>NC_072479.1:80755000-90755000 GCF_027574615.1 Eptesicus fuscus
AATCCTTGCTCACTCACCCTAACCACAGCTTGCAAAGAATTAATTTACCAATTTAATACCAAGAATCTCATGCTCTCAACATCCAAATAGCAGAATATATAACTAGCCTTTCAAATATGGGTAAGATCTGAGCCAGTATATCCTCAAATTACAAAAAGAATTAGCTAAGTGAAAGGGCAAAATAGAAAAAATAAACAAAAATGACAACACAGAGAAAGATATGTTTTCTAAATTTTATCTTTATACCACAGCTAGAAAAAAAAGCACAATTTAGCCACAAGTTTTCCTCTAATTCATGGCACCTTGGGTTTCTCTGGCAGGAATGTGAATACAAGGCACATCTATTACTGACTTGATATTTTTTAAGCACTTAATTTTAAAATCTGATGTTTCTGTTTAAGTCTCAAGAATTAAAAATTACTTCAGAATCTGGAGTACAAATAAAGATTTTAGAGTTTATCAGCTAGTGATACATATTTCAAAATGAAAAATATTTCTGCTTTATGTTACTCTCTTTTCTTTTAGAAAAAAAAAAAAAAAAAAAAACAGAATAGTGGTCTATTGTGTACTCAATGATCTTCCTGTCTTTTCCTTCCCTCCCCTGCCATGACCCTTCCTCCTGTTTTCCATACATTGTATCTAAGGTTGCCTGACAGAGATGATGACACATCCTATATAATAAAATCCTAGTTGGCATTATGCCCTTGTGCAATGTCGTCACAAGATAGCTGCCACAAGATGGCTGCGCACACACAGCAGAGGCGGGGCCCAGTGGCCTCTCCACAAGGTGAGGCCTGGGGGTCCTGCGGCTCTGCGCTGCGTGGAGAAGGCTGGTCCCGACATCTCCGCCGCCTCATGCAGAGGAGGAGGGTCCCGGCAGAGGAGGTGGGTCATGGCAGGGGAGGGCAGTTGTGGGCAATCAGGCCAGCAGGGGAGCTGTTAGAGGACAATCAGGCTAGCAGGCAGAAGCAGTTAGAGGCAATCAGGCAGGCAGGCAGGCGAGCAGTTAGGAGCCAGCCGTCCTGGATTGTAAGAGGGATGTCCGACGGCTGGTTTAGGCCCAGCAGTCAGACATCCCCCGAAGGGTCCCAGATTGAAGAGGGTGCAGGCCAGGTTGAGGGACACACTCCCCACCCCATGCATGAATTTCGTGCACTAGGTCTCTAGTAAAGGTATAAAGAAAGTGACAGTAATCAAGAGAAGTAATGGTTTTGAAAGATTTAAATAAAGAATTACTTGTTCCTAAATAAAAGCAAAGCCAGAAAGATGTGAATGTTCCTGTCCCCTTTATCATGGAACCACCCAAGGGCTCCTGAGAGTAAAGTGGGCAAGAAAGGATGGAAAGACCATTTTCTACTAAAGAAGGGCCTGCTTCACCAATGACATCAGGGAATTTATTTGGCCCTCTGAATTCTGCTGAACCACAGATAAATTTTCACCTCCAATCATGAGCATGTTAGTTTTCTCCTTTACAACATTCCAAAAAGACAGAGATTTCAAATTTGGAGAAGACACTGCCTCTGTCTTTACTCTTTAGTTGTTCCAAGTCACTGGTATCTTCCTGGAGGGAGCTATGCATACATCTGTGCCCCAGTTTTATACCTGCTGCATAAGGGACAGGGCCCTGGATCACGTGGCTTCTATCCTATAAACTGTGTTGGGGTAAAAACTGGGTTTTCAAAGGCAAAAGAATAAAACTAGACCTTATCTTACACTGTAGAGAGAAATCAACTCAAAATGGATTAAAGGCTTGCATGTATGATCTGATACCATAAAACTCCTAGAAGAAAGCAAAGCATAAAGGGTAATCTCCTTGACATGGCAATGATTTTTTTTTTGGGGGGGGGTGGGTGGAGTGGGAAGAACCAAAGAAAAGGCAACTAAAGCAGATAAAACAAACAAACCCACAGGTGGAACTATATCAAACTAAAAAATTTCTGCTCAGCAAAAGAAACTCAATAAAATGGAAAGGCAACCTACGTAATTGGGGAAAATATTTGCAAACCACATTATCTGAAAAGGGGTTAATATCAAAACACAAGGAACTCATACAACTCAATAGCAAAAAAACAAACAAACAAAAAAAAAAAAACCAACAACAAGAAATAACCCAAATTTAAAATGGGAAAAGGACTTGAATAGGCTTTTTTTTTTTTTTCAAAGAAGATACAAATGCTAGTAGGTACATGAAAAGGTGCTCAACATCACTAATCATCAAGGAAATACAAATCAAAACCACAATGAGTTATCACCTCACATCTGTTAGGATGGTTATTATAAAAAAGACAAGAAATAATAAATGATAGTGAGGGTGTGGAAAAAAGGGAACCCTTGCACACTTTTTTAGGGAATGCAAACTGGTATAGCCACTATGGGAAACAGTATAGAGGTTCTTCAAGAAATTAATAATAGCCGAAACCGGTTTGGCTCAGTGGATAGAGTGTCGGCCTGCGGACTGAAAGGTCCCAGGTTCGATTCCGGTCAAGGGCAAGTACCTTGGTTGCGGGTACATCCCCAGTACGGGTTGTGCAAGAGGCAGCTGATCAATGTTTCTCTATCATCGATGTTTCTAACTCTCTATCCCTCTCTCTTCCTCTCTGTAAAAATTCAATAAAATATATTTTTTAAAAAGAAATTAATAATAGAACTACTATATGATCCAATAATCCCACTCTGCATGTATATTAAAAGGAAAAGAGTATTGTCTTAAAGAGATGTGTGTAGTCCCATGCTCATTGCAGCATTATTCATGACAACCAATTTATGGAAAGAACCTGTGTCTGGCAATGAAGGAATGGATAAAGAAAATGTGATATACATACAGTGAAATATTATTCAGTCTTAAAAAGGAAAGCTTGACATTTGCAACAACTTGAAGAAACCTGGGGGGGGGGGGGGCATTATGCTAAGTAAAATAAACCAGACAGAGAAAGACAAATATTGTATACTGTCACTTATATGGGGAAAATCTAAAAATGAAACAAAGTCCAACTTATAGAAATAGAGTAGAAGTGGTTGCCAGGGGTTAGAGGTGAGAGGGGATAGTAAGGGAAGTTTTATAAAAGGGTACAAACTTTCAGTTAAAATATGAATAAAGGACCTAGCTAATTTGGCTCAGTGGATAGAGCATCAGTCTGCAGACTGAAGGGTCCCAGGTTCGATTCCAGTTGGGGGCACATGCCTGGATTGCGGGCTTGATCCCCAGAGGGGGGCATTTAGGAGGTAGCCAATTAGTGATTCTCTCTCATCATTGATGTTTCTGTCTCTCTCTCCCCTCTCCCTTCCTCTCTGAAATCAATAAAAGTATATTTAAAACAAAAATGATGAATAAGTTCTGAGGATAGAATGCAAAATGTAATACATGATGACTATAGCTGATAACACTGTACTGCATAATTGAAATTTGCCGAGAGTAGGACTTAAATGTTCTCACCAAAACAAAACAAAACAAACAAACAAAAATGGAGGGTAACTATGTGAGGTGATAGATGTGTTAATTAACCTAATGGGGGAATACTTGCACAATAGATATGTATATCAAGTCATAATGTTGTATATCTTAAATGTCTTCTAATTTTATTTGTCAATTATACCTCAGTAAAGCTGAATTCTTTTATTTTCCTGACTTTATGACAAAAATTAAGAAAAATACCCCCAGAATAAAATTCAATGTGCTTTTTAAAATCAGTATATTAATTGTATTGTTAGGAAACTGTGTAGATGATATCTTGGCTTATTGCTTTTCATTATTCACTGCATTCTCAGTACATTAAACATAATATCTATAAAGGAAAGAGAGAGGAGAGATATATCCCACAGTTATATTTTGAATCTTATGCAAAAGTACCTAGTCCTTCATCCTTTTACATAAGCTGACAATTTCACCTCTGGAGAAAGACAACAAAATTATAAGAATCTACCATTCTCATTTTACCTCCTACCTATCATTAGTTTTGATATATTCTTACACAGAACAAAGTCATTAATCCCAAGAAAGTGCACAGAAATATAGCAAAATTGGCAATAGGTGTAATTGCAATAATAGTTGAAGATTTCTAGATCCCTAATTTTCTGTAATTATTATATGGACTAAGTACAATGACTGACTTTTCATCCTTCTTCTTCAAAACCCCATCACCCTCACAGAATTCCTTGACCAAAATTCATTGACCAAGTAAACAATTTCAGGAGATAGTGGGTTTACCTTCGTACACGTTCTACTCTGTCATCAACCCGAAGGTACTTCTTGGCATTTTCTCCTTTGCCGAAGCTTGCACAGTCTTCCGGGTTGGCAAAAACCTATTCCAAATACCAAGAAAATGTCTTTCAAATACCAGATAACATTGCGGTATTCTAAGTTATTTTCATTTTAGCATTAGAAACAGGCATCCAGGATGGCCCTATGGAATGAAAATTTGGAGCAACGGATCCAACACTGGAGGAGAGGAGAGCATCTATAGCTTAAATCTGAATTTTTATTAACAGTGCAAACATTTTCTGAAAAGAGAGGCATAAATAAGAACTTCAATAAAAAGCAATGTGTAACAATAGTGAAAAGGAAGCAAAATGGAAAAGAGGGCATAATTCTAAGTCATCTAGACTATTATTATGGTGAACTGGCATTTTTTTCAGAGTGGTGCTCAGGCACCTTCTCTCAAGGGCATTAACATTTCCAACTGATTGCTCACCTGAAAGTCAAGGTTTACTTGCTAAAGATATTTGAAGAGCAAGGGGCAATAAATGTATTCTGTACTTTGCTAGAATATGTGTGTACATCTTTTTCTTCTTCTGAATTAACTAAAACTTAAGGTTGAATAATATAGTGAAATAAAAGTAGCTGGTTACATTCCTACAAATACATGTTCTAGGGAATATGCTCATGTATTCCTTTCTATAATTATTATGCTATTTGAAGTGATTTCCCCATTCCTTAAAACTTATGTGCACTTTAAAAATATTTAAGTAGAGTCCATTATTTAATAATTTATAGTAAATTAATGAATACAAACACAAAGTATAAAATTAGCCTTCATTTAAGCTCAGAAATCTCATAAATATTACAATATTTTACCTAATGTGACATGAGTATTTATTCCAGAAAAAGATGCTGAGGAGATCTGATGGGCAGGAATGTGATACAGCATCAGCTCTTGAGGTCATGGCTGCCCATCTTGGCCCTAGCCAATACATGAATTTTGAGTCACTAAATAATTGCATTATAATGGAAAGTATGTGAGATTTAAGTTTAAACAAATATGAATTTGCACCTCAGCCTCACTCTGCACTGATGTGAAACCTTGGGTAAGCTTTGCTCCTCTGACTTTCAGCTCCTCAGCTATAAAGTGAGAGGACACTAAAGAGGATCTCACATGATTAGGTGAACTGATTCCATGTTCTGATACATGTAAAGAGCGCCATGACTCCTGCCACACATCAGTAGCACTCTACAAATTTGAATTCCTTGGTCCTTTTCTCATCAGACAGGTTACATTTCTGCTATCCCTGGTGCCACTGTGTTTCTGGAGAATGAGGGGACCTGGTGGGAGGCAGCTATTTTATAGCCCGCTGCTCCAACACCTTGTCCCATTAGAGCAGCGGTTCTCAACCTGTGGGTCACGACCCTTTTGGGGGTCGAACGACCCTTTCACAGGGGTCACCTAAGACATCCTGCATATCAGATATTTACATTACGATTCATAACAGTAGCAAAATTACAGTTATGAAGTAGCAACAAAAATAATTTTATGGTTGGGGGTCACCACAACATGAGGAACTGTATTAAAGGGTCGCGGCATTAGGAAGGTTGAGAACCACTGCGCTAAAGAGTCAAACACATGGGTATTTGCCCCATTAAAATGCAAATATCCTTGGGGATGAAATTACACCTAAAGACAGTACAAGGAAATACCTTAGGAAGGACTATGACCTCTAGATAAAAGCAAGGCTCTGGAGGACAAAACCCAGGACAGGCAATGAGAGAGAAATAGGTGGTTTTCCTGAAAAAGAAATTGCTAAATAGGGAGCACAGCAATGAAAATCATTTCACTTTGTCAAGGTAGATTTGCTCAACGCTCCTTACTGTGTTGTCATACTCCTTGCTTGAATACAGGATTGTGCTCCAAATCTTCCTACCACTTTCCCCCATGCCTCCAGTTTTGCTTTGTGTGGTGTTTTTTTTTTTTAATCATAATTATAATGCTGGGTATTAATAGTTTTCATTTAAGAAATCAGAAATATACAAAATTCAAATGCCTTGTCCCACAAGAAGCTCTACTATGGGAATAACTTAAATTTTGTCCCCAAAGGCATATCCTGACCTGTAACAGAGATGAAAATAGCAGTTAATTGTCTGAAAAATGACTATTTCATTAACTCTAGTTGGCAAAATTAACTTCAAAATCACAGGTAGTTTACTTGAAAACTTTGATACTCCAGAAATCTCAGATGCTGAAGCAGCATGACAAAAGGTAAAATCCACAATGAAAAAAAACATTTACTAGTTCCTGGGGGAAAACACCTGTTTCATAAATATATTAAATCCATCTGTAGCAAATGACGGCATACTTCATTTGCGGCATTAAACAATGTGCCAATGAACTTTACCAAGAAAAAAGGAAATTAAGAAAATTGCTTTTCAGAATTCCAACTCTTAAAAGTAAAAAAAAAAATTCCTTCAAATTTCTTACCTTTCTTGTCAATCTATAGAATGCAGTTGCAGTACTCATAAACATCATTTTTGAAAGAACAATCGTCGTATAGGAGGCAAATGCCATGAATACTTCATTTTCCATTAGCTGGGCAAGGTCAACCATTTTTTTCAAATTTGATCTGGAATTATAGACATGATTTTTAAAAAGCAGACATAAATACCCCAAGTACCTTGATGGGCACTTGATATAGAGTACTAACCATACTGTTCTTTCAACTATCTTGGGTTATTTTTTTTTTAATATATTTTATTGATTTTTTACAGAGAGGGAGGGAAAGAGATAGAGAGCTAGAAACATCCATCAGCTGCCTCCTGCACACCTTACTGGGGATGTGCCCGCAACCAAGGTACATGCCCTTGACCGGAATCGAACCTGGGACCTTTCAGTCCGCAGGCTGACGCTCTATCCACTGAGCCAAACCGGTTAGGGCAAATATCTTAGGTTATTTACAGAAGAAATATTCATTTAATTTTTCTAAAATTTCAAAATAAGCAGTATTATTTTTTCCTAGTTCTATGTCATTAAACTTGAAGACATCAAAAGAGTAGAATGAAAATGAAAATGTAAGGGTATTACAAGACAAAATAAACAGGCAAAATATTGTAAAGATAGATTAAAGTCATATTTTACATCAAGATGAACCACAAGTTGGACACAAAAGACCAAAGTTCATGGATTGAGCTCTTTAGAAATATCAAATTATGTAATAGTAATACCATTAATGTTTGATTAGGAATGCCTAATTTCTTATATATGTTTTGCTTTAGAAACCAAACCTACAGCTTTTTGTCATTTCAGTAGTACTCAAGATCTCAAGTTCCAAGAATTGAATTCCAATTCCAACAATTACTTATTAACCTTGGTTGAGAGATTTGGCCTCTCTAAGGCTAAATTTCTTCACTTGTAAGATGGGACTTGTAATAGTTCCTAACTTATTGGGTTGTTGTCAGGATTTAATTGATAACATATACTTAGTACAGCACCTCGCCCATTAAAAACCCTCAATAAAATTTATTACAGCCTTATCTTGATCTTCACTATCATGGTCATCATTATTACCAACGCAAATGAAGATAAAGAGGCAGGATAACGGAGCTAAACATAAGATAGGCTTGCAACTGCAAGGTGAAAAATTGGCATTTATGCTACTTTCATTGAAGGAATAAGGGAAGGAGGATTAGCTTTACATAACTCTTTAGGTTACTTCACATGCCATGTCTACTTCTATCCAAAAGATGTCAAGAGTAAACTGAATGTAACTATCTTAGAGTTGGACGTATAATTGGGAATGTACTCAGGAGGAAAGCTAGGGCACACTAGTGATACTGAAGTCAAAGTGGGTACAGATTGAAGGTAAATCTTAAAATGTAAACTCCTCACATGATCTGGTAGTCATATCTTTTACTTCTTTGTGTTCTGTTATCACTCTGCTACCTGCTTCTTCTATCGCTTTCACATAAACACACATCTTTTCTCATACCCAAGCTTAGACACTATTTAATGGAGTGCAGTCTCTTCTACACGAAGTTCATTCCTGCCTTGAAAACTCAACCCCTGCATGTAATTATACTAGACCAAACTCTGTCAAATTCTAATCATTCTCTCCACCTACCAATAATCTATAAATTTATATATCTTTCTGTTCTGTTACTGGTCATATAGTTGTCTATGTGCTACTGATGAATGTGATATAAACCACATACAATATACACAGACTAGAGGCCCAGTGCACGAATTCATGCACCAGTGGGGTTCCTCAGCCTGGCCTGCGGGATCAGGCCAAAACCAGCTCTCCGACATCACCCAAGGGGTCCCAGATTGCGATAGGGTGCAGGCCAGGCTGAGGACCCCCACTGGTGTACCATCGGGGCTGGGGGGAGACATGGGAGGTTGGCCAGCTGGGGAGGGGCCACAGGAGGGCTCCAGGGCGTGTCCAGCCCGTCGTGCTCAGTCCTGATCACCTGGACCCCAGCAGCAATCTAACCTACCGGTGAGCGTCTGCCCCCTGGTGGTTAGTGCACATCATAGTGACTGGTTGACCAGTCGACTGTCTGCCCCCTGGTGGTCAGTGCACATCATAGCGAGCAGTTGATCGGCCTTAGCATATCATTAGCATATTACGCTTTGGTTGGTTGAAGGCCAACTGGTCAACTGGACACTTAGTATATTAGGCTTTTATTATGTAGGATATTTAATTTTATGTGTCACTGTGAGTCCAACTATGCCATGTACTTTATGGGCATTGCCTTACATAATCTTTGTACCTATAATATTAAAATCCTCATAACTAGATCCATTTTACATTTGAAGCCAATGGGAATTAGATATGTTAAGCAGGCAAGTTGGAGCACAAACACACATCTCTGACCGCACATCTCACACATGAACCACACCACACAGTCTCCTTCAAGAGATGGCAAACTGCTTCATTCTGATTCAATACTGACGGAATGTGGTTGGCACTGTTGGTGCCCCTTACATCTGTTACCTTCTTTCCTCTTCCAATTATGTTACAAGGGGGCATTATTATTCCCATTGTGCAGATGAACCAAAGTTGCCTAAGTAACCCCTATTTTAAAGGGTAAGCCAAAAAAGGACTCAGATTTAGGCAAACCAAAATGATATATTCTAGTTAAAAAGAACAAAAACAAATACATATGATAAATTAATTCACCTCCACAAGTCTTGAAAGCACAGTATGTGAGATAAAATTCTCTGTGCAAGGTAATACCTTTAGTAACATTTAGCTGCACTTGTTCTAAGTGCTGAGGGGGGAAAGCCCGGAATAGGCTGCTCTATCCTTCAGAGCCAAGTAATTAGCTTAATAAGG
This sequence comes from Eptesicus fuscus, assembly GCF_027574615.1. Lineage (NCBI taxonomy): Eukaryota > Metazoa > Chordata > Mammalia > Chiroptera > Vespertilionidae > Eptesicus > Eptesicus fuscus. Next base: position 80,764,541 of record NC_072479.1, read on the forward strand.
GAACCCGAAGTCCTGTGCTTCTGGAAAGAGATCTGAAATACTGAGGAAGTTCCTTCCTTAAAAAATCAAGACAATTGCTGAAACCGGTTTGGCTCAGTGGATAGAGCGTTGGCCTGCGGACTCAAGGGTCCGAGGTTCGATTCCAGTCAAGGGCATGTACCTTGGTTGCGGGCACATCCCCAGTAGGGGGTGTGCAAGAGGCAGCTGATCGATGTTTCTAACTCTCTATTCCTCTCTCTTCCTCTCTGTAAAAAATCAATAAAAAAAAAAACAATAAAATTTTTAAAAAATCAAGACAATTTTATCCAGTAGAAAGTGTTGCTATTTAACAATAATTTTAAAACTATAACAGCAGGTTTCTACTAATGTTCCCAGAATGAAAAAAATGATTTATCAATGAATAAAAGTGCAGAGAATGTTCTCTCCTCGGTGGAAATTGGAATGGGAAGAGAGAAAGCGGAAGCCTCCCAGGACTGTTGGGAAAAGCACACACAGATGTCAGCAGCTGGAGCAAACGGGCAATGGGAAGCTTCTTCTTTCAACGTGAACAATATATTGAGGGCGCACTTCACACAGTTTCTCAATCACCAAAAATGTGGCTTAACTCCCCAGGCCTGTGGTTTTGGGAGATTAGCCAACACACAGTCTCTGGTGCCATACCCTGTTTATGTAAGTATGACTCACCTCTCTGGGACCAGCATCTTCTACTACCAACCTACCCGAGTGCCAGGTGAGGAGGAGTCAAGGTAAGACACAAGACACAGGAGTCATTAGTAGCATGAGAGAAGGTGCTGCTGGTCTAGACTTTTTTTTTTTTTTCCCAAAGCTGATTTGCCAATAAGTTGCCTTGAGCCTACATCACGGCTGGGCACTGCACTCAATGCAAAATTACTGAAAAAGTTTTGTCGGAAAAAGTCGCCAGGAGAAAGGAGGGCAGTATACAGTAGTAGTAATAAGAGGGTAACATGTGAGATGATTTGAGTATTTTAGGAATGAGGTGGAAATAATCGAAGTAAAGTAAGCAGAGCAAAATCGGAAGCTTGGTGATAAATTACAGAAAACAAAGTATTGCAATGGATAGTGTGTTCCTTTCATTGGCCATCATTGGTTGACATGACAGAGAATGTCTCAATCTGCCTCACCAGAGAGAGGGCTCAGTCCCCTCATATGGATGTGTCTGCCTTGGAGAGGGCAAAGGGCAGAGAGAGTGTTGAGCACAGACGCTGGAGCCAGGCTGGAGTTCAGGTGGATCTCAACTCTGTCACTTCCTAGCTGTGATTTCACTTCTCCAGGGCCTCCTTACCTTACCTATAAGATGAAATTAATAACACTTCCTACCTCACAGGAATCTTGTGAGCATTAAATGAGTCATGTGTACAGTACTGAGGAAAGTACTGGATCTGGGAAGTGCTCTATAAGCATTAGGTAAATAAGTTCCTACTTTAGCACTCTTCTGGGCATCCAGCATATAATTTTAGGGTTTTCCAGGATCTTTACATTATCTCACTTGATTTGGAAAACACTACTACAATCAGAGCACCTAATATTTGTCTCCACCTTTAACTTGAGGCCCAGACAGTTAGAGGGACTAATTTGAGGCCCAGAGAGTTAGAGGGACTAATTTGAGGCCCAGAGAGTTAGAGGGACTAATTTGAGGCCCAGAGAGTTAGAGGGACTAATTTGACCCAAATTCACAATTGAGGAACCAACACTGGAACCCAGTTTTCTCTAGTGTTTAACTTGGGGCTGGTTAAACACCTTCAGGCTGACAATTCAAGATGACTCTGGTCTTTTGGGAGAATTTTTCTGTCAAATGCCACCCTACCCCAGTTGAGTCTTCATCTCTCCACGGAAAAATATTCTGCTTATCTTTACAGGTTCTTAGCCAACAAGAGCAAAGTTCTTTTATTCATGGTCGCCTCTCTATGTCAATATTGTGAAATACACAGAAATATCTGGGAACACATCCTCAGGGCCATGACTCTGCAATTTTAGACTTTCTGAAACCAACAGAAGGCTACCCATGAGATAAGGCGAAAAGATAATTGAGGGCCCTTCTGTTACTGTTTATGTAAGGTCTAGAATTTCCTGAACAGATTGAGGTGACTGCAGACTTGGTCTCCTATGATTCAGACCCAGGTACTGGGAGGAAACTCCTGGTGGCTAGGGGGGGGGTGGGGGGTGAGGCTGTTCTTAGGGGGGTGACTTCCTTTTCTACCCTCAGGGATTAAAAAGCTCCACTCTAAAAGCAAAACCTTAGAAAAATGGCACTTGTCTGTCACAGAGAGCAATATGCAAATGTGGACCAATTGCCATTTTAAGAAGTGACTCCAGATAGTCAACATGCAATAGTCCTTTTTTTTTTTTTTTTTTTTTGTACACAGCAAAGGACAGCAAAGCCCCCAAACAACCCTATCTCCCAGGCCATAAGCCCACAGGGAAGGCAAAGGAGCGTCTAGCTTGGTATTCACAGCAGCCCAGGGCCCTGAGCACGCCAGGCTGTTAGCTGGACGCCTGGGAGAGTTTCCCTCCGACCATAAACAATGCTGGATTACAGCCCACTTGGCGCTCCCTCCGACAGAAAGCAGGCACAGGAACAAGGACAACGTGACGGTGGTGCCGGGACTACCAAGAGGCCTGGAAACTTTTTCAAAGGAAGTGGGAAAATGGAAGACACTCTTCTCTCCCCCCCCACCCCACCCCAGTCCCAAGATAACAATCATCTCTGAGGCCTTCACTCCCAAAGAAGGTCCCCTTCTCCTTTACTCCTTCCACATGGCTTCCCCCTCCAGGTTGGGGGTGGAGAGCCTTCTAGGGAGTCCATCCTTAGCCTTCCAGTCAACCAGCCATAAAAATATCACAGCGTCTAACCCATGTCCTCCTGCACTTTGCAATTTATTTGTATATCACAGGATCTAACCCATGTCCTCCTGCACTTTGCAATTTAATTATTTTTCTATCACAGGGTCTAATCCAGGGCCTCCTGCACTTTGTGGTTGTTGTTATTATTACGATTTTAAACGTGCCGACGTTTCTCTGCCTATCAAAGCGAACGGGGAGGGCAGGCCCTGTCTTTCAGTAGGTCCAAAGGCCAGTTTGACCAAGAAAATAGAGCCGCTTTGGGACTTGACACCCTTGGGGTGAACAGAAGTTGCTTAAACTGCGGCGACTTCATATGCAATATTACAACTTGCACGTACTTTGTATGCCCCCAAAGTTCAAGGGGGGGAGGGCGGGTTGGAGGGCTTCAAAGTGGATGAGAATAAGGAGTAAATCACCACTTAAACATGAAGAGATGACTCCAGTTACCTTCCTGGAGTCGGACAACGGGAAACTTTACCTGCAAGGGTGCAGGAGCACAGCTCGCTTTCAGAAAGGGCCAACTGAACAGCAAAGAGTCAGCAGCTGAATGGAGCAAAGAAGTTGCAGGCTGGCGGAGACTTCCCCAGCCTCCAGCCGCCGTCCACCTTCCCCTTCCGGCCCCCCCACCCTCTCCACAGCCTCTCCCTCCGCACCCCGTCCCGGCACGTACCGTGGATCCCGTGGGTCGCAGCAGGAGCGAGGCAGCAAACCTGTCCCCGCAGGCGGGTGGCTGAACTGGGGGGACTTGCGCTGCGCGCGGGCGGACCGGACGCCGGCGCCACGCCCCCTCTGGCTAATTTCCTATTAATTTGCTCTCCACCGCTTAAAGCAAGACTCCCAGCCTCGGCAAGTCCCGCCCCTAAATCGCCTGACTTTTCTTTCCCAGGGTAACCACCGCCTGCTGGTTCCCCTCTTTGAACACTTGTATTTGGCGCCTGAAGCCAGCAGCCCTCCTTCTTGAAATGCCATTTGTCCCATTCAGTGGGGCGGGGACGTCAGCGATTGTGTGGGAACGCTGAACCCTGCATTTCAAGTGTGGGAATGGGAAAGCAAGGCAAAGGCGGTTAACTTTTACTTAGTTGGACACCTTGTAAAAAGGTCTCAATGTGGAGTCTTCAAAACATTAAAAGCTTTAGAGAACATTTAAATTTCGGGGGGGAGGGGGACTACTAATTAGAAGTCATTGATAACATTATGTTCCCTTGAACTTCACTTGTCCGGCACCCCTGCAAGGCGAAGGCTGGGCTCGGACACGTGTAAACGTTTAGTAAATCCCACGGATATTGTTCCAAATCTGTGATCGCAGACAACTTGCTTCCTCACTCAGTCCCCTTAGGTTCAGAATCCAAAGCGGAAGCGGAGATTACAGCAGTTCAGTTCATTACACAGTCAGTTTGGTGTGCCTTTTACGCGGACATTTGCGGAATGCATTAAGAAGGCAAAGCTATTCTAACATCCACATCTACTTTAAGGGTATTTCCAAGCTTCCTAACCCCACAATTGTTTATGGGTCTAGCTCCCAGGGTTTATCTAAAAATGTTTAAGGATTTATGTTTTCAATTTATGTAACTTCTCTCCTGGTAATACTTCTCACACATTTACCACCTGCTATGTGTGGTATGTTACCTTTTTCTTTTTAGTCCTAATGTTACCTCCTCTAGGCTTTAAGGAGTGCTCCCATAGCTAGCTGTTTTGGATTTGATTGACAAGTCCAAGCTCTACCCCGCAAAAAATAAATAAGTGAAAAAGGAAATAAGATTTAGCAATTTGCTTTAGGACAGAGGGATTAATCACAGATCTGAGAACAATTTCTATGTAAGCATATCTGTAGATAATGGGAAATCTAGCATCAGAAGACATTAGTGCTTCATTTTCAGGTCTGGATATTTTGAAAACTGTATTTACTCGCCTATCTTGTTAAAGGACATGGGAACCTGGCTGTGACACTAACTGGAATAGGGCAAGATTTGAGATAAGTATGTTCAGAATTCTCACCACAGGAGTTTAGTATTACAAGCATTTCAAAGACTCTTTTTATTCATTTATTGTAAGGTGATATGACCCAAATCTTATGGGTAACTAAAACAAATAATTGGCAGCTAAACAAATAATTGGCTTTGCAAAGTTCCAGATGAACAGGTTTTTTTGTTTGTTTATTTGTTTTAAATGTCTTTTTATTGATTTCAGAGAAGAAGGGAGAGGGGAGAGAGAGATAGAAACATAAGTGATGAGAGAGAGAGAATCATTGATCGGCTGCCTCCTGCCCACCCCCTACTGGGGATAGAGCCAGCAACCTGGGCATGTGCCCTTGACCAGAATCGAAACCAGGACCCTTCAGTCTGCAGGCCGACACTCTATCCACTGAGCCAAACCAGCTAGGGTTCCAGAGGAGCAGTTTTAACATGCTTCTGAAAAGAAAAGGAGCACCTGACTCATCTGATGCTCACTTATAAATGTATTCAAACTTAATGAATCAATGAATAAATACTGAATTCCCACTATCAATGAACAATGATTGCCTATCTGTTATATATCTGACACTGTCTTTAGTATAATATTAGCACTTGACTGTAATCAATTTATTACAACAGCCATTTATGAAGTAAATACAAGCTTGGCTTGATGCTAAAATCTGAAACCAAGGTAAATAAAATCAATTAATTGTGCTCAAAGAGTTTCAATTGAGTAAACACAAGAGCCAAAAGAGTAAACAGTTGCCACTAAATTTGAGGAAGAAAAGATTTCAATTTAAAAATGAGAATGAAAATTGGGGAGTGAACTAGGCCAATGACAGGGAAAAGGTTGTAAAAGAATTTACACTTTCTATTTATCTTTGATATATGCTCTTTAATCAGTGAAGAAGAGAAAGAGTTACTTGGCTTGCTTTAGTTTGGATAAAAGGAAAAGTTCAGACTTTGAACCCTTCTCCTCACCACCATTTGAAGCCTATATGGAAATTTATCAAGGACACTGGATCCAGGCTTTGGGACAAATAATTCCCTAGTAAATATTAAGCCATCTAAAAAGGCATTGATTTGGGCTGGGGATAGCAAAGGTCATTTGTTCAGCAAAGAGTAGCTGCCACAAAAAAGAAAAAGGAGATCAAATTAGAAAGGTCTGGAAGAATAAAGCGTTAGAAGTCTAAGAGTTCTTGCCTTTTAAAAACTAGACAAAAGAGAAATATCAAAAAGTTGTACCATCATCACTAGACTAGGTTTCCAGTAAGTAGGAAGGAATCAGGCACTACAACTATGATCCTTTTAATTATCTTAGACCTATATGTCCCTGAAATACAGATTAGGTGTCCCTCTATCTGAAACTAAGGGTGCATACCCTTCTTGAAGATTTCAGAAAATATGTTTTAAGATTAAGACAAAAAGTAAAATAAAAATATGCAACTTTCTAAACATACAGTTATTATTTTAGAATTATAATCTATGTTAAAGATATACTAAATGTTCATCTCCCTCAACAGCTCTATAAGGGAGTTCTTATTTCTCCTATTTTATAGGTAAACTAGAGGCCCAGTGTATGAAAATTCATGCACTGGAGGGAGGGGCACCTCAGCCCAGCCTGCCCCCTCTCACAGTCTGGGAGTCCTCAGGGGCAGGAGGCAACCCAGGAGATCAGGGGAAGGCGACGCCCTCATCACACCTCTGCTGCTGCCACTGCTGGCAGCGCAAGCCTCGGCCAGGCCCTGGTTACCTGAGCCTTGGGCCGGCCCTGGGCAGCTGGGCAGCTGCCATCTGAGGCTTGCTTGCACCTCGGCCGAGCCTCAGTCAGTGGGAGGTGCAGGAGGACCCGAGGCCCCCAGTGGGGCTGAGGGGATTCTGGCAGCAGGCGTAGAGCAGCTGGCCCCACCCCCGCTGTAGGTGTCACCATCTTGTGATGGTGTGACAGTCAATGTGCATATTACCTCTTTATTATATAGGATACTGAGATCCAGAATAATTTGGAAGTTGTACTAACTTCAAAAATAAATTCTGGCCCCAGATGATTTGGCTCAAGGGATGGAGCATGGGCTTGCAGACTGAGGGTCCCAAGGGCACATGCCTGGGTTGTGGGCTCAATCCCCAGTAGGGGGCATGCAGGAGACAGCCAATCAATGATTCTCTCTCATCATTGATGTTTCTATCTCTCTTTCCCTCTCCCTTCCTCTATGAAGTCAATAAAATATATATATTTAGAAAAAAAAAGAATGGGGGAAAAAAAACTCTGAACCTAATACATACCTGCAAGAAAAAAAAAAAAAGTAGCCACATTGAGAGGACAAAGCTAGAAAAAATTATTATAAAACCCATGAAGCAAATTCAGAGAAAATGGTGTAGGATAGACAAGTAAATCAAAAGAACAGATTAGGATCCAGACACAGAATTGTACCAATTGGTCAACTGATTTTCAGCAAAGGTGCCAAAGCAGTTTCAATGGAGAAAGAAAAGTTTTCAACAACTTGATAGCCATGTGGAAAAATACTTCAAACCCTAGCTCACACCATACACTAAAATTAATTCAAGATGGACCATAGACCTCAAAGCTAACATTATAAACTTCTAGAAGAAAATATCTTCATGACCTTGGAGTAGGCAGAGATTTCTAATACCAGATACAAAAATTATCTATAAAAAATGATAAATTGGGCTTCAGAAAAAAAAATCTTATACTTAGAAATAAACTTAACCAAAGAGGTAAAAGACTATGCTAAGAAAACTACAGGACATTGAAAAAACAGATAAAGAAAGCTATAAATAAGTGGATGAATATACTGTGTTCATGGATTGGCAGAATCAACATCATTAAAATGTCCATATACCCAAAGCAATTTATAGATTCAATCTCTATTAAAATACCAATGGCATTATTTCACAGATCTAGATCAAACATTCCAAAAATTTATATGGAACCAAAAAAGACCCTGAATAGTCACAGCTATCTTGAGTAAGAAGAACAAAGTTGGAGGGATCACAATACCAGATATCAAGTTATACTACAAAGCCACTGTACTCAAAACAGCCTGATACTGGCACAAGAACAAGCATATAGATCAATGGAACAGAACAGAGAATTCAGAAATTGACCCAAGCCAGTATGCTCAATTAATATTTGACAAAGGAGGCAAGAGCATACAATGGAGTCAAGACAGTCTCTTCAGTAAATGGTGTTGGGAAAATTGGACAGGTATATGCAAAAAAAAAAGGAAACTAGACCACCAATTCCCACCATCTACTACAAGAATAAACTCGCTGAAACCGGTTTGGCTCAGTGGATAGAGCGTCGGTCTGCGGACTGAAAGGTCCCAGGTTCGATTCCGGTCAAGGGCATGTACCTTGGTTGTGGGCACATCCCCAGTAGGGGGTGTGCAAGAGGCAGCTGGTCAATGTTTCTAACTATCTCTCTCTCTTCCTCACTGTAGTAAATCAATAAAATATATATTTTTTTAAAAAGAATAAACTCAAAATGGATAAAAGACTTAAATGTAAATCGTAAAAATCTTAGACAAAACCATAGGCAGCAAAATCTCAGATAGTTCTCATAGCAATACATTTACTGATACATCTCCTAGGGCAGTGGTTGGCAAACTCATTAGTCAACAGAGCCAAATATCAACAGTACAACGATTGAAATTTCTTTTGAGAGCCAAATTTTTTAAACTTAAACTTCTTCTAACGCCACTTCTTCAAAATAGACTCGACCAGGCCGTGGTATTTTGTGGAAGAGCCACACTCAAGGGGCCAAAGAGCCGCATGTGGCTTGAGAGCCTCTGTTTGTCGACCACTGTTAGGGCAAAGGAACCTAAGGAGAAAATAAACAAATGGGACTACATCAAAATAAAAAGCTTCTGCACAGCAAAAGAAATCATCTACAAAATGAAAAGAGAGCCTACTGTATGGGAGAACATATTTGCCAATGATGCACCCAATAAGGGGTTAATTCCCAAAATATTTAGGGAACTCATACAACTTAACAAAAGGAAGAAAAACAATTCAATTAAAAAATGGGCAAAGGACCTAAATAGACACTTCTTCAAAGTGGACTTACAGAAGGCCAAAAGACATAAAAAGTGCTCAAAGTCACTAATCATCTGAGAGATGCAAATTAAAACAATGAGGTATCACTTCACACCTGTCAGAATGGCTATCATCAACAAATCAACAAATGACAAGTGCTGGTGAGGATGTGGAGAAAAGGGAACCCTATTACACTGCTGGTGCGAATGGAGACTGGTGCAGCCACTGTGGAAAACAGTATTGGGTTTCCTCAAAAAATTAAAAATGGAACTCCCATTTTACCCAGTGATCCCACTTCTAGGAATATATCATAAGAAGGCAGAAACACCAATCAGAAAGAATATATATGTGCCCCTATGTTCATAGTAGCACAATTTACAATAGCTAAGATTTGGAAACAGCCCAAGTGCTCATCAGCAGATTAGTGGACAAAAAAGCTGTGGTACATTTAGATAATGGAATTATGCTGCTATAAAAAAGACAAAATTCTTACCATTTGCAACAACATGGATAGACCTGGAGAGTATTATGCTAAGTGAAATAAGCCAGTCAGAGAAAGACAAGTATTGCATGATCTCACTCATATGTGGAATATAATCCTATCTAATAAAAGAGTAATATGCAAATTGACTGTCACTCCAACACACAAGATGGCTGCCCCCATGTGGTCAAAGATGGATGCCCCCATGTGGACACAATATGGCCGCCACAAGATGGCCAGCAGGGGAGGGCAGTTGGGAGGGACCAGGCCTGCAAGGGAGGGCAGTTGTGGGTGATCAGGCCAGCAGGGGAGAGCAGTTGAGAGGGACCAGGCCTGCAAGGGAGGGCAGGTGGGGGATATCAAGCCTGCAGGGGAGGGCAGTTAGGGGTGACCAGGCCAGCAGAGGAAGTAAGTTGGGGGCAACCGGGCCTGCAGGGAAGGGCAGTTGGGGAGGACCCAGGCCTGCAGGGGAGAGCGGTGAGGGAGACCAGGCCTGCAGGGGAGGGCAGTTGGGGGTGACCAGGCCTGCAGGGGAGGGCAGTTAGGGGCAATCAGGCTGGCAAGGGAGCAGTTAGGCATCAATCAGGCTAGCAGGGGAGTGGTTAGGGGGTGATCAGGCTGGCAGGCAGAAGCGGTTAGGGGCAATCAGGAAGGCAGGCAGGCAAGCAGTTGGGAGCCATCAGTCCTAGATTGTGAGAGAGATGTCTGACTACCGGGATCGGGCCTAAACGGGCAGTTGGACATCCCACGAGGGGTCCCAGATTGGAGAGGGTGCAGACTGGGCTGAGGGACGCTAGCAGGGTCGCCTAAGACCATCGGAAAACACAGATATTTACTTTACGATTCATAACAGTAGCAAAATTACAGTTATGAAGTAGCTACAAAAATAATTTTATGGTTGGGGGTCACCACAACATGAAGAACTGTATTAAAGGGTCGCGGCATTAAAAAGGTTGAGAACCACTGCTGTAGGGAAAAGAGGAGGATGGTCACAATACACACTATCCCTGAAATCTTAATAAAACTCTTCACTATGTGTCTTGTTCTTCTGAAGTGCCTCTTCTTCACCAGCCAACTCATCTCTTTCTCAACCCTTTCCTTAACTGCTCCTGGTTAGCTATAGGTCTGGTTTTTGCTCTAAGAACGCTCTCCTCCTTTTTTTTCTCTTTTATTTACAGGAGAGCTATTTAAACTCTCCTTTTTAGTTGCCTACTTCTTTTGAGGGTGTCAGGAAATGGTAAATTACACATTTTACAATTATACTAAGATTCATTGTTTTTTTTTCAAAATCTTTGCTTAATGATTTCCAACAAATCTTTCAAACTCTTCAAAGAGAGAAGCTTGAGTTAATAACATAAGTACTCCTTTGAGTAACAGTGCCAACCCAGAAGCTGTCCAAAGCAGGCAGGAAGACTCATTCTATTTCCCATGTACTTCACTTTTACTACAATATTATGATCCTATAGTTGAGATTGGAAATATATACGGGTTGAAATCATTAAGTTTCTTAAATTCTACTACAAGTTGCAAGTAGAAGAGTGGCTTGATCAGAGCTGTGCTTCAGGAAGTCCAAATAGGCAGTGCTATACTGGTGGGAAGAGAGGCTAAAAAAAATTGTGGTAATATTCCTGTGGTCACCTGGAAGGTATTCATTGAAGAGAACCTGAGATAATTATTCAAGTTCTAATGCAGCTGGACGAGGCATTTCTTTTTTTCTTGACAATTTGTGATTTCCCATTTGGTTTTCCACCTAGAATGGGAGTACTTTATGAAGTAGATATGAGTAGTTTGATCAATGGAAATGCAGAACTCTCCTTTTATTAAAAATATTTTTGAAATATTAAAAAATATGATTGTAGTAGTGTATGCTTGAGAAATCAACATTAGAGAGAGAAAGGGAGATGGAGAAAGAGAGAAACATCGATGTGAGGGGGAAACATCAATTGGCTGTCCAATCCTGGGCCCCTACTGGGGATTGAGCCTGCAACGTGGGCACGTGCTGTGACCTGGAATTGAATTGGCAACCTTTCAGTGCACCAGATGACGCCCAACCAACTGACGCACACCGGCCAGGGAAGAACTCTCTTTTTTAATTTAATAAGTTAGAATTCTGATTTATAAATCATCAATAATAAATATATTAGTATGAATTTATTTTGGAGAGCCTAAATACTTTCCTGGGCCAAAAAAAATATTGAAAATATTTTAATATTAAATTAAATATTTAAATGAAAAATATTTAAAGACAGGTATCTGTGAGCATGGTCAGCCATGCTTCCCTCTCCCCCACTTTATTGTTTCATTGCCATATGGCCTTTCAAGGACATTTAATTTCTATTCTTCCGTTTCCTAATCTACACAGGAAATATAATATTTGTCCAAAAGTTAAGAATCAAATTATCAGTAGAAGAAAAAATAATTAAAAAAAAAGTAAAGTGCTACAAAAATTTAAAGGGATAAAAGGTCAACTTTGTAAAGAAATTGTTTGGCCCTATGTTCCTGATGGGCCATACCTGGCCGTGCTGAAGGGTAAGATACATTTAATTTATATACAATGTATTAATGTTTGCTAAAATGTGTCCATTCTTTGTCTTTGCATTAAAATGTTGAGAAACATTTATATAAGTTTTATATTACTTCTAGGATAAAATTTTTAGGTAATATAAGTTGTTAACTCCATAACAGTTATATTGAATGACTGGAAAGATGTCCAACTCAGATGAGCAAAATCAGATGTTTTCAGTTTTGGGTAAGTTTTTCTCTGCGCACCATAAATACAATCCTTCTTAAGACCATTTAATAATCTCAGTGGATGAGTCTCCCTTTTTTAGCATTAATGCCATACCTCACCCTTGCTTGAAAATTTGTACTGTTGCTCCCACTGATATATCTGTTCTAGAAAGAAACAGGCTTTCATTTCCAGGACTGTCAAATCAGGAGCTTTCACAAGAATTCAAAGATTCACTCTATTATTGCACTTCATAGACTTCATGCCTGTAGCTTGAAAATAGAAGTCTTTGGTGTAGGCATGTGCTTGCTTGACAGTTCTGTTCTAAATTTTGAAGCCGGTGGTACTGTAAAGTGCCTGTCTGACAATGGAGTTCCAGAGCTTAGTCATGCAAAATAATTATTGTTCACGGTTTCTTAGCTAAAGTCAATAGCTCCGTGTAAAACACAACATAATGCAGAGATCTAAAGTTACTAAATCAAGACTGAGAAAAAGAAGAATTTTAAAGCGGCTTGGCAGAAAAGCATAGCTTCTCCAAGACCTGCCAAGTGATTTCTCTCAGCACATGGGAGGCTCTACTCTTTCCAAAAGGGGATCTGTGATAGAAATGCTGGTAACTTTTATCAGTACATCCTGGTCATTGTTGTCAGTGAGCTTATTTGATGTCAAAGAAACAAAAGCAATTATGGAGATATTAACAAATGGTGCATGTTGCTTGTTTTTTAAACTTGAAATAATAGGTTCAGGTTTGCTTCTGTGAGTTCATTGTTTTAAAGTCTCCAATATATCACCTACACTGAAGGGGTTGATGAAGTTAACCAGAGTTTGCAACTAAATTTTTGTGAAGTGTCAGGCTGCCTCCTTGGACTGCAGGGTCCATGACTCAGTGTAGTGGCGTCTGATGAAAAAGTCAGCATTAATCCCACAAATGAAGAATTATGTCTCCACATTGCCTGAAACATTTGCCAGAGACTCTTGACAAGATTAGGTGTTGTTGCTTGACTGCTTGAAATGAAAAGGATAATGCCCTTCTTAACCCTAGCAGGCAATTGCGTTTGGGAATATCCCTCTTCTGGGAAAAACAAACAATCTTTTACTTCCTTAGAAGAGGGAGAAACACAGAAACATGTTAGGATTTCTCAAATTCTCTGTAATATATTTACCTACACTTGCCCTTTAGTACTTCCCATACGATATTAAGATGGAATTGGTAAAGGTGAATCTGCCACTATTTTAGGCTTAGCTCTTTGCCAATTTTCACGTTAATGATTTTTTAAAAATTCATTTTTGATTGGGGTAGAATTTGTATACAGTGAAGTACACAGATTTTAAGTGCGGAGTTCAGTGAGTTTTGACAAATGTATATAGTTCTTACATGTAACTAATATTCTGAACATTGCCATCCATTCCAAAAAGTTTTTTTATGCTCTTTTGTAGCCAATCATTACCCATTTCACTAGAAATAACCACCTTTCCTATTTTTATCATTATAGTTTTACTTGTTTTTGAAGTTTTTAAAAATAAAATCATGCAGAATATAGTCTTTTATTTAACAGTATTGATATTTGATCATATTACTGTGTGTATCAATAGTTTATTATTTTTCATTGTGATGTAGTTAACATTTGTATATGAATATATCACAATTTATTTTTCCACTTTTCTGCTGATGGACATTTACATTTTCTCAGTTTTTGGTAATTATGAATAAAGCTGCAAAGAAATTCTTAAACTATTCTTTTTATTTCTCTATGTCCTCATCTTGAGTGATACCCTGCAGTGGAATTGTTGGATGATAGCCTGCCCTAGGTCTATGTTTATGTTTAAATATTTTTTTTTATTGATTTCAGAGAGGAAGGGAGAGGGAGAGAGAGATAGAAACATCAATGATGAGAGAGAATCATTGATCGGCCGCCTCCTACACGCCCCCAACTGGGGATTGAGCCTGCAACCTGAGCATGTGCCCTTGACCGGAATCAAACCTGGGACCCTTCAGTCCGCAGGCCTACACTCTATCCACCAAGCCAAACCCGCTAGGGCTATGTTTACGTTTATAAGAAACTAGGAGACAACTTACCTAGGATGTGTGTTCCATTTTATACTCTCACAGGCAACACATGAGAATCCCATTCATTTCACAGACTCATCAATATCTGATCCTGTCTCAATTTTCATTCTTGCAATACTAATGTTTGAGTAAAAGTATCTTTTTGTGGTTTTGTATTGCATTGTATCTGAAAACTAAAAATGTTGAACACCTTTGTATATGCTTCTCAGCCATTAATATATCTTCTTTTGTGAAGTGTCTATTCAAATCTTTTGTATATTTTTTTATTTTAACTGTAATTTTTGTTTCAATTATTGTTATAGTTATTCTTGGTATACTTTGCATATAAGTTCTTTGTCAGATAAATGTATTGAGAATATTTTCTCCCATTCAGTGGCTTGCCTATTCATTTTCTTAGTGATTTCTTTTTTCTCTCTCTTGTTTAAAATCTTACTATTGAAAGTATTACATATGTCTCCTTTTTCCCCCTCATTGATCTAACCTAGCCCGCCCCTGCCCCCCACCCTATGCCTTCACCACTCTGTTGTCTGTGTCCATGGCTTATTCATATATGCATACAAGTTCTTTGATTGATCTCATCCCACTCACCCACCCTTTTCCACCTTCCCTCTGAGATTTGCCAGTCTGTTCCATGCTTCTATGTCACTGGACCTATTTTGTTCATCAGTGTATTTTTTTCACTAGAGACCCAGTGCACAAAATTTGTGCATTGGTAGGGTTCCTAGCAGCTGCCAGCTGCTGGCCAGGGCCTCCCTCCCTTTCCCCAGCCAGCCCCGCCCCCTGGTTGAACTCCCAGACAACTCCCAGTGGAGGGGACAATTTGCATGCTATGCTTTTATTATATAGGACTAGAGGCCCAGTGCACGAAATTCGTCTTCAGTCGAGTATCCAGCTCTTTCTAAAGTCTTAGGGAGTTCATTTTCCTTCAGGAACTTGTGAGAGGTTTCGAGCTGGACTCCTACCAACGGGTTGAGGATGTAGGGGCCCCTTGAGTCCAGCCATGTCTTGGTTGAACAACTCATAAACAATGAACATCCAGCAGGCTCTGATCACAGTTCTAGTTCCTTCTTGGGAAGAAACTGGCAATAGTTAAATCCAATAACTCAATAATTGGGAATGACTTGATTTAGATGGATTTTTCTCCTCTATGTTCTACTCTAGTTTTGTTCAACAAAACTATGCTACATCTTGTTTTAAAATCCCTATTGTGAAGTCTCAGTCTTTACTTGGACACTTGCTCATAGTGCAATCTACATAGATGGAAGTCTATCTATGACCTCTGTGGGAAGGTTGTTTTATTTATTTTTTTCAATATGATCTTTAAGTACTGACTGGCTATGAATGATGATGCTCTCCAAGTCTGCCATCTCTTTGTAAGATCAATGACTTTCAATAATCTTACTCACAGAGGATGGGAAAGATAGGGGTGGAGTGTAAAATCCCTATTATGATTAAAAGAATTGCTTCCTGCTTCACATGAGATCTGAAAATAGTTTGCTCTACATTGACATTGACAGTGACAGGATGCTGTCTGTCAACACTAAGAAGCTTCCATCCTCTCTAATCTTTTTCATCGATCGCTTTAAAATGCCAAAATATTTTAATGACAAATAAGTATACAAATTATTGACATTTTAACTGTATAGGAAATTCCAGGCCAGGCAGAGAAAGTAGAAGATGAGGGGGAGAGGCCAAAGGTATAGCTTACTCTGGAATTGATTAATTGACACACATTCCACATGTTCCGATTACTACACCTCACCTCTGTTGTTTTATCTGAGATTATCTTCTCACATCAGTCTATCTAAAACCCATATAGCCTAACCTAGCTCCTATTTTTCCTTAATTCTGAAATTCAGTTAAAAGTTATTTCATTATCTCTGAACTTTTGTAGTATTTATTACTTTATGACATGTATACATAATCTTGTAATTTAATTACTTTTGTAATATTTTAACATTCCTACTAAACTATCTGTACTCACTTTTAAATATATAGTATAGAAATACAGGGCCCTGAGTTTGTTGAAAAACAATGTGCACATGCACATGCTCACACACACACACACACACACACACACACACACACGGACTAGAAGGAGAGATACAAAATGATTTTAATTGTTTTCTCCGGTTTAAAGGCATCCATACAATTTCCATTTTCTTCCTTATACTTATCTCTGCTTTTGAAAATGTGCATCATAATATGTATTACTTTTTAATTTAAAAATAAAATAAAATAATATATTTTATCAGAAATCTAAATGTTTGATTGCTTCCTTTGCCAAAGGTACTTTAGGCCTTTCTTTTTTTCACAAGATACTGTCAAGTGGTATCAATAAAACACAAATCACTTATCATCTATGGTTATTTGCTGGAAAGATAAATAATCTTAGTTCTCATGTTCATATAATAATTAAAAAAAAACTCTAGTAGCATCAGTTCAATTTGTTTACAAACTAATTTTTAGTGGAATTGTTTTCAAATGAAATCTAACACAGAACTTCTATATTTAAAATAATTTATACCAAGGTCTAAGTTCCTCAGATAGTCTAAAATCTTTAGTGATTAGTAAGTGCAAATATGTAGTTCCTTGATTAGGAAATCCATGAATTGCCACCCATGAAAACTTGGGGTTCATTTAGTCCAACATTCTCATTTTACCAAAAAGGAAATTGAGGCACAGAAAGGCTAGTAACTAGAACCTACACTCTCTAAGTCTAGGTTCTGGCTATTATATCATACTGTCCTAATTTTTTTTTAAATATATTCTTATTGATTTCAGAGAGGAAGGAAGAGGGAGAGAGATAGAAATATCAATGATGAGTTTGATGGGCTGCCTCCTGCACACCCCTGACTGGGGACCGAGCCCACAACCCAGGCATGTTCCCTTGACTGGAATTGTACCCGCGACCCTTCAGTCCATGAGTCAATGCTCCATCCACTGAGCCAAGCCTGCCAGGGCAGTCCTAATTATTGTTTGTCATTATTTTAGAGTATTATGTTTCTCTAACATAATTCCCAATTGTGACGTATATTGAATTTGAATCCTAGAGTTCCTACCCTCTGTTTATACTTTAGTCTTCAATGTCTAGGATCTAGCTTTCTTTCCAGAACTCAGGGAAGATTTCCCTGCCAGAGATCTCTGTCACCCAGTGGCTGCTTCCTTACTTCCAAGGGCTCATCCTCAATGCCTGGCCTGTTATTTGACTATGTGCCCATTGGAACATCGCTCCTCCTTTGACAGACTGAAGATTTGTTTGAACCTGAAGGTACTTACATCTTTCTGTCTCTGGCCTGATTTTGCAGTTGAAAGAATTCTAGCCTCCATATGCCTATCTCTAAATTTGCCACCCCCAGCCTGAGCAACACATCTAGATCCCCCCCTCACATTCCGTTTGCTCTTTCTTGCTCAACCCATAGGGAAAATTTTTTAGTACATCCTATCTTGGTCTTCTAAGAATGAATTGGAGTGATGCATCTCTCTCTCTCTCTCTCTCTCTCTCTCTCTCTCTCTCTCTCTCTGTCTATCTCGTTTACTTTCATGCACACAAGTCTACAGGTAATGATGTAAGACAACAAATGACTAAGTGCTCAAATGAGTAGAGCAGGCAATACAAGCTTCAATTGTTTAGAAAGGAAAGACCAATATGGGTGAAAATAAACAGAAAAAAAATGCTTTTTAAGAAGACAGAACATCTTGGTACCTTTGGATAAACAGGAAGAAGCAAAAGAATAGACAGAAATACAGAAAGATTGACCTGGACTAGTTAAAAAAAGAAAGAAAGAAAAAAGAAAGAAATATTTGTATCCCCTGATTTTTGGAAGCTTTTTACCACTGGAGTTAACATGTATTATTTTATAGGATTTATTAACATAATTTTAGTCACAAATCCTTCAAAATTTTCTGGGTTTGGTTTAATTGGTATATGGCCACATTTTTCTTTTTATTTGCTAGCCATTAAGTGAGTTTTAGGTGAAACCATGATGTAGACAATAGCTCATTGGCAGAAAAAGTCAGCCAAGCTTTTCGATACCTAGAAAAACAGGAAAATGTCTGCAGTGCTATCCTGGATCTGTCTAGTACTTGGCTGCCCTGGTCCTTTATGAAACAGCATGGTAGTTGCCTGCAACCTGAGGTTGATCTAAAAATGTTTGGGCTCCTTCACTGTCTAACTTCTCTCTAAATACTTGATATAACTTTTTTTAAAGATTTTATTGATTTCAGAGAGGAAGGGAGAAGGAGAGAGAGACAGAAACATCAATGATGAGAGAGAGTCATCAATTGGCTGCCTCTTGCACACACCATACTGGGGATTGAGCCTGCAACCCGGGGCATGTGCCCTGATGGGGAATCAAACAATGACCTCCTGGTTCTACACTCAACCACTGAGCCATGCCAGCTGGGCCTTGATATAACTTTTAAAGTTACACTTATAAAAATACCCAACCCAAATTCAACTAAACATGATCTATTAACTCACATAATTGGGTGGACCCATAGGTATACCTAGTTTCTATAAGGGTTTAGATCAAGTTTTATAAAAATAAAATTGGGATCTTTCTCTATCACTCTGCTTTTCTTTTTTGGTGTCTTCTACATTCCAGGAAATCTTTTCCATAATGTTTGCAAGAGAGTCTTTTGTCTGGAAGCACATTGAGTCACAGAGATAATCTTTCTTGGCCCTAATTGGTTTTGATTGGGTCAAGTATCCATCTCTAAAATCAGGTAGATGAAATACATTGTATGGCTTATACTGCTGTGGTGGTTAATTTTATGTGTCAACTAGGAAGGTGTTTTTGGATGAGATTAATATTTATATTAGTGAACCTTGAGTAAGCAGGTTGTCCTCCATATTGTGTGTGGGCCTTATCCAATCAGTTGAAGAACTAAATAGAATAAAAAGATGGATCTCCCAGAGAAAGAAGGAATCCTCTAGCAGACTACCTTCAGTCTTTATCTGCACTGTAGGCCTTTATTCACACCACTGGGTTTCCTGAGTCTCCCAGCTCCCAGTCCACACTGAAGATTTTGGACTTCCTACCTCCCATAATCACATGATCTATCATTTTTTCTATCTGTCATCTATTTATATCTATCCTACTCGTTCTGCTGCTCTAGATAATCCTGATTAATACAACTGCTGAGTAGGTAAACCTCCAGAATATTCTACAGTATTGCTGTTATTGTTATTTTTATTATAATTACTATGGTCATCATCATCTGCTTTCATCTATACTTCTTCCCAATGTATTGAGTTCCCAGTTTCCCCACATTCATGGATCTGGACTCTCAACTAAACTTTCCTGAACTAGTTTTTCTAGGTTCCTCTGTTTCCTCTATCATAATTTGCCTGTGCCAATAAGATTTTCAACAGTACATTCTTTCTATAATTTATAAAGCTGAACAGGCGACCTAGAATAATAGATTTTTAGAACTTGTGGAGATCATCTAATCCAGTAGTTTCCAAAGTAGGGTGTACAGAAATCTTGATTCATGCAGTTGAGGAGAAAATACATTAAGTTTTATATGTTTACATATTTTTAGTGTAAAACTTAAGAATGAAATGAGGTTATTATTCAATGATTGAATTCACAATAGTATAAATCATATATACATATATGTGTGCATGTGACATAATATATGTTAGAAGGTAAAAGCTTAAAGATTTGTTTCACTAATAGAATAATATAATTTTTAAAAAAGTTGAGAGACCAGTGATCTTACCTGCTCCTCTTACTTCACAGGGAGGAGGCAAGTAGCCTGAAAGAAGGGAACAGCTTTCAAAACATTTTTAAAGGATACAAATACAATAATAATAATAATAATTATTATTATTATTATTATTATTATTCAAGTGACACAGTAGACTGCTAGCTGAGGGATGTAGGGATAAGAGTCTCCTTTGCTAACCTCTCCCAAGTCAAATCATATAGGTCAGCACCACTATTTGTACCAGAGTTCTGTGCTGGAGGAGTTTGGGAGCAGTGATCTCTTTGGAAGGGGAAGCCAGGGACATGTCCTAAAGCTGGCTGCACAGAAAGAACAGTGTTTACTTAATATATATTTATTTGGAGAAGTATTTTTTAAGCAGGTTGTTCTATTGTGCCATCCCCACTCCAGCCATCACTGGCTGCTGCCACTGGTTGTCACATCTGTCTGTATTCTTAGCCAGCAATATTTCCATTCCTTCTCAAAATCCTTCGCACACAATAGTAAATCTTTTTCATATTCATATGTGCTGTAAATAGCTGCTACACTATGTGAACTGTTCAACTTAATAAGTCTTCCCATCCCTAAATCAAAACTAATTAGCTTTGTTTTTCAAATTGCTGACACTGGGGGTCTTCGCTATAACAAACCTGTGTGTGATTAGTGATCTAACGGCTGGTGCTGAGCTTGGGCAAATATTTATAGAGTAATCATATTGGATAGGGTTGAATAACCTCTTGGATTAAGTGTGAGCTTCTGCCAGACGATGCTACAAAATTGTGCTAATTTAATGGTACAGTCCATTCTTCTGTCTGCTGATACAACCTCTACAGACACTGATACAAATATAATCAGGGGTATTAGGGGACGGTATGGTTCCTTTATTGGCACCCTTGACAGTAATGTGCCAGAAAAATCCAAATATAACTTTGCAAATATAAATTTTGGGATAGGTAAATGAAACCTTATACAGGGAGATTAAATATATATATACACCTAGCGCTGTGATGAGCGGAAAGTAAGTAGTCAATGGATGAGTACTTGCTATGTTATCAGCATATTAGATACCAGAGAAACAATTTTGCTTTTATTTACTTTCAGGAACAGTAAACAGGTCTTAATTAGGCAAGCCAGTTTTAGTGTTAATTGAGAATTTCTTCTATATCAAAATGTATTGTTATTAAGCCAACCTGTCACAGAGACACAGCAAGTAAAACTGAAAATATACAGTTAATTTTAATATGTAGTCTTTAACCTGTAGTCTGAAAGGAGACTGAGACCTTGGGAAGGAAGAGATGAAGGCAGTAGTTTTTAAAAGTCTTGCAGTTAAACAGTGGCCAAATGGAGACTCGAAATTCCATTTTCACACACACTGCCCAGTGCTTTCCCAACCTGGGCATATAGACCTATTAAAACAAAATAGTGTAATATCATCATACAAATGACTTTAGGAAACTGGGTCATTTCTGTACACATATTCCTTACTCATATTGTTGTATAATGTTAATTTAACAAAGATTATGTATTTGTTAAAAATATATGCTTTTTATTTGCATTGATTAATTGCAATTGCACCATTTTAAAAATACTGTGGAGCTATTTTTCTTAGACACACCAGCCAACTGGTTAGCTATATTTAGATGTGAGGAGGAGGCAGAGTAATTGTTAAAGAGTTCTATGTTTTTTTACAACTGACTTGACTGACAGGCCTTAAGAGCTATTTCTTTCAAAGCAAATATGACTCATGGCCCTTAGGTAGAGTGTGTGCACAGGCTAGAAATATTGATCTGTCCACATCCTACAAACATTAAGACACAATAAAAAGAATTTTTAACTTAATTCTGAAAAATGCAATAGCCAAAACATACGACCAGTACACAGTTGACAATGGTAATGTATGTGTAATGTTTTGTGATGTCGAGGGTGTAATTTAAACTCAAGAAACAGACACTGTCTTTCCAGCTCGAACTCACTCCCTTCGGCTTAACTGTGACACGTCTCAGAACAGTAGGTGCCTAAAAGAAACATATTTAAAGTTATAAATAAATATGTACTATTTAAGTCATCAAGTATAAGGTACCCACCTTGTAAGTAACTCTAATCACCAGCTCAACATTTAGAAATGAGAGCAACCAGCAGGCAGTTCGGTAAAACTTCTCTTTGGCGTTTGCTAATAATGGAGTGAGGCAATGCCCCCGATCACTCCACATCAACGCTGGCAGGAGGACCATAGAGGTAGAGGCAGGTTACGAAAGGTAGCCAGTCAACAGATGCTCCCCTCCCTGGTGCTTCCTGAACTACTTGAAAACCCCTTTTCCTACTTGCCTCCAGCCAGCTTTCTGCCACTTCTGATTTCTGGTTCCCACCAAAGACAGGAGAGAATAATCAATACTGCTGTGGGTTACAAAACGCACTTTTCTTAATTTTGGCTCTGGTGGCTCTCCCAGCTCCATAGAGGTGCCAGAAGCTGGGTTCTCCCTTCCAGCCAAGTTCAATGACAGGGCTGCAGGCCACACTGCTGTCGCCACCTTAAGAGCAGTATTTTCAATTAAACAAAATAAACCAACAAGCAGAACAGAAACAGATGCCTAGATACAGAGAACAGTTTGACAGTCGCCAGATAGGTGAGGGTTGGAGGATGGCTGAAAAAGATGAAGGGATTATGAAGTACAAATTGATAGTAACAGAATAGTCATAGGGCTATAAAGTACAGCATAGGGAATATAGTCCATAATATTCTAATAACTACGTATGGTGCCAGATGAATATGAGCTATATAATGTCTAATTGCTGAAATGGATGTAATATTGTACATCAGCTTCAATTTAAAAATTAAAAAAATAATTTAAAAAATTAAAACACAAAGCGTGCACCCTAATGTGAACTGTGGACTAGAGTTAATAATATGAATCAATATTGTCCATCAATTGTAAAAAAATTAGCCCACCAAGGCAAGATGTTAATAATAGGGAAATGTGCAAGAGAGGGAGGAGGGGCATATGGGAACTCTGTCCATTCTGGTTAATATTTCTGTAAACCTAAAACTGCTCTAAAAATATTCTGTTAATTAAACAGTACAATTCCTAAAAAAAAAAAAAAAAACAGTTAAGCTTTCTACAAATAGTTCTGTTTCCACTTAATATATACATTTGTATATAGTACTTTCCTAGAGCAATGGAGATATGCTTCCACACAATTACATTGTTTGGGGAGCAAATACCGATAGATGAGAGAAATATGGGCTAGAGGCAGAGAGAGCTGGTGAGTGTGGGAAGGAAAACAGGGACATATCACCAAAGGACATCTCCCATGCCTGCTGCCTTCTCCTGTTGCCCAGGAGTGTCCCTCAGCAAATCCTCACCACAGTCTCTCTCCCACGCCTTTCTCAGTAACTCCCTGGAGTTTGCAATGATGTGCTTGGCTCTTGCCATGTAGATCCAATCATTGCTTGGAGAAATGCTCACTTAGCACTTCTCTATGGGCTAAAACTTATCCATACAGTGCAATCGACGCAGTCCTTAGGCAGAGGAATTTAAGGGTTCATATTTAAGAAGTTTTAGCTCCACATTAAATCAATTTGTTTGCTATTATGACACTGTGACTAGTGCAACCGAGTTTCTGCAAGGCTGAGTTCCTGTCCCTGAGCCATCTTTCTTACCTGGTTCTTCACCCACTTTGAGCCCCATCCCTGCATCTAGGTTTTTGACATCTCCTACTGAATATCTGAATACCTCGCTTTGTGGATCTCTGCCAGATCTCTCTACAGAGATGGGGTCTCTGTAGATACTATAATCACTACCTGCTCCACCTTTGCTTAAAGTGACCCGTAAGATTCACTCTAACCTTGATTCATATGCAGGCTGTTCTTTCCTCTTGGCGTCATCTCCCAATTTTGTATTCTCTTTCTAGAGTCCCATCCTGTCCTCCTAAGGCTAGATCAATAATCTCGTCACAATTCGATTTTAGAAGCCCTCAGGTGTCTATGGATTCCTGATTCTTACTTTCTTTGATCTGATTCAGCTCCATACCCCAAGTATAACAGATGCCATATAAGTCATAAAAAAGCATTCGTGAAAATAGGAATTTCTATTTGTTGAATACTTACAAAGTACTGGACCCTGTGTTTTCAAGTATTATTTTAATAGTCACAACCAACTTTTAATCTTTTTTTCAGGGCAGTTAGTCTGCTGATAAGCATATAGATTTAGCCTTCCCAATTGTGAAAATACTGTATTACTTTCTCATGGGTTAGTACATAGGCACTGCCTAAGTCTTCCAAGTGCCCTCATCTGACGCCCCAGCCTCCCAGTCTTTCTTGCTACCACCTGCCCTCCCCTCCCCAGGACCCAGCAGTGAAATGGTTGACATCCAGCACAGTGCTCTGGCCAGTGGTGATTCTGATTGGTGCTGCCATGTCATCTGACTGTCAAACGTTCTTAAGATCAGCCCTTGATTATTAGTAGCTCACCCACGTCTCTCTACAGAGATTATACAAGTGAGGCTTGGAGAGATTTACTTGTCAAAGGCCTCGTAATTAGTAAATGGTAAAACAGAGACTCAAGCCCATGTCTGTCTGTCTTCACACACCATTCTCTTTCCCCTGCATCAGTAGGTCATAGACACAGAGAGGTGTTTCCCAAACTTTTCTGATAGTAAGAGTAAGCTTTTGTCAAAATTACAGATTCCCGGGCCTCTCCCTTTTGGAGAGTCTAATCCAAACCTGTCCAGTTTCAGGCTAGAATCTATATTTTTAAGAAGGTGATTCTTATGATTATTCAAGCTTTGGAAACACTAGACTAAGGCTTTTTTTTTTTTCAAAATCATTGTGATTCAAATTATTGTGATATAGCCACGTCTTAAATGAGTAAGTAACGGCATTAACACAATTCCTGAATTATAGGGAATGTTTTTTGAACAGAATAGGATATGTGTTTCAGGCAGGGGCCACTTGCTGGTTGTCTTAGGTGAGGTGGTACAATTCAAAAGTAGAGTCATTCTTTGATATTTCTAGAAACATCATTAGAGACAGGCAATATTAGGTTGAAGCAAAATTATAGTTTACCAAGAGGTCAAATGAAAAGAGGGTTTAAAAAAAAAACACTTCATGAAAAATACCACTGAGCTGAGTTAAGAAAAATGTTAGGGTTCTAAAACCTATCAATTTACCCAAATAGCATTCCAGCATATGCTTTTTGACAACCAGAATCTACGAATAAAGAACTTCAAGGAAATTAAATGCATGATGTTATCTGTGGTGGTCCTTGGTGCTTCGCCTGCACCTTGCCATCTTTCTGCAGCCGTGCTTCTTCAGGAAATGTTCAGTATGGTTTGTCACATAAAGCCTTTTCAACTGCTTCTCTATCGCGACTTTCTCTCTCCCATTTCTGCCGTTAGCAAAAGCGAATCGTGAAACATAAAAAGGATTCTAGAAAAAAGGCAACTATCACATATTAATTGCACACAGCAGGTTTATGATGCAATTCTCTTTCTCAGGAAAGGGCTTCGAAAGAAGCAGGAAGCAAGGGGCAAAATAGACGAGCAGTTGTCTCCAGCCTGGTCTTCTAATGGGAATTGATTCATGAAACATTTCTGAGGATGGCAGTGTCATCTAAGTCAATAGAACGTCCTAGATGCTCCTCCTGACATGTAAATCATCCCCGCATGAGAGAAACCGAGAGTGGAGCTGAAATTTACTGCCACGGGACATGGCCCAAGCTGGGTTGATTCTCTTCCAAGTGTCAACCCCTGCCAAACGCTTAAACACCTGCTTCAGTTATCAGCGCTCATATTCCCGGAGACAACCGAGAAACAAGCCCTCGGATAAACCAATAAGTAAAATCAAGTGCCAAATATGCCCTCCGCAGAAGCTGATAAAATAAAACATTTAAATAAATTTAACCGGATGCTTCCAAATGGCACACCTGACGATGAAAACAATGCACAGTAGTGGAAGCCACCTCGAGAAAAACAATATGGAGCCACTTTTCTGTAATTCTAAAAAGCCAAGCCCATATCTAACCTCACCCTCATCATCTGCATAGAATGGGACTTCCGACCCCACCGTAAAGAAAAATGAAATAAAATAAACAATAGCAACCACAACAAAAAGTAAACCTTAGGATTAGATGGTCCAAGGGACTTGAAATAAGGAATGCTGTCCCCCTCCCCCTTATTTAATGAGGGGAAGAATGGAGCTTTTCTTCATTTACTTGGGTTTTTTTCCTCCAGTACTTAACACCTGTAGGAAAGTCCCTGACTTAAGAGGTAGGGCTCAGCTAATGAGGTGTGTCAACACAATTGGAAGCCCATTTCAAAATGAAAATTGCCCTGTGCTGTGAGCACAATCCCTTCAGGTTGAAGAGAGCATTTATAAAGCAGCAGGGGTAGTAGCTGGTGTTTTCTCTGTAAGAAGGGCCTCTAGGGTTACCACAGCTGGGGGAGAGACAGGCTGACCTAGAGACAGGCTAACATGATAATTCTCCCCCAAATTAGTCATATTTCTCCAGGTTACCGTGGTAGATAGAGAGTAAAGGCAGACATAATCCCTCTCCTAATTGTAAACCAGCACTAGCCTAATTATATTCCCATTTACCCCAGATACTCTAAAATCATAGGCTTTCTGTTTGCTAATTCCTCTTATTCATGGCTTTATGACTCCAGAGGAGGCTCTGGGAAGTACGAATTGAAAAACAGTCAGTGAGTTAGTTCCACATAGACATTAACTATGAAAAAGGCATGGGATGGAGCAGAAGAGGGGGTGGGAAGGAAAAAACCTTACATCTAGTTTAGACTGATTTCAATCAAGGCTAAAGGAGGATTTAAGGCCTTGCCTCATAAGCCTGGGGGGGCCAGGTCACAGATGCAGGCGTACAAAGCAGTGTAATAACCAGCAAGCTTGTATTCCTTATCTACGAAACTGAGCCATTCTGTGACAAACTCCACTCCCTTTGTCTTAGAATGTGTTTCATTGTTATCCTAGTTGATACTTAAGATCTATGTAATGGTGAGTATTTTGTGTCAACTTATTAACATTAGCCTTGGGAGGGATCCATGCCGAAAGCTCAGGGGGTAATGCTGAAAATTGTAAGCTGTTAGCAGCCACAAATAGGGCAAAAGGTGAAGATCACAGTGGTAAACAAATTCATTCACATCTTTCAAGATAATGTTATCTATATGCTCTTTTACCAAATCATCACTCCATGTGATTCA
The DNA here is from genome assembly GCF_027574615.1 of Eptesicus fuscus. Taxonomy (NCBI): domain Eukaryota; kingdom Metazoa; phylum Chordata; class Mammalia; order Chiroptera; family Vespertilionidae; genus Eptesicus; species Eptesicus fuscus. The sequence goes on from NC_072479.1 coordinate 80,791,606, forward strand.
CTTGGTTCTAGTCTGTGTTAGGGGTATAATCAAATTTCAAAATTATAAAATGGTGTGCTGGGAGACGGTTGTGTGTGTGTGTGTCTTTGTGTGTGTGTGTGTGTGTGTGTGTGTGTCACACACATGTATGAGAATAAAAGAGTTCTCAAACTACATGATTCTTGATTGAAAATGAACACTCTCAAAACAGGCTTAAATGTTTTATTCTTCTGTGATTTTCTGATGCAAGTAAATGATAAAAAATATTGTTTAAGTTATTGCAAAGATCACCCAACCTTTGTCTCTTAAGTTTTCCCAAGGGCACAACTAAAAAGGGGATGATGGCACCAATATCATGGTGCCACTATCATGGAAGGCCATGAATTATCTTAGTTTTTAGTTGGGGAAATGTTCATTGCTGGTTCACCAGGTCAGTACAGTTCACAGGATAGAGGAGGAGCATGAATGAAGGTCAAACAGAGCTAAGTGAGCAAATTCTCTGAAAGGGAATATTTATGTTCTGCAACAAGGAGCATTTAAGGTGGAGACATATTAATCCAAGAAATATGGGTCCAGTATTTGATTCTCCACTGCTACAGGTCAAGGAATGTAATGGTCAGCTCCTCCAGATGATAGTAAGGCTGACATTTATACCAAAAAGAAACACAATTTGGCCCTCCCAACGTTCTAAGTTGAGAACAGGGATGATGTTGCAGTCAGCTTTATACCACCCCATGGCCTGGAAGAGTTCCTTGTATAGATTAAATGTCCAAGCAGCATTGCTTGAATTGAGAGCAGAGAGAAAATGTAATAGTTTTCCATGAAAATTCTGCTGTAAAGCAGACAGGTTGTTTGTGGTTTTTGGTTTTTTATTTCTGAGTGCTTTCCTATCCAGGTCAGGAAACACTGAGAAATTGAATTTAAATTTGAACGATGCTTGGTAAATATGGAATCAGAGAAATGAAAATTGCATGGCCTAAAGAGATGATATTTTCATCAAGCTATAAAGCCAATGAGTCATTCCTCTCCACTGAAGAACTGTGTTTGACAATTTAATCATATATATATATATATATATATATATATATATATATATATGTGTGTGTGTGTGTGTGTGTGTGTGTGTGTGTGTGTGTGTGTGTGTTTCCTACTCAACTTACCCTCTTTCTTTTGAGTGCATTTTCCCCTGGAAAAACATTCATTCTTACCCTACTTTTTTTCCTGGGTTCCATAAGAACCCAGCTGTTTGCATTTATTATCACCAAGCTCACCATTTTTATCTAATCATCATTGCTTTCTGATCATCTCTGGGACATTCCCCCAACTAACTTGTTGATTTTTGAACATCAACTTTAATATCTTTCTTCCCTCGCCTATCTGCTGACATTTCCAGGAACTTCAATATCTGATTCAATTTGATACATGATCACCACAGGTAAGGCAATGGGCTAAGCGCTGGGTGAACATAAGCATGGGTAATATATGGTTCTGGATTTCATTAGCATCAGTGTCACATGGAGGAGCCTGGTAGGCTGCATTAGAGCCACAGCGTGGGGTGGTCATGTTTGTGGGCTCATGCCCTGCCCTGACATTTCCTAACTGTGTGATCTCGAGCATCACATCTCCTCACCTATGGAATAAGAATGTTAGTAACAGCTGCTACTTGGTGGGGCTATCGTGAGAGTTAAATGAGTTAATATGGCTACATTTCTTGGAACACTCTCTGGCAAGTAAACTAATAAAAACAATGTGCTTTCGTCTCTCTTGTTGCTTCCTTCTCTGGGTGCTGGTCTGGAGGCTGCAAGGGGATTTTTTTCCAGACATTCCACAGGTCCCTTCTCCCAGTCCTTATACTCCTGCCTGGCTTGCTAATCTGTTGCCAGGGAAATCAGTGGGCGCAATTTCCCCGACATTAGTGGAAGTGGGGTTCTTGGGACACCACTGGAATGAGCCCTTCTGGGGGCCCCTACGGGAGAATGAATGTTTTTTATTGGCATGGATTAATATTTCTCGGGTTGCAAAGTCCCATGCCCCTTAACCCAGTCCTGAAAAAGATGCAGCTGGGGTCCCAGTGGAGCCAAAACTAGGGTCAGTGTCCAAAGTGTCCATTCCATGATGGAGCTGAGTCTGGCAGAGCATCTGGCTAGATTTAGTCCATCAGTCCAGTGTGTGGTCCCACATGGCTGTGAGCCACATGACTGAATGCAGGGGAGCATATGCCCTGCAACAGGAGAGCCAGGAGCCTGGCACCAAGAGAGAAAGCCAAGAGCGAGCACTCCTTTGTCCAGGAGTTTAAACATTCAGGTTTTACACCTTTGCCGTGGCCATGCCTATTCTGGCCATTGACTTGTTCTCAGTTGTGACTGACAGATAAGCACCTTCCCATGTGACCCAGACCTTACTGGGCATGCATCTATCGTTCATTCCCTTCCCCCAGCTATCTGCAGGGAATAGACCTGGAGAATGTTAACTGCAGCTTCTTGGCAAAGCTGTATCAATGGCATGTCTATATTATTTAGTCTTCCCTTTACTCCTTTCCTGTTAAATAATAACCAGATTATTACAATGGTAACAACATCATGTACTGCTTTCTCAACTGTTTAATTCTCCATATTTACTTTACCTATAGGCACACAGATACCTTGTATATCATCGTCATGTGGGTGGCCTTCTTTGTTACCTCATTTTCTGATGTCAAAGAGATATGGATGGGCAATAATACCTCCTTATGTGCATTCACTAAACAAATATTTATTGAGTGCCTACTCCAAGCCAGGCTCTTTTAACATTGAAGATACAAAGATAAATAATGTAAGAATAAGGTATCTGGCCTCATGAAGGTCTTATAGAATAGAGAGGCTTGTGCAGATGAAATAATAAAGAAACAAGATAATTACCAAAAAAAATGTGATATAAGAGCTATGAACCCTGGCCAGTTTGGCTCAGTGGATAGAGCGTCGGCCTGCAGATTGAAGGGTCCCAGGTTCGATTCCAGTCAAAGTTACATGCCTGGCTTGATCCGCAGTAGGGGGCATGCAGGAGGCAGCCAATCAATGATTCTCTCTCACCAGTGATGTTTCTATCTCTCTCTCCCTCTCTCTCCCTCTCTGAAATCAATAAAAATATTTTTTTAAAAAGAGCTATGAAGAAAATGAAAGGCATGTTGTGATGGCAAATTACAGTAGGGAGATCACTTATGAACATAAATTTCTGACACATCATTAGCTGGAAGAGAGCATTCCAGGCCAATGAGAGTAATAAAAAGGCCCCTGAAAGAAAACAACCAAAAAAGAAGCAAAAGGCTTGATGTTTTGAGAAAGAGGATGAAGTCTTGTGGCTGTTGTAAAGTGAGGTTGAAGACTGCCAAGAATCTACTAATGGGAGGCTTTGGATGCCATGGTTAGAAGTTTTAATTTCACTCTAATCAAAACAGAAATAAAAAGAATGGTTCTAAATATGGTGTCTGTGTTGAAAAGAGAAAATTTTAGGGGGGAAAAATGAAACTTGGAGTCCCATTGTCAAGATCATGTCACTGTCAAGAGGTGGGCAATTTAAGGTGTTTTAGAGATATGGCGGACAGTACACCTTCCAAGAGTGAGCACCATAACACTGAGAGGCTGCTTTCTCAGTGAGCCAAGAAGTGAGGCGAGTAGATGAGATTTCCACAGAAGTGAAGGAGTGGGACAATTGGTACCAACCTGTTTATTTCAATTATGAAGTAAATAAATTGAGAGAGAAAAATTAGATCCCACATCTAAATTTACTTGCAAATGACTATACATTATCGAGAATGCCTTTTCCAGGCAGAATTATAAGGGAGGTAATGTTTGTGTTTGGCATCACAATCCACACTTTAAAAACACTATTAAAAATTTTTGAGTGCTTACATAAACCAAGTGTTCTTTATTTTCTCATTTAATTCAAATAACAGCTCTATCAGCATTTACTATGATTGTGCTTATTTTTACACATGCAGTGAAATCGAATCTCAGTGAGGTAACTTTCCCAAGGTGAGAGAACCAGAGAACAGGTAGCTAGGATCAAACACAGGTGCCTGACACGAGAGCATGAGTTCTTAACTACTAAATAGAACCACCGTGTTCCTCCATTGATGGCACTTCCCAAATCTCTCTCTTCTCTCTTCCTCTCTCTTCTCTCTTCCTCTCTCTCTCTCTCTCTCTCTCTCTCTCTTTCTCTCTCTCTCTCTCTCAATAAAAATAAAAACCTTCTGTCAGGGAGAATCTATTACCTTGTCTCTCCAAACCCACTAATGACTTACACAATTTTGATAAATTACACCTTTCATTTCAATAGTAGAACCACTAATTGTGAAAATCAAGCTTGAGCAAGGCAGTAGAAGAGATACTTCCTGAGACAGAGCTGCTTTAGTGGCACCTCTGGTAGCACATCAGATCCAGCCCTGTGGATAAATGAGACCTTAGCCAAGAAAGGATAAATGATAGATGATTTGGACGAAGTAAATGACAGTAGTGTAAAAATGTTTTAGGACAAGGGACATTCAAATAAATGCTATTGGATGATTTATTTTCCAAAAGGTGTTATATTCACTGCTGAAACACACCTACATGTCTGCTAGAAATGTGGCCATAAAAAAAAAAATCTATGTGTATAAAAAATTTACACTGTAGCAAGCTGACCTCAACCTTTTATTTACTAAAGCCACCATCTTAGCGCCAAGAACACATTTCCAACTTCCTCTGACTTCAACACCTGGATGTCCCTCAGCTACCTTAAGTAAAATGTATTCAAAATTCAGCTCATTACCTTCTCTCTAAACTTTTAATATTTTAAATCTCAGTGAATGCATCATTTCAGCAGTTGCCAATGCTATAAACTTCCACGTTTCCATAATTGCTTTCCTTACCCTCAGCTCTCCAATTCTAATCCAAGGCAATAGCAAATACATACATTTCTTCCCTTAATTATATCACACATCTCCCACTCTTTTTTTTTTCTTTTTAATCCTCACCAGAGGATATTTTTTCCATTGATTTTTAAGGAGGGTGGAAGAGAGAGGGAAAGACAGAGAAAAACATCAATGTGAGAGAAGCACATCAATTGGTTGCCTCCTACATGAGCCCTGACCAGGGCCTGGGCCAAAAAGGATCCTGGAACCTTGCAAGGTATGTGCCCTTGACCAGAATCGAACCTGGAACCCTTTGGTCCGTAGGCCAACTCTCTATCCACTGAGCAGAACCAGCTAGGGCTCCACCACACTTTACCATCTGCAATGTGGCTCATGTAGTTCAGGTCTTCAACATGCCATAAGTGTATTATCTTAGCCCAGGTTCTCTAAAAATCAGAGTTAAAGCAAAGCAAGAGTGAGGGGAAAGGAAAAGTGGGGCAGACAAGAAGAAACATGCAGGCAGAAGAAGTCAGTTCCTCTTCTGTGTTTCCCAATAACCTTGCACAAAAAACCTAGACCTTGAAAGACCCAAGTCAACGTGACATCTATTCAGAAAATGCAGCTGTGATATAATGGAAAGAACACAGTATCAGAGTGTTTCAGTTGGAATCTGTATTAGTTTGCCAGGGCTGCAATAATGTAGTGCCATCAAATGGGTGGCTTGAAAGACATAAATTTACTGTCTCACAATTCTGGAAGCTAGAAGTCCAAAATCAAGATGTTGGTTCCTTCTCAATACTGTGATGTAGAATATATGCCATACCTCTCCCCTCGCTTCTGGGGGTGGGGGGGGGTTTGCTATAATCTTTGGAATTTTATAGTTTACTAGAGGTCCAGTGCACAAAATCCATGCATGGGGGCAGGGGGGGGGAGGAAGGGGTTGTCCCTCAGCCCGGCCTGCACCCTCTCACAATCTGGGACTGCTGGCTCCTAACTGCTCAACTGTCTGTCTGCCTGATTGCCCTTAACGGCTTCTGCCTGCCAGCCTGATTGATGCCTAACTGCTCCCCTGCCAGCCTGATCATCCCCAACTGCCCTCCCCTGCAGGCCTGGTCACCCCCAACTGCCCTCCCCTACTAGCCTGGTCACCCCCAAGTGCCCTCTCCTGCCAGCCTGATTTCACCTCCAAAAGACCTCCCCTGCCAGCCTGATCTCACCCCAACTGCCCTCCCTGCATGCCTGGTCACCCCCAACTGCCCTCCCCTGCCAACCTGGTCACTCCCAAATGCTGCAGGCCTGGTCCCCCCCAACTGCCCTCCCCTGCAGGCCTGGTCGCACCCAACTGCCTTCCTTGCTGGCCTGATGGCCTCCACTGCTCTCCCCTGCCAGCCATCTTATGGTGGCCATCTTGTGGTGGCCATCTTGTGATGATGTCACATGTGACGCCACCTAGGCTTTTATTATATAAGATAGAAATATCACCCTGAACTCTACTTTTATCTTCACATGGCATTTTCCATGTATGGGTGTCTGTCTCCCAATTCCCTATTTTAATAAGAATGCCAGTCATATTGGATTATGAGCCCATCAATTTAGCTCATCTCAACTCATGACATCTGCAATGACCTTATAATTCCAAATAAGGTCATTGCATCTATTGTCCATTCCCTTCTGAAGTTGCTGAAAGTTAGGACTAATGGCCATGAATTTGCTGTGGGAGTGGAGGTACATTTCAACCCATAATCCCAAAATCCCAGTGACTTTGGGAATGTCTCATAAATTTTCTGGGCCCCATTCTTCTTATCAGGAAAACAGTAATAATGATACAGATATAGGCCTAGTTTAACTGAAGATCAATAGTAACATTGTAAAGCTTTTAGATGAAATAGCAGAGAAAGACAAGAGATCAAAACAAAAGGAATTTTGTCTATTAGATAAGATAATCTGCATCTGAACAACTCACTATTTTAGAGTAGGATTTGGGGTTATAAGGTCGGCCAGCAAATAGAATAGAGCAAGAGTATGAAATATATGAAGAGTATAGAGTAATTAGCTTTTAATTCCCAAGGTGTTTTTCTTTAATTAGTGAAGGGAGAAAGAGCAAAAGTTAGAGCACAAAGGATAGAAAAAGCTAGAGCAAAATCTAGAGCATATTACATGATATTTTTAGGACTCTATTTCCACATTGGAAAAGATGCTCACTCTCCTACTTATAGGTATGAGAAAAGCACCCTGAGCAGAAACATGTTAGCAAAGGTAGATTAGCACCACTTAGAATGTATGGGCTGTGTGTTTCAAACTCATGTTGCCTTTCACTTTTTTCATACTTATTTTTCCTTTTACAAGTACTGAATTCAAATTTTCTACCTATATCCATAGATATTCTGCTCCATTCCTAAATACATTTCTTGTATTCATCCATCGAAACTGTTGGAAAAATTGTACATTGGAATCCCCAACAAAGGCACTTTGCATTATTCACAAGGTTTTAAATAGGTTGTCCTATATAACAAAAGCCCAGTGACCAAATGGTAAAATGACCAGAACAACCAGTCAACCAGTCGCTATGACGTGCACTGACCACCAGGGGGCAGACACTCAATGCAGGAGCTTCCCCCTGGTGGTCAGTGTGCTCCCACAGTGTGCTCCTGCAGCGAGAGCAGCTGCTCAGGGGGCAGGTCCACAACTGCTCAGCTGACCAGAATGAGTGGCACTCCCACAGCGGGCTGATCCCTCCAGGCCATGCCCCCCAGCAGTGCACAAATCCATGCACCGGGCCTCTCATTATACCACAATTAAGGAGGATATAATGATTTTGCATAGGTACAGCTATTAATGCTTTTAACAGAGACTTCCTAATCTTAATACCTTCAAACACAACACACCACACACACACATACAGAAACACATACACACACACAACAGAAAAAGAAAGAGGAAGATTCTTCAATCAGTCCTGCAGCAGGGAAAAACCCAACATCTCTCCTACATTTCACTTCTGCCTTGGATTTTCAAGTTTCTCACTATCAACTCCATCAAGCATTTAATTTTGGTTTTGATCACTGTTATTTATGGTCTTACATTACGCTAGTTGCTGTAAGAGTAGTGGAGGGGGACAAAAGTTGAATAAAATAAGAATCCCTTATAACTAAGAAGGTTAAAAACATATATATACATAAATAATTATAAGACATATATGTACATAAATAGTTATGACATGTATGTATATAAATAATTATAAGACATGTATGTACACAAGTAATTATAAGACACTATAGAGAGAAATAAGTGACAGTGTGTACTGAGGTGAGAAAGGAATCCTACCGTGGATGGGGGTAAAAGAGAACCAGGAAGAGCCTCCTAGAGGAGCAATATTAGAAAAGGGCTTTTAACAACGAGCAGCATTTTTTCCAAAAGACACAGTAACAATAAAGGAATCAAGCTTGACTAAACTTGATTATATTTGTGGAGCAGGGAAACGAAGTTACATGGTTAAAACATACCAAAATGCTATTTTTGTAGGTTGAAATTGTATGTTGGAGCCAACTTGTAGTAGATCTCAAATGTCAAAATAAGAAATCTGCGTAGATGCAGATAACAGACTGATGATTGCCAGATGGGAGGGGGCTGGAGGCTGGGTGAAAGAGGTGAAGGTATTGAACAGTACAAATTCATAGGTACAAAATAGTCGTGGGGATGTAAAGTACATCATAGGGAATGTAATCAATGATATTGTGATTGCTATGTATGGTACCAGGTGGGTGCTGGAAATATCAGGGGGATCACTTTGTAAAATACATGAGTCTAACCACTATGCTGAACACCTGACACTAATACAAATTATATTGAATGTCAACTGCAATTGAAAAATAAAATTAAAAAAGGAATAATGCAAAAATAAAATAAGGAGTCTGAGACACCTTTGAGAGGAGCGCACAAATGTGCTATATTTTGAAGAAGATTTACTTAATAATTATGAGTCCAGGCTGGAAACAGAAAGAGCCATTGGGAAGCTCTTGAAAAACTGGATCCCAACCAAGTCCCCAAAGCTCCACTAGACTTCAGGCCATTCAATAAATATATCCTCCGTCCTGCTTCCTACCTCCTGTATGTTTCTATTTATTCAACATCCTTGACCAGTTCCTTTGATCTCACCTGATAACCCTGTCTGGTCATAGGATTCTTGCTTCCCCATCTGGATAGGCAAAGCCCAGCTCAGCAGGGCAATGAGGTCAGTCAGGCTAACCTTGTAAGAACAGCTTTAGGGTGCTTACTCCATTTTACTGTAATAATTGTTAGCATGTCTCCCTCTGTCCCATCTGACCGCGCCTTCTGAAAGGCAGTCAGAATGCTTTGTCTATGTGCCTCGGGCATCGCAGGACACCTGGCACTCCCTAGTGCTTCATAAATATTAGTTCAGTGAGTAAAATTCTCACCATATCAACTCAGGGGGAAAAAGCAACAGAACAACAACAAAACATTGGTTGTTGTGTAAAAACTTTCCCTGACCTCCTACTCCACATTCGGAACAGCATGCAGTTACTGAGCCTATGGCCCATGTTTTGTGGAAAACTCCCAATCTAAGATAGTTTATACTTATCTCAAATACATTTAAAAATCCAGTCCATATGATACTATTTCATAGAGCCATATTTAATGCATTTTAAAAATTTTCTATGTGGCTTGCCATGCACAATTCTGGTCACATGTAGGTGCTCAATAAATATGTTTATTGATTTTTAGATAAGCATTTCAGAAATACTAATTACCAGTCACTCAGAACCACTTTACAATATGAATGCAACATGTCGTCATTGGACATCTACTATGTGTGATACTCTATTAGGTACCAAGAAAGCCTTGGAGGTCTGCGAAGCTGTCAGAATCCCAAAAGAAGTTCCAATTGCTGCAGCCTACTCACACCACCAGCCAAATAAAACTTGAAAATTGACCTGATGAGGTGATCTAAAAGTCTCTTTAGGCTCATAATTTTACAAGGCTCATTATACAATTTCACATTAGAGTTTTCAGCTCTTTACATCAAAAATTAATAGACCAAAAACAAACTAAGAATATAAGCAATATTTAGACCACTGTTGGAAGACTCATCCTCCTCTCAGCTAACTGACTGAACCAGAAAGTCTAATTAGTGCTACAATCACTTCATACTGGAAAGCATTCACTGTACTTTTAAAACAATCTAATGTTAATCAACATTGTACATTAAACCTAGCTCATGTCCATTAGCAAGGAAATCATTTTTAATAGAAGGAATTCAGTTTTAATGTTTTGTAATGGGCCATTTATTAGTATACAAGAGGGTCAGAAGAACTAATTAGAGACTATTTGAGCAAGTGTAAGTAATATGGTTTTCCCAGGTTGCCAATTGGGATTCCAAATCCCAGAACAGAATACTTAGATGCAGATATAGTATCAGCTTTTATATGCCTGTGGGATTACTTGAGTGCCCCAAAGCTTAATTTAAATGCCAGGTTGTGAAAATTTGCTTCAGTAAAGCAAGTTTAAGTCACATTCGTCCTTTTGATTTTTATGAGATCTGAACAGGTAAAAGCCTGCTTAGTTTTTTTAAAAATTAGCTCCATGGCATTCTTTTTTCATTTTATGTACTTCAGTGTAAACATTAAAAAGAAAAACCTTTTCTCTTTCTCACATGGTCCAGCATTCATGACAGTAATTATCTGAATTGCTTACTTCCTGCTATCTTCCTGCCTGCGTATAAGACACTTTACCAAAACTTCCCCAATGTGAGACCTTCCTAACGGTTTCTTTTTTCAGCAGTTGTGAGGAAAGCTGTCGGAGGAGAGGGAGTAATTTTGGAATTTGATAGCAAGGCCCCTGAGGATATGAAAACTCACTCAAAATGCATTGTACAACTGCCTTAGGCAAGTAAGGTATACCCAAGCTATGAACATCTGGCTTGCAACTACTATTTACATAATGAACTCATTCTTTTCCACCCTCAGTATTTACCTCAGAATCCTCTGCTCTCTCCCTCGGGGAGTGCTCCAGAATTCAGTTAGCCATCCTGAGCCAATGGCGGCCAGCTGGTAGCCAATGGGGCCTTCACTGCCTTGCTTTGCTCTTCAAGATCAGGCACATGCCTTGCTCCTCATGTTTATTTTATGACTTGTACTTTCATTGTTTCCACCTAAGAGTGTTTTTGTCTTTTTCTGAATGTGATCTTTATTCTTTAATCAACAACAAAACTTTTTTTCTTCTTTCTAAAAATAATTATTTACCAGTTACCCCTTTACCGCATCTTTAATTTTGACCTGAAATTATAACCCATATAAAGTACAAAGGTATCCATGGGGTGGGAGACTCCGCGCTTGCTGACCTCTGAGTCCGTCAAGAATCTCAACGCCCCGGAAGCGGCCAGGTGCGCATCCTCGGCGACCGGCCACCGATGCAGACCCAAGGGCCGACGCAGCGACGCCAGACTGGCCCACCGCCATGCACCGGGTGCACCGGAGCTTCGCCGAGCCGCCGCCCGACGAGTTCTGCAGCAGCCATACTGGAGCTCCGGAAGGATGGCCAGGGGAATTGCTGAGGGGGGATTGACCGGCAGGAATTGGGATCGGGAAGACGGGGCCCCGCTGAGACCCGGGTGCGGGCGGGGTTGCGCGCCTCTGGGCTCGGGTGTGGTCACACGCCTCTAGGTATAAGTGAGGCCTCACGTCCCTGGGTCTAGCTGAGGCCACATGCCCCTGGGTCCAGGTGAGGCCGGACTCCGGGTCCGGGTGAGGCCAAGTGCCCCTGGACCCGGATGACGCTGGATCCCGTACCCGGGCGAGGCCAAGCACCCATGGGTCTGGGAGAGCCCACACACCCCTGGGTCCAGGCGAGACCATGTGTCCCTGGATCCGGGTGAGGCCGCGTGCACCTAGGCCCGGGTGAGCCCAAGTGGCCCTGGGCCTGGGAGAGGCCAAGCGTCCCTGGGTCCGGGTGAGACCATGTGTCCCTGGATCCGGGTGAGGCCTCGGGCACCTAGGCCCGGGTGAGCCCACGTGGCCCTGGGTCTGGGAGAGGCCAAGCGTCCCTGGGTCCGGGTGAGACCATGTGTCCCTGGATCCGGGAGAGGCCTTGTGCACCTAGGCCCGGGTGAGCCCAAGTGGCCCTGGATCTGGGAGAGGCCAAGCATCCCTGGGTCCGGGTGAGACAATGTGTCCCAGGATCCGGGTGAGGCCTCGTGCACCTAGGCCCGGGTGAGCCCAAGTGGCCCTGGGTCTGGGAGAGGCCAAGCGTCCCTGGGTCCGGGTGAGACCATGCGTCCCTGGATCTGGGTGAGGCCTCGTGCACCTAGGCCCGGGTGAGCCCAAGTGGCCCTGGGTCTGGGAGTGGCCAAACGTTCCTGGGTCTGGGTGAGACCATGTGTCCCTGGATCCAGGTGAGGCCTCGTGCACCTAGGCCCGGGTGAGCCCAAGTGGCCCTGGGTCGGGGAGAGGCCAAGCGTCCCTGGGTCCGGGTGAGACCATGTGTCCCTGGATCCGGGTGAGGCCTCGTGCACCTAGGCCCGGGTGAGCCCAAGTGGCCCTGGGTCTGGGAGAGGCCAAGCGTCCCTGGGTCCGGGTGAGACCATGTGTCCCTGGATCCGGGTGAGGCCTCGTGCACCTAGGCCCGGGTGAGCCCAAGTGGCCCTGGGTCTGGGAGAGGCCAAGCATCCCTGGGTCCGGGTGAGACCATGTGTCCCAGGATCCGGGTGAGGCCTCGTGCACCTAGGCCCGGGTGAGCCCAAGTGGCCCTGGGTCTGGGAGAGGCCAAGCGTCCCTGGGTCCGGGTGAGACCATGCGTCCCTGGATCCGGATGAGGCCTCGTGCACCTAGGCCCGGGTGAGCCCAAGTGGCCCTGGGTCTGGGAGAGGCCAAGCGTCCCTGGGTCCGGGTGAGACCATGCGTCCCTGGATCCGGATGAGGCCTCGTGCACCTAGGCCCGGGTGAGCCCAAGTGGCCCTGGGTCTGGGAGTGGCCAAACGTTCCTGGGTCTGGGTGAGACCATGTGTCCCTGGATCCGGGTGAGGCCTCGTGAACCTAGGCCCGGGTGAGGCCACGTGCCCCTGGGTCTGGGAGAAGCCAAGCGTCCCTGGGTCCGGGTGAGACCATGCGTCCCTGGATCCGGATGAGGCCTCGTGCACCTAGGCCCGGGTGAGCCCAAGTGGCCCTGGGTCTGGGAGAGGCCAAGCGTCCCTGGGTCCGGGAGAGACCATGTGTCCCTGGATCCAGGTGAGGCCTTGTGCAACTAAGCCCGGGTGAGGCCACGTGCCCCTGGGTCTGGGAGAGGCCAAGCGTCCCTGGGTACGGGTGAAGCCAGATCCTGGGTCCGGGTGAGGCCGTGCGCCCCTGGATCCATCCGGGTGAGGCTGGGTCCCAGGCCCGGGTGAGACCACGCGCCCCTTGGGTATGGGTGAGGCCACGTGCCCCTTAGTCCAGGTGACGCCGTGCCCCTGGGTTCGGCCGAGACCAAACCAGAGGGAGTCGGACCTCCATTACCACCATTTGTCCACCATCCAGAGCTGAGGGGTCAGTGCTGACATGTACACATAAGGAACTACTGGACATCGAAATTGGGTCTCAAAAGAACTGTTGGTCCAGGGGGAAGCTCGCTACAGATTGATTCATTTGCCTGTCAGCATAAATATTATTGCTCGTCTCACATTCAGTTCTTATTAGTATATATCTAGTGACATTTGATCTCGTTCATCTAGAGGAAATGATGAACAACATAGACTGAGGAACAAGAACAGAACCAGAAGCAAGGAGGCATCGATCGGACTATCGGGCCTCAGAGGGAGGATAGGGGAGGGGAGGGGGAGGGTGGGGGGAGGGGGAGAGTTCAACCAAAGGACCTGTATGCATGCATATAAGCCTATCCAACGGTTAAGTTCAACTGGGGATTGGGGCTGGGGTGGGGTGTGGGGTGGTATGGGAATGGGGGGATGAGGACAAATATGTGACACCTTAATCAATAAAGAAATTTAAAAAAAAAATAAATAAATAAAAAAAAATAAAGCACAAAAGTATCAAAGTCAGGCTTATGATAAACTAATACACACACAAAAAAAAATGTGTTTAAGTAAATGTAAAAAAATAAATAAAACAAATGAACTAGATCCCAAAATTTCCCCTAGATTAATCCATAAAAAAACAATGACATCTACAAATATAATATAACAACATAGTGATCTCATTCTGAAGGTGAGATGGAATAGCAAAGAAAGACTACCCAAGGTAATCTTCCATAAGAACAAGGGAGGATAGGACATTAGTCCTATCTGACACTGACATTTTTATTAATGCTATAATAGGACAATGTGGCATTCACATGGGGTTATATAAACAGAGTAATGGAAAAGATATGATCCTAAAATAATCTCACACTAATAGTATGGACTAGGAATTAGAGATCAGTTAGGTGAGAAGAGGGGAGATAATAGTTATACAATCAGTGGTACTGGGAGAATTGGTTATCTATAAGGTAATCAATTAAGTTAGTTTATAACCCACAAAATATTAAAAAATCAGTTACTACTATAGATTTAAGACATTTGGAAAAGGTAAAAATATAGAAATTATAAAATAAAATACAGAGTATCTTTGCAACCTGAGAGAGCAGAGAATTTCTTAAACGATAAAACCTGCACTCCATAAAGTAAAAGATGGGTATATCACCATATTAAAACTAAAATCTTGCATTCATCAAAAGACATAAGGATTTAAAAAGACAAATCACAGAGTGGGAGGTTTTTGTTATACATGTTTTTATATGCAGAATCAATACGAAAAAGACAATGCGATAGAAAAATGAGAAAAATGTGAATGGGCATTTCACAACAAAAGCAACACTAGCCCTAAGCATGTGAAAAGATGCCTACCCTCACTGGTAATCAGAAAAATGTAAATTAAAACCACAGTGAGAAATAAATAATTAATTATTGAAAATTTAAATTATTAAAAAATTCAATCAAAAGCAAGGTAAGAGTGTCTAACACACTGCTGGTAATGATTTAAATTGTTACAGCCATTTGCAAAAAAGTTTATCCTGACAATGCTGAGGAAAACTAAGCATAAACACATCCTATGATTCAGCAGTTCCATTCCTAACCACATATGCTATAATCTAAATGTTGTATCCCCCCAAATTTATATGTTGAAACCTAAACCCCATGATATTAGGAAATGGGGCCTTTATGAGGTAATTAGATCAGGAGGGTAGAGTGATTAGTGCCTTTTATCTAAAAGCAGAATCTTAAAAAAATCTTTATTTAAAAATGGAATCTAACAAAAAAAACCTGAACAAAACAAAACACTCATAGATACAAAGCACAAATGAATGGTTGCCAGACAGGAGGGGGTTGGAGGGACAGGTAAAAAAGGCAAAGAGAAATAAAGAGGTACAAACTTCAAGTTATGAAATAAATAAGCCATGGGGATGTAATGTACAGCACAAGAAATATAGTCAATATTGTAATAGCTCTGTATGGTGACAGATGGTTACTAGACATTATGGTGATCACATCATAAGGTATAAAAATGTCGAATCATTATGTTGTCCATGGACATGGACAACAGTATGGTGGTCGTGGAAGAGGGGAGGTAAAAGAGGGCATAGAGGGGATAAATGGTGATGAAAAAATAAATAAAATAGGATATATGCAACTTAAATGCTAGGACAACAAAAAAACTTCGGGAAAAACAAATTAGAGAGTAAAAAAAGTTTGGATTATTTTCACTAAATCATAAGTTAGCTTGAAACAATCTAGAAATTTTGTTACCACTAGCTTTTTTACAACTAATCTACTCAATACTATACTCCACATAGCAGTTCATCCTCTCCTGGGTTTCCTATAGGATTTTGACCAAGTCGGTTTCCTGTAGGCTTAGGTAAGACTAGCAAGAAATCCATCCTGTGGTGAGAGGCTGGAATCCTCTTGCTTGATCCCCATACCACACCCACATCCTAAATCCAAGGATTCCATTGATCTTATTAATTAGGCAATAAAGGAGGATATACAGTAAAACAAAACAAAATACAAAAACTTTGACCTAAAAAATTAGGCTGGAGGATCATAAAAGCTTGGGAGACAGGATCAAGTCAAAGGGCATAATGCTTCTTTCACTTTTTGCTCAATATTCTTTCTCACCCTCAACACACACACACACGCGCACACAAACACACACACACACACACACACACATTTTGCTTGCTCTAAGAACTTAAGGAATATTATTAAACAATTCATTGTAAATGACAGGGGAAAACATCTTCCAGAATGTATGAAATAACTTTTTATGAAACA
The DNA here is from genome assembly GCF_027574615.1 of Eptesicus fuscus. Lineage (NCBI taxonomy): Eukaryota > Metazoa > Chordata > Mammalia > Chiroptera > Vespertilionidae > Eptesicus > Eptesicus fuscus. The sequence goes on from NC_072479.1 coordinate 80,807,766, forward strand.
TTTACATGCTGTTGACACAAACAAGCAAGACTGAGATGCCCCAAATAATATTCCAGGATAGAAAGATACACTGAAAAAAAGTTTAAAGGGCTTTATAGATCAAGAGGGAGTTATTAAGGGGATGTGACTGATCACTAAGTGGATAATAATATTAGCAATGGCAGTAAAATCTTGAATTAAATGAAACCTTCTATTTAATGTCAGTTGTAATGATTTATTAATAATTAAATATAAAGTGTACCTTGATTTCCTATCTCTATAAAATGCATGTTAAATTCATCCCAGATGTTCATCTACATTTTCCAATACACCCTCACTGATTCGTGTGGTAGAAAAGTCTTCTTAGCAAAAGGGACAGGAGAAAGAAATAAAAAATTTTATTGAGTGCCTGCCATGTCCCAAGGCATATTACATTCATTATTTCATTTAATCCCCACAACAATCATGTAAGTATTACACTATTAATCCTAATTTATAAATCAAAATTAGGTATTTAGAAAAGCAAATAACTTTTTTAATGTTTCACAGGTAGAACATGAGAGAATCAGTATTTGAATATAAGTCCATCTGGCTTTAAATACCAGCAAGCTTTCTTTCCCTTGTGTTAAATTCCTCCCTAATAAATGTAGTTTGTAACTGTGAAGCGTTAGCAGGGGGGAAATTTCCTGTATGTCCATAATCTAATTTCCAGTATTATCTTAATGGAGAAAATGGACATCAAGCCTCATAGCAAAGCCTGCTATTAGTGAAAGCCTTCCTTGGAATACCATTCCCTTTAGTTAGTTAGGCAACATGGCTTTGCCTCCTACTACTAGGTCATGCACAGCCTAAACCTTTCAGTAAAATGCTGCTGATTGCAAGTGACTTCCGAATCCAAACAAGCGTTTTAGGTCTATTTAATAGATCAATACAATAATTCACTCGGGGGGCCCCTGAAATCATTTGTTTGGACCTGATGTCTATGTAGTCAGATTGAGATATATACTTTAGCATGTGCAGGGAATTAACACAAGTAAATTGCATGGAAAGATGTTAGACCAATTTAGATTGTGTGAAGGAGGTAGTATTTAACTCATTTCCAAGTGACTGGGATTAAATAGGTCACTATAAAGGCAATGCCTTCAAGGAGTATCACAAAGGAAAATAAACCAAAAGTCCAAAGGATAGACTATGTCAAGTGTAGATGCTTCAAAATTCAACTGAGCAGAGGCTAGAATATACACCGATGATGAACTTATTGATGGGAGGGGGTGGAGCAAACAAAGAAAACTTGATATAAATTAAAGGTTTTTTTTCTTCTTTTGTTTTAATCACTTGTATTTGACAGTGAAAACTCTCCCAAGGGAAATGTTGCTTGATTCACTTAAACTCAGTGGACACAACAGCAGAGGGGAACAATTTTGCCTTAACTCCCCAGAAGAACAGGGTATATGTGGTAGTAATAATAAGTTCCCATCTCTAATTTTGATGACATGAAAACCAGTGTTTATATGCTTATTTGATCTAGTGTTGGATTGGATTCTAGCAGCAACATTTCAGACCAACTGAGGTCTGTTGATTATGTGTGCTGGGACATCACCAAAAAACCATTACAATAGTCTGAAGGGAGTAAAATAAACGTTTTTAACATGGATCCTTCCATCAAGAACAGAGAAATGGCTATAGGAGGAAAATTTCATTACAACTGAGGTGTGACTCATTTGTCAGGTATGGAGTAAAAGATGATTCTCCATAAGAGAAACTTTTAAAAAGAGATTTGAAGTCCTTTGCTGACCAATGAATGACTTGAATGTGCCCATCAATGTATGCTGATAACAGTAAAGTCATATAACCATTCATTAACTCAGTCATTTAACAAAACAGTTGTTTTATAACCAAGCACTTTGCCAGATGTTGTCAATGTGAAGAAAAATAAGACTCCACCCACATGTGCAGGATTGAAGGACAAACTGGGGGAAAGAGATGTAAGTAGACAATTATATTTAACTAGAGGCCCATTAAAGGAAGATTCCTGCAAGAATAGGGCTTCCTGAGGCGGTCTCCGCTGCCCCGCCTGCTTCCCTCCCTTCTCCGCTGCCCCGTTTGCTTGCTTTTCCACAGCTTTGCTCCCTTCTGCAGCGCTTGGCTTCCTTCTACACTGTCTTCAGTCTTCGCTCTGTGCCTGGATATGCAAATTAACCACCATCTTGGTTGGGTTAATTTGCATACTCGCTCCTGATTGGCTGGTGGGCGTGGTTGGTGGGCATAGCAGAGGTATGGTCAATTTGCATGTTTCTCTTTTATTAGATAGGATTCCTTGAAGCACGGTGTTATAGAAGCATGGACAAAGAACACATCACTGGCCATGGACTAAAGCCTGGAGACATCTTCCTACAGGATAGGAAACCCGAAATAAATCTTGAAATATGAGTAAAACTTAGCCAGCTAGAAATGATGGTATTCATGAAATAAGAGGCAGCACAGGCCAAAGGAAAAAACCTAAGGCCAGAATTGTGTTAAGAACCACAAGTAGTTCAGTGCTAAAGCGGAGGAGTACTGAAGAATGAAAAACAGAGGCCAGATTAGGGGAGCAATGGGAGTCTCCTCAAGGAGCAAGGGCTTCATTCTGAAGAGTGACATGGCAAACAGAGGACTATGGCAGATGAATAGAGAAGCAATTGGAATGTCACCAAAGTGGAGACTGGGTAATCAGTAGGAAATCTCTTACAATAATTATGGCAAGGGATAATGAGGGACTGAATAAGGAACACAAAGGATAGAAAGGAGAAGACAATCTGAAAAATATCTGAAGATAAAAATGGAACAGCCTGATAAATGATTGGATGTGGAGGATATTGAGAGAGAAGGAAAATCCAAAACCTCCCAAGTTTAAATGGAAATGGGGAAGGGGGGTAATGAAAGATAATAACACTGACCCATGGGTCTAGGAAATAAGCTAAAAGAAACCATGTTAAAGACATGTAGAGAGACAGAGAGACTATCTGAGTAATCCTGGTAAATCACACCATTTCCTGAACAAATGTCCTCATTTTTACTTGGAGTACTTGGTATGAGGCCATCTAATATCATACCCATGTCTATTATATTTGTTTTCTGGGGGGTGTTGGGTTTTTTTGTTTTGTTTTGTTTTGTTTTGTTTTGTTTTACTGTATAATATGTATCTGTATGCTACATATAAAAGTGCCTAAGCAGTTTTGATTGATTGAATTTGAATCTAAATCTGCTTGTGTTTACTGTGCTATGCCTTCTTTATGTCAGATGCCAAGCTGGTTTTATAATGCTCTTCTAGGCACAGCATTTCCTTCTCTTCTCTTTATTTTTCTATCAGTGTCTCCAATGGACTGAGGCACAACTGAAAGTTTCCATTCAATCTGATATTCCTGCAGCACAATTCTGATATGAATCAGCATTTTCATTACATAAATCTCAATTTTCAGCTCAAGCTACAAGTATATAAGGCATTATATTTCCTGCCATTTCGAATCTCTGACTCATTCAGAGTTGACCTGTAAGTATGGGTTAGGAAATGATAAAAATCAAAACATAATTTTGGTAGCTATTTGGACAGATGGAACATCAACATGGCCTTTCTATTCTGATTTTTACTACTCTGCCAGGACATGTACATTTTTTTATTCATTTAGCAAGTATTCATTGGACACTATTTTGAAGCCTTTAAATGTTTCTGTGGGAAGAAAAAAACAGTAAGAATTTCTGCTATTATGGAATTTAATTCAACTACAGAGCAATGTTCAATTAAATGTGTGTATGGAAAGGGGTTTATATGTGTAAATGGATAGATAGCTGATGATAGATAGATAGATAGATAGATAGATAGATAGATAGATAGATAGATTATAGATTGATGATAGGCAATGAACTTGGCCAGAGTTAGGGATACTGGACTGAGAAGTTTCGTGGCATGTAGCACTTACAGGATTAAAACCAGGAAACTCTTATGAAAAACAGGGCAAGTTGGTCAGTCTAGAGCAGGGGTCCTCAAACTTTTTAAACAGGGGGCCAGTTCACTGTCCCTCAGACCGTTGGAGGGCTGGACTATAGTTTAAAAAAAACTATGAACAAATTCCTATGCACACTGCACGTATCTTATTTTGAAGTAAAAAAACAAAACGGCAAAAACACCCACATGTGGCCTATGGGCCGTAGTTTGAGGACGCCTGGTCTAGAGTATGAAGCAGGAATACAGTAAACAATTTTAAAGAGGAAGCTCAGTAACCTAATTGAGAAGATGGTGTCTAAGTAGAATCTTAAAGGAGGTGAAGAAGTTGGACATGAGTATATCAGGGGAAAGCATTTGAGACAGAGGAAAGAGCGTAGGAAATGGCTCTATAATAGGGGCATGTTTGGTGTGTATATGGACATAGTGAAAATATATATTAGTCAGACTGCCTATAAGGCAGCAAAATTAAAAGAGTAAGGTTTAAATCAGAAGAGCTGTATTTAAATCCAGGATCTCCTACTTCTTAATACTCTGATATTGGACCTCTCTAAACTCTCTAGGGGAATAATTATACATTATTAGAAATATAAAAATAGTAGTTTTAAATAGTGAATGGATAAAATTATATTTGTGCTGAATCAACAAACCCAAAGAACTTGGACCCAAAATTCATTGTAGCTGTTCTTTAATATCCTTTGAGTGATTTAGACTTTGCCAATATAAATAAACCCATCATGAAACCAATCAATGTAATTTTTCTTCTGCATATTTCTGTCTTTTGCCTTAACAATAAAATATGGGTGTGGGAATCCTAATACATTCAATAAATATTTGGTATGACCATAATAACCCCAATCTTTATCTGTACCAAGACTAAGTAAACATTTCTCTCTCTCTCTCTCTCTCTCTCTCTCTCTCTCTCTCTCTCTCTCTCTCTCACACACACACACACACACACACACACAGAAAGAAAAGAAAAACAAAACCAGAAACTTCCATTTTCTTATCATTTTACTTATTGTTGACAGTTTATCTGGATAATTCAGTGAAAAGATTCTAGCAGAGAAGGTTTTTATATAAATTAATTAGAACTATTGTTTCAGCAAACCATGCAATTAAATTTCATATTCATTCTGCACATCGTGAAAAGTTTTTACCTGTTCAGCTAGAGTGAATACTTCAATAAAAACAGACTTACAGAGCTCCAAATCTTTTCTCCCTGGTCATTTTCTGCTCAAGGATATATTTTGGCCTAACATGCACCAAATCACAACAGAAGTCCCTTTCTTTTCATTTTCACTACTTCCTAAGCAATTCCTCCAAGGACTTCCTCAGAGTTATCTGCAGATGGGAAAGGCAATTCACAATGCAATAAAATTTATAGCTCATAAAATTATGAATAAGCCAAACGTTAAAAAAGAAAAGTTAAACTAGGTTTAAAATGATTTTTATAATATCAACCACATGAATTGACACAGAAAATGAATTGCAAATGTAAGGGAATGCAACAACTAAATGCTCTGTGCTCTCTGGGTGTTAAATGGAGACTGTCAGCACAGCACAAAAAGATGAAGGAAATAATCATCGATTTCTCTCAGTAGAGGTGGCCGACATAAGGCACAAAGTAGACTTTTTTTAAAGCAGATTAACTGGGTTTGATTATAAGGACAAAAGCCAAAATAAAAGGAGGTGTTTGGAAATTAGATGATGCAACGAAGTGAGTGGTAATTAGCTAGTTTATTAATATCAATAACAGAAAGAGAGCAAAGGGGAGGCTAGAAAGTATAAGCATGGTCATCTGGGCAGCTTCACACTCCCCAGGGAACCACCAGTCCACTCCCTGCAGATCCCTCAGGAAAGGGATCAAACCAAGGAGGAGAGAAGCATGTATGCAGTGAAGTTGGGGAGGGGGTGGCCCAGGAATGGTGTTTACCTGTCAGTCTAGCCTGGGGAACAATAGATTGGCCAGGGAATGAACCCCAATGCAGAACCATGAAATCTTGGAGAGTTAAAATCCCCAAGAGCCCCCTCTCTCTTGCTTGCCCTTGCTCATTTGCTTTCTCTTGCTCTGTGACCCGCCGTCACCCATGTATTCACATGTTCTCCCTTCATAGCTACGTGGCTTTAAGCAGCCACAGGGCCCAAGGCTGTGAGGACCCCACGTACAATGGACTGCAGCTGGGAACACAAGCTAAGCTAGCCAGATGCTGGACTGGACTGCACTTTAATATGGAACAGAAATTCTGGGCATTAGCCTTAAATCTGCTCCTGCTGAAGACATGGTTGGACTTTTCCCACGGCAGGAAGGACAGAGATGGGACCTTGGAGGGGAACCCCCTTAATTTTATATCATTAATAAAGCTTCCCACAAAACCCCATCCTCTTGTGGGCGCCTCAGGAAATTTTTTTCCTTAAGGCACTGCAAGACCTCCGCTTCCACCGATAACAAACCCAAATCATTAGTGTGATTATTTTGTTAAAAAGAATAAAAATACAAGACAATAATAATTAAACAATCCAAACATTACTTTCTCTCAGTAGTAATTCTTTCTCAAAAGAAATAATAGAAGTCTTAGCAATATTAGAATAATCTCCATTTTCCATTTCATTTACCTAATTACCATGGACAACTTAGTGACAACTTCAGAATTGATGGAAACAGACATTACAAATATCCAATTCAGAATTGCTGAATCCCCACAGATTTGTGTCCTTGGTGATCTTTTCTTACCATACACACTTTTCCTAGATGACCTCATCTATTCTACTTGCTCTAATGATTATACACTGATGATCCCCAAATCAATATTATAATGGCTCATATTCTTGTGCCCCTGCCCAAATTCTATCAATGTTTGTATGTGTCCTGGTAACTTTAACTATATGCCTAAATTCAAGCTAAATACCTGACTCCATCTTAGTTAAAGGCCACTCAAATGTGTGTAAGGACCTGGGGAAGGAGGGATTAGGTCACCTTTTATACATCCCCCTGAGGCCAGTATCCCTGCACTATTCCAATCAGCATATATAGGTATCAATACCTATGACATGTCTATGGAGTTTATATTTTTCTGTCCATTTCAAGTATCACTTCTTTCAAGTCCATTCCCAGCCTTCCACCTACTTTGCTCTATATTACTGAAAGCCGACCTCTGAAAAATTGTCTCTAAAACTCCCTTGCCAATTGGCTTTTACTTAAATTTGATCAACGAGCGATGGGGGAGAAGGGGAGGACATGTGGGAAACTGGAGGCCAAGAAGGGGGAAGGTCAGGCTATTCCCAGTCACACAGGGACCCCAAAACTCCATGTTTTTCAAGCTGCCAGGTTTTGTTCAAAATGTTTATTAATATCTTGTTTGTTTATTATCAAATCACAAAGGTACATTTTATTTCTTACATAACTTGACATTTGACTAGTCAGTTCTTCCTGTATCTCCCAGGAAATCCTACCCTCGCTGTCACTCCCATTTTCTTTCCACATTTCCACATACACAATCTTTTTTATTTTTTGTCTTAAATATTGAAATCCTCCCAGATGCCTTGTTTTTCCTTTGTTTTATTCTCCCTACATCCTTGAATGGCTTCAACAACTCTTTCATCTCGCATCAGTAAACAAATGAGTTCATCTATAGCTCTGGTCCAGGTTGGTCTCCTCAACTTCAGATATGAATATTCTGAGCATTTCTTTGTGTATGTTCCACAGGCTGCTCAAAATCAAAACTTACTTCATTATCTCCTTCACCCCTATCTAGTCTCCAACGGCAAACCCCCTCCACCAACCTGTGTCTCAAGGAACTGTGAAATTTCTCCAGCTAGAAATCTGGCATCAAGATAGATTTCTTCTACCCCATCACAAATATTTAGATCAGTCAGAAACTTTTGTAAATGTTCCCTCTTGAATGCCTCACTAATCTGTACCCTGTTTCCTATTCCCATTAAAACACCTGTAAACAGACTCTCATCACCTTATTCCTAGCCAGTTTCTATGGCCCCCTGTCCATTCTTCCCATTGCTTCTAGAAAAATGGTTCTCATTGCTCTTCGAATTCTTTTTTTTATTTTGTTTATTTTGAATATAATTCTTCCTTCATCAATCCATGGAATACTTTTGCTGACTTTCTACTGAGTTCAGAATAAAATCTAAACTTTTTATCTTAACACAAGACTCTCCACAATTTCGCCCCATTTAACTCCTCTCACCACTCTTTCTCTTTATATTCGTTCTAGTACTAACAAAATATCTGCAGTTCTCAAGCTCTCTTCACTTTCACATATCACTGCCTGTGGTTCACTTATCCCTCTTCCCAGAATGCACCTCCATTCCTTCTTGGCCTGGAAAACCCTTTGCTCCTCATCAAGTTTTCACTCAGCCATTACCTCCTCCAGAAAGTCTTTTCTGTACCATCTCATTAAGGTGCACTTCATCTCTCATTAAGGTGCACTTCATCTGTTGGCCCAGAGTGGCCTGTGGGTACTTCTATGAGAACTGTCACTGTTCTCTAATTATATTTTTATTTTGGTCTCTACTATCACACTGAGTTCCTTGAAATCTTAGGTCCTTCTTACTTATTACAATTTTCTAGCACAGAACAAATAAATATTTCTTGAATGAAAGAGGTAATCTCATCATAGTTATATGTATAAATATGGCATATCTAAAATACGTAATATACTTATTGGAGAAAAAGGAAAGTTAAAGATCAGATCTTATTCACCATTGAATCCTGAGCATCTGTGTCTGGCATACAAAAGGTGTTCAATAAATGTTGAATTTTTATTGTTCCTAAGTTGGATTAAGTTTATTTGGTGCATGAGTTCATTGGAAAATCATGCCAATCCTCTGTTCTCTTGTCCTATGCCAAACCTTTAAGTAAATTAGTCTCTGTTATTTAAGAACATATATTGGGCAGAATACTATGAAAAGCTTAAAGAGTCTGGTCTTTGTTCTCTTGAAATTTTATAATCTAAATATATACTTAGATACATACGTACGTTTAATATCAGAGTCCATCATATGGATGAGACAGGCGGGGTCTTACTAGGCTTATAAAATAGTTTACCACTTGCCCTACCTGCCATGAATTCAGAGATAACATTGTTCCCATTAGATAATGCTGTTTTACAATACAAAAACTTTTCTAAAATCCAAGTCAAGAGCTAGGAAATGAGTCAGAAAGAGACATCTCATCCTGAGATAACTCACTCTAATTTCCTCATTAGTGAAAACGACATCATCATAAAGAATATCTGCCAACAATCTGATATAAAAATGTACATGCATCATGAAAAATAATTGCTGTTCAATTACTACTGAATTACAAAGCCGTCGTACAGGTGCAATAATGCAAGAACCTTGAAAGTATGAAAAACTGCTTAGCTTAGGTAATTACATGTGTTTGAATAACGTCCCCAGAATAAAATTTGCAGAGTTTGAAGAAACAATGAAATCAGAACCAATGTGCTATTTATAACCATATTTTAAATTTTTTTTTTATTTTTCCTCCTGCATAAATTTTTAAAGACCAGGGATAATTTTTTAACTCAGGGGTCCAGGCAGGGAGAATAATACAGTAGCTCTCCCTCTGTTTTCTACCTTTTCCAGATCCACAGGGACAGTACTACACAGATAGAAATCTAACTATAAACATGGTAATTGCAACTTTTAAAATACTTACATCTTACTTGTGCCCTCTACATAGTTTATATATACGAAAAGCAAAACATATAGGAAGACAATTCTATTACTACTGTGAAAATGATATATTTCTTGTAAATTTCCAGGTCTTTAGAAAGGAAAATTAGAATCAGAAAACTAGAAAGGGCCTTAAACATCGCTTAACCAAAATACGTATTCACTGCATAAGATGGCTGAGGTCCTAATGAGTTAAGTTCATTGTACAAATTTGTGGCAATAGTAGAAGACCTGAGTCTAAAAGCATTTTCTGAAATATTTGGATTTGATTAAGCATAAGTTCTATTGGTCCTTTCTAATTTTCAATATCTAATTTTCAAGATACTCAAACTTAAAAGCTCTAAGGCAGATTTTTCCTCAACTACAATGCTATAGAAATAAAATTGGACGGCAGCAAAGGGGCATAAATTTTATTGTAAGACAAGCTATTAGCTAAGTTAGCTTAGACCCAGTCACCTCAACTCTCAGATCTTCCATTGTAAACAGGGTTTGTATAAAATGCCTTCTTTCAGATCTAAGATTGTATCATTTTGAAATTAAGGGACAGGTGCCTTCTACTTCTGTATCCATCATATCCAGCCCTCTCTTCCCCTACAGAAAGATGCCTTTCTTAAGGAAGCCACTATTCCTTGTCCCTAAACTGGTCAAGATCATATTCTAAGGAAATGATTGGTTTAAAAATGTGGGCTTCAATATTCATCAATGTTTTAAGTTTTAAGACCATTACTATAGAGGTTAATTACTTATTCCTACATATCTTCTCTAAAATTGGTGCAGGCAAACACCAAATATTAAATGAATGACAAGGAAATAATTTTACCTTCACATTAACATAACATATGGTCCAAATGCTTACATTTTTCTTTTCTGGAAATATAATCTAGTGTTAAAGTCACAGCCAAATTGTTTAGTTTACTCTACGAAATATAAAAAGGAAGTGACTTGAAGTTCAAAATGGAATCAGGTTAGTATTTAGTAATTAATTTCAAAACAACTAAAACAGTTATTTTCTTGTTTTAATGAAAACTAACTTTTTCTCCAAAATGTCTACTATTGTCCTATCGTGTATGTTTAGCATTGGCTGTAGTCTCCTATAGCCTTTTCTGGGTGCTTTGCATAGGAATGGCATAGTGTCCCCATAATTTCTCATGAAATTCTAATGGTATTCAGTAGAAGTTATTAAATAGTAATGTTCTAAAGCTGCTTTTGCCTTGAAAATGTTTAACATTGTCACACAAAGTGTCATTGGAGGTTATGCTTCACCTCCACTCAAAGCAAGAAGTAACTCTTCCCACACACACAAGAAAGGGAATTTGATTCCTCTCTTTCATCACCTATGGGATATGTCACAGGTGTCTCAAACTCAATCTGTCAAACAGTAGAGTCATCTTACTTTACCCCAAATCTGTCCCTTTGTACGTAATATCACCACTGTCCACTGTGATGTCTATGCTAGAAACATCATCCTTGATGTCCTCTTCCTCATGCCACACATCCATTTAGTCCTAAAAATCCTGCCTCCAATTTTCTTCCAAATCTTGGTACTTCCTTTTTTAAATTCCTTTTTGTGTAGTTTGCTACGCTAGGTGATGGTGGTAGTAAAACAAGTAGCTAATGATTATTGTCTTGTCAATACCTCTTAGCTGTTGCTCATACTTCTGATCTTGAGTAGGAAAAAAAAATGATTTGTTATGAAAGACTTTAATCCTCTATACCCTGCCTTTTTGTAGAATTCAATTTAGTTAGACAGGTCAGGTTATAAAAAGAGGAATGACTTCAACAACCAATCAAAATTCTGTCTTATGGAGCCATTTGTGATCTGGCTTTTTCTTTGCTTTTCAGCTTCCTCACTAATTTCTTCTCATATCCCTGAAGCCCCCTGGTGCAGGCCTTCTGAATCTGCTACCTTGAACTAGTAAAAACAACTTCTTTACGTCCTCCAAGAGTAACATGTTCTGTATTTTAGAGAGCATGCTCTCAAGTGGAGTCTCTGTGTCCAAAAACAATATGAACTTTTCAATTTAAAAAAAAAGTCTGAAATTTATATTGTAATTTGACATTACGTTTTAAGACACCTAAAACCCTTCCCACACTTTAACCCAGTAAAATTGTTTCTGATAAACTAGCCTAAAAGATATAGTGTGGGAATAGGAGTAGCTTTATGTACATATATTCATCCCAGTATTGTTGATAAAGGTGCTTTTTCTTTGAAATGTGGGTTCATGGTCAAAAGTTAAAGAAAGACTGATTATAACTGATCTGAGACAAATGCTACCAAAAGTGGAAGAATAGTTAAGTGAATGATGTATCTATTAATGCAACCATAAAAATTCATGTTTACAAAGAGATCATAATGGCATGTTAAAGTGCTTACAACATAACCTACAAGAGCAGTGGAAAATGTATTATACACCAATTGTATAAAATTATATAATTTAAAACCTACTAAGAAAAAAAGGGAAAAGCATGAAAACAAATGCTCCAAGCCCTGGCCAGTGTTGTTCAGTGGTTACAGCATTGGCCAGACCACCAAGGGTCTCTGATTTGATTCCCAGTCAAGGGTATGTCCCTGGGTTGCAGGATCGATTCCTGGCCCATGTCATGGCATGTGCAGGAGGCAACCGATCGATGTATCTCTCTCACATTGACATTTCTCTCCCTTCCTCTCTCTCTCTTCCCCCACCATCCCTGCTTTCCACTCTTTCTAAAATCAATAGGAAAATATCCTTGGGTGAGGATTAACACACACACACACACACACACACACACACACACACACACACACACAAATGCTCCAAAATGTTCACTATTTGTTTTTTTCTTTTATATCTATCTTTAGATATTTTCCAAATTGCATCTTATGTACATACGTTGCTTCTAAAATGGAAGAAAAACATCACTTTATTCAGGGAGGTCAGGGGGGTGGAGGAGAGGAACAGAAAATAAGCCTGGGGGTGGGGAGAGTTGCAGAAAACTGAAGGATGCTAAGTCCCCACTCAAGGTCTCAAGCTTCCTGATAAAGATGATGACATTCAAGATTCTGCCAAGTGCTCTCAAGTGGAGTTGGTATTTGTCCTTTAATCTCACTCTGAGCTTGGTATTGAGAAAAAAAACAATAAAAAACTGGTGTTTCCCTATCGCTTCAACTCTACTCCGCAAATGCTGTTTCTCTCCCTAACTTGACCACCCCAAAACCACAGATTCCCACCACCTGTGGCCTGTTCTTGGGCAAGGCTACACAGAGGAGCCAAAGAATTCACACATAACCATCACTGGGCCCTGGGAGGGGCAGCACAATCTAGATTGTGAAATAACATTCCAGGAATCCCTTGTCAGCTGCTGGCTAAACATAGCCAGTGGCTGCAGTAAAACCGTCTCTTGCACCTGGGGCAACATAAACTATCACTTAGGGTTCCTTGTAAGCCACAGAAACCAAATGTGGCTAACTTAATCAAATCCAAGTTGATTGGAAATTGAGTCCTTTAGAGGAGGAAAAACGAATCCTGCCTCTTGGAGAGTAAGAACCAAGGCGCACTGCATTCTCCCCCAGAGCCTCATGGGCAAATCCCTTCCTGGGTGCTGCCATCGAATGACTCAGCTTCCACCAGGGCCCGTATTAAGTGCTCCACTCATGATTAAAATTCCTGGGGAGAAAAAGTGAAAGGATTGCTTTAACCATGTGCTAATCTCCTTGGCTAGAAGAAAAGAGATGCCCCAATTAACAGTAATTCGGGATCTCATGTAATAGATGGAAATCAGTCCCAAAGGTAGGATGACCACATGTTGGGATTTGCCCTAGACAGTCCCAATTTATAAATGTTTTTCAGGAATAACTATAAATAGTCTCCTTTTTACTCGCAAACGTGTCCAAGTTTGGGTAATAAATTGCATTATCACTCTACACAAAGGAAAAAAGAGGGCATTGTTACCAAAGACGGGGAAGTGATGCTGAGCAGATGAAAATAGCTACCATTACAATGAGACTATTAGCAGGGGTCAAAACAAAGTGTTTTGCTCCCAATCTCTCAGGTCAAAAGATAAGAATCAGAGTCAAAAGCCCTTACCAGTCTTTTGCTTTTGACTCCCACGTGAAAATAACATTTCCAGCCTCACTCCCTATGTGTTGAATTATTATGACTTTGACCCAATAGTTGCATTGCCTTGTCTTTGTATGTCCTTGCAGCTAAACCCCTGAATGTTAAAAGTGTTCTCTCTTACCGCTGCTTTTTTAGCTTAATTGGTGCCCTCCTGCTTTCCAAAATAGAATGCTAACATCCATTCACCCAGCTGGAGGGTCAGGGTGATCCCAGATCCAATATTCCCCAAAGCATGTACAGGATGGTTGCTGCCCCCCTGCTGCTGACGAGTAATAGGGAGTCAAATAGCGCCTTTTGATTCTGATTTCCTCCGAGAAGCTGCTCTACAAGCATGGGGTCAACTTAAAGGAAGAGGGATTTTGTGTAATATTTTCTCCTTTCATTCGTGCACTTAAATTACTTTCTTGCAAACTCTGCTTGTTACCTAAATGTACTAGCACTTCTGTTACCTAATTAGCTTTCTTATCAGAACCCCAACCAAAAATAACAAGAAATGTAATAACGATAAGGTATCCTGCCCCCTCAAAACAGATTTCCTTGCGCGCTTTATCTCTCAGTACTGTTCTGGCTTGTTTAATTAAAGTATCAGAAATTATTAGACTGAAATTATTTCTTGATCTAGTGCTCAAATTCTCCTGGAAAAAAAAAAATCGGCTTCTTCTGCTTCGGTATTTAAACCTTTATCAGTGTGAGGCAGATGAGTTTCCCACACACGCAACCAGATTCAGGCAATTCGATATAATTTGGGAGGAAGAGCCTAATTTAGCCTCTGAGTAATTAAACAAACACATTTGATTGGGGTACCATAGGCCACCATGAACATCAGAGACTCACGGTTCCTCTCCTTTGTGCCTGGGTCATCAAAATGAACAACATTCGCGTGCAAAAAGTCCTATGAAACCTTAGCATGGAGTTGTGACATTCAAAGCCAAGATCTTATTTATTTTTTCATTAGCGAGGTAGGGGTAAAAAAAATATCCAAGTTCAAGCCACTAACATTAGTCGTATGCAAGGAGGGTAGTCATGTCTGTTGTATACTTTAAAATGACTGAGGAGAAAGTACTCTTAAACCATAGCATTGAGAAGGAGAAAAATATAAGACAGATTGGTTACTCCTCTTCATCACACTGTGTGGGGAAAATTCGGGTTGGAATCTGTTGGCTCCTGGTGGAGCTGTGCGAGAGGTTCACGTTCTTCGAAGTCGTCTGCAACATGATCCCTTTCTGCACTGTCAAGCTTGGCTACCGCAGTCACCAGGCAGCCATTCTGAACTTGTGTTTTGTCGGAGCTTCAATCCTTAGCCCTGTGTTTGCGGGGTGGTTTGCTGATGTCTGTCTAGGAAGAAACAAACTGGTCTATGTTTGCTTATTTCTACATTTTCTAGGTGAGTGTCCTCTTTCTGACTGGGTTGTTTTGCAACTTAATTGCGTGGATTGTCATTAGAATTTATAGTTTATATTATTTCTGCCTTGCTCTTAGGGTAAAATGTGATCAGGGAAGTAAGAATGTTGTTTCGATTTATTTCATTTTCGGTATTATTTGAGGTATGCTAGTAAGTGTGTGTGTGTTGGAGGATGTTTTGATACCTATATCATTGCACTGGTTATGCCTTATAACAATTATCTCTTTACATTTCTGTCTTTTGTGCTCCTTAGAATGCCTCCTTTCCCCTGTCCTATCCCAAATCCAAATTCATGACAAATGCTATGTGAAACATGTAGTTCATTTACTCCACAACTAAAATAAAATGTGCTATAAAGGTTTCTGAAGTTCATGTAGAGTAATTGAGAAATGTTTTCATCAAGTGGTGGTCTTTTAATTAGTCACACAGTAATTAAGATTGCATATGAAGATGTTTTTTTCTATATATGGCTGTATGCTAAAAAAAAATGAATGAATTCAAACACTACCCTGTGCCTCTTTACACAGAGAGAAATAAATATATCTGAAGTTTGGGAGTAAGGTGATTGTGAGAAATGTTTGGGAAATATCCAGATTGTTTGAGGTCTAGAGAGCAAGTTGATAGTGTAGAATTTTAGGCTGAAAAGTTCAAGTTGTCCTTCTAGACAACAAAGACTCACTGATGATATGATGAAAACATTGGGGAAATGCTTTTCTTCAATAAGAGGTAGGCACAACCACAATGAGAGGTTAAATAGAGAGATAGAGGGAGACCAGAAAAATCTCAGGATGATGGTGTAAGAAATAGAGATGTATTAATTCAGGAGAGAACATGAAAAAAAACACACATAAAAACTAGGCAACTAAATTATGACATAAATATGATGGAGGAATACAAATCAGCTCCAAGTTTCTGAGCTGAGGAACTTAGAACATGTATGCTGTTCACCAATATGAAGAAGTGCAGCAGAAATGCAGATTTGGGGCACAGTGGGTGAGATGAATGAGGAAGGGATGGGTATCAGACAAGCAACATATCACACAATTTCAGGCAGGTGGTAAATGATCACTCACTGAATCAATTAGAGTGTGATACAAACATATAAGCTTATTTTTTTTAAGTATTTTTAATTGATTTCAGAGAGGAAGGGAGAGGAAGAGATAGAAACATCAATGATGAGAATCATTGATCAACTGCCTCCTGCATGCTCCCCAGTGGGGATCGAGCCCACAACCCGGGCATGTGCCCTTGACTGGAATCAAACCTGGGACCCTTCAGTCCATAGGGCGATGCTCTATCCACTGAGCCAAACTGTCTAGGGCCATATAAGTTTCTTTACTGTTTCCGTCTGTGAAATCAAAACTAAGCCACTGCATGGCAAATATTCATTCAACATTCAACAAATATTTCTCACTATCATCAATACTCTGTCCCAGGCACTGTTCTAGAATCTACAAATGCAACAGAGAAGAAAGCCCAAGTTGACTTTCTGGTGCAGGAAGTGAGAAAACAAGTAAACTTAAACTATGACAGGTGTTAATGAGTGTCATGATGAAAACTATGCCAGGTAAGGGGACAGGATGGACTAGACAGTCACAACGTTCGCTGTTCTGTATCAGGGAATGTTTTCTGATAAGGAGACATTTAAGCAAGGGCCTGAATGATTTGCTCTTAACCTGGTAACAGGCCATAGCAGTAGCACTTGGTAACTACCTAACATGGTAATTTCTATTAGTCTAAATTCCTGTGCAAATCATCAGACTAGGACTGAGCTTCAAGCTTTGTAATTTGGCAAACAAAACACTTAAATCAAACTCCATGTCCATTCATTTTACTAAAAAGTATTTCCTTTTTTAAAAATTAAATCTTTTGTTGAAAGTATTACATATGACCTCTTTTTTCCCCCATTGACCCCTTCTAGCCCGCCCCCAGGCCTTCACCACCCTATTGCCTGTGTCCATGTGGCATACAGATATGCATGTAAGTTCTTTGTTTGTGTCCCCCACTCACGGCTGCCATCAATTTCCAACCCGTCAATGAGTATCAGAGGTTCTATTAAAAATGTGTCTTCGGTCTGAATTGCTAAAACCTGAGCTCAGAAAGGCAGCTTTCTCTTACTTCACCATCACTTCTCACCTCTCTGTGCAGCAGTGAGTCCCCCTCCCTCCCTCCCCCCACACTGCATGAGGAATGAGAGAAAGAAGGGCATTAAAAGGAAAAATAGAAGCAGAAAAGGAAAAGAGGCTATGCGCTCCTCTAACTACAGTGTTATTCTTAAAATGCTTTACTTAGCAGGCTTCTGAGATGTCTGAGATCACCACTTCTTTTATCACTCTATTGATTAAGAACAAATAAACCTTGGTAGCAGTGGGTTTTTTTCTGGGGGTGAGATTACAGGCATCTTTAATTTCTTACAGGATATATTCCTGAATTACTTTGATTTTGTTAAAATGGGCATGATTTGCTTATACATTCTGAGAAAAACAATAGTTCAAGTTTAAGGGGGGAAAACGAGGACTCTAAGACTAGTTAAAATACATATTGAAGGACAGTTTCACATTTAGAAAAATCCTGCTGTCTCCAAAATGGCAATGGTTAACAGATATCTTAATACTTTCAGAGGAAAAACCTTACTTATGATGTGATTTGGTGGTTCAGTTGGTTTATGACATATTTATTCTCCTTTCCGCCCCATCCACAGGCACTGCTTTGTTGTCTGTGGTCGCCTTTCCTTTGGAAGATTTCTATGTAGGTGGTCACCATATGACCAACCACATACCAAAACAGGAGCAGAGCAGGCTCTTTTACATCGCTCTGCTGGCCCTCTGCCTCGGCTCGGGAGGAGTAAGAGCCATCGTTTGTCCACTGGGCGCTTGCAGCCTCCAGGAGCCTGGATCACAGGAACGAGTGTCTTTTTGTAACTGGTAGGTAGCACTGGTTGGGAGGGAAACAAGGTTTATGGCATTCCTCTCTCTTTTGGGATTTCTCGTTGTTTGTTCTCTGGTGCCCTTCTGAGGGTAGTAGCCCAGTCTTCATCATTGATTGGGCTAGGGCAGTGGTCAGCAAACTCATTAGTCCACAGAGCCAAATATCAACAGTACAACGATTGAAATTTCTTTTGAGAGCCAAATTTTTTAAACTTAAACTTCTTCTAACTCCACTTCTTCAAAATAGACTCGCCCAGGCCGTGGTATTTTGTGGAAGAGCCACACTCAAGGGGCCAAAGAGACGCATGTGGCTCGTGAGCCGCAGTTTGCCGACCACGGCTCTAGGGGATTCACAATGTGACGATACCCCTGACAATGATTCAGGCTCTAACGACAGGAACATATGAGTCGGGTACAGAGCAACACAACTTCCCAGCACCTTCTGGAAGCACATTGATACATTTACCCTCAAGTAAGCAAGTGTGAAATGGCTTGCCACAGTGCAGAGAATGTGGCTTTGGAGCCAAGCAGGCCTAGAGGGAAGTCTCACCTCTGTTTGACACAACTGCCTGACCTCAGTCAAGTCATTTATTCTTTATTAACTTCAGTGTAATCATTCCTAAAGAGATATAATAATGCCTCTTCTTGGCTTTTATTAGAGGTAATAATGTATATACTGCCGGCAGAGAACCTGGCACATAGTAGGTGATGAATAAGCAGTAGCTATTATTATGACTTACTAGAGGCCTGGTGCATGAAAATTCATGAACTGGAGGGGTGTCCCTCAACTCAGCCTGCCCCCTCAGGGGTGGGAGGCGACCTGGTGATCAGGGGAAGGCGATGCCCCCATCACACCTCTGCTGCTGCCACTGCTGGCAGCACGAGCCTTGGCTGGCCTTGGGCAGCTGGGCAGCTACCATCTGAGGCTTGCCTACACCTTGGGCTGGCCCTGGGCGGCTGGGGGGCTGAGGGCGGGTCCAACCGCACCACGCACCTGCCACCCCCCGAGCGGGAAACTCCGGTGGGGCTGAGGGGACTCCACCATCTTGTGGCTATGGGCGCCACCATTTCTGTCATGGTATGATGGTCAATTTGCATATTCCCTCTTTATTAGATAGGATTACATTAGATTGGACTAATCTAGCAAGGATTATACATTCAGAGGGCAAAACAGAGAGAATATGAAAAGGATAGAAGTATTGAACAATATTTATTTATTTATTTATTTATTTATTTATTTATTTATTAAGGGAGAGGGAGAGAGAGAGAAACATGGATGAGAAACATCAATTGGTTGCCCCCTGCACATCCCTATCGGGAATCCCAGCAACCTTTTGGTGCACAGGAGGATACCCAACCGAGCTACACTGGCCAGGGCTTGTATAATTTTTTAAAACATCAACCAGTATCTCTGCTTTGCATCCACTTCACCCCCATTATCTGAAAGAGTTTGTATTCCTTGACAACGAAACCATGTTTCTGTGGGTCTTGGCCTCTTTCAATGAGTTCTTATACAGTTTTATGTGGTTTTGAGGAACAAATTTTTATTATCAAATATTAATTCAAAAAAATGGAAATTTTTATCTTAAGGTAGATTATTTCAGCATTTCATAGAGAATTTTGTTGTATTTTTTATTATTCGTCAGTGGATATCAAACAGATCTGAGTTACATTAAGTCTTTTGTTCACACTTTTCTGTGAAATGGGTTGCCAACATTTTTCTAAAATGGTCTGTCTTTCCAACGTTAACAATGAATAATGTTAGCAATAGATAAAGCAATGCCCAGAGAGCATCAGACAAAATATTTTCAGGAAATTTATATTAAAATCATTAAATGAAAAAATGTTAGCTAGGTACATGTAGTTATCCAAGGTAGTTTGTGTTCGTTCTCTCTCTCTCTCTCTCTCTCTCTCTCTCTCTCTCTCTCTCTCTCTCTCCCTTCTCAATTATATTAATATTACAAAGCACTCAGGCTTATTTTGGATTAAGTCCAAATGTCAGAGAATGATGAAGTTTCACCCAAGGTGGAAGGAACTCTTCACTTCTTTATAGCAAATTCTGCCTCCTTGACCTGCCCAAAGGTGAAAGAAAAATCTTTTTTTTTTTAATTCTATTCAGAAGTTTTAATCCTTAATTAGCAACATCATTTTGATTAAATAAGACTCTGGAGGATGAAGACTGGCAAGCAATCGGTTGTTCTGGAAGATAGCTCTGGAGAATATATTGTGCTGTGGTCTTAGTCATTGAGTTGTGTTTAATCAAAGTGACATTTCCCCGTGTTGATTACAAAGGAGACATTATATGAATGAAATATTTCCTCTGGGAGCTGGAGGGGACTCCCAGTAGGTTTGTGCTTTAGGACTTTGCAAAGGGGGATGCGGAATTGGGTAAAAATGAATTTCTGCAGCTGTGAGGAGCAGGCCAAATTTAGGATGAAGTCACTTTGATTTGGTTACCTATTATTTCCTAATTTCATTAAAATCATTAAAAGAGCCATTAGGTATTTTTAAAACCTAAGTTAAAGCACCTAAAAATGTGTATAAAGAATCAGGGTGTAATTCATTAATGTGTAAAAGAATTATTTGAATAATAAGCTCCTTAAAGGCTAAATCTGGTTGCTTTAAAAAAAATTCTTTTTCAGTTTAAACACTAACTAAAGAAATTTTTAGGAACAGCTGCTTGTTGCAGTTTATAGAAATGAATGTTAACTGTTCCTGTACATACTGCAGGGACTGGTGACAAAACCGACAGAGACCCCCATTGAGCAGCCACACAGCTGGCATGATCCTGGCTAGGTCACTTTGGAGTTTTCATGGTTTTCAGCAAGTTCCTTACCCTCTCAGAGACCCAGGTCTCTCATCCACAAAATGGGAATACCTTGGAGGGCCATTTATATATTTACAGCTTATATATAAAGTTTCCTAGCACATTATAGGTATTCAAATCAGGACATCTATTACTATTATTACTAAATGACAAGTAAGTTATCGGCTAAAATCATTGTCTAAATTTTGAAAAAGAGGGAACCCATTTAAGAGGAAGCTATCTTTCAAATGGGCAGCCCATTCACTTATAATCTATTTCTCCAAGTGAAAAAATGCCTCCAGAAATTAAAAGTCTGGTTAATATAACGAATGTCAGTAGTCTTTAAAAAACAACATACCTTGCCGAAACCGGTTTGGCTCAATGGATAGAGCGTCGGTCTGCGGACTGAAAGGTCCCAGGTTCGATTCCGGTCAAGGGCATGTACATTGGCTGCGGGCACATCCCTGGTAGGGGGTGTGCAGGAGGCAGCTGGTCGATGATTCTCTCTCATCGATGTTTCTAGCTCTCTATTTCTCTCCCTTCCTCTCTGTGAAAAATCAATAAAATATATTTAAAAAAATAAAAATAAAAATAAAAAACAACATACCGCTGGAATCTATAACTACTTGAAGGCCACATCCAGTTCTGTTTTCAGCACAGATGTCAGATGTTCATAGTTACAAGACCTTTAATGAGATGTGTTATTGTATCTGCACCACCTAAAGCTTCCCAATGATCATGTTAAGTGGTGCAGACTGGAAGTTTCAGGCGTTGAAAGTACCGCTTCCAAGTAGAGCTGCCAAATGTAGGTGAGTAAAACCACTCCCAGCCAACATTACCATCTGGTACTAGATCTTCCTCAACTGTGTACCTCATTGAAAGAATGAAACAAACCTCCATAAAGTCAAGAAGCATAATGATCTGCCAACATCCTTGCACCATTATCCAGAGCAGAACTTGGCTCTTTCAGCATTTTCCAAAATCTGAGGTGTACAATTAAGAGTCACCACACGGAGACCACCTAGGTAAATACACTTGCACAGAATCCTTTTTTTTAATTGAATCTATTGGGGTGACATTGGTTGATAAAATTATATAGGTTTCAGGTGTACAATTGTATGATACATCATCTGTATGTTGTATTGTGTGTTCACCGCCCCAAGTCAAGTCTCCTTCCATCACCATTTATCCCTTTTGCCCTCTCCTACCTCCTACCACCCCCTTTCCCTCTGGTAATCACTATAGTGTACTGTTATCTGTCTAGGAGGGTTTTTTGTTTGCTTGTTTGTTTGTTTGTTTGTTGCTTAATCCCGTCACCCTTTTCACCCATCCCCCAACTCCCTCCCCTCTGGAAGCTGTCAGTTTGTTCTCTGTGTCTATGAGTCTGTTTTTATTTTGTTTGGCAGAATCTTTTCTAGAAACAAAAGAAGGTGGATAATTAAGTCTGTTCATGACCATCATTTTTTTTAATTAAATCTTTACTGTTGAAAGTATTATATATGTCACCTTTTCCCCCTCATTGACCCCTTCTAGCTGGCCCCCATCCCCTGCCCCAGGCTTTTTTGTCTATGTCCATGGGTTATGCATATATGCATACAAGTTCTTTTGTTGATCTCTTCCCACCCACCTCCACCTTCCGAGAGTCCACAGTCTGTTTCGTGCTTCTATGTCTCTGGGCATGATCATTATTTTTTAATTCTACTACAATTAACCTCAAACGTTACCTCCCCATTTCTCTACTTACTTTACCTGATAACTTACATCACGTCTGCGTAACATAGTCTATTGGTAACATAGTCTAGTTACCAGAGTGAATTATATATGATTTAAAGGGCCAAATAGATTATTGATAAAGTTCTTGAAAAAGTCCAGAAAGTTTGAATACTAGTGCTCAAATTGACCCTACATGATATCTGTCTCCTATTAAAATGTTCTGATTTTAAATACTTACTTACTCAAATGTAATATATTTTATCTTAGGAAAACACTAGAGGCAAAATTTTATTATCCACAGCATTTTTCCAGAAGCTGTGTTAATATTCACTTGAATGTTGTTTGACAGCCTCACCCACAACCTCATAAATCAGAATTTTTGGGGAGCATCGCTAAGGAATGTACATTTTCAGCAAGTGCTTTAGGATTTTGAAAATAGTTCCAGAGACATAAGGAACTGGGACTCCAAAAGTAGTCTAGTAATACCTTTAAAAAGAAATGGAACTAAGCCATGATTGAACATACCTAATGTGTGCCAGACTTCTTTGTAAATTTTGACAATTCATAGTTATTTTTCACATTTCAAAATCTGCCTGATTGAGAAATTCTACATAATCCTTGAGGAAAAAAAACCCACAAAAATATGAATCTGCATACATTTTGCAATAGTAAGTTATTATTTATAATGTACACTTCAGCCAACAAAATCAAAGAAGTTCATGGAATAATCCTGCAGACTCATTAATACTTAGAATATCCTCTGAGTTGCATAATGAGGAGTAACCTATAAATAGCTTTAAAAAATTACTAGACCTTCCAAAAGTCTATTTGCGTGGGCTCTAGCCAAGTTTAACAAATGCTTCTCACTCACCCTAATAACAAAAGGCACCTCCTTCTTTACCTCTACCAACATTGTAAGCTCTCAGGAAAAACACCCAGAATTTCTCTCCAACATTTAACTGTGGAAACCAAAGAATATTGACGGGGGGAGGATTACAATTCCTTATATTTCTTATTGCTCCTGCTGCCTCCTGCTTTTCTTAAGCTCTGCTTGGTAGCTTTTAAGTTTGGTAGATGCATGAGTAGGGACTTATGTTCATCAGAAAACATGAGGTGGCTCAACGGTCTTGAACTAAGAAATGAGAAAATGATATATATAAACAACTGTTAACATGAGTATGTTGGCATCCTATCCTATGTTCATTGTAGCATTATTTACAATAGCCAAGATCTGGAAACAGCGCAAGTGGCCACTGGAAGATGAGTGTATAAAAAAAACTGTGGTACATTTACACAATGGACTACTTGCTCAGCTGTTTAAAAAAAAAAAAAAGAAAGAAAGAAAGAAAGGAAATCAGCTGTTCCAACAGCATGGATGGACCTGCAGATTATTATGCTAAGTGAAATAAGCCAGACAGAGAAAGATAAATACCATATGATCTTACTGAAATGTGGAATCTAATGAAAAAAAATAGAACCAGAGGCATGGATACATGGAACAGACTGGCAGCTATCAGAGAGGAGGAGGGTTGTGGGGCTGGATGAAAGAAGGTAAAGGGATTAAGCAAAAAATCATACATGCATAGCCCATGGATACAGACAATAGTGTGGTTTTAGCCGGAGGGGAAGAGGGTGGGAGGATAAAGTGGAAGTGGGCAAAGGGGGCAAAAAGGGGACAGAAAGAGACTTTGCCTGGGGCTATAGGGGTACAATGCAGTGTGCAGATGATGTTTTGTTGCATTGTACACGTGAAACCTATATGGTTTTGTGAACAAATGTCACCCCAATAAATTTAATTTTTAAAAATTCAAAAGAAAATAGTACAATAAATAATAATGCAAGAATTTAAAAAGAGAGAGAGAATGAGAGCATTAAAAGAGTAAGAGAGGCAGTGAGAGCAGGAGGAAGAGAATGTAGCATTCCCTCAAATTTCTTAATTAGAAATACATATTTTACTTTAATCTTGCTGTGTATTCACCAAAATCAATGATCTTCCTGTATTAAACTGCCATTTCTTTAACAGCATTGTTGAAACAATGTATAGATAAAAAGTAAGAACTGTACAATTTCCATTTTATCCTTCTTTCTCCAAACTCATGGCTGCCAGAGTATTCTTTGAAACATTTCAATGGGCCAATGGTTATGCTAAAAGAAGCAATGATTGACAACAGCCATTCGCCATGAAATCAGCACCCAAGTGTTTCACTGACTCTTCTAAACAGTTCAACTTGATCCCTTTGAAGAGCTGTAAATCCCCTGATGAATTATCTAAATACTCTTCACTGCAGAATAAAATATTCACTCTGAACTCTTTACATTGTCCACTAACGCTATAACAATCTGAATGTTTGATACTTCTCAGGTTAGGAAAGAACATTTTAAACCATTTCTCCTAAAATCACTTAAAGTCAGTCTAAAGCACATCAAAATTGTTCAGCCTAAGAACAATTGAGTGAGTTTTAAAAATTATTACTAAACAAATTCAGGTAAATATTTAAAATAAAGAATCTCAAAATATTTTTGCTACTTTTACATTAACAATGTTTTTCCCCTTATTTGTATTCAACACCATAAAATCACGAAGACAAAAAAAAAAATTACCACTTATATATACTCTGAGTTATTTGCAGTTTCCAGTCTGTATTTAAAAGTAGACTAAAGAAACATATTTTTACTGCTGCTTTCAATTTTCCTTAATCACTGGTATTTGTTTTGCTTTAGTGCTTTGCTCTCTGGCTTTCTGTGTGAAAGGTGCTTTATATATTCAATTTGCTAGTGAACTATGAGATGAAAGGAGTCTTAATGGTGAATTTGAAAACTGTGGATTTTTATTTCTTTACAATTGATATATATACAATTTCAGCCTTAATTATCTATGGCTTGTCCTGTTCATGGATCAACAAAGGCATATATAAAACATGCCTATACTAGGTAATTCTTTCAGAATATTATACAATCAAATAGGTTGGGTGGCATTTGTTCAAACACATTTAGTACTTTATGTGAAATCTCTTTCTATACATAGATATTCAGCCTATAATTCTTTGGTTTCTGACTACCTTTCACAAGATTTAAGTCTTGCAATAATTGTAATTTTCCTTGACCCTCTTTAGAGAATTCAGCTTACATCACCATGTGGTGTACTGAAGAGACACACAGTGTCCTCTTGGATTTTCTCAGCAATACTTAACATTAAAAAAAAAGAATTTTGTAAAGATTGAAAGAAATATAGCATTGCTTTCAGCTCCAGCTTCTCTCCGTTGCTACAGTCACAACTCAAATGTGCAGCTTGCAACAGCATGAAAGGATGACCCGAGGCTGAGCCTAGGGACTCTATCCAGTTGTCCTAGAAAATTCTCACTTTGTACCTCACTTACATTGTGATGTTTCTATTAGTGAATTACAGCAAGTCAGTTTCCTCAGCATGGCCATGTTTGATATGTAATTACTTTCCTAGATCAATTATTAAAGATTTGGATTTGTTAATGTTGTCATTTGTTTGAATTTTTATCAGAGATGCCATGTTATTCACCAATTAGTTATTTATTATCCATTTATTGTGGAACTAGCCCTGTGCTGGGTCCCAGGAAGACATGGATATAAAGAATAAGGTGTTGCTGTCAGGATGCTCACTGATCTAGAAGTGAGAACACCAAAGTGAAAAGTGGACAGTGCATGTTTGCTTTAGAACGTCAGAAAAAAAGAAGTAGAATATTCACGAGAAAAATGAATGAAGAAAAGGACATTTGATATGGGACTTTGAAAGTGAGACAGGGCAAGTAAAAGAACATGAAAAGTCACAGGGATGGAAATGAGCAAGCATGTTTATAGGATAGGGAGGAGACTAGCCTAATTGGACACATCCTTCCAAATAGATATCACATATCTACCTACTCTCCCTTTCCTTTGCTACCACTCTGGTCCAGTTCACACTTAGCTCTCATCCAGATGATTACAATAGCTACAATTGGTCTCCTTACCAAGCCCTATCTGCAATTCAGCTGACACAATAATCCTTTTTTTTTCATCTGAAATCAGATCATTTCAGCCCCCTGCTAAATTCCCTTCAAATGGATCCCCAATGCACTAGAAATAAAATCCAAACATCTTACCACAAACTTCAAGGACCTAAAAGGTGTGGACCACAGTTAACTTCTTCGTCTTCTTTTCTAACTCTGTTCCTGTCACTATGCTCTAAATTAACTGCTCTTTTTATTCCTGAAATCAAGATTGGAGAAAATGAACAGCAACTACATTTGCTTTATACTTATACAGCTACTGTCTGTGTTCTTCATTGAATCTTCACAAAAATTCTGTGCATAAGGTATAATCCCTATATTTTAAAGAGAAAGACCCAGAATTCTAGAGAGACTCAGATCACAGATAATGTGATTGTCAGAGTTGTAATTCAAACTCAAGTCTACTGACAACCATTCCAAAGAGAAAGGACAATATTTATAATTAATGCTATATAAAACATGTTAAGAGTCATGAGTGAAAGGTAATTTGAATGTTAAACCCTGGATTAATGAGGAAATGGTGGTGTCACAAAATCTGTAACTTGAAAGACCTGGAAAGAAGTATAAGAAAGACCGAGCCCAGGTAGCCTCTCCTTAGAGGCTACATAGAAGAGGTGGCTTCTACTCATGGCTCTGCAATAACGCAGCTGTGAGAATTGGGATGAATCAGTCTCCAATGCTCAGATTTCTTCTCTGAAGAAGAGGGGCCTTGAGTTAAGCAAGGATTTCCTAGACACAACACCAAAAGCATGATCTGTAAGAGAATTTGACTTGATTAAAATTAAGAATTTGTCCTCTTCAAAGACACTGTTAAGAAAATAAAAAGACAAAATACAGGCTGAAAGAAATACTTGTAAACCACATGTTTGATAAAGGACATATCCAGGTTGTATGAAGAACTCTCAAAACTCAGTAAGTTGCCATCGCTGCCGCAGCTGCAGGAGGGGGCATGTCCACGAGTCCAGCCAAGAAAGTGAAGATGGCCACCAAATGGTGCCCGAGTGTGACCACCAGGTTCCTGTTGCCTGTGAATCATGTCCCTGTGGTTACATATTTATTAGCAGAAAACTTTTAAATGCAAAGCACCCAGAGAAATCACCACCTTCCACAGAAAACAAGCTTGAGGCCAAGAGGAGGCCTCGCACAGAGAGCTCAGAGAGAGAAGATGCATCCAACAGGAAATAAGGACTTAGAAAAAAGAAAGAGGTCTCAGAGTAACAGCCATTTGTTGTATCGTAAATCAGTGAGTTAGATATGAGACACCTTAATGAGCCAATTAATTAGGAGTCTTTATTCTTGCGGGCACAGAGGCAGGTGTTTCCCAAATCTCTGAGCAAACACATACAGGAAGTTTCCCGTATTTATACCTACCAAGCTTCTTTGTCTGCAGATTTCACAAAGAGCTCTGTGTAGGTTATTGTTACAGACAGTTTGTAACCTTGAATACATAATGAGTCAACACTTGTCATAAGAATATTGGAATTATTATCAGTATTAGTATTAGCCTGTTACATTAGATGGCTAGCTTACAAGATCAGACAGCTAAGTTTTTATCTTTTTCAATTATTCAAACTAAGATAGTTATCCTATATAATAAAGAGGTAATATGCAAATTGACCATCACTCCAACACACAAGATGGCCGCCCCCATATGGTCAAAAATGGCCACCCCCTCCATCCGGGTGAGGCTGGGTCCCAGGCCCGGGTGAGACCACGCGCCCCTTGGGTATGGGTGAGGCCACGTGCCCTTTAGTCCGGGTGACGCCGTGCCCCTGGGTTCGGCCGAGACCAAACCTGAGGGAGTCGGACCTCCATTACCACCATTTGTCCACCATCCAGAGCTGAGGGGTCAGTGCTGACATGTACACATAAGGAACTACTGGACATTGAAATTGGGTCTCAAAAGAACTGTTGGTCCAGGGGGAAGCTCGCTACAGATTGATTCATTTGCCTGTCAGCATAACTATTATTGCTCGTCTCACATTCAGTTCTTATTAGTATATATCTAGTGACATATGATCTCGCTCATCTAGGGGAAATGATGAACAACATAGACTGAGGAACAAGAACAGAACCAGAAGCAAGGAGGCATCGATCGGACTATCGGGCCTCAGAGGGAGGATAGGGGAGGGGAGGGGGAGGGTGGGGGGAGGGGGAGAGTTCAACCAAAGGACCTGTATGCATGCATATAAGCCTATCCAACGGTTAAGTTCAACAGGGGATTGGGGCATGCGTGGGGAGAGGGGTGGGATGGGAATGGGGGGATGAGGACAAATATGTGACACCTTAATCAATAAAGAAATTAAAAAAAAAAAAAAAGTGGCCACCCCCATGTGGACACATGATGGCTGCCACAAGATGGCCAGCAGGGGAGGGCAGTTGTGGGCTATCAGGCCAGCAGGGGAGGGTAGTTGGGAGGGACCAGGCCTTCAGGGGGAGGAAGTTGGGGGGGACCAGGCCTACAGGGGAGAGCAGTTAGGGGCAACCAGGCCAGCAGGGGAGGGCAGTTAGGGGCAACCAGGCCTGCAGGGCAGGGCAGTTGGGAGAGACCAGGATGGCAGGGGAGGGCAGTTGTGGGGACCAAGCCTGCAGGGGAGGGCAGTTGGGGTTGACCAGGCCTGCAGGGGAGGGAAGTTGGGGGCAAATAGGCCAGCAGGGTAGGGCAGTTAGGGGTGACCAGGCAAGCAGGGGAGGGCAGTTGGGGGTGACCAGGTTGGCAGGGGAGGGCAGTTAGGGGTGACCAGGCTGGCAAGGGAGGGCAGTTAGGGGTGACCAGGCCAGCTGGGAAGGGCAGTTAGGGGCAATCAGGCCGGCAGGGAAGCAGTTAGGTGTCAATCAGGCTGGCAGGAAGAAGCAGTTAGGGGCTATCAGGCAGGCAGGCAGGCAGGCAGGCGAGCGGTTGGGAGCCAGCAGTCCTAGATTGTGAGAGGGATGTCCAACTGCCTGTTTAGGCCCGATCCCGGAGGGGTCTTAGATTGGAGAGGGTGTTGGCTGGGCTGAGGGACACCCCACTCCAGTGCATGAATTTCGTGCACTGGGCCTCTAGTTTTACAGAATAAGAGACTATCTTAAAATAATAGAGTAGTTCAAACAGCAGTTTCAAACAGCAGTTTTCCAAAGGAGGAATTACTATGCTTCACATTCAGATCATAGCAGGCGAGGAAGAGGAAGACCTAGAAGTGCATCTGCCAGAAAACACGAGGAAGAAAGAGAATGTGTAGACACTTTCTTTGGGATTGCATCAGCAAGGTCTCAAACAGCTGTGGACTCTCGGGAGCATTCTGAGGCATCAGGAAGGGCTGGTGATGGCTTCCTCTGTCACTGCACCTGTGCCATGCTTGGGAGCAAAGCTGTGGGCTGGGGCTGTTCTGGGGTTTCCTTGGTTCCCAAGGAGTATTGTCAGTGTTTTGTGTTTGGGGTATAATAAGTGTATTTACAAAAAAAAAAAGAAAGAAAAAAGCTGGATGACTGTTCAAAGTTAAAGGGGTAGGGACAGGAGCAAAAGTATGAAAAATAGGGAAATAAAATGCTTGATAATTTTCAGGTTTGCCACCAGAGGTGCAATATTTTAAATACTTTGAGAAAGAATGACTTTTAAAAATATATATTTCAGATTTTCATCACTAATGGATTGCATATATATAGTTCATTTACTTTTAACAATTGGCAGTTGGTATTTTATTGAATGGGGAATTAATATAAATTGTAAATTTTGTCTTAAATTTATTTTTTTCTTGGCCTTTATTTTTATGACTTAAGGTATGAGTTATATTTTGGGAGATACTTTCAAGACAGTTTGGAAGTTTGGGTGCTATATTAAGAAAAACATTTAAGGCTATCTGATACTTCAGATATAAACACCTTGTTTTCCTGAATGTAATTTATTTATTGGTTATAAAAAAAACCCACTTTTCTGCTCTTGAGATGGTGCTTGTTAACCTAAACATTAAATATATTTATTACATGAAAAAAACAACTCAATAATAAGAAAATAACCCATTTTTTAAAATGGACAAATTATTTGAATGAAAACTTTACCAAAGAAGATATACAGATGGCCAATTAACACATAAAAAGATGCTCAATATCACCAGTTATTAGGGAAATAAAACCACTCATCTATTAAAATAACTAAAATAAAGATTGACCATATCATGTGTTGCCCAATATATGGAGGTATTAGAACTCTGATATATTGGTGGTGGTGATATAAATATGTTACAGCTACTTGAAAATCATTTGGAAATTTTTTAAATATTAAATATACATCTAGCATTATCACCCTGCTATTCCACTCTTATATTTTACCCAAGAGAAATGATGGTCCATGTCTATACAGACACTTGTACATGAATGTTCAAAACATCATTATTTGTAATTAGCCATGAGCCAGGGAAAGTGTCTATCAACAGATAAATGGATAACTAAAATGTGGTATATTTATATAAAGGAATACTCCTTGGGAATAAAAAGGAACCAACTACTGATAAACATAACAACATAGAAGAATCTCCAAATAATTATGCCAAGTGAAAGGATCCAGATACAGAATATCTATTTGATCATTCCACTTACAAAAAAAAAAAAAATCTATCAATTGAAAACAAATCTGTAGCAACAGAAGAAAAGATCAGTAGTTCCTAGACTCGGGGGGAGAGTGGTAGTAGGTAAGGATTACAAAGGAACATAAGGAAATTTTGGGGAGTGATAGATATGTTCATTCTCTTGAATGTAGTGATCATTTCATGGGTGCATACATTTTCAAAACTTATCAAATTGTACACTTTAAACACATGCAGTCTATTGTATGTCAGTTATATCAATAAAGTCATTTTTAAAAAACAAGTAAGTAGAAAGCAACGGTAATAAAGACAATATAGTATTGGCATAAGGATAGATTAGTGGAACAGAATTGAGAATCAGAACATAGCATCATATTTATGTGGTCAATTGATTTTCAACAAAGGTGACAAAAAATTCAATGGGAAAAGATCATCTTTTCAATAAATTGTATTAGAATAATTATATATCATATACAAAAAAATTACCCATAACACCCTACTGAAAAATTAATTCAAAGTGTTTTACTGATCTTACATAAGTTCTAAAACCACAAAACTACTAAAGAAAGAAAGAAAAGAAAATCTTGTTGACAATACCTGCCCTATTTCAGCTGAGCACTATGGAAAAACTGCCCTCTCACCTCCGCTGGCCCCATAGTATCAACAGAAAACAGGAATCTGATATTTCTCTCTCTCTCTCTCTCTCTCTCTCTCTCTCTCTCTCTCTCTCTCTCTCTCTCTTTCACACACACACACACACACACACACACACACGCACATGCACACGAGCAGAAGCAGGCAGGGGCACTCTGATTCCCAGCCTGGGGGTGTTAGAGAGGCTTTGAGAGGAACTGATCTTCTATCCCCTGCCCAGCAGAAATTGGCAGTGCTCCAATTCATCCTCCTGGGTAGTGCCAGCTGGGCACAGCAGGGAGCCAAGCCTCCATCCTAAGCCAGCTAGAGAAATGAGGTAGGATAAGGAGTCTGGTCTTTAATTAATTAACAACCTCGTTCGGCATCCTCATTTCCTCTCTCCTTCAATTAGATGTAAGAATGCCATAGGATGACTCCCAATGGGTCATACTCTTGACAGACCCATCCCTCTGAATGGGGGAATAACCTGTAATCTGACTCCACTCAATAGAATATGACAATGACCAGATAACACCCTATGATTACGTTATGTTATACTAGAGACCCGGTACATGAAATTTATGCACTGGAGGGTTCCCTCAGCCAGACCTGTGCACCCTCGCAGTCCGGGACCCCTCAGGGGATGTCCACCTGCTGGGAATCGGGCCTAAGCCAACAGTCGGACATCCCTCACGCAGTCCGGGATCCCTCACTCCTTACCGCCTGCTTGCTCGCTGCTCCTTAGTGCTTAGCTCGCTGCGTCTGCCCCCTGGCGGGGAGGGACCACGGCAGGGCTCCAGGGCATGTCCAGCCCATCTCACTCAGTCCCAATCGGCAGGACCCCAGCAGCAAGCTAACCTACCAGTCGGAGCGTCTGCCCCTTGGTGGTCAGTGCACGTCATAGCGAGAGGTTTAGCGGCCTTAGCATATCATTAGCATATTACGCTTTGATTGGTTGAACAGATGACCAGATGACCAAACACTTAGCATATTAGGCTTTTATTATATAGGATGGCAAAGTGAAGGGATTTTGCAATGAAATTAAGGTCTACTCAGTTACTTTTGAGATTATCAATGGGGAGATAGTCTTGGTACCTCAGTGGACCTGGTCTAATCAGGTAAGCCCTTTAAATTTTAGTGATAATGTAAGTGCTCTAAAACTTAGGTATATTAGTGTTTGGACAACTAAAACATTTATAATAGCTCATCAAACTATATATATAAATAGGTAAATTTTATTATATTTAATTTTACCTTAATAATTTTTAAGTTAATATTAAGGGCCCCTCTGCAATGAGATTCTAAGGGCAGGATTTAGACCCAATGAAAGGTTGAGAGATAGATGATTTCCCCAAACTTGCAAATCCTATTCGCAAGGAGGAGACACTAAAAGTTTTATTCAAATGACACACATTCCTTTGATTTAATGCATGGTACGAACATAACCTGAAGATTCCTGTGTTATCCCAGG
The DNA here is from genome assembly GCF_027574615.1 of Eptesicus fuscus. Lineage (NCBI taxonomy): Eukaryota > Metazoa > Chordata > Mammalia > Chiroptera > Vespertilionidae > Eptesicus > Eptesicus fuscus. Next base: position 80,841,048 of record NC_072479.1, read on the forward strand.
AATAAATAAGAAGATTCAACTCTTTAACCATGTAACTTTCCAGGTTCATTGGGTGTATGCAGGTGTCTACGGCTTCTTTAGCTCCACAACACAGTTGAGAAGTTGCTGCAGAGACCATATGACCCTCAACGCCTAAGCTATTTATGTCAGGCCCTGTACTGAAAATACCTGTCAACTTCTAATTAGATAAAAGAGAATACACTTTCTACACATCTTCTAAATAGAAATGAAACAAAGATAATGAAACTATAAGACAGCTGATAACTATAAATTTATTTAGAAATCCAATAATATTTGGAAAATGTACTTGAGCTAACATGCCACAATTTTATAGCTTACATTTATATAAAAGCATTAAAATAAGCAGTTGTTATCTGAAGTAACTCAATGGCATTTTTATTTTTGTCTGTCTGTGTACCTCAGGTTTTATTGGATCATGAACCTAAATGCGACTGTTGTCTTTCTGGGAATATCTTACATTCAGTACTCAGGGGCTTGGGTCCTGGTTTTACTTATTCCCTTTATGTCTACACTTATGGCTCTGATAACTCTTCATATTATGCATTGTAACCTGATTTATCAGCCAGAAAAATGTAAGTAAATCACATTTTACATTAACTTTCTGGTTTTTATGGTTTTCTTGACATATCTCCTTCCTCCTTGATTCCCTGTAACTTCTCTTTCAATAGAATTTGTAGATTCCGCTAGATATTACACTTGGGAGCAACAGAGTCTGCAACAATATCAATAATCTCTATCTTCATTTAGTTTTCCCTTGTTAAATGGTTTTAATAATGGAATGTTTTAAACATAAACAAAAGTAGAAAAAATAATATATGAATCCCATCTATCCAGTTTTGAGCTTTAGCAATTACCAACTTATCTTTACTCACGTTTTTCTCATCCCTCCTGGCAATTTTCAAGCAAAAAAATATATATATCACAACAACAACAACAACAAATATATATATATATATATATATATACATATATATATATATTATAGAATTTAACTTATGTATGAGTGTATATAACGTACATGTTATATATTTTATTTTTAAAAAATAATCAAAATGTCATTATCACACACGATAAAAAAATTTCTAATATTTATTTAATTGAGCATTTATTAATGACACTAGTGGCCTGATGCACAAAATTCGTGCACGGAGGGGGGTTCCCTCAGCCCAGCCTGCACCCTCTAGAATCGGACATCCCTCTCGCAATCTGGGACCTCTGGCTCCTAACCACTCACCTGCCTGCCTGCCTGATCACCCCTAACATCTCTGCCTGCCTGCCTGATCGCCCCTAACTACCCTCCCCTGCCGGCCTGATCTTGCCCCCAACTGCTCTCCGCAGCCGGACTGATCTCGCCCCCAACTGCCTCTGCCTGCCTGATCACCCCTAACTGCCCTCCCTTGCTGGCCTGGTTGCCCCCAACTACCCTCATCTGCCGGCTTGCTATCACCCCCAACGGCCCTCCCCTGCCAGCCTGATCTTACCCCCAATGGCCCTCCCCTGCCGACCTGATCTCGACCCCCAACTGCCCTTCCCTGCCAGCCTGATCGCCCCTAACTGCCTCTGCCTGCCTGGTCTTGCCCCCAACTGCCCTCCTCGGCTAGCAAATTTGGTTCTGATTGGTCGGTTTCTATGCCAGTCAGCATCAAAAGCTCTGCCTCCTAGGCAGCCATTGGCTCCCCACAATTGACCCAGATTTGGTTCTGATTGGTCAGTTTCTATGCCAGTCAGCGTCTCTGGGCCTATCAATGGGGCCTGATCAGATAGGCACGGCTGATCAGCAGCCTCGGTGGATGTCTGGAGAAAAATGGAGGCATAGCTGCTGGCCCAGCCTGGAAAGAAAGAGAGAGGCAAGTGCTGATCAATAGCTGCCATACAGGCTATGGATCAGACCCTGCTTCTCTCTTCAGGCCTCTCTCCAGGCCTGATTTGCAGCCCCCTCAGCTGTCAGTTCTGGGTCACTGTGCCTGAAGCTGCAGCAGTCAGTGCTGGGTCGCCATGGCAACCCAGCGCTGACTGCATGACTGACTTCCAGTTGGTCAAGCCTCCAGTCATGACGGACCCAGGGTTTTTATATATTAGGATGAAATGCCTGGTCACTGTAAAGTGTCCTTAATTGTTCCCATTTTAAAATTTGTTTTGTTTTATACTTTATTCAAATCAAATGCAAATAAGGCTCAGATAGCCTAAATGGTAGATATGTCTCTTCAACCACATATATTCCCCCAAAGCATGGGACTACTTACTAGTACAACCAACCCTACCACATCTTCGCCCCTGTCTTTTCAAAAAAAATTGTTTAAGAAATCTGAACATTTAATACAGTATTTCCCTTAGTCTAGATTTTGCTGATTACATTCAACAGGTTTTTCTCCTCCTCATTTCCCATAAGTTATCTGATAGACCTAGACACTTAATCAGATTCAGATATTTCTTTTGGCAAAATTCCTTCATAGATGGTGTTATGATTGAACTCCAATCAAGAGGCAGAATGTCTGATTATCTCTGTTTTCTCAGGACCAGCACCTATTGGTGATTTTTACCCAAATCAACCACTGCATAGGGAGTTGCAAGGTGGTGATATTTTATATTTCTTTGCTTTTATTACCTGAAACTAGAGGCCTGGTGCACGAAATTCATGCATGGGGGGTGTGTCCCTCAGCCCAGCCTGGACCCTATCCAATCTGGGACCACTCGAAGGATGTCCGACTGCCCGTTTAGGCCATGGCAACCCAGCACTGACTGCTGCGGCTGCAGGTGCAGTGACCCAGTAGGATCGGGCCTAAACAGGCAGTCAGACATTCCTCTCACAATCCAGGACTGCTGACTCCCAACTGCTCGCCTGCCTGCCTTCCTGATCGCCCCTAACCACTTCTGCCTGCCAGCCTGATCACCCCATAACCACTCCCCTGCCAGCCTGGTTAATGACTAACTACTCCCCTGCCAGCCCAACTGCCCCCAACTGCCCTCCCCTGCTAGCCTAGTCACCCCTAACTGCCCTCCCCTGCCAGCCTCATCACCCCTAACTGCTCTCCCCTGCTCATCTGGTCCCCCGCAACTGCCCTCCCCTGTAGGCTTGATTGCCCACAACTGCCCTCCCTTGCAGGCCTGGTATCTCCCAACTGCCCTCCCCTGCTGGCCATCTTGTGGCAGCCATCTTGTGTCCACATGGGGGCCGCCATCTTTGACCACATGGGGGAAGCCATCTTGTGTGTTGTAGTGACAGTCAATTTGCATATTACTCTTTTATTAGATAGGATAATGTTTCAACAACTACTTACTTATACAGATATACAGTTTATATAAGAAAAAGAGACATCTATTTCCTTCCCTCTGTTTTTAGATTTTCAAGTTCATGAGTTGATCTTCAATATTTTCCAAAGGTAACCTATTAGTTGCCTTTTAAAAAATATATTATTGTTCATTCATGGGCATAAAATTTTTAATGTTTTTCAATCTACTACAATTATTGATGGTCAAATTGTTCCATAGTTAGGCAGTGAGGTCCCCTTCATGTTGGTGCCTGAGTCCTTCAGACAAACCTCAGGTGTTTTTTGTTTTTGTTTTTTCATATGTTTTTATTGATTTGAGAGAGAGAGAGAGGAAGGAAGGGAGAGGGAGAGAGAGAAAACATCAATCAGCTGCCTCCTGCAAGCCCCCTACTGGGATCAAGCCCACAACCCGGGCATGTGCACCAACTAGGGATTTAACTTGCAACCTCTCGGTGCATGAACTGAGCCACACTGGCCAAGGCAAGCCCCTGTTGTCTTTGACTGCTCCCATGCTTCCTTGTGTAAGATAGAATAGGATCATCATTTCCTTCCCTGAACTTTAAATCTACTCTTTCTCCAAAAAAAACCCTGTGTTTCTTTTCCTATATAATGCTATCTAGAGACTACAGTCTTGGCAATAGGGATGCTCATTGCTACTTAGTCTGTCACAGTTTCTAGGTCTTTCAGTGCACAAAGCTAGAAAATGTTCTTTTTTCCCATTTCTTTCTAAGAGAATAACCATTTGGATTATACTAATGCCCTAGTCAAAAGCAGTGCTATGGGATTATTACCTAACCTTATCAAACTTAGATCTTTTTCTACTTCTTCTCATGCCCTAATCCCAGTTCTCAATAACAGCAATATATTTGCATCTTGGCTTTATCTCAAAAGACACATTCAACAGTCTTAGACTAACACTACCACCAGCAACATGATTGTTTGAAAAGAGTTTCAAGATTTTTCTTGCAGGTTTTATTTCTTTATGGTATAACCCATAAGAATGTTCACTAAAATGATTATGTTTTAAAGTCATTTGGTATAGTTCCTTTCTATCTTGTTAAACCACTAACTTTATATACAATTAAGTGCATTTGTTCCATTTTTCTTTATACTTTTAGGTGTGTGTTTTTTATTTTAATTTTGTTTCTAATTATGTAAAATTTATGTCCGAAACAAGGTCTATATATTTCTATATTCTCTCCTATTGCTTTAGGTGTCAATTTACATATTTTTAAAGCATTATCATTCCTTTTTTAATGAAAGAAAACACTAAAATGTTATATGTGTGTATATGTGTCTCTATGTATATGTATTGCCTCCTTCTTATATAAGCAGTAGCACATTATTCACCCTTTTTCTCACCTTCATTTTTCATTTAATATAACCTAGGGGTTGCTTTATAACTATATATAAAAATATTCCCCATTTGTTTGTATCGCTGCATAGTATTCCATTGTGTGGTAAACCATTGCCTATTTTACCAGTCTTATATTGATACACATTTGGGTTGTTTCTCTACTTTTGCTGCTAAGTAGGTTCTAAGGAATAACTTGAAGTATACCTCCCTTTGCATGTTTCCCAGATGTCTTTAGGATAGATTCCTACAAATAGGATTACTAAATCAAAAAGTAAACCCATAGGTGACTTTGCTGTATATTGCCGAATTCCCTTCTAAAAACATACCATGCTGTATGTTTTCACCAAAATGTATGAGAATGCCTGTTTCCCCATAGTCTTTCCAACATGGTACACTGTCACTTTTCATTTTTGCCAATTTGAGGGTGGGAAATGGTATTTCACTGAAGTATCATTTCTTATCTTCTTTTAGTTTTCCCTCGTTAAATAGTTGACATCTCTCTTATTATGAGAAAAGTTGAACATCTTTTCATTGCTGTAGAGTAATTTGAATTTTTTTTACTGAACTATATATCTAGTACCATTTTTACTTCACATATCTAGTGCCGTTTTCCTATGGGGTTGTGGAATTTTTCATTTAATTTTTAGAAAACTTTTATATATTAAAAATGTTAACCCCCTGTATACAATAGTCGCAAATATTATATTCCATTTGTCATAAATCTTTTAACTTTGCTTCTTCTGTTATCATCCATAGAAAAGACTTATTAAGTTTGTTTATTTGCTTTGCTTTTGAGGGGCATTCATGTTTATAATTAAACTAGAGGCCCAGTGCACAAATTTGTGCACTGGTGGGGTCCCTCGGGCTGGCCAGCGATCAAGGCCTATCAGGGGGCTGGCCAGCTGGGGGGAGAAACCCCGAGAGATTGGCCGGCCACCCCCCCAATCAGGGCTTATGGGGGGCCAACCGGGAGGGGGGAAGGACTGTGGGAGGTTGGCCAGCCAGTCGGGGGGCGGTGCCGTGGGAGGTTGGCTGGCTGTGGAAGGTTGGCTGTGAGAGCACACTGACCACCAGGGGCCAGCTTCTGCATTGAGCATCTGCCCCCCCAGTGGTCAGTGCACATCATAGCAACTGGTCAACCAGTCGTTCCAATCATTTGGTTGCAAGGTTCGCTTAGGCTTTTATATATATATAGATTTATCAATCTTCTCCTTCATTGCTTCTAGAGTTTGAACCATGGTGAAAAGTTTTCCTCACTCCCAGATGATAAAGGAATTCATTCACATTTTCTTGTGGTGCTCATATTATTTTTTTAACTTCTACAACTCTGACGCATTTGGAAATTATATTAGAACTAGAGGCCCGATGCACAAAGATTCGTGCAAGAATAGGCCTTCCTTCCCCTGGCTGCCAGCACTGCCTTTGCTCCGGCCCAGAGCCGCCTTTCCGCCTTCGCTCCAGCCCAGAGCCACCTTCCACCTCTCACCTTGTCGCGTCAATTTGCGTATTCCCTCCTTATTGGCTGTGGGTGCTGCCACCATCTTTGTCACGAAGTTATGGTCAATTTGCATATTCCATCTTTATTATATAGGATAGGTTTTAAGTGAATTTATCTTTTTTCCATATGACTATAAATTTATCAAACTGATTTACTAAAAGTCTATATTTTCCCCACTCATTTGAGATATCACCTTCACTGTATACTGCCATTTACATTTCTAGAGTTTCTATTCTGTTCCCTTCCTTGATCTATTTATCTATCTTGTTTAACAATGACCTTAATTAAACATATTTTACTTTTGGTAGTACTTTTACTACTACCACTGTCTCTATTACTGATCTACACAATACCACTAGTAACAAGGCATTCATTTGTATTTTTAAAAATTAAGTGCCTTCATCAATGTCACTTCATTTTCACTATATACCTGTGAGGTAGGTAGGAAGAGCAGTCTATCTTTTTACAGGTGAAACTTTATATAATTTGCCTCTGCTACTGTAGCACCTACATATCTTTATCATATCACATTATACTGAAATGACCTATTTATGAATACAATTAGAAATTCCTATGTCTTACATGCTTAGAATATGGTAAATGCTCAATCAGTGCTTGTTATTGTTAAACTGAGTGTAGAGACAGATGCATAATTTATTAAATGATTTACCCAAGGCCTCCCAAAATGGCTAAAAGGGAACCAAAACCCAGGCCTTACTTTTGCTATATATTGCACTCATTTTATTACAGCACATACTGAAGCATGAAGCATAGAAAACAGCATCCACAGAAGCCTCTGACCCTGTCTCTCAGAGGTCCATGGTCTGTGGATCACAGCTAAGCAGTACATGCCCTCCTGGTAGTCTGTGCAATGGGTTCAACAAGCCAAAAGGTGTCTGAGAGATCTTCTCTGTCAGCCCCAAATAACAGAAAAGAGGAAAATTAAAGTGTGAGCTTTTATCGAAAAACCACTCTGACATTTGCTGGAGTATATAATCTATACTAATAAAAGGGTAATATGCTAATTAGACCGGGAGACCTTCTGGATGTCCTTCCAGACAAAGCCATGGTGGCGGGGCCGAGGCAGAGGCAGTTAGGGGCAATCAGGCCAGGAGGGGAGGGCAGTTGGGGGTGATCAGGCTGGTGGGGGGGGGCAGTTGGGGGCAAGCAGGCCGGCAGGGGGGGTCAGTTGGGGGCGAGCAGGCCGGCAAGGGGGGGCAGTTGGGGATGAGCAGGCCAGCATGCATAGTGGTTAGGGGTGATCAGGCAGGCTGGCAGGTGAGCCGTTAGGAGCCAGTGGTCCCAGATTGTGACAGACATCCCCCAAGGGGTCCCAGATTGGAGAGAGTACAGGCTGGGCTGAGGGACATCCCCCTCACGTGCATGAATTTCGTGTACCGGGCCACTAGTTATCAAATAATTCTCTTTGTGTTTGTGTGTGTGTGCATGCTATATATGTATATAATGTGTAGATTCAAAATTTCTAAGTAACTATTTAGTATACATCCATTTGCTTTTCAATCTCATGTTTGAAAAAATATTCATCTAAATAAAGAAATAAAATTATTCAAGTTATACAGATATATGTCATTAATTGCCAGCCTATTGTGATTCACATGTTAAATTTTTTAACATGCAATAAAGTAAGCTTGCTTTGGACATTGACCAAAAAATTTATTAGCTGCTAATAAAAGTGTAACAGGAAATGTTTGTCACTGGTTTACTATACACAATACTCTATAAAGTGAATATTTTGTAGTTTTTTTCATTTTGTTTTGTGTTGCCAAGTTATAAGATCACCCAACTCTGATGAAGTAAAACTCTTCCCTCTCGCAAAGTATATAATCTTTATTTTGGCTTCTTCCTCTCTGATGACTAAATTGGAAATTCCTCAAAGCTGTAATTCAAAGCCATAGGTGACCTTAAAGAAATGATTTTTTATATGCTACCTTTTATTTTAAGGTAACTTTTCAAATGTGGACCATGCATTCCATTATGTTTAGCTGTCAAGCACGGCCTTCATTTGCATTTCTTCCCACTGCTATAATTTTGAGAACTGGCAGGTGACCAAAGAAGAAAAAATGTGCATCTACCATCTAGAGTGCAATGTAGGCTTTTTTATTATAATTAAGTAGCATAGATATTCATGATTAGATGAAGGTCAGAGGAGCAGAACATCAGAGCCAAGGACTTGAAGGTACAAAGAATAGAAAAATTGCTTTCTAAAGTTTTTTTTTTTAATAGTAATGGTGACAATCTTTAAGTTTTGCAATAAAACACTTTAAATAGCTCATCTGTTTTATTTTAAAATGTGCACGGCTGGTGTGCTTGCACATTTAAACTGGAGCTTGAAGTCTCAGTTGCATTTTCATTCCTTTTTTTTTTTCACCTTCCCATTTCTGCTCCTGGTGCAGAAAAGCAATTTGGGAATTATAATGACAATGGATTTTTTTTAAAGGCTGAGTCTACATGACACCCAAAATTATTTGTACTGAGGCATGAGTTTTCTATTAAGTCTAATGGATTAATCCAAGGAGGCAGTGTGATGTGTAGATGGAGATGTTTTCAACTCCTAATTTTCAGTGGTAACTCTGCGATTTGATAAGACAGGAAGATTACTGTACAGTTTCTTTGCTTTCCCACTCTAGCTTATTGGCTCTCTTTCAGTCCAGCTGTACAATTTAGGTTTATTACTTCTCCAGCCCTCTGACTTACAATGCACATTGTTTACTCTTCCTCCACCTCCTTGGCTAAGTTTTCTCCTCCTAATTGATGCAGAGCCCCAGGATTCATTCCAGGGACCCTGGCTCTTCTCTTCCCACCCTCTTTCCTTAAGTAACCTCTAGTCCCATAGTTTTTAATGCCAACTATACACCAAGCGCTCAGTTTCATATAGGCCTCTCTTCTTACCTTGAAACTCATGTACCTGACTTCCTATTCAACTTTTTTTTTTTTAATCCTCACCCAAGGATATTTTTTCCATTGATTTTTAGAGAGAGTGGGAGGGGGAGGGAGACACAGAGAGAAACACTATGTGAAAGAGACACATCGATTGGTTGCCTCCGGTATGCCCCGGACCAAGGCCAAGAGTCTGCAACCAAGGTATGTGCCCTTGACTTGAATCAAACCTAGGACCCTTCAGTCCACAGGCCAATGCTCTGTCCACTGAGCCAAACCAGCTAGGGCCCTATTCAACATTTTGACTTGGTTATCTAAATCTCAAAGTTAACCTGACCAAAACTCAACTCTTGATTCTTCTAACTTCAAATTTACTCCTTTCTTATCTTTTCCATCTCAGTGTAAGTCACCAACACCCAGTTGTTCAGGATAAAAAAAGTAGCCATCCTCAATTTTCTCATTTCTTCAACTGCTTTTCACATCAGAAAATGCTACTGATTGTTCAAAAGCACTTCTTATCCTGTTCGCTTCTCTTCATTGCAACTACTATGTCCAAGTTATCATTACCTTTTGTCTATCTCCTAGCTTCCTCTCTGATTCCTAAAATCCATTATCCAACCAGAGTTTCAGAGTAAATTTTTAAAAAATATACATCTTTACTCTGCATAAAACATCTTAATGGTCTCCCATAACACTAAGGATAAAATCCAAGCTCCTTGCCCTGACCCCTGACCAACTATTGGACCGCATCTCCTCCTAATCTTTTTCTCACTAACTGAGCTACTGCCTCATTGGTCTTAACTGTTCCTGAACTTCTCCCAGGTCATGACATGCCTGGTATATGCTTTCTGCAAGGGTCTTCACTTACTTCCCATCTATTCCATCCTCAGTTCAAATTTCAACTTTTAAAGTCTCCTCTACACCAAACCCTACAATGGGTCTCTAACTTATCTATTTTCTTTTTATCATTGGGTTTGTCTAATATTTTCTTGCTTGCTTACTGTCACCCCCAGTAAAACTTAGATCTTGCTTACTGCTATATTTTTAAGGCCTAGAAAAGTCCCTGGCACACAGTAGGTACTTAATAAGCATATTAAATGAATAAATAAGTGCATTCACATTTGTTTGGCATCAATTATGAGCACTCACAGTGCTGGCTCAAATTTTAGACCTCATTCATGCTTAATCATTTCTTGTTCTTAACCATTTTGTTTTTTATTGCTTCATATCACCACATCAGATATAATTTTACTTATTTAAATAAATTCCTTTTTCAAAGTGTGTATTCAGTTGAAGACAGTGCTACTCAAAGCCTGATCCATGGAGCAGTGCTGATCAATAAACTGTTTATTGCAACAAAATAAATACAGACAATGAAAGAAAAGATGTAGAAGTATTTATGAGAAGTTGCATTTTATGTCTGCTGAATCTAATAATAAAAATATAAGGACTTATATTTGGAATGTCTTTGCTTCTTATTTTATTCTTTTGGTAGTTCACTTTTATTGTATTTCACAGATGCATTGACCATAATAGTTAAGAATTTTTTTTTAAATCTTAGCTTTTAACACAGCTAGTTTAAGATGTACTATTCTAAGCTATCTCTCTTTATAAATAATATATAGCAATATTTAACTGTTTAATACAATTATAGGTATCAATTTATCTTGCATAAGAGCAGATCCAAATTTACTTTGCAACAGATATATTTGTTTATACATAAAAAATGAAGAGTTTAAAACAAATATTTGATAAAGTCCTTAAATTTGAAATATAGAAAGAAAAATATCTTCAGAAATAGTCTTTCATTCTGCAAATAGTTATCATTTAATAATAAAGCCTGTTTGAAAGTATAGAGTAAGTTGAATTGATGCCAGTAATAACCCTGGCATGAATTCTATCTATCTACCCAGCCCTGTTTTGCAAGAGTTGAGCAGAGAACAGGTTGATAAGAAATGAAGACAAAATCATAAGGAAATGTCAGGAAGGTAAGCCTCCTAGCCCAGACCTGTTCAAATTTGGTGTCTAGTCTGCTCATCAAGACATTCTCAGTTCTCATCCTACTAAAATCTTAAGTAAACTAATTGAAGTAGCTAGGAAAGTCTCATAAGAGAGCAATTCTTCCTGCAGTAATAAAGAGATATCCCTATTACTTTTTTCCTAAGAGATACAAACCTTGGCCACTTATAGGTGCTTCTGTCCCTTTGACCTTCTCAGTCCCTGGGCCTTTTATTTGTGTCTGGAAATAGTGACTAAAAAGAGATAATAGTGACTGCACATATGAGCCCATCTCGCATCAGCAATTACCCAACATACTTCCACTTGACCTCTCAACACACTTCACAGAGGCCACCAAAGAGCCACTGCTGTAATAATTCTTGGTCACTAATAATTTGGACTGGATTTGATTCAGTGACTAAGAGGTAAAAGGCTCCATATTCAATTACCAGGCCCCAGCTTCCACAATTAATCAAAGGCTGACATAATAGATCTATTACAACTCTGAAAGAAAAGACCAGGTCAAATCAATATAATCATTCTAACCATAAAAAGAAATATTAATATTCTTTATTCAAATATAAAATTCAAAACTCTATGGTATTTAAATGAACTTGGTTAGAATGCATTTCATCGAGAATTTTATTCTAGGAAACTTGAACATAATCAAAATGACAACCACACTCTACTTTGAGTTTTTATAGCAGCCTTCTTTGGAGAAACTCAGACATTTTCACATCTACTTTACCATTTACCCTGAAACTAAGGTTTGGTGTCTAATGTAATTTGTGGAAGGATATATCTGGTCAAAGGGGTTCTGTAAAAAAATTGTAATGATCATCATAACACAACTGAATAGCAGTGGTCTTTTATCTGTCCTGTATCAAGAAATCCTAAGAGAGTCAAAGAAAAGGTGGAATATGAATCATAAAAGAAGCAACAATGCTGTTGCAAATCATTAGCAGTAAGGGACTGCAAACATCTAAAGCATTACAATGCTTCTACTACTAAAGCGACAGACATATAAACTCAGAGGAAACTACTGGAAAAGTCAAAAACCCACTAATCCAATCTGAACTTTTAGTGACACTATCAACATGTAATAAAGTCATCTGAAGAGTTCAAAGTTTAACCTTATGTCTGAAATTTAAGGATAAAGTCAAAGCAGAGAACACATTTCCCTTCATCTCCATGTCAAAATAAGAAACCACCTTCTACATGACAAGTAATGTGAAGATTATTTATATAACACTTTGTATTAAAAAATTGTACCAGTTCTTTGTGTTAAGACTGTAAAAGAAAGTTCAGGTTGTCTTATCCATTAATGAGTTAGAGACTTCTGAGAGATTCTAAAAATTTTACTTTGGTGTTTTTTTGTTCTCCTTTCTTCCCCTTTTCAATATGTTCCCATTGATCTTACCTTTTTCATGTTTTACATCAGCTGTCAAGTACCACCTTGGGCCGGTCACCAAAATGCCAGAACCCTTGTCAGAGCTTGTTTCTTTGAATTCAACCCCTTGGGTGCTAAAGCCTTCTCAATCACTTTACTGTCCTTCATCCATACAATTGTCATCTTTCTGATTGACATCTTGGGAAATGAAAGAACAATTCCTTTACTAATACATACTGTCTCCAATTATGTGCAGGTTGCTCCCTCCTGACAACCTTTGGGGTGTTTGTTAATGCACTGAAAACATGCTGTCTGCGATATTGCCATCTTCGTGGAAATTTGACGAGCTGGTTAGAACATGCTAAGGAAAAGAATGGTGGCAGCTACAGTGAGCTCCACGTGGAAGAGACAAAATGTTTCCTCAACCTTCTCCCTCTCATCATTTTTCAGCTTCTTTACAAAATGTGCATTATGCAGGTAAGGAAGGGTAATTAGTACTACCCACAAGAACAATAAAATAATGGCATATTAACAAATAAACACTTGTTTTCATCCCAGCAAACATTTCCCATACATTTCATCAGGCAGTTAAACTGTAAATGCTTCTAATTATTACAGGCTCTAATTTCAAGAGCTAAGTGGGGGCAGGTAGAGGCATACCTGAGGAGAATCTTGTTATGTTTCTACCATAGAACTATAATCATCTGGTGGTAGGTGCAGACAATACTTCAGAGTGCATAAGAGCAGCAAATAAAAATATGAGCCCTATGAGCAATTACCCAACCTCCCTTTAGCCAAAGGTTTTGCCTTCCTCCCTCATTAAGCCTTTAAAAACTGCTACAACAAGTAGCTAAATTGACTGATTTGAGTACCACCCCCACTGTACTCTTAAGTGTAAGTACTAATAAGCAAGTGATTCTCTCCCTACCCACTCGCAGTACCTGATGAATTAGTCAGTCCCTATGCTGTGGAGCAATCAGAGGAAAAACACTAAATCCAAAGTATCTTTTATAAATGTATGCTATTTAAACAATTTTTGATGTAATAATGCTCAAAGGTTAACACACTTGTGAAGAAATATTATGATTTCTTAATATAGTCTCATATATCAAATGATTACAAAAATCCTTGAAGAAATTTGGGACTGTCTTTGTTGCTAACTCCCAACTTGGAATTTAGATGGCTACTGAGTGAGTTGTATTGATATATCATAGAGCTGAGAAGAAATTTAGAGATTAACTTACTCAACCACTTCATTTGTTGAAAAGGAAACTGAGGCTCAGAAAAATTGATTTTGGAGGGACACAGCCATTCTTGGAACACAGCCATTCTTGTTTGTTTGTTATACTGTGTTCTACTTATAAAAACAGCACAATTGAGTAATTGAAATCGAATCCGTATGTGGATATAATTTCTATCTGATCCTTTACAGACACGTTTGGTGACCCTTACTCTAAACACGCATGAAAGCCAGGCTGACTGAGTAGATTCAAACTTCCTCCTGACTCCACAATAGTAGTTGGCACAAAAAACCAATAATATTATCCATATATATGATAATCAATAGCATTAAAACAATTTAGAATGAAAAAAATTAATGAGCACAAAATCACTAAGTGATTTATAGCTGGCCTTGACTTTTCTATACAAGTAACACAAATTACTGATTCTTTATCTTCATAATGTAGTGACACCTGATATTTCTTTTGACTGAGCCTTCTCTGAAAAATGTCATATATTTTTTAATTTGACACAAATTACAATAAATTCTGATAAACTAATTTGTAAGCATCTCACCAAATCTAGGGGCCCATTTTATTGCAAAGAACCAAAATGAATACTTATTGACAACCTATGTGTCATAGCTTCTTAAAGATGACTTCACAGTATCTAATTTAATCCCCACAGCAAGCCTACATAGCTCATACTGTCATCCTAAATCTGAGGCTCAAGAGACATTAAATGACTTGTAACTTGCTCGAGGTCACCATACTAGTATGTGGCATAGCGCCCATTCCAACACAGAGCTGATATCAACTCCCACACTCTGCTATTACCCACAATGCCTTTCTTGCAGCTGGGTTAAAAATACAGACTATATAGGTTCCACATTATATACAGTAATGTTTGTCAGAAACTTCAAAGAAAATAGTTAGAAAGTACTCAAGAGACGCAAAGCAAACTTCCATTGGGATAGGCTGGAATTAGATTTTTGCTTCCAGAAGAAATAATCACCAGTATAAAGATCATCAAAGAACCAAGAATAAAACATCATAGAATTTCACATTTTAAATTTAGTAGCCATTATTAACCTTCAGTTCCAAGACATACATTAAAAAATATGTTGATATGAAGGCCAATAATGTTGCCATTTGACATTCCTTGGCCATTCAAAGGTGAAAATAAATCTCTATTGATAGCAATTATTTCTGAATACTTGGAGGCTTGTCTGAAGTAAAAGTATTTAAAATTTTAAAAGGGGATGATTTCAGAACTTGAGGCAGAAGCAAAATGATTTCAAGCTTTTAAGACACTGGAGCCTTTTCTTAGATTAGGCAATATATTAATATTGCTTCACTAAAGATTAATAGTACATTTGCCACATTATTAAGTTAACAGGTTTCTATGTCTGTGATTCATGCTGATAATAACTTTATTCCTATTAACAATAATTCTCACTTGAAATCAGTAACAGAAACTTCCAGGTTGTGCTGGGAGCCTTTCAGTCTTATAGTGGTTCTGCTGCCAGCACGTTTTAAAAAATATATACATCATTCATTTCCCTCTGATTGAGCAATATGTGCCTAATAAGTTTATTGAACTAGCTAATGTTCCCTTCACCTTTGCTATCTGTACCCAAGCAAAACAATCCTTGTTTACAACCCCATGGGTCAAATTAAAGATTGGAAGATAAATTATCACCAGGACAGCCCTAACTGGTTTGGCTCAGTGGATAGAGCAACAGCCTGAAGACTGAAGGGTCCCAGGTTCGGTTCCGGTCAAGGGCATGTACCTTGGTTGCGGGCACATCCCCAGTAGGGGGTGTGCAAGAGGCGGCTGATCGATGTTTCTTTCTCATTGATGTTTCTAACTCTCTATCCCTCTCCCCTCCTCTCTGTAAAACATCAATATAAAATATTTTTTAAAATAAATAAATAAATTATCACCAGGACATATTTTATATATAAAAAAAAAATCTCATTGAAAATGTGGTCCATTCCTACATAGTAATAGGCTCATTGTACAATTGGTGGGTTAACAGCTGTACTGACTTATGACTGATTCTATACCCTCTCAAATTGCACAATTAATGATAGAGAAAAAGCTAGTGAAGGTTTCAAATGGGAAGTTATCTTCTGGATGTTTGAGCAAGGCTGCCCTCCCTGGATGGTGGAGAGACAGGAATCTTGAGGTAGTTCCCACACTATTAAGAAAAATTGGAGAATCCACTCCTCAAGAGCAAGACTCGTATTGACTTTTCCTCCAAGCCACTTAGTAGCTTTGTGTGCTACTGAGAATTAAAGAAATTCTCTGCTCCTAATGATAATGATAAAGATTTGATTATTTCAACAAAGCTCATAAACTAGAAAAATGTAGAGGGGCCCCCTTTTCCATGACAATGTGCTTTAGTTCTGATGTTATAGCCTAACAACAGGTTTGGAATATGAGAGGTTCCAAGTTAGGCTTAGAGTTTTAGTTAGTATTTGAGTTATTTTAAAAATGAAGACATTCTAACTCAACTTTGAGGACTTGGAGTGAGGCAGAGCATTTCTTTTTTCTTTCTTTCTTTCTTTTTTTTCCCCTTATCCACTGCTTTTTCATGTAGTTCCCTTTCTGGTTCTCTAGTGCCACATATTGATTTAAAAGGAGAGGAGAGCCCTAGCCCATTTGGCTCAGTGGATAGAGTGTTGGCCTATGGACTGAAGGGTCCTGGGTTTGATTCTGGTCAAGGGAAGGTATCTCTGTTGCAAGCTCTATCACCGGCCCTGGTTGGGGCATGTGCAGGAGGCAACCAATCGATGTGTCTCTCCCTATTCCATCCCCGTTCCTTGCACTCTCTCCAAAAATCAATGGGAAAATATCCTCAGGTGAGGACTAAAAAAAGAAACAAAGAAAGGAAGAAATGTTCTGGAACTCACCAAGAGAAATATATATATTAGAGGCCCAGTGCATGAAATTCATGCACTGGAGGGGGGTGTCCCTCAGCCCACCCTGCACCCTCTCCAATCTGGGACCCCTCAGGGGATGTCTGACTGCCAGTTTAGGCCCAATCCCACAGGACCTAAACTGGCAGTCAGACATCCCTCTCACAATCTGGGACTGCTGGCTCCCAACCAGTCACCTGCTTGCCTGCCTGATTGACCCTAACTGCTTCTGCCTGCCAGCCTGATCACACCCTAACCACTCCCCTTCCAGCCTGATCAACACCTAACTGCTCCCCTGCCAGCCCAATTGCCCCCAATTGCCCTCCCCTCTGGCCTGGTCACCCCCAATTGCCCTCCCCTGCTGGCCTGGTCCCCCCCCAACTGCCCTCCCCTGCAGGCCTGGTCGCCGCCAACTGCCCTCCTGTGCCAGCCCAGTTGCCCCTAACTTCCCTCCCCTGCAGGCCCAGTCACCCCCAACTGCCCTCCCCTGCCCTCCTGGTCACCCCCAACTGCGCTCCCCTGCAGGCCTCGTCCCCCCCAACTGCCCTCCCCTGCAGGCCTGGTCCCCCCCAACTGCCCTCCCCTGCTGGCCTAGTTGCCCCTAACTGCCCTCCCCTGCTGGCCTGATCACCCCTAACTGCCCTCCCCTGCCAGCCATCTTGTGGTGGCCATCTTGTGACCACATGGGGGAGGCCATCTTTGACCACATGGGGGTGACCATTTTTGTGCGAGGATGTGATAGTCAATTTGCATATTACCTCTTTATTATATAGGATATATATAACTAAGAGAACCAAATAAAAAAGGAATTTAAAAAATTTTTAAAGGAGAGTAGAGCCACAAGTATGTCTTCTTTTTCTCATTTTGCTTGGCTCATGTTAGAAATGAGGCCAATCCACAAACACAGCCTCTAACAAGTTATGTGGTTCACCATGGGCCCTTCTTCTTGAGAAAAAGGTCATTCTACTAAACTGCTATTAAAGGGTCTATTCTAACCCCAAGCTTTTCTCATCAGAGTGAAAACAAAACACTTAATACTTTCTACTGGTTTTTGCTTTATTGTTCAAAGAAAAGCTATATGTAAAACTGAAGTTATTTGATTTCTTGTATCATCCTAAACACAAAAGTGGGGCCATTTTTACTTTTCATAGGAAAATTAAGAAGATAGACTAGATGACAAAAGATTCCTTCATAAAGAATCAGTAGTATTGTCAGTAGACTACACGGAGCTCTTACTGCCCTTTGGTGGCTCATAATTGGGACCGTGAAGACCTAGGGAACATTCAGATCATCTGTCACAGACAAGGCACCTGCTGCAGGATTCTTTCTCCAAAGTTAAACCACTGTGTTAATGCTTGACTCCTTTGCCCTCTCAACTATAGATTCCTTCAGGATATTATCTGCAGACCATGAATTCCAACCTGAATTTGGATGGATTTCTTCTGCCAATTGCAATCATGAATGTCACCAGCATCCTGCCACTATTAATTCTGGCTCCTTGTATGGAATATTTCGGCACCTGCCTATTTCCCTCTAAGAGAGATGGGCCATTTCTGTTGGCATGCATTTGTAAGTACAATTTACAAGTAAATTATTTGCAACTTTTTAAAATAAAAATACACTCTGCTGAGATCTAAGCTGGAGATACGCTCTACAAGGAAAGTCTGATTTTGACAAATTGGGTAGAAGGTGAATTTGAGAGTGATAGCAGGTAATCTCTATGCAGACATCAGTGTCTGCCCCATTTTCCTCTCATTCTTTTATGCCTTCTCAGTAGACACACCTGATAGAAAGACATGGTAAAACTTCCAGTACCACCAAATGGCCTATCCTTCTTCAAGTAAAGTAGTCCTCACTCCTAAGTCAATGTTGAGTATGTTCTTAAAAATTAACTTAAGTAATGAACCTAAAGAGTTAACTTCTGAACCAGTAGCAAAATTTATGAAATATTAGTACATTAATTCACAGCTTCAGTATAGTACTTTTTCAAATAGTAAGGTATATAGCAATAATTTTCCAACATCAACATTTTTTCTGGCTTTATTGAGATATAACTGACATATAATATTGTGTAAGTCTAAGGTGTATGATGTGATGATTTGGTACACATATTTCAAAATGTTTACCCACAGTAGGGTTAGTTAACACATCCTTTGCCTCATATAATTACCATTTTGTTGCGTTATGATGCTTAAGAACATTAAAACTCTACTTGTGTTTTTTTAAGTAAAAAAAAAAACATTTAGGACACCCTAGCTGGTTTGGCTCAGTGGATAGAGTGTCAGCCTGTGGACTGAAGGGTCCTGGGTTTGATTTCGGTCAAGGGCACTTACCTCGGTTGCAGGTTCCTCCCCAGCCTGGGCCCTGATCGGGACTCATGCAGAAGGCAATCAATCAATCAATGTGTTTCTCTTACATCAGTATTTCTTTCTGTCTTTCCCTCTCTCTTCCACTCTCTCTAAAAATCAATGGAAAAATACCCTCATAAAAGGATTAAAAAAACATTTGGGATGTTATACTTAGGACACAATCAGTGGACCATAAGACATATTTTTTTCTGATTGAAATAGGAGAGAAGATCCTGAAGCCCATTCTGATCACACTCTCTTCTCCCTCGCTGTGTTCCCTGGGCACTGACATGGGCAAGAAGACAGGTCCTGGTACAGTAAAACCAGGATCAATCTAAGAATCAGAGATCTGGATCTCAGCCCTTGCTCTGTCTGTTACTGGGTGACTTTGAAAAGCCACCTAACCTTTTTTGTCTTCTGATTCACTTATTATTGGCAATGAGGGGCACACCCTAGATAAACCCTCTATTCTGTAAGACTTTTGAAATCACTCAGGATGACATCAGTGCCTGGAACACAGTCCTGACACATTGTGAAAACGCTACAAATGTTAGCTAGTATTGAGTCATCATTTGCAATTGTTTGGTAGGCATAAACAGAAAGCAAAGGGATGTGGAAACTCTTAAGAAATATCATATAATGGTAATCTAATGTCTTATTGTCTACTTGAGAAATAATTCCCTTGAAATAGTTAGGGCCAGGAGTTTTAAGGGCTCCTTTCTCTTTGTTAATCTGTTCTTATTCTTAATTCCTCCTTTTCAGAGATCTGTGGAGACTATGCAATCTTCTAGTAACCCATTTTTATATTTTTTGCTGGTTCTCTGTTTATAGAAGTTACATTTTAGTGTGCTTCCTGTTACTTAACAATACCAACAAGATTACTCCAGATCACATCACAGAGTAGATATATTTTTGGAAAGAACTCAAAGTGACTAACCTCACCTTAGTTTATCTTATTTTGTTGTCTTCAGTTATAGAAGCCTTTAGTACATAACCTTTTCTGAATTATTTCCTAAGCCAAACCCTGGCATTATCTGTTGTAACAGGAATAGGCAAACTATAAATATTAATAGGTTTTGGCAAACCTTAAATCTTAAAAAGTGTTTTTTGTGTGTATGACAATGTAGAAATCCCCAAACCTGTATTTAGTGAATGCCCAGCATTATTTGAAGATACAAAAGAAAAGTAAGATATTGTACATACCCTCAGCAAGCACGCTATTAAAAAAGAATGAATGCAGGACAACATGGAGGTAAATGCATATTGCAAAATGGCAAAGCGTTTGCAGTCTTATACAGTACCATGAAAATCCAGTCTGAACTTCTAATTTTGCTTAATTACAAAAGAAGAGTATTATGCTGAGCAAAATAAGCCAGTCAGAGAAAAATAAGTATCACATGATCTCACTCATATGTGGAATTGAATGAACCAAATAAACTGATGATTAAACATAGACCCAGAATCATAGAAGCATGAACAGACTATTGAACCTCAGAGGGAAGAGGGGAGGGTAGTTGGGAAGAGATCAACCAATGAACTTATATGCATATATGCACAACCCGTGGACATAGACAATGGGGTGGTGAGGGCCTGGGGGCGGGGGGGGGGGCGGTTTGGAGGGAGAGGGAGAACTGAGCGGGCTGGAAGTGGTTAATGGGGGAAAAGGAGGACCTATGTAATACTTTCAACAATAAAGATATAAAAAATAAACAAAAACAAAAAAAGAATATCTTAAATTGGGCTACTTTAGGAAAAATATGCTTCACAACATGGCTGAAAGAACTACATTAAAAATCCTTCCTGAGAATAAGAAATCTGAAATTCACTTTAAACATAAGCAACTTTCTCTTGGACAATTCTCCAGTCTTACATAGTGGAAATCATGTTTGTTCTCAAAGAAAGATAGAATATTTTTCTAGATAGAGGGAATATGATATCTGACAGAGTTACCTGATATACTGTTTGATGTTAATGAATTAACATTGCCCTTCAAGATTGGTAACAGAGTTGTTGGGCAGTAAAAAGAAATAACTCGACTCATTTGAAAAACCTGAGCCAAGTTCCACTAAGTACAGAATACTGAATTCTGTTGTTTCTGAACCGGACTTCATTCATTTGTTCACTTACATGCTTATTCATTTCTTTGCATAATATTTTGCTATGGGAATATAAAAAAGTATGATGATATTTGTCTTTAAACCAGGTGTTTAAGTTTTCCATATTCTGCTTATGATTATGATTATAAAAGCTGATGCTTCATCAGGACAAATAAGCACAAACCTATGGCACTTTATGATCATAATTTACGTAACTGAATTATTCTAATATTAAAATTTCTTGTCAGTTTGAAGTCAAGTACCTTAAAAATGTGAGTGATATATGTGTATAAATTATGAATAAACAAATATTTATTAGTTCTTAATTTGAAACTAGACACTTTCATATATGGATCCCACTTAAACTCATGATAAACCAGCATGTGATAGGTCAAGGATCTCAAAGATAATGTGTCATTTGAATTCACTTATTCTAATTCTCAAGCCATTGCCTCATCATCATCATCATCATTATTATTATTATTATTATTATTATTATTATTATTATTATTCCAATTCCTAGTTATGCATAGCTGTTAGGTTATACAAGTTAAATTATCAGTGTTAATTTTGCATCCTTACTGTTATTTTCAAATAAGGCTCTTAAGTGAATGAAAAAATTATTTTGTTACCACAAAGGAAAGTTACTCGTTAGACCCCCATTCCCTTCCACATTCAGTCATTCTCTTCCCAGGACTGTCATGTGTAATAAGGCAGATGGTGCAGACAATGCCAATGCCTAGTGTTTGATGTGGATAATCACAGCCCAGGACAAGAGTGAGGAATGGGGAAATCTCAGTCAGTTGGTCAAACTAAAAATTTAATAAGGAAAAAAATAAACTTACCTTTGTAAAGTCTATCTTATAAGCAATGCAATGAAAGAGGGGTTTCTGACTCAATATATGACATTCATGAGTTTATCACTTAAAGAAATCAAGAAGGATATCACAGTACTAACTATTTAAAAAAATCTCCAAAACTTCCAGAACTGTGAAAGACAAAGGCTTGATATGCTCAGAGTGTTTCATCAAGACTATTTTTCCTAACATTACATACAAGGGGATTTATCTATTTAAAAGTCAACCGTAATTTGCCAAAAATTTAGAACCAGTGATATCATTGTGATTTATCTGTATGTTAATTGGACATACTTCATTTAGCCTTTTTTAGTTCAAAAATGTTTGCATCATGAGTATTTCCTTTGTTTAGCATTAATTAAAATCCTGCAGTATGTGGCATTTAGTAGTTAGTGCTGACACACACAAGTATTAATCTGACTAAAATTAGCCTAATTAAGATTGTTATTAAGCCTTACAAAAAGCAGAAGTGTACAGCACAGTGGGTAGCAATTATCTTGGCTTTTAAATGACATTTAGATTGAAATGTGGATGAAGTACATTGAAATATCTGCCAGACCTTCCTCTTTAAAATAAAAACTTGAAAATTTAAATTCTAACTCAAAGTCTGTATGATGTAGGCAGAGCCAAGGTGTTGGTCGGTTTTTACATAACGGTAACTTCTACCAGTTCTAATAATTGGTTGAGTTACAAAATCTTGTGGGGGGAGGTTTGGTTGGAACCAAGGTGCTTGATAAATTAAAAATCGAGTCAGGGATCCAATCACCTTCACCAAAAATAGGATTACTTCGCCAAAACTACTTTTCCTCTACTATAATTTCAGAACTGATCGTTTTTCCCCAGAAATACCATAGTGTATACCCATTGCAAATATCTGATAGAAGGAAATTTGTGAACACTAAAAAAAAAGGAATGTGTAAATATCTAGTCTGAATAACTCATTTGCTTAATAAAAACATATTAATGTTCTTATTTTTAAAGTTGACAGCAAGATTGGAATTATATTTGAGGTGAAGTAGACCATCTAGTATACCATCTGAGGCAATAATTAATGGCTTTATAGGTGCATGTATGTATCTAATGAGTTACCGGTTCCTTTCTCAGAAATTAAAACACAAACTGCAGTTGAATCTCCTGAAATGAGTTCCAGTAATCTAAAGAGAAACAAAAGACAGAACACAGATAGCTTAATTCAAACAAAGAAATACATCACTAATCGGAGAAACAACAAAAGTAAAAAATACATGCCAACCTAACGGTGAGAAATGTCTTCCACAAAGGTGTCTCTATGAGAGTAGTTTTTGGATTACCAGTATGTTTTCAGATGAGCAAATTTCCCATTCTGGGAACTTGCCAAAATCATGGATCTAAGGACAATTTCTCAAGAACTCAATAGAATTTCACACTTACAGTTATGTTACGTATCAGAGACTCATGCATCAGACTACCCATAAAACACCCATAGTTTTCTCAGTGAGTAAATTTAGCCAATAACTGAAGAATCTTAACATTTCTATTTTTCAGTGTGGGATTTTGCTTCAGAACAAAATGGTAAGTGCAACCTTAATGTTTGAATAAATTCTGACTTTCTTTTATTTCATTGTGGTCTAATTTGACAAATTATTACATGGTGGGGTAATAGAATAAACTTTAAGAGCTTCAATACTCTTATGGATTTGTCTACAATCACGTAGCCAATATTAAAATATACATTATTTATCTGAGTATAATATCTCCTTTGGAACCATGTGCTTTATCTTGTAAATACAGGCCCGCTAGAGGTTTAAAATGTGTACATTCTGATAAACTGCACTCTGCTTTGGACGAGTTATGATCTCATAGAAGTTAAGAATAAAAATGGAGTGGATTAAATTTAGGTTGGAATCAAACTTTGTTTTGAATTTCAAAAAAAGTCATTTTTCACTGGCACCAGAGTGCAGTAGCAAATAAAAAGCAAATGTAGTTATCTAGATCCTTCAGGTAAAATATGCTTTGCCTGAAAACGTCTGGATAAATAAGTTAAATATTTGTGCTTCACTTGAAATTGTCTGGAGAACTATCTTTCATTGGATTTTGCTAGATCAGTTCTCAGAGTGCTCCATGCTGGAGTAGTACTTCTCAGACTGTAATGTGTATAGGAATCTCCTAGGGATTTTGTTTAAATGCAGATCTGATTCAGTCCTCCTCGGGTGCAGCTTGAAAGTCTGCATAGCTAACAAGCTCCCAGGTGATCCTTATGCTACTGGTCAGGGACTATCCTTTGTATCAAAGACAGTAGAGAGAAGCCAAAAGATTGTTCTCTCACATTTCATACCCATGTAAAGGCAGCCATGACCCAGGTAAAAATGCCACAATTTCTCATGAGGTCGGAGCTAAAATTCAGGAGTAGGCAGCAAAAGCTGATGACTTAACCTCTGCACTCATGGGCCAAATCTGGCCCACCACTTGCTTTTGTACTGCCTGCAAGCTAAGAATTGTTTTAACAGATGAACAATTGCAATTGATTTGACAATAAGAAAAAATAACTTTGAGCACCAATTAAATAAAATTACATCACTCCCTAAAAGAATTATTTTGAATTCCATTTTTTAAAAATGTAGAAATGTATTCTATTTCTTGTCACGTAAGTATCTACATAGCTTTAAAATTTGCCTTTGTCCCACAGAAACTAAAATGTTTATTACTGGCCTTTTACAGCAAATAATAGCTGATCTCTTGTCTAAACTATTGCTTCTAATGCTACATAGAACATGTGATAACAAAACAAAAAAAAAGTGGGGGAGAGGGGTAAGTACACATGATGTTTGTTTTTGTTTTTAAATATATTTTATTGATTTCAGAGAGGAGGGGAGAGGGAGAGAAGACAGAAACATCAATGATGAGAAAAAACATTGATTGGCTGAGATCAAGCCCTCAACCCAGGCATGTGCCCTAACCAGGAATCAAACCATGACCTCCTGGTTCATAGGTCAACACTCAACCACTGAGCCACGCCACTCAGGCTAGACATGATGTTTTTTATCTAGATTACCCTAAATTAGTTAGAATAAGGGGTATTATAGCAGATTCTCATAGAATTCAAATTCTAAAATAAAAAAGCAAAGAAAGTTTGAAAAGTTATTGCTAAGCAGCTCAATGCTTTCTTCAAAGTTCATATGATTATCATGGACAATATGATTTGTTGTAATTTGAGCAACTTAATTTTTATGTAATACCAAAACATACCTGTATTACCGTATTTTCCAGCGTATAAGACGACTTTTTAACCCAGGAAAATCTTCTATACGCCCAGTCATCTTATACACCGGAAAATACGGTAGTCTTCTAGGGCTGCCATAATAAGATACCATAAATTAGGTGGCTTAAACAACAGAAATGTATTTCTCACAATTCTGGATGGTAAAAGTCCAAGATCAAGGTATAGGCAGGTTTGCTTTTCCCTGAGGGAGGCCTCTCTTCCTTGACTTGCAGGTGGCCACCTTCTTATTGTGTTCTTCATGTGGCCTTTCCTCTGTGCATGCACAGACCTTGTGTCTTTTCTTATTCTTTTAAGGATACCAGTCATACTAAAGTTGGGCCCCATTCCTGTGACCTCATTTAACCTTAATTATCTCTTTAAAGGACCCATCTCCAAAGTCACCTTGGAGATCAGCATTTCAACATATGAATTTTGAGGGAATACAATTGGGTCCAAAGAAGCATACATATGTATAAAATCACCTGTAATATTGGGTTACATATTATAATGGATTGGCAGCATTTTTCCCCCTCACTGATATATAAAAACATGTTTCTTCTGTTAGTTGGATACATCTTAGATTGAGGGAAACATGGTAGCTTAGAAAACAAATAATGCTGAAAGCTTTCTAACAAGAAGTAACAGTCTCCAGCCCCAGCTTTCTCCACCACCCATAGTTGCTGTTAGCAAATCATTTTTAAATATTTAGGTGTTGTTTGTCTAAGTTAAGAAATAATATAATTATAAGTATATTTTTATTTAAGTCAGTAATTAGTTATATACATATAACTTATGGCAAAACCAAAGAATGTGATTTGCTTTTCTCATATAAAATTTTATTTTCTGTACTTAAAAAGTATCTGAGTTTTCATTTTTTATTTATTTAAAAATTGTTTTCCTTAAATGTTCAAACTGCTTCACCAGTTGTATCATACCATCACTAGCTTTTCCCCAGTGCTAACACAAATAGGGTAATGTCCCAAGGCTCCTTTTTCTCTGGAGATCTTCTTGCAGACTCCCATGCCTTTGTTCTCTGCATGGTGTTCTCTGTCTCAACTACAGCCCTCTAATCAGGTGTATGATGCTCTCCTATTAGATCTCTAATTTACCCCTCCTTCTCTATTATAATTTACTAGAGGCCTGGTGCATAAAAATTCATGCACTGGAGGAGGGGGTTCCCTCAGCCCAGCCTGCCCTCTCTCACAGTCTGGGAGCCCTCAGGGGTGGGAGGCGACCGGGCGATCAGGGGAAGGTGATGCCCCCATCACACCTCTGCTGCTGCCACTGCCAGCAGTGCAAGCCTCAGCCGGCCCTAGTTACCTGAGCCTCAGGCAGCCCTGGGCAGCTGGGCAGCCGCCATCTGAGGCTTGCCTGTGCCTTGGGCCGGCCTTGGGCGGCTGGGGGGCTGAGGGGACTGGGTGCCGCCATCATGTGGCTGTGGGCGCTGCCATCTTTGAGGGCAGGGCAGTCAATTAGCATATTCTCTCCTTATTGGCTGTGGGCCCCACAATCTTTGTGGTGGAGTGAGGGTCAATTAGCATATTCTCACCTTATTAGATAGGATATTTTAGCAACTTCCTAAGGAAGAGTACACAGGAAGTATATTTTCCAAGAACTTGTATGATTGAAAAGTCTTCTTTTCATCCTTGCACTTAATTAATTGGGGTACATAGAATTCTAGGTTGAAAGTCATTTTTCTTCGGAATTTTAAAATTATTGCTCTAATGTCATCCAGGAACTTGAGGAGCCCAATGCCCTTCTGATGCTCATTCCTGTGTTTATGACCTCTTTTCCTAACTGGAGCCCTCTTCTCTCTATGATGCTCTAAATGTCATGTTATTGTGCCATGGTGAAGGATTAGGTACCAGGAACAGTAGCAGAGAAGAGAAAGTAGCAAGTAATTAGAGTAAAGTAAAAAGAGCTGGCAAGATCATACAGGTCATGTTAAGGATTTTGGATTTCATCCTAACTGTATGGAAACCCTTAGGAAAAATTTAAGCAGAAGAGTAATATTGAATTTGTATTTACATAAGATCACCCTGACTGTTAGGTGTGTAACAGGTTGTAGATGGGCAAGAGTGGAAACAGGAAGACCAGAATTTAATATGTTGTTGCAGATAGTATTGTTTAAAAAATATGATTCGGATTAGAATGATGGCAATAGCTATGGAGAGAAGCAAGTTAATTTACAATAAATTTTGGAAATAAAATCTAGAAAATTTAATAATATATTTGAAGATAGGGCAAAAGAAAGGGAACCCCAGATTTCTGCCTTGAGTACCTAAAGGTACTGGAGGAGGTGATGCAGAAGAGTGAAGGAGAAAAAGTAGGGGAAAAGATCCATTTGTGTATACTCCTCTTTGAAACCTTCCCTTAGACATTCTCTATCTGTAATTTTACTTCTTTTTTTTTCTTGCCGCCACATGCAAATATTTTTTAAAATATATTTTTATTACTTTCAGAAAGGAAGGGAGAGAGAGAGAAAACATCAATGATGAGAGATAATCATTGATTGGCTGCCTCCTGCATGCCCCCCAGTGGAGATCAAGCCCACATCTAGGAATGTGTCCTGACTGGGTATTGAACAGTGACCTCCTGGTTTATAAGTCAACACTAACCACTAAGCACAGTCGGGCTAAATGCAAATATTTTTTAAGGCATTGCTTAGGTGTTCTTTTCTCTCCTTCCTCAATCATTTTTCAGCTTCACCTGACCCTAAATTCCAACTTTATGTAGATGATTCATTTATCTTTCTCTCTTGACTCAACCAATCTTCTGACCTATGATTCACATTTTCAATTGTTTTCTGAGCACTGCTCTCTAGATTACCCTTTTGTAGCTCTAACTCAACTTTAAACCAAATTCATTTTCTCCATGTCTACTGTGGGTCTTATTTGTATTGTTGTCACTTCCATCTTCCCAAACACCTGGACTTATAGTCAACATTGATATCTGCTGCTTCCTTGTTCCTTGCTTCAGATGCTATGGTTTTATCAGTGGAATCTTGTGTTTGTACTCTCTATATTTTCTGGAAGTAAATGTCCTGATTGTAATTCAAGCCCCCATTGTACTTTACCAAGATTATTTTTAACATCCTAACTATCTTTCAAACTCCAGTATCTTTCCCATCCTATCAACCAGCACATGGCCTTTAGAGTAATAATTTCAAATGACAATTTTAATCTTTTCACTTGTGTCTAATATCTTCAATGATTCCATCATCAAAGTAATTTCAAAATTCCTAAAAAGTATATTAAATGCCTCTTATGATCTGACCCTAAATTATGTTCTCCTCTGATTCCCAACAACTTGAGTTTCTCACTATTTTGAAAATTTGATATTCACAACTTTTGCTTGTGCGATTTGTGCTGCCTTCACCTCTTCCTATTGAAACTCTTCTTCCTTTAAAGCATAAAATGATTCCTCTCACTTTTCCATGTAGAAATGACTTCTTCCTCTTATATTCCCTAACAGAACAAAAGTCTGCAATGACTGAAAATAGATATTGCTCATCTTATATCCCCCAACTGTACCTAATGTAATGCCTTGCATATAGCAACAACAGAGCAAATATTAAATTGAATTGACCTATTAGCTCTCTTTCTGATGAGTCTGTAATGTGCCAAGTAATCTAGAAAAATGCAATTATGTGATGAAGTTGGGCTTAAAGGTAGATCATATTGAAATTCATGTTTTTTATATGAGCTATTTACAAAACCAAAATCTCTACTTCATTATGAATGGGCCTTTATGAAACAATTTAAAATAATAATAAATAAATAATCCCTCAAATTTTCTAACTTATTCATATTTCCTCCCTTTTTTATGCCTTCTATTGCTTGGGAACTCAGTAAAGAACAGACTATTATTGATACATTTAAATGCTGAGACATAATAAAAAAAAATTACCTACCAGTTTCTCTATCAAGCAAAACAAACACTAGGGTTGATTTTTCTGAATTGAGAATTTTGTCTTATCTGAAATTTTATGCAAGTTAGCAAGATGTGACTATCTCTAAATTTAAACGAAATTCTATTGAGCTAAATTTTGCCTATGCTTTAATAATGGGATTAAGTCCAGTTATATGAATGATAAATTGAGAAATGGAATGGTTGCAATAGACATAAACTGTAACAAAACTATAACAAAATCTCTACTCATTTTCAATCAAAATTTCCTAGACAATTCCTTAAAAGTAAAAGAGAAAACTGTTTCCATTTATACACTTTACCTAGTTAATTCACCTTTAATATTTTTTCCCTAATCAGAAGTTTCTAGTCTTTAATTCTCTAATAGCTGCTTTACTTTCTCTGCAGATTAGAGAAATATCAGAAAACTGAAGACTGATAATGCTTACAGATTATTTCAAAACCATTTTAAAAATAACTCTTAAAAAGTTATGAGATCATTTTATTTTAAATGCACCCCAAATCACTTTTTATTTCTATATAGCTAAAATAGCTATCAAAAGTGACATCTCTTACCTGAGGATAAAAGTTTAAAACTATTGCTTTAGCTTTAATAATAATTGCTACTAATTGCTACCAGGAACTATTATAATAATACCAGTACATTATCTATTATCTTATTTAAATAGCCCAGTTGCTGAGTTGGTTAGAGCATCATCCCAATACACCAAGGTTCCCAGTTCCATCCCCAGTCAGAGTACATACAAGAAACAAACAATGGATGCATAAATAAATGGAACAACAAATCTCTCTCTCTCTCTCTCTCTCTCTCTCTCTCTCTCTCTCTCTCTCTCTCTTCCTCTCCCTCCCTCCCTCCCCCTTCCTCTCTCTCTAAAAATCAATAAATAGAATATATATATATATATATATATATATATGGCTAATATGCAAGTTGTCCCCTCGGGAGTTTGACCGGGAGACCGGTAGTTCGATCACCACTATGACATGCGCTGACCACCAGGGGACCAGGAGGGTGGTGCAGAATGAAGGAAGGCCCCAGCTGGCAGCCAGAAGGCCCAGATTAACCCTGATCGCCGGCCAGGCCTAGGGACCCTACCCGTGCACAAATTTTGTTCACTGGGCCTCTAGTTTAATAAATAAATAAATCTCATAGCCTCCCTATAAGTAATCATCATTAACCCTATCTTAGAGCTGAAGAAAGTGATAATGAGGTTAAATAACTTTCCTGAGGCCATATGACCAGTAAGTCAGGAAATAGGGAGGCAATGCAGCCACAGCCTACTGGAGCCTCAGCAACGGACAGTCAGACAGCACAGTTAGCCGGCACCTGAATGTTTTCAGGAGAAAAAAAAAATGTTGAGGAAATATTCCCCAGAGTTAATGTGTGAGAAATGCTATGGCCACTTACTAGTACACGGGCTCTTTCTTTAATATTTTTTTCTTTTGCATTCCTCTCCTTCAGTGGCTGGACAGCTTTCTGCTGCATTGTCTGTGATGGTAGCTGGCTTCTTTGAAATACACAGGAAACGCTTCCCTCCAGTGGAGCAGCTTCGTTCAGGCAAAATCCTCGCTGTTTCCTCCATGCCCTGTTTCCACCTGGTTCTTCAGTACGTTTTACTTGGAGTGGCTGAAACACTGGTCAACCCAGCCTGTGAGTAACAAGTTTATCATGTCATGTTAGGATACACTGAGTTTCTACACAGAACACATCACTCAAGTAGCTGGCAATCTAGTCACTGCCTGGAAATTTCCCATGTTTCAGAAGAAGCTTATTTATCCCCCTCTTTTTTTAATGTTTAATTTCTCTTCCTTCATCTATCACACACAGAACAATTATTAATTCTATCTGAATGTAAATGAAATGAAAGACTTTTCTAAACTCATTCAAAGCAGTAACCATTTGGTCAGATGCGTGAAAGTAGAAAAAAACTTTGCTAAAACTTAGAAGAAAATCCCAATGCACTCAGATGAAAACTCTTCTACCTTCCCTCTTCTCATCTCCCTCCCTCTCACTCAGAGATAAATTCACATGTATACTCCCTCCAAAAATGACATTTACAATGTAGTTTGAGAGCCTATGCAAATGAAATGAAAATTAGGCAATTTTCCAGATAACTCAATGTCTTTAAACTAAATTGTAATCACTAGCATTTCATAAGACAGGTTCAAAATAACCTTATTAAATATCCAGGTTTTCTGGATTGTCTAGATTGCTGTTATTAACTAAACTAGTCACTTTAAATTCATTAAAATATTTCAGTGACTTCTTAAAATACAGTAGTGTGTGTGTGTCTGTGTACATTTATCAGTGTAATCTATTGTCTTATGTTCTATCTTCCTTATACTGCCTTGAAGTGGGAACTCTGTAACTCAAGCCCAATTATACTTCACCAAGCTTATTTTTATAACTTCCTATATTTCTCATTTTAATATCTCTCACATTCTATCTACTCAATACACAACCTTTAGAGTAATCATCCTAAATGGCAATTCTAATCATTTCATTGTATCTAAAATTTCAATTACTCTATTATCTTCAGAATTATTTTTAAACTAGAGGCCCAGTGCACAAAATTCGTGCATGGTGGGGGGGTCCCTCAGCCCGGCCTGCACCCTCTCCAATCCAGGACCCCTTGGGGAATGTCCAACTACCGGACATCCTTCTCGCAATCCAGGACCACTGGCTCCTAACCACTCTACCTGCCTGCCTGATGTCCCTAACTGCTCCCCTGCCTGCCTGATTGCTTCTAACTGCCTCTGCCTGCCTGACTTACTGCCCCTAACCGCCTCTGCCTGCCTGCCTGATCACCCCTGACCACCTCTGCCTGCCTGCCTGATCACCCCTGACCACCTCTGCCTGCCTGCCTGATTGCTCCTAACCGCCTCTGCCTGCCTGCCTGATATCCCTAACTGCTCCCCCCTGCCAACCTGATTGCCCCTAATCGCCACCGTGGCTTTGTCCTGAAGGACGTCCGGAAGGACATCCAGAAGACATCCGGTCTATCCAGTCTAATTAGCACATTACCCTTTTATTAGTATAGATTTCTTAACTATATATGTTTAATAAAGATATTTATAATAATAAAAGCATAATATGCTAATTAGACCAGATGACCTACCAGATGAAGCCGGGGCTGTGAGGGAAGCCTGGGTCCTGGGTGCCAGAGGGACGCCGGTGCCAGTCGCAGGAGAAAGAAAGGTCTACTCTTGCATGAATTTCGTGCATCGGGCCTCATATATATATATATATACTCTCTCACATGTCGGGCTGAGGGACACCCCCCCATGCACGAATTTTGTGTACATACATATATATACACCAAAGCATTTCATTGCAAAAAGTCAAAATAAAATCAAGTTTGTATAATTATAGTCATATTTTTGTGTGAGACTTCTTTTACTATATAATTTTAAAATTATCTCATTGTATATATTTTGCATGAATAAATTATTTTATGAGATTCTAAGATTTTGATATCATTGGACACTATGAGGAATACAAAAAAAAAAGTATAAAGAAGCCACCACACAAGTGTTTGTGACTTCCCTGATGTTGTTTACAGAAAACTGTTGGAACTAGTCAGCCTAAATTTTTCAGTCTAGATAGGAAGAAAGGTAATGAATAAAGGTGATGACTGAATACAGTCAGGAAATTTTCCGATAATGCAGCAACACCAGTTCAAAACACAAAGGTAGATTATGTGGTATAAATCACTTAGCTCACCCTCCCTGATTTACCTGTCAGGAAACTAAAGTCCAACTAATTCAATTGACTTATCCACTATAGAGGTAACGGGGTAGGGACCACAAGACTTTGTTTGGCCTGGCCGGTGTGGCGCAGCAGTTGAGCATTGACCTATGAGCAAAAGGTCAAGGTTCAATTCTGGGTCAGGGCACCAGGTTTCAGACTCAATCCCCAGTGGGGGGCATGAAGGAGGCAGCCAATCAATGATTCTCTCTCATCATAGATGTTTCTATCTCTCTCTCCCACTCCCTTCCTCTCTGAATTAAGTAAATATATATGTATATTTTTTAAAAGACTTTATTTGGATTTCCAGTTTTGTCATTTATTACAAGTGTGACCTTGAGAATTAATTTAACCTTTAAGTTTCACCTTTCTGATTTTTAAAATGGAAATAATTATAATTCTTCTTTATATCACAGCATCAGTGTAACAATCAATGGGAATGTAGACTACTCCTTGAGTTAAATTCCAAAGTGTTGAAAGGTGTTTTGAAATGTAAAATCAAGAATTACTCTTGCAGTACAACATAAGGTTAATACCGTATTTTCCGGCGTATAAGATGACTTTTTAAGCCAGGAAAATTTTCTATACGCCCAGTCGTCTTATACATCGGAAAATACGGTATCTATGGTCTTAAAGTAAGACAGATCTGAATTAAAACCCAGTTTTGCCACTGAGTAGTTGAGTGACCTTGGCAAAATTATTCTGTATTTATGAGTCTTTCTCATCATCTGTAAAATAGGGAATGTTGTTGTAAGGACTAAATGAAATATTTTATGTAAAGGAAAAAGCAGTATGTCTGGTTTGTAGATGGCATTCAATAATAATCAGCTATAATATGTGCTGTTATTATTATCATTGCTATTATCATCATTTTATCATCTTTTACATAAATTTAGAGTCCCAGACTCAGCTCATAGCTCTTTCTACCACAACCACCATAACTCAAATACCAGGAAACGTGGTAGTATGAGCAGATTTGTGTCTTTCTCAAACAAGTCATTCTAGATCCCATTTGTTCAGTGATGTAGGGTGCAGAATTATAAAATTATTCTCTAGGACAATGGGAGAGTGAACAAACTAGAGAGATATAGAATGTTTGTCAGGAAGTATTAGGAGACCATTTGAGTTTTATGGGCAGGAATTTAAAGTGACTTGAACAACATGGTTACAGGTTTTTCTTCAGCCACATTAGGCTGCATGGATGTAAGAGCAGAAATGGCAGACAGTGAATTGTTTTGCCAATCAAGTTCTAGAAAGCACGAGGTAGGCAAGGGAAGGAGACTATGAGAAGGAATATGGTTATAACAATTGACCATGAAAGTTAACTTGGATAAAAAGAGTAGTGAAGACATGAGGTGAAAATAATAAAAGGAGCAATGGAGTAAAGTTTTTGGAGGTGTACAAATATTTGTATGGTTGAGTAGTAAAGATCAAGCTGAGAAGATGGAAGGTGGTAATCAAAGAAGCATACACAAAGTTGAAATTATGGAGTGGTTACAATTATTGGTCTAAGACATGGGTTGATAAACTTTTAGTATAAAGTGTCAGATAGCAAATAGGTTTTGTATACCAGTCTGGTACAACTACTCAACTCGGTCATATACAATCAGTCATAAGAATGGATGTGGCTGTGTTCCAATAAAACTTTATTTATAAACTAGAGGCCCGATGCATAAGACTCGTGCACTTGGGGCGGGGGGTCCCACAACACAGCCTGCACCCTCTCGCAGTCTGGGACCCCTTGGGGGATGTTTGCCTACTGGCTTAGACCCGGGGATTGGGATCGGGCCTAAACTGGCAGTCAGACATCCCTCTCACAGTCTGGGGCTCTCGCAGTCCAGGACCCCTCGCTCCTTACTGCCCGCCTGCAGCAGAAGCAGGAGAGGCTCCCGCCACCTCTGCTAAAATCACCAGCTGTGAGTCCAGCTTCTGGCTGAGCGGCACTCCCCCTGTGGGAGCACACTGACCACCAGGGGGCAGCTCCTGTGTTAAGCATCTGCCCCCTGGTGGTCAGTGCACATCATAGCGACTGGTCGTTCAGCCGTTCAGTCGATTTGCATATTATCCTTTTATTTTATAGGATAGGTGTCAAGTTGGACCTTACCTGACCATAGTTCACCAACCCTGGTCTGGGGTACAAGAGTCAGTGAATGGCTAAAGTAGAGTGGAGGACAATGATATTGAAAAGGAAGGAGTACAAGGGATGAAAAACCAAGATTTGGCAAAATGGAAGGTTGGAAGGATAATCTATATGTATGTCAAAACTGCAGGAGTAGAACTGGAGGGTGTGATGATGATAAAGGAACTGATAACTGAATAATAGGGGGAAATGGCCTAAAAATTGGCAGATGATAGCACATAAGTTCTCTTAGGTCATATAATTGGATAATATGAGATTCAAATATGAAGCTTTTTAGATATGAGAAAGCAATAATGACCTGAAAGTGGTAATTAGATAAAGTTCAATTTTCTGGACATTGGCAGTTCTCCACATGGTCAAAATAACTTCTTACCAAACACAATAAACACATTTTAACTGTTTACAAACAATTGGTGTAAAGGTAATTTCCAGCAATGAGTCCCCAGTACGGGGTGCCTCGAGAAGGTGGTTATGGCCCATAATTTGTAGCTTCTGCATGCTCTGTGATGGGACATTTTTACAAACACTAACCAGCCTCTACCTGGAGGCACATTTCAGCTCTCATTGGCAAGAAAACCAGCTTTTACATACACTTTGAATAGTTTTTACTGTGTCTTCATAGTAAATGAGAATTTGAGAGCAGTGACAGATTTGTTGATAATACCCATAGCATAGTGTACTAAAAGGAGTACCATGGAGCCCAAAAAATCAAGCTGATGATTACTAAAGTTGAAAAAGATCAGAACATGAAGAAGATGCCTGAATATAGAGACCCGAGGACTTGTAAAGCTAAGTCCCATAAAAGCAAACTGGAGGCTTTAAAAATGCCTAAAATGACACCAAAGAGAGATTAACCAGCAGGCAGAGGCTGGCAAAGTGTGTTCATGAATTATATACCACACCAGAAGTTCTAGCAAGAGAAAAGCATAGGATTAATAATTAACTAGCAGAGTAATAATGGGATTGTACGTTCTGCTTTTTCTCAGTGAAAGAAATCACCCAACTTAGTCTTTCTGCCCACTGTTTGTCTCTTCATATTTATAGAGAGGAAAGTTCATAAGCCAAATCTTTTTTATAACTGTGAGTCCTTTCTTCCCAATGCCTCTTCAACATTTCTCTCATACTGTCCTTTGGATCTTCCTGAAAAAAAAAAAAAAAACTTGCAGCATGTCCTTAGGCTCCTGCTGGTGATTTTGCACTGCACAAGAAAGCTGGGGTACCCACAGTCCCTTGCCACCAATATTGGCGTCCTTCTCCACAGTATTCTATTTATCACCATCATTATCTTCATCTCCAATAAGTATGTGTGGTATTAAGTGCCTGTTTAGCACTGCCCTTAGTATCTCTGCTCTCTGCCCTCTCAGAGTTTAAAATCCAGGGAAGAAATGCCCATGCCTTTTCCTACCCTCAGCTACAGTACTCAGCACATTTCCTAGGGCACAGATAGGGATGCCTTTCAATGTTTATTGGATGATAAATGAAAACATGTGGAGGACATGCAGAAAACAAAAGAGAAATGCTAACGGAATGCAGGAATAACCATTTGACATTTATATTATGTACTAGAGGCCCAGTGCACAAAAATTTTTGCACTCGAGGGGTCCCTCAGCCCGGCCTGTGCCCTCTCACAGTCCGGGACCCCTCAAGGATGTCCACCTGCCAGCTTAGGCCTGCTGCCGGGGGGAACAGGCCTAAGCTGGAAGTCATATATTACTCTGGCAGCCCAGGTGCCCTCAGGGGATGTCCGACTGACGGCTTAGGCCCTCAGGGAGCGGGCCTAAGCCATCAGTCGGACATCCTTAGCACTGCCAAAGAGGCTGGAGAGGCTCCCACCACCGCCACTGCACTCACAGCCATCAGCCTGGCTTGTGGCTGAGCAGAGCTCCCCCTGTGAGAATGCACTGACCACCAGGGGGAAGCTCCTGCATTGAGCATCTGCCCCCTGGTGGTCAGTGTGCATCATAGTGACTGGTCATGCCCGGTCGTTCCGCCATTAGGGTCAATTTGCATGTAACCCTTTTACTATATAGGATTAGTAAGTTGGTTTAAAAGAGCTGGACAGCCCAGCTGGTATGGCTCATTGGTTGAGTGCCAACCTATGAACCAGGAGATCATGGTTCAATTCCTGGTCAAGGCATATGCCTGGGTTGTGGGCTCAATCCCCAGTGTAGGGCATGCAGGAGACAGCCAATCAATGATTGTCTCTCATCATTGATGTTTTTATCTCTCTCTCTCTCTCTTCCTCTCTCTTCCTCTCTGAAATCAATAAAAATATATATTTTTTAAAAATAATGAAAAAAGTAAAAGAGCTGGACAAGTACATTTACTGGGGTAAAAAGCAGCTGCTAAACCAGGAGTGAAATTTTCCAGAGAAGAAAGTTCTTTTTCTTTTTATAGAGAAGGAAACTAAAAGTTTAATGTTCACAATATGTTGATTTATCACCACTTTTCTTTTTGTTTTAATATAAATATATTTTTGGATTGATTTCAGAGAGGAAGGAGACAGAGAAACATCAATGGTGAGAGAGAATCATTGATTGGCTGCCTCCTGCACACTGCCTATTGGGGATCGAGCCCACAACCTGGGCATATGCTCTTGACCAGAATCGAACCCGGGACCCTTCAGTTTGCAGGCCAATGCTCTATCCACTGAACCAAACAAGCTAGGGCACCACCTTTCTTTTTTAAATGAGCTTTAATGTTTACTTATGATCTCTCATTGTAATAAAATTTGCCAAGTACAAAAAAGAAAGGAGAAGACAAAGTAAAAATCCAATAATTCAACCACTCAAAGTTAAAACTGTTCCTGTTATTCAATCTATTTTCTTACAATTTTTTTCGCCATGCATGTACAAAGAGAGAGATTAGTGTAATAAATTCCTCTGTACCCATGTTCCAGCTTCAACAATTTTTAACTCACAGCCAAACTTGTTTTATCTCTACCCTCACTTGCATACTAAGTTCCTTCTTGTTGTATAATGTTGAATTACATCCCAGATATAATATATATCATAAATATTTCAGCATATATGCCTTAGATTTTCATACATATTTTAGTAGTTATGTTAATATGGTATGTTCAAAATTATACATACTTATTTTCATCTATTTATAGTATCAAAAATTATTTTAATTAACTTTTTCTTTTTTTATTGAGGTATAATTGATATATAACATTATGACCTAATGAATAGATATTTGAATACACTGCAAAATGATCAACACAGTAAGTCTAGTTACCATAGGTCACCATGAAAAATTATTAATTTTGATGGGTTTATTTGTATGTATGTATGATGAGAACTTACAAGATTTACTGTCTTAGTAACTTTTAAACATGCACTATAAAATTACTGACTATAATCATCATGCTGTACATTACATCCCCATCAGCTACTTATTATATAACTGAAAGTTTGTACCTCTTCATACCCTTCACCAATTTTACCTACCGCCTGTCACCCCTCCCCTCTGGCAGCCACCATTCTATTCTCTGTATCTATGAGTTTTGTTTTGTTTAGATTCCACATTTAAGTGAAATCATAGGGTATTAGTCTTTCTCCATCTCACTTATTTCACTTAGCATAATACCCTCAAGGCCATGCAGATTGTAACACAAGGCAAATTTTCATGCTTTTTTATGGCTACGTAGTATATTGGCACACCCAACCACTAACTGATCAAATTTTTCTTGTAGCTGTACAAGGACATATTTAGCCATATTTTATTCCTTGTAGACATCTATAAATTTTAAGACCAAAATATATCTTACTGTAGTAATTTTAATTCTATCAGTAACCTTTCTTTGAGATATAATCAACACTAATTTGAACAGTATCTGTGAAAGTATGTTAAAGAGGCTGTTCTAATTCTGACCTCTTTTTCTCTTAGTCACTGTAATATCATACAGATTTGTTCCAAGTACCATCAGAAGAACCTTGATGAATTTTTTGACCCTGTTCAATGGATTTGGTTGTTTCATGGGGGCACTGCTGGTGGAGTTGGTATATCTCATCTCAGAAGGTAAAAATAGGTCTATGGTATGTTTATATCTACATTGACTTGATGACTAGAAAACTGGAAGACAAAAACCTTAAGAAGAGGGGTTTTGCCAGTGTAGTTTCTTTAATTGCTCCACTTTTGCAATTAAAATAGGAAAGGACTCTTGCTGTATTCATTAATTTCTGAGAATTGTCTTTCTTTTGATAGGAAGAGGTAATTACAGAATGTAATTTCTCATGAGACCGCCCCCCCCTGCTGTCTTTCTTTAGTGTATTTTAAAACAAACTGGTCATTATATTCTTATTAGGTCTTTCCATGAGGCCAAATTTAATAATGCATCATAGCTCGCATAGATAATCTTCAGAAAAGGTAAATCCTGTGTAAATAGGGGTATCTGGATGGTCCTTTATTCCTTGTAATTCACCAGAAATCATGTTTATGCAACCAAAGAGAAATTGTGCATTGATTAACCAATAATCTTGGAAAATTTTCCCCATAGAGACTTTGATCAGAAAAGCAGCCAAACTGAGTCTGCCTATCTGTTGAGAATTATGTTCCACAGAAAAAAGTCTAATTTTCTGTCCACATAGCAACTCTTCACACATCTGATCAACATTCAAAGAAATAATGTGAAACAGGGTTAAGAAAGTAGCTTCTGGAGTTGAATCCAGATAGTCTAGCTATGTGTCCTTCTCAGTTTCCATGCTAATAATGACAATAAATAATGCATCATGTTTTTCTGAGGATTAAGTAATTAATACATATGGTAAATGCTCAATAAAGAGCTGTTATGATCCTCTTCTATTTTATAGACAAACTACCCCAGTTTTCTCACATTGCATGATTACCTGATTTTTCACTATAAAAACCCCTCCATCAATTAAACAAGCAACAATTTGTCAGTATCTTTCTTAAAATATGGTTTCCAGAATCAAACACAATACTCAAGATGATGGATATGTCATGTTGATTAACCTTCTCTCTCTCTCTCTCTCTCTCTCTCTCTCTCTCTCTCTCTCTCTCTCTCTCTCTCTCTCTCTCTCTCTCTCTTTCTCTCTCTCTCTCTGAATTCCAACAGGGATTGTGTTGACTTTTTCAGTAGTGCATCATGCTTATGGTCAGTTAAAACCTAAAGTATTTTCTATTTTTAGCAGCTTCTCCCCATTCAGTTTCACTCATCTTATCACAATTTTTTTCTAATTAAACACATGAATTTATATTTATCCTTAATAAATGTCAGCTCATCATCCTAAATAACACATTTTAAAAACTTAATTCTGTCATCCATTGAATTACTAACATTCACTTCTTTATTAGCTTTGCATCATGTGCCAATTTAGAAACAAGTAACTAGACTCTTCCAGGTAATTGATAAATTGTTGAATTGGACAGAACCAAAAATAGAGCCTATGGGAAATTCCTAAAGACCTCACTGCAAGTTAATGACAATCAACTAACCCTTCCCTTTGGGATTTAATCAGCTCCCACTTCATTTAATTACTATATTTAGCCTCCACACTTCTCCATCATTCCCTGAATGACATCACAAGACACACTGTCATATGTTTTTCTCAGAATAGTATATGGCTTTGTTTATGACAGTCCCTTTAGCATTTATCAAGAAAAAAAAAGTGAAGTTCATTTACATGATTTGGATCTAGTGACCCCATACTGACTTATAGTGACTAATCAGAGCCCTTAAAAGAGAGGGGTCCTTTGACCTTATGCCTGACTTTGGGTAAGTCATCATCTGTCTTATTTCCTCTTATTTAAAAAAGGAAATGCTGTACTTCACTTTTCTCAGAGATGATAAGAAGATAAAATTAAATAAGGCATTTGAAAATTTCAATGTCAGAGATTATTTTAAATATAAAAATAAGTCATATATTATAGTGGCCCATTTGGTTACAAACAAAATCAGTTTAGTCAAACAACCAGACCAATTTTTTGACAGAGCTGACCATAATAAAACCAACACTATCACAATATGTTTAGGCACCCCACATGCCTCCACATTCCATTTAGCACATAGGATATTTTAAACATTTACGGATTCATGTCAGCTGAGCATGTGTGCATATGAGAGTGTGTGAGTGTTAGTGCATGATTGGAAAAGATAATCAGCTATCACAGTCTCCCAGTCTCCAAGCTACATTAGTCATTTTTAGCACCATGATGGAGAATGGTGTGAATGCGGTAAATTCAAAAGATTTCTCAAAACTTGACTGTGCAGACAGATAGCTGTTAGAGTGACATTTTCAGTACAAGTGAGAAAACTGATCCTTCTGGGATCTCTAACTCTGAGTGCTTTAAAGGAGAAGATACAAGACTAAACCCATCCTCCTACACTAATCATTTCAGGAATAGTTTATCTAAAAGTAGCAATGCTAATATAAAGGAGTGAAGAAGTCAGTCAAACTGCTTATTTCAACTATATCCCATTAGCAACCAGATCAATTTTCTCACACAT
This sequence comes from Eptesicus fuscus, assembly GCF_027574615.1. Taxonomy (NCBI): domain Eukaryota; kingdom Metazoa; phylum Chordata; class Mammalia; order Chiroptera; family Vespertilionidae; genus Eptesicus; species Eptesicus fuscus. The sequence goes on from NC_072479.1 coordinate 80,882,453, forward strand.
GAGTTCGAGCTTACCTTTTGACAAAAAATAACAAAATAGCATTCAGTGGAAAATGACATCTTTGTTATGGACGTGCAGGTGATTGAAAGATCCAAAGCAAAATGTCTAAGAGAAAGGGGATAATTGGACAGAATCAAGAGGTCAAGGTATACATCTTTTTGTCCCTGCTAGTCCTTCTTCCTCAGAATTCAGGAAAGGAACAAAGAATTTAGCTGTTTAATTCCCATCAAGATCATTTAAATTTAAAAAAAATATATGATCTTTTAAAATTCTCATTTAAATACCTATGATTATTGAGGCCCCTGACAGCCATGTCAGCATGAATCACCTAGTCACTCTTGAAAGAGGAGTTTGCAGTTGCAGTAAACTTGAAAGAAGAAAATATTTATTATGCATCTGGAAAGGTGCTCATCTGGGTTTCACAGGCCCATGCTTATTTTTCCAGAGATGTGTTTCTTCAAATTCAGATGAAAGCCTTGGGTCCAACTTCACATGGGTTTTGAGATGACAGGTTTTTAAAGCCAGAGGGGAAAAGAAGTGGCCTGCTTCCCCATAATCTATCTTTAGTCGGCCAAACTCTACTGCCTGTCAACTGGCTTACTGCCCGAGTTCCTGTGGCTAACTAGGCAGGACCCCAACAGTTCCCATGGGCAAACCCTGCTTATGTTCCTCAGTCGGAATTACATGCAGAGCCCTCCTTGTACAATGGGGTTATTCATTTCAGAAACAATTTATTCTACACCCTTAACCTTCGCCTCTACAGAAACCCTTGGAGCTGCTCAGAGGCCTTAGGGTTCATAACAGTATCAGGGCAGAGCCCAAATTACCCTCCAGACTATGGAAAGCAACTGTTCATGGCTATTGGCTCACAAGTGGTAGAAAGGGCACAACTATGAGTCAGATAAACCTGAATTTAAACTTAAAAAAAAAAAGTTGTGAGATCTTAAGCACGTTATTTAACTTTCTGAGACTCAGTTTCTCCTTCTCTTACATGGTGTCACTAATATCTTCCAAGAATTCTATGAGGAGAAGAGAAACTAAATATAAAGAACCAGATAAATCAAAGCACAAAAAAATGATTTTGTTGTTGCTGTTGCAATTTGAGTGAGATTTCAACATTTTCAGAGTGAGCTAGGATTGTCATGGATATGATATTCTGGTATGGCATTTTAATAATTATTCAAAAAAAGTGTATTCCATAAATGCAGAGCTCAATCATCCTATTCAACTTCAATTCCAAGTCTAGATTGGGATGAGCTAAAATAAAGCAGTGCTCTGAGATTCTTCTTGGCCTCATGTACCCATGTCATTAGTGGAGGTCCCTTTGCATGGCAAACTTAGAAATCTAGATAGTTAGAATCACATCCATGTCTACACAAGAGTACCTGGAAATGTGATTAAAATCGACACTAGAAGGATGGGTTGTATTTGGCTTGGTAAGCATAGGAGTGAAGTATTTCCGGTAGGGAGCACATATACCAAAGCTTGGAAGTAGAGAATCAAGACGTACATCAGAGGAACTCAAAGAAGGTCAGTAACCTAAAAATATTCAGTAAATATTCAGAGAATATGAGGAGAGAATCACATAAAGTTAGAAACAAAATCATGCAGGGTCCTTGGCTTACAGGGATTTATTTAATTTGAAGGTAATAAGAATTCATAGAGGCATCAGGTGAGTGGCATGACCTATTTGGCTTTAAGATCATTGTGGATGCAATATAATTTGGAAGAGAAAAAGAATGGTTTGGGAAGTAGTAAGAAGGGTGCAACTGAAGTCACCCAGGCAAATCTAGATAGTGATGGATTAATGAGGAAGTAAGCAGATGGAGAGAAATTAATGGATATAAGCTTGATTTTTAAAGTAGAATCAATAGTCCTTAGTGATAGTTTTCTTAGAGTCAGGGGGCAGTAGGGTACAAAAAGGAGAGGTATCAAGAAGGCATTCCAAATTCTGCCAAGAGAAACTGGGTAGGCAAAGCTTCTATTTTCTAAAATGGAGAACACTAAAAGATGAATAGATTTAAAAACTTGTCACCCATTCATTTTTTTAACACATTAAGTTTGACATACTTGTTTGACATCCATATAGAAATATCTGGAGCTCAGAAAAAAGATCTGGGTCAGATATATAAATATGAGAATCTTTAGCACAAAAATAGCATTTGAACCCAGAGAAGTGAATGAAATTGCCTAGTGTGAGTATTAAGAATGAGGAGAAAAAGGAGCCCGGGACCTAGACCTGAAAATCCTCAATATTAGAGGTTAGATGGAGGAGAGATGGCCTGCCAAGGAAAGAAAATTAGCAGCCAGAGATGTGGGAGGAAAAATGCAGATCTATACACATATGTGTGTGTGTATATATATATTCATATACATACATATGTGTGTATGCATATTTCACTGAAGACAAGAGAGAGGGTTATTTCAAGCAGGAATTAGTAAATTGTATTAAATGCTACTCTGAGATCAAGTAGAATGAAGACTGAAAAGTATTCATAGATTTAACAAAATTATGATCACTAATAACTTTAGTAAGAGTCACTTCAGTGGTGACAGGGGAATGAGGACCTGGTCGTAGTAGTAGGGTAAAGAAATACCTAGTAAGGGAACAAATAAAGGTATTGCATTAAACACCTTTTTTGAAGAAGTTGGCACTGAAGATTTAAATAAAATGGTGGCTGGATAAAGATGTAAAAGGATTTGCCAGATTTAGCAAATAAAAATATAGGAGACCCAGTTACATTGAATTTCAGGTGCACAGTGAATAATTTTTAGTATAAATATGTCTGATGAAATATTGTGGGTATACTATAAACAAAAAAATTATTTGTACAATATTCAGGGCATGCTTATCCTATAAAATAATGTACTGTTGTTCTAAAATTCAAATTTAACTATGAGCCCTATATTTTATCTGGGAAACTTGGATGTGGGTTCAAGATACTTTCTTATTTGAGAAATCTTGAGCATATTTAACAGATAAATATATCTGGAGAAGTTAAAAATGCAAGTGAAAGAAGGGAGATTGATGCCAAAACCGGTTTGGCTCAGTGGATAGAGCGTCGGCCTGCGGACTGAAGGGTCCCAGGTTCGATTCCGGTCAAGGGCATGTACCTTGGTTGCAGGCACATCCCCAGTTGGGGCGGGGGGGGGGGGGGGCGGGTGTGCAGGAGGCAACTGATCGATGTTTCTAGCTCTCTATCCCTCTCCCTTTCTCTCTGTAAAAAATCAATAAAATACATTTAAAAAAAAAAAAAGGGAGATTGACCTATCAAAGAATGGATACTTCTTCCCTGCACTGAAACAAAGAGAAAAGAGAGGATGGTGCTGGTGCAAGTGGGTGAAGCTCTGGTTTTGGAAAGATGCTGGAGCCTTCCTTTCGAGGCTCCCAATTTTCTTTATAAAGCAGCAAGTCAATCATGAGAGCAAAAGGGGATTAGGATGAGAATGAATATGGAGAACAAGGGAATATGAACTCATTGCAAGAGTAAGTAAAGCTGATTTAGAAGATAAATGTTAAGATGCTGGTGATAATGGATGAAGTGGGAGGGTGGGGGGGGTCTTTTTCCTCAATAAATTTTCTGAGACTTGCATGAGAAGATGAGTGATTTTTATTTGTATGGAATTCCATCCCTGGGTTTCCAGGGTCCGTTTCTCTTAGTCCAGTCATAGAAGAAGTGTAGCTAGGGTTTCAGTACAGCTAGAAGCAAAACCAGCATCAGGAGTTTCCTTTCCATATTGGAGCCGGGTCCAGTACAGCATTAGGCTAGATGAAGTCCATTGTGTGTGTGTGTGTGTGTGTGTGTGTGTGTGTGTGTGTGTGTGTGTGTGTGTGTAGGGGTGGTCCACATGGCCCACAGCAAATGCAGGAGAGCACACCCCAAGCAGCAAGAGTTCCAATGGTCCCAAAAGCACAAGAGCAACAAGAGGGCAAATTGCTTTGTTCAGAGGATTAAATATCCCAAATTTTCATGCACTTGCAGTGGCCACACCCATTCTGGCCAACCATCTCTGTTCCCAAGTGTGACTGACAATAAGCACCTTTGCTAGTCCCCTCAACTTCACTGGGCATGCATCCATCTCCCCTTTGTTGGACCCCTGGGGAGTGTAAAGTTGTAGTTTCCTGGTGAAGCTGCCTAAATGACATGCCTATAGTATCTGGCTTTCCCTTTGTTCCTTTCCTATTAATAACTAAGTTAATTACAACGGTATCATTGGCAGTGTTGAAGGCCCAGCTAATATTGGTGATGATAAAGAATGATAATGATAACCAAAGTACCTGAAGCATTATTTTGCCCAGTGACATTCAAGTGCTCAAGGCAGGTATGAAGCTACCCAGTAGATTTTTAAATGGTGTAAAGACTACAAGATACAGGAAGAAAGGCACTAACTCTACTCTTGAATTAAAGTAATTTGGGGTAAATCTTACAGGCTATTTCTTTCCAAATGTGCAAAAAAATTGAGAAAAGCTTTCTTCTCAAATTCTGAAATTAATAAGTCTACACCATTAGCTAACTGGAGTTGCAAATAAGAGAACAGACTTTACAAATAAGCAAATATTGGGCAAAGTCAGTTCCTGGTATATCCATAAAATGATTTAAATTAAACATTTTACTATTTTAAGTAGCTCCACTTAGAGATTGACTTATTAATTCAGTTCACAAATACATACTGGGTTCCTACTATGTGTAAGTACTCAATTAATAATACCAAGTCCGATATTTAATTAACAAGAAGAGCCTTATAGAAATAGTTGACACTGAAATTAATATCAGATATATTCATTTGACTAATGCTATTACAATTACAGTTCATGCCTAATGACATTATCGGGCTATTATCACAAAGCATTACCTCTCTTCTAAAACTCATTTCCATGATAATTCATTGAAATCATCATGAGAACACACTATTTTGATGGGTTTTTACCTCCCAGTGCTCTTCAAGAGGAGAAACTCACAGTATAAGAAAGCTTGTTATCCCAAATATCACCCATGCAGTTCTCTGTGCAGATCAGGTGAACAATGCACTGTGAATTCTCTACAATTTTGAAAGGCACAGTATCTCCAAAAACAGCAAACTGACTTCATTTTAATCCACAATTCCCAAGAAGTGGAAATGCAAATTAAAGTGTCCATGCAGACAATGTTATGAGAGCAAACTACTGAGCTCTTGCAGATTTGGGACCCCATCTCAGCTCACCCATTTTATCCAATGCATTTGTTCTATCTCCTTTAAAGGACTTTTGAAATACAGCTCAGACCCCCTGTGCCTCTGTTTCCTCATCTGTGAAATAAAGGTGATCGTCTGAGTACTTACTAGACAAATATGAAAAAATGACAGAAAAGTCAAAGTAGAATATAGTTGTTAGGTATTATTTCCTTCAGGTATCATGAAAATTAATGTGTTTTAAAAATTAACTCAGGTAGGAGAGCTATGAATCTCAAATGAAGCATTTAAATCAGGTTACTGAAAGGAGGAAGGAAAGAAATTAACATTTATTAAGTGTCAGTTACATGCAGACCTTGCTATATGCATTTCACAAAGATATTATTTCATTAAATCTTTACAACAATCCTTTGGTGGTAGGTATGTGTAGCCCCATCATATATAAGAAGAAAATGAGCTCAGAGGGTTATATAAGTTGCCTAAATCACATAGCAATGGTGGCTTCCAGATACCAAAGCTCTTTTCACTGTACAGGGTTTATTTCCCGCGGCACCTCAGCACATCCCCCCTGGAGAAAGACTGCTACATCTTTTTAATTGCATACTTCTTCGCTCCCAAGCAAAAAGCATAGATGTGTCTAAAATAAACTGAGGTATAAAATCCATTTCAGTTTTGTCTCAACAATTTTGGATTATTGATAGATACTAGCATTAGAAAAACTAACGTTAAAAAAAAGAAAACTAACCAAGTCTGAGAGAAATAATTGCTTACTGTGCTCAACTATTATTTGAAAGATTCCAAAAGGCACATTTTCAGATTTGAAAACTTCCATTATGTTCAAAATTAAACAGTAATTAGTAAAAAAGAGGAAATATTGTGTTTTTTCCTCTAAAAAATGATGGCGGAAATCTGCCTTGAATAGAAAGCAATATGATGTAGCACTGAAAATAATACCATGTGTGCTTGAGGTGAATGAATCTTAGGGTTCAGAGTAGACTACTATCGTTACTTAGAGTATGAGGATTTCCAAAACAATGTCTTAGGACAGTTTCATAAATAGCATGACTTCCTAGTTATAGTGTTGAGGTTGTTATCCAGGTCTTCAATTGCTGAAGAAAAGTTGGTTGTGATGAAAAACCCTCCCTTTTTGTTGTTTTATAAGAAATCAGAAATGCAAGTCTCAGAAAATTCTTTATCTTAAGATATTGCAAGCACCCCACTCCCACTAGCATCACAGGAATTTCACCCATGCCATATGCTGCCAACAGTTTCAGCTATCTCTTGATTTAGTATCATCTTCTTTGTAATTATTACAATTTGGTGATTAAAATTACATATCAGATATTACTGATCATACTTCTCCTTATGGTTTATTCTGCAGTAATAAAAATAATAATATTTCCTATGGTTTATATTTCCAGATGAATTTCAGAATCATTTTATCAGTTTTCCCCAAATTCTATTTTTAATAAGTAAAACTTGGTAAGTTAATTTTAGAAAAAATATAAAGCCTTTATAATATTTCATATCCCATCAACACCTACAGCATAACTTTTTTATTTATTCAATGTTTAAAAATTCAGTTTAGCAAAATTTTCTTCTTTCCTTATATATCCTGAACATTTCTTGTCAGAGTTATTGTAGGAATTTTATGCTCATTTTCTTTTTGCTGTTATGAACTGAATCATTTCCCCTCATTACAACTCACTGAGATAATCACTATTACATAAGATTATTAATGTTTGTCTTCATCTTGCACTGAACTTCTTTTAAAAATATATTTTTATTGATTTCAGAGAGGAGGGGAGAGGGAGAGAGATAAAAACATCAATGGGTGAGAATCATTGATCAGCTGCTTCCTGCATGCCCCCACTGGGGATTGAGCCCACAATGGGCATATGACCTGACTGGGAATCGAACCATGACCTCTGGTTCATAGGTTGATGCTCAACCACTGAGCACACCAGCCAGAACTTGCACTGAACTTTTTAAATTTATGAGAGAATTTTAGTTGATCTTTTAGGTTTAAATCAAAATTATCTAATCTTAAATATAATTTTTTAAAATTTTTATTTATTTGAGAGAGGGAGAGAGAGAGAGAGATTGACTTGCTCTTCCACTTATTTATGTATTCACTAGTTGATTCTTGTATGTGCCCTGACGGGATTGAACCCATAGCCTTGGCATATCAGGACAATGCTCTAACCAACGAGCTATCCAACCAGGGCTTTAATATAATTTTTATCCATATTTCCAACATTAGCTCTTATATTTTATGTCTTTATCAGGACACAGAACTTCAGGGTAATGTTAATACCAGAAGAGAATCACATTTTATCTTGCTTATGATTAATATTAATCTCTCTTATTTTTCTAATAAGCATATTTGTAGATTTATAAAGATAATTTTAAAGGTATTCTTTAGTACAAGAAAATTTCTATTTCTTGTTTTCTGATATTTAAACAAATCAGGTTACATTTTATTGAATGATTCTTAAGCAGCTCTTGAGATCGCCTTTTGATTTTCTTACTGCTCCTGCCATTATATAGTATATTTAATTAATAGATTTTTAAATTTTAAATCACCTTTACTTACAAGAAATAAATAATACTTGATAGCATCAATACTTGATGATCTTTTTGCTACACTCTGGAAAGATCTAAAGGAAAGATTCATTTCTTCCATAAAAATTGAAAGGTGCATTCAGGACCTAATGTCTGTTTTGCAGATAATTCTTTGTAACTTTCCCCTACTATTTCTTGCTATTATGTTTTTCATTTCTTATTGGTTCAATTTTGGCAATTAATATTTTCCTAGGTAATTATCCCATTTCTATGAGATTTTTTACATTAATATAGAACACTCATCACTAAACATTGTTGTCTTCTCTGATTTTTTTTTGTTATATATTCTGAATAGATTTGTCAAGGGCTCTTGTTGTTACTTTTTTTTTTTGAGTAATGAATCAGCTCTTAGAACTATTAAATCTACTATGGGTACTTTAATATATTGATTTTCTTCTCTCGTCTTTATTTCCTTTCATTTTACTTCCCTTAGACTTGTTTTGTAATTTTCTTATGTTTAATATTTACTTCATTTATTTTCAATCTGTTAACAAACAAAACTCAACTGAGTAAATTTGAAGATCTAATTGGCTTGATTTGTGAATCAGGCAGCATCCCATCTAGCAGATAAAAAGGTGCTCTGAGCCCGGTTGGTATGGCTCAGTGGTTGAGCATCGACCTATGTATCAAGAGGTCAGGGGGATTCCCAGTCAGGGAACTGGGCTCAATCCACAATAAAAGGTGTGCAGGAAGCACAATAAAGGACGTGCATGGAGATGATTCTTTCTCATCCTTGATGTTTCTATCTCTTTCTTCCTCTCTCTTCCTCTCTGAAATCAATTTATATATATACTAGAGGCCCAGTGCACAAAATTCGTGCACTCAGGGGGTTCCCTCAGCCCAGCCTGAGCCCTCTCACAGTCTGGGAGCCCTCAGGGGATGTCCAACTGACGGCTTAGCCCGGCCCCCCCAAGTGCATGAATTAGTTTATTTTGTTCACTAGATTCCACACATAAGCAAAATCATATACTTGTCTTTCTCTGACTAGCTTATTTCACTTAGCATAATATTCTCCAGGTCCATCAATGCTGTTGCAAAAGGTAAGATTTCCTTCTCTTTTTTTTATGGATGAGTAGTATTCCATTGTATACATGTACCACAACTTTTATATCCACTCATCAACCGATGGGCACTTGGGCTGCTTCCAAATCTTGGCTATACTAAATAACGCTGCAGTGAACATAGAGGTGCATATATTCTTTTGAATTAGTTTTTGGGGGTTCTTTTAAAATTAACAAATAACTCTAACTGAACAAGAAATATTTGGGGGATTTCTGAACAAATATTTTGTGTGTGGTATTATCTCAGTGATCTAAACTCATTACTAACTAGCTGCTTATAACATTAAAATGTTTAACTGGGGTTCACTGTGAGCATTAACAAATGTCACTTACTGTTCCCCAGACTCTTTATAGGGCACGTTTTTTCTCATGTTGTTAATCTTCCTATCCAACCAACCTAAGATTTGAAGAAGTTTAGTTAGTCCCATTCTAGACCTAAAGTGTTCTCTTTATCTCCTTTTGCAAGGATACTCCTGATTTCAATCAGCTACTAGAAATGGCAGATGAAAAATGGCACAAATGTGAATTATGACAATAAAAGTTTATAAGCTACTAAAATAAAATTATAGTACCTAAGAGCTGAGTCAACTGACAGTGTTAAATGGAACATTTTACAACCAGTCCTGGGATAATGATAAAAAGAAAAAAGTGTAGCACACAGAACATGAAGAAATATCTGACAGGAAATGGGCCCAAGATCAAGCTCAGGCTACCTGCTTTTGGATGAGCTATCTTAAAAGTCAGGATGGGGAGGAGATAATCTAATGTTTATGGACTGCCTCCTCTGTGTTCAACTGTTGACATCTATTATCTCTTTTACTTCCCATAACAACTCAGTGAGAGAGCTATTATTGTCATTTTAGAAAAAAGAAATCGAGACTAAAGTGGTCGAGTTGGGCAAATGCCCAACAACAAAACCGTTAAATAATAGACAATATTGACATCCAAAGACTCTCTGACTCCAAAGCCCATGCTCTTTCTATAGCTTTTTTATACCCAAATGTTACCTCTTTGTATAGATAGATAATCTCTATATAAATAAAGCAACTTTTAGGTTTTATAAAGAATCTCTCTTTCCAATTTGATGCTAATGTTTGTTCCACACTATCAATTCAGGTGATGGTTCCCTTTACCTTGAAGCTCAACATGTAAATTAGCTACACAGAGAATGTTAAATTATAGCTAAGTAAGGCAAAAATATAGGGCTAGCGTGAAGATCAGCATTAGGAAGAAAGCTGAACTCTGAAAATGATATTTAAGGAGGAATATAAGAGTGTTATCAGGAGTTTGGGTCGGTGATAGGGCAATCTTTCATATTATTTTTAAATAACTCCACTCACAGTTTATTTTGTGTTACTCAAAAATTTCCACTGCCTTTCTCTAGCCTTTCTAGTAAGACATTCTTCTGTCACCCCAAATGCCCATAATACCAAGTCACAGTGCTTCTCATCTGTGGCCACCTCAGTATCCCCAGTGACAGACAAAAGCACACTGGCATGTCCCAGGGTCTGGTGCTGTCTCCTAATAAACCAGTATTTGCTCTAATTACACAATTTTAGAAATATTGTTTTATCTTTAAAGATCTTACAGAATTTATATTCTTTTCATTCATCTGACTTCATTATAATGTAAAGATAGACTTTTCAATTACTTACTATGGACCAAAATTCATGCTCCAAGAAAAATTAATGTCATGTTAATTCTGAGGCATCGCATACTCTGTGCAAACTCCTTTTACTCTAGCCAGAGAAACACAGTGATCAAATGATATAATCGAATGACATGCAAAGTGCTGATGTGAAATGAAAAGGGCAGAAATATGATTGGGATATTAATTCAAGAGAAATAAGAAAATAGGACTGTTCAAATAGGCTTAACAGGATGGATTAGTTCTTTCTGGAAATATGTGTGATGTTATCTCAACATGGACTTCCACTCCAACTCCTCCCATTTAAGTACAACCTAATGCTGAGTTTCTACAAACACACACACACACACACACACACACACACACACACACACACATTAAGAGGACTACAAAATATTCAATGGCCAGACATTGAGAGAAACATCAGTGAAACTGCTCCTAAATATCAGATAAAGGCATCATGTCAATATAGCAATAAAACCATAAATTTCTATTGTAATGGAACACAAATTAATAAAATGGGAAAGTAGAACTTACAAAATAGCTTTAAACTCAATACCACATTTCATTTATAGGTCCAAGACTATAACGGACAAAAGCTAATTTTCATGGCTGATCCATAATAATAGTCATTGAGAAGTTAAATGACAGAGGAGAAACAGCTTTAAATGGGAAGTGGCACAATTAATCACAACTGTCATACTTATGCACTTGCTGACTATCAACCTTGAACAGAGCATTTAATTCAAATCCCATTTAAAAGTATGCACTGTCAAGGGAGAGGCCAAGAACCATTTTCTAGTTCAGGAAGCAACCCACAATCCATGTGCCAATGATGGCACTGAAAATCAAGTCTATTGGCATATAGACTGATTGCTCTGATCCTACACCCTCTTCACAACCCATTGTAGGAGCTGCTCCTATTAAAAAAATAATAATAAAATGCCAGAAACCTTGACATCTGACTTTTCAAAGATGATCAATTTCTGTTCTCATTATTTGAAAAAATATTCTGCACATGCAGAACCCCAATTGAACTGAAGCTCTCTCTTTTGAACACCCTTTTAAACATTCTGAAATACTATATATCTGCAATGTATTTGTTAATACTAGGATCCCATTGCTGTTTTAAAGGCATTACATAGAATAACGATTGCATATATAATATAATACAGTATATTTCATACAATGTATTAAATAATATCTCAGACTCACTGAAGAAAAACTGTGTAGAGAATGAGATGATGCACAGATAGAGATATTAATATAGATGTAAACAGATTATACATGTATAGCTAAAGATAGAGATAATGGAGATAGAAAGATAAAGATAGAAGAATAGAGAGAGAGAGAGAGATTTGGATATGGAATGAGAGACAGAGTTATAGCAAAGATCCAAAGCAAAAGTCAAAATTTAGGAGCAAAATAAAAACAATTACCTTGAATCCTAAATAATTTCATATTTACTTATTTAATAGTTTCATATATACCAGTTTGGTCAGAGTAATTATAATAAGATAACACTAGATTTATCTAAGTTGTCAAAATAATGTAATATCTGACATCTATACATATTATCTTGATAACCTTACAATTAGCATATGCAACAGACTACCTGGTCATGGCAAATATTTTTCATTCATTTAATGTATATTTACTAAACAATCCCTACATGCCAGCCACTGTTCTACATACTAGACAGGAATAAGACAAATGTGGTTCCTGCGAATTAATAGGATAATCAGGGTTACTTTTACAGCCCAGTTCTTCTGGCACTTACACTGTGTTATGTAAATTAAGTTTTTCTGACCTTGGGTGCTTTGCTTGTCATTTTACTGTTATTTACAGAATTAAATAAATTTTGACAATGAGTTTCAGATGAGCTTTTTTGCTTTGTAGGTATTACTGAAGCGAATAAAGCTCTATGAATCGTGGAATGATAAAATATTCACAGAAACTTACAACTCTGCTGTTGAATAACAATTACACTTATTCCAAACAGGCAATTGGTTTCCAAACGCATTAAACAAAGGCAATTTAGAGAGCTTCTTCTTCTTCTTGGCATCATTAACATTGTTGAACGTCCTGGGATTCTGGAGTATTTCACAAAGGTAAGTATGTGTGTGGTAAGATTTCTGAGTTCATGAAATATTGACCTGGGAACCATCACTGAGCCAGAGGGAATCCTGTATGCCATGACTGGACAAATTAGCATATTAGAGAAATCTAACAGATTAGTCAGAGCCAGAAATGTCCCATTTAGAATTCACTTTTTCCATCAGTCCTTATAATAAAAACAGTTATTTAGTTGATTCTACAAGATGTTCTAAAGCAAAACTTTTTCCCTCCATTATGTAGTACTACTTTAGAATTAGAAATAACTATATTGGTAATAAAAGAGAATGAATCATTAAAAGCAAGTATCATTAAATAAATAGCTAGAAATCTAATGATGCTTAAGATTCCGATTCCATTCAGGCCTTTGAATCAGCAGTGACCATTTCAAGGTCAATAACAAACTGGGAAAAATCATTTAGCCAGTCACCTGAGACCCTTCAGTGGCTTAATATGTTTCATCTACCATTCATCCATCCATTGCCAGTGCGCGCCTCTCTCTTTCTCTCTCTCTCTCTCTCTCTCTCTCTCTCTCTCTCTCTCTCTCTCTCTCTCTCGTCTATACACATGTAAAAATAAAGACAATAATAATGACCTCTTATGGGCTTTAGGGACATAAAGTCTTATAAAGTTTCTAACATAATACCTGCCACATAGTGGGAACAAAACAGATCTTTGTTTTCCTCACTTCCCTCCATCCACTTATCCATTTAATCATGTTTAGCCCATCCATTATCACTTCTCCCTTGCCTAAATCATCCTTTTACCCATCTAGTAACTTTCCTTTGTAAGATCAGTCAGTGATAGGTACTGTGGTCAACTAGAAGGATACAAAGTCAGTGAGTCAATAATGCAGAGTGCCACCTATGATCCTGCTCTCATGGAGCATTTGGTCCAGTATATGAGAGAGGCGAGATTAATGGTCAAATCATACAGAGGATGTATCATAGAATTGTACACTTGAAACATATAATTTTCTTAACCTATGTCACCCCAATATATTTAATAAAAATAAAATAAAGAGGCAAAAATCAAATGAAAAACATATGAATGACTACGTGAGTTTCATCATTTCTTTCCTTCCACGGTGTATGTTATCAAATTGACCCTCCACAATGTATGATTTCCCTAAATTGCCTATTTCATTCTGAAATTAAAAATAAAATAAGAAAATCAGTCTTGCAGAAGGATTCAGCAAGAATGTCCTCAGCTTTGTAATAAAAATAGACTCAGCAACAAAAACTGAAGCTGAAGCAAGGCCTCTTTCCCCTCCATCCATTGGCTCCAAACACATAACTGATGCCCATCTGCCAGTTCTCACAAGCCTGTACTATTTCTCAATTTTTGCTTTTTCTCCCACTGTAAGAGTTGACCCTTGTCTGTTTTGGAGTAGTTTAATAGGCAATCTCTAAGGTCAGCCCAGTTGAATTCAGTCCCACAACTTAGCTATACTAACTTCAGCGAGCTGTTTAACCTTGCTAAACCTCAGTTTTTTCTTTTGTAAAATGGAAACAACAAGAATAGAAACTGTAAAGTTGTAAGGATGAGTAAGTGCTCAGAAAGTTAGTAAATATTAATAATAATGGCCTCATACTCTGCTCTATGCTCCCCTTTTTCTCCTTTTTATTCTTCTAGACTCATGCTGAGGTGTGGCCAAGATGACCATGATTATGAGCTGAGTTCAGGTAGAACTAGCCCTGGAAACAGAGACTATTAGCTCAGGGAGCTACTCACTTATTCATTCATCCATTCATTCAACCAACATACTAAGCACTGTTCCAGGAACTAGAAAAATAGAATTGAAAAAAGCAAAGCACCAGTCTACATGAAGCTAACATCTAGTGCTCAAATTAAAATATGTAAGTGTGATTCTTTCTCTGTGGTTGTCAAGCAAATGAGTTACCATAAAGAAGTGGGATGCAGAGGAGGCAAAACTAAAAATATACAAAGCACCAGAGATTAGAGGAACCGAGGGTGAGAATGAACTAAATGATAATATAGGGTTTATTTAGAAAGAATCTGATTCTTACTAAATCTTCTTCATCTCTTTTCTCTTTTAATGCATACTTTTTAAGGGAAGGGGGGGAAAAAGAGAGAGAGGATAAAACAAGCAGGAAGGGGGAAAAAATAATTTTCCATGTGTTGAGCATTCCTGTGTCTTAGTCAGCATGCTAGATACACAGAGATAACCTCATTTTATATCTACCACCTCCCTGATACACTGTACTTAAAAAACTAAAGTAAGAGCCCTGGCCAGGTAACTTGGTTGGTTACAGCGTCATCTCAACATGCCAAGGTTGCAGGTTCAATCCCCTAACAGGGCACATCCAAGAGTCAACCAATGAATAAGTGGAACAACAAATTCATTCTCTCTCTCTCTCTCTCTCTCTCTCCCTCTCTCTCTCTCTCTCTCGCTCTCTCGCTCTCTCCTCTCTCTCTCCCTCCCTCCCTCCCTGTTTCCCTCCCTCTCCCTCTCTCTCTTTCTGACAACCCCTTCACTCTGGTAGGTAGGTAGGAAACCAGTTCCTTCCATTAAAGTGACTATAACCACCATCATCTGTTAATCAGCCACTCCAAAGGGAAAGAATGAGTGTCACATATTAGAAGAAGAGAGAGTCTGGAAAATTTGCCTACAGATATTAAATAGCTAGAACCAACTATTAGAGCAAAGGCACATATTGCCTTGAGTATGTGTTGCCCATTGGGATAAAATGGACCAACTCAGAAGAAGTAGGCAAGAAACTTTATGGAAATTAAGGTGGGAATATCAGTGACCTCAGGGAGAAGTGTGTGATTCTGATTTATTTCTATACTGATATTTATTGTCAAATGCTAATGAACAACAAGTATGCAAAGAAACAGGAGAAAACACAGGTGTCTCAGGGATAGTATTGTGGAAACATTATGTATGAGTCAGATAGTGTTTGATCACAATACACATCCAATCACAATTCAATTTTTACCAAACCCAAAGGTGTTCAGAGCCAGATGACAGCAATGGCACATCTATCAAGAACAGGACAGTCCCGACCTATTATTTCCCCCCAAGATTGTGAGGACAGTGGATTAATTATGAAACAGCACCCTCATCAATATACAGGTGTCATTAGGTCTGTGTTAGCACCAGAGGGCACCCCCCCACCACCAAGTTTATATTAGTGTGATGCCATCCTGATTAAGTCCGAAATCCATCCTAATCTTGTCAGGTCACTAAGATATCACCTGAGTACAGTTATGATTTACCCATGAATGTCAGGCCAAACTTACCTTTAATTTGTACAAAAAAAAAAACAACAAAAGCAAAAAACAATAATCAACAAAAAACAAGAGCTTCCTGACTTTGTCTGTATAGAGTCTCCTCAAATAAATATGAAATAGAGAAATAGTGACATGTCATACCTGAGGCTCTCCAGGTTGTGGGTGAAATAAGTAGACAGAAAAAAAAATATCTCCTTCTTGCTGAAAAGTATTAGATAAACATCTCTATAGTACTTAATATCAATACCTATCCCTCATTGGATGCTAACATTAACAGGTATTATAGATGTTTCCAGGGAAGGTGGCAAAAGGGTGTTTGTTTTATAATCAACTAGAGGACTGGTCCATGAAATTCGTGCACTCAGGGGGGCGGGGTCCCTCAGCCTGGCCTGTACCCTCTCGCAGTCTGGGAGCCCTCAGGGGATGTCCAACTGACAGCTTGGGCCCAGCTTCTGGCTGAGGGGTGCTCCCCTTATGGGAGTGCACTGATCACAGGGGGCAGCTCCTGCTTTCAGCATCTGCCCCCTGGTGGTCAGTGTGCATTATAGCGACCAGTCATTCTGCCATTCAGTTGATTTGCATATTGTCCTTTTATTATATAGGATGTTGTAAAACACATCAAGTTTATATCTATCATTGCACTTATTTTGTCAATTATGCCAGTAATCTTTTGTGTATAACCTATAACAATTGAAAGTGACGTAAGTCAGATATAAATGACCATGAATATTCTTCTCTTACAGTTATTTTTAGCAACATATTAGGAAGGAAAAGAAGGTGAAATCAGCTTTGGAAACCTTCACAAGTCAAAATAGATGTCTTATCCCAGAAATTGATATGTTCTTGATAAAATTGGACTTACAATCCATATTCACTTATTCATTCAATAAATACATATCGGACATTTGCTATGTACCAGGCACTGGTCGAGGCACTAGGAAAAAGCAGTGAATAAAGCATTTAGATTCCTATCCTCCTGAGGCTTACGTGTTTAAGAAAATTGTTTGTCTTTAGAGGCAGCATGACATAGAAAGGAAAAGGCCAGAACTCCAAGTAGAAATGAGTTCTGATTCCAAATCCAGACTCTGCCAACTACTATTCATATGGACCCTAAGCAAGTTATCTCACCTTTTAGAACCTCAGTTTTCATACCTGTGAAATGGGATGATTCCATCTTTCCAGGGCTGTTGGGAGAATTCAGTAAGTTGGGGTGAGTATAGTTAGTACCCTAGCATGGTACATGGCACTTTGAAGACACTCAAGAAAGCCAGGTCTTTCTTGGGTCAAGGTAGAAGGCACACATTCTAGAAATATATTCATGGATTTCTTCTTCAACAATGATGTTTTCCACATAGTCTCAGCATCAACTTTACAAATCCCCACTGCATCTGATGAACCTTTCTCGTGAACCCCGGCTGCCTCCAAATCTGTGAAGGTGTCAGGGTTTCACACTTCACTTTCTCACTGTCAGACTCACAGCATGTTGTGAAAGAGCACCACCTAAAGGTCCTTATGAGACACCTTCATATGCACTAAACCTCCTTTCGTTGGTTATAAAAGACTTTTTGGTGAGCAGTGCTCTTAAATAATCATCACTGTTGTGCCAGTATCTATGGCCCCATAATAAAAGGTACACAAGCCCAGGGGGAAAGCAAATGATTTATCAAGTCATCTACATCTGGTCCTAAAAAAAGCCTTCTTTCTTTATTTTTTAGATATTGTAATCTAAATCATTTTAATGCCCAGAACATCAGTGGAAGTCATCTTGAAGAAACACTTCTCCTCCATGAAAAGTCTCCGAAATTTTATGGCAGTACACGGGAATTTTCTTCCAGTATTGATCTCTGGGAGACAGCCCTATGAAACTATATTTGACTCCACCTGTCTTATGAGCAAAGTATTCATTGTTTTTCTCAGTGAACACTTTATGCATTTTAGTTTGAGCTGATACGTATGGAGTGCCTTTATGAATACTATTTGTGTACATTTACAAAGACTAATTATGATTCTAATAAATTAGTATGATTTTGCATTAATATGCTATACATTAGAATTAATACAGTAATTTCAAAGTCTAAGTGAATACAACAAAATGACAGTTTCCTATACATCACAATATTTCAGAACTTATTACAATGGTTCAGCCATTAAAAGCAACATATGTGGTATTTTTTGGAGTTTAAATGTGCCATTAGAATAAAAATAACAGTATATAACAGTTATATTCTTCCTTTTAATATATTTATTGAGCATTTATTATATGCCAGGCATTGTGATCATATACTATGTCTGAGCAAATACTAAATCTACAGATAATTTGACTATAGTGGATCTTGAGGTTACACTATCTATATGTGAACTAAGGAAATTTTCTCAGAATTGAAAAGCAATGTTACTAAAATAAAGGATCTTAACAACGAGCAGAGACCCACATGCTGAAGAAGTTGTAAAATAAATGTAAGTGGTGCAAATACTGGGATTAAAGGAAAAAAAAAATTAAGTAAGGTTAAATGAGTGCTGAGAAGTGGGCAACAGGTCAAATCAAATAGAGATGCTTACGGGATCCCCTAACCCAGTGGTTCTCAACCTTTCTAATGCCTCGACCCTTCAATACAGTTCCTCATGTTGTGGTGACCCCCAACCACAAAATTATTTTCGTTGCTACTTCATATCTGTAATTTTGCTACTGTTAATGAATCGTAATGTAAATATATGTGTTTTCCAATGGTCGCAACCCACAGGTTGAGAACCGCTAGCAGGGTCGCCTAAGACCATCGGAAAACACAGATATTTACATTATGATTCATTAACAGTAGCAAAATTACAGTTATGAAGTAGCAACGAAAATAACTTTATGGTTGGGGGTCACCACAACATGAGGAACTGTATTGAAGGGTCGCGGCATTAGAAAGGTTGAGAACCACTGCAACCCAAATGACATCTTTGGGTCACCATTGCTACCAATTCAAACACATTCAGAAAATTGTCTTCCAGAAGAGATTTTTCCTGTATAGGCAAAAATATGTGAAAACTCGTTTTCTAAAAGAGTAAATAAAACTACCACCACATATCTCTGTAGCAGTGCATGTCCAAGTTTGATTGAAGGCCACCTGCTTCGGGAGAACCTTCTAGCCCCTACCACAGACTGCCTTAATGCCAATCTTTTTCCAAGAATCAGTGGTTTAAACAAACAGACCTGAATTATTTGTAAGCTCCCCAAAGTTTGAGCAAGCACCACTGCCTTCCAGGACAGTTCATGTTGGATAGGATAGGCGGGTTTATCGGCCGACTGCAAATGATTCTGCAATTAAGTGCTCTCCCTTGTGTATACCTAAATTGTTTTAGATCTGTAGAATAAAAGATTTATTCATCTTGATTAGGTATGATATGCATTTTTTTATTGCAAAAGAGCAGGTGTAAAGCACCGGGTGTTTTTCTTACTCAAACAATATTTTGTTCATTGGCTTGTTTTAAGGACAAGTGAAAAAGAAAAAAACCAGCTCTTACAGACATCAATACTTGCCCTATAATTTCTTCCAATCGTCTTTTAGCATTTGTTCTCTGACAAAACAGTGAGGCCAACCCGATATGCGGTAGACGCTTTCTTTGCTACAGAGGGTTAAATGCCAAGTTTGCAACTTGAGTTTAACGAACACCCAAAAGATCAAAACAACTTTAAACACCACACCTTAGTACACATGAGAAGATCGAATAGTCTCTCTCATCATTAGAAAAAGGGTCTTATTTTGTTTTTTTTTCCCCAAAAAAATGTGCCTTCCTCTCTTAATTTCTACATCATGGTAGAAAAAAGTGCTCATTCTGCTTTCACTCATCCTTAGAGATAAAAAGAGATCTACAGAATTATAAAGTGGACCCAAAGCAAACGCCCAAAGAGCTTAGAATTCTCACATTGGGGTTGACACTCGTGATTAGCTAAATTGCAGTAACTACACATGCTTCCATTCGGAACGGGATGCATCCACACAGCAGTTTCTTCTCTAGTGCCTAGCAACATTATCATTGAGCACCTGGAATAGTTTAGGCATTAAGTGTAATTGGTTTTGCTTTACATAAATCTGTAGCTTTGTAAATAAGCAGAGCATTTCAGCTTCTCTATAACACCAATTAACTTAAAGGGATGCGTTGTTTGCAGAAGCCTGCTGGGTCTGTACTGTACTTCCCTGGTAATATGATCAGTGGCGGGCAAGGTTCTGTGTCCCTGTAGTGTTCCATTTACTCCCAGGCACTCAGTGCCAAGGGTCTGCACCCAGGCACTCATTTGCTCTATTTTTCACTTGGGAAAGATTGGGGAAATGAAGCCTTCCCTAATAAGCGCCTTCTGTGCTCTATTTCTGTCCATGGTCAAGACCTGAAAGGCAGGGGATATGAGAACGTTTTCTGGGACCTACAGGGCACAGGTCTGACCCCATCTGATCCTGTCCGCAACTGACAGGGACATCTCTTTCCTCTTTTTTTCTTGTAACACTGCAATCCAATGCAGCCAAAAGCCCCTACATTGAGCCTGTATACAAAATTAAGAAAACCATATTCTTATTATATGAAAATGTTTTCACCAGTTAATATTATTATTATTATTATTATTATTATTATTTTGGAAAAGCACTCAGAAATCCACTCCTAGAAATTGGTAAATATGTCCAAGCTCTTGGACATTTCCCCTTGGTATCTCTTTACTTGGCTTAATCCCTTATCTCTCATATCCCCTTCAGGTAATCTTGATTTACAGCATTCATTCCTCCCTGACCAACCTCTAATTCTCTTGGTTTCTGAAAGTGTTTTATTGACTATCAGATTAATGGTATCACAAAAAAAAAAAAAAAAAAAACAGCTCATGATTCCCAAAAGTTTCCTGTTAATATTGTGTGATTCACAAACTGAAGGAAGGAGAATCACCACTTCTGAAAACAGTCAAGTTTCCTTGTTCTGTGAGAACAGAACTTTGGCATTATTACCTGAATCAGTCCACCAATGAGCAGTTTTCAAAGATTATATGGGCACTATGGACACAGTAAATATTTGGACCAAGAGATTGGCTACCAAATCCAGGGGCTAACCCTTTCTACATAATTGCTTCTACTACAGCTATTGTCTACAATATACTTATAATATTCTCAGGGGGATTTGCAGTCTTTTTCTGTCCCAACAAACAAGAATACAACTCCCTCCATCCAGTAACTGCTGGATTGAAAAAATAGTGATTCTTAACACCTCTATGGTGTGCCCTCCCCTTTTGTGGATAATTACTGTCTTCTGCTTAAACTCAAAGGTATGACTCTAAAGGCAGAATTTCTGGTTCTGTGGAAGTGAGTACATCTATCAAGGAATTGTTGTATGGGTACTTTTTTCGTGCTCTTTAAATCACAATGTAAACCATCTTTTCCTCAAATAAAACAGTCATCATTGGATCAAGATGGGAACCTGAGGTCAATTAGGCTCTCCACTTCCTTAGCATCTACACAGGCATCCCCTGGAATTCCTCCAGGCCTGTTCTCAGTGAGTGCAAAATTGTCAAAGATCATCAAGGATTGTGATGACAAAAGACTTGGTCTTTCTGTATCTCTCTGCCTATTCCTCTCTCTGTCTCTCTCTCTCTCTCTCTCTCTCTCTCTCTCTCTCTCTCTCTCTCTCTCTCTCTCTCTTTCTCTTTCTCTCAACACTGTGTGTCCCACTAAGGTTATCTAGAATGAATGCTATTTGACAGCCAAGATCACGTTCCAAGGTGTCCAAGGTGATACACTGTCACTAGTCCACTCAGAGACTGTACTAAGTATTAAATAATGACAGCACCCAAACCCTAATCTATCATCCATCTTAGACAGGTTTGAATCCATTTACTGGCTGGGAATAAGGTTGTTTCTTAAGCCTGCTAAACCACAAGTGACCAAACCTCATATAAATACAGTAATGAGTCAATAGCCTATGACAAGTGCCTATTACCATGGTAGCAGCAAGTCAGGAGCACATTTAATGACATTTATGCAAAGAGTAAGGAACAATTCTGCCAGGCATAAAAGATGGAGGAAAACGGAATCAATGTGAGGATGAAATGTGGCAAAAATCAGGAGGAAGACACTGTAACATCAAAGATATACTAAGAAAACATACATTTTATCATCATGGACCATTTTCATGTTCCCAAAGCAATCTCTTGAAGCAAGATGATAGAGTGGAAAGAATATGCTAAATTTTAAAAATAAGGGAAAGAGCTCTCTATCAGAAATGTGGAAAGAAAGTGTGAGCTTCATAAGCGAGAGCAGTGAGAGGCCATCTGGAAACACTGACTTCCCATTTTGACATACTACATTGCGCACAGTAGGTGCCTCGTTTTATATGAATTGATTATGACCCCATGAGCATGCCAGAATGCATTTTACCATTTCCCAAGCCTCTCTTATAGGAGTTAAACCTTTCTGACCAGTTTCCACAGCGTCTCCAAAAACGCAGACTTCTGTTTCTGGTGCAGCTTGTGTAGTTAGTTCTGCCTTAATTCATTGCAGCCAACCATGCCTGAACGTCAGGAACAAACAAGATGGACAAGTGTGGCTGTGAATGAACCATTTTACTGCAATTAGAAGTTCACGGAGAATAAATTATCCTCTAGTTCAAGCTGTCCAGCAGTAATTTTCATTACTAATAACACTTCAACAACAGTCTGCTTCCCACAACCACAGTGAGTGCTAGAAACTATATTATTACTCTTGAGGCAGGAGCCACATCCCAGACGGCCAGCTCAGATCACCATATGCAGCACACAGAGAGGGCTTACATGACAAAGAAGCTTGAATGCATAACTGTCCATGAAGTTCACTGGCTAGATGAGCAGGTGGAAAAAATTTAAGGGTTTCTCTCCTTCCAGCTTTCCCTTCTAATTTATGCTAAATTACAAATGGTTTTTCACACTAATGAGTAAGTCAATCTTAAAGGATACTTTCCTCTCTAGTTGCCTCATTGAGGACATCTCTTTTACTACAGCATCCTTATTTCCTACACATGACCCACAAGGTTATAGAGGATTTGTGGTCCACAAAATAGAGATTTTTGTGGATCTCTATATCTCCACATATTTGGACTATACATATTTACATATACATGTAACATATACATATATAGCAAGAGAGAGAATTCTGGCCAATAATTGATGCTGACTATTGGCTAAGGACCTCTGTGCCTCTCCATATGGACTTCTTCATGTTGACTCTCTACATGGGCTATTTTGGGCTTCTTTGGAACTTGGTGGCCGTTATCCCAGGGCAAGTATCCTCCAAGTAAGAAAAAAATCCAGGCAGAAACCCTATTGCCTTTTATGACCCAGCCTCAGGGGCTACACAGCATCACTTCTGTATTCTATTTGTTGAGGCGATCAGACAGTCCTGTCTAGACCTAAAGAGGCAGGAAATAGGCGCCATCTCTTCAGGAGAAGGAGCAAGATGCTAGAAATTCACTTGGGACCCGAAATGTTGCTGTGGCATTTTAAGTTTAAAGAGGAACAGATATCTGTTAGACAAACAAAGGGCAGTGGCAAGAGCATTTCAAGTACCTAATGGTAGCATAAGTAATGTAACATTAGCAAAATGGCAAAGTGTGAAAAAACACAGCTTATTCTGAGAAATGCAAGTCATCTGGACCTCTGGAGCAGTTGTTTGGTTCACATAATTCAAGGGCAGAATAATGTGACAGATGTGTTTCAAATACAATACTCACTCAAAACAGTAGAGGATAAATCGGTAGGGACTAGATAAGAGTTAGCACAGGTTGGTGATGATCTGGAAGTGAATATTGGTAAGAGATAATGTGGTCTGAGTTAGGATGACAGTACTGTGAATGCAGAAAAGGGAAAGAATATAAAGAGATTCAAAGGTAGGATAAAAGGAAGAAACCATTTACTGAATTCCCACTGTGCATTTAATCATTTCATATAATTTTCACTAACTCTTATGATCATGAAATTACTACTATCTTCAGAGTCATAAAGCACTTACACTTAAAACAGACTTTAAGGAACATCTAGCCAAATTTTTATTTTATAAATGAGGAAATCTGTGCCCACAGAGGTGAGGTAACTTGTCCAAAGATAAATGCCTATTTAACTGGTGAAGTTTTCAGTACTTCTGACTCTAAATCTAGCTTATTAGAGTTTGGATTCTCCAAAGAATCATTAGGAAAAAGAACAGTGTCCATAGTCAAATGCTGGATTTAACAAACAATTTAGTATGGTTTGTTTAAGACTTCTCAGAAACTTTATTATGTACATTGGGAATCACTAAAAAGTACATTTGTTACTCAGAGTTTTCTAAATTCATTTGGCCATACAATATTTTACTCAGAGAACACTTATCAACACTGGTCTTCTTTGTTGTACATTGGAAATGCTGGTAGGATTGTATGGCCACATGAATATAGATGCAAAAATCCTCAACAAAATACTAGCAAACCTAATCTAGCAGTACATTAAAAGAATCACTAAAACCAAGTGGGATTTATCCCTGGAGTGCAAGGATAGCTCAATATATGAAAACTAGGAGCCCGTTGCACGAAGTTTCGTGCAATAGACTTTTCCTTCACCTGGCTGCCGGCACCAGTTATCCGCTAGCAGCAGTTTTCCTCTGGCCACCCGCCGATCAGAGTGCCTCCCGCCAGCACGATTGGCCACCCCGAGAGGAACTCTGATCAGGAGGTGCTCCGATCGGGCGGGTGGCCAGAGGAAAACTACTGCTGGCGGAAAACTGGTGCCAGCAGTCACGCAATCGGCCACCCCGAGTTCCGCCACCAGCGTCTTCCTTCCGCAGAGCCAGCCTAAGCAGCGCCGGCCTTTTAAGCCGGTGGGAGGAGTGGGGGTGGGGGGACGGGGGGCTCCTACCGCCAGCTAATCGGCCACCCTGAGTCCTGCCCCCCGCGCCTCCAGCTGGCCCAATCATGGGCATAGCGGAGTGATGGTAATTTGCATATTACCATTTTATTAGGTATGATGAATTAATTTGATACACCACATTAACAGAATAAAGGATAAAAGTCACATGGTTATCTCAATGGATGCAGAAAAAAACATATGACAAATTTAACACTCTTCTGTGAAAAAAAATTCTCAACACAATAAAGGCAATATATGAAAGCCCACAATTAATACTAACTCAGTGGTGGAAAACTCAAAGCTTTTTCTCTAAGATCAAGAACAAGGCAAGGGGCCTGGCTGGCATGGCTCAGTGGTTGAGCATGGATGAATAAACCAGGAGGTCATAATTCGATTCCCAGTCAGGCCATATGCCTGGGTTGTGAGCTTGATCCCCATTGTAGGGCATGCAGGAGGCAGCTAAACAATAATTCTCTCTCATCATTGATATTGCTATCTCCCTCTCCCTCTCCCTTCCTCTTTGAAATAAATAAAAATAGATTTTAAAAAAAGAACAAGGCAAGGATGTCACTCTTGCCATTTCTATTCAATGTAGTATTAGAAATCGTACCCAGAGCTAGTAGGCAAGATAAAGAAATAAAAGGCATCCAAATGAGAAAGGAAGAAATAAAATTACCCTTGTTTGCAGATGACAAGATCTTATACATGGAAAATCCCAAAGACTCAATAAAAAACTGTTATAACTAATAAACAAATTTAGTAAATGTTTAGCTTACAAAATTAACAAGTAAAAATTAGTTGCATTTCTATATACTAAAAACAAACTTTCTGAAAATAAAATTAGATAAACAATAGCAACAAAAAGAATAAAATAAGAATAAACTTACTAAGGAGATGAAATATTTGTATACTTAAAACTATAAAACACTGGAGTAAATTTGAACACTGACAATGTTTGGTAATATTAAGAAATTATTGTTAATTTTTAGGTGTAATAATGGAATAGTAATTATGTTGTTTTAAAAGAATTCTTATCCTTTGGCTATTCACATAGAAATACTGATAGATACAATGCTGAGATATCTATTTGCTTCAAAATAATTTAGAGTAATAGACAGTGGTGAGAGTTTATCAATCAAATTTGGCCATGAGTGGATAAATACTGAAGGTGGGATTAAGTCCATCCTCACTATTTTTGTGTATCTTTGAAATATTCCATACCAAACACTTTTGTTTAAGGTGTGCTTGTTATGAAAGCTATCAGTATGTCAGTGACATATTCAATTGGATGTTTAATAGATGATTCTTTTTAAAAAAATCTTTATTGTTGAAAGTGGAAGAAATTTTTAGGGGTAAAATAGGCTGGTTTAGGAAGTTTTAGGAATTAGGGGTCTATGTGGGGAACCACAGGGCTGCAGAGCTGGGAGCTGCCCAAAGGTACACATTAACAGAATAAAGGAAAGGAAGCCACTCATTCAGAGAGGGAAGAGGAAGGCCAGAGGGAATAGAAAAACTATAAAGGAGAAGAAAAGAGAAACCTCATGCAAGGTTTGAGCTCTGAATCTGCTATAGTGACCAATCAGAGGGGATATTAAGACACACAGAACTGCAGCCTTTATAAACCTTAGAAAAAAGGGACTTAGTGGGACTCTCCCTCCCTCCCCATGTGGGAGTCTGTGCTTGTTTATCAATAAACTAGAGGCCCGTTGCACGAAATTCATGCACAGAGAGGGGGGGTGTCCCTCAGCCCAGCCTGCACCCTCTCCAATCTGGGACCCCTCGAGGGATGTCCGACTACCCATTTAAGCCCGATCTTGGTGGGATCGGGCCCAAACGGGCAGTCAGACATCCCACTCACAATCCAGGACTGCTGGCTCCCAACTGCTCGTCTGCCTGCCTTCCTGATTGCCCCTAACCGCTTCTGCCTGCCAGCCTGATCACCCCCTAACAACTCCGCTGCCAGCCTGATTGATGCCTAACTGATCCCCTGCCAGCCTGTTTGCCCCCAACTTCCCTCCCTTGCAGGCCTGGGTCCCTCTCAACTGCCCTCCCTTGCAGGCCTGGTGCCTCCCAACTGCCCTCCCCTGCTGGCCATCTTGTAGTGGCCATCTTGTGTCTACATGGGGGAAGGATCTTTGACCACATGGGGGCATCCATATTGTGTGTTGGAGTGATGGTCAATCTGCATATTACTCTTTTATTAGATAGCATAGAGGCCTGGTGCAGGGGTGGGGGACAGCTGGTTTGCCCTGAAGGGTGTCCCGGATCAGGGTGGGGGTTCCCTTGGGGTGTGGGGCAGCCTGAGCAAGGGGCCTGTGGTGGTTTGCAGGCCAGCCACGCCCCCTGGCAACCCAAGAGGAGGCCCTGGTATCTGGAATTTATTTACCTTCTACAATTGAAACTTTGTAGCCTGGAGCGGAGCCAAGCCTCCTGCTTGCTCCATGGCCGGTAGCCATTTCTGTTAGGGTTAATTCACCTTCTATAATTGAAACTCTGTAGTCTTAAGTGGAAGCCTGGGCCTGGCCAGGGTGTGTGGAAAGCTTTGCTTTCTCCGTTGCCGGGGGCAACCCTGGCCTGGTCTCTCCAGCTCCGTGGCTGCCGCCATTTCTGTTAAGATTTGTTTACCTTCTATAATTGAAACTTTGTAGCTTGAGTGGAGGCTTAGGCCTAGCAAGGGCAGACGGAAAGCTTGGCTTCCTCCGTTGCCTGGGAAACCTTGCTCTCTGCGGCTGTAGCCTTCTTGGTTGGGTTTATTTGCATACTCGCCCTGATTGGCTGGTGGGCGTGGCTTAGGCGTAGCAAAGGTGCAGTCAATTTGCATATTACCCTTTTATTAGGTAGGATTTCCACCTTTTTCTGTACCACCTTTTGTCCGTGGCTTCATTCTTCGAATCCACTTGGACAAGAACCCAGGGAGCCATCATTGCACCCTGCCCAGGGGAACACCACTGGTTCCAGTTCAACTTTTGCATTTCAAAAGTATTATATATGTCCCCTTTTTTCCCCACTGACCCCTTCTATCCTGCCCCCACCCTCTGCCCCATTAATAGATAATTCTTGATAATTCAGGTTTTTTCTTGTTTTTTTTTTTGTTTTTTTTTTTTTTTCATCTAATGTTTGGAAGATCCACTGTCAAAACTAAGGGAAAGGAAATAGGAAATAAAAACCGTATTGAATGTATATTTTTGCCCCAGGAAAGAAGCTCTAGATTTCAAAACTATAGCTAAATAGTATGCCCCAATCTAAAATAAAAGACTAGCATCTTCTAATTCCCATCTTTCCTATTGGCTGTACTGCCACTTTGTGTTGAGCCCAATGTAATAAAGGGCAAATATTGCATGCACATGATGAGTTTTTGTCTTGACTCTGAGAATGTGTAGTAACTCTCTGCCTTTGGTGTCTCTGCCTTTCCACCTGTCCAGAGGAAATCCCAGTCTACTGGTATCTTCCTTGGATTTTATTCTTCATTCCTAAACAGATTTAGCTTCTATGTATAGCTGAATTGATATGGATGAGTTTTAACAAGTAGAAATAAGTACTCTTCTTACCCCCACATGCCAATCATAAATAGAATTACTTTAAATGCACAAATCTTTAAAGACATGGGGGATAGAAGTATAATAAAGTAAAAATAAAGAAAATAAAGAATGAAGGGAGAGAAGGAGGATAACAGGAAAGGAGGAAGAGAAGAAAGAAGAAAAAGTTGACCCTTCTCAGCAGAATGCAGAACATTTCAATTTACTAAGTTTGGTGCAGATGTTCTCATAAACCCATGAAGAGTGGAGCCAAATGCCCATTAAAGATTTACCAGCCATTCCTAATCTTCACTGTGCAAAGTGTCCTTTGGAGATTTCCCTGCACTATTTGGTGAGGATTATTTTTCCTTTCAAAGTCATTTATGGTCACTGAGGAATCTGAACTCTAAGAAATGGATTGTTGGTTATAAAACTAAAAATTTACATATGATTACAGGCTTTGTCAGATCTCCAATTGTCCCAAACCACTCTAATAGGACCTTAAATGTGTGCAAAAAAAAATATTTGGGGGGAGACCAACTATTGGAAAAGTTAAATAAATAACATCCTAAAACCAGATCATCTCCCTTTGTTTGGCCATAAAAGGGACATTTACTTGGGAATAGTATCCTTTCCCTCTTAAGCCGCTATCTTCAGAAATGCAAAGATGTAGCCAGGCCTAAAACAATACTTCCTGTCTTCTGAGATAACTGAACTAGGAAACTCTAGAAAAACCAGTAACCCTCTGAAATGTCAAAATAGCCTGATTCAAATAGTTCAATTATTCACATTCACATTAATTATTTCAAAGATATATACTGACTGCTGACATACCAAGTTCGATACCTAATAATACAAGTGTGATGAAGACAGGGAGGACTTCTCATGGGGCACACAGTCCAAAAAAGAATCAAGGGATAAGTCTCCTCTAAACCCTAAAAGATGGGTATAATTTAACCAAACAAGGTGGGACATTTGGCAGCCTCCTCAAGTGAGCACATTGATACAGGAAGTCCTTGGAGATCTAGAATTATTCTTGCAAGGTCTCTTAGAAGGGGCCTCATCCTCTTCTCTCCACTCCCATTTCCAGGATTAGTTTCAAAGAGAGTGTTTCAAAGAAAGTGGAAAAAAGAATAAAATTCTTGAATAATTTGGGGAATGCAAAAAAAAGAAATGACAACAGACTCCCTTCTGGAACCCTGGGAAACAGCATTTGCATCCATTCAGTCAGCAATCAACAAGATTCATAGGGATCCTTGTATTCCAGGCATATCTTTATAGGCCTTTCTTTTATGCCACTAAAGCAAGGCAGCAGTGGGGCCAAATGGCTTCATGGGATTTCTGGGGCAGAGGTCCTAAGATTTCTTCAAATGATATGCTGGGGACTTGGAGACACTGACCTTTCCCCTCGTTCCTATCTTTTTGCGTTACAGATGTTACCTCTGAAAAGAGAAAGGAGTGAGGGTATGGGGGCAGGGGGAGAGGAGAGAGAGAGAAAGAAAGAGAGAGAACAAGTGCCCCAGTGTGCCTTGCAGTCATCATAAAGGCCACAGAAGCAGGAAGCAGCATGAAGGACCAAATGGGTGAATTGTATATGTATCTCAGGAGAAACCAATGTAGGACAAGCAAAGACCAAGGAGTAGATACTATCTCTTCACTATTGCTGTGAGACTGTGAAAACATTACAGCTTAGAACAGTCCCAGGAAAAGGGAGAAATTATAGCTTAATGGAGTTTAAACCAGAAATAAAGGAAACTCAGAATTGACTTAGATTGTGTTGTTTTTAAGCAGGGAGTAATGGTGTCTTTGAATATATATTTAGTTGAGTTATATGAAATAAAGGTCTTTTTTTATACATCCAAGGCACTTGAAAATACTGCAATCTGTATACATACAAACTCTGTGTGTGTGTGTGTGTGTGTGTGTGTGTGTGTGTGTGTGTGTGTGTGTGTTTACAAACATAACCAAATGTACTTGAATATTGGACCTTTCAGAATAGCCACCTTGGGAAATTCTATTTATGATGTTGTCATTGTTCAAACTCTTTCTTAAGCCTTCAGCATCATTTTATAAACCATACAGGAAAATCAATCCCATTAGTTTATATTGATTCTCTATGTTTGATTATAAATTGTAAAAGAAAGAAGAGAGAGAGAGAAAGAGAGAGAGAATTTATTTGCTTAAATCATGGATTTATTCACCAAACTTGGCACAGGCCAGTTCCAAAACTCAGCAAATAGGTCACATTTATTAGCTCTGTATAATACCCAAAGAATAAAAGCAATCCCAAAGTTGTTTTAAGCAGTGACTACTATTTTGTAATACATGTGTTGTCAAGGTTACTATTTTGAATGAAAACATTCATTTGGTTGAATTAACATATTTGTAAAAAAAACAAGAACTAATCCAAAAAATGGCCACATTTCTTTATAGTGATGGGTATTCAGGGCAGTGACAAACATCTCAGCTTTGACCAAATGGCTATTTCCCTTGAAATCACATGCTCTCTGTCACTGTCTCAATCTCCAGAATGTCTTATATTTCTCCACACTCTGGAAAGAGCTCTTTCAAGGAAGCCACAGCGTAAGTGTTGTCATGCAACAAGAGAGGATAGCTTGAGAGAGTCTGGGTCACATAGCCTACACTGTCTCTCGTACAGGTATCTTTGCATTTTTACAAGCATTACTCTTAATCTCATTTTTCATTCCCATCTTGCAACTTTCTACTTTCCTATTGATCTTAGTTCGGCTGCTTAGAGACACCAATGAGAAATGCTGAGAACATTCAATAAATAAAAAATATCCACCCACCCTGTACGTGATTCCTCGTTAGAAAATTATGCAAGTAAAGTTGTGTTTTTCTGCTCCCTGTTCGTTCTTGAGACCAAAGCCTACATCGTGCATGTGGAATTGACTCCAGGGATGGGTAGAGGGTGTTCTAAAATTCAAATCTCAATCCTGGTTCAGAAGCCCAATATTGCCTTAGAGAAGTTGCCATCTATAATTATTGATTACCCTGCACATACTGTAATTGAAGTCACATCTACAAAGATCTCAGTTTAGATTGTAGCATTTGTGATTTTTCATGAATGAGAAATGCACTTATTTGCATTACTTCTATATTTTCTTTAAAAAGTTGTTTTAAAAAATGAGAAAACACTTCCCTATAGCACATATTTTGCTAGTTTGAATTTAGCTAGGAATCTTGGTATATCGGTGCATAGTTCATTCAAATGATTCTTGTTTTTTAAAAAAATTGCAATCAAAGACTACTGGAGAGGTGTGTTTTTTATCAAACATTTAAGTTAATTCAGGAATCAAAATTATACCCTTCATTTCTATACTATAGACAATTGAGGTAAATGCCATTGAGTAGTGTGGAAAGAATTCTAAGCATCAGGAAAGTGGGTTCGAATATTTGCTTCCCAAGCTATCTGGATTTAATTTGACTTTCCCAAGTTTGCTTTATTTATTTGTTTGTTTGTTTGTTTGTTTGGCTTTATTGGGGTGATTTGGTTAATAAAATTATATAGGTTTTAGGTGTACAATTCTATAATACATCATCTGTATATTGCATTATGTGTTCCCATCCAAGTCAAGTCTCCTTCTATCACAATTTATCACCCCTTTTCCCTCCTCTACCTCCTCTGACCCCCTTCCCTCTGGCAGTCACCATACTGCTGTCTGTGTCATTTGTGAAAATGAAGGGGCTGACACCTGATCTCCACTGCCACTGATATTTCTGGAGCTTCAAGCACAAAGTGTGAAGGTATATTTTCATAAGCAGCTGTTGCACTTCGTGGCAACTTTATTTGTCCCTCTTCCCTCATTTTGAAGTCTCTTAAGAGCATGACAAATATTTGGTGATGGAGAGCAGAGTACTGAGGAGAGAGCTGAGAGGCTGCGCATGGGAAGCAGTCTCAATTAGACCCAAATTCTAAGTGATGAAACCCCCCAAAACAACAACTACAACAAATAAACAAACAGCCTAACTTGATGTGATGAGAAAACAGCTATTTTGAATTGCTGCCTGGGAATTTGACAGTACAACAACACTGCTCACACCACAGTCTACATTTAGATAAGAACCTCAGTTTAGGATTCTACCACAAGTTCCTGCTTTGGTTTTCCCAAGGCACCTGTTGGTTTTGGTTCCATATTCTTTTTTTTTTTTTTTCAATTACAGTTCACATTCAATACTATTCTGCTTCAACTTCAGATGCACAGCAGAGTGGCCAGAGAACCATGCACTTCACAGTGTGGTCCCCTACCTTCTCCACTGATACCTCAAGCACCCACCTGGCCCCACATGTAGCCACCACGACTACTGACTATATTCCCCATGCTGCAACCCACACCTCTGTGACTATTCTGTAACTGCTAATTTGTACTTCTTACTCCCTTCACTTTTTCACCCAGCCCCCCAACCCTCTCTCCCCTCTGACAATAGTCAATCTGTTCTCTTTATCTATGAGTCTGTTTCTATTTTGTTTGTCAGTTTATTTTGTTCATTAGATTCCATATATAAGTGAAATCATATGGTATTTGTCTTTCTCTGACTGACATTTCATTTAGCATAATACCCTCTAGGTCCAGACATGCAAAAGGTAAGATTTCATTCCTCTTTATGGCTGAGTAGTATTCTATTGTATATATGTAGCACAGATTATTTACTCTTTTAAAATAACCACACCCTAGCCAGTTTGGCTCAGTGGATAGAGATTCCAGTCAAGGGCACATGCCCAGGTTGCAGGTTTGATCCCCAGTATGGGGCATGCAGGAGGCAGCCAATCAATGATTCTCTCTCATCATTGATGTTTCTATCTCTCTCTCCCTCTCCCTTCTTCTCTGAAATCAATAAAAATATATTTTAAAAATAAAAATAAAATAACTACTTACAGTTGGGCCCAATAAAAGTTAGTGACTTCTACCCCAACCACCTTATAAGTAATAGATTCTTGCTACCCTGCTTTCTATCACCTGCTCAATCATGACCTAGGATGAAGGACTACCCTTCCCTGGGCACATTGCACCAACCAACCCTGCCCCACCCTGTTTCTGGGATCTCTAATAAATCATGTGACTTTATTTCCTTTAAGTGAGTGTATTGAAACTCTACTTTTAATCAAAATGACCCAAGGGTTTTCACTTCCCCCAAATGAGAGTTTGGATGCTAAAGGAGACACCTACCAACTCCATGTGGGCAGTTTGTAACTCCTCAATCAAGCAGGTCATAATCTGCATATTCTTAATTTAATACACCAGCTGCAGGCCCTCCAACACACTTGACATAAAGAAAAAAGAATGTATTGGCTCATGCCATTGAAAAGTCTAGTTACAAATTGAATTGCATTACCTCAAAATTCATATGTTCAAGGCTTACCCCCAGTATCTCAGGATGTTACTGCATGTGGAGATGGGGACTTTAAAGAGGTGTTTAAGATTAAATCAGGTCCTATGGGTGGACCCTACTCCAATCTAACTGGTATCCTGATAAAAAGAGGGAATTGGGGCACACAAAGAGATACCAGGGGTGCACATGCACAGAGGGAGACCAGGTGGAGAGGCAGCCAGGGGGGACCATCCGTAAGCCAAGGAGAGAGGCCTCAGAGGAAACCAACACTCAAAGCACCTTGATCTTGAACTTTTAGCCTCAAGAAAATAAATGTTCTGTTGCCTAAGTCCCACAGTCTGGCATGTTGTTATAGCAGCCCTAGCAAGGTAATACAAGGCTCTTGCAGGACTGAATATATTACTTGAAGAACCCCATGAAAAATGATAATGTGGCACCCCTGCTTCAAAAAGCAGGAAAAAAAAATTGCCACTATAGACACTATAACATTACGCTTTTATTTCCTTCTTCTCTGGCCTTCCTCTAACTTGTCATGGTAGTTTTGTTGTTTGGGGTTTTTTTGAATGTTTTTGTTTCAGTTTTTGTTATTTAAGTGATTCCAAGAAAAGGAAAATTAAAAAGTTAAATCATGAACCTGAATATTACCTCTATATTACCTCTATATTGCACAATGCCAGTTTTAAATGCAAATGTAAGATCATTTAACTCACATGTAGGATCATCAAAATTGCACAATTATATTCTGTAGCCTGTGGTACATGCATATGTATGTCATTCTCACCAGAACAATGGAAACGCTGCAGAAACTAGCTCAAGTGTTTTCATTTCACTTCTTGATACACACGCATTCTACCAACACTTACTACCCTAGATTTATCAAGGAGTATGGAAGGACTGAAAGGAAAAGGACTGAAAGGTTGTCCTTTCCCTTTTCTTCTGTGTCAGAATTGTCAGCGTAAGGGGTTGACTAACACAGGGAAGTTACACACAAGCAAGAGATGATCTGACAGGGTGCTTTGGTCAGTTGTGTTTCTTAGAATGCCACTGTCTTCCTTCTGCATTCAAAGTAGATTCTGATTCAAAGGGAAAGCATGACCTCTCAGGACTGTCAGCACCCCTGCTTACTCGGTCATAAACATGACAGGCTTGCCTTGTACTTGCTTTGAGTCTCACTGAACCTCTACACACCGGGGCTCACTAGAATTCTGTGCTTCTGGTTCATCGTGAATGCTATATGCAAATGGGGTGCCAAGGAATGGCAGACACGTATTACGTGCACTCCTCTGTTCACATGCATGCTCTATTGTCCCATTGAACTTCACTTACTAACACAAGTTCAAAAATAAATGTATTAAGATATTCAAGATTGCAGCCGCTGAGCAATAAACCAAATGCAGGGTCTGTCTGAGCACAGGGCCCTGTGCACCTGCGATGTGATGTTACGGAAAGCTCATCATAGCTTCAGAACTCAATGTCTCTTTTCCCATTATCTGTCCCTACTCACCTCCATGTTCCAGAATATTCCATTCCAATCCTTCTTTTTGCATTTTCCCTGCACTGTTACCATTATCATCACAAATTTACCATCAAATTACCCAGGACCCCAAACTATCATTTCTATTTCTAACTTTTATGAAAGAATTATTTAAAAACATTGCAGTACCCAGCATTGCAACTGTTTTAGCTCTGTTCTGTTCAGACTTCCCATGAGATGTCACTCTGACAGGGGGTGGCCAGAAAGAGGAAGTTGAGGTGTTAGGTAGTTGGAGGGAGAGTGAAAACAAGGGTGAAAATGAAGTCACATTTCCAGTTATACACCATGTTTGTCCAACTCATCCCTGGACCTCTGATTCTTGGGGCATCTGCAGTACCCTGGGTGGCCTAGTTTCGTCAAATGAAGACGAGGGAGGCAGAAGTGAATGTTTTTTCATGGAAGAGCCTTCTCCACCCATATGGAGTACCAATTATTGTGTCCCACCCCCATCCCAACCCCCCCCCACACACACACACACACATACTCCCTAAAAAGCCACTCAAGAGGATGTCACTGGCAGAGATGCAGCATGTACCCACAGTGAGGCCACCAGATGTTAAGGTCCAGCTTCGCAGTGTGCACAAGACCTCCCCAAGCAAATACCATCACTACCAGATACCCTAGTTGGAGCCTCTAGGTATCTCCACACCTCCTTATAGAGCCTTTAGAGTCTATATTCTGAAGCTTTGAATTTACCAAAGCCACAGTTTTGTGCCCTGCCAAAGAGTTCACCCATTTTGCACTCTGCACTGCCACACAAATACCAAAGCAGAGTAGCCAGGCACTTGTAGGTCTTTTGGTGATGTCTGTGGGAAAATGGTAATAGAAAAAAACAGGTGTTATGTATGTAAAACCCTTTCAACTACCAAGGCTAGTGATTAGACCAAGTTTGGGTGCCTAGAACACTCCAAGAATTTCTTCTCTGGACAGAGCATATGTAGAGTTGAAGGGTCTACTGTGCAAATGGGCTCCTGATGAGTGATCTCACTGGCCTAGTTTTACCAAAAGGAGATGTGTCCAACTGTCTCCAGTGACAGCAGCTTAGACTCAGGGTTGGAACTCACTAGCAGCAATTTAATTCTAATGATGAATTTGGGCAGGAAAAGGTCTGAGCTTGAGATATTGTTCAGAACTGGGAGTTAGAAGAATATAAATTAAAGAAATATTGCTCTATTTCTCATAGAATCTTCTGTCATAAAAGTGTTGAAGTTGGGTTTTATAGAAACGTAGCTCTGAATGAGAACTTAGATGTCATCTGGTATAATGCCTTCTTCTTGGCAGTTAGTGAGAGGCAAATTTGGAACTAAAATTCAGGTAATTCTTTGTTTTTTCTCCTCATGGAAAAATCACAAGAACAGAGCAGAGATTACTGATGCTCTCGTAGCTTTGGCATTAGCCACATTTGTCCTGGAGTATGGAAAACTTGCCCTCATACAATCCACTTCTTACTCTGTATTCTCATGAGAAATATTAGATCACTTCTTACTCTGTACTCTACGAAGAATATTAGAGAGAAGCTGTCAAAATCCTGCAAATTCTGATTGGCACCTACTCCTTAGGTCAATACAACAAAGCCAAAGTCTTACAACTTATTTTCCATAGCAAGTACCCTGGCTCCTCCAGTTTTTCCATTGATTTTTTTTTTTTTCATCTGTGATCTATCTAAAAGAAATGTTCTCGTCTGAATAACTTCCTCACATTTACTCTATTTTCTGAAAACTAAGATATAACTCTAGAAAACTGATGAACTCACATCTCTTTAAATTTCACAGCTCTCTCTGACATTGACCTCACCTCCAAAAGTAGTTCTCCAGAGGTATGGGAGAGTTTTCACAGAGCAGAAAACAATAAAGACTTAGGTCATTTTCATAATGGAGAAACTGAAGAAAAGTTAAGTAGGAGTCAAACAAAGACACTCTACAGACATGACTGAGACATGTGTGATTTTGTTTTCAGGCTACTAAACAGAGCCTATATAGAGGTTGTCCCAAAAAAATGTGTACACATTTTAACAGTTGATAGCTCAATTTTGAAAATGAAATGTATTTTAATAAACACTGACTTTATAATTACCCAAAGTGTGTGCATACATTTTTGGGACACCCTATATTATTTACAGAATAATCTTACTGACCCTCTGCTCTCTGTTTATAATTAGGTAAAGATCAGATTCTCTTGGAGAGGTTTCTGTGTGTGTGTCTGTGTGCATGCATGTGTTTGGATCATGGCATCTAGCCTGAATAAATAGTTTGCCATTTAAAACAAATCTAATGCTTCCTGAAAACTAACTCAATGATCTCATTCAATTCTGCCTCCCTCTTCTTCATTCCAGTGACAAAACTAGGACCCGCAAGACTCGTCCCCTAGGTCACCACCTGAGTGATTTAGTTGTCAGCCTTTTTACTAAAACAGCCTACTTGGATCTCAATTAGTGCTAATTATTATAGGGACTCCATTCCCCCAGTGAGGAAATGTCTCCCCTGATAAAGTCTGTGCTATAAAAAAAAAGAAATTTAAGTTTGCCTGTGTTTATGATTCAAACATCCAGATTTTAAGTGAGTCTAATAACTGACCTCTGAGTAGAGAAATGTTAAGACTCAGCATGACGGAAGTGTAACCCCATACTAGTAGCACCAAGTCATGAAGAGCCAAAGACAGTGTTGGTAGGAGTATCTTTATACATAAAAGATTAGCTGCCATTGGCATCTGGCATAAGCACTACAGTACAGAAAGTCCAGGCTACTGTTAAAGAAGCAGCCCAGAATGAAAGGAGCCATGTCTCCCTTGTCCTCAACTCTGCCACTTCTCACCGAGTGCCAGCTTCACCAGATCTGCTCCCAGTCCCCAGCTGGCCTTCTACTGACATTTCCTCTAAGGCTGGGTTTCTCAACCTCAACACTGTTGATATTTTAGACTGGATAATTATTTAAGTGGCTGTCCTGTGCATTGTAGGGTGTGTTTTTTTTGTAGCTTTCCTGGCCTCTACCTACCAAATTCCAATAGCATCCGCTAGTAGTGACAACTACATCATTTCAAGATGTTACCAAATGCCCCCAGAGAAGGAGGGGGCAAAACTGCCCTTGGTTGAGAACCACTCACATAGGTCATAGAAAGTGAGGTCAGGAAGAGGCCACGGGTAAGCTGGCTCTCAGAGGATGACTGTTAACCTTTATGGTGGCTCAGTACTCTCACAGAATTTGTTTGGAATTTTTTTTTACCTGTTACATACAAATGCACTTAAGTACATAAAGGCCAAATTTTATTTCAGGGACCCCTTCAAGTTCAAGAATTCATTAATGTTCTAGGGCATTCATTCCTCTATGTCAATGTGGTAATTTTTCATACAGGACTTTCCCAAGAAGCAAAGCAGAAGCAAAATAAAAGACAAATACTGAAAATGTAGAAGTTCAAACACAGACAAGTTTACAAGATAGAGGCATCTTAAAATAACTGAAGTCTAATCACAAAATGGCTTGGCACAGTTTAAGAGCTCACACGCTCTACTTTTGTTGTTGTTCTCAATAACCTCATTCCATTGCTTCATTTTCCAGCTCTATCCACATCCCCTTTCCTTCCCCGGAAAGCACTGAATTGGAAAAGTACTAATAGCTAACTTTTATCTAGCACTTACTCCGGGCCAGGCACTGTTCTGAGCACTTTTACTTATATTCCCTCATGTCATCCTCACAATAACTCTATGGGGTAAGTACTATCATTATTCCTATTTTATAGATAGGAAACAGAGGCACTTAGAGATTAAGTATCTTTCCCAAAACCATACAGCTAATAAGTGGCAGAACCAAGAGTTACACCTAGACAGTCTGGTCCTGTGTCCATGTTCTTGGCCCCTCTGCTCTGCAGACTATGTGAGGTCCACAGTCCTAAATAGACAGTGGATAATATTTTCTAACAGTTAGAGAAAGTTTTCATTACATTTCCCAGGACGCATGATTATAGCAGTCAATACCACAGACGTTTAGCCAACTTCATTTCCTCCCTGTCCCCTTCTCTCCCTCAGTTTCCCTGCCCTATGGCTTCTCTTCCCTTAGGAGCAAGGTGCAGCTTTGTTTCCTCATAGCATCCCGATTAGTCTCCAGTGAATTCAAATAATTCAGGCATCATTTTATCATTGTTTCTCAGAGTTTGGGCCAAGAACTACCTGAGGCTATATCACTAGTAATACTTATTAAAATGCAGATTCTTGGGTTCCACCATTGATTCACTGAATTAAAACCTCCGAGGATGATGCCCAAGACTGTTGTCTAAACAATCCCCCTAGATAATTATGATTCACACAAAAACTTTGAGCTCAATTTAGACTTAGTGATCGGTTAGCTCATATAATTAGATCGAATTAAATTATAGTTCAATTCTCAGACAGAAGGGTCAACTTTACTTGGCAGTTCTACTCCTGCCCTTTCCTTATTTATTCACTGGTTTCAAAGTATAGGTAGCTAAACAACATGGGGATGTGGAGAAAGAGTCTGCATAGATAAAGTCAAGCTTATTAGCCAAACTGGGAAACTAATTTCGAGTGCATTATTTCTATTCACAATGGGCAATAAGTTTTCCATTGGCATTTCTTGAATGGGTAAACATACCTAACTTATAATCAAGATACAGTATTAGTTGCCCAAAAAAGTAAACCAACAGTGAAATATATCCCAATTCTTAGTTAACTTATTTCTGTGTCTTAGATCAAAAAATCTTAAGGGTAGCAGAGCTGGTACTGCACGCAGCATCTTGCATGGGTACATTGTGGGTGGAGTCTTTTTTACAAAATATGGTCAACAAAAGCTCTCAATGGGCTAGCCAAAGCCAGTTTACAAGAGTTGTACCCCAGCCATGCACCCTGATTAGTGTGATTTCTTCATCCACCCAATTCCTGAACTTCCTAACATCTTAGCAGTTTAGATTCATCCTCAACCAAGTCAAAGCTAATAACAGCCTTTGAATCTTATTCTGTCAGTCAGCTCAGACAATATCTCTGAATCTGATTTAACTTTTATTTAAGCTGCCAATGCCATAAAGACTATCTGATTTTTTTTCCTAACCTATCCTATCTAATAAAGATGGGATATGCTAATTGACCATCACACCCTTGCAAAGATGGCAGCACCCACAGCCAATAAGGAGGGAATATGCTAATTGACTGCCACATCCTCAAAGATGGCGGTGCCCAGTCCCCTCAGCCCTGCCAGGGTGGCAGGCGTGTGGCATGGCCAGGCCTGCCCCCAGGCGCCTGCCTCCAGAGTCCCCCAGTCCCCTCAGCTCCCCAGCCATCCAGGGCTGGCCCAAGGCACAGGCAAGCCTCAGATGGCAGCTACCCAGCCGCCCAGGACTGGCCTGAGGCTCAGGCAAGCCTCAGATGGTGGATGCCCAGCCTCCCAGGGCTGCCCGAGGCTCAGGTAACCAGGGCTGCCTGAGGCTTGTGCTGCTGGCAGTGGCAGCAGCAGAGGTGTGATGGGGGTGTCGCCTTCCCCTGATCGCTGGGTCACCTCCCGCCCCTGAAGGCTCCCGGAATGTGAGAGGGGGCAGGCCGGGCTGAGGGACCCCCTTCCAGTGCATGAAAATTCATGCACTGGGCCTCTAGTATAGAAATATTGGTGCTATGGTAGAGAATACATAACCCAAAAAAGGGATGGGCTTCCTCCTCTGAGAAATACTAATTAATAGCCTGGTCATCAAGTGCTTCGAAGTGAGCACAAAACTCCCCCAGTTGATGGGCTCCAATGCTGTTTTCCCAGCAGGAACTGCATGCTGGGACTGCTCCTTAGTTACAAGCAAGTTTTATTGTTTTCCCTAAATGAAAATAGAATAGTCTGGTGGTAGAATGGAATTACAGAAACAAGACTTCACTCGGGAGCCTGATCGAAACAGTTTAGAGAGGGAATTTTCTCAGTTTTCCATATTCTCTGTTTCAGACCACGGTTCCAGAACAGACGGCAGGAATGCTGCCTCACTTTGTCCTCACTTTGACTTCTGCATGGCCCTGTGACTGATGGCGCCAAGTCGCTTCTCCTCAACCTTGCACAGCAGTCTGTGCTCCAGCTTCTCATCAGTAAAGAAACTGGTTTCATTTGTACTCTCCTTCCCTCTTTACAAAACCCTAAGAACTAACTAAGTGTAGCACTTTTCTTTTAAGAGGGTTCCATTTTCGAAGGCTTCTTTTTTCTTTTTGAAGTGAAGCATTCAGTAGCTGTGCATAATTCTCCCACCCAGAAAACCTCCCCCCCTCCTTCCTTCCCAATAAAAGGAAGAGCTGATGTGGTTAAATAAATATTCATTAACTCCGAATTGATAATAAAATATACAGTATTGTGATTAAAACGAAATCTTCCTATTTTCCATTTTAACTAGGCCAAAGGTTTTGAAGATTTAAAATGCCGTCTTAACTTTTAATTGCCTCCCAAATTCCTAATATATCGGACATTTATTCTGTAACCACCAAGTCTTAGACTCTTTCATATAAATAACATATCACTTAAGCTTCTTGACAAATCTGGGGACAGCACTATTATCCCTCTTCTACAAACAAGGGCCTGAGGTTCTGGAAAACAAGCAGGCTTGTCCAATGTCACGGAGCAAGTAATAGAAATAAAATTCAAATCCTGGCCTCCTGACTCTAAGCTCGATATTGAGTCAATTATCCTACAGTTATTACCTGGGTAGGTACAACTGCTGAGAATAAATAGGTGATCAAACTTCAGAGCTTCTACCATGCCGAAGAATCCCATAGACTTTTTATCCTTCACTCTCGGGTAGCAGTTTCTCATGTATTTTGCAAGGTTAGCATGCTCCCGTATTCTCCTTCCTCCCAATTCATGTTTGTTTCACCTGCAGATATTATAATATCCATATCCTCAGACTTTCTTCCTTTATAGAGCTTTTTAGAAAAACCAGTCATTGGAGAGGAGTATAGAACTAAATATGCAGTGACACAGGGTGACATGACCCAAAGAATTCCTTCCACTGCATTCAGTCTCTAAGTGGCCCATTTCTAGTCCATCATGCAGTCACCAAGTGCAGGCAGTGCTGCCACGCACACCAGAACTCATACAGAATCTTTCTAAAGGATCCCTGCAAAACGCATTGTTTTTATAACTGCCAGTTAGGTGATGCCTCGGCTGCATTTGAGGAAGAGTGGGGACATCCAGTGGCTGTGAAGGTTGATAACAACTGAAATATCCCTACAGTGATATGTGATGATTTGATACAAACTCTTGTGCTGCAAAGGGTCTCAAAACACTTTTGGTTTTGGTAATTTTTAAATTATAGTAAGTGGGATCCTATGGCAGCCAGCATATTTGTGTTTAAAGTTCAATTGGCAAGTATATCTCCCCTCAAAATTATGTTTTTGAATAACTGGGACATAGTCCACTGCTCAGAGTGAGCTACCATATTAAACCAAAGTACATGATGAGATTAACTTCTTTATTAAAAAAAACCTGAACATAATAAACTGTTCAACTTGGTCCATTTATATAGATGACCTTCTGCCTCAGGGTGTGCAAGGTACACCAATATTGAAAGGAGTCTTCCTTTTGACAGGACAGAGGAAAATGAAAAAGTTTGAGTCAAGAGGTCTCATTGACCAGCTAGTGTAATTTGGGAATTAAAATCATTCAACGAGGAAAGACAACATTGAATATAAAGCTCAGGTAGATAGCTCACCTAATGATTCTTCTAGAATAGATTTCCTTTCTGAGGTCTGCCATCTCTGCTTTGTGGGAACACAATGTTATATTTCAGGATTGCTTTGGAAAGACTGAGGATCAAGAGACCAGTGTTCCCGCTCTGACTCTCCCACTCATTAACCATCTGACCCCACGCTAGTCAGCACACAGTTGAAACTCAGCTTTCTCATCTGTAAAACAAGTCAATGAGATAACCTCTAAGGGTCTGTCATTATAAAACACTCCCTCATCCCATTTCCTTGTTTGTCATGTATCTATTTGTCTAATATTATGGCTGTACTAAAGTCATCTGACACCTTGAGGTATTTTAGAAGACTCCTCCTAAAAGAAAGAACCATAGAAGTTTCATTAGCAGAAAAAAAAAAACACTCTGTATTAGCAAATTATATACTCACATTAAGCTAGATGATATATGGCACAGAAATGCCTTGCATTGTATCCTCCTCTAAACTCCAAAAGTACTTTATTATACCTCCTGTCTTCTGTGAGATGCAGAAGGGAGGATGAAAAGAGAACCCAGGAATCCTGCATTCTCACTCCCTGTTCTAAACAGTAATTATTATGATTTTT
Organism: Eptesicus fuscus; assembly: GCF_027574615.1. Lineage (NCBI taxonomy): Eukaryota > Metazoa > Chordata > Mammalia > Chiroptera > Vespertilionidae > Eptesicus > Eptesicus fuscus. The sequence continues at coordinate 80,925,866 of NC_072479.1, forward strand.
TTTTTTTTTTTTGGGGGGGGGGGGTACAGGGAAAAAATGCTTGTGCCATGGTTCTCAACAGTTTGCCAGTTTGCCATAAAGTGCATTTGAAGATCGTTCTCATTTTTATCCCGCCTACACAGGAATAGGAGGCAGATCAGCAATGAGAGATATCACAGGAATTTGCTTTCTCTGTCTTAAGAAGAGCCATTGCATTTCTTGCCTGAAGTTTAACTTGATTATGCATTCATTAAAGACGAGTGATGGCGATGATTAAACAAAAACATCTTTAAAATGCAGAGTTCATTTCAGCCCATTTGGTTTTGTTACACACAAATTGGATTTGCATTGCATCCTGCACAGCAGGTACTCCACTTGAAATCAAAGACAGATGCTTTTATGGGATTAAAAAGAAAACCTAGAGGGAGGGGGAGGGGGAGGGGCTAGAGATTGAGAGATTTTGCATTTCGGTAATAATGGCTCCAAAATGAAATAGTGATCATATTGCCGCTTTATCCATATAAGTGTTTGGGCTATAATTAAAAGGAAACAAGAACCCCTCATCATAACTTGAATCATTGTCAAAGAAGAACATTTAATTTGCAAGGGGGAAAATGACTTTTCCCATAAATGTCTAATAATACCTTAGCATATTTGAAATTTAATCATAAGTGGCTTAGAATTAAACCATTTGAATTTATTGCTGAAACATTTCAAGTGGTGACATTAAATGCTTTGTTTGAAATTAGCCATTAATTCAAAAGTCTTCTTTGGAGCTGCTGTGGGAGTTTAACTCCTTGTCTGTAAACAAAAGTCCCTGGTTCTCACACTATGTAATTAATCTTCATTCCTCTAGAACACTCATATTGCTGGCTATTTACTCTGATCCCTTTGGTTAAATTACTCTGGACACTATAATTTTATAATTGATATCATCTGCTGCTTTTAAATTTACATATACCTATCAGCTTATTGGACATCTGTTGGGAACACTAACTAAAAATAAAGTCAGATTGACAGAGCCCCAGTGTGCCTCACCTTTCCATTACTTCCAAGAAACTTTGTACAGGGAATGTGGTTAATCGCTTATAATGTCTTGCAGAGGGTCTCACTCTGTAACAGGCTTATATTAGCATTTCTCATCTATTTAATGATTGCATCTTATGATAGATTGATTGCACTGATGGCCCCTATTATTGGCCTCCCTGTATCTGTGTTCACTGCAATGTAAACTTGCAGATCTTCTCATGAAGAAGTGGAATCTTATTTCTGCAGCTCTTGAATCTGAGCTAGGCTTGTGATTTGCTTTGGTCAAGAGTTTGGTGAAAAAATGATATGCCAGTTCTAAGTCTAGGCTCTGGAGGCCTTGCGCATTCAGCTCTTTCTCTTTAACCCCTGATTCTGCAGTGAGAACAGACCCAGGCTAGCCTGAGATGTGTGGCCCAGTAACGCTGTAAGTTCTGCCAACATCTAACCTACCCCCATATGCAGAGCTGCCAGGGAAAGCAGTCCTGAGAGGAAGTTTATAGCACTACAGGCCTACCTCAAGGAACATAGTCAATCTATTCTGTTCCATTAATTATTATGCCTATTTCACACTCTACTGATTAAGGTAAGTTTTATAGTAAATCATGAAATCAGGTGGCATTCATTCTTCATCTTCATTTCTCCTTTTCAAAATTGTTTTGTCTATTCCAGATTCTTTGCCTCTCCTTATAATTTTAGAATCAACTTGTCATTTTCTATGAAAATCACATTCACACTAAGATTTTTTTTTATTGGCATTAGATTGATTCTATATATCCATTTATAAAGAATTACTCTTAACTATATTAAATCTTCCAGTCTATGAATATGATATATCCTACCCCGGATTTAGGTTTTCTTTAATTTTCTTTAATGTTCTTTTGTTTCTCACTACACAGGTCTTGTACGTATTTTAGCAAATTTTGTCTAAGTATTTCAGAAAGTATTAACTCCATTTTTTAAGTGAGAGAACAAGATGATCAGGAAGATTATATAGTTCATCCAAGGTCACACAGCTAGCAAGTGGCTGAGCCAAGATTTGAACCCAAAAGTGACTGAACCCAAAGACCGTGTTCTTAACCACTAGGCCAGCAATTGTCAGAGCAAAGATATGAGGAGTTAAACCAACTAGGAAGTTTTTTTCAAATCTTACACACCACCTCACTAGACATTCTGATATCTCATTAAAGAGAGGATTAGTGAGCCTGGATAGCTTGAAAAGCTCCCAAGGTGTTTCTGTTACAGCCTGCTGGTTGAGAACGACCGAGTAAGGCTTTTTGCAGTCATCAGACTCAGAATGGTCAATTTTAGCTCATCACCATTTGTAGCCCTTGCTACCTGGTTTCTAAAAAGATCAGGCCAGGAAAGAGAACTAGCTTGGCATGACAAGAAGAGCCAGACAGAGCCTATGTTAGCAGATATAGCTTTATAAACAACAAAAATGGATTTCGCTCCCACATTCTGGTCGCACCTAAGCTTCTATCCTATGAATAAGCTTATAGTCTAATCATTAAAGATAAGACACAGAAATTAATTTCGAATGCAAGTAATGTTTTAAAGTCTGACATTTATTTAGTTTTTCTTCACCTATTCTACTTTAACCTATTTTGTTTCCCTTCTGTCTCTCCTCCCTTTAATAAGTTGAACATTTAGTTTTGAAGAATGGAGAAGCAAGCAAGAAAAAATGGGATAATATATTGCAGATTAGATGTGCCATGTTTATAGAAAACAGGATCATGGTCATGGGCAACTTGTCAGTACGGAGCCATGCTCAGGAACTTCCTGCCTGCTATGGGACTCGTCATGATGTGCTGGCTGGGGGATACACCATTGAAAAGAAATGGGCTCAGTAGTGAAATCTGTGTATCTGTCACAGAGGAGAAGATGGCTAATATTTCACAAATAAACTATTTGAATGAAAATCAAACTTTTAATAGATATTATTCATTATAAAATTAATAATTGCTAAAATTTATCTAGTCTACTAGGTACAGTTACTGCCTTTGGAGATTCATAGGATAAAAAGGGAGAAAAAAGATCATGTTTACTTCTCTATTTTTGCCTTTCTGTTGTTGTTGTTCTCTTTTTCTACTTTTTTTTTTATATGTTTACTTCTCTCAAGTAATTTTCACTTCATAAGGGAGAAAACAGACATGTGTAAAAGACAATTCAAGGCATCCCCAAGTCCAGTCTGCAGGACGCCCTGACGTCCTGGCACCCTGATATAAATAAGCAGGCATCTTATATGAAATAGCAGGGTACCTGGACATACTAGAGCTGAGTCAATATGGCCTGGATCAGGCGTCCTCAAACTACGGCCCGCGGGCCACATGCGGGTATTTTTGCCGTTTTGTTTTTTTACTTCAAAATAAGATATGTGCAGTGTGCATAGGAATTTGTTCATAGTTGTTTTTTTTTTAAACTATAGTCCGGCCCTCCAACGGTCTGAGGGACAGTGAACTGGCCCCCTGTTTAAAAAGTTTGAGGACCCCTGGCCTAGATAGTTGATGTATCTGAGTGTATGTTTTTATCTATAAAATAGAATGAAAATACATGCTTTACACATTTTTCATGAGTTTTAACAGAGATAATGGAAAATGCTCAGTAAACTGTCAACATTGTTATTGGCGCTGATGGTGGCAGCAGTAGTAGGAATAGAATGATTATCATCTGTCATCCAGCCACTGCCTGTAAGCCTACCTCAGTTAAATTACTTCTGTCTTCACATATTTTTAGCAAAACACATGGTACCCTTTTATCAATAAACTTATTTGGTTCCATACCTCTCATTCAATGGAGTTCCAAACATTGTCAGAATACCAGAACCAAGATTCAGATGCCTGAGTGCTGACTGTGGGACCATTCATGACCTTAGAGCAAGTTTACCTTGTTGTTAATCAGACCTAGAACATTGTTACAACTATTTGGGATCTGCGTTACCCCAAGTCAAAACACCTCCAATCCTCAAAATTTGCCCATCTACATAGAGACCTCTGTCTTGACCTCTGATGTAATCTTTGGTGTAATTTCCCCTAGAGCAAGCATGTCAAACTCATGGCCAATGAAGTATCTGGCATCCTGTCATGATTAGCACTCTTGATTGACCCATTCTGGAAAGACTGTATTGCTTTACAACAGATAGAGCCACTTCTTTTTAAATGTTGAACTATAATAATACAGAACGTTTGAATCTTATTTGTCATAATGACTAACATCTAAATAGCATTTTAGATTAGAATAATAACCTAATTCCCACCCACCTGAATAATAACCTTGAAGGAAAGATATTATTTCATCCCCACAGTGAGGAAATTGAGACTGGAAAAGGTGAAGTAAATTTCCCACTAATATACTAGTATACCCAAGTTAAAATTTAGAACCAGGTCTTCTGACTCTATCACCTATGAGTTTATCATGCCCAAACTTCTATTTGGTCAAATAATCCCTTTTGCCAGCTTAATCAAAACATGCACTTATTTTTTCACTCCAAAAATATTTAGTGAGTAACTTTATGTTACAAATACCTTTGTCCTCGAAAATATTCACATTCTAGCAAGAATACAACGCTGTAAACACAGGAGTGGTGTCGTATTCCACCTGGAATTATCAACTCCTAACACAGTATCTGGCATGAAGCATATTTACTGAATGGATTGATTGATTAATTAATTAATAGTATATGAATGAATATATTAAAAATTAAATTACCTTTTAAGGCAAATGTTAACCATGAGAAATTACTCTGAAAAAGCACAAGTGTTATAAATGTTAAGCAGTATAACTGTATTCAATTTTAGGTGGAATTTTAATTTCAATTAGAATGCCAGAGTGAGTTCTTAGATAATTTTAATAATGTCTTTTTTATCCTATTTAACATTATTTTCTTCATATTCAACATACCATTAGTAGGAAGACTGTTTTAAGTTCCTACTTCAAGTGTTCTTGAATTCTTTGACCTGATTGCAATCACTTCAGCAAATGCACCCACACCCTGATGCTGTCATTGCCAAAATTCCCATATGGAAGGGGAGGAGCTCTCTCAGAGGACTTGGCACAAATCCTTATAATACACTCATCACATTCTATTATGATTATCTGTTGACATGTCATTTTCCCCCTCAAATCAATGCCACTTGATACTTCACCTACCAAAAGTTTTCAAGATTTTAAAACAAAACTCACAACTTTTTAAGTAAAATTTTCTCCTTGAAAAATTAACCCAAAATAAAGTTCCTTTATATTTAGAAAATATTTAACAACACCTCCACTGTTCAGTTCAGTTTCCTTAATACGTCCCTTTCACTAAAGTTGTAAATCAATGCATAAAGTCCTAAAATGAATATTAAATTTCTGAAACACATCTAAGCTAATTTGAGAGGACAGTTTTAAGGTAGAGAGTCCTCTGTCTCCAGTTGATGGCAATGGTACCCAGGTTAACACATTTCATTACAAAAGGTTAGTCTACCCAGGCATTACCAAATTATTAGCTAAAACACAGTACTGTGTGTCTAAGAACTTCATGAGGCACTTTCAAACAGGAGTCATGGACTTGTGCTGATTTTTTATATAAGACAAATTTAAAGTAGCTTCTTTTAGTTTAAGAAAAATATTTAAAGACTAGGTAAACTCACTGTTTTAATAACAGAGGGTCATTGCCTCAAATTCATTTTCTTATGTGTTAAACTTGCTTGTCATTTTATGTGATAGTTGTGTTCAGAGACTCCAATGTCGTTAGAATCTGATCATTACCAATTCCTCAGAGAAGGAGAAGTACTAGCAGTATTTTGGAAGCTCAGTGTCTGAGATAGTTGAACTAGTTCTTGATGTGATCTGTTACTGAGACCCTTAGAAGGCCAAGATTTTCCTACTTAAATATGCCACACACAGGTGTTTGGAGTTTACACTGTATACCAGCACCACCACCACCACACATTTGGATTTGCTTCAGACTTCTGAGAGGGACAAGACCAGAAACAGTATTTGACTCCCAGGACTCTCAGAATTAAGCTAAACAAGAGTAGGTAGTTGATTTTAAGTAAAGCTTGGAACAAAATCTATAATAATAAAAGCATAGTATGCTAATTAGACCAGACAGCCAAACGACCTTCCAAATGAAGCCGGGGTTGCGCAGGCCTAGGTAAGCCACCGCGGCTGCAAGGGCCAAGCCCTTTGCACGAATTTAGTGCATCAAGCCTCTAGTATTTTTTTTTTTTTTTACATCGATCAGTTGCCTCCTGCACACTCCCTACTGGGGATGTGCCCGCAACCAAGGTACATGCCCTTGACCAGAATCGAACCTGGGACCCTTGAGTCCGCAGGCTGACGCTCTATCCACTGAGCCAAACCGGCCAGGGCGTAGCCTCTAGTATTATATAAATGGGATAGTATGTGGCATTCATTGTTTAGCTGTGTATTACCTATATACTATTCTTTATACAAATTCTAAAGCCCATCCTTTCAATTCATTATTCCCCCAAATTATTTTCAAAACATAATTTCAGGCTATGATGGTCAGAAAGTTCATTTTAATGGTGAACACAATAGAAGTAAAAGACTCACAAACAAGTTAAAGAGGAAGTTTGGAGAAGGAATATTCTGTCAGAAGAATTCCAGCCATATTGGCAATAGCTCAGTGACAGTGGTTATTCCTATAGTCTACTGTCGAAGGACTGACACATTTCATCAAAGCTTCCACTCACTGCCTCAGCCAACTGTCGCTGGTAAATGACTTAATCTTTGCTAAACTTTTATGCAGGAAAAGCAGAGTAGTTGAAATACACCCACATATAGACCTAAAACTCTAATGAGATCATTTGACATTCTGATTGATAGGAAATCTACATTATGTTTTGACTTGCCTGCCACCCTTGATATGGTGTATTTCCAGTCTGAAAGGTTCAAACATGATAGTTATTTTACAGTACATCCCAGCTGTAGCTGAGAAAGAAGAAATGTGGAAATGAATGAGTTAATTGCCAGTTATTTGTTACAAGGTAAATTTTTAATCACATTTCATATGTATTATTTTTATTCTTAGTGAAAGTAATTGGTTAGGAGGACAGCGGGACATAAATATTTTATGTAATCTCCTAAAAATAAAGAGTCGTGTGGGTTCTTTCATGAATGTGTATTTATAAACCTTAGGTTGAGGGAATTTACTCGTGAAGGCTGAAATGCAAGACAATACCAGTTACAACATCTGCTTGAGTCCATTGTGGATCGGCCATTGCCATCCTAAGACACCCAAAGCTTTACTAGAATTTTGGATTGATTTGTATTTTATGGTAAACCCACACTTTCCAAAAGTGTTGGTATGGCGTTTTTCTGCTTAATGCTGATCTTTCCTGCAAACCTTTCCTAGTGGAGGCACCCAGAACCACAATGAATTCTGGGTGCCTCCACTATACTGTATCGCTAAGTCAGGTAAGTCCTATTATTACATTTACATATGAGGTGGGCAGAGAGGTCTGGTATCTGCATTCACGTGCATTCCTCCATTCCCACCACTGTTTTATCTGTTTGAAAAAGATAAATTGCTATTACCAGGAGAATTAAGAGGAAAAATGTTTGGCTAATGTCATCCAAAGCTTCTTTACCAGGGGAAATCGGCCTAAGCTTGTTAGTCACCCAACACACTAAGGCTCTGGGATCAAAGGCAACAACCTCCAAATTGCATTCTGACAATCACTGTTTTCCCTTCCACTTCTTAAAAAAATGTCAGTCCATCTGTTCCTGATTCTTTACAATTGAATTTGCACATTGGGTTTCTCTCTCTCTCTCTTTCTCTCTTTTTCCCACTCTCTCCGTCTTTCAGAGTCTTAAGAACTGATTTTCTTTTAACTAGGAAGTTTTATCTTGCCAGCAATCAGAGCTCAGATACAGACATATACAAGTTTCAGTCAAAACTCTTAATACGTAAAATTTTAATTGCTACAAGGTTTGGCAAAATGCCATGCTTTTTCCAAATTCATAAGACAGATGAGACACAAGAGTGAGATAAATGATACTGCCTTGCTATTTCAAATGCCATATTGATATAGTCATTATGTGTGCCAATAAGGCTCACTGTCATCTAATTTTAACCTGTTTCTGTGTTGATTATGCTTAATTTTGGTCTTTTCTCTCTTTTGATATATGTTCTTCATTTAATAGCATCTAAGTTTGTGAAAAACGAAATCTTTCAGACAACTTATTAAGTGCCTGTTACGTGCAAAACACTGTATTTCTTATCTCAGGCAAGAGGTTAGAGATTATAAACACTAAATATTCCTGACACATAATATGGACTCACTAAAATGTGTGAGAAAAAAATGAATAGGAGGAAGAAAAGGATAGCAAGACAGAAGAAAAAGACAGCAAGCATCTAATAATTCATTCTACTTAAGAAAATGTATACTCCATCCCATCATTTGCCATAATTTCTTCATAGCAAATGTTATTACCTAATATTGTCTTGATTACTTGCTGTTTATCATCTTTCTCTTTAGCCCAAAAATAACGACCATGGAAGCAGCAAACTCGTTGGACTGACTCACAATTGTAAAATAAAATAAAAAATAAAAAGTGTTTTTGCCTAGAACCTGGGAAATGCCAAAGAAATGTGAAATCAAAGGAAAATGAATTAATCCCCTGACCTTAGAAGGAAAAAAATACTTTTCCTCTTTCCACATTCACCCGCAATGAGAAGCCTTCCTTCTGGAATCTTTACTCCCACCATGGTGAGGAAACCTGCTCTGAATGTACCTTGCTCATCTAGTAGTCAATTGTTGTGCAGAAAAGAATTAGAATCTGAATTTGTCCACATCAGGTGGAGAATTTTCTAATGGAATCCAGGTTGGAAATTGCTTTTTCTTTTTTAAACAGGTTACATAGATTTTTTTGTCTTTTTTAAAAATTGAGGTAACACCCTAACCAGTGTTGTTAAGTAGTTTGAGTGCCAGCCATGCACAGAAGGGTCATGGGTTTGATTCCCAGTCAACAGCATGTTCCTGGGTTGCAGGTTCGATCCCTGCCCCTAGTAGGGACATGTGCAGGAGGCAACCAATCAATGTGTCTCTCTTACATCAATGTTTCTCTCTTTCTCCCCACCCTCCTTTCCACTATCTTAAAAAAATCAATGAAAAAATTATCCTCAGATGATGATTAACAACAACAACAAAAAGATAAAAATTGAGGTAACATTGTTTTATCATATAAGTTTCAGATGTACAACATTATAATCTGACATCTGTATACACTACAGTGTGCTCACCACCACAGCTGCACTATTTATAATAGCCAAGGTATGGAAACAACCTAAGTGTCCATCAACAGATGAATGGGTAAATAAGATAAAATAGATACATATATACCCACACACAGTGGGATATTACTCAGCCATATAAAAGATGAAATCTTGACATTTTGGGACAACATGAATGGACCTTGAGGGCATTATACTAAGTGAAATAAGTCAAAGACAAATACCATATACTTTAACTCAAGTGGAATTTTAAAAATGAACAAACAAAACAAAAACAAACTCACAGATGTGACCAAAGATTGGTGGTTACCAGAGGGATAGGTGGGGGGAGGAGGGCAAATGGGTAAAGAGGCCAATTGTATAGATGTATGGAAACTAGATCTTTGGTAGTGAGCACTCTAAAGTGTATACAAATGTCGAATTATAAGCTTTTCATTCGACTTTCCCTAGCAGGTTAGAGACACAGTCTCTATACCTCCCTTTTAGTCCTGCTTTCTGCTTCTCAACCTACCCCTTCTTTCCATTTCATGTTTATTTGGTTTTTCTTTCATTTAATTCTTATACATTTAGCCTACAAAAGTTCTTCTACTTCTTCCTGACTCAGGAGTTCTTACAGCTACTTCCTTGAAGTTTTATCTTTCTTATTTCCTATTTTGTTATATAATCTTTTTCTTTATCTTTTTTTTTTTTTCCATACACATCTGATTGACCACAAACATTAAGCTATTTCCTCCTGGGAAAGGTATGGTTGCCTCAGAGAACACACTATTAAAATAATGGAAAGTTCATAGTTGATCATTGTACTGAATGATAGTTCAGATACTCCTGAAAAATTATTTACTCTTCTTTGCAATTAAGTGTAGCAATTAGGAAACTTTGTATATCACTCTCCAGTTATCCTTTAAAAGTCCTCCTGTATTTGATGGTGGTGTAATTGGCTCTTAATTTTATATTGCACTAGAGGCGCAGTGCACAAAATTCATGCACAGGGGTGGGGGTCCCCTCAGCCCAGCCTGCACCCTCTCCAATCTGGGACCACTGGCTCCTAACCACTCACTGGCCTGCCTGATGCCCCTAACCACTCGCCCCTGCTGGCCTGATCACTTCTAACCGCTCTGCCTGCCTGCCTGATTGCCCCTACCTGCCTCTGCCTCAGCCCCTGCCACTGTGGCTTTGTTCGGAAGGACATCCAGAAGACATCTGGTCTATCCGGTCTAATTGGCATATTACCCTTTTATTAGTATAGATAGGTAGGTTAAAAAGAGGCAGCTTACTTTTAAGATATCTGATGAATAGGTTTTTAAATAAGGTGATAAGGAAATTAAGACCACACTGTCTGTCACCCCATTTGAGTCTGGGGTCTCAATTTTCATGTTGGTAGAAAGCAAAAAAGAAAAGTGTATCACATGAAATGATATCCTATCTAATAATAGACAAATATGCAAATTGACCATACCTCTGACACACCCACAGGCCACGCCCACAGGCCACGCCCACCATCCAATCAGAGCGAGTATGCAAATTAACCCAAACCAAGATGGATACAGCCACAGAGAGCAAGGTTTCCTAGGTAACAGAGGAAGCCAAGCTTTCCATAGCCATTGCAGGCCTAAGCCTCCACTCAAGCTACAAAGTTTCAATTATAGAAGGTAAACAAATTCAAACAAATGGCGGCAGAATGGAGCTTGAGAGAGCAAGCCAGGGTTGCCGCTGGCAACAGGGGAAGCAAAGCTTTCTGCACACCCTGGCGGGGCTCACCCGCTTAAGGCAACAAAGTTTCAATTATAACCCCAACAGAAATGACTGTGGGCCTCCAGGCTACAAAGTTTCAATTGTAGAAGGAAAATAAATTCCAGATACCAGGGACTCTGCTTGGGTTGCCAGGGGGCGTGGCCAGCCTGCAAATCACCACAGGTCCCCTCGCTCAGGCCACCCCATACCCCAAGGGAACCCCCACCTGATCCGGGACGCCCTTCAGGGCAAACCAGCTGGCCCCCACCCCTGTATCAGGCCTCTATCCTATCTAATAAAAGAGTAATATGCAGATTGATCATCACTGCAACACACAATATAGCTGCCCCCATGTGGTCAAAGATCCTGCCCCCATGTGGACACAAGATGGCCACCACAGATGGCCAGCAGGAGAGGGCAGTTGGGAGGCACCCGGCCTGCAAGGGAGGGCAGTTGAGAAGGACCAGGCCTGCAAGGGAGGGCAGTTGAGAGGGACCAGGCCTGCAAGGGAGGGCAGTTGGAGGTGATCAACCCTGCAGGAGAGGGCAGTTAGGAGTGACCAGGCTGGCAGAGGAGGGAAGTTGAAGGGCAAACAGGCTGGCAGGGGAATGGTTAGGGGGTGATCAGGCTGGCAGGCAGAAGCAGTTAGGGGCAATCAGGAAGGCAGGCAGGCAAGCAGTTGGGAGCCAGCAGTCCTGGATTGTGAGAGGGATGTCCGACTGCCCGTTTAGGCCCGATCCAGTGGCCTAAAGGGGTCCCAGATTGGAGAGGGTACAGGCTGGACTGAGGGACAACCCCCTTCCGTGCACGAATTTCGTGCACCGGGCCTCTAGTAGTTTTATATAGGCACTAGTAGCCCTGCACACAAATCCGTGCACCAGTAGCTCGTTAGTAGCTTGCTGCATCCTCCAGTAGCTCTCTGCCCGCTGCCTTGCCCTCCTGTAGCTCCCCCTGCCCTCCTCCCCCTTTCTCCCCCTCATAGCTTGCTGCCCTGCCCCCTACTGTAGCTCTCCACCACCCACCTGTAGTCAGTAGCTCACTGCCGCCCTCCTGTAGCTCTCTACTGCCCACTTGTAGCTCGCTGCCCCACCCTCCTGCTGATCCATGATCCGGTCTGTTACGTTTCATGGCACAACAACCATTTGCATATTACATCTTTATTATATAGGATTGCTTTTGAGGTCAGCAGTCGATTTCCCAGAGACGAACTTTCTATTTTCTGAAGGGCTGGAAAGAAAAGTGATTGTCTTCCAATTGCTTCCATGCAAACATGGGGTACTAGGTCTTTCAGTGGAAAACTTAGTTTGCAATTTCTTATTCCACTTAAATCTGTGTCTTTAGTTTTTGGAGGAAGTGGGCTTTGTTGTCTCTTCAGGAAGCATGCAAAATCATGTACTGGGCTTTGTGATCTTTCGGCCATGCAGTATTCACTGCCCCCTTTGTGGTACCGGTGTTTTTCCCATTTCCTTTGCTTAAACTCCCTTTTCCACTCTCCTAGTATGGAATTCTGGTGCAGTTGCCATCACTCCCCAGTGCTGGAGATGAGCATGTAACTCAGAAGAAAATTCCATCCTCCTAGCCATGGTGATTTATTTGGGGTTGAGACTAGGACCATAGCTGGGCTGATTAGACACAGTCCCAAGACTTATGCCTAGACTGTTTAGGGAATGGAGTTCTACTTGGTCATGAGACATGAACCTTGGAAGATGTAGGGCTGGAGCTGCAAGTTTCCCACTTGCTACCAAACAGAATCGTGAATAAAGCCAATAAAGAAGGCAGATGAAGAGACGACGAGAGAATTGGAGAATTGGTCCTGACTGCATCATTTTAGATGGATCAAGGCACATCTGAAGTTACTTCTAGCCTGACATTTTGCAGTTCCCAAGCCAATGAACTCTTTTTTTTTTTCTTTACTGCTTAAGCAAATTTGAATTGGGTTTTCTGTCATTCGTAAATCAAAGAGTTTAATATAAAGAAGATGGTTGGAGTTATGCTACCCATCGGAAGAAAATTCCAGATGACAATCTGCAAATGATCTGTCGAGAGACAAAACCCATGCATCACTCCCAGAGCCTCATCTGTATGAGGGATACCCATTCAGAAATCTGGCTCTCAGTTTCTTTGGTGTTAAGTTGATGGAGGAAATCCATTTTATTGTCTTCAGGTGTACCTGGCACTTTTAAATCTGCCCCCACATTTGTTCAGCTCTCACAATACCAGAAATACAGGATAAAGATTTCCTTAGAGACTGTAAGAAAATTTGAGTCAGATTGTCTAGCTCTATTCTGCTCCTTAGAATATGTTATGGCTATGAGCAGTGGCACTGCAATTCTAAGACCTAGCTAGGATTATTTATGTAAACCTAATAAACTTGTCTCCAGGTTTCCTGCTCTTCAGCTTGGGGGTTTGATTAGTGTCATAATCAATTTATCAAGGATCGGGGGCCAAAGGGATTTTGATCTCAATATTATCCTCCTTCAGACTCCTCCCCCCCCCCCCACCCCCGCCCATTTAGGCAGAGTCTTAACTAAATGTGTTTAAAATAAATCTATTACCTTTTTACACAGATCAATGAATAGCAGGTCAACTGACTTTACTATATCCACATGGCAAACTACAGAAAGAGGTAACTTTTTGTTTGTTCGGTTTGGTTTTTTTGAATGAAATAGGAGCTGGCACTGCCTAATAAACCTTGTTCTTTTCATCCTCTGACAAGGATTCCCAAAGGAAGATTCCGTGGGACATTATCTATCCCAGCAGGAAAACAAACAAAAGCCCATTCTGCTTTTGAAGTTTATCACTTTAAAATATTGCTATTATGATGATAAGCCCTTTTGAGATTGACTTTTATTTTCATGGATATTCTGATAGTGTTCAAATCAGAAGCAAAACAAAGTCACCTTTGGATTTCCTCTTTTGTGAAATGCATTTCTCTGAAAACCCGAACGCCTCATTAACGGGGAGAGAAGAGGCCAGCAAGGTAGAGAGGCCTTTAGCTCCAAAACTGGGTGCTCCTGGGTCAGAGGACGGGAGGCTCCCTAATATAGGCTGCACAACATCTCTGTGTCCTTAGACACAGGACCCATGCACGGTCTCAGTGTACTGACAGTGCTTCTTCTACTTCTGCTTTCTAGAAAAATGTATGTTATAGCTCAGCCAGCTGAGAAAATATTTTATCTTTGAACCCTTGTGACCAATTTGTAACTAAGAGATAGTGCTTCCGGGGGGGGGGGGGGGGGCGCAGGGATTTAGTATGGCTATTGGAATATGAGTGGGATATCCCTACCCTTCCCCTAGCAAGAGGCAATCAGCAGAATCAAAGTAGTCTTCTTACACATTCAACAGATAACTGTTGGAAACTCACAGTGGTACAGGCATTCTTTAGCCTCATCCTCAAGAAAGAATATCTACAGTAGTATCGTTGACTGAATATTATTTATCACTTTTAAAGCCTATTCTAAATCTTGACATGAGAGAAGTCTGTTTTGCCCTATTCCCATATAGCCCAGTTACAATATTTTCATGTAAATTGTGAATGTCAATGGCATAGGATCAGAGTAGACAATTCACAGATGAACAATTGAACAACAACAAAATTAAAAACCATATGAAAAAATTTTCAGCCTCATAACTTATTTTAAAAATCCAACTTTAAATATCAATGATAGAAAACCCAATTTAATCTTCACAGGGAAAAGCCTACCAGTAAAATCCTTCCCCAAACCACACAATTCTTCAGAATTACTTACAATTCTTTCTAAACCTTATTCCACTTTCACTCCGTGAGTTCAGTGCCTGGATGGCAGCATCTTGTCCTTCATAAAGCTGTCCTTTTTGCAAACAATGTGCCACAGATGTGGACCACATCCTCTTCCCTTCATGTTCATATAAATAACAAACTGACCAAAGATGGATGGTGACAGAGAGGTTGTAAATCACTATTTTTCTAAGCCCTACTTTCTCTAAAGACTGCCTTGCCCCCTCTATTTTCAGAATCCCTATCCTAGGACTCAACCTACCCCCCAACTCCTTCACCCTTACCCTCCCCACCTCTGCTCTGAATCTCCCACCCACATGGAAACTCAACCTCCCTCACTTTTTCCTGCAGTCTTCACCCCCTATTGGCTCCAGTATAGTGAGTCACGTCGATTTTTCCCTTAATAATAAATTTCTTTTGTGTGTCCCACCTTCAGCACAGAAAAACCAAACTGGCAGAGTCTTTGATATTTCCTGCCTTTCCCTTCTGTCAGCTCCACAAGCTTCTCTGAAAAGAATGGAATGGTTTAGATATTTGTATTCTCATGACTTTGAATTGTGCCATCTCCTATAAAAAGCAGAAACGGCTGCAATCAGTTTACTGTTGCAATCAGTTTCGGTTTTAAGTAACATTTTTTTTCTTTTTTATATTAAATTAAATAACATTTTCACAACAGTAATACTCAATGTTAGCGAGGGTATAGTGAGACAGACACATTCACACTTAACTACTAGGTGTACAAAATGATACAAATTTGCTGAAAATCAATATAAAAAGAATATTAAAGTCAAGACATTTTAAAGAATCCAATCTTTAGAGCCTCATAATTCTACTTCTAGAAATTTATGCTAGAAATAACAATTTATGAATTGTCTTATATGTAAGGATATTCCATGCATTATTATTTATAACAAATTTAAACATCCAATGATAGAGGATAGTTGAACAAATCATGGTATGTTCATACAAACTGTAGGCATTAAAAATTGTGAGATTTTTGAGGAAATTTTAAGGCACGGGAAAATGTGTGATTCCTATTACTGGAGTTAATCTCTCTAAAACATGATTAATTGATGACTAATTCATATTTATACCTCCCAAAGTTACAGCACAGTGCCTATCATGTGATACGTGCACAATAAATATGTGTTGAATCATAAATAAATGAATAAATAAAACAGTGAATTTTGGCTTTGTTAAATTCCTTCTCATTTCCTCTAATGTTTTATGATTCTACATGAATTTTCTGTCAGAATATACACTTGCATTCCCTTTGAGAGTGTAAAGGTTAGATGGGAAGACAAGATAAACACATAAAACAATCATGAATGAAAGAAGACTCTGACATGAAGTACTCCTGACTTCACTGAAGTACTAGTTTCTAGTTCTGCATGTAAGGATCTTGGAAGTCACCACTCCATGCTAACAAGTGAAAACCTGAACAGACTGAAACATCAACTCTCCTTGGATGTGTAAGAGAGGGGAGGACACAAGGCACACTGCTGCTCCCAATACTGGGAAGACAGGGGAACAGAAGGAACCATGGCTTCCCAGAGCAGAGACTCACAAGCAGAAACCACAGGGGAACCAGCCGGGGTAGGAAAACCTGAACTGAAATTGACATACTGCTGGAGGCTCAGTGCGGATAACTCTAAGAGTTATAACCAAGTTCTGAATTAGGTTCATACGATGGGAGACGGGGGACAAGAAATCATAAATGTCCTGGTGAAAACTCATAACCCATCTCCACTGCTTGGATAAACAGACCCACGTATGTTAGCTACTAGCCTTTCAAGAGTTATATAATATTCATAATCAAAGGATAGCACATTTTTTTCAAAAGTGCAATAAACATCTTTCACCCAGACTCCTACTCTCTCCAACACTTTGAGGAGACTAGCATAGTTATATAATCCATGAAGAATTCAGATTTATACCTGTTAGCCTATACTAAAGTCATTTTTGTTCAACTGTTAGTCTTAAAACCAAGTTTCCAACAAAGCCCGATCCTTATAAAAATCACCTGGTTAGCCGAAACCGGTTGGCTCAGTGGATAGAGCATCGGCCTGCGGACTGGAAGGTCCCGGGTTCGATTCCGGTCAGGGGCATGTACATTGGTTGCGGGCACACCCGGTGGGGGATGTGCAGGTGTTTCTAGCTCTCTATCCCTCTCCCTTCCTCTCTGTGAAAAATCAATAAAGTATTTTTTTTTAAAAAAATCACCTGGTTAAATGCCCTCCAAAATAATACTTTAGTGAAGGAAATTTTCAATGGTTAAAGCTGCCTATTATAAGGTGAGATTAAAATAAAAGACAGTTAATGTATATCTCTTTATGTACCACAACTCTTTGGAGGGTCATAAACTAATAATTCTGTGCCCAGCCCCGCCCCCAGAACCAATTTCTGCAGTCTTGGAGGCAAGGTCATCCCCACTGAAAATGAATGGTCCACACTACTCTGATGGGGGGAAATGTTTAAATGCCGTGCTCTTAAAATGCAATGCTGGATCTCTAGGATTATCTTTGTACATAAGCTTCACCACATATATAAAAGGCAGCACATTACTTTCTTAAACACTTGATCTAATCAGTTTGAATGTCTCCCCCTCCCCCAAAATGGTTTCTATGTCTTTGAAACAGGGGTGAGAAGTAAAATTTAAAAAGAAAACAAAATTCTGACAACAGAAAACCAACAAATGATTAAATTAGAGATAAAATTCACTATCTAGTCTAGCATTCCTGACATTCCTTTGATAGATTGCTATTGGCAATTCTATACAGAGTAGCTTGCATTTCTCTCTTTGTTCCCCTCCCCCATTCTCTCTCAATCATTCATTCTGTGTATAACACATACAGCCACATATCTATATCACTGAGAAAGGATCAATCATTTTTCCCCCTATGCTGCTGAGACATACAATATTTATCACAGGTTAAAGAAAAAGAAGAAAAGAAAACCTAAGAATGTTCCCTTCAGCTGTATTTCTGTTGTGGACCCAGGAGCGTCCCAGTCCTCCTCATTTTACTTGTTTGTCAGCTCAGCCCAGAACAATCTGTAGTGCAATGAGGCTGATAAAGTTAGGTACCCACCGGCCACTGGAAAGAAAAACAGACCTGGTTATTGGTGATCTTCCTCACTATATTAAACACAGCTCCCATTAGGCAAACTCCCTTCCATCTTTTTAAACCTCTCAATACCTTGTAAATCAAATATTTATCAACTGAGAACCTCTTTTCTAGCTGTCTGATGTTTCAGCTCTGACAAAGTTGGACACTAGCCAGTTGGTGAAGAAACCTGTGAAAGAAAATCAGCCACAAGAAAAAAGAAAACTCTATTTCATTTTTATTTCACAGGAACAAACTGTCAAAAATCCCCCTCCATCTTTTTCCCTTTAAACTTGGCCTTGGAAAAAATACTTACCTGGAATGAGCCGGTCTGGCCACTGACTTGGTCAACAAATAATTACTGGACATTCATCAGCTGGGCCATATATCTTTGGGTCCTTGTAATGCATATTAAAATGTTGCTGAATGGCTATTAAGGTGGAGATTGTGAATAATATGCAACTTATAGAAGTATGTGCATAAGATGCAGCCATTTACAAAGGTAGACCAGAATCCGTTTGACAAACTGTATTCTTAAGGAGAACAGACAAAGCTGTTTATGGCAAGCTTTCCAAAGGAGACAAGCCCTGAACCCTGACTTAGAACAGGAGAAGGAATCCATATGGTGAGTGGGCAGCGAGGTGACAAATCCACAGGAAAGCACAAGTGGCATCTTCCCAGGGAAAGTAATTGCTCCAACAAAATTACCATATAGATGGGCCACGTTTTAAATGAGTCAGCCCCAGCTGATGTGGCTCAGTTGGTTGCGCGTCCTCCCATACACTGAAAGGTTGCCAGTTCCATTCCCTGGCAGGGCATATACCCTGTTGTGGGCTCCATCCCCAGTAGCGGGCAAGCAAGAGGCAGCCATTGATGTTTCTCTCTCTCTTTCTCTCTCTCTCTCTCAAAATCAATTTTTAAAAAATCTTAAAAGAATAAAAATTAAAAAGAACCATTTTCAGGACTGTTCTATAACAATCATATAGACCATGGCCTAAAGTAATACTACTGATGATTATCTACAGAATATTTTCAATTAAAAAACTTAAATGTCATTGCCCGGCCGGTATTGCTCAGTAGTTGAGCATTGACCTATGCACCAAGAGATCATCCATTCCATTCCTGTTCAGGACATATGCCCAGGTTGCAGGCTCGATCCCCAGTAGGGGGCGTGCAGGAGACAGCCAATAGATGTTTCTCAATGATGTTTCTCTCTCTCTGATCTCTCTCCCTTCCTTTCTCAAAAACCAATGAAAACATGTTTTCCTAAAGAAACTCAAATGTCATCGATAATCTGGTATTCACTGTAGTTACTGGTGTATAGATTTAAAAAGGACAAACATACTGAACACAATCTGGTTATCCAGGATCAAAGGTCATTCTCTATTTTGTTCTAAATGCCAGTGGATCCAGAGGGAGAGCCGGGACTTCAGAGCTTTTCAAAAACTCTGCAGACGATTCTAAGTTGCCTACAAATGTAAACTATGGCTCAGCACAGTTTCCTATTACAAACAGTTCCAAAGTAACTGCTTCAGCTTATTACATGAGCACATCTATACACGGCTTTGAAAGTTGGTTCTTTAGCTTACCATACATACTTCATTTTCAGAATCTACACTCCCTTTTGGCAGAACTTTGTGACCACTGTACTCCCAGATGCTATATAGCTGATTTCTGCATAATTTACTAGTCCTTTCCTTATAACACTAAGATAAGAACTCTTATGTGGACTGAGTATGCAACACTATTTGTAAAAGCCTAAGGGTAGTCACATGACCAAGAAATGTTAGTAAAAATGTTGCTGATTCATATCAGGGATATGTGTGTATATATGTGTGTGTGTAACCAAAGAAAATAAGGAAGATAAAAGTTCTGGTCCCAGGTCTCATATCAAGTGCCCACACAGGACCAGGCACCTTGCTAGGCTCTGGGCCAGGGGTCCTCAAACTTTTTAAACAGGGGGCCAGTTCACTGTCCCTCAGACCGTTGGAGGGCCAGACTATAGTTTAAAAAAAAAAAACTATGAACAAATTCCTATGCACACTGCTAAGTCGGCTGCTAAGCAGGACAGGCAGCGGCGGCAAAAACACCCGGTGGGCCGGATAAATGTCCTCGGCGGGCCGCATGTGGCCTGCGGGCCGTAGTTTGAGGACCCCTGCTCTGGGCACTGGGGGATTGCTGGTTCCCTCACCAGCTCTGCCTTCCTGAATCTTACAGTGGAGCAGGAAATGAATGAGGAAGTGCACAGCATGTCATGTAAGTGAAGGGAAGAAAATCAATTAGGTACGTGATAGGGGAAGGACGAAGAGCCTTCCCAGACAAGAAAGTCAGAGAAGGTCTCTTTAAAGAGGTGAATTTTAACATTTAAGCTTTCAGCTAAGACATGAAGGAGAAGGCGACAGCCATTTGAAGCATTTCAAGCATGTGAGAAAACCTGGGGCTGGAAAGAACTTAACCATCCTGGGCCATCTGTAAAATGATGAAATTGAGCTGCACAGTTTCAAATGCTATTTCCTGCTCTAAAAGTCTGTAAAAAAACAGACTCAAGTAATTAGTGGCTAAGTAAGAAAATGAAAAGCATTAAGCAAAGCATTTTATCCTAATCTGAAAGACATACTAAAGTTAGAGATGGAAAAGATGTTTGTCTCATTCCGATTCCACCAATTGGTTTAATGATGCAGAAATAAGGTTGCATAGCCTTTCATATTAGTATAACCAGGAACCTCTGTTGACAGATCATCTATATGGCATTTCTTGAAAACATCACTCTAAAAGGGAACGCTTAATGGACAAAAATACATAAATGGATAATGTAAAAAGAAGACAGGAATCAATTATTTTCATTAGTCAAGAAGACAGAACAAGGACTAATGGCTTTTAAGCCTTAGTAGGGGAAACTCGTGTTAAATAGAGCAGAACCTTGCTAATTCTCCCTTCAATAATTTCCAAACCCTATAATTTCCAGAAAGAAAACTAGTAGTCTTAGTTATATTTCAATAAGCATTTACTAATACAAGGTAGACAGGGAACTCTCATGAATTACTTTTCGTTACTCTCCAAAATATGCCACAAGAATGTTTGCTTGCCAAGGTCCCATGTTATATTACTAATAAAGTAAGTCCTTTGTCAAAAGTAACAAGCTACATATACATTTGAGTACTGTCCTTATAGAACTTTCCCTCTCATAGAGCTCTTATTCTCAAAGTCAATAAATCATCAGGGGGTTTTCTATATAGCAGTATGAATTAAAAATCAGACATCAAAGCATCCTTTTTCCACCAGCAAGGATAAGGTTTGTTTCATAAATTTTTTCATTGTATTTATTTTATTTTGATATATACATCACATAGAAAGATGAAAATTCTCCTACAATGTCATCTTTTCTATATACCCAGAACACAAAGAAAAGCATTACTTAAAACAAAAAACAAGAAACAAAAAATAAAACAAAATGTAAATGATGTCAGCATTTAAGAAGTTAACCATTTGTCCTTTTAGCAAGTTCATGGCTATGCTTGGACATGGGGTTATTCAACACACACTAATAGATTGCAAACCCTCCACTGACATATCAAAAATTCAACCCACAACATGGGGTGATGGATGTTTAGCAGATGCTGGCTTTGAGAGAGGATATCAAGAATCAGACATTCTCCTATCCAGACCCTGCCCAAGCCTTAGCACCATGCAAGGCCCCTGAAACTCAGTCTTGGCTCCAGGGGAAGGAAGATAAACCTCAAACTGATGGGCATTAAGTGCCCAACACGTTGGGAGAATATATAAATGGAAGTTTAGCAGAGTTACACTTTTTTTCTTTCCTAGTTTATGAACTGAAATTCAGATACACTGCAGTATATTTAAGGAGGGGTACAAAGTAATTTTGGAGCAAGAGAAGAGCAGGAAAACCAGGCTGGGGGGCTAGGAGTTATCTGCCAGTAGCAATGGCCTTGAGCTAAGCCTGACAGGAAAAGTAAGAATTGAATGCACAGGAACAAGGGATAAGAAAAATGCAGAGACCTTCCTGGCAGAAAACAATGTGAGCTTCGGTCCAGAGGCAAGAAAGAATATTGGGGCACTGGAATTCTTTCAGTATCAGCGATATAAAAGCTGTATGAGAAATAGTAAAAGGAGATGGGGCTCGTGAAGCAAGTGGAGCCAGGTCATGCATGTCAGAAGGATGGCTCCCGCAGGTAAGTGAAGAAGAGTGGGAAGTCCTACTTCTCTTAACATTAACTTTTCCTGGACCTTTATGGTTGACCTTCACGGTTTATCTATAGCACTAATGCAGTAAATCTTTAAAAATTAAAAAAATTGCTCCAAAAAATAGACTAGCCTCTGATTTAAGTTAGGTACTTAGGTTTGTTTCACTAACATGTCTTCTCAAGTTTTCTCTGAGGCTCCTCCCCAGATTCTACTACTGGAAGAAGTTAAAGGAATAAAGTAAATTCAGTGGCTATGCAAATGAAATGAAGTAACTTATACATACCCTTCTCAATCTCAACAATCCAGATTGGGTGGTTGGTGTCCAGCAAACTCATAAATACTGATGCATAAATGTCTTTAACATACTAGATTTTAAATTACTCAAATAATAACTAAAACTTAGTAGGTTGTTCCCATTTGCAAACTCGGAGTTAAGGAAACATGTGTAACCTCTATCCATATATGAACTGATATTTCTTAGGCAGCTTCTGTGTGGTAGCAGGCTGTCACCTGGTTGTCTCCCACAGCATGTAGGTTTATTTTTTTTTAACTTATTTTATTGATTTTTTACAGAGCGGAAGAGAGAAAGATAGTTAGAAACATCGATGAGAGAGAAACATGGATCAGCTGCCTCCTGAACACCCCCCACCGGGGATATGCCCGCAACCAAAGCACATATGCCCCTGACTGGAATCGAACCCGGGACCCTTCAGTCAGCAGGCTGACGCTCTATCCACTGAGCCAAACCAGTCAGGGCAACATGTAGGTTTAAAAAATGGAAGGGATGCAGGGAAGGAGGGAGAGAAAAAGGGAAGAGGGAAGAGAAGGGAGGGAGGGAGGGAGGAAGAGAAGGAAGGGAAAAACCTTAGCTTTTATCTAAATACTCAGCATTGAATAAGTCATTTGAGAACTAGACAGCAGAGTCAAATCGCCTTTTTGTGTCTCGAAATAAATTATCAGCCTGGTACAGACCCCGGCTAAGACAGATATAGCATTTAACTTCACGGGTGGCTATAATTTCTGGATTTGTGGAAGAGTGATTCCTGCTTAGTATATTCCAAAAAGGACATGAAGTTTCTTAAAGGCCCTGTATAAATCAATTCACAATCATTCTGAGGTAGTTTGACTGTGACTCCAAAATGTCTGCATTTCATTTTCTCCCTGTTAGGGATGAAACCACTGACATTCATTTTTTATGGACATTTCCAGCTAAAGACATTTTGGTAAGTTAAAATTTGAAGAGCATGAAAGAGAAATTATTCTGATTTATGACGACTTCCAATCAGGACCAATTAAGAGAAAATGAACCAGGGAAATTGGAGTGGGGAAGGGAAATAAGATCCTGCAAAGTGAAAGTATTTAAACCTACGTTTTCTTTCACTGGTGTTCCCCTGGGGAGAATCCAGCAAAGGCAGCTTCAGGCTCAAGGGTCCCTGGGCCCCCCAGCCCTCACCCACATCCTGCTTTTTCACTGCTAATCTTGCTCTGGCATTAGTCTACACTACCCTTTACTCGGGAGTCTACCAGATCCACAGAAATGCTCCTCCTTTATTACAATAGTCAAGCTAAAGGAAAAGCGAATTCTTCCAATAGAACTATATGCTCCACTTATTTCTGACTTGGTTCCCACCTAAACACCTTCTGGTTTCAAGCTTAAAGTCCGAGGCCTCAAATTCACACATTTTCCAAAGGTATTTATGTCACCACTTCCCTTAGATCTGAGCACAAGGAACCTCTATGGTGGGTCCCCATAGCACTCTGCCCCCTCACCACCATCACCACCACACACACACACACACACACACACACACACACACACACACACACAAATACATTGATTAAGGATGCATGGGTGTCGCTGTCTCTCAGAATCTGCACTGACATAGGACAACTTGTATTCTCAACATCCACCCTCATGACCAACCCTGTTAAGATCCCAGAGAAACACTCGTCATCTCTTGCCCCATATCCTCTACACAAAAGGTGACTTCATTCAATTACTGTAAAAGTTTGTGGGCTGTGCCAATGCTGATGAATGGGCGAAGGAGGCTTCAGTGGCAGAGGTACTTAAGAGACAAGACAAATTAATTAACCTGTCAAATCTTTCCTCAGAGGTAGCGTGTGAATGCATGGATTACTGCATAACAAAGTACTGTTTCCCAGTAACGCTAAATGTTTATTTGCTTTTCTCTGTGTTCCAGTTCATGGTTCCAGAGGTACTCACAAATTGGGACAATAGATGGGGGGGTGGGCAAAACTTGGTTTACAGTTGTTCATATGTTTTCCAGATAACTGACTGCATAAAAGCTCGAGTCTTTAAAGCTTAGATAGTAGGACTTGTAGAGATGGGCCACAAATGTGACTGCCTAGTGACCAAAACAAAGAGAGAACCATTATTTGTTTCAAAATTCACAGAAGGCATCAGAAAATAAAAACAACTAGTTGTTAAAAAAAAAAAAAAAAAAAAAAAAAACAGGCACCTTTTCCAGAAACTGGAAACCTGCAAAAATCTATTCCAGATTCTTGGAGGTAAAAATCATGTTTTGTATGGGTCACACCTAACATTTATAGCAGGAGGTTTTCTACACCTACCATCAATGGGGGAGAAAAAGGGTGAGATGTAATACTTTCAACAATAAAGATTAAAAAAAAGAGCCCAGCTGGTGTGGCTCAGTGGGTGAGCATCGACCTATGAACCAGGAGGTCATGGTTCAATTTCCAGTCAGAACACAGGTTGTGGGCTCAATCCCCAGTGGGGGTGTGCTGGAGGCAGCTGATCAATAGTTCTCTCTCATCATTGATGTTTCTATCTCCATCTCCCTTCCTCTCTCTGAAATCAATAAAAACATATTTAAATAATAATAATCCTATATAATAAAAGGCTAATATGCAAATCAACAGAACGGCAGAATGACCAGTCATTATGATGCATACTGACCACCAGGGGGCAGTTGCTCAGTGCAGAAGCTGCCCTCTGGTAATCAGTGCGCTCCCACAGGGGTAGTGCCGCTCAGCCAAAAGCCAGGCTCAGGCTGGCGAGTGCAGCAGTGGTGGCGGGAGCCTCTCCCTCCTCTGTGGCAGCGCTAAGGATGTCCGACTGACAGCTTAGGCCTGCTCCCCCCAAAAGCTCTTAGACTGCAAGAGGGCGCGGGCGGGGCTGAGGGACCCCCCTGAGTGCACTAATTTCATGCACTAGGTCTCTACTACTAATAATAATAAAATATAACTAACAGGTTCTTTCATATTATGCTTTCCTTCACAGGAATGCAATGGAGCCCAAGGTAGTGCATTTGTTCTTACCCTTGCTTATTGTCAGCACACTTGGCTTCCCAGGTGGTTTCAGGGTGGGGAACCAGGAGAGATAGGGCCAGGAAGGCACATTCATTCATGCATCCCCTAATGGTCAGGAATGTACTTCAATGGCCGCATTGCCTGGGGCACCAGGAAATTTCTTTTGCAATAAATGCATCGTACCCAACCTTTCTCTATCTTCCCCAGATTCTGGGCACAGAAAATGACCTGTATGTTGGCTTCTGGATAACAGGCATCTTATCACTGAACAAAAGATATTATAGTCAGAAATTAGAGAGGAGCCATCACATTTACACATTTCAAATCACACATTTTTGCTCAATAAAATTAAGTGCTTCTATTACCTCATAAAATAGTGAACTCAGCAGAGGGGAATGGGAGTGTGCATTACACTGTACAAAAAAAAAAAAACATACTTTTTATAAACAACTATAAACTCATTGCAGTTGAATAATCTAACAATTCTCACCAATGCACATTTCAAGTAATCACTTCAGTACAGTTTGGTTACAATTATCAGAATTATAAATGGCATTTCAAGTAGTGTCCTGGGGGGCCTGACAAAGTTTTTTATCAAGTGCATGGTACCCCAGCTCTCAGTGGGGACCGGAGGGACTGGTGGAACCCAGCGCTATCTGCTTTCTTCCAGAAGAGCTCATAAAGGACCCTGCACTGAGCAGAAACTGCTGGGATGTAATCACAATTGAACAGAATAGACCCAGTAGAGGCAATGGAGAGGAAAAAAAATAAAGATAAAAGTAAGGAGGAGAGCAGAACCCAGAAGTCTTAGAAAACAACAGAAGAGAGAACTCTCTGAAGTTAGAGCAGCTACCCCAAACCAAGCATCTACAATTTCAGAAAACTGATTCCACATAAAAATTAGCAGCAGGAAAGTATCGAAGTCAAGTCCTTTGCAAAGTGATCTATACTAATAAAAGGGTAATATGCTAATTAAACCAGATAGACCAAACATCTTCCAGACATCCTTCCAGACAAAGCCATGGTGGTGGGGGGGGTCAAGGCAGAGGTGGCTAGGAGTGATCAGGCAGGCAGGCGGAAGCAGTTAGGGATGATCAGGCCAGCAGGAGGTAGCAGTTAGGGGCAATCAGGCTGGCAGAGGGGGAGCAGTTAGGGGTGATCAGGCTGGCAGGGAGGAGCAGTTAGGGGCGATCAGGCAGGCAGTCAGGTAAGCAGTTAGGAGCCAGCAGTCCCGGATTGTGAGAGGTATGTCCAACTGCCGGACAAACCAGCTGTCGGACATCCCCCAAGGGGTCCCGGATTGGAGAGAGTGCAGGCCGGCTGAGGGAAACCCCCTCTCCCCGTGCACAAATTTCGTGCACCAGGCCTCTAGTTAAAAGATAATAGAGAATAAAGAGCAGAATAATATCACTAATAGATAATAAAGGCATATCAGAAAGACAGGGACAGATCAAAACTGTAACATTTCAAAATGAGCTAAAAGACATTAAGAAAATTATACAAGATGTAAAAGAACAGTATAAATCAGAATTAGAAAAACTCAGGAATGAGATGACGGAGCATAAGGAAGAATTATAAATAAATAAAAAGACATTTCTGAAATAAAGACTAAATTAGAAGGAACACAAAAGTAAATAAACACAAAAGAATAGAAGGTGAAAAGGAGGAATATTTTAAAAATAAGAAAGAAAAGATATAAATAAACAGGTTTAAAGAGAAAGTGTCAAAGAGAAGATAGAGAAGATTCAAATTACATCATATAGAAATCCCTGAGGGGGTAAAAAAAAAAAAAAAAGCAAGAAAGAAAACAAACACTAAAAACAATAAGTCAAAAAAACTTTCCTGAAATGAAAAGTTAACTGAAGCTTTATATTGAAATATACACCTCACATTTGGGATTATCAATTCAGAATGACCAACAGCAAGGCATATGCTAATAAAACCATCGGATTTTAAAGAAAGAAAAAATTCTTTGAGCATCCAGGAAAAAAAGGCAAGTAATTTATAAGAGGAAAAAATAAAGTTGCCATCATACTTTACAACAGCAATGCTTTGTGACAGAAAAAAAATAGAGCAACCTAATTAACATATGCAGGGAAAGAAATGTCTAAAGTAAATATTTTTTAAAAAGGATTATTTTTATCCAGCAAAAGTGACTTTCAGATATAAAGAGCACAAACAAGCTATTATCAACATGTAAGAATTCAAGGAATATCATTCCCATGAGCCCTTCCTGAGGAATATACTAGAAGTGAGCTTCTTAGACAAGGACTGGTGGTGAGGACTAACTACATAAAGCATATAGTTATTACAGAACTAAGACCAAATGAGCATTAAAGAGGAAAATATAGTATTAATGGCTATATGCTTATGCAATATAGATAGAGTATAGCTGTAAAAATTAATAGAAGATGTGGGAAAGCATATGAAAAAAAATTAGTTATTTTTAGTGATCATATTGCCGGTAATAGTATTAGTATTTGTGTATATAATATTGAAATTAAGTAAATACATAATGATGAAATATTCTGATTCTATCCTCCTCTGTGTCTTTAAAGACTCGGATTTTGTATGGAAGAAAAGAAATAGAGATATAATACAGAAGTTAAATAAAAAAAAAAACCCTGTGTTCCTGAATCTAAATTAGAACTGTCAAATGTCCTGGCTGGATAGCTCAGTTGGTTAGAATGTCATCTCAATACTCCAATATTGTGAGTTTGAGCCTCCGTCAGGGCATCAGCCAATGTATGCATATATAAGTGGAATAGCAAATCAATCTCTCTCTCTCTCTCTCTCTCTCTCTCTCTCTCTCTCTCTCTCTCTTTTAAAATCAATAAATTTTAAAAAATTAGAATTATCAGTATGAACTCATGAAGTAACTCAGTCCACTGAAGAGACCTAGAAACAATGGCCATCCCTAGCAAACAGACTGCAGTTTTGAAATACCATTTTCCCTGAAAGAACACTTAAGGCTTCTTAGAGAAATAGCCACTGGGGCAGGGAATGTACCAGATGAGCCTGGAAAACCCTATCACACCAAATAGCAAAGACTTTATCAGAAAGTCACGTAGAAGAACTCAGAAGCCAACTTGAAGAGCCCACCTTGTGCTACACATGTGAGGAGTGACATCCTCTGTGTGAGAGCATAAAGACCCCTGCAAGACAGCTTAGTCTTCCTTGAGTCTCTGGTTACCATTTTTAATGTTTCTGGGATACGTTGGGTGTCTGCATTGAGCTGGAACCAAGGCCTAAGCCCACCTTTCCCCTGGAGTGTTCTAGCTCTTAAAAGAGCACCTTCTTTTCTATCTAGAAATAGTATGTAATGTAGAATGTCTCAGGTCATGCTCTACAGCACACCAACTCCAAGAGAGAGGATTCCATGCATGAAGGTTAAAGGGAGTACCCATGGAGACCAACATCTGTGAATAAGTGAAGGAAGAAGTGGGCAGAGGAAAGAATGGAACTGCAATGCAGGCAAAATATAGACCTCAGACAATCCTATAGAAAAATATAGAGCTATCCAGAGTTGTCCCACCTTAGAGAAGGAGGCATGGGACTTTATTGTCACCAGGACCACCCCATTATCCAGTCTTTGAATGTGGGCTGTTCCTGGGGAAGCATTGTGACCTTAAGCTAAGTAGCTCTCTTCTCTTGAGGGTAATGCCCCTAGGGTCACTCAGCTAAGAACTTTCAGCCACCAATATGCCCAGGTGTTAGGATGTGAGTGCCTCAGTCCTAAGGAGGATCTGGACAATGCACCACAGCATCCACTACAGAGAGCAATTCCACCACCTCACTTTGCTTCATTCCATCATGTCTCAGGCATATTTTGTCTTCAGAAGTTTCACCTTGCATTTCACCTTGTCTCTTCAATACCTTTGGTCTTATGTTCTAAAATAGAGTGTTGCTTCAAAGTTCCAAAGATGCCTAAGAGCCTGGCCTCTGAAGAATATTCTTTGCATATCAAAATTTAATTTAAGTGAGGACTTGCAACACATTCCTAAGATCACAATATTCTCATTCACTCATTCAACCAATATATTCTGAATGCGTTCTAGGTGCCAAACCCTAGGAGCTAAGCAGTAGGAACACAGTGGTGAATAGAACAGAGTCCTCATTTGACTAAAGCTTGTTCGATTCGGCACATAATGATGACATTCTGCATATGTTAATTTTTCATTTTACTTCCATTCTGGGGTTGAATGCTGTAGAAGATAATTATGTCATTCTTGAAAAATCTGTAACACTTCAAGATTTTTCTGTGACATTTTTTCTCTGGCTTAAGTGGCTTCTTTGACTTGATATCTATGTGAGATTGTAGCCAGAAAAATTAGGATAGGGATTTAGATAGCAATTCAAGATAGTGTCCTGACATGCTTATAATGACCAAGTTTCACATTCTGGGACAGTTGGGAAAAAAAAATCACACCACCTGTGTTTGTAATCATTTTATATCATTCACTTTCTTGCATAAATCCATAGAACAGGTATCAAGATATAATTCTCTGTGGATCACTCACATTTCTGCATGTTTAAAGCTTAAACCTAATTTTTGGGCAATGAGACATATTTATCACTTTATAATGATATTGTTATTATTAGCATCAGGTTGCTTTATTTCTAATTATTTGCATACAAACATCATTCCTTCCTGCCTTCCTCAATATCCTGCCCTATCATTTATTTCTTCTTCCCATTTGTCACTTCTATTACTTGCTCTTCATAAGTGCCTTTGTCTCAGCTAATAAATATTAAACATACTCAAATTTTCTCTACCATAAAAGAAATCTCCTCCTCAGCTTATTTTCCTCCTGGATTTATTGATTTAGCTCTTCTCTTCATTTTGCAGTCAATTTTCTTGAATGAGAAGTCTTCACCTACTGTCTCTATTTACTAATTTCTTGTTTATTTCTCAGTTCTTTGATATCTGAATATCACTAGAACCATCAAAGGATCTCCTCTTAATGAAGTAACTAGTGATTTTTCACTGCTGTGATAGTAATTCTATGTATCAACTGGCCTGACCAATGGAGTGCCCAGATATTTGATTAAACATTATTCTAGGTATGTTTGTGAAGATATGTCTGGATGAGGTTAACATTTGAATTGGTAGAATGAGTAAAGCAGATTTTCCACTCCAATGCTGATGGGTCTTATACAATTCATTGAGAGCCTGAATAAAATAAAAGGTGGGATAAGGGAGAATTCTGTCTCTCTGCCTGACTGTTTTGACATCTGTCTTCAGCCTTTGGACTCAGACTAGATAGATAGATAGATAGGTAGATAGGTAGGTAGATAGATAGATAGATAGATAGATAGATAGATAGATAGATAGATAGATAGATAGATATATGATAGGTAGATAGATGATAGATGATAGATGATAGATAGATAGATAGATAGATAGATAGATAGATAGATAGATAGATAGATAGATAGATAGACAATTAATGATAGGTAGATAGATAATAGATAGGTAGTTGATAGATGAATAGATAGATGATAGATAGATAGATAGATGAATAGATAGATGATAGATAAGTAGATAGATAAATAGATAGATAGATAGATAGATGAATAGATAGATGATAGATAGATGATAGATAGATAGATAGATAGACAGATAGATAGATAGATAGATGACAGATAGATAGATGATAAACAGATGATAGATAAAGATAGGTACAGATCCTATTAGTTCTATATTTCTGGAGAATGCTGATTAATATAATCATTATGTCCAAATTAATTCTACTTCACCTATTTATGGCATATGATGTTGTTCACCAAACTTCCTCTTCAAACTCTCCCCTCCCCCGCCTTAGCATTGCCACACCCCTCTCTTCTAGTTCTCTTCTTACTTTCTGACTCTAGTTCATCAAATCTCTCAACTGTCCACTAAACTTAATAATCTAAAGTGATTTCTTTTTATTTATCCCTACTTTGTTCCCCTGGAGGATTTTATCCACTCCTTCAACTTCAACTCCCATGTATTTGCTTTGTCTACCAAGTCTTCATCTTTTGTAAATTTTTATCCCCCTGATCCACACACATTCTAAGAAGTGTGTGCTTACCTGAATTCTAAGAGGTGCTTTTACCTCAATGCTTGCATGAGCTTCAGTCTCTACAGTCAAGACTAAGCACATTACTCTCATCATCATCATCATAATCATTAACCCAGTTATCTATCCTGAAATGCAAAGTGACTTCGACCCTTCTTTTCATTAGAAGTTTCCTACATTCAGGGTTTACCAAATCCTTGCTATTTTACCTAATTGGCATTATTTTGATTCATCTCTTCCCCACTCTTCTGTCTTATTTCTGGCCCTTTATGAAAACAGCCTCCTAGTACCTCTTCCTACCTTCTGTCTCTCCATCACCTATAGTCAACGACACTGCCAGCAGAGGTATTACTCTAAGCAAAGACATGAGAGTGTCCCTCCTCTGCTTAAATGACTTCGAGGGTTCCCCATAGTCAAAAGAACAAAATATGCATTCTGACTCAAACCTATTTTTTCCAGCTCATCTCACTCACTCCACCAAACACACCATGTCCAGATGAACCAGGAATTCATAGCTGTTCTTCTTTCATGGTGACTGCTATCCCTCTGCCAAGTTATTCTCCATCTGGTGAACTTCTACTTACCCTTCAAAGTCCTCACTAAAATGCCACTTCATCCTGAGCAAATTTTTCTCAACACCTTCAGGTATAATCAGTCACTACTTCCACTAACTATCCATAGGGCTTGCTACATTCTCTAGCTCTTTTGTCATGGTTGATTTACATGTTGATGTCCCCCACTCTATTAAGAACTCCTTCAGAGAAGAGACTACATTTTATCTACCTTTTTGCTTCAAGCCGTAATGAGGTCTCTTGAACATGGGAAAGACTCAAAAAGTATGTTAAATAATAGTGTGTTAAATAAGTGTGTTAAAATGAATTAAACTTGAGAACATGAAACTGCATTATAATGGTAATATCTATAACATTTTATGTCATTAACACAGCAAGTGTTAATTAATTCTAAGAATTTATCCTAAATAATTTAAATTGTACACAAACATGTAGCCAAAATGATGTTTGAGTTTTTACTTTTGTTTATTTCTTTAATGCTTCTTGGAAACTTGGATGGTCTATGTTATCTTTAGTCACTACACCTCCTATAATTGGGGGAATATATTTTATATAGAAAAAAAGGTTTCCAGTATGCCTCAATTTTCATTTTCTGACCTTAAAAACAATTTTTTTCTAAAAACCTTGAGCCTTTAGCAAAAAGCTTAGACATTTATTGAGGCTACCTGTGTCTTTTAGCTATTATTTTTTTTTTTTTTAATATTTTTATTGAGGTATTATATGTGTACATATCTTACTATTACCCCCCCACACCCCACACCCACACATGCCCTCCCCCCCCAGAGTTTTGCGTCCATTGTTTATGCTTATATGCATGCATACAAGTCCTTCGTTTGATTTCATAACTCCCCCACCTTTCCCAAACTTTCCCCCTGTACTTTGAAAGTCTGTTTGATGCTTTACTGTCTCTGTATCTATCTTTTTGTTCACCACTTTATAATGTTCTTTACTATCCCTAAATGAGTGAGATCATGTGGTATTTTTCTTTCATTGACTGGCTTATTTCACTTAGCATAATGTTCTCCAATTCCATCCAGGTTGCTGCAAATGATGAGAATTCCTTCTTTTTTATGGCAGCATAGTATTCCATTGTGTAGATGTACCACAGTTTTCCGATCCACTCATCTGCTGACGGGCACCTAGGCTGTTTCCAAATCTTAGCTATTGTGAATTGTGCTGCTATGAACATAGGGGTGCATATATCCTTTCTGATTGGTGTTTCTAGTTTCTTCGGATATATTCCCAGGAGTGGGATTACTGGGTCAAATGGGAGTTCCATTTTCAGTTTTTTGAGGAAACTCCATACTGTTCTCCACAGTGGCTGCACCAGTCTGCATTCCCACCAGCAGTGCACGAGGGTTCCTTTTTCTCCGCATCCTCGCCAACACTTGTTGTTTGTTGATTTGTTGATGATAGCCATTCTGACAGGTGTGAGATGGTACCTCATTGTTGTTTTGATTTGCATCTCTCGGATAATAAGTGACTTTGAACATGTTTTCATGTGTCTCTTGGCCTTCCTTCTGTCTTCTTTTGAAAATATTCTGTTTAGGTCTGTTGCCCATTTTTTTATTGGATCATTTATCTTCCTCTTATTGAGTTGCATAAGCTGCCTGTAGATGTTGGACATTAAACCTTTATCAGTGATAGCATTTGCAAATATGTTTTCCCATGCAGTGGGCTTTCTTGTTGTTTTGTTGATGGTTTCTTTTGCTGTAAAAAAGCTTTTTATTTTGATGTAGTCCCATTTGTTAATTTTCTCTTTAGCTTCCATTGCCCTAGGGGCAGTGTCAGTGAAGAAGTTCTTGTGGCATATGTCTGAGATTTTGTTGCCTGTGGATTCCTCTAGTATTTTTATGGTTTCCCGTCTTATGTTTAAGTCCTGTATCCATTTTGAGTTTATTTTTGTGTATGGTGTAAGTTGGTGATCTAGTTTCATTTTTTTGCATGTATCTGTCCAGTTTTCCCAACACCATTTATTGAAGAGACTGTCTTGACTCCATTGTATGTTCATGCCTCCTTTGTCAAATATTAATTGAGCATAGTGGTTTGGGTCGATATCTGGGTTCTCTATTCTGTTCCATTGATCAATATGTCTGTTCTTGTGCCAGTACCAGGCTGTTTTCAGAACAGTGGCTTTGTAATACAGCTTGAAATCTGGTATTGAGATCCCACCTACTTTATTCTTCTTTCTGAGGATTGCTGAGGCTAGTCGGGGTCTTTTTTTATTCCAGATGAATTTTTGGAGAGTTCTTTCTAGGTCTGTGAAATATGCTGTTGGTATTTTGATGGGGAGTGCATTGAATCTGTAGATTGCTTTGGGTAGTATGGACATTTTAATGATGTTGATTCTACCAATCCAGGAACATGGTATGTTCTTCCATCTGTTTACGTCTTCCTCTATCTCTTTTTTCAGTGTCCTGTAGTTTTCTGCGTATAGGTCTTTTACCTCCTTAGTTAAGTTTATTCCTAGGTATCTTAATTTTTTTGGTGCGATGGTAAATGGGATTGCTTTTTTAGTCTCTCTTTCTGTAAGTTCATTATTGGTGTATAGAAAAGCCATAGATTTCTTGGCGTTAATTTTGTATCCCGCTACATTGCCGAATTCATTTATTAAGTCTATTAGTTTTTTGATGGAATCTTTTGGGTTTTTTATGTACAATATCATGTCATCTGCAAATAAGGACAGCTTCACTTCTTCTTTTCCAATTTGGATGCCTCTTATTTCTTCTTCTTGCCTAATTGCGATAGCTAATACTTCCAGTACTATGTCAAATAGAAGTGGTGAGAGTGGGCATCCCTGTCTTGTTCCTGTTCTTAGGGGAAATGGTTTTAGTTTTTGCCCATTGAGTATGATGTTTGCTGTGGGTTTATCATAAATAGCTTTTATTATGTTGAGGTATGAGCCTTCTATTCCCACCTTGTTGAGAGTTTTTATCAAGAAAGGGTGTTGGATTTTGTCAAATGCTTTTTCTGCATCTATTGATATGACTATGTGATTTTTATCTCTCAATTTGTTTATGTGATGTATCACGTTTATTGATTTGCGGATATTGTACCATCCTTGCATTCCTGGAATAAATCCTACTTGGTCATGGTGTATGATCTTTCTGATGTACTGCTGGAGCCGATTTGCTAGAATTTTGTTGAGGATTTTGGCATCAATGTTCATGAGGGATATTGGCCTGTAATTCTCTTTCATTGAGTTGTCTTTATCTGGTTTTGGTATTAGGGTGATGCTGGCTTCATAGAAGGAGCCTGGAAGTGTTCCTTCCTCTTGAATTTTTTGGAATAGTCTGAGGAGGATAGGTTTTAGTTCTTCCTTGAAAGTTTGATAAAACTCTCCTGTGAAGCCATCTGGCCCCGGGCTTTTGTTTGCCGGAAGCTTTTTGATGACTGCTTCAATTTCTTCCATAGTTACTGGCATGTTGAGCTGTTTAGATTCTTCCTGATTGAGTTTTGGAAGGTTGTATTTTTCTAGGAATATGTCGATTTCCTCTAGGTTGTCCAGTTTGTTGGAATAGAGTTGTTCGTAGTATTTTGTAACAATCCTTTGTATTTCGTCGGAGTCTGTTGTTATTTCACCTCTTTCATTTCTGATTTTGTTTATTTGGGTCCTCTCTCTTTGCTTCTTGGTGAGCCTGGCTAGAGGTCCATCAATCTTGTTTATCCTTTCAAAGAACCAGCTCTTGGTTTTGTTGATCTTTTGTATTGTTTCTTTGGTCTCTATGTCGTTTATCTCCGCTCTGATCTTTATTATTTCTTTCCTTCTGCTTACACTGGGCTTATCTTGTTGCTCTCTCTCTAACTCTTTGAGTTGTTGGGTTAGGTAATTTATTACCATTGTTTCTTGTTTTTTGAAGTAGGCTTGTAGAGCTATGAACTTCCCTCTCAGGACTGCTTTCATTGTGTCCCATAGATTTTGGATTGTTGTGTTTTCATTGTCGTTTGTTGCCATGATGTTTTTTATTTCTTCCTTGATGTCTTTGGTAACCCAGTCATGGTTTAATAACATGCTGTTTAGTCTCCAAGTGTTTGATTTCTTTGGGTTGTTTTTATTGTAGTTGATTTCCAGTTTTATGCCACTGTGATCTGAGAAGATACTTGATATGATTTCTATCTTCTTGAATTTGGAGAGACTTTGCCTATGTCCTAACATATGGTCTATCTTTGAAAATGACCCATGTGCACTTGAGAAGAATGTATATTCTGTGGCTTTGGGGTGAAATGTTCTGAAGATGTCGATTAATTCCATCTGTTCTAGTGAGTCATTTAGGATTGATGTTTCTTTGCTGATTTTTTGTTTAGAGGATTTGTCCAATGGTGATAGTGGGGTATTGAAGTCTCCTACTATGATTGTATTACTGTCCATCTCTCCTTTGATATCTTCCAGGAGTTTTTTAATGTATCTTGGTGCTCCTGTATTGGGTGCATATATGTTTACCAGAGTTATTTCTTCTTGTTGGATTTCTCCCTTTAGTATTATGAAGTGGCCTTCATTATCTCTTGTTATGTCCTTCACTTTGAGATCTAATTTGTCAGATATAAGTATTGCAACCCCAGCTTTTTTTTCATTTCCATTTGCCTGGAAAACCTTTTTCCATCCCTTTACTCTCAGTCTGTATGCATCCTTTTTTTTGAGGTGGGTTTCCTGTAGACAGCAGATATCTGGGTTTTGTTTTCTTATCCAGTCTGTTACCCTGTGTCTTTTGATTGGGGCATTCAATCCATTTACATTTAAAGTTATTATTGATAGGTACTTATTTGACGCCATTTTTATTCTATACCCCTGTGTACCTTCTTTGCTTCCTATTTCTTTCTTTTTTTTACAGCAGACCCTTTAGCATTTCTTTCATTGCTGGTTTGGTGGTGATAAACTCCCTTAGTCCTTTTTTGTCTCTGAAGCTCCTGATTTCACCTTCAATTTTGATTGATAGCCTTGCTGGGTACAGTATTCTTGGATTTAGACCCTTCCTTTGCATGACTTGGTATATTTCATTCCATTCCCTTCTGGCCTGATGAGTTTCTGTTGAGAAATCAGTTGCTAGTCTGATGGGGGTTCCTTTGTATGTAACTGTCTGTCTCTCTCTGGCCGCTTGTAAGATTCTTACTTTGTCGTTGGTGTTTGCCAACTTAACTATAATGTGCCTTGGCGTCGGTCTTTTGGGGTTCATTTTGCTTGGAACTCTGTGAGCTTCTTGGATTTGTGTGGGTTTTTTCTTCCCTATATCAGGGAAGTTTTCTGTTATTATTTCTTCAAACAGGTTTTCTATTCCTTGCTCAGTTTCCTTTCCTTCTGGCACCCCTATTATCCTGATGTTGTTTTGTTTTGTATTGTCCCGAAGTTCCCTTACACTCTCCTCAATCTTTCTAATTTTTGTTTCTAGAAGCTGTTGTAATTGGGTATTTTTTTCCATCTTGTCTTCTAGCTCACTTATGCGGTCCTCTGCTTCATCTAGTCTACTCTTGATGCTTTCTATTGAGTTCTTTACAGCAGTGATGTCATTTTTCATTTCTTCTTGGTTCTTCTTCATTTCTTCTTGGTTCTTACTCATATTGTCGAATTTGTCTTCCATCCTTTTCAGCCACTTTATGACCATTTCTCTGAATTCTTTCTCTGATAGGTTGTTTGCCTCTAAATCGTTTACTTCCTTTTCTGGTGATGCCTGCTTCTCTTTCCTGTGGGGGCTGTTTCTTTGTCTCCCCATGGTCTCTCTTCTCCGGATGTCTGGTTATATAGATTTCTCTCTCTGGCGTTGATTTAAAGGTATAAAATACAACACAACCAGGCTCAACAGACAAGGCACTAAACAGAATTGTATTCACGATATTAATAACCTCCAATAGAGGTAACCACCAGAGAAAGACAAATTAGGGAATAGGAGTGGAAGAGGGAGAGTAAAAAGAAAGAACAACAACGAAGAAAAAAACAACAACAAAGAGTGTGAGTCTGAACTTGGGAAAAGAGCAGAAAGAAAGAAAAGAAATAACAGAAAAGAAAAAGAAAAGAAAAAAAAAGTAAGAGAGACAAGAATGATACTAAGAGAGAAAAGGGGAACAAACTATATATATGGGGAGTAAACTCCACTAGAACAACCACTATTCCCAGCAAATTCCAGCAACACGAGCCTGGAGATTAATACAAACTGCAACAGCAGCTAATATCAAGTGAGGCAAGGGAAAACAAAAGTAAAAAACAAACAAAAACAAAGCAAACAAAAGAACCAACCCAACCAACAAAAAGAATAATCTAAACAATCTCATAAAAAAGCATAAAAATTCAATCTAATCAACATTCAAGCAAACAACAACAAAAGGCCCGAGAGAAAAATAATTTTTTAAAGGTAGCGTAGAGAGAGGTTTGTATGGATTTGGAGCAGGGGGTTGGGAATTAGATATATAAGTAGGGTGAAGTTTTAGCAGAGAGTAAACTGAAAAAGTAGGGAAAATCTAAAGCCAGAAAGGGTTAAGATAAACTGGGAGCAAAAGGGGAAAGGTTAGGAGAGTGATGGCATAATGTTAGCTTTGAGATAGGGTAAAGCGATTGTAAGGGAAAGATGCAAATCGAATGTAGGACACTAATCCAAAAATAAAAGAAAGAGAAAATCAAATGACATTAAAAAAAAAAAAAAAGTAAAATAATAGTAATAATAGTGCTGATTGAAAATAAAAATGTAATAATTAAAAAGGTGAAAATCAAGTGAGGAAAAAGAAAAAAATATTAGTTTCTTAAGTAAAAGATGCAAAAAATGAAAATAAAAAGATATGAGAATAAAAAATTTAAAAAATTGAAAAAAGAATTGAAAATTAAAAAATAGGAAGACTAAAATGTGCAGTAGCGGCTGTCATTCACTTCCTCTATTATTCTGTTTGGTACGCCTTTTTCCCAGTCTGGGCGGTATTTCAGTTCAGCTTCATTCCAGGGCTCCTCAGTGTTGGAAGCCAGTCCTGCTTTTTAAGCCAGCCCTATCTTAATTTCTCGTATTTATTTTTGATTACACCAGAGACAATTAGCGTTTCAGCCCCTGGGTGGCAGTGTTTCTGAATTGACTTCCGGGCCTCTCTAGCTCTTTTTTCTTTTTTTTTTTTTCCCCTTCTATGGCACTCACTACCGGTTTGTAGAGATGTGCGCCTCAGAGCTGCCTCTCTGATGGTCACACGCAGCTCTGGCCCCAGGTTCCGAAAAAACACCTTCCCCCTGCAGTCTTTCAGGGTTTCCACCTGGGTTTACCTCTGTATTGGGCTTAGCAATCAGAGTCGGAAAGAGCCCAGGTGTGCGGACCGTGGGTCTGTGCCCCAGACTAAGGAGCCTGCACTCCTTTGAAAATTCTTAGTCTGACCCTCCTCGTCAGATTAAAATTAGTTGCTTTCAAGAGGTCACTTCTGTTAGCAGCTCAGAAGACCCCCCTCCTCATTCACGGATCACGGCAGTTCCAACTGCCGCTGATTTTTCTAGGCACAGACCTCCCGGCTCCTGCCGGTCCTGCGGCTGCCGCGCTTCCCTCACCCAGCGCCTCCCTCACCCACCGCGGGGATTAGAAACCGCAGCTTATTTCAGACAAAATCTGACCTTTCCGTGGTGCAGTGAAGAGTTTCTTTGAATCCAAATGTTTGCGCTGATAGGGGACCGGTGGTCTGGTGCTCCCAGCAGCGCAGTGTTTGCAGTTGTCGCAGAAAGTCAGGTTTCCAATAAAATCCTCCTTTCCTTGCAAGATGGCGAGGCGCCCGGCGAGCCCGCAGCTCCAGGAGGGGACCCAGCCCCTGTGGGTGCTGCGCGGTCAGAGGAACACTGCCCAGCACTCCCCCGCCTTCTCCTGGAGTTTAGCTGTCCCTTGGCTTGCCCACATACACTCCCTCTGCGAGCCTCTGCTGCTCCGACTCTCCGCCCCAGGAACAGACTCCAAACCCGACTCTATTCCGTCGCCATTTTCCTCTTCCTCTCCCCTTTTAGCTATTATTAATACACAAAGATTTTAGGAATAGGTGACCTTGGCAACTATATTAAAGATGTAATGTTGACACAAGTTTTAGTTTCTCACCCTTCTTTGGCCTGTGTACCTATTAGAAGACATTTATTCTCTTAGATGAGAAGCAAAAATGTTATCAGATTTTATAAAACTAAATGAAGTACAAGAGGTCACCTACAAATGTTCTGTGACACCATTTTACTGGAGCAAGATGACAGGGAGCTGAGCTGCAGGTTAGGGCTCCTCAGAGAGCT
Organism: Eptesicus fuscus; assembly: GCF_027574615.1. Classification (NCBI taxonomy): domain Eukaryota; kingdom Metazoa; phylum Chordata; class Mammalia; order Chiroptera; family Vespertilionidae; genus Eptesicus; species Eptesicus fuscus. The sequence goes on from NC_072479.1 coordinate 80,966,051, forward strand.
TCGGGGCCCTCATGAGGAAGAGATGGAAGATCTGGAGGAGTGGACAAGCTGGGACTCTTGATGGACTTGGTGGACGGTGGGTGCCTGGGTGGCTGATTTCACTCTTCCAGCCATCATCTAACTATAGAAAAGATTCTCGTAAGAGTTCCTGAAACCATTTTCCTCCTCCTTCTGGCCTTCTATCCAGACAAGTGCCAACAGGGCTATCTCTAAATATTCTTGACCTTAAATCAGGTGAAACTGTGTATCAGTTCCAATCTCCACGAGGACCACTATGAATACTTACCTCCAGGCCCAGCCTGCAGCAAAGGGAGCACTTGCCATGCTATCTGCATGCTATCTGTCATTGTAAGAGTGGTATTTAGTTTTAGAGTCATGAGCTGCTTCCCAAAGAAAACCATGTCTCATTTAGTAATAGCAAATTGGTCCAAATTTGAACATGGCTTTCTGTTGCAGGGAAGTAAAAATTCTTTTAAGGGATTTATTTTAAAGCAGTGCTAATTAATCCCTGGAGCGACACAAGGGTGTTGTTTCATGCTGTTCCTGAGAAAGAGCCTCTCTCAGGGCATTAGCATTTTTCTCCCAGCTTCAAAATGCAAAAGCTCTCTGGAGGAGGCCAGCACAGTTGTACACTGTCTGCCACCACTAGGCAGAGACCACAGAAGTGTCCTTCTATTTTCTTGAGAGACTCAGCAGATACCCCCAAGATGTAAGTAGAGTCAGGACAGAATGCGGATAGAGCAGTTCAAGAATTCCAGAACTTGATAAAACTGAACAATGATATAGGCTCTGAATGAATCAATATATGTATGCACAACTTTAATTCTCTTTTTGCTTTATCCCATGGGATTAGGGATACTTACAGAAGGCACCATACTTAGAGAAGGTGCAAAATTTCAGTCATAGCCTTAGAGATGAATGCCTACATTTCCCTTATGTTTCAAGTATTAAAGTATAAAGGCCACCTATAACTGTAGAAATATTAAACTGCACTCTGTCCAAGGGCCTCTTTAGAGGAGGGGAGAAAAGATAGGAATCCACTAAGAGATATTTGCAGGAAAAGAGAAGAAAAGAAGGTGATGGAAACTTAGGGACACAAAGTAGATTGCAAGTCAGGAGTTAGATTTTGAAAGATGAATAGGCACCAAGATGAGGAAGGGCATTTGGGACATAGAGAATAGCATAAGGAAGGTGAAGAAGGGTGAATGAGCAGGCATTGTTCAGAAAACCTGGAGTGTGCATATTGGTGAATAGGGATGGTTACCTGGGAATGAGGCTGGAGGGAGGAGGGAGGCCAAGCCAGCTAGGGCCTTTTTGCCACACAAGACCTTTCTTTCAACTTGATGACTTAGGCAGTGGGAACTCAGGCCATGAACAGCACCATGTCACAGGAGCTTGAAGTACAGAAACACAATGTGCTGTAATCAAGCAGGAGAGAGCCGCTTCTTCTCAAGGGAGTACATGAAAACTCATCTCTCTACTCTGTAACCAGCCTTGTGTTCGGAGGTTCCAGTCCCAGAGCTGACATTATTCACTAAGTGAGGAAGTCACCTCCATCTCTATGAAACTCTTTTCTTTTCTTTTTTTTTAATATTTTTATTGATTTCAGAGAGGAAGTGAGAGGAAAAGAGAGATAGAAACATCAATGATGAGAGAGGGTCACTGACTGGCTGCCTCCTGCTCGCCCCCAACGGGGGATCAAGCCCACAACCTGGGCATGTGCCCTTGACCGGAATCAAACCTGGGACCCTTCAGTCCTCAGGCTGATGCTCTATCCACTGAGCAAAACCAGCTAGGGCTCTATGAAACTCTTTTACATCCTTCAAAGGGGGGATATTTATATCTATTTCACAGGATTATAGTGACAATTAAATGAGTCTCTAATGTGGGTGAAAGCACAAAATATAATGCTGGCCATTTAAATATTCAAGAAATGCTATTTTCTTTTTTTCCTTTCTTTTATATTTGTATATGTTACCATAACCCTGTTGAAATAATTTCAACCCCTCCACCCATTCAAAGCTTACTTTATTTGCTTATTTATTTATTCATTAATCCATTTATTCCACTATGATTAAGTGCTTGTGATAGGGGGTTGAAGATATATACAGCAGTACCTGTTCTACAGAAAAGGAGAAATGAATAAATACACAAAAGCAATTCTATATAATAAAAGCCTAATATGCTAAGTGTCCAATCACCTGCCTCCAGGAACACTTAAGATCTTTTTATTATAACTGTGCTGGGAGGATATATATGATATTGTTACTCAAGAGAAAATAAAGTTGTTTATCAAAGAAAAAATTATTTGAGATAAGAGAAAGGATAAAAAAGAATAATTTGTTTACACTCAGTAAATGTTTGTTTAATTGAATAAATAAATGAATGGATGATGGCATCACCACTCCTTAGCAAAGTGCTGACATAGGAGATATATCTTTGGTTCCTGCCTTCCTTTTCTGCAATTATTCGATTATTCCTGTCTCTCCCAATTTATGCAACCTTTCATGTTGACCAGTCTCCTTTTTGAAAGAGAAAATGTGATCTGATAAAAACTCTCAGTGTGAGATGTAGGAGACCTCTCCTAGGAATACTCGCGTGTTGAGAAGTCAATGGGGTTGCACAGTTTAACAAAAACAAATGAATGACAAGTGAGGATAATAAGGGATTCATCAAGGGTGTTTGCAACCATCTCATGCTGCCTGTGAAGAGCAGAAACAAAATTCTCATGATATAAAGGTACTATAAAGAAGTACTTATTTTGATTTGAAAAATACATTAGGGAGATTGCAGTGTTTGTTATCCACTGTATAGAAACCGTGTTCTTAGCTCATCTTCTTGGTTGCAGACTTGGTGACATGGGGTAAAAATGAGATGTATTTCAATTGTCTAAAATGGCCCTTGTGGTACATGGTTTTTATGTCATAAGTCATATATTTAAACCTCAGAAACCATCATCCTTTATTCAATTGTTTAAAGGAGAATGGAAATTTTTTCAGACATGTCAATTCTATGGACAATTCTTGCATTCAGTCATTAAAGTCCCTTTTTAAAACTCTTCCGGTATTTAAGCGGATTTTTTTAAAAAGTGCAGGACAGTTTATATTTAAAGAATTACATAATACTGAGTTGGCTTCATCCATGCTTTGTTTTTTCGTGGGTTTTTTTTCAAACTTGAAGTGGCCCTCAGCTTTATGTGGAGAATAACGTGCTCACAGCAATGCTGGTCGGCACAGCAGTGTCCCTTTTTCCCAGGCGGCAGGATGCCTCATCCCACGCGGCTAAGATGGCTAAGACGCTGTCGTACACTCTGAGCTCTCCCCAAGGCTCACCACATTCGTGAAACACATTGTTTCATTGGCGAGGAAATAAGAAATGTCAGGGTGGGATCAGAATAGCAAGAGACTGGTCTTTGAAAGGCTGTGACATTATTTCACCAGCCTCGCATCTCAACGCAAGAATATTTTACACCATGGATACTATAAATTACACCCAACTCTTTTTTAGTATCTGCTAAAATGTGTTTTCTTTTATTCCTGTGAAGACATTAGCATGAAAAATTGAAGTGTTCCCATTCTGCTAAATAGCAATGCTTCATTTCACTGGCATCTACACCTGCCACTGTTACTTTCTAAACCAGTAATATCTGATGAATGACATCACTGAAAGCTGTTTCTGTTATCCCCACCAACAAGCTGTGGTATAAAGGAGGAAAACACAATTCTGCCTCTCTTCCTCCTCTGCATTTCTCCCCCAAAATATCTCTTCCAAACACAATTCTTCGTTCATTTATTGAGTGTCAATTGTGGGCAAGAAATTTATATTCTTCCAATCTCTGCCAGAGCCCCCTTTTTTTTGTGATGGTGGTAGTAGTAAAATTCTAAGGGGTGTGACATACTAGTAGAGGTATTGACTTCCAACCAAAATGAATAACAGTGACCAGACTTACCATCTACCTACAATGACTTTTAAAAAATGCATTAACGAAGTAGTTTTTGAGAAAATGGACATTAGAAAATTAAGGGCAATGATTACTAAGAGACAAGAAAAATGAGATGAGCCTTACTACTGCCCTGGCTTCCTAACTGAGGAGTGTTCCCCGGCTGCAGCACAGGAAAGGAGAGTGCAGGGTGAGCCCATAGGTGGCCTTGAGTTGAGAAAGCAGAGCTGGAGGTCTGAGTAGGCCGCAGCAGCTAGAATTCATAGGGAAGACTAGCCAGAAAGTACAGAGCTACAGATAGAGCTCTGGAGATCTACAATGGGTCTTCCTGGAGTATAAAACAATTATGCCCCATAATAGAATTCTGCCATTAAATAACATAGTTGATGGGATTAGTAGTAGACAAGTACATTGAAATAGTTATTATAACTATATCTTATGTTCACTAAGTTGGAGGAAAGATTGAACATGTAGAGACATAAAATATATGTAAAAGATGCAAGTCAAACTTCTAGAATAAAAACTACAATGCCTGAGATGAAAAGTGCACCATATGGGAAAAATGCATCAAATGTTGCAGATAATGCCGAAACCGGTTTGGCTCAGTGGATAGAGCGTCGGCCTGCAGACTGAAGGGTCCCAGGTTCGATTCCGGTCGGGGGCATGTACCTTGGTTGCGGGCACAGCCCCATTGTGGGGTGTGCAGGAGGCAGCTGATCGATGTTTCTCTCTCATTGATGTTTCTAGCTCTCTATCCCTCTCTCTTCCTCTCTGTAGAAAATCAATAAAATATATTTTTTTAAACGTTGCAGATAAAAATGTTAATGAACTTTCAGACATACAATTAGAAACTATCCAAAAAGAAACATGAAAAGAAAAAAAGACTAAAAAAATAATAAACCTATCTTCCATGAGTTATAGAGCATCTTCAAGTGGCTAAATATACACACAATTGGTATCAACAAAAGGAGAGAGCAGATAAATTATTTAAAGGTATAATGATAAAATTATTCCAAATTTGGCAGTTGACTGCAGGCTTGCTTGTTCTGCCATTCATTTTTGGAGTAAAGCAATGTGAGCCTATAGCATGGAAAGAAACTTGACCAAAAAAAGCACATGAAAAATATCTACCTGTTACTTTTTTAAGGGTTCATTAGTCGTTTTGTGTGCTTTAAATCAAAGTCACCTATTTGTGTCTGTGTGCTTGAATACCCTCAATTAAATCTGCCTAAACTCAAAGAAAATTTATTTTCCAAATTTGATGAAAACTATAAACCCACAAACCCTAGAACCTCAACAAACCCCAAAAACAATACATATGAAGAATACTACACCAAGGAACATCATAATTATACTACTTAAAACCAATCATAAAAATTATTTTAAAGCAGCCAGAGATAACAAGGCACGTTATATACAGAAGAGCAAAGAATAAGAAGGATAACAGACTTCTCACTGGAAACAAGACAAGTGAGAAGACAGTGGAGCAGCATCTTTTAAGTATTGGGAGAATAAAACTGTCAACATAGAATTTTATATCCAATAAAAATATCTTTCAAAAATGAAGGCAAAGTATTTTTTGAACACATAAGGTGAAATAATGCATTAGAAACTATGTGGATAATATAAAAAAATTTTTCTTATTATTTAACTTTCCCTGAAATATATAGCATTTAAAGCAAATATAATAAGCATGCATTAAGTGGATCTTAAACATCATTAGTAGTTAGGGAAATGCAAATCTATATATATAAAAGCATAATATGCAAATTGACCGGATGGTGAAATAACCGGTCGGCTATGATGCACACTGACCACCAGGGGGCAGACACTCAACACAGGAGCTGCCCCCAGTCTGCAGTCCCCAATCACCTGATCAGGGCCTGCGGCCAACCTCTCGATCCCTCCCCCCAGCCAGCAGGCTCTGATCGCCTGATGGGGAATGGGGAGCCAGGGGTGGGTGGCAACAAATGCAGGCGGCACCAGGGCCCCGATCACCCAGCTGGTCACCCCACACACAGAGGGCGACCAGCAGCAGCAGGAGCGGGGCCAACAAGCAGGCGGGAACAGCCAACATCTCGGTCCCTCCCCCTTGCCGGCAGGCTCCGATGGCCCAAAGGAGAACTAGGAACCGGGGATGAGTGGTGGTGGAAACAGGCGGCACCAGGGCCCCAATCGCCCCGCCCATCACCCCACACACAGAGGGCAACTGGCAGCAGCCACAGCAGGGTTGGCTGCCGGCAGCCGGGGAAGATCGGCCCTGATCACAGGCCAGGTCTAGGGACCCCACCTGTGCACAAATTTCATGCACCGGGCCTCTAGTTAAAATATACAATGAAATAACATTACACAGCTATTAAAATCTCTCCAATTAAAAATTCTGGTAGTGCCTTGGCTGGTGTGGCTCAGTTGGTTGAGTGTCATCCCATACACTGAAAAGTTGCCAGTTGGATTCCTGATCAGGGCACTTGCCTGGGTTGTGGGCTAGATCCCCAGTAGGGGACATGCAGGAGGCAGCCAATTGATGTTTCTATCTCTCTATCCCTCTCATTTTCTCTCTAAAATCAATAAAAACATATTTTGAAAATAATAATAATAAATAAAATACTGATGGTATAGAGCAACTGGAGCTCTCATGCATTGTTGAAAGAAATGTAAAATAGTATAAACACTTTGAAACAGTTTAACAATTTCTTAAATAGTTAAACATAGGCCTACCAGTCTTTCCATTCCTAGGTGTTTACTCAAGATATGAAAGCTATCTCTATACAACTTATACACAAATGTTCACAACAGCTTTATTTGTAATAGTCAATAATTGAGAAAAATTCAAATGTCCATCAACAAATTAATAGATAGACAATGTGGCATATTCATACAATGGAATTCCATACTTGCAGCAACATGGATGAATATCAAAATAATTATGTTGAGAAAAAGAAGTCAGAAAAAAATAGCATATATATATATATGCTAGAAAATACAAACTAAAAATACAAACTAATCCATATTGACAAATGGTTGTTTGGGAATTGAATAGAGTGGGTAAGAGATTTAACAGGCATGTACATATACTAAATGATATTACTTTAAAGTTAAATTTTATAGTTTAAATAGATGCAGTTTATCATGTCAGTTATACTTCTATAAATCTGTTTTTAAAATATAAATGAATGGCATCCCAACCATAAATGAATGACTGATACATACTATATATTTATTGAACATTTCTTGAGTCCAAAGTACTAGAAAAACTGGCATGTGGTTATAGTTGTCACATGTATCTGTGCCTCGTTGCCTTTTCTCAAAACCTCATGTGGAAGAGGCCCATTGTATTAAAATATGCCCCTACTCTTTTCATTGGCCACTAGAGATTCTTAAATACGGGATATTTTTAAATATCAGATGGATTCTGGAAACAATGCTCAAGGATGGTAGATATTGCTCTCTGTCCACCAAATATGCATGGTCTGCTTCCATAATATAGAGTTGTTATTGGGAAGGGGCTGCCCTTCAAGGATTACATTTCTCAGCCTCAGGCCATACTAAACAATTTGTGTGGCCTAGTGCAAAATAAACATACAGACACTTTTTTAATTTTAATTAATAAGAATTCCAAGATCATGATAGCAGAGCATTGAACCCAACATGGAGCCCTTCTAAGTTTGAAGTCCTGGGCTGCACAGGTCACATTCCCATGAAGCCATACCTGCTCAGCCCCCACTGCATCTGCAGTAGGGCCTGGCACAAAACAACAAGTGAATGCTGTGTGTGGTAGCAGGGAGTGAGCTAGAAAGCTATAATACAAATTCCCTTTTGCTTGAGTGCCACGAGCTTTTCGGCGGGGTTCAGAATCTGAAGGAGGAGCTGATGCACAAGTGAAAATGCTATACAAGAAATATGAATTTAGAAGGCATTGGGGGCCAGGTGGAGCCTTTTTCTTGAAGAGACACACCAACTTCTGGCCTAATCCGCTATTTATTTACTCGAATACACATTTTCCCTTTAGCAATGCATATTGGCAGATCAAAGGTAAAGTTTGGTAAACAGTAAAAGAATTATCAGGTTAGAGAATTGCCTTGATACAATTCTCTCATCAGACAAGGTGCTTAGCGTCAGCCCTGCTAATGCCCAAGGTCCATCGGCCTTCTGTGTTCTTTGGTGCACTCTCATGACAGTATTGGCAAGTGGTGGCTTCCCACATTTGAGGAAATCAGAGCTTTTGGAATCATTTCAGGGTGTGCTCTATTGCTCTGGTAAACCATTACTTCTAGTGTTTTATCTAGAGAAGAATAGTTTAGACCATGAAGCACTGGGCAAAAAGATCTCAGTGCAGCCCTAACCAGTGTGGCTCAGTTGGTTGAGCATTGTCCAGTGCACCAAAAGGTCATCAGTTGGATTCCCAGTCAGGCACATACCCAGATTTTGGGTTAAATCCATGGTTGGGGGTGCATATGGGAGGCTACTGGTCAAACATCAATGTTTCTCTCTCACTCTCCCTTTCTCTCTAAAATCATTTAAAAAAAATTTTTTTAAAAAAAGATCTCTGCATATCTAAATCTGCTCAGGGTAACCCAATTCTTAGATCAAGAAATGGTAGAAATTGGCAAAAATGATCAGCTCAGATTATGCTAATTTCTTGCCATGAAATTATAACTGAAAACCAGTAAAATGGTTTAAGTTTGTGCTGGTTTATTCTCCTAAGCAGATGTGTCTTGCTTATCATTTGTTTTAATTATTCCTGATGTGTTGCCTATCACATCACAAGCTTTTCAAAGAGAAAGGAATAAGCAGTTGTCATAACAACACAATTCTTCATTACCCTGGGAACCTTCGACAGCTTTATTTAAAATGAAGGGAAAAAAGAACCCTAACCAATTAGCTTTATCAGTCTGATTCATGTTCTTCTTAAACTGATAACAGTGTTTCCTGAAGAACTTACATTTTGATGGGGAATGTGTCATGAATATTTATGGTAACATAAAACTCAGGAAAAAAAAATTGGCAAGCTAATTGTCACTCAGAAGGTGTTTCTGGTCAAATTCCTGCCCAATGACCCATTTGATTTTTTAAAGTGACTTTTATTGAACAAATCAAAGAATTAGTGGGACTTTTGACAGCATCTACCCATCGGTTCAAGAACAGCAATGGGAACTATCTAGGTCTAAACTTTAAAGCTCAGGCCTCACCTGCAGCTAATTTGATTTGCATTAACTTCACTTGCATTCCGTTAAACCGGAAATGTTCTTGCCTGCTTTCTACCCTTCCTTCTCTGTGCCGGAGATACAGCGAAAGTCCCTAGAGAATTTTAATTCTGCCCTTCTCTGCAGAATTAAAAAGGCAGATGTTTTCTTCTGGCTGCAGGAGATAAGACTGAGAAGTAATTATTGTTCTGGTCCCAAATCCCACAGGTGTTTTCATTCCTGCCCTGTGACCATAAGAAAAATAAACAGCAAATCTGAGAAGGTCTAGTTGGGGTACTCTTTAAGTTCAGTCTTGAAGCCAAATATTTGAATATCTCCTGCAAGACAAAAACTGTTCAGGAATCAGCAAACTTTTTCTGTGAAGAACTAGATATTAACTTTATTTTTATTATTATTGTGTGGGACTGACACGCAACGTTGCCTTTGTGGAGTGAAACAACCACAGGCAATATGTAGACCAATGGGACTGGCCTGGTTGGGTCCAGCTGACGCAAAAGGGTTCCTAAGAAATTAGAGATCTACCACCAAAGGAACACATGCATAAATTCCTCAAATAAACAATATCAAACCCTTGAAAAGCACATGCACAAAGGTTTTCACATATAATTTCATTTAATCCTGAGATGAGGATTACTCGAAGAGGCAGCCATACCATTTTTTTTCTTCTACGCTTGAGAAAACTAGACTCGGGATACTCAGGTAAATTCCTTGCCTTTAACAATCTAATAGCTGATTTCTTTTTTTAAAAAAAATATTTTTATTGATTTCAGAGAGCAAGGGAGATGGAGGGAGAGACAGAAACATCAATGATGAGAGAGAATTACCGATCGCCCACCTCCTGCACGCCACATACTGGGAATTGAGCCAGAAACCCAGGCATGTGCCCTGATAGGGAATCAAACCATGACCTTCTGGTTCATAGAGGTCTATGATCAACCACTGAGCCATGCTGGCCGGGTTGAACAACTGATCTCTTGATTGCAGTTTCAATTATCTTTCCACCACACATCCAACTGTCTCATAAATAATGCATTTCATACCGATCAAACAAAAGAACTACGAATAACAAATTTTAAACCATGTCTTATGGATAGATAAATGTGGTTAGTGCTCAAGAGTTTTTTAAAAACCTATCAGCACACCTCAAGCTCTGTTGAGTAATCCCCTGACACTAACTCAAGCGTTAGAACAAGCATTTAGTAACCAGGAAGCCAGAAAATACTACATCCTGAGTCCCAGGCTCATTTCAGAATTAACCATATCAGCTAGTTCACACTGAACTACCCAAAGTGAAACCAAGAAAGACTTCATCAGTTGTTTGGGGTCAAAGAAGGAAGTCTACTCCAAAATATTCTGCACTGAATCAAATGCAGGATCAGTTACTCAACAGGATTGGTACATACTTATAGCCCACATATAGGAAAGATTCTTCAGTTACCAAAGACTGAGCAGGCAACTACGACTTAATTATGACAACTATACACAGTCAGGATACTGCATTAGGGAAGACAGATGCACCATCTGTTAAGGAAACATGATTTAACTGATTTTTCCCCCACTAGACTTTAGACTTGTAAATATTAACTCTACATTGTTCAGCTCAAATGAGAGTCTCCATGAAAAACACTGCTGATGGGGCACCTGTAAATGATATCCTCCATATCCAATTGAATTCAATTCTCTAACATTTACTGAATGTCTCCTAGGTTTCAGACATAGTAAAATAATCTCTGCCTCCAGGGAGTTTATACTGTGAAGAATAAGAATAAAACATTTATACGTTAGATACATGGCAGAACATGGTGTAGGGAAGAGTTTAATATTACATGGATTCAGAGAAAAAAAGAGATCTGGCGAAAGAGAAGGGAGGTCTCATGAAGAGGATCAGGGGAAGTTTCAGAGTGAATTCACAGGAAAAGAGGGAAGACAGCTGCCCTGGCCCAGGAACTAGCATGAACAAGGAGACTGGGGCAGGAAATTGAATAAGGGGTCAGTTTAGTTTGTCACAGAGCTTAAAGCTAGAAGTTCAAGGACAAGATTCATCGCAGAAACTTCATTTTCTTTTTGGGTTTAAATGGTGAGGTGTGTGTGTGTGTGTTTTAATTTGAATCAATCCCACATTCAAAGGTTCGAAATTTCACATAGGAGTTAGATTCCAATAGGTCACTGGTTTGATTCCTGGTCAAGGGCACATGCCCAGGTTGCAGGCTTGATCCCCAGTAGGGGGCGTGCAGGAGGCAGCCAATCAATGATTCTCTCTCATTGTTGATGTTTCTATCTCTCTATCCCTCTCCCTTTTCTCTCTAAAATCAATAAAAAACGTATTTTTTTAAAAAGAGCTAGTAAACCAGAGGCACCATTACTGCATGTCAACCATCAGAGCTGTGTAGATGCTGACGTTTAGACAGGGTGCCCTCTCCCATTTGTCTAGTCCCCTCCAGATCCACTGTACCTGCTGATGTTACCTACATGCCCTGAGAGGCATTGGAAGTTGCAACAACCAGTCCAGAGACACACATGAAGTATCTTCTAAGAACCTGAAACAATTTCAATCTGATTAGAAAGGTGCTTAAAGTTATTCTGTTCACTTCAAAAAGAAGTGACTAACTATTAAGTTATAAGCCATGAATTAATGAAATAGAAAAAATAAATTGAGTCATCTATACTGTGTAGAAGATAATTGAGTTATGATAAGCTGAAAATTTTTCATTTGATTCAATAAAAAATGGTGAGCAAGTGAAGGTTTTTGTACAGAGGAGTGATATGATTGTAGCTAATTTTGGCTCTTTCAAATGATGTTAATTCTGACTAAAGTAAATTTTAAAATTTATACACTTTGTTTCAGCAAGTGAACAGGTTATTTTATGAACTATGTTGGAAATAAATGTACTGTGAAATACATTTATATTTTGATTTATAACTTGGTTGACCTCAATATGAATCATTTGTCCTATAACTGTTTTTCAGTACTCTACATGAATTTCAAAACACTTCCCATAAACTCAAGCATAAATATCTGTGGAACCAAATCATTAAAATACTTTAGTTTTATAAGTTGTATGTTTGCCTATAACATTACTTTTCTTTATAGCACTTACAGGCAATTATTTCCAAATAAAAAATAATTTATCCTGAATTTATTCTAAAGACCATTTATAAGTAAAACACAATCATCTGAGATTTATGTATTCGAAAATTCTTCACATTTGCTGTTGACTTTTTTTGCAGTTCACTATATAAAATGCCAAAATGTCAGTTGATTACATAAATTTAAAGTTCTTTCATGACATTTATATATGCATAGTCAGCCTTTTGAGTAAATAGTATCTACATTTAGAACATTCATGTTTTCTTTATATATTCATATAATAAATTCAGTAATCTGTGACCTAATATAAGTATCCTTTAAAAATGAACAAAGGTAATTTTAAGCACCTTCCTGATGAAAATTAAATTAATTCCAGCTCTCTCACCTTTTCAAAAAAACTATGTCACTGAGAGCACATCTCATCCTTCAACCTTTTTTTAAATAATTTCTTCTTTTCATTCTATTACCTCTTCTTTCCTAGGTTATTAGTCACCTGTCCCTTTAAGATATTATATTTATAAAATTTTAAACCCTGACTTGGGCTATTGGCCAAGAATAAGTCCAGCAACAACTACTAGTTATCTGTCAGCTGAGGTTATTTCTCATTTCTATTGCCACTAGAGCCATTTGTTTTTAGAACTATAGTCTCTTTAGTTTATTACAAATGAGCTTGAATTTTACAACTGCCTGTGAGTTGCACATAATTGTATTTCCTGAATCGCACCTGCCTGATGACAAAGTTTAAAATAATCTCATCCACCAGGCAAGGGATCTTACTTAAGCCAACAAATGCTTATCCCTGAGAATAGAACTGCAAAAGAAGACTATAATTATTTTGATAACCATTGGGTTCCTCTACGAGATGTGCACATATATGCACATATTTAGGTGATTGTTGTGCCATTCATACCTCATAAATCAATCTGGCAGGTCCTTATAATCACTCGTGCTTTTCACATACAAATCTCCTTTGTTTTTCAATGTCTTTCTTGTGCTGCAATCCTGAGATCATGTGTATTATTCCAAAAGTGTTTCGCCAAGGAGATATAAGCAGCCTTGCCTATATTTTTCTTGATCTATAATGTGATTTCTTTGCTTAGTCTACCGAAAGTCATATTGCCTTTTTTTCTGCACCCCCTTGCATTACACGTTCATATGAATTTGCTACGAGTTATCACCCCAGGCCATTTAGCGTTACTACTTTCCAAATTTTCCCTCTATTATGAGTGTCTGTGTTTCATACCACATTTTCCAAATACATTAGCTCCATTTATCGAAACATCAATATTTAAAATAATTTTGTGCATTAGTCAGCAAAATTTCTCTTCACATTTATGCTCATACAAATTCCAGTAGGAATTCGGTGATGGTTTTGAGAGCCCCTCTAACAAATAATTACATCAATTTCCAAAAATATTACTGATACTGAATTTCCTTCATTTAGATTTCTAACTTACTCCTGCTTAAGGTATTAAGTTCATCTAGCATCATTGGAATTAGGTAATATCTACCTCTTCATGATTTTTGAGTAATGCTATCTCCGTGTGAAAGAAGGAATCAAAAACTCTAAATTATTAACAGCAGAGACAGAATGTGTGAAATGCTAAGTTGATAAGGAATATCATTGCTCACATATCAAAAACAGCCTTAGTACATGTCTTACCATAGTATCTTATATTGCCGTTTAACTCATATATTTAACTTTTTATACCTTGTCTCTTCAAATGGATTCTTAAATACTTGAGAACATGGAGAGTGTGTGTGTATGTACACGCGCACATGCACACATTACGTGAGATTTCTACAGCTCCTACCACTATGCAGCATGTATAACAGAGGGTTAGAAACATCTGAAGAAGGAAGGAAGGGAGCAAAAGAGGATGGACTAAGCAATGGGAATAAATGCCCTTGAATAACACCAGGATGGGAAAGACAGGGGATCCAGGGCTTAGTGACCATCCTGCCAACTCACTTGTAGTAAAATGTTTACAGGCAAGAAGAGCAATAGATTGGGAGAGGTAACCCAGTCATACAGTGTTCATGCTTTTTCTAAGAAAAATCATGGCTATTGTAGAGAAAAGGAAAATTAAAAGAAGCTGAAATCAACATAAAATATAAAGCATTGCTAGAAAGCTCTAGCTGACATTCATCAGATTTCCCACAGTCATTCAGTGCATAGCAGGGACTCAGCACATGATTGCAGGATCCACTAATAGTGATATCTCACCACTCGTATGAATTCAGTCATATGCCAGTCACTATGCAAAGAGCTTTCTGTGAATTATCCATTTGGAAAAACTCATTAAATTAAATGAACAGGTAATCCATTTATTTTATGTAAATACTTATTTAATGTTTATTGAATGCTTGCTAAAGCTCTATGATGGAAGTACTATTATAAACCCTATTTGTACATTTATACAGAGTAGAGGCCTGGTGCATGAAATTAGTGCATGGGGGGGGAGGGGGAGGGAGGTGTTGTGTTCCTCAGCCCAGCCTGCACACTCTCCAATCTGGGACATCCCTCTCACAATCCAGGACTGCTGACTCCCAACCACTCACCTGCCTGCCTGCCTGATTGCCCCTAACCGCTTCTGCCTGCCAGCCTGACCACCCCCTAACCACTCCCCTGCCAGCCTGATAGACACCTAACTGCTCCCCTGCCAGCCTGATTGCCCCTAACTGCCCTCCCCTGCTGGCCCGGTCACCCCTAAGTTTCCTCCCTTGCCAGCCTGGTTACCTCTAACTACCCTCCCCTGCAGACCTGGTTCCCCCCAACTGCCCTCCTTTACAGGGCTGGTCCCCCACAACTGCCCTCCCTTGCAGGCCTGGTCACCCCCAACTGCCCTCCCTTGCAGGGCTGGCCCTCCCAACTGCCCTCCCCTGAAGGCATGATCGCCCCCAACTGCCCTTCCTTTCAGGCCTGGTCCCTCCCAACTGCCCTCCCCTGCTGGCCATCTTGTGTCCACATGGGGGTGGCCATCTTTGACCACACGGGGGCAGCCATCTTGTATGTTGAAGTGATGGTCAATTTGCATATTACTGCTTTATTATATAGGATGAGGAAGCTGAAGCAAAAAATGATGAATAACCAAGCTGACCCAAGCTTCTACAACTGGTTGGAAGGTGACTGGCAGGGTTCAGACTCAGGTGTTCTAACTCCAGAGCCTGAATTTAGGCACTACTCCAGAACCCCATGTTACTTAGATAATATGTCTTTCTAAGAGAGATTTATGCGATTATTGGCTTGTTCTTGCCATGCTAGGCACCATATGTTAACTGTATTAGATGAATCTTATGTATAACAATATCCAAAAAAATGATATAGCCTTGGGACTTCATTAAGAGATTTCTGGGGAATGCTTGAATCCATACACAGGAATGAGAGTTACATCCATTTGGCTATTCTTAGGCCTAATTATAGACAATAAATGAGAAAAACTGTACAGTGACGATGACATACCTTAGGAACCTTAAGCTACCATGAGCAAAAGAAGAGCATATCTCTGCTTTGTTCTAGTCTCGATTTTTCTCTGAGTGGTGTCCCCATTCTCCTATACTTTTGTGTTCTGGGAATGTTTTTCTGGATTTTGAGGTCTCTGGGATGAATTCTTGTTCTTTTTATATGCAAATGCCTGTCGTTCTCTTTAAATAAACCCTTTATGAGGGCTTTCTTCCCTTCCAAGAGGTAGAGTTCTAGGTGCTTATCGTCCTCAGTTCTTTTGTTTGGGGCTCAGACTAGTTTGTCCTAGGAGAGCCTTCTCAGAAAATTAGTCCCTTAGGCAGAGAGGATCACAGTGTAGATTTCAAAGTCCACTATCATTGGCAACAAGAACAGTTTCTGTTTTGAAAAGATATTTCCCAGTGTCCCACGCCATAGTGATGTCTGTCGGTCTACACATCCTGTTGGACGATGTGGCTCAGACATTACTCTTCGATCCTTTCATACTCGGTATCATGTGAGCTCCATTTCTACTTCCACACCCCCAATTCCTTCCCTGTGTTCCTTAGGACTAGCCTTTATTGCTAGTCATGTCAGGGTTCTTTGTATCTTTTCCATCCTTTGAGATTTCCAGTTCTGTGGTCCTGGGCCAGAGAACACCCTTATTTAGATAAGCCTCAATTCCAATCCATGCACACCAGGGTGTCAATCTCTGCTGTCAGTGATTCTGCAGTGGTTCCAGGTCATCTTTCATTAATCTGTTGTTTATCACAGAAATAGGAAGTACCCGAGTGTTTTATTCTGAACTGTGAATGAGAATATTTGTGATCTGATCTAGAGAAGTTTCTGTCACTCAACAACAACAACAGAAAATTAACAACTTCAATGTCCTAGAGAAACAGCAGTGAACAAGACAAGCAAGGGCTCCGCTCTCATGGAATTTACAGTCTATGACTTTGTCATTAGATAATTTTTATCAACTACATTTTATATGGAAAACATATGTTAGGTATCTGGGGTGGCCAATAAGTAAAATCTCTTTCTCAACTGAATTCAGAAACAGTTTAGAGATGGGAGAGATAGACACATGGAGATCAAACCAACAGCTTTATTGCTGTTAACACTGATTGGAGAATGTGGCTTTAGATCTTCCTTTATTGCTGAATTTAAAAGACTGGTTTCCTTATTCACTGGTATAGTTTGACAGCTGTGGGCCATTTTTCCCTAGAAACAGAGCCCTTACTAGAGGGCTGACAAGAATGCATAAATCCAGTGGACATGCTCACTCTGAAAAAGAAAAGTCCAGAAGAGGCTGAATCTGGCATGTTCCCTTTCTTTAAAACTCAACAAATCAGAATAGCTGAAGGGAGAGGGGACTTAGGAGTATTGTTCTAGCAGAAATCCTATCACATGGAAATGTGGAGACAAAGTGATCATTTATACAAATAACGAATTAGTAAATGAGACTATGAAAACAAGTATAGTTGAGTCAGGGAAAACTTATTTGCCCTTGGAACACTGAAGTTTATTGAGACTTACCAAAAATTCTCCACAGATTAACTAACATTGATTTTGAGAGTTTGTGCCATATAGTAATTTCAGTAAATGGTCATAATACTAATGGTGATCTTATTTTGAAAGCAAAAGTTGCAGGTGAGGCAAAGATATATAGATCAAGACTTGCAAGCTTTCCATTCACATCTGAATTAAAGTAAACAGCAGCTTAAAATACAGTCCAAATAACAGTGGTCAAAACCGGTTTGGCTCAGTGGATAGAGCGTTGGCCTGCGGACTGGAGGGTCCCGGGTTCAATTCCGGTCAAGGGCATGTACCTTGGTTGCGGGCACATCCCCAGTAGGGGCTGTGCAGGAGGCAGCTGGTCGATGTTTCTCTCTCATCGATGTTTCTGGCTCTCTATCCCTCTCCCTTCCTCTCTGTGAAAAATCAATAAAATATATTTTAAAAAAAACAAAACAAACAGTGAAGACTAATGACAGTAATTGGAGGAAATATTTTTAATGAACCATTACATGCAGAGACAAATTGTTTGAGTAAGCCTATCATTGAAAATTTAGTATCAACTTCTTGTAGGGTTGGACTTAAACTCTTTTCCAATATAATCTATGGTTTTCTACCATAACCACTAGATAACCAGCAATAAGACTTCAAGTAACTCTGGACCTCACTCCGGAGGCTGCTGCACACACAAGACTCAGTCCTATTCCAAAGCTCTGTCCTTGTTCCTAGGAGATCAGGTCACACTGTTGAATCCCCCAATTTATTTAAATCTGTTATTTTATTTCAAGTGCTAATTGTCTCTCACTACAAACAGACTTCTCTCAGATGCAATTATTGGTATTACAATAGATAATCAACAGGAAAGCCTGAACACAGAGAGGGAAGGGTTGCCTTGGTTACAAACCTGAGGTGCTTTTATTATTACAGTTCTAGCCACGTTTTGAAATTTCCCAAAACACCCCAAGAACAAAGTATTCCATTTTTTTCTTTTCTTCTTTGTGACCCATTCGAGAAGTTTTAACCAATGTGGAGGCCTGGCCTTCTACAGATATCTGTACAAGGTCTCTTCAATAAATAACCCTACAAAACAGAGCTTTCATTTAGAACATTTGTATATGCATGTTCATGCACTTCTATAATAATAAGAAGGAACCACTGTTTCGTGCTAGAGAAGCAGTATTATATTTGCTCAATCCACAATCACATAATGCAGTCATTACTCCACATATACTCTCATTTCTCTTTTTGCAAAACAAACAGAAAAATAAATCCCATTTAGCCCATTACTATCCCATTCCCCAAATTTATTTTCCCTCTTGAGTGCAGATTTAGTAGGGCTAGTAGGGCAGCCAAAAGGCAGACCTCTCTCTAGGCTCTGTTAGTAATTTTTGTTTTGCTGCTTTCCCATTTATTTGGGAAGTTGAGGTTTTAAAAATTAAGATGGTTATGCAGATAATGACCCATTAATGTTACTAGTGTAGGAAAATCCACGTTATCCTTCATAGAATATTTTGTTGTTTATTAGGCTGTATTAGTGGTCAGTGTGATCTTCCCCATCGATCATTAATCTTGATTACAGGAGATAGGTATTTTTGTTTATTTCCAAAATATCATGTGTACCCCCATGTGACTTACATTTCATCTGCCTCAGTAAAGATATTCAGAAGTGTAAATGATAGCTACTATTTATTAAGGACTTCATACCTGTCAAATCCTGTATTAGAACCTTTAACAAATCCTCTACTATCTAAACATTACAACAATGCTATCATGCAAAAATTATTGTCACTATTTATAATAAGGAAATGAAGGGTTATGACTTGAAGAGATTATTTTAATCCAAAAATGATTTTACTAAGGAGGTAGCATGAAATGCTTAAGAGTCAGATTACTGGATTAAAATCCTAGCTCTGCCACTTAGGACTGTGTGATTTTTGGCAAGTTACTTAACCTCTCTCTGCCATAGTCATTTTATCAATAAACTAGAGGCCCAATGCATGAAATTCATGCAAGGGGCTTGGCCCCCGCTGTCCCAGCTTTGTTCAGAAGGTCGTTTGGCTGTCTGGCCTAATTAACATATTATGCTTTTATTATTATAGAGGGGGAAATGATAGAAATAGGATTACAGTGAGAACTAAGTGAGGTAATACATATAAACACTTAAAAAACTGCCAGACATATGGTAATTATCCAATGTTAATCCTTTAAATATTTCGAGTCCTGTAAAATTTCCCAAAATGATTACATTCTAATGTTTCAATTACATTACTATAGTTATTTCTTACATCTACAATAAGTTTAATTTTTTATCAGAGTCATTGAAGATTACAAAATATTACTATGAGTATAAAGTATTTCTATACTATGCTTAGCAGAGTTAGATAGGCAATACAAATTTTAAACATAAATGTATATTATTATTTTGCTATTTAAATACTTACTAATATTTACAACTAGCTTAAACCCTTCTTTGTTAACATTACCGAGAGACATAAAATACTTCAGACAAAGCTGACACTATGCAAAACTGTCACAAGGATGCCTCCTATTCTGCTGTCCACCCTCCTAGTAATTTTATGTATGCTCTCCTCCATTTCCATTAGAATCTATTTCCCCAGGTTTTATCCTATGTCAGAACAGTTTTCAAATATTTCCACTAAGCCCTGGCTGTTGTGGCTCAATTGGATGGGCAGCATTCTGTGCACCAAGAGGTTGCAGGTTCAATTCCCGGCCAGGGCACATGTCCAGGTGGTGGGTGAGATCGAGCCCTGCCAGTTGATGTTTCGCTCTCTCTCCCTTCTCTCTTCCTCTCTCTCTAAGAAATCAATAAAAACATTTAAAAATATAAGTGTGCTGGTTATTAAACTAATGTCTTTCAGGTTGAAATGCATCCCTCTGTCCTTTCTGATGCTAGGGCTGGACTTGGCAAAAACTATTTTTCCTTTGTCTGTAAGGCATGACCAATGGAGGGCAGTAGAGAGAGAGGGAATAAGGGCTTGATTTTTATCTTGGTTATTCTGTCTTGCCAGTACTGGATTAGTGGTAACAGTAGTCCCAGACTCCAGCTTGCCTCATCATTCCAAATACTTTAGAAGCACCAGCTGGGAAGTACCTCTCCTCAAGGTTCTGAGTCCGTAGTTCACGGGGCCACTCTTTTGACCCTCTGAGGTACCAGAGTTGCTATACAGCTCCCCACTACTGAGAAGGCGAATTCCAACTCTGCAAGGCCTCTTCCCTAAGTTACTAGGTTTAGATAATTCCAACCTCTTCCCTTTTTTCTGGGCCCTGAGTGGTGGCTACTCTGTAATTACTATTTCTGTTACTTATATGGTCACCTTTTGCTTTTTCATTCTTCCAACAATTTTTTAAGAATTTCTTTATTTTATATTCCCTCTCATGAAATACCTGTTATTTCCAATTTCCTGTCTGGACCCTAACTGATCCAGAAGTGCTATAAATAACTGTTTGAATGCTATATTCTTGAAAGTCTTGGAAACACATCAAGAATTTTTAAAAAAAGAATGAAGAAGAATTTTAGGCACCTTTCAGTAGGCAGAGAAGACTTTTGTGGGGGTAAAAAAAAATTTAAATGACCCCCTTCTAAGTAATTACATTACTAGGCAGCCAGTTCTGCCCACAGGCAGGAGGAATTCTCTCTTACTCAGGGGAGAGTCAGCCTTTTTGTTCTAGTCAAGCCTTCAACTGATTGAATGTGGCCCACCCAACTTAGGGAGGGCAATCTGCTTTACTCAGTCTAACAATTTAAATGTTAACCTCATCCAGAAACATCCTCAATGAAATACCCAGAATAATGTTTAACCAAATATCTGGGCACCCCATGGCCCAGTCACATTGACACATAAAATTAACTATCATGCTTGCCAACAAACCAAGTGACCAGTTGAAATTTAGTCCACAGTCAACTCAAATAGCTATAATTGAGGAAGAAAACTTTGGGATAATTCAGCAATCCATCACAGTCTTTCCCTTCCATCCCATCCCTGCCTTGTGAACTCTCTTTGTCTTTCCCAGTTGGGAGTTTTACCCCTGTCAGCCAGGTTTCCTGTATCTTTCTAGGCTGCTGGAATGGTTCTCAGTCCTTGGGGCTCTGCAGATCATGAGCAGTACATGTCAGTAGCAAGGAACTGAGAAACCTATCAGGAACCAAGAAATATCTTGGGAAGATGGACTGAATAGAAGGTACAAGGTACCAAGGTAATCTAAAAAAAAAAAAAAAAAGATATTATATATATACTAGAGGCCCAGTGCACGAAATTCGTGCACAGGGGTGGGGGGGTGTCCCTCAGCCCAGCCTGCACCCTCTCTAATCTGGGACTTCTTGAGGGATGTCCGACCGACCGTTTAGGCCCGATTCCAGTGGCGGTCGGACATCCCTCTCACAATCCAGGACTGCTGGCTCCCAACAGCTCACCTGCCTCTGCCTGATTGCCCCTACCTGCTTCTGCCTGCCAGCCTGATCACCCCCTAACCACTCCCCTGCCAGCCTGATCGACACCTAACTGCTCCCCGGCTGGCCCGATTGCCCCTAACTGCCCTCCCCTGCCATCCTGGTCACTACTAACTGCCCTCCCCTGCCAGTCTGGTTACCCCTAACTGTCCTCCCCTGCAGGCCTGGTCCCCCCTAACTGTCCTCCCCTGCTGGCCTGGTCACCCCTAATTGCCCTCCCTTGCCAGCCTGGTCACCCCCAAATGCCCTCCCCTGCAGGCCTGGTTGCCCCCAACTGCCCTCCCCTGCTGGCCCAGTCACCCCTAACTGCCCTCCCTTGACAGCCTGGTCACCCCTAACTTCCCTCTCCTGCTGGCCTGGCCCCCACCCAACTACCCTCCCCTGCAGGCCTGGTCCTCTCTAATTGCCCTCCCCTGTAGGCCTGGTCCCCCCCACAACTGCCCTCCCATGCAGGCCTGACCCCCCCAACTGCCCTCTCCTGCTGGCCTGGTCCCCCCCAACTGCCCTCCCTTGCAGGCCTGGTCCACCCTAAATGCACTCCTCTGCTGTCCCGGTCACCCTTAACTGCCCTCCCTGCTGGCCTGATCGCCCACAACTGCCCTCCCCTGCAGGCCTGGTCCCCCCCAACAGCCCTCCCCTGAAGGCCTGGTTTCCCCCCCAACAGCCCTCCCCTGCAAGCCTGGGTACCCCCCCTAACTGTCCTCCCCTGCAGGCCTGGGTCCCACTCAACTTCCTCCCCTGCGGGCCTGGTCGCCCCCAACTGCCCTCCCCTGCAGGCCTGGTCACCCTCAACTGCCCTCCCCTGCTGACCTGGTCTCCCCCAACTGCCCTCCTCTGCTGGCCCTGTCACCCCTAACTGCCCTCCCTGCTTGCCTGATCGCCCCCAACTGCCCTCCCTGCAGGCCTGGTCCCCCCCAACTTCCCTCCCCTGCAGGCCTGGTCCCCCCCAACTTCCCTCCCCTGCAGGCCTGGGTCTCCCCCAACTGCCCTCCTCTGCCAGCCTGGTAACCCCCAACTGCCCTCCTCTGCTGGCCTGTTCACCCCTAACTGCCCACAACTGCCTGCCCCTGCAGGGCATCTTGTGGCGGTCATCTTGTGTCCACATGGGGGCAGCCATCTTTGACCACATGGAGGCGGCCATCTTGTGTCTTGGAGTGATGGTTAATTTGCATATTACTCTTTTATTAGATAGGATATATTAGAGGTCCAGTGCACAAAATTTATGCACTTCGGGGAGGGGGGGAGTCCCTCAGCCCAGCCTGTGCCTTCTTGCAGTCTGAGAGACCTTGGGGGATGTCCGAATGACAGGGAGTGGGCCTAAGCCGTCATATGGACATCCTTAGTGCTGCTGCAGAGGCAGGAGAGGCTCCTGCCACTGCCACTGTGCTCGCCAGCTGTGAGCCCGGCTTCTGGCTGAGCATTGCTCCCCCTGTGGGAGCACACTGACCACCAGGGGGCAGCTCCTGTGTTGAGGGTCTGCCCCCTGGTGGTCAGTGTGCGTCATAGCGACCAGTCATTCCACCATTCAGTCGATTTGCATATTAGCCTTTTATTATATAGGATGTTTTTAAACATATAGTGAATTTTAAATGTGTACAGTCTTTCCTAAGATCTGTACTAATACAGTTAAGGTACTTGTGGAAAAAACTTAAACCAGGAATCAACAATATGGATTTCCACTTCATTATGAGTTTTTGTTGACTCTTCCCTTTGTTATCTGAATTATGTCAATAGCAAATAAAACACAGGGTCTAGTAGTATATGAAATTTTAAATTATTCAGAGACTGATTATATGGCTTGTGAATTATTGTATCTCTTTTCATATCTCACACTTCCACATACACTGGCGTCTCCAATAAGAGTGTGGCTTTGAAATATGAAATTCATAAAACGGGATCTTCTCAATCTGAAAGAGACTTAAAAGTTAACCATGCCTACTCCTTAATTTTGTGAGTTAGCCAATTGTTTTAAGAGGGGAAAGTAAATTACCAAGGTATGTGAATGAGTTAGTGGAAGAGATTAAAATTAGGCAATTTACTGGTAAACCTACTAGCTTACACCTCTAGGGTGCTTTGAGAGAAAATATGATAGTGTTAATAAAAGTAAGATTGGAGAATTATATAAGGATTTTAATTTTCTGCCTTATTCCTACTCCTTTGGGAAACTGGAAATTGACTTTAATGAATTGTTTATGTACCTGGAAGAGAGAGATAGTTTCCTAATCCAGAGTCCAAGACCTAACTGATGTGTGATCTGGGACTCACACACGCGTGCGCGCGCGCGCACACACACACACACACACACACACACACACACATACACACATGTCCTTCACCTTTGAAATGTTAATAGCATTATTTTTCTTGTTCATGATTAGAGCTGAAAAGACTAAAGCATCCCCGGCAGATCTGCCACACTGAGACACATATAAAATGTCCTTTCTGATGATGTCCCTTGACTCAAGCACTGTCACTGACTAAGGCTGGTATTACTTCGTCTGCTTTCAACCAGAGTCCCTGCAATAGCCACAGCGAGCTTTCAGGCCTCTACAGGGGACTTTCCAGGAAGATTGGAAAAGCCTGGAACATAACTTGTCAATTCCCCGTGGCCATGCCCCTCGCATTTCAGATGTGTTTAAGGAGCAGAAAACCGAGAAAGGAAGAGAAGGCAGGGGGTGCACACTGAAGACATTTGACGGCTTCTGCGAAATGTTGGAAATAAACACTGCACTAAGTGCACTAACTTTCGATGGCTCCCTTTTGAGGTGCTGATTAAAATTTGTCCATGGCCACCATTTTCCTCTAAGTAAAATGCCAGACAAGGTTCTTTGTGATTTTACCTCCGACAATTTATCCAGCTTCATTTCTCACTGCATTCGCCCAGCACCACCCTCCTACCTCCGAAATCCTGAATCTTACAATTGATATGTAAACACTTTCCATTGCCCTTTTATCTTCCCAGGCCTTTTCACACGCCAGTGCCTTAGTTGGGAACATTCCTATACTCTTTACTTGCTAATGGGGCCCAGCAGACTCACTCCACTGTTCTCTCCTCAGGAAACTTTCCTCCCTCCAGTTTGTCCTTACGGGTCTGCGGTAGCCAGCCTTTATGGTGGCCCCCAATGGGCTTACCTCCTGATATTCCTACTCTTTTGGTCTCTTCCCACACTGAATAAGTTGACCTGTGTAACCGAAGGAAATTGTCAAATGTGTGACTTTTGAGGTTAGGTCATAATAAAAATAATAAATCCTCCCTTGCTCTCTCTTTTATCCCTTACTTCGGGGGGGCGGGGCCCACAGCCATATCTTAAAATCATCCAATCAGCCCTCTGGAGAAATCAATGTGGTGAAGCCATGTGCCAACAGAGTATCAACTCTCCAGCCATGTGAGTGAGCTGTCTCAGAAGCAGATCCTCAGCCCCACTGAGCCTTCAAATGACTGTAGTCCTGGATGACACCTTGACTTTAACCTCCTGAGGGCTCCCAAGCCAGTAACATTCAGCTAAGCTACTCCCAAATTCCTGGTTCACAGAAGATAAGTATTTGTTGTTGTTTTAAGCCTCTATGCTTTGGAGTAACCTATTATGCATATACAGGTATAGGGTCTCTCTCCTCTATTTTTCCTTAGCATCCTGTGTTTCCCTCCATCAAAACCTACTTCTCATTGTTTATTTACCGATCTGCCTTTCCCACTAGCCTGAGGTCATCTTGAAAGCAGAGACATAGCAAGTCATCTTTTTATTATTATTACTAGAGGCTCAATGCACGAAATTCATGCAAGGGTAGGCCTTCCTTCCCCTAACTGCCAGCAGCACCTTCCCTCTGGCTATCAGCACCCAGGCTTCCCTCCGGCTGCCAGCAGGCAGCCCCACCCCATGCTCACACCTGCCTTGGCCTGGCGCTGCCTACGTCCGCTGCCACCCCCCCTTCCTTTCCCCTTGATTGATCGCCCTGCCAGCCAGTGGCCTTGGCATCCCTCTGCGGGGCGATTGTGGGGCAATGGCAGGCCCCCCGAACCAATCGCATCGCACCTGCCTTGGCTGGCCTGGCGCTAGTGCGTGTCATAGCGTGGTCGTCCAGAAGGTTGTCCGGAAGGTCATCCAGAAGGTTATCCGGACAGTCATTCTGCTATTCGGTCATTCGGTCAATTTGCATATTACACTTTTATTATTATAGATTATTATCATTATCATTATTGATTTCAGAGAGAGGAAGGGAGAGGAATAGAAGCATAGAAACATCAATGATGAGAGAAAATCATCAATCAGCTGCCTCCTGCATGCTTCCTACTGGGGATTGAACCCACCACCTGGGCATGTGCCCTGACTGAGAATCTAACTGTGACCTCCCGGTTCATGGGTCGACGCTCAACCACTGAGCCACACCGGCTAGGCACAATTCATCTTTTAACTTAATTTATAAAGCTTCAATGGTCCAGAGAAGAACTACTCCTAATGACCATACAGGTCGTACAAATGCTCAAAAGTGCCTGCCCGCTGTGCTGAAGCAACGGAGATCTAGCCCTTGCTCACTCAACAAGTCGAATGCCCTGGTGAGGGCTGCTGCCACGGGAAGAGAGAGGCACTCCTTTCTTTGTAGAAAGAAAGGCACTTTTACTCACTAAATCTTGTCAAGGGGTCACCATTCTAGTTCATCCACTGTGTCATCAGGGTACATTCAGGAGACAGAACCCATACAGGGAAAGTTTAGTATCAAGAATAATTATCGCCCGGACGCAGCGGCTTAGTGGTTGGGCGTCGACCCATGAACAAGGAGGCCACAGTTAGAGATTCCTGGTCAGCGTAGATGCCCGAGTTGCAAGCTTGATCCTCAGTGTGGGGTCGTGCAGGAGGCAGCCGATCAATGATTATCTCTCATCATCGATGTTTTCCTCTTTCTCTCCCTCTCCCTTCCTCTCTGAAATCAATAAAAACATATTTTTTTAAAAAAAAAAGAATAATTCTCTACAATAGGGGACTGGAGTACTAGGGTATTAGCCACTAATACAAGAGTAACTGATATAAGGATCAGCCACTACATCCACAGCTGAGGCAAAGTACCCAAGTAAGGAATAAATGTAAGAGAAAAACCCCTGTCTCTCCAGGGCTTTTGCTGCAGAGAGCATGGCGGGGTCCGCTAAATGGCAGGGGAGTTTGCTGGGGTGCAGCAAGAGCAGAACTTGCTGGGAAGCCAACCTTGGGCAAACTAGAGGGAAATACCAATGGGGAGGTGGCACTCATGCCAAAGGAGAGCACACCCTGAAACCAGGAAGAGAAAGCCCCAGCTTCCTTCTGTGTCCCTCCAGTGCCTTCTACTGACAGGCATAACTTAGTGCGAGATGGCATGGGAGAAATGTTCCAGCATCATTAGCAGGGCAATGAAGAGCGGATTTGTGGCTGAGAGGCCATCCAGATTGATAACTGGCACATCCAAGGAGAAAGCAGTCCTCTTTCTAATTGGTCATTCATAAGGGATTCCTTTTTCAGACTCTCATTAAGGCATTCTACAGCCCTCGTGGTTTTTTAAAGAGCCCTGAAAAAAATGATTTAGGGCACTTGGTGTCTCAGGGTTGTTCTTAGTCTGGTTTGCTCTGAGCAACTGTAAGGCTCAGATGGTTGCTTCTCAGAGACAATGGGTGCTAGTATAATCTCTTGGTTATTTCCATTGACCGTGTCTTCAAACTGAACTTTGTAGCCTCTTGGCACTTCATGTCTCAGGCCTGACTGAGTTCATCTACAACATGATTCCCGATCCTGGTGGCTACATTTCCCACGACACTGCAGCCCGTTACTCCCTGAGCACTGATGTCAACGGAACATCTGGACAGCTTCTTATTACAAATGTGGGCCTTGCCGTGGATGTTACAGACAGTGGGTTAATGTGACAGACAGAAGATGAAATCTTCTCAATGCTGGATCTAATGAGGATACCGGACTTCTATTATTTTATAGTAAGGCTGCCTGGCTCTTAAAAACACTTTGGTTTATAATATCTGTCAGAGAGGAGTGATGCTTTGTGGCATCAAATCACAATAGTATCTTCACTAACAGGGACAGAGTAGTAATGGATACTCGCATAGAGTTACACAGCATGAAACTGTGGCTTATCATCTCTATTTGTATTATTTTTCTATAAAATGAAATAGCATCAATATAAATACCTAGCAGTCTCTGTTAACCCTGCTGCTCTGAAGAAATATGCTAACTATATGCTGAAATAAAAGTTCTATTTCTAATGTACTAAGGGCAGAATTAATGTCAATTAGTTCAGTCAACATTTATTGAGTCTGGTGAAGTTACAAAGAAAGAAGATTATATTCTCGCCTTAAAGTCACATGCAATCTAATATTTCCTGCCATGGCTTTCTGTGGGATTCTATATACTACACTTTTTTTATATAGTATTTCTCCTCTTTTTATGATACTTTGATATTAAATGAAAGCAGAAAACTGGAGAGCTGCACCATATGACTATCTGGATTTTGTTGAGCATTCCTGTAAACAACTTCTCCTTAATCTTGAGATGCACATCCTCACCTACTAAAGAATCTTGGAAAAGGTAAAC
Organism: Eptesicus fuscus; assembly: GCF_027574615.1. NCBI lineage: Eukaryota > Metazoa > Chordata > Mammalia > Chiroptera > Vespertilionidae > Eptesicus > Eptesicus fuscus. The sequence goes on from NC_072479.1 coordinate 80,994,274, forward strand.
ATTTAGAAAGTAAATTTAACCTACTTCTATCAAAATGTCTTTGGTAAGCAATTTCCAAATGCGAGAAAAGTGTCACACAGAACAAAATCTACATAACAGCCGTGAGTGCTTCGCAGTAGTTCTGGGAGACATAAAGAAAAAAAGGAAGATTTGCAAGCAATAAAAGGTAGTGGGCCTAATAACCATTACTTTTAAGAAAACAAACACAAACAGCTACTGTAAATCAAACTTATTCAGCAATGATGTCTTTCTACAGAATTTAGAAAATAAGCTTGATTAATACTAATTCAAAAAATGTAGGAATGATGCTGTTGAGAAAGGAAAGGGATCAGCGGTACAATGATTATAATAAAAATAATCATTATAATGCTAACTAGTACTCCCTGAACACTTTCAATGAGCTGGGCACTATTCTAAGCCCCTAGGTCAGTGATGAGCTTGGTGTGTCAAACTTCGCCAAAAAACTGAGCATAACTTGGGTAGTGTGTCACTTTGAGGAAAAAACATTATTTCGCAAATGTTTCATCCTCAGGAGCAGCAAATGTTTCATCCTCGGGATGCGGCCGCCTCATCGGCCGCGTGTCATCAGAAATGGCTACGCGTGTCAGTGCTGATATGCGTGTCATAGGTTCGCCATCACTGCCCTAGGTAGTGTATTACGGTTCTCCAGAGAAATAGAATCAATCTGTATTTCTGGAGAACCCTGACATATATACACATACACATGCACCACATACATATATGAGATATGTATATATACATAGGTAACATGTATAAGTGTACATATATGTGATATATACATATATGTGACATTTACATTTATACATACATATGTATATTATATATATATAAAAAGAGAGAGATTTCTTATAGGAATTTGGCTCAAGCAAGTATGGAAGCCAAAAAGTCTCATGCTCTGCTGTCTGCAAGCTGGAGACCCAGGAAAACTGGGGTGTAATTCAGTCCAAGTCCAAATACCTGAAAACCACGGGTGCTCATGTCCAAGTGCAGGAGCAGATGGACATTTCAGTTCAAGCAGAGAGTGTATTTGCCCTTCCTCCACCTTTTTCTTTGATTCAGGCCCTCAATGGGTTGGGAGATGCCCACCCACATTTATGAGGTCTTTCTTCTTTACTCAGCCCACCAATTTAAATGCTAATCTCTTCTGGAAACACCCCACGCCCAGAAATAACATTTTACCAGCTATCTGGGCATCCCTTAGCCCAGTGGAGTTCACATAAAATTAACCATCACGGGTTGATACTGTTTTTATCAACCACCCTAACTCCCCTTTTAACCACACTGCTCCACTGCCTACTACTATTTCCCCAAATGAAAACAGAAATGCACTCTTTAATATGTGTTAACATACTTATGGAAAAGCATGAGATTTTCATCAGTATTAAACTATAAAATATAGAACTCTTGGTTGCTGTAGTCTTTACTAAATAAATGGGAACAAAAAGAAGAAGAAGAAAAACATTTAAGAGACTGGGATTTGCCAAACAGCATGGTAGGTGATTTGATATATACTATCTTGTTCGTATGCATTCCTGATGTTGTGTGTGGTACTTGGCATCTTTGTTTTTACCCTTTGTCAGTCCTGCCTTCTGATGACAGTATCAATGCTGGGGGAATGAAAACAGGTGCCTTGGAAGCCCGTGAATAAACACGTGTTGTGGTGTGGCAACTCAGAGTGGATTGGGTGAAGCAGAACAGAAGCCCCTCAAAGAAGAATCATAGTTTTCTTAAGACTCTTTTGGTTTTACAGGAACTCACACAAACACAGTTAAGAAAAAATAAAAAGGGTTTTAGTAGAAAGTCATATGAGTTTCCCATGCAACCAATTTCAAGAAGTGCATCCATGTCTCCTGCAGATAAGAACTGGGGAAGAACATGTTGCTAGAGTTTGCTCTTTCCTTCCCACCAACGGCCCCACTCATTCCCACTGCTCTCTACAGTGATTCTTCTCTGTATCAGCCTGCTGGCCTCTTCTCTTTCCTTAGGTGTCTCTCAGTCACCCAACCCAAGATACTTTCAGCAACCTTGGGAGAAAGGAAATGTGTCACCTAATTCAGCCTTTGAATGCTCCACCCTTAAATCCAATTGTCTATGACCTGAAAGGAAGGGTCAGAGTCATAAAATATAAATGTGCAGCTGTAATGGCTCAACTTGGCCAGATGAGTATATGGGGGAAAGAGGAGCTGGAGGCAATTTAATCAATATCTATTCTACATCAGTACTAGAAGGTTACTGCCACACTACTTCCCATGGAACTTGAGTAAGATACTTGACCTCTGTGTGCCTTGATTTCCTCAACTGTGAAATGGGGTTAGTAATTTTTTTGTGAGGATTGTTAATTCATATGACATGCTGAGAATGCAATAAATATTATCTGTTATTATTGTTGTTGTTTGCTGTTATTGTCTGCGGTCAACTCCTAACACCTGTAAATGCAATAACCTAGAGATTAAATACCATTCACCACACTCCTTATTTTACTGGAACAGTCTCTCCTTTCCTACATGAAAAAATTTAATAATCCATAAATTTGGAGGTAAAAATATTGAAAGATTCCAGAAAAAGAGGAATGGGAGGTATAATTCTTTTAGAAACACTGCCTAACTCCCCAACTATTATTTGTCATATCAATGATAGTGACCCATCATTTTAGGTCACTCACATTTCTGCACTCTAGATATAAATTTTTAAATGTTGTGGTTGATAAACAATGGAAATTTTTTCGATTCCAAGGAGGAACATATAGAAAAATGAGTCTTGGGCAGTGGTCCTTGGGGCAATTGGCTGAACTACTGTAATGGAACTGTCCAGTCAATTAGTTCCATTTAATTGGCTGGTAGCTTGACCACTGTACAGAAACGCTCTGAAATGTGGGCATTATTGAACAAAGCAAAACAAAGTGACCCATTAAAATAGATTGCAATGAAAGAAATAAGGCTGTGCTGGGATTGGTGTTGAATACGCTGACCCGTTCTGAATAGCAGAGGCTTTCTTTTCAAATCTTCATTATTTGGAGTCACTTTGTGACTTAATTCTGGTACCATTCTCTGTCCCTTGAAACAATCTCCCCCCATCTCTAGACTTCTGTGTAACATAGTAGACAATTCTTCTAATTCTAGTCAGTGTCTTAATTCTTATTCTTTCTCTGAAATCTAAAACTATACACTTAGTTTAAAGTATTTAAAGAATTTTCTGGTTTGTCCTATAAAAGGGAAAACTGCTTTTTTTTTTTTTTTTTTTTGCTAGATTGGTGTCCCTACCCCTCCACCTCCCTGTATTAACTTATTATTCACTTTGTTCTCCCTTCTCACTATAAAAAATAAGAAAGTTATTTTTTAGTTCTTTCCCTCTGTACTGTCACTTCAGATTCACAGTTGCTAAGTGTTCCAAGGAGCCTACCAAAGGGACTTTCTCATGGTGTGATTTGCAAACTTTGAAATAACACCCACCAGCAGAAGCACCATATGCTATGAAGTTACACAGTAAACTGACAGGAGCATCTCATTTGTCATTTGAAATTCAGAAAATGTCAGCAATTTTCATACCCAGCCATTGCCTAAATGCCTCTCTGGTTAGCAAGGAGTAACATGTACTATAAATGCACATGAAATATGAAAAATTTTATTGTGATTCTAGAGGAATAATAATAGCAATGCCAGTATTAAGACCTATACAACTTGATGAGCATATGGACAGACTTATCAAATTTCTATAGTCATTTTATATTCTGCGCACATATCTCTAGATGAATGGTTTTATCTGTAAGGTTTATGGCATTTAGACTGTTCACATTCTATAACATTGGTGATTCAAATGTGCCTTTTTATGATAAAATATAATACCAAAGAATATTTTTAATCTATTAAAGGCAAATTTAACATAAAACACAAGCTGTTCCCTTTGTGATGAAGCTGAATTTTCACCCAGCTGCACTTAGCTACAACAGAGCCAAGAGAGAAAACTACTTGGCAATTCTTCCTAATTAAAGGATGTTAATTACTGCTAAATACTATACACTTTCCATGTTATAAAGGTTCACCTAAATCAATGTTATTACAATACTAAAGGAATTAATGATAATTTCAGGTCTAGTAAGTGTGGCCAAAGTACCCGTCAGTTCATACTTTTAAGTGACTTCACAATGAAATTTCTGAATCGGCATTGTATAAAGACTCGAATGGCCTCACACATTCAGCACATCTTGTGTGTAATTAGTCATAGTGCCTGGTGGTGTCCCTTCTTCTGTAGAAGAAGAGGATTTGTGAAAATAAAGAATGGAACACACTCAGTCTCTAGGTGTTTACTTCACTCTGAATTTGCCTTTGGCCAGGATGGCCTCTTTAGAATAGAGGATGCAAGACTGAACTCTCCACTCTCTGTATGACCAGTGGATCATGACCTATAGGGACAGGAAAAGTAACATTTCCTGAGGCTTGGATGCTTTCTCATTTGATAAAACAGTCCTTCAAGGTACATATAAATACCCCTGTTTGCATATGAGGATTTGAGGGCTTAGAAGTCAAAGCTGCCAAGTGTATTAAATTAATAGGTGGCAGAGCTATACTCCAAGCCCATTCTCTCTGACCGCAATTCACAGGTTCTTTCCATTTGTTCCCTGTTATAAAAGGGAAATATGAAAACATTTTGCTTTATGAGCCAATATTATTCCTTCCCTTATCACTTGGCCACAAGTCCTGCTATGTTTATTTGAAGTTTGGCTCAAGAGGTGCCTACAGACTTGGCTCTACCACTGATGGAAAGCATAACCTAGAAAAGTCACTTCATGCCTTTGAGCATCGATTTCCTCACTTACAAAATGAGTAATCACCCTAAGTCTCTCCTAAGATTTCAATGATGAACAAAGAAGGTAATGTCTAAGGAAAGAAGGTATTTACAAAACCATCTATATATCTATATATATAAAAAGCCAGCTACCTTAACAACCAGAGACCAGAACACCACGGCCCCTCGCCCAGGCTGGCCTGCCCCCACCCCCCACCCCCTCCAGGGAGCGGTTAGGGTAAGGTGACCAGACGTCCCGCTTTTGGCGGGACAGTCCCGATTTTTAACAATTTGTCCCGCATCCCGCGGCGTTTTAAAAAAAGTCCCGATTTTTGGAAAGAATGCAAGACAAGCTAGGGAACGGCGGGAGAATGGGAAGGGAATATACGGTTTTCGGCGGCCATGTGGCTATTTAGCCAGGATAAATAATGCACTAAAAATTGTGGAATACGCACTGTCCTTACCAGGAACTAATGCTGCGACTGAACGCGTTTTTTCCACGGTAAATAAAGTGTGGACATCAGAAAAATCACAATTAAGTGTTGAGACTTTGAAAGCCATTTTATGTGTGAAATATAATTTAACAAATTCTTGTGAAAAATTTCATGACCTTTTAAACAACGACAGCAATCTACTAAAAAAAATTCACTCAAATGAGAAATATGCCAAAGAATAAACTAATACTATACATAATTTTTTATTATATTTGTAAATTGTACTTATGTTGAAATTTTAAAAAATATATATTACAATACTATTTTTGCGTTCTATGAAAATTTTTGTTGCTCCATATAGACCAAATTTTTAATCAAGAACCCCCACACACACACACACACCGTCAATGATGTCCCGTTTTACCAATGTTAAAATCTGGTCACCTTAGGTTAGGGGTGCCCCTAGGCAACGCGATAGGCTGTGAGTTTGATGGGGGGAAGTCGAAGAAATAGAGGGGAAGGTCTTAAGGGTCTGCGGGGTTGGGGTGGTCAGCCCAGAGTAGGTTTGGAGTGTGCTGGGGAAGGAAGAGGAAGATCCGATTGGAAAACGGCCCAGCACAGTACCTTTCTCATTGCGAACCAGGAAGGCACCAGCTGTGGACTGAATGGGCGGTTGTTTCATGAGTGCGCTTGGGACCGACATGTTCATGGCAGCGGCAATGCTCCCAAAACTTCACTGATTCCAAATAGTAAACAGCTATCAACATCAAAGAACAGAAAAAGCCTCTCCAACTAGACGCCCTGGACTTGCAACTCGACTGAAGGAAACACCATTTAAGGAGGAGCTAGAAAAACCGGAAGTGTGCGACCAGAGGATTGTGGGATGGTGGAGGACGCCTGGGCGCCTACGGCTAGAACGTGAGCCTGTTATTGCGCATGTGCATAGTCAGCCCTATAGTCCTCAGTCTCGCAGTATTTGGACGTGACTTCTGGCGGGAAATTATTTCTATTGAGGTTTGCTGTTCCCTGTGGCGAGGAAGAGCAGAATTAAAGGTTTCCTTTGTTACCTTGGTTTGAAGCGGAGGACAAAAGCCGCGAGTATGACCAGCTCTAGGAGGAGTACACACGCACCTCCCAGGAACTGCAGATGAAGCGCACCGCAATCAAAGCCTTCAATGAAACCATCAAGGTCTTCGAAGAGCAGGGCCAGACTCAAGAGAAGTGCAGCAAGGAGTATCTGGAGCGCTTCCCGCATGAGGGCAATGAAAAGGAGATGGAGAGGATCCTGCTGAACTCAGAACGGCTCACGTCTCACATCACGGAGATCCACGAGAGCCGCACGAAGCTGGAACAGGAGCTGCGGACACAGGCCTTGGACAACCGTGAGATCGATAAGCGCATGCACAGCCTGAAGCCAGACCTCATGCTCCGGGCCTCTAGTAAAGTATGATACAAGACAAGGTACTTTGGCCAAGTGTTCCACAGGAGAATGAATAGGAAGGAAGAACAATTTGGACTCTTTATAACCCACAGATGATAATTATTTTTGGATTACTACAACCCACCAATGATTATAGGCAGTTGCATAGCCGAGTGATTACAGTACTGAATCCTTAGGAATGTGAGTTCTTGGATCAGACAGACCTGAGTCCAAATCCAGGCTCTCCAATGTCTGTTTGTCTGAGCATGTTACTTAACCTTTCCCCCATCAGTCTCATCTGAAAAACAAAAAAGAAGATACTATATCATAGCCAGGGCTGACTTTATAGACATGCAACCTGAGTACTTCCACAGGAACCCGTGCACTGAAGGGCTCCACCCATGGTTTAAATGCTCTGCGGTTCCTAACTTGAACTTCATAGTTTTATCTTTGGACTTGTGTTTTGTAAGTGAAGTCCAATGTGACAATGGAGCATGCATGTAAGAAGAGACATTCCTTGCTACCTGAATTCCTTGCTACTATGTCAGTGTATAACAGGATGCCCCATGAGTGGACCCATCATACATGGGAGTTCAGTGAGATTTAAAGCAAGTGCATGATAAGCATGTTAGGTCTATGAGTGAGTAAATGGGAGCACTGACAGCCTGAGAGGCTATTCTTGCCCTTTGAACAAGAACTTCTTTGAAATAAAGAAGGCAGTGCAGCCCGTCTGGTGTGGCTCAGTAGTTGAGTGTCGACCTATGATGCAGGAGGTCATGGTTCAATTCCTGGTCAGGGCACATGCCAGGGTTATGGGCTTGATTCCCAGGAGGGACATGCAAGAGGCAGCCAGACAATGATTCTCTCTCATCATTGATGTTTCTATTGCTCTCTGCCTCTCCCTCTCTGAAATCAATAAAATATATTGAAAACAAATTCATTCAATGTCTATATTTCAAAAAAAGAAGGCAAGTGCATTCAACCAAACAGAATAAAATCTGTGAAATCATTTGGCAGAGTGTCTGATAATTACTCAACAACCAATAAAGGTTGGCTACTGTTGTTGTGATTCTTCTTTCTGAAGTTGTATGTTGTTAAAACTATAAAACAGGTGCATGTAAAAACTGTTAAAAATGCATGCTCTGGAGTTAGACAGCCTATTTCTAGGTTAAAATCCATGTTCTTTCACTTTGTAGCTGTGTGATCTTGGGCAAGTCCCTTAACTCTTCTGAGCCTCAGAAAATGACAGTGCAGACATCACAGAATGGTTGAATCAGTGAGTCAACGTGCCTAGAATAATACCTATAGAACATGAACATGCTCATTACCTTTTTAATGCGTTTTGTTTTGTTTTGTTTTGTTTTGTTTTGTTACTGGAATACAGAAGAGGGAGAAATTAATTCAATTTTGGAGAAATCAAGGAGGGCTTTACAGAGGAGATAACACTGGCGCTGTCCCCTATGAACTTCGCATTCATACGTGAAGGGCGGAAATGAAACGCCATCCGAATATAGACAGCTCCAAAGGGCCTACACCATTTACTGACTCTGAGGGCCAGGCCACATTCATCACAGGCTCTCCAAACTTTCAAATAACTTTTGTAAAACTATTTAGGCTAGCAAGCTCGTCTCTTTCCATGTTGATTTGTGCTCTTAGGAAGACCATTATAAGAAAAAAAATAAAACTCCTTAAAAACACATAGGTGTCAGAAACAGTCCAAGATTCCCTCCCTGGAAGACGGCGTCAGAGAACCTCTTAGCAGAACAAAATCGCCCCTGGTGCTCAGGAGCAGGCAGGAATCCGTCAGCCCTTTCCCGCAGCTCTTGTCTGTTCATTTTCTACAGTTGCCCAGTCTGACAAGATATCCAGAGAAGGGCTGAGGAGTGTTGTCAGCATGACGATGGGAGAGAAGCGATGTAGCTAACAAAAGGACTCGCAAAGTCCCTAAAGTCATAAATCCTTGCGGCTTCTAACATCTGTTTCCTTTGTAGGATTGTGATGATGGCGCTCTGACAGAGTGTCCTTCCCATCCTCTCCCCTGCACGGCGCGAACCCTGTGCTAAGTGTGTGGAGAGAAGACAAAATGCAATCTACCTTCCTGCCTGAACTGTTCTTCCCTCTCCATGAGGGTCTGGTGCAGCCTTGCTGATGCAGGCCCCTATTTTTTCTGCCTGGGCACCCTGTCCTCCCATTAATTCTGATGGTTGCCTCCTGCCCACGCGCACTCGGAGAACTACCTGATTCGCTCACGCGTCAGTCTAAATCCTGGTACCAACCCTTAGTTTTTATTAAGTAGGTGGGTTTCTTCTTGGTTTCAAGTAGGGTCTTCAGGGGAATCTGCCATCAAAAATATTGCGAATCACACACTGGATTTTGACTTACCACACATGTGAATGGTATCTAAGAATTCCGCAAACAGGTCATCTCTGAGCATGAGCAAGGATCACCGTGTTGGAGGAGGACATCGAGAAGATGTGACCCCCGGCTGACCGGAGAACTGGCCTGGACAGTAGGAGGCTCCTGACTCCATCCCCTGTCCTTGGGATGCACCTGCCGCCCTCCGTGTTTTTATCCAGAGCCGTTTCAAGGAAGCAATCTTGACAGAGTAGTGTTGTTGATATGGACAGTGTACGTGACTGTACCCAGTTAAGGCCTCTCTATAAACTTTTAAGATTCCGACTCATATCGCAGACACCCAAGACAAGTTCTCTTGCTTATTAAAACTGCCACCTAATGCCCAGTGTTGCTCAGTGGTTAAGCCTCGACCCATGAACCAGGAGCTCATGGTTGGATTCCCAGTAGGTCACGGCTGGATTCCTAGTAGGTCACATGCCTGGGTTGCGGGCTCAATCCCCATTGTGGGATGTGCAGGAGGCAGTCGATCAATGATTCTCTCTCATCATTAATGTTTCTATCCCTCTCTCCTCTCCCTTTCTCTCTGAAATCAATAAAAATATATTTTAAACAGACACACACAAAAAACTGCCACCTACCCATCAGGAGTGGTCTGCCTCTTTTTCCTGTCTCTCCTTGCCCTCTATGGCTGGGTTATCAGCTTCCCCCAGGGGAACTCCTGAGGTTTCAAACCAACACACAGACACACTCCGCTGCCACATTTCTATATTTGGGATAATCTGCTTTCTCCCAGTTGTAAAATACAACTGATGTTCATATTAATTCAGGCACAATGCAATTAGAAATATAAATTGATAAGTGCCACTATAAAAATGTACTATCCAAAAGAAATACTAATATCTTTTTATTATTGGCGTTTTTATTACCGATACAGGGGTTGGCAAAAGTAGGTTTACAGTTGTTAATATGGGAGACAGTTTATTCTTGTGCTATTATTTATTGACTAGAGGCCCAGTGCATGAATTCGTGCACAGGTGGGGTCCTGCGGCCTGGCCAGCGATCCAGGCTGATTGGAGCCATCTCGCCCAGTCCCTATCGGGGTGATGGGGGCTGGCCGGCGGGGGGGCGTGGGGGAGGAACCATGGGTGGTTGGCCAGCCAGCCAGGGGGAAGGGGCCATGGAAGGTTGGTCAGCCAGCCTGATTGGGGCTGATCAGGTCCAGCCGGCGGGGGGTGAGACCGCGGGAGGTTGGCCTGCTGGCCTGGGGGAGTGACCACAGGAAATTGGCCCACCACAGGAGGTTGGTTGTGGTAGCATACTGACCACCAGGGGGCAGCTCCTGCATTGAACATCTGCTCCCTGGTGGTCAGTGCGTGTCACAGCAACTGGTTGACTGGTCGTTCTGTCGTCCGGTCATAATGGTTGCTTAGGCTTTTAAATAGAGAGATTATTGTATTATTTATTTGTATTGCAACTGTAAACCTACTTTTTCTTACCTCTGTATATTACTTTTCCTTATACAATGTAAATATTTCAAAGTTGCTGGAGATATATAGGAACCTAAGTACCCTTCCCCCAATATGGGTATTTAAAACAAAGCCAAAATAAATCCACCTTTGCAAAATAAATCTAAATTATTTTCTCCTTCAACCATCTATGGCAAGCAATGCATTTATGCCAACGCTACTGCCAGTGCCCCAAACGTCTGTGAGTGTGTGGGTCACTGTCTCATATTCCCCTATCAGGAGACAGTCCCAGAGTGACGGACCACGGCGGGCAGAGCCCGGCTGACCCAAATGGAGAGGGAGCAAGATGCGAATCTGCTGCATGTGAAAGCATCCTTCCCTGGTCCATGATGAGCAATCTGATGCAGCGTTCAGGACTAGGGAAGAAATCCAGTCTCATTACCTTAAGGCTACTTTTTCATCCTTTGTTTTCCTTACACAGCTTGAGCCTGCATGTCAGTCATGGGTAAATGACTTCAGGCTGTTTGAACAAATTAATTTTGCTCTTAGAGGGTGAGAATCACTGCCACCGAGTCTTTAGCCACTGCTCCCGGGGATGATGGATGAGTGCGGTGGGTGTGTAGTCATTTACCTAGGGGTTGGACGGGATCATGGTTCCCAGGGTCAAGCTGGACCAAGAGGGTGTCTGCCTGAGCTGCTTACACAGCACCTTAGGCAAGAGAAAGATCAGGATCATGGTCAAGAAGAGAAGAGAAGATTACAGCTGAAATTGTGGAGCTAGTTGTCATGTCTGAATTATAAAATGAGTTGCAAATGGAAGATTATGGAATGAACTCAAAAAACTAGGAGGATCAGAATAGAGTGAGGATATGGAGTAAGAAGAGACTCCGTAAGAAGAGACCCAGGATAAGAAGCCTAAGACTTAAGGCAATAACATGGTGAAAAAATATTTGAAGCACATACACTCCCCCCCCCCTCCTTTTTTTAATGGAGCCACAGAAGCCTGAGGATATTCAAAAGAATGTTCCTAAGACTTTGAAGGCAATTCCAGAATAGCAATCCCAAAAATGTTTTTATCAGTGACAAAGTGACATTGAAGTGTATAAACATCCCACGATGCCTACTCTAAGGGGGGAGGAAAGCACCCATTTGGGTGTGTGAATTCCGGCATATTTGTTAAACATCAGACGTATTACTTCAGAGTGACTCTTTAAATATGCAATATGTTCGGATATAGGAAAACCCAACCTGGAACACTGTGTGTTTTATTCCTGTATTGCTAGAGGTCCTATACTTCCCTTTGTTGTTTTTCTCAAACACAGAGTCTTCTCACTTGAAAAGAGTTATGTGTGTATGAGAGGATAGGAGGTTTTTGTGCATTGTTCTTTGAAAACTTTTTGTTCCCTGTGTTACTGCATTCTCACACATCTTTTTCCGTGGGGCAGAATGACTCTGTTTTTCTTTATAACAATCGGTTCATAAATCCACAGAGACCCTCCTTGGCACGGCTCATGATAACTTTCTAGTTCTGAAAGATTTGGGGGGAAACTATATTAACTTTATATCAGTAGATGAAATGGCTCGGCTTTATCTGAAATCTTTATCAGCCTGACCCCATAAGGAGAGGTACCTTGGTTTGCTAGGTTGTCTGGTGACTGTGATTCAACTTACAGTCTGAATTCCACCAGTTCCCTCTGAGATTTGGGCTCAGTCACTTCACCCTCTGGAATTTGTTTCTTCTCCCCATGTTCCCCACTCACTACACAAAGATGCTGTGAATATTAACGTCCAAAGGCTTTGAGTACTCTTGAAGAAAGGCATACCTCCAAATACAAGGCATTAAGTAATCTGAAAGGCTTCACTTCATGATTATCATATAAATAATCAAGAGAATTTGCCAAGAGAGCAGTTACTCTGTACTAAATCCAGCTGAATAATAATTTTTAAAAAATCATGCAAGAGATAGAAAGTAACATAAGTCCTAAAGATGTATATACAACAATATTTTAATAGGTGTGAGAATAAAGGTAAATCAATAAGCAAACTGTTTGTAGGAGGCACTTGACACTGTCAATGTGCTTGATTTTAAGTTATTGTCCTTCCTGTTTGATCAAGGACATAGAATTCAGTGCAGGGGACAAAAATCTGACAAAATGCTCAACATCATTAGTCACCAGAGAAAACGCAAATTAAACCACAATGAGATAACTACACACCCAGATGAATGGATAAAAGTGAAAAGATTGACATTGCCAAAGGTTGGTGTAGATGTTAGGCAGTCAAAAAAATAAATTGCTTGTGGGAGTGCTAACCAAACTTTCTTTTGAAGTTAAACGTCACCTACACAATGACCCCCCAATTGCATTTCTACGTATTTACCCAATCAAAATGAAAACCTATATCCACAAAAAGACTTGTACAAGAATGTTCATAGCAAATTTATTCATAATAGCTCTAAAGTGGTTATAACCCAAATGTCTATCCACAGGTTAATAAACAAAATGTGGCATGGTCGTACAATCAAATGCTATGCAGTAATAAAAACGACAAAACTGCTTGGCCAGTGTGGTTCAGTGGTTGAGCATTGACCTATGAACCAGGAGGTCACAGTTCAATTCCCAGTCAGAGCACATGCCTGGGTTTTGGCATCTGTCCCCAGTAGGGTGCATGCAGGCAACAGTGGATCAATGATTCTCTCTCATCATTGATGTTTCTAGCTCTCTCTCCCTCTCCCTTCCTCTCTGAAATCAATAAAAAATATATCTTTTAAAAAAAGAAAGAGAGAAAGAAAAAAAAGGAGAAAACTCCTCATACAGCAGCAGGATGGATACAGCTTAGTCACTGTCTTGTGTGAAGGAAACCAGACAACAGAATTGTCAGATTGGCATTAACTATTCTGCTATTACATCCACAAAGATTGTTGCCCATTTCTAATCATAATACATATCTATTCACACACACACACACACACACACACACACGCACACGCACACACACACACACGTGCACACAATTTGTGGCATGTTGGAAAGTAAAATCATTACATAAGTTTAAAGCAATTAATTTTAAATTTTTGAGTGCTTCCTATATGCCATTCACTATGTTAGGTGTTTCATTTGCATTGTAACACTTAATGGTTAAGGTACTATTATTATCCCCATTTTATAGACAAGAAAACTGAGGCTTAGAGAGGATAAGTGCTACCATGCAGCTAAATATAGAACTGGAACTCAAATTCACATCCATCTGAGTCCAAAGCCTGTAGGAAAAACCAATGTCCCCTCACCTGGTCCTCACTGTTTAGTGCTAGCCTTGTTTTTACAGAAATGCAGAACCTAACCTATCAGCCCTTATTAACCTATGTGATTTATCACATTGTGGTAGAGAGGAAATGAATCATGGAGGGATTATCGATCTATATAATAGAGGAATATGCAAATTAGCCAGGACGCTATACCATCACAACCGAACAGCAGAGACCTGAGGCTGCATGGTGCCTGACCTGGGCAAGGAACCTCAGGCCATGCCCCCACCCCCCACCCCCCCACCCCCGTCCCGCAGGGCTTGACGGGGGACCTCAGGCCACGCCCCGCCACCCCAGCGCTGGGCCAGGAGACCCCAGGCCATGACCCTTGCCCAGCAGTGCTTGACGGAGAACTCAGGCCACGCTGCTCACCCAGAGGGGCTTGACAGGGGACCTCAGGCCATGCCCCTCACCTGGCGGGGTTTGACAGGGGACCTCAGGTCGCGCCCCCCAGCTCCGGCACTTGGCCAGGGGACCTCAGGCCACACCCCTTACCCCGGTGCTGGACCCAGGGACCTCAGGCACGCCCCCTGCCTGGCGAGGCTTGATAGGGGACATCAGGCCGCACCCTCTGCTCCTGTGCCAGGCCAGGGGACCTGTGGCTGCACCCCCCACATGGTGTCAGGCTGGGAGACCTGAGGCTGCACTCCCCGCCCAGAGGAGCTTGACCAGGGTGGAGCTGGCCGGGTCTGTGTCTCACCCAATGGGGGTGGGTGGCCGGGTCTGGGTCTCCTGCATTTTCGAAGTGCGTGCGGGTGGTGGGCGGGGACTGGACTCTAGGTCCCACAGCACACCCCAGACTCTGACAGGAGGGAGATTTTCATATACATTTTACTAATTTTCTTTAATCTCTGACACTTCTATTATAGAGAAAAGGCAAATAGCAATATTAAAATATTTCCTCTAATTAATTCCTTTTTAATGTGCACAAATTTCATGCACCAAGCCACTAGTTTACTGATAAATATCTGCATTTATCAGGGCTGAGTAGTCAAGAAGGGAGAGAAAGCCCTATCCAATCTGGAAACAAAAAAACACAGGTTGCTTGCAAGAAAAGGTCCTGATATTGGTGGCATTCAAGAATTTACTGTGGTTGTCAAATATATGAACTGATTCAATCCATGGGCTGCCATTGCTAAGTTTCATTGCTTACCTTAGTTCCTCACTTTCTGCCTCCACTAGAAGCTCAGAGCTAAGTCTACTCATCTTCATTCTCACACCACACAGCTAAGTCAAAGGATCTTTGCTCCCACATTAGATACAAAGACTCTTGACTTCAGTTCCTCCAGGAATTAAGGCAAGATGTAATAAGTATTTAGATAGCTTCAACTCCATTCCTCCTACAATACACATACTCGTGTTTACATTCATCCATCTGTACACACATATGTACATAAGTACATACATACATGCATACATAAGGGAGCTTAATATCAGTAATTCTCCCATGTACTCTGATGCTGACCAGTGGGGGTCCCATGTCCATTTGCTAACCCTAAATTCTGGGAGCTGGTGGCCCAGGGGCAACCACTAGCATCCCCTATGCTGCCTTGGGTGAAGCTCTCTTTGCCCACATGTGTCAAGTCTCAGGAATGGATTGTCACTTGGATTCCCCCTTCCCCATTCTGTTCTTCCTGGTCTCCTTTCCTTGGGGACTAAAGCCTCTCCTCTTAGCCTTACAAAATGGCTCAAGCCCTGCTGTACCATAAAGATGCCCCTAATTAGCCATGTTTTCTGTCTACCTGGCCATAAAACCCTACAAACCAGATTCCCTCCCATGAGTCTATGCATGGTAAGGTGCTCTGTTTTTGAGAGCAGTGGTGTTCTGGTAACGTTTAAAAGTGGATTCTCCCACCCTGACCGATGTGTCTCAGTTGGTTGCAGTGTTGTGCAATGCACCAAAAAGTTAGGGTTGGATTCCTGGACAGTCAGGCCACATACTGTACTAGATTTTGGTTTCAATCCCAGGTCGGAGCACATATGGGAGGCAACCGATCAATGTCTCTCTCTCTCTCATATCGATGTTTCTCTCTGCCTCTTCTCTCCCTTCCTCCCTCTCTAAAATCAATTTTTAAAAATGTATAATAGATTCTCCCAGGAAAATGCCCTAACTTTCATTTATTAATTTCTGTGATATAAATACTTCCACAATGAATAAATCCAAACTACCAACTTGACATCACTTATCATGAAGTTGGAAAAAGAGGAGCAACTGCAATTATTATATAGTATTTCTGCTGTATACAGATACAACAGAATAAAGAACCTCGAAAGCATCGGTGATGGTAAAATGTCATAAATGTGTTGGGAAGTAATACGTTTTGAGTGTTTATTCTGTTTCTGAACTTTCCAAGACATACTTCTTTTATTACCACAACTCTCTTTGGTGAAGGAAACTAACAATTACTGAATATATTCTGTAAACTAGCCATTTATATATCTTATTCCATTTAATTCTCATTATTACTCAGATGTTGTAGGTATTATTATCCCCATTTTTAGATGAAAAAAATGAAACTTTTTTTT
Organism: Eptesicus fuscus; assembly: GCF_027574615.1. Lineage (NCBI taxonomy): Eukaryota > Metazoa > Chordata > Mammalia > Chiroptera > Vespertilionidae > Eptesicus > Eptesicus fuscus. The sequence continues at coordinate 81,010,582 of NC_072479.1, forward strand.
TTTTTAAATCAGCAAAGGTACTCTTTAAGGCCAGATCTGTCTGACTGCCAAGTTCAAATTCTTTTCTTCACACAGACTTCCTCTGAGCTCTCCTATGCAGCTTTCCTTGATTATATGCATGGGTAGGTGTGCCTACCATTTTTATAATAGCTTATACTGTAGCTTACAAGCTTTAAAAGTATAAAAGAGTATTGTTCCTGCACCATTTAGAATAATGGGAGTTTAATAAACTTGTTGACAGATTTTATAAAATCTGTTTTATTTATTGCTTTGGTTATAAAAATAATACATTTTAAAACAGAATACTTAAATAGTCACAAAGAAGAAAATACATCATACATGATCCCACTACCCGGGGTTATCCAATTTTTGCTATTTTGTTATTTCCAAGTTTTTCTCTCTATGTATAACCTTTGGAAATATAATTGGCATCATACTGTACATACTCTTTCATATTATTTTTACTTTGATTTTTTTATACTTGATATCATTTTCCCTTGACATTTAATATTATTCTACAATGATATCCTCATGTGTTTATCTAATCATTTTTCTATTATTGTTCCTTAAAATTTGTTATAAATAATGCTTGATTTACATTCTTCTTTTTTTTTTTAGATTTTTTTTTAAATCCTCATCTGAGGATATTTTTCCATTGATTTTTTAGAGAGAGTGGAAGAGAGAAAGATAGAGAGAAATATCAATGTGAGAGAAACACATTAATTGGTTGCCTCCTGCATACACCTGACCAGGACCCAGGCTGGGAGGAGCCTGCAACCGAGGTATGTGCCCTTGACCAAAATCGAACCCCCAGGACCCTTCAGACTGCAGGCCAACACTCTATCCATTGAACCAAACCGGCTAGGCCTGATTTACATTCTTATAGATACACTAGAGGCCCGGTACGTGAAATTCGTGCACGGGAGGGGGAGGGAGGAGGAGGGGTGTCCCTCAGCCTGGCCTTCACCCTCTCCAATCTGGGACCCCTCAGGGGATAACTAAACCAGCAGTTGGACATCCCTCTCACAATCCGGGACTGCTGGCTCCTAACCGCTCGCCTGCCTGCCTACCTGATTGCCCCTAACCACTTCTGCCTGCCAGCCTGATAGCCCCCTAACCGCTCCCCTGCCAGCTTGATTGATGCCTTACTTCTCCCCTGCCAGCCCAATCGCCCCCAATTGCCCCCCCCCCCCCCCGGCCAGCCTGTTTGCCCCTAACTACCCTCCCCTGCCAGCCTGATCACCCCAACTGCCCTTCCCTGCCGGCCTGATCGCCCACAACTGCCCTCCCCTGCTGCGACCTGCCTCCTCTGCCGGGCCCCACCTCCGCTGTGATGGCCATCTTGTGACGATGTTAGAGTGTGATGTGTGAGGGCATGACGACCACCTAAGCTATTATTAGTATAGAAGCTTTGATTTTTTTTTATTCCTCTTGTGTTACAAATGTTTTTTTCTAGATTATTTTACTTTAAAAAATCTTTATTTTAAATAGTTACAGATTCATAAGTTGCAAAACATAGGACAGAGTGCATTGCTCACCAAGGTTCCTGCGTGGCGACATCTTACATTACTGTAGTACATTGTCAAAACCAAGAAATTGACATTGGTACACACTGGTTATAGACTACAGACCTAAATGGATTTCTTCATATATTTTTAAATCTACTAATAGAGATTTTAGACAAATTTTAAAGCATTCATTCTTATTAAAAAAAAACAAAACAAAACAAAAAAACAACAACACAAAACTTTCCACTTCTGGTTCCGCATGTAAGAGGTTTTGGAAGTGGCCACCCCATCTTGACGAGTAAAAAAACTGAAGAGACTGGAAAATCAACACCTCTTCTTGGGTCCATAAGACAGAGAAGGAGCCAGGGCAACCCGCTACCTGCAAGGTTGGAGGCATGGGGGAACAGAGTCGTGGCTTAGGAGAGCAAAGACTCACCAGCAGAAACCACTGTGGGCACCAGTGCTGGAGTGGGAAAATCTGAACTGTAATTGATGAATTGCTGGAGGTTCAGTACAGACAAGTCTGAGAGTTACAAGTGCCAACATTTTCTACCTACAATACTCCTAGTCATCCTCAAACATTACCTATTGCATGCAGCTTTATTCAACTTCCTGACATATTCTTTCCTTTGCTTACATAACGTATTTGCACCTATAAATAAGTTCAACAAGTAATATTGACTATTACATGCAAGATACAACGGCTACAAGTAAGGCAATATTTCTGCCATCAGAAACTTGGGGTGACAGTATCTATGACAGCATCTCTGATACAGCGCTCAGATTTTTAGCTTCAACATTTATTCTGTCAACAAATTTAGAAGCACTAAGCACACAGGCACCCTTTGTCTATGAAACAATTTACCCATGTCATCGCACCATCTGAAATCTGTCTAGATCATCTGACCCGCACAAATCTGTACTTGACTTTCACAATGCCCCTGAAATCTTTCCAAACTGCTCTCAAGATCTAACCAGACCAGAGCCCCCAGTAATTACCCCCAAACCTAACAATTCATTTTTTATCCGTCCCATTTCCCTAGTAATTTTATACATGGGTGGATGCCTTTGTGCGTTTGTGTTTTATATTTATAGCTACAATGGTAGAATCCTACAGTAACACAGTTCATTATATAAGGATTTGGAAATAACATGGCCAAATCCCAGATCCTAAGATGCAGCAGTAAATATAATAAAAGCCTAATATACCCTGTTTAACCTATAAGGAAGGCACTGTTTCAGTCCCTGAACAGCTCATTATAGAGATTCCACGGCATTGCTATTTCCCCCCATGTCCGTGGCAGCCTGCAGACTGCTGGAGAGCGTGACCAGGGGCAGGATGGCTAAATGATCACTGGGGACCTGTTTTTACCACCTAAAAGTCCATGTGTTTCCTTTTCTTGGAATTATGGCACAAGGGCTGCATTTTACCAAAGTGCCTGGCACATAGTCTGTCACAATAGTTAAAAGTACAGATGCTGGAGCCAAGGGTAACTAACCAGCCTCTAATCTCAGCTGTAGGTGTGACCTTAAATCCCTTGGAGTCTCTACTTCCATCAACTCATCTGTAAAAGGATAATAATCATACCTAGTTCATAGGTATGTTGTGAACATAAACTAGCTCATACCTATAAAGCACTTAGAACATTGCCTGCCATATACTGAGTGTACAGTAAACTGTGAATTGCTAGGTAGCACCAGAAAATATGTGTACAAAAAACTCTACAAGTCCATAAATTACCAGTAACTTAAAATATACATGTAATAAGAAACACTGGAGAGTAATCTTGAATCTGAAATTTATAGAGTTATTCAAATCCTTCTAAATACATTGTCTCATTAAATTGAAAGATTTTTAAGTTAGAAAAGAAGATAGTATTTTTTGAAAATGAATTCTCAGCATATATACCAGGCATATATGTGTTAAGTTAACCAATAAAATCCTCTTATAAGACCATGTTTGCATAATTTTATTATATTAAAAATATTTATATCCATTTTTTAGAGTTCAAATCAAGCATTTACAGAATTACAATATCTCTTCTTTGCAAAAACTTGCTGTATGTATGTTAAATGTTCTAAACACTCCCCCAGGTGCAGACACTGACTTCAGTCTAAAAGATATAATCAAACAGCATATTAAATAGTTCCAAAGGCTTAGCCAGTGAAGCTAACTTCCAACCACAGAATGGCTTAAGCAGTGGGTAAGTTTGGCACATTTGCTCTTAAGTCATTTAAAAAGCATTAAAACATATTTCAAAGATTTCAAACTTGCAATTATTTTTGCTGCTGCTCAAAACATAAAATAAACATTGCCTTAAAAAAATATGTGCTTTTTGATCTACCAAAACAAACAACTTAATGAATAAAAATTGTTTTCCCAAACCATTTTTCATACATTTGCAACTCATCCATCAAGTTTTAAGTCTGAAATTATAGAAACCATTGATAAAATGTATCATTGTCCCCCCCAAATTAAAATGAATTAAAACTCAAGGTGTGGTTATTTTATGAAAAACTCCTCTGAAAATATGTATCATGCGTTTATTTAGGAATTCCATTCACCAGCAAAGCTATATTTTGTCCACTTGGACAGCACTGAATTTTGGTGTTTATCTTGTGGATCGGTCTTATTTTATAACCATATCTTCCTTGTATTTATCTGGAGTAATAAGTACCGTTTAAATTAGTTTAACAAATTAATCTGGAGCACCTGCTCTCTTTAAGTTACTTTACTGGATATTTTAAGGGCTTTTAAGAGGATACAACAGGCCTACCTATCAGAGTTCCCACTAAGGGTGGACATACAGGCAGTGCAGACAGGTAGGTTGAAGATTATATGCTCTGTCTCTGACATTTTACTAGCTCCAGACATGGTGTCATCATTATGAAGAGAAAATACACAGGCCAGCCAGACTTTTGCCCTAGACCACCCCAGTTTACAACCTGCCCCTAACTTCTCCTTCTGTGATCTCCTAGCTTAAAATCTATTTCCCTATACCCATCCCACATGTAGAGCCTCTTTGCTGACTCAGATTCTACTCTTAAGTTCCAGACTCGAAAAGCTCCAGGTAAGAAATCTGTCTGCCAGTCCTGCTGTATAAGACTGGCACTACGGAGTGAAGATCCCTTCCCCTTCTCTTGTCCCATCTACCCACCCTCCCCCCAAAAAAAATGGACCTGCCATAAAAGGAAAATCAGAAAAAGGCAATAATTTACTTACAAGAATCACATAAAAAATGATAGGGACCAGCCACTACTGTTAGTGAGATAAGTGAGAGCAATAGGTTCTGATTTTGAATCCTCTTTTCTGATTCTGCTTAGTGATGGATGGGCTTCCAGGATGCCCAATAGGAGGAACTGGAGCAGGAGAGGCATATTTATGCTCATAAAAAGATTAGATTTGTATTACCAAAATAGTATATTTTTATACGGATGATTTTCCACCTTTTTTTTTTTTTTTTTTGCAGTGTCATTATGGTAGTAGAGAGAATAACTGGAATTTTTGAACAGCTTCTACATGCCAGATACTTTCCAAGTTCAGTTTTACATCCCTCTCGATATTCCAATGGGAAGATGTCTTATCTGAGGGTGAGATATGAATCATGCCAGATGCCTCAGTCACTATAGCTTCAATCCCCATTTCTTAACTTGCTGTTGTTTCTACTACTGTTTTCAAAGCGAACCAGAATTTATATTCATCCCAAACACAATTAACAACTCTTTCTATTGTAATGTAACATTTATGCAAATCCTAAATCCTTGGCCTCAGAAAAAAGTCAACAGATCAAAGTAGGTGTCACACCCTGGGAAGGTGGACCCATAATTTCTATGGATAAATAGGGACAGATACATACACTGGCAGCAGGAGTTTCCCTGGACCTAGTTTGGCATCAAAGAGAAGCAGAGGAGTTATAGCTAGAAGAAAAATCTTACAGCGACCCCATATTTGCAGGAAGCAGCCTGTTATTGAGGCAAGGACAGAGAACAGAATTACAATGTGAATAACCCTAAAGCTATTGATCTCTGGTAACTAGGGATAATGGAGGACAAAATAATCCACTCAAACACACAATCTGTGTCATAAGGAACTATGTGTCTATCTATGAACAGTGAAAAACCTGCTGGACTAGGGCAAGGACATGGCATCTCTCCCATACAAACCTCCTGCCAGTAGCTGATCCAGAAAAAAACTGATATCATCTATGCAAAGCTATGACAAGAAAATAAGAGAGGAGAAAAACAGATAAAATGGAAGAGAAAGACTACTTTTCAGAAAAAAAAAAAATGTGTCCATAGAGCAGATAAAAATTTGGGCTATACGTATTGTCATAAACTTAAAAAAAGACCTAAACAAAGCTACCATATCTATAAAGCAAGAGCTCATATCAAATATACAAGAGCTTGGAGAAGATACTGTAAGACAGTAAGAAATGAAAGATGATTTGCAGAGCCCAGGAAACATACATTTCACTGGCAGCAACCAGGTTCTGCTAAAAACATGGAAAGAAACAAGAATGTTAGAAATAGAAAAAGAGTGCAATGCAATGAAGTAGAAAAAAAAGAATTAGAAAAAAATAGTAGCTAGACAGACAGATAAAAACGACCTTATCATATGCAATAACCTGAACAACCTGCAGTATTCTGAAGAAGAGGCAAAAAATAACAAATAGGAAAGAAGTTAAAGATATACTTCAAAGTAACTTTTCAGAAATATAAGTCACAACTCTATAAACTCAGAGGGCACACTGAATTCCAGGAAAAACTGATACAAAACATTCAACCCTATATCATGTTTCAGTAAAGTTACTGGAATTGAAAGGGGAAAAAAAAAATACCTGTTGTGCATTGGGACAAAAAGTTTAAGTCAAAATGTTACTTCCCACAGCAATGGTCAACATTCAAAGACATTGGAGAAACAGGAAATGAAGTGTGTGATCCGAGAATTATACCCAACCAAATAGTATAGAAAATGTAATGAAAGTAAGTATTTTTTGTGCTTGCGAAAACTCAGGGAATATCGCCCAAACCCTTCCTGAAGAAACTACTGTAAGCCACATTTTGAAAAGCAAAGAGGTGAATGGAGTACTAGTCCTCAGTGTCGACTTCATTTAACTATAGGCCTAAAACTAAAATGATTGTGGAGATTACGGTCACAGAACAAAATTACATGTTATAAACTCTAATGATGTAGAAATAATATAGCGAAGGTTTGGAGGGGAAGAGGACAGATGGTGGATAGTAACGTCAATATGCTGATTTTCTCATCTGGTAGAGCAGAGGATACAGAGATTATTGAAGCTGATAAATCATGTAATAGAGCTATAAGTACATTTCAAAGTCTAAAGAATATGGTATGAAAAATTATATAATCATCAAGAATAAGTTGAGCTTGGGAGGAAGATGAAGGGGAGGGCGTGTAGGGGGGAAACAATCTAATTTTATCATGATTCCTAGTAGGAAGTCAACAGATATATGTCTAGAGATATATTTAAGTATTTGAGGGAAGGTGCACTGTCATATATTTCTGGTTCGAGTAAGTGTAAGGACTTCATGGGACTTCTCAAGAGACCAGGGGTGACTGCAGAGTTCAGCTTTAGAGACTGACTGGAAGTGGAAATACAGCCAAGAGGCAATGAGTCCTTTTCTACCACAAAGTATTGATAAGGGGGGACTTATAACCTGATAGATAGAGCACCTGAATTAATCTGAAAATAATCATACTATTTTAAATCTTAGAACACATATACTTATGTGAATAGGGGGTTAAGTTTTTCTTACATTTCCTTTCCAAGACCTGTGCAAAGCGATTAAGGAAGTGATTCAGCTGTGAATCCAGCAAGCAGAACCAATAAGCATGATCAGACCGACCCACCAGGAGCCAAAACATCATCTCATCAACATCATCCCTTTACCTGAGGATTAAAGATAATAGCTGACATCTGTGAACCTCCAGGACTGCACGTAGCTGCATTCCATTCCCAGCCTCATCCTAGCCCCTTCCCCTTTATAATCCCGTCCCCTGCACCCTGCTGTAAGACAGGGTTTGAATGCTTGTAAGCACCCTGTCTTCTTAGTTGGCTGGCCTTCTCAATAAACACCTTGTATGATTCAACCCTGCCAACCCGAACCCACCTGGGGACTTCCGGGAATGGTATGAACGATCTCCCCAGTACCACCTTGCTATATTGTGGTTGACCACTAGCATGATTACTATGTGCCGCTTCTCCCAAGAAGGCCAAATGCACTTCCCAGCCTCCTCTACGAGTTAGGGTACAGGCATGTGACTGAGGCTCCAACAAAGCAGACAACCGCACAGGAGTGTGCTACCCTGGACAGCAGTGGAGGAACCCGTCTTTGGCCACTGTGGTCAAGGAGGGCTCCAGCTTTCAAGGGTGGCAAAGGGACAGATGGGGGTATCAAGTGCCCAGAGGTGGTAGCATTGGGTCTTCACTAGATCAGTTCCAAAAAAGGTTTGGGTGTTATTCCTAGCTGGCTGCCTCTGTGCCCAACCATCTCGCCTTCCTCTTCTGGAAGATACTCAATATGCTTTCAAAATAAATGTCTTTACTGCTTAAACTAGGAAGAGGGGAGTTGTTATTGCAATTAAGAACCATGCTTGCTCTGTGTCTGGCAGAACACATACTTAAAATAAAAATAAATAAATAAACAAACAAATAAATAAATAAGCCCAGCTGGAATGGCTCAGTGGTTGAGCACTGTCCTATGAACCAAGAGGTCATGGTTCAATTCCCGGTCAGGGCACATGCCTGGGTTGCAAGGCTCGGTCCCCAATGCCTGGTCAATGATTCTCTCTCATCATTGATTTCTCTCTCTCTCTCTCTCTCTCTCTCTCTCTCTCTCTCTCTCTCTCTCCCCATTCCTCTCTGAAATCAATAAAAATATATTTTTTAAAAAGAAAAAACAAAAACAAACGTAAAACATCCTTTTGTGTTAAAAAGGAAAAGGACCTAATGTTTTCCTTACCTGCCCCCCGCCCCACACTGCGAGCCTAAAGATCACTTACACAGTAGCTTCATATTAAGAAGCCAAGCATCTGAGGAAAGTCCCTTTCTTCCCTATAATATTTTATCTATCCTACCTAATAGAGTAATATGCAAATTGACCGTACCTTCGCTATGCCCACAATTGGCCAGGAGGTGCGGGGGGGCGGGACTCAGGGTGGCTGGGGTGGCTGATTGGGCCGGCAGGATGCTGAGCTCGCGTCGCCATGGCTGTGCTGTGGCACAGAAGGGGCCTCTGGGGCAGCGAGCCCACATCCTGCTGCCGACCATCAAAAGTGGGGAGCTGGGTGTCCGCTCCGGCACCAGCAGACAGACACCCAGCTCCCCCGTGATCGAAAGCGAAAGCGGGGCAGCTGGGTGTCTGTCCGCTCTGGCACCAGGCCAAAAGCCTCCACCGGAGGCTTTCGAAAGGCCTGGTGCACCAGCGGTCAGACACCAGCTTTCCCGCGATCGAAAGCGAAAGCGGGGAAGCTGGGTGTCTGTCCGCTCCAGCACCAGGCCAAAGCAGACACCCAGCTCCCCCGCGATTGAAAGCGGGGAGCTGTGTGTCCCCTCCGGCACCAGCGGACCCCCTGCCATCAAAAGCGGGGAGCAGGCTGCCAGCAGTGTCCACGGAGCGTGCTAGGCTTTGCGGGGCAGTGGATATGGCCTGGATGGCAGGTTAGGCCGAGGGGACCCTACATGTGCATGATTTAATCATGCACTGGGCCTCTAGTTTCAAATATAAATTAAAGAATGGGCTGTGTTAAAATAGGTCTTCGTTTTAAGTGCAATTATACCGGAATCACTAAAAGTTAAGGCATTCCAATAGGTAAAAATCACATACAGCTGACTATCTCGGCTTGCTGAAATCCCTTGGAAGATTTTGTGAATAATGATTCTAACCTCATCTAAAATGTTTATTCTGGGCTCCAAAGCTTGCTTTTAAGCCCAGAGTGTAATCAAGTTCACTGCCTACTGTGAAGGATTAAGGAATAATGTCATTTCCATTGTTCTGTCTCCCGTTCTTGGCTATGAAAAGTAACAAAATACACACCTCTATCCTGGAGTTTCATGATTAAGAAGTGCTGCCACTGGTGGGTTTTACCACTGAAAGAGGCATTTACCTTGAAATCTACGTGTTGAGTACTGGCTTTCCAATCAAGTGGTTTTCAAAGTGTGATTCCCGGGTCATAGCATTAATATCACATGGGAACTGCTTGGAAATGCAAATTCTTGGTTGGGCCCCATGGCCAATTTTCTGAATTGGAAACTCTGGGGGTAGGGCTGGAATTCTGTTTTATAAACTCTCCCAGTATTTCTCAGGTAAAATCGTTTGGGAACATAGGGAACTGCTTTCTTTGGCAGCACAACTACCACTGCAATCAAAGGATTTACTTCTGAGAAGGGAATAGCAAATGTACCTTTTTAGTAACACACTCCAGAGCATTAAAGGAATCTTCCCTAGAACTAACCTAACTTCACATGTAGCATAAGCTCATTTCTTCTTCTCTAGAAATACCGGACTCTTATCTACTAAGATCTAATGCAGAAGGACACTTTCCTGGAACCGTTAGATATCAAGTACCCTTCAATCTTCTCCCAGATCCCTTTACCTTTGTTTATAATGACTTTTTTAAACTCTTCATCATCCTCATCAAGCTCCAGAATAAAGTATAACCTCATTTTACTGTTCAAATGAATTACAACTTATTTCCTGTCACTGAACCATAGAAAATAATGCCACAAAACCTAGGCTTCTTCTATTCTACCTACGTTTTATAGTATAAGATGTACTTCTAAAAATTAAAAAAAAAAATCAAATTTTATGCCTGTTCTTTCTAGATACTCTGATTCCTCCTCCTCATCCCTGTTCTTCCTAAAAAAGTTTTAGTTCATCATAAGGTCACTAACTATTTCACATATATTGCATTAAACATTCGATTCTCATTTGTCCTATTAACTGAGAATTGACCAGATGGCTATTCCTCTGACTCTCTCTCCTGAGCAGGTTTTAGTTAATTAAAAATGATTATTTTTACTACATATTTTATATATCAGCCAGATGTTACCTGTGGTCATTTCTGGAAAGGATCATTTGGTGGTGGTTATAAAATATCGATGTTCCTTTGGGAGGCAAGACTCTTGCACATGATCAGGAAAACAATTGTAGGAATTGATTTCACTCAGACCTTTTTCATGGTGCCCAAATGGGCATACCGTTTCATTTCCTTAGAAAGTACAATCAAATCAAATTCTTTCTTCTATTTCTGCACTCTGGCACTATTTATGTTGTGTATAAAAAAAGTATCAAGTTGACAGAAGAAAAATTAATATTGGTCTCCCTGTGTACTAAAAAAGCAAGCTGATTTTTTCCAAAGAAACTGACGTGGTATTTCTACATTGGGTTTAAGACACGGATGTAGGACAGCAAACTGCTCTGCTCCATCAGGACAGACACTGTATCATGTTCTTGTGAGGATGCACTTCCAGGGAGATATATGAAATGGTTCCCACTTTGCATAGGTCTCCTCAGATGCTGTATTTCATACAAACTAATATGCCTACATTTCCCATTAATGCTTGAAATAATCCACAGTGAGGCAACAATATTACAATTATGAAATTGTTTTGCAATTACACATCATTTTCTCTCCATTTGTAGACAAACTAGAATCCAAACAAGCCCCCGTTTTCTTTTTTTTTTTTTTAAATCAACATTGAACTACCTTTTAAAAATATATATTCAGTTCTTGAGGTCACTAAAAATTCTGAAAGTCTAAGAAATGAAATTAACCACACCAGCATTTGGACTAGATTTAGATGACTGATTATCTCCAAACATCATTTAGAAGACTCCTAGAGGCAAAAGTGAGTCCTTTGAAAGTCTAAAGTTCACATGGGGACAAACATAATAGTGGGTATGGCAGGATTTATAATCAATTACGAAATGTTCAATTCCAAAGCCCTGGCTATGACCTGTAGAATATGTCATGGCGTGATGTGGATCTGCTTTCTCTGTGACTTTGCATAAGTGACTTCCCACTTTGAGTTTCTCTTCTCACGTAAAATAAATAAATAAATAAATAAATACATATGATAAAATTAGATAGTCCCTAGAGTCATTTTAAGCCTCTAAACTTTATGATTGGTTGTTTCACATTATCTTTAAAACCTAATATGCTTTATTCAACAATTGTGACAATTTTGGGGGAGGTTGCTTTTATGAACTTAGAAGCTTTAAACAACAACACAGCAAAACTCATTTTCTGGTTGCATAAAGCATCTGCTCCCAGTGTTCTCAAGCAGACAAATCTGCTTGTAGTAAATCACAATCACCTCAGAAATGACCTCTTCCTCTTATGTTTTCAAAGCAATCAACATTTACTGGGAGCTTCTATTAAAGTCATCCGTGTTATATTTGACTTCAAGAGCCAGGTAAGGGGCAGACATTTCTGATGAAGAGGCCAATAGTCCTTGGAATAAATTGTCCCCCAAAATACAAGATTATTTACCTTTAGAGCAGGCCATGCTCATCAGCCTCGAATAGGTCTGAGGGACTCACCAGTCTTAATTTCCTGTGTGAATCTATAATTGTCCGCAGAGGTCAATTTCCGTGGATGTCTCATATAAATTAGAATTGAAGATAATGATGCCTGTTCACTTGATCAACTAAAGTGACCAGCTGGGTTTAATGGGAGGAAAACAGAAACCCCTGTGAAATGGGAATAGCTTCAAAGGTGATAGAGTGTAATTATTTTCTGCCGTTTCTTCTCCAAAGGTGACTCACCTTTGTGCTGGGGGACACCTGGGCCAGCCTGTTATGAAGGTGGAAGTGGCATTCAGAGTCACTGACCACGTCCAAAGACATAAGTCAAAAGCCAGCTTTCTGCTAAGGTGTTGGGGGAAAGCAGGATTACTTCTCTGTACTTATTTTAGTCGTTTCATTTACAGTTAGAGAGGTGCTTTGAGGGACTTGCCTAATTGACTCCTGAGAGGCAAATTCTAACTTAGATTGCTTCAATAAACTTTTTCTCTTTATAGCCATAAAGCATCTTCTTGGATTTGTTATAGTTTATCCTTAGGGTATTGTAATGTTAGGGCTGAAAGCACCTTGATATCACCTGCCTCTATCCTTTTATTTTACAGATAAAGAAACTGAGGTCCAGAAATGTGAACCTACTGGGCCAAGGTCACAAGGCTAGACAGAGGAAGGGGCTGGGCCAGGATCCGGCAGATGAGAGTCACAACTGCAACTGACTCCCAGTCCAGGGTTTCTCATTCATGAGTAGCTAGAGATTTGCTCAGGAAGGAGAAGACTCCACAAAGATCATCATTAAAAAAAAAAAAAAAAATAGGGGCAAGATTGGATAAATGGTGATGGGAAAAATAAAAACTTTTTTAAAATGAGCAATGCCCTGAAGTGTCTCAATACTGTGTCTGAGTACCTGATTCATAGTGTGAACTAAGTAAATGTCCATTTGGAAACGACATCAGTTTCCTGGTGCAGTTTTAGATTGAAAATTACTATCAATTAATTGTATCAAAATAAATTATTTTAAATATTTGAAAAAGGAGAAAACACAGGTTGTATAATGTGGTAAAGGTGCTAGCAAGCAAAACAGGTGGAGGTATGAAGTTGGGAGAGAGCTGGGCAAAGGAACCAGCTGACTAAAACAGAGACTATCATCCCGCACAGCTGACAGTGAGCTGCTTGAGTGCCTGGGTGTGCTGAGGGACAGTTCCACACGGGAGTGACTGCACAGGCTCGGGAGCCAGACTGTCGGCTCGATTCTTCACTGCTCATTTTTAAGCTCTGTGACTTTTGGCAAGTTACTTAAACTCTCAGTGCCTCAGCCCCGAATATGAATAAAAGGATGATAATACCAGTATTCATTCTTGTAAGGATTCAAAACCTTAATGTAGTTACATAACAGTTAGAGAGATTAAATTACGGATTAAGTAAATTGAAATATGTAAAGAATTTAGCACTGAGTGTTATGTTAGTGTCTGCTGTTTTACCCCTACTCACTGTACTAGTAAATCTTAAGTTTCAGTATATAGACATAAGTTGTACTCATTAATAATGGACTGCGGTGCTTCACCTGAGATAAGTACCCCTGGACTCTAGATTCAGGATTCAGAACGTCATTGATAAAACTTCTTTGTATGTTTCATGGTTTCATTTTTGCAATGTGTATGGTGACAACTTAAAGTTAAAAAAAATAAACAACTACAGGGATTTTTTAATTATTATTTAAAAAATTCAATGACATCCGTAGTTTCACATTGCAATGACAGGCATTTCATTAACAAAACAATTAATAAAAGAGCATATCTGTTGCAAAAATTAAAGATGGATTTTCATGGCAGGAAGTTAGTGCCGAGTCAGTGCCTCCTGGGTTGTTGGAGGGGAGCAGCAGGTCAGTTTCTTCTGCACGTTTCTTGGGCACTTTAACATTTTTTTCCTTAGAATTTAATGTTGTCAAAGTTGTCATTAACATGATACTCAGAGTTTTAAAGAGAAAACCTTCACACAATTAACAGTGCAGATCTAGTCACTGAAGAGCATTTCAGATGTGCCTGAAATGAGTTCCATGTGTGGACTGGCTGGCATTTTTCTTTCATTCTTTGAATTAAATTCAATGGAAATTTTAAGGGGAAAAAGTTAGTTACCTAGTCCCTCATTTTTTAATTAAGTAATTTTCCTAATTAGGTAGAGAAATGATTTTTAAACGTTGTGAAAAACTTTGCTGGAATCCGTTGCGGGTTTAACACATTGGAAGATCATGATAAGCTGCATATCTTCCAGTCACGTGATGATAAATCTATGAGGGAAGCAGTTTTTTAAATTAATAATTATTATACCATTAAACGTATTAATTAATAATCATACTATTATACAATAATTAATTATTTTAATTAACACTTCATTATAAAGCCTCATTATTCTGCACTTCAGCAAAACCTCCATCCAACCTACTTCAGGGGAAGTTTTGCTTGGAAGAAGGCAGAGTTTGGGTATGATGACATACATCAGATGAGTTTTGTTTTGTTTTGAAATATATTTATATTGATTTCAGAGAGGAAGTGGGAGGGAAAGAGAGATAGAAACATCAATGATGAGAGAGAATCATTGATCGGCTGCCTCCTGCACACCCCACACTGGGGATCAAGCCCGCAACCCGGGCATGTGCCCTGACCAGGAATTGAACCGTGCCTCCTGGATCATAGGTCAATGTTCAATCACTGAGCCATGCCGGCCGGGCAAGTCAAATGAGTTTTCATCTCTAGTTCTCACAGCCCTATAGGTGACTTTTCATTTCTCTCTCAAAAACACTTAGCAGTTTGTTCCAAGGACAATGGGTTACTACTCACCTGCCTCTCAATGTCGGAAAGCAGAGCGCTGGCGCCGATCCGAAAGAGCTCTGGCTTCAGCCACTCATCTCCTAGCTCCTCCTTTATGAGGGAGAGCCAGGCGAGGGAATCCTTTGCAGTGCGGATGCCTCCTGCCGGCTTAAAGCCTACCTACAAGGGAAGGTGGGAAAGACAAGGTTTATTGTCACTGGGTTACTTTTAAAAATGCTACTGCATTAATACAGGTCTCAATTCTCTCGCTCTCTTTTATTAGTCTATTCCAGTTAACCCAACAAAAGAGCTTAGATGACTGACTCATGCCCATTCACACTACAAAATGACTTTTCCAAGACTATTTCCAAGACTAATGAGAAGAATGTGCTTCTGAGGAGGCACTAATGAGAGTTAATAACCCTCATTAACATTGCACTTATTGGAAAGTCATAAACCTCAACCACCTAGACTATAGCTGTGAACCTGGGATAAGCAAGAAAGTGTCAATAAATAGGGAAACATATCACAAAAGCCCACTCATTCTACATTTCTGCTAGTAAGCCTGGACAGACGCCTTTCAGCCCTTCATCTTGAGGTGCAGAAGACACACGTGTGTCTCTAAGACAAGAGCAAACCAGAGAGCCCACACTCACCACACTGGCAGCAATCAGCAAGGAGCGCTGGCAGTTGTTTTAATCAGCTTAAACTGCAGGGACGTTTCCCCCTGAGTTGTAAGTAGACAGTTATATAAAGCAGCCAGACTCATTCAAGAAGCACAGCAGAAAAAGACAGTGGAGGGGCTCTTCGCACTTCAGTAGTCTTTGAAGGTGCCCATAAAACAGCACCATTTAGCCAATAACTGATGTTTGCAAATGATGTCCCTGAGCCCACTGGAAAAGGACAAATGTGCTCTACACACAGTAAAACCTGCTTATCTGGATTCACCTGTCTCAAGACTAGACTATCCAGTAGAGTAGAGACTCTCCAGACAGGAGCAATCAAGAAAACACCCGCTGGCCCGAGTACTAACTCATGCACTTGACAACTCGGAGTTGTGGTTTCCTAGGCACACCAGCAGCGGTGACAGCTAACAGAATATTAGAGAAGGGAAGCAGTAATAAATGAACCCAAGCTAGAAACCTCGTAGTTCACCAGGACTCCACCGTTTTCCTCACCACACCACACCCAACCGATCAACCGCCAGGTCCTGCCAATCCTACCCTCTTCACTTCTCTATGCCCCCTGTGCACACTTTCCTATCTACTCTCACTTTCACTGCTTTCGTTTTGACCCTCATCACTTCTCACAAGGAATATCAGTAAAGGTCTCCCAACTGGTTTCCGTGCCTCAATCACACACGTCGAACAGCTAAGCAGCAGCTGTGTAGAGATTCTAACCACACCTGCCTATTGCTCTGGAACCCAAGTGACTCTATAAGAGTGGGGGGAGTTGAGGGAAGTGGGGCAGGCAAGTGGGATGGGGTTATTTATTAAAAAGAGGCAAAAAAAATCTATTAGCTGATATTAGCATACATGTTAATCACAGGAGCACTGCTATCCATGAGGCAGTGCTGCCTATAGATTTTCCTACATGGTTCAGTTGTGTCAGCAAGTCTGCTTGGCAATGCTTCTGAAGACAGGTTCTAGCATAAGTCTGCACCTTTTATAAGGCAGAGAACATGGAAAAGATAAATCTGCAATGAAATCAGTTATGAAATATGAAACCTCTGCTTCTCAGGAGTGGCACTAAGCACGGTCTGGAAGGCGGCTGATCCCATTTCAAAACTCCCCTTAAATCAATGATGTAGAAACTTTACAGTCTAAGGGCTGCCCAGGCAACCTGTCAACAACCCGAAAGGATGCACCTGATTTGCAAGGCACACATACAAGCACCTCTGTGTGAAACCAACTGTGATGAAAACGAATACAGTTTACCTTATCCCTGTCCCTACATAGTAAGGACTCAATGAATGTTTGTTGAGTCTAAAACAGGACTGGGTTCCCAATGGAGAGTTTTAGTCCCAACTATGGAGCTTATGAAACGTGGACATGCCTGAGGACTCCCCCTGACGCAGCACTGCAGGGATGCGTGCCCAGGCCTCTACAAGTAGAAAAAGCTTCCCATCTATGTGGCTGTTATTGGGCTGAGAAAAAGAAGTGCTGATCTAGTAAGTGTTGGGCCCACTCACTCAAATGGGGGAGGGGGCGTAAAGATAGAGTTATCTCATTTCTAGAGCTTTAAATTTTTAAATTTGGATCACTACAGAAAGGCAACCAAGTAGAGGTTATTCAAGTTGGGTCAACTTTCATATGTAGGTCACAGTTGTTACTTAACCTATTTTGTACTTTTTTAAGATATGAAGTTATTCTTTTATATACGTGTATATAGTAAAGGCCCGATGCACGAAATTTGTGCAAGGGGCTCGGCCCTCGCAGCCCCAGCTTCATCCGGAAGGTCGCCAGTCAGGTCTAGTTAGCATATTATGCTTTTATTATTATAGATTATTAGAGATATATTAATTGATTTTAGAGAGGAAAGGAGGAGAAAAAGATAGAAACATCAATGATGAGAGAGAATCATTGATTAGATGCCTCCTGCACACCCCACACTGGGGACTGAGCCCACAACCCGGGCATGTGCCTTGACCGGGAACTGAACCGGGACCTCCTGGTTCATAGGTTGGCGATCAACCACTGAGTCACACCGGCCGGGCAAGATATGAAGTTATTCCGAAGGAGAAAATTCTGGAAGGAGTAATTGCTTCTCAAACTCAGTACATTCTCAAAAAGGTCTCCGATTCCAAAATAAATGGAAGCTACAGCCACATATAAAGTCATCACATCCAGTTGGCAAAGGATTAAAGATCTTTTTAGGGGTTTCTATTCGGCAGAAATCACGAGATTGGTTTTACAGGATGTCTTCTGAGGAAGGGAAAGTCTCATTAAAAAAAAAATTATCGTTCTTTCCAAGGATGTAAAAAAAATTCCTTTGAGATAATTTGCAACTAAACAAGCAACTTGAAGTGAAAAGAAAAATGCAAACTCATTTTAAAAAACACCTCATACGCATTTTTTCTTTTAACTTCATGTTTCAAAAAATATGTATTATTTTTCGAAAAGCTGACAAAAGCTAGCATATACCCTCCTCAGCTTAACAGCCTTCCAAAGAGCACATCTAACTGCCATAAAACGCAAAAATGGATATTTAATTCAAGAGCTATATAACGTCTAGCTACCTTTTCCCTGCTGTTTCACAGCATTTCATTATTTTGTTTAATAAGTTCATCTCCTCAAGAATTTTCTCTTCACCTCATATTATTAAAAGTAATAAGTTTTTCTGGACCGGGGGTTTCCCAACAGAAAAACCAATTTATGTGTGTCCTTCAATAATGACAGGAAAAGATTATTTCCCATTATATTGCATACTTTTCATATCACCACCACAGCTTATCATTCAATAAATGTTACTCTGCAATTCTTTCCATTCCTCAAGGAAGTTTAATTTCTGCATTAACCTGTTTTCTCTGGCCAACACCTTACCAGAAAGCCTCTGTGTTGCAGCAGAATTAGTTCGTTAAAGAACCCATTTAGGAATTTCTTGTCAGTGATAAAATTGTCTTCGGTTAAGAAAAGGACATAAAGTAAGTTTACATCTTGATCACACATACTTACTCCCACACTCACACTCACTTTCTGTTCCCTGCACATGTTTCTCCGGGCATGTGTTCTTTTGTAATGAAAAGTAAATTAAACATTTATCTTAATAAGGGTAACTCATTCACACCTTCTGCATACGAAGACAGTTATCGTGGCTGTAACACGTATTATAAATAGCATTAGCTTTGCTCTGAAGGAAGATGTGCTGGCAATAGCATACCTTGTTTCCAGTTTTCCAGAAGAAATCTCTAATGGCCCGTAGCATTACTATAGCTACCGGGAAGGTGGCATTTACTGTTTCTTTTCCAGTAGAAGTCTTAATAAAATCTGAACCTAAAACACAAGGCAGAAACACTGCGTGTCAATTTAAACACTTATTTTTTACACTTTTGAGTCAGTGGAAGAAAGGAGTTGTGTAAATTTCTTTTCCCGAAGAACACAACTTTTTTCAAGAATTAGTTGAAAAACTAAAAAATATGTATCTCTTTAAAATAATTATTTCCATGCTCTTTTTTCTCCTTACTATAAAATGAATTACATTAAGCACCAAATGAATTCTTGCGAACCCCCGGGGCCCTTGCCTCTATATTTCCATATCACCAATTAAAATCAAGTTGGTTTATTTAATGCATAACTGAGATGAATAAAACAATTTTATTCCCTGTACTTAGCATCATATAACACTTTACTACAAAAATGGATTGCCAACTCATTTTCCCCTCATTTCCGTATGCTTGATAGAAAGCACACAGAACAGCTGTGACAACACAAGATGAATCACCAATAGCTGATTTCCACTGTGTTGTTTGTTAATAAATGCACTGTCTTCCAACCAGATTAGGGTTTTTATGAAAATCCTATGTTAGTTCATAACTCGCAAATATTTTAAATGACTTCTTGTCTCTGAAATATATCTTCTACCTATTGGTGCAGTTTAACAGAATAACATAAAGAGACAAAGAAACGATAATAACAGTTAAGATTCACCAAGGGCGATGCACCATGCACTATTCTAGGTGCTCTGAAAGTATTAACTCAGTTAATCCTCATGACAGCTGTAAACGTTAGGTACTAAAATGATCCACTTTTTTTTTTTTTTTGAGAGAGAGAGAGAGAGAGAGAGAGAGAGAGAGAGAGAGAGAGAGAGAAACATTGATCGGTTGCCTCAGTTGCCTCCCATACACTCCCCGACTGGGGATCGAACCAGCGGCCTTTCGGTGCATGGGACAATGCTCAACCAACTGAGCCACTCTGGCCAGGGCAAATGATCACCATTTTTAAAGAGGAAATTGAAGCACATAATGTTAAGTAACTTGCTTGAGGTTACATAGTAAGCAGAGGAGATAGAATTTTAACCAAAGCAATATAGCTTACCCAATATGCTACAGTGTCTCCAAGAAACTTACTTAGTTCACACAGACATATAGCCAAATAGAGATCCTGTCTTCCATGTGGTTACCTATTCTTGAAATACTCAAAGTGTGGATAACAGACCAGCAGCATGGGTACCCTCAGGGCACCTGTCAAAAGTGCAGACTTCTCAGGCCCTACACTAGACCAACTGAATCTAAATCTGAATATCAGCGAGGTCCCTACGTGATTCCTGTGCACATTTACAGCCCTAGCCCATTGAATCCATGGATCCATAGGTAAGGCAAATCTCAGAGAATCTCTCATGGTCTATCAAAAAAATGGTCGATGGAAGTGGAGGGAAAAAAGTGGCCAAAACTTTCCTCTCTGGTTTCCATTGGAAAAGATACATCCACAACTATTGTGTGTATGGAAAGGTTCAAAATGATATGTCTTTAGCAGGTGCACTGTGTGTAAAGCACTGTGAAAAGTATAAAAAAAAAAAAATCCACACCCTTACCCTCGAAGCCACATACATTCTACATGCAAGTGGAGGTGAAACCTAGTCCTGTGTAATCACGTGATGAGCTAGAAGTCAGCAGATCTGGTTTCCAGCTCTAGCTCTGAAATTTACCTTCAAATTCCATCTCCTAATCTCACTCATTTTTAAAATATATTTTTATTGATTTCATAGAGGAAGGGAGAGGGAGAGAGAAATAGAAACATCAAAGATGTGAGAGAAACATTGATCTGCTGCCTCCTGCACGCCCCCCACCAGGGATCGAGCCTGCAACCTGGGCATGTGCCCTGACCAGGAATCTAACTGTGACCTCCAGGTTCATGAGTCGATGCTCAACCCTGAGCCACATCAGCTGGGGCCTAATCTCTCTTGTTTGTAAAATAGATCTGAAAATTCTTACTGGCTTCATAGTGCTATTTGAGGAATCAAAAGACACAGTCTTATGTGAAAGCACTCTGAAAACTGTTAAGCGTTATACACATGCGAACGGAGCTAAGACCTAGGTAGGGTTGCAGTCTAGAAACACCATAGGAATTCCGACATATTGGAACAGGTCACTGGAAGCCGTCTTTTCTTTGGGTCTGGAGGCAGGCCCACGTGGGAAAAATGGAGACATAATTGCCATGCATGCATTCATTCAGCAAATATTGACTAAGTGCTTACTGTGCTCTAGAGTCTAGACTCTTCTAGATGCTGAGAATAAACCACTAAACAAAGTTCCTGCCCTTGTGATAATTTCTGGAAGAGGAAGACAATAAGCTTAAATATATAACAACAGCCAGTGCCGTGAAACAAATAAGCAATGTAACAGGAGAGAGTGATGGATTTGGGGAGAGATGCTATATTTAAATAGAGTCCTCATAAAAGCATCTCTGATGAGTGAAAAGAGCCTCACAAGAAGGAAACCAGCATCTGCCTTCCTCTTCACATTGCCTTCTCTCCCCTGTGTGAGCTTAAGCTTCCTCTGCCTCTCTCTTACAAGAACATGTGTGATGGTATTTAGGGACCACCCAGATAATCCAGAACAATCACTTCAACTCAGTGTCCTTAATTTAACCACATCAGCAAAATCCTTTTTTCCCAAAAATAAGCTAGTATTCACAGGTTCTGGGGATTAGGATGTGGACATATGTTTGGGAGCCATTATCAGCTTACCACACTTCCCAATCTTATACCTTTTATCCCATTTTCTTGTCTTATTGCATCTGGTAGGACTTCCAGGACAATGCTGAACAGGAGTTGTGTGAGAGAACAGCCTTCCTT
This sequence comes from Eptesicus fuscus, assembly GCF_027574615.1. Taxonomy (NCBI): domain Eukaryota; kingdom Metazoa; phylum Chordata; class Mammalia; order Chiroptera; family Vespertilionidae; genus Eptesicus; species Eptesicus fuscus. The sequence goes on from NC_072479.1 coordinate 81,032,234, forward strand.
GTTCTTCAGGAGAACTTAGGGGGAAAGTATCTAGTTTCTCATCATAAGTATGTTAGATGAAGTATGTTCATTATCAAGCTGAGGATGTTCCCCTCTATTCCAAGTTTGCTGAGAATTTTTATTATGAATCGGTGTTGAAATTTATCAAATGCCTAATCTGTATCAACTATATGATCACATGACTTTTCTTTCTTACATTATTGATACAGTGGATTACATTATATCAAGCCAGCCTTGAATCTCTATAAAGTAAATCCCATTTGGTTGTGGTGTATAATTACTTTTATACATTGTTGGCCGCATTTTACTAATATGTTGTTGAAGATGTTTGCATCTATGTTCATGAGTGATATCCTATCTAATAAAAGAGTAATATGCAAATTGACCATCACTCCAACACACAAGATGGCTGCCCCCATGTGGACACAAGATAGCCACCACAAGATGGCCAGCAGGGGAGGGCAGTTGGGAGGGATCAGGCCAGCAGGGGAGGGCAGTTGGGGGTGACCAGGCCTGCAGGGGAGGGCAGTTAGGGGCAATCAGGCTGGCAGGGGAGCAGTTAGGCATCAATCAAGCTGGCAGGGGAGTGGTTAGGTGGTGATCAGATTGGCAGGCAGAAGCGGTTAGGGGCAACCAGGAAGGCAGGCAGGCGAGCAGTTGGGAGCCAGCAGTCCTGGGTTGTGAGAGGGATGTCCGACTGCCCGTTTAGGCCCAAATGGGCAGTCGGACATCCCTCGAGGGGTCCCAGATTGGAGAGGGTGCAGGCTGGGCTGAGGGACACACACACCCCCATGCACGAATTTCATGCACTGGGCCTCTAGTTGATCTATAGTTTTCCTTTCTTGTAATGCCTTTATCTGGATTTGATATTAGGTTAATGATGGTCTCACAGTCTCTCTCTATTATTTTCTGGAAGAGACTGTAGAGAATTGGTATTTCTTCCTTAAATGTTTGGTAGAATTCACCAGTGAAATCATCTAGAGCTGAATTTCATTTTTGTAAGGTTATTATTATCTTTATTTGTAAGGTTATATTATTTTTATTTATTATTTTTATTTAAATATTGATTTTAGACCATCCTATTTTTTAACAATTTATAAAGTTATTAAATAAATAATTTTAAAACATTCTATAGTTTAAATATTTTATAAAATAGATTAAAATTAAAATAATTTCTTCAATAGTTATAGATTTATTCAGACATTTTCTCTTTTTGTGAGTTTTGGTTGTTTATGTCTTTTATCTATTTAATCTAAGTTATTTAATTGTGGGCACACAGTATTCCTTTATTATTGTTTTAATGTTCGTAGGAAGAGTAATGATACTCCTTTCATTTATAATATTAATTTATGTCTTTTATCTTTTATTCTTCAGTAGTCTGTCTAGAAGTTTATCAATTTTATTGATTTTTTTTAAAAAAAAACAGCTTTTAGGGTTTTTTAATTTTCTCTGTTGTTTTGTTTTCAATTTCATTGATTTCTGCTCTGATTTTTATTTCTTTTGTTCTGCTTGCCTTAGGCTTGCATTGTTGTTCTTTCTCTATTTTCCAAAGATAGAAGGCTGAGATTATTGATTTTAGACCATTCTTTTTTTTAATATATATACCTAATGTTATAAATTTCTCTCTAGGCAATGTTTTTGCATTGTAGAGTCTGCTTTTTTGACAATCTTCTTTTCATTGCTAGATTTAGACCATTATCATTTAAAGCTATTGTTGATTTAGTTGAATTAATATCTACAATGTTTATCAATTTTCAATTTATTGTGTTTTTATCTTTATTAAATTTTACAACTTTTTTTCTGACTGCTCTAGCTATAGTTGAACATTTTATATAATCCCATTTTATGTCCTCGCAGCATATCAGTTAAATTTCTTTTGTACATTTTTTTATTGGTTGTCTTAGAGTTTCCAATATACATTTTTAACAATCTAAGTCTACCTTCAAATAACACTGTACCACCACACAGGTATTTCAGGTACCTTTTAACAAAATATTCCTAATTCCTCCCTTCTGTCCCTTAGAATATTGCTGTCATTCATTTCACTCATCTATTTAGTATACTTACACAATACATTGTTACTGTTAATACTTTAAAGTTTTAATCTTTTAGATCAATTGAAAGAGAAAAATTATTTTTACTCTTCATTTATTCTTTCTCTGACATTCTTCATGTTTTAATATAGATTGGCGTTTCTGATTTACATCATTGTCCTACTCCTAACATTTCTCATAGGGCAGATCTGCCGGCAACAAATTCCCTCAGTTTTTGTATGTCGGAGCTCCTTCACTTTTAAAGGATAATCTCACTGGACATAGATTTCTAGGTTGGTGAGGGTTTTCCTCTCTCAATACTTTAAGTATTTCACTCTACTCACTTCTTGCTGACATGGTTTCTGATAAGAAGACCACTGTAATTATTTCCATTTTTATCTATAGGTAAAGTATTTTCTTTCTGTTTTTTAATTCAAGATCTTTTATTTGCCCTTGGTTTTTGTCCATTTGAATATGATATATTTCATTGTAATTTTTAAAAATATTTATCCTGCCGAAACCGGTTTGGCTCAGTGGATAGAGCGTCGGCCTGCGGACTCAAGGGTCCCAGGTTCGATTCAGGTCAAGGGCATGTACCTTGGTTGCGGGCACATCCCCAGTGGGGGGTGTGCAGGAAGCAGCTGATCGATGTTTCTCTCTCATCGATGTTTCTAACTCTCTATCCCTCTCTCTTCCTCTCTGTAAAAAATCAATAAAATATATTTTAAAATATTTATCCTGCTAGGTGTTCTCAACTTCCTGGATCTGTGGTTTGGCATCTGTCATTAATTTTGGAAAATTCTTGACCATTACTACTTCAAATATGTTGTCTGCTCCATTTCTTAATTTTCTTCTTGTATTCCAATTACACATATGTCACACCTTTTGAAATTGTCCCAAAACTTTTAGAAACTCTGTTCTGTATTTTTCAGCCTTTTTTTTTTTTCTTTCTCTCCTTATATTTCACTTTATGGGGCTTCCCTTGACCTATCTTCATGGTCGCATGGTTCTTTCCACAGTCTACTGGTGAGCCCGTCTACTAATGGGCTCAGTCCTGCCCACTGATGAGCCCATAAGGAATTCTTCATTTTTGTTCGTGTTTTTGATTTCCAGCATTTCCTTTCGATTATTTCTTAAGAGTTTCCATCACTCTGCTTACATTGCCTTTCATTTGCTCATGCTATTTTTTTCACTAACATAACATACTAATCATAGCTATTTTAAATTTCTCTTTCTGATAATTCCAACTTCTCTTTTACATTTGAATCTGATTGTAATGCTTGCTTTGTCTCTAAAGATTGTGGGGGTTTTTGTAGTGTGTGTGTTTTGTTGTTGTTAATCCTCACCTAAGGATATTTTTCCATTGATTTTCAGAGAAAGTGGAAGGGAGAGGGAGAGACAGAGAGAAACATTGTTGTGAGAGAGACACATCATTAGGTTGCCTCTGGCACATGCTCTGACTAGGACTGGGGATCAAACCTGCAACAGAAGTACGTGCCTTTGACTGAGGGCCAATGCTCTATCCACTGAGCCAAACCAGCTAGAGCCAGACTGTACTTTTTCTTGCCTTTTAGCATCTCTTATAATTTTAGATGAAAGCTTGACATGACATATTGGGTAATAGGATACAACTATTATATAAACAGGCCTTTGGTATAAGATTTTATGTTAATTTGGCTAGGAGTTGGGCTGTGCTTAATGTTTGCTGTAGCCATAGGTACCAGAGTATTTAAATCCTATAGTATCTTTGTTTTCTTCTTTCCTGCTTACTTAGGGCTTCCTAAGCACTCCTCCTCAGATAGTCTATGTTTTTTCATTTAGCTCTGTCACTGTAATCCACAGGATTATTGGAGCCCCATTACTGTGATAGTAATGTATGGGGGAGAGAAAATCCAATATATAAAAGCCTAATATGCAAATTGTCCCTTTGGGAGTTCAACAGGGAGTTCAACCTCTTGCTATTACATGCACTGACCACCAGGGGGCAGCGCGAAACATGGCAGGCATCAGCAACGCGGCTCTGGCAGCAGGCAGCAGTGGAAGCACTGCCGGCCCCGATGGGCCCCAACGAGAGCGGGACTGTGATGGGATGGTGGAGCAGGAGAGTGGGCGGTGCCAGGCCAAGGCAGGTGCAAGCGGGGGCCTGATTGCACCGCCAATCACCCCGCACATGGCGACCAACAGCAGTGGCAGAGGGCGGGGCCACCACCTGGCTCCCAGGCACTGAGGGAGCTGGGCAGAGGGCCCAGCCCCAATCGATCGCCCCACAGGCAGGATGGTGGATCAGGTGAGGGGGCGGCACCACGCCAAGGCAGGGTGCCAGGTGGGGATGTAGAGCTGCAAGGCTGGGGGCATGAGCTGAGGCCTCATCCCTGCAGGCCACACCGAGGCACCCCATCCATGCACGAATTAGTGCACCAGGCCTCTAGTATTTTATAATCTTATAATTAAATATCAGTCTTCTAGTGGGCCTGTGTTGCTGGGCTATAACCTTCACAAATGTGTCCTAGCTCTTCTCCCCACTTTGGTGAGGTAGGAAGAATAGAAGACAAATGACCTCCCAGGTAAGATAAGACTCCAGTAATGATTTAGGCCTTTGTTAAGGAGAACACTCTGGACATATTTTGCAATGATTATCTTCCCCTTCCTTTCCAGAACCAAGTTCTTTCTTGGCTCTTCACTGTGAGAATCTGGGGCTCCTGGAGGTAAAACCCCCAAAAGTATTGGGGTTACACTCAGCTTCCAACAATTTGTCAAATTAACCATTTAAGTGTTCCTACCAGTTTATGGTTCTAGCAGGTAAGCAGATCTCGATGGTGACTCTTAGGATTTCCCTGTCTTTCCAGATTTCAAGGTGGCAGTTTGCCCTACTACCTAAGTTCTTTGACGGTTCTTAGAAAAGTCATTGATTTTCCATTTATTAGGCTTTTTCATGTTCTAAAGAACAGGAATAGCAACTTCCAAATTCTTTACACGTTGAAGCTAAAACTAGAAGTCCTTAAATATTAAGAGCAGCCTTTATTATTTAGAAGTCAGATATGGATGGAGATACAAATTATATATGGTATTTAAGGTATTTTAGACATATGCCAAGAAACTATTACAGTCAAGTAGAATTGGAAAGATTCAGAGAGATTCACTTTACCTAGAATGATATGGGACAGGTAGAATTTGGTACAAATTCTGAAGGAGAATAAAGAAGAAAGAAATAGAAGAATGACACCATTAGAAGAAACACAACAAACATAGAAAATATAAGACACATCTAAAGAATAACAAGTGGATCCATCAAAGGAATCTCTGTGAGGGGCAGGGAGCATGGGGGTTGGGGGATGGTGATATTTGGTGTGTGTCAATGTGTGTTTTGGAACATCCTATATAATAAAAACCTAATATGAAAATTGTCCCCTTGACCAGGAGTTTGACCAGGGGGCAGGGCAGGTCGGCCAACTGCCCGTGGCCCCTCGCCCTGGCTGGCCCACCCTGGCCAGTGGCAGCAGGCGGCCGGGGGAAGGGAGGCCCCGGCTGGCAGCCAGCAGCCACTAGGGACCCTACCTGTACACAAATTTCATGCACTGGGCCTCTAGTGTGACTATAAACATCCCTTGGGAAACATGAGGTCTGTCCCCTGAAATCAGTGTTTAAGATGCTAAATTTGGTGTCTCGTTAGATGGGGGGAGGAAAGATAATGGAGAGTCAGAGACCACACAAGAGATTAACACAGGTATGCAGGCACCACTGGCTATTTCTGTAAACCAAGGAATAAGACTTAGCTTTCACTACACAAAATACTATGGAAAGTACCTTAGTATTATACTACTGTCAAAACAATGGACTTTCCCATGGGACTAAGTGGCACACACTTCTGTTTTACTTCTCATCTTAATATTGCTTCCTTAGCCCCTCTGCTAAAACAAAATTACCTTAGAGAAATAAATGCTAGATTTAGAATATCTAACACCACAGAACACCATCGACTCTCCTCAGAGCTTATGTAAATCCAACCTTGACCAAGCTCACTTCTGCTCAGCTTGGGGAAAAAGACCTTAAGAGAAAATATCTCACAATTAGAATAGCTATCCATATAAATGTTCTCTCATCAGTGCCCACAATTTCAATGAAATGACTAACTTGGAAGATGAAAGGCCTGGAAGTCAAAAGTAACACATTAAATAGACTAGTATTCAACTGTAATTAGTTGAAATTAAAATTAATAATAAATTTATAGTATTATATCAAAACGTATTTTTTTCTTTTCCTAATTTGAAATCTCTAGCACAATACTTTTTTTGTGGTCTAAAGCAACTCAAAGCTTTTCTAAGGCCCATAATTACAAGTCTCCACGGTACAGTTTCATTAAAAACTTTCATTAAACAACAGCTGCCCTTGTATATGGTCTTCTAATCAATTTGGTCAAACAGAATGACTTCTAATCAGCTGTTGATAAAAATAGAAGATGAAATTTTAATTCTAATAGATTAACCACAAACTCAAGACAGTCTTCAAAATCCATCTAGCTCTATTCTCCAGTGGATTTAATGACTATTCAGCAACTCATTACTAAATAGAACAAGATGAACATTTTCCAGTTCATTAAAGAAATGTACTATGTATTTTTGCATTGTCCTCATGATTCGTTACAGGGAGTCTTAATTACAAGATAATGGATAATGGTTATTAAATGCAGACTGCAGTAATGAAGCTCTATTCATTTGCGAACCTCAGAGACTGCAAAGGGAAGAAAATAAAATTACTAGCTTCAAAAGATTAACGGATCAAATTATTATTCAATTTTGAAAATCTCATTCAGACTTCATAGAAACAAGAAGAGATTAAAAACTAGTATTAAGACCAAAGTAGTACATTTAAAAAAATAATATCTTAAGGCTATTACTGCATAATAAGCTTCAGATGTGATTATTAGAAAAACATATAGCTAACAATGGGAAAACATACATTTTTATTTCCTGAACAACTCTTATTTATGAGATAGGAAGTTACTAGTAGAATCTTAAAGAGAGTCTTGGTGAACATGGGAGATATATGCTACTATGCTACAAAAGAACAGCACAATGGAAGGTATTATTAACATTTTATACCTCACTAATGAAAATAGGATTAAAATCAACTGCTGCGTGAGAAAGCTTGTCATTAAGTGGAATTCATGCCAACCCAATAATAAGAGCTTCTGGGCACATTACTCATTAGCACTATGTTTTCTATCATTCTCTAAAAAAAAAACCCTGATTAAAGTTAGCAAGAGAGTTTTGTGTGGTAATTCTGATACTAATTTATACTTGCACTCTGCAATGGGACACCTTTTTTAATCCTCACCAGAGGATATGTTTTTATTGAACCCGCAACCCAAGTATGTAACCTGAATGGGAATTGAACTGGCAATCTTTTGGTGCACAGGATAATGCACAACCAACCGAGCCACTCTGGCTGGACAAGGACACCTTTAAAAAAATATATGTACATATATATATATACACACACACACACACACACACACTGAGTGGCCAGATTATTATGATCTCTGGATGCACAATAATCTGGCCACTCAGTGTATATCCTATATAATGAAAGGCTAATATGCAAATTGTCCCTTCGACCAGGAGTTCAACCAGCAGGCAGGCCTGCCAACCGCCATGTCCCCTCCCCCTGGCCAGGCTGGTCGGACCCCACCCATGCACGAATTCATGCACCGGACCTCTAATATATATTGTATATACATTGTACAAAAGTATGAAGCCCCAGCCCGGCCAGTGTGGCTCAGTTGGTTGAGTGTCATCCCATGCACCAGGAGGTTGCCAGTTGAGGTTCAATTCCAGTTTAATTCCAGGTCAGGGCACATGCCTGGGTTATGGGCCTGATCCTCAAATTAAAACATATTCTTTGACATTATATTCTTTCACTCAACAAAGGCCTGAAAATAATTTAGGGAGAGATAAGGACCCAGTGTTATGGTTGAAGAACTGGCCAAAGATGAAAGCAGAAGCCCCCTGAGGGGTATCAATATGGTGCTGATACTCGGTCTAGAGACCAATTATACCACAAACACATCCTTACATGACCCAGAGATAATAGCTAACCTTGTAAAATAGAGGGGAACATTTTCTAACAGAGAGAGGAAAAAACGTAAGAAGGAAAGAAAAAGAAAAAGAAAAACACCTGCTCTCTCAGTTCTTTCCTTCATCCTGAATAGTGAGCTCTGGAAATACTTCTCAGCTGGCCCAGTCTATCACATGAGAAAGGCAACAGCGCAGCATAATTAAGCAGTAAGGCATGTTCAAGCTCAATGGCAATCAGAAAGCAATCACAATCTCAGAAGCAGAAAATATCCCAAATACCCCTAGGGGAAGATTAGCTCATGATAACCACATTCCTTGTAGTTGCCTTCGCCTCAATAAAAATAAAAATGTGGCCAGTTAAAATAATGCAAAAACAGTAGGATTCAAATGGAATACAAGGTGGGGACTCTGACTATATAATACTTGGTAATTGACAGTAATGTCCTGGGAGAGTATCTTCAACAATTACGTTAACCATACAAAGATATGTGGCGGAATCTCTTGCCACAAACAAGAGTCCTTGAGTTGTGTCTAATGCTACAAGTTCCCTTTCACTTCTAAAACATAGCTTATTTAAAATGAGTGTCAGAACTGTAATAATACCAGCGGTGAGTTACCCATCAATGCAAATATCTATTTTAGAGTGGATTTAAATTTTTCAAACAACTCTAAAATGTTTGTTTGTTTGTTACAAATTTGGAAAAAGAGAAGAGTTATTTAACTCAAATGTTTACAAGGCCATACTGTCAGCATTTTGGACCAAGAGTCAAACTGGAAATAACAGAACGTCTCCTAAACCAAGCTCTATATAGCCTCTAATTTTTAATATTGCATAGGTGCTTCTGAGGGTGTTTACAAATATCTATAAATAGAGTTAACTGTTCAGAAACGGGTTCCCCAAATATCATGCTGCACTTCTTGGTTCTCACCTCTCTCCCCACCCTCCTCCTTCTTTTGAGGAAGTTTATCAAGGAAGAAGAGTTAGGGGTGAGTCCTAGAAGATCTGTAATTAAAATAAGGGGTCTGAGATTACAAAGCGGGGATGGCTGCACAATGCTGTGAATGAACTGTAGGGTGAGTTTTATCTCGTGGCAATTATATCTCAAGCCTATATAATAAAAGCCTAATATGCTAAGTGTCCGGTCGTCCGTTCAACCAATCAAAGCGTAATATGCTAATGATATGCTAGGGCCGCTCAACCGCTCACTGTGATGTGCACTGACCACCAGGGGGCAGAGAGTCGACCGGTCGACCAGCTGCTATGACGTGCACTGACCACCAGGGGGCAGACGCTCCGACCAGTAGGTTAGCTTGTTGCTGGGGTCCAGCAAATCGGGACTGAGTTTGAAGGGCCGCACACACCCTGGAGCCCTCCCATGGTCCCTCCCCGGCTGGCCAACCTCCCGCGTCCCTCCCTGGCCCCGATCGTGCACCAGTAGGGTCCCTTGGCCTGGCCTGCACCCTCTCACAATCTGGGACCCCTTGGGGGTTGTTGGAGAGCCGGTTTTGGCCCGATCCCGCAGGTCAGGCCGAGGGACCCCACTGGTGCATGAATTTGTATACCGGGCCTCTAGTTTAAAATAAAAAAGGGAGTGTGTTCATGAGGGAGAAAGGGGGTAAAAACTAAATAAAGCTACATTGTGGAAAACAGTATGGCGTTTCCTCAAAAATTTAAAAATGGAACTGCCATTTGACCCGGTAACACCACTTCTAGGAATATATCCCAAGAAAACAGAAACACCAATCAGAAAGGATATATGCACCCCTATGTTCATAGTAGCACAATTTACAATAGCTAAGATTTGGAAAAAGCCTAAATCCCCATCAGCAGATGAATGGATTAGAAAACTATGGTACATCTACACAATGGAATACTACGCTGCTATAAAAATGAAGGAATTCCTACCATTTGCAGCAAATTCCTACCATTTGCAACATGGATGGAACTGGAGAGCATTATGCTAAGTGAAATAAGCCAGGCAGTGAAAGAAAAATACCACATGATCTCACTCATTTATGGATAATAAAGAACATTATAAACTGGTGAACAAAAAGATACAGAGGCAGAGAAGCATCAAACAGACTGTAAAATTACAGTGGGAAGGCTGGGGAGTATTGGGGGGTGGGGGTAGGTAAGAGATCAACCGAAGGACTTGTATGCATGCATATAAGCATAACCAATGGACACAAGACAGTGGGGGGTGGGATGAGGGCATGTGCCAGGGGAAGGTCAATGGGGAAAAAATGAAGACTTAAGTACTACTATCTGTAATACTTTAAACAATAAAATAAAATTTGAAAAGTAAAGCTTTATTGCCCTTTCTGTGTCCTAAGACACAGTGACAAGATCTAGCACTGTGTCTTAGGAAACAGAAAAGGCAATAAAGCTGGAGCCAGAAGACCTGGGTTCAAATAATGACAATAGGTGATCTCTAATCGTCATTAGTGATTATAACATAACATTCAGTCATCATTGGTCTTAACAGACATGGTTATTTATGGGTAACTAGTAGCCCTGTGCACGAATCTGTGCACCAGTAGGTCGCTGCCGCCCTCCTGTAGCTCTCCACCCGCTGCCCACCCTCCTGTAGTTTCCCCCACTGCCCCCCTTCATAGCTTGCTGCCCTGCCCCCTCCTGTAGCTCTCCGCCTCCCACTTGCTTGCTGCCCTGTCTCCTCCTGTAGCTCTCCACCCGCTGCCCCACCCTCCTGCAAATCTGTGATCCAGTCGTTACACAGTCAGTCGGATAATTAGCATATTCTTCTCTTATTATATAGGATGTTTTACTCTGGAAATAAGAGCATTCATATCCAACCATTAAACTACTTAAATTACTACTTTTGAAGAAAAATACTCCAACACATCACTATATTTTCTTAAAAAGATTTTTAGCCCTTGCTGGTTTGGCTCAGTGGCTAGTGTAGGCCCACAGACTGAAGCGTCCCAGTTTGATTCTGGTCTCAGTTGCAGGCTCAATCCCCGGCCCCCTTCGGGGGATTTCCTAACAACCAATCTCACATAGATGTTTCTCTTTCTCTGTCTCTTCCCCTGCCTCCCTTCTACTCTAAAAATCAATGGGAAAAAAAAAAAAAAATCCTCTGGTGAGGATTAATGAACAAACAAACAAAAAAGATTTTTAAAGAGTGATATCAACAACTGAGAATTTCATGCTGTCCAAAGAGAGAATTTTTATTTAAGGGCCTTTTAGGACCAGTTCAACGATGCCAGCTGGGAGTCACTGACTTTGCCTTGTGCACAGTCGAAGACTATACTGTCTAATGTGGTAGTCACTCACCAGTGTGGCTACTGAGCACTTGCAAAGTGGTTCATCCAAACTGGGATGTGCTGTAAGTATGAAATACACAGAGTTTTGAAAACTTAGTACAAAAAAGAGAATATAAAATATCTCACTAGTACTTTTTACATGGATTACAAACTGAAATGATATTGTGGATTTATTGGGCTGAATAAAATTTATTATTATAATTACTTTCACCCATTTCTTTTTAATTTACTAAAGTGGCTATTAAGAATTTTTAAAATTATATATCTCTGTTAGGCAGGAATGGTCCAGAGCTTCAATGAGACACTGAAATCTGTATTCACCCTGCCTAAGCTACAATTGGATGTCCTTTTAAACTAATATTCTTTAAGTGTTGGTTTTCATTTATATAGGAAAAATAAATAAGGCTTAAATCTGCCCAGAGGTAGAGTAAGAAGTTCCCTGGTGACAGCACTTAACTATTCTCTCTCATCCAAAGAATTCAGTTCTGTCCCCATATTTGAATATTTCACTCAGCAAACAAAAGCTCTGTAATTAACTGGACCTGCCCTCCTTAGAAAGCAGCCAATATCTGTTTGGAGAACATAAGAACACGCCCCTATGTCTTATACCCCATCCTAATCATATACAGTAGAGGCATTCTAGTAAACACAATTTTCTCTGTCTTGAACATTTTCATTGGTTTCAATGCCTCTTATGGATTAGCACCCTGGGAAACTGGCCAGCTGGCTGGCCCCTTAATCCTGTTTGGAATTGGCCTTGCTTTCCGTTTTCAAACACACAGGAATAACTCTAAACCACACTTACAAACTCATGACTGCATATGACTTGTGCTCACAGCTCTGTGCTCAAGCCAACCACTCAGTCTCCCAATCTTTCAATATCCACTCAACTAATATTCACTGAGCACCTACTATGTGCTAGTACTATTGTATGAACTGGTATCCTATATAATAAAAGGCTAATATGCAAAGCGACCAAACAGGGGAACAACCAGTCACTATGACACGCACTGACCACCAGGAGGCAGACGCTCAACACAGGAGCTGCCCCCGGTGGTCAGTGTGCTACTATAGGGGGAGCACCGCTCAGCCAGCAGCCAGGCTCATGGCTGGCAAGTGCAGTGGTGGTGGCTGGAGCCTCTCCTGACTCCGTGGCAGTGCTAAGGATGTCCAACTGCTGGCTTAGGCCCGCGGGAAGCGGGACATCCACCGAGGGCTCCCAGACTGTGAGAGGGCGCAGGCCGGGCTGAGGGACCCCACCCCCCCACCCCCCCCACCCACACCCCAAGTGCACGAATTTCATGCACTGGGCCTCTAGTACATGATAAGAATTTCCTTAATGGGCCCCTGTTACAGGCAACACTCCCTTAATGGGCCTCTGTTAAAGGCAAGACTGACTCATTTATAGAAGTTATTTGTTTTTTCTCTGTCTGGCTACCAAAAGGAAAAAAAAAAATCTCTGTCTCCATCACATTACCCTCTGTTTTTCAAAGAGCTGGTGGCACTGCTGAAAAGGAAAAAATGAGATTCATGACATTAGACGAGTACCCGATGATCAAAAGAAAATGCCACAAGTGCCCACAGGCACTGTTACTGTATAGGTATAATGGCTTGGATAAAACAGCCAAGGGTTTTAGACTCAATATAAAATGAAAACATCAACCTGCAAATGAAGTTACTGATGCCAAATGCCTCAAAATCAAAATGCTTTCCTTTTTAGGCCAGCTTGTTACAGCTGAACTTACCGGGGTAGGAATTTATTATGTTAAAGCAAATGTCCTCTACTGATATGGTATTTTAAAGTCATCTTATCTAGAAATGACACAACCATATCTAACACATTCTCTTTTCCTTCTCATTTGCTAGGAGAAAAGAGGGAGATGGAACCTCAATACGAGGTAAAATGTGATTTGGTATCACTACATATACTTTGGCGAATAAGAGTAAAATGAAGACGCATTTTAACAAAATAACAGGCTAGATATGCTTTAAACAACTGGATTTCATTTTGATTGGGCTTCCCATTGTCACAGGCAAGTTTGGAACATACAGTATACATTAACATTGAAAGTCAGGTATGCTTGTGTGGAATCTATTAACTCGAAAGAAAATGACTCAAATTGAAGAAATAGCTGCTTAAAATGGATTTAGAAACGTATTTTACTGAACAAAGCAAGCTAGAAAATTAGGCTACTTTATCAGGATTAGAAAAGTGCTATGAATTTTAAACACAAAGCTTTTAAAAACAATGCAGAACATAGTTGAGCTTATCCTGCCTCAATGTCATCATCAATCTTTTTTTCCCAAAACTGATGATGTCTGTAGAGTTACTTTTTACAATGACCTGTCTTTCATATATATTTTTTTTAAATCTGTGTTAATTTTTCTGCAGGGAGTTTTATCTCCCGGTGATTGTTTCACTGTACCTGGAGACGCACACTTTCCATTAGCAGATCTCTAGATGGTGAACCTTGAAAAGGCTCTGAATGGGAACTATTCACCATATGGGGCTGGCCATGTGGGTTATTGCAGTCACCACTTACCAACCACTTATAAAGACAATGCTGCCACTCTCCTACTGTTCACAAACCATTGTCAAGTTAAAACCCTATCTCTATTTTTCAACTAGTCACGCCTTCATTTTTATCTGTATTCCTCTGCACTCAGCCACCACCAGAGGCCTTGATTCCTCAACAAAAGAGGTACACGTTGGCCAAGGAGGCCCAGCAAATCTCCTCTATGACAAGGGTCTGATCAGAGAGGGTCACCTCAAACTTTTGCCAAGTCATGGGCCTCATCGGGATATGAGAATCATTCACACATTCCTGAGGACACATGAGGCAAGGAGAAAGGGTGGGAAAAAGAAGTTTGTGAATTGGGCAGGAAGAACGGTCCTGACCTAGACTCCGAAAAAGGTATGAATTAATACAGAATGTCTACAAGCTGGATCCATTTTGCATATTCGCTAGAAATCATCTAGGATTCCCTGGATACCAGACTGTCCATTTTCGACAGTTTTAAATAGAAATTATATAGAACCACAGGGTAATGATGTATATTTCAGAGAAATAGTTTACATTACACACTTAATACAGATGTTTTATCTGCCTCTCACAGAACTTCCTATTAGAAGACGAACAGGTTTGATTAAAGGCTATTCATTTTTAGATTTCCCACATCAGAAAACAGAATATAAATAGTTTCTTAATATCTATAGATATTTACCTACCTTCTTTTTAAACCCACATTTAAAAGTTCTAACACATATTTAATGTTTTAATACCACCTGGATAATTACTTTGAGTGTGGCATTTATTTCCTCCCCGCTAAAGTACATGTTATATCATAGGTGTAATTTCTCCCAGGTATTTCAGGGGAGGTATTAAATGTCAAAATCCAAAGTGAATACAAACGTAACTTAAAAATATAAGACCTCAGTCAAAAAAAATATTTTAGCTGTTAAGTTTATTTACAAAAATGGTAAATGAAATTCACAATGATAACCTGTAAGGTAAAAAGGCATTTAGAAAATGGAGTTAGAGACAGTTGCTGGCCATCCATTTGCTTATGCTTCTGACAAAAAAAATCATAAATTTGCTCTGGAGAAAGATTTTCTGTGTGGACTTGACCCAGCTTTTAATATTTAATACATGAAAACTAAAGAGCACAAAAATGTTTAAGTGTGAAGGGCTAAGAAGTGTTGAAATGCAGAATGGAAAGATAAGATAGGTTTGCTTGTGGCATTTTTCATCTCAAAACTTTCAACTGCTTACAGAATAAAATTCTACAATTTCTACTCTTCAGGATCTGAATTTAGTAATATACCATCGGTGCCTTCTGCTATTCACCCTAAAATATCTCGTGTTCTAGCAAATTATGATGAATAATAATAATAATAATAATGACTATATATATAAAGAGCCAGGGTCCATAATGACCAAAGGCTCGACCTAACACTGGAAGTCAGTGCTGGGACAGTGACCCAGCACTGCCTGCTGAGGGGGCTGCACATCAGGCCCGGAGAGAGGCCTGCAGAGAGAGAGGCAGGGTCTGATCTGAAGCCTCAGTGACAGCTGTTGATCAGCCATTGCCTCTTTCTCTCCAGGTTTCAACAGCAGTTGGGCCTCTGTTTCTCTCTACGCCTCCCGGCTGCTGATCAGCCCCGCCTCTTTGATTAGGTCCAGAGATAGACCTGGAGACGCTGATTGGCATAGAAAACGACCAATCAGAACCAAATCTGGGTGAAGTTCCAGGAGCCAATGGCTGCCTAGGAGGCGGAGCTTTTGACGCTGACTGGCATAGAAACGGACCAATCAGAACCAAATCTGGGTGAAGTGCCAGGAGCCAATGGCTGCTTAGGAGGCGGAGCTTTTGACGCTGACTGGCACAGAAGCTAACCAATCAGAACCTAATCTGGGTGAAGTATGAGGAGCCAATGGCTGCCTAGGAGGCGGAGCTTTTGATGCTGACTGGCATAGAAACCAACCAATCAGAACTTAATCTTAGTGAACTACGAAGACTGAACCTAAGGTGGGGGCTGAGGAGGAGTTTTAAGGGCAACAGCTGTTTGGTGTAAAGTGTAAGAAAGCGGTTCAACTTTTTAGTGACTGCTTTGGCAGTATAGTGCATATGGCTGGCTATCAGTCCAGATATAGGGATTATGTGTTTTTCTCTGCCAAGAGCAACTTCTCCTGCTGAAATAGGCTTTTTTAAGCAATCCTATCCTATCCCATATAATCTATCTATACTAATAAAAGAGTAATATGCTAATTAAACCAGAGGATGTCCCGGACATCCTTCCAGACAAAGCCATGGTGGTGGGGCTGAGGCAGAGGTAGTTAGGGGCGATCAGGTTGGCAGGGGGAATAGTTGGGGGCAACCATGCTGACAGGGGGGGCAGTTGGGGGTGATCAGGCTGGCAAGGGGGTGCAGTTGGGGGCAAGCAGCTGGCAGGCAGAGTGGTTAGGGGCAATCAGGCAGGCAGTCAGGTGAGCGATTAGGAGTCAGCGGTCCCAGATTGTGAGAGGGATGTCTGACTGCCGGTTAGGGGTCCCAGATTGGAGAGGGTGCAGGCCAGGCTGAGGGACACTCCCCCCCCCCCCCCCCCCCCGTGCACAAATTTCATCCACTGGGCCACTAGTAATAATAATAATAAAACAAGCCCAGCTGGTGTGGCTCAGTAGTTGAGTGTTGACCCATGAACCAGAGGTCACAATCCGATTCCAGGTCAGGGCATATGCCTGGGTTGCAAGCTCGATCCCTAGTAGGGGGTGTGCAGGGGACAGCTGGTAGATGATTCTCTCATCACTGTTGTGTCTAACTCTCTCTCCCTCTCCCTTCCTCTCTCTGAAATCAATAAAAAGCATATTTTTAAAAATAATAATAATAACAATAATAAAACAAAAACAACATTAATAGTAGTAGAATGCATCTCCTTTTTGAGAACTCACAGGTGCTGGGCTCCAGCTAACCACTTTATTTATCTACTCTCATTTAATCCCCACAGTAACTTAAAAGACAGGCACTCTTATTATCTCCATTTACAAAATGAAGAAACCAAGGGTGACATATATTGAGGAACTCATCCAGGACTATAATTTATAAACATCACTCATGGAATTTAACACAGCTTTTTCTAACTCAAAGTCCAGGCTTTTAATTACTATACTTCTGTCCCCTAAACCAGAGAAGGTGTTATTTCACAGAAACACCCTCTACCTTATCAAATTTGCACTCTCCATCCTTTCTCTCCCTGTCAAAATGCTACCTGGCCAGTTCAACCGTTTCCTTCACTATGAAGCAGCACAGACATTGCTTTCCTCCTATTTTGAATGGAAACATGATGACCGGAGCTGTGGCAGCCGCCTTTCAACCATGAGGAACATGCCAAGAGAATAACAGAGGCAACCAAACCTGGCACCGATGATGAACCAGCAGTTGTGACTGACTACGCCTCTGAACGTTTAATGAGAAAAATAATTCCTTATTTATTTAAGTCACTGTTCTTAAGTTTGGTGCTTTCTGTAGCCACACTCAATCCTAACTGATAAGGTCCCGGGACTGTTTGTTTTTGCTCTGCTGAGCTAGAAATCCAATGGTGCACCATATCTATTCATTTCCCTTGGCATCACTCCCTGCAACCATGGACACTGGATACTATTTCCCCCGACCCCCTCCCTAACACACATACACAGCCTCTGCTCTGCCTGGCTGAGACCCCTGGATATGCCACCAGCTATGCCTACCCAGACCCCTAGGTCCCCACTCCATCTACATTAGTAAATCAGACAGGAGTCAAAAGTCCACCTGAATACAATGTGGAAGGAAAAGTAGCAGGTGAAAGGGCACCCTTGTAAGCTGTAGGTATTATTAGAAAAAGCTAAAAGTGAAAAGCCATAGGAGAACAGAGATTTCTGTTGGAGAGACAACTGTCTGAGAGACTAGTGAATGGAGCATCTATGTACCAATCTGAACACGTTATTGAAGAAACAGAGAAAGGAGTTGTTTTATCAACAAGCAGAGACTATAAGGAGTTCTAGCAAAAGTAGAAGATGAGGAAGAAACTAAGGTATAAGCCCTAAAAAGCTAACTGAAGAACATACTGGGCGCGAGTAAGCGGGACCATTTTTCAATGTGTGTGTCCATCCCAGTGCACTAACTCTGCAGCCTTTCAGGGCCATAGCTACCTCATTCACTGGCGTTATACGGACCATATGTAGCGAGCACAGTGGTCACAGTATGGAATTAATAAATACAAAATCTAAACAAGTTCACATCCAGGTAAGCTCTGATAAAGCATAATGTCTGTACGGAACACAACTAAACTCTTCAGCGATTCCACAGCTGTATAATTGTATAAATACATGAGTTTCTACTTAACTAACCTCTTTAGTAAACACTTACATAGCACTCAGTATGTGCTGGGTACTGTTCTGAGAGCTTTATCAATAACCTGACAAGTATTTTTTTAAAATATATTTTATTGATTTTTTTTTTACAGAGAGGAAGGGAGAGGGATAGAGTTAGAAACATCAATGAGAGAGAAACATCAATCAGCTGCCTCCTGCACACCCCCTACTGGGGATGTGCCTGCAACCAAGGTACATGCCCTTGACGGGAATTGAACCTGGGACCTTTCAGTCTGCAGGCCGACGCTCTATCCGCTCAGCCAAACCGGTTAGGGCAATGCTTTTACATTTTAACAGGCTTAAACTAAAGAGTGAGGGTCGAACAGTGGAATTTCAGACATTAGCCACAGGAACAACAGGAAGTGGGCGGTGTTTGAGGAGATTGCAAGGGAGGTTTTCTAAAATTGGACCACTTACACTGGCAGGCTTACGCTCCCATAGTTACGTGTTCATTGTAATCTTGTCTGCTTAAAAATGTACACTCCCACAGCGCATAAGCTTCTATGTCTACAGGACCCGACAGAACCTAATGATATTCATTGACTCTGGTCTTCGGTTCAATATTCATAATGACACATGAGAAAAACTTTGCCATACATAAAAATAAGTGTGGTCTGGTGGGCTTAAAAATACAGTTTTCCTTTCTGTAAACTTTCAGGATCTTTTCTAAGTGCACATGCACCGTGAATGGCTCGTAGGGGTACATGTTACACCATGTTCCCAAAGTTGTCTGATCATGTGACCTCTTCTTCAGAGACGTTTTCATTGAAATATTGCATCACAGAGCGCAGTTTGGAAATCATTGTTTCAGCTGAAAATTATCCCCAAACACACACCTTTTCTTTATTCGTTTGGTTGGAGGCAAGCTGGTCTCTGGAATAACCTTTTCGGTTCTGACAGGACTTGTCTAGAACTCCAGATCATCCGAGGGCAAGTGTTGTGGAGTTCATTACCTTAGCTAGCTCGTGGAAATGTGTTTTGAAGTAGACTGCATGAGAAGAAAGAACCTCTTAAACTTCTAAAACTGTTTCTTAGCAAAATTTAATTTGAACTCTCTAGGGCATGAAACCAAATCCTCAGGTGCTGTTTCTTCTTTATCTAGTTATTCATAGACTCTAATACTTAAAATAGGTTCATAGATCCCATTAACTTATCAAAAGATTTCTAACCCTTTGCACTAAGAAACACACATACGCAGATGAGCTCTGCAATTTATAAATCAACACTTCCTCACCTGGAGTTTGGAAACTCCCAAGGTATTTCTATCTTAATCTATAATAAAATTTTCTTTACGTCTCAAAAAATTAATAAACGTAATCCATGTTAACTTTTGGGGGGGAAAAAAAAAAGGATGTAACAACAACAAAAAGCCCCATTCAGTCATTTGTTACCATTGTACAAGGGATACATTCGCAAATACCTTCTGTCTTTAAGAAGAGAGCATACAATTTAATACACTACAGAGATTACCAATAAAAATTCAAGAAGATGGCTGGTTCTTTCCTTTCTTATGTCAGAAAATGCCGCTCTCCCTTTTCCACATTAGCTTCATTTTTTTCGGTGCATTAACACAAATGGAGATTTGTTGCATTTGAAATTAATCTTTTATGAAAACTACGAGATGCCTAGATTCATAAATCAAAGGAAAAAAGCAGATTGGTGGGGAACTAGGTTGTTAGGCAGCAATTAGGCTTTTTCCGTCCGGTTTCGTTTCATTTTGCTTTCCGCCGTGGCTCCTCTGCAGTAGGTAAGGTCTCTGGGGGGATTATGTGTGCTTCTTATTTTTTCTCTGTATTTATTTATGTCTTTTGAATCCTTAGTTTTAGATTCAGATTTAAATGATCTATGTTAAACTGCTAATTGACTACATAGATAAACCAGGTACATTTTCTACCTTTAATTATTAAATCGAGCAGTTTAATACATAATTTTCACAACCTAGAAGTGGAAGGCATTCCAAAGGCTCGTAAATTCACAGCAGGCTGGAAATTAAAATGTTCCTCTACAGATAAACACTATTTCAACCGACAGTAAGTCCCAGGTCAGCCCTGGTAAGCATGGTGTACCTGCCCGGAACCCAAGTCCTACCAGCCCCTCCTAAGCATAACAGTGCTTTCTTAGGAAACAGAGGAAGGCCAGGTGGTACATCTGGCTGTCAGTCTCTACAACCCATCACTTCTATCATCTGCCAGGTTGGGGATGGGGTCACTCTGAGCTTTAAATTACCAAAGGAGTTTACACTTTCAAGGTGAGAAGGGCTGGGTAACTAGGACTTGGGGGGAGTGGGTGGTGAGGAGTTATGGGAGCCAATAGCTTCTTAGTCACAAATCACTAGAAATGCTCACTCATAAGCCACATCCTAGTCACTCTGGCCTCCTGGTACTCTCCCACCAACCACAGACTCACTTGCTTTCTTCCAACAGCCCTAGAGTCTATATCCTCTCCAGGGTCTCTTACAGGTTGTTTTAGCTGGTGTGCAGCTCACCATAATAGAGAAATATAATCTCACTGCTTCTCTTCTATTTCAAACAAGTACTCAGACCTTAAGCGCGCGAGCAAATTGAGCAAAAAGGTCCTCCCTGAACTCTACTTGGCTTTCCTTCTTTAGGACTCACTTGTTATGAGTTGAATCGTGTCCTCCACTAATTTCATATGTTGAAGTCCTAATCCCCAGATGTTGGAGTGTGACTTTATTTGGGGAAATAGGGTCACTGAAGATATAATTCGTTAGTGAAGTAGGAAGGGTGGGCCCCCAATCCAATATGATTAGTGTCCTTATAAAAAGAATGCTGTGTGAAGAGATAAACATACACGGGCGCGCGCGCACACACACACACAGAGCACCGTGTGAACATGAAGGCAGAGTTCAGAGTGATGCTTCTACAAGCCAGCACACTACCAGGAGCCAGAGGAGAGGCCCGGAACAGATCCTCCCTCTGCCCTCAGAAGGAACCAACCCTGCCCACTCCCTGACCTCAGGCTTCTGGTCTCCAGAACTGGGAGGCAATACATTTCTACTGTATAAATCACTCCGTTTGTGGCACGGTTATGTCAGCCTTAGGGAACAATATAAGAATAAATTTTAAAAGTTAAGACATCACGCACACAGGTATTAAGAAGTGAGTATTGTACAGTTCAAGATCAGGTCACTTATATTTCAGAACAAATCCAAACTCAAGTCTCCAGGGTATTTCACCACAGAGCTGCGGCTTGGTAGGGGACTGATAAAGAGATGAGATGAGGAAGGAGGGCGCAGCCAAGGAACTAGCACTGGGCCTGGCAGAGCAGCGGTTGCAGGAGAAGAGAAGAGATGAATGGGACCACTGCCCTTCCCCAGTGGTATTTCAGGAGAGGATAAGAAAACAGCAACAGGCAGCGACTAGCTAAGGAAAAAGAGAAGAGGAAACTCCCACAGGGCATCTCTGAGGCACAGGGTACTATTCCCAAGCTCTCTACCAATGTTCTGGCTAGTTCCTGGTCATGTGTAGGAGCCACATTTAAGTCAAGGTGATACACATTGGGTCCTAGACATCTGTGATTTCTCTAGCGAATATTTAGAGTTTATAACAGTGCCTGGCAACCATTACCCTAACTTTATTTGAGTGAACCTATTTGGGGCAATAAGGAAAGAGGCCGTTTGACTGAAAAGTCCACATTGGGATTTCCTTTCAAAGCACCTGAACTGTCGACAAGCTTCTAGCCGAACGCCTCCTTCCTAACTCTGGGGAGCGGGAGACAGAGCCCTCAGTCTTATTATTCTCCCAGCTCATAACCGCACCCTCCTCAGGAAACTCTTCCTCTAATACCATTTCCTCTACTAACACTGTTTCCACCATCTAATAGGCATAAATTCAGGCAGATCCTGTGGAAATCGGTGAAGTCCGGCAATCGCATCTACGTCTAAAATTACTCAAACAATGCACAGCTTTAAGAGCATCAAATACAACATCACATAAGATCGAGAGACTGTGGCTTCACATGCATCTATATCTCTTTGTTTCTAAGCACAAATCTCTTTTCTATCTCTGTGTGAGTCACTTCTCCTCTGAGCCAACTGTCTTGAATGAAAACCCTGAACTTTTCCAGCCTGCTGAAGGAGCAACCGAAGAAAACAGTTAGTGGAAAGAGATGGATTTAACTAAGAAGTATATTCAGGTATAAAGGAATGCCTGATCACCTCTTGGGAGTACGGATGTTAAAAAGCTGGGCCCTGGCCAGTGTGGCTCAGTTGACTGAGCATAGTCCCGTGCACGGAGAGGTTGCAGACTCAATCCCCAGTATGGGGCATGCAAGAGGCAGCCAATGGATAGTTCTCTCTCTCATCAATATTTCTCTCCCTTCCTCTTTGTCTAAAAATCAATGAAAAGATATTTTAAAAATAAATAAATAAAAGCGGTCTGAGATTTTTTTTTTTTTTATTTTTAAAGCAGAGCAGGCAGAAACAGTATCAGCTATGCCTGGGTGTGTACTTACGAACAGGAGATGAAAATGAAAAATGAACTTCAAAAATAATTTCATCAGAAAAGTATATTTAATAACCACTCACTTTAGAAAATACCATCTCCAATGAAAATGCCTCAAAGTAGTTTTAAAGACTTTTATATTTTTGAAAGGCCTTACACTAACGAAGACTGTGAAAGGAGGAGCTGCGGAAGGCAGAAGACAATGGGCCTTTTAAGTGTCTCAGTTATCCAGCCACAACACTAGTCAGAAGCCTCAAGATCTGTGAATGCAAATACAGGTAACATTATACACTCTGAGGAAATTTATGTGCTTTTTCTTTTTATTAAAAAATAAACAGGAATATTTTAATTATTCACTAGAATGTTAATATCAAACCAGTGTGATAGCAGCTAACATTCTACAAACAGCCTTTTGCTGGCTTTGTGTGACACGGATGATCTAAATTCTTCCCCATTCCATGGACTATTCAGTGCCTCCTCTGTTGTCCCTGCCCAATTTAGCAGCTTCGGAGCATAGGAAGCATGCTTTCGGATGCCCCAGTTGATGATGAATTTTTTACAGAAGGCGTACTATACCACTCATTTGTGGGTCACTAGAAGACAAAGCATCACCCCAGTAATTCACGTAAAAGCATGAATTTCCTTTCCCTCCCGAATCACTAAAAGAACTGTATTAGTTCTCCATTTTACTTGGCATGCCTTGTCTTGCTAATGTTTTCTAAACAGAAGGAGAGCCTCTCTTTCTTTTACCTTCATAGCCTGAATCAGATCTCCTCACCAATGTTTAATTATTTTTTTTCTTGTTAAGGAACAAAAAAGGAGAGGGCAAGTGGTGAGACTGAGGTGCGTCCTGCAGTAAGCCAACAACAGGATGAACAGGTGGAGGAGGCCCCATAAACGGAAGCAGAGGCTTGGACTCCTGGCCTGGGAAACAGCCTGGCTTCTCGTGAATTCCCTATGCTGACAATCGGCACCATTACGAGCTGCTCTGTCCTCTCCCTCCCAGCTTGGTATACAATCATTCACCAAATTCCATTCGTGCTGCCCCTTTAATCCTTCCCATAGCTGTCCACTCCTCTCCATTCCCACCACACTCACTACCACAACTCAGCTCCTCATCATGGTCAGCTGGGCTGTTACAACAGCTTCCTTAGGGGGTCCCTGTCTCCAGCTACAGTCACTGCCCAAAGGTTATGTGTCCAATGAGACTCTGATCAACCTTCCTCTACCACAGAGTGTTTGGAGTAAAGGTATCTTGTGGGTGACCTTCATCCCAGTGCCTGGCACAGAGCAGACTTCACCAAATCCTTGTGAAGAAGCGGAGGGGGCAATTACAGTACGTCTTCACGGCACCTTGGTTTTCCCACCTACCCAAGGGAAGCTTTGCGGTTAATGAGACTTCTTTATGCTTCACGATCCTTTTTTAGTTTCAAAGCATTTGCAACTTTTATGAGTTAACTTTTGAATGTTTAGTTGCTCCATTTCTCTTGGCTTCCCTGACAATGTACAAATCAAGGGAAAACAGACATGAATTTGTAAAAACCTTTTAGTGACTTAGACAAAAGGACTGGCAGGCACAATTCCAATATGAAAAGTATGTTTCCCACATACTAACTAGTTCCTGGGAGGACAAAAGTAACATATACAATCACCAAATTTTATGGATATTTTTTGAGAGCCATTGTGCTAAATTTTTTAAAAGGGGGAAAAAAAGTTCCATACTATTTCACTCCCTCAGATGTGTAGTTTCATCATTCTAACAATGACTTTTTTGCATATGCTTCCATTAAAGTCACAAGCTGATGATTTCGATAACGCCCCCTCGCTTCTTAAGTCGTTCTCCTCCTGCAGGGCTTGCTGAGCAATTTAACATACAAGGTCCCTAATTTCTTTATGCTAGTGACGCCGATACAGCCTTTGTCTAGCTTCGACCAATTTTTCCCTCTGTTAACACATCTTTCCAAGTTTAAAAAATATATATTTTTGCATTTATTTGGCTTGTAGACTAAACCCAGAAACCTGCAAATATTTTTTAAAAGCAAATAAAGAAATATTCAGCCATGCAGAAGAAAGGAGAACACAGGAGAATCGCTGGCTCCATTTTATAATATTATGGCACATTGTGTAGTGTTCTGTCAGTATTTATTATCAGTCATTTAGTTTATGATAGAGAATAACTTTTGATTACTGATGCTTGTAGCATTACTCACTCTGTCTTGGACTGTTTGAAGATCTGTATTTTTATTACAAAGTCTAATAAAAATAAAGTGAAAAACCCATAGGTCCCCAAACGGATTCCTGGCTTGGGTTGTATGTCACTCCTTTCCAATCTAAAAAGTATTTCTTTCTGCTGTTAGTCTCTGTCTCTTGCTCATAAGCAAATTTATCTCCTAATGCCTCATTCTTTATTTTAGCCATTAATCTCCCATTGAGAACCTTACCAAATGCTTTTTGCAGATAAAAATATTTAATATCTACTAGATTTCCCCTACCTACAAAACCATCCAACATTGTTTACAGAGGGGAAAAAAAATCAATCTTTTGTACCTGAATTTAAGTTTGCTGGTTTGACTCAGAGTCTTTTTCTCTGACTTCTTCGGGTCTTTTTATGGGAAATAATAGAACCACAATGCAAGAATCCTATTTCTCTTTCTTATGAATTGAATTGTGCACACACACACACACACACACACACACACACACAAAACCCCAGTTCCAACCCCGTCACTCAGAAAGTGACCTTGGAAATAGGGACACTGCAGATGTAATTCATTAATTAAACATAAGGTCTTACTACATTGGGTGGAAAATGATACAACTGGTGTCCTTATGAGAAAAGAAGAGACACGGGGAGAAGATGGCCACATGACAGAGGAATGCCAAATATTGCCAGCGAACATCAGGATCTAGAAAAGGCAAGGAAGGATTCTCCCCTACTGATTTCAGAGGGAGCAGGACCCTGAAGATACCTTGATTTCAGACATCTACACTTCAGAACCATGAGACTACATTTCTGTAGTTTGAAGCCACCCAGTTTGAGTGAATTTGTTATACAGCACTAGAGGCCCTGTGCACGAAATTCGTGCACTCGGGGCAGGAGGGAGGTCCCTCAACCCGGCCTGCACCCTCTCGCAGTCCGGGAGCCCTCAGGGGATGTCTAACTGACAGCTTAGGCCTGCTCCCTGGACATCCTTAGCACTGCCACAGAGGCAGGAGAGGCTCCTGCCACTGCCATTGCACTCACCAGCCATGAGCCTGGCTCAGGGCTTCTGGCTGAGCGGTGCTCCCCCTGTGGGAGCGCACTGACCACCAGGGGGCAGCTCCTTCATTGAGCATCTGCCCACTGGTGGTCAGTGCACGTCATAGCAACTGGTCGTTCCGCTGTTTGGTCAATTTGCATATTAGCCTTTTATTATACAGGATTCCTAGGAAACCAATACACTCCTCCTTCCCCATTGTTTCCACATTTTGGAGCCCTATTTCACACATGCATGCACACACACACACACACACACACACACACACACACACAGAAAAAGCATCCCTAATGGTTGCTAAGTGACACTTACTCTAACAGTAACTCTTTCAGGCTGACATCAAGTTTGTGATTTGAACATCTACCTCCTGATGTGGCCCATCCAATTTCTTATACCAGGCCAACTCCATCTTCCCATAACTTCTTTCTTTTTCTGTAATATATTTTTGTTGATTTCAGAGAGAGGAAGGGAGGGAGAGAGAGAGAGAGATAGAGAGAGAGAGAGAGAGAGAGAGAGAGAGAAACATCAATGATGAGAGAGAATCATTGATCAGCTGCCTCTTGCATGCCCTACACTGGGGATCAAGCCTCAACCCAGGCATATGCCCTGACCAGGAATTGAACCGTGACCTCCTGGTTCATAGGTCAACACTCAACCACTGAGCTATGCCAGCCAGGCTTCCCATAACTTCTTAAAGTTGGACCCTCCTACCTTGGAGTAAGAAAGAGCAATCATCCTTTTATAGCATGTGTGTGTGTGTGTGTGTGTGTGTGTGTGTGTGTGTTACAAGTATTTGAACACAACATCACAACCCCAATGAGTGCTCTCTTCCTAAATAAGACATCCACTTTCCTTCCAATCACTCTTCATGGGAAGGTTTCCATTTCCCCATTCCATGCTGAGGGATTCCTCTGCATATGCTCCAATACTATTCTTCTCTCCCATCCCCTTTAATCTCACCCCTTCTGCTTCTTCATCCTCAGACTGCCCTCAGCTTTGACATCTCTCCTCCTCCTTCATCAGATGGACAAGAGGAAGAAAGGTCTACTTTTACTGTCACTCCCTAACTGTTCTCTCAGTGCCCCAGGTGAGGGAATCTGAAAATAAACCAGAACGTTAGTACAGAACTCAAGGGCAGCTGTTAAGTCATGACCTTGCTAATATTCCCAGTGCATCACCATGGCACCGTCTGAGGAATAGGTAAATGCACACACACAAAACAATGGAAGTGTCTGAGGTGAAGGTGTTCTTGGCATCCTTTCCCTTCATTTCAACAAGGATTTACTGTGGGCCTATCATGGGCTGGCTTTTGTTTTTATGTTAATTTAGGTCTATCACTCCCTAAGTGTTTCTCCAAACAGTGTCTCCCTCCTGTCTTACTTTCCTTGTCCTTGATAGAAAAGTACAATTCAATATATAAATCTCATTCAGTGACTAGAAATACATCTGTGCCTCCAAAGGTTAAACACAGCTTATATGCAACTTTACATACAGATCAATTGCAGGGTGGAGAACAGGATGGTGCAGTAACTGAAGCATGGAATTTGGAGTCAAGAGTCCTTCAGAATTCTGCACACCCTCAATGTATAGCCTTGGTCTAGTCACTTAACTTATGAGCTTCAACATTTCATCTACTAAAAAAGAAGGTACTTCCTTTATTTCCCTTTTAGGATAACTGCAAAACAAATATGCAAATTTCACATGGTTTATTAACATTTATTTCCTCATTCAACAAATAGGTATATCAACTATACCCATTCAAGAATTCTAATTTCCCAGAATTTAAGAGTTTGCTAGTAGATCAGTAACCTAGCACAAACATTAAATAATAATAACCAAAGTTAATGTGTCAAGAATTAAAGGCAAACCAATAAATAGTGCAATCTCAGAGACAAGAGCAAATGTCTACACGTCTAACATCTGTCATGTATCACAATTTCACTGAGAAAAAAAAATTGCTTAAGGTTTGTTTTAATGGGAAAATACTCATTTATTTAAAAATTTTAGAGAGAAACCAAGATGGCGGCATAGGTGAAACACCTAACCTGCAGCCGGGCACAACAATTTCAAAGGCACAACTAGAGGTCAGAACGGACATCGTCCAGAACCACAGGAGAGCTGGCAGACTGAAATGCCCACAGCTGGGGGGAAGGAGAAGGCCACGGGGACAATCGGGGGAGCCGTAAAAGCCTGAGGTATGGAGAAACTGGCGGAGACACGAGCACGCGCGCCTGCGGGGAGGATGGAGCCGGAGAGGAAGGGGCGGCTGACGGCCTGGCCGGCGTTCACTGGCAGGAAGGAGATAAAGGCTCCAGAGTGCGCTAAGCGCTGACTCCGACTGCACTGAGCGCCAGTTCCGGGCGAAACCCTGGGAAGCCAGGCGCAGTCTGGGGGAATGAATCTGGGCTGTGGGGCGCAGGCACAGAGGAGCGGGGGAAGGCAGAGCTCCAGAGGCGCGCACGGGAAGGGGCGCAAAGGACGGACTGTTGCCTGCACCACTGAACTGCCCTAGCGGGAAGGAGACATAAGCTCAGGACCGTGCTGAACCCCAGTTCCGACTGCACTGAACCCCAGTTCCGAGCGAAACCCTGGGAAGCCAGGCGCACGCTGGGGGAATGAATTTGGGCTGTGGTGGCGGAGGCACAGAGAAGCGGCGGCTCCAGACGCGCGCACTGGAAGGTGCGCAGAGGACGGACTTTTGCCTGCGCCACTGGGTGGCCCTGCTGGGAAGGAGACAGGGACGCCAGACTGCGCTGAGACCCAGTTCCAACTGCACTGAAACCCAGTTCCAGGCGAGAATCTGGGAGTCCAGATTCATTAGGGGAGGGACTGGACTGTTTGGCAGTGGGCGAAACTCCAGGGCGCGTTTCTCTCAGAGGTGTTTGCAAGGAATACAGAGGGACACAGACACAGGAGCCTCATAGGGCGGGGCTGACAGGAAGCCAAGGTTGTAGGCTCCACCCTGTAGCTCCGCCCCAGCCAAGCTGAGCAGAAGCTTTTTCCTGCTGAGTGCCTCAGGTAGTGGCTGACCCACACTGCATTGGAGACCCAGAAACGAGGGCATCTAGTGGTTGGTGGGAGATGACACCAGATTTCAATCACTTGCATAAGGGAGGCATTCTAGAGGCAGACTCAGTGAGCGCCAAGGCATTGCTGCATCAAGACCCGGCCCACAAACATGTCTCCTGCACAGCAACTCTTCCTATATGGACAAAGAGGGTCCTCACGGCCAATTGGCCTGGAGGACAATTCCTCCCAGTGACACCAACAACAATCAAGACTTAACTGTACAAAGGAGGACCAAGATGGAGACATAGGGCGGCAGCCTGATCGTTGCCTACCACAACAATATTGAGACTACGACGGGAGAGCAGAGCAGACACCAGCCAGAAAGACCGGGGGGCTGGCTGAGCAGATGCTCTACAACTAGAATAAAAGAGAGGGGTACGCAGGATGATGCTGATGCCGGTGACCCAAAGTCCACACTTTAAGAACTATGGCTCAGGCGACACAATGGTGGCCAGGAACGTGCTCGGCGCAGTTCCCCCGGCGGTCTCCGGCTGAGGGGACGGCTCCACTCGCTGCCGAGCACGGACAGACGAGCCCCTGGGAGACATGGGGAGGGAGACTCCATGCTTGCTGACCTCCGAGTCCTTCAAGAATCTCAATGCCCCGAAGTGGCCAGGTGCGCACGCGCAGCGACTGGCCACCGTTGCAGACCCAAGGGCCGACGCAGCGACACCGGACCAGCCCACCGCCGGGCACCGGGCACACCGGAGCCTTGCCGAGCCCGCCGCCCAACGAGTTCTGCGGCAGCCGCCCTGGAGCTCTGAGAAAATGACCGAAGGAATTGCTGAGTGGGAATTGACCAACAGGAATTGGGATCAAGAAGACGAAACCCCGCTGAGACCCGAGTCCAGGCGAGCCTGCGAGCCTCTGGGCTCAGATGTGGTCACACGCCTCTGGGTCTAGGTGAGGCCTCACGCCCCTGGGTTTGGGTGAGGCCACGCGCCCCTGGGTCCAGGTGAAGCTGGATTCCGGGTTCGGGTGAGGCCATGTGCCCCTGGGTCCGGGCGAATCTGAACCCTGGGTCCGGGTGAGGCCGTGGGCCCCTGGATCCGGGTAAGGCTGGGTCCCGAGTCCGGGTGAGGCCGTGAGCCCCTGGATCCGGGTGAGACCACGCGACCAGGGGTCTGAGAGAGGTAACGCGCCCCTGGGTCCGGGTGGCTTCGTGCACCTAGGTCCAGGTGAGGCCACGTGCCCCTGGGTCTGAGAGAGGCCACGCACCCCTAGGTCCGGGAGAGACCATGTGTCCCTGGATCCGGGTGGGGCCTCGTGCACCTAGGCCCGGGTGGGGCTGCATGCCCCTGGGTCTGGGGGAGACCAGGCGTCCCTGGGTCCGGGTGAGACCGTGTGTCCCTGGATCCGGGTGAGGCCTCGTGCGCCTAGGCCTGGGTGAGGCCACGTGCCCCTGGGTCTGGGGGAGGCCAGGCGTCCCTGGGTCCGGGTGAGACCATGTGTCCCTGGATCCGGGTGAGACCTCGTGCACCTAGGCATGGGTGAGGTCACGTGCCCCGGGGTCTGAGAGGCCAAGCGTCCCTGGGTCCGGGTGAGACCATGTGTCCCTGGATCCGGGTGAGGCCACGTGCACCTAGACCCGGGTGAGCCCAAGTGGCCCTGGGTCTGGGAGAGGCCAAGCGTCCCTGGGTCCGGGTGAGACCATGTGTCCCTGGAGCCGGATGAGGCCTCGTGCACCTAGGCCCGGGTGAGGCCACGTGCCCCTGGGTCTGGGAGAGGCCAAGCGTCCCTGGGTCCGGGTGAGACCATGTGTCCCTGGATCCGGGTGAGGCCTCGTGCACCTAGGCCCGGGTGAGCCCAAGTGGCCCTGGGTCTGGAAGAGGCCAAGCGTCCCTCGGTCCGGGTGAGACCATGTGTCCCTGGATCCGGGTGAGGCCTCGTGCACCTAGGCCCGGGTGAGCCCAAGTGGCCCTGGGTCTGGGAGAGGCCAAGCATCCCTGGGTCCGGGTGAGACCATGTGTCCCTGGATCCGGGTGAGGCCGCGTGCACCTAGGCCCGGGTGAGCCCAAGTGGCCCTGGGTCTGGGAGAGGCCAAGCGTCCCTGGGTCCGGGTGCGACCATGTGTCCCTGGATCCGGATGAGGCCTCGTGCACCTAGGCCCGGGTGAGCCCAAGTGGCCCTGGGTCTGGTAGAGGCCAAGCGTCCCTCGGTCCGGGTGAGACCATGTGTCCCTGGATCCGGGTGAGGCCTCGTGCACCTAGGCCCGGGTGAGCCCAAGTGGCCCTGGGTCTGGGAGAGGCCAAGCATCCCTGGGTCCGGGTGAGACCATGTGTCCCTGGATCCGGGTGAGGCCGCGTGCACCTAGGCCCGGGTGAGCCCAAGTGGCCCTGGGTCTGGGAGAGGCCAAGCGTCCCTGGGTCCGGGTGCGACCATGTGTCCCTGGATCCGGGTGAGGCCTCGTGCACCTAGGCCCGGGTGAGCCCAAGTGGCCCTGGGTCTGGGAGAGGCCAAACATCCCTGGGTCCGGGTGAGACCATGTGTCCCTGGATCCGGGTGAGGCCGCGTGCACCTAGGCCCAGGTGAGCCCAAGTGGCCCTGGGTCTGGGAGAGGCCAAGCGTCCCTGGGTCCGGGTGCGACCATGTGTCCCTGGATCCGGGCGAGGCCTCGTGCACCTAGGCCCGGGTGAGCCCAAGTGGCCCTGGGTCTGGGAGAGGCCAAGCGTCCCTCGGTCCGGGTGAGACCATGTGTCCCTGGATCCGGGTGAGGCCTCGTGCACCTAGGCCCGGGTGAGCCCAAGTGGCCCTGGGTCTGGGAGAGGCCAAGCATCCCTGGGTCCGGGTGAGACCATGTGTCCCTGGATCCGGGTGAGGCCGCGTGCACCTAGGCCCAGGTGAGCCCAAGTGGCCCTGGGTCTGGGAGAGGCCAAGCGTCCCTGGGTCCGGGTGCGACCATGTGTCCCTGGATCCGGGTGAGGCCTCGTGCACCTAGGCCCGGGTGAGCCCAAGTGGCCCTGGGTCTGGGAGAGGCCAAGCGTCCCTCGGTCCGGGTGAGACCATGTGTCCCTGGATCCGGGTGAGGCCTCGTGCACCTAGGCCCGGGTGAGCCCAAGTGGCCCTGGGTCTGGGAGAGGCCAAGCATCCCTGGGTCCGGGTGAGACCATGTGTCCCTGGATCCGGGTGAGGCCGCGTGCACCTAGGCCCGGGTGAGCCCAAGTGGCCCTGGGTCTGGGAGAGGCCAAGCGTCCCTGGGTCCGGGTGAGACCATGTGTCCCTGGATCCGGGTGAGGCCTCGTACACCTAGGCCCGGGTGAGCCCAAGTGGCCCTGGGTCTGGGAGAGGCCAAGCGTCCCCGGGTCCGGGTGCGACCATGTGTCCCTGGATCCGGATGAGGCCTCGTGCACCTAGGCCCGGGTGAGGCCACGTGCCCCTGGGTCTGGGAGAGGCCAAGCGTCCCTGGGTACGGGTGAAGCCAGATCCTGGGTTCGGGTGAGGCCGTGCGCCCCTGGATCCATCCGGGTGAGGCTGGGTCCCAGGCCCGGGTGAGACCACGCGCCCCTTGGGTATGGGTGAGGCCACGTGCCCCTTAGTCCGGGTGACGCCGTGCCCCTGGGTTCGGCCGAGACCAAACCAGAGGGAGTCGGACCTCCATTACCACCATTTGTCCACCATCCAGAGCTGAGGGGTCAGTGCTGACATGTACACATAAGGAACTACTGGACATTGAAATTGGGTCTCAAAAGAACTGTTGGTCCAGGGGGAAGCTCGCTACAGATTGATTCATTTGCCTGTCAGCATAACTATTATTGCTCGTCTCACATTCAGTTCTTATTAGTATATATCTAGTGACATATGATCTCGCTCATCTAGGGGAAATGATGAACAACATAGACTGAGGAACAAGAACAGAACCAGAAGCAAGGAGGCATCGATCGGACTATCGGGCCTCAGAGGGAGGATAGGGGAGGGTAGGGGGAGGGTGGGGGGGAGGGGGAGAGTTCAACCAAAGGACCTGTATGCATGCATATAAGCCTATCCAACGGTTAAGTTCAACAGGGGATTGGGGCATGCGTGGGGAGAGGGGTGGGATGGGAATGGGGGGATGAGGACAAATATGTGACACCTTAATCAATAAAGAAATTTTAAAAAAAAAAAAAAAAAAAAAAAAAAATTTTATACATGTTGTTTACAAATATAACTGATGAGGCCCCTTTACCTAATAACTGAACCCTTCAGCAAGCATTTCCTAGACCCTTGCTATGTATTAGCCTGTGTACCCATGAACGTCTCTAGGCAAGCCAGGTCTGGAGAAGGCAGTTATATGATTTTGAAATAAGGTAGACTCCCCAAACCAGCATGGCTCAGTGGTTGAGCGTCAACCTATGAACCAGGAGGTCACAGTTCAATTCCCGGTCAGGGCACATGCCTGAGTTTTGGGCTCAATCCCAGTGTGGGGCATGCAGGAGGCAGCCGATCAATGACTCTCTCTCATCAATGATGTTTCTATCTCTCAATTCCTCTCCATTCCACTCTGAAATCAATAAAAAATATATATATACTTTTTTTAAAAAAGAAATAAGGTAGGTTAAATTTTTTAAATTTTCACACAGTGAAATTTTACACAGGCTAGTATATACCACATAAAAAAACTAAGCTTACAAGCTTCTTCTTTCCTTTTTTTCTTTTTTAACCCCAGAAGCCCAGCCACAAGGAGGTAAAGAAAGTGCTTTCTGTGTAAATGTATAGACTTACCCTTTTCTTTAACATGATATGCATACACCAGATTCACCATCAGTAGCACCTGCAGTGCTGGGAGGCCAGGGAATATAACCTCCCTTCCACAGAGCTCCTGATCATGCACTCCGCAGAGGATGGGGAGGGCGTGGGTGCATGAGGGTAAACTTTCTGAAATTTTTGCCTGGGGGTCTGAATTTAAATTTACTCCCTGAATGAGATGTCAAGGTAATTAGTGTTTGCCCTATAAGCACTGTCATTTTCAGGGCTAGTTTAAGAAACCGCAAATAAATTTACACTTTAAATCCTTATCTCTTAAGCTAACACATGTCTATAGTCTTATGCTTTCCCCATTGATGAACTTTCCATTGCAGCATACCTTTTCATAAATTGAAATGCTTTTCCCATGAAAAGCAAATCTTATTAAAAAGAGAGAAAGAGAGAGAGAGAGAGAGAGAGAGCTGGAGAGAGAGAGAGAGAGGAGAGCTGGAACACCATAGGGGTCTAGATGTGCCATCTGGATCAATATTCCTTGAGTATACAAAGATTTGCAAGCCTAAGACAAAGGACTCGGTGTGACTTGTGACAATCTTTAGAAATACAAAGCTACATTGTCATTTACTCTACTATCTGATTCATATTTAAATTTCTGTAACTGTCTTTTTAATTCTTAGATGTTAATTTGATACTAATCACAGCATCTTTATATGGTTTTGGTTTCCTTCCATCATAGCAAGTTTTCCACTACTTTTTCCCTTTACTTAGTATTTTTTAATGGCCTCCCTTATATATTGTTACTCTGCTTCATCTCATTATTCCTGTATGATTTTGATCTTATTGGGTTAAATTTCAAATATCCCCTCCCCTGGTTCCCAGTTTTGTGTTGTTGTTGTTTTTCCTACACGTTACAAAATCCCAGCCAAGTTCCAAACTCATTTTGCATTCCTTCGAGGTCTGCGTTTCTCAAGCCCCATATTTTCGTATTAGTACTCTTCCCACAGATCTTCATCAGCAATTCAAACCTGATGACATTATGATTGCATCTTCAGTGTTTTTCTCCTCCAACCTTATTTATCAGGCCTGCATTATTTCCAAAGATAAGGTCTAGAATAACTTCAGAGCCGAGCTTGTTAACTGTTGCATGTGTGCGAACAGCCCACCATAAAGATAAAGAGAAAGCCACTTTTCTACATCCTGGCATTATTCTCAACTTGTGCACTTGCTGTGCTGAAATCCCTTAGCAGAGACTGATCTGCTTTTAGACTTCTCTTTTCTATAAGCATGTTTCCCTTTCTATCTTACTTCCTATCACCTTGTTCTTGCATAATTCAATGAAAAAAAAATATGGCTCTCCTTTCCTCCTCCCTGATTATATTCCCTCCAAAAGGTTTCCTTCTGCCTCATCTCCTCCTTTATTTGTAAATCTCTTACCACATTTTCACTAATGCAAATGGGAGATCCAGTTTTTTTTACAAAAAGCTAAAGCAAAAGGATTTCCTTAGTACTTTCTTGCCTCCATAGCTACTTCAAAATCCTCACAAACCTTTAATGTCATACCTCTACTTGGATCCGCCTAAACCAGCAGTCGCCAACCAGTGGTCCACAGACCACTGGTGGTCCGTGAGGTCCGAAAGGTTGGTGACGGCTGGCCTAAACAATGCCATGGATATATAATCTCCTGCTCAAGGTTTACTCTCAAAATAATATGTCCAAACTCCGCAAAGCTGTTGCACATGTGGAAAGATGAATCTAGATCTTCACATTTCACTTTCCTGTTTTCACTTTTCCTTATATCGCTATCTTTTCCCATTCATTCATATATTCTGAAATATTGTCAGGCTCTCCTCGATGCCAGGCACATAATAATCACAGGAAATAGAGATAAGTAAGATATAGTCCTTTGTCTCATGGAGGTTCACAGTTTTGCAAAAAATCGAAAAAAGTAGAACAACTGATGGTAGTACTATCTGACAATGCTACTGGTATTTACAACTGTCCTCGGAGCACAACAGTATGAACAATTAATTAATTCAGCTTTTAGAGGATCATGGAGAGATTTGACAGAGTTTGGAAATTTTATTAAAAGCTTTAAAAACAGTTAAGGGGAGGCGGGGGGGAAAGCTATAACAGACAGAGAAAATAATAAATAACAAAGACAGAAATATCTGGAATATTTCCAAATACCAATAATGACCATATGGAATAGAAGCAAAAATATCCTTTGAACTGCTGTTCTTATTTTACCACAGGAGAGCACCTACCTCATAGAGTTGTTGTGAAGAGCAAATATAAACATACATAAATCCCCTAAGTCGCTGGCATATGGTAAATGCTCAAAAAACGTGAGCTGCTATTGTTTTATTCCAGATTACATTTTTAATATGTCATCTTTCTTTTTCCCCCTGGTTCATGGCTTGGTTTTGGATCATTTTATTTGGATGCACATCTAAAGAACTGAGGTGGCTGCTATAGCTTCCAGAGTAAAAGAATGAAGAGAGATGACAAATAAACAGAGCTGAGATGTGTACCATAAAAAACGTAACTATACCACATCTAATCGTCATTCTCAACTAATCAGACTCTTTACACCTTTCTTTTTCAAGACAGAGTCAAGAGTTGACAAAACGAGTTCCTATCTAAGATTCATTGAACAATCCTACCAATATAGTAAGCTTTGGGATAAGTACAGAATGAAATACAGCTCAATATCTTACATTTCCTAAAGCTACACCAAATGACTTTGAAAACTGAGGTTCTGAATGATGCCTTGTAATAGTCTAGGGGGGAAAAAGATTCAATTATGTTCCTTCCTTATTGAGGTGGGATGGGGTAGGAAGGTATACTAATATTTTTTAGTAACTTGCAAAGTATTTAATTTATAGTTTATAATGTAGTCATATAAATTACTTCATTTCAATTGATAATCAGATTAATGTATTTGCTCAAGGTCACAAAGTGTGCAAGACAGAACAAGAGTGCAGGTCTTCGTATTCCAATGACCATGCTTCTTCCCCTAAGACATTTTAAAGATTCCTAAACAAGATTAAAGCAAAAGTAGGATACTAATCATTTATTTAACCAAAAATGCAAATACCCTGGTTAACTAAGTTTTTATACTCACAATGATGTGTATAATACCAGATAACATAATATCTCTGCTTTATCTCCAGAGAATTATTTTTTCAATAATCGAAATGGCTATCAAAATTAGAAGATAAGTTATGAATGTAAATGATAAACCTTTCTTTTAAGATTTTGAAACTAAAATAATTAAAAACAAAAGCAATAAAAATAAATTCCAGACACGACAGAGTAAGTATTACCAAGACTTGCCTTCTTACTATAAATAACTTTACAACTGAACAAAATATATAAGGCAACTGTTTTCAGGCACTGGAAAATTGGCAGCTTAAGGTACATTCTAAGATAATCCAGATATATATTAGCAGTTTGAGGACTTAAAGGAAAACATAATCTCAATGAGTGAATAAATAGAAAAGTGCAGCAGGGAAATGAAAATTATAATAAATAATTAAATGGATATTCTAAAACTAAAACATGTACAATAGCCCTGGCTCAGTTAGTTGGGCATCATCCCAGGTTTGATTCCCGGTCAGGGCACATGCCCAGGTTGTGGGCATGATTTCCACTAGGGGCCATGCAGAAGACAGCCAATTGATGTTTTGTTTTTACATCGTTGTTTCTGTTTCTCCCTTCCCCTTTCTCTAAAAATTAATTTTAAAAATCTTTTTAAAAAATAAAATAAAATATGTACAATAGCATCAATTTCATTGAATGGGCTTAAAATTTGAGATAGAAAATAAAGGGAAATTACAAAGTATTTTAAACTAAATAATTACAAAATGAAGCAAAATATTGGCTCTTTGAACAGATCAATGAAACTGGCAGCCTCCTAGCAAGACTCATTTTCTACCAAAAAAAAAAAAAAAACGAAAAACAAAAACAAAACAGTAATAACAGCAATAATGACCAATCTATCATAATAAAAGCGTAATATGGTAATTAGACCAGACATCCTTCCGGACAACTTTCCGGATGAAGCCGGGGCTGTGAGGGAAACCCGGGTTCCGGGTACCAAAGGGAAGCCGGTGCCAGCAGCTGGGGGAAGGAAGGCCTACTCTTGCACGATTTTCATGCATCGGGCCTCTAGTATAAGGAATAAAGAAGTATATATAACTACAGATCCTGTAGACATCAAACTAATAAAATAATTTTAGAAACAACTTTATATCAATAAATTTATCAACTCAGTATATTTGTACAATGGAAAAC
This sequence comes from Eptesicus fuscus, assembly GCF_027574615.1. NCBI lineage: Eukaryota > Metazoa > Chordata > Mammalia > Chiroptera > Vespertilionidae > Eptesicus > Eptesicus fuscus. The sequence goes on from NC_072479.1 coordinate 81,070,296, forward strand.
TTCTAAGCAAATTCATACACAGAACAACATGGATACACCTCAACCCTATTATCTTTGATCGGGAGAAGACAAGCACAAAAGTCTCTACGGTATTCTAAAACTAGCAGAGCTAATTTACGGTGAGTGATAAAATCCGATCAGTGCTTGCAAGTGGGGCAGAATTCAACTGGAATTCACTGTCAAAACTCATCACATTGTACATTTAAACACCTGAACTTTATTGAATATAAATTTACTTCAATAAAATTGATTTATAAGAAAAAAATTTAAAATATCACAAAAATGGGAAGCATTGTGAATTTAGTTTGATTTTTTTAAATTCTTCAAAATTTTAAAATTACTTCTTTTCTACTCTATACCTTCTTAACATGATAGGAAGCACAACTGTGGGCCAGAAAGTATGCTGGATGCTTCCACATAGGCCACTTCACAAGACTGTGTCTTTAATTCATGCCAAGATCTAGCACAGTGCCTTGGGAGACAGAAAAAAACAAAAAAGGTGGAACCAGAAGACCTGGGTTCAAATAATGACTATATGTGATCTCTTAGTTTCATGACTGTAGACAAGAGACTTAATTTTAAACTTCACCAACTAAAGGAATGATGTGAAGATTAAGAAATATTATTTTAAAGTAGAAAGTAGACAACGGTTAAATGAAGGACATAAACAACAACATCGACAGGGAAAGAGTAGGCAGGAAGATGCAGGGAGAGCCTGTTTCAAATCAGGTATTTGTTTGTGGACAGGTAGAGGAAAGGGTGGGACAGAGGCGTCCAAGTGCAATGACTTAATACCATGTTCCCGTCATGAGCAGTAGGTGCAGTGATTAGGATAGGGTTGGCTGATGTCCCAGAATGAATATACTTTCATTATGTCCTGAATGACAGCATTCTGGGCTAGCAATCCCTTGTCCTGACAAGGAGCATGAAAAGGGAGGCTCCTTGTCCACTTAAGACTCCCAGGGTAGGTTCCTAAGAGTTGCAAACAGACTTCTATTACTACACATCTTTTAAATGCCAACATGATTGATGACCACCGATTCTTTCTCATCCTTAGGTTTTCAGAGATTCTGCTCTGAACGAGAAGAGATCTTGATACAGCAGCAGTGACCAGAGCATCATTAATGCCTAGCAGGCTGACCTTCAGTAGAGTTCCAGGGAACAATGTTAGTCTGACAGAGTATTCTAAAAGTACATGAGCATAAAAATCTGGAGAGTGACTTCAAAGATGCCCAGATTTAAGACCTAAAACGTCTCATATTGCCCTAACCGGTTTGGCTCAGTGGATAGAGCATCGGCCTGTGGACTGAAGGGTCCCAGGTTCGATTCTGGTCAAGGGCATGTACCTTGGCTGCGGGCACATCCCCAGTCGGGGGTGTGCAAGAGGCAGCTGATCGATGTTTCTCTCTCATCGATGTTTCTAACTCTCTATTCCTCTCCCTTCCTCTCTGTAAAAAAATCAATAAAATATATTAAAAAAAATAAAGTCTCGTATCTTCACCCAAATATGGAGCCACTTGTAGGGCACCTAGAAATTCAATACTCGATCACAGAACAGTGTGACAAGTTATCTGATGGAGGTTTTAACAGAATGCAATGGGGGCACACAGAAGCGATAATGAACCAAGTGGTGGGGGAAGAAGCAGTACTGGGACCCATTCTCGAGAAGAGTGACACCTGTGCTGAATCCAAAGACACTAAGAAGTTATTTGGGCAAAACATATTTCAAGGCAAGGGGCACAGTACAAACAAAGACTCAAAAGGGTTGGACGGTGACATTCACCGAAAACTGCAAGCAATTTCTCAGAACTGGAGCAGACGGTGTGAAGGGATAATGGGGAGATGGCAGAGGCCCAGGCAGGGTCTTGGGAAGGACCACTTTAAAAATCAGGCTGGAGGAACTTACAGTTTACCTTGAAGATGAAGGAAAGTTACTGCAGGATTTTAAGCAAGGAGTACCACAATCAAACAGATCATTTCTAAGAGATCATTCTGGCAACAGTGTGGAGAACAGACTGGAAGGGGACGAACGTAGACATGGGGACACTTGTTAGGAGACTGCTGAGGAGACCCCTGTGGGAATGACAGTGGCCTCGCACAGCAGCACTCAGAATGGAGAGGAGATGTAGTAGATACAGGAAAGAGGTCGAACTCCCAAGACTTACTCACCGATTCATGTGAAGGTGAGAAAGAGAAGGAATCAAGCAGGTCTCAAGCTCAGGTGCACAGGCCTCCTGCCCACCAAAAGAAAGAATGTGCCAACTTCTATTTGAAAGTATCAAAAACAATGATTTGGCACTAAATTTCAGAAAGAAAGAATTAACACAAAAGCACAGGTTTCCTTAGACAGTATGGATACTCTATCCCCAAGAAAAATCAAACACTTATATTCACAGAGAGGAATAAGCCAGAGTTAAAGAAATTCCTGTCTAACATGTTGATGAATGAATAATCAAAGAATAACTCAGTAGGCAATTCACTAACAAGAGCGCCATCTACTGCCCTATCAGGATAGTGCAGCAATGAAATGCCAACGAAGAGTGTAGAAGGAAGCCAAGTGCTTGGACACTTCACATTGTACATGTAGTCCCTAAATATCTGACACCCCCTCCCCGCCCTAAAATCCAAGTGGTTAGCACTTTTAGCTAATAGCCAAATGTTTTCACTTACTTGTTTCACCTAAAAACATCAATTCAATTGATATGATCATCTGAATAGAATATGCTTACCTGCCATCATTGCTATCATGCTGGCTTTATAGACATTAGTGAGCGATCCAAGTTCTCCTGTTGCTAAGATGGTTTTGAGATGAGCCTTCCCGCAGGCCTTGCGAAACTGACGAATCTCATCATACAGGGCTGGGGGAGGAAATAATTGAGGCCGTTACAAAGCAGGCAAGTGATAACATGACTTGGCAGCCGTTTAGAGCTGGTAGAGCCCATCTCAGATTTAGGAAATATAAAACATTTGTCACTTTCTAAAAATCGCCCTAATTTAATATCGCCTAGAGCATTCTGTTGCAGTTCACATTCTGTTACAAGGAATGCTTAGTTTGCTACCATGAAACAGTTTCCAAGCCCTGGCCCGAGGTCCAGAGACATGAAGACTAAAAAAAATATCATTATAATGACATGCAAATTACAAATAATTTCTACCTCTTCCTGATGAAGGTTACTTATAAGAAAAAAGAAATTTACCGACCATACATACAGGGGTGTACTGCTTTGCAAACTAAAGGGGGAAAAAAAATCCTCGGGTCCCTATTAACTCTCCCATTCACACATAATAAGTTCTCTTGGAATATAAAGCAGGCCTTTCCTGAGAGCCCTGCTAACGACAATAAAGACATAACAGCTTGTCGCACTATCTGCCAGGGTGTGTGTCTATATCTCTGATGAAAAAGTGTCGAGGTGGCCTTGGATGTATGTGTGCAGAACCAGCTGTGGAGGGATTTACAGATGCGGCCTTGAACCTATTAACCCCTGACCCTAGAACCACCTCTGGCTTTCTCAGGCTCCACGCAGCACCCTGAAAGCAGCTCGATCATATGCATATAAAGCTGTACACAACAAAATAAAGCCGAGAGGAAAAACAGTTCCTATTTAAAGTAACAGAATTTTAGTAAACAAAATCAGTAGGGTAAGTATAAAATTTTTGGAAAAAAAATATTTTACAGTCTTTTGTCCTGACACCAGTGGATTTGGGCTCTCACCCTGCATCAGCTTGGCCATATTCATTTCCTGAACTTGAGCTATGGCAAATTATCAGGACTAAGGACAGGGCTTTTTCTTTCTTCTGTATGTGTGTTTCATAGGAAGTAGTTTTGTAAGCACGCAGACTAAACTGAACAAGAAAGAAACATTCATAAGCATTTTTTTAATACAACAATGAGAGCTCTGTAATTCATAGGTTTTCTAAAGAACATATAAAGTACTTAAATGTCAGCAAACTCAGTCAAATCCATGAAAGTTATAACAAGAGGCAGAAAACTTGTCTTCCCAATCCTAGAAAACTTAACTTGAAGACAGAGAGTGAAAACTGGATACGAATAAAGTCAAATATTCTATTACAAGATGCTTGGTAAAGTTCAGTGTTTACTGCCACCAGACGTGGTCTCACAGGTTTTTCAAGAAAAGATTGAATATTTTCACAAATCCCTAAAAATCTGTAGTTTTGAGTACTAGAGATGATCTGAGATGCTACACCACCTACCCTGGCCATCCTTACTAAACTGTGATAAAATTATTACTCATACATCCAATCTGACAACATGTGAGAATGGATGGTCTAAACAGTACAAGACTATGTGATGATAACAATTTATATTCTTTTAACTCAGAGGATGAGTTACCGAATCTAAACAGAGAAAGTTGTTCTCGAAGAAGTAGTGACAAGGAAATTTCTTGATCTAAAAATTCAAGAATGCTAATCCAATGTTAACTTGTAATCTAATCAATGACTATTCTTCCACAATACAGTGTTGCATTCAAAAGCAAGCTGGAGAGTCAGACAAACATGGATTTATTTTTTTAACTTTTTTTATTTAATTTTTAGAGAGAGAGGAAGAAAGAAATATCAATGCGAGATGAAACATCGACCAGTTGTCTCCTGTATGACCCTCACTGGGGATCAAGCCCACAACCTGGGCATATGCCCTGACCGGGAATCAAACTGGCAACCTTTCAGTGCATGAGCCATCACCAGCCAGGGATAGACAAATGTGGATTTAAAATCCAACTCCACCACATACTGTAGGACCCTGGGCAAGTTATTGCTCTTAGCCTCAATACCATCCTAAAAGTGTCAATAAGAACATTTATTTTATAGGGTTATTATGAGGATTAAAAGAGAATATATATAAAGTACTTTGCACATTGCCTGGCTTATTATAAGCACTCAAATCATGTATTCATTATTAAGCTCAGAATTCTAGTAAAATGAGTTTCCATTAAGTGTTGTGTGATGAAAGCCAGATCTTGTTTCTTGGCCTGATCCAACTCCTTGTACTGCACTTAAATTTTTTATATGGATTAGTGCTTACAATCAATGAGCCATCAGATAAGGCTTGAAAATATTTTCTTACAGTATTTGTTACACTGAACTTTGGCCTATATAACAAAGTTCTGGAAACACTGATCCTGATCCTATTTATGCCATCCTTTTCCTAAAGAATATCACCTTTTGATATCCAGTGAATTTCCTCACCTACAGTTAAACTCAACCAGAAAACCCAAATGTATTTTATGACTCAATTATCAGCTACCTAGGAGTGATGCCCTTTAATCCATGATCCAAACAGAACGAAACAAAAATAATCACTTAGAACTTAACTGGATTTAGCTAGTATGCAACCAGTGCGTTCTTAGTCTTTACCTGCCAACTCCTCAAATCATTCTACTGACGGTTTCAACACGTTAGGAGGGTCACGTTTTTCTGAGCAAATATGTTAATTAATAAGCTCAACATTGGGAAAGTTGTTGCTTCTTCCTCTTACTATTCCACCCAGAGTATACCAGCACAATTAAATAAAAAAGAATATCAAATCTGGTCTTTTAAAAATGTGGCCTGAAGGCCCACAGCCCGGCACACCCACCACACACCACAGCTACCGCACACGCTGACCGCAGGGGCTCCACAACAGCTCCCCGCCACTGATTCCAAAAATAACCTCCTGCCCTAGCTGGTATGGCTCAGTGAGTAGAGCATCAGCCTGTGGACTGAAGGGTCCTGTGTTTGACTCCGGTGAAGGGCACGTACCTTGGTTGCAGGTTCCCCGGCCCAGGTCGAGGTGTGTGCAGGAGGCAACCAATCGATGTATCTCTCTCACATCAATGTTTCTCTCTGTCTCTCCCTCTCCCTTCCACTCTCTCTAAAAATCAATGGAAAAATATCCTCGAGTGGGGATTAACATAAATAAATAAATAAATAAATAAATAAATAAATAAATAACGTGGCCTGAGCCCTGGCTGGTTTGGCTCAGTGGACAGAACGTCCGCCTGTGGACTGAAGGTTCCCAGATTTGATTTCCGGTCAGGGCACATGCCCAGGTTATGGGCTTGATCCACAGTGTGGGACGTGCAGGAGGCAGTCAATCAATGGTTCTTTCTCATCATTGATGTTTCTATCTCTCTCTCTCCCTCTCCCTCCCTCTCCGAAATCAATAAAAATATGTTTTAATTTTTTTTTTTATAAGTGGCCTGAGCCCCCTAGCTGGTTTGGCTCAGTGGATAGAGCATCAGCAGCCTGTGGACTGAAAAGTCCCAAGTTCGATTCCAGTCAAGGGCACATCCCCGGGTTGTAGGCTTGATCCCCAGTAGGCGGAGCACAGGAGGCAGCTGATCAATGATTCTCTTTCATCATTGATGTCTCTATCCCTCTCTCTCTCTCTCTCTCTCTCTCCCATCCTCTCTGAAATCAATAAAAAATATTTCTTTTAAGAAAAAGAGTTTAAAAATACATCCATCCATACATACATACATACATACATATATGTGGGCTGGGCTACATCAAGTGAATACTTCAACCTGGGCCTTTGAATCTCAGTGAGTGATACAAAGATGAAAGAACAGTTAGAGATTATTATTAGCAATGCAGCATCAGCCATGGCAGCAGATGCAAGAGTCCAGCGGCCACCAGCCAGCAGCATGTTACTGTACTGGCCAGTGGTGGCGGCAGCAAGCAGTGGCCCTGAGACCAAGCTCTTCCCGGGGCTCAGTCTGGCTGTATCCTCTGCTCCCCAGTGTTTCATGATCCTACTTGTTTTCCAAGCCTGGTTTTTCAGGCTTCCTACGGATGCAATGAGTTACTATATATCCTCCTAATAAAGCCCTTTAGCTTAACTTAATCAGAATTGGTTTTTATTTGTTTTCAACTCAGAAGTCCAGCATAACAAATATTTACTGAGAAAGCATGGTAAAGCAGCCAATAGTGGGTGCCCTGGCTGCGTGGGCTCATAGCCTCGCTATAAAACTAATTTGTTGTTTGGTTTGGGCACGTGACTTAACCTTTGTCTCCGTTTCCTCATCTATAAAATGGGGATAATAGAGGTAGAAGCACCTCATGGAGTTATTTCAAGCATCAGACAGGTTACTACATATAAAATGCAAAGGACAGTATTTGTCACGTAGTTAACACCAAGGAATGGCAGCCACTTGTTTGCCTGTTGCTGGCAGCAGTGGTGGTGCTGTTACTGTGACTGCTGAGTGCTTGTTAGGTTCAGAGCACAGAGGGGCTGATAAAAGCAGAGGACACCATGACCTGTGCATACACAACCTCTCTGGGGCACTGGAAGAGCAGTCTGGGAAAACGCGTTTACTATATCACAGACAATTTTTTTAACACTCAGAGCCCATGGTCCTTTGGATAGCACAGACTCCTGGGATAATAAGACAGTTGAGCTACTTACTAGATTTGCAAACTTGTAGGAATTACTCAATTTTTTTCTAAGCCTAATTACTCAGGAGCTGCAGTTTGCTCACATATTTTTGTGAAGATTAAATATAATAATACATGTGGCTAGAACAGCACCAGGTATATAGTAAGCATTTAATCATTCAATACCAGTTTTCCGTATTTTTTCCTTATACACATACTTCCAGGAATTTCAAAAACTTTAAAAAACAAAATGAAGCAAGCCTGCCCTAACACTTAGGAAAGTATAATTAGAATGTATAGATCTCGCATATAAGAAAAATAGACCACCCCACTCCAGCACAAGCCACAGAAACCAGGAGAAGCACTATTAGAGGTGACTACATAGTTCTGGGCACCTTGGCATCACAATGCTGGACACCTTGGAACAAGGTAGCCGATAAACGCAAATCCAACGACTTGATGGCTGAAATGTAACCCAGTCTATCTCAAATCAGAATGTCCTTTAACATACTCAACTGTCACTTTCAAGATAAACAAGCAAAACAATGCAAAAGCTAACGGGTGGCTTTTCTCTACATTAGCAGGAAGGGATAGCAGGACGTAGATTTACATAATTGCAACTGAACTATATATGTGGAGAGAATTACAAGTGAAGTGGTAAGTGCAAGAGATCCTCCTTCCAAAAAATTCTTCACGCAGAATAGTTACTCAAAAGAATGACAAGTCCCCTACGTTTCAAAGCATCTTCCTTTAAAAATTCTCCAATTGTTTTCCGTGCATCGAGGGACACTCTTGACCAGTGAGGGTGGGGAATTCTGGAGAACAACCTAGTACACCAAACTGGGCGAGGGGGACAGCCCACAGGAAAAAGAGGTTGTTATATACAATGAAATTGATCAAGTAAGTAAATACACTGAGAATAACTGGAGCAAGATTTCTCATTGACAAGAAAGAGGGACATAAATATAGAAAGGGCGAGGCAAAAATAAAACATGTGATCTTGGCTTATAGTAAAAGTTGTCCGTGTGAACGCATAGGTTCTGAAATAGACAGATAGACAAACGATAGATAGATAGATAGATAGATAGATAGATAGATAGATAGACAGACAGATGTGTTTATATGGGTGCATTGTGTATATGTGAATATTCACATATTTCCTAGAGCTGTCCTCTGAGAAGGCCTAGAAACAATAACATCCCTATACCATCTTCCATTGCATGGTCATAAATAATTTACTCAATCATTTTTCTATTATTGGCTACTTAAGGTTTCAGATCTTTTGCTCTTATAAACAATATTTTAGTACCGTAAATATCCTTACTGTTAAATCTATGTATATATCATGACCTTATTCCCTAGAGTACTTATTAACTTTTCTGCTCACATATTCACATAATACATATTCATTGTTAAAATCTCAAACATTACAAAAACTGAAAATTCCCCATTAAAAACAAAGGAAGAAAAAACAATTCTCGCACGTACCAGAAAAATAATAATTTGGAAGGCTATTATAAAAGATGACTGACAAATGAAAATGGAATTCAAACACCACGACTGCAAATTAGTCAGAATAATGCAAAATTTAACAAAACACATACGCCAGAGAAGTGGCTGGCACAGTGATGTCACATTAAAAACCTGATAATAAATGTTTTGACTTATAATGAGGTTCTCAGGAGTAGCGAGAGTGGGTGTACTAGAAACCCAGGCTATATTACATTGCAGATGCTTAATCAATACAGTGTCTCAACCAGCAGAAAGGGTTGTCTCCTGTCTGTCCCCCCTCATCCCTCTTACTACTGCCACACTGATGAGGAGAGATGAAGGTCACGCCTGACCTTCTGCTCATCCTTCCCAGATTAAAAAAAAAAAAAAAAACAGGTGAGGGTGGAGTGCTCACTGACAGGGATCAGAGAACTTAGCTGCACTGGGAATGGTCTAATGCAGGCCATTGTGTATCCAAGTTGTGGAGTGGGTCATCCTTCCCGCACCTGTCTTAAATTTTTTTTTAATTTATTCTAAAGAACAGGGAACTTACACAACTTAATAAAAGGAAGATAAATGATCCAATAAAAAAAATGGGTAATGGACCTAAATAGAATCTTTTCGAAAGAAGACAGAAGGAAAGCCAAGAGACATGTGAAAACATGCTCAAAGTCACTAATTATCCGAAAGATGCAAATCAAAACGACAATGCAGTACCATCTCACACCTGTCAGAATGGCAATCATCAACAAACGACAAGTGCTGGCGAGGATGCGGAGAAAAAGGAACTCTCGTGCACTGCTGGTGGGAATGCAGACTGGTGCAGCCACTGTGGAGAATAGTATGGAGTTTCCTCAGAAAACTAAAAATGGAACTCCCATTTGACCCAGTAATCCCACTCCTAGGAATATATCCCAAGAAACCAGAAACACCAATCAGAAAGGATACATGCACCCCTATGTTCATAGCAGCACAATTCACCATAGCTAAGATTTGGAAACAGCCTAAGTGCCCATCAGCAGATGACTGGATTAGAAAACTATGGTACATCTACACAATGGAATACTACACTGCTATAAAAAAGGAGGAACTCTTACCATTTGCAGCAGCGTGGATGGACCTGGAGAGCATTATGTTAAGTGAAATAAGCCAAGCAATGAAAGAAAAATACCACATGATCTCACTCATTTAGGGAAAATAAAGAACATTATAACCTGATGAACAAAAAGATAGATACAGAGAAAGTAAAGCACCGAACAGACTGTCAAATTACAGCAGGAAGGCTGGGGAGTGTTGGAGAGGGAGGGAAAGAGATCAACCAAAGGACTTGTATGCATGCATATAAGCACACCACCAGACACAAGACACTGGGGGGGTGGGATGAGGGCATGTGACAGGGAGTAGGGGAGGCTGGGGGAAGGTCAATGGGGGGAGGGAGGAGATATATGTACTACTGTATGTAATAATTTAAACAATAAAAAAAAGAAAAAATTTATTTTAAAGAGAGAGAGAGAGAGAGAGAAATATCAATTTGTTGTTCCATTTATTATGCACCCATTGGTTGCTTCTTGTATGTGCCCTGCCTGGGGATCGAACCGGCAACACTGGCATATTGAGATGACACTCTAACCAACTGAACTACCCGGTCAGGGCCATCCCGCACCTGTTTTAAAGAGCATCCAAAATAGGTGGAAACTGACTCTACCTTCTGCTCCCTGGGTCAGCAGTAACTTGCATCTACAGCATTTTATTTTCTCTATTTAAAATTATCTGTTCCTCTCCAACTCCCACCTTAAAGGAAAATATATTCTTAATCTTCAGGCTGCTGACAGTGAGTTAAGTTTTCTGGAAAAGCACTGTTACAGACATAGAAAACTATGTTAGTAAAGCTTTCCTGTATAGAAATTATGATTTAAGGAAGAACCTAAGTGTTTAAAGACTGCGTTTCCTATCTAAAAGTCATAAACTGAATTTCCTTTTATAGTTCGTGCTATTCAAAGGCACTTAGAAAATAATTGTTAACGAACATATCTAAGCAATTATTTTTTGAGTATCGGAAAGATGTTCAACACTGCACAAGAATGGCCTGAAAATAACTCTTATGATAATTATATGTACAGTGAAACACTTAATATAAATTGTACAGCAAGCTTTTAAACTAAAAAAGTCACAAAATGTTCAAAAACAGTTTTCTACCACCAAGGCCTCTAATTACTCTTATCTGAGTGAAACAGAGATGAGCTCAAACACCAGGCAGTAAAATAACCTACAGGAAATAAAACACACATTTTGGTCAATAGTATTTGAAGTGTTGAGCCTAAAAACAAAAACCATAAAAGCATACAGCTGCCAGAAGTATCTCTAGCATTTTCGGTTATAAACAACTCCCAAAACCGAGAAAGCACAGATTACGGCTGATGTGATTCTTCCCAAGAAAGTGTCTAGAGACGTAGAGATTGCTTTTCTCGTTGATATTATGATTAACAGCTCTACAAAACAAAGAAAAACACCAATTTCTCTTAAGGGAGGTTCTTTCTACCATCCCTCTTGTGTAAAAATAAGTAAACAAGAAAAATAAATTGGTGCCCAGATTCAAGATCTTCAGGATCCACCAGGGTCTGACACAATGACAGGCCCTGTAGCTTTGGCCCGAATTATTTCATTCTCTCAGCCCAAAACTCTTGATAGCCAGGAGGCAAGTCCTCCACAGACCAAGTTTAGAAGAGCAACTCGGGGCTGCGGAACTGAAGGGGGTGAAAGGCACAGGAGGCTCTGGAAGCAGGAGACAGACAATATTTCCAACTGCTACACTGAGCAGACAATTCTGGGGAAATGTCACCGACGAGGACCCCTTTGGGGTCATTTCTGTTGGTGTTCCAGGGCCACACGGGTTTCCGGACACAGCTCCAGGTCCGGGGCTCGAGGAACTAGAAGGCTGTTGAGCGAGGCCGAATCTGACAAGCATTTCTATGTCCCTGGTAATCTAGCAGGTAAGGATATGCAGCAGAGAGAGGTCATAAAAAGGTAAAAAATGAGCACCCCTGTATATTTACAGAGCATGGAATGCACTGAATTTTCAAAACCTGCTTGGCAAGATCTGAGATGAAGAATCCCTTCTGGGATTCATCAAAGAATGGTTTAAGGATGCACCTTAGATGTCAACTTCAATATCGTCGTTAAAAAACACAGTATTGCCGAAACCGGTTTGGCTCAGTGGATAGAGCGTCGGCCTGCGGGCTCAAGGGTCCCAGGTTCGATTCCGGTCAAGGGCATGTACCTTGGTTGCGGGCACATCCCCAGTAGGGGGTGTGCAAGAGGCAGCTGATCGATGTTTCTCTCTCATCGATGTTTCTAACTCTCTATCCCTCTCTCTTCCTCTCTGTAAAAAATCAATAAAATATATTTTTAAAAAAACAAAAAACAAAAACACAGTATTGCAAGCGCTAGTCATGGGAATGATACCCACAGACAACGAAATGCCAAATATAAACTCACAGGCCGTTAATGCTCTAAAGGGCTGTGGAAAGCCTTAAGTCTTATCCCCCCACCCCCGCACTGGTAGCTTATTTAAATGCAGGCAGAGAGAAGTGTTTGCCCGAAGTCTAGGGGTAAATTAACAAAATTACAGAGACTGAAGCCCAAGCCCTTAAGAGTTCCACTGCAGTGACTCCATACATGTGCTTGGCCACATACTCTCCTCAGCAGGAGGAAGAGGGGGAAAGCGGAGGAAATGCAGTTGGCCAGGAGGGAGTCATCTGGACTGAGCAACAGGATGATCAACTCACACACATTATCTCATTTAATCCCTATGACGACCCTGTGAAGTAGATGCCATTATTGCTACTTTACAAAAGGAACAGAAGGCACAGAGAAGGAACTTGCCCAAGAGAAAAGAACTACTAATGGTAGTGCCTGGACTGCAACCAAGGTCTGTCTAATGCAAAGACTCGGCTCTCAGTTCTTCTGTCTCCCAGCCCCACCTTCCCTTCCTGCTCCGCAGGGTACATGTTCTGGGTCTGACTGAGTCCCATGATGCCTGGCCTACCTGGCTGGTCGGCTGGGTGCCCCCACCTCTACTACAGGCCAGCACCGCCCTCCCCACCCCACCACAAGCTGACGGTGGGGGGATGCACAAGATTCTGTGAGGAGAGGTGCTCGGGCAAGTCATTTGAAAATGTCTGTCGGTCATAAGGACACAGAGAACAGACTGATGGTTGCCCAAGGGCAGGGGGGGTGGAGGGCTGGGTGAAAAAGGTGAAGGGATTAAGAACTAAAAACTGGCAGTTTAAAATAGTCCTGGGGATATAAAGTACAGCGTAGGGAATATAGTCAATGATCTTACCTTATAATAGACAAATATGTAAATTGACCGCACCTTCGCTACACCCAAGCCACGCCCACCAACCAAACCACGCCCACCAACCACGCCCACCAGGAAACCATTGCAGGGACATTGGGGTGTGGCGGAGCCCAAGGCCGGGAAATCCTTGGTCGAAGGCTTTCCTGGCCTTGGGCACCAGCGGGGAGCCTGCACGGATCGCAGGAAACCACTGGGGGTCGGCTCCTGCGATCCTTAGCAGGGATGTTGGGTGCGGCCGAGCCCAAGGCCACCGCCCGGGGCCAAGCCCCAACCCTGAAAGAAGGCAGAAGGCGGTGGCCACAGCCAAGGCCTGGGTCCCCGGTGCCGACAGAAAACTGGTGCAGGCAGCCAGGTGAATGAAGGTCTATTGCACGAATCTTCGTGCAAACGGGCTACTAGTCTATATTATAAAAGGCCTGTGGCCCTGACGCTGTAATGACCAAAGACCAGTGCGGGTGGGCGGGACTGCCAGCATGGTGGGGCAGCAGGCAGGTGGGCGGGGCGCAAGCGAGTGGGCGGGGCTGCCAGCATGGTGGGGCAGCGGGCAGGTGGGCGGGGCGCAAGCGGGTGGGCGGGGCTGCAAGTGCAGAGTGGTGTGCGCAGGTAGGCAGGGCTGTTCGATTTCGCGCGCTGGGCTTCTAGTATTGTAATAACTATGTATGGTGCCAGGTGGGTTCTGGAAATATCGGGGGGAACACTTTGTAAACTATAGGATTGTCTAACCACTATGCTGAACACCTGAAACTAATACAAAATAACAGTGAATGTAAACTGTAATTGAACAACAAAATTGAAAGTTCTAAAAAAAAAAAAAAGTCTGCCAGGTAATTCAGAGGACCAGCAATACATCCCACACCCTTGGCAGTTAAAACAACTGCCCCGAGCGATGCCAGGTGGTGTACCTCTCTGTGCCCGGACGGAAAGGATCGAGGGAAGCACTGGCAGGGAAGGACAGTGTGCCGTAAGGAGCGAAGCAGGATGTGATAGCAAAAAGCTTAACAGCAAAGGGCCAGGCAAAGCAACAACACCCAAAATGTTTAAATGTAAAGACCTATGAAGTCAGACAGCACAGCAGTCTGGCCCGTGAGCTGTGGGGCAAGTCAGCTCAGACATCACTGCCCCCGAGAGAATCACTGTGCTCCAGTGTAACACAACCATGGACACGACAGTGCTGAAATAAAACTGTGTTTAACAGAAAGTGTTTAAGTTGGAGAGATGTACTTTTTTTCCCCTAAAATGTCTAGATTCTCTGCTTGGGACAAGATTCACCGATTTCTGAATGTCTGCTTATGTGAAAAGGATGGATGAAAAGCAACAGAGTTTAGTGGGGAAACGGAACATGAGTTCAGGAGTCAGGCAAGACTCAGGCTGTGACACTGAGGAGGTTTGGAAGTCTTCGGCACAGGGAACGTAGCCTGAGTCAGCGAAGAGAGGAGAGTGTGTGCAGCGGCGGAGGGAAGTCGCAGAGCTGGCTAGGACAGAACCCAGGACCACCGACTCTCAGGGATGCCAGAGGAGGCAGCGAAGCTTGTCAACAAGATGCAGGAGAAATCAGAATCACGGAGGAAAACCTGAAGGACGTACAGTCACCAAAACCATGGCAACAGAGTGTTTCCAGCATGTGTCACATGCTGCTGAACAGTAAAGCTAAGTAGAAGGAAGAGTATCCCCTGGACACAGTGAAATGAGAGGGCATTAGTATCTAGAACAGATTCCAGAGGAACAACTACATCTGAATCAAGAATTTTAGCCATCAGGGGGAGAACAGGAAGGGAAATTTAGCTGGGAACAAAGGGGGAGGTTGGCATGTGGGGTTTTCAAAGAATAAGAAAAGCTCGCGTATGTCTGATGCTAATGAGAATGAGCAAGTAGAGGGAGGCTAAAGAAACAGGAGGGGGGAAAAGACCAATAAATGGAGTAAGGCCTCTGAAAATGTGGAAGAAAATGAAAGCCCCGTCATAGCAGATGGATTGGATGGAGAGGAAGTACAAAGGGAAGCAGATCTGATGCAAGGACCTGAGGGAGTTCCTGTCTAATGTTTTCTTTCTTCTCTGAGAAGTAGCAGGTAGGTCGTCTGCTAAGAGTGAAGGAGCCTCCAGGTGGGCAGAAGAGTAAAAAGTCTGAGCGCAGTAGAGATTTTCAATCATCACCATGGAGAATCCAAGAGGAGGAAGATGAGGCCCCTCCAGTCTCCTCTTTGAATTCATATCCTAAACTGGGGACCCTTGTGACCATAGAAATGGTTGAGATGCACTCTGAATGCCAGATTTTTAAAAATGGGATTCTTTCTTTCTTTAACCAGGTCCTACATACCCTCAGTACACAGAGAAGGACCCAGATTCGAATGTGTAATAGCCCGACAGACATCTCCATCAGCAAATTCCAAGAAATCAATTTTAGACTCATATTTTAATAAACGGCTAATATTAAAACCTAACACTGAAAATATACAATATGTAATCAAATTGAGAACCGAAAGACAAAATACTGCAGTGGAAAAAGTCCTAAGTCATTGCTGATTTCTGTTTAGAATTACATTTCTAATATTAAATGTTCCTTTTCCATTTGTTTTGGGTCAAGAGGTTATTAACACCATAAAAAAGGGTTAATAGAAAAATATGGTCTAGGACAAAAATGTGTTATTATATTTTGCATGAATGCTTGTTATTGGGAAATTACCAGTTCTTATAAACAACCATTCCTAGCCCATTAAGGGACTGCCAATTACATCAAAACCCATCTCCTACTGTATTTTATTTTCCAATTAGTAGTATTCTAGAGACAAAAGCACAGGTTACAATATAAACTATACTTCTATATCTACAACTATTTTTTTAAACTTAGAAAAACTTTTATTAATTAACAGGTATTACATCTACAAAATAGAGAGAATGCAATAAAAAAGAGAATAATATGTAAACAAACAAAAAATCATAAAATTACAAATATAAAAGTAGAGATAATTTTTTTAAGCAATCAAATAATTGGAAGGTCAAGTTGATAAAATCTTCCATCAAACAGTACAAAAACCTAATGATGAAAAATTAAAAAGTAAAAGATCCACACCATTATAAAATGCCTCAATACAAAGGACAGAGAAAAATTCTAAAAACTTCCAGAGGAAAACATAAGGAATCACAACGGTGGTAGATTTCTTAAAAGTGACACTAGAAGCTGAAAGACAATGGAGAAATGACTTCAAGATTTCAAAGAAAATCAAAACTAGACCCCAACACCTGGACACACTTTCATGTCCATGTGACACTAGAACAGAGGTATTGCCAGGTGTGTGAAGTACAGTAGACATTACTTACACCAATATTTGTTTTTCCTTTCCTTCCCAGTACCCAGAAGACTACACTTCCCAGATTTCTCCGAGTTAGGCGAGGCCATGTGTCCTGATCAAGTGTCTGTGGGCAGAAGTGGCATGTGCCATTCCTGCCAAAGCATTAAAGAGAGGTATGAGTGCCACATGTTCTGAAGAGGCCTCATGTTGAGATGGTAGAGCCACAAGATCGAAGCAGTTTGGATCACTGAGAGGTCACAGGAAAGACAGCTGCCCTGGAGAGGTAAAATCTATTTCTTTACTATCTATAATAATAAAAGCGCAATATGCTAATTAGACCAGATGTCCTTCCAGACGACCTTCCGGACGAAACCAGGGCTGCGAGAGAAGCCCGGTCGCCAGAGAGGGCAGCCAGGGAAAGGAAGGCCTGCTCTTGCATGAATTTCATGCATCGGGCCTCTAGTCCAATTATAAAAGATAATAGTGTGTTACTGGAATAGGCAACATCCTATTGCAATCAGAGTGAAAGTAAATCATGAATCTCAAAGGTGAATATGAAATAATATTCATAGGAGCTATGTCAAGAACAGAAGTAAATACAGACTTAGCAGACATTAATAATTCCACATCCTAAAAATCCACAAAGAT
The DNA here is from genome assembly GCF_027574615.1 of Eptesicus fuscus. NCBI lineage: Eukaryota > Metazoa > Chordata > Mammalia > Chiroptera > Vespertilionidae > Eptesicus > Eptesicus fuscus. The sequence goes on from NC_072479.1 coordinate 81,087,455, forward strand.
TAACATATAAAAGGGAAATTTCCTCCATCATATTAAAATACTTTGCACAAAAGACTTGCCTGGAGTGATTATTGCATTGATTAACAAAACAATACAGAACAGGATAAAAGTTAATAATCTACTGCATGGAAATAACTATTCACCTAAACACGCAAAAGGATCTAAAAAGCTCATGCAGGTAGGCAAATTCCAGGATTTATCAGGGGCACAAGGATGAGTGATCTTAGCCATGGCTTCTCCTAGATTCAGCCTCCAATCCAATCACTTGTGATGTGGAGCAATAATTTCCAAGACGTGCTGTCTCTGACCAGATCCCCACCAATTCGTCCACCAGGGAAGAACTGTGTCTCCCTTGTAGGTTAGGACATGCACCTACCTTTCCACTGGCCTGTCAGCACCAAGGTCCTGTTAATTACCACATCGATCTCCGCAGCTCCATCTTCCACAGCCAATCTGATCTCTTCTAATCGTGTTTTTAAATGAGTCTGTCCAGCTGGAAAGCCAGTGGCCACTAGTAGAGAATGGAAAAAAGAAAAGAAAGGAAGAAACTTCATTTGGTCAACAAAGAATTTCAGGCAAAATAAATCAGCATTTAAAGACCAAAGCATTAATGACACTTTAAGAACTTCATGAATATCCTGATAAGTTAAGTGTGAAGAAACAGAATGTTATCTCATATCGTATTGGCATTAGGCCAGACATCAGCATTACATCCTCTCGTCTAGAAGACCTGAAGTCAAGTTGCTTCAGAGATGCTCATGAGGGTACTCTGAGCAAATAGCAATTAAAAAAATGTTATCATCACACTGATGCTCATAAAATAGTAGCTGTATCCCTATATTGATATCAGGACACTAATTACATGTACGCATCCTACTCAGCTGGCCCTCAATGTATTTTTTATTTACCATTCACATTTTTAGCCATCGTAACCAAATTGTAAGGTAGGTTCCTCCCAATGCCTATCTTAAAACAACCAGCTAAGCAGATAGGAATAAAGGAAAGAGAATAAAGAAAAAGTACCTGATCAGTCCACAAAACTGGGGAAGGGACAGAGCGGGAAGAGCAGGGCCAAGTATAAAGAAAATGAAAATGCAACTACAGTTTTAACAAAGTATTAAACATTTTGACATATGCATCATTAATTCCACTCTGATACCTATAGATAATCCCTTGTGTTACCTTGATGTTATTAAATCCCTTGGGTCTGCTCCCTTAGAGGAAAGCACATTTCTCTGTTGTATAGAGGAAAAGCTGAATTGACTGAGAAATTAATATCAATAAAGGTGTAGCTGCCAAATACTTTGGGAATCTTCACAAATAAGCTATATATAGATACTGTATCCAATGTTTCTTTTGATGTATTTTGAATAAAATAAATTAACAATCTTTATAGACACTTTTTTAAAGCACCAGGATATTCCTACAACATCTCTTTTTTTAATATGTTTTTATTGATTTCAGAGCGAGAGGAAGGGAGAGGGATAAAGAGATAGAAACATCAGTGAGAGAGAAACACCAATCAGTTGCCTCCTGCACGCCTGCTACTGGGGATCGAGCCCTAACTGGGAATTGAACCAGTGATCTCCTAGTTCACAGGTCAATGCCCAACCACTGAGCAACATCAGCCAGATTCTCCAACATCTTTTGAAAGTAAAATTTAACTTTATATCCATTCATCCATCCATCCATCCATCCATCCATCCATCCATCCATCCATCCATGTGTAAGAGGCAGTTGCTTCAGAGATGTCTGAAGAGCATCTACCCACACACACACTATATTGAAGCTTTTAAAAAGACTTTTCTTTCTCTTATGCCAAGTCCTAAGTGTCTATCTTAAGTCAGTAATTCTTGAACATGCCTTCTTTTCTTTATCTTCCAGGCTTTGGGGTGTCTCTCATCATCTCACACAGGGACAGGGAGAGTCTCCCTAAATCCAGCTCACCCCTTCTCATTTGCCTGATACCATGCCCTAACTCAGGACATCATGAAGCGGATCGTGGTCTGCCTCTGCTTAAAACCTTTCAGTACCTTCCTCATCACCAGAACACAGCCCAAATGGCACAGCCTGGCATGGTCTCCCATAAGATCTCCAGTTTCAACTCCCATCGCCCCCACTCCGTCCCACCTTAGGATCCAACAATTGCAAACCACCTGCAGTTCTCAGAACATGCTTCTGCCTTCACCCACATGTTCTTCTGTCTAGATGCCATTCCCTATGTTATCAACACTGTGAACTCCCTTACCCAGGGCAGTTATTGTTTGTCTCTATGAAGCATTCCCTTGCTCTCTAAGTGTCACCCACCTCTGCAGAATAAATCAGTCCCCACTCAGAGTTACAGCTACCTTCTGCATGTCTTTATGATCATATCTTACATTTACATAACATACTACACATCTGGCATTACGATTTTTTAAATTTGATTATCCCTCCAAAACAACTAAGTTGCCTTAAGGACAGGGATACAGTTCTATATTTTTGGGAATTAATACAACTCCGTTTGATTAACAGTTCTATATTTTTGGGAATTAATACAACTCCGTTTGATTAAAGGAATTAGTAATTAGTTAATGTTAATTGCTACTTAGGAAGGCAATCAATAAATACTAAAAGAATAAATACAACCGATCAAATACATAAAACTGATTAAAATCATAGTGTACAACTATATGTAATACCCCAAGATGTTTGAGTCGAAGAATGGGAAACATGTGGAAAGACATCAACAAAAGCCACACCAGTTTTACCTGACGCCACGGGAATATTACAGCCGGCAGCCTTCAGCGCTTTCACGGCATCACACACACGGGCAGGGTAGACACAAACAGCAGCCGTGGTGATGCCTATGAAGAAAGAAACCACAGCAGCCTTCTGAATGTGAAGTTCAATGTGCTTTTAATTATTATCTATACCACAATGTCAGCAGAAATCAAAATGAGAGGAAAAAAGAATTCCCCCACAATGCAGCAAAAATTAAAAGGTTTTTATTTTCCACATTCCTTTCCAGTTCTTGACAACATGGACCATTTTCTCATCATTACAGTCATAGAATAAAACAATTGTGATACACTGTTCTTCGAAGTTACATAACATGACTTCTTAAAAATTCTTAAATAATAAGTATGGTGGTCTTGGGTCAATAAAAAATATCTTATTTCATGTAATTAACAAAATCCAGATTTGTCCAGCATTCAGAAAGTGGATTAAGAAAAATATAAGCGAACCTTACAGGGTAGTATGGCAAAATGACATTTAATTAATACTACCCCCTCTTTTATAAGAAATAATCTATATATATAAAAGCCCAGCAACCAGAACGGCAGAACAACCAGAACGACCGCAATGACCAGTGGCTATGACGTGCACTGCAGCAGCCAACCAGCTTGATCCGGGCCCCGATCAGCCCCCAACCCCCAGCCGGCCCGGCCCCCAATCAGCCTCTCCCATCCCAATGGGGGTTGGGGCCAGTCAGCCAACCATCCTTGGCCCCTCACCCCTGCTGGCCCAGCCGGATGGGACCCCATCAGGGTGGCCAGCCGGATCCCAACTGTACACAAATTCATGCACCAGATCTCCAGTAAAATATAAATCTGGAACCTCCATTTTGAGGAATTAAGCTCTTACAAAAATAAAAATTAAATTAGACACTGTAAAACTAAACAATAACATAAAGCATACAGAGTTGCTACATTTTTTAGCCCCTCTCCCCCAAAGCTGTTATCATTAAGTGTTACTAGTAGGTGCTGTTTTTATTGTCAACTCAAGGAAAACATCATAAATATTTTTCAAAAGCTGTCCAGTTTTTAGGCCTACAACTTATCTGCATCTCCAGTTGCACTGGCTCCTGACACCAGTCCAGTGAACAACAGGGCACGTCCTCCTAGAAACAGCATTTAGCCGTCCAGGTCTTGGTCTCCTCATTTAGAAATATTAGAGCCCGGCCAGCGTGGCTCAGTGGTGGAGCACTGACCTATGAACCAGGAGGTCACAGTTCGATTCCCAGTCAGTGCACATGCCAGGATTGTGGGCTCGATCCCCAGTGTAGGGCATGCAGGAGGCAGCTGTTCAATGATTCCCTCTCATCATTGATGTTTTATGTCTCTCTCTCTCTCTCCCTTCCTCTCTGAAATCAATAAAAATATATATTTTAAAAAAAGAAATATTAGAAATAAGGAGACTGACTCTCAAAGGTCTCCTCCATTTCTAAAATATTAAAGTTTTGTACTTAGAGCAACTTTCTAAAGTTGCTGTAAGTTCTTTCATGTATACTAAGAGAGTGAATATAACTTTTCTCAAAAGATCGAACCTAATATACAAACATGTAATATTTCCCATTTGCATTTTATTCTCAAAAGTATTTCATTTGCTCACAGAAAATACTTTATGTATGAGATGTGATTATTAAGTAATGAGACTGGCTTTTTCACATGTGGCTGGGGAATCAGAATCAGTATTTTAGAGTCACTAGATAGAAAATTTCCAAAACTGAAGAAATGAAAAGAAAAATCAAGAAGTTCTCTACCAGCAACTTGAATCCATGATGGAAAGAACAGACCTACACGTAAGACTCAGATTCTCTCGCTGCTGTTTTCCAGAGAAGAATCTAATTAGTTGTCTGTGTACACAATTCTACCACTTGGATTTTATTGTTGCTGTCATTTTAGCAGCTGAATCTTGTCTTCAGTCCTCTGGATTTAGTCATCAGTATTGTAAAAAGGGGAAAAACCAGACAGGTTATACACCATACATTACCTTTATCGTGCATATTTAAAGCTTCCAGGAGATCTTCCCGGATTGGATACTTGGCTTTATAACAGAGCCTTTGAATGTTGGAATATGTGTCATCGCCTGAAAGTGTAGTAAGATCTATAAAGGTAACAGCTTTCAGGAGCCAAGCAGCCTGGTTTGAAGAAAAATAAAAATAACGTTAAAAAAAATCAATCTCCAACCCAGTTAGTTAGTAAAGAATCACTAGACAAACATGAATGCTAAAAGCTGACATCTATACTATTCAAAGCATATCATTCTGTTATAATATAAACATTGCTCAGAGTGACCAACAACCTGAGCATTACATAGAATAAAATAAAAGGGGGAAGAGTAGTCTTACATTTTTTTTTCTCCCATACATATTCCAATTTGAAATCCCTAATAGATCAAGTCTCCCCACATCTAACTTCTCCATCTCATCCACAAGGAGCCCCTCACAGCTACCCCACAGGGGAGAATATAGGAACAAGAGCATTTCTGTCTTACGTTTCACCTCCAGCCCTGGGATCTCAGATGAGATATAAAAAGACTCCATGCCCTAGCTGGTTGCTCAGTGGTTAGGGCATCAGCCCTCCGACTAAAGAGTCCCGGGTTCAATTCCAGTCAAGGGCACGTACCTCGGTTGCAGGCTTGATCCCAGTAGGGCATGTGCAGGAAGCAACCAATCAATGTGTCTCTCTTACATCAATATTTCTCTCCCTCTGCCTCTCTCCCTCCCTTCCACTCTCTCTAAAAATCAATGGAAAAAATAGCCTCGGGTGAGGATTAACAACAATAAAAAAAGACTCCCTAACTTCTTTGTTTGTTTCAATGTAATCCAATTCCATTTTTCAATAATATTCATATTTCACAACTCATTCTGACTAGTTTCCTTTTAACTTTTCAATCAGCATATTTCCAAAGATGAACAAAATATGAGATGTCACCCAAAAGGATTCGATCACAATACTTTGCCTCCCTTGTAAAAGGGACTCTCGATTCCTGTTAGTCCTGCGAGGCACAGCACGTCTTTGGTTGGTATCCACAGGAGAGTATGCTAACCACAAGTACTCCACGCAACGTCATCTTTCTGAATTTTGAAACATGGTTTATGAAAATTAATACGAAGGAAAACACGATGGTCAAAGGAGGTCTCCTGAGGGCCTCGCCAGTGGGCACACCAGGTTGGGATGTTACGGTTTGAAAATTAAAATAGAAGACATCCAAAGAAGGTATGTCTAAGAAACTGAATAAATGTGTTGAGAAGAGATGCCACTGAATGCACTCATGAATAAAGATGCCTCAAAATCATTTGCGGCTTTGCCACTCAAGAGTGATAACAATTTTAACTTGTTTGGATAAATGTGTTATCTTTCTCCAACCCATCATCATCGCATATGAATTATTAAAATAAGTCGTGGACAGCTGCAATCGTTTAAGGTTAGATGCATCTTGAGCGAAATTCAATACTGCGGCCTTGAGGGAAGAGCCGGGCACTGGAAAGCGCAGGCACAGAAGCAGCCTTACCTGCCACTCCTTCTTCACGGTCCTGCGAGTCTGGATCTGTTGAGCGCGTCTCAGGACCGCCGGTTGGTTCACTTGTATTTTGGAGATCCAGCTGAGGTCTAAAGGGGAATGGAGACTACTTTTTAAAACTTAAAAAGTTTTATTAAGTACAGTCACCCACTTTTTTTTTTTAACACGGTCCTTGAAAGGATCTATTTATCATCTTTTAGAGCTTATGTTTCTTTTTCACACAACTACAAATAAGTAACCTTGTTGAAAGAAGCCCGGTCCTGATAAGGCATGCTTCGTGGAACATTAAGTACATTTGGAACCGGAAGAGCCTGTATTGATTCATTACACAGACGTGCCTAACCATGGGGGGAAATGCTGTGCTGCTCGGGCCACGTGCCTCCCATCTGACAGCAAAGACTTATGTGTGAGTGCCCAGGCCAGGAGAGCAAATGATTAAAACATACTTAAGTGGATTGATGTTGGGCCTTAAAGGAATCCTCAATCACTACCCCCGTACTGACAAGATTAATATCTACTACATGCTGACATGATACAACCCATTCTTCCTCAAAGGGGAATGTTTCAGAATGTATTAGAAATTACAACATTGATAGAACAGAGGTTAGGAAAAGGAAAAGAAACAAGCTGCTCAAAATTCCAGGAGAAACATCTCTGTGGCTTCCGTTTTTTGAAATGCTCTTTCCGACTCCATCCCACCCACCATTCTCTGCTCGTTGACGGAGATTTCTACTTGAAGACCCAGCCTACGTGGTTTTCTTAGTGAAAACACTGCCAGCTCCCCAGACAGAGCCAACATGTGGATCTCTCTCTACTGGGGAACTGGGGTTAGTTCATATTGGAGTTGGGGTACAATTGTCTCTTGTATTTCCTATGTTGTGAGTCATGACCTTATTCCTCTCGGAGTGTCCAAACCAAACACAGCGTCGGGAGCACATGCAGTGCCACTGCACCCACCAACACTCTGGAACACCGGTGGCCGCACCCATTTACCTTCCATAAGCAACCTCATTCTACATCCCTCTAGCAACCTCATGTTTTTAAAGAAGCTTCTCAGAAGAGCCTTAAAGGACTAGTGTAGAAAAGGTTACTCATTAGGAAATGTGTCACAATTCAACGATTATTTATAAAGTGATGGGGGAAACTGCTCATTGCCTACGAGACTATGCAACAACACAAATAATAAATTATTTGCATCTACCACAAAAATAAAACTACAAGATAGTCAGTGTCTACAAAAGACTCTCTCTCTACTTCTCTCTCTCTCTCTCATTTCCATTCGATGGTGTGGAAATTGCAAGTTAGCATCTGAATGATTAGTAATGATATTCTTATTTTAAATATCACTGAAGAAGGAACATAGTCTGGGTGCTTTTCTTCCTAATTAAGTTATTGTGTTAGCCGAAATCATTTAACAAACGGATTTTTAACATTTCAATCCATCTGCTCCTCAAAGATATTGTATGTTTTCCTGCTTGTGTGCTGAACCAACTTCACAGAGGACTGGAGTCTAAGGTCAGGCACATGAAATCTGCCTCTTCCTCCCCACCCCAAAATGAATTTGGTTCTCGGTAGACCCAAGAGAATAAAATCAGATAGACACACTGGACTCATCCAATTTTTCTGAGACCTATAAGAACTTCTCTCTAACCAGAGGTAGGGGGCTCTTTTTTTTTTTTTTAAACTACTACTAATGGTGATCAAGTTCAGGCAGATAGTAAAAACAAGTGACACAAGCAGCTGGGTGACACACAATATTCACCACCAGGCAGCCGTGGACAGTAATCAAAAGAGGGAAGGCTATGACGGTGGGGCACACTTTGAGGGGCTGTCCTTTATTTCATGTGACACTTCCTGGAAGCACCTCCCTACTTCTTCTCTAGTCCCCACCCACTCCGGCCACAGCTGCCAGAGAGAGGGCTCAGGCAATCCCAATCTTCATCATCTGTCTTCCTCCTCCCCCTCATGCCCTGTCTTCTCCCTCTCTACCAACTGAACTCTGTGGCACAGCCTTTCCAAAGCACTGGGAGTTCACTGACCCATTCCATCATGTTCTGTCTCTGGACCTGTGCAGGCTGCCGGTCCCTTCTGCCTAGAATGCCTGTCCTTATCTCGCCTGGACAGTGAGCCCTTACTCAACCTCTAAGACTCAGTTCAAGGATCTGAATAAACATTTTTCCAAAGAAGACATACAGATGGCCAACAGGTACATGAAAAGATGCTACACATCCCTAATCATGAGGGAGATGTAAATCAAAACCACCATGAGCTACCACCTCACACATTTAAAAACATGACAAATAAGTGTTAGTGAGGATATAAAGGAAAGAGAACCCTTGTGCACGGCTGGTGGGAATGTAAATTGGTGCAGCCACTATGAAAAACAGTATGAAGGTTACTCGAAAAATGAAAAACAGAACTACCGAGTGATCCAGCAATTCCACCTGGATTTTTTTCTAAAGGAAACAAAATCTCTAAATCTAAAAAGACATTGGCACCCCCATTTTCACTTCAGCGTTATTTTACAGTAGCCAAGATATGGAAACAACCTAATTGTCCACTGACAAATGAATGGATAAAGAATGAAATGGAATATTATGATGTTATTTAGTCATGGAAAAGGAAATTTTGACATTAGTAACATTACAGGTGGACCTTGAGGGCATTACCCTAAGTGAAATAATTCATTCAAAGAAAGAGCTCACTTAGATGTGGAAGCTAAAAAAACAAAATTAAAAAACGCTGAACTCAGCCCTAGCCGGTTTGGCTCAGTGGATAGAGCGTAGGCCTGTGGACTGAAAGGTCCTGGGTTCGATTCTGCTTAAGGGCATATACCATGGTTGCAGGCTCCTCCCCAGCCCAGGCCCTGGTCGGGGCACAAGCAGGAGGCAGCCAGTCAATGTTTTCCTCTCACATCGATATTTCTCTCTGTCTTTCCCTCTCCCTTCCACTTTCTCTAAAAATCAATGGAAAAACATCCTCCAGTGAAGATTAAAAAAAAAAAAAAAAAGCTGAACTCATATAACAGATTGGTGGTTGCCAGAGGCACGGGGTGGAGGGTTGGGTGTGAAATGGGTGAATGTAGGGACAGAAGGTACAAACTTCTACAGTGGTACAATACATTTATCAACCCATTATGTTGTACACATAAAAACTAAGGCAGTGTTATATGTCAATTATATCTCAATAAAGAATTCTCAGTCCAAGTGTCACCTTCGCCGGGAACCCTCTCTGAACCACAGAGGTTGAGCTATTTTGGCTTCTTTTGTCTTCCAAGGGCTCCTTTACAGTCTGCCTTCAGTACCCTCCCCTTCGTTCTGAATGGCACTAATGTCTCTAAATGCTCATTCTCCCAACCGATTTTTTAAAATCCAAGCAACGTGCTTAATACATGGATAGCATTCAATAAATTAGCTAAATGGCTCCCGAAGTCCAGAAATGATCTATTCTAGAAGTCTTTGACAGTTGCTTTTTATTTTTAATGTTTATCTTTTTTCTCCCCCAGCTTTATTGAGGTATAATTGACCAATAAAAATTATATATATTTAAGGTATACTACTTGCTATTTGTTTTTGTGTGTGGATTTTTTTATTTATTTAATTTTTTATTGACTTTAGAGAGAGAGGAAGGAAGAGAGAGAGAGAGACATCGATTGGCTGCCTCTACGTGTGCTGGACTCGGGAACCAGGGTATGTGCCCTGACCCGTCATCAAACCCACCACCTTCTAATGTACAGGACAACACTCCAACCAACTGAGCCACACCAGCCAGGGCTACAACTTAATGTGTTGATATACATTTTATATATACCGTAAATTAATCACCACTATCAAGGTAATTAACATATCCGTCGCCTCACACATCTACCTTTTTCGGGTGTGTGTACTCAGAACATGTAAGATCTACCTGATAGTACGTTTCCAGTATACAATACAGCGTGGTTAATTCTAGTCACATTACTATATAATAGATCTCCAGGACTTAGCATTTGGGATAATGAAACTCTGTACTCTGATTGCTTCTGATTAGAGAGGACTTTTGGATCTCCACAAGAGAAGTAGGGACTGGGCATGAATGGGATCCCTGAAGACATTCACCTTAAAAACTAATTTTTAGTATAATTCCCACCAAAGGTTAGAACCCGTGAGGCCTACTCTCACACTTCTCAGATACCACTTGCCAGAGGTCCCTGCAAACCATCTCTTGGAGATGTAATAGGATTACCTCGCTCGCAGTATCAGCCTCCACTGCTAAAAATATCACTAGTGGTCATAAAATTACCCAGCCCTGTGTTCAATCTAGCCACAGAATTTGCCTCTGTGACCTCCCATGGTAATGAATTATAAGTGACTATCTCATTTTATTAGCACTTAATTTGCTACTCTTTAATTTCATCAAATAACCCTTGTTCTCATATTATGGGGTCTGGGGAAAAGAAAGAACTGATTGGCCTTTGTTATGTCCTTCATAATTTTTAATATTTTACTCGAGTACCCTTTAGCGTCTCCTTTCCAGGAGAAGTGATTCTATTGCACACAATCTCATCAGGACCATAGAATCCACTCTTATGGGGCCAGGAGGGGTTTCAAGTACATGTGTCTTTGGGGAGAATAGATATGAAATCATAATTGGAAGGCAGTAATACTCTTTTCTTAACACTTTCCAGTGAAGAAAATCCCACGGTTTCTCTTAGTATGTCATTTGGTGCCTTTCAGGCTCTCTGTCATTTATAAATTTGTTCTCCAAGACTCTTCTCACAATTCTTTATTATTATTATTTTTCCTGTTCCAGTCTCAGTGGAGAGAGATCATTTTCCCCAAAAATCTACTTTGTAGCCTTTCCATCACTCCCATTTGTGTTTCTATGGCTATTTGTGAACTTCTTCACAATATAAAACATGTAACACCAAATAACTGTATAAAAGAAGGTTTATTTTGTATTTTGATTTTACCTTTGTTCCTAATGGAGAAAAAAATAAATTGTGATACTTTATTAGAGACTTTTTCCCAAAAAACTTTGGAAGAGTAAGAAAGATAAAATTTCCCATGTTTTCTCTTTTCATTCTTCCTGGGTTTTTATATGGAACTAGAGGCCCAGTGCACGAAGTTGTGCACTGGGGGTGAGGGGGTCCCTCAGCCCGGCCTGAACCCTCTCGCAGTCTGGGTCCCCTCGCTCCTTACCACCCACCTGCTCACTGCTCCTTATCGCTCAACGCGCTGCTCCTTAGTGCTGCCACGGAGGTGGGGAGAGGCTCCCGCCACTGCCACTGTGCTCGCCAGCCATGGCAGCTGTGAGCCTGGCTTCTGGCTGAGTGGAACGCACTGACCACCAGGGGGCAGTTCCTGTGTTGAGCGTCTACCCCCTGGTGGTGAGTGTGCATCATAGCAACTGGTCATTCTGGTCATTCCGCTGTAATGGTCGCTTGGACTTTTATTACAGGCAGTCCTCGGGTTACGTCGGACTCGACTTAACGTCAGACTCTATTTATGTCATTTTGTGGTTATGTCGCCATCTCCCATTTACAGTATTTAAAAAAAAAGTGCCGTCATTTCGACATATGTACATATGTGCTTTATGTTTTTTATTATTTATTTACCACAAGTAAAGGTCAGGAATTGTTATCTTTCTTTTATATTTTTTTTACTGTATCACTTCATTACTGATGTGTATGTGTTCCAGGTGAGTGACGTAGTTGTTCATGTAGGTGGGTTCTGACTTACGGCAAAAATCGCATTACGTCGCGCCGTAGGAACAGATCTACAACGTAACACGAGGAGTGCCTGTATATAGATTGTACCACCCGAATTTGTGCCCTAGTGCTGCCTCCAGTCATTTTCTGATATGCACTTGTACAGTTTTCATCCCAGACTCTATTACTGAGAACCTCTTGCTAATTGACCATTATTTCTGTGTTGTTTATTTTCAATTCTAATTTGCAACTTCCCAGGGATGAGCCACACCCTCCCATACAAGTGCCTAGCACAAGAACAGCTGCTCAATACATCTGTTGCATCACAGTAAATTTATTTTTTACTTCAGACACTGACACTAGTGAAGTATCAACTTGATTGCATCTAGTCTTTCTACCTTAGCCATGGAAAAGGTTAGCTTAGCTAAAAAAAAAAAGAGCTCTGAATATCAGTACATGCCTGATCCAGCCAGGCTCAGAAGACATTCAATTTAAATAAATGAGCAGACTCAGCCTCACCCAGTTCCTAAGCCAGAAAGATATAAGACAGAGACTGTGCTGGGAGCCTGATCCTTGGACCAGCAGATGGAGTCTAGAATTAGTCTTCCTCCCAAAGCCCAGTATCCAATAAACCCCGGTGAGCCCATCATAGGGCATCCAGGCCCCCACTGGACATTAGCCAAATCTCCCAAGTCCTCAGAATCCTGAGCGATGCTCTACAAACCAAGACACCAGCAACCTGACAACCCAGACTGCCAGAGCACTCAGAGCCTTGCTCCTCTGTCATCTCCCCAGAGCCACTCTGCCCCTAATCGCTAATTCCTATCCCACACACATCACCAACCAGATCGTTCTTTAGGATACCAGTCCAAATCCAGGTCATTAATGAGTTTATTACACCCTCTGAAACACTTCAACTTAAATTGCTGGCACCAAGTTAAAAGCCAACTTGATCCCTCTGCAGGAATCTTGTCCATTCTCTGCTTACACTCCTCTTACATCTGCTGTCATTTCTGGTATGTCTTGTATCCACGGGTTATAACACTCTTTCAGAATGTTGGAGGGGGTGGTCAGTGTCCAATGGCGGCATGAATGCCCCAGAGGGCTCTCCCAGGTCTGACTATGATTTCCATTTATTCATCCATTCGATGCCAGGCACTGCTATAGGCTCTGCAGATTCAGCAGTGAAAGAAAAAACAAAATCCTTCTCTAAAGAGCTTTTTCTAATGAGAAGAGCCTGATAAACATATAGTTATATGTGGCTGCAATGAAAAGTTATATAGGATAAGAATTGGAGGATGCAGGGATGGGCACAGAGAAAGTCTCTGATAAGAAAACATTTGAGCAGAACCCCAGTTTGAAATAGGAAGTGAGCAATGAGGCCACTGTCCAGGGAAACAGTGTCCAGGCAGAAGAAGAGCAAATGCAAAGAAAGGGCCTAAGGCAAGAGTGAACATGTCGTATCTGAGGCAAGGCCGAGACACAGGTGTAATGGAAGAAAGTCAGCAAGAGGAGCAGGAAGTGGTAGAGAGAAAGTCAGAGAGGAAGGCAAGGGCCAGGCCATAGAGTAAAATGTTTTCCATACTGAGAATCATGACCCATAGATGTGTCATGATATCAACTCGGTCAGCTGCAACCAGCATTTTTTTAAAAAAGAAGAAATAGAATAAAATAGAAAACATCAGGGTACACTCTATGTAATATTGGGGGAGGGGGGGTGTCATTTACGGAAGTTATGTTTTAATCACATGTATGTAGGCAGGTACTTTGTGGCAATATAAAACACAAAGCCTGTTAGAAAGCCCCTTAAGTAGGACTCTTTCAAGCTGGAAAGGACTTTAGGTGTGAAATGGGAAGTCTTTGGAGAATTCTGAGCACAGGGCTAAAAGGATTTGATTTACATTTTAAAAGCAAGCCTCTGGCTGCTGGGGGGAAGCCAATTAAAAGGCTCACACAAGAGCAGGTGTGGCTCACACCCGAACACTCCAGTGGTGCGGTGAGTGGTGGAAACCTCATCAGTCCACTGACGGGAGCATTTCTATTCTGCCTTCAAACAAACAAGAGCGACCCCCTCTCCGGTGCCATTATTCCCATCTGGAGAGTGAGCAGTCCCAGAAAAGCTGACATTCCAGAAGCAGCTCCAAGGTTCACAAAGCACACAGTTCAAGGCTTTTAATAAATACCCTCAGATAAGTGGGAGAGTCTCAGATTAGAACAAACTGTCAGGGCTGCCCTCTGGGCCTCCTCTCCGACCCTCTCCACACTTTGACGACTGGAATGAAATCTAGCCATTCCTCCCAGTACTGTCCCTCTGCTGAGCTTTTAAATATATTTTTATTGATTTCAGAGAGGAAGGGAGAGAGGGATAGAAACATCAATGATGAGAGAGTCATTGATCGGCTGCCTCCTGGACGTCCCACACTGGGGACCAAGCCAACAACCCGGACATGTGCCCTGACCAGGAATTGAACCATGACCTTCTGGTTCATAGGTCGAAGCTCAACCACTGAGCCACACTGGCTGGGCCATCTGCTAAGCTTTTAGTCTTCACTACGGTGACCATGTCATCTAGTTGGGCATTTGTCTTGTATATTTCATTTTAAACAAACTTGAACCAGTTCGGGTTTGGTAGACCCCAACTTCTACCATGGTCTCCAAGCGTGCGGTGAGCAGAGCTCTTACCTGAATATGTGGTTCACTCTAAGAAACCAAAACTTGACTTTTTTCCACCTTCCCGAACATAACAGAAACAACACTCCCAGTGTGCAAGGTATTTACTGGGGGCTCAGGGCATCGGGAGTGTTTGTGGCTAGCATCAGTCCTTCCAGTCTTGAGTGATGATAGGAGAAGTAAGCAACACTGTTCTTTCTCTGTAGCCATTTACTATAGCAGCCAGCTGAGCCCTGGCCTGAGCCCCAAACTGCAAGAGACACAGCCACACCATGCCACGCGTCAGTAGGGTCATGAGAAGTGTTTGAATGTGTAGGTTAGATGAACATGGACTATGTCGGGGAATCTCTAGATTCCTTGAGGAGATCAGACTGAAAGCAATGCTTTGGTCATTTTTATATTCAATATATCTATAATTATTATTTGGGGTTAGGTTTCTTTATTTTGGAAAAAAATCCATCAGCAGCAGTGAACTCAAAAAAAAAGTACTACATTTAATGAAAAATTAGATTCTGAATTTCCATTTCTCAGGAAAGTTGATGATCTGTAATCTGCGCAAAATGCTCTTCGACATTTATCATGTGTCAACATCGCTCTACAGAGATATCACGGGCTCCAAGAAGACCCAAACTTGCTTACAAAGCATATGTAGATACCCCCAAAATTAGCTGTTAAGAATCCTGTGCCTAAAGATGACAATTTAATACAGCCTCAAAAGATAGTCACATAAAACTCTGAAGCATGGCTTTCCCTTCAGATAAAATGCGTGCTCTAAACATTGCTTGTTTTACATCCCCATTTCCTGATGTGTGTAAGAAATAAAAAAAAAAAAACAGCAGCTATTCATTTTTTGTTTCCAGAAGCAGAATTCCACAAACAAGGAGGAAATAACAGTTTTATATCAGAATCAAACCAAGATTCATCACATAGCTACTCTGTGACAAGAAAACGTAAGGAAGGGACATCTGGGGACAAGGAAGGAGGATTCATAAACAGCAACGACATCGGAGGAAGTGTTGGCATCAAAGGGGAAGGGAGAAGAAAGTGGGTGATTTAACGACACAGAGAATCAACTTAAAGCAACTGCATTATTTCCCTACCCTTAGTGAAATAATTGATAAAGGCAAGCATTATCAATGGATGCCAGAGACACTGAGTGATAAGTTCATGGGTCAACTGGATATGCACATGGTATAGAAGTACTGCCTCATACATTACTTGCAGGTCCAAGGGTTGAACGGGAACTGTACAATCGGCAGATGTAGCTGCAATCTTCTTAGACATATGACCAAACTTAACACCAAGCAGAAACTCAGTGTATGCCTCATGACATGATGCAGTATGAACTACACAGTGTCACTACTGAAGTGCTCTGTCCAGACCTGTTTAACCTGTATCTAATCAAGTTTTAGATATGGGATGGTTAATTTCTATTTTATGTGCCAAATGGACTGGCTCACGGGGTGCCCAGGTATTTTTTTTAAACATTATTTCTGGGTATATCTTGTGAGGGTGTTTCGGACGGGATCAACCCCTGAATCCGCAGACTGGTTAAAGCAGACTGCCCTCTGCAATGTGGGTGGGCCTCATCCAATGCCTTGAAGGCCAGAATAGAACAAAAGGCTGAGTAAGAAAGAACCCTCTCAGTGTCTGCCTCACCCAGCAGGGACAATGGTCTAGCCCTGACTTCAGACTTGCACTCAAAAGGGAACTTACACCATGGACTATTCTGGTTCGCAAGCCCTTAGGCTTAGGCTGGGACTCAAACCATCCGCTCTCCTGAGTCTCCAGCCAGCTAACTGCACGTCTTGGACTTCTCAGCCTCCAGAATCACGTGAGCCAGTTTTTATACTAAATCTCTTCATTTATATCTACATCTATTTATCTACTAATGATTCTAGAAAAACCAGACTAAGGCAAGATATAACTTCCAAATTAGAGGAAATGCAGAAGACAGAGAAATACTAAGTTAAATGACATCATGAGGAAATAACCAGGTAAATCCCCAACTTGGGGCAATCTATACGTCAGATAACCCAACAGCATCAAACTCAGTAAAAAAAAAAAGGGATTCTATTTCAGGTTAAGGGAAACAAATACAATTGAATATAATGCATAGTCCTTATTCGGAACCTGGCTTGAACAAACCAGTGATAAAATACATTTTGGGGACAACTGAAGAAATTGAAATATGGAATTGGTATTAGATGATATGAAAGAATTATTTCAAATTTGGTTAATGTGACAATGGTATTAATAAGAAAATATTTTTATTCCTTAAAAATGCTAAAAGTATTTATGAGTAAAATGTCACGATGATTATAATTTTAATTTTAAATATTTCATACCCTGGCCAGTGTGGCTCAGTTGATTAGGCATTGCCCGTGCACTAAAAGGTTGCCAGTTCTATTCCTGGTCAGGTACATGCCCGGGTTCTGGGTTCGATCCCTGAAAGGGGGCATGCATGAGGCAGCTGGTCCATGTTCCATTCTCTCATCCATGTTTCTCTTTCTCTTTCTCTCTCCCTCTCCCTTCCTCTCTCTCATCTAAATTCTTAGGTATAAGCAATAGCTAATCTAAATTTCAGTATCTGCTTAAAATTACTCTTTTGCCCTGGCTGGTGTGACTCAGTTGGTTGGACATTGTACCATGCACCAAGAGGTCACCATTCAATACCTTCCCGGTCAGGGCACATGCCTGGGTTGCAGCTTGGTCCCCAGTAGTGGGCATGCTGGAGAAAGCCAACAGATGTTGCACTCTCACTTTGATGTCTCTCTCTCTCTCTCTCTCTCTCTCTCTCTCTCTCTCTCTCTCTCTCACTCTCTCTCTCTCCCTCTCTCTCCCTCCTACCCTCCCTCCCTCTCTAAAATCAGTATTATAGACAGTGCCTGGGAAGGAACATGGGCATTTCTTTAATTATCGTCAGCTGAACTCAGGGCGATAGGCAGAGCCACGCCCTGGGAACATGCTTCCCCAATAAGGCTGGACATGTTATCAGCTTGGCCTTCATATCAGCCCAGGTGTCAGGGGCGGGCTTTGATATGTAAATCCAGGCAAGCACCAGGAATGCTCAGGCCTACTCAAGAATGCAAATAAGCTCCTTTGATCCTAGGTTTTTTGGTGATACTTCCTGGTATTGGGGGTATAAAATAAATGTGCTGCGTGGGCTCAGGGTCGTCATCACTGCCTCTCCATCAGAGAGAATGGCGTCCCACCTGGCTCCCAGCTTGCTTCTATTTCTGCGTCTTGCTCTCTTTCTTTCATTTCTTTTTTTTTTAATTTCTTTATTGATTAAGGTATCACATATTTGTCCTCATCCCCCCATCCCATCCCACACCCCTCCCCACACATGCCCCCACACCCCTGTTGTCCTTAACCCCTGGGTAGGCTCTCATTTCTTAATCCCCTACTCCTCCACTCAGCAACCGGACCTGTTCCTTTTCCATGCTGGGCGCGGAAAAGAGAGAAACACCTCCACAAGTATTTTTAAAATATATATTTAAAGTAAATAGATTGGTCAGAATAGCATTACCAAAGAAAACCTCAAAAGCCATTTGGACCCCTCGCCAGTTTGGCTCAGTGGATGGAGAGTTGGCCTGCAGACTGAGGGGTCCCAGATTCAATTCTGGCCAAGGGCACATGCCTGGGTTGCGGGCTTGATCCCCAGTAGTGGGTGTGCGGGAGGCAGCCAGTCAATGATTCTCTCTCATCATTGATGTTTCTATCTCCCTCTTCCTTCCTCTCTGAAATCAATAAATAATTTTATTTATTTTTTTTAAAAAGCCATTTGGAGGGCAAAGTCAACAAAGGACTTCAGGCAAATTAACAACAACGAATATATATATATATGACTAATGTAAACATATAACTCTCCTACCCAATGTGGTAATTTTAAATCCTGACTCTTAAGCAAAAATTTCATTTAGAACCTCACTGCTTTTATTTACTTATCTGTAAAGGACATGGTATTAATTAGTTAATGTAATTAACCACCAACAGCCTTTAGTATTATATCTCTGGTGCTATTTTTCTAATTATATGGACCTTTATAACAAACTGACGGCTGACTTGATCCACTTCCCCAAGTAATACTGACACATCTAATCAAGTGAATTTATAAGCCTCATGCCCAGAATACTATTCCCTCCGTTCTCACCGGGGAGCTCCCTCTCATCCTTCAGGTATCAGTTTAAACATTCTCTACGAAGCTTTCCCTGATGCCTCATCCATAAGGTGTCCCTGTGAATGTGTGACCCCCACACCCTGTACTGCTCTGCTGTCAAGATTACCGTAGAGAAAAGTAGGATGAAGGGAAAGTCGATACTCAGTGCCATCACCAGCGCCCTTCCACTCCTCAGCTCCGAGAACACTGGCCGTCAGGCTTCTGTTCCCCCAGGCAAACACGGGAGGATTCATCTCCAGACAGGTTAGTAGGCCAGGACCAGTGGAATAGGGGTAAGTGGAACTGAGACAGATAGTTAAATGGCCCAGCAGTTCTTGCCACCTAGCAAATTACAAAGTCCTATCTTCCCTAACTAAGGACACTTGAGAGTAAATGGTTTACACTTCTCCTCCCAACCAGAGAGCAAATGGCTTAAATCACCCTACTGAGTAGATAGATAACAGAAATTCAATCAGTGCCATTTTGCACCAACACACCCAAGGATGGATGAAGTTAGGGGAATAAATCTCATTTTGGTGCATCAGCATAAAGCTGATGAATATTCTATTGAGATTCTCCCCTAAAATTCCTGCCTTTAGAAAACAGAAAAGAACCCTCAAGACAAAGACCCATCCCTGGTTCTCTCTCTCTGGAGCACACCCACACCTTTCTTCCCTCTCAGGCATGCATCTTTACTTTTCTCCCTTAAACTCGAAGGGTCCCCTCAAGACTTGCAACCAGGGGAGGAATGGGTAGTGGCAGCTCATCCTGGGCTTACCCCCTGAACTTGTCTCCAAGGCCCCCTTTTCTCTGGCTTTTCAGTGAGCTAACAGCAGCCCCATCTTGACTCACTTCTGTCACTGTGACTTTTACTTCTCAGTGAGGCCACACAGCCCAGTGTGGCTCACTTCTCTCCTATAGCAGAGCATCACCTAGTCTCTCTCTTGTTGCTTCTTCTACCCTAAGCCCTTCCTTTGTTTCACTGTCCCCAGCTTTAAGAAACATACTCTCAAAATCACCTGGACTGGTCTTGTGAAATCTTTCCTGCACAAAGTCAAGAACCCACACACTACCAGCTGGCCTGAGGCAGACCCACTCTGGGCCCAGGCCCCTTCCCATGACAATCTCTGCCAAAACTGACCAGGCCAAGAAAAAGACCCACAGATATTGAACAACTGGGAGTCTTTCAATGAAATGGCCCAGCAAGATCATCCTATGTTGATGAGTCCCATTGGTGCCCAGAAAGCTTTTAATGTGCTTAATACTGCTCCTAAGTTTAGAGGAATTCCCAAAACGACCCTCACTTCTGATACCAATTGTCAGTTGGGGAGGGAGGTCCCCAAGACCACTGTCAGGTTCGATAATTTACTAGAAAGACTTCCAGAACTCAGTGAAAGCAAGAAAGCTGTTATAATTGCAGTTCTCGTTTGTCACAGAAAAAAGGATATGGATTGAAATCAGCCAAAGGGAGACACGCAGGAGGCACAGTCCAGGTGGGTTCCCAGCACAGAACCTCCAACTGTCCTCTCTCAACAGAGCAATGAACAGTGCTGACTCCTCCTTAAAGCAACGTGTGGCAATGTGCACAGAGTACTGCCAACCGAGGAAGCTCACCCGAGCTTTGTTGTCCAGAGTATTTAGTGGGTCTTGGTCACAAAGACAGTTAACCCCCATGTGTCTGACCTCAGTTCCCAGCCTCCAGAGGTCAAGCTAATACCACATGACCCAAAGCAGTCACCAGGAAACACACTGTCAGACTATCTGTTGTGGCCAAAGCCCCAGGGAAACAAAGACACTCTTACCAGGCAGGACAGTCCAAGGGTTTAGAGATCGTCTCCCAAGAACCAAGGATAAAAGCCAGACCTGTCTTTGGACATGACTAAATTCTTTACTACACAAATGCCTCATTCTTAAATATGAAGGGACAACAAAGGACTACCTGATATAAAAGGAAAGCTTCTAACAGAGTAAAAACAACTGGACAGGCAAGAGTGGAGGGCACTAAGAGGCAACAGAACACTGTAGGAAGCAGAAGAAAACTTGAGAATGACTATAAATAATATCCTCATCCATAAAACAAGAGGAGAAAGCTATTGTGGACAGAAAGAAAAAGGGGGTTCTATGGAAAGTAACCTCACGGGTGATCTGATCATAAATTTCTAAATGGGCAGCTCAAGATGGGTAGTCACGCCCCAGGCATATAACTTCTTTTTATTTATTTATTTTTTCTTTGTAACTTCTTTAGTTAAAGGCTAATCTTTGCCTTAAGCAAGCCCTACCCATTGTTTCTGTGCATCTAAGTAAACACATCTTTCAGACAACCATCCTCAAGAGAGAACATAATCTTACCTGGTAACTATCCTGTAACCTAATTCCCACCTTCTCTCCCCCACCTCCATGTCTTCTTCCTTACTTTTCCTTCTTATTTCAAAAGCATAAAAGACGCTGAAAAACACTGATTCTCCTGAGCATTGCAGATATTGCTCCTATGCATATGTTGTCAGTTTAGCTCAATCAGACTATTATAAAAATTCTCTAAGGTCTGGACATTTTATACGTGGACACTATAAAGAAAAGGAAACTATTAAAGAGCTCTTAGAAATTAAAAATGTAATAGAAATGAGAAGTCCAATGGAAGACTTGGAAGATGATGTTGAGGGAAATCTCCTATTCCCCCATCCTCCCAAGGGGGGAAAAATGAGACAGAAAACAGGAGAGAAAAAAAAAAAGATAAAATCAAAGGGTCAATCGAAAAAGTCCAACATCCAAGAAGTAGGAATTCCAGGACAAAATTAAGAAAACGAAAGGGAAAAAATTAATCAGAGAAATAATTCGAGAAAAAAGAAAGGTCACATTACAAAATGGGGATAAGAAGAGCATCAAATTTGTCAAGAGGAACACTGGATAGAAGCCAAATACAGTGGAAGAATGCCGTGAAATTCCAGAGGAAACAGAATTTCAAATATCGGATTCTACTCTCAGCTGAAATATCGATTAAATATGACCGAAAAGTAAAAGCATGTTTTGACATTCAAAGCCTTTATTTTCAGGAAGTCGCTGATAACGGCACGCTACCAAATCAGGAAGAAAACCATGAAAGAGGAAGACATAGAATTGGGAAAACAGGGCCATAATAATAGCGTGAAAAGAAAGCCTTGAATGAAGGTGGGGGGAGAGCCCAGTCTACCAGGGATGCAGCAGGCTTCCAGAGAAGCTGGATTCAAACAGGAGAGCTGAGGACACTAGGGGTGATGTCTCCTAGAAAAATACAAACCTAACGAATGACATCATCGCTTTGAATGTACCAAAAAAGCAGTTTCATTGCTGACAGCTGGTGTAGGGTTGAATTAGTAATAACCACATTGAAAACTGAACAAATGAGACAATTCCAGAGAAAATAAAAATTTATTCAAAAAATAAAATGTAATCACAGTGTACCATATGGCTTATAAATGAATATTGACACAGTCTTAATAATAGAAACACTGAAAATGTATCTAACTAAAATGATATTGCCATAATGAGAGGATGGAAGAGGGGCCCTAGGAGAGGAAGGGGGAGATGCAGTGCAAGAGAGCTAAATCTTCATCTTCCACAGCAGAACGTCAATGCATAAAATTTAAAGCTGAAAAATTAAGACTCCCAGTACAAACGTGTTATTTTGAAATATGGAGGTAAATACTAGAAGAAAAGGCTCCTTTGGGGAGCAGGAAGTAGGGATG
The DNA here is from genome assembly GCF_027574615.1 of Eptesicus fuscus. NCBI lineage: Eukaryota > Metazoa > Chordata > Mammalia > Chiroptera > Vespertilionidae > Eptesicus > Eptesicus fuscus. The sequence continues at coordinate 81,109,986 of NC_072479.1, forward strand.
TAGAAGGGCGGGACAGGAGTTTGCTGTATTAACTCTTATAGTCATGCCTTTTTAAAGAGTATAGTATATATTCAATAAAAATTAAAATAACATTTGAAAAGAGAGGAGAGAAGCATTTGCTAACTAATCAGGATGAATACCAGCAGGCCTTATACAGTACAATAAAAGAAGTTGGGCCCTGACCGGTTTGGCTCAGTGGATAGAGCGTCGGCCTGCAGACTCGGGGGTCCCAGGTTCGATTCCGGTCAAGGGCATGTACCTTGGTTGCTGGCCCATACCCAGTGGGGAGTGTGCAGGATTACTTAGTTAAAAGTGAGAGTCTGAACCCAAGACTGACAATGAAGAACCCACTTCACCTCAGTGTTTATAAACTGCTTCCTACTTGTGAATTATTTTATCCCTCTCACAATTCTCCCAAGAGATTTGCCTCCAGGCATACATCCAACATTAAGGGTCAGATTATCTCCCAGTAATTCTCTAAGTTCCACTCAGCTATTTCACGTCCCCTCTATTTCATAAGTTTCATTAGAAAGCATACCATTACATTCCTAAAAGATGCGGCTTCTCCTTTCCTAGAGGCCATCAGGACTTACATTCTGGACTCCACATATGGACTTACAGTATGACTAAAATCTCAGTGTATCCCAGAGGTTTTGATTTATACAGATAGAAGCAAGTATCTCGAGGGGGATATAAACAAAATGTCCTTTACAGGTTGTTCTATACCTGGCCAATCCTTCACTTTTATGAAATGAATTAAATTCTACCAGTCTAAATCAAATGTTGGTTCTTCAGCCTCTATCTATACCTGTTACTTCACCAGGCAAAGTAAGTTAAGGGTCTATATGAGTTCATAAATGCTTGTCAAATTTGGAAAACATACATACACACACACACACACAACACACACACACACACCAAACAATATTGTGAATTAATTCTTGAATTGACAATACTTTGAAAACTGTCATTTAAAAATTAGTTCTTTCATGTTTTTCAGTCAAATTAACATCTTAAATAAATTTGCTAATAGACAAAAATTCCCATCTCACAAGACATTATTACCCAGATCTCAATTTTACTACTATACATTCTCTTGAAAATACACCATTAGACTTAATAAACCAAACTTGGATTTCTGGGAAAATTTCCGATCCATTTCTCCAAGCCCCTACATGTGCCCAGAGTTCAGAAAGAATCATTAGACCTTGAAGAAATTCATCAAGAAGCTGGCAAACTCTGGCACCCTGCTCGGTAAAGATCCAACTCAGCCCTTTGAGACGATTTGATCAATTATTCTAGGAGCTTCAGAGAAAACCTATTTAAGTCTTTCCTCTCAATGAGGCACTTGATGACAGACTTTCCTAAATTAAAATATGAGAATGTCCAAAAATGCCCTGTTATTTATTGATTTCACATGATAAGTCCATAGAAAATATTATTCATAAAGCTGCTGCCCATGCTGGAAGTTGTGCTAGTCACACAAATTAGAGTTTGCAAGGATACTTACCTAAGAAAACAGACCTGCACACAATTAATCCTGTCAAAATATCATACACATAATTTAAATGCTCCAGAATAAAACTAAAAATAATAATTATTATTATTTTGTTTAAATTTAATTATGTTCAGCTCCGGGGGAAAGAAGAAGAAATACGTTAATGGAACTTAATGGTTCTATAAAATCTGTACCTATTTTTCCTGAAACCTATTTCCCCATTACCACTCCTGTACTCAATGTACTCTGCTCTCAGCACATACACACACACTATCCCACTTAAATCTCATTCCAGGAAAAATCTATTACCAGTCATTTGTACTATACCCATGGATTTAAGGTAATATATGACCTCTCCCAGGAAGATTTACTTTTATGTTTGACCTCTAAAGTAAGATATAGTAAATAATGAAGGACATATTTTATGAGGGGTGTTAACAACTTATTTCTGAAAGTTTGTGAGTTCATATTATTCCTGACACCTAACCTTTTGGGCAAATACTTTGTAAATGATCTACTAAGACTCAGTTCAAATCTGCAATTAAAATTTGTATATTTAAATTTTGAAACCAATGCCATAGTTTTACCAAAAAAATATTGCTAGCTCTCAAGCAATAGCATATGAGCATGTGTCTGGGCTCATACATCTATAATAGTCATAGGATGGCACCAATAAATCTTACCAAATGAACGCTTATTCTATAGTCTTGTTATTTATTAATTTCAAACATGCTGATCACAAAAACAAGTTAGAACAATAAAAGAACTTGGCATGGATAAATTCCCATGGGGGGGAGGGGTCCCCAATGATAAATACCTTTAACATATTCCCATATGAAGGAAAGCAAATCATTAGAAAGGTACTGAGTAGCTATCTAGTTTCAACCACCACTGCATTCCAGCATGCACTGCGGCTCCAACTGCCATAGACTCTTTGAACTTCTCCTCACAATTTTATGTTACACTAGAGGCCCGGTGCATGAAATTCATGCACGGGTAGGGTCCCTGGCCTCCCGGTGATCAGGGCTGATCGGGGGCCTTCTGGCTGCCGACCGGGGCCTCCCTTCATTCCACGCCACCCCCTGGTGGTCAGTGCACATCACAGCGAGTGGTGGAACTCTCGGTCTCCCTGTCAAACTCCAGTGGGGACACTTTGCATATTAACCTTTTATATAAATAGATTATATAAATAGATTCCACTCAGCAAACACCCTTGTTCACAATCAGTTATTCTTTAGTTTTAAGTTTAGAACTTCCCCACATTCCTATATTTAGTGAAAGGGAAGGGTAAGGAATTCTTATTGCGGCTCACTACCTTTCAGGAACCATGCCAGTTGCTCTACTTGTCATATCTCTTTTAATCTTCACAATTACTCTGTGACTGAGCTTTTATTAACCCCATTTTTTTTTAAGTGTGAAAACTCAAAAGACAATAGGTAGAAGAATCAGGATTTGAATCCCACAGATTCAGAATTCAAAGTCCAATTTCCTTTCAAAAAAGAAGCTACATTTAATTAAATGGGTAACCATCCCAACATATATACTAATTTGCAGAAAATTTTAATCTGGGTAGTCTAGGACTAAATAACCAAATTCTCCATCTTGAACATGCAATTCTGGTTTGAAACCAAAATGAACTAAGTTTTGAAAGTAAAGGAAAACTTTAAAAAGAAACATGTATTGTGTAGCTGGCATATGTATTATCCATGTTTTATGTCACCTCCTCAGAACCCTTTGATTTGCAGAAAATATCAAATGCTTTCCAATCCCAACTTACCACAGTCTCATGCTCTCCAGTACTGCCTTTATATTTTTAAACACACGCAGAAGGAGCTTGGAATGTAGGTGTACCCCTTAGACAGCAGGCATCTAACATGTGCTAAAATACCCTGACTGTCAGCAGACAGGGCTGGAGTTGATATTGTCTCCCAAAACAAACAAACAAACCCCCGTTACATTATGGAGCACAGTGACTGCCAACACTGTCTGAGAATATCTGTTCAAAACTGAACTTGAGTGGAAATCGCCACCTGCCGGGTGCTGACTCAAAACACCGCCCCCCACCGCACCTGGTCGCCTTCTGCAACTTCTACGCTGGAAGGAGTTCTCTTATGGCACAGCTTTTGACAAGGTGACTGGCTTTCCTTGTGTTTTCAGATGCTCTGTGACAAGCCATCAAAAACGTTAGAGCAACACCACCCTACTTTAAAAAAAAAAAAAAAAGCCATCAGATGTGCCAACTCTGAAGTCAGCCTGAGTTAGCTTTACAGTAACACCTCCTGGCCAAGTTGGTCTGGAAGGACTCCCCCTAGTGGAGCAGAACAGAAACACAGGCTCCCCACCGTCTTCTCCAGGGAGCCAGGTGAACCAGTCCCACAGAGCAGGTAAAAGAAGCCTTCCCAGAGGAGATGAAGTCATGAAGGTAGTATTAGGGACAGTACAGGAATAGCGACTGCCATTCATCAGTTAAGGGTGATTTAGCTACATTCTCACTGAGTGTTCACACTAACACCACCACGGGGACTTTAGGTCGTTTTACAGATGAGAAAACTGAAGCTCAAAGAGATCAAATTATTTGTCCAAGGTCAATCACACGATTGATGTCAGAGTTAAGATTCAAACAGGTCTCTATGATTCTAAACCTAAGTTATTTCCAGAATGCTTATATGCAATCTTCAGAGTGAAACACGTATTTACTTAATTTATCTATTTGACATACAATTTCACAAGGATTTAACGGGCGTCTCTATTCCCAGCCTTGTGAGATTTTTACCTGACAAACCTGTTCATCACTTCCTCACAGCACTATCTGACTGTCCCCACCAAGTCAATCGTTGCTTTCTACTCAAGTCAGAGATGACATTAATCTGATTCAGATTATATATAGTTTTCATGAAATGGAAGTACATTCTAAAGTAACCAAATAGTCAACACAGCAAACCTGAAAAGATAAATACAATGTGTACTATTTGAACAAACAAGAAAAAAGTTAACCAAATATGGATTTTTCTGAGGCAGATGAGAAAGACCAGAGGCAGAGAGATGAGCTCTGTAGGAGGCCACCATCATGATTTAGGTGTGTGAAGGAATGAGGCAAGGATAGGAATAGAAGGAAAGAGGAAGAGGTGAATCCACAAGACATTTTTTTCTTTTAGTGTAAGAAACATTAAGACTGTACTCAGTATTCTGTGATGCAGAGGAACAAATACAAAATAAAAGGCTCTGCTTCCATAAAGAGTTATGAAGTCAAGACATGCACTACTGAAACACCTAGAGAGAAAATCCTACCTAATAATAGACAAACATGTAAATTGACCACACCTCCGCTATGCCCACAGCCAATCAGAGTGAGTATGCAAGTTAACCCAACAAAGATGGCGGATTAATTTGCATATGCAGGCACAGAGCTGCTGGGAGGAGTGGGACGCCTGCTATGAGGGGGAGGGATCACAGCAGAGGGAGCTACAGGAGCAGTGCTCCGGACAGAAGCGAGGACATGCTGGCTCCTGGACGGGCTAGGAGCTGGGACGTGCTGGCTCCCGGGCAGCTGGGAGTGAAGCCAGGGGAAGGAAGGCCTATTCTTGCACGAATATCATGCAACAGGCCTCTAGTATATAATAATACATTCAATCATGTTCAATCACCAGAGAAAGGGGCGGGATGTGAATTGAGCACTGGAGCTTACAGCCTTGAAAGCCAGGGAAGACTGCTATGGCCAGAGAAGGAAGGACAAGGTCTGAAGTCAAGCATGGGAACAACCTACAAATCCACAGAATGGTAATAATGCTAGGTAATAATCAGAAAAGTTCAGAACTAAAAGGATCCTCAGGGATCATGTTTCTGTTTTCTGTTTTGTTTTTTTAACCCTTTGCACTCGTTTTTTTCTCAATTCCTTTATTCTACTCGGGATTTAATTTTTTAAATACCCCAGATTTTACAAAGCACGGCAGTAGAATAAAAAACTGGAGTTTCTTTTCATACAAACTTATTTATTTGGATTTTTTTATATTTCAAATTATTGATACATTCAAAGAGTATAAAAAGAGCTGCTACCGATGCTAACCGTGTCGAGTCACACTCGACATCCGAGTGCAAAAGGTTAAAGAGACCTCATTTTTTGAGAAATTTTAGGTTCATAGCAAAATTGAACAGAAGGTACAGAGATTTCCCATTTACCCCTTGTTCCCCGCTAACACCACAACACATGTATACCACTTCCCCCACTATCAACGTCCCCCACCGGAGCAGGTGATGAACCTCACTGTCGCGTGTCTGTTTCAGATTTGAAAAGTACAAACCAGTGCCCCTGCCTATGGTCACATGTCCAGATGCTATCAAAGCTAGGACCAAAGTGCCTGGGTCCCCATCCTACATAGCAAATCCTTCCCAGATAAACCCCAAGGCATTAAGTGAAGCATACAGGGCCAAGTACAGGTTCTCTGGCATTCCTCTGTGTGACGCCAACTTTCAACTTCTTCTGTACGTGTAACTACTGTCAAGCACCAAAGCGATTGAACTTTCTGTAAGGGACTAGAGAAAGCTCTGCTATCCAGAGCTTGAACTCCTTCACAGCTACAAATCCTCTATAATAAAAGCCTAATATGCAAATCGACCAAAGGGCAGAACAACTGGTCGCTATGACACACACTGACCACCAGAGGGCAGACGCTCAATGCAGGAGCTGCCCCCTCGTGGTCAGTGGGCTCCCACAGGGGGAGCGCTGCTCAGCTAGAAGCCAGGCTCACAGCTGGCAAGCGCAGCAGTGGTGGCGGGAGCCTCTCCTGCCTCTGTGGCAGTCAGACATCCCCCGAGGCTCCCGGACTGCAAGAGGGTGCAGACCGGGCTGAGGGATCCCCCTGAGTGCATGAATTTCATGCACCGGGCCTCTAGTACTAGTATAATAAGCACCACCACAACCTACCTTCCTCCACACTACAAACATAATAATTTCCAAGGAAACATGAATGTTCCTCTTTCCATGAGAAACTTAACTGAATTTTCTGGTAGATAATCTCAGATCTTCAGGTAATAGGAGATCTTTAGGGTCGGTCCCCTCTGGTCTCTGAGATCATGCAGAAGACATGCTCATGTCAATTTCCAAACTCATCATGAAGAACACTGGTTATGCTTTTCCATCCGCCACTGGCATCATCTGAATAAAATATGCTCATTTTCAGACATAATACACCTTTCAGATATATGCACCTGCTTAACCACCTTACCCTCCTGGGTTTTCCAACTTCTCACACTCATTTTAACACACTTCTTCACTTAATTTAATCAGAAAAAATGAAAGGCTAATATCTCTACAATTTCCTTGTCAAAGCTTTGCTAACCAAGTATTTAAAAAATATAATAAACATATGGATATAAAGGTAAAAGTGACTGAGAGGATTCATCAAGAAATAATATATAGTAATTTAAGGTTCTCTGAATCTCTAATTAATCTGAGGAACTCGATAGCTTACTGCAGGGTTCCTCTGAATCTGCAGTGTTCCTAAGAGCCATCTGGGGAGCTCGTGAAAATGCAGGTTCCTGGGCCCCTACCATGGACAGCAAAAACTACTGTGGGGCTCAGGAATGTGCATTCGCAACAAGCATCCTGGATGGTTCTAGTTCAGGGACACAGCCTGATTGAGCTTCTACAAAGCTAATGGCGGGAGAAGCAATGCAAAGTATTGGAATAAACCTGCACAGAGAGAGCCTGAATTTCAACTCCAGGACTGGCTCTAACCAGCCACGTGACCGTGGGCCTCATTTCCCTGTGCCTCAGTTCACTCGTCTGTAACAGGAGGGTGTTGGACTGATCGCTACGATAGCTTCCTGCTATGAAAATGTGATATTAAAAGAAAAAGTAACTATAAATGTGGGCACTATTATTTTTCCAGAAAATAGGGTTTGAAATATTCATAATTAATGTTTACTCAAGGATCTCTACATTAGAGTCTGTATACCTTAAGCTTGCCAGATACCTAGTTGAATGTCATGTTAGACATTTTAATGAAGACACACACACACACACACACACACACACAATCCCCTATCTTGTGGCCCTGGGGTAAGGAGCGTGACCACCATGTGTTCAGTAGAAAAGCTTATCTGAATCTGGATTACAAGAAAAGTTGAGTTAGCTACTTTTTTTTTTAAATATATTTTATTGATTTTTTTACAGAGAGGAAGAGAGAGGGATAGAGAGCTAGAAACATCGATGAGAGAGAAACATCAATCAGCTGCCTCCTGCACACCCCCTACTGGGGATGTGCCCGCAACCAAGGTACATGCCCTTGACCGGAATCGAACCTGGGACCCTTGAGTCCGCAGGCCGACGCTCTATCCACTGAGCCAAACCGATTTCGGCTGAGTTAGCTACTTTTTTAACAATATTTTTTGTTCCTCTTTTTTATTGAATGTATTGGTGTGACATTGGTTAATACAATTATATGGGTTTCAGGGGTACAGTTCTATAACACATCATCTGCAGATTATGCTGTGTGTTCACCTCCCCCAGTCCAGTCTCCTTCCATCACCACTTTGGCTACTGTTACCAGACTTGAAAGTATCACCGTGTTGACATTATTAACCACATTCCAAAGGAAGCACAGCGCCACTTAAGTGACACCTTTTCGGGGAAGTAATTACCAGGGCTCCTCTCATCTGAGACTTTGCTTTAGGGAGGAAGGCCTGGCTGTACAAAGAGAGTCAGAAGCTGCAGCCAGAGTGTCTCAACGTTTTAAAAAAAATCTGTATAAACTGGAGCTGAGATGAAACATTTATCCTTCTCTTGCAACCACTCTGGTTTCCAGGGAACTGACTGGCGCGGCGGAGGCAGGCGGAGGAGAGGCATCTCCGCAGCCGCACACACGGAACACACACCAAAGTTAGCGGGAAAACTTCAAAGTGCCTTTTTATGCCTTTAACTCAACGATGAACACATTTCAAGGTGACCCAATCCTCAAGTGACAGGCAGTGTTTCAAAAGGGCCAGAGCTCTCCACTTAAACAATTTCTAGTGACACGCTCCCGGCGCGTCCTCAAGGGCTCCACCTGCTGTCGCATTGACTGGTCCTGCTTTCCTGGCAGAGACATCCCGTCTTCCCTCCTAACAATTAAAATCCAAAGGGCTCAGGTACTTTAGAAACGTGTTTGCTTTTTAACCTAGCAGACACCGTGGAGGACTTGTAATTATTCCATTCTGCAACAAACCCACATTATTATTTTGTAGAGGTTTGTGTTTTTTCTTTCTATTTATCCAAACCAGTACCAGAATAATAAAACACAGCCTCCTCTGTCATGCTTGTAAGCAAACAGGGAAAGGTTTCTCAGGTAAAAATCAAAGGCAGGGTTCACCAAAGGACTCCCAATTTAGAAATCTGAAAAGGTGCGTGATCATCGTGTTGACTTGGTGCGTGTATCTCATACACGGAATATGATTTTCCCTTCTCTCTTCACTAAAATATTACTCTTTGTCATGACAGCAAAACGAGATGATGGCAACAGAAATCTGGACATGGGGTTCCTATGGCTAATGCCACGTGCCAGGCTGGTTTTGCTCGGTTCCTTTGGAGAAACTACACCCTGTCCAAGATGTCCTTTCCCAGGAAACCTCCCCTGGACTCTGGGAGCTCCTCTTACTCCCCTGACCACCCCCTATGGTCACTTTTATTGTTGTTGTTGTTGTTGTTGTTAATCCTCACCCAAGGATATTTTTCCCATTGATTTTTGGAAAGAGAGTAGACGAGGCGGGGAGAGAAACAGTGATGGGAGACACATCTATTGGCTGCCTCCCGAACATGCCCCCGTTGAACCCAGGTAAATGCCCTTGACCTGGAATCGAACCCAAGACCCTTCAGAGCGTGAGGCTCTGACCACTGAGCAACACCAGCCAGAGGCCCTAGGGTCACTTTTATCTTACTGCAATGATCTCCATGACGGTCTCCCTTAGTTGACTGTGAGCCCCGGGAAAGCAGAGATCAGGAAGCTATCTATGTGGAGGTGCCCCAGCCATGAGCATGAGCAATAAGGTACAAGTGCCGGGAAAGTGGGCACTCCACTAGTTTGTTTTTAATTTTGTATAAATGTATACGGTATGACAATAAATTTAAAATTTTATTCTGGCCAAAACCGGTTTGGCTCAGTGGATAGAGCGTCGGTCTGCAGACTGAAAGGTCCCGGGTTCGATTCTGGTCAAGGGCATGTACATTGGTTGCGGGCACATCCCCGGTGGGGGGTGTGCAGGAGGCAGCTGTTCGATGTTTCTCTCTCATCGATGTTTCTAGCTCTCTGTCCCTCTCCTTTCCTCTCTGTAAAAAATCAATAAAATATATTTAAAATTTTATTCTGGTCCCCTGAACAACTGTTCTAAATGGGGGAGTGGGGGTGGGGGGGTGAATGTGAGCAAGGTTAGACTGATGGGGGGAGCCACTATGGACCACAGCAGGGTATCGGAGCCTAAACAAGTGAGGGGGACACTCATACACGGGGGCGGCCCAGGGTCCAACCATAACACGGAGGGTATCTGCACAAAGGGGCAGCCAAATACGGGAAGTCAAGACAAGCATGAGAAGGAAGCTGTCCATGTGGAGGGGCAGCCTGACCGACTGCCACAGACCTGCTGGGGGACCACAGGCCAAGGTTCTCCAAGTTGGGTGTGTAGCAGAACCACCCAGAATCCGTGTTAAGACTCGGAATGCCAGGCCTCAAGGCAGCCACTTCTGATTCATTAAGACCTCATGGCGCCTGCATTTTTAATGAGCTCCCCAATAAGGTCAGTGCTGCTGGTCCCGGGGCCACATTCCTGGTTCAAAGAAATCAAGCGGCTTGGCCGGAGCTATAGGCTACTGAATAGGAGGGCCAGGTTTGGGTTCGTTTGTTTTTTCCTTCTGACTCCAAACTGGCCAAGCCTTCTCTCTACAAGGACACATCTGTCACCTACCCACATAGGACCAACACTGCCCAAAGAAAAAGGTTTCTTTAGGTTTATGTTTAGTTGGAGAAAATCAGAAATGAACATTTTTAAGTAGAAAATATCTTTAGCAGATAGCACTCATCACTAAACACTGACATAAAAGTTAACATTAAAGTTAGAGGGTTTCTCCTTCTTTCACGTATCCAAATGCTATCATAAAAGCACATTTTCCTTGAAGGGTTTTATCATGAGGGTCAGTCTTAAATGAACCTATTTTTTTAAGTCTATTAATTAGAAGTATATACATTAAAATATAAGTACTTAGGATTGGATTAGTAATAATTTTAGGTTTTTGTGCTAATTGTATTTTCTAAAACTTTTACAATAAACATGAATTCCTCTTGTAATAAGAAAAAGAACCAGCTGGTGTGGTTCAGTGGTTGAGCGATGACCTATGAACCAAGAGATCACCGACTGATTTCCAGTCAAGGCATATGCTCTGGTTGTAGGCTCGATCCCCAGTAGCGGGCGTGCAGGAGGCAGCAGATCAATGATTCTCATCACTGATGAAACGTTTCTACCTCTCTTTTCCTCTCTGAAATCAATAAAAATTTATTTCAAAAAAGAAAAAGAAAAATTAATTTCTTTTAAAAAGTTACAATATGTATTTTAAAAGACTTAATTAGAAAACTCCATAGAAGACATCAGATAAGCTACTGCATAAATTAATAGTGAAGTATTTTTTCCTAGTACATAAATAATTTTAGCATTTTAGGCTAAACCTCTGTCTAGATTAATGATTAATACCAGTGAGGGAAAACACTCTTGTGTATCTGATTTTAATTAAAGAAAATAAAACAAAACTATGATCATTGAAATCACTGCATAAAAACCACACTTACTATCATTCTATATAGCAACTGTTTTTGTCTATACCCGTGGTCGGCAAACTGCGGCTCGTGAGCCACATGTGGCTCTTTGGCCCCTTGAATGTGGCTCTTCCACAAAAATACCACGGCCTGGATGAGTCGATTTTGAAGAAGTGGCGATAGAAGAAGTTTAAAAAATTTGGCTCTCAAAAGAAATTTCGATCGTTGTACTGTTGATATTTGGCTCTGCTGACTAATGAGTTTGCCGACCACTGGTCTATACTGTTTCTTTTCAACAAATGAATGGAAGTGATTCTAATTCTTGCAAATTAAGAAAGCAAAAATGTTATATGTCAACTAGTGGCTCGGTGCACGGATTCATGCACACTGAAAGGGAAATTAGAAGAAAGATTCGTGCAGTAATTACGTTACTGCAAAAAATTACATCAAAATAGTATATATAATATAGTATTATAAAATTAAAACATGCATGCAATTGGCGCCAGCGAGAGCTTTATATGTATTGCACATGCGTGAGTCAATGTTTATTTTTAAATTACCAGTGCGTGTCATTATGTACCAGCCGGTCAGTCGGTCGGACGTACGTATGGTCGGTCACTTAGCCTTTTATATATAGAGATTATATCTCAATTTTAAAAAATAAAGTAAAAGTAGTTGAACTGTATTTCTTGAAAGAACAAAATTAAACCTCTAAGTTTAGGGAAAATAAAGGTACATCTTCTATGAGCACAAAGTCAGAGTCACATCCCTGAAGATACTGAGGTAAGACCTGCACCCCATCCCTATCCCCACCTCCATCTTTCAGGATCTTCCAATCTAGGGAATATTCCTTTATTACTAAAGTTCACACTCCAGAGGTAGAGCTTGAGTTTAAAACAATCTCCCAAAAGGCAGTGACTAAAGGGGAATCAATTTGGTGAGGAAATCAACTGTCATTATAAAAATACGCTCTTACCGTTCCACCAAAATTCTAGACTACCTCTAGACTGTTTAGTTAGAAAAGATATTTTTAAAGAAAAGTAAAGTACCTCTGTGTTATACATCATTTACAGCTAATGCTCTCAAAATTAGCCCCTAAAAACAGAACTCTATATAATATTTTTATTAACGCCTACTAGGTATCCACAATGTATCACACTTTACATCCTCTCATTTAATCTCCAAACCAGTTTATGAGGTAAACTAGAGGCCTGTTGCACAATATTTGTGCAAGAATAGGCCTTCCTAGGTATCCACAATGTATCACACTTTACATCCTCTCATTTAATCTCCAAACCAGTTTATGAGGTAAACTAGAGGCCTGTTGCACAATATTTGTGCAAGAATAGGCCTTCCTTCCCCTGGCTTCACTCCCAGCCACCCGGGAGCCGGGAAGTCCTCGCTTCTGTTCAGAGCACCGCTATGCTCCTATAGCACCCTCTGCCGCTCTCCCCTCCCCTCATAGCAGGCGACCTGCCCCTCCCCGCTGCCCTGTGCCTGCATATGCAAATTAACCCACCATCTTTGTTGGGTTAATTAGCATACTCACTCTGATTGGCTGTGAGCGTAGTGGAGGTGCGGTCAATTTACATGTTTGTCTATTACTAGGTAAGATACTATTATAAACATTTTACAGATTAAGAAACTTAAGCACAGCCCTAGCCAGTTTGGCTCAGTGGATAGAGCGTTGGCCTGCAGAATGAAGGGTCCCAGGTTCCATTCCCGCCAAGGGCACATGCCTGGGTTGCGGGCTCGATCCCCAGAAGGGGGCTCGCAAGAGGCAGCTTATCAATGATTCTCATCATTGATGTTTCTATCTCTCTATCCCCTCTCCCTTCCTCTCTAAAATCAATAAAAATATTTTTTAAAAAAGAAAGAAACTTAAGCACTGAGTGGTTAAGGAACGTGCCCAAAGTCACACGGCTAAATTCAAGGTCCACCATACAGATAGCCAAGTTACAAAGCTTAAACCGAGATCCTTAACCTTGGCAGATCATGGTTTATGCTATGTTTGAATTACAAATTTTTCACACTTTCTGGAAATCACAATGAAAGTTTTCTAGCAATGGCATTTTTTAAAATAGTAAAGTCATTCATTGGGCACGTTTACAAGTCTTCGTACCTCTAAAATCATACTCAATTCTCCCTAAGTTATCTAGTCCCGAGGCCTGACAACTCCTCCACGGCCAGGCCACCGAGCATTAGGTCACACAGGGATTCCACACCAAGTGGGCAAGGAAGGTTTTCCACTAGTTCTGCTGGTTCGGGGTTCGGGGTCCTGTTCTTTGCAATCAAGGAGCTGCTAGAAGGTACACCAGAGGGAGGCTGGGAGTCGAATCCTTTCCTATCCCCGCGGCTTAGAAAGAGGCGGCGTGGGTGTCCCGGCCGGCGGGAGGGTGCCCCAGAGTCAGGTCTCCCAGGCTCGGCCTGGGGGTGGGGGCGGCCGGCGCACTGCTTCCCGGCCCGGCGAGCACCCGCGTGGGCCCAGGGCCCCGGGCGGCGGCGAGCCCCTCGCCGGCCGGGAGGCGGCAGGACGCGGGAGGCGGACGCGCGGGAGGCGGAGAGGGGCCCTTACCGAGCTCGGCGCCCGGGTTGTGCGGCGACATGGTGCGGGCCGCTGCAGCGGTAGCCGGGTCCTCCGCCCGGGTTCACCTCCGCCCAGCCCTTCCTCCTTCCTCCTTCCTGTGCGCCCCGCGACTCCGCCGCGATCGCCCCGCCCTGCGCCCTCGGGGCGGAGCCGTGCACCTTGGCCGCGCGGTGAGGACCCGGGCGGGGGCTCCGCCGGGAAATCCTGCCCCCCTCCCCCCATCCCCCTCTCCGGGGTCCTCTCCGCGAGGGGCGCCACTCCAGCACCAGCTCCCGGAAGGAACGCTAGCAAAACCCGTTCTGAAATCCTGAAGTTGCCGGCTGCACCTCGGAGTACCAACGTTTAGAAACTCTTACTAGTAGCTGAGAGATTGCATACCTTGGCCAGGAAAAGAAGGGGCGCAGGAGTGGGAAGACCTGGTTTCTCAGCCTCGCTCCGACACGGCGACCCTGCGCACATCAAATGCCCTGCCGCGCTTCATGTTCCTCATCTGTAAGGAATGACCTTGACAACTTCCTCATCTGTAAGAATGACCTTGACAACTTCTTGGAGCTCTAAACTCTGAATGTGTGACACTGAGGTTTTTTCTTTTCACTCTGACTTTTGTGATCAGAAGTTGAAAATGGTCCGAAGTCGCTCAACATAGGCGACTAGTCATTCCATCTGTACTCACAATCCTGGAAGAAAACTTCGTTATGGCTTGCCTGCCATGACCCGGTTACTGCTTTCAGGTGTATGCTAGCCTTTGAGTCCAGAACAGTCCTGCCAAGAAGGTGTGATATCTCCACAGCCATACCTACAGACACCAGATTTCTGAATAGAGAGACATCCTGAGGTAGTGGAACCCCCAATATACCAGCAATTCCACGTAATAACTACGCGATTCTAGGAATGTTATTGTCTACTTGTCTGAGAAATGGGGATCAGAATGTATTCGCCTGTAAAGTTGTTGTCTATGTGTAAAGCATGTAGTAGGTGTTCAGCAAATGGAAGCTGTTAATGTTAGTGTCAGATTCACAGGGCAGTTTGGGGATTAAATAGGAAAAGTAATCCCAGTCCTATTCCCTTATACTGAGCTGCCTCTCAGCCTTGTCAACACAGAACTGTTGTGAATATTTTGGATGTATCTAGATTCTATTCATACATATAATAACACTTAGTTTAAAGATAAACTAAAAATAAAAAAGCAGACCCTAAGAGCCTGGAGCTGGCCTAGCACAGCTACATCACCATGCTCTCCAGTTAAACATAAACAGCTTCACAGAACGCCAACATCAGCCAAGGCCATTGTGACCATGATGAATCAACAAAAACAAGACCACTCATAATCATGTCTGAACACAGAAGAAAAAAAAAAAAAAAAAGAGCATTGCCCAAACCACAAACATGGCCTAACCGCCTCCTCCTATCCTGCCTAATATAAGTGACTGTCACTTCGTTACCCATCAGTTTTAGCCTCATTCCATTCTTCTTGTGTTTTAGGTAATAATTAAGTTGCCTTGTCATAGAATTATCACTGCTTCCTGCCAGCAATCGAATCCAGAGCAATGGCCCAATTCCTTGAACTTTCCCCAAATCACCAAACACAAGGCCAAATCCCATGTCCTTTCTAACATCCTCTTCCTGAGACATCTCACAATTCCCCATGGTGAGCATTCTCCCTTGTTGCATCAAGTCAACGAACCCAAATTTATCCTACTCGAGGTGCGTTCCTGGTGGTCTTCAAATGGAGAGCACTGACATCCTTAAAAGATACAAAGACAACAAATAGAATCCAATTTAAGGGGAAGATACAACTCTAAGCCAAATTCCAAACCATTCATTATACGTTCATGTATAGTGTAAATTTATTAAAACTAAAACAAAAAGTTGTGAGAATCCCAACTTAGCTGAAAACCAGAATCAGGGCAGCCTCCTACAGCAAGCATTTTAGCAATATGTCTAAAAAGAATTTCTCAAGGACTTTTTTTCTAAAATTGACCTGTTATACAGTACTCATCTAGAATTAATCTCTAGAGTTTGAAAGTATATTAAATTGGCAGCATTCTGAGAGACAGAGGTGATAGAATGCAAAAAATAAATAAAATAAAAATGAGTTTCTTTAATGGAGAAATGTTGCCAAGGTTCACTTTGTGAGTTCCCCTTTTAAATGTATGGCCTTCCGAAACTTCTGAAGAGCCCCTAAGGCAAGGCCTCTCAAAGAAAGCTCTATAGAGCACCACTACTACATTGGAATCCCCCAAGTGTTTTTATCTAAAGTCAATTCTAGGCTTCACAACAGCCTTACTGAATCTGAATCTCTAGGGCCCTGGAATCTGTATTTTAACAAGTTCCCTCAAATGATATTCATGTGAGCTAAATTTGGAGAATCATTAACCTAGATGCACAGGAGAGCAAACTATGCATGCCCATCTGGTACTATACCCAAACTGGCTCTTTTTAAAAAAATATATTTTATTGATTTTTTACAGAGAGGAAGAGAGAGGGATAGAGAGTTAGAAACATCGATCATCTGCCTCCTGCACACTCACTCCCCACTGGGGATGTGCCCACAACCAAGGCACATGCCCTTGACTGGAATCAAACCTGGGACCCTTTAGTATGCAGGCCGACGCTCTATCCACTGAGCCAACCCAGTCAGGGCCAAACTGGCTATTGTTAACCTGTCTTTATTTTATTCTTTTTATCCATGAAGATTTTGCATATCATTCCTTTTTGTGGATGTTTTTAATAAAAATTTTAAATTGCCATAGAAATTGTCTGTCTTCCCATCCACACCCCTTCTTCAATTAAAATTGAAGCCCCGGGAATGTATCCTATTTATCTTGAAGCCTGAAGAACCTACCTGGCCTGGGAGATAGGAGTAAATTCCAAGGGCATTGACTATTTGCTGGTTTGTCATAAGCCTAGCGTTTAGTACAGTACTTGGCACATAGTAGGCTGTGAATATTTGTTAGATAAATGATTGCATATTACTGTGCTATTTTCTTAGAGTGCCCATTGTTTTATCCAGCCCGATTTCATTTGACTGGTCTCTAATTTTATGATTTCTCAGAGCAGTCATTCCACTTAGACTGGATTGCAAACCAGTATTTCTAAATTAGAATGGGAAAGTATAGAAGCAGGAAGGACTAGGGAGGAGTGTGAATATTAGAAGTGAATTATTTCATAACTGGAGGGAGACTTATAAACCATCTAATTCCTACTTCACGGTGAAATAAGAAAAATAAGAATTATACTGAGTCTTTTATGAAGCTAAATTTATTCAATTTAAAGAACAGTTCTTCATTCTGAGACTACGTCCTTCACTACAACTTGGATTTTAAAATGTCCTATTTTAAATGAAGATTGTGGTGGCAATTTTTTTTTTCTTTTTTGACAGCTTCACTTGGCAATATTAGAAGCAGACATTCTATTGTGCCCACCTCCATTTTTCTAAACTATTGGTCCACCAAATCCCAGAGTTAGGGAATTACTGAATGATTAAATATATGTTAGCTAATATTCTTATGAGGTAAGCCCTTTACATCAATTATTTGATATTTCCCTCTAAAAGAATCTATGTGTGAGAACTATCATCTCCCTTTACAGATAAAGAAGTTGAGTCTTAGAGAGTTTAGACTGTAAGTGTTAGAGGATGATTCAACCCCAGGCTATATAATCTTACACACCACACTTACTAGCCCACTCTCCCTCTCTCTCTGAAGCTGAACTCATTAGACAAATCATTTATTCCCCCCTAAAATCAGGTTCCCCATGACATTCATGTGCCACTTAGCAACAGGGATACATTTTACGAAGTGCATTGTTAGGTGATTTCATCACCGTGTGAACATCACTAAGTGCACTTACACAAACCTAGATGGGCTAGCTTGCTACCTACACTCCTAGGCTATATGGTGCAGCCTATTGCTCCTAGGCTGCAGACCTGTACAGCATGCTACTGTACTGTATACTGTAGGTAATTGTAACACAATGGTATTTGTGCAACTAAACATCTCTAAACATAGGACAAGTATGGTATAAAAGTTAAGTGCCTCTGTATAGGGCACTTACCATGAATACAGCTTGCAGTACTGGAAATTGCTCTGGTTGAGTGGCGATGTGAAGGCCTAGGAGATTCCTGTTCACTGCTGAGGACTTTATAACACTGCACGTAGGCTACACCAAACTTATAAAACACAAAATGATGCAATCAAGAGATGCGGTAAGCAAAAGATGAGGCTGTTGCTGGCGTTACGTGGCACACTGTTTTAGAGCAAATTTTTTTTTAAAGTAGAAATACACTTGAAAATAATGATAAAAAGCATAGTATAGTAAATACATAAACCAGGAACATAGTTTATTATTATAGAGTATTATATATTGTACACAACTATCTGTGCTATCATTATACAACTGTCTGTGCAGATTTGTTAATACCAGCAGCACCACCAAAGTGAGTAATACATGTACTACAACAGGTAAGACAGCAATGATGTCACTGGGCAATGAGTTTTTCAGCTCCTTTATAATCTTGCCAGAGGCTTGGTGCACGAAATTCCTGCATGGGTAGGGTCCCTAGGCCTGGCCGGCGATCAGGGCCCATCTGTGGGGCCACCGCCACCGGTTGCCTCCCTCTGTGGGGCGACCGGTGGGGCGATCAGGGGGGCCTCTGCTGGTACCTGCCTTGGCTGGCCTGGGGCCTGAGGGTTGGGGGCAGCTCCTGTGTTGAGCGTCTGGCCCTGGTGGTCAGTGCGCGTCATAGTGACTGGTCGTTACACTGGTTGTTCAGCTGTTTGGTCCATTTGCATATTAGGCTTTTATTATATAGGATGGGATTACCATCATATATGCAATCTTGTAAACTAAAATCAGTTATTTTCCACTACACCAAGTTCCATTCTCTCATTAGCTGTGTAAAGTGATTCAACCTATAAATATTGCCCATTAGCTATCAGCAGGTAAATTAGTCAGATGCAGATTTGTTTCTTCAGGACCTCTATTGGTTTTAAAGTACCACTGACTAGGTGACACTGTGTCTATCTAGTTCACATTATGTCACACTGAAAATTGTGCTTTTCTATAGATAAGCCAAGCTTCCTGAGAATTCTCAGCAATTCTTCCTCAGGAATCCTCCTTGTGTAAGAGAACAATATATAATGTATGTGGTAAAACATAAGGTACCACCCAGCCGGCATGGCTCAGTGGTTGAGTGTTGACCTATGAATCAGGAGGTCACAGTTCTATTCCTGGTCAGGGCACATGCCCAGGTTGAGGGCTCTATCCCCAGTATGGGGCATGCAGGAGGCAGCTGATCAATGATTCTCTCTCATCACTGATGTTTCTATCTCTCTCTCTCCCTCTCCTTCTCTGAAATCAATAAAAATATATTTTAAAAAAACACCATAAGGAACTTACTAAAGATATATTGTCCCTTGGTCTGCATTTTCAACTCCCCATTTTATTGTTGCTGCTTTCTGCAAAATTACATCCCTTTTCCCATCTCCCACCTTAGCCTCAAAGAAAAGGCAAGCTAAATTAATATTCCATTGAACTTAAACTATTAAAAATGTAACCTACAAGTTAATATGAATTATGGTACATCTTTACTATACTGTTTTGTAGCCATTGACTAGAATTGTTGAACTTTATTTACTGACGGGAAAAGCACGTAAGAGAATTAATGGACCACACTCAACCTGGTTTCTTTGAAGAAACCTCTGGATGACACTAAAACTGAAAAGTAATGATTCATAAGGTTAATTACTAAAATTAGGCAGGATTTGGGGTTACCATAACCTATCGGACACCTATACTAATAAAAGGGTAATATGCAAATTGGTCACGAAGCCCTCCCAGTAACAGAACAGCAGGCTGCGTGGGACGACCAGGCCAGCAAGGGGGTTAGCAAGGGATGACCAAACGACTGACCAGCAGGCTGCATGGGGCGACCAGGCTAGCAGGGGGGTTAGCGAGGGACAACCAAATAACTGACCACCAGGCTGCGTGGGGCGACCAGGCCAGCAGGGGGGGCACTAAGGGGCGACCAGGCCGTCGGGAGGGGGGTGTGCATTAGGGGCAACCAGGCTGGCAGAGGGGGACAGTTGGGGGTGATCAGGCTGGCAGGGGGTACGGTTAGGGGCAATCAGGCAGGCACGCAGGGGAGCAGTTAGGAGCCAGCGGTCCCAGATTGTGAGAGGGATATCCAACTGCCAGTTACAAAATGTTAGAAGACATTCCTTTGGATCATAAATACCAAGGTACTTCATGAGTCTAACCTAGTGCATATAAATCTTAATTTTATGTAGCACACAGTATCTACGATTAGAGCCTGTCACACACTAATACTGCTTCTATAAAGCAGAGGACCAAACATGTAGTAAGTTGGCTCTCCCTATGACAAACATCTCTTGGCCTTCTAAGGTGGTCATAACCCACAGGGCTTTCTTCTAGTTACCACCAGTCAATAACTTACATTCTTTGGTTGAAAAGAAAAAGCAATTTGGCAGAGATGTTATTCATTGTTCAAAAGTATTTCCAAAGCACAAGATTAATATCCCCTCACTATTTAAAAAAATTAATACAAATCTAAATTCCATTCATCCATTTTTTTTGGAAGGTTGGTAACAAGGCTTTTTGAATGCCATCTGAATCTAAAGAATAAAGTAAAATAAACATTACAGGTCCACAATTATCCCATTTTTATAAAACCTTTTCTATCTATGTCTATATGCACAAGGATACACTATTGTGCATTAATGTTACTGAATTTCAATAGATTTTCAGGGTGGTGGGATTTTGAGTGATTTTTCTGCTATATTTCTGTTAATTTTTAATTGTTTTTCGCATAACGACCATGTATCATTTAAATAAGTTATTATTCTGAAAGTTTGTTTTTAAGGCAGGTCAAGTAAGAATGTGTTAAGTGCAACATGAGCAAATTGCAAAAATTCAGTACAAGTAATTGAATCTCAAAATTAGGAAACAATGTTTACTTCAGATTCTTTAATCAGATTATTTTGATACAGTTGTGATGTAGGCAATTTCCTTTTACAAAACTCAAATCAATTTTCCCCAAGAAACAAACATTGTTTTGTTTTAGAGGCATTTTATTTAGACAACTAAAAACAATTAGGTGTTCAGAAGCAGTGTACAATGAACAAGAAATCAAGCCAGTTACTTTATCATGAATTCCCCCTCTTCTTTACAATGAAAGACACACACACAAAAAAAGGCTTTCTGCTGTAAGGGAAAAGTCAGAAAAATAGGCCAATATATTTTCTTCTTCGTAATAACATAAACAGCTACAATAAATCTAACTGTAATAAGAGAAATTGGACGTTGGCTTGTACATATTCATTGAAAAGACAACAGGCCATCGAATTACAAGAGCATAACGCCACCTGCCTTCACCTGATACTCTTGCATGTTCACTTACAGGTGACACCAAGTTTGTTAGTTCCACACTGGAGCTAATTCATATTCCTCATAATTTTCTGCTCCATGTTTGTCTTAAGTAGAGACCAACTCTGGAAGGCTGATGCTTTTCTCTGCTTGTCTTAGTCCGTAGTTGTATACTGTTTGAGGCATATGCATGATACTCAGGCCTTCACTTCAGGAGTTGAACTATAGATGGAATCTGAATTCTCTGAAGCAATTTCTTCTACAATTATAAAACAAAACAATCACATTAGTTAACTTTATAAAGAAAAGAAGCAAATCTACATTTCTGTGCAACGAAGGAGTTACAAAGTTTCTTTTATTGTTCTGGGGAGGGGAAGCAAAAGAGAGTAAGTGCATATGCCATTAATGACTAGACTCATGCCACTGATAAAGCCATGAGGAAGAATTCATGTGTTTTACCCCTTAACTCTTTTACTCCATAACTTTACCTCTAAAGGGCCCCTCTCCTTAGTTAAACTGTCAACGAGTGTGTCATATCTCCGGAAGATCTAACTCCTCCTTTATTTATTTGAACTCCAAACAATATGATATAATCAGGGCATATACAATTTGTAATTCTAGATTTGGTAAAGAACACTTAGCATTTAATAAGCATTTAATCAATGTTAAATAACAATTACAACTGTAGCAATGTATTTATTTATCATAGCATCTGCCTCCTGAGTTAGACTTTTAAGTTCAATAAAAGTAACCACATCAGTGTCTCCATAGTACATCCCTGTGCCTACTAGGGATGTACTAGTAGGTATTTAAATATTTGTTTTATAAATGTGTATACTAGATACATATTTAAATATGTTCATATTTCATAAATTTCTTTTTGTCCCGAAGTAAGACTCACATAACACTTCAAGTTAATTCATTAGTATTTACCTAGCTCCTCTTCCGTTGTCTCTGGAAAACTGATCTTTGGCTTTGCCAGCTCACCACTATCTTCTTCTATAAAAGAAAAGCAATAATGATGATGATGTGAATTACAATATTACCAGTAATAAAAAGTATTTAATATGCAGGAAGAGTAAGCCAAGACTATTCCAAGCAATGAGATACAAAACATAATAGGAACAACAACTTTCTTAGTAATTATAATAGTATGTCTTTCCTCAAAAATTATGTTGGGACCAAAAACTAAGTATTTTGATTAAAAAACATGTCTGCTTTATTAGTAAGGAACAGGGAGTAATGCCCCTCAGAGATTAAATATATTTACTTACAAACTTCTTATATTGCTCTCTAACAAATTTTGAATAAGGTCTATTCCATTCACCAAATTACCCAGTGTACAAATTCAGAAATAGAACAGACTATACAACAAATTTAAACAAACAAAAGAACACAGTAGCCAATTTATAATCACAGGCTTCTCTTTGCTTAAACCATATTATGTACTTTAAAATCTATGAAACAGAAACATTGTAATAAAGTGATTAAAAATGACACAAAATCATGAAGTTTAATTTGATAGCACAGAATATAATTTTCTTACCAGGAAGCACACATTTCCAAAGGCCATATGTTTTTCCTACTACAGTTTGCCATAGTCTCAAAGTTCCATCTTCAGAACCACTGGCATAGAGTTCTCCATCAGGACTAAATCTCACGCAGTGAATAGGACCAAAGTGCCCCTTGTAGGATTCTGAAAGAGGAGAAGGGCTATTAGATAATTTAATAAATATAGGTTAGGTATGGATACACTTAAGAAAATACTGTCTAAATTATTGGGAAGATACGAAATTCATAAAAAGAAATACGAAGAACTATACTTAATCAAAAATAAAATGATTTGCATTACCAAATGGTATATCATGCCTACCATTTATTCCTAAGATTATCCCTTTCCAATTCTAGCACACGTTCTAGTTTCAGATGGTCTCTCCCTTTAAAATAAAAATGAGGCTTTGTGTCCTAATAAAAATGAAGAAAGGGAGTAAATGCAAACCTCCCTAAATTTTACAGAAGGTAAATCTAGTCTATCAATTCAATCCCATATCCTAAACTCACTGCCTCTTTACCAGAGAACCAATTCTTAACTATGACTACAGAGAGCCACTAGATGGAGCTCTTTGACACACTCACACTTTGTCTTAATTTCCTACCAGACTATGTCGAGTCCACTAGTCCTTCTGTCACAGAACACTGAGATACAGGATCAATACTGATCCTTACATATTTTAATCTATAAAATTTAATGAGAAAATGTACATATTAGTAGTGGTGGTGATCTGTTTAAGTCATATCCTTACTTATGAACTTTTCTCATTTACTTTCCAATGCCTCATCACCTTATTAGTTTTCAAAGCTCTTTGCTAGACCAATGTTCCGACTGTTTCCATATCTATTTAGCTCAAGGACTCTCAAGCACCATCTTCCCCCATCGCTGTCCTATCAGAGAATATTATGAGAGGATTTATCATGAGTAAAAATTTTATCATGAGAGTGGAAAGAAAAAGAGGTTTGGAATGAGAATGGCTGGGCCCAAGGTCTGTTTGTTATTCACTATGATCTCAAATATCAGGCAAATAATTTACTTCTCTTTTTTGAAAGAAAATAATACATGTGGCCACAACATTCTAAAACTTGGAAAATTGACATTAAATAAAAATAAAAAAGAAATTCTTACTTAAAAGTCACTTATATTCAAGTAATAAAGGGTAAACCCTAAGTAATTAAAGTAGATTCTATATGGTCCATCTGCCAAGGTTCCACTTATCCAACCCAAATTTATCAGTTTTCCCAAAGAAACAAAACGTAAAATTGTCTTTTGTTTTTTGTGTATCATACAACCAAGCTTAGTTCACTGGGTGGTAAAGTAGGATAGCTAGAAACAAAGTGGCAACTTACAGACAAAAAAAAAAAAAAGTATAAAAACTAAATACATTAGTTCAAAAAGCAAAAACTATTTGGGATGGCTAAAGTAGATTTTGAGAACCATACTATAAAATACCTAGTCCATCAGATAAATGTAAAGTTAGGATGAGCATTAACTTCAAATTAATCCTACATGTCTTTCCCTTTCCTTTATTAAGGAGTATTATGAAAATGGAAGCAAAATAAAGACTCTAATACCAAAGTATCCCCCCCCGCAATTCAGATCCCTAAGATTTCTCCATAATGAGCTATAGTTGTTCCCCGCCACACTATTCACTATAGAGCCTTAGGGATTCCTATGTTGGTAAAGAGAGGCGGAGCTAGGTAGATGGAGCCACATACATGCACTATACCTCAGGGAGAACTCTCCTTGCATCTGTTTAATATAACTTTGACATAAGATTGCCCCCTTCCAATAAATATAGTGCACTATTGTATACAATGTCAGAGAATATTGAACTTAAAAGGAAAAGGTGAATTGAGTTCAGCATACTTTGTTTATAGTTCTATTAGCACTTCTACCCAAAATGGATTAACAATCCTTTACTTTCCCACTTGGAAGTCACCAGCTTTAGTTAGCTGAAAAAAATTTGCTGTGTTATTCATCAATGAAACCTAAAATTTGATAAAGGTAACTACATCATCTTATGGGAGGAAAAAGAGGACAACTCACCTAATTCTTCGCCACTATTATAATCATACTTATAAAGTTTAAAGTCTTCACCACCTGCAACAAGAAATTCTTTTTCAGGATGAAGAGATGCAGAATTGATGGTTGCAGGAGCTTCAAAGGATTTAATTGGCTCCAAACTGGGGGAAAATTGAAATAATAAAGACTTATAAATTTTGAATATTCCATAAATCATACAAGGAAATAATTAGTTACATTTAACTGGCCCTAAATTCTGAAACCCAAGGAACAAGTAAATATTCATTTAGTCAAATATAGTGATGTTAAAAACAAACAAGCAAACAAAAAACCTCTAAATAACATTAGCAAAAAGTTCAGAAGGATACTATGCCCAAGTGGAGTTCGTCTCAGAATACAAAGACATTTCAATAGAGGAATATCCACGTTTTGTGCATTCCTGGAAATGTGTGCTGGCTAATTAAAACAATATGTCTAATGTACTGGAATTTTTTGCTTTGAAAAAATTTAATTCTTTATCTTTTTATTTTCCCATGACAAGCATACATTATCTTTGTAACAGAAAAAGTTTTTTACAATAGGTAATTACATTAATGGATTATTTACAATAAAAGAATAACTAAATTTGAGGCTATAGCTATATAATAAAAATCAATGCATAAAACAGCTTTGCCCGAGTATCAATGAGTTTTAACATTGGCTCTTTTCCAGTCCAACCTTAAAATTCCTGAAAGGCCTCTAATAGAAAACATTAGTGCATTCCACCTCCTAAATGCCACCATCCTATTCCACAATCATACTTCAAAGCATGAAAAGTAAAGTTAGTCATGATGTAGATGGTATCATTGAATAGAACTTTCTGGTTCAAATGTTAGAATATTCAATAGGCCAGCAAAACCTCTGCCACCAACATGTGACTAGGCAATAGTCTATAGCAGGACTACATGTAGCCCAAATCCAAAAGTGACCAATTAACATAGTTGTGCAATTTAATGGCTCTGGGCAATAGCACTCTATTTTTATCAATTTACTGTGTTTATGAACTTCTTTATATTCTTAATTGCTCTCTTCCATTTTCACTACCTTTTCTTTCCTTCTGTCATTCAGTGAAGCTTAGCTTTGCAAGTGGCCCTTTTGACACAAGTTTAGGACTGCTGATCAGAGTATAATGTAGCATAATCTTTATGGAAATCAATTAAATAACATGTATACTAAGAACTTTAAATTCCTACCCTTTCTACTCTACTTATAGAATTCTATTGTAAGGGAACACTCAGATGCACCATAATACTCACTGCAGTTAAAAGTATGGAAAGTGACACATAATTTAGTGCAACCTATAATGCAACAACACCTAGTAAAAAAGTTTTCCAAAAATTTCTAATGGCTGAGAATATTTTAAAATAAAAAATAAAAATCTCACTCATTAGGGTTCCAGTAACCAAAGGGGGAAGCGGGGAAGAAGGACCCCACAAATATCCTACCTAATAAAAGAGTAATATGCTAACTGACCGTACCTTCGCTATGCCCACAGCCTATCAGGGCGCTATGCAAATTAACCCAGCAAAGATGCCCGCCCCCCCCGCGCCTCCTGCCGGCCCATAGGCCGCTGCTGAAGGGGGACCTATCGGGCTGCCTGCGCCTCCCGCCGCTCTGATCAGCAGGTGGCCAGAGCCAAGGCCTGGGTCCCCGGTGCCAGAGGAAAACTGGTGCCGGCAGCCAGGTGAAGGAAGGTCTATTGCACGAATCTTCGTGCAACGGGCATCTAGTACATATATAAAAATACAGCTACCATTAACATTCTAGAATCTATGGGTAAATTTTTTTAAATAGTATTTTCCAAATTTTCAACAAGAACATTTACTGTATTTACAGTAACAACAATTAAGTCTGTTGAAAAAAAAAATCATTAGGTCTACACATACTTAGAAATGGGGGGAAATCACTATTTCTCCAAAACTTTAAAGTAAAAATAGGAGAATCAAGATCATAGTGGTTTTATATAATAATGAACAACATTAAGTATAGCACCAGCCCAGTAATCCTTTAATTTGACTAATTCCTTTGATTAAAGTATACCATTTTCTTTAAAAATACATTATTAATGGTATGGAAACATTTCCCTCCATATTATATAGCAGTAGTTTTCAACTTTCTATGCCACATAAGTTTAAAAACATACAGTACCTGACTATTTAGCCAGGGTCACTGACCTCTTTTCCCTTAGATTGTAAAAAAAAAGAAAAAGAAAAAAGAAAAGATAGCAGCCAACACAACAATAGCCATCCATTGTACATGAATCAAAAGTATACTTTTTTTTGTCTGATTGGTAAAAAACCACATTTTTGGTGTGCCACAGAATTTTAGTTATTAGTTTATGTGTGCCAGGAGAGGAAAAGGGTTGAAATCACTGTTTATAGTATAGGTCAAAATTTGCCTTTTAATAAGTTAACCTTTTCACATATGCCTTCTAATTTTTAAGTACTCTAGGTTTTCACTTTGTTAGTAAAAAAGAAAATGAAGGTATTTCTTGGACATACCTTACTGCACTATGAAAAGCAATAGATCGTCCATAAGTTATTACCAAGATCTCTCCCTCAGGAATATATTCCATACTGCTAACAGACATATTAAAATTTAGAGATTTCACTTCTGTCATAGTGGCATGATCCCAAAGGCTGCAAGAAAGAAAGGAAAATATGATTTACTTATTTAAGAAAAAAGTTTAAATCCTAATTACACCTGAAGATTAACCAATAATCACAATTGTAAAACAACTTCCATTCCAACTCATATATTACAAATGATACACAGAGAAGTTTTGGGTTCCAATACTAGATTCAAATTATTTGGCAGTCTGTTGGTAAAATCAACTTTCATATTTAAATACATTTCCCAAATAATTTAGCAAAACCATGCAGTTAGGATACATAGGTCCCAATCTAATTAACTTCAGTGGTGCTCTAAATAATGGTTCTTACATTTTTGTGAATTTAATGATGGCTCTTACTTTCCACAGAAAACTACATCAGGTGTCAGCACAAAAAATTGTGTATACAATTTCAGGGGTTTCACAGACCCCCTATAGCCAGCCTATCTCTGACCCAGGTTAAGAGAACCTGCCTATAAATGTGTAGTTTTAATTAAGTGTCTTGTGAATACTGCTGTTTATAATAGTAAATGGATAGCTCCAAGAAGAATGTGACCTATATGCTGTGGAAGTTTTTTTTTTTTTTAAATATATTTTATTGATTTTTTACAGAGAGGTAGGGAGAGAGATAGAGAGTTAGAAACATCGATGAGAGAGAAACATCGATCAGCTGCCTCCTGCACACTCCCCTACTGAGGATGTGCCCGCAAGCAAAGTACATGCCCTTGACCGGAATCGAACCTGGGACCTTTCAGTCCACAGGCTGACGCTCTATCCACTGAGCCAAACCGGTTTCGGCTATGCTGTGGAAGTTTTAATGTTCAGAGATAATTCTTCCTACATAATAGTTATAAAAAATATTTTAAATATAAGCTCTACGGACAAATATTTTTCTCCTTTTTAAAAATTTTTATTTATGGATTTTAGAGAAAGGGATGGAGGGAGGGAGACATTGATTTGTTGTTCCACTTAGCTATGCATTCATTGGTTGATTAATATACGTGCCCTAACCAGGGATCAAACCCACAACCTTGGCATATCAAGATGACAGACACTCTACTGAGCTACCTAGCCAGGGAAAGGTCAAATATTTTTCAAATTTAAAATTATTCAATAAAAATCACTTACCGGACAGTTTTATCATCAGCTGAAAGAATCTGTTTATCCTCACTGCACCATAGAGCCTTTTTAATACCAGAGGTATGACCACTGATTTCCTTAGGATCTTAAGATGAAACAATTTAAAATACATTTGTTAACATTTAATCTCTAAAACTCAGCATTGGAAGAATTCAATATGTAAAAAGAAAAGAAAAACATATTTTAAATTAGACTGCAACTTTATAAAGCCCAGCACAATTCAAACTTGCTGTCGACATAGAATCCAATTAATTTTTCAATATTGGAACAAAAAATGTTTCTGCATGACAAGGAACCCAAGAACTATGATTCTTGTAGCAAAAGTAAATACAACACACCCTCCAGGCTATTGTTTCTGTATCAGAATAAAAGAATAACTAATGTGGCACAGTTTAATAAGAACATGGACCAAGGAATAAGACAACCTGAGCAAATTCTAGTACTATCACTGATCATGGAATCCATATCCAAGCCAGTCAGTAGTAACAGAAAATAAAAAATAAAAATGGGGGGAGGGTTAAGGAATGTAGAGGCTGGAAGAGAAAAGGCGAATAAAAAAAAAAAAATTCAGTATTCCCAAGAATGCTGGGTGGGGCAAAAGTAGGTTTACAGTTTTGGGTATGCATAATATAGTAAGTCAATATTCAAAAATATAGCTGCACAGAAAAAAGAATTAGAAGAATATGAACCAAAAAGAATTAGAAGAATATGAACCAAATAAGTGATTAATGGATAATGGATTAGGTTTTCATTTTTTCCCACATCTGAGTACTGAACATGAATATGAATTACTCAGGAAAAGGCATTTAAATTAAAAGGAAATAAAACCATAAACACGTATAAATTATGCTTACCTGCTTCAGGTTTGTTCAAGTCATATATGCGTAAGAGTTTATCTTGTCCCGCAGTTAACAAGTAATTACTATCCTGAAAACACAAACAAGTAATATGTTACTAGATTAACCATTTTAATGGTTATCTATCTTTGAAACTTTTTCAACACCAAATAAAATCCAAATAAAACGCACAGATGTCAAAAAGAGATGCAACACAGGCCAGATACTTCTGAGAAGATACTGTAGAGCATTTATCTTTTTCATAATGCCAAAGCCCTTTAAACTTCATGTTACACCACCTATCACATGAATTTGCCCAATCTGCCCTGATCCTGCTCCTCACCCTCCTGAGTAGCAGTTCTTCGATGATCTCAAATTTATCCTTTCCCTTCTGAAAGTAGTTGGGACACATTATTTGGGTAGTTTAGATGTCTGCTACTATTGATGGAGGATTGATACAAGAGTGCCAGGGAATTTTAAAAGCCTCATATAATAAAAAAAATTAATTGGTATAGCTTAACCTACAATCAAATAAAATATATGCCGATATACACAAAATACTCCCCCCAAAACCAAATATAAACCAAATACATAGAAATTTAACTCCTTAAAAAAACCCCATTTTCTAATACCTGCGTAAAATCCACAGACTTGACAATGTGTTTATGAGCCAGGGTCATCAACTCATCTCCTGAGACAGCATCCCACACTTTGCTAAAAATGGAAAGTAAAATTTAAAAATAAATATAATAATTGCCAAATAATTTAGATATTTGAAATGTTACATAAATGCACTATAGATCTCCATTATTTCTACTATTCCACCACTGATAGTTCATTTGATAACATATTTAAATGAGTCTAAGGCTAAAACATTTTAACCAATTTTTAGTTTCAACTTTGCAATTTTTTCTCTATTCTCTACTCTCATGTATATGCAAAATAAAAATTGACAATAAGTAATCCTTTTAAATTGTACCAGAGAATAAATGACCCTGATACAAGTTGCATAAAATTTTAAGTCAACAATAGAAAATATTTTCCCCAACTCTTCCTCCAAGCTGGCTCTTAAATTCTCAAATCCTAGCCCCATTAACTTCCTCCCAAAGTACTAGCCTTTGCTTATGTAATACTAACACTCAGGATTATTAATCTCAACTTTGTTTCCCTGACCCATCTCAACCAAAAATATATGTGGTTGTGTCTATAAAGATATATTATGTCTGTGTACGTCGGGAGATAATAGTTAAATAATACTTTACAAATACGCTGTATGGGATTCCCCCCAAATAAAAATGCTTAAACTTTGCATACAGGGAAGAGAACTTTTAAAAGTGAGTAACTATGCTCAATAAAGGTTCCCATTTCAATGTAACTGACATTTATTTTCAGGAGTACAGTGAAAAATAAACAGTAGAGAAAAAAGAAAAGAAAGGGGTATCTTTCCTTCATTTACTCAATAAGCATACAATAAATATATCCAGTTATATATTTTATATCATTCTAGACTTAGTGCTAGGGCGCAGGGAGAAAAGAAATGATCCCAAAGAAAGTTCTTGCCTTAGAAGTGCTGTAGCTGAGGAGAAAAACATCCGTTAAACAAATATAATTAAAATACAAACATATGTGGCTATAGAAACAGAAAAAAACACACTACTAACTATACCAGAAAGTCTGGAAAATCTAAGCAGTGGAAGTCAATAGTCTTAAAGAGCAAGCAGAAATACACTATGAACAAAAAATAGGGTATTGTAGACAAGCATTAATAGTATGTACAAAGGTAAAAAAAAACCACCAATGACCATCTATCAGTAATTACTACTAATCCTATATAATAAAAGCCTTATATGCTAAGTGTCTGATCATCCGTTCAACCAATCAAAGCATAATATGCTAATGATATGCTAAAGTCGCTCACTGCTCACTATGACGTGCACTGATCACCAGGGAGTAGATGCGCCAACGGGCAGGTTAGCTTGCTGCTGGGGTCTGGCCAATCGAGACTGATCAAGATGGGCTGAACACGCCCTAGAGCCATCCTGTGGTCCCTCCCTGGCTGGCCAACCTCCCGTGTCCCTCCACAGCCCCTATTGGTCCCTCCACAGCCCCGATCATGCACTGGAGGGGTTCCTTGGCCTGGCCTCCGCCCTCTTGCAATCCAGGACCCCTCGGGGGATGTTGGAGAGCCGGTTTCAGCCTGATCTCGCAGGTCAGGCCGAGGGACCCTGCTGGTGCACGATTTCGTGCACTGGGCCTCAGTGATATAATATAAATCTTGCCTATTACATAATTGAGCCATGAGTGGCTAAATAAATATATTCTGAAATAAAGTCAACGATGAGTTTAGTAGTACTAAACTCTCAAGTATTCATTTCTGTTTGCAAAGGAAACCCGCTCTAATCTCTCCCATTTCCAATTCAATTCTGGCCCAAACCCACTTTCCCAACCTCATTTTGTATTATTTATTGGAATCTAGTCATACCAGATTATAAACCATTTCTCAAACAAGCCATGTATTTTCTTCCTGTGTCTTTGTTGAAATTGTTCTCAGCTATCCAAAGTTCTACTCATCCTCAGGGCTCATTTCAAATGCTATCATTTTATGAAAGCTTCCATTTATCTCACCTCCAGAAACCATTCTTTTCTTTCACAGAACTCAGATTATACTGATTATGTGCCTAATTCTGCTTTGCTTTTATTTTTAGCATATGTTTACTTTTAATCACAAAGAAATCAGGGATAAGATTTCACAAAGATTAGGATTCCAGGCTGTTTTGATGACAGAGGTGTCAAAAATGGAAACAGCAACCATATCTGAAATTTCTATCCTAGTGATTCACATGATGCCAAGTCTCAAAACAACTCTGGGCAACAGCCTTGGAAATACTAATTTTAAGTATATTCAAAATCTTCAAAACCTCCTTAAAATCTTAAGATTCTTTTTAAACCATGTGTACTCACTTATGAAAAGAACTGACATAAGCAAAGCAGTAATGGGGGTAGGGGGCGCAGGCAATGTACCTTTTTCCTCCCGTTTATAAACTACTAAAATTGAGGATGGCACTCTGACAGAGCATGTTCTTACCACTTGCACTAACTTAGGAATATTTCCATTATTTACAGTAAAAGTCGTAAAAAGGTCTAAGAGTCCTCAAAAGAAACTGGAATAAACTAACTATATTTTTCAATCTCCAGGCAAGAAACTGGTATTAACTAGGTGGCTACAGAATACAAATCAAGACAATTGAAGCATCAGCACCAATATCCTTTTTCATCAGCTGATGTGATGAAACATTTATTTTATGTACAACTCATGAAGTATTTGTCATCTTCCTAAAGTACTGATACTTTTTATATCCCTAGTTTCTTGCACATAATAATCAATACCATCTGTTCAATATTTTCATATTCTGTGAATGGACTTACCACAAGTCTCAAAAGAGGGGCTACTTATAAGGTCTTTCAACCCTGATGAGCAAAACTAACTATTTGAGGGGGAGGAAATTGCCTATCTTAACATGTTAGCCAAGTAGTCAAAAAGAAGATAATACCACCTTTGATTTATTGGGAACCTTACTGAGAGAAAAATTAAATCTTTCTATTGACTTCTACAAGAAAGAAAAAGTAATCATACACTTTGGTTACTTATAGTACAGATTCCTGAGCCCAACCCCAGATCTACTCAAACATTCTGTGGAACAGAGCACAGGAATTTTCTCTGCTTTTGGCACTCTGTCCAGATGACTCCTGACGGGAGGAAAGAGGTGGTGCCAAAACGATCATGACAAGTAATGCTAGCATTAGCTTTATGAATTAAAAAAAATATAGAGGATGGTGTTTCAGGGACAGTGTACTCATCATCTGACTTGACTGCCCAAATCACCTCAAGATAACATTCTATGACCCACAGAATGGCCCTGCTGAATATATTTTCCCCATAAAAAAACAAGAAATCTACCTCTTGATAAACATGACATTAATGAATTTTCTGAGAAACATAATAATGAGGGGGGGGAGAGAGAACTTCCTAAAAATGGTTTATACTAACTATAATTAATCAGGTAAGTTCAGGGAGCTATTCTTTAGCTGGATCAAGTTCCATAAGAGCAAAGCCCAGACAAGTCACTAAGAGGAGCATATAGACAATGAATGCACACACTCCCACACCTCACAGACACATAACAAGTGAGGGTTAAGTCTCAG
Source organism: Eptesicus fuscus (assembly GCF_027574615.1). Taxonomy (NCBI): domain Eukaryota; kingdom Metazoa; phylum Chordata; class Mammalia; order Chiroptera; family Vespertilionidae; genus Eptesicus; species Eptesicus fuscus. The sequence goes on from NC_072479.1 coordinate 81,143,636, forward strand.
CTACCATTTATTGAGCACCCACTATGTAACACACTATACTAGACTTCAGGGATATAAGTACAGAAAGATCCCTGTGATTCTCCCATAACTACTTTGGCCTTACACCCATTTTACAGATACAAAAACCAAAGTTTAAGAAGCATCCCATGATCAAACTGAAACACAAAGTGTGGCCTGCATAAGAACTCAGCTTACATCTTTTCCACTGCATCATGGCACCTGAAAGCCATAACTGAGGGGAAAAATAGTATTTCTTCTTGATATTTATATCTACTCAAACTCGTCTGCATGAAACCAAAAGGTTTCATGGCTTTACCGAGGTGAGTTACAAAAGAACATATATGATTTTAGTCTAGTGGGGTTGGTAGCTATCACTGTTACCTTATACAAGCAACACTTATATATAGCTATTAGATTTAGGCAATGCTCTAAATATTAGGGACATATAAACTCATTTCATATTCACAATCGACATATGAGGTAAGCATTATTACTACTCTCATTTTTATAGATGATGAACTGAGAAAAGGAGAGGTTAAATAAAGTTCCCAAGTTGTTAAATGATGGAGCCAGAATTTTAAGTACAGAATCAAGTTTATATTAGCATTCATGCTTTTAATACCACTTGTAAATATAGACACAAACTTGAAATGTTAAGAAAGCACAGAAATAACACAATACCTATCCACAATATCTTCAGATGTGTGATTTTGGTTATTAATGCTCTGTGACCTAAACAAAGACAACTGTTCCTCTGGCAGCAAGGTAAAATCCTGACTACTCTTTTCATGACTCTCTTAAATATTTCAAGTGCCATTTTTCAAGCCCTTTTCTCTCTCCATTTCAGAGTAATTATCACATGAATAGTAATATCTATGTAATGCTCTACTTCTTTTCCTGAGGACTGGCATTACAATTTGGCCAAATATACAAGCTGAGATAGTCACAGATTTTATAGAGACGGGCATCTTTCCTACCAAGCTTTTGCACAGGTCTCTTAAAGATCAGAGCAAGACCATCAAGCAGGAGGTGACTAAATATTTTGCTTAAGTAATTAATATTAGGGCCAGATAACACAGAATTGAGGTTAACAAAAATGGATCTTTCCAAAACTGCAATTCAAAAACTTGTCTCTTTTAATGCTAATGTCCTAAAGTGTCTAAAATAATGTGTCTAAAATCTTCTTATATTTATAAACTTAATTATATTTAATTTAAAAGTTTGAAATACCATTTTACTAAATATTAACTTATCACCACCAGACTAAGACTTAGTTTCAGTAATGACATTTTAAAAATCCACTTGACAAATATCTGAAATCTAGAGTTATTTAATCCCAATTTTCTACCTCTGGTACAAAATCAATGACATTCATTCCAAAGACAATGTTATGTTCCACGATTTAGCCCTGGCCAGTGTGGCTCAGTTGACTGGAGCATCGTCCCGTACACCAAAAGGTGGTGGGCCCAGTTCTCAGTCAGGGCACATACCCAGGTTTCGGCTTTGATCCCAATGGGGGCGCCTATGGAAGGCAATCGACTGATGTTTCTCAGAGCAATCTCTCCCTCTCTCCTTCCCTTCCTCTCTCTAAAATCAATTAAAAAAAAGAAAGAAAAAAAGCAGGACCACTTTTACTCTCTAGACTCTTAAGTCTAATAAAATCACAGGCATAATAGCTCTTGACATTGCCTTCATTAATTTAAATATTTAAGTGTCTGCTAAGTCACAAACACAAGTTAGGAACTAGAGATACCAAGATTATGTAAAATATGATACATGCCCAGAGGGGAAAGTGGGTCATTGCAAGCCACTCTAACTACATATACAAAAGCCAAAGATCAAGATAGGTAAGGTGTATTCTGGCAACAAATAATATAGCTAGATTGTAGCACATATGGTGAGCAGTGCCAGATGATGCTGATGAACTGGGATGAGGCCAAATTTTAAAGCACCAGCAACTGAAATTTAACCTTTAGGCCAGTGGTTCTGAGGCCGCACATCAGAATCACCTAGAACAACTTTAAGGAAGAAAAAAAAAAGATGCTGGGTACTCCATCCCCAGACCAAATCAGAATTTCTTGGGTACATGCATCTTAATATTTTAAATGTTCCTCAGGCTATTCTAATGCACATCTAAGGTCATGAACCATTAAAATAGCAGAAGAAAGACAGGAAGATTACTGGATGGAGAAGTGACATGATGAAATTTGTGCTTAGGAAGGCAAGTGGCAATGGAAGATTGACAGACAGAGTAGTGGCAGCGATATGAACTAAGGCAGTGGTAGAAGCTAAGAAGCACTGTAGTCAGGGAGTCATTCTGCTGGTAGAATCGACAAAGATGAAGAAATCTGGATGTCAAGGAAAAATCATAAAGAGAAAGAAACAGACAGGACCAGGGTGGAATTTTGGTGAGAACAAATATCATGTGGTCTATATGGCATTGAATGAGAACTGTATGAATAGCTAAGGTTGAAGTCTGATTATTCCAGAACACAACTCACAGAGACCTCCCAAACTGGCCATTTTGGCTATACTTACGCTGTGAAATCTGCAGCTGCTGTAGCTGCTTTGGTGGCATCCTTATTCAATGTTGCACCCCAAACAGCACCCTTATGACCCAAAAAAGTTCCAATCCAGTCTCCTGTATCCCCCTGGCGTAGCATAGGTTTACCGTCTAAAAAATATTTAAAAAGACATGTGATTTAGAGGTTTAGATTATTTTAAACCTTAGATTCAAACATAAAATGATCATGCTCAATAACAAAGTGGAAAACTGCGTTTGCTATCTACCTATTCTCTCTCACTGAGGTCATTAAGGAATAACCAGAAATAAATTAGCGTAAGGAAGGGAGGGAGAGGGTGGGGCAAAAGTAGGTTTACAGTTGGTATAGACAGTAATTAACAATAATGCAAAAATAAACTGTGTTTCACGTACTCAACAACTGTATATACATAGATTAACTAAATAAGCCATTATCTTAAGAACCGAGCTCTCTGGGAAGCATTTGTAATTCGGTAGGAGAATACTGATCCGCATCAAAATCTAGAACCGAGTCTCATTTTGGATAAACTTGCTAACCCAAATCTCAGTGTCCATTTGCAAAATGGGGCTAACACCACAAAGGAACATCCAATGAGGTGATGGGAGTGACGAGTCTTTGAACAACAAGGTATGACGGAGTCTGGCCTGTTTTCTCCATGTCCCAAACCTCTGAAAGATATTGACAGTCTCGACGAGTGAGCAGTCCCACTTTCTCCAGAAATAGCAGTAAAAGTGAAAGGAGAAGCCTTCGTTGGAGAAAAAGCTGCTCTAGGCTCCAGCTGCGGGATCCCCCACACCTCTGCTGGGGCCCCCCATCTCCCCATGGGCGCTGGGGTGCCGGCTCCACTCCCGGTCGGCCCGGCACCAGCCCCCTGGGAACCCGGGTCGGGGGCCCCGCTCACCTTTGCACGCGCTGATTAGGAAATAGCCGTAAGGCGTGATGCCGCTGAAGGCCAGGTCCACCACGGGCCGCGTGTGGCCGGAGCAGGTGAGCGGAGTCTGCCTCATCGCCATGGCGGCGCGGACCGAGCGAGCGGGACGGGGAGCCGAGGGTCGTCCTGGGTCCTTTTCTCTCAACCGCAGTGCCGCCGGCTCCGCAAGGCCCCCGCCCTGACACCGGGAAACGGGCAAAGGAGGCCAATCCGGCAGCGCCGAGGTCAGGAGAGGGTTAGGGATGGGGCAGGGAGTCAGCGACCGGCGACCGACCGCCTCCGAGGGAGGGAGAGGGAGGGAGGGAGGAAAGTAGGGGAAGGGGGAGAACCAGAGCACCGGCAGCCACGACCCGCACCGTCCACACCGCCACCGGCCGGAAGTTACGCTCGATGACGCTCAGCGTCCGCCGGAAGTGATCTCTCGGCGGGAAGGCGGGTGTGCTGGGTAGCAGGGGAGACAGTGGGACGGCAGCGCGCAGGCGCGGGTCCCGCACACGTGGGGCACGTGATGCTGGCCCCGCGCCGTCTTGGTTCGGCGCCTGGGGGCGCTCTAGGCTCTTCGGTGCAGTCCTCGCTCATCTCCGACCGGAAACCTCCTTGCTGTTACCCTGGGCCGCGTCCGCCAGGTGCCGCGAGGTTGCTCAGCTCCGCCCAGACCCTGTACCTGGCGGATCCTGTGGATGACGAGCCGGGTAACGCCGCCGGGACTGGGGTCGGTATCAGAACATGCAGACAGTAAAACCAGACTTGTTCTCGGTGGCGGTCCAAGCCAGCAAAGAGCGTCTAAGAACTTTTTTTCTTTTCTTTCAATTTGTATTAACTATATAGGTAGCTCCTCTGGCATTGTTTACAAGGAAAGCCTTTAAGGAAAGTAATTTCCCCAGCCACCCCTTCTGTTATGTAACATTCCTGTGTTGCTAGTGTTTTAGAGGTTATGCAGTGAAGTTCAAATTATTTTTCTTTTGAGGAGTTCAGAGAACTCGAGAGCAGGGGTCCCCAAAGGTTTTTGATGAAATGCTCAGATTAGTAAAATTTGATCCCCGCACTCTCAGTATACAGGTAATAATGTGTAAATTACATACTAAACTAGATTATAAAAAAGTAGAAACTCTGGTATTGTCTTCCTCCAGGCAGCCCATTTGGGGTATCGATGTTCTGTGTATGAACCAGAACTGTTGATTGATTGCTCATGCACAAGCTTTCCTAGGCAGGAATGGCCCTTTCTTTGGGCAAGTTGTTTCTTTCCGTTGATGATAGAATTTCAACCGAAAACAGCAGGCGTTTATGTGACTTAGTCACTCTTTTATCCCCAAGGCCATAATGTCGTGGCACATACCAATAAATATTCACCCAGCACAAATGTCCTTAATGTTTCCTTATCCACCATCATCTGATAAACATGTATTGCCATTCAAGAATCAAGTCTGAAGACTTGAATGGGGGACTTGAAGTACTTCCCTATTCTATGTCCTTAGCATGTTGTTCAACACTTACTATATATTTTTTCCATTATCTTTCGTGCTACTCCCTGTCTGTGCCAACCTCCCCTAAGGTCCAACACACCCCCATACACATACTCCATACACAGACTGCATACACACACTTAAGAGCTCCTTAATGGCAATGGTTATGACTTTGTCCAGTTTGTACTCTAGTACCGGAAGAGTGAATGGCATTTATTCATGGATAGAGAATGCTCAACAAATGCTTGTGTAGTGATTACATAAATAACTGCATTACGGATGGAAGTAAATAAAGAAGTTAAAACAACTACTTAGTAAAATATTAAGGTCCACATATTGCTCATTTTGTGTAGGTAAATATGTAACTGATAATTCCTTTGTCTCTAAAGAATGCATGTTTCCTGCTCATTTGTATTCTGACTTGTAAAAGTGTTGTCATGATCAACGGCCTTCAAAGTTGGTTTAATATTAGAAGACAGATGAATGCAATTAATATGATCAACCACATTAAAAGTCTAAAGGAGAAAATTGATATCAATAGATATGTAAAAAGTTTTAGTGACAATTTAGCATTCATGATAAAAACTTCTAGAAATAGAAGGGACCTGATAGAATATCCTAAAGAAACATCACACCTAATGATGAAACATGGAAAGCATTCCCTGATACATTGGGTACATGGGAGTAGCAGGGAGAGCCTTCCGGTGGAAATACTGGTCTGATACTTCTGAAAGGGGAGTGGGAAATAAAGAGGATTGCATAGAAACAGACTTAGACTACAATGCAAATCTGAAAAAAAGTCTTGTCCAAGCAAGTACCTGGCATAACTCACTTTCATTCACATTACATTGATGAGATCTGGGACAGGTGGCCACACATGTAGCCACAAGAGGGTCTGGACAATACAGTCTGGCTGGGCATTCATGTGCTCAGGAAGACAAGGAGAGTAAATGTGAGTGTGCCAGAAAAAGGCTCAGGCAGTTACTTATTTCAATTTGCTTTCCTCCCTTCGAGTTATATCTTTTCTACTGCACTCTGTGTGCTTTCTACACCCCCCCCTTTTTTTTTTACTTTGTTTTGAGTCAGTTATCTTTCATACTGCTTCAAATGTAGTTTTTATATATCATTTGTTAACGTAAAAATAAAAGGTTGAAGTTAGAGGCAGCAAGTATTTATTTGAAATTTTAAAAAAAGAATTGAAGTTATTGGAGGCACTTATTCAGGCAGAACCCAAATAGTATTCATTTAGGAGGTGAAAGCAAGGGTATTTATGACAAAGGGAGGGAGAATAATTACATGAATAAAAGAAAGGAATTTTTATTCTTGTTAATAAGCTAAGGAAGCAACTTCTATCGGTACAAATAAGCTACACTATTCTTTAGGTATACATGGTAGCGGTAATTCTAAAGGATGTCTTTGATATTCATTCTGGTAGTCAGGATGTATGCGTTCCTGTTAGCTTTGCAAATAGCTGCTTAGAATACACTGTTGCTTTGGCCCAGTCCAAAGGTTATTTTGTTCCTTTCAAACATTTCCAAAGGTTTGAGGAGTAGGAGATGCAAAGCAGTTTCTCTGGGATGGCAGCTCCAACTCTATTTTGAAGTGGCTCCATTTATATTATTTTTCGCATATTCATGGTGTTTTTTTAAAAATATATTTTTATTGATTTCAGAGAAGAAGGGAGGAGAAAGAGATAAAAACATCAATGATGAGAGAGAATCATTAATCAGCTGCCTCCTGCATGCCCCACATTGGGGATCCAGCCCGCAACCTGGGCATGTATCCTGACTGAGAATCTAACCGTAACCTCCTGGTTCATAGATCAACACTCAACCACTGAGCCATGCCAGCTGGGCTATTCATGTTTTGTTTTTTTTTAAAATATGTTTTTATTGATTTTTAGAAAGAGAGGAAGGGGGAGAGAGATAGAAACATCAATGAGAGAGAAACATTGATTGCCTGCCTCCTGCATGCCCCCTACTGGGGATCGAGCCCACAACCTGGGCATGTGACCTGACCAAGAATCGAATCAGCAACCTCTTGGTGCATGGGTTGACGCTCAACCACTGAGCCACACCAGCCTGGCCAGGCTCATGTTTTGTTTTTTATTTCAGTTTCTTTCCTTAACCCTGCCTTTGCATCTTCATTTGTTTTCACATTATTTCTTACCAGAGGCCCGGTGCATGAAATTCGTGCATGGGAAGGGAGTCCCCTCAGCTCGGCCTGCACTCTCTCCAATCTGGGACCCCTCAGGACCTCTGGCTCCTAACCACTCACCTGCCTGCCAGCCTGATCCCCCTAACTGCTCTCCCCTGCTGGCCTGATCCCCCTAACTGCTCTCCCCTGCTGGCCTGATCCCCCTAACTGCTCTCCCCTGACAGCCTGTTTGCCCTAACTGCTCTACCCTGCTGGCCTGATCCCCTAACTGTTCTCCCCTGCCTGCCTGATCGCCTCTAACCTCCTCTGCCTTGGCCCCACCAATATGGCTTTGTCGGGAAGGATGTCCAGAAGGACATCTGGAAGGTCGTCCGGGAGATGTTCAGTCTAATTAGCATATTACCCTTTTATTAGTATAGATGCCACCTTGTCCTAAAAATGCAGGTTGTTCCCAGGTTTTCCTATCATGGAAGGGGAGCCCGCAGTAGCATCCTGGGTTCTGACCAGGGCTTATGCTCTTGTGCTTTGTCTCAGCAGATGTGATTCCTAGTAGAAGACTCTTGGATGTACCTTGAACATTTCTATCGAATCATCCTCCAAAAATGTTGAACCACTTTAAACTCCCACCAGCAACCATGTGTGTGCCCGCAGTCCCACTTTGATGCCAATATCATTGATTTCTCCCTAGAAGCTTCCCTCCCATCAGCCGGGACTGCTTGGTACTTGAGCCAACCTCATTGTTCAGCTGGGGACTTGATTTCCCGAGATAGAATTATGGAGGAGGAAAAATAGTTTTCCTCTACCTTTCTGAGTTCTTAGTGGAGGCCCTTGTAATGAAAGACAGATCACCAAGAGGTACATGTGTGCCTCGTGTATATGTGGGAGATCCCAGGGAAAAATGAGTAACTCCTCAAGGTGGCTTAGAATGCAGATTTAAATACCTTCTTTCTAGGGAAAGGGGACGGGAGATATAGGCCTCTTAGAGGAGAGTAAATGATTTTGAGGAAAGATGAATGGGGGTGGGGGGAAATAGTTTGTAACAAAGTTTGGGTGTGATGTCAACTTCTACTCTCCTGTCCTGTGACAGGAGTCAGCCTTCTCTGCCTGATGACACTTCTCCCGTCAAGGGGACCTATGACATTTAAGCTCCTTTAGGGGGGTCCGATTTTAGGCAGATCAGACTTCAGTGAAAGCCTCTGCATGCATTTGCTGTTTTTCAAGCATCTGCAGCTCAAGATCATCAATATAACAACACAGCATATGTTGGGGTGGCATGTTCTCTGACCTTCAGAATAAACCCAACGAAAGCTTGTTTCCTCTCTTAGATGATTTGCCACAGTAGCATTATTCCCTGGAGGCGGTATTCTGACCAGACCTTCCTGGGAGTGGTCATAACATACCCTGTGCTTGTAGAAAGGTGTGGGCCACATCACTAAATAAACCAGGGTCAGTTTTCTCATCTTGTGGAAAGGGAGATAAAGTTATGATAGGTTATCTCCCTTTCCACAGGTTTCTTGCGGGTTTGTGTCTCCACTGCCCGCCCCCCCCCACTCCCCCCAGCAGCCCAAGAGCCTCGGCTGCGGGCCTTGGGGCTGCAGGGTGCCGGCCTCCCTGCGGGTTTGTGTCCCCGATCAGGCCCCCCGCAGCCCCAGCGCCACCATGGTGGGGCTTGGGGCTGCAGGGTGCCAGCCTCCCTGCGGGTTTGTGTCCCCGATCTGGCCCCCGCAAGTTTGTGTCCCTGATCCGGGGCTTGGGCTGCTGGGTGCCGGCCCCCTGGCTGCTATGGGTGTAGCCATCTTTGTTGGGTAATTTGCAGTCTCACTCCTATTAGCTGGTAGCGTAGCGGAGTGATGGTTAATTTGCATCTTTCTCTTTTATTAGTGTAGATTTTGTCTCTTGTTATAGAGAGTTCATATTTTTTTACTTTTTTGAGAGCACATAGGGAAATTTTTGTCTAAACATTTCATTTTTTTAGTAATTCTTTGTCTTTTACACTTATTTTCTTTTATTTAAAAACAATACATTTTTCAATGCAGAGATCCCATACCACTCATTGTTGAATGGTGACCGTTGTATTTATTTAGTCTGTTATTTGTGCAAGAACAGTGAAAGTGTACTCTTTTTTTATTCTCCTCCCTCTTTTATGGGAAATTGTTTTGCTTATGTACTTAGAACTTTAGCTAGAAGAATGAAGATTAGTTTATGATTTTGATATGAAATCAGCTGCTTGTAGGATGAGAAATCTCAAATTATATGTTAAGTGAAGAAAAGGGAGACTCCATTTGAATACATTGGTTACTGCTTCAACCTTAGGGTTTTGAACAATAAGATCAGCTGTTACGGTTTTGTAGATAGAGATAGACATGGAGGCAGAGGTAGAGGCAGAGGCAGAGGCAGAGGCAGAGGATAGTTTGATTGGATAAAATGAGACCGCCCTCCCCTCACCATCACCTACACTTTCCTGTGAGGAAATATTACATTGTCCGAAAGAATCCATTTGGAGCTGGCACTGGTTTCCCTAAATGATTTCTAAAGAGTGATTCCAAACTAAAGTGATAGTTCTAGTAATATGGACATGCTCAGGAAAAAAAACCCAGAAGATGCATATCCAGAAATTCAAGGATTACTTTTTTCCCAAAAGGATAGAGTCAAAGTCACATCAATGTGAAGATTATGTCTTCCTCATATCCCACTAGATCATGTTGTGCTAAGAAGAAAATTTATACTCATGGAAGTGAGTTGTTCTTACAGGTGGAAGTGTCAGTAGCACTCACTGAGGAAGAGACCAATCATTAGATCACTCACCTTCTTTTTCTCACAAAACAGAGCTCCCAGGGCCCCTGGAAAATCCCTGTGTTCCTCTGGCAAACCCCAGGCCCAGGGGAAACTCCATCACCATCTGGCCTGTGTAGTTTAACCACACACAATGATGTAGCTCCTTTCTCATGTGGGGAGAAGCTGAGTTTCCCCAAGAAACCCAGTGGGGACTTTAGAGAGTGAAGGCTTGAGTAGCTTCTGCAGGAAGAAGGTTGGAGTTTGAGGAAATAGAGTTCAGAAACAAGTGGTGGCCATCTGAAGGCCTAAATGCTGAGGCCTTTCCCCCCTTCCTTTCTCCCTGGTGTGGTACAAGAAAAAGAATTAAAATCACCACTCCAGGGTTCTTCTACTGTGTAGTTATTGGAAGTACTTATTTAACTCTTCTATAGAAATAGATGCTTAAGTGGCCATTGCCACATAAGCAGATAAGAGGTCTCCAAGAAGCCAGCAGTAAAGCAAATCCCTTCTTCCTCTCCAGGTTGCAGTTTTTCTCTGATACTTCCTGCTGGAAGAGCCTAATATAGCACCCTGAGAAGTAGTATTTCAGTCTCTAGTCGCATCTCTCTTTAATCTAGTGATTCTCACTCCAAGCTGTATGATAATACCATCCGGGCCACTTGGTAAAATAGCTCATTTTTAAGGATCCTGATTTAATTGTTTTGGACTGGAGTCTGGGGATCAGCATTTTTAAAGCTACCCATGTAGTTCTAAAATGCAGCTAGCTTTGAGACCCATTATTTTAGACTGCCTTTTATATTAGTATCAAATTATTTTATTACTAGGGGCCCGGTGCATGAAATTCGTGCACTGGGGAGGGGTCCCTCAGCCCAGCCTGCACCCTCTCACATACTGGGAGCCCTCAGGGGATGTCCTACTTATGGCTTAGGCCTGCTCCCCGTTGGGAGCGGACCTAAGCGGAAGTCTGGCCTCCCTTTTCGGGTGGCGACCGGGCTGATCAGGGGAAGGCGCCAGCCCATCACCCCGCTGCTGCAGCCACTGCCAGTCACTGTAGCTGCCAAGGTATTTTCATCAACACGGACTCCAGTCCCTTTACCATGAAAAAATGACAACTTTCTTTAGGCATTTTCAAGATGTGTCTTTCATAGGATATGACATTTCTTTCTTTATTTTTCTTTTTATCCTCACCTGAGGATATGTTTCCATTGATTTTTTTCCCCTTCCCTCCGATCGCAGGCTCAGCCCCTTCCCAATCCTAAAGCCTCCCCTTCCGATGGCCAGCTGGGAGTGACCTGGGTGCCGAGGAGGTTCCCAGGACCCAGGTATGTATGCAAATTAACTGCCATCTTTGTTGGGTTAATTTGCATACTCACTCTGATTGGCTGTGGGCGTAGCAGAGGTACGGTCAATTTACATGTTTCTCTGTTATTAGGTAAGATTATTTTGTGGTGTGCAAATCTAATAATGTCAGTTGATTGCCTAAAGGTTGGTTATAAAAGGGCCACAGCTTGTCTCATCCTGGGGGTAGTAGCCCTTGTGGGCAGGCTAGTGATGGTGGTGGGGGGTGGTCTTCCTGTAAGCTTTGAGGTGACACAGCCCATCTTACACCACGATGGCCCTCTTGTGCTACATCAGCCACAGAAAGCTGATAACCGCCTGTTGTTTTCAGGCACTACACCTGGGGGCACTTGTCACACAGCAATAGCTAACTAACACAGTATGCACAAGGGCTCAGTGTAGGGGGTTGATGTGGATGCCCCCCCTTCTGTACTCTGTTCAGCTGTTGCAGGGACCCTGCCGCATTCTAGCTGATCTCTGGTGTGTGGACCAATGTGGACCTCTGGTGGCCTCCCATGCACCTCACATTCCCAGGGCTTCCCACTGCCTCTGCCCTCCTCAGTCCCTGTGCTGGCCTTCACCTCATGCCGGGTCAGCCGAGACATCAGCTGCCTTCTGATCTGGACGGGGAAGCCTGGAACTCGGTGTGACCCCAGGTCTGGCATCCCCCACGCCCTCATGGCTTCCCAGGTCCCTACAGAGCTGCCTAAGGATCATCCGATTTTAGGCCCATTTAACACTGAATCCTGGGCACCAATCTGCACCCTGGGCAAATATGTATTTAGCAACTAAAGTCTCACCAGGATGAAGCCCATAAAAGGCTTATCACAGCCTGTAGCACGGACTGGTGCAGGAAGGAAAGTAGGCGTGGGGTGGAGGGAGGGGCGTGTCTCAGGCCCCTGAGCCATGGAGAGCAATGTACTGAGACTAGGGTTCTTGGAAGTACACAGCAAAAATGTCCCACCTGGCAGGAGGCCATGGTGAAGGTGCTTTGAACATCTGTCCCCTGTGCAAAGGGTATGACGAGCCTGGTGCTGGAGCTGCGCCAGCGGCTTCTGCTGGCATAGGATGTGTCCTGATGCCTGGGTCTCTGTGTGCTGATGGCCCGATAACAGAGGCAAAGGCGATTACATGGATGCACAGCCTGGGAGCACCTTCATCTGTACCAGGTTGTGGTCTGGAAAGACACCGGAGGGCAGCTCTCAGTGAGGCCCAGGACAGTGCATGGCCTCTTGGGTAGGCTGAGCAGACTTCTCAGCCTGCCAACACGCGCTCGCTCGGCCTCGGGGCACAGTGTGGCCACCCTGCCCTAGGGCTGTGGTGGAAAGAAGGTGGGGTATGGCCACCTGGAGCCCCTGGGAAACCTGCAGGCCTTTTCTGTTGGCACCAACCCCAGGAAGAGCTGTGGTGACTGAGGAATGTCCTGTGGGAACCCCAGCGACATGGACTAAGAGGCCAGGAGGGAGCCTGATCCTCGGGCCACAGCAGCTGAGCTGGGATGGACCCCCGGTGCTGGCCCTTGGCTGGTCAGTGCTAATCCAGGACTCATGCCTGGATTCCAGCGAGGACACCTGCTGCCCAGCCCTCGGGCTGCCCCAGGCAAGGAGGCCTGTCCTCTTGCTAAACCCCTGGGAATCTCCAGGTGCAGGTTCAAGAATCAGGGCCGGTGAAGACCTTGTTCCCTCTGCTCTCTAGGTGCTGGGCCTGCAGTCACGGTGCTTGGAGGCAACACGGCACCATAGAGCCCAACCCACACTCCTCCAGAGAGCTGGCCGTCTAGGGAGTGACAAGCCTGTTCCTAGCGAGTGTCCCTCACCTGCCAAAAGACAATCCTCAAGTTCCCTGGTCCAAATATAAAGCATCCAGCTGCCCTCAAGCCAGCAAATGCCCATTGCAGGTCCTAGAGCTGGTCCTTATGCACTGGAGCCACCAACACAGGCTGCTGTCTGTGAGGAGATGGGTGGGAGGGGGTGGGGGCACAGCTGTGGAGGGACTGAGAGAGGCCCACAGTTCTGTTGTAGAGCAGGGTCCCCTCAGCCACTCTGGAGTATTGGCTGCAGGGTGTGTGTGTGTGTGTGTGTGTGTGTGTGTGTGTGTCCCAGTGTCTCCAGGGGGTAGCACCAAGGGGGCCAAGGATGCAAGGTTGCAGCCATCCTGCAGAGACTAGGGGACTGACCCTCCGTCCCTGCTGCAGGCTGATGTATGGTGAGTAACCAGCTTCCCTGTGGCTCACCTGTGAACTCAGTGTAAACGGGAAACACAGGTGTGGCCATCACCTGCCTGGGGTGCTGGCTCTCTGACCTCATCCCTGGAATTCTAATCAGAAACAGGGAATAAGGTGCTCACCCCACACCCTGTTATGGCCAGATAGTATGCTGATGGCAGCTGTGCAGCCAGACAATATCATGACAAGCATCTACAAGGCTGGATAATATTGCAAAGAGAGCTACAGGCCTCGCAATATCACAGCAGGCCAGACAATACCTCTACAGGCAGCTACAGGGCCAGACAATATCGCACCAGCAGCTACATGGCCATGTCCGTGAAGATAATAACAATAAGGATTGGGTGGGGGGGAGAAATACTCACAATATGGTCTTGAATGGAAAGAGCCTACTTGATTTTTAACCCAATATTTACATTTTTACGTTGTATTTACTATCTCAATGCATAGCAAAAAGTCTGTAAGGAAACACACCGGTGTCAGCTGTGGTATATTAGAGGCGGGTCAGCACTGGAATACTTTCACCCACCCTACCGTGGGTGGCGAGTGGTGAACTAGTGGTCTGCCTCCCACCGCCTGGCTCACTGCCCAGTGGCCCCGTTGGCAAACCCGGGAGTTACCAACCACTTTTGAGAGCCGGTGCCTCCAGCCAGAGCCTGCAGAGCGCCTCCCCCCAAGGCTGGCCAGGAGACATCACTTGGAGTGCCACATGTGCTCTCTGGAGGCAGCTAAGGGCCCGGGGCGGCTCGTTCCCTTCTCAGCTCCTCAGGCTGCATCCTGACAGCCTGGCCACTACCGGCCAGAGCGCCTCCCTGTTTGTCCGATGGAGCTGGGGATGGTCAGGGATTCCGGCCCAGGGCCTCCTGGCAGACACATTTCATTTCAGAAGAAAAAGCCCCTTTGTCAGCTCCCCAGAGTGAAGCCACCACAAAGCCTCCGCCCTCATAGTTTCCCTGCCCCGCCCTGCCCTGTCTGCTTTGAGGCCGCCGCCTCCGAGCACCTGACAGGAGGCTTGCAACCAGGGCAGCAATGGGAGGCGACGGCAGTTCACCCCAGGCAAATCTCCTGAACCTGTCCCCAGGGTCCCCTTGTCTCTGACTTAGTGACCCAAAGCAGACCAGCCTCAGCTAATCTCCCCAGCCCTTTTCTTGTTTCACTGTCCCCAGTTTTAATAAACGTCTGAAAGTCACCTGGTCTCGTGTTGTGAAATGGTTTGCCTGCACAAAGTCAAGAACCCATACACTACCAGCCACCCCTCGGCAGACCCGCCAAGCGTCAGGCCCCCTTTCCAGGGACAGTATCATGCCATCCAATTCTATTTTAATTAGGCCTACCTCGGTACTTAGAAGGTGGTGGCCGAAATTCCCTTCAGCCTTCAATTTCCTTTTGCTTTTATATTTGAGTTAGACCTTTTAAGCTTGCAGATGATAACCACAGAGGTTACTTAGCCTAGCTACGGTGCTCAAGGCTGAGGAGCTGGCCACCCTCCCATGTATACGAATCCTGCATTGGCAGAGACCTAAGAACGGGGTCAAATGGAATCAAATTCCCCAAAGTCAGAGAGTGGGAGGAGAGGGGGGGGGTACTCCTGTGGGAGACTACCCTGATGACATATCTGTGTAAGAATGTTTTTAAATTTTGTCTGAAATAATATATTCAGGGATAGTAATAAGTATTTCTAACGTTTTGGAGGATAATAGATATTTAGGCAAGATTTCAAAAATTACTGTAGCCCGTTTATCGCCACTGTTTGAATATAGTGTATTATACCAGTACACATCAAAGAAACCTGAAATCCTCCCTAGTTTTCTCTTTCTCTATTCCTTTCTTTCCAAAGTCAGATTGCTTGTCAAAAATTATTCCTCTCTGTTTCCCTTCAGTTAGATGATGACTTATTCTCCTGGCAGTACACTTTCAATTTACAATAAACAGTTCCCAGGGAATGAGTCAAATTTGGTAGGCTCAGAGCCGTTTTTCTGCCAGATCAACGGGGCCTTTTGCTCTCGGACACGTGAGGCGCATTTCTAATGTCTAAATTTAAGGACTGAACATCATATTCAGGGAGGATTACTACATATTAGAAAAAATATATTAGCACATTGTAATTTTTCTGTTAAAAAAATATGTTCTTTATAAAAAAAATTTAAAGAGTCTAAAAGCTCAAAGATGAAAACTTAAAATCACACATAATTTCTCTACTCAAGGCAAGTATCGTGCAAGTGGCTATAAAACCAATTATATGGGTTTGTACTTGGAGAAATCTAGTATTTCTACATTTTCATCATTTCCCCTGGTGAAATTTTATTATTTGGAGTTCTATTGCTACTGATAATGATTTCAAAGATAGTAGCAAAAAAATATAGTGTGTTTTGGTCTAAAACCAGATGTCCACCTATATTTAAAAACAAGCCACTTGCGTAAATTAACATTTTATTTTCTTTACTTGATGTTTAGGTTAAATATTTTTCTTATATATGTTAACACTTAAGGCTACAAATGAACCCCGAGAAATAAACCGTGGCCATTTGACTGCATCGATCTTCCCTAGGATAACAGAAACTCCAAATGCTGTGCTTGCTACTCTCCAGTTTTCTGTGGGGCCTCAGCAAGTTAATTATCTGCTTTGTGTGCTTAATCCTCTTAGAGTGCAGCCCTCATCACTTCTGCTCTCGATGCCATTCCGTGAGGATGAATGTTTCTCTTTATACTCTGGGTATAGAAATGGGGGAAAGTAATCAAAATAAGAGGACAGGGAACCTAAGTTTTGCATCAAACTAATAAGTAGGTCTTGGATGTCTACAGAATTCAAATGTCTGCCTCAGTTCTTTGGTACATTGTAGAGCATAATTTGAATTTTAAAATAAATATTCAAATGAAATTGCTTTTCAGTTATTTCCCTCATCTACTCAAAAATAGCACCATCTGCCTATTAATTGCTATTTGGTGTGAGTTTAAAGTAAATTTTAAAATAAATGGAATTATATATATTTTTTCAAAGCATTTCACATTCATTCATTCATTCATTCATTCATTCAAAGAACATTTGTGGAAGACTGTGATAGATTAACAAGACCCAGCTTTTATATAGAGTCTAGTGAAGGAGACCAAAGAAGGTATAATGTATCAAAAAATAATTTATTTAGTGCTACTGTGTTCCAGGCAGTGTCTTAAAGGTTAGGCGTAAAGCAATAAACAAAACATACAAGCATTCTGCTTTCATGGGGCTTCCATTGTAGTGGGAGCAGACAGAGAATAGATAAATAATCAAGTCATATACATGGTGATGAGCTCTGTGGGGTGGGGGAGAATGATGGAATATAGGGAGTGCCATTGATAAAGTCACATCTTAGCAAAGTCTTGAAGGGAAATAAAGGAGTAAGCCATGTGGATGCCTGCATGAACATTTCATGGGAAGGGAAAGCAAGGAGGCTGCCAAAGCTTGAGTGGAGAGATCATGATGGAGATTGGTAGGAAATGTTGCGAGAGAGGTAATGGAGGGGCTGCTGGGGAAGTTATATACTATGAGGTCTGTGGACATTGTAAGGATTTGGGTTATTAACCTAGAGTGAGATAAAGGCCAAGTGGACACAAGCTCGGGGCATATTGCAACAATCTCCAGGACAGAGAATAGAAAGAAACTCCTACTAGAGAGGTAGCAGTGCAGGTGACCAGATTCTAGATATGTTTTGAAGGAAAAGCTGATGAAATATGCTGACAGATTGGATGGAGGCTGTGAGAGAGTCACGTTTGGTTTATTTTTTAAACGAAAACACATTTATTAAATGCCATTATTACGTTGTGTGAAACACAGCTCCCATTCTGCTTTGACTAGTGTTTGTGCCAGCACCTACCCTGAGGTTGGTTGTTAGTTTTCCAAAACCTACTTACATAGAGCTTTACGGTTTTTGTAGGGGTTTTTTTTTGGCATCTGTTTTATCAATTATGGGTCCTGCTAAGTCTTCATCCTACATAAAAACTTTGTCATTCCAATGGAATGCAATTGAGAACATGGGGATCTAGCTTTAGTCAGAAAAAAAAACAATAGAATGTAAAATCCTTACTCATCAAATTCTCTCTTGAAAGAAAATAAATCAAGTATTTTTATTTTATATCCAGCATTATAGTAAAACTGGAAGCCTTTCTTCACACACTTATTTCTACAAATTTCACAGAAGAGATCATGCCTTGATGCATCCTTCTTGAATCTTATCACACGAAGCCATCACAACTGAAAATGCATTCAATCATTCTCCAATAAGAGACAACCCAGCCACTACAAAAAAAAAAAAAAAATCCTCTGAGAACTAAGCCACTTTTGTGCTTCTTTCCCTATGGAGTGAATGCTTTGCTCAGAAGAAGATTTTGTTACTATTTCATTGATCCCCAAGTAAGCATGGCAGCAGGTGAAGGAAGCTGTACTGGTTTCTTTGGGCTGCCATAACAAGGTACCATGAACTGGGCGGCTTTAAACAACAGAAATGCAGTCTCTCACAATGCTGGGGGCTAAAAGTCCCAAATCAAGATGTTGGCAAGGGCCAACCTCTCTCTGAAGTTCTTAGAGAATATATATTAACAAACTGATACCTGAGTCCTGCCGCTGGAGAGTCTAGTACAATTGGTTTGGGATGAACTAGGTATCAGGGTTTTTATTTTTTTCTTACTGTGTTTTTTTTATTTATCGCTTTAGAGAGAGAGGAAGGAAGAGGGATAGAGAGATAGAAAACCTATGAGAGAGAGACATCAACCAGCTGCCTCCTGCAAGCCCTCTACTAGGGGTGGAGCCCGAAACCCAGGCATGTTCCCTGACTGGCAATTGAACCTGGTGAGCTCTTGGTTCATGGGTCCATGCTCAACCACTGAGCTACACCAGCCGGGCGTTTTTTGTCTCGGTCTTAGCTTCTGGTGTTGTCAGCAATCCTTGGCGTTCCTTAGCTGCAAATGCACCACTCTAATCTCTGCCTGTGTATTTATGTGCTGTTCTCTCTGTGTCTCTCGTGTTTTAAATTGCAGGTTTACTATAAAAGAATATAACTCAGGAACAGCCAGATGGGAAGATGTGTAGATGAGGTGTGTGGGAAGGGCTGCGGAGTTTCCATGCCCTTTCAGGTTGCCACTCTCCCCAGCACCCCCGCATGTCCACCAACCTGGAAACTCAAGAGTCAAGATTTTTGGTCCAAGTAATAATATTATTAGTTAATGAAAAACTGAGTTGATAATCTTATACTGTATATAATTATATGTGGCATAGCCCATATAATTTAACACCTACATCATAGATTTCTGCCAAATAGCATTTATTTTCTCTCCAAGCCCCAATATTTGCACACTCCATATAACTGGTAAAGGCTCCTGCAATGTTCACAAAAAGGACGAGAAACCCTTGTTCTGTAATCACTATCGGGCTTCAACACTGTTTCTACCACGTATCCCACCAGATCTTTTGGATCACTTTTCAAGGCACCAGATCATTCACTAGACCCTTATACAAATTTGGAAATGAGCCACGTAGAAGACCATCTCCACCTATTACATTTAATCAAGGTAATTCAAAGCTTTGGTGGCCTCATTCAAATGGCACAATGTCCTAGCTATTTCCTAGTGAGCCAGAAAGAGTCTTTCCTCACCTATACTAAGAGACAGTGCTTGCCTGGTATTACTCGGCAGACCCTTTCATGTAAAGCAAACCTTGCCTAAACCATACAGGCATGCCTGAGTCCTACTAATTCTGTTTTAATTGCCTGCCATAAGTGTCTATAGACTAACTTGAAAATCATTTTTCGTGAGAATTTTCAACTGAAAATATTCAAGAACACCCGAATTGTGCGTTATATATATATATGCCGAGAACCAATTCCAGCATGTAATAATTGCAAGAGCTTTACCAAAAGGTTGGTGAAGCTTGGGGAGCTCAACAGGGTTGAGTCACATGTAGTTTACCTGTTGGAAACGGCTAAAAGGCACTTCTCCCAAACCTCAAGCCTGAATAGGATTGTTAACTGCCAGACAGCTCAAGGCGTTTTATTGCCTCCTGTTGGCCAAACACCTGAACAGCTGTAGGCTATTCCTGAAACCAATCTCTGTAAACCCTTTGATACCTTACCCTTTGAAGTGTATATTTCCACCTTGCCTTGGGACAAATTGTGTTTAATAAAAGCACGTGTCCTTGGTCAAGGAGGAGAGTCTTCTAGTTCCTTCAGCTGGAAACTCCTCTGACCCCCAAATGCCTATCAAAAATATCTTTTGTCCATGGACTCCTTCTTAATCATCTACGCGCAGCCCTTTCTCCAGAATGCTGAACCCTTTGTAAGGCTGGGGAAAAAGAACCTCTAATATATATATTAGAGGCCCGGTGCACAAAATTTGTGCACGGGGGCAGGGTGTCCCTCAGCCCAGCCTGCACTGTCTCCAATCTGGGATATTCCTCTAACAATCCAGGACTGCTGGCTCCCAACTGCTCGCCTGCCTGCCTTCCTGATTGCCCCTAACCGCTTCTGCCTGCCAGCCTGATTGATGCCTAACCACTCCCCTGCCAGCCTGATTGATGCCTAACTGCTCCCCTGCCAGCCTGATTGCCCCTAACTGCCCTCCCCTGCAGGCTTGATCGCCCCCAACTGCCCTCCCTTGCAGGCCTGGTCCCTCCCAACTGCCCTCCCCTGTTGGCCATCTTGTGGTGGCCATCTTGTGTCCACATGGGAGCAGGATCTATCGTGTGTGTTGGAGTGATGGTCAATTTGCATATTACTCTTTTATTAGATAGGATATATATATATATAGATATATATATATATATAATTCATTGCAAATTGATTTTTTAAAAAGTATATTATATTGATTTTTTTACAGAGAGGAAGGGAGAAGGATAGAGAGTTAGAAACATCGATGAGAGAGAAACATCAATCAACTGCCTCCTGCACACCTTCTACTGGGAATGTGCCCACAACCAAGGTACATGCTCTTGACCGGAATTGAACCTGGGACCTTTCAGTCCACAGGCCGATGCTCTATCCATTGAGCCAAATTGGTTAGGTCACAAATTGATTTTTTTAATTAAATTCAAAATATCGTGGCGTGTTGGGATGGTTTCTGTTTGGGACACGTGGCAGTTAACTGGTTCCAGAGCTGCTTAAAGCTTTCTGGTTTGGGAATTTATTTGGGCTTAAACCTGCAGGTGGCGCTCTCTGTAAGCAGAGGTAGCTGGGAGTGATAGAGGCAAAGGAAGTGAGGCAGGACAGACACATTATTCACGGTTGTTCCTGAATATCACCTTTTTAAATATTCAGAAATCATCACCAATTTGTTCGTTAAACAAGAAAACTAGGACACCTCAGGGCTACTGCCAGTCATTTCTGGGCCCTAGGACATGTCACAATTCATTTAAGGAATACTTCCTGAGTCCTTACACTGATGCTTACTGTCCTGGGGCTAAGGATTCAGTAATAAACAAGGGCTCCCTTATCACGGCGCTTAGATTCTGCCAGGAGAGACAAACAATAAACAAGTACCTATGTTGAATAATATCTCAAAATGATAAGGACTGTGAACAAAATAAACAGGGTGATGTAATTGAGTTTCTTTGGTGGGGGCTGCAGAGAGGTAACATTTGACATGAAACCTGAAGGATGAGAAAGAAACCGTCATCCTAATAAACATTCACTTAAAGTCCAGTGTGTATACACCTGGTAGTAGGTATTGGGAAAGGTGCACTAGAGAAAAATATGAAGAAGACATGGTCCTAGCTAATGGACGAGTATCTAATGTGGAAGACGGGCATATCTATTAATAACCCGAATTCACAATAGAAGTGCTATAAGAAAGAAGTCGACAAAATGCCAAGGTAGTACGGGAAGTGAGAGACAATTCTCATTGGGAAGATTTGAAAGATGAGCTTCACAGATGAGGTGACAGCTGAGCTTGGCAATAATAATAATAATGGCTCATAGTCATGGTGTCCTATGTGTCAGCCACGATGCTAATGGATTTACAGGAATTCTTTCATTTAATCCTGCTATCCCTAAAAGGCAGCTGCTATTAATCATTCTCATGTCACAATAAATATGTGAACTGGAATTTGAACTAAGTATAGAACTCATTCTTATACAGTTACTATGTTCCTAAATAAGATAATCAGTTGGTTAGCTATGTTTTTCTCTTTGTAACATTCTTTTTGATGTTGTGTATTATCTAAACACCTCTCACCACATAATTCTGATTCATAGCAACCTTCCAAAATATATGCACATAATAAAAATATTTAAAACTATGAGGGAACTGTTATAACTCCTCAAACTCAAGAATGCACAAGGTATTAAAATAAAGTGCATCACATGTATCTTGGTTTGTTTTCTTTCTTTTTTGATACTGTACTTTATTTTTTTATGAAAGAAAAAGAAACCAATAGGCGGTTTGCTGTTATCTAAACAGAATTTTATAATTTTTTGATTGATTTCACCTGAAATTGATATCATAAAGTAAATGCATATGTATAGAAAAGAGAAAGTGAATCACTTTTAAAATTCTTTCCCTGTAAACCCATAAAGCCGCCAAAATGTTTAAACCTGAGTATAGTGCTGGCTGAGAGAGCTGGGATTCTTACTGAGAACCTAATGTGTGATCTTCAGGCTCTGGCCAATGCTTTCCTGGGAAAACAAGATGATAGTTTGTGTAATTTGTATTTGAAAGGAAATAACACTGGCACATATTATCTCTTTCTTTTCTTTTGCCTTTTATGAAACAGTAATATATTTGTGACCCTGGAGATGTAAGAATGTCACATGTTGATTTATTTGTTATTTTCTGCCTGTGATAAATGGGAGATGATCCCAAGAGTTACATTCTGCTATATTTTAGGCAGTGATGCTGAGTCAGAGATAAGACTATATGAAATTTTGAAAGTGAGACATTGAGTATTAATATTGAGGCTCTCTGGTTTAAGTTTACTTCAGTGCTGATTGTAATTTTTTTGAACCTTTTAAAATTTATGTTCTAGCAGAAATAAATTGAGAAGCATAAACTGAATAGCATTGTCTATGTGACTATCTCACTTTGGTAAGGCTTATTCTTTAAACATGCATTGGGGAGTTTTAGTTTGCTCATTTCACTTTCTTTGGCCTTCAAAAACTGGGCAGAAAAGATGACACTGACAGGGTGTAGATTTATCAATTAGCATTTAACCTGGAAACTGCTATGGGACCTAATTTGATATTGTAATGCATGAAATTATATACATGGTATGCATTATTACATTATGTATATAATCATTGTATAATATAGACATACTAGAGGCCCTGTGCACGAAATCCATGCACTCAGTGTGTGTGTGTGTGTGTGTGGGGGGGTGCCTCAGCCCGGCCTGCACCCTCTTGCAGTCCAGGAGCCCTCAGGGGATGTCTGACTGCCATGGAGGCGGGAGAGGCTCCAGCCACTGCTGCTGCACTCACCAGCCGTGAGCCCGGCTTTTGGCTGAGTGGTGCTCCCCCTGTGGGAGCACACTGACCACCAGGGGGCAGCTCCTGCATTGAGCATCTGCTCCCTGGTGGTCAGTGCGCATCACAGCGACCGTTGGGTTGATTTGCATATTAGCCTTTTATTATATAGGATTATATGTAGCACAGTATCTAGTACATATAAGTATGTAATACATATATAATGTATATTATATATTTTATACATAGAAGACATTAATATCATAATATATATTATATAATGATTTGACATTATAATGTATAAAAGCAATTTCCTCCTATCTTTAAACATCTGAGGAAAGAGAGACAACAAGTTGCACTGATTAGAACTGGAGAGACATCTGGTTGGCATTTGGATTATGTGGATGATCCAGAATTAACCTACAGATAGTTACTTGGTACTTTAGTCCCTGTAACAGATTGTGAATTTTAAAGACAATTGCAATGGTATCTTCTATGTACATGTTCTTCAAGTACCCAAAAGGTGGAGTCTAGGTCCCTTCATTTTGAACTTGAGCAGGCCATTGTAACTGCTTCAAGTCAAATGAGATCATAACAATGTCATCCATATCTATTTGTTTTTGGGGACATTCACTATTGGAACAACAACTATGCTATTGTGCTATGAAGAGGTCCAAGAAGGCCACAGAGGGAGATATGTGAAGAGGAGCAGAGGGCTCAGGCCATAGCCACAGCTGAGCTCCCAGCTGACAGCCACACCAATGTGCCAGGCACACGAGGGAGCCAGATTGAAACTGAATCCCCCACCCCCCACGCAGGCCACCCCAGGTATCACTACATGGAGTAGAGAGGAGCCACCCAGTTAAGTCCTACCCAGACTGAAGATTCGTGAGCAAGCTAGTTGATTGTTGTTTCAATCCACAGTGGGTTTTGGTATGGTTTGTTATGAGGCAATAGAGAACTGATGTAGTCACCTGACAGTTATGAGACGGTATGACCCTGGACTCCATCTTGATGGAAAGAACTCCATCTTAGAGGTCTGGCTATGATTCCTTGCTTTCAGTAAAATTCCATAATTGAAGTTAACCTAACCATACCCTTAAAGGAAAGAATGTACAACAATGACATCCTTTCTTAACATCATGTTCTGAAAAATCATGTTTTGTCAATTAAATGGTAAGTAGAAAATGTTTGCTCAAGTATTATTTTATAATCCCTTGGAGTGACATCTTGTGACTACCCCAGGATCAAACGCTGCCAGATGACGATCCTGGGACAGCTGACCTCCTCCTCATCCCCAAGCTTTATCCCTGACCTCAAGGCTCCTATATAGGCCATCAACAAGACCCCTTCAGGGAGCCCTACTTCTCTTTTCTGGTCGACTCCCTTGTGCCCAAGCTCTTTCCAATACACTGTACCTGCTTGATCTTGTACTGAGTTCACTGCTCATTTCTGTGATGTTGAGACTCAAGAACCTGGCATTCAAAGTCCAGTAACATTACACTAGAACATGATTTTGGAAAAGAGCTCTGCTTGTAGTTCCTGAAAGTGGTAGCTAGAGACTATCAAGAAATTAAGTATTTCCATTTTAGATAATGTTAATGAGGTTCCAATATTTTGACAGTATTGAATTGTTAAAGAATTTGTAGACATATTTTAAAACCTCCACACCCATAGAGAAGATAACAGAAACTATAGGAGAAAATAAACAATCTAAATTGAGAGGAATGTATGAGAAAAGACCTAGAAAAAGTCTCAAGGAACCCTGGTATTTGAAGGCTGGGAGAGGAGGAGTCGGTAAAATTGGTGGAAAAGAAGCTCTCTATGAAGTAACAGAATGAGCAGACCAAGTTGGCTGAGAAAGGAATCCTTTGTCTTCCATGTAGTAACTAAGAAGCTAAGGGAAAGAGTGTTTTAAGGACGAGGCATCTGCCTAAGCTGATTGTGTTTTATTTTTGTAAGAAGTCAGAATTAAAAATAAAGATATTGAAAGAAAATGTTACATATTATTAAGATCAAGATAAAGTCAAATTAATTTTACAGATGAGGGAGGTAAAAGAATAGCATATATATCAGCCCTTTAAAAGTTTACAAGTAAAGTTGAGAAAGAAGCTATATGTATAGAGGAGAATATCAGTGGATTTGCAAATATATGATAGTTCAAAGACACTTAAGAATTATCTTAGTTGGAGGGGAACTTGTGTAATTAGATTACAGTAGTTAGAATGGCAGAGAGCAAGACAGGGATAGAAGGATGGATGTGTACAATGAAATGCATAGAGATAAACAGCAATTGGGCCAAGGGAGCTCATATCACCAAAGATAAATAGAATAGGAATAAAGATTTGCAGGGAATTGAAGAACCTGTAGAAGATCATCTAATGGAAGATCTTCAAAGACATGATAGCTTTCTTGTTGAGTAGCTAAAGGATTGAAAAATCTGAAAAGAATTGAAACCTGAAATTTTACAAAGACATAATCTATAATATTCAAAGGTAGTCTGCATTAGTGGAAAATCGCATTATTTCTAGAAACTATTTTAAGCATTTTAACATTAAATGTTTATTAATAATTCTATTGTATTTTTAAAAATATATTTTATTGATTTTTTACAGACAGGAAGGGAGAGGGATAGAGAGTTAGAAACATCGATGAGAGAGAAACATCTATCAGCTGCCTCCTGCACACCCCCCACTGGGGATGTCCCGCAACCAAGGTACGTGCCCTTGACCGGAATCGAACCTGGGACCCTTCAGTCACAGGCCGACGCTCTATCCACTGAGCCAAACCAGTTTCAGCAATAATTCTATTGTTAATGAACCATCCATTTGAGCAGTACCAGACCAATTAGTGTTCTTGTACTAATGGGAACATAGCAAGGTATTATATGGTCCACACTGTCTATGAATCATTCAACCCTTTATTTTAACTGTGTACATATAAGTGTTTTACAACTTTCCTAGCTAACTTTCCATTCATTGTAACAGTGGAAAAATAAGAGAATATTAATTTTTCTAAGTCTAGCATTTTCCCATGTGTTCCATTCTTTTTCTAGATGTCAGAACTAATCTTATTGTCCTTACACTTAGCTCAGGACTGGACTATGATCCCATGACTTGTCTGGCCAAGGAAACGCCAACTTCATTGGCTGCCTTTCAAAAGATCAACAGATGTTCCTCTAACATTGCTAATTTCCTGAGTCAAAGGCATCTAATAGAGACAGAATTAACAACATATTAGCTTTCTAAACCAATGCAGAAGAGAAAGTAAACAATTCCCAAGATTGTGAAGAAACACAAGTCCTTTGAGTAAAGGCTTATCCATTTATTTTCTTTAAAGTTAAATTCTATCATCTGAAGAGATACACTACCATATCTATAGCAACCAAAGCAACAATTCTCAATTTACATTGGCCTTTGTAATACATCAATAAACCTGGAAACCATATTGCTTGAACGATTCAGATGCTAGCCTATTATTATATTGATTAAGCCATCTTGTTTTGGTTTGAAGCCATACACTTTTAGAGCGCATGCATTTTCTTTTGAAATAACATTAAGAGAAACCTTAGATTACTTGCTGCCTAGTCAAAAAGACCTTTAGTGTTTGCTAAATCATCCTATCTAATAAAGAGGGAATATGCTAATTGACCATCACATCCTCACAACGATGACGGTGCCAACAGCCAATAAGGAGAGAATATGCTAATTGACTGCCATGCCCTCAAAGATGGCGGCACCCACAGCCACAAGATGGCGGTGCCCAGTTCCCTCAGCTCTGTGCGCCTACCCCCGGAGTTCCCCAGTCCCCTCAGCAATCCAGCCACCTACGGCCGGCCCAAGGCACAGGCAAGCCTCAGATGGTGGCTACTCAGTCGATGCCTGAGGTGCAGGCAAGCCTCAGATGGCGGCTGTCCAGCTGCCCAGGCCACCTGAAGCTCAGGTAACCAGGGCTGGCCGAGGCTTGTGCTGCTGGCAGTGGCAGCAGCAGAGGTGTGATGGGGTGTTGCCTTCCCCTGATCACTAGGTCACCTCCCACCCCTGAGGGTTCCCAGACTGTGAGAGGGGGCAGGCTGGGCTGAGGGACTCCCCTTCAGTGCATGAATTTTCATGCACTGGGCCTCTAGTATTATAATAATCAATAGTAGATGGTCAATCAGTTTTAAAAAATGTATTTCCCATCATGTTTATGAAATACATGTATTATTAGAATATATATTTTAATATTAGAAGTAATAATATTACTCAAAAAAGTTAAAAAGTAGAAGGATGACAAAGAGCAATATATATGGACCCACATATTTATGAGTAGCTGGAAAATAGAAGATTTAATTACTTAGGGCTTTGTATCACTTCAAAGATCACTCTTATCTGTGACTCCAACTCAGTGATTCATAACTTTAGGATCTTTATTGGAGGTTAATATAGCCACCCACTGCAATTTCTTATAATGATTCCACCTTTTCACTTAAAATAGTCTTTTAAAATATAAATGCAGAACATCATCACTGGAAGACACACTTTTATACTTTATGAGTTAATATTGCTTTAATGAATCAAGAGTTTTCTACTTGAACAAAATGGCCTATGGGATACTTATCATCTCTTTCAAATAACTATTGTGTTAATCTAGGTGCTCTGAGAAGCAGATGCCAAAACAACATTAAAAAGGGAAAGATTTTTTCGGCTGGTGTGAAATGGCTGTGCTAAAGAAAGTGGAGAGAGAGCCACCACTAAAGGCTACCAAATAGATTAGACCTGATGCAAATCTAATGTCAAGTGAAGCAGAGAGAGAGGAAAGACTGGGAAGAAAGAAGTTTGGGTGGGAACATTGTAGTCAAAGGAGGGTCCAGAAAAGCTGTTTGTGAGTCCTTGAGCCACAGTTGGCTGACAAAGGAGTCCTTTGTCTTCCTAGGCTGATCTGCTTCACTAGTTCCTCTGCACTCACTCATTGGCTGGAAGCCACCTGTGAGGGGCATGGCCTCGGTTCAAACAGCGAGGTGAGTTTAAAGTGCAATGGCTGAGGACCTCACTTTCCCAGTAGTGGGAAATTTGTCAGGCACATTATCATGGTGGCCACAACCACCAAATCAGCATCTCCAAACCTGGTTTCTTTCCTGATTTCTGCTCCTTAATTGTGAACTACCTTCTGGAAGCTCAATCGAAATGATCTGCTGACACCTAAAATTTAGTGACTCGGTGCATTCCAAAATGGACATTTTAGTTGTCCTAACTCATACCACCATTCTCCTGAGTACGGAAGGCAATCTCCTTTGCCTTCCAGAGCCAAATACCTAATGAATTCTGTTGATCCAATCTCCACCCCATTTCCCCCCCCTTCTGTCCCTTCTGCAGGCTCCCAATGTCACTGCTCTAGTTTTGACCTCGTTATCTTTATGATCTACTGTCTGCACTGTCGGCCTCCCTGCAGGTGCCCCCCACCTCCCAGCTCTTCTCTCTAATCTACTTAACGTGCTGCCGCCAGGTTAATCTTCTTGAAGGGCAGCCTTGCTTCTATTACTTCTGCTCTTCAAAACAAAAACCAAACCAAAACAAAACCCTTCAGTGGCTCCTAATTTCTTACAAAATGAAATTCTATATCCATAGCCTGTCATTCAAGGGCCTCCATGATTAAAGTCCAATCTAGCTTTTCAACTTTACCTCCTAAAAGTCCTTTTATACACATTGAAGTTTCCTGGGTTATAGCAGGGCCACAGTTATGCTCTTAACTTCCCTAACATCATGAAATTCCCTCATAGAATCGCTTCTGTTTTCTCAGTCAGTCTTGTCTGTGTTGCTTCCAAACTATCCATCACATCCCAGCTCAAATTTTACTTCCTCCATGGATCTTTCCCCAAGTCCCTTAACTGGAAGTACTCTATTTGTTGACATTTGCTGGAATATAAAATGTACCTGTAGTTTACAATGAAATTTGTGTTGTGGGAGATGGGGTTGAGTGCACATTATAAAAAATGTATTGAAATAGTTTTTGTGAAGAAAAATATATTATTTGATTCATGCAAATACTGAATAATGTATTTGCATGAATACTGTAAGGAAGACAAATTCTGGGTATGCAGAACTCTTAATCTTTAACCATGAAAAACAGAAATTACAAACTTCAAAATAAATGTTTTGGTGTCATGAAATACTGGCATACAGCAGGCAATTATACAGCAAATTTACTGCTTAATTGGAGATCACATAATACAGTATAGCAAATTCCACTACAGTATTTCAGTGAGTACTCTAACTTAACACCAAGCTACAATATAAAGTAAACGTGGCTGAGTTATTGTAGAGATAACTGAAGTACCTTTAGGAAACATATTCTATTAAGAACCAAAACAAAATATAAAGCACAATAACAAATCTGAACAAATTTCAATATCATGTTTATACATGAACTGCTTGTTGAAAACTAGTACCTAGCAAAAGTTAGTAAAGAAAAAAAAAAGTAAATACATTAGCTTGTGCATGACATTATAGCAACACCTTTGTTGTATTTAGCTATGGTTATCCTACCTAATAATAGAGTAATATGCAAATTGACCGTACCTCCGCTATACCCACCAGCCACGCCCACCAGCAAACGGTTACAGGGACGCTGGGGTGCGGCGGAGCCTGCAGGGATCACAGGAAACCACTGGGGGTCGGCTCCTACGATCCTTAGCAGGGAGGCTGGGGTGCAGCCGAGCCCAAGGCCGCCGCCCGGGGGCCAAGCCCTGACCCTGAAAGAAGGCAGAAGGCGGTGGCCACAGCCAAGGCCTGGGTCCCTGGTGCTGGCAGAAAACTGGTGCAGGCAGCCAGGTGAATGAAGGTCTATTGCACGAATCTTCGTGCAAACGGGCTGCTAGTGTTAGTAATAAATTTAAATATGAAATGTTTGTGGAATAACTGAATCACTGTACTGGATTGTGGTTTTTAAAATTTTGCAAGAAAGATGCCAAGAGGATGCAAATGCATGGGATCGACTAAATAGGCAATCAGAAGAAATAGAAAGAAAAGTAGTAGTTGACCAGACAGACAAGGGAGAAAAGGGAATTGTAGGTGGAGAGAGGACCACGTGGGAAAGGCATCGAAGTGGGAGACGTATGTTCTGTATGTGGAGGAACACGTGAGAAAGGAAGCTGAGCTAGCAGCCAAACCATGAGAACTTCACATGCCATGCTAGAGTTTGGACTTCATTCTTTAGGCAATGGGAAATCATTCCAGCAAATGCAAAGATAAGACTTGTATTTCAGAAAGATCATTCTGGCAGAGTAAAGGTTAGCTGGGAGTGTGGGAGCCGGACAGCTCCTGTGACAGTGGGGGCAGGAGAGGCTGTTACAGTGTTTCAGAACCAGGACCACTTGAGAGAGTTTGTTCTAAAGCCAGAGCCATGGGAATGAAGCAAAGGGGAGGGAGCTGATAAGCATCCGGATGCTTTAAGAACAGGACTGGATGGAGTACACAGGCCTTGAGAGAGAGGGAGTCTAGGAAACTCTTCTGTGGTGGTGCCGTCCATGACAGCAGTGCTCTAGGAAAGATGATGACTTCTGTTTGGGGACCTGAGATGTGGGAAAATAAGGGGGCTCATAAAGCAAACGGAAGAAATTTGATTCAAGAGATACCTGGAGAACCAAGTAAGACTTGTTTGTAATACTGTGCTTTGTGCTATATTTTTCATTAACGTGGGCCATCATTCTTCCCTTCCAGTAATTTTTTCAGGTTTTAGGAACCTCTTAATAGTCACACTATATGTGGGAGAGCCCTTCCAGGATTCTCTATTCCTCCCCCCCACCCCGCCCACCTATAAAGGCCCCTTGATCTGGTACATGTTCCTTGTATTTACTGATCCTACAGAGCCCATCCTGCCCCCTCTGCTCCAAGTATAAATTTTTTAAAAAAAATATTTTTATTGGTTTCAGAGAGAAAGGGAGAGGAAGAGAGAGATAGAAACATCAACGATAAGAGAGAATCATTGATCAGCTGCCTCCTGCATGACACCCCCCCCCCCACACACACACACACACACACACTGGGGATTGAGCCTGCAACCTGGGCATGTGCCCTGACCAGGAATCGAACCATGACCACCTGGTTCATAGGTCGACGCTCAACCTCTGAGCCACACCAGCCTGGCTAAACTTTAGAAAAAGACCTAGGAGGCCACTAGGTCATTCTAACAGGAGATTATTTTTCAAACATATAACAAGAACATCGTGGACATTTCAGAACCCTCAAAGAGTAACATGTTTCCTATATTTTTTTGTATTAAATTGTGATCTAGCCTTTTTGGTGTTGTATCAGTATAAAATTTTATAAAATTGAATTTTTAATTTTCTAGATCCCAAACAGAATCTCTGAAGATCTTCACTAGCAAAAGATGCCATGCCCTATAAAAAACAACAACGAATCTCACCGAAACCGGTTTGGCTCAGTGGATAGAGCGTCGGCCTGCGGACTGAAGGGTCCCAGGTTCGATTCCGGTCAAGGGCATGACATTGGTTGCAGGCACATCCCCGGTAGGGGGTGTGCAGGAGGCAGCTGGTCGATGTTTCTCTCTCATCGATGTTTCTAGCTCTCTATCCCTCTCCCTTCCTCTCTGTAAAAAATCAATAAAAATATATTTAAAACAAACAACAACAACAAAAAAAACGAATCTCCACCTTTCTAAAGCAGTACATTATATTTCAGAACAAACAGAGTTATTTCTAAGGGCAGGACAAGAGGTTTGGATAGCAAAGGTAGTGGATATTTAAAAGTTAAAAGAAACATTCTTGTTTAACTGAATATCGAACTGATTCTCCATTCAAAAGCAATGTGCCTGCTTAAAAAAAAACACACACACAAAACACCACAAACTATTATAAACTCACAAACAATATTAAACAGCTCATTGTTTCAAAAATTTCACTTTATTTATAAAGTATAAATTTATATCTATGAGGGTCATAAGTAAAATGAGTAGAAATTTGGGACATCTGACTTCATCCTGTCTCTTACCAGTACAAACGTGAAAAAGTACCTCAGTTCATTGTTCAAACTTGCTTCTAATGAAAAAGAACTCTTTTCTTTACAAGGTGACTTTCTGTAATGCTCAAATATCAACTGTAAACCTGTTGAAAGCAGCACGTAGCGTGCTGAATCTTCACTGTTGAAGAGTAAAATGTAAATGCACTTGTTTCATTCATAATTCTTGGGATCCTGAAATGGTCCAGATCACTTACAAATTTTTAAAATCAAGGGGCTCACACGTGGCCCATAAACATGTATGTGAGAATCGTTTATTTTTTATTTTTTTAAACATATATTTTTATTGATTTCAGAGAGGAAGGGAGAGGGAGAGAGAGATAGAAACATTAATGATGAGAGAGAATCATTGATGGCTGCCTCCTGCATACCCCCTACCGGTAATGAGCCTGCAACCTAACATGTGCCCTTGACTGGAATCAAACCCAGGACCCTTTAGCCCACGGGCCATGCTCTATCCACTGAGCCAAACCGGCTAGGGTGAGAATCATTGATTTTTACCAGGAATATGAAATCATCGCTGGGGCTGTGCAGATAAATCCTATATAATAAAAAGCCTAATATGCAAATTGTCCCCTTGGGCAGTAGTTCAATCAGGAGTTCAATGGGGACACCAGGAGTTTGACCACTCACTATGATGTGCACTGACCACCAGGGAGCGGTGTGGAACATGGCGGGTGTTGGCAACATGGCGCTGGCAGCAGGCAGCAGTGGTGGCACTGACGGCCCCAATGGACCCCGAGGAGAATGGGATCGCAGCGGGATGGTGAAGCGGTGAGTGGGTGGTGTCAGGCCAAGGCGGGTGTGAGTGGGGTCCAATCGCCCTGCCAATTGCCCCAGAGACTGCGACCAGCAGCGGGGGCAGGGAGTAGGGGTGCCACCTAGCTCCCAGGCACTGAGGGAGGCAGGGCGTGGGGCCCGGCCCTGATGGATTGCCCTGCAGGCAGGATGGTAGAGCAGGTGATGGGGTGGCACTAGGCCAAGGCAGGGTGCCAGGCAGGGCTGCGGGGCTGGGGGCGCAACCTGGGGCCTGATCTCCACAGGCCACCCCGAGGGACCCCACCCGTGCACGAATTCATGCACCGGGCCTCTAGTCTTGAATAAATATCAACTTGATTTATAACTTCTCTGAAAGCAGAAAATGAGAAGCTTTAAACTATAGGAGAATGCCTAAATTTCAGACAACACTTATTTACTTTGGAATGTATCCCAAAGCCTTGGAACTGATACTCAAATTATCTATGACACACAGGCCAGAATTTAAGCATTTGAATTCTCAACACAGGGATCATCTTATATAGATGACAAACAAATTCATAGCTGCCAAGTTTTATGATTCAGTCAGGAGACAATTTATTGAAACCTTTTCCATGATCTCAGTATCCTTGGACCTTAGTAAGTGCAAGGCTGGGAAGTTGAAGAAACAATAAGTCATGCAATAATTTAAACTATGAAATATCAAATTTTACCTTTAAATATTAAATTCTACATGTCCCATCTGAGACATGTAGGTAAAGTTTGCAGCCTTTTATTCTCTTTGTTTTTGTTCCTGGATAATCACAGATGTCTGAAGAATAGTTGGGCTGAACACTGTTTCAGTAGACTATTGCATGGTACTTTTCATTTGTTCGAGAGGGGGAACAAATTTTGTTGTTGTTGTTGCTTTTTGCAAATGTCACTGATCACTTTGGAAACGATGGAAAAAATTCTGTATTTCAGAGGCTCATTAGAAAAAAAAGTCTCACAAATATTTAGCATGTCATGTGCTCCAATTACTATCCTGGGTAACTTCACTTTTACTTAATTGAAATGACTCAATTTATGTCAACTCCAAGTGTGAAAAGTGTATTAGTTTTCTATCCCTGTTTAATAAATTAAATAAATTACCACAAATTTAGCAGCTTAGAACACCTCCCATATATTACATCATTGTTCCATAGGTCAGAAATCTGGGCATAATGTGACTAGGACGTCACATGGCTAAAATCAAGGTGTCAGCCAGGCTGTGTTGTCATCTGGACTTCAGGGTCCTGTTGCAAGCAGAATCCAGTTCCTGTGGCAATAGAAAGGAGGCTTGCATTTTCTTGCTGGCTGTCAGCAGGGAGCTGCTCTCAGCTCATGGAAACCTCCTGCATTCTTTGCCACTTGGCCCCTCCATCTTCCAAGCCAGCCATGGAGAATCTTCCTTGTTCTGAATACTCCTTATGCTTCAAAATTCTCAAGGAAGGTCCTAGTTCCTTTTACAGGCTCACCTGAGTACAAGGTAGAAACTAACTTGCTGCTAAACAAAAGAATATGACAAAAGTAATAGGATGTCCATCAAACCACTATACTATACCTGACACCTATGATAATCTCCCTATTTTAAAGCCAACTGATTTGAGATCTTAATTATATGTGCAAAATCCCTTCATGGTGGCACCTAGAGTAATGTTTGGCTTAATCTTAATACAAACATTGTGGGAAAATGTGTATACACCAGGGTCTGGGGAATTCGGGGACAATCTTAATCTATCACTCTCACAACTCTGGAACTAAAGTGTCAGCTAAGCTATGTTATCATCTGAAAGTCTGACTGGGAGGTATGAGCTTCTGAGCTGACTCAGGTGTTGACAGAATTCACTTCCTTGTGGGTGTATGACTGAGGACCTTGGGTTTCTGTTGGCTGTTGGGTTGGAGCCACTCACTGGTCCCAGAGGTTACCGTGTAAGCCTTCATAACATGGTACTTCATAACATGGCTGTTTGCTCCTTGAAAGTTACTTCATAACATGGCTGTTTGGTACTTCATAACATGGCTGTTTGCTCCTTGAAAGTTAGTAAGAAAGTTTCTTTCTCTAGTCTGCTAAGATAGAATCTTATGTTACACTAGAGGCCCAGTGCATGAAATTTGTGCAAAGGTAGGGTCGCTAGGCCTGGCCTGAGATTAGGGCCGATCTTCTCTGGCTGCCAGCAGCCAGCCCTGCCCCCCGCCACTGGTCGCCATCTGTGTGTGGGGCGACCAGCAGGGTGGTTGGGGCCCCAGCGCCTCCTGCATCCATCACCACCCACCCCTGGTTCCTGGTTCCCCATCAGGTGATCAGGGCCTTCGGGCTGGGAGCAGCTCCTGTGTTGAGTGTCTGCCCCCTGGTGGTCAGTGTGCATCATAGCCGACCAGTCATTTGCTGACTGGCTGATTTGCATATTACACTTTTATATATATATAGATGAGCTAATCACAAGGGTGACATCCTATTACTTTGGTCATATTCTTTTATTTAGCAGCAAGTTAGTTTATGTCTTGTACTCAAGTGGAGGAGATTATGAAAGGACTAGAGGTCCGGTGCACGACATTTGTGCACTTGGGGGGGCTGTCCCTCAGCCCAGCCTGTGCCCTCTTGCAGTCCGGGAGCCCTCAGGGGAATGTCCGACTGACAGCTTAGGCCCGCTCCCCCGCCCCTGGGCCTAAGTCAGCAGTCGGAAATCCTTAGCACTGCCACGAAGGTGGGAGAGGCTCCCACCACTGCCACTGCGCTCACCAGCCATGAGCCCGGCTCAGGGCTTCTGGCTGAGCAGCGCTCCCCCTGTGGGAGTGCACTGACCACCAGGGGACAGCTCCTGCATTGAGCATCTGCCCCCTGGTGGTCATTGTGCGTCATAGTGACCTGTCATTCTGCCGTTCGGTTGATGTGCATATTAGCCTTAAAGTGTGTCTTCCCAAAAAGTCTATGCTCAGAGCAACTATGGAAGAAGTTCAGATCAAAGTGGTTTTGTTTTTTGTAAGCGTTCAGTGAACAGTGCTGGGAGATATGTTAACTGTATAGTAGTTGTCACCTGGATGTCAATTCAAAGAATTAAAAGGGTATTCTATGTTCAGACTGAAGATCTGATATCAAATTGCATGGGCCTGAATCCCAAATTCATCTGAAATGAACTGTGCAATGTTACCTATCTAAGCCTCAATTTCCTCCTCTGCAAAAGGAAGAAGATACTATTCTTCTTAAGGAGACATCATTTGAAATAAGGCCTGCCATGGGTGAAAAGGTGAAGGGATTAAGAAGTACAATTGGCAGTTACAAAATAGTCATGGGGAAGTAATTGGAAGAGGGGCCATTTCTTAAGTTATATAAATATCTAACTACTATGCTATACCTAAAACTAATATCATATTGACTATCAACTGTAATTGAGAAAATAAAAAAATTTTGAGAAATTAAAATAAAATGGAGCCTGGCATAGTAAGTATCCAGTAAGCATTAGACATTATTATACTAGTATATTCTTTATTTCTCTCTTGAAGATCTATATTGCATGTCATTCATAAATTTATCAAAGTCTATTCTTAAACATGTGTACTTTTCTTCTTTTTTTAAAAAATACGTTTTTATTGATTTCAGAGAGAGGGAGAGGGAGAAAGAGATGGAAACATCAATGATGAGAGAGAATCATTGATTGGCTGCCTCCTGCACACCCATACTGGGGATCCAGCCCGCGAGCGAGCAACCGAGGCATGTGCCCTGACCGGAAATGGAACCATGACCTCCTGGTTCATAGGTCGATGCTCACCCGCTGAGCCACGCCAGCCGGGCTATGTATTTTTCTTGATGTAGGTATTTTGGAATATCTTATCTAGTCTTCTCAACTTTAAGAGCACCTCCTTTCTTCTTTTCAAGGATTCGGTGAGGAAGTTCACATTTATTCTTCTGTTTACATATTATGTTGCTGATTTCACTTTCACAAACACCTTTTTTTTAATATATATTTAAAGCAGATATTTATAAAATAGCTCTCTTCTGAATGCAATCTAATCTTAGCAGTTTGAATCCACACAGGATGCTCCGGTGCATGGAATCAGGTTGTATCTGGGCAAGCCAGCGGCTCATCCAGGGAACCTCTGTAATAGGAACATGAAAGCTCAGCCAGTATCACATGGGGCCCGATGCTGCGAGGAATCCTTAAAAGTTCAAGCTCTCAAGAATTCTCTGCACTCCAGAGTCAAAAGAGGAACTCCCACTCCTGAAGGGAACCCTGGTATTACTCACCAGAGAACTGCTCCTCAGGGAAGTCTGACTGTACTGTGACTGGTGGGGATGCTGGAGTCCTCACCTAGCAGGGATTCCAGGGCTAGGGGAGGGGCCAGCAGTACTCCCCATCTTCAGCCCCTCCAGGGCCTACTTTTAATTTTCAAACTATTAATAAGTTGAGGGAAGTAAATCTTAATACGGTATAAAAATTTTAACATATTTTAATTGTATGTGTGTTGTTCTTTAGCTGAGGTTGAGTGGTAGACTGTGGCTAAGGGGTGATAAAATCTGGTGAGAGTTGATGGTAAAATAATATATATATATATATATATATATATATATATATATATATATATACAGTCCTATATATAGTCCCCAAAATGTATAGACATACTTTGAATAATTATAAAGGCAGTGTTTATTAAAATACATTTCATTTGCAAAACTGAGCTATCAGCTGTTAAGTGTATATACATTTTGGGGGACACCCTGTATATAGTGGATGAGGAGATGTGTGTGGGAGTGGGCATTGATCACATAAACAAATATCCACAGTCTGCATGTCAGAGGGAAGCTGGATCAGATTCACTGAACTGAATTGAGTGGCACCAATTCTGTGCTCAGCTCTACACCAAGCTCCACACAGAAGAAAAATGAGAAACACTTCATTTTCTCTTCTGGGGCTTACAGTGTTGTTAAGGAAACAAGGCTCATACATATTAGACAGACATGATATAAGATGGCATAGGATTGCATTACAATTAGATAAATGAGAATAGAGTATACGTGATGTAGGCTGTCACAGAAGGGAGGAGTGGACAAGGAGGGCTTGTTAAAGGGACTTGAGAAAGGTTTGGATTTTAAGTAGAATCTGGAGATTTAGAGACAAATGAAGCACACATTCAAAGATGAGAAATATTCTTAACACTAGTTAGCTGTAGGAACTGATTCTAAATTCTTTGCAAGACAGCAAGGAGAACAGAGTGAAGGCTTTATGTTAGGAAGAGAGTGGTAAAGCTTTTATTCGATCTAATCTTTATGAGATTATCACTGTTCTCACTTTGTCACAGTAGACCTGAGGGTAATGGGCAACATTTGAAACATGGAAAACAAAATGCCAAAATGTGAAATGACATGATTGGTGTCAAGGTTATACTGCAAGGTGTTCACATAGCATCCAATTGTCCAGTATTTTTGTTTGTTTTAAACAAAAAACCCTACCATGATTTTTTCAGCATTATACAAACTTTTTAAAAAAATTGTGACTAGCCTTACATGTAATTGCAAATGATTATCAGAGAAAACAAAACATATATTAATTTCTTTTTTAAAATATATTTATTGATTTTTTTACAAAGAGGAAGGGAAAGGGATAGAGAGTTAGAAACATCGATGAGAGAGAAACATTGATCAGCTGCCTCTGCACACCCCCTACTGGGGATGTGCCCACAACCAAGGTACATGCCCTTGACCAAAATGGAACCTGGGACCCTTCAGTCTGCAAGCCGACTCTCTCTCTCTCTCTTTTTTTTTTTAATATATTTTATTGAGTTTTTACAGAGAGGAAGGGAGAGAGATAGAGAGCCAGAAACATCGATGAGAGAGAAACATCGACCAGCTGCCTCCTGCACACCCCCGACTGGGGATGTGCCCGCAACCAAGGTATATGCCCTTGACCGGAATCGAACCCGGGACCCTTCAGTCCACAGGCTGACGCTCTATCCACTGAGTATCCACTGAGCCAAACCAGTTAGGGCTTAATTTCTTATCTAATTAAAAATATAACAAACTGTAAAATTCTTCATATTGTCTTCCAGTTACATAAGTTGAAAAAGTTCTTTTGGGTCCTGGCCAGTGTGGCTCAGTTGGTTGGCGTTTGTCCTATGGGTTGTGGGCTCTATCTCTGGTAGGGGTCAAGGAGATAGAAGTTTCACTCTGACATCTATGTTTCTCTCTCTCTCTAAAATTCAATAAAAAATATTTTTTTAAAAAGTACTTTTGGGTCTATACTTCCTTTAGATTCCCACAACAAATCTTTGAATAGAAGGCAAAGTTTATAGATACATTCTATTGTAATGACTTATCCACAAAGTTATATTTCATTGTATATATGGAGAATGTATTTTAAGTAGCTATTTTTAAAAATTGCATTAAATCATACAGGCAATATTATTAGTATTAGTTGAGAAAGCTAGTAATTCTATGCTATTATCCAATTGTTTATAACCTTATCATTTTTCAGAGTCTCTCCTAAACTAGTTTTCTACAATGAGCTATTGGAGTAAGTGGAATGATAGTTAGAAATTCTTAAAAGCTGAAATTTACTTCTCCCAGCTATAAATTCTTTATCTAGTAAATAAAAGCTTATCTTGTGCTCATAAAGTGGGGTACTGCAGTTCTTTTCAGCTATTTTAGTACATCTTGAATGTGTTTTCTTTCTAACTGAGCTAAGAATTGTGCTCATAAATTCTCTCTGAACTCCTGAAAGCCACAGTGAGCACTGCCTACAGAGAATCTATTCCAGTGAATAGTCCTGGGATCAGTATGCTCTGACATTGAATAAATGGATTTGATCTTCCCTTTTAAACATTCAAGGCTACGAGTAATGCAATCTCAAGAAAACAGAGGATAAAAAATCAGGTGCCGGAGGGTGAGGAATCCAGGCTTCTATGTCTCACTGGGCCAGAAAATAGACTAATTGTCCTTTGAAACCTCTATCTATTTTCAAGTCAGATAGAAGAGAGGGATGGGGTCTCCCACGTTCACTTTAAGTGTAGCTGGAGCCTGGCTTTTTAGTGCAGGCTGTGCACTACCCAAGGCTAACTGGCTATGGGGACAAGCGGGG
Source organism: Eptesicus fuscus (assembly GCF_027574615.1). NCBI lineage: Eukaryota > Metazoa > Chordata > Mammalia > Chiroptera > Vespertilionidae > Eptesicus > Eptesicus fuscus. The sequence continues at coordinate 81,183,350 of NC_072479.1, forward strand.
TTAACTTCAGCTCTTACTTGGCTTGCCAATCTACGTGCCTGCATGAAAATATATCTGCTTGGATGATGGGGTATCTTTTTATCATTCACACAAAAGCTCTGTATGATCTGGCACTGGCCCTACTCAATACCACCCTATTGGTCCCCCAAACAAATGTATTAATTGTGTCTGGGGAATCCTGAACCACTGTCACAGATGTTTTCACTCTGTCTTAGTTAGCATTGGACCTTCTTTCTGTGTGTAAAGACCATGTGGAAAAGCTGCAAGTTCTCAATTCACATTTAAGACAATTCTCAACTCTCTTCAATAAAGAAGAAAAATAGTTCAGCTTCCTAAAAGAGTATTATTTATGTTCATTTTCCCTTTCTGTCATGAAATAAAATAAAATATTTAGCTCCAAGACAAATAGTGTCATCAGTTCCTTACATGAATCCTCCTCACCTGCTAAGAATTCTGGGCATGACTTGCAAACATACTTTGTAAATCCATAGTCAACATTTTTATTCTAACTCAGAAAGCTCTCCTTCGTCTTCTCTGTCTTTCAACTCTCCCTCCCTCACTTTCAAAGCTCAGGACAAATTATAGTTATTTAAGAATCATTTCATTTTTCTCTCTTCTATGGTAGCATATTCCTCCATCCTATGTTCATTTCCATAACCCACAGTTGGGTTGATGCAGCCCAGGGTCCAGGCTCTAGCCCAAGGCCACATAGCTTTAAGCAGATTAGCTTGGGTGTAAGTAGGAATAGCAGCAGCAGCCCCAGTAGGAAGAGAGCTTGGGAGAAGTGGCAAACTTGGTGGCGGCAGCAGCATCAGGACAATACCATGGAGATGAAAAGATGAAGCATTTATCATAGGGAACAGCATTACTTCAGTCCTTAGGCTTCCAGCAGAGAATACTGCCATTAGTGGTGCCCATGGGCCAACTCGGAGAGTTCTTGACCCCACTGATACTCCCGGGGAAGGGAAAGACATTCAGGGCAGCTAGAAGAACAATGTTCACCTTGTGGGTACTCATCCATAAACTCTTTAAAGTGTCGACTATTATATTATTCTGTTACTCATAACTCCTTGATTGTTCTGCCTCCAGCTAATGAATGGGGAATCACGGCATACATCATCATCACCAACATTGCCCAAATTGCCTTTGTGTAACTCTGCTACCCCCTCAAGCTCCTTTTTGCTTTATTTTACTACATATTTATGTCTATCTCCATCTTTATACTCCTTTTTTTTTTTCCTAGCATGATATCATTTCTTTTTTTTCTAATATCAGGAACCAAACAGGCTAAGCACACCAAAATACTCTATTGACTCTTTTTGAAATATGCCATTGGGTTTTCTCTGGTGTCTTTGTTCATATTCATCATCCCTCTATCTTAATTAATTTTCCAATTCTATTGTTATATTAAATCAAACTCATCTTTTGATAGGTAAGTCAAATTCTAATGCTTACAGTATTTCCTGAAATAGGATTTTTTACTTCTTCATAGTATACAACTTACATATTTAGAAGCAATCTGAGGCATGACGAAAACATTAAAGGCCAAATATAAGAGCCAGGACACCAAAGTTCCTGGCCAGCAAGTAGGGGTCTAGAGGTTGGAGAGATACATAGACCACCTCCATGATGTTAAAGCTAAGAATGTAAAGCAAGTGGGAAAGCAGGTCAGATCCAAGAATTGTAGCCAAAATTTTGAATACAATTAGGACTTTGAGGCTAATGTAAAGGATCAATGGATGATCCAGGGGGTAAACATGGAGCCTAGTATCTTGGAGAAATTTTTTTGAAGTTCATGTCTAGCTCTAGATAAAACTTTCATGTTTCCCACAGAGTACTCATCATGCTATACTTTGAACGTACTCACCTCCCTTACTAGACATTGTGTTTTTCTCTTCTTCATTTCACTTGTGTTGTCTATCATAGTGCTTTTTTACAAAGGGATATATTTTATTTCATTTTTTATTTTTTAATTCTCACCAGAGAATTTTTTCCCCATTGATTTCTAGAGAGAGTGGAAGAGAGAGGGAAAGACAGAGATAAATTTTTTTAAAAATATATTTTATTGATTTTTTTTACGGAGAAGAAGGGAGAGGGATAGAGTCAGAAACATCGATGAGAGAGAAACATCGATCAGCTGCCTCCTGCATGTCCCTTACTGGGGATGTGCCCACAACCAAGGTACATGCCCTTGACCGGAATCGAACCTGGGATCCTTCAGTCCGCAGGCCGATGCTCTATCCACTGAGCCAAAACGGTTAGGGCCAGAGATAAATATTGATGTGAGAGAAGCACATCAATTGGTTGCCTCCTGTACCAGCCCTGACCAGGGCTTAGACCAGGGAGGAGCCTGAAACTGAGGTACATTCCCTTGACTGGATCAAACCCGGGACCCTTCAGTTCATAGGCCAATAATCTATCCACTGAGCCAAACCAGCTAGGGCCACAGAGATATCTTTTAAATTGTAGTTTAGAAGATGAGTTGAACTTGTGGATACTATCAAGAATTCAATTTTACACATGTTATGATTATAGACTTGGAGGGTATCCAGAGGGAAATATCTGGCAATCAGTTGGATCTGAAAGACTCAAGATCCAGAAGGAGTAAACGGATGGACAGATATATTTGGATGATTTCCACCTATAGATGAAAACCAAAGTAGTATGCGTAGAGATAAAAGAGGTCTAAGTTAAGGACTGAATATAGAAGATACGCATTTATTTATTCAACCAACATTTATGAATTATTTAAAATGCTCCAAGCACTTAGCTACAAAAAATTATATAAATATACTTAAAGGAGTAAAAAATAGTGTCTACCATCAAAGATCTTTAGTCCTGTCGTGATTATGCCAGACTAGTTAAGAAGATGATTGCAATATATATATTAAGTGGAGAAAAAAAGTAAATTTAAGGAAGTGGATGTGACAAGCAATGGTCTAAAATGCTTAAAAAATGAAGTCAAAAGAAAGACAATTTTATTTGCCTATAATGAGAACATTGGTCACCTTTGAATATTCTGTTTTAGAGCAGAAGTGAGGCAATGTACATGATGTTTGTCATATTGGTTAGGTGATGACATAGAAGATACATATTCATTTTAGTAAATCTTGCATTGGTATTAGGTGTACTTATTTGGTAAATTGACATATCTGTATGTTTCTTTTCCTTCAAACAGTATTATTTTTCAGCCAAATGTGATGATGTGAATAATCTAAATGTTTGGACATTCATTTTTAAAGATTGGCTTTAGTGGTCATGTTAGTCCGAATCCTCTGGCTCCAGAATCCAATGTGAGTGAATTGCTTGGAGAAAAGTGTAATGAGGTCATATCTACAGGGTCCCATTTTATTCTTTCTGTATAATAACATACTTTTCATCTTCAATATAGTTTTAGACATCTAGAGAAGATCATTCACTGAGACCATTTCAAGGTAATCACTATTTTTAAAGATTTGAATTAAATGTTGATCCATTTTGTTTGCTGAAATTTTGTTCCAGTGTTATTTTGTTATTTGTAAGCTACGGCTGGCAGCTTACAGTTTCACATTATTTAAAATGAGGAGAAAAACCATACTTTACCACATCTCACCAGGAAAAGAAAGTTACCTTTTCTAATTACTAAGTATTTAGAAAAATGTGGAGTCCACATGCAAAAATTTCACAACATATTGAGAAAAATACAATGAACCAGTTGTAGAGAAGTAACACTAGCCACTAACCAGTTGTAGAGAAGTAACACTAGCATTGCTAAGAGATTATGCATCGCTTCTGAAAGTACATAGCTCAGAGTCTGTGCATAACCTGCAAATGTTAGTTCGACTGTTTTATTCTTTAGAATATAAATTGATAAAGATTCTTCTGAAAGATATGATTAATCAATGGTTACTTTATTAATATATCAATTATAATCACAAGTGAGAGACTATCCCTGAGGTCTTAATGGAAACAGCCTCAGAGGATCTGAGACCAATGCTTTCCTTAGGGTAAAGGAGAAAATTAAGTTATTTATTTTAGCACAGCTTCCTCATCTGGATTCTGGTCTGATAACTCTTTTTAAAAATTCCTTTATTAATTGTTATTTACTCTTTATTAAATGTTCATTTATATTACACAGGTGGATTTAAATATAATTTGAGATTTTGATGTTTTTTTCTCAAATACTCCACGATACTGATTAACATATAATTTGACAAATATTCAGAAATTACTGGAAGCATTTCTTAATGAAAGTCCCATTAACTTCATTTTTAAAAATAATTTGAGTAGTGAATACCTAGCATGAACTTTTAATCTGGAATAAATAATATATGTTTTCACAAGTACACATTGAGTAATTTAATGCTTCTAAATGAGGTTAATAACAAGGTAAATCAAATTCAAATATTTATTAAGTAAGGGACTCATTTAATCAATTGGATGACCCACCTTTGCCAGATATTATTCTAGGTATTGAGCATAGCACTGTGAGGAATTGTGAAGTCTATGGAATTTTATTCTACTTTCAAGCTAACAAACTAGCCCATTACTGCATCATGGATGCTGGCAAAAGACATGAGAATGTTGAGTCAGAGATAAAGGAATTTATTACTCATGGCATAGGAGGCAGCCTGAGCTTCATGTTTGCTTGTGTCAATTTCTCATGACCCCCAAATTCCACAGGATGCCACAGTGGGGCCTACATGGATGCCTACACAAGAATTGAGTTATGTTGCAGGAGAGAAACACTGTGCTATATTGTCTGGGGGAGGATATTACCTTTTCCCTCCATAGTTGTTCGCTACAGACATAACCCTGAAAAAGGGCCCAAGTAAAGACCAGTGAAGGGCTTATAATCTTAGCATACCTAGCAAGACTGTGCAGGGAGTTTTAGGCCCCATTAGCAGATTGCCTAAAGCTTCAGATCCTTATCCCTTCAGAGTTTACATTCTTATGTTAAGATTCTTATTGGTTTAAGGGATTTCATCTTAGGTTGTTTTACTCCTTCTGAACTACTGTCAACATTATCTTGAAGTTTATACTGGTCTCTTCCCCATTTTTAGTTTTTATACGCATTGATGCTTTATCTTCCATTGCTATTTATATCTTCTTTGTAAGTCAAATTTTGTCTATATCCTAGAAGCCACACTGCTGTCCTCAAGGCTGGACTGAGTCCCTCAAGACATTGTCAGTCAAATTCCTCAAAGCTTCATTACCCATTCAGGGTATCTCTCATGCCTAAAGCAACTGTCCTATGTAGGCCTGAAGGTTCAGGTCAGTCAGTTTTGCCCAAGCCATTATTTAGCCTGGGTCACCCTGACTTGGGCCTCAAAACTCTGGGCCTGTTATACATTTGTGGTTGAAGAGGGTTGTCTGTTTTCTTTATCCCTTTATTTCTTCTATGCTTAGCTCTGGTTCTTTATAGCATGGTTGAGCACTGAAATTTTGCTCTGAGTGGAGCAGTATTAGAAAGAGAAAGTTTGATGATATGACATAAAAATAAATATTTTGCACTATCCTCTGAAGTCCTCTTATAAAGCACTTCATCAGAATGCTGTTCCAAATAGCATTGGGCACAATAGCCAGGTTACTCATCAGTACACTATGGTCCTGGTGGTGATGAGCATAGTCAAGAAGGAGAAGAGAGGGAGAAAGTGTAAGAGGCTGCAGCTGTGTGGGTAGGCCTGCATTGTATGTTTCAATCAACAACAGTTAATTTTTGATGTGACTTTGTATATGCATGCATGAGTCTATACATGACTCATGTTTAGAGGAGGTTATATTTTGTAAGTACATCTATGCATACACACAGATCTACGACTGAAATAACTCACTCATGGTATATTAGGTCCAAGATATTTTCATGGCTTTAGAAAGCTGAATTGGTCAGTTCCTTACCAGTTTCATTGTCATACAGAAATATATGTTCTTTGTGGGAAAGAGACAATGTTGAATAGGCAAAGGAATTTGTATGAGAAAGAAACAAAAATTTTGAAAGAGACTTAAAATCTGTGACTAAATGAGAGAAGGAAATGACATTTTGAATACAATGCCCTTGTCAGGATATATTAGAGAAAATTTATGTCACTGACAAGCTAAAGAAAGAGGTATTTGTATGCTACTAACAGTTAGTACAATTTAAGTGTGTGTGTGTGGGGGAAGAAAAGTAAAGAGAAAACTGAAAGAGAACAGACTATATAGAAAAAACAACCAATAGAAAAAATTAAATGTTTAGCCATATGTAATGATTCTTAAATATTGGATCTGTGCTGATGTGGTGTCTGGAATTTTAGACCAAGTACTCATATTCACTTTGGGTTAAAATCATTATTCCAGATTTGAGCCAAGAATTTACCTTCATCATGGCAACACAGCTATGAGCATTATAAAGTATAGAAGAATGTAAGTTGATCAGGCAGACGTCCTACTGGTTTTAGAATAAAATGCCCAAGTTATGGAGGCCTCACAGAGATGATGCTATAGTCAGAATTGCAAATATTGGCTCCATAGATGGTTTTGACACAGAGTTTCAAGCAGGGAACCTGACTAAGTGCTTATTATGAGTTAACATAAGTTAAGGAAATCTAAAAATGTTTCATAAAGTTGCATGAAGGGAATTAATTTTTTTTTTTACTACCTTCCACAAATGTCCAGTTTCTTAAGAAATTGCTTTTCTTTTTGGCAAGTTAGCCACCTACAGAATTCATTCAAGCCGCTGCCTTACCCACCAGCTGAAGCTGACTCCTCTGGGGACATGCCTGTGAGTGTACAGCCTGTAGTTAGTAGGCTTTAGACCACTAGTAGGGGGAACTCCCTCCCAGAACCCAGAGAAATTCAAGAGGGATCAGAAAACTATGAGTCATGCTTGGCACATACCAAAAAGTGCTTTACGAAGGTGGGCTTTGGAGGCCAAGAAATGAAGGAGATTAAGTGAGAATTGACATATCCCAGCATTGGGGACTATTTGGCTAAGATATACTGAGCTCAAGTAGGCTTTTAATAAATACTTGATTGATGAACTCATCCATCAAATCCTCATGAATTGTGGAAGCTAAAACTGGATTTGTATGTTAATGTCATTACCATTTAGGTACTATAAGATTGAGCAAACAAGTAAGTAACCTTTGTTGGTAAGACATAAAACATAAGACATAAATAACATTGATAAATAAATATCAGAAATGACCCTGTAATTAAGGGTTTATACCTTGGGAGACAAGACACACCCATGAAGGGAGAAATACTAAGGCAAGAGAGTATCAGATTAGTTCTGAACACATTTGTTTCCCTACTCTCTCCAGAGACTTGAACTATATTCTCTTTTCCTTTACTCTCTTTTATAATCCCTTTAGCATCCTCAATGCTTAGTGTTGAGTTGGAAATTTAGAACATTTGTAAATTCTCATCATAATTTAATTTGAGAAGTACAGGGTAGGCAGTAGTTGTGGGGGCGGAATAATTGTGGTAGTAACTGTGGAGGATGGTAGTTTTCGGGCTTATAGAAAGAGGACTCAGATAACTAGATATATGTGGGATGGGTATCGCAGGAAGAAGGCAGAGCCTGAGTCAGCCATGTTTTAGGAATGAATGAGTAGCCCTGTTTTGCTGAAGTTAGTAGGAAAAGAAAACATTGGGAAAGAAAAAAATGTTGGAGAGATATAGGGCAGTGGGCAGAATGTAAACAATCATACACAGAGATTTATTTAACCTGTAAGCAATGAAAAGTCAATATATGTTTCTACATAAGTGTCTAAGTTATACCAAGCAGTTTTTATGAATAATTCTGGGTTGTTGTATATAGGATGGATGGAAAATGTGAGGAGGTAAGAGTTAGTCAGACTACACAGTAGCCCCAACAAGAGCTAGAAATTAATTACATAATCATCTTATTCAGCTAACTCCTTTTCTGATCACATAAGTGTGTGTGTGTGTGTGTGTGTGTGTGTGTGTGTGTGTGTTGGGGTAGAAGGTGAGGACATTTTGCACAGAGGTTTCTTCAGGTCACAAGCTAATCAATAGTAGAGGCAGTCTAAAACATATGCATCCTCACTCACAATTTGGGACTATTTCCCCTATATCGCTAGGAATCTATTGCAATGTCCAGAGCTAACAAGTGAAGGCCTGAACTAGATACTGCCATTTGAAATTGAGATGAAAGACACTTGAGAGGAAGTGTAAAGTAAGAACCAATGAAGACATGATTGGTGATTGGATAGTATGTTCAGTTCCTATTGCTACTCTAACAAATTACCACCAACTTGATAATTTAGGACAACACAGATTTACTGTCTTACTATTTTGGAAATTCGGAAGTCTGCAGTCGATTCCTCTGGCCTAAAATCATGATGTTGGCCGGGCTGAATTCCTTCTGGAGGATCTAGGGGAAGATCTGTTTCCTTGAATTTTCCAGGTTCTAGAGGTTGCCCACTTTTCTTGGCTTGTGGCTCCTTTCCATCTTCCAAGCCAGAAATGGCTTGACGACTCTATCTGAAGATATCACTCTAACACGGACTCCTCTATTTCCCTCTTCAACCCTTAAAGTATCCTTGTGATTACATTGGGCCCCCTATATAAGCTATTATTTTTGTTGTTTTAAGGTCAGCTGATTAGCATCCTTAATTCCATTTGCAGCTCTAATTTCTCCTTGCCATGTAACATAATATATTCACAGTTTCTTGTATTAGAACATGGTTGTCTGTGGGGGTTGGAGGAGAGAGGTGTCATTATTCTGCCTACATGGGTAGATTATTCTAAGGTAAAATAAGTGAAGGATAACTTTAAGATTTTGAACTTGGGAAACTGTAAAGACAATGACAGAAATAAGGAAGCCGAGAAGGAAAACTGATATGTGAGTGAATCAACTTGAGAAATGTTGAGTTTTAATTAATGTGTTATATTCAGATGAAATTTCCCAATAGACAATTTTTGAGAACTCAGTGTTAGGAAAGTTGCTATTTGACTAGTGCCAATTACTACTATGGTAAGATTTTTTTCATGTTCTTAATTTTTCTATTAGTATATTTCAGTATATTCAATAATTTCTGCAATGACACTTAAAGATAAAGTACATAGGGGTGTTTGTTGTGCACTATAGAAACTCACATTATGATTAACATATTTCATTATTCCAGAATTTTGTTATTTTACCTTTAAAATAATTTTCCCATGCACACACAGTTTTATGTTACATATTAAAAACTGAAAACACAGCTCTAAAGTATTAGCATCAGTGTTTTAATGGAGTTCTATTCAACTTCAGATGAAAATCCTTCTATGTAGCACATACAATATTCAATATTCAAAATACAGAGGCAATTTCTTTTGTAAGGCAAAATCATAGCAATTGGCCATGATTCAAAACATTTTCAGATAATCGCACATATCACTAACAGGCACCAATGTGTGTTATTCCAAATAACATTCCAGAACCAATGCCAAATTTATTTCACCTAGTATATTGCTTCACAAATTTATTTTGTGACCAGTCAACGCAATGCTGATAGTGTACAAGAAAAACTAGCAAGATAGCAAAAGTTATATGATATAGTAATTAAAAGAGTATTATAGTAACACATAAAAGACAAATGAACCAAAGGGAAATATCAATAACCATAAACAGACAAAATCTATACAGAGAACTTGATGTATAATAGTTACGATGTATAATGGTTATTAATCAGTAGGGGAAGCATTCTGGGTCATTTAAGGAAAAGGAGAAAAGTATTTCTCTATGTCACAGGAGAGAAAAACTAAATTTCAGGTGGATGAAGATCTGTATATGACAAGGGAACCTTCCAAATGTTTAGAAAAATGTAGTAGAATATGTTCATGTCACTCGAAGCAATGGCCATAAGAAAATAGTTAAATTTAATGATATAAAAATGCAAAATCTATGTCTGAAAAAGTTGTTATTTAAAAACTGAAAACCCAAATCAAAATTGGGAAATATTTTTGAAATACATGTAACTAATAGAAGACTACAATCCAGAATACACGAAGAGTTTTTGAAGTCAGTAGAATAAGATAAATAAGTCAATAAGAAAACAAGCAATGGATAGGGGAAAATGGTATAGATATAACTTCCAAAAGGCAATAAATAAGCAAAAAATGTTCAATCTCACCTGAATATAAATATACATATATAATATATATATATAATGAAAATATCATGATATAGTATTTCACCACCATCACATCGGCAAAAATTTGAAATGATGGTAATATCAACTAATGGACGGTGTAAGTGGAAATAGCATTGTCAACCACTGTTGATTGGCAAGGATGTAAATTGGTACAGATGCTCAGGAAATTAGCTTATACTTTGTTTAAACTGATCATGACCACTAATCCAGAAACTTTCAACTTCAGGTATACACCACTAGACAAACATTTGAACATAATCAAGGACATAGAAATGTAATCAAGGACATTTTTTTCTAGTACTTTTTTTTTTGTGGTAGTGAAAGTTTGGAAACAATTTGAATTTTCATTACTAGAGTAATGGATAAATTAGTTGCTCTATTTAATACAGTGGAATACTATACAGAATTTAATGTACAATGTTTACATATGTTTATGTGGACACATTTATATATTTTATACACCATACTCAGTGTAAAAAGCAAGGTGTAAAAACTATTTTTATTATACCATTTATATAAAATGTTAAAAATTTTTAAAAACATTTATATTTTGTTTATGAATATACATATAAAGAGTAAATGGATCAAAAATATACGTGAGAACAATGTACATTAACTTTATGATAGTGGTTATTTCTAAGGCAAAGTGGAAAATGTGAAGAGCAGGAATTTCAACTTGTAGCCTTTTGTTTTCTAAAAGTATGGGCACACAAATGGCAAAGCAATATATATTCAAATGTTGAATTATGTTAATGAGTGTCTACTACATATCCTCGGTGCAATATGTAGGTTTTTTCTTTCCATATATTTTTTAGTAGTTTTACTGAAATATAATTCACATACCATATTTTTCACCAATGTAAATTGTACAAGTCAATGGTTTTTAGTATATTCACAGGGTACATATATGGCCATGTGCAACTACCACCATAATCAATTTTAGAACATTTCATCCCTCCAAAAACAAACCATGTACCCATTAGCAGCCACTCCCCATTTCCTTCCAAACCTCTGCAGTCCTAGGCAAATACTAATCTACTTCCTGTCTCTATAGATTTGCCTCTTCTGGATGTTTCAGAAAAATTGAATTATATAATATATGTTCTTTTGTGATTACCTTCTTTCACTTAATGTTTTCAAGGTTCATCCTTGTTGTAGCACTTCATTTCTTTTTATGGCCAAACATATTCCATTGATTGGGTATGTCACATTTTGCTTACTTATTCATCTGTTGATGGACATTTGGATTGCTTTACACTTTTTGGCCATTATGAATAATGCTGGTATGAACATTTGTATACAGTTCCTATGTGGACATATGTTCATATTACCTAGGAGTAGAATAGGCAGGTCATATGCTAACTCTATGTGTAACACCTTGAGGACCTGCCAAATATTTTCCAAAGCAGCTGCATCATTTCACATTCTCATGAGTAATGTGTGATGATTCTCATTTCTTCACATCTTCACCAGCCCATTATTGTCTTTTTTATTACAGTGGAACCTTGGTTCTCAAACTTAATTTATTCTGGAAGGCTATTGGAGAAGTGATTTGTTCGAAAACGGAATCATTTTTCCCCATTAGAAATAATGTAAATTGAATTAATTCATTCTAGACCCCCAAATGATTCCCTATTGTATGTACATGTCTAATGTACTCTTTAATCTATAAACAAACACTTCTTTTCTTAAATTTATTGAACCACCCCCTACTAAACTAATCACTTTCAGCACTAGTCACAGGAGGTAAGTATGTAGCATCTTCCCTTTTTCACATATCACTACCTCTAAAATGCTGTCACCATTTGTTTATCCAAATCAACAGCAGTTTTCCTACCTCTTCAATTGCCTATGATCATTGTTTCTTTCACATCAGTAGCAACATTAGCATTCTTTATGGCCTCTTTATGTTTTAAAATTGTGCTAATTATTTCTCCAGGAACAAAAGCAAAAACAAAAACAAAAACAAAAACAAAACAAAACAACACAACAACAAAAATTTACAGTACAACCTCCTAAGATCTTAACAACACAAGGTTTAGCACTAAACTGACTCAGATTGGTGCATTCTCTCCTTTGTTTGTAGCCTGAGAGACTTTTTGTCATGCTGAAGTATCAACATGAAGGGGTTGGCAGGTCTAGAAATGAAGTTTCATTGGACATTTTTTTCTGTGAACAACTTGGTAGGGAACCAAATTGTTCAAGATGGGAGACGTTCAAGAACCGAGGTTTGACTGTATAGTTATTGTATTGAATGAGAAGTGGTGCCACATTATGCAAATTAAATCTTGATATGGACGCTGATGGCATATAGAATCTGTTAACACTGAATTGGGTATGTACTGAAAAAGAATAATATTTTAAATATTTTTTTCAGATAAACATTTGTGGCAAGACTGCACAGGACATGAAGCAAGAGCACTATTCAATTAGTGGTAGAAAGAAAAGCTGTTAGTAGATTGTTAATGTAATTACATAAAAATATAAAACCTCCATTTCACAATTAGCAGGAAGAGGTAAGTAAGGGTGTCAGCATCACTGATGAGTCATTACCCATATCTATTTTTATGCAATGAAATACTAGCAAAATAGTAGAACTGGAACACAGTGAAACAGAAAGGCTAGCTGGTGCTTTCCCTTGATGATTTAAAATAAAGAGAAAATCTGGGACAGAAACTTCTAGCAAAAATAGTCTGCTTAGTAAATATTAAGTTAACTTAGGAAATATTAAGTCAAACAGCAAATTTGTTTATCTATTACAGACTGTTGTAATTCAAATTCATTTAAAAGTTTGATGAAATTTGACTATTAGGTCAAGAATCAGATCAATACATTCTCTTCATGGATGGAATAACAGCGCCAGAAAATAACATGATGGTGAAAGACTTATTGACAACAATCTGGGAAGTCTTAGTTGGTATGAGTTGGGAGAATGACTCAAATCTTAGTTTCCTGAACTACTCTCATTTCAAATATCATATATCGTTTACAGAGAAAGTGTATTGTTTTTCTTTTTTAAGAAAGAAAAGAGCATTAGAAAAGTGTTCATTATGAGAAAATCCACTTAGTGAGCACATACAAATATAGATATGCCTCCTTTAGCAGTCATGTTGGAAAAAAACAAGTAACATATCTATACTTTAAGCATTTGGGTATGTTTTAAGTATCGTTTTTTAATTCGCATAGTACATGAAAATCAGTAATAACTTTAATGAGTATAACTAAGGAAGGAAAGAAAATATTGTCAACTTTTCTTAAGTCTTTTTCTGCCTTCTTCACTAATTTCAATTTTGGTCAAATTTATTTGCAAATGAAAGGAAGAACACTCCCCACCCCCTCCAGCCTGCAGGACTTTCACAAAAGAAAGGGCACATGCAAACCTCCTAGGACTAGAGCAGTGGCTATGAATGATGAGAAGATTACTGGCCATTCATTCACTCAATAAATATTATTGCATCTTACCATAGGCCAGGTATTCTAGGAGGTGCATGGTATAAAAAAGAAAGCAGATAAGTAAACATCATAACAATACAGAGTGATAAAGTGTAAGTTTCTATAGACTTTTAAGAGGGACTAGAGAAGGGTACCTAAGATGAATTCTAATCAGGGAAGGCTTCTTAGAAAAGACAACTCTTGAGCTGGGACCCAAGAATGAGTTTCGGAAACAGAACCAGGTAAAGAGTTTGGAGAAGTAAACTAGATATAAAGATGGTATCATGTGCCCAGAAGCAAAAGAGAGAACAGTATATTTGGAAAAATGCTCATAATAAAGTTTATTTGAACTTGAGGGCCTGTGTGTGGTGGCAGAAGACACATCAGCAATAGGGCTGTTCATCAATTACCTTGTTTGTGCCATGCTAAGGAAGTTGAGCTTTGAAGACAGTAGGGAGGTGCTTAAGATCTTAAAGCAGGGTAATAATATGATGAATGTAATTTAAAGGTCTAGGATTAAAAATAAGATCCTATATACCTTCAATGGTCAAATTATTTTGGTCATAATGACATAGGAGGATGGTTCTAATTTGGGACTGATGAGTTTGAGATTCCTTAGGATGAGCAGAGAGAAATGATAGCTTTATGGGTATGGAACTCAGTAGGCAGTTTGGGCTAGAGGTAAAAATATTAGGAGCTGTGATACAGAATTATAATAGAAGAGGCCCAGGAGGAACACTGCAGACCGTGACACTCTCCAGGTAGAAAGAGAACAAAGGATTGTTGAAGACTGTGGAGAAGCCATTGAATAGGTACAATAAAGCCCAGGGGAGAAACAAAGTAGTACCATCAACATTTTCAAAGAAAAAGTGGTCCTCTGATAATACTAGAAACTCTGAACAGCTTATCCTTGGAAGGAAAGACGCTACCACTACAAATACTCATTTTTATTACTATCTCACTTTATTGCTTTGACTGCTCATGCCTAGCCTTGCACATTGTTTTGAACAATAAGTGGCAAACAATTAATGATGCTTGTAAAACTAGAGGACATCATTTTCTCACAAATCAAATGCATAAAATGGCATCCTTCTCTACAGCAGCAAAATGACAAATAGAAATCACAAGATTTATCATTTACTGTGTCATGAAATTTTTTAATTTTTATAAAACCCAAGCATTTCATCCTCATTAAAATAAAAAGTTAATTGAAAACTACCTCAGGGAGCCTTGTGCCTTATATTGAATTAGTACTATTTTTAAGTATATAATATTTTTTGTCATCAGAAGTTGTCTGCCAAGTTCCATTTAACTCATACTTTCCAAAGAGGACTTGGAAAGTATGAGTGTGTGTGTGTGTGTGTGTGTGTGTGTGTGTGTGTGTGTGTGTATGTGTATGTGTGTGCAATTTAACAGAATGACACAATAATTACCATATTTTCTGGTAGTTTTATTTCTGTTTTCACTTTTGGACCTCACCATTGAATACTATAAATCTAACTTTGACTTCAAGGTGAAAGTTATATAAAAAAATGTTCAATTCATTTGTGATATCAATGAAGATTCCTCTTAGGATAGAGAATAGAGGTCAGCCTAGTTTAACTGGAGGTCAACAACCAGATTCCTGCTGAAATGCTGCCCTAAACATCTTGTCAGACCAGTTTATTTATTTATATATTTATTGGCAATTCTTTTGTGGGTTGTCAACAATCGTTTCCACAATGATGATTATGATACAGTTATAATAATACAACCCAAGTACAAATTCTTATTTTTTTTTTTTATATTTTATTGATTTATTTACAGAAAGGAAGGGAGAGAGATAGAGAGTTAGAAACATCGATGAGAGAGAAACATCGATCAGCTGCCTCCTGCACACCCCCTACTGGGGATGTGCCCGCAACCAAGGCACATGCCCTTGACCGGAATCGAACCCGGGACCCTTGAGTCCGCAGGCCGACGCTCTATCCACTGAGCCAAACCGGTTTCGGCCCAAGTACAAATTCTTATCCAAGAAGATGAGGGGTGGTTTCCAGTGAAGAACAGAACAGCAGATCAGATTATGACATTGATCTTTTTAATTCAATTTATTTGGTGACATTAGTTAATAACATTACATAGGTTTCAAGTGTAAAATTATCTAATGCATCATCTATATATTGTATTATGTCCTCACTACCCAAGTCTAGTCTCCTTCTGTCATCATATATTAGACCTTCTTTATCCTCTTCAACCACTCCCCAACTCCCTTTCCCTTCGTTAAGTAACCCCATACACTGCTGTCTATTTAGACCAATTTAAACTTGCTGCTTTTATTTATTTATTTATTTATTTTTTATTTATTTATTTTAAATATGTTTTTATTAATTTTAGAGAGAGAAGAAGGGAGAGTGAAAGAGAAAGAAACATTGATGTGAGAGAAACATCGATTGGTTGTCTCCTACACGCAACCTGACTGGGGATTGAACCTGCAACCTGGGTTTTCCCTGACCAGGAATTGAACCAGTGGCCTTTCAGTACTCAGGACAACATTCAACCAACTGAGCCACATGAGCCAGGGCTAAATTCATTGCTTTTAGTTATAGTAATTGCAGTAATTTCAGAGACATTTTGGCCATAAAATCATGACCAGGTAATTCTAGATGCTCCTAGCTTTTTAATATGGGGAAAGAATAGTTACCTGATAAGCAATTTTTTCAATCTCAAAATCTTAAGTATTATGAAGCAATGAGATGCAAGATTTGATAAAGGGAAATCAGACTTTAGTATGGCTGAGGATAGCTGGAGATATAGACCAAGGCACATTTGTCCTGGATGAAAGAAGGAGTGTCCACAGCAGAAGTTTTTGGGGTTGGTTGGGATGGATAAGTCAAAGGGTTTTGGCACCAAGAGTTAGGTCATGAGGGGAAAGAAAAGAACTAATCAATTCTATTTTTAAAGCTTTCCTTAGGACAAGCCACAGAGAGGGAAATGGGAAAGAAAGGCATTTGTATGGGTCATGTTTATCTTTCAGGCTATTCAAAGAGGCTATCTTTGGAGCTAAATAATTTGCAACTTTCTACCTGTGTACATTTGGATAAATTACTTTCCTCTTTCCCTGAGTTTCTGCTTCCTAAATTCGAAAATGGGGATAATAATGCTTTCCAGAGTTCTTGAGAAGATTACATGAAATATATATGTGTGTCGTACGTGTGTGTAAAATTACTTAACATAGTGCCTGGGGACATCATACACACACACCTCCCCTTACCCCAAGCAAATGTTAGATTTATTCAACAAATGGTGACTGAGTGCCTACCAGCAGCTCTTCTTTAGGCACTGGCAAGACAAAGGTGAACAAGATGAAGCCTAATTCTAGGGGATACATGAAAAAAAAAATTGGTTATTGGAAATGACCAACTTTAGCTCAATATGTTGGCTCCTAATGTTTGAGAACTTAGGTTTAATATGATATAAACATATCAAAATTTGGCATATATTTATAAGGGAAAATACATACTGAATTTTAATACATAATAGATTTGTTCTGTTTATTTAGAATTTACTTTTAAAAAGTGGACATGAGGATTTTTTAAAGGAGAAAGGGGGAAAATTAACTAGAACACATAAAAGAAGTGAAAACAGATTTAAATCCAAACAGGGTTAGGAAAAATAGTACAGAGTGAAGTCAGTAGGTGTAATGAGGCAGGAAAAAAAATTGTATTGTTTGGCAGTTGATCATGGTTTTTTAGCAAATCAATTTTTGAACCAGAACACATCAGAAAGGCTGAAGTTGTTTAGCACTTTCAAAACCTCTGGAAAGTTATTCTGCAAGTAGAACAAAACAAAAATAGTGTCTTTTAAATTATACAAATATTGAACAAATGAACAACAAACAGCCAATAACAACAACACAGTACCTGGAGGCTAACTAGGAAGAAATAACCAGGGTAGAAGCTAAAGGAGGATGAACAATAGATAATGCAAAAACACTTTTCATGTTTTTAGTTGTCGTTAAAGAAAGACAGATCAAATATATGCTGGACATGCTTATATCTTATCAGGTTATCATTTACTGAAAATCAATAAAAAAAAGCTGGGAAAATGACAAAGGAGCATGAATAGTCTCATATTAACCATTAGTTGTATTAAGAGAGTGGGAATAATTTTCTATTCTCATTCAAATCCTTTCCAAGACACTAGATGTATACATGTCTTAGAAAGAAAAACAATCTATAAAATAGATTGTTTAAGAGATTGGTTAAGAGAAAAACTTTTGTTTTCATTTATGTCACGGACTTACATGTTTTCTTAGCAAATCAATTTTTGAACCAGAGCAGATCAGAAAGGCTGCAGTTGTTTAGAGCTTTCAAAACATCTGTAAAGTTATTCTGCAAGTGGAGTCAAATCCATTTGCAAAACAGATGTTTTCCTCTGTGGCGGGAAAACACATCTTTTTTTATATGTCTTGCATATGGTCCAAATACATTTCAGAAATAAGATTCCACCTCTTAAAGGGTCTTGGGACCAGAATGTGCTCCTAGACTCCGCCAATGAAAGCGTGGCCAAGGCCATTTAGGTGTTTGAAAGTCATTATTTTACAATAATCTTTTTATCTCATGTTTTATAAAACAAGAGAAGGACGTTATAAAAATCTGGGTTGCCTCTCCCAGGCCTCCGTTAAAAAGTTGGAGTTGGGGTAAAACCAACTGATAATCTTTGGCAAGGCCCCTAGGAGCTAAGAGTGGGGGCGGACAGAAGGTCACTAGAGGGAACAGTGGCCTGAGCATAGTTCTCACCTTTCATCCCAGAAAAAGGCAAAGAAAGCTTCTTCCCACTGACCATTAGGAAAAAGTGTCAGAAGTGCTGGCAAATGGTTTTTTAAAAAAAATATTCATTTAAAAACTTTTTACTGAATTTTATTGGGGTGACATGGTTAATAAAATTATATACGTTTCAGATGTATAACATATCTGTATATTGTATTGTGTGTTCACCACCCAAAGTACTAACAGATGGGTTTCATCAAAAAGCCAGAAATTATTGTGTCCCAGGAATACAGGAAATGGGTCCATTCAAACACTCATTTAGAGGTGTGCTAGCTCTCCCTCTGGGGAGCGTACTCCCGCCTTCCCCTTCCCCATTTTCTTCTCTCACAGGCCTGCATCTCCTAAACTCTAAAGGACCCCACGAGGCTTACTCCAGGGGAGCAATGGGCAGTGGCAGCTCTTCCCAGGCTAATTCCTTGAACCTGTCCCCAAGGCACCCTTTTCTCTCACTCTCCAGTGAGCTGACAGCAGCCCTGCCTTGGCACACTTTCCCATAGTGTTTCTACGGAGTCAAAGCAGCCCCGCCTCATCTCTTTTGTTGTTTCTTCTATCCTAGTCTCTTCTGTGTTTCACTGTCCCCAGCAAAAAACAAACAAAAAACTCATTTAGGGAAAATTTTTTCTTTTGCAGATGACTCTCAGATGAATATGGATGAATTCTCATTATTGGAAGGCATAAATCACATCCTCGTTGTTTTTAGCCTCTGTAAAAATAGGTATAAGATTTTAATATACAGAAAGCATTTGCATCAGGCATTTGCAAATTAATTGTTTCGGGCTGAAAAGTTCCCTATTCTTAGCGAATGGAACATATTCCTGGTTTAAAAATTAGGTTTTTAACAAAGAAAAAACAGAACTAGAGAAAAATAGAAAGAAGGAATTACTTTTTGTTGATTCAAATAGTTCAAAAATAACTTTTACCAACAGTAAAATGAAACATTTGCTTGATTAAGCTGCATAAAATGGTTTGGAACCATTGGGGTTGTCGATATTTGAAAATGTTGCTCAACTAGTATGGAGAATAACTTGGATTGCCCTAGATCACTGCTGAGAGTTCTAAGTTTATAGTTTCAAAAGCACAGCCTGTAAAGATAAAGGATGCAAATCATTGATTGGATGCAGAAGTATGGAAATTTCTGGTTATTTCTAGAGAAGGATTGTGGATGCCACAAAATGTTTTAGGTCTCTTTATAATGAGGTGCTATCATGGTATAGGCTACAACACTGACGGGTTGTTTTTTTTTCTTTTGTTCATCTTTGTTGGTGCACACGCCAGCCAAAATAATAACTATTACGAACAATGGGATTTGGATTCACATGTGTCAGGGAAAATGAGAATAGAGTAAATTATTGACACTAAGCAGATGTCTTATTTTCAACTTATTAACATAACCTGATTCACTTATGATATCATCACCATCTCTGTTTACACTCATTCCTATCCGAAGCTAGCTCATTAGAAATTTTAGAGCGAACGCCTTTGAGCCCGAAACACCTTAATTATCACTTTGCTCCTTGGAATTGTGAGCTAGAAAGACACCATGTTCTAGAGAGGAGAATAAAAATCTCTCTATGGAGATTGTTTGCATTTGTCTAAGAGATCACAATATTCATCTGTTGCATGGAGGGGTGCCCAGAGGAGAAATGAGCAAGGAGCAAAGATTTATTAAGTAGATAACTTTCTAATTCCTTTTGAGACATGCTTTCCAAGGATAGCTTTACTCTGAAGTGTTGTGATATTCCAAAATTTGGTATATACCAATTTTGGTTAAGTGTGAAACCTATCCCAAAGGCAGAAAAGAAATGAGTTTTCTATTTTCTGCAGCCAATCTTCTCCTTACAGGCAAGCTAGTGGATAATTGAAAACTGACATTGTATGGCTAGGAAAAGGAAAGTTCTTCAAAGGCATGAACAAAATAAGAATATGTGTAATTGAAGGGCATGTGCTGAGAAGGGGCTTTGTGCAGTGAGTATGTAGGTAAAATAAAGTTCTAGTGTAATTTCTGAGGTTGATTTGTGTTCACTGGAGCGACCAGAGGGAGAGGAGGAAAGAAGTTTAGCATAAGATATATATATATATATATATATATATATATATATATATATATACACACACACACACACATACACACACACACACGTTTGGGAGAAAAGCTGAGGTGCTTTATGGGATATGTAGTAGAGAGAGAATTTCAGGAAACAACACTAGTAATTACATTAGTTTAGGACATCTTGTGAAAGAAACATTATGGTGTTTTTATAACTGCCTGCACTTTATTTTTTTCTGTGAAAGGAGAGTAAGAGTATGAAAGGGAAAAGGCATCATGAAGCTAGACAACTTTGACTCCTTCTTTCCTAATCCTAGAAAAGAAAGGAAAAAAAAAAGAAAGAAAAAAAAAATTAGCCCTAGCTGGTTTTGCTCAGTTGATAGAGCGTTGGCCTGCGGACTGAAGGGTTCCAGGTTCGATTCTGGTCAAGGGCATATGCCCAGGTTGCAGGCTGGATCCCCAGTAGGGGGTAGGCAGCCGATCAATGATTCTTTCTCATCATTGATGTTTCTATCTCTCTCTCCCTCTCCCTTCCTCTCTGAAATCAATCAAAAAATTTTTTTCCAACAAATAAATAAATCACATCTCTTTAAAAAAAAAAAAAGAAAAGAAGAAGAAAAGAAAAAAAAAAAAATTAGGCCAAGTCTAAATAGATAGCAACAACTCTAGGTTTCTCATAAGGATGAGAAATGTCACAGACCAGGATGGGAAAAAATTAAAAACTTATGAATTATAAGGAAACTAGAATAAACAAGTCCTTAGGCTTCTATTTAAATGCCTCTTTAACAAGTGGATTAAATTGTTTTTCCAACTATTTTTATTGATGACATCTTCCATCTGGCTGCACTGACAAAGAATTCAAAGTTGTGGAATTCCAGAATCAGAGCTGGAAGTAATCTGTCTTTTCACCCAACCCCCTCTTTTTTCTCTTAGCAATTCTGGAGTGTGATGTAAACAGAATCTACTGACTCCACATGCTCCAGACTTGCTCCTTAAAAACACAAAACAGCTTCTGTTGCTCTTGGGTTTCTTTCCAGCAACTAGTCTCTCCCTTTCGCTTTCTACCTAAGCTCCCAACAACAGCTCTCTGCATTTGCTGTCTCTGCTTCCTCGCCCTCTTTTCACCTCTCCAGGCCAAGTTCCCCCACAAAGCACACTCTGTGTAAACGTGGGCTTCCCAGTAGGATGTCTGGACTTCAAATCTTGCCTTTGTCATTTACTTCCTGTCTAATCCTGGGCAAGTGTGCCTCATTTCCTCATCCATGAGGTGGAAATAATAATAATAATGCCTACTTCACAAGGTTGTTGTGAAAACTGCGTGAGTTAAGCCATGTAAACTGCTTAAAATGGTCTCTGGCATGTGATAATCCTTTAATAACATAAAGTTGAGTTCTTAGCTATCATTATCTTTCCTTTTTTAAATTATTATTTTTTAAATATATTTTTATTGTTGATAGTATTACAGATATTTCCCATATCTCCCTTTCCCCCCCTCCTCCCAGCCCCTACCCACCTTCTAGGTCTTTACTACCCTATTGCCTGTGTCCATATCTATATACATATATAAAAGGCTAAGTGACCGTCCGACTGTATGACCATCTGACCGGCAGGTACATATGACTCTCACTGACCACCAGGGGGGCAGACACTCAACGCAGGAGCTGCTGAGCTGTGTTGACTTGGCAGCAGCAGTTCTTGGGTGACGTACCCTGGAACCAGAGAGGAGGGAGCCCATTTTCTCATGGGGCCGCACGATTCCACTGGCCGTGGGTTATGTTGTTGCTAGGGCACTGTTGGCCCCAAATCTGGTTTACTGCTGAGCCGTGTTTCTTTTAATTAATTTCCTTTCAAGGTGCACAAATCCATGCACTGGGCCACTAGTAAGTATATACGTTCTTTGGTCTATCTCTTCTCATCCCCCCAACCCCACATCAATCAATATCTTTCTTGATACCTTTGCAGTATTGTTAACCAATTTTCTCCTTCCATGTTTCCTTCCATAGCTCCTTATTTCTCTGTTTCCCGATATCAATTTTTTACAAGTATTCGAGTCTCTACTCTGCCAGGACACTGGGGCTGTACTAGTGAGCAAGCTAGCACGTGCCTGTTCTCATGGGACTCATACTCCTAGTTTTCCTCTTATCCCTCTACTAGATGCTTTTCAGTTTTCTGTGGAGGCTTCTTTTCTCTCTCTCTGCACCTTGACTTCTTGCATTATTATTAAATTTTGTTCTTATTTGAATATATTTTCCTGAAGATAAAGGCATCCATGCTATTTCAAACCTGTCTTATGTCTTGACTTTACTCCAGGTCTACACTTTCAACTACACATTAGTTGTCTCCACCTGTTACAAAAACCTTCAACCTCAAGATGTCTAATGCAAAAGAATGATCTCCCTAATGCTCTCCACTCACTAGGCTTGGTTTTACCATATGGTCAGTGGCATAACTGGCCATCCATTTACCCACAGCAGAATCCTCTTCCACATTCAATCATATGACAATTCTACTTGCTTCTCAAGTGTGGTCTCTCTTTATTCCCACTTGCTTGGTTCAGGCCTTCGTTATTTTTCTATTTGTAGAAGATTAGACTTCTAAGCTGTATTCACTTCTTATCTTCTGTTCCACCAATCTATGCTCACACATTTTCTAAAACACAAACCTGGTTATTAATCCAATAATGCATTCACTAACACTCACTCACACACTCGCTCACTTACTTACTTAATAACATTTCATGAAAACCCACTGTGTGCCAAGCATTATATTTTCCTATACATTTATTCAAAGGTAGTATTTTTGTGCCTGTGTCTGCCCCACCCCCCTCCTTATTCCCTTGACAAACTGCTATATGGTCTTCATAACTCAGCTCAAATTTCTCTTCATTCATACATTTCACTCTGTCTAGCCCTGGGGACATAGCGATGAATACGACTGACAAATTCCTGCTCTCACAAAATATAAATGAGGGAAACAGACGCCAAATAACTGAACAAGATGATTTCATATTGTGAGATTAGTGTTGTGAAAAAAAGGGAAAAGGAGGGGGGTGGGTGGGGAGAGAGAGAGAGAGAGAGAGAGAGAGAGAGAGAGAGAGAGAGGAGTTTGTGTGTGTGTGTGTTGTGGGAGGGGAGTGCAGTTTTAAACAGGGACCCATCAGAGAATTATTTTCTGATGTAACATTTGAGCTGAGACCTGAATGAAGTGGGAGAGTGAGCAGTGTAGTACCTGGAAGAAGAGCATCCCAGGGGAAGGGAACAGCAAGTGCTAAGGCGCTGTGCTGGAAGCATGTCAGCGTACTCCAGGAACAGCAAGGAAGGTGGAAGGCAGTCAGTGACAGGCGGTAGGGCACATCTCCATGATGCCAGCCTGCTTTTGCACAGCAGAGTTGGGCATTCATTTCCCTGTGCTCAGATAGTGCCTGGTATTACCTTGTGCTGTCACAACGCGCCATATGGTTGTCACTGTGTCTTTCTGCCTAATTACTAACACTGCAAGTCCTGAAGGATGGGGACCATTTGTACTCCTTCTTGTATCCCCAGGGCGTATCCCTGGGCATGGCAGGTACTTGGACCTCAGCTGAACGGATGAGTCAGAGATGCTTTCGTATGCTTGAGTCACCAGATTGGGTGTCTGGGCTCCCACTACTGTCAATAATCTCCTTTCATCACCTTTCTCTCTTAGCACCTGTTATTACTCCTTTACCAGCTTTGGCCACTTCCCTCCTGGAACCTTGATTCACAGCATTCCTGTGCTGATTTCCAACTGTGACCCTCCACTCTTCCCTGGATTTTTTATGTGTTGCAGAGGTAAGTGAGGCCTGTGTGGGCAATGCCACCAACAGGCTCTACATATTGGAGCTGTGGGAAGGCTCCCACCAGGAGCACTAATAAATGAAAATAAATGCACAGGGTGGGGGCAGAATATGAGAGGACATGCAAATTGAGCAGAGAAAAAAAAAATAGTGACAACTGACTGAGATTATTTAGTAATGACATCCTGAGATTGTACTTTAAGGTTTTATAAATACTTTAACATTTATTGTCATAACCTATTTTTTGTGGAAGAGTAAATAAACTTTAGATATTAGCTTATTTTCATATGACCAAAAAGTCATGTATGCTTATATCAGAACTAGAGGCCTGGTGCACGAATTCATGCACATGTGGGGTCCGGCCGGCCTGCCCTGATTAGGGTTGGGGGTGCTAATTAGGAGGGGGGGCTGGCCAGGGGGAGAGGTCGTAGGCCATTGGCCATCCAGCCTCACCCCCTGGTCGAACTCCCAATTGAGGGGACAATTTGCATATTAGCCTTTTATTATATAGGATAACATGGCTTCACAAAATGCAAGTTCTGAAAATAGGTGACATCTATAAAATGAGATACTCTTTTTTTTTTTTTTTTTAGAGCAAGAAGTTGAAGTTTTTTGTTTGTTTGTTTGTTTTTTTTTTAAATGTGTCTTTATTGTTGAAAATATTACAGATGTCCCCTTTGGTGTTTTTTTTCCCATTGACCCCATCCACCCCGCACCTGCCTCTCCCAAACCTTCACCACATTATTGTCTGTGTCCATGGGCTATGCATACATGCATATAAATTCCCCAGTTAATCTCTCCCCACCCACTCCCACTCCTATCCCCACCATCTCTGAAATTCCCCTTTTAAAGGATAACAATCGCAAAATTGTGAACACAGGTGATAGTCATTTGTGAACTAAAAAGGTTTCTACTTGTTGCAATAGATGCTATAAAGGATGTGAGCAAAATTTGCATATCTTGTCATAAAATAGCTTTTAGGTCCCTTATGTAAAACCTGCTTACTCTATACCCTAACTGGTTTTGCTCAGTGGATAGACCGTCAGCCTGCGGACTGAAGGGTCCCAGGTTCAATTCCGGTTAAGGGCATGTACCTTGGTTGTGGCACATCCCCAGTAGGGGGTGTGCAGGAGGCAGCTGATCGATGTTTCTCTCTGATCGATGTTTCTCTCTCATCGATGTTTCTAACTATCTATCCCTTCCCCTTCCTCTCTGTAAAAAATCAATAAAATATATTAAAAAAACCCCTGCTTACTCTAATTTCATACATGATTACCATAATTTGGTTATCTACTTTCTTAAGTCTTAGCAGAGTAAAAGTAATAAAGTATGCCCTAACTGGTTTTGCTTAGTGGATAGAGCGTCAGCCTGCGGACTGAAAGGTCCCAGGTTCGATTCCGGTCAAGGGCATGTACCTTGGTTGTGGCACATCCCCAGTAGGGGGTGTGCAGGAAGCAGCTGATCGATGTTTCTCTCTCATCGATGTTTCTAACTCTCTATCCCTCTCCCCTCCTCTCTCTAAAAATTCAATAAAATATATTTTAAAAAATTCTAAGGGAGAAAGGCGGTGGAGGAAGTCACAGTAACACAATGGGTGGAAGGTGCCTGGCTGCATGGAGGAGGCAGAAAGGCTTACAGAAGCAGACGGGGAATATTCAAAATGGGAGCCATTTAGGGCCCTAAAGCCAGAGCAAACAAGGCAGTTACCCCTCGGGCACTACCATACACGTGCATAAAGCTTTATCTGCAATGTCATGTGAAAGAACTCGGAGTTTTCAAAAAAGTTGTTGCTTTTCAAATTGCATTTGGTGACAAAGCCTGACCAGACTTTGTCTTGTTTCACAGCAAATCTGATCTGAACTGCTACAAGGCTACTTACGAACTGCAGTCTAATTTGTGTAAATATGTTTTAGAGCAGAAATGATGTGTTAATTAAAGATCCTGCTGAGGGTGTTATGAATATATGGTACAAGCACCACATTTCTCCACAAAACCCTAACATTTGGTTGCAGGGGTTTGGGATAAAGTGTTGTGCACCTGTGTAGTACAGTCATGAATGCACCTAGCAATAATCACAGTTGCTAAGAAATGCTATGCTTAATAAGATAAGGAAGTGTGGAAAATGCTTTGCAAGCTTTGCATTTTTAAAAAGTGTTCATTAAAGGAAAGGAAAGTTGTAATGTTATTTGGAAAGTGAACAAGTATTTATGGTACACTTTAGAGATTTTTCTGTGTGTGTGTGTGTGTGTGTGTGTGCGCACGTGCGTGCACATGTGTGTGTTTCTGTACTTTAAGATGAAATTAGACTTGAAATCTAGGGCATATTTTTGCTCTTGTCTTGCCATGACTTAGAATTATGCATTGTTATCATGGAAATTATCTTTAAGATTGTTGGGGTTTTCTTGAGCACCAGGGATATTTGAGTGAGAAAATTATTCAGAGATGTGAATTTGTTTTTTAAAGCCTGCCAATTTTGTAATAGAAGTTTTTTGTTTTGCTTTATTTTGTTTCCTCTGAGGATTCTGCTGTCAGTGAATAAAAAAATTTGGAGCCAACTTAAGGAAACAAAGTCTGTGTTTGCAATGCCAATGAGTATCCCCCAAGAGAATTGTTAAATAGGCTGAGGGTTATTCTAGCTCAGTAAACCTAAAGACACAAAAAAGCAACTGTAGACATAAAGATGAACATTTTTTTTTAGAGTTCTCAAGTTATTTATTTTTAATCCTTACTGATATCTTTATTTTTATTATTTTTTTAAAATAAATATTTATTGTTCAGATTATTACAGGTGTTCCTCTCCCCGCCCCATACTTTCCCTCGACCTGATTCTCTACCCCACCCATGCCC
Source organism: Eptesicus fuscus (assembly GCF_027574615.1). Taxonomy (NCBI): domain Eukaryota; kingdom Metazoa; phylum Chordata; class Mammalia; order Chiroptera; family Vespertilionidae; genus Eptesicus; species Eptesicus fuscus. The sequence continues at coordinate 81,210,419 of NC_072479.1, forward strand.
TCACCCCCCACCACTGTCTTTATCCATATGTGTAAGACCTTTGTCCAATCTCTTCTCACACCCTTCAGACTCCCTTCCCCCTGAGAATTGTCAGTCCACTCCCTTTCTATGTCCCTAATTCCATTATATTCATCAGTCCATTCTGTTCTTCAGACTTTTTATTCACTTGCTTTTTAGATTCATTCGTTGGTAGGTATGTATTTGATGTCTTTTTGTTGTTCATAATTTTTATCTTTACCTTTTTCTTCTTCTTCCTCTTCTTAAAGAATACCCTTCAGCATTTCATGTAATCCTGGTTTGGTGGTGATGAACTCCTTTAGCTTTTTCTTATCTGTGAAGCTCTTCGTCTGACCTTCAATTCTGAATGATAGCTTTGCTGGGTAGAGTAATCTTGGTTGTAGGTTCTTTCCGTTCATCACTTTGAATATTTCCTGCCACTCCCTTCTGGCCTGCATAGTTTCTGTTGAGAAATCAGCTGAGAGTCGTATGGGTGCTCCCTTGTAGGTAGCTAACTGTTTTTCTCTTGCTGCTTTCAAGATTCTCTCTTTGTCTTTTGCCCTTGGCATTTTAATTATGATGTGTCTTGGTGTGGTCCTCTTTGGATTCCTCTTGTTTGGGGTTCTGTGCGCTTCCTGAGCCTGTAAGTCTATTTCTTTTACCAGGTGGGGAAAGTTTTCTGTCATTATTTCTTCTAATAGGTTTTCAATATTCTGCTCTCTCTCTTCTTCTGGCACCCCAAAATTTCGGATGTTGGTACGCTTAAAGTTGTCCCAGAGGCTCCTTACATTATCTTCATATTTTTGGATCTTTTTTACTTTTTGGTTGAGTGTTTTTTGTTTCCTCATATTTTAGATCTTTGGTTTGATTCTTGGGGTATGTTGATCTACAGTTGAGTTTCTGTATATTCTTTATTTCAGACAGTGTATGCTTAATTTCTGACTGGTCCTTTTTCATTTTTTTGACATTCTCATTGAGGTCCTTGAAGTCCTCATCAAGTTTCTCCACAGTTTTTAGAAGATTCTTGAGTAACCTTATAAACGTGGTTTTGAACTCTATATCATCCCATAGTTTACTTTCCTCCATTTCTTTCATTCATGACATGTTTCTGTGCCTCCACATTTTGGCTGCTTCCCTGTGTTGATGGAGTGGCTTTGTGTTGTAGGTGACCTATAGGGCCAGTAGCTCAGCCTCCCCAATCACCTGAGGTGGACGATCTTGGTGCACCCCTTTATGAGCTGAGTACAAAGTCTTGGTGTAGTTAAGCCTTGATTGCTGTTGGTACACTGGAGGAATTGTCCTCTAGGCCAATTGGCTGTGGGGACCCGCTGTGTTTATAACTGCTGTGCTGGACACACGCTTCTGGTGCAGGACTTGTTTCAGTGGGGCTTTGGTGCTCTCTGAGTCTGCCTCCTGAATGTGTCACTTATGGATGTGAGGAGTTGAAGTCTGTGTCTCACACTGACCACTAGGTACACTGGCTTCTGGATCTCCAAAGGGGTGCAGGTCAGCTACTGTCTGAGGCCACTCTGCAGGAGCTATAGGAGAATTCCATTCCTCTCCTCCCTGCTTGGGATTTGAAGATTTTGGAGCAGTCTGAACTGGTTGCTAGGTTAAGCGGTGATCCATTCATATGCAAAAGCCGCTGATTGGAGCTTGGGTGAGTTTGTAGGTTGTGCGGGGCGGGGTCTCAGGGCATCACTAGGCTAAGGCGTGGCAAACAGCAATGGCTGGGAACCAGCCTTCCCGCGTCTCCGACCGCGACCCCGTGTCTCGCGCCCCAGCGCAGCCTACAATTATTCCTCCACACAGCTCTGCAAGCAAGCCACTCTCACTTTCTGACCTGATGGCAAACAGTCCAGGGACAGAGAAGCATCGAGGATGCTTCTCCCCGTAGGAGTCTGGGTCCCGCACGTTTCCCCTTCGGGTTGAAGAAAACAACACCCGCTGCCAGCTGGGATCTGCCACCAGCCCATATTGTGCGCACGCCCCAGTACCTCAGCTTTTCAGCGTTTGTGTCCTGAACTCTCCTCTCTCTTTCCGTCTAGTTGTGGGGCTTCCATTCAGCCAGCCCTCCTGTGGCTCTGGGTGATAGAGGTTTTGTCTTTCAGTTGTAGTTTTTGAAATTGTTGTGCACGGCCACTGTTTAGGTGTTTACCTACGCCACCATCTTGGGTTCTACAAGATGGACATTTTTTAAATCTAGCTGAGTTCTAGCAGGAGTAAAGAATTTAGAAATAAACAAATTTCACAGTTGATAATAAAATGTTACCATTTAATTTTCTCGGCTACAAAATAATGCAGATCCACTGTTTAAAAATTCAAAGAATATAGAACTATAATAACTGAATAGTGTAAATAATTGCCAGTGATGTCACGGCCCCTCCTCTTAAAAATACTGTTAAAAATTTGGCTTATATTTGTCTAGCTGTTATTCCTTTTTACATAAGTATGTCATACCACATCATCTTTTGCAACTCACCTTTTCCTCTCCACTTAACAACTTATGTGATGTCCATTCAAATTAGTGGTTAATATCATCACCTCATTCTATTTATTGAAAAATGAGATAGAGTTTCATTTTACAGCTATACTAACATTTAAAATTGGTGATTTTTTGGAGGTTTACTTTTTCCCATGGTTATTTTCTTTTTCTCTTTTAAGTCTCATCTGCTTTCTTGCTTAGACACAAATAGAAAAATAAAAAGCCTAGGAGGATCCAAGATGGCGGCATAGATAAACATCTGGGCTGCTGCCGCCCACAACAATTTCCAAAACTACAACTAAAAGACAGAACGTCTATCACCCAGAACCACGGGAAAGCTGGTTGAGCAGAACCTCTACTACTAGACGGAAAGAGACGGGAGCAATCAGGGCGCAAACGCTGAAAAACTGAGGTACAGGGGAGCACATGTGCGATACGAGCTGGCGGCAGACCCCAGCTGGAGGCGGGTGTTGCTTTTTTCAATCCGAAAAGAGACAAGCCCACAATCTCTCTGAAATCCAGTTTCTGGGGAGAGACTGGGCTGTCTGCCAGCGGGTCGGAGAGTGAGGGTGGCTTACTAGCAGAGCTGCGTGGAGGTAGAATTGTTGGCTGCGCCAGAGCGTGAGACTGCGGGGACACGGTGGACGCTGTTGGAGGCGGCTCACTGCCAGCCATTGCTGTTGGCCATGCCCTAGCCTAGTGATGCCCTGAGACTCTGCCCCACACAATCTACAAACACACCCAAGCTCCTAGCAGCAGCTTTTGCATATGAATGGCCTTCTCTATTGCAGTTTAAACTAGTAAACTTGCAACCCGGTACAGCCAGCTCCAAGGCCTCCAAACTCCAAGCAGGGAGGAGAGTACAGCAGTTCTTGCTGTAGCTCCTGCAGGGTAGTCTCAGACAATAGCTGAACTAGCCAATGCACCTAGTGGTCGGCGTGAGACACCAGATTTCAACTCCTCACATCCATAAGTGACACATTCAGGAGGCGGACTCAGTGAGCACCAAAGCCCCACTCAAACAAGCCCTGTACCACAAGCGTGTCTCCAGCACAGCAATGTTTCCATTATAGACACAGCAGGTCCTCACAGCCAGTTGGCCTGGAGGTCAATTCCTCCCAGTGTACCAACCACAATCAAGGCTTTTAACTACACCAGGACTTTCCACTCAGCCCACAAAGGGGTTTACCAAGAGCGACCACCTAGGGTGATTGGGGAAGCTGAGCTACCGGCCCCTATAGGTCACTGACCACATAAAGCCACTCCATCAACACAGGGAGGCAGCCAAAATGCGGAAACACCAAAGTATGTCACAAATAGAAGAGATGGAGGAAAGTAAACTATTGGATGACACAGTGTTCTGAACCACATTTATAAGGTTACTCAAGAATCTTCTAAAAACCACTGAGAAACTTGAAGAGACCTTCAAGGACCTTAATGAGAATACAAAAAAAAAAAAAAAAAAAAGGAAAAGGACCAGTCAGAAATTATGCATACACTGTCTGAAATAAAGAATATACAGAAACTCAACTGTAGACCACCGTACCCGAAGAGTCAAACCAAAGATCTGGATTATGAGGAAGCAAAAAAACACCCAACCAGAGAGGCGGAAAGAAAGAAGAATTCAAAAGTGTGAGGATAGCGTCAGGAGCCTCTGGGATGGCTTTAAGCATACCAACACCCGAATTTTTGGGGTGCCAGAAGAAGAGAGAGAGCAAGATATTGAAAACCTATTAGAAGAAATAATGACAGAAAACTTCCCCCACCTGGTGAAAGAAATAGACTTACAAGTTCAGGAAGCACACAGAACTCCAAACAAGAGGATCCAAAGAGGACCACACCAAGACACATCATAATTAAAATGCCAAGGGCAAAAGACAAAGAGAGAATCTTGAAAGCAGCAAGAGAAAAACAGTTAGCTACCTACAAGGGAGCACCCATACGACTGTCAGCTGATTTCTCAACAGAAACTATGTAGGCCAGAAGGGAGTGGCAAGAAATATTCAAAGTGATGAATGGCAAGAACCTACAACCAAGACTACTCTACCCAGCAAAGCTGTCATTCAGAATTGAAGGTCAGACAAAGAGCTTCACAGACAAGAAAAAGCTAAAGGAGTTCATCACCACCAAACCAGGATTACATGAAATGCTGAAGGGTATTCTTTAAGAAGAGGAAGAAGAAGAAAAAGGTAAAGATAAAAATTATGAACAACAAAAAGACATCAAATACATACCTACCAACAAGTGAATCTAAAAATCAAGTGAATAAAAAGTCTGAAGAACAGAATGGACTGATGAATATAATAGAATCAGGGACATAGAAAGGGAGGGGACTGACAATTATCAGGGGGAAGGGGGTCTGAGGGGTGCAGGAAGAGATTGGACAAAAATCTTACACCTATGGATGAAGACAGTGGCGGGGGGGAAGGGCATGGGGGGGGGTGGGGAATCAGGTGGAGGGGAGCTATGGGGGGGGAGGGGAAAGAGGAACAACTGTAATAATCTGAACAATAAAGATTTATTAAAAAAAAAAAGAAAGAAAAATAAAAAGCCTAGATTTGATTAGAAAAATCTGCAAATAGTGAGACAACTGCTGTTTTTTAAAAAAATATATTTTATTGATTATTTTACAGAGAGGAAGGGAGAGGGATAGAGAGTTAGAAACATCGATGAGAGAGAAACATCAATTAGCTGCCCCCTGCACACCCTCCATGGGGATATGCCCGCAAACAAGGTACATGCCCTTGACTGGCATCGAACCTGGGACCCTTGAGTTCCCAGGCCAACGCTCTATCCACTGAGCCAAACCGGTTAGGGCACAACTGCTGTTTTTAAATGCCAAATTTTCAGTTCTTTGGAATGAACAGTATAGTTATCGCAAAAAGATAAAACATATAAATGTCTCTTTTGTATTTTAAAGAATATTCAGGTGTAAATGAATCAATAACTCGGATTTGAAATCAACTTTCCCTCAATTATATAGAAACATTAGATTTTCTGGGGAAAATAAACCTTGTAAAAATAAACTTTCACACATAAAAGTAGGAACAGAGTATCTGAGGTCCTGCTCAGAAGGACATTTATTTTTCTTAATCTTTATTGTTGAAAGTATTACATATTTCTCCTTTTAATCCCATTGACCTCTCTCATCCCGCCAACACCTCCCAACCCAGGCCTTCACCACCCTATTGTCTGTGTCCATAGGTTATGCATATACACATATGAGTTCATTGGTTGATCTCTTCCTGTCCTCCCCCCCCCCCCCCCCCCCCGCCCCTTCCTTCTGAGGTTGGATGGTCTGTTTGATGCTTCTCTGTCTCTGGGTCTATTTTTGTTCATCAGTTTATGTTGTTCATTAGATTCCACATATGAGTGAGATTATGTGATATTATTTTTCTCTGACTGGCTTATTTCACTTAGCATAATGCTTTCCAGGTCCATCCATGCTGTTGCAAGTGGTAATAGTTCTTTCTTTCTTTCTTTTTTTTTTTTTTTTACAGCTGCATAGTATTCCATTGCATAGGTATACCACAATTTTTAATCCACTCATCTGCTGATCCACTTAGGCTATTTCCAAATTTTAGCTATTGTAATTTGCGCTGCTATGAACACAGGGGTGCATATATTCTTTCTGATGAATGTTTCTGATTTCTTAGGATATATTCCTAAAAGTGGGATCACTGGGTCAAATGGGAGTTCCATTTTTAATTTTTTAAAAATTAAAGTATCAATGACATATTTCACAGGCCTAGAACAAATATTCCAAAAATTTATATGGAATAAAAAAAGGACTCTGAATAGCCATAGCAATCTTGAGAAAGAACAAAGTTGGAGGGATCACAATACTAGGTATCAAGTTACACTACAAAGCCACTGTACACAAAACAGCCTGGTATTGGCACAAGAACAGGCATATAGATCAATGGAACAGAACAGAGAACCCAGAAATTGACCCAAGCCATTATGCTCAATTAATATTTGACAAAGGATGCAAGAGCATACAATGGAGTCAAGACAGTCTCTTCAATAAATGGTGTTGGGAAAATTGGACAGATACATGCAAAAAAATGAAACTAGACCATCAGCTTACACCATACACAAGAATAAACTCAAACTAGATAAAGGACTTAAACGTAACTCAGAAAACCATAGAAGAAACCATTGGCAGCAAAATTTCAGACATCTCTCATAGCAATATGTTTATGAATACATCTCCTATGACAATGGAAACTAAGGAGAAAATAAACAAAAGAAGGATGTTTTATCTACGGAGCTTAAAGCTCAGTGATGGCTGGCAATTTGGCATTCCAATCACCTGTGTTCAGGTAAACAAGAGAATGTGACGGGATCACCTTCACCAAAAATTAAAGCAATGATTGCTATTCTGTCTTATCTCTTTCAGCCTTTCCTTATCTATGGCTAACCCCATGATGTCTGCAATTTAACATTCTTTTCCTCCTGTAAGTGCAAGAATAGTAGCTAAGATGAACACCATGACCCACCCTACAGGAAATACCATTGCAATTTGTTTGTTAGCCTCCCGTTCTATTTGTTTCCTACTCCTCAGAGGTAATCACTATCCTGAGTTTTATGATAAACATTGCTTTGTTTACACTCTAGATTTTAGCAAATATGTATGTATTCCTAAATAACGTATTATTTAGTTTTGCTTGTTTCTGAGCTTTGTAAAAAGGGTGACTTATTGTACATAATCTTCTGGGACCTTGACTCAACTTGAAGTTTCTAGGAGTAATTTACATAGCTGGTGTTTCCTCATGTTTCATGGCTACAAAATATTTTATGATCTGAATATACAAAAATGTACTTATCTTTCAGTTCTAAGTAGTATTTAAAATTTTTCATTATGAATTCTTCTTTGATCCATGAGTTATTTGGTAGTCTCTATTTTTGTTGTTGTTGCTAACCCTCACCTGAGTATATTTTTTCCATCGCTTTTCAGAGAGAATGGAAAGAAGGGAGGGAGGGAGAGCAAGACAAGGAGAGAGAAACATCAATGTGAGACACATTGATTGGTTGCCTCCTGAATAAGCCCCAACCAGGTCCCGGGGATCGAACCTGCAACCCAGGTATGTGCCTTTGACTGGGAATCAAACTCGTGATCCTTCAGTGTGAGGGCCGTGTCTCTAACCACTTAGCAACACCAGCCAGGGCAATTGGTAGTCTATTTCTAAATCCCACTTATTTAAGTTAATTTTTAGAAATTAAAATGTGCTGTTATTTAAAATTTAAGTTAAATTTAAATCTTTAAAAAAATTAGTCTGCTATTGGTTTTTAAATGTATGACTTTTTAGGCAGGGAGATTGTGGTTTATATCAGGGGTCAGCAAAACCAACCTGCCACATGTGTTTCTATGGCTGGTGAACTGAAAATGGTTGGCATATTGTCAGTGGTTAAAAAACCCAAAAAAAAAGAATAATATTTTGAGGCATGGGAAAATTGTATAAGATTCGAATTCAGTGAGCCTAAATAAAGTTGTTTTGAAATATGGCCTCAGCTATTTGTGTAATTACTGTCTTTGCTCCTGCAGGAGGAAAAGATTGTTAAATTGCATAAGCATATCGTCTATGGCTGCTTTCACAGAATAGTGGCAAAGTCGAGTAGTTGCAACAGAGACCATTGTCTTGTAAATCTAATGTGTTGACCATCTGGCTCTTTACAGAAAAAAAGTTTTCAACCCCTCGTCTAGGTAACACAAATTCTTTGAAATACATTAAGGTATGCAGGGTAATTTATGTAAATATTTCTTATGGGTTTGATGAGAATGTGTATGCTCTAATTGTTGTATGTCAACGTTGTTAACTTCTAAATGTTTTATATCTATACTAGAGGCCGGGGGCACAAAATTTGTGCACAGCGGGGCGAGGGGGGGTGGTCCCTCAGCCTGGCCTGCACCTGCTCGCAATCCAGGACCGCTGACTCCTAACTACTCACCTGCCTGCCTGCCTGATCTCCCCCCCCCCCCCCCCCGCCAGCCTGGTCACCCCTAACTGCCCTCCCCTGCCGGCCTGGTCACCCCTAACCACCTCTGCCTCAGCCCCCGCCACCATGGCTGTGTCCGGAAGGACATCTGGATGGAAGTCTGGAAGATGTCCCGTCTAATTAGCATATTACCCTTTTATTAGTATAGATACCTGGAGTTATCAATAATTTCAAGAGGTGAGAAGGTATTGAAATATCCCCACTATGATGGTGGACTTATAAATATCTCCTTGTGGGTTTTGTCATTATGTGATGCTCCTCTCTATCTCCAATAATGCTTTTTCATCTTAAAGTCCAGGGATTGATATCAATATAATTACACCAATCTTCTTTGTATTATTATATATGAACATACTTTATGTTTTCCATGTATTTACACTTGTAAATAGCATATAGCTTATATTTTTGAAACTACTTTGACTCTGTCTTTTTAAAAAATATATATATTTATTGATTTCAGACAGGAAGGGAGAGAGAGATAGAAACATCAATGATGAGATGCACACCCAACACTGGGGATCAAGCCCTCAACCCGGAATTGAACCATGACCTCCAGGTTCATAGGTTAACGCTCAACCACTGAACCATACCAGCTGGGCTTGACTCTGTCTTTTAACTGGCGAGTTTAGTCCATTATGTTATGATTACAGACATATTTGAATGTTTTTTCCTGCAGTCTTTAATTTCTATCTTCTACTTGATCCCCCTTTTCTGTACTTTCTTCTTATATTATTTTTTGCCTGGGGTAGAGAAAATTGACTGTTATGTTTATTTATTTCTTATTGCCATTCTCTCCCTCTACTGGTTTGGAATGTCTATGTTCGGTGTCTCTTTCAGAATCTTGAAGATACTGTAGAACACAGCATCAAAGCCATGTTCTCTGGAGCCGGTTGTTTGTGTTTAAATCCCAACTTCATCTCATATTAATTAGATTACTTATGGCTCATGTTTTTGTGTTTATTTTCCTCATAAAATGGAGATTGTCAGAAGATTATTATGAGATTTTAAATGACTTAATTCACGTGAGGCATTTAGACATTGCAAATATCATATGGGTAGTTTCTCTTGAAATCTTATTAATACATTTAAGGACATTTAAAATTAATATCTTAACCTCCTCAAAACAAGAACCTCACAATAGTTTAACTGATCATCCCTCTCCTGATTTATATGTAATTGTCCAATTTTTTAATTGTGCTTTTATCTCCCCAAATTTGGCATTACTACTACTATTGATATAATACTACTACTATTATTATTTTATACAGACCAAGTTTTGTTAGATTAACCCCAATGTTTATCAATTTATTTGCTTACCATTTTTTTTCTTTCAATCTCAGTATTTCTTATTGGGTTACTTCCTTTATCCAAACGTGTGCTTTAGATGTTCATCTGGTGAAGGTGGTGAAAAAGAAAGTTTTTATTTATTGAAAGATGTCTTAATTTCATTTTTGTTCTGGAAAATAATTGCTCTAGACACAAAATTGTAAGTTGACAGGTACTTTCTTTCAGAATTTAGAAGAAATGCTGTCTTCTGACTGCCATTATTGCTGTTGAAGATTCTTTGGTCCACTTGTTTTTTCCTTTGTTGATAAATTTCTCTTGTATCTTCATGCTTTTAAGATGTCCTTTTCCTCTGATGTTTTGTAGTTGCATTATGAAGTATCTTGGTTTGATTTTCTTTTCATTCTCCTTGGTACATGTATATACCAATACTTCCTTTCGTGGATCCATGTGTTATATTAATCTTGAAACATTATTAGCTATCATATAAAGTACAATATAATGTCTTCATTTATTGCATCTATTCTATTTTTTCTAGACTCTTTTTCTAGAATTCTAATTAAATATATGTTAAATCTTCACATTCTATCTTCCATCTCTCTCATCTTTACCATTTTCCTCTCTGACCTGCATTCTAGATATTTTCTTATCCATTTCATGTTTTTATCTTCAACTGTGTCTAACCCACTGAGTTTCAAATTTCAACAAATATATTTTTCCTTTCCAAAAGTTCTGGTGGATTCTCTTTCATGTTCGCCTAATCATTTTAGATAGTCTTTTTTATGATTTTATTTTTTGTTTCTTTAAACAGCTAGATTATAGGGTTTTTTTTTTTGCCTCAGAAATCTAAATATTTACTATTTTTCTTTTTTCTGTTTATTAATTCTCACTCATATTGATTGATATCCTTATATGTCTTATGGTATTTCATTGTGAATCCCTATTTGGTTGTGTTAATTTGTGGGAATACTGGGATACTAACGATGTTATTTGTGTCCAGGGAGAATTTGCATATACTTCTTTTAGGAACTAGAGGGCTAAGGACCTAAGACTACTCTGATTTCCTTCCAGGGTGATTGGCTAACATGTAGGAGTTTAAGATCAGCTTCTTCATCTCATAGCTGGTTTAAGATTTATTTAAAAGATTACTGCTCACTATACCTGGAACTCGCTGGTGCTCAGATTAATGCCAATGACGGGAGCAGGGCAGAGGGAAGAGAAACGATGAGGGTGTGTGTGCTTTCAGACAAAGGCTCCCCCCATATTGGAGAATGCCCAGCCTTCCTGTTCAAAGACTAGCAGCCCAGCCCAGGCAGCCCCCTTGGGGTCCAGGAACCCATCTGCTCTGCTGTGCCCTCCCCTCTCCCAGCCCTAGGGTTTGCCTCGCCTTCTACCCGGGAGGGGCTAGAAGAGGATGTGTGCCTCTGACTTTTGAGGAGCTTCTGATCTTTTTACTGTCTTCATAGTGTTGCCTGTTTTAGAATGTTATAGAGTTAGAATCATACAGTATATGGCCTTTCAGACTGGCTTCCTTCACTTAGTAACATGCATGTAAATTTCCTCCATGTCTTTTCATGAGTCTTTAGCTCATTTCTTTTTAGCCCTGAGTAATATTCCACTATCCATATGTACTACAGTTATTTATCCATTCATCTACTGAAAGGCATCTTGAGTTGGCAATTATGAATAAAGTTTTCATAAACATCCATATGCAGGTTTTAGTGTGAACATAGTATTCAAATCCTTTAAGAGCTCTTTCTCTATAATAGAAGTGTCAACCAAATTCACTATCAACAATGACAGATGGAAACACATGTGGGTGATTGGCACCAGTGAGAGCTTTATATGTATCATGCATGGGTGAGTCAACTTAGCCTTTTATAGATATAGAATACACTTGCTTAATTAGGCCTGGTTTCTGATTTAGCTAAACTTTTTCCAGCCCAGTGAAGCACCCCAAGTTCTCTTTCAGGTAATTGTTAGCAACACAGCAGTAAATATCAACACAAAGCAGATTATTATTGTAGATCACACAGGGAGAACAAAGGGTAAATATTTAATTGCATCAGTGTTTGACTATATTCTGCACAGTGAGAAAACCTGAAGTCATTTTCAAGGTCCACCATTTCTTACTTCTTTTCAGACGGGTCAAGTTTCTAAGTTTTTTAAATCTCCGTTTTCTGGCTAATGAAAATAAAAAGGATTTCACTGAGTCTCCTACCTACCTACTCCAGGACTTCTGTGAGGATCAAATGAGATGAAGCACAGGAAAATGCTTCACAGACATTTGGTTAAAGTGTAAAATGTTTCCACCTGGCTATAAAGCAAGTCATGTTCCTGGGTTGAAGAAACTGTAAGGAGGCTAGTTGCTAGGGAGAGGAAGCCAGGTGTTGCTATGTGACATCATTACCCAGACAGACACTTAGCATATTAACCTTTTATATAGATAGACTATGTAAGGTTTAATTGTAGTCTGTGTATAATAGGCTTGGAGTTTTTTACTCTAGGTAATATGTTTGTTAAAAGAAAAACCTAATATAGGTTTGGGGTGCCTTACATGCAGGGTATACTTAATCAAAGGGACTATGATCAATCTATGACTCAGTTCTTGGCACACTGTGTTTGAATATTGTGTTTTTTTTTCTGAATGCACGATTTTAGAAGGTAAATGAAAAATCAAAGTACATTTAAAAGAGGAAAAAGAGTGCAGTTTTGAGGGCTCACCAGGCCATTTGAGGAATAGTGTAAAGTACCAGAGATTTTGAAGAAGAGGAAAGTATTAGAAGATCTTCTAGTAGTTACTTAATAGTTTGCTCCCAATAGTTCAAGGCTTGCAATGTCTATAAAGAATGATGTTGATTTTGTGCAGTTCCTAGGGCAGAACCAGTACCAGTTGTGTAAGGTGAGGTAAGTTGATTTGATGATCACAAATCATATGACATAGGCTTTAGAGTTAAGCAGACTGGATTTTAATTCTGGCATCAGCATTGGCTTTGGCAAAAGAAATGACTTTTACACTTCATTTTCCTAATGTGCTAAATAGGTATAATAAGGCCTATCTCATTTTAAGGATTAGACATAATATATAAATGTGCTTAGTTCCTGGGATAGGTTAGCATTTAATAAATAATCATAATTATACATAAATGGATAATAGAGATTTCTAACACTGGAAACATTCAAGTGTATGGTGGTGTGGTGGGAATATTGGAGAGAGGATTCCTACTTAAGACAGTGGACTCAATTTAAGATCTATTCCAACTTTTAGCACAATGCCTTTAATTTCCACCTTGGTCTGAAACTTTCCCCTGACTCCTTTTTCCTTGCTGCACAAAGCAATCCGGTGCAATCTATTTTCATAAGTTGATAATCTTTGGTTGACTTCTGGAAGTCAGCTTGAAAGAAGTCAGAACAGGTTGTGGGCGTAGCTATGACAAATGAGGTCTGAGAGTAAGAAAATACAATGTTCACCCTAACCGGTTTGGCTCAGTGGATAGAGCGTCTGCCTGTGGACTCAAGGGTCCCAGGTTCCATTCCGGTCAAGGGCATGTACCTTGGTTGCGGGCACATACCCAGCTGGAAGTGTGCAGGAGGCAGCTGATCAATGATTCTCTCTCCTCCATGTTTCTAACTCTTTATCCCTCTCTCTTCCTCTCTGTAAAAAAAATCAATAAAATATATTTTTTAAAAAAAAGAAAATACAATGTTCACAGGCGAGGGTCTTCTCATTTAGTGTCTCCACTTGCTACTCGCGGAGCAGGCGAAGGTTGCAGGATTGATTATGTTAACGAGAGGCACTAACTGAAAGAAGCCTCCACTGCACACCACATCAAACTCTTGGCAAGAGGGAAGCGAAAAATGTGATCCAGGTCAGGCGTGAAAAGCGGGTCCGGACTTGCTGGCTGGAACTAAGGGCAGGCAGTGTAGAAAGTCCCAGGGACCGAATGCAGGCCCTTAGAAGCCATCAGTTCACAGCAAAAGTCGAGGAGACAAAAAACCAGGAAAGCGACACAAAGGGGGAAATAGGTTGGAGGGCTCCAGAAGGAAGAGGAAGGCTGGCAGGTCGAGGGCTACTAGCGTTGTGAACCAGAACCTTGCCGGGGGCGAACCTCTACCGAGTCTCCCAGCTGCTAGTCAGTCCAGCTAGGTCACTTCTGCAAACCTGTCTGTGGCCGGCACTCTCGGTCCGGTTTCGATCGTAGCCTTGATAACTTCCCTGCGGTCCCTCTCCCGCCCACTGGGTCCCACCCGCCTGTTTGCCTTTAGCGCGGGGGGTCGACCAGATACTCCGAGGCTCGGCTGCAGGCAAGACCCGGAGAGCGGATTTCGCTCCGGGCCGGGCGCGCGCGTGCGCGCGCGCGCGCTCCCCGGGAGGATACTGGGCCTGCGCGGCGCACGGCTGGCTAGGCGGCGAGTGGTGAGCGGGCGGGCAGATCCCGACTTCGCTGGCAGCGGCTGGCGAGGCGGTGTCGGCGAGCGCGAGGTCCGCGCGGTGCTAGTCCGGGCGATCGCTTCTCTGCAACTGGGCGCGGACAGCGGCAGGGCGGCTCGCGGAGGACGGGGAGGGCGCCGTCCGGGTCGGAGGCTTCCTCTTTGGCCACCTCCTGCCTCGTCTGGGCTGGAGGCGCCTCCGGGGAAAGCCGCGGCCCCGAAGGCGGATCCGAGGTAAGAACCCCTTGGCGAGAGGCGCCCGCCGGGGTCCGACGGTGGGAACTCTCCCCTGGATTTTAAAAACCCGCCTTTGTGTGCTTTGGAGGGAGCGGTGCCAGGCGCCGCGTCCGCCTTCATTCACTTTCACTGCTTTCAACTGGTGTCGGGAGCCAGGTGTGCGCGCCCGCGCGTCGGTCCTGGTGCGCCCGGGAGCCCGCGTCCACCCCGGCCGCCTGCCCCGCGCCGCCCGCCGCACCCGGGCCCCGGGGAGGTGAGCGGGGGAAGAGTCACTGGGTCCCTGCAATATTTCCTGGTAACCTGAGCTTCCGCAGATCCACCTGCGCTTGTCTGGGCGGCGGGGCGACTACGGAACGACTGTTCTTCTCCGGGTTCCTCTCAGACGTGGGGTTTGCAGAGCTACTCTCCCCACCTCCAAACGGGGAGGGGGGGGGGTCTTTTCAGGTGGACATTTGGGTCCACTCGGCAGCGCCTGTCTCCGCAAATGAATATAGCTCATTATATTCGAGGAGTTGTCACTTGTAATTCCTGTTGGCTTTTCCTTTTTTTTTTTTTTTTTTTTAAAGCTTGCTCCGCTTTACTCATCATTTTACTTTTGGGAAGATGGCCTTTCTGGTGCCTGTCAATGAATGCCTTGGGAGGAGTGGATTTCCCCACCTCTGCAGACCCTGCTGGCTCCTCATATGCTCACTGTCTTTCCAGGACTCCCTGTATGCAGAATCTTTGCACCAATTGTCCTCTTCCTTTGCATGGTTTCCCAAATTCTTCTTTTCCCACAGTACTGCTGGGATCTCTAGGGGCAGGACGCTGCGGTATTAGGATTTGAAATGCATAGATGTTGAGAGCGGTAGAGCATTAGGGATCGGAATCCTCCTTTATAAAATATATTTCAATGACGTGCGTTATGGCTTTTCTTTGAAAGGTTTCAGTTCTTGCCTGAGATGATAAGAGGAATAGCTAATATCTTAAGAGTTCAGATAAAACTTGGTTCTAGAGCTCTGTGAATAGCTTGATTTTGGGAGAGAGGAGAAAGGATTTCCAGAAGACTGCTGTATGTATGTATTAACAACAGAGCAACTGTGTTGTGTATTGCTTCCAATTTATTTCCGTTGAAAGGATACCATTCTTCTTTCTACAGCGACTTGGGTTTTGCAAAGTGTGCACTAGTAATTTAGATCATGCGGTCTTTGAAATTAAAGTCAGTGCCATCCTCTCTCACCTAGCATAGATTTTCAATTTGAGTTATAGTTTTCTGGACATATTGCTATAGTTTTTAAGTTGCTGGTCTGGAAAATTTTGGGTCATGGGTTCACACTTGTACTTACAATTTGAAAAATAATGCACTTTATAAATTTGCCATGTAAAGGGTAGGTTAGGCTATATCACAAATGTAATGACATTTTATAGAATGCCTTTAGTGCAGAATTCATAGATTTAGACGTTTTAAAATTCCAGAAGCCATTCATTTCACAGCAGAAAAAAAGAGAAAACTTGCTTTTAATTCCACTAATCTGAGAGATATCACTTTTTGTAATATTTGATACATTCATTCTCTTTGAAGTCTTTTTTTCTTCCATCTTCCAATGTCATCCAATATGATTATATGGTGATTTTCAGCTTTTTAGTGTGGGAATACTTTAAATTGTATTTAGGGTGATGTTTTTCCCCCCAAAATGGTTTATTCTTGTTCCCTATCAGGAATCTAATGTCTGAATAAAAGCAACATTTTCTTTTGCTTTAATTTTTAGCTTTTCTTGCTTTAAAGTTTTTTTTTTTTTTTTTTTTTTTTTAATTTCTTTATTGATTAAGGTGTCACATATTTGTCCTCATCCCCCCATTCCCATCCCACCCCTCTCCCCACGCATGCCCCAATCCCCTGTTGAACTTAACCGTTGGATAGGCTTATATGCATGCATACAGGTCCTTTGGTTGAACTCTCCCCCTCCCCCCCACCCTCCCCCTACCCTCCCCTATCCTCCCTCTGAGGCCCGATAGTCCGATCGATGCCTCCTTGCTTCTGGTTCTGTTCTTGTTCCTCAGTCTATGTTGTTCATCATTTCCCCTAGATGAGCGAGATCATATGTCACTAGATATATACTAATAAGCACTGAATGTGAGACGAGCAATAATAGTTATGCTGACAGGCAAATGAATCAGTCTGTAGCGAGCTTCCCCCTGGACCAACAGTTCTTTTGAGACTCAATTTCAATGTCCAGTAGTTCCTTATGTGTACATGTCAGCACTGACCCCCCAGCTCTGGATGGTGGACAAATGGCGGTAACGGAGGTCCGACTCCCTCTGGTTTGGTCTCGGCCGAACCCAGGGGCACGGCGTCACCCGGACTAAGGGGCACGTGGCCTCACCCATACCCAAGGGGCGCGTGGTCTCACCCGGGCCTGGGACCCAGCCTCACCCGGATGGATCCAGGGGCACACGGCCTCACCCGGACCCAGGCTCTGGCTTCACCCGGACCCAGGGACACTTGGCCTCTCCCAGACCCAGGGCCACTTGGGCTCACCCGGGCCTAGGTGCACGAGGCCTCATCTGGATCAAGGGACACATGGTCGCACCCGGACCCAGGGACGCTTGGCCTCTCCCAGACCCAGGGCCACTTGGGCTCACCCGGACCTAGGTGCACGAGGCCTCATCTGGATCCAGGGACACATGGTCGCACCCGGACCCAGGGACTCTTGGCCTCTCCCAGACCCAGGGCCACTTGGGCTCACCCGGGCCTAGGTGCACGAGGCCTCACCCGGATCCAGGGACACATGGTCTCACCCGGACACAGGGACGCTTGGCCTCTCCCAGACCCAGGGCCACTTGGGCTCACCCGGGCCTAGGTGCACGAGGCCTCATCCGGATCCAGGGACACATGGTCGCACCCGGACCCAGGGACGCTTGGCCTCTCCCAGACCCAGGGCCACTTGGGCTCACCCGGGCCTAGGTGCACGAGGCCTCATCTGGATCCAGGAACACATGGTCTCACCCGGACCCAGGGACGCTTGGCCTCTCCCAGACCCAGGGCCACTTGGGCTCACCCGGACCTAGGTGCACGAGGCCTCATCTGGATCCAGGGACACATGGTCGCACCCGGACCCAGGGACGCTTGGCCTCTCCCAGACCCAGGGCCACTTGGGCTCACCCGGGCCTAGGTGCACGAGGCCTCACCCGGATCCAGGGACACATGGTCTCACCCGGACACAGGGACGCTTGGCCTCTCCTAGACCCAGGGCCACTTGGGCTCACCCGGACCTATGTGCACGAGGCCTCATCTGGATCCAGGGACACATGGTCGCACCCGGACCCAGGGACGCTTGGCCTCTCCCAGACCCAGGGCCACTTGGGCTCACCCGGACCTAGGTGCACGAGGCCTCATCCGGATCCAGGGACACATGGTCGCACCCGGACCCAGGGACGCTTGGCCTCTCCCAGACCCAGGGCCACTTGGGCTCACCCGGGCCTAGGTGCACGAGGCCTCATCTGGATCCAGGGACACATGGTCTCACCCGGACCCAGGGACGCTTGGCCTCTCCCAGACCCAGGGCCACTTGGGCTCACCCGGACCTAGGTGCACGAGGCCTCATCTGGATCCAGGGACACATGGTCGCACCCGGACCCAGGGACGCTTGGCCTCTCCCAGACCCAGGGCCACTTGGGCTCACCCGGGCCTAGGTGCACGAGGCCTCACCCGGATCCAGGGACACATGGTCTCACCCAGACACAGGGACGCTTGGCCTCTCCTAGACCCAGGGCCACTTGGGCTCACCCGGGCCTAGGTGCACGAGGCCTCACCCGGATCCAGGGACGCATGGTCTCACCCGGACCCAGGGACACTTGGCCTCTCCCAGACACTTGGCCTCTCCCAGACCCAGGGCCACTTGGGCTCACCCGGGCCTAGGTGCACGAGGCCTCGTCCGGATCCAGGGACGCATGGTCTCACCCGGACCCAGGGACGCTTGGCCTCTCCCAGACCCAGGGCCACTTGGGCTCACCCGGGCCTAGGTGCACGAGGCCTCACCCGGATCCAGGGACACATGGTCTCACCCGGACACAGGGACGCTTGGCCTCTCCTAGACCCAGGGCCACATGGGCTCACCCGGGCCTAGGTGCACGAGGCCGCACCCGGATCCAGGGACGCATGGTCTCACCTGGACCCAGGGACACTTGGCCTCTCCCAGACACTTGGCCTCTCCCAGACCCAGGGCCACTTGGGCTCACCCGGGCCTAGGTGCACGAGGCCTCGTCCGGATCCAGGGACGCATGGTCTCACCCGGACCCAGGGACGCTTGGCCTCTCCCAGACCCAGGGCCACTTGGGCTCACCCGGGCCTAGGTGCACGAGGCCTCACCCGGATCCAGGGACACATGGTCTCACCCGGACCCAGGGACGCTTGGCCTCTCCCAGACCCAGGGCCACTTGGGCTCACCCGGGCCTAGGTGCACGAGGCCTCATCCGGATCCAGGGACGCATGGTCTCACCCGGACCCAGGGACGCTTGGCCTCTCCCAGACCCAGGGCCACTTGGGCTCACCCGGGCCTAGGTGCACGAGGCCTCATCCGGTTCCAGGGACGCATGGTCTCACCCGGACCCAGGGACGCTTGGCCTCTCCCAGACCCAGGGCCACTTGGGCTCACCCGGGCCTAGGTGCACGAGGCCTCACCCGGATCCAGGGACACATGGTCTCACCTGGACCCAGGGGCGCTTGGTCTTTTCCAGACCCAGGGGCACGTGGCCTCACCTGGGCCTAGGTGCTCGAGGCCTCACCCGGATCCAGGGACACATGGTCTCACCCGGACCCAGGGACGCTTGGCCTCTCCCAGACCCAGGGCCACTTGGGCTCACCCGGGCCTAGGTGCACGAGGCCTCATCTGGATCCAGGGACACATGGTCTCACCTGGACCCAGGGACGATTGGCCTCTCCCAGACCCAGGGCCACTTGGGCTCACCCGGGCCTAGGTGCACGAGGCCTCACCCGTATCCAGGGACACATGGTCTCACCCGGACACAGGGACGCTTGGCCTCTCCCAGACCCAGGGCCACTTGGGCTCACCCGGGCCTAGGTGCACGAGGCCTCACCCGGATCCAGGGACACATGGTCTCACCCGGACCCAGGGACACTTGGCCTCTCCCAGACCCAGGGCCACTTGGGCTCACCCGGGCCTAGGTTCACGAGGCCTCACCCGATCCAGGGACACATGGTCTCACCTGGACCCAGGGATGTTTGGCCTCTCCCAGACCCAGGGCCACTTGGGCTCACCCGGGCCTAGATGCGCGAGGCCTCACCTGGATCTATGGACCCCTGGCCTCACTCGGACCCAGGGGAGCGCGGCCTCCCCCAGACCCAGGGGCGCTTGGCACCTCCGCAAGAGTCCCGCCTCTCCCCGCAGGCATCTGGGTCTCCCACGGGTCCCCAGAAGCTGGATTTCAGTGTGATGGAGAGCTAATCTCCCCTAGGTTTGGAACAAAAGCCCCTTTCCCCCGCCACCAACCAGACCCACGCGCCTCCACACCTCATCCCCTCCGATTTCGCTGGTTTCCTCTTCCCTCTTAGCTATAAATCTACCATTCAGCCATCTCTCCTGTAGTTCTGGATGGCAGAGGCTCTGTCCTCCATTCGTGCCCCTGAAATTGCTGTGCGCGGTGGAGTTCGCAGTTCCTTTGTTTAACTTAGCCGCCTTCTTGATTCTCCTCTGTCAAAATGGCTTAAAGGGCTTGAATGTAAGATGAGAACTCCTAAGAATCCTCCAAATCGGTGTTGGCGGCCTCCGGGGCCTCGAGGATCTCACTGCGCAGTTCAGCCAGGTCGGTGGCGCGGATGCGCCCCTCCTGCAGAAAGATGGTCTCTTCCTTCACAGAGAGCCGCTGCGCCGAGTCCACGGCCGCCGCCACAGCAGCTGCTGCGGCGCCCACGAGCCCATGGCCCCGGCTGCGGTGCTGACTGAGAGGAGCAGCCGCCCGGTCTGGGGAGACGCGAGCAGCAGTCGCCACCCTCACTAGTCCATGTTCCAGTTGTATTTCCGAAACTGCCATGTGAGGCAACACATCAGCCTTCACCTCCGCCGTCATCTTTTTCGAATTCCCCAATTTGTTCTTCTTAATCCCTTGAATTCAGTCAACTCTACTGAGGTCTAGTGGCGCCGGGAGGTGCACGGAGAGGGCGCCCGGGCCTCCGTCCGGTGTGCGGGGCGCGCGGCCCGCGGAACCAGGCGCGCGGGGGCCTCGCGGCGGGGATGGGCGCTGGGCGGCCGCCGGGCTCCGGGCGCCGCTGCCGCCGCGGCGTCCCCAGTGCCCCGGGCCGGGCGGCCTGCGGGGGCGGCGCAGTTGCGAAACTGAGTGAGTATCTACAGTTAAGTCTTGATTGTTGTTGGTGTCACTAGGAGGAATTGTCCTCCAGGCCAATTGTCCATGAGGACCCTCTTTGTCTATATAGGAAGAGTTGCTGTGCAGGAGACATGAGGCTCCTGTGTCTGTGTCCCTCTGTATTCCTTGCAAACACCTCTGAGAGAAACGCGCCCTGGAGTTTCGCCCGCTGCCTGGAACTGGGTTTCAATGTAGTTGGAACTGGGTCTCAGCGCAGTCTGGCGCCTTTGTCTCCTTCCCAGCAGGGCCATTCAGTGGCGCAGGCAACAGTCCCTCCTCTGCGCGCCCTCCCGTGTGCGCCTCTGGAGCCGCCGCTCCTCTGTGCCTCTGCCCCACAGGCCAAATTCATTCCCCCAGCATGTGCCTGGCTTCCCAGGGTTTCGCCCGGAACTGGGGTTCAGTGCAGTCGGAACTGGGGTTCAGCACGGTCCGGAGCCCTTGTCTCCTTCCCGCTAGGGCAGTTCAGTGGCGCAGGCAACAGTCCGTCCTTTGCGCCCCTTCCTGCGCGCGCCTCTGGAGCTCTGCCTTCCGCCGCTCCTCTGTGCCTGCGCCCCACAGCCCAGATTCATTCCCCCAGCCTGCGCCTGGCTTCCCAGGGTTTCGCCCGGAACGGGGTTCAGTGCAGTCGGAGCCGGCGCTCAGCGCAATCCGGAGCCTTTATCTCCTTCCTGCCAGTGAACGCCGGCCAGGCCGTCAGCCGCCCCTTCCTCTCCGGCTCCATCCTCCCCGCAGGCGCGCGTGCTCGTGTCTCCGTCCGTTTCTCCATACCTCAGGCTTTTGCGGCTCCCCCGACTGTCCCCGTGGCCTTCTCCTTCTCCCCAGCTGTGGGCATTTCAGTCCGCCAGCTTTCCTGTGGTTCTGGACGATGACCGTTCTGACCTCTAGTTGTATTTTTGAAATTGTTGTGCCCGGCTGCGGGTTAGGTGTTTAACCTATGGCGCCATCTTGGTTTCTCCAAAAGTTTTTATCTATGCTGATACTTTTTGGATAGCAGTCCTTTTCTATGCTGTGACATAGGTTTTCTGTTCTTTGCTTTCAATATTTTTATTTGATACATTTTAAGTCCTAGTTTTATCTGCTTTTTCTTTTTCCTCTACTATTTTATTCATTTACCTTTAATAATTCTGCGCTAGCTCACTTGAACCATGGTGAAATTTAATAATTTTGCGCTAGCTCACTTGAACCATAAGAAAATACAGTATTCAGATATGATGATAGTTTTTCTCAAGTCTCTCTTTAGATGCTTGAAGTTTTGTTGGATGAATATTTTAGCACAGATTTGATTTATATAACATTTAGGTTGGCTTTTCTGAGTTGTATGGCTCCAGCATATTTGGTAGTTATTTAGATCATCAGAAAACAACACAAGTGAATGATAGGTTACAAACTTTCAGACAGACATCTGCAATGGTCTGTAAAGGGAAAAAGTGGAATTTTCGTTAAAGTACTTCAGCTATAATACACCCCTTCTGGGAATTACTGCATGAAATTGTTTGCAGCTGTTAGTGACTGAAAAATATTTTCTTAAAAAGCAAGTCCTGTAACAGAATAGTTGTAAACATTTTAAATTTAATATATGCAGGGAAGTTGTGAAGTTCTTCAGTGTTTCACTACAACACCTTCAATATTTTCTAGATACACTCTTAAATGAGATTTTAAAAATATATTTTATTTTTTAGATCAGTTTCATATTTACAGAAAAAATTATAAAGTTAGTGATTTCTCATGTATCCCTCTACCCAATTTCTCCTCTTATTAACATCTCACATTGGTTTTTATTACAGTTAATGAATCAATATTGCTACATTATTATTAACTAAAGTTTATACTTTATTTAGATTTCCTTAGTTTTTATCTAATCTCCTTTTTCTGTTCTAGGATCCTATCATCTAGGCTATTATACTTAACTAGTAGCCCGGTGCACGAAATTCGTGCACATTGAAAGGGAATTAATTAGATGAAATATTTTAATATTGCTATTTGCCCTTTCTCTATAATAAAAGTGTGAGAGATAAAAGGAAATGAGTACAATGTATATGAAAATAATACATAAATTTATTAATAAGTAAACAATAACAAACTGATATAACAATAACAAACTGATATAACAATAACAAACTCGTAATATAAAAACAACATTGATGCAAATAATGATTGATAAAGTGATTAAACTTATTCTAATATCTTCCTGTATACCACATTAAGAGTAAAAACACTTTCAGAGTGCTTGACTAATTTCCCTTGAGATAAAGTATTTACAGCTTTAACTTTAACGTAACATGCTCTTTGAACTCAAGAGAAAGCAACAGCCGTAACTGGTTTGGCTCAGTGGATAGAGCGTCGCCCTGTGGACTGAAAGATTCCAGATTCGATTCAGGTCAAGGGCATGTACCTTGGTTGCGGGCACATCCCCCGTAGGAGGTGTGCAGGAGGCAGCTGATCGATATTTCTCTCTCATCGATGTTCCTAACTATCTATCCCTCTCCCTTCTTCTCTGTAAAAAAAAATCAATAAAATATTTTTTAAAAATAATTTAAAAAAAAGTGAGAGAGAAAGCAACATATAACTGACCATGTCCAAAAATGGGTTCAGGTAGGAATATTCCTACTCTGTCTAGAGTTTGTCCTTGTGATTTATTAATAGTCATCACAAATGCTGGCATAACAGGAAAATATTTTCGAATTAATTTAAATGGGTGGCCAGTGTCAAATGGTGACAAATCAATTCTTGGAATCAGAACAATCTCTCCCTCTGCAGATCCTGTTAATATTTCAGCTTTGATAATATTAGGTTGCAATCTTTTGATAATAAATCTGGTACCATTACAAAGACCCCATTTACTATTAAGATTTCTCAATAGCATGATGATTGCACCCACTTTCAATTTTAATTTATGACACGGCATTCCAGAAGGAGTAATACTATTAAGAAATTCAATAGGAAAATTTTCCTTTTCAGCATCTGTTGAGTCAATGGAATCATCACTCAAATAGGCATGAAAATCTCCATCAAGTATATCCAAAATTTCTTCATTTAATTTTTGAACGTGCTCATTTTTTGAACAAAGAATTGCATGTTTAGATATATTTCCAAAGATGGCTTAAATAATAGATCCATTAAAAATCATTTCATGGGGAATTTCAATAATATCCATTCCTAAATGAAAACTGCTATCAAGTTTGCCATCTCCAAGTTTTACTAACCATTCACTATAAGCAGAATCCTCTGATCTCATATTTGTTTTAAGAGACAACTGTCTGAAACATCCCCAAACACTACAATACTTTAAAACTTATTTGTACTATGGCCAATCGTATAGCATGGCAACACAAAAATTCCCTCTGAAAAGAACTTTCCCACCAAATGCAACATTCAAATTAGCGCCAGCGAGAGCTTTATATGTATGGCACATGTGCGAGTCAAAGCTTATTTTTATATTTCCAGTGCGTCATATGTACCAGTTGGTCAGACGGATGGACAAATGTCGGTCACTTAGCCTTTTATCTATACAGATTATAAGTCATGATTTTAACTTTTTAAAAAATTATCCTTTAATACCTCCAAAGCACAATGAGTAAGAATCTGAAGGTTTATGTGGCTTCTATTTGGTTTCTAGGACAAAGTTCTTTCCTTTACCCACCACTCACTTCTCTCCTTTTACTCTTGAATGTTAATTCCAACATAATTTTTGTAACACCTCTTGAAAAGAATCCCACCAAGTTTTTGATAGTCCACATGATAAAACTTACAGAAAAATACAGCATGAGACTTTCATTCTCTCACTAAGTTCTTCATATAACTGTAATTCCTCAGCCTCTAAAGAATGAAAAAGGAAAATAAAAGTGCCTTCTCTCATTCCAAGGCCTTTCTCAGTCAGGCAACCACAAAAAGAAAGAATGAGCCTACAATTCATGCCACGTAATCTCTATCAGGCATAATTCAAATCAAATCCCATCAGGCAAAGTCTGGGATAATTAAAATGTGTAAGAGAACAGTGGTGACCTGGGGGAGAACTTATGAAACCTTGTCTCCTGCTTTTGCTGACTATTCTTTTCGTTATGCTAGACTCCAAGTCCCTATAGGGGACCTGGTCAGATGGCTGTGGGTGCTAACCCATGCCGTCTGCCCTGGTCCGTGATCCGTGATCGTGGACCTGGTCAGATGGCTGTGGGTGCTAACCCACGCCACCTGGATCCGTGATCGGGGACCTGGGCAGCCTGCTGCAGGCATTAACCCACGCTGCCTGCCCTGGTCCATGATCCCTGATAGGGTCTTTGAGTCAGCTGCTGCTGGCGGGAACTGACTCGAAGCCCTTATCCCGGACCTGGTCAGGTGGCTGCCTGCACTAACCCACGCCGCCTGTCCTGCTCTGAGATCGGTGATCACGGACCTGGGCAGCCGGCTGTGGACTTTAACCCACGCTGCCTGCCCTGGTCCATGATCCCTGATAGGGGCTTTGAGTCAGCTGCCACTGGCGATGGCTGACTTGAAGCCCTTATCTGGGACCTGGTCAGGCGGCTGCGGGCGCTAACCCACGCCACCTGCCCTTGTCCAAGATCCGTGATGGCAGACCTGGGCAGGCGGCTGCGGGCGCTAACCCACGCTGCCTTCCCTGGTCTGTGATCCCTGATCGTGGACCTGGGCAGGTGGCTGCAGGCCTTAACCCACACCGCCTGCCCTGGTCCATGATCAGTGATGGCGGACCTAGGCAGCCAGCTGCAGGCCTTAACCCACGCGGCCTGCCCTGGTCCATGATCCCTGATAGGGGCTTCGAGTCAGCCTCTGTCAGCAGCAGCTGAATGGAA
This sequence comes from Eptesicus fuscus, assembly GCF_027574615.1. Taxonomy (NCBI): domain Eukaryota; kingdom Metazoa; phylum Chordata; class Mammalia; order Chiroptera; family Vespertilionidae; genus Eptesicus; species Eptesicus fuscus. Next base: position 81,236,018 of record NC_072479.1, read on the forward strand.
GCCCTTATCCAGGACCTGGTCAGGCGGCTGCAGGCACTAACCCATGCCAACTGCCCTGGTCCGAGATCGGTGATGGCGGACCTGGGCAGGCAGCTGCCCTTTCGGCCCCGGTGGGCAGGCGGCTGCGGGCGTTAACCCACGCCGCCTGCCCAGGTCCGCGATCGGTGATGGCGGACCTGGGCAGGCGGCTGCCCTTTCGGCCCCGGTCCGCGATCTGTGATCGTGGACCTGGGCAGGCCGCTGCGGGCGTTAACCCGCGCCGCCTGCCCAGGTCCGCGATCGGTGATGGCGGACCTGGGCAGGCGGCTGCCCTTTCGGCCCCGGTCCGCGATCTGTGATCGTGGACCTGGGCAGGCCGCTGCGGGCGTTAACCCGCGCCGCCTGCCCAGGTCCGCGATCGGTGATGGCGGACCTGGGCAGGCGGCTGCCCTTTCGGCCCCGGTCCGCCATCGGTGATCGTGGACCTGGGCAGGCCGCTGCGGGCGTTAACCCGCGCCGCCTGCCCAGGTCCGCGATCGGTGATGGCGGACCTGGGCAGGCGGCTGCCCTTTCGGCCCCGGTCCGCCATCGGTGATCGTGGACCTGGGCAGCGGCTGCGGGCGTTAACCCGCGCCACCTGCCCAGGTCCGCGATCGGTGATGGCGGACCTGGGCAGGCGGCTGCCCTTTCAGTCCCGGTCAGCGATTGGTGATCAGTCCCGGTCAGCGATTGGTGATCATGGACCTGGGCAGATCGGTGATTGGTGATCGTTGACCTGGGCAGATCCGTGATTGTGGACCAGGGCAGCCGGCTGCGGGGTTAACCGCCTGCCCCAGTCCACCATCATGGCTTGGATCTCACAGGCATAGGTGCTGCCCTCTCCCCCCGCCATCTTTGCTGGTTTAACGTGTATATTTGCTTCTGATTGGCTGGTGGGCGTGGCTGGTGGGCGTGGCTGGTGGGCGTGGCTTATGGGTGTAGCGAAGGTGCGGTCAATTTGCATACTACTGTTTTATTAGATAAGATAGTCAAGTCTCCTTAAACTCCTCTTGGCTGTGACAGTTTGTTAGTCTTTCCTTGTTTTTGATGACCTTTGTAGTTGTGAGGAGTGTTGGTGAGGTATTTTTTAGAATGCCACCTCCAACCCCCTTTGGAATGTTTCTTTGATGATCAGACAGGTTTTGGGTTTTGTGGAGGAAGATCACAGATGTAAAGTGCTCTTTTTATTACATTATACAAAGGGTACCTACTATCAACATGATTTATCACTGTTGATATTGATCTTGATCATATGACCGAGATAGTGTTTGTTAGGTTTCTGCACTGAAAAGTTGTTTCTTTCTTTTCAGGCAGTACTCTTAAAAGGAAATCACTGCGCACAGCCCATACTTAAGGAGTGGAGAATTACGTATCTCTTCCTCAAGGGTGGAGTATCTATATAAATTACTTGGAATTCTTCTGCATGTCAGATTTGTCTCTTTTTCCCATTTATGTACATACTCAGTTATTTACTTATATTCATCTGGACTTAATAGATATAGATATATATATACTAGAGGCCTGGTGCATGAAATTCATGCATGGGGGTGGAGGGTCCCCCTCAGCCCAGCCTGCACCCTCTCCAATCCGGGGCTCCTCGGGGGATGTCCAACTGCCAGTTTAGGCCTGACCTAGGGGATCGGGCCTAAACTGCCAGTTGGACATCCCTCTCACAATCTGGGACCGCTGGCTCCTAACTGCTCTCCTGCCTGCCTGATCGCCCCTAACTGCCCCCCTCCCCCGCCAGCCTGATCACCCCTAACCGCCTCTGCCTGCCAGCCTGGTTGCCCCCAACTACCCCCTCTGCTGGCCTGGTTGTCCCTAACTGCCTCCTCCCCCACCCCCGCCGGCCTGGTCGCTCCCAACTGCTCCCCCTGCTGGCCTGGTCACCCCCAACTGCCTTCTTCTGCCAGCCTGGTCACCCTCATTGCCCCACGCAGGCTGCTGTTCAGTCGTTACTGTGAGGGCGTCGCGACCAATTTGCATATTACCCTTTTATTAGTATAGATAGATAAATAAATATATGATGGAGCCAACTGTAATATCTACCTAATAAAAGAGTAACATGCGAATTGACCGCACCTTTGCGATGCACACCAGCCAATCAGGAATGAGTATGCAAATTAACCCAACTAAGATGAAGGGTTATGGCAACGACGCAAGCGTCCCACACCACCTCAGCCGCTCCGGGCCTCTGGGCAGCGTGGGAAGGCGGAAAGGCAGCTCCGGGCTGGAGGGGAAAGGCGGCTCCGGCCAGAGCGAAGGAGGTGCCAGCAGCCAGGGGAAGGAAGGTCCATTCTTGCATGAATCTTAATGCATCGGGCCTCTAGTGTATATATATTTGTGTAATATATATATATGTGTGTATATAACATATATATCACAATTACACTTTAGGTTATAATCTATTACTACTTTATTTTGTTGCTCAAATTGTTTCAGCTTTGACCATTGGGGACTCTTTCAGTTGCCTCCATCATTTAAAAAAAATTACTTACTTTTTAGCATTAAAAGATGATCCAGGCTTATATTGTAAATTTCTATTTCCTGCCCCAGTACTAGATTCAGCTAGAAATAACCTGGTTCATTTTCTTGGGAATTAGAAACTAAGATGTGGGTGCTCAGTGTTCTTGTGTCTACTGGTGTGTCATTTCTTCTAGGCCCTCTCATTTGACACAGCAGGAAATACATGTGTGTGTACAAACCCATGTACATACACTTATCTATACATATTTCTCTGTGTAACCACGTGTATCATATTAAGCTAATAATGAGTTCATATGGATACCCTGCCTAATCCATTACCACCTGTCCTGTATCATTCTGGCCTTCTCCCCTTGCTTATCTGTAAACTCAGTCCAACTGAGAAGAAAGCTGGCTCCCACCATTTGCCATCCATTTACTTAATTGTTCAATTCCATTATATATGTACAGCGGTATTGAAATTGTTAGCCTGTGCTCCCTTTACAGAGAGTGGAAAACACTTTATCAATTAGAGTGCGGTTCCTTTTGCTTTTAGTCTCACAGGCTCCTTCTCCTCCTGTCTCCTTTAGTGAGGTTGCTACAGAAATGTACTAGTATAATGCAGTTTGATCCTTTTGTCACAATCGGCATTCCATCCTGGGATCTTCTGACCTTCTAAATTAATATTTTTAAATTTGAAAACATTAAGGTTCACTCTTTGTTCTGTAAAGTTCTATGGATTTTGAGAAATGCATAATTTCATGTGTCCATCATTACAATATCAAAGTATCATACAGAATAATTTCAACATAGTAAACATCTCTTGTGCTTTACCTATCACTTCCTTATCCTTGGCAAACAGTGATTTATTTTTGTTGTTGTTGTTGTTGTTGCTGTCTCTATTGTTTTGCCTTTCCAGATGTCATATAATTGGAATTACACAGCCTTGCCAGACTGGCTTCTTTCACTTAGTGATATGCATTTAAGGTTTATTTATATATCTTATTGCAGTTTGATAGAGTTCCTGTTGCTTCTTCATCCTTGTTAGCATTTGGTATTTTCAGTTTTTTTTTTTTTAATATTATGCATTCTAATAGGTATGTAGTAATTTTTATCACTGCTTTAATTTGCCATTCCTTAATGATATTTGATGTTAAGCATCTTTTCATACTCAATTTTTCATATGTATATATATATTTTTGGTGAGATGTCAGTTCTGAATTTTTGCCTGTTTTTTAATAGGGTTGTCTGTTTTTTTATTGTTGAGTTTTAAGAATTCTTTATAAATTTTTTGATACAAGCACTCTGTCAGATATGTGTTTTGTAAATATCTTCTTTCAGTCTGGCTTGTTCAGTATAGATGCAACCATCCTAGGTCTAACTACATAGTATATGTCAGCAACAATTTTATCCTCCCTCCCCCCCACCCCCGAGTATTTTTGATCATCTGTTGGTTGAATCCATGTATGTAGAACCTGTGAATATTGAGGACAAACTGTAATTTATTTTCCTCTTCTGCACTAACCCACCGATTCTTCTTTGTGGAAAATGGAATTGTTAATATGAATAATACCTGTCAGTTCTTTTAGACCTAACCATAGGAAATAATGAAGCTTTCTTTTTTTACAAAGAAGATCTGAAATAATGGATTTGCAGGGTGTATGCTGAGAAGAAACAGATAACGTATGTATTATCTAGAAACTTGATACTTAGCAATATCATCTTTAATGTTACCTATGCCACTACTCTTGCAACAAAGGGCTTTTTTTCATGTACCTTCCTTTCTTTTAATAAACTAAGTCTCTGTTATTGGTATTGGGACCAGAAGTATTTATATTATAATACTACAGTTAGAATCAGCCTTCAAGAAGCATCTAGAGAGATCTGACATAGTAAAACTAGCCCCTAGTTTTATAACTGTTAAATCTTATTGATCTTTTTTAATTCTTACAAGAGCTCTTTAAGGCAAGTCTCCTTATTTCCATATTGCAGGTAATAAATAGGCTTATAATCTAGATGGGAACCCTGATCTTTCTGACTCCAAAACCCATGCTCTTTTTACTTGGCTGTGCTGTGCCTCATAAATAAAAGTGCCAGGATAGTATCAGGATGTCCTTGACTTAAAAAAAAGAGAGAAAAAAAATTGTGGACACAGACAATAGTGTGATGATTGCTAGGGGGAGCGGGAGGAAGAGGGTATAAGGGGAAGGAAGAGGGTATAAAGGGGATAAGTGGTGATGGATGGAGACTTGACTTGGGGTGATGAATACACAATGCAGTGTACAGATGATGTGTTGTGGAATTGTACACCTGAAATCTGTATAATTTTGTTAACTAGTGTCACCCAATCTATATCTATATATATATAAAAGGCTAAGTGACTGGCTGACTGGCCAGTAAGTATGACACTGACCACCAGGGGGCAGATGCTCAAAGCAGGAGCTGCTGAGCCACAGCAACTTTGTGGAGTGCCCTCTTGTACTCTGGGACCCCTTGGGGGATGTCAGACTGCCAGTTTTGGTTTGATCGCCAGGACTTGAAGGGCGCCTGCAGAGTGAGTGGGGGTCCCTCTTGCAGGCCAGGCCGAGGGACCCCACCTGCAAGAGGGACCCCCACTCACTCCGCAGGCGCCTTCAAGTCCTGGCACCGCCCTAGGTGCAGCCGGCCCCGGAGGGACCCTGGGAGGTTGGCTCCAGAGCGTGTCCGGCCTATCTCACCCAGTCCCACCCCACCGGCCACCTTCTTTTAAGGTGCATTAATCCGTGCACCAGGCTTCTAGTAAATTCAATAAAAAGACAACAACAATTAAAGGTGTAGAATATCAGCATCATCCCTAGAAAGTGGAGGGTGAACAGTTCTAAGTTATCTGCCTTGCTAGATACTGTTTAGATATCCAAGTACCTTTAATCACCTGCCCTTCAAATGGGGCATAAAACCTTTTTATTTTTCTCCTTCAAATAATTTTGGACCTACTTTTATTCCTATCCTCAAACACACATCTCATTTTAATCCCTGTTGATGGAGATTCAGGTAAGCAAAAAAGAAAAGAAAAGAAAAAGAATAAGTTTCCTTGAAAGAGAAGAAATGAGGAAATTGTGGGGGATTAAGATAAATAAAACAATGGTAGTATTAGGTAGTTGTTTTTCCCTTTGTCCCACTGAATTTTAAGTTTCTTAAGGGCAGGAACTAAGTCTCTGTTTTCTTTAAGCATAGCACATCACACATGAGACATATTCACAAAACGTTTGTTGAATGAAATTAGCACTTACTATCAGTTTTAACATGTTTAGAATGGTTAGAAGGGGATGAGTTTTTCCTCACAGAGAAGGTTGAACTTATTACAGTTCCCTCCCTCCCTCCCTTTCTTCCTTCCTTTCTGTCTTCCTGCCTTCCTTCTTTCATTCCACATTTGGTGAGCATCTGTTCTGTGCCAGACACTGAGACTATAAAGATGAATAAGACAGGATTTCTTCATTCTGTCATCAGGGAGCCCAGAAAATGGAGGGAAGCAGGCATTTCAGTAGAGTGTAGAACTAAACGGAGTATATATTAAACAAACAAGCAAGTAATGTATTTTGAAATCAGAGAGATCCTATCTGCCTTAGTTTTCATATCTAAGAAGTGGAAAATATAATACTACCTACTTTGACACAGTTGTTGAGGGGTAGGTTAAATGAAAAAAAAAAAAAAAGTATATCCCATCACATTAATGAAAAGAGAGGCTAACTGTGGCTGAAGCAGTCAGAAAAGTCTTTACTGTAGGAGGTGACATTTGAGTTTTATAGGATGAATTTTTGAGACCCAGAATGAGAGTAGGAGTTGGGACTCTACGGCATTCCAGGCAGAAAGATGAATATGTTTGATGTGTGCACAATGGGGGGAGGGACATGATGGGAGTGGTGGGAAATTCTGTACTTTCTCACATACAGAGTCTACAGAGTTATTAGAAAGAACAGAATAACCAGTTATTTTTCATTTTTATAAGTAACAATACAATAGAGTATTCACTACAGTGTAGTAGGAGAGAATAAAGATACCAAACCTGTTTTAAGAACTGCATGAGTCTCTGAATATTATGACTGTAGTCCTTATGTAGTAGATAAAGTCTTGTGTTCTTTTTCAGTCCTGTGATACTCACGTGATTTTATTCAGGAAGAGGACGTGTGGTTTTGGGTGAAATCAGAGGTCCTGTCCCAAACCATTGTTATATTTAGTAGCATACAACATTAGAATGTAACATCACACAAAGGCATCATCTAGTCCTATTCTAACCAACTAAGAATTCTAAGAACCATGAACAGTTTTGGACCACAACCTGAAACTTAATACTCATGAATGTGCTAAAATAATGTGTTAGGGAATGAATTATGTGCTTGATAAGAGGTTAGTGTTCTATAGTTGAAAAATTGTGTTTTTAATATAAGAGAAGAAAAAAAAAGATGAAGATCAATAGAAGGAAAAAAATTAAACTTAAAAAGAGGGAAATATTTTTAAAGTCCTTTATTGGAGGCTATCCTATCTAATAAAGAGGTAATATGCAAATTGACCATCACTCCAACACACAAGATGGCCGCCCCATGTGGTCAAAGATGGCCGCCCACATGTGGACACAAGATGGCTGCCACATGATGGCTGGCAGGGAAGGGCAGTTGTGGGCAATCAGGCCAGCAGGGAGGGCAGTTGGGAGGGACCAGGCCTGCAAGGGAAGGCAGTTGGGGGCAATCAGGCCTGCAGGGGAGGGCTATTATGGGTGACTGGGCTGGCAGGGGAGGGCAGTTGGGGGGGACCCAGGCCAGCAGGGGAGGACAGTTGTGGGGGACCCAGGCCTGCAGGGGAGGGCAGTTGGGGGGGACCAGGCCTATAGGGGAGGGCAGTTATGGGTGACTGGGCTGGCAGGGGAGGGCAGTTGTGGGGGACCCAGGCCTTCAGGGGAGGGCAGTTTTGGGGGACCCAGGCCTGCAGGGGAGGGCAGTTGGCGGTGACCAGGCCTGCAGGGGAGGGCAGTTGGAGGCGACCAGGCCAGCCGGCAGGGGAGCAGTTAGGTGTCGATCAGGCTGGCAGGGGCGTGGTTAGGGGGTGAACTGGCTGGCAGGCAGAAGCGGTTAGGGGCAATCAGGAAGGCAGGCAGGCGAGCAGTTGGGAGCCAGCAGTCCTGGATTGTGAGAGGGATGTCTGACTGCCCGTTTAGGCCCGCTCCCACCAGGATCGGGCCTAAACGGGCAGTCGGACATCCCTCAAGGGGCCCCAGATTGGGGAGGGTACAGGCTGGGCTGAGGGTCACATCTGCCGCCACCCCCCGCCCTCGTGCATGAATTTCGTGCACCAGGCCTCTAGTTAATATATAAATTTCATTTTATTTAGAAGATTTTATTAGCAACATTTTTATATTACCTCTCTGTATGAATATTATTTTTTATTATACAAATACATATGCATTACTGATGTATTTATTGGTTTAGTGCAACAATAGAATGTTTCTGTTGAAATATTTGTGATCATTAAACACTAATTTGTTTCTGTTGATTCTTATATTTCTAATGTTTTGTGATATTGTTTCTGTTTTCCTCTAGAAAATAGTATGTTTAAAATAAAGTACAGGTGGCAAAACAATTCTATAAAGAAAAGTGTGTGTGAAATTTGTCACATTTGAAAAGACATTGAATACATTGAATACAGTTTATTTAATATTCTACAACAGTTTTTACATTTGAAGTTGAATAGTAATTTTAGACTTGAGAAAGAAGATGGTTTTTAGTAGACAATAAGATGGTTTTAATTTTAGACATGAAGAGACAATAAGATAGTATTAAATGTGAAGAAAGATACACTTGTTATAGAGAGGGAAGATATATTTAACTTTCATAAATGGAAGAAAAATGGAACATTATTACATGTAGATACCCCCCACCCTGCCCCATAATAGCTTGCTCAGTTTGTAATCTTCAATTTCTACTTGCAGTGTGTTTTCAAAACTTTAACTGTTTTATGACTAAGTGCATAATGGATTTTAAAATATTACTCTTTAATTTAGAAATAGTGATTTAGAAACCCTATCTCAAGGTTGACTTGCCTTATTATTTTAGTGTGTTTACCTACATTATCAGAAGTTCTGTGTTTATTTTCAGTACTGTGTACTACAACTAGTGTTAAAAGTTTTTTTACACCTCAGGATCTTTTTAGTCTAGAGACAACATTCATTTTGTTGTTAGTTCTTTTATTAACTCTTTTGTGGGGCCTTGTTAGATTCTGAATAATTTAAAAGCAATGGAATTATTTCTGTGATAAAAATCTAGTCATTGGGCCAAATCTTGTAGCATTATTCACGTGATACTCATGCATGTAAAGGTTTAGCATTATATATATGCCTGAAGAATGTATGTTAAAAATGGTGTTTTTAATTATTGAGGAAAATACCTTATAAAGATTTTAATGGTCATTAATTCACAGATTTGCTTAAAGTTTCATCTTCTATTTTATTTATTACTAGAGGCCCAGTGCGTTAAATTTATGCACTGGTAGGGTCCCTAGAAGCTGCTGGGCACTGGCTAGGGCCTCCCTCCTTTCCCCTGGAGGCTGCCACTGGTCAGGGCCTCCCTCCCTTCCCCTTCTGGCCCCCCCGCCCCCTAGTTGGATTCCTGGATGACCTCCCAGTCGAGGGGACAATTTGCATACTACACTTTTATTATATCGGACTAGAGGCCCGGTGCATGGTGAGATCCCTCGGCTTGGCCTGTGGGGATTGGGCCGAAACTGGCTCTCCGACATTCCCCAAGGGGTCCTGGATTGCAAGAGGGCACAGGCCAGGCCAAGGAACCCCACCAGTGCATGATCAGGGCCGGAGAGGGACTGCGGGAGGGCATGTCTGGCCCACTTGCCCAGTCCCAATTGGCTGGACCCCAGTAGCAAGCTAACCTACCCGTCGGAGCGTCTGCCCCCTGTTGGTCAGTGCCCATCATAGCGACTGGTCGAATTGTCGAACTAACGGTTGGACACTGGACACTTAGCATATTAGGCTTTTACTAGTATTATATAGGATTATTATTATTTTTTAAAATATATTTTATTGATTTTTTACAGAGAGGAAGGGAGAGGGATAGAGAGTTAGAAACATCGATGAGAAACATCTGTCAGCTGCCTCCTGCACACCCCCTACTGGAGATGTCCCCGCAACCAAGGTACATGCCCTTGACCAGAATCGAACCTGGGACCCTAGAGTCTGCAGGCCGACGCTCTATCCACTGAGCCAAACCTGTCAGGGCAGGATTATTACTGTTAGTTTTGGTAATCCTCACCTGAGAATATTTTTTCCATTGCTTTTTCAGAGAAAGTGGAAGGAAGAGGGGAGAGAGACAGGGAGAATGAGGGGGAGAGAGGGCGAGGAACGGGGAGAGAGAGAGAGAGAGAGAGAGAGAGAGAGAGAGAGAGAGAGAGAGACAGAGAGAGAGAGAGAAGTGTGAGAGAGGCACATTGGTTGGTTGCCTCCCGCACGACCTCTACTGGGAATCTAGCCCACAACCTGGGCATGTTCCCTGAATGGGACTCGAACCTTGGCCTCCTGGTTCATAGGTGGAAGCTCAACCACTGAGCAACACCAGCCTGGCTCATCTTCTATTTTAAAATGAACAACCCGTGATAGCCAAACCTGAAAAACAATATATAAAGAATGATATAGCCCTAGCTGGTTTGGCTCACTGGGTAGAGTGTCGGCCTGCAGACTGAAAGGTCCCAGGTTCGATTCTGGTCATGGGCACATACCTGGGTTGCAGGCTCGATCCCTAGTAGGGGCCATGCTGGAGGCAGCCAATCAATGATTCTCTCTCATCATTGATGTTTCTCTCTCTCTCTCTCTCTCTCTCTCTCTCTCTCTCTCTCCCTTCCTCTCTGAAATCAATAAAAATATATTAAAAAAAGAATGATATAAAGAATCATCAGTTCTATATTTTATGTATAATAGTATATTTGCTATCTTTGTAGAAAAGATATATCATCTTTTCTTATTATTTTACTTTTCTATGTTTTTATCTAAATTATTGAAACGAAAGGTTTAAGCACCATTTTTACTACAACATTCATGTACTTGGCTGTATTTCTCATTTCCCCACACTATCTTAAGACTTGTTACTTCATGGTCTCATATAGAAAATAGATTTACAAAAATCTTGAAGCAGATAAATGATCATGTGGATTTTCCCTTGACACTCATTCTCCATCCTGCTTCTCTCCTGCCTGCTTATCCCATTCTCTAGCCCCAGTGTCTGACAGCTTTTTTCAGTCCTCAGACAAGTTGAGTTGAAAATGTATCTTTCATAATTTTGCTATCTTTCCATTTACTGTTCTCTTTCTCACTGCCTGTGAGACCTCAGTCATGGGGAGTGAAAGCAGAATAAAAGAGACATTCATAGTGGTTATGACAGTGGAGGTTAAGTTTAGGCTGCTAGAGGGTGTGAAACAAAGGAATGATTGAAGCTCTCATCACCTTCATTTTATTTGGGTAGTAAGTAAATTATTTTGTAAGTAGTAAAGTCTCATTATGAAGATAATAAAATCTTGATTTGTCCGGAAAAAATACATTAGCAGTGATTAACTTTAACTGGAATACATCTTAACACCATTCAGTTTTTGTGCTAATTAGGAAAGATCCACCATGGTTTTATTTCTATATTAGAATATATGCTACTGACTTTTTGTTAACATTTTGTTTTGTAGGAGCCCCTTAACAATGTAGGGAATTTTAGAATTTGAATTATACATATCTCATGTAAAGTCATATGATATAAAAAATAATTGTATGTGGAGTATTTCATGACCTTCTAAGGGGTCTTTGAATAGGAACAAAAGTCTCATCTTACTTCCAAGGCCCCCTCCCCTCCACTTATTTCTGTTACATATAGTTATTTCCATTTCTCTCTCTGCTAGGTAGTTAATAGAATATTTGAAGAGTGAAGTCATGAGCTATCCCTGTGCTACAGAATAGAAGATGTGAGAATACTGCATAATTTAACTCAATGGATACCAATCTTATTTTGTGTTCTATTTATTGTTCTCAAAGGCATTTTTTATAATCAAATTAAAAGGTCCCAAACTAACGGATAAAGTGGTAAAATGATGGGGAAACTAGTTGTAGTAGTATATGGTAGATAAGGGAAATAGTTTGGTGGTAACCAAAGGAGAAACTCAAATACTTCTCAGGAAATCTATAAGCCATTTTAATCACTGCTGTGCTATTCATGAGCTACAAATAAGGAAATTTGATTATAAATACTGAGGAGTAATATATTATTTGATAGAGTATATATTAAATGTTTATTCAATAATTAGTTACAAAATAAAAGGTTTGGGTTCCAAACATGGACAGTCTTATTGTAAGATTTAACAGCCAGATCTTTCTAACTAACATTGATTTCATTAGGGTAATGTGGACATTAGTTGAATTTTAGACATTAAGTGAAACAAATGCTTGCTCTTATTGGAGGCTGGTCTAGCTAAGTGTTTGAGAGAGAGCAGATGTGAATTTGGGGGAAGCATTTTAGATGAGGCAGCTGATCTGAGCCTGCTGAGTTTTCCTCAGGAGTCTGTAGAACTTTGCAAGGGGTTGATTTGAGAACATGGCTTCATTTTTAAGACCAAAGAAACTAATTCAGCCAACAGTGTGCTTTTTCTCGAAAATAACTTTTTAAAGCTTCTAGCTGTGATCATTTCAGCTTCCTATTCCCCTCTTTCTAATACTCTTACTAAATTTTTGCTACTGTTGTCAATCATAGCAATGACTGGAATGGATAAAGTTCCTTTAAAAGAAAACAGTAGAAGAGGTTGTGTTCACAAATGCATATGAATACAATAAAATATATATTGAACTGTCCTTTGTATATGAAGGTGTGTTTTGTTATAGTGGTGATAGATCTTGTTTGATCCATTTTAGCTTTTCTAGTGATCCTTCTTGTGACCTGAGATAGTTGTGTGAGATTAGAGATTTGGCTAGCAGGCCCATCGGCTTTATTCAGCCCAATATGATTTCTTGATCTAACAGTCCTGGACATATACAGCTTTATTTAATAGAAATAAATTGAACTCTTAGTAAAGAAATATTAAATAAGTGCCGATGAACTGCTAGACATATTACTAAATAATGAAATACTGTAATTAACAAGACAGACAAGATTCCTATCCTTATTGAGTGTAACATGTCAGAAACGTAAATTAAAAGAAGCGTAAAAACGTGAAAGAAGCACTCAATTCTAGGTAAACAATTAAAATTGTGTAAAATAAAGAATAACCTTTCTGGCCTCTCCTTCATTTCCTAACTCCTGTCCTCCCTCCTTCCTTCCCTTTAACTTCTACGAGAGTGAAGATATTCACATTCTGTATTATAATTTTTTACATGTACTGATGTAGATTTTTATAAGCCTATTTCCAAATTAAGTACAACTTTATAATAATTCCACAAAGGAATATTTGTTATTTAGGAACAGCTTTGGGAACTATTCTAGTTTACCTTGACTCCTTTTAAAGGATTTCAGCCATTAAGGTCAATTTATGATCAGGTCAGACAGGAAACTTAGGAATGAAGAAGCCATTATTCATAACATGGGATCATACTGGAGATCTCAGGCTGGTCGTAAAATGTTTATCTGTAGAGATGAGGAACTATCTCTTATCTTGAATTTGGAATGTGGATAACTTTAAGACTGCCATATGAAGCAACACTGCACTGTACTTTACTTACAAGAAAGAAAAATGTGGATGAGTCCTCCCTTAGTGGACCAAGTGCTTTCTAACACACCTCTCAGATTACACACCATTGAAATGATCCCCACAATGTATTTGGCTCATGTGTTTCTAGTGAGCTACTATGAATGAAAGATTCATAACTATCTATTTCAAAAAACTTCTTTATTTACATTGCAAAGAGCTTAATTGGAAACAAAAAACCAAGAATTGCTTTTAAATCATAAGCATGTATGGATTGGACCATGATTGGCACTGAATTAAAAAATAATTATTTCTCTGCACAAAGAAGGTTCTGAATTAGTATTTATCAAATCATTGATAACTATGTTGACTATAGAAGGATAACAGTTCCTGAGTTGTTCCACATTCTTAGTGATTTGGACCAAATATTTTTGTAGCTATTATAGAAAGCCCTTGGAACCTTTTCCTTATCTTGCCTATTGGACAGTGTATGATAGGATCACAGGGAGGAGGGAGTCATACAAACTTGCCAGACAGATGATTTGGAGTCCCAGTGACAACCTTGTGACCTAATTTTCCAAGCTCTGTCTACTTAACCAGAGAGTTATAGCTATATGCTATTAGCTTAAATAACACAGGGCTTGTATATAAGTTGGGGAGTTGGGGAGAAGAGGGAGGGGTAGATATATAAATCCATTTCTGCAGTTTTGCCAAATCCATAACATAGAAGCACTTTTGTTCTAAAAGCAAACTTAGTTTATTTTTTCTCATTTTGGCTATTCCTTCTTACATGTGTCTCAAATAAATCATTACCAGAGGATCAGATGTAAAAAAATGATAGCATACTAAAAGTTATTTTTGAAGACTTTTTTCTTTTCTTTTTAAAAGGTAGTATGTGAATATATTGGTAAGAAGTGGTGGAATCGTTTCCACCACCTCTTGTGCAGTAAATTAGTTTGTGCATTTCTACGATCCAAATAAGCTGAGGCTGTTTTTCTCTCATGAAATGAATATTTATGAATACATGTAGTTGATTGTATTTATTAAAGTCACATAAGATTTCAGCCTTTGTATAAATTTTATAAATTGTTACTGCAAAAATGAGAATTTTAGATACCAGTATGAATCACTTAGTTTTGCTTGGTCATACATTAATGTCTGATTGCCATTTTGCCTCTATATATGCTAGCTAGACATGGATAGGAACTTCTCTTGTATGTAACTCACATGATATGTTGAAATACGTTGTACTGAGATTATTGGCTCCAGTAATTAAACTGATACAGACTTCTGTCAGCTAGACTTAAACCATACTCTTTTTCTCTAATTAGGACTTGTACTTAGGGTACTTATTTGCTTCTACCATATTATATATCTCTCTCCTTACCCCCAACACTTAACCTCTCTAGCATTTCTTTCTTTCTTTTTTTTTCTTTCTTTCTTTCTTTCTTTTTTTTTATAATATATTCTACTGATTTTTTTTACAGAGAGGAAGGGAGAAGGGATAGAGAGTTAGAAACATCGATGAGAGAGAAACATTGATCAGCTGCCTCCTGCACACCCCCTACTGGGTATGTGCCCGCAACCAAGGTACATGCTCTTCACCGGAATTGAACCTGGGACCCTTGAGTCTGCAGGCCGACGCTCTATCCACTGAGCCAAACTGGTTAGGGCTCTAGAAATTTCTTGAAGGGGCTCATAAACCCAGTTCTAAAATATTTTAGGCATCTCCCTTTAAGAGGTAATTAGTCCCATGTATGTCTTTTAAAAACTATATGTTTAATTGATAGTTAGAGAGGATGGAAGGGAGAGGGAGAGAGAGAAACATCGATGTGAGAGCAGAACATCTATTGGCTGCTTCTTGCATGCCCCTGGGCATGTGCCTTGACTGAAATCGAACCAGCGACCTTTTGGTGCTCGGGACGATGCGCAACCAATTGAGCCACACCAGCCAGGGCACATGCATATCTTTAACACCAAACTGCATCAAGGTCTCTCATTCATTTCCTTCTTTCTCTGAGGATGATCCAAGTTCTTTGGCCTTATGATTCTCTTCTAATTTTCAACTTGACTTAAACCAAATTGAACTCAGAGAATCATTAATAATTAAAAAATCAATAACATTGGAATGTAATGTTAATAATTTAGGTTTTTATCTCATAAAATGTACTTTGGAGTCTAAAATGTAATCCCCCCTCTTACAAGTACCTTTCTATGTCAAAGTGTTTATATGGTAAGTACGTCTTGGGGTTCCTGTGTCTCTTGGTGTGGTATTACACATGCCTGGAAACTGTTCTCTTAATGTCCTCTTGCTGCTGCTTGCTTCTGTCTTGTTAGCCGCACTAAGATTCTTGGCAAGAATCTTAGGCCTGTTTCTTCTCCCTCAACTGTCCTACATTATTCAACCCACTGTAGCCTCGTGCCTGAGCTCATGTCTCATCTGTAATCTTCCGAAAGCCAAACCAAAAGGAAGATAATTTTTATCTTTCTTGATTTTTTTTGTAGCATTCACCTGTCAGCTCTTAGAGGACATGGACTGTGTTGTTTTGTTCACTGTTGAATTTTTATTGCCTAGAGTTTCTAGTGCTTTGTAGATTGTCTGTTTGCTGAATGGATACATGTTTATAATGACCTTTTTTTTTTAAAAAAGAATGTTCTCTTCCTTTGGCTTCCATGGTGCTATCCTTCTCTGGTTTACATCCACCTGCACTTGATGTTAATTCAGAAACTCTGCTCGTTCGAGTTGAACAGGTATCTAGAAGGTGTCCAAAGTGTTCTTCTCAAGTAAGTTCTAGCACCATCTGTTGGTAGCAGGGAGAGACAGTACTTTTTTTTGGCCTTAATTCATGGTTCTGTTCATAATCTGAATGAATACTCACAAGTTGAGATGTTTCTGAATTTTCAACAATTCTTTTCACAGCCTTCCAATCATTTTATGTTTCATTATCTTCCAAAGTGACTTGGAGCACTCACATTGTTTCACGAATTCTTTATTTCCAGCGGTTGCTGTTGTTCTCCTGAGCTCTAACCCTTTATTTCTGACTGTACCTGAATATTGCACAGATTTCTTAGACTTTATTTGTCCCAAAATATATGATACCTAGAAAGACCTGTGCACTGAGAACTGTAAGACATTGATGAAGGAATCTGAAGAAGACACAGTAAGTGGAAAGAATCCTGTGTTCATGGATTGGAAGAATTAATGTTATTAAAATGCTCTTACTACCCAAAGCAATTTATAGATTTGGCACAATTTCTATTAAAATTTCAACAGCATTTTTCACAGGAATAGTAAGAACACTTGTAAAATTCATATGGAACCACAAAGACCAGAAAAGCCAAAGTAATCCTCAAAAAGAAGAATAAGCGAGAGGCATCATATTTCCTGTTTCAAACTATTACAAAGCTACAGTAATCAAAAAGCATGATTCCGGCATGAAAACAAACACATAGACCAGTGGAACAGAACATTTGTTAGAATGGCTATCATAAAAAAAGACAAGAGATAAGTGTTGGTGAGGATGTGGAGAAAAGGGAACCAACCCTTGTATACTGTCGGGGGGAGTATTGATTGGTATAGCCATTGTGGAACATATGGAGGTTCCTCAAAAAAATAAAAATAGAACTAATATACAACCCAGCAATCACACTACTGAATATACTAGAATTAATATAAATTTAGGATCTCAAAGAGATATTTGCATCCCCATGTTCACTATAGCATTATTCACAATAGTTAAGACCTGGGAATAACCTAAGTTATTTGACAGATGAATGGATAAAAAAAATGCGATATATATGCATTTATAGAAACAATAGAATGGTGGTTGTCTGGGATTGGAAATGGGTAGAGAAAGTGGGAGATATTGGTCAAGGGGTACAAACTTCCAGTTATAAGATGAATAAATTGTAGGGATCCAATGTACAGCATTGTGATTTTAGTTAATATGTCTTATACATGGGTAAGTAGGTTTATAGTTGTATGTGAAAATACAGTTGTATTATTATTTATTAATTATTGTATTTATTTATATTAAAACTGTAAACCTACTTTTGCCCACCCATGTATAATTAAAATTTGCTAAGAGAGTAAATGTTCTGACATATAAACAAAAAAATAATTATGTGAGGTCATGAAGTTGTTAACTAAAGTTATTGTAACCATTTCACAATATATGTATCAAATTATCACATTGTATACCTTAAACTAACATAATGTTATATATTAATTATATCTCAATAAACCTGGATAAAAATGAGAAATGGTTATGTTATATTCAACATTATGTAGACAGGTTGGCAAATAAAGGCATTATTAAGATCATTTAAGTGATTAAGTAAGAAATATCTTATAAAATACTATACAAATATATACATCATTACAATAATATATTTTATTTTATTTTTTATTCTTTTAATATATTTTATTGATTTTTTACAGAGAGGAAGGGAGAGGGATAGAGAGTCAGAAACATCTATTAGAGAGAAACATCGATCAGCTGCCTCTTGCACACCTCCCACTGGGGATGTGCCCGCAACCAAGGTACATGCACTTGACCGGAATCGAACCCGGGACTCTTCAGTCCCCAGGCCGACGCTCTATCCACTGAGCCAAACCAGTTAGGGCACAATAATATATTTTAAATTTGTATTAAAATGGAAATAAAAGTAATCAAAATAATTAAAGCCTTTTTCTTTAAGAGGTACTCTGTTATGTGGAAAAATCATTTATGTGCAAAAGCTGCATGCTATAACAAATGGTTTGAAGAGTGATCTAATAGATCGTTTCTGATACTAAGAAGCTATTTTTAATTTATTTTTATATCTCACTAGAGGTATACATATAAGATTTTGAAGAGTAGTAACTTTAAAAATACTTTCTTGTTCAAGCCAAAGTGTAGGTGTAGCTTATTTTAGAGATACTGTAACAGTGTTGACTGAGTTGAAGAAAAGTCTTATGCTTAAAATTATTTTTCCAAACATTGTAAAAAGTGTTATATTCTCAGGTGAGTTTTCAGAAATATTTTTAACCCTCAATAAAGCTGAATTATAGTGACTAAAGTTTTCTATTTTCATAATAGGAGCAAGAATCATAAAATCCATCTGGGAACCTGAGAAACATATCCCACTCCTATTGTTGCCAAAAACTCTTGAATAATATTCTCTCTAGCCTTTTTCATGTTTTCCCCGTGAGAGGGGTTTTCATCTCTCTTCTCTGTTGCTGATTCAGGGGTAAAAGAACAACTCCTCTTGCCAAAAGAAGATTCGCTTTTCTCTCTGATAAAGTGATTAAGTTGGTTTATGTCATTTCAGCTAGCTTGTTATTAAATTGTGTTTCTACCATTTAAGTTTGTGTTGCGTCAGTATTATTTTTATCATCTTAAACTATTCCCCAAAGTCTTAACATGCTGATAAATTGATTCCTTTTTCATATCATCTACTAAAGTGATATGATTGAAATTAAACTGAGTTAGGGACTGGTGGTAAAATATTCTAAAATTAAAACAAGAAGGCAGAAAGCATGAAGGACAAAAGTTCACTCAGCCATGGTTCATGGGATAGTTTTGCTCTTTCTGATGACAAAGTGTTACTGTGGATTGCTTGGGCTAGGACTTGCATGTTGATTTGTGTCCAAAAGTCAAGTTCCCTCGTCTTGGTATGGCGTGGATTGGATCCACAACTCTCTAGAGAGCAAACTTTTCCCATTCCAGAGTGCTAACCCTGTACTTGTTCCAACCCTCACTTGATGTTTGGGCAAAGCTTACTCTTCTTATATTCAGTGGCTTATTGCCTGGAGTTCAAAAAGAAAGTTATGATCGATGATACTTGAGTTTTGTTACTTGAATGACTTGTATGTGACAGGTATGTTTTCCCTAATTCATATCCAAAGGTTTAAAGAAAAACTAAGGAAGAGTGAAGGGACTTTGGGATAACTTCTTTATGGTATCTCATTTGAGTTCATGATTAAATCATACAAAATAGTGTTCTTTTCATTTGTATTTTGAAACTAGCTCTCAGTAGTGGTACAGATAATCTTTACAGTGAGTTAGCTTCAGAAATAGTTCAATGCTAGGGAAAATTTCTAGTCCTTTAGAAGAACACATCTTTGACTCCTTCTCCTTTAACTGCCATATCCAATTTGTTGCCAAATCCTGCTAGTTTTACATTAAACTTAATCCTTGCCTTTGTTCTATCTGCCCCATGCTCACTATTTTCAGGCCACATAACTATTTTCTTAGACAATTATCTCCTAAATGGTCTCTACAGTTGCCTTGCTCTTACTTCAATTTATTTTAATTACTACTTCCAGTTCAGTTTTGTTAAAGCCGAACTGCCATGTCAGATCATGTCAGTCTGTTACTTAAAAAACTGCCACAGAAGATTCAATTTAGGCCTCTATAACCTGGTTATTTCTTTCCACTTTAAGTTTAGCCCCACTACTCTCTTTCTGTAAATGGTCGATTAGCCAAAGTGAAGTACTATACATTTCCCCCAGAATACTTCAGTCTTTCCAATTTCTCTGCCTTTAATTTCTCTTCTTCCTCGCTTACTTTACTTGGAAAGCCTTTCAACCCTATCTGCATATACAAATCTAATCTATCACTTGGCAAATTGATTTTATGCCATCATGGAATAACCTTTCCTCCCTCTCCTGAAAATGTTTTCTCAGGATCTTTTGGTACTTCTTTCTACCATGTACTATTACACACACACACACACACACACACACACACACACACATCTATATCTTATCTAATAAAAGAGTAATATGAAAATTGACTGTCACTCCAACACACAAGATGGCTGCCCCCATGTAGTCAAAGATCCTGCCCCCATGTGGACAAAAGATGGCTACCACAGATGGCCAGCAGGGGAGGGCAGTTGGGAGGGACCAGGCTTGTAAGGGAGGACAGTTGTGGGTGATCAGGCCAGCAGGGGAGGGAGGGACCAGGCCTGCAAGGGAGGGCAGTTGTGGGTGATCAGGCCAGCAGGGGAGGGCAGTTAAGGGTGACCAGGCTGGCAGAGGAAGGAAGTTGGGGGTGACCGGGCCTGCAGGGAAGGGCAGTTGGGGGGGGGGGACCCAGGCCTGCAGGGGAGAGCAGTTGGGGGGGGACCAGGCCTGCAGGGGAGGGAAGTTAGGGGTGACCAGGCCTGCAGAGGAGGGCAGTTAGGGGTGACCAGGCCTACAGGGGAGGGCAGTTAGGGACAATCAGGCTGGCAGGGGAGCAGTTAGGCATCAATCAGGCTAGCAGGGGAGTGGTTAGGGGGTGATCAGGCTGGCAGGCAGAAGCAGGTTAGGGGCAATCAGGAAGGCAGGCAGGTGAGCAGTTGGGAGCCAGCAGTCCTGGATTGTGAGAGGGATGTCCGACTGCCTGTTTAGGCCAGATCCTACTGGGATTGGGCCTAAATGGGCAGTTGGACTTCCCTTGAGGAGTCCCAGATTGGAGAGGGTGCAGGCTGGGCTGAGGGACCCCCACCCCCCCCCCCCTGTGCACAAATTTTGTGCACCAGGCCTTCAGTCTCTTATATAAAAGGCCCATGGCCATCATGCCATATCGCTGTCATGACCAAATGAGCATTGGCTCTTGCAGGGGGTGGTGGGGCAGGAGCTACTAGCACAGGAGAGCTATGAGTGGTGAAGGGCAGGGCAGTGAGCTACTAGCAGCAGAGAGCTACAGAGTGGTGAAGAGCTGTGAGCAGCGGAGGGCAAGGCAGCAAGCTACGAGAGGCAATGGGCGGGGCGGCCAGCTGAGGCAAGTGGAAGTACGCAGGGCCTCTAATACACACACACACACACACACACACACACACACACACACACACACACACACAGTCTTACTTGCCACCAGGTATTACACTTCTCCAAGGTAGGCGCCATATCTGATTTTTCCTTATGGACAGGCCACAAGGCATAGTGTGATTTTATGTGCGATAGAAACAATATATGTTTGTTAAATGATGAAGTAAATGAGTCTCTGTCTTGTATATTCCAACATGAGTTTTGTACCAATGACACCTTAATTCTCAATCTGAATTGAGAAAAGGAAAATTATAATACTGCCCACAGTTTTTACCGAGCCTAAATTGAAATACTCTGAAAAAGTTTAATGAGAGAGACAATTGGAATGTACTCTGTTATTTAGGATAAAACCTCTGGCAAACGTGCCTGTTTTTCAAGTTCTTCTTAGTCTTTTAAATGTGGACTATGATTATTCTCTTTAAACTTCGCACAGATTTAATAAGTGAGCCATTGTTTTAAAGTGTTTTATAGCTTACTCCAGGAAGAAACTGAACTCTTGAAATAAAAGGCGAGTAAAGGTGAGAGCATTTTGATTTTACACTTTTCTTTTCCATTCATTCCTGTCATCAGAATACAATTTTCAAGGTTTGTGCAGAACACCAACCTTTGGGTAAGACAATGAGATTTTTCTGATACTTTAACCAAACCCTCATGAAAAGGTCTCAAAAGGCTTGCTGCATCACATCGTTTTTAGCAAGTTCTATGGTAGTTATGAATATTTTAAAAGGTGTGAATAATGCTATTCATTCATTTCCAGGCTTTTTTCTAATTTATTGTGCACTTTTTTTGAGGGTAAAAATTTGATTTAGTGTTGCTTGTTAGGGTTTAATTTTTTAAGTGATTATTCAGGTTTTTATAATGAATAAAATCCAATTAAAACATGAAAATTACAAATAATTATGATACTGGAACTATTTTGGGTTTTCAGCTGCTGAGAATAAAATAAGTGTAACTGCAAAAATCATCTGAAAAATAATGAAACATGGCTTTGGGCAGAATACTCAGGATATTTTTGTACTGTGTTCAATTTACTTTGCTCTGTACTAAGATTCTGGTGTATGCTAGAGTTAGAGAAAGGGCTGAAAGTATGGTTACTATTTAGAGATGTTCATTGTTTGAGAGAAATTCAACAGAATCTTGAATATTTTCATCATTTTATAGAAACTATTTTAAATCATAAATGTGTTTTGTATGTTAATATCTGTTTTTAAAATCTTTATTGTTCAGATAATTACAGTTGTTTCTCTCCCCCCCACCCCCCATAGCTCCCCTCCACCCTGTTCCCAATCCACCCCACCCCATGCCCTTACTCCCCCTCACTGTCCTCATCCATAGGTGTATGATTTTTGTCCAGTCTCTCCCCTCACCCCCCACACCTCTTTCCCTCTGAGGATTGTCTGTCCACTCCCTTTCTATGCCCCAGATTATTCTGTTCATCAGATTTTTTATTCACCTGATTATTAGATTCACTTGTTGATAGATATGTATTTGTTGTTCATAATTTTTATTTTACCTTTTCTTCTTCTTCCTCTTCTTACAGAATACCTTTCAGCATTTCATATAATACTGGTTTGGCGGTGATGAACTCCTTTAGCTTTTTCTTTTCTGTGAAGCTCTTTATCTGACCTTCAATTCTGAATGATAGCTTTGCTGGGTAGAGTAGTCTTGGTTGTAGGTTCTTGCTGTTCATCACTTCGAATATTTCTTGCCACTCCCATCTGGCCTGCATAGTTTCTGTTGAGAAATCAGCTGACAGTCATATGGGTGCTCCCTTGTAGGAAACTATTTTTCTCTTGCTGCTTTTAATATTCTCTCTTTGTCTTTTGCTCTTGGCAATTTAATTATGATGTGTCTTGGTGTGGTCCTCTTTGGATTCCTTTTGTTTGGGGTTCTGTGCGCTTCCTGGATTTGTAAGTCTATTTCTTTCACCAGGTGGGGGAAGTTTTCTGTCATTATTTCTTCAAATAGGTTTTCAGTATCTTGCTCTCTCTCTTCTTCTGGCACCCCAATAATTCGGATGTTGGTACGCTTGAAGCTGTCCCAGAGACTCCTTACACTATCTTCATATTTTTGGATTATTTTTTTCTTTTTGCTTTTCCAGTTGGGTGTTTTTTGCTTCTTTGTATTTCAAATCTTTGTCTTGATTCTTGCATCCTCTAGTCTGCTGTTGGATCTCTGTATATTATTTTTTATTTCAGTCAGTGTATGCTTAATTTCTAATCGGTCCTTTTTCATATCCTTGAGGGTCTCACTAAATTTATCGGCCTTTTCTAGGAAATTCTTGAAAAACCTTATAACCATGGTTTTGAACTCTATATCCAGTCCTTTGCTTTCCTCCATTTCTTTCATTTGTGACCTGTTTCTTTGTCTCCGTATTTTGGCAAATGCTTCCCTGAGTTGATAGAGTGGCTTTGTGTGCTAGGTGTCCTATAGGGCCCAGTCGCTCAGCCTTCCCAGTTACCTGAGGTGGACACTCTTGGTGCACCCCTTTGTGGGCTGTGTACACAGTCTTGTTATAGTTAAGCCTTGATTGTTGTTGGTATCACTGGGAGGAATTGACATCCAGGCCAATTGGCTGTGAGGATCAGCTTTTTCTACGATGGGAGAACTTCTGTGCTGGAGACACCCTTATGAGGCCAGACTTGCTTCAGTGGAGCTTTGGTGCTCACTGAGTCTGCCCCCTGAGTGTGTCCCTTATGGATCTGAGGAGTTGTAATCTGGATGGTCCTACTCTGACCCCTGGGTACACTGGCTCTTGGATCTCCAAGGAGGTGCTAATTTAGCCTCTGCCTGAGGCCACCCAGCAGGAGCTACAGAGAGATCTGAAGATTCTTCTTCTTTGTTTGGGTTTTGGAGGTGCTCAGATGAGGCCCAGCTGTGAAGCAATGCAAGCTGATGTGGGGCCTTGGGCCTTCTTTTGGATGTTCTGGGTCTCTCTGATTCAGCTGCAGTTTGATAGGTAAGTTTAGATTTCAAAGGACTAGGCCATTCATATGCAAAAGTCTCTGCGCACAGCTTGGATGGGGTGGAGTCTCAGGGCGGAGCAAACAGCAATGGCTTCCCCTCAGTCCTGCCGTAAGAGGCCCCGGGGTCTTAGTATCTCTTGGTAATCGCTGCAAGCACCTCTGAGAGAAAGCTGCCCTTGAGTTCTGCCCGCTGCCAGACAGTCCATTTTCTCCCTATATGTGTCTGGGTCCCCAGAGTCTCACCCGGAACTGGAGTTCAGAGCGGTCAGGAGCTTGTGTCCCCCTCCGGCTTGAAAAAACCAGCCACGTACTCAGTTGCCAGCTCTCTCTCCGCTTGCGCCTCTGTACCTCTGCCTTCCGCACCTCCTCTGAGTCTCAGTGTGCTTTTCTCTCTCCTTCTAGTTGTAGAATTTCCACTTAGCCAGTCTTCCTGTGGTTCTGGATGATGTCTGTTTTGTCTTTTAGTTGTAATTTTGAAGTTGTTGTGCGAGGCGGCAAGTTCAGGTGTTTACCTATGCTGCCATCTTGGTTTCTACCAGTCACAGGCAGCAAAAAGCAGTTGCCGACGTCAACCACACAGCACAGGGCACATTCTAAGGCCATGGCATGGCAGTGGCTGAAAATCAATCTGTATGTTAATATCTTAAAGTGTGTTTTGCTTTCTAGATATGATACTTAAAATTTGCTTTGGAAATATTTTATTATAATTTTTGCCAACAACAGTATCTTATACCATATTTGTTAAAACATTTGAATGTTAATTGATAACCATGATGCTAGTTTTCTTATTTTACTTAGAATTCTGAACAATTTTCTTACACATTTCAATGAAAATTCATTTTTCATTTATTTCTTCCTTGTTTTATATATAAATTAGTTGTGGCAATTATTTTAATAAGAAAATCTGTCAATAAATTCACAGAAGTAGAATTCCTATTTTGTATTAGTGATGTAAGAATGACTTGTAATATTTTCCTAATTGTATCTCTTATTTTATGTTATTTTTGATAAGCACAGTCAATTAATTTTGCCAACATTTTTCTATGGAAAGAGAACTCCTGTCCTTTTCTTTGAAGTTAGTTCATGCAGATTTGGTTAATGGAAGATAAAGTGAGATCTTATGGGGTGACAAGAGTTTGGTTTACCTTGGGGGCTTAGGGGAAAAGAAATGAGATCTCTCTTCACAAGGAATTTAAATATCTCATGGAGAACTGTTTGCCACTGCAATTATGAACAACCATAGTTGTGCCTAATTTATATTTTAATTTTTACATGCCCAAGTGATTTTAATTTCATCTAGAGATTGTTATAAGCATAGTTGGATTAAAATAGTATGTGTCTAATAAATGTGTTTTTGGTTCCTTTAGTATTTCCTTTATTTTCTACTGAATCAAAAAATGTGTAAACCTAGAAAATCTGCAGAGAGTGCCAAGCCTTCTTCTTCTGTCTTTCTCATTTGCATTATATTTTCTCTGCTATCATCTGTAAGATAACCCCATG
Source organism: Eptesicus fuscus (assembly GCF_027574615.1). Taxonomy (NCBI): domain Eukaryota; kingdom Metazoa; phylum Chordata; class Mammalia; order Chiroptera; family Vespertilionidae; genus Eptesicus; species Eptesicus fuscus. The sequence goes on from NC_072479.1 coordinate 81,261,455, forward strand.
AGACAACTGTCATTATTAATGTCAGCCACCCACCTATAAGGGTTACGAAAAAAGTTATTTTCTGTATGGATATTTGTAGATAGCCAAATCATTACTGTGATGGGAGGAGATTAAATCTATTTGCTTGATATTAATATTGAAAACCTATTTTTCTCCCCCTTTAAAAAACTGGCTTCTGATAATTTTGAGACTTAAAATATCAAGAACCCAACTCTTAAAGTAGTGTTCTTTAATTAATATTTGGTAAATATTAATTAAATACTACCCATCTACTTTGTGTAACTTAGTGGGAAACTTTTGTTTTACCTCTGCTTTTAAGATTCATAAAATCAATTATCTTCACTTTCCCAGGATTATATAATAAATAATTGTGTAATCCAAAACAGTCTTTAAAAAAATAGATATCCCAAAGGCTCTTTCCAATTCTAATATTATATAAATCCTTGATTTTAAGTTAGGTTCATTCTCAGCTATAATGGAAGAATACTGTGATTCTAATTTTTAAGGCAGTAATTACAATTTCTTTAAATTACCTTAAACTGCATGGAAAACTTTATTTGTAAAATAACAATGAAAAAATAGCTAGCTTTTAGTCTCAGGGGAAAGATGATTTCATCTTTTTGCACTTGAAATATTTTTACTTTGGGAAATTCTTTTGGGAAAACAGATTTCCAGATAGCTTAAAACTGACAAATGGGTATTTTGACAGGTATTCCTTGAAGGAGAGCTATAGCCACCAGCCATTTAAATTTCTTTAGTATAACAACTTTTTCAGCAAACTCTCATTGCAAATTGTATGTTGGGATTTTCTCAGAGTGAAAATACTTTCTGTAAGCCCTTCAGTAAGGATTGGTTTCTGCTATTTATTGCTTTAATGCTCTTAACTTATAATTACAGGTCTACTTAGGCTATTTCATTGTTGTCTCTTTCTGGTGAAACTATATTGGTTAGACTAGGTTGTTAATGTCATCAAGGACATTTTCTTCCATGTAACTTGGTTGCAGGAAAAATTCCATATGAAAGTGAAGTGATCAATCAACAATTTAGAACAGTAAATCGGAGTACAACTCTTGCTAAGTAGCATGGTGGTGTATCTTTATACAAAGAGGGGATATGATCACAGCTGCTTCAGAATCATACGAAAATACATGAGTAATGCTATCTAGCTGGGGAAAGAGCAATGAAAATATAAATGAGTTCTGGAAAGTGTAAACGTCTAAGGGGCATGTGGTAGTAAAAAGGCCTATGTGTTGAACTCTGGGAGTGTGAGATAAATGTGAAAGAATATGGGGCTATTTAAGAAATGGAGCAGAACTGAGTATAGAGTCAGTGGAGGGGCAAGGAGGGACTACGAGGGGAAGCTTGAATGCTGCCAGACAGGAAGGAGGAGAGGGGAGAGTAAGCTTGTTGAATTCTGAAGTGGAGGTCTGGGCTTAGGTGCTTAGGAAAGGAGCTAGTTTAAGGAGTTACTGAGCAGGAAACACATTGAATGAGACGCCACTGCTTCGGGTGGTTTCAAGATGAATACTTCTAAGAGTGAAGGAGGAAGGACTTGTTTTCCAACATCTTGAGACAGAGAGCATTGGCTGAAAGACTGAAAGGCTGTGAAAGGGTTCCATGTGAGTGATGGCATCTACATACACCTTTGATAGGTGACCTCTCTATGCAGTTGCTCTCCAGGCATCTTTAACTGGCAGGATCAAGCAGACTTGACCCATGGTCAGCTCTCTGAGTATGTGTGCTTCAGGCTAGTGTGGTATTTTGGTGGAAAGGTTATTCAAGGAGAGGAACTGCAGTCCCAAAAGCTTAGGCTTTAGAGAGGGAGCAGCACTCCCTCCCTTTATACCTTGGAGAGGTGGAGTAGAAAGTGACTGAGTGGTAGAAAGGCCCATCATATCACATGTTGCTCAATCAGCCTACATCCGTGACTCTAATACTTCTGGGAAAATAAAACCAGTATTGTTGCTCATAGAGATTTTTGGGAGGTTCTTTCACATATTTCATTCACAGTTTTTTTGCTAAATTGTATAGACAGTTTGCCTAAAATGCATGGGTTGGATGGTCAGGGGAAGAAGTGATAATTTCCAGTTATGGGAAAAGGGCCTGAGAATTATTTGGATTGTTTTGACTGTGTTAGCATACATGACTGTTGGTCTGTTTGCCCAGGATCTAAAGAAGAACACCTATTCACTTATTTCCCATTTATTACCAAGCCATGCCAACTACTCCATCCTCAGATCAGCTACTAAGTAAGACAGGGATATGTTATTATGTGACTCATCCTTCTTGAGTGGTTTCCCCTGTATTTCCAATTTCTATGGTGTGGTGTGAAGAGATTCAGGATTTCCATTTCTGCTTTTCCCTTTCCTGCCAAGCCCATGACCCTTGCCAATTGCATCTTTTCCTTCTGCCTGCAATTTTGGTTTGGGTTCTGGACTCTTTGGGAATTTACAGAACAGAATTCATTTAAACTCTTTTATTTATTTATTTTTTAAACAAATGGGACCAGTATCTTAAATGAGGTCAGTCCAACACCTACTGTGACAGAATCTCCCCCTCATCCTCCTGGCACAGGGAGGGAATTCATAGAGTAGAAGAATGGCATGAAACTGTGTACCCACAGTGTCCATTGGGATAAAGCTAATGCTCAGGTGGAGGCACAGCACAGTGACTCCTTTGCCCAGCTCTGTTGTTCTGCTTGGTCCCAAGCCAGATGGCGACCAGGTGGGTGAGCCGTGGCCTCTGGCCTTTCCCCAGCCCCCTCAGGTGGAGGATAAAATGCCCAGCTGTCCCTTCCCTTGCAGGATTTACCCTGTGGAAACAGTAAATGCCCTCACTGTTGTTTGATATTTATATAATTTTGTTTAACCTTGTTACTATAGTACTACCAATATGGTTTTATTGGTGGTATGAAAGCTTCAAATGCTTGATAAAACTCAAGAATAGAACCCATGTAACAGGAGACTGTTTTAGTATTAAAAGATCTTCTGGAGTGAGCATGGGAGAGGAAGTGGAAGATTTGAACTAGACTGAACTAATGCAGTTCATGTACTATATATAGAGTTATTTTGATCACTAGAAGTACTTCTAATGAGGCTTGCAATAATTAGTTGCAGTACCTTTTATCTTTTAGCCACATTCTGACATCTGTAAGGCAGAAATGAACATCCAAGGTCTTCCTCAAATAGAAACATATCCACTGCATCTGATAGTACTTATACTTTTGTGCCTGGATTATACTGTAGTATTAAGCGTGCCTTATTGGAATAATGGGTATAGAATTTACGGCTGTTATGATTTGTTTTCAAGTCTCAGATATAGTTGGAGGTATATGAAGAAGTAGAGAAGGAATTCTGAAAAACAACAACAAAAACAAAACACAAAACAAAAAACACAACCTCTTTCCCCCTCTCCCCCCAATACCTGGTCATTTTATAGAGCTTCATCTGTACAGATCCTTCATTTTAACACTAGCTTTGCTTTCTATGATTATGATACTTTCCTAGTGGCATTCTTACAATTGCATTTTATTTAATTATTGCTTGTTTTTAAAAAATCTTTTAAAAAAATAACAGAAAAGTCCAAGAACTTTATTGATGATGTTTCTGAGGCATATACATGTTTCTTAAACCTAAATAATTCTGCTAAGTTGTGGGGGTGAACACTTTTTCCTGCTGTCCCAGACTGGGGTTTCTTGTTCACCACTGGATTTGCAGCTTGAGGAAATACCCTGATTTCTTAAGGACCCAGTTACAGCCTGAGTAACAGTTCTGTAAGACATAATGCCGTAAATAAATGATAGTTATTCTACAAATGCCTTTTGCACCATAATGTAATTGGAATGATACAACTAATATTGTTGATGTCATTAGAAAAGTAATGATTGCCTTGTCTTCCTCTACTTTATCAATGAAATGATATAGTAGATTGAAAAGTATTTTTTAAGATGTTAGGTGATCAATAAAGAGACATCATGATTATTACTATTATTACAGTTAACTTTTATCTGATTGCTTTTATCACTACCAACATCACCATTGTTACTTCTTTGCTGTTGGAGTATCATTTCTTTGACCTATCTTCTCTACTTCCTGACTAACTTACTAGGAAAGGGAAGAGAAATCATGTAAATTAGTATTTGGAATTTGTTACTTAGAAACTTTAGAAATTTTGTTTTTCTTAGAGAATCTGAGGCCTCAATATAATATTCCTGACTCTGGGCCCCTAAACTTCTTCCCCCTGTCCCAAATTTCATTTAGGTGTAATTAAAAAATAAAAATGGTATATATTTAATATGTACAATGTGATGATTTGATATACATATACATTGTGAAATAATTACCACAATCAAGTTATTTAACACATTCATCCCCTCACATAGTTACTTGTGTATGTGTGTGTGTATCACATTTTCTTTATCCACTCATCCATTGATGGACACTTAAGTTCTTTCCATATCTTGGCTATTGTGAATAATGCTACAAGGTAAATGGGAGTGTGTCTCTATGAGACACTGATTTTATTTCCTTTAGATATATACACAGAAGTGATATTGCTGGGTATGGTAGTTTCATTTAAAAATTTTTGCGGAACTTCCATACTGTTTTCCATAATGGCTGTACCAATTTACATTCCCACCAACAGTGAATAAGGGTTCTCTTATCTCTACCTCCTAGCCAATACTTGTTATCTCTCTTTTGTTTTGTTTTGTTTTGTTTTGGTAATAGCCATTCTAACAGGTGTAAGGTGATATCTCTTACTCATAAGTTTAAGGCATAATGTGTAAGGTGATATCTCATAGTGGTTTTTATTTGCATTTCCTTGATGATTAATGATGCTGAATATCTTTTCATGTATTTGTTGGCTATTTGTATGTCCCCTTTGGAAAAATGTCTATTCAAGTCCTCTGCTAATTTTTATAATCTGGTTATTTATTTTTGCTATTGAATAGTACGTATCTCTTTTTTATATTAACCACATTATCAAATATATCATTTGGAAAGATAAATTTATTTTAATTCCATTGTTGAGAAAGTTGATCTAAGATTAAAGGCTCAGAACAGTCCAGAAGGGCCAGCTCTGCTCTTTGAAGAATTTCGAGAGCCCTGATTCATTATCTTCTTACTTGATATCAAGCACCATTGCTGCTGGTTCTGTAGTAACTTTGAGCCTCAGCCTAGTAACCGGGTTTCCATGTTGCTTGTTTGATAAAATCCTTAACTGCACTCCAGGCTTCATCACTGATTTCCTGTCCAGAACCCCTTAATTCTCTTTGATTTTCTAAAAGTAGCTCACCCTCCTTCTCTCTCATTACTTCCCATCACCCCGCACTCCAGATTTAAGTCTTTCTTGAGTCTCAGTTTCTTCACCAGCAATTTAGTTACCATCTAACATGTTATCTGAACTATGGTGTAAGTGGAATTTGGTAGGACTGGTACTAAGGAAAAGAGAAGGTATTGAAAGGTAAAGAGAGGGAGGGGAAACTGACATAAACATAACATAAAAGTGCAAAGGGACAGACACATGTTTTCTTCATTCACAAGGTTGTGAATTTTGTAAAGGAAAGAAATCTTGTCCCTTTGTTTACTCTAGTGTCTGAAAATGTGCCCAGTATTTAACCTATCCAGTAAATATTTGTTGAATGAGTGTTTGGGGAACACACCAAATTGATTGGCTTGCTTGGAGGATACTTAATTGTGATGTTTGAAGGACTAGGATCATGGTAGCCTTGTTTATTGCTATAGCTCCATATATACTATCTAATAAAAGAGTAATATGCAAATTTACCGTACCTCCACCACACCCACAAGCCACGTCCACCAGCCAATCAGGAGCGAGTATGCAAATTAACTCAACCAAGATGGCTGCCGCCATTGAGAGAGCAGGAGGCTTGGGTTTCCCTGGCAATGGAGGAAGCCAAGCTTTCCACACACCCTGGAGGCCCAGGCCTCCACTTAAGGCTACAAAGTTTCAATTATAGAAGATAAATAAATCCCAACAAAAATGGCGGCAGCCATGGAGCTGGAGAGAGCAGGAGGCTTGAGTTGCCCCCGGTGATGGAGGAAGCCAAGTTTCCGCAGCCCTAGCCTGCCTTGGCCTCTTCTTAAGGCTACAAAGTTTCAATTATAGAAGATAAATAAACACCAGCAAAAATGGCTGCGGCCATGGAGCGAACAGGAGGCTTGGCCGCCCCACCCCCCAAGGGAACCGCCACCCTGATCTGGGACACCCTTCAGGTCAAACCAGCCGGCCCCCACCTGTGCACCAGGCCTCTATCCTATCTAATAAAAGAATAATATGCAAATTGACTGTAACTCTAACACACAAGATGGCCGCCACAAGATGGCCAGCAGGCGAGGGCAGTTGGGAGGGACCAGGCCTGCAAGGGAGGGCAGTTGTGGGTGATCAGGCCAGCAGGGGAGGGCAGTTGGGAGGGAGCAGGCCTGCAAGGGAGGGCAGTTGGGGGCAATCAAGACTGCAGGGGAGGGCATTTAGGGGTGACCAGGCTGGCAGAGGAGGGAAGTTGGGGGTTACTGGGTCTGCATGGGAGGGCAGTTGGGGGGGAACCAGGCCTGCAGGTGAGGGCAGTTAGGGGGGACCAGGCCTGTAGGGGAGGGCAGTTAGGGGCAAACAGGCTGGCAGGGGAGCAGTTAGGCATCAATCAGGCTGGCAGGGGAGTGGTTAGAGGGTGATCAGGTTGGCAGGCAGAAGCGGTTAGGGGCAATCAGGAAGGCTGGCAGGTGAGTAGTTGGAAGCCAGCAGTCCTGGATTGTGAGAGGGATGTCCGACTGCCCGTTTAGGCCCGGTCCTACCGTGATCGGGCCTAAATGGGCTGTCGGACATCCCTTCAGGGGTCCCAGATTGGAGAGGGTGCAGGCTGGGATGAGGGACACCCCCCCTCCTGTGCATGAATTTCATGCACTGGGTCTATAGTATATATATATTTTAATATATTTTACTGAGCTTTTACAGAGAGGCAGGGAGAGGAATAGAGAGTTAGAAACATCAATGAGAGAGAAACATCCATCAGCTGCCTCCTGCACACCCTCTACTGGGGGTGTGCCCGCAACCAAGGTACATTGCCCTTGACCGGACTCGAACCTGAACCCTTTAGTCCACAGGTCGACGCTCTATCCATTGTAGCTCCATATATTTTTGCTGAATGAATGAATAAGTAATGGGATTAGTGGAGTTGAGGCCAGAATGTTGAAATTGATGATACAGAATCTTGAATGTTAAGGATTTGAATCTTAATTGTGACATAGAAGTAGAGTTCTGGATCTTATTGTTTACTTTTACTGTTTAATGTAATAAGAGTGTTGGTCTCTTATTTGAGTGGAGGATTCAGAAGGAAAATTTTTCTGATACTAAGGGAAAGAAGCCATTATTTTTTTCCATAAGATGTTCCTTTTTGAGTTAATTTAAGTCCAATATCTAAATAGGTAGTTATGTTTCTAAAACTTGCTTTTAAAATTTTGCCTGTGTGGAGTGTCAACATGTTTATACTCATCTATACCAGAAGTATATTACTATTTAATATCATATGAATAATATGTATTCAGAAAAGTGATGAAAGGCATTCACTGTTTTCATTTTTGCTGGTCTTTTTGGGCATTGTGTAGTGTTAAGGAATTATTCACAGAGACTCTTCAAATCTGGGCACCAGAATGAGTGTTTCTAGGTGTCAGATTCATCTCTTCATCTACCTTTATCTCTGACTTTGGCTTGGACCATTTTAGGCCATAAGGATGTATGCTTTGTAAACATGAGTACTCGGGGAAGTGAAACCTATCCAGAGTACAAACCAATTGATCAAATTGAGGAGAAATTATCTTGATAGATACACTTAGAGGAATTTCTTCTTGAGGTTTTATCTTCATTTGAGTGCTTGGACTACTTATGGGATCAGATCACCTCTCGATTGTGATACACACATAGTTTCAGGTATAAATAGGAGATCTTTTTTTTGGGCGGGGGGAGTTGCATGATTGTCTGCCAGAGGATAGAGTGTAAAGCCAGGCTTGCCAATCAAGGACAGTTGCTTCTGCCAGCTATGAACTAACACTGGAGTTGGAATTAGGGCAGGGCCATGGCAGTCGCACGCTGAGCACCAGAGTGGCAGGTGTGTCCTCTACAGGGTGGGAGATCATTGTCACTCTCGGCTCCCTGTTTTCTCTTTCTCTTCATCCAAGCACCCAACGGGTTCAGAAAGATAGAGTCCAGTTCTGCAGGCAGTCGTCCTCAGCGGGAGGAAACAGAGGAAAGTTAATCGGCTGACATTATGCAGACTGAGGTTTCTGAAACGTACATATCCTCCAGTAGGAGATTCATTTTTCTTTGATGAATTACTGGAGTCAGTCTAGATTTTGTTTGTATTAGGAAGTCATTCGTTAGGCTTACTAAATAATTTATGCACAACTAATATTTCCTAACCAATATTGGAAAACTTAGAAAATAAAGAGGAAAGTAACCATCCATAATCTCAACATACAAAGATAATCACTTAATATTTTGTATTTGATTTTAATGATGAATAATATGCTATATGTTGTTTCGATGAGGATAATTTGTCTTCCTACCACTTCTACTGTCATTGGTATTGTTTTCATTATCATCATCATTACAGTAATAAAATATTTATTAATTCTTTTGTCTGAGCAAAGCAAGTTCCAGGAAGAGTGTAGAAGATAAATAAATGGAAGATGTGAAATAAGGTGATAATTTTCTATTCAGGGCTCAATATATGTCAGGGAATGTGATAGACAAGCAAATAAGAGTTTCAATAAATTATAATATGTGAATTGTCAATGAAGTGCCGCAGATAGCAAGTGCTATAGGAAGAAATTCTATTAAAATATATATTGAATAATGTATAGGATAGTGTTGGAAACCAGGATAAAAACATTGTTTTAATTCTTATTTTCTATGCTGGCCTTCAATGAGAAGACACAACTTAAAATAGTTAAGGACTAAGTACATTCTGGTAACAATGAAAATAATACAGTTCAGGTGCACTACATTCAAGATCTTCCAGAAGAAAGACTGGATCTTGTGAAATTTGGTTAAATGAAATTTGGTTCATTTCTCTGTAGTATTAATTGCTTTAAGATTAACTTTTGTCAAGAGTCTAATGTTAACAATTGATAAGTGCATGAAATGCTGATGTTCCATAGTGTGGATTGAATGGAAGATCATATGTTTTATATTCTGGATTGGCAGGTGTCAAGGTTAGTATTACATTATGAAATCTGGGAAACCTGACCTGAATTTTTGTTCCTTTGGTTAGGCAATTGTCTCCATGTCTGCAAGGAGGGACTCTGAAAGAGCTTAGGTCCATTATACCTTGGATATTTTGTCCTTACCTGCCATAAAATTTGTTGCAGAATAGAATTTTAAACCAACTTGGTACATTTTATTTTCTTTATGTCAGATGAAAGAAATGAGAACCTACTTGTTCATGCCTCATTTAAGTTGTTCTGTTCCAAGTGAAAAATGCCAAGAGAGCTGTGAAATTTCTGTCCCTAGAGAGCCTTAAGAAAAGGTGTTCAGACACTTAACTGCCTGAAATTGTGTTTGTAGAGTTTTGTGTGTCCTACTTCAAAAAATCAAGATGTATAAAAACCCAGACTTAGAAAATAATATTACTAAGGATGGTTCTTCTCTTTCTAATCTTAGTTATTTAGTTTTCCTGCTAAATGAATTTATTTGACAATAAACAAATACTTAAAATTAGTGAGCATTTGACTTACGAATATTACATAATGTATTAATTTGTGTTTGTGAAGCACTTGTCAGTTATCAAAACACTTAAGTGATACCACTTGAGCCTCAGTGAGTCAAGGCTGGTGCAGTGATTATTTTACTTTGCTGATGAGGAATCTGAGGATGAGAGGTTATGAGACTTGACTTGTAGCTGTGAGACATTTAGTAGGATTTGGTGCAGGCCTTTTGAAAGCAAATTCTTTGATCTTTTTAGTATGTGTGAGGCCCTCATTTTCTTAAAAGAGTTTTTGTTCTAAGTCAAAATTAGATCAGTGCTGATTCTGGAGAACTGGATCATATCTGGGCCATGACTTCTTTCTGCAAGCTGAGTGACCGATGGGGGAAGGAAATGTATTTGGGGCTCCCCCAAGTTATTATTTCATCAGGTGCCACTCTCTTACCAATGAAGTGTTGTAGATGGCAATTGGGGGTTCTCAGATCAGTTCAAAAAATAATTGTACTTATAAAATGATCAAATAGATATTATTGGAATTAACTTGCTGCTTAAAATAACATGGTTTGATATTTAACCTTTTGCACTCGGATGTCGAGTGTGACTCGACACGGTTAGCATCGGTAGCAGCTCGAGAAAAAAGCAAGCGAGTGCAAAGGGTTAAAAATAGGTTGAAACAGAAAGCATAGCATGTTTGTTCACGTACTAATCAAGTATTTTCACATAACCACATTAGCTAAATACAATACCCCCTTTACTTGAGCATTGATAAATTAGACTGTGCATTTAAGAGAACCAACATAAAATCAGTTCATTAATTATTGAGTCGTTACATTGGAGCCACAATTTACATAGATTAATTTTTGAAGTTAATGGGACCAAATGTTTACATAAAGTCTCTAGGGAGAAAAAGAGGATTTATTAGTGAGCATTACTAGGTTAGACTTCATATGTTGAGATAATTTTACCTTGTACTTCCGGTTTAGGAAATTTATTATTTTTTTCTGAATATTTACTAGTACCTACATAGTGACTGTGAGAATTTGCAAATGTCAGAAAAGGTCAAAAAAGAAAATAATTCCTTGTAACCCTTCTGTTTGAGAATGTTTTTGGTGAGAGAAGAAGGGTGAAGTCATTTGGAAGAAGGAATTAGTGCAGTACTAGAATGACTTAGCAAAATCAGGAGCAAGCAGAGTTGAGCTGGGAGCAGGAGCATGTGCACTGGGGATAGTTACATGTGAGTTTGCTTGGCTAGATTATGTGGATCATGAATTCCCAGAAAAGAGATTTGTTGTTCTCAGAGTAAAGGCTTGTAGAGCTCTTCCAGCCCAGGACTCATGTCTTCCAGATAAGGAAACCAAATTGAGTTACTCCAGCTTCTTTTTTAATATATTTTATTGATTTTTTACAGAGAGGAAGGAATAGGGATAGAGAGTTAGAAACATCGAAGAGAGAGAAACATCGATCAGCTGCCTCCTGCACACCTCCTACTGGGAATGTGCCTGCAACCAAGGTACATGCCCTTGGCCGGAATCGAACCTGGGACCTTTCAGTCCGCAGGCCAACGCTCTATCCACTGAGCCAAACCGGCTAGGGCTACTCCAGCTTCTTGATTATTATGTTGCCATTGCTTCTGTTTTATTATCTCTTATTAGGAGTCCAGTGCACGAATTCATGCACCTTGAAAGGAACTGTGGACTGCGAGGTTGCAGTAGGCACAAGGGCGGGTCTTGGCCCATCCTCCATGCTCCCGCCTGGCCCCTCCCACCATGGTCCCTGTCCCCTATCTGCCAGCAGCCCTGCTCCCACCGCCTTGGCTCCCACGCACTGATGGCGCTGGCCCGCTCGCACCCGCTGACGGCGTGGAGTGATTGGGGCCGGCACCGGCAGCGGGTGCAAGTGGCAGCTCCAGCACCAGCAGCGGGTGTGAGTGGGGCTGGCGCCAGCAGCAGCTGTGAGCGCCAGGCGGGAGCATGGCATGCAGGAGCAAAGAATTTTCAGTAACCACCAGAGGCTTGCCCCGATGACAGTGACCGGCGCCCCTCCTTGGTCTGTGGCCCGCTCACCTGCTCCACCATCCCGCCATGGCCAATGCCCATCCTGTTCTGTGCTCTGCCGCCTGTTGCCGATGCTGCCATGTTCCTTGCACACCCCCTGGTGGTCAGCACACGTCATAGCAACTGGTTGTTTGGTTGTTCTGCCGTTTGGTCTATTTGCATATTAGCTTTTTATTATATAGGATGTTGCCATTGTTGGTACTGGGACTGAGGACAGCAAAGTAAAAGCAGAGCTTTTAAAAAATATTAAATTTATTGCTTTGACATTCCATGATACATCATCTGTTTATTACATTGTGTGTTTACCACCCAAAGTCAAATATCCTTCTCTCACCATTTACTTGATCCCCTTTACCCTTTACTACCCCTTCCCTTCCCTCTGGTAACCTTTATACTGTTCCTGTGTCTGAGTTTTTGTTTGTTTGTCATTTGTTCATTTGTTGCTTTCAGTTTTATATCCTACATAAGAGTGAAATCATGGTTTTTGACTTTTTCTATCTGACTTATTTCACTTAACATGACATTCTCAAGGTCCATCCTTGTTGCAAATGGCAGTATTTCATCTTTTCTTATGATTGAGCAGCATTCTTTTGTATTTTATAAAGATGCCGCCCCAAAATAAAATACAAAAGAATGTACAACATCTTCTTTATTCAATCATCTATTGAGGAACATTTTGGTTGTTTCCATGTCTTGGCCACTGTGAATAATGCTCCAATGAAACTAGGGGTGCATATAACTTTGTGAATAAAAAGCAGTGCTTTTTAAGAGTAAATTTTCAGGCGAGGAAAAGGATTAGAATGGGAAGTTGTTTGAAATAGGAAAACCACTTAAACTTATTTAGATAACTCAGGCATGAGGTGATACAGAGTGAAAAAGATGGAGGAATCAATCATGACTGGAGTTTCAAGCTGGACGATAAGGAGGAAGGAAGTGCCATTAAAATAAATGAGTTCATTTGGCAAGTAAACTTGTTTTGTGAAGATCAAGTTCAGTTTTGAATAAATAAGGACATCAAGGAGAAATGTTTTATTAGGCAGACAAGGATATAGGGATGATATTATAGATGTTAAATTATACTTTGCAGATAATGAGGATTGACAAGACAGCATGTAATATAGGGCTAATTTCTTTATACAGTGCAACTGAAGGCAGTTTAATTCTGGAAAAGTCTCCCTAACACTATTGCTGCAAGAAAAATATACCTTATCTTTTGCATGTGTCACTGAATGAAACATCTGGTTAATTAATGGTATGGGCACACTCACCTCAAAAAGTCCTTTACTGGTCCTATTGTGTGATTGTATGATGCTTCTTTTTCTACAATTAAAATTCTGTAAAATCTGTGTGTTACACCAAGTGGTTTACCCTTACACCATTGCAGAGTGGCTTTGTGATAGTTTATGATGTGATAACATGTGATTGTAATTCAGTTTAATAATGTTAACTAGTTTCATTTGGGCAATATATTTGCTCTAGTCACTCATCAGTTGTGGTTTTTAAACTTATGTGTATGGGTGAAACCCAATATAACAGCTGTTGACGTTTCTGAGAGGTGGCGAACCAGAGCTATTGTCTATATGGTCTATGAAAATTTTAAAGATGTGGCCATTGTCTTTGTTCACCTCCTCTTTGTGGATTTCTATGACTTTTAGACATACAGGGTGGGGCAAAAGTAGATTTACAGTTGTTTGTTTGAAAATAATACAATAATCCTATATAATAAAGAGCAAATATGCTAATTAGACGGGACAGCAGAACGAACTTCTGGAACGACCTTCCGGAACCACCAGTGGGCGAGGGGCAGGGCCGCGGGGCCACTAGGCATCTGGGGGGCCACGAGGGCCAAGGTAGCCGGAGCTGTGAGGGCCTACCCTTGCATGAATTTCCTGCATCGGGCCTCTAGTTAATAAATAATAATGCAAGAATAAATTCTGTGTTTTGCATGCTCACAACTGTAAACCAACTTTTGCCTCACCCTGTATTTATTAATTTTATTTATTATTAACCAGTTTCCTTAAATTCTTGGTCCTAGATGTTCCCATAACCTGTGTTCTAATTTTTACCGCATTATGTTGTCATCATCTGCCTAGGTTTCGATCCAAAGTTAAGTGATTAGTAGCTGCTTGAATTTGCAAGTTACTAAAATTCTTCATGTTTCAATTTTCTCATCTCTAAGACAGGACAGTATTTCTACTTACCTCTCGGGCCTGTTGTGAGAATGAAACTATTAAATATGGCAAGCACTTGCAAAAGAGCCTGGCACATAGCAAGCACTCAGGTATTATTGCTGTTATTGACGACCTGCTTCACTCACTCTCCTGTTCATGGTTCACCCTTGTATACCTTGGACCTAGATAAGTGTCTGCACTTAATGATTTTTAAGACTAATTGAATAAGGAAGGTGGCAAAGGAAGGTCTCACAGCGTCTTACAGGAGAAAACAAGAAGAGGCCAGCTCTTTTGTTTTACAAGTGCTATTTATTTCCATTCTTGCTGAGCTGTACTGTAGGTGAAACTTTCCTTAGTCACTGAGATTTAATGTTACTGATCCCAATATGGTGTCGTAAAGAAAACAGTTTGGTCTAATCTGAGTTGGGAGTGGGTAATAATTTCCCAGTGGCTTGAAACATGTGCTAACCAAACAGCTCTCTTGTTGATAGTTTTTTTGTTGCCATCATAAAGTGAAGGACAAGACAGGCCAGATAATTTGCAGGGCCTGGAGCAAAATGAAAAGGTGGAGGGGGAGGTCCAGCTTGGGTGGGAAAGTAAATTTTCTTTCCCCATGGGCTGCCGCCCCAAACTGCAGGTGGTTGACCTCCAAGTGCCCGGATTTGCTTGGTACCTGAATTGGAGGTGAGCACGTGGGCCCTGCTGAGACACCCACCTGGTGGACTGTGGTGCTGCCAGCTCAGCATGGGGATGGCCAAGGCCTCTCCAGCCCCTCCCTGCAATCCAGGGACTGCAGCCCACTTCTGGCCCTGGTGGGGAGGCGATGGGCGTGGGACTGCGCATGAACCAAGGCCCTGAGCCGTACTCATAGTCGTATTAGACTTCATGTATGAAGCATAAATTCAAATATTCTGTTATTAAGAATTTCAAAGACTGTTACTTTTCCCTTATTATTATCATTACTAGAGGCCTGGTGCACGAAATTCGTGCACGGAGGGGGATTGTCCTTCAGCCCAGCCTGTATCCTCTCCAATCTGGGACCCCTCAAGGGATGTCCAACTGCCCGTTTAGGCCCGATCCGATCGGGCCTAAACGGGCAGTCGGACATCCCTTTCACAATCCAGGACTGCTGGCTCCCAACTGCTTGCCTGCCTGCCTTCCTGATTGCCCCTAACCGCTTCTGCCTGCCAGCCTGATCACCCCCTAACCACTCTGCTGCTAGCCTGTTTGCCCCCAACTTCCCTCCTCTGCCGGCCTGGTCACCCCTAACTGCCCTCTCCTGCAGGGTTGATCACCTCCAACTGCCCTCCCTTGCAGGCTTGGTCCCTCTCAACTGCCCTCCCTTGCAGGCCAGGTGCCTCCCAACTGCCCTCTCCTGCTGCTGTGGTGGCGATCCTGTGTCCACATGGGGGCAGGATCTTTGACCACATGGGGGCAGCTATATTGTGTGTTGCAGTGATGATCAATCTGCATATTACTCTTTTATTAGATAGGAGGCCTGGTACAGGGGTGGGGGCCAGCTCGTTTGCCCTGAAGGGTGTCCCTGATCAGGGTGGGGTACCCTTGGGGCGTGGGGCGGCCTGAGCGAGGGGCCTGTGGTGGTTTGCAGGCTGGCCACGCCCCCTGGCAACGAAAGCAGAGGCCCTGGTTTCTGGAATTTATTTTCCTTCTACAATTGAAACTTTGTAGCCTGGAGCAGAGCTAAGCCTGGGGCTCCCTCAGAGGCCCGAAGCCATTTATGTTGGGGTTATAATTGAAACTTTGTTGCCTTAAGCAGGTGGGCCCAGCCAGGGTGTGTGGAAAGCTTTGCTTCCCCTGTTGCCGGCGGCAACCCTGGCCTGCTCTCTCAAGCTCCATTCTGCCGCCATTTGTTTGAATTTGTTTACCTTCTATAATTGAAACTTTGTAGCTTGAGTGGAGGCTTAGGCCTGCAACGGCTGGCAGAAAGCTTGGCTTCCTCTGTTACCTAGGAAACCTTGCTCTCTGTGGCTGTAGCCATCTTGGTTTGGGTTAATTTGCATGCTCGCTCTGATTGGATGGTGGGCGTGGCTTGTGGGCGTGGCTTGTGGGTGTGTCGGAGGTATGGTCAATTTGCATATTTGTCTATTATTATATAGGATAGATGTGCTGTACTTAATGGTTTTGGACAACATGATGCTTTAACCATTTTCTCAAAGTTTGCTACCAGTAGGTATTATTTCTGTTTTACATACCTGGAAACAGAGGCTCAGAGTGGTTGATAAGTACCCTTTCTAAAACCATGCCGGAATTGGCAAAGCTGAGATTTAAACCTGGGAAAGACTGTCTTACTCATTAGCCTGTACTGTTTCCACGGGCTCTAATGAAAATTTTAGTGTCTAATCTACATGACACGTAAGTATCAGCTTTCTGGTGCCTCAGGAACTTCCCATTTAGTGAATTAGTATGTGTATTTCTAAGTGCTCTGTGGGTTTTAAACTCTATAACATTTTTAGTTATTAATAGGGATCTAGTCCTCTATGCAATAAGATTGTGTATCTACCAATTTGGTATTTTTCCCAAGTCTTCTATTCACAAGATTGCTATACAGCTCAGATTTCCTTCTTTGAGCATGATTTCCAGCCTCAAGTCTGTCTGCTGTCATCTCTGAGTAGCTTCTGTTGGTTATTGTTCCCTGCATTGATGGGTCCCTGTGTGTGAGAGAACATAAGAGGAAAAAAAGGATGGACTCTCAAAGGGAAACTAACGTCACCATTTATATAAGCTCATTAAAAAACATCTAAAGTGACCTCAAGGGACTTTTAGCGTCTTTTTGGAAAAGCCTTGTTTACTAGTAGCCTTCTCTGTTCAGGGACTCAGTGACTAAGAGCATAGACTGCAGTCAGGCAGACCTGCCTCAAATTCTGCCTCTGCTCTATGACCTGGGGTTAAGCCTTAGCATCTTCACCTGAAATGGGAGTAATATTAATACTTACTTCCAGATTACTTTAAGATCACACGAACTCAGGTATGTGCTGTGTTTAATGTAGTACTTGGCACATGGAGTGCTATCAGTAAATGCTAGCTAGCATTATACATTGAAGACTAGGCTTGGAAGAGTAAACCAGGGATACAGTCTGTGCTGAATTAGAGTGATCTGCAGTAATACACAATACACCCTTTTCAGACTAAAGGGATCCTGGTAAGACCACAGTGGAAGTCTCTTGAGCTCCTAGTCCCAGGTTTGGTCAACTCAGCTTCATCCCAAGTGTTTAACTGTGGGATACTTAATGATTTGATCCAGTAGTCCTTGGAGCGAAGGTGTATACACTCCTATGTGAATTCAATATTTACTAAGCACCTGCAACTGCAAGGCACTATGCAGATGCTGGTGATACAGAAAGAAATGTGTGCCTCTGTCTTTTTGGAGCTCACATTTCTAACTGTGGACACATAGGTAAACAAATGACTGATAGAACATGATGTGCTTTAAGTTTCATACAAAATGCTCTAGGGTAGGGGTAGGAACGTCCAGCCCTAGGGCCATGTAAGGCCTGTGAAATCATTTGGTCTGGTCCTGCCAAGGCATTAGGGGTGAGTCAATTAAATGTTTGACCAAATACAGCAGGCTAATTTTTAAGTTGATAATTTCGTATGGCCCTCAAATGATGTTATAAATATCCAAATGGTCGTTGGTAGAAAAAAGGTTTCCATCCCTGTTCTAGGGCATCAGATGAGTTGGGTAGAAGCTTATCTTTGTTGATACTTTATCTTCAAGAGTATGAGTTTTCTTACAGTAAAAGCATTATCAGTAAGTTTAACCAATTATTTTTTATTAATTTTTTAAAATTACAGTTTATATTCAATATTATTTTGTATTGGTTTTAGGTGTACAACATAGTGGTTAGACAATCATATACTTTACAAAGTGTTCCCCATGATATTTTCAGTACCCAACTAGCACCATGCATAGTTATTAAAATATTATTGACCGTATTTCCTATGCTGTATTTTATATCCCCATGATTGTTTTGTAACTACCAATCCATACTTCTTAATTCCTTCACATTTTTTGTCTAGTCACCCAACCCCTCTCCCCCTGGCAACCATCAGTTTGTTCTCTGTATCTATTAGTCTGTTTCTGTTTGTTTGTTTATTTATATTGTTCCTTAGATTCCTCATATAAGTGAAATCATATGGTATTAGTCTTTCTCTGACTGACTTATTTCACTTAGCATAATATTCTCTAGATCCATCCATGCTGTTGCAAATGGTAAGATTTTGTTCTCCTTTTATGGCTGCATAATATTTCATGGTATATATGTACCACAGCTTTTTATCCACTTGTTTATTGATGTGCACTTGGGTTGCTTCCATAGTTTTGCTCTTGTAAATAATGCTTCAATGAACATAAGGGTGCATATATTCTTTAGAATTTAATGAATTATCTTGATAGTTTTAAATGTAATTGACTCTTCACCAAACATATTTAAAATGTAACTTAACTTTGGCTATTTAACTGAAAACATCCTATCTGTAAACTTTTCTAATAATTTTATTTATCCAAAATCTTTACAGCTTAGGTAAAAAGGAGTTACAGGCAAATTTTTGTCCTGCTGATTACATAATGAAATTCACATTTTTAATGTATAAAAGGTTTCTTAGCCCAACAGAGTGGATGTGTATTACAAATGAACATTTACACTCATGGGAAATATTGTTGGCATTTGAGGAGAAGTGAGTCTATTAAAAGCTAGCATAACAATATTAACGAGCAGAATTATGACTAGACATTGACAATTAAGAGTATTAGCTATGTTGTATTAAATGTGATCTAATAGGAACAATGCTAAGGAAAGGTATACACTTCTGTAGCATATGTAAAAGATTAAAATATATCAAATATATCGTGTATATAATAATTCAGATTGAATCACAACATTGTATGGAAGAAATTTTTTTCCTCATTTTACAGATGAAGGAACTAGAACTTGCTTGAAATAATATAAAACTGTGATAGAATCAAAATTAAATTTTAGAGCCTTTGTTCTTTTCATCTTTTTATGTTGAATAGGACTCTTTCTCACTTAACAAAATTCATAGTACAATAATTTAAATTACAAAAGCATTATTCAAACTTGAATGGTTTGAGCCAAAATCTGTGCTACCATTCTAGCTCATCATGAGCCTCCCTATTGCTAGTTGAAGTGAATAAAAAAACTTTGGAAGTAAAAGTATCTACTCCCTGTCAGTTTGCTTATATTTGTAAATAGTCATTACTTTTCCACTTTCAAATAAATTGCTGTTTTCAGTGTACTAGCAGTACTTAGTAAAGAGCTCAGCCATTACTTACAAATAAAACGTGACATTTTAGGTAAGCAGTTGAGAGAAATAGCTACTAGTTGAGATATTAGTATTATTAGTTACTCAAAAATTTTTTCCCTATGGTAACATGCAGTTAAAATTTAAGTTCTTAAAAGTACTTCTGTTATAGCACTTGAAGTACCATTTTTGATGTTCTATTTTTCAGGTGAGAAATTTGTGTTGTGGAAAATTTGAAATATACAAAGTAGACAGTATAGTATAATGAACCTTCACATGTCCATTATCTAGCTTCAACAGTTACCAACTCTTGGCTAATCTTGTTTCATCCATCTCCCCATTTTCTTCTCTCTCTGTGAAGCAAAGCAGATCTTAGACATATTTCATTTGTAAATATTTCAATATGTAATTCTAAAAGATAGAAACACGTTTTAAAAGACACAACCATAATTTAATTATCATACCTGAAACTAAAAGCTAATAATTATTTAATATTATTAAATATTCAGTTAATGTTCCATTGGCCAGTGGTTTTATAAAAGTCTTATTTTTACATTTTGTGTGAATCAGGGTTCGGATAATGCCCTTTACATTTGGCTACTATGTATTTTATCACCTCTTTTAATATATAGATACTAGAGACCCGATGCATGAAATTCGTGCAAGAGTAGGCCTTCGCAACCTTGGCAGCTGCCTGAATCCCTCCCTCAGGATCGGGGCTGTAGCCGCAGGATCGAGGCTCTACAGCAGCGGTTCTCAACCTGTGGGTAGCGACCCACAGGTTGAGAACGGCTAGCAGGGTCGCCTAAGACCATCGCAAAACACAGATATTTACATTACGATTCATAACAGTAGCAAAATTACAGTTATGAAGTAGCAACGAAAATAATTTTATGGTTGGGGGTCACCACAATATGAGGCACTGTATTAAAGGGTCGAGGCATTAGAAAGGTTGAGAACCACTGATCTAGAGGCTTAATCAAATTGAGCTCATCTTCCTCCTTCTTCACCCTTGCCTTCCTTTCTTCCTCCTCCCCTTCCTTCTTTTCTCCTTTCCTTTTTCATTTTCTTCTTTTACCCTCTCCATCCTCCTCACTTCCTATTATATGAATGGTATATCTTCTTTCTTCAGGAAACATATAATACATGCTTGTTTTTCTTTCTTTGATGCTAGCAGCTGCTATACCTAGATACTTTGATTCATTATGAGTTGCAAAGTATAATATTTTAATTATCATTGTATCTCAATTTATTATGTGGACTACTTCTACAAAGAGAAACTTCTCATCTACTATTTGTTTTGCTAATTATACAGTTTGTATTAAAAATTTGGATAAATGCTTGATTCTTTCTCAGTTTTTGAATTTTTAATGGTAGAAGTAATTGGGGAAATATTGATGTATTTATAAAAAAGAAAAACACCTAGAGAATATAGAATATAGAACCAAATCCTAAACATGTATTAATAAACTAGCAAAAAATGGAAAATAATTGGTTTTGAAGGACTATGAAGCAGTTTTAATGATAGTAGATTAAAAAAACACACAAACCAAAATGCAATGCTTTGAGCAACAGACCTTGTATATGACATTCAGTTAATCGCTAGGCATTCAGGGGTGAAGAGCATGGGCTCTGGAGCCAGGCTTCCTCTATTAGAATTTTGGTTCTTCACTGACCAGTATAACTTTGGCAACTTATTTATTGTGTCTGTGCCTCAATTTTCTCATCTTTTAAAACTGAACAATAATAGAACCTCCCTCAAAGGGTGGTTGTTGAGGATTGGATGAGTTTATACATGTTAGACACTTAGAGTGGAGCCTAAGTGTAAGCTGTCAGTATATGTTAATTGTTGGCTGTGGTCGTTATTTTTCTTTCTCTTATAGCAGAAAGAAGGAGGGAGGGAGCTTCCGATGCTTATTTTTATCCAAGTCACAGAGTCTTTTGATATGTATTTTTCCTCATTCATTTTATATCTTCTGGACCTCTTAAAGTCACATTTGTAAGCCCTACTAAATAAAAGTGTCAAGCATTGCACATCAATCAATAGTTGGTATCATCATAAAAATAGAAACAATCAAACATGATATGTTTCTTGCTTTTACTACTACTATGCAGCTGAATAGGATTAAAAATTTATTTAGATATACGGTGGTGTTTTCTATTGAACTGTGAGCTTTTAGAAGGGAGGGACTTACTTTATACTGTTACATCTAATGCAGAGCTGGTATTAGTTATGAGACTTACTTAGGCCTCTAATATTTGCTTTATTAACTATACTAACATCTCATTTATTAGGTTTGCCTAGTAATATGCTTTTCAAATTCACAAACAAGCGAGTTTCCTAGCTATATATTACTTGAGTTAAAGTATAATTAATCCTTTGAATTTAGTATTTTTAAAATTTATTTTTAAGTTATTATGATGGTAATATTTGTTACAAGCACCAAGTACTTTCCATCCTTCTTAAACAGAATATAGTTCATCATTCTGCATACTATTTATTTGTGTTGTAGTACAGTATATTCTTGGAGGCATGGTTATTTGGTGCTATATCATATGTTCTCAGGATAGTTTAATTTAATGCTTCTGACCAGTGCTTCTAACCTGCTAGAAAATGATTTGATTATTGACTTCATTAGAACTTTTTAAAAACTAGGATTAAACAAGATCTAAACCAAGCTTGAGGGCATCTTCTCAGAGTAAAAAGCAGCAGTTTAGCACATAGACCATGTGGCATCTATTTAGCTAGCTCTATACCTTTTTAAATCACGTTATCACATTGCTGAGGTTGATGTGTAGCCTTTAGGCAAGTGAGATTTTATTATATTTGGATCTGAACAGAAGAATGAAATGCTGAGCTCCAGTCTTTCCATACTTGATTGAAAGTATAGAGTTGGGATTCTGAGTCCGAATTCTTACTACTCCAGAGTCCATTTCCATTGCTGCTCGACTCCTGTGATGAAGAAGTCAGTACTGTTAATATTACAGTTTATACAAATTATGTGGTATTAGTGATAGTCTATTAATTTAAAACACAAACTCTTTGTCCTTGTCTTATTTTTGGCATTTTTTCTATCATATGAATTCTTTAAACATCTAACAGATGGGTATATATTCAAAATGTATTTTATAACATTGTAAGTTATAGAGTAAATGGTCATTTAATATGTGCTTTTAGTGGGTCCACATTTAATATCTTGGTTGCTATGCTCTTTTTTTTTTATGGGCCACGAACTGAATATACAAGTTCATTTACATATAGGAAATGATTGAATGTGCCTCTTTTATTTACAGATTGTAAAATGATAGAAAACAGTTTAAAACGTTTGAGGGACTTAGGGTTAGACATGGATTCACTTCTAGTTTGTCTTAGAACCTTAGTTTGTTCACAACTGCCCAGTATTGCAACGATTAAATCAGATACTGTGTTAACCTGACTATCACAATATTTGATTTTTTCGATCTCCTTTCTCATTATCTTTTCCATCTATATATGAACCCCCAGGCTGTCTGGAGCTTCCCTCCCTGCTCCCCCTCCCCCCAACACTTGACTCTGCTGCAGGTGTCCTTGGTGTTATGACTTTGAGGCCCCAATTACTTTGACTTCTTTGTGTCAGTTTGTTTATTTTTAAAAATGAGAATGATGTGGCTCTTGGCTCTGCTTCTCTTCCAGGTTACATGTTGTGAAAATAAATTGAGGTCATGGATATGAGTGTTTTATTAAAAAAAAAAGTAAGGTAGACCTAACTGGCTTGGCTCAGTGGATAGAGCATCTGCCTCTGGACTGAAGGGTCCCAGGTTTGATTCCGGTCATGGGCATGTACCTTGGTTGCAGGCACATCCCCAATAGGGGGTGTGCAGGAGGCAGCTGATCGATGTTTCTCTCTCATCGATGTTTCTAACTCTATCCCTCTCCCTTCCTCTCTGTAAAAAGTCAATAAAATATATTTTTTTAAAAAAGTAAGGTAGAGGTATTAATATTGTGAAGTGTCAAAGGGTATTAAATAGAAATTAACAGTTACATGTAGAATATCTTTATAAGTATGAAAAATTTTAATGTGATTATAGCTTACTACCCCTGGAACAGTAGTAAGACATAGCCATCTTATATATTGTTTCTGAAAAAACTGGCAAGCAGAAAAGAAGTAGAAGCACAAGAAAAGAGGAAGAAGTGGTGGAGGAAAGAAAATAAAACAAAACCAATTAGATATTCTTGAAAGCATTGGAATTTCTGACACTACAGATTTTTTTTCTTGGAAATATTTAAAAGAATTATTAATCTATGGATTACTTAGAATGTAGTTTCTATTAAAAGGTGTTGACATTATTTTTAGAATTTTTATACCCCAAATTTTATATTCTTGCTGTGGAAAAGAAAATCTAGTTCTGATTTTTCCCTTCTCTAGAATTTGAGTTGTTCATCTGGATGCCTTGGTGTGTGTGCTATGAGGCTTAGGAAAACTGAAAGAGTGTTTCTTCTAACTCCATCAGGTTGGTTGGTTTTCTTTTTAACTCTCTTGCTCTTCAACCCACCAAGTACATGTCATCGTCTTATCTCTGGGCTGAGATTTTTTACATAGCCTTTTATTCTTGGTCTCCCAAAATGTATGCGTCGGCTTTTTATAAGTGCCAGGACAGCATTGACCCAATGTGGTTACTGTATTTCTTTCTAGTAACTATGTTTGGAGAGTTATTTTCTTATATCTTGAAAGAGAAATACTGGTTAGATGATAGTAAACTTACTATTTTTGTGTACATACTGTTGTTTTAGGTGTTATCTGCTTCTAGTGTGGTGGTTGTTATCTGTAATTAGATGATTTGGTCATCTTTTGTCTAATGTTGCAGCTGCTGACTGCCTTTGTGTCTTAGTCTAGAGGAACGTGTTATATTTTCCTCGCACAATTTACTTATTCATTATTCAGTTCCTGGCTAAGTGACTGAGGGGGCTGTGTTCATGGCCTTTCACAGTGATTAGTGACCTGTCCTTTAATCTTTAGAGCTAGCGCAACAGTTTTAATTCTCTGGCAGCCACTTTAACCTCTCATTTATTTCCTGGCTGAGTCATCTGGAAACTGCTTTTGTGTTCCCTTTATAGAATTGCAAATTATATTCTTTTGTATCTTTAAGAAATGTTGCTTTTTACTTTGTAAACAATTGGCTTATTTAATTTCACCTATAAATAATTTCTTTGATTTCCCAAAAAGGAATTGACCAGTCGGTCCAAAGAATAGCTGTAGGGGGCATTTACCATTGTTTTTTCTTTTTTAAGATATTGAGTGTAGGATGTAAAAGCAGAAAGACCTGGGTTCATAGTCTTTACCATCTAATTTTTGTGAAATTTTGGACATGTATCCTCTCTGTGCCTCAGTCCTCACAGTTATAAAATATCTTTAGTATTACCTATATTAGAATTAAATGAGAGCATATAGAAAGTGCCTAGTATAGTATGGAGTATAAATATAGCAGGTCCTTGAATAACCTCACTTCATTAAGTATAATGTTGACAAGATGCCTTAGGAACTTACCAGTTAGCCTATGGTAAAATTGGTTTTGTTTTATGTTGTTTCACTTAAAGTCACAGAACCTACCAACAATATTGAGGACTTACTGTATGTGCTTAGGTAACTATTCTTATTGCTGAGTTCTTCTCCTTCACTTTATTGTCATCATTGTTACAATTATGTGGTAAAGCCCAAAGGGAGTTTGTACAAGTGAGCTCAAACAGAGTGTAGTATTGATAAGGTCCCTTGGTGTTCATGTAAACGGATCACCTTAAGAAATTGTGTGTAGTTTATAGGTTCTTTGAGACACCATCCCTCTTCATTAAGATGAGAAAATCCAGGCTTAGAGACAAGGTAATCTCTAACTGAGATTACACAGATTTATGGAACTAGATTATAGTAATTGGTTACTAACAAGCTATTTCTGGGAGTATTGTTAGAGGTTTATGAAATACACAGTTTAACTTCAGACTTCATTGCTCTCAGAAGTAGGCAGTTATTTATCTCTGTAAAAAAACAACATAAAATATTAACCACTTTTTAAAAAATTATTTTTTCAGTATGTTTGTATTTTATGGATATGATGAAAAATTTCTTCCATGAAATCAGATGTTAAAGAACAGAAAGATATAGTGACTCATTATCCAGCTTCCTTTGCCTACATACAGACACACTTTATTGTCTGTCTTACATTTCGGAGTATGACAGCTGTAGGTGTTGGATGATAGCACCTCCAGTAGCTTCTTGCTGTCAGTTTGGAGATGATAGAAACTACTGATGATTACGTAAAACTGAATGAAATCTTTTTATGCAAGAATACTAGAAAAAATGTTTCTATTCAGAAACTACTCTAGCTCCTTGAATCTTTATCACGAAGTTCACATGAGGTGAAAACGTCCCAAGTGAGTGAAATATTTGAAACAGAGAACAACATTTAAACATTTTATATTCCGAATTTAACTCTTCAGAATAGAGAATAAACATTTCCAAGAATACAGGTTTCTGCTTAGGGGATTTGATTAAATCAGTAAAAACCATACATAACAGTTGCTCAGAACATTTTGATTATTCTACCCCAAAAGGATTTATTTCCAGGTCATATACATATACTGTGAGATATACATATGACTGAACTTTTTGCCTGAGATGCATTTCTGAAATGAGTAAATTAATATTTTATTATTATTTTTAAATCCTCAGCCAAGGGTATGTTTATTGATTTTAGAAAGAGAAGAAGGGAGAGAGATAGGTAGATAGGTAGATAGAGAAAGAGAGAGGGAGAGAGAGAAACATCGATGTGAGAGAGAAACATTGATCAGTTGCCTCCCATACACATCTGACCAGGGATCAAACCCACTACCTAGGTATGTACCCTGATCAGTAATTGAACCTGAAACCTTATTTTTTTTGTGTGTGTATGGAGCGACACTCCAACCAACTGAGCCACCTGGACGGGGCAGAAAATGTAATATTTTAAATGTCATATGGAAGCTTGTCATTTGTGGATCCATCTTTAAAGCAGTATTTAACATCTAATATATCTTTTGTGCTATTGAAGATTTTCTTATTCACATGTCGATAAGGCAGTTCATTTCTTTCTTTTTTTAGTTAGTATATGGGAGGTACAATTATATTTTGAGGAAGGGTAAAGAAAAGGAGTTTTTATTATAATTTGAGAACATGGTTATTGTGGGGAATATGTTATAGAACCAATAAAAATGGAGTGTTGATGAGCATTAATCAGAAACCAAATAATATGGATATAAATTTATAGTGTGCCTAATTGTCAAATTTATAATTCTCCTTAGTAACTCAGAAGCAAATGTAGAGAAAATTGAGTATTAGTAGGTCAAAGTAAAGATGATTCCTATCCTCAAAAAGTTCATAGTTTCATTTTTAAATTAGAATTATCTATTGTAAAACCCATTAGTTTCTAAGCTCCCTACAGACACAAGCAGTCTGGTTCCAATGTATCTTATTAGATATTTTTCAAATTGTTTTCAAGTGTTTAGCTCACTGCCTTAGAATATATATTGATTAAATTAAGTTGGCAGTATGTTGTCAAGTGCTTAAGGGAGAGGCTGGACTTTTATTCTTCTTATAGTGAGTGGTTAACAGCGCCTGACACATCTTACCTAAAGAAGAATTATGTTCTTTTTCTCTTCAGAAACCATATAAGCAAGAAAAGATTTCAGAGTGAAATATTTAAAGTCTGAGAAACTCAAAACCAAAACCACCAACCTATATCTAGCATAATTATCCTTCAAAACTAAAGGAGAAATACTTTCTCAGATAAAACACCACAACTGGGAATTTGTCACCTGTACACTTGCCTTGAAAGAATGTTAAAAGAAATATGATTTGTAAATATTCCAGTCTGTGGCTTGTCCTTTTATTTCTTTAAAAGTGTTGTTTAGCACATTTTTATTGGCTCAAATATTTTGCTACTAAAGCTTGATATCAAAATATATTGCGCTTCAAATATTTCTGGAAATAGTATCTCTGAAATGATCATTTAATTTAAGCTTATTTTTAACCTGGAGATGTATTGTTCTTTTATATTCAAAGTAATCACAAGCATAAATATTGGACTTGTATTTTCATGCAAAAGGTATGGGACCTTCCCAAGTAGATATAGTTGTGTTAGGAGTAATGCCTGACCTTTCAATTTGAATTAATGACTCAGCACCCAGAAGATGTTTCTGATTATTGTTGCTTTGTTTTTGTAACATCCTGAGGAACAGATTACCTTCCCATCACATTAGGAATAAATATTATTAAAAGGGCCACTGTTGTAGTTTCTTTAAGTTTCATCTCTTGGACTGTTCTTAGTTTGTCACAGGACACTGTATAAATTACATACATACACAACCCCCCAAATCACTCCCTGGCTTGAAAATGGAATCTATGAATTGGCTTCTGTGTCCGTTTTTAGAGTTATTTCCATGGTGATGAATAGTCTGCTTAGTTTTATGGTTGGCATGATTCTTCCGGGTTAGGTCACCTGTGTTTTCTTACTACCCGTTGCCTACACTTTGGGTTAATTTTTCCATCCAGTTAAATTTCACTAAAAAGCAAGTAGTTAGAATGCAAGCTAGTGATTTAGTAGAATTAGCTGTATCCATGCTTTTAATCTGTTGATTATTTCCTTTCAATGCTAACTAGCATGAGCTTACTCATTTCACACAGTTTTAAAACTTCCCATTGCAATCAGAACTGGTGGGGAATTATTATCCTATACTGCAGTTGTGAGTTTTTTATCATTTGTTGAGCAATATGGGAGAGGGAGAAGACAATGAACAAAAGCACCTTAATAAGGGAAATTAGACTTATCCATTCTTGATTTTAATAAGCCAACATTTCAGTACTTTGCCTTACTATATTTACATAAGCTGTGGCAGTGTGTCAGCTGTCTTAAAAGTTAAACCTCCAGGTATAGACAAACATTAAAAGAAACGTTAAGGTGTTTCAGTTAGGTTTAAAATATAACCGAAGAATGTGGAGGGATGAACACAAGCAAGACAATGAATCTGGGGTAATGAGTTGTTGATTTGGAGATATGTACTATATGCCAAGTGGTCAAACTGGATAGAATGACAGTTTCCTACTTGGGGGGGTCAATGCTCCTATTGCAAACCTTATTGTATAAAGTCCTAGATGTTTAGAAATTAAATCAGGTAGGAAAATAGAAGCCCAGATGCTATAGGCTGCTTGAGCAATTTAGAACAGTGATTACTAGTATATAACTCAGTTTTAACCAAACAAAATAATCATATTTTGTAAGTGGAATGATGATTTGAGAGAGCTAGTGAATTTCAAACCCTGAAAAAATACCACTTACTGAATTACAGTCCTTGTTACCTATTTAATGATTTAAAACTAAGGAGTCATATTAGTTTAAATTAGTTTGGTGTCTTTTCTAACTCACAACTCATAATCAAGATGGTTTTCCATTTAATTAGTCTAAATTAAAGAGATATTTTTTCTCTTTTACTTCTGCATTATTAATAAAATTGTAATAGTTATTTCTGCTTCTAGGATGACTGTGATTTCATTTATACCTAATAAGTACACACTACATTGTAGGCACTCAGTAATCTTTATGTTATTCTTTCAGGAGGCAAAGGGAGATCAGGATAACATACATTAAATTAAAAAAAAGATAAAGCTACAGAACGACATTACAGAACCTTATTGCCATGTCACTATTTTGAGGAATGCCCACTGTATCACTCACGTCTCCAGGAAGAAAGCATTGCGTGTATATGTATGGATGTGTGTGTGTGTGTGTGTATGTATGTATATCTGTTTACTCTTTGCTGTCACTCTATAGCCTTCCAGGCTTTTGACAAACCTGGCACTACTCTCTTGACTGTTTTTCACAAACCAGCCTGGCATGTATCACTGTAGAACTTTTGTTCTAGTTCTTTCACTTGGACTTTGGCACATGCAGTATTTAAATTCTACGGAGCCAGTGCTGCCTTCTCCAGTTGATTTCTTTCTGTCTTTCTTTCTTTCCTTGTTTCTTTTTCTTTTTTTAAAGATTTTCTACCCTGCCAATCATAGAGACTGGATTTTTTAACCCACTGATGATTATGAAATTCTCAGTCCCCTTTCCAAATTCCATCAATCTGTGGTCCTTGATAATAATCATCCCTCCTGTTTCTTGCTGTGTTATTTTTTTTTTTGCTTGTGTTCTTTTTTTTGTGTGTGTGTGTCTTAACAGGTTGCTTTGTTTTATATTTTTATTTATTCATTCTATTTTTGTATTTTAAATCTTTATTGTTGAGAGTATTAAGTTGTCCGCCTCCCTCACCCCCATTGCTCCTCCCTCCATGTCTCCTTATTGCCATGTCACTATTTTGAGGAATGCCCACTGTATCACTCACGTCTCCAGGAAGAAAGCATTGCGTGTATATGTATGTATGTGTGTGTATATGTATGTATGTATATCTGTTCCAGGCCTCCACCACCTCATTGTCTGTGTATCTATAAGGTGTACCCAAAAAATGCATACACAGTATTTATAGCTGATGGCTCAGTTCATGTTTCTTTCTTTTCAGATTTAACCTATTGGAATTAATAATTATTCAAAGTGTGTATACATTTTTGAGGACATCCTGTATATCTGTAATCCAGAGTAACTTTAGGGGCAATTTCTGTGTCTTATTTATGAACCAATTAGCACACTCATGTATGCTAAATGAGACAAATTTCAACAAATGCTTAAGACACACAATAAATTTATAATAAATACTTGTTTATTGACAGAGTTTATGAATTTTTTTAAATCCTTACCCAAGGATATGTTTTTATTTATTTTAGAGAGAGAGAGGAAGGGGTGGGGGGAGAGAAACACCACTGTGAAAGGGAAACATCAATCAGTTGCCTCCCTATGTGCTCCAACTAGGGAACAAACCCAGAACTTCTTGGTGAACTGGGGATGCTCCAACCAACTGAGACACTGGCTGGGGCCGGAGCTCATGGATTTAAAAAATTCATATTTTTTCTTTATTCATATATATTTTTTCTATATTCATCGCTCTGTTCTTTAACGACGAATCAGGGCTGGGCTTGGCTGCTCTAATGAGATTTCTACAAGTCTGATGTCCAAGGTCAGACTGTTGTAATGAATGAGGTGTCGACA
Source organism: Eptesicus fuscus (assembly GCF_027574615.1). Lineage (NCBI taxonomy): Eukaryota > Metazoa > Chordata > Mammalia > Chiroptera > Vespertilionidae > Eptesicus > Eptesicus fuscus. The sequence goes on from NC_072479.1 coordinate 81,291,826, forward strand.
AGTCTGATGTCCATTCTGATATCCAAGGTCGGTCCTGAGTAGTGGGTGAGTCACCACATGACTAAGAGTCATTAGTGTGACCTGTTGTCTAATTTTTGATAAGGTGACAAAAGTATGAGAACGAAGAAGCACAGCAGGTGGAGGTGTTGTATAAACTATACACTCTGTGCATGCACATATACTCTCTGGGAGTGACTTCAGGCAATGCACATTTAGTGCTATGAGATAAAGTATGTTGCTGTTATAATTACTGACTGTCCCCATAAATGAGTAGAAACAGGTTTAGAGATCTAGGAGGTAAGTATAAAATATGCTGGCTTATCCTGATTTATGGGCATGGATTCATGGGCTGGTGGTATCCTAATGGGGGCTTTATATGCATTGGCTCCTTAAAGTCACCCTTAGTTTCTTAAAAATGTATGGCCATGTCTGATTCTGTGCATGTCATTCTCAAATATGACAGTCTACTCAAAACCTTGATAATATAACTAATGTTTATAATTGTGTTATATTAAAAGAATAGATTCTTATTGAACTTATTAAAATAACTATTGCCATGAAAATAAGAATACTCACTAAGAATTTACGAATTTTGGAGGGATCAGCTAGGGAAAAAAGATAAATGCTTCACTTCTGTTTATAAAGGTACTAGAGGCCCAATGCACAAAAAATCGTGCAAGAGTAGGCCTCCTTTCCTCCCGCTGCCGGCACCGGCTTCCCTCCTGCACCCAGGACCCGGTCTGGCTTCCCTTGGGCTGCCCGCAGGCACCCAGGACTTAGGCTGTTTTCCCTCCATCCCCGGCTTCGTCAGGAAGGACATCCGGAATGACATCTGGAAGACGTCCGGTCTAATTAGCAAATTACCTTTTTATAATTATAGATAATTTATCAAATTGCTATAAGTTATAGGTGGCTTAAGAGAAAAGAAAAAGATTTTCTTAAATTTGGAAAACAAAACATTAAACAACCAGTAATGCTTCAAACAAAAGTCATAAAAATTATAATTATCCACATCAGTTTTATGTAATTAATTCTTTTGCTGCTCAATTTTTGGTTAGCAGTTTTATGAGTCCATCTGCTTCTTTATTAGTCGAGTGGCATGGTCTCAAAGTTATAGAGGTGATGCCATCATGGAGCTTTCTCGCAGTGGCTGATTGTCAGTACCTTCAAGGAAGAATCAATAAAATAATAACTGTGATGACAAATGACTTAAAAGTAGTCATGGTTAAAGTTCTGGTGAGAGTTCATTTGATAAGGGGGTTTAGTTATTTCTGTGGCATACAACAATTTAAGATAATAATTGGACAAGAAGGATATTGACAGATATCTATGAACTTCATATAATTCCTAGAATACCTACATTAATATGATATAGCCATACACATATAATCTATAAGGGTTATCATCACTATTTATTTGAAAGTGCTTCCCATGTAATTAACATACCAAATACACCTAATGATTTTAACATCTTTCTTTATAAGGTGAAAGAGATTTTCCAGGGTCCCTCTGGGAAAACTCAAAATTAGTTTGAGGTGAAACAGATTTTATTTGGAATTTGATGTTAGAAAAATTTCCAAAAATATAAAAAGGTTTGGACACTTGACTAAATAGAATCACAGATCATTATGAAATAATGCTTAATTACTTAACTAAGTGAAAAAGATTTTCAAAGCAGATATGGAAGGCTATATAGTTCTGAACAGAACTTAGCTCTTTTAATATTGACAAGACTCACTTTCTTTAAGTTAACAAAGACCTGAAAATACAACGTGAAGAACAGAAACTTATTCTAAGATACAGCATCTTGGTTTCTGAGACCGATTTCTTAAGAGGTACAGAAAACTCAGAGGAGTAGTGATTTTTTTAACATTTATTACTTAACATTAATAAGGTGCTGTGCTATGCTCTTTACATGCCTTATTTTATTCAGTCTCTATGAGGAAGATATTATTATTTTCATGTCACAGATAAGCAAAACAGACTTAGTGAAGTAACTTGGCCAAAGTCATACATCTGTCAGAATAGCTGTAGTATTTGAACCTTTCTTGCATTGCACCTGAGTTCTTTACAACTATGTTTTATGGCCTATATGAATGATTTGTTTAAGGTCATGTACTTCTAAATTATAGAGCCAAGGGAAAAAGAAATTAAGGTTTTAGGTTTCAAAAATCCATGGCTCTTTTGACCACAACTTGCCACCTCTTGACATAGGGTTATTGAATCTATTTTCCAAAACTCCGTGTCAAGAATACTAAAAAATCAGCCCTGGCCAGTTTGGCACAGTGGATAGAGCGTCGGCCTGGGGACTGAAGGGTCCCAGGTTCGATTTTCAAGGGCATGTACCTTGGTTGCGAGCACATCCCCAGTGGGGGGTGTGCAGGAGGCAGCTGATCGATGCTTCTCTCTCATTGATGTTTCTAACTCTCTATCCCTCTCCCTTCCTCTCTGAAAAATCAATAAAAATATATTTTAAAAAAAATACTAAAAAATCAGATACTATTGTTAGAATTATCATTAGAAGGTCTTGAAACTGCAAACTGAAAGCTTAAGAATTGGTTTGGAGAATTAACATTTTATTGACTGAAAATACACTTGAAAGATGTTATTTAATATTTTGCCTAAGCCAGGGCAAACCTTCATTATATTAACACTTTCCAGCCAAAGGCCATATCTAAATTCTGCTGCCTGGGCAGGCGCTAGTTCAGTGATATTTAAAGATGGTAAGTCACTTTTAAAACTGATATATCCTCTGGCAGTTTAATATCAGTGCATCTCTGTGGCGTTCAGTTCAGATCATGTCAAAGTGCTGCCATAATGGCTTCAGTTATGTGTCCATACATCTCAATTTCATTGACACAGCTTGTCTAGCTTAGCCACCTCACCATACATATTTATTGGTAACATGCGAGCTTCAAGGATCATTTGATGTGCAAATTTAATTGCAAGTTTTATTTTTAAGTAATGACATAAGCTGTATCATTCTAACCACTATTTACCCAGCTTTTTCTAGACTGCTGCTCTGAAAACAAGCCTTTCATTCGGATTTAATTGTTCAGAGCTGCTTGCTGTGTATTAGCTTGTTAAGGCAATATATGCTAGTAATGAGTCTTCCAGTAGATTCAGGCTTTGAAGTTAAACTTGGGTATTTCTCCTGATGTTTTGATAAGATAGTACCTTATCAACATTCACAATTCATTTTCTCTATTTGCTGATTTGTTCCCCTCCCTTTCTTCCTTCCTCCCTTCCCTCCTAGTGCTACAGCACATGATTACATTTAGGGAGGTTAAGTCTTATTATCTGTCTAATGTGATATTTCCTGACTGTATTACAGAGTTAAGGTAAAATGCTCTGGGAAGCTTTGGTACTCTTACATGAAATGTCGTTTTCTTTCCAAATGGCACTTAAAAGCCTAGAAGTACCCATGATTTTAATAAGCGAAAATAGTCCAGTTTTTTTTTTTTTTTTTTAGCTTAACCTTTCTGTGGATAACACAGGTTTTAGGGATGGTATTATGTTTTAAAAAATGCTGTTTTATAAGGAACATCTTGTCAGTTCTTTTGATATCGCATTCAGCAAACCAATTATGCCGAGTGCTAGCACTATCTTGAGTTAGGTGAAAAGTGAAATCTTAATAATGGGAAATGTTGGTAGTATATGCCAAAAGCTTCCATTTTCTTTTTTTTTTTAAAAATATATTTTATTGATTTTTTTACAGAGAGGAAGGGAGAGGGATAGAAAGCTAGAAACATCGATGAGAGAGAAACATCGACCGACTGCCTCCTGCATACCGCCTACCGGGGATGTGCCCACAACTAAGGTACATGCCCTTGACCAGAATCGAACCTGGGACCTTTCAGTCCGCAGACCAACGCTCTATCCACTGAGCCAAACTGGCTTTGGCCAAAAGCTTCCATTTTCAATGTCTCTCAGAAATTCTTTGTATCTATTGTGTTTCAGCAGAGTCTATATTTAAATGGGAAAATTTCAGCAGAAATTGGAGGTTCTGTCAAGGTGTTGTTTGATAATTTGTGAGGTGAATTTACAGATGTCCTCCTAGCAACTAGTAATTTCTCCTCATTTATCATTAGGTTGTCTATGTGGTAATTTAATTTTTCTGGAAATTTATCATTGTATGTTGAAAAGAGTAAAACTGACATTTACTATGTCTTAGCCAAAATCTAATTAAGTAGTTTTTCTCTTTTTAAATTTGAGTTTGGAAAATCTTCTAGAATATTAGATCTGAATGAGATCTTATAAATTTGTCTCATTGATCTCATTTTACAGGCGAGGAAATGGAGGCTGAGGGAGGTTAGGTTACTTGCTCAAGGTTACAGAGCTATTAAGTGGCAGACTTGGTGCGTGAAAACAAGCCTTGGGTTTCCTAGTGCTGAGGTCTTTACACTTTACATGTCCTTGGTTATTAGGACATGAATAGAAATGAGAAATCACTCTTTTCTCTTTCTTCTACCATTTTCTTCAAAATTTTGTTGGGTTTTTGATTGACATTGCCAAATAAGATTCTGATATATTGTAACTATACAGTGATTCCTAGGTTGAAAAGGACATTTAAAATCTATAACCAAATGTATTTGTGTGGTATTTCTGTTAGTATATACCTACACGTTATCAATTTAAGGCAAAATTACATTACCATTTTGTTCACTTATATACCCTGCTGCATCATTTTGCAGTTCATCTTTGTGAACTTAGTGTTTCCCTAACTTACAAAAGACTCAAGCCCGTTGTGGACATGAAGATTTAATTATGATCTCACTCTCCCACTCTGTGGGAAGAATGAATAATGTTGGCCCTGATGTTTTTATTTATTCACCCCAAGCAGTGCCCATTTGTATATTTTTTTGTTTTCTGTCTTTAATCCAGTTTCTATGACCAAACAATAGCTCAAACCCAAAGTGACTCACTTAATCTTTTTTATATTAACTAATTAGTTCTTCCTCTCATGCACATACCATGCATGTTTGCCCTTTTATGTGCCTATAATATATTAGTAGTTAGACATGATTCTCCCAAAATAGGAATTAATATTGCATCTCCTATTCCTTCTCCAGATAAGTTGTTAAGACATTTGGTTGGTCATTCTACCCAAACAAATTTAGCTAGCTTAGCTTATATGTAATCGATATTTGGCCATATGTAGTTCAGAGTTTCTTCTAGAAACCTCTTTTGTATTTTGTCTTATGAGTAGCCCATTAATTTCTTATTCCTATTTTAAAAAAAGGTTTTAAAGTTAGAAAGATAAGAAGGCTTGGTTTAGAGAAGAGAAAGCAGATAGTGAATCTTAGGAGAGGAAGGAACGATACACAAATGAGGAACTGAGTTTGAAGTGTACAGGAACTGAGAGCAAAGTTCTGCTATATTTCCAAGATGAATGGATTGTGACATTGCTGATCCATTATTCTTGGCTGTCCTAACAATTTATGTGAATGACTTCATGTCATTTTGGATCCAGTGATCTTAGTTGATAGGTATAGCTACAGCCTGTCCTATCTGCCAGCATGTTTGTGGTTACAAAGTGTGGAATGTAGGGCAAGGTTACTCATAGAGATGTGTGTGTGTGTGTGTGTGTGTGTGTGTGTGTGTGTGTGTGTGTGTGCTGTTTCCAACTTCCTTCAGTAATTAATGGAAAAATGTGTGGTAATCAAATCTGTAAGGTTCCAAACATATACCATTTATGGCTACTTCTGTTCATTGCCCTGTCTTAGAAGGGTGAGGGAATAAATACCCAAGAGTTTTGCTTAGATTGTCCCATGTCACTGGTGTCCTGAGTGTGCATATGAATGATTAAGGTGTTAGTCATTGCAGCTTTTTGTGAGTATTCTGCATAATGATTAGTCATATTTCAGCATGTACCAGATTAGCCTTTTATGAAACTACTAGAGGCCCGGGTAGGGTCCCTAGACTTGGCCGGTGATCAGGGCTGATCGGGGCCTTCTGACTGTTGTCCAGGGCCTCCTTTCCCTTGCTGCCAGCTGGGGCCTCCCTTCCCTGGCTGCTGGCCAGGGCCTTCCTTTGTTCCACGCCACCCCCTGGTGGTCAGCACATGTCATAGCGAGCGATCAAACTCCCGGTCTCCCAGTCAAACTCCCGTGGGGACAGTTTGCATATTAGGCTTTTATATATATATAGACTAGAGGCCTGGTGCATGGGATTTGTGCACTGGTGGGGGGGCGTGGCCTGCAGGGATCGCCCAGTTTTGGGAGCACCACTTATCCCGGTCAGCTGAGTGGCTGTGGGTCCGCCCTCTGAGCAGCTGCTCCCGCTGTGGGAGCACCGCTCATCCCAGTCAGCCAAGCGGCACTCTCACTGTGGGAGTGCACTGACCACCATGGGAAGCTCCTGTGTTGAGCGTTTGCCCCCTGGTGGTCAGTGTGCATCATAGCAACTGGTCGACTGGTCGTTCTGGTCATTCTGCCATTCGGTCACTGGGCTTTTATTATATAAGATAATTAACATCTTTACCATTGATTCAGAGCCCAAAAGTGTATCAGAATTCTGTTAATTTAACAGTAGGGTATTAAATATACTTGTTAACTTATTAGGAAAATGATGTCTTAGAAGAATAAATGGGCCTATTTCTAAACAGTAACATTTCTGATATTTAGCAGACCTGGGCCTAAGAAGATATTATCTTCAAAATGACAGGGGTTGGAGTTGGGATACACTTTAATATTCTTTCAGTTCAATGATACATTGAAATGTTGGGTTGGAATTTTGTGATTATATTTTTCATTTTGAAAAAGGCTTTCCCTTCTGCTACTTATCTTCTCATAAAGAAGATTATAATAGTACTTTATGTTCTCTCCATTGGTTCCAAAACTTTATTATTTTTCTCTTCTCACTCCCTTGATAATGCTGCCCTACATCCTGCCCTTTTTTTTCCTGATGTTCATCTGTTGCAGGCAGTCTGGGTTCCACGGTATACAGACTCTGAGGTGGAAATTCGTGTGCAGGAAGTATATTGGAAGGTTCTCTGAGGATCAACCCCTGTGGAAGGAAGGGAAGGAAGAAACCAGAATGGGCAGAGAGGAAGTTAGGTTGCCATGCAGTCTCAGTGGGGATCTGTCCCCTTGGGGAGCTCTGAAGTGGGACTGGCTTCTCACCATTGTCTCTAGCTGAGGAGAGGGTCCAAGTCTTTACATTCCCCATGTCAGCCTGTTATCAGAGAAATTGGGGTGACCTCTTCCAAGTGCTGGGGGTGGGGTCCTTATGATATCTCAAGAAAAATAATTTTCTGAGACTAGCATGGGAGGATGAGTGATTTTTATTTGCATGGAATTACATCCCTGGGTTTCCAAAGTCCATCCAGTCATAGAAGTGTAGCTGGGGTTTCAGTAAAGCTAAAAACAAGGCCAGTGTCTGAGTTTCTTTTCCATGTTGCAGCCGGGTCCAGTTCAGCACCAGGCCAGTTACAATCCATTATTCCATTGTGTGTGAGGGTCCATATGGCCATGGGCCATGTGGGTGAATGCAGGAAAGCACGCCCCAAGCAACCAGAGTCCCAAGGGTCCCAAAAGCACCAGAGCACAAGAGAGCGAGTTTCTTCAGGGAATTAAGTATCCCAAATTTTGCCCCCTTGCAGTGGCATGCCAATTCTGGCCAATGACCTGTTCCCAGGTGTGACTGACAGCAAGCACCTTCCCAACATCACCCCAACTTTACTGGCCATGTGTCTATTCTCCCTGTCCAGTCCCTTCCCCCAGTGATTTGCAGGGAATAGACTGTGGCTTCCTGGGAAGTGTAAAGCTTTAGTTCCTGGTGAAGCTGCCCAAATGACATGCCTATAATATCTGGCCTTTTCTTTGCTCCTTTCTTGTTATTAATAACTGGCTTAATTACAACGGTATCAAACCCATCTTTGGATGTGGGCTGCCTTGGGAAGGGTGCATGAGCTTTTGTGAGCAGACTCTTTAGTCAAGGACATTCTCAAGAAAGCTGATGGCTGAGGGTTGTACGCTGGTAGCACTGTAGCAACTAGTGAATAAATCTTTCAGTCCTAAAAATGGGATCTTTATGGTACAACACTGTTTCCACTTCACCTTTTTGCAAGGGTGCTGGAAATGGTTCAGAATGGCCTGGGGTATGGGTCAGAATTTCCAGGAATGTGGAGTTGGAGGACATTCTGGTCAGGAGCTTGAAAGATGATAGAGAAAAGTTGGTGTGGAGTAGGTTCTGACAGATAACTGAGTTCTGGCATTGATTATTGTTTTCTAAAAAGATTTTAAATTTCTATCTACAGTGACACTTCCCTTTTTAAGTTACAGAAACCTGATGAAAACTTTGCATGGTCGTTGCAGAGCAGCGTGCATATCTGTAATTATATAAATCCTTTTTGGTTTTTTTAAAACCTACCTGTTTATTCTTCCTATTCTATTCTCTCTCTCTCTCTCTCTCTCTCTCTCTCTCTCTCTCTATATATATATATATATATATATATATATATATATATATATACACACACACACACACACACACACACATACATACTAGTGGCCCGGTGCACTAATTCGTGCACATTGAAAGGAAATTAATTATAAGAAATATTTTAATATTGCTGTTCGCCCTTTCTCTATAATAGAAGTGTCAACCAAATTCACTATCAACAATGACAGATGGAAACACACGCGTGCGATTAGCACTAGCGAGAGCTTTATGTGTATTGCACATGGGCGAGTCAACTTAGCCTTTTATAGATATAGAATAAACTTGCTTAATTAGACCTGCTTTCTGATGTAGCTAAACTTTTTCTAGCCCAGTGAAGCATCCCAACTTCTCTTTCAGGTAATTTTCATCAACACAGCAGTAAATATCAACACAAAGCAGATTATTATTGTATATCACACAAGGAGAACAAAGGGTGAAATATTTAAGTACAGCAGTGTTTGACTATTCTGTGCAGTGAGAAAACCTCAAGTCATTTTCAAGGTCCACCATTTCTTACTTCTTTTCAGATGGGTCGCGTTTCTAAATCTCCATTTTCTGGCTAATGAAAATAGGATTCCACTGAGTCTCCTATCTGACTATTCCAGGACTTCCGTGAGGATCAAATAAGATGAGGCACGGGAAAACGCTTCACAGACATTTGGTTAAAGTGTGAAATGTTTCCACCTGTGTTCCTGTAACTCCAAGGATGCTAGTCGCTAGGGAGAGGAAGCTGGGCGTTGCTACGTGAGGTCATTACCCGGCACCCACAGTGACCGTTTCCTGGCTGGGCTGGGCTATTGGCTGCATTTTGCACCATGGGGTCTCGGCAGTCTCGACTGCGATTTGGTGGGCTGTTGCTCCAGGGTGGTGGTGGGGCCTGTGTCCCACTGGGGGAAGCTGAGTGTTGCTTTCTGGACGCCAGGTCCGCGGTGCCATTTCTTTGTGCACATCATGGCAGCTCCTGCATTGAGCGTCTGCCCCCTGGTGGTCAGTGTGCATCATAGCGACTGGTTGGAAGGTGGGAAGGACACTTAGCATATTAGCCTTTTATATAGATAGATTTTATTGTTGATAGTATTACAGATGTCTTCCATTCCCCCCCCCCTTTATTTCCCTTCTATCAGTCCCTACCCGCCCCATCCCCCAGGTCTTTACCACCCTGTTGCCCGTGTCCATGGGCTATGTATATAAGTATATAAGTTCTTTGGTTTATCTCTTCTTGTCCAGTTCTCTATTCTTTATAGGCTTTTTTCCTTCCTCCATCTCTTTAATAATTGTGCTTTTATTTTTGCGTCTTCATATTAAAGAATAGTTGAGTGCTAAATTTTGTTTGGTGTATCTATTAATGCTCAATCACAGTAAATCATTTCCTCACATATTTTGTAATTCCTAAATTATAAACTTGTCTTCAAGGGGATTGTTTTTTTGTTTTTGTTTTGTTTGGTTTACTTTTCTAGCTTGTAGAAATCCCATGTGGCCTTGTTTATGGAGTGTTATTTATAATGGTTTTCTGTTTTGTTTATTCCAAATAGTCCAAGGATATCACTAGCCCAGGACCCAATTTATTTAATTTCTTAGCTTGGAGAATCTCGTACAAATAAGATTCAAACCTCAAAACTGTTGTGTCACAGGCGTAGGCTTGTAATTCTGGATGTAGCATTTCCCCTGCCCTCTCATCCAGACTCTCAGGGACAAGCTCCCTTGAAGTCTTTCTAAGACAAGGGTGGGTTTGTTCTGCTCCACTCACCATTTTTAACTGCGATTACAGCCCTTTGAAGATGGCTCTGGTTTTATGGAAGGACCTCAGTACCAACTTTATACCTGCCCCAAGACCTCTTCTGTCTCTGCTTAGCATCAGCCTGTTACCTACAGTTGTTTTTTTTTTTTTGTTTTTTTTTCCCCAGAAAAGCAGGGCCAGAAATCTAGCGCTCATCAGAGAGTACTTCATTCTGATCTCTTCTTCCTGAGACATCTCATTACCGATTTCAAGTAGCAGTAAGCGCTAAGGAGACCCCAGTGACCATTCCTGGCAGCCACAGTTGACAGTATTTGCTTTTGTGCTTACCACTTTGTCCATGTTCTATAATTTTCTTTATAGCAAGTACACTGTGTATTTAATTTTTAAAATTTGTTACACTCCTTTTCATCTTTTCTGTTGATAGTGGAAAGTCTTCTTCATTAGCCTACTTGACCCAATTGCTATAACCTGCAACTTACTGATTAACCTCTAGTACTCAGATTCCACCTCTTTAAAATGGGAGTAATAATAGTGTCTATCTGTACAGTGTTAGTTTAGAGCACATAGTAAGTTCTCAATCAGTGTTAACCATCATTATTTGCATCATTTAAAGCTCTAATCTGCCACTTTAGGGAAGAGTTAGAAATGCACTAGCGGCTGTGTTTACTTACTTAACAAGAAGAGGAAGTCTTAGTTAACTCCCTGGAGAAACCAAAGGAGAAACTTTGTTCAGTATGTTAGGTTGCTGAAACTGAAGCATCCAGCTCCACCCTCTCTGTTGATAAGCCAAAGGTCATTTGGCACCCAGAGTGAAGTGAGAGAAATGCCCTCAGTATTGCCTGGAGGACTGCTTAGCGGAGTTTTGCCTGGACTGTGTGGGTAGGTAAGTTGGAGTTTGTGAAATATTTTCTTGGCTAAGGAGGGCTCTCAAAGGCATAATTATTATTGAGGATATTTGTAGACCTTTTAGTCTCTGTAAGCTCTTTAATAATCTTTTAAATTCCCATTTGGAATTCCAAGTGGATTCTGAATTTGGTGAAATTGGGTCCTGCCTCCTGGCTTCTTGCTTATGGAGATGGAGATTTAAAGGATTTTCTCCCCTTAGGTCAGGGTGTTTAAGAGAATATGTTTCCCCCCAAAATAGCTAAGAAGATATCTGTTGACTGTTAACAGTTGGGAAAGTACAGACATATCATACTTTTACAAAGTTATTTTTAAATTAATATGATATGCAAAAGACTGTGATTATCCTATAAATATTAACTGCTTTGGATTGTTTACACAATGTTAGTTGTACTATGAAAATTTGCTTATTAACCGAGTTCAGCTTCTTAGGTTGTTATTGGCTTTGATTCCACAGACTTAACACTGCCAAATTTCTGTGTAAACATTTTCTTGGGCCTGAAATGTAGTGAATATGTGTATTTAAAGTTTTTTTAAAAACCCCTGTATATTAATGGAACTTGTAAACGTTTAAATAGTCAATTAATGGAAGTTTTAAAAGAACAACTCTTTAAAAAATCCAATTTTGTACTTTTGATGTTTTAAATATAAAATTTGACCTCAGTGACAAATATATGTAATTCTTAATATATTTTTGTAGTTCTTATCAATTTGTTAATTTAAGTCAGAAAGAGCCTTTTGGTTATTGTTCTATTTCTAGGAATTGGGTGCAAGGCTAAGTTTTAGTATTTAAAAACAAATATTATATCACAATATACTAGATAGAGAACAAAAGTAAATAACTGGTTACATCCATGTTTTGGTGCTGGGAAATGTAATACATTCTTGAGTTCAAGTGCCGTGGTTATGGCTGTATTGATCCTTTTTGAAATACATTCTTGAAAATGTTGATTTTCCTTCAAAGTGTCTGTTTTTTATTAAGACTTTCTACATCATAGGAGAATTATCAATGTACACAAATTTTCACTACCTATACTGGCATTGAATGCAGCTTTGGTAGCATCAATAGGTGAGGTGGCTTGAGATGTTTATGGCCTGATTTAGTTTTACCCTTTCGACAAAGCTTTGGCCAGCTTTACAGGCCAAACTTTAAGGCAGATGTTAGTTGAGTATAAGTTTCATATGTGCCCTGGGAATGGTATGTAAATAATTTGTTCTCTGCCCACCCTATTCTCACCTAAAGGAGGCTATTGTGCCGGGAGTGCTTTAAAAGTTTCTGTTTTTCAGCAGCTACCCTTGGAAACAGTTCTTCAGTTTAAGTAAATCGCACATAAGAGGAAATGACTATGGAGAGGATAAGACATTTAGACTCATTTTTTATGTAAATAATTCTGAAATAAATTATGTCGCGAAGGCTCCTTTTTAGTTTATTTTTCAGTGAAATTGTGTCATTAATTCATCAAGGTAGGTATGATATTTCCTTAGGGGAATTTCCTTGGAGTTTTAGGGGGAACATAAATCAGCTCATTGTACTTTAGTCTTGTAAGTAATAATTTAGTTGAATTGTATAAAAATTTTATGTAGGTGATATGATAAAATAGGTGATCATATACTCGTGATTATTTACCTTATAGGACAGTTCTAATTTAATTAAACAAGTATTTTTTTAAATTTATTTTAGAGTGAAGTTTGTGAATGTGTTTTTTAAAAAATTTTTTTATTGATTTCAGAGAGGAAGGGAGAGGGAGAGAGAGAGATAGAAATATCAATGATGAGAGAGAATCATTGATGGCTGCCTCCTGCATGTCCTCTACTGGGGTTTGAGCCCACAACCTGGGCATGTGTCCTGACTGGGAATTGAACAGTGACCTCCTGGTTCATAGGTCGACGCTCAACCACTGGCCCACACTAGCAGGCTGTGTGTGTATTTTTAATTGTTTAATTTTATATGTAAGCACTTAAAAATGGACTTTTCAGCTATGTGAAGAAATTATACTTTTATTTTAGTTAAAAGTGTGGCATTTGTATACAGAATCTTGTATATGGAATATATTAACTAGATTTGGGAATTTGATTAGAAGAAACTTGTGATAGTTTTAATTCTTAATATAGTTTTTAAAATTTAAGGCAATCTGTGAATTACTTTCTCTCTGTACTTGCTAATGTAAAATCTGAGCTGAATTGCTATGTGTGTTTCTTAAGCTTGCTTGAGATCTCACACGAACATTTGTCCAAGAAGGCTTTGTTTTTAGGAACATTTCTATAGTTTCTTGAGTATTAAAAATGCATTATGTGAGATATTTATGTAATTCAGGATCATATTATTTAGCTCTACTCATTATGCAATTCTAATGATCATATTTAAAAATCTGACATTATTTCTATTAGTATTGCATTGCATTCTTTGTTTTTCTTATTGTTTCTTAAAAATACTTTGCCCTCATTTGCAAGTAATTTTTCTGTATTCCACTATTTTACACAATTTACCGGACCAAATGACACAGTTAGTATCCATTAAGTAGAGCCCATGCATATCAATCTTGGACACAAAGCCTGGGATTGTAGTTGGAAAAAGCCCTCCTGCTGCTCTTCCCTCTCCTTCCAAAGACTTGAATGTCGTCTCTCAGTTTATTCAAAGCCTGGGTCTGTGAAAGCCAGTGGGTCTCCTTTCTGCGCATTCATAACTGATGTTGCACTCTTCTGGATAAAAATGGTCAGTGACTGTCCCATTTCTCATCATATAAAACTCAAAGTCTGATATGTCACATCATTTGTAGCCACGAACCTTATTTTATGGCTTAAGCTTTTTGATCTTTATGCTTTACACCTCCCACTTCCCATCTTTCTCTTTACTCATACCACAATTGGAGTTTCTGCCTAATATCCAAAATTTATATCACCCTTAAGGTCTACCAGTCGCCCCCATTAAATTTCTTCTGGCCCTCCTCTTCCAACATTAGAAGTAATCTATTATGTATTTCCTGCATTTTCTTCAAGTACTTCCTGTTCTGTCTTGTGTTAGTGTTATTTTTACATGTGTTACAATGTTTCACACCTCCTAGGTAACATTGTCTGACTTTAAATGATCCACTGAGTTAAGTCTCTATCTCTTATTGGTTGTGGATTCATCTTGTATCTCCCATGTCGCCTTGTATTCAGTAGATGCTCATTGTAAATATTGGGTGACTGAATAAATGGAATGACTGACATGATAATGAGTTATTGACTGTAAGACTTTTCATTGCTCTGTTGGAATGGACATTAGGAACAGAGAATCAACTAGAGATCTAAACAAGTGTGGTGTGGTTCTCTGAATCAGAGCTGCTGCCCACAGCGAAAGCTGAAGAAACAAAGAGCGGTCCTAGATGATGTTTAGTGGCTTAAGACTGACAAGGAAAGAATGACTTTTTCTAGGTAAAAGCTTTGGGCTGAATAGGTAATTGAAGAGTAACATTTGCTTTGTAACAGTGACTACAGTTTTGAGTCAGAACGTTTTTCAAAAGTTCATAGTTTTGGAATAGTACTGTCAGTTCTGCTATCATGCTTGTTTTGAAAATGGGATATTGTTGATATTAGGGAACAATTTGAGTACAATATAAATCTTACATTTGTTATGTGTGATTTTATCTGAGCGATAGTAGGTGAACACAGGAAACGTCACCAAGCCACATAGGAATATACAAACACCCACCTCAGATATCTTCTAGCTACCTGCATATTGTAAGCTATAGCCATCCCTATCTCATTTTATAACTTTCCCTTCAATTTCAGGTAACTCTTCTTCCGTCATTTCACAATAACTCACCAGCTACAGCCCTTTGGACAGCCAATTCTACAAGCAAAGTTCATGTCTTTTTCAAGGTAAGGTGCCATATTGCAGTTTTTTATTTTCTTTTAACCATTTAACATATGTAAAACTGTGCTATGGTCTTTATTAGGTTCCTTTCTTATTTTATGTGTCACACTATTTCCCCCATGAGCCCTGTGGTTTTAATGACATGATTTTGCATAGCATTGTGGTTTTCAGGAATGCATATGTTGCATTATAACAGAACAGACTGTACTAATTGATAACATACAAAGTATGAACTGATAGTTTTTTCTCTCTTTATCTCGCTATCTCTCTTTTTCTTCTTCATTTCAGCTCTCCCTCTCTCCTCTCTTTTAATGCTGAAAGACACTAAATAGTCCCTATAAGGAGGAACCCAGTACCACAGAGCAAAATGTCAAAGAACTTGTTTAATGAGTACTGTAATAAAAAAGGAGGGGCATTCCTTTACCAGTGGAAACATATAGATAGGCTCAAATGCAAGTAGAGATGGAGAAGTTAATAATAAAAGGCCTGTGGCCCCTGGAGTAAAAATTTATCTTACCCTTAAGTAATAATAATTATGTTTAACATTTTTGGAGCCTTTGCTATGTAGTAGGTACTATGGTAAGTGCTGCACATGGGTTATGCCACGTAATTTTTATAAACACTATAAAGTAGGTGTTATTACTGTCTTTATTTTACAGATGAGGAATAAATGGCTTAGAGGGGTTAACTTGCCCAAGGTGGATAACTCATAAATTTAAATGGCAGAGCCTGTTCTTAAATCAAGTGTAACGTCTATAGACCTTCGTAGTCTCTCAGGGTTCTTTGTAGATTGTAAATAAATAACTTCCACATGTGTATTTCCTCTGCACCTGTGTCTGGTTGGCATCACTGTTTTAACCCCTATTATAGATGAAGAAAGAAAGAAAGGTACTCAGCCCAAGAAATACCCAGATGGTCAGAGGTAGAGCGATAATAGAAACTAATAACAGAGTTTTATCCCATTGGAATTATACATAAAAAGGGAGAAAAATTGGACAGTTAGCAATAAGGGGGTAAGCTGAACTAAGGAAGAAGAGAAGAAATGATTGCGTTGGAAGTTAGGGACAAAGAAGTGAATTTATCAGAATATGCTACAATTGGAAGTAGGGAACTTACTGGAGAATAAGCAGGAGGGGGCTAATTCTACGGTACATGAAGCCTAATCAGATTCTTATAAAGAAACTCAAACTAGCACCAGTTTCTACACAGGAATATGGTAAGAGAAATTTGAGGTCATGAGCATAATAAATTGATTATGTGGTAAATCCCGATTTGTAGTAGGCTCAGGAAAAACACACACACACACACACACACACACACAGGAAAAAGAGAGGAAAGACACTAGAGGAAGCCTTCAAAAGGCTTTATTTGTTCTTTTATTGTACATATTGCTATTTCTTTAGGTAGTCAGTTATCTCACATGTAAACAAGTGTTTAATCAGTGTTGTTAAACTGGAGGTTTTAATAAAAAGTAGAGAGAACAGTTTTTCAATTGAGTGTTGATTAAGAGCCAAATATTATACAGGTAATAGGATAAGTAATGGTGAATGTTAAGAATTAATGAGTGTTTTTGAACCTAAAGCAGGGTGTCAGCAAACTGTGACTAGTGGGCTGTTTTCTAGGGGCCGTGAATGGTTTGTACATTTTTAGTAGGTTATTAAAAACAAAAATGAAAACAAAGAATAACAACAGGGACCATATGTGGCCCCCAAACCCCCAAACTGACCCTTTACATAAAGTTTGTCAGCCCCTGACCTGAAGTATAGTCCATGAGCAAAAAAAGTTATACTCCATATTTTTTAGGAAATTAGATTAGGTAATGGAAACTGGTATTATCCTATATAATAAAACCCTAATATGCAAATCGACCAAACGGTGGAACAACTGGTGGAACAACCAGTCGCTATGATGCACACTGACCACCAGAGGGCAGATGCTCAATGCAGGAGCTGCCCCTTGGTGGTCAGTGCACTCTCACAGGCGGAGCGCTGCTCAGCCAGAAGCTGGGCTCACGGCTGGCAAGCGCAGCGGCAGTGGCGGGAGCCTCTCCCACCTCCACTGCAGGCGGACAGTAAGGAGCGAGGGGTCCTGGATTGCGAGAGAGCACAGGCTGGGTGAGGGACACCCTTCCTCCCACCCCCGTCCAGTACACAAATTTCGTGCACCGGGCCTCTAGTGTTAATAGAGGGCTACATTTTTAGACATGTGCCCTCCCTCCCCCCCACATACACACTTGTAGGAAGGAATTGATATTTATTTAGTATGATATTTTGCTAGGGGTTTTGTGTACTTTATAACCTTGGAAGAGTATAACTACTTCACAAAGGATGGAACTAGGGGGGCAGGGGTGGGGCAGGCTGGAGGGGGTCAATGGGGGGAAAAAGGGGACATATGTAATACTTTCAACGATAAGGAATTATTAAAACAAAACAAAACAAAGGATGGAACTAGGCTCATAGAGGCTAAGTTAGACTAAAGTTTCACATTTAATAATGAGACTCATGTTTGCCTGAGTCTCCCAGATAAGAAAATGGTAGAGAAAATTTGTTTGTAAAAATTGAGTATGTCTATTCACAATTTTGGCTTGAAAATATCTAAATAGAAATCAAATGTAAACATTTGTAATAACTTTAGCTACTTATTATAAGATATAAGATATAAACAAATCAGTTAAATTTTACAAGCAGAAAATAGGATGGGTTGGAGAACTGTGTAATTTTATTATAACATTTACATATGAAGGAAGATCTTCGAATATACTGTATTTAGAGTAATAAAATGTAAAGAAAAATTTAAAGAAATATGAGATTTAAAATGTTTTCACTATAACGTGCAAAATAGAAAAGTGAGTCTGCATCAATAGAAAATGTGCCAGGCAGCAGTGGATTTTTCAAAAGCAGATATTAAGCAAATATTGGCCCATGTGTTTAATTGTAACGTTTTATGAAGATTTCAGGGTGCTATGAAAACATGTAATGAGGGATCTCATAGAGATTGGTGGGCCAGGGCAAGACTTCCCCAGAGGGGTCATTTAAGCTGAGATACAGGAGTTAGACAGCAAAGACAAAGAGGATAACGATTCCAGACAGAAGGTGATAGGCCTCCAGGATGGAAAGAGCTTGGCAAATTCAAGGGAATGTCAAAAAAGGCCATTGTCTCTCCTACCAGCTCTGAGGACAGGATTACATCTGTTTTGTTAATCACTGTAAAGCCCTCAGCAAGATTTACTGAATTTATAGAGAATGAATGGTTATTTTGCTTGACAATTCTTGGTATAATTATGAGTACAGGGATTGCCTGGATGAAAGCTGCTAGTCTCCTTTCTGAAGACTACCTAATTATATTAAACTACTTGGATTGGCCATAATCCCTTTACCATAGGCCACTTAACAGTTGTCAAGGCATCAGAATGGAGCTTGACCTGCAGACAGTCTGCACAGAAAAGTCAGGAAAAAAGAATGGAGAGCACTTTACCTGGATATGATTCTGAGAAGGAAAAGTGAATTTGCATTATTGCAACGCCAGGAATAAATCGGACAAAGAATGAATATAGCCACTTTTCTAAAAATGACCAGTTGGGGTGAGGGTGTTTGATACTAAAACACGTGATCCCAGGTTCTCAGGGTGACCAAGTAACATGATAATCAGGCTTAGAGGTTTAATTACGTTAAAAACCCAAATACTTCCTATTTGTGGGGCTTATTTCGTCATATTCAAAGTTGAACTTCTAAATTAAGATACATTCATTTATAAGTTTGGGTACATTGAGGAATTTATAACATAGAAAGAGAATGGGGAAAGGGTTGCATATTTGCCAAGTATCTATATATATAAAAGCCTAAGCCATCATTTGACCGGTAGCTATGACATGCACTGACCACCAAGGGGCAGACACGTTCAATGCACAGGCATGGAAACATGGAACAGAGTAATGAATCTCAGAGGGAAGGGGGGAGGGGGAGGGTGGGAAGAGATTAATCAACGATCCTATATGCATACTAGAGGCCTGGTGCATGGATTCATGCATGAGTGGGGTCCCTTGGCCTGGCTTGCGGAGATTGGGCTGAAACTGGCAGCCCGACATCCCCCGAGGGGTCCCGGATTGCAAGAGGGTGCAGGTCAGGCCGAGGGACCCCACTGGTGCACGAATCCACCGGGCCTCTAGTATGAAATAAAGTTGTAGTAGATGTGGAAGGACTATTTTACAAGATATTTACCATAAATTGGAGGTGAAATAAGGGTTTACAACAATTAAGGAAAGAGAGAAGATAACTTTAGAGTAGGAAGGCAAATGAAAATTGGAGACAGAAGGAAAGAAAACCTTTCAGGGTTATTCTTGAATGTTAACCTTTGAGTTAAAAAGTAATAGCCAATAAGTAGTAAAAACAACACCTGTACAGCTGATTATACAACACTTTAATAATGACACTTGTATATGCTTTACTTAAGCCTGAACTGTAGTAAACTTTAGTTTAATGCTATCAGATTGTTAAGAGTTTAGTGTGAAATTTGAGGAATTTCTTACTGGATGTCATAAATCTGTCCTATTACAAAAAGAGTCATACAGTCAAGGCTAGCATATGAGGTTAAGTGTTTAAGAATTGTTTTATTTTCTTCAGTGAGGGGAGAAGAAAGAGCCCCTGCCCCAGCAGATATTTAAGGTTTTCTGAGAGTGTGTTGGGAGGGGCATGTAGAAAAGTCTTATTTATTTTAAGTTTTCTTTTTTAGGTTAAAATTACTGAGTTAGATAGTATCAAATTCACTTGGCTCATTACTAGGAACAGAGGATATTTTAACTATTGCAGTTAATTGATTTTTCAGAAGACATCAAGTTAATAACTTTTTAAATGAAAATTACAGACATGTTTTTTATGCCTTTTAAATTTTTAAAAGTCTTAACTTTCGTTAACACTCTTTTGTAATTCCTATAGATAATTTGCTATGAAACTTTAATAATGAATTAATTAATTATAAAAGCAAGATCTAAGTCTTTTCTTCTCTTATGACTTTAAAAGTTTGACCTTAGAAGCCATTTTATTGAATGTATGGATATTGTGTGTGTGTGTGTGTGTGTGTGTGTGTGTGTGTGTGTGTGTGCGTGCGTGCATGCACCCTCGTAGGAATATTAATGTATTTTATTTTGTTTAGTGCATGTTTTCCTGAAAGCTTTATATGCATATTAGATTACTTAGCAGCTCAATTAAGAAGTGAAAAATGCAGAGGAATTTACAAAAATTATTTGAGCCTTTTCATATGATCTTTTTGTCAAGGAACATACCTATTCCAAATCATTTTATATTTTTAAAGTAATTTTCGATATACATTGTCTTATTTTATGCCCTCCATATACTGTGAGAATGGTGTGTGAGGGTGGAACATAGTCAAACAGAGGGCCCTACTCCATTTGACCCATGCGAATGAATTAATTTCCAGGAGTAGAATTTCATCTACTATGTTGTTTGGGTAAACGATATACTTTTAGGAAGCAGGATGACTCTGTCTTGGCCCTAAAATCACACTGGCAGGCTTTTAAGAGCCCCTCTGAATCTTCAGCACCCCCAGAGTGGTGCTATCACTAGGAATATTGCATTTCATTGGGCTGCTGCTTTATGGGGTAACTTTGCCCTTCTCTTAAACTGCTCCTTAATAATAGGAAGGTCAGGTGACTGTGGCTGATTTCAAAGTGCATAGTCTGCATCATTAGCTAACTTGGAATTTCTTTTTCAAATATTAAGAGCTAGAAATACACAGTCATTTAATATTTAAACTAGTTTCTATGAATCAGTTATAGATATGAGTGAACACTTATTAGCTGACTTGACACATGAAAGGATGGTATTTCTACTGAAAGCAAAATACTGCGAGAGTCAGGTGTTTGAAATCCCTCCAGTCTAGGTTACTCAAGAGGAAACAAACAGCAAGATTCAGTATAATTGCTTGTTATTTTGAAGAAGGAAATGTTATGTGTTATTTTTCTCCCCTAAGGCCTGTGTCCAGGGCAGAATCATGCTGGTGTTTTTATAATTCTTTGAGATGTTTCCAATATTTTAGAACTAAAAAAACAAGTGAAATTGACATAAATGTATCTGGACAGTGGACTGTTTCAAAGCTTATCTAAGTAATTGTACTTCTTCCAGATTAAAGGTTTGGTTTTATTTGTACCCAAAATCCTCATGATATAATAGTCACAGTAGAATTAATAAACTAATATATGAAAAGGACATACATAAATTTTGGCACAGATTTTGTAAATGTGAAATGTTTATACATGCGTACATATGTGTAATTACACATGTGCATGTGTCTCTGTGCATAAGTATGTTTAAGTTTTAGCAGGCATCCCAGTGTGGGGGTGGGGAATCACAGACATACTGTGGAAACAGAGTCTGGGCTCTTCCATTGGTCTGTTTGGGTTTGAGGCTTTACCACGTGTGATAGTGGGGAAGGATGGTTCTGCACCACAGTTTCCGCATCTGTAAAATATAGATAATAATAGAATCTGCTATTTGGAGGAATAGTGATTATCATTTGAATTAATGGGAGCCGAGAATGTGTAACAATGTTTGGCCCATATAAGCACTGAGTGTTATTTACTGTTTTTGTAAATTATTATGAAATATTGGCCACACAGTTTATTCAGGGAGGAAAAAAGAATTACCTTGAAAAAAGGTGACTATTTCAAAAGCCTAAAATATTAGTTAATTGTGCAGATTAAAATCATAAAGTTGTTTATTATTAAGAGATTATGGTATAAAAAGGGATATGTGTAAATCTTCAATGGTTTATTCATTATAATATACCTTGGATTATTTATTTTTTTAGTGTATTTAAAGTTTTCCCTTTTGTGGCCAGATAATATATGTTTATGGGATGGTCTCCACTTTGAAACCTGGTAGGCTTAGGGAAATTGGTATCTTTTGTCCATTTTGTTTTAGACTTAAATTTTGTCTAATCAGTGTTTGAAAGAAATGCCACTTGTTAGACTTCCTTCCAAGAAAAACACTGGGTGTTTCAGGAAGTGGTCCTAGTGAGTCAGAGGATAATACTTTTTCCTCTGAGTCAGTTCTGAACCTCCTTGATATAAATAGGCGTACTTTCACCAAAGTTCTGCTTTTCGATCAGATGTTAAAAATCATAATTGATACATGACCACACCAACGGCAATACTTACATTGGTATTTCAACTCAATTAATACTGAGGGGGTCTTATCTAATTGGAACTGTAGAAATTCTGCTAAGTTAATTTTTAAAATATGTAATTCAATTTTGTACTTCTGAATTAGTTTCTATTTCGCAACAGTTTTGCTTCAGATAAGAGTCATTTGTGTCAGGTGGTCATTTGTGTCCATTTTAGAGGACATTTATATTGATAGTAATGTTCCACTTTGGTCAATAAAATTCTATGGACTTTCTTTAGCACACACATATACAACTATAGCACAACTTTAGCACAGGATTTATTTTGCAAAACACTGTGCTAGTTTGCGAAATTTTGGAGCTGTGTCAGAGATACGAAGGACTAAATCAGAGTGGTTCTTCATAGCCACACTAAAAAACACAAAACACGATAAATAATTGCTAAAGGACTAGAAGTTGTTAATGTTGAGTTGGTCAGGGAGGACTTTAAAAACAGGCTGGAAATTGAGGAATTGATAGATGTAACATATAAAACTGCTAGTATGAAGGATGTTTAGCGTAAGAGTAGAGACCTGCAGGTCAGTCAAAAAGGAACTGATAGATATAGGTGTAGACAATGTATCTTAACTGATCTATGTGTGATTTTGCATATAATCCAGCTAACAATCTTCTCATTTTTACAGATGAGTAAACAGGGCCTTAGAGAGATATGATCTGTCTAAAGTCACAGGGAGATGGTAGAGTTAGGACTTACATTCAAGGCTGCCTATCTTCACAACAAGTTCCTTTTACTATGACACAATTCCACAATGAAAGCATTGGGATATACTCAGTAAGTTTTTATTGTTTCCAGTAGCTCTGAAAAAAACACCCACAAAGCATTTTCCTTCTTGGCAGAAATATTGACTTTTTTAGGGCTAAGGAAGTTGTCTTTGGGTGTTAGGAAATTGCCTTATGGCCAAGTTTGCTCACCCCTGCTCTTAGGGAGCAGCAATAGGACTGTGTTTTTTCTAAGAGCACATTGTTGTCATGGAGCCTCTGTAAGGTTCTCAAGGTCAGTAGATAAGTTTGGGGATAATTTGTGGGTAGTGGTGATCCGTGCTGTGAATCCTTTGCCCACTTACTTATATTAGTAGACTGATAGCTGGCCATTTTTCTTTTTTTTAAAATCTTAAGGATTGAGCTTTGGTTGGAGTCTGACTTTTTGCCTTGGCGCCTACAGGCCTACAGCCTTTACAAGAGTATGCCCCTTTGTTTCACCCTGTTTCCCTCACAGCAGGGAAGCAGCTATGTGGCTCTTGGCGAAATTGGCCTTCCTTGAAGTGACAACAGTGGCAGTTGAGATCAAGCGCCACTCTTGTAAACACGGAGTCTCCTGTCACATAAAATTCAAACACCTGTTTCCTGGAAACACTTTTGGTTTAGCATCCCGGAATGAAATCGCTTCAGTTCCTGGGAGAGCAGGGAAATTGATTGTTTCTTCCCAGCTAACTGGAGTGAACCACTGTGTGCTGCCATGTGCTATTCCCAGGGATTTTTAGCAGTTAAGTTGTAAAAAAAAGAAAAGTATGAAACTCCCCCTGTCACATGCTTTAGTTGTGGGCAGGTTTGGAGTTTATGAGGGTAACTTCCAGTCATCAAAGGTATTTAACACGTTAAGCGCTCAGCCTGTTTTGTCTTCTGGACGGAAAGTATAGTGTCAGTCACCGGTGACTGACTGGGCGCTTAACGTGTTAAGTAACTCTCCCTCCCCACAAATGACAAGATAGGGTACTTTTCTCCTGTGTTCTGTTCTGTCAGGTGGCCTACATGGGTGAATGTATCTGACGGAAGCAGGTCACTGAGCTAATATGCTGGCCTTTGTCACTGATGTCACTGAGCGAAGGCACCAGGGCTTCAGAGCTGCAAAGACCTCTTGGAGAGACCCTGGTTCCCAGCCTAATCAGTACTAATGGGGGACCTACTAGTTTAAGTGACCTGTCAAAGGCACAGAGTTAGAAATAGTCCTGGCAAAGCAAGGAATAGTATTGACTTCAGCATGGAGTGCTCTTTCTAAATTCACGCAAACCTAAATCAAGTTGACATCTAGGACGTCCCAGGAATGGTATTTTCTCCACTCTCACAGAGAGTGGATGGGTGCTGGTAGGACTGCTGCTCACCATCAGAGAGTGTGGGGCAGGATTGGAGAGGTGAGAAGATAGGATTAGAAGAGGATTTCATTTTCCACTCCATTTGGGGAAAATATGGAAGATAGCTGGTAATAAGAGAAGTCAAGATGAAAGGCGGGAGAAAGGAGACGTCTGCTTTATAGTGTGAATGGCAGTGACTTGGAGAGACTTTTGGGGGGTAGGGTTGACTCTTTTCCCTAAGTGGCTCTTGTTAGAAGTTAGTGATGCTAAGTATTTTCAGTTTTTAACTCTTTAATAGTTAACATTTCATACTAAATTTTCTTGCTTTTAGAACATTGTTTCATTCTGTCTTTTCTTAAGAAGATTTGAAATAAACATCTTAATTTGCTCAAGTAAAAATAATTAAGGGCATACGTTTTTTATCCGTTAAAATAGAATTTATTGACAACTTACTTCATGTTAGGAGCCATGCTTAGCACTTGGTATTCATTAAAATTATTTAGCCTGGTTCTCAAGAAATGTAAACTGTGTGCAAACAAGAAAATGGGAAGTTCTTGCAGCATGATACGTGCATCTTAGTGTTAGACTCAAGTGCTATGGGAACATGTGACAGAGGCATCTGTCCTGCTGTAGAGCAATCAGGCCCCCAGCTCTGAGATCTAAAGTTGGATTCGGAGCTGGCCAGGTGAAGGTGGCAAAGGTGTGTGGGTGGAAGGATATTCAGATAGATGAATATCCTTTACTTCATAAACTTCCAAAATCCAATGTCTTTCCTTTCTTGTCTATAAGTAAAAGCTAGACTGTTAGTTCTCTTCTATACAAATGTATGTACTTTCATGTATAATAAATTTATAACAAAAGAAAGAAATCCTTTAGATGTTATGTGACCTTGTGATTTGGGGTAAAAACCCAACTTTTTAACTGTTATTTTCCTCTGTGGCAAAGTGGTTGGATTTCATTCCATATCTGCTATTTATTAGCTCTTTTTAGCTCTTTGACATTGGGCATGTTATTAAACTCTGTACCTAGCTTAACTCATCTGTAAAGTGAGGATAATGGTTCCTACCTTTAGTCCCTTTAAGGCAAGAGTCTGAAAAGTACTTCAGTATGGCTCATGCCTAATGAGCTTAGGAGGGGTTTAGGTGGTGGATCTGGAGGGAGCGGGGGAAGTGGCAAGAAGGAAGAGATGGTGAAAGAAGGAGCTGTAGGGGTACAAAGGGCCAAATCACAGGAGCACCATGCTGTGCAATGGAATTTGATGTGATCTTGAGGGCGGTGGGTTACTTTGATAGGATTTAGGTAAAAGAATAATAAAAAAATTAAGTTTTAGAAGGGAGTACTATTAGATTGATTCAAATTTTATCTATAAAAACTTCTGAAATGATTTCATTTTAGCTCATCAGAAGGCCAAAAGATCACTTAAAATCTTGATACTCTTCATAGAATTTTACTGCTTACATAACACAAAATGTATGGACTTTAAAAACTACTTTAAGATGTGAGACCAAATATAAGAAAATATGTATTATCAGAAACAACCATGTTTCTCTCTTGACTTGTAATACATTGAAGCTATTAAAAGGTTGCTGAGTTTAAGTTATGCTGACAGCTTAGTAGCTTGAGGAAAACTGAAATCTTTCCCCCTCAAACTCAGTAAAACTAAACAAGATTTTGTTAGAAAAAGCAGTCCATGTTTTTAAGTTGATTTGTTGAAGTTTTTGAGAGAATGTATTTCCCACAGAAGTTAGAGGAAAAGTATCTATTTATTATTCTGTTGCATAGAGGTAAAGTGGAAAATCTCTACAGTTTCATAGTCTGTTTTTTACTTTTTGATATATTTCTTTCATAGTAATTTATATGCCCCCTTGTATTTAAAAACATGTTGCTTCGCCCTAACTGGTTTGGCTCAGTGGATAGAGCGTCGGCCTGCAGATTGAAGGGTCCCAGGTTCGATTCCGGTCAAGGGTATGTACGTTGGTTGCTGGCACATCCCTAGTAGGGGGTGTGCAAGAGGCAGCTGATCGATGTTTCTCACGAATGTTTCTAACTCTCTATCCCTCTCCCTTCCTCTCTGTAAAAAATCAATAAAATACATTAAAAAAACAAAACAAAACAAAACATGTTGCTTCACAGTTGGGTATAAGAGTCAGCTCTGCTTTTCTTGATTGCCATTACACAACTGGAAATATGTTCCCATAGGTAAATATTCTGTAATAGACGTGGACTTGGCAAACAAAAATCAAGGTGATGCCACTCCCTTTTAGAACTTTGCGATCCGTTTGAAGCTCTAGGGTCCATTGTCTTTATTCTGGTACGACCTTTGCCTTTATCTTGATATTATTTCTAATAATCTGGTTATCGCCTGCCTTTACTTCATAAACTTCCAAAATCCAATGTCTTTCCTTTCTTGTCTATAAGTAAAAGCTAGACTGTTAGTTCTCTTCTATACAAATGTATGTACTTTCATGTATAATAAATTTATAACAAAAGAAAGAAATCCTTTAGATGTTATGTGACCTTGTGATTTGGGGTAAAAACCCAACTTTTTAACTGTTATTTTCCTCTGTGGCAAAGTGGTTGGATTTCATTCCATATCTGCTATTTATTAGCTCTTTTTAGCTCTTTGACATTGGGCATGTTATTAAACTCTGTACCTAGCTTAACTCATCTGTAAAGTGAGGATAATGGTTCCTACCTCATAAGGTTGTTGTGACAATTAAAAGAAAATAAATAAATGTAAAGCACTTAGAATAGCGCCTGGCACGGCACATAGTGTTATTGAAATGTGAGCTGCTACTGCTTGCTGCTGCTCCTCTAATCTTTCCTCCTATCACTACTATTAGCAATCGAGGTAGTAGGTTAGTTTCCTTAGTGCATTGACTATAAAATCAGGTGCCTTAAAATGGGGACAGCGGTTATGCTAGCTGAATCATACCCAGTTTATTTAATAAAGAGCTGTAATTAAATTTGGGGGCTATGTAGAAATATTAAAATAAACTTGTTCTTATAAGCAATACATTTTTATTAAGTCAAATCATGCTTCTGCCCTCAGTTTTCCCTACCTCAGTTTACAGGATATCTCCCCAGGTGCTTAGAGATGGGAACTGTGGGAATGGGAAGAAAGAAATGCAAATGTGGCCTTACCAGCCCTTATGATAATTCCTTCTTCAAATTTCCTCTTCCCCCTGGCCTCAAATACCCTACTTACCCAAACAAATTCATCTTAGCTTCCCAACAAAAATGCACCCAATATGATCTAGGAACATGAAGGTTTCTGGTGAGTCTCCCATTCCCTGATTGATCCAAACACTTTTTCCCCCCCACTTATTAATTCACTGCAGAGAGTGGTGTTTGCTCTTTTTCAATTCCAGGTGCTCAAGTCCGGGAATATAATTCTTGGCAAAATAAATTTTCTTTTTTGGTGTATAAATTGACACTGGCCCGAAAGTGGGCATGTTACTATAAAAAAAATCTCATTGCTGCCCAAGTGGAATAGTAGTTCAGTTGTTTTTCTCTCACTTTCCCATTTCTCATCAAATCCAGGTTCTTAAACTTGAAGTATCTAAAGTTAACATTTTAATGATTTTATTGCCTTTTTTTTTGGTAATTCTTTTTTATTCTCTTTCATTTTATTTCACTTAAATTCAGACCATTACTGAAATAGGAAAACAAGAACATTCTTGTTCAGTTATTTTTGCATAGGCATCTTTTCAACAGAGCACTGTTTTTGTGCATTAGTCCTAAAACATAGAAAGCACTTTGAAAAAAATTCATAAAATCTGTTTCAGTGGTTTACTAGTTATCTTTGATTTTAAATGAGGAAATCCTGAAATAACATTTTCGGAATGAATCGCTCAGTGTCATACTTTTTAGATGCTAGATTTGCCTCAGTCTGACGATATGTCCTTACAAATATTATCTTCTCTTCTAAGCAAGTAACAGAAGTTGTAATATTATATTTATTATTTTACTTATTTCATGTTGATTCTCCCACTAGATTGTAAGCTCCATGAAGCTAAGAACTTTGTCTATTTTGTTAACTGTACTCTGTATCTAGAGCTATTTTGTTTCGTATTCTAGCCATTAGCCATATGTGGCTATTTACACTTAAATATAAACTAACATAAATTTCACAAAATTAAAATTTCGGTTTCTCAGAGGCACTAGCCACACTTTAGGTGTTCAACACTTGTATTGAACAGTGATGACACAGTAAATTTTCATCATGGAGGGAAGTTATTTTTGACAGTGCTCTAGGTGATGCTCACATAATGGTTACATAGTGAGTACTTGTCAAAGGAGTGAACGAGTGAACTAGTACAGTTATTGACTTGGGCCAAGTAATATTGTATGAATCTTGTTTGAATAATCATCTATAAAGATCATTTTGGCTTTTGATTAATCAGTATTGACATATTTCTATCCAATTTCAAAATATTGGATTTATCTTTAGTTAAAGGAAAGTATACAATAGTGCAGCAGTTTTTACCTGGAGTACCGCAAGAATTTTTAAAACATGCAATAACTGACTAGTCAGGGACACTGACCTTTTTTCCCTTAGATTGTCATGACAATAATAACTGTCCAGTGTGAATGAATTAAAATTATACCTACTCTTTTTTGGTCAGATATGTAAAAAATATAACATTTCTTAGTTTGCTGCAGAATTTCAGTAATTAGTTTGTGTGTGCCATGAGATGAAAAAGGTTAAAAATCACTACCATAGTAGATAAAAGCACGGCTTGTGGTCAGATCTTAGCTATGATGTGTAAGTATCATAGCCAAGTTACCTTCACTTATAACTTTTATAATTCCAAGACTCCTCATTATAAAAGGGATAAATAAGCTCTTACAACTCATAAGGTGGTAAGAATTAAGCAAAGTCATGCACATAAGGCGCTGGCATAGAGACTGATACACTGAAATGCTTACTAAATGAGCATTATTTTTTTACAATAATGAACACAGATATGTCTAAATTTACCTCAGTTTATGGATGATTTCAGGGTTAAAAGAACTTTATTGCTATTTTTGAGAACATCCATTGTTATAATTTGGCAGACATTTTTTTAAAGGCAGTACTACCCACAATCAAAGCTTATTATACTTACCATCTTTTAAATATGAAATTTAATTGCCATAATTAAAACACTGGACTTAATTTTTCTCTTGTAATTTTTATGACAATGTAAATATCTATCATCGTAGGAAAAGTTAGTTTCACAGTTGTTTTATAGGCAGCTTGACTTGTAAGACTAATGCACAGATATTTCTGACTTTTGTTTTGGGGTAGCTAAAAAAGAATTTGTTCCCAACTCTATTCATTTAAATGGGCTTCTCTTTGGAAAAATGCTGAATAATGAAAATGAATATTTACCTAAGGATGAGTTTCATTTAACCACATAACTATTGTGCATTTAAAGCTATGATTTAATTTCCAGGAAAACAATTAAGACATTTTTTAATTAGCAATAATACCTGATTTAATTGGGGATATTGCCTCCAAATTAAGTACCTAAATCAGTTGTGCATTTAAAGCTATGATTTAATTCCAGAAAAACAATTAAAGCATTTTTCATTAATTATAATACTGGCATTGCTGGAGATATGCCTCACTTTACACACTATCATGTTTTTTTCTTTTCTTGGATTTGAAAACAGCGTTTGTTGTTACAATAACAACAGGTAATTAAACATTTATCACCAAAATATCAGCTGACTTTATGTAAGGTAAATTTCCTTCATTTTTTTGTGTTACTATCACTCTGGTTATTATGGTGCCTTTATTTTTAGTATAAACTTGTACTCATATCTCAAAGTCCAACTTGACCTCTCAAGTTCATATTAAAGGTGACTGTTTTTATTCTCCTGAGTCCCTCTCTCTCTCTCTCTCTCTCTCTCTCTCTCTCTCTCTCGTTAATCCTCACTTGAGGATACTTTTCCCATTGATTTTTGTTTTTTTTTAGAGAGAGTGGAAAAGAGTTATGGAGGGGGAGAGAGAGACACATCGATTGGTTGCCTCCTGCACCCACCCCTACCAGGGCCTGGGATTGAACCTGTAACCCACGTATGTGCCTCTGACTGGGAATTGAATTCATGACCCTTCAGTGCATGGGCCGGGGCTCTAACCACTTAGCAACAGCAGCCAAGGCTCCTGAGTTTTTCATTAACTAATATTTGCCAATGTTTATAAAATGAAAATATAGAAAAGGGCAGATTAAGCACAGTTATTTTTACTCCCTCCAAATAAAAGGCCAGTAAAGGGATTTAAAAAAGGACAGCCCAGGGATAATTGTAACTAACCTAGAGTCCTGAGAAGCTGAAACCC
The DNA here is from genome assembly GCF_027574615.1 of Eptesicus fuscus. Lineage (NCBI taxonomy): Eukaryota > Metazoa > Chordata > Mammalia > Chiroptera > Vespertilionidae > Eptesicus > Eptesicus fuscus. The sequence continues at coordinate 81,322,362 of NC_072479.1, forward strand.
AAGCTGTTAGTGAGAGACATTGAGAAGCAACCTGATTTTCACTTCAGAACCTCAGAAAGGCTCAACAATGAGGGTGAGGCTGAACACAGGAGGACTAGGAGGTAGTGTGTGTAAAGTGGCCTTACATCCCAGATGCCTCCCGTGCTCAGTGAGGATGGATGTTTATTCTGTGGAGAATGGGAACTGGAGAACTCTTGAGTGGGGGGGCACAAGGCACAGGCAGGTAGAAGATTAAATGAAATAGTTCCTGGGCAGTGAGACATCCTAGCCCACTTACACTCATCACCAGGATTTTGGCAGTCAGGTATATATCTCCAGGTGTGAAACTGGAAGGTGCTTCCTGAAATATGTGCTCTTGCAAGATAAAAAGTAAAAGTAAGAAAGAAGGAGTCTTGGGATCCAGGAAACAAGGATCTAAGACGGGAGAAAGATGAAAGGAATGAGCGGGATAATGTGGAATTTGGATACCATGATGAAAACGGTTTAGGAGGCCTAGAGAATAGTCAGTTTAGATTCCAACAGGAATATAGTACAGGGGTCCAGGGTAGATGACTCTTGAAAGATAAAAATGATGGTGTTTAAATATATTGAAGGGAGACTTCGCTGTGGTGGAGTCTAAAGGGATGAAATTAATAAAAGTACATAGGAAATCTAAGGGTTTAGGGTAAGCTAACTTTTAACTCTAAAGAATACAGAAGGTTAAACAAAAAAGAAAATGTAATCTTAGTATATGTGAATAGCAGTTACACAGAAACAATAAGTAACACTGAATTTCAGTCTAACAGAATTTGATATAAATGTAACTTTATGTATTCTGGTTTTATCTCCAGCTTCCTCCCTAATCACTTTCTACCTCTTAAGTTATCCTTCAGTAGCTGAACTGTTGGTGGTTTCCTAAATGTTACCCAGCTGCCTCATGTCTTTGCTCTTCTCTCTTCTGGTTTATTCAGCTCATGCACTGCAGGCTGAAGCCTGAGGGATTTTATGAACTGAATGGCCTCCCAGCGTGAGGTGCCCACCTTGCATTTGGTCTTTCTCATTGCCACGTGTACCCTTTGATGCCCCTCCCTCCCACTGTACTATACATTTCTAAAGATTTTTATCTGGACTTCTCTGGTTCAGTCCTGTGAGGGAGATTTTGTTCTCTAGACCCACCCCTCATCTAGCTTCTCTTGAACTTTATACTATGTTGTTCTTACGTTTCCTGTAATGTGCTCTTTTCCTAAATATGTCTTTTCTTTCTTTTTTATTTCTAAGAGAATGGGAAGATGGGAAAGTTTTCAAGGAAGGTTTTGTTAATCCTAGATGTTGTGTGATTTTTGTATGAGTACCTACTGACAATCAGTTATTTTTGTAGTCAGCCAACTGTAGATGGTTACTGGAATGGTTTTGTTTTGTTTTTGTATATTATTTGTTGCATTACTTTCTAACAACATATTAGGATTGTCTCTATTTTTGAAGATGAATTTTTACCCTGAGAGGATTGCATTTTTACTCTGCCAACAAACTGTTAAGTGGTTTAGAATAATAGGAATAAGGAGCAGTTAAGAATGAGTTGAGAGTTTGACCTTACGTGCCCAATCATGAACTTTCCTTGGGCTTATACATGTTGACCTTGATATACTCAGGTACCTAAAAGCAGTACAGTACACAAAATATTCCATTCGAGCAAAACAACTGCCCCCTGTAACGATTCGGCTAGATCTGTAAGACCATATCTTGCTTGCTAAAGTAGAACAGACAAATTGCAACATGAATAATCCTTGATACGATATTTCTTGTCCTCTGATTAAAATGACCAATGTTTGAGTAGTATAGCAGACAGGAAGAGAGGGGTTGAGATGAGTAGTATGCTTTTATAAAGGATCTGGGAAGGGTGCTATAAGTACGTGTGCTATAAAACAGTAGAAAGCTTTACTTGACCTTCATTTAAACAAAATCACATGGCCTAAAAAAATTCTGTATATTTTAACAATTAAGCATTTTTACTTGTCATAACCTCAAGGAGATGTATTTATGATTTAGAAAAGTGGAAAGAATTTAGTACAGGTGGTGTTTCCCACTTTGTAGGTTGTAACCATTTATAAAAAATACGTTGTACAGTTTGGAAACCATTGATCTTCTTAAGGAGCTGTACTGGAAATGCAGAGTGAACCACCTGCAGTATTTTGTTTACTACTTTAGAGTCCTTTGCTCAAGGTAATACAGAGGAAGGTAGTTACGTGGCAGCAGGGTAGTTAAATATTAAAATGTTATAGCTCATCTGTGGGTTACAACTCTGCTCATTGTACCTGCAAGGTTTTATGATTTACTATTTTTAGAGGCCATTTAATATGTCATAATGAAATTTGACTTCAAGAGTTTTTATTTTATTAAAGATAATTTTAGAACCTATGTTCCTGTCTTTACATCCAGCTGGATTACATCACGCCTAGATAGCTGTATCCATTTGCCTTTGTGAGTATGTTGAGCTGTACTAATTTAACATTTGGCACACCTATGGAAAAAAATAAAAAAGATATGAGATGCTAATTTCCTCACTATTTTTTGTTTGTACTAGTTAATAGAATATCAGTGAATAATAATTCTCAAGGCTGATTTATAAAAAGTAGATATTTAAAAAAATAATTAATGGGGAGTGGGGTGGCTTAGGGTAGGTGGGATGATTTTCTCTACTTCCAAAATGTTCTCTGAAATGTGTTCAATTGAGAACTGAATTGGCAGAAAAAGTTAAACTTTTATTCTTATCCTGGGAGAAAATGGTAACAGTGAATATTCTTCTACCCCTTCTGAGAATTTGTACTCAATAACTTTTTGTTTCTGTGAGGATTTCAACTTCTTAGGTAATGTTTCCTTTTTTTTTTAAATGCTGATCATTTTTTGGTGGTGTTAGCCAAGGTTTTTGTTAAGGTCTGGGATCTCTGTCTCTGTCTCTGTCTCTGTCTCTCTCTCTCTCTCTCTCTCTCTCTCTCTCTCTCTCTCTCTCTCCTCTCTCTCTCTCTCTCTCTCTCGTCCCCTCCCCTTCCCTCTTCTCCTTCTTTCTCTTCCCCTCCCCCTCCTTCTCCTTCCTATACCCAGCATACAACCAAAGCATAACTCAGCTCTTGTCTGAACTACCCGAAATAGGAGTTTTGCAGGGGGTGAATCATCAGGAGTTTCTATTTGATGAATCTGAACCCTTACTTTTTGTTTTCCCATCTTTTCAGTTCAATTTAAAAAACACAGAATAAATAAATGGTGGAGAATATATAAATCTCCCATACAAAGACTCCAAAATAATTTATGTAGATACTCTTTCCTCAAGGAAGTGTAGCACAATTGTTGATTCCTCAGGTGTGGGCTGCATATAATGACGTCTCTCCTGTCATTAGAGGCCTGTATAGTGGTGATGAGGGAAGTCACTTTATAGTGGAAAAACCTGGCAAATGATGCCTCAGTCAGTGACCACGTTTAGCATAAACAATGGTTAAGTACTGCTAATCATAGGTACTCGAGCAGATGTGATGAGAATGGCACATATTTTGTGGTCTTCCTCTCCCAAACCTGTAACTCCAGTCTAATCAAGAGAAGATATCAGACAAATCCTTATGAAACATCAGAATACAGTACTTCTCCAAAAACTGGGAAGGTCATTGTTGCAGGATGAATTGTGTCCCCAAGAAGCTATGTTGAAGTCCTGCCCCCCATATCTGAGAATGTGACCTCATTTGGATAGGGTCTTTGTAATGAAATCAAGTTAAGATGAGGTCATACTGGACTGGGTGGACCCTGATCCACTGACTGGTGTCCTTATAAGAAGAAGGGAGTTTGGAAACAGGTAGACACACAGAGGAGGCCACTTGAAGACAGAGGCCATGACTGGAGTGATTCATCTACAGCTAAGGAAAGCCAAGATTACCAGCAACCATCAGAAGCAAGAGGAGGCAAGGAAGGATTCCTCTCATACAGCCTTCAGAGAGACTGTAGCTCTGCCAACATATTGATTTGGATTTTAGCCTTCAGAACTATGAGAGAATAAACTTCTGTTGTTTTAATCCACCCAGTTTGTGATAGTTTGTTACAGCAGCCCTAGGAAGCTAATATTGTCATCAAAAGGAAGAAAAGTCAGGAAATGGTCGCAATCTGGAGGAGTCTGATGAGACAGGAGGACTAAATGTAATGTATTGTGGATAGGATCCTGGGAAAGAAGCATATATTAGGTAAAAAAAAACAACAAGCAACTTGGGATAAAATGTTATAGGTGGAAGTGGGATATCCCTGTCCCCACTGAGTGCTAGAAGTGGGGTCCTTACAATAACTAGGTTAATTACAGCAGTGTCATTAGTATTTACTTTAGTTAATTATAAAATAGAGATATCGATTCATTAATTGTGACAACTATATCATGCTCATGTAAGATGTTAACAATAAGGAAATGGGGTGTGCAGTAATATTTTCTCTACTACCTTTACTTTTCTGTATATCTAAAATGATTCAAAATAAAAAAAAGTTCATTGCAAAAACATTCTAAAAGCCCAGAATTTAGCCGCAGTTTTAATTAGATCTCAACTGCATGCAAGGGAGTGAATGACAATCCCTTTAAGGTGGTAGCAGTGGTGAGGAGGCACTTGAACCTACTTTAGCTGATCAACTACATCACAGGGTGCTTTTGAGTCAGAAACTTCCACTGATAAGGTATATGCCATGTTAAAAGCCAATATATTATAGCAATCACTATATGAGGCTATCTGTAAGTCCACTGTTAATCATGGAAATAATACAATCAGAGAGACATACATTCAAGCCTATATAGGCAAGGTATATGTAAGAAGGAAAATTCATACATAAATAAATATATGGAGATTTTAATGAAAATTTCTCATGTCACATGTGAAATTGAATGGAAACCTTGTTGAGAAGTAGCTCAAGGTCTGATCTAACCACCATATCTCCCCATTCCCAACCCCAGCAGGATACAGAGCCTGATAATAGAGAGGTTGAGATAATTTCTTCTGTCTAAAATTTAGAGTCTAAATCATTCCCTTTCCTGCCATATTTTTATTGCTGTTGGAAGATTCCAGCTAAATTGGAGTCTTACTTCCTTTTCACCTTTAATATGTATTTAATTATAATAGAAGAAATGCAAATGACCCGGGTAAATTTATGGGTATCACATGCTATTTACATAGGAATAAGACACTCAACAGATCCACTTTCATATTTAGAAATTGTCTCAACTATGATAAAAAATTAATCCACTAATATAATACAAATAAATATTTAGATATTTAACCAGTGAAAAGTTATTACTCAAAGCCAGATTCAGCTTAACTAATAATACATTTACAACATTCTAATTAAAAGTAGTTTTTAATATGTTGTATTTATAGACCTGATGACATTTTTTTCCACATTCTTCAGTGAACAGAATGTTAAGCAATGAAGTCATTTCACAAAATAGTGACACTATTGTTTTTGTACTATCCCTTTCACTAAAGTAAATCCTCTTCCCTTCCATTTTCACATTAGCATTTTTAGTACCTTCTGTTAAGAAAACTTGACTAAAGTAAAGAATATCATTGAGGAACCCATCATGAAAAGAGCTGAAAACTGCTGGAGAGTACACAATGGTCAAACTAGCAGTGTCACTTACTGGAAAGAAAATTGGATATAAGTCAGCCAGGTCAGGGTTTAAATCCTGGTTCTAATTCTAGCTTCTTGTGTTACCACTTAGGCAAATGACGGAACTTATTTGAGGCTGTCTTCTAGCTTTATGAGGTAAAGCTAATTACCACCTCAAATTGTTCTCAGGATGGAATGAGGTGAGGTTTACAAAATACCATCTGAAGCCGGGGCTCATTGAACGTTGTTTGCTTTCCCCCCTTTTGTTCTCTGCCTGTGATTATATCTGATACAAGAAACAGATAGGACATTACTGTTCAATCATTCATGGCACTAGATGATTTTTAAGAATTTCCAAGTAACACACAATGGCACCTAGGCTCTTTATCTCACGTTCTTCATGTATAAAATGCGAATAGTACTTCAAAAATTAATGTGAAGATTAAGATAATGGATAGAAAACATTTACCGCATAACTTGGTACAGGGTAAATGGTCAATAAGTAGCAGCTGTTCTTTTAAAAATTAGCATATTTTCTCAAATCAGCATGGTATTAACAATGTTTTGAACTGAGATAGTAGTCATTTTCTATATATAACACCCAAGCAGTGTATGTGTGCTGATGATGTCATCATAGCAACAAGAATTAGAAGGAAATACTGAAGCAGTAGTAATAGGGTATATTTGGCTCTCCTCTGTGTTAGGCCTTTGTATAAACTCTGTCACAATATTGAACATATAATTAGTGCGAAAGTGTTTCTTTTTAGTTGGTTATTGAATTTTAATAATGAGTATTCTTCTTCAGCTAGTTGTTAAACCAACATTCTGGTTTGAACATAGATTCTCCACCAAATTATGTTCCAACTTACAAACAACTTAAGAATTTTCTCATAATTATAAAAAAGAGGAACTTAGATAATTATTTTTAAGTGATTACAGTGTATTGATTTAAAGACATAAAATTATTCTCCCTACATTTATATTGGCCTTGAGAAAATATTGTTTCTATATGGCCTAGAAATTATTGCAATACCTTCACAAGTGTTAGCCACTATTATAATTTTTATTATTATTACTATTATAACAGTTTGTTTTTAGTAGTTTTCCAAGTTTATTCATTGACAAAAGTTCTTTATTTCTAAGTATTAGGCCAAATGACAGAGGGAAATAGATGGTGACTTCTCTACCGACAGTCATTCTAGAAGACCCTGTAGGAGACACTGTGTAATGATTCAGAAGGTTTAAGGCAGATTGTTTGTGTTTTTATGTTTTAAGCACAATCTTTAGTAGACAGTGTCACAACGTATTGCTTAAAAAATGAATCTCAATGGTCTTTTAGTTAAAGTCTCAAATAATGATAATCACCCCCATCTTGTTTTAACTTAGATCAAGAAACATACATTAAATTTAAATCGAAGTATATATACTTCAAGATACTTTGTCAAAGCCAAACAAACAAGTAAATAAAACCTTAAGTAAATAAAAATGTCTGTGACATTTTCTCAGAGAACAAATTATTTTTAAGGACAGCTTAATATACAAAGAGCTACTAGTTGTGTGTTAGCCAGATTGGGCAGGTGGTGTTCTAACATCGAGTCACGATTACATACTCATCAGTTTGAAAATTGATATCAGATGCAAGCAGGAGTAAAGAAAGGGGAGACTAAATTTTATCTATCTATCTATCTATCTATCTATCTATCTATCTATCTATCTCTATATCTATCTATCATCTATCTATCTCTATCTATCTATCTATCAATTATCTGGGTCTTAAGACTTTCTAATACAGATTTAACTTGCTGTTTTAGCTTACTATAGCCTCGTTTATTTCTTCTTCAGTGGTTTTTATACATTCTGTTTACTTCCCTTTTAAAATTTCAGTGTTTAACATTTTTGTTGTGCTTAACTTAGATCTTAAATTGTTTTATTTTTATCCTTGTAATTGCCAAATAATATTATTTTCTGTAGAAGGTAAGAGGAAAATTATAGTAACTATAACTTATAAAAGGTGTTTTCATAAGGAAATTGATGCTCTATTTCAAATCTTTTAGAAGCTATTATGACAGTTTTAGTGTATGTACACTTTTAGCAGAATTAAATAGATAATTTAATAGAGTTAACTGAGTAGAGTCCTTAAACTTGCCATGATAAAGAAAAACTTTGTCTCCTTGGCTTTTTAGTTGTCTTAACAGCTAATAAAAATTAAAACACCTTACTTTCCAGTTGATGGTTCTCCTATATATGATTCATATAGGTATAAATTGGATGTCTTCTTAAGGCCTAAAGGAAAACAAACATTTGTAATTATTTTCTTTGCAAGGTGTGTGTTGTCATTGCTATATTTAAATATTTGAAAACCTCTGTATTGCTACATGAACATTGTGACAGGTGAAACTATGATTGCTAAATGACAAAAGTTTCTATGTTTTTAAAATTCAGTTTAGCAAATCAACATTTTCTGTTCCCTTTTCTAATGCTCTCTTATTCTGACATATCACTATTTAAAAAACAAAACACAAACCATGTATTATTTGACTGTCATGAAGAATTAAACATAAAAAAGATGAGATACTGTGGCTATCACTTTTCATTAAAGCCAGCCGATGTGGTTTTAAAATGCAGACCAGATCAAAATCAATACAAACCCTGGGGGTTTAATTCTGAATGAACCAGCTTATTTTGAAAGAGTACTTCTTATTTTTAACTTTGGAAGTTAAACTTACATATGCATCTGTCTCATTTGATGTTTCACTAGTCCTGTGAGCTAGGAAGACCGGGAATTATCTCTATTTTACTGATGAAAAAATTGGTATAGAGGTTTAATTGACTTGCGTAGGCTAGTTTGTGCCAGAGATAGTGTCAGAGTTTTAGCCTTTCAACTGTGAATGCCTGTGTCTTAAACAGTAGTTCTGAATTCATTGTGTTATTCCCGTCCTCTGTCCTGGCCAGACTTCTGGAATGATGTGCTCTACCTGGACTCGCTAGGCTTATGAGATCCAATTGTAAAACATTAGTTTTGTAAGCTGCTGTTAAACCATTAATCGCTTGAAATGGGCCACGGTGTGAATATTAATACCATGGAAATTAGCAAGCACTACAAATCAGGGTTTCATTTTTCCTCCTGAAAAATGGTTTACCTGTATACCACTGTATCGAAGTATAAGTTGAAGGAAAACAACAAGAAAAGCAGAATAGATCAATTTAATATAAATATAATATAATTTTATAAATGCAGTACTTATCTAGGATAGAGGTCAATATTTCTTTGTTCCTTAATTTAGAAATTTGCTTCTACGCTGCAAATAAATATGGGCAAGACTATCAGGAGAGCTTGAACTAAACTGGAGTGTTTATATATCCTAACCAGTTTTTAAGATCTAGGTCAAGTTCCAGCCCTCGAAAAAATTATGCAGTTGGTATGACTTTTCCTTCTTCTGAACCTCTAGTGGGTTTCAAATAGAGCCACATACATGGAGACTTATTTACTGTGTGTTTCATATGGATTAATGTATCTCCTTAAGAACACAATTAACTCTGAAGAGTGAGACATGGATTTTCCTTCCTTCTTTCTTTCTTTGAATAACTATTTAATGAACACCTATTTTATGCCTGCTGCTATCTTTACTGCTTAGGAAACACCAGTTAACAAACAAAAGTCTATGCCTTTATGGAACTTGTAATCTAGTGGAGAGTCAGGAATCAATTTAAACAAAATGAAAAATATCATTATGGTAAGTCCTTGGCAAACTTGTTTATAGTGTAGAGAGTGACTGATGGTGGGTTTTCATCTATTCATGGAGGTCAATAAAAGCTTCCCTGAGGACACTGAACTGGCACCTGAAGAGCGAGAACAAATTAATTTGAAGTTACTAGGTTTTTTAAATATATGAATACAAATATTATTCAAAATTTATACTAATATTTAAAAAGTTTATCTTTACTTTGTTGAAAGATATCCCCTTTTTCCCCCCCATTGACTCCTTCTAGCCCCACCCACCCTCACCCCAGGCCTTCACCACACTATTGTCCATGGATTATGCATATCTATAATAATAATAAAAGCATATATGCTAATTAGACTGGATGTCTGTCTGGATGACCTTCTGGATGAAGCCGGGGCTGCAAGGGAAGCCTGGGTCCTGGGTGCCAGAGGGAAGCCGGTGCCGGCAGCCTGGAGAAGGAAGGCCTACTCTTGCATGAATTTAGTGCATCGGGCCTCTAATATGCATATAAATTACCCTGTTAATCTCTTCTCACCCATAGACTTTTTATGCCTTCCCAATCTGAATCAAGTTCCCTAATCCTATGGCCTATATATCATTCTGAATTTTCCCTTTTAAAGGTAACAGCATTTTAAATTTTATATTTATTCATGAAGTGTCTGTTTTTTCCGCTAGACCATTGGCCCAAAGCTGGGACTATATCTCTTCTGTTTACCTTGCTCGTACCTGACACATAGTAGTCACTAGGTGGTTGTTAATGCTCCTACTCGCTTTGCCAGTATCTTATAAGAAAGCTGGGGTATGTCCTACCTACCTCTCCTTTGTCGAGAAGACATAGTAATAGGATGTGGCAAAAGTAGGTTTACAGTTAATCATATGGAAAATAATACAGTAATTATTAAATAATAATACAAGAATAAACTTTGTGTTTTGTGCACTCACACTATAAACCTACTTTGTCCTACCCTATATATGAAAGTCAGGAAAATAAGACAATGTCCAAAATGGTTTAGTGCCACAGAACCCAGGGAATACCAAGTCTCCAGGAGTGAATTGAAGTAAATCAGGTGTAGCAGGATTGTCTCGGAGAAAAAAAGTCAAGGCCATTGATTTGGCAGTAAGGAAGTTTTACTTATTCATCTTGTTTGAAGAAAATGTGTTCAATTTGTGAAACAGATTAAAAAATTATTTCTGAAGTTAAATAACCTGGTATTAATTTTTAAAATTGTTTTCTTGTGAAAAGTAAAAGGAATGTTTAAATGAACACATCTTGTAAAAAAGATGTATTTAAGTGTGCATGTATAAGATATTGTCCAATGTGCTATGGAGGAAGAAAGAAAAGGAGGGAGGGATGAAGAAAATAAAATTAGATGCAGGGAAAAAGAGTGGAAGGAAATTGATGGGTTTGTGAAATGATTATCTTTAAATGATAGTACTCAGGGAGATATTTTTCCTCTTTGCACTTTTATGTATTTTATTATTTTCTATATTTCTCAAGTTTTTAAATTGAATTAACCTATACTAGTTTATAATAAAACAATAAATGGTACAATTTCATGAAGCTGACAATTGATTATGAGTGTGATTTTTTTCCTTGCCTAAATTTGCTAACAATTTTAGTATATTAATGTTAAATGTTAATTGGATCTTTGTTTATATGTCCATTCGTACTTCTTGTGCCTGAGCTCCTTGAGGGTGGAGATATTTGTGTTTATATTTCCAGCATCACCTTGGCAATGACAGATATTTGTTGAATGGATAACTTTGAAACTGAGGTGTCATGATCCTTTTATTGCCTTCAGTCTTTGTACCTTTCATTTTGTAGAACACATGATTGAAAGCCACGATGAATGGTCATATTTCTAATCATCCCAGTGGTTTTGGAATGTATGCATCTCAAATGAAGTAAGTTGGAAGGTTTATATTTAATTTGTTGTTGTTGTTTAAATTTGATTTATCTTTTTAATGAAAATATTAGTTTTATTTCTTTATGTAGTTCATTCCTCCTTAACATATACTGTCTTTGTGACACTAACATATGTTTGCTGTTTCTGATAAGAAAAGATGCTTAAGTAATATCAACTCCAGGGGTAGTGATTTAATATAAGATGTTTTGTTCTGGTATTTTAAGTTTTATTGCTTCCTATATATATACTCTACTTCAGAGCTTTCAGTTTCTCTGGAGAAATTTATTAATGTTCTTCAGAAGATATTGGCATTTGAGGAGATTTAAATGTCATCTAATCCAGTCTACAAAGATACTAACCATTGTGTAAAACAGAAAAATAGATCAGACACACAAAACAATCCTTGTGGCTCCAGGTACAACTTGAGATCACCACTCTGACTTAAGTGGCCATTGCCTTACATATTGTGCTTAATATTATTATTTTATATTGGCCATTGTGGTATATACTTTGCTCATCATTTTTCAAAACCAGATTATTCACATTGTAAAGAGTTATGCTTACCCCTTTCTTTCTACAAAGATTATTGCAAATCTCTTTACTTTTGACCAGTAAGAAACACCCCGTATGTCAGCTGCCATCTTTTCTTGTACATCAGGGAAAGCTTGGCCATACCCTTGGTTTTTTTTCTTCTGTTTTCTTACAATGAATATCCACTTAATCATGAATTTATAATAATTTCTTCTATTAAAGGACCCTTGTTTCTATCCCTTTCTTCTATTCTTTCTATTTTAGCCCTGTTTATGGCCATTATCTCCTACTTGAATTTTCATAGCATCTTTCTATCCCATCCCCTTGCCATTAGTTTCTGAATTGTCTTAAAAAATTGGATCATGTCACTTCCTTGTGTAAACATATTTACTATACCTAGAAATAAAAATATTTGCCTTCTCTACTCCTTGAGCCATTCGTCTGACAAGGGACATCACATTAGATGCATTTTCCCTCAGACACCATGCTTGTTCTTAAAGCCAGGTCCAGGTGCCTTTTCCTCACTCCGTTCTCCACTTGCGTGAAGAGCTTCTTCCCATTCGTTTAGACTCTGCTTTAATGTCAACTTGGCTGTAAATTCTTGGGCATCCTGATAAAAATGTTAGCCTTTCTGTGATCCTACATGTGTTAGATATTAGTTTTGCCCAGATATTACATTCTATCGTAGCTATTTTACTTGTTTCACTAACAGTACCCTGTTCCCCTAACCCCTATACCACTTATTCTTCTTGTTTAGGACTTAATAAATGTTTACTGAATAAATAGAAAAAAACAATTTAAATATATTATGTTTGCTTCATATAATGTATTAGGAGGAGGAGGCTAGTTTTAAGATAAAGCTGATCAAATTTAATGATAAAGTGTTATTTTGGTTAATTGCATTTAAGTATTTGTGAAAATAGGGAATGTTCCATTACAGCTGGAATCATTGAGAGCTTTTTATAACTGGATTACTGCTCAGTATGGCAAACTTAAACTCTTCTAAGAACTTTCAACCTTGGTGAACCTTCTTGGCTACAGTTTCACCTTGGCATTTGAGAGGAGGTGTGATTTGCACCAGTTTCTATTTCCTGACCACTTAGCAGAACAGGATCCGCCTCATTTTGGCAAATCTAGTTAGCATAAGTTCAGTATGTTTGTTTAAAGCACATGGTGATGATGGTGCATTGGAATTTTTATTGACATTTTTGAGTTTTTATGACTGACTTTGGACTTTAACCCAGCACAATGACCATTTTTTTATTACAGCGGCTACGGATCACCACCCACCTTTTCCCAGATGGACAGAGAACAAAGTTCAAAAACAAGTGCAAAGGCTCTTTATGGTATGTTTAGTTATTTGATAATGGGTATAATTCTATTTCTGGCCCCTTATTTTTCTACAAATGAACATTTCAGAGTCATAGTGTGAACCTATGCTTTGTTCTGTGTTCTTTGGAATGAAGTAGTGATAGATAAGAATTATTTTAAAGAGTTTTTACAGATACTACCAAAGCTGTGACCTCTGCTGGCTAGCATACAATTTAGAACATTTCAGTGCTTTCTAAGGAGCCTTTTGCATGGCACCAATGCTCTAGGTGGAGTTTCCCACCTAATTGCTTATGATATGCTTGTTGATCTTCATGACTGATCCAGTTGATTGCGAGATGACAGTAGACAGCACTCCTTCCTTGGATTCCTTGAACTTTTTGGGTAGTGTCACACTATGACCAGTAGCATTTATATATTTCATTCTGCATTGCAAAACAAGCAGGCTTTCTCCCTGATCCTTCTGTAACTTCCATTGTTCTTTTTACATAGACTCACATTATAAATAATGTGTTTTAAACTTCAGTTATAAAAGGTATTATTGAAAAGCAGATAAGGACCACATATGTTTAGGAAGGCATTTGTTTTTACAGTCTTTATGGCCTTTTAATGTTGTACAATAATAAAGAATCAGAATATGATTGTGGTTAATAGCGAAGACTCTGGAATCAGACTTCATGGGTTGAAATCCATTTCTACCATTTATTAGCTGAATGATCTTGGGCAAATTACTTTGCCTGTCTGTACCTCATTTTTGCTTATTGATATAAGGGGCTATCTCAGAGGGTTGATATGAGAATTAAATGAGTTACTACATGTAAAATGCTTAACAATGCCTTGCTAGTAGAAAACATTATATATTTGCTCTTATTAATATTGACATTATCATTATTATTATTTGGGAACCAACAGCATTTTCTAAATTTGAATTTTTTTTTACGTTATCTAGATCTACAATGTCTTTGCTATGATAATGAACAATTCTAAAGATTTTGGGATTTTTTTTCTGCCTATATATTCAGTGACTACACTTTAGGACTCAAATTCTACATTGAGAAAATGGATTTTATACCATACATGGATACATTTTCTTCTGGCCTTGTCAATCTGATTTGTGTTGGTTTCTGTTTTCTCAAGTACTGTATTGTGACATCCTTCCTGTGGTCTAGTAGTTGTGAATTGTAGATCTAGAGAATACATTCAACAAATACTTACTTAGTGATATATGGTCCCTGACGTTAAGGCACATCTAGAGAATGACATGAAGAAACTGGAAAAGAGAAAAACATATTTTTTTTGGTAAGAATAAAGTAATTTCTTCAGTTTCTCATTTCCAGACAGGTATTTATTTTAAGTGTTTCTGTGTGCTAGGCCTTGGTCATCATAGTCTCTATTTCTGTGTTCTTTCATTCATTTCACAGATGTGTAAGAGATGGTCATGCTTATATATCATTTTGGTGAGGAGGTAGTCTAGTAAATAAACTGTTATAATAAAGAGCTAAAGACTGTAAGCTGGACAGTGTATATAATGTGCACTGGGAGTGGTCACGTAGTCAGGTGGGATTTTATGGAAGAGTTGAGCCTTGAAGTGACCTCTACAAATGAAGTAGCGTTCGCCAGGTAGGAGGGAGCTGTAAACGTCAGTATAAACTCTTTTAAAACTTAGCTGTATATGCTATGAAGGTAGGCCGTATTTGCCACGTTTACTTCAGGATTCCCGTAAGCTTAGCACTGTGGCTAATGTATAATTTATGCTCAGTAAACGCCTATAGCATGAATGTAATGAATTAGCAAACTGCACATAATTTGCTGTTAACTGTAGAGTATAAGGTGGTACATTTGTAAATAAGATTGGAAAAATAAACATGGTCCATATTATACTAATGAATTGGATATTGATTACAGGGAATGCCCAGCCATTGAAGTGTTTTAATCAGGGGGGTAAATAGGTCACATTCATCTTGGGTCTCCTTACCTAGTAACAGTATTGAGGGTAGATTTGGTGCATATGGATAGAAACAGGTGAATCAGACATCTATATAATAGCCCTAAGACTTTGTTAAGCAGAAAGAGTATTAATCTTCTCACAACAAAAGCCTAAAAGTCTGTTTTTAGAGAGCTAAGAAAGGAATAAGGGATAAAAAATTAGTTCTCATCTGTAAATTTTAATATTTATGTTGTATTAGCAGCAACTTTATAAAACCATAGATTCAAGGATTGAAAATCTTTAGCTTTTAAGCAGTAAATTTTTATTTTCCCCTTTTTACATATAAAGCAACATGAAGCCCCTTATTAAGGTGATGTGATTTCTCAAAGTCACATAATTTCAAAAGTCTTGAATGTAAGAAATGACAATTTTTATGTCATGTGATGAAAATGAAGAGTGATAAGGAAAATAGAGGATATAAAGAGAGGGATAGAATGAAGCAAAATAAAGAAGCATTTATAAGGAAGAAAGAAAACTTAGCAATGTATTGGGCTTACAGGAAAGAGGGTTTTAAATTCCTGGAAGTTGCAGATAATGTTTCATTCTCTTTGTATCTAATACTTACCACTCCTTCCCAACACACTGTACACAAACACAGACACATGCCTTCTCTCTAACAGACTCTCAATAAATGCCTATGGAATGAATGGATAGATTGATGATGGCAGTAGTGAAATGTATGCATGTTTGAACAAACCTTTGCAATAAACAATTCTAGTTGAAATGTTAACTACATTTAGTTAACATTGGGGGTTCTTGACCTCCTAATCGGCATAGTTTTAACTTTCTTTTTGTAACTAGAAAGTTTGTGAAGGAGAGCGTTGTAACATAGTTTATTTTGTCAAAATGTATACATTTTCTTAAAAATTTCTCCTTTCACAATTATTAAACTAGTTGAGTAAATCTTTCAAGAATTAATTGGCTTCCGGGATGATCTGTTAACTACTTTGGGATATGAGGAACCTATTTAGTGTACTGGAACATGGGTTTTACACGAAGGGCTGCTGTTTTTTACACACTGGCCACAGGCTAGATGCTGTATCAAGAGTTTCATGTAGCTTGCTTTTTTCATGAAGACAGTTTTCAAACCTGACAACATAATGTCAGTGACATGATCAGAGAGGCAGCATGGGTTTTTGATGCCAAGTGATGGCATGCTACCATAGGGCTGCCATTTTGAGCAAATGATTTAACCTATGGGCCCGGTTTCCTCTTCTATAAAGTATAATAATAATAAAAATAATAATAATATTGTGATAAGTTTATATGAGAAAATAGAAGTAATGAGCCTATCATAAAGCTGTGGGGATGGGTATAGGAGTGTCACTTTTAGTCCTGAGTCTTCAGATGAATCAAGGCCCTCAAATTTAATATTTTAATACATTTAAATGATGCTATACATCTAATCACAATGATACTCTGATAGGATTAAGAGGTAATTTTCATGTCTGACCAGTGTGGCTCAGTTGTTGAGCATTCTCCCATGCACCAGAAGGTCTCTATTCCAAGTCAGGGCACGTGCCAGGGTTGTGGGCTCAATCCCCAGTAAGGGGCGTGCAGCAGGCAGTCAATCAGTGTTTCTCATTGATGTTTCTATCTCTCTTCCCTTCTCCCTTTCTCTGAAATCAATAAAAAAATATTAAGAAACATTTTTAAAAAGAGGTACTCTTCATGATATATTTTTAAGCTTCTGTTCCTCAAATTATTTTATAAACCTACTAGAGGCCTGGTGCACGAAATTCGTGCACAGAGGGGGGTTGTCCCTCAGCCCAGCCTGTACCCTCTCCAATATGGGACCCCTCGGGGGATGTCCAACTGCCCGTTTAGGCCCGATCCTGGTGGGCAGTAGGATCCCTAACCGGGCAGTCGGACATCCCTCTTACAATCCAGGACTTCTGGCTCCCAACTGCTTGCCTGCCTGACTTCCTGATTGCCCCTAACCGCTTCTGCCTGCCAGCCTGATCACCCCCTAACCACTCTGCTGCCAGCCTGTTTGCCCCCAACTTCCCTCCTCTGCCGGCCTGGTCACCCCTAACTGCCCTCTCCTGCAGAGTTGATCACCTCCAACTGCCCTCCCTTGCAGGCTTGGTCCCTCTCAACTGGCCTCCCTTGCAGGCCGGGTGCCTCCCAACTGCCCTCTCCTGCTGGCCATCTTGTGGTGGCCATCTTGTGTCCACATGGGGGCAGGATCTTTGACCACATGGGGGCAGCTATATTGTGTGTTGCAGTGATGATCAATCTGCATATTACTCTTTTATTAGATAGGATTGAGGCCTGGTACAGGGGTGGGGGCCAGCTGGTTTGCCCTGAAGGGCGTCCCGGATCAGGTGGGGGTTCCCTTGGGGCGTGGGGCGGCCTGAGCGAGGGGCCTGTGGTGGTTTGCAGGCCGGCCACGCCCCCTGGCAACCCAAGGAGGCCCTGGTATCTGGAATTTATTTTCCTTCTACAATTGAAACTTTGTAGCCTGGAGCGGAACCAAGCCTGGGGCTCCCTCCGAGGCCGGCAGCCATTTGTGTTGGGATTATAATTGAAACTTTGTTGCCTTAAACTGGTGGGCCCGGCCAGGGTGTGCAGTAAGCTTTGCTTCCCCTGTTGCCGGCAGCAACCCTGGCCTGCTCTTTGGGTTTCACAGCAAAATTGAGGAAAAGGTACAGAGATTTTCCATATACCCCCTTGCATATAAATAACCTCCTCCACTTTCAACATTCTCCACCAGAGTGGTACATTTGTTACAGTTGATGAGCCTACATTGATATATGTCATAATCACCCAAAGTCCATTGAAAGCTAATTTAATGTTCCTGATTTGGAAGTTGAATATCAATTTTTATTGCAGCATATCAATTCAGTAATGTTAAAATGGTATGTAAAGAATTTTCATCCTTGGTTACTGAATTCACCCAATTTCATGTCTTTGGATTTGTATATTCAGGTTCATTGGATAAAAGCTATTGGGAAAACTAGTGAAGCACAACCAGGGGTATTACGATCAAGTGAAGTTTATTCCTGGTACTAATTGATTCAGAGAGAGACAGAGACTGAGACTTGCTCTTAGATTGGGAGTTGAGCAGCTTATAACACTAGAAAGCCAAAACTCTGCTGCCAGATTCATTATTATTATTTAACACACTACTTGACTATGATTTACATTATTAATTTGGAAAGACAACCTTTCAATTTAAAGAGATAAGATATAGTAGATGAATTTGCATTTGCACAGATTCTGAAGCAATGGTTTTTCACCCTTGGCTGCACATAAAAATTGCCTGGGCTTTTATAAATCCCAGTGCCCAGACTGCACCCCAGACCAATTTCATTGGAAACACTAGACAGTGGGCCCTCAGCAGTATTTTAAAGTTTATTTTAATATGAAGCCAGGGTTGAGAATCTTTGTTAGAGAAAGTGGTGGATGTCATTGGATTCTTTATCTTGAGTTATCATTGAGACTTAATTTAGGATTTTCACACTTTCAAGGCTTTTGGTGAGATATTCAGCTTAGGAGCATAATTACTGTTTACAACTGTACTTCAGAGTACAGATGATTCTCATAAAAAAGAAATGTAATTGCCTTTCAAAGCCTTCTTTCAAAATTTCCCATTAAAATGTTAATGCTAACCTTCATTTATTCATTGACTTAAACCATTGAAACTACTTATTTATTTATAAATCTATTTAATGGCATTTCTACATTTTTGGGGTATTTTTTCTCATAACACATACATCTTATTTATTGTATGATATCAGAGAGAAGACAGCTTTTGAATTCCTAAATTGGTTTCTTAATGTGGAATATTGGAAATGGCACCATATCTTCTAGACAATCAGAATGTTCAGTTAACCTCATACTATTTACAAATGCTGCCAGGTAGTCAGTTTTCTATTTCTTAAAAGTATGTTTCTGTGAGATTTAG
This sequence comes from Eptesicus fuscus, assembly GCF_027574615.1. Classification (NCBI taxonomy): domain Eukaryota; kingdom Metazoa; phylum Chordata; class Mammalia; order Chiroptera; family Vespertilionidae; genus Eptesicus; species Eptesicus fuscus. The sequence continues at coordinate 81,341,352 of NC_072479.1, forward strand.
AAACTTTGTGTTAGGAAATTTGGGGAAACAAATTTTACTACTTCATAATGAGAATACTTAATTACAAAAAATACAGTATTTTTACCTTAAACTGTTTGCCTATCATGTAATGAGCATCTTAGGGCTACCATATCATAACCTGACTAGGGGCCCGGTGCACGAAATTCGTGCACTGGGGGTCCGGGGACTCTCAGCCCAACCTGCCCCCTCTCACATACTGGGATCCCTCAGGGGATGTCCTACTGACAGCTTAGGCCCGCGCCCCACAGGGAGCGTACCTAAGCCGCAGTCTGGCCTCCCTTTGTGGGAGGCAACCGGGCTGGTTAGGGGAAGGCACCAGCCACATCACCCCACTGCTGCAGCCACTGTCAGTCACCGCAGCCACCAAGGTGTTTTCATCAACACGGACTCCAGTCCCTTCACCAAGAAAAAATGACAACTTTCTTTAGGTATTTTCAAGATGTGTCTTTCATAGGATATGGATTTCTTTATTTATTTTTTATCCTCACCTGAGGGTATGTTTCCAATGACTTTTAGAGAATGTGGAAGAGAAAGGGAAAGACAGAGAGAAACACTTTGATTGGTTGCCTCCTGCATGAGCCCTCATCTGGGCCCTGGCCAGGGAGGAGCCTGAAACCTAGGTACATGCCTTTGATCAGAATCAAACCCAGACCCTGCTGACTGCAGGCTGAGGCATTATCCACTGAGTCAAACCGGCTAGGGCAGGATATGATATTTCTTAGCCCCTCCAGCAGCAGACCTTCATTTTTTTCTCCAGAAGTGTGGTGGAAAAACCCTAGATCACCTTTTTGGATTCTTATTACCCAAGTTACTAAGAATATTACCAGTGGCATACAGGAAGCTTAGCCAATGTGCAGTCAGAAAAGGTGTTTCCTCTATAGTTCACACCAATGGAGGGCTGGGCAGGCCTCTCCAGCTCCCTCTGATCACCGGCTCAGCCCCTGCCCAGGCCTGCCCAGACCGAAAGCCTCTTGGGCAGGAGCAGAAACCCAGCTCCCTGTGATCAATTGCAGGGGGTCCACTCCTGCCCAGGCCGAAAGCAGACCCCCAGCTCCCTGCCCAGGCGATCGATCACAGGGGGTCCGCTGGTGCACCAGGCCGAAGCAACCCCCAGCTCCCTGCAATCGATGGCAGGGGGTCCACTCTTGCACCAGGCCGAAGAAACCCCCAGCTCCCTGCAATCGATGGCAGGGGGTCCGCTCTTGCACCAGGCCAAAAGCCGCGGCTGGCGGCTTTTGGCCTGGAGCCTGAGCGGACACCCAGCTCCCTGCCTCCGATGGCAGGGGTCAGCTCTGGGTGCCTATGTATGCAAATTACCTGCCATCTTGGTCGGGTTTATTTGCATACTCGCTCTAATTGGATGGTGGGCGTGGCTTGGCTGGTGGGCGGGGCTTGGGCATAGCGAAGGTGTGGTCAATTTGCATATTACTGTTTTATTGGTAGGATGCCTTGGCAACCATTACCATTACTTTTGCTGTGCTTAGGTCACAGCAAAGGAAATAGATCTGCCTTCATGTTCTGAGTCTGCCATACAGAGTTGTCTTTGAAGATGATGAGCCAGTGATTCTGAAATAGTGATTATTTCTAGAAGTTCTTTTCTTAGATATGTCCTTGAGTTACATATTATATTTCAAAAGTTATAATGTTTTCTCCAACAATTATCCATTTGTTAATATCTCACATTGATTAATCCTTAGCTAACCATCAGAAAAATCATATTTGTTTGCTTTTAAAAATATGTAGAATATAGTCATGTAAGTGAAGGTTTATGTTTTGTCATATCGAAATAGAAAATTTAAGGTGAAACCAGATCTTTCTTTTTGATCACATTACTTTGGTAGGACCAGATGGATCATACTTCTTCAGGTCATCAGCCAAACAAAAAAAGAAAGGTAGCAGATACTGAATTTTGTAGTGTGTGTGTGTGTTTATTAAGTAACTTTAATGCTGCAAAAGCAAAAATAGAATATATTGGAATAATATCAGTGATGTAATATAAAGCATATGAATATTTTCATTTCAGTTTTAAGGCAAATATAAATGAAAAGATAATTAGTTTTATATGCATTAGGAAACAAGAATTTATTGAAGCTCTTAAATAATTCCACAAGTTACCATTCTGAGTTTGTATATGTGCTTTATATTTTTGTACTTGATTTGCTTTTATGTTTAGCAGAACTTTCAACTTCTATTATAGGAAAAGCTAAAGGTTTCTATAGTAACTGAAATAAACATATTTATATTCCAAAAAATTTGGTTATTAGGAAAGCTAAGGAGTGTGTGTGTGTGTTAAGTTTAATACTGGAGGAGTCTTGTGGTTTGATCTTGTTTAACCCTTTTGTTTTAAAATAAGGGTGCTGAGCCCTAGAGATAAGTGTCTTGCCCGAGTTTAGTCCCCTACGTAGTGACAGAGCCAAGGCTAGAATCACAAATCTGGTTCCCATTTAGAGTTATTTTTGTTATTGTTTTTTAAATCATAGCATTCTGCTTTAGAAGAAATAGGCAACTTTGAATTTACAAATAAGCAACTTCCTTGATTGGAAAGTAACAAATGCAAAATATTGCCTCCACATATTTTATATTTTATTTTGGTTTTGCAGCATTTTACAAAAGAAAATTAAAGGTTTATTTGTGTTTTTAAAATAGTTGGTGCAGTAACTTTCTACCTGACTTCTTATTTTCTCTAACAGCGTATATCTACAAGTCTGAGTATCACTTTGTGTCTGTCGATGTGTGAAAATTGTTAAAGTTTGATGGCAATCAGTATGATTGGATTATGTTTTGAATCTCCTCTAACACTCTCCATAGTTTGGATATTGTGAAAGGAGATGTTTCTTGCAGTGCATATTATTTTAATAGTCTAACTCATATAATACAGTATCTATGACAGTATTTATAGTTCTCTTTTGTTCTCAGTGTACTAACAGATGAAATTTACAAACCATTTTTCATCCTTTTCCCAAATAGTAGGTCCCTGATCAATAAAACCTTTAGATAAAATACCTTGTGTTTTTACAATCTTAATAATCTTGTTGACCTTTGGGATTGTGAAAATTTATATAGGGTCAAATTGTTCATGCATTTCATTTAAACTTGCTGGTAGCTTTTTCAATTAATGTGAAGTATGAGTGTTTTCAGAGATAAGACCCAATGGTGACTTGTCAACTACTGTATTTATATGTGAGATAGACTGGTTTTAGAGATGGCTACAAGATACTGACATATGAACTTCAGCCTTAGTGGGTAAATAACATCTTTTAAACTTCTCTTTCAGAACAAAGGAAGAATTATGCACGTGACAGTATCAGCAGTGTATCAGATATATCCCAATACCGTGTTGAAGTAAGATGCTTTTGACATTTGCTAAAATTTAGAATGAACCTTTAAGAGTTCTTTTACTACCAATAAAATTGTATTTTATTTTATTCCTGTGATGTATTCTATATCGTGCTGATCGTGTTGACCTTTTTTTTTTTTTTTTTTAGATTTTTGGAAAATAGATGTTAAGTGTAAAAGTATTTTGTTAGTCTGGTGTCTATTTTCATATAGAATAAATTAAAATTGCTACTCATCACTGTCAGCCCAATTTCTGTTAAAGACAGGACAAAGACTTCTATTTTATATTAGATAATTTTCTTAGAATTAAGCCTTTGATAGTTTTAATTTTATTTTTATCTCAAGTCATTACTAGAGCTACTTAAAGAGTGTTTTTATTTTTTATTTTTTCCTTTGTTATCTTGGAAGATATTTGCTCTTAATTAGAATCTAGGTGTCCTTTGCATATAGTAGAAAATATTTAAGTAGGGAAGTAAATTTTATTTTTTTAAGTTGAGATAACATTGGTTAATAATATAAGTTTCAGGTGTACAGCATTATAATCTGACATCTGTATACACTACATCGGACTCACCACCAAAAGTCTAGCTTCCCTTTGGCACCATACATTTCACCCTCCTCCCACCCCTGGCCTCTGGTAACCACCAATCTGTTGTCCGTATCTATGAATTTGTTCTTGTTTTTTTTGTTTGTTTCTTTTTTGTTCTTCATGTGAGTGAAGTCATACCATTTTGTCCTTTTCTGGCTGATTAATTTCACTGAGCACAATACCCTCAAGGTCCATCCATGATGTCACAGTGGCAGTATTTCAACTTCTTTTATGGTGAAGTAGTATTGGATCGTGTGTGTGTGTGTGTGTGTGTGTGTGTGTGTGTGTGTGTGTGTGTGTTATGTATATGTATATGTATATACACATACATTCTATGTATATCTATATGTATAGGTATATCTCACATCTCTTTTATCCATTCATCTGTCTGTGGTCACTGGTTATTTCCATATTTTGACTATTGTAAATTTTGGCTGTAGTAAACATAGGGGTACATATATCTTTTTGAATTAGTGTTTTTTTAGCTTCAGGTGAATACCCAGAAGTAGAAGATCTAGATCATATGTAATTCCATTCTTAATTTTGAGGAACTTCCCTACTGTTTTACACAGTGGCCACACCAATTTATAATCCCACCGACAGTGTATAAGGGGGGAAGTGATTTTTAAATTGCTCTTATTTTTAATTTTCTGCTTATTTCAACCTTGTTTAATTAAGTGGTTTTAGTAGGATGAAAGTTTGATCATGGTTATAGACTAGCATTGCTGTTGCTGTTCTCAGTTATGCGTGTATAGTTTTCAAGCTGCCATGCAGCTTGCCCGCTGTCCAGCATTCAGATAACAACATGGAATAAAATGGGCGGTGTGATTTTAAGATAATGTTATTTAGGCTGTTTAGAATTTGTTTCTATGACATGTTTATGTAGCTTCACATTTCTCAATATTAAACAGATTTAGCTATTTTATGATTCAAGGCATCATTTCCTCTATTCTTCCAAACATGCTTGACTTTATTATCTTAGTAAAATAACCATGAAGTTCTTGAGTAATCGGTTTGTCCCTCACCTCTTTGCTAGTTGACTTCAATTAGGTTAACTTTGCTCTCTTTAGGAAATGTGTACTAAGAGACTGTGTGTGTGTGTTACAAATATTTTTTCTTTTTGCCAATCATAAGCACTTGACTACCTTCGTTCTGGATCGGAAAGATGCTATGATAACTATTGATGATGGAATAAGGAAGCTGAAATTGCTCGATGCCAAGGGCAAAGTGTGGACTCAAGATATGATTCTTCAAGTGGATGACAGAGCTGTGAGCCTGATTGATTTAGAATCAAAGGCAAGTTTGTAATGTTTATACTGTTTTATTTTTAAGAAAATTCTACAAATATTTATGCTTACAATTAGGTCAGATTGTTTGCAAATTTGTGTGAAAGTTTGACCAAATAAAGTATGTTTGTTAATGATTTTAAAAAAATACTATATGTACATTATTTATGCAAAAATCAGTTTTTTAAACTAGAGTTAGAGGCATACTCTTTTTTTTTAAAAATCACAAATGATAAGATGGAAGAAGGGAGGAAAAAATACAGTCTAAAATAAGGCCCCAGTGGGGCGTAATACTTTATGGCATAGATTAATTACATGTTAGGCTGAACTACATGCCAGTAAATGAGTGAATTGGGATGAAAAGGTTGCGTGTGTAACAACTTTTCATCAGATCCACAGGAGGCACCTTTTTCACACAAGCACTGGCAGGTAAGAAGTTGGAGCTCATAAAAGAGGACTTTTCTGAGCCCTGTCATCTAATGACATTTGAGCTCCTAAGATAAGGAAAATAACTATTGTGATCACATTAGAATATTCTGATAGGAGTGGGGGTAAAATTTGCCCTTTCATCTCACCCATTGTATACTGTAGGAGAAGAGCGACTGAGGGCTTCTCTGTTCCTCGTGGTTTCAAATAATTATAGAGATAGGATATTATTTAGTTTCCTTCAGGAAAGAGATAACATGTATTATCTTTCTGGTATGGCTTAGACATTACATTCTATTTTAATGGAACCTGCATTTCTTGTTTCACATTTGCTGGATTTCGGATTAGGATTTAGCATAAATTTATGGTGTGATGTATATCTATGGGCATCCATAAAAAAAGGTTGTTTTTTATGTTCTAATTATCAGGGATATTGTATTTTATGGGAAAAAAAAAATCATGATTTCTCCTATCAATTACATCCTGACACCACTCACAATTTGTATAAAGCCATTAGTGTCAGGATAATCACCTTAAATATCTCATTAAGTGTAGGATTCTAATTGTGAGCATAAAGTTCATTTATTTTAAGAAGTACTGAAATTATTTAGTGTGTTGGTATTTTATTTCTGTGATTCTTTAAAGGTTACAGAATATTCACTCTTATACACCAAATACCTTAATCATTTTGCAGAATGTATTTCTTACAGAGATCCTTCTGATCCTGTTTTACATTTTTGGCTGGATTCTATCTATATATGAATTTTTGCATTTGAGATATTCACTGAAAATATACAAATGATATATTATTCTTAGCCTAACATTTATACGTATATATGTGTGTATATATATGTATGTATGTATATTTGTACGTCTGACTATACAGTGTTCAAGTTAAAAAATATTCTGACATTACATAGTCAGAGGGAAAAGAATGCCATGTGAGATGGTGAATTATTTTGGAAAGAGCCCTCAGTTTACTTTTTTTTCCTGTTAAAGGTACCATCTCTACCTTATAATCTGAGATCAGGAATGCTAAATTCAGTATTCTGTTTATTAAGAGCATAGCTGCATTTCTCTACTAAATATCTCCATTTTACCTACTCATCCTCCGTATCTACAAGTGTTTACTAATATTCAGTGTCAATATGATTTGTGCACTGCAAAAATTACCTATAAATGCCTAGATTTTATATATACAGTAAAAAGTAAGGCAAATTCTATTTTTGCTTTATAGAATGAATTGGAGAATTTTCCTTTAAGCACAATCCAGCACTGCCAAGCTGTGATGCACTCCTGTAACTATGACTCAATTCTTGCTCTGGTGTGCAAAGAGCCAACTCAGAACAAGCCAGATCTTCATCTTTTCCAGTGTGATGAGATTAAGGTAAAAGAACCGTGAACTTTCTTTCCCTTTTGCAGATGTTCTGGCAGCTTTTGAATTATTTACTTCAGTCAAGTGGCTTGTGGGTACTAGATGTTTAGTTTCTTATAATTTGGTAAGGAAAACAAATACCTTAGTGTCTTCCTTACGTTTCCCAGGTAAATAAATAGGAGATAGAATGGTATTTAAAAAATCAGATGCATTCTGTTTATTAAAAAGTATAGATAATATATTAAATTCTTCATTGAATGACTTGGACTTATAATTAAACATTGATTCTACAGAAATCATGCTTCATGGGCAATAAATAATCACACAGTATTGTTTTATTAAACACCAACCACAAAGCATGGATTAGTACAAGATGTTTTCCAGGATATTGATTTAAAGTTTCCCATTTAATTGTGTGATTTGAATAATTGCTCAAGATTTGTAATCCCTAGTGGTAATGCGAAAATAGTTGAGTGTAGTTATCAATAATGACAAGCTATATCCTGAAGATTTGTATTTCACAGTGCACTGTAGTTTTCAAACAATTATAATTTGTGATGATTTATTGGACATTAAAAGCTACCCTGAGCCTTAAATATCTTTATTTCATGAGTTGATTTCTCTAAAAGGGAAATCATTTTGGGTTGAGTTGATTGGTACTTTTCCAAAGCAGTGATGTATCACTGTATATTATAAAATATAAGGTAATTTTGATCTTATAAAGAAATGCTGAGAGATTAGCATAAAGTGACACTTGATATTTTCTATATTTTTTGATATTAAAATATAATGACATTGATAAATTAAGATTGACTGGAAGTAGTGTATTTTATAATTTTACTCTTATTTCAATTGATGTCGTGGATGACTTTCTAAAAATCTTACCTTAAAAGAACTGTGGCATTTAGGTAATTTCTATATGAAATGTTTTATCAGATTTTTGTACAGTGCCTTTGGAAAGTCATAAAGTATATTAAAAATTTGGCAAGGTTGGATTTAAATCAATAAGTATTAAAGTGACTATTTAGCTCTGAAAATCTAGTGAAAGTTAATTTAAACATTTTAAAAACAGAGGACTAACCTAAAAGACATGTTACATCTGGTGTTTGCCTCATTGTTCCAGAAGCCCCTCTGGAAACTGAGTTATTGTGTTGACTAATGTTTCTGGATTTCTCTCACTTTTGAGAATAAAGGGCTTGCTTTATTTGATAGGGATGTGATATTGATGGGTTTGAAACTGTGTACTGAACACTGTGTGTCCTAATTAAAAGCTCAAGTACCACTCTGTAGCTAAATGGATTTACTCACTGGTGCCATATTCCACATATGAGATTTCTGCCTCTGGCACTCTTGAAAATATTAATACAATGAAATATGATGTGGTTTCTTTAATATGGATCACCTTGCAATGTCACTTTTGAACTTTAAACTTTCTTTGTTATGGGACTTTTACAATGTTCCTGCCCACATTTGTAGTAAAATTATTCTTAGAAATCACCCCATATGGGAAGTTCAGATTTCTAGGCATCTTCAGTTTTAATCTCCCACATAACAGAAAGCCTTTGGCATGGTGTTTGTAGTGTCTTCCTGAAAGTAGGATGTTCTTATGGAAATAACACTGGACTGGGTTGCTTTAGCACTCTCATTTAACTAGCAATATGACCTTGACCACACCATCAAAAGAGTTTTCCTTAGTTTCCTTAATTATAAAGCAAGGAGAACAGATTAGATAATCTTTTTTTTTTAAATATATTTTATTGATTTAAGGAAGAGAGAGGGATAGAGAGTTAGAAACATCGATGAGAGAGAAACATCGATCAGCTGCCAAGGTACATGCCCTTGACCGGAATCGAACCTGGGATCCTTGAGTCCGAAGGCCAACGCTCTATCCACTGAGCCAAACCGGTTTCGGCAGATTAGATAATCTTTAAGTGTCCTTTCAGCTCTATAATTTTATGATTACCTGTGCTTATGGCAAAAGAATATTTTCTATATACATACTTGAGAAAAACATACATAATTATAGAGAACAAGCAGGAACAAAAATAGGAGATGGATACATCCCAGCAAGAGTCTAATACACAATAATAATCATTGGCTATAAATAAACTTCACAATCAAACAAAATAAACTTCTTTGCTGCTAATCTCATATCAATTCCCAAGAAAACGGAATCAGATGTTCTTGTTGGAGAAGTTAATTGTTTGGAGGGTGTTAATTTTTACCTGAAAAGATAAAGTGGTTATCAAAAAGGGTACAACCTAGTATTGAGGTCATCTGTGATTATGGTGGCTTTGCCCTGCACTGAGAGCAGCTCTGCTGGGACAGAGTGATCTGTCCCCGTGGGCGGATGGGTGCCCAGTGGATACTGAGGATGAGAAGGGAAGGACACATATAATACCTCAATTAAAAAAAAAATTAAAAAAAAAAGAAGGGAAGGAACTCCATACATACGTGTGCTTCTAACACTTTCATTTCTTCTCAGGAAGATGTTTACCTAGTTATACTTTCCCTTTTGTTGTTTTTTGTTAGTTCTTACCCAAGGATATTTTTCCATTGATTTTTAGAAAGAGTGGAAGAGAGGGGGAGAGATAGAGAAAAGAGAAACATTGATGTGAGACACATCGATTGGTTGCCTCCTGGGCAACCAATCCAGACCAGGACTGGGGATGGAGCCTGCAACCAAGGTACATGCCCTTAACTGGAATCAAACCGAGGACCCTTCAGTCCACGGGCCGACGCTCTATCCACTGAGCCAAAGCAGCTAGGGCTACCTAGTTACATTTTTAGCATATGATTATACTTTTAGCATAGGCAAATTCTTTTTCTGTTTGCCGTTATGCAAGGATAGCTGTTTTAAAACCAAAGGAATAAATATTTTAAAAATTTAAACACTATTTAAAAATTCCTTCAGTTTTTAACTCTTGTCATTGTAAAGTTCACCATCAAAAGGAAGTGTGTGCTTTGAAAGCAGATTTAAAAAAAAAACACACACCCACTTTTATTTTGCATCAAGATACTCATTATTCAGACAGAGAACATAACCTCTTTTTCTGTTTTAACCTGCATATCAAGGCAAGAACATCTATAACCTCTGAGGTAACTTGTCTTTCATTGCAGGCAAACCTAATTACTGAAGATATTGAAAGTGCAATCAGCGACAGCAAAGGAGGGAAGCAGAAGAGGCGGCCTGATGCCCTGAGGTAAAAACAGTAACAGGAATTAAGGGTTAGAATTGATTTGTCTTTAAGTCTTTTTTCCTCTAAAGATTTGTAAGAATTACTTTCAATGAAGGTAGAGTTTACAGATTACAACCTGTAATCTCAACCCCTTTGCCTGCAGGTTTGTTGGCATGTGAGCAGTTTCTGTCTATGTTCCCGGTCTGTCTCTGATGTGGCTTTTGCCACCTGTGCTGTCCTAGAGCCATGAAAGATGAGTGGCATTTCGGGGAAGGTGGCTCAAGGGAGTCCAAATAGACAGTAGGACTATAGTTAGTCCACAGCCTTTCCAAATCACAGGAGACCAGAAAAAGGTTAAACCTAGTTTTCAGCTGAATTTTACAAAGTTGAAGCTAGTTTTCTGCTGAGTTTAATTTATTTTTTATTTTTCATACATTTACAAATATATGTAATAAGGAAAAGTTAGGAAATCCTTACTGTTCTGCTGCTTGACATAGTCTTCTTGAGGTTAGAGAACTAAGACCATCCACTGAGAGAATTGATGTCATAGAAATAGAGTTGGTAAAAATTCAATTTGTTTTCATCGTTTTTAGGATGATTTCCAAGGCAGACCCTGGTATACCGCCTCCACCCAGAGCTCCTGCCCCTGTGCCCCCTGGGACTGTTACCCAGGTGGATGTTAGAAGTCGGGTGGCAGCCTGGTCTGCCTGGGCAGCTGACCAAGGGGACTGTGAGTATTTCTAGGAATTGATACTGAATGAACATTTACACGAGGTCGTGACGTAATTCTTGCTTTCAAAATATGATGTTAATTTATGAGCTGAAGCTTGAGATTAGTTTTAAAAATTTAAATCTTAGATAAAGGAATGTTAAGCTTGAACACTGTAAGATTATTGTATATGACAATTCAGACCAGTCATTTAATAAACAAGGTGTTAGGATTAGAGTATTTTTTAATGCAATCAAAGGTGGGAAGTTTGACTCTACTAACAATTAAAAGCATGGTAAAAGAATATATACCAAACAAGAGACTAGGAGGTTTCTTTATTTTATTTTTTAATATGTTTTTATTGATTTTAGAGAGAGGGAAAGATAGGAACATCAGTGATGAGAGAGAATCATTGATCAGCTGCTTCCTGCAAGCCCCTACTGGGGATTGAGCCTGAAACCCGGCATGTGCCTTACCAAGAATCAAACCCTGACCTCCTTGGTTCATGGGTGGACACTCAACCGCTGAGCCACTCTGGCTGGGCTGTGAGGTTTTTGTAAAATTTAAGATTATATTTCAAATTCTTTCCATTATTATTATTATTATCTTACCACTGTTTTCTTTTGGACAAATTAGTTGTGGTTATATGGAAAGGATGTCAGGACAGGGGTAGGACAGTGGAAAAGAGGTAAAAGGCATCTCCCATCTGCCTAACCTTGTCAAATGGACCCTTTGTATGTCAAAAGGACCATTTTAACTTGACAGTCTTTTTGTAAAGACAAATAATCATAAGCATAGAACTTAGTGTAACTTTTTATATGTGAGAATGTTTTACCAAATCTGAAATTGTTATGACTAGAAAATGCCTTAAAATGTGCTTGGTCCAATCTCTTTATTTTAAGGGTGAATAAATTGTGAGCTAGCAAATTTGAATTTGGTGAGGACTAGAGCCTCATTCTTTTGCCTCCTAGTTCAATGCAACTTCTTAAATCACTTATCTTCTATTGAATGAAGCATTATTTGTAGAGTTTATCCAAACAGTAGAACTTGCTTGCCAAAATGAGTGACATTATACTGTACTTTGAGTCTGGTGAGTCAAATGTGGGAGCAAGACTGGGATCTACCTGTGTGACCTTGGACAGTTTATCTGCTTGTGCTTCAACCTCACTTATGGATACTATAACATATATATATATATATATGCGCGACTGAATGACCGGTCGACCGGTCGCTATGACGTGCATTGACCACCAGGGGCAGATGCTCAGTATAGGAGCTGCCCCCTGGTGGTCAGTGCACTCCCACCGCCAACCTCCCATAGTACCTCTTCCCCAGCTGGCCTGCCCTGATAGGCCCCCATCGCTGGCCAGGCCGAGGGACCCCACCCATGCACGAATTTGTGCACTGGGCCTCTAGTGGGGATAATAATAACTCATGGGTTGCTGTGAGTCTGATAGCAAATAATGTCAATAACAGTATCTCATTTGGTATAGTAAGCATAATTTGTGGTGGTTCTCTTTTTCACCAAATTGAGATTATTTTATTTTCTGAAATGCTTTCCACTTTATTTAGATTTCTCTTATCCTTAAAGTCATTTTCAGAGGTTTACACATAATCCCATCTGCCAAATAGATGAAAGAAAGAAATCTTTGAAGCATCCATTTTTCAAAAATAAAGTAACAGAATTATTGCTTATTTTAACTTTATAACAGTTTCTGTTTTTAGGAATTACATAAACTTCTTATTAATTCATTTTTGTCTGTAAGACTTTGTGCATAAAAAACTAGTTAGGATGCCCAGCTGGCGTGGCTCTGTGGTTGAGTGTTGACCTATGAACCAGGAGGTTACGGTCCGATTCCCGGTCAGGGCACATGCCCTGGCTGCAGGCTGGATCCCCAGTGTGGGGCGTGCAGGAGGCAGCTGATCAGTGATTCTTTCTCATCATTGATGTTTCTCTCTTTCTCTCCCTCTCTCTTCCTCTCTGAAATCAATAAAAAATATATATATTAAAAAAACACACAACTAATTAGGAGTTTATAGTGTTTTCTACTTTTTGTGTATTTATGATATTTTGGTTGTTGCTATTGTTTTCATGGAAGAATAAACCTGCAAAAACATCTGTAAAACCTAATTTATAACAAAAAGAAAATTTAACCACAGGAGTTCCTGGGCTCATTAGATTTTGTCTAAATTACTCTATGCAACCTCATCTATATAAGATCAGGTTCACAGAACTAATTTACTGTTAGGTTAAGCAGAACACAATACTTATGTGAGTTTCTGTTTGGATTCAGGCCAGTTTTTTTTTTTTTTTAAATATATTTTTATTGATTTCAGAGAGGAAAGGAGAGGGAGAGATAGAAGCATCAATGATGAGAATTATTGATTGGCTGCATCCTGCATGCTCCCTACTGGGGATCGAGCCGTAACCCAGGCATGTGCCCTTGATGGGAATTGAACGCTCAACCACTGAGCAATACCAGCCAGTTTTTAGTTGGAAAGACCCCAAAAGGAGTATCTTTCTGTTCCTTCTGAAGGCTCTGGTTGACTCAGTTTGAAAAATTCCTTTGAATCCTTGAGGTAGTAGCTCTATCCCTGACTGCCAGAAATAATCTCTGTAGAATAGAGAGACAGTGGCAGTGGGATTGCCACAGACCCTGAAAAGTCTGAGAAATACTACATCTCCCCCTTACCTCAGCTTCCCATCTCACCTATCTGGAGTTCCTCATAGCTTTATTTCAAGTACAATGTGCTGCTTTCTGTAGTACATACTATAGGAAGATAGTAGCTACCCACAAGTAAAATAGCAGTTCACTGGCAAGATTTTATACATATAAGTTCTCATTATCTTAAACTACTTAATAGCTACAAATTATGTTTCATAAGACTAAGGGATTTCTTCTTTCTTTTTTTTTTTTATGAGTATTCCATTTACAGTAAAAGTTAGGCCTAAAAGAGACATAGTAGTATCGGATTTTCAATATATTTTGTAGATCTCTATATCAAACATCATGAGTCACAATGATATATCAAGAGTTGTATTTCCATTGGTGTTAATACATTTTTCTTGTTTCATCCATACTTTTTTTCCTTCATTTCGAATACTGTGAAATATTTGTACATGTATCTGTGTCAGTGGTAGTTTTAACCTACTCATATCAGGAATGAGTTCATGATAATGATCTTATGATTAACATCATACTTTAGCCAAATGAGCTAACTTAACATTTTGAATGCTCTTAAGAAATTCACTCTTTAATTTGAAAATTTCTATAGGTATTTATACTTTTAAAGCACATAGCTTAAAATTAATGAGCCCAACATTGTGGGTTTTAAGTTTAGTGAAAATAATAATTTAAAAAAAAACACTTTACTCTCAGAACCCCCAAAGCTTATTGAAATCACAATGTTGGAATTATATGAAAATTAAAAGCTCTGTTGCATTAGAATTAATAGACCACTATTTACGACGTAGGTGCTTAAATGTGGGTTTATATTTCTTGGGTGGGAATTATAGGACGCTGAATTAGGATTGGTTTCATAGGCAGCTGACACAAGGAAGAGGGAGACTAGCGGGGAAATTACAAGGTAAATCAACATAAAGGTAGAAAGCAAGTACTTCAGCTCTGCCCAAGTGCTTCTGTTGTGGCAAGGATGCCTGTCGTAGATGACGAGCCGAGTTTTGATTTTGTATCTAGCCAATTTTCTAGCCAATGTCTAAATGCCTATATTGGTATTACTTAAGCAACAGGTTGAAAGAGTTATGATTCTCCTTTGTCTAGTTGAGAAGCTAAGGCAGTATCATGGGCATGAAGAAACACCTGAGATGATGGCAGCCCGAATTGACCGAGATGTGGTAAGGACAGCATCATCTTAGACCACTGCCTTTATTTTAAAAGAGGAGAAATATTTGCGAGGAAAATGAAGTTGATTCAATAAAGACATTTTGTGGAAACTATATTTTCTCTTTCTACTTACTGGTAGTTATGCCCTTTGAATTTTTTTTCTCAACTATTTTTTTTTGCCTTTATGGCAATATTTAACTAGAAGATTTTATGCAATCATTAATTAGTGACAGAAGAACTAACATATTAACTAGCTTACAAAGGAATTGAAATGGAATGATCTAATTTGAGGTGCTTTTGTTTTTTCATAGTTTGTAATTCATAATTGAAGTATTTTTAATATCTCTTACTGTCCTTTATTGAAAATACTTTATAATGCCTGAAAGATAAAAGTTAAATGACATTTTAAGAGTAGATATGTCAATATTAATTTCTTATAAAGGATAAGGCTATATTTATTTCTCCATAATAATTTACTTGCAGAATGACAGTGCCCTGTGGTATAATCATAAACTATGATGCCAATATAATTACTTTTATACTACACTCATGTTCAATTTGGAAACAAACAGAGGAATTTGATGTTTGGAATTTAATTTTTACATAGCACTATTACTTATTGTACTAAAAAGTTCATTTAATACCAGTGTCTAGTCTTAAATTAGAAGAATGTCAAGTTTCACACAAACTAGAGAAAGTCAACTAAAATTTATACTATATGTGATAATCAAAATTGATTTGATGAGCCCTGAAAGCATAGTTCATTATGAATTTTATTTCACCATGTAGAAACTCTTTTTAATGCCTATAATTGTAGATTATCTATGTCTTTATTAGGTTATCACAACATTTTATATACCTTTAATTCCATGAAATAATATTCTTGGTGCTTTATTGAGACACTTATTAGAAAAACAAAAATGCTCAGTGCGTGTGTAACAAAATATTTCTTAGAATTATTTCCCCCTAACTTTATGTGGGAGAACACTATGAGAAAATTAGAGTAATTGAAAATAATTAATGTTCTGAATAGATATTGTGAATGCTTTCTTGATGGTATTGAAAATAGAGCAAAATTAAGCTAAGGAAAATATAAATGTCACACTTTGACCACAGGCATATTTAGTTCAATCCTTAGAATTAGTGATGAACTTGAAATTTGCATGTAGGAAGTGTTTCTTTCTTTTTAATAACTTCCCGAATTTTCTTTACTGACTATGTATAGCCAAGGCAAAAATAGTTTTATTTTATGTTTAATTCTATAATTTCTAATTTCAGCAAATCTTAAACCATATTTTGGATGACATTGAATTTTTTATCACAAAACTCCAAAAAGCAGCTGAAGCATTTTCTGAGCTTTCTAAAAGGAAGAAAACTAAGAAAGGTAAAAGGAAAGGACCAGGAGGTAAGTTGGATATTCTTCGTCTTCTAAAGTCCAATCAGAATTCAGTGGTAGGCTGTTTTTGCCCTTGTGAAGAGCTCAGCACATTATACTGACAGTGAACCAAGGCCCCTCTTCTAGTTCTGGGAGAGCACCAGAGCTTTAGGCAGAGACGAAGACGAGCCCAGGGAAGAGTCCAGTCTGGTTCCAAGTCGGCTACAGTAAAGAAAGACTCTAGGGTACTTTACTTAAATCACAGGCTGGGGTTCAGGTAGTGGCTGCGTGTTTGTAGTGATTATAAAATTAATACCTATTAAGCAAAGTCATAGCTCTAGTCTTCCATATTTGGATTTATTTTATTGTAAATATAGAACCTCATTATTTTGTTAAATAAAAGGATTGACTTTTCTCATTAAACAGATACAAATGTCATTGGGTTTGAATTTTTTTTTTTATCACAAAATTCCAAATAGTATATTCAGGTCACATACAAATAACATACAAATAGTTTTTTAGTATGCTGTAGTTTAGCTATTTAAAATGGTGCCAAAATAATATAAAATTATAATTATGGAACAAAATATATAAAAGAATAGCAAATAAATATCCCTTTCATTTCCTGTGACTTCCAGATCTTTCTCTAGCTCATGTCTACATCATAAGCATGAGCTGTAGACTCATCTTCCAGATGTGTATATCTGGATGTACCTCACCTCTATGCAGGGTGGGCAGAAGTAGGTTTACAGTTATTTGTATGGAAAATAAGACAATGATTAATAAATAATAATACAAGAATAATCTCTGTTTCCCATACTGACAACTATAAACCTACTTTTGCCCCACCCTGTATATTCTGAAATTCAGTATTATTATTTCCTGGTGTCTCAAATCACTTAGTGCTTCTGTATTCTTTGAAGGGTATATTATTCTCTTGATCACTGAGATTCAACACCACAGATTCTTCTTTGACTCCATTCTATAGTTGGTAACCAACATTAACTTAATTTTTTATGTTTATTTTATCCAGATTTTTCCCTTTTCATTTTTGTAAACAGAATGTGCTTCAAGCTGTTAACATTTTTACCCAGCTTTCTAAGCAGTTTTCAAATCTCTAGTCTTACTCTATGAGGATAGTTGCCTTAAAGCACTAGGGTAGTCACTTCATTCTCTGCTAAAAAGCATGTTAAGTCCATGTTCTGTTGCTTAAGTCCACCCCTCACTCATCCTGGCAGTCAAGGTCATCCACAATCTAACCTGACCTGCTTTTCAATTCTCATGTTTCTTTGCTTTATTGTTTGTTATTTCATATACATTCAGTTTCCTTTTTTCCATGTTTTTGCTTATGCTGTCTGGAACAAAACTTTCAGATCCCAACTTCAAAGCTGCTTTCCCCATGAAACATCTCTTAGGTATACATTTCTCTGCCTCCCAACCAGCTGCAGTGTCTTTCTAATAGCACTTACTTCATACATCTTTGTTATACATTTTTATAGTCTTCACAATGACAAGCACAATGACTGCCATTTAGAAGGGCTACAGTAAAAATTTGTGGAATCAAATGAGGATTTGGTGGTGCCTAAAGGTAGAGGAATCCATTTCAAATGTTGGGTCATCTTAATTTGTTATAGTCAGACTATGAGATTTGGTAGATACCTAGGTAGCATGATACCTGGTGTGATCATCAAACTTTAGACATAAATGTGGTCTTTAAATTTTTTTTTTTCATTTTATGTTTTGGTTGTTTTTTTTTTTGACAATTTGCTCTCATCTACTCCTCCTCCTACTTATTTCTTTAGAGGGTGTTTTAACTCTGCGGGCAAAACCTCCACCTCCCGATGAATTTATTGACTGTTTTCAAAAGTTTAAACATGGATTTAACCTTCTAGTAAGTGAAATTTATTTATATATAGTTAAAAGAAATAAATAAAAGCGATCAAAGTCTAGCCAGGATGTTCCTAATTAAATTAAGAGATAAAATTATTCTTGTAGATTTTTATATGGGATTTTATTTGCCTTTAATTAGAACAACAGATTATAAAATATGATCATCTAAGAGACTTGATCAAAAAAGAATGACTCGTTTTTTTAAAAGTACATTTTCCTAATCTGACTCACCCATGCTAATTAATATACTAAAAATGAATCTAGTAATAAAGAACTCTTCATCTGGGTCATTTTCAGATGTCTGTCTTTTGGTCAGTTGCATCATAGTAATATGTTTGTCTATTCTCTTAATGTTACAGGCCAAATTGAAGTCCCATATTCAGAATCCCAGTGCTGCAGATTTGGTTCACTTTTTATTTACTCCATTACATATGGTAAGATTTTATAAATTTAAGAAACTAATCATTCTTAGTATGTTTTGGAACCCCAAGTGTCTGTTAGATTATATAGACAGTTTTTCTTTATTACCTCATCATCTGTGTAAACATTGAGAATGTGAAATTTGAGAGTTTAAAAGAACCTTAGAAACCATGTATTTCACTTACTTTAGAGCTGAGGAAACTGTTGTCTCTGACAGACCTAGGGGAATGAAAAGAAAAAGGTTAATTGGAAACTAGTGTTTCAGTAGATACTAGTAGATACTCATTGTCACACAATAGGCTAGGCATGAGGAGTCTGGGGCTGTATGGATGGCTTTTCTCCATAATGTTATTCAGAGACCCAGATTCATTTCATTGAGGTCTTCTTCTATTACCTCAGCTGTCTCTGAGTCAATCATTTGTGTTTTTTGTTTGTTTATTTATTTATTTAACAAATACTAATTGACAGCCTGCTATGTGCTTGGCATTATTAGTAGCTCATAAGGAACAAAACAGACATAAATTTTTATCCTCTCAGAAATTATATTTTAGTATGGAGGAATAAACCATAACCTAAATAAATTCATAATTAATACAGTTCACTAAAAGTAAATGCTATGTGAAAAAATACAGCAGGGAAGGTGAACAGGGAGTGTTTCGGGTGCATGTGTACTTGCGTGTGTGTGTGTGTGTGTGTGTGTGTGTGTGTGTGTGCGTGTGTGCGCGCGCGCGTGTGCGTGCGTGCATGCTACAATTTTTGATTAGGGTTGGCTAAGGGAACAACTCACTGAAAAGGTGTCATTTGAGCCAACAAAGCAAGGAATGAGTCACATGGATTTCTGCAGAAAGAAAATTGCAGGCAGAGAATAGCTAACATAAATGCTCTTAGGTGATAATATGCAAATCATGTTCTCGGAATATATTGGTTTTGTAATTGGAACAGAGTAAGGGAGAAGGTCAGCAAATTAACACGCAGACATACATTGTTGGTCCTTTTAGGTGATTGTAAAACCTTTAACATTTTTGGAGAGTTTTCAGCAGAGAAGGAAAGGATTGTTCTTTCTGAATGATTAGAAATTTGGGGGAAGAAGGGACTGAGATGGCTGTTAAAATAACGGAGACAAGAGATTATGGTGTTTGGACCAGGTAACATCAAAGGTGATGAGAAGAAGTCAGATTTTGGTTATAAACCATGGAAACAACAAGATCTGCTGGTAGATTAGATGTGCTGTGCAAGACCCAAGAATTTTTAGCCTGACTGGAAAGATGGACTGATTATTAACTGAGTTGGTAAAGACTGGGTGAAATGGGGTTTTGGAGGAAGATAAGGAATTCGGTTTTAGTCATGTGAAAATTGAGTTATGTACAGATGGAAAAACTTGAACTGGTAGTTGAATATTTGAATTTGGAGTTCAGTGGAGAAATCAGGCCTAGAGATATAAATTTGAGGACCATCTACATAGAGAAGTAATTTGAAGCCAGGAAATTGAATGATGCCACCAAGGGAGTGATTATAAATAAAGAAGACGGACAAGGACTGATGAAGCCAAGGCAGTTTCAGGGTCAAAAAATGGGAAAAGCCAGCAAAGAAGATTGAGAAGAAGCAGTAAGTCAGGAGAAGAAACACAAGAATATTGTGGAATTCTAGAAGTCAAAGGAAGAAAGTGTTTCCAAGAGTAAGAATTGAGCAATTATGTTAGACTAGAGGCCCGATGCATGAAATTTGTGCAAGAGTAGGCCTTCTTTCCCCCGGCTACTGGCACCGGCTTCCCTCTGGCACCCAGGACCCGGGCTTCCCTTGTAGCCCTGGCTTCGTCCAGAAGGACGTCTGGTCTAATTAGCATATTGCGCTTTTATTATTATAGATATCTAGAGTGGAAGCTCATTTACCTCCATGTCCTTGTAATAGCAGTACAAAGGCAAAGACAGCTTTGTCTTTAAAGAGTAACTTTGAGCTTAGACAGATAATTTTTGCTATTATCCAGTTGGCCTGAACTTCCTCATGGGGCCACACGTAACACTAAAGCAATATAGTTTCCATTGAGTGGCTCTGTGTCCATCTAAAATGCAGAGGCTTCTTCTAGGAGGAAGTGGAGGAGAAGGGACACTAGGGGACAGTTGGAAGTCTTTGGCCTGCACACTATGTTCGTGGTGTGGTGATATGCACATAACACAGTTTTCCCTCGAGAAAACTTCCTTCTCCACATGTATATTTTGAATGAGGTATAATTTTTGGAGCTAACAAAATGGTGTATTGGGAACAATTCCCTTTGTGAAGCAGCTGGAATGTTATTCAACAAAAGGTTATACCACTTGTGTAATAGGCCAGGATCCAAGATACACATTTTTATTTTCTAGATTCTTAATACACAGCTGTGCTCTTTCCTTATACATTTAATGAAGTGGGCACAGTAATGCACTTCCCTTCCCATTTTATATTTCTCATATTTACGAATAGTATAGCAGCGGGTTCTCCAAGCTGGCTTTATGTACAGTGCCTTTGTTCTGCAGGAGAGCTGGCAGAATGAGCTGGAATAATATTTAAGGGTGCACAGAGGAAAGTGCTGAAGTTTCAGAAAAGCATGGCAATAGCAAGCAGATGGAGCAATTGGCCTCACGCGAAGACAGATCCTAAGGAAACTGGGCTACAAATCACCCTTTTCTATAATTCCACAAATTCCCCTTTTTGTGGGGAAGACAAATGAGAGAGAAGTGGAAAGGAGGAAGAACCTCTTTTAAAAACTTTCAGGAAGACAGAGTTTCCTGTTTTGGGGGCTAAGGCAGGAATGTTTAGAGTGACTGTGAGTGATTCACCCTGTCAAAGAGCAAACGATGACTTTGTAGAATGACAGTAGCAATAATAACTGTTAGTGTTGCTTTGTGTACTGCTCCTGTGATTTTTTTTGAAGAGTAAGAATAGTAATTATATGAATCAGATACATTTCACTGTTTTTTATTTAGACCATATAAAGACTATGGTCATTAAGTTCTTTAATGTTTATTAAAAAAAATGGAGCCAATTCAGCATTTCTCATAGCTTTGACTTGAATGTTAGGGAAGAAAAGGGGGAAAAAGAGAATCCAAGTAATATAAAGGAATAAATCTCATTCTTCTTTCACCAAGGGTAACTAGACAAGACCTGACGTAGAATTTGAAATGGATATTGCTTTACAGACAGGAAAGTAAGTAACATTATCAGCATGAAGTCAGAACTGGGCAATAAGAGATTAGAAGATGAAAGTCCAAGGCTACGTCAGTAATTTATGAATGCTTCCATATGTTGCTGCTATATATAGAGCATCAGGTTTCTACTTGTCTGTTTATAGTTGAATAATTCTTGCTGTATAAGCATTTTTAAAATTAGAAGGCCATTCATATGCAAAGAAACTGATTCTAGCTCACTAACAAAATTTGTATTCTTTATTCTTTAACACATTTGATACTATCTCAGTTTGAGTATAAGGAAGTATTGTTCATGATGCAGTTTTGCCACCTCCTCTCATTTATTTCACACTTTCACAGATTATAAGCAGATATTGAGTCATTACACAAAGTAGGAATATAAAATAAAGGGACTAGTTTCCATAACATACAAAATGTAATCTTTCTAATTAGGCTAGGTATCTGAAAACATTTAGATTTTTTTTTCTCTGAAAAGTGACTCCTTGTTAATGGTCTTCCCAATCATCATATTTCTGTTACTCCATGTAATGTTCTGCCTATGGAGCCCAGACATTTTATGTGGAGATGGGAAGGAATATTTATTCGGGCCTGACTTATAGCCAGATGAAGTCTAGTGGCTTTAAACCTTGGAGTTTAAACCTGTACCCTCAGTGTCTGTACGCAAGCATATCCACAGCACACATGCATGCACACGTGCCTACTCACATTCTTGAGAGGGAACTTTGGCCCATAGCCTTTTATTTACCTGCTTTAGTTTTATTCCCTCTTCCCTCTGTGAAAACGAAGATTTTAATATTCCTCTACTCCTTTACTCTTTACTTTTCCCTCATAGCCATCCTTATGTATTTACTGGAAGTACTTACTCTAAGGCTTGGAAATAATGACTATGCCGGTTGTCAAGGTAGATTTTGTTCTCAGTGAGAGCCCACCTCCCTTATCCTTTATTTATTTTTTTGTTTGTTCTCATTCATTCCTATAACACTATGTCTATTGCAATTCAAAATCAGCTAAGTCTTGGTTCAAGTCCTCAAGGGAGCAGAAACTAAAAAATAAGCCATAAGCTATAATGTAATTTGTTACTAATATGCATAAATGATTTGGGGGACATAAAGGTGCATCAGAGGTACATTGTGGAGTTAAGAAGGGCTTTCCAGAAGAAGTGGTACCTGATGATGGAGGAGGGCCTTCTGGGAGGCTGGGAAGCAGCATGTCAAATACACAGAGGTCTGCATAGCACAGCAGGCTCAGAACACCTGGACGACTGGGGAGAAGGTGACTGTTAGTCTGGCACCATTCCAAAGCACATTTCTTCCTTCTTGTGCCACATCTCTGGGAAGGTGAGATTTCTATAAAAGGGCTCATGTTTCTGCTCTAGGAGATAATAACTGCCATTCTTTAGCCAGGAAATAGCCCCTGAGAAGTAAATATGGAACAGTTTTCAGAGATCCTCTTATCTTCACTTTGTTTATCAGGGAGTTACACCTGTTCATTTATTTGTGCTAGTCATTAAATTATCCATTTCAAGTCAGGACAATTTCCTTGGATTAAATTCTGGGGAAAAATACATAGATTCAGAGTCCCATTTCTCATTCTTTCACTTTTCTCTTTAGGTCCTTTTATTTTTGTACATATTTGTAGGCACAGCCACAGACTGTTAGCTTGAGCATAGTCTTCCTCTCTATAGCCATATTTTTCAAGTTTGGCATAATAGATTTCCAGTGAAGATAATCTTTTTTTAAAACAAAACAAAACAAAACAAAACAAAAAGCACACCAAAAAGCAGAGTTGGTTAAACCATCTGACTTAGAAATCTCTGTAAAGATATTAGTATTTTCCAAGTAAAGTACAGTGATGTTCAGCCAATATACAGAGCCTGTGAAAGCTGTTAAATTATTAACTTTTCATTTTAGATTATTAGTCACCATCAGTCTGGACAGATCATCCGGCAAGCTGTTTTTCATTCAGTAGTGCATTGCACAACATCAAAAGTTAATTTGAATTTGTAAAACCAGTGCTTGTTTTGGCATGGCTTTTGAAAATATATAAATATCGTCATCGTCTTGCTAAAATATGATGTATTGTGTTTTTAGGTGGTGCAGGCAACAGGAGGTCCTGAACTAGCCAGTTCAGTACTCAGCCCCCTATTGACTAAAGATACAATTGATTTCTTAAATTATACTGTCAATACAGATGAAAGACAGCTGTGGATGTCATTGGGAGAAACTTGGATGAAAGCCAGGTAAACATATGAGTTTAGCGTCTAATACCTATAATACTTTAAGTATTGTTATTTGTTTATTGCATGGATCTAACAAGACATTTATTTAACCTTCTATGTATGAAGACTAGGTGTTACAGATGAAAACCCATGAAAGGTTAAAAGTCTGGGGGAGAACATAGAGGTGTATGGAATACAAGGCATAATAAATGCCAAACTGACTCATAAACAAACTGCTATTGGTTGGCAAGGTGAAACGGTCAGGAAGAGGATTTAGAGAGGAGGGTAGTTAGTGTTCAAAGAAGAGCTGGCATTTAAAATCAATAGCTAAAACTATTAAGTAGAGAGATGCATGTTTCTATATAGACATAAACATACACAAGAGTTTGCTAGTCACTCTTTCATTCACTTTACACAGGTACGTTATTATTCCCATTTTACAGATTAGGAAATTGAGGCATAGAGAGATAAACTAATTTGCCCAAAGCCAAACAACTCATACGTGGCAGAGCTGGGATTTGAACCTAGGCAATCTGGCCCTATAGTCAATGTTCATAATTATTTCTCTAAGCTGCCTGTCAGCAGGATGGATAGGATTTCCACAAATACATAGCAGAGACAGGATCTTTCCAGTAGAGAGAGAAGCTTGAGGGAAGGCATGAAGCAGTAGATTGAAATATGAATATGTGTTTAACTAGAACATAGACTTTGGGTAGTGGGGGATTGTGGAGAATAGGGAGGAGGAATGGTGTTAAATGAGGCAAACAGAAATGAGCAGGGCTGGGTTATGAAGGCTCTCAGTGCCATGCTATGGAGTTGGAGCAAGGCTCTATAGGCTGTGGAGAACCGATAACTTTGTGAACTAGAGTGTGATATAAACACATATGTGTTTTTAGAAAGATCATTCTTGTAGTTGAGTTTAATAAAAACAAGGACAGAAGTAACTAGAGGCAAAGAGTCCCCTTTGGATAATAATGCTATAGTTCATTATTTTTTAAATTTTTCTATTAAATGTATTGCGGTGATATTGATTAATAAAATTATATAGGTTTATATAGGTTTCAGTTGTACAATTCTATAATACATCATCTATATATTGCATTGTGTGTTTACCATCCAAAGTCAGATCTGGGACTAGAATTGTGGTGTGGAAATGGAAAGGAGGAGGGAGTAATTTTAAGAATTGTATCTTGTCAATAAAGTGATTGTGGAAAACAGATCATTAACAATTGCAGTGTTCAAGTTTGCTGAGCAAAGCAAGTTATAAAAATGTTTCTCTTCATTATACATGAATAAATAATTTTTGCTTTCCTTATTTTTCCAAGTCTTTTTTAAAATATATTTTTATTGATTCAGAGAGGAAGGGAGAGGGAGCAAGAGATAGAAACATCAATGATGAGAGAGAATCATTGATTGGCTGCCTCCTGCACGCCCCCCACTGGGGATTGAGCCTGTACCCAGGCATATGCCCTTGACCGGAATCAAATATAGGATACTTCAGTCCGCAGGCTGACGCTTTATCCACTGAGCCAAACCAGCTAGGGCTTTCCAAGTCTTTTTATTTCTCTCAATACTTAAGGAGGGAAGGAATCACTCACTATGGTCACTTACAAGCTTGTCTTCCTAATGCGCTTTTTAAAAATATATATATTTTATTGATTTTTTACAGAGATGAAGGGAGAGGGATAGAGAGTTAGAAACATCGATGAGAGAGAAACATCAATTAGCTGCCTCCTGCACATCCCCCCCCCCCGGGGGATGTGCCCACAACCAAGGTACATGCCCTTGACCGGAATCGAACCTGGGACCCCTCAGTCTGCAGCCTGACGCTCTATCCACTGAGCAGCCAAACCAGTCAGGCTTCCTAATGCTTTTGAAAGGGCTAGCTTAAAAGTAATGGCACTATTTTGTTTTCCTTTTTCAATTGAAACATATAAACCATTCCCAAAATCCAAACCATTTGGACTTTGGCAACTACTTGTGTTAGGATATGGTTTACACATTGAATGTTTTACCAAGAAGAAAGCTTTTTAAAAGCCCTGCAGTTGTTTTTATTTTGAAAATACTAGAGGCCTGGTGCACGGATTCGTGCATGGGGGGGGGGGTGTCCTTCAGCCTGGCCTGCGCCCTCTCACAATCTGGGAGCCCTCGGGGAATGTCTGACTGCCGGTTTAGGCCCAATAACCGCAGGCCAGGCCAAGGGACCCTACTGTTGCATGAATCCGTGCACACACCGGGCCTCTAATATTAATATAACACCCTATATCATACTATGTGTATATCATACCATGTAAAAACTCATAAAATAGATTTCTTACACCTACTAGATTTATGTATATTATGATTTTATGATAAGCCTGAACAAGCTATTTTAATTTCTAAGAGTATTAGGGAATGAATACACTGACTTAAAAACTCATAAAGATAAAAATAATCATGAAGGTACATAATAATCTGAATGCAATGGCTAATTTCATTATAGTAGAAATATAATCTGAAGAATTAAATCAGGTGTGAAAGATAAACAAATTTTAGCAGAAATGAAGCCATAATTTCTGTCCTAGTTATTTTTATGGTTCATGAGTGATTAGGGGCTTGTAGAAATAAGTGTCACTCAAAGTCATTAAAAAATGAATGGATAATGATGGTGATTACAGACTAGTCCTAACTTGATTTTACTTATTAAAATGTAGCTGATACATTTAATTTACAAAATCAGCAATGTTTTATTTTTGGGGACTTCATAACTTAAAAAATCATAAATCTTAAGAACATTCTCTGGTGTTTCTCTTTTGAAAAATATATCCAATATCAGGAGGTTTCAGATGATGGGAGGGGAATGAAGGGAAAGATGACAATCTGAAGCTACTTTAGATACTAGAGAAGTTTATGTTCTAAATACTTAGCACATTTCTAGCTTCACGGTCCCTTCCCAAATTTCGAAAACATATACCCATGTTTAAAAGTTGAATGAATGAGGATTTGAGGCATGGTGTAAAAACAGGTAATGAAGCAGAATTCAATCCTCCTTTCATTTTATATGTGTTAAATATGAGGTGAACATGTTTACTTTCCCTTTTTGGTGCAGGGAAAGCAGATTAGGTATGCACCGTTTTTGTCGTTTTATGCATTTGTGTTTTTTAGCTAGCCTTGAGCATGAATACATTTCTTAATTTTATTTTTTGTGCATCTTAATGTCCTTCTACAGAGCAGAGTGGCCAAAAGAGCAGTTTATTGCACCGTATGTCCCACGGTTCCGCAGTGGCTGGGAGCCCCCCATGCTGAACTTCATGGGCGCTCCAATGGAACAAGACCTTTACCAGCTGGCTGGCACCGTGGCAAATGTAGCAGAACATCAACACAGACATGAAGCAAAGAGATACTCCTCAGAGGTGAAGGTTTTTAACATAGCTTTTGCAGAAAATACTATGGTCTGTGCAATTTATTATAATTCCACTGAGTTCTCTTTTTATCTGAAGATATATTCTAGAATCAGTGATGAAATGTTCTGCCCTTAGTTACCTCTCTCTCTCTCACCTCATTGTTGTGACAGTTTCTATTTTCCTGTAAAGCCCAATATGAGTTCATATCATCCCTTCCAGCCTGCCAGCTGTCCCCCAGCCCATCCTGCCGGTGCCCCCTCATCCTGCCAGTACCCCCTCATCCTGCTGGTGCACCCTCATCCTGCCGGTGCCCCCTCATCCTGCCTGTGGCTCCCATCCTGCCGGTGCCCCCTATCCTGCCAGTACCCCCTCATCCTGCTGGTGTACCCTCATCCTGCCAGTACCCCCTCATCCTGCTGGTGTACCCTCATCCTGCCGGTGCACCCTCATCCTGCCTGTGGCTCCCATCCTGCCGGTGCCCCCTATCCTGCCAGTACCCCCTCATCCTGCCGGTGCACCCTCATTCTGCCAGTGCCCCCATCCTGCCAGTACCCCCTCATCCTGCCAGTGGCTCCCATCCTGCCAGTGCCCCCCATCCTGCCAGCCCCCATCCTGCCGGTGCCCCCCATCCTGCCAAGTGGCTCCCATCCTGCCGGTGCCCCCCATCCTGCCGGTGCCCCCCATCCTGCCAGCCCCCATCCTGCCAGTGCCCCCCATCCTGCCAGCCCCCATCCTGCCAGTGCCCCCCATCCTGCCAGCCCCCATCCTGCCAGTGCCCCCCATCCTGCCAAGTGGCTCCCATCCTGCCAGTGCCCCCCATCCTGCCAGTGCTCCCTGAACTCCAGTGATCCCATCTTTTTTAAGTGTGTTCTCTTTCTCTTTATCTGGGAATTGCCCTCCTACCACTGGCTTATTCTTTCCATTTTTCTCTCCCATCATCAGACCCTCAAGACACTTCCCAGAACCCAGGTTCTCTAAGCTCGTCCCAAGCAGGTCTTTCCTGAAAGCCTTAATTCTTTTCTTTCTCCCTTTCTTCTCCCTCCTTTCTTCATTCTTTATTATGTGGAGTGAAGGGTCCCGAGTTTGATTCCAGTCAAGGGCACATGCCCAGGTTGCGGGCTTGATCCCCAGTGTGGGGCCTGCAGGAGGCAGCCAATCAATGATTCTCTCTAATCATTGATGTTTCATTGAGAAATATGTATATTTTAAAAAAATATTTTAAAATATGTATATTTTAAAAAAATAAAACAAACATACTGCTTTGAAAATAATTTTTTTCTAATGTAACTTTTTCTTCTGGCTGCATATAAGGGTTTAGGTGGAGTCCATAACTGCCCTTCCCTCCAACTGAGTGATTAAGAAGATGACCTCAGAGCTCTGGGCAGTGGTTGGCAGGCATTCATCCCTGTCTGTAATTTCATAGTTCAGACCTCATCACTATGAGTTTTTTTCCTCATAGAGAGCAGAGTTTTTAGAGGGATAAATGTAATCAAACATGAAATCATTTTACACTTGCTGTTGCTATAGTTACAGCTGACTATTTTCAAATTATAGAAATTTCCAGCTTAGAGTCTTCATATATTAAATAAGAAAATACATCTACTTTATAATTATGCCTCAGAAATTCACATTTGTGAGTTCTCTTCTGTGAGTTCTTTTTCAGTTTGTGTATTTAAAGAGAGGGTAATGTATTTGGGACTTCCAGTGTAAAAGTTACCTCCTCTCACTGAGCAAGTAATTTTAAAAAGAAGAATTATTGACAATCCTTCCTTATAATGCATTATCTCATTTTCCAGTTATAAATGATTTCTCAGAGATTAAAAAAAAAAAATGAAAGGCGCCTGCTAGCATTTCTAGGAAATTTTATACCCTAAGATTTTGTTGAAAAGCCAAGTACTGATGATTGAAAAGGCATAAAAAATGTAGTCATTCCCAGAAGAGAGATTTTATTATACTTTATTGCCATTATTATGCATACATTCAGGGCAAGCCTTGGCTGACTCAGGTTTTGTTTAGAATCGAGGCCACAGGTGAGGCGGAGTGACAAATGCGGTGGCAGCGCGCGCCTTCACTTCCGCTGAGCCGGCAGCAGGTCCACACAGGCCGTGTGGTCGTCAGAGTCACTTGGCATCATTTCCTCCTCCCTCCGACATTCCCAGTCACTCTCAGGGCCCGGTGATCTCATCCTGGTTGCCTCCCTCCGTGGGTGATTTTAACAGTTTCTTGAACTCCTCCCTATATTTATAACAGCCTTCAATAAAAAATTGCCTCATCATCTAATTCCCCTACTCTCTCCTTGGGAAATGATAAACTGAATTAAGTTATTTGTTTTTTATTTTTCACCTTTATTGAGGTATAATTGACAAAAAATGTAAGATATTTAAAGTATCTTTACGTAAAGCATCACTACCATGTTTTAACCCCCATCTAGTTAATTAGCACATCAGCACAGCCATCACCTCACATATTTATTTATCTTTGTTGTTGTTGAGAACATTTAAGTTCGACTCTTTTAGCACATTTTAATTATATAATACAATGTTATAAATTATAGTCACCATGTTTTACATTAGATCCTCAGGCCTTTCATAGCAGAAAGTTTATACCCTTTCACCAACTTCCTATTTCCCCCAGCCCCTGGCAACCATTTTTCTACTATTTCTATGAGTTTGACTTTTTTTTTTAAGATTCCACATATAAGTGGTACCATGCAATATTTGTCTTTTGCTGTGTGGCTCATTTTACGTACCATAATGCCCTCAAGGTTCATCCATCCATGTTGCAAATGGTAGAATTTCCTTATATCTCATGGCTGAGCAATATCCCATTGTAATATATATCTTATATACATATACGTACCACATCTTCCTTATCTACTCATCTGTTGATGGACGCCTAGGCTGTTTCCATATCTTAGCTATTATGAATATGCTGAAATGTACATCAGGATGCAGATATCTCTTCAAGACCCTAATTTTATTTTCTTCAGTAATATACCCGGTAGTGGGACAGCTGAGTCATATAGTAGTTTTATTTTTGATTTTTGAGAAATCTCCATACTATTTTCCATAATAACTATACCAAATTACATTTCCAACAACAGCACAAGAGTTTCCTTGCTCTATACCTTTGTCAACATTTTGTTATCGTATGTCTTTTTTATAATAGCCATCCCAACAGGTGTAAGGTGGTATCTTATGTGGTTTTAACTTAGATTTCCCTGATGATTAGTGATGCTAAGTGCTTTTCATGTACCCATTGACTATTTGTATGACTTATTTGAGAAAATGTCTGTTCAGTTCCTCTGCCCATTTTTTAATTGGATTTTGTGTTTTTGGCTACTGAGTTGTATGAGTTCTTTATGTATTTTGGATATTAACCCCCATCAGATATAGGATTTGCAAATATTTTCTCCCACTTCATAGATTGCCTTTTCACTTTGTTGATGGTTTGCTAAGGTAATTAAATGGTGGAAATTGTTTATTTTTATTTGTGTGTTAAGTGCAGCATCCCGATATAGTTCCTAGGAATAATATGATATGGATATTTAAATATCAACACTGGACCATGGAGACACACCTCATCTGCTCAGTCTGTGATAAACTCAGCCCTATTCCTGCCAACTTTGTCATTAGAAATAACTGTATTAAACAGGTGCCCAGTAATTTTCTAAACCATTCCCAATTTTAACTATTTACCTCCGGGAGTACATAAACAATTGAAATAGCCAAGGAATCCTAGTGCCTCAGAGTCTGTCATGTATCCCCCATGCCTCACTTTACAAAATGGAGCAGTACAAAATCTTTAGATGAATGTGTTGTTGTTTTTTGTTTGTTTTTCCCCATAATTTTAGAAGCATGCTGCTCAGTGAAACCATAGACCTCAGTCTCCTCTTGGTTAGCCCAGTAAGCCCATGTCTGAATTGTGTTAACTGCAAACGGAAGTGACTCTGGCATTTTCTCCTTCTGGACTATTGACTGTTAAGATCAATGTGTTTCTGCCTTTTTATGTTCTCTTTAACAGTAAATCTGATAATAGTGCTGCCATTTAAAAAATAATACAAAATAGTTTCTGTGTACATTTTAAATAATAAGAAAAATGAGAGGGTGGTATAATGTCAATGCACAGAGTTCAGATGATTTTCATGTGACAATATTTACCTTGCTAGAGTGGTAAAAGACTGCTTCTTAAACAGAGAAAGCAAGGGTTAAGGGTCTTGTTGTTGTTTTTAAACCACTTTTATTTTATGTAAGCTGTTAAAGTCTGTCTAATCCTAAAATCACCTAGTACTGAAATTCCTGAGGGAAGAATGTATGGAATAGGCATACCTCATTTTATTGTGCCTCACTTTATTGCTCTTCACAGATGTTGTGTTTTTTGTTTGTTTGTTTGATTTGTTTTTTACAAATTGAAGGCCAGACCATTCAGCAGCAAAAATATTACTAGTTGCTTTATTGGGTACTGGCTTTATTGCAGTGGTCTGGAACCAAACCCGCAGTATCTCCGAGTTACGCTTGTATTGTTTTTATACCTGGACATTTCCAGAATTAAGATTTAGCCTTTGCTCTAATTACTTTTCTTATTATAAATAGGTCTTGGACAAAATGTATTTACCCCATTTCATAATTTATTCACTTAATGGTTATTAACTTAATGGGCAATTACTTGAAAATGAAACTGATCACAGTATAGCGGAGTGTTCTTATTGATTGACGTCAGTGCTCATTCAGTTAATTAATGTTGGTGATTCTTTAATCCAGGCGTCCTCAAACTACGGCCCGCGGGCCACATGCGGGTGTTTTTGCCGTTTTGTTTTTTTACTTCAAAATAAGATATGTGCAGTGTGCATAGGAATTCGTTCATAGTTTGTTTGTTTTTTAAACTATAGTCCGGCCCTTCAACGGTCTGAGGGACAGTGAACTGGCCCCCTGTTTAAAAAGTTTGAGGACCCCTGCTTTAATTTCTCCTTCCCTGTCTTTCAGCAGTCCAGTGTATCAGAGTACCTTCCACCTCCACCTGAGGGGTATGCATTCAATAGCATTTACACAAGAGGGCCTCATCTGGACCAAGGGGACGCTGCTGCTGCTTTTAAGCCAACGCCTAATCGCCATGTAGATAGGTAATATTCCTTGGGCATCACTGGGAGAGTTGTGGATGACTGTCTCTGATTTAGTGCAAATAGAGATGCCAGTGTCTGCATTGTTCACTACTGCTTTAAACTGTCCATCTGTCAGTCATTTGTAAAGTTCCAGATGTTCCATCATAGAACTGGCTTTGATGGACAAAACCTCCAGTCCACAATTCTAACATAGCACAACTGCCTCAGGATGACTTTCTCTTCTTAAGATGATGTTTCTGACAAAATATGTGAATTAAGAAGAAGAATGGCTTTAAAATTCTCAACTGTTTGCACCAGATGGTCTGTAAGGATTTTTCCAGCTCTGTATCTTTTAAAGGAGATAATTTTTATCTTTTCTCTCCAGAAACAAACAAATCTTTCTTGATATAGAAATACTTAAACTAAAGATAAACTAAATATTTTAATGGAGTCAATGCCTTATTTGCCATTTTACCATTTTGTCTTACTGTATTCTCACTTTCCAGTTTTACATTTTATTAATTTCCCCACATTTTCTCTCTCAAAAAATTTAATATAGGTAGAGATGGGAAATTGAGATGGGTAAGCAATAAAGGAATTGGAATAGGTTCACTTTTTCAATCTCGTTTTCCAGCCACTACAAGTGAGGTTGACATAGAGGCCAACCCATATAAGACAAAGAAAAGGTGAAATGTTGGTAGCAAGGATATGGGAGAATGATCACTCCGATGAAGTGGGGAGAGAGCTTGTTCTGTGCTCTCCTACCTCAAAGCCTCACTCACCACGAGTGTCCCAGTTATTTATTTATTTATCTTTCCAGTATGCTCTTTTCTTAATAGAATCTAAAGAAGGTGAGATTCTGTTGGGAATGATGAGATAGTTAATATTTAACTAAAAGGTGTGAAAATTATACAGGTATTCTAATTGAGTGCAAAGAAGAGTCAGCAATGAATAATACATTTTGCAAATGTCAACATGAAATACTTTTTAATTTTAGGTGCAATTTTAGTAGATATACATGAAAATCACTTTTGAAGTTTAAAAGTTATTTCATTGAAATTCTTCTTGACTAACTCATTACTCATCCTCATATTTTCTTCTTCCTTTGTTTCTGTCTTAGTTGTCAATAATCAAGAAGTTTTTTCAGATTAGTGATTCTTACTTTTTCCTTTTGTTTCATAACTCCAGTAAATTGGGATGGTTTTTCACAGCTAGGTAACTAGAAAACAGCATCAGTTTTCTCATGGAATTTTATACATCACAGATTATGTAAGGGACATTCTTTTAAAAGTTGCTACATATTTTTACTTCATTTAGAGAATACTGTGGTGAATTTCATAAATTTAAATGGAATTTAGTGATGAAAATTTCATGAAGGGGTATTCAAGTGTATAGATCTTAGAGTTACCAAAACTTAGCCACAGAAAGAATTTTTTAAAAATACATTGGGTAGTGGGTAGACCATATAACTCAGTTGTCTTTATGGAGCCCACCTCTCAGCTGGGCTGTTATAATAGGGGCTGGATAGTTAATAGACACCTAGGTCATTAATTATCTGTGTTGCTAAGAAAATTTGTCATCATTATTGTAAAAACTGAAAGTTCTCATTTGATATGAAATACACAGAGGGTTGGAATTTATTTTTATAATAATTATTATTCATCTTAAACTCTGTTATATTCCAAGAATGCAGTAAATACCATCTGAAGTATATTCACTGTTCGGTGAAATTACTATGTCATTAGAGAAATCACCTGTTGAACTTAACAGCCCTCACCTTTGAAGGATTATAGTTTACTGCCATTCAAAAGCAAGTAGTGTTTTAGCGAAGTCTTGGGTCGTTGCTTTCTCCATGTCTACCCTATATTAAATGTAAATCTGTTATTCCAAATCAGAAACAGAGACCATATCATTTTTATTCATTCCAGGTCTTTTAGGAAATTTTGGTACATCTGAAAAATTACAAGGTCTGATTTTTCAAATTGATAGCTATGGTCAGTGTATACCCAGGTTTAATCTATAGAAAGTGAGAAAGTGAAGATTTGTAAATTCTGAAGTACTTTGTAAGTGCATGCTGGCAATCGCTTCTGAGACACTCAAGATAGCAAAAACTTAAAGGAGAAATGCAGCCGTTTTCTCTTTAACCTGCTGATTATTGAGTGCACAGTGGCAGAGAGTTATTTTGCCTGTGTTACGGTACTCAGCTCTGCATTATCAGTTGTGCTTATTTTCCAGATCGTAGGAGAGAAGAACATGAGGGAGGAAAGATAGAAACTGTTTTTGTAAGTTTGGGAGTGATTGAATCTTTTATCTTATCCTCTCCCCCGACTCCCAATGAAATCTTAATAGAATAGGATCATATACTAGACATAAGGATAGGAAATCCATGGAACACAGTTTAGAATTCTTATTATTAATAATGTATAATAATGATTTAGCTATAGTTTCACTTTTTCTCATTTTTTAAATATACCAAGAATAGCCAATAGTTAGTATATCTTACAGCTCATCTTTTTTCTTTGTCCCTGAACCTCTTGTTCTGGAGTCACAATCTAAGAAGAACCATTTACCTATGGAGACAGGATACATTGTGTCCATAGCTATCTGAGGACCTTGGTGGGCAGCAAAAAGAATGGCCACGTTAAGAGGAGAAGGATGACGAGCCATTTTAGTCCCTTTTGCTTTTCATATTGTAGAGATATGTGAGGAAATGTGGGGTTGTAAATGGAGGAGAAGATTAGAGCGTAAAATTAATTCATAGCAGTTAAAGTTATTTTATTATTAAAATGAAGAAAATAATATTAGTTCATTATTGATATATATCAAGGTTTTATTGTATTATATACCAAAGTTTTTTAATTATGTTGTTAAATCTATTAATGGTAAGTTAATGATGAAAAGAAGTATTTGGTTTATTAAGAAAGTTTTATTTTTTTAAGTATAGAACTCTTAGGTCCTTCCTATTAAAATAAGTTTATAGTAAATTATTTAATTAATTTGGAAGTGTTATTGGTTTGTACTTAATCCATCCCTTCCCTTGCAACTTAGATAACTGGATAAAGCTTTCCTAAAATTGGACAGTCATAATTCTTAAATATATATTTGGTTAATAAATTAAACATATTACTTGAATAGTGAAATCAACATATAATTGAAGTTACTACTCTGGAAACTATCTTCAGTCCCCTTTAATTTTATGTAAAAGGCTAACATTGTTTTTATTTCCAACTTAAAAAATATTTTTATTGATTTTTTTAATATAAAAATTTAACATTGATCTTTATCCTAATTCTTTCATGGTAGAAGAAGATAATTAACAAAGCAATATCCACAAGGTATATTTAGTGCTTAAGTAATTCAGACTTGCAGTCTAGATTTGGCTTAGTGCCAACTAGCCTTGTGAATTCGCATTACATATTTTTGCCCTAGCCATAGTTTGTTCATTTTAATAATGAAAAGTCCAAAGTTTCTTTTAATTTTCATATTCCATCAAATATCATAAAACTAAACTACTGTCAAAATAATTTGTCAGAATGTTTCCTGGTAGGAATTGACTTACCTTAGTGTTTTACTTCCGTTTTCAGCCTGTAGGAAGAGCTAGCAGAATAATCTTTTTTCTTTCTTTTTATAGACATTATGATCCACAAGTAACACAACCCAAGAAATATGCCAAATCCAAGTATGAGTTTGTGGCAAGGAACAACAGTGAGCTCTCAGTTCAAAAGGATGCTATTTTAGAGGTAGTAGCATTTTACCTTTACATACTCTTAGTAAAGTGGATTTATTCTATTCCTTTTTGGGTATATACCTAAACCTTTCTCAAAGGAATGCTGAGGTCAAGCAATTATTCTTCAGTATCATTTTATTTTACTAAGGGTAGAGCAGATTAGGTACCTGTGTCCTTTTAGGAGGGGAAGTACTTTATCTGTTTGTTATTGGTCAGTTTGTTTCATTTCGGGGGTCGAGTTGGGGTGGGTTTCTGGGCTTACGTTGCCCTCTTTCTCCTCCTGGGCTTTATTCATTTTAGAATCAAGGCTACTTATCAAGTCCCATGTATATGTACCCTATATTTTAATAAGAGAAAACATTGTCCCTCTTCCTGTCCTAGTACCCTGGCACAAATATACCCAGCGCTGAGTGAAGTAAGGGTTGTTGGAATAATCTACCATGACTCCCAACTCTCTTTTCTTAGTTTATAACTGAGTGTTAATCTTTTTAAATTATAATGTGGGATAAACACAGCAGTTTTAAAAAAAAAAAACACACAAGGTTTGCATAGTTTTCCTTTTTATTCCAAGGATGGAGACAACATGCAGACCTTTCTAACCGAGTTGTCTGAGTTACCTATAAGTACTTCAGGTATATTGCCAATACACAGTTTTGAGAGGTAATCTAGGCCTTGGATAGATTCACGATAGTGGCCCCATACCTGATCTATACTAATAATTGTAATACTTAGTGTAATTCCTATGAATCATTCATGTTAGAACAACATGTTTATGCTAAGTCAGTTTACTAGAAGTTAAAAAAAGTTTCTTGATCTAGAAGTAAAAATTGAATTTCCTTCATGGATTGGTTTTGGTACAGAAATGATGTCTCTATTTTCTCGCATAATGACAGATCCTGGATGATAGGAAGCAGTGGTGGAAAGTTCGAAATGCAAGCGGAGAATCTGGATTTGTGCCAAATAACATTTTGGATATTGTGAGACCTACAGAATCTGGATTAGTGCGTGCTGATCCGCCATACACACACACCATACAGGTAATTATGATTTTTGAGCAAAACTTTAACAAATTTTAAAATTTATTACTCTTAAAAAGGATTTAAATATTTTTTTTTGTGTGTTAATCATTTTGAGGTTTAATTGGTCGTATAATTTTTTTCTAGGGTATTTTGGGGGCAATGGTGAGAGACATAAGGAAGAATTATACATATGTTTTATGGTTCAGATATTTAGGATATTGCTCAAAATGTTTTCCAGTAAATGACTGTTTCTCTGAATGCTATTATTTTCATTCTTCAATGTTTTTAACATTTGAAGAAGCAGTATTTCTGCCTGCTCACTCTTACCTTCTATTCAGTGGCTTCCTCTTGTTAGGCGATGGTGCGTAGACAGTGGCTGGAGGATCCAGCAGTTCATCTGCACCAGCCTTTGCCCTCATTCTCTTCCATGTTCTGCCACTGGCCAACCTTGAGCTTGCACTTATCTCCACCTGAGTGTTTGTTCAGTTTTCCTCTCTTGATTTTAAGATTACAATGTACTTATGCTATAGGTTGCATGGGTCAGGCTTTCTCTTCTTGATCATTGAACAATCCTCGAGTCCTATGCCACCTTTCCAGAATTGAAGTGATGCTGGTTAAGGCATTCACCTTCACACCTGGATTCACTTGCTACTCAAGTATTGGGATGTTTGGTCTGACAGGATCTCTAGAGTCAGATCTGCCAACAGAGCCAGAATAGATGGACTGTCCCATGTGTAGCCTCCGAGCCTGGGGTGGCTTCTCTCCATGTCCCAGGAAGAATTCTTTTAATTTTCAGAATTGTGAGCAAAAGATCATATCTGACCACGTAAAAATGTCATAAATTTGAGTAGAAGCTACATAGAATATGCCGTGAAATAGTTAATTTTCATGCCTAGACTTAGTAAAACACAGAAAGTCCAAACTGAGATTGTGATCATGTGTTGCCATGACTATTCACTCAAGCACTTCTGGCTCCTCATAGCAATTGAGCCTTGAGAGTTCCTGCACTTGTCCAGATCCACTCCTGCCTTATTGGAATCCAAGAATCAAACAGACATTTAAAAGAAAGAATTAGTGTACAATGTATATATCTTGATAACTTAAAGGTTTGGCAATGGAAATTCTGTGTGCTGTGCTTACGTTTTGGCTGGCCTGATGTACATCTATATTACGTACTTATTTTATGTTCATTATTTGTCATTAGCTGTTGATGCCAAAGAAGGAGTTTGAGTTATTCAAGGTATGGTCTTTTCCATTTCCTGTGGGTTTTTGAAGTGAATTTTCTGACTTGGTTTTATTACCTTTTTCTTTCCTAAGTTCTTTCTTTTCTGATTTCGAGGTGTGGTGACTTGACATAATAGAGGCTTCTGTCTGGTTTATAAATGTGAATTATTCATGTTCTTTCCTATAGAGGTTTTGACTGAATTCCTTAAACAGTGTTAGGAGTGTATGCTTGAAATGTATGCCAAAAACAGGGATAGAGTCTACCCGCTTTGAGCTCTAGGGACTGTTTTTATGTTTAACCCATGACTGACTGTTAAAGTCACTATTCACAAGTATGTCCCTCATAGCTGTATGTGAGCAGAATCTGAGTTTATATTTTAGGTGTTAAAAACATTATCCAAGTTTATTTCTATTTGTGTGCATTGTTGCTAGACATGGGCAAACTTTGATAAAATATCGAAAACTTGCAAATAATGTAAATTCTAAGTATTCTCCCTGCCCCGAGATTTCCTAAGGAGTTTAACTTCTTTTACCTCTGCCTGTTTACTGTTTAGGCCTCTCTTTTTCTTCAGTTTTGATTCCTGACTTGAGCCATAGTTGGCTTTTCTGTTTCAAGGTTGCTTCTGTCTAAAATTGAACCAAAAACTATAAATACATATTTTAGGTAGAGAGAGTACTTTGTGAGAACATAAAATCTGTCCCTCCTGTTTTGAACAGAGCCTCATCTTATATTTTTGTCAACTTTGGCACAACCAAGAAGTTTTTTAAGTGCTCACAGGTTTCAGGAGTTTGTTTTGCTACTTTATGTAAATAGAAACTGTGGGAATTGCATGTTTGGGCTTCTCCCTTTTAAACTTTTTAACACTATCTGACTGTCTTCTGAAAATTTCTGGATGCAACTCTGAATGTGGTGAAGTATGTGGACATGTGTACAAAAGCTCTGTGTATGTGTTTATGTGGGGGGGTGTGTGTGTGCGCACGCGCCCTGGTATTAAAAACAATCTATTTTTTTTTTTTATCACCTCCTAAAAATTTGGGGCTGAGCCCAACAAAACCACCAGAATCTTGTAAAATTTTAATAAGCAAGCTTGACAGTCTGCCCTCTGCTATCTGACATAAATACTACTATAAAAGGATTTCTATTCTGAAAGCCTGGATAAAACACACACACACACACACACACACACACACACACACACACACACACAATGATTAGAGTAAGATAGACAAGAAAAAAGCATCCTTGGAAATATATGTCCATCATTTTATATCTCTACAACAGTGCTGCCGGATACCTTTTATCGAAACCAACAAGAAACCTTGCAGCTCACTTCAGATTGACAATAGAGATTGATGTAGATTCCAGTGACCCTAACACCCTAACCCGATAGAACTCCCCTGGATTACAAACATATCAAAAGCAATTCTATGTCCTGTTCATCTTCTCATTCATTCACGCCACAAACATTTACTGAATGCCGGCATCTTGCACGTGATAAAGAGGAAGACAGAGCCTGGCATTGAGCAGGTCCTCCCTCGCGCCCTGCTGTCCCCCTCTGTGCTTGTGTGTTAGGAGCAGTGACCCTCACTCTCCTTAGACATGGCCCACACACTTTCTCCCGTCTCTTCCTTCCAATGATATCAAAATGTTGACGTTTAAAGAAACTTCTTACAAAAAACATTTTGTATCCCTCACTGTACTGCACTGAGATATCTTAGGATTCATTGCTTATGCGTCCTTCACGCTCACAGAGAGCAATGGCGTTATACTCCACGGGACGGTGCCAGTGACGGTGCACATGCTGTGTGCCTGGCATGGTTTAAACACTTCACAAATCTAATTTCTAATCCCCATCACAACCTTACGAAATAGGAACATTTAATATCTGAGGAAACTGAGGCGCAGAGACGTAACTTGCCTACAGTCACGTAGCTGTGTGAAGCCAGGATTGGGACCCAGGATGGTGGATTTCTCCGACAGCCCGGACTCTGATGTCCTCAGCTAGTGTGGAAATAGTGCTTAGAAAAGATTGACATCTCAATTTGTAAAGACAGAGTTTTCGCTGTTTGAGTGCTTACAGGGGTATTTTCTTAGAATAGCTTCACCGTGAATTATACTGGGATAAAAGTTGCTCTGATCAGTCCCCGACCTTGGAATTGGATTTTTGCCTTATGCATCATTTTGTTTTGATTGCAATTCTTTAATTGTTTTATAATTTGCAAAAATAATAATCCAGATTGTGTAATTCACTTAGAATGTAGACATCTTGTAAATGGTGGGAATAAGGGAATTAGATGTAAACTACTTCCATAGAGAACCTACAAGGCACACAATGTGGGAAGTGCGCACAGTCCTGACTCTTATTTTCTTAACCCATGCTGCCTTCCTGTGAAGGAGTGCATGTAAATAAAGGCAGCTCCTGGGGGAAGGGCACGAGAGCAGCCCTTGCCTGTTGCTCACACGCTGGGTTAGAGACTGTCTTCTGATGGCAGGGATGCTGGCACCTGGCACCAGTCGGAATAGGTGTTGAATTGCCCCCGGATGTCCCTGAGAATCAGCCTATTTAATGTCCTCACCTTCGGAGTGATTTTTAACAGCTCGGTAAAGACAGCCGTCCCCACCTAATGTGTTTCCCCCGTGGCTTGAGCAAAGTTTTGAAAACAAAAGGGAGGGAGGTAATAAAGAATTTATTAAAGATATGGACCATAAAAATAGATTGAGTGAAACCACAGGGAAAAGGAAGTAAGTGCTTATGAGGGATGATGGAGAAATGAAGACAAATGACATATCTTTCGATAGAAATTGTGTTGTAGGGCATTGCAGGACTTTGCAATATTTTAGCTGTGCAACAGGTGGACACCCAGGGTGCTCTGTCCCCACCTGGAATCTGCTCGCTACATAATGTTTCCCATATTTCTTTTGACTTGGTTCCCAGATCTCTTAACTCTGTCACTGTTCATCTGCTAGTTTTACCCTTTTGCCCATACAGATTCTCAAGCTGTATGCCAAGAGCAGAAACCAATCCACCCTCAGTTATTTCTGATATACTCAAAGGTGTCATTAAAGAGGTCTTGCATTTACTATTAATTATTAAGTCTATGTGCTCTATATGATTATTATTACAGATATTCTGACTTTATCAGGATACACATAATTATGAATGTCTTGTCATTACCTGTGAATTCAATAGAAATTGTCTTGTCTTCTCTGTTTCTTAGTAAGAGATAGTGTGATCCTGTGGGAAAGCCCCAATCTAGGTTTTGGTAGACGAAATTCTAGTCCTGGTTCTGCCCCTAACTAGCTGTGTGACCTTAAAGAAGGCGTTTCATGATCTGTGCTCCAATTTGCTCAGCTGTGAAATGGAAAAGGTCAAGTTTCATGATCTCCACAATCCAGTCTAGATAGATAAGTTTATTTTCTATATCCATGTAAAAATAGCTCTCAAGTAAAAGTGGAAATATTTTCTACTGGTAACTTGCTGAACCACTAGCTCTTCTAATTTCATGTTATGAATGTTTTGAATGCTCTTTTTCACGCTCAGTCCAGACATTCAGATACAGCTGGGCAGAGTGACCATTTTAGTAAAATGCCTTCATATTCATTCCAGCAGACCAACTGATAATATTCAGTTACTTAAAAACATTTTAAATTACTAGTAAGCTCAGAGCACTCTATCATCAGTTAACTAGAGGCATGGCTTTTAGTCAAGGATGGTTACTTTGTATTTTGCCTCATGTGTTGAGATTTTCACAAATAAATTCTGTCTATACAAGGGTTGGCAAAAGTAGGCTTACATTTGTGAGTACATGAAATACAGTTTACTCTTGTATTATTATTTATTAATTATTGTATTATTTATTTGTAGTACAACTGTAAACCTACCTTTGCCCACCCCTGTGTATAGATATCTATACAAATTACTGCCCAACATGCACATTTACAGAATTATAAAATTTCCTGTTTAGACTGCTCACAAGTTCAAAACTAAATCATAGATATATATATTTCCTTTTGTAAAATCATCTTTACAGAAGAATTAGTCTTATATTTAAGGTACTCTGTGTGTATTCTCTATAAGTGCAAGAATAAGATGAACCTATATCTTAATATTTTAAAAACATAATACTCTAATACACAAATAGTTACTGAAATACTCTATACCCGTGGTCAGCAAACTGCGGCTAGCGAGCCACATGCGGCTCTTTGGCCCCTTGAGTGTGGCTCTTCCACAAAATACCATGGCCTGGGCAAGTCTATTTTGAAGAAGTGGTGTTAGAAGAAGTTTACGTTTAAAAAATTGGGCTCTCAAAAGAATTTCAATCGTTGTACTGTTGATATTTGGCTCTGTTGACTAATGAGTTTGCCGACCACTGCTCTATACTGTTTGCACTGTCCAGGGAGTCTATATAATTAGTTTTCCATGGCTGGATCCGAGTGGTGGAAGTTAATTATATTTTTACAAGCTCCTTCACTGGTTGATTTGTGGGCAGGTAATTTTACTGTCACAAACTAATTTGCTAACATTTTCTGATATTTGATGTGAAGTATAACTGATATTATTTTAGTTCTATCTCCCATGTTAACTTTCTCCTGTGATGTGATTTGCTCTACTTTTCTAATAGCAATTACTTGGGGAGCTGTCAGAGGTAACCCGCATTTGTTCCCTTGTGGCACTTCTTTTTAATATAATTTTTTGAATTCCATCTCTGGACTTAACACCCTCCAAATGTTCCAGCTGTGCCTAGTTTTCACCGCAAAGTTCCAAAGAGACCAAATTTAGAAGAAAAAATGTGTAGGTTAAGTTTTTAAGAATAGTTCCGTTTTAATGGCTCTGTTGGGCTTGCTTGCATAGTTTCCCCTGGGAAGCAGTGTCTCACAGGAGCTTATCTCCAAATACCTTTCTTTAATCCTGGAGAATTCCTACTGAGCTTCAGTGGCTGAAGAAAAGTGACTCATTCTGACTTAATTATCATTAGGAAAGTAAATTTTCCATGGAGTCTAGTAATTCTGACCTATTTCAGAGAAAGAAAAAAGCCAGATTTTGTTTTAAACAGAACTTTAAATATGTGTGTGGGAGATAAAAGGCAAGAGTTGGAAGCAACAGATATGGTATAAAAATAGGTCAACACCAAGCTGACCAATCATCTGTTTGCTCAGAACTGAAGGGTTTGTAGGGACGTAGACTTTCAGTGCTAATACTGAGAAATTCCTGGGCAAACTGGGAGGAATTAGCCAAGATTTCTTTTTTGGTTTTGAAGTTCCAGCACCCTTGGTTCAGGAGGAGGGCAGAGGGTGCCGTTGCTCTCCAAAACATTCCATTAGCTGAGGCTACATTGGAGTCATCAGTTCTCTACCTCCGACCAAAAATAGGCAAGAGACAGAAATACTGAATGGAAGATCAGTGCAATGGATGATAGGTAGAGCGGAGTGGAGAAGATAGGAAGGAACATAGAAAAGTGAATCCGAGGGTCAATAGTGATTCTATTTCCCCCCCCCTTCCAAAGAAAAGCTGACTTGGTTGCCATTTCAGAAGAAGGTGTCAAGAAGGCACGTTTCCCCCTTTTCATTTCAGGGGTTGGAAGCTTGAGGCAGGAAGAATCAAGAAAAGGGGAAAATAGCCCGGCTGGTGTGGCTCAGTGATTGAGCATTGACCTATGAACCAGGAGATCACTGGTTCGATTCCCTGTCAGGGCACATGCCCAGGTTGTGGGCTCAATCCCCCATGTGGGGTTTGCAGGAGGGAGGCAGCCAATTGATAATTCTCTCTCATCATTGATGTTTCTATCTCTCTCCTTTCTTCTCTGAAATCAATAAAAGCATTTAAAAAAAAGAAAAGGGGAAAATATGCAAGTAAAAATGTATGGCATAGTTTATGAAAAATTTTCATATGGTTTCTTTGAATATACATATATGGTTAATCGAATATACATATATGTGTACTGTTGAAGCCTCTGGTTCTGTTGGGTTACCGATGAAGTTGCATTATGTAGCAGTGACAGGAGAACGAAGTGAGGCACAGAGAGCTGGTGAGCCTGTCTCCGGGCTCGATTGTGACAGTAACACACAGTGGATTCAGTTTTCCACAGTAT
The DNA here is from genome assembly GCF_027574615.1 of Eptesicus fuscus. Taxonomy (NCBI): domain Eukaryota; kingdom Metazoa; phylum Chordata; class Mammalia; order Chiroptera; family Vespertilionidae; genus Eptesicus; species Eptesicus fuscus. Next base: position 81,385,744 of record NC_072479.1, read on the forward strand.
TATGTTGATAGCAGAACACTAGCTGTTCTTATTTTTATGAAAGCCGAAAATATGAATCATATTATAGAATGCAGAGCTGATAGCATTTTTTGTTTGCTTGTTTAATCTTTAAAAACAGCGATTTAAACTCTGACATTTTTGAAATCCTATTGTGAGAATTCACTAACCCTTCATGTTATTATGTGCAAAGGACATTCCCGTCAAGGGAACATTGCATATATTTTAATCAGATGACTTTGGTGTGTGCTAAGTATTACATTTTGGTGATGTTTGCTGTATTTGGTTTGCTTTAAATATTTTATTGGCCCAAATATAGGGACATTGTTTTGTGGGGAATAATCATCATAATGAAATAAACTCTTTTATTTAATATATTAGAAATGTTTCTAGGCCTTGAATGCTGAAGGGGTCAGCAATTTCTGCTTCTCTCGCATCTAACTCCATGGCGTGCTCCATGAATCGCAGCCGCTCTCCTTCCCCCTTCCAGTACCTAGCAGCATTATAAACACCTCTCGATTCTGCTTTCATCCTTGCTTTGTACCCTTCCCACCTTCTCCACCCACTGGCTGGTGAGTCGTAGCTTTTAAAGAGACAGCAGAAAAGAGCCAAGGTCCTGCCCACGCTGGTTTCCACAGGTGTTACTCATTTGCTGTGAAGCGGACTGTGATGATGGTTGGTGTGTTGTTTTTTGAATAATGATTTAATTAAAAGTGATATTTGTGTGTGGTGTGTATTTTTATGTTTTTGATCTCTGTGGAAATTGGGGAGGCCTCTAAATATCACCATTACCTTATATTTGGGCCAATTTAGAAATTAAAAGTAAATAGTACTTTTCTAACCAAAGGACCAGATTACCAAAAGGCCTGCATTTTGCACTTTATCTGCTAATCCTGGATTTAGAATAACTAAAATGGTTTGAGTGCAGTATCTAAACTTTATGCAGATTACAGGTCCATTGCTCTGTATATTTGACGCTACAACAAAATAAGTGCCTTTTGCGAATTTGGAACTTGTTTTAATGCAGTTTTCTATTAGTTAAAATTATTTTATTTAAAGTTTTAGCTATTGTGTGTGGTTTAAGAGGGAATATACATGAATACTGTTTTATAATAGCCTATAGTGATTTGCAAGTTACTGAAAGTTATTGTGTATTCTATCGCATCCATGTTTTCTAATACAAATCCCCATATGGCCTTTGTTCTAATATATGTTTTTGAGTTTCAGTCATCATCATTTAATTAGACGTACTGTTACCCTCAGCACTATCCATCCACAACATTCCCATTTTAACACAGAAAATATCTAATTGTAAGAAATTAGCATTAAGATGATGGCACAGAGTTATGACTTGAATAAATGAACATTTAAAAATTGCTTGCTTACTTTACAGCACAGTTCTTTTAGCTACTGAAATATTGCCCCTCTTCTTAACAAATTACACAGAAACAAAATTAAACAATTTTAATATAACATACATTTAAAGTAAGGAATAGGTAATGCTCTATTTAGTTATTGATATTTAGCCTTCCAGTGCAATGAGAAGTTTTTATTAATGGAAATTATGAAATAATCAGAAATCCTTTGACCTACCCTGGTTGTGTATGATTCCAAGTTCAAATTTAGTTTTCTTAACATTTGTTATTATTATTAATGCTTCTATTTCCTATTGATATATTCTTTTGACTCCTTAACTTACATTTTGATTTTGAGTAAGTACATAGAGTATTCATTTTTTAATGATTATTATACTAAACAGGACTGGGATGTGTGTGTATATGTCTGTGTGTATACACATACATATATAAATTTGCTATTTGTATGTATATACATACATATATAAATTTGCAATTAAGTTTACAAATAAATTGCCAAAAATGTCCTGTCAAAGTATACTTTGTTTCCTAGACTAGGTTTATGTTTTTACAACTTCAAATTAATTGTTTGTCTTTTTACAGAAGCAAAGGATGGAGTATGGTCCAAAACCCACTGACCCTCCCTCTGCTCCATCACCTCCTCCAACACCAGCTCCTGTCCCTGTCCCCCTCCCGCCCACCACTCCAGCACCTGTTCCTGTGTCAAAGGCCCCTGCAAACGTCACCCGTCAGAACAGCAGCTCCAGTGAGAGTGGTGGCAGTTTTATGCGAGACAGCCAGAGGCACAAACAGCTGCCCGTGGACCGTAAGTTCCCCGGGGTGGGCGGGGGGGTGGGGTGGGGGGAAGGAGCGCATAAAATCTGCACAGTGCGTTCTGCAAGGTAAAAGCACTGCTAGGTAAAATATTGTTTATTATTGGTTTTACTGGCACTAAACATTAAATATAAATAACAGTCCTTTATACGTGCATCATGCTCAGTAGATTGCAAAGATTTTCACCTCGTTTTTTTAATCCTCCAAGTAGTTCTGAAAAACAGGAAGCTCTGTCCTCCAGTGTGTGTATTTCTACACATATTCTAACACGGTCGTGGTGGCGGGATGAAGACTCTGGAACCACACATACTTGAGTGTGCACAGTGACACATCACTTACTGACTGTGTGTCCTTCAACCATTTAATAATCCTCTGTACTTCGATATCTGAAAAATGGGGGGAAATAATGGTTTCTACTTCTATGGGTGATTGTGAAGATTCAATGAGATAATGCATAGGAAGCACTTAGATCAGTTGTTCTTGGTCAGGAGTGATTTTACCCCCTTCCCCCCAGGGACATGTGGTATTGTCTGAAGATGTACTTTGATCACAGTTGGGTAGATGCTACTGACATCTAATAGGCAGATCCAGGGAGGTTTAGCAGTATCTTAAAATGAACAGGACCTTTTTCCCTGCAATCCCCAACAGAATTATCTGGCCCAAAATGTCAGTGGTGTTGAGGTAGAAAAGCCCTGGTTGATTTTGACCAATATACCACGTTATAAGCAGTCAGTAAATATTTGCTGATATCATCACCATAGTTTTCCTGCTCCTTTTCCTTATATTTACTATTCTCACATTATATATATATATATATATATATATATATATATATATATATACACACACACACACACACATATATATATATATACACACACACACATATATATATACAGGAATACTAACTTAATATGATCATTTTGCCAATAGCAGTTTCAAATTTGGTCTCTGGTTTCAGATTTTATGTAATTTATATTTTAACTTTAATCTTTCATAAATTTAAATTTGAATGGTTTCTGTGAAAACCAGATTTAAATAAAAAGAAAAAACACTGTGACCAAGTTTGGATTATCCTTCTTAGTACTGGGAATAGCAATGTAGATAATTTGAAAACTAAAGATAATCCTAAGATAATTTTTATTTTGCTATACCTTATTGTATATATCTGGTCCATTTACTCTTTAAATTATGTTTTATAAGCATTATAAAATTATTTTGCATGATCTATATTTTATAGATAAAAATTCTTGGAAAACTGGAACCAGGAAGGCATTTCTTCACTCTGGTGTGTGTGTGTAAAGGATATGTAATATATAAAGTAATATATAAAGGGTGTGTGTGTGTGTGTGTGAAGGATATTTAGTGTATAAAGAGTGGGTGTGTGTAAAGGATATCCTATCTAATAATAGACAAATATGCAAATTGATCATACCTCCAACACACCACAAGCCACGTCCACAAGCCACACCCACCATCCAATCAGAGCGAGTATGCAAATTAACCCAAACCAAGATGGCTACAGCCACAGAGAGCAAGGTTTCCTAGGTAACAGAGGAAGCCAAGCTTTCCGCCTGCCCTTGCCAGGCCTAAGCCTCCACTCAAGCTACAAAGTTTCAATTATAGAAGGTAAACAAATTCAAACAAATGGCAGCAGAATGGAGCTTGAGAGAGCAGGCCAGAGTTGCCACCAGCAACAGGGGAAGCAAAACTTTCTGCACACCCTGGCCGGGTCCACCCGCTTAAGGCAACAAAGTTTCAATTATAACCCCGACAGAAATGGCTGCCAGCCTTGGAAGGAGCCCCAGGCTTGGTTCTGCTCCAGGCTACAAAGTTTCAATTGTAGAAGGAAAATAAATTCCAGATACCAGGCCCTCCCACTTGCGTTGCTAGGGGGCGTGGCCGGCCTGCAAACCACCACAGGCCCTTCGCTCAGGCCACCCCACACCCCAAGGGAACCCCCACCTGATCCGGGATGCCCTTCAGGGCAAACCAGCTGGCCCCCACCCCTGTATCAGGCCTCTATCCTATCTAATAAAAGAGTAATGTGCAGATTGATCATCACTGCAACACACAATATAGCTGCCCCCATGTGGTCAAAGATCCTGCCCCATGTGGACACAAGGTGGCCACCACAAGATGGCCATCAGGAGAGGGCAGTTGGGAGGGACCCAGCCTGCAAGGGAGGGCAGTTTAGAGGGACCAAGCCTGCAAGGGAGGGCAGTTGGAGGTGATCAACCCTGCAAGAGAGGGCAGTTAGGGGTGACAAGGCCGGCAGAGGAGGGAAGTTGGGGGCAAACAGGCTGGCAGCAGAGTTTTTAGGGGGTGATCAGGCAGAAGTGGTTAGGGGCAATCAGGAAGGCAGGCAGGCAAGCAGTTGGGAGCCAGCAGTCCTGGATTGTGAGAGGTATGTCTGACTGCCCGTTTAGGGATCTGACTGCCCACCGGGATCGGGCCTTAACGGGCAGTCAGACATCCCTCAAGGGGTCCTATATTGGAGAGGGTACAGGCTGGGCTGAGGGACAACCCCCCTCCGTGCACGAATTTCATGCACCGGGCCTCTAGTTTAGTATATAAAGTGTGTGTGTGTGTGTGTTTCTAAAGGATATTTTTCATTCTCTCAATATGGCCTCTCCTGGAGCTCCGTTCTGGGTTCTTTTCTCCATAAACTTACTTTTACTATAGATGATCAGTCTGTTTCCCTTTCTTTCCATACTCTTTGTGTTGGTGGAAAAGGAATGAATTCCAAATTTGTCTTCATATCAACTCTCATCTGATATATCCTGATACATGTATTGAAACCATCCTATCTAATAAAAGAGTAATATGCAGATTGACCATCACTCTAATACACAAGATGGCTAGCCCCCTGTGGTCAAAGATCCTGCCCCCATGTGGACACAAGATGGCCACCACAAGATGGCCATCATGGGAGGGCAGTTGGGAGGGACCAGGCCTGCAAGGGAGGGCAGTTAGGGATGACCAAGCTGGCAGAGGAGGGAAGTTGGGGGTGACTGGGCCTACAGGGAAGGGCAGTTGGGGGGGACCCAGGCCTGCAGGGGAGAGCAATTGGGGGGGACCAGGCCTGCAGGGGAGGGCAGTTAGGGGTGACCAGGCCTGCAGGGGAGGGCAATTAGGGGTGACCAGGCCTGCAGGGGAGGGCAATTAGGGGTGACCAGGCCTGCAGGGAAGGGCAGTTAGGGGCAATCAGGCTGGCAGGGGAGCAGTTAGGCATTAATCAGGCTGGCAGGGGAGTGGTTAGGGGGTGATCAGGCTGGGAGGCAGACGCGGTTAGGGGCAATCAGGAAGGCAGGCAGGCGAGTAGTTGGGAGCCAGCAGTCCTGGATTGTGAGAGGGATGTCCAACTAAACGGGCAGTCGGACATTCCTCTAGGGGTCCTAGATTGGAGAGGGTGCAGGCTGGGCTGTGGGACAACTCCCCCTGTGCATGAATTTCGTGCACCGGGACTCTAGTCCTATATAATAAAAGCCTAATATGCTAAGTGTCTGGTTGGCCGTTCAACCAATCAAAGCATAGTATGCTAATGATATGTTAAGGGCGCTCAACCACTTGCACTGACCACTGGGGGCAGACAGTCAACCATTCAACCAGTTGCTATGATGTGCACTGACCACTAGGGGGCAGACACTCTGACTGGTAGGTTAGCTTGCTGCTGGGGTCTGATTTATCAGGACTGAGCGAGATGGGCTGGACATGCCCTGGAATCCTCCCTCATCCCTCCCCGGCCCCGATTGTGCAGGGGCCCCTTGGCCTGGCCTGTGCCCTCTCACAATCTGGGACCCCTCAGGGGATGTCAGAGAGCCGGTTTCAGTCAGACGGTGGAATGACCGGTCACTGTGATGTGCACTGACCACCTGGGGGCAGATGCTCAATGCAGGAGCTGCCTCCTGGTGGTCAGTGTGCTCCCACACGGGGAGCACTCCTCAGCCAGAAGGTGGGCTGACAGCTGGTGAGTGCAGCAGCGGTGGCGGGAGCCTCTCCCGCCTCTGTGGCAGTGCTAAGGATGTCAGACTGACAGGTTAGGCCCACTCTCTGCGAGAGGGCTCAGGCCGGGCTGAGGGCCTCCCCCCCCCCCCCGCCAAGTGCACAAATTTCATGCACTGGATCTCTAGTTAACTTTATAGTTGTGATTTAATGCTTAAGATTCAAATTCAAAACCAAATCACTGAATCTTTCACTCCCATTTTATCCTACTGTTTTTCTCACCTCAGTAAATACCAGCCACTTCTATTCAGTTGTGGCCAATTTTGATAAATTAAAAAAGAAAGAAAAAGAACAAGTAAAACTATTATTACTTAATTGTTCTAGAAATCCTGGTTAAGTGGGTGAAGTGTAAGCCTATTTTATACAATACCATCTCTCCCGAGGGGTGAGCCAATTTAAAATCACCTTCTTATCTACATTTTGATCTTACCAAAAAAACTAACGGAAAAACGAAATTTTGGAAAAACAATGAACTCTTTGCAGCTAAAACCAACGTGTGGGTGAGAATGTGTGTAAGTGTGTGTAAGTATATGCTACTAAATTTAAAAAAAAATATTTGTGTATTTTTTAAAGATGTTTATATTTTTTCAAAGACACAGAAGACATAGTTTGGTGATGAGAAAGTTCTATAAATGTTTTTATTGATTTCCCTATGGGAAAGACATTTCCTGTTAGAAATTACTGTTCTTTCTTCATTCTTGCCACAAGTTTATAACATTTCCCTCGTTGGATACGTCAGCACAGTAATCTTTGATACCGTGACAGTCTTTCCAGGCCCCAGATCAGAGTTCACAGGCATCCAGCCCCCATTTGGACGGCCTGTGGGTTGGGACAGTTTGTTCTTTGTCCTAGTCTAAGAAACTAAGAATAACCTAATGGGAAAGAGGATAGTTAGAATACTTTAAAGATAGAGAACTCTCCTGGTAATTGTGACTCATCATTTTCAAGTCTGTTTTTCATAAGTAAAAGAGGGACTTTGCTCTATAAAACATAACATCTCTCGCAAAATTAACGCATGTACTTGCTTCCTTAAAATAATAATAAAAATTTCGTATTTACTTACATAAAATTCCTTTTAAAGATATCTCAAAAATATGGTTTGACATTAAATAAATATATTTCATTTTATAAAATAAGTATTTTTGGATAGCTTCTTTTCGAGTACTTTTGGAGAACAGTTAATTTTCTGAATGGCTGGTCTCAGCAGTCCTTTAGAACCAGGTAGACGCGTGTATTAACTGATTGCCTGAGTTCTGTCAAAGTATACAACTATACTGCCTGCACTGTCCTCTGCTTACTGCCTGACTTGTGATAAAAGAAAATGGAAGGAACTGCAAAGCCAACACTCCCGCATAAAAATGTTACCAAACAGCCAAGAATAAGGGGGAAAGGTCAGCATGGCAGTTTGTAAAAGGTAGCAAGTAGCAAGAACCAGACTCCTTTTGCCTCTTCCCGCTATCTGCTCGGAGGCCCGTGTCATATAAACTTTTCAAATAGATCTACCGGAGGGTTCAAAAGGCTTTTCTCTCCTCAATTTGAAGATATCAGTGCTTTAGTTGTTTTGCATTTCTTCCATGCCTTTGAAATGTTAGCCCTTATTATTTGAGTTTAATCATTTGTAATCAGAAGTGTCATTTTAGAAAGAGTTGTAAAGTTAGTCTGGTTTGTTGTTGTGTACCAGAACATCGCCAATGGAGACCAAAGCCAGGGCCCATTACAAGAGGTGTTTATACTCCCCGGAAAATGACCGTGGTGTGGGCAGACCACAGGTGATCACGCAGTGGCCGAGTCAATAGACAAGAAAATAAATCTTTTAGTGTAGTGATCATTTTTCTTTTTTATTCCTTTGAAAAAGTATGATGTGATTTGAAAGAGTTAACAAATGAAATGCATGCAATGAGTTACTTAAATGTGACAATCCATAACAGTTCCTGTCACCCCTTGTAGCCCTCTCATCCTCCCTCCCTTCCTCCTTCTCACCCTTCTTCCCTCCCTCCTCCTTTCCCTCCCTCCCTCCCTCCTCCCTTCTTCCTCCCCTCCCTCCCTCCCTGCATCACTCCCTTTTTTCCATCCCTCCCTCCCTCTGTCCATCCCTCCCTCCCTCTCTTCCTTTCTCCTATTTTCTTTTGATGACTTCTTCAAAAAGTTTCCTGAATACTTGAAGCATTTTAAAAGCAGACTGAAATAACACTGTATGAGTTTTGTCACACTTTCACTTATTTCTCAGGGACAACAAACACTTCCTAAAGCACTCTCCTCGGGGGAGGATGGGGGAGGGGGGAATCATAGTGTAATGGTCACAAAAAGCTCTCTTCATGACCTGGTCATTGCCACGTAACAAGTTAACTAGTCAAGTGGATTACTACATATCAGGTCTTTGTACTTAATCCTTGAAGGTGATATACAAATAATATATCTGTGTGTGTATTTTTTAAATACACAAACATATTCTCCCCCTTCCCATGCGCTTATTCCTTCCCCATTTTTCTCATAAAGATATGTTCATGTATGCATCCTTTCCTTAAGCATAAAATAAGTAGGGGAGAGTCGTAGTAGGTAAGTCAAAGGTAGTTTCAATGACTATGGCCATAAACTCGCTGAGTCAAAGTCAGAAAAACCAGTTCTTGCTAAATTCTACTACTAATTAACAATGTGGTTCTGACACATCATTTCTCCTCTTTTGGCATTCATTTTCTTATCTATTTTAGGGCTTTGTTAATCATGTTTTTCAAAGTCTCAGTGAAAACGTCAGCAGAATGCCTCATTCATTCATTTAGTCAGAGGTTATTTATTGAATTCCTACACTGTTCCAGATAAAGCAAACAAAACAGCCAAACTTGCTTTTCACCTCAGGCATCTGTTTTAATGAAAGGAGATAGGTAGGTAGGTAGGTAGGTAGGTAGATACTAGTAGGTGGATAAATTGATAGTGAACATTAGAAGGTGCTAAGTGACCAAGATTGATAAAGCCTGTGATGGGGAGCAGGTTGCAGTTTTAAAGGGGGAAATCTAAGGGAGGGAAGGAGAACCATATGGCTGTGTGTGGAGGAAGCATTCCAGGCAGAGGCTCTTAAACGTGAAGAGCACCAAGGAAGCCACTGGGAATGAGAGTGGAGGGGTTGGAGGTCATGGAGGGCCTTTTCCTGGGAGTAACTTGGAGGAGAAGAGTTGTAATATCTGACTTACATTTTTAAAAAGATCATTTCAGCTGTTGTATTGAGAAAAGCATGAAGAGCAAGAGGTGGGTGGTGGAGAGGAGAAGCAGGGAGAGCTGTGAATAGGCTGGTGGCTTAGACCAAGCTGGTAATGGAAAAAAACAATGGAGTGGAGTGGTTGGGTATTTGTTATATTTTGATGGCAGGATTAACAGGATGTGCTGATGGATTGGATGTTATCAAGGACAAAAGGGACTCAGCATAGCTCAGTGATATTCTGCCACAGGAACTGGAAAAATAGAATTATCCTTAACTAAATTGGGAAGTCTAGCATAAAAGCAAGCTCCAGGAAGAAGATAAGCAGGTAGAATTGGACGTGTTATATTCGAGATCTCTAGTACACATCTAAATGGCCATCAAGGAGGCCGTCGGCGTGTGGATCCAAAGTCCCAGGAGCTTCTGGACTGGAGAAATCATCGTGCTCAGCATTAGCTTTTCAGTGGCATTTAAAGCCCTGAGCCTAGTCCCAGGGGTCACTGGTGGCGTGCAGGCAGAGAGGAGGTCCCAGGGTGCCCTGGGGTACTTCCATGTTACTTAGGAGATGAGATTATCCAGCAAAGGACACTGAGAAGGAGAGGCCCAGGGAGACATATCAGGAGAGTGGTGTCTGAAGGCCACAAGAAGTGTTTCGGGGGGATCGCCTCCCTCAATGTTGCTGATAGGTTAAGTGAGACAAGGACTGGGAATCTACCACTGGAGTTTAGCAAAGTGTCGTGGAGGGCCAGGAGCCCAATGACAGTGAATGTAAGAGAACATTGGAGAATGGAAGTGGGAGTGAACTCATATAGACAGCTTTTCAGAGAGTTTTGCTGAAAGGAGAGCAGAGAAATGGGCAGGAGCTGGAGGGAGCATGGGGTCAAGAAAGGGCTTATTTAAAGGTGAGAAATAATAAGAAAATCATAGCATGTTAGTGTGCTGATGAAATGATTTAGTGCAAGAGGGAAATTGGTGACCCAAGATAAGTAGAGGAGACATAACTGTCCAATATTTAAATGGAGGACCTGGGGCCTGCGTGTGTAGGGGGGTGGCCCGAGGAGCACCGGAACAGCCCATCAATCGTGTAATAGGAAGGAAGGAGAAAGGCAGCAAGTGCGGGGGACATGCTGGGCGGTGAGGAGAGCTGTAAGGAAACTTAGGGAGATTCTCTTCTAACTTTTTAAATATTTTTTCAGAAATTAGAAAAATGAGATTGTCAGTTTACGGTAAGGATTGGGTAGTAAGGTGCTGGAGGTTTACAGAGAAAAGAGATAGTCAATACTTGTGGAAAAGTGGGGAAATTATATGTCTAGCACAGCATTTCTCAACCTGAGCCCTGTTGACATTTTGGGCTGGATAATTCTGCTGCAGGAGACTGACCCGTGCATTGTAGATTGTTCTGCGCATCCCAGGCCTCTACCCATCACCCCAACGGTGGCATCCAAAAGTGGCTCCAGCCATTGTCAGATGGCTTCTGGGGTCAAACTTTCCAGCAATGGAGACCACTGGCCTAAGGAAATGTAGTGTGATTGTCAGAGGGCGTTAACAACCCAGTTGAGGTTCACATTCATGAATTTAACATGAGACCATTCAGCATTCTTGTGTTATACTCAGTGGGCAGGTGCAAGCACAGAATAAGCAGAAAGTTAGATTTAACAAGCGTTGGGGTTCTGCCCAATGAGTACAATGAAGAGAGAAAAGAAAAGCTAGGGAGTGGTTTTAATAATTGATCACGGAATTTGTGCTGAGTGAGGATGAAACTGAGGAAAGATGGTTGGAACACTAGTTAATATACGTTCTATGGGGTGGAAGGATTATTGGCATTGGGAGGGAAGGAGAACCATATGGCTGTGTGTGGAGGAGGCATTCCAGGCAGAGGCTCTTAAATGTGAAGAGCACCAAGGAAGCCGCTGGGAATGAGAGAGGAGGGGTTAGATTTAACAAGGCTCTGGGAGTAACTCTGAAGAGTGAGATGTGTTAGGAGTTTTCAGAAATAACCTACTCGGTGTCGGTGTCCAGGGAGAAAATCGCAGATGGAGGAGGTGCAGGACGAGCTCATCCACAGGCTGACCATTGGCCGGAGTGCGGCCCAGAAGAAGTTCCATGTGCCACGGCAGAATGTGCCAGTTGTCAACATCACTTATGACTCCACACCAGAGGACGTGAAGACGTGGTTACAGTCAAAGGGCTTCAACCCTGTGTAAGTCTCTCTGGGAGTTCTCCACAGTTTTGTGTGTAAGCATGCATTGTTTCCAGTTTCGTCACCAAGATGTCACAAATGACTCTAGAAATGTAAGAGCCCAAACAGCCTTTGTTAATGCTCAGGAAATGGCTGTAGCTGTTTATAGCTAAAAAAGAATTGGAAGAAGCAGGAATAACTCTCCTTTGAAGGGCACCTTGTATTCTGAATGGTGGTGTCGCATCCCCGGCCCCTTCAGTGTTGAGACTGCAGCTTCCCGTCTCCCTTCTCAGGCCACTTGGGAGGGACTGTCTTAGGCAGACTCGGGACCATGTAGGGCAGAGAGCAGACTCTCTGGATATAGGTGCCAGGCAAATAAAAAATAGGTAACATTGCCTATTGTGAACCATAATCTAATTGGTCTTTTCCTTTAGTGAACCCATGGTAAAGTTTCTAACTTACCTATTATTTTTGTTAACAGCTTATGTGTTTGTTTTTTTTAAACTCTCTTTACTTGATTTTGAGTCTCTGCACACACTCTTTTTAAATACTTAAAATTTTTGCCAATTACAGTTTACATTCAGTCTTATTTTGTATTAGTTTCAGGTATTCAGCACAGTGGTTAGAGAGTCATATACTTTTCAAAGTGTTCCCCCCGATATTTCCAGAACCCACCTGGCACCATACATAGTTATTGCAGTATTATTGACTGTATTCCCTAAGCTGTGCTTCACATCCCCGTGACTGTTCTGTAACTACCCATCTGTACTCCTCAATCCCTCCACCTTTCTCACCCATTCCCCCAACTCCCTCCCCTCTGGCAACTGTGTCTGTTTCTGTTTTGTTTATTTTGTTCTTTAGATTTCACATGTAAGTGAAATCGTATGGTATTTGTCTTTCTCTGACTGACTCATTTCACTTAGCATAATACCTTGTAGGTCCATCCATGCTGTTGCAAATGGTAAGGTTTCATTCTTTTTTATGGCTGTTTATTATTCATATTTTCAAACCTTTTTTCTTATTATTAAGAAGACCCCTTAACATTTCTTGTAATACTTGTTTGGTGGTGATGAACTCTTTTCAGCTTATGGGTTTTGACACAATAAACTATTGAACTAATACATATTCAAGAAAACTTGAGTATTATAAACTCACTTGCCCAGAATGACTTAATAGTGAGATTCACTGGTTAGTCCATTACCTTTTCCTAGAAAGTTCTCTCTTCTTCCTATGAAACATAAAATTTCAAGGAATTGGTCCTAAACAATAATGATACTACACCAATTGGCTCCTTTTTGATCCTTCAGACTCCTATAGCAGGGCTGGGCCATATAAGGCTGGTGAAATCATTTGGTCTGGCCCTGCCAAGGCATTAGGGGTGAGTTTATTAAATGTTTGACCAAATATAGCAGGCTACTTTTTAAGTTTATAATTTTGTGTGGCTCCAGAATCTATAATAATAAAAGTGTAATATGCTAGTTAGACTGGACAGCCAACGACCTTCTGGACGAAGCCGGGGCTGCGGGATCGAGGCAGCTGCTGTGGTTGCGAAGGCCTACTCTTGCACGAATTTCGTGCGTTTGGCCTCTAGTGATGTTATAAATATCCAAATGGCTCTTGGCAGGAAAAAGGTTCCCCACCCCTGTGATATAGCCTCAGGGTCATATCACGCATGTCCCTGTCCTTATCTGGACTAAGCAGTATAGTACCATTTGATGAGTTCCAGTGTATGGAACACTTAGAAAAGAGGTTATAGCAGGACCAGAAATGCTCTCTTTTCTTTTTAATAGACAGTATTTCTAATCCTCTATTTCTTTGTTCTTTTTTTTTTAGGACTGTCAATAGCCTTGGAGTATTAAATGGTGCACAACTTTTCTCTCTCAATAAAGATGAACTGAAGACAGTCTGCCCGGAAGGGGCCAGAGTCTTTAACCAAATCACCGTACAGAAAGCCGCATTAGAGGTAGGACTTGTCAACCTGAGGTGGTGGTGGGCATTTGTCAGGAGTGTGGACGCTAATTGAAAGCTCTGGACTCATCTGTTTATGTCCATATTGGTCAGTTTCCCTTCCGAACAGAGCTGCATTAAGTTTGACTCAGCATTTGTAATTTGTCACCGGGGACCATCAGTGACCATTTGCAGGGAGATTAATTTGTTATAAATGCTTGCATAACAGGAAGCTTGGGCATATACTTTTGGACAGTTAATGAAAACGTAATGTTCCCATTTTATATGCATTAGCTATTTCTGTAGGAATTTACATTTTGACACAATAATGGACATTTACTTTTGAGTGAGTAAATGCCTTAAGCGGCCAGAACTCTTTTGCCTGTTCTTAATATTTAGTTTGGAGACTATAGTAGGTTAGAGGTTACAAGTTCTTAAAACCGTGGCTGTGTGTCTCAGGCCTCGTTATCCATCTAAATAGTCAGAGGGAAAATACCAGTGAGGCATCATGAACATATGAGCATAGGGAGCCCTCAGAGTAGTTATTCAGTCCTGGTTGTCTGTGGAGAAGCAGAGTAGATATTTTCTAGGTTCTACGTCCTTAAGCTTCCACTATTCTACTCCACTTAAAAATGGGCCTTGTAGGGGTAGTTTCCAACTTTACATCTCACAGCTCTTAATAGCTTCCATGAGCGTTCTACTTGGACTCAAATGAAAGGATATAGGCTTTGGCGTGAAATTGAAACATGATTATCTCCAGCAGGTATATTATGTAAATTCAATACTCAACTCAGAGTAAAATAGTTTCATGCATACAACCCTGTAACTAGTCTCATTCAGGAAAATTATACTTCCCTTGGAAATTTTTCTGCTTTGATCTGTACGTATCAGGCTCCCTGCATATGGAATATGAATAGGGAATCATATCTTTTCTGAGGCCGTTTTGTTAGCATTATAATACATTCTAATTTTATTGAGAGTGTATAAATACTTCCTCAGGGTATGATAAAAGTGCTGTATTCCTAGCATTGCTGGATTCCTTTTGTCCAGACTCCCTGTCATTGTCATTTGCCCTGACTGCCCACGTCCTCCTGGTCTCGCTCCTGTTTCCCTGGCTGTGAATTGAGGTAGAGACTGACTACCTGAGGTTCTTCAGCTTCCTCAGCTGCCTTCCCACCACGCCCTTCTCTTGCATCTAGTTCATTTATTAGATTACTTACCTGTGTTCCCAGAAACTTTGATTGATAAGAGCAGGATAAGGAGGATGCACAGGGATTGCAGGAGGTCTTGGAAAGGAGAAAAGCCAAGCTGACGTCAGAAGGTCAGCACTGTGTGGAGGGGAACTTGGTGTGTTCTGAGACAGTCTTTGGGCCTGATTTAGAATTCCCTAAAGGGGTCTAAGTTATCTTCTTAGAGCTAACAAGGGTTCTTTGATAATTTTCCATCCTATTATGCTTATTGTACACATATCTTCTTTCTCCCAGGGGATCTAGAGCTGTCAACATGTATTATTATTAGTCTTTAATCCTCACCCGAGGATATTTTTCTCCATTGATTTTCAGAGAGAGTGGAAGGGAGGGAGGGGGGAGAGAGAGAGAGACAGACAGAGAGAGAGAGAGAGAGAGGAATATTGATGTGAGAGAGACATATAGATTGGTGGCCTCCTACACTCACCCTGGTAGGGGCTAGGGATCAAACCTGAAATTCAGTGACATGCCCTTGACCAGGAATTAAACCCGAGATCCGTCAGGGCGATGCTTTAACTACTGAACCATACCAGCCAGGACTGTCCACATGTATTATTGATGTATCCTCATCATGTTCAAATGAAAGTCATGATGAGTGAATGCCCTAAGATACTATATAAATAAAAAAATATATTAATGTGATATGTTAGTGACACCCAGAAGCATCACTTACATGAAGGGCAGCCTTGAGTTTTTCCTCTAACAGATATTAGAAGAAAAACACAAAGGGCTTTTACCCTGAGCTGTTTGATGCTGTGACCTTCAGCCTGCACAGAGCAGTAACCGTCTTGTCTGAACCTCGTTTGCTTTTCAGGATAGCAGCGGCAGTTCTGAATTGCAAGAGATCATGCGAAGACGACAGGAAAAAATCAGTGCTGCGGCTAGTGATTCAGGAGTGGAATCTTTTGATGAAGGAAGCAGTCACTAATTTCTTTGTTTGTTTTTAAACTCCATTTACATTTTTGGCATTATTCCAATGTGCTTTGTTTTAAGAAGCCATGAAGGGAATGTCAGAGTTTTATCTCCTGGTACACTTTATTTATCGCCATAAAAATAACAATGCAAACATAAGTAAGTAGAGGACTTGCTTCTGGCCCATTATTTTTATTAAAACTGAAAAAATTCTCATTGAATTTTTTGCCCTTGGGAAATATTTTCTTAACCAAGATGAGGTGTTTTTTTTTATTGGATTAATTATTTCATCCTCATCTCAGTGTATAGGCAGGCATTTCTGACGGTGGTGAATTTACGTATTGCAGCAAAAGGAAGACATCGCCCATGATTCAGAATCTAACCATTCCGGATTTCCCTGTGACTATGGTGTCTGTCATTCAGGGCAGAGTTACTTTAGGCTAGCTTCTGCTTACTTGGGTCTCTTGTTTGACATACGCAATGATAGAATATTTTGATTTATTTAAAGTTCTCTATGCCAACACTTTTTAAAAGATCAAAACATTTAATGAACTGTAAAAATACAACAAGGCCTTGGACGTGCAAATATAAACCTATGGAGCATTCCCGAGACATTCTCTTTTTGTCATGGCTCTGTTGCTTACAATTCCTTGTATAGCTTGGATATTGATTTAGCTTCTATTCTGCTTATTATCTGTTCTGTGTTCTTATATATGAGAAAGCACAAGTGGAAAAGAGGTCATATATATTCAAACTATGTCCCCAGAAGTAGCCTGCATTGGTGTGAGTTACAGTATTTTGCTTAATGAAGGTCTCAGTTCTGAATATTCATGTTAGTTGTTAAAAGGAAATTGGGGCCATTTTATGTGTTTATCTGTGTCAAGTTTTTCTGGTTATAAGAAACACTTAATTTACACATATGTTAATCCTGTGAAAGATTCTAGATATAGAAAAGAAAGATACTTAACCTTCAACAAATGTTATTTTTGGAAACACGATTTTTGTCATTAAATGTTATATTATTTCACATATATAAAACAGATGTTATGTAAGAATGTTGTATATTTTAACATAAATCCATTTAGAGAGATTATCTAGATTCATTAATTTTCATAGTGCCTTTTTCACATGCGTCAGCTGGAAAGTCTGCAATAAACAGTATTTGCTGTATATTAATAAATGGTTTCTGCATCACTGGCAAAATGATTCTTTGGTGTGTAGACGGGATCAAGGTTGAATGGAATGAGAAAAACAGAGGCTCACTCATATTTTTAAAACTGATTTTCAGTGTATTTTTGAGTTGGTAGAAACCACTCTAGAATACTTTCTTCAATTGTTTCTCTTCTTTTCACCTCTCTTATTTCATTAGCTCTTCCTTCTACTGTCTAGTCACAGTTGGTCACAGTAGTAAACACAAATTTACATAGCACTTATGATTACCAAGTGCTTCACAGAAATGCTTTGTTAGATATCTATTATAACTCTGTGAGTTGTATTTTATAGGTAAGGAAATTCTCCCAAAATCATGAGGGATATGGGAGTTTTCCATTTCTCAATATCTTCATAAGATAAAGTGAAACAAACTTAAGGATGATGGAGAATTATTGTAGATTTTTTTTATTTCATAAGCATTGATACACATTTATCACTAAGCCCTTACTAAAAATATCTGAAGAGGTAAGCATCAGACAAAAGAAAAATTAAAACAGTGTAATGTAGCATATCTGATATTAAAAGAACTGGTATCTACACTAATAAAAAAAACATGCAAATTGACCGTACCTCTGCTATGCCCACAAGCCACACCCACCAGCCAATCAGGAGTGGGTATGCAAATTAACCCAACCAAGATGGCAGCAGCCACAGAGCTGGAGCAAGCAGGAGGCTTGGGTTCCCCCGGCGATGGAGGAAGCCAAGCTTCCCGCCTGCCTTGGCTGGCCCTGGCCTCCACTCAAGGCTACAAAGTTTCAATTATAGAAGATAGATAAATCCCAGATACCTGCTTCCCGCCGGCCCTGGCCTCTGCTCAAGGAGGTGCTGGAAAAAAAAAATAAAGAAAAATAAAAAAAGGGGCTGGGAGCTTGGGTTGCTGGGGGGTGATTAAGCCAGGATGGTACGGCAGTTGTAGGTGATCAGGCTGGTGGGGGGCGGGGCCGTTGGGGGTAAGCAGGGGGCCCAGTTGGGGGTGAACAGGCCATCAGTGGGGTCAGTTGGAGGTGATCAGAACAGCGGGGCGGGGCGCAGTTTGGAGTGAGCAGGCCAGCAGGGGGGCAGTTGGGGGTGAGCAGGCCAGCAGGGGGGGCCGTTGGGGTGAGCTGGCTGGCACGGGGCAGTTAGAGGTGATCAGGCTGGCGGGGGTCATTTAGGGGCGAGCAGGCTGGCGGCAGGGGGCAGTTGGGGGCGAGCAGGCCAGCAGGCAGAGTGGTTAGGGGCAATCAGGCAGGCAGGTGAGTGGCTGGAGCCAGCAGTCCTGGATTGTGAGGGATGTCTGACTGCCAGTTTAGGCCCAATCCCTGTAAACGGGCAGTAGGACATCCTTCAAGGGGTCCCAGATTGGAGAGGGTGCAGGCCAGGCTGAGGAACACACACTCCCAACCCCTGTGCACGAATTTCGTGCACTGGGCCACTAGTAATTTATAACTATATATTTGTTTACTATATTTTTATTGATTTCAGAGAGGAAGGGAGAGGGAGAGAGATAGAAACATCAATGATGAGAGAGAATCACTGATCAGCACTCCCAACACGGGATTGAGCCTGCAACCTGGGCACATACCCTGACGGGAATCGAACCGTGATCTCCTGGTTCATAGGTCAATGCTCAGTCCCTGAGCCACGCCGCCCAGGGCTATAACTATATCTTTATAGTATAAAATTCCAAAGGAAACTATCACAGAGGTAGAAACTGCAGGGAGCAGTTACCTCCCTCAGGGCTGTGGGGACAAAGAGTTGGGATGGGTGGGATTTGGCATCTTGAGGGAGAGGCCCTACAGAGATGGGATCCAGACGTCTAAGGGTTTTGGTGACCTGTGCCTGTGAGGTTTGGAGGAAAGGCCCACCCACAGCTGGTAAATAAACCTCTGAGAAGGGGGCACAACCTGACTGGTGCTGTTACCTCAGGAATTCAGAAAAGATTTCAACTGAGAGAGTAGCTCAGCAGATCCATAGAGCTGGGACTCAGACCTCTGGGGAGAGCATGCTGGCCAGCTGGTCCTTGAATTTCTGAGCAGGCACAACAAAGCTGCTTCTGGAAATGTGGGGAAAACCAAACCAATGGGTAACTGGGACCGACATGAAGTCAACTGCTGCTTATGGAACGAAGAATCATTAAGGCTACTTGATCATCTTCATCTGCTAAATCTAGCATTGGGGCCATCTCAGGCTCAGTTTTTATCAGTTGTGTTTTCCCTCCCTCACGATGGGGCTCAGTTTTCCTCTTCCTTTGCACGTGTAATCATTTGTATTACATATTTGACGTTGTAGATATGTTTTAGATACTCCTGAATATATTATCTTCCTTTGAAACATATTGATTCTTGTTCTAGCAAGCAGTTCTACATGGCTGATCACTTTGAACTTGCACACCTTTGCTTTTTATGCTGTGTTAGGATAGACCATGGTAAGCGCAATGTGTTTTAAAAGGTCTTGTCCCCTTGATGGGACTCTGTCTACAAACTCCTCTGCATGTCTGGTCAGGCTTGATTTCAGGCTTTGTCTGTACCTGTCAAAAAATAGTTCATACTGTGGAGTTTTTACTTCTAAGGGATACCCTTTTCTGGGTGAAATCCCAGAGAAGTTTGTATCTCGGCTGGATGGCTAAGGTGTTGAAGCAGGTCTCTGAGCTGAATCTTGAATGTCCGCCAGCACGGCCACCCCTGGTAGTCCTATTCCACTCTCAACCTTGTAGCAGCCACTCCCTGGGAAGCTTTGGGTAACGTTGCTCTACATGAACTGGGTGGATTCACTTATAGATTTCTGCGGCTCCTCCCTGCACAGCTGCCTCCACTCTGGTGCCCTTTGGGAATCCCAGCCACTTCCAGTGCCCTGGACTCCGGTCTGTCTTCCTCAGTTCAGCGAGGCTAAGCTGCTCTGCTGGGATCCCGTTGCTGCACTGCAGTTGGGGAACTGTCCCCAAGCAAAGAGCTGTTGAGTTTCCTTATCCCAAGGATTATGGTCTTGTGTTGTTTAGAAAAGGTGAGCAATGAATTTCATTTTCCCCATCCCCCACCCCCTAGGAGGCGCTGAGTGGTGGGAAGCTAATGTGGGAGACAATCTTAATCACTGAAACTTTTCCTTTTAGAATTTTCTCTAGGAAAATTTGAGATTCCCTTGTTTTCTAGGGTTAAATTTGTGGAGGCTGCATTGGGGGTTGGGTGGGTGGAGAACTCACCCAGGTTGGGTCTTTTCACTTTCTTAATGCTTGCATATGGAGGCTTGCATGAGGAATATTATTACCAAGCTGTGTGCTCAAGGGGTTTATATAAAGACTGGTGGCTTCTGAGTAGGAAAAGACAACTTTCATTCAATAAACATTTAGTGTCTAAGAACTGGACATTGAAGAGAATCCTTAATGTATCCTCTGCCCTTGGAGCGTACAATCGAAGGAACTGTGCAGCTTGCCTTATTTTCCCCTCGTGCTAGTCTTACCGATTTCCCGAGGCAAAATTACACCCCAAAACCAGCACTGCTGATTTCCTGGAAGCTGTGATTTCATACTTGTAACATTTAGTTTTTCCCAAAGGGCATACCTTTAACAGTTCTGGTTCGAGACAGGAATTTCAGTCTGTACTCACATCTTTTTCTCCTACTCATTTTCTTTCCCTCAGTGGTTTCTTAATTCCCTCTCTAAGACCTGCTCCCACATCACCCCACAGCCTCCTTCCTGGACTCTTTGTTCCTTTTTTTTTGTTTGTTTGTTACTCCTCACCCAAGGATGTTTTTCTATTGATTTTTAGAGAGAGTGGAAGGGAGGAGGAGAGACAGAGAGAGACATCGATGTGAGAGAGACACATCGGTTGGTTGCCTCCTGCATGTGCCCCAAGCAGGGCCGGGGGATCGAGCCTGCAACCAAGGTGCATGCCCTCTACAGGAATCGAACCCAGGACCTTTCAGTCCGTGGGCCAATGCTCTGTTCACTGAGCCAACTAGCCAGGGTCCTTTGTTCCTTTTTATCTTCAGAGTTGAGGACAAGAAAGAAGCTGAAGAAGCCAGTTGCCTTAAACTCAGTTTTTTGTTTTTTTTTGTTTTTTTTGTTTTTTGGTGGAGGGGGTTACAGTTACCAGAAAAACACACACACACACACACACACACACACACACAACCCTATCTTTTAAATTTATTGATTTTTTTTTTTTGAGAGAGAGAAATGTCAATTCATTGTTCCACTTATTTATGCATTCATTGGCTGATTCTTGTAAAGTGTGTGCCCTGACCGGGGATTGAACCTGCAACCTAGATGATGCTCTAACCAACTGAGCTACTCAGCCATGGCAAAACTTACTTCTAATACCCAATTGTTCAGGTTTATCTCATCACATTGTGAAAGAAAGGTTATAAAATGAAAAGCTAGCAAAATTCTGGTACGATAAAAGGAATTACTAAGCACTACACTGTTAGACTCTGAATTGGCGTAAGATACGGCTATCAGGTGCTCTGAGTACCTACTGAATCTGAATTTCTGTATCAGTTGGGATATTTTAATCGCTGAGCTGCTGCCTGGAGAGCCTGAGGCACATCACCTCTACCTGGTGCTGGGATGAGGTGGGCAATGAACCAGGGCTCCTGCCAGGCCCAGATGGCCCTGGTCTGGGCTAGTCCCAGGGCTCCGTCCTTCCTGACTGCGGTCCCAGGCACGTGGCCCAGTTCCGGCTTCTTTCCGGGGCTGCCCTAGGTCGCCCTTGGCAGCCGTCCTGTCCCGCAAACCTGGCTGTGAGAGGAACACAGTTTCTCCGACTTCAGTCATTCCTGTCCCTACAAATGAACACACAGTCTCAGGTCATGGAAAAGTAAGGAATCACACACGTACGCACCCATGGTGAGACATTAGTACCTATAGGTCTTTCACAGCTTGTCCCATTTCAACATTCCTTCCTCTTAGCTGGTAATACATAAGGCCTTCTGCCCTCCCATCTCTTCTCAAAGGCAGGGGAACAAGAACTGAACCATGTGTGCTGAGGATATCACAGATATGCCCACTTTTACAGACGAAGGAATTGAAACGCAGATACCAGGAGCTTATACAAAGGCACAGAGTAAGTGCGACAACTAAATTTAGATTCAATTCCCTTGAACTTCTACATAGCCTACAAATCTTTCCTCTCAGATATCATAGGTTAGTGTGTTAAAAAGTTTTAAGCAGAAAACACTTTTTAAACATGAAACTTTTATATAGTGTTCCACTGTATAAGTTAGGTAAAATCAGAGTTTTTCTCATTGTAGGGGCAGGGCCTCATGGGAAATCACTGGTCCGCCCCCTTCTCCCCCCCCCACACCCCCCCCCCCCGTGGCCTCCGTGAAGGCCCTCCAGGCCCATGAAGGCAGATAGGGAGCTGACCATCCATGGCAACGTCAGACCCGGAAATGCAGTTTTCAGTCTCAACAGCCATTGACCGCTGTGGGGGTTTCAGAGGCTGACCACCACTTCAAAGCACCACCTGGTTGAGATAAGAAAATTACCTTCGGATGTCTTCCCAGAGTTCCACGTTTATGCTTTGAAGTAAACATTATATAAAGTACTAATAAATCAGGGCCAAAAACTAGCTGATTCTGGTGCCAATCTTCCCCGTGATAGCCAGGCCGGAACCAGGAATAGACACGCATTTGCTGTGTGAATCTGCTTGTGGCTTATGCAGTAAACATAACGATGGCGGGGTCTCCAGCTCCTAGAGGGCTTGTGCTAGTGATGGATGAGAGCGGCAGCGCTATGGGGCCACAGGCCACGGCGGTGGCCACGGTTGGCAGTCCAGCTTACAAAATGCAGCCCTGTGCAAGGTGAGGAGGTCTAGAGCAGGAACAACTGTAGCAACCCAGCATCCTGCAGCCGGTAAGTGAAAACACATTTTACATGAGGAAACCAGCACAGAGACGTCAAGTTTATTGCCTCTTCTCTACAGCCGATCTTACAGGGCAGCGTTTAGGCATTTGGGTAATTCATTTCATTTGTCTTGCAGCAATAGGAAAAAAAAATGAGGAAATGACTTATCATTTTATGCCTTGGTGACAGCGCAATGGATTTACAAAATGCAAATTAAAATAGCAATCTGGAATCACTTGGATGCTTCCCACTTCTGTTAGCATTTGTGAGACTGATGAGTTAGTTCCCCATAACTCACTCTATCAGGGGAGGCCGCTCGGACCGAGTTGCTGACTCCAGGTTTGGCAGCTCTTAGCAGGGCAGGTGGTTACCACTGTGCTGGGGAGCAGGCCTCATGGACGGTGTGCTCCATGCTCGTAAGTGGTTCCCAGGGGGGATCCCATGAGAAAGGGGCCTGCTCACTCGGGGGTTGTCTTGGTGCTGGAATGAGCGGGAAGGAGTGGTGGTCTCATCGCCGAGAGAGACTCAGAGAATCCTGCATCGTTTATTCCGTGCCGATGCTGCCTGGCCTCCTCGAGTGCTTCACACAGCCAGTTCTGCATTTTGCCACAACTCCACAAGGCAGATATGCCTTTTCTTTTCTTTCTGTGGGAGATAGTAGGCGACTCCTCAAGGAAACACACCTCAGTGTCAAAGCACAGGCTGCTGTGACTCAAAAGTCTGTGCTTTTCAAGGATGCCACCCCGCATCCCCAAACCACCAGGCACCACGCCAAGGGCTTTACACGTCACCCCAACGCAACCCTGTGGAGGAAGCGCTTCTTATTCCCACCTTCGAACAAGGACACCGGTGCGCAGAGGGATTCAATGGCGCTCCCTGAATGTGACTCAGGCCCTGGCATTGCTTTGCTGGGAAACCCTCTAGCCTGGCGCATGAGCACGGGACACGAAACTCACACAGGGCTCATGCAGCTGGTGGTAGAGTCGAAGCAGAAAGCCAGCCCGGGGCAGCCCAGGCCTCTGGGTTAGAGGGTCTGCTCCTGCTTTGACACCACTTGCCTGAGACACAGAGTCCACGCTGGGTCACAGGCTGCACCTGCTTTCTATTCCGAGGTCTGAGACTGTGGGCATCAGGGGGGGTGGACTTTCAGGTGTCATCATGAAGAAACTGAGCCAGTCCCGCTCAGGGACCAGCTTCAGATGCTCTTAAGAAATTTCTTCAAAAATCCCATGATGGCCCTTGGAAACTGTGGGAGGTTTGCTTGTACCAGGGAGCCACTACACTAATAAAAGAGAGACATGCAAATTGACTGTCCCTCTGCTACCCCCAGCCAATCAGGAGCGAGTATGCAAATTAACCCAACAAATATGGAGGTTAATTTGCATACGCAGGTGCGGAGTGAAGACTGAAGACAGCGTAGAAGGAAGCCAAGTGCTGCAGAAGGGAGTGAAGTGGCGGAGAAGAGAGTGAGGCAGCGGAGATGCGAGGGAGCTCCCTTCTCTGCTTCACTCCAGCCGCAGGAAGCCCTATTCTTGCAGGAATCTTCCTGCAATGGGCCTCTAGTGTAATATAATATGTTACTCCACATATTATTTTCAGCCCCTGACACATTATCTGTTTTATCTTCTTAAAGCCCTCTGAGAAAGCTGCCATCACTAAGTCCATTTCACAGATGAGATGACTGAGTCTCAACCAGGGGCAGAGTCTTCTAAACTGCTCTGCTCTGCACCACTGCTGGGCCCTGCGCTACACTGCTGCCCACATTCATTGGTTAAGGGAGGACATGACCTAGTTTGGTTTTGAACATGAAGGAGCCCTTCCAAGACCATTCTGTTCTATAATTGTAGTGGTGGCAGTTAACTGTTCCTAGCTGAAGCAGCCCTTGGACCTTGTGGTGTTCTCAGACCTGCTTGTGTCAGCTGCTTTGAGCTCCTATCCACTGCCCTGGAATTCACCGTGATACACACACGCCAAAGACCTGGCTAGCTCAGCAGCATCCACATGCCAAGCCTCCTGGCCTCCTGGGCTTTTATTGATGGGAAACCACTGTGGGGCCTATTGTTCGTAGGAATCCAGGACTCTGATTCAGAGCCAATAGCCTTGCATAAGACTAAGACATCCTAGTGAGTTTCTTAAGTAATGGTCTTATTATGGGGTTTGGAAAGAGACATGAAAAAAAAGAGAGAGAGAGAGAGAGGAGAGATCCAACTTGGAGGAAATTCACTTCTGGAGAAGGCTGCATATATTTTAATAGAAAAGTTTTTTTTATTCAAAGAACCATCATTGTTCTGTGGCCGTTTCCTGAGTCCTTGTTTGCATTGTGGGTTACCCTGGCTCTGATCTGTTTCAACGCTCACCTGTTCTCTGGGAATTTTATTGGATGGTCACACACCACTGCCCCGAAGAACTCCCGCTGTCCCTGAGACCGAACCTGGTTGTAAAGGTGTCCTTTAGCTGCTGTATTAGTTAAGGGCAGACCGACGGCCGGAGCTGACAAGACCAGCATCTCAGTGCCAACACGACAGAAATGTGTTCCTTGATCGCGTCATGGCTCAGCAGGCAGGTCTTCCTCCTGCAGGTGACTCAGGGACCCAGGTTCCTTCCATTTTTTTGGCACCACCATCTCTGTGGGGGGATGGGGGTGGGAGGAGAGGAGACTGGAGTGAATTGCAGGGGCGAGGGGCCAGGGTGTGAAGTCTTACTTTAGCTTACCTCCCACTTGCCAGAAGCAACTGCAAGTGGCTGGGAGATGTGGCCCCAATGTGCGCTGTTACCTTTGCAATCACAGTAAGCCCAGGAAGCGGGGGGAGGGGGGGGTCTGCAGAGTAACACATGAGCACCTGGGGAGGCCTGGAAAGAAGTTGTCACTCTGGCGTCAGCGCGGGAGAAAAGCCTCATCAGGCAGGGCTGACGGTTTGGTCATCCGCTGGGCCCGGGGCCCGAGGGGTGGGTGTTCTGTGAGCGTGTGCTGACGGCAGGAATGCGTGTGCATCACTGATGTTCTTTAATGTGGCTCCGTGGTCTTTCACACTTGACGGTGGCAGGACAGCCTCTCCTGGACCTTCCAGAAGAAACTCGCCGTCCTTCACTCCATGGGATGCTTTGTGTGTTTCTGTTGCGGCATCTGCAACACTTTGTTGCCCGTGGTTTCACTTCTGATTTCCCTACGAGGATGCTAACGCCTTAAAGCTAGGACCCAGTCTCATCCTTCTTCATACCCCGGCCCTGCCTATACAGTCCCTGGCATAGGATGTTAAGTAAAATTACTTTCTTCAAGGGTTAGAAATGTAATATTTCTAGCATTGAAAACGACCCTCTTTATTAAACACATTACCTAAAATGAAGCTATTCTATTCTATTTTAGGTCATCAATGGGAACTATGAATGAGAAGCAGCATGAAGTGGGGAAAAGGGATGTTTTGGCTAGACAGAGCTAGGTGGGTATCCCCAGTGGTTATTACAATTTACTTAACCTAACTGCTTCTCCATTTCTTCTTCTGCTAAATGGCTACTCGTAAGAAATTAAGAGAATATGCATATAAAGAGTTTATTGCATTAGGAGAAAAAAAACACACCCACCATGTCTCCCCTGGGAGTCAGGTGTAAATGCTTAAAAGAAAAACCAGGCCTCTGTTTAAAGCTCTGGGCAGCTTTAATTTGATTATTAAATTTCATGCCCTGGCAGAGGCATGCTCACAGCACCTGCCCTTTTACCGAAAGGGGAAGTAACTTTGGGTTTCAGCCTATAGCCCCGAGAAGCATGGACACACAGCCTCAATGGTAAGTGCTTGGCTGCGTAGACGGGAGGAAATGCTCTCTGACAAATGAGGGGCTGGGCTGCCCTGGGAGGCGGCAGTTCCACACCCTGGAAGTGCTCAGTGGGAAAGAATCAGCCATCTGCCAAGGGTGTGATTTGAGTAGGAGAGTAGGCTAGCTTGGAATTTCTCATCAAGGAAGAGGCACCGAGTCTTAGAATAGACTGTTTTTCTGGTGTTTTGTGTGTGTGTGTGTGTTTTGTGTTTTTTTTTTTTTTTTTTTGTCCTTCCAAAAACAGCAACGAAACTCTGATTCCATAACACATTTTTAAAAATCAGTACACAGCACCATTTGTGCTTCTAGTGCCTAGTATATTGCAAGTGGTGAAAAGCTCTTTCATTGGTTGGTGGATTCATTCATTCACCATGATTAGGTAAACAAACATTTGTACAATGTCTGGCTGACTGAATGGGTGATTTCCTTATTAACACCCTCACTTTTCCCACATGCTGCCACTATGACTTGTTGTTTTCAACATCCCTAATGGTTCTAGTGACCCTGTCCTGGACAACCTTCAGTTCGTTCCGGTCCCTCCTAGAAGGCAACCCCCAGAGCTAAGCACTGAAGGGAGTGACCCCAGGATCAGGCCTGAGGATGAGCATCAGTTGAAACGGAGCACAAAGTCCTGCTGTTCTGGAAGGCCAGGCTCCAGCCATGGCCTGGCTTAAGTTTCCTTCAAATGCATCCAACACGGGGCTGTTAGGGAACCAGGGGCAGACGTTGGCCGTTTTTGCACGCGTTGTGTTTTTGTTTCTTTATAACCCCTTTGGCCAGCGTGGGTGTTGTGTTGAGTCCTAGGTATGGCCTCTGGACGCTGAGCTCGTGCCAAGTACCAGAGCAGCGATCTGTGAGCTAGGAAACGAGCCAGCTCATTTGAAGCGCAGCATTGCATCAGACGTTTCCTGAGGCGGAGAGGAAGGCCTCCTTGCTAGAAAGCAGGGAGGATTTTGGCTCTGAGAGATTGGATTCAGTAACCTGAACTCGTTGGCTAAGGCCCAAGCCTCTAGCAAGCAGCTATCATATGGTCTGCAAAAAAAAAATCCCGATCCGGGGCCTCCAGCCCCCCCTCTCCCTGCTGTCACCGCGGCCTGCTTTCAGAAAGGCACGCCTTCGGAGGGGCAGGGACAGCTTTTAGAAAAAGAGAGACCCTATAAAATCCGGTTAAACGTTTTATAAGAGGTTAGATAGGTTTTTATAAGAGATTTTTGAACTCTTACTAACTTTTGTCATTTTAAATTTAGGGCAGTTAGGTAGGGGCGAGGCCGACTTTGTAGTGGAAAATGGTAACACCTGAATTAGCATTCTGTCCAAAAAATAAAAAATAAAATGCTGTCCTCTATCACTTTCTTTCCCTTTCAAGTTGAATAAAATCATATAATGTGCAGTGCTGGCTATGTTGGTGTTAACTATTCAATTTGTAAATCGACCCTCACAGTAGTTTTCCTGTTGACTTCAGAAACTGGCTCTGCACTCTGTAGATGGTTAGGAGCCCCGTGGGCCAATGCCTCTGTGTTCAGTAAAAACAGTACGGAGATGACTTTTAAAAACTAACCCCTAATACACAGGCCCCAACAGCCTCCCCTCTGAATGCTTGTCATTGAGTCCCGGGGTGGAAATTACGCTGCTGAGAGTGGCCTTAGGATCCGTGAAAGAACAAGGTACAATAACCCCGCCTTTGGGGGGTTATTACATGTGATACTCTTCACACCCTCAAAATACAGAGCTGTTTTTAGTTTTTTTCAAAAGTTTATTGACTGAGACTCAGGAGAGAGGAGTTCCAAAGTCAAGATTAAAACCCAAGTCTTCTGACAGACCGATGCTTCCTCACCACCCACTCACAAATTGAGGGGTGCAGTGTGCCCGGGCGGGGGCAGGGATGGACAGAGAGCCTGAGGAACGAGACCCGGACAAGTGCTGGAGTGTGACCCTCCTGTCATCTAAACTCCGCGTCCTCCGTCTCAAGTCTGGACACTTCATCTCCTCTTTTGGGAAAAGCGATCTGGTACCATTTGATCCCTCCCCGCAGGGGTGCTGGAGAAAGACATGAAATATTTATGCCGTGCTTTAAGTTTCAGGGGAAGGGATGTTCCCGCCTACGGAAATTGGAAATGGATTCCGGCACACCCAGGCGTCTTATCGGCTCATCCGAGGTGGCACACTTCCCTCCGGACCTGTCTGTGTGTGAAAAATCTACAGATGCCACACCCGCATGTGCCACCGTTCTTTAGCGGAGTGTGTACCTGAGAAAGGAGTGATGCATTATGCACGGGCCCAGAAGGGAAAGAGAGGGGCGAGGTGAGAAGAGGCGGTGGTGCAGGGAGGAAGGGAGGCGAGTGTAACTGACAAGCCGGGGAGCCCGAGCTGCTAACCCGCAGGCCGTGGGCACCCCTGCCGTCCCCCCTGTGAGATGAACCTGAGCCTCGCTGGCCAGGACTCGCCGAGAACTGCGCCAAGCTCTGCTGCGGCCAGGTCCGCTCAGTGACAAGGCGGTGGGGTGCAGAGCTGTTCACTTGGCACCCTTCACCATCCCCAAGGTCACTGGTAAAATAATAAGCTGATCCTATGCTCGTGGCTCCGTGAAGATGATCAGGAATGGAGGGAGGCCAGGGCGAGGGGCACCGATCCGATAGGCAGAGAGGGGCAAAGCCTGGCCAAGCGCACGCTATGGCCACACCGCCACGAGGACGCAGCCGGCTTGCGTTTCCTCTCCGCTCAAAAGGTTTTCCTTTGCGCACCATCAGCTCTTATTCCTCAGGGACCCAAAGGGACAGGCTCCACGGTGCCATCAGGGTCCATTTGGACCTCGTTCATGGCACAATACACCATCATGTACTGGAATTATACAAACTCTAAAGAGTGGGATAAAATGTTACTGGTTACACTGACCAAAATGAAACTGACAACAACAACAAAATCCCAGAAAACAAGAAGAAATCTCTGTTGATATTCACAGTGACACTTGACAATTAAAAAAAAAAAAGGTGGCAGCCAATGTCCTAGCGTGCTGCAGTTCATTGCCATATTTTCAGAAACTCCCAGCTGTTTGGGGAAAAGAAAGTGCGGTTCTCACATCCGATGTAGTTCTCACAGAAATCGCTCCCCATGTGTGAAAAAAACAATGCAGAGAATAGGCACCAAGCTTGCTCAGACCGCTGCGGAGTCTGAAGAGTCAGACTCCCGACTCTTCGCATCAGATCTGGTTTGTGGGGAAAAAAACCTGGCTGGCGACATTAGTCCAAGAGGGCCAAGGAAGAAACACTCAGCTGTTAATACGGAAGAAAACCATCAAGAACTAGAACAATTAGGAATTAAATATTTTTTCTACTCTACTTTGAAGCTGAATTCCAGCTTTTCGTATTTGGAAAAGATTAGGTGGCTGATCTCTGGGTAGAACCTCTCTCTCTTGCCTGGTCCACCCTCCCTGCTCCTGATCTCATAGCTCAGTGTTGGGGTGCAGGTATCGCTGGTTCAATTTTCTTGAAGTAGAATCACCATTTCTTTACATGGGGCCATGCCTCCTTCGAACAATGAGGTATAATTTTAGACTAGCAATGCCTTTCCTTCCTGGGCTATGGGCTTGATCAATTGTGTGAGCAGGAAACAATTCAACTTTCTGATAAAAATCATACACAGACAAAAATCATTGCACTTGAAAACAGCAACAAAAAACTCAGCCCAACCAGAGAGGGGCCAGCAGAACTGTCGGGAAGGGGCTGTGCTTCCTGCCCTGGGCGGAGCGCCTGGACCTCGGGGTGTTCCGTTGAACTTGGTTTGTTATTAAATGTCCAGAAGTGAAAGAGTCCAAAAGACACTGTAGGCTCTTTAAGGCTAAGTCTTCCCGGTGCTTCTACGAGATCCACGATCTCCTTGGCCACCTATTACAAAGCAGGGGCTCCTCTTAGCAAAGTGGCTAGCAGGGACCCCCAAAACTCTGGAAGCAAGGGAGGATGGGCGCACACCGTGTCCTGTCCTGTGAATGAGAGAGAGAGAAACAGTAAGCAGGCTGGGAGGGCAAAGCTGCCCATCCACAGCCCTGTGGCCGGAAGTACATCCCCTTCCTCTGACGCCATCGCTCGCTCTCATTACATTCACCCCGCAGCCCAGGCAGACGTGGGCTATCTGTGCAGCTTTCTCTGTGTAATTCCTACTTTCTGTGGATCGGAACCTCTTTCCCTCTACCTGCAAACTTGTCTCTCTCTCTCTCTTTCCATATTCCTTTTAAAAAAAATGTATTTTTATTGATTTCAGAGAGGAAGAAAGTGGGAGAGAGAGATAGAAACATCAATGATGAGAGAGAATCATTGATTGGCTGCCTCCTGCATGCCCCCCATTGGGGATCAAGCCCACAACTCATGTGCCCTGACCAGGAATCTAACTGTGACCTCCTAGTTCATAGGTTGATGCTCAACCATTGAGCCACAATGGCCAGGCTCTCTTTCCTTATTCTTTATCCTTCCTGCCTCCTTGTGCTTCCTGTCTCTTTCTTGATGGATATAAAGGCACGAAGCTAGTCCAATCCTACTACTCAGTGGTCCATATACTACTTCTTCCACATTTCTCCCACAATGCATCCTGTCCTCTCCCACCCAGTCCATGGTCCTGCCCCCTTAGTACATTCAGTCACAGTCCACACTCTGCTTACTGAGTTGAATGGGCAGATTACTTGTTACTCGAGCCAATTACTTACACAACTAAAATCTGACCTTCTGGTCAAAATTTGAGCACATGACATTGACTATGTTACTAATGTATTCAGGACGTTCTCAAGTAAGTGCTTACAATGGGTAAGATCAAGGTGTTTCTAGACTCTGCTATCCTGAACTACTGTCAATATTTTCTTCTTTTGGGGTGTTCACTCCAGCTCATGTCTTCTTTGTAGTCCTTTTATGACCCTTTTGTAATCAATAAGCTACTTGCACAAAATGTCTACATAAATAGGGTGGATGATAATATCCTGATGTTATAGGCGCAGAGCCAAAATCAGAGTAATTTAAGGCTCAGGGTGGAAGGGATGGAGGTCAAAGGATCATGAGCTGCCGAAGTGCCTTCATGCCACGCCCACCGACCAAGGCCCCCTGAAGCGCTAAGATCTGCTACAGTGCCTGCCTCTCTGCGCCCACCTCCCCTGACCACCTCTGTGGGGCCGGAGTCAGACAAGTGGCTGCTGCTGCCTCTCGCTGTAGCCCATCATGTCCCTCCCTCGAAGGGCACTTCCCCACTTACCGCTCCGGATTCTGACTAGGACTTGCTGACATTCTCGTAGATGACGTCACTGATGCAGAACTGCTGCTTCTTCTTCGTCCATATCAGCTGCACACACTGATGGATGAAAATGTACTGCTCCTGCAGCAGAAGCCAGGCCATGTGTCAGAGCAAGATGCTTTTTGTACAAATATGTGCAAAGATAGTATGTTGATACTATGACAGTGTTAAATATTATTATCTGATGTCAAAAGAACACCTTTTTATTAGGGAGGAGACAATTTTGTAACTAGAAAATCCAAGAGGATCAACTGAAAACATATTTTGACTAATAATAGAGCTAAAGGCAATAAATATTCAATGTATATATGATAGATTATTTTGGAAAAAAAAAGTCTATCACCTCAATATACCAAAATAAATTCCAAGAAGTTTAATAAATTAAACTTATAAAAATATAATGGAAAATATAGGTTAATTCCTCTCTGATTACTTTATGAAAGGGTTTTCTAAACTTCAAAGCCATGGAATAAATTAGAAATAAAACTTCCAACCTACTGTATGTTTTCTTTTAAAAGTGAAAAGAATAATATAAAGGGCAAACTAGAAATTGGAAGGAAAATATTTTCTAGAATTATTACAATGTTTATGCCTTTATTTTTGTTTAAAATTCATCCAAAGCAGTAACACACACTTACATGGACAAATATATAAATAAAATACATTGACCACCAAACCAAATATTCTTGGAAGGTGTGGACTATGTGTATTTTACTTCTAATGTCTATTAAATGTTTTTGAAGGAAACTGAGGAAATACTAAAACATATGCCAAAAATGGCCAAGTAATAAAAATGAAAATTAAAACAATTGTCTTTCATCTATAAAGTGACCAAAGCTAAAGAAAAAAGTAATAATGATGACAAGTTTGTTGAAGCAGTCATTTTTAGGTATTGTTAGTGTAGGTATAATTTATAAAGTCCTAAAAATTTCATTGTGAACACAGATAATAGTAATAAAGTGGAAAAGAATCCAACTTAATATCCTGTACAAAGAAGAATGCTTTAAGTAATCAATGGTATATCTATAATAAAACATCCAGTCTTTAAAATGAAATTTATGTAATTTTGGGCAATTTGGGATAATACACATAGGAAAATATTAAGTGAAAAAGCAGAATTTAAAATGAGCATATGGACACTTAGGCGGGATGAAATATGCTGAAATATTGAGAGTAGCTGTCTTTGTAACATAAAATCAAGATAACATCGTGATCTTTCTCCTTTTTCTTTATTTCCCAGACTGTCTCCATACGGAATACCATTAGAAATAACCTTTCCATAAGAACCAGTCAAGATGTCCACAGGATCTTGAGCATTTTGTATGACAACTTTATACAAAGGGTAAGGTTAAGACTTCGAACCTCACTGGGTTGATTCTTCAGCCTCACCTGTATTTTTCAACGAGATTGGGAGAAAATATGGGCCCTTATTTAGTGATAGTATCTCATTAATAACTGAGCTACCCCTCACTCCTTATTGCACATCACTCCATTGCTTCTAGGGCTGTGTTAGCACTGGGCATAATAAGGCAGAGACCTGGTCACCTGGTTTCTCAACCCAGAACTAATCAGTGGCCAAACTTTGCTCAAAAAAAAAAAAAAAAAAAAAAAGTGGCCAGACCACAGGAAAAGTAAATAAAGACTCTTTATGGGCAGGTCCCTGAGGTCCCTGAGAAATCTAAGCTCCAATCAGGACAGGCTACAAAAGCAAAGCCCTACCTGACCTCCAGCGAAAGCCCAGTAGAGGAAAATCGAACAAAGCATTTGATAAAAATAGAAGAGAGCCCCAGGGAGGCGCATGTCCTCCACACGTGGCACTTTGCAGTTGGGAGCACTTAACTCGATTTGTCATTTCACAGAATGTGAACACTGTCACTCACAGTTTACAGATGAGGAATGGCGCTTGAGAGGCAGAGCGAGTTGTGCAGTGGCCATGCGGGACCCAGGCCTTCTCCAGGGGGCTGGCCTGACAACCCTCCTCTCTTTACCCTTTGCTGCTCTGTGGAGCGGCCATGGAGGGGGTGGCGGGTGGGGGGGTGGTCAGGTGAGACAGGGGAAGAGGGCATGTTAAAAATAGCCCACGCCACAGGTTGTGTGCATCTGAGGACATGACCCACATAATCAGTTACTTCTACTCTTTGTATTTATTTGTTTTTCGGGGAGAGGGCGGCATCTCACCCCCAGCCCGACTGGGGCTATGCACCTTCTGTTTTTGTGGGGGGACTGGAAGTACTTAACGTTATTTTAGTGGGGGGTGGGTGATAGAATCCAGGTGATGGGAAGTAACGGGCCTCGGGAAGAAGCCTGGTACACAATATATGCGGGTGGTCGATAGACATACACAGAGCCAGAAATCAGCCGGGGATGACCCCGGCCTCTTGAAAATCATTAGTGTCACAGGGTGCCCTGGGATGAGAAAGCTGAAGAAAATCGTGTTCCACTCTGCTCTTTGCTTATTCACAGCAGCAAAGTAGAAGGCAGCAGGGCTGGGGTGTGAATGGGCTCGAGGAGGATGTTAGGAAAATCCTAACATTCAAAACACAGGTTGCATCGCAAAGAGGGCAGCACCGAGGAACAACAAAGGGAAACGGACAAGATGTGGCAACACAAATAAAGAGCTGAACTAGAGAAGACCCGATGCAAAAATCCCGAGGGAACTCAAGAACGAAGCTGGAGCGGTTGGGGAAAGGTAACCCGTGGTGACCTCGCCTCTTCTGCTGACTTTGCATTTTCCCACCAGAGTTCAGGGAAGGGATACCGTCCTTAAAAAAGACTGCTTCCCTAGAGATGGCAACTTAAAATGCTGCTGTAAACAAAGAAGTCAAACATCCAAAGTTTGGGGCAAGAAAGTTCTGGGGGAGAAAAACAACATTTTCTCAGCCTTGCGGAGAGGCACATGGCCGCCCTCGTGTTGCGCGATTACCACACCTGGAGAAAGATCCTGGCGTGGAATCAGATGGGGGGTCTGCCAGGGGAAGGTAGTATTTAAAAAGGGATTAGGGTTCTGTACTGGGAAAGTCAAAAGCAAACAGGCTATAATCAAAGTCCATAAAGTTCTAAAAGCTCTAAATTAGGTCACTGTGGCAGACAACTGATCAAATCCAAAATACTTAAAATAAGGAGCAGCCCTTTGAAGCTGGGGATTAATACACACATGGGGAGTTTTAATCACGCATTAGGACATATAAATGTATGGAAGTGCAAGGCAAAAATATGGACCGATCCATGAAGCACTGTTTACTCAGTAGGTAGTAAGGCTTCTCTGGGAAACCAGGGCACTTTAAACAAGGCCACGTTCATGTCCCCACAGCAGTAAAATCCAAGGCAGCAGGGCTGGGGCGGGAGCGGGCTCAGGAAGTGAGGGCACACGCATGAGTACTTCCTCATCACGCGTGAGAGCTGAATGTGAATGGGTTGCTTTTCCTCAGTGGCATGATCCTGGTTTGGCTCAGAAAGAAACTCACTGGAACGGCTGTGCCAAGCCTTGCTCAGATGGGAGTGGGGATGCAGGAGAGAAGTCAAAGGGATGGTGAAGGAGACCGCCCCCCCTCTCCCCTCAAGCCTTGAGACCTAAGACATTACTGCAGGCTTTTGAGTTATACTGACATCTAGTGGTGATTCGCATGAAAAGCACGTGGAAGACCAAGGCCGCGTTCGATCCCTTGGAACTTGAGTGAGAAGTCTGGCCAGGATGTGTTCTACTCTGTTCCACCCACACAAACGCCTTCAAAAACAGAGATGACTCTACACCTGAAGCTGAGACGCTTCGGGGAGGGCTGGGTGACTAGGACTATGAACAAGCGATGGTGCTTGCTTTTTGAGGCCCACGCAGGTGCACACCCACTGTGGCTGTGAGGTGGTGTGCGGCTGTCTGCTGGCCCCACGCTGCCACGGGAGCCCGTGTGCTTTCCCAGGCTTCCAGGAGGAGGGGACCTGGAGTGGGGGGGAGGGGACGGAGGGATGGATGTTTCTAGGGATGCTGCCATGTGGTTACAATGCTAAAGCCATTCATTTAGGTCAAGGGAATTGGAAGTGTTGGTAGGTTGGGGATCCTTAAAACCATAAGGGGCACAGAGAGTGTGAGTCCAACCCCTGATCGTTATCTAAAGTGAATTGGGGCAGAGACTCACACGGTGGACAAACTAGTGACCAACTTTTGAATCAAATCTAGCATTTCAAATACAGGTGAAATCACATCAGTCCCACAGTGTCCACTCGGTGGCATTTCCCCCGATTGGCTGCCCTGAACTCTCACCCTGTTCAAAGAGGTTTTAGTCCATGATGGATAGATCCCTGTGCTCTCAATTATAAAGGGCACATGACACCAATAAAAGTGCAAGTACTGCACACTGAACGGATTTTAGAAACGAATATCTATTTCTCCTGTACCTTGAAGCAGTTCGAATGTGCACAGTAAGAAATTGGAAATAGCAGATGCAAGATTGAAACAGGAGATGAAATAACAGGAAGTTTTTTTTTCAGTCAAGGTCAAATTTATAGATACCGATTGATTACATCCCTACCTCTGTCTGTACCATGGACATCCGGTATGACCTCATTTCTGACACCAGCCCTAAGATGTCCACAAACTCGTGCTCCCGGATGTGCTGCAAGAGCCTGTCCAGGGCGATGAACGTTCCCGTCCGGCCGACGCCAGCGCTGCAAGTGTGCAGACAGCACGTTACTCACACAGTGCCATGGACCTGGAGAGAGAGTTGGTTCCTTCCCTCAGGGAGCTAGCCACATAAACAATTTCAGTCTTCTGAGTAGCCTCAGAGTTAAGCCTCACACCCAGCTCAGAAGTCTAGCTGAGATGCCCACTCCTTAGCTCCAGCTCTGGGCCAGACCAATTTGTGTGCCTTCAACCCTGGGTTGAGTTCACCATTCCAGACCTTCCTTACAGCACTTCTCCCTTCCAGGGAGTTCTAGGCCTGCTTCCATCCCTCAGTAATCTTGTAGGTAGTTGCCTCAAAATCAAATTTAATATTTGGACCCCATTCATTACAGCCCCCGAGTCCAAGTGCCCAGAGAGAGTAGAGGGAAGTGGAGTGATTTGTGCTGACCAATTGCCCAGCACAGTTGTACATGTTAAGTCAGCCCTTCTTTTCTTCCAGTCATGCAGACTGTAGGACCAAGTGTTTCTAAACTCTGAATTATCATATGTGAGAAAAGAAGAAGCCAAAATTGATTTCTATGCAGAACTTGCTGGGAGAGAAATCCAACAATAAAAGCCTGTAGCTCAGAGCCCTAGTTTGCTTTTTGTACTGGACAACCCTTCTCACCCAGGACTTATCTCATGTTCTGCCCCTGGGTGAACACCTGTAAAGTCACATCCAGAACTGTCCCTGCTATCTGCTGTGAAAGGAACCGTGAGTTTGAATACATGGTTGAGCAGCTTCATTTTCGGCTCTTGGAAGGAACCATTGTGAGACCAGATCATTTTCATCTGGTGAAGCAAAGTTTTTAACCTGTTAATGCCTGTGAATGCCTATGGTGGACTGATAGCAAGGGTCCTCTCCCTGATCAGAAACTTGATAGCTTTTCTGTCCAGGGAGACACATATTCCTCTCTCTCTCTCTCTCTCATTCAACAATTCAGCAACCCATTCACATTCAGCTCTCACGCGTGATGAGGAAGTACTCATGCGTGTGCCCTCACTTCCTGAGCCCTCACTTCTCTCTCTCTCTCTCTCTCTCACACACACACACACACCCTACTCATTTTAGTTCACAGAGGCCCAGGTGCTAGGTAGGTTCAGGATTATAGATCTACTAGAGGTCCGGTGCATGAATTTGTGCACAGGTGGGGTCCGGCCGGCCTACCCTGATCAGGGCTGATCAGTCCAGGCTGGCCAGGGAGAGGGGACATGGGCCTTTCGCCAGCCAGCCCCACCCTCAATCGGGTGAGAGAGCATCGAGGGTGGGGCTGGCCAGGGGGAGGGGCCATGGGTGGTTGGTGGGCTGCCCCCACCTCCTGGTCAAACTCCTGGTAGAACTCCTGGTCGAGGGGACAATTTGCATATTAGCTTTTTATTATATAGGATTTGCTTACGTTGACGTGGCTGCCAGTGCTTCCTCTAACATCTTTATCTTACTTCTCTGATATACAATATGAGCATATTTATAGTCCCTGCTCTTCAGAGATTGCATAAAAATTTTACAACACTATGCCACACCAATGGATTTTGGTGAAGCTTTGCTCACTTGGTAGGAATAAAGCTTAAGTTCAAAGATAACTCTTCTCATAAGGAATTAGCAGGGTCCTTGATTTTTGCTAATACAGTAGGTCATAAGGACCCTTTTCATTTGAACTATCTGGAAATGTAAAGGCAATCTTGAAAAGCAATCATAGCAACTCTGTTTATCTCAATGAGCTGAACGTTCTCATTTCTCCTTTCCCCCACCTGGCTTTTATGTCTGTTTATATTATTCTGGGCTGTGGTTAGCTATTTTTAACTTGACCTTGCCTTTGGCCATGTTATAAACCACTCAGAGTCCTTGATAGGATCGGGTAGGACCATGCAGTGCTTAACGTCATGGCTGTGGAGAATGCCTGAACCCTAACTCCTCCAGGTTCGAGTTGCATAAACTTGTGTGAACCCCTTAACCTCTCTACTCCTCAGCTTTTTTCATTCTAAAAGGAGAATAATAATATCTATCTTAGGGGATATAAGATGGCCATATTATAAGTAAATAACGTGTCTAGGAAGACCTGAGTTAATCATAAAAATTTTTTAAAAATCATAATTCATTTTATTAATTCAATCTAATCAGGAGTTAATGGACTGGTAGACTTTTTTCTTTCTTTCTTTTTTTATTTTAGTTTTGTTAAGCATTCTATTATTTATTTATTTTTTAAATTTTTATTATTGAAAATATTACAACTGTCCCCTTTTTCCTCTCATTGACCCCTGCTAGTGCCCCTCCACCCCACCCCCAGTCTTCACCACCCTATTGTCTGTGTCCATAGGTAATGCATAAACGCATATAAATTATTTGGTTAATCTTCTCCTCCCTTTTGCCCCCCCCTTCCCTCTGAGATTCGTCAGTCTGTTTCATGCTTTTATATCTCTGGACCTATTTTGTTCATCAGTTTATTTTGTTCATTAGATTCCACAGATGAGTGAGATCATGTGATACTTATCTTTCTCTGACTGACTTATTTC
This sequence comes from Eptesicus fuscus, assembly GCF_027574615.1. NCBI lineage: Eukaryota > Metazoa > Chordata > Mammalia > Chiroptera > Vespertilionidae > Eptesicus > Eptesicus fuscus. The sequence continues at coordinate 81,424,686 of NC_072479.1, forward strand.
CCTTAAACAAAACCAACTTTGTGGTGCTTAACAGAAACTGCGCTTGATGACGTTACCTGCAGTGCACGATCATGGGGCCTCTGCTCTTGGTAGCTTGCTGTCGGACCACGTGCACAAACTGCAGGATGCTTTCTGCAGCATTGGCTGTGGGCACACCGTGATCAGGCCACGCAGTGTAGTTAAAATGCGTCACGTCCTGCATCTCGTCAGCCTTTAGGAGAAAAAGGCAAAGCGAGTGTTAATCTCTCTGCCCCGTGGCAGGACGGCCCAGGCCGCCACTGCAGCTCACGGGTGAGTGGCATGGGAAGGTAAAGCCACATTCCACGCCTGGTCTGAATACTTCCCTTTCCAGATCTGAGCGTTGTGTCTGGCACAAAGCAGGACCTGGAAAAAACATACTAATGTATAAAGCTCCAAATAGTAGGATAAATGGGCTAATCCAGGCCTTTGCAGAGATAAGAGTTTAAACAGATTAGGGTTTGCATCCTAGCAACTGAGCAATTGCATCGGCTTTGGCCAATGAATTAAACACTGTGGAAGGTGCTCTTGGTGCCCCTTGGGTCTCCAGCACAGAGCTGTACCCCTCTCAGAGTTGTCCCCCACCCAGGGGAGCTGCCTTTCTGGAAAATGCCCAAGACCTTGTGTTCTCCTGCTCCAGGCATTCCGCAGCTAACCAGTGGCTGATAACGGGGTACAAAAAGCCAGCCCCATTATGGCAGGTGGGACAACTAAGTCTACGGTGCCATTCATACCCCAACACCCTCCCTGGACCTCGCTGATGCTAGACTTCAGCTGAACTCATAGCTGTGTGAGCCTTCTTCCTTGTTCTGTCCTATCCTGCATTCCTTATTCCCGAAATCACCTATTTAACCATCCTCGTCTTGGTCTCTGACACTAGTAGGCTTGACCCAAGGCAAACTCACTGACGCCAGTGTTCTCATATCTAAAAAGGGTCTTTTCAGCCCTAACCGGTTTGGCTCAGTGGCTAGAGCATTGGCCTGCGGACTCAAGGGTCCCAGGTTCAATTCCAGTCAAGGCCATGTACCTTGGTTGCAGGCACATACCCAGTAGGGAGTGTGCAGGAGGCAGCTGATTGATGTTTCTCTCTCATCGATGTTTCTAACTCTCTATCCCTCTCCTTTCCTTTCTGTAAAAAAATCAATAAAATATATTTAAAAAAATAAAAAGATAAAAAGGGTGTTTTCAGATGTTGCAGGATAACCGCACCTGTAACAAGGCTGTTGTGGGGCTGCAGTGTGCTTGTTTGTGAAGGACGGTGCCTGTGAGCTATCGTTATCATCACCACTTCTACATCACTCCTGCCACTCACTGCAGCCCAGGGCAGTTAGACGGTTGGTTCTGGGAATCCTGGTACAGGGGTATGTTTTGTATATTTGTCCTGTTCAGATTAACCCATAGGTCAACTCTACAGGTGTGGACAAAAGTAGGTTTACGGTGCCATTGTGACATTCTTTGGAGTTAATAGAGCTATTGTAATAATCATCACCTGCACGTCTTTTTCCATATGAACAACTGTAGACCTACCTTTGCCCACCCCTGTATTGTTCCCTCTGAACTGATCAAATGTCGATTAGTATGTGGATCCTTCAAAAGTCACTTTTTTTAGTCCCCACTAACTTCTAAGCATAATGATTGATCTTATTATCAGTATTCCAAACCCAGGCCTCACAAGAAACGAATTCATTCCCCTTCCCTCAAACTTGGTCAGAGCTTAGCACCCACTGAATGAATGAAAGACTTTATCATCATTTGGAAGAGTTTGGCCTGCCTATGAGTTTGGAGCTAAAGTTTAGGTTCAGGTATTAAAGAGAATGAATTCTAAAGAGTCAGTGGTCTTGGGCAGAGTAAAATTTGTATAAGTAGAAATAAATGCATAAATGAAGTAGGTAAACAAATACATAAGATTTGTGTAAATATAACGAAGTCAGCACTTACTAAACCCTTTGTCCCCTCAGCACCTAAGTCCATACACCCCCAGCTGTACGCAGAGTCTCCTTCCCTGTGGGTTCTTTCCTAGACACATGGAGCCGGAAGTCTGCAAAATGCTGGCTGCCATCGCTGCTGTCTACAATAAGTATGGCAAGAAAGTAACCCAAGCATAATCAAATGTGCATAATTATTCAACACCCTGAGGATTTAAAGATACTCAATCACTAGATATTTTTAGATGTCCAGAAAAGTTCATGGAAATGCTCATTCTTTTCAAATGCTGATGGCAGGTTTAGCACAAAGATTTGAACAATGTTACATATTACAGTTGATCTGAAAATGTATGCAGCTACCCTAGTACAATAGTCTAGATCCTTCAAAAATAGGAAACACTTAAATCAATCACTAGCAGCAAGGCAGGGGACTTGGTATCAGCGTGACCCCTACCAGCTGAACAGCAAGGCACTCATCAAGGGAGCGAAGGGGTTACTGCTGTTGTTTTTTTCTCCAATTCTTACTCAGTTCATGCCAAGTTTGAAGGAGTGGAAAGCGACAATTGTGAGTTATGGTCATTTTCCTCCTTCGGGTTACATCTTATTTAGACTTTCCAAAATTTCTTTTACCCTGATTTTATCACTTATGTAATTTTACCTCGTTGTACTCTAAAAGTTCCCACATTTCAATATGGAGAGGATAAGGACGGCTGTAAACAAAAAATGAGACAAATAGAAAGCTATTCATTACTACTGCACAATATTCTTCAGCAATTTAACCTTCACCGAGGGAGCTTAAAATTTAGATTTTTGTCTGTTTATGGCCCAAAGGGGGCACTCTGGGACCTCATGCTTATAAATACTGTATAAACACCTTACCAGGAAACATTATTGAACATTTTATTTCTATATTCTGAGTCCTTCACATGCTTGTCATTGAAAGGCCATCATTTAAGACCAAGGACAAGAAGCATAGTATTGACTATGCAACCATCTATGTCATTCTTCCCTGTCAAGGGAACAAACCCTATTTTGTGCTCTACAATTTCCCCCCAAGGTGCAAACCTAGGGAAAGATTTGTTCTGTATTAGTCTAATAGTTTCCAATGGCTTTCCCACTGAAATCACCAAGAAAGAAAGCAGAGTTCAAATTGCATTCAGATTGTCAAATATTTTCACTGATGGAAATCTATTGATGCTTTCCAAGTGCTTTATTATTTTTGAAATCACTCATTTATTCACTATTGTTCACCCCACAAAGATGTATTAAGTGGAATTACAAGGATGATTAAAACAGGGTACTTGCTTCCAAAACTCACACTAGGGGAGGCAGACATGAAGCGAGAGAATTGTAATAATCTACAGTGTACTGTGATGGAGGAATAGCCATGAGACTCAGAACAGAGGAGAAAAGGGATAAAGGTCTCTTGAGACAAAGGAAGGTTAACAAAGAGTGACATTGGAGTTGAAACTACATAGGAATGTGCTTAGGGAACAGGAGGAGGTGGACATTTCAAAGCAATGGACTAGCATGAAGGACAGTCTGTTACTGTCATATAGGGATTTGTCTAAAATTCTCAGCGTAGCCAAAACCATTGCTAACCACCAGTGGCTCAGAAGTGATTTATCTCTTCTAAATATCAATAAATGGGTAGTTAATGAATGCTTATGTTCTATGGACATGGACACTCTTTGGTTCCATTGTCTATATTAATAGTGAGCAAACACTTTCTGTCAGGGCAGATGAGAGTATTTTAGATTTTGCAGGTCCTGCAGTCTCTGTTGCAACTACTCCAGTTGGATGGGGCACAAAAGCAGTCACAGACAATATGTACACACATGTAGCTGTGTTGCAACAAAATGATATCTATGGACACTGACCTTTGATTATAGAATCATTTACGGAGTGATTATGGATGTCTCCTTATAGTATTTCATGTGAAATATCATTCTTGGTTTGATTTTTTTTTTGAACATTGAAAAGGATACAACTCATTCTTAGCTCACGGTATTTATGAAACAAAGGTGAATTTGGTCACAGCTGTTAGGAAGGGCTATTTCTAAGCAGCAAGTTTTTAAGGAGGACTCTCCTATTAAACTTGGTTCTCAGCAGGGAGTGTTCAAGTGGAAAATAGGTTCCCTCCTATTTTCTGGGCTGTCTCACGTGGAGAATACAGCAGGGACGTATTCTGCGGGTGATGTCTGCACCTCGCCTGCACATGAACCTACTGCACTGGCTCCACGCCTATCCTTAGAGATCTGGCAGGAAGAACAGACTGTGCTGACATCCTAGCAATCAGAAATCAATGGCATTTCAAAAGAGATGTGCAACCATGATTAATAGTGTCCTGAAGTTCCCTAGCTGGTTTGCTTCAGTGGATAGGGTGTTGGCCTGCAGACTGAAGGGCCCCAGGTTCAATTCTGCTCAAGGGCACATGCCTGGGTTGCGGGCTTGATCCCCAGTAGGGGGTGTGCAGGAGGCAGCCAATCAATGATTCTCTCTCCTCATTGATATTTCTATCTCGCTCTCCCTCTCTGAAATCAATAAAAATAAAAATGCCCTGAAGTACCTTTGAAATAATAAAAACCAAACCAGAACAAAATAAGGGGGGAAAAAAAGCCAAACAAAACAAAACCCAGACTACTAACTCATGGTTTAAGTGTTTAATTTAAAAGCTAGGTGTGCCTGGCGGATGCTAATTATACTCACATACGGTTAGTATACGTCATGAGAGCATGCCCCTCCTCCGTCAGGCCTGGGGAGCAAGGCCCACAAGTCTTCTATGGCCCTGGGCTAACCTGCCATGGGCAGGGCAGTCTCTCCCCATCCCCTCGGGCCCCGCAGGCCAGCCTTTCACCCCACCAGGTTCCATGACATGGGAAACAAGGATGTTGAAAGTGGGCTTTTCCTCTTGAAGGAAGAAGTGTTGCAAAGCCTGAAGTGCTCACGATCTTGTTGGATAGTGGGTTGGTCTCCTGACACCTGGGTGTGTGTGTGTGTGGGTGTGTGGGGGGGGGTCCCCTCAGCCTGGGGACAGCATCCGAACTTGTGACTTACATAGATGATCCGGAAGTGTCTGCAGGCCCAGTCATCCCGCTCTTCCTCCGAGATCATCTCCACGGTGATGTCTCCGTAAGTGATGGGCTCTTCCGTGAACGGCCAGTAATGGTCACATTTCACCTGAGGTGGAAACCACACAACGTGTTCAAACAAACAAGCCCAAGCGGGGGGAGAAGCCAAGTCTGTGCTCCCTTAGGGAAAACGAAAGCACTTGCGTCTGAAGAAGTGTACGTGACACTGAGCTGAGATAGGAAGCAGGAGCAGGTTCTGTGCGGGTGAGCACTCCATTCCTGGCGGTGGCTGGTGCGGGTCTTGCTGCTGAGTGGGGACAGCCCCGGAGGCACTTACCCTCCTTTTCTCATTGCACTGAGTGAGCATGACAATAATCTGAGACTTCTGCTGTAGGACCATCTTCCAGAAGTCATTTCTGGTTTCCGGCAGTGGCCCCTGGGTGGCAATATACTCCTGGGATGAGTTGTATCCCTGGAAGGTAAGTGACAGAGTTGTCACCTGAGGAACCAAGGCCGCTCTGCATAAATTAGAAAAACACTGAAAATGTACTGGGGATAAACCTGGCAACGGATCTCACACCTTTGTACCTGTTCCCCTGTTCCCATGGAAGAGGCCGTCAGAGTGACTGACTGTATAAGTCAGTGTGATTTTAAGCATGATCCTTGGGAAGCCTATAAAATCACACCCTCACTTTCCAACACGATAACTACTGTCTTCATAGATATTTTAAAACACAGGTGCTCAGGGGGAGCCCTTTTGGTTTGGCTGCCAAAAACATTTAAACACAAGAAAGATGATCTTTAATGTAATGACCTACTGTTTTCACTAGTCGTTCATAAGGAAATATGAACATAATTAATCTCTGGGATTCTTTGTTTCCTATTGTTTATTCTGAGATGGAATAATGGAAACTGTTCTCTAGCAGAAGAATGGCTTTCTTTTAGACCGTTCGACGCATCCCTGTGTCCCTGATGGGTTTTTCTCAGCCTGCGCTGGAATTTGGATGCCTGGTTTACTTTTTATTTTTTATTTCTTTTACTTACAGGAATGTAGTTGGCATTGATGTAGTCTGCTCCTTCCTCTTCGTTCATGGAGATTAATCGCACTCGGCTAAAGTCATCTGTACAGAATCAGAAGAAAGGAAATGTTAAAAATTAGAGTGGAAAGAAGAATTGTCTAGATCCTGTCTTCCCAATATCAAGTCAAAATTGTCAGTGATAGAGTAGGGAGATAAAGCTTGTCTTAGCTTGAGATGTTAGCCATACCTCAATTTTAGTTTCTTGTTTAAACAAATATATAAATTTCTCTCCATCACTATTTTCTCCCACCAGCTCTCCTGTCCTTTGAAGAATTAGATTCATCTTTTGGGGGAGAGTGTGCAGAATATTTACAGAAACTAAAAATTTTGGTAGATTATGTGGAAGGCTACAGCATGTATCTTAACTATGTGATTTCCATTTCACACAGTGACATCCAAGAATGCATTACCTTTGGGAAACCTAGAGGAGAAAATGGAGCTGCATGGGCTTTTTGTGAATGGAATTCAAATGAGAAAAGTAAATTCTGAAATGTGTACAGATGTAAGGTGTTATAATGATAATGCTGCCTAAGATTATCAAGAAATGTTATTAAGGAAAACATTCTTTTCCTAGAGCTTATTCACCCTCTTTTTCTACTTTTCCATTCTGTCTTGGCTCCCCCTGGAGTATAGCAGAGAGGAAAGTTAGATCTGTATTGGAATATATTTTAATTGTCCTGTTAGTACTTCATATTACTTTTTCTTGGAATGTTGCTTTTATTAAAAAATGCTAAGCTACAACAGATCTTGCCAGAAGTTAGAAAGAGGAGGCATTTTAACACATTGAGCTCCCTTTCCATTTGCCGCCTTCCATTGCCAATGAATTGACAGAATTCATTTTATGAGAGCACAGGTTATTTTATCCCTAATTTGGCTAAGACATTTGATCACTAAAGGGCCAAATGGTCAGTCTTTCCTGTTCAGATGCAATTCATTTAAAAGCATAATGATTACATCTTCCTACACACGATAGGATCTGATGACATCATAGCACGGATTCGATCAGAGATGGCCTTGAAGATCCAGACCACAACTGGGTCTGGCCAGAGATTAGTGAAACTGATTAATTTGCATTTAATCATCCTTTGACCTTTGAAAGATATGAGTCAGACCGGCACTATTGACAATCTTACATGGTAGGATGTTTGTGTAACGATTTTTACATCGGTTCAGTGGAAGGTCTGCAGCAAAGTGTGGAATATCCAGTCCAATCAATTTCAACTCCTGTAAGTGACAGAGAATAGATTTGAGATTTCCATACATACATGGTGTGGATGGGATGTTCACTTTAGACCATTCTTCACGCCAGCCTATAACAGAATCATCACACCCCCTTTGCCATATGAAGCTGAAGAGCTCCCTTTTGGGATAGAACATACTTCACCACCCCACTCTTGTCTACTTGCTTTGGCCAATGAACTTGGGTAGGAATCATGTTCAATAAGAAGCTTTAAGTGTGCTTGTTTGGTTTGTTTTGCCTTCTTGTATTTCTGCCATCTGCCGTGAAAAGAACATGAGTAAGGAAGCTGCGAGTCCCTAAATGAGGAGACACGTGAAACAGTCCTGACCCTGACCCATGGCCAGAAGCAGAACTGTCCCTGCTATTCCACAGCCCCTTAGTGAGAACTGTCCCTGCTATTCCACAGCCCCTAAATGTTGCAATAGGTCACTGAGATTTTGATGTTGTTTTGTATATAATAGCATTATTGCAGAAACAGCTGACTAATACAATACATATATATCTTGGATAACCTGGTAATCATTTGGAGACAGTAAGGATTATGTGCATAATTCTCTGGGTGTGGAAAATTTGAAAACAAGTTTGAAAAGAAATTTATTTCAGATTTGAGGAGGTATAGAGTAACTGAAATGTATGCAATTTGCACAAATGTTTCCTAGTCTCTGAGGAAATGTCAGTTTTTCTCTTTTAGGCAATGAGCCTTAGAGAAAGTGGTAAAAGAAAGAGTGAGGAACAATGTAGGAATATTTTCCATGTAATAAGATGTAGGATTGACAGGCACTTATACTAGAGGCCCGGTGCATGAATTCGTGCCCAGGGAGTGCAGGGGTGAATGGGGGAGGGGGTGTCCCTCAGCCTGGCTGGCAATAGGGGCTGATTGGGGCCAGCTGGCCAGGGGAAGGGACCACAGGAGGTTGGCTGTGGGAGCACACTGACCATCAGGGGGCAGCTCCTGCATTGAGTGTCTGACCCCTGGTGGTCAGTGCACGTCATAGTGACCAGTTGACCGGTGGTTCAGTTGCTTTGGCTTTTATATATACACCAGAGGCCTGGTGCATGAAATTTGTGCACAGGGCGGGGGGGGGGGGGGGTTCCCCTCAGCCCAGCCTGCACCCTCACCAATCCGGGACTCCTTGGGGATGTCCAACTGCCAGTTTAGGCCCGATCCTGAGGATTGGACCTAAACTGGCAGTTGGACATCCCTCTCACAATCCGGGACCACTGGCTCCTAACTGCTCACCTGCCTGACTGCCTGATCTCCCCTAACTGCCCCCCTGCTGGCCTAGTTGCCCCCAACTGTCCCCCCCACCAGCCTGGTCACCCCTAACTATCGCCCCCGCCAACCTGGTCACCCCTTACTGCACCTCCTGCTGGCCTGGTTGCCCCACACAGCCTGCTTGTTCAGTTGTTTGGTTGTCCCTCACAAACCCCCCCTGCCAGCCTGGTCACCCCACGCAGCCTGCTGCTCAGTCATTTGGTTGGCCCTCACTAACACCCCTGCTGGCCTGGGATTGCCCCACACAGCCTGCTGCTCAGTCATTTGGTCACCCCTCACTGCCCCCCCCTCCCCCCCGTGGCCCTGGTTGCCCCATTCAGCCTGCTGTTCAGTCGTTTGGTTGTCCCTCACTAACCTCCCTGCTGGCCTAGTCACCCCATGCAGCCTGTTTGGTCATCCATTCAGTTGCAATGGTCACTTAGCCTTTTATATACTGTATATAGACTAGTAGAATAGAGGCCTGGTGCATGGATTCATGCACATTGAAAGGAAATTAATTAGAAGGTGGCTGGCAGGGTGGGACTGAGCAAGACGAGCTGGACAGGCCCTGGAACCAACCTCTCGCGGTCTCTCCCCAGCCGGCCACACCTGGGGTGGCTCTGGGGCTCAAAGGGTGTCTGTGGTGTGAGCGGGGTCCCTCCAGCAAGTGGGGTCCCTCAGCCTGGCCTGAAGGGATTGGGCTGAAATCTGCAGTCCGACATCCCCCGAGGGGTCCTGGAGTATGAGAGGGTACTCTGCAAAGTTGCTGTCATTTGGTAGCTCCTGTGTTGAGCATCTGCCCCCTGGTGGTCAGTGTGCATCACACCTACCAGCCAGTCAGCCTGCCAGCCAGCCAGTTGGCTGGCCGCTTAGTCATATATATATATATATATATATATATATATATATATATATATATTAAAGAAACCTCAAAAATAAGGATGAATCAGTAGTGGTAAGTGGAACCAGCAGTGAAAATAAGAACATCCAAATATCTGCCTGTGTGTATCAGTATTCCCATAAATTCTATATCAGAAGGTGAATTGATAGAGTGGTTTTTCTATAATCTGACAACCATCACATCTCAAAAAGTTATGCTACTGGACAGATGATTTCTAAGCTGCTTTGTCCTGTGTTTGGTAGGAAACAAGGGTTGTTGTCAAACCACTTAGATTTCCCTGGGGGGCATCATTCATGCTGTGGTCTGTGTGAATGGTGCTCTCTGAAATTGTATAGGGCAAGACCAATGCAGCATATCTAGTTATACCCCTCAACAAATTTGAGGGAAATATTAGTAAACAGCATGTGTAACCATCTATAAGTGGGATTATCTATATAGTAATGCACGTTTCTATAAGACTATTGACTGAGGCAGTAGAGAAACCACTTGTACATTTTATTTACTCATATAGGATGTTAATATTGCAAACACGTTTTACTTGTCATAATTATTCCCGATTATTCCTTCAATCATAAGCTGGAGGAATACTTCTCAGGGAGAAGAGTTTTGAGAGTCTTTGAAAGACTTTCAAAGGACGTTGGAGACATTTGATGACATTTGGAGAGACTGAACAATGATATCTCCTTCATGATCTTTGTGTCTTGATTCCAGTGCTCTTTGCAAAGCATATGCTTCAGAATCTAGTTCTTGAAACTCCTGGGGCTTCCACATAAAAAGTTCAGTGTGTGTGCTTAATGACGTTGGGATGCAAGCCTGTGGTCCACAAGGATGAACCGACCAAAATCGTCCAGATTTCTTGGTTCCTTTGCTCCCGTAGCACTATGACTTTTCTAGCTCACAGAATCTCAAGCTTTTTGACCTAAATTGAAGCATTGTAAAGACGAACTATGCTAACTTTGATCCTCAATTCACAAAATTAGACGTTTTTCTATCTTAATCAAAACGCTTGCTTGCCAAATGCCTTTAAATGCCACTGTTATTACTGGTTTTTCCATTTTCAAGGGTTTTCAAATCATTCTTGTAAAAATGAAACCTAGTTTTAGAAACCTCAACTAAATCAGTGTTAGGTGAGGTCCTTTTGGCAGCTTTATGCTCATTTAAATGATGCTTCCGTTGTTTATTTTGGAAATATACCTCCTTTAAAGAGTGCCTTTATAGTCTGGCCAGTGTATCTCAGTGGTTGACCCATGTACCAGGAGGTCATCGGTTCCATTCCCGGGCAGAGCACTTGCCTGGGTTGCGGGGATCGTGCAGGAGGCAGCTGATTGGTGTTTCTCTCTTATTGATGTTTCTATCTCTCTCTCCCTCTCCCTTCTTTTCTCTCTAAAAACCAATAAAAACATTTTTTATTTAAATAGTGCCTTTATAGATAGCTTATCCAAACATCTGGCTCATTTGGGGGTACCCCTTAAACTGTAAGGCCTTGGAAAAGTAGTTCAAGTCTCATTCACATCAGTTTAATTATTTGTAAGATAAGGTTAATAATTTCTCCACACCTCACTGGTGTATAGTGACCACCAAATGAAATGATTACACCCAACAGATTAATGCAGCACTATGGATAATGGTTGTGAAATGTGTCTGTTTGCCTGGCCCCACAATTCTCCATCCTTTGCCATTTGTACTAACAGACCAGCAACTCTTCCCGCAAGTCCCCTGCTTTGAGGACAGACTGATAAGCCACAGGAAAGGGCCTCAGATACGAAAGAAATGGTGGAAACAGATTGCAGCAGAGAGCTGGGGCACATATGGAAGCTGACTAGCTGACAGAACTTTAATTGTGAGTTGCCTCCCTGCGGTAAATGCCCTAAGTTGATAAGAGAGGTTTAATTGGCTGAACACTGTAAAGGTAAATTGCCAGATCTGAATTGCAGCAAAGCAGGAACCGCATGTATACACAACATGCTCGCAATCTTTTGTACTTCAGCCTGTCGCTAAGTGGAAAATGGAACAACCAGTTTCCAGCTCAGTAGCTTTGCAGTTATTTTCTTTCTAACCATGTGGAATCTCCAGAGGCTTAAAGCTGCAGAAAGTCAAAGTATGAGGGGATGGCCTGAAACCAACATAAGTCTTTTTTGAATTTTCTCTTGCTAGTTTTGATTCTAATATAATTTATCATCATGAGTTTGTTTGTTTTTTTCTAGGCCACAGAGTCACCATATGAATGGTGGTCGCCCCAAAAGATATGTCTACCTCGTAACCCCTAGAACCTGTGAATGTGGCCTTATTTGGAAGGAGGGTGCTTGCAGATGTAATTAAGTTAAGGATCATGAGACAAGTCCTTTTTGCATTATCCAGGTGGGCCCTAAATCTAATGACAAGTGTTCTTATGAAAGGGAGGAGAGGAGAAGGCCATGTAAAGGTGGAGGCACAGATGTGAGTTAGGCAGGTGCAAGCCAAGGAATGCCTGCAGCCACCAGAACTGGAAGATTCTCCTTTGCAGCCTTCAGAGGGAGCATGGCCCTACTAATGCTCTGATTTTGGACTTCTGGCTTCTAGAATTGTGAGAGAATAAATTTCTGTTGCTTACAGTCACCAAGATTATGATAATTTGCTATGGCAAACCTAGGAAACCAATATAGTCACCAAGGCCCAATGGAAGTCCATCCTGTGTGGCTGTGTTTAAAGCATGAAAGTCTTGAAAAGCAAAGCATATATATGTGCACTGTGCTCGCTGTATCTCTACAATCTCTGCTTTGTCATCGCATGGCAGTCTCCTTGTTTCTGAATCGTCACATAGCTGTCTTTTCATAAGGACTTCCACCCTACTGTAGTATGACCTCAACCTTAACTAATTACATCTGCAAATGGCCCTATTTCCAAATAAGGAAGAATGGGGTGCAGCAGTGATGGGAATCTTGGGCAGGTGACAGAAGATGGCTAAGAAGAAAGTCAACCTCGGGAGTGTCTAGCAATAGCTACCAGGGCTTTGGGCTCTAGGATGGGATTTAAGGACAACACTCCAATCACTGGACACATTACTCTACAGGCACTTGGGAACAGACACCAAACCTAGGAAATTAGAAATGAGAGAAAACTCAGGTCTGGAGCAATGTATGATCCCTGGTGTTGGAGAGGGTTCGAGGCAACATTTTTCAACAAGAACTGCAGGTAGGTCTCTAGTGAACTGGACTGAAACACAGGTAAGGACAGTGCAAATGGGAGCTACTCCCAGAAATCAGAGGCCATCCCTTGTGGACTATATGAGAAGTAAAGTAGTTTTGCTTTCATCTTTGTAGACACACATTCCACTAGCATCCCAATCAAACACAAAACACAGAAAATAGTGGCAGAATGAACAGTAGGAGGTGTGTTTTGTGGGCTCTCAAATTTCAAGCTCTAAAGTCTGGCTCTTCAAAACCTTCTCCATCTGAGACATAAGAAATGAGGAATTGAATTTAATCCCTGGTTCCCAAACCTGCTTAAGAAAAGATGTATGTTTTTGTTAGAAGGATAATCAGTCTTTCTAGTAGATTCAAAAATCAGATGCAGAGTGAAGAGTAATTTATTCAGTGAATGCAAATTAGCAACTTGCATAGTTTCATGTATGACTTATAGATGAATTGGTTGTATATATAAATCTAGACATTAGTTTCAATTTGCATAATGCTTACAAGCGATGAAATTTCTCTATGTGGGTGTGATCTTTCAATGTCAGAATCAAAATGAATACAACTATTAAGCATTAATATAAACAGAACAAATAACTGTTCAGCCACTGGATTTAGCTAGACCAGCTGATTGAGCCATCTTAACACCCTCTTGGGTTTCCATTGGAGAGGAAACATTTTTTTTCCCCTTAAGCCTCAATTAATTATCAACTTCAGGAAAATTTGAGGGCTGCCATGTGGAAGGTCCAACATGCACACTGAAGTCAGGTGTGGGAGCACAATGAGTCTTTAAAAATAGAGGAAGATACCATGAGGATGTAGGGTGGGAGGGTTGGGAAAGGGAACTATCTGGGAGGCTGTCAAATTAAAAAGGAAGTGAGTCAGACTAGTGGGTCACTGCTTGAGCAAATGTTAGTCCAAAACAAACAATCTGAGCTTGTGATTTAAATAAAGCAGACTTCTGGAGAGTAATTTGTATTTTCTCACCATGGCAAAGGACACAGTATATCAGGACTTGACACCAACTAATCATATATATGACCAATAATACTCTAAGAACAAAGATATATGAATAAAAAACTTCATCCTATATAATAAAAGGCCAATATGCAAATAGACCAAACAGCGGAACAACCAGTGGGTATGATGCCCACTGACCACCAGGGGGCAGAGGCTCAATGCAAGAGCTTCTCCCTGGTGGTCAGTGTGCTCCCACAGTGGGAGCGCCACTCAGCCAGAAGCCCTGAGCTGGGCTCATGGCTGGCGAGCACAGTAGTGGTGGCGGGAGCCTCTCCTGCCTCCACAGCAGGCAGACATCCCCCAAGAGCTCCCAGACTGCGAGAGGGTGCAGGCTGGGCTGAGGGACCCCCCTTCACCCCCCGAGTGCACGAATTCCATGCACTGGGCCTCTAGTAATAAATAAAAATACTAAACACTCCTTCAAATCATAGTGTGATGGTTAATTTGATGTGTCAACTTGGCAAGGTTACAGCGCCAAGTTGCTTGGTCAGACAGCAAGTCCAGATGTTCTGTGTAAGTATTTTTTTAGATGTGATTAACATTTCAATCAGTAGACTTTGAGAAAGCAGATTAGCCTCCAAAATGTGGGTGGATCTTATCCAGTAAATCAAAGGCCTTAAGAGGAAAGACGGAAGTCCCTGGAGGAGGAAGGAATTCTGCTTCCAGACTGCGGACTTGAGTGGCAACATCACCTCTTCCCCGGGTCCCCAGCCTGCCCTGCCGATTTCACACTTGCTAGCTCTGGCAGTCATGTGAGCCAATTTCTTAAAATAAGTCTCTCCATCTTGCTTTCTCTAAATCCTATTATATCATCTATCTACTTATCTATCTATCTATCTATCTATCTATCTATCTATCTATCTATCTATTGATTCAGTTTCTCTGCAGAATCCTGACCATCACCCCTGAGTATTAAAGCTTGGATGTATCCATACCCCACATTTAGTCTAGTGTTCTCAGTGGACAATTTGCTGTGTGGGACTGTCCCACTTATTGAAGAACATTTAGCATCCCTTCCCTCTCCCCACTAAATAGGTTACTCCCAAGCCATATGACAACCAGCACACACACACACACACACACACACACACACACACACACACACACACACAAAACCACCACCACCACAACAAAAACACTCCTACACATCCGCAAACCCTGCCTAGGGAACTGCCTGGTACTGGCCCCATTGAGAATCACTGATTCAGTGAAGCCTACCATTTTATAGATGAAGAAACTCAGGTGATGAAAAATTTGATTTTTTCAATATTAATTAGTGGCAAAATGGTATGGAGGACCCAGGTTTTTGAATTCCCAGTTTAGTACATTCCTATATCCTTTATAAATTCTATGAGATAAGCCTAGATGTGTTTAACATCAAATGTATAAAAGCCCTCAACATCTTAAAAAGTGAGCATTTAGCACATAAAATTTACAATTCTACTTTTCACATTTCTGAAGCATCTGCAGCTGGGATCTAATCCCTCACTGTTTGGTTATCCCAGTGTCCTTGCTATGAAAATAACGGTATCCTTCTTTGATTTAGCTTTGTGCTTCCAGTATGAGCTGTTCTATTCTGAGGTGATTCTGCCCTCCTTGGCTGCGGTTGGTTTGAGGGGACATCATGGCCTAGGCCAGCCAATCAGAATCATCCCCTGTTATTTTTCAAAATATGAACAAGAGAGTTAAAACCATGGAAACTATACGATAAGACACAGAGGTTGTTAGTGGTCGTGTTTGCCATAGACACAGAGGTTGGCTTACAGTGAAAGAAGGTGAAGCCAAGACAGAGAGAGAAGCAGAGGTGAGAAATAAAAAGAGGTCTCTGCAGGGGCGTGGCCCCTGGTTCCAATCATACTTTTGACAGGGCTGCTTCCCTGCCCTCCTGGTTCAGCTACTCATTCTTCCCTTTGATCACATGAGATAACCTAGCATCCTGGGAATGAATTCCATTTTTCTTTGGTCTAAACTAGTTTGAATTGTGTTCCTATGATGGACAACTAAAATAATATTTTCTTTTTACAAAAAATAAAAGACTAATTGAATATTTTTAATAATAATGCATTTCAGAAGCACAGTAATAGTTATACCAAAGTTTGACGGGAGGTACTCCTCATCCTCCCAGCAAAGGCAGGGATTTAGCTGTGTTACCAAGGTCGTATAATCTTGTAGAAATTAAGAGGCGGTGGCTCCAATGAGGTTGAAAGTGTACCTACATCATAATCTTCATCATTAGAACTATCCAGCTATTTATATTTTCTAAGTTTGGGCTTATGTTTTCTTATAAAACTCTCCTCCTTTCATTGATATACTTTCTGAAATGACATCCTCACCATAGATCTCCAATTCAAACTGAATTTCTGTTCTTTGAAATACAGCATTTGGTGCAACGTCTACAATTTCTTATGCACCTGCACGCAATGGCTAACTGTGGAATTTTCATGACACACGTGGTAGTTAGGGGCTTTGTATCTGATAACATCTAAAGTTCTCTTCCTTAACTTTCCTGTTAGAATTTCCACACCAGGATTCCTCATTTCTTGCAGACCAAAGCTGTCTTTGGCTGATGGGTGGAAAGAAGAAGTTAATGTGAATAATGAGGAAGAAGGAGCTACATTCTACAACCTGCTATTTCACAGGAAAGAGCACCTTTGAGGCTTAAAAAAAAATCTTCAGTATTTAGAAAAGTCACTTTGTGTTTCCATTTTCTGAGATTCCCCTGAATCATGGACCGCCCCCTGTAGAAAGCTGAAGATGTGCCTGTCCAGACTGTGCTATGTGCTGTGAAACGCGTGGTGATAGTCCTCACACTGTGGAGATCCAGGCTTGCTCATTCCCATGCGCTCTGACACATGGTCTTGGACTCAAACAAATATGTGTGCCTCAGAAATAGGAGGTGCTGCCAACTCTTTTCTACTACACAAACCATGTCTGATTCTCCCCAATTTCTTCAAGAAAAGGAAACAAAACTTCACAAGGAAATATTAAGTAGAATGCCAAGAGTCCTATGGGTAGAAGAGCCCCACTGTAGTCTCTTAAATGCCCATAAGACAAACAGATCCATTGCACCCACCATACTGTGGCCCAAGTGGCTTGAGAAACACACTAAAAATCTCCTGAAAGTGAAATTCTGTTTCCAATCTCAGTCGTCAGCTTGCTTTCCCCTGCAGTCTCGACCACCTTGATTTTCAACAGTAGCTTCTCCCATAACCACGTTTGTTCACCTCAGTGCCTGCATCTCCTTTCCTTCATCTGTGCCCCCCGTCCTGAACTAGTAACTAAGAGCTGACATCCTATCTCTGAACCTGATAAGATCAGACACTCCTGAGCCCATCCTGTTTATGATGTAACCTCATTCCAAGCGCTGCCCAGTGAGCAGGGACAGGACACCAACCCACACCTGCCAGTCCCCTTGCCCCATCTACCAGGGTCTGCTTTATTCACTCACCTCGAACTGAAGAGAAAATTTATAGTCAGAGTCTTTGGCCATATCCCTGATGTAGGCGTCAAAGTCGTCCAGTTGAACCGGGCTTTGTCAAACACAAAGAAAAGTATGTTTTAAAAACCCTATCGATAGGTATTGTTTAACTCTCTACTTCTAAACATGAACACTTTTCTTGGAGAAAATAGTTTTGCTTCTCAAAGGTTAGCACTCTGTTTTTTGTTGTTGTTTGTTTTTTGATTAAAGTTACCAGTCCCTACTATATTGTAATTAAAAAGAGAGCCATCTATATGAAGCATTCTTGAGATAGGAGATACCTTTAGATTTTCAATTTACTCCAGCAGTAAAATAGCATATACCTGCAAACTCACACACATACTCATATGTGTGGTTTCTAGAAAATTCTGGTTGATGGGAAAAAAATGGATTAGACCCTGCAGACTTGTAGGAGTTATGGGTTTACTTTACTTTCTATATGATCTTCTTAGATTCAGCATTCTCAGTTATAGAATACTATTATCATACCACCTCACAAGGTTGCACCCCGTATATTAAAGAAGCTTGCCAGTTTAAGCAAGCTTTACAAGTGTAAGGAATTGGGCTGCTGACTACGCTGTCTCCCCAGGACAGAGGCAGGATTGTGGGTGGAGCAATAGATCCAGAGAGCTGCCAGGTTCTCACTTTGACAGCCATGCTTAGAGGTTTGCATATCTATCAAATGATATGCAGGTTCAGAGGTACCATCTAATAAGACATCCAAGCATATGTTTCTACATCTGTAGCAAAAGTTCTCACCTCTTCTCTTGTTTGTTTTTTTTAAAAAAAAAAAAGGATTATGGCTTATTTCCTGTAGTTTTCCTTTTTTTATTTTTAACCTTTTGCACTCGGATATAGAGATTAAAATTACTCTTTGATGTATCAATAATTTGAAATATAAAAAAATCCCATAAATAAGTTTGTATGAAAATAAACTCCAGTTTATTCTACTGCCGCGCTTTGTAAAATCAGGGGTATTTAAAAAATTAAATCCCAGTAGAATAAAGGAATCGAGTAAAAAGCAAGCGAGTGCAAAGGGTTAAATATATTTTTATTGTTGCTAGTATTACAGATATCTCCCATTCCTCCCCTTTACCCCCTTCCTCTCAGCCCCTACCCAGCACCCCATAGCTTCACTACCCTATTGCACATGTCCATGGGCTATGCATATCTATCTATATATAAAATGGAGAAATATGCTAATTAACTGGGATGCCATAAAGGGGCAACTGGACAGCAGGAGGTTGTGCACACAGCGTCAGAGGCGGGGCGGCAGGGGCCTCCGCGCGCCTGCGCTGGGGGAGGGCCTGATCAGCAGCAGCCCTGGCTGCTGTGGGGCCCGTGGAGGGAGGCAGGGCCAGACCAGTCACTTGAGAGTGGGCAGTACCATGTGATTCTGGGCTCCTAGTAAGTATATAAGTTCTTTGGTTTATCTCTTCTCATCTCTCCCAACTCCATATCTAGGTATGTCAGGTTGTTCCATGCCTCCCTGCTTCGGGTCTTATTTTGTTAGTCAATTCATGTTGTTCATTAGATTCTACAAATAAGTGAGATCATGTGATATTTGTCTTTCTCGGATTGGCTTATTTCACTTAGCATAATATTTTCCAGGTCCATCCGTGCCGTCTCCAATAGTTTTCTATAGCTGCTTACTGTGCCTATACTCTACCTAGACTGACCTGCTCCCTAAGCTTCTGCAGCATGCTGTCCTCTGCCACCTACCCCAAGCCTTCTACTCTGTCAGGGTCCACATAGTTGACCTTTCTTTTAGTCTTATTGCAAGTTACTCAGCTTATGTCATCTATGTGTGGCCTTATATCTTCATAGCAAATACACAGTACTTAATAGCCATTTGTTTAAAGTTGTTCATTAGCTAATCTGATAGTTAACTTATTTTACTAGATTTTAAAGGCCACACATAGATAATACATTTAAACTTTAATGGTTTTTCTTAATAACAATAACATTACTGAGTTATATACACCTAAAATATTTACATATGTTATGTTGCTTGATTGATGATAAGATAGACATGGCCAACATTACCCCATGCTCCAGATGAGAGAGTCAAGGCTAAGAGAATCAAGGGAGAAGTCCAAGACCACGTGACTACTGAGCCATGCAACCCTGGCTGGAGCCCAGAGAGAATGATTCCCGGTTAAAAGCTTTTATACTTCAAACTTGCTATCCTTCCCCAAAAATGGCTCAACGTGGGAGCATCAATAGGGACAGCAAGTCAGAGAAAATATTTAGGGGTTAGAAAAAGCAAAAGCAGGAAAGGAGGGAAAAGAGAGACAGAGAAAGAACCAAGAAATAGAAGTATGAACATCAGGGAGAGGATGATGAGGAGAAGGATGAGAAAAAGGAAGCTGGGAGGGAGCAGAGATGAGCAGGTCAAAGATTTAGAGGGAAAGTGGGAAGAAGAAGGTGAAGGAAAGGAGTGATGGGATGAAGATGAGTGGAGATGGGAAAGGAGAGCCAAGGGGACATGGTGGTTGGGGGCATTTGGGGTGAAAGAGAAAAGGTAAAGAGAAAGTAAATAGAAAGTTGGGGAGGGGGGGTAGAAAGCCCCCCAATACATGGTTTTTGGAGAAGGAGATAAGATTGGAGGGAAAATGAGAAGAAGGGAATGAGGAAGCTGGTTTGATGCAATGTTCTGGCTTGTGGGCAGTTTCCACCACTCCTAACCTCTACGGAAACTTCTGTCCACATCCTGCTTCTCCTTCTCCTCTCTGCCTGGGCCTTGGGAGGAGCAAACCCTGATGGAGTCTCCCTTTTTGGTTCTGAGACCCTGTCTTTTAACTGCTCTAGTCTATGCCTCTCTATCTCATTTAACAACCCAATGGATAATTTGGGCAACAAAGTCTTTCTGTTTCTGTCAAATCATTCCTTCCAGGTGACAGTAGCTCTTCTCTCTTTAGGCCAGTCTTGTGTCTCCTATATCACGTGGTATATGTCAATGGGTGCATACTGATTTGAAATAAATTTAGGAAAAAAATTATTCTGTTATTTACATGTGCTAAAATACTATGTAAACTGATGAACAAAAATAGATCCAGAGACAGAGAAACATCACTCAGAATGTCAAACCTCAGGGAAGGTAGGGGACAGTGGGGGTAAGGGGGAGAGATCAACCAAAGAACTTATATGCATGCATATAAGCCTAATCAATGGACACAGACAACAGGGGGGTGGGGGCATGTATGGGAGGTGGGGGGTAATGGGAGAATAAGGACACATATGTAATACCTTAATCAATCAATAAAAAAAAAATAAAATAAAGTACTATGTCACTCAAGGCTATATAGAAATATTTTTGCATCAACTTTTCTCTTGTATTATATGCTCTGTGACTTTTTCCTCGTTGGCATAGATGCCATAGATCTGGCTGGAACCCTTAATTGCCTCAGATTAATTCACCAATATTCTATCCTGAGCAAGTATCAAGGATGAGCTCTATTTATAGATATTCCGCTCTTTATATGCACAGTTTAACTGAAGGCCTGGAGGTGATCATCTAATTAGGCTTTTGAAATCAACTGATGGCTAATTTTCACCCATCAGAATCTTAATTCTTACAATTTAACAGTTCAGTAGATAAGGAAAACCACAGGCTAGCAAGAGCAATTGTCTTTTTCTATTTATTACAAAGATTTCCTGAGGCAGCACTTCTCAAAGCATTTATTATAACATCAAATCTAGTAAAAGCCTCTCTCTGCAATAAGCACAGAACTTCAAAGTACAAAATGACAAAGGTTTTTGTAAAATTTTGAGTGGCTAAAAATTATTATTTTTTTTATCGATTTAGAAAAACATTTCCTTCAGCAAGACTTTGATAATTCTTAACAACCTATTTTTTCTCAGATGTCATTTGGTGATAATATTTTTTTTATTCCTGATATGGTTTCTGTGATACACCCACCTTAGTAGTCATGCCCTCCATATGTGCAAACACACCAACACATAATATCTTAGCCATTTAAATACACAATTGCCTCTTTCTTTCTTTTTAAAAAAAATAATTGTAAGAAGTTTATTTGAGCCAAAATGAGGATATATGCCTGGGAGCAAGATCCCAAATGCTCCTTGCCTCTTGCTTAAGCATCCATTCTATTTGAAAACAAGCAATCTTTTTAATTTGTAACATTAACATCATTATGAAGAACATTTTTAAAGAAAATATTTAGAAATGAAATAGTAAGAAACACTTACTGCATTACATACTTAAAAATTGCTGAGACTAGACTTTAAGTGTGCTCACCACAAAAAGAAAATGATAATTATGTTACAGATGGAGATGCTAGCTAATCCTAGAGTAGTAATCATATTGCAATATATAAATCTGTCAAGTCAATACAGTATACACCTTAAACATGCACAATGTTAAATATCGATTATATCTCTAAAATGAAAACACTTACTTAGTCAGTTTTCTCTTCTTTAAACCATTTTTACTCCTGAGAATTAAAAAAAGAGACAAATTTATCTGGGCAAAAGAATTGATTAACATAATGATTAAACTTGAAGAATTTTAAATAATGACATCAAGCACCTCGATTTTATTTAATTTTCACTAAACATATCTCAGATTTGTTTAATTACTTTCCCTTAAATGAGAACATAATGATAATAATTTCAGATTCATTTTAAAAAACTCTATTAGATTGCAGGAACATACCTATATGTTATATTTAATACTTGCCAGAAACAGAAATCTGGAAATATATAATTTCTTGCTCCTGGTGATTAAGTTGCTAAAGTTATTTTGTAAATACATAAAAATATCAACCACCTTAATTCTCCCAGTTCTATAGGTAAGAAGTAAAGAACCAGGGAATAACAGTGAGAAATAATGGTGGGAGGGAAGATATGTTGGTCTCTTAATTAAAACTAAAACAGCTTTTCTGGACATTTTTGTTGGGTATGTGAATTCGTGCTACCAGTGTTGGCTTGTGTCTTATATAATTCTACTATGGCGTTGTTTATATTCAATTATAAACTAGCTTCTAAGCTGTTTGAGGAATTGAACCAATTACCTGCTTGTTCTTAATTCATTACTAGTCTGTAAGCTCAACTCAAGGTATGCTTCAGTTAATTACAAGGAGGTGCTTAGGGGAATAGTTTTCAACCAATAGGTAAGATAACTGATCTAGTAGCTAATGCTAAAATAGTCTGCTGAAGCACTTCATTATTATATTTTAATTTCTTATATAAGTAATACCAGGTATGATTGTGAGCAAATACTTTTTATAAGTGTTTTCAAGGATCTTTGAAAATTGATGGAAGCATCCAAACTTTCAGAAAATAAACGATCTATAGTAATAACTGGGTGTGATTTGAGTACCCTCGTGTGCCAAAATATTTATTTACATGAGAATTATGCATGCTTGGATACCTCCATTTCCAGAAAGCCTTTAGCAGAATAAAGCACTACTTTCTCGGCTTGCACAGCGCTTTACTCACGGGGCATTTCTCACATTGTCTGACTGTCCATCCATCAGACTGACAGTCTGGCAGCTAGACCATCCCTTCCCCCAGAGCTGAGCACAGCTATTGGAACACATAGTGGGTGTTAAAATAAATGCTTATTTAATTCAGTTAAAACAAACAACTTTGCTATGTCACCCTGACCCTTTTACTTAATGATTCCATTAAGAATTTGATACCTGGACTCCTATAGTCCCACTGGAGAAATGGGACTTTCGGATGGAGAGAAAGTAAGGCAGGACAGAAAACGTAGGGGCATGTCTGTAAGGCAAGTGGTGTTTCTGGTTTCAAGTAGTTTTTATTCTTCCCCAATTCTGAGGGAAGACAATCCATTCAAGAGTTCCTGTCCTCGTCCTCTCTTTGTCTTCTATACTTGGGATTTACGTAAAGGGAACAAACATTCCAGTTTTACTTTGCCTCTCCCTTATCCTCCCAAAACCTCACTGTAATACTGGGCAGAGCTGTACCATACAAGCATTTGGGAGCCTAAAGAAATGCCTCTTGAATAATCTCCTACGCAGCGCTTGCAATGGTAATTCAGCTAGCTTTAGGGTTCCCACAGTTACTTCATGTAGCAGAATGTGAGCATAGATAACTGATGGTTCTGGCAAAGTCAGGAGGCTGCCAGCATATTTTGTGATTGGGAGTGAAATTTTTAAAAAAGAAAGAAACCTTTCCTAACCAAACAGACTTTAAGGGAACCGGGGAAGAAACAAGTGTATGTGGGAGGGTGACACTGAATAAATTCAGTGCTGAAATATTAAGCTGCTACTATTCACAGCTGTGCGGAAATCTGACTCATGGAGGAGAGGCACTGGTGTTTCTTTCTATCTCATTCATGGATTGAATGAACTTTAAATCCATGTGAAATTCTACCACATGCTTTAAGATGACTCACTGTCATACTCTGATCATCATAATTGTAGGTCTTTGTGATTGTGTACGACTCTCATTGTTACACCTAGATTTTGCTGAATTTCTTTAGATATCCTAAGGCTATGGGACATGACAAAAGTACTGAATTATGAGACTCCACAGCAATAGTGGTATAATTATCTAACATTTGTAATTGCTGTGTTCATTCTAAGACTAACCTCATGGGAAATTCATTTTTAAACATGTAAGTTAAGGCTTTGCTAACAATTTTAACTTCAGCACATTATGGAAAAAGCTAGTGTGTGTGCATGTTACAATGAACATGTTGGGTGATGCTTAGGGTATCATCTCATTGCAAAAGATTTTATGAATAACTGACAATACTCACCAGAAATATGGTATATATCCATATAGGATGATACACTTCTTTTAATTTATCCCTATCATTTATGTTAGGTAAGGTTCAATGCCCCATTGATTTCAAGAAGCTAAGCTGCATTCTTTGTAAGTCCTTCATGGTATGACAGTCTTATAAAGCCAGCCAGATTGGAATTCATTGCAAAGAAGAATATAAAGCAATGACAGAGCATGGGGTTCATGATGATTAAAAACAAAACCCCTCCCCAAGGTCTCGATACCCCCAATTTCCTAAGCACTACTTACCTTACTTTCTCATGAGCTAAATGAAAATCGCCCCCAAATCTTAAGAAAAGGTCTTTAGGATTACATCATCCTCTGACTAGAGCATGCAATAACCATGAGCAAAGCTGAGCATTTTAAAGTAAATGTTACTTCATGCTTACAATGTCAACGACTGTGGAGGACTTAGACCAGGCAGATGCAGAGTAGGGAACAGTATGAGGGTGAATGTGGAAGTAAGGAAAGAGAGAGTAATAACACTGAGTCCAGATAGACGATCTGAGATCATGAAAGTCAGAAATCGTGGCAGAACACAATCCTTAACTAAGCCAACTGAGCACTGTGGTTCGGCCACGAATCTGCGACCATCCTGGGAAAAGATTCCAGCAACACTATGAGAAAGAGAATTGATTTCCACACGAACCACTACAGACATCAGGAGGATTTTAGAAAACCGATAGGAACATATCTCTTCGTGAAGTGGGTAGAAGCTGGGCAGTGTTAGGAGGGGGGTGAGTTATTAGATGAAAAGCAGCAAACAGCAGGGAATTCGGGCAGCTTTCTGAGTACTGAGCTAAGCTAGAAGAAGGGATCATGAATTTTACTTTGATATTTGGCATGGCACAAGCCTCAGGTTGAAAACATAGGTTACAATCAGTATATTTTTATTGATTGAGTTGTGTGTGTGCAGTTTACTGAAAGTGACAGAAAGCATGGGGCTCTATGTTTTGCCTTCTGTTCTTGCCTGGAGATAACCATTTCCTGTTTCAGGATTGTTTTTCTACAAACTACTGAAGGGCTTTTACCCCTAACTCGGGTCTCATGTTATTTGATGAATACTATAAGGAGTGGACGTTGAAGTGTTGCTGAAATTTGATCCTGTGTTCATCAGAGGGACCTATTAAAAAAGACATGCAAGCCCTGGCTGGGTAGCTCAGTTGGTTAGAACATCGTCCAGATACACCAAGGTTGGGAGTTCAATCACTGGTCAGGGCACACACAAAATCAACCATTGAATGCATCAATAAGTACAAATCAAGGTCTCTTTCTCTCTAAAATCAATAAAAAGTTATATATATATTAAAAAAGACATGCAAATAAGCATAGGCCAACCTGATATAAGCTTAAAATGAATGGTGGAAAATGAGAAAATCAAATAATTAAGCAAGGGACACATTCCTATAAAGCTGCATTCTAGTGCACTACAGTGACTTTCTGCGGCTTTTTATCTTAACTTATACTCCATTTCTAAAAAAGTAACAGTTCACATGGAGGTATGGCATGACACTCAGGTACCAGTCATTCAAGAACAGTAGCTCATCAAGTGCTTAGTTAATCTTCTTCAACCTCTATTTTCATAGCTCTAAAATGGGGTGACAATACCCTCTTCAGAGTAATGACAATTAAATAAGACAGTTAGACCTAGCTGGTTTGGCTTAGTGGATAGAGTGTTGGCCTGAGTACTGAAGGGTCCTGGGTTCGATTCCAGCCAAGGCCAATGCCCGTGTTGTGGGCTTGATCCCCTGTGGGCGGGGGGAGGGGGGGCATGCAGGAGGCAGCCAATCAACGATTCTCTCTCCCTCTCCCTTCCTCTCAGAAATCAATAAAAGAAATATTAAAACAATAAATAAATAAATAAGTTATACAAAGAGGTTTGAACATGGTCATTTGCTCCATATTCATTAGCTTAGCATTCTTATACAAAAAATCAGCATGGAGGCCCCAAATGCAGGGGGTAGTGCTCTGGGTTTCTCTACCTCAATGCATTTTTTCCTTCTTGGGAATATGGAACTCTGCAATGGATGGAGATGGGAAGGAACATGGGGAGCATCATTTATACAGATGAGAGGCCATTGGATTGACTCAGGAAGAAACAAATGACATGGAAGGAAAGCATGCCAGAACGTCACAAGAAGAAAATTTAATTGGGAAACATTATTGTTAGCATCTTGGTACCATTCACTGCTTTAATTCATTTCACTGATGAATAATTTTAGATGCTGCCAATACATAAAAGAATTTTTCTGTTTTGTTTACTTCCTGAAAGCTAACTTTTAAAGACTGTGTTAGGTAAATAGTAAAAATTAAAATAAAAATCACTTACCAAGGATTAATATAAAATGCCAAAAGATAATCAGTCCAAAGACATGAAGGTAGCAGGGTTAGGAAAGCAAATATACTCCTACGCCTGTGAGCATTAATAGATAACAGACGTAAAGATGAAGAAGTGGCAAGAGTTAGTAAGATAAATTGTGAACAGACATCAGTACATTATTCACTGGAATCAAGTAAAATGAGCACCTTAATTACAATGAAATATTATTCCGTTCTGTGAAATTTAAACCTGAGGGCTGAAGTGCTATAATATTGTCGTCAAAATCAGTTTCATTCACACACAGCCTCTTATTGTAATCAGATTTTTTCAATGTATTTTGTGTTAATTAGTCTGCTATTAGGTGATTACATTTCGCATTCAGTGAAATGAAGCGCTTAAATGCCTCATTAGTTATCTCGAGTCTTACTCTTGGATATCACCCTTGCGGTGCATAAGTAAGTCTATTTTAAGGAACCTGTAAAACATCATTTGGTAGCTGTGGGAGGGAATATAAATGGTGAGTTTACATGTACCGGTCCTGGCGAAGAATCGAAGCTTTCGGGACACTTTCGTGCATTACTGTGACTTTCTACGTTAATTTTATTTTAACTTATACACCGTTTCTAAAAAGTAACCCGTAACACGGAGGCAGGGCATGACACTCAGGTGCCATTCATTCAGGAACAGTAGCCTAGTCAGTGAGCTTAACCAATACTCAGCGGAGTGGGAGCAAAACTACCGAGTTTCA
The DNA here is from genome assembly GCF_027574615.1 of Eptesicus fuscus. Lineage (NCBI taxonomy): Eukaryota > Metazoa > Chordata > Mammalia > Chiroptera > Vespertilionidae > Eptesicus > Eptesicus fuscus. The sequence continues at coordinate 81,451,688 of NC_072479.1, forward strand.
CTTTAATTCTCATTCAGACTGCTGGTTTAAAATGCATGGTTTGAAACCAATTTCAGATATTCCAACCAGTTGTAACATAGAACATTCATTAATGCAGATTTAAAAATATCGTATGGTTGCATCGATAGTTATTCTGAGAATTAGCGGGAAATGCTGTCGCCTTGTCACTTTAGTTTTTACAAATCTGCACCGAGATAGCTATTCTCAGCCTGAAAATGCTGGGCCTGGAAAACCTGTCTTTGCCAAGAGTTGATGAGAATTTTCTGGATTTTATAAAAAAGCCCTGAAGTGGAGTCTCTTTTGCCTCAGTTCTCCCATCACGGGTCCCCCATATTTTATAAGCTGTGACTGGTTGTGCAGTCAATACACACAGCTCTCCTGGGCACGTGTACAAATGAATCATTTCCCACGTGAGCCGCTCACCACTGCTCTGTGACTGGACCATTTTTAAGGATGGGCCAGCCGGCAAACAAACATCAGGGAATTCGTCTCTTCATCTTGCAAAACGTGGTAATATGTTTGAACAAAGCTAGAAATGTCTCCTAACTTTTCACCATCAAGGGTTTATGAATTTCTCTCTCTTCACTGGTGAACCAGTCACATTTCAATAGCAAAATTCCATTCGGACTAAAGTTTAAAAATAGCGCAAAAGCATCCTATTCCAACTAGACTTTCAACCAGAGTGGGCCTCAAGTAGATAGGTGCCCACTCAGGGAGGTAGAATTTATCTTTTATATAGAATCCTCCCTCCCTCATTGATTCTGTAGAGTATAATTTCCAGTATCACATATCAAATTTCTTTAATCATTTTGGGGATTAGTAAAAACAGAACAAAGATTACTTACCAAGAATTAATACGAAATGTCTGTGTTTAAATGTGCGTTGCACGGTTGCTTGCACAAAAGCCAAACCAGATCACGTAAGCAGTGCTGGCTTCAGCAAATGGTTACTTAATTAGCCGTGTCATTTGGTATTGATTGCCATGTATGGTTAATTCTCATGTATCCTTGTTAAGTATAATGTCAACCAATTTAATCCCCTGGAAGTGCTTTCTTCATTCTCAAAATACCTCCTCCCTCCAGGTCCTAAATACTCAATAAAGAAAAATGATGCCGTGTTTTCTCATGGAACCTTCTTGGCTTTGATATGTATTTACCCGTAAGTAGGAGTCGAGGGCCCTGGGCTGTATACTTCTGCTTGATGTTTGAACGGAGGTGGTGGCTCCTGTCCCCAGGCACTGAAAGGTGAGCTTAAGCAGAGATGCTGTCTGTGCCACGTGCTTCAATGGGGTTTCTTGTCATGCCGCCAGCCCCCACTTGTTCAGTGTAAGCCCTTCTTGGGCACAGTTATGAGCTGCTGGCCTAACTGATGATTTAGTCCTTTGTTTAATATAGTAAATGCAGAGCAGACTATGACACTTTTGCTACTTCATAATTGTATTAAACTAATATATACCAATATACTCTGTGCAGATCTGACCGTTGAAAGTCCACTGTCAGAGAAATTCTGAGAAAGGATAGTCAGACAAAAACCACTTATCCCCCAAAGATAGTAAAACACAGCTTGGAGCACAAACAGCGTAGCTACGCGGTCTAGAGGCTTGTTCTGAAAGAATACGCACCAGTTGTATGGAAGCTTTCCATCCCTCTCCAAGGACGCAAAATTGACAAAAGTTCCTGCTCCACACTCCCTGTATGAAAGGAATCACAAAATCAACGTGACTGCTTGACGGAGCATTCTTTTACCGCGACATATGAGTCTTTACCGGCTCATCATCATAACATTACATTTTTAAAAAGCTAAAATGAGTTCTATGGGTTTCTCTTTGCATAAAATGCAAAATAGAAAGATAAAGCAAAACAAAACAATTTTTCACAAGGTCGCACATCCCACAGCAAGTTGAGGCCAAAAGGTTTCAGTTCACAATCCTTTCCAAAGGGCACTCAGGATCCTAAATAAATCTTTGAACTATTTGGGATTTAATATTTTTCACAAAGTAAGTTATAGCAACTGTTCTAGATAAAATGAAGGCTTGGTTTTTTTTTTTGGGTTGTTTTTAGAAAATATTCTTCATGGGGTTTTATTTTTATAGCATATTGATTTCATCTCTATAATGATGGTGGATCAAGATGTATTGTTTTCTTCCACCAAAAATTTCCCCTCATGTTGTGATCCCCATTGTATTCATCACTTGAGATGAGAGTAAAAGAATGATACATATTAAAACAGATAGGCCTGTGCAGAGCCTCTTATCCAGAATGTTGCTTATTAATCTGCCAGCAGAAAATATTGTTAACCTTTTTTCTAGAATTGGAGTAAAAGGGTAAACATATTCTCATGCCTTCTCCATCTTTTGCTTAATACCATGCATAAATAACGTAGCTCACTGGGGCTCATGCATCTCATTTTCCCTCTCCATGAAATTGATGGACTTATTCAGAATTGAAGCAGAGATTTTGACACAATATGCTAATTCAGCTATCTTCCTGTTCTTATCAGATGTTCTAAGAATAGTTTTCTTCTTTTGAAAAATACATGACTATATTATATCATATTGTATTTTGAATTACACATCAATTGACTTTCCTTTGTCCATTTCCTATAAAATATAGGAATTTATTTACATTTAACTTAGAAGAAATATTTTTACTCTCCAATTCAAGTGTTTTAAAACTGGGGTCCAAGAATGGAATTTAGGGCTCTATGAAGATATATTTAGCAGTTCCTTCAATTATTAAAGTAAGTAACAAGTCACAATAATATCATCAGTATTTGTGAGATTTGCTAACAACAGAAATTGCAGATACTTTTCTATAATGGATTTTCTGCAGGTATTGAAATATTGTCCATATCACTATGGGAAAATACGAGAATTACTGTACACTTACTACATATTGTTACCCAATGCATTAATAAAGAAGCATACAACACATTTGTTCTTTTACATACTTTGATGACCATATTTTAACATAATTAGTTTCTTTTTCAATCCTATATATTTTATTTTATGCACTTAAAAAAGAAAGCATTTTTCTTGGAAGAGAGCCACAGCGTCATCAAACTGCCAGCGGATCATGTCACAGAAAATGTTAAGAACCTCTGTCCTAAAAACCAGCTGGTTGAAGCAGAACCACTTTTTCCTAAATATTTTGCTGTATGCAGCATTGAGGATGCTCCTGCAATAACACCCTCAATAATACCTCTACCCCCATTACCACATTACCGCCCCCTCCCCTATTGCTATTACGAGCTAGCTTTTGTTGCACACTCCTTATGAGTTGAGTATTATGCTATGCTATTACTGCATTATTGCTCCTCACTATCCACTAAGGTAGGGGTTATTGTCCCCTTCTTTATTTAAATTTTTTTATTTATTTCAGAGAGGAAGGGGAAGGGAGAGAGAGAAATAGAAACATCAATGACGAGAGAGAATCATTGATCAGAGGCCTCCTGCACACCCCCTACTGGGGATCAAGCCTATGACGTCCTGGTTCATAGGTCAATGCTCAACCACTGAGCCACACCAGCCAGGCGATATCTCCTTCTTGATATGCCCTGGCCTCCAGGCTACCTCACTCTTAGTTTTCCTTTCAGTCCACTGGATGTCTCGTGTCAGCCTCTTTTGCTGCTACCCATTTTTTTCTCCATAAAAATCGTAATACTAGATTATTCTGATGCTTAATCCAGAGATTTCTTTTCTAATTTTCACTTCTGGATTTCATCCCATCTACAGCGTTAACACCATTTATATACATACTAACAACTGCCAAATTTATATCTTCAATACAGACTTCTCTCCTGAACACCAGACTTTCACACTGCCTCCTCCACACCTGCACTTGCAGTCATCTCCAACGTAACGTTTCCCAAACTGAAGCCCTGACGTTCCCCGCTCCAAAACCCTTTCATGTGGAATCCTATCTCAGTTTATGACAATTCCATCTTTTTGGTTGGTAGGGCCAAAAACCTTGGAGTTATTCTTGACTCCAGTCATATCCATCCAACATGCAATTTGTTAGAAAATCCTATTGCCTCTCTTTTCAAGCTAGATCTGGAATCTGATCATTTTTCCTTACCCACCATTGCTACTCCTTTGGGTTGAACTACTACGGTCTCGCTATTGCCTGGATTATGGTCAATGCTGTCTCAGTTCTCAGGCCTGCTTTTGTCCTTGCCTTATTACAGCCTGTTTTACATAAAAGTCAAAATGAAAATGTTAAAATGTAAGTCAGGTATTTTTAATCTCCGCTTAAACTCGAATGGCTGCCCATTTACTCAGAGTAAAAGCCAAAGTCCTTACAACTGCTTATGAAACCCTATATGATCTGACATCACTCCTGCTGCTCTCCATGCATTTCCTCTGCTTTAGCCACTCTTGACTTCCAGCTAGTCTTTGAACCTGCTAGTCATGCTCCTGCCTCCTCTCTTGAGTGCACTCTTCCCCCAGATACCACATGATTAACTCTTTCATGTTCAAGTCTTTTCTCACATGTCATCCTTTCAGTGAACTCTACCCCATCCCAGAGCTCATGTCCTCATATTCCCCAGACAGGTACTACCAATCTCTCTTACTCTGCTATGTTATTTTTCTATTACTGTCTGCTAACATACAACCTAATCTTTTAACTTTTACCTTTATTACTTATTGTCTATCTTTTTCACTAGAAGACAAGCTGCCTGTTTTGTATACTGTTACATTCCAAGCACCTAGAGGAGTCAGACGCAAAATAGGTGTCCAAAGACACTTGTTAAATAAATGAATAAAGTTTCTGTCGGCTCCACAGGGACAAATAGGTTGTAAATCAAGATTTGACCCTAAGGAGTATGAAATGTATTTATTTATCTGCATCTCTCCAGCTAGGCTCTAAGTTCCTCGTGAACAGCTTGGATATTTGGATGTCTGATTTTTCTTTGACTATGCCATACATTTATTTAAGAATAGGTGAATGATAGAACTCTGAGAAAGAAGGATGTTGATTGATGACAAGTCAGCCAACTAACATTGGGCAAATATAAATTTGAATCAAATTTCCCAAACCCGGTAGTACTTAACTAGGTAACTGGTTTTGAGTGTGTGTGTGTGTGTGTGTGTGTGTGTGTGTGTGTGTGTGTGTTTAAAGAGAACTTATCATTGTTTTGATACTATAGGGACCACAGAAAGTTCTTGACAATGTGCTCTGATAAGAAATGCATCGGTAGTCAAAGAAATAGGGAATCATCAAAATCATAAATCAAAAGGCTCTTCTAACAGCAAGAAAAATGAAACTGCCTGCAACTCTGAATAATATGAACAAAAATGATGGGGGACTTTTAACGGACCTAATCACAAACTCTACAAATAATTTATCATAAGACAGCTTCAACAGAACTAATGAGGAAAGGGATTTTTTTCTTTCTTGTGGTCTTCACTTATATTAACTTTTATCAATCATTCTGAGTAGGTATAGATTTTTCTTTTACTCCAAAACAACTTTGAAATTATCCAAATGTAATGTATGGGCCACTTAAAATGACAAGATCCATAGATAAGAGGTCTGATTTTGTGTAAACCAACCATCTTTTGCTTTACCATTCCAATGGTAATATTTTCTAAAATAATATTAAAAGTATTCTTAGAAAACATGACAATAGTATGATGAAGACTGGGGAGGGGAGAGGAGTGGGGTAGAGGGAGTCAGTGGGGGGAAAAAGAAGGACATCAGTAACACTTTCAATAATAACGATAAATTTAAAGAAGAAAACATGGAATAGAAGTAGACAACTTACTGCTATAAAAGCATACATGTATGATAAATAAAATATTGTAAAGGCTGTGGGTAAAAGATTAACCAAACTTAACTTACCTAGCCATCTGCAGATGCTTTCTCCTGAGAATGATCAGTGTGACCAGCAGCAATCCAATTAGCAGGGTGCTAAGAATGGCTAGCACTGAGATGACTACCACATTGGGATTCATCACTGTAACTAAACAGATACACCATACATTCTAGTTACAGCTTCCATTACATGGAAACTAACCGAACCCACTCATGGTTTTCCCTCTGATTTTGAGAGCAATGGACTTGTGACAACAACAACAGCAACAATGATGTTTCTACAAGCTGACAATAACCTCTTCTGGGTCAACTACAAGTTAGTGGATTGATCAAACGTATTTCAGGCCTACATTCTGGATGTTCTTACAAAGGGAAATGATAAACTGCAAATCCTGTGATATAGTTTCAATTCATTGGAAGTCATTATCATGTATTTTCATTCTTTAACTTTTTCAGAAGCTTGCAAACTCTTATTTTACGCCCATGATTTTAAAGTCAGAAAGCACCACTGTCTATTTCACTCACAACTAACAATGTATATGAAAAAGGCATTAGCGAGCTGCCATCTGCTACAGCACTTAACACATCGCTAGGAGCAGGCATTCTGATGATCTGTAACCATATGTTGAGAGGTTTTCCATCTGTACAACTCAAGAGATTAAACCTTTTCATAAGCTGTAGGGCCCTTGAGAACAGAGGTTGTGTCCCTTTCATATACTTTATATGATGATCGGTCTACAATGGCACTACACATTGCCTAGCTCATCACACTTCATGGAAGAGTAAGGTATTAAAGGTGGGAATTTATGTCAAATGTTTTATAAAACTATTCACAGGGAGCCAGAGAAGACAAGAATGATACCATCCTCTGCACTGATCATAAAATCACGGAACTGGCTGGCATATACAATTCCTAAGTCTCTGGGTGTTGCCACTTCCCATTTGGGACAATGTGGCTCCAGTTCATGGGCAGAGTACTTGAGCAGAAAGAAGAGTAGACTCATGGTCAGAAGAGCTGGTTCAAGTTCACTTGACTACTAATTGCCATTTGAGGAGGCTGTTTTATCTGTCTCTCTGGACCTCATTATCCTCACTAGCAAATAAGTTTAATAATATCAACTGCTTCTGGCTTGTTGTAGAGATGACAAGGAGTAATGAACAATAAGTTACATTTAGAAGAGTGTAAAAGGATGTATTGATATGATATACTTATTAGGTCCATTTTTGTCCTCTCTTCTGAAAAAACAAAAATTTAAAAATCCAAAACAAACAAACCAAAAAAGCCTACACTATTCATCTTGGATACAGTGGCTAAATATATGACAAATGTTATAGAAATGAAAATGGATCCAGTAAAGGGTAATGTGATAGTAAGAGTAGTTTTATTACAGGCAGTTTCATGGGAGATCTCAGGCTGTAGAATCAGACTCTAACAAAGAGGGGAATAAAACATATAGCTCAGAAAAAGAACAAGGAAACAGCATTATTTTGGACCTTTCATTATTTTTAAACTTCCCCACTCATAGTTTCTGCTTGATTGGAAACTTTTCTGCTCTGACCCAGAAATTGAGTCTTGCCATTATTTGACAGCTAATGGCCAAAGCTGAACTAGATGAACCAGAGTTGGTTAGGGTACTGTGGCTACCACTGAAGAGGATGGTGAAATTGATACCAACGAGCATTTAGACAGCATGTGCCAGGATTTTATGTCCTTTATTTCTAAGCCTCAAAACAGCTCAACAAGTTACATATTATTATTCTAGCTTGACAGATGAATAAACAAAGGTTCAGATATAGGAAATATCTTCCCTTAAATCACATAGGGATCGAAATTAAGCACTCCCTGACCTCAAAGCTTAGAATTTTTCAATAGAACAAGCATGGGTTCCATGAAAAGGATAGATTTTATATATATATTTAAACATACAAAAATTTTGGAAAGATATAACTTTTAAAGACATCAGATCCCCCTATTGCATGTAGTTACCCATTGTTGAGACGGCTATAAATGTGGGGACACTGGGGCTGTCGTGGCTAAAGCTGGTGACACTACAGTTGTAGGCAGTGGCAGGAAGAAGGCTGGAGATGGTCACAACATGAGAAGAAACAGAAATCGGTTCCTGGAGATGCAGAAAATTAAATAAATGTTATGTAACCTTCATTTATTTTGATTTTTAAATTTTTCATAGTTGAGTTGGTAATGGAGGGACAGAATAAAAAATTTAAAAGACGAAAAAGGATAGCAGTGAAAAATAAGTTATAAACAATGCTACAGGGAAGATAACTTCACAATTATGGGAACATAAGTATATGTTCGCAAATACACAATGTATGTATATATATATATATTTTCATATTCATAGCAATTAGATTGCTGGGTCAAAAGCTGTGTATTTTTAATTTTGAAAGGTATTGACAAAGTGTCCTCCATAGACATTTCCAAGTTATCTACCTACTATCAATATTTAACAATGCCTGTTGCCCTATCTTTTTCTAACATAGCATAGTGGCAAACTCTTTGAGCTTTTCCAATCTTATTAGTGGAAACTATACCTCACTGTAATTTTATTCTGCATTTCTTTCTCCATGAGAGAAGGTTAATCATCTTTTCATATGTTTAAGAGACTTTTGTGTTTATTTTCTGTGAAATCTTTGTTTTGAGTTGTTGGTCTTTATCTTTTTTATTTGTGGTAGTTCTTTGTATATTAAGGACCCCCCCTCTTTGTCTGCATTCTCAGCTTTTAATAGCATCCACCAAAGGCATAGCGACTTTGCATTCTCTAAAATATTTAATATTCACCTATTCTATGCAGAATAAGTTTTCCATTTGGTGAGCCAGCAGTCAGACTAGTGACAAGTATTACTGCACACTATAAGAAGATGAGCCAGCAAAACAAGGACCTGAAAACTACTGCCTAAAAGATGAAAGGCATCAGCGCTTATTTCCCACTCCCATCTCTCACTATCCTATAAAGCATGCTTCTAAGGAAAGACTTGCTAACAAGACTCAGTTGTAGTAAGTAGCAGCCTACCCCTTGTTCTCTTAAAGGAAGATATCACTGCAGTTCTAGAGGAAAAAGCCCACTACTGGCAGAGCATCGGTTTTCAAAAAGGATTCTTAGGACAAAAAAAAAAAAAAAAAAAAAAGATTCTGCTGACCAGTAAAGATAAAAAAGAGATAAGTTAATAGACGTCAATATCAAAAGGGAAAAGGAATAAAGCAAATTATCTTAACACTCAGTATGAGAAGATTTATACTCCCAGAAATCTTTTTTTCTCAATCTCAAGAACTTCATTATTTAAAAAGCATCAATTATTCACTGTATTTCAGGATATTCCTCACACTTGCCATTTTCCTTCCATGTCTGACTGTAAAATATATTTGAGCTGTCAGACAACTGAGTGTTCATCATATTTGCTGTCTGTGATTCTAAAGCTTTAACAATCACCTCACCTAGCCTACATTTTGCCAAACAAAATTATCTTCCTTTCTTACTAACTAGAGATGGACCCTCCTTTTAATTCTTCTTAGTAATATGCATCTCTCTTGTGGCACTTGTTTTAATTTCATTATTTATAGAATAATGAACTATCCACAAGTGTATGAAAAATTTTTTTGAAGTCAGGTATTAATTCTGCCATTTGTGTTCCATACGGTGACCTTCACAAAATTGGAATCAGTTCATGTTTGTTAAATTATGTTTTCCATGGCAGTGTCTTCATCCTCTCAATGGATTTAATGTCCAAAAGGAAAAGTGAACCCCCTTAATCCTTCAGTATGAACCAGAGGGGCTAAGGTTTAGGGACAAAAGAGAAATTCAAAGGTGAAAATAAACTTGGCAATTTGGCAACTTGGTTCTCACAAGATACTTCGGGCTTGTTCTGAGCATATTGCTAATTTCTCTCACTGAAACGCAAAAGCATAAATGAAGTGTTTTCATTTTCTATCGGTCAAAGAAAGCCAAGATTTTAATTTTGCTCAGCTAATTAGCCTTAATCAAAGGTAACTCGGAGAAGGAAGACGAGTGTGTACGGTACCTGCAGTTTTGTTTCCTGACCAGAGCCAACTTGTTGACAGAAGACTTCAAAGAAATCAGCCACCCCCTCTTCCACCCACAGCAGAGTCACCGAAGTCTGGGTTTTATTCACTGCAAAGAGTGACTTTGGAGGAGCTGGTTCTGAGCAAAGAAAAAGTTTAAAAATGTTTAATTAAACTTAACATATTCTTCTTTCACCGATCAGCAAGATAAAATAGTCACACACAAAAATTCAAATATAGGTATGTCCTTTCACCAAGACAGTCATCTAATTGCCTTTTTTTCCTCTTCTATATTATACTTCTCTTTTTGGAACAGTTGTTTCCTACTTCAGGCTTATTACAGACGTCATCTATTAATAGTTTTTATGTTATCTACACTGGAGTTCACATGGCCCTGATAATCCAGAGCTTTATGGGTAAGAAACAAGAACCTAAATTTAAAAGACCAAGAAAATGAAAATGATGTGTGCATTCCCTATAAAAGAAAAGATTCAATCTGGTGGTTAGCCAACAACTTGCCTTCCTTTCTCTTGAGACTATTTAAAATAATTTAGTTATGAATGATTTCTTGAAATGATAGTCAATATTAAAAGGGGTAAAGCTAACTAGATGATAAGATTTCTTGGTTAAAGAAAAAGATTGATGAAACAGAAACAGACCCACAGCTACAGAGAGCAGACTGATGGCTGGGAGACTGGGTGAAAAAGGTGAAGGGATTGAGAAATACAGATTGGTAATTACAAAAGTGTCATGGGAATGCAAAGTACAGTATAGGAAATATAATCAATAATATTGTAATAACTATGTATGGTGCCAGATGGGTACTGGAAATAACAGTGGGAACACATTTTCAAGTATATGATTGTTTAACCACTATGCTGTACACCTGAAACTAATACAAAATAATATTAAATGTAAACTGTAATTGAAAAAAAATTAAAAAAGAAAAATACTGATGGAAAGGGACTAGGTAGTTAATAAAATGTTAGTGAGCTGATTTCTTTATCTTATTCTTTTAGAGATTTTATCATCAATAAATTAATTCATTAGTTATGTAAGCTAATGCTGTCCAGGCCCCTTCATGCTCATTTTTAGTAATCGAGTCACTGAACTTGTTGGCTTGAGACCAACCCCTGCCTGTTCCCCAGTTCTAGGAAGTGGTTTGCTGTCTTGTTCCCCAATTCCTGAATCTCTGCTGAACCCCTCCCTGCGCCGCTGTCCTTGGGGCATTGCCTTTCCTTGGATAAGGTCCTGTATACAAGGGGCTATGTCTGAATCCAACTTCTTAGACCAAGGTCCCTGTGGCCTGCTGTCAGACCGCCTTGACGTTGCTCGTTTGGACATATCATATCTTGCTGTTGGGTTTACATAACAGCATTCTCTGCCCACCTGAGTGTCCCTGTCAGACAACTGCTCCCACTGTTTGCTTGGATTTCTTTTTATTATCAGCCCCACTCTCCTAAGTCGGTCTCCAGCTCTTAGGTTTTAGAAGAGCTTGAAAAATCCCTAGAAGCCTTTTCACTCCTTTGACAAGTGTATGTCTTTGTGTGGGAAGGTTTATGCTTTCTTTGTAGACTATCATCATCATGGTCCTGTTCGGAACCCAAGAAGTATTTCAGAATCATTCTTGATATGATCTATTGCAGGTAACCTAAATTTGTGTCCAACTAAAAAGAAGTCTTTGCTCTATCCAGAGTAAGCTAGACAAGGGTAGGAAGAAGAGTTGAAGGAGGAAAGAGAAAAGAATAATTTACAATAGATGTCAGGACCCCTTTCTCATTTGCAATGAGTTGCCTACTCTTCCAGACATTGTATTGTCTCACTTTCCCTCTGATGAAGATTGATGATAAAACACAGAGACCAACTTCCAGTTCCCACATTGCTAACAGTGTTATGAGTCAGAGAATAAATCCTCCAGTGATTCTGACTTGGGTAGAACTTGGACCTTTGAAAGCAAGTGTGAAGTTGTCTGGGGGTAGGTATGAATTATTTGTTAAGCTGAGCCTGGGTTATTTCTCTTGAAAAATTATATACCACTGAACTGCTCCTCAGAGTGAGTCTATTGGACAATGATTAGAATCCCTAGAACACCTATCTATACATTTTTCTTATCCTATATAATAAAGAGGTAGTATGTAAATTGAACCTCATGCCCTCGCACAAGATGGCCGCTCCCATATGGTCAAAGATGGCTGCCACAAGGTGGCTGGCAGGGGGGGTAGTTGTGGGCGATCAGGCCAGCAGGGGAGGGCAGTTAGGGGCGACCAGGCCAGCAGGGGAGGGCAGTTGGGGGCAACCAGGCCTGCAGGGGAGGGAGGGCAGTTGGGGGGGACCAGGCCTGCAGAGGAGGGCAAATGGGGGCAACCAGGCTGGCATGGGAGGGCAGTTGTGGGCAACCAGGTTGGCAGGTGAGGGCAGTTGGGGGCGATCGGGCTGGCAGGGGAGCAGTTAGGCGCCAATAAGGCTGGCAAGGGAATAGTTAGGGGGTGATCAGGCTGGCAGGCAGGCAAGCGATTGGGAGCCAGCAGTCCTGGATTGTGAGAGGGATGACCCCCAAGGGGTTCCAGATAGGAGAGGGTGCAGGCTGGGCTGAGGGACCCCCTCCCCTGTGCACGAATTTTGTGTACTGGGCCTCTAGTAGGTAGATAAAATTAGTTTAGTTGTCTGATATGAACATTGCCCAGATCTTTACTAATCTCCAGATTCGCCTTTTTTACACATGTATTTACAATCTGTGCTTACTCAAATATCTCACTATTTCCTTAAACTCCATATGATCAAAATGGAACCTGGAGTCCTCACCTTCTCACAAATCAATTCTAATTTCCAACTACTCCTGATTCTCTCAAGAGTACCACCATTCATTCAATCATCTAAGACAATTATATTGAGGCTCTCTTGCTGCTCCATGCCAGACAGCATATCTTTTAATAATTGTTGTCATTTATTTCCTTTATCTATTCTTTTCATTATGTTGCAGGCTTTGTCATCACACATATCAGTCATTACAGTAGTCCTTTACTCCTTTTCCCCGCCTCTAGTTGGCTTTTTCTTCATTTGTCAATGATGGCTTACATCGTTTTAAAACACCACTTTGCTCATGATAAATCCTACCTGTATGATCAATTGTGATCAATATCTATCGTGTCAAATCCAAGTAGGTCAAGTATTTTGGCAGCCCTAGCAAACAAACTAATACAGTCTCTTATTGTTCAAAATATCAAATATAGCCTAGCTCGTAAAGGAGAGGAATAGGCATAATTTGTTCATGTTATGAAGAGTAAATGAGCTTTAAGATAATATATACAAAAACACTTTATATAATATAAAGAGTCATGTAGATATTAGTTATAGAACATCTGATTACCATTTTCTATCTCTTGAAGTCACATTTTAAATACTAACTTACTCAAAATTGCCCTGCTCCATGACACCAGCTTTCCTTTTGGTTAAAATAATTTCAGAGTCTATGATATTTGATGTGAGAACTTATGGATGTGGGTAATATAAACTATTTTTACAAACTGGGGTATAGATACAGGGTTGTTTGCTTTTCAGTACTCTCTATAAGCTTTCTAACATTGCTGGTGTTGCAATGAACTATTTGGCCCTCTCCCTTTCCTTCTCTTCCCTCTTCGTCAATGCCTCTTCTATATGAGTTGGGAATCCAAACTAATTTTATAAAGGGATCAAGTGCAATGCACAGACCATGGGCAGAATGGAAAGCTGAAAAGCTACCTCTACCATTTAATTTAGATTGGATTAGGAGAGGATCAAGCTGTTGCCCAGGCTCTCTGGAGAGTGAAGGTGACCTCCAGTGAAGTACAAGCTAGTGTCTAATTCTTATTCTCAGCTCTGGCAGCAAATCTCTTATTTCCTAGAGAATTCCAAAGGGAGCCAGGAGCAGAGTAGAATGCATTTATTGTCTAAAATCCATCTTTCTCTGACAGTTTATTACATTGTTTCTTATTTTAATGTGACCCATTAGTTTAGCTGCTGATAGGGTGATGTTAATGAGGTCAAGATTATATCCATAAGGGCCAACTACATTCATTCTGCTTACATTTCATACCTCTAAACTGGATGAGTCATTTTACAAATGCAGAGCATTGGTGATAAGGGAAATTCAATAGAAAAACATTCTAAAAAATGATCAGTGGTGGCAAAATCTATTTTCAACCCTCAGCCTCACTAATAGCAATTTGCTAGTATCCTAGTATACAAAGGATAGTCTTTAACATCTTTATCATATGTCTTTAAAATCTATTTTTATTTTCTTCAACTCAGGCAGCTCTACCTTAAACAGAATAAGCTGTATAAACTTGGCCAAAAAAAAAGCATCTGTGACTTAAGATATAAACTGCATAAATTATGTTCAACGTAGTCAAAACATCTGAAAAAGAAAGCACTAATTTGAAAGAAGAAAAAAGAGATAGATAAATTACTGAGAGTGAATTAAGATTGACATGCAATAAATCAAGAAGATAAAATCATATTAAAGAGCAAGAAACCTTTGTTAAACTAAAGTTTATTAGGCCAATTCTCTTGTTGACTTTGAGTGATTCTCTTCCTAGATATATTTAATAGACCATTTAAAAACAACATTGGAATATTTTTTAAATTCAGGCAAATATTTAGCATTAAACTATAATTAGGCCCTATTTATAAACAAAACAAAAGTTTTATTTGCTCAGGAATTAGAAATACCTGTCATTTCCATTACATTTTAAATAAATTCTTTATGGCTTAATAATAGCAAATGTAATATTCCCTTCTGTGAATCACTGGGTGTGTTTATGGTTTTACCAGTTTATGTAAATTAAGATTGCTAGATTTTTTTTAGAGAAAGTTGTCATTTAACTTTACTTAGTTTCAAAACAAAATTTCTGACTTCCTCTTTTTTTGTTTCAGGGATATGTGTTTATAGTTAGCCTTTTTATTTAGTTAGGAGTTACATATTGCACAATTCCTAGGACAAAATCATTGCTCTTAAGTATCATTAACCTTGTTGCCTTAACTCTGAACTCATGCATGAATTAAATTCTAAAACTGGAAGGAACATTAAAGACCAGTTAGTCCAGACCCTTGTTTTATAGATGAGGCAACTGAACTCCAGAGGGCCTGAGCCACTTTTCTAAGGTAACACAATTTATCCCTGAGAGTCACAGCTGGAATACAAACCTCTGTAGCCCTAGTTAAGGGCCCTTCATACACATAGCCTCCTCCCCCCAAACAAGGGTGTTTTCCATTCATTTCCTTGTAACTGAGGATGATGAAGCCTCCTGAAAAGTTCCTTTGTCCAGAAGACCAACTTATCCAGAGTGGGCACTTGCTTATTATGTACAGAAATCAGTGCAAAACACCAGTCCCTGCGCTATGAGTCAACCATCCAGATTCCTCTAACATATTCAGAAGAAACTTGTAAAACATGCAAGTCATTTTTTGGTGGGCAGGAGAAACACTTTTAAGGAAGTACATAAGTTGTGTGGCTTAGCTGTGGGCAGCTGGCAAATTGCAGCGAAACCCCAAAAACTGCAGTGGAAAATGGGAGAGATAAGTGAAGAAGAGGCATCAGTCGGCCTCAGGTGCAGGAATGGAGCCATGGAACGGTGACATGCCAGGCAGCCTAACGCAGAAAACAATGTTTGCATGGGGCTGCTGGCCATGCAGGTCTGTACAAGAGGAGTAGCACAGCAATGATTCTCTGCAAAGAAGTCGATAGGAAAACCTTCCACAAATTCCCATCATTACCATCACCCTACTCATCTGCCCCATTAATGCCCATATACTCTATCATTCATCATCTTACTACAGATTCACCCAGTGTATGGCCACCTCCTCCATGGGTACCCTGGGCCATCTCTTCTGGCCCAGTCAAGGACATCTCTCTAACAAGTCTCACCTCCAACTATTCTGTATCATCAATTCTTCCTGTTCTGTTGAATCATTTTAATTAGCGCATGGACAAGCTGTTTCCAGCTAGTTAAGGAAATAAGAAACACAAACAAAGCAAAACCCAACCAAACAAATTAATACCCTTGGGTACTTTCTTTCAGCTCCTGCTCATTTTCTCTCCTTTCTACAATAATACTCCTCACAAGTTTTGTTATTCCAGCTATCTTCAGTTTTTCCCCCTTTCATATTCTCTTGAAATCCTTTTAACAATTTTTTTTCTCTCACCACTCCATCCAAATGCCTCCTCTTCAAATCACCAGTGACTTCTGGGTTGTGAAGATCAATGGTCATTTCTTATCTTGAATTAACAGCAGGCTTGACAAGTTGATCACTGTACTCACTGAAGCACTTTCTTTGCTTGGCTCTTAGCACGTCACATTTTTCTGCCTCTTATTTCACTGGCCACTCCTCAGATTTTTTTGCCGGTTCCTGTTCACTACTTCCACTTCTTAAGGATAGAGTGGCCCTGGACTTCGTCCTTGGATAGCATTTTTTTTCTTTATTTATTCCTCAATAACCTCATCCATTTGGTTTCCAGACTCCCCTCAAATTTGTATTTCCAATCCTAAAGACTCCAAGCCCCAGTGCCTACTCAGTGTCTTCTCTTTAATGCTTAATTGACAACTTCAAATGATGACACACCCAAGACCTGAACTTCCTTTTATTTTTATTTTTATTATTATTTGCTCTAAATTACTACTGATTTCTTGCAGTGTCCTATAATTGGCCTTCTGCTCTACTTGTGGGACTTCACCACATGTACAAACATCTTTATACACTCTTCTCTGAACTTGAGAAGCTATATACACTTGTCTCTTAACTGTTTTAGTTGAATGCTACTTTTCAGTGAATTCTAGTGGTTTCAAAGACTGGTTTAATGTGCACTTGCTCTATTTCAAGGATTTCTGCAGTGTACATCATCCTTTCTAGACTACAGACTTACATTTTGATGTCTTTTCCACTTGTTCTCTCACAATTCTGTTACATTCATTATTAATTGCTCTGAATTTCTACTGGTTTCTTGCAGTGTCCTATAATTGGCCTTCTGCTCTACTTGTGGGACTTCACCACATGTACAAACAACTTTATACACTCTTCTCTGAACTTGAGAAGCTATATACACTTGTCTCTCAACTGTTTTAGTTGAATGCTACTTTTCAGTGAATTCTAGTGGTTTCAAAGACTGGTTTAATGTGCACTTGCTCTATTTCAAGGATTTCTGCAGTGTACAACATCCTTTCTGGACTATAGACTTACATTTTGATGCCAAGACCTGAACTTCTGATCTTTCCCCCAAACCTGTCTCTGCCATAAAGTCTACCAACTCAATTAGTACCTCTGTCCTTCCAAAATAAAACTTCTGTCACCCGCATGACTACCATCCTGATCCAAGCAAGTATAATATCTTATCTGGATAGATGCAATTAACCTCCTAACTTTAAGATGACCGTGTAATTTATCAAAAGTGTCCAAATTAGCCCTCGCCAGTTTGGCTCAGTGGATAAAATGTCAGCCTGCAGACTGAAGGGTCCCAGGTTCGATTCATGGTCAGGGCACATGCCTGGGTTGCGGGTTTGATCCCCGGTAGGGGGTGTGCAGGAGGCAGCCAAGCAATGATTCTCTCTCATCACTGATGTTTCTATCTCTCTCTCCCTCTCCCTTCCTCTCTAAAATCAATAAAAAAATCAAAAAAGTGTCCAAATTAAAATAGTTTGGGGAAGAAAAGGATTGCTAAAGAGGATAAAGGGGATTTATGGTCATCTTATCTAGTTGCCTTTACCCTCAGCCCTGAACAGCCTCCCCTCCCCAAAGTGATCCTGTAAAACTTACCAGGTCATGTGACTTCTCTGCTCGAACCATCCCAAGGAGTGCCATCTCACTCAGAGTAGAGTGTCTTTTCCATGACCCTTCATTATCTGCTCCTTTGTTGCCTCTTGGCTCTTTGATTTACTACTCTTCTGTTCACTTCGCTTCAGCCACACTGCCTCCCTGACGTGTCTTTGAACTTGCCAAGCACACTGGTCCTTCTGCAGCTTTGCACTGTGGTTCCCTCTGCCCCGACAGAATCTCCTCCCGTTATCCACAAGGCTCACTCCTTCCTCCAGGTTTTCACTGAAATATCACCTTTACAGTGAAACTTACCCTATTCCTCCCCTCCTACAAAAATTGCACCCCATAACACTTCCCCCTTCTTGGCTTCATTTTTAATCAACTTATCACCTTTGGATATCTTATATTTATCATCCCTTTTTCTTCACTAGAATAAGGGTAGAAGTTTTGTCATTTATTTCTGTGTCCTCTGCACATAGAATAGTGCATAGCACATAGTAAATTCTTAATAAGTATTTGTTGACTGATAGAATGAATTCATTTTTTAAACAGTATAGTACCTTAAATATTTTATTAGCTTCTTTTAACTGACTGGCAGCATATACGTATATATTCTTCCTTCTTTATACACGTATATATTGCTCCATTGACACATTTATTCACATTCTTATTTTATTAAATACATTTTCTTTCTTTCTTTTTGTGGGGTTAAGGAGGATAACAAGTTAGTCACTTACTAGGAGAGGATTTAAGAAAAGCATGGGTGGATAGGGAGAGGAACTTTAACTTGAGTATACTGTGACTCACAGCACTTTACTCACTTCTCACCAAATATGAGAACTGTGTATATCCAAGCAACTATACCCAAAATTGTAAACTCAATGACTTCAACATAATAATAAATACATTTTCTCAACTGGGAGTGAGACCAAAAAGGGTAGTACGTGTGATGACTGGGCTTTTATACAGTTAGAAATGACATTTCATCCAAATGTGTGTAATTATTTGTAATCTGAAATATTATGAGAGAAAGAAACAGATTCTAATATTCCCTAGTTCCTAACATCTGAAAGTCTTTTAATTTTTTTGGCCTATAGTCCAATTATGTTTTAAAGATTCTTAATTTATATAAAATCTTTCATGACTGGGGTTAAAAAAAAAATCAAGCCAATGTCATTAATACCCAAGTTCTAAAACAGGAAGCCACACAGATGGGTGTGTGGCTCCTCCTTGTTCTGTTAAATGTGTTAATAGAAAATGGAAGGTTTTTATTTAAAAAAAAAACCCCACCCAAATCCAGGAAATCATAAGCAACAGATGGACATAAAGTACTGAATCACTATTTCTAGACGCAGGCTCAACAGTATGTGGTGGGTCAAATTTCTCAAGGTTCAAGCTTGCTCAAATGAGGACATTGCACTAAATTACAAATCTCTCCCAGCACTAAAGTTACTTAATTCCTTATCTTGAACCTGCCCGAGCACAGCTATGATCATATAAGGCAGAAGTTTGACCATGGTGGTACAGACATTCTGTCTTTTGGCTTCCTCTGGCCCCATGGCTGTTTCTTCTGTCTCTCTTGCTGGCTTCTCCTTCTCTGCTCAGTTTCTAAGTGCTGGGGTACATCTTCTAGGCTAGACCCAGGGCTTCTCTTCTCCTGTATTTCTGTCTACAACTTGGTGATCTTATCCAGACACCCCCAAATTTCTATTTCCAGCCTAGAAGTCTCTCCTGATCTCCTTGTATCAATAATCTCCTTACCTGACAACTGGATGTTTTCTCAATATTTTTTATTTCCAAGAAAGAAGGCTTGATTCTCACCTTACCCCAAGTTTACTTCTCTAGATTTTCCAGTCTGTTCAGCCTCAGCGAATTGCAACACCATCCACCCTAGATGCTCAAGAGCAAAGCCTAGTATTCATTCTTAATTTCCATGTCTCTCATTTCCTATTTTCACTCCTTCAGAAAGTCCTGTAAACAAAACCTCCAAAAAATAGCTTCTGAATGTTGTCCACTTTTCTCCATCTCTATTACTACCAGTTTGGTCAAAGTTACCATCATTTCCCATGGCACTTGTTTGATTTAGAATGCTGTTTCTTTTGTTTTGAAATATTTTTTTATTGATATTAGTGAGAGAGGAAGGGAAAGGGATAGAGACATCAATGAGAGGAAAACACCAATCTGTTTCCTCCTGCTTTGTGGGCTAGGGATTGAGCCTGCAAAGCAGGTATGTACCCTGACCAGGAATCAAATCTGTGACCTCTTGGTTCATAAGTCAATGCTCAACCACTGAGCAACACCAGCCAGGCTAGAATGCTGTCTTTAAAGCTAAGGACAAATAGTCCCTTAATTGGTCTCTCCACCTTTATTATTGACCCAACCATCCTTTCTCCCTTGAACAACCAGAGGGATTATTTTAAATATGTCAGATTATTATTTTTAATTCTCTAAATAGTTTCATATAACACTCAAAATAAAATCTCAGCTGTATGCCGTACAAATCCTGTGTAATCTGGCCTCTGCCTAGTCCCTCTGCCTAGCTTGCTCCGTCCCAACCTTTTCATGGCAGACACTTTCTTGTTGTTCAGATATGTCTTCATTGCTTCTTCAAAGAAAGTTGTGTTTTCTTTAATTACATAGTCACTCTGTACCACACTATCCCATTGTAATGCTCTGTAAAGTACTAATTGTTCTGTCTCTTTACTGGATCATAAGCATGTTGTGAATAGCAAGTGGAAAAGTCTTGCAGCTCCATTACTACAAGTACTCTGGCATCCGAACAGTGCTGAGAAGGTTGTCAGTACATATTTGTTAAGTGAATGAATGAATGGTTATTCTATTACCAGTGACCTATTTTGTGGTATGTTCAACACTTCTCATTCCTATTTTTCTTCTTGTCCTGTTTATCCAGAGTTCCAGATAGATTTATAAAGACTAGATGTTGTAACTGGTTGCTGGTTGAAGCCACAGTTGCAATGCAGACCAATGAGTTCTTATAAATTAACAAGTACTAGTGAAGCTTTGATTGACACATTTATTGATTGCCAAAGGGAGCTATCATCACATACCATTAGAGTAACCATGGAGCTTATGACAACCTAAAATTCTTTTTTTTTTTTTTTTTAATTTCTTTATTGATTAAGGTGTCACATATTTGTCCTCATCCCCCCATTCCCATCCCACCCCTCTCCCCATGCATGCCCCAATCCCCTGTTGAACTTAACCGTTGGATAGGCTTATATGCATGCATACAGGTCCTTTGGTTGAACTCTCCCCCTCCCCCCCACCCTCCCCCTACCCTCCCCTATCCTCCCTCTGAGGCCCGATAGTCCGATCGATGCCTCCTTGCTTCTGGTTCTGTTCTTGTTCCTCAGTCTATGTTGTTCCTCATTTCCTCTAGATGAACGAGATCAAATGTCACTAGATATATACTAGTAAGAACTGAATGTGAGACAAGCAATAATATTTATGCTGACAGGCAAATGAATCAATCTGTAGCGAGCTTCCCCCTGGACCAACAGTTCTTTTGAGACCCAATTTCGATGTCCAGTAGTTCCTTATGTGTACATGTCAGCACTGACCCCTCAGCTCTGGATGGTGGACAAATGGTGGTAATGGAGGTCTGACTCCCTCTGGTTTGGTCTCGGCCGATCCCAGGGGCACGGCGTCACCTGGACTAAGGGGCACGTGGCCTCACCCATACCCAAGGGGCGCGTGGTCTCACCCGGGCCTGGGACCCAGCCTCACCCGGATGGATCGAGGGGCGCACGGCCTCACCCGGACCCAGGATCTGGCTTCACCCGTACCCAAGGACGCTTGGCCTCTCCCAGACCCAGGGGCACGTGGCCTCACCCGGGCTTAGTTGCACAAGGCCTCACCTGGATCCAGGGACACATGGTCTCTCCCGGACCCAGGGACGCTAGGCCTCTCCCAGACCCAGGGCCACTTGGGCTCACCCGGGCCTAGGTGCACGAGGCCTCACCCGGATCCAGGGACACATGGTCTCACCCGGACCCAGGGACGCTTGGCCTCTCCCAGACCCAGGGCCACTTGGGCTCACCCGGGCCTAGGTGCACGAGGCCTCACCCGGATCCAGGGACACATGGTCTCACCCGGACCCAGGGACGATTGGCCTCTCCCAGACCCAGGGCCACTTGGGCTCACCCGGGCCTAGGTGCACGAGGCCTCACCCGGATCCAGGGACACATGGTCTCACCCGGACCCAGGGACGCTTGGCCTCTCCCAGACCCAGGGCCACTTGGGCTCACCCGGGCCTAGGTGCACGAGGCCTCACCCGGATCCAGGGACACATGGTCTCACCCAGACCCAGGAACGTTTGGCCACTCCCAGACCCAGGGCCACTTGGGCTCACCCGGGCCTAGGTGCACAAGGCCTCACCCAGATCCAGGGACGCATGGTCTCACCCGGACCCAGGGACGCTTGGCCTCTCCCAGACCCAGGGCCACTTGGGCTCACCCGGGCCTAGGTGCACGAGGCCTCACCCGGATCCAGGGACACATGGTCTCACCCGGACCCAGGGACGCTTGGCCTCTCCCAGACCCAGGGCCACTTGGGCTCACCCGGGCCTAGATGCACGAGGCCTCACCCGGATCCAGGGACACATGGTCTCACCCGGACCCAGGGACGCTTGGCCTCTCCCAGACCCAGGGCCACTTGGGCTCACCCGGGCCTAGGTGCACGAGGCCTCACCCGGATCCAGGGACACATGGTCTCACCCGGACCCAGGCACGTTTGGCCACTCCCAGACCCAGGGCCACTTGGGCTCACCCGGACCTAGGTGCACGAGGCCTCACCCAGATCCAGGGACGCATGGTCTCACCCGGACCCAGGGACGCTTGGCCTCTCCCAGACCCAGGGCCACTTGGGCTCACCCGGGCCTAGGTGCACGAGGCCTCACCCGGATCCTGGGACACATGGTCTCACCCGGACCCAGGGACGCTTGGCCTCTCCCCGACCCAGGGCCACTTGGGCTCACCCGGGCCGAGGTGCACGAGGCCTCACCCGGATCCAGGGACACATGGTCTCACCCGGACCCAGGGACGCTTGGCCTCTCCCCGACCCAGGGCCACTTGGGCTCACCCGGGCCTAGGTGCACGATGCCTCACCCGGATCCAGGGACACATGGTCTCACCCGGACCCAGGGATGCTTGGCCTCTCCCAGACCCAGGGCCACTTGGGCTCACCCGGGCCTAGGTGCACGAGGGCTCACCCGGATCCTGGGACACATGGTCTCACCCGGACCCAGGGATGCTTGGCCTCTCCCAGACCCAGGGCCACTTGGGCTCACCCGGGCCTAGGTGCACGAGGCCTCACCCAGATCCAGGGACACATGGTCTCACCCGGACCCAGGGACGCTTGGCCTCTCCCCGACCCAGGGCCACTTGGGCTCACCCGGGCCTAGGTGCACGAGGCCTCACCCAGATCCTGGGACACATGTTCTCACCCGGACCCAGGGACGCTTGGCCTCTCCCCGACCCAGGGCCACTTGGGCTCACCCGGGCCTAGGTGCACTAGGCCTCATCCCGATCCAGGGACGCATGGTCTCACCCGGACCCAGGGACGCTTGGCCTCTCCCAGACCCAGGGCCACTTGGGCTCACCCGGGCCTAGGTGCACGAGGCCTCATCCGGATCCTGGGACACATGGTCTCACCCGGACCCAGGGACGCTTGGCCTCTCCCAGACCCAGGGCCACTTGGGCTCACCCGGGCCTAGGTGCACAAGGCCTCACCCGGATCCAGGGACACATGGTCTCACCCGGACCCAGGGACGCTTGGCCTCTCCCAGACCCAGGGCCACTTGGGCTCACCCGGGCCTATGTGCACGCAGCCTCACCCGGATCCAGGGACACATGGTCTCACCCAGACCCAGGAACGTTTGGCCACTCCCAGACCCAGGGCCACTTGGGCTCACCCGGGCCTAGATGCACGAGGCCTCACCCGGATCCAGGGACACATGGTCTCACCCGGACCCAGGGACGCTTGGCCTCTCCCAGACCCAGGGCCACTTGGGCTCACCCGGGCCTAGGTGCACGAGGCCTCACCCGGATCCAGGGACACATGGTCTCACCCGGACCCAGGGACGCTTGGCCTCTCCCAGACCCAGGGCCACTTGGGCTCACCCGGGCCTAGGTGCACGAGGCCTCACCCGGATCCAGGGACACATGGTCTCACCCAGACCCAGGAACGTTTGGCCACTCCCAGACCCAGGGCCACTTGGGCTCACCCGGACCTAGGTGCACGAGGCCTCACCCGGATCCAGGGACACATGGTCTCACCCGGACCCAGGGACGCTTGGCCTCTCCCCGACCCAGGGCCACTTGGGCTCACCCGGGCCTAGGTGCACGAGGCCTCACCCGGATCCAGGGACACATGGTCTCACCCGGACCCAGGGATGCTTGGCCTCTCCCAGACCCAGGGCCACTTGGGCTCACCCGGGCCTAGGTGCACGAGGGCTCACCCGGATCCTGGGACACATGGTCTCACCCGGACCCAGGGATGCTTGGCCTCTCCCAGACCCAGGGCCACTTGGGCTCACCCGGGCCTAGGTGCACGAGGCCTCACCCAGATCCAGGGACACATGGTCTCACCCGGACCCAGGGACGCTTGGCCTCTCCCCGACCCAGGGCCACTTGGGCTCACCCGGGCCTAGGTGCACGAGGCCTCACCCAGATCCTGGGACACATGTTCTCACCCGGACCCAGGGACGCTTGGCCTCTCCCCGACCCAGGGCCACTTGGGCTCACCCGGGCCTAGGTGCACTAGGCCTCATCCCGATCCAGGGACGCATGGTCTCACCCGGACCCAGGGACGCTTGGCCTCTCCCAGACCCAGGGCCACTTGGGCTCACCCGGGCCTAGGTGCACGAGGCCTCATCCGGATCCTGGGACACATGGTCTCACCCGGACCCAGGGACGCTTGGCCTCTCCCAGACCCAGGGCCACTTGGGCTCACCCGGGCCTAGGTGCACAAGGCCTCACCCGGATCCAGGGACACATGGTCTCACCCGGACCCAGGGACGCTTGGCCTCTCCCAGACCCAGGGCCACTTGGGCTCACCCGGGCCTATGTGCACGCAGCCTCACCCGGATCCAGGGACACATGGTCTCACCCAGACCCAGGAACGTTTGGCCACTCCCAGACCCAGGGCCACTTGGGCTCACCCGGGCCTAGATGCACGAGGCCTCACCCGGATCCAGGGACACATGGTCTCACCCGGACCCAGGGACGCTTGGCCTCTCCCAGACCCAGGGCCACTTGGGCTCACCCGGGCCTAGGTGCACGAGGCCTCACCCGGATCCAGGGACACATGGTCTCACCCGGACCCAGGGACGCTTGGCCTCTCCCAGACCCAGGGCCACTTGGGCTCACCCGGGCCTAGGTGCACGAGGCCTCACCCGGATCCAGGGACACATGGTCTCACCCGGACCCAGGAACGTTTGGCCACTCCCAGACCCAGGGCCACTTGGGCTCACCCGGACCTAGGTGCACGAGGCCTCACCCAGATCCAGGGACGCATGGTCTCACCCGGACCCAGGGACGCTTGGCCTCTCCCAGACCCAGGGCCACTTGGGCTCACCCGGGCCTAGGTGCACGAGGCCTCACCCGGATCCTGGGACACATGGTCTCACCCGGACCCAGGGACGCTTGGCCTCTCCCCGACCCAGGGCCACTTGGGCTCACCCGGGCCTAGGTGCACGAGGCCTCACCCGGATCCAGGGACACATGGTCTCACCCGGACCCAGGGACGCTTGGCCTCTCCCCGACCCAGGGCCACTTGGGCTCACCCGGGCCTAGGTGCACGATGCCTCACCCGGATCCAGGGACACATGGTCTCACCCGGACCCAGGGATGCTTGGCCTCTCCCAGACCCAGGGCCACTTGGGCTCACCCGGGCCTAGGTGCACGAGGCCTCATCCCGATCCAGGGACGCATGGTCTCACCCGGACCCAGGGACGCTTGGCCTCTCCCAGACCCAGGGCCACTTGGGCTCACCCGGGCCTAGGTGCACGAGGCCTCATCCGGATCCTGGGACACATGGTCTCACCCGGACCCAGGGACGCTTGGCCTCTCCCAGACCCAGGGCCACTTGGGCTCACCCGGGCCTAGGTGCACAAGGCCTCACCCGGATCCAGGGACACATGGTCTCACCCGGACCCAGGGACGCTTGGCCTCTCCCAGACCCAGGGCCACTTGGGCTCACCCGGGCCTATGTGCACGCAGCCTCACCCGGATCCAGGGACACATGGTCTCACCCAGACCCAGGAACGTTTGGCCACTCCCAGACCCAGGGCCACTTGGGCTCACCCGGGCCTAGATGCACGAGGCCTCACCCGGATCCAGGGACACATGGTCTCACCCGGACCCAGGGACGCTTGGCCTCTCCCAGACCCAGGGCCACTTGGGCTCACCCGGGCCTAGGTGCACGAGGCCTCACCCGGATCCAGGGACACATGGTCTCACCCGGACCCAGGGACGCTTGGCCTCTCCCAGACCCAGGGCCACTTGGGCTCACCCGGGCCTAGGTGCACGAGGCCTCACCCGGATCCAGGGACACATGGTCTCACCCGGACCCAGGAACGTTTGGCCACTCCCAGACCCAGGGCCACTTGGGCTCACCCGGGCCTAGGTGCACGAGGCCTCACCCAGATCCAGGGACGCATGGTCTCACCCGGACCCAGGGACGCTTGGCCTCTCCCAGACCCAGGGCCACTTGGGCTCACCCGGGCCTAGGTGCACAAGGCCTCACCCGGATCCAGGGACACATGGTCTCACCCGGACCCAGGGACGCTTGGCCTCTCCCAGACCCAGGGCCACTTGGGCTCACCCGGGCCTATGTGCACGCAGCCTCACCCGGATCCAGGGACACATGGTCTCGCCTGGACCCAGGGGTGTGTGGGCTCTCCCAGACCCAGGGGCGCTTGGCCTCGCCCGGGCACGGGATCCAGCGTCATCCGGGTCCAGGGGCACTTGGCCTCACCCGGACCCGGAGTCCGGCCTCACCTGGACCCAGGGGCATGTGGCCTCACCTAGACCCAGGGACGTGAGGCCTCACTTATACCCAGAGGCGTGTGACCACACCCGAGTCCAGAGGCGCGCAACCCCACCCGCACCCGGGTCTCAGCGGGGCCCCGTCTTCCCGATCCCAATTCCTGCCGGTCAATCCCCCCTCAGCAATTCCCCTGGCCATCCTTCCAGAGCTCCAGTATGGCTGCTGCAGAACTCGTCGGGCGGCGGCTCGGCGAAGCTCCGGTGCACCCGGTGCATGGCGGTGGGCCAGTCTGGCGTCGCTGTGTCGGCCCTTGGGTCTGCATCGGTGGCCGGTCGCCGAGCATGCGCACCTGGCCGCTTCCGGGGCGTTGAGATTCTTGACGGACTCGGAGGTCAGCAAGCGCGGAGTCTCCCACCCCATGTCTCATAGGGGCTCGTCTGTCCGTGCTTGGCTGCCAGTGGAGCCGTCCCCTCAGCCGGAGACCGCCGGGGGAACTGCGCCGAGCACGTTCCAGGCCGCTGTTGTATCGCCTGAGCCATAGTTCTTTTGTGTCGCCTGAGCTGTAGTTCTTAAAGTGTGGTCTTTGGGTCACCGGCATCAGCATCATCCCACATACCCCTCTTTTATTCTAGTTGTAGAGCATCTACTCAGCCAGCCCTATGGTGGTCTTGGATGGTGTCTGCTCTGCTCTCTTGTCGTAGTCTCAAAGTTGTTGTGGTAGGCAACAATCAGGCTTCCGCCCTATGCCTCCATCTTGGTCCTCCTTTGTATAGTTAAGTCTTGATTGTTGTTGGTGTCACTGGGGGGGCTCTCTTTGTCTATAAAGGAAGAGTTGCTGTGCAGGAGACACGTTTATGGGCCGGGTCTTGGTGCAGCAAAGCTTTGGCGCTCACTGAATATTCCCGTTGAATGTGTCCCTTATGCACGTGGTTGAAATCTGGTGTCATCTCCCACAGACCACTAGATGCCCTCGTTTCTGGGTCTCCAATGGGGTGTAGATCAGCTACTGCCTTAGGCACTCAGCAAGGATTACAGCAAAAACTGTAGTTTCTTCCTCCTGTCTGAGTGGCCCTGGAGCAGTCCGACTAGAACAGCAGATCATCTGGTCCGCTGCCAGAGGGCAGGCCACCCACATGCATAAGCCATTGCTTGGGGCGCAGGTGTGCCTGCAAGACTTGCGGGGCAGGTCTTCAAAACGTGCGGGGCGGGTCCCAGGGCGGGGCGGGGTCTCAGGGCGCCAACAGGCCATGGTGCGGCGAGCCGCGATGGCTGTGAGTCTGGTCCTTCTGCCTTCCATGTATCTAAGTCCCCTCGTTCCGCACTCCAGCGCAGCAAACACTGATTGCTGGGCGCACCTCTGCAAGAGTCCCGCCTCTCCCCGCAGGCATCTGGGTCTCCCGGGGTTCGCCAGAAGATGGGTTTCAGGGTGATGGAGAGCTAATCTCCCTTAGGTTTGGAACAAAAGCCCCTTTCCCCCGCCACCAGCCAGACCCACGCACCTCCACACCTCATCCCCTCCGATTTCGCTGGGTGCGAGGCAACAGAACAGCCTTTAACCTCCGCCGCCATCTTTTTCAAACTTCTCAATTTGTACTTCTTAATCCCTTCATTTCAGTCAACTCTACTGAAGTCTAGCGCCGCCGGGAGGTGCACGGAAAGGGCGCCCGGGCCTCCGTCCGGTGCGCGGTGCGCGCGTCCCGCGGAACCAGGCGCGCGAGGGCTGCACGGCTGGGACGGGCGCTGGGCGGCCGCCGAGCTCCAGGCACCGCCATCACCGTGTTCCGGACGTCGCCGCCGCGGCGTCCCCCCAATTTATACTTTTTAATCCCTTGAATTCAGTCAACTCTACTGAAGTCTAGCGCCGCCGGGAGGTGCACGGAAAGGGCGCCCGGGCCTCCGTCCGGTGCGCGGTGCGCGCGTCCCGCGGAACCAGGCGCGCGAGGGCTGCGCGGCTGGGACGGGCGCTGGGCGGCCTCCGAGCTCCAGGCACCGCCATCACCGTGTTCCGGACGTCGCCGCCGCGGCGTCCCCCCCAATTTATACTTTTTAATCCCTTGAATTCAGTCAACTCTACTGAAGTCTAGCGCCGCCGGGAGGTGCACGGAGAGGGCGCCCGGGCCTCCGTCCGGTGTGTGGGGCGCGCGGCCCGCGGGACCAGGCGCGCGGGGGCTGCGCGGCGGGGACGGGTGCTGGGAGGCCGCCGGGCTCAGGGCACCGCCGCTGCGGCGGCGTCCCCAGCGTCCCGGGCCGGGCGGCCTGCGGGGGCGGCGGAGTTGCGAAAGTGAGTGAGTTTCCCAGGGTTTCGCCCGGAATGGGGTTCAGTGCAATCGGAGCCGGTGCTCAGCGCACTCCGGAGCCTTTATCTCCTTCCTGCCAGTGAACTCCGGCCAGGTCATCAGCCGCCCCCTCCTCTCCGGTTCCATCCTCCCCGCAGGCGCGTGTGCTCGTGTCTCCGCCCGTTTCTCCATACCTCAGGCTTTTACGGCTTCCCCGACTGTCCCCGTGGCCTTCTCCTTCCCCCCAGCTGTGGGCATTTCAGTCCACCAACTTTCCTGTGGTTCTGGACGATGTCCGTTCTGACCTCTAGTTGTATTTTTGAAATTGTTGTGCCCGGCTGCAGGTTAGGTGTTTAACCTATGCCGCCATCTTGGTTTTTTTCCAACCTAAAATTCTTAATAGGATGACTGGCTCGAAGCCCTGCAAACAGCACTACTATTGGTACATGACTTTTGTGGATGCTTATCTGTATATATAAAACCCTAACATGTAAATAGACTGAATGGAGGAACAACCAAACAACTGAACAACCTGTTGCTATGACTTGTGTTGACCACCAGGGGGCACACGTGGAACATGGTGGGCATTGGTAGCAGGTGGCAGAGCACGGAATATGGCGGGCATTGGCTGCAGCAGGATGGTGGAGCAGGTGAGTGGGGGTGCCATACCATGGCGGGACACTGGTCACTGTCATCAGGGCGAGCCTCTGGTGGTTACTGAAAATTCTTTGATCCCGCATGCCGCAGTCCCATCCAGTGCTTGCACCTGCTGCCGGTGTGGGAGCCTCTGCTTGCATCTGCTGCTGGTGCCCGGCACTGGCCCCAAACACTCAGTGCTGTCAGCAGGTGTGAGTGGCAGCTGCCAGCCCTGATCGCCCCTGAAAGTTTCTCCTCCATCTCCCCCTGCTCCTGAGGGGTGATTGGGGCCAGCAGCCACCTCTTACACCTGCTGCCACTGCCAGGGCCACTGCTCGCACCAGCTGCTGGCACTGGCCCCAATTGTTCCGCACCATCAGCAGGTGCAAACAGGGCCGGCACCATCAGTGCGTGGGAGGAGTGGCAGTGGGAGCGGGGCTGCCGGCAGTCAGGAGACTGGGGGCCGTGGTGCGAGGGGCCAGGCAGGGGCACAGAGGATGGGCTTAGACCTGCCCCTGTGCCCACTGCAGCCTCGTGGCCCACAGTTCCTTTCAAGGTACACGAATTTGTGCACTGGGCCCTTAGTCCTATAAAATAAAAGGCTAATATGCAAATAGATCGAATGGCAGAATGACCAGTTGCTATGACATGCATTGACCACCAGGGGGCAGATGTTTAAAACAGGAACTGCCCCCTGGTGGTCAATGCACTCCCACAGGGGGAGCACCACTCATCCAGAAGGCAGGCTCACAGCTGGTGAGCGCAGTGGTGGTGGCAGGAGCCTCTCTCGCCTCTGCCACAGCGCTAAGGATGTCCGACTGACGGCTTAGGTGGGCCTGAGCCATCAGTCGGACATCCCTCAAGGGCTCCCAGACTGCGAGAGGGTGCAGGCTGGGCTGAGGGACCCCCTACCCTGAGTGCACGAATTTCATTCATTGGGCCTCTAGTTGATGACAATTGAAAATTATTGGCAATTGTTTTGAAGGCTCTCTATCCTTGCACGTGCCATCTTGAATTAATTTATATTGTACTGGGTTCATTAATAGTTTTTCTTTATATAGATATCGATCTTGTCCTCCATGTTAGCAAGTAGAATGACTCCAAACAGGCCTCTGTCACAGAGAAATTGAATTAGGATTGTTAACCCAACCAATTTTGGTCTAGGTTCAACAACAGCATTATGATTCACACAAGCCCTGAAAATCTGGGTGCTGAAATTGTATTTTTCTGTAAAGTAAAATTAATTAGACTTCCATGTATACCAAATAAATGCTTTAAAGAAACATAAAATGACAAGCATTAAAGTTTTGTAAAATGAAACATAATTTCAATTTAATTATTACTAAAGCAAAATGTTTTCATTTATCTGAAAGGTGAAACTTATTTTGGTTAAATATTAATTGGAATACTATTTTCAATTTTGAGGTTGGCAATTTCAATTCAATTCATTCAGTATTTACTGAGCATCTACAGTAGGCAAGGCATTGTGTTACAGGAAATTGAAAGAGCTTATAAAATGCAGTAATGTGATGAGTAGAATAGAAAATAGACAAATGAATAAAAAGTAAGGTTATTTAGTTTTTAGGATGGGGAAAGGGGAGGCTGAGAATAGGTACATTATATACAGACAATCATGTTTTCAGAAAGGAAAAAAATAGAGGCAATATACTGTGTGATATTAAAATATCAACAAGGAAAAGCTTATTGTTTCTAAAGGTTCTGACTCACTAGAAATAATTTCTGTGGGAACTTGCCTTTCATTCTTGAAAAATTTAAAGAACTTTCTAAACTAGTTTAAGTAGCTCTGTCTGTTAACAGGGATCTATGGAGGCCCAAAACCTCATTATAAGTTTGGGACTATCATGGTTTTTACTTAGACTCCAATGTAGTATGAGTATAATTGTCCCAGTTTATGACTTTAACCCATACTCGCTTCATAGATCATCCTATATAATAAAATTCTAATATGCTAAGTGTCTGATCATCTGGTCGTCCGTTCAACCAATCAAGTGTAATATGCTAATGATATGCTAAGGCCTCTCAACCACTCGCTATGACATGCACTGACCACCAGGGGGTAGACAGTTGACTGGTTGACCAGTCGCTATGACATGCACTGACCACCAGGGGGCAGATGCACCGAGCAGTAGGTTAGCTTGCTGCTGGGGTCCAGCTGATCAGGACTGAGCAAGACAGGCCAGACACACCCTGGAGCCCTTCCACGGTCCCTCCCCGGCTGGCCAACCTCCTGTGTCCCTCCCTGGCCCTGATCATGCATTGGTGGGGTCTCTTGGCTTGGCCTGTCCCTCTCGCAATCCGGGCTGAGGGACCCCTTCCCCCACCACCCCGTGGAGTGCACAAATTTCGTGCACTGGACCTCTAGTCCATAATGTCACATAAAAGTGATAGTGAAGCATGCAACAGGCCCACTGAATGCTATTTTGGTAAGAGCACCTCTGAACTTGCACTTTAAGGGAGATTAATAAATCAAATGAGTTGGGTAAAGCAGCTAGGCCCTGAGAATCACAGCTACCGGTAATGATAAAGCTTGGGGAAAGAAAGGCATGGGGAACATGAGCATAATCTTTAAATAGTTATACTTTTCCAGAAGTGAATTTTAAACTGACATTTATACATGGGCAAATTTACAGGTAACGGTTGGAATTGACAGAGAGGCTATTTTTTTCTTAATAGAAAGATCATGAAATGCTGGAAGCTGGTGATAGCCACATTTTTAGAATTCAAGTGTAGACTGCTAGGGAAGAAGAGCAGATTGCCTGTAGTGCCCAAAATTGAACTCTACTAGAGTCTCAATAGGAGCAGTACCGCCCCCCTGAGGGTACTTTGAAATTTGCAGAAATGTTTTTAATAGTTAAAACAGAAGCTAACGGGACTTTTGTGAGCAGGACACAGAAATGCTAGATGTCCTGCAATGATGAAGGAAGCTCCAAACAGAAAAATTGTCCATATCCAATGTACCACGTGACTTCTAATGTCACACCAGAATAAATCCATTATAAATATAATTGCAAGTACTTTACCGTGTAATATTGGATTTTTTTCAAGGAGTTAAGTAAAATAACTTAGAAGAAAGCTGTCAGCACGAAAGATATACAAGTGGAATTAAGAAGTGATTTAAAAATTATGTAACAATTTACTTTTTCTGCCCATAGTGTCTATTCAATATGTCATGTATTTCCAACTACCTATTTAAGTTTAAAGGGTTTCAGTGCAAGAATTTATTTTTTGCATGGCAAATATAAGACAAAAAATTTAAGACTTAGTGCAATGAATTACAGAGAAATGCAACTATTGGGTAAACTAAGGAAAGATTATTCTTTGTTTTCTTTGGGCTATTCTAGGAGTCTTCTACATGTACATTACTGTCACCTATGCTACTCATGGTATTTAAGCTGCTAACAAAAATACCCTGGATCAATCTTAACTTATAGCTGCACATATGAACATATGCAATAAGAGTGATTATTTGAGACTTATAAATACACTCAGACACAGCTTAAAATTAGCAGACATCTGAAACAGTGATATCAGTGAGTTATGTTAAGTGTTTTAAAATATTTTGCCATTTTATATATTTTAATTTTTAAAAAACAAAATAAGATCTCTGCTGGGAAAATTACATATTGAATTGGAATACATTTATTTTGGGTGTCAGTACTCTTAAACTGGTACTGTCCCTTGAGGTCTACCATACAACTTTTTGCCAATCCATCCTCTTTTGCCTGCTGCTGATTATAGGATGATCATCTCTGAGGTCCCCTTAGCTATTAGAAGCTAAATGAATATATCAATGTATGGTACATTGTTGAATATAGAAGATGTGTTTGTGTTGCACAGGGTCATATCTTAGTTGTGTTTCATAATATGGAACACTATTTTGATACTACACTACACAATAAGTTTTAGCTCATTCTCAAGAATATCATACTTTCCTCATTTTCCCTCATCCACAGCTTATTATTTTTCTTGGCATGTTATTTCTACTTTAATTAAGGTTATTTCCCTCTTTCTTTTAGCAGATGAAAATATATCTAGTCTCTTATTACTTCTCTTAATTTTAGGTTTTATTCTATCTGTACTTATGCTTGCTCAGTTATTTATAACTAATCAACATGAACTTGTCCATTTCTTTCTTTATTTGTATACTTCTTATATGGAAGAACTACTGATCCTTTTACTTCTTATAAATTCCAACTTATTCATATTAATAATGTGTAGTCATCAAGTAATTTCATTATGATCTTTTTGAAGAGCTGTATCTGAACATATACATAGGGAATCCATATCCATTTATTATAAACTAGAGGCCCAGTGTGTGCACAAATTCATGCACCAGTGGGGTCCCTTGGCCTGGCCTACGGGATTGAGCTGAAACCGGCTCTCTGACATCCCCTGAGGGTTCCCAGATTGCGAGAGGGCTCAGGCCAGGCTGAAAGATCCCACCAGTGCAAGGTCAGGGACGGGGAGGGACGTGGGAAGTTGGCCAGCTGGGGAAGGACCGCGGGAGGGCTCCAGGACATGTCTGGCCCATCTCACTCATTCCCAATCGGCTGGATCCCAGCAGCAAGCTAACCTACCAGTCGGAGTGTCTGCTCCCTGGTGGTCAGTGCATGTCATAGCGACTGTCGACCAGTCGACTGTCTGCCCCCTGGTGGTCAGTGCACATCATAGGGAGCAGTTGAGCGGCCTTAGCATATCATTAGCATATTATGCTTTGATTGGTTGAACGGCTGACTGGACGACTGGACAGTTAGCATATTAGGCTTTTATTATATAGGATTATTTTATTTTATCTTGATTTTATATTAAAGTTAAGACATTATATCAAATTTTAAAATATCAATATGTGGGTTATTTTTCTTATGCATTTAATTGTAGATATTAAAGAGAGCATTACATAATAGTGATATGAAAAGGAAATGGCTTCTGATGGGTTGAGTACACTGCACTAGATAATCTCAAAGTTCCTTCCATCTTTAAGTCCTGAGACTCCTTAGTTTCTCTAAGCTTACTATGACTGATGGACACTCCTGTCTCCCAATACAGTAAACACTGCTCTCACAGAAACTTATCTAAGATGAACACACTCTTTTGGTAGTATAAATGACTATATTTTACTTCTAAAAGAGAGCGAGCTGTTTTGTGTTATTTCACTGAGTTGAGAAGACCATGCTAAACCAAGAAATGCAAACGCTAATTTCCCCAGCATGATCACTTTCACACTCACACCTGTGTACTCATCTCACCTAGCTTGACAAGGCGGAGCATGGAGGTATTACTTCCTCTTTCAGTGCAAGCAGTTACGGAGAGATTGTAGATATCTCCTGGAGGCAGGCTGAGAATTGCAGTCATGACATTGCGTGTTACCTGCAAGATCATCGAAATTGAGGGTTTAACCTTCTGATCAAGTTGAACTATAATACCATTCTAAGCAATTACAGGACTATCACAGACATGGTCTCTCTGTTCTGTGCTGCAATCTACAATTGATTACAACCTTATGAATAAGTTATTTCCTCTAAAAATGATATAAATTCCTGATCTGAGCCAAATGTAAAGTAGCTCTAAGTATGCATAATACATATCAGAGCATTTTTGCAATTAATTCCTTGTTTGGAACAGGTATCACTGATATTTTCCCTCATATTCACAGCAAATTTTATAAAAGGTAACTGCTGGGCTGTTCCTAATAGGAATATTTCTCAGCCCTGAAACACTCAGAAGAAACCTGGCCATGTCTGGATACTTGGCTTCTTAACTGAAGACTGTATTTCCCAGAACTTCCCTGTAGCTAGAGGAAAGCATGTGACCCAATTCTGACCAATGGTTTGTAAGTAGAAGTCATGTGGGCAACTTATATATTTATTCACACTGTGTAGGTACCGGGCTTTCATGTCCTGTCTTCCCTGCACAGGTGATTCTAATGATAATGAAGGGTCACCTGTGCAGATGAGGATGACATGGAGTGGCAGCTGGAGCAACAGAGAGAGAGAATCTGGACCTTGGATGCTCCTTTATGGTACAGAAGAGGTGCCCTGTTAGTCCTGGGCTAGCAGGAGAGACACATAAACATTGCTTTTCTTTGAGCCATTATATATATTTTTAAATTAAAGTCATTTACTCTGTACCCTTAACTAATACAATGTCAAAAAGCTTATTATACCAGGAGAAAAGAAATCAGCATTACTAACATACCCAAATATTTAGGGGTTGGGGATATAAGGACAAAATATTGAAATTTCTTAACTATGGTTTTCTTGAAAATGTTTGACATCCTGAAGAAAACACTCAAATCATAACTTTCATAAGTGAAATTCACAGTTACAACTATTTCAGCTAACTTTTAAAGATTAAAAAGTAAGCTCTATAAAAAAAGGAATTTATTTTTTGTTCACTCTCCTCTCTTTAGAGCATAAAACAATGCCAATGGGCCTACAAGCATTTGTTTAATGTCTCAATACATTTTGCTTAATGGTTTTCCATAGTTTATGCAAATGAATGTTCAGATGCCCATACTGGGATTCAAAGAAACATACGCTCTTTTTAATTTTCTTCTTTCCTTCTGCAACAACCATCCAATGCAGCATTCTAGAATGGGAGAGGTCAGTTGTGTCATCCCCATACGTCCAACTGATATATAACAGACTGTTGAAATATTCCACAGAAGTGATTTCTGGAGCAACTGGGGCTATAAGGTAGAAAAGAAGAACACTTTAGCGTAAGAGGTTACTAATAATAAAAATGCTTATTCATACAGCAAGAAATCCCATGTAACGTTAAAGAACTAAAATTCACATGATATGATGGTCCTGGGTAGACCTGGGACTCTCAGTACCACAGGTATATAGTACAAGGTGAGCATTTGTTTCCTAGGACCTCACCTTACAGCTCAGATGCAAGAAAGCCCCATCTGAACCTGAGGGTATCAAGGTCTTTTATGTAAATTTCAGTTACAAAATTCTTAAAATGTTCACTTGTTTGGGTACGCTTGTTGCATCAATAAATTAGTCATTAGGCATTGGTGAACTTATTTTCAAAGAAGTGCTGGAAGCTCTGTTCTATAAAAATACATCTTTTGTTGTTGTGGCACAGCCAAGGTGTTTATGGGAATAAAGGACAGCGAGAGTAGAGGGACAGAAAAGAAATATTGTTTCCATAAAACACAAGGAAACATCATTGACAGTGTTTTAGGCCAGTGCTTTGCAGAAGGTAGGCTTTTAATAAATGCCTGCGGAAGGATATTTTTAATCATAATGCAAAGTTAAATTCTAACACTGACTTTATTAATCCTATCTAATAAAAGAGAAACATGCAAATTGAGCATACCTCCACTACGCCCACATGCCATGCACACCAGCCAATAAGGAGTGATTATGCAAATTAACCCAACCAAGATGGTGGTTAATTTGCATATCTAGGCGCAGAGCGAAGACTGAAGACAGCGTAGAAGGAAGCCAAGTGCTACAGAAGGGAGGGAAGCTGTGGAGAAGCAAGCAAGCGGGGCAGTGGAGAAGGGAGGGAAGCAGGCGGGGCGGGGGAGAAGGGAGGGAAGCAGACCACCGCAGGAAGCCCTATTGCAGGAATCTTCCTGCAACGGGCCTCTAGTGTATTTTATATTTTGATACATTTAAACTTTAAGAAAATTTCCAATTGGGAAGAAGAGCTCATCATAAGCTTTATAATATATGGCCTGTGAAAGCATATTTTCATTATTTTTAAAGTAAATGATAATTCTGAAGATTTGAAGAAACAAATAAACAGTTGAATTTAAATTCCATGGGAATGGTGGTTTAAAGACAGGCAAGTTTTCTGTTCCACAATGCAGCAAAAAACCAACTAAAATATTTGGAGGAGAATTTCTACAAATCATAAAGAATTATTTTCTTTAATTTGCTATTGATACTCAAAACAAATATTCATCACTAATGATGCTTTGAAATAATTCACTGTCTAGATTTGTAGTATATAGAGTAAAAAACACATTTCTCTGTCATGTGAAATAGCAGTAGCATCCTATATAATAAAAGCCTAATATGGTAAGTGTCTGGTCGTCCATTCAACGAATCAAAGTGTAATATGCTAATGATATGCTAAGGCCCCTCAACCACTCACTATGACATTCACTGACCACCAGGGGGCAGTCAACTGATCAACCAGTCACTATGATGTGCACTGACCATCAGGAGGCAGATGTTCTGACTGGTAGGTTAGCTTGCTGCTGGGGTCCAGCTTATCGGGACTGAGCGAGATGGGCCAGACATGCCCTAGAGCCCTCTCACAGTCCCTCCCCAGCTGGCCAACCTCCCACATCCCTCCCCGACCCTGATCGTGCACTGGTGGGGTCCCTTGGCCTGGCCTGTGCCCTCTTGCAATCCGGGCTGAGGGACTCCTCCCTCCATCCCTGCCCTTGCCCAAGTGCAGGAATTTCATGCACCAGGCCTCTAGTGTCTATATATTTGACAATAAAATCTTGAAATATCAACAATGTATCTTAGCAAATAACACAAACCCACATCATATTTCAGAATATTCTAATAAAGGATATTAACCCTGGCTTCTTTGTGGCCTCTTAATATATTCCCAATACTTCATTATATGCAACTACCTATACTTATGTTTCTTCAAAAAATATTTTCTCATGTTCTAATTATCATGAGGACAAAAACATATTTAAAATTTCAAACCCAGAAGCACATATTTCCCTTTCACAGGTACAAGGTCTTCAGATTTTTATATTCCGTGTTGTTACTTTAAAATCCAGCATAGTGCTGAAGGACCACAAGATGTCACTATTTGTTTATTAAGCATTATTTGGTACACCAGCATAATTATGAACTTGACTTGCAGATAAGTTGCCTAACAGAGAATAGACTTGAGGTCCTGATAAATCACACCTTATTAAAATATATTTTCCTGTTTCCTTTTATACTGCACAATTTGGCAGTTTGGGTCACAATGGAAAAGCATAGGAAAGTGAAGTTTGTGATCCTTATTTGCTTTAAAATGAAATGAGAGAAGAAAAAATGAGAATAAAAATAAATCAGCTACCATTATGTTTGAATAGTGATTTACATTAGGTAATTTAATTCTCTCACTATTCATGGGGTATTGTTATGTCCACATTATAGATGTTGAGACTTGAGACCTGTATCAGATAAGACTATGGACCGCCAATGTGAGCACGACAATAGTTTGTCCCAGGAAAAGATAGGAAATTATCAAAGATCAATTTCTTGAAGATAATAGACTGCCCACTCAGGCAAGTAGCTTGCCAATTAACCACAGTTTACGTATCCAGACTTGCTTTGTCAACCTAATTGTTACATGATGACCTTTACCCAATCCCAGTCGGTTCCCAGTTTTGAAAGGCACGCCAGACCACAGGTCCAGAACTATGAATCCTATGAATGTTCTATGTCCCATGTGCCCCTCTGAGACGCTGCAATGACTGCAAGGCGGGTTCTGCCTCACTGTGTGAGTGCTAATGCCCTGAGCTTGGCTCTCTTAGCCAGGTGTGAGGTAATATTCCGAGTGTTACCAATGAGAAAATAGAAGTCTAGGATCATTGAGATAATTCTAAAGCCAGAAATTAGCAGAGCCAGGTCTGTTCAATCAAGTGTTCAGATGGGAAGTCTGGGCTTTTTCCAGTCCAGACATGGCTGAGAAGAGAAGAATATTCTCAGGGAGTTAATACTAATAAAGTTGTTGATACAATGAAGTTTAATTATAATTAAATATGTAATTATTGATATAGTCAACAGCATAACACAAAGCTTCTTAAATAATTGGTATTTTCTCCTTTTTATAGCCAACGGGGAGCACTAGACATTGGATAGTAAGGAAAAGTGATGAGCTATATAAGTAAGTTGTGTAAGAATTTACATAGAGTTAATTTCTTTCTTTTGTTTTTGAATT
The DNA here is from genome assembly GCF_027574615.1 of Eptesicus fuscus. Taxonomy (NCBI): domain Eukaryota; kingdom Metazoa; phylum Chordata; class Mammalia; order Chiroptera; family Vespertilionidae; genus Eptesicus; species Eptesicus fuscus. The sequence goes on from NC_072479.1 coordinate 81,491,185, forward strand.
TATAAATTTCAATGGAACAAAGCTCGATGTCCAGTGAGGAAAACATTTTGCCAAAATTATTCTTCATTTAAAAATATTTTTCTCTTTTCTTTTTTCAGTACAACTCTAATTACAGTCTAAGAGTTCACCCAAAAGTTCCTGAAAAATCGTAATTCAAACAACCAGAATTAATGTCTCTTTTATGAATTTCCCCTTTTCATTGTCACCTCTGATCACTTTTACCATCTCTGCTATATGATGATAAGTTACACAATTTAAGGCTCTGAGATCTAACATGAACAATTTTTTTAAAGTTACTTAAACTTTGTGTCCTGAATTTTGCTAAGCAACTTATTTAATTGAGAAATAATAATCTCTATATATAAAAGCCTAAGCAACCGAATGATCAATCGACTGGTTGCTATGATGTACACTGACCACAAGGGTGCATACGCTCAACTCAGGAGCTTCCCCCTGGTGGACAATGCACTCCCACAGCCAACCTCCTGCAGCCGGCCAACTTCCCGTAGTCCCTCCCCCCAGCCGGCCCGCCCCCCATCTGCCCCAATCCTAGGCCAGGCTGAGGGATCCTACTTAGTGCACAAATTTGTGCACTGGACCTCTAGTAGATAATAACAGAGAATAGATACTAGTATTATCCACATTTTTCACATTAAAAAACCACCAAGGCTTAGAAACATTAATTGCTCAAGGTCATATATGGCATCCAGCAGAGGTGTGATTCAAACCCAGGTCTACCTGTCTCCACAGGCTTTTTAACTCCTGCAGTGGACAACACTGTAGTCAGCCTGGGCTTTAATGGTGCAAGTAATAAGGACATGGAGGCCCTCTAGCAAATACAGCCATCAAATGGGCAAAGGCAATTGAGTGCAGTGTGAAGCACATCTCTTTTCTGATCAATTTCAAACAGGGGCACACCACTCAAGGGCAGTGATTCAGAATAAAAATGAATCAAGGGCAGTAACTCAGGATAAAAATAATATTTTAATTTTTAAAGGCCATTATTTAAACAAATAATAATAATTTTCCAGACTCAAGCATATGATCTTCCATGACCCTGAGGCTCAGTCGGTCCTGAGTGAGTGACCAGCACTTTCTGGAGATGTGTCTCTTCAGAACCTTCTGCAGATAATGTTCTCTCCTCAGGAAACCGTTCCCTGCACACCACTCACCTGTAATGAAGCTGATGGTAGAACTGTCACAACAGCTCAATTCTGGGTCTCCCCATGTCACCATGGTCACGCGGAAGTTGTAGTACCACGCTGGCAACAGATTAGCTATTCTCTAAAAAAAGCAAGGAGACAAAAGACTAAAGGGCAAAATCATATTTTTTTAATAGAATTATTTCTAGTTGGCCATGAAAAGAACTAATCAATAATTTTTATTTTATATTCTGTGCCTTGTCGTATTCACAAAATTTTCCACTAAAAGCACACACACATACAACCTCTTTTTGGAATGAGGTGAGGTGTAAATAAAATGCTATACAAAAACACAATGTAATTTTAAAAAGTGATTCAAAGGTATAGAGTCAGATGCTTCCAATATTGGTTTCATTTTGCAGTTTCCCAAGTTATATTACACAAGTGAAATAGGACTTGTTTGCAAGTGACTGTAGATAAACGTCTCCCTATTTCTAAGCCAAATGACCTTTCATAACTCTGTATTCCCCCAGGTTGGACCATAGGCATGTGTCCTTGATGGGTGACAATTACCAGAGTCATCAACTGGGTAGAGGGCAATTGTGTACTTCATGTGTGACCTGTAGGGAAACTGCACTTATAAAATTATTTAAGGTTTAGAGAGAGCAATCTTTACCGGCTCTCTAATGGCCTGACACTATAGGTACTTAACTGTTTTGTCGATGTCAAGAATCATCATTACAGTTAAGCAGTGTCAACTAATTATTAAATAATGAAAGGTGATCTCCTGTGTTTTTCTCCCCAGGAGCAGTAAGAAACAATAAGCGCTTGGTAGCTCTACTAAAATATAGATTAACAAATAAACTGGGGCGAAAGCCAGTTGCACACAATTCTTTCTCTCGTTCTCAAAACAAACAACTAAAAATCAATCCTAAAAACAACCAAAAAAACCTTGAGAGTAGCAAGCTGTGTATATTTACAAAATGGTCTAATTTGCAGATACCTTTTCCCGACATTAGGTACATATAGGCACATCTATTTACACAGGGAAGTGTGTCAGATGGCTAAGATTACCACTGATGCAGTTAAGGAGGCAGTCGCTGCTATTTCATAGTAGGTTGTCCACTCTGATGTCATGGCTGCAGGGTTGAAATAAAACATTTCAACCACATATTTTCTGAACACTCCTAAGTATGGTCTGGTCCAGCTCAAAACCACTGCTGTGGGGCCCAAAGGGTACAGCATTAAATCCTTTATTCCAGTTGGAACTAAGAGGAAGGAGGAGGGGGGAGTGAAAAAAGAAAGCCAAGAAGGAATGTTTAATATCATAGCAATGGCTTCAAACTTCTACTTAATAACCAAGGTTTTTGCTCTTCTGATACAATCATTGAAAACTGAACATATTTGCCTCTGATTCCCAACCCCCCTCCAAATAGTAAATGCTAAGGATGCCCTCCAGCTATACAATTGCAATAGTTTATTACTCTGAAGGTAGGATATTGGGTGAACAAGAATGGGCCTCCCATATATGATGATAATGAGTTGAGCCTGGACATTGCACCCCTCCAAATAATACTTTGATAATGTTATTATTCTTGTACCTGGTGACTTACCAATGGCAAATGTCACAGGATCTGAAGGTGGTCCAATCAAAGGGCCTTTTCTTAGGTACATCACAACCTGGTATTGGGCACCAGGAACCAGATTTTCAATAATAGATTTGCTTGAGTTCACCTTTAAACCAAACAGCCAATAAGATTTCATTAGAGCTGAGCTTTTAGAATGTGACACAGAGGCTAAAATTGTATTCAGAGACTCTTTATGGAACCACAGATGCTTTTGAAATCCAGAATCCTTTACTCCTGCCCAGGAAGGTCAGATTTCAAAATTAGGATGATTTATAGTTTATGTGAACACTGAAGGAAGCCCAGAACATTCAGATTCTATGGCTGGATTTAATAAGCCCCGTGAAATGCTTTATACCCATCAGTGTTAATTGTAACTATGTACACAAGAGACACATAAACCTCTAACCATAATCAAATCAGCAATACCGTAAGGAGAGTCTGACAGTCTAAATTGTAGTGTCACCCGATGGCATACGAAGATCAGTACAGGAATGCCTTTAGTCCCTTGTCACTGAGAAGCATATAATATCTAATTATAGAGATGGAAATGACTTCAGAAATTAGCTAGTCCAAGTCTCTTAATAGATTAGGAAAGGAAAGCGAGAGAATGCCCAAGGTCACATATTTAGATTCAGTGCTGGGACTAGAAGCCTAGTGTGTGACCTCTAATCCACACTACAGGCGAGTCATGGCTGAGCATAGAGATATAGTGGAAGTTCTTTTTTAATTTTATTTAAATTTTTGTTGAAAGTGTTACATATGTCTCCTTTCCTCCCCCCATTGACCTCTCCCTGCCTGTTCCCACCCCCCAGCACATGCCCTCACCCCCCTACTGTCTGTGTCCATTGGTTAGGCTTTATACTAGTACATGCATACAAGTCCTTTGGTTGATCTCTCACGCTCCCCTCCCGCCCCACACACACACACACACTCCCCTGCCTTCCCTTTGAGTTTTGTTGGTCTGTTTGATGCTTCTATGTCTCTGTATCCATTTTTGTTCATCAGTTTACTAGAGGCCTGGTGCACAAAATTCATGCACGGAGGGGGGGTGAGGGGTTGTCCCTCAGTCAGGCCTGTGCCCTCTCACAGTCCAGGACCCCTCAGGTAAGCTCCCTAGGCCTGGCTGGCGATCAGGGCCTATCTGAACTTTCCTTCCCCTGGCTGCCAAAGCTAGCCCTGCCCCGGCCACTGCCACCGCTTACCATTGGTGTGGTGCTACCCCTCCTCCCCCGCCACTGGTTGCCTTCCCCTGTGGGGGACAGGTGTGGGGTGCAATAGCTTGGCTGTCCTGGGCCTCTCTCTGCAGGGGGATCGATCGTGGGGCTCTAGGCTCTGCGATTGATCGCCAAACAGAGAGAGGCCACACCCACCCAGCCAGGGCTCCACGATCGATCGCCACGCAGAGGGTGGCCTGGGCCTCCCTCTTTGGGGTGAACGATCATGGAGTCCCCCCATCAATCGCCCCACAAAGGGTGGCCTGGGCCTCCCTCTGCCTGGCAATCGTGGGATGATGGCGGGGCCCTCAACCAATCGCATCACACCCGCCTTGGCTGGCCTGGCACCAGTGTGTGTCATAGCGTGATTGTCTGGAAGGTCATCCAGATGGTCATTCTGCTGTTCGGTTGATTTGCATATTATGCTTTTATTATTATAGATGTTGTTCATAATATTCCACAAATGAGTGAAATTCTTTACAAGGCTATTGTGACCCCATGAAATAATGTTGTTGAGAACATTTCTCATTAGATGAGCTCCTCTTAAATGATTTTTAAAAATCTCTTGATTATGTAATAAAAAACATATAGAGAAAAATAGTGAAAACAGCTAGATAATATGTACCCATTTAAATTCAATGTTGGTGTGCATAATGATTGATGATTAAGAAGTATGCTTTAGTGCTTCTGATGTTGACAGTCTTGCTTAATGGAGAGAACACAGGTATTCTGTTTAGACTGCCTGAGATCAAATCTTGACTCCATCCCTCATAAACATGGGAATTCATTGATAATTTATAATTTTAAAATAATTTTTACCTTGTTTTCCTAATTGATAAAGTATCAACATGACTATTATATATCTCATAGAGTTCTAAGGATGTTTAAGACAGAATATTAAAAAAGTTGACTCTTATTACTCATCAACTGTTTGGCCTCTAGGGTACATAAAATTGTAAAATTGCTACAAAGGTGCTTAAATAAATGGACATTAAATAAATATTGTTGAAAGCTTACCTAAGCCACAGTTTGCCAAAGTCTCATCACAATATTAAGAATAAACATACTTTTAGCGGTATTATATAAAGTAAAACCTTCCCAATGCCAGAAACTGATTCTACCCAGCAGAAACTGTATAATTTGTATTGGCACAACTTGCTCTACACATAGGTACCCCCACAGCATGCCAAAATTTATTTTCAATTAATTTGATCAAAATAAGACTAAACTGAATTAATGTTAGCATTTCCACCTTTCCTTTTCTAGTTACACATTATTTATATCAGGGTTTCTTGCCCAGGTTTTAGAATTCATTTCTGCTGGAAGCCATCTAGACAAGGCTGGTCAACTAGATATCCTCATTTGATAGAGCATTTCCTGAAGAGATAAGGTATGGATAAGAACATGTATATTACACACAACTAAGCTATACCTTTTTTATTTCTCTAGAATACATTTTAAACAGTAAAACCAATACTATTTGCTCATTATAAAAATTATTCACATCGTAGAAAAGTAAATAAATTGGAAGTCTTACTGGCTTCCTTCCACCATTTCCAACATCTTGGTGAGCAATCTTCCAGACCTTCCTTGGTACATAAACCCATCAATAATATGCTATTGAACCAGATAGGTGTCATATTATCAACATGGCTCCAAACTTTTAGATTTCACAAAACATTCTAGACATACTGCCATACCTGTGAATGCTGACCTAGTTCATTAATCACTCGTTAAGCACATCAGAATAACACAGGACATAAAGAGTGTACATTGTTTCAGGGTGCTGTTAAAGTTCCTTTGGTTTGATAATATTTTAGGCAGTAGTCGATTCAGATGAATACTTAGAGTCACAGTCTCTTAAATGTCATAATAATGAATTTGTCCTAGGAAAATTATACTTTTGAAGATTACTTGTAATTTATCAATTTTAATTAAAATGAATGGCTATCGATGGGCACTTTTAAATACCCATAAAAAGGCTTATGCTTTTGGATTGGACGACAGCCCTTTGGAAGGATTCTCCCAGCCCACTGGTGCCCTCAGAACCAATGTGAGAATAACCATGTGAATGTAGTAGTTTCAGTAGTTTAAATTATACCTTTAAAATAAAAAGCACACACACACACACATATATATATATATGTATATACATATATATGTGTATATGTATATATGTGTATATACATATATGTGTATATATGTATATATATACATATATATCATAATACTAAAAAAATAAGAAGAAAGTAATGATATTGCAAATGACCTTGTAACAAATCATAAACACCAATCCCATCCCCAATTTTTGAATATTTGCTACCACCCTATATCTACACTTCTGTCTCTCCATGCCTTCTTATTTATCCTAGACCTTCTTGGGGGTGGGTTGGAGGTAGGAAGAGGAAATGCTCCTTATTAAATAATATGTATTTTATTCTCTAGAGCAGTGGTTCTCAACCCTTCTAATGCCACAACCCTTTAATACAGTTCATGTTGTGTGACCCCCAACCATAAAATTATTTTCGTTGCTACTTCAAACTGTAATTTTGCTACTGTTATGAATCGTAATGAAATATCTGTGTTTTCTGATAGTCTTAGGCTCTACAGCAGCGGTTCTCATTGCTACTTCATAACTGTAATTTATGAAGTTTATTTAAGAACCGCTAGCAGTGTCGCCTAAGACATTACGATTTATAACAGTAGCAAAATTACAGTTATGAAGTAGCAACGAAAATAATTTTATGGTTGGGGGTCACCACAACATGAGGAACTGTATTAAAGGGTCGCGGCATTAGAAAGGTTGAGAACCACTGCTCTAGAGGATCATTTCATACCCTCTTCCCCAATTTCCACCCCATCTTTGCATTCCAATATTTCCTCTCTCCCACTCCTGACTAGCTTAGTCCTCACTGCAGAGAATTATATTCAGTCTAATGTTTCTCCAACTAGTCACCTTCTCAGTTAAAGAAATGGGAGGAAAGATGGACTAGACAGTATAAGAAATACTCAATAAACTTAAATAACTAAGTTGAAGTAGATGGTGGGAAGGGGTCCTTTGAGTCTGAAATGATCTTATTTCTACATTATGTAATCTTTATTCCATTAGTTCATTTCTATATATTTGCTACAGTTATTCCGGTTTTTCTGTGGAGAACCATAGAATTGCTCCATCTCCCTCCCTTGATTAAAAAAATCCAGTTAGGTTTGTGTGATAATAAAAGCTAACAATTCCTTGCACACTTATATTCCAAGCACTGCATTAAGCATCCAGACTTTGATCTTTAGTACAGCTCTATGAGGTAGGATATGCTTCTCCTTATATTACGGATTAAGACACAAAGACATAGAGATGAAGAAAGTTGCCTAAGGGACTCACAGCTGGTAACTTAAAATCAGGTCTGATACTGGATTCGAAGCTTTTAGTCACTACTTTTGACCTTGTCAAGATGAGCAGTGAGGGTGACCCCCTTCCTAGTGTAGCACATGCAATCCCACTAAAAACAGCATTGGCCTGGAGGTCAGATCACTTAAGTCCTGGTCTCAGCACTAACACTAATCAGTGTGTAACTTTAGGCAAGTTCCTTAAATAGTTGGCCTCTTAGCGCTACCATTTCTTCATTTATAAAGCCAATAGACTTATTTTTCTGTCTTCTGACTTTGTCATCCTATAAATTGTCCTACATTCCTATATTCCTATAAATTGTCATCCTATAAATTGTCCTACATTCATACATTCCTATAAATTGTCAAAAAACACTTATGGACCAAGGCAGATCACATATAAAATATATATACATACACATATTATATTATGCTTCTTAAGTCTGAAATTTATGATTGTGTGCGAGCCTTTGGAGAAAATGCCAAAATCACATTTGATTTCAGAGAACTGACTGGGTCCTTTATATAACACCAATTGAGCACTGACTTTATGTTCAACATATATGAATGTATTAATGAATAGCCTAAAATGGTTGTTAGGAGAGAGATATCACAAAACTCCTTTTCCCATGAACAGTCACATACAAACACATACATGGAACAAAACAAAAAAAACCCGATATGAAGAACATATATGAGATGAGGACAAATTTAAATTAAATTAAAAAAATGTACCTACATGGAAGACCAGATGCTGAGTTTCATGAACTTAAGGTTCAAGTCAAATTTGTTTTATTCCTAACATCTCACCCAGGATCCACCTACCACAAAAATCAGTGGAGTTGTAAGAGGAATAGGGGCACGAGCAGGGAATCTCATGGATGATCTAGATGAGATATAAAGCAATGATCCTATGTACAGTTGATGGTAGAGGCAAAATAGGGAGAATGAAACTGTAACATAGTGAAATGTTACATTAATTGTGAATATGTGTTTGTCTTTAGAATCATACTTATTTTCGAGCTGTATTTTGAATTTTCTATTTAATGTAGTCACAGAACCACTGAATATAAAACTAAAGAAATATTATTATTATTTTCTTTATGGATACTGATTGCTTTAGAACTAAGCCCAAGTCAGATGGATTCTGGTGAGAACTCCTTCTGGATTCCTTTGTTCAATGGTCACGTGTCTATAGGTTGGTTTTTGAGACTTTTTGAGCTGATGTTTTCTTATCTGAAAATGTGTGTGTGTGTGTGTGTGTGTGTGTGTGTGTGTGTGTGTGTAGTGGGATAATGGATGATGGGGGTGTAACAATAACAAAATCCTCAAAACATTCTTGTAGTAATTGAAATAACACCTAGCACAATGGCTTAGTTCCCACTCTCTATTTTAAATATTGGTCTCCTTGCCTATAATCTTTAATAGTTTCATGTTTGCACTTCACAAAGGTGCTATCAAAGTGCATTTAGACCAGCCCTTTCTGGATCATTTATAATGTATACTATCTATCTATACTTTTAACCTTCTGTTTCCATGTAAAAAATACGTAATTTTCACATTAGTTGGGGCAAGGAAGAATGTACCTTGGAGCAGTCAAGTTCTAGGTCACGTTCTGTAAGAGAAAAACATTTTTCTATCAATGCCCAGAGCCAATCATCTTCGGTGTGCTCAGGGAAGGAAGCTTATAAGCTGCACAGTGAGCGCTGATGAACAGTTAATTGGTTCAGCATATTTACTCCTTAATTTAATTCAAGTCAAGAGGTGGCCTCAGCTTTCAGCGTGGGCTTATCTCAGCACGCTACGGCTTTCTAGTGCTCCAAAGACTACAGTTCCTGAATTCATCTTATCAATTAAAAAATTCTCCCTTTGAATTTCACTAATGCCTAACTTTTGTGGCATAAATGGAAGCATCCCAAATAGCTTTCATATAGCAGGCATCTTTTCTGAGTATTCTATTTTCAGTGTACTCCACATGAATTGGTAATTTTTTTTTTTTTTTTTTGCCTTTAGGGAGGTAAATATTGTGTTTGTAAGATACCAAGAAACAGTAAATTTGATCCAATGAAATAATAAAATGGAATAAATAATAAAATGTACTAAAACCAGGTTTTAGGAAAATGCTGTTGGGCTCCAGCTCCTGGTGGGTATTCAGGACACTGGAGAGCAAGGCCTGCTCTCGGCCGCTCTGCTTGGCTTCCTTCAGGACTGCTGACAGGTGTGTGCATGCAGCTGGTAGCCGCTCCCAGAACTGCTGATCTGCTCACGGTCTCCACCTGCCCTCTCTTGTGCTCAGCTAACGCCTAACATCCTACAAAACTCTTCTCAGTGGTGATTATTCAGTTTTTTACTTTATAGCCTTTGAATTTTTGAATTTTTTTTTTTTCAGTGAGCATGCATTACTTTTATAGTTAAAATAATAAGGAAAAAAAAAAAAAAGAGAGAGAGAGAGAGAGAGAGAGAAAAAAAAAAAAAAGTAAAAGAAACAAAACTGCCCCCAAACTTTCTCTCCGGTTGGCCACTCCCCTGGTGGAAAATTTTCTCACCAGTTTCCAAATTGTCTATTTCTCAGGCCCCATTCCTGCGATTGGCTTCCTGGTCATTCCTGGCCTAGGCCTTGTTTTATACTCTGCAGTAATTATATGCTCAGTTATCCTTTGTTCTCACTAAATTATAAGCTCTGCAAGAGCCAGGACGTATAAAAATATCTAGATCCCCAATATCTATCCTAGTTCCTGGTACATCATAGGTGCTCAGTAAATTCTCCTGTGTGAGGAATGAAAGAGAAAGGAGACGGCCACCCTGAGAGGGAAAAGGAAGATGACTGTGACCCAAGAGCCATGCACACTCATTCCCCCCTCCTGTCCCCGCTCACGGAGCACCAGAGACCTGAGCCCAGCTTCTCCATGGCCTCCCGCATTGCCTGCCAGGCTGCGCTGCTGTAGGTGAGTGAGCCCACAGCCAGTCCCCTCCTTTACCTGCGTGCAGTACTGTTTTTCCAGCCGCTGGCTCTCCTTTTGTTTCTGGCAGGTGAGGGACACCACAGACACAATGGTGCCGTTGTAGTTCTCTTGGGAGGACGTCCAGGACATCAAGGCGGTGGTTGAGCTTAGAACATGGACACTCACATGTTGGGGCTTCTCAGTGAGCTCCTCAATCCACTCTCCCGAAGGACCTGAAGGTTTGAAAGGAGAGCACAAGGCACGTGTCACCCTGAGATGGTTGAGACAAAAGGCTAGTTTTAAAAATCATGTTGTTTCCCCTTCGCCCTAAAAGAGATATTCCAAGTAAGATTGGCCGCCTGGCCCTGCCGGTGTGGCTCATTGGTTGAGCATTGACCTATGAATCAGGAGGTCATAGTTGGATTCCCGCTCAGGGTTGTGGGCTTGATCCCAGTGTGGGGCGTGCAGGAAGCAGCCAATCAATGATTTTCTCTCATCATTGATGTTTCTATCTCTCTCTCCCTCCACCTTCCGCTATGAAATCAATAAAAACATATTTTTAAAACACATATTAAAAAAAATAAAGATTGGCAGCCTGACTGGTCTTGACATCGTCTGCCCAGCTACAGCCCGGCACTGTATCCCTCATCATTGACCTAAACAGCAGCCGCAGCAGCAAAAACAGCCCTAGTGAGAGATAGAAGCTTCATTTCCTTTATGTGCATCTGAGTTAATTCTGGAAAATTCTTCACCGGAGCGAATTTACTTCTCTTTTAACAAAGAGTGGATGTAGCAGTGTGACATGTCATCAGTGTTTATAATTTCTTTGTTGCTAGGATCTTTGGTCTCTAGAAATAATTACTTTGAGATCCAAACTAGCTTCTACTATAGTTGTGTAAAAAAAAAAAAATCCAAATTTGGTAACAGTAGGATAGAAGAGGCAGGGTGTGACTATATTAGAGAAGAAATGGGCAGCAGGCTGGCTCAATTATAGAAGCTGGCTAAAACCTGGGGATAATTTGTGGACACGGTGGGTTCCTCATGATAAAATATCTTCATAGAATTTCCCCCTTAGCTTTGTTCTCTTGAGTTTCTAAAAGGGTGATTAGCACTGTGCCTGACTCATAAGAAGGACTTCAGAATTATTTAGGTGATTATTACCTACAGAAATTCTCTGTTGCAATTCCAATGTGCAACTTTCTTTTATTTGCTTAGGAAATATTTCCCCATTCCTTAATAGAAACTGTCTTCCTAGGCTGGGACCCAGGACAGGAAAGGGAGCAAGTGGGATACTAGTCACAGGTTCACCATAACTGGGGAGCAGGGGAAATAACAATAATGATCATGGCAAAGAGATATAGCATGCATTACCTACGAGGCTCTATTTTGAGTCTATATGTGTTTATAAACTTAATCCCTTAATTTCCATAGCAAATCTGTGAGACAAGTACCAGTATTAATCTCAGTTTCAGACAAGGTAACTAAGGCAGAGGGAGGGTAAATGAGCTGGCATTCACACACAGGAAGTTCTAAACCCCATGCAGTGGCGCAATAAATATCTGTTGACTGTACAACAGAATTAATAAATAGGCCAATAGTATAATCCCAGGCTAGGATTGAATAGTTTGGTACCAGAAGCAAGATGTATACACAAATAAAATACATCTAGAAAAAATACCACACTCGTGTTGTGTGCTATGAAACAGTAGAAACTCAGGGAAGGGAAGAGCCAGCATGGCCAGAATAGTTGAGGGAGTTTTCTGGAAGCCGTTCACACTTGCAGGGGACTCTATGAGCAGATAAGGAAATGTTTGGGTTAATGGAACACTGTTAGCCTCATGGGAAGAACTGAATAGTAAGCCTTGTTCGCATTCTCAAGGGATCTCACGGCAAAGATCTCCCATCGTTGGAAGCCGCGGAAGGCAACTGTGACTCTTCTTTCTGCATGTCTCATGGATCTTTCAGGCCTCCACCAGGGGCGACATTTTTGGTTTCTTAAGTAAAAGTTTATATGGGACATTGTCAACATGTGTAAGCTACTAAATAAACTGATTTCTTCCCTCTGCCTTCCCCCTGTTTCCCCTGACCGTCCCCCTCCCCCTTGAGGATTATTTGGTGAAGGTGGTATTTTGCCTTTGCAGATGGTGATGAAGTATATGGTGGTCATTCTTTTTGGAGAGCAATGTTTACCCATTCCCTTCTGTTTCTTCTTTCTGCTGGTAAGAGGCACATTAACGTCCCGATGAGCTACAAATTGATTTTTAGCCTCTAAATTTCTGGTAACCAGAGTCAGATTACATAAAAATGTTACAAACATGCACCATTTGTGCAACTTTTATTTTTTATTTATTTTTTAAAATAGGTTTTTATGGATTTCAGAGAGGAAGAGAGAGGAGAGGGAGAGAGAGAGAGAGATAGAAACATCAATAATGAGAGAGAATCATTGATCAGCTGCCTCCTGCACGCCCCCTACTGGGGACCAAGCCTGCAAACCGGGCATGTGCCCTTGATTAGAATAGAACCTGGGACCCTTCAGTCCACAGGCTGACACTATCCACTGAGCCAAACCAGCTAGGGCTTTGTGCAGCTTCTAGAGGCTGCTTATTGCTCTGCTATTACTTTTTTCTGTAATCCTTACCTGAGGATATTTTTCCCCATTGATTTTTAGAGAGAGTGGAAGGGAGAATGGGGAATGAAGGAGAGAGAGAGAGAGAGAGAGAGAGAGAGAGAGAGAGAGAGAGAAAAAAAGAGAGATAGAGAAAGGGATGAGAGAGACACATTGATTGGTTACCTCCCGGAGCCGGGGATCGAACCTGCAACCCAGGTATGTGCCTTTGACCCAGTGTTGAATCCTAGACCCTTTGATTCATGGGCCAATGCTCTAACCAGTGAGAAAAAAATGGGCCAGTGCTTTGCTATTACTTTTTATGGAATCAGTAGAAGCCATCCTGAGACTTGAGACTGGGCCTTTTAGGATGCTCTAACTTTGTCTTCTTGTGCCAACTTTATGGTGACCACATAGGTCTCACTAAACTTCAAGCTTTATCTGTCTTTTGCGCTCTATAAGATCAACATTCTAATGAGACTTTTCACGCAGTCCAACAATATCAATTGTCATTACAACCTTAAACAAAAGTCCTATTTCCCAAACTGTGTGTTCATGTCCTTTGAGACTTTGTTGTGCCTAGTGTGAAAGATCAGCTTAATAAATGTGCAATTAGCCCTAGCTGGTCAGGCTCAGTGGATAGAGCATTGGCCTGCAGACTGAAGGGTCCCAGCTTCTATTCCGGTCAAGGGCTCATGCTCCAGTTGCCGGCTCAATCCCCAGTACAGGGTGTTCAGGAGGCAGCCAATCAATGATTCTCTCTCATCATTGATGCTTCTGTCTCTTTCTCTCTCTCCCTTCCTCTCTCTGAAATTAATAAAAATATATTAAAAAATAAATGTGCAATTATCGCAATAATAAAAAAGTCCTTAAGTTAAATCTGTAGGTTTGCGACTATTAAACATACATATATTTCCTCTGTTCTCAACATTTCCTGGATTTGGGACTCTCTTAACCTTGAATAATTCTCAGAGTCTCCAAGGTGTGATAAATAATTGATGCCTGAGCATCATTAATCTCACCAGTTCCATTGTTCTAGCTCCCCTGTAAGTGCAAAACCGTTTCTTTGGTACTTACTGATATAAAAACTGAGTGATTTTGCTGACTGACTTTTTCGAGTTTCACAAGATCCTGAGGAACTAAAGGTTGTCACAGATAACTTATATTTCCCAGGCTCCTTCAGTTCTGTAACAAATTCCTGTGCTTCTTCAGCCACTGTCAAATGTTCAGTGAAGTTTTCTAAATCACACATGAAAAGAGAAGATACATAAATGGATAACTGCAGAGGCCTTGACTACAGACAAGTTAATTCATTAAAAATGCATTTTTTATATTGTCTTCTTTCTTTTGTCAGATTCAGTTATACTTCTAAGCTAAAGGTACAATAATTAAAAGATGACAAAGGGTTCGAATTGATTTTCACAATAGTTTTAAATAACCAAACGACAATATGGTGTCCAAATCAATAAAACGAGGGTGAGTATATACAATGTATTTTTAAGTATGGTTTCCCAACAAAACTACATTCACAAAATAGAAATAGAATGTTAGAAGATAGCAATAATTAACTTGGTCATCCAGATATAAGGGCTAAAAAGTAAACAGCAACAAATATCCTGTAAGTTCCTTGTGGTAGCATTAAATATCCAGAAATGCCTTATAATATTTAATTATTTCTAACTAGAAATAATTATTTAAAAATTATTTCTAGTTAGAAATAACTCCTGTGGATATATTTTCTGACACTTGTAATATTTTTCTTTTATCTGTTTGCTTCTAGAACTTCTAAAAATAAAAAATAACTTTTATATTGCTTCAAAGTTCGTCTCCTACTGTTTATTACTTCCTTTGAAGTTATCATCAGTTGGTGATTTTAATAGCCTTCCACAGAACACAGTGCAGTCAGATAACAGCACATTTGAACCTTTGCAGAAATAGGTATTAAAAAAGAATTCTGAGTAGCAAGACCCTATTTTCCATAGGGTATACTGAAGAACAGACAAATAAAAGCCAGAATAAAAAAACTTAAAAAAAAAACACCAAGTGATTCCAGGCGACTGTTACAACTTTTGACTCACATAATTGGAAATGACTAAGGATTTCAGTTTTATACAGTAACTGGGTATGGTTTACTGCTCTATCATCTAGTCTAGAGGAATCCACAGATTTTGTATCTCATTCTACTGAATGAAATAGGGGGGAACAATATGTCATATATACAATAACATGGTCTTAATGTCCTAATCTGCAAATACAGTTGTCATTGTAACTTCAACTTTTGACAACTTGGCAACCTGGCAACCGTTACAACTCATGCTATGAGACTGGAAAGCATACAATGAAGTATGTTACTGTACAAACAAGACAAACAATGAATAACTATAACAAGCTACCAAAAAACAGTTTAAATGTTATTCGTGACTCAAATTTACTGAATGCCATGGCATTCATTGCCTTTTATAAATTAGTGGGCTAAAATATAAAGAATGACTCTCAGATGCTGGTTAAGTGAATACAATCGATAATACGTTAGCTATAGTGAAAATACCAATTGCTGTGCATTTCCTGTTTTACTACCAGCTTCTCTTAGGGAAAATATGAGTGGTGTTGCCACCAGAGAAGCACACGCAAGGGAAATAAGAATAGCTAGAGGAGCTGACACAGGCTTGAAACTCTTGGGAAAGTAGCTATTTTGCCAGAAAGATTCTTTTGCCGCATGCTTCAAAAATGAATGAAAACAGAAAATTTCTCCAGACTATTTTATAACTCGTGATGATGGTTAGACCTTTAGCTCAAAGTCTTTCCAATATAAGGTTTCCTTCAGCAATCTGGGCCTGGGAAATGGTGGGCAGCGAAAGGTGTACAGTGGCCAGTACTTGCAACTTAGGAACTACCCAAACCTTCGGATTCTCATCCGATGTGCTCATTTCGTTTCCTAGTCTCAGTTCACACTGGATGCTTAATTACATTCCTGCCTCTCTTTATCATTTCTCTTTCACTATTAACTGTCTCCCATCGGTCTTTCTTCCTAAACTTAAATTTGAGAATGTTTCCATTTCCTTCCCTTTGATTGTGTCACTTCTTATTCCCTCTGATTGCCTAGTGCTTTACCTTCTCTTTCTATGTGGATATGGAACCCATCAAAGGCAGTGGGTGGCTTTGGTGGCAGCCAGCTCAGTATCATTTGCACGGGGAAAGATGAGGAGCCTGACGTTGGCTTCTCAGTCTCGCTGAGTGTGTCATTTTCATCTCCCAGGGCAAGCACCCTGGCAAAGTCGTCTTCGCTTCCCGGAGTGGCAGATGCACTGTCCCACCAATATGGCTGGGGTGTAGTTTCATCGTCACTGCGGTCAACATCAGGCCAACCAGAAGAAATGTTGCCAGAGGGAATTTCAGGAGTTTCATCTGTAAAATGGAGGAGTTTGTCTCTTCCCATTGTGTCTTGTGGCCTCATGAAAGATTCCTCTGGGAAACTGCCACTCTGTTCTTCCCAATTGTTTTTGTTCAAGTTTATGATACGAACTGAGATGTTTCGAGGTGGATAAGGGGCTGTAAGAGAAAGATACATTTTTAAAATTTTTTTCAAGTAATGTTTAAACTCTATTATAGTGAATGCATAATCTATTACCTAGGCAGATTTACAAAATAGAGTTTAGCTTAACTTATATGTTTCTATGTTCTCATTTATACCAAGAACAATTGTGGTTTCCAATACACATACATCTAAGATTTTGTGAGTGATGGGTTGACATTTGTATACCACTAGTCACAAACTAGCATACCACCGGTTACTTTAACTTGTGATATACCATGCTTGTCCAAGTGGTAATTTATGGCTTTATGCCTCACCTCTCTAAAATGAAAAATAGGAGCACAAAATGTGTTTATGAATTATGGAAGCATACTTTTCTAGAAGTAGAAAATTATGAAGGCACATTGCATGGTCTTTACCTGCAATAGTTTTCACCTATTCTTCAAATAGCAGCTGAAATATCACCTCTTCCATGAAAGTCTAATGAAAGTTAATCTTGCCCTCCTTTGGTTTGTTATATAACTTTATACCTTTTTTATAACATTCATTGCATGCTGCCTTATAGAACATCTACAGAACATCTACCATTTTTGAGGACAGGGAACCTTTCTCACCAGTCTGTCTTCCTCTCAGTACTTAGAACAACTCCCAGGTAAAAGGATCTCAATTAATGTTTCTTTACTTGAATTGAGTAATTAAAAATACAAATAAAATATCTTAGATGTTGACATGAGTTAAATTACATAGTTTCCTTCTCTTGGCCTAATTAATGAGAATCATGACAACTTACAGTTTTGGATAAGAAGGGTCTCAGGGATGATCTCATATAAGCCATTCTCAGTGTTCATATGAATGGACTGTCCAGCATTCCTACTGAGTACTTAGGCACATCAGGCACAGACAATCACATTGTCCAGTTATATTAGACACTTATGTTGGTATTGGTAATGGATATTTAGTAGGTGCATATTTGTTTTAACGATCTATTTTCCACCTATCCATCCATTCCTCCATCCACCCATCATCCATCCATTATCAATGCATCCATCCCATATTAGCGTTGAATATTAGTTACACTACTAAAATTAAACACTACAAGTTTTAGATACATCTGAATCCCAATATTCTCCTTCAATAATCTAAATATCTGTACTCAAACATCTTCCATCTGTTTTTCTGTTATATGTGCATATAGAATAAGTGATATCTACTTGATCCAGTTAAGTTATTTAATTCTAACTTTTTTTTGGATCATGTACTTTTTAATTTAAAGATTATACATCTATGATTACATTGACATAGTTTAGAGTTTCCTTATTGAATATTTTGCTAGTTTCCTTTTACACTGATAGAAAATTTGTTTTAGATTATTTAAATACGTTTAAAAATTATTTATTTTTAAAATACATTTTTATTGATTTCAGAGAGTGGAAGGAAGAGATAAAAATATCAATGATGAGAGAGAATTATTGATTGGCTGCCTCCAGCACACCCCCTACTGGGGACCGAGGCTACAACCCTGGTATGTGCCCTTGACTGGAATTGAACCTGGGACCCTTTTTTCTGGAGGCTGATGTTCTATCCACTGAGCCAAATCGGCTAGGGCTGTTTTAGATTATTAAAAAAAAAAAATAAAAAAAAAAAAAATATATATATATATATATATATTTATATATATATATATTCTTTCTTAGAATGGAGTAGAATTTTTCTTAGAATGATAAAAAGTACACATACAACATATAATATAATTATATTTTTATTATATAAAAAATATAATTATATAAATTTTCAGTAAATATAAATTTTCAGAACTTACCAGTTCTATGCTGTTTGGGTTCATGACTGACACCACTGTACTCCACGAGAGTACTTTTATTAAAAGTTGCCTCAGACACCAGCTGAAAGGTGATATTACTATAACATATTCCTGGCAGCCAATGATTAAATACTGTTTTTCCCTTAAAAAAATCTGGGGGAAAAAAAGAAATCAATTATATTAAAATATTGAGCTTCTAAATGACACACACTTTTAGGAAGTTCTAATCAAAATAATAAAATATCAATAAATAGTATTTCTTTCAACTTCTAGCATGGAAAGTAATAACAATTTGGCATAAGGTTAGAGATGAAAATCTGAATTTTTAGAGTCAGTCCTGAAAAGATTTTTGTGCAAGAATTGGATATAACTGAAGCTGAATTTTGATCCCAGGAACACTTGGTGTATTAAGTTATTAAGTAGAGAACATGTATAGAAGTTGTGGAGATTAGGTTTATATTAGCTATTTACTTTAAGATGAAAACTAAAGGTATTTTGCCACTTTATGACTTAGAAAATAGTAATTTTGCAAGAAATGTTTTCTTGAGGCTCACTTGTAAAAACTAGTGTATTTTAAAAGTAGAATGGTTTTATCTGACAGTTGCAGAGAGAACCTGCTCAAAAAAGGGAAAAAAAAAAGAATTTGGATTTAATTTAGAAAACATTAAAGAAAATAACAAATTTAGAAATCCAGTCTATGTTAGAAAGAAATGAGAGAAAGAAATTAAGAACACCACTAATGAAATTAAAAGCCAAAAATAATTTTAAAGTTAATTGAAAAAAGAGACCATATTCACTTATTTTAAAACTCACGGCTTTTAACTCAGCAAAATTCCAGTGACTGCTTTTCAACCACTCATGAGCTTGTACTTGTGATGTAATAATAAACAATAAGGCCCCACTTATTAATTTGCAGATAATCTGTTTTCATTGAAAACAAAGAATGCAATAACTTGCAGAATCTATGTTTATGCTTATTTAAATATTTTAAAGTTTTAAAAAACTGAAAAATGCACTGTGTATTTTCTAAACAGTGCCTCATTTAAAAAAATAAGAATTCTATGGAAGAAAGGAATTTGTAAAAGCAGCAAGTTAAAATGATATCTTTCTGGACACCATGACCTATGTGCTGCAATATGCATTCCCACCTCACCAATACATGTTTCCAGGTACAGCCAATCAACTTTGACACCATCATTTAAGCCCTGGCAGAGAATTGTTGTAATTGTTACAGTCTTGTGTCCTGAATATATATATATATATATATATATAAATATATATATATATACTAGTGGCCCAGTGCATGAAATTCATGCACATTAAAAAGGAATTAATTAGAGGAAATATTTTAATATTGCTATTTGCCCTTTCTCTATACTAGAAGTATCAGAGATGAAATAAAGTTAGTAAAATGTATATGAATATCTTCCTCCTGTCTGAGTCTGGGGCACGCTGTGGGACCCAGAGTCAAGATCCCGTCCACCCGCATGCACCTCAAAATTGCGTGAGACCCAGACCGGGCCGGCCCCACCCCCATTGGGTGAGATCCAGACCCAGCTGGATTTATCTTCGTTAAGCCCTGCTGGATGGGAGGCACAGCCTCAGGGCCCCCATCAAGCCCTGCCAGGTGGGGGGGGGGCACAGCCTCAGGTCCCCTGGTGCACACTGGGTGCGGGGTGTGGCCTGAGGTCCCTTGGCCCGTGGCCAGGTTGGGGGGCACTGCCTGAGGTCCCTGACAAGCCCAGCCAGGCGGGGAGCACAGCCTGAGGTCCCCCATCAAGCTGCACTGGGCAGAGGGTGTGGCCTGAGGTCCCCTGTCAAGCCCCACTGGGTGGGAGGCGCAGCCTCAGGTCCCCTGCCCCAGCCCAGCACCACGCAGCCTCAGGTCCCTGCTGATCACTCGTTACAGGAATCCCACTTCCGCTGTGGGCGCAGCCATCTTGTGATGGCTTGTGGGTTAATTTGCATATCACCTCTTTATTATATAGGAGATATATATATATATATACATATACATATTCAGGACACAGACTCACCCGAGGATATTTTTCCATTGATTTTTTTTTTTAAGAGAGAATGGGAGAGGGAAAGACAGAGAGAAATATCGATGTGAGAGAAAACATCAATTGGTTGCCTCCTGCACACACCCAGACCAGGGGCTCCGGCTGGGGAGGAGCCTGCAACCAAGGTACATTCCCTTGATTGGAATTGAACCCAGGACCCTTTAGTGTGCAAGCTGACTATCCACTGACCTAAACCGGCTAGGGTATGTCCTGAGTATTTAAGTTCCTCCACTTTGATTCACCTCCAGTGAAGTTGAACACCCTCTCTCCTCTCTCTCTCTCTCTCTCCCTCTCCATCCTTTCCCCCAACCTCCTAGCCCACCAAAGTCTACTGAGAATTTGGCTTGGTTCTTTTGAAATTATTAATTCCCCTGGGCTCTCTTCTTTCTCTCTTCTCCCCACAGGAAATAAATTAATGTTACCTTTGGCAAGAATAACATGTTACCTTGGCAAGAATAACATGTAAGTGACAATAATTTGAGTATTTCTTATGCTTATGCATGAAACATGACTTTAATGAACCAGATATTCTAAGACTCCTCATCACAAGATTGTCATGAATCAATAACTATTTTAATGATTTAGTTATTGTCAAATAGTGAACTATAAAATATACTTAGAGCAAGAGTGAAGACCATTTGGCAAAAATCATGTAAAAAGTAATAATCAATCATCATTTATTCATTCTTCTTTTTGCCTCTTACCTTTATATAACATTGTCCGGAAGTCTTTACCTTCCCAATAGCTTATGTTTACTCTTGTGAAGACATTATATTTTTCTGGATAATGAATTTCAAACAGGACTCCTGTTTCAGGTGAAGGTTTATAGTCATATATTGAAACACTAGTTACAGGGAGAGGTTCTGCAGAAAAAGAGTACATTTTTATCACCCGTGAGCACAAAATTCCTCAGTCCACATGAGCTGAGTGTTCTCCTTAGCAGTAATTAATAAAGTACATCTTATAATGTTTCCTGCCTTTCAAATAACTTTGATATTAATTTTTCCATTTACCTGAATCTAAGAACAAACAAAACATAAAAATAAGAACTCAGAACCTTCAATTTACTTGTCAAAGAAAATTTAACAAGCGTGTGGCAGAATCTATATCTCCGGATTCTTAGTTCATTTTTCTTTACCCCAAGCCAATAAAATTTGATTTTAGTAACAGAGCAGTAACAGAAAATACATTTGACTCTGACCAAGGGTAAATGCTTACATGATCACTTATTTCTTTGTGTAAACTTAGCACTTCTCTTTCTGTGTTTGAGTATAAGATTGCAAACCATCCTATGTTGTGATAATTAGAGTTGAAGGTGTTTATCAAACTACTCTTTCTATGGAAGTTTTAAGTATGTTTATTCTTATTTTGTTCAAGTTGTGATTACCATCACAAGACTTTTTAAATACTTATTTTTTTAAAAACTGTGATTGGTGTATGTCTGTATTTCCTCTGCACCCCAGCCTTCAACAAAAGCCTTGTAAAATGAGACAGTTCCCCCATGCATCTAAAGGAACTACTGGGTAATTTTTACTTGAATAAAATTTACTCAAGAAATTTAAAAAAATAACTTGGTTTATAGTCAACTATTTCATTATAGAGAAAAAACACTTTGGTTCAAAGTTTTAAAAATAGAGAGGAATTTTAGACATAACCTACAAACTAAAGGAAAGCAATATCCTTAATTTAAATTTTACATTTTTAAAATTTCAGGTTAATTAACATAGGAAACCAAATAAGACTTAGTTCATTCGACAAATAATTTATCGAGTTTCTACTTTGTCTCAACGTGTAGCTAAATAACTTTCCTTTTGTTCCTCAGGATCTTAACCTGCTTTTGCTTTGCTTTTGATTGAAGAGACCCGGTAAGGACTTAAATCACATGTTAAAGGTATGATTTTCCCTGGAATTTTCTTAAAAAACAAGCCAACATCTATAAACACGTAAAGAGGCCTTTAGATTGCAGCATGTATTGTGCTCATTTCAATGTAGACTATGAGCTATATTCTTTGTTAAAATATTTCTATTTTATCTTTGTCTCCATCCCTGGTCTTCCTACTAAAGGCAGCAGTTACTCACTTCTATGTCATGTAAACAAACAAAAACAACCTCCCTCCTGAAGACTATTTTTCGTTGATTAATCCCAAAGAAGTATTGAGCCATCTGAAGGTGTTTCTTTCAACCCAGTCTAATTACTAACCTAGGGAGTCTACCAAGCCCAGCTATTGGCTCTGGATCTAAGAGAAACAAAATGAAAGCTATCAGCAAAAAGCCGCCACAGAGCAGTAATTCTTCCATTGCTGCAGTCCTGTTTCACATCCTCACTGGGGTTCTGTCCACTGAGCGGAGAAGATGGGGGGGCCACTCAGTCTTTCCTGGCCTGAGATACGAAGTCTGCACATCAAAGTACATGCAAACTTTGAAATTCAAGGTGCACATGGGGATTAGAGCACAGATATTTTATTTTGTGATTTGTTTGGCTGCAAGCCACTTGAATTGTAAACTAAGAGAATTTTTTAAATGCCCACGTACATGTTTGCTTCTTATATTTTTCCTCAGCTTCAGCATAAGTGACTCAGGTCAGCTGTCTATTCTGAAGTCCATGCCCAGGCATTACTGACCCATATTCAATCCAAGAATTACTGCTTTCAATGGAACTCAAATGCATTCTTTAAAAATATTTTACTATATCTCATTATTACTAGTATTATTATTGTTACTAGAGGCCCAGTGCACAAAATATGTGCATGGGTAGGGTCCCTAGCAGCTGCTGGCTGCTGGCCAGGGCCTCCATTCCCCTGGCTGCCTGCTGCGGCTGCTGGCCAAGGCCCGCTGGGGAAAGGGGCTATGGGCGGTTGGCCGGCCTGCCCTGCCCCCTGGTTGAACTCCCGGTCGAACTCTCAGTCGAGGGGACAATTTGCATATTAGGCTTTTATTATATAGGATTATTAGAAAGTAATGATATTCCATAAACCAGCGCTGCTATTACTGTGTGTTTTTCAGTGATGACAAGGTTAAATCTTGATTTAATTCATTACTCCTTTCTCTGTAGCCACTCCATTACACTCTAATTTCTTGTCATAGAATCCAGGCTGGACTGGACAGAGAAATGGAGTTGTTAGCCAATATAAATTATTTTTAATATTTATTTGGTCATAGATTGAGGTCTAACCTCTTTGGCAAAATATTCTAGGTTGTTTCCAATTTTCCTAGCCACCTTTCCTGTTATTAAGCTTTTGATCCTAACTCCTTGCAGTTCACAGGTGTGCCATGCTATGCATGCTTCCACTCTGCACATAATTCCCGTTGACTCTGTAACACTTTACATTTTCTGTTAATTTGACAAATTTTAATTACTTTTTCAATGATTGTATGTTTCTGTGGTATCTTCCCAATGTTCTTTAGGAAAGCTAGGCATTCTCTCTTACATCATTCACAGATAGCATTTATCATATTTTGTAATGGCTTGTTTATTTGTCTTTTCTACTTTAGTATACCACCTTTGAGTGTGGGTATTTTTATTAATTTTTATTTCTCTGGCACCTAGGACATGGCATTGAGAATGTAAGCAATAAGTAAGGTAGAAACTCATGAATTATTTTTATTTATAGTAGATGGATTTGTGTAGAATTTCGTATTTGTAGAGTGTTTGTATGTGTGTTCTGCAGTATTTGCAGCCACTATCTTCAGGACTAGTAGCTGAGGAGATATTTCCCCAATCTCTGAACAATTGTTTTTATGTATCATTTGATCTATTGAGAAATGCTTCTTCTCTGTAATGTGGGCACAACATACTGAAAGTTCTCAACCAGTTAAATATTAATCAGATGTCAGAGCCTAAGGGTTGTGAAACTCTTTTGAACTGGCCTAACAATGTGTTTGTGCTAAATTTATTCTTTGCCATGTTTCTCAGCTTTCTTAGAGAGCGCCAGACTCAGAACAACTACAGAGAAATATCAAAGGACTGCCCCAGGGCCAACTGCTTGGTCATTGCTTATTTCGTCAAGACAGTAAATGACTACAACAAAGGTCCCGTTTTATTCTCAAGAGCAAATGTCAACTCAGTAGATGCTACAAATGTTTCCTAAACTTTTAAGGAAAGCTTCTCATTAGAAAAAATAAATATGGCAAAATTACATCACCAACTAACAAATAATGATCATTTTAGAGCTCAAAAGTAATCTTAGTCAACATGTATTTGAATTCCCTCTTTTTTTTTTTTTTGAGGAGAAAGCTGAACCCCAAATCTTACCTCATGTCTAATGTCATAGAAATATTTGTGCATCAATACACAGTTTTTATATTCCCAACCTATGATCCCTTTAGAAATCTGAGATGATGTAATTGAGCCTTTAAAAATGGGACAGAAGAGGAGAGACTGAAACCATATTCAGTTTTACTTTTTAGAAATCAATGCCAGTTTCCTCTTCCGCTTAGGATGTAGAAAGCTGCAAGTCAATCTCACTTCCCAACACCCAAGAACAAGAAGAAAAAGCATACTTCATGAGATCATAACTTTTCAGGCATCTCTCAGAGAGGTGAGATTGCAAGGCAACCAAAGTCAATTGCAGAGTGACAAACGCTCTGAGGACAGAAAGGACACTAGGTTTTACCTAGCTGAGCATGGCAGGAAGAGTTCAAGCAGAAAAGAAGAAAGCAACTAAGATTTCAATGAATTCGTAAGGATGCATTATGTTCTCAATGACAGTGTAGAACTGCTCTGTCCAGGAAGTTAGTTACTCGTCCCTTACAGCTATTTAAATTACACTTATGAAAGAGTCCACCAAGATAAAATGAAATTAAGAATTAGTGGTAACTGTACTGGATAATGCAGATATAGAACATTCCCATCTCCCCAAAGTTCTAGGACAACACTGGTTTAGAATGACCGGGAGTCCCAGACACAAGTTGAATTCATGGTCTCTTTCCAGCACTTCTCCTGGGCCTCTGTCAGGTGCTCATGGGAAATACTGAGGGCAAGAGAACCACCCTCTGGGGCACAGGCATGTAGATGATGATTGGGCTACTAAAAGATATGGGAGAAACCCTTCCTTCATTCCCAGGACCTTTCTTGAATACAAAACAGAAGCCTTAAGGCATTAAGGAGGGGCAGAAAACTGCCCCTCCCAGTTTTTAGGCAAAGATACCCCAATTTAAAAGATATCATTTCCCAGGAGAGGGGCAGAAACTCTCTTGGGCTCTTTGTTCATGCATTGATACAGAGTAGAGTTCTGCAACTACCTGGGAGAGGAAGGAAGCTCTCTAATTCAAGACCTTCCCAAGCTTTAAGGTAGACTTTGGTGGTAAGGGGTAGGGATGCTAAGAATGCCTTAGGGTCACAGGGTTTGCTTAAGCCTCAGGCTGGACCAGAGAACCGAATCCTTCCCTGCTCCCACCAAAATCTTAGCACTATTAAGAAGCCACAGCAATCCATTGTTAGGGGAGGGGCAAAATCATGGAGCTCTTCTGTGGTGCCGGTGGGTGGGGCTCGCTGAACCCCAAGTCTACAACTGGAGACTGAGAAATCCCAGGACCACTACTGGCACTCCCTCTGGAGGACTTTGAAATCCGTGAACTAACGGTGACTAATGCCTTAAACCCAGTTCAACTAATCACTGAATTGACTCACCCCCACACTAACAGCTTGGCATTGCAGTGGGGTTAAACTTAACGTTGTAAATAATTACATTAAGCGTAAATGCTCTAAACTTGTATTATCAAAATTGGTAGCTGTTACCTACGTAAGGGTATTGAGCACTCAAAATGAAGCTAATATAACTGAAAAAGCACATTTAAAATTTTATTTCATTTTAATTAATTTAATTTTAAAATGGAAAAAGTGTTATTTTGTTTTTATATTGATTATGTTAAAATAATATTTTGAATACAATGGATTATATTATGTTATTAAAATTAATTTCACCTTTTCAAAAAGTGTTTAAATTTTTCTACCTGAAAATTTATTGCTGTGTGATTAACATCCTATTTTTATAGGACAGTGCTTCAATTAAAAGGCAGAGACTTTCCAGATTGGAATAAAGCAAGATCCAACTCTATGTAGTCCATAACAAACTTGCTAACATATAAAGACATAAGTAGATTGACAGTAAAAATGAAACAGGTATACCATGACAATATTTAATAAAAGAAAACTGAAAAGACTATATTAATATCAGACAAAATAGACTTCAACACACAGCACATTACTTGGGATAAAGAGGAACATTGCAAACCATGAAATGCTCAGCTCAACAAGGAGACATTATAATCCTAAAAGTGTTTGCACCTACAACATAACAACAGAGCATCAAAATATGTAAAGCATAAACTAAGAGAAATGGGAGGAGAAATAGACAAACCCACAGAGGTAGGTGGAGACTCCCACTCCTCTATCAAGCGTTGTTAGTACAAGTAGACAGAAAATCAAGAAGGATATAGAAGATTGGAATAGTTAGGTCAACGAAATTGACCTAACTGCTCACAGCATATACACCAATATCGACCATATTTGGGACCATCAAACAAATCTCAACAAATGTCAAGTAATTGAAATCACACAAGTAATTGATCGCACAGCATTTACTAAAGAATCACTAAAAAGATCTCTGCAAAATTGCTAAATTTTTGGTCATTCAACAGCACACTTCTAAGCCCACATGTCAAAGATGAAATCACAAAGGAAAATGGAAAATATTTTAAACAGAACTCACTGCAGCTGCTAAAATTTCAATGAGATATTCTAGAAATATTCTAATCAAATACTTACTTATCAAGTTTCTTTATGAGCCATTAGCTGAAGGGTGACTCCTCCAGCTTTGTCTAATCAGAAGTGGCTAAAGGCGTGCTAATGAATGTTGAGTCAGCAAGTCCCTATCGTTTTATTTTGCTTTGTGTTTTAGTCTTTTTTTCCCCTGGCTCTTTCTCCTACTGTTTGCTTAACTAAATTGAATTTAATATTTACTGATCACCTATTAAGCATAAGGTTCACACTAGATGCTTATGAAATTGCCAAAAGCCTGGTGTACGAAACTCCTGCACGGGTAGGGTCCCTAGAGCTGGCCGGCAATCAAGGTCAACCGGGGCCTTCCTTCTCCCTGCTGCCAGCTGCCAGCTGTCAGCGGGGCCTTCCTTCTGTGCTGCCCCCTGGTGGTCAGCACACATCATAGCGGGCAGTAGAATTCCTGGTTGGTCGAACTCCTGAGGGGATAATTTTCATATTAGCCTTTTATTATATAGGATGAACATGAGTAAGACAAAGTTTCTGATTTCAAGGAGTTGTATTATAGGTATTATATACCTAGATCTGATGCCTGGATCTATTAACTCCCAATTCATCTTTTCTGGAGCTTGTTTAAGACAGCATTTTACCAGGCAAATGCTTCCTTTGATTCAATTAGGTCCTAGATTAGTTCATTATATCTGTAAACCTTGAAGGTCTTGGGTCTGTGCCATTCCTAATTTTTAGGACTCATTACGGATCTTGGGACTCTGCCAAGTAAAACTTTAAAAAAAAAATTTATAGACATGTTAAAAATATGTCCTCTAGCTTGATTCTGAGTTCTTGCTTCTTGGTGTTTCTCTACTTTATCCCAAACAAAAATATCACTATGTCTTTTTCCTTAACTACTGACAGAATTATCACATGTTTCTGGTATTTTAAAAATTGCAACCACCGAAATATTTTCAGTGGAGAGCAAAAAGAACTTTGTTGAGCTATTAAATTACTCTAGTGATAAACTCTACCATATAATATATAATAGTTTTTTCCCACACCTTGACATACACAGTAGAATTGCATCTTAATTTGAGATTAGGTATTAAAGTCAGAGTAAAGTCACATATAGTTAAAACCAAATCCTAAAAATTTCCTAATATCAGCACTAACTTTTTAAGGCATGGGCTACTGAAAGTTAAAATGCCAATGATTTTTCCCCTGGCATTTTCTTGGGCACTAGATGCCAAGGCTATTATGAAGATGAGGTGGGGAATAGTGACTGATAAATAATGATATCTTTTTCTCTCTCTCAGCTAAAAATGTAAAATAGAATTTGAGCAGGCTAACTATGAGTATAAATTAATGTCTCAAAAGCCAAATTGGTTAATATGAGAATAAATGTTATGGAAGACAAATAGCACAATTATGATCATACTCTTTTAAGTTACATAGTAGAAAATTACATGGTCCAATTATGAATCTAAAATTGTCATTAAGTCTTAAAATACCTCATTAAGGCTTACTTTCTTTTAGTTTTAAACATTTTAAAATCAAAATATAATAGTGAAACTTTATCAAACTTCAGCAAGAAACTGTATACTTAATATAAAGCAGAACTTTGAATTTCTGTGACTTGACTTCCCTTGAGCTTGCCATTCTGCGCTGATTTCTCTTTTAATTAGAACCCCGTGAGAATACAGACAAAGAAGAAACTCAAAGGACAATATTACACATGATGCTTACTTGTTAACACAGTGATTGATCTGGATGGCTTGGTAACCGCATGTCCATTTACCACTACTAGAGTGATTATATAATAAAGGCCATGATAATTGGCCTTAAAGATAATAGGAGGAGGCAAAGTGCTGTTGAATTGCTCAAATTCGAAGAAGTAATTTTTTGATTCACCAGTTATCTTCACAACATACACAGATGATGGACTCGTGACATCTGAAGCTTCTAAAGAGACAACGATGCTATTGTCATCTTGAACAGTTACGTGGAGTGTTGTAGCATTCTGTATAAGGAAAGAGAAAACACGGAAATGGAGGTCAAATTCTGATCATTAGCAATAAAATTATACTGAGATAATTTTTCCAAAACGAATGTGGTCAGCATTACTTTGTAAAATAGAGTTACACTGTATACAAGGAAAGGCAGAAAGAGAGATTAGCTCTCTTCTGTCTCATGATTTTCTCAGGGTTTTACTTTGAGGATTCTTTTTCATTGAAAAGCTGCTTCCAGTTCATGGGTCGTGTTATGTAATAAACACAAGATGCACATCATGGAAATGAGTAAATAATGAGTGAATAAAATCATCGTGGCATTCAATTTCCAGAGAGACCCTTGTTCCCGACTCTGCTGGAGGAGATCTGCTGGAGGGAGAAATGCTGTGGCAGTTCTAGGAGCATTCTAGAAGAATGTCTCAAGGCAGTGATTTCTTCCCTCCCTTCTCACCTGTCAGCTCTAAATAATAAAAGCCAGTACTGAGACACCTGTGGTAATCCTCCTCATTAAAGGTTAGCCAGTCCTTAAAAATAGAAGCTAAGATGCTCTTTGAAGAAGAGACCAGACTGAGGATTCACAGCATATATGAGAATGTCGGCAGACAAAGGACTGAAAGCTTTGCTTCAAGTCTCCAGGTAAATATTTATGGACAGCATTTGGAAAAGCATTTGTATAGCTGGTTTAACTATTTCTTCCTGATTTTCCCCCTATACTCCACAGGCAGGACCCGTCCTTCTGCTCTATGGTCTCAAGCAAGACTCATATACTTTGCACCACTTGCTGCTTTGTTTTGAATTTATCTTCTGGGTATGCAGTAGCCTGAGCTCTGAACCTCTTAGACTTCTATGATCGTGGGACAGAAAAATTGCTGAAACTTGTTAAGGACTTACACGGACCCAGATGCTAACTAAGCCAGGCAGTCAAACACAGTCATTTTGTTTAGTATTCAAATAGCCTCCTAAGATGGCATTATTATTTTCATTCTTAGCTCATAGTGGAGGAAACTGAGGCTCAGAAAGATTAAATCACTTGAGCAAGATTGCACTTCTTGTTTGAGCTCTTAACCACTGATTTACACAAATCAAAATTGAGTTCCATTATTGTTCCACATACATGTTTGTCTTCCCCTTTTGACACATTGAGTTTGACACACAGTTTACACTGATAAGTGTTAGTTAAGGAATGGGAAAAATTGCTAATTGCATTAACTATAGGTGGGCATTTGCCTCTTAGAATTCATCTATTTATTATTAATTTTGGTACCACACATATTGTCAGAAGACACATCAAGCACACAGTACCTAGCAGTACCATAAAAGAGCCTATATAGACCTAAAAAATGTCTGACTATTTTTCTCCTTGTTTCCTTTTTTTAGAAATCTAGTTCTTACAGGTCCTAGTACTTTAAAGAGTATCTCGCCATTAACAGTTTGCTTCCATGTCAACATTTAATAGACTTAATGGTGTTCATGATAGTCTAAGCACCCTAGACCCTAAGTCCTTTAAGGGCAAGGACTGTATCTTATTTCTAGCTGCATATCCAGCTCCAGGACCCACCAGGATTGCCCCCACTGCTGACACCAAGCACCCCCACACGCATGCACAGCCGACCAGCGTTGGACTTGCAGTCGTCCCCTGACACATGCTAGGTGCTTTGTGACCTGGGTAATTCTTAACATTTTAAAATGTCCCTTTATCCACACTTGGTCTCGTCCTCAGACATATGGGTAGGTTTTTAATATTGAGTTCTGTACTTGTTGGGGAAGGTCATGAAGAGGACGTGACCTCTGGTTGACTTGAGATCAGGACCCCTCTCCATCTCCTCCCCTTTCCTGGGAATGTGCATTTAGCTTGTCTTTCGGTTCCCAGAAGCTGCCCCACACTTATAGCATTGAGACAGAAATGTGGTGTTGCGACCGTCTTAATGGTATACATGACTGACCCCACTGAAGTCCTCTCCTGTTTATGACTGAACCCCTTAAGGAATCTATCTAAACCTTTAAGATTTGGTGGGCTGTGTGAAGATCTACTCATCTTGTGCGGTCCAAGACAAGCTTCTTAAAGGTAAGTCCCCTTGCTTTTGAAACCTGTCATTCATCAATCTGGGTGGTCTGCCTTTCTTCCATCTCTCCCTGCACTCCCTGTACAGGGCTGGTTTCCCATCACACCTGGGAGGTTCCTGACCAGTTTGCAAATCAAGAGTATTTTAGAGTCAAACATAAAATGTGGCCTCTTCTATACAGCCATGCACAGCATGATGATGTTTTGGTCAACAACAGACTGATATCTGATGGTGGTCCCATCTATATATATAAAAGCCAAGTGACCGGAATGACCAGAATGACCGGAAGGACTGGAATGACTGGTCACTATGACACGCACTGCCGCCAGCCAACCTCCTTCGGCCCCTCGCGCTGGCCAGCCCCGCCCCCGATCAATCCCCCACCCCTGATTGGGGGCGGAATTGGCTGGACCCCACCCATGCATGAATTTGTGCATTGGGCCTCTAGTAAGATTATAATGAAGCTGAAAAACTCTTATTGCCTAGTGTGGGCTGTAGTTGTGACATGGTAGCCTTTGTAACATTGTAAGGCCTCAACACATTACTTATATGTTTGTGATGATGCTGGTGTAAACACATCTACTACTGCATACAAATATAGCACACACAGTTATGTACAGTACATAATACTTGATCATGATAATTAACAACTATGTTGCTGATTTATGTATATACTGTAGTCTACATTTTATCATTATTTTAGGGTGTACTCTTTCTTTTTTTTTAATATATTTTTAAATTTATTTCAGAGAGGAATGGAGAGGGAGAGATAGAAACATCAATGATGAGAGAGAATCACTGATTGGCTGCCTCCTACACAGGCCACACTTTGGATTGGGCCTGCAACCTGGGCATGTGCCCTAACTGGGAATCAAACCGTGACCTCCTGGTTCATAGGTCGATGTTCAAACACTGAGCCACGCTGGCTGGGGTAGGGTGTACTCTTTCTACTTATAGAAACGTTTGCTGTAAAACGGTATGCTGTGTAATACCAGCAGCAGCCTCATACACTGTGCTTGATTCACTCTGGTTTTCTACAGTAACATGCTGTACAGTCTTGTAGCCCAGGAGCAATAGGTTATACCACATAGGCTAAGTGTGCACTGGGCTAGACCCATGGTCGGCAAACTGTGGCTCGTGAGCCACATGTGGCTCTTTGGCCCCTTGAGTGTGGCTCTTCCATAAAATACCATGGCCTGGGCGAGTCTATTTTGAAGAAGTGGCGTTAGAAGAAGTATAAGTTTAAAAAATTTGGCTCTCAAAAGAAATTTCAATCGTTGTACTGTTGATATTTGGCTCTGTTGACTAATGAGTTTGCTGACCACTGGGCTAGACCATCGAAGACTGTAGGAGAGCAGTCTGATGTTTGCATAGCAACAAAATTGCCTAATGACATTTATTTCTCCTGCTCGTTGAAGTGGTGCATGACTCTATGGCCAGTGGCCTGGGTGGACTGAGAGGCTAAACCAAGCACTGAATATGCAAGAACACTGAAGTCTGGCTTTTATTCGTCACTTATTATTCGTCACTAATCAACTGGAGTTGATTAGCTCAGAAAACAACAAATTTACAAGCATCATATTCATATTTATTAAGAATCGTTCACTCCATAAAAATATTAAAAAAAAATAAATAAAAAAAATAAAAACTGCAAAAAAAAAAAAAAAATAAGAATCGTTCACTCCATATTTTAACAGCCAATATCTGAAAGTTTTATGATGATGGAAAGAATAGATTCAATTTTGTAAAGTGTTTATGAAATATACGCCTAACGTATCATGATGCTTTGTAGATAGTGAATCTTCCAGGGAAAGGAGCTAATCTTCCCAAATCGAAGGACAGCTTTGGAGATCAGCTGTGAAATCAGCATTGGCCCCTGGCTCCCAGGTTGCTAAAAATAAATCAGGTGGGCTAATCAGGTTCCGTCAGTGGCACTAATGAGAAGAAGGCAGCAGGCCAAGTGCGATCTAGGCATTGGGCCTAAAAAAAATGTCATCATACTATTTCTTCTCTAGCCTCTTTGCTTCAGCTTTTTCTAGAATCTATATTTAGGATAATATTCTGAATATATGTTTCATGCATGTAATCCCTGCTGAGATGTAGAGCAAGAAGGAAGAATGAAAAGTAACAGAAATGGATCTGACAAACTTAGGCAAGGCCAACACTGATTTATTTGGTGAATTAAAAAAAATATTTAAAACTCCCCCCCCCCCCCCCCCCCGAGACTGGGTAATAGTATTATTGCTTGACTCTACAGTGAAAATAGTTTCACTAAAATTTCCTTTGCATAACAAATTTTAATATAGGAATTTCTCCGGTCCAACACCCTCATTTCACACTTGAGAGGACAGTGGTGCAAATTAATGTCAGGGCAAGGTCTGGGATCCACATGTCATTGGTACAACTCTTTCCTGAACTGTTTGAGGCAGTGAGAAGGGCCTGGGTGCTTGGCTGCAGTGAAGGAGAAGGAGCCAGGAGCTTGTTACCTGTTCCATAGCCTGGAGGCTACAGAAGCTACTGAGACAGTGTGGGCAGCACTTAAGAATAGAAAAATGCAGGATGAATCCCTAGAATGTGGGACAAGGAAGAGGACAGGCCACAGATACATACCAGTCAGAAATCCTAGGAAGTCCTCCAACATCCCTGACAAATATAATGACTATTATCTATCGCCTAGAGGCCCAGTGCACGAAATGGTGCACAGGTAGGGTCCCTAGCAGCTGCTGACTGCCAGTCAGGGCTTTTCCTGGCTGCCAGCTGCCAGCTGCCGGCTGGGGCCTTCCTTCTGGTGGTCAGCGCATGTCATAGAGAGTGATTGAACTTCTGGTCGGTTGAACTCCCAAGGGGACACTTTGCATATTAGGCTTTTATATATATATATATAGATAACCTAATCTGGACCAGGCTTTGCACTGCAAATTTTATGTGTGTTTTTTTTTCTTTTATTCCTTATATCAGTCTTCAGAGTTTCTATTTCTTTTCTGCAATTATACCTATTACCTGTGAGAGTTTGGGGAAGCCCAAGGACCTCCCAACTTCATCTTCTTAATTTATGAAAGAGTGGTAATTCCTGTAACTCATGGTTTTTTTTTAAAAAGATTAAATGGCTTTTATAAAAATGATAGCAGTATGAAATCAATATGTATTAGTTGTATTTCAAAGGTTATTATTTTAGTTAAGTCTCAAATCACTCAATGACCTTTTAATTATGGAGGTTGTATACACTTTCATTGAACTAACTTCAAAATGCTATGAAATTCTTAATTATGTCCACTGGATATTTTATTCACACAACATTGGAAAGCTATCCATTTGTTAATTCAACAAGGAACCAACATTAGCTAAGTGCTAATTAGTGGGAAGGAGCTTTTTCCTCTAGTTTCTAGTATGTACAAATGCCAAGCTGGAGACACCAGTGTCTATCATTTCTGCCCCATGAAGACTAGCTTCTGGAGGGAGAGGTCCTGGTCTCCATCATCCTAAGAAGATTAGCTGCTGGAAGGAGAGGACATGGTCTCCATCATCCTAAGGCCCAGCCACTGTGCAGTGTGGGGACATAAGTGAATAAATCTTGGCTTATGGGTTAAGTTTTTGAAGCTGGACTTTCAAACTTTCAGCCAAAGATGCTGGTCAGTACAAGGGAATTTTTCAGTGCTGTAGACATAAAGAGAAGGAAGCAATTAATTCTGCTTCTGCAGATGGGTCTGAGGGAAGGCTTCAGAGTGGAAGTAATGCTTGAAAAATACTCAGGAGTTTCCCAGGGGAACAAAGATCAGGAAAGTAATCTGGAGAAGCGGGGAGAGATCCCACAGTCCTCTGGAGTGGCTGGATAATGGTAGGATGCTCAGAGGAAAGGGTTGATAACCCTGTCCGTGATGTGCCTAGTTAAGGAATTTGGATATTGTTTAGGCCAAAAGAAATCATAAATTGTTTCAAAGCAGAAAAGTGACATGATTAGATAGATCACAGTTTAGAAAGAACAATATAACTTGGAGTATGGACCAGTAGAGCTAGGAATTGGCGGGCTGGGCCCATTGAAGGCCAGGAGACAGTAAGGAGGCCTTGGAACAATTCAGGTGAGACATGATGAGAGCCTGAGCAAGTGCTGGGTGCACCAAACCTGCCTGCCTGACGTGCCTCTAGAACATTACCAGTGTTCCAGTTGGCAACCCCATCAATGATTAGACTTATTAGAGGGCATTTCAGAAGGAACACTTAGAAAACTCTGCTGTGCTAAGGTTACCACATAAGACGTGACGGGATGCTCAATTTTTAAAAATGGTAATATTAATGATGCCCGGGGTTTACATAGCACTACGGATAGCCATGATCCTCTGCAGACGTTATGTAATTCACCCACTTAACCTCCCGTCTCTCTCCCAGGAAACCTTTTGCAGCAAGATACTCATTTTTTTTTTTTTTCAGTTCCTTCAGGAGGAGCCAAGTCCCAGAGCTGCCCTGTCAGGGCAGGGCTCCTCCTGGCACTTCCTTAGAATTATTCACAGCCTCTTTCAAAGATTGTCAGAGCAGAATCTGGATGTGGATCTCAAAGGCTAAAAATGGCTCCCTGAATCTTCCATTTTCCATGCATTTGTTCTTCAGATATGTTTTGAGCAACAGCTGTGTATCAGAAACTTTGCAGGACACTGGGGATGCAACTCTGTTTGGAAGTAAAGAGAAAGACAGGTCTAATGCGCCTTTGTCCTTTCTAGAATTGTATCTGATCAATAATAATAAGGATGATGATAAGGATGATGATATAATAAAGACCATTAACTTACATGGTGTTATTATGTGCTGCCAGGAACTGCTCTGTACCTCATACACCAGGCCCTTGATAAATGCTTGCTAAATAAATATGTTTACAATCTGCAGTGTAATGCCAGACTCCTTTGTATGTGTCCTAAGTGTATCTTTTCAGGGAGAGTGTGTCAGTTCTCTCCCTTTGCCCGAGTCCACATTCACACCAGCTCTGTCTTTCATGTTTGATGTGCTCAGATACATTCATTTCTGTCTTAACAGTTTCATAATGCAGAGCCCTCATCTCTCATGCCTCTCGTTTGGTAAAAGGGTCCAAACTCAAATGTCAGGCAGGTGATGTAAGTGTGAGAAGCAGTCAAGTTTGAGAGGATTGAATGATGGAATAGTTAGCAAATGGGAGGTACCTGCATTGTCTAAAAGTCTCATTAAATAAGCACAATTACAACAAAATAAAGCTATACTGGCCAAAAAAAAAACACAAAACACATTTATAGGCAAGCCTCAGCCCATAGGCTGTCACATTACAACCTTTGAATTTTTAGCATCGTCATTTCCTTGATCAAACAGCTCATCTTAGGACTTCCAGCCTCCTACTCTTTTGTTCTGTCCAGCCAGAGTGCAGAATGATAACTAAATTCTGCTACTCATGAAGCATTAATTTAAAGTAAATACAAAGGATGTTTCCTTAGCAAGTTGCCATATGTGTGTGTAAAATGTGATATATATATATCACTCTGAAGATACATATCTATAGTAATAAAAGCATAATATGCTAATTAGACCAGACGACCTTCCAGATGAAGCCAGGGCTGTGAGGGGAGCCCAGGTGCCAGAGGGAAGCCACTACTGGCAACTTGGGGAAGGAGGGCCTACTCTTGCATGAATTTCATGCATCGAGCCTCTAATATATATATCCTAATATATAAAAAGCCAGGGGCCGTCACGACCGAAACAACCAGATGGACAACCAAACACAGGCTGTGTGGGGCGACAAGGCTAGCAGGGGGGTTAGTGAGGGAGGACCAAATGACTGAACAGCAGGCTGTGTGGGGCGACCAGGCCAGCAGGGGGGTTAGTGAGGGACGACCAAACAATTGAACAGCAGGCTGCATGGGGCAACCAGGCCAGCAGGGGCGGCAGTTGGGGGCAACCAAGCTGGCAGGGGGGCAACCAGGCCGGCAGGAGGCAGTTGGGGGTGACCAGGCCAGCAGGGAGGCAGTTGGGGGCGACCAGGATGGCAGGGGGGGCAGTGAGGGGTGACCAGGCCGGCAGGGGGGAGTTGGGGTTGACCAGGGTGTCAGGGGGGACAGTTGGGGTCAACCAAGCCAGCAAAGAAGGGCAGTTGGGGGTGATCAGTCCAGCGGGGGGAAGGAGCAGTTCAGGGTGACCAGGTCGGCGGCGGGGGGGTGGGGGGAGAGTGGGGGCGACCAGGTTGGCAGAGGGGGCAGTTTAGGGGAGATCAGGCAGGCAGGCAGGTGAGCAGTTAGGAGCCAGCAGTCCCGGATTGTGAGAGGGTGCAGGCTGGGCTGAGGGGAGTGCTGTCCCCACCCCCCCACCCTGTGCATGAATTTCATGCACTGGGCCTCTAGTATAAACACATATGTATTAATGCAGTAATTACCGTATATTAGATTTCCAATATGGATTTGGGGTGGAAGCTCTGTAGAACTCTTAATTCTGAAGATTAAACAAAACATGCTTGAGGAAAGACTTTAACCTGGCATTTTTGATTGAAAAGAAATTGTTGTGAGGAAGAGATGTGCCAAGATATTGTGACAATAGGATGATAACATTAACTGTATGTAACATTTTATATTTCATAAAGTACTTTCAATATATTTTTCTCATTTGATCCTCAAAACATCCTATTAAGTTATTATCTCGCTCCACAGATGGAAACACCAAGGTACAAAGAAATTAAATGGGTTTCTCAAGTCTTCTCTATTATAAATGTGGGGGAGCTGGCACTCAAGGCAATTCTTCAATTCTTCAACTACACATGTTATGACTCTATTACTCTGCAGTCCCCAGACTGTAAGATCCTGGAGCCAAAGTGATTTCCCAAATGATACCTTTCATATCTGTACTTAATTGATGGTGAGCTCCCTCAGCACAAACCATGACTTATTTCTCTCTAGGATATGGTTGATAGATGCTCAAAAAATGTGATATCGGGAAAAATATAAATTTGGAGCTACAAAGAAATTTTGGAGATCGTCGAACCTGGGTTCAAATTTTCCGGATAGTCTCTCATTTTAATTCCTTGAGCCTCACTTGCTTGAGATAAATTATGGAAATACTAAAACCTATTATGATGAGGTTTTTGTGGGGTCACAAACAAGATTATCTGTGTATATTCCCTAGCCCAGTATGTGATATCTAGTAGATCCTCCAAAAAGAATAGCTAACTGTTGTTACCAAATTTATGATCTATGGTTTTTCATTTATTTTCTTTGGGACATATAAACACTAGAAATTGTATCTTTTTAGGTCACTAATGCCACGATTCATATATCATTCAATAACCATTCATTTATTCAGCAACCAGTATTACCTGCCATTTTTGCGGCATTCTGAACAAGAGCAGCAGGCATTTCTTTCGCTGTTATGCCTGTGTATGTTATGCCTGTGCTGTATGCCTGAGCGAACCTGTTTGACTGAAGGTTACCATGGGAACAGTTTCTGAGACCTACTGTGCTGAGAAGTTCAGGGACCTGGGAAGCTGTGCCTGGCTGATGATTGACGTGGGAGGAGGTGGGTCCACCCTTCAGAAAGGCACAAAATACAATTGTTCTCCACAGTTCAGTGGTCTGGCAAATTCCAAAAACATGCAACATTTTTTCTGGCTTAATGTGTTATGAAAAATAAGGGTTCCTGACAGGTTAATTCTGCCTGTGGAACAAGTGCTATTTTCATAAAATGAAGCACTGACAAACATAATTTTGCCCGATTAAAAAAAAAAATTCTCCATCCCTCTTTTCTATTCTTTGCAGTATTTATAGTTTTAAGGTGGTTTTACTTCGGAAAGAAGCTTGTAGAAATGTAGCTGTCCCACTTCTTGAAAGACATTGTGGAAGATGATGGTGCTAATCATTTATTTGAGAATGGATGAGTTCAGTCAAATGTCCCCACAGGCACGAAGTGTCTCTCCGACTGTGACACCAGTTAATTAAAAATCCTGATGAGAGCTGACAGAGAGTGCAGTCTCTTACCAACCACGCAGTTCACAGCATATTGAGGTGTGTCCCTCGTGACCTTTTGTAAGCACCGAACTTTCACTCCCCTCCTTGTTGAGTTGTTAACATCATCAACAACAACACTGTCAGATTTTTAAAGCAAATAGCTTCTTGTACCCTTCACCATCACTGGAATTTGATGGTTTTCCTAGGAGGCTGATCCCTCTATGCTAGATAAATGAAAGCTTAGATGTTAAGGGAGATGAAGTGCAATATTTTACATACATGCTTTG
Source organism: Eptesicus fuscus (assembly GCF_027574615.1). NCBI lineage: Eukaryota > Metazoa > Chordata > Mammalia > Chiroptera > Vespertilionidae > Eptesicus > Eptesicus fuscus. The sequence continues at coordinate 81,530,528 of NC_072479.1, forward strand.
CTCGCTGTTGACCTTCAAGAAGTTCTCAAAAATTGAGTGCCTACTGTGTGCCTGATGTTAAAAAAATGATGATTAAGAAAAGAAATTTGGTCCCTGTCCCAGTAATCTTGGTAGTCTACATGAACAGAGAGGAAATACACCATGATAAATGATCCTCTCTAATAATAGACAAATATGCAAATTGACCATACCTCCGACACACCCACAAGCCACGCCCACCATCCAATCAGAGCGAGTATGCAAATTAACCCAAACCAAGATGGCTACAGCCACAGAGAGCAAGGTTTCCTAGGTAACAGAGGAAGCCAAGCTTCCGCCTGCCCTAGCCAGGCCTAAGCCTCCACTCAAGCTACAAAGTTTCAATTATAGAAGGTAAATAAATTCAAACAAATGGCGGCAGAATGGAGCTTGAGAGAGCAGGCCAGGGTTGCCGCCGGCAACAGGGGAAGCAAAGCTTTCCACACACCCTGGCCAGGCCCACCCGCTTAAGGCAACAAAGTTTCAATTATAACCCCAACACAAATGGCTGTCGGCCGGCCTCGGAGGGAGCCCCAGGCTTGGCTCTGCTCCAGGCTACAAAGTTTCAATTGTAGAAGGAAAATAAATTCCAGATACCAGGGCCCTGGCTTGGGTTGCCAGGGGGCGTGGCCGGCCTGCAAACCACCACAGGCCCCTCGCTCAGGCCGCCCCACGACCCAAGGGAACCCCCACCTGATCCGGGACGCCCTTCAGGGCAAACCAGCTGGCCCCCACCCCTGTACTAGGCCTCTATCCTATCTAATAAAAGAGTAATATACAGATTGATCATCACTGCAACACACAATATAGCTGCCCCATGTGGTCAAAGATCCTGCCCCCATGTGGACACAAAATGGCCACCACAAGATGGCCAGCAGGAGAGGGCAGTTGGGAGGTACCTGGCCTGCAAGGGAGGGCAGTTGAGAGGGACCAAGCCTGCAAGGGAAGGCAGTTGGAGGTGATCAACCCTGCAGGAGAGGGCAGTTAGGGGTGACCAGGCCGGCAGAAGAGGGAAGTTGGGGGCAAACAGGCTGGCAGCAGAGTGGTTAGGGGGTGATCAGGCTGGCAGGCAAAAGCGGTTAGGGGCAATCAGGAAGGCAGGCAGGCAAGCAGTTGGGAGCCAGCAGTCCTGGACTGTGAGAGGGATGTCCGACTGCCCAGTGGGATCGGGCCTAAACGGGCAGTCGGACATCCCTCAAGGGGTTCCATGTTGGAGAGGGTACAGGCTGGGCTGAGGGACAACCCCCCTCCGTGCACGAATTTCATGCACTGGGCCTCTAGTTAAATAATAATGAGTGAAAAAAAGGCGTTGTTAAGAAGTGCATGATGATAAAAGAAGGTCTAGCAGGAGGATCTAACCTAGAGGAAGTAAGAGACTACACAGGTAGTCTACAGGCGACAGTAAGAGCTGGCCTGGTGATGAATTGGAGAAAGAATAGGATTGCTAAAGAACAGTGTATATGAAGACCTAGGGGCTGGAGAAAGCATAATGCATTCGAGAAACAAGAATAACCTCAGAATGGCCAATAGTGGAGATGAGATCATGGGCTGCTTTGTAGGGCTTTCTAAAAAAGTTGAGGCTTATTGTTAATGGCGATGGGAAGCCACTTACAGGCTATTAAGCAGAGGAGTAAAATGATCAGATTTGCATTCTTTAATAGAAGAAAAAATTATTATGTTAGCTGTTGACTCTCAAATTCCTATTGGGGAGAACTTCTGATGAAAAAATGCATGATAACGAACCGCTTAGAATAGAAGTGAGCACTGAGGGTGTGAGCAGAGGGATCAAGGCAAACAAAAACACACACAACCAAATTAGGTACAAATTAGTATTCAAGTTACAGAGAAAAATGGCTTTATTCCAGAAAGTAGGGGGGAGAGAGAAGAGGAAAGGGGCTAGAAAAAACACGGAGAGAGGAGCCAGCAAGATGGTGTGATGTCGGGATATAGAACGAACAATCAGCTAATGGAAATATCCAGATGGTGAGGGGGTCAAAGAGCACTTAAAACTGGAAATGCCTAATGTTCCATTGGAAGTGCATTTTGAATTGCAAACACTTGTCCACCTCCCTAAATCCCAGTCTGCACTAGTGTTTGCTACACTCACAAATGCTCTGTGTGAGTGGATCACTTTGCTGAAGCTGCTGAGATTCATATCCATGTGTTAGGGCATGGAAGCTATATTTGTGAGATTTGGAGCCTGGGGGAAGAGGAAATTGTGAGAGTGAAAACCTCTCCAAGTTGATAAAAACCCCAAGGGTATTTGAACTTCCATTAGAGATGGAAAGGGATTTAAAGTCAATTTTATTTAGGTCTCAAGGGGGCAGGAAAATCAAGAAGCTGATTGGTGATGAGAGGCAGAAGTAGGTGTGATTGAAGTATTCTAAGAAAGAAATGATGGTGGCTAGGACCAGGTATCAGGAGAAATTTACAGGGTATAATCCTCAGAACTCAGTGACTTGAGATTTGATTGATTGTGGTGTTGATTTTGTACATACACACTTATCATTCTCCTCCTCCATCTCCTCATCATCCTCATGATCATATATAGAAAAGGTGGCAGGTGAACAGTTATTAACAGGATAGGAATAGGGGTGATGTGTATCATTAGTTTGTTCAGTTTGATTTGTAATGAGTATGAGATGCATGTGAGATATCCAAGTGTAGATGCCAAGTAACGTGATGAGATATATGCATCCAGAATTCAGAAGGGAGGTCTGGACCTAATATTTGAAAGAGATTGACTCAGAGATGGTTAGCTGGAGCGCTGGGAATCTAGGAAATACCATAGTGTGGTAATGCAATTGCTACTATCAATAGAATTTACTTGTTTTAAACATCTATTTTGTGTTAAAAACTTTTTAGGCATTACTTCAATGAATCCTCTTTAAAAACCCCTAAAATATATATTATTATTACTAGAGGCCTGATGCACAAAATTTGTGCATGGGTTGGGGGGTCCCCTCAGCCCAGCCTGCACCCTCTCCAATCCGGGACCCCTCAGGGGATGTCTGACTGCCTCAGGATCGGGCCTAAACTGGCAGTTGGCTATCCCTCTCACAATCCTGGACTGCTGGCTCCTAATCACTCACCTGCCTGCCTGCCTGGCCACCCCTAACTGCCCCCTTGATAGCTTGGTCAACCCCAACTTCCCCCCTCTGTTGACCTGGTCACCCCTAACTGCCCCCCTGCCAGCCTGGTCACTCCCAACTGCCCCCTCTGCCAGCCTGGTTGCCCCTAACTGCCCCCCCCTGCCAGCCTGGTCATCCCTCACGCCCCCCCCACCCCAGGTCTCGTCACCCCCCACAGCCTGCTGTTCAGTCGTTTGGTCATCCCTCACTAACCCCCCTGCCGGCCTGGTCGCCTCACACAGCCTGATTTTCAGTCGTTTGGTCATCCCTCACTAACCCCCCTGCTGGCCTGGTTGTAGGCAGCCATCTTGTGAGGGTGCGATGGTCAATTTGCATATTACCTCTTGATTATATTTGGATTAATATAATATAATAGGATTATTATTATTATTACTTGCATTTTCATTTTAGTAATTGAGCCTCCGAAAGATTAAGTAACACACCTAAGGTCACATAGCTTTTTAGTGGTGGACACTAGAGTTAAATCCATAATTCTTTGAATCCAAAGTTTGTGCATGCACATTGATGCTACTTTGCTCTAAAACTTCAATGAGCTGGGCTTCAGAGTATCTTTTGTTTTATTCCTTTGCAACCATGAGGCATGAATGTCCCTTTAAGATCACTCATCTTTATCCCATAAGGAGTTACAGGACATTCTGGTATAGTGGAAAGAATAGTGACTTAAAGCAAATAGAATTCCATCCCATACAGACTACCACTTAGAGCCCTCTCTGGACCTTAGTTTCCTCATCTATAAAATGGAAAAAGAATGCCTACCTTACAAGGGTGTTATGAGACTAAAATGAAAAAAAATGCAATTAAGATACATGACTTATTTTATGCCTTGCACATACTAAGCTTAATTTTAATGGTTTTAAAAAAGTGGAAGTTGTATTTACTAATTTGGCTAAGGAAGTTCTTGTTAGCTGCATTGCAAAGCTTTCTGAATATCATAGGAAACATAATAGACAATAAAATAAATTTGATTTCATTTGTATACGAACTCTCAACATCATAACAAATCTCTAAAATAATAATCATGCAATATTTTAATGTGCAGCCTTCAGGAATTGTGGAGGTCTAATTTACTGTTACCTGAACTATTAGAAATGTAATTCAATTAGAAATATTATTTTTCATTGTCTTATTAAAATAATTTCTAATCTAGTCTAACTCTTCTATTTCTCCCTGCTTTAAAATACTGAATTATGAAGAGTAACATAATTATGAGGTTACAGGATCTTGGTAAAGCAATAAAATTATGAAAATGGGATTATGAAGAATAAGGAGCATAAAATTTAGGGCAATTTCTTTTTTTTGCTTATTAGATTATCGAACACACATAGGCAAGTTATTAGCATCTCTGAGATAGTTTTTTCATCTATAAAATGGGGTTATACAGTTTTAATTATATTAGATATTTTTTGTAAACTACCTAGCACAACTGGGTGCATTCTAAATGCCCAATCAAAACACAGTTCTGATCATGGGAATGTACTGGGTGAGGGAGGGGAAATCACTGAGGTTATTTTATTTATGCCAAATAAAAAACAGATTCTTTAGCTTGACACTCAAACCCCTCCTCAATCTGTCCCCAATAACCATCCCCTCTTATCTGCCACTACTTCTCTGTCAGGAACTCCAAAAACCCCACAAACTAGTCACTCCATATGCCCGTGCTTTCCTGCTCTGTGCTTCTATTTAAGTATTCCTTCTGCCTGAAATAAATCCTTCCCCATTTCAGATATCCTATTCTGCCTGTCACTGCATCTCTATCAAATGCCACCTTCTTTGAGAAGCCTCTATGACCACAGAAAGAACCAGTTTCCTATAGCCCCACAGCCCTCTGTCTAAATCTCTCCCAGGACACATCACTGCACGTGGGATCATACAAATCTAGCAACAGGCAGATTGCTCTTAAACTAAGAGGTGGAAATAATTTTAAATAGCTCTTCACTCTTACCAAGCTCCTGCTTTCCTCACATTAAGTATTTATAACATCGACTTAAACCATTTGAAGTTAACATTTTGCATATGCATCTCCATTTCACAGTGTTAACTTTAAGTTGTCACCATTGCTTACTTTCCACAGCTTGAGTAATGTGTTCAGCCAGCACTGATGCCATTTTGAATTACAAGAAGGCTGGAACAACAATCTGATATTTATGTTTTATAAATGAAGCTCAAAAATATCTCTGTCTTTGGGAACAGCTGTAAAAGGACAGAATGCAATTTACTGCACCGAGTGAAAGGATGCCATTCTTTGGGAAAGTGGTGGCATTTATAGAAATCAGGCTGTGGCATTCGGTAAAGAAGTATCATTACTTTTACTTGACATACTGCACTTAACTGTTCATTGGCATTTCATCATTAAACATTGCCTATTGCCCTGTGCAAGATATATTTTAAAAGGTGAAACAATAGAAATGTTTGCATCATTGAAATACATTTAAGAAGTGGTTCTTACCATTAGAAAATCTTGATGGTATAGACTAACTGCAGTGGTGAAAATTTTTCATGGGCTTCTTTACATAAATGTTCAAATCTCTTTTCACACCTTTGCCTGTTATTTTAAAGTTTCTGTTCTTAAAGGCAGCAGCTGTTCTTGGTGGCCTGAAACAGGTACCTTATGCCGATTTGCAATAATCGACACTGTTGACATTGAATGATCTTTATTTATAAAGCTTTTATTCAAGTCATAATAAAGACTTAATTAATTAGCATGTAGTGTTTCCCCAGTAACGGAGTGTGAAAGTCTTATGACTTTTTAAAATCAATGTCAATGTGCTTTAATGTCAATGCCTTTCCTATCTTGAATACCCTGGAATACAATACTTATAATCAACATTAATTTCAACTTGCTAACTACTCTATTTCCATTTCCTCCTCCCTGAATAGGATTCCCCTTCTCCCTTCTTCTATACCTCTTTCCCCTCTCTTTGTATTGCTTCTCATGGTCTCCTTTGTGCTATGTTTAGTTAGTTTTGTATATAGATTTCCTGGTAGATTTTAACCCCCTAAGGACAAAGAACCAGATCTCATTTATTATCTATCATAAGCTCTAACACAAACAATACTTCCTATTGGAAATTTAATAAGTATTTGTAAATGTAAATCCATTCACCTACATTACATTTATTTAGCCTTTCACCACATATTCTGACTGTGTGCATTCAGCCTATTCTTTAATATATATATATATATATAAATATATATATATATATATATATATTGATTTCAGAGAGGAAGGAAAAGGAGAAGGGGAGATAGAAACTTCAGTGATGAGAGAGTATCATTGATTAGTTGCCTCTTGCATGCCCCCTACTGGGGATTGAGCCCACAACCTGAGCATGTGCCCTGACCAGGAATTAAACCGTGACCTCCTGGTTCATGGATTGATGCTCAATCACTTAGTCACACTGGCTAGGCAGCGTCCAGCCTATTCTAATGTGTTAGAGTATATATTATGATAGCTCAGTTCCTGGATTATTAGGGCAAAGTCATATCACTGTATTATAGAAATAAAAGAATACTTGGCCAAACAAAGAGATATTAGGGAGAGGCAGGGAGGTAACTAGGTAGAGAGAAGGAATTCAGTGAAGAGGAAAGACTAAAGGAATGTAAAGAAAGAATGAATGGGAGATAATGAAGAAAAGTTATAAATTGGGAATAAGAGTTATAGTGAATAATAAAACATGACAGAATAAGACTGACATTTTGTATCTTTGTTATACCTGATAGAGGAAAATGTCAGGTTAAATATTTAATAATATCTCAATTGTTTCCTTATCCACAGTCCACCTTCCTTTTTTTCTCTTATGACAATGTTGTAATTTGTTTCTGATTTGCGGAGGATACATTCTTAAAGACTCATAGATAAACCATTAATAAATCATATGTTACTATGGGAACTAATAGAGGTTTGATCATCTAACTGCTCATTCAGAGGCCTTTCACCCACTTGGCTAAGAGGGTGCTGTGGAGATTCAAGACTGAACTTCTGGACCCCTTTCAATTCATAATCTTAAAGAACGGTGACTTAATAAATGCTGCACCTATGAGTAATTTCTAAGAATATTAAGAGGTGTGTGCCAGATTTCCTTTTAGGTCATAAGTATCCAGGATCTGTTTTCTTCAAAAGGACAATTTTTCCCGAGCCTTTTCCATTAGCTTAAGCTTCGAGGAAGCAGATGGTGGGACATTTACTGGAAGAATTCAATAATACTTTATGATAATTCAATACAATATTTTCCAAATCTATTGCTACATAATTTATAGCAAATATGATTAATTATATACATTTAGTACATAACAATATGATCCTCTGTTTCATTGGAATAAGAAACACCATTAACCTGATACATTTGTTTAGCTGATTAATGTGTCTGCTTCTTTGTGAATTCCCTTTAGCATTCAGAGTGGGAAAGCGATTTTCATTTCTCAGGTAATTATAATTAAGCCCATACAAACTGCTATAATTACAGAAAAGAATGATATCAATAGTAATAGCTAGCATATATTACATGCCTAATATATCCCAGGGTTTGTTCTAGGTATTTTAGATTACTTATGCCGAAGCCTGAACACAATATTTAGAGTTTATTATTATTATTTTAGCAATAACTAGGAACCAGTAGAGTAGGAATTTAAACAGGAGTCATTCAAACAACAATTTGGTTTTTATTTTGAAATGTTTTTCAATTACCCTTTACACTCAATATTATTGTGTATTAGTTTAAGGTAGCATAGTGGTTAGACAATCAAAACCTACAAAGCATCCAACTAAAATTTGTAACGCTTACTTGGTGTCAGGTGCAAGAGCATGATTGTGAGCAGGGAGACTGTTTCAGCTCTCAGAGAGATTAATTCTAAATGAGCAATAACATGGAGAATCTGCATCAAATATGACCAGAAGCACGAAAGTACTCCCGTGGTAAGAACACCTTTACTTGTGATGGTGGAGTTGATGCTTAAAAGATTAGCTGGGGACTGAGCTGGGGAAACGGCTGAGTGTGGGGGACGTTTCAGGCAAGTGGCATGGGGAGCAGCAGTGGGTTCAGGGACAGAGGACAGCACAGCTCCTTCGAGGACCAGGGAGGACCTTGAAGGTCATGTCCAGGTGTTTGGGCACTACCTTGATGCAGCTAGTGTTCTAAGCATGATGGCCATGATTATATTTTCTTTTGAGAACAAAAGAACTAGTGATAGGATGGAGCCCTTATTTGGGGAGGACAAAACGAAGCAGATTAGGCCGTAGCAATAATGGAGGCAAGACTTACCCGGAATTCCCAGGGGCGAAAGAGATGTGGAGAGAGCATTAAGTAAGTATTAGTAGAATCCTAACAGTGCTCACAATGGGACGGAGCCTTGGAGATTGTTATCCAAACTTCCTAATACAGATGAGGAAACCCAAGTCCCCGAGGTGGGAAGAGGCCTGCCTAAGGGTGTCTGGCTGGTCAGAGGAAGACTTTTTAAATGCAGGTCTTCTTGAACCCACTCCAGTGATATGTCCATTACAATGGTTTGCCTTCCAAAACCTGCCAAATCAACTCTTTCCCTTCTGTTGTAAGAAATAGAGCTCACTTAGGTGGGCTTTCTGTGCACGCAGTAGAGGCACTTAGATGAATGGTCAGTTATTTTTCAAGAGGCAATGAAGACCGCCTTCAGACTTTGTCATTTCTTTTTCTGTAACAAATGAAGAAATTAAAAATAAGAAACGAAGAGGTGTGTGTGTGTGTGTAATTTTACTGCATTTAGTCGCAAACATATATAATACAATTTATTACATTGTAAGAGAAGTACCTTAAATTCTTACAGTGCTTTGGATTCGGGCTTTGTAAACTTAAAAGGCATATGCATTCAGGAGGTCTGGGCTTCGGCCTGAGGTTCTGTATTTCTAATGAGCCCCTGGTGGAAGCTAACGCCCTGGTCCACAGAACTCACTCTGAGGAGCAAGGCCTACCTTTGCAGTTTTCACTCACAGGCACAGGAATGAAGACTCTGCAAGGTCCCAAGACATGAAGGCTAAGCTGAGCCCGAGCAAGTCAGTCCCTTTAACGGGGAGGATTTGCAGAGTGAAAACAGGTGGCTGAGAGAACAAGATAATGTTCTATAAGCCGCTGGCAAGCCAGCGTTAGCAGAGGATGGCTCCCCCCTGGGAGAAGCACATCAATGAGACTCAGAGAAGCATTAGTTTTGTGCCACCGCCGTTGACAAATCTTGACACCCTGGTGTCACCCTGCGGCCACTAGACTCTGAGTTCGGTACTTGCCTTTAAATCCTGTTAGCAGCTTTACGACCTAGGTTAACCATTCACCATGTTTAGCCTTAGTTTTACTTAATTTTATGCTTCAATTTTTTAAAATTTATGTTTAGAATTATTCAGAGATGATGATAAAATAATATGCATGGAAATGGTTACATTGTAGGTGTTCAAAAGAATTAGAGGGATGTGTGTTTGAAAATTATGTGTGTGACTCTTTCAAGCCTTGGATCTAAATATTATTTTTCTCACCCCAGGCTTGGATAATTCATGAAGCCACTTCCACATCGAGCAGTTCACCGTGACTGTTTTCACATGGAAACGGTGTATTAAAGAGTCAGAAAAGAGGGTTGCAGCTGTCCATTTCTGGGGTTGCATGGTGTGCGAATCGTATTTAGATCTAGAAAGAGCAGCAGCAGTTAATAACCTCCATGTAGCAGAGGCAGAAAGCTTGCACTTTAAGAACTAAAACTTCATTGAACAGCTATTGACAGGAAGACTTAAAATGTGTGCACTTCGTGTAACAGCGAGGTTTCTGAACAGCAGTCACATCCTTACCATCAACACAGGAAAAGGGCTGAGGTGGCAAAGCAGGGCGGGATCTGAATTAGGACCAGGGAAGAGCCGTTTCTCTGAGCTACTTCTGTCTGAGGGTTTCCAACACCCAGGAGAGGAAAACCTGGTAAAAACGCTACTGCACAAAAGTCCTGCATTGTCTAGGGCGGGGGTGGGGATTGTCCTGCCCGCTGGCCCACGAAATCATTTGGTCTGGCCCTGCCGAGGCATTAGGGGTGAGTTAATGAAATGTTTGACCAAATACAGCAGGCTAATTTTTAAGTTGGTAATTTTGTATGGCCCATGAATGATGATATAAATACCCAAATGGCCCTTGGCAGAAAAAAACGGTTCCCCACCCCTGGTCTAGGGTGTTGCTTAGTAATTCACTGCAATCCAATAATTAGAGGGAGCGTTCTGAATGCAGGGTACTGTCATGGGGTTGTAGGAGACACAAGGTAAAAAAAAGATGCAACATTGCTCAGAGAACTTGCAAATACAGCAGGGAACGTAAGACATAGACACAAATATGTAACATGACATGAACAATAAGAGAAGGGAACTAAACAAGAGAGATTATATTCAGCTGGAGGAATCAAAGACTGTTTCATATAGGAAGTGGTATTTTCTTGAATCGTAGTCATTAAACTTAAAATTAGAAAAGATCCTGGAAGTAATTCAGTTTGATGCTCTGGGCTGGTGAAAATAGTGAGGCAAGCTCCCTAGAGGCAGACAGTATTAAGTATAGGACCCATTCAGGTTAAGTCCAGGTTTTATTCAGTGATATCACATGGCATGTGAGAAGAAGCACGGAGAGACAAGGCAAAAGGCTAGATTAGAGGAAATGAAGAAGAGCCTTGAACGCCAGGCTAAGAATTTGAAAATTGCTAATAGGAAACCACTCAACAAGTGTCGGATGAGAACCTACTGTGCGAGTCTGTATACTAGGGCAGGCAAACAAGGCCAATCCTCCATCCTAACTAGCCTTCCTTCAACATCAGTGCTTTCTGCTAGGCAGGGTAGGATAGAATAGGCAAAACCATAACCCCAGATGGATTCTTTTAAATAAGATCCCATAAAGAAAATTCCTAGTATTAAAAAACAACAACCATCCTTTTTAACATATGCTGTAACCAAGTTACGTTAGGATGTGCTAAGCTGGGAAGGGCATATGTATGTAATGTTTGGCATTTCGATATCTCACAGGCTAAATAAATGAGATATGGATCATATGTTTCAGAGTAGTTCTACGTTGCTATAATACTGCTGCAGGTTTGTGACTCTGTTATAGTCACCACAACTAAACACAATTTGGAATTATTGAAAACTGAATCATTCTTTATCTCAATGACAATGGAAACAATTTTCACTTTGTTCTGTGAGGCAGCTCAACCGGAATTGTACTTTGAAATAAAATAAATTATTCCCTGAGAAGCCTGACACGAAATCCACAATTTCTCCCTCATAAATGGAAATCCTTTTGAAATGAACCTGATTTAAGATATTGAACCATTAGTTTCAAAAGAACCGTCAGTCCAATGTATCTAAAACTGTCCTTTTTTGTTTGAAGACAATAAGATGCAACCTACTTACGTAGGTGGCAAATTTAGCTCTCAAAAACTTTGCTTTCAAGAGCCTTTTTGTGTTTGTGAGTGGAAAATAATAATCACAAGGCATAGTTTTGTAGCAAAGTCCAGAATCAACTTTTAAATGCATCCATCAGGAATTTCACTAAGAACTGGTTAGTTGTCTTTAAGTTTAATAATATTGATAAATGATCAATTTAAAAATAATAACCCATTCTATGAGTGCTAATATTTTAATAAAAGAAATACATGATCATGGTACAAAAATTAGGATATATAGTTATGAAAATATTAAAAACAAAAGGAAAAAATATCCCTCATAAATCCGTCATCTGGAAGTAACTGTTTTTACACTTCCTGACTCACTATGTTATTGTTCTTGAATAAAATGGGGTCATACTTCTTTCTAACTTTGACACATCTCTGCTTTATGATAGTCTATGAGAAAGAAAGATCTCTGTACACGCTTAAATATTCTCTGCTAATATTCATTTAAAATGACTCTACAGTATTCCACTTTTGTGTACTTGAAACTTCAGAGTGTTTGCCTCTTACCGAGCCCACAATGAGATAAGCAGTCCCATGCTCCTCAGTCATTATCACTCAAAGAGTATTCCGTGGAACAATGCCAGTCTGAAAACTGTTTATTAATCATCTGTGACAAAGTAAGCACACCAATTAAGGGTAAGCATTGAAACTGTTTATAACAATTTGTCATAGTAGACTGTGTCTGCTGTCATGTGATAATCATAAACAAACTGGGACCTGTATTTTTTACGCCTGCTCTAACTTAATTTAATTTTTCATACATTTATTTTTTTTTCATATCAAAAGTCTTTTTAATGGCTCTTTGTTTCTTTTTAAAATATTTATTGTTGAGAGTATTACAGATGTCCTCCTTTTTTCCTCCCATTACCCTCCTCTACCCAGTTCCTGCCGGTGGACCAATATTTTCATAAAAAATAAATGTATGCAAAAATAGATGTATACAGTTATACATTTATTTTTGATGAAAGTATTGGTCCACATAGATTGGGGGGTTGTTCCTTTAGCATGATTAGTTTAAAGAGAAAAATAAATCTATCTAATATGACTAGAACATCTGGGCCCAGAAATCACAGCCTGAGCCAATGGCTAGCTGACAGGAATGCTTTCAATGACACAGCAACTAAAATTTGGGGGAGTATTTGGGGACACATGCTGTGTTATCCATGGAGGGCATTGCTATTTCTTCTAACCTTGGAGACCTGGTTACTCCAGACCAATCTTTCTCAAAAATGTTGAGTCAGGAGAGAGAAGACAAAGTGGTGATAGAGAAGTGAGAACTATTGGGAAAAGGAAATTTGATAGAGGTAAAGAGGCATTTTACAGAGAGGTTGCCAAGAAGAAAAATAGATGCTTGCTAATTCACTTACTAAGGAACTACAGTCAACCTCAGCCAAAATTCCAAAAGATCAACAGATTTATATCCCATGCGGTGCAAAGCTGCATTGAGTTGACTTAATAAATATGTTCTTTGTGAAAGGATGACAGAATACTAACCAAGTGAGGCTGCATGACCCATACGTCATGTCAGTTCAGTTATGCAAAGATTCTTATAGGTTTTCCTTACTTTAATTTTCAATATAGATGAAAATTGCATTTTGTAAAACTATCACGAATTATATAAAACCATGATTCATCTGACTTTCTAATACGAGTCATTATTTGAATGGCATTTTTCACATACTCTTGAAAGATCTGTCATATGTTTGATCATTACAATTACTCTTACCCCATATGAGCTCCCTGTCTACTGTTATGGTTATGGGAGATGCTCCATTTATTACAGTGACTGAAAAGCTGAACAGAGCGTCTCTGCTTATGGAAGTGAAGTTAGAGAGAAACTAGTGACTCTGGCATCTTTGGGAGCTTTGTACAAAGAGACTCTTAAGAAGAGAGGATGAGAGCTAGGGCTGTGTCCTACAACACAGCTGCTAATGCTTCTTTCCAATATTTCCTATTCTTTTGAAATTGACTCTCTGTGGTTCTTGTAATGTAAAAGGACAAAATTATAGATATATGGTAATTTATTTAATCAAACTCTTATATTTATTTATTTAGGCTGCTTCACATTTTCACCATGATAATTAGTGGTAACACTGGACATCCCTTTAGCTATATGTTTGCACACATTCAATAGCTCTTTTAACCTTTTACACTCGCTTGCTTTTTTCTTGATTCCTTTATTCTACTCGGGATTTAATTTTTTAAATACCCCAGATTTTACAAAGCGCGGCAGTAGAATAAAAAACTGGAGTTTCTTTTCATACAAACTTATTTATTTGGATTTTTTTATATTTCAAATTATTGATACATTCAAAGAGTATAAAAAGAGCTGCTACCGATGCTAACCATGTCGAGTCACACTCGACATCCGAGTGCAAAAGGTTATTAAATTTCAAAATATTTTTTGACATTTACTTGGTTGAAATTTTAAAAGTTGTTAAGAGAAATCAACTCAGTTTTGTCAGCTTGTCAAAAGATTAATATAAATTAAATGTTTTACTCATTATAATAGCACCTACAAAAATTGGAAAAAATTGCCATGTATATATGTGTATGTGTGTAATATTTTCTACTAGAGGTCCAGTGCACAAATTTCGTGCACAGGAGAGGGGTGTCCCTCAACCCGGCCTGCACCCTCTCCAATCTGGGACCTCTTGGGGGATGTCCGACTGCCGGTTTAGGCCCAGGCCTAAACCGGCAGTCGGACATCCCTCTCAAAATCCGGGACCTCTGGCTCCTAACCGCTTGCCTGCCTGCCTGCCTGATTGCCCCTAACCGCTTCTGCCTTCCAGCCTGATCACCCCCTAATCACTCCCCTGTTGGCCTGATTGATGCCTAACTGCTCCCCTGCTGGCCTGATCACCCCCAACTGTCCTCCCCTGCCAGCCTGATTGCCCCCAACTGCCCTCCCCTGCTGGCCTGATCACCCACAACTGCCCTCCCTTGCCGCGACCTGCCTCCTCCACTGGAACCCGCCTCCTCCACGCTAGGTGGCGAAGACGCCGGAACCGGCCTCCTCCGTGCCACACAGAGCCACAGGATCCCCAGGCCTCACTGCACGGAGTGGCCACCGGGCCCTGCCTTTGCTGTGCACACGGCCATCTTATGGCAGCCATCTTGTGATGACATCACGCAAGGGCATCACACAAGGGCGTGACGCCACCTAGGCTTTTATTATATTAGATATGTCTGTAGAAAATGCTTGATGCTCAAATGTATTTTCAGACCCCAAGCAAAAGCATTAAGTTTTCTCCTTTTCTCCAGGGAATATTGATCTTTGCTACTTGATTATTCATCCTGAGAGAAAATAAAGCACTTGCTTGCCCTCAATTTCTTTACTTTATTTATATGTTGCATGCCACCAAAATTAATTTATTTTTAGTGTTACCTTTTTGCTTGTGAATCAAAACCAAAATGCTGAATAAAGACCTACATTTATTTTGAAATGTGATGTGAAATGAGAATTTAATGCATTTAAACATAAGGTTTCTCATCTGGGACTCCATTGAATTTTACATTGTAAAGCAATAATTTTTAAGTTGTTGAAAGTGGTTTAGCAGTTGTTTTAATATTTGATAAGATTTGTGAAAGAAGTAAAAGAGATAATTCTGTGAAGGATATTTTGCTGGACTACTCACTTTCAAATGAGCAATCATTTTTGCATGCTGGGTAAAAAGAAGGACCTGGGATACGGGCACACACGGGATTCAGTGACTGCCCTGGGATTCAGAGACCAAGTACATATTTAGCAAAGGGAGGAGAGTTTTGCAGGATTTTGAAATGTAAGATACAGGATAACATTTGGTCTTGAAAAGAGAAAAGAAGTTGCTGAGCTCAAGATCACAATGAATATTAATATAAATGAACTAATGATGCTTGAGTGACCACAGAATATTAGCTGAGATTGCTGTGTGGTAATCTGCAGCGGGAATATGGAGAGAGACTAGAATGCTCCTCTAAGTGAGAAAGTAGGTTTCAAAGGAATGATTAAGCAAGAGTAGCAAGCAGTTATTGAAATAATATCTTGTCCTTTTGGTTAAGATTTCAAAACGCTGCACAAAGTTTTTTTAAATCTTAATGTTTTTCTAAAATAAAAAGCCAAATATACGAGAAATCACCCTTTGAAAAACAATGAGTCTCTTATTGTTTTCATTTGCTTTTATAGTCGTATCCATAGAAAACCTATTTCATTGAACTGTAACAATTATTAGAACCATTAACATTATAATTGCCTCTTAAAATAACTGTAGGTATCTCTTAGCTTGGCAATCAGGTTATTCATCCACTTAACTATTTTAATTATAAAAGCAGGTGATTTGACGTAGCTTCTTAAAATCTTAGAAAAATTGAAATGAGAGAAAAATGAAATACTTCATGATATTTTGAAGGAAGAGAAATAATTAAGTGGTATGGCTTTCCAAAAGGTAAAATTTTTGAAGGCGAAATCAATGTGAATGAAATAACTAAGTGAGATGATGAGGGTGACAGTCATTGAGCTCCTCTTTCATACCCAGCTCCATTCTTTTGGAGGCAAAAGGCAAAGTGTTATTGGACCCCAATTTCAGTATTTAAAGTCTAACATTGTGATGGCTGTGTCTTACAGTCCAGGCAGTGTCCCTGAGGAAAATATCCATGTCTTTTTTAGTCAAGGACCACTTTTTTCTCCAAGTGATCTTTCCACTCGAGTCCTTCCTTGGAATAGTTTATCCCTATTCATAACTTGGAATAAGGACTACATTTCCCAGCTTTCTTTGCAGCAAGGTATGGCATGTGACTAAATTCCATATAAGCAGATACGTTATTGATCTTTTAGAGCGAGCGCAAGAGAGAAACATTGATTTGTTGTTCCACTTATTTATGCATTCATTGATTGACTCTTGTAAGTGTCCTGACTGGGAATGGAACCTGCAACCTTGGCATAAAAGGATGATGCTCTAACCATCTGATATACCTAGCCAGGGCCTATTTATTTATATATTTTTTTAAAAAATCGATGTGAGAGTGAAACATTGATCAGCTGTTTCCTGCATGCCTCCTACTGGGGATCTAGCTCATACCCCGGGTATGTGCCCTATAACCTCCTGGTGCATGGGATGGATGTCCAACCGACTGAGTTACACCAGCCAGGGGGTATACTGTTTTTAGACATTGAGAAGTTTCCTTAAAGGACAAGCAGCATGCAACCATTGTATTTCCCTATCCCCTTCCTCTACTTAGCTGTTAAGAACATAGAGTGATGGCTGAAGTTTCATCTTGAACCATCAACAAATGGGTCATGCCCTAACTATAACAAGTAGAAAGATAAAATTTTCTTGTTTTTGATACCACAAAGCACCATTTTAGCTTGAAAGAAATACTGAGAATGTATTTCAGATTTGAAAATTGTGCTTTTAAAAAAGAGACAAAAATGAGAAAGGTAAGAAATTCCATGAAATAAATAAAATTTAAGTTTTATATATATATATATATCTTCAGAGCAGGTAAATTGTACCATCTAGTTTAAAAGGGTGGGATAATCCAACATCTTGATGGAAGGATATCTGAAAGTTCATTTACACTCTCATTAGTACATTGGGACTATTTTCATATATAATCCTTTTGTAAGAAACTGAATTATATAAGTAAGGTTCTATATTTTCAACTTGACCACTAATTCTTTTCTAAGTTGAATACAAAATAAGAAAGAACAATCTACTCCCACAGATGGAAAATAACACCATGCATGGTCCATTTGCCTTTCCCTGACTTTTGCAGACAATGCTGAACAGAGTGAAAGTGCTAAGGACCATTGTATTGTGATTCTCAAGCACCCTTGCAACAGAACCACCTGTAGTAATAATCATTGGCAGTAATTTGATAGTTATGAAGGGGTTCAGTTTTTCTTCCTCCTCCCACTTGCATAACAAAGGAAGGCCAGCATGCCTAGAAATCATTTCTAGAGACCCCGAGTTTCCCTCTCCTATTCAGGGGAGAAGCTTATTGCAAAATCTGATTTTCACCACTATGGTAAAAACAAAAGAAGACTGTAGTTACCTATATCGGTAAACCCAATCCTTCATTTATAAACCTAAGTATTTATAAGTAAGAATGGATAACCATGAGTCACCAGAATTGGAGGAAACCCAATACCTTCATGTAAAAGGAGAAAACAGGTCAAAAAGAACTAATCCTAGAGGAACCCCCAAAAATGAAATAACAGAAAATAATTTCAAAAGTCATAGAACAAGAGCAAAATACTATTAAAAAGGAATAACCTAAGATCAAGAAAAAAAATCTTAGACATTAAAACCATGGTACTAAATTTAAAATTTTTAAATTTTAATGAAAGGTCTAAATAATCAATTGATATAGCTAAGACAGCTCCCAAATATAAAAAAGAAAAATATAAATTTAATAGAAAATTTATGAGGAATACAGAACAGATTCAGATTTTCTAATATCTGTTTTTCCAGAAAGCAAGGATAGAGAATAAAGGAGAATGAAACCCACAGTTTTTGTACTATTCTAACACATAAGCATTTTAGAACCTCAGGCACACAACTAAATTAAGAATAGCTTGTCGGTGGGATAAAGTTAGCACTGTGTTCAACAGACACAAAGATTTTAAGAACCAGTTTTCTGACCCAGTATAAAGTATCAAAGAAATACTAAAAAAATATTTCACTAAGCTGAAAAATGACTTTAGTTCAAAACAGCCCACCAAGTGCCAAACAGTAATAGTACTAATAACAACAACAACTATAAGTACCCAATAAAGACTGTCAGATTTGCAAATAAAAATACATACATTTAAGACAGTTTTATATTCATTGTTTACCTGAATTTAAATTTAACTGGGAGTTGGATGTTTTGTCTAACCACCTTAATTCCAAATCCATATACATTTAGATGAAATATTTGAACTCCAAGGATAAAGACAACTCTAGAAATTAACAAGGTAAAGAGTGGAGAACTCTAACAAGCTACCACAATGGAATGACTCAGATTGGCATCAGACTTCTCCTCTGAAACATGGGAAACTGTGTTTGGAAAGATGCTAGAGAGTTCACACAAAGGATTGGAGACCTAAAGTTGAGTACTAGCCCTAGTGTCATATAAATTTGTGAGTGAAATAAATTACTCTACAATAAAAATCAAACTTCTGTTTAAGACCATTCTAAATAATGAAACATTGGAAGCATTTCAATTAAAACCAGGAATTAGAAAATTAAGACTATTATCACCATTAGTTTGCATTATACACACATGCTTACAAAATGAGGCACTGTAATTAAAAAGTATAAATATTGCAAAGAAAGAGATAAAGCTAACAATTTTCTTGGTATGGTTGTCTAAGAAAAATTCCAAGATAACTAATTTAAAAACTACAAAACTAATACTAGAGTTGAATACAGCAATTATAAATAAGACATGCAAACACTAATAGTTTTTCTGTGTATCAGCAGGATCCAATTAGAAAATTTAATGGAATTTGAGATCTCATTAAAGGTTAAAAAGCAATGAAAAATTTTAGGAATAAGCTTAGCATATATTGTGCAAGTCTTTTAAGAAGAAAATTAAAAATGTAGTGAAATATTAGAAAGACTTTGGCAAATGGAAAGACACAGCATATTTTAGTATGGAAGAGATAATCATTTTCATGTTATCAGTTTTCATCAAATTAATTTGTAAGTTCATTGCATGGACAGTCAAAATTCAGCTCCCTCAAAAGAAACTTTATTGCCCTTACCAGTTTGGCTCAGTGGATAGAGCGTCGGCCTGCAGACTGAAAGGTCCCAGGTTCTATTCTGGTCAAGGGCATATACTTTGGTTGCAGGCACATCCCCAGTGGGGGGTGTGCAGGAGGCAGCTGATCGATGTTTCTCTCTCATCAATGTTTCTAACTCTCTATCCCTCTCCCTTCCTCTCTGTTAAAAAGTCAATAGAAAATATTTTGAAAAAAGAAACTTTATAGAACTTAAGGAGCTGATTCTATATATTTCTTGGGAGGAGTAAATGCATAAAAGTGACAAATATTTTGAAAAAAGATGACACTGTCATTTATCAGCATTAATGCTATAAAGGTACAGTCATTAGAACAATGTTGTATTTGTGGAAGAAGGGACAAATTAAACACTGCAAATGGAACCAAGGATTTATAAAGACACCCATGTATATATGAAAATCTATTTTAAAATAAATTTATTAATTCAACTCCATGAAAGAAATAGTGGCTAATACAATCTTTCCGTAGCCTCTCGTCATTGGGAAACACACAGCAGTGAAATGACTGCAGCTTCAGGAAGGAAATACCTGATGCCCAAAGGAGAGAGGCCTAGGTAGCCTTCCAGGTGAGACGGGCGACCTCTGAGGTGGCACACATCTGCACCAAATGGCCAGCACCAGTGGGGCCCAGCTCACCTTCACCATTACACTTGAGCAGTCTTGGTCTGGCAACCACTCCCTAAACACTCCACAGCTATTTCCTAAATACACACCTCCTTCACATCTGCCCATGTTTCTTCTGGCCACAATGCTCTCCTGTTTCTTCATCTGGGAATACTCTCTGTACTGGTATCTTCCAATCTTCATCTCAGATGTTTTCTCTTCCAGGATATTTTGCTTAGCTTCTCAGAAGAAATCAAGTTCCCTCTCATGCACCCATTATTTTTTCTTTATATAACAACTACTAGAGGCCCAATGCACAAAATTCGTGCAAGGGGCTCGGCCCTCGCAGCCACGGAGGCTGCCTCGGCCCTGGCTTTGTCTAGAAGGACGTCCAGAAGATCGTTCAGCTGTCTGGTCTAATTAGCATATTACGCTTTTATTATTATAGATGTGTTGATCATCATCTTCTGACTTGTTTTATTCTGTGTGCATGTCTCCCCAAAGACTGCATGCTCCTTAAGGATCAAAGGCATTTTATTTCCCAGAGTTTATTTCTCTTGGAACAACACACAGTAGAGTTACTAAATCTTCATAAATGATGAATAAATATTCATTTAAAATGCATCATTAGTATTTTCATGAATACTTACAAACTGGTTCCACTGTTCTTAACAGATATATTTTTACTTAAGACATAATCCTATAACATGGAATGTTAAATATTTTTTTAAAATGGGACATTTTCACCATCAATCAATATCATTTTTTAAAAATTTCCATCTTTATACTCTTGTGGGAAAGTCTCAAGAAAGAAACTACCTTATCAAATGTGTGAATTTTGATGTTCTATAAATACAAGATTTAAAGTAGAATGTGCTCTATATAAATAAGAAGCTATTTCCCTGAAAAGATAATACATATGTTACATTTCATATTCTTGCAATACTTATTTGAGAATATTTAGTTACAACTTAAAGTGTCAGGAAAATGCTGATAATTGGAAACGCTGTCCCGAAAGTCAGAGGTGGGTGCCCTTGTAGACTGCATGGCTCATTAGCCTGTCATATCTTAAAAGGTTAATGAATTCTCCATGATGACGAGACTTTTCTCCTAACTTGTGCCCTTAAATTCTTAGCTGGAAGAAAAGTAAAAGCAGAAAGACAGATGGAACTACAATAAGTTCTCTCCCTTGCCTCATCTCTTATCATCAGTATTCATGGCATTGACTCTGAGTCATCTAAGGGTGTTCGAGAAGTAGTTAGAATACTGATAGGCAGAAGCAATAAATGTGAGAGAACCTATGATTATCCTGTTACTCGCCTTTTCCAGGGTGATGCTAAAAGCAAAGAAGCAACTCTAAAACTAAATAAACCGGAGATGTCATTGCACACCTGGAAAACAAACAAACAAAAAAACCCTTTAAGTCCCCCAAATTATATGATAGGTCTGAATGAATCAAAATGTTTGCATTCATCTTAAGCAAGTACTAAAATTGGGTTTATAGACAGAATGCTGAATAATATCTAATCTTCCAAAAGTATTTAAAAGTGCTCAGTAATTTCTATCTATTTCCACCCCCCCACACAGGCTTGTCTAATATTGATTTAAATATAACTGACCTGAGTTTACATTTCTAGAAGAAAAAAAAATATTAAAAATGAAAAATATTTCAGGTTACAAGCTAATTCATGTTTTTCCATTATACTTCTTTCATATTAACACTTTGCAAAGCATACATTTTAAAGATAACCAATAGTCTGCCCGGCCAGCGTGGCTCAGTGGTTGAGCACCGGCCTATGAACCAGGAGGTCACAGTTCAATTTCCAGGCAGGGCACATGCCTGGGTTGTGGGCTTGACCCCCCAGTGTGGGGTGTGTAGGAGGCAGCCGATCAATGACTCTCTCTCATCATTGAGGTTTCTATCTCTCCCTCCTCTCTGAAATCAATAAGAAATATCTATATATATAAAAGCCTAAGTGACTCGTCAACTGTCTGACCACCCTGTAGCTATGACACACACTGACCACCAGGGGGCAGACGCTCAATGCAGGAGCAGAAACCATAGGCATGGAAACATGGAACAGACTGATGAATGTTATTGTTTCTATTATGTTATGTTATTGTTAACATTTATTGAATACTTGCCATGTGGCAGATACTAAGTACTTTTACTTTACAAACTCATTCAACTTTCACAACTACTGATATCTTGTGAGGTAGGAACTATTATTGTATCCACTTTACAGGCGAGGAAACTGACAAAGTGTTTCAGTAAGTAGTGGAGTCTGACTCTACAATTTAGTCATTTAACCACTGTGTTATATTGTTTCTCAGTGTAGGGTAATTATCATAGCATATTGTATAATGACAGTCATTTACTATTTTTAGGCACTGTGCTAAATATTTTACATACAGTATTCAATTAATCCCTGTAAGAATATGAGAATTTAAGTTTTAGGATCCTTTCCATGGTGGTGTGGATTGGTCTGGAAATGTGCTAAAATGGGAAAGAAGGAAACGATGCCTGAGCCAAGTGTCTATAAAGGAAAGGCTATCTTCCAGAATTCAAAGGATGTGATCCCATTCCAGGCAGAGTGGGAGGATCCTAACCAGGTGCACCTGGCTGATTCAGACGTTTGTTGCAGTGGAGGAGGAGGAGGTGTGAGGTGGCTGGTACAAGAGTTGAGGAAGGTTAGATAATCAGGCGTACCAGGGATCTGGTGGTTCTCAGGACATGGTAGACAATTGAAGCTTGTTCCAAATGTTGATTAAAAAAAACAAAACTGTTCCAAAAATTATGAAAGAGCCAGGTTATAAGCAGGAAAGTGACAATATCAGACTTAAATTTTAAAAAATCAGCTAAGGAGCCCTGAAGAGTGTAACTCCGAGAGGGCAATGTCCAATGAGTAACTGTCTCAGTTTATTGAATGGATGCTTGAATGCACATTTATTAATTTTAATAAATTCTGTTCAGTATTGGATTATTTCTTTTTTTCTCTGAAGGCACAAACGAAACAAACCACATTATCTTTCTCTTTTTCCTGTGCCCTTTCTCTCTAATGAACACAGTGCTGCTTAAATGATACGCTCTCAAAAGGGCATTATATAAATGTGATGCACCAAGTAACTTTATACCATAGTTTGAATATTAATTAGAAGAGAAGATTCCCATAGGTCAAACTTTGAGGTCACCACTCTTTATCCTGTGACATGGATGGGATGAAGTTCACCCGAACTGTTAGAAAAATGAATTTCTTTAGCTTTGGTTAAATATTTGGCTACATTGCTCATGTATAATGAAAATATTTATTCCCAGAGATCTTGAAAAAGGGGGTAAGCAACTGAATTGCTTTGTCCTTTGGTATGTACTCTTTTCTGACAGTTTAGAGATGCTATTTTTAATGGACCACTCTAGTACTACATTGACCTTCCTCTAAAACTCCCGAGTCTGAAAAATTAGATCACATCACTTAGTCCCTTTCTTATCACTACAGAAGCATCTTAAGATGATAAATGAACTTTTTGGCATGAATGAATGGAAAGGAGGTTTTTCTCAAGAAGCACATGAATACCTGCTAAAATTTACAGCTGCTCTGTGCCTATTCGTTCTATGATTCAAATTCACCTTTGTCCTTTCAAAATTGCATCTATTTTGATCCGTTTACTCTAGCTTGAAAACCTAACTGATTTAATATGCATCCGTAATGTTCTAAATTTTACACTGTAGAAAATGTGTTATCTGGCATGCAAGATTTTACTCTTGAAGCTTTCTGAGGTATCACAATATTTCTACCTTGTTATAGCAATAGTTGATACTTTTGTGATTGGTCCCTACAATGGCTTCTGCTGAAGACCCTTCAGGAAGCTCATGATCCAAGCCAGGAAAAAGAAAAGGACCACAGGAGTTCATCCAGGCAGTTTGTACACTCAATAGACACGCAATGCAGCCCATCTCTGTGCTAGATTCTAGGAAACTAGCAGTAAATACAATGGATGTTATAACATGAAGAGCTTGAAATGACTCAGTACGTTCACACTGCAGCAAGTAGAGAGGCCGTCTGCACTTAATCTCTTTGCCTGAGCTACTTAAAGTTCTTGTCCCCTGAGGATGCCCATGGGCTCGAGCCTGAGTGAAAACCAACACACTGTTGCCTCCATTGAGAAGGTCTTATTAAGCAGTGAAAATGAAGAGTGTGCCTCATGACGCAAGTCATTTACATTCTGGCACAAGCTCCTTACCCCCCCTTGCCCACGACACCAAGGTCCTTATGCTGCAGACCGGTAGGAAACAATGTGCAGATGGGCAGCCAAGCTTCTCCCCTCATTTTGCATGGCATTGCTCTGGACTATAGTCCTACCTGGTTGAATTACCAGCTGTAGTCCCAGTTCACAAAGGCTGTAATTTGAGTGCATACGTAAGGAAAGTCTAAACCTTAGTGTGAAAGGCCGAAGAATCCCCGTTAGAGTAGACGTTGGGAGCAGCACAGACACAAAAGAGAATGTGGGGCAGACCAGTGCTCCTGTCCTCCAATTACATCCCTTTGATCACACTGGTTGACTCCATCAGTTTCTTTGTGAAAAGGAACTGGAGTGTGATCAATAGGTACTATGTACTTGTTAGAGTAGCTTCTCAAACATAATACGCCTACACACCTCCTGGGGACCTTGTTAAGAATGGGACCCTGATTTAGTAAGTCTGGGACAGGCCCTAGTTTGTACATTTTTAACAAGTTTCCAGGTGATTCCAATGCTGGTTGGACAGGGGCCACACTGAGTAGTGAGGCTTGGTGTTTGTGCTGTTTACAGTTCATTGCATACATCATTACAGCTGATTGGGTTCAGTCATTCTCAGTATGTTCCTTGGCTGTGTTCATGAAGATATGAATTAAAGATCCTTTATCTAATGGTTGTATTCAAGATGATTCTATTCAGAATTATTAAAAATGTGTAAATAAAGGCAGAGAATTCACACATATATAATTGATTTCAGAGAGGAAGGAAGAAGGAGAGAGAGATGGAAACATCAATGATGAGAAGAATCATTGATCGGCTGCCTCCTGCATGCCCCACACAATGGGGATGGAGCCTGCAACCTGGGCATGTGCCCTGACTCGAATCGAACTATGACCTTCTGGTTCATAGGCCGACGCTCAACCACTGAGCCATGCTGGCCTGACTACTCACTTCTTTCTTGATATCTTATACCTGCACAGGCATTATTCTTTCCTTTTACTGGTGCTGGGTAGCTTTGCATTTGGTTGACTGTGTAGGACTAAAGGCCTGACCTTTCCCAGAAAGTTGTCCAGGTAGTCCCCAAAGCACGGGAGTCCTGTGGCTCTCAGAAAGGCACATAGGGCTGAGGTGAATAAGAATCAGAGAATCTTACATTTATGCCCAATCAGTATAAGTGTGTATAGACAGGAACTTAATGTAAAATTTATACTTCCAGCCACTTTCCATATCTCCTCATATGCTGCAATATTGATTTTGTATTACTATTTGGCTCTGACCAACCAGTGACACAAGGGCAAATTCACAAAGAGAATGAAGAGAAAGCCAGGGAGCTCAAGTGTTATTGTTTATAAACTTAGAGAAAAATCTGCAAAACTCAAATGAGTCATGGATAAGAGCACATTAGCTGCAAAAAAAAAAAAAAAAAAAAGGAAGTGGTAAAAACACTCCCAGTATATAAACTACTCATCTCCTAGGAGAGGGCTAGCAAAAAAAATCCTGGGAAATTGGATTAACAGAGAGGAGCCATGACTTAGCTTGATCATAAATCACGGCATGTGAGAAATGTTAAGTAAGCTTGAGACTCATGATTCATTCATTCGCTCAACATTGTGACAAGGACAAGGCACTGGGGAAGGTTTCAGAGTCATAAGTCTGTGCCTTCTAGTACCACTCTATCAAATTTGTTCACTGAATATGAGCTAGCACTGTGTATGTGCAGGAGATACAAATATGAATAAGAAACAGTCCCCGGCCTCAAGTGGTCCATTGCTATGGGCCTGACAGACAAATTAAGTAGGAGATTAAAATATATGAGAAGTGCCCTAGCTGGGTTGGCTCGTTCGATAGAGCATCAACCTGCGGAGTGAAGGGTCCTGGGTTCCACTCCGGTTAAGGACACGTAACTCGGTTGCAGGCTCCTCCCTGGCCTGGACCCTGGTCAGGGCACGTGCAGGAGGCAACCAATCGATGTGTTTCTCTCACATTGATATTTCTCTCTGTCTTTCCCTCTCTCTTCCACTCTCTCTAAAAATCAAAGGAAAAATATCCTTAAGTGAGGATTTAAAAAAAATTAAAATATATGAGAAGTATTACCTGTCCCATGTCTGACTTATACAAGCCCTGAGTTTAAATAGGAGACTTTGTTGGGATTCTGATTATACAAAAAACTCTTTAGCAGGGTAGAGAACTTTTTCCTTGTGATTGTTACCTGTTGATATAATTGTGATTTTCTGTAGTAAAAAGGAGACATTTGCTCTCACCTTCACAATAGCCTTTTAATATTGGAGCTGGCTACCATAATTATATTTAGACTAGTAGCCCTGCACACGAATCCGTGTGCCAGTAGCTTGCCAGTAGCTCGCTGCCGCCCTCCAGTAGCTCTCTGCCCACTGCCCTGCTCTCCTGTAGGCTCCCCCGCCCTCCCTACTAGCTTGCTGCCCTGCCCCCTACTGTAGCTCTCCACCACCTGCTTGTAGCTCGCTGCCCCACCCTCCTGCTGATCCATGATCTAGTCAATATGTAAATTTGTATATTACATCTTTATTATATAGGATAGTCTTCGAACTAAACACCTATTCCTTTTTTTTTCAAAGAATAATAGACATATAGTTAATTCATAGCATATTACATGACTTATATTATCAATAGAGTATATAATAAATTCATTTCACCCAATTAAAACCCTGATTTATATAAGAAAGAGCAAGTAGAGAGAGAAGGAAAAGCTGGGGACAGTGTGAAAGCAAATGTTGCTTATTTTTCTTGAGAAAGCTATTGGTTACCTGGGAGAATGCAAAGAAGACATATAGGGCATTTTGTCTTTGGGCAGTTAGATGTGTCGGCAAAGAAAGCAATTCAGGGATTTTCCAAAAATCGGAGAAAATCGAAGTGTTTTCTTGTGCAGTGTATAGAGCAGCTGTCTCTGTCTTAGCCTTTCCATCTTAGCGACACCAGCTCTTCACCATTTTTCTTATTAAGACGTCTCACCCAAAATGCTTTCTATTTTTCACACCATCTTGGTGAAATTAGCTTTTGAGCTCATTCTTGAAGAAATTAATGGGCAGTATTGGCCTCACACTCTCCATGGTAACATTATAGGCTTAAAAAATAATTAGGTAGATTTAGGCTAATTTAGCATACAAAAACAAGTACACATTCAGTCATTTTCTAAATGACTGTATTAGAGGACTAAATTTCCTTTCCAAGAGAAAAAATAATCACACCCATTTCCTCCTTTCTTTTGTGCTTTTTAAAATAAAATGTGAGTCTCTGGCCAAAGTGATTGTGAGGAAGAGAAGCCATCCTGAAAGGTAATTTATAAGTGTGACTGAAGCAGCTAAATAAACTAAAATCTAACATAAATACTGTCAAAAGCATGAATCAGACCATTAGGACTCAGAATACTCAACCGAAATGGCACACCTCCAACAGAACAAACATACGTGCTCAATTTATCAGGGTAAAATAAAGTTTCTGTGTAGGACTGAGTTAGGGCAAAGGAGAATAAAGGGGGAAAGAAAGGAGCTGTTTTCTGCACTGGGACCTAGCTATTCTGATTAAGAGTGAGCACTGACTGAAGGCCTCCCGGATGGGACCCTGGGCGGACTCTGGAATGCTTTGCTACTCTGAGGCCTGCAGAACAGCATCCTTGGTGTCATTGTGATAAATGAATCTACATCTGCATTTTAACAAGATTCCTAAATCTCATTCATACGGAATTTAAGTTTGAGGTGTACACCTATACTGCAAACAGGACATCAACATTTCCCAAAAGTATGCCACAAAGTGTTCAGTTACTTCTGGGTACCAGTGTTTTATCAAGGAACAAGGAGATCCTTATGATCAGACAGGTCTGATCATAAATAGATAACTAAATAAATATCTGTACAAAGGCAGATGGAGTAAAGGTCAATTGTTTCCCTTCTAATTATTTTGCAATTTACATTTCATACGTGCTAGATAAATAAAAATATCTATTGCGCATGTTGATGCTTAAAGTTTATTTTTTAACATGTTAGTTGACCCTAAGTCAATTGTTTATTTTTATTAATTTAGCTGTTGAACCCTTTACTCAAATGAAATATTTTTGCCACCTAAAATAATCATTTAAAATAAGCAATTTTTAAATCTCAAAAAGAGTGGGATTTAAGAATTTATTAGTATATTCTTATTCAAAGCAGACAGTCATCCACTATAAAAATCACACACAATCATTAGTTGATTAATTGTGTCAAGGACATTTGTCTATAGGCCTGTTATTTCTATAAGTACTAGAGGTGTTTTATAAAATGTAATACTATTTCCAGTAATTAGTGGCTAGCACATGAAAGCTTAAATCTTTCAGGAGAATGTAAAGACCATCAAATGTTCATTTACAAGAAAATACAGAATAAAACATTATCCAAAACAATTACTTTGGGTTGCTTATTGTCATTTTCTTATAATGACTCAACCAGTTATTAATAGAATGAAAAAAAAAAAGAGACAGGAATGTTAATTAAAGGTTTTCTTTATCCCCCAACCAGCAGCAGCTAAACTAATGCTTTAACAAACAGAAAAAACATTCTTGGTGACTTAGCCAATGACCCCATGATACCCTTTCTGACAGCGAAACATTTCATTTTATAGTACTTAAACAGCCAGGTTATAGAACTGTTAATAAAGAAGTCTTATTTGTCTTGAGATATGTGTAAAGTGTTGTAGCTGACATTGTACATTGGTTTAAGGATCTCTAAAACACTGGGGAAAAAAGTCTGATTTCTAAAGATTGGCTTTCAAAAGGAACAGTATCCCTTAGGGCAAGAAATAATAACACTCAGTGCTTTAAAATATTGTAAAGCATTTTTCAAATGCTATTTTCATTAGAAAATCTGGCATTTCCAGATTAAAGATTCATGGTTTTCACCATATGTGACTGACCCTAAAAACATGGCAATTTTGCTGACCGGCGAGTCTGACCAGGGCTCTGGGAGGGAAAACAATAAAGATGGTAGTCAGTGGTCTTGGTAAAGCATCCAACATGCCCCTCTCAGAGGCTTGATGGCCTTTTCTTTTCTCATTCAGTGTTAACTATTTAAATTGTTTTTAGATTTATTGAAGCAAACTGCTTGGCCAATCTAACTTATTTCCCTCAAATTGTGGTAGGGCTAGGTTAAATTAAATAAAATGGCCCAAAATAATGTCCTGAGTCTTTGTGGTAAATCATAGACTATGTGAGGATTGAGATGTTTTTTTTAAAAAATGTCATAATATGAAATCACTTTCCAAGTAGATTGTATTCTGATTGACTAATTTAAACATCATAGTAGTAATTAGTATTGTCCTTCAGATTCTCCATCTTAAACTCTTAAATTCTAAATGTACCCTCTAAACTTTTAGGTCAGGGTTGACTATGCTAAAGTGTCATGTTCAGACTTGGGGATGGTATGGGTTGTATTAAAACACTGAGTATCGATATAGTCACTGTTGATTACATTGAGATCCTAGAGCTTTGATACTTTGCTTTCAGCTTCCCCAAAGACATTCACACTTTTTTCTGTTACCTTTCCAAGGGTGAGACATATGCCCAGGAGGAGTAAGGAAATATTAAAAAATAGGACTGCTTTCTCTGAAGCAAACTTGATTCGGTCACTAAGGGAAAAAACTGCACATAACTCTATTTCATTTTTACATGAAACATAGCTTATCCTTTCTGTATAGACAATGGAAGCAAATATCCAAAAAAAATTTAGGCAAATAGTTGACTTGGACCATGTATAATTATCTGAATATACCAATTAGGAGGAGGTGGGATTAAAAACCTGAATAATTGCTTTGACTCTGGAAGTAAAGACATATTCTGAATAACCAACATCGTCTTTCCTTTTTAAACTAATTTCTTAATAACTGAATGACCTAAAGGGCATTAATTATCTTTAAGATACAGATCAAATATCATTTTTAATAATAATCAACTTCACATTTCTCATAGCAGTTTACTTTCTCAGACCTTAATTTAGTGAGCTAACATTTTCTCATTACCAAAAATACTGCATGAGTGTCCATGCAATTCCTTTAGGAAGTCAATTGCATAGCATCCTGATCTCAGCTTAGGAAATCAGCTGTCAGGGACACATAATTTCTGTGTGCCTGGCTTTAAATTGCTATCTTTCCAATTCTATCATCAAATATAAAGAGCTTATGAGATGTGGAAGTCAATAATAAACCACTCCTTCAGTAAGGAACCTGTGGCTTTCTCATCATGAATGATCCTATATTCCAACCCCCTGACTACATTATTCTTTGTTACATGCTTACATTTCTGTCCAGATGCAATAATATTTTTATAATTGGAGGGACTTTCCATTAATGATGATGATAGGGACTTTCCATTAATGATGATGATGAACCTAATTTACAGACTACCACTATTTACATAGGATAATTTATCCTTGCATTTATACCTGGAAAATATTAGAGAAATCCATTTTTATCAGAAGTATATGCAACTTAAATTACATAGAATATATAAGACCATACTGAACTTTTACTTGTTTTTTCTAGCATGTTTTCTGCTTCTTCCATTCTCAGTTTTTTTCTCTTGGTTAAAAAGAATCTAAAAACACATGTCTTTACAAGTTACAAAGGAGTGATTTACACAGAATCACTTTTGTATGTTTGGGTTATGAAAATACCTTGAATATTTATGGAAAGCAAATGAAACATAATAAATAATGCATATTATTATGTTGATAATATTATCTCAGTTTAATTAATGAATAGATACTGATACCTGCTGTTTACATTAGAAATCAAACTAAGCAAGAATAATTACCTTAGAGAATCTCTCATAATGCAATGTTATTTATGAACCTTGTTAACTATTTCAAAATCATTAACATTACCCTTACCCCTCCTCCCAAGATGTAACGTAGCTGCTTAGTTGCTTCTTCAAAGACAGTCTTCAGGTACTATATATATTGTTTCCAATGTAGACCATTGCTATTTTTCCAAATTTTAGATGTATAATTAAAAACTTCCCCCCAACCTATGCCACTCAGAATTTATGTACCTTTGTTCTTAGGGGGCATCAAACACACCTCAAACTGGAGGGCATATGGGGGGTGGGGTGACCTGGGCTCAGGGATACTCCACCCCTCCAGGCTTCATCCTTCAGGAAGGTAGTCCTTACACTTCAGAGTCTGTGATAAAAAGGCAAGTTCACAGCCCTGTCTTTGCTTGGCACAAAATGTCCTCCTAAAGAGAATGCTCCTCGAGGCTGAGAAACTTGGCTTAATCACAACCTCCCACAGTCCCATCCCCTTGGCCCCAAGGCCCTGCCCCAGGTACCACTCACCCAAGCACCACTCACCCAGGTCCCAGCCCACTTCTGAAACCAGCAACCTCTTGTCGCCCAGCCATATCCCATCAGCAAGGCCTTTACATTCATTGTATCCAATACCTGGTCCTTCTTCCTTCCTTCTCTTTTCTGGATCACTCTTCCCACAACACCCCAGAGCAGATCCACTTTATAGTTCTTCCAGCTCTCTAGTGTTCCCTCGAAGCACTAGCCTAGCTCACAATTCCTGCAGATAATATTTGCTGCCCCTCACATAATGCTAAATTTGATTATCATTCTTTAAATCCAAAACTTCTATACAAATACAATGCAACAGGAGCCACCATATGGAATGTCAAATACCACACATTTATTTAAAAATGCTCTTAGCCATCAGTAAGAAAAAAAAATCTTGATTATTACATTAGGGCACCGAGACTCAGAATGATTTGCCATGGCTACACATTAAGAAAATGAATGAGAGAAACTTGATTCAAATTCAGGACCATCTATCTTTGCACACTTTTTTCTTTCCCCCTGACACACTGATTTACAATGGTAATGTGTTCAATAAAAAGTCTATTGATATAATTATGCATCTGTTAAGAAAAAAATGGTCAAGGAGTTGAACCATTTTGTGACAATTCTGATTAACATTTGCTCACATCTATATATATATAAAAGCCTAATATGCAAAGTGTTCCCTTGGGAGTTTGACTGACCAAGAGTTCGATTGCTTGCTATGACGTGCACTGACCACCAGAATGAAGGGAGGTCCCGGCTGGCAGCTAGCAGCCACTAGAGACTCTACCCATGCACAAATTTCATACACTGGGCCTCTATATCAAATAAAGGCCAGCGATCTCATATTTAGGGAACTGTTTTCCTTATGTATACTCATTAGATGTGTTTATTGATTTGATACTTCTTGTGACAAATTGTGTCATTTTTATGCAAACCTATTATTTTCTTATGGGGTACATCTTCTTTCCCCTTCTTTCTATCTGTCATCTCTCTTTTTTCATTATCCTTTAACTGGTCACTCTGGTGTACCTTAACCACACAGGCATTACCATGAGGCTCTCACTTCTACTATATTTTCCTAAACTTGCTGAATCTGGTGGTCCCTAATCTGAGAGTAAGAGGGAGAGGAACAACCTTTTATAAGCTAGTTGCTTCCTGTGGCTGTCACAATAATCATTACTTTTACACTCTTGCCTACTATTTATAAGAAGTATTGATGTTGCATTGACAAATGAGAGCAAATACTCTCTTGGCTTGTACCGTTCCTTAATTCTAAGTACCAGGGAAAACTCCGGCATAAACCCATAGCATAGCATGAATCTATGTAAACTGGCAATACCTCTGAGCCCTTTGTTATCAGGCCTCTCAAAACTGGAACATCTTAGGGAAAGTAAATTGGCAGAGAGAGACAAGGCCAAGCTTTGCAATCAGCTAAGTGTTTTGACACAACTGTGGTACTGACTGGCTGACTTCCACCAGGTCCCCTTTTTTTTTTTCTTTGATGGATTCTGATGAGAGTTTGACTTAGATTCGACTACCTTATTATTATTCAAGTATTATCTTTAAAATAATAATTTCAGGAGCTTAATATAGAAATCCCATTTGTTAAAAAAAGTCAGGAAGTGGAAATGTAATTGTATCATCCTCAACTTTTATTGAGAGTCTTCTAGTCCCAGGGCACTCTGTGAGGTAGGTAGGTTCTAGAAAGGTTATTTATCTATTGAGTTTTAGAATCTAGCTGGGGAGATTAGACAAACATATAAAAAGAAAAACGTAAGTGCAAAGTAGCACATGTCAAAAGACATATGACAAATACCGAGAAGTGGTCAGCATTCATTTAGAATGGGTAAGCATCACAAAGGGTTGAGATTTCAGAAAAGATTTTCTAAGGGGAACCAGGACTTACATTTAACCTTGAAGCAAAAGGAGGCTAGGTATTAATAATAATAGCAAGTAACATTTATTGGAAACTTAGTTCTTTATAAGTATCTAACACTCTTAACCACCCAAGGGGATTGATATTAGTATTGCCATTTTGCAGGTAATAACAACAACAACAAAAAACCTGGGGCTAAGAGAAATTACAGTCTGCTTTATCACTTATAAAATGGAAAATAAGGTGCATTTTCTTTTATTTTCACACCTCAGAGATCATGTTTGTGAAGAAACAATCTACATAGCAAATTTGACTTCCATCAAGGTTAAAGCACTTTCTCAAGATAACATAAAGAAAGAATGGAACCTCCCATGACTTATCCACTCTCTAATACTTGGCCATTTTATCAAACACATGACGTCATTGATCTTATTTGAGGGGGGTTACTTGACAATACAGACTTCCATAGAGTAAAAAAGTAAAAATGACCACATTCATTTCTCTTTTTCTAATCTGGGATAATGAAAGCAGAATAGCAATGATTCTAGCAGAGACCTGTAATCACTAACATCAGTAAAAATCCCCCCACGCCCCCACAGAGAGAAGCATCCAGGCATACCCAAAGGAGGGAAATATATATGGTTCATATAAAATACGTATTCTTTCTTGGAGATAATCATGTCTCAGTCTTAGAGACTAAAATTAAAGAATGATAAAAGAGAATACTTAAGAAAATAATCTTGAGCTAGAGTCCTAGATTTTAAAAAGATTAAATTCATCCCTTTTATCAAATGCCTCATCCCATCCCATCAGTGCCAGCTCTCTCTCATCATTTAATGTTCTTATCTTGTAGAAGCACTCAACTTTGAAATTGCTGGGAGGGCACAGTGAATTAGGCTGATAAATAAATAGATTGTTTCAAGTCTCAAACACAAAGATCAAAGAAAAATTTGAAGGAAGGGTCATCTACATGCTTTCCTTTTTAGTTTGAGTTTTCCCCTCATTCTTCTTAAAATTCTGCTACCTGGAGGGAAAAGAATGCATCGTCTGCTTTTTCTGTGTCTCCCACGGAGCCCAGTATTGCCCAAAGACTAATATTTTGGAGTGCTTTTGGATTTGATAGTAACTTGTAGGGATTCAATCAATCAGAATGGGTGATCAACTGAATCGGGAAAAGAAACATAGCTTTGCATTTGTGTACAAAGTGAGTTTCCATGAGACTGTAAATACATTGGATTCTGAATAGAGGACATCCTAAGGTCTAGACTGACATTTGTCCTTAGATTTTTCTAAGTAATGCTGAGTCCAAAAATAGCACTAGATTGGAGGTTAGAATATAACTTTATATTAACTGAGAGATGAAGCTTATCTTAAGGTAAATGTAGAGAAACAGTGGCATTCTTATTCCTATGATCCCAAAGCTCCTGAAAATCACTCAGACTGTGATGGAATTAAAAGCATAAATAACAGTGGCTGTAAACTACTTTATGTATCCGAACCGCTGTTTTTTTCCACATCTTTGTTTTAGCTTCTATTTTCATCAGGATAATATCATGTAATCTCTAAATCTATACCACCTTGGTGACTAGGAAAAAAAATGAGGAAAGTGAAATATTGTACTATTTCACTTTATGCTGATGCAAAATTGTTCTCATACTGTGATTTTTAAAGTCCTTATCCTGTAAACGGAGAGTCAGAAAGTGAACAGAGTATTATAATGATCCTTTCTCAGCCTCATCATTTATGTGGCCTCTGTGCACTCTCTGTGAGCACAATTACATCAGGACACTTTGAATTGATAACATTTATTTTTTTCTGTGACCTGATTTCAAAGACTTGAGGAGAAAGTCATAAGTAAACTTAACCTAAGACTATGTCATTATCTTTGTTTAACCAAGGAGGTTCACTAAAGAAAAAAGCATATAAAATAGCCTAATCAGAAAGTGAGCAAAGAGGCTATAATGCCAAAAGAAGATTAAACATCAGCATCTAAATAACTTTTTAAAATGACAGTATTTCAAGGTGGATATTGGATATAAAACTATAAGAAAAATTGATGATGATCAAAGTCCGCTCTTTACTAAAGTTTCAAGATTGACTTGGCTGTTCTAGAAACACAAAATTTTCTTTGACGTTTCATGGCTCTTCTGGGCTTACAGAAGCCATTTCCCTGAAGTATCCTTAACATGTGTTGTGCAACTTATTTTCACAACATTCATGTGCAATGACTGCATACTAGTGGCCAGAAGATTGATTGTGTACGTAATTCTGATAATTACAAATCAAACTATCTTCTGAGTTATAAATAGTGAGTTATGGTTATAAGAGTACTACAAAGGATCAGGGGACCCCTGAATTCTGGTCCCAACACTGTCACAAATTTCTTATGGTATGGTAAGCAAAAGACAACCCAACTGTACCAGAGATTAAAATAAAATAATTAAATTATACAATAAAAATTAAATATATTAATCTCAAATGAAGTTTCCTTTAGCAACTATACAGAAATTGTGGGGAAGCACGGGACTTGGTTGGAAAGTCTGTAAGGCGGCCTCTTAGGGGATCCTTGCCGAAGGTGGCAGCCCCTGCTTTGACTTTTCCAAACAAGTCCTAGCCCCTGTTTTGCTGGAATCTCTATGTTTAGTCTTTAAACCTGACCTTGTAGAAGCATGTGCTTTTTCAAGGATACCTACCCTGCTGATTGTATCTAGAGGTTAATTTTAGTTCAAGCTGTTGTGACAATAAAAGCCTGAGGAGGCAGGCAAACAGGGCTGTTTTGGTGCCTCCTGCCAAGCAGCCCCTTAGCCTCTCTTTCACAGAAATGTGTGTCAGAGTAATCCATTCATCCGTTGCTCAGGGTCTGCCGGTCAGTCCCAGCAAGAAATATGTGGAATTTGCACTTGATCCTAGAATTGTCAGTATCATATTCATATCTCTTCCAGTTTTTTCACTGTACCTCATGTCTTGCTCCTTCGGTTCTGCTCTACTGGTAAGACTATATACACAGTTCTATCAATCTTGACGTACTGTAAGTTCATTATTAACTTATCTTCTAGTATGAAAAAAAGCTTGTGGTTGGTTCAGGATGTATGATTTAAAATAGTGATAATTAATTGACTTTCAATAAATTAAAAATGAGAGACAGTCACTTTAGAATCCTTTATTTTTTTTTCTTCTTTATCACCACCTAAGGATATTATCTACTGAGAGAGAGAGAGAGAGAAGAGAGAGAGAGAGAGAGAGAGAGAAGCATTTATTGATCTTTTGCCTCTCGCATGCACCCAACCAGGGACGGAACCTGCAACCTGCTTATGTGCCCTGACAGGGAATCAAACCCGCTACCCTTCAGCATAAGGGATGACATGACAATACTCCAACCAACTGAGCCACACCAGCCAAGGCAATTTGTTTTTTAAGTGCAGTTTAGTTAAATGAGAATAAAGATCATCTTGGATAATGGTTTACCAATTTCTTTCACCAAAAAGAGTACTGTTGGTTTTCTTCTCCCCTCATGGATTCTAAATTATTAGACACGAGAGGCCCGGTGCATGAACTTCGTGCACAGGGGTGTGGGGGGGGGAGGGTCCCTCAGCCTTGTCTTGGTCTGCAAAGACGCCAGCATCCCTCACCCCGGCCTCTACCTAGAGGTTCCTCCCCTCCTTCTGCACAGCCTCTGGGAAGATGCTTGTCCTGGGGCCTTCTCAAGGCCCTGGCCCACAATGCCCTGCAGTTCGGGTACTCGGGGGCTTGGGCTTTCAGGTCTGGCTTCCTCACCTGGCATGGTGAGCATCAGCTGCCATGGGAGCCTTGCCTTAGGAGTCACCCCCTTGGACCATACTACTTGTGAGTGTGTGTGTGTGTGGGTGGGGGGGTGGCCTCGGTGGCAGTGATTTGATGTCTGTAGCATGCCCGCTGACACCCACCACCGCGGCGCCACACTGGTCCCGTCTGGACTGCTGGCAGGGGGCTTCCAGTCTGCGACTGGGGCTGATGGGCTGCGACTGGGGGCTGCAGGTGGAGGACCCTGGCACCCATAGGGCTGTCAGCATCAGGAACTGGAAAGATCCATTTTTCTGGTTCCTCCCCTGCCACATGGATGCTGAGCTCCGGGCCCCACAGGCCCGTTCACTCCCGCCGCAAGGCCGGCCGGGGCAGGGACATGGGCTCACTGCCCCAGAGGCCCCTTCTGTGCCACAGCATAGCCATGGCGTAGACACTGGCCCCACTGGCGATGCAAGCTCAGCGTCCGGCCGGCCCCATTCGGCCGCCACTCAGCGGCGTGGGGGCAGATTGCGTCCGGCTGGAGGCAAAGGGCGGGTGGCGGGGACACTCCATCCCCGCCGCCTGCCCTTTGCCTCCCGCTGGCCCAATCGGCCACCCCGAGTCCCGCCCCCTGCGCCTCCCACCGGCCCAATCATGGACGTAGCGGAGTGATGGTAATTTGCATATTACCCTTTTATTATGTAGGATTTTGTCTACCCATGAATGTAATATAAAATTTAGCAATCAAAATATAAATAAAACTACAAAAACTGAAAAAATATAAATTGTCAATATTAATTTTATGTGGTAGATAATCTTTGCAGACACTACATTGCATTTGATGCACGTGCTTAGTACTGAGTATGCCAGTGTAGACTCTTTTTAGCTACACATATTAACATCAATCTTATTATTTTAGTGATTTTGAAACTATGCTTCACTTAGCTTATCATTTATGTTTTCCTTGGTTTGAATCCACTATTTTCTTATAACCACTTTCTTTCATCCTATAAATCAATAGTTAAAATAACTATTTGCTTGGTGATAATAAAATAACAGACATCGAGATCTCTAAGAGAGGTTAGCACTTCCATATTCACTGCAGCACTATTCACAATAGCCAAGATAGGGCATGTCCATCAACAAATGAATAAAACAAGAAAATGTGTCATATATATGCTATGGAATACTCTATAGCCATAAAAAGTAAATTCTGAAATATGCAAAAACATTTTGAGCACAATATGCTAACTGAAATAAGCCAGACATGGAAAGACAAGTACTGCATGATCCCACTTATATGATACATCTAAAATAGATTCAGAAAATGAAACATTGAAATGGTAGTTACCAGGTCCTATAAAGAGGGTAAAATGGGGCATTTTAACCAATAGGCATAAAGTTTCAGTTACATGAAATGAATAAGCTCTAGATATCTGCTATGGAACCTTGTACCTATAGTCAACAACAACATATTGTAAGAAGATAGATTTCATGTTGTGTTCTTACTACAGTAACATTTTTTAAAAATTCAGACATAGAGGAAATGTCAGTATTTAGCATCTTGATTGTCTAGATTATTTTTATATTTCTGTGTATATTTATTTATATGCATTTGAATTGTTATAAAATGTGAACATGATACTTAAATTCTATGTAAACTAAGCAACTTACATAGAAAACTCTCATTCTCCCAAGAGTATGTCCAAAGACTTCAGATGGAAAGCACTGCTCTAAGGCAGAGTATTGTGGGCAGTTTCTTCAGAATGGGGCTCAGAAATCTGTAGCTGAAAATCCCAATAAGTAGAGGCAAATTTCACAAGAATCTTATACCCCAAGGAGGAATTCCTATTGCATTTTCTCTTTGTTGTGGCTAAACCTTTTAATTTAATTTCCCAAAGCTCCTTTCATGCCCAAAATTAAAGAGAGAATTCAGTCAAACAAATACAAAACCCCCATCTGGGCATCAAAGTAATCTTGACAATTCTTCCACTTCATATTGAAAGAAAATGTGAGGCCATTTCTGTGTTTAAGAAGCATGACACATAGTTAGGATTCAATGAAATAATAAGATGTAATTTATACCCTAACGAATTTTAATTAATTTTTAATTAAATATAGGAAATTGAATATGCAGAAAAAATACATAATTATTGTTGGCAAGGAGAGCAAACATGCAATAGATCTTGCTTTTCAATCAACCCTGCAGAATGTGTCTAAGTCTGATTTGCAAAGCAAAGCAAAAAGAATAGCCATTGAACCAGTCTAGTGAAATCTGACCTATGAAACATTTTATAGTTCATTTAAAGAAATAATTTTGAATGTTTAGTGAATTCTCAGTTATTTGCCTGTAGATATCTACTTTATATTTTGTGCATAACAATTTTGTCATCCCTGGTTGATTAATTAAGCTATGAGTAGATGATGTACACTGAAGCAATGCAAACTCATTTTATCATTAGCCTAATCTATACATACTTTTCATGTCATAGAACACATGCAGGGGGGAGCAAAGTAGGTTTATAGTTGTTCTATAGAAAACTAGAGGCCCGGTGCACGAAATTCGTGTGGGGTGGGGGGTGTCCCTCAGTCCAGCCTGCACCCTCTCCAATCTGGGACCCCTCGAGGGATGTCCGACTGCCCATTTAGGCCTGATCCTGATAGGATCGGCCCTATATGGGCAGTCGAACATCCCTCTCACAATCCAGGACTGCTGGCTCCCAACTGCTCACCTGCCTGCCTTCCTGATTGCCCCTAACCGCTTCTGCCTGCCAGCCTGATCACCCTCTAACCACTCCCCTGCCAGCCTGATTGATGCCTAACTGCTCCCCTGCCAGCCTGATTGCCCTTAACTGCCTTCCCCTGCAGGCCTGGTACCCCCTAACTGCCCTTCCCTACAGACCCAGTCGCCCCCAACTTCCCTCCTCTGCCAGCCTGGTCACCCCTAACTGCCCTCCCCTGCAGGCTTGATCGCTCCCAACTGCCCTCCCTTGCAGGCCTGGTACTCCCCAACTGCTCTCCCCTCCTGGCCTGGTTTGCAGGCCAGCCATGCCCCTGGCAACCCAAACGGAGGCCCTGGTATCTGGGATTTATTTATCTTCTATAATTGAAACTTGGTAGCTTTGAGTGGAGGCCAGGGCTGGCCAGGGCGAGAGGAAAGCTTGGCTTCCTCCATCACCAGAGGCAACCCAAGCCTCCAGCTAGCTCCAGCTCCATGGCAGCTGTCATTTTTGTTGGGATTTATTTATCTTCTATAATTGAAACTTTATAGACTTGAGCGGAGGCCAGGGCAGGCCAGGAGTTTGGCTTCCTCCATCGCTGGAGGCAACCTAAGCATCCTGCTCTCTCCAGCTCTGTGGCCGCTTCCATATTTGTTGGGTTAATTTGCATACTCACTCCTAATTGGCTGGTGGGCGTGGCTTGTGAGCGTAACAGAGATGCGGGTCAATTTGCATGTTTCTCTTTTATCAGATAGGATAATACAATAAGTGATAATACAAGAATAAACTCTGTGTTTTATGTACTCACAACTATAAACCTACTTTTGCCCCACCCTGTATATTCCACAGAGAAATTCCCATAGACTAAGATACATGGCTTTTATTCATGTCACAGTTATTCTTCATTGTGATTCAGTCATCATTTCCTTAAATATTAAGTTCTCACTGTCATTGTCAGTAGTGACATCTGCCAAATAATTATGGTCCTTTTGGCTTCTTATGGTATATATAGCCAGGTGATTAATTTTGGCCAGTAAGTTGTAAGTGGAAGTGTTTCATCTACTTCCGGGTTGGAATATTTAACTCCTTGTTAATACTCAAGAGTTTTTTCTCTCTTTCTCTCTGGTATAAAAATTGGCAGCATTTGAGAGGATGGCTGTTCTACAGAGCTATGTCCCTGAATGATTGTGATTGGAAGATGGGAAGAGATTCAGTCATATCGAATGATCCAAAAATAAACCTGTATTGCTTTGAGCCACTAAAATTTTGGGGTCATTTGTTTCCGTCGTTACCCAGGCTATTCAAACTGATACAAACTACATCTGACACATTGTGCTATGTTCAGGGGATGCCTCTGTGAACAAGACAGAAATAGTCACTGAACACACAGTGCTTGTATTTTCTTGAAGGCTCTTAGCTCTCCACCGCTAAAATGGAAATTACAGGAAGGTAGATATCATTGTACATTTTCTTCATGGCTGTATCTTAGAGCTAAAAAACTACCCAGTGCAGAGTAGATGCTGATCTATAAATATCTGTTGAACAACTGAAGAAGAAACTGAATAAAGTATTGATACTTTCCATATTGGAAATGTACAAAGTGTGATGGCAGACTGTAGTGATACAAGGTGCCCGGTTCACCTAAGGGGAGTAGAGACAGTGGCTTTGAGAAGCAGGAATTAACTAGATAAGGGATGGTAGAGTGGGAAAGGGGAGCATGTCCCATGCAAACATGATGGCATGTGCAGAGCCACTGACATGGGAACGTCTCTGCCATGATGGAGAAATGACTGTGACTTAGCCTAAGGGTGGGAACAACAGGCACAGTGGTACAAGATGTAGAGGGAGAGACCACTGTGGGGAGGATCACGCAGGGCCTTGAGGGACTTTTTAAGGATTATAGGTTTCAGTCTAGGAAAACAGGGGATTTGAGGGATTCAAAGTTACACAGGTTGCTGTGAAGAAAACAGACTAGGAAAATTTAAAAAAATAACAGGAGTTTATGCACGGTGTCGTTTCAATTTATTGTTAATCCTAACTCAGAATGAAACACAATGATTTGGAGCTTAGCGATTTACCCCAATTTTCTGACTAAAAGCAAACACTGGCTGGCTCCAGAGGGAGAACCTGTAGTCTTCACAGCTCCCTGCCCACTAAGGAGACTAGGTTAGGTGCCTTAGTAGCATGTTAAGAGGCAGTACAGAGAGAGGGCACACAGAAGATGGAAGACATTGCTCATGTCCTTACCAGGGTCTCTTTTGAAGATCTTTGGAAGAGATGTCTTCCTAGTTCTATACCAAGAATAAGTTCTCTTTAACAATATTCTTTTTGAATTTTAAGGACAGGACAAAATTGAAACAGATCGATTTCCCTTTCCCTGTGACAATGAAAAAGCTTAGGACAAATGTGTGACCCACTAGAAGTGCCTGCATAGACCAGCACTTGTATGTATATTAACCTATCTTGGTAGTGTGTTTCTACCCTTGGTTTTGCTTTTTTGTTCTTATCTTACCTTTCTTTTTAATTAATTAATTTGTTTTTATTTATTTTTGTTGTTGTTGTTAATCCTCACTCGAGGATATTTTTTTATTGGTATTTTAGGGAGAGTGGAAGAGAGAGAGAAAGACATAGGGAAACATCAATATAAGAGAAACGCATCGATTGATTGCGCCATACACGAGCCCAGACCAAGGCCCGGGCCAGGGAGGAGCCTGCAACCAAGGTACGTGCCCTTGACCAGAATCAAACCCGGGACCCTTTGGTCCACGGGCCCAATGCTCTATCCACTGAGCCAAACTGGCTAGGGCTGTTCTTATCTACTTCTAAATTAGATGTTTCTACCACATTTTATGTATTCATGTTATGTCATCTTCAAGGTCTTTTGGTACTAAGTATAGTATAAACAAACATTTCTGAACCACTTCTTATCTTCAATCAGGTAAATAATCTTGGTATAAACACTAAGCAACACACTTTTCTATGAAAAAACTTTTAAAGGACATGAAAAATAAGGACCAGATTAATATTCAAATGATTCATTGGTTAGCTAATATGTGTCAGGTACCATAGGTTCAATGGTGAGTGTAAGCAGATACGGTCTGTGCCTTCATGGAACTTGTAGTTTAGTGGGACAAACCCTGAATCTATGAGAAACAGGCTTGTACTGGGTGAGGCCCTTGTACTGCATACTAGTCGATGTCAAGCCGGACTACCTGGGTTTGAGTCCCAGCTCCGTCACTTATTTGACCTTGGGCAAGTCACTTAACCTTTCTGTGCCTTAGTTTCCTCATGTGTAAAATAGGAATACAAACAGTACCTAACTCATAGAATTTCTGTAAGTATTAAATGAGTTAGTGCTTGTAAATAACTCAGAATAGTGCCTGGCAGGGTTATATTATATTAATTATATTTATTATATTATATTATATTATACTAGAGGCCCAATGCACGAAATTGGTGCAAGGGGCTCAATCCTCGCAGCCATGGTGGCTTGCCTCGGCCCTCACAGACCTGGCTTTGTCTGGAAGGATCCGGAAGGACGCCTGGAAGATCGTTTGGCTGTCTGGTCTAATTAGCATATTATGCTTTTATTATTATAGATTATATTAATTATATTATATTATATTACTAGTGGCCTGGTGCATGGATTTGTGCACATTGAAAGGAAATTAATTAGAAGAAATATTTAGTACCACTATTCGACAATGCTGGCTTGTTTCAGCTTCAGAGATACATTGTGCCAGTAGTTGGTCTTCAGACATATTCTGTCAATGACACCGCTTTCTTTCAGCTTCAGAATGTCAACAGAAACAACCACATTCACGATTGACAACGACAGATCAAAACACATGTGTGCGATTGGCGTCAGCGGGAGCTTTATATGTATTGCACATGCGCAAGTCAACCTTTAATTTTAAATTGCCAGTGCGTGTCGTATGTATTGGCTGGTAGGTCGGTTGGATGGTCGGACAAATGTATGGTTGGTCACTTAGCCTTTTAAATATATATAGATTGTTAGATATTATTATTACCTATAAAGAAAATTTATATACTTTATATAATGCTCGAAGTGTCCCTGTGAAACTTGCAATGGGAAATCAAAGGTTCCTTTTTCTTACTTGCTTCTAAATAAAGCACTATATGCTGTTTAGAATTATGAGATCATTGAGTGAGAAGAGACCTGGGGAATCATCTTGAGCAATTTTCAACTAATTTAGAAATCTCTACCATGTTGCTGATGGATGCCTCTTTGTTAGCATTTGTAGAAATTTGGAGCTTACCTCTGAGCCAGCCAATCTATTCCATTGTGGGGCATCTCTAATGGTTAGAAAGCTTTTCTGGGTTTGAGCCAAATGCTAAAGAAAAAAAGAAAACCCTGAGAAGACTGGGTTTCCTTCCTGAATTAACACACTAGTGGTGGGATCATTTGATATGCCTAAACATGGTGACTACTAAGTTGTACATAGTTCTTTCCTTAAGTGCACTGGATTGAAAATACTTGAAATATAAAATATGAACATCCAATCCACAGGTATTTACTGAGGACTCACTTTCAACCAGAAACATTGTTAACATATATAAAGGATTAGTCATACAGGGTTGAAACAGCAGATATTCCAAGGTTTTAACTAAATTTACTAAATGCTTACCTATGTGACAAGCAATTTAAATTAAATGTAATTCTCACCACCCTCTATTGTTCTTAGAATAAAGATGAAGTTTCTAAGAAACCAAGATTCAGAATCATTTTTTTCTGAAGAAATATAGCTATAGCTAGTATATAAATAGAAGACCTGGAATTGGAGCACATCTCTTGTCAGTTTTTTCCACTGTACCCAGAGGATCAAAGGAAAAAGAGAAAGTAAAACTGCACATGGGAAGAAGCCTTGGTTTCAGGGTGCCCAAGAACCATTATTTAAAAATAGTGTGCAAAAAA
Organism: Eptesicus fuscus; assembly: GCF_027574615.1. Lineage (NCBI taxonomy): Eukaryota > Metazoa > Chordata > Mammalia > Chiroptera > Vespertilionidae > Eptesicus > Eptesicus fuscus. The sequence continues at coordinate 81,575,364 of NC_072479.1, forward strand.
GGGGGTTATTAAGAGACTATTTCTGAACACTTGAACAATGCTATGCTTCTATGACCAACCAATTTCGCCAGTACAATAAGCACTGTATTTAATGTGCTGCTAATGATATTGTTAGTATTTAAAGTGCTCACCATCCCACTTACACCGGTCCCATTGTGATCACTTAAAATTTCTCCTTACCTCTCTTATATTTATCTTCACACTAAAGATGGGAGCAGAACTGTATTGGGAGCATCAGTTCATTCTTGCCTTGCTCCCATGCTGCCTGTTTTGTGGCTATTGCTTTTGATTTGGGGTTTATTCCTTTTACTTAATTGTTCAGGGTAACTAAAAGCAGGGTTTGGGGTCAGGGGAGGCAGTGCATTGCCATAACAATGCATATTTCCAACTTCCTTCAAAAGGATTTTAGTTTTCAAGTAGGTATGTGTTTGCTTATATTGGTCAATTAGTATTCAGCTATTTCTTGTATATTATCTGTATCTTCCCCTTCCCCCCCACCCCCACCCCCGAAACCAATAGGATATAATATCCTCGAGGGCTAGAACTTTTTCTGTTTTGTTCCTAGCTCCTAAAATAGTAGATTGCACATATTTGCTCGGTAAAGTTTGGTTAATGGATGAATAAACTGAGACCAAAGCCACAAACCCTATCCCCTGTGGGCCATTTGGTCTTCTCAATGGACTGCACTGAAGGTTATGCCTATTCATGTTCTCACTTACAGGTGAAGTGAGCTTGTGAAGTCCAAGTTCAAATGACGTGTGGCTGTTTTGAAGAAGAACACTGGATGGATAACTGAGGCCAATTCAAAATAGTCTCACTGAAGCAAGTCTTCATTCTCTCTGCGAGCCCAAGGTGGGCTTTTGAATCATAAAGATCTGGCTTAGAACCTAACTTTTTCATTGTACTGTCTATACTGTGGGGATGATGATACTAATCTCTTCGTGTTGTTGCAAGGAGTAAACAACACATGTGAAAGCATATTTCGCAGAGACTGGCACATAGTTGTTGCTTAATGAGAGCCTATTTCTGTTCTTCTTTTGTACAAATGAAACACAGTTGTTAGAGATATAAACATTATCAGTTGCTTCAATCTTGGTGGCTAAGGATAGCAAATCTAATTAAGAAGAAATGTATTCTTTGAGTTAGAAATTCTGATGATAGGCCAATGACTAAAGTATTATATTATTTCAGTACCTCCTTATTGAGGACAAATGGGGTATGGTCTTAGTGATACTTTATAAATAAATAAAAAATATCCAATAACTCGTGTTTTGCCAAACTCCTGGATATCCAAAAATAGTGACATTCTCCAAGATCACCTTAATTACATCATTCACAGAGCCCAGCCGCTTCCTGGCAGAGTAGTTTCTAAAAACACTCTCTCTACATTATGTGTGGTCCTCCTGCAATTCCATTTTCTTTTGTTAGACTTCGTATGGGCAGGCAAAAGATTAAGTCTGTTTTATGGTAAATGCTCAAAGGAAAGGGCTATGGCAAGAGGGCTAAATGACCTAATAAAAAGGCTTCCTTGACTTCCATTTTATTTTCTTCCCCTACAGAATCATAAAAGTCCATACAGTGTCAAAGAGCAAGCCCATCGCAGATGAAAAACGTAACAGGGAAAGAGCCCGTAGATATCAGCTCTGGACTATGGATTTCTGTTGTCAGGTTCTTTGTTCAATGAAGAGTTTCCTTTTGATTTTTTTCCTAGTCACCTGTTACCATCACGTCATGTTAAGAATCATATTTTGAATCCAAATTTTTATAGTTAGTTTTTAGCTATATAAAGAGTGCTGACTCAAAGCAATTTCTTTGCAATAACTCCAATTAAAAATATAGTTATTCAGTAACATTTAAGGCTACACTATTACTAAGGATATCTGTGTTTTTCTCAAAATTAATTATGCATGCCTAACTGAATTATTTTCTCATATTTTTAAGGGACTTTTAAAATCATAATTGAAGAGTCAAGTGTGATTCCAATAAGTCCAGTGCCTATGTTTAAACCTTAATTTGCACATGCAAACATACAAATGTTTACACAAAAATATATACTTTTGCATATATGAACCTTTATATTTTTGTGTATATTGGCACACACATTTGTATACCTCACATCACATATTTAAATACATTTCTATAATAACACATCCAAAGAGGCACCCTACTCATAAAGAGAAATAAAAGAAAATAACTTCTATAGAATACAGGACCTTCTAGAAATGGTATATTACACACACACATGCACACATTGGTGTCTGTGCTATCAATGGTAAAAGGACTCATGAGGAATTAGACACCTGCTTTTGTTTATAACCTTAAGTAGTCCCAAAGGCCTGATTACTTTGAAAGAACCATACACTTGTCTTGGTTCATTGCTTAATCAATCTTTTCAGGCACACCAGAATACCCCATTTTCTGATACAATGGCTTTCATCATCAGTGTGTGATCTTTAATTCTGTAGTGCTGTCATATATTAAGAGACAATGAAGTGAAATAGGTTGTTATCTCTTAAAAAGCACTAGTAATTCAAATTTGGACAGCTTCAATTTAGGCAAGATAATTGTGGAAACATGCCTTCCTTCTCTCATGCTGCAGCCTAACATTTAATAGTCTTGCAAATCTTACTGCACTAAGCTATAGGCAATAAGAAAATAAAATTAAGATGTTGGTAATAAAACTAGCCAATATAAGAGACTAAAGATTCAATTCCAAAGGGACTATGGAAGTATTTTTTATTATTCACATTAGAATTGGAAGAACAAAGGCTTGTAGGGGGAAGAAGAATCTTTTATCACCCTTTTATAGCTTTGATTTTTCTCTGACTAAAATTCTTCCATACCTGCCCCAATCCTAAATAACAGCCACCTCCTTATCTGCTTCCTCCTCCCCTTCAAGCCATCATCCCTTTACTCTTTGTCTTTTCAAGAGCCAACTAATTAAAATAGTATAAACCCATTGCCTATGCCTCCCTGTATTTCTCAACCCCATGAAATTTGACATCTGCCCCTGCTCTTCCGCTTCAATTGCTCAAGCAAAGGAAAATAGTTTTCCTATTTTTTATATCTATTGGCCTTATTTCATTCTTAATTTCACTGTTATACTGGGCAGTATTTTGCACTGATGATCTCTCCCTTTAAAATATTTTCTTCCCTAGTTTGTTGAATCTTGCTATCACTTTATTCTCCATTTTCACCTCTCTCTTCATGTCTCTTTTACTGCATGTTTTCCCTCTGCCTCCCTCTTAAATAGCAGGGTTACCATAGTCCTTATCTGTTCTATTGTGTGTGATTTCTTCCACTCCTGTGGTATCTTCTGCAGGTGATAAGTAGACTTGGGGTTCAAGTCCATCTCAAGTGGACCAGGAAAAATGCTGTAATTATTTCCACAGGCTCCTGAATGTATAATTAGGGTGGTTACACTCTGTGGTTGGAAGAACCCTCACATTGGCTACCTCATTAGGGAGCACCAGCAAGTGTGGTCGGAAAGGCCACGTAAAAGCCCTTGAAACTGCACACCCCTCATCACCTCCAGCAAAGACAGCAATCAGACATCGAACTTCATGTCAAAATGAATTTCAGACATTAACACCATCATTAAAAACTATAGAGTTGCAGCCTGGCTGGCATGGCTCAGTGGTTAAGCATCGATCTATGACCAGGAAGTCACAGTTCAATTCCCAGTCAGGGTACTTGCATGGGTTGCAGGCTCGATCCCCAGTGTGGGGTGTGCAAGAAGTGCCCAATCAATGATTCTCTCTCATCATTGATCTTTCTATCTCTCTCTCCATCTCCCTTCTTCTCTGAAACCAATAAAAAATATTTTTTAAAACCCCCACTAACACAAAACTATAGAGTTTCAAAAGTGGAGATTCCCCTTATAATGCCAATTAATTAATTTTTCTGGGCCTTGAATAAGCCAGATGGATCATGGCATATGACAGTGAACTATCAAAACTTAACCAAATGCTAAGCCTAATTACCACATTGTTGGAGCTGGTATGTTTTGGGGAGCAGATTAACTCAGCCTCTTGTGCTTAATAAGTGGATGCTACTGCTCTGGTGAAAGTGTTTTCCTCAGTCCCCCTGGGTAAGAGAAATCAAAACAAGATCAGTTTTACATGGGAAAGACAGCAATATACATTCATTGTCTTGCCTCAGAGCGACGTTAAATCTACTGCTCTCTGTCACTATATAGTCTGCAGAGACTTCGATTGTTTTTTATATTCCGCAACACATCATGTTGGTTCCTAATACTGGTGAAATAAATGGTAATTTGACATGATTAATAGGAAGTGGCCAGTATTCCAGGCAGCCTAATAAAGGTAAAACCTCAATAGGAAAGTCACAGCAAAAACCCCTATGGTACTAGATAGAGCAAAGCCATTCCTTCTGTAGCAACATTTGGAAAATGTAATTCCTTTTTGATAATGGAACCTAGTAGAGGCCTAATGCCCAATCTTGGAACACCAATTTACTGTTGGAATAAAGCTGTATATTATCTAATTCACTGAGTCACAAGTTTGGGTCAAAAGAGAAGTAAGTGATTTATTGTAAATGTATCATTCAGGATTGGGCCTGAGAAGTTTCAGATGACACAAGTAAATTATGTAATGCCTAAATCAACTGTGTGGTACCAATCCTGCTCCCACAACTCATAGTTATAGCATCATGGGTTTCCCTAAAACTAAATGACAAAGGAGACAACAACTGAGGCCTGAGTCACAGATAAGTTGGTGTCATTTGTTCATGTTAACTTTACTGAATAATTGTTACACTCTAGGCTCATTTAGGGATGGCTTTAAAGGACATGATAATGGTAGTAAATATTCAAAGATAACATTTGGAAGTTCACTTTCCATGGAAGGGTAAGTGGTCTGAGTCTTGGACTTCTGAACAGAACAAATGGTTTAGCTAGTTGTTCAGGACTCGGAAGAAAGACAATCTATACGTATAAAAGGCTAATATACTAAGTGCTGGACCATCTGACCAGTTGCTATGACACACACTGACCAACAAGGGGCAGATGCTCAATGCAGGAGCTGCCGAGCTACAGTGACTTGGCAGCAGCAGTTCTTGGGTGATGCAACCCAAAAGCAGAGAGGAGGGAGCCTGATTCCTCTCAGGGCCATGCAATTCCACCTTTGGCCATAGGTTATGCTGTTGCTGGGGCACTATCGGCCCCGAATCTGGTTTACTGCACACTTGCCTTTGCGTTCCACACCTTGTACCACAGCAACTTTGCAGAGTGCCCTCTTGCACTCCGGGACCCGTCAGGGGATGTTGGAGAGCCAGTTTCAGCCCGATCCCTGCAGGCCAGGCTGAGGGACCCCACCTGTTGGAGGGACCCTGCTCACTCCACAGACGCTGGGGAGGGACCGCGGGAGGTTGGCTCCAGGGCGTGTCCAGCCTGTCTCTCCCAGTCCTGCCCCACTGGCCACCTTCTAATTAATTTCCTTTCAATGTGCATGAATCCTTGCACCGGGTCACTAGTCTATATATATAAGAGGCTAACATGCTAAGTGTTCAACCATCCAACCAGTCACTATGACATGCACTGACCACCAGGGGGCAGACGCTCAATGCAGGAGCTGCCGTGATGTGCACTGGCACTGCAGAACTGGTGCTCACAAAGCAACACTTGGCTTCCGCCAAGTGGGACACAGGCTCCGCCACCACCCTAGAGCAACAGCCCATCAAGTCACAGTCTACACTGCCGAGACCCCATGGTGCAAAATGCGGCCCACAGCCCAGTCCAGCCGGAAATGGTCACTGTGGGCACTAGGTAATGATGTCACATAACAATGCCCAGCTTCCTCTCTCTAGTGACAACTAGCCTCCTTGCAGTTTCTTCAGCCCAGAAACACAACTTGCTTTATAGCCAGGTGGAAACATTTTACACTTTAACCAAATGTCTGTGAAGCATTTTCCCGTGCCTCATCTCATTTGATCCTCACGTAAGTCCTGCAGTAGGTAGATAAGAGACTCAGTGGAATCCTATTTTCTTTTCATTAGCCAGAAAATGGAGATTTAGAAAGTTTGGAAACTTGACCCGACTGAAAAGAAGTAAGAAATGGTGGACCTTGAAAATGACTTCAAAAGAGAAGTTGGGGTGTTTCACTGGGCTGGAAAAAGTTTAGCTACATCAGAAAGCACGTCTAATAAGCAAGTTTATTCTAAATACATAAAAAGCTAAGTTGACTCTCACATGCGTGATATATATAAAGCTCTCGCTGGCACCAATTGCACGCATGTGTTTCTATCTGTCATTGTTGATCATGAATTTGGTTGAGACTTCTATTACAGAGAAAGAGCAAATAGCAATATTAAAATATTTATTTTAATTAATTTCCTTTCAATGTGCATGAATTCATGCACTAGGCCACTAGTCTATATATAAAACCCTAAGCGACTGGCCAACTGGCCCACCATTCGACCACCCAACCAGTAGCTATAATGCACACTGACCACTAGGGGACAGACGCTCAACTCAGGAGCAGAAACCACAGGCATGGAAACATGGAACAGACTGATGAATCTCAGAGGAAAGGGGGAGGGAAGGGTGGGGAGAGATTAACCAAAGATCTTATATGCATACTAGAGGCCAGGTGCATGGATTTGTGCATCAGTGGGGTCTCTGGGCCTGGCCTGTACCCTCTCGCAATCCGGGATCCCTCAGGGGATGTCGGAGAGCTGGTTTTTGGCCCAATCCTCGAATCCGTGCACTGGGCCTCTAGTTAGAAGATAAGAGGCAATGAAATCTTAGGAAGATGCATGTGATTGGATCAATGGAAGTGGACACAATGTGTGTATTTGTTTGTGTCTCATGTTAATACCCACCAGGGAACATTTTCCTGGGAAGAAGCAACTCAATAACCAAGTAGATAGGAAGACTCATCCTATGGATATCAGCTAGCCTCTTTAGCAACCTCAATGAACAATGACCACATGGCAGGGGTATAGTTATGTGGGCTCAATCACAGGGCTCCCTTTCTCTAAAGTTTATCTAGCTACTGCCAACTAGTCAGAAACAGAGGACAACTGAGTTCACATTAAGACACCATCCTTCGAGGAGGCCAGTCAGCCACTTGGTGGTAGATTGATTTTTATCAGACTCAATCTCCCTAGAGGGTGCAGAAATTCATCTTTTATGAATGGACACCTTCTCTGCATATGGGTTTGCTTTCTCTGCCTCTAGAGCCACTGCTAACATTGTCATCATCCTAGGGTTTACACATTATCTGATACGTATTTTCATGTTTTTTTACACTAAGTTATCTCAGTTTTATGATACAGCATGAAGAATGGGCGCCAGAGACCAAGATTAAAATACAACTTGAAAAAGTTTTAGGAGGAAACCTTTATTTGGAGACTCTCTAGAAACATGAAGTTAAGGGGCAGCTGAGTCCTATCTATCGATTTCTTGAGCCTGGATAACCAAATGGCTGTGTTCATGGAAAACAGGCAATGTTGTGAGGAGAGCTACTTGTTAGACTGGAGAGATTAACAACTAAATCTCAAATTGTGAAATTGAATATGGAATTCATCTAGGAAGCATTTGGCATTGCAAGCCTGGATTTAAGGTGAAAGGATGGAATTGGATGATAGTCAAAGCTGTGTGAAAGGAAGAGCTTATCATTTTAAATTGGCACTATAACAGCAATTTACTAAATGTGACAGCAATATTAGGGGAACATGGTTAGACTAAATCTCTTCATTAGTAAACTGAGCTCCCTGAATGTGAAACTAGAGAAAAAGTTGTTCTGAATGTCATTCTTCATTTTCATATTCATTGTACCATTCACTCTGAGATTCTTGTTACCTGGCTATTTAAAGATTCCCTGGAGGGAAAAAATAACTGTCAAAATAGATTTTTAAGAGTCAGAAAAAAATAGGCCTTTTTCTATGATCAGTCAGTGAGATCCAGGAAGGAGGTCAAACAAGAGTAGATGTTTTACTAGGGTGGAGAAAAGAACAAACTCCTCTTCTGAATCATTTTAAAAGCACTAGTAATACATGCTTATTAAATATTAAGACCTTCTAGCTATTTATTGCAACAATTTCAGATAATAAAATTATTTAAGGGCCTTTCCTGTTAACACTTGATGGATATGCTCACTATTAAAAATTTTTTTTAACTCCTCTGAAAGTAATCAGATAGCATTTTAGAGTAACAGTAAAATTTTCACTGAATTACATTAAAATTAGACATGTTGTTATCTATCCTATTTAAGAAAGCACATGATATAGTTATTAATCACTACTTAATGTTGAATACTAAACATGAACTAATTCCAATTAAAGACTTATTCAGCCCAGACACTAGTACTTTATCATTTTAGGTGTATTATTATTATTATTTTGGCATTTGCTAATGACAGGACTCTGGTTATCACCAAAGGTATTTCAAATCTTATATTTCTTAGCAGTTTAAAGTATGGGGGAAAAAAGTCTCAATGTCATAATTAAAATACAGAATTTTACAATATAACTGGGGGTTGTTGGATAGATATATCTTCTCAATTATCCAAAAGAAGTGTACAAAATGTATGTGTAATATTTATTCTTGAATTCACATAATTTTTCCTTGAATTTGATTTAAACATTGAAACATTCTTGGGTAATCCACATATTGTTTCTCACATGATGGAAACTGATCATACTTCCACTAAGAGGACAAACCTGCACATAGCTTTTCACGGTTGAAAAATAATCTGTGCTTGCAAGGAAAAACTTCCCTCTCTCGTCTAGCACTCCCCAAGGCTCTCTGCACTGGCCTGGCTGGAGGTTGCTCTGTAATGAGCACTGTTTGCAGCTAAGTGGGTCTCTTTTGCTTTCCTTATAGTGCCATAATTCACATAAGTCAAACTGTGAGGGCAGGAGAATAATCAGCCCTGTAGGTGTACAGCTGTAGGCTCTGGAAGAATCAGAAAAAAACCTTGAATTCTGGCATAACAACAGTAACACAGAAACTGTTCTGAATTTGGCATCATCAGGGATATATGCTTTTGAGTTTGGAAATCACTGCTTAAGATTTTTCTGGTTTGTTACTCAGTAAAACACTAATGTTTCAGCCTTATTCCCCCTATTTAAATAATTTGCATGATTGGCCTTTTATTCATATGTTGGTTAGTTCATTCATTCATTCAGCAGAGATGTATAGTACCCGGTTATGTTCTAGATTCTGGCATACTCAGATCCAATGCCCCTGCCCAAAGTGAATGCATGGTCACGTGGGAGAGGCAGGCAGAGACATGAAGTATTAGGGGAGCTTTTAGGAACAAGCATCGAACTATGCTGAGGATGCCAAGGGCCTCACTGCAGAAATGGTATTTGAAGAGGAGGAGGAGGTGTCACCAGGTGGGTGAGAACAGCCTGTAGACACAGGAAGAGCATGAGAAAAGGCGTGGGACTCTGGAACAAGAGTGCATGTGTGGGAAATCAGGAATTCTGTGGGGTAAGGTTAGTCCTCTCTTCCACTGTTTTCAACAACATCTTAAGGAGTTTGGACTTTTTCTTGGAGGTAGTAACATTTTTTTACTGGAGAAGACTAAAGATCAAATTAATTTTGAAGGTGATAACATATGTCTGTACCAATAATCAGAATTTATTCTAACTTATTTGGAATACTCATGCCTTTTCTTCAATCAATTGTTCTTTGCATTTTGGGAGTGGTAGAATCTTTGAAAAAACATGATGTATAGTATGGACTCCCACCCCCAATATGTACATATCAGTACAAAATTACATACTTCAAAATGTGTTCATGAGCCTTAGTCTCTAAGATTATTCTAGAATGCAGATTAAGAATTTCTGCCTTAGAACTTTATACTAAATGTGTTTATAATCATTGTTCTTCTGTTTTCTAACATCTTTTCCTCTGCACAAATTTATCCTTGCCAGTAAACAAGAAGAATAAAATCAACGTTTATTTGAGTGCTGATTAAATGTCAGTCACTAGGTTATAGAAAATGATTTTGCATAATAGGTGTTTAATAATTATATTTTAGTATATGTGCTGCTGACGTGAGCACAAATAATAATTATATGTAAATAAATACTACTTTACCTATATCATTTCAGCATCCCTGTTTCCTCAACTTTCGAAAGATCAACATTGTCCCGAATAAAAAGCTAGAGGAGTTTGATAATACATTACATGCAAGAAACAGCAGAGTGGTGGGGGAAAAAAAGATGAAAAGTAAAGCTGAGATTGAGAACAATTTAAAATAGACCATTTCCATCATTCCTAAGATATTCTTCTCCAAAAGATCCTTCATATAAAATAATATAAAACAAATGATGAAGATTTATTCTCAGGGGCCTCAGTTGTGATGCCAATCTTACGCCCAAATTACTTTCTCCTCCTGTTCTATTGTGTATCTCTCACAGGACAGTTTGCCATCACTATGGTAGCATTAACAGTCCAAGGCAGCAAAGCCTGTGTTCAACTCTGTGACTCCATAATTATGTTTGTTTCTACCAAACCCCTTTGCCCACTTCACTTAGCATTTTATCTATGGATCTGAATATGGTAACAGCTTCTCATAGGTACTGTAATTAATTCTACTTTAAATTTCCCATGTATTTTAACCAGATTCCATGTGAAAACATCTGGAGACACTAATTACTACCTACCCTATGCACACACTGCAATCTGCCCTTGTTACAGTCATGTCATTAACTGACTCAGCACCAACTCTAATTAATCGAGTGACAAATATAGATGGTCCATTTGTACCAGTTTTAGTCTGAATCCAACACAAAATTATTCTCTGCAACATTGCCTATGAAAACTATTGGTACTGGTAAGGCAATCAGTTTATTTCTCAGGCTAAATTATAAAGGAAAACTGAGTATTTTCATCATATTTTAACATCAGTCTCTGGCTTACCTTTCATGGCAGGTTCAATTCACAAGACAGTAGGGAGAGTCCTATGGATCCTTCTCATGCCCATCCCACACGCCAGCAGTTCACTAAAGAACACAGGCCAAGTTCTTGCATGGTAGTTCACTTTCAAGTACTTGGCTTTACTCCTTTGGCTACATTCTAATATAGAATTGTATTAGAATCTACACTAATAAAAGAGAAAAATGCTAATTGACTATACCTTCGCTACGCCCACAGCCAATCAGAGTGAGTATGCAAATTAACCCAACAAAGATGGTGGTTAATTTGCATATGCTGAGGGAGGGAGGAGTGAAGACTGAAGATAGCATAGAAGGAAGAGGGAGGGGAAGTGGAAAGCAAGGTGGCTGCTGGAGGGAAAGCACAGGTGGCGGTGGGTGGGGCGGGACAGGCGGGCGGGGCGAGCAGCAGCCACCCTGCCCGCCCCGCCCTACCCCACCCCCCGCAGTGGGAGAGGTGGTGGGGCGGGAGAGGTAGCAGTGGTGGGAGGGAAGCTTGCCGGAAGCCCTGTTCTTGCAGGAATATTCCTGCAATGGGCCCCTTGTAATAGTATAATTGCACTGTTCTTCCTCTTAAAGAAAAATAAAATCCCACCAATTCATTGTGGTTTTAATCAGAGAAGTTATTTTTCTTTTCCCATTGCCTGCTTCTTTCTTGCTAATCATATCCTGCCACTCTATACCTCTGTCATCTTGGGCAAAGTATCTAACCTAAATGGACTTTAGTTTTCTGGCTCTTGAGAAGTGACTCGTTACTTCTTTTCTTAAGACCATCAAGAAACTATCAAATTGTATTGCCACATAGCCGCTGTGGTCAAACAAGAGGGGCTGGGTTTCATAATCGGTAAGAATCTCCTAATTAGTTCCATAATTGATGTTAGAGTCTTTCTGATCAATGGCATTATGGAACTAGAAAGCTATACTTTTGTACCAACGGCCTCTGATATAGACAGCAAAAGGTGAAGCGCTTCCTAGCTTATTCCCCTTAGGCCCCAAGATTTATATCAATCAAGTATCTCAAGTTCTCAATTGCATCCCAAAATGCTAAAAAAAAAGGCAGAAAACATTCTCAGCACATCTGAATGGGTGATTCATTAGGAATATATATCAACATTAACCTACCTCACATACTTGACACACAGAAGGATTTTTTGAGGAGAATTTGGTGAACAAAATGTCTTTTATGAGACATTTTGCAAAGTCCAACTCCCTTAAAAGACATTTATTAGCAACAAATTTAAAAGCAAAAGTCTAATTCCTCTTAAATCTTACTCTGGGAACCCTGCTTCCTTCCTTGCCCTTCTCTGAACTTTGTCTCAAACTCAGACTCTGTACTGAAATCTCTCCATTTCCTTTGCCAAAAGGTCAAAAATCAGTAGTCCCAGCATGACATAGCCAATAGCCAAAAGCAGGATTTGGTAGCAAGTTCAGCGCTTTCCATTTTCCATAGGGAGGGATTCCCACTTTCTGTGGCAGCCACGGAAGCTTGAGGGAATGAGGAGTCCTAGGCAGTAAGGGGAGCGGGTGTGGGGGCCTCCTGCACTGGAACTCAGCTCGTAAGATGAGAGTGAGGGTGAAGTGAATCTCACCATTTAAGCATGTGCTCAGCTACTTGAAGCTATTTTGGTCGTGTCTAGTTTAGTTTAATAAATTTACCTTAAACTGTCTTTCCTTTTAATGTAAATCTGTTATTTAGATAAAACACGACTTCTATGCATTTCCATTCACCTAAGGTAAAGTATTGCTTTTCCACTTATTTTAAAGCCATATCTCCCTTAAGCAAAAGAAAAACCATGTGGCAATAAGCACATTTTTGAATTCCCAAAACGTAAACACATTTCAAATGATAAGATTTGAAAATCAGACTTATTCTTACTTTTGAAGACAAACTTTTCTATACTTTTGTTTGAAACCTACATAAGTTGTATGACCATGTGGGTTGGCCAGATTTGGCTGGAGGGGATGGGGATGGACGAAGGGGAAGACAGAGTCAGAATTCTTGGCAAAGATAGAAACAAATGGTCAAAGTTGGAGAATTGATGCAGAGCAGGGACAAAGCTTAATTGTGAAAAGGAAATGAGTCAAATTCAGAAGGAGAAAGAAAAAAGAATAAGTGAAAATGCAGAAGTCAAGAGATTTAGCAATCAACCCATTAAAAATGGCATTATTTTTGGATCCCAGGCCAGAAGTCTCCAACTGCAATGACTTCGTATTAGAATAGCAAATTTTGGCATATCAGTTTCTTCAAAGAGCATGTCCATATTTTTCAATGAATGGGACCAGTGATCCAAGGGTTCAAGTGTATGGCTCAGCAACATCAATATGTACCAATCTGTTGTAGAACAAAATCATTCAGTCTTTTTGTTACTTAGCCAAATGTGTATAGACACTGCAAAAATTCAGAGAAAGTTTTGGGGCAGGTATCCAGCATTGTTGCTAAAACTTAATAAGCCCTGCAAACCATCCCACTTCCTTCCTTGTCAAACAAGGAGGACTCCCCTGTAAATTTAATTACAGTCATGAACCTGGATGGCTGGGTGGTGTGTGGATGTGTTTTTCTCCTTCTAACACAAGGGCTCTTTTGAGACAGCACTGCTTTGACCTGTCATGATATAGTAATAGAAAACCCTGTAATTACAATGAAATAGACAGAAAGATGATGAATGAGGTTTTGGACGAAAGCATTTAGAAACCCACAGGAATCAATTATGGTAAATATTTCCAGAAAACCCACCTGTCACCCCTTTGAGAGTTTTTACTACAGTGATTTATTTGTAGAAAGGGAAGCCAAGAAAACACTTTTTCCACCTGGGAAATGTACCAATTCTATAATAACGAATATTCATAAAGGCACATATGCTTTGAGGTGTATTTTATCTCCTGGCACATGTGTCCTATTGCAATCTTATGTTCTAGAGTAAAACCTCAACAATATCCTATAGGTCGTATTCCTGGATTCTCTTGTGATTCTCACGTAGATTAAATTTTCCCTCTGTATTGTAAAATGATCTGTTTGTCAGTGTTTGCCAGAATTATGAATGTAATGTGGATTTAACAAGTGTGGCATAAGCTAAGCAGATAGTTCTCCAACATAAGCTCATTTTATCCCAACCTTGTTTTACTGATTTATGTATGATGTATATGCTAATATTTTAATATGCATAACCTTCTGATGCACCAAGTGTCTACGAGTTTACAATTTCAGTCATAAGAGGAATTCTTGGAGTTATAGCAAAATGAACATTATGTGAGTCAGATTATCCGATCTCTTTTTAAAGAAACTTTAACAGTGATGGCATTTGTTTGCAAAGAGCCTGAAGTCCTTTGCAATTATTTTTTTGTGTGTCGACCTACGTTAGGTCTTGGATATGATTGCTTTTGCTTGTGTAGTATGAGTCACATTGGTGTTTTTTTGTTAGTCAGATCAAACCACTGACTCATATTTAACTGCTTGTCAAATAAAGCTTTTACATTTTGTGGGTTTCAATTCACTCTCCTCTTCTGTTGCTATTAAGTCAAATCTTCTCCACCCTGAGTTTTCTCATTCGGTTTCTTGGACCCAAGTCTAAGCTTTTACATTTATCCATGATCACTTTCATGTCCTTTTCAGCCTATAGCTCTAACCTATTAAAATCTTTTTTGAATTCAGATCCTGTCACCCAACACAGTCATTATCTCTTTAAATCTAGGAAAGTTGAAGGAGGTGTGTTTAATTTGTTGCCCAGCCAGTGTTGCACAGCTGTTCTTCGAAAAATAGAGCATGATTAAACACCATGTGTGGGAGAGGTAATTACTTTCTTTTGTCCCTGGAGAAGATACTTGCAAAGTCTTGCAAAAGTAAGATATTGAAGGATCTCAAGGAATTAATCTTCTAAATATTTACTTTCATTCCATATTAATTTCAAACTTCATTCCATACAGAAGCTAAGTCCTAGTTTATTTTGCTAAGAGATTGCCAAATTTCCTCCCTAGACAGACTCGAAGTCGGCACAGAAATTAAATTTCTGCCATCTTGAATTTGTAGCCTATTCCTTATTATATGTTTCATTCCCATCACATTTTGCAAGGTATTTCAAGCTTAGGTTGAATAATTAACTTTAAAAAGCTCAAGTAATAATAAAAATATATAATGTTTTAAAATGTTTCAACTGAAAACATTTTGGTATATAGGTTTTATTTTTCCAATTTGGAATTAGAAAGCTCTGTGTTTTTAGTTTATAATAATCAGAATACTTACCTCGGATTGAAATTTTTAAAAATTTCATGTAGTTTATTAATACCTGTTGAACATGTATGTCAAAATTCACTTTTTGGAACTAGAATTTATATTAGAGTTTAAGTCACTTTTACATTAGGGGCCATTCCTTTTGGTGTATTGGTTCCTATTTTGCTCATAGTTCCTAGTTTCCAATTTATTTCCTAGTGAACTCCAAGACTTTATAAACTATATCATTGAAGAAAGGGCATGATAATATGATACATTACTTGAGAAAATGCTCTGTAAGAAACAAGTATTTCCTATTTGCTCTTTGCTCTCTAAAGGCCTAACATATTCAGGATAAATGTAAGAACATATTTAGAAAATATACTTAGAAGCATTTAAGAGTAGATGAACTTTTAATATTGAAATTATATTGCATTTGTAAAATAAAATAAGTATGACACTACTGTAAAAACCCTGGCATCTAGCTCTGATGCCTATGGCCAAGAATAATGCATATGGACTCAACATTCAATTCCTTACTTACTGTCCAATCAGGGTTATTTCACTTTGCATTGTTTTCACAGTAGTTGCTGGTGGTTTTCACAGTTTCTGGTGAATCTGGAGTCCTCAGTGATAATCAAGGATGCTTCAGAAGCGTGGAGAAAGGGAGGCAATAGCAGTTTGTTCCAGTAATAGTAACAAACATGACAAACATAGAAATGACCATAAATGGGGTCCATGGAATAGTTTGTGCTTATAGGTTATGCTGTTCCAGAAGACCTTGGCATGAGTAGAGGGATAATGAAGGGGGAGTTATTCTTTAAACAGGAGTTTGATTTAATGTTGAAACCTAGTGGCTCTACAGTATATTATAACATAGCCCAACACCCACATGGTGACAAAATTCAAAGGATTCTTTTAAACATCCACAAAACAAATTTAAAACTCATTCATTCAGTCATTTGTGCTCTTTAACAAAACCAGATACCCCACTGGATATCTGATTCATTTTTTTGATGGATCAGAATAACTTCTTTTTCTACAGCAGATACAAGGTTCACTGACAGAACACTTTGTAAATGCACCTTGACTTGACCAAACAGGCCCTATTCTTTTCTTGTTTTGAGTTTCTGAAGCAAGTGATTCCTGATCTATTTACTGAATATTTATAGTATATTCTCTTATGCTGGCATATGTTTTTAACATGTAACTATATGTTGTAGGTTAAAATATATGTATATGAATAATTAACTGATAAACTTTATATTTTGGAGGTTAATAACATGTTGATTTTTGGGTTGTTTCTGCATTTGTTTAGGGTTGTTTCTGCATGGTATTTTGAGACAGTACTTGGAACAGAAAATTTTGCAATTTTTCTTTGTTATGGAGATTCATTTTGATTACACAATATCTGCATTCTTGGACAATGGATACAAAATGAATCAATATATGCTTTGAAAGTGTATCTTCTATGCTATAACCAGAGATCTTTAGCCTCAGACCACTCTTGTTGTCATCATTTTCTGAACACTTACTATTTGTCAGACACTAGCTCAGGTGCAGAGGAGACAATAGTGAGCCACACTGAGAAGTTCCTTCCCAGATGAAACTCATGTTTTAGTGAAAATGCATAAGTAAATAAAATAATTCCAACTTATGATACATTCTATGAAGGATATAAATGTGATGCTGGTGATTTTAGAAAAGCGAAAGAGATGGAAGGCCCACTTTTGACAAAGAGGTCAGGAACAACCTCTTTGAAATGTTGATTTTTTAAAAAAATATATTCCCATTGATTTCAGAGAGGAAGGGAGAGGGAGAGAGAGATAGAAACATCAACGATGAGAGAGAATCAGTGATTGGCTGCTTCCTGCAAGCCCCCTACTGGGGATTGAGCCCATAACCTGGGCATGTGCCCTTGACCGGAATGGAACCTGGGACCCTTCAGTCCACAGTCTGTCACTCTATCCACTGAGCCAAACATAGTAGGGCTGAATATGCTGATTTTTAAATGGAATCTTAAAAGATCAATAACACAGAGCTGAGCCGAAGAACATTTGAAGCACATGAAGCAGGAAGAACCAAGACTCTGAGGAAGGGAAATGCTTGGAGAATTCTAAGAACTATTTAAGGTCAGTGTGGTTGAAGCAAAGCTGGGGGATCAGCTAAACAAAATGAGGTTAGGAAGTAGAAAGACAAACTCTTTGAGCTAAGAAGAGAGTTCTGCAGTGATGCTGGACACAGGATCAACATTTTAAAAAATCGCTCTGTTTCAGTAAGTCATCAAAAACAAGTTAAGAAATCATTCACAACAGCAAGCAAACTTTTTGATATCTGAGAATAAATCCAACAAAAGCATTGAAAATTAATCAAACAATAATGAAGGGCTGGAAAGAATGACTGGATATAAATGGAAAGATCTATGTTTATATGTGAATGAGAATCCATATTATTATAAATTAGACGCCTGATGCACGAAGATTCGTGCAGAATGGGCCTTCCTTACCCTGGCTGCCGGCACCACCTTTGCTCCAGTCTGGAGCCGCCTTTCCACCTTCCCACGCTGCCCAGAGGCCTGGAGAGGCTGGGGCAGTGTGAAACGCCTGCATTGTCGCTATGGCAATGATACAACATCCCGCCCCTGGTCTCTGGGTTCCTGTGTATGCAAATTAACCTGCCATCTTTTCTTTGTTGTGTTAATTTGCATACGCACTCCTGATTGGCTGGTGCGTGTTGCAAAGATACAGTCAATTTGCATATTTCTCTTTTATTAGTGTAGATGTTAATTATACCCCCCTACCTGAATCTATCCATTAAAATACCTCTAGTGGTCTCTAAGGTCATTATCTCTAGTGATCTCTTTCTTTTAGAACTAGCAGGCTGGATATTCTGGGAAATACATGATGTTTTTGCACCTTACTTGTATCAAACTTACTTCGGAGTATAGCCCAGTTTCAACTGAGGTTTTATATTACAGAATCAGAACAATTTCTGAGTGCACCTAACATTCAACTTTGAGTGCACAAATATGTAAACCATACATGATATTTTGGTCTCACTACACAAAATATATCGGGAAGGAGTAAATGAATGAAAGTAATGTAAAAATGCCAGGGGCCTTTTGGGAGAGGCATGTAAACTTGGCATACAATCCTTAGCAGATGTAATTAAAACTGAGCAGAAGTTCTGGCAAGGACAAACTTTCCATGTTGGCCTAGGATTTCTACCTGCCACTAATCACTTCTATCCACATTCTGAACTAATGGGTTAAAGGTACAAGCAATAAAGTGAGGCAGAAAGCATGTTAGGTCAACAGATGGGAAATCTGTCTATTTGTTCTGTCTTTGCTTTAATCACCATGAGAACCTAAATAATTTGTTTAATGTTGAGTTTCTTTCATTTATGCAACTTGCAAACTGAATTAGAGATTCTCTAAGACTCCAAATGGGCTGAGCAGAATTGACTGTGTATAGCAGGAAGGAAGCCAGGTCATGGTTGAAGTCCTGTCTGAAATGTTTGGAGACTTGGGGGAGTAGGAAAGAGTAGGGATGAAGTTGAATAATTGTCTTCACCAAGATCAAGTAAATTGGACTCAAGAATGGATAGATCGTCTTAACTAAAATTTCCATGTCAGTTCCTTTCCTCCCTTTTTTATAACCTTTAAAAGCATGGTTTATTTTTAAAATGTTTTTATCCTTAAAAGCATAGTTTAGAATGCTGCAGTAGATTTAAAAAGAATAACAGTAAAAACAATGAACAACAGGTAGAGTGCCTATGGCATGAACTTTATAATCAGACATCTGGATTCAAACACTAGCTCAGACATTTGCTAGCTCTATGATTTGGCCTAATGACCCTTAAGGAATCTGAATCTCAGTTTTTCAACTGTAAATGAGACCCAATGTTTAGTGTTATGCGTTCTAAATGAGATAATACATGTAATATACTGAGCATAGTCCTTGGAACATAGAAAATGCCCAGTCTCTACTAGCCAATTTAATTTAATGTGTGGGTCTTGTTTAGGTCCATTTCCCCTTATACAGAGTCAATCCACAATGAACATCTGCTGATTTGATAATATTTTCTCAATGCTTATTTCTATTCTGTTTAAACCAGTCAGTGTATTGAAGTGAATCAGTGAAGTTGCCGCACACCCCATTCCGAGGGGGGAAGGCAGGATGAGTAGGACTCCCTTGAGCACAATCTGAAACAATCACCCAGAACCATCAGCTGTTGACTAACAGAATACACTGGCACGCAGTAATTAGGTATGGAGAGGCCCAATTTCCACCAACGTGTTCTATCCTTGATGTATTTCAGCAGCAGAGCTGCCAAGAGAACAAAGACAGTAAGAAGCCTGTCTGCCTACAGTGAATTACTGAGCCAGCAGGACCTGTTTGTACTCTGCACTGGGCCGGTGTTCACACCACACGCGCTGTGCAGAGCTGCTGTCACCAAGGTGACGGCCGCCCCCACACTCTCTGCGTAGAGGCATGAACGGTGGAATGAAGGCAGCAAGAAAACTAGAGAGAGCTCTTAGCCACAGCCTTGACCCCGGCTCCTGGAACCTCTCTAACCAAAACCATACCCCCTACCTATCTAGCACTGCACAGAAGAGATATAGACGAATAAAAGAAAAGAGATGATTAAAAAACGATCATAGAGGAAAGACATACAAAATATATCACTTTGGAGCAACCAGTGCATTTAGGATTTAAACATGGATTATCCTATTTCATCCTTACAGAAGATGGAACTGGTTTTCAGAGAGGTTTCAAGTACCTTGCTCAGGTTACAAAGAAGATAAAACGTTCTGTTTGATGTAAAGCCTAGGGAACATTCTGCGACAACATTCAGCTGTTAAAGGTAGGAGAGCAAGGGGAAGAAGAGAACCATGTCCCAAGAAGGATGTGCTGCTTTATTGCTAATGAGTCCTACCTTCTAGGCATAAACACTTAGAGGGGAACAAAGTCCAGGGCCAGGGACACCCCCCTTTCTACTTATGAACATCTCTACACAGCACTAGAAATCAAAGTCAGCAGGTAGGCAATATTTTTCTTCATTATTAATAGAGCATTTAGGATAAAAATTTAAATTGGGAGTGACCTCTTTGCATAGAATGGAGAGGAAAATGGGGGGAAAGAATTTAATTCTTAAAGGTGTCTCCAGAAAACTTACATATGTGCGGCATTTCTTTCTCCAAGACAAAGACACATGAATGAAATACTATTTTATCTAAAGTTCAATACTAGAAGGTTATTGTGTGCCACTATTTCTCTCTAAGTGTTACATTGAGTGTATTTAAATTTTATTTGGCTGTTGAAAATTACGAATTTTACTTTTATTTTAGCTATTAACGTCAATAAAATTTTGACACCAAGAAAACAAAAGGCTACTTATTAATTCCAAGAGCCTCTGAGCAACATTTTCGCCTGTAACAATATCAGGCAAGGCTCCAGTCACAACTTACGCCTGTCATTTTCTGTAATTAAAAGTACACAGTCATATTTATGCCTCCTGCCTCCTAGCAGCTGCAGTTAGATTAACTGTGAACAAAGAAAACATTTTGACACAGTTAATTGTATGGCAGTTCTCCTCTGCTAGCAAATGCCAGCTACCTCCTCAAATGAATATAAGTCCTTTTTTGGTTATTTTTCTTTTGTATATTATAAATAGCCATGAAAATTTTCAGTTTATAAAGAATTTTAATCCTAACACTTCATTCTAAAAAAGACATAAAATCATCTGGTAATTTTATTTTATTTATTTATTTATTTATTTATTTATTTATTTTTAAAATATATTTTTATTGATTTTAGAGAAGAAGGGTGAGGGAGAGAGAGATAGAAATATCAATGATAAGAGAGAATCATTGATGGGCTACCTCCTGCACCCCCCCCCCCTTACTGGGGATGAGCCTGCAACCCAGGCATGTGCCCTTGACCAGAATTGAACCCAGCATCCTCCAGTTCACAGGCTGATGCTCTATCCACTAAGCCAAACTGGCTAGGGCTCATCTGGTAATTTTAATGAAGATATATGATTATCAGATGAAAAAGATCTGACCAAAATTTTCACCTGTGGGTCAAGATTTCAAGCATTTTAAAAAATATGCTTGGGTACTTCATATCTCTGAAGCTTGTTTTTCTCGTTTGCAAAATGGAGGTCAATTTACTTGTCTCATAGGCCTGTTGTGAGTATTCAGTAAGACTATGTATGTAAGGTGTTTAGAGCAAGTCCTCTTTAACTGGCCCCCTTATTAGTAGTAGTAATAAATACACACCTTAAAATGGAAGAAAACGAGCTTTCTTTTTACCACTACAGTTAAATCAATGCTTGTGATTCTCTTACATGAGTAAAACTACTTAAACTTTAGCAGTTTTTAGCTTTATGGGGGGTGTGCGTGTGCATGTGTGTGCGTGTGTGCGTGTGTGTGTGTGTGTGTGTAGTGAGGGAGTGTTCTAAGTCTAATGGATACTGTAATCTGCATAGAACTAGAAGTGCTAAACTGAAGCTTTCCTGTTTTAGGCACATGATGAAAAGGCAGGTTGCTTTGGAAAAGACAATAATGCTGGGAAAAACAGAAGGCACCAGAAAAAGAGGGGGACTGTGTAGAATAAGCCACAGGCATGAGTCTGCAGGAGCTGAGCGGGGCTGCTGAGGAAGGACACTGCGCGCATCACTCTCTCATACAGTCGCTGGGAGTCAGTCAATGGCATGTAACACATTAAGGTGAATATCTGGAAAATCAGTTATTACATGTTAGAAAAAGCATGTTGATAATGATGACGGAAGTCAGGCCATGCTGAAAGCAAACAATTTCTTCAACAATCGCATTTCTCATGATGTAAATAATAGAAATTTATCCCTAACAATATATTTTCTGGGTGGCTGGTGGAATCTACCTCCCAGAGAAACTATTAACGTGTATCTATTGTTTGCTGAATGAAGGTAGCTAAACCTGTTTTTGTAAGCGCTTCGTCCAATTCATGTGTATGAAGGCTGAATCACATTTCCTCTATCTTTAGGTTGGTCCGAGCAGCACAACGTCCCTCTGGGTTTTGACACTTCTGAAAATCCCGTCTCCCACCCTCCACCCTTTGTGTTCCCTTCTCCGAAAATAGTAGTTACCGATGAACAGTTCCTCACTCTCGCTAACAAATAATTTGGGGTGCACTGATGTGATGATGGTAGCTGGTCTAGCAGAGTGAGCCCTGTAATACACTCTCCATGGTGCCAGATCCATTACCAGGGCTACCTGCTGGGCTCACACCCCATCAGGGTGCTCACTGGGCAAGAGCCAAGAGCCAAGACAAAGAGATGTTTCCTCAAAGCACATCCACAGCCCTGACCAGTTTGGCTCAGTGGATAGAGCATTAGCCTGCAGACTGAAGGGTCCCAGGTTTGATTCTGGTCAAGGGCATGTACCTTGGTCGCAGGCACATCCCCAGTAGGGAGTGTGCAGGAGGCAGCTGAATTGATGTTTCTCTCTCATCGATGTTTCTAACTTTCTATCCCTCTCCCTTCCTCTCTGTAAAAAATCATACATATATATGCACATCCACAGAGAGGGACCTCCTCTGGCTTCCTTTTCCCTAGAGAACAAAGAGGTGGGGACACTGCATGCTTCCCTTCTCTTTCAGTGTGCAGCTCATGCACAGTACTTTCTAGGTGACACGTTCCCCTGAGGTTATTTTTTAGAAAAGTTTCAGAATGTATAGAACTGGTAGAATATGAATGTTTGCATGGGATGGAAAAATAGATTTTGCAAAATCTCTACAGGTTTTAAGTTATAGAGACTCAATTCAAACCAGCTTACGAATAAAATGGATGGATTTTCTTTCATATTGGGAAAATCCAATAAGGCATGACTGGATCCAGGGACTTACAGGATATCATTAAACAATGTCTTCACTTTAATATCTTGACTTTCCTCTCTGTTGGCTTCAGTATTTGTTGTCAAGTTTTCTCTAAGTGGTAGAAAACTGTTCCCAAAGAGCGAAAAGTTCTGTATTTTTTTCATTGTCTGATCTCCGGTACCTCTGTTTCCCCTATAATCTTTGGAATAGCAAGCACTGATTACCTTTCCTTGGTTCCTATGCCCACTTCTGGATCAGTTTTTTGTGTCTAAGGGATTGGAGACCTCGATTGCCCAGCCTGACATGTAACCTTACCACAGAGGCAGGAGTCTTGGTGAGAGCAGCCCCAGGTCACCTGGACTAGAGAAGGAACAATTCCTTTATGAAAGAATTGAAGGCACATATTCATGGCAGACTTCAAATAGTTACTGAAATGTGTCTTTTGCAATTTAAATGTTGGACTTGAGAATTTTATGGATTCAAAGTTGTTATTATTATTATTATTATGATAATTATTATTGTATTTCCATGGTGGTTGTGAAGTCAGACTCTCAGCCTGTAGCCTGGGGACTTACAGTACTTTCATGAAACTATTTTGTCAAGTTTCTGAATCCAGAAACTTGGAAAGTCTCAGTTTCTTCAAGTCCCTCGCAGTTCATTCTATGCAAGGAACCTATTCCCAGGTTTCCATTTTGTATGGCATGGCCATGATAATAAGAAAAAATGTGTGTGGGGAGGGGAGGGAAGGAATCAAGAATTCTTCTCCAAAAGCTCATATGCTAATGGACCCACTTTTGAAGTTGTCAGAGTGAGCAAAAGAATGCCAAGCCTCGTGGCTGAGCGGGCCAAGTTCTGTTCTCAGCCACATGCCTGGAGTTTCCATTGAAATCAATGGGAGTTGTGTGTGTATGTTAACTGAGGACAGAAGCTGGCTGTGTATAAATAGCTCTGCAATGGTGAAAATCTCTTCTTGTGTGTCTGGTACAACAGAGGTAGTCTTTTGCAGTTCGTGGCTGCTTCTCCCTCTAATAAAGTAGCTGGGCAGCTTCAAGAAATTTGATACCAGACTATTTGATGGCAACTATTTCATTGAAACGATTTTGATCAGGGATATGAAGCAGTATTTACCCTAAATGTCTCTCGTTTTCCACTAGCAAACTCAAGCTAGGTTTGACAGTTCTTTGTAAAACCAGGCTTCACTGTTCCCTTGGCTGAGCTGTCAATCTGCTAATTGACTGATAGGCAGCTAACTGGGGGTTGGGATGAGAAGTCGGTATGTTCACTAAGGGGTTGCAAAGTTATCTGAAGCAAAGTGCCAATGCATCAGAGCTACATGGCATAGAGAGTCTTCCATGGGAACAGGGCTCTGGCCCCAGCAGCCAGGACACGTGGGTCCAGTCTGAGACCCTGAGGTCATCTGCCATCCAACCAGCAGCCTCAGTCTGGAACTCAGCATATTGATGTTAAACTGGGACATCTTCAAGCCTCAGATGAGAATATTTTTCAGATCAGAGTTAAGAATAAGCTCATACACTATGCCCTAGAAATAAGAGATTTCTCCTAGATTTTTATAAACAATGTCCTCGTTGAGGAAAGTTACATATGAGTAGCTTTCACCTTCAATCCATGGCCTCGTTCTGAACGTCAGACTCACTGGCTTCTGGACATCTCTACTTGCATAGCCCATTCATACTTTGAATTTATCCAAAATGCAACTTTTATCTTCCCCTGCCCCTGATGCAGAAAATTTCTACTGTGGCCTCATTATCTAACAGCTTTAATCTAATAATCCAAGTCGGAACACTGATAGTATGCCTTAGCTTCTCTCTTTTCCTTGTTACCACATCAAACAGTCTAAGCCCCGCTGATTTTACCTATTGAATTTCTCCATTCCACCCTCCTCCCATGCAGATGGATTCCAGTGCAGGTTTTAATCCCGCTAACTCCTGGTTTCAGTCACATTTTTGTTACCTCCTTGGGGAGTGGGCACATGTTTTTGGAGGGCACATGTGTCTAAGCTTTGTTTTTAAATCTGTGAAATGGAAATGACATATACTTCACAGAGCTGATTAATAGGAATTAAATTAGATTAGATGTGTAAAGCATTGGTATTGTTGCTGACACATAACACATTTTTAGGCAATGATATCTATTACAAAGCAGAGACTTCATCCTTTCTTGCTAAGAATATTGTAGTGGTCTCCTCAAATACAGTTCTGCCTCTTCTCTATTCTTTAGGCTACATATGGTGGCTAGAGTAAACTTTCTAAACTGCAAAACCTTCCACATTATTCATCCAAAAATATTTTGTACAATAAATAAGTCCTTGTGTCACTTACCCATCTATTTGCTTCATCTCCAATAGCACCACTTCTTAGCCTAACATTTTACCAACTGGTGCACTGTCCATTTATCCAGCCACCCAATTGGAAAAGTAGAATTTGTCATCTTAAAATTGCTTCTTCTCAGAAACTTTCTCTGATTTCACTCCAAATAGAGTTAGTTGACTCCTTCCTTAATTCATTCATGGTTTTTTAAAATATGAAACATATACCCTGAGTGGCCAGATTATTATGATCTCTGAACGCATAATAATCTGGCCACTCAGTGTATATCCTATATAATAAAAGGCTAATATGCAAATTGTCCCCTCGACCATGAGTTAGACCAGCAGGCAGGCTGGCCAACTGCCCATGTTCCTTCCCCCTGGCCAGGCTGGCCAGACCCCACCCATGCACGAATGCATGCACTGGGCCTCTAATATATATATATACTGAGTGGCCAGATTATTATGCATTCAGAGATTATAATAATCTGGCCACTCAGTGTATATTTCTATTATAGATTTAATTGTACTGCATTGGCATTATTTGCCCATAAAGTTGTTCTCCCCACCAGATTATTCTGTGGCCTTCAAATATGCTTTGAAGGACATACTGTAATTAAGAGTATGTTTTCATTATGGTTCTCTCCCAAGAGTGTATTCCAATGCTGTATTAGTTTTCCATTGCTGCCATAACAAATTTAAAATAATACACATGTATTGCCTTGCAATTCTATAGGTCAGAAATCTAGTGTGTATCTCATTGGGCTAAAACCAGGTGTTGGCAGGGTTTTCTTTCTGGAGACTGTAGGAGAGAATCTCTTTCCTCATTCAGACTGTTGGCAGAGTTCAGTTCTCTGCAGTTGTAGGATTGAGGCTTGCATGTCTTTGCTGGCTGTCAGCTGAGGACTATTCTCGGATTCTAGAGTCTGCTTGAATATCTTGGCTTGTGCCCCTTCCTTCACCTTCAAAACCAGAAATGGCAGAGTCTCTCTTACTGTGTCCTGATTGACTATTCTTCTACCTTCTTCTCCTAGTTTTAAGGACTTTGTGTGATTAGGTTGAGCCCCTCTGGAAATTGTAGGATATTCTTGCTCTCGTAAATTCTTCAATCTTAATAATATCTACACAGTCTCAATTGTCATATAAGGTAACTTATTCCTAGGTTAGAGTGCAGACATCTTTTGGGGACCATTTATTCAGCCTATTAAAAGTGCCTAGCATATTTTAGGTGTCTTAAAGAATAAATATGACTTTTCCAGATAGATGTATAGGAATGGAATGGGAAGAAGCTCTAGGGAAAAGGGAAAAATGTATGCATTTCTGCCTGTTTGGGAGGAGAAAGTCAGGAATGCATTTGTAGATAAAAAGTCATCTTAGCTGAGACCTGGAGGATGATTACACACTTGTTATATTAGAGGAAGAGTGTAGGAGAAAGGAATTTTTGAGGCATAGAGAATAGCATATACAAAGGACTGGAAGGTGGTGAGAATGAGTGTCAAGTTTGAGGCACTGAGAAAAGTTCAGAATGACCAGAGGACAAAATGTGAAGAATGGGGAAGAAACAATACTAAAGTAGTCAAGAACCAAATCAACAAAGACTTTTCAGCCAATGAAGAATTTTATCTACAGAACCAAGGAAAGCCATTGACGTGTCTTAAACAGGAAAATGGGATGACAGGTTTTATCTTGCTCCATTTCTTTATCTTTTGATTAAATGAATTAGTGGGCCATTCCCCATCCCTATGCTTTAACGAATCTGTTCTTTCTATATCAAGAGATTACTCTTTCATTGATCATCACGTTTCTCTTTTTTATACGAAAAATTAGAACATGCAGGATTCTTGGGAAAGATTGGCTAATGTCCTTCTAGTCTACAAAAATCATGCCTGAGGGAAGCATTAGACTTGTCTGTGAGCAACAGAGGTTGCGCCCTCAAACTCCTTCTGCCTCCACCAAACGGTGGACAACTTCCTGTGGCTTTGCATCTGAGAGAATGAGAAGTAAGCCTCCACATATAAAAATGAGGCAGGCACACTGTTATCATATCCAAGTTGGGGAGGTAATGGGAGAAATAAAATCGCACACAAATAGCATTTTGAAAACTTAAGTAAAATGGAAATTAGAAATAAAATTTCAGGAGGCAAAGCTCCATGTGCTATGGCTTGTTCTTATGGTGGTGGCACATTTATGACAGTAAATTACTGCTGAATGAGAAGAACAACATAGCAGGTACTTAGGCTTGATAGTCTAAATAGGGGTTTGAGGATATGGGGACTTTATATGTTTACCAGAGAATACGGAGGAACTAAAGCCTGAAAGTCAAGAGAGACAAAAGAAAGCAAAAATCTAGAAGCTACAATCCAGTATGTTCAAAGAAAGATGCTCAAGGCACCGGAGAAATGAGACCTGTCATATTTGTGAATGCATACTTTGTTCTTAAACACAAAATGGCTGGAAGAATTGGTAAAACTTATGAGAGGGGTTCAGAGGGAAGAAGAAGGGAAAAGGAATAGAAGATATTCAGGTCAGATTTGCTCTCTAAGCTGAAAAAAAATTAAGAGTCCTTTCCATGCTCCTGTCCTTTGTGACTTCTCTAGTGCCTCCCGAATATTTATAAAGATGAAAGGAAGACAGAAGGGACTTAAGAGCCTCTTCACAGGCAATCACTTTTAAATATGTGGCTATTCTAGAAAATAATTGACACAGGCAATTACATTTCTTGTTACAAGATATAATCAAGCTGCATATTCGATTCAGGAAGATATTATCTCCCACACAGAATTCTAACCTGTGTAGTTCTTTTCTGATGCATTAATGTGTATTTCCCAATGATTATATGTGAGCTACTAGTAAAAAGAGAGGAAGAAAGAACTTTCTTTATATAAAGTGTAAGTAATAAAACTACAGATCAAGAGTGGAGAGGAAGGATGGAGTAGGAAGAGAAATTGTAGAAAGATGGGATGATAGGAGGCTGGTGGGTGTGCACAGCTGGAATCGCTTAATTCCTCTGTGCTCCAAAAGAGTTTAGCACCCAATGGCAATCATATCTGATTTCAATCTTGGGGGATGAAGTGGGCAACGATTAATCTTCATGCCATAAGCTGTGGCATGCTTCCTAAGTAGAAACATTGTAGCAAAGCATTCCAGGATTTATCATGGAGGTATGGTGCCATGGATGTGAGAGGTTGGTATGGGAGGCCATCTGGTGAGATGCAACTTGTCAATCTCCCAGATGGTTTGTGAAAAAGAGAGACTTGATATTGAACTGAGATCAGCATATGAAAAGAGCTATGAAATCACAAACTTAAACCCCATTTTTATATAGTATTTTGGAAACATTGTTAAGGAAATATTATATACATTTTATATGATCTGAAAGATCACATATAAAAGTTTTAATTATAATATGGAATCATTTCAATAATATATATCACATTTGCTTTCACCTCTTTTTAAAAAAAATCTTCATTGTTGAAAGTATTACAGATGTCCCCTCCCCAGGCCTTCCCCACACTATTGTCTGTCTATGGGATATGCATATAAGTTATTTGGTTAATCCCACCCCCTTTCTCTCTGATTCGTGTGTCAATGTCTCTGGATCTGTTTTGTTCAATGGTTTATTTTCTTCATTAGATTCTACATATAAGTGAGATCATGTGAAACTTGTCTTTCTCTGACTGGCTTATTTCACTGAGTATGCTTTCACCTCTATTAATAGGTGTTTTATTAATCTTAAATTATTGAGTTGGGAGAAAGAAATTGCTATTATTTTCATTGATTTATTTGCATATCTCCAAGTTTCATAACACTTCTGTGGAAGGAGGTCTATAGGAATAAGGTTGATGCCTGGTGTACAGATGGGGTCAATTGCTCTATAATTGGAGTTATTACTGTAAATATGTACACATTTGTACCCACGGATGGGTGAAACTCAAGAAAACAGTGAATGATCAGCACAGTATTTGGTGTATAATTGTTCAATATATGTTCATTGAAAAAATAAGTGAATTATGGTTGAAAATAACTTATGAAATAACTTAAGTGATCATAGATGTAAATACTGTATGAATATAATGCCTGACAGAATTATATTTATGAAGTTAGGTGAAAATAATTTTTTATGGGAATGATCTGATTGGTAGACCAGAGGTGGAGCTGAACTGAAAATATTTTGTCATTAGACGTCAATATCTTATCTAATAAAGAGGGAATATGCTAATTGACCATCACACCCTCACAAGAGGGTGGCACACACAGCCACAAGATGGCGGCACCCAGTCCCCTCAGCCCTGCCTCATCCAGCTGGAGTCCCCCAGTTCCCTCAGCTCCACCTCATCCAGCCTCAGTCCCTCAGTCCCCTCAGCCACGCAGGAGAAGGCAGTTGGAGGCGATTGGGCCAGCAGGGGAGGGCAGTTGGAGATGATCATGCTGGCAGGGGAGCAGTTATGTGTCAATCAGGCCAGCGGGGGAGCGGTTAGGGGGCTATCAGGCTGGCAGGCAGAGTGGTTAAGGGCAATCAGGCAGGCAGGCAGGTGAGTGGTTAGGAGCCAGCAGTCCCAGATTGTGAAAGAGATGTCCAAATTGTAGAGGGTGCAGGCTGAACCACCCCACCTCCATGCACAAATTTCATGCACCAGGCCTCTAGTCTTATAAATATGATATATTAAATCATTCTAGTCCCATAAGCAAGCTGTGATAGGTCAGACTTTACTGTTTTTAAGTATAGAGTAAGTACTGCAGTATTAATTAAAGGCATCTGTGACACTACACACAGGGACAGATACAGGTAAATGTGGAGAAAGAAACCACCTCTATACCAAAGCAAATGAAACAAAGGAATGCAATCATGTTGAATAAGATAGTATCATGTATTTAAATTGAGCTTTACAGTTTACAGAGTGCTTTCACAGATTATCTCATTTAGAAAGCACAGTATTCCCGTGAGGCAGAAGTGATTATGATTCTCATTTTTACAGAAAGGTGAAGTGCCTAAGCCACTGTGGGCAGGTAGTCTTTGCTCTAGGCTGTCTCATTTCATTGATAACTCTAACATCTTTTTTTTTTTCATCAGGTACTTGGTTTTCTCTAACCTGAGGCATATACTACATTTTATAAAATATCTATTTAAAACTTGGAAAATATGCTCATTCAAAATTTCTTCCCAACTGTCAGTTTGCTTCAAAGTGATAGAAACCTATAAAGGCAGCACACCTTTAATAATAGTACAGCACATTTAGTCATGAGCTGTCTGTTTCTTCAAAAATTACCATGAAACAGATTGAGAGCTAAATATGAAATGCTGAGCTCTCCAGTGAAAGCAGAGACCTCATTTCATTCAGATCAACTCCAGACAGATCAGACAGAAGAAATGGCTGAACAATCATTCTTTTTTATTTCAGTCATAGTAGTACACTTCCCAGCTTAAGGTTGAGACAGTTTATGGGGGAGATGGTATGGCATAGTGTGCTTTGTTAATAACTTTCTCAGCAAGATGTGTATTAAAGAGATAATAGTCACATTCTGAGGCCTTCCTTGTGCAGAAGCATCTATACAGAGTGTAGTATTTCATGAACAGGAAAAAAAGAAAAATAAAATTCCCTCAAGCAAATGATATAAGCTCCTTAAAATTGAGTTAACAGTTAATGTTGTTCTTTCACATCTTTTTGCAAATACTCCAATAAATTAAATTAAAAAGGAAAACAAATACAACTGTTATCTTCAGGTATGCTTTTTCTTTGCAAAACTAATTTCACAGAACAGTCAGATATGTAATAATGGGCCTCTTGAGGATGTAATTTTTTATGCAACTTGACATGCAAGTCGTGAGTAATTCATTATGTCTTCTATTTACACTTTGTCAGATAAGAGTATTAAACAGAAGAGCTGAGAGGAACACAGAACACTGCCATTAATCTGTTTAAATTTGCAAATCTAATGCAATCAAAAGGAAGACATTAGTGTTAAAATTGTTTTCTGTACAGGTGGTATCTTTCATGGAGGGAAAGGCATGTCTGAAATGCAAAAGTTCCGTAAAGCCAGCAAACCACGAAATCTCATGCAGGCTTCTAAAGCCAGGGCAAAAATCTTCCTGGGTACTTATGTCATTGACTATAAAAGCTCTGGATGTACGAAAATTGACATACAGTTTCTCCATGTCAGGACATGACATTACACTCAGCTCTGTGCACTTATCTAACAAAGTGCTACAGCCCCATGTCCATTAAACTGAAGAAGGTGAGGACCAAAGGTATAAGCTTAATACTTGTGAATTTATAGGAATCTTGTGACAGTCAGCAGGCTTTGGTCTGGGACTGTATGACTGACAGATTGACAAAAAAGAGAAACTGCAAGAAAGATTTTGGACAAGCAGGAACCAATTATCCCCAGGAGAAACCTGTACCTTGTTTCTGTCCAAATGGCAGTTCCCACTAAGGAGTTAGAAACTGATTCAGTCAGCTGTGTCGCAGGATGTTTCCAGAGGAAGAGGAAGAGGCAGGCATTGAGAGTTAGGGAGTGGGGAAATAGAAGCTGTGTCAAACAGACCAGAGTTTCATTCCTAACTCCTTCAGGGCCTCTCTGAAACTCAGTTTCCCCATTTTGAAATGATGATAATGATACACAGGAGTATATAAGAACAAAGTAAGTTCACATATGTAAAGTCTCCGAGACAGTCCCCAATAAACAGCAGGCATTCAGTAAATGGTAGTGATCCTCACCATCATCTCCAATAAGGCAGCAAAGTTTAGAAGAATTCTCTTCTCATTTCTGCCTGAGATAACTGTATGATTTATTTCCTTTGGGACATATCCTATATAATAAAAGCCTGATATGCAAATCGACCAAATGATAGAACACCAGCAGAACAACTGGTCGCTATGACACGCACTGACCACCAGAGGGCAGACGCTCAATGCAGGAGCTGCCCCCAGCCCACAGGTTCCAGGCCAGCCAAGGCGGGTGCCAGTGGGGGGCCCCCCCCCCCGATCACTCCACTGGTCACCCCACAGATCAGCCCTGATCGATGGCCAGGCCTAGGGACCCTACCTGTGAACAAATTTCATGCACCAGGCCTCTAGTCTTATATAAAAATATGGCATTATTGGTAGGACCTTGAATGCTGAGTTGATAGGATATTTATGTATATAACAGACCAGTTTAGATCTTCTCTTAAGTTTTGGCTAGCAAAACAGTAATTTTAACTTGTACTTTTAAAGTGTAAAACTGTAAAAGAAATTCTACAAGGATGGGGCATATACTAGTATATGTGAATTATAATTACTGTAATAAACATGACAACTTCTTAGTAACATGCAGCAGATATAAATTTGGAAGTATACTGACAGTTACAGCTCGTCTTTGAAAAATATCCATATATTTTTTTCATTTCTCTCTAAGAGTGCATAGAGATTCATGCATAAACAACATGATCCAGGGGAGTTGAAATCTAGGGACTAATTTACTAAACTACCCAAGCAACAAAGGATTATTTTATCTAATTAAGACAGAGCACACATACTTAGAATTAAGCATTTGCATTTAGCAGCAAATTCAAAATTATAAAAGCAATTAAAGCTAAAGTGAGGTGTGATAATTTTTTTCCTGCACACCACTGCTGAGCTAAAGCTCATTTGAATGCTTGCCTTTGCAGCACTGTTAAGAGAAGGTTATGAATAGAAGCTCATGGCTGGGCAAAGCAACCTGTTCCATCTCACTTCCAACCAGGCATCCTCCTCAGGACCCATCCCCTCAGTTTTACTCAAGCCTCCTAAACATGACTTACAGTTTCTCACATTCTTACTTTTTAATTTTCTATTTCTCTAGTCTGAAATGTTTTTCTTAACCTAGTCCATCCATCTGAACTCTACCAGAGAAGATTCAGATAGAAATGTGTCTTCCTTCATAAAAAACAGTGCTTCTTCAAGCGTAAGTGCTCTCCCTTATGATGTAAGAGCAGTTAGCTGACTATAGTTGTCTGTCTCATTCATTTGCAAATTAGTATATTACTACTTCAGTCTTCTCCGACAGTATTAAATCATATATTGCCCTTTAACTTGCTGCATCCTTATATTTTCCCCTATATTACAGACTTGCTGATGGCATAATTTTGTTTTATTCTCTTAAAAATTATGGATGCAGTGCCTTCCTTACATGTCCAGTTTAATACACATTTGATGATTGACTGGTTGGAATATTTAAACATCTATTCACCTTCATATATCTTCCACTTATATCTCCTATTTTACTCAAGTCTTTGAAGCTTGTCTTAAACTTTATATTTCATTCTAATTTATTTATATTATTCCCAGATGTTACTTAAAAATTGCTAAAGGAATGGAAAAATGACATTATGTCATCAATCAATATAGTATTTTGTCCTTTCCTCCCACAATGGTAATTTCCATGACTTCATTTTTAACTGATTCTCTGAAAAGTCATTAAAATGTTGTCTTTAACATTGGTGTTATGGGAAATATAAATGGCAATGCCTTAATATTTAGCCATTTCCAGAACTCAGTAGATAAATCTCATTAAGACTATAGTTCAATATGTAACTTTCCTCATAATGCATTTGAGTTTGCAGCTAATGGTGTTTTATTGAGGTTCTTGTGTATTTTCCACATTTGCTTAGATAGCTTTACTTTCCCTGCAGGAGTAATTATTGCCTTTTAGAGACAGTCCTCAAGAAAGAAACTATACCTGTCAATCAGTTAGTTAGAATACTTAGCAGAGGGTCAGGCACTCAAAAAAAGGTTTTAAACATTTTTGAGGTAATTATACATTTATAGGAAGTTCAATGCACCCTTCATCCTGCCTACCCAATGTTGACATATTGCATATCAAAAGAAGAAAATACCCCAAATCAGGAAATATCCCAGCTACAAAATTGACATGGGTACAATCCATAGAACTTACTCAGATTTCACTAGTTATCTATGTGCTCATTTGTGTGTAGTTCTATATACTTCTATCACATATATAACTTCATGTAACTACCCCCATGATCAAGATACACGGCTGTTCCATTGTCACAAAGCTCCTTCATGCTACCTCTTTATCACCATGCATATGTCCTCATCTCCCCCACCCAATTTCTAATCCTTGGTAACCATGAATTTGTTCTCCATCTCCATAAATTTGTTGTTTCAAGGATGTTTCTTAACTGAAACCATACAGTAATCAACCTTTTGAGATTGGGATAATTTTCCTGAAGTTCAGTCAAGTTGCTGTGTATATCAATAGTTCATTCTTTTTCATTGCTGTGTAGTATTACATGGTATGGGAGTGTCAGTTTGTTTACCCATTCACCTATTGAAGGGCATTTTGGTTATTTTCAATGTTTGGCTAGTACCATCAAAGCTGGTATGAACATTCCTGCACAGGTTTTAGTTTTGATGAAGATAATTATAATTCATCTTATATGGCTAATTCATCTTGTTTGAGGCAGAGGTTCTCAGAGATGGGTGAGATGGATGAAGAGCTAGTGACTGCATACTGCATCAAACATGTGTGTTAGTATATTCAAGAAAGAGTAACCATCTGCCCTGGTTTTTTCAGAATAGATCGATTGGTGTCTGTTGACTGGCATAATGATCTCTCACTCTTGGAAGTACCCTGGCTGGTTTGATAAATTATATAATCAGTCTGATTCAGACTACTTAAAGATTCCAAGAATTGCTAATATGCCTTATCAGCTATGATGAATTGAATTGAATTTTGGTAGATGGCTGTTTTGTAATCTAAGTACCTGTGAAGTGACACTTTGGGGTCTGAGAAATGTGACAGGCTTCTTGCAATGTAAGTCTCTATTGTTCCTACCTCCTCTATTTCTGCTAGAAAAAAAAGTTTTTCTTGTGAGTCAGATTTATGACTGAGGACAGCTTCCAAATTCATGTGTTAGTGCCACTGGAAGTGAGGACTCTGCCTCATCATTGCCAATTTGCAAACAATTGCAAAGATAAATTCCTAAAGATCCTAAATTCCTTAAGGATAAATTGGCTTAGATCACATGCCAATCTCAAAGACAGTGATCAGTGAGATGCAGGCCCAAAATGGGCTTAGCTTGAGTCACAGCTCATCCTTTGAACACTCTGTCCAGGGCATTGAGGTCAAGTAGGAGGATGGTATCCCTTTTACAAACTATGAATCAAAAAGGAGGATATTTCCTCAAAGGATAGCAGGTAGTGGAGAAGATGGTAGACTTTACCATTGGAGAAATGGTGACCTGGGCAGCCATTGTCATTTGTGCCTTCTTTGAAAAGGTCAGTACAGTGCCCAATGCCACGCAGCTAGCAAGGAGCATAGCCAGAATTCAATCCTCTATCTTTCTGCCTTAAAATCCTTTATTCTTAACCTTTTGCACTCGTATGTCGAGTGTGACTCGACAAGGTTAGCATTAGAATAAAGGAATCAAGAAAAAAGCAAGTGAGTGCAAAGGGTTAAGTTTCTTTTTACATGGAATTTAGCTGTGGATAAATAGGAAACAAATGCCTGTCAATAAAGCATCTGAAGATGTTCTCTAAAATTAACTGTCACACTAATGAAAGGCACACATATAGGTTATAATCCCCAATGCTTCATAATTATTATCAATATACTAGAAGCCCAATGCACGAAGATTCGTGCCAGAATGGGCCTTCCTTTCCCTGGCTGCCAGCACCGTTTTCGCTCTGGTCTGAAGCCGCCTTTCTACCTTCCTACGCTGCTCAGAGGCCCCTGGCTGCTTGGCGGCTGCGTATACAAATTAGCCGCCATCTTTGTTGGTTATTCAATCCTGATTGGCTGTGGACGTCGCAAAGGTACGGTCAATTAGCATGTTTGTCTATTATTCGTTAAGATGTGATCATCCACATCTTAACTGATGCAAATACAATTAGGAATTGGATTCATTTTACCCACAGACCTATGGCTTAATGTCCTAAATTGCAGAAGACTAAAAATGTCCATGTCTTGAAAAAATCATCATAATATATTTAAATGAAAAGAGCAAGTTAAAATAGTACAGCAGTTTGCTACTCTTTTTTTCCTTTTTTACATATACACTGGGATACACAGACATAGGAAAAATTTGGAATGATAAATCCCCAGATGGTAGCTATTTTGGAATGGAATGTATAAGCATTTATACTTTCTTCTTCTTCTGCCTGCTGTATTTTATACATTTCCACAGTGAATATGTATTGGTTTTCTAATTCTCAATACATTTTCATTAAACTCCTCTGTATGATGATGCATGTCTAATTCAGACAAAGATGTCAGTTTAAGGACTCCCTACTTCAGTACCACAAAAACCACATAGTAAAAACACTAATTGAAGGCCTCAGCATAGCAACAAGAATTTCAATAAAAAGATCTCATTAGGTTCTCAATTAACCTTCAAAAAATAAAATAAGAAAAGGTTGCAGCAATCAGGTGAAAATGGACTTTAAAGACAACTATCTTTTCTTTACAGTTGCAAATACAGTTGACCTGTGAACACGGGTTTGAACTGAATGGGTCCACTTATAAGCAAATTTTAAAAATAAATACTATAAATGCATTTTCTCTTCCTTATAGTTCTTAACATTTTCTTTTGCTTATCTTCTTTATTATAAGAATTCAGTATATAAAACACATAACATAAAAATATGTGTTAATCAAATATTTATGTTATCAACAAGTCTTCCAATCAACAGATGGATGGAAATTACTAAAGTTATTGGGTAGTCAAAGTTATACGTGGATTTTTGACAGTACAGGGGTCAGTGCCCCAGCCCCATGTTGTTCAAAAATCAACTGAATACAAAAAAGTGAATTAAAGAAAGTAGCCTGAAACACTTATAAAAAGTGAATGATTTTTAGCAGATGCAACTGTTTTAGCTAATTAAAAAGAAACAAGTTATTACCTAAATTTTTAGAATAAAGTGCATGATACTTAAGTCTAAGTCCTTCCCGTCATTTTAACAGTTTTGACAATACCAGAATTTCCATATTACAAATCCCAAATATCTAACTAGTTTGAGTGAGGCCTATAGTCATTTCTGAAAGACTAATTAAAGAGTATAACTTAGGGAAAATTGTAAAAGAAATTCCCTATGATGATGCAAAATAAACTCAGCTAAATCACATCCTTATGTTTATATGCAAATAACAATATTGCATTGGTGTACTTCATATTAACCAGGTTTTTTCTATAACCCATTAAGGAAGGACCAAATGGCTTACTGTTGAATAATACATTACAGACAATGTATAATTCCCTTGGCATTTTATTATTCACCTTAATCAAGTTAACATTCAGAAATTTTAGAAGCCAATTTTTCTTTCTAGATAAAATCTAAGAATTTTAAGTACATCCAAGTAATGAGGTATTTCTTATGGTAATAATGTTGGCACTGCACATATACAATATATGCTTACTAGTACACTTTGTGGCATTTGGCAAGAACACTCCCATTTTTATGATTATACTTTAGTTTTCAGCACACTATCAAGATAATATTACTAGAATGTCTATTTTATGGATAACCAACTTGACTTAAAAAGGAAATTCCTGGTTTATGTGAGAGAAAGGATGATGTAGGACAATTAGCTTAATTCTGATGCATCAACTCAGAGACAGAAAGAGAAATTTATAAATGTGTTCTTAAAGATTTCTGGAAATTTTGATTGATATTTTAAAAAATTATTACACTTAAGAAAAATAATTTATTAATCATAAATTATTAATGTTATTTTTATGTTATCCAGATGCACTTGTTCTTATCATAAATTCATGGAGGAAGGGACTTCATTTTAGCCATGTATATGAGTTTATAAAAAATCTGATCACAATTTCCCCCCTATTTTGGCTTTAAAGCATATATGGATTTATCAATAAACACAAAATTAAAGTCATACATAAAAATGACAACTAACCAAAACTCCCTTATTTTACCAGTACAGTAGCAGACTATGGGTATAGATTAGCATAAAATAATGTAATACTTTTCAATTCTCTAGTGAAATACTGAATTTTATAAGTGTATTTATTTTAAGCATATGTTTTTATATTTTAGTCTTTTGAAAATCTTGACAATCCAGTTTTTTGAAGTATATATACAAACATTTCAATGAATACAATGCAAATTTAATCAGCCCATTTAACTAACTGTCCATGTTTAGATAATAAAATATTTTATATCTATTCAAATTGACATTTGTTCCCATATGAAATTACCTGTTGGAACTTTATGCAAAAAACTATATTCATTTTCTAAAACCCATTAAAATTTTTCCGTACATTACCCATACGTTTTAAAAAAATAAAATTATCATTTTCAAAAATAAAAAACGTAAGTATTGAAGAAAAATAATAATTGCTCATCTGAACTTCAATTATTTGTGTGAGTTTCCAGAAATGTCTTTAGAGATCTAGAATTAATCTGGGTACATCAACATGCATAGTAAAATAAAAATGAGAAAAAATATTTTAAAAATTATTTTAATTTTGATGTATTCAAGTTGTAAAGCCAAGAAAAATTAGTTGGCATAAATTATTTCTCCTCAGTGGTTTACTCTGACCTAATAAGATAGCAAGAAAAAATGCATGCGGAAACTTATCTTTATGCCTAAGAGTTCATTTTCACTTGTGGTAATAAACTTCTGCTCCCTCCACAAGATCACCAAATAGAATTTCCAGCTCATCTCCCCCTTCTGATTGCACACCCTCTCCAAGTCCCACTCAGCATTGTCTCCCTGACAGCCTCTCCCTCCTGTCTCCTCTCACTGTGCATCGGCTCCATTCCTCCCATTTGCATGCTTGCATCCTGCTCTTCCTCTGTCTTGAGTCTGTCCCATACCTTCTGTTTGACCTCTCTTACCCCATTTATTCACTCAACAAATACTCAACAAACTGAGCATCTACCATGGGCCAGACACACTTCCAGCAGTGGGGATAGAGCAGTAAACAAAATGGATCAAGTCCTTGCTCTCATGGAACCTACAAGCATTTCAATGAAGGGACTAAGTAATAATGGAGACCTAATACAATGTCTCATAGTGACTGATATATTCTCTGAAGCAAATAAACCTGGGATAAAATAGTAAAATTTCAAAGTGATGGGGTGATTTTAGATTGGCTGTTTGGTAAAGATATGTTGAGAAAATACCCTCGATCAGATATTGGGATAAAATGAAATCTGCATTAATAGAATACTTATCATGGACCATGCTTTTTTTTTTCCCTTCAGTTTATACTTTCAAGTCCTTACCATGGTTCATCATGGGATCCCCTTGGGTAGAATGAGACTGTCTTATCCCCAAGTAGCTATTATAGCCAAGAAAAAGAAGAAAGGGTAATAGGCAGAAAACGTGGGCTGGTGTAAACAGCCGAAAGTGGTGTGATGAAAATTTGAAGACAAGACAGTGAGATGACAACCTTTTCACATTTGATCTTTATGACCTGTCAGGCCTGTTGGCAAAGCAGTTATTCTTAACATTTAAAAAAGCTGGAACTGTCACAGCATAATGTCTCCTAACATGAAATGGAGATACAAGTAATGTGCGAAAGCTACAACCAGAAATGGTTTGTCTCAAGACCAAATCAAACAGCAAAACAGTTGTCCATGAATGGAGCAGCCACCTCTCAACTGTTAGTAATCTCACCATTTAAGACCAATTGGCAGTGATAATACAGACAAGATCTAACGACCAGCTTAAGTTTTGAACTAGATGATTTTTAAAAAGTATAGTTTTATGATTCAACGAAATAATTATACAGAATATATTGTTCTCTTGTTATATATTAAGATGATATTGGAAAATAGTGTTAAAGTGAATTTTCCATCTCTTTAATAGTCAAAACCCCCAAAAAAAGTTTTGTATGTACAATGATCGAAACCAGAATTAGCACAATCTAGAAAATAAGGAGACTGTACATTTTTTCTTCAAGGGAGTTTCTTGAATATCAGTCCTTGATAAGAAAGTTGGGAAGAGTTGCTCTCCTCCATACAACTTCTTCTGATTCTGAAATTTAAATTGTAATTCATTTTGCTGCTACGATTTCCTTACCATCAAAGTTATATTTCTCATTTTTAAAAAGAGAGA
The DNA here is from genome assembly GCF_027574615.1 of Eptesicus fuscus. Taxonomy (NCBI): domain Eukaryota; kingdom Metazoa; phylum Chordata; class Mammalia; order Chiroptera; family Vespertilionidae; genus Eptesicus; species Eptesicus fuscus. The sequence goes on from NC_072479.1 coordinate 81,615,724, forward strand.
GATAAATAAAAAATATACCTGGTATATAAGTATAGGCATTGTTTCTTAGAATATATTCACTATTTCCATGAATCACTTTTAGAAAAATGATGCAACAGTCAAACTTGGGAAATGCTATATATACATCATAGTTTTCTTTTGGAAGACAAAAATGCATATGAACATACTAAACATTCTGAGATATCCTGGTACTAAAATAATAATAAAATAATACTAGTTTAAACAGAGTTAAACAGATTATTGCCCTGATTCATGCCATTACAGAAGTGTTTTTTTCAATAACACCCGCTGACATTGCACATTTTGGAAGATGATGCTCTATACACATTTTTATTGTTCTACTTATTGATTTTGCATTGGCAATTTTTACTGTCTTATTTCTTTTTCCTCTTTTTATTTTTGTATGTAACACTTATTGAGTGCTTACTGTATTCTAGACACTGTTTAAAGTATCTTATGGCTATTATCCTATGTATTCCTGACAATAATACTCTGAGATAAATATGTAACAGATTGTCAAAGGGGCCCCTGAGAGTTGAAATAACTCTTCCCCACATCCTGCTGCTGGGAAGTGGCACAGCTGGGAGCTGAGATGAAATCAGGTCTCTCCAACTTGCTGCTTATGCTCTGAACAAATAAGCAACGAGCTTACTCTTGCACTCCCAGCATGCTACCGCTCCCAAGCTCCACAGAGACCAACAGTCTACCAAGTTCCCAACCCAACAATACTTTCCAGACCTTAGTTTACAGGACTTCTCCGCTGTGTTTGAGGTTGCTGGCCAATCCCTCCCACTTGAATTCTGGGTTTCCTTGATTCTGCTTTCCTTGTGTACCTCTCTGGCTGTTCCTTCTTTATCTTTATAGATTTCTTGTTACATGTTGGTGCTCCTCAAGCCCCCACCCATCCTGGCTCACTGCCCTTTCTCCTTTGCCCTCTGCTGGAAAAATATGGAACCTGCTCCAGCCAAAAACCAGGAGAGAAGAGGACAAGAGCTTTGTGTTCTGCCTCCCACCTAATCCCACCCCATTCACCCTCGTACTCATTTCTATTTGTGCCACGGTAACCTCAAATCAATGACACAAGTGTGCAAAGAAGTATCTCACATTTATTTAAGCTGAAAGAGGTGGTACAATGGGTCTCTAAGGCCACCATAGATGGATTCTTTAAGGCTATGCCCTTGGATTAAACACCACCCATACAGATAAATAAGACCAGGGTATAAAAAAGGTCTCATCTCTTAAGGGCCAAGTTCAGGCAAAAAAATTAAAGGATCTTTACCAAAGTAATGCAGAAATCTTTGTCAGTTGTGGTTGGTAGTAGTCATAAAAGGGATGAAATAGAAGAGGAAGCAAGAATATTACCTGCATATGTGAGTATTGCCTGAAGTTGCAGGTCACATACACTGAGTGGCCAGATTATTATGATCTCTGAATGCATAATAATCTGGCCAGTAAGTGTATATATATCTATATATATTAGAGGCCTGGTGCATGAATTCGTACATGGGTGGGGTCTGGCCAGCCTGCCTGCTGGTCGAACTCCTGGTCGAGGGGACAATTTGCATATTAGCCTTTTGTTATATAGAATATACACTGAGTGGCCAAATTATTATGGTTCAGAGATCATAATAATCTGGCCACTCAGTGTATAGAGGTGTGGAAAGCTATTTCCCATAGTATTTTAACTCTAGTTTTTCATTGATGAAAATAAATAGCAGTTGAGGTAACACTGATAAATAAATGAGGAGCCAGGACTATTATTTTTCTGGAAAAGAATAATATCAGTATTTTGATCTATGATTCTAATGAATTGTTCATATAAGGGAATGGTAACATTTTGTTTTTGTTTTTAGTGTAATGATTGCATTGTAATTATAAAGATTTAATTCACATAACAATACTTTTCTCATGTTTTCCTTAAAGATGTGTTCACAAGTCATTATTATATTTAACAAGTCTCAGTAAGAAACCAATTATATAATGTCAAAATTTGAATCCTCTTTATTAAGCCTCTGTTATTGCCTAATATCACATACTAAGTATAGCGGAATACAAAAACTTACAAAGGAAATTTCTTTATTCCAAAAATATTCACAACATATTTGGAGTAATTAAATGAATACACAAAGTGCTTTCCAGTAAAGCTCATCATTGCATTGGGACTATGCTTCCAAAAACGCAACACCATTGGAAGTATGTACCTAAAGGTATTAACTTAGGAAGAAAATGAAAACTAAATATACTGGTACGTGGTCATTGCTGTTAAGTTGCTGCTAAGCCTTCTATTTTGGCACACAGCTGTCAATCACAATGGTTTAGACACAACAACTGTATTTAACACCAAAGATCCTTTGCACACCCTCAAGACTCAAGTTCAAATTGTACTTATAATTCTCAAGAGTCAATGTGCTTATAAGTTTAAATAACTTTAGTTGTATATTTAGATGCTAGATATAGTGCTACATTTAAAATAAGTATAATTCATATATTGCTTTTAATTACCTATGTATATAGATGTATATTTTTATGGATCAAAATGAGGCTGAGGTATAGAGTGACTGTTCTATTCTTTCAAAAAATAGTAAATCTTTCACACAACAAAGAACAAAAGCAAATGGATGTGCACAGTGAAAACTATTACCACCAATCCCTTATGGAAGCCCAGCCCAATGAATCTTTTCCAACTTATTGGGGATGTCACATGTAGAGGGTTTCTCTAAAAGGTTGGTAGCAACATTTATCAAAGGAATCAGTGACAGAGGAGCAAACTTTATTCCTATGAGGATGGTCTAGGCTGCTCTGGAAAGATGAAAAGATTATAATTCATCTGCCAATCTATATAATAAAAGCCTAAGCAACCATTATGGCAGAACAACCAGAATGACTGGTCTCTATGACACGCACTGACCACCAGGAGGCAGATGTTCAACATAGGAGCTGGTATTCAGTGCGTTCCCACAGGGGGAGCACTGCTCAACCAGAAGCTGGGCTCACAGCTGGTAAGTGCAGCAGCGGTGGCAGGAGCCTCTCCCACCTCCATGGCAGCACTAAGGAACGGCAAGCCCAGCGGTAAGGAGCAGCAAGCAAGCGGGTGGTAAGGAGCAAGGGGTCCCTGACTGCGAGAGAGATGTCCAACTGCTGGCTTAGGCCTGTGGAGTGGGCCTAAGCCAGCAGGCGAACATCCCTCAAGGGATCTCGGACTGTGAGAGGGCACAGGCCAGGCTGAGGGCAACCTCCCCAGTGCATGCATTTTATGCACCAGGCCTCTAGTATTGTATAATATAGAATGCAGATGAACCTTCAATAAGGAATGTGAAAGTGTGTGTGTGTGTGTGTGTGTGTGTGTGTGTGTGTGTGAGAGAGAGAGAGAGAGAGAGAGAGAGAGTTGTGTAAGGGAGAAAAAGAAAAGGAGAGAGGAGGTCATATGGAAGTGAAGAAAGGCAGACAGACTTTGGGAAGTGGATATTTCTCCTGAATAGAAGTACTATGGCCAGCATCATAACGCTAAACATAAACCTCTTTCAGAGAATATAATTAAGGCCTTCTTTTCAAATTTGATGTTCTTTGGCTAAAAGTCAGGTAAGAGCAGAAATGGAAAGAAATACAGAAAGGAGTTTAAGAAAGAAAGAAGGATTCATGCCAAGCCCATGAGTTTAAGGACCCATTCCAGTTGACTACTAATAAGCATCATTTCAGGGAAGGCAGAATTTACATTCCTATGATGTCATAGTCTACCATTTGCATCTTACTTGACAAAATCCCGATATAGAGTGAACTGATACAGGAAACAATTGTCAGGGAGAGGTTTGGTAAAGATATGATAGATGACAGAAGTTACATTGTCTTCAAGGGGAATTATGGGAAGATGCATAAGAGGGAGACTCAGCAGATAAACATTCCATTTGCATTCATATATGGGTAGAAGATTTTGAGATTGGTAGGCTCCCAGTATATTTGATAAACAAAGTCTTTTGCTTTTTATTTTTATATATACCATCATTATTGACATATATTTAAAACTGTTATAAACAACATTGTGCTTATGCAACACCGATTATGCAGATATTCACCTTATAATATACAGTGGGTGGTTTAGACAATATGAGATGCCTGATTAAATGTGTACATCACTAAGCCATGGATAAGGAATGATGGACAAAGACATCATGGCCAGGCATGCTTGGACTACCTCAATAAAACTGGTTATAGCTGATTCAAATGTTCAGACTTTCCTACCACTTTATTTGTGAAAAAGATAAAACTATAAATAAAGCCTCATACTTGAGTTTCTCTGTGGTTTTTAGAGATTTTCATTTTCATATGAAGATACTTCAAATGGAGTAGTGAAAGACTTATTGACATATGAGATCTACAGAGATTTGGGGGTGGGTGGGTGAATGGTTTGTTTCTTACCACACATAGACCTTTTTAGATCTTATCATTGAAATTCAATTGACAACATATTTAATAATCACATTTTTCTTCATGTTCCTGTCACTAAATGCATTTAAACTTATTTTTACTGACATGTATTCAGGATCTTAGATGCAAAAGTTTCTCCAAATTATAAAGAAATTATACTATGTCCCCAATTTACCATGTAATATACTATTCCCCAAATGTAAATGCATAACCCTAGGTGCCCAACTTGCCACTTTGAACATCTCTTGTCAAATATAACAAAATTGGATTAAATGAAATAGCAAATGTGAAATGCCTGGAAGGCTGTCTGGCACATCGTGTGTATTCAGTATATATCAGACTGCGTGGCACAGAGGTATCCTTCTTCTGCTGTACTTTGTATTCAAGTGACATAAAGCACTGCATTTATCTATAATATATAAAAGGCTAATATACAAAGTGTCCCCTCGGGAGTTCGACCGGGAGACTGGGAGTTCGATCGTTCGCTATGACATGTGCTGACCACCAGGGGGCGGTGCGGAACAAGGTGGGCGACCAGTGGCAGCGGCGTGGCACTGAGGGGGCGAGGAAAGGAGGAGGTGGGGTGACTGGGAGGCAGGGAACCTGATCACCAGCCAGGCCTAGGGACCCTACCCGTGTACGAATTCCGTGCACTGGGCCTCTAGAATAAAATAAAGGGCAAAGCTTTACAAAATTGTTTGTCCCATTACAACATTTACTTAAATGACAAGCTCTATCAGTGTATTTACTATGTGATGAAGTTTACCATAACTGCCGTCAATCTGCAAATGTGCAGAGGTACAGCTACTGTGTGGAAGGAACAAGGCGAACTTCTATCACGGTCACTGAGAGTGCCATTATGTCCTCATTGACCATTTTCTCCAATATCAAGTTTTTTATGAGAACTTTTGCCGCATACTTTACACTTTAATTGCAGCACTCTATGCCCTCTCCCATTTCTGGAGCTTTCCCCCATTACAAAGGATTCAAGTAAAAACCTGCAGCTGTGCCAAAGGTTGGATTTGGACCAGGTGTCATATGTGTCAGTCTTAGCCGTTACTTAGTGAAATGTGTGGTGACTCCATTTCTCACTTTGGATGCATGGCAAGATGTTGCATATACGAGGAGTCATGACAGAATTTGACAGGTAGAAAAATGAATAAGGAAACTGAACTCTAATGCATTGTGGTGTGTGCTCATAGAATTTCCCCTGGAGTGAAAACATATTAGTGAGCTTATTATTAACCAGATTCTAAGTAAAATGATTATTTAAACTTAAGAAAAATGTAAAACCATAGTAAATATAATTTAGAATCTCCTCTACGCCCTCTGTTGCTGTTTCTCCCTGAAACTGTTTTTTCCCATTAAGATAAATGAAAATATGGAATATTTAGAAGTGACACTGTTTTCAATCCATTGGTCCTGCTCCACAGTCTCCTTGTCAAGCATTCATAATCCATGGCGCATGCCAGCAAGAAGTGACTCTTTGATAAGGGAACATTGGCATCCATCAATGTCTCGTCCATTTCTGAGGAAGGTCGCCTGTGGTGCTGAAAGAATAGCTCCCCGGGACCAGCAGACACAGTTTGCTTTGGGGAGAATGGACTGGAACGACTCAGGACAATGCTGAAGTAGACCCACCGAAGACACAAGTGGTAGACAATTACCTCATAACTTCACACCACTTTCCAAGAAAACATCTAGCTAAAATGTCTAAATTTTTATGTACAGTATAGTTGTCAAACTAGATTTTTTTTTAAAGCTGACCTCTCCTTTTCCTCAAAGTAAAACCCTGGAGTAGGATATTCCAAAGAAGACACGAAAAAGTAAATTATACGGATTTTTCTGCCATTGGAATGTAGAGGTATCATCCTCGGTACATACAGTGGGGAAAGTCTGGAGACTTTGTAAAGGGTTTTCTCAGGGAGCGAGGAGTCCCCTCTAGGCTCAAGCTGACGCTCCTTTTTCCAAAGAAAACCATCCTCACGACCCACCCCCAGCAGCCCTAGGGCAGCCGGGGAGCTCAGCGCCCGCCCCCAGGATAATCCCAGCAAAAGGTGAATTAAGACAAAGCAGGCTCACACTCCGCTGGGGGAGGCGGAGAGGTGGAGCAGCGTTGGGGTGCGGTGCGAAGCGGCCAGAAGAAGGGAAAGTGGCCTCATTTTGCCGGAGGAAGCATTATCCCACAAGCCCACCTCTGATGTGGTTAGCAGCGGCGGTAAAAGGGCACAGAGGCTGAAGGCTGGAGGGAGCAAACTTCCCCATTCTCCCACCACGTCCCCTAAGAGCGCGGGGACCACGCACCCGCCAGGACAACAAAGCGTGCGCCCAGCCGCGAGGCCATCGCGTCCCGGGGCGCCCAGTTCCGTGGCGGCAGAGCCGGGAGCCGGGCGCGGGCGCAGGCTGGACCGCGGGCGGGGTGCAGGGCTCCCTACCTTGAGCAGCACAAAGAGCCCGAGCAGAGGCAGGAGGCGGCGGCCGCCGCGGGTGCTCGCGGGCAGGTGCCCCATCGCAGCGCGGATGGGGACCCGGAGGGACGGCAGCGCAGGCGGGTGCCCCGGTGGCGGCTCACAATGGAGAACTGGGGCTGCAGCCTCAGACCTTGGGCGCCGAGGCAGCTCCCGGAGGGCGCATGCTGCCTTTCCGGTCTCCCTGCCGCGGCTCTCTTTCCCGTATTGCACCCGGGGTCCTCCAGGAACGTGCCAGGCGCTGCTGTTCTTGAACAGCTAAGGATGGAGCGGGTGGGAGGGGTGGGCGAGGCTCTGCCGCCACCGCGGCCGCTGCTGCCAGAGGAGGCGCGGGTCCGCGTGGCGAGCGAGAGGCGGGGACCCTGTCCCACCTCGCCGGGCTCTCTGGCAGCAGCAATAGTCTCTGGGCTGCGGATTCATAAAGTGGCAGCAGCCTCCCAGCCCTCCCACCAGGGTCCGCCCGCTGCCTCTTATCGCTGGGCTCCGCCCCAACCCCTCCCACAGTCTCCGACTTGGGAGTTCTGTGCGGTTTTCCTGACTCCTCTGGACCAACTCAGGGACCACATCCCACTCCCCTCTCAACCTCCCCACATCTGCTCTCAGTCTTGGTTATAAAGGACCAGTAGTAACTCCTGAAAGGGAGTGGTGGTTGTGACTAGCGATGGAGTGAGTGCATGGTGTGTGTGTGTGTGTGTGAGTGAGTGTGTGTGTGTGTTAGAGCGAGAGAGAGAGAGAGAGAGAGAGAGAGAGAGAGAGAGAAGAGAGAGAGAGAGAGAGAGAGAGAGAGAGAGAGAGAATACAACCCTTCTCTCTTCCATTCTCCCTATCCCATTTAAACACTCTCGCACTCTCCATCCCACACTCACCAAGGATGATATAGCACAAGTATACACATTTTCCATTTGGAATCAGGAGTTCTTGTAAATTTCAAGGGCCACCCTTTGATACCATTTATCTTATAAATGCAAAAAGAACTTTCACCGTGATGCATATTTTTATATGATTATATTTTGCTACGTTGTCTTTCTATTTTTTCTTCATCACTTCTTTCAGAATTTGCTTAGCTTTTTTTTTTTTTTTTATTGATTTTTCACAGAGAGGAAGGGAGAGGGATAGAGAGCTAGAAACATCGATGAGAGAGAGACATCAACCAGCTGCCTCCTGCACATCCCCCAAGGGGGATTGTGCCCACAGCCAATGTACATGCCCTTGACCGGAATCGAACCTGGGACCTTCCAGTCCGCAGACCGACGCTCTATCCACTGAGCCAAACCGGTTTCGTCAGAATTTGCTTAGCTTTTTATGCCTTTGTACACATGTACACATGGACCACTTTGGGGAAACATTAACAGTAAACAGTAAAGCATTCTTCGTTAATTTGCATTATTAATACTCCATTAAGTACCACTGTAATTAGACGGCCAAAGACTGTAGGTATCTACAGTAATAAAAGAGAAATGTGCAAATTGACCATCACTCCGCTACACCCACCAGCCAATCAGAGTGAGTGTGCAAATTAACCCAACAAAGATGGCAGCAGCCATCTTTGCAAATTAACCCAACAAAGATGGCAGGAGTGAGCAGGAGGCTTGGATTGCCCCTGGTGATGGAGGAAGCCAAGCATCCTGCCCGCCCTGGCCGGCCCTGGCCTCCGCTCAAGGCTACAAAGTTTCAATTATAGAAGATAAATAAATCCCAGATACCTGCTTCCAGCTGACTCTGGCCTCTGCTCAAGGAAGCACTGAAAAAAAAAAAAAAAAAAAGGAGGGGCTGGGAGCTTGGGTCGCTGGGGGGTGTGGCCAGCCTGCAAACAGCCATCAGCCCCTCACCCAGGCTGGCCAGGCACCCCAGTGGGGACCCCCACCCTGAAGGGGGTGTGGCCAGCCTGAAAACAGCCCTCAGTCCCTCACCCAGGCTGGCCACACCCCCATGGCCCGATCCCTGTAAATGGGCAGTCGAACATCTCTCGAGGGGTCCCAGATTGGAGAGGGTGCAGGCTGGGCTGAGAGACACCCCCCGCCCCGTGCACGAATTTCATGCACCAGGCCTCTAGTTATTTCATAATCACAGAAAATTTTCTCCCCATCGTAAGGTATTTTACACAGCTCTTGCTAGACAAAATAGTTTCGTTTGTTTTTATTGCACTTAAAACAAAAACAGTCTTGTGAATCTTCCTAAGAGAGACTCCCAGAAGAATGTGAATGCTGTATCATCAGTAATTTCCAATGCAGTACTTCCAAAGTATGCTATTTTCATAATTCCAAATCAATAAGAATGGGCATTGGCAGCATATAGTGCATGTAGTAATGTGTGCTTCACCAATTGCTTCCAAGTGTTTGTTCGGATTTCATTATCCCAACAATTCTGGTAGGTAAAGAAGGCTGAGGTCATTATCACCAACTCTTTTCCTTGGAATGTTGCTTCTCAGAGAACAGCTAAATGCAGAAAAGCAGAACCTTTTACATGCCCTAAGACAGGCCTTTAACATGAATCCTCACAAGCTGAAACAAAGCTATTTCCTCTGGAAATAATAACAAGGTTTTTAATGATCAAGAGACTGGAAGATCCTTTTTTAAATCTGTAGGAGGCTTTATTTTTGTTAGGCAAAGCAACCTTTGCCTAAATATCTGAAAATGAATCTATGCCTGTGTAGTTCACACTATCTCTCCTGTAGAAAGAGGAGCAGTAGCAGCCACGAAGCAGGAGTTTCAATCCCTAGGAGACGTTTAATGAGGAGTCAAATGGAACTCTTCCAGTGCCCTTGCCAATGAGGCTGAATTCTGTCCTCCAGGGACCAACTCTAATGTAGTTCAGTATGTTTAGTCCTGGCTTCACTGCTGAAATCGCCTACAAGGCTGTCAGCACTTTCAGTATTAGAGAGTTGCATTTATGGGGGTTGCCCAATGACAAATAGTTTGCTTTATATGGATCGCAGGAAAAACCCAAGCCATTGATCTCCAGACCATATTCCACTTGAAAAGCACAGTAATAGCCATGTAGTTTGTCATCCATATCTCACATGCTACAATTATTACCACATATGAACTCTAGATTATGTGTAATATGTTCTTATAATTGAATGCCCAGGCAGCATTTCGACTTTCCATTTATTTGAACATTTGCTTTAGTTTTGCTCTTGATGAACACTGGGTTCTCGCCTAAAAGACGTGTTGACAATTCATAAATTCTGTCTTTCAAAATCAGGATGATTGACAGGCCTCAGGTGAATAGCATGTTTCAACTGCCAAGATATATTATTCTTGTCACACTTGAGAAACAGTGAAATTTACTACAGAAGGTCATATTTGCTTTTACATGGATACTCTTTTCCCATTGCCTCCTTTTTTCTTCCTAAATAATGCCTATAGAGGGATCTATCTTTTTTTAATGTGACTCTTACATAATTTTAAGGAAAATCAAATAAGAATACTGTAACACAGGGCATAGTTTTATGACAAAAATCATCTGCTCAAAAGAATAGGAAAGCCTGAGCAGATATTAATCATTGGACACAAACTGCAGGCTATGGAATGAATGAACGATCCTAAATTAGGGAGGCAGGTTGTCATTTTTAGATACTCTTCCCTCTAGCAGTCAGTTATGTACTAGGATTACTGTGTATTGTTCACATGTCCTTTACTTTTCCTAATTTTTTAAAAAGACATTAAACACCCTTATATCATGCAGTTTTATTTCATAGCCTGTTTGTATGTGATGCATTGGTTAATGGACTTTTATAATAATTTTTCTGAACCATTACAGACATTGTTATCATCTACTCACCTAGCTGTTCTTCATAACTAGGTATCTTGATTAATTATAATTTAAAGCATCAGCATCCTGCATGAGAGGATCCACTTTAGCCTAGAAAAAAAGCATGACTAGAACTTGTATATAATATGTCAGCAAAGCAAGACAGATTGCTCAGTGAAAATGGTGCCTGCTGACCCTCCCTTTTCTTCCTTCTTTACTTCCCTTCAAATTAAAGATGTAATGCAACATTTACTATCTAACATGTATGACAGAATCTACATATGCCTCTCTTAAAAAGTGGTTGCAGACCTGTCTGGTGTTTCTCAGTGATTATAGCATAGGCCTGTGCACCAATGAGTTGCGGGTTTGATTCCCTTGATCAAGGAAGGACACACACCTGGGTTGCAGGTTTGATCCCTGGCCCAGATGGATTCCCTGCCCCAGTAGATCCCCAGTCCCCATCGGGATACAGGTGGGATGCAAACAATCGATGTTTCTCTCTATCTCTCTTTCTTTTTCTCCTTCTCTCTTTCTGCCCTTCCCTCCCTTCTACCCTCTCTAAAAATCAATGGAAAAAATATCCTTGGGTGAGGATTAACAAAACAAAACAAAAAATGGTTGCAAATGTATAATTATGGAAAAAATTTGTCATGGTGATTTCAGGTCATGGTGATTTTAGGTACTGGAGAAACTGTACTGCATGGCCTTAACAGTTAAAGATTCTATGAGTAGGCATAATAACTTTGCAGTGACAATTTTACTTCAAATCAATCACACTAAATCAATTTTCATGCTAAAAATTACAAAGTTAATAATATTCTCTACTCTGTGAGAGAAGGGGTGAAGAAGTCTCTAGTCTGAAAAAGGCTAGAGGATGCCAATGATAGATTGGTGTTATTAACTATCTTAGCAGAAAAATCTAGAGTAAAATTGTTTAAGAAAACACGAATGTTCTCAGGGAGATTTCAGTGTCCTAGAGAACATCCGCTTTATGAAGGGACATGAAGAAAAGCATAATTGGGAAGCTGTGCATTTCTAGATACACTGTATAGTGTCGATATTACTCTTTGACCCATGCAGACCCATATAACTAACGGCACACTTGACTCTTTCCTTGAACATTTAAAACAGGTTGAACTTTAAAGGTCTGCAACTGAACTCATAATAATTCCCCCATAATTCCCTATCTCCATAAATGAACCAACACCAAACTGAGGCATACTTGTGGTCTCCTTCTCCCCACCACCAATGGCACCATTTCCAATTTGATTTAAATTCCTGTCATTATTTGAAATATAAAAATATTTCTTACATCAATTCACTTCTCTCTATCCCAACCACCTTCATTCTAGTTCAAAATTACCATTACTTTTCGTTGAACTGTTTGTAACCTTCCTAATTGCAAGAGTCTACCTGTAGCCTCTATGGCCCCTTCTACTTCTCCCTGAAGCATGAAAGGGGAGTATTTCCATTTGCAGCCAGTTGGAATCAGTTATTGAAACTCAAATCTGATCACTCTGTCTCTTTTACATAAATCCAACCAATGGCTTCCAAACATTTCTAGGATGGTGATAAAATCCTCAGCATGGCCCACAAGGTCAACTATCCCTTATCTGCTTCTCAAGTCTCTTGCCACACCTCCATCTCCTTTGCTCTCTGAATTTCTAATACTCATGCATAACATGTTTCCTACCAACACTGACACACATGTTGTCCTCTCTGCCTGGAATGCTCCTCTCCTCTCTTTCATCTGATTTCTGCTCAAATTTTACTTTCTCACTCTAACCCCATAGTTTAAGGTTTCAAAGCCCATCTAGTATTTTTATTATCGATATGTTATTTTTATCACTATTTGCTTAATGAATATCTCATTCATTAGATTGTAAATTCTATGAGCATAGGAATTATGTTGAGTATTTGATTGCCATTTTCTCCAGAGCACTTAAGTCAATTGCAGGAATAAAGTAGGTCCTCAGAAAGCATTGGTTAAATAAGTAAAGCAGTATAATTTTCAATGATAATTATACTATCAAATATCAAAATATGAAATATTTATATTAATGGTTTGGTGTGATTATTCAAGATGGGAAATCAAACTCTATTCCAAGTACACTCCTACTTTCTTTAGTGGGCAATAAGTTACCCATATCTTCACAAGAATTATCCCGGGAAACCTTGTGCAGCCTCTAAGATTGGTGAATGATTAGGAGAGAAACATGAAAGAGAAAATTATTTTTATTAGCATGATAATTTTACTCAAAATTAAGTAATCCTTCAACTTTTGAATGGATGAACAAACCATGGTATATAAAACCAATAGAATATTACTCAGGAAAGAAAATAAGTGATCTGATACATGCAACAGCATGAATGAATTTCAAATACATTATGCTAAGTGAAGAGAAATCAGATTCAAAAAGCAACCCACTGTAAGAAGCTATTTATGTGTCATTTCAGAAATGACACAACTATAGGGGAGAAAAGTAGATTAACAGTTGTCAAGGGCTGGAAAGATGGAAGGATTGATCATAAAGGGACTTTCAGAGTGATAGCAATGTACTAAATATTGACTTGGTTGGTCATTACATGATGTATACATTTGCCCAAACTCATCAAATTTTACTATAAAAAGAACAAATTTTACTGTTTTTCAATTTAAAAAATAAAAAAAATAATTCCCAGCAAGAATTAAGTATGGACAAAAAACATTCAATCTTTTAAAAACTTGTTTTTTTAAAAGACAATATTGCTTTATGTTTATATACATGAGTTTCAGCATTTTAAGAGTGTTTAAAGTGTTAAAATACTTAACAATAACAGTATTTTAAGAAATATTTCAGCTTTCTGATTATGTGATTGCCTCTCCCATATTATCTTGTGACAAAAATCTCAGAATTAAGCTTATGAAATTGCTTAACTCCCCCTTTGTCTCCTTTTAGCTGAGTTATTTAAATGGATTATTCATTGAGTTACTCACCAGCCATATATTTTTCAATTCTTGCCATGCTGGGCACAGCTAAGATAAGATACAGCTGTTGACCTCTGGGAGCTTGCAACCTAGTAGGAAAGATGGTATACTAAAAGAACTACAAACAAGATAAAATATAGTAAGTAGAAGCAAAGATAGAAACAAATGCTAAAAGCATTCAGGGAAGGGACAGAGAACTTACATATGTAAAAATCCTGGAAGCTGTAAAGCCCAGGGTATGCCCTAAAATAAGAGTTAGAGAAGTTGGAGTGTTGGAAGCTGCCCATTGCCTTCACTAGCAGAGAGGTGTGGGCAAGGAACCTGGAAGGCTGGTCAACCTTGAGGCTCTGGCAAGGGTCAGAGCCATACACCCACTGTCTGGTGGAGACAAAGGGAGCTGAAGCAACTTCCACCTTTTAGTCTTATGTAAATCCTTGCTGATGGGCTATCATCGAGCTATTACTGGAATTGCCTGCCTAAGGGCTATAGGTGGATCCCAAACCTGAATAAAAGGGATCGAAAGGCCAGAGCAAAGCGGAGTCCTCTCTTGGGCTTCCACCTGGCCCCCAATTCCCAAATTAATATTTTCTTGTCTAGTATCTTTCATTTGTGTGCCGCCTCCTCCAGAACTCGAACCCTGAACCTGAACCCTGAACCACAGGGGATGTGGGGCGGGGGTAGGGGGGGAGGGCACTCACAACTGGCAGCCCAATGTGGGGCACTCACAACTGGCACCCAATGTGGGGCGATCATACCGGCATTGGAGTAATAAGATCTACATGCACAAAGTCCTTTGCTCATTAATAGCCACATCTGTCTCTTCTTCCTGGCAGCACACAGGTATACTCCATTTCCCAGTTTCTCTTATAGTTAAGTGTTGAGACAAGTCTGAGTCATGGCCCAGGAATTATGACAGAAGTGATGGGTACTTCCAGGCCTGGTCCATAAAAGCCTCAATACATAATCCTCACTCTCTTTTTTTCTTCCTAAATAGAGAGGACTCTAAGGACCTAGAGAAGTGAAGAACCATAAGATGGAAGGAGCCTTGATTCCTGCACATTTGCAAGAAAAAAAGGAACACCAGCTAATCCTCTTTAGACCATGATCTTAAAATTGAAAAGGTATATTTAGACCAGGAGATTGTCATCAGAGGCCAAGGTAAGGGAATGGGGGCTACTAAACTGTTTGAAACAGAAGAGTGATATGATCAGAACTGAATCCTTTAGAAAAACTGATCTGAGTACATTCTTTAGTAGAGTGGAATATAAAAAAGAAAAGATGGAGGGATTAAAGGTTCTAGTAAAAGCAGAATTAAAATGATAGCTGGATTGAGAAAGAAAGCAAGTGAATCCAGAAGAACATCAAGATCTGTGAAGATCTGAACATGCTCAGACTTCATTTGAGTCCTTAACTACATGCTATCACCCAAGAGCCACCCTAGGCAGTACACCAGCCACATGTTGGCACCAACACTGTCACTCATTTTGCTTGTCTGCTTGGTTTGCTTCACTTCTACACACTTGGTCTCCCTGAACTCCATGACATTCAGCTGTAGATCAACCTCATCCCTCAGCTCCCAAGCCCAGCCTAGCCCTTGTCTAATAGTCACAAAGAGAGGAATAAAGCTGCTCTAAACATTCACGTGAGGGTCTTTGTGTGAACATAAGTATCAACCCAATTGCTGGATCATAGGGTAAGAGTATTTTACCTTTATGACAAACTGCCAAACTGTCTTCCAAGTGGCTATAGCACTCTGCATTCCTCCTGCAATGAATAAGAGGTCATGTTACTCCACATCTTTGCCAGCATTTGGTGTTGTTAGTGTTTAATTGCTGCCATTTAGAGTATATAAGCCTCTTCAATGTTGCTTCTGGGCCATTTTTTATTTTTTAAAATATATTTTATTGACTTTTTACAGAGAGGAAGAGAGAGGGATAGAGAGTTAGAAACATTGATGGGAGAGAATCATTGATCAGCTGCCTCCTGCACACCTCCTACCGGGGATGTACCCACAACCAAGATACATGCCCTTGACCTGAATTGAACCTGGGACCTTTCAGTCCACAGGTCGACACTCTATCCACTGAGCCAAACCATTTAGGGCCTGACTCATTTTTTAAAGGACCTCATTAATATTTGAGCATATTCTTACTTTTTCTGGTACTATATGAACAATTTAAAAATCTGTCCTTTTGATAAAACAAATTCAATTAACATTAATCTTGAATTATAACTCATTAAATTATTTGACAGATATCTATTGTGCACTTCTTTTGTGTCAAATTATGTTCTAGTGCTTAGAATCAAGACATGCATTTAAGCAAAGGCAACAAAACCTAGAAAGCATTGATGTCCCTGATATTTAAGGAACAGCAAGAAGAACAATGTGTTTGGAATGGAACATGTAGGGGACGTTGGCAGTAGATGAGAGTGGGGGGTATTGAAAGAAGATTATGTAGGATAATGGAGATCATTGTAAAGACTTTGGCTTTTAATTTGAGAGATAGGGAACCAGTGTAGAGTCTTGAGCAGAGGAATGATGTTATTTAACTGTGATGTTTCTGTGTTGGAGTATGCTCTTGGAAGTAAGGTTAGAAGGCCATTGTATAAAAGAAGACCATTGGAAGAGTATTGGATAAAACAGGCAAGAAAAAAATGTGCAACGGAGGTGCTGAGAAATCTGAGAGTCTAGGTAGTTTTTTTAGGAGGGTAAACAAGATTTGTTCATGAATTAGATATGAATTTGACAAATGAGTAACAGAGGAATCAAGATGACACACAGATTTTTGGCCTATACAGGAAGAATGATCTTGCCATCATTTGAAAAGAGAAAGATTAAAGGTGAAACAGGTTTTGAGGGGTGAATCAGTGCTCAATTTTAGACATGTTAATTTTAAAGTTTTATTATACACTTAAGTAGAGCTATTGAATAGGAATTAAACAAATCATTCTGGAAATGAGGTTACTCCACTATGGATTGGATAGGTATCTTCAGTGCATAAAATGGTATTCAAAGTTGAAACTGTCTGAGCTCACCAATGGAGAGTGTAGATATAAAAGATAAAAATATCTAAGGACTGAGAATTACTCTGATTTTCATCTTCTGCAGTCACAGAAAACAGCAATAGGCTCTCTAGAAACAGGTAAAAAGAAAATCCCCCTTCTGCCCCTCTATCAGGATGAAGACAAATTGTCTGCTTGTACATAAATCTGTGGAGAGCTTTTCTTTAATAGCTATATGATAGTATAATCAGTTTACAAAGTAAATGTCATAATCTGACTTAATGGAGCAATCTGGATATGTACATATAGATAAGTATCAAAATGAATTTTCCTATTTGTATGCATGCTTTATTCAACATTTTATCAATAGTGTTTTCAGTCTCATTTGACTTAGTATTTATTTTATATTTACCTAGCCCTTAATTAGACAAAAATCTCTTACTCATTCATTTGTTATTTTATTCAGAAAGTATTAAGTGTCTACTGCATATCAAGTATTTCTGGCTGGGTCCTCTGGCTATTGTTAGTTTTATTATTTTTATATTCTGTATTTTTTTAAAAACTCATTTGGACTTTTTAGTAGAAAGCAAGTGTTAAAATTATTTTTAGAGAGTTGAAAATAGATATGCAAAAATCAAATATACATGCCTCTACTCTGTTTTTTAGCCAATTCAATGTTAGCAAAATTTCATGTTCAGAAACTTGGTTAGAAAAAATGATTTTACATTTTTTCACTGTTAGTACACGTGAAGATTTTATAAAGTCAAATAAGTTCCTTTGAGTTTAAGAAGTCAATTAAGTCAGGGAAAGATAAGTACCACATGATCTCACTCATATTTGGAATCTCATGAACAACATAAACTGATGAACAAAAATAGACCCAGATACATAGAAACATCAAACAGTCAAACCTCAGAGGGAAGGCAGGGGCAGGTGGAGAGGGAAAGAGATCAACCAATGAACTCATGTGCGTATATGCATAACCCATAGACACAGACCATAGGGTGGTGAAGACTTAGAGGGGAGGGGAGTGGGAGAGGGTAATGGGGGGGGGCACATGTAATACTTTCAACAATAAAGATTTATTTTAAAAAATAAGTCAATTAAATATTCGAGTCATTTGGTCCTTTGGCAATGACCTTGACAATCTGAAAGATGTCCTGGGAATCTCACTGCTTTACTCTTGGAGCTACTAATTCTTGCAGGTCTCCATGATCCATATCAACTACTATTGGGATTTCAATCCTAAACTAGATACACTGGCCTATCCTTGATATTAAGAGTCCTTGTCGTTTTCATTTGCTTAAATATAAACCCTCAGTGTTACTTATTGTAATTTTTCAGATAATAACTGCAAGGTGAGGTAAACATTTAAAAAAGAGCTTCAGCCCTGGCCAGGTAGCTCAGTTGGTTAGAGCCTTGTCCCGATATGGCAAGTTGTGGGTTCAGTCCCTGATGAAGGCACATACAAGAATCAACAGCCCTAGCCGGTTTGGTTCAGTGGATAGAGCGTTGGCCTGCAGACCAAAGGGCCCTAAATTTGATTCCGGTCAAGGGCATGTACCTCAGTTGCAGGCTACTCCCCAGGCTCAGGCCCTGGTCGGAGCTCGTGCAGGAGGCAACCAATCTATTTGTTTCTCTCACATCAATGTTTCTCCGTCTTTCCCTCTCTCTTCCACTCTCTCTAAATTCAATGGGAAAATATCCTCGGGTGAGTATTAAAAATTAAAACAAAACAAAAAAACAAGAACCAACAAGAATCAACCAATGAATGGGTACATAAGAGGAACAGTAAAATGATTGGTCTCTCTCTCTCTCTCTTTTCTCTCTCCCTCTCTTTCTCTCTAAAAATAATTTTTAAAAAAATGTTTAAAAAGGAGCTTCAGAAGATTTATTTCCAGACAATTCCTAGACTCCCTGGGCCTCACAAATTAGGTGGCTGTGTTGACAAAGATTCAGTGAAAGTGATTTATTTGCTTTGGTAATGCATGGCCCTTCTTAATCTTCCCTTTAGCCTTGGCACTTTAAAATGGTAGAAAAGTTAGGTTGACACTAAATTACCATGTGGCATAATATCAATAACAGCATCCACTAAACAATCTGCATTTCCATTTCTTAAAAACAAAATATCCACAATCACTCCAAGTTTTCATAAAGCGTGAAATTACCTCCTGTTTACTGAATCACAAAATCTAACTGGAGCAGAGAGTAAAAGCAAAGATCCAAATCAACATGAGGAACATTTGCCTACTCACAGAAAAGCTCACGCATCTGCCAGGCGCTGAGAAAGCCTCAAAACTGATAAGAAGTAGTTAGAAGCCTCATGCTTCTGGCAATGGAGTTTAGAAATTATTAATATAGGAAATTTCTGCCTCAGAGACTGCAGATCCACACTTGAAGCACAGAAATAAGCATTTTTAAATGTCATTACTTGCACTCAGTGAGAAAGACATACTTAGGAATGCTGAGAGATCAATAACTACACATCAAACTTTCCATGAATTGTTCATGAAAGTTACATCTACCCTCTCAAGTGTGGAAGATAACAAATGTCCTGAAATTTGCTGGTCTGTATTTGGGTGTTGCACACACTTAAAAAATAAATAAGTAACTTTAAAGGTTATTAAACAAAAAATAAAACAAAAATAAGAAAAGTTGAAAGAAGACAGCAATGGACAAGCAAACATAAACCAAAACGCTCCTAAAATCTATAATAATAAGAGCATAATATGCAAATCAACCGAATGGCTGAACAGTGGAACGACCATCCAGATGACCACGCTATGACACCCACTGGCACCAGGCCAGCCAAGGCAGGTACGATGTGATTGGTTAGGGGCCCTGCCATCACCCCATGATTGCACCACAGAGGGAGGTCCCGGCCACCGACCAGCAGGGCCAGTGGTCGGCAAACTAATTAGTCAACAGAGCCAAATATCAACAGTACAACGATTGAAATTTCTTTTGAGAGCCAAATTTTTTAAACTTAAACTTCTTTTAATGCCATGTCTTCAAAATAGACTTGCCCAGGCCGTGGTATTTTGTGGAAGAGCCACACTCAAGGGGCCAAAGAGCCGCATGTGGCTTGCGAGACACAGTTTGCCGATCACTGAGCAGTGCAATCAATTGGGAGGCTCCTGGACTGCAAGAGGGCACAGGCTGGGCTGAGGGATCACCTCCCCCAAGAGTGCATGAATTTCATGCACTGGGCCTCTAGTTATATATAAAAGTCATATAATAATAGCATAACGTAGGATGCCAGGTGGCTTTTTGAAATGTCTAATAAAAGAGCATACCTTTGTAAAATAGATTAAGATAAAATGAATAAGGACATTGAAAATTAAAAACAAGGTACAGTTCGTGAATCCCATATTTTTTTAGAAAAAATAAAGAACTAACTTGTTTGAAAAAAAAATGCAATATTCAATTTTCTAGTATTTTTCTACATTATAAGTTTTCCTCTAATTCAGCTATCTCACAAGTAGTGATATTACCAAGTTCAAAATAATTTGTAGTTTTCATTATGATTTCTGAACCCACGAATTTATATAGAAGTGGATTGCATTTTTGATTAATGAGTAATTTACAATGAACAAAATGCTCAGATCTTGAGGATACAAATTTGTGGGTTTTCACACTCAGGTAACCACCATTCTAATCATTATATGGAAAATCTCCAACACCCTAGTCATTTCCCTTTGTGTTTTTGCATTTAAATACCTCACCTGCTTCCTTAGTGGCAACCACTGTTTTGATTTCTCTCATCCTATAAGTGGCTACTTTTTTCCAAATAAAGTTTTTAAGTTTCATCTAATTTGCTGTGTGTAACAGTTGTTCATTCTTTTGTAGTACTTAGTAGTAAATTCCATTTTATTAATCTACCTTGACATATTTATTTATTCTGCTGTTGATGGACACTTGGGTTATTTTCAGTGTTTGGCTGTCTAAGAAGAAAGATGCTTTGAATATTATTGTGGAAGTCTTTGTGTACATATGTGTTCATTTCTCTTGGTCATCTCTTCTGCTATTGTCTTCTTTTGGATTGTGTGTGTGTGTGTGTGTGTGTGTGTGTGTGTGTGTGTGTGTGTGTAACTTGAAACATTATATCTAAATTTTTATGGACAATCATATAACCAACTATTGGCAAACTACTGTAAGAAGAAGAAAAGAGGAGGAAGGAGAATAATAAAAGGAAAAAAGAAAGAGGCGAAAAAGAAGTGAAAGTGGAAGGAAGAAAAAGAAGAGGGCAATTCTTATCAGATATTATAAAATATTTACAAGGCTACAAGAGTTAATAAAGTATGCTATTGGAACAGATACAGACAAATAGACTAGTGGAACCGAACAGAGCCAAGAATCAGGTTTGTATAAACATAGATACCTGGAAGAGAAGAAAATTAACCAACATTAGTAATAAAGTAGGAATATCACTATAGATCCTATTGCCATTAAAAGTATAAGTAAGGGAAAACTGGAATAAGCTTTTCAAGTTCCACAACCACCCAAAATAATGGAATTTTGCATTTGCCACTGTGAGCTGGACAGCTTTTCAATATTTAAGGATCTCTGGTGAGATTAGTGATAATATTAAAAGATGTTAACTTTTTCTGTTATATAAAGATACTAGTGGCCCGGTGCACAAAATTCATGCACATTAAAAGAAGATTAATTAGAGGAAATATTTTAATATTGCTATTTGCCCTTTCTCTATAATAGAAGTGTCAGAGATGAAAGAAAATTAGTAAAATGTATATGAAAATCTTCCTCCTATCAGAGTCTGGGGCATGCCGCAGGACCTAGAGTAAAGTCCCAACCCACCCGTGGTGCCTCAAAATCACGCAAGACCCAGACCCAACCGGCCCCACCCTTGTCAAGCCCTGCCAGGCAGGGGGCCACAGCCTTAGGTCCCCATCAAGTCCCACAGGATAAGGCACAGCCTCTGGTCTCCCAGAGCACCCTTAGGTCCCACGGCCCAGCGTTGGGGGGGGGGAGGGGTGCGGCCTGAGGTCCCCAGCCCGGGCTGGGGTGGGAGGTGCGCCTTAAAGTCCCCTGGCAAGCCCTGCTGGGCAGGGGCACAGCCTAAGGTCCCCTGGCCCAGCACTGGGTGTGGGGTGTGGCCTGAGGTCCCCTGTCAAACCCTGCCTGGTGGGGGGTGCAGCCTCAGGTTCCCTATTGAGCCCTGCTGGATAGGGGACATGGCCTGAGGTCCCCTGGCATGGTGCTGGGGCAGGGGGTGCGGCCTGAGGTCCCCCAGCCCGGGCTGGGGTGGGAGGCATGCCTTGAAGTCCCCCATCAAGCTCTGCTGGGTGGGGGGGGGCGAGGTCTGAGATCCCCTGTCAAGCCCCACCAGGCGGGGGGCACAGCCTCAGGTCCCCTGGCCCAGCACTGGGATAGGGGGTGCAGCCTCAGGTCCCCTGTCAAGCCCTGCTGGACAGGATTGTGGCCTGAGGTCCCCCGGCCCAGGGCCAGCCAGGGGAGCAGCCTGAGTTTCCCCAGCCCAGCACCAGGGTGGGAGGCACACCTTGAGGTCCCCGTCAAGCCCCGCTGAGCAGGGAGCGCGGCCTGAGGTCCCTGGCCCAGTACCAGAGCAAGGGGTTGTGGCCTGAGGTCCCCTGTCAAGCCCCACTGGGTGGGGGGGCACAGCTTCAGGTCCCCTGCCCCAGCCCAGCGCCACACAGCCTCAGGTCCCTGCTGATTGCTCATTAAGGCTTGTTGCAGGAACTCAGCCTCCGCTGTGGGCGCTCCCATCTTTGTAATGGCATGATGGTCAATTTGTGTATTCCCTCTTTATTAGATAGGATATTGCACATTTGAAGAAGATCCACATGAATCAATGAACCAATATGTTCTAAATAACCAATGGAAAATATTACAAAAGCATGCAATAATAAAAATTAATAAAAAATACAAGATGGGTCAATATAGTTAATGCCATAGAATATGAAAGTACATTTATACAGTTTCAGCTTCCACATTATCACCTTTAAAATACTATAGCTTGTCAAGTTTTGGTATATTAACGAAGAAAAATTTTATGATTATTTGGAAGCATCCCAAGTGTCCATCAGTAGATGAGTGGATATAAAAGGGTAAAGAAAGAGTTTACCCTTTGTGACAGCATGAGGGGGTGGGGCCAGTCTGGGCGAGGGGCCATGGAGTTCTGGTCTCTGGTCATTTTGGTTGTTATGGTAGCTGGGTTTTTATATATATAGATGGGCCCCCCGCATATACATCCATCATTAATTTTCTTCTGTTAATCTGCCTCAAGTTAATTTGATTTTCAGCTTAGGCAAAATAATTTAGAAAGATGGGAGGAAAATTATTTTTCAACCCCCACAAAAGCAATCCATATGGAAAGCAGTATAACTCACAAAATGGATAAAGAAGGAAGTTTTCACATTTATTCTTTTATACTTTTATAACGCTGAAAAAGAATTTACATTGAGAATATATTTAACGAACCCATTTGCTTTACAGTATATAAAAATTTCATACAAAATAGTAATATACAGAAAGGCCACCAATTAAAAAATATTGGTAAGATTACAGATTAATTTTCAAATGAATAGATGAATTACTAACCACATGGAAATATTGGGGATATAAATGGGAACACAATTAATGCATTTGAAAGAGATTTTAAAAGCTTAGTTATATATATTTTATCAGAATAAACATTTGTAGAAAAATGTTCCTCAGCCCTAGCTGGTTTGACTCAGTGGATAGAGCATCGGCCTGTAGACTGAATGGTCCCAGGTTCGATTCTGGGTAAGGGCACATGCCTGGGTTGTGGGCTTGATCCCCAGTAGGGGGCATGCAAAAAGCAGCCAATCAATGATTCTCTCTCATCATTGATGTTTCTATCTCTCTCTCCCTTCTGCTCTGAAATCAATAAAAACATATTTGAAAAAAAATTCCTCAGACTAGCTCCACAGTAGTAAGAAAATGCCATGATCTTAGTTGGTTAATTGTACTCCACCAGTTATGACAAAATACAAGTATAATGGTGACTGAATTTTTGAGTTGTAAATAAGCTATTCTCTATATTTCGAGAGAAAAAAAAACTATTGCTGCAGAATATGACACTGGAGTGGCAATAACTTAGAAAATATATGTTATTCTGCATAATATCTAATAATAGACAAATATGCAAATTGACCATACCTCCGACACACCCACAAGCCACGCCCACAAGCCACGCCCACCATCCAATCAGAGAGAGTATGCAAATTAACCCAAACCAAGATGGCTACAGCCACAGAGAGCAAGGTTTCCTAGGTAACAGAGGAGGCCAAGCTTTCCGCCTGCCATTTCCAGGCCTAAGCCTTCACTCAAGCTACAAAGTTTCAATTATAGAAGGTAAACAAATTCAAACAAATGGCGGCAGAATGGAGCTTGAGAGAGCAGGCCAGGGTTGCCGCCGGCAACAGGGGAAGCAAAGCTTTCCACACACTCTGGCCGGGCCCACCTGCTTAAGGCAACATAGTTTCAATTATAATCCCAACACAATGGCTGCGGCCTCGGAGGGAGCCCCTGGCTTGGCTTGGCTCCGCTCCAGGCTACAAAGTTTCAATTGTAGAAGGAAAATAAATTCCAGATACCAGGGCCTCCGCTTGGGTTACCAGGGGGCGTGGCCGGCCTGCAAACCACCACAGGCCCCTCACTCAGGCCGCCCCACGCCCCAAGGGAACCCCCACCTGATCCGGAACACCCTTCAGGGCAAACCAGCTGGCCCCCACCCCTGTACCAGGCCTCTATCCTATCTAATAAATGAATAATATGCAGATTGATCATCACTGCAACACACAATATAGCTGCCCCCATGTGGTCAAAGATCCTGCCCCCATGTGGACACAAGATGGCCACCACAAGATGGCCAGCAGGAGAGGGCAGTTGGGAGGCACCCGGCCTGCAAGGGAGGGCAGTTGTGAGGGATCAGCCCTGCAAGGGAGGGCAGTTGAGAGGGACCAGGCCTGCAAGAAAGGGCAGTTGGAGGTGATCAACCCTCCAGGAGAGGGCAGTTAGGAGTGACCAGGCCGGCAGAGGAGGGAAGTTGGGGGCAAACAGGCTGGCAGGGGAGCTGTTAGGCATCAATCAGGCTGGCAGCGGAGTGGTTAGGGGGTGATCAGGCTGGCAGGCAGAAGTGGTTAGGGCCAATCAGGAAGGCAGGCAGGCAAGCAGTTGGGAGCCAGCAGTCCTGGATTGTGAGAGGGATGTCCGACTGCCCGTTTAGGCCCGATCCCAGTGGGATCGGGCCTAAACGGGCAGTCGGACATCCCTCAAGGGGTCTCATATTGGAGAGGGTACAGGCTGGGCTGAGGGAGAACCCCCCTCCGTGCACGAATTTCGTGCACCGGGCCTCTAGTATCTAATAATTGAATTCTTTGCCAGTCCCTTGGAATATATTTCTTTCCATGCAGTATTATTAATTATGTCAGTATGAGACATTTATGCTGCTTAGTATTCTGCAATAAAGCCAAAAAGATCCTTCAGTGAGTTTAACTTTCCCTCAGGATTATGAATTTCAGTAGAAACTAACAGCAATTAAAAATATGCCAGAGAGAAGTTAATGACATCTGTATCAGAATAATGGAGCCAAGAAGACGTCTCCATTAAACCTCTCATGGTTAACAGAGATGATGATGGTAGGAAAACAAGAAAGGTTTCTTGGTCATTTTCTCTTACACACACACACACACACACACACACACACACACACACACACACACATCTATACATGATTTGACTCTAAAACATACAGGAATAAAACACCTTCTTTTATATTATTTCTGATTCAAGCAAGCACACATTTTTACTCTAGGGCATTTTTTTGGTACTCATCCTTTCTGATATTTTAAATCTCAGAGCACGGTAATTTATTCCCTCACAAAGAGAAAGTCATTCATTTATATCTACCCCCAAATCATACCGGAGAGCATTGAAAGTACTTTGGCATCTCCTTATTTTATGTGAAATGTTACCAAATAATTAACAAAAGATTTCAGAAAATTGGTGCTGAGAACTAAAAGCATGTTTGCAGTTGAGAAACAAGTGTAAGGCAGCCAAGTTTTCTTCAAAAATAAATAAATATTTAAAAATCCTTCTGTGTTGTTCTAGTCAGGATATTGAAATAGATTCAATTTTATTTGTGGGTGATGTATCATACCCCAGCACTTGGGGACGTTGTGGGTCCTGGAAGCTTGGATCTGAGCAATTTTATTTCTGATCCTCTAGAACAGTGGTTCCCAACGTGTTCATAGGGGGTAAAATTGATTTTTAAGGGGGGCAATTCAAGAATGAGTTATTAACAGTGAATTTTTTGTATTTCTTATGGCTCTAGGGGCCTCATATATAGTACATAAATATCTATTGTGACATATTTATGCATTTCAGTTCTCTACTATATGTTTTGAAAATTAATTTGCTATTTTTTCATATCACTTCATATTATTATTAATTTTAACAATTTCTTAGTTATTTCTTCCTCAGTACTTCAACTGTCCTTATGTTCTTTTATTTTTCTCTTTTATGGATGACATGTTATTTGGAAGCTTGTTTAGACCAAGTTAATGGCCTGTTAGGCTTCCTCCATGTGAATAGTTCATCTTTTGAATAATAAGAATTCAAAAGGGGGGCATCAAGATTTTAGAGATGTTTAGGTGGGGCATGACCCAAAAAAAGGTTGGGAACAACTGCTCTAGAAGCAACTAAGTCAAATTCCCAAGTCATCTTAACAATAGAACTGAGTGACCATCCCAGGTCCTTTATATGGTGATGGCCTGGCAGTGTGTGTTGGTGACGAAGAAATTACCCTGTCTACTGACACTAAGCAAGTTCAGAGCCTAGAGGTAGGTCCAAGGCCCTGAAGCTTATAAGATTTGGGGGACCTTTTTTAAAGAAAAAGAATTTAAAATCTGAAAATACAAAATTATGTGTGAAAGTAAATATATATTTAGAATGAGAAAAAGAAATCACAACAAATTACAAAATTTTAAGTTAACTGCCATTTATACTAATAAAAGGGTAATATGCAAATTGGTCACAAAGCCCTCACAGTAACAACCGAACAGCAGGCTGTGTGGGGCGACCATGCTGGCAGTGAGGTTAGTGAGGGACGACCAAATGACTGACCAGCAGGCTGCATGGGGCAACCAGGCCAGCAGGGAGGTCAGTGAGGGGTGACCAGGCCAGCAGAGGGGGCAGTGTGGGGCAACCAGGCCGGCAGGGGGGGCAGTTGGGGGCAACCAGGCTGACAGAGGGGGGCAATGAAGGGCAACCAGGCTGGCAGGAGGGGCACTAAGGGGTGACCAGGCTGGCAGGGGGGCAGTTAGGGGCGATCAGGCAGGCAGGCAGGTGAGCAGTTAGGAACCAGCTGTCCCAGATTGTGAGAGGGATGTCCAACTGCCGGTTTCGGCCCAATCCCTGGGATCGGGCTGAAACCGGCAATTGGACATCTCCCAAGGGGTCCCGGATTGGAGAGAGTGCAGGCTGGGCTAACGGGGACCCCCTGCTCCCCGTGCATGAATTTTGTGCACTGGGCCTCTTGTAAAATATAAAATTCCAGAAAAAAATAATCTATACTTTAATCTGTCATATCTTTATTCTAATTTTTACCTACAATATTGATGTCTCTTTTTTTGAATACCGTGGCTAGGAAGCTAGATAATGAGAATACACACCACATGACATGCGGAATACACAGGATACAACTGAAGTGGATCAATTTTCAGCTTGATCTCCAATGGGGAGGCAACCCTTTCCACCAAAGGGAGTCAAGCAAATTCCTTCCTGCTTCACCTCAGCATTACAGAAAACTCTTGTCTTGCAGAGAATAGAGAATAGGCTGGAAATGATATAAAGAGAAAATAATGATGGAGAACATTTGGATTGGAGAAAAGGAAACCACTCCCAGAAGACAAAGTACTGACCCTGACCCCCAGGTTGGGAGGGTTCCAGGGTAATCAACCTGCCACCAGGTAGCATGGCCAGAGCATGGGTGATGGTGCCATTGGGGGATTCAGCTTTGACGTCATGTGGTTGGCAAGTCGGGCACTCTGCAGTGGGGCAGGAGCCAGCAGCTCATCCTGGTGAAGCTAACCTGTTGAGACTCTGCATAACCTCCATCCCTGATGGGTTTGTGTAAATAGTTCCATATATTATTTATTGCTTGGTTGAAGACATATACCATATTCCACTAGACAGCATGCCAACATCTAAGGAGCAGTTTGCCAGCTGGTGCCATATGAGTACTCATCAAACAATTCTACTGCTTGGTTTTTCTGGGTTATGGGATACATGAAACACCCCTGAATTGTAGGAAGAGTCTATTGCTGCGTTTCCCAGGCCGTAAAGGTATCCCGGTTGGATTTGATGTTGGATAGGATATCAGAGCATTGAATAAGATTTGTTTTTTAAGTTTACAAATGGCTATTGGGTAGAAGCCCTGCAGACAGAAAAGATATTTCCATATTCAGAATAGCTGCATACTAGGAGCCAAAAGCTGTGCTCAGTTTCTCTAATAAAGATACGATGGATGTTCTAAGCACAGTTGTGATCAGCATCACCTCCTGATTACATTTGCAGTAATTCACAGTCATTATCCCAGAATCTGTCATCTGCACCAGCCAGACAGGCAAGTTAAATGGTCACAATTACCCTCCCCCTCCCCCATCCCCACTCCCAGAAGAGATATTAGAACAAAAAATGGCCCTAGTGCTCTTATCACTTAGGAATTTACACGGGCTTTGGGGAGCCTTGCGGGCCACCTCCCACTCGTGTGAGCATTAACTATTGTTCTTTCTCGTCTTTTCAGGTGTTTTTTTCCTGGGATTGGGTATGTTCCTCACGTGAATGCACTGTCATGTTCTGCTGATCACTTGGGGACAAGTCCTCTGCAGATATCGGGGGTTCTCTTGTTTTGCAGGGCTCCTTTCTTCTGGTGCTCAGTCCTGCAAATGCTAGCAAAT
This sequence comes from Eptesicus fuscus, assembly GCF_027574615.1. Lineage (NCBI taxonomy): Eukaryota > Metazoa > Chordata > Mammalia > Chiroptera > Vespertilionidae > Eptesicus > Eptesicus fuscus. The sequence goes on from NC_072479.1 coordinate 81,644,304, forward strand.
TCCAAGTTCCCAAGCTCTCAGCTCAGCTCCTGCCCTCAACTCAGGAGTTCTCTGGGCTCCACCTGGCCTTCCTCCTTGAGCTGCTGACAGGAAACTGAAGGCAGCCTGCTGGGACAGTCATGGGCTTTTCTCATTTCCCATTTGTCATTGATTTCTGCTCTTTACGCCTGAATTCCAGTGCTTTGAAAACCATTGTTTGATTTATTGTACCTATTTTTTAAAAGGTAATTTCAGGTTGGAGGGTAAATGTGGTTACTATTATTTAACCTTTGGCAGAAGTGAAAGACCCTAAATTCATTTGACTTTGAAAACAGATTTGAATGGCTGTCACATCTTGAAAAAGATACCTTCAAATATAGATAGATCTAAATAAGTGAAGTGCATAGTTGTCATGTTTATTATATTATGATATTGATTTTTCTACTCCATCCATCAACTACACAAAAGTCTTTTTTAAAATGTAGCTACTGTACATGTATCTTCCCAGATGCCAACCATTGTTCCTGACAATAAGTGGAAATATTTTGCATTTTTATATTTTTAAAAAGTGATTCAAAATCCATCAAAACTATTTTTTGGAAATGTTTGGAACAGCTTAACTAAGTCTGTGGTCACTTTTTTAAGTGTGCAGGTACGAGAGGTTTTATAGATGACACACATCATTTTCAGCAACAAAATCACATAATGATACAAACATTAGCCGAAAGCAGTTCCCAAAATGTTCTCTGTATGACAAGTTCCTTCTAAAAGCAGGTAGGTTCTCACTCTGTTAAAATCTCACCTTTACCTTGAAGGAACTGAATAAGCCCGTGTATCTTGGGAAACATGTCTTATGGATAGCATATTACCGAGAGTCTCTTGTTATCACTGAAAAGATCAGCGAATTGGGTTTCCTGGGGCTCGAAACATCAGTGGGAAAAATTGTAAAGGTTTGCCTGCATTTTTTCTGGATGCTTAAATTCTAAATGTCTTACTAATTGTGATGGTTTCACATTATCATTAGCTAACATTTCAAGGCAGAAAACACACCTAACGTGAGATTCAAATAGCCTGGATAATTTTGAATGATTTTGACTTCCCTTGTGTCATATCTGATTCCATCCTCATTGTTTCTACCCCTTGATGCGCTTAATAAAGAGCTCTAACTAGAACAGAAGTGTCTGCCAGTTTTTGATGTTTGCCTATGAATTATTGGTGTTATGTTTAGGCCAAGTTCCTTTTTATAGGATGGCATGCAGTCTCTGCCATGACACCGTCACTGTCACCTCCTCTGCACTTAGAACTTACGCCCTTCCCCCAGAATGCCTGTTACCACATGTGACACATGCTTGTCTTACATACAGAGCTAATTAGGACACCTGTATCTACCCATATAGGACTTGTTAGTAAAGGGGTTGGGGGCTGGTGAGAAGGGTAAAGAGATTAAGCAAAGAAAAATCTCATGGGTATAGACAATGGTGATTGCCAGAGGGAAGGAGGCATGGGGGAAAGTAGAAGAATGTAAAGGAGGGATAAATGGTGATGGAAGAAGAATTGATTTGGGGTGGTGAACACACAATACAATATACAGATGAGGTATTATAGAATTGTACCCCTGAAACCTGTATACTTTTATTAATCAATGTCACCCCAATAAATTCAATAAAAATAATTTAATCTAATCCAGCATATAAGCATAAAATTTTAAATATACAATTAAAATTTTTTTGTATTTTAACCCACATCCCACAACCCAGAGAGGACTGGGTTGGCTTTAGGCTATGATGCTTCCCTGGCTACAAGAAAGGAGAAAATTGGATTCCCAAGGTCATAACTATTGAGTGATGGAAACAAAGAGGAACTATCCAAGCCACTAATGCAATTAAGAGCCTACAAGAAAAAAAAAGAAATCTACCTAGGACTGAACCTTTAATATTGAGGACATTTCTGGAAATGAACAGATATTGGGATCATACTGAACTGTTTAAGCTTATGTAACTCCTGGGAAATACAAACAAATCCCATGTAAAAGAACCCTACTTGCCACTTCCAGATGAAAAGTCAGGATACAGCCAAGATGATATACTTTCTTGCACCAGGAAAACCCACAACTGAAGATTAATTGATGTTGATGGAGCTCAAGTTTGTCTGTGAGCAGACTTTATCATTCAGTGATACACCCACTGATGGAGAAAAACATCAAGTAGTATATTAAAATAGTTTTTTATTTGGGAAAGAATTTGAAGACCCAATTAAGTGACAACTTGTTTACCCAGTCTGCACTCTTTTCTTAACCAATAGGTGCTATTTTTTTCTCAGTCCCCAATTTTAAACTTATTCCATTAGATTTAACATGTATGATTCTGGCAGTATTTGCTATTGTACAAAGGTTGCTTTTCAAGACATAATGGACCTCTGGCTTGCATCTCCTCAGTATTAGCTTGTTTCAGAAGGAATGTGTGAAGGATGAATGGTATAGAAAGACCATTATGCTGGAGATAAGATGCAAAATTCCGACCCCAAAGCATTTTGTTGAGAATTGGCTTATCACCTTCCACATTGAAATACTTTGCTTATCTCAAAGGAGCCATTAAAAACCAAAACAAAGTCAATGCAGTCATGATGGGAGAAGTCAGGAGGAAGAGCCACCCTGCAGGCCCTGAGCTGTCTGTATGCCTTTGGCCCCACACCTGTGATAAAGTGGCCCAAGGTGCATGACTGTCTTAACATCAGCCTCCACCTGTGAGGATCGGACTGAAGCACACATTCTGACTGCATGGCCACAGCTCAGAGGAAAGGGGTGACCATCTCAAGAGTCTGTCTTGTTCTGCTTAGTCACTTGAGCAAATGGTCACCTATTCGTCCTCCTCCTCCTCGGAGAAAAGCATCTGCATTTCATGTCAGACAATCATCCTAGCAGTAGGAGTTTCTGGAAGCTCTCCTTTCCCTGCACTAAACTTTAATTTAATCCTGCCATGCGAGATGTTCCTATGCGATAAGGGCACGCTTTCAGAGGGACCCAGGAAAATCCAAACATGAAAGGTAGAATGGAAGTATCAAAGGATTTTAAAATTATTTCTGCTTTTAAAATATTGATATTCCTCTCCTCTTTTTACTTCATGTCATGAAAATCTCCCTTAGGACTATTGGCAAGATCAGAGGCTAGGAGGAAATAAAAGATATTTGTTGAATTTTTAAAATCGACAGGAATTTATTCCACATCCGATGTGGGCACAGCTCTGCAACAGTACTATAAAGCAATAAACACAGGGTTTACAAATCAGAGAGGGGCACACGTTTCATGTTATCATGTTGTTAAAGATGCGGTCTACGTGCATGTGACACATGGTGGTTGATGGGATGATATTTAGATGACTACATATACTTTCCTGTGTATTAACATTTTCATTAGCACTTTAAACTCATAGCTTCAGAAATATTTTTAGAGGACAAGGTTAGTTGGTGTTTTTTAAAAAAAACTATTTAAAAACAACTGTTAGGTAAAGAGTTGCATGAGTAATATGCAAATATGGCAAAATAACACAGGTGGTATGTGACTCGCTGAGCTTTGAGAAATATTGCATTTGAGAAATATTACAGTGTCATGTGTATAACTTGTGGTCTTTGTTGACAAAGATCTTACGTGATGTTTTAGGCTGGGTTCCCAGGACGCAGAACCTGAGGCAGGGGTGTTTGTACAGGTGACTTACTGATGGATGCTTTCAGGAAAAACCTATAGGAGAGAAAGGGGAACAGGATACGTTGGGAGGAGAAGCTAGGCAAAACCACGGATTTGGAGAATCTTAGCTTCAGGCTGCTCCCACAGGGAATATCGGTGTGTAGATACAACGTAAGAGTTGTCCTGCCCAGAGGCAAGGAGACTGAGCTGTTACAACCCCACCCCAGTCTGCCATAGGTCACTTGGGGGAACATGGTAACATCCTAGGCCTCTCCTGGTGAGGTGGCTATCTTCTGGAAAAGAAGTCAACAGTCACAGAAATTGGGCGTGAGGCTCCCAGGCCTGGTAAGAGGAATCTGCAGGGGACACGGGGAGCCTCTGCCAGTCAATCTTACTCAGGAGAAAAAAATACTCCAGGCAACAGTAAACACCCAGAGTTCATTGACACAACCAATTGATAAAATGCAGTCCAGATAGATATTTTTATTATTATTTTATTTTATTGATTTTTTTACAGAGAGGAAGGGAGAGGGATAGAGAGCTAGAAACATCGATGAGAGAGAAACATCGACCAGCTGCCTCTTGCACACCCCCCACCGGGGATGTGCCCGCAACCAATGTACATGCCCCTGACCGGAATCGAACCCGGGACCCCTCAGTCCGCAGACCGACGCTCTATCCACTGAGCCAAACTGGTCTTGGCCAGTCCAGATAGATCTTGAAGCCAACTGGTAACATGACAACACATCGTTACTGGCAGAAAAGGAAGCTCCTGAATTCTCAGGGTCATCTTGGCCCTCCCCATACCGGTGCCATGTTTGCTGTGCCAGCCGCCCTGGTCTGCTGGCATCGGATGACCAGGCGTGTTGTCAGATGCCATAAGTAGGGGACTGGCTTGTCGGATGGGTACCCGGCCTGAGGGCTCCCTAGACGTAGTCCTGCTAGCTTATACTCTGAACTTCCGTTGAGTCGTCCCAAGAAAGAAATATATCTTCCTCATTTGAGAGTCCTGTTGTATAGGGATAACATGTGCAGAACCAATTAGATGTGTGACAGCCACTTCGAGGAAAGAAAGATTAGGTTTCAACTTGCAAGAGATCTGGCTTCCGGCAATGGCTGGCCCACTTCAGGGCATGCCACTTCATTGCAATTGACCACCTACTTCCACCTCATAGCTCATGAACACAAACCGGATGCATCTGATGAAGTGCTCCAAGCTCTGGCTGCAGTAAGTGACTCGCTGGCAGCGTGCCTCCTTGCAGCTATTCTGGGCGCCAAGCTCAGAGCTGCGAGGTTTGGCATGCTCACCTCAGAGGCTCTCAGCTGGGCCAGGTTCCTGGCAGTAATCCTCTGCACTCATTCATTCTCCTCTTTTTTTTTCCTCCCAACTTCCCCGCCATGCCTTGCTCAGTAGACTGCTTCACTTTGTTCTTTATTTTTACTTAAAAAAATTTAAAATTACAGTTGTCATACAACGTTATATTAGTTTCAGATGTAAAAAATAGTGATTAGACATTCATATAACTTAGAAAGTGATCCCCCTCCCCATAGGTCTAGTACCCACTTGGCACCATACATAGTTACTACAATATTATTGAGTATAGTCCCTATGCCAGTGATGGGCAACCTTTTGAGCTTGGTGTGTCAAACTTCACCAAAAAACTGAGCATAACTCGGGTAGTGTGTCACTTTGAGGAAAAAACTAACTCCAAGACTCTAGTCGCAAATGTCTCATCCTCAGGAGCAGCAAATGTTTCATCCTTGGCATGAGGCTGCCTCAGCGGCTGCGTGTCAGAAACGGCTACGCGTGTCAGCGCTGACACGCGTGTCATAGGTTCGCCATCACTGCCCTATGCTGTGCTTTTCATCCTCATGACTGTATTTATAATTGGCAATTTGTACTTCTTAATGCCTTCACCTTTTCATCCATCCCACCAACCCCCCTTGCATCTGGTGACCGTCAGTTTGTTCTATGTATCTATTCGTTGTTTTTGTTTTGTTTTGTTTGTTCATTTATTTTGTTTTTTAGATTCCACATGTAAATGAAATCATGTGGTATTTGTCTTTCTCTGCCTGACATATTTCACTTAGCCTCACTTTGCGCTTAATGGATGCTCCGTATCCCCTTTTGGCCCAGCTGCCTAATTTAGAGCAGCACAGGAGCTCCGTGCCCGCCGGGATCAGCCGGAGCTCTGCTGGGAGTGAGAACGTGTAGCTCCTGCGGTCAGTGACAGCTGGGTTGGGTCCCTGACAACAAGCCTGCACAGAGTACTCCCTGTCGGACACATGTTCTACAGTTTAGTGACTAACAGCACGGACTCTGGAGCCAGGCGCATTGTATTTTGGCAACGACACATTGGCTGTGTCACCTTGAGCGATGTACTTCCTTTCCCATGCCTCCGAATGATCATCTATAAAATGGGAATAACCTACTCCATAGTAGATTGCTGCTACTATGCATACACATGGCTAGAAATAGTTCTGAGTATATAAAAGAATGCTGATGAAGTATTAGCAAGTGTTATTATTAGCTATATAAGTAATATAGTTTTGATTATTGGCTAGCACCTCTATTCTAAGCAGCTGAAGGCCTCTAATATCTTAGCCGATGAATTCTGATCACAACCTTGAATTATTGTGTAGACTATTGGAAAAAGGCTGCATTTAGCTCCCAGGTTGGAAAGGTGAAGGGAAGGGGTTTTACCTTGGAGACAGTCAGTATCTGAGTTATATTCACAGATATATGGGGAGATATATATATGACACACACACACACAAACACACACACACACACACACGGCCCAAACTTGGGAAGAACACACCTAAGACTACCATGTGATTACTGTTGGAAAAGGGGCATGAGATTTTGGATTAAGCTGTCTGCATATCACAAGCAGCATGCATTGATGTTATGTTGGTAAAAGAAGCAAACAAACAGCTATTTCCATGAAATGTTTCTGTCTTTCTTAGGATCGCTGCCCAGGATGTCCCTGTTACCCTCACTATAGTCCTGAGGAAGAGCTGGGGCCTGAGGGAAAAAGTGTCTGTTGTGTGTGCCCGGCATGGGGGTCCCTTGCCCTCCTTATTTCCTGCTAATATTTATAAAGCACTTGACAGAGAAGTAAAGCGCCCGATGCTCTGCAATAAACAGCTGTATGCCGGGCACACTCATTGATGCTTCACCTTTCATATTCTTTTTTAATATATATTTTTATTGATTTCAGAGAGGAAGGGAGAGAGAAAGAGAGATAGAAGTATCAATGATGAAAGAGAATCATTGATCAGCTCCCTCCTCCATGCCCCCTACTGGGGATGGAGCCTGCCACTCTGGCATGTGCCCTGACCAGGAATTGAACAGTGACCTCCTGGTTCACAGGTCGACACTCAATCCCTGAGACACACCAGCTGGGCACACTTTTAATAGTATTACTTCCTGCGTTAGTCATTGCAGGTTCCATTGTACAGATGAGAACATTGGGGTTTTAAAGATTTGACTGATTGCTCAAGGTCACACAGCTCGTCAATCCTGGAGTAACTGTCAAACCCAAGTGCTTTGTTGTGGTGGTGATTGTGTTTTATTTTGTTTTTGTTTTTGTTTATTCTAGTGTCAGTGTTCTCCTCACACTGGCTCCCAGTTGGATTACAAATGCTAAACTCTCAACTCCCCAGGGTGACTCCATTTCCCAATCCTTCATGTTAGTTCCCTTTTCTTCCTTGTTAATCCCTGCCTGCTGCCCTCTCTATCCCTACTTGCCATGTGGCCAGTTTCTTTCCCATTTGTTCTGTAGTTTGTTTTGTCTTGTTTTAATTCAGTTATCAAATGGAGATTTTCTTTTTCTCTGTATTACTAGGTATAGTCTAATGGACTAGCTCTTTAAGGGTAGAGCCAGGCCTTGTTGTAGGGAATATCACACTGTCTGGAAAATCAAAGTGTGGAATAAACAGTAGATGGGTAAGTGAGTGAATAAAGGTGGGAGAGCGGACACACTTCTTTGTCCACCCTTCATGCACCCCAAGTGCAAACACTCTCCCCTCTCCCACCTTTTCCTTCATTGTTACTGTCAAAGTCTGCCTCCCTTCCCTTCTCCCCACTTGTCCTGTGAAGCTGCAAAAGTTGTCTCTACTGAGGCAGCATTGCTTGCCTCTTCTGAGGAAGCCTGTGCAAGGGGCCAAGCATCCAGCTGGTTCCCCAGACCTCATCCAAGGAGAGATTTGAGAGAGAGCATAAGACTAGAGCCCTTTCCATTTGTGGATGTCAACTATTTTATGTGCATGGCTGACTTTTGATATTTTAAAGCTATAAAATATAAGTTCATGAACCATATTTGTATTTCATAAATGAGAGTGTGAAAGCTCTTGAGAGAATCATGTGGAAATCACCACCATCCATTAACCCTGGTAGGGAGAGGATGCCGTCCTCCTGCGGGAACGTGCTGAAATCCTGCCATCTTGTGGCCAACCGAGACATGACATCTGTTAATTTTCCTAAATTCTAAAGCTGGGAGCAGGGAACAGCAAGTTGACATAAATTGCCTGCTTTCTAATCATTCTTTACCATAACGCAGAGCATAATAGCCTATTTCTTTCCTTTGAGGCTCAGAAACTATTCTGGAAAAAAAAACACACCAAACAATAAAAAATACTTTACTCTTTCCAAAAATATATTTGACCATTGGAAGACTAGATCTTGATTCCATGTACTCAAATGAATTTTGCTGCCCAAAGGTGTACAGTAGCTTTCCCCCAGCCAGAAGCATGTGATGAATTTTGTTTTCTTTGAATCTTAGGAAACAAAAGGAAACAATTTCTCCAATGTGCATTCTGTCCTTTTGTCTGGTTGCACTTTCAACTGAAACATTTCTAAACACAAATACCACCCAGGATTCTAACAAACCTACAGCAGACATGAGGTGAAGGAAAGATAAAGGAGTGCTTAGATGGCGATTCCTCAGCAAGACTGCAGAAAACTTGATAAAACAATGCTCTTGGATCTCTTGGGTCTCAGCAGATGTGAGAGCCAGGCTTACGGGAACCTCCCTGCGGCTTTGAAAAGCCACTGCCACACCCTGCAAATGTAGAACCATTGATTTAATGTCCCTGCCAGGGAGCAGTGCATGGTTACCAGGTTCCCTGAAAAGCCAGCGTGTCTCGTGTCCATTTGCTATCATTTGACTAGAGATTTGGTTCGCTTTGCTGATATTCTAGAAATTGGGTTGTTGTTACCGTTTAAGTATTATGCTTGAGTGAAAATGAGCTGTTTATCCTGCTAATCTTTCAAACAACCCAAAACCGGGTCAGAGGGAATCAAAATCCTTCTAGGGGATTCGAATTATTCAGTACCGGCTATTCATGTCTCTTTCCCACACTTATAAAAGCCAACTCTTAAACGCAGTCACGGAGATTGGGAATTGTTCTGGGGAAACCTGTGGACATTTTCTTCGGCAGTTTATAGCAGAAATGACACTCAGAGGTTAGGCACAATCAGGTTGCCAGGGAAACCTATCTTGTGCTCTTGGTAGGAAGTCCAGTTGGGACTGGTTGTACTTTATTATAATGACTCCCTCTCATGACTCATAATTCCGTAAACACCTGAGTTGGTGCAGAACTTTCAAGAAAGAGAGTTTCTATGACTTTGGAAAAGTGTACTTTGTCTCTTCTGTAGTGAGGTCCTGGGGTCCCTGTGTCAGGAGCGCTGGCGTGTTTATGTGGATTCCCAGGCGCCAGGCCAGACCTGTTGGACCCTACTCTCTGGGAATGTGGCCCTGGACTCTGCATTTTTAAGTCAGGTCAGGTGATTCTTGTGCTCACCGATATTTGAGAACCCTTATTCTAGGGCAGTATTTCTCAACATTCTTGAGATTTTTCAAATATAATTTTTCTAAAATGATGCCTGGTCCTATCTCTGAAATTCTGAACTGACCTAGAGTGTGGCTCAGGCATTCAGATTTTGAAAAGCTTCTCAGGTGATTGTAACATGCAGCCAAGGTCGCCAGCCATGCTCCAGGATAGGGATTAAACATCTTTTCCTATTAAAGGCTAGTCAATATTTAGGGCTTTGCAGACCATATGGGCTTGGCCAAGCTACTCCGCTGTGCCATTGTAGCTTGAAAGCAGCCATAGGTCAAAATGGTATTGCAACACAGACCCAATGACAGCCATACGAAACCTGGGCTGCATTGGCCTGAGGGCTGGAGTTTGCTGGCCACTTGTCTCCAGATGAAGGCAGACTCTGAAGACCCACCCCTGGCCTGCTGAATCAGACTATGCATTTTGTCATCTGTTTGCACATAAAAGTTTGGAAAGCACTGCTTTAGGAGACAGCATCCACTGCCATCTTGAATCCAATGCCCCACTCAAAATGATTAAGTGAGAGTCACTTTTCTAGAGTAAAGAAACTGATTACATAAACTATGATAGAGGCAGAGGAGAGACAGTTATCCATGTTAAGCTCAGTGAAGGCAAACACATGGGACTATTTTAGAGGGTCATAGACTGTTGTCATTATCATCACTCTTCCTCCCGCCAGAGAAGTCAGAGCTCCTACTAGAGAGTGAAATCTCCATAGCTTTTCCTACTCAAGAGTTGGTGAGCAGCATGGAAGAACTTAATATCCAACTTCTTTCAATGCATAGGACCATTGACAAGTCTGAAAACCTTTCCTTCACCATCTACAGCACCCATATTAATACTAATGAATATAATATAATCTTATTTGTTAACTATAACCTAGGGAAATATTTCAAATGATGAATTACAGGGAGAGGCTTTGTATATAAAGGGTTAGTTTAAGACCCTGCACACTTGGGGGACATCAAAAAGTTCCCAGGCGTGAGAAAACAGAAGTCAAGCTGATGCTCATGACCTGACATTACATTGAAGAATTTAACGTGGTTCTCCCAACTTCATCATGAGCTCACATGGACACAGAACTCAAGCACAAAGATCAGACCTCAGAACAGAGCTAGAGCACGGAGAGAGATAAAGGCAAAGCCTTTCTGAGGTAACAGGCAAAGCAAGAGGTTCGCATTTTCCAGAGCAAAGCCTATGAAGCTATTGACGATAAAGTCTGAAGCAATTAAAATTTTACATACTGGGAATCTTTTACAAATTGTGATAAAGGTTCTGGCACAAGAAAATGGTATTGCAACACAGACCAGATGAGAACCACGGGAAACCTGGAGAAAATTCAGTACCACTTAGAATTCAAAGGCAAAAAAAAACCCCACAACACACAAAAACCACAAATGCAGATTGGTAAATAACTGAGATTTCTCTCTGGTACATTATATTTTTACTCATTTCTGATATCAGGGGTGAACAATTTATTTCAAAACCTCACTATATTATGCTCAATGTTTTTTTTTCACACACCTATTTAATTGTACATGCATTTTTTAAAATACTGATTCTATGCAGAGCCTTTTATTAATGAAGCACTTAAAAGGAAATGAAGCTTACAGCAATAAGAGACTTAAGATGTATGTGTATATGTTTGACCTTTCTCATTCTCAATACATCACTATTTTTATGCTACCAAATCCCACATTAAGGGCTCCTCCAGATATTGCTATCAAGTGTCTGGATTTGATAGCAGTACCCGGATTCCTTATTTGACTATTGCAGTCTAATTCTAATACCACCACAGAAATATTACCATCCAAAGGAATGTACTTATAACAAAGTGTACGTCATTCTATGGTGGGAGGGTCCAGGTATGTATTAGTTTTGTACTGCTGCTATAACAAATTGCCACAGACCTAGTGGCAATACAGATTTATTATCTTGCAGTTTTCATTACAAGTCTGACACAGTCTCACTGGCTAACAACGAGGTGTTAGCAGGGCTGCATTCCTTTCTGAAGGCTCTTGGGGAGAATCTGTTTTCCTGTGTTTTCCAGCATTTAGAGGCTACCCTCTCTTCCAGCCCTCTTCCTCCATTTCCAAAGCCAGCAAATGCACGCTGAGTCTTTCTCATGCTGCCACCTCTCTGGTTCTCTTCCAATTCTCTCTTCCTCTATGAAGGACACTTGTGATTGCATTGGGCGCACCCGGATAAGTAAGATCAGTGGATAAACAATCTTATTTCCCCTTTGCCATGTAATATAACGTATTCACAGATGCAGGTATTATTTGGGGAGCCAAAACACCATAAAGTGTTTTTGCGTTATACTTGCATGAACTTCAAATACATGAAAATTACGCAGACCAGCTTCTTCACTGTGAATCTAGTTGAGATTTTTCATACTTTTAAGACTGGCAAGTGAGATTCCTTAAAATGGAAGATATGATATCAGGACTCTTAAGCTAAAAATTTTTAAGTAAAAAAAAAATCTACTGTCTCTTTATTTCTAACCCAAGCCAAACAGTGTTAATTATCCTTAAAACACACACACACACACACACACACACACACACACACACACACACACCCCAAAACACCACAACAACACTACACCTTCTTTTGATTAGTTTTACACACACCTGAGATCCTTCAATCACATTTCTGAAAAGTAGGACATAATGTTTGTGGAAGATAAGGTTTGATACACATAACACCTGAATACTTGTTTTCTCACCTGGTGCATTACCTTTGATCAATTAAGGAATACAATGCAGAAGAAAAGTTGAATTAACAACAAATTAGTTTTAAAAATTAAAGACTTAAAAATTCTCTTTTATAAGCACAGAATGATAGTTCATTCTCATACAAAAGTAGAAAATGTCTTTATCTTAATCTAGTCAGAAAGTATACGACAGGGTGATTTCCCACGTAGAATAGACAAACAGTAATTGTTGATCAAAAACCCAAAGAGAAAGGTAGCTCATTAAAACTATAACATTAATTAATTAATTAATTAATTATACTTAACCTTTTTTCCCCATCTATCTAATTTCCTATGCATTTTGAACACTGACTCTGCAAAGCCTTTTAGTAACGAAACACTTTGGAGTAGTCAAAGCTCACAGGCAGTAATATGAATGAATGTGCTCTGGGAATATTTTTTTTTAAAAAAAGGAAACACAAAATTCCATAAAACTTCAGATGAGAAAAAGGCTGTACTCACCATTATTTCCATAAGTTTCACACCTAAAGCACTTAAAGATTGATAATAGTGTCATTGAAATGGGTTTCATGTCCCCACCCTTGTTCCACTTATGAAAATGTTGTTATCCTTCTTTAACACTAGGTGGCACTACAAATACAAGCAATGGCATAGACATTGTTTCAAAGATTTGTGCCTATCTACTTAGAATAGGATTCCTTTATCTGTTCTGTGGGTCTTGGCCCAAGTTAGCCTGAGCTAGAGGGAGAAAAATACTGGTGTAATGGAGGTGGGGACTTTGTGCAAGAACAGGAAGTCTAATGCTTGGGCTTTATTCAGTATTTCTTTTATTAAACTTAGCATTTGAAAATTAAACTTTCTTAAGACTTCGTTTATTTTATAGATTTTAGTTTACTTTTAATATGTAGGAATTTGGGGAAAAAGTGCTTTCAGATCAAATTCTTTTTCAAACATCTAACATCATTAAATATTTAATCAAAATGCTTTGGACATGCTACCAGGAAGATTTTAATACATCTGAATTATCTCAAGTGTTTAATTGCCTAAGCATACAGATTTTATTAGAAATACCCAAATATAGATCTAACAACATCTTACTAAACACCAAACTTACAAATAGAATAAAACAGACTTACTAATGTAGTAGCACAAATTCTTCTAAGCATTTTAAATAACTTGAGACCCAAACCACACACACGCGGCATTGTGACTCTCTGTTAACTCGGCTGAGCCAGTGATGTTGCTGTGGGCTCTTTTGCATGATCACATTTTTGACTGTCATGTGAGCACAAACTTTCTAAAATTTTGTCTTCTTCTCTGAAATTAACTAGTTATTTAAATTTATATGATTGCAACCCAGCATCTTCCCCCCAAAGTAATGGATCCCTTAAATTCAAAGGGTATTTCCAAGTCCTTGGGTTTACAATCCTTTTCTGTAATTATTATGTGATATCCTCCTATCACATATGAGGCCTAAGATGTGCTGATGGAATCAGAACTTCTTCCTTGGGCTGGTGTTGCATCTATTTTCTCTTTCAGAATGTATACCTCTCATTCACCCCTACTTTATAATAATTTCATTGACACCAACCTGGAACTTCCTCCTTTTCTTTTTTTTAGAAACCTCATCCGAGGATATTTTTTTCATTGATTTTTAGAAAGAGTGGAAGAGAGAGGAAAAGACAGAGAGAAAGAAACACATTGACTGGTTGCCTACTCTACGCGCCCCGACCAGGGCCCAGGCTGGGGAGGGGCCTGCAACCGGTACATGCCCTTGACCAGAATCAAACCCAGGACTCTTCAGTCCGAAGGCCAACACTCAATCCACTGAGGCAAACCAGCTAAGGCTGGAACTTCCTCTTATCCTACAGTAAGGAAAGTATCTTTGTTTCAAATCAAGTTCCTGACATTTGACACTGGAGTTAAGATATGCAGGTTTGAGCCTTTGATCAAAATTGTGCCAGACATCAAGTCTTAAGCAGTTGGTTATGGAATATGGTGACAGCCAAACAAATTTCTCTTTCACCTCACTTCTGCTTTTATCTTCATGTTGTCTATTTGCCCACATTATCAAAGGTATCAGAGAATTTTTTCTGAACCCAAATTATCGGACACTGTCAGAGATTAGAATCAGTCAATGCCCTCATTTTTCACTAAGAGTTTATTTCAGTTACTTTTGAAGTTATCATCTTTCATCCAGGTATGTTACTGATTTTAAGTCAAATTTCAAATGACTGTTGGTCAGTGATTTATAAGACATAGGTTCTAGATGGTGTCCTACAACAATGGTTTCTGTTTATCTCCCTGTAGACAGAGTGAAAAATGATTTTGGAGATCTAATACAATTGGTGGTTTGTGATGCCAGGAGCCCAGAGGTAGGCAGTCCCAAGCTAATGCTGCAGTGTTGATAGGGATCGGGGTTTGGTCTAAGTTTCTGCTCCATAATCTGTGGTTTGCTTGCTTTGGTCCTCATGCTTGCTGCTTCACAGTGAAAAGATACAACTGCCAGCATCTCTACTTCTCCACCACACTCCAAAGAAAATATCCAAGAAGGCAAAGTTCTCCAAGGAGCCCCAGGTAGCCGACTTCCCCTTTGTTTCCCTCCATTTCCCTGAAGCCACCCTTAGAGGATATTAGGGAGCAGGGTATTGTGGGTAAGTATTGGCCTTGACAACCCACTGAAGTTGAATCACCAAAAACCTCTGGGACCAGGAGAAAGGGTGGGCAAGGGATGAAAATTCAGTGACAAATCCTGCAGCGGACACGCCCATTATATCCTCAGGATTTCAGCAGAGCTGAAAACGCTTCAGGGCTGCCATCCCCCAGGGCACTAGGCCAAGTGGGGGAATAAATGAAGTCCACAAAGTGGGATAGTCTACGTCTGTCTCCCAGGGATTAGTTTTAAAGTAGGCACACTTTCTTCCGAAAATCCTTCAGAATCAAGTTAATCATTGGCATAATAATTCTCAGGAAGCTCAACATAGTAAATGTCTACTTCAGGTTTTGAGACAGACTTTTATTTTTCGTTGACCGCCAGATGAAATACTTGGTTTTCATATGTGCACATACCTTTCAAACTATAATAGCACTCCAGGATTTCAAATGATGACCAGCACATGTGCACCAGACACTGCTAACTCCTTACCTGCTTTCTTATTTCTCCTTAAACTGAATCTCATTGTCATCGTATTTTACCCTCTCAGACTCAGTTTGGGTGGGCAAGTGACTCATTTCTGACTAAAGAATGAAGCCATTGAGTGAAACTTCCCCAAATGAAAAAAAAATTGATGTTTTATTGTGAAATGTAACTAAATAGAATAAAACACTTAATTTGTACACTCAGTTTAATAAGTAATTAGGAACCAAGCACCTGGAAAACCATGCCTATGAGATTTTTAGAATGCTGTTTGGAATAGTCCCCCGTGTTCTTTTATGTGGATTTAGTTTATTTATTTTCATTGTTGCAGGGTGTTCCATTGTATGAATATACCCTGATTTTTCTATTTACTTTATGTACATCTACTTTGTTTCTCATTTTGCTTCTTATTACACACTAGAGGCCCGATGCACAAAGATTCGTGCAAGAATAGGCCTTCCTTCCCCTGGCTGCTGGCACCGCCTTTGCTCCAGCCAGAGCCACCTTCTGCCTCTCACCTTGTCGTGTCAATTTGAATATTCCCTCCTTATTGGCTGTGGGTGCCGCCATCTTTGTTGTGGAGTTATGGTCAATTTGCATATTCTGTCTTTATTAGATAGGATTCTTCTGTGTGTATCCTGATGCCCAGACATCATTACGTGCACTGATTAACTCCTATGTTATATACCTAAGAGTGGAATCGCTGAATTAAGGAGTGAAACTTAATTGGATGATATCAGCTTGTTCCAAACTGTTTGAAAGTGGTTGTCAGCAGTATTGATGATAACTTCTATTGCTCTGCATTCTCATCATAGTTGGTGGTATTGTACTATTGCCAATCTAGCTGGTGTGTAGAAATAGATCATTATTATTTTAATTTTTCTAATTACTGGTTTGATCACAGCTTCCTGGGTTTATTGACCACAATAATGGCCCTCAGCTATGGAAGGGATATTTGTTTGGCAGAGCTGTTGTAACAAAGTTTCACACACTGGGTGGCTTGAAGAGAAATTGACTGTTTATCTGATGGCTGTGACTCTCTTCTCCTCTGTGGATCCCTGGCAAATCTTTGTCTGATTTCTTGCTACTTTAAGAGGAAAATTTAACACCAAAATTTTAAAAATTATCCATAGAGGTCCAAACAGCAAAGTAATTTGCATGAAAAAAAATTGGCATTGAAGAGTCCTAGAAATATAGCCTTTGCATTATATAAACATTGCAATATTAAAGCAATGGCTTAAGAATGCAAGGCTCTCTTCCCGTGCCAGGAATAACAGGTTTTCTACCAGCCCAGAGGCTTAGATTTGCTTCATGAGACAGAGGACCCCAGAGAAGTGGGTGATGCTTTGTGCTTGATTCCAGCAGCAACCAACCAGGCACCCGCTCAGAGACTGCACCACTACGCAGGGGAGTTTGCTCCAATTTTCTCTCTGTCCTCAAATCTTCCTCATGAGCTCCCAGCAGAGGGCCATGGAAAAGAGCTCACAAATATGCATTAATTTTTCCCTTTGTCTGAGTCCTCCAAACTGACATGCTAGCTGAATTCAGTTTAATAAGTAAGTCTAGGCACCAGTAATCAAAGTCTACTTTCCAGTCAGTGTAGAGTCATCTACAGTAGGAATCATTTCTCCTAACATGCTTTTTCTTCCCTAAAATGGAAAATGATTAGGGCTAATTTCATATACAGGTTCAGTAATAACAAAACTCATTTATTTATTCATTCATTCATTTAAAATCTATTTAAAAATTCATCATCTATTTTCTGCCAGGCATTGTTCTCATTGCTCTGGGTATTATTTCCCAATATAGACATGACTCACTTCTTCAGCTATTTCAAGTACTTACTCAAATTTCACTTTCTCAGTGAGACATTCCCTAACGCTTTGTAAATTGCAAACTGCCTTACTCCCGATTCCTTCTTCATTTTTTTTTTAATATGACCTGTCACCTAATATGTTTGATTTTTTAAAAATATCATCTGTCATTTAATATGTTTGGTAATTACTTTTTTTAAAATCAGTTATCGACGCATTAGAATGTTTGTGCTTTGAATAAATACATGATTGTATGTTTTGTTATTGCTATATCCCAAGGGTGTGTGTGTGTGTGTATGTGTGTGTGTGTGTGTGTGTGTGTGTGTGTGTGTGTGTAATAGAGCCTGCAAAATCTTAAAGTTTACTGTAAGGGCTTTGGATTTTACCCTATTTAGATGAAAAGACATTGGAGAGTTTTGACAAAGGAGTGACATGATCTGCAGTACCTTTTAAGGGATTGTTCTGGTGCTTTATTGAGAATAAGCTGTGCAGGGTCAGAGGGAAAGGATAGAAGGCTAGGAAAATAAATTAAGGAGAGAGAGGATGGTGGTTTATACCAGAGTGATGTTGATTGATGTGGTTGTCAGTAGATAGGTTTTGAAGGCAGTGCCAACAGGACTTGCTGTGGGATGAGGGACAGACGAATTGGCAATAGGGCCTGGGGAGAGAAGTCAAGCATGACTAGAATTAAATCTAGTGCAAATGGAAAGATGGAGTTGCAATTAACTGAGATAAGGAAGGTTGTGGGTAGAGAAAGTGTAAGGAAAAAGATGAGCAATTAGGTGTTGAACATATTATTTTTTTTAGTTTTATAAGATATCCCAGTGGAGCTCTAAGTAGAATATAAAAGTCTGGCGTCTGCAAGGGAGGTCTGGACTGCTGTGGGAATAATCAGAATGGAGAAAACACTAAAAGTCAGGACACTAGATGAGTGTAGGAAGAAAAAAATAGGTGTAGAGAAGAGGAAAAGTCTAAGAACTCAAGCCATGATTGCTCTGAGGATAAAAATCAGGGAGATGAAGAAGACCCACCAAAGAAAATATGGCCAGAGATTTAGGGAGAGAAATAAGAATGTACGTTCTGGAAGCCAAATGAAGAAAGTGTTTTAAGGAAGATGGAGTAGTGTCAATTGCTGCTGGTCGATGTCACATGCTGAGGGCTGGCCACGGTTTTGATTTGGCAGCATGGAAGTCATTAAGAGAACTTAGAAGAAAACAATGCTTTGGGGAAATCTTGAGAAAAAATGAAGCAGAGAATATTCTATGTGTAGAGTGTTTAATAATCTTCAAAGCAATTTCTCACTTCTTTTTTTCCTCTGAAACTCTGTATTTTCCACTTCATAATTATAGAATTAAACCTCAGGAGGGTGAAGTGTCTTGGATATTATTATGCAGCTAGAAGGTGACAGAATGCAACTTCTGGTCCAACCTCCCTTAGAAGGCACAATGCAGGTGCTATCCACGGAGAGAACAAATTCCGCCTGCTTAATGGTTCTGCTTGGGGCCACACTCAGCTGGGTTCACTGTACATCTCAGTCCACTAGCGGATGTTTTTCAGGTTGTTGAAGTAATTTGTTTGTTCAGCTCCAGGAACCCTGTGGGTGTTCAATATGTGTTAATTCACTGATTGATTCTCAGAGGAGAGTTGTAAATCCCACCATGTTTTCTTTATGGAAGAATATAATCACAATTCACACATAATCACCATAATCGCATATTTACTCCTCAAACTAAGATCCTTTTGATTTTCTCAGTGACACTGGGGACTTCATTTCAGTTGATGTTTGTGGTGTAGGATCATCCAAAGGCCCATTATTGTCATAACTAGCACATTAATTTAATTTAATGTTTATAGCCGGCAGAGGAAGTTATTCAAGCACATAATATTCTTCCTTGGCTCCGTGCAATTTATTTTTACAGGAAACTAGTTAAGTCCAAATTAATGGCCCTCAGATATGGAAGGGATACTTGCCAGAGATGCATATTACGTGTAAATATGCATTTATGTTCTTGTGCTGCAAGCAAGGCATTTATGAGAGTTTATCAGGCCACCAAGTGGAATTGCTGGCTAAGTTTTTGTGTTGCTGTCCTCCAGCAATAGCCTCCTGGAAGAATGGAGTCAGTAACACAAGGAAAATGTTTTAAAATGATAAACGATAATGCTATAGAAAAATGAATGGAATTATTTCCTAATCAGAAACACACACACACACACATACACACACACACACACACACACACACACACACACACACACACACACCTGAATTGGAGAGCAATACATGCTGAGGGCTGGCTATGAACCTAGAGGTTCCCAGGTGCTGAGATGTGAGGTGGAGCTCACAATATCACACAGACTTGTAGTCCACCCAGAGCACCGAGGCAGAAACATTTCAAGGGAATTGCACTCTGAATGGGATCAGAGAGCTGACATCAAAAAGCTCTCCTCAGCTTCTAAATAGTTGGAGAGCTAGGAGAGTGGGTATCAGAAGCCCGGCACACAAGTTCAGGAAGAATTCCTGACCAGGAGTGATATTCATGACGCTTAAAGGGAGACACGTGTGGTTGAAAGGGTTCCTATGTCCACATGCAATCCACAGATGTAACGTTTATGTTGATTCTATATTACATACATATGTATATACATACATTGTGTAATTATGTACTTTCCTGTTATATGTAGTTCTTTATATTCACAGTACTGCTAGAGTGTGTCTGAGTTCCATGTGCAGGCAGTGTCACGCTTCCTCTTTTCCTGAAATTAATTTAAATCTACTCTAAGCTCCCATGCCACCAGTCCGCCAGGCTGTGCAAAGGTCCTGGGTTTCATCCACAGCAAATATTTAAGAAGGCACTTCCAGTAGGAGATCCGCACTGGCTCCTATTCAGATGCCCATTGTTCGAAGTCCAGAGCCCTGGTGCTCCTTTACAGGGAGCCACATGGGGTCTTGTTAGGTGCAAAACTCCAGGGCCTAGGACACACCAAAAGCAGTGAGTCCCCAGTTCCTCTTGCTTGCTATGCTCTATCCTCTTTCCACCTTGGGGAGACTCTGGGTTTGCCCTCACCCTTGCTTTCTTCTTGCAAAGAAACTTTTCCTTCGCTCCATGTTCTGAAAGCACATAACAATATCTTTAATGAGCCTAGGCTTTTATAAAGCACAAAATTGACTGGCCTTACTCAGTTTCCACCTTCCACTGGTTCTATTACAAACTACTAACTTGTAGACAGGGGAAGATCAAATGGCACAAGGTAGAGAGAGGAAGAACATGGCATGAGTCCAATATCAATATATTAGATGTTCTAGAAATGTTTGGTGAGATTTTGAGGTGAAAGGAAACCCTATAGGCCAGGTCTGGGCTCTCAAAGAAATAATATTTGACTCAAAGCCTATTGATTTTGTTAATTCTCTCACAGTAACCTTTACTATAGCTTCTTTTTAAGTGTTTTTTTTTTCTTCTTCCTCCTCCTCCTCCTCCTTCTCCTTATTTTTTTCTTCTTCCTATTCTTATTCTTATTTTTTTAAGGTTGTGAGGCATAGGACAAGAAAGGAAGGATTCCCAGGAGATAGAATGTGAGCACAAGGGAGAGAATGGAAGGTCACAGGGAGTTTTTGTGTCCAGTGGCGGGCAAGGAGAAAGTGGAGAAAATGAAAAATGTTGTAAAATTAGAGGATGAGGAAATAAAGAATGTTTCAACATCGATAAATCTTTTTGGGAAAATTGTGAGCTGTCTCTCTGTAGACTTCCTCTTCCTCCTCTCACTTCTCTCTCTCCTCCTCTGTCTTCTATTACACACACACACACACACACACACACACACACACACACACACAATCTCTCTTTGCTCATATCCTCCCTTTTGCACTGCTATCTGTCTCTATCTTCCCTGATTTCTAGACTCTTTCAACTATATTAAGTATTCATAGTTTTACTGTGATATATCTCTGTACACTAAACTGAGTAAGGGAATAAAAATAAATTCTTAATTTGTAGAATTCCAAATACATTCTCTATTTTCTATACTTTGATTTCAATCAAATCTTGAACAAAGTGGACAAGAAACACAAATACAAGGACTCAAATGTTTCTGAGTCTTGTTTTATTATCTTGTTGACAGATAAATTAACATACTTCCTCCATGGGGAAGGGAAAACGAACTCCAAACTAACACTGACCAAAAGTCAAATGTAGTTGAAAGGCAATCCTTTAGTTCATCCTTAACAAAGCATTGCCTTGTCAGTATGTATTAGACCACTCCATTCACACTGATATAAACCCGACTGATTTCAATTTACTTATCTTTATTTTTGAATGAGAAAGTGAATTTCCAACAGATTGCGCTCAGAAAAATGTGTAACACCATTATATAAACATTTTTTTTCCTTTGTTCTCTTAGTGATTGCTTTTTGTGATGCAAGCTAATCCACTAATCTTTTTGAATAATTTTTAAAGGAAAGACGTCTTATATAACCTGTGAAGTGTTCGGCATGAAAAAAATGGGAATGCAATTTTATTATAAACTATAAAGAAATGTAGGCACAGGTCAATAGTGCATGAAAATTGTATGGAAGATCATTTAGGAACCATAATATATGTTCATTTTAGTTTAAATAGTGTTTCAAGCAGCACAATTGAAAGCAGTAGTGGCTGGCAGACCGGTGATGAGGAAATTGGCCAGGTAGGTGGGGAAAGAGTAGGTGCATAGAGTTGGATGGCATGGGGAAGAGAACATCAGTGGGCGGGAGAGCAAATCACCAGCTAAGAGAATCTAAGTGGTGGAGTTGAGGGTTTATGTGCTTATTTTATCCTCCACCAGTTCATATAATAAATTTCAGGCAGTTTAAAGAGAATATATAATATAATATATATATATAATTCTTACACTCTTCCTCTCCTCTTTCCCCTCTCCCTGCTTCCACCTTCCCTTCCCTGTCTGTTCCCTCCCCTCCCATCCTCCCCTCTCTCTTTCCCACACCACAGCCTGTTACTTTTGAGAAAACAATAAAAATGAATAAATATAAAGAAAACACAAAGCAAGCCTTTTCCTTATTAAGCAAGATGAATTCACTGATTACATGTCAAATTGCTCTCAATTCTAAATGCTTACTATCAATGTCTGTACTTATTCTCTCATTGACCATGCTCTTAGCAGCACTGTACTATTCAAACATTCATTAAAACAAGCAGAACAAAGCAAGCCAAAAATAATAAGTGGGGCACCCACAAAGCCACATATTAAAATAGAAAACGCCCCTGCTGAGTTTGCTCTTATACTTGGCCCTGGGCTCCATTTGCATTTATTTAGATCCCTGCACATTAAATGTAGTAGGGACACTATTTTCTGGTTTTCTAAGTGATAGAAACTTAAATAAACTGGCTTCTGTCGAAAAGGTATTAGTTTGCATAACTCCTAGAAAGACTGGGGTCAGAACTGATTTCAAAGATCCTTGGCACCTGGCAAGGTGGGTACACTGAGTGGCCAGATTATTATGATCTCTGAATGCATAATAATCTGGCTACTCAATATATATATATATGTGTGTGTGTGTGTGTGTGTGTGTGTGTGTGTGTGTGTGTGTGTGTGTTAGAGGTCCAGAACATGAATTCATGCGTGGGTAGGGTCTGGCCAGCCTGGCCAGGGGGAGGGGACATGGGACGTTGGCCGGCCTGCCTGCTGTTCAAACTCCTGGTTGAGGGAACAATTTGCACATTAGCCTTTTGTTATATAGGATATACACTGAGTGGCCAGATTATTATGAGTTCAGAGATCATAACAATCTGGCCACTCGGTGTATTGTATAACCTCCATATCCTTGTCTTCATCCTTCCTGTACAAGCATCAGAGTGTATTAGGGGCCCGGAAGCAGGTGCCAGGAGAGCCTGGCAATGCGGACATGGTTAAATGGGAGCTTCGCCAGTGTTTGCCCTGTGCTGGGAAATAAGGGTATGATGAATTAGAGGGAAGAGCACGTGAGAGTCTCCACACACCCTCCTAGGTTCCAGTTTCTGAGATGTGAGGAACTTGGATCTCATAGCTCCCTGTAAGAGGTACTGGAGGTTTGGAGAAAGGATGGGATTGTAGGCTTGTTAGGGCTTGAGTGTGGAACAACAGGCGTGTGTGCCAGGTGAGAATACTGTGTGGGGCTGCTGCAGCAGGTGACAGCTGGCAGACATGGCTGAATGTGACAAGGGACTGCCAGTGCCCAGGAGAGAGCTGCCACCTGGCCCCTGCAGCTCACAGACAATGAGCTAGGACATCGGTTACCATGCAAACAAGGAGAGGTCTGTGGCCTGCAGAGGTAGTCAGAGAAGTAAGCACTCTGTCCCCCTTGTCTTTGCTTTACCTCAGATCCAAAGAGGAAAGAGTGGAGGAAATCAAGCAGCTCTCCACTCAGCGCCACGCGAACCACACCTGCCATGTGGGCTGATGGGGTGGGGAGAAGAGCTGCACGGGGTCTGGGATGAGAGTATTCAAATGAACAGGACTGAGTCTTAGAAGCTGAAATGATATGAAGTGATATAAAGGGACTGAAAACAAGGAGTCAGGCTGAGATATTGCCCAGGAAGATGCTGCCTAGCAGGAAAGAGTGGCTCAGCAACTAAAGAAAGACCTGCTCTATGTTTAGACCATAGGAGTTGAGACACCTTCATAAAATGGTTACATAATTAATCGCTGTGGCTGCTATGATGAAAGGCTGAGAAAGGGCCACCATGGATGTGGAGGGGCCAGTTAGGGCATTATTTCCGTATAGGCAAAAATGAAATGAAAATAAAAACAACCAAATAATAAATCAACCAACCAACCAAACAAACAAAAAACATTAGGAAAGCAGTCAAAATTCATTTTCACTCTGAAAAGAGTTTTAGGGATAAAATTGGCATTTTTAGGGAGTTTTAGGAATAAAGAGGGTCCATGGGGGAGGACTGCTTAGGTGAGGGCTTGGTGCCGCCAGAGGGCGTACATTGAGAGAATAGAAAGGTGCCCCAGGATCCGGGGAGAGGAAGGCATCCATTCACAGAAGATAGGGAAAAGCCACAGGGTATGGGGAGAAAAAGGAAACAAATTTTCACAGAGGATAGAGAAATGCCAACAAATGGGAGAAAGAGGAACACAGATTTTCACAGGAGATAGAGAATTCTACCACTGAAGGGGAAGAGAATGAGGGGGGCACCACGTGGGGTTTGGGCTTTGAAGCTGATATTCTGCAAAAGAGTGACCAATTAGAAGGCAGTATGAAGAAACAAAGAACTACAGGCTTTATAAACTTTAGCAAAAAGGAGCTTAGTGCGTTACCCCCTTGAGACCCTCTTCCTACATGGGAGTCTGTATTTGCTTCCAATAAATTTCCACCCTTTTCATCTACCACCTTTTGTCCGTGGCTTCATTCTTCAAACTCATCTGGACAAGGACCCAGGAAAGAAATCACCCTTGCATCCTGCTCAGGAAAACAACCTAAATCAACCCTTACATCTAAACACTAAAACATAATGAATGGCTCTTTTATTTGGTTTTGGATAAATGGACATTTAAGCTGAGACATCCATTTCTATGCAGAAGTAGAATAAGCATATTGTATACCGACATTTTTTTGCTGTTCAAATATATTTTTAAAAAAATGATCTTTAAAGTGTTTGTCTGGCATGAATGCATATATAAATAAATAGTGTCTGTAACATGTACTGTTGATATAAGAATATCCAAACCTGTAGAATTTTTTACAAGAGTTTATTTGAACCAAAGAGAAGATAGGCCTGGAAACAAGGTCTCAACAGACTGAGAAAAATGCTTTCCAGAATTATAGTTTGCAATTTCTTTTATGCATTGGATGTTAAGGAGGCAACATAAGGAAGATTACATGAAGGTGGGAGAAGCAAGGTGGGGATTAGATCATAGCATAGATAATAAGGTTATGTGCTTTCTTGAGGGTGGTTGCTGCTTTCAAGGGGCCTGAAAAAGAGGAATTTCAGAGATGTGTTAACCTAGATGCACAGACACAATGAACAGAGCTTGTTTAAGGCAAAGATAAATCTTTTACTAAAGAATTATATACCTGGGGCATGATTACCCACCATGACCTGCCCAGTTAGCAATTTATGATCAGATCATACTGTGAGGTTACTTTCAATTAGATTTATTACAGCACCTCCTTTTTTTGTCCACAGTGCCATATCCCAAACAACATGAAGAATTCGAAAAGTCACATTAATATTTCTTCTTCTGCATTCCAAGCAGAGCATCATGTTCTAGTTAAGAAATGGGCTATAACTGTTGTCAGTGGAAATTAGGTTCTTCCTCAGGGTGGCAAGTAAAACATTTCGTAGACCCAGGCAAGAGAGATTATGGTGAGGTAAGATGATTTATTTGTGATACAAATCAAAGTTTCCCTCCTGGGTTTTCAATTTCCCATCTTCCTCCATCCCTCCATAGAAAAAGTCCAACCAGTTTTTCAGAAAGGCCAAGACAAAGGCTAATGTCTGGAGTTTTTGCTTCATATTAAAGCTTAGTCCTTTTGTAATCCACATGATCTGCCATTGCCAGATATTCCTGGGCTGGGTGGGAACAAGGTGAGTGTGGGTCATGGGGTGAGGGGCTGGGTAGGGGGAACTTCTTTGCTCCCCTGGGTTTTTAACCAGGAGCTTTTCAAAATAACCAATCAACTTTCCAAGCTTTGGAGGGCTTGCATTGGGTTCATCTCCTAGCCCATGATCTTTTTCCCAAGAAAAAGATCTGACAGGCCTTTATGGTCCAGCTTTTTTACATCTATTGCACAAGCTAACCTCCCCCTACTCCTCCCCCCATACAGTACCAGAGCAGGGAAGGGAGGGGTGTTAATCCTTGGTGGGGCAAGCAAACAGGTTCATGCTCCCCAACCCTTTAGGTTTAAGAATGTCTGGCTTCCTTCACTTCTTTTATTAATATTTAGCTACCTATGGTAACAGAACTTATCCTAATACAATCTGTGCTCTAAAGAGCTTTTAATTATAAATTTTGTTTTGACTTTGCAGTTCAAATTATTTTAACTTCTGGTGGAAACAACAATTGTGTACATAATTTTAAAGGACTATTTAGTGGGTAGGATTAGAGTTAATTTTTAGATTTGTTTAGTTGCAGTTTCTCCCTGAAAAGGGACTCAAAAGTAAGACCAGAGGACTTGAACTATATTTCATGCACACTTGAGCAACAATTATTGTCTGTGAGGCAATTTTGAACTAAAATATAATTTTTAGCATTTTCTAACCTATAGTAAACAACTTTAAACACTGGAATCTAGGCATTTCAACTAACTCATCAACTCTCTCTCTCTCTCTGAGCAATGGTAATTAGAATTTTGCCAAGTAGAAAAGGTGCTTTTGGGCATAAAGATATGCCTTCTTATATGACCATATAAAGTAATTATTTCCATTCAAGTCTATTTTTTAAGTTGTTTGCACGTGCTTCCATATTTGTGAGAATCAATTCTGGTCACAGTACAGTTTGACCTATCTAGATAACTGGCATAAAAGCCACAGATGATTTGCTCTGATAAACATGAAAAGGAAAAAGTGATTCCTGTTTTCTTTAAAATTCTTAATCATGGAATTCACATTTGAATCGTCATTATCCTTTGTTCTCAAGTTACTCATTTGCTAGTTGTTCTTCTCAGTTTATGTCTGCAGATATTCTACACGTGTGCCGCACTGGGACCAGTCCTCCGGAAAGCCTGGGTAGACTTTCAGCCTCAAGAGAGTAGATCTAGGCACAAGCAGCACATTTGAAGGGAGTTTGTTGGTGCTTAGCCCACCGGGATGGTTCACTTGCCAGGAAACAGGGAAGCAGAACCCTGCCAAAGAGCTGTTTATTGGCAATGGAACCAGGGTCAGTGTCCCCTAAGGTTGCCAGGAGTCACTACAGTTTCAAGTCAAAGGGGTATACTTCCAGGCTACACCAAAGCCAAGGGTGTGGGTAGGAGGTCAGCACTAAGGAGTTCTCTCCAACCTGGAGGAAGATAACCAGTTCTCAACGGGTTACTTCTGATCACTTTTTGTAGTTTTACTTAAATTTAAAATTTGCAATAGGTGTAAAATAAAACACCCTAAAGGTATAAATGGGAAGATAATGAAAGGTAAGTACCTCTCCAAGACTTCAGTTCCCTTCCCCAAAAGAAAGAGTGGTACCAGCAGCTTATACATTCTCCTTCCAGAGGTAGTCTATGCATGCATGAGTATGTGTATATACTAGTATAAAGACATTAAAATATACAATTTTTATTATATCAATTTGTTTTTCTTTTCTATTCAATAACTTAGAGTTCATTCCTTATCACTATATAAAGAGGTTATTTATTCCTTTTAATGACTTCTGCTGTCTTTTAATTCTGTTAGTTGGGGTGCAGCTTAACTTTATTTCATCTAACTTATTTCACTAAAAGAATCTTTGCCTTATATTTAAATTAAATCATATGCATTAAGCATCTAGAAAAATACCTGGCATGGAACAGGTTCTTCTGCTTCTATTTGTGTGACATTAAGGAAGTCATTCAATTTCTCTAAATTGCAGTTTTCTCATCTGAATCATGGGAATACTATCTACCTGGCTTAAATGACTAGTATGGCTGACTGTCTATCAAATGTGTGTTCTGTCTTTCAAAGTACAGTTATTTCTGGAAGAGGCTGTCCAGCCAGATACTGCATTCCCCAGTTACCAAAATATCTAGTTTTACCCTGAAACAAAGTATTGCCAATGGAAGATGAGAAGAAGTAGTAATATGTGTCAATTCAAGGCCAAGGCAATTAAAGCTATATCTATACACTAAACATATAATTGGCATAAAGATTAAATTCAATAAGATAATGTAAATAAAGCATTAGTTATAGTATTACTAAATAGCACCTATTACTAATATTATAACCTATATATGGCTTTCCATATGAATAATCTATAGTTTTTTCTGTACCAGCTTTAATTATGACTCAATACTTGGTCATACACTCCAAATTCAAAGAAATTTCACAGAAGCATTAACCCTTTGCACTTGCTTGCTTTTTTCTCGATTCCTTTATTCTACTTGGGATTTAATTTTTTAAATACCCCAGATTTTACAAAGCGTGGCAGTAGAATAAAAGACTGGAGTTTCTTTTCATATAAACTTATTTATTTGGATTTTTTTATATTTCAAATTATTGATACATTCAAAGAGAAATTTTAATCTCTATAATTTTTCATGGTGTGATACTTTTTGAAACATTCACCCACATGAAGACCTGGTTTACATTCACATGTTTTGCAAATATAAATCGTCTCTCTTCTTCCTCCTTTGATTTTTCTGTTAGAACAAACAACACAATCTTTGTGTTTTTTGTTAGGGTGAGGTGTGATTATATGGAGCTTTCCATCTAAACGTTGCTCTAAGTTAGTGGATAATAATCTACCCCTGGAAGTTAGTGTACCATCTCTGAATTCTCCAACAAGATCATATACTAGTTTCCTAATAAATTTCACATGCGTTATCGGTTTTTCATTTTTTCTTTTTTGGCATTCTTTGTACAATATATAGGAATTTACAACACTGACCTCAAGCCCCCAGAAAAACAATTTACGCCACCATTTTAGAGTCTTCCTCATAAAACAGTATGTGCCTGTGTAGTGATCAGCTACATCAACACCCCCCATAAACTTTGTATAGTTGGTCACGACCTTGGGTTTGAGAACTATTTCCTTCCCACCACCACGCACTCTCCTTTCCACAGACTCAGTCTCTGAAGTGTCCCATGTACTGAGCATTGTGACTATACTCTTGTCTTTCCACGCAAGAAGCATTACATTTTTATCCCTGAAAGCCACTATCTCTCCTTTCATTAGCTTTGGATGTTTGATAATAGGTGGATTATCTTTCCTATTGGGCATTATTGTCCCTGTCAAGTGTGTTTTTTCCTTGAACAATTCCTTTGCAAGAGTGACACTAGTGTAATACCTGTCAGTGAAGAAATGATAACCTTGAGAACCAGGTACTGAGTTCTTCAATCTTTCATGAAGCTCTAAAACTATTCTGCTAGTAAAAGGGAGATCAGGTCTCACCAACGTTTCAGATGTTATTCCTCCATAATAAGGGACAAATGAATGTACGTAACCACATTTTGAATCTGAGAGGACATATAAACGAATACCCCATTTTGTTGGCTTTTTAGGATTATATGTGATGAAGCGTATCTTTCCCTTGAAACCAACAACAGCCTCATCAACAGCATTCTCTCTTCCAGGACAGAATCTCTCCCTAAATTTCATTTCAAGGTATGACAAGAAGCAGTTTACCTTCTCGGTTCTTGTTCTCAAATCTTTACTTGACTTTTGGTCATTTTTCAAGTGTAACATCCAAAATATTTGCAAGAACCTTTCTCTTTTGAAAACAGGTAGAAAAAATGGTATATGAGACTCAATATCAATGAACAGATAACTCTGCAAGTTGGGGTGATTCAATACACCCATATTTAGTATTATACCAAGAAAAGCCTTCATTTCCTCTATCGTCACATCTTTCCAATTATTCCAAGTGGGTCGCTGGGATAGTTCTTTCTGGCTAATTTTATGCCTAGCATACTCATTTGTCTCATCCGTTATATTTTTTATCAATGTCTCAGTAAAAAACAACTGAAAAAAAGTCTATTGGTGTGGCACATCCAGAAGGAACTTGAGGTCCAACATGTAACTGACCAGTGGAGAAAGGGATTCTGCTAGGCTCTTTGTCATTCACAGATGTAGATGTCCACTTTTCTTTTTCCTGTTTTCCCCTAGAAACGTCACTTTCACTGGGTCTTATACCCGATTTCTCAATGATATCACCTATATCTCCATCACTCTCACTCAAATAAACAATTGTACGTCTTCGTTTTGCCTTTATGAATTCAATGTCACTGTCACTGTCAGTACTTTCAGCCAGATCTTTGGGCAAAGCAAGGGACTTTTTCCTTTCTGTAGTTCCACTAGGACCAGCGATTTGTTCATCATCTCCACTCGCATCCTCGGAGAACTCACTTTCGTCACTATTACATTTTTCACTTTTTTCTTCGTTTTCGAAGTAAAATTCATCATCGCTGCTTTCTATGTCTTTGAAAAACTTATCCATCCTGAGGAGGGGAAATTCACTCAGAACGTGCGACTGCTAGGGGGAAAACCAATCATCCAACTAAACCCTGTGTCATGACAACATCTGTGATATGCTAATAGAAACCTAAACAAACCTAGGAGACGAAAAGATAAGGAAGGTTCTTTACCAAGGGAAGATGATGCAAGCTCAAAAAGGCATGATGCAACGACTCATGCCTTGTACCCTCCTACTCAAGATTGCTGCCTATGCAAAAGATAAGCTTAGGTGGTGGCATCGGTTGAGACGGCATTTACATTTTACTTGTCCTTTCATGCTAATGAAAACAAGAAAAGATACTGGAAAAATAGACAAAAATCCCCCTTCCCCCCGCGGTGAAGCTATGTGTCGAGTGTGGCTCGACATATGAGCTGCTACCGATGCTAACCGTGTCGAGTCACACTCGACATCCGAGTGCAAAAGGTTAAGGAGCAATGCAAATTTTAAATGACAAAATAAAGGAGTGAATTTATATTGCATACCTACCTCAAAGCAAACAACTTAATAATAATATCCATTAGACTTTTTTCTCTATGAATGATTTTTTAGCCAATAGGTGTTCCCACCGATAGTATTCCTTTCTTGATATCTTTTCCTATAAATCTACAAATTATTCACTAGTGTCCCCTAAAATTCAGATTCCATCTCACTTCAAGAACTACTCAGGGTAACTAGACCCACTCTCCTTAAAGAGCAACTGATCAGCAACCCATTGTTACTTTTAAGAGAGTTTCAGCTCTTTTCTAATCATACTAGAGGCCCAGTGCATGAATTCATACACATATGGGGTCCCTCAGCCTGGCCAGCAATTGGACTGATCCAGTCCACCTAGCCAAGTCCCATTCGGGGTCAATGGGGGCCAGCTGGCTGCGGGAGGTTGGCTGGCCACAGGAGTTTGGCTGTGGGAGCACAGTGACCACCAGGGGGCAGCTCCTGCATTGAGCATTTTCCCTCTGGTGGTCAGTGCATGTCATAGCGACTGGTCAACCAGTTATTCAGTCAACCAGTCATAATGGTCGCTTAGGCATATATATATATATATATATATATATATATATATATATATATATACATATATATATATATATATATGTGTATATATATATATATATATATATATATATATATATATATTATTAAGATATTCAACCTACAAAAATGAGTCTTTGCCTAGAAGAGGATTTTTCTGCTAAGAAAAATAAGATCCATTTCTTCCCCTCCCAATTTTATTGGATTTATAAAGAGGTTTCTCATTTGACTAGTTTCATTCAGGAGATTGAAAATACTGTCCTCTTTCAGACTAGAATAGACAGCCCCAGAGAAGGCTCTCAAGGGAAGCATTGAGTTACTCCATTAAGGCAGTATCTGTCAGTCAGCATACCTTTTGTGCCACAATTGCTCTTTTGAGATTCACTGTAGCCTTTGCTAATGACCCCCTCTTTCCTATTCCTTACCCTCTTCTATTGAATATAGTCTATGGACTCTGACCCTGCATATGCAGAATTTGGTCCCAACAACATACTCCTCCTTCTTTTCCTGCCTTGGGCAACTCTGATTTGTATTATTTCTCAGGCTCACCACTTGGCCTCTCCATTGGAATTCAGCCTGCCCATTTCCCTGAACTTCTGGAATACTTGATTTCAATCCCTGTCCCCTAAACATCACCAGCCATCTTGTGTAGTTGATGAGTTGATTCTTTCAGATAGTTACCACCGTCCTAATGTCCAATGTATCTGGGTCTATCAGTACATTATAGGGCACAAGGGACAGGTGGAAAGATACACACTATGTCCGTGACTCACCAGGGTTAGTACCTGGCTTCTATACCAGGAGAGTGGGAGTATTGTACCCGAGAGGGGCAGGGACAAATAAGCTGGTACAGTACTTTAGAAATGCAGTTATCAAGGGCTGAATTCCTTTTTTTACTTTATCTTTTAGAGGATTTTGTTTCAAATGAAGAATAAGGTTTTTTTCCCAGTACCCAGATTTGCACTGTGGCAGTGATCTTGGCCTGTCCTGGCCTGCCTTGGACCCATACCTCAGGAGCTATTGTCCTCAAGATTATACCTGGGATTTCAGTAGAGCTTATTTTGTTCCTGGAGTTGCATAGGGCCACCTGTAGAGCACAAACGTCTTCTGGGAAAACTTTAATGTCTGTTCGGCCAGGGGCAAAGATTACTTTTGTGTTCAATTTAGACAGTAAGTCTCATGCCAGGAGCAGATGGGGAACTCGGGCACATAGAGAAAGCTGTGTCTCAGGTACATTTCACAGTCAAAAGTTTGAGGAATGGCTGGTGGAGTTTTCCTGAAACCCACATTAAGATATTTTCATGAGATAGTTTTGTCAATCAGATCTTTAACACAGAGTAAGTGACTGTTGTTTTGATGAAGAAGGTAATTCGTCTGTTTCCCACGGCGAGGGTAACCCTGAGTACCATGTGGATGATGTTGACGGAGCCATTGAATTGTCCTGGAGCCCCTGGGTACCATCATTCTTGATCACTCCCTGTAATCTGGGGAATTTGTAGGTGCATTCTGGCTAGATTCTGACTTAGAATCAGGCTTTTTATTTATTTATTTAATTTATTTATTTATTTATTTATTTATTTATTTTTACAATGCCCTTGTTTGTAATAGGTACATTGTTTGGGGCTTAACTTTGAGCATCCTCTGAAGTTGGACCATTTAGGTGCAGGGAAAGGGGTTGTTACTTACCTAGTTTGCTGTCCTCTCATGCTATCTTGGCTTCCTTGTGGTAGCCAGCATTTGGGCGTGCAGTTTTATTTCTTGTCTCTTTTCCTGTTTGGAAGACTGGTTATTGAAGATCGTGGAAGCATGTTCTACTAGTTGTGATGTAGGCATCCCATCAGCTTCCTCAACTGTTCAGAATTTCTCAGAATATCTGAAGCAGTCTGTTATAAAGGCCATGTTAGTCACCTTGAAGTTTTCAGAAGCACAGGATCTGGGTCAGTGCATTGACAGTAGCCCTTGCAAATCTGCTCCAAGAATTCTGATAGATTTTCCTTTGCTGGTTGTTGGAACATTTAAGCGTTACTGAAATTCTTTGTTTAGGTACTTCCTTCCTTAACCTGGCAAGGATACACTCTCTTTAATGTTCCAGTTTTGGTAAATTCCTGACCACAGAAGTTTCAGCTCTAATCAAGTCATGAGGATTTTCATTGCGTAGGTCATTAGCCTCTCCTCTAGCTCTTTCTAAACCCATCCACAGCTCTTTGGCAGTAAGGAGAGTATTCAGCATTTGCTGAAGGTCTTCACCAAACCTATGGGAGGTGAAGATAGAGGCAAAGAGATTTTCCATCCTCAAAGTGTCCTCTTTATATGGCTGCTCAGTACTTCTCCAGTTCAGGAGGTCTGGGGCGGAAAAGGGAGTGTATATCCATACCATTCCTGCCAGCTGGCCATTTGCACCCAGCCTCTCTATTGGCATCTCTACTGTCTTAAAGGGTATTGCCTGCCTGGATTGGAGCAGTTATTAAGTTTTAGTTTGGTGATATGACTTAGCAAAAGTGACTCCATTTGGCTTTTGTTTTCTTTTCTTTTTTCTTTTTTTAACATTATTAACTTGGTGTATTTAGATAAGAAATTCTTTGGGCCTCACCTTCTTTATCTCTAAAATGAAGCTAATGTGGAGTAAAAGAAATTACACTCTCATTAAAGTGCTATCCAAATGTTAGAGATGATTGTTTTTACTCATATTGGCAATGTGAGGTTGATAATCTGGTTGTTACAATCTGAGGTTATCAATCACCTGGAAGTTTATAGCAACATAATAAAAGTAATATATCTCAGTGACAACTTTATATAAACTCATCTCCTGATATGGCTTGCTCATCCTGATATGCTGGGCACAAGAGACAAATCACTTATTTTTATTCCTTACCTTTAAAATGAGGACAATGCATATCTGCCTCCCAGTTAGGTCACATAAATTAATTCAAGTATGTGTATGAGTTCATCTATCCTAAGAATTCTCTTCTCTGTGGAGCAAGAAAGTGTCCATGGTTAAAAGAAACAGGCAACTATTTTCATCTAATTGTTATCTGTGTTTTAGATTTTAAGTTTGCTGTTTTATATCAAAATGTAGAAACAACTGTTAAAAACTTTATGAAGTTTATCTAATGCAGAAATGAAAACTCAAAATTAAATTGTTCCATATTCTGTTCTTGCTATTAATTAATCCTTGTTATTATCCTCATGAGTAAGATATATCCTGAAGTAAAGTAACATAAGCATGTTGTCACAGCATACTAACAGGAAAATCTTGTAATGGTTTTTAACCATATAAACTTGAGGATACTTCTGTAACTTAAGAAGTAGCTCTACAGTGAAGGTCACTTCACTGTAAAGTGAAGGTTTGGATTAGTAATGGGCAATGTCTTCTAGGAGGCACCCAAATCCCAAACTCTTCTCATTCCAGCAAAATTGCTAGAGAATTTTCCATCGCTGAATAGCCTCCATCACCATAGCAATGAAAGGAACCGTGGAAAATCTCCCTCCTCATAACTGTGAAAGCTTCATGGAAATAAAATGCCCTAGTCTCCTAAGACTAAAGGTCATTCCCCACAGAATGTTTCAATAATAATGAAAGCCAAATTTCAAAAGTGCTTCTTGAAAGTTGGTGTTAAAATAAACAAAATTCAACAGAGTAAATTTTAAAGATCTTATTTTATTCAGTGGTTCATGAACAGGACAGCATCTCACCTAACAAACAGAAAGGAGCTCCATGGAGCTGTACAAAACAGAAGACCTTTATAGGCAGAAGGCCACAGGACGAGGAAGTCATATTAGCGAAAAACAGATTGATTGTGCCAAAGTCCCCTTTCCTTTGGGGATGGCA
Organism: Eptesicus fuscus; assembly: GCF_027574615.1. NCBI lineage: Eukaryota > Metazoa > Chordata > Mammalia > Chiroptera > Vespertilionidae > Eptesicus > Eptesicus fuscus. The sequence continues at coordinate 81,679,450 of NC_072479.1, forward strand.
GGGGTCAATTGGGCAGATGACCTCACTAGTGCTGACCAGTTAATTTCAGATCGATTGGTTTAAGATTGTATTCCTGGGGGAGACTGAAACTGGTTTGGTGATGTGGGACTTAGTATAACTGACTCCTTGTTTGGCCTGTTGTTTCTGTTCTAACACTGGAGATCCAGGATGATAACTGTGTGAGAGCTGTAGGCAACAAGCTAGGCTGAAGCTCTGGACAGAGCCTCCCTGACCCCAACACAGGGGAAGAGGGATGGGCACTCTAAACACTGTATCAGCAGCATATACAACTCTCACATTACTTTATAGATTTAACTAGTGACCCATGCATGAAATTCATGCACATTAAAAGGGGATTAATTAGAGGAAATAATTTAATATTGCTATTTGCCCTTTCTCTATAATAGAAGTGTCAGAGATGAAAGAAAATTAGTAAATGTATATGAAAACCTTCCACCTGTCAGAGTCTGGGGCACACCATGGGACCCAGAGTCAAGTTCCCGCCCACCCACATGCACCTCAAAAATCACATGAGACCCAGACCTGGCTTATCCCACCCTTGTCAAGCCCTGCCAGGCAGGGGGTGTAGCCTCAGGTCCCCTGGCCTGGTGCCAGGACAGGGGGAGTGGCCTGAGGTCCCCCAGCCCAGACCAGGGCAGGGGGCATGCCTTGAGGTCCTCCATCAAGCCCCACCAGGTAGGGACACGGCCTGAGATCCCCAGTCAAGCCCCACTGGGTGGGGGGCATGGCCTGAGGTCCCCCTTCAAGCAAGCCAGGTGGGGGGGCACAGCCTCAGGTCCCCCGACCCAGCACTGGGAGGGGGTGCAACCTTAGGTCCCCCGTCAAGCCATGCTGGGTGGGGGCGCGGCCTGAGTTCCCCTGACCCAGCACTGGGGGTGCACCTTGAGGTCCCCTGTCAAGCCCCACTGGGTGAGGGGCATGGCCTGAGGTCCCCTGTCAAGCCCCGCCGGGCTGGGGGTGCAGCCTAAGGTCCCCTGGCCTGGTGCCGGGGTGGGGGCGTGGCCTGAAGTCCCCTGTCAAGCCCCATCTGGTGGGGGCATGGCCTGAGGTCTCCTAGGCTGGCGCTGGGGCGGAGGGAGCAGCCTGAGGTCCCCTAGCCCAGCACCAGGATGGGAAGCGCACCTTGAGGTCCCCCATCAAGCCCTACCAGGTGGGGGGCATGGCCTCAGGTGCCCTGGCCTGGTACTGGGGCGGGGTGTGTGGCCTGAGGTCCCCCAGCCTGATGCCAGGGCAGGGAGCACAGCCTGAGGTCCCCTGTCAAGCCCCACGGGGGCAGGGGAGGGCATAGCCTCAGGTCCCTGCTGAATGCTTGTTAAGGCTCCTTATGGGAACTTGGCCTCAGCTGTGGGTGCAGCCATCTTTGTGATGGAGTGATGGTCAATTAGCATATTCCCTCTTTATTAGATAGGATGGTTATTTAATATGTGCGGGTATTTTCTTAAATGAGTCAATCCTGTATTAGCAGTGTCTCTGCATAATAAAAGGCATGCCTAGTTAAATATGCCACAGAAAAGGTACGATGCTAAAGTTTGTATTATGGAGTGACCATAACAAGGCTCCTATGTATGCAAGCAGCACTGAGATGTCCCATGGAAAGCTTAGGAATAAAGGAAATATATTCACTTTCTGCAAGTTATACTAGTGAAATCTGCAATCCTATCTAATAAAGAGGGAATATGCAAATTGACCATCACACCATCACAAAGATGACGGCACTCATAGCCACAAGATGGCAGCGCCCAGTCCCCTCAGCCCCACTGGAGTCCCACAGTCCTTTCAGCCCAGCTGGGGGGTGGGGGCGGCAGGTGCACAGTGTGGCCGGACCCGCCCTCAGTCCCCCAGCCACCCAGGGCCGGCCCAAGGCGCAGGCAAGCCTCGGATGGCGGCTGCCCAGCCACCCAGGGCCGCCCAAGGCTCAGGTAACCAGGGCCAGTCAAGGCTTGCGCTGCCAGCAGTGGCAGCAGCAGAGGTGTGATGGGGGTGTTGCCTTCTCCTGATCGCCGGGTCACCTCCCACTCCTGAGGGCTCCCAGACTGTGAGAGGGGGCAGGCCAGGCTGAGGGACCCCCCCTCCAGTGCATGAATTTTCATGCACCGGGCCTCTAGTAGTAAATAAGTGATGTGATAAGTAACCAAGAGATTGTCTATACCTGGGTCAAGATAGAATTTTGAAAAGTATTTTAACTCCAAACTGGGTATAGAAATTGATTGCAACTTAATATCAAATTTATTGTATCATCTGCAGGGAAAGAGAACAGAAGAGAGTAAAGAAGAGAAAAAGAGAAGCTGGTTCTCTTTTCTGGGTATGTGGTGCATTTTAAATATACAGAGAAATTCCCCCCATTGCATATACACAGCTGGTACATATTCCTCAGTTTATTAAGAAGATAATGTAAAAACATAACTAAGAATGAAAATGAACTAAGTATAATTTGCCATGACCTACTCCAGGTGAAATGTTCCCTTTTGCCAATTTTATATTATTTAGAATCCTAGAGAATGTTATTTTGCTCTCTAAATACACAAGAAACAGAGTGACCTACCCTGGAACCCAACTTTCTGGTCAGAAGAAATCGATGTACATCATTAAAACTTGTCAGCCTGATGTATGAACTTCAATATCGTATATACGTTTGTGTAATGTGAGTCACCTGAGCTCAATGGATTCCGAGAACTGAAACCTGAGACCCAGAGCTGGTTTATTATAAAGTCTAAAGGCGATGCTACCCTGTGAGGCTTTGTCCTAAGATGGTAACTAGAGTTCTTTGGATAACACCCTGATCTCATGGTCCCCCGTCTTTCCTTTACCTGTATAAACTTGTGAGTGGTACTCAGATTCCATTATATACGCCACATACCTGACACAAATGATCGGAGAGATGGATACTTCACCAAACTGAACCAAGACGCCTGCTCTATTCTCTTTCTAGAGGAACCCAGGTTGGGAAATATTCCCAACTTCTTTGCCATCTATAAGAGCTAGGTGACAAGAAATTGCTTCCAGTTTACATTCAAAATATGCCCGTGGAACTTTGGATGCTGTAAAGCCAGCTTTAACCATCCCTGCCTAATTCCACTGCTTTGCCAGCCTACAGCCAGCTCCCCAAGGTTAGGACCCCTAATCTCACTATTTGAGATTTCCCAGCTCTTGCCTCATTCCCAGTCTACCGGAATTTAGTACGTCGTGTGTGAGCCTGAAGCAGCACCCCTAGTTCACAACTGAGGTGCTGGTTTTGAGGTCAGGCAGTCAGTTCAGACTTTCTCATTCCTTATCGTGTTTCCTCTTAAGAGTCTCATGATGCTTATTTGCCTTTGCAGCTTATGGCCTCTGTGAGGTCAACCCAATACATCAGTCAGGTTCTGTAACTTTGAATTTCAAAAGGAAAGAGGTCTGGTTCATAATGCCATTCTTTCCTGAAGGCTCCTTTTACTTCCATTTTAAATTCATGGATGCAAAGAGATCTACAGGGAGACAAACTTTATATTCCCTAAGGACTCAGGCTATTGACAATCAAAAATAAACAAACAAATAAGTGAACTTCTCCCTTTATATTATTTCCCTAAGACAATGCCTGGGTTTCCAATAACCCCAAGGGCCTCTCAAGTAGTTCTTCCTAGAAAGGAAGGACCCTGCCCCACTAATGTCTCCAGAAAGAGAAAACTACTAGCAACTTTAAGTGTTAGCTCCCGCTTCTATCCCTCCAAAAAAATAGTTAAATTTTGATCGCCATCCAGAAATCCATTTCATAACTTACCTAATGCAATCCTTACAAGAATATTATAAAACAGGCATTATTGTCATCATTTTACAGACATAACAATCTGTTGCCCGGAAACACAGCTACTAAGTGGCCAAGCCTAGATTCCAACCTATGCTATTCCTTATCTTATCCACGATGCCATTGTCCCAATTAACAACTGGCAGGAATTAATTTACATTGCTCTGCCACTGAGCCAGGAGCTAAGAAATTGAGACACCAGCCAGGTACATTTGATGGGGGTGTGAGTGAGGGAAGGAAGACAAATGGAGATGAGCCATGGAGGCATTCTGCTCAGAAAACACAGACTCAAGATATATTATAGCTGAGAGCATGGTGGACTTGGGCATCTGGGAAGAGGTGGAAAAGAGGATGGAATTCCTGAAATGAGCAAGCGAGACAGATGTACTCAGCTCTAGCAGCTTTTTAAAAAATATATATTTTTATTTATTTCAGAGAGGAAGGGAGAGGGGAAGAGAGAGAGAGAGAGAGAGAGAGAGAGAGAGAGAGAGAGAGAGAGAGAGAGAAACATCCATGATGAGAGAGAATCGTTGATTGGCTGCCTTCTGCACGCCCCACACTGGGGATCTGGCCCCACATTGGGGATGGAGCCCACAACCGGGGCACGTGCCCTTGGCCGGAATGTGCCCTTGGCCCAGGACCCTTCAGTCCGCAGGCCGACGCTCTAACCACTGAGCAAAACCAGCTAGGGCAGCTCAAGCAGCTTTTGCATTAGGTTATCTCTGGGTCCTGGATTCTTGCTTCCGTATTTTAGCTTTAATACAAACTGCCTCTCTGTTCCTCTCTCTTCTGAAAACTCTCCCAGTTCAAAATCTGCATATTTTTATCTTGTCTTGTCCTGGCAGGTCTATGTAATCCAATCCTTACAAAAGTTTTTTGGTTGGAGTAGAAAATCAGTTACTATTAGGCCACTGTTTCCCCAGGTTTTTGTAGAATGCTCTAAGAATAAATACATGCTATAATATATGGCTTCTCTTCATGTATTCATTCCTCATCTCTTCTCCCAGCCAGGATCAGCATATTTCAAAGCCTCTACATCTACATAAGTCCTCTGGTCTTCCCTGGCTGTGCATTCATCAGACTATATGTTGCACAACAACGCCAGTAGTTTTTTAAATGTTTAAAAACATTTTTAAATAGCTTACCTAAGAGGTCTGCTTACTTGATTTGCAGAATCTTAAGAAAATAACTGGTGGGGTTTTACCTAGTCTGGATCTTTGAGGAAGTTCTTTCATTTGGGACTTTATGACAAAAACAAAAATAGGTCATCCGAGAATGACTGATTTATGTTGCAAACTCAGGAATAATTACCTCCATTGGCATATATTGCACAAGAGTCTCTTGACATGACTTTGCAATTTATTCTTGTTAGAGAACCAATAGAAGTCTTAGTGGCAGCTTGGCTAGGAGAACCAGCTCGTTGGTTCCAGATTTTTTACATAATCCAGGTTTTTCTGCCTGTATGAGGTTATTCTTGTTCCATTCTCAGCTGTGACAACCGCATCTGTGTATCAGGATGAAAGAATTTGACGTTCTTGTACTAGTTCTGCGGTCGGCAAACTCATTCGTCAACAGAGCCAAATATCAACAGTACGACTGAAATCTCTTTTGAGAGCCAAATTTTTTAAACTTAAACTTCTTCTAACGCCACTTCTTCAAAATAGACTCGCCCAGGCTGTGGTATTTTGTGGAAGAGCCACACTCCAGGGGCCAAAGAGCCGCATGTGGCTCGAAAGGCTGCAGTTTGCCAACCACTGTACTAGTTAAAAGTTTGATACCATTTTAATTAGCTAGTGATTAATAATAGGAAAGAAGCAAAGGGAAGGCCAGACATTAGAGGCATGTCATTTGGGCAGCTTCACCAGGAAGCTGCATTTTTGCACTCTCCAGGGAACCAGCTATTAAGTGGCCAAGCCTAGATTCCAACCTAAGCTGTTCCTCATCTTACCTTCCCACGATGCCATTGTCCCAATTAACCATGGGCAGGGATTAATTTACCAAATTGTTCTGCCACTGAGCCAGAAGCTAGGAAATTGAAACATCAGCCAGGTACATTTGATGGGGGTATAAGTGAGGGAAGGAAGACAAATGGAGATGAGCCATGCAGCATTCTGCAAAACACTGGGGGAAGGGGACTGGACAAAGGAAAGACAGAGGCATGCCCAGGATCAGAAAAATAGCCTAGATATTTCCCGCTCCTTTGATAGTCATCGGGGAAGCACTTAACCTGTCGGACACTCACCTTCTCATCTGTGAAAGGCTAGTAATTAGGATACTAGTGCTTACCCCAGGGAGGGGTATAAATATCAAATGAGATGAGAGGTAAAAGCAGGTCTAGCACAGCATAAAATTATTCATCTTTGTTAGGATTTGGGCATGATGGAGTATGACTTTGATTCAAATAGTGTAAGGGCTGATCTTGAAAGGAGGATGTGAAGCTTTTGGGACTTTCTCAAATATGTAACGAAAAATTTCAATTGAATTCGGTGCGCATGTCCCTCCTAGCATCTCTCAGCTTCCAATCCGGCCCGCTGGGACTTAATTCCAAGAAGATACTAGCCTTGGACAAGTTATTGATCCTCTCAGTTTCTTCTTGGGTATCATGGGGATAATCAAACGGACCCCAAAGGGATGCTGTGAGCATCATTTAAAGTTAGAAATGGGTCCAATTGGTGTGACTCGCTAACCCATGAACCAGGAGGTCACGGTTTGATTCCCGGTCAAGGCACGTGCCTGGGACTGTGGGTTCCATCCCCAGTGTGGGGCGTGCAGGAGGCTGCGGGATCAATGATTCTCCCTCATTATGGATGTTTCTATCTCTCTCTCCCTTCCCCTTCCTCTCTGAAATCAATAAAAATATATTTTAAAAAAGAAAAAAAAAAAGAACATCAAGAATGGAAAAATACCACGTAGTGATGCTTTCACACCCAACACGTTAAGTAAGGAACAGGGGTCCTTGTGCGAGAAGGCTGGGAGCTGAGCAAGGGGAAAGGGAAGCCTGACTCTTGCGTAGCCCAGAGAAGGCGGATAGTGCACGCTCTCCAGGAGGAGGCAGCACCGCGGCGGGAGCAGGCCCCTGGCCAGGAGGGGGCGCCCGAGCGCCGCACTGCAGCATCCCGGCCGCGAGCGGGCAGAGCTCGCGCGTCCTGCCGCAGTCCCCAGGCTGCCAGTCGGAGCGAGGAGACTCCCGCCGGTCCGCCCGCACTCGCTGCCGCCGCCGCCGCCGCCGCTCCAACCGTGATCGCAGCCCAGCGACTCCCAAACGCAGCCTGCGCCCTGGGCTGCGCAGCGTGGGGGGGCGATTCCGAACTTGCAGGGGACCGCGCTTCTCCCGGGCCTGGAGACTGTGAACAGGTGAGTGTCAGGCACGTGCCCAGGTGGCTCTTTCGGGACGACCTCCTGCAGACCCTTCCTCGTCCCTGAACCCTCGGCTTCTAGTGGGGGGTCCTTCTGGTTCCTGGGCCCCCAGGGCGGCTCTGGGGTTCCCCAAGAGGGAGCTGTGAACGCAGGCGCCCGGAGTTTGACAGCGCCCTGCGAGCTGGGACCGAGAGTGCCCTTTTGACGGGGGCTGCCTTTGCCCTCGAGGCGGCCAGCGAGTGACCTGCGGCCCCCCGCGGGCCCGCGTGTCATTCCAGGATACCTGTTGCTCTCGGGGCAGCGCCACAGCCCGGGTCTTGGACAGTTATCCTCCTCGCGGTGGGTGCTGCGTGGTAAGATGAGGGAGAATTCGGGGGATGAGAAGAGGAAAACTTGATTTCAGAGCTGGAGAAGCGGGCAGCCCAGCGAGAACCGCATTCCCACGCCCGGGCTAGAGGCTTTGCTTCCCTAAACAGCTGAACTTTATGTTGATGATAAATACAGAAGTTAGAAAAAAAAAACACAAACGATTACCTTATAAAGATGCTTTTCTTTCTTTTCTTTCTTTTTTTTTTTTTTTTTTAACCAAGAGGAAGTGGGAAGCATGGGCCTTGACAAGTCGTCTTGGGAATGATTTATTATGAATGAAACCTTTCTTTAAATACTTTTTAGATGAGGTAATTAGTGACCTAAATGTCATAGGTCTAAGCTCCTGGGAGGAAGCCACTCTGTTTGTATATGCTTAGCATAAAGGTGGAATGAATCAATCAATGCGTTAATAGCATAGGATTTGGAGGCTAGCTTCTGTTTTTCTTCTTTCTAAGCTTTCTTTTGGGTCTTTACTGCTAAAAAAAAAATCACCATACCTTTAATCTCTTAAATATCTACGTGTAAGTTTAGCTTTGGGATTTATAGGAACTCAGAAGTTTTTGTCCTAATAAAGCAACTGTCTACATAAAAAGTGAATGGCAACTTCTGAATTCAGCCAGAATATTTCTGCACAATAACATTAAAACTAATAGTTTGTTTTTTAGATCCATGATATGGAAGGTCTTGGTTTATGAACTTTTTATTATTTTTTTAGTATATGTTTATTGATTTCAGAGAGGAAGGGAGAGGGAAAGAGATAGAAACATCAATGATGAGAGAGAATTATTGATTGGCTGCCTCCTGCACATCCCTCACTGGGATCAAGCCTGCTACCCAGGCATGTGCCCCTGACCAGAATCGAACCCGGGACCCTTCAATCCACAGGCTGACACTCTATCCACTGAGCCAATTGTTTTGAACATCAGAAATTTGGCAACAGGTCACCTATTACAGCAATTTATGTAACTTCACATTTTCGTGAGAGAAATAAAATATTGAAGGATATATGTCAGTTTGTGTCTTCCTTTAAGTCATTTTTCTAAACATGACATAAGATTGAGAATAACCAGATGTATCTTTATTAGGTTATAAATGAAAAAAAAATGAGCCCAAACAATTTTTCTTTCTTATGTGAAATTCCTATTCCTCTGAGGCCATTTGAGTTACTGAAAGGTTACTGAATATTTGACATAACAAATATGGTTTTCTTTTTTTAAAATCACATTTGGTGGCTACTTTCATGAAGCATCAATACAATAGGTAATGACACAGGTTTTTATGTGTATGCGAATGAACAATTTTGCATGAAATAACAAATTGTTGTTTATACAAGCTCCAGACACTTGCATGGTCTATGTTTCAAAGAAATGCTTGTCATTCTTGTATAGAATTTGCATAGTCAATGCATCTTTATATATTATGCTTCTGTGAAACTTCTGTGATGAAGCACTAAACACAGAGGCCTCTTCTTAATGAATGCATATAAAATTAAAATAAGGAAATCCTGTCATCTTTGGCCAAAATATGGGACTGGACAAATAACAGATGTCAAAGCTTCTGGGTTTGGTACTATTAATGATTACTAAGAAGTTTTTTTTTTTTTTTTCATTATTGAGGATGAAGGAAACTATAGCCAATGGCCGTGTTGACCTTTTCATCCTTCCACTGGAGAAGCTGTTTGTGGAAATGTGTAGATGGCAAAACGCTGGCAGGAGCAGCTTACACATTTAGATAACAGATTTGTGTTTCAAAATTCTCTGACCAGACTGGAACGCTGGGTGAAATGAAGACTGATGGGATTAAGTTTAACCAGGACAAAAGTGAAGCCTTGTGTTTAGGGTTAAGACGTTGACTGCAGGCGTTCAGAGTGGGGAAGTGGGCAGCTCCCGTGGAAGAGGAGTGGCTGTGGGGCAGTACAACCACGGTGCCCAGACAATGAACAGAGAAAATCTCCGTGACCTTGTGCTGGGTCACCTTGTCCGGTCACATCTCTGGCGGGGGATGCAGTGGATGCCACGTTTTTAGAGTAATTAACATGGCAAGTGTCAGAGGAGAGAGCTGCATATGGTGACGAGGGAAGGTGAAAGTCAAAACAGCATAAACAAGACCCTACATCCCGTGACGTGCAAGGGGAGATGCTGGCCCTCGCTTCCCTAGAAAGTAGATCCTGAGGTGGGGCAAAGGGTCCTCACAGCGGCTAGGCTGCCTGAAGGGCTCTGAGTGACTGAAAAGAAAAGGCTGGCAATGCTTCTCCTTCCCCTCCTCACCTGAGAGTGGTAACTCAGACACAGGATGGGTGATGCATGGCTGTCTGTTCATAAGGGTTCCTGCAATGGCTGGAGGATTCTTTGGTTGACCCCAAGCCTCTTTTCTTCTTAATATTTTTATTGATTTCAGAGAGGAAAATAGAGGGAGAGAGAGAGAGAGATAGAAATACCAATGATGAGAGAGAATCCTAGATCGGCTGCCTCCTGGGTGCCCCCCACTGGGGATCGAGCCTGCAACCTGGACGTGTGCCCTCACCGGGAATCAAACCTTGACCTCCTGATTCATAGGTCAAGGCTCAGCCACTGAGTTATGCCAGCTGGACCCCAAGGCTCTTGTCAACTTTGCATTTCTGTGGTACTAAGAACCCAGGTATCATCCCTAAAGCACCCACCTATATAAAATGTGCTTATGTTTTATGGAATATAATTAATTTCCCAAGTATTAGGATAATATCATAAACTAATTTACTTGAAGTTGTCATAGAAAAGGAATCAGAAGTCAGACATGGCATTTATCTTTTGTGTATCAGGCCATTGTGCCCAGAAAAATATTAAAATATAATCTAAATATTATATATCAATTCCTGGAACATGAGTATCTATCACATGACTTTATCATGTGATCTAGTGTAAGCTGAGATAACATTTAAACCTTAAAATGCAAATTCAATTGTATTACATTGGGGTTGACTACTATGAATGTATATTACTTGGCCCCAAAGGAAATAATAAATAAAGAGTTCCAAATGTGACTCTCCCCATCACATATGTTTGCATCTTGGATGTTTACAGACACATGGTAAATGCATGTAGTCACATACTCCGAATATTGGTTATCAATTACTGACAAAAAACAATGAAAATATTAATATTAATTAAATATTCTTGAGGCAGTACTTTAGAAAATGCTATTGTGAGTGAAAATACATGTTTTAGAACCAAAACAGATTGAAATTCAAGTCCTGGATCTGGGTCTGTCATTTAATAGTTGAATCATTTACAGTAAATTACTAGAGCCCTCTTACAGGATTGTGGTGAAGGTCAAAGTGGAAAATGTTGATAAAGTTGAATAATGGCTGGCATCGAGGAGGTGCTTAATAAATATTAATGCGCATCTCTTTTGTTTAAGGGTTGCAGATTTGCAATGATATGGTGAACCCAAAGGCTGGAACCAAAACGATTCTCTCAGCTCTTTAGTTTGAACCACAGAGAGTTGTCTACCACCACCCAGCATGGCTAAAAGTGCAGAGGTCAAATTGGCAGTATTTGGAAGAGCAGGCGTGGGCAAGTCAGGTAAGTTTTGTGGTGGTGGTTGTTGTTATTGTTTTTTGTGTGTGCGTGTGTGCGTGCGTGTGTGTGTGTGTGTGTGTGTGTGTGTGTGTGTTATTGCCTCCTGGGATTGGGCAGGAGGGTGGTTGGCATTTCTCATATTCTCATGTGTTCTTTTAGATGAAGTCTCTTTTTATTTATCCAGAACTTTTCTTTTGCATAGCCTAATTTTATGTACTCTTTTGCTTATTCATGATAAAGTAGCTTTGTTGATAATACACAAGGCAATGGATATATCATCGGTCTTGGTATTCAGAGGAAGGATATTAAACAAACCTCTGAAGAAATCAGATTGCGGAAATTAAAAATATATTTGCTCTTTTTTCTCTATATGAATTCCTAAGGGGCCAATTTTATATCTCATTCATCTTACTAGTCTCAGCAACCAGCCCAATGTCAAGCATGTATTGTGTGCTTAATAAATGCTAGTTGAATAAATATGTCTTTACAAGAAGCAGAGTTGCATTATTGTCCAAAATTGGGGAGGACTGGTGAGAACTTAGAGTGACCAAGCAAGACCACAATTGCCAGGGCCTCTGGGTTGAATTTAATGATCAAATTCCGACTCAGATGAGTAATTCTCACAAAGTGCTGAAGGCTTTTTGATTGCCCACTGAGAAAAGGCTTGCATACCTTCAAAATTAAGGGTGAAAACGGTGGAAGTGAAGACGTATCTAATCCAATTTGAAAAATATACCTCAGATTTTATAATTAAAGGATGCTAAGTAGGTGTTGTGAAAATGTCAGGGCAACATGGCTTTTCAGATAATGTTACTTTGATCTCTTACCGGAGAAAAGACCCACAAATGACTTTGCATATGGAGCTTTTGGTTCTTAGGAGAGGACCCGAACAGCTACCGGGTAGGAGTGTGTGTGTAGAGGGAAACCCATTTGGATCTCCCAATACAATAGGTAGTCCACATAATCTAAAAAAAAACACACACACATGTGCAGCTTTTAATTTTGCGACCAACCTCTCTTTCCTAACCTGCTCTCTGGTTTAATTTCAGCAGTGAATCTTCCCTATTCTACGTCTTTCTTTTTTCTTTTAATCTTTTCTGCTATCACTCTTTCCTTTTCCTCGTTACTCGCCCTTGCCTCTGGCAGAAACCAAGCAAAGAAAATAGATGGTTGGCAAGGCTGAGAAACTGCCAGCCCACATGAGATTGAAGATAGAGTAACTCCTCCCCATTAATCTCCTCGGTGTTTCCCGATGGCGTGAGAGCCTAATTTCTGAAGCCGGTGGACGGGTCTGGAGAATGAGGAAACGATGCCAGGGAGTGGGGGATGGAGGCAGGGAGTGTGTGGGAAGGCCTGTGCTCCTCTGAGTCCTTGGTGACTGAAAGGTCAAGGCCTGGGGCTGACTGTTTATTATTCATTCATTCAAAATTTGTCATAGGCAATAAGGGGAGGGGACCTATTACCCTTATATCACTTATCAAAATAAATTCCACATGGTTTGAAAGTTAAAAAATAAAAAGTCAGTTGGGAGAACCTCTTAGCTGTATGTATATTCAGCTCAGAGCAAGCTGTGTGCCTCCTATCAAGGTGACCCCATCAGCCTGAGCTTAGACCCCAGTTTACTTTGTCTTCCCCCCAAATTGTTTGTAGTTTTGATTATTTTTCTCATTCTCTACTGATAGTTTCCCTTGATCATTTCTTTCTGCATTTCTCCGTCTTTTTCTTTTCTCCAAGTTGCTTGAATGTAGGCTCTGCCCTGACTGTCGTAAAGTACTTAACTCCCATTCATTGCTTAAAGCATGGCAATCTTCCATTGCAATCATGCTGCAGAAACTGCTTTTGCTGAGGTCACCACCCATCAATAGCCCTCAAACATAATGAACATTTCCCAGTTCTGGTCTTCTGTGACCTCTTGTTATCATTCAATACAATCACTTATTTTTTCCATTGCTCCTATCTTCCCAGGCTCCCAGGACATCGCATTGGACTTATCTGCTCCCTCTCCATTGCCCCCAGCCAGCTGCCTTCATGGCTGCTCTTCACAAGGTCCGCTTCTCAAAAACCAAAGCTCCCAGGGCTCCACATACCATCCTCTTGTCTTCTCACTCCGTACATCCTCCTACGGCTGAGGTTAACACCTGCACACAGACTACAAACTCTGATGGCCTTGGTTTAGTTATGTCAAATGCTTAAGTTAAACTTGTTCACAGAGGCCCTGCTAACTCTAAAACCCTATAGTTCTTTATTAATGAGCCTTCTTTAGACGATATAGAAGAAGACTATATACATTCTATCACTTGTACTTATTTTCATTCAGGTAAAAACGACAATGACGGACTACATGCCTTCAAACAATTGTCTTTTGTCTGTCATTTATGCACAGTGTTTTCCTATTTCAACATTGGACTATTTTCCTGAGGCCTTGTAACCACACCTCACATTGAAAAGTACTATTGGTTTAACTTAAGCATGAGAGAAAATTTTGAAACCTTTACCCATACTTTAGTAAAAAAACACAACCATAGAGTACATCATATCTATTAAATTTATTCTAGAAGTCTTTGTAAATGTGGGTATAGAATATCTTTGCTTAGTCATTGTGCCAGGTGTTCATCTTCCTATTGTACAGAGTGTATCAGTCATATTAGTAACTTTTGTTTGTTTTTTTAAGTCTACAAAAACATAACTGTAGCTCCTCACTTACTCTTACGTCTCCCCAAAATGGACATGATCTTTGCATGGGCTCAAATGAGCTGTTTCTCTCCAAACACCCAGCATGGGAACTATTCCTGGGGAAGCCAGCTTGAGATCTTGGACTAAAGAAGCTGAGCATCTCTGATTTGACCTGTTTTTGTGTGAATTATTTCAGAGATCTCAAGTCTTACCGGTTCCACCCACTTTCCCTACACTCAATACCAAATTGAATTTGGGGTAAATAAGATCATACTGTCCATTTGCTAACAGAGAGTAGAATAGCCTAGAGTCAAAAGCATGAGCTGTTAGATTTTATTCCCAAATCTGCACTTGCTTAGCTGTGTGAGCTTGACAATTTTGGCTAGTTACTTAACTTTTCCGTTCCCTCAACTCTAAAAAGGGTATGATAATGCCTATCTCAAAGAGTTGTTGTTAGGATTGAATAAGCTTTTACATGCAAGTTTATTAGAACAGCCCCTGGCACATAGTAAATGCTCAATAATTAGATTAAAATTTTTAAAATTATGCTCATTTTAACTTATTTAGTGAAACGTACAATCTAAGATATACTTACATTCAAGTGGTTTTCAGCAAAATTTAGAAAACTTATAAGACAAAAATTCTCTATTGCTAGTCACCACACCCCAAATATACACACATACACTTTCTCTTAAATCGAAACTCTGGTTAATGTCACTTACAGCTTGACAACTGATGATCCAAACTATATTTCTCATGGCTTATATCTTGGAAATCTTGGGGAAACAGCCAGAAGATGTTAATGTCATCAATAAATTAACACCCTTAAATTTGAAAGTGACAGCTTTCTAATTCTAGGTAATATATAGGACCTCTGTGTTTAAAACTGAATTTTACATTAACCAAAACTCTTTGGTTGGTGTGTTGACCAAAGAAGTGTCCTTGTAGGCAAAAATTTAATAATGTCTCAATTACTAAGAAACACTGATAAAACACGTGAGGGGTGTGTGTGTGCCCCTATGGCAATATTGTACACATATGGTCTTTTTGTGTTGGGGGGAGTCATCTTTCTTCTAATTTTACCTTGAAGCTCTGTCTTCTAGTGAGTTTACTTGGCTTACGGAGCTTCCTGGCTCAGTATGATGAGCACCATGGGGATACCGCAAAGCATGGAGCCACCATTTCTGAGCCCATTTCATTTTCTCTTCCCTGGCTAAGGGTAAAGCCCTAAAAACATGACATGTAGAACATAGATTTCCTTACCTGTGTGTCAACCTATCATTTGACAGGCTCCAAGTAATTGAAGCAATAAGACCCGCCATATACCCTAGAATGCGCACTGTATTTATTTAAATGCCTCCTGGATTCGTATTATTCAAATTTGTAGTAAGTGTGGGAGGGGTTGAGAGAAAAACAACTGAAATTTTACTTTTAGTTTTACAGTTGACATTCTTATTGTAGAATTGAAATATTGTGTGCCACAGCTAAATATATTTCTTGAAAAGGCTAGTCTCAAAGTTGATTGAGTAATGCTATCCGCTAATTCAAAAGCCAATTGATGCAGTCATCCGTGAAGGCTTTAGTTCATTGATTCAGATTGCTAAGCGAGAAATTGGGTGCCAAACAAACAAGCTTGTGAAGTTTTTTCCCTTGAGAAAAAGAGCAGTGATTTACTTTTTTCTCTTTATTCTAGTTCTTGCCTCTTCTCTCTCTCTCTCTCTCTCTCTCTCTCTCTCTCTCTCTCTCTTTCTTCTCCCCCCCCCCCATTATAAAAAGTTTTAAAAAGTATTTTCCTCTCATTTTCAAGTGGAACAGGGACAATTTTGATTTTAAATGTGACTTTTCCAAGCACTGATTTAACATATATATGTACTTTATGGAACTAACCTTTACATTTTAGAAATGTTTCTCTACTCTCAGTAGCTATAAACCAGTTTGTTTCCTTCACTCCAACTGAATAGGGTAGTATGATGCGTCTTTAACATTGTTTTCAAAGTACTTAAAAAAGAAGTAGAGAAACATCTAGGGTATTTGGGGTATGCAAGCATCTCATTACAATCATGTAACTAGTTTGCATGCCTTATTAATAAAGTATATGCAAATTTTAATATTAATCCATAACATATCTGTGTTCATTAGAATATAAAAGTAATTTCCCCCAAAAACCAGTGACTAACATGGACTCTTCAGGAAGATGTGGCAGGTTGGTCTGTAGCTTCAGTAACACCTAGGCTTCAGGTCCAGTGTGAGGACCATGGTACAGGTAACAGCCTCAGGTTGGCACATCATCAATAGGAGCATTGACAATAGTCCTGTATTCTCCTACTCATGGTCCCAATCAGCTCTTCAAGTTCTTGGTCATTCTTCTTCTAAGATTATATAATTAATCCTAATGCTAATTTTTATTTAAACTTTCGTCTAGGTGAGAAGAGGGGAGATTATGTTTCAAGTGGGTGCAGAATTTCCACAGCTCCTGGAAACGTGTGTGTGTGTGTGTGTGTGTGTGTGTGTGTGTGTGTGTGTAAGCCTTTTCTAGGTGGTGGTTGAAATGAAAGGATTACCAGAAAGGAGACCCATTGGTTCCTTGTGTAGTTGGTGGTTAGAAGAATAATTGTTCTTTAAAGGATTGGACCAAAGGGAGGAAGGTGGCATTGAGACAAGTTTGGATGGGGCTAGAAAAATAGCCATTCCATTGTCATAAAATATGGTGATATGGTTATCTGAGGCCTTTCTTTACCTGCAAAGCTAGAAAAGCAAAAAAGAGGCAAACAGCCTAGGTGAGTTGATTTTCTTTGTTTCTTCCACCCCAAATTGCAGGTGTATCCTTTGGATATATGTAAAAGTCAGACCACTGTGCAAGGCATAAGTTGCACTGACCTTTCTCTCATGCCCAGGAAAAGCAAAGGGGAGAAATGGTGCTTATGCAAGCTTAGGAAAAAAAGCAAACTAAAGGAAGAAAAGAAGAGACAAATTAAATCATCAAAATCAGTTGTTTAATCATGGATAGTTAAACATTTTGTAGGTTGGCAATGATCATTGATTAGGCTTTTCTCAAGAAAAAATATACCTAATGGAGGAAATGGTACTGGAAAACAAAACAAAACAAAATCAAGACGTGTTTTTCAAAACCACAAGGAAGTTTCCCTATCTCTGCTTTTTTCTATTGGAGTATATTTTTAAAATTCATTTGTCCTTTATTTTTAACTGATGACTAATTTATTCATTGAAATATTTTCCTGTAGTTAATTATCAGTCGTCATTTGGTTCCATTTTGATCTTGCCTTGTTTTCTTGGCAACTGACAAGGACTACCTTTGAGGGAAGGGAGTGAAGAGAATTGTAAATCATCCTTGTAATTCCCCTTTTTATTCCTGATATTTTTCCAACTTATGGGTTTGGGGAAATGAGCCAAATGTTCAAGGTGGTACTGGCCTTGAAGCCAAAATTCCAGTGCAAACGCACCTCTGTTGCTACAGCTGCCTTTGAAAATTGATGTGGTTTCAGAAAAACAGCCATGATTTCTTCCATCCCATTAAAAATGAAAGTAGTATATTACAAAGAAAGGTACTCTAATATATATATGAGAGGAGAGAGATGCTTACCTAGATCACCCAGCTTCCTGGTGCCATAGCCAAGTCTGGAATCCCTGTTTATGATTCTATGAAGGTTTTTGCAACTTTGCAACTAAATGTTTTCATTTTATATCACCTCATTCTCTTCCACATCCTTTCAAACATCTTACATTAGGAAATGAGATGATCATTAGAATTTTATAATACAAGCCTCATAAAACTGATGAGTTTTGTTTTTATAAAATAATTCCCAGTGATCAATAAATAAACCAAGGCATGGCAGAGCTTCTTGGGCGTCCTGGGTGTAATGCTGGCCAATACAGCTGAAATTCTCAGCATCCTGTCTATATAGAAAAGTTCCCCTGTAAGGCTGTATTCCATGACTTAGGGCTTTGAATCAAGTGTGAGGAAACTAATGAATCATATTCTATTTGAGAATAAGTTTCTTGTTGTTATAAAAATAAAATATGTTACATATGTCCTGTCAATATGATGTAACAATTAAAAGTTTAAAAAGTACCCGCTGTCCTGACTGAAAAAATTAGGGTCAAAACTGTAGTTTCATCTCAATCATATCTCTTTTCATTCACCTATCAAATGATACATTCATTTGCTGATTGGTTGATTGATTGATTGATTTACACTGATGCAGGCAGGATGGGCTTTGAAAGTACTTTGAAAAATTAAAAATTTTTGTAATACAAATGTGGTCTTCACACTATGATGTCCTCGTTATTGAAATTCATGTATTCCCCTGCTGTGTTCCTTAACATTTCTGTTGGGAAAGTAATATGGGGAGTTCTCTGGCTGTCCATCCTTGGAGGCCAGAAGAGCATGCTCATCCCAGCAGTTGGCTGTAGGTTCCTCCACTGCGTACATAACATTGTAGACTAAACCAGGGGGTATAGTTTCTATGCTTTGTAATCTGACCTTTCAGATATGTAAAATAAGTAGATATTGAGTCAGGGTCTTTTTTTTAGGATCAGTAGATAAGAGTCTAAACTGTTTAGGAAAATGGTTTAGATGTCTCCCTTATTGGAGAAGGAAGCATGGCCTATTATAAAATTGTTTGATAATCAAATCTTATCCTTATTTTAAAATTAAAGCTTTAAAGCACTTAAATATTTTTGATAGAAATGTTTCTCACATAATATATAAATATATGTACCTGTATATTTCCCTATAAATTGAAATGTTTTTATTTATTTATTCAATTATTCATTCAATGAGTATCGGTTGAGCACCAACTTTGTGTTCTAGCATAGCTCGCCCATAGTACAGGACTCATGTATGTTCCCAAAAGGCAGAGCTGTACCTATTTCTGTTCATCATATAGCCCCAGAGCCTCAGACAGGAATCGACACAGAATGGATCCTCAGTAAAACAAATAAATTGAATTAGACTATTCAGTCTATACATGCTTTATAACTTTATTAAGAAGCATATATTTTAAATGGACTCCTTATTATAATCAAAGTGGTTTCCGCGCCTTAACTTGAATATCTTCAGTGACAAGAACTCAACATTCCATCCTTAGACAACTGTATCAGTCAGTCCTCCAGAGTAACAGAACTAATAGGACACACTCTATCATCTATCTATCTATCTATCTATCATCTATCTATCTATCTATCTATCTATCTATCTATCTATCTCTCTATCTCTCTATCTCTCTAGCTATCATCTATCCATCCTTCCATCAATCCATCCATCTATTTCTCTATTTTTCCGTCTGTCTGTTAGGGCTGGCAAGACTGAACTCTGTATAGAGGCTGGCAGGCAGGAAATGTGGGTAGGAATTATGTTGCAATTTTAAGGCAGAATTTCATTCACTCTGGGAAACCTCAGGGTTTGCACTAAAGGCTTTCAGTAATTGCATGAGTCCCACCCACATTATTAAGGTTAATCTCCTTTACTTAATGTCAACCGATTGTAGATGTTAACCACATCTACAAAACACCTTCACACTAACCCCTACATTAATGTTTGATTAAATAACTGGGTACTATAGTCCAGCCAAATTGGCATGGAAAACTGTCACAACTCTTTCTGTTTGTTACTTTACCTTCCTTGGAACCAAAGGCTGTTCATTAGTTTCTACTCATTGACTTTACCTTTAAGCCCTTAGAATTACCTAGAGCACTTTTAATCCCTCTTCCCTATGACAGCTCTGAACATATTTGAAGATAGCCAGCATGCCTCAGCCCATGCTTGAGGTTTCTCTTCCAGAGTCTGGTTAATCGTAGTCACTGAATTTGCCCTACAGAGATCATGGTTTCTACTCACAGCACCATCCTTGCTGCCCCCCTCTACCCGCATCCATAAAGTGTGGAGCCTGGAAATGAATGCAGATATTTCAGATGTGGGATGCCTCAGACCAGATCAGAGCACAGCTGTGGTTTTGCTAGTAGATACTTTGCTTCTGCGAAGACATCCTAAAGCCACTGTTGCTTTCAGGGTGACAGTGGAGGCAATGTTAACTTCTGTGGAGTTTACTGCAAATGAGTCTTAAAAAATATTTATATGCTGTTGCTGAATCACATTTTCTCAAACCTATATCTGAGGATGTGTATTTTAACCCAGGTGTAGAAGTTTACTTTCATCCTTTTAACTACTGTTTTGTTAGATTTAATCTATCCTCTTGCCTGTCAGGAGCCTTTTGGGTCCAACATAAGTATCATTCTTTCCCACTTTCTGCCACCTAGAAATATGTTAGTTTTGGAACATTATAGGCCCTTGATCCTCTTATTGAATCATAGAATTTTCCACTTTGGTATTATTTAGCTCATTGGAATGATGATGAATCCCAGTGAGGCTTTTGGATAATAAAGCTAGTAAAGAAAAACAAAGGTCTTTGGCTCTTGGTGTGGGGGCATTAACATCATATCACATTACTTCCCTATTCACTGAATAAATTCTGTTTAGATGTGCCATAAAAAGGGTGATCTGGGAGGAAGCCTTACATTTATATTCCCTTGTTTAATATTTTATTTAACACGAGAGGACCAGTGCATGAAATTCATGCACAGGTGGGGTCCCTCTGCCTGGCCAGCGATCAGGGCCGATTAGGGCCATCTTGCCCAGTCCCAATCAGGGCCGATTGGGGCTGGTGACTAGGGAGGGGCCACAGGAAGGACCATGGGAGAGCTCCAGGCTGTGTCTAGCCCCATCTCACCCAGTTCTGATCGGCGGACCCCAGCAGCAAGCAAACCTACCAGTTGGAGCATCTACCCCCTGGTGGTTAGTGCACATCATAGCGACCGGTTGGTCTACCACTCAGTCAGACACTTAGCATATTAGGCTTTTATATAGAGAGATTTGCTATTTCTATCTCACATTCTTGTATTAGGACTCAAGGTACATTGCTACGTAAAGTGCATAAGAGTGATTGACTTTTATTGGTTCAAATATCTATACATAAAGTTATCTTTCACTCATTCCAAGATATGCATGTATACTTTTGTACTAGAATGGCTGGATTTATGTCATTTGGGACTGCTGCTGCGAATCAGAGCTGAGTGTGGGAATGGGTTTTCTTCACTGGGTTAAATTGGTAGATATCAAACTTTAGCTTGCCTCGGACTCACACGGAAGGCTTATTAAAAATATGTGCTTTTGGACCCCATTCCCAGAGGTTCTGATTCAGTAGGCCTGTAAAAGGGTCAGAGAACTTGTATTTCTAACAAGTTCCCAGATGATGCTTATGCTGCTAGTCTGGGGACCACATTTTGGGAACCATTGTTAAGTTTGCTGAGTACTCCATTTCTACTTGAAATAGGTGTTGTCAGCATTGAAAAACCATATAGCATTTTGTGAGCTGCATGTAATAAGCATGGAGTATCAGGCACGGTCATGGGTACTGGTGGTATAGCAGTCAACAAAACAGGCAAGATCTCTGCCTCTATGAAGCTAATATTCTAATGGGAATAGACAGACTAATTGAACCAAAAAATGTTCTGGGAGGCAGAGCAAATGTGAGGCTTTTCTGTGGTTCCTTAAGACTAGACTTTTTCTTTCTCATCTTAGTATGGTAAATTTTGTTTTTTTTTAAAAAGGGTAAGCCTCAAGGACTGTGACATGCTGAGCTTGGGGTTTAAGATCATACTTTGAGCTGTTCAGCAGTAGTGTGCATGAATTGGACTAAACTGCAGTATTAAGTGCCTGGGGTTTAACATATAAGGTAAGACCAGGGTACCAAATTTTCTGCTCCGAGAAGCTAAAGTAGACCACATAGGGAATTGAACCTATAACCTTGAGGTTATTAACACCGCGCTCCATTCAGTCAAGTTAAGGCTAATGCAGAGCCAAATGAAAGCAAGGTAGTTGTTCTTTCTGCAACATTTGGAAAAAGTGATTTTAAATTGCTCATTGACAGCGGCATTTATAAAACTTACGCAATGGTTTTGTAGAAAGAACTGCAGCATTAAGAAAAGTTCATAAGTTTCCACTGTTTGGGGTAGGAAGATAACATCTTTTTCTTGATGATGCATTTCCTGTTCTTTTAACAAGTATTTTCAAAAGTTTTCTTTTGTTTTCTACTATTGGGCAGCAGTTTAAGAGGTGAGGCCAAGAACAAAAGAGTAAGAGTAAAATATTGTGAATATTTATCTGTCTGAAAAGTATTTGACTTCTTTTTGTACTAAGAACCTCATAAATTACAACGGAACCTAACAACTGAGCCAGCTTCGTAGTCATTTGGCAACACATGTTGAGTTAGAAGTTTTAAAGGAAGACTCAACCACACATGGTAGTATGAGTAATGGTTTTCTGTTCCAATGCCTGGGACTATATTTCCATTCAAATATTTTATATCTTGAATCTGTTTTTCTAGCAGTGTTCCAAAAGAGGTGAAATCAGGAGCACAGTAACTGTACATTTAAATCCTAGAGTCCCCAAATTTAAACCATTATTTCGTGTCTTCCACTTGTTAATTTACAAATATTTACAAACTTTCTCCTGTATTCCCAACTCTCTTATATTCCCTCTCCATCCTCCCGCCAAATGTCCAACGCAATGTTAATATTTGTGGGAAAAGCTCAGAGAACTATATGACTGTCCTTGTTTCAGGGACTGTATAGTGTTTTTGTTGGTCATGTATGACTCACAATGAGAAATTACCCAGTGATAGTTTTTGTTCCAGCAGAATGCTTGGTTTTTCCAATTTTTTTATCTTGAAATATTTTTAGAAAATTGTCAGAGTTGCAAAAACAGTACAGAGAGTTCTTTTGTACCCTTCACCTAGCTTCCCTCAGCGATAACATCTTTGTTACATAATCACAATATGTTATCAGCACCAGGAAATTGATATGGATGCAATGTCAATTATACGGCATGAATACAAGTAAGTTACACATCTTAGAATGGATTGAGTTTTGACTCAATTCAGGCTCAGGGTCAATTTGAAAAGACAATTGGGGAGAACCTTCAAGAAAGGATGGAGCTCATCGTGAGTTTTCAAAAGCTGAACTCTGATAACATACTAGTACTTGTTATCCGAAATTTATATGTTGAGGTGTGTGCAATTTAGCGCTTTAGATTACACATAAGACAATCTTCTAACACTTTAGTTCAAGTCATAGATGCTATAGGAATCTGTGAGAGGAAGAAAAATAACTAGGAAATACTTGAGGAGACCTTGAAGGAGGCAATAAGATTAAAATACTATAAATTCAGTGAGATTGTTATGGTGAGAAGTGGAACAACTTCCCCTCTTTTTTTGGTAATTTTGCAAAATGTTGTTAATGTTGGAATTAGAAGGGGACAACAAAGTGATAAAGGAAAGGGTAGGAACTAAGTGATGGTTAACAAGGGAGGAAAGGCCCTTTTAAAGCTTCCCAGAGCTAACACATCAGTCCTCATTTCCCTTCAGTGAATTTGGAGTCCAGTCTGACTCACCATTTATTAACTGTGTGCATGGGGAGCTTACTTAGCTTTGGTGCACTCCAGTTGCCTCTTCAGTAAAATGCAGATGACAATAACCATGTTATTCTAAATTGATTTTTAGAGAAAGAGAGGAAGGGAGAGAGAGGAAAAAAAAAAACACACATCGATTTGTTGTTCCACTTATTGATGCATTCATTGGTTGATTCTTGTATGTGCCCAAAGGGGAGACCGAACCCACAACCTTGGTAATGGGGAGGACGCTCTAACTGAGGGGCTAGGGCTGATAATAACCATCTAATAGTAGGGTTGTTGTGCACTAAAACCAAATGATATATAATAAAACCAGCAATCAAAATAATTAGCTAATGCTTATATCATTGACTGTAAGCCAACCTCTGTTATAGGACTTGACACATATGAACTCATATAATCATCTATAATCATCACAACTATTCTATAAATTTTGCCCTATTATTATCCTTCCTTTACAGATGAGGAGCTTGAAGTCCAGAGGAGTAAGTAAGTAACTTGCCCAGGGCCATACAGGTAGTGACAGGATTCTGGCAGAGCTAGGATTCAAACCCAGACAGTTTGCCTCTGGTGCCTGTGTTTTTATCTACAATACTCCCAAAATTTCTAACTAAATGCCACGCACAATTATAGATTCTCAACAGATGTTTTCTTCCCCTCCTCTCCTCTAGTCTTTTCCTCCTTGTTACTTATGAACATTCATTTAGATTAATGAGTATCTATGAAAAGTACTTTACTTCGCTTGAACCATTACTAGAGAAAATGAGGAATCAGAACAGAGGAAATTGTGATTAAACTAAGAGGTCTTATAGCCTTATGTTACATTTTTATTCAACTCAGTTTATGATAATATTTCTATTCCAAATTCTTCCTATGATTTCATGCTAAAACCTTTTAGTTGGCTTTTGAGGCCCAACAGTATGTGAAGGAGATGGTAAGGGAGGAGGATGGAAATTCTAAAGCAAGATCGAAGAACTCAACATGCGATATATGAAAAATGTGAAATTTGTTAAACATCCTCAGTGGAAAGAGAGGATACATTAATAATTTGACCTGGAAGTGTCCCAAAAGCAAAACTCAGAAGCTTTTAAAAATGTGGAAGTCCTAGTATGTCAACATTAAGGAAAATACATAGTGAAGTCAAAAAATTTAAATGATGATATGTATTAAAAATATTAGATTCAGAGATTGTCTTCATTATTTGTCACAATAGGAGGCTGTTGTTTTTTTTCCTTCATTGAAATACAAGATGTTCTTGTGAACCAAAGAATCAGGCTTCTACACGAAGGCAAAATGCCAAAAGGTTTGAAACATTTTATGAGAGCAGATTGGGTAGGATAGGATCCCATCAGATAACTAAAGATCTTTTGTCTGCCATGAATAATTCATGATTAATTATTGTTGGAGACCTCTAGGTCAATAAATATTGTTAAAGACTATGATGCTTCTTATAAATGCAAAGGACCACCATCATCATAGTTGATGATTGATTTTGATTCCATAATTCATTATTCAAAATTATATTATGGTGGTGCTGTTTTGGATGAGTAGTTGGCATAGACTTGATGGCAAAATGGAAACTCTCAATATGAATTTCTCAGATTATTTTTTTAAGATTCAGTAAAAAGAAGGTTTTGTTCAGTACCAATTAAAAAATTCCTCAAACCAACCAACATGAGAAAACATGAGCTTTTTTGTTAAATAATTTTGTAAGTGTGTTTTATATAAGGTATCATAAAACAAGGGTTTTTATCTTTTATTTATGAAATGCAGCATTGCCATAGTTAGTAAGTAAACACTTTTATCTTACTTGATCTTCTACAGAATATTCATTATTGTCTATCAAATACCTCTGTCTGTCCGCTCAGTTAAGTTTATTGTAAGTCCCGCATACTTGTCCCGTGCTCCAACATCATTCACACTATTAATAAGCTTTGTTTCTAACATGTTCTGGTTTGAATGACCCAAAACTTATTGTAGAGTAATTTTATTACAGTGAAAGGGTTTCATTTTATTGAGGAACAAAAGCAAATAAAATAAATTTCCAAGAAATATCAAGTTCATTTTCATCTTAGAACACTTTTTCTATAAAGCTAAAGATAGAAATAAACTGAATTCCTCAAGCTCCACATTTTAAAGATGCTGGATTAGCCATTAGATTAATTTAGATAATTTTTACATCTCCACTGTTATTTAATGAAAGTGTGTGTTTGTGTGTGTATGTGTGTATTTTCTAAGAGTGTTACTCCAGAAAAAAATTAAACCAACTATGAATGGTACTATTTTCTACATTCTAAACATAGGACAATTTTGAGATACTAAGGGGCTTAATAGTTAGTCTCTTTGAGTCTCATATTTAGCTCATTATTCCAAATAGTGGTCTAGAATATAGGAATATAAGAAAAACATGTGACTAAGCTCTACCCTAGGAGTAAAGAGTTGCAGTCAGAATAAGAAGATTGAAATTGCACATAGTAGATATACTTGGACATGCAGAAAAGAAAAAACAAAGCACACATGGTCTTTTCAATAAAACATTTCTCACAATGCCCTTAGCATAAGGAAACATTTGATAAAACATGTAAACTATGCAAATAACAACATTGAATTATTTCAAAACACTTGCATTGGAAAAAGGCTACCTTATGTTGCCACCCAGAGCCTCATCCATACCTGATTTATATGAGATAGTTAATGAGATTTGGGACTTTTGAGCTAATGAGGTTTAGATGAGATTTGGGACTTGGAGTAGATGCAGTAATGGGTTGAGAATATTGAGGACCTTAGGATGGCATGTGTGTATTTGCATGTGCAATTCCCTTCGGAGGCCAGAGAGAGGAATGTGGTGAGCAGAATAAATTATTCCAAGGATGTTTATGTCCTAGTTTCCAGAACCTGTGAATATGTTACCTTACATAGCAAAAATCAAAACAAAACAAAACAACAACAACAAAAACACCACACAAAACTTTGCAGATGTGACTGAAGTTATTTATGAACCTTGAGATGGAGAGATTATCCTAGATTGTCCAGGTGAATCCAGCCTAATCACATGACTTCCTAACATTGAAGAAACCTTTCCAGGTGAGCTCAGAGACTAAGGTCAGGAAGAGATTTGACTAAAATGGAATGGGTGCCAAGATATAATGTGCTGGCTTTGAGGATGGAGGAGAGGAACATTAACCAGGAATTGTGAGTGGACCCTGGAAGATGAAGGTGGCAGGGAAATGGATTCTCTCCCAGAATCTGCAGAGAGGCTCCGCTGGCCTGCATCAGACTTCTAACCTACAGAAGTGTATGCTGATAAATTTGTGTTGTTTTGGGGCTCTAAGTTTGTGATAATTTGGATTCTTATGCATACAAATTGAGTGTAGCTCCCACAAGCTTTGATTTCATAAAATAAGATAATACTGAGAATCAATGTGCTCTTCACAGAATAAGGTCTCTGAGTCTGTGCATATATTTGCCCCCTTTTATGACTTTCAGAACAGCCTGTGAAAACTCCAAATCAGACTTGGGGAAGACCAAGTGCGCGGGGATGACTAACATCCAGAAGGGTCATAGCTAGGCAATTTCCATGTCTAGTTGATCACATTGAGCTATCACTGGAGTGAGGTCTGCCCTGAGTTGACTTGAATCTGCATCCCTCTCGGTAAAGAAGGCGGTGCCTTTGAGAACTGTACACATAGGAGAGGAGGTTACTAACAGTAGATTAAACCATATGGATTTACCAATAGGTGCATCCTCACTAAAAGAGAGGATAGGAAAACGGACAGCAAAGAAAATAGAGCCAGATTTTGTGAAGGAAATAGAACCGAGGCATCAGGTAAGGAGCGGCCAGGCCAAGTGAAGTCCTCATGAACAAAGCAGTTTGTGATCTTTGCTTCTTATGGGCCCTCGGTAACCTGGACATTCGTGGAGCAGAGACCTAAAGGAAGTAAAGGTGATGACACAGGATGAAAGACTCAGGTTCCTTGGTAAAGGCAGCAGGGTGTCTGAGGCAGGCTAAACGGTGGCCCTAGGGAATGCAGGGCAGTCTGCCCTTCTCCCCCTCTGCACTGCCTAACCCCATGCATCACATACTGAAGACAGGTGGCTGTAGGCCTCTATTCTGTCTACTTCAACCTGTAGAGTCAAAACGTTTGCAGTTCAAGACTCACATTCCTAAGAAAATGTAAATTAGCTCTTGATATCCTATTGTCTAGATTTGAGGGCCCATGAATAGCAAATAATAAAAATAGTTTATGTAACACCAGGCACTTTACAAAGTATTTTATTTATAATATCTCATTTAAATAGCTCAGCAAAACACAATAAATTAGGTCTTATTATAACTTTTCTCTTACAGATGAGGAAATTGAGGCTCAGCAACTTGCCCAAGCATATGTGTAATCAATGGCAGAGCCTGAACTTGACCCCAGCTGTGCTAACTGCAATGCTAGTAGCTCTTTTCAGTTCAAGGCCCTGTTTGGCACTATTCCCGTCAAGAAGAGCTCAACCTCAGCACCCCCGTAATATAAATCACAGAATGCGAACATCTCCCGGTGGTTTCACGCTTAAGTATTTGTGATCTATGAGATTCTCACTGGTCTCTAAAAGAGGCAGCGTTTCATGACACCCGCTCATAAGTATAATACCTTTGCATCCCAGTAGCCAGACTTCTTGGATTCGAATTCTGGCTGCGCTGCTTCTGGCTGCACTAGAATGTGAATTACACAACGCAGGCATTTCTCTGTGTTTTGATCAGTGCAATAGTCTCATCACCCAGACTAGTGTTTGACACATTGGAGGTGCTCAATAAATATTTGGAGAATAAGAGCAGGCCTCAGTTGTCATTGTAAGTATTAAGTGGGATAATCCATGCACATACTTATAACAGTGCCTGGTAACTAGTAAATGCTCAGTCAATGTTAGCAATTGTGGCTACACATGAGATTGAAGCCCTCGATCTGTGATTGAAGAGGCCTGTGGTCCCTTGACATGCCACGGATGAGGTTTGGTTATTTTAGGACAGAACCTTTCTCCCTCATTCTTGGCCATTCTTGTTTTTCTTCTCATTATCACCTAGGATGTTTGGTTACAGTGGCAGCAATTAAGGAGGATTAAAGGGTACTTGTAAAATATAAACTGTACTATGAATGCTTAAGAATAGCCTTTCCTCTCCAGTATAACTATGTATAAAATGCCTTTCTCTGAAAGAATTACTGACAGTCATTGGGGAATCACCATCTCTGAAGGTCTTTAACAACTGGGTTTTGTTTTCAGTGTAAACTAAATGCTCACCAATCCTCAAAAGTTTACTTGAGTTGACTTGTAGCATATTTTTGGTGCAAGGTCCATGGCCCTGGAAGCAGAGGAGTCCTGCTTGACCTTTACACTGAGACTTTAAACTTGAACACAGTTGATAATATGAAGCCATACTTGGGGTTGCATCTGTTTGAAAAATACTTCCTCAGGGAAAAAGAATGATTACGACAAGGTGCTGTTTTCTAAGCGTGTTTATACCAGCCTGGTAATGAGCTGATGACATTCATTATCTCTGTCCAAGGACCCAGGTTCATCTCTTCCATCAGAAAAGCTGTGCCTGGGGAGAACAAAAGGTTCTTTTTTTCTTGTAAATAAATAAAATCTCTACTTCCACACCATTTCGCTGGGATGGGAGACATGCTCATTTCCACATATCTCTACTGCTAGGCTGCGTTCTTATTTGACTCATAATGAATCCTGCTCAGTAAATTGTTGACTAGAGAGGACTCACTCATGTAAACTTGTGAAGGAATAACTGTCCCTTTCTCATATTTTAAAATATATTTTTGTTGATTTCAGAGAGAGAGATAGAGAGAGAGAGAGAGAGAGAGAGAGAAATGTCAATGATGAGAGAATCATTGATCAGCTGCCTCCTGCACACCCCTCACTGAGGATTGAGCTGGCGTGACCTCCTGGTTCATAGGTCAATACTCAATCACTGAACCACACTGGCTGGGCCCTTTCTCATATTTTAAATGTCCTGAAGGGAGGAGGTAAGTAATCAGATCGTGTTCCTCAGGTAGTCCAAAATCACACACTCAGCTTTGGGAACGTCGCTTTGGATGGAGCCTGCATTCAGCCCATTGAGCATCAGGGTGGATGGCTATGTCCCTTCCACATGCTTCTCCATTAGCTTGTAAAGTATCTCAAGATATGCAAAACAATACCATCTGACTGAATGGCTTTTCACCCTATGTTTTTCATACATCCACTTTAAACCACGATTCAGGGACAGGAACGTAGGATGGGAACTGAAGCTGTGAGCCGTCTGGGAAGGAGGATGAGCTATTAACAGTGTATTTGTCATTAGTGATGCAACTTCTATGTATCTGCTTGCCTCAGTTTGGTGCCATATGGCAGCCACACTGTTTTCCTCCCACGTTCCTGAACTGATTTTTCTGTTGACCTCAGTTCAATTTGAGGCAAATACATGCTAATGGATTTAGGTAATTAACTAAACCAACGGGGGATCGGGGGGCGGGGGGAGAGAATAAAACAGCCAAGCTTGCTGTGCATTAACAAGGTAAGTGAAGACTTTCCATGGGTGGTTACAGAACCAGGATAGACAATCAATCATTGGTGGAACAGGGTAAAGGCCACCTACTTCGCAGGAAGCAAATGAGTGGGCAGAAAAGACTGAAAGATTAACAATGACCTCTGTCTGTTGATCCAACTCTTCATTTCCTAATTAAGCACCCTTGGCATTACAGCAGTGCCACTTGTATGTGCAACAGGAAGGGAAGGTGAGGGGGTCCTACAGAGCTTGCACCTCATTCCATTTCTGCCACCCTGAGCTCACCCTCGGACATACTGGACCTTACCCACAGCAACAGTCCCAAAGGCGGTACGGGAATCCCCTCAATTTTGCCACCTTCTCTAGGTGGCTAATTAGAATCTTTCCATTTCAACAATTATTTGTTCATTAGCCATGACTATAATGATGTTCAGAAGAGCTTTGCTCAAGTCACTGTGCAAGCATTCATTTGATAAGCTTTCTGGGTAGCACATTAACTTTCCCACAAAGTGTATGCTGGAAGACAGTGCACGTAGAAGTTTGCAAAACAAAACAGCTCTCAGCTTCTAATGGTTGTGAAGGGGCGAATCCTTGGCATAAGTGACCACATGCCATCTGGCAACCCGGAAGTTGGTCTTGCAGAGATAGTGGCTCTTGAGATGGCTGTTGGAAATCACACCAGGCGAACCTAGCACTACCAGTAAGCTTTTCTCTGTGGATTTCATCAAGTTCTCAGTGGTCAATTATCCTACAGCGACCAACGGGTGGAAATGGACACAGCAAGAGATCTGCTGTTGTTAACAGAATTGCTTTCCACCAATAAAGCAAAATAGAACGTCTTTCTTGGCAACTGTACCCGGGACATCATGTTAAGCATTCCTGGAGGAGATGGGCTCCAGGCTTTTAAACAACACCAAGACTGTGTATATAGTGTGTGAATCTGAGATAATGGAATGCTAGTAAAAGAGCAAACCATTCCTACTACAGATTTCACTGAGCACCAACCTTTTGCAGGAGCGCAGGCCTCTTCTTCTCTTTTTTTAAATTAAAAACACTCAGTCTAATAAAACCTATTTTCAAAAGCATGGGTGCTGAGGGGAGAACATGTATACTTGAGAAACAGGAGCAGCAGACAGTGTGTGAGAGAATAGAAAAAGAGTGCGGCCAGAGATCAGATTCTGGAGACTTCCAAACGATCATTTATGATCGTGCTGAAATGTCTTTGTCTTTGCTCCCTAACTCACGCCTGGAATGAGCTGCTGCTGGAAGTCACTGTCTGTTATCTCAAGTCCAGCCCGGACCCTGTGAAGGGGTGTCCAGCAAGTGTCGCCGTCCTCAGCTGCACACACTCTTTCTCAGCCCTCCCATATGATTTCGCATAATCCCCTCAAGGTTCTCAAGACAGGGACATCTTAAATCTTCGCAGAGTTTGTGAGTCATTGTGTTGATTGTTCTTGTAAAGGTGCTTACATTTTTTTCCTCCTGGCAAAGTGAAATCTCAGATTCAAATCCTTGTGGGGGAGGGGTGGGAAAGTAGAGAATAAAAAGGAAGCAAGTCTCCTTTTTATAGCATAATAACCTGAATCATAATGCCTGCCACTGATACTTGGGAACATGAAAATGCATGCAGGGAAAATAATAGCCAAGTGTTCTGAGGCATATTCTCTCACTTGCAATGCTATTTATAATTTCTCTTACTTACAATACCTTTTCTATCCAAACTAGACTCAAAGTCAGAACGCCAGCTGATCAGTTGTCTCCCAGCTCTAAAGTCAGCATTCTTTCTGCTATATGGTGTTGCCCTGTGTCCATTATTATGTCATGGACACACGTAGGTTTCTAAAACTGTCATTTTAAGTTTATTCTTCTTTGAGGGAAACATAAGAGAGGATACCAGTGTGGGGGGCATGGGAATGGGTGTGGTGATAAGACTCTCACAGTGTTCAGAGAGGCGGGTATAATTCTCCAATAAAATGAACCAGAATTCCTTGGAAAAATGGTTGGTTCCAGGGCTGGGGTGAGCATGAAACTTGAGGTTCCAGAAAGTGAGGAAGTTCTGACAAATAAGACAGGATGGCGGCATCGCTATCACCTGAAAGGGCTGCCAATGGCCTGAGTTGGAACAATGGAACAAAACAACAAAAAAAAGAGTAACATAAATCCAATAATTGTATTGATTATAGCACAAAGGGTAAAATGGATATCCTTGAGTCATTCTGAATAAATAAATAAGAGAGGAAGAAATGAAAAGTATTCCTTATAAAACAATTCCAATTAGCAACTATAGAAGGAAGGAGGGAAATAGAGCATTAGGACACCACAGTAATAATTGCTGGAAGCAACCATTGGTGGGGTGAGTGGGTAAAAGTTTAGCAGAAACAGGATCTTTACATGTCAAAATAGCTCCCCTTAAAATAAACACTTATGAATGACAAAGGGAAAAATAATAACTTTACAGTGAAGACACCTGTCAGATATCACCTTAACCAAGTCCAAGCGTTAACATTGCTAGGAATAAAGCATATTAACATGGTGACATGAAGGGCACATAACCTCTGTGGCATTCTTTCCAATAATGCATAACCTCAATGTCATCATGCATTGACATTGGACAAACCCACGTTACAGGACATTCTACAGAATAGCTGGCCAATGCTCTTTAGAGGTGTCAAAGTTGAGAAAGACAAGGAAAGACTGAGGAGACTAGGAGGCATGACAAGCAAATGCAACATGGGGCCCTGGATTGTATCCTGGAAGAGAAAATAAAAGGACATTGTTGGGAAGACTGGTAAGATCCAAATAGAAGCAGTCATTTAGTTAATAGTATTGTGTATTGTACCGAAATTCATTTACGTATTAGTTTTGATCATTGCACTCTAGTTACATTGCGTGAATGTAAGTGAAGGGTATCTGGAGCTATCTGTACTTTTATAATCTTTTTTTTTTTCAGTCTAAAATTAGCTCAGAATAAAAAGTTTTTGCATAGGTGATAGTTATCTCTCGATACTTCTCAACAATGAAAAATAAATGAAGTGTGAGGCATCTGGGAAAAAGGCAAGATAATTTTGCCTGGAAAATCCCTTTTAAGGAATAGCAAATAAAGTTTTAAAATTTTATTATTGAACACCCATTGTATGCTAAATATAATTTTAGTATATTAGTAGAAACACACATACGTGCACCCAGTGTGTGCTAAATACAATTTAAATATTATTTCATTTTTATCTTTACATTAAATATGTAAGGTATATATCTCCATTTGTGGGTGAAGCCAAAGCTCAGAGAAGGCAAATGGCATGCTCAGGGTAGGTGTTAGTGTTGGGGCAAGAACAGATCCAAAGACCATGTCTTTTTCATTGATGCACTTTATACTGCCTCCTTTCTGGGCATTTCTTGATGCACAATGATCAAAGAAGAATGCTAATGGGCTAGGAATCTTTGTACATGTGTTTGTGTAACTTTCTTAATATATCTGCAGAGACACTGTGACCTTCTCTAAACAACAGTGCCTACCCAGGCTTGATCTCTGAGCAGAGTGTGCTTTCTTATCCTTTGTCAAAGCCTATTCTATTAAAGCATGAATGATAAACATCTCTTCACTGAGGAGGCATTAAAGCTGGCCATGTGAGGAAAAGAAAACACTGGGGGATATACATGAACATTGCATTGGGTGGGGGTGGGGGCCAGAAGTTATGATCTTGACTTTGCCACTAATTAGCCTTGTGAACTTGAACAAGTAGGTCATCCATCTCTCTGGATTCCCCATCCTTAAAATAAGACTGCTGACTCTTTCAGAACCCATTCTAGCTCTAGAACTCTACAACACAGCTTGGTGGTCTTTCTTCCTCTTATTTACTTTGGTGGGAATAAGTGTCCTCAGTTTGGGTGTATTTTTTAAATCTGATTTGTTTATTTCCTGATAATGCAGAGGAAAACTATATGTATTTGTATAAAATGATAATCAAATCTTACTTCAATGTAATTCACCTAGTATAATTCAAAAAAAGGTCCCAGAGTACATATTTAATTTTGCTATTAAGAATAACCAAATGATACCAGGACGGTATGACTCAGTGGTTGAACATCTATGAACCAGGAGGTTACGGTTCATCTATGAACCAGGAGGTTACGGTTCAATTCCTGGTCAGGGCATATGCCTGGGTTGTGGACTCGATCCCCAGTGCGAGGCATGCAGGAGGCAACTGATCAATGATTCTCTCTCATCATTAATGTTTCTATCTCTCTCTCCCTCTTCCTTCTTCTCTAAAATAAATAAAAAAATATATTTTAAAAAAATAACCAAATGACTGAGAAGCAGTACATATGTATGGCCTTCACTCACATTTGTACTTAAACGTAAGAGCTAACAGTGTTATGGCCTGTCACTGAAGTATGAACAAATTAATAATAGTGCTAAGACCCCAGATCTAAAGAACTTTATGGCTGCCAGTCAAATCGTATTTAAATTTTGTATTAATATATTAATATTTAGCATTTGGTTGTGCTAAATACTGCGATTATTCTCAGGTACATTGTAAGCTTTGCTATCCAAAAAGAGTAGTGTCATTTACTTGGATTTCATCATTGCATTTAACCTACAAGTTGACTTTGCTGGTTCTCTCTCTTGAAAGCTAAACAGTCTATCATTATAGGAATCTTAATTGAAACCAATCTATCTATGTATCATTTTTTTTTTTAAATAGGAAGAAAAATAAGAAACCAAACCAAGCACCCAAGTCCTCCTCCATTTTCTGCTTCATAGTGAAGTGAACTAGAGGCTTTTCCTGGGTATTATTCATTGACTGGGATCATTTTGGCTGTCCCCGGGGCCATCGACTCTTCCCAGATGCTCCATTAATCTCTGGGAAATCCCCAGCGCTGCAACTGTCACTGTATAATTAAATGCACTGTTATTCTCTGCATGGCCTGTACTTTGGCAGCTTATTCTCACTAATAGCGGGGCCTGTTCTTTGTCACTTATCCCATATGGCTGTGAAGAAGTAGCCTTCAAATCCTTCCTCTTTTTTATTTCTTCTTCTTCTCCTTCTGAATCAAGCCGTTTCCTCCTCCCCATTCCTCTCTCCTACTTTCTCATCTCTTTGCCTCAAAGCCAGATTTTCTAAGTAATATATCAGAGGGATCGCAACTATTTTTATATCCATTCTAACCTCTTCCTACTCAGAAGAAGATTTAAAATTTTAGAATAAAATGTGCATTGCTTTTAAAGTCCCGCTCCTCCCGTAAAGGTTAATCTTTGGCTTAGTCCAGCAAGCATCCAGGCAATATGAATTGCTATAGAAGCTGAACAGGAAAAAAAAAATTTAAATTCACTTCTTTTTTTTTTTAATTTCTTTATTGATTAAGGTGTCACATATTTGTCTTCATCCCCCCATTCCCATCCCACACCCCTCCCCATGGATGCCCCAACCCCCTGTTGAACTTAACCATTGGATAGGCTCATATGCATGCATACAAGTCCTTTGGTTGATCTCTCCCCCCTCCCCCCACCCTCCCCTATCCTCCCTCTGAGGCCCAATAGTCCGATCGATGCCTCCTTGTTTCTGGTTCTGTTCTTGTTCCTCAGTCTATGTTGTTCATCATTTCCCCTAGATGAGCGAGATCATGTGTCACTAGAGATATACTTATAAGAACTGAATGTGAGACGAGCAATAATAGTTATGCTGACAGGCAAATGAATCAGTCTGTAGTGAGTTTCTTTCTGGACCAACAGTTCTTTTGAGACCCAATTTCAATGTCCACCAGTTCCTTATGTGTACATGTCGGCACTGACCCCTCAGCTCTGGATGGTGGACAAATGGTGGTAACGGAGGTCCGACTCCCTCTGGTTTGGTCTCGGCCGGACCCAGGGGTAATTCACTTCTTGATGTTGTTACCATGCTAGTAATTTTATAATTAGCGCTAACTAATAAGGCAGGAGGATATTTAAAAATCATTATTTTTCCCCAGAGAGTCAGACTTCAGCATTTTCCTTTAAGATATCCTGTTATTGCTAAGAGGGGAAAAAAAAAATAATGCCTCCTGACACTAAATGAGGCATCTTCTCCTACTGGACAGTAGTGTCATCCCAGATCTAGGGGAGTGAGGAGTTCTAGGAGCAGATGATCAGTGAATTAAATCCCAAGCTTCATAAGGAACTTCCCTACCCATTTTTGCATCCCCTGTCAATTGATTATCAGCCTTTGGGTGAACATTAGAATTAGATGGGGGAGCTTTTAAAGCTCTAAGCTATACCCAAGACCAATATGAGAGGGGTTGATATGGGGAGAGAGCGTTAATTTAGTAACTCCAAAGAAAAAATTAATGAGAAGTGGCTAAAGGTTCCCACTGGAGGCCCGGTTATTGCACAGTTACAAGTTTGGCACCTGCCTGGATATCTCATTTCTTCTTTAAAGAGGTCACTATAGTGGAGCAGGAAATCCTTGAACTCTGGGGTCAGATCTAGGTAAGAACAAGTACCACTGCCTACAAATCTGGAGCAACACTCTTGACGTCTCTGAGCCTCC
The DNA here is from genome assembly GCF_027574615.1 of Eptesicus fuscus. Lineage (NCBI taxonomy): Eukaryota > Metazoa > Chordata > Mammalia > Chiroptera > Vespertilionidae > Eptesicus > Eptesicus fuscus. The sequence goes on from NC_072479.1 coordinate 81,715,754, forward strand.
GTTCTCTCATTTATGAATGGGAATAAGTATACCTAGCCCATGTGTTTGCCATGAAGTTTCGACAAGAAAACACTTATAAAGCGTACAGACAATGTGGGCACTCCTAAGAATCCAACAAATCATTTAGGTGTTTGGCATGATGATGGCTCCACACCTCATTTCTGTTCCACACTTCCTCTGCTCCCGCAAATCCACAGTCCATGGCCCGTTACTCACAATTCTCTGTCATGCATCCATGGTTTTGTACATGTTTTTCATTCTAACCACAGAAGCTATCCCCTTTGACAGTTTCAAGGCTTAGCTCAGTTTCTACCTACAGCATTCTTCAACTCACCTAATCAGACTCCGTACTCCTTTGGTAATGTTCTCTGCACTCTGTACCTACTGTGAAAAGGCTCAAAGCATGCCAATAGTTTGAAGTCCTATCTATTTTTCTCATTAGAGTCTAGCTATTAAGGCCAGGGACTAAATCCCTTTGGTATGTATCCCAGTACTTAGCACAATGTCTAGAAACAGAGTAGGTATTTAATAAATATTTTGGAATGAATGAACAAATGAATTCTTTCAATATCTCTTTTTACAGAAAGGTTGGAGTTACCCAGAACACTCTTGGGAGTCAGAAAGGAGAGGGAGACACTGAGAACTAGTGGTGGAAATGAGCTGGTAGTCAGAGAAAAGAGGCTTGGAAGATGAAGAGAGAATAGTCAAATGCCATTAGATTAACCTCTCAAGGAAAAGTGTGGTAGTTACTATTGAGGGTTTAAATTTAATCCATTCAACTGAATTGAATTGCAAGCTTCCTGAGGAGCTATCTTTCCCAGGGTTTTTCCATTAGCCACCCACACTAGAATTACCTGGAGGCTTTTTAAAAATCTAAGTAATATGCTAGACCAGGCTTCAGCATTTTTAAAAGTTCCCCTAGTGATTTCAGGGAGAGCCAAGGTTGAGAGCCATTGCCCACTATAGATCTTAGCTTAGTTCCTTGCCCACAATAGAGGCTCAAAAGTCTGTTCTCTAATTGCATAACTCAACCTTTTGCCGAGTACCTGACTCCCTCATCATAGCTGAGAATGAGAGCAAATAGCCGTGTTTTTCCAAATACTGAATTCATCAGCCCTATAAGTCTTCGAAACAGACAGCAGCAACTAATTTGTAGCTTTAGGGAATGAGTCTTTGTTATTACTGGGTATTTTTGTATGTTCATTTTTTGTTTGCTGTCAAACTAATATATTATGTTCTTAGAGTGGTAAGACAAGTCTGAAACTATTGTGGCAGAACGTGCTGTTTCGGGGAGGGAGAGAGAGTGGTGCGGCTTCTGTTTCCGTCAATTGGCCATTCAGGTAGTTTGTCATCCAAGCAAACAGATGATTCTCCTCGGTAGATGTTGGCCTGTTCAGCATGTGAAAGCTAGTAGGCATTCCCCAAAACTGTCATTCTGAATTTAATTATTGGTGTCAGTGTAGAATTGCACAGCACAAATGGTAAAGGGAAGAGTCCATGAGGACCAAGATAACCTACATTCCTAGAAGCGAGAGGATGTTTATTGCACATTTGAGGACAGGAGGTGAAGGAAGAGAGGACACAAGAAGTATATAATTTTATACACTGACTTGCCTTACCATTTTGGAAGTCAAAAAATGCTGATTTCCAACCAGACTCCGGAGCCTATGGATTCATGTTGAAACGTGTAGTGACAATAGGCTGCTGATTGCTTCTGGAACATTTGCATGCTATACAGAGAAACTTTTTAAGGCTTGTCTTTCATCAGTGTTCCTTCAGGGGGTGGAGAGGATGTTCCTTATAGATTGGCATAATGAATACCATTGACTTCTCATTGTTCAGGAGTGCAGTACCATAGAAGAAGCCGTTTTAACTATTTATTCTTCACAGATGTTTAATGTAGTACCTTGTACCTTGTGTGCTTAAGACCCCTCTACACTAATAAAAGAGAAATATGCAAATTTACCATACCTCCACAACACCCACCAGCCAATCAGGAGTGAGTATGCAAATTAACCCAACAAAGATGGCGGGTTAATTTACATGCGCAGGCACGAAGCGAAGACTGAAGACTGAAGACAACTGAAGGCTGAAGAGGCTTGGCTTTTCTGCTGCGGTCGGAGCAGAGGCCTGGGTTCCAGGTGCCGGAGGGAAACCAGTGCCAGCAGCCAGGGGAAGGAAGGCCTATTGCATGAATTTTTGTGCAACGGGCCTCTAGTATATTATAAAGATAGATAATATTTGTATTAGTTTTCTATTGCTGCATAACAAATTATCACACATTTAGCAATGCAATACAACAGCCATTTATTATCTCACCATTTTCATGGGCCAGGAGCCCAGGATCATCTTAGGTAAGTTCTTTACTAAGGGTCTCAGTCAAGGTGCTGGCTGGAGGATGTTCTCGTTTAGAGACTTGACTAGGGAAAAGTCTGCTTCCAAGCTCATTTAGGATTAGTGTGCTCTGTAATTGTGCCGTTCCATGGCCTTAGACTAGCTTGTTACTTAACTTTGAGACTCAGTTTTATTTCCAGTAAAATGGGAATAACAACCTTCTACCATGTAAAGTTGTAAGTATAAAATTGCACATGTATTTGAAAGTTCCTGTAAATTGTGCAACAAACCTTAGTTTCCATTTAAAAAAATGGTCAACAGAGATTATTATAGTATGTCTCTGTCCTTTAAACCCAAAATCAAGCCACCAAGGTTAAATCCTTCTTCATTTAACTCCATTTCTGGAATTTTAGCAACTTATTCAGAAATAGTACTTTATAATTTAGTTTCTTGAACAAGTATGAATTCCTGTTATGCTAGGTCAGCTTCTGGTGAGCCCTCTAGGACCAGATTATACACAGGGAAAAATAATCAGACTTTTCTCCTTCCAACGAAAAAAATGAAAGAGGCATTTTTTTTTTTTTTTTTAATATGGGTAGAAAATGAAGGTCTTAGAATATTAAGCTGTAGGTGAAAGAATTTCATGCCATACCCACCATACTGTCTAGGGATGTAGACTATATCTCAGGAGCAAAGAAACTAAGTATTTTGTGCTCTGTATTCTAGTTGTTGAAACTAGAATACATTGCAGAATTTGGGTTCAACTTAAGTGTATTCTGGCAATTAGGGCAATCAACATAAGATCTACCAGTTTGGGAGGAATGATTATTATATAAAAACTAGAGGCCTGATGCACGAAATTCACACAAGGGGCTTGGCCCTTGCAGCCCCAGCTTCGTCTGGAAGGTCATCCAGAAGGACGTCCGGAAGGTCATTTGTCCGGTCTAATTAGCATATTACACTTTCATTATTATAGATAACCATCAGAAAAAGGGTGGGCATACGGGGATGGGCAAATGTAGGCTTACAGAATGAGTACGCAAAACACAGTTTATTCTTATATTAGAGTCCCGGTGCACAAAATTCGTGCACTCAGGGGGGGTCCCTCAGCCCGACCTATGCCCTCTCGCAGTCCAGGAGCCCTCAGGGGATGTCCGACTGCCACAGAGGTGGGAGAGGCTCCCGCCACACTGCTGCGCATGCCAGCGATGAGCCCAGCTCATGGCTTCTGGCTGAGCGATGCTCCCACTGCGGGAGCACACTGACCCACCAGGGGAAGCTCCTGCGTTGAGCATCTGCCCCCTGGTGGTCATTGTGTGTCATAGCAATCATTCTTTCAGGTGTTCAGTTGATTTGCATATTAGTCTTTTATTATGTAGGATCATTATTTATTAAGTATTGTATTATTTATCATTATTATTGTTAACCTAGTTTTTCCACCCCTGTCCTCCTTCCCGTCAGACCTTGTCTGCTTAGGAGTAGAGTCAATGTTTAGAAATCACATGGAGGCTACTTGTGTAGTGCATAGTCTCAGACAAATTCCTGGAGCTGCTTCTCGGTCACTTTCCATCAGGGTAGTATTTTAGGTTCAGGGGAAGTAAAGTTACATCTAAAACAAAATGTCTTTCTTTATGCCTGTCCCTACTCTTTCTTGTCATATGTGAAACCATGCCATCTAAGAGAGACTTTGGAAGTAGCTCAGTTCATATTCTGAAAGAACTCCTGCGGGCTGGCCCTCTTCAGAAGTAAGAGTACAGGAAAAGCACATAGTCGCCCCAAAGCTGACTTGATAATATGCGTTTTTCCCAGTTCGCCTCTGACTGCTTTTGGACACGCCCTCTGTCGTTTTGGTCTGCTGCTGCTGCTTGCTATTAAATGCATCCATTCAAACACACTCTGTTCCCAGGTTTACAGCCTGGGATCCCGATTTGGATCTCGGTGCATTCCTGACAAATTAAGCCTGTATGATCACGTAGCACATGTGGGGAAGAAAGTTTACTGGATTCAAAAATGTCAGACATTCCGGTTCCTTGTATCTTATCTAGAAAACTTTTTTGTAGGTCACATTTCTTTCTTTTTTAAGAAGCAAGCCAAAAGTTTAGGAAAGCAAATGACCTCCACTTGAGGGCAAATAAGGCCTTCTTCCCCCAAAACAAGTCCTATATTCAAAGGAACAACTCTTTCTCTTTTGTTTGGATGAGGCCCATTTGGATTAACTACCTGTCATTGCTGTATTATTTATTTAAAAATACAAAAGATAGACATTTTAAAAATGAGATTAAAATCAAGAGAGACCTACGTGTACATTTGCTTCCAGCACCCTGTTGGAGATGACTGATGATGGATGAGGAAACAGACTAAAAGGCATTGAGTAATTCCCCCGTTCTTCCTGTCCCCAGTTTGTGCTCACCGTTGCCTCCAAATCATGAGTATCACTGGGTTTGACATGTGTGTCCGTTGGTTGCAGATGCTGGGGAGTAATAGCAGTGTAGAGTGGGTTTCCATGAATTCACATTGCGCATTTTACTTTTAGAAAAGTTACGTAGCCTCCGACAGAAATTTGATAGGAAATCAGAGATACAAAGTGTTTGGTTACAGGCTCCTCATTATACTCTTCATAGAAGATGAAGAGATACATAGTTCTGATAAAGTTGGTCATTATTCCAAGCTGGATTCATGGCAGGCAAACCTGAAATATGTGGGTTAGTCAGGATGAGCCATCGCCTTCCACACTATTCACAGGCCTGCGTAAGAGCTGTGCTTTTTATGGATTTAAGATAAACTGCAATAAAATAGTATTTCTAAAATAATATATGAGGGCAGTTATTTAAAGAGAAGAAAATATTCTAATAGCTTTCTAATTCTTTGACATCCAGAATGATAGATTGTTAAAATAAACATGCTGTAGGCATAAAACTTTAGTTAACATCAGAGAAATATTCTTCCTGAGTTAGAAATTATATACCTGAACTAGAAGTTTAGATCAAATACCATATTTCATGCCTTCGCTGGTTTTCTTTCACTACAAGTTGAGATAGATGCCTATATATTTTTGGCTGCCAAAATGAAAGGCTTTTCTTTATCAATATATATTTCAGAAAGAACACACAAAATTTTAAGTTGCAAAAATGGTATAGACTGAGCATACCATTACACATTTAAATTTATAAACAAAATTATTTTTATTTGCCATTTACTTTTTACAATTCTAAACTAGGTTGATTACTGACTTTTAATACTCTAGTGCTCTCTTGGTCACAATTATATATTCTCCTTCCTGCTCACAGGTTTATGCTAAAATAGACATCACATCATGACTGAAATGATCTTTTCTAAACCATTAAAGATGATAGATAATGAGTTAATACATTATTATTACAAAATATATTATTACATATAAAGTTATTAGTTTTACACTCATTGCAATTTAGGTCTTCCATCCCACGTATCTTCCAGCCCCCTTTTTAATAATGTTTAGACAGGAATCTCCCATTAATACCTACTTCATGAGATAATGTCTGTGAAATATTTCAAGGTCATCAGGAAGTGAAAGAACATTGGTGGTAAATCAGAATATAAAGACGAACAGCTTATATCACTTGTTTTTATATCATCCTGGAATCAACATGCATATGTAGAATTCACATGTTTTGCAATTTAGAAACTGGCTCTTCTTTTCTAGAATATTTAATGGCTTTAGATGAGGAGAGAAGAAAGAAGACATGTACCAATGATGGGATCTTGTATCTATGAGTCAATATTTGTTTACTTTTGACCTCTGACACTTATTAGCCAAGTTGTCCTTTGGTCCTGTTCTGCTTAAGACTTGGGGATGGAATGAACTGGTGTAGATGGATAATTCTTTTAGCAAGAAGCCAGCAGACCCTTTTCAAGCTTAGCCTGTCAGTTGTTTTCTTCTTCTGAGATAAAATTGTCTCATGAACTATAATTTAATTCCACAAAGTATGAAAGAGAAAATGACTGTATTTCCAGATGGCTCCTGCCAGTGGTAAGGAATAATGACATTCTTCCAGAGATTTTCTCCGTGAATAACAGGCCACACCTTTGTAATGATCTCACAGAGCATTTTCCACCTGCCTGTATGTGAGACATCATTTATCACAGTTTCTCCATTTTCCACTCTCTCCACATTGACATAAACTTAGAGGGACAACCTCAGCAGGCTTTAGTCATTTTCCCTCTTCCTATGTGGGATGGAGAGTAGGCTCTCCCAGACAGAATAATAAAATCTAACATTTATTGAGCTCTCCTGATGTTTCAGAACTTGTTCTAAACATTTTACATATACTAATTAATTTCTTAACAACCCTATGAAATAGTTAACATCACCCCTCCTTGCGAATGAGAAAATTGAGGAGAGGAGGTTAAATAAATGACACAGCCAGGATTTGAAACTTAGCAATCCTGGCTGCCCACACCCTGCACTGCCTCCTGGCAATAACTCACTGCTCACTCTCTAAGTCTACAAGGTCCAGCTATTAGCTGCCGTGATGAATGGGGTATCTGTGAACACAAACAAGGAAACAAACCCCATGCCAGCCTTTGAATTGAATGTGGAATTTCATATTTCACATATTGTTTGGATTAAGATTTTTCAGGATGAAGAAGACTAGCTTGCTGGCTTTTGGGTTCCTGGGTTAAATCCACATGACTCAGTCATTTTGGGACTCACTGAGGGCCTCTGCAGTCCTGGGAGGATTGAGTGCTTTATTTGAACTGCTATCAGGTCCAAATAAAGACCGCTATAAAGTCTTCTAAATGAAACCAGAGTCTCAGATGCAAAGGTGAACCCAAACCAGATTTTTTAAAGCCATTGATGTTTGCGTTTGCTTTCTTTCTGGCTAAAGGATGTTTCCCAAGGAAAAAGAAATCAGTGGAAAAAATGAATGCCTGGATGCAATAAAATTGTCACTATTAATCATTAGTACATGTTGGAAGAATGGAGGCTGAGAACATATGAAATATCTTTATATCTCACAGTCTGCCTGACAACCAGAAGCAATCTGGCTGTGTGGTCTTATTCCCCAGTTTGGACAAAGAAGACTGGAAAATTCTGCTTTCCTCTCACAGGGCTGGGAGCCCCTCCTCCCATCTCTCACCACATCAAAAGGGGAAGATAGATCCCCGTGGAGTAGCAGTGAGCTTTCTATCTGATGAGTGAGGCAGGCAGACCCACCTCGGAGATTTCTTTATCAGTAGTGCAGAGGATAGGTGGGGGTTCAGAACCGCCTAGTTCCTAGCAGATAGGAGGACTGCACATCACCCCTGCTGATTTCACCAGTGTGATTGCGGTCTCAAAGGCTGTGCCTCCAGGGGTAGGGTGCTGCGGATGATTAATGGGATTTGCCATAAGGGCCTGGGGTTTTGCATTGGAACATTCTTGGCCACAGTCTTCAGAGCTACTGCTTGCAGGAAGCTTGGCTGTCGGGCCTGTGCAGAGAGGCAGACCGCCTTATGCCAGAGCCTGGCCAGTAGCTCAGGCATAAGGGCCCCAGCTCTCTCACCTCTTATCCCAAGGACCGGTTTTAAAGAAGGCTTCTGGCAGACTGAATGGCCCAGGGTAGGGACTCCCAGTACCCACAGTGGATGTGCCTCGTGGGTCCATTTCACACTGGAAATAGGACCACATCTCTGGTTTTTTTATTTTATACCTCAACCCTTGTTCACTTCCTATGTCAACCCTTTGCAGTAAAATTCCAACATCTCAATTGCTTGTAGAATAATATTGGTCTGTTTGAAAAGACAGTCTTACATTATATTTCTTGATTTTCCAGTTTAGGAAAAAAAAAAAAAGGTAAATTCCTAGCTAAGGAATAATGTTATCCTATCTTTTTTTTTTTTCTTTTGGTTTCCTCCACTGGAAACCTCCCAAAATGTGTTCCTATGTGTGAATTTCATATTTCTTCTTCCTCTTTCTTCTCAAAACAACTAAACTCAACCCACCTGCTTTTCATTACAACTCTGGACTGGCCACTGACGCTGATGATGTGTGTCCAGGCTTGTGAAGTGCTGTTCCACGCACTCCTGCAAGGTCAGATGGGATGTTCTGAAGCCCCCGCAGCCGGGGAACAAGCCTCGATAAGGCATGACCATCGCTGCAGCTGCCCACGCCAGATCCCTCAGTGCCTCATTTTGCTTCCTCCTTCGATTGGTAATTTTCTCCGTGAAAAGCAGTGACTCACTCTGTTGTGGCTTTCAGGGATGGCAACTGGAATAGGAAAACCCACAGGCATTTTCTCACACGTCTCTTAATGCCTCGATATTTTTGGATGTTACACAGCAGCAAGCAAATGTTTCCCAACAATTTCTTTGGAGAAAGACGCAGCCTAAATATGGAAGATAATACATTCAGGGGAATGAGCCAGGTACTTCAAAGATTGTGGTGGAAATTTGGAAAATCTGTACATTTAATTGCAGCTCTGTGGGGCAGGGGCTGCTCTGGAGCAGGTAGGGAACTCTCATCCTAGACTTGGAACAGTGACTGACAGCTGAGATCCTCCTGCAGCTCTGCAGTTCAGTTTAGGTGGATGAAGGTGGTGCAGAGCCCTGGGTTTCAGGCTTTTGTTAAACAGCATTGGCTTTTTTTAAAATTTTTTTTCCTGGTTCATACTTTTATTATTGCAATTATTACAGCTCGGCGGGGGGGGGGGGGTGAGGGCATGTGTTGGGGGGTAGGGGAAGCATTGGCTTTTATTTTCACAATATATATTTTTAATTATCTTCATTGTTGAATGTATGATAGATGTCCCTTCTAAATATATATATATATTATTGATTTTTTACAGAGAGGACTAGAGAGGGAGAGGGATAGAGAGTTAGAAACATCAATGAGAGAAATACATCGATTCAGCTGCTTCCTACATACCCCCTACTGGGGATGTGCCCGCAACCAAGGTACATGCCCTTGACCGGAATCAAACCTGGGACCCTTCAGTCTGCAGGCAGATGCTCTATCCACTGAGCCAAAAAGGTTAGGGAAGATGTCCCCTTTTTTATTCCCCATTGATCCCCCCTTCTCCCTATTCCCATTCCCTCCCCAGGCCTTCACCCCACTATTGTCTGTGCCCATGGGTTATGCATATATGCATATGAGTTCTTTGGATGTGCATTGGCTTTTGAGATGCTTTTGTTCCAAACTACCTTTGAGAATTTTCAGAAAGTTATGGCCCTATCATGTATGGAGAAAATCACTGCTGTCTTTAGAAGCAATTGTATTAATTATAGGACAACAGAGAGGTTTAACTTGGCCCCAGGGTAGCTAAGTATTCCTACCACCCACTCTTCCCCACCCCCACATAAACACACATTCTCTCTTGCTCCCCCACTTCCCTTCCCTTTTTTTCTTTTATTTCTACATTAGAGGCCTGGTGCACAAATTTGTGCATGGGTAGAGTCCCTCAGCCTGGTTGGCAATCAGGGCCAATCGGAGCCAGCCGGCCAGCCGAGGGGAGGGACAGTGGGAGGTTGGCTGTGAGCTTCCTGCATTGAGCATCTGCCCCCTGGTGGTCAGTGCACATCATAGCTACTGGCCAGTCATCTGGTCGTCCGGTTGTAATGGTCGCTTAGGCTTTTATATATTTATATAGATTTCTGATGTCCAAAATATTTGTTTAACTGGGGGCCTGGCAAAATGTGATTTAGGCAACACATCAGCTACAGAAAGTAGTAAGTTATAACTTTGATACAAACTCTTAGCAATAAATTAAAAAATGTTTATGGTAGGCACTCACTTCTTGTAACTGAGATAAAAGAGTTATAGCTGATTTTTAATATTTATTTTTATTATTTTTTTTAAATTTCTTTATTGATTAAGGTGTCACATATTTGTCCTCATCCCCCCATTCCCATCCCACCCCTCTCCCCACGCATGCCCCAATCCCCTGTTGAACTTAACCGTTGGATAGGCTTATATGCATGCATACAGGTCCTTTGGTTGAGCTGATTTTTAACACAGGTATAACTCCAGAAAAGAGTGATATGCTGCTAGGGGAAACCTCTCCAGGGAATGAGATATTTTTGCATCTCTAATGTGATGGTCCCTTTATGAATCTCCATGTAAACTGAGATGCTTAAAGAATGTTGCTGTGTATGAGTCCTAGATGAATGTCTTGGAGTTTTATAGGAGTCAAACTTTCCTTTTAATGTAATCATTTAATTCATGTTTATGATTTGGTCCTTACAACAGATTTCATTATCCATCTTTTATAGATAAAGATATTGAGGCTCAAATATGTTAATAACTTGCATAAGATCGCATAATAGATGAACCTGGAATGCATATCTAGGACATCATTAATTCAAAGCATAATCTCTCCCCATTTAAAACAGTGATCTATAAAATTAATGAGAAAAACAATGCAGATATGTTCTTAGGTATTAGTCATTCTGATACTTGAATTTTGTGGAATATGGATGAAGTCCATTCAGTAATGCCAAAGTCCCAGTATTTATATTTTTACTAGAGACCCAGAGAAATACATAATAGTAAACATTGCAGAAAATAGTGATGTCATTTTAAGTGGCATAGGAAGGTAGGATGTTTTAGTCAGAAGAATGGTTGAAAGGAATAAAAACAATATTATTAGCCATTTTTAGAGCGCTTAGAGCTACTCTTGAAGTTATTTCATTATAGAATCATATTCTTAATACATAGACAAAATGAGAGAATTATAAAGTATCCCTCTATTGTAGCAATTATCTTTCCCCTTTCCTACCCCACTTTAGCAATAAAAATGTGAAATGTATTCCTTCAGCCTTACACGGAAGTTTCAACCTACTTGGGAAAAAAGCCAAAAAAGAGAGATCTGGAGATTATAGCATTTAAATATCTAAATGTAGGCTTCCAACTGCCTTTGTTCCATGTGCTCTGTGCTTCTGGTTAATGCCACAAATAATAAAGTGTAATATCATGATTATAAGTAGCAAAAATAATTTAATGGTTAATATAAGTTGAAAAGAAAAAGGTGGAATCAGAGAGATCACAATTTCCATCTCTCATTTTGTCTCTTGCTTCTTCATTCCTCACATCCTTCACCGGCTCTATGTTTCAAATATTTTTTGACTTTTGTCTTTATAAAATAGAAGGTTGATAAATTTGAAGACAGCTTAGGTGTCTTCAATGTTAAAATATACTGTGATTATTTTTACTGCTTTTCATGTTCAAACATGGAACCATTGAATTTATTAGAAAGAAATAATACTTTGAAGTGTTCCATTAAGCAATGGTATGAATTTCAATGAAACTCATAAATTAGTCAGCTAAATTATACAGGGAGAATTTTTTTATGAGTTATAAAGTTTCTAAGAAATTAGAATTCATCATGTCAAAATTTGTTCTTAGATTTATTGGGAAGTAAACACAAGATTATGAATACCTGTATGTCATTTAGATACAGAAAAACTGGGTGAGGAAATTTTCAATAAAATCAATGGCTTTCATATATGATGATAACATTTTAATAAAATATCAGAAAGGTTTAGTAGTCAAATAAATTTGTTTACCCTTTTTATATTTTGTTTTTTAAGGTGTGTATATGTGTGTGGTTAGTTAATGAGAGTTCTTTTACTGAAATATCAAATATTAGAAGGATACTGTAACATAATGCATTATCCAATGGGAGAAGAAATCTTACATTTAAAAATGTTAAGATACCTTACCTTAAAAAATGTTAAACTATCTTTAAGGAAAGGCAAAATAAAACACTAAAGTGTTGTGTACTCTGGTATTTTAAATTAGATCCTTATAATCATGAAAGATGGATGGATTTTTTTCTTTTTATTGTTTTTTAAAATATTTACAGGCATAGAAGGCAGTTGTAAAGATGTGTTTCAGGAGACTAGCCTTCTAGCCATTTTCAAATTCCAGTGTTCCAAAGTACCTTATCTCCAATAGCAAAAAACTAACCTACACTGAGTGGCCAGATTATTATGATCTCTGAATGCATAATAATCTGGCCACTCAGTGTATATCCTATATAATAAAAGGCTAATATGCAAATTGTTCCCTCCACCAGGAGTTCGACCAGCAGGCAGGCCAGCCAATTGCCTATGTTCCCTCCCGATGTCCCCTCCCCCTGGCCAGGCTGGCCAGACCCCCCACCCATGCACAAATTCATGCACCGGGATTCTAATACACACACACACACACACACACACACACACACTGAGTGGCCAGATTATTATGCATTCAGAGATCATAATAATCTGGCCACTCAGTGCATTCTACATCTGTTTTACAATTTTAATTATCCAGTGTCCTACTTCACTGAATCTGTGTAGGTTCACATACTCAAGCAGGTGTGTATGCTGATAAACCATAGCAATCTATATATATATATATATATAAGCCTAAGCTACTGAACGACTGAACGACCAGTCAACCAGTCACTATGATGCGCACAGACCACCAGGGGACAGACGCTCAACACACAGGATCAGACTCCCTCCTGTCTGGATCGGGCCTGCGGGGATTGGGTCGAAACCAGCTATCTGACATTCCCTGAGGGGTCCTGGATTGTGAGAGGGCACGGGCCAGGCTGAGGGACCACACTGGTGCATGAATCCGTGCACTGGGCCTCTAGTATAAACATAATACCTATAACAGGGGAAATGAAAAGTTCTTCCTATGGTCTGTGAAGGTCTGTGTTCTGTTCTGAGCATCAATGGTAAGAAAGGCACAACCACAATAGGGGAAATAGAAAGGAGGGACCCTGAAAATGGAATATTTAATCTAATATGAGGAGTTATGTGATATGAACTAGGAAAACTTAGGTTTTTGCCATGTCATAATTCATGAATTTTGAACTGAAATATGCAATCACCTAAATGAAATAGATGAAAATAAAAGTGAAGGATCACTTGTGAGAAGTTTTAGCCAAATTCCATTTCCCTTTAAGAATAAATAATGTTAGGAGATCTCTAGAATGGCAGAATAAGGACCTCTATAAATTTACCCCTCCATAAAAACAATGAAAACACTGGAAAATCATCAAAATCAACTTTTTAGACCTCTGGAAATTAATCAAAGTCTTGTAACAATCTGAAAAGCATTTATTCAGGGAAAACTGATGAACCTCATTAAGAACTATAGGATTTCTGGCACTTTAACTTGATCTACTATATCACTCTTTTCAGAGCTCTGCAGTAACCTGGAAAACCAGCAGCCTCACAACCGGGGTAGCTGTGAAAGATGGTAGCCCTGCAGTCACTGGAGTGACAGGCTGATCGGATTTGGACCTCCACAAAAAGTTCTATCTTCAGAACATTGTCATTATTTGACTTAATCTCGCAGCCTCTGGAAAAGCCCATTGGTGGTGCAGTTGCTATTTGATCTGACTCAAAAGATCTGATGGAGAAAAAGCCCTATTATATATATTAGTCGTAATTGTTTAATATCTCTGATAAACAAGAACCTGGTCAGAAACTTAAAAGGAAGATAAGGGAAATATGATGCCCATGGGATGTTTTGAAAAGCTCAAACATTCCTGGGGACCTAGAAGGCTGTACTCATGTACAAAGCTGTATGCATGCCTAGGAAAGACATGAGAGATTGCCAGTCTCTCACCTCTGCATGACCCTGAATCTGTGCAAGCAGAAAATAAAGTCTAAGAGAGGATAGTAAACTTCCTTTAAATTTGGTGGGGTTAACAACAATTAAAAATACAAAATACTTTATAAGCTGGGTCTTAACATCTGGTCTCCCCAGAATTCCTGCATTGTATGTTATACACACACACACACACACACACACACACACACACACACACACTTTTAAGTTGATGATGTGTTGATGTATGCCCTGCTTGTTTCATTGCTTATGTAGTGTCTGGCTTCTATTAATGGTCTCATCTCCTGCTCTCTATAGAAATGTGGGTTAATCATTAAAAGGGGAAGTTTAGTAGGAGCCAGAAATTGGTGTCACATGAATGTCTGGCTAGGAATGCATACAAATACTAGACACATTTGAGAGGGAGCTCTTTATAGCTAGAAGGAATACTACAGATCTGTCTTTATAGGTTGCCTCTTATAGAACCTGTCATGAGCTGAAACCATTTAAACCTCACCACTTCAAACCTTGTAGGTTTATTTAGGTTTATGGCTCATTTCACTGGCAAACCAGAGGGATCTCCTATTCTCTTGTTTTACTTTCATGCCTTGGAATTCCTTTGATTTTTAAATCAGTTCAAACCTTGTATTCCCAAAAGTTGTTAAAATAATATTCTCTTGTGAAAAAGACAGCTTTAGTGTATCCGCTGAACACACCTTTTTATTTGGCTGGCTGTCCATTCATCCATTCATCTATCTATCCACCCACCCACCTACCTGTCTGTTCACTTAAATTTGGTTTCCTGGAAGAGAAGCATCTTAAGGATGGAAAGATCGTTGAGAGGGCTGGGTTCTGCCCCTTACTATGTACTTGGAAAGACAATAAAAGCTGTATCTTTGTTTTCTCATTTATAAATTTGGAGGGGTAGGGAGGAATAATATTAAGTGTGCAGGGTTTTAAAGGTTAAGAGAGATCACATATTTGGAACTGCCTTTATTACCTATACCACAGCAGAGAAATGTTAGCATTATTGTGGTGGCAAATGGGTGTGGAGCCATCATCATCTCTCCTCCATCTCCAAGTGGGAACCGGCAGCAAGCATTTGAGCTACTGCTTGCTCCCTGGGGGCAGGAGTGCAGCCTTTGAGCACAGACCAGGGCCAACTAGCAATCCATCACCCAGAATACACTGTACCCACAACGTGACACCAGGAAGAAGGAGACCTTGCTGTTCTTAAAGCTTAACAGTTTCCCTAAAGTGCTCTCACTCATACCGAATTCTTATTTTGATCATCCCAACAACCCTCGGAAGGAGTCCAGGCACAGATTATTGTCCCTGTTTTACAAATGAAAAAGTCTGGGGAGTCCAAGGATTCCTGGAGGTTCTAGAATCAATGAACTTTAAAACTAGATAGAGGCCTAATCTTCAGACTTAGGGCAGGGCACTCTCATTGCTGGGTTGCTCGGTTGCTGACAAGCCAAGCAGAGTGAGTGAGGGCCGAGGCTGGATGGACCATGCTGACCCTTCACTTCTGGTTTATGGTGGATGATTGAAGCTACAGAGGATACAGCCGCATCATTAATATTAAACATGAAAACAACACATAAATCTCATGTAATGTAATCTTCTTAGGAAAGTAGGGAATGGCACATGTTTTCTTATTGAAGTGGAGCCTTGGAGCTCTGAGAGTGACAACAAAAAGACTCAGAGCTTAATTGGTTAATTAGATGAGAAGCAATCATAAACCAGAATTGCAGGTATAATGAAGGGGAAAACCAAGGTCTAAAATTGACCTTACCTTCTCCCAGGGCATAATTTCTAATTATTTTTCAACTTTCAAAGGACAAATTGTAAATTCCTGCTGCCAAGCTGAAAGCTTTTTGCTTTGATTTGGGCAAAGAACCAATTATAATTTTATTTACCTTTATAGCCCAGAGGGGTGGGGGAGATTGAACAAACAAAACAGATACCAAATGATTTTGTGTCTTTATAAACATGTGTAAAAGAGAAATCTCACATAAAAAAAGAGTATTTCTTTAAATGTAATTTACATAACTACATTATTTTTAAAGCTTATGCACATCATCCAACTTGTGAAAGCACCTTTTTCTAATCCAGCTTCCATCAGAACCAGCTCATGAGACTGCTTGTTTTGGAGGCATATTTACAGGCTTATTTTAGATAGCAGGGTATGTAAGGTCTCCTCCACAACAATGATTCTCAACATGTGGTCCTCAGACCACCAGCATCAGCCTCAGCATCATGATGGCAATGCAAATTCTCAGGCCCCACTCCAACCCTACCTAATCAGAAATTCTGAAGTTGGGGTTCAGCAATCTCTCTGTTACAAGCCTTCGGAGTGATTCTGAGCTTTTTAGACCACTGCCCTAGAAGAGCCAGGCATTGTTGGAGTGAATGAGGTCCTTCGAATGCAGATCCTAAATCTCCTCTGATTTCACTGGAACAAACAGGAAGGGCTAGTCTAGAGGGTGGACGTGTCCTACGGCAACCCCGCAGACAGTCACATACCCTCCAGAGTGGGTCTGTTCTCTGAGAAATTCTGCTGTGGCTTGGACCTCCAGGTGGGCCCAGTTGGAAAAGCCAAGTCAGGTTACCGCTTGGAGTCTTTACACATGCCCTACACTTGGTAAGAAAATTCTCCTCTGCATTTGGCAGAGGGGATATCCAAGGCCTGCTTGTGCATTGTCTCCTTAATATGACTTGTCTTACTTGTAATAAATTATATTATATTCTCACTGGTGTTTTGACCTTAGATGATGAGAAATACATGAGCATGTAGGATAATAGAACCTTAGGGTCACAAGGGTTCTTAAAAGCCATCTAGTACAACCCTTTGTCAGGCAGTTTAGTGGTTAATTGCAACATTCTGAATAATAACATTAATATTAATAATAATACTTGCAAAGTACTATATCTTTTATAATTTCATAGCTTAATGTGATGTTCAAGTAACCTGTATATTAGGGAATGTGGATATCATCATCATTGTCACCATGATAAGGAAACTGAGGCTCAGAGAGGCTCAGTGATTTTTCCAGAATTTCAAAGTTAAATGGGAGAGTTGAGACTGAAATTCACATTCTCCCATCCTCTTGGCATCAAATCTCCATAGAATCAAGGGATCAAATTGGATGAAATGGTTGAATATGATGTTCTATTTCTAAAAATTCTCCTTGCAAGCCCATGGTAATGGATATTCCTTTTTAATATTTTCCAGACTGTAAGAATCCCTGGGATCACTAGCTATGTTTCCTTGCTCCCCTGCCCTTGGCCACCCCTTTCTTTCATTGCCTCAACCACACATCCTTGCCCAGGCAGACAGCGAGGCAATATCTCATACTTTTCAGAGGTTGAGAACCATAGAAATGTCTTTGGAATTCTTGTCCAAGTTAGAAATGATGGCTGCTCATGGAACCAAGTCCTTCTTTACTCTGCATGCCGAAATGAGTGTTTGGAATTGTCTCTAGTAGTGATAATGATTACACACCACCTACACATCCTCTCCCACCGCTCTTAACTAGTGACCTACACCCAGGAGGTGATCAGGGGAGCTAACTATAGTCATTGAGCAGACTGTTATCCAAGCACCTCCTTGCCTTTGTCTTTCTTCTGTCTCTAAAAGATTGAGGTGGAGGGTGGAGAGGATAAGGTTCTAAGATGAGCAAATTACAGAGTCATCCTAGGTGGGGGGTGAGGGGATTGAATAAGGGGATAGGTAATCCCTGAGCAGAGTTCACTTTCAGGGAATCCTAAAAATGTACTATGCTGGGAGTCTTACGGTTATTGTTATTATTTTTTAACCTTCTTGGATCTCCCTGGTAGCAACCCCAGGGCACCATGACCCCAGTTTGGTATTTTTTGTTTGTTTGTTTTTTAAAGCATTCTGCTCCTGAAAGCCTCCCCAGTTCATCTGGGTTGGGCTGTTATTTAAAGCCACCCCAGTCACTACTTGCTGCAAGTGGATGGCCATTCTTACCACCACCTATGAGTGAAATTATTGGCCCAGGGGCTGGCTGTGCATGAGAGGGGGAAGCCCAGAATCCCACGTCGTCCATTCTGTGATGTCCTGTAGGGAAGCACAGACTGTATATTTTCAGTAAGTATAGTTTATTATGTTGTTTGAGAATGTTACTCTGAGCAACAGATGTTATTTTTGGAGCCCAAGCAACTTTATTTTAGTGAAAAAAGCCTTGGCAGAAGTTAAAAGATTGTTGGCTAGAAGAAGTGGCTGGTATGTGGGCTCCCAATCTAGTCCCCTTAGTTGCACTGTGACAGTTTACATGCAGAGACAGAAGTCCATAATTTGCAGTCCTGTAGTGGCTGCCACCCTGCAATGGCTAATGCCACCAGGACTCAGCAGGGGGATAGGCAGAAGGAAAGTAGCCGAGCTGTGTCCCCAGAATCCATTTGGGTTTTGGTCACACTTCATGCCCCTCTTCATTTGGCTTGGAATGCTCTAGAGGAGAAGTTTGAAGCCCTGAAGAGAGAGCTCAGTCCTCAGTGCCAAGAGGGTTGTTTTCAACTTGCTCTTCCATTTAAATTTTCAGAGTGGCACTCTGGCTTAATGAAGAGAGCCCTTCACTAGAAAACTTCAGTAACACCCTTTTTTGGATTCTCTCCGAGGACAAAAGGTTAAGTGTGCAAAGGAAATTTCATTTTATTTCTAACTTATTCTCATGCACCTTTCACTATTTTGTGCTAATTAACCTCTCTCATGGTTGGAAAATTACTGAGGGAAAGATAGAGAAAGAAAACTCAATGTGATTGTTTAGTGGACTCGGGGTGATCCAAGTGCAGGGCTCAAATCAGTGGTTCTGTTGCCCCCAAGGCTGATAGTCTAAGGATGAAGACATGGTGCCTCATGGGAATTTCCTGTTGACCATATCAAGGCAGTCCAATCTGTTGAGTAGGGACACTCAATGGTGGTGATGGACATTTCATAGATGGTTATACCAAGGTGCCTGGTGATTAACCCATTTGGGGTCAACACACTGATGCAAAGTTTAGGGTTCAGGTTTTGGTCATGTCCCTTGGAAGAAAGAATTACAAAGAGCTACTTGGGCTTTTGGATCTCAGAAAAATTCAGGTCCAGAGTAGGCTTTTGTGGTGATTTGGAGGTTAACTTTATGTTGGCCTGAATACTTTGGTTGTCTAGGGAGAATCCCAAGTTTAGCAAATAGACAATGAGTTTGGAGCTTACTTCACTAGAGTGGGGGATGGACAAATCCAGACCCCCTGGTACTAGAAGTGCTAATGTAAAACTTGCTTCAGTCAGGATTGGCTCAGAGATCAATGGAGCAGGATTTGCTGGTGTCCGACAGCATTAACTGTGATGTGTGATGGTCAACCTGAGTAATTTATGATTTATTGTAGCCCTTGTCTTGCTCTTTTCTGTTTCAAATGGCACTATATTTCCTAGGCTCCCTGGTCTTTTGTCTTCCCAGTATGTTTGGCCAATGTGAGGCAGAAGATAAAAGGACAGGAAGGAGGGAAAAACCACAGCATTTCTCTCTTTGTTTCCTGTGGTTTCTCCTGTAATAACTGCCCCCCTCTAGAGTTCTAATTACCTCAAAAAAGACTTTCCCTCTGTGATTCCCCTCTCCCACAAGGAAGTCTCCACTGCCTTCCACTCCTTCTGGAATCTCCATATGCTACGCTTTGATTACCGGCCACCTCCTGTTGTTCCTTCAACTCTAGTTGTGCTTATAGCTTTCTGCCGTGGCTTCCCCATCGTCTAACTGGCTTCTCACTACTTCCATCACTTTGGAAAACAGTTTTCCTCTATTAAATGCCCTCTGTTTCAAAGACCTAAAGTGGTTTCCGTTTCCTGGCTAGACCCTAGGATACATATCCACGGAGCAGATCTAGAATTGCATCTGAGACCATCTGACCATCAAATGACTTCCTTTCCCCTGTCCCAGATTTATGTCCTCTCATCTGCCTGAAACATTTCCTTCTTCTAGCCCAGTTCTTCACATCCATGTTGAACTTCAGTTCTTTTGGGTCGTCATCCCTTCTTAAATTTGTGTATTCATCTTAAAAGTCACTGGTGCTATTTGAGATACAATCTAGGAAAAATGGCTCTGTGAGTCACAAAATAAAATTATAAATGTTAATTATTATCCCTTCTTCTTCCCTCCAGACTGAGTCATCCATTTTTTCTAGCATATTATTCCTTTCTCAGTTTTTAATGTCAGGCCACCTAGCAGGGGTAGGGTCTGCTTAGGTCTGCGTGGTGCTACTAGCACTGTTGGCTCACAGCAAAGGAAAGTACTAATGATCCCCACCTACATCTGTCATGTTTCAACAAAAGGCAGAAATGTCATGTCACCATGAAGCTAAGGATCCTCATTAACACAGCTAGGGGCTCAAGAGCTTGTATTGCTTCAGCAAAGTTTGTCAAAATTCTTAGCAAAAATTTTGGCTTAATGTGAATAACTCTCTATACAGTTATTGCAACTGGTAGCAATTTAAACTGTTCACAATACAAATGTATATTATAGGATTCCAAAGTCTGGCACTACATTGTAAGGAGGCTTGGGTTCCACTCCTCACTGTAATGACTTGTGTGACCACAAATAAGACTTTTCTTTCTGGGTCCATTTTCACATTTGCAAAACAAGGGAGTTGGGCTAGATAATCTCTAAGAGCCCAGAAGTATATAGTTATATTTATAGAGAGAAATAGAAAGTTATAACTGTACAGTAAATTTGGTTGTGATTATTTTCATTCTTCATGCTATATTTTCTCTACTTGATAACAAAAGAAATCCTCATGAGCATAGAAAGAAAAACCTTTCTCTGCTCTCTTTTCCACTCTAGTACTAATTGGATGCCTAATTATTCCTTTGTTCTAAAAGTAGTGTGCTGGAAGTTGGTTCCAAGAATGAGAGAAAAGACTCATGGGGTATTTGGTTCTGGATTTTCGTTTGTGTGCTTAATATTCATATACCCAAGCTCTCCACCTCTCTTAGTTGGAGGATGAATTTGGTGATTTGAAAAACTTGATCTTATTATTTTTTTCTTTATTCTAACTTATTCACCCCATGCTTTCTCCTGGTGGTAGTGCCCTGGGAGGGCTCTGTATGGGCCTTGGTCCACTGTGTACATAACCAAAGTAGGCAGCCATTTAAACAATTAGAATTAGGTTCTGTCTTCACACATTTCTCTTCTCATTCCCCTTCCATTGTCCTGTGTAAGAACCCTAGAAACTTCATAAGAGAATCAATGTTTTTCTTCTTATTAAATGTACTAGTGGCCCGGTGTACGAAATTCATGCATGGAGGGGGAGTTCCCTCAGCCCAGCCTGCACCCTCTCCAATCGGGGACCCCTTGGGGGATGTCCGACTGCTGTTTTAGATCTGCTGGGGGGATGTCTGACTGCCTGTGGGATCGGGCCTAAACCAGCAGTTGGACATCCCTCTCACAATCTGGGACCACTGGCTCCTAACCGCTCACCTGCCTGCCTGTCTGATCGCCCCTAACTGCCTCTGCTTGCCTGTCTGATTGCCCCTAACCCCTCTGCCTGCCTGCTTGATCACCCCTAACCTCTCTGTCTGCCTGCCTGATCGCCCCTAACTGCCTCTGCCTGCCTGTCTGATTGCCCCTAACCCCTCTGCCTGCCTGCCTGCCTGATCGCCCCTAACTTTCCTCCCCTGCCTGCCTGATCTCGCCCCCAACTGTCCTCCCCTGCCAGCCAATTTGGTTCTGATTGGTCAGTTTCTATGCCAGTCAGCATCAAAAGCTCTGGCTCCTAGGCAGCCATTGGCTCTTCACAGTTCACCCAGATTGGGTTCTGATTGGCCAGTTTCTATGCCAGTCAGCATCTCTGGCCCTATCTCCAGGCCTGTTCAGAGAGGCCCAGAGAGAAACAGAGACGTGGCTGCTGGTGAAGCCCAGAGAGAAAGAGAGAGGCAACGGCTGATCAACAGCTGCCACGGAGGCTGCGGATCAGACCCTGCCTCTCTCTTTGGGCCTCTCTCTGGGCCTGATCCACAGCCCCCTTGGCAGTCAGTGCTGAATCACCACGGCAACCCAGCACTGACTGCAGGACTGACTTGCGGTCGGTCAAGCCTTTGGTCGTTTCGGACATTATGGACCCTGGGTTTTTATATATTAGGATTGGGGTGACATCTATAGTAATAAAAGCAAAATATGCTAATTAGAATGGACAGCCAAACGACCTTCCAGACAACCTTCTGGACAAAGCCTAGGGTGCAAGGGCCGAACCCCTTGCACAAATTTCATGCATTGGGCCTCTAGTTGGTTAATAAGATTATATAGATTTCAGGTGCAAAGCAGTTTCTAATTTTTCACATCTCAGCTTAGATTGAGGAGAGCTGGTCATTTCTACCCTGAATGTGGTTAGAATATGTTTCTATAGTGCCCTCACTCTACTTTCCTTACCAGAGAGTACTGATACCAGAGCCATACTGGGTTTAAATTCTGCCTCTGCCATGTAGCAACTATGTATAAGTTACTTAAGCTTCCCAAGACTTAATTTTTAAAATTGTGAAGTGGGAATGATGAGAGTATATATTTACATCCATGTTTTGAGGAAGAATTTAATATGAAATATTTAGAACTGTGCCTGGCAATTTGTGAGTGTTCAACAATGTGATTTGTTATAATTGTTATTAACATTACTGATTGTTTAATTATTTGTCTGTGTCATCAGACTCTAATGGTCTCATCTCCTGAGAGACTGTGTGTCTCTTATGCATGGCCAGAGAGACTGTGTGTCTCTTATGCATGGCCAGAGTCCAAACTCCTAACACAGGGCTTGATGCAGAATAGGTGCTTCATAAATACCTTTTGAGGGAATGAACGAAGAAATGAAGGAATCTCTAAAATCTCTTCCTAAAATGCATGTACTTCTAGTAGAAGTAATTAGGCCATTGACACTGAATGAAACAAATCTGAGTAGCTCCTGAACAGGGAAAATATAAATGGGAAGAAGGTAGAAAGGAGGTTCAGAGCGTATGGAGAGTAGGTCTGTGTACTGTGCAAAAGGCTTTAGTAACCACCTTATCCCAAGAAAGGAGAGTGCTTAAAGGAAGATAAATGGGCTCCAACAAACACACTTTCTCCAACTCTGAAGTTTTCCTCACCTGGAAGTTTTGTTGTGTGACAGTTTATTTATACCAGGTAGACCTGAACGTTCGACTATGCCTCAGCTTGTAAGAAACATTACCCCCAAAAGCTTTAGTGCATGTGGAGTATTCTAAGATATATTTTTCCAACTCAGTTCTTAAATTCCTATCTCTATTATACTACTATCCATGTGATGGGATAAAATGGATTCTTAATTCCCGACACTTATGCCATGTCTTTGGGCAAAGTGTGATTCTTGGTTACATGCAGTGTAATTTACTGTGCAGTATCTCATTTAATTATTATATTACCCTGTAGGGTAGGTAAGGTAAGTATTGTCAAACCTTTTTAGAGGTGGTGAAATTGCTGTGAAAAAGTTTAATAGCATACCTAAGGTCACACTCCACGTTCTACATATCTTCTACTATGTGTTTCATTTATGCTTCATTTATAGATGGAACCCTTAAAAAATTCCAAATATGTGGGCTTAAAAAAAAAAACCCACACATTTCAGTGGCACTTACACATCTCTTACATCTGTTTTAGGCCCTGTGTGGTTCATTTTAGCTCATGAAGTGGCCAGGGCCACCCAGGGTTACTATGCTAACCAACAAGAAAAAGATTTAAAGCAAAAACAACATAAATATGCTACGCTATATATAGAATTCCACAAATTAAAACTGCTTAACTACCTAGAACGTATATCAGCCATGATAATGAAACATATTGCAGTTTTACAAAAAAAAAAAATTGTCATAGATGCTAAGTAACTATGGCCATTTTTCTCCCTGTCCATTTTCCAAAATGTAAGGTGATTTCTACTGCCCTCTTCCTCCTTATATGAACAACGGAATATCAGAATTTTCCTCCATTGTCTTAGGCAAGCATTCACTAAGTCTCTCCTTTTCCATTCTCAGGAAGACAAATGTGGTTATACTTTGTTGTTTTGTTTTGGGTCTGATTTATTCTTTTATCAATACATATAAAGAAATGTCTGCAATTAATAACTAACATAAAGAAAACTAAAAGTCCTGAAAAACCAAATACAAGTTTAAAAATATATATATAGTTAAATCAACCATTATTCTCTTTCCTGTAAAAGTAAAAAGGAATGAAATATTTTCATGGTTGTGTTCGAGAAATTATGAGGGCTTGTCCAAAGGACCCAGAAGCCAGCCTGAAAGGGCTCTCACTGGACAATTCTGAGACAAAACTAATGTTGATAGTAATGAATTACAACTCATTTGATAAAATAATAATATATGAGTCCATGTCTAGATCAACAATAAGTTGCAGAACAATACCTGCTGTTAAATACGGGAAGAATGACAGATGTAGGGAATTACCACTTGGGGGAACCATCATAGTACTAATTGGTTCATGAGTGGCTGCTGAATGAGGATCAGGATATTTACATAGTTTCAGAGTATATCATAAAAATTATTTATTAACTACAAATGGAAAAATAGCAACTTCACAGTGGAGAAACCTGAAAAAAATGCCACTTTAATCAAGTGAATAAAGTGAACTTCACCAATGATGGAACAAACCAACAACCTATGCCTTCTAATATGATTTACTGAGAAAGACACAATATCATTTCTGTGGCAATCTGTCCCCAAATGCAGAAACTGAATCCAATCATGAGAAAATATTAAACAAATCTCACTGAGTGACATTTTAGTCTGTTCCTCTTCAAAAACTGTATACTCTTCAAGATGCCTTGTAGTCTTAAAAAATGTCATAGGCTTGAAATATTTTCTTTTAAAAACTGAGGAAATCTTTCAATTTAAAAGATATATGACAATTAAATACTGGTACAATGTTGGCTCCTAGATCTCAGACTGGGCGGGGGGGGGGAAATAACTATAAAAGATATGGGACTGCCCTGGCTGTTGGCTCAGTTGGTTGGAGCATTGTCCCATACACCAAAAGGTTGTGGGTTCAATTCCCTGTCAGGGCACATACCTAGGTTGTAGGTCAATCCCCAATCAGGGCAAGTCTGAGAGCTAATCATTTTTTCTCTTTCATATCAGTCTCTCTCTCTCTCTAAAATCAACAAACATATCCTCAGAAAAGATGAAAAAAAGGCATGGGACAATTGAAGATGTTTAAATATGAACTATGGATTAGATAATATTGTATCAATGTTTTCTGATATTAATAACTATACTGTTATTATATTATAAAACTAGAGGTCTGTTGCACAAAGAGATTCATATAATAGGCCTTCCTTCCCCTGGCTTCTGGTATCGGTTTTCCTCCAGCACCCAGGACCCAGGCTTTTGCTCTGGCTGCGGCCTTCAGTCTTTGCTCTGGGCAGAGTGCTGCTCCTATAGCTCCCTCCACCCGCCGCCCTCCCCCTCATAGCAGGTGTCCAGCCCCGCCCGGCCATTCCATGCCTGCGAGCATGCTGCCCAGAGGCCCGGAGCAGCTGGGGGGCAGGGCTGCCGCCATCGTTGTCGGGTTAATTTGCATACTCACTCCTGATTGGCTGGTGGGTGTATCGAAGTGATGGTCAATTTTCATGTTTCTCTTTTATTAGTGTAGATGTCTTTATTACTAAGAATACATATTGAAATATTTAGAGATGTATATCTCCAACTTATTCTCTAACAGTGCATAAAAGTGTTAAAATATATATCCATATATAGAGAAAAAATGATAAGAAAAAGAGGACAAAATGTAAATAATGGGTGGATCTGAATAAAGAGTATATGAAAGTTATTCTATTTTCATAGCTTTTTCTGTGTTTAACAATATTTTCCCCCAAAATGACCAACAAGTATTGGAAAGCAAAATTTCCCAGTCATTTACAATTCACTGGGGTAAGAAATCAAAGCTAGCTTCCTGAAATAAGCAGTAAGAGCTCTCATTTCCTTGTCATCAGTTGTCATTGTGTCTTTGTGTGTTTGGGAGTTGTTTTCATTTGGGGAGAGGATTGCTTTTCTTGTGTTTGTTGTTGTTGTTTGTTTATTTATGCGTTCTTAAGTATAAGTGAGGAACTAAGAAGAGTAAAAATGATAAAATTAGCCATACCATTCAAGGACAGGAAGCAGTTGATCAGTTTTAGCACCATATTTTCATGAAACAGGAACATGGTTGTTTCCCAAGAATGGCCTATAAATCACATCCTCCAAGTCAGCACCAACTGGTGGGAATTCATATGACAAATTACTTTATAGTTCTCAAGCTTCCTGCACAGTCCCTCATGACATTTTGGCAAAACAAAACCGGGGGTGGCTGGATTGTAAAATATTTCCCAAAATTACAAAATATTTTAGAGCTGATACCAGACCTACACTGTTATCTGCTAACTACGAATAGTTTTAAGCTATTCTGGTATGCCTGAGCATCTGCTTTATATGCAACCTAAGGGCTCTCCTCCATTCTCCTACCTTCTAGAAAGAACAGATCTAGAGTTTAGGATGAAAACCAGTCTATCCACTAACAGAGAAAGTTTATAGCAAGTTGATGAAGAGGAGCGGAAAGAGCAGACAAGCTGAGAGATGACTGACAGATCTATCCTCCTTTTTTCATTTTATAACAGGCACTGGTTTAGCATTTTATCATACACATTATCTCTTTTAGTCCCTTAATATTTCTGATATGAGCACTACTTTTATCCCCATCTGACAGCTCGGCTAACTAAAGTTTAGAGAAATAAGATGGCTTGCCAAATGTGAGTGGCAGGGTTGAGATTTGAACAAAATTCTGCCCAACATCAGAGTTCCATGAAGCTTTGATTCCTGTTTTATTAACTACTAGAAGCCTGATTCATGAAATTCGTGCAAAAGTAGGCCTTCCTTCCCCCAGCTGCTGGCACCAGCTTCCCTCCAGCACCTGGAACCGGGGCTTCCCTCCAGCTGCTGACAGGCACCTGGGACCCAGGCTTCCCTCCAGCCGTCGGCAGGCACCTGGGGACCTGGGCTTTCCTCGCAGCCAAGGTGGCTTGCCTCGGCCCTTGCAGCCCCGGCTTCGTCTGGAAGGTTGTCCAGAAGGACATCTGGTCTAATTAGCATCTTACAGTTTTATTATTATAGACTAGAGGCCCAGTGCACGGAATTCATGCATGAGGGAAGAGGGGTCCCTCAGCTTGGCCTGCACCCTCTCCAATCTGGGACCCCTTTGGGGATGTCTGACTGCCGGTTTAGGCCCAATCCCAGGGATCGGGCCTAAACCGGCAGTCGGACATCCCTCTCACAATCCAGGACTGCTGGCTCCTAACCACTCACCTGCCTGCCTGATTGATGCCTAACTGCACCCCTTCCAGCCTGATTGCCTCCAACTGCCTTCCCCTGCCAACCTGATGGCCCCCAATTGCCCTTCCCTGCCAGCCTGGTCACCCCAACTGCCCTCCCCTGCAGGCCTGGTCCCCCCCAACTGCCCTCCCCTGCTGGCCATCTTGTGATGGCCATCTTGTGATGGCCATCTTGTGACGACGTGAGGGCAGCCATCTTGTGGCGGCCATCTTGTGGCAATGTGCTTGACGCCACCTAGGCTTTTATTATATAGGATATTGATCAGCTCCACTCTGCTTCCTTCTCCTGAGGACTCACGATGCAATGGTAATGCCATTCCAGACTCTTGTATAATTTGTTGCAAATCCTGATTTAGAAAGAAAATGTCAACAGCTATTGCAGTTTTTCTGAACCCAGCAGTTTCGTTAACAAGCATTTCTCTAATCTACAGGACAATTATTTGATACTCACAATGTTACCTCTTATTGTAAGATTTGAAAGTGACTTCTGAATCATCAAAGAGATAGAAATTAAATTAACTTTTTAGAAGTTGGTAATCATAGTACAATTGTTAAAAACTGATGTGATATTTGATGGGTAAACTTCTGTAGCAGAGTTCTTAACTTCAGCTCCAGGCCCACCAAGGAGTCTATAAATCAATTTCAGGGGGCTAGAAATTGGATGGGAGAACATATTACCTTCATTTTTACTAACCTTTAAATGTTGTTTAAGTGAAATTGAGCTCTGCTTTCCATGATGAATGTAGATACAGATCACAGTATTGAAAGTTACACCTCGAATTGCCTCACCGATAGAAGTCACAGATTTTTCAATCATACCAGTTATTGCTCATATTTCAAAATGTTGTTAATACTCATAATTAAAGATTATGATAGTTATTAGGTCATTATTAAAATTGTAACATATTAAACTTATTTAATATGTTAACAGAGAATAATGCAATTGCTTTACCACAAATTTGGTTTTTAACATTTTTCTAACAGTATGCTAATATTTAAAAATTTTTAATAGTGCTATTTCAACTTAGTTGGTTTTTTGGTGATCATATGACTTTTACTTTATATATATATATATATTAAGATACTAGAGGCCCAGTGCACAAAATTCGTGCATAGGTGGGGTCCCTAGGCCTGGCTGGCAATCAGGGCCTATCAGGGCTGGGCTGATTGGGGCCTGCCAGCCGTGGGGAGGGACAGGGTGTGGGAGGTTGGCTACTGGCTCCAAGGAGGGTGCCAACCCTCAGCCCCCAGGAAAGGGGCCACCTCCACTGCCACCCACCACCCAGTTCCTCATCCCAGCCCAGGGCCTGGCCCTGATCAGGTGATCGGGGCCTACCAACTGGGGGGAAGAAACTGCGGGAAGTTGGCTGGCTGGGTGAAGTTGGCTGTGGAGCACACTGACCACCAGGGTGCAGCTCCTGCATTGAGCGTCTGCCCCCTGCAACTGGTCGTTTCGGTTGTTCTGGTCGTTCCAGTCGTTTGGTCATAATAGTCGCTTAGGCTTTTATATATATAGATTATTCTGAGAATTAGTTTATAAGTTATACCAAAATGGCCAGGGCACAAAAATGATTAAGAATTCTGCTCTGGCTCGGCCGGTGTGGCTCTGTGATTGAGCATTGACCTATGAACCATGAGGTCACAGTTCTATTCTAGGTCAGGGCATATGCCTGGGTTTTGGGCTCGATCCCTAATGTGGGGTGTGCAGGAGGCAGCCAATGATTCTCTCTCATCATTGATGTTTCTATCTCTCTCTCCCTCTTTTTTCCTCTCTGAAATCAATAAAAATACTTAAAAAAGAAAAAGAATTCTTCTCTGTAGCATAAACCCAGCATAATCATAATGGGGAATACCCTGGCTTAACAACTGGCAGCTTTCAGTGTCCCGTGGAGTATTGCAGTGACCCCAGGAATGCAGAAGGCTCTAAGTGCTAGAACAAGATAATTGTTAGATACTTCAAGCACGTCTAACCCTGCGCTTCTCAATCAGAAGAGGGAGCTACCCTCCCCTGCCTAGCCCCAACCTCTTCCAGGTCCCAGAATAACTGCCCAACCCTCCTGCCTATTTTCCTCCCTCCTCAATTTTAATGAAAGCATCTCTTCTGGCAGCAACTCCAGGGCGACCCCAGTGCTCTGGGGAGTTGGGCCTGTGTTAGCAGGCCACAGAGGTGGATTGGCGCCAAGACTTTTGTGATTCTCTCCACCCTCATTTTCTTGTGAAAACACAGCCCAGGACGACTATGCTGCAGGGTTGATCAACTTAGCTATATGTTTGCTTTGCCGGAAACTTAAGTTGTCCTTTTATGTGTCATTTTCTCTACTTTTTTTAAAATCCTTTCTTTTCCAGCAGGCAGATTCTAGTCACACCTATACAGGTGGCACCAGGTGTGTGCATATTTTTCTGATAGTTACAATGCATCATAGATCCTTTCTGAAAAATGAAAGATGAAAAAAAGCCTTAGTGGTGTTAGATTACTTTATATATTCTAACTAGAGGCCCAATGCACGAAAATTCATGTAAGAGTAGGCCTTCCTTCCCCTGGCTGCTGGCACCGGCTTCCTTCTGGCACCTGGGACCTGGGCTACCCTCCCCCAGCCACTGGCAAGCACCTGGGATCCAGGCTTCCCTCCTCCGGCCTCTGGCAGGAACCTGGGTCCCGGGCTGCTTCCCTTCTCCCACTACTAGCTGGAACCCAGGACCCGGGCTGCTTCCCTTCTCCAGCCACCGTTAGGCACCCGGGACCCGGGCTACTTCCTTCCAGCCACCTGCAGGCACCCAGGACCCAGGCTGGCTTCCCTCCGGCTCTGGCTTAGTCAGGAAGGACGTCCATAATGATGTCCGGAAGACGTCCAGTCTAATTAGCATATTATCCTTTTATTATTATAGATACCATACCTGCTTTTTTCTCCTCTATTTTTCATTGCCTGCATTTCATTGCTTCATCTAGGTTTTCTTTTTCTTGTTTGGTCTTTTTTTTTTTTTTTTTCAGTCTGAATATCTCTTACTTGAGTTTGTTATCCTATCTGATCACTATATATATACTTTTCGGTTTCTTTTCCAAGTCTCTCTGTGGAGCGAGAATCACCATGGTGTGGCATCAGTGCCTAAAGGCCTCAGCATGTGTAACCTACATTGCAAAAAAAGATGAAAACCTATGATACTATAATCTCATGTAAACTAGCTTCTCTAAAGCTCCTTCATCAAATATCGGGACAGGTCCATTCTGAAGTTTAATATATCGGAAATATTTAAATTGTGACAATTCTGTTTGCATGAGAGTGTTTAAGTCTTCCTTTTACCCAGGTAAAACATAGAGGTCATGTTTCTGAACATGGTTGCTGAGTGTGACAGGCAAGCTTTGACATTGATTGCTCTGCTGGGCAGAGGACCAATGAGCTGCCAGATGATGGAAGCACATAAGACTAGCTATGTTCTTTGGCTCTCAGTGGAAGTCCATGGTCACTTCTTGTAATTCCAGTGTTTTTCACATTCTGCAAAATCCTCATTAATCAGATGACTCCAGCTATTAGGCCAAATTTTCCTGGAAGGAAATGAAATAAAATCAACCCTTGATTCTTTTCTGATGATCAGGGTCACGGCTACTTTCATGAGGAGCAATAACCAAAATAGAACTTGTTTGGCTTCATCATGCAATGTGTGAGTGTTTAGAACAGATTTGCCCTCCTAATTGCTTTGGTCTGGCAAATTTTAAAAGGAACTTGCTCTGTGTGGATGGCTGTGTGAGATGGTCCAGAACCAGATCAGGTGGTGGACTCGAAGAGCAGTCTGGACACAACTTCTGTGGTGCATTGATTGCCAGGGAGCTTCCGTGGCTAAATGGGAGGCCAGAAGACTGGGATTAGGAATATAGATCTGTCTTTGTTTCCTGCGGCTGCCATAACAAAATGCCATAAACAACAGAAATTTATTTTCTGACAGTTCTGGGGACTAGAAGTCTGAAGTCAGAGCATCTGCAGCACAGTCTGTTCCTTCTGGGAGCTGAGAGGCAGAGTCTGTTCCAGGCCTTTCTCCCAGTCTCTGGTGGCCCCAGGCACTTCTTGGCTGGGTGATGTGTTCCCCCTGTGTATTTGAATCATTTTCCCTCTGTACATGTCTGTTTTTGCTCTGTGTCCAAATTTCCCCTTTTTTATAAGGACACAGTCATATTGGATTAGGGCCCACCTAATGACCTCATCTGCAAAGACCCCATTTCCAAATAAGGCGACATTCATAGTTACTGAGGGTTTGGATTCCACTATTAATACCAATTTAATCCATAATAATAATATCTATCTTGAAAAATCACCAGAGAGGATCATTTGTATTAGTGAAATGTATACAAATCACATAACATGCCTTCAGTGAATGTATTTCTTGTAGATGTCTTATTTAGATGATAGGATGGCATAAGTAATGTACTGTGAATATTCCTTTTCTGTGAATTATGAAGGCTTTACAAGTAGTCCTATATTTTCCAGGGACCGTGGCTCTTTATTCTTTTCTCATAGAACTTGTTGGCATCTTCCCAATTTTCATTGTTTCTCCTTCATTTATAAACACCAGACTTTTCGTCTTTTATGTTGGATAAGCAAATATCTCTAGGTTGGGGTCAAGGATCTCTTTTCTAAACAGCGTGTTTGTCTGGGGCCTGTTATTTGGTTAATTCAATTCAATTTCATTCGTTCCAGACATTCAAAGTCTATACCACTGGTTCATATTTTTTGCTGTCCAGAACAGTAACCTTCACAGTGGTTAGTTGTGTTCTCTTAGTGTAGCAGACGATTGTTATCAAATATAAAATTAAACACCCGTCACAACTCCCCTCATCCTTTCTTTCAAGAAAACCTCAAAAAACCTTGGGTGACAAGAGGGCTTTGTGGAATGGCTGGAAAAACACTGACCCATGGGGAAAAAAAAGTATAACAAGTCACATTTTTTTCCATTACTTAAGGGAAATTGTGGTGTTAATTTTTATCTTAATCTTTGGGCTAAGTGTAAATATGTGACTCACCCAAACTAGCTCATTCTTAGACCATAAATATTAGGAGTGATGACTTACGAGGAGGTCATGGTGATGTGTGGAGAGTAAATGCTTGTCTGCACACATTAATTTAACAAGAAAATACCATTTTCTTCAGAAGCATAACATTAAGAAGTAGAGAATTCAATATAAGTAAAAAGCAGTGCCATTTTTAAAGAAAAGTTATCATGACAAAAGAATCTCTATTTTGTCAAATAATAATGTAATTGTATTAGGCTTTAATACCTAAGAACATGTGCAGTAGGTCTGGTTTCAATAAAAAAAAATTTATTAAATTTCAAATACTATGTGAAAATTAACTTTAAAATATATATTTGTTCATAGCAAATTTCTATTCCTAGTACATGGAAAACCACAAGGAGGCGTTCCAGCTGGACTGGGTTCCTCCCTTCAAGTTACCACTGTTCCACATCATTCCTGGATACTGCTATGAGACTCAAAGTCTCAGGGCACAGATGGGTGGTGCCATGCATTCTCTGTTCTTAGAACAAACCCTTACGATGTCCAGGATCAGGTGGGACAAGGTGAGGGCCTCAGTCTCAAAGAGGTGGCTTGCTTTAGTCTACTCTGTTAGAGGAAAAAAACTGTGGGTAACAGCTTCAGAAAATATAAAAGCCCACCTATTCCAATATGTGGGACAGAATATTACTTGATCTCGAAAGCTGGTGAATTGGTGCAGTTAGAAGTTTTCGAAACCAGTGTGGGACAACTAGAAATCTATATATATAAAAGGCTAATATGCTAAATGTCCCTCCAACCATCTGACCGGTTACTATGATGTGCAATGACCACCAGGGGGGCAGACACTCAGTGCAGGAGCTGCCGTGACGTGCACTGGCCATTTACAAAGAAACGGTCCCATGGACCTGGTGCCAACAAAGCAGCACTCGGCTTCCCCCAAGTGGGACACAAGCACCACCACCACCCCAGAGCAACAGTCCACCAAATCGCAACCGATGCTACCGAGACCCCATGGCGCAAAATGCGTCCCAGAGCCCAGCCCAGCCTGGAAACTGGCTGTGGGCGCCGGGCAATGATGTCACATAGCAATGCCCAGGTTCCTCTCCCTAGCAACTAGCCTCGTTGGAGTTTCTTCAGCCCAGGAACACGACTTGCTTTATAGCCAGGTGCAAACATTTTACACTTTAACCAAATGTCTGTGAAGCATTTTCCCATGCCTCATCTCATTTGATCCTCACAGCAGTCCTGGAGTAGGTAGATAGGAGACTTGGTAGAATCCTATTTTCTTTTCATTAACCATATTTAGAAAGCTTAGAAACTTGACCCGACTATAAAGAAGTAAGAAATGGTGAACCTTGAAAATGACTTCAGGTTTTCTCACTGCACAGAATATAGTCAAACACTGCTGCAGTTAAATATTTTACCCTTTGTTCTCCCTGCATGATCTACAATAATAATCTGCTTTGTGTTGATATTTACTGCTGTGTTGCTGACAATTATCTGAAAGAGAAGTTGGGGTGCTTCACTTGGCTGGAAAAAGTTTAGCTAAATCAGAAACCAGGTCTAATTAAGCAAGTTTATCTATATATATAAAGCTCTCACTGGCGCCAATCGCACGCATGTGTTTCCATCTGTCATTGTCGATCGTGAATTTGGTTGACACTTCTATTATAGAGAAAAAGTGAATAGTGATATAAAAATATTTCTTCTAATTAATTCCCTTTCAATGTGCATGAATTCATGCACCAGGCCTCTAGTATTATATGAAAAGCATTCCTTCTCCATAATAATGATATTTCTACTTCTGTGACTTTGCTCATGCTGGCTTCTGCTGTCCTTCTGGGCCTTTCTCAGATGGCTTTCCACAATGACTGTGGCCGATATTGTCACTCTGAACAATAGTATTTAGAAGTGAAAAACAAAATAGTATCAACCTGCTATGTCTTATAGTTCCTGGGTTATTTCATATGCCTCATCATAATTTCAGAGCTACTTATTTATCTCCAGCCTACAGGCAAGAAGGTGGTCTTGTCATTCATGTATACCATCATGGTGACAAGGCCAGTTCTTAGCACATGGGAAACATGCAACATTGTAAAATAACACTTTTACAATCAAATGGTTACAGGAATTTGAGGCAGTCTTAACAATAAATATAGCACATGGATCCCTTCATAAGAAGGAGAAACTGACTTGATTTATGCAGGAAAAACTATGAAAGTGGAATTATAGTGACCTCATCACATTAGCCTTCTCTGCTTAGGGGCAGGGGGCGGTAAAGGTAAAAGGGATGTTGAACTTTTCCTGAGAAAGTTCTGTACATAGTACTGGTAGCGCCCTCTAGTGGATGGTCACAATTAAGGATTTGTACCTTTTGCTACCACTAAATACTTTTTTCCCCATCTCAGGATTAATAAGGTTTTCCTTCAAAGTTACTTAGGATGCTAAAGTCTACAGAAATCAGTGGCGGATGGCTTGTCAGAAGTATCTAAAGTAAGCTCAACTGAAGTGAATATCAGTTTTTACCATTGCCCTTTGAAGTCATTCGGTTGCCAATGTGGGTGCAATTTAACTGTTGCGTGCAAACACTTGGCTTGGGTGTGTTTATGTAAATGATTCAAAGCTGTGGACTGTGTCTGGCAAGCTACTTCTAAGAAACAAAGGAGAAATAAGCATGTTTTCCATTTAAAAGACATGTGGTTCTTATTGCTGTACAGAGATTGATTTTTGTTTTCACTTGATTTTCTTTTTTAAGTCATCTTTCCACTGTGAAATAAAGCATGTTCGTTATAAAAAATGTTGGAAATACTGAGGGAAAATAATCACCCATAGTTCCACCAAAGCCAAGGCTGATTTTGGATACAGCCTAACAAGGTAGACTGTTTTCCTGGAGTATATTCTACAGGCACGGGCTCTAATTGGACCGAGGCTGAGCTTGTCACTTACCTTCCATGCAGCTGTTGTCTCTACTTATAAAGTGCAATGATAACACTGCACTTATGTACTTCCATTTCCTGTCCCAATTAGGTATGGTGATTGCATAATAATAGGAGCAGCCATTCAGCACAGAATTTCAAAGCCTAACCCCTAGAGTTACCATTTGCCTCCTGCAGAACAGCAATTTAGCCCACACTCAATTCTTCCCTATAACCTCCTACATCTCTGCCAGCGTTTGTGCTTGTAATAGTAATACCTACCATTTATTAGGTCCTTATTACACAAGGTAATACAGCGGTTAAATATGTAGCCTGATGGGATTTTAATTCTGGCTTTCCTCCCCTAATAGCCGTGTTATCTTGGATGCATAATTTAAAGTCTATGCTGCAGTTTCCTCTTTTGTCAAATAAAGGCCCCACCTACAGGGTTTTAAGAAGAAAAATTAAGTTCCTAGAACAGAACTGGGTACATGGGACATGTTGTATAAATGTTAGCTGTTATTATTAATATATTATGATGACATGTTAGACATTATACTAAGTTCTTGATATTTATTATGCCATTTAACTTGTCATAACAATCCTGTGAGTTAGATATTCTTATCCCTGTTTCAAATAAGGACAATGAAACAGTGATCCTCAATAACTTGTGCAAGTCACATGGCAAATTAGCCCAGACAGCCTAAATCCTAGCCCAGATCTGACTGTCTGTAAAGCTTGAAGTTCACCGCCTACTGCTCAATGTATTGGGTTGACTATTAGTTTGTGATTTCTTTACTTAAATTTTATTGAAGCAGCAGACATATAGAAAAATACACAAATCATAAGTTTAAAGCTGTGCAAATTTTCACAAACAAAAAGCATCTGAGAAATCAGCCCTGCAGATTAACTTCCAACACATAGACTGGTTTGCCTGTTTTTGAACTATACATATCTGGAAGTATACAGCATATACTGTATGTGCCTGAGTACTTTCACTAAATTTTACATTTGGAAGATTGATCTAGGTTTTCTATTTGTGCTACTGTAAAGTATTTGATTGACTGGCATATCACAGTGTAGCCATTCTGCTCTTGGGCATTTGTGAAGTTTCCAGTTTGGGGTTCTTATGAGTATTGCTGCTATGAATATGTTTGTCCATGACTTTTGGTGAACATATGTATGCCTTTCTGAATAAATCTAAGAGTGAAATTGCTGGGTCACAGGGTAAGCATATTTTTAGCTGTAGAAGATATTGCCATATAATTTTCCAAAATGGTTATATTATTACACTCTGTAGTGGGTTAACTTTTCACCTGCATAAGAGAAGTATTCTGCAACCACTTGAGTTTAAATTTACTTACACAATCAAAATAATTCATCATTTCTAACATAGTTAAATACTATAATATGAATGAAATATCATGAAATTTAAATTTAAAAGGATTAAAATCAGGAGTGAGCCAGGGTGTGGTATTTATCTGTTCATGAACAGAATAGTTTGCTTGTTGTGTGCTTGGAAGTGTATTATACAGTCATTATTTTATAATTATAATTGATAGGTTGTCCTTATCAATTCAGGAGATGACAGAAAGGCAGAAAGGGCCCACTTTAGAAAGTCTTAATAGTTTTCCCATTCTCAGAAGCAAATTCATTGCCCAAAGAAGTCTTATTCTGAAATGCAAAATGTTAACCAGAAGCAGAAGTGAGAATCCTCAGTTCTCCACCTGCTCCACCTTCCTTGTTCCCAGCAGACCAAGGATGCCCACAGGTCCAAGGAGCATGGCATGAGGAGGAGTGCCTGTGTCCTGGATAGTACAAGGCAGGCATCTTGGTCACCTCAGTCAGCTGGTAGCATCTCTGAGCAGCTGTATGTCAAGAAAGGAGGGTTCCGCTCGGCCAGTGTGGCTCAGTGGTTGAGCCTCGACCTATGAACCAGAAGGTCACTGGTTCGATTCCTGGTCAAGGCACATGCCCGGGTTGTGGGCTTGATCCCCAGTAGGGGGCAGGCAGAAAGCAACCGATCAATGGTTCTCTCTCATCATTGATGTTTCTCTCTCTACCTCTCCCTTCCTCTCTGAAATCAATAAAAACATTAAAAAAAAAAAAAAAAGGCAGGAAGGATTCTAAGGCCCTGCTGTGAGCACAGAGGAAAGTATGCCATCATCAGTTAGTAATGTCAGCTACAGGCACAAAAGGAGGATAGTGAGAGCCTGTAGGCTGGTCCTAAAGATCATTTTTATATATACACACACTTCATTTTAAATATTTTTCTATTACTCCAAATCTAGTATCTAATTAATTCCACCAAAGTGCAATGATAACATTGCAGAGTAAGTGACATGCTGGCACAATCCAGTGTAGGCTAAATACCGACACAGGAATCATTGGGTCCATATTTTTTCTGCATTTGTCCAGTAGATATTTTTTGATAAATTACTAAACGTGGAATTCCCTCCGTTAGAATTAAATGTCCTATACTCTCGTAAACAGTGGCCTCTGTCACTTCCATGTGTAACACAGGTCACGCTCTGCTGTGTACTGTTGTTATTTGTGAACATCTCTCTCGCCATCTGCACTGCAAAGACAGAATTCTGTCTTGTGCTTCTATAGTTCACCCCCCTCCCCGGCCAACAGTGCCTAGCATGGCGTTTCCCTTTTACATAGTGGATATGGATACATGTTTTTTTGTGTTTTTTTTTGCTTTAAGTCTAATGATACATTTTAATAATTTCTTAAGTGCTTACAATTAAGTGTCAGAATTCAGCTTATAGAAGGGAAGCCAGAGATGGAGTTATAGAAAAACAGGTGAAAATGTTCTTGATTTTAGGGAAGAACAAATAAACACAGCCCTCTTTTTCTGAGTCACTGTTAGACACAACATTAACGGTTAGTGAAGTTAATGGGATCATTGTCCAAAAGGTGGATGCTCATGTTAAAGACCAAAATTTCAGTGCTAAATAGACACATTCATATTGCAGTTGGAACATGTGAGTATTTTTAAAAATCTCTGAATGCCTATGGAATAAGTCATTGAATGAAAGTGACCCTCTCTAATTCACTTCCTGTCCCCTCAGTGCCTCTGCCCTGGGCATCAGGGGCTGATGTACCAAGTCATCACACATAATGCTCTTCCCTGATAATGAATACGCTAAGATTATTCCTGACCAAGTGTCTTGTGCCGACATGGATGGAAATCTGTTTCAGTGTCTTTAAATTTGATTCTTGTAGCACTCAGCTCCACATTCTTTCAGAAGCAGGAGGCTCACCAGAGCAGACCATTGCTGGCATCTCCTTCCTCTGCCGTTCTTTAGGTCATTGTTTTTTTTCAGCTCTGCGTTCTTTCTTTACCCCTTCTTGTTTTACTGCAGTTAGCATTTCCAGGGGTCCTTTTGGGATCCCCAGAATCCCCATGATGGCCATTCTGCCTGGACTTCTGGGTGTCCTTTAATTTTACTACCCACAGTTCACTTGTAATTTGCTTTGAACGTACCTATAACCTTATCTTCTGGAAACATCTCCCTCTGGCTTTTTTTCCCCCCTCTCGGTTCACATGATCTAAGAATGTGTTGTTGCACTCATGCCCTGGGCTGTAAGTCTGCTTGCAACTTTTGCAGCGATTCCTGGGATCTTCCTGACCACTCTCTCTGTGAAGCGCATCCCAGATCCAGATGCTGCTCCATGATCCTCTGAGGGAGTCTTGCAGATCATGTTGGATATGTGTCATTTCTATTATCCGTCCAGATTCTAGATATGCTTTTCAATCTCTGAAATGCATTTTTCATCCTGTAGAAATTGTAGAAGGATTCGTTCCAATTTTATAAACATACATTTTCCCAAATAGAAAACAATTCAATGTCTCTCTTTTCTCATTCAGCATCTTAATACATGCATTGCTCACAGCCTACCTTCTAATGAAATAAAATATTGTCTCCAGTTCACCATTCTGGGGTAATATTTTGTTTGATGTTGAATATTCATGCCATTTTGATAGCAGTGTCTGGGTCAGTGGGCACAATTTCCATACAGGATCTACATGCACATTTATTTCAAAACGAAGTTGCCATTTCCTCATCTTTTATCAGTATAAGAGGATGATAATTTATGCCCTCACTATCCCGGTAATGAATATTATCTGCATAATTACAGTTATCAAATGATTCTTCCTTTCTTCCATCTTTGTTCAGATTATATCAGCTTGAATTAACTAAAGACCGTTCCCTCACATATCCATCTCATTTGACTTGTAAAGACCCAGTTTTAGTCAATGTTGCAAAATGCTGCCTTTTTTTTTTTTTTTTTGCCTAAAGCAAATTTTACAATAGGAATAATATTCATTTTCAGGCCAAGATTTTAATCTTTTTTATTTATAATATTAAGATCACATAATTTTATAAACCAGAGCCAGAGAGTCTTTTTGGTCACCAGTATAATTACAACTCTTATCCAATGTTTACCAGGGAATAGTGAATTCATTCTGTTAAAATGAGTTCTGGCATAAACCTTTACTCCAGGCTTAACGGAAGCAAACATGGCCTCTTTTCTTTTTTTTTTTTTTTTGAGGGTTCACAAATTAGATTTATAAGCTGGACACAATTAAAAGCTTTGGAATGCCAAGGAAAAGGCAGATTTGAGGGAGATGTTGATTTTTCTTTTAAGAATTTTGAATAAAACCCAAATAAAAAAGAAAACTGAAGAAATGGGTTGTTCCTGTAATGTTTCTGAGCTGCTTTGCTTATAGCTAATCTGCATGCTTTTGTACTGCTTGCCAAGCCAAGGCCAGATCGCTGAAGGTAAACAGGATTTGGGAGGCTGCCGGCTCAGGAATTCAAGGCTCAGCCTGCACTCTGCTCTTGACTTGCTGCTGTCAGTCCACATGGGCCCATGCTCTGCGCTCCAGAGGAAGTGCTCCAATCTACACACGCATCATCAGCAGGGTAATATGATACCTGGTACGATTGGACAGCAGCCAGAACAGACCTCTCAAGCTGACGGACCTACGTTTGATTTTCAGTAACACAGCGAGAACAGCTGTGAGAGCGTAGATATATTACTAAAGCCACTTAAGCTTCAGATGTCTCACCCATGGAAGAGATAAAAATACATTCTTTACCCTTCAAGGAGATTGTATGGAAAGTAAATATAGGGTGACCATGTAATTTATCATCCAAACCACAATACTTTTGAGAGCGAAAGGGCCATTATCAAAAAGTGCCAAGACAATAGCAGTACAATAAGGCTATCCCAGAAAAGCCCAGAATGTAATATGATGTCATATAATGCAATGTAATGAAATGTAATATATTATGCAGCAGTGGGCAAAAGTAGGTTTGCAGTTGTGAGTACACAAAACACAGAATTTATTCTTGTATTATTAATTATTGTATTATTTTCCATATTAATTACTGTGAGCCTACTTTTGCCCCACCCTGTATATGAAATATCCTTTATAATAAAAGCTCAGCAACCGAATGGCAGAATGACCAGAACAACTGGTAGACCAGTTACTATGATGTGCACTGACCACCAGGGGGCAGACGCTCAACACAGGAGCTGCCCTCTGGTGGTCAGTGCGCTCTTACAGGGGAGCGCCGCTCGGCTGACCCGGATGAGCAGCTGCTTCCACAGCAGGCGATCCCCTCAGGCCACGCCCCCGACCAGTGCATGAATCCCATGCACCGGGCCTCTAGTAAAAGTATAATATAAAACACATAGAATTTTACCATAGTACAAGGAGCCTGGTACATTGCAGCACCTGGTACCAGTTTCTTTACTCTTTAGTTTGGAACAATTAGAGTTTACAAAACACATATACATGAAATTTGATCATCACAGTAGTCTTGTGAGGTACATTTACTTGTCCTCCTTTTATAAGTAAGGGCACTAGAGCTCAGGGAGCATCATTACCTTGCTTGAGATTCCAGGGAAAGTAACAGGGCTAGAATTCAAATTCAGTTCTGACCATTCCAAGTACAGTGTTATATGTCCCTGCATCACAGCTTCTCCCAAAGAACTTGTAAGCACGTTTTCTATGCAATTGTGGTCTCATGTGGATGGTAAACTTCCTAAAACAACCTAATATTAATGCTAAGTCTTATTTTGTGTTCTGACATGAAACTTAAAATAGTCCATTTTTATGTGAGTGTAGCCTGTAATTTCTGTGTTTGTTTGTTTTGTTTTTTAGTGGAAGAATGGTTGATTCAGCCACTGTAAGGTTTTACTGCCACCTCTTTACTCCCTGTTGTGAGATAAAACATAGGAGGGGCTTACATCAAGCACTGGAAGTTCTTCTCCATGTGTCCCTCCAGGTGCCTGCTGGCGTGGGCATGCAGGTGGTCTTTCCCCTGTGTACCATCCACTGATGAACCTGAGCACATCTGCTGTTGAAATCCCCTGTCAGAGTATAGGACATGCCCGGGCCCACTGGCCTTTGGCGGCACAGCTGTGGCCAGCATTTGGGTGTGCCAAGCATCTGGACAGTAGCTCTCTGTCCTGTTTGAGATTTATCTGCCTGGTCATCTCAAGAGCTGCCCTTCCTGTCCCTCCTTAGTCATGAGGCATTTGATGAGGGCTCTTGGGGCCAAGATAGGTTATGGAGGAGCTGTCCTCCCCTGTTCTAAATGCCTTAAACCTACCTAGGGATATCTATGCTCCTTTCTTCTTCTCTAACCCCACATCACGGCTCAACCTAGGGAAGGGACATAGGCCCACAACAAAATTTCTATCACTTGCTTTTCTCTCTGACTGTCCTCTCTCTTCCTTGGCCAGAAAAAGTGTTTATCTCAGGC
The DNA here is from genome assembly GCF_027574615.1 of Eptesicus fuscus. Classification (NCBI taxonomy): domain Eukaryota; kingdom Metazoa; phylum Chordata; class Mammalia; order Chiroptera; family Vespertilionidae; genus Eptesicus; species Eptesicus fuscus. The sequence goes on from NC_072479.1 coordinate 81,757,733, forward strand.
ATCTGAGGATGGGGGTGTTTAAGGGCCGAGGGTAAAAAGGGGGTTCTGACTATAATCTAACCTTAAAAGCCAAGATCTTGGCCTCTGGAATGCTAAAGTCCAGGGACAAATACCTGGTTTCTCTTTGTGTTTGTGCTCTGGCTTCCCTTCCCTTGGGGGAGCAGAGGTCAAGGTCTAGTTTAAATGGGAAAAGAAAATGGGGGAAAGATCCAAGAGATTTCCTGCTTAAAAAAACACTTTTAAGTGAATGCTTTACCACATTATCCCCTACTTTCATTCCGTTCTGGTCTTGGTTCTATAGCATTGCACATGAAAACTAAATTTGCTGCACTACCAAATAGTCGCTGAATATACCTCTCACCAAATTTGTGTGATTCACCATGGTGCCATCAAACAAAATTATAGCTAATAAATGTTTAAGATGGGTACATTGCCAAGAACTCACTCCAATTAAGCTGTTATCCACACCAGCCCATTGTCAATGATTTCACATAGTTAAATCCAATTGTAAGTCCTCCTCTTACTTATTTGCAGTATTCAAAACAGTTGGTCAACCCTTTGTTCATGAAAAACTTTCTTTTAATAGCTTCTGGGATTCTAAACTCTCTTAGCTTTCCTCCTATTATATTTTCTGTCACCTTTTCTGATTTCCCCCTCATCAACCCAACTGTTAAAAGTTAGCGGTGCCCCAGTATTCAGGCTGCTCCTACATCCATACTGTCTCCAGGTGACCTCATCCATCTTGTGTCTTTAAATACCACCTTTATACTGAGATATTTGCAAATTTACATCTCTAGCCTGGATCTCTGCCCTCGACTCCAGGCTCTTACATCCCACTGCCTCTTAACATCTCCATGGCATGTCGAAATGATGTCAGAAACTGTACTTGTTCAAAACTGACTCCTGACTTTTCCTCCAAAATCTTCTCTTCTCTACCCACAGCCTTTTCTCATCCCAGGAAATGGCACTTCATCCTTCCAATTTCCTCTTTTTCTCTCACACTCCACAGCCAATCCAGAAGCAAATCTATTTCCCATCACCTCCACTGGTCCAAGCTGCCATGATCTCAGTTATCACAGTAAGCTCCTCATTGCTCTCCTTACTACTTCCCTTGCCCTAACCCCATAGTCTATTATCCACACAGCAATAAGATTACATCACTTTCCTCATGATGATCTGATGTTTCTCTGCCTCCAATTGACATCCTTACACTCATCTGCTTCACTTCTTCCACTCTTTCCTTTGTTCACTCTACTCCAGCCACAATGGCTGCTTCCTTTTACTTAAGCTTGCCAGGTCTATATCTGCCTCAGGGCCTTGGCATTTGATCTTTGTTCTGCCTGGAACATTCTCTCCCCAGATACTTAGATGGCCCACTCCATTACCTACTTTAAGTCTCTGCCAAGATGACAACTTATTAGTGAAGTTTTCCTTGCTCACCCTTCTTAAAACATACACCATTCCAACCCCTCCACTCCTTTTCCATTTCTCTGCTTTACTTTTCTCCATAGCCTACTAGAGGCCCGGTGCACAAAATTCGTGCATGGGGAGTGTGTCCCTCAGCCCAGCCTGCACCCTCTCCAATCTGGGACCCCTTGAGGAATGTCCGACTGCCCCTTTAGGCCCAATCCCTGTAGAATTGGGCCTAAAGGGGCAGTCGGACATCCCTCTCACAATCCAGGACTGCTGGCTCCCAACTGCTCGCCTGCCTGCCTTCCTGATTGCTCCTAACCGCTTCTGCCTGCCAGCCTGATCAGCCACTAACCACTCCCCTGACAGCCTGATTGATGCCTAACTGCTCCCCTGCCTTCTTGATTGCCCCTAACTTCCCTCCCCTGCAGGCCTGGTCCCCCACAACTGCTCTCCCCTGCAGGCCTGGGTCCCCCCCCCCCCCAATTGCCCTTCCCTACAGGCCCAGTTGCCCCCAACTTCCCTCCTCTGCCACCCTGGTCACCCCTAACTGCCCTCCCCTGCAGGCTTGATCGCCCCCAACTGCACTCCCTTGCAGGCCTGGTCCCTCCCAACTGCCCTCCCCTGCTGGCCATCTTGTGGAGGCCATCTTGTGTCCACATGGGGGCAGCCATCTTTGACCACATGGGGGCAGCCATCTTGTGTGTTGGAGTGATGGTCAATTTGCATATTACTCTTTTATTATATAGGATTAGATAGGATAGAGGCCTGGTACACGGGTGGGGGCCGGCTGGTTTGCCCAGAAGGGTGTCCTGGATCAGGGTGGGGCTTCCCTTGGGGCATGGGGTGGCATGGGTGAGAGGCCTGTGGTGGTTTGCAGGCCAGCCACGCCCCCCGGTGACCCAAGCGGAGTCCCTGTAATCTGGGATTTATTTATCTTCTATAATTGAAACTTTGTAGCCTTGAGTAGAGGCCAGGGCAGGCCAGGGAAGGTGGGAAGCTTGGCTTCCTCCATTGCCGGGGCAACCCAAGCCTCCTGCTCTCTCCAGCTCCGTGGCTGCCGCCATTTTTGTTGGGATTTATTTATCTTCTATAATTGAAACTTTATAGCCTTGAGTGGAGGCCAGGGCCTGCCAGGGAGGGCAGGAAGCTTGGCTTCCTCCATCGCCGGGGGCAACCCAAGCCTCTGGCTGGCTCCAGCTCCCTGACTGGCCGCCATCTTGGTTGGGTTAATTTGCATACTTGCTCCTGATTGGCTGTTGGTTGTGGCTTTGTGTAGCAGAGTGATATTTAATTTGCATGTTTCTCTTTTATTAGTGTAGATATCACACTATTGACTTGTTTTTTGATTTAATCTTTGTCTTTCTAAAGACCATAAAGCTTCAGGGACAAAGCTTTGATCTATTTGGTTACTTCTCTACATCCTAAAGGAATCTGGTGCATTCTAGTTTCTCAATGAATATTGAGTGAATGAACAAGAACAAAATAAAGCCTCAGGGCTAGTACTGTTACTCAGCAACCAGCTCAATGCCATGCACATAATAGTGGTTAGTAAAGACTTGTTTCATGAAAGAATGAAGTGGGTTAAACCTGTGAACATTTGTCTCAAACTCTAAAACTCATAGAAAAAATATATCTTACTTTATCTTTTTTCTAGTTGATCTATGGAAGGAATTATTAATTACTGTTGAATTCATTCTTAGTGGGCTTAAATACAAGCCTGATATATATTAAATGCATTTGGTAATAGTTACCAACATGACATACCACTTTAAATACCCCACCACCTCCTCCCACCTCCCCAGAAGAGCATGTACCAAAGAAGATCATTGAACCAAATCCCTTGGATTTGAAATAAGGGTTCTGTGAGGACACTCTATTCTTTCCTTATCCAAATGTACTCCCTGCTATGGTGCAGATTGTTTTTATATCCCACACTGTGAAGAGTGAATGAGTTTGGACAGCTAGAAGAGAGCTGGTTAAGTTGTGTGATTTTGCCAACATATGCATCAAAATCTGTGCCAATTACTTCAAAAGCAGAACATACCAATGACAATATGGCTTCAGAAAGTGTGTATAAAGATATGCCAGTGATGTTTTTAGGTGATTTAATGAAAGAGACTGGTATTACATTTACTTCTTCTCTCCCACCCTTTCTTTCTTCTCTCCCCTTCTGACCCAAAATGTTATTATTATCCAGAAAAAAATGCTAGAAAAAGCAAAACAGAAAAAGAGGCTAATTGATAAATCACTATCAATAACTTATAATTGACAATCCAATCACACCACATGAGCCTTATCAACCACACATCCATATAAGGAGCATGTATATAACCAGTAATAAATAAATGAACATGACAGTGGTTTGGTGAACTTTTAAAGTTAATTTATATCAGGACAAAATGAATAAAAAAGATGAAGTATAAAGAAATCTTTCTTTAGATTTTGGTTTTGGCTGATAATTTGCTCTTAAATAAATTGCCAGCAAGAGAATATGCTTATGTCATTTGTGGTAAAAAGAAAAGAAAATCAACGAAGTTAATCTGAAATGCAACCTTTTAATTTGAATAAAGTAATGACTCTGGGATTATTAAGGCTAAAGATAACATATATGTTTATGAGTATATGAAAAAATTAACACATTATTATTATTAATAGAGCATAAGCAAGAGTTTGTGATTTTATATCTATACTAGAGGCCCAGTGCACAATGGGGTCCCTCGGCCTTGCCTGTGCCCTCTCGCAATCCGGGACTCCTCGGAGAATGTTGGAGAGCCGGTTTTGGCCTGATCACCACAGGCCAAGCTGAGGGACCCCACCGGTGCATGAATCTGTGCACCAGGCCAGTTTTGGCCCGATCCCTGCAGGCCAGGCCGAATTTGTGTACTGGGCCTCTAGTATGCATATAAGATCTTTGGTTAATCTCTTCCCACCCTTCCTTCTCCCCCCTTCCCTCTGAGATTCATTAGTCTGTTCCATGTTTCCGGGCCTGTGGTTTCCACTTCTGCATTGAGCATCTGCCCCCTGGTAGTCAGTGTGCATCATAGCTACCGGCCAGTCAGCCGGTCACTTAGGCTTTTATATATATACATATACTACACATTCTTATAAAATCTGTAAAGTTAGGTGAATATGAGTAACTTGAAAAAATTAGAAATAAACTAAATAAAACTAATTTTGAAATGTTAAAAACTTATCAGTGAATTCTATTTCAAGCCCTATGGTGCCACTGAAGATCAGTGTAATTTGTCTTAGTATTGTTACACACTTAAAATATACTAAAATACATATAATGCATGTCAGAGCTGAAAGAAAAGGGGAAAATATTGAAGATGCATCAATAACAACATGGTAAGGGAGCTCTGGAACCTACTTACAATAAGAAAAATGCTAAACAAAATCATTACTTTTCTTGGACCATTAAAAATTGGAAGTTGCTGGACAAGACACCATATAAACAAATCTTGAGAGAGACAGGCAAATACAGGAAGTCATAACCAAGATCAGCTTACATGGACAAAAGCTGATGGAACTATGAATGGGTCTCTAATTTAAAAAGTAGACAACATGTAAGAATACATGGATAATGAAAGCAAAGGAATGGGAACTTCACAAAAAAAATAATAGGATTTCCTAGAAATCAAAAGTATTGTAACAGAAATGAAGAATGCTTTTTCTCTATAAATCAATAGGCCAGACACAGCTGAGGAAAGAATTAGTAAGCATCAACATATGTCAATAGAAACTTTCTAAACTGAAATGAGAAGGGACAAAATAATGGGGGGGGGCATAGAATATCAAATAACTGTAGGATAATTTCAAAAGGTGTAAAATGGAATAGTTGGAATATCACAAGGAAAAGAAAAGGAATGGAGCAGAAGAAATATCTGAACTAATGACTGAAAATATTGCAAAATTAATGATAGACACCAAAGCCATATATCCGAAAAGTTCAGAGAACACCAAAAACATACACATAAGCATATCATATTCAAACTCGTGGGAAAAAAAACAACACAAAGGTAAAGACAATATCTTAGAAAAAACTGGGACTGGGGTGGGATTATCTAACCTATTGAGGAGCAAGTATAAGAATTATTTAAAGTGTTCATAGAGAAATATAACACCAACCTAAAATTTTATAGCCAGTGAAATTATTCTTTAAAATTAAAGGAAAAATAAAGATTTTTTTTAGACAAATAGAAACTAACAGAATTCATCATTAGCAGAGCTGTCCTGCAAGAAAGGTTAAAAGGAGTTCTTCATGGAGAAGAAAAATGATATAGGTTGGAAATTCAGATTTGCATTAAAACAAGAAAAGGAATAAATGAAAGTAAACTAAATTTTTTGTTTCTTAACTGATCTAATAGATAATTATAGCTCAAAGTAATAAGAGTAATGCTGTATTGGGTAATTACAGCATCTAGATAAGTGAAATGAATGATGAATGCTATGAGATAGGAAGTAGAATTGGAACTATCATGTTATAAAATAGCTTGCACTATCTGTGAAGCAGTACAGTATTGTTTTTAAGTATATTTAATTGTATATGTATATTGTAAACTATAGAATAACCACTAAAATTTTCTCAAAGAAGTATATTGATATGCTAAGAGAGGAGTGAAAATAGAATTATATACAGTTCTCAATTAAATCCAGAGAAGCCTGAAAAAGAAGAAAGGAGAAATAAGAAACAATAATTACAACAAATAGAAAACATTTAGAAACATGGTAAATATCAATTCATCTATATTAATAATCATTTTAAATATTAATGATCTCCATACACCAAATAAAAAAGATTGTCAGAGTAGATAAAAACACACACAACACAAGCCAACTATTTGTTGTCTGCAAAAAAACACACACAATAACTTTAAATATAAAGACACAGGTTAAAATAAATCTTAGCAAACCATATCCAACAACCTATAGAAATAATTATTCCCCAACCAAGTGTACTTATCACACTTTAAAAATCAATTAATGTATATATCATCTGAACAGGCAGAAGAAGAAAAATCACATGATTACACAAATAGATGCAAAAACAAAGGCATTAGACAAAATCTAACAGCCATCTCACAGTCATTCATGATAAAAACTCTTGGGTAAACTGGGAATAGAGTGGTACTTCCTCAGCTTGAAAAATAACATCTATAAAAACCTACAATTAACATTATCCTTAATTGTGAGAACTAGAAGTTATCCTGCTAAGATCAGGAATAAGGCAAGGATGACCCTTTCACCACTCCTCTTCAATATTGTCCTGGATATTTTTAGCTAGAGCAGTAAGACAAATAAAATAAAGTGTGTACAAGTTGGAAAGAAAGAAGTAAAATTGACTTTGTTCAGTGACATCATCAATATAGAAAATCTGAAAGAATAGACCAAAAAAAATATTCCTGGATCTAATAAGTGACTATAACAAGGTTGTCAGATACAACATTAGTATACAAGAGTCAATCACTTACCTATATATCAGCAGTGAACAATTAAACTAAAACAGTGTCATTTTTATTAGTACCTCAAAATGAAATACTTAGGTACAGCTCTAACAAAATATGTATCAGTTGTATATGAGGAAATCTACAAAAATCTGACCAAATAAATCTAAGAGATCTATATAAATTCCATTTTTATGGATAGGAAGTCTCAAAATTGTCAATATGGCAGTTCTTCCCAAGTTAGTATGAAGATTCAATGCAATCCCAATCAAAATCCCAGCAAGTTATTTTGTGGATACTGACACATTGATTCTAAAGCTTATGTGGAGGAGCAAAAGATCCAGAATGGCTAACACAATATTGAAAGAGAAAAGGAAAGTTGTAGGACTAACACTACCTGACTTCAAGATTTACTATAAGCTACAGTAATCAAGACAGTGAAAGAATAGACAAATCGGTCAATAAAACAGAATAGAGAGCCCAGAAATAGATCCACACACAAATAAAATGTCAACTATCTTCGACAAAGGAGCAAAGTCTTTTCAACAAATGGTGCTGAAACAACTGAACAACCACACGCAAAAAAAAAAAAAAAAAGAATCACAATGCAGAGCTTATATTCTTCACACACACACACACACACACACAAATCTCTCAAAATAGATAACAGACTTAACTGTAAAATGTAAAACTAAAACAACATAGGAGAAGATCTAGGTGACACCTTGGGTAGGGCAATGATGTCTTAGTACAACACCAAAGGCATGATCCGTGAAAGACATAAACTGAACCTCTTTAAAATTAAATATTTTTTTGTGAAAAACACTGTCAAGAGAATGAGAAGACAAGCCACAGACTAGGAGAAAATATTTGCAAAAAAAAAGACATTTTAATAAAATACTATTATCAAGAATATACAAAGAGCTCTTAAAACTCAAAAATAAGAAAACAATCTGATTTTTAAAATGGGCAAAAGATCTGGACAGACACCTTACCAAAGAATAGAGACAGATGCCAATTAACAATGTCAAAATATGCTCCATGTCATATGTCATTATAGAATTGAAAATGAAAATAATGAGATACCACAACACACCTATGAGAATCGCCAAAATCAAAACACTGACATCAAATGCTAGCAAGGATGTGGAGCAACAGGAACTCTCATTTATTGTTGGTGGGAATGTAAAATTATAAGCCACTTTGGAAAACTGACATTTTCTTTCAAAACTAAACATACTCTGACCATACAATCCAGCAATTGTGCTCCTTGGTATTTACCCAAAGGAGTTGAATACATATGTCCACAGAAAAACCTGCACCTGGATGTTTATAGCAGCTTTATTCATATTTGCCAAAACTTGGAATCAACCAAGTTGTTCTTCAGTAGGTGAATGGATAAATAAAGAGTGGAATATCCAGACCACGGGATATTATTAAGTACTAAAAAGATATGATCAGTCAAGCCATGAAAGGACATGAAGGAACCTTAAATGTGTATTACTAAGTAAATAATGCCATCTGGGAAGACTATATACTATGTGATTCCTAATATATGACATTTTAGAAAAAGGCAAAACCATGGAGACAATAAAAATGTCATTGATTGCCAGTAGTTATGAGGAAGGGAGGGATGAATAGGCATGGTTTAAAGGCAGTGAAACTATACTGTATGATATTATACTGGTGATTATATGTCACTAGAGGCCTGGTGCACAAAATTCGTGCACGGGGGGGTGTCCCTCAGCCCAGCCTGCACTCTCTCCAATCTGGGACATCCCTCTCACAATCCAGGACTGCTGGCTCCCAACTCCTCGCCTGCCTCTGCCTGATTGCCCCTAACTGCTTCTGCCTGCCAGCCTGATCACCCCCTAACCACTCCCCTGCCAGCCTGATTGATGCCTAACTGCTCCACTGCCAGCCTGATTGCCCCTAACTGCCCTCCCCTGCTGGCCTGGTCCCCCCCAACAGCCCTCCCCTGCTGGCCTGGTTGCCCCCAACTGCCCTCCTCTGCCGGCCCAGTCACCCCTAACTGCCCTCCCCTGGAGGCCTGGTCACCCCTAACTGCTCTCCCCTGCTGGCCCGGTCACCCCTAACTGCCCTCCCCTGCCAGCCATCTTGTGTCCACATGTGGGTGGCCATCTTTGACTACAAGGGGGCAGCCATCTTGTGTGTTGGAGTGATGGTCAATTTGCATATTACCTCTTTATTATATAGGATTATACATTTGCAAAACTCATAGAATGTACAACCCCAAGAGTGAACCCTAATGTAAACTGTCAACTGAGTGATATTGATGTCTCATTGTAGATTCATCAATTGTCACAAATGTACCACTTTGTTGTAGGATGTCAATAGTATGGGGATATAGGACACTATTTTTTTAATATAAATTTTTTGTTATTTCAGAGAGGAGGGGAGAGAGAGAGAGAGAGAGAGAGAGAGAGAGAGAGAGAGAGAGAGAAGAGAGAGAGAGAGAGAGAGAGAAACATCAATGATGACATAGTATATCATTGATCAGTTGCCTCCTGCACACCCCCTACTGGGGATCAAGCCTGCAACCCAGGCATATGCCCTTGACTGGAATCAAACCTGGGACCCTTCAGTCCACAGGCCAACACTCTATCCACTGAGCCAAACCAACCAGGGGCAGAACTCTATTTTTTGCTTAGTTTTGCTGTGAACCTAAAACTGCTCTAAACAATAGCATATCTATACTAATAAAAGGGTAATATACTAATTAGACCGGGTGTCGACCAGACATCTTCCAGTCATCTGGTCTGGTCCTCCTTCCAGAAAAAGCCACAGTGGCAGGGGCTGAGGCAGAGGCGGTTAAGGGCGATCAGGCTGGCAGGGGAGGGCAGTTAGGGGTGATCAGGCCGGCAGGGCAGAGGCAGTTAGGGGTGATCAGGCAGGCAGGCAGGCAGGCAGGCAGAGGTGCAGGGATCGGGCCTAAACCAGTAGTTTGACATCCCCCAAGGGGTCCCGGATTGGAGAGGGTGAAGGCCAGGCTGAGGGACAACCCCTCCATGCACAAATTTCATGCATGGAGTTAGGGGTGACCGGGCCTCTAGTTTTTATATAATGAGCAAAAAATCTGGACAGACACCCCACCAAAGAATATATGGATGGCAAATAACCATATGAAATATTCCCAACATCACTTGTCATTAGAGAATTACAAGGAATCAATACGATAACAATACAACCCATTAAAATGGCAAAAATTCCCCCAAAATAAAAACAAAACTGACCATATGGAATGCTAGAAGGATTTGAAACAACAAACTTACGCATTACTGGTGGGAGTGCAAAATGGTATAGCCACTTGGGGAAACAGTTTGGCAGTTTCTTATAAAGCTAAACATAATCTTACCATAATCCAGCAATTGTGCTTCTAAATATTTACCCAAGCAGCCTGACAACTTATGTCTACATAAATACCTCCATGCGAATGTTTACAGCCAAAACATAATTGCCAAAAATGGGAGCAATCGAGATGTTCTTCAATGGGTAACTGGATAAACAAACCGTATATCCATACACAGAAATATTCAGCAGTAAATAGAAATAAGCTCTCAAGCCAGGCCGTGACACAGAGGCACCTTAAATGCACATTGCTAAGTGAAAGACATCAGACTGAATTGACCTCATGCTGCATAATTCCAATCACAACTTGACACCCACATATAATAATGGATAGGAGTGAAGGAAGAACCATTCTGTCTTACTTTGTTGTTTTTTCTTTTGTAGTTTTGGAATAGCTCTTTAATAGCCCTTCCTGTCTCCAGCCTTACCTGCATCTGCCCAGTTCATCTTGACACTGAAACAGCATGACCTTTATTAAACAAAGCGATGATCATCTCATCCTTGTGTTTATAATACTATAATGCCTTCTCGTCATTTTAAGCATAATTATAAATTTCATAGCTTGGTTTATAAGCTCTTCGTAATGTGGGAATTTTCCAGCCCAGTCTCCCCCAATGCCTCTCACTCCCTTATTTTACCAGGCTCAAGTTTTCCATATACAATATGACATTTTAAGTCTCCATGTTTTTTTTTTTTTAAGAGTTTTTTGTTTGTTTGTTTGTTTTAAGATAGCGGTAGGAGTGGTGATGTGGCTGCAGATGAAGATACCCTATTGCTAGTGGTCACCCCCACACCCGTAGGCTAGAGTCATTGGCACAGCCTATAAATCTACATGTGTCCATATAGGCAGGAAGCAAAATGAGTGTGGAGCAGAGAGTATGTATAAGCAGAGTAACTTGTAAAATCCTTGATTCTTTATCAAATAAGGCATCAGTGGGGTTATACAAGATATTTCTCTGCTTCTCTGGGATACTTAGTTCCTTTGGATCACTTTTATGCCTCAACAAAGTCCAAATATTCCCAATCTCCAATTTCTTATGTGCTCTGGTAATATAAGCATAGAAAAAAATTAAGATATTAACATACTTATTCTTCTTCCAGAACAAAGTAAAAATTAAAAGTCCAAATTTTATATCCAAATCTCATAAAATTTTAGAAAATAGTTAATGTAATACAAATAATATCACTTGGTATGAAATATTATTTATAATTAAAATGACAACAAATTATAAATTATTAAATTTAAAACTCTCATTTGGGAAATTTAGTGATGTATTTCTTAAGCACCACTCGTAATTAAAACAAATAATAAATTTCAACTTATATAAAACTGGTTTGAATTATTGGGCACAGAATCCATAGCTTTTGATTTATTAACCTTTAAGATATAAATGAAAAGACAAAACCAAACCAGTTGATTACCATATTCCAAATTTAATTTCTCCTGTTTCAAAATAAATCCAAGAATTTATTTTCATTCAATCATACAAGTTAATTGTTTATTTAAAATAAAGTTATTATTATTTTTTTTATTTTACATTCTTTATAAGCATTCCTATACTTCTGCTTCCTATCAAACATGTTGGAAATTGCAAGTCATGGTCCTGGCAGTTTTCCCATTCTCATTAGTCATCCCCACCAGTTGTCACTATCAAATTAACCTTTACAGAAAAAAAAAGAAAGAAAAACAACACAAACACCATATATATAAAAATTAACCTTTACCTTACCATTCCATAGCAAAAGAGTCAATTTTCAGAACATGGAATGCCCTGAAGCTAGACTATCAGGCTACATTTTCAGAGTTAAGAGTGCTTCCTAATGATTATTGGAGGTTTCACCATTTCCCTTTAGGAAATTCTTTGCAAGGAACAGTGACATTTATTCTGTAACTCTTTCTCGGAGTGGTAGTTTTGTCAGATGCAGGGTAAGTCAAAATTTTCTGGCTTAAACAAACACAGTAATTTAAAGGCAATCCTTAAACCTCCATCTGGAATTGATTTACTTCTCATTTTAACTTCTGGCATTATAAAGCATCCACTTTTATATTACATTAATTTTAAATTTCCATTAAGTTGTTCACTGTCTGTGTTTTACAGGGCTTAAGGATTTTTAATGCCAATTTATTTTGACCAGCACAGGAATAGAGCAAGGGTGAGATGAAGTAGGGGGTGGGGGATGGAGCTACTTCAGAAACTACAGGTAGACGAACAAATTTTTGTCCCCTGGCTGATCTGTTGATTTTTTTTTTTTTTTTTTACTTCAGTTAGAAATTTTGAGGAGTTGAGGTGAGGAGGACATGGGAAGCAAAGGAGGACACCATGAGATGAGCCTGAAACTAGAATTCTGTGCTAACTCCACTTTCCTTACTTTAAACTATCCACATGGAACATCTTATACATGCCCAATGCATTTACCAGTCACTAGAAAGTGTCACTCTGTCAATGAATGTATGAAGGGAAGGATAGATGATACAGGGTAAATAGATGGGTGGATGGGCAGATGATATGTCTCTACCTGGATGTTTTCATTAATGTCTCATTCAACGGGTTCACGTCCAAACTTACTTGACTTTAACTCATTTCCTCATTATATTCTACCTCAGAGAATAATGATAACACCCCGAACTTTATTCCATATGGGCTAATCTGTCTTCCTTACTCTCTATATATCCAATCAATGAATAATTTTTATAGGTGACCGGATCAAATTGAGCCACCTCCCTAAACAGAACTCCCTGTGCCCATAGACTTCAGGGTAAAACCCAAGCTCTTCAGTGTGACAGATAAGCTCCTTCACAGCCTGGGCTCTGAAGAACCTCACAAACTCTCCCCCATGTGGCTCCACCTACACATCACTCAACCTGCCCTGAACAACATGATTCCTCACTGATCCCGGCTCTCCCATGTCTAGGCCTTGGAACATAATGCTCTTTGCTCGGAATGCTCCTCCTAAATTAGTGAGCTGTCACTCATGAAGACTCAGCTCACAAAGTAGCTGTAATATGAAGTCATTTCTAATATCTTATTTAGGGAATTCTCTGTCTTGCTTTTTTCTGGTGCCTAGCACAGTGTTGAATAAATAGTTATTGATTAAATGAATGTGTGTGAAACTCACAAATGTGGGGAGGAGAGAAAGGTTTAATGAGAAAGCCAAATGGATAAGCATTTGAAAATTATTAAATTTAGATATCAATTTATCTGCCTGAAATCTGATTTCTGTACACACATCTTTGCTCTGAGCCGCTCTCCTTAAGACCTGATACTTCAAGTCACACAATCTGCTGGGTTCTTTGACCTCTCTCATTTCCAGTCCAGCCTGTTTCCATCCCCTTTTAGTCCAGCCCCTCAATTCAAAAAGGGCTTCTCCTAGGGATCCTGAAATTCCAAACTGGCACATTCTTGGTCTCAATCATCGACCGCTGTTAAGCCAAAATTTCAAAAAGCTGTCCTGGCCCCCACATGGCCTAGATCAGGTCTCAGTGCCAAGGTCTCCGTACTTCACTCTTTGATTTGAGGCACAATGGCCAATGTTTCTTGAAGGAGGCTAGTCATAGAAAAAGAGGACTGCTAAAAGAAATATGAACTTGGTAGTTGATGTTTGAAGAAAGACTCAGGAATAAGGTATGAAGGAACAGGAGTGTTGGACCCAGGGGTCAGGGAAGAAGGAAATTGGGTCTGGAGGCATGATTTGAGAGGAGAATGACAGCAGTCCAGGTAAAGGAGGGAACAAGGTGAAACTGACCTTCCTCTTAGGTTTTAGGTAAACCCTCTGGTTTGTTGTCTCTAAGATACAACAGAAGTACTTTATACTACATACTACTCTGATTTTGTCTGTTACATTTTCTCTTCCAGAAAACACATGTTTTCCCCCCTCTGAGGCACTAAAGTTAGTTAGACTCACCTCAGTCTGGCCTTCCTTCTTTTAGCTAGGCATCATAACAGGACTTGAATAGGATAATATTCTAAATTACCCAGGTATCTTTTATTTTTCCCAGAACATGCATAGATGCAGACTCTCAACTGTTCAAGCATAGGAACTGTATCTTATTTTCTTTGCAGTCTTCCTAGTTGCCTAAAATGGTTCCTGGCATCCTGTTTTTTGTTGTTGAAAGAATGAACTTGTTAACGACTGAGGAGATGAATAAGGAAACAGTTGCTCATCACATACTACTTATCTGTATCATATAATGTCTGCATCATTAGATTCTTGTTTTCCTCATTTGCTGCATCTTTGAAGACCTTTTCAAGAGAAAAGCAAAAATCTTACTTACCTAAACGTTTCCTTCCTGCTCCTTGAAATTCGTATTCTCTTTCTGTGTTGCCATGGTTTCTGGTCATGGATAGTCCCCCCATTAAGGATGAAGAAATCTAGTCATGAACAAAAATGCACTTTTGAAAACTTGCCTCTCTGTAAGATCAATGTTCATATGGAAAATAATTCCAGCCATTGAGAATTGAATCATATTCATAGAAATATTAAAATATTAAAATACAATGATAAGTAAACAAACCTGGGTTCAATCTCAGTCTGTCTTTAACTGCTTTGTAAAATAGACAAATTTATTTACTTTTAAGTTCAGTTTTTAATGGATAAAATAAGGAATATTAATTCGTACTTTGAGAGTGTTTATGAGAAATAAATAAGCTTATAGTCAGCATTCAATACAAACTCCCCTTTTGATAGTTAGCATTCTAGAAGTGCATTAGTGGTTTTATATGTATTTAAAACATAACTAAAACTACCGAATGGTATTTCCTAAGAATATATATACTTGAATCCAACAGCTAATATGATTAAGAAATGAATACTTAATTACACAAAATTAATTTAACCAATAAACTATCACCAAATATCTAGGGTAGAATTCTCTTTATACAAGGTGGGACTAAAGTAGCTTTACAGTTGTGAGCATGCAAAACACAGTTTATTCTTATATCATTATTTGTTAATTATTGTGTTATTTTCCATGAACAACTGTAAACCTAATTTTGCCCCACCCTGCATTTGTAAGTATGATTATTTGTACTTCTCTGAAGCCTTTTGTCCACTGAAGGGTTAGAGTTAAATTTAGGGCTGATAGTAGAGTTCAGGAGTAGTGGTTCCCCTCCAGGAACCAAGACAAGAGGTGTGGTGGGTTCATGGATTAAATTCTACTTAGTGAATTTTTCGTTTTTTAGAAACTGGCTCTTTTTGATACCAATGAAATTCAATGTCAATAACACCAAAAATAAACCACATATGAGGAAGAATGATCCAAGTAGGTTGTAAATTAGGTAAAATGAGGAAAATGGTCTTCTCTAGATTAGACATGTTTGGCTTATTTTGTGAAAAGGTATGGGTTTTCAAGGCAATGGAAAGAAAGTCAGATATTTCAGAATGCAGAGACTTAACTGTAACCCATCAAACATGTCAAACCTTAAAACTTCTAGAAAGACAAGACCTTATATCAGACTTCTAGGGGAGTAGAGGTTATCAATACCACCATTTTTATTTCATAAGAAAACCTTGCTGAAAATAGTGGGGATGGAGAGGACAGGGTATTCAAAAGAAAATTAGATCAAGTTTATAGTAACTATTTTAATAAACTATAGAAGTATAATTTGTAGAAAGATAATTTATAGAAGGATAATAAAACAGCCAAGGCATTTCAGATGATATATTTTTGTCACCTTTTAAGACAAAGTTATAAAATGATAGCATGGTTCTGCTGTGAGTTCTATTGTGTTAATTTTTCTGCAGATTCTCTCAATGTCTGATTATTATTTAATGTTAAGGAAAGTAAACTGTGACTTAGATTAATATACTTTTTTGTCTATGTAGCAAGTATTTTTTAGTCTACTGTATGCCAGACAGATACTCTTCTATAAAGTCAAAAACAGTGACGAATAAAATACCCTCAAGGAGTATACATTATAAAGAAGGAATCAAGTGAAATAATAATACTAAATAATCATTCCAGTTGTTTTTATTATTATTACTACTAGAGGTCCAGTGCAGGAATTCATGCATGGGTGGGGTCTGGCCGGGCCTGTCGGGAGATGGAGATGGCAGGAGGTTGGCCAGCTGGCCCACCTCATTCAGGGCTCAATCAGGGCCTGGATGGCTGGGGGAAAGGGGTCATGGGTGATTGGCCAGTGGGCCCCGCCCCTGATTGGGGTGGGGGGGCCAATTGAGGGCAGAGCTCGCTGCGGGGGAGAGGCCACGGGCTGATCGGGGTAGTAGGGGCTCATTGGGGGTGGGGCTGGCTGTGGGAGGGGTTGCAGACAGTTGGCAGGCTGGCCCTGCCCCTGATTGGGGTGGGGCAGGCAATTGGGATTGGGGCCAGCCTAGGGAAAGGGCCGAAGGGGGGGTTAGCCAGCCACCCCGCCCTCGATCAGGGTAGGAGAGGCCGATCAGGGGTGGGGCCAGCCACGGGAGTTTGGCCGGCCGACCCCATCCCTTGATCTGGCAGTTTGCTGGCCACAGTGGGCATCATAACGACTGGTCACTGCCTTTTTATATATATAGATTATTAGTATCATTATTGTTGGTGGTGGTAGTAGTAATGGTAGTGTGTTTATGGAAGACCTGACTGGGAGAGTGGCAAGAAATGACCTCCTATCCTACTACACTGGCCATTGCTCATTCTGCTTAATGTTCCTTACTGTTCTGCCTTCAGGCCTTTGCACTGACTGGTCCCTCTTCCTGGAACACTATTTTCCAAGATATCTTCTCTCATCTTTTTTATGGGTTGTCTGGTCACCCTATCTTAAATAATAACTCATATCTTCATCTCTCAATGCTGAATCCCCCTTACCCTGCTCTATATTTTTATCCCATAGCATCTATCACCTCTAATCTACTATGTAATTTATCACTTTTACTTGTTATGTATCTTCCTCTTAGAATATAAGCTCTGTAAAGTCAGGAATCTTAATCTGACTTGTTTGTTGGATTAGTCCAAACACCTAGAACAGAACAGAGTAGGTATTCAATAAATATGAATCCAATGAGATGAGTTCAGGGAGAATTTGGGGAAAAGATGCGACATGAGCTGGTATAAGTTTTAATTGAATCATTGACTGCTGTGTAGAAAGTAGTTTAAGGGGGTTCTGGGATGCAGATGAAGTAGGGATACCACTGAGGAAGCAACAGTATTATTGTTAACATGTAAAACCATGTGATGAGAGTGGTAGTGGTGGAGGGGGTGAGAAGTGATAGAATATATCACAAATGAAAATTGTATGCCATAGCCCTGGCTGGTGCGGCTGAGAGGATAGAGCGTTGGCCTATGCACTGAAGGGTCACAGGTTCGGTTCCCAATCAAGGGCACACGTACCTGGGTGTAGGTTCAATCCCAGCCCAATCGGGGCTTATGGGGGAGGCAACCAATTGATATGATATTTCTCTCTCTCTCTCTCCTGTCCCTTTCTCCCTTCCTCTCTCTCTTAAAATAAAGCAATGAAAAACATATCCTCAAGTGAGGATTTTTTAAAAAATTATAATAAAATAGGGAGCTAAAAAATACTGTTTTATAATTACATCAGTAAATTGTGAAATGTCACCCACACATCTCAATCACAATTTCAATAACAACAGAGCCTTTAACAGATATCACATCCACAGAGGTAAAATTGTCTTCATTCTTTAAACGAATAATTTAAATTAATATGTTACTGAAAAACTAACAATAGAAAACATGTTTGTCTTTCCCATGAATAATCTGTGTGAGAGACAAACGCGCATCATCAAACAGGAAACATATGACGTCAGTTTTTTCAAAGTGCTTTCTCTGTTTTTTAATGCACTCAAAATAGATTGGATTTTTAAACAAATGTATGATTCTGTTGTTAAAGCAACCATCAGATAATGATGTGTGTCTCTTTAAAAAGAATATAAAAAATGTTTCTATTGATTTTGTTGGTTGAGCCCAGCAACACTGCCCTGCTGGAAGGGGGCTGTCTAAACGGAGCCAATAATCCGAAGTCAGCGGGAACCACTTATCAACAGCAAACATCGTTTCCCAAAGGTGTTCCAGAATCCAGCTCAACAGAACAAGTTCCTTAGAATGAAACCCCAGAGCTAATTTACTCCAATATTGGACAAAATTCTAACAAGCTTGTTAATATGGCTTATCAGTCTCTGGAATAATAAAAGTAGCAAAGCAGATGAATAGATAGGTTATTACACATAGTCTCAGTGACTGGCAGAAAGCCATGGTATTTGAGGAAGGAAAAAAATTATATTTATGTGTATATTAAAAATATATATTTGGATGTATTCAAAAACTAAAAATATGCCCTAACTGGTTTGGCTCAGTGGATAGAGTGTCGACCTGCAGACTCAAGGGTCCCAGGTTCGATTCCGGTCAAGGGCATGTACCTTGGTTGTGGACACATACCCACAAGGGCATGTACCTTGGTTGCGGGCACATACCCAGTAGGGAGTGTGTAGGAGGCAGCTGATCGATGTTTCTCTCTCATCGATGTTTCTAACTCTCTATCCCTCTCCCTTCCTCTCTGTAAAAAAATCAATAAAATATATTTAAAAAAAACAACACTAAAAATACTCAAAGCCCTAGTACTCTGGAGTCACTTTGCTTCAATCACTCTACAGCTTCTCAAAGTATTGCCACATAGCTGCACAGGGCACCAATCAAGGTTCCAGACATTTAAAAATGATTCAATTATGTTCAGTATTCTCAGTTATGAGAGATGATGGAGTGTCTAATACATTTTAGAAACATTTCTTTGACAAATGATTAGTTTTAATGGTCTTGCAACTGGGGTACTTTCAATGTTATGTAAAAAATTTTTATTAATTTTAGTAGTGCATTGCTTAAAGATGCCAGATAAATGCATTTTTATAGGTTGTAACCTTTAGAGTTAAAACTACATATTCTAACAAAAGATGAAACTCTGGCTTCTGCAGGCAGTTATGCTTATTGCTGCTGCTGATTTAAAAAGGACCCTCATGGAGATGCTGGGGAATGAACCCAGGGCTTCATACATGGGAAGCAAGCAGTCTACCACTGAGCTACATAAATATATATATATATATATATATATATATATATACACACACACACACACACTAGAGGCCTGGTGCATGAAATTTGTGCATGGGTAGGGTCCCTAGGCCTGACCAGCGATCAGGGTCGATTGGGGCCTTCCTTCCCCCGGCTGCTGGCTGCTGGCTGGTGTCTTTCTTTGTTCTGCACTGCCCACTGGAGGTCAGTGCACATCATAGCGGGTGGTCGAACTCCCAGTCAGTCCATTTCCCAAGGGGACAATTTGCATATTAGCTTTTTATTATATAGGAGAACACATAGACACTGATAACAGTGTGGTGATATCCAGAGGGCAAGGGGGGCAGGGGCTTGGTGGAGGTGGGCAAAGGGGAGGAAAATGGGGATGGAGACTGTGCTTGGGGCAATGGGCACACAATGCAGAATGCAGATGAGGTTTTGTTGAGTTGTACACTTGAACCCTGTATGATTTTGTGAACCAATGTCATCCCAATAAATTCAATTTTTAAAGAAGATCAGCAATAGAACGGACTAATCAGTCTTTAATTTTTTTTTTTTTCTTGCATGTCCCTAAAACCATTTTGGAAAACTACGTGACCTCTTGTCCATTTTTTACTTTATATCCAATTTTTCCCCCGTGAATTTAAATAACTACAAAGAGTGTAAAGATTCTGATGTCTCGTAAATATTGACATTTTAAAATAAGGACATTTATTTTACTCTTTTAAATGTATCCAACAGACTCTAAAGGACATATCTCTTTGATATTCAACACCATCCTTTAAAAAAACAACAACATGTGAATAAACTCTTCTTCACCAGAAAAAAAAAAACAAAACAGAAAAATATCTGTCTGGTGCTTATGACTTCTTACATGCCAATAAAAAGACTGTGTTAGTCTCAAGAGAGGGAAGAGCGACAGACTGAAAACTGAAGATAAAACCACAGTGCACGCCCTGTGGGAAGTACTGCAGGGTCAGTGGCCTGCTACTTCAGGCACTGCAAAAAATGTTGGCTCACATCCAGCCTTACACTCAGTAATTAGAAACAAATTGCTACTTTTAGTCTCCAGCCAAGCCACATATGCTTGTGGTCTGTTTTATGAGGTTCTCGTTGCAATGGGCACTGTGATCTCTCATATAAAACACTATGATAGTGGGTATAGATCTCTCTGTTGATTCTAACATAAGCAATCCTATATAATAAAAGCCTAATATGCTGTCTGGTCGTCCTGTCGGCCATTCAACCAATCAAAGCGTAATATGCTAACGATATGCTAAGGCCGCTCAACTGCTCACTATGACGTGCACTGACCACCAGGGGGCAGACAGTCAACTGGTCGACCAGTCGCTATGACATGCACTGACCACCAGGGGGCAGATGCTTCAACCAGTAGGTTAGCTTGCTGCTGGGGTCTGGCCGATCGGGACTGAGCTAAACAGGCCAGACATGTGTTAGAGCCCTCTCGTGGCCCTTCCCCGGCTGGCCAACCTCCCACATCCCTCCCTTGCCCTGATAGTGCACCAGTGGTGTCCCTTGGCCTGGCCTGCACCCTCTCACAATCTGGGACCCCTCAGGTTATGTCAGAGAGCTGGTTTTGTCCTGACAGAAGAATGACCAGTCACTATTATGCACACTGATCACCAGGGGCAGACACTCAATGCAGGAGCTATCCCCTGGTGATCAGTGCACTTCCACAGGGGGAGCGCTGCTCAGGCAGAAGCCAGGCTCATGGCTGGCGAGTGCAGCGACAGTGGTGGGAGCCTCTCCCACTTCTGTGGGGGAGTGGGCCTAAGCCAGCAGTCAGACATCCCCTGAGGGCTCCCGAATTGCAAGAGGGCACAGGCCGGGCTGAGGGACCCCCCCCGAGTGCACAAATTCCATGCACTGGGCCTCTAGCAGATAAAGAAAAGATTGACAGTAACTTTCAACGAACTAGTCATATTTCTTTATGGAGTATCTTTAGTCTACTATATACAGGGCATTTCTGTAAAAATAAAAATACCCAAATAATAAATATATTTTAAAGTATAAAATATGACAGACATTGATTCTTTAGTTGGGGTCAATGGGATCTCAGGAAGACCCACCATCTTCAGAGGGCTCATGAGCTGCTGACATTATGTACCAAAATGTGTGTATATTTTTCCAGAGAAAGGGTCCAAAGCTTTTATTGCATTTTGTAGGGTCTATGACACTCCCTCTAAAAAATTGCTTAAAAACCACTGTTTTCAACTAAAATGCAAGTATAAAAAAAATTCAGCATGTTTCTCATGCACTTTTAAGGACAGTAGAGTCCACATATCTCAGCAATTCTCTTTCTCTGACCCATCTTCTAATTAAATATTATCCAGATGGCCTAGGGCTAGGCCTGAAATTCCCGTTAGCATAATGGACAAATTACAGGCTTGGAAAGAGACTCCTTGGGTGAAAAACCAGACTCAGCCACTAACTAGCTAAGTGAGCTCAATTAAACTAGTTAACTCTCAGGATCTCAGTTTTCTTATCTGAAAAATGGGACCAATCCCAGTACCTGCCTCCTAGGGATGAAGTGAGGGTTGAGGAGATCATGCAAGTGAAGTGCCTAGCACAGTGCCAGATCCTTGCCCTGACTCTAGTATTTCAGCAGCATTGCTTTTGATGAACTTTAATGAGTAACTAATAAAATACTTAATTTGGAATATTCTTATAATACAAATAACCAGCTAGTG
The DNA here is from genome assembly GCF_027574615.1 of Eptesicus fuscus. NCBI lineage: Eukaryota > Metazoa > Chordata > Mammalia > Chiroptera > Vespertilionidae > Eptesicus > Eptesicus fuscus. The sequence continues at coordinate 81,779,680 of NC_072479.1, forward strand.
GTCTTCTCATTGAAGGAACAATTACATCACATTTAAAACACACCTGTATCAATCATTATCAATAGTCAAAGCTTAGACACCTGTATTGTGATGCTCATGTCTGAATTCATTGTTTGGCTAAAAATTTTACATGTGAGCATTTTCACATTATGATTTTTTTTATTTGTTTGTTTTTAATCCTGTGGCTAAAGGAACAAATCTAAGCTGTTGATTAATGCATAATAAACCCAGTAAAACGGTACACCAGTTTTTAAGCCATAGTATAAAATTGAAAAGAACTTGAACAAACATAAATAAATGTATTGGGAAATATAATATACATATAATTTGATGGGCTATTTCTCTTTCCTTATAAGGATAAAAACTATAAGAAAATGAACAAATTTGTTTGAAATGTTGCTCTTTTTTCCCACAGCTCTGGTAGTGCGATTCCTGACCAAGCGGTTCATCTGGGAATACGATCCCACCCTTGGTAAGTCAAATTTTCTTTCCTCCCACTCTCCAATCAAAGTTTATGACCCTAAAGAGAGAATGACATTTTCTGTTGCGACATTTTTAAGCACCTTGCAGATGTCTTGGAAGTGCTTTATTGAATCACGTGGAGACTTCCTCTAAGAAGCTAGATGCATGTTGCATGTGGTCTGTGCAGGATTTTAATGCCCAGAGGAAAAAATCTGGTCAAATCAGGGACAAGAAGGAAGTAGGTGCAAATGATGCTCTTCCATTAGGAAATGTAGCATCGTTCCAATGGCACACAGAGGATACAGTGGGCATGGCTACTTTGATGTGAGATAGAATGGCATGTTAAGGAGAGTGTAACAAAAATGGGAAAATGTATAAATAAATTGTGTTCCTTTCTCTCTTATCCCCAATGAAACTGCGTTGAGCCTATTTTAAAAATACAAAAGAAGATGCAAAAATTGATATATGTATCTTAAAAATAGCAATAATGTCTATGCATTAAGTATTTATCACATGTATTTTTCATCATTCAAAACAGGGTATTTATTAGAAATACTAGGAGCCCAGTGCATGAATTCGTGCACCTTGAAAGGAGCTGTGGGCCACAAGGCTGCAGTGGGCACAGGGCAGGTCTTGGCCCATCCTCTGCACCCCTGCCCAGCCCCTCCTGCTGTGGCCCCTGGTCCCCTGTCTGCCAGCAGCTCCGCTCCTGTGCCGCTGCTCCCATGCACTGACACTGGCCCTGCTTGCACTCCCTGACGGCATAGAACGATTGGGGCCGGCATCAGCAGCAAGTGTGACCGGGGCTGGAGCTGTCAGTGGGTGCCAGCAGCAGCTGCTGCCCCAATCACCCCTCAGGAGCTGGGAGTGGTGGAGAAGCCCTCAGGGGCAATCGGGCTGGCAGCCGCTGCTAGCACCCGCTGACAGCACTAAGAGATCAGGGCCAGCATCGGCAGCAGGTGCAAGTGCCAGGTGGGACTGTGGCACACGGGAGCAAAGAATTTTCAGTAAGCACCAGAGGCTTGCCCCGATGACAGTGACTGGCACCCCATCTTGGTCTGGTGCCCCTGCTCACCTGCTCCACCATCCCGCCGTGGCCAATGCCTGCCATGTTCCATGCTCTGCTGCCTGCAGCTGACACCCGCCATGTTCCGTGCACGCCCCCTATTGGTCAACGCCCAGGTTGTTTGGTTGTTCCGCTGTTCTATTTGCATATTAGGGTTTTATATATATAGATATTTAGTTATCTTATAAATAATGCTAAAAATCCAGGGGCTCTAAGTTAAGCTTCAGATGTTACTCTGAATGAAGCCTTTGAGCTTTTGTTTGTCATGCCCTAGTTGGTTTCCTAAAGGGCACCAACATTGAAACCCAGAGGAAGAGGGAAAGGCATACACTATTTCACTCCCAGGCCCGTGTCCCAGGCCGAGCTGGCCTGGCTCAGATGGTGAAATGGGCAGAGATGATTCCTGGGTGTTTTTGTTCTGGGGCTGGTTTTGTTATCACTGTTGTTGTAGTTGTCACCTATGTTCAGTTTAAAAGGGCACTTTTTCTCCCCTTGTGCCTCCTTTCATTGCTTTACTCATCCATTCACAAGTGTTTGTTAAATGCTCCTATGTGTCAGATTATTCTAGGTGCTGAGGATAAATCAATAGGCAGAAAGAGAAAGCTTTGGCTCTTTTGAGCTCATTGACTAGTAAAGAAAGAAGAGTCAATAACCAACTAAATGTGTCACTTGTGATAAGTACTCTGAAGGAAAATTGAACAGGTAAGGGGATAGAATGATTTTATTGTTTATTTCACTTTAACATTTTAATCTATCTGGAACTTACTTTAGTGAGAAGTATAAGGTGAAAGCCTAACAATTTTTCCAAGTAGTTTATCAATTATTACCCTATTATTTATTAAATACTCCACCTTTCCCCTCTACTTCTAACGCTGCTTTTTATACAGCCAGTTGTCTTTGGACTCTGTTATGTAAAGTTACATAGGATTAGCATATAAGCTACATACATCCTCCCATGTACTTTATCTTTAGATTACTTATAATACTAAGACAGTTGTTACACTGTATTGTTTAGGGGAAAATGACAAGAAAAATATCAGTACATGTTCAGTACAGACCCAACCATTATAGACCTAACTACATAGTACATGTTAGCAACACATAACCTTTTTTTTTCAAGGATTTTTGATGCACAGTTGGTTGAACCCAGGTATACTGGGTCATTTACAGGTATAATGGGTCATTTACACCAGGAACTAGTTCTAAATTTGCTTTTCACATCCTACACCAGTACCACACTCTGGATCATTGTGTGCCCTTTAGAACACAATACCCAAGTAGAGAAAGTCTTCCTTCTTCACTATTTTACAATATTATCTTGGCTGCTATTTCCAGTTTATTCTTCCAGGTCAATTTTTAAAGCTCTATCATAATATGACATAATTTTTATTGGAAGGGCATTAAAATTATAAATTACTTTGAGAAGATTCACATCTTTATGATAGTCAATTTTTTAATCTAAGAGATCTTTACTTCTTTGTTTTTCCTTTAGGTAAATTGTTTTTCAACATCAATAATTTTAATATGTTTTTAATATATCCACAACCTAATTTTAAAATGATGTGGTTGGATTTAAAAATGCATTTGGTTTTTGTTGTTTTTAATATATTTTATTGATTTTTTATAGAGAGGAAGGGAGAGGGAGAGTTAGTAACATCGATGAGAGAGAAACATTGATCAGCTGCCTCCTGCACACCCCCCACTGGGGATGTGCCCGCAACCAAGGTACATGCCCTTGACCTGGAATCGAACCTGGGACCCTTGAGTCCACAGGCCAAACCGGTTAGGGTGCATTTGGTTTTTTAAAAAATCATTCATTTCTGTTGTTTGTTCCACCTAAGTAAGTACTTACTCTCTTCTTATATTTTTATTACTTATATAAGTTTTACAAAGTTCCTGAGACTCTTCATGATTTATGGAAGTTCAGCAGAAAAATACTAATTTCACTTAGTTATACCAGTACATCTCAACAAAAGATGAAGCTTATAAAAATGATCTCATAAAAATTTTGAACTCTCTCTGAATATGTTCCAGTAATTACTATTGTTAATACCTGAGGTGAACTAATTTTCCTTTTGTTTTTGTTTTATTAATTCTGAGAAACAATCGTTGTAAATAGAATTCTGCCGGCATCAGTTATCTGTAGTGCAGGCTTCCTCACTAGAATAATGAAACTGTTTCGAGTGACCTTGTACTGTACTGCTCTGAAAGGGTTGCAGCTGCTAAGCAACAAGAGCGTTGATCAGACTTCAGGAATATCTGCTGTATGACTCACTCCCAGGTGAGGCTTTCATTGACTCATGCTGGAAAGTGGTGTGTGTCTGTGTGTGCACACGTGTGAGAAGTCACGAATGTTCTGGCCTAGAGGAGTTCCCAATCCATCTGATCCAAGAGCTGTCGGCATTTCCGGAACTAAACTTCATACTCATAGAGTTTTTCAAATCCACCACTAATAGAGAAGGCTACATTAAAAAGCAAAGGTGGGTACTTGAATTATTAGGGGGATCACTTTATAAATTAAATAATTGTCTAACCACTATGCTGTACACCTGAAACTAATATTAAAAAAATGAATATCAACTGTAATTGAATAATAAAAATTTAAAGAGCAAAGTGGGATATTTGCAAAAAAAAAAAAATAGTCGTGAATTCTGAATTCAGTGCCTTCCTTAAAAATATGGATCAGTTTTTTTCAATCTGTAACAGAATTATTGTTCCATGAGAAGCTGAAGGGCATAAACACCATTCAACATACTAATAAAAAGTGGAATATTTACTACTCTGAAATAATTCTATGAAGGAAATGTTTGCTACTATCATAGCAAGTGATTCTCAACTTTTTAGATGTCAGGACACAATGTTTTTGTTTTGGTGTTTGTTTGTTTGTTTGTGTGTGTTTTTAAATATTTTTATTGTTGAGAGTACTACAGATGTCCCCCTTCTTTTTCTCCCTTTCCCCCACCACCTGGTTCCCACCCTGCCCCAGGCCTTCACCACCTGATTGTCTATGTCCATGAGTTATACATATATGCATATAAGTTCTTTGGTTAATCTCTCCCTTCCCCTCCCCCCTGTTTGTTTTTTAATGGAGAGGGGATAGTGTAGGAATTACAATTAGGGATGTAAGCAAGGGGCAGAGGGTAAGGAAGAACTAAACTTGTTCCCTCAATAGACACTTGCATTCCATAAAAGAAGAAATACTTTTAGCATTCAGGAGTTTTGAAGGATATAATAATCTAAGAAAAGTGTTCAATCATTTACTTACATTGAACAATTATAAATTCCCCTTAATTTTTCTCATTTCACTGTGGGTCAGTGAAATCTTTGTCAGAGGCCAGAGCTGGTCAAGCACAGCATTTGATAATCACCACTGCAGCCTGTGAGATTTGGAGCTTAGACCATCTAATCAGGAACACTTCTTGATGGTGGTAGCAGCAATGCTCTGGTTGCAAAACAATAGGATCCATGTTCTGATTAGATCCCAGGAGAGAATTGAATCTCTCTGAGAGTCAGATTACCCTCAGAAAATACTGAACATGTCAGAGAACACAGACAAAAGTTTAGATCGTGTGCAATCGTGTGTGTGTGTGTGTGTGTGTGTGTGTGTGTGTGTGTGTGTGGTGAGTGGTGTGTTGGGGGCATTTAGAGAGATTGCCTTTCAGTATTGATCACTACTTCTGCCCCATAGAGGCACCCTGCTCTGTGTTTGAATGGATCATGGTGTCTATCTGGTTAGTAAAGACTCAGACAAGAATGAAGGTAGGAATTGGGAGACATACTGAGCTCAGTGATGATGTTATTTTGTGGCTGGTTCTGCCAGCCTGCATTTCTGCTTAGAAAGGCTCATACAAAGAGAGGGACATGCCTAGAACAAGTCTCTCCACTGAAGATTAAAGCAGAAGTACTTAACCAACTCAAAGAACCACTCAATAGCTCTTTAATATTGGCGCAGAAAGGAACTTTGAGATCAGCATTTGACAAATAAGAATAAGAGTCCAACCAAGTAAATGTATCCACGATTATGTGACTAGTTTGTGGTTAGACCAGCAATAGAACTCAAGTCAGTACAATTTCCACTCTAGCACAAATCAATGTTACTAACTGCTGTTGTTACTGTTTTGGCCAGTTGTCCATATTAATATGTTAAAATTTACTACAAGAGCTAAATTAGTGAAAGGATCAACCATACAGTACCTCTTTGAGCATCAATTTCTCTTCGAGTATATAAAATATACTTCTATTTATAAAAATATACTATTTACTGAATGTACACTTTAAGCCATGAACCTCTCATATACAGTGCAATCCAGACGTAATTTTTAAGATGCCTAATTACATATTTGTACTAATATTGGTTTTATAAGTATTCAACATTTTGGTTCCTTTAGGAATATCTCTTAAATAACCATCCCCCTACACTTCCTAAAAAAGAGTCAAAATGTCATTTTCTGTCAGTATGAGAAAAATGAAAAGTGTTTCTACCCTTCAAACACATACACATTTTCTGTAATATTCTAAAATGAAGAGTAGAGCCCAGCTGGTGTGTCTCAGTGTTTGAGTGTTGATCCATGAACCAGGAGGTCAGGTTGGATTCCTGTCAGGGCACATGCCTGGTTTATGGGCTCAATCCCCAGTAGGGGGCGTGCGGGAGGCAGCTGATCAATGTTTCTCTCTCATTGATGCTTCTAACTCTCCTCTCTGAAATCAATAAAAATGTTTTAATAAAATAAGTGGCAGAGATTAGTTTCAAAAAGTACCTAATACATTCTTTTTAGAATAATCTTTAGAAAAACTAGCACATGGTACAGCCTTTTGCCTCTCTGGACAACCCTTCCACTGTTTTACTTGTAAATCAGGGGTGCTGAAGGAGAGAAGAAATTCAACGAAAAAAAAAAAAAAGCTCAAAATGGCATGAAACCAGCCCTCGGCTTAGATGAAATGACTGCTGCCACCCGCGGCTACGTCGGTGGCAGACATTCCCTCATTTCCTGCATGTCATCGTTTTCGTTTCGGTTCACTAACAGCCAAAGAGTCACGCAACTTCATACAATTTCCATTATGTTCTATTTCCCCCTACTGCGGTCTTCTGTGGCTGAAATTCATATCCTATTTATCATGGAAGCAGCAGAGAAAAATGTCCCTGCCTGTCAGACTTTTGGTGCAAAGGGATGGAAGAGAGCCCAGGCTCTGTTTTCCAAGCTCCCGGGGTGGGCTGATGCCAGCCCCTTAAAGAGGGAAGGCAGCAGGGAGGTCACCCAGGACCTCAGAGGAGACACTGGGCGTGGTTCCAGCGCCTGCGCTGCTCTCTGGGCCTCTGAGCCCCACGCTGGGACTCTGGGGATGAAGAAGGAGATGAATGACAGAACACTTAGAGATGAGTCGCTGTAAATGGTATTTCAGAGCATTAAATCACGCAAAACTGTAATCTCCCACTTAACTTAAAAGAGGAAGGGGGTGGAATGGCCTAGAATTGAGAATCGGACTTACCACATATGGATTGCATACTCCAGGAGAATGAGAACAATATTTATTAAAATATATTGAGTACAATCTCATTTTTAAATTTTAATTCTCAGAAAAGACGTCAGCAATGTGCCGTGCCCGGGACAGTAATCATGGTGGCAGTTATGCTACTGGGTTAAGTCTCCTTTCTTGTAGTTTGTATTTTGAGTAGATTTACAGCAAAGTAACATAAAGCTGTGGTCAAAAAAGAACTATAAAATAGTTGATGAGATGAAGAAGTGAGTCAGGAACATGAGGTAAATAGGGGAAAAACTAAAAGCACTGGCTTACCAGCTACCCTGATGGGAAAGAAACTTCTAGGTTTATTTGGTATGCTGATTGGTTAGTGATTTGAGTAGGTTAGATGCAAATAATTGAGCTAATTAAATTAATACTTAAGTTAGTCATTCCCTTCTCGTCCTGGTACCATGTCAGATATACGTGAAGCCTTTATTTAACTTTTCCCACATCCCATATTCTGACACCATTGCCCTCCTCTTTCCCACGGGTATATAATCCAACGTAGTTGAAACTTAGCATAGTGGTTAAAAGCTGAAATTTCCAAAGCCATCTTCCTGGGTTCCAATCCACTTACCACTTGCCACTGTGTGACCTGTAGCAAGTTATTTAGTGCTGTTGTGCCTCAGTTTCCTCATGTAAAATGGAGCTAAGGGTAACACATACTTCATGAGATATTTGTGAGAATTAAATGAGTTAATATGAGTAAAGCATTTAGAACAATTCTTGGTCAAATGGTAAGCAGTATGAGCTAGCTAATATATATACACAAGAGGCCCAGTGCACGAAATTCGTGCACGGGGGCGGGGGGGTGTGTTTGTCCCTCAGCACAGCCTGCAGCCTCTCCAATCTGGGACATCCCTCTCACAATCAAGAACTGCTGGCTCCCAACTGCTCGCATGCCTGCCTTCCTGATTGCCCCAACCGCTTCTGCCTGCCAGCCTGATCACCCCCTAACCACTCCCCTGCCAGCCTGATTGATGCCTAACTGCTCCCCTGCCAGCCTGTTTGCCCCTAACTGCCCTCCCCTGCAAGCCTGGTCACCCCTAACTGCCCTCCCCTGCAGGCCTGGTCCCCCCCAACTGCTCTCCCCTGCAGGCCTGGGTCCCTCCCAACTGCCCTTCCCTGCAGGCCTGTTTGCCCCCAACTTCCTCCTCTGCCAGCTTGGTCACCCCTAACTGCCCTCCCCTGCAGGCTTGATCACCCCCAACTGCCCTCCCTTGCAGGCCTGGTCCCTCCCAACTGCCCTCCCCTGCTGACCATCTTGTGGTGGCCATCTTGTGTCCAAAAGGGGCAGAATCTTTGACCACATGGGGGCAGCCATCTTGTGTGTTGGAGTGATGGCCAATCTGCATATTACTCTTTTATTAGATAGGATAGAGGCCTGGTGCACGGGTGGGGGCCGGCTGGTTTGCCCTGAAGGGTATCCCGGATCAGGGTGGGGGTTCCCTTGGAGCATGGGGGGGCCTGGGCGAGGGGCCTGTGGTGGTTTGCAGGCCATCCACGCCCCCTGGTGACCCAAGCGAAGGCCCTGGTATCTGGGGTTTATTTATCTTCTACAGTTGAAACTTTGTAGCCTGGAGTGGAGCCAAGCCTTCTGCTTGCTCCGTGGCAGCAGCCATTTCTGTTGGGATTTATGTATCTAATATAATTGAAATTTGTAGCCTTAAGCAGAGGCCTGGGCCAGCCAGGGTGTGAGGAAAGCTTGGCTTCCTTCATTGCCCGGGGCAACCCTAGCCTCCTGCTCTTTCCAGCTCCATAGCTGCCACCATTTCTGTTTTGATTTATGTAAATTCTATCATTGAAACTTTGTAGCCTTGAGTGGAGGCCTAGGTTGGCAAGGGCAGGTGGAAAGCTTGGTTTCCTCCATTGCTGGGGAAACCGAAGCTTCCCTCCTGCTCTCTGTGGCTGTAGCCATCTTGGTTGCATTTATTTGCATATTCACTACTGATTGGCTGGTGGGCGTGGCTTGTGGGCCCGGCTTGTGGGTGTAGTGAAGTGATGGTTAATTTGCATATTATTCTTTTATTAGATAGGATAGTTTTGAAAAATGTATTTTTATATATGCATACATTTTAAATTTATGTAAATTTTATCTTGCTATAGATCTACCTATAGAGGTAATCATGTGATTTTTTTCCCCTTTAGTCCCTTAATGTGTTAAATTGCATCGATAGATTTTTAAACAGTCTTTTCAGTCCTGAAATAAACTCTACCTGACCATGATGCACTTTTCTTATTACAACTCTTGGATTCAATTGAATAATATTTGATTTGGAATTTTTTAATCTATGAGCCTACAATTTCTTTTTTTCTCTTATTTCTCTTGTAATACTTCTTATGAGAATAAGCATAATGCCCCATAAAATGAATTGGGTAGCTGACCTTTTTATATTTTCTAGAACAATGTGTTTAATGTTTAATGGAAATCTCCCGTAAAGCCAATTATATGCAATTGCTTTTTATGATTAAGAGAAATCCACAATTAGCATTTAAGTGTAGTTACTGGCTATAATAGAGCTAAGTGTTCTATTTCTTATTGTTCCAATCTATGCATTGTCTTTTCCCAGAATTTATTGGGGTTTGAAATCAGTTGTTATACAGTTCCTAATATTATTTTATTTTATTTTATCTTTTTTTTTTTATCCCCCACTCTCCTAGCCCAGACTGGTGTGTTTTCCCTAGATGACATTTGGAATCTTTTAATAGTTGTAACATTAGCATACATTTGCATACCTTATGCTAATAGGGCTATTTATTTTTTTAATTTAATAAATCTTTATTGTTCAGATTATTACAATAGTTTCTCCTTTTTCCCCCCATAGTTCCCCTCCACCTGGTTCCCACCCCACCCTTTGCCCTTACCTCCCCCGCACTGCCCTCATCCATAGGTGTACAATTTTTGTCCAGTCACTTCCTGCACTCCCCATACCCCTTTCCCCCTGAGAATTATCCGTCCACTCCCTTTCTATGCCCCTGATTCTATTATATTCACCAGTTTATTCTGATCCTCAGATTTTTAATTCACTTGACTTTTAGATTCACTTGTTGATAGATATGTATTTGTTGTTCATAATTTTTATCTTTACTTTTTCTTCTTCTTCCTCTTTTTAAAGAATACCTTTCAGCATTTCATATAATACTGGTTTGGTGGTGATGAACTCCTTTAGCTTTTTCTTATCTGTGAAGCTCTTTATCTGATCTTCCATTCTGAATGATAACTTTGCTGGGTAGAGTAATCTTGGTTGTAGGTTCTTGCTATTCATCACTTTGAATATTTCTTGCCACTCCCATCTGGCCTGCATAGTTTCTGTTGAGAAATCAGCTGACAATCGTATGGGTGCTCCCTTGTAGTTAATTAACTGTTTTTCTCTTGCTGCTTTTAATATTCTCTCTTTGTCTTTTGCTCTTGGCATTTTAATTATGATGTGTCTTGGTGTGGTCCTCTTTGGATTCCTTTTGTTTGGGGTTCTGTGCGCTTCCTGGACTTGTAAATCTATTTCTTTCACCAGGTGGGGGAAGTTTTCAGTCATTATTTCTTCAAATAGGTTTTCCGTGTCTTGCTCTCTCTCTTCTTCTGGCACCCCCATAATTTTGATGTTGGTACACTTGAAGTTGTCCCAGAGGCTTCTTACACTATCTTCAACTTTTTGGATTCTTTTTTCTTTTTTCTTTTCTGGTTGAGTGTTTTTTGCTTCTTTGTATTTCAAATCTTTGACTTGATTCTTGCATTCCTCTAGTCTGCTGTTGGGTCTCTGTATAATATTTTTTATTTCAGTCAGTGTATGTTTAATTTCTAGTTGGTCCTTTTTCATATCCTCCAGGGTCTAGCTAAATTTATCAGCCTTTTGTAGGAAATTCTTGAAAAACCGTATAACCGTGGTTTTAAATTCTATATCCAGTCATTTATTTTCCTCCATTTCTTTCGTTTGTGATCTGTTACTTTGTCTCCACATTTTCACTGCTTCCCTGAGTTGGTAGGGTAGCTTTGTGTGCTAGGTTTCCTATATGGCCCAGTGGGTCAGCCTCCCCAGTCACCTGAGGTGGACACTTTTGGTGCACCCCTTTGTGGTCTGTGTGTACAGCCTTGTTGTAGTTAAGTCTTGATTGTTGTTTTTATCACTGGTATGAATTGACCTCCAGGCCAATTGGCTATGTGTATAGCTGTGTCTACGCCGGGAGACCTGTGCTGGAGACAGCCTTATAGAACCAGACTTGCAAAATTGCAAAATCCTCTGTGCTCAGCTTGGATGGGGCAAAGCCTCAGAGCTGAGCAGACAGTCTTGCCTTCCCGTCAGCCCTGCCCTTGTGCGGGCACCTCCAGGCCTCTGCCTTCCGCGACTCCCCTGAGTTTCCACCTGACAGTCCAGATTTCCCCAGGCTCGCCCAGAACTGGAGTTCAGTGCAGTCGGAACTGGGGTTTAGTGCAGTCGGGGGCTTCCTTCCCTCTCCCACCAGAGAATGCCAGCCAGGCACTCAGCCGCCCTTCCTCTCTGCACACATGTCTCCGTACCTCAGTCCTTTGCAGCTCCTCTGATTCTCCATGTGCTTTCCTCTTTCCTTCTAGTTGTAGAATTTCCACTCAGCCAGCTTTCCTGTGGTTCTGGATGATGTCTGTTCTGTCTTTTAGTCGTAGTTTTGAAATAGTTGTATGAGGCAGCAATTTAGGTGTTTACCTATGCCGCCATCTTGGTTTCTCCCTAATATTATTTTATTTCATCAAACTATGTAGCTATTTCCACTTTTTGTGTTAAATTTCATATGATTGCACCTTCTCCCTTAATTTACTAGACAGCATTGCCAGATTTTTACCTCCCCGCTACCTCTTTTTTTTTTTTTAATTTTTTCAAGCACTGTGCTTTGTTTTTCGCTATCTTTATCTAACTTTTTTCCTGCTGTTTTCTCTCTTGCTTCTTTTCTCATATCTTCTTGGATTTTTCATCTAGAGCAGCACTCTTGGTATTTATTTTAACCTCTGGTTTCCATTTCATGCGCTAAGGGGCACATTCAGAGCCACCCAAAACTCTTGCACTGCTAACTTCTCATGCTATAAAGCTTGGGGACCATCCTATCAGGGGTGGGGAACCTTTTTCTGCCAAGGACCATTTGGATATTTATAACATCATTTGTGGGCCATACGAAATTATCAACTTAAAAATTAGCCTGCTATATTTGGTCAAACATTTCATTAACTCACCTCTAATGCATTGGCAGGGCCAGAGCAAATGATTTTCAGGCCTTACACAGCCTTCATGCTGGATGTTTCCCACCCCTGCCTCGTGCTGAGCTGCCATTGTTTTTTTACCCTGAAGAGGCAACAAGAGCAAGAGAACTCTGTTTGTTCCATCTCCCCTCCATATTGCCTAGCCCTCCTCTACTTTTCTCACCAATTCCCCAAACATCAGGGCCCATTAGCCTTCTACTGCCACAAGGGTTTCTCATAGTTTTACATGATCATTTTTTACATGGATAACCATCACCTTCTTCTAATTCCTATTACATTTCTAGGGTTGAGGTCTAGAAAGAAATTAGCAGCTCCTGGTTATCTATCATCTTGTCCGGAACAGAAACAAACAGTGATTTCCAAAAACTGGATTTTTAGTATCAAGGGAGAATGCATTCTGTAGGAATAACTTTCTCATTTTAGGATGTGGAGGCCTCATTGTAGAAGGCAGACAGCATCAGGAAGCTGACCTCATAGGAGATTAAAATGAGGAAGGGGCAAAGAGACTCTCATGTGCTATATCCTGAAAGACTGTTACCTGTTACTTCCGAGAACTCTGCTGGTATAAAGATGGCACATTCTTGCACATTCTTTCCTTCCTGCTGTGCACATTCACTTACACCATAAAACAGACATACTCCTGTGACAAATTTGTAATTTTAAGAATCAAATCAAACCATGATCTTATTTACTTTTTTATCGTCTTTTTTTTTTTCCCCTCTCATTCCCTCAGAATCAACCTACCGACACCAAGCAACCATCGATGATGAAGTTGTCACCATGGAGATACTAGATACAGCTGGTCAGGTGAATAAGCAGTTCAGCTAAAATATTTTTTGGTTCAAATGAGATGTGCATATGAACAAAAGATACTTTCCTATAATTAACCAGTGATTCATAAAGACATTTTAACTTAATTATCTAACTATCTATATATCAATGTATTTGCAACAGTCTGTGTATGCATTCTTATGTAAATTACTCAGTACTTCAAGGAGTTTGGGAAACACCATAACATTCACATTGTCCACCCATGTTTTGAGGGGCGAATTACAAGATATTAATAGATTTTCGTGGTTAAAAGTGTTTTAAAATGCTCTGATAAAGTTAAACAGGAATCTTTCTTTATAGAAGTTCTCAGAGCATTTATTATGCTTATGTGTAAAGTAAATCATTAAGGACTTTAGTATATATTATATTCTAAATTTATCTGACCTCAGAATCTCTTCAGAATCTTTTATCTTAGGAATCTCTCCTTTAATATTCTTTCTAGACCTCACCACATCCTATTGAAAATATGAGCCATATTTTCATTAAACAATAACAATTTATTTAATATAAATTTGCTTTGAGGTCATTCAGTTCTGAGATTACCAACGGGTTCACAGATAGGTTTAGTTCCCAAAGATAGGAATGACCACTAGGAATGAGAATTAGGAAGCTGAAGGATTTCATGGTGCTTATCAGTGACCTATGACCCCAAGAAGACTAGTATTAAAGTATTTAATCCAAGAAATGTTCTTGCAAGTAACTATATACTTTTATTTCTCATCACCATCTGTTTCCTATACATGTTCTCACCTTCCACCCAGAACTGATTCTAGAAAGAGGCAGCAGGGAAGTACATGCCTGCAGAAGTCATTGAGCCCATGAAGGCAATGCATTTTCAAATCACACATGCTGCCTTCCTAGGAAGGAGTGATCACACCCTTTGAAAATCACTTCAAATGAGTTTCTATCATTATTGAACTACATAATTTTTTGGAGAGTTGAAATAGGAGAGAAAAAAAGCCAAAAGCCCCAGACTCTGAGTTTGACTCTTCTATACGATTATTCCGTTTTTCTGCCCTTGGTGGTTAATTGTCCATAATCTGAAGGATGAAGAGATAAAACAAATAAACAAAAAAAAAAATCAAAACTATTTCACTAAGCTGTGCCTCTCATTCTGATCTCTAAGGGGTAGGTAGGGTAAGGTCTACTTTGTTACCTGTTTGCTAATTCCTTAATTGTGATGAAAAGTCTCAGAGGCAGTATGCTTAACTAAGATGGCACTTTCTTTATAGTTCTTGTGATTAAAGGCTTAATGATGTAGCAAGAAAAATTAGAAGCAGAAAGTTAAGGTCTAAGCAGATAGAAAAGTTCTAGTTTCCTAAAATACCTTGCTATGTGTAAGTAATGCTTCTATTCCCAACCAATTTGAGAGGGTAAGCTTGTCAAGAACTTTTAATGACGCTGACTAGAAAGAATAGTAATTAAGGGATCACTGTTAACATCAGCAGCATCTCTACGCTGGGATTACTTCCAGGTCTCCTGACTGCTGTGTTTTTCTTGCCATCAGGAAGACACCATTCAGAGGGAAGGACACATGCGATGGGGGGAAGGCTTTGTGCTGGTCTATGACATCACTGACCGAGGAAGCTTTGAGGAAATGCTGCCCCTGAAGAACATTCTGGATGAGATCAAAAAGCCCAAGAATGTGACTCTCATCTTGGTTGGAAACAAAGCTGACTTGGACCACTCCAGGCAGGTCAGTACTGAAGAAGGAGAGAAGCTGGCCACAGAATTGGCATGTGCTTTCTATGAGTGTTCTGCCTGCACTGGAGAAGGGAACATCACGGAGATATTCTACGAGCTGTGTCGAGAGGTGCGTCGCCGGAGGATGGTGCAGGGCAAGACCAGGAGACGCAGCTCCACCACGCATGTCAAGCAAGCCATTAACAAGATGCTCACCAAAATCAGTAGCTAGGCAGCTCCGTTCTTGTGAAAGCCCTACAGAGGTGGGTCGGGTCATTGGAAACACTTTCTTGTCCTTTTCCCTTTTTTATCCCCCCAAATAAAAGAAAATACTCCAGCCCTTACTCTAACTCTGGGAACTAGCTGAGCTTCCCCTTGTTCCCAGCCTCCTGTATGTTGAGAAGTTATAGAGTGTTGTATGCAATTTCAGTGCTGACAATTACTCCCTTCCCTGCTTGAATAAGGTACACTTCCTTGCAATTTGAACATGTAATCACCAGAGATTCTGAAATGGCTGGGTTTGTGTTAAGCTATTTTTAGGCATCATCACTTTGCTTCAGTAGGCTGAAATCTTTTCAAAGGCATTTTTAAATTCCTTTTCTCGTCAAAGTCTACAAATGGTCACCTTAGAAGTTCAAGATAATAGGAAATACAGTAAAAACGCAGGAAGAGTAGCTGAAAGATTGGAGCATGGAATAGTGTCCTGGTTCCTATTTGAAGCAGGGATTTTGTGAATTATGTTATATTATCTTGTTTTTCTTGAACCCTTATTTTGTTCTTAAATTCAAACATGTTCTCACAAGGTTTTCCATTGTATAATAGAAAATTCCATTTCAATTGGTTCTCTCAATGATCCATTTATTGGTCATCACACCCTAATTCTTCTTCTGTAACTCCAACAAGAGTTCATTATAACAGAGGCAGTAGGACCCCTCCGCTCAGATCCTGCTATGCCCTTTCTCACCAAGCCCGGGGTGAAGTAAAGACACTAGGAATCTTTTCACCAAACCCTAGCTTTATTGAATGCTAACAGAGGGTTTAGAATTAGAGATGTCTGATTCATTTCTCTCTCTGCTTCTCACCTTAGCAGAAAGACAACAGTCCAAAAGCAGAAAAATTAAGAATGAACCCGAACTACCCTTGTGTTGGGGAGCCCAGCTCTGTGGCAGACACAGTGAGAAAAATTGGCCTCTGATTCATTACGTTGGTTACAGGACTTCTTCTAATTCAGGTTGGGACAAAAGTAGGTTTACAGCTGTTCATGTGGAAAATAATTAATAAATAATAATACAAGGATAATCTGTGTTTTGTGTACTCACAACTATAAACCTACTTTTGCCCCACCCTGTATTTTGGATAAATTAATTCACTTAGGAGAATTCAGAAAAGAATGGCTGATTAAAGTTCACTATATCCAAATAAATGTGTATAAAACAGGTTCTTATATTGTGAAAATGCAGTCTATAACTGATAAAACCTTATGATTCTTTTTTTCCTTATTTTGCCCCCATATATCAAGACTTGGGCACTTTATTTTAGAAGAAAATATGTATCTTTTACATATGTGTGTATTTATAAATGCATAGATATATGTATAAAAATGTGTAAGAATTGGAGGCTTTAATTCACCAAATGCATTTGGACAACTTGGTGTAACTATTTTGTGTGAATATAATAAAAAGCATAATTTTCATATTCTCTCACATTAGGACAGTCTTTCTTGTGATAACATGAAATGTTTGTAAATTTTAATAGACACTTGAGGGGACATTCAAATTGTAAAGTTGATGAATCAGTGAGTGTGATATAAAAAATAAGCTTCAGTTCACAATAATAGATATGATTTTTTTAATGCTCAGGTGCATATTTCATCAAATCCTCACAATAATCTTATGTAAGAGACGGTACTATGATTACAATTGCAGGGAAGAAGATATTGAACCACGAGTTTGCATATTTAGAGGGTAGAGGCAGGATTTAATCCAGAGAGGCAAAGTCAAACCCTGGAGCCCATGCTGACATTTGTAAAATATTAATAGACCAATATATGACTCCTGTTCCTGAGCTATAAAGTTGAAGACATGGAAAGAAGACAAATTGATAAAGACTAGCTTCAGTTGTGCTTTCATTCATGAAACAAATATTGATATATAAGTTGGACATGTAGCTTGACACAAGTTAGTTCATTTGATTGTATCTTGTATATATTGAAAAATATATACAAGTTATTCGGGGGAGGAGGTGTGTGAAAATATTCTAGGCAAAAGGAATAGCATGAAACTAAAATATGGAGATATGAAAGGTGATGGTAAGTGTAATTGAAAGCAGTTGTTGAGAGCTACATATATCATAGTTCAGGATAAAGGGGGAAGGATAACAAAGAGAAGGAATTAAAAGAAAAAATAAGGGATTTGGAAGTAAAAAAAAGGCAAAAATTCACATAACTGGAAGTTTACATGACTATATATTAATGGACCTAGTAGCTGACTTAGCTGTGATTAGTTCTCAGTAATATCCATTTAGACAGGGCAGGAAAAATGAAAGCAGAGTAAAATTGCTCTTTTTAATGTTGCCATCTTCTAGAATTACAGCCTATTTCATTCTCTCTTACCTCTACTTGGGGATGTAGCTCAGCCAGTTCCTATTAAGAGCAAGCTCCTAAGGAGACATAATGAAGTATACCGGTGCCATCTTAGGCCAAACACTAAGGAGGTGAAATTTATAGCCACCAACACCAGCAACTCCCCTCAACACATGCATACAAATCCAGACCTGTTAAAAAGGCATAGAACCGCTGGCTTAAATCCCAACTGGTAATTACACAAGAACATGAGATTGCACAAATATAAATTACTTATTCCTCTCATGCCGCAGGCTTTTCCACAAATGATGGTTATAAACAGTTGTGGTTTTTAAAATAGTATTTTAATGATGGAAACCTGTGTGTTCTTGAATAATAATGATGGGTTGTTATCACCACATTACCACTACCAATGTTTGCTGTTTGGAGTTGCTTTCCTTTTCTTTTAAGATTCAAAAGGCTTTATTCATAAATATTATGCCTCACAGCACTGAGGGAACAAGACCATAATTCAGCATCTTCCTTTTCAGTAAAGTGTAATACTTACAAGTTTGTAAATAAAAACAACATTTTGGATTCTAAGTATAAAACCAAACAAGCTTTCCTATTAAAACAGCCTATGCCCACCTTGAGAGTGCTGTAATAAAAAAGTAGCCAGTTCACTGGGTCAGATTTAATCAAGGTCAAGATGAATTCAGTTGTCCTGAGCTAATAACTTATTGGGAGATTCTGAGGGGGGAAATGGCATAAGTCTTTTTCCCCATAGGTTTAAAATGCTACATTTAGCAAACTCTGTATTCCCATATATAGGGCTCTATTTTTATATTAAACTACCTGCTTTTAAGTGCTTATTATAAAGTTACACTAAAAAGATAGCATGTTATTAGTGTAAGAGTAGACATTTAGATCCATGAAAAGAGAATAGAAAGACCAGAGGCAGAACCACATTTATATGATTGATTGATTTTTGACAAAAGCACCAAGAAAATTCAATGGGAAAAGAATATTATTTTCAACAAATAATGCTGGAACAACTTCATATCCATCTGCAAAATAAATAGCAACCCCTAATTTACATCATATACCAAAATTAATTCTAAATGGATCATCGACCTACACATGAGAGCCAAAACTATAAAACTTCCAAACTAGACAACAGGAGAAAATCTTTGTGACCTTGAATTAGGCAAGGATCTCTTAAAAAACAATAACCACAGCCCTACCCAGTTTGGCTCCCTGGATAGAGCATTGGCCTACGGACTGAATGGTCCCAGGTTCGATTCCAGTCAAGGGCATGTACCCTGGTTGCGGGTACATCCCCAGTGGGAGTTGTGCAGGAGGCAGCTGATTGATGTTTCTAACTCTCTATCCCTCACCCTTCCTCTCTGTAAAAAAATCAATAAAATATATATTTTTAAAAATAAGCACAAATAAAAGCAAAGTTAAAAATTTGTCATTTTAAAAGACCAAGAAAACACAACAGCAAGCCAGACTGGGAGAAAACCAGGTGGAATATACATATCTCACCAAGAATGTATATACAGAATGCATAAAGAACTCTTAGAACTCAACAAGATAAATAATGTGGTTAAAATATTGGGTTAAAAATTTTAGTAGATAATTCACCAGAAATGATATATAATTTACAAATAATTACATGAAAAGATGCTCATTAGATATTAGAGAAATGTAAGTTAAAACCACAATGTTTTACCAGAACACAACCAACATAATGGCTACAACTCAAAAAGACTGACAATAGAGGTCAGTGAGGCTGTCTACATTCTGGAACTCCATACATTGCCAGTGGGAATGCAAAATGGTACAGTCATTTTGTAAAACAGTCTGTGAGATAATTATAAAGTTAAACATATATTTAACATACACTCAGCAATCCTGTTCCTAAGTATGTCCCAAGACAAATAAATGAAAATCTACGTTCACATAAAGACCTGTCTACTAACATTTATAGTAGCTTTATTCATAATTGTAAAAAAAAAAAAATGGCAACAACTCAAGTCTCCATCAATAGGTGAATAAATAAACAAATTATGGTGTATTTTCACCATGAAATGCTGCTAAACAAGAAAAGGGCAAACTATTGGATAATTCTCAAAGCATTATGCTAATTAAAGTAAGCCAGACTCAAGATGCTGTATATGATAATCTTCCATCCACACAAAATTCTAGAAAAGGAAAACAATAGTAAAAGCAGATTAGTGGTCACCAGAGTCTGAAGATAACAAATGAGAATAGACCACGGAGTGGCTCAAGGGAACCTTCTAGGATAATGAAAATATCCTATATTATGATGGTTATAGTACTAATATGACTACATGCATTTTTTTTTAATGAATCTTTATTGTTCAGATTATAATTGTTTCTCCTTTTTCCCCACATATCTCCCCACCACCCAGTTCCTACCCCCCCTCTGCCCTTACCTCCCCCCCCACCGCTGTCCTTATCCATAGGTGTATGATTTTTGTCCAGTCTCTTCCCATACTCCCCACACAGACACCCCTTTCCCCCTGAGAATTATCAATCCACTCCCATTCTATGCCTGATTCTATTAAGTTCACCAGTTTATTCTGTTCCTCAGATTTTTAATTCACTTGACTTTTAGATTCACTTGTTGATAGATATGTATTTGTTGTTCATAATTTTTATCTTTCTTCTTCTTTTTCCTCTTTTTAAAGAATACCTTTCAGCATTTCAGATAATGCTGGTTTGGTGGTGATGAACTCCTTTAGCTTTTTCTTATCTGTGAAGCTCTTTATCTGCCCTTCAATTCTGAATGATAACTTTGCTGGGTAGAGTAGTCTTGGTTGTAGGTTCCTGCTATTCATCACTTTGAATATTTCTTGCCACTCCCGTCTGGCCTGCATGGTTTCTGTTGAGAAATTAGCTGATAATCGTATGGGAGCTCCCTTGTAGGTAACTAACTGTTTTTCTCTTGCTGCTTGTAAGATTCTCTCTTTGTCTTTTGCTCTTGGCATTTTAATTATGATGTGTCTTGGTGTGGTCCTCTTTGGATTCCTTTTGTTTGGGGTTCTGTGCGCTTCCTGGACTTGTAAGTCTATTTCTTTCATCAGGTGGGGGAAGTTTTCGTTCATTATTTCTTCAAATAGGTTTTCAGCATCTTGCTCTCTCTCTTCTTCTGGTACCCCCATAATTCTGATGTTGGTTCGCTTGAAGTTGTCCCAGAGGCTTCTTACACTATCTTCAACTTTCTGAATTCTCTTCTCTTCATGCTTCTCTGGAGGAGTGTCCTTGGCCTCTTTGTATTCCAAATCTTTGAGTTGATTCTTGCAATCCTCTAGTCTGCTTTTGGGTCTCTGTATAATATTTTTTATCTCAGTCAGTGTATGTTTAATTTCTAGTTGGTCCTCATTGAATTTATCGGCCTTTTCCATGAAATTCTTGAAAAACCTTATAACCGTGGTTTTGAACTCTATGTCCAGTCGCTTGTTCTCCTCCATTTCTTTGGTTTGTGATCTGTTTCCTTGCCTTCTCATATTATCTGCTTCCCTAAGTTGGTAGGGTAGTTTTGTGTACAAGGTGTCCTATTGGTTCAACGGGTCAGCCTCCCAGTTACTTGAGGTGGACACTCTTGGTGTACCCTTGTGTACTGTGTGTCCCCCAGCAGGAGCTACAGCAAGGGCTAGTTTTCTCCTCCTTTGCTTGGGCGGTTTTGGAGCAGTCTGACTGGAGCTGCAGTTAATTTGGTTGAGCTGCCCCAGAACAGGCCATTTATATGCAAAAGCCACTGAGTGGAGCCTGGGCAGGTTTGTAGAATGTGCGGGGCGGGGTTTCAGGGCTGGGCGGGGTCTCAGGGCGTCACTAGGCTGGGGTGTGGCCAACGGCGATGGCTGCCATCAGCCGTCTCTGCCTTTCCACGTTTCCAAGTCCCTACGCCCTGCGCTCCAGCGCAGTAAACAATGATTGCTGGGCGCACCTCTGCAAAAAAGTCACTCTCACTTTCCGACCCGATGGCCGAGAGTCCAGCTTCTCCCGTAGTGTCCCCAGAAACTGGATTTCAGAGTGATCGGGAGCTTGTCTCCCTGCGGGTTGAAGAAAAGCTGCGCACCCAGCCGCCCGCCGCCGGCCCGATTCGCGTGCCTCCGTACCTCAGCTTTTCAGCGATTGTGTTCCTTTCTCTTCTTAGTTGTAAATCTTCCACTCAGCCAGCTTTCCCGTGGTTCTGGGTGGTAGACGTTTTTGTCTTTTAGTTGTATTTTTGAAATTGTTGTGTGAGGCAGCAGATTAGTTGTTTAACTATGCCGCCATCTTGGTTCCTCCCTATATACATTTTTTAAAACTCATCCATTTGTAAAATTAAAATTGGTTTATTTATTGTATGTAAATTATACCTCAAAAAATGCTGATTAGAAAAATAAACATCTGTCATTTGGGAATTCAGCGGGAAGGGCAAGTGCAAGAAAGCCATCCTGAAATCTATTTAAAACAAATGTCCAACATCTCTGAATAGGGTTTTAATTTGCAACATTTCTATTTTTAATAAAATAAGAATATTTTAGTGCCACTTAAATTCTCCATGCTCCTATAACCATTTCAGGCTCCCTGGCTCAAGTACCTCCAGTCAATGCAGACCCATTGCAAGTGAAATTATTCTGTTCCCTTGTATCCAAACCATCTTATTTTTCCTTAAGAACTGTAAACAAGTGTTTGGGCTTTTTGAGTGTGTGTGTGTGTGTGTGTGTGTGTGTGTGTGTGTGTGTGTGTGAATGTACTCCTTACATGTTTTATGAGAGAAGAAAATTTGGTTCGTTCTATGAAAGAATATTTTTAAGAATAAAAACCTCACTATTCAGTAACCGAGTGAAGTAGTTGATGATGCCTTCTTGATGTTCCTTTATGATTCATAAGATTCTATAAACATTGTCATAAAAAATTTTACTTAATCATCCTCTTCATCTTCTCACTCCTTGGGGAAACAAAGGGCTTATTGCAAAAAGCAAGATAGTACATTGAAACAAATAAAGATATTGATTACTTCTATTTCCTGAGCTTCTGAGTCTATCTATATATTGGTAGTGTCCAACTATAATTTATGTTCCTAACGTTTCTTGTAAATTGGCTTTCGGGAGTGCTGAATGAAATTTCACTGGAAAACAAAGTTATAAATTATATTTAGATTCTCCAGCAGGTTTATAGAAACCTGTGTAACCCATAACATAGCACTTTTCTTCGTGAGGAATACATTAAACATAAAATTTAAAAAAACCCACAAATTTATTTTCAGCATCCTCTCACCTCTCCTTCTGTATCTCTCCACACATGCTGGTGCCCCCTCCCCTGGTTCCTTAAACCCTTGACTCTATAGCTTCTTTAGAGAGTGGGGGAAATTAGGAATTTTTAAAAGTACAATTTACAGGAGATGAGTTTCTATAAACTTCCCATAAATATACAACAGACAAAAGGGAGCTGGTGATTATCTAATCCTCCAGCATTTCCCAGAGTAACATTTTTGAGTCCATAGAGTGCTACTAGTTACCATCTATAATAATAAAAGCATAATATGCAAATCGACCGAACAGCCGTCTGGACGTCCTTCCAGATGAAGCCAGGACTGCAGCCACGGTATTGAGGCAGCTGCCACAGTTGCGAGGGATCAAGGCAGCCACCGGGGCTACAAAAGCCTACTCTTGCAGGAATTTCATGCATCGGGCCTCTAGTTTAAGAAATAAAAAGGATTCTGTTTCAAATGAATTTGGAAACAGTGGATTAATGCAAGAAAAGCACGTTTCATTACTGACTTCCTTGAGCTTCATATGCAATTAAGGTTGTGCATCAGTAAGAAGGGTTTAGTAGCACAGTGTTGCCTAAAAACTCACGGGCCCTGATGATGCACCTTGCAAGACCAGTGTTCAGTGAACTATATTTTGGAAAATAATGTGTTCATCTTATCTTTGAAGAATTTCTTCTACATCATCAGGGCTTGCCTTGAATAACACCAGTGATGGAGAGTTCTCCTCTTCAGGAGGGTTCCTTTGTAGGACATGCTATTTTTTTAAAATAGAGCTGCCCAATAAAGACATTTTGTGAGCCATAAGTGGAAGTTAAAATGTTCTATTTTAAATTTATTAGACTATTAATTGCCCAAATTTAAATTATTGAAATTAAAAAAGTTTACATTTATAGTAAAAACAAAATACATGGAGTTCATTTTAATATGTTTTATTTAGCCCAATATATCTAAGATATTATCATTGCAATATGTAGTCAATATAAAAATTATTAATTTATGAGATATTTCTTTTTTTTGCTAAGTCTTTGAAATTTAATGAGTACTTTCAATTTACAGTGCATCTCAATTCAGATCAAACATATTTCAAGAGTTCAATAGCCATATACGACTAATGACTTCTCTATTAAAAGGCAGCTTTAGAATCTTTTAACATCTGAATCTAAATCCTTCTTTATTTTGAACAAATCTAGTCACTAAAACATTGAAATTAGAATCCTGAATTTTAGATGTGAACGTGCTCGTAGAAATCACCTAATACAATCCTCTCAATTTGTAGCCAAGTAATGAAATAGCAATGGGATTGGAATACAGGCTGTTACATCTTCCTGGGCCCCGATATATTAGCCTGCTTTAAAATTAAAACATTAGAATTGAATTTATAAAAAGAATTGCTAGCTTTACCTTTAAAAACAATCATTATAGAATTCCCGTTAAAATTTGTCTACCTCCTATTTATCCGAAGAAACCCAAGACACTAATTCGAAAGAACATATAAACCCCTACGTTCATTACGGAATTATTTACAATTGCCAAGATATGAAAGCAACCCAAGTCCCCATAAGTAGACAAGTGAATAAAAAAGCTGTGGTACATATATACAATGGAATATTACTTAGCCATAAAAAAGGTATAAAATCTTGCCATTTGCAACAATATGGATAGACCTAGAGGGTACTATGCTAAATGAAATAAGTCAGTCAGAGAAAGACAAATACCATATGATTTCACTTATATGTGGGATCTAAAGAACAAAAGAAATGAACAAACAAAATTGAAACAGACTCACAGACAGAGAGGGAACTGATGGTTGCCAGAGGGGAGAGAAGTAACAGAACTGGGTTAAAGAGGTGAAGGGATTGAGAAGTACAAATTGGTGGTTACAAAATAACCATGGGATGTAAAGTAAAGCATAAGGAATATAGTCCATCATATTGTGATAATTATGTATGGTGCCAGATGGGCACTGGGAATATCGAGGGGAACACTATGCAAAGTATGTGATTGTCTAACCACTAAGCTGTACACCTGAAGCCAAAACAAAATAATATTGAAAGTAAACTATAATTGAAAAAAAATTTTAAATTGTCACCTCCAGAAAATTTAGTGTGTTATTTTTTTAATAAAAATTCATTTTGCAAACACATTTCCCAGACTGCACCTACTGCATAAAGTGATGCCACCTGCCCACTTCTAGTGCCAAGCTAAAGAGCAACACTTGTCTGTTGCTACATTTTCTCTGTATGAAGTACTTAAATCAGCAGTGTAATCATATAATAAACTCAGCTACCACAGCCAAATTAGTGATGTGCTAATCCTTCTCCATTCTCTCAGGAGAAGAGGCATCCAGCTTCCATTTATCTGCTCAGTTTTTGTCCCTAAGCCAGATAAATTACAATTTAAATTTTAAAATTCACTTTGCCAGTTTTTCTCACCAGCATATTCTATTGGACCTTGGTGGGGTGGAGGTGGGGGGGGGTGAGGGTGGGGATTAGAAATAGGCAAACAGATTTAATTATCTACACAACCTTTTCCAAGCTATTTTTCTATGGAAAATTGATACATTTCACATCCATATTGACTTATTATAAAAAAAATTACTCTAATTATTACTCTAATTCCTAGTAAATATTATGCACAAGTTAACTAGAACACCAAATGAATGCTTTTCTGGGAGTAAAGGAATACAATACAATCAAAGGATAGGTGAGCACAAAGCAGGCAAAGCACTCTCCATCCAAGCTTCTCGGGGACAATGACAGAAACAAACAAGCAAGAGACATGCAGCTGTAACCATGTTGCCTGATGCATGTTGCCTTCCCACTTGAAATTAACAGTGAGTCAACATCCTGTCTCCAGCAACCATCTTGGCTAGAAAAAAAATCCATTAAAGTCATCACTCAGAGAAGGGAGCAGAAATTATACTGGACAAATGTAGGATGCTGATAAATGATCTGATCATGACCATCAAACATCAAAAGCAATTAAAGCAGATTGAAACTCTTCTCACCAACTGTAAATACTGGGCACCAGCCCATAAACTATACTGCTGTTCCTGAATTCTGCTGAGCCTAAAGCTAGCTACACTCTGGACTACCACGCCCCAGATGTTACTTCCATATTGCAAATCATGTCCTTTCTAAAGAGTCAAGGGCAAATCATGGGGGGGGGGGGGCGGGGTCTGAACCCATAATAAATAGCCCTTTCTCTTGGGACATCTTGGTCAAAATCTCTCCACAGCTTTGGGGACTATAGGAATCCCCAGGCTATCCTAACACAGCTGAGCATTCTATTCCCTATGGAAATGTTTCTCAAAATATGGCCCATGGAACACTTAGTGGAGTCATCTGGGATACTTGTTTAAAATTTAAATCCTGGGCCCGCTCCAGACTTATGAAACCAGAATATATGGGAATAGAGCCCAGAAATCTGCATTTTAACAAGCTCCCTAAGTGATGATTGAATACACCAAAGCATGACAACCTCTTTTTTTGGGGTCAAAAATACAGAACAAGAAAATTATATCAGATATCTCAAGTATACATTTTCTGAATAATCTATGAATCTTTTGTAGGCAGGGAAGTATCTCTAAATTGTTAGTTTTCTGCTACCGTACAAATGGATCTGCCAGATCTTCACATGACTGTGCAGGAGCCTGGGTTCCCTGATGGTCTAAGAGTTTAATAAGAACTTTGATTGAAGCCCCTGGCTCATTCATATAGCTTCTGGAGAAGGGGAGAAACTGGGTTTCTAATGAAGTGTTTCACCTCCAACTTTATAATAATACTTGTTTAACTAAAATGGTATAAAGAACTCGGGCCAACATTGTGTACCTGAATGCCAGTGTCTCTGTAACCATCTTGTTGTTTTATATACAGACTAGAGGCCTGATGTATGAAATTTGTGCAAGAGTAGGCCTTCCTTCCCCCAGCTGCAGGCACTGGCTTCCCTCTGGCACCCAGGACAGGGGCTTCCCTCACAGCCCTGGCTTTGTCCAGAAGGTCATCCGGAAGGATGTCTGGAAGGACATCAGGTCTAATTAACATATTATGCTTTTATTATTATAGATAAGACACTATCTTGAAAAAGCCTTGGCATCAATTT
Organism: Eptesicus fuscus; assembly: GCF_027574615.1. Lineage (NCBI taxonomy): Eukaryota > Metazoa > Chordata > Mammalia > Chiroptera > Vespertilionidae > Eptesicus > Eptesicus fuscus. The sequence goes on from NC_072479.1 coordinate 81,806,417, forward strand.
ACCAGGCTCCTTTAATGTACCACCTTTGCTTAATTTGAGCAGAAATGCATCTAAGATGTGGGGAAAGGAGTTAGATATGTTAATTTTTGATGCCTTAAGGCAGCATCCCAAATAGCCTGTGGATAAACTGCTAAACCTCTTCAGTGATGTAAGACCCAGGATAATTTGTGCTGTGGAGAGAAAAAAGAGCTTGTGAGGAGGTGTGGAGACTGAATCCTGTATAGAGAGAATGGTGATTTGGGCTATAGCCTAAAGTTCTCAAGGGAATGAGAGAAATTTGTTTAACCCGAGTACTGGGAAAGCCTTGGGGAAATGATTACAACACTATCTGAAGTTTTTTCCCATCTCAAGCATCTGATTATTCTTCATCATTGAAGGGATCATGGATCTAGGTAGGCATCAATGGCTCAAAATCCTAAAATCTAGAAAGTGTTGATCATTTGGAAGGCGGCTTAGACTTAATACTCCTCAGTATGCAATAAAGCAAAACAAATTTACAACCACTTTATTGGAAGTGTAGAGGAGAGATAAGCCTAAATATTTCCAGCAAGCAAAGAATAGTATATAGAAATTGATTGAAAGATATTTGCTACACTAAAGCTTACTTTTATTTTTTTCCCCTCAGGTGGAACTTTTATTATTTTAAACTGAGACAAAGACCTTTTTTCGAGGATGGCAGTAGCACAATCATTGTCACAAGCATGATGTCCATTTTTCTGGAAAGAATATGCCACAAATCATGTTACTCTTATTTTCAATAGCATTCTTCCAAAAATTAAGACATTTCCACTTGTGTCACACATTCAATGACGAGTAAATTCAGTTTTCTTTCTGCCTTTGGGTAAATAAATGGTGTCTCTCGGTGATGTGGTGTGAGGGCTGATTTTTAACATTGCCCTTCACTCCAACCACTATCAGCCCCTTCAGTTACCACTGAGCTCCTCAGTGGTTCTCTGTGGTTCCAAATCCATCGCAGCCAAGCTGTCAAGATCCTTTCCCTCTTCCTCTGTTAGAACTCCCTGGCCAGCCCTGTTCTTTTCCCTTTCTCCTGCATGGCATGGGCTCATCGGCTCCTCAGAGTCATAGAAGTCAGAAACTTGGCTGACTTTTTCCTGAACTGGAGGAGCTGATCCAGCTCAGCCAGCCGGTCATACTGACTTTTTAGATCCAGTCTGAAAACCAGGTTTCTCTTCTCATATCTCCAATTCACATCCTCCTCAAAGGGCTTTTACTCCCACCAGTCACAATTGTACTCTGGGAAGAGATTCTTCTCATTCAGGTCAGCCCATTTTCCTCTTCACCCTCCATGAAACTGTCATCCACGCCATCTTTTCTCTCGCAATGCCTGCTCTTCATACTGTTGCCTTGGAGCCTGGCTTCCTCCCTGTTCTCTTTAAAATCCTGCAGGTTCTCCTGCTGCTCCCACTTCCTTTGGGCCCCTTCATCACACTCACTAAAGCTTACTTTAAAAATCAATAACATTTTGTTTACTCAATGTTTACTTTGCTCGATGTTTGTGAACTTAATACTTATCAGTGTAGTTGACCATCTAGCCTTGTTTTTGTTACTCAAGGTCCCTGAACTTGTCCAGAGCAAGTTCTTCCATCCTGGGGATTCTCAGAAACTCTGGTTCAAGGAGGAGTAAGGTGCATTTTACTTTCTCCCTTCACTATATAGAGTCTTCCACATAAGTATTGCCTCTTCTTTAACAAACGCATTCCTGTATCACATATGAACTACATGACCTGTATTAGTCAGTATACCTTCATTCATAGCTGACAGAAACTATGCAATCTGGCTTAAGCATGAGTGGGAAGGTCGGGGATCAGGGCTTCAGGCACGGATGGATCCAGGGAATTAAAGTAGATGTTACATAGGATCTATGTGGGAAATCATCTCTACATCCACAGTCCTCTTTCTAGGTGCTTATTTTCCACCGTTATTTTTACAATTGGGGAAACAGCCTGCCTGTGACTATGTTGCTACCTGTGCTTGGAACACTATTTCTCTATGTGCCCCTTTACACCTTCAAGTGTTTACACTTAAAAGTCCAATTCTACAAAACTACTTTAAGGAAATTTAAGAAAAATGAAACAAAGGAAATATTAAAGATATTAATTGTATTGTTAAGTATCCCAAAAATAAAAAAATCAAGCAAATAAAAAAAATGAAAAAAAGGAAGCCACTTACATATCCAATTATAAGGGATTTGTTTAAAATTACAGGATAGGCAAACACATTGCAATATTATTGACAATTTTTTTAAAAGATGGGAAAGTGCATAGGGCCTTTTAAAAAAATTATAAATGTAATATAAATTATACAAATAAATCTCAACCATGAGATATATAAAATATGTAAGAACTGTGCATAAAAAGAAAAAAGACAAAATGCTAGCATTGCTGTCTTTTACTGGATTATGGAGGACTAGTTTAGGTCTGGCAAATAACCTGCACATGTGTAACTTTTAAGGTAAGAAAAATACACTATAACCAATATTAAAAATAAATACTACCTGGTCTTAAAGATTCAGCTTAAATATCACCTTTTCAATGAAATTTTTGCTGACTTCTTTTTATCCTTCCTTGTTTTCACAGATTACTTGGTTTATAATGATTACTTTATTTTATTCAAATCTTTTTTTTTTTTAATATATATTTTATTGATTTTTTACAGAGAGGAAGGGAGAGGGATAGAAAGTTAGAAACATCGATCAGCTGCCTCTTGCACACCTCCTACTGGGGATGTGCCCGCAACCAATGTACATGCCCTTGACCGGAATCGAACCTGGGACCCTTCAGTCCACAGGCCAACGCTCTATCCACTGAGCCAAACCGGTCAGGGCTCAAATCTTTTTTTTAATTTATCTTTATTGTTGAAAGTATTACAGATGTCCCCTTTCTTTGTCTATTTGTTTTTCCCATTGGCCCTCTCCACCCCTCCCAGGCTTTCACCACTCTATTGTCTTTATCCATGGGTTATGCATATGTGCATATAAATTCCCCTTTAATCTCTCCCCAGATCACTTGTTAACTTGCATTGTGGTGATTTATGTTTTTGTCAATCTCATGAACCAGATCATCCTTCATTTGATTGTAGGTGTCATGCCTTGTTTTGGTTTTGGTTTCAATAGCCCAGAAGACATGGTCTTCTAAAACCTTGATATCATTTGCAGTAATTATATTAAATATTGAAAGTGTGAGAATTGCAGTTCTCTTGATTTTTAGCTACTACAACTTCTACCTTCTATATTAGTTTCTGAGGATGCAGCTAGGGACTTTTAAAAAATCAAACCAGCAACTAATCCATAAATAAAAGAAATCTGACTTCAGCTACCTGGACAAATTCAATCTCTGAAGGAAAATTGCCATTGTTTCCAGAAAAGGGGGTGGGAGGGAACAATACATCAGAAATAGAATTATAGCCCAATGACAAAGCCAAAATTTTAAATTTGGAAGCATATAATCTGTGATCTTTGTCCAAGATAAAAATGTCATGTTTTATTTGACACATCTGCATCCACTCGGTTATAATCAAGCTTGGTTTTGATCCTCGATTCTAGTAGTAACTATGGAGCCAAAACCACCAGCTTCAAAATGTCCAGTTAGTAAAGCCAGTTATTTGTTTTCCATGGCACCCAAAATAACCCAGTTGTTAAGAATTTAAAAATCTGAGGTTAGCAAATTGACCTGTGGTCTTGTCTTGTCTGAAATATAACCTTAAATTCTAACTCTGAGTAGTTGAGGATGAATACAACGAACTCATATTGTAGGGTTCAACCTGTCAGAAATCTGAAATAAGTAGTTTGTCTTACATCTCTGTTTCCCTATTCAAATTATTCTTTCTTTCAGTGTCTTGTTCACTCTTTCTCTTTCTTTTCCTCACTCTCTCCCTGGCTTAATACCATTTGCTGTATAGCAAATGAATAGGTTCAGAACAAAAACCTAATTTCAAAATAATGATGCCTTACTTATATTTCTTAATATTTTAAAGTGAATACATGACTTATAATAATACTTTTTTAGACCCCCTTACTTGGCAAAAGGAACCGGGCAGATGGAATTAAGTAGAGGACCTTGAGGTGGGGAAGTTATCCTGGATTGTCCAGGTGGGTCCAATCTAATCACATAGGTCCTTAAAAGCAGAGACTCTTCCCTGGCAAGTCAGAGAAAGACATGTGACAACAACCAGAACAGATTAGAGAGATGCTGACTAGACCCACCAGTGCTGGCTTTGAGGATGGAGGGAAGGAACCATAAGCCAAGAAATGCATGCAGCCTCTAGCAGCTGGAAAGGACAAGACATATATCCTCCCTTAGAGCCTCCAGAAAGGAACACAGCCCACTGACACCCCGATTTTAACCAAATGAGAGCCATGTCAGACTTCTGACCTCCAGAACCAATAAATTAGTGTTGTTTTACATCACTACCTTTCTGGTAATTTGTTTGAGCAGCCATAGAAAATGAAAACAGGTATGCAGTTAATGAGTGGCAGAGGGAGGACTAGAATCCTATTTTTACTAATAGTTACTAATATTTTTACTAATATTTGCAATTTGTCTATCATATGTTAGTCAATTCACATATTATTATGGTGAGTCTATAAGAATAACCTATGAGGTAGATATTATCCCTAGTTTTCAGATTTAAAAAAGTAAGACTTGAGACCGTTAAATTATTTGCCTAAATTCATGTAACTACCAGTCAAAAGAACTGCCTTTGCTATTGACAAATCCTATATGTTCCCAGCATCCCATACTGCTTCCTGGCTCTGGGCTCTTGACTTCTAATAGAGCCTGCCTTTAAGACTGAGCCTGTTACATGGATGGACCTAGAGGGTACTATGCTAAGTGAAATAAGTCAGGCAGAGAAAGACAAACACAATATGACCTCACTTATATGTGAAATCTAAAGAACAAAATAAATGAACAACAACAAAACAAAACAAAAAAACCCACATGAAACAGACTCATAGATACAGAGAACAGGCTGATAGTTGCCATATGAGAGGGTGGTTGGGGGAGGGGGTGCTGGATGAAAAAGGTGAAGGGCTTGAGGAGTACAAATTGGCAGTTACAGAATTGTCACAGGGATGTAAAGTACAGCACAGGGAATACAGTCAATAATATTGTAATATCTATGTATGGTGTCAGGTGAGTACTAGACTTATTAGGGGGAATCACTTCCTAAGTTATATAAATGTCTAATCACTATGCTGTACACCTGAAGCTAATACAATATTGAATGTCAACTATAATTGGGGAAAAATAAAATTAAAATTAAAAAATAATCACTCACCATAAAAAAAAAGACTCATCCTGTTATTAGCACAATTATGAACTACATGAAGTTTTTTCAAAACATTCCAGGTGTGCAGCGCTTTAAGCAGCCCAGAGATCCTCTGAAATAGGACCTCTAACCCATGCATGCTGTTAGGAGCTAAATTGTGTTCCCCCCAAATTCACGTGTTGAAATATTAACCCCAATACCTCAGAATGTGACTCTATTTGGAGGTAAGACCTTTAAAGAAGGAATTAAGGTAAACTGAGCTTGGTGATGGTGGGGAGGTCCCAAATCCAATATGACTGGCGTCCTTATAAGAAGAGCGGATTGGGAGACAGACAACACAGACAGAAGGATGACCCTGTGAGAATACAACAAGAAGGCTGCCATCTGCAAGCCAAGGAGAAAAACCACAGGGGAAATCAAGCCTGAAAACACCTCGATCTCAGACTTCTAGACTCCAGAACTGTGCAAAGATAAACATATTATTGAAGTCCCAGCCCTAAAAAAAAAATAAAAACTAATATGCATGCCCTATACCAAACTCATCATCTTCCAGAGATAGATTTAATTGGTCTGGACAGGTTTTGTGTACCAGGTTCATGTTTGTTTGTCTTAATGTAGATGAATTCTGTTTCCAGAGAATACAGAACTGGTTCTTTATAGATTAATAGGATTTTAACAGATGGGGAAGAATCATCTCCAATAATTCAGGTGTATTCACAAAATGTTCATTTGAGTGTTATGTAAGATAACGTTAGTATATCGGATAGCTGGAAACCAGCTTTATCTAGTTTCCATGTAAATATTTCTACTGGGAATGGGTCTATATTTCCCCTGGGCAGTGGCCGTTGCCATCCACAGCTTGACTGGTGTCACCTAGCTATGGCAGGTACTTATGTAGAGAAAAGTATGTTAGCTTGTGTTGAGGGCCCAGTCTGAGTTCGGACCCTGCTCTCATCTGTGTGAGCTTTAGTCTACCTAATTTTCCTGGCATTCCATTTCTTTCATTGTTACATCCTCACCTTTTCTTAGGAGTTCAGACCAAAAAAAAAAAAAAGCCTTTCATAAGAGACTTCTATATTATGGCTATTCTAAACACAGTAAATACAACCTCAAAATTTCCTATGTTGAATTTCACAACGAGAAAAGTTGCTTCCTTCAATGAGAAAATGAAAATTTTCTACTTCCCCTTCTTGCCTAAAATTCTATAAATATAAATCCCTTTCTCAGTGAGTATATCCTGAAATCTTCAAGAAAACATTATTTTAGTAGCTTTTTATGACAATTGCACATATGAAAAGTGGTACTTGCTCCTCTGGCCTGGGTAAATGGAAAAAGAAAATTACTGCTTTTAGGAAGAGCGGGTAAGGAAACTAGAGGCTGCCATTCTCATGATGCCAAGTTCTCTGCCCGGTCAAGTTTACCTACTTTCATCCTGCCTGGCACATGGAGGGCAAAGATTCCAATAGTTCCTTGCTCTTCAATGTTTAACTATCTTCCTGCTGGGAAAAGGGGCTTTAAACATTCCCAAAATGTACTTATTCATTCTCTAATTAAATATTTAACCTTCAGAAAGACAATTATAAAATTGGTAGCTATTTGGATTTTTCAAAATGATGTTATTTAATGTCAGTCACATCAATCACAATTTCTTCTAATGTTCTCAGAGCACCAGTGACCTCAATCTCTTTTTCCCTCTCTGTTCCTGTGCCCAGAATTTCCAGAAAGCATCTTCATTCCATGCAGAGCGAAATGACCCCTGCATTTGAATTACAGACTCATAAGTTAAAAGGAGGTGTTTTTTTATTGGCCATTTGTTTAATGACGCTGCCAACTTGGCTACAGTTTGTTCGGGCACTTGGCATGAGTACCCCCAAAGGGCTGACATTTGGCCCATCAGCACTGAGCACAGGGTACATCCTCTGAAGGCCCAGATAGCGGGCACATTCTAGTTGCCACCTCTTAAAGTCTTTAACATTTTATGTCATCCACTCTGTACCATAATCAGACATCCTATTTATTGTGAATTTGCATTTGTATAATTGTCTTGTGTTTCTTTACTGGACTTTAAATTATTTCTTTATATACTCCAGGGCTTTCAACAGTACTAAGAATAAAGTTGTTGCTCAATATTTTATTTACCTGAGACATGAAAATGCTGGTCAGAATATAATTATTATGAAAAACTTAGGATGTTTATTGATACTATAATGTAATATCTAGGACTTAAATAGATAATGAACATAATTAGATAACAACAAACATTAATACATAATAAACAGCAGAGGGAAGACCCCTTTCACTGTGAAACTTTCAAAAGACTGTTTTATCTGTAAACATCACCCATTACAATTCCTTCATTTTTCTTGAATAATTCAACACAACAGGCAGCTCTATTAATAATTTAAAATGTAGTAAGTATGATGTCAAGTCACTTTTTTCCAGATATATAAACAATGGATTATAAATTTCCAATTATCACTGATTGGACTGGTGTCACCTAGATGCCACATCTCACTTTTCATGGCCATTATACCTTCAACTAGAGGCCCGGTGCATGAAAATTCATGCACTGGCGGGGGAGGGGGGCTCTCAGCCCGGCCTGCCCCCTCTCACAGTCCAGGAGCCCTCAGGGGATGTCTTACTGACAGCTTAGGCCCAGTCCCCATGGCCGATGAGGAAGAGGCACCCCCCCCATTACCCCCTTGCTGCTGCCTCTGGCCTCCCTCTGCAGGAGGTGACCTGGTGATCAAGGGAAGGCGATGTCCCCATCATGCTTCTGCTGCTGCCACTGCCAGCCACGTGGCTGCCTGAGCCTTGGCCCGGCCCTCATTGCCTGAGCCTCAGGCCCTAGGCAGCAGCAGCCATCATCTGTGACTTGCCTGAGCCTCGAGCCTGCCCTGGGCAGCAACAGCCACCATCAGCAGCTTGCCTGAGACTTGGGCCAGCCCTGGGCAGTGGCAGCTGCCATCTGTGGCTTGCCTGAGCTTCAGGCCAGCCCTGGGCAATGGCAGCCGCCATTGGCGGCTTGTCTGAGCCTTGTGCCAGCCCTGGGCAGTGGCAGTTGCCATCCACAGCTTGCCTGAGCCTCAGGCAGCAGCTGCAGCTTTGTCTGGAAGGACGCAGCATCAAGTCTCCACCAACGCACGCGCGCCTTGCCGAGTACACAGCCCCACCCATCCACGCGCACCTGCCACGCATGCAGCCTCCTGCTGATCGGTCGTTATGGTGTGATGGTGTGACTACCATTAGCATATTAGCTCTTTATTATATAGGATGTGTCTATGGGGACCCTCTTTGAATCAGAGGCTCATTGTGTACTAAAGTAAATACCTGTTGCTGTCCCAGACATTTTAGAAATTGTAAGCATACAAGAAATCAGAAAATGTTTACAACTTCTTTAATATATATACAAAAAGTTTTTTTTTAATATGGTGGGCACTTGCTAATAAATAAAGTGACCATGTATACCATCCACATAAACACTTCAGAGCAAAAGACAGAGTTATCAATGTTTGTCAAGAAAGTTAGCATAAACCAATATGGTACCTGTGTTCTTCCTACTCATAATACACTTTTGTCATAGAATCAAGGAAAGGGAGTTTGTGTTTAAAAGTCTATCATTGCTCTAAGAGTACCATGATCATGATTTTTATTAAAATTTTGAAGTCTGTTGCTGTCTGCATAATTTTCCCCTGCCTTCCAGAATCCAAATGTCATTCCAATGCATAGAACTTACAGGGATGCTGAGCAGAAAATTCAAAATTAGAGCTGTCCGACACCAGTTGTGACTCCCTAATGCTGCACCAGTTCCTTCGGCAACGCATGCGGCAGTTCACAGACACTGGGCACCAAACTCGGAGCTCATCCCCTTTCAAAGCTCTACCCTACACTAAACAATAAAGAAATAGAATCAATTTTGTCTAGACAGCGTCAATGAATGTCAAAACATGAACAAACATTAAGACTAATGAGAAAATAAACTTGAAATGCTCACAATTAACTAAATTGCATGCATATCACCATACGGAGAAGCTCAAAATTAATGTTTAGGCTTTGCTTCTGCCTTCAAATTATGTGACTGTTGTAAATTCACAAACCAACCTCTGCATAGACACAGCCCTCAAAAGGCATTCTGATTCTAGAGAATTTGAATCTTTTTTGAGAAAGAAATACAATTTAAATAATATTTTTTATCTCATATGGCTGAATTTAAAACACAAATCTTGTCTTACCACAGGAAAGAAAAAAAATGAGTTTGAAATGCTTCTGCTTCGAGACCTTAGGGAAGGGAAAAGCTATTTCCTTCATTTTGGAAGACTATTCCAACCGAACTAATGAGCCCTGAGAGCTAAGGTGCTCCTTGGGTACAGACAGAGAGGGTAACTGCTCCATTATCCTATGCAGCCTGTGCGAGTTGATGGAGAGACTAGACCCCAGTCTAAATCAGGCACATTCAATATCTTTGTACTAGACAAGGCATAAAAGATTGATCAAGGTCAATTTCTGGTGTGTTTGTTTTTATGAGTGTGTTTTACTTTTCCAGGGTCTGGCTGATGAGAGAATCTTGTAACAAAAGCTTCTAGGGGGAAATATTGCTGAATCACTAGAGCTTGGTTAACGTTCTTCGTAAGAGTACTTTCAATTCTGTAGTAAGAGGGTTTTCATTCTAGGAAAACTGGAAAGAGCCTGCAGAATATGAATGTTACCATGCACCCCTGTAAGAAGAAGCCTAAGTACAAATAGATCTCGTGGTTAATTTAAGGTCACACCAGGTGGGTGGCAGAGTTAAGGAAGCATGATATGAGTACCTTCTGGTCTGTTATGCTACAGGGCAGTGAAGGCTATTTTAGGCATTTCAAGAACAAAATGTTCCTGCTGTTTCTCGTGAAGAACACTGTGTTTTAATGTATCACCTTGATCAGTGGTTCACAAAGTGTGGTTTCTACGTTGGCAGCATCGGTGTCTCCTGGGAACTTGTTGGATATGCAAAGGTCTTGGGCCCCACCCCAGATCTACTGAATCAGAAACTCTGTGCAGAACCCCCCAAATATGTTTGCATAACCCCTCCAGCTAATTCTGAAGCTTAGTAAAATCTGAGAGGTACCGAGCTCATTGTTTCTTGGAATCTGTATTATTGGCAACACATTTAGAAGAGTTCTCCTCTGCTCACAATTTTAATAAAAGTACTTTGAAATTGGTGTGTGTCTGATCGTTTACTGGCTCTAGATGGTGAGGAAATGGCCTACATTCATTAATGTATTCATTTTCTTCATTCAAACTGACCAACTGTAAACTTTATTCTATAAGTCACTTATTGGTGTTTTTGAGATGGGAGAAGAAGAAACAAAATAGGTACAAGATATAATTCCATCCTTGAGAAGCTCAAATATACCAAGAAAATAAGAAACTATACTTAAATATACATATTTTTAAAGTGGTACTTAGTAAATGCTACGATTATCTATTGATTAACTGAGACCCTCCCTGCCATCACAGCCAGGTAAGATATTTCAGAATTCCCATAGCCTGTGGAAGTCTATTGCTTTTCCCAAGATTCTTGTGCATTGTTCCTGTGACCACATCTGTCTCCTGACACCTGATCTCTCTTGTCCTTGATCTTTTAGTCTCAATGTGAAGCAATCTTTTTCAAATTCTAAAGATCAAAGTAAAACAAAATACAAAACATTCACCCAAATTATTCATGAATGCAGTCAGTCTCAACTAGAGATTTAAAGGTGATGAAAAAAGGGTTCTATACTGAAGCAAGGCAAACAGATTCCAATCATAGAAAGGATTTTCTGTACCTAAGAAGTCTTTATGGTTTCCCTCTGACTTTATCCCTCACAGCCCGCAGCCCTCTCGGCTCCTGACTCTGCTCGCCTCACTCTTATCCCTCCTTTTGCAGAGCCCACAATCTCAATTGTTGCTCATCCTCCTACTTGCCACCATGCCCAGGAGTTCCAGTTTTTAAACCTGAATAAGGTTTTATTTTTTCTGTAAACAAATATTCTCTAAGGGACACATTTGTGCTGATGTTTATACTAACATATTCACCTCTTATAACCACAAAAATGGCATCCTCATAATCTAGTTGGTGGCTAGCAAAACACTGTACTTGAGATAGTAATAGGACTCTCAATCAGACATGATTGTTGAGCATTTACTCAAGAAAATATTTATCTGCTGTGTCCAGAGCACCGCAAAGTCCACACAGATGAAGAAGACTCTGCCTTTGCCTTTATGGACCTTATAAACTAGTAAATCGTCAGGGGGGGAGAAGTTAGGAGAAAGAGAGAAAATGCCTCAGAAGTTGGGCAAATTGCTGTCAACTTTCTACAAAATAATAACAGAAATGCTCAGCTCAGTGCTATTTCAATAATTTCATAGCTTCCAAGAAGCTGATTTTTTGAGGCAAGACCCTAAGAAAAAGTTTAGGACCACAAGTCTAGACCTCATCCTATGTGTTCCGTTGGTCACAAGACTATCCACAGTACAAAGATAAAGGAGACAAATGTCTGCCCTCAGAGAAAGACAAATTTTAACAGTTAATTGATATTGATTTAATGTTGTGTTGGGATAGAGGTCATTGTTGATAGAGGACCAGACCCACACAGCAGGATGGGTGTGAGAGCGATGCAGATAAAAGGAGGGCAAATGTTTCAAGGATTATGTAAAAAAAACAAAACAAAAAAAAAAAAACAACAAACAAACATGCAGAATGAGAATGGCAAGCCATCTATCATATTGTACAAGTTGGGAGCAAATAATAGGTACATATAGGCAAAGCTGCTTTGGCATAGAATTTTGTCATTGTTAAACATAAGTGCAGCAGGTCCTTGAATAACGTCATTTCATTATATGTTGATGAGATGCCAGCAGAACTTAACTCTTGCTTATATCAATTAGCCTATGGAAAAATTGGTTTCATTGTACATCATTTCACTTAAAGTCACAGAACCTATCAACAACACCAAGTGAAGACTTACTGTAGTTATTCATGAAGTGATATAGATACATATGTCTACACTGGTTAACAAAACCATAACTCTAGCATAATATGATTACAGCAGAATACCTTCAGGATACTTTGGAAATTTGCTGTACTCCATCTTCTTCTAAAAACCTACGATAAAGATTTTTGTCCTCAAATTATGCTAAATACTCCTTTCATCTAGTTATACATTGCCAACTATACTTTTTCATAAAGTAAGAGAACGCAAGATTCCTACTCATTATAGTAAACTGTTACAAATGTTGAAGATTGTAAGTGTATGGAAGAAAGGAAGAGCACTCTTATTTCGTTAGGATTGTACCTCTTCAGAGTAGTTTTCCTGAGTGATCTAGACATCGCTGCATTTGGGCTTGGCAAATAACAGAAGACTACACACCAACCACAGACTCTTCTCATGTCCCAAACCACCTTATTTTAGGGTCACACGTGTATATCTGTATTTGATGGGAAGTTGTTTTATTGCTAAACAGTGTGGAGAAGATAAACACTACTTTCTCAAAATAGTAAAAAGCAGTACAACCTACCAGCCATTTTTATTCACAATGACTTAAACACAAGTCCCTTTCCATTCCTATTTCAATCTCAATTTACTCATTAATCAAGTAAAAAAGTTAACATGCCAGAATGGATAAATAGCAGAAGGGCACTGGATAAGGGCAGCACCGAGAGGCATTTTATACTTTAAAATGACGAAGCACTTCACTTCTAGTTAAGGGCTGGACATCACTGCTGGAGTTTAAGATATTTTATTTCCTTTCTCTATAAGTTCTACTGCAAAAATCACCAACTACAAGCAGGTGCTAGCTAGTTACATTTATATCTATAATTAACTACACTTGACAGAAAATCCCACTTGGTATTTTTCAAATGTTCTTGAAATTTCTGATGCCAATTGTCACGAAGACCTATATAAATTCAAATGATCACAGTTGTAACCAGAAAGATAAAAGTTTAATCTGTGAAATTCAACATGTAGGATTAAATTCCAGAAAGAAACACAGATTATCTAGTTCAACAACCTTAGTTTATAAGGAAGGAAACTGAGACCAGAAAGGACATGTGACATTCCTACAGGTCCCAATCATTGAGTTAGAATGCTAATTAAGAATCATTTCATAACCTAATCTTTGAGCTAGCGTATACACACTAGACTAACACTGGTATACAAATATTGGTGGTAGGCAGTGATATTTAGCACTGCATTTACTCATTCATCTTTTTATTTTCAGTTCTTCAGAAGGTTCCAGTGACATACACAGCCATCTTACAAAGGGGAGATTAACATACACAGAAATGTCTTACGGATGAAGGCAATCAGGCCAAGTGTTCCTCCCTTCTTTCAGTGCCAATATCACCTAAATCGACTGCTTTAATCATTTCAATCAATTCTTCTTTCAGTGTTTATTAGAATTACCATACATTATAGTATATCTAATTTTAGTGAATTAATTTTGCATCCTCCCCTAAAGCTCAAAAGTTTCCAATACCTTTCTTTAGGAATCTCACAGGACTCCATAGAGTCTTAAGAAGCGCATAAGCTTTAAGCAATCTAAACAATGTGGAAAATATTGCACATGTCTCATTTATAAAAGCATTATTATTAATATTAAGATTTTTTTACCATCAGATCAAAAATAAATATTTAATATAACCCTACCTCAGACTTAATTTGTGAGGGTTTCTTTTAGCAATAATTTAGAATGCATCTGATTATTTCTAGCTGGCTTGATGGAATTCATTTCAATGTACAAAATCCTATGTGTGAGTGGCAGTAAGGCCAGCATCAAACACTCATCAACATTCTATAATTTTCATAGGAAAGAAACTTCAGTTTCCATTGTAGGCAGTCAGTTATCTTTATGAGACTTTGTGATACCAACAAACCTATGACTCCACTCTTGAAAGCTCATTTAACAAGACTGACTACAATCAATTTCCCCAAAATTAACTTTGACAACCAAGGAAACATAAATACCATTCTTTTCAAACTAGCTTTCCCGTTGCAGGAAAAAATCCTGCAATAGGATTTCCCGCTGCACTCTACCCTGCCTCCGTTCCTCCCTTGTTCGCCCGCCTCACCTTCTCCTCCAGCCCGCCCGCGTTTCCCTTCGCCCCCGGCCCCACCTCCGCTCCGCCCGCCCCGCCTTCTCCTCCAGCCCGCCCGCGTTTCTCTTCACCCCCGGCCCCGCCTCCGCCCCGCCCGCCCCGCCTTCTCTTCCAGCCCTCCCTTGTTTTCCTTCACCCCTGGCCCCGCCTCCGCCCCGCCCTTCTCCTTCCCCCCGGCCCCGCCTCCGCCCCGCCCTCCCCCCCCCCCCTTGCTTGCTTCTTCGAAGCTTTACTCCCTTCTGCAGCTGTTGGCTTCTTTGGACGCTGTCTTGATATGCAAATTAGCCGCCATCTTTGTTGGGGGCAATTTGCATACTCATCCTGATTGGTTGGTGGGCGTGGCTTGGTTGGTGGGCGTGGCTTAGGTGTAGCGAAGGTGCGGTCAATTTGCATATTTGTCTATTATTAGATTAGATAGGACAATGAATACACGAATTTTCAATTTTATTTAGCAATTCATAATGAAAGGTCAAATTGTGTTCCTGGGCCAGGAAGTAGAAATGAGTATTATTATACAGTAATTTAGTAAGTGAATGAATGGACAAATAATCTTGATTTCTCTGTGGCCATAGTGAAAACCGATTTGCCTGAGAAAGTAAAAGCTCTCATTTTATTCATATGGGCTAGATTTCATATTTTAAAAGTCGAAGCATAAACAAGCATTTACTGCTAACATTTTCAGTGTTTGCTGTTATGATAAAGGTGCTTAGGATGTCTGTAGCAATGGTGAACATTTTATTAAATACT
Organism: Eptesicus fuscus; assembly: GCF_027574615.1. NCBI lineage: Eukaryota > Metazoa > Chordata > Mammalia > Chiroptera > Vespertilionidae > Eptesicus > Eptesicus fuscus. The sequence continues at coordinate 81,821,571 of NC_072479.1, forward strand.
AGAGGCCCGGTACATGAAATTCGTGCATGGGTAATGGTCCCTAGGCCTGGCCTGTGATCAGGGCCATCTTCTCTGGCTGCCAGCTGCCGGCAGCCGGCCCCACCCCCTGCCACCACCCATCTCAGGTTCCCCATTCATCACTGTGCAATCAGAGCCTGCCGGCCTAGGGGAGAGACTGAGAGGTTGGCTATTCATGCCCGCTTGCTGGTCCTGGCCCTGCCACAGGTCACCCTCTGTGTGTGGGGCAACCGGCAGGGTAGGGGCCTTGGCCTGGCACCACCTGCATCCCCTACCACCCACCCCTGGTTCCCCATTCACCACCAGGCGATGGGAGCCACTATGATGAGAGATAATCATTGATCAGCTGTCTCCTGCATGCCCCCCAGTGGGGATGGAGCCTGAAACCCGGGCAGGAAATCGAACAGTGATTTCCTTATTCACAGGATGACACTCAACCACTGAGTCACACCAGCTGAAAAAGGCCAGTCAATTTTTATTTCTAACAGTTCCTCAGATGATACTGAAGCTGTTGGTCTAAGACTTTGAAAACCATTGCTCTAGAGAACTAAGAAAATTCTCCTAAAAGTTTAAGCTTATTTAAGTTATGTGATACAGTGCAATAAGTCAAGAAAAATATAAACTATATAAAAATTAGAAAAATTATCTATTTGCAGGTAACATGATTTTTATGTAAAAACTAGAGGCCCAGAGCATGAATCCATGCACATTGAAAGTAAATTAATTAGAAGGTGGCTGGCAGGGTGGGACTACGACTAGGCAAGAAGGGCTGGACATACCCTGGAGCTAACCTCCCACGGTCCCTTCACAGCCAGCCACACCTGGGGCAGTGCCGGGGCTTGAAGGGCATCTGCAGAGTGAGCGAAATCCTTCTGGCAGGTGGGGCCCCTCGGCCCGGCCTCCAGGATCTGGCCGAAACCAGCAGTCTGACATCCCCTGAGGGGTCCTGAGTGCAAAAGGGCACTCTGCAAAGTTGCTGTTGCTCAGCAGCTCCTGCGTGGAGTGTCTGCCCCTTAGTGGTCAGTGCGCATCATAGCTACTGGCCAATTGGCCAATCGGCCAGTCACTTAGCCTTTTATATATATAGATATCTGAGTAATCCGTGAAACAACTATGTGAAGTTATGAAGCTCTCCATGCAAAGTCAAAATGCAAAATTAATTTATTTCCATATTCTGTGCTACACAAATAAAAATAAACTTAAAAATTCTATACACAATACTATCAAAACAAAATACTGAGGAATAAACTTAACGGGATATCTAAAGGTCTTTATACTGAAAACTACACAGCACTGTACAGAGAAATCATGGTCCTACGTAAATGAAGGGATGTGGTAAGTTCATGGATTAAAACACTCAATATTGTTAAACTGTTAATTCTCCCCAATTTGACCTATAAATTGGAATACAATCTAATTATAATCTCAGCAGGATTTCACTAAAATTAACAGGCTATTTCTAAACTTTAAGTGGAAATGCAAATAGCCTCCACTAGTAAAAAGTATTTGGACAAAATCATTGAAAGACACTATCATTTCAAGACTTGCTCTTAACCTACAGTAATGAAGATATTGCAATGTTGGCATAAGGATCAAACAAAAAAAATGGTCCATGAACATTTATGCTTTTACAGTCAACTTACTTGAAAAGAAGATAAAGTATTCAATAAGGAAATAAACATCTTTTCAATGAAAGTTGCTGAAACTGGCTATACACATGGAAAACATTAGTCTGGACATCTGTATTACACCATACAGAGAAATTCACACTAATGGACACAATGTAAATATTAAACTTACAGACCCAAATGTAAAATTCAAATCTATAAAACATTCAGAAGAAAATATATCTTTGAAACCTGGGTTGAGGCAAGTATTTCTTAGAATGCAGAAACCAATGACAATAACAGAAAAAATGCTAGATCTCCATTCATGAGGACAGTATCAGAAAATAAATAGGCAAGCACTATCTCAGAGAACATATTCGCAATACATACAAACGACAAAAGATGTGTATCCAGAATATATAAAGAATATCAACAACTCAGTGACAAAAAGACAATCTTATTTTAAAACTGGGGTGGGGGCGGGCTTTCAACACTACACTAAGAAAGATACATGAATTGCATAATATGACAAGAAAAAAAGCTCAACATATTAACCAAGGGAATGCAAATTACATCATAATGAGATCCACTATATACCCATTACAATGGCTAAAATTTAAAAGACTGACAATACTAAATATCAACAAGGAGGTAGAATGAATAGTATACATTATTGATGGAAATATAAAATGGAACAACCACTTTGGGAAAAGCCTTGGCTTTTTATCTAACCTACTAGAGGCCCAGTGCATGAAATTTGTGCACGGTGGGGAGGGGGGCTCAGCCCGGCCTGTGCCCTTTCACAGTCCAGGACCCCCTGGGGATCAGGCCTAAGCTGGAACTCAGACATCCCTCTCACAGTCCAGGGCTCTCGCAGTCCAGGACCCCTTGCTTCTTACTGCTCACCTGCCATGGAGGTGGGAGAGGCTCACGCCACCTCCGCTGTGCTCACTAGCTGTGAGCCTGGCTTTTGGCTGAGCGGGGGGCGGGGGGGGGAGGGGAGAGTGTGGCTCAACCACAAGCTGGGATCACTGCTTCTTAGTGCTGGCCCTACCCTCCGCCTACTGGTACGGGGAGGGGGGGGGGCGGCGATCTGGAGCCAGGCTGGCTGGGGGAGGGGCTGTGGGAGGTTGAGGCACCATGGTCACACCCTGTCCAGCCTCTGCAGAGGCTCCAGGACCACATCGCCCCCTGTTCCCCCACCTCTGCAGAGGCATGGCACCGGGACCAGGCCTGTGCCACTGCCTCTGTGGCTACCTCTGCAGAAGGGGCGGCACTGGGACTGGGACCAAGCAGCCCCTTCTCCTGCTGCCTCTGTGGAAGGGGAGTCGCTGGGACCACCATGGCTGGCCTGGCGGAGCAGGCTCACTGGTCTCACCACCCCGCCCACTGGTCATTCCGGAAGGTCATCCAGTATGATGTCCAGAAGGTCATTTGGCTGTCTGGTCTAATTAGCATATTACTTTTTTTTATTATTATAGACTAGAGGCTTGGTGCATGAAATTCATGCACAGGGCATATCCCTCAGCCCAACTTGCACCCTCTCCAATCTGGGACATCCCTCTCACAATCAAGGACTGCTTGCTTCTAACCGTTCGCCTGCCTGCCTGCCTGCCTGATTGCCCCTAACCATTCTGCTGCCAGCCTGATCGACGTCTAACTGCTCCTCTGCTGGCCTGATTGCCCCCAAGTGCCCTCCTCTGCCAGCCCGGTCACCCCTAACTGCCCTTCCTTGCCAGCCTGGTCCCCCACAACTGCCCTCCCCTTCAGTCCTGGGTCCCCCCCAACTGTCCTCCCCTGCAGGCCTGGTCACCCCCAACAGTCCTCCTCTGCCAGCCCGGTCACCCCTAACTGCCCTCCCCTGCAGGCCTGGTCCCTTCCAAGTGCCCTCCCTTGCTGGCCTGATTTCCCACAACTGCCCTCCCCTGCCGGCCATCTTGTGGTGGCCATCTTGTGTCCACATGGGGGCAGCCATCTTGTGTGTTGGAGTGATAGTCAATTTGCATATTACCTCTTTATTAGATAGGATAACCTAGCAACTCTCTTAGCAAAAATGAAAATTTTTATTCACAAAGAAACTTGTACTTAAATGCTTATAGCAGTTTGATTTATAGTAGCTAAATATACTAGTAATAAACAACCTAACTGCTCATGAACAGGAGAATGGATGAAAAACTGTGGTACATACTCAGCAATAAAAAGCTATTTAGACATTATGCTGGTTGAAAGAAGTAGGACAGAGTAGTCTATCTATTATATGATTCTACTTATAAGGATATTTCAACCAAGCTAAACTAAACTATGGTGGGAAAAGAAATCAGAGCTTTCATTGTCTGGGGTGGGAATTATAGGAAAGGTCCCCAGAGAATTTGAGGGAAATCAAAATATTCAACACCTTGACTAGCATGTTGGTTTTATACATGTGAATCCATTTTTCAAAACTCAAATTGTACACTTAATAACAGAATATTTCACTCTATGTAAATTTTACTTTAACAATAATAATAACAAAAACTGAAGTCCCAAATATGCTCAGTGTGATATCAGGTAGTAGGAAAAAACCTTGCCCTGTGATCTAGAAAAGCTGAAAAAAAGAGTCCAAATTCTACCCAGTGACTTTACAAAATAATTTTAACTTTGCAATGCTTGAATACCCATTTTAAAAAATAAGATGTTAATATTTACATTTCATTCAGTCAATATTTAAGTTTAGGGGCTCAACAACTGAGTCTACTATTTTGTAGGCTTATTATAAAGTTCAAATGAGAATATGAAAGTGATTTATAGATAATGAGACAGTATAAAAATGTTATAATTTGTTTTTGAGTCAAGTAACAGAAACTACCTCACTGCGGGGAAGAAGATATACTCAGGATTCAAATTAGGGGGACATCCTGTATAGCAGTGACTCATTTCTGCTTTTTTAACATGAAAGAACACAAGAGATCTTAGAGGAGAGGGAATATTTTTCAAAGCAAACTACAAACAGCCCTTTTAGTTATGATCACAGAAAGAACTCTTACTGATGCAATTAAAGCTGGTTGCCAAGGGAAATAGCAAACTTAAAGTCTCTAATATCAAAAGCCTAAAGATCAAGAATTTAAATCCCTGAAGTAGAACAGCTGACCCAAAATGAATCATAAAAATAATCCAAACAAGAAAATGGGGGTAAAACCAGGATTACAATAGATCAGTCCAATTTAAAGTTGTTTCAGTCCTATTCTCAATTTAAAGTTGTTTCATATGTATAAGAAATTGAAATATTAAATTCTCTAAACAGAAATGACAATTTATTTTTAATTATTTAAAGTTAGAAAATATGTGCTTTAAATCTATAGTTCATAAAAGACAGACAGTCCATTCGGTAGCTACTTCCATTTAGGTCTGAGCCTTAACTAGAAAACCAATTATGTCCCTAAAATGCAAGAGACAAGCCCCACACCATCCTAGAGATGTTTTAATTAGTGCCCCCCAAACTTGGCTCCTTGGGGTCTAAACTGAATTTGTAAAATAGTTTTATCACTTGAACTAATTTAGTCTATTTTATTTTAATGAAGACTCTTATTTTTTAATTCCAATACTGACAAACACATTGAATAATTTTTATAGGATATGAGGCAGTGGTGAGGACAGAATCTATTTGAAAATGGAGAGTGGAATTATGTAGGTACTGCTCCTTCCCTGGCCTTTCTTTGCTTTTTTCTTACAGTAAATATTTCTAAAGTAAATTCAAGTGACAAACCCTACAAAAAGGTACATTGTTTTTGTTTATATGCATCTAACTGATGTTTCAATCTTTTTTCCCAATGTCATGGGCCATCTTCTGAATTTAGGAAACCAACAGCTATCAAATAAAGATTCTAACAGAAATATTAGCCAACTTATTAAGTTAAAATAACATAAATTGTTAGATGTCCAAAGTTGATGATACAATACCACCAATGAATATTTTACAGAGCAAAGTGTTTTGGACAATTCTATTTGACTATTAAGTATCCTTATGTTGGCAATATAGCACAACTTACATAAAAAGAAGGCTGACAAAAATAGTTTGAGTTGAGTTTTTTCTTTACATTTTCAAAATAATGAGATCTAATTAATCAAATGCCTGGGTAAAAAAGCAAGCAAGGACTTGGAGAATCATCATCATGATGGTAGTAAGTGGATTAAGAAAAATTTAGAAATTTGTAACTTTAATGCTAGTACCTACTGTTTACTGATGGTCTTCAACCCACTTACATTTTCTCGTGATTTATTTTATTCACCTTCTTGCACTAGCCCTTGAGGAATGGTTTCATATTCCCATTTAAAGAAGAGAAACTGGCATCAACATTTAAGTAACTTGCCCAAAGTTACATATCTATTAATGGCAGAGGCAAGATTTAAACCTAAGTCAGGCAAATGTCAAGACCCATGGTTTGCTGATTGTTTGGTGTGGGGTTTTTTTGTTTGTTTGTTTGTTGTTTGGTTGTTGTTTTTGTGTGTTGTGTGTGTGTGTGTGTTGTTGTTGTTTTTTACCACATCCATGACTGAATTAAGTTTTTAATCTACAGCATTTCAGCCTACCCTATTTCCTTCCATAATGAATTCATAGCCCTAAGTAAAGCCAACCTCCTATGATACCTTGGCTTCACCAGCTCTAATGGAGTCAGTCACCATGTATAGAAGTATTCCTCCCTGTGGCTGAAGCATCACATGTAGCCAAGGGCCTAAAAAGCTCTTCTGCCTTCATAGAAACATAATGACTCAAAGAGTATATTGGGGAATGCACACTGGTGCAGCCATTGTGGAAAACAGTATGGAATTTCCTCAAAAAATTAAAAATGGAACTCACATTTGACCCAGTAATCCCACTTCTAGGAATATATCCTAAGAAACCCAAAACACCAATTCAAAAAGAATATATACACCCCTATGTTCATAGCAGCACAATTTACAACAGCTAAGATCTGGAAATAGCCCAAGTGCCCACGGGTAGATGAATGGATTAAAAAGCTGCAGTACATTTACACCATGGAGTACTATGCAGCTATAAAAAAGAAGGATCTCTTACCCTTTGAGACAGCATGGAGGGAACTGGAGAGTATAATGCTAAGCAAAATAAGCCAGTCAGAGAAAGACAAGTATCACATGATCTCACTCATATGTGGAATTTAATGAACAAAATAAACTGATGAACAAAATAGATTCAGAGACATAGAAGTATGGAACAGACTGATGAATCTCACAGGGAAGGTGAGGGTTGGGGTGATTGGGGAGAGATTAATCAGGGAACTTATATGCATAGTAGAGGCCCAGTGCATGAATTCGGGGCCCATCGGGCCAGGCCAGCCAGGAGGAGGGGCCAAGGGAGGTTGGCCCCGCCTCTGATCAGGGTTGAGGGTGCTGATTGGGGGTGGCGCTGGCCAGGGGGAGGGACCTGGAGAAGACCCACTGAGCTGGAGCTGAGCATGGGCCCCAGGCTTCCCAGGGAGGACAGCCTCAGCAGGAAACAGAAACCACCAGAAGGCTCTGCAAACAGGCCCTGAGCTCCCTTTGGCAGGCGGACTCAGAGCTGGTGTCTCTGTGTGTACATTAGACACAGCCCAGCACTCGCCTTTGTCTGTTGGTCAAATCCATTGCAACGAAAATCTTGTTCCCCTTCTTCTCTTTGGGCCCTTACAGCACATACAGGCCAATTGGAAGACACGGGCCCCAGTGGCAGAGCCAGGCCCCACAACCACCCGGAATTTAGGCCTAAGACAACTGGGTAGCAATCTCCATGGAACAGAACACACTGTTTTAGAGTCTTAATTCTCCCCTAAAATGTGCCCAGCTGCTCCTCTTTAGCCAGGATAGACTGAACTAAGGAACCAAAGACCGAGTTTCCTTTGAGGTGGGATCCACTGGGAGCCAGCTGGTGGCAAGACCCCTCACAGGTGGCTACCTTCCCCCCAAGCTCAGTGTGCTCTGAGCCGGTCTGTTTCTGGTGGTGCCGGGTTGGGCGGCTGGTCGGGAGGCAGGTCCACAGGGTTTCTCTCCACTGCCTTCCTGGCCTCCCGAGAATACCCTCCGGCCCAGTGCGCCAGGTGGCTGTCGCTAGAGCCAGGACTCTGAGAGCAAAGGAGCTGGCTTGCGCTGAGAGGGACCTGCAGGTAGCCAGGCCATGCCCTCCGCCCTGCTTCTCAGTCTTGCTTGCGTGGATTGGGCCAAAGCCTGGTGTCTGAAACTAGCGCCACATGGGGAAGGTCGCAATGGAGAGAGGGACACCCTGACCTGCCAGCCTTGGTGACGATTATCTTGGTGCCCAACTGATTGAATTCGTCCCACAGAGCCTTCATCTCAAGCTGCACGCTCACGCTGGCCACCTTTGTGTTCTTCTTTACTGGCACCTTGGTGGCAGCCATGCAACTGGCCCTGGGGCCCTCGGGCCCAGCAGCAGTGCTGGTGGCAGCCCCTGCAGCCAGCGCATCATAGTGACCAATCATCCCAGTCATTCCGCTGTAATGGTTGCTGGGCTTTTATTATATAGACTAGAGGCCAGGCACACAAAATTCTTGCACTTAGGAGGTGGGGGGTCCCTCAGCCAGGCCTGTGCCCTCTTGCAGACCAGGAGCTCTCGGGGGATGTCTGATGATGGCTTAGGCCCATTCCCCATGGGGAGCGGGCCTAAGCCGGCAGTTGGACATCCTTAGTGCTGCCACGGAGGTGGGAGAGGCTCCTGCCACCACTGCTGTGCTCACCAGCCATGAGTCCGGCTTCTGGCTGAGTGGCACTTCCCCTGTGGGAGTGCACTGACCACCAGGGGGCAGCTCCTGCATTGAGCATCTGCCCCCTGGTGGTCAGTGCGCGTCATAGCAACCGGTCGTTCCACCATTCGGTCGATTTGCGTATTAGCCTTTTATTATATAGGATACGCGTAGCCCATAGACACAGACAATAGTGTAGTAAAGGTCTGGGCGGGGTGAGTGTGGGGTGGATGGGGGTTAATGGGGAAAAAAGGAGGCATCTGTAATACTTTCAACAATAAAGATAAATTTAAAATAAATAAATAAATAAATAAATAAATAAATCCTATATAATAAAAGGCTAATATGCAAATTGTCCCCTTGGGAGTTTGACCAACCAGGAGTTCAACTGACCTGGAGTTTGACCGCTTACTATGACATGTGCTGACCACTAGGGGGCGGCACAGAACGAAGGAAAGCCCTGACGGCAGCCAGCAACCAGCAGCCGGGGGAAGAAAGGCCCCGGCTGGCAGTCAAATGCCCCGATCGGCCCTGATCGCTGGCCAGGCCTGGGGACCCTACCTGTGCATAAATTTTGTGCACCAGGCCTCTAGTAAATAAATAAGTTTCCCTAGGCCCTGACCAGGTAACTCAGTTGGTTAAAGTGTCATCCTGATATGTCAAAGTTGCAGGTTCCATCTCCAGTCAGGGCACATACAACAAGCAACCAATAAATGTGTAAATAAGTGGAACAGCAAATTCATATCTATCTATCTATCTTTAAAATTAATTTTAAAAATGTTAAGTATATTGCCCTATATTTATAATCAGGACAGTCTAAGCTTAAAATTTAAAGAAAGGTCCTGAGACCCCAAAAGACTTGTTAGGGATAAGCCTAATAGATACATTGTAAATTAACAGATATATCCAAATACTAATGCTCCCAATGGCTAAATAAAACAAGAAAAGTTAGTCTGTCACCATTGTTAATTGTTGGCACAAGTGAGAATAAATGAGATGAAATATTTTGAATAATGACATTTGGTCAGGCCCGTCTCACAGCTGGATAGGAGTTGGGGCTTCAGGGTGTTTGCAGATACTTTGTTAATTTCCTTTTGAGAGGGTTAACTTGAAAAGCGGGTAGACAGGGCAGGGTCCAGGAGAAACAAAGGCAGGTGGAACATAGGCAAGGGCAGACACTGCAGTTTGAGCAGCCTCATCACAGAAACCAACCAAGCAGAAATAACAAAATGTTTCTGGACTCAAAGCGGGAGGCATGGGAAACCAAGGGAGGGCCTGCAACAATAAGGTGAACTGACACAGAAACAGAGAGAGTTCAGCATAGGAACAGAGGAAGACACTTAGAAACAGGGAAAGTTCAGGACCGTTGCTGGGCAAGAACAATTGAGGGAATCAATCAGGTGACAACACTGATAGATACAGAAGCAGGCTGGTAGCAAATATATACCGCTGGACTACAAGGCTTTACGGGGTGGCAGCCCATTATTGGACCCCCTCCCCATGTGGGGAGTCTGAATCTGCTTGTAATAAATTCTCCACACTTTTGCTTAAATCTTTTGGTCTTTGGAGCTCATTCTTCGGTGTCTGGAGACAGGACCCTGGGGAAAAACCCTCATCTCACCGTTCTGGTTATCACTCTCATCTTGTGCTTATTTGGCAACAACAAGGAGAGAAACAAAGGGGATCACTTTTGAAGGAACAAAGGGATAATTTAAACTTAAATAATGGGTAGCGACTCTACCCTTCTTTTCCATTTTTCATTTCAGTATCATGGACTTTAGGTGTTAGATCATTTCTCAAAGGGAAATATCTTGCCCTTGGATCTAGCTAATGTTGTTTGGTTCTTAGTCTTGATGGTTTCATTTTTTAAAAGGTAACCATTATTTGCTAGATAACATGAGACCTGTACTGAACCAATCTGCCTTCAACAAATTTTAGAAATAAGTGAAAATAGAAACTCTAAACAAAAGAATCATACGGGAAAAGATTAATTCAGAACTCTCTCTCTCTCTCTCTCTCTCTCTCTCTCTCTCTCTCTCTCTCTTTCCTTTCACTCAACTCAAGTGTTTGAAGTGTTCTAATATACTGGTTGTTTTCACGCTTCCTAGTCCCCCCTGGACAGAAAGTAATCTAACTTGCTTTAGCAGGCAAGTCTTTGTCATTTTCCCCACAAATAATTAGTAAAGGAAGAGACATTGAGAACAAGAAGGCAAAAGGGAATCTTCTTTGGACAGAGGAAAAGGCTGTCGGGTGCCCTTCAAATCATACAACATAAAATTCCACTGTGTGAGCCCAGCTCTGAACAAAAATAGAATTTTCTACTGCCATTCTAAACTTTGCAGCTTACGGTTGACTATTAGACATCTAACTACTTGGCTGACATTTAAACATATGGCCAACACATGCCAAATTTGTTTAAAGTTGAGTCCAAAAGTTCAAATGTAGAAGACTAAAAGTCCTTATTCATGCTTTCTTTCTATATTCTCCTGAAGATAAATCAGTGCCAACATGTCTGTGTGTGGGGGGGGGGGGGGGCGGAGGGGAGATGCAGGAGGTGAGAGAGAGGAGAAAATCCTTCTTTGCTTTCCCTTCTCCCTCAGCAAGTGGGGAAACACGGTGACCCCTGAAAGTCCTAGAGCACAGAAAGTCTTGGTGACCAGTAGAACACACATTTAGAGGACAGCAGAAGCTAAGGGCACAGTCCATCCAGAGCAAGGTAAAGCTACCACAATTCCATGAAGGGGTGATATAATAGGGCAAAGTTTTAAAAATAAGCAAACATGTAAAAGATTTCAAGGTTCATTTAGAGTTTTGGCAATTACGTTTATCCTGCATAGTAGTAAATTTTCAGTGGTAGGAAATATATGAGAAAATAAAACCATGTGATTATATAACAATTTATGTTCTTACTTTGGGCCTAGCACTTTTTAAAAGCTATGGATGATTTGATTCTCTCAGAACAAATCAACAAAGTAGATATGTATCATCATCTCCATGTTACAGATAAAATTTCAGATGCACTGAGAAGCTAAATATCTTGGCCCAGGCAACTGTGCTAGAAAACCGTGAAGCCAGGATTCAAACTAAGGCAACTTGGCCCCAGAATTTGTACCCTTAGTTGTAATGTCATATTGATGCTTTGGGATGGAAGAAGGGCTGAACTGATCAAATCCCTGTTATTCTTATTTTGAGAAGGCAGGAAGTTGGACCCATTTTTAGAAATCTAAGGATTATTTTAAATCCTTATACCTACCTACCCACCTCCACCGAGTTATTAAAAGTAGAAAGAGCTAAAAAAAAAAAAAAATGCCACGTGTGAGTTCATACAAGAAACCCATAGTTTAGCGGTATAGAGACGGAAGCAGCCCTGTGTGGGATAAAGGATGAGCTCTTCAGCATCATTAATGTGACAAAAACACAGAAGTAGGTTGATGATAAGCAGTGACTAGTGAAAACGTGGTCTACCACGAAAGTACAATGCCAGACCTCAGCACTAACTAGTATTGTAAACATTCGGTGACAAAATTAGAATAAGAGATATGCTCTTGAAGTAAGTACATTATTAGAAAGGGAACTTCAAAATGGCTGTTAGTGAAAAAGATTTCATCAGAAGGGCAAGTAAGTTTATAAATAGATTTTTCTTAAAAGAAATCTAAAGAATTGAACACAAATCTTTCCTCCAGCTGACGTATCTACTTACTGTTTGTGATCATACCTAACTTATTCCTGTGACAATACTATTGTCTATGTCATTCCCATGTGACACTGATCTCACCAAACCCATAAAACCTTCTCTTCAAAGCTCACCTTTCAAGCCATTCCTTTTCCTTGGAGCCTTATCTGATCACATGTCTTGTCTTTGAAATGTGTAACATTGAATACTTTTACTTCCCTGTATATTGTCTATATTTTATGTTACCTTGTTATCTAAATTATAAACTGATGCTGGCCAGATATTTTTATCTACTTAAACACTGATATTATAAATTTATAAATAAAAGATACTTAGCATGCTTGAATGATTTTTTAAAAATATATTTTATTGATTTTTTACAGAGAGGAAGGGAGAGGGATAGAGAGTTAGAAACAGCGATGAGAGAGAAACATCAATCAGCTGCCTCCTGCACACCCCCTACTGAGGATGTGCCTGCAACCATGGTACATGCCCTTGACTGGAATCGAACCTGAGATCCTTCAGTCCGAAGGCCGACACTCTATCCACTGAACCAAACCAGTCAGGGCTTGAATGATTTTATATTTATAAAATTACCATGTAATCTTTAAAAAGGTGACAGAAGATATAAAATTGACTGTAAATTAATAGCTAGGAATCCAGGTAATGACATCATTACATTGAAGCAGATAAGAACTTTATAAATCCCAGGTATACATTGGTGCTGTTGCCAAGATATATTTAAAGTATTCTCTCTCACAATAGTCCAAACTGAGAAGGCATTCACAACGTTCTGTGGCAAGTTTCCATACATTTACTTATTCAACCAGCACAAGCAAGCTAAAGTACTTGCAACTAGCATAGCCTGTTAACCATTTGTTCACTTATTTTGCAGGCAGCCAACTGGAGTCATAAAGCTGGCCAACAGAGGTTCCATAGAGACTTTCAAAGACTCTACCTCAAAGGGTTGGCAGGTGGCCATCTTTATAGGTTTTGAGTTTCCTAAACCACAATCCTACCCAAGGGGCAGAGTCCCAAACATTCAGCTTATTCTGCACGAAGCAAGAATTTGCTAATTCTGCCAAGACCCACGAGTTTAAACACCTGCAGTCAAACTAGGTTTGGTTTGTGTTCCACCATAAAGTAAAAATATTTGGGTAGCTTGCAATACATTTAGCCTAGGAAACTTTATTTAGGCTAGTAGGCTGTAACAGTTGTTGCCTGAGAGGATAAAAAATGAGAATGGGGGTGGGGCAAAAGCTGGGAGCATAGGTAGATAGTGGAAACATTTCAGTATCCCATATCTAAAACCAATAATCCAGTATAATTAATAACATTAATACTTAAACAAATGTGAAAAAGAAACTATATAAGTGATTCTTCTCTAAATCTTCTCAATATTACAGTGTGCAAAAGCATTCCCTATACAATAGGGAAATAATACATCCTAGAGTTCTGGGGAATAAACAAAATGATATTGGAACTTAATACACTGCCAGACCTATAGCAAATGCTATAGTCTTTCAATAGCTTTAATCCTCAATCCATTAAAAGGTCTAGAATCAACCCATTTCATAGTGTCTTCAAACTCTAGTGAAGAGTATGTTAGTAAAACATCATTGTAACAACATAATATTTTCACTAGTTCAGATATTTACTCACCAACACCAAGATAATAACTGGGAGTTGATTAATTATGATTCGGTCCCCAACACTTAATTTATATTAACATATTTAATCCTCAGAACAAAGCAAAAAATATCATGTTCACTCTTCAGATGGGGGAACTGAGGCATAGAGGCATAAAGTAACTTCTCAAGGTTAGACAAATAGTAGGGCTGAGATGAGACCTAAATAAAATTAAAAGTTGAGCAGCAAATATTCTTACTTCACCTGAAACAGGCAAAGAACAAGAGTCTTTGGTAGTAAAAATGCTACTTTAATGAACTATCATTAATAATATATAGATTTTATATATCCCAAAAATCATAAAGGGTATAGTCTTGGTATTTAATCATCACCATAGTGGTTATATTTTAATGTAATTGAATAATCAAAAGCTAGTGGAAGAATAATTAAAGCTGACATAGTCTGGATCCAAAACCCATATTCTTTTAACTTCTAAAATACACCATCTCTGGCATTTGGCAAACTAGAGGTAATAAGGTGAAATTGCACCCTTCACCTATAACTAAAGATACTACATTAAAGACATTTTTACTCTATTCCTGGCCTCAAAACAGCTGCTAATAACAAAAATTTAAATAGAAACAAACAATCCTAAAATATAAACTTTAAAAAATATTTAACAAATAATTTTGAAATAAAACAATAGAGTAATTTAAATTGACCAGTGTTCTAATCCTGTTTTTTCCACTTACCAGCATGGTTTTGGGAAAATTATTCTTCTATTAGCATTTCCTCAAGGGAAAAGTTTATCAAATGTTCTGCTGTTAGTTCTACCAGATAAATTTATCAAAATGAGATTGCTTTTTATGTTTACTTAATTTAAAAAGTTAGAAGCTTGTTTGAATTCTCAAAAATGTTTTCTAACCCCATTTTAATATTTATGGGAGGCTTGAATTTGCATGCTTAAAAATGGAATTTCCCAGTAAGTTTTCACTGTTGAAGAAATCTTCCAATAAAAAAAAAATGCAGTTTATTACCCAGACCATTGCCTGAAATGATTCTAAATAATTATACGATAATAACCAAGTTACCCTATGCACAGACATGCAAAACAAGAATCAACTCCTGCCTCTTGCTTTCAGAATATCTCATAAAAACAAGAAATGATATTTGATCAACCACCTTCTTTCTCTTAATGCCTTCTTGAAGGAGACATTTTAAGTACACATTCAACCATTTATATTTCAGTCCTGCCAGAAACAATTTATGGTCCTTTTGCCATTGGAAATACAAAGGGATCTCTGGGCTGCAACCATCTTTCTCTTTTCCTAGCTAGAACCTTCTTGGCAGTGTGTGGCCTGTCCTCTCAAAGAGAAGACCCCAAGGAGGTCTAAACCCTGCTACCTAAAGAGTGGTGCTCCTGCTCCAACCCACAGCATCGCAGCCCCTGGGAGCTCTTTGAAATGCTGAGTTTGGGCCAGCAGGCATGGCTCAGTGGTTGTGCATCACCTATGAAGCAGGAGGTTCGACCTATGGAGCAGGAGATCGCAGTTGAATTCCTGGTCAGGGCATGTGCCCTGGTTGCAGGCTCAATTCCCAGCGTGGGATCTACAGGTGGCAGCGGATCAATGATCCTTTCTCATCATTGATGTTTCTATCTCTCTCTCCCTCTCCCTTCCTCTCTGAAATCAATAAAAATATATATATTTTTTTAAATGCTGAGTCTCAGCACTCACCTCAGGCCTACTGAATAAGAATCTCCATTTTAACAAGAGCCCTGGGTGACTCACATGCACTTTAAAGTTTGAAAAGCCCTGGTCTCCCCAAATCTGGCCAGTCATCAAAATCACCTTGGCGAGCTTTTCTAAGACACAAAGACTTGGATCTTCCCAGTGGAAATTCTGATTCACTTGGTTTGGAATGGGTCTAAATCTCTGTTTTTAAAACGTCCACGCTTGGTCAAATTCAGGAACCAATGTTTTTTATCAGTAATGCCCAGAGATTAATTCCATGAAGAGCAAATTGCTGTTCAGTTTCATGCAGGAAATTGCTCTCCTCTAAAGTGAGACATGCAGGTGCAACTTTGACGCACCTACCAATGTCCCTTTCAAGGGAAATACTCTCATCTATAAAAGGGGAAATTGTAGTTAGAGATATGCAGTGATTTGTTCAAAATTACATTTCTAGTACCTAATTCCAGGTCCAGGGATTGAACATAAACATTCTGCCTAAAGTACAAGATCCTTCCCACCATGCCAGAACTATCCTCTCCTTCTTTGTCTTTTACAATTACTGGGTCTAGGTTGACAATTTCCTTGCTGCTCTGCGGTGAGAGAGGAATGTGGGGAGATGGACCCAAGGCCCCACTTTCACGGTAAGTCACGTGTTCCCTTCTCTCTGGAAGGGGAGTAAATTAGACTATCTGAAATTACAATTGCATCTTTCTTTTCTTATCAAAGCTATAAGATGTACAATTTGCTAAGCTCTAAACTCTAAAACTTGGATATTATTTTCAAAACTCAGAGAAAGAAAATGCCACCACTTCACCAACCTAACATCACTTCTATTTTTGTACTGCTTCTAGGTTTGTATTACACGTGTTATACACATTTATATCGTGACCATTACTAAAACTTTAGCTCCAGCAATTCCTCAAAATCTCCCCCCCTAAAATAGATTTCGGGGACCTGAAAGTCACTGGATTCACTGTGGTACAGAAAGACAGCAGCAAAGGTAGGGAAAGAGAGAGGATTGAGGCCCACCAAGAAAACTTCCTGCTTGCTGTGGAAACTTGGATTTGTAGCATAACTTTGATCACAGTGATAGCAACATAATTTCTGCAGACATTCTCCTTCTCCAGTCCTGCATGGCATTCTGTTTTATTTTTGTTCCAAAGTTATCAGGCAGTGACATTATCAGTAATTTTGAATAGGCTCCCAGGCCCAGATTTTCAAATTTATGTAATTCTAAGAAAAAGGAGATTATCTTATTTGAGTATTTCCTCTCCCCTCAGGCAAATCACTCCACATATTTGTTCAGGGGGACATGGGTTAGAACAGTTTACAAACTGTTGGCAGAGAAAAATGAGTCTGGCTTGAGTCTCCCCCAAAGCTATCTCACTTCTACCAGAACAACTCAGATCTGTATGTTTTCTTTACGTCACATGTCCATGTTGAAATTTTAAAAAGCAAGTTTCTGTGGTTTTGAACATTTTGAAGGTTGGTCTGGCGATGGGGTTTTCATGTACTGCTAGTATGTGCTAATAGAGTGGAACATGGGAAATGCAGGGACAATGGGTGGCAAAAAGGAGTGTGAAATGTCCAGCATTTCTACATGTCGCTGTTCTCAGAAATGAAATTTAGAGGTGTCTGCATTACTACTTTCTCCAAGGTTAAAACCTGCCAGTGTATTTTTCCCATAGTTGCTTTGCATTTCAAACTGTTTATTTTCAACCATAAAATAAAATAATTTTCCCCTTAAAATTGTTCAGTCATCAGCAAGCATGAGAACACATATGGTAGAAGGACCCTTTCCTGTATCTCTAAAGTCATATAATGTGTTCACACAAGTAAGACAGACCAGCCCTGGCAGAAAAAAGTAAAATCTGTTTGTCATTGGTTCCACATATCCAAAACTCTCAGATCCTAGTGAGAAGCCGAATTCTGGAAACTCAACAAATCCCAGATGTCTTTCAATAGCTGAATGATTATACAGTGTTACCCACAGACCATAGAATACTACTTACCAATAAAAAAGAATGAACTCTTGATAAATGCAACACTCCTTTGAATGAATTTGCAGAGAATTATTCTTATTTTTAAAAATCCAATCCCAAAGGTTCATACTGTATGATTACATTTGTATAACATTTTTAAATGACAAAATTATAAAAATGGAGAACAGATCTGTGGATGCCAAGGGTTAAGAAAGATGGAGGAGGGAGGTTAATTTCAACAAATCTTTCAACAAAGGTTCAATAAAAAATTTTAAACGAGGTCCTCTGATATTACCTCTGATGATAAGAAAACTCACTTAATTACAATACTAATTACATCAAAGGATTAGAATTTTCTATGCCTGCTCTTTCAGTCCTTCCCTCCCACTCTTGACCTTTGCTGAAATATGAAGAAGTAGACCTGTCTGTACCCACCCACATCTCTTACGATCTTATCATTGAAGTGAAAACCACCCCGTTTTCCAGTGTCTGCAGGCTTTCCCTGCAGGGTGGAACCTGCATTAACCTGGCTATAAGTGCTGGGAGATCAGTGCTCCCCTTTACAGCCATCTCTGCAGCATCCCTCAACCCTCACCCCTGCAGCAAACTGTGAAGTGCATTTTCTATGTAGAATTCTAGGGCATTCCCCGTAGAATTAAGCTCCAGTAACAAACAGGGGTAATGGGCTTGATCATGTACCTCTTATTGACCAACTTCCCTTCCCTTGCTTAATTTTCCACTCTCCAACTGGTTTTCCTAGAATCACCAGGCCCAATCAAATTTATCGTATTGAAATCTTTATCTTAGGCTCTGTTTCTGAAAAACCTAAAATAGGACACTTTCTCCACAAATCTAGGAGTTAATTTGGATGGTTCTGGAATGGTCTCTTCTTCCTCCGCTTGTTTCTACACTTCATATACCCTGACTCAGACCTTGGAAGTAGGAGATCTGAGGTCCTATTCTTTTCTTATATTTTCTTTGGCCGTCTAAGCATTCCTGGTTCTAGTACAATTTCCACTCCTTAGTAATTCCCTGAATTCTGTCAAGAGAAACAACCTTACTAGGACTGGTGTTTCTTGGATAAATAGGAATAATATGCCTGCATTGTTGTCATCACAGATTTACCCTGAGGATAAACTGGGACTGGGAAAGAATGAACATGATAAAATTCCGAACATTTGTCCCTTTGTTTTCATAGGGAAAATACTCTGAAATCCCACTGCCCTGGTGTGACTGACTGTTGAAAGGAAGAGGCTGAGTCATCCATTTAATCTCTCCCTTCAAGACTTTCTCTGCATCCCAACAGTGCCAGATGGCTTTTGTAACCAGGGTTAAGTCTGGTTCTGTCCTATCTTGTTAAAAATATCAAGACATCTAATTCTCCTTTTACAAGTTGTGTGCCCAAATCACTTCATTTCATGTTCAGCCTTAAGCCAGCAAAGGAGCTTAGGTTCTGCAAAAAGCAGTCTCATATTCACTATGTTGTTTTGGGTGAATCTCTAATAAAAGTATCTGTGTTTTATGAATTTTCCCCTCCCCACATTCATAACAGAGATATGGAGATATGCTATTTCCCCTCTTTTAATTTCAAAGGGAAGTTGTTACCCATGGCAGAGAACAATTATTATCAGGCACTTACTTTTCATGCAGCTTTCCCCCTGCTTCGACTGAATGGAGAGATGATAAACTAAAGTTCTCTTATAATCTGCGTTTTAAATAACTATGGCAAAGGTCTCTCACACTTCTTGGCTGTAGTGGTGAAGATCTTTTGAAAAGAGAAAAAGCTTTAGGAGTAAAGAGATGAGAAATGTTTGGTGTGTCAAGTTCTAAGAAGTTAGGCTGCCAAAGCCTAATGGGGAGGCTCTAAAGAATTTTGCACAGAGCACACAACGTAATTAAATTTGTGTGTTAAGGTCATTCTGAAATCAATGTGTCAGATGGATTAACTAAGGAATGTCAGAGCTGGGTAGGTGGAAACTAATGCAGCTATTGAAATAATTCAAATGAGAACATTCAAATGAGAATTCAAGCTGTGACAGTAGAATGAGGGCGGTGACAGCTCATATTTAAAAATTGTTAAAAAGATGAAATTATCAAACCACGTTGAGTCATCCTAGGTGAGGATAAGATAGAGGAAGATATATAGAATGATGCCCAGTTTCTGACAGGTAATTAAATTAGTGATGATGTCTTTTTCTGATATAGAGCATGTAAAAAGAAAAAGACACCAGAAAAGAAGATAAATTGAGTTTTTAAAATGTTGGGTTTAGAACATTCAGGTAGAGCTATTAGATGGACATATGTGAGATGTAACATTCTGGATCCCAGAAAAATACTTTTGAGCTGGAGATAAGATTTGGAGTCATTAGCTAATTGATGAGATCAGAGAAAGTATGTGTTGGGAAAGGGGGGAGGTAGGCATAGGCATAGGATCAGAACATGAAGAATACCAATATTTTTGGAGAAGGAAGAGGAAGTAGCTCTAGTAAAAAAAGAACCAGGTGACGGTGATGTTAAGGAAGCCAATAGAAAAGAAAGTTTTCAGAAGGAGGAAATAATCAATGAGGCTCTGTAAAATATGCTTCTAATCATTGGCAACCTCAGCAAGGGGGAATTTGCAATAGACTGAGGTTTGAAATGGAAGTCAGTCTTGTTCATTGATGAATCCCCACCACCTAGCACAAAGATTGCTCCCTCCCCCCACCAGTTGTTCAATATATATTTATTGAATGATTGCACTATATATCTTTTTCTAGGTCACATAACAAACAGTGAGCAGCAGAATTACTGTTCTTTCCTCTCAATGTACTCAAAATTCAGTGACTTTTCATTCTCTTATCTGAAAGCTTATCTGATAGACTAACAATCATACTTGTTCAGCTATACCCTCGACATTCTGTGTACCTACTCCCTTGCCGGGGCTGACCAGCAGCCCCGGAACAACGGATGAACAGATTACTCAGACACAGTTTGACTGTGAAAGAGAGGGCGAAGGGGCTCTTGGCTCTAGCGGCCAGAGCAGCCTCTATTGCCTGCCTCATTAGCCTTCTATCGGAATTTTTATCTTTAGATACAATCAATAGGGTGAGTAATCTTGGGAGGACACATGTGTTTACATTGTCCTCTAGGCAAAGGCATTCAAGGATTAAGTATAAGGATTCCAGTAAACACCCAGGGAGTCTGCATATGCACAACCTTGTTTGGAAAGGTCAAGGAATAATTAAGGGCGCTGCCTTCCACACTCCCCTAAGTCTCCCCTAAGTCAGAATTCCACACACTTCCCTTTTCTCAGAATGTCCTCCTTCCAACTTTCCAACCAAGTCTCTTGTGCTCCCCAACACTACTCAATTATTCTTGCCAGAATTTTTTAAAAAGCCCTTTTCTTTGCCAACTAGTTTAAAGTAAATTTTAATGCTTTTTTATTTTTAATTGTGGTAAAAGGGTAACATAAAATTTACCATCTTAACCATTTTTACGTGTACAGTTCCCTAGTGTTAAGTATGTTCACATTGTTGGCAAAAGATCTCTACAATTTCTTCATCTTGCAACACTGCAACTCTATACCCATTGAACAACTACTCCCCATTTCTTCCTCCCCTCAGTTTCTGGCAACCATCATTTTACCCCCTGTTTGAGTTTGACTACTTTAGATACCTCCTATAAATGGAATCATAGAGCATTTGTCTTTTTGTGATTGTCTCATTGTCCTCAAAATGCATCCTGGTTGCACCATAAAAAGATGTGCCTCATTTTAAATATTTCTGGTGTTTTTTTCTCATAAGAGTTCAAAGAATCCAGCAATACATATGAAACACAATTTCAAATTAAATAGGAATCATAAGGTTTTGCGCATCTATTTTGTGGGTTTACTTAACATGGAATAAATCATTCTTCTTAGAAATCACAAAGTGATAGGAAACACACTAACTTTGAGGGTGCCTACTCCATGTTTCAATTAATCTCACTATTAAAAGCTAACACTAGGAGAGAAACCAAGATGGTGGCCATAAGTAAACACCTAAACTGCAGCCTTTCACAACAATTTCAAAAATACAACTAAAAGACAAAACGGACATCATCCAGAACCACAGGAAAGCTGACTGACTGGAAATTCTACAACTAGAAAGAAAGAAAAAACCACAAGGAAAACCAGAGGAGCTGTAAAAGCCTGAGGTACGCAGACACGGGCTTGCGAGTGTGGAGAGGACGGAGCCGGAGAGGATGGGGCGGCTGAGTGCCTGGCTGGTGTTCTCTAGTGGGAAGGAGATAAAAGCTCCAGACTGCGCTGAACCCCAGTTCCGACTGTACAAACCCCAGTTCCGGGCGAGACCCTGGAGACCCAGGCTCATACTGGGGGAATCTGGGCTGTAAGGTGGAAACTCAGGGGAGCGGCAAAAGGCAGAGCTCCGGAGGCACGCACATGAATGCGCGTAGAGGACAGACTGTTGACTGTGCTGCGGATTCCCTAGTGGAAGGAGACAAAAGCTCCGGACTGTGCTGAATCCCAGTTCCGATTGCACTGAACCCCAGTTCTGGGCGAGAATCTGGGAATCCAGATTCATTGGGGGAGAGACTAGACTATCTGGCAGCGGGCGAAACTTGAGGGCGCCTTTCTCTCAGCAGTGCTTGCAGCGAGTACCGAGGGACATTGAGACCCAGGAACCTCATAGGGCTGGGCTGACAGGAAGCCAAGGCTGTAGGTTCCACCCTGAAACTCCGCCCCATCCAAGCTGAGCACAGAGGCTTTTGTAATTTTGCAAGGCTAGTCGAATAAGGCTATCTCCCAGCATAGACACAGCTGATCCTCACAGCCAATTGGCCTGGAGGTCAACTCCTCCCACTGATACTAACAACAATCAAGACTTAACTACAACAAGGCTATACACACAGTCCACAAAGGGGTGCACCAAGAGTGTCCACCTCAGGTAACTGGGGAGGCCGAGCCACTGGCCCATATAGGACACTAGCACACAAAGCTACCCTACCAACTCAGGGAAGCAGCAAAAATGTGGAGACAAAGTAACAGATCACAAAGAAAGAAATGGAGGAAAACAAATGACTGGAGATAGAGTTCAAAACCATGGTTATAAGGTTTTCAAGAATTTCCTACAAAAGGCCAATAAATTTAGTGAGACCCTTGAGGATATGAGAGAGACCCTGGAGGAAAAGGAAAAGGACCAACTAGAAATTAAGCATACACTGACTGAAATAAAAAATATTATACAGACACCCAACAGCAAACTAGAGGAGTGCAAGAATCAAGTCAAAGATTTGAAATACAAAGAAGCAAAAATCACTCAACTGGAAAAGCTAAAAGAAAAAAGAATCCAAAAATATGAAGACAGTGTAAGAAGCCTCTGGGACAACTTCAAGCGTATCAACATCAGAATTATAGGGGTTCCAGAAGAAGAGAGAGCAAGATACTGAAAACCTATTTGAAGAAATAATGACTGAAAACTTCCCCCACCTGGTGAAAGAAATAGATTTACAAGTCCAGGAAGTGCACAGAACCCCAAACAAAAGGAATCCAAAGAGGACCACACCAAGACACATCATAATTAAAATGCCAAGAACAAAAGACAAAGAGAGAATATTAAAAGCAGCAAGAGAAAAACAGTTAGTTAACCTACAAGGGAGCGCCCATACAATTGTCAGCTGATTTCTCAACATAAACTATGCAGGCCAGATGGGAATGGCAAGAAATATTCAAAGTGATGAATAGCAAGAACCTACAACCAAGAGTACTCTACCTAGCCAAGCTGACATTCAGAATTGAAGGTCAGATAAAGAGCTTCACAGATAAGAAAAAGCTAAAGGCGTTCATCACCACCAAACCAGTATTATATGAAATGCTGAACAGTATTCTTTAAGAAGAGGAAGAAGAAGAAAAAGGTAAAGATAAAAATTATGAACAACAAATACATATCAATCAACAAGTGAATCTAAAAATCAAGTGAATTAAAAATCTGATGTACAGAATAAACTGGTGAATATAATAGAATCACGGGTATAGAAAGGGAGTTGTCTGACAACTCTCAGGGGGAAAGGGGTGTCGGGGGTGCGGGAAGAGACTGGCAAAAATCGTACACCTATGGATAAGGACAGTGTTGGGGAGGTAAGGGAAGAGGGTGGGATGGGAACCAGGTGGAGGGGAGCTATCCGGGGGGGGGGGGGGGGGGGGGAGAGGAACAACTGTAATAATCTGAACAGTAAAGATTTATTAAATTAAAAATAAATAAATAAAAAGAAAAAAGAAAAAAAAAAGCTAACACTACTCTATGTACTGTTCTGAGATACATTTTTAAAAATCCTAGCCTTTGACAGAAATAAAGCAAATACCTAATACCAGTTTAGAGCACTGATTTTCCTTAAAACCTTAAAACATTCTTTAAGTCACCTTTGTTTTTCTGGCAGCTAGCTATTCTCTTCCTTGTATCATTAAACTGTGGTTACTTATTAATTATCCACCAGCAGATGACCGCAGTAACACTGTTTTGCAAATACTAGCTCTCTGGATTGGCGGATGAAGAGGAGGAGCAGCACAGAAGAGAAGGGTTAGAATCAACCCCCAATGACCAGAAACAAAGAAAAGCAGCCTGGTATCAGCGGCTGAGAGCTACCTTCTGCACGACAGAGTTCACCATAATGAAGCGCTCAGATTCCCATGTAGTTCGACTGTAGTTTCCAACAGCATCTCAGAAAGAGGAAGCCCATTTCCACACATTTTTATTTGTGGTTTGGTCAACAACAACAACAACATATTAAAAGTGAGAAAAGATAAGGTCTCACCTCCTACGTAGATGGAAGATGAGGCTCATCCTGTCTTTTTTTTTTTTTTTTTTACATGAAACATAAACTTTATTTTATTTCCCATTATTGATTAAGGTAATGCATATGTGTCCTTATGCTCCCATTGCCCTCCTACCCCCCACTCATGCCCTCACCCCCCTGGTGTCTATGTCCATTGGTTATGCTTATATGCATGCATACAAGTCCTTTGGTTGATCTCTCCTCCTTACCCCCACCCTCCCCTCCCTTCCCTCTTAGGTTTGATGGTCTGATCGATGCTTCTCTGTCTCTGAATCTGTTTTTGTTCACCAGTTTATGTTGCTCATTATATTCCACAAATGAGTGAGATCATGTGATGTTTATCTTTCTCTGACTGGCTTATTTCGCTTAGCATGATGCTCTCCAGTTCCATCCATGCTGCTGCAAATGGTAAGAATTCCTTCTCTTTTACTGCAGTGTAGTATTCCATTGTGTAGATGTGTCACAGTTTTCTAATCCACTCATCTGCTGATGGGCACTTAGGCTGTTTCCAAATCTTAGCTATGGTAAATTGTGCTGCTATGAACATAGGGGTGCATATACCCTTTCTGATTGGTATTTCTAGTTTCTTGGGATATATTCCTAGAAGTGGGATGACTGGGTCAAATGGGAGTTCCATTTTTAGTTTTTGAGGAAACTCCATACTGTTCTCCACAGTGGCTGCACCAGTCTGCATTCCCACTAGCAGTGCACGAGGGTTCCTTTTTCTCCGCATCCTCGCCAGCATTTATTGTTTGTTGATTTGTTGCTGATAGCCATTCTGACAGGTGTGAGATGGTACCTCACTGTCATTTTGATTTGCATCTCTCAGATGATTAGTGACTTTGAGCATATTTTCATCATCCCATCTTTGTGCTTGCACCCACACTCCTTAGTTCTGCCACACAGCTTTTCCAGTAAAAACTGAGTTCACTACAGATGATGTGGCTCTTCCTCGGCCAGGTACAACTGTCTAGACTCCCAAGGACAAACATGTTTAGCTATTTTTACTAGGGTTGAGCAAATAAGCCCTAAATATTTCCTTAAAACTTGAACTGATCCTCAACATAACCTTTTAGCAAGTTCCAAAAGGTTTTGTTGCCTTAGGTTTTCAACCTGGTGTTTTCTCTTTTTCTTCTCTTGTCTATTAAGCCAACCTTAGTCATCAAAAACAAATGCTTTCAGAAAGATTTTATCAGCTCTCCATACAGGATACTAGAAAAAACACACCAAACCATGATTATTCTGTGTACAGAGTTACCTAAAAGCTCTTTCTAAGTGTTTGTCAGGCAAGTACTCTTCTTTCCACCATAGAACACAAGCAGTACAGATAGTACTGTGGCATTATTACAAAGATTTGCTAACATTTCTTTTTTAGAACAGTCCATAAGTATAAACTGAGATGAATAGAAATTTCTTTATATGAAAGAGGCTAATGGTTGAATTTTATTCATCTATCTACTCAGAGAAAGCTTGACACTATCAGATGCCCTTCATATAACTGTTCCTGATGCTAAGGATCCAGGGTTAGATTTGGAATCATGACCTGGGTTTTCATCAAACTACATAACTTGATCTAGAATGAAGCTGACCCTCTCTATCCCCAGGCCCTCCAAAGTTTTGAGCTACATCCTCTTAGCCTTCAAACTTATGTGTGAGGCACAACTATACAAAAATAGTAATTCTTTTTTTTTTTAATTGAATTTATTGGGGTGACATTGGTTAATAAAAATATACAGGTTTCAGGAATACAATTCTACAAAACATCATCTGTATATTGTATTGTGTGTGTATCATCCCAGGAACTCATAGGAGTGACTGAGGGACATGAGCACAATGTTGTCCTGTGCTGGTGGTAAAAACCAAACAAACAAAAACAAACCTGAGGTTCAGGATCTTGTCTGAAAGAGCTGGTGGGCTGCTGAGAAATTCTCCAGTTTCCACACATTACCTTCGCATTATAAGGGGCATCTTCTCACCTCCTTTTAACCTCTAGAGTTGCCCTCCCTGCACAACAAAGCTATTGTGGGAAGGGGAAGCGCACAGAGTACAATTTGTGCCATGTTAGGGAAGACTTTGGTCTGGGCCCTGAGAGTTAGCAGGTCCAACTTTGGTACCACAGCTTACAAAAGAGGTTTGGTCACCCCAGTAAACACTGAATCTTTTGTTTCAGCATTCGAAGGTAGCCTACCCTTTCTTGGGTATGAAATATAGGACTAAATTCCCCAAAAATATAAAGAGTTAAAAGCATTTTAGATGCCAGCTCTTTATATAGTAACCTTATTCCCTTTGACATTATTTATAACTAGTGCCCCCGTGCACAAAATTCATGCACCATGGGCGGGGGGTTGTCCCTCAGCCCTGCCTGCACCCTCTCCAATCTGGGACCCCTTGGGGGATGTCCAACTGCCAGTTTAGGCCCAATCCCTGTGGAATTGGGCTTAAACCAGCAGTCGGACATCCCTCTCGCAATACAGGACCGCTGGCTCCTAACCGCTCACCTGCCTGCCTGCCTGATCACCCCTAACCACTCTGCCTGCCAGCCTGCTCGCCCCCAACTGCTCCCCCGCCAACCTTCTTGCCCCCAACTGCCCCTCCTTTCCAGCCTGATCTCCCACAACTACCCCCCCTGCCGGCCTTATCGTCCCCAACTGCCCCCCTGCTGGCCTTATCGCCCCCAACTGCCCCCCTGCCAGCCTTCTTGCCCCCAATTGCCCCCCCCCCCCCCGCTGACCTTATTGCCCGCAACTGCCAGCCTGCTCACCCCCACTACCCCCTTGCTGGCCTGCTCACCCCCAACTGCCCCCACTGCCGGCCTGCTCACCCCCAACTTCTCCCCCTCCCCCCGCTGGCCTGATCACCTCCAACTGCCCTCTCCTCCTGACCTGATCACTCCTAACCACCTCTGCCTCCGCCCTGCCACCATGGCTTTGTCCGGAAGGTCTCCTGGTCTAATTAGCATATTACCCTTTTATTAGTATAGATTATTGTTGTTGCTGGAAACATACTAGCCATTATTTTAGAACATTTACTGTGTCTTTCTTCAATCCTAACAATAACTAACCCTGGACATAAATGTAATTGCCCCAGAACTTGCTGCTGAGAAAGTTGCCCATGATTGGGAAACAAATACAAGGTAATTGCTTCTCTGACACCAAAGACTCAAATATCTCACTACGCTCAAGTTGCCTTCTCTCCTTCTTTTTAACAGTCATTTCCTTTCAAGACATACCTAATTCTGTTTGCTCTTCAGGAAGATAACTAGTGAAGTTGATGAGTTAATCTGACCAAAGGTCACCCTCCTTCTTCTCCTGAGCAGCCCAGGCATTTGTCACCATAGGCTTTTTGAAATGGTGTCAGACCCAAGGAGGCCATTGGGCATTTCCAATCAGCCATAAAAGGAGATTAAACTCTGACAAAAATAGAAGTAATTCGGGGCCATAGAAACCTTATGATTTCTCTCAAATTAAACAAATATTTGGATGGAAAAAACTTTTCCTTCTGCCTTCTCACAATAACTCATTGTACTGGGTTGAATCCCCCCAAATCCACGTCCACCTAGAAACTAAGAATGTGCTCTTATTTGGAAATAAGGTCTTTGCAGAAATAATTAGTTAAAATGGGGTTAGATTAGAGTGTGCCCTATGACTGGTGTCTTGTAAGAGAAGGGAGAAGGTGATTCAGGCACAGGGATATAGAGGAGACATAGGGGGCAAGGGCACAGAGACTGAAGGGATGCAACCACAGCCGAAGAACACTGAGGATTGCCTGGAGCCACCAGAGCTAAGAACGGACAAGGACGTTTTCTTCCCTTAGAGCCTTCAAAGGGAGCACAGTGATATATGGTGACAGGAGAAAGCTTGAGTTTGGGTGGTGGGCACAGGGTGCAATATACAGATCTTGTAACATAGAAACCCACACCTGAAACCTATATGTTCATATTGACCGATGTCACCCCAATCAATTTAATTTAAAAAAAAGAAACTGCAAAAGAATTAGTATATTTCTTTTAAATTTTGTTTTAGATATTTTATGTAAATAAAACCAATTCCCCCAACAAAAACACTATTTAATGAACTGATTCTAATATGCTAAACTAAAACATACGTTTTTAGATAAATGAATGCTTTTTTAAAAAGTAAATAAACTTCAAAAACGGATGAAGGCTATCTTAAAAGTCAACAGTAAATCACGTTTATGTTTGTTCTAGCCAGAAAATGCTTTCAAAGTGGTGTTTGTATAAACAGTTCTTTGCTTAAGGTTTTACTACAAAACTCATAGCGAATACTTTGTGAGGCTCTTTAGAAAAACACAGTTTGAGTTAAAGTCGGTTGCTTTTCCAGGATAAGCAAGCAGGAGTCTCGGATGGAGTGTGGCAATCCCTCCTAGTCCCGTTCTTTATTAAGGAGAACACAAAAAGACTTCCTAGCTGAATAAAAGGAGCCTGGTGCTGAGAGTCAGGGGACTCCGACAGAATTACAGCCCAGGCTCTGACATTGATTTACTGTATGACTTTCAGGCAAATAT
This sequence comes from Eptesicus fuscus, assembly GCF_027574615.1. Lineage (NCBI taxonomy): Eukaryota > Metazoa > Chordata > Mammalia > Chiroptera > Vespertilionidae > Eptesicus > Eptesicus fuscus. The sequence goes on from NC_072479.1 coordinate 81,850,275, forward strand.
TTCATCTCCTGCTCTTGCAAGTTTCAACTTACTTTTTGCTGTCTAACATTGAACAAGTTATTTTATAATGCTCTACCTCAGTTTCCTCACCTATCAAATTAAATAACAATGACATCCTCTGTTAGGCTTGCTATGAGGTCTAAACGAGTCAATATAGCTAAAGCACAGAGAACAGTGCCCCTGCACAAAGTAGCTAGTATTAGTAATTGCAGTGATACATGTCTTCGCTCCCCTTTTAAGTCTTAAGCTTCTTGGGATCAGGGATCAGACCTTACTCATCTTGGTACCTTTCAAAATACTTAGAATATTATTTTGCATGCAGTAGTTGCTCAATAAATATGTGCTGCGTGAATTTGTACTTCAAGGACAAAGGCTATCTATTATTTAATTTGTCGGGTTGTGTTCATTAAACTTTTTTTTTTTAATCCAGTGATCTGGGAAAGAAAAAGAGAAAGCATCTTTGGGGAAAACATCTGTGAGCAAAGCATTCCCGTGAGAAACTTTCTATCAGGTTGGGAAAATACTTTAGAAATCTTCCCGCAGTAAGGGCAGGAGACCTTTGGTCTTTCTAGACACGTCAGCCTCTGTTCTCTGGGAGCAGCCTGGGATGTACCCACAGTGTGGAAGAGCCTCATCACTCCCTTGTTCCCCTTCTCTTCTTCTGTTCCCCCCATCCCAGCCCCACACCTCACCCCAGCCTCTTTCTCATACTTCTGGAGACCTCCTTCTCCCAGGAGAATGAACAGAAAATTCTTTATTGCTTCAGTTTTATTGCTTTTAGCGCTGGAAACAGCGTGCTTCCAGGCAGTAATTATATTCTCTTTATAAATATTATCTCTAAGAGAATAGCAAATAGCTTTTTGCTAATGTTATCTGTCATGCTGTAGCTGCTAAATGTATGTGTCAACCAGCATCTTGAAGTAAACAAAGTTTATAAATTGATTCTTGTAGCATGAGGTAAGTCCTTACTGGACTCTAAAGCCGCTTAGATAAGAACAACTGAGCTGATCATCCAGGCGAGCAATGAGATTAAAAATACAATGGAACCTTCTGAGCAGTCTCCAAGAATTATGACAAATTCAAAAGAAACACCAACATGTGAAGGTCAGTTGCTTATGGAGAAGCCAGTTACAGGTTACTCAGCCTCCAAGAGGTTCCTGTGGTATTTTTCAAGTTAGCTCCAAGTTAGATTTCCCCATAAAAACAATTCTGGTAGAAGAGTCTTTAACCTTCTCAGCAAATAGTTCAAGGAATTGTATAGAAGAATAAAAATCATAAGTAGCTCTAGAATATAATTACTGCCTGGAAGTAGCTCTAGTAATATTTATATAAGGTTAGTAGATGGAAATGCTTCTCAAAAAGAAACTAATATCCACTCTGACGTCTTACCTATAATGACAGTGTCACAACAAGGGTAGAATGGTGGTTGGACCCCATCTTCGCTCAGAGGGCTCCCCCAGAAAGCTATAGAAGTATTAAATGTTAACAAACATCTACATACTTTACCTCATGAGGTTCACTCTCAAGAGTAGCATTATGTGATGATAAACTGCCTACACTCTGAAGACAGGACTTCATGGAGCTGGACAAGCTGTGTCAGTATTTCCATTGGTAAAATGGACAGTCATCACAAAGACTAAAGGAGTTAAGACAACTGAATGACCTGGTTCACCATAAGAGAAGAATAACTGTTTCTTACTATCATGTCACTATTATTTAGAATCATTATATTGTTTAAAGAATAATTATTAGGACTTCATTTATAATTATTATATTATTTTGAATTATGTAGCTCTCTCTTTCTCTCATTCTCTCTCTCTCTCTCTCTCTCTCTCTCTCTCTCTCTCTCTCTCTCTCAAATTAGAGAACCAAACAAGAGTAAAACAATTACAATCTGGAAAAAAAAAAAGATAATACACTACACAGCATTCCAAAGTCACTTATTACTACTTCTAAGGGAACTCAAATACTCAAATTGCTTCATATGAAAGAAAGAATTACCCATCTGGGAAGGATTACAAACCTTTTCTCCCCTCAAATATTATAGAAAAGGATGTCCTCAAAATTCATGGACCATTGAGGATTTTTATGCTGCATTTTTGAAAAGGGGTGCTTTTAAAAGTAAGAGCACATAAATCCAACCAAAATGTGTTAGGATTGATAAATGGGATTTATATTCCATACACACCTCCTTTTGTTTTATGTGTTTAAATACCCACCATCAGGGAAAAAACAAAACAAAAACACAACACTTTTAAGTTAAAAAAAAATCTTGCAATTAGAATTAAATTAAAAGAAGTCATATGTCTAAGGCTATGGCAAGTTGTTAGAGCTTTGAAATATAGAATTTGTAGGAACAGAAATAGCTGTAGGATAAAGGACAAGATGAGAATCTTTATCCATCAGAACCGTTCAGAAAGCATACTAATTAGGTTAACAGGTGGAATTTATTATGAAGTAACTATAATCAGTTATAAGGAACTGGCTAAGTAACGTGTGAGAGGGCTAAAAATGCAAAGGGGGGACATTGAGGTAATAGGGAGATCATTTCCAGAAGCAGGGACCACCCTAGGGAAGGTGAAATAGGGAGAAGAGTTGGGGTAGAGAGGGAGCCCTTTCCTTGCCCACCTTGCAGTGCCTCATGCTGGCACCACTGCAGACAGTAGGGGGCGCTGCGTATAAAAGACTGTAGAATAGAACCAGGACAACCGCTCCTACCAAGAGAAGGGGCTGTTGCTAGGGGTTGCTGCTGACAGGAACCGGAATTCCTCCCTCACTCCCTCTGCCTCACAGCTTGCCTTTAAGCCTCCCCCTTCAGAGAGCCCGAGCAACATGACCTAGCAGGAGCCCCAAAGTCACAAAGGGGAGCTGGAGTAGAGAGGCAGTAGCTTCATGGATTAGTATCTTCTTAGCCACCCCTTCCAATACGCTCAGCCAGAGTCACAAACCACAGCACCCACTTCAACTGGCACTTGCAGTTTGCAAACAAAGACCAACATGGCTGCATCTAGAGAAGGGAAGCTTCTGCTTATTCCTTATTGATCTCTGCAACAACAGACACACAAATAGTTATAACATTCATTTATCCATGTATTTATTCACCCAAGAAGCATTTATTGATATTCTTCTATATTCAGGCACTTTCTGAGATGCTGAGATAGTTGCAACAATGAATAAGAGAGACAAATCCCCTGCCCGTGTGCAGCTCATATTCTACCAGGGTGGATGGACAACAAACAAGTACATAAGCAGTGGCCAGTCATGCTAGGTCCATGAGGGAAAGGGATAGTCAATCCACTTCCTTTTCCTAATGTGATGAACACACAGAAATTTTATTTAAAAAGAAAAAAGAATTGCTCCAGTTCACCTGGATTGACATTTTACATTAACTTTCCATCTTTTGTAAGCCATCATTTCAACTGTCAATGACTCATACTGAGCAGCCTGGTTGACATTGTGTCCCTGATAACACGAGACCTAAGATGTATTGCTTCCTGGGAAGAGCCAAATACGGACACAGCAGCTCAAGTCCTGCACACGGAGGTGAGTGGGCTGCAGGGCATGCATTCTGCCGCTGTTCTCACATTGCAGACCATCCTGTGGGTGTCTGAAATGATCCCCATCACCGAGATTTAATCATGAGCTGTAGATGCAAATTTTGTAGGAGAAATAAAAATCCAGAAATGTTTCAGGAACCAGTTCTTGTTTTAAAGCTTCAGTGGCAAGTCACGTGTTTAGTGTACTATTAATAGCCTGAATAAAGGAATATCATAAGATAGTCTGCCATATTTTTACTGTGGGCAAAATAAGTATCATAGATGCCTTCACTACAACTTGTATTGCTTCTTCTAGGCACCATGACTATTGAAATGTGGAGACTATTAAACAAATTTGTATTGTGTGCTGTGATAAACTATATTAGAAAAAATAACTAAAGTTACAGTATATACTTACTGGTCTTTAATTTAAACTCCAAGCAACATCTGTAGATTATGTATACTAACTTTTTCAAATGCCATGAATATAAACTCTAATTATTTTCTGAAGAATTTTTAAAATTCTTATCGTATTCCTTCTCTCACCTAACACTAAAACCCTTATTCTGGCTCCTGTGAGGCTCTGGGAATACTGGGCCTGAGCTCCTAGTGGCTGCTGCTTGCAGATATCCTCCAGAGTGAAGCGCAACCTCTGGCTCTACACAGCCAGCATCACTCAGCCCATCACCTGCTGGCCTCTGGAGGCATTTGAGTTCTGCAGATGCTATGTTCTACTGACTAACTCAAGAGAGACATTAAAAATGTTTAATAACCAACAAGGTATGGGTGATAGAGTGAGGACCTAGAGATCCTCATGCAATGAGGTCTTAACCAATGGGCCTGAATAATGGAAGAACTAAAGCAACAGGAATCTCTATCAGATCCCTTATCCCACTTATCCATCTCCTTCTACTGGTCTGAGAGTTTCTTTTGTCTTTATATCTTCCATAGATAAGACAGTGCCTGACACATAATGTGCCTCCTCCCACTCCCAACTTCAAGTCAGTGGGGGAATGGGGGATCACAATCTGCAAACTAGAATCTCAGAGGGGCTCTGGGCTCCAGGGGAGGGATTGGTCTGAAGCCTGGAAACAGACAAATTTGCTGAAAATATAAAGAGAAGAGGTATGCCAGTTAAATTCTCCTCGCTCTACGTCCCTCACTGCTGACATTTGTAAGCCATCTGGGGAACTAAGATTTCTAGTGGGAAGTTGGCACCCACAGTAAAGTCTCCTTGCTCCGACTTTTGAGGAAACCCCACCTGTCAGCCATGTCCACATCTTCTCATTGTAAAGCTAAGCTGACCAATCCCCAAGTTCTATAAACAGAACACCCCTCTGAATTTCCATGTAGTGGAGCAATTTATCTGGAAACCAATGTAGCAGGGGAGGTATCTATACCAGATCCATCCTTCATGCTTAGGTATGAAGAAACAAACCAAAGATGACTAGATACTTGAGAATAAGCAACATAAAGGGGGGGGGGGAAGAAGATAAAATATAACCACAGGGGAAAACAGAGAACTGTTATTTAACCCTTTGCACTCGCTTGCTTTTTTCTCGATTCCTTTATTCTAATGCTAACCGTGTCGAGTCACACTCGACATCCAAGTGCAAAAGGTTAAAAAGATTTTACATTCATGAACAAAATGTGAAGACAAAGGAAAAAGCAGAGAATAGTAAAGAGTTGAAAAATAGGATAGCAAAAATTTAATAAGCTGATAAGAAAATAAAGAATAGAAATATTTAAAAATGTAAGCAAAATGATAAAGAGAAATATAGTATGAGAGAAAATGTAAAGAAATAGAAAACCCATTTTTTAACTTGGAATCCCAGAGAAAGAGAGAAGAGAGAAAATGGAAGAACAGGTATTATATAAATAACTAGAGGCCTGGTACATGAAATTTGTGCATGGGGGGTGTGCGGGGAGTTGTCCCTCAACCCGCCCTGCACCCTCTCCAATCTTAGAACCCTTGGGGGATGTTTGACTGCCGGTGTAGGCCCAATCCTGCAAAATCAGGCCTAAACCAGCAGTTGGACATCCCTCTCACAATCCGGGACAGCTGGCTCCTAACCACTCGCCTGCCTGCCTGCCTGATCTCCCCTAACCGCCTCTGCCTGCTGGCCTGCTTGCCCCCTAACTGCTTCCCTGCTGGCCTGATCGCCCCCAACTGCCCTCCTGCTAGCCCCAACTGCCCTCCCCTGACAGCCTGATCACCCCTTAACTGCTCTCCCCTGCTGGCCTGATCATGCCCCTAACTGCTTGCTCCCCCATGCCGGCCTGATCGCCCCCAACTGCCCTCCTGCTAGCCCCAACTGCCCTCCCCTGCCAGCCTAATCACCCCCTAACTGCTTTCCCCTCCTGGCCTGATCGTGTCCCTAACTGCTTGCTCCCCCTTGCCAGCCTGATCTCACCCCTAACTGCTTGCTCCCCTGCTGGCCTGATCGCCCCTAACCACCTCTGCCTCAGCCCCCACCACTGTGGCTTTGTCTGGAAGGAAGTCAGACGTCTGGAAGATGTCTGGTTGATCTGGTCTAATTAGCATATTACTCTTTTATTAGTATCCTCTATAATAAAGAGCTAATATGAAAATGGTTTTCACGCCCTCACGCCTTCGCGCCCTTGCACCCTGGCACTCTTGCGCCAGAACTGCTCAGATACTCAACACTGGAGAGAGAAGAACGGGGACCAGCCAGGCACAAATGAGCTCACAAAAGAGGAATGGGGACCAGCCAGGCTGCAGCCCGGAAGAGGAACCAGCTTCCTGCCTCACGGTCCCGGGTGCATGTGGCTGCAGCCCAGGCAAAGCCACCCACCCAGGGTCCCCTGCAGCTGTGGCTGGCCCTAGTGAAGCCAGCCCAGGTCCTGGGTGCCTGCGGCCACCTAGGGGGAGGGAAGCCCAGGTCTTAGGTGCCTGCGACTGGCCAGAGGAGGCAATCCTGGGTCCAGGGTGGGGGGCAAGGCAGAGGCGGTTAGGGGCAATCAGGCCAGCAGGGGAGCAGTTAGGAGCCATCAGGCAGGCAGGCAGGTGAGTGGTTAGGAGCTAGCAGTCCCAGATTGCAAGAGGCAGTCGGACATCCCCCTAGGAGTCCCAGATTAGAGAGGGTGCAAGCCAGGCTGAGGGACCCCCCTCCCATGCATGAATTTCATGCACCGGGCCTCTAGTAGATAATAAAACACCCCCCAAACTGAGAATGACAATCAGAAAAGGGTTCCCTGATTGCTGAGTAAGATGGGAGAAAAATTCTTATACATGTTAGAGTACCAATGATACAAGATATTCATAAACATTTCCAGAAATGAAAGCACAAATGCTATCTAGAAAAGACTGTCTGGGATGACACAGCTATCTACAAACTTGGAAAAACATCTGTCCAGAGTGGCTCTGGCAGGGATATCTTCCCCCAAGAATGTCACAGATTCAATAGACAAAATAATCATGAAGCTAGATTAACTTGAGAAGCTGACAAAGGCATATGATTCTTTTTCCAAAAAAGAAAAAAAATACTATTGGAAAAATAAACAAGAGAGAAATAAACAAGTTAACAAAACAAAAACTTTACAAGACTTTAAAGTAATTGGTAACATTAAGGAAAGAGATTCCTTTTGACCTTGATGCTAGAAAGATGTTCCACTGAGCAGCCCAGAAATGTGGACATTCAAAGGATAGCCTATGAAATGTTTTCTAAACAGAAAACTTGGCTCTGCTTTGAAAAACAAATCATGTAGTCATAAAATGTAACTGCTGTTGGTTAGTTTTGCTTTTAGAATCAATTTTATAGACGATCCATGTAGGGCTGGTGAACAAAATGTTAACGCTAAAGACCCTGAGAATATGAAAGAAAAATAGGGCTGACAGAATGGGGAAAAGAAGCAAGAGGTAAAGGCACTAATAGCCTCATCCTAAATAAATAAGCAAAGATCTAAGACAATGACTAAAGCTGATGAAAAAAGAAATATCAGTTGAGCTATTGAAATTATAGTGATAATCAAGAGGAGATCATAAAAATATTGAATTTAGCTCATGAGAATCAATAGGGACAGCCCCAGCAGTGCATATTAGATGTCATCTTTTACAACAGGGCGTCTATAAATATTTATACGTATGAACATTTATTATAAATATATATTAATTAAATAAAGGTAAAGTCTATTATTTAAAGTTATAAATAGTGAAACGTTAAAAATAGAAGCAGATAAAGAATCGCCTATAAGAAGTGGAAAACAGAAATGGCATAGTGGACACTTTGCTCTTTGTTATAATCTCTTTAGTTTTTTCCATTGATTTCATAATACTGATTTTGTAATAAAATAATGCATTAAGAACCATCCCTCAGCCTCATCCCATTTCTGAACTTCATCCTGTCTTTAGTCTCACCCCAAATCTCATACCTGACTAACCTGTGACTTACATCATCTTGCTCCATAACCGAGCTTGGAAGGAGCAGGTAGCTGATGTATCAAATGGCCCATCAGATTGGCCCAATGAAAATATCACGAGTGACCAGTCATTTTATCCTTTGGGTCTCAAGTTTTTTCTTCTGCAAAATGAGGACATGTAGTGAGTAATCTAAAGTATCTTCCAGCCGAAACCGGTTTGGCTCAATGGATAGAGCGTCGGTCTGCGGACTGAAAGGTCCCAGGTTCGATTCCGGTCAAGGGCATGTACATTGGCTGCGGGCACATCCCTGGTAGGGGGTGTGCAGGAGGCAGCTGGTCGATGGTTCTCTCTCATCGATGTTTCTAGCTCTCTATCCCTCTCCCTTCCTCTCTGTAAAAAATCAATAAAATATATTTAAAAAAAAAAAAAAAAAAAAATAAAGTATCTTCCAGTTTTGTCATTTCTTAAGAATGTATGTGTATACTTATCTGTATTTTTTGTCAGCACTGGAATGGTGAATATGAAGCTAAATATCCACAAGATGGCACTCTAAGTCCAATTCTATAGAGATTTGGCTTTTTCTTTTTAATTCTCCTAGTTTTGCTGGCAGATATTATAAAACATAAAGAACTAATGGAAATATTATGAGAAAAGGTTGGAGGACAAGTATCACCCAGAGACCAGGCTTAGCTCTCCCCAATCTTCAAGCATTTACTATATTTCTCCAACAGCATGTGAATTGCATGGCCACAAGTCATAGCAGCCTGAGTGTTAACGTATTTTCAAAACAACAATCAGAAAGCCATACTTCTCTGGTTTGGATCTCCACTACCAATGTGGGAAGTTCAGTCAGCTGCCCACTACTCTACCCCACTAGCTATTTCTGAGATCCCTGGGGCGTGTGTCAAGCAAATCTTTTAGCATGTTCATTTCTGTACCTGTCGGCTATGATAGGAACGCTAGGGCCAGAGTCTTTTAATTCATGATTTATTCATTCATGGAACAAATAACTACTGAGTGCTTACTATCTGCCTGTCTCCATACCAGACACTGAATACACAGCGAAGAACAATAGTACATACACAGAAACATGTCTATGCCCAGATTGTCTCTGGAAGTAATCACAGCAAACTCTTAACAGGGATTGGCTGCAAATGGAATGGGCAATAATGGCATTGGGTGGAAATGAGACTTACCTTGTACTACCTTCAGTTTTATACTCTTTAACGTTTATCTTAGGCATGGATAAGCATGCACATGGTAAATATGGATAGCCAGTTTAAACTGGTCAGTGAGGATGAACATTTTCAGAATTAGCTCAATGGATTTATGTCTTCCAATAGAAATGACTGCCTTCCAAGTGTTCATGCAGTGTTCATTCGTTACAGCAGGTGGCAGTACTGTACATGACTTGATTTTGGAGGCTCTGGAGAAATGCGGAAGGATGGTAGTTAAACACATTCTGAAAAGAGCTGGAAACTGAGGCTCTGTGCCTTGGGACTTCTGGTCATAAACAGAATAGTTTGTTCATGCTTGACACAGGTGCAAATGTAGTACTTGATTCTTAGAATCTTAAACTGAAAGAGACCTTAGTGATAATTTAGTCCAATATCCTTGCTTTAGTCTCAAAGAAGATAAGGGAATTAGCCTATTATGTAGCAGATGCTGTGTAGCAAAGCCAGGCAGAACCCAGACCTCCTGAATGTTTTGTCATAAGGAGATGGTATGACTGATGAAGACAATCAGTTTATCAATCTTGCTTTTAAATTTGAGGGTTCATCAGTCTGATGTTTAAAATGTAGACTTGTACCACATTGGTGTTTTCAAACTGACACAAATATGAGCATTGTCTAGGGCCCTTTTTTAAAATACAGATTCTAAAGTCTCTCCCTTTGAGATTCTTATTTATAAAATCTGGAGTGGAGCTTAAATTTTGTATTTTTAACACGAGATTCTCAATGGTTCTTATTATCTGGAAAAGGTCAGATGATTTTTTTAAAAATCCTCCAAACCCTTAAATTCTATGATAATTTTCTTCTTCTGCAATTGTTCTCATTAAACATTGTCCTTCCTCTACTTCAGTGATTTGCATCAGAATCACATGTCCATGTTATTTCCCATCTCTAAGTAAATATCACTGGCTGATGAATAGCATCTGTTTGTCAATAATATTGCTAAGCAGGGGGTTTCCCATTTGCCCCTTCATATCCACTTTCCACTGTTATCCACCTGATCTCTGCTGTTGGAGCTAAACTTGACTGACCACTTCAATGGGCTCCTTTGCCTTCTGACTTTCAATTGGGTTTATCCAATGGGAGGATTCAAGAGGAGAGGAGAGAATGGGAGAAGAACAACATTAGGGGTATTTTTATCCTGACCTCTACTCTTCCCTAATTACCCATGGAATCACTATGGGTTAGCTGTGTCTCTCTATTGAAAGATAGAGCCATCTTCGGGGGTCTTCTTATAGTTAAAGTAGACCTTTTGGGGTCTCTTCAGGCTGAGGGTTGGTAATATTGTTACTGAAGTGCCTTTCAGATACTCCTTAACCTTTCCTAAGCTTTTGTAAATAGTCCCTTTGTTCTTTGTTAAAACTTCCTCAATTACTCTGAGTATGCATCTCTGCTGCCAGGACTTGGACACAGACAATGATTTACCTTTATCTCTTTCATATGTGCTGTTTACAGAATAAAGGTTTTGTTGTTATTTATTAGAAATAAGATCATCAGGCTGGCATGGCTCAGTGGTTGAGTGTTGACCCATGAACCAGAAGGTGATGGTTTGATTCCAGGTCAGGGAGCTCGATCCCCAGTAGGGGGCATGTCATCATTGATGTTCCTATCTCTCTCTCTCTTTCTCTCCTCTCCTCTCTCTGAAATAAATAAATAAGAAATGATAGAATTTAGGAGGAGAAAGAAAAGAATTCTAGAATTCAAATGGGCTTTAACATATATATTCTAGCTTACCAATAAATGCTAGAATCCTACATGAAATAGGTCTGCTTCTTCCTGTTCATTACAACTTTTCAAATAGTTACAGGGAATTATCATTTTCTCCTCTGGGTTAAGTATTATCAGTTCCTTTGATAGTTTTTCATGAATTGTGGTTTCTAGATACTTCTCCATCCTGTCCATTAAAGATGTTCCATTGGGCGCATTCTGTTTGTCAATGCTATTGCTTCATGTTTATAGAAACATTTGCAAAGTAAGCCAAATGTGGACTTACAGCAGGTGGCAGTGAGTCTCACCCAGCTGAAGAACCCAGACCCCCCTAACTGAGAGGCACACTGGGATGAACAAATACAGACCAAAGGCTCTGCTATCCAACGGAGCTTCTGACTGAACCCAGGTGTGTGGGTGGAGGCAGGAGTCCCTGCTGAAGGGGACATACACATTACCACCACATTCCTTGCAAGTCATGGTTCCACTTTAGAATTTATACCTTACTTTATCTTTTGTACTTTACTTTCCACAAAGGAGGGAAGAGTAATGGAATTCTAGTCAGGCCAAGAGCTAAAATAAGAAATATGAGCACTTTAAATTCCCATGGTCTGGAATTCCTCAGTTTCCTTAACCCCACCCAATCCAGATGTGTTTTGTAGGCACCTAGTTTTCTGGCCCAAAGGTAACTAGGTCATTTGTGTGAAATAGTTAGCATAGAGTCTGCAGCAAAAGAGATTTTCTTGAGTGTTGAGCCTCTCATTTCCTTGTTCAGATTCTGAGGACCTCAAAGTCACAGAATGTATTGCTGCCATGAACCTTAGGTTATCAAATTCAGGCAAATTGGAAGATCCAAAGGGTGGAATCTTTGTCCAAAATTACAGAGCAATTTACTGGTAGAGTCATGATTAGAACCCAACTCTCTTTCCTCTCTCTCATCCTGTCTCTCTTTTCAGTTAATTTACCCCATTCTTTTACCAGATTACAAAACCGAAGTGAAGAAATCAATACAGCAAGTACCCAAGCATCCAAGTCCGATGGAGGCGGCATTTGAATTGCACAATTGCCTTGGAAGTATTGGGGAAAGACAGCTATGAGCACATTATATTTGACACAACTTCAGAGGTGAAGCAAACGGTCATTTTATTTTGAGAGCTCAACTACCTAGCCTTTGCATCTGAGTCTAAACTTCAAAGAATATAAATGTGGACAAAAAGGGGCCTAACTAACTTATGGAAGGCTTACATGGCAGCCTTGCAAACCACAAAGGATGGTCTGAAATTAAAACAATTTTAATTAAAAAGCAGTCTATAGTGGGTAGTCATGTCCTAGGCCAGTATCTTCTCTGACAAAGATCAACTTTGATCTTAACTGAGTCTATTGTCTTTTTGCATCTATGATAACATACCTTTGGAATGTCAGGGTAACTAGTAACTTCCCTTTTTCCGGATCCCTCAAGACACAACCAATGGTCAGGGCACCAGGGGAGAGACCACAAATTCCCGCATTGTTATTGTTGTGTTAATTGTTGACTGTCAACTATCCTGTACCCACTTATATAAAAGAAGCATGTGTCTATCATTTTACTTTTTACCCAATGCCAGAGGTTTCCCTGCTTTGCTTTCTCCCACCTCCCTAATCTATCACCAATGGATTTCATTTAACCCACTTACATCTCCTCCTTTGGTGGTAATTTATAAAATTAGGTGAAAAACTGCCATTCTCTGGAGCATTGTCTCAATACATTGAGAGTCTGCTTTTTGGTAATTGTCGATAGTTTGGGTCAAATAAACTCACAAAAATTCTTTACAGGTTTAAATGTTTCTTACGTTACGTGAATCTTTTCAATCAAATGAATCAAGGCACTGAAAATAAGGCTCCCATAGTTAGTCCTGACTTTAAATCTCCAGTCTTCCACCATCTTAGAGCTGTATAATATAAAACTGCTGAGGACTTCAGGGACTGCCTAGTTCAAAGAAAGTTAGACCCAGAAAGTATGTGCTTTACAAACTTACAAAGAAGAATCAGAATTTGACTCTTAATCCTATGTTCTTTTGCATGCACTGTGGTTATTTCCTGTATGACTGTGCCTTCTGTGTTTAATTTTCTTCAGAGCAGGGCACCAGATATTTCGTTATAGCATGTAATAAACTTCATCATAAGAGTCAAAGTAAATATCTTCTTTATTAACTGAGAAGGGGAGGTGAGTGACATAAATGTTATTTTAGAAGCCTACTACTTACTAATCATAAAGAATGCCTAGCAAAAATAGATTTGAAGGACATAACAAACAAACAAAATTTAGAGAAATATCTATGACTTCTAGCCAGCTGATAGGAAAAGGTGGTCAGGTTTAAAATGCCCTAGCAAAAGTTGATGTTTACCCACTATTCTGAGCTAAACTGTACTCTATGAGAGAGTCTGACACTAGAACTCTTAGTAGCAACTTATAGAAAATGACTGTGTAGGAAAAAGAAACCACTTCTGAACAAGACCACATTTTAAGACTCAATAGGGAAAAAGAAATCAAAGTTATAGCAGATGCTGTAGAGAGTGCCTCAGATGATCCCAAACTGAGCAAGCTCATGCAACTCCAGGTGGCTGAATGCCTCCCAAGGGCAAATCACTGTGATATCTGCAAAAAAGGGAAGAAGAATTTGTAAGTCAGCCTCACCCCCCAGGAGAGCCTTTTCTGCTCAAAAAGACATCCTTCAGGCAGAAGAAGCCTCCTCCTCTCTCCTATTCATTGTCCAGGTGACTGGGAAGTTATCTAAAATGGCCCTGAGACTCAGAGGATCAGACCAAATACTTAATTAATTCTTTGAGGGCTCCAATGGTCCCAAACACACTCCTCCAGATATATATATATATTGGCTCTATTCTGCATCCTCTTTTGGGCAGGTGACTCAAGGCTTTTGACTGGGGCTACCCTGTAGGGGTACATCTCAATGATCACCCAGGACCTCCCCAAAGTACAACCACTAAGGAGGGACCAGAAGTAGATTTCTAGTCAGGCCAAGGGTTAAAATGAGAAATAGGAGCGCTTTAAACCCCCATGGTCTGGAAACCCACAGCCTCCTTACTCCCTACCAATCCAGGTGGGTTCCTTGGGCTTCTCTGACTTGTTCCTCAGCTCCTTTACATTTTGAAATGCCTACATCCAACTCATATTGAGAAGTGATTTCAAGGGATCCTCTAATCCAGTCCCTTGAATCCAGAAATAAGTTATTATTGTCCCCAGGTCACAAAGAAGCTGGTGGATACCCAGAAAGAGTAATCATTTAGCAAAAAATTACACAGTTGCTGAAATGGGACTAGAACCAGATCAAAGGCCTCAAATCTTCTAGTGTAAACCTCTTTCTATTATTCCAAATATGTTAGCAGAGTTAAACATATCTTCCAGAGTAGATTTACTAGTCTTAAATATATCTGGTCAAAATATAGAAGCAGTTGATTTAAAAAAATCATGAGCTCTATAAAGTGGCTATAAAACTTGAGATTCCAGAAGTGACATTTGATTGCAAAAAGAAAATACACTGAAAATTGCCTGGTAAAGACATTCATTGCTATGAATGCCAGCATTTATCAAAAGTGTAATGGAGATCTAGCTGGTTTGATTCAGTGGATAGAGCATTGGCCTACAGACTGAAGGGTCCCAGGTTTGATTCTGGTCAAGGGCACATGCCCTTGTAGGCTCCATCCCCAGTAGGGGGCGTGCAGGAAGCAGCCAATTGATGTTTCATCATTGATGTTTCTATCTCTCTCTCCATCCTCCTTCCTCTCTGAAATCAATAATATATATATATACTAGAGGCCTGGTGCATGAAATCTGTGCATGGGGGGGACGGGTGTGTGTCCCTCAGCCCAGCCTGCATCCTCTCCAATCTGGGACCCCACCGGGATCAGGCCTAAACGAGCAGTCGGACATCTCTCTCACAATCCAGGACTGCTGGCTCCCAACTGCCCGCCTGCCTGCCTGCCTGATTGCCCCTAACTGCTTCTGCCTACCAGCCTGATCACCCCCTAACCCAGGTGTCCTCAAATTACGGCCCGCGGGCCACATGAGGGTGGTTTTGCCATTTTGTTTTTTTACTTCAAAATAAGATATGTGCAGTGTGCAAAGGAATTTGTTCATAGTTTTTTTTAAACTATAGTCCGGCCCTCCAACGGTCTGAGGGACAGTAAACTGGCCCCCTGTTTAAAAAGTTTGAGGACCCCTGCCCTAACCACTCTGATCAATGCCAAACTGCTCCCATGCCAGCCTGGTCGCCCCAAACTGTCCTCCCCTGCAGGCCTGGTTGTCCCCAACTGCCCTCCCCTGCTGGCCCAGTCACCCCTAACTGCCCTTCCTTGCCAGCCTGGTCACCCCTAACTGCCCTCCCCTGCCAGCCTGGTTGCCCCTAACTGTCCTCCCCTGCAGGCCTGGTCGCCCCTCAACTGCCCTCCCCCTGCTGGCCATCTTGTGGGTGCCATCTTGTGTCCACATGGGGGTGGCCATCTTTGACCACATGGGGCGGCCATCTTGTGTGCTGGAGTGATGGTCAATTTGCATATTACCTCTTTATTATATAGGATACCTATATAATGGTCAATTTGCATATTACCTCTTTATTATGTAGGATATCTTATATAATAAAGAGGTAATATGCAAATTGACCATCACTCCAACATACAAGATGGCCGCCCCGATGTGGACACAAGATGGCCAGCAGGGAGGGGAGACCAGGGCTGCAGGGGAGGGCAGTTAGGGGTGACCGGGCCAGCAGAGAAGGGCAGTTGGGGGGGACCAGGCCTGCAGGGGAGGGCAGTTAGGGGTGACTGGGCCTGCAGGGGAGGGCAGTTGGGGGTGACTGGGCCAGCAGGAGAGGGCAGTTGCGGGGGACCAGGCCTGCAGGGAAGGACGGTTAGGGGCAATCAGGCCAGCCGGGGAGCAGTTAGGTGTTGATCAGGCTGGCAGGGAAGTGGTTAGGGGGTGATCAGGCAGGCAGGCAGTCGATTGGAACCCAGTAGTGCTGGATTGTGAGAGGGATGTCCCAGATTAGAGAGGGCGCAAGCTGGGCTGTGGGACACACACACATATTATATATATATATATATATATATATATATATATATATATATATATTATAGTGTATTGGATGAACCCAGGTCAGTGTAGCTCAGTGGGTTGGAGCATCATCCTGTGTGCCAAAAGGTTGTAGGTTCCATTCCCAGTCAGAGCACATATCCAGGTTATGGGTTCGATTCCTGATCCAGGCTTGTATAGGAGGCAACCAGCAACCAATTGATGTTTCTCTCTCATATTGATTCTCTCTCTCTCTCTCTCTCTCTCTGTCTCTCTCTCTCTTTCTCATTGTCTCTCAAATCAATAAAAAACATGTCCTCCAGTGAGGATTAAACAAAATATGTATTGGATGAGTTGAAAACTCATGTCTACACAAATACCTGCACAAGTATGTTTATAGCTGCTTTATTTATAATTGTCAAATCTTAGAAGCAACCAGGATGTCTTTCAATAGGATAAATAAACTGTGATACAACCATACAGTGAAATATTATTCAGTGATAAAAAGAAATGTGCTATCAGCTATGTAAAGATATGGAGGAACCTTAAATGAGAAAATACTTCTAACTACAAGAATTCTGGAAAAGCTACATACTGTATGTCTCTAACTATATGACAATATGGAAAAGACAAAACTATGAAGACAGTAAAAAGATTATTGGTTGTTAGGAGTATATAGGGGGTGGGGATAAACAGAGCACAGGGGATTTGGGGGACAGTGAAACTCTTCTGTATGAACCTGTAATGTTGGATATATGACACTGTGCATTTTTCAAAGCCTAAATAACTGGACAGCAACACAGAGAATGAACCCTAATGTAAGCTATGGACTTTAGTTAATAATAATGTGTCGCAATTGATTCATCAATTGTAACAAATGCAAGTTAATAATAATAAGGGAAACTCTGTACAGGCGGGGGGAGGGGAGCAGAGGGGGTGTATAGGAACTCTGTACTTTTTACTTAAATTTTCTGTAAACCTCAAACTGCTCTAAAAAATAAAGCCTGTTAATTTTTTTTTAAAGAATAGGCAGTAATTTGCGCTCATTATCCAATGAATAAAAATGCTAGGCAATGAAAAAAAAATACTGCATTGAATACTTTCAGTGTGTGGGGCCCTGTTCTGGGTGCCAGAGAATGTGTGAAAAGAGGAAGCAGTTGAGGGAGTGGTTGGCCTGCTAGAGTAGAAATGCTCTCTGGGCCCCACCCTTGTTTCCAATACCTCACTTGTGGCCTCTGATTGTCACTTAATTCTGCTATGTCTCAGATTTCTCTTGCAAAAAAATAAAGAAGTTGGTCTAGACTAACTGCGAATCTTTGTACCAAGTCTGCAGTTCACCATTATAGTCTCTCAACGGTTGTTGAACAAGACAAGAGAATTCATTAAACAAACATGAGGCCTAACCTGATTTCTTTCAGAGTGTTTGCCGCTTGGCACACACATTCTTACTAGTACTTAGGAGATCAAAATAAAACCGCACATTTTTCAGTCTTCAAAGGATCTGCTGCGTTAGGTTTTCCTGACAACTTTCAACTGCCCCTTAAGGCCTGAAGCAGATAAAAAGATGAAACTTCAAGTGTAATGTCCTCACTTTAGTCTCTGGGTGGCTCACCTGTTCCCAGCCCTTCCATGCCTGGAATGTCATCTCCAAACCTACGGAAAAAAAAAAAAATTAACTGAGATCAGAGCAAAAGGGTCCTGGAATGGCTCATGTGGAAAGTTTCCTGACTCAGGGGGGGAGAAGAGGCTTAAGCTTTTATATTTGAAAACCTTCTTATGTTTGCATTGAATTAAGATAAAGAAAATAACACTCAGGCAGGTTTTAAACAGCGTGTCCCATAGAGAGATAATTTCCCCAGGGTAAAAAATTAACCTAAAACAATCAAGGGCCAGAAAGAGTGATCAGTGGGGCAAACCTCACTTTTAAAAATAGAAATTGGAATTGAAAAGCAATATGAAAGGAATTAAACTGATGAATTCATTCATTTGTTTAGTTACCCAAAAGTATCGTATTAGGCATCTTCTATGTGCCAGATACTGTGTTAGGCTCAGGGAGGAAAGGAAAAAAAGAAATAATTTTCTCTGAGTGAGCTCTGCTTCAAGAAACAAATGAAAACAAAATAGTAAACGTTATGATAGCTGAATGTACAAAAGGCAAACAAGGAATTAATGATAACATTTGTCTAAGAGAGTCAGTAACAGCTTCAAAAAGAAATTAACTTATGAGTGTGTGTTGAAAAATAAGACATTGCCAAGGAGAGAAAGAGAAAAACAAAGAACTTAAGACATAAGATTGAAGCCATAAAAATAAAGTGTGATTTCTGGAAATGGCCAGTGGTTCTGTAACCCTGATGAAAGCACGGGGTATAATGGTGAAAGGGAGTGGTCAAGATGAAAACCCTGGGAGGTCAAGTCAAAGGTCATTGTGAAAGGCTCCATTTGCCGTGTTATATTTGGCCTTAGACCTGAGAGCTGAGAGAGAAAGTATTCCAGGGCTAAAAGCATGACTCAGCAAAGATTGTGGCAGAGAGGAAAATAGAAGATGGGGTGGAAATTTTTGTAAGCTTGTTTAATATGGTGAGCATTAAATCTCAAAAGTAGATGTGGCACATATACTAATACACCATGGACTACTACTCAGCCATAAGGAAAGATGAAATCCTGCCATTTGAGACAACATGGATAGACCTTGAGGATATTATGCAAAGTGAAACAAGTCTGGCAGAAAAAGCTAAGAACCACATGATTTCACTCATAAAACTGAAACTCGTGGACACAGACAGCAGTGTGGTGGTTGCCGAGGGAAGGGGTGGGAGGATGGGAGGAAAAGAGGGCCTAATATAAGGTGACGGAAGATTTGACTTGGGTGGTGAGCACACAGTGCAATATACAGATCTTATATCCTAGAAATCTACACTTAAAACCTAAATGATCCTATTATCTAGTCACCCCAGTAAATTTAATTTAAAAAACACAACAACAAAGCAGTCTTATAGGGAAAAAAGAAACAATAGAAAGTCTTCTTTTTCATCCCGGTCTTACCCTTTCACACCTTTCTTAGGAGGCTTGCTCTTGAATTGACGAGTCTGCCTCTGCTTGAACTTGGGGGGCCCTTTGCGTGGGGTGGTGGGACCCTGGTTTGAAGCTGGAGGAACCAAAGTAGTATTGTCACTCATTCTGATGGTCCTTGGGTGGCTGATGGTTCTCCTTCAGGCCCCTTAAACAGTGAGAGAAGAAAAGACCCTTCAAGGTATGAGGACAGTTGCTTAGCAGACCTTTGCTGTAAACTGGGAAAGAAAAAGCACCGTGATAAAGAAGCTTAAGTATTTTGTGTTGACCCAATAGGGGAAAAGTTATCATCTTTTAAAGAGATTTTAAATAAGTCACAGTATAAATTGACGGAGACACTTGATATAGTGGAATACTATACAAATTGACAACCAATAGATTTCAAGAATCTATGTAGATATGTTGTTCTAGTAAATCTGCCACTAGCTTTCTATGTGATTTATTAGAATGGCCTACTTCCCCTCTGTGATCACCAGTCTCATTATATGTAAAGGGAGGAGAATGGACTAAATGATATCTACAGTCTTTACAGCCCTGACATATTATTTAAGCTTTACACACTTTTCCACCCAGCTGCAAAATAATCAGACACTAAATGTTTGCTGACCCATTGTTATGACCTTTGCTCTTTATAGTCTTCATTTAATCCTCACATGATCCAGAGACTTCTCTCCTAGTTCGGAGAGGGGAGGTGGTGATGATGGTGGAAATGTAAATTGTCTGGACAGGGGCAGCTCTGAATCAGGTATACCAACACCCATGAAAGTATGCAATACATTCCAACACACACACACACACACACACACACACACACACACACACACACACGAAAATTGATGCAGGGTGATTAAGTAGTAAGATTGTGATTTAACTTCATATCCAGACATGAGGTTCTTTAACTACACATTTCTCAGAAATTTTCGACATTTTTCCTATCCAAATCATGGGCCTATCTAATATGGTTTTTCCAGACTTTTATTTTAGCTGTAGAAACTCTTCAAGTACAAATCAAAGAACATGATTAGCAAAGGTATATTTAAAAAACAAATGTGCTAAGCCAGAGAATTTTTTCTTTCTTCTTTTCCATCAAAAAAGTTGATAATATTTACCTTAGGAAGGAAGATTCTGAAAAGCTCCAAAGAGCTCCCAAATAGCCTTAATCCCTCACCTTGAGCCAACCCCTTTCATAATTCACTACCTGGAAACTTTGTTTTCATTGAATTCTTTGTTTCACCCATTACAGATTTATGCTAATATCCTTAGCTTCAAATCTCCTGGACAATCTTGGGCTTGTGCTAGCCTTTTATATCTCTTTCTACCATACTGCACATCCCTCAAATATTATGTTGTATAACTTCATCAACTTTTTCTTATTACTTTCAAAATCATGTTAAATTATTATCTTTACCTCCAAGATATTTTTTCCTTATTTTTTTTCCAACTCACTATTTTCATCCTGTCCTGCCAATTTTCAACTTGTTCAAAGAAACACATTGACTAATTTGTGAGCTGGAACTAGGGATGGTGAACCTGGCCAGACCTCTGGATGACCTACTCATGCCAAGGATTTTGTCTTAATCCTCCATTGGAATATGGGCTACTTTTCCAGTTTTTGATGATTTCTGTGGTCCCAGGACCTACAAAAGTACCTGGCCTTTACTAGGTATGCCATGTATACTTGTCAAATGGGTAAATAAACAAATGAAGAAATTGGACTAATACCCTGAACATGAGAGTCTGACCCTCTGACCTTCTCCATCAAACCATAGAGAAGGCATCAGCAGGTCTTCACTTTACAAAGCCCCCAGTGGCTTAGGAAGTGCCCTGCCAGCTCCTCTGCTCACTGAATCCAATTCTTGTGCTCTGGGCGCTCTCCTGTCCCAGTAAACAGGCAATGTTCATGCCTCTCTGAAGTGTGGTTCGGGCCATGGCAATCACTGGTGGGCATCAGAGTGTGCCACCAGTAATTGGCACATCCCAGTTCTGCCAAAACCACAGAGATAGCGAATTTCTCACAGATCAGGCTTTTATGACTTCCCAATTCTTTCACAGTAGTCAGAAACCACAAACTTTCCTTTCTCTCATCTGGAGAACCTACTAAAATTAGGATTGTCAGATTTAGCAAGTGAAAATATAGGGCACTCAGTTAAATTTAAATTTCAGATAAACAACAAATAATTTTGGGGTATAGCTATGTACCATTAAATATTTGGGATATACTTACACTTAAAATTTTGTTGTTTATCTGAAATTCAAATTTAACTGGGAATCTTCTATTTCATCTGACAATGCTAACTAGAATCCTACTATGTTAGATCTAGAGCCTGTAATGTGAGGGCCTAAGGTAAACCGAATTATTCAAATTACCCTTTGGGGGCAATACAGTGCAAACAGTAGGTGCTTTAGAATCAAATAAACATAGTTTCAGATTCCTGCTCTACAAAACTGGCTAAGTGACTTTGAATAAGTTGCATAACTTCTCTGAGCTTTGGTGTATCTGTAACATGAATTAAATAATACCTTCTTTTTTGGGTCATGGGGGAAATTAAATGAGAGAATGTAAATAGAGTATTTGGTGAAAAGTACCCAAAAAAGAGTAACTAGATACCAGACCTTCTGGGAGTCAAGGAAGCCGTGCAAACAAATCTATAGTTGTGACACAGGTTTCGTTTATTAGCTTGGGCCACCTGCTGAAGAGCCCTGGTCAAGCATCTGAGAGGCGATTGTCATCTGCTCTTACTGAGCGATCCTCTGTGTCCCTCAAATGCCCCAACTATTAACTTACTCCTGGTTTCTGTCTTAGAAGGAATTCTGCCCTCCTTGGATACTTTTGACCCCTCTAACGTTAATGCCAAAGAATTTTAAAACCACACTTGACTTCTATCTTCCCCTGATTACACTTATTTTTTCTTCTAAGTTTCTTTTGCATATTTATATAATTTTGAAGTTGCAACTCTAAGCTTGGACATGTCTAACTCAAAGTATGATGCATTACATAAAGAACTAGAGGCCCTGTGCATGAATTTGTGCATGGGTGAGGTCCCTAGGCCAGGCCAGTGATTGGGGCCGATCGGGCTGTCTCACCCAATCCCAATCAGGGCTGGGCTGATTGGGACCCGGCTAATCAGGGCCTGCTGGCCGGGGGTGGGGTGGGTGGGAGAGAACAGGGGGAGGGACCATGGGAGGTTGGCTGGCCCAGATCAGGGCGGATCAGGGCTGGCCGGCCGGGAGAAAGGACTGGGTTGTGGAAAGGACCACAGGAGGTTGGCTATGAGAGCGAGAGCACTGACCAGCAGGGGGAAGTTCCTGCGTTGAGCGTCTGACCCCTGGTGCTGAGTGCACATCATAGCAACTGGTTGACCGGTTGTTCTGGCCATTCCAGTTGTCTGGTCATAATGGTCACTTAGGCTTTTTATATATATAGATTCTCACAAAAAGTTTTATCACAGTAGCCTGGTTAATCCCTGGATCTTCATGGCCCTAAGGCTTTGCACTACGGATCATAATTATCATTATGTTTATTGTGTGTGCCTCATGCACAATATTTCTTTTAAGTACCTGAGACAATCACAACCCCTAGAGTGTTTCTGTCAGATATCTGCCCTCCAGCTCTCCCTGTAGAACCTTTGGGAGGAACAGAACAAATATGACCATTTCCTACATGGAAAGTCACTCCTGTCTGTCACAGGTATCACAGAAGGCTAAACTTATCCCGACCATGCTTTGCTATGAATTCCAAGGGCATCCCTGGAGCTAAATAATTCTGAATCTATTATCAGACTTGATTTTGACAATAAAAGGACGTTTCATATTTTTGCCTCTAAAAGTATCAAACAATCCATTCCTTTATGAAGCAGAATATATTCCTGTTTTTAAGCAATGTTAGCCCTCCCCCTTTTGAAGCTTAAAAACTACTCTTCTGCAAAAAGAAGTGAATGCAATGATGTAATATTTCAAGGCAAAATTTTGTAGGGAAGCAGCAGGGATTAGACCAAGGCAGCAGGAAGCTGCAGGAAACTACAGAGGATGTTCCTCTGTAAATTCCAGCTGAGGAAAAACAGTTTTAGAAGCTTCTTGGGCCAACCTTTCTGATGCTGCTATTATCACCCTAGACTTCCAGTTTCCTCAGCAATGGGATGGACAGATAGGCAATTTTATTGTTGCTGGAGTAAGAACCGGGGGGGCGGGGGGAGAGCAGTAGGTACAGGAGTAGTTTTCTCCAGGGGAGTTGGGCCCATAAATGTCACCCAGGGTCCCGCTGAAGCAGAGAGAATCAAATAATTTGGAGAACCAAGGAAAACCCAACCGAAGCCATGAAAAAACAAAAACAAAAATCCAGCAAGTACCTTGCTTTGCATTGGAACACACAAACACTTTAGCCTCAGAGGGAGCAGGGTAAGCCACCCGCACTGCACTGTGGTCAGTCATTCCCACGATGGCTCTGGCTCGCTCTCTCCAGCCTCTGGGTGCCTGAGCCAAGTTTTCAAGCACATCCTGGGAGTCAAGACCTGTTTGCTCTGTGGTCATTTAGTGCTCAGATCACTTCTTTCCCAGAAAACTGTTTTTTATGGAGCCACACAAAAAAAGGGGGGGAGTGGTTCCTTCTAAATAAATTTTGTAATCAAGGTTTGCAGGGACCTTGTAATACTCAAGTTTCGTTTATTAGCTTATCACATGGCATTATAAGGAAGTTTGGGTGCATTTCCATAATGTTTTCATTCCCAGCACCAATCCAGGCCCACAGGTTCAGGGTGTTCTCTTCTTCCATTCTTTGTTTTAGAGCCGTATCAACCCCCACCCCACCCCCGAAGCCCTTTGATTGTATACCATGCTTACACTTACCAGAAGTTGAGCTGAATGTTGCTCCAAGAAGCCGTCCAGTTGCCTTCTCCACAGTAGATGAAAAGATCTTTGCATCCTGATTTATCTCTCTGTAATACCCTCATGCCATCTAATCCCACCTTCATCAGATTAGAGCCCAGCCCAGATGCAAAGAAATGGGGTGAGACTGGGAGAGGCTTAGGAGTTCTCTTGTCATTGGATATTCTTACAAAACTGGCTTGGGCTCTCTCTCTCTCTCTCATCAATAAATAGGTATCAAATTCACAAACACACACAGTGTTATATCCAAGAGTGGATTTGCAGTTTGTGATTCAATATATTTTGGCCTTCTCCAGTCCCACCTTTAATCCTTGCTCCTCCATGTCTTCCCTTTCCTGACACGTGCTCACCCATGTACAAGGTGGGGCAAAAGTAGGTTTATGGTGGTTTGTATGGAAAATAAGACAATAATTAATAAATAATAATACAAGAGTAAAGTCTATGTTCCGCATAATCACAACTGTAAACTACTTTTGCCCCACCCTGTATATAATCTCTCCCTCTCCCTCTCTCTCTCTCTCTCTCTGTCTCTCTCTCTCTCTCTCTCACTCACACACACACACACACACATACACACACACACACACACACATACACACACACACACACACCATGACATAATTTTCATAAGACTTTACTGAAAAGAGGGTGAACCACAGTGCCCCCTACTGCAGTAGAGATGTTGAACATGTGAGCAGTGACAGAAATACACAATATCTTTTCCTAATTGGTATTGTATGCATTTCCTCAGAGAGGCAGGACACCATGCAGAAATGACATAAAACTCAGTAATACTTGACAGAGAAAGAGCCCAAGTGATAGCTGGGAACTCGTCACTGTTGACACATGTTGGAGAATTGATTGCTGCATCTTCATACCCAAAGGCTTCAGAGTGTGAGGCTCAGGCTATAATCCAGTTCAGCGGACACCTGGCTCAGTCCTCCACTTGCATTAAGCCACTAGAATTAACTTGTACATCAATTTATAGCTTTTAAATGGACCTAGCCCATATGCCAGTATCATTAAGGTCTAAAAATGTTGTCATACAGAAATTAAGTGACTTATTCAAGACTGCATATCAAGTTAATAGTATAGCTAGAAGCAAGGCCCAAGTCTGAGATCACCTTTCTACTATACAACAGCAAAGCAGACGCGGGCCAAGAAGCATGTGCTACTGGTCACGCTGGTGTCTTACCAGTGACCTGCAGTGTGCCTTCTCTAAATTGTTACCACTTGTCAGAGAATTGCACTCCAGAGAGAGAAGGTCAATTTATCCTTCCTGGGAGGGAAATATTCTTAACATGCAGCCCCAGGCAGATTACATGGACATTTAAACAGCTTACGAGGTTTTTATAAGCTTTCCCCGTGTTTGGCTCTGGATGGGTCCTTCCATGTCCTCCTCTGTGTCTCCATTCCCATTCTCATCTTCCTCTGCTCCTTCCTACACACCAGGCATATGGATATTTACATGCTTACCTGTCAAATCCTCACACATTCTTCATCCCTTTGAGAATCCCCTGCAATTCATAAAGGCAGTGGAAACAGCAATAATGTTACACTCAAAGTGTAATAGCATCAGCACCACCTGGGCACTGGTAAGAAATGCAGGCTATCAGACCCTCCTCCAGACTTACTGTATCAGAATCTGCATTTTCATAAGGTACCAAGATGATTTGTTTGCACATTGATGTTTGAGAAGTGCCATTCTAGACCCTTGTGTAGGCTTGGTTTTACCACATCTCTGCTCTGTAAAAACATTGCCACCTCTTTGAGTCTCAGCCTCCTCCTATGTAAGATGAATGATTTAGCATGCCAGCATTCTCAATTTTTTTGCTGTCCTGACACTCCTGAGAGAGATAAACCACATTTATTTGTAAAAGGACTTGTAGCCCAGTGATTCTTAATAGGGCGTGGAAGTGACAGTACTTTGCCACCACTCTTGTTCCTCCAAGGGAGATCCAGGAGTGTGGAGAGTGAGGGGTATCCGGTGTATGAAAAGGCCAAGAATTTCATTTGAAAAACTCTCCTAAAGTGAATGATACAGAAAGTTCTTGAAACAGAAAGGAAATGATAACAGAAGGAATTTTTGAACATCTAGAAACAAAGAACAGTGGAAAGAGCAAAAGTATGTGATACAAGGGGAAGTATGAAAGCAGGATCTCAACCACCCTTGCAGGGCTTTGTGGAGAATGAAACATTGCTCAAACCACTGTGAAGTTCTAAAGATCTGGTCATCTTGTACCTTCAGGGGATGCAACCACTGTTCCCAGTTCCAAGTGGCTGCTCATTCTGACACTACTTAGAGGATTTGAGTAGGCTGGCCAATCAGCAGTCACTTTACACTGACTCTGTAAGACAGAGCTCTTCTACCAGGCCATTTCATTTGTTGCTGGCTAGTAGGTGGCAGGCTTTTGGTCAGTTGTCTATCTTCAATCTCATCAACCAAGTAATGTGGTCATATTGCTGGAAACAAGGTGATGAATCACCAAGGAATTCCTCTGGTAATGCTTTGGGTGTGCTGGACACAAAGATTTCACAGACATGAGAAGTAAACTTGCTCAGAAAACTTGCTGAGACTAAATAAATAAGTAAATAAATAGGAAGAAGAAAAATAAATTGATAGATATAATGACATAGATGAATATTAAACAGATTATTAAGTGAAAGAATCCAGTCAAAAGTCTCTATACTGTCTGTTTTCATTTATGACCTTTAGAAAAGGCAGAACTATAGGGTTAGAGAACAGATCAGTGGTGGCCGGGGTTGACTATAAAGGGAAAATACAAGGGATTTTTGAAGGGTGATGGAACTATTTGGTATCTTAATTGCAGTGGTTGAAATACAACTCTATGCATTCGTCAAAACTCATAGAATGGTACACCACAGAGAGTGCGTTTTACTGTTTGTAAAATTTTAAACTAAATATAAATGCTTTTTTAAAAAAAGAAATCTATATTCCATAGCTCTATAATCCTTGGTTTTTAATCCTTTCTAGCAGATGGGAAAGTATATTCAGGAAAAGAGTTAAAAGGCAGGTACTAAGTAACTAGAAAGTGATTAAAATTTTAGCTGTCCTATAAGCTGATTACCCAAGTGCTAATCTCTAATCTCTCTTTAGTGTTGCTTAAAATACCAGTGAGGGGAAAGATACACATCAAAGTCTCATTTCCTCCACATCTGAAACCTCCTAAACTGAGCTTCCAACTCTAACTAAAGCACAGTGAACTCCAGAGAGGAAGGCACTAATGTGAAGAGAGATTGCACAAGGCTGGCCCCTCTTCCCCTTCATATGCTACTGTGATAATGGGTTCTCCAGAGCAAACTGTTAATCTTGAAAAAATAACATTAATTAAAAATACAGTCTTCTCTTTGAGAACATAGAGAGGAGGAAGCATTTCCTAACTCATTGCATGAGGTCAGTTTTACCAACATGAAAATTTTTGACACCAAAACAAGACAAAAACTATAATAATACTCATAATACTCTACAGTATTGCACATTTGAAAGTTGCTATGAGAATAGAACTTAAAAGTTTCCATAACAAAAAAATTGTATGTATGTATGGTGACAGATGATAGCTAGATTTATTGTGGTGATCATTTTGCAATATATGCAAATATTGAATCATTAATGATGTTGTATACCTAAAATTAATATAATGTTATAATGTCAATTATACCTCATTTTAAAAAATGAAAGAAAAAGATGATTGAAATGGGCAAATAGCCTCCACATCTGACAATTTTGAAGGGGAAACATTTGTTCTCATGTGTAAATAAATTCTAATATATCCTTTTTAAATTAAAAAGAATAATAATAAAAGTAGTGTCATTTATAATTGCTCTAAATAAAATAAAATACTTAAGTGTAAATCTAACAAAACATGTATAGAATTTATATGATTAAAAACTATAAAGAGATTATTAAAGAGATCAAAGAAGACCTAACTAATTGGAGAGCTATACTATATTTATTGATTAGAAGACTCTACATTACTAAAGATACCAATTCTCCTTTATTGCAATTTCTATAAAAATGTCAGCAAAGTTTTTGCAGACAAAGATAAGTTTATTCTAAAATTTATATAGAAGCAGAAACTGTAGAAATATCCAAAAGAAGAAAGTATAGTGGGAAGGAATCAGTCTTCCTAATATTAAGGCTTTCTACATAGCTACAGTATTCAGGACAGTGTGGTATTGACAGAGGGATAGACACACAAGCAATGAAACAGAATAGAGAACCTAGGTATAGACCCACACAAATGTGCCCTATTAATTTTTGACAAAGGTATAAAATAAAAGGCCAGGGACATGTGACAGCCTGTTCAACAACTGGAGCTGGAGAATGAATATCTAAATCCCACACCTCATGCACCTAAAACTCCACACCTAAATCTCACACCTTGTATAAAAACTAGCTCAAAATGTATCAGACTTTTATGGAAAATGTAAAACTATAACCTTTTAGAAAAAAATAAGAGAAAATCTTCAGGGCCTTGAACTAAGCAAAGAGGTCTTAGATTTGCCAGTGAGAGTACAATTTGTAACAGGAAAAAGAGAATATTTTTGACTTGATCAAAATTAAAAACTTTTGCTATCTAAAAAGCTCTAAAAAGAGAATGAAATGACAAATCACATACTAGAAGAAAATATTTGCAAGTCACTTACCCAACAGGGGATTTGTATTTATGGCAAGGTTATGAAAACTTGCATAATGTAGTTTAATATGTCATCTATATGAAAAGTAAAGTTGGTGTCAGTAACCCCTGCAAACACATGACCATACTTCTTCTTCCCCAAGGCAATGGTATCACCAGAGGAAGGAGGTGGAGGGGGAAGGGAAGAAGGAAGAATGCAGGCAGAAGAATTTTACTCAAATTCTGGCAGGATTCAGTCAAGCCACTCCCAGGAATTCAAGGTATGTAAGACACAGCCCTTTCCTCATGCGCTTTATATTTGTGTGAACACATAAGCCTAATAATAATTACCTAATAATACAAGGCAGTGTTTACTAAAGTACTAAATTGCATTGTATAAACAATGAACACTTTAGGAGTTCAGAAAAAACACACACACTCTTTTTTAATCAGCCGAGGGAAGCTTCAAAGAAGGAAGAAGCAATATTTGAGATTTATGGAGGCTGATTGTGAGTGCTTAAATGAAAACAACTCTTCTTTTTCAGTTTACTATTTATGTATTTTTAAAGTTAAATTTATGAGGGTGACATTGATTAATGAGAATACATAAGTTTCAACTTATTATAACACAGCATCTGTATATTATACTGTGTCTGATCACCCAAAGTTTGGTCTCCTTCTGTTACCATATATTTAACCCCTTTTACCCTCTCCAATCTCTCCCCAGCCCCCTTTCCATATGGTAACCACTATGCTGTTATCTGTATCAATGAGGGTTTTTTGTTTGTTGTGGGTTTTTGTTGTTGTTGTTGTTTTCTGGAAAACAACTCTTTTCTAGTCATGCTAAGAGTTGCTCTGCAGTAATAAGGAACAAAATGTGCTGAGAAAAATCCTATATAATAAAAGGCCAGTGACCGAAATGGTGGAATGACCAGAACGACCAGAGACCAGAACAACCACGGCCCCTCACCCTGGCTGGCTCCGCCCCCCAGTGAGCGGTTAGGTGCAATCAGGCAGGAAGGTGAGTGGCTAGGGGTGATAAGGTAGGCAGGCGAGTGGTTAGGGGCAATCAGACAGGCAGGCAAGCAGTTAGGAATGAGAGGGATGACCAACTGCCAGTTTAGGCCCGATCCACAAGGATCCCTGTGGGATCGGGCCTAAACCGGCAGTTGGACATCTCCCAAAAGGTCCCAGATTGCGAGAGGGTGCAGGCCTGGCTGAGGGACGCCCCCTCCCCCCGCCCCCCTCCCATGCATGAATTTCATGCACCGGGCCTCTAGTCATGAAATAATGATGATGGGGATGATTTTCTTAGCCTGGGCCATTTATTAAGCATTTGCTCTGAGGTCAGAACTCTGTCAGATGCTTCCTCATACATCTTTATGAGATGTAAAAACACTAAAGGCTCATGCCATCCCTCTTTTGCAGATGTAAAAACTGAGGCTCAGAAATGAAAGCACTGGCCCACGGACACACTGACAACGGAAGACAGAGCCAGGATGTCAGCCTGAACTGCAGCTCTCCCCTCCAGCCCAGGCTGCTGTCTGTGCCTCAGGACAAATGTCAGAACAGACAGACAGCTTGCAAGGCAGCAAGTCTTCTCTAAACGTTTATTGTCTGCACTTGCAGCTTCCAAGAAATACAGCTGTGCAGAAAGGGGGAGACTCAGCAGTCTGCAGTCAATGTCACTTTTTCAGGCTCACAGTCAAGGTACCAACCCATGAAAGATCCATCTAGAATTTACCTTACTGTGGTATCCTTGTAACAGCAAAGAAAAGCTGAAAAATACATCAGAGGTTTGGTTATTTTTCTGGAAATTCCTATTTTTCTGCAGATTTCCACATTCTGTTTATTTGCATTTGGTATTAGAGGGCTAAGGTCCTTCCTACCCTTCTTGCTACCATGACAGGCATGTTCATGGTATATTGCAGAAGCTGGGTATGGGTAAGGGAGCCCCAGTCCATAGCGCACCTCAGTCAGTATGGGCTGGAAGAGGAGTGTCTGCCACTTAATCTTCTTTAAGGAGTTTCTTAAATATGTTTTCCCACCTGACAAATCCATGTGAACAATGAACCACAACAGAAGAAAATGAGAATTGGCGATTTCCTGAGAAATGGCAGGTAATCCCTGCCTTGACTGTGATGCTGGTAGATATTTCAGGAGAACATGGCAGTTGTCCTCCAATGTACTGAACCTCCATTGCTGTATCAGGAAGAGGCTCTAAATTAGCAATCCTGAATCCTTTCAAGGTCGTGGGCCTCTTTTAGAACTTAGTGAAAGTTATGAATGCTCTCTTCTCCCCCAATAAACGCGCACACACACTCCACACATACATTCTGATTTTACGGGCATTTTTTAGGGGCTTCTGTACCTTTCAACATTTGTGCCAAAAGCACTGCATTAAGAAAAATTGTGAGGAGTATGGTGATTACCTGAGGGAAAAGGGGGTGGGGAAGATTGAAGAGAATAAAGGGGGGATAAATGGTGATGGAAGGAGACTTGACTTGGGGATAGTGAACACACAATTCAATGTACAGATGATATATTACAGAATTGTACACCTGAAACCTATATAATTTTATTAACCAATGTTACCCCAATAAATTAAATTTTTTAAATTAATTTTTAAAGAAGAAAAATTGTGAGGACACATTGAGCTCAGCAAAAAAATAAAAAGAAATACTCCTGTTTAACTTTGTGAGATCTGTTCTCTAATTGCATGCAAAATGACATGAGAAGCAGCACATAGATCACAAATCTCATTCCAATTTTTAAATCTCTCTTGTTTCAGATACTTTATTACACCTGTGCTATTTGTTCATTGTCTGTCTCCTTCCCAAGAGCACAGAGATTTTGTCTGTCGTCGATGGCTGTGTCACTGGTGCCGAGAACAGCATTGCATGGGAGAAAAGAGGAGTTCAACCAATGCAACCAAAAGAAGAAATGTGTCCCCTCTTGAGAGTACTGAGCTACAAAATTAACTGTCTTCTGTGTAAATTCAGATTTACTTTGATCTATAATACAGTAGTCAAATGCTTTCTTTCAAGGCCTATCTTCCACATATACCACTTTGAAATGTATTACTAAATTTGTATTTGGTTTTCAATGTTTTTACTAATTTTACTTACATACTGTTTTCTTTTTTATATTTTTACTAGAGGCCCAGAGCACAAAATTTGTGCACAGAGGGGGTGTTGTCCCTCAGCCCAGCCTGCACACTCTCCAATCTGGGACCCCTCGAGCGATGTCTGACTGCCCGCCAGGCCTAAACAGGCAGTCGTACATCCCTCTCACAATCCAGGACTGCTGGCTCCCAACCACTCACCTGCCTGCCTGCCTGATAGCCTCTAACCACTTCTGCCTGCCAACCTGATCACCCCCTAACCACTCACCTGCCAGCCTGATTGACACCTAACTGCTCCCCTGCTGGCCTGGTCACCCCTAACTGCTCCTGCTGGGCCAGTCACCCTTAACTTTCCTCCCTTGCCAGCCTGGTCACCCCTAACTATTCTCCCCTGCCGGCCTGGTCACCCCTAATGCCCTCCCCTGCCAGCCTGGTTGCCTCTAACTGTCCTCCCCTGCAGGCCTGGTCACCCGCAATTGCCCTCCCCTGCTGGCCCGGTCACAGCTAACTGCCCTCCCTTGCCAGCTTGGTCGCCCCCAACTGCCCTCCCCTGCAGGCCCGGTCCCCCAACTGCCCTCCCCTGCTGGCCTGGTCACCCCTAACTGCCCTCCCTTGCTGATCTGGTCACCCCCAACTGCCCTCCCCTGCTAGCCTGGTCACCCCCAACTGCCCTCCCCTGAAGGCCTGGTCCCCCCCCCAACTGCCCTCCCCTGCAGGCCTGGTTACCCCAAACTGTCCACCCCTGCAGGCCTGTTCGCCCCCAACTGCCCTCCTTTGCTGGCCCAGTCACCCCTAACTGCCCTCCCCTGCAGGCCTGGTCCCTCCCAACTGCCCTCCGCTGCTAGCCTGATTGCCCACAACTGCCCTCCCCTGCTGGCCATCTTGTGTGTTGGAGTGATGGTCAATTTGCATATCACCTCTTTATTATATAGGATAGATTAATCACCCTTCTCCCACCCAATGACCACCGTCTCCTTGATTGTTTCTGTTCCATTGACTAAAGATAAGGTATATCAGGGGGCATCAATTTACAAAGCAAAGTGAACAAAATGCAATGCATTTAAATGACAACAAAACAAATGTCAGTCTCTCCAAATACTCCTGCTTGACTAGTCAGCTTTAAACATATTGAAACAATGCAAATACCAAATACTGAGATATTAGCATGAATAAGACTTTATCAATGGTGGCTGCTATGAAAATGTGTGGAGTCAATGTGGTTTGGGTGTTTAAAACCTGCTTGCTCCCTCCCATGGTTTAAAGATGGCCCCTGCAACGTCTTCCCATTTAAATCACTTCACAAACCATTTCCTCAAATATGGTACAAAGTCAATTTTAGTACTTGTGAAATTCTCACAAATTCTGGGTTAGAAAAGTATGAATTAAAGAAGTTTTACTTTACGTTGTCATCTGCATTCCTAGGTTTAATCAAAAGCAGTATTTTAGCATTTTTTTTTTATTTGAAGGAAAAATTAGTGAAAACGACAACAAATGACATTTGGTTGCGCTGCAACACAGAGCTACATCTTGCAACTATGTCCAACAAACCTCTAAAAATCTGCTTGAGGACACATTTCAAAATGTGGGGCCAAATATATGCAGTGAACGTTCATAATTTCTTAGCACCCTACATTCGCTGCCAGCAGACTCTCAACAAATCTGGCTGATAAAGGAGCTGGCAGAGACCCCGCAGGAACAGACGTTAGTGATACAGAGTGAAGCCTGTGGGAATTATTGCTGCTGGTTTTAGACCAGGAGCCTCAGCAAGCGCCTGCACTGAAACGACTTGATTTGTAGCCGCATCGCTCAATTATTCATAGCACTCCCGGCTGCAGCCTCCACACCCTTGCATGAACATTCATGCATATCCATGTTCACATGGGCGGTCATGCTCCCACATGTGCCATTAAGGGACAAGAATGCTGCTCAGAGTTCGCTGATCAAGAGATATGCCGTGCAGAACAGGATTTGAGACAGCCCAGGGTTTCCTCTTCTAGTAGGTTTAAAATATTTTTTTTTCTCTCTCAGTAACTTCCTTCCTGTTCTAACTGCCAGTACTCTGAAGTCAGAGTTGAGAGACAGAGGCACCCCGGACAGAGACGTGAACCACATTGAATGTAAGTTGAAATCCTGGGGGGCAGGGGGAGGCTCCAGGTGGGCACCGAGAACAGGCGACAGCCCTTTCCAGTGTATCCTCTTTTTAGAGGGGCAGTTTCTCTTTAAAACAAACTTTATGATAAGAATGTACTCAGAAGGCTGCTGGAACAGTTCTGCAGAGAAGGGGAAGTCAGAGCCAGGAATGGTAGCAATGACTCAGGAGGGACGGTGCGGTGAGGGAGGAGAGAGTGCGTGCACCCCAGGAGACCAAATCCCGAATGTCCTGGACAAGGGGTGCGTGTACAACCCCTGGGGAGTGTCCGGAGGGGGTTCCACCAGGTGGGAGCAGGCATCTGGCCAGGCTCAGAGGCAACAAGACTATAGAGCCAAACTGAAACGGATGGTGCTGGAGGATGGCGGGGTGGTGCCCGGGTGGAGATGTGTGGTTTCCTGTTTTTAAGTAGACTTAAAGAGACGGGTTGAAAAGGGGGGAAAAAGTGGTTCAGAGCTGTCAAACATTAAACTGCCTTCCACTAAAGAATGTTCTGGGGATACAAGAGAAATGCATAGAGAAAGCCTCCCTTAGAGTCTACAAGGGGATCTAACTATGAGGAGGAAGCACGGTGGATAGAATGCACTGTTATTTACTCGTCAGTCCTACAGGCATAGAATTTCTACCACTCACAAGCACCTCTTGTTAAATTCCTGTGGTGAGATGGGAAGAAAGGTAATTGCTGTTGTTGCAAAAAAAATAATAATAATAAAAGATCTTTACATCTGAGAGAAACATTGAATATTAAAAGCTAGATTCTAGAAAAATCCAAGTGGACCCAGCTAGGACTCCTGGCCCATGGGCTTTCAGAATGAACTGGTCTGAGCTTGGCCACCATTAGAAGTGCTTGAGGCATGACCTGAAATACTTGCTTCCTTTTTCAAGGATGTCCCCATCGGCATGTTGTCTAAACAGAGCCTGTAATTAAACTCTAGCTGCAGGGTAACTTGTGGGATGGGATGGATAAACCCTGAGCTGGTCTCCAGTTCAAGGTGGGGGAAGGCGGGCTGTTCTCCTAGGAAGTTCCTAAAGTCACCCCTTCCCACAGAGCCCAGGAGCCCCTGAAATCAGGTTTAGCCTGTGGGTTCTCGCTGCAGGAGTGACCACACAAGGGACATCGAGGGGTCAGTCCCAGGCAGGTATCATTCTTGTTGGCCATTGCTTTGCTTTGTTCAATTTACAAGAAAATATCCCTCCCGATCTAGATATGACACAAGCACAGGAAGGAGACCATCTTACCCTTTGGTGAGATGTGTGAAATTCTCAGAGGACGGTTCAGTCCCCATCTGTGCTACACAGACCAATGCCTGGGGAACGACCGTGTCACCGTGTCACAGCCAAACCAAACCCGGCTGGCACCTTCCAGGCACTGGAATTTGTCTCTTCCTTGTTTGGGAGAGCAGGAGTTTGCTCTTAGGGAAGCATGCTCCGAGCAGCATCAAGGTTCTGCTTTCAGTGGGAGCTCGGACGGGCAAGGTCAATGTGGCAGAAAAATTGAGGGCCTGGGCCAGTTTGTGGGAGCACAGTAAGTGCCCCAACTTCAGCTCGCAGGAAGAGAGCGGCCCTGGGGAGCAACAAACAGGCCTGGTGTTAGAAATTTTACATTTGAATCCTGGACACAGGGAGGACAGCAAGCCTCGGAAGTGTTAAGTGATTCGACTAAAGTCACATACTGGTATGTGTAGGGGGTGGGGGTGGAGGCACAGCTACAATGCCTGAGAAGGACATTTTAGGAAATGTCCCGTGAGAGCAGTTTTCTTTAACCCCACATTCTGGGCATCCTGTTCCTGGGTCAGTGGTATCACCCCCCAGGATTCTAGATTAGAGTCCACACTGGCAAACCCAGAGATGGGTCTCCTGTTGCTACTAAAACTTCAACATCGATTCATTCAATAAGCACTTGATTGCTCTGTGCTGTGCTCCACTCTCTGGTTTCCACAGCCAGAGCTGGTAAAAATTCACGTGGGTTTTCTTAAAGGGACATATTCTAAGCACAAGTGGTTATTTAAAAAAAAAAAAAAAGGCTTTACTTCTGTCTAATTTTTCATGCTTCGTTTAAAACGGTAAACGTGTTTGAGTTACTACAGTATAGTCTTTTGCCTAATAGTGGCTTCCAATTCAGTTTTCTTTAAAGATTACTTAAAATAAATATTTGTGAAAATGCCTAGCACAGTGACTTCACAAGGTAGACACTGAGAAAAGTTTAAGGAGACTTCAATTCTCCCTCCTTTTGCATATGAATCTGGATCAGCAGAGTATATATTACTATGAATGCATGGGCAAGAAATAATGTACTATTTCTCCCACCAAAGGAAATGTTCAAGAATTCTGCTTCCAGTAATTCGGACCCTCCTCGGGATTTATTGTAGTGTTCGTTGTATCTAACCAGGCCTTGTCCTCTCAGGCACTGGGTTGGTTCTTTTCACACAGCTTTGCAGTTTCAGATGTTCTTCCTGGAGCTGAGGTGGTAGTGAGCAGCCCTGAGGACCCCAGAAAGCACTGATTCCTCTGTGGCACTAGGGAGTACGGAAACTCCAGGGAGGACTCCAAAGCGCAGACAGCTCTGAGGTACCAAGGGTAGACTTGGATGCCCTGAATAAACCCAATCACCAAGCAGGCAGCAAAGCAGACCCAAATCCTTGACTAGCTCTGAAATGTGGGCAGTCCTTCAGAGGTGGCCCGACCCTCCACGCCCTGCTCCAGAGCTGCAGCCCCAGATATGAGGAAGCTAGGGCTTAATCAGTCATTGGGGAGTGGAGATGATGGGGATGGGAGGTGTGTGTGTGTGTGGGGGGGGGGGGACATGCGGGGGGGTTGGAGAATGCTGATGCTTACTTCCATAGGTACTTCTCAGATGGAAATCCCCTCTGTCTGATACTTCCACATTTCTATGCCCTCCCCTCCCCCCGCCCCCTCATCTCTACCTCTTTTATCTAATATCTGTGGTCTGTGCTTCTAGATGCATGATCTGGCAACTTTGGGACATGAGTCAAGCCCCCACAGTGTTTTGCTCCAGAGTCAGAGGGAATTCTCTCCATTAGCTGTGCCTTTCTCATCCTTGCAGAGTGACCTCTGGCTTCAATTATGATAGGGAGGAAAAAATAGAATCTAAAATTAAATTGTTCATGTGGAAGTTTTTTTAAAGAAATAAAATAGTGACAGTCCCATGTTAAGGTTGATTCCGTTAATAAACAATCTTTGTAATTCCCAGGACTTCTTGTCTCTTCTGTACTCCTCAAAGAAACAAAATCTATTTTTAAGGAGGAAGGAGTGGACATGGTCAACACTGCAGATGGAAGGGAAAGCATTTGGTGCCTGGGCAGTCAGTTACCTCTTCATCGGAGCTGGGCAACAAAGCAGACAGCATTGCAGGGAAGGGAGGAGAGGAAGGGAATGGATAGTTATTGAACATCTACTATTGGTCAGTATTGTCCTAGAACTTTTCATATGTTTTCTCCTTCTCTTCAACCCCACAAAGAAAGAGGAGTACTCCCACTTACTGGTGGTAAAACTTGGGCTCAGTGAGGTTAATAACTCGCTTAAATTCTATAATAATTCAAGAGCAAACCACAGTTTGAATCTCTGACCCATCAGACTCAAAGTCCATGCTCCAGGAGACATGAAACTTACCTTTCTCTGAATTTACCAGGTGATTTGTTTCCTCTAAACTCAGAGAGTTTCACCTTTCCTTGCCCTCATATTATTTGGAACTGCATTAATGAACAGTGTGCTCTATCCTGAGATTGTTGCCAATTCGTAAGTGTATTTCACTTTCAGGACCTTGGAAATTCCACTGAATCTGCAAATGAAAACATTGATTTGTGCTATGTCATACTCATGGCATGAGTAACCATCTTAATTTAATTAGGAGTTTTAATTGAGCCGGGGGAAATGATTAAGTCTCCACCTCAGCACATCTAATCCTTGTCATTGTTTCACTGAATAGCAGTCCTGGGAGTGTGACGTTTCCACTGTGAAAACTCATCAGTGTATCGGATTAGTTATACGGAATGTAGAAAATAGAGATAACTCAAACAGCAAGCACATTTAAAAAGCCATAATGTGAAACAGTCCACCTTAACCTCGTTAAATATATGTAATTGTTAATTCTCCATTTCACCATTCTGTGTAAAGAACCAAAGTCAAAGACAACATCAATGAAACAAGCAAACAAAACCCTGTTCTTTGTGAAACAGTGGGCAAGCTGGAAGGTGTGCAAAGCCCAGCCAGATGTTCTGCTGCTGGGCTGGGTGCTCCCCGACCCCACCTCCACTTCCTCTTTTGCTTTCTCATTTCATAGACTTCTTTACATTAGGGAGCATTAGAATCATTAGACTAAGAAGGGGCCTCTGAGACCTTCTAGTGCAAAGATTTCATTTTGCAGAGGATGAACCTGGAGCTCAGAGGGGTTTTCAGAGGCTTGCGCGAGGTGACACGGGGCAGAGTTGCACTGAAACCTTCTGTATGTGAATCGTCCTTGCTTTGCTAAAGCCATCCCTGCAGAGTGGTGCAAAGAAGCATTTACCTCTGCCTGTGCACCCCGGATGGATTCCCAAAATGACTGACGTGCTTTATAATTTGATTGTTACTCCTTAATAAAGACAACGGAAGTAACAGAGCAAAGTAGCTAAAGGTCAGACAACCCACACTCTGTCCCTTACACAATATGTCTTCTTGGGCAAGTTATGTACCTGAATCTGTAGAAGAGTTTCCTGCTCTGTAGTGAGGACTACGTGAGGTAATCCTCATGAAAGCATTTAGCACTGATAGTTAGTATAATGATCATCAACAATAAATTCAATTATTCTTTAGATGATGAGATTAGACAATGGTCTATAGAATTTCCATCAAATTTTGATTTAACTTTAATAAGCACCCGAAAGAAAACTGACATTTGTGGCTAAATATACACAAATACATAGTTTGGGAAATCGTCAGCAAACTATATAAACCATTTATGGCTGGGGTTTGGGAGAATCCAATGTTCCCCAGAGATAAACTGTGAAATTTAAAATGTAGCACCTTTGGGGAATTCATATAAATTTGAAATACAACACAGAGATGTAGTCTCTTACATACTCAGTAACAGAAATAAGGTAACTGAATGCCAGCCTCACTGACACTGACTCCAAGTCAGGAGAAACATGCAGATAGAGGCCTTAGAAAAGGAAAGTGCCGAGAGATGGTCTGCTCTCACCCCTCACCTCCCAAGATGAGGAAAGAGAGATCCATAGTGGTTGGAACATTTGCTCCAGTGGGGTCACAGCTAGTTAGCAGCAACGCCAGAACCAAAACCCATGCGTGATAAGCTTAATTCAGTGAAGAGATAAGAATCCAAAATCAAGTAGATGGACCACAGGACTCTTCTCCTGAAGACCTGCTCCCTGGGCACCTTTGCTCTCAGTCCAGGCTTTGCAGTCATGTTCCTTCAGATGAAGGGGCTTCCTGATATCTCTTCCTGCTTCTATACACCCAATATTTTGTGTTCATGAACTTGATCCTTAGCTTGAGGCCAAGTTGTGTCTTTGATCTACCAGGTCTGAGAGAGAAGGAAACTTTCTCAACTCTTTGTTTCATATTTCCGAAAGTTAGTTTCAAGGTCATGTTCCTAATCTTGGACTCCAGTGAAGTCTATGAAGTACCTCAGGGGTCCGTGAACTCCTTAATTGCATGCACAATTTCATTGGTTTATTCCTTCCTTTTATGAGGACCATGACTTTTATTATATGTTTAAAGAGATCTGTAATCTCCAAAAATCAA
This sequence comes from Eptesicus fuscus, assembly GCF_027574615.1. Taxonomy (NCBI): domain Eukaryota; kingdom Metazoa; phylum Chordata; class Mammalia; order Chiroptera; family Vespertilionidae; genus Eptesicus; species Eptesicus fuscus. Next base: position 81,889,816 of record NC_072479.1, read on the forward strand.
TCAAACCAGCTGGGCCTTTTTTAGTATGTTTAGATTGTTCATCCTCTAATCCCTTCTCCACTTTGTTTTCTTGTTTGTTTCTTTGTTTGTTTGTTTTAAACATGTTTTTATTGATTTCCGAGCAGAAGGGAGAGGAAGAAAGAGATTGAAACATTAATAATGAAAGACAATCATTGATTGGCTGCCTCCTGCATGCCTTCCACTGGGGGTCAAGTGTGCCCTTGACCAGAATCGAACCTGGGACAATTTAGTCCACAGGCCAAGGCTCTAACCATTGAGCAAAACCAGCTAGGTCTCCTTCACTTTGAAGAGTAACTTCAGCATTGGTATGTGCTAAAACAGTGTCTTTTAAACAGTAGGTGCTCACCAAATTTTTCTGCCTTTAATTTTGCTTCAAAGGAGCTTTTCCTGAGAACTACTTCTCCAATTTGTTATTTGCTATAGTAAGACATTTTTATCTTTTTCTAATCAGCTTACCGGAGAGAGCTGGTTTTTGGATTATCTCTTTTTCCTATGCTATGTAATTAAACCAAATTATTTTTGTGTGGTCCTGAATGTTTTCCTTTTAACTACAACAAATTCATACAGTAACCCCACATTATCCTCTGCTCTTCTATGTCTTTAAATAAATTGGTGTCTCATTTTTATAGAACTGATATAAGTCTCATATTTACTAATGAAAAGATCAAGATCTAGATGACAGATAGATTGGCTTGCCAATGATCATCATACTGAACTGAGGTTAGCAGTTCCTGTCCCAGACCAGATTTTTCTCTGTCTCCATCTCTCTGCTCCTCAAACTCTCTCTCTTATACTCATTTCAAAATTGAGATTCTAGAGTATAGAATTACAATTCCCTTCAGGTTACTGAGATAGCCTTGAGCTAGTTAGAAGCTGGGTGGGAAGTGTAATAGTTAAGGCTTCAAGCAAATGACTTGTTAGAAGCAAACAACAAATTCCAGAAAGGCCTGTCCATGGGGGCTGAGATGTCCTCTTGTGCAGATAGCCTTCCTGATGCTTCATCCACAGGTTTGTTATGTGACCTCCACCCTGAGGATCTGGCCAGGCTTCTGGGTCAGAAGAAGAGAACATGTCTCATCTGATTGGTATCTTCTGGGTTGCTCTTCATCTGCCCCTTAATGATTGTCCTTAAACTATCCACAACCTACAACCTCTATCCACTGCATCCTTCACTGTTTTTCCAATCAGTCCTTTCATTTTCCCTAAGTGTTCTTTGGAACATGAGCTGAGTTGGTCACTGTGTTTATTGTGCTGTTCTCTAGAAGCTCAGCTTTGAGTGGTGCTGGCTCTTCAGCTGAAGCAAAAGTTGCCATAGGAACAGGCCTACGGGTTTCCTTCCTGTACAGGAAGTGGACCTGGGCATTGCAATACTGTTTGCAGAGTTGATCAAGGCTCGTCGTGTTTGGCTTATTATTTTACTGGAAGGGAATCAGTGAGCCAAGAGATACCTTTTTCTTTCCTTTTTTTCTTTTAAAGTTACTTTTTTTTTTTGGAGGGGGGGGGTGGTTGCACTTTATTTCCAAATTATTTTTCTCCCTGTTGCCAATGACAGTGACGTTGAAACCAAAAACCACAACTGATTTTGGCCAGAGGTAACTTTACTGTCAGGGCACCTTACAGGAGTTTGCAGAGTCACTCAGGGTGAGAGGTGACAGGTATTGTCTTACATTGTGCCATTTTGGAGCAATGACACCTTTACCCACAGGCAGAGAAGGCGTTAGCCTCAGGGTAGAACTGAAAGAAATCAGAAAATGATCTCCTTTCCCAAAATCTCCCTTGTTTGCCCAAATAGCTCCAGCTGGAACCTGAAAATCTTCCAGTAGACTTTTTCCCTCTTTATGAGGACACTGCATCTCATCCACCTATGTGAACTTGGGCAATTCTCTTACCCTCTTGGATTGAATTTTCTCAATGATTAACTGAGGTTAGCAGTTCACAGGAATATGTCATTGCTCAGGAATATGTCATCTCTAAAGTTCATTTCAGCTCTGAAAAGCTCTGACTAAACATGCCTTAAGAGGAATAAATTTTAAGCCTATTCTCCAGTCATTAACACTTAAGCATGAATACTTTTATTAGATCTTTCCTCCTGTTTTTAACACAACATGAGTAAATGTGGATAATGATGGAAGAAGACAGACTCCAGGGTATGTTCAGGAGAGGTCTTGGAGCATAAGGTCACTTGTAATCTGGGAAGGGGTGGGAGGTACTAAAAGGGAAGTGGGTCCAGAAAAGGGAGATAAGTGGAGGGATACAAAAGTCATACCTGCAGTTTTGTCTAGAAAAATTTAGTCCTTTGCTATTTTGTGTCATTTCAGAAGACGATCAGATCTTTAGATATAGAACCTAGTAAATCAACTGATGAATGTTTATAAAATGCCTGAAGTAGTCAAGTGTTATTGAAGATTCAAGAGAAACATAGAGCCTAATACCTGCTCAAGAAATTATTAGCTGTGTTGAGTGGGAACCACTCAGACACCTCAGGCAGGTATCATGGGAGGCCTACGATTTCTCATGAGTTACCTTTGAGGTATTGCAGGAGTTTAGGGGAAGAGTCGGTTAATGGAAAGAAGCCAACTTCCTTTGGCAAGCTCTCTACCTGTCTCTTGAAACCATCATACCCAGGATTGTACATGCTGAGAGCTTCGACACTAGCAAGGCTGGCTGGATTTGGAGGACTGTGATAATTTCTATAACTCTTCAAACTGAGGCTATTGGCTCATTATTCAGACCTGCTTGTGCTATTTTGCTTCACTTGGAACATATAATTCACAAACAAACTTTTCTTTTGTCTGTTTAATTCAGTGAATAGGAGGTACTCATTATAATACCAACAAATTCAGACTTGGCAGGAAAAAGACTGGAATGCATTATATTCTTATTTCATGAAATATAATGAGGTGAAATTAGGGGAAGATCACAACTACGAAGTCCATTAGAGCAAAGATAATGCTAACAGCACCCTCACAAATGTTGTTCAGATCCACTGACTTTTAGCTAATGGATTATCATTCTCTCTCTCTCTCTCTCTCTCTCTGAAATAGATCAAAATGACTGAAAAGGCACCAGAACCACAACTGGAGGAGGAGGAGGATGACCTGGATGGGAAGCTCAATTATAAGCCCCCACCTCAGAAGTCTCTAAAAGAGCTGCAGGAGATGGACAAAGATGACGAAAGTCTAACTAAGTACAAGAAAACGCTCCTGGGGGATGGCCCTGTGGTAGTAGGTGTGTGTATGGGGATGGGGGTCAGGTGGAGGGTCCCAGAGAAGACATACATTTCAGCTACTCAGCAGCAGGGCAAAGGAAAGCGTCCCAAGTGCCTCTAGGGTTAAATGAATGAATCGTGATCTATATGTGAATAAAGTGATGGACTGCATAATTAAGTCTTCTTTGGAGAAGAGTTGCAAGTTAGCATTGAAACAAGAAGAGATAACACATGGGGAGGATTTAGAAAGAATTTCAGTTTACCATTTAGAATTGTATTCTCTCCATTCTCACATTTCCTATGTCTTCTCGTTCTCATTCATACTCCTTACCTAACCAATCATCACTTCCACATACGCTGTAGCAGACTAAGACATAGCCCAAAGAGATGAATGAACATTGCCCAACTAGCAGAGTACCTCACCCACAATCACTCAGAAAATATTTGCTGTTTATAATTAGGACCTACAAGTGCCCAAAGCAGAGAATAGCATCGCTGTAATTTATAAGGCCATTGTGATGAAGCATGGTAAACCTACCATTTCCACTTCTATTTCTACTTCTAATCAAGTTCTCACCTTTCTTTTTCTGTTCTTCCTCTCCTATTTGAAATGCACACACACACACACACACACACACACACACACACACAAGAAACACACACACAGAATACATGTCTCTTCCCTATGCTTACATTTCCTTTTGAATCCTGCAGATCCCAAAGCCCCCAATGTCACTGTCACCCGCCTTACCCTGGTTTGTGAGAGTGCTCCAGGACCAATCACCATGGACCTCACTGGTAAGTGGACACATCTGTGCTTTTCAAAGGGAGCTAATGAAATCACTGGAAAAACTTTCTCTTTGTCCCCTACCCTAGAAAAAGGAAACTTGTAAGGTGACCCCCTGAGATACATGTTCTGGGACCAGTTCACAAATCCCTGCTCTCGGGGAACACAGTATCGACCATGCTTCGTGACAGCCAACCTCTGTCTCTAATTGAAGAGAGTGCAGGAATAGGTACTGGATATATTTACTTGAATCGGGTTTACTTCGGATTTTTATCTGCACATTATAGCAGAATTTCTATGGAAATTACTAAAAGGATGGAAATATTAAGAAGGTGTATGCTTCTGGAGTTGTAATATTTACACAATCTAAATGTCAGAAATAGTATTGATCTTATAGCAGCTATAACTTGCATGAAAGCAAGAAGCAATCTAAGACCTCCTGAATAATGCTAGGAATTCCACTGCCAAATACATATTATTTTAACTTAAAGCTCTGATTCTTTTAAATAAGCAACTCCCCAACCCCTCAAAAATATGTACAAATTAAGATGTTATTTTCTTTCACTTTACTGTAAACCAGAATCAAGGCCTTTCCCGAGACTTGAGCAGAGGAGAGACTGGGAAGGCGGGTATCAGGGGGAGAGTGGGCATCTGAGAGAAATAAGAAAAGGGCCACAGAGCTAGGAGGTTGGATGAGTAAAGGCAGGTCTTTAATGAAAAGGAAAAAAGTATCACCAGATTTAAAAAGTGAACCCTTGAGACTGAGCAATGCATGGCTCTGGAACAGGGAGGCTTAGCAGCAAAGTAGTTCCCCTCTCACAGAACATACCCACTCTTTGCCTTATATGGGCTTTTTTTTGTCAGAGGGAGGAAATCAGAGGCTGAGTAGATACTTCCTCTTCAACTGAAATCCTTAGAGCAGACACACAAATTCAACTACCCCCACGGTCTAGCGTCTCTCCAGGAGAGACACGCGCGTTATCTCCCTCTCTCTCTCTCTCTCTCTCTCTCTCTCTCTCTCTCTCTCTCTCTCTCTCTCTCTCATTGAAACTCGGGCCTCTTCCTGTGTGCAATTGTGTAATGTGACCAGGTACAACTGTCATTTTGTAAGATAAGGCCTGATTGAGTGCTAAGGAAACTTGTTCTTTTTTGAAGGGCTTGCTTGATGTTATTACAGGGAAGAGTTGGTCCCTTGTCCCTTTTCCCAGCACCTGAAAACCCAAATTTGGGTTTCTGTCACCAAGAAGCTACTGAGGTGAATCGCAGATATACTGTATATATTGTGCTGGTACCAGCCTGTGCACGAAGCATGTGCACAGAGCAGTGCAAAACACACACACGTTCACTCCTCAGTGTCCAAGGATACAGATCCACATCGGGAGAATTACAGACAAGGATTATCTTCTTACCGGGGTGCAGGGATAAGGGCAGATCCCAGTTTTATGGAGCCCGAAGCTTTTATGACTTAAGTGTCTCTCCTTAAGAAAACTAATATGAAATTGCAAATGCAAATGCAAAATTAAGTACAAAAGCAAACATATATTTAGAATGATAAAAAGGAATCAAAACAAGTACATCTTTAAAAGCTAGAAAATGCCACAAACATGACCAAATAAAAAAAAAATACAAGTAGCTGGTATTCTTATACAATACTTCTCCTATATTTCTTTATTTGGGGTGTAGGGGCATATTCTTTAATTCTTTAATCATTTTTTTTGTTTGGTTACGTGTATGCAATATCATGTTCAATAGAGAGACTAGAGAGATAGTCCAGTCTGTCCTCTAGGGTGGTTGATTAAAACTTGTTATCTATTATTGAACAATTATAAAAGACATTTTTGTACATAGCTCATTACTGGTAATGCTTCGTATCTTCTCAGGGCTGTTGTCAAACTAAAACACATTTCTTTCATTTCTGCCTGCAAGATTTCAGGCATTTCAAGTGTGCGTGTGCACAGCCACTAATCTCAAATATCCTTAGAGTTGAGGGCCATGTAGACCATGTTGCTCTGATGGGCCCAGCAAATAGCTCTGGAGCTTGAACTTCATCAACTTTTGTACCTCCTTCTGAGGAGAATAAACTGTTTCTAAATCCACTTCCACAGGGGATCTCCAAGCCCTCAAAAAAGAAACTTTTGTGCTAAAGGAAGGTGTTGAATACAGAGTGAAAATTTGCTTCAAAGTAAGTATCTTGCCCTACATGTTTGACAAAGTTTAAATCCTTACTATATTCAAAGAAAGAAAAAAATCAAATTTCTTGCATTATCATGTTGGCAAACTTTGTTTTCTTTTTTTCCCCTGGAGATAGATTTTCTTCTCCCCAACTCTGGGCTCCACCCATTGAGACACACCCTTTCCTCCTGCCTTTTCCCAAGCAGAACCTCCTCCATTGATTACTTAAGCCAATGGGATCCCTCTCTGTGTGAACTCCTAATACTCCCATCCATAAGTCACACACCGCTTTGTATTGTACCATGTATGTCATTTCTCCCCTATACTGCCTAAGCACCTTGAGATAGGGAGAGATTTTATATCCCTTCTTTCCAACAATTCACACAAAACTTTGTAAATGGTAGATATTTAGTGAATATTTATTGAGAGATAGATGAGTGAATTAATTAATGGGAAAAGAAAATAGAACAGCTCTAATTGCTCAATAATTATATAAAGCCAGGGAGTATGGGCCTTGATAAGTAACTGGAAATTACAATTTAGTTGTGGAGCAGGTAAGCACAAAACTGAATAGGAGCTAAACTGACATATAATGAATAGATACATGTCCCAGTGAGCAGCCAAATCAAGGAGAAAAATAACCTTGACTTTGAAAACAAATAAGTCAGAAATTCATTGTTTGTTCTCAATTGCTTATATTTGCCTTGGTTGCCCTCATTCCCACTCAGTCATACCCTCCAGGGCCTGGGCTCCACCAAGGAAAGCCCCACCTCCTTCTTTATTTGCGCACCAGGCCCTTCCTGCCCCTGGGTGCAGGGTGTGACTGGGGCCCATGAACAATCACTCTCCACCACATACAAATATGCCTCAAAATAGTTTCATTCTGAAAATATGTGTCAATGCCTACTCTATAATAGGCACTAAGCTACGGTTCACTCCCTGGTTTCCTGTAGTACTATTTATTACTAATGCACCTGAGAGTTTGGTAAGGCATTGTATCTGAATGTGCCTAGAATAGGTTACACAGTAGTCCAATTTAAAATATATATATATATATATTTTAATTGATTTCAGAGAGGAAGGGAAAGGGAGAGGGAGATAGAAATATCAATGATGAGAGAATCATTGATCAGCTGCCTCCTGCATGCCCCACTGGAATTGAACTGTGACCTCCTGATTCAGAGGTTGATGCTCAACCATTGAGCAACACCGGCTGGGCAATTCAATTTTTAATCATTAACACTACTGTCTTAATCTGTCAATTTAGTAAACCAGTTTTTACCACATGAAATGAATCATGACAGGTAAATGGTGATGTGAATGAGATGAGAAAGAAAGGTGTGGAGCATGTACTTCTGCTCTGTGGGGAGACCAAGGAGGAAACCGGTGGTGGGGGCCTCAGTAGTCAGGGCTACACATTAAGGTGATGGAGGGGGAGGACACAAAAAGGGGGTCTCAACTCCCATCCACCTCAGGGGTGTGGCCTTGTCTCTAGAGGTAACCCCCATGAAGTTGGATCACCCTGTGGCCATCCCAGCATGGAACTCCAGTTAGAAGGAATACCAGTTCAAAATGAAAAATAATAGAAAAGCAATTTAAGCCCTAGCTGGTTTTGCTCAGTAGATAGAGCATTGGCTTGCAGACCAAAGGGTCCCAGGTTTGATTCTGCTCAAGGGCAGGTACCTTGGTTGCAGGCTCCTCCACTGCCCTGGCCCTGGTTGGGGCTCGTGCAGGAGTCAACTAATCCATGTGTTTCTCTCACATCAATGTTTCTCTCTGTCTATCCCTCTCCCTTCCACTCTCCCTAAAAATCAATGGAAAAGTTATCCTCAGGTGAGGATTAGCAAAAAATAAATAAATAAAAATAAAAAGCAATTTAATTCTATGCTGATGTCTCGTGAAGACTGTCCAAGAAAATTTGCATGTATATATAACACCAGCAACATTTCCTGAAACCCTCTTTTTTTTATGTCTCTTAGTTGCTCTCGGTGTTCTTCTCTTTCTTCCCCAAAACTTTACAACACTCTTCCAAAATTTGGCCTGTGATGATTCTTTTAGTTTCTGCTTTTCTTTCTTCTGGCTCCTAAGGAAATGTAGTATGTCTGACTTCCACAGCTCTCACTTCCATTCGCATCCCCAAGGCTTCTTCGTCCTGGTGTGGAGAGACATGGGGAAGGGCGTCCAGGCAGAAGAAGAGAATACCAGGAATATTCATACTTTTTTATCCATATCAAACATTAAATGGACATTTTATGAAGCAGTAGAAAAATATGAAACTCTTTGTTTTGAAGTCCTTATTCCTATGCCACCATCATTTTTAGGTCTTATTTCTACCAGATCAATTTCCCATGAGGCCTAAGGGACTGGCTTAGAGGCTTCTAGAAAGATCCATTCATTTTCCCTATTCCTATGAGCCACATGTGGGAGTCAGAAAGGTTGGGTTTTGTTATATCACAATTTCTTCAGCATGTTTCCATTTTACCTGCTTTTGATAGATTTATACGACAGATTTTACTGAGTGACAGTCTAGAACCTAAGCTGACAGTATTCACTGCAATGCTACCTCATTACAAACAATGAAGCACTGAGAGATTGATTTCATTATCCTGTCCAAAACAAAAAGGGAGCCATAATTATTTTGGGGGAGAAATTATTCAACGATGCTTAAATTCTTCATATCGATGAACAATTAACCAACCCTTCCAGCTAATGATGCAATGACCAATTTAATTTGTTTGTATAAAGATGATCACCATATAAAATTAACAGACAACCCAGTTCAGTCCGAGGTAAAATGACTAATGGAAAAACAAAGTAATTGGACTGTTTATATTTTCATTCTGCCTTAGTGAATTTTCTTTGAAAGGCTTGGGAAAAGTGTCACCACCTCAGACAACGTCTGAAAATGACAGACATCCAAAATACTTGCCAGACACCAGTGGCTTTTACCCATTATTTATCTATAGGGAGGATGCTTTCCTGTGGCCCATCTTTTCAGCTCAAGACCTCGAGTTATACTTACATTACAGGAACAACCACCCCCTAGACTTGATTTTCCATTACAGCTGTTCTCCTTGTTGTTTGGTTTTCATGGGCTAGGTGGATCATTTCTCAGGTTGGGATTTTCAGATATTTACGTAATATTTTCCATTGGTAGCATTGTAACCTTTCCTAAGACAAGGACATTCTTCTGGCTAGTAGAATCAGGGAGAGGGAGCTCAAGACCATTCTTTGGACCATAGAGGAAGGAGAAATGTAATGAAGAATATTGAGACGGTGTTTTAATTAACCACCCCCCTTCCCAAACCCCAAAATCACAGTCTTCAATGATTAAAACCAGATTGGCAACACTGAGTCTTGTGAACTCCTCTCTCCAACCTCTGCCACACCACCACACTAAATGATAATAGTAACACTTACTCTGAACTCAATCTTCAGTCTTCTTGTGCTCAGAGAAGACAGCTAGGTAGGATCAGGCTAGATAATGAGGAAAAATGAAAGAGCCCCTTTAATCTGAATTGCTTGGGTCCTTCCCACCTACAGGTGAACAGAGATATTGTGTCAGGCCTGAAATATGTTCAGCACACCTACCGGACTGGGGTGAAAGGTAAGTGCCATACACTTTACACTGTCCCCAAATCTGCTTCTCACTGATACTTAAAGTTCCGGTTATTAGCAAGTTTTAGGCATGAACTCATTTAAGAATCTGATAAAAAGCTGTGGACTCTCACCCTAGGCAAAGGCACACATATACCTTTGACCTAGATGCTAATGGCAAGCCCTACGTTCAGGAGACATAGTTTAACTGAGTCAGCCACTCACCTTCGGCATTCAGCTTCTGGAATTCGACTTTATTGCTCATAAATGGAAAGAGTAACAAGATGAGATTGAATAAAATAAAGTACATAAAAGTACTCTCAAAAGTAAAAAGTAAATAAATAAAGCAGTTCACTGGTATAAAACCTGAGTGTCAGAGAAATCCAAAACAGGAAAGAAGGAAAGACTTACCCACTGGCATTTTGTGTTTAATGGGAATGAGAGTTGGTGGAGTGGTGGAGGGGTGAGGTGGGGGGAGTGGGGAGGGCAATGTTTAATTTCCTAAACAAACAAAGAAAAAAATTCTTTCTGGAATTGAGAAAAGCTGTCTAATTGAAACAACTAATATAGCATTACTTAATTGGCAGTCATTCTTGACAAGTTGTACCTAAACTGTACATGCCTTGGGAACCTGTCCTCAGATCTCTTCCATGAGTATGGGCTGGGGGAAATGAAGAGTGGAAACCTGATGGGAGCACACTGACAGTCCTTTTCTACCTTAGGGCTCTCTTCCCACAGAGGTGTGAAACAGTAATGCATCCATCCCACCACGTCCATAAACAGGGGAGAGAGAGGAATTGTCTGATAAATCTGCATACCATAGAGAACCACTCAGTTACTCAGATCCCGCAGAAGATTGTTGACCTGAAAGATTTTAATTGGTCTTTCCAATACCTAATCTCATGAAAAATATAGTTCAGTTTTTCATTTTCTTTTGGGCATGGAGACTATGTTGCCTCACTGAGGGGAGAGGGCTAAGATGTGTCTGTAGCTGTTCCTTCAGACTTATTCACAACACTTAACAGCTAACTAAACTTTGCCTGCCTGCCTACCTACCTACCTACCTACCTGTATTTACACTTTCTAATTCCCTACTTATTCATATACATTCCAGTTATTCACCTATTAATAATGTTGGTTAGCTATTTTCACCATTTGTCCCAATTCTTACTTTTTTAAAACTTCATCTTTATTGTTGAAGGTATTACAGATGTCCCCTTTTTCCCTCCATTGACCCCCCTCTATTTGCTCCCATCCAAGAAATGTTTAAGGGACTGCTGTAATAAGCATAAAGAATAAAAATGGCAATAAATAAATACCTATCAATAATAACCTTAAATGTAAATGGATTAAATGTTCTAATCAAAAGACAGGGTGCCTAAATGGATAAGAAAACCAATTCTTACTTTTTTAAATCAAATTATTGATTTTCCCCTTGCATTCAAATTATTCTACCCATGATTTCTGTTCATTCTTGTCACCAGCTGTTATCTTATCTGCCCCAATTGATGTGTTTATTAAATGATAGTCTGTAGATAAATGATCCTTGAAGTTCATTATATAAAAAAGAAATGGAGGCCCAAAATATTATGACTTAGAAAAGAACTCAAGTCTCAACTAGTTTGAATTTTTTTGGTTGAGATATAATTGACATATAACATTGTATTAGTTTTAGTTGTACAGCATAATGACTTGATATATGTATATATTATAAAATGATTACCATAATAAGTTTAGTTAACATCCATCAACACACAAAGTAATAATTTTTTTCTTGTAATGAGATCTTCTTAAGATCTACTCCCTTAGCAACTTTCAAACATACAGTATGGTATTATTAACAACTAGAGGCCCAGTGCATGAAATTCGTGCTCGGGGTTTGGGGGAGTCCTTTAGCCCGGTGTGCACCCTCTCCAAATCCGGGACCCCTCAGAGAATGTCCGACTGCCTCTCCCAATCTGGGATCACTGGCTTCTAACCACTTGCCTGCCTGCCTGATTGCCCCTAACCACCTCTGCCTACCTGATCACCCCTAACCACCTCTGCCTGCCTGCCTGATCGCCCCTAACTGCTCCCCTACCGGCCTGACTGCCTCTGCCTTGCCCCACACTCGGGACCCAGGATTCCCTCCTCCGGCCAGTTGCAGGCACCCAGGACCTGGGGTTCCCTCCCTCTTGCTGGCCGCAGGCACCCAAAACCCAGGCTGGCTTCGCCCAGGCTGGCCACAGCCACAGGGGACCGTGGGTGGGTGGCTTTGCCAGGCCACAGCCGCAGGTCCCTGGGACTGCGGGGCGGGTGGCTGGTCCCTCTCCCAGGCCACAGGCACAGGCACTGGTGCCCAGGACCGCGGGGTGGGCAGCTTGTCCCTCTCCCAGGCTGCAACCTGGCTGGTCCCCATTCCTCTCTTGCGAGCTCATTTGTGCCTGGCTGGTCCCCATTCCTCTCTCCCCAGTGTTGAGTGTCTGAGCAGTACCAGTGTAAGGGCATGAGGGCATGAGTTCATGATAACCATTTGCATATTAGCTCTTTATTATATAGGATAGTCACCATGCTGTACATTACATTCCCAGGACTTAATTACCTCATAAGTGGAATTTTATACCTTTTGACTACCTGGGACTTTTTTTATGGTATAATCTGCTACATCTCCATAAAAACATTCTTCATCTCCATTGATTTAGGGCACTGATTCTGCAATTTTTCTGATACTCAGAATCAGCTATTTTTAAAAAACACTAATTCTAGGGATCCACAGCAGGTTACTTAACCATAGTCTTTGGGTCAAAGGAAACTGTAGTATTAAAAGGCACTCAAATAAAAAAAAATTTTTTTAAGAAAAAAAAAACAAAAAAAAATGCCCAGGTAAACCTGATGTTTAGCCAGGCTTGGACACCATTGCTCTTGGCTTTGATCCCTGTAAGCAGTGCTCCAAGTTCTCCAGTCCGCAGTGTTTGTTTTTCTCTCTCAGACGCTTGCCCTAACGAACTTTCCTTTCTTCCCAGTGGATAAGGCCACATTTATGGTTGGCAGCTACGGGCCTCGGCCAGAAGAGTATGAGTTCCTGACTCCGATTGAGGAGGCTCCCAAAGGCATGCTGGCCCGAGGCACCTACCACAACAAGTCCTTCTTCACCGATGACGACAAGCACGACCACCTCACCTGGGAGTGGAACCTGTCCATTAAGAAGGAGTGGACAGAATGAGCACATCTGCCCATCTCTGTCCCTGCCCTGCCATCTGGAAGAACCCTCTACATCGTGTTCACCACCTGTCCTCCCCCCTCATCACAGCTGGGCCCCTTCCCCAACACCCCTAACATCCTCTTGTTGATGCATCTTCTCCTTCTCTCTCTCTCTTAGAGTGATCCCTAACACTGGACGCTTAAAGCCCAGGCTTTAATCCTGCCCACTCTGATCCCCCGTCATGGCCAGATCTTCGAAGTTCTGTTCCTCAATGCACCATCATGAAATATTTCTTCTCTTATTCCCATTTGAGGAGTGAGAGGCCAGGAATCACTAACCACCCTTTTGCCTTGGGTTCCAGTGCTCATTCCCACCCCTGGATTGTTCTGTGGTTGCTGCTGGCTCAGTGAACGTCCCTAGCCACATTCCCTGCCACGTGGGTTTTTCTTTTCTGGGAGACACTTAAACAGCACAAGAGAGTGAGAATAAAGCAATTATATGACCTGACTGAGACTCTCATTTCCCTGCTTTCTTCGTTTGAACAAATATGATAACTGGATGGTTCCTTGGAGGGGGTGGGGCAGGACATAATAGAGGAGGCTTTTACATCACCGGGAACAGTTTGGGTCCCCTGTTCCTGCAATGGGCAATGAACCTTCAAAATATGACTAGAAGAAAATCTCAATTTGCTTTATTTTATGGTATTATCATATGACAGTTGTTTTCTGCTCTTGAGACCTATGCCTCCTACTGCCTATGGGAGTCTCTTGGAATTCCACAGTCATCTTGGCCCAAATCAGACACTGTTTCTCTCCTGTTTAAGATCTTTCCATAGATTCCCATCACCTACAAAATAAAATTGAAGCTCCTAGGCTTAGTTCATAAGCCCCTCTATGATCTGGTCCCAGCATACCTTTCTGCCCATAATGATCATTTCCTTCCCTTTGGAATACTCAATCACTAATAATTCTCTCTCACATTACCTTTGCATCACTGGGCTTTGTCTCATTACATGAAACTTGGGTTCCATCTTTGTTGTCTGGCAAAATTACTTACTCAGGACTCTGGTTGGGCATCCCCTGCAGGGAAAAAAGCCTTTGCTAACCCCACCACTGTCTTAAATATCCTTCGTCTGCCCTCTCACAGCACTCTATGAGTTTGTTTGTTTTTTTACTTTTCATTTTATATTTAAATGATCTGTTTATCTGTGCATTTCTCACATTAACAATCTAAGCTGGGAGAGGCTAAATCAGATCATAGTTATCTTTGTATCCCTAGTGCTTAGGTCAATACCTGGCATAGAACATTGTTTTCTTATTTAAATGAATTGACTTGACTTTCTTCTGGTTGGTTTTGTGCTGAGGCCCTGTCACTAAACTTGGTCTTTTATCTCAGAAGTTGAAGGTCCCCCTAGAGCCAGCTGCAAAGTTCCCAAAGCTCTAAGAACTCCACAGCACATGACCTGCAGAGTAGGCTGCCCTGAGACCATGTCCCAAAACACAAAGTCCAGGGGTTGGATCAGGAGCAGAAGAAGAGGAATGGAAGCGACACCATCCAGATGCCTGTTTCTATTATTTCTCTTCACGTGCAAGCTGTCCGCAGATGTTGCTGCAAAAAGTCAAGAATCCTCAGGTAAACAAAGAAAAGCAAAAGGCACTTGGGTGACCATAGGGCAAAAGTGTTGTTAGGGGAAGGAAAGGGAACAGAGTCACACTCTGAGTACTTTTCCTCCAAACCTAGAATATTCCCCCAGGAAATGGCTGTGTTGCCTGGTGAAGAGAGAAGTCTGGCATTATCCTTCAGAGAATGGCCACAAGGTGGGGTCACCCTCCATATGTTGGCAAAAAAGAAAAATAAATGAAGCTTTGGAATAATCACTGCACCCCTAGAGCTCCTTGCCTTGGTGTGGAGAGAAACAGTCTAGATGCCCCTATTACTTAGAGCTGCTACTTCTCTTAGGGTGTCATCACCCTAACACCTTCTGCTTCTCTCTCTCTCTCCTATGTCTAGATGGTCCCAGTGCCCCCCAGGAACCGGTGCGGCTCACGGGTGTCCCAGCTGCCATGGAATTCATTGCTGCTGCTGAGGTGGCTGTCATAGGCTTCTTCCAGGTTTGTCAGATACCCTGCTTGTTATGTCCCCAAAGAAGCAGGAATGCTGGGCCTCAAAGGAGCCATGACCGCCACCGGCTGGCCAGGCGGCACTACCTTAGAAGCCAAGGGGCTTAGAGTTTGCTTTCAGCTTTTTCATTCAAGAACTCTCCATTTTTAGGCATTTCCAGTCTCTGAATTATGTCTTTCTCAAAAGTTCTGAGACTGCTGAGGAGACTCTGGGTCTCCTCATCTATGGGTGCTTTGAAACCTAAGTCAGTATCTGACTGCTGAGTCAGGGGCAGAGTCAACCCGACTTCTACCATCCAGGCAATGCATGAGTCAATAGTGACTTTCGTCTAACTCCTTACCAAATAGGTAGTCCCTCCTTCTTCTATATCGTTGTTTGTTCTGAAATGTTGAAGAAGGTTGACATTTTATACATTGAAGGTGTCAGCCTCGGTCTTCCAGATTGGCTGCCTGGCTAATGAAAGCAGCCATAAATGAGAAAGCATCGTTCCAGTATTTTTATCTTTCCCTGGAGATAACATCTGGTGATTCTCACAGCTGATCAAGCCCCCTTCTTTCTCATTGCAGACCTTGTTGTCAGTTTCCACTCATTAATTCCAACTCATCATCACCCTGTGGATTCTGTGTACACAGCTGGAAATAGCTGTGAGGAGATGTATGGGGTGGCGGGGGAGGGCGATGCTAAGAAGGGAGCACATTTTTCAGTGATGAGAGCTCTGAGCTGTAGGCAAAAGCAGCCACCCTCAGAAATGCAGGGAGGGGCAAGAAAGTGGAACTGGAGGAGTGTGCAATAACTTAAACAGCCACCAGATGCCGTCATTTGATCTGTGAGCAATTGCATTTTAAGGGGAAGTCTAGATTAACAATTGTTCATAGCCTCAATGAACACCACACATCCTTTCGGATGAGCAGATTACCAGCCCCCTCTGCTTGACCCCGGATGCAAGGCTAGCCCTCTTCTTTACTCTTGCCCATCTCCTTCAGACCAGAGAGATGTCAGGGAAGAATATGTTCACTGTTTATTACCTGGAGCTGTTGTGGGCAATGTTCCTGTGACAGTCAGCTTACTATAGTAAGACTGGACTCTACACAGGTGGCTTCCCTGCCCCCTCCTCCAGGCCTGGGATCCGGAGTTGGAGCAACACGTAAACAGTATCTTTCATGGGCAATACCTCGGGCTTGCACACAGTAGAAGGAGGACTATCCTTTCACACCCTGCACAGACCTTTGTTAACAAAATTTCTAAGCTTCCATATTTATTTTTTATTTTTGGCCCTTTTTCATAACACTTTCTTATTTTTGCATTTCTTTTTGCTTCCACCAATTGTTCCTAAAACATTTGCCTTCGCAGGTATATCCGTGACAATGCTGCCCACTTTTGCAGGGCCCTGTGATTTTGAGGGCCCCTCTCAGCTACTAATAAACTGCAAGTTCTATGGTCAGACCAAGCAGGAGTCCCAGGCTTAGCCACAATTTTATAGTTATCAGTTAACCCACTAAGCTCAGACTCTAAGTCAAGTCTCTGATTTCTGGTACGATAAGCACATTTCAGTTTCATGTTCTGTTTCCATCTCTCTCTCCTCCAAAATGACCTCTGTCATTTCTCCTTGCTTTTAGGATTTAGAAATACCAGCGGTGCCCGTATTCCATGGTGTGGTGCAAAAATTCCAAGACGTGTCATTTGGAATCAGCACCGATTCCGAGGTTCTGGCCCACTACAACATCACCGAGAACACCATTTCTCTCTTCCGTCTGGTAAGTTGGGTGGGTGGCTCACGCCTTCTCTGGGTTTTTACTTACCTTAGGTTGTAAACTCACGAACTTGTGAGACTAGAAAGAAGTCTATGTCATTAACACTAATGATGAATGCCAGTGTCAGGGACAATGGTGACAAGGATGATGGCTCAACTCAAGCTTCCCAAACAGATGCTGTCGTGAAATGGAAAGAGGTCTGGACTGAGAGTCAGGAGATGAGATTTGTTGCTGACCAGTCATGTGACTCAGACAGGTCACTTAACATTTCTTAGCCCTAATTCTTTCATCTCTATAAGATAAAATGGTTCAACCATATCACCTCTAAGATCATTTTGAGCTCTAAAATGTATACTTTTATATTTTGGGGAGTTAACTTACATTTGTAAAAATGTATCAAACAGCTACTGCATGTCTTATGCAAGATATTAACAATGAAAGCAAATTAACTGTATTCTCTTCTCTCATAGAACTTAAAATATAATAGATTGTAAACATAATACACAAGTATCTACAATACAAAGAGCATCATAGAGATAAAGTATTATAAGGGTTCAAAGGATAAAAGCAGTGTAGGTATTCTGATCAAAAAATTATAACAAAGAAAACTGAACTGGGATTTAACAGATAGGTAAAATTTGGACAAGGTGGAAGAGAATTCATGGCCAAAGTGGGAACAAAAATGTAACTTAGAAAACAATGATCAGGCCAATTTGATTGGATCTCAGGGTGCATGTTTTGGGGAAATGAATATAAGACAAAGAAGCTTGATTGGAATCATATTGTGGAGAAATTTGAATACAAGCTTGACGTGTTTTCACTTAATTTGGTTGGCACAGAAAAGGCACTAAGGCTTTTAGATCAGGGGAGTAACATGAACAGAAATGTATTTGAGCAATGTTATTTTGGCATATGGGTAGGATGGATTTCCAGGCAAAAAAATAAGAGTGGAGAGAAATTTTGTTAGGCTGGCAAAACAGATCATGTACTAAGGGTCTGTAGTAGAGCAATCACATTAGAAAGTGAAGAAAAGGCAGGGCTTGCAAGGATGAGATATCAAAATGATGGAGGGCAAAGGAGGCCAAGCTTAAAGTTAAGGTACCTAGGAATAGTGAGGGCCTATTCAGAAATAGGGGTTTCTGATGTTGTGGCTAGTTGTTGAGTTTGTATTATTGGCAGAGTATCAAAGTGGAGATGACCAGAATCCACTGGAAATGAGAAATTGGGCAAAAGATAGTTTCAAGATTTCCTTCCCCTTCTCACCTCCATCCTATCTATCTCTTTCGCTTCTCATCCAAACCTCCTTACATGCAGTTAATATTCACTATCTCCAACTTTCTTTAAGCTCTTAAATACACTGCTGTCTAGTTTATACCCTGCACTCCATTAAAACTGCTTTCGTCAGCACGTTTCCGTATTTCCAAATCCAATGAACACTTTTTAGGTCTTATTGTCCTCAACATCATTGCCATGTGTGACATGTTGACCACTTTTTTTCTCTTTAATCTCTCTTTCCTTAACTTCTAGGAGCCTACTTCTCCTGGTCCTCCTCTTCTTATCTTAGTCTCCGTGAGGCCTCCTCTTCCTCCATCCATACTACTGCCTGACACAATGCTCTTCCCATGCTAGGTTATAGAATCCAAGCTTTGTGGGGCACTACTTCAACCACAGAGCCTAAATGAGCTCCCTGCCGTGTATCAGGAGCTCATTAAGTGTTCATTAAGTAAATAAATATGTGTATGAATGAATGTGCAATCCTTAGGTAATATAATTCTTTCTCATGTTAGACTATTAAGTGTTTGCTGAGGATTTGGAATGTTTTATCTCTAGCCTGGACCTCTGTTGTAATTCAAATGCTTGCTGGTTGAAGTCCCTCATAAGCACTACAGACTCAACGTGTTCAAAACTGAATTTACCATATGCACCTGCTGAATCATGTTCTTCCCTCTAAAACTTTTGTATTGAATGGCTATGTTCATTTGATCTCTAATTTTTTTCAAATTGGGCCTCCTCTCTTACTGAATCTATATTCTTTTTCCCTATTTCCACTTCTTTCTTCTGTTTAGACTTTTAGCACCTTTGGCACAGACAATTCCATAGCTTCTTAATCGATCTCCCCTTACTACTTCATAAGTAATTTCTAGATTAGTGTCACCATGATGAATTTAAAATGGAAATTTGACCATGGCACTCCTTTCTTTAAAACTTTTTAATATTTCCCATTTCTTACAAGGTAAAAATCAAGATATTTAAACATCTCGTCTTTTATGACATGGCCACTAGCTGCTTCTCTATTCCCTTTTCTAACACATTCCTACCTTGGGCTGTACCCTCTCAACACCCAACTATCCTATATAATAAAGAGCTAATATGCAAATGGTCCTCGTGCCCTCGCGCCAGGCTGGGGGACCTGAGGCTGTGCCAGGGGACCTGAGGCTGTGCCCCCCCACCCTGCAGGGCTTGATGGGGGTGGGGCCAGCCAGGTCTGGGTCTCACGTGATTTCGAGGCATGTTCAGGTGGGCAGGGACTTGACTCTGGGTCCTGCGGCGTGCCCCAGACTCTGACAGGAGGGAGGTTTTCATATACATTTTACTAATTTTCTTTCATCTCTGACACTTCTATTATAGAGAAAGGGCAAATAGCAATATTAAAATATTTCCTCTAATTAATTCCCTTTTAATGTGCACAAATTTCATGCACTGGGCCACTAGTACATAGTATAATGATCCAAGTTCATCGTTTCACATGGCTATTCCTCTGGCTAGAAGGCCACTGCCCCCAAGCACCCCCTTTCACTTAGGCTTACCCAGCTAACTCCTTCTCACATTCCAGTGAATCAGTCAGGCATCTTATCCTTCAGAAAGCCTCCCTGGAATCTCCAAATTGGCCTAACTATCCCTCCATGTTAGCATATCTCTATTTTCATTTACCACTTTGTAGTGCAGGTCATATATTTCTGTGTCTGTCTCATCCTTTCCCCCATTACTCAAGGGCAGAAACCATGACTTCTAGTCTCCAGAAGACACAAAGTGTTTGAGGAACGAACTGGCCTCCAAAAGTATGTCTGTGGGTGCATGAGTACCTTCAGCAGCCATCTTCCCACCTGGACAGCAGTTGTAGGTTTGCATTTTCACCATCGTGAAAAAAAGATTAAACCAAGCTCTTCTGTGAAAAGCTTTGGTAAGAAAGAGATGGAAGGTTAGGTTAATGCCTTTCATGTTCTTGTTGAACCATTCATAGTAACCCTTCACTAGGAAAATTCTAATCAAAGACAGCTTCATAACGTAGTTCGTTGCCGGTTTGCTATTTTTAGATCTTATGAAGGCCTGATTTTAAAGTCAGTGCTACCAAGATGCACATGTGAGGAAGAAAAACAAGTGCTGTTACTTCCAATGTCTCTACAGGCTTTATGGCCTCTACGGGATGAATTAACTCTGCTTACAATTCATTCCTTATAAAGTCTTGATGATGACTTCCCAGAGCTGTTCCCTCTTGTTTAGCATGTATTTTGTTTATCACTAGTGACAGACCTGCTCAGAATGAACTCTTGAGACCTCTGGGAACAGGATTACTTTGTGCCATACCAAAAACAAACACACTGGTCCTTACCCTGCTCCATTTGCCGGTCTGGGAGAGGTTCGACTTGTGCCATGCCAGCTTTTAGATAAACATTTTTTTCTCAGTTTATACTTTCAAAGTTGAGTCCATATTTTAGTAGAATTATTATTCAGGAGTTTGAGATACCTTAAAAGAGAGAGAGAGAGTATCAACCCAAACTAATCTACTTTACAATAGGAAATGCTGCAAATTTTCTGGTACCTACTTTTACCTTAGATTTACATTTTTATTGTTTGTTTGTTTGTTTCAGTGCCTAATTTATGATAGGCACTATGCTAGATATTTTCCATTGTTCTACCATTTAATTCTCACAAAATTAAATGAAATAATTACTGTTCTCCTTGCATTATCAATAAGGAAACTAAAGTTCCATGAGGTTGATTCCGTTGTCCAAAGTCTCACAACTATAACACGACAGATATCTGATTCCTACTCTGTGCTGCTGTCTTTAAAGAACACCTTCTGTACGATACTACAGCGACTTTCTAAAGCACTTATTCCTAAAGAAAACTTTTGCTTTTGTGTTTATTTTTATTGATTTCAGAGAGAAAGGGTGAAGGAGAGAGAGAATGAAACATCAATGATGAGAGGGAATCGTTGATCAGCTGCCTCCTGTATACCCACCACTGAGGATCAAGCCCACAACCTGGACATGTGCCCTCGATGGGAATTGAACCCGGGACCCTTCAGTCTGCAGGCTGATGCTCTATCGACTGAGCAAAACCGGCTAGGGCAGTGGTCGGCAAACTGCGGCTCGCAAGCCACATGCAGCTCTTTGGCCCACAAAATACCACGTGTGGGAGCGCACGTACAGTGCGATTGAAACTTCATGGCCCATGCACAGAAGTCGGTTTTCAGCTCTCTAAAGAAATTTCAATCGCTGTACTGTTGACATTTGGCTCTGTTGACTAATGAGTTTGCCAACCACTGGGCTAGGGCAAACACCGTTGTTTTTACTCCTAGATTCACCTCATTCAAAAGCCTGTTTTTTTTAACCACTTTCTCCTAAACCATTTCTCTGTCCTGCTGGCACTACTTATCAAACCCCAGGGTTATTTCTCAAGATTTAATCTAGACATTACATATTTTGTCAATAAGATTTTAGAATTTAGTATATATTATTATTCAACTGCAAGAACATATGTAGAGGTAAATTAAAACAGTGATAAATGAAAACATGATAAGACTATAATGGTTAACATTAGCAGATGCTTGAAATATTGGCGCATAAAAATGAGAGACCAGCAAATGCTCTCTATATTCATGGAATGCATCCCTTTCCAGAAAAATTGCGAGCTGATTAGATAAATATCATCAGGAAAAAAATTATGTAAAATGGGACAATAACAAGTCCTGTATGATAGCCTGTGAGTGATGTATGGCAGCTTGCCTTGTGTGAGTGTGACTGCAGGACCTCCACACAGATAAGCTACCAGGCAGCGCAGGAGAATTAATCAGCCGGGCACTCAGAGAATATGCAGAAAAGTCGCCTTTATTGCAGATTGCATTAGTGCCATGACTCAGGGGAGTCAGTCTCCAAATTCTGAGGGATGAATGTGGATGAAGCTTTCCCTTTTACTCTTAATTCCTTTGTCCCCAAAATATGGATCAGGCTTCCCCCATGAATTGGGATGGGAGAAGTGGGATTACGCCCAGAGGCCTGCCAGCACTGGCACCAGCCCCTCCGGGGATTGTATATGGTTCATGGTTTATGGTCTCTGTAAAATGGGAGTTTTCCAGGAAACGGGTTCTGCAAGGCAGGACAGGCATCACAGATAAGAATGGAGTTTGATAAGAATGGAGTTTATCGGCAAGCAAGAGTGTATGTCAGAAGGCAGGTTACTAGCACAGATTCAGATAGCTGGCCCCCCAAATGTCTTATTTTCCCCTTCACTCCAACAGAACTTATTGTTGTCCACACAAAGACATAGTCTTGGTACTAAGACTGAATTTCAGATATTATTTGAACATTTAACCTGCTTTGGATTTTCTCCATCACTTCTATTTTTTAAAAACATATTAGCCGAATGCTCCATTGGGATAGTAATGGAAACACAGTAGAGGCATTCTGTTATTCCCCTTACAGTTATTTGTTGGATACTTATGATAAGAAATGCACCTTGCGAAATAATCAGAAGGAGCACTACATAAAAATAAAGTGATAATTAATGCAAGAAGTAATATATGCCAAATAATTAAATGTTTTTCCAAAGAATATATTTATTCAACATAATGTAAGCTAAGCAGCTTATAAAAAGAAACCAAGACATGAGGGCATTAGTTAAACAAGTGACTTCTCAGTGTGATGCAAGATATTTAATACTATAACTGTGCTATAAACTAAGATGACTTTAATGCATTTTATGAAAAACTGGGTTGTTAACTAGAGAAATGCACAGCAATTGAAGGGAATATTGCTGAAATACTAATTAACAGAAAAGGAATGATTAAATCTATTGGTATAATGCTAGTATAAGCAGTATCTAAAATATAAAGTAATTCATTTCAAATACTCTTGGGGAAAACTCAAAATTATATTTTAAGGTGGCAATCCTTCTGGTTTACTGTTTCTGTTTTTCTTCTGGTGTCTCTTTACTTGGAGAGAAAAATAATTTGATATCTCCAGTAAAATTCTTTCCAAAAACTGGAAAAATACATAAAAGGTTTTTTCTTTTCTTTTCAACTCTTCCAGGGTCAGATTTTTCTTTCCAGAACATTATGAAAATAATTCCTTTACAGAAGGGAGATTTCCTGTTCCAATGTTGTTTCCAAGACCCCTACACATGAATGCTCCAGAGTTTATTAGTTTAAGAAATAATGAAATAATCAAGCATGTTTCCTTAAAAGAAGTGCTACCAACTGGATAGACTTCAGGAGTGTGGTTTGTATTAAAGCTCTTTGCTTCTTAGAGAATGTTATCATTTAATATCTTCTACCTCCAATATACTGTGCTCCTGATGTCCAGAAATACCTAATGTAACTGGCGCTTCCTGTTTTCCCTGTTCTGGGAAATGTGAGGGACTGACTGGAAGAGAGAGCCGGAGGGAGGGGCTCCTGGCCCAGAGCACAGCCTGTGTCAGCTGAAGTGCAGGCACCAGATCTCCAAGTTCCTAGAAAAAATAGTCAGGAAGTATTTAGACATATTAAGTAGTAAAAAGGCCCTGATTATAATAATGATGATGATTTTGATGTTTGTAATTAGCAAACACTTAAGTAGGAAAGACATGCCAGCTGGCAAACCCAGCCTTAAGCAGCAAAGATCTATGTGCTCATTTAATTTCGCTCCTCACTCTTACTGGCTTGGGGAGGAGAATGGTAGTAGGGCGGGCAAGGACTCCACCTAAGAAGACTTTTTCTCTTCCTTGTATATTTCTGCCCAAAGCTTTCTACTTAGAACTTTATGGATTTTAAAACAATTCAAATACCCTTGGTTTTGATGTTTGTTTGTTTTTCAAATTTCTGTTTTGAAATACATTTTCTGCACCTCAGCATTTATTTGATAAACTGAAGCTGTGTAAACAGTCCCCTCCTAAAATCAGTAAAATAAAGTGATTAAAGCAGTAAAATAAAGTGATTAAAAAGCAGCATTTAAACTGGTTTTGGACCTTTCTAGTTTAAATAAATAGAATAAAAATTAAATAAAATATGAAGAAACTGGAAAAAACCGTTGCAAACGTAGGAAGGAAAGATCTCTTACACCCCTCATAAATTAAGTGATTAAATTGCTATTTGAGTGAATGTCAGCATGTCTGTGCCTCAGTGCCTAACATACACAAGGCGTTCAACAAATAATTTGTAAACAAATAGATTATAAAAGAATGACCAGATATTCCAAGAATTCATAAAATTGACCATAAAGAGTGCATTGAGCTTTTTGGAGGTCCATATTGCTTTTAACTAACTCAGTGGGAAAACAGCTTGAACAAAAGAAGTTAAAAAACAAACAATGGAGTCATCATAGGGATGACAATAAAGAACAAACTTGGACACTTACTGCTCAGTGACTTTAATTTACCTTTGCTTGAATTCCCGCATTCATAAACTAAAATGATACTTACCTTTGGCTTTGCTGGATAGACTGGGAGAACATAGTTTGAGGTAAAGGATGATTCTGATCCTTGGCAAGATCTGATTGGGTAGAACCTATGTAAGATAATAGATGTAAGGGAAAGAAGTTAAAGAGATTCCAAGGGTTGGTAATAGCCCAAGGATCTCAAAAGTGGCCCAAACTGTTTTAGGAAACAGAATTATTCAGGACCTAGCCCTGATTATTTTTATTTGTAGACATAGTTGCTATGGATGATGGAAGCATTACCTTGTGTTTTTATGTGCATGAATAGACTGGGGGAGATGAATGAGAAAATCTGTGAACAATGATTGGCCATATAAAGCTCCATCTTTTTATATATCTGAGTATGGTGTCAAGGTAGTTCTAAAATGTAAATCTGGGATACTAGATCAGGTAACTAGACAATCCCTCTACCAAATCTGGGATAATAGATCCAGTAACTAGACAATCTCTTCCACCAAAGGCAATTTTTTTAAAAAGCTGGGGCAGAAAATGAGGGCTTTAAAGAATTATCAAGAGAGGGGAGGAGCTCCAGTGGCGCAATCGGTTAGCGCGAGGTACTTATAAGAGAGGGGAAAATGTTTAGACTAAGATCTAGAAGATGGAAACTCAAGAGGTAAATCCTATATTTGGGGTGCTTTTCATCTGGGAGTCTTTTGCAAGTTCTAAAAGAAGCAGCCAAGAGACTTAGAGCTTTATTAGCATTTTTGAGACCCTCAAAGAGCCCTAAAAGTAAATGTTGAAGTCCAGAGCACAGAAGAGGAAGTAGGAGGTAAATCTAGTAAAATACCCTTTGCTCCACTTAGATGCTAAAGAAAAATACCCTGAAGACAATGATGAACCAAGGGGTGCAGCACAGATCCAAGTTATCTCAATTCCTGAAATTAGATTAAGATTATCAAATATGAATACAAAAATATACATACACTTGCAGACATACATATAGTATATATGGTATGGCTAATCTTCTCTTAGCGATACCATAAATAATGGCTGATACTCAAAGAAAAAAAAGAAAGATCTTAAATCAGAGAAAAGAAATTATCTTCAAAGTAATCTCAAAGGAATAATATTATGGTTCACAGATGACTTCTCAAAAAGAAAGAGTGGGATGCAGAATATAAAGAACTATAACTTGCAAAAAACTGAAGGAAAATTGTCAACTTAGAATTCTACCCCCAGCTAAAATAGCTTTCAAAAATAGGGAGGGTAGGGGTAAGGGAGAGAGATCAACCAAAGGACTTGTATGCATGCATATAAGCCTAACCAATGGACACAGACAACAGGGGAGTGAGGGCATGAGTGGGGAGGGGGGCATAGGGAGGGTAATGGGGGAATAAGGAAACATATGTAACACCTTAATCAATAAAAAAAATTTAAAAAATAAAATAAAATAAAAGTGAATTAAAGATATTTGAAACAACCAAAACTGAGAGACTATGTCACCCAACAGAACTATTTCATGCTAAAGTAAATATCAAAATGTGTTCTAGGCAGAGGGGAAAAATTCTAAATAGAAGCAAAGTTCAAAAATGCAGGAAGAAATGAAAAGAAGCAAAATGTAAATACATTCATGAATGTAAATGTATGTTGACTATATAACAATGATGATAATGTCTTGTGAGATTTAAAATTAAAACACAACTGGAGTGGAGTTGGAAAGAGATAAACTGTGCTAAAATGTTCTAATGTACATTGTCCAAGAAGAAGGTAAAATTTCCAATTAATATTAGGTTCAGGTAAGTAAAGAATGCATATTGTAGAATGCAAGCTGGTAATCCCTAAAAGAATAATTAAAGCTTGTGTAATTTCCAAACCCAAAAAAGGGAAAGAAGGAATAATACAAAGCACTCAACCAATTCAAAATAAGCCAGAAATGAATCAAATGAATTTGGAACTGGGAGAGCCAATGGAAAATGAATATTTAATTAAATATAGTAATTACATTACAAAAATAATCCAATTAAATACAGACTGGATTTTAAAATATAACTGTGCTTTTTATAAGGGATACATTATTTTTAAACATAATGACACAGTAATATTAGTAAAATATAAAGAAGATAGAAATATACCATGCAAACATTTCCAAAAGAAAGGTGGAATAAGTATATTAATATTAGACAAAGTAGCCATTGAGACAAGCATCCTTAGAGATAAAGAATGACCTTCATAATGATAAAGTTTCAACTTACCCAGAAAATTTAAGAATTCTAAATTTGCATTAATCTAATGCATCACCTGAGAATATACAGACAGAATAACTGGCAGAATTGTAAGGAAAATGGTTAAATCTATAATCATAGTGGAAGATTTTAACATTCCTTTCTGATAGAATAAATTGGTTTTTAAAAATCAATAAGAATAGAGATAACTTGAACTAAACAATTAACCATGTGACCACAGGTGCATATACAGAATAGTACACCCAAAAACTATAGAATATACACAAATTTAAGGACATATATAATATATGGAAAAGTTGACAAAAGATATAAAATGTAAATCTTAAGCTAGAAATTAATAACAAATAAACAACCAGAAAATCTTACTTTCAAATTACAAAATACACTTCTAAATAACCAATAGTTTAGAGAAGAAATAAGAACAGAAATTTGAAAACATTTTGAACTGAATGATAAGATAATCTATATGTAACATTTATGGATGCCTTCTAAGGGAGCTGCCTCAGCCTGAAAGCGTTTCTGCTCTTCCTCAGATGACATATGGGCCTGTGATTCCCCTGTGATGACACTTGCTACCTTCTGTGGGACATGTCTGTTCACTGTGTATCCCACAGGACAGGGTGTTCTTCAAGGGCAGGGAACATTTCCTGTTTACCTTTCTGGTTTTGGAGCTGTGTCAGTGCCTGCCACGTGGTAGATATTCCAGAAACATTTGTCAATGAACGAATAAAGACAGAACAGTGACAATTATTATTTCTGTGCTATGCAGGTGGATAATGAACAACTGAATTTAGAGAGTGAAGACATTGAAAGCATTGATGACACCAGATTAAGCCGTTTCATTGAGATCAACAGTCTCCATTTTGTGACAGAGTACAACCCTGTGGTAAACAATAGTCCTAAGGTCCCTGTGTGTGGGGGGGGGGGGGGGGGGGGGGAGGAGGGGGTAGAGAGTGGGGTGGACTTGTCTTCGTAGCAGAGATCTTTTCTTTCAGGAGTTCTGATCCTTTGACCAGTAATAGCTGCAATTCCTTGAACACCTAGTTGTTTATGTTATCATCCTTACTATACCTTTCAGGTTGAGAGCCTTGACCCTTTTCAAGAAAGAAGCAGGGAAGTTAAATGACCTATCACATGATTAGGAAGGAAGAGAGCCACAATGCAAAGTTAAGATGACTGATTCAAAAACCTCTGAATTTTGCCTGAGAGTGTTCCATGAAGGCAACTCTGATCCCAGCAACACTCTAGACCACACTCCCCAAACAAGATTGCAATCTGTGCTGAAGGTCTAATTTTTTTCTCTACCACATCAGGAACCAATACTTTTGTAAAATGCAATAAAATAAATTAATAGGCAAAAAAACTTTTAAAATAAAGCCTATTGGTCACATATTTGGATGCCACAGTTATATAAAATTTTTATAAAAGTTTTTATGCACTTCTTCCCATTTTTTGCGCCTACCTCCTGGTGGGCCAGTAATTAACAGTTCCAGGTCTGGCACCACCTGCATGAACCCAGAACCTCATGGGTTTGAGGCTACCTAGGTCCTCATGGTGGCTCAGCTTTCTTTCTAGGTTTGTTTTCTCTTAGTGTTGCATGCTGTATAGAGCCTGGGTAGAGGTGTTGGTCAACCTGTCCTGATTATCTTCTGGCTGGCCTTCTAACACTCTACAGCTTATAGAATTACTTTATATGACCTGACTTTTATTTTCCCTGACAGAGATCATGGAGTGATGGAGTATTAGTTTCTAGTGATCTACATCAGCTCAGAATTGCTGTGCATTCTCTAGTAACAGTATTTTATGTGCATGTCATGATTTTTAGAACTTACAATGCCCTTTCCCACCATATTCTCATTTGATCCTTACATTGATTTTTTTGAGGTAGAAGAGAGGGAATTATTATGCCCATTTTATAGAGCAGAACATTCAAAATCCAACTGACTTATTCAAGATTACATAGTAAGTAGGAAAGGCATAATTAAAGGCAGAAACTGTAATTCATGATGCATAGTTCACATTGTCCATTTCCATTTTACAGGATAGGAAATGGGAGTTCAGAAAAGTGAAGTAATTTCCTCAAAGCCATATGCCTAGCAATTTGAGCTTCAGAGACAGCCCTCTGCACCTGCCCCTTCTTTTCTCATGACTCGTCTGTCTGACTGATTCCTGTGGTTTTTCCATTGCTCTACACAACCTTCAATGGAAAACACCCCTTTTCCTGTTGACTCAATTCCTGCCCCCCTCTCACACCATGTTTGTCTCCGTGGAGTGGTGACTCCATTTCCACTTTTGCTAAGATTTCAAACACATGCACCCAGGGAGTGTTGGCAGCAATAATTAAAAGGGCGTTTTTCTCCTAGACCAGTGGTCGGCAAACTCATTAGTCAACAGAGCCAAATATCAACAGTACAACGATTGAAATTTCTTTTGAGAGCCAAATTTTTTAAACTTAAACTTCTTCTAATGCCACTTCTTCAAAATAGACTCGCCCAGGCCGTGGTATTTTGTGGAAGAGCCACACTCAAGGGGCCAAAGAGCCACATGTGGCTCGCGAGCCGCAGTTTGCTGACCACTGTCCTAGACCATTGTCATTCTCACCATTGTGTCTACAGAGATTCCAAGAGTGCAAGTGGAACCAGAAAATTTGATTTTATGGTCCCTGAGTTTATGGGCTCAGGGTCCTGGAGTTCTGCAGGCTAACTAAGGCAGGGGCAAACACTAGCCTTCCTGAGTTCTTATGCCCAGTCCATCTCTTATCTTAGAGAATAATACCTTTTTTTTCTTTCTAATTTTTGCATTAGTAGTGAAGGCAATCCACATCAAGAAGATATTAAATAAGAATTTCTTTAGAGAAGCAAGTTTAACTTTTATTGTAATGTCTTCATTTCCCAAAAGTAGTACTTTTCTCACTTAGAGACCTGCCCATACTACATAGCTATTTCTTAGCTGTTTTCAGTGCAGAGGTTTGCATCAGTACAACTGGACAGAAACTCACAGCCATGTGTCTGGCCTGCCATGCACTTTTAATTACACATACTCAATCCTTGGCTTCAAAGTGAAAAACCGGGTTGTGTCTATTAGAATTAAACTAATCACTTCTGATATGTCCAACCCTTCTGCTAAGACAACGGTACCTTTTAACTCCTTAGTTTTGATTTCTTGACTCTTCCCAAGAATCATCCTCTATGTATGCTCTAGGAGGGTAGATGCATGCTCTAAATTTAAATAGCAGAATCTAATCAAACGAAAGACAATTCTTTAACACCAAGTCTCCCCAATTTAAAATCTAAGAACTGGTTTTAAACTATAAGGAGAAATTTGGGGCAAAGAACTAATTGGGCCTCCTTTGTCTACATGTTGTCCAAGAGAGCTAGAGAATCTCTATGGAGCAATGTACAGCTTCCAGAAAGATCCTACCTAATTGCTCCCCCTCCCACCATCCTGGGATTCTGCCCAGTGGTTCATTAACCCCCATACTCTCTCTTCCTGTGTACATGCTGGTCTTACAGCAATGCTGTCTGTATTTTAAAGGAAGTGGTGGAAAGGAATGGGATTCATTTAAAAATAAAGACACCTGTAGCACTATTTTAGGAAAGTGAAATGAAGGGAGGCAGTGCCCTGGTTTCACCCACTCCTCTCCTCACTCTGGCTCAGGGCTATCTCACCCCCTTCATCACTGACAGCTTCCTGGTGAGTCAGCCAAAAGGGGCCAACACCTCTGATCTCCTGAAAAGCTCATTGTATTGCTGACCCAAAGTAGACTGATTCAATCACACTGAGGGTTGAACTGGTTCAGATTGGGGTTTTGTAATCAGCTGTGTATAAGGTAGTACATCCTGATGGTTAAGAGCACAGACTCTAGAGTCAGACGGCTTGGTATTAATCCCAGTCCACTTTATGTGACTTTGGGAGAGTTTTTGCTTCAATTTTCTCATTTATGAAACTGGGACTTAGAGGATTAAATAAGTTGTTATATGTAGAAACCTGAAAACAGTGCCCAGCAAATAATAGGCACTCAAAAGAATGCACTACTAATATGTAATCAAAGTGACAAGTATAGTACATGGTATATTTGTTGTCTAGCCTATCTAATAAAAGAGTAATATGCAAATTGACCGTCACTCCAAGACACAAGATGGCCACTCCCATGTGGTCAAAGATGGCTGCCCCCATGTGGAAACAAGATGGCCACCACAAGATGGCTACAGGGGAGGGCAGTTGTGGCCAGTTAAGGGTGACCAGGCCAGCAGGGGAGGGCAGTTGTGGGGGGACCAGGCCTACAGGGAAGGACAGTTGGGGAGGACCAGGCCTGCAGGGGAGGGCAGTTGGAGGCAACCAGGCCTGCAGGGGAGGACAGTTAGGGGTGACCAGACTGGCAGGAGAGGGCAGTTAGGGGTGACCAGGCCAACACGGGGAGGGCAGTTAGGGGCAATCGGGCTGGCCAGGGAGCAGTTAGGCATCGATCAGGCTGGCAGGGGAGTGGTTAGGGGGTGATCAGGCTGGCAGGTAGAAGCAGTTAGGGGCAATCAGGCAGAGGCATGGGAGCAGTTGGGAGCCAGCAGTCCTGGATTGTGAGAGGGATGTCCGACCGCCCGTTTAGGCCTGATCCCACCTAAATGGGCAGTGGGACATTCCTCAACGGGTCCCAGATTGGAGAGGGTGCCGGCTGGGCTGAGGGACACCTCCCCCATGCACGAATTTCATGCACCAGGCCTCTAGTTGATACATAATAGATTATCCCAAAACTTGGCAGCTTAAACCAGTAAAAATTTATTACACACAGTTTCTGTGGGTCAACAGTCTGGGAGTTGCTAAACTAAGTGCTTTTGATCTGGGCGTCTTGTGCAGTTATAATCATTGATCAGGGACGCAATGTCATCTGAAGGTGTGACTGGGGCTAGAGGATCTGCTTTCAAGATGGTTCAATCACAAGACTGGCAAATCAGTGCTGGCTGTTAATAGGAGGCCTCAGTCCCTTGCCCTGTGAATCTCTCCAATATTGGGGCTGGTTTTCCCCAGAGTGAGTAATAGAAGAGAGAACAAGGGAGAAACTATGATGTCTTTTATGACAATATTGGAAGTTACACTCCATCATTTCTGCAACATGCCATTAGTTACTCCACTCAGCCTCACTCAGTGTAGGGGAAAGGGATCAGCACAGTTGCATGAGAACCAGAGGGTAAACCTTACTGACAGGCATCTTAGAGGCTAGTTACCATTTGTGTTATGGATGAACAAATCTCATTTATGTTGTAGTTTGCCTAGTCCTTGGGTGGCCAGTAATGGTTTTTTCTTTCTCCCTCTCTCTTTCATTCTACTATAATGCATTTCAATTTGCCAGACTGTGATTGGTCTATTTAATAGCATGGTTCAGATTCATCTTCTCCTGATGATGGACAAGGCCTCCCCAGAATATGAAGAAAGCATGCACAGATACCACAAGGCTGCTAAGCTCTTCCAGGGGAAGGTAAGTCTGCTTTGGGAGATATCCTTTTGAAAACTCAGCACCAGGACAGTAGAAAAAGGCAGATGGGGTTAGGGAAGTGAGATAAATAAGGAAAACTAGTATGGTTAAGAGATAAAATAATAACTGGGACATAATAAATCACATTACTCTGATTTAAAATTAAAGATGTTATATTTTGTACTATTTAAGACCTGTATAATTATATCTTCCATTAGTGGTAAAGTCTTTTGCTTTTTTTCTACATTGAGAAGTAAAAATAAAAATCACATATTTATTACAATATTTTTCTCCTTGCCATAATCCCTTACATTTTTAGACCTCAGGATTTATTTCTCATATCAAATACCTATCATATACTAGGTGCCTAATGAATGTCCAGTACCTGGTGCCTAATGGATAATAAATATTTATTTTTTTACCCTTCCCTACTCTGTGCAATTCTATTTAATATCACTTAAAAGTAAAACTTCAACCCCTTCAAAGTTACTATATTGAACTACATGACCTGTTCAATGATAAGAACTGTCTGATAATTAAATAAGCTGACCTTCTGGTGGTTGTTTCTGTAAGAGTTTAAGTTTTCAATGTTATTGAATACTAGGGGCCCGGTGCACGAAACTCATGCACAGGGGCGGGGGGTTCTTCAGCCCAGCCTGCCCTCTCTCACAGACAGGGAGCCCTCAGGGGATGTCCTACTGACGGCTTAAGCCACAGTCTGGCCTCCCTCTGCGGGAGGCAACCAGGCTAATCAGGGGAAGTCACCAGCCCCATCACCCTGCTGCTGCAGCCACTGCCAGCCACCAGCAGCTGCCAAGGTGTTTTCATCAACATGGACTCCAGTCCCTTCACCATGAAAAAATGACAACTTTCTTTAGGCATTTTCAAGATGTGTCTTTCATAGCATATGACATTTCTTTCTTTCTTTTTTTTTATCCTCACCTGAGGATATGTTTCCATTGATTTTTAGGGAGTGTGGAAGAGAGAGAGGGGGAGAGACATAGAAACATCAGTGTGAGAGGGACATTTTGATTGGTTTCCTCCTGCATGAGCCCTGACCTGGGCCCCGGCCAGGGAGGAGCCTATTACCTAGGTACATGCCTTTGATCAGAATTGAACCCAGACGCTGTGGTCGGCAGGCCGAGGCTCTATCCACTGAGCCAAACCAGCTAGGGCAGGATATGACATTTCTTAGCCTCTCCAGCAGCAGA
Organism: Eptesicus fuscus; assembly: GCF_027574615.1. Taxonomy (NCBI): domain Eukaryota; kingdom Metazoa; phylum Chordata; class Mammalia; order Chiroptera; family Vespertilionidae; genus Eptesicus; species Eptesicus fuscus. Next base: position 81,923,206 of record NC_072479.1, read on the forward strand.
TCTTCATTTTTTTCTCCAGGAGTGTTGTGGAAAAACCCTAGATCACCTTCTTAGATTCTTATTACCCAAATTACCAAGAACACTGAAAGTGGAGGTGTACAGGGAGCTTAGCCAATGAGTGGTCAGAAAAGGTGTTTATGCTCAAACTGGTTTGGCTCAGTGGATAGAGCGTCGGCCTGCAGACTGAAGGGTCCTAGGTTTGATTCCTGTTAAGGGCATGTACCTTGTTTGGGGGCACATCCCCAGTGGGGAGTGTGCAGGAGGCAGCTGATCGATGTTTCTCTCTCATCGATGTTTCTGACAATCTATCCTTCTCCCCTCTTCTCTGTAAAAAAATCAATAAAATATATTTTTTTAAAAAAAGAAAAGAAAAGGTGTTTCCTCTTCAGCCCATGTGCAGAGGATCCCCTGCATTATGTCCACTGGACTGGGGGTATGTACCCGGCCGCTGGGGGCACACCTCCAAGCCTGGCGGCCATGCATTCTCTGTGTCTGCCAGGCTGGGAGCATGGACCCGGGCTGCTTGGCGCAGAAGTTCGCACCCCACGGCCACTTGCACTTGGCGCCCCTGGCTGCTTGTCCCAGGACCCAGCCCAGTTGGCACCCCCAGCCACTCATCCCAGGACCCAGGCCGCTTGGCGCCAGTGCCTGTAGGCCACTCCTGGCCAGGGGCATTCTGGGACCCCAGCCACTCAGGGCCTACATGCGGGCCTACAGGCTCAGAGTGGTCTGGGTCCCAAGGATGTTCCCGGGTAACCCACCATCTTTGTCAGGTCAATTTGCATACTCACTCTTGATTGGCTGGTGAGCATAGCGGAGGTATGGTCAATTTACATGTTTCTCTTTTATTATATAGGACTAGATGACCAGTGCATGAAAATTCATGCACTGGAGGGGGGTTCCCTCAGCCCAGCCTGCCCCCTCTCACAGTCCGAGAGCCCTCAGGGGTGGGAGGCGACCCGGTGATCAGGGGAAGGTGATGTCCCCATCACACCTCTGCTGCTGCCACTGTCAGCAGCACAAGCCTAGACTGGCCCTGATTACCTGAGCCTCGGGTGGCCCTGGGAGGCTGGGAAGCCACCATCTGAGGCTTACCTGCACCTTGGGCTGGCCCTAGGCGGCTGGGGGCTGAGGGGACTGGGGGACTCTGAAGGAAGGCGTGCAGAGCGGCCGGACCTACCTGGGGGCAGGCCCAGTCTTGCCACGTTCCTGGCACCCTGGCAGAGCTGAGGGGACTGGGCGCTGCCATCTTTGAGGGTGTGGCAGTCAATTAGCATATCCCCTCCTTATTGGCTGTGGGCACCTCCAGCTTTGTGAGGGTGTGACAGTCAATTAGCATATTCCCTCTTTATTAGATAGGATAGATAATCCTCTAACCAAAATATTATTTAAAAGATTTCTACTTTAGGTAGAGGGTTTGATTTCATCATAAAAAAAAAAATAGTTAACATTTGTCAAGCACTTGCTATATGCCAAAAACTGTACTGGAAATGCTTAATGCATCCTCTCATTTAATCTCCCCCAACAAAAGCCCATTTTGCCCATGAGAGCACTGACTCTCAGAGAGGCCGAGTAATGTGCTCTGAGTCACACAGCTAAAAAGTACCAGAAGCAAAATTTAAAATTTATTCTCCACTTTTAATCTTTAGGCTCTACTTAATCACTAAAGTTAATCACTGAAGTATCTTCAAAGGCTGTGTTCTTAAAATTGAATCAACCTGCTCAAAGGGGTAAAATACCTAAGCAATGCAAAGCCAGAACAAAGCCATCCTGATTCAATTGAGATGTAAATTGTGTGGCACAAACCATAAATTCAATCAGAGTAAACTGCCACAATTACAAGGTACCTCTTTCTCCTCAGGACCTCAGATAGATCTTTCCCTTTCAAACTTCTCCAACTGCAGATACTTTTTATTCTGGTGGACAGTGGTGTGAAGGAAAATGGGAAGGTGATATCCTTTTTCAAACTAAAGAAGTCTGAACTGCCCGCTTTGGCAATTTACCGGACTCTAGATGAGGAGTGGGATACACTGAACGTGGCAGAAGTTTCAATAGAGCGCGTGCAAAACTTTTGTGATGGATTCTTAAAAGGGAAAAGGCTGGTAAGTGAGAGACTACAGGGAAGGCAAGTTGAATTTTCTTCCTTTCTATGTCTCTATTATTCCTATTGAATAAAAACTCTTTGGGCTCCACTGGATTTGATTAAGAGCAAAGGTATATGAGGGCACAGTAGACAGAGTTGGGATACTTTTTAGGAGATAGTCATGGAGATAGAACTACAAAAGCATTTTGGGAAAGGTCTTGCCTATTCAAAAGAGCCGAATTCTGGATTTCACCATTCTGTGTATGATATCAATAGTGAACAAATTCCATATAGAGAGTTCATTAGACAAAAATTACAGGTAGATTTAGGACTTCCGGGGGTGGGCTCCAAATCTAAATATTGTGTCTTGGCATTTTTCAGAGTGAAAAACATGACTCAGAAGAAAAGACTCAAAAGGTGGAACTCTGATTTCTCCCCAATACTTCTGCATACCACCAAGCATCTACTTCATGCTGAATGAAGAGGGGCAACTCAAACCTCAGGGACACTAAACAACAAAGTCACCACCCCCCTACCACCTCCCCACACACACACACACACAGCTCCATTTTGTTCCTCAAAATCTCATTTATTCTCCTTGTCCTTTCTTTTAATTTGCTTATATTCTCTCTCACTACCCATGCAATTTTCTCTTATGCATTCATACCATGTAGGCCCAAACGCTGTAGTACCACTATGTTACCACTGGGTGGAGGCTTTAAGAGAAATACATACTGTGATACCGGCATGAAGAGACATGGCTCAAAAGAAATTGTCCTGATTTGTCATTTAATAATGAATTTGGACACTGCACATGACCTACACACAACATAGTTTCTTCTCTATAAGGGTTACCTAAGGGTTGAAACTCTACTTTCCTCATTAGCAGCTGTCCCGCTCTCTAACACAGGGCCCAAGAACAAAAGGGTTTTACACACCTTTGTGGAACTGTCTTTTTGCCAGAAGTCAAATGATGTTCCCAAGGTTCTGAACTCAGCAGAAACAGACCAAGTAAAACTCTTTGCTTGTTTTGCGTTCCCAACTCCCCATGTAAATCAACAACTGCATAATAAATAAAAGGCAATAATGTTATAGGAAAAGATTGGCATCTCTTTGCAAACCTTTTGTAAATACCCAGCTGCCCAACTAAGCAGTAGGTACCTCACTCTTCGGTGCCTACTGTTTAGTGTCAGGCTATGAGCCACGCCGTGGGTGGGATAGGAGGTAAGTAGAGACCATCCTGCGTGAGGATTAGTATAAATGTGGCCAAATTGCTCAGACTCAAATCAGGTAACAGGTTGGGGAAGGGGTAGGAGGAGGGGGGCACTTGGCCCTGGGGCAGGCTAGTGCTGACTAAGCACCGATTATTGCAGGTGAGGTGTGCAATCCAGCCATGTGGGAGGGAGAGCTTGGCCAAGTGTCTCTGGCTCACAGGCTGTTACTGTCAACACACAGATGCTCCATTGTTCCCAGGAGGCCCTTGGCTCAGAAGGAGAGCACCTAAGTGCTCAAGGGCTGAAAACCACAGAATACTCCTAAGGACTGGTCCAAGGGAGGAACAGAGAGTGAAAGACTTGGTTGTTCCTTCAGACTCTGAGCTGGGAGTCAGCAGCTGGCAAGGACACTGTGAAAGCAGCTGTGTTCGACACGCCTCTCAGCAACATGAGACCTGCGGAGTCTGAGCCGGCCATCCAGTCTATCCACAGGCCTACAGAAAACCACCCAAACAGTCTCTTGCTTGAGGCTGAAAAATACTCCAAGGACAGGCACATCCCAGAAGCCTCCCTTTGATCCTGAAAACCAGAGCTCTTGACATTTACAGTCAGCAATTCTTCCTGATATCCAGCTGAGGTCCCCCAGGCACACAAGCTTGTTTCTTCTTAGCCACGCTCTGTGGAAATTCTTAACAGCTGCCAATCACCATCTCCAAATAGCAACTTCGACCTCTTGTTGGTTGCTCTTCAGCCCCCTTATCCAGTTCTCTTTTCTCCTCATTCACAATCCATCTCTTTCGGCAATATTTCTTAAAGTTCCAAATCATTTGACTCACTTGATTATTTCTCTCCCTTTTCTCTTTCCTGTTTAAAACGGTGAAATGCCAAACTGTTATAGTAATTTGGTAAATGCTAACAAATAAATTTTCACAAACTATATTTTGTTCAATATTGGATTAATTTTTCAATTATTATACTTGAAGTTTTGCTCCCATTAACTTGTTAACACTGGCCACATACTAGGTTTTAACATCTTTTTTTTTAAGAAATATATTTTTATTGATGTTAGAGAGGAAGGGAAAGAGAGAGAGAGGGAGAAACATCAATGATGAGAAACAATCATTGATAGGCTGCCTCCTGCAATCTCCACACAGGGGATTGGGCTCCAAACCCAGGCATGTGCTCTGACCGGGAATGGAACTGTGACCTCCTGGTTCATAGGTCAATGCTCAACCACTGAGCCACGCCGGCTGGGCAGGTTTTAACATCTTTGTGTGCATTTTGCTGCTTGATAGCATTCAATAGCACTTTTATTTTATATTATCTTTTGTATGCTTATTTGCATCTTTATGGTAGTGAATTTAAGTATTTCTTTTCATTTTATGTTTTTCCAAAACTGCAAGGTGTTTTTTCCTGTCTTCTTTTCAGCCAATCCTGTTCTTTGTAGCTCAGAAGACCCCTAACCAAAGAATGGAACTTCTTCAGAAAGAAAATTTGTGAAGGTTCTAATTAATTCAGTAAAGGTCAGACTTAGTATTATAAACTCCTGTAATTTATAGATCATCTCTGTTTTTTTGGTAATGTCCTCTTAAAACTCTACATTCATCTCCCTAAGACTGTATTATTATTGAAAGATTTAGATATAGCTCAGCTATATTTTTTATTGTGGAATCATTTATTGGCCCAAGTTGGAAAGACTGCCATACTTTTTCTTTCAAGTCTGAAGGAAACAGTGATATTATGCAAGAAAACGTTGTAAAAGATACTGGAAGTTTTGGAAGACTATGATAGAGGAAGGAGTGGGAGCAGAGCCTGAGTCAGAGGGCTGCTGGGAGAGTTTGTGTTTGCGTCTCACCTCGTCTGTGTATGTGGCTCTGTGACCTTGAGAAAACCACTTTGTATCTTTGAACTTCAGTCATTGAGAAGAATACAATAATTCACAGGCTTTTTTGAGACCCCAGGGTGATAATGTATATTAAATAAAGTCTGTCATTATTTTTATGTTTTATTTAATATTACGCTGCCTTCTCTGAGTAAAAGCCATTTCTCTAATTTCAGAATGTATTGGAAGGAGAGGCTTTCTTCAGGCTCTTAAAAGAATCAGAGCTCCCACTTGAGATTAGTGAAGTAGTTGAGGTAAGTTTTAAAAATGTAGGTTTTCTTATTCAGGTATGGCGAGGCCAACAGGTCAGGAGGAAAATGCCATTGAAAAGACAGTTTGTTGCCCTAACTGGTTTGGCTCAGTGGATAGAGTGTCAGCCTGTGGACTGAAAGGTCCTAGGTTCGATTCTGGTCAAGGGTATGTACCTTGGTTGCGGGCACATCCCCAATAGGAGGTGTGCGGGAGGCAGCTGATCGATGTTTCTCTCATCTATGTTTCTAACTCTTCCTCTGTAAAAATCAATAAAATATATTATTTTTTTTTAAAGAAAGAAAGAAAAGACAGTTTGTTGCAGTTCCCAAGAGGGAGGAACATGTGATGTCCCCATGGCACCATGGTTGGTCAGGAGGCAGAAGGAGCAGAGAGAAAAATATGGGCCTTTATCGTGGTGTCTGTAGAAGGAAACAGGCAGGGCGGGGTAAGCAAGATTGGCTGGTTTGAGTCCTTTCATCAGGCTCTGAGTCCTGAGAGCTGCCCTGAGCTGTCTGGAACCTGGCCCTGGTGATTAGGGCAGGTGGATGATGAACCAGCGTGCGAGCCCTGTGAGAGTAAAAATAGTGGGTGGAATATGGGCTATGGATTGGTTGGTTTGCATTTGAAAGACACTCACAAGCATATGGCCAACGGGCCCGCATGCCTGCCTCTGCGAGTTTGACAAGCTTGCTCTAACAGGTGAGTTGTTTACTCTCTCTAGGAATTGGCTAGCTCTGGGAGGAACAATCTCTCCAGCATCAGCAAGGTCCCAGATGTAAAGCATCAGAAGTACATAGTTAATAGCATACTCTAGCAACTACCTGCCATGGGACTCCTCCCCCAACTCACCTAGTTTGGTCATGCTGCAAAGGAAGGTATGCTGTTATTATCAGGCCCCTATTAGTGTGTGTGTGTGTGTATATATATATATATATATCTGGGGTGGTGGAGGTAAGAGGGATGCTAACTGGTGTATTGAGAGAGCAGTTTATGTATTCATACACTCATTCATTCATTTAAATACTTACTAATCCACTACAAGGGTGCCAGGCAAAATTGTCTCCTAAGAGAGCAAAGTAGGCCTTGGGTGATGAGCAGGGACATTATATTGTAGAACAGGGACATTTCTGTTATAGTGACAATAGGCAGCATGGGAGCCATCAGACTGGTTCTGGGTCATGAACGGAGAACAGCGGAACAGGGAAAGCTGGATGAAGGAGAAGGGTGCTGAGGAGAGGGGTGGGCAGGAAGCTGGCAGTGGGCTGAGGAAGAGAAAGCTGGCAGAGTTGGGGAAGAGAAACCACAAAGGGAAAGAGTCTACCACAAAAGGCTAGAGGTTCATCATGAACAAACTTTATTTCACAATTGAGTTTGAAACTAGCCCTATTTATTTCACCTTTCTGAAAGTATGTGGTTTTCTCAACAGAGAAAAATAAAACAGGAAGTAGGGTATATCTGGCTTATCCTCCTAGTTACAGTACTTTTACATGGAGAAACCTAGAGAGTTACAAAAGGAGAAAGTTAAAAACTCCTTTTGAGTTTCAAACCTTTGAAGAAAATGTACTCTAGAAATCAAAGAAACAAATGAATTTTTAAAATCATGAAAGTTCACCCTCATTCAAACCATTTCTGTGGGAAACCAGTGTATTATTCTTTTCTTGTCATTCTGCAAGCAGAGGTCATTATTTCTGTGGGTTTAACAATGGATTATCGAGTCACACTAGGAGAGGAAGTAATGGAGAATGAAGTGTTAAGGGATTAAGCTACTTGTATAGGTTTTGAAAAGTTGTGTGGAATCCAGACTTTATTGTTCTATTGTCAAAAAAAAAAAAAAGTTCACCTAAGTCTTAACAGCAGGATTCAATTTCTACATTAAGTCCGCTGGTCTAAATATGGTAATGTGGTATTGGTTTAGGCTTAAGGAAGAAAAAAGAGATGAGATTTGACATCACTCTAGCTCTGGTGAACTAAGATTTTTAAAATTAACTAACATGTTATGTGAGAGGTTATGCTTCTCCAGAAGAAGACTCTGAGACTAAATTTCCTTGCAGGAAGTTTAATGGGGGGTGCTCTTGGGACCTGTGAGGAAATGAAGAAAGAAGGATAAAGCTGAAGGAAAAGTTTGGCTCTGATGTAGTCACAACAAAAGCTCAGATTATCCCATGAGGATATTTGGTGCTGAAATGTCCTTGCAGAGTTGTCCCAAATTGGAGAACGGTGGCTAAGGCTTTATACCCTCACATGGAACGTCTGATGCAGGCTGCAAACAGGAAAGGTGTGTGATCACTCAGCAAAGGGCAATCGCTGGGTTGGAGGTTGGTGAGTGGGATTCAGCTAAGTGCCGTCATCTGTCCACATGCCCAGCAGCAGTGGTGTTCTGGTCTGAATGTGTTTGTATGTCCCCACAATTCATAGGTTAAATCCCAATGCCCAATATGATGGTATTGGGAGGTAGGGCCTTTGGAAGGTGGTCAGATCATGGAAGTGGCATCTTCAGGAATAAGATTAGTGCCTTTATAAAAGAGAACCAGGGAGATTCTTTCCTCGTCTACCATGTGAGGATATAATTACGAGTCTGTAACCCAAAAGTGGCTCCTCCTCCTGACCATACTGGCAACGTCATCTCAAACTTGCAGCCTATGAAACTGTGAGAAATAAATTTCTGCTGCGTATAAGCCACTCAGTCTGTGATATTTTTTATAGCAACTCAAATGTGTCTTCTTTCATGTGACCATAATCACCGCATCAATGTTATACAAAAGAATGGGGAAAGAATACGTTCATTTTATCAAATAATAAGATGTAGCCCCTTTATTGAATTGAAGCTAATTCACAATAAGGTTTCCAGGGACAGTACTAAGTGCTCATTCTCACAGTCATTCACTCATTCATTCATTCAATGCAAACTCCACAAAGCATAATGTTAATTTCAGCCCTTCCCATCCTCAGTCATCTGGACACCCCGTAGAGGACAAATATGAAGTTAACTGAGACTTTGAGGAATGATATGCAAACTTGGGAGTTGCCTGGGTGAGATCTGAAATTGGCACCTTACACAGAGGGCAAGAAGAGACGAAAAAAAGAGGAAGACCATTTCAGATTGGTAGGTCCAAGTTTTATTAAGCAAGGGAATTTACATACAAGCCTTGTCTTGGGCAGTCACAAGCTGAGTAGATCTTTGCACCCACTCACCACAATCTTAAAAGTTTATATAGAAGCTATAAACTAAGTTTAATCACGTATTCATCCTTAGAATCTTACTCTCTCAAAGGTGTGTCTTCAAACAGCTTCCACAACGGGAAATTGTGGGCAGCACGTACATTCCAAAGACAGGGGAGGGAATAAGGAGACTCTAATTGCCCAGGTCCAGCTCGTAGGTCATGTCCTCTCAATGACCTCTTCCAACATGGCCTGAATTTCTAATGTTCTTAGTAGATAGTCAAGTATTTTAATGATAATAATGCTGTATATTCAATAAAGAGAAAGCAAAGATTTGAACAGTAATTTGTGAGTGAATAAAAACAGATGTTAGATTTAACTTTAAATTCTGACCATAATGCTTATTTATACTGACTAAATTTCATGGACCCTATCATATTTCTTATTAAATATCACTTCCTTTTATATCCAGAGTGAATAGTGCCTTACCTTCCTGTCACCACTTCCTGCTGCTCCTCACTCTTTCTGGCATATTCACCTTCTGCTAATAATTACCCACCCTGTGGTCCATCTTTCATACTTTCCTACCAACTCATGGCCTCTGTCTCTGCTGCTTCCCCCATCTTCACCTCTTCCTAGGATATTGCTCCAGGCTACTGCTTGGGGCAGAGGTTGAAGCAGGTTGAGTTATAGTATGAAGGCTGAGCACCAAGGGACACCGTCAGGGAAAGAAGTAGCTGAAGGGAACTGAATACATACTGAACACTACATTGGAAGTTCTGGCCTTGACCTGCAACCTCTATTTTTTCCACCGTGACCATGAGAATCCTCCTAGTTCCAAAGGGCACTTCACCACACTTTGGCAAACATGCCACAGAATGAAAATGGGAAATGCTTGCTTGTGATTTAACTCACACCTGCAGCCTCTCTGGGATTGACTCATCCTGGGCACTCCACGTGCTCTTTTCCCTCCACGCCACTAATGATATGCCGGGGCGGAGACGGGAAGGGCCTAGCCCTAGGTCAGTCAACAAGTGGAAATGTTAGGTGTTCCTGCAGGCATGTGGTTTGTGGTAAGGTATTTACATGATTGTGAAATGCAAGAATGGTAGTGGCCAACAATGTGATGTTGATTTGTAAGGTGAGGACTAAAGGGCAGAGAATCATTGCTCGGCTGGGGCCAGCTGCTGTTTGGAAAAGAATGGTAGCCAGTGAGTTTCAGGCTGAACATAATTATGGGAGCCAGAGTAAGTACTAAAATGGAGAGTTCCTAAGGACTACAGTTTTAGAACTGCCATCAGCTTATGACCCTCTCCACCTCCTCATTTTCCAATTTGCTAAATTATAGAATACTCAAGTTTATCAGGGTTTCCTCAAGGAGAAAGTCACCATTTTCCGATCTGTGTGATTCTAATTACATCTTAGTATCTTAGCCCAGCCATTTCCAAACAGCCCAAGTCACAATACACAATTTCCACATAGTTCTTGAAATGTCTAGTTTTAAGCACAAGGTTTTCAAGATCCAAGTAGAGAGAGAAGTTTTAACAATAAACTTAAAAAGGACTTTGTTGCCACATAACCAATGAATGAATGAGGAAAGCTGTGATAACCATCAAGCAGGACCTTAAAAGGGATGCATTTGGTAGAGGAACTTTATAAGATACAGTTATTAGTCACCAAAAAACAAAATAGAACCTAAATCATAGCAAATGCTTTGTTGATTTTGGACCTAATATTAATTTCTCATGCACCTCCACAAATTCTTGACCATGTTTGTGTAAGGGGCATATCCATTGAATAAACAGGCACTCAAAAATCCATCAAGATAAAAGGTTTGTGTGTTTTCTTTCTGTAAAGAGATCAAGCCACTAAGATCTGAGCAAAGTGGTCACAGTTGTATGAAGGGAAACACTCGAAGGGACTAGGGAATCTCCTAAGGAAAAAGTCACATCTCCAAGCAGCTATCCCTTCCATTAGAATTATTTCTCTGCTTAGCACATAAAAGACTGTCATAGAGTTTCATTTGTTTAAGACATCTTGTCTTTTATAATGTCCTAGTAAAATGATTGAACATTAGAAGAGTCAGGCATGGAGTACTGTTCATCACAAAAAGGCCAGGAAAGGTTCTGTCTCTTTAGGTATGGAGAACTAAATCTATATAATGAAAGCCTAAGCAACCCTAACAGTGGAACGACCGGAACGACCAGTTGCTATGATCGCACTGACCATCAGGGGGCAGACGCTCAACACAGAAGCTGCCCCCTGGTGGTCAGTGCACTGCCACAGGGGGAGCGCCATTCAGCCAGAAACTGGGCTCATGGCTGGCGAACGCAGTGGCGACGGCAGGAGCCTCTCCAGCCTCCGCGGCAGCGCTAAGGAGCAATGAGTCCAGCAGTAAGGAGCAGCGAGCAGGTGGGCGGTAAGGAGTGAGGCGTCCCAGACTGCAAGAGGAATGTCCTGAACTGTGAGAGAGCGCAGGCCAGGCTGAGGAACCTCCCTCCCCCAGTGCACAAATTTTTGGTATCCAGAAAAGAAGCGACTCTTATGATTCCAAATGCCATACATCTCTCAAAATTAACCCAAACAAATTAACTAGAAGCATCTTTTGTAAAGATGAAGATATGAGCCGGCCAGTGTGGCTCAGTGGTTGAGCATCGACCTATGAACCAGGAGGTCACTGGTTTGATTCTCGGTCAGGGCACATGCCCAGGTTGTGGGCTCGATCCCCAGTGGGGGCGTGCAGGAAGCGGTCAATCAATGATTCTCTCTCATCATTGATGTTTCTCTCTCTCTCTCTTCCTCTCTGAAATCAATAAAAATATTTTTTAAATAAAGATAGGAGCATATGTACCTTCCAGTATTCGTTTGTTTTACAACTTCTCTGATTCATATTAATAGCAGAAGAGGTGGGAAAGTGTGGCCTGCTGTTTGGAAAACTAAAACAAGAGAGAGGATATTTGGGTTCGAATCTGGACTTCCCTATTCAATTAATCATGTTGTCTTGGTAACATTACTGTGTCTCATTTTTCCCTACATGTGAAATTGAGTTCCTTTTAACTTTCTATCTCCTCACAAGTATATAGTAGGGATAAAATGAGATGAGGAATGGAAAGAATTCTGAAATGTAAAAATACACATTGACTTTGGCGTAGGCTCAGAAACTCCTATAAACCAGCACTCCCCAAACACACACATGCACCCCTTGTCTAGATGCCAAAACACCATACAAGGCAGCCTAAATGGGAGAAAACTGGATAATCCTCAAACACAGAATCTAGCAATTAATAGAGTTGACTGTGTGAATCTATGCTCAAATGTATGTAAAATAAATTGTTCCCACATTATTTTTCCCAACCCAGAAGGACCAAAACTGAACCTGCCCTTTGGTAGGTACTGTCGGGTAACTTAGCGATACTGTGTTTACTCTAACGCTATGACTGGAAGAGGGGAACATCTAACGTCTCTGAGTCTCAGTTCCCTCCACACAAAATAAGGTGATGGGAAAAATGACTATAAGGGCTCATTTCATTTTGAATTTTGAAAATTGTAAGAAAGGGAGGGCAGACCTGACAAATTCATGTCCTGGGCCCTAGGCCAGACATGTTGCCTCCCCATTGTTTCCTCATAGTGAAAATGATTTTGGTTCAGTTAAGGCCATTGCAGCCTTAATCTACCACTGGTTTGTAAATCAGCCACTCGACTCAACTCAAAAGCAGCTGATTCTATTTCTGTCTGACTTTCAATGCCAAAACTCAACCCCCAGTTTGTTTGGTTTTAATGAATTTATTCTGTTGTTTCGGACATTGTGTAAAATGGAAAAAAACAAGTCTAGACTGGTTTGAGTTCAGGAAGTTAGGGCAGGGTCTCTTTATTAAAAATAAACATCCTCCTCCTTGCTTCCTTTCCACTCTTTTCTCACAAATCCGCTCCCAAAAACCCTTGGAATCCGGGCCCCCACATGTGATTATTGCCTCAGATCCATGTTGAACACCTGACCCCTTGTGAATAATACAGCCAAGAATACAAGAAGTTCTTAAAGGCAGCTAACAGTAATACAAGCTGAACATGACAGAAAATAAACTACCTGAACCCTCACAGGTTCTTTTCTTTTCCTTTTATAAAAGTTGGCACATGAATCCCAGTGAATGAAACGTGATTTTGTCTGAATCCCGCATTCCATGTTTCTTGGCGCTCGCTGCCCTTCAAGCTTAATTAAGGATGGTGACCTTTATCACTTCCTGTCCCAACAGGATCTTCAGATTCACGATTAAATCCAGGATGGAGTTTGTTGCATCATCTCCCTTACACCTTTGAAGGTTTTTCTTAATTAATGAAGTATACAGGTGACCTGAAAAAGGAACCCCATTAATAATGATTTCTGTTTCTTGAGCAAACACGTGGAAGAGCCTGATAGAAGGCAATTAACAGGGCGGTCAGGCACGTAAGCACTGGGGTTAGACAGCCCGTTCTACTACTTCATCGCTGTGTAAATGGGGATAACATAACTAATCTGCTAGGTTTGTTATGAAGATTCAATGAAATGGCACAGGTTAAGGACTTGGAGCATCCCTTGGCACAGAGTAAGCATCAGTCTTATACTTGAGGAGTGTCCCAAAGGGGGCAAGATGTCACACATTTCACAAGCTTTCTTTGTTTTTATTTTCCCCGCTGTTTTGCACTAAGGTACTAGCTGTTCATTCTGCCTAAAATATTCACCTAGCTTCCCTAGCTGGCAATTCCTCGTCAACCATCAAGGACCACACTGAAATGGGTCTCTCTGCCTTCTTCAGGCCTCGGGGCTCTCCTAGCACATGGTACAGGCCTCAACTAATATAGCATTAATCACATTTTATTGTCACTATTATCACATTTTATACACACACATATAACTTTAAGAGCATATAACACACATTCAATATATAATTTAAATATCTCCGGCTTGTTTTCAGTACTTTCTTTCTGCCTGATGGTCTATGCTGATATGAAAATGTATGAACACATGACAGTGACAAGCCAGAGAAGGCCAACCGGTCCTTCTGAGCCAGAGAGAAGGCTTTTGAGCTCAGAGTTGGAGGAGAGCAAGTAGGGCCTTAAGCCTCAGGATCAGATCTAAACAGCTCAAGCAACTCCACGAAGTTTTTCTTTTTAGTTTAGAAAATTCGTTTGGTTGCCTGCAAGAATAAATTTTCTGAAACCTATTGGTTTTCTCCTCTAAGAAACTATATGTAACAAGACCCCCGCCCCCACCTTCTACTGAAGGCCATGCATATTAGCTGCTGCTGGACAAATTAACCTTTTGGAATTTAGCTTGTTACCTAAAGAGCCTTTGGAAAATTGCAAGTATAGATTAGACCTGGCATTTACTGAGGGAAAATTATATCAGGGAGGCAGGAGGAAAGGTTGAAGTGTGATATAAGAAAACTCATTTTTTAATAATTGAGAGTTTATGAATAAGGAAAAGGACAAAAAATAGTGGAGGCAAAAGAGAAGAAAAATGGAAGCCAAAAAGGAAGAAAAAAAATACTGAAACTTTTCTCATATGAAATTAGGAGGCAAAAACATGTGCCCCCCACCCCCGACACACACACACACACACACACACACACACACACACTGGTTTCTGTGTAGACTGGCTCTGGAGATGGTCACAGAAGCTCTGGGAGATGAGGAACATAAACTACCCAACCAAAAATTCACATCAATCAAATCAACAGCTACCCAAGGCAGCCTAGAGGAGTGAAGAGAGCGCAAACCTGAGTTTCCATCTCAACCTCAGCATTAACTTATTCAAATCTTTGGCCAAGTTATCCTTCCCAAGCCAAAATAGGGATAACATGCATACCTGGAAGGACTTTTTTTTTTAATATATTTTATTGATTTTTCACAGAGAGAAAGGGAGAGGGATAGAGAGCTAGAAACATCGATGAGAGAGATACATTGACCAGCTGCCTCCTGCACACCCCCCACCAGGGATGTGCCCGCAACTAATGTACATGCCCTTGACCGGAATCGAACCTGGGACCTTTCAGTCCGCAGACCGACGCTCTATCCACTGAGCCAAACTGGTTTCGGCTGGAAGGACTTTTATGAAAATTAGAAATAATATAAGTGAATTGTCTGAAATATAATTGATACTTAATAAGTGATAAGTATTATTATCAAGCATATAAAGCAATGCAAATAAAACATGAGCCCTAGCCAAAGCCGGTTTGGCTCAGTGGATAGAGCGTCGGTCTGCGGACTGAAAGGTCCCAGGTTCGATTCCGGTCAAGGGCATGTACATTGGTTGCGGGCACATCCCCAGTGTGGGGTGTGCAGGAGGCAGCTGGTCGATGTATCTCTCTCATTGATGTTTCTAGCTCTCTATCCCTCTCCCTTTCTCTCTGTGAAAAATCAATAAAAAATAAAAAAATAAATAAATAAAACATGAGCCCTAAATAGTAAGTATATGATACATTAAATTTAAACATATGGCTAAATTTCCTGCAAATAGAAATTTTTTTAAAGCAAAAGAGGAGAAAACTCTCAGGGTTCTGGGGAAAGAAAGCAGTATGCTTAGAGTGACATAAAAGTTTCAAAATTTACCTCCTAAAACAAACATACTACAATGACTTGACATTTTTATTAGGGAATGGATTTTCAGCCAATTGTTCCCAGACCAATTAAATACCATATCAGTGGTCATACAAGATGTAGGACTTGAGCTGGTCCACAGAAAACAGAAAGAATTTACACCGACAAAGGGACAGGCAAGAATTCCAAAAGGGAGTGATGGGAGGCAAAGGGACACAGGTGTCTGAGATGATCTTGAGCCTGTAAACGCCCCACCCTCCCAGCCCACTGAAAGAAACTCCTGACACCCTTGCTTTATCCGGAGCTATGTTCTGGAAATTTGTCCATATTCTTGATTCCTTGCTTCCTGGCACTAGCTCAGAGAACTATTGCTGATTCTTTGTCTTCTTGCCACATTTTCCCATGCATAATCTGAAACTGTACCCTAGGATCCAACATGTAACACGATTCCTCTGGTTCTATCCTTTGACTTCCTTTCCCTGATAATAATTTGAACTTGGCCCTCCAGCTGATTACTCAGCCTGATCCCTGGGAGCTATTAGAGCTAAGGTTCATACCCAGTCTAAGGTCCCTAGAGAGGGAATGGAAAAAGACATGGAAAATACAAGGTATTTGTAAATGAATTCGACTGAGGCAGAGTATTTGGGAAGGTGAGTGGTTAAAAACATTGGCAAAATCTTTTTTCAAAATTACAGCGTTCTTTCCACATTGCCTGTCTCATAAAACACTTCATGTTTGCCAAATTATATTAGCTGAGAGGGCCCATGGCCCACCAAAGGCTGAGTGACAGACTGAAACTTTGGTTGTGAGGTTATGCCAGGTCACTGAGCTATGTAGCCAAAGTCAGCCTCTCCAGAATGGGAAGGGCTTTCTCTTGTCTCCTTAAAGGGGAGTCTAAAAGTATCTTTGGTAACAGTCATGTTTCTTACAACAAACTCAATTGTAAACGTAATTTAGCAATACTTTTAGTGTGAGTTGGAAACAACAAATATGTATCGATCGCCTACTCTGAGCAAACCATCCCAATAAACTTATGTGGTTTAACCTCTCTATATATAACTTAATTTTGTTGAGATTATGCAATATATTGTTTGGTTTTATTATTATTACTCATGAAGGAGTAAAAAATAGCAAGCAAAATAAAGTGACAGACACGTACTCCTAAGGACTCATCCCCTTCATACATCCCTGAGTACAAAGCAGTTCATTCTATGGAGTACTACAGGGACATGTGTCTTGTTGTTCATTTTGAAAAATAAATGCAAGTGTTTTATTCAGCGCTGGCTGAAGACTCTCAAATTTTTATTGCCAAAGAACCTAAATAGACACTTTTTGAAAGAGACATACAGAAGGCCAAGAGACATATGAAAACATGCTCAAAGTCACTAATCATCTGAGAGATGCAAATCAAAATGATAATGAGGTACCATCTCACACCTGTCAGAATGGCTTTCATCAACAAATCAATAACCA
The DNA here is from genome assembly GCF_027574615.1 of Eptesicus fuscus. Taxonomy (NCBI): domain Eukaryota; kingdom Metazoa; phylum Chordata; class Mammalia; order Chiroptera; family Vespertilionidae; genus Eptesicus; species Eptesicus fuscus. The sequence goes on from NC_072479.1 coordinate 81,939,842, forward strand.
ACAAGTGTTGGTGAGGATGTGGAGAAAAAGGAACCCTCATACACTGCTGGTGGGAATGCAGACTGGTGCAACCACTATGGAGAACAGTATGGAGTTTCCTCAAAAAGTTAAAAATGGAACTCCCATTTGACCCAGTAATCCCACTTCTAGGAATATATCCCAAGAAATCAGAAACTCCAATCAGAAAGGATATATGCACCCCTATGTTCATAGCAGCACAATTTACAATAGCTAAGATTTGGAAACAGCCTAAGTGCCCATCAGCAGATGAGTGGAGTAGAAAACTGTGGTACATCTACACAATGGAATACTATGCTGCTGTAAAAAAGAAGGAATTCTTCTCATTTTCAACAGCATGGATGGACCTGGGAGCATTATGCTAAGTGAAATTAGCCAGTTGGAGAAAGATAAATATCATACAATCCACTCATTTGTGAAATATAATGAACAACATAAACTGATGAACAAAAATAGAGCCAGAAAAAAATATATTTTAGAATATAATAGAAGTAACCCTGTTATTTGCAGATTTTTAATATTTCCTACAACTTTTGTGATACTGTACTACATTAGTACAGTTTTGGTAATCCTATCTAATAAAGAGGGAATTGACCATCACGCCCTCACAAAGATAGCAGCGTCCACAGACACAAGAAGGTAGCGCCCAGTCCCCTCAGCCCCGCTAGGGCAGCAGGCGCACTGCAGAGCCAGGCCCACCCCCAGGTGGGCCCGGCCACACGTGCACCTGCCTCTGGAGTCCCCCAGTCCCCTAAGCCCCCCAGCCGCTCAGGGCCGGCCTGAGGCACAGGCAAGCCTCAAATAGTGACTGCCCACCTGATGCCCAAGGTGCAGGTAAGCCTCAGATGGTGGCTGCCCAGCCGCCTAGGGCTGGCCCAAGGTGCAGGCAAGCCTCGGATGGCAGCTGCCCAACCGCCCAGGGCCGCCCCAGGCTCAGGTAACCAAGGCCAGCTGAGGCTTGCGCTGCTGGCAGTGGCAGCAGCAGAGGTGTGATGGGGGCATCGCCTTCCCCTGATCACCAGGTTGCCTCCTGGCGGGGCTGAGAGGACTGGATGCTGCCATCTTGTGTCTGTGGGTGCCGCCATCTTTGTGAGGGCATGATGGTCAATTCCCTGAGGGCTCCTGGACTGTGAGAGGGGGCAGGCCGGGCTGAGGCACCCCCCTCCAGTGCATGAATGTTCATGCACTGGGCCTCTAGTATTATTATATTTAAAATCTTTTTTCTTAAAATATGAATTTTTATTGCATGTAATATTATATTTAAAATTGTTTTTCTTGAATTATTAATGTTTATTGCATGTAACATTATTTTATTTAAAGTTGTTTTTCTTGAAATATTAATGTTTATTGCACATAACATTATTATATTTGAAATCATTTTTCTTGAAAAAAAGAATTCATTAGAGTTTACTGCTTTTATTTTTAATGAATGATTTAGGAATAATTTCATATTTACAGAAAAATCACACAGATAGTAACTACAGAGGATTCTTATATATCCTATATCCAGTTTTCCCTATTATTAACATCTTATATTAGGTTGATATATTTATCATAATTAATGAGTCAATATTGATACATGATTACTAACTAAAGTTCATACTTTATTCAGAATTCCTTAGTTATTAGTCTTATACTCTTTGTCTGTTCTAGGATCCCATCCAGAATACCATTTAATATGTATTAGTAATGTCAGCTGTGACAGTTGAGTTTCCTGCTTTTTATCATTGTCATTCCATATCAGTTCACTGTGGGATGGGAGCAAAACCCTAAGGAAGTAGCCATGCCCAGGATACAGAATAGCAAATAGCTGACTCTAGCTCCCTATCCCCTCTCTCTCCCCGACCAATCCCCCTTCTCTGAGGCTCCAAGCACCCTCCTCTTCCCCCAGTTCACTCAATGCTCTGCAGAATTCAACCTAGCAATGGTAAGTCTTCCTTTGAAGACAAAGGCTGCTTTCTAGCCTTCTTTGCCAGAGGTTGGGATTATCCCCTAAACTAAATTGATCCATGATTAAATGTTCCCTTTACCCAGGGAGCTGGCTGGTTTTCTTGATAATTAGTGTCTAGCACAATTCCAAGCAAGGAGTTCCTTCTGGTATTGGAGGGATTGAGGACTATTATTGTCAAGACAAGGAAGTTGGGTTGGAGAGCTGGTGGACTGGGGAAGTTAATGCACCTGGCTTGTATGTGTCCCAAAGAAAATTAGAAATACAGCTTTTGTACAGCAATGAGAGGCCAGTGCTTAAATAAAGATTTGAGAGTTGTCTGCTGTTGGAGGTGGCAGGAGAGTGAGGGAGAAGAGTAGAGGGCAGCAGAAAGAACCACGTCCACAGTCAGGAACAGGGGAAGAAGTACCCATGGAGGAGACAGGGAGGGCCTGGAGCTGGAGAAGATTACAGACAAAGCAGTGGTATAGAAACCCAAGGAAGAAAGAGTGTGAGAAACTAGGGTGCAGAGGGAAAAGGGACATTCAGTGGAGGAAGCACTGGAAATGGTCTTCAGTTTCTGAGCTCAACTGCAGAGGAGGGACAAGAGGACTTGAAACCATGGGGTATAAACTGCTTGACATGGTCAACAGTGAATAGAAAGGAGAGAAATCATAGAGCGGCTACAAGTTGCAAGAGGATGAGGATAAGGTTCTCGTCTGCATTTTTGAGGGCAGAAGGAAAGTAACTCAGAGAGAGACTTACTGAAAATGATAGAGAAGAAAGGGAGACCAGTGGAAGTTAGGTTCTGGCTTTTAGTTTCCCCGCTTCACTGGGATGTAAGCTAACCAAGGAAGGGATTTCTGTCTGTTTTGACTTCTGCTATATTCCACGAGCCTTGGACAGTGCCTTGTCACCTGAGAGGTATATAAAAAAATATTGCTGAATAGTGGAAAAGAGCAGGAATTATTAAGTCTAGGAGGAGAGGCTGGCTTTAGAATGAAGAGTAAATAATCATCTCTTTCTTTTAGACCACAGGGGAGATTGAGGAATTAGAGGTGGGGAAGGAACTCAAGCTTGAAGCCCTAGGCTGAATGAGTAGCCAGTGGGAATGAAGTTCAGGAAGGCAGGCCTGTTAGGGAACTGAGGGCCCAAATCCCCTCTTGTCCCCATACAGGAAAGCCAGGAGCTGGCCTGAGACCTCAGCTGGGCACTTTCCCAGCGCTTTGCATTCCAGCTGAGCCTTGTGCATAATGAAGAAAGAGAACGGAAGGGTGCAGGGATATGATTTAGGCTAATGAAATACTGATTACCTGCCAAGTGGGTGGGAAGTTGTTTTTCTTTCTTCCCACTTTTGTACAAAATTTTTTTTATGAATGATTCATTTTGTCTCATGACTCAGAGTGCAAATTTGTGAGCTGATAACAAGAAGTTAAAACCCAGGGAGAACACATCCACCCCACACTCCTACCCCCAATTTCCGGTGGATTGCTATGTTCACTATCTTGATTGTGAGATTTCATGGATATATATGTATGTATGTCAAAACTGTCAAATTGTACATTTACATTTGTGCAGTTGACTGTATGTCAATGATACCTCAATAAAGCTGTTAAAAAAATTTATTATTGCCAGTTTAGAGGAGACACTGAACCCCACCCCAAACACCTACTCTATATTTCTATCTAGATAATACAAAGCATACCAACTCATTATATCCATTTTTTATTTCTCCTTGCAAACTGTGAACTACTCTAGGTTAGTACCAACTGTGCAATCTCTGACAACACACCTTTACCTCTACATTCACTGGTTCAACATTACCTTCTAAGTAACTTTCATGTACCTCCTCCTTTTCCCCATTTTAAGCATAATCTTAGTTTAAGCTACCATCACCTAACACTGAGCTACTATTCCCTCAACTGACCTTTCTGCATTAACTCTTGCCCATTTCTAATCTATTCCCTACGTTGAATCCACAGTCATTTCTTCAAAAACACATCTCTCTTCTCTTTCTTCAATTGTTTTCAGTTACCTTTATGATTAAAAAAAAAATAGATCATTGGCATTTTCATATGATTCTGCCCAATACCACAGCTTTGCCATGAGTCTTTTCTTTCCAGTTTTGTTGAGGTATGATTGACAAATAATAATTGTATATATTTAGATTGCACAACATGAATTTTTAAGGTATACAATGTGGTGATTTAATACACATTGTGAAATTATTACCATAGTCAAGTTTAAACCTTGTGCCTTTTAATACACAAAGGCTCAGTCTACCTTATAACTTATATAGTTACCTTTCCTTCAGCCTGTAAGACTCTTTCTCTTCCTGTTCTTACTTCCCTCTTTATACATTTAACTCTTACTTTCACCTCAAATTTCAGATCACACCTTCTTCTTCAAGCACTTTCTTCCCAACCCCCTAAACTAAGTCTAAATTCTCTGTCATGTACTTTCTTAACTGGCAGTAATTTTTCTTCATGTTACTAAAATTTATTATGCATTTTCATAATTATCTCATTCCAACACAACTACATGTTCCACAAGGGTAAACTATCCATCTTGCTCATTAGCATAGCTTAACACATGGATGCACATGTGTTAGGGGGTGAGTTAATCCAAAGGAATATCCAAGCCTGAGTGAGTGAACTGCAGGCAATGTGGAATAGGTGCAGAGCCACATAATCTTTTTGTTTCCTCTTAGCATTTACCACTATCTCATATAAAATGATTTACTTACTAGAGGCCCGGTGCATGAAATTCGTGCACTGGGGGGGGGGGGGACTGTCCCTCAGCCCAGCCTGTACCCTCTCCAATCTGGGACCCCTCAAGGGATGTCCTACTGCCCGTTTAGGCCTGATCCCGGTAGGATAGGGGCTAAATGGGCAGTCGGACATCCCTCTCACAATCCAGGACTGCTGGCTCCCAACTGCTCGCCTGCCTGCCATCCTGATTGCCCCTAACCACTTCTGCCTGCCAGCCTGATCACCCCCTAACCACTCCCTTGCCAGCCTGATTGATGCCTAACTTGCTCCCCTGCCAGCCCGATTGCCCCTAACTGCCCTCCCCTGCTGGCCTGGTCACCCCCAACTGCCCTTCCCTGCAGGCTCGGTCGCCCCCAACTTCCCTCCTCTGCCAGCCTGGTCACCCCAACTGCCCTCCCCTGCAGGCTTGATCTCCCCCAACTGCCCTCCCTTGTAGGCCTGGTCCCTCCCAACTGCCCTCCCCTGCTGGCCTGATCACCCACAACTGCCCTCCCTTGCAGACCTGGTCCCTCCCCTGCTGGTCATCTTGTGGTGGCCATCTTGTGTCCACATGGGGGCAGCCATCTTGTGTGTTGGAGTGACAGTCAATTTGCATATTACTCTTTTATTAGATAGGATAGAAGCTTGGTGCACGGGTGGGGACCAGCTGGTTTGCCCTAAAGGGTGTCCCGGATCAGGGTGGGGGTTCCCTTAGGGCATGGGGTGGCCTGGTCGAGGGGCCTGTGGTGGTTTGCAGGCTGGCCATTCCCCCCAGCGACCCAAGCAGAGGCCCTGGTATCTGGGATTTATTTATCTTCTATAATTGAAACTTTGTAGCCTTGAGCGGAGGCTAGGGCTGGCCAGGGTGTGCAGGAAGCTTGGCTTACTCCATTGCCAGGGAAACCCAAGCCTCCTGCTCGCTCCGTAGCCACAGCCATCTTGCTTGGGTTAATTTGCATACTCGCTCCTGATTGGCTGGTGGGCATGGTTTGTGGGTGTAGTGGAGGTAATGGTCAATTTGCATATTACTCTTCTATTAGATAGGATATTTATTAGTTTACTGTTTGTCTGCAAGAATTAATCTCCTCCATAAGATTGGGGTTTTGCTCAGTGCTATATTCTCAGTGCCCAAAATAGTACTTGCACATAATAGGAGGGTTGATAAATAGATGATTTGAAAAATGAATGTCACAATAAAATTAAAAATATTTTAACGAACCAACCCAAGAGAAATTACTCATATCCCAAACTGAATTTGTACCCCAGGGAAGAAAAAAATTATATCTATAATGAGAAATCGGTATAAATGTGTGAGAGTGGTTAATGTCTAAGAAGAATCTGTTCGACTGGAAAGTGGGGTTGAGAACATTGAAAATCACCTATAAAAGAGAACATTAGGCATAGGAAGGATCTGTGACATGTGTGATTCCACTATTACAATTGAATGTAACTTCTTGAGTTATAAGCTTAGCTCATTTATTTTCAACTCCTTTTGTTTTCTGATTAATGTATGCAAAGCTATGCACTCTTAGCACTAATTTGATAGGTAATTTATCTCTCACAAATTTTGATATGTAGTGCTCTCATTATTTATTTTTTATTTTATTTATTGAGGAGAACCAAGATGGCAGTGTAGATAAACACCAGTACTTGCTGTCTCCCACAACCACAACAAAATTACAACTAAAATACAGAACAACCATTATTCAGATCTGGCTGAATGGAAATCATACAAATAGAGAAGTAAGGAAGAAAACACACAGAGACTGGGAGGAGAGGAGGAAATGCAGAAAGGGCTGGTCCAACACCCACATGTGGCATTTTTTTTATTCAGGAGGGATATTGTGGCTGTGGAGGCCTCCCACGAGGAGCAAGGGGTCCCAGCCCCACACCAGACCCCAGCCCAGGGTTCCAGAGCTGGGAAGAGAAGACCCTGTAACTTCAGGCTGTAAAAACCAGCAGGAATTGTGGCTGAGTGACACAGAGGCTACTGGAGACCCAGGCAGTTTCTCTTAAAGGGCCGGCACAAGGACTGATTCAGACTCAATCCCTCTGGGATCCAGTACTGGAGCAGCAGCTTGAAAGGAGCAGAGGACATTCAGGGAGGAACTGGATTGTCTGGCATCAGGGCAAAAACTCAGGGGCGGCTTTCAGCCAGAGAGGGTGCTCACAAGGGTTATTATTCCTGTGCTGGGACCTCCCCCGTCACAGGTCAGATAAAGAGCTTCACCGACAAGAAAAAAAGCTAAAGAAGTTTATCACCACCAAACCAATATTACATGAAATGTTGAAGGGTATTCTTTAAGAAGAGGAAGAAGAAGAAGAAGAAGAAGAAGAAGAAGAAGAAGAAGAAGAAGAAGAAGAAGAAGAAGAAGAAGAAGAAGAAGAAGAAGAAAGGAGAAGGAGGAGGAGAATGAGGAGGAGGTGGGAGAGGAGGAGGAGAAGAAGAAGAAGAAGAAAAGGGATAAAATATATGAACAATAAAATGGCAATAAATACATATCTATCAACAATTGAATCTAAAAATCCAAGTAAGGAATCTAATGAACAAAATAAGCTGATGAATAAAATAGAACCAGAGGCATGGAAACGTGGAACAGACTGATGAATCTCAGAGGGAAGAGGGGAGGGGAGAGCAGGAATAGATTAACCAAAGAATATATGCATATATCCATTATCTATGGGCAAAGGCAATAGGGTGGTGAATGACTAGGATGGAGCAGAAACTGGGTGAAGGGAGGTAATGTGGGCAGGGAAAAAGTGAGACCTTGATAATACTCTCAACAATAATTTTTTTTAATTTTTATTTATTGATCTTTAGAGAGGAAGAGAGAGAGAGAGAAACATTGATCTGTTGTTCCACCCACCCATGCATTCTGATCTACTCCTGCATGTGCTCCCACAGAGGATAAAACCTGCAACCTCAGCACATCTGGAGGATGCTCCAATCAACTGAGATACCCAACCAGGGCTCAGTGCTCTCGTTATTATGCAGATCTAAGCATTCCTCTATTTCCTTTAATCCTTTATTTCACTTTATCCTAGGGATTCTTTGGTAATATATTTTTAATTTCCAAATGTTTGGCTTTTAGTTATCTTTTTTACAGTAAATTCTAATTTTGTTGCATTAGGATTAAAAAATGTAGCCTGTATTACATTGATACTTTAGAATTGTTGAACCTTCCTTTGTGATATGATAGTAGCAAGTGAGTATTCTTTGTTTGGTAAGCAGTTTCTGAGTTTTAAATAAAGGTATGTTAAAACAACCAGTTTTAGAAATAACTTATTGCTTGATTTATTCTCAGATTGCAGGTTGCATGCACATGTGTTGAAATGTTAAGTGTGCCCCTCATGAAGGTTAATGATAATTATATTTTCCTTTTATATTGGTGCGCTTTTTCCATTATAAAACATACTCCATTGTCATTTTTGGAATTTTTCCTTGACTTCTGTCAGACATTAAAATTGACACTCCAGCTTTCCTTTGGTTCAAACTTGCTTGAAATAATTTTTCCATTCTTTTATTTAAACCTTTCTATATCTTTTGTCTTAAGTGTGCTATTGGTAGTTGCCTTATAATCATAAATTATTATATCTCTTTTTAAAAATATGTTCTGATAGTCTATATTTAATTGGTGAGTTTCACCCATTTTACATTCCCTAGAATTACCACTATATAAAGGACTATTTTCTACAGTATGATGTTTTATACAACTGATTAAATAATTCTCTTAGTATTTATAATTATTTGTTTACATATCTTTCTATCCCTCTATAGGCTGTAATTTTGTTGAAGACCAATATGAATTCTATTTAATATGGTGTCTGAAATAGAGTAGTCAGTTTATAAGTGTTTGTAAAATAAATGAGCAAGAGAATCATTATTGTGCTTGGAAATGTCCATGTCACTAATAATGTTAACTTGTTTTTATAAATTCTATTTACCAAATAATTATTAAATACTTACTTTTTGCAAGACAATGTGCCATGTGTTACATTAGAATACAGATAGGAGTTGAGCACAAACTTCACTCTTTAAATATCTATAGTCTAGTGTAAATTATATACACTCTAGTACAAATGATATATATGCAACAAACATATAAATATGTACACAGAGAACTGTTCTAAGTCAGGTAAAACCCAAAGCATGTAAGTCCCTGGTATCTCTTTGAACAAGTCAGTTGACAACTCTGAGCCTCCATTTGCCTGTAAAAACTTCATAAAAATAAAGTATATTCTCTATATCAACATAATAAGCTATATTTTTATATTCATATGCATATATAAATTTTATTATAGATTTGTCCAGCTGTTTCCATATCTTTTTTCCTTGTTCTCTTTGAAAAGCAATAAAAAAAAGTGCTTCTCTTATTCCTTTTTTTTTTTTTCCAATTTTGGTGCATATGGCCAGTATCATTTAAGCCCCAAATAGTTTAAATAAGGCTATGTGCCATGGACTGTATAAAGTTATTTACAAAATCACTGAAGATTTTTAGTATTTTTTTTCATTCTTGATCTTTTCTTTCAGGACACTCAAAATGCCTTAGGGTTCTTTAACTGCCATGTGTTTTAATAATTAATTCTAATCTTACACCATATGGAAGTCATTCCTGCAAGTCAGCCTTGCCAAATCTGTTCAAGGCAGCCTATGTTGTTGCTTTCTTTTGTGCAGCAGAAAGACTCGCTGGCAAGGAGAGCAGTGAGTCAGCTTTTGCACTATCTTTTAGCATACACAGGAAAAACCCCAGCCGGATGAACTGAGACTGGCCTTAGAAGGGGTGAGTCTAGGTACAAAACACAATGTGAAGACCAAATGTGGGGGCTGAGAAATCCAGGTTAAGCTTGCCAGAATAGTTAAAGTCAAAATTGACCTCTGGTTGTTCCGGAAACATTTTTGCTTTTTCACCATTGTCTATTTGATTTATTTCTGGCACCAAAACATTAAGTATTTAAGCACTGCATTTCTCAAGTGAGACCAATATCTATATCCGAGTTCTTCTCTTTCCCAAGAATCTTTGGCTTTAAAACATGTATCCCCACAAATCCTCCAGTTCTGGCTGCTGACCTTGTGAGAAAGTTCGTGTCTTCATCATTTGAAGATGGGAATAAAGTTCTGGAATTCATTCTAACAAATACAGAACAGCTTCTGGGAAAAGAGAATGGTACAAAATTTTCTTCCTTTTAGTTCAATGACTGTGAAAATTGTGCATGAAGACAGAAAGAAGAAGCTTTTGGATAGCCATACTCTCTCTTTTTCATGAATTAACTTCTGTACATTACTTATAGGTAATACAGTCATATTTGTCCTTTTCAAACTAAAAAAATGTGCTTTGTGTGAAAGCCATTTGGTACAGGTGACTTTTGGTGGAACAGGAAAAAAGTGGAGAAAAGAAATAAATAAAACACAACTTAATTAATAAATATTAATTATTCATTCCTAGTTTAATGAATAATTAATTAATTAGTTCTGGCCTTTGGCAACCTTTCAGATTCTCTTGTTTTCTTTCCCTTGAACTTCTTATGTCTCTAATCTGCAAACATTTGGTGCTGTACATGGAGTTAGTTTCTCTAAATGACCTCAGTTGCATACACATGCCCACTTTGGTAGATCAGTATCCTATCTAATAAAGAGGGAATATGCTAATTGACCCTCATGCCATCACAAAGATGACGGTGCCCACAGCCAATAAGGAGGGAATATGTTAATTGACTTCCACACCCTGAAAGATGGCAGTGCCCACAGCCAATAAGGAGGGAATATGCTAATTGACTGTCATGCCCTCAAAGATGACAGTGCCCAAAGCCACAAGATGGTGGCGCCCAGTCCCCTCAGCCCCACCTGGGCAGCAGGCGCACAGAAAGGCTGGGCCTGCCCCCAGGCTGGCCCAGTCTTACCACATGCCTGCCTCCGGCGTCCCCCAGTCCCCGCAGCCCCCCAGCCACCCAGGGCTGGCCCGAGGCACAGGCAAGCTTCGGATGGCAGCTGTCCAGTCACCCAGGGCCAGCCCAAGGCACAGGCAAGCCTCAGATGGTGGCTTCCCAGCTGCCCAGGGCTGGCCTGAGGCACAGGCAAGCCTTGGATGGCAGCTGCCTACCCATTTAGAGCTGACTGAGGTGCAGGTAACTAGGGCTGGCCGAGGCTTGCGCTGCTGGCAGTGACAGCAGCAGAGGTGTGATGGGGGTGTCACCTTCCCCTGTTCACCGGGTCGCCTCCCGCCCCTGAAGGCTCCCGGACTGTGAGAGGGGGCAGGCTGGCCTGAGGGACCCCCACCCTATAGTGCATGAATTTTCATGCACTGGGCCTCTAGTACTAGTATAAAACTCTAGAAGTAAAGTCAAGTATATAGGGGGAGAATTTACATCCCACTCATAGTAAGAGAACATTTCTTGCTTTATTCTTCCAGAGGAATTCTTGCTACTCAAGTGGTTTTCCTTGGAAAGAAAATACATTTCTTCATGTATTTACACTGTAATTTAATTTTACAATGCTATTATCTGGAAACTTTAGGGGAATATTGCTATTTCACTAAGAGAATAATAGTCTAATTTAATAGTTGGATTGCTACATAAACCAAAAGTGAAAAAAATTTTTTGAATGAAATAGCATTTTTCCCATCTTTAAGCATACTTATAATTATTTAGTTTTTCAGCTAATTACAATAATTTCATAACTTCATAAGAAATTAAATTTATACTTCAATTAAAGGTCGGTGATATTTTGAGCATGTTTTGACCCTGCTGGAGTGCATTGTTAAGGACAACTTCATTGAGCTCTGTGGTTCTCAAGCAGTACAATAGGTTTGAAGATAAGATAACATATATAGAACTGGGGCTACAACTATGAATAGAATTCAAGTCTGACTTCCATTGAGGGCTTAAAATTCAGTGTATGACCCAGTCGTGTAAACCATTTCAGTATTCTGTAATAAAATTCGGTAAGATTTATGAAAGGATGTCCTAGAGTTACTCTGAGAACACACTAGAGAAATTTAACTCAATATGTGAATTCAGCTAGAGAATTCTTTTTTCTTTCATCAATTCAATCTTCTTAGACATAACAGTTTTCAAGATAATAAATCAGAGTCTGGTAGATAAATGTGTCTGGGATGGAGGAAGAGGAGGATACCGCTGAGTGTACCATTGATAGCTGGGGAAAGGTTGTGTGGCAAGATGGAGAACAGAAGTGCCTGTAATTCAAAAAGGAAGAAGATATGTGCTAGTAAAGAATTAAGAGTGTTAAGGGAGTGTTTAAAAGATTGAGAAATAACCACGTTGGGAAGCTTACTTGTGTAATACTTAGGGAAAAGTTGCTCCGTTTGGCTTAAGTATTGGTTACATGCTGGAAAATAGTGAAAGCAAAGTATTCAAAAGACAGCTGGGAACATAGGGACAGAAACTAAGATTTAATGAGCAACTACAATCTTAGAAACATTGGGTATTTTTCAAAGTTGATTAAATCTTTATAACAATGTATGTAACAATTGTCATCACTCAGATTCTTCAGTGAGAAAATTACTTACCCTAGGTCACATAGCTGATTAAAATAATAATAATAGCTACTTTCATGGAACATTTACCCTATGCCAGCACTGTGCCAGCTAGATGCTCATATGCATTATCTCATTTAATCCTCACTACAACTCTATAAGCTACATTCCACTATCACCCCATTATGTTATTGTTTTTACATTTTTTTTATTACAGTTGACTTACAATATTATATAAGTTTCAGATATACACCCCAGTGAGTAGACATAACTTACTAAGTGTTCATCCTGATAAATCTTGTACCCATCTGACATCATACATAGTTATTACAATATTATTGACTATATTCCCAATGCTGTACTTTTGTGTTTTTTAGAGTTAATTGCTGATAGATGTGTATTTATTACCATTTTTTTATTGTCTAAAGTTTTACATATGTCTCCTTTTTCCTTCATTGACCCCCCGCTCCCCCAGCCATTCCCACCCCAGGCAAGCCCCCACCACCCCAATGTCTGTGTCCATTGGTTATGCTAATATGCATGCATACAAGTCCTTTAGTTGCTCTCTGCCATTTGTCTCTGGATCTATTTTTGTTCATCAAATTATGTTGATCATTATATCCCACAGATGTGTGAGATCATGTGATATTTATCTTTCTCCAACTGGCTTATTTCACTTCGCATAATGCTAATCACTTCCACCCATGCTGTTGCAAATGGTAAGAGTTCCTTCTTTTTTATAGCCACGTAGTATTCCATTGTGTAGATGTACCACAGGTTTTTAATCCACTCATCTGCTGATGGGCACTTAGGTTGTTCCCAAATCTTAGCTATTATAAATTGTGCTGCTATGAACATAAGGGTGCATATATTCTTTCTGACTGGTGTTTCTGATTTCTTGGGATATATTCCTAGAAGTGGGATTACTGGGTCAAATGGGAGTTCCATTTTTAACTTTTTGAGGAAACTCCATACTGTTCTCCACAGTGGCTGCACCAGTCTGCATTCCCACCAGCAGTGCACAAAGGTTCCTTTTTCTCCACATCCTCGCCAGCACTTGTCAAGTTTGTTGATTTGTTGATGATAGCCATTTTGACAGGTGTTAGATGGTATCTCATTGTTGTTTTGATTTGCATCTCTCAGATGATTAGTGACTTGAGCATGTTTTCATATATCTCTTGGCCTTCTATATGTCCTCTTTCAAAAAGTTTCTATTTAGGTCCTTTGCCCATTTTTTTATTGGATTGTTTATCTTCCTTTTGTTAAGTTATATGCGTTCTCTGTAAATTTTGGAGATTAAACCCTTATCAGAAATAGCATTGGCAAATATGTTCTTCCGTGCAGTGGGCTTTCTTGTTGTTTTGTTAATGGCTTCTTTTGTTGTGCAGAAGCTTTTTATTTTGATGTAGTCCCATTTATTACCATTTTAAAAAATCTTTTTTTCTTCTTCTTCTTCAAAAAGACCTTTTAACATTTCATGTAATACTGGTTTGATGGTGATTAACTAGCTTTGTCTAGTCTGGGAAGCTCTTTTATGTTCTTTGATTCTAAATGATAGCTTTTCTGGGCAGAATAATCTTGGCCATAAGTCCTTGCTTTTCATTACTTTGAATATTTCTTACCAATCCCTTCTGTCCTGAAAAGTTTCTGTTGAGAAATCAACTCATAGTCTTATAGGAGCTCCCTTGTAGGGAATTAATTGCTTGTCTCTTGGTGCTTTTAAGATTCTCTCCTTGTTTTTAACATTTTGCATTTTAATTATAATGTGTCTTGGTGTGAGTCTCTTGGAGTTCTTCTTGTTTGGGATTCTCTGCACTTCCTGGACTTGTATGTCTATTTTGTTCATCAAGTTAGGGAAGTTTTCTGTCATTATTTCAAATAAGTTTTCAATTGCTTGCTCTCTCCCTTCTCCTTCAGGCACCCTCATGATGCAAATGTTGGCATGTTTGAAGTTGTTCCAGAGGCTCCTTAAACTATCCACCTTTTGGGGGATTCTTTTGTCTTTTTGTTGTTCTGATTGGGTATTTTTTGTTTGTTTGTTTATTTCCTTGTATTCCAAATCAGTTTCAATTCTCAGCTTCATCTTCTCTACTGATGATTCCCTAAATTTATTCTTCATTTCAGTTAATGTATCCTTTATATCTGACTGGTTCTTTTTTATGGTTTCCATGTCATTTTTTATGGTGTTGAAGTTCTAAGTTGATCTACTTTTCCCTTAAATTCATTTAGCATCCTTATAACCAGTATTTTGAACTCTGCATCTAGTAGATTTCTTATCTCCATTTTGTTTAGTTGTTTTTCTGGATTTTTGTTCTGTTCTTTCATTTAGGACTTGTTTCTTTGTCTCCTCATTTTGGTAGCCTCCCTGTGTTTCTTTCAATGTATTGAGTAGAGCTGCTATGTCTCCAAAGCTTGGTAGAGTGGCCTAATGTAATAGGTGTAGTATAGGGTTCAGTGGCACAGCCTCCCCATTTGCCCAAGCTGGGCACACCTAGAGTGGGCTTTGTGCACCCTCCTCTTGTAAATGAGCCTTAATTGCTGTTGGCATGTCAATGGGAAGAATTTGCACCCAGGTCAATCAGCTGCAATGACCTGCTGCAACTGTCTGAAATATCAGTTGTTCAGAGGCCTACCCCACAGTGCAGGAGTTACTTCAGCAGGGCTCTGGTGCCCACTGAGTCTGCCCCTTGACTGCATTACTTGTGGAAGTGGTTGGGTGGTGGTCGATGTTGTCTGAAGCTGTCCACGAGAGCACTGGCTCTGGAGTTTCCCAGGATGTACAGGCCAAGGTAAACTGCCACCCGTGTTCTGCCTAGGGCCACCTGGCATGAGCTACAAAGTAATCTGCATGTGGCTGCTACTTGTGCTGAGCTTGGAGGTGCCTATGAGAGGCCAAGCTGCAAACCTAGACTGGAGACCTCTAGTGCTAAGCCTGGGACCACTTAGTGAGAGGTTTGGGGCACACTAGGCTAGATGCTGCTTGTTTGAGAGATTTTAGGATAGTCTGAAGCATGAGCCAAGATAGGCCATTCATGTGGAAAAGCCACTGGAAACAACTTAGGTGAGCCCAAAAGTTGGTGGGGTGGGGTCTCAAGGAATCACCAGTTCAGGGTAAACAGTGATATCCAGGTTTATGGAGATTGAGATATATGGCACACACCTGCAAGCTCTGTGGGGGAAAGACTTAAAAGCATATCAACATCCAATAATGGCCTCTGCTAGCACTTCTGTCTGGGAGAAAGCTGCCCCACTCCAGCTCTCACCCTGATGCCAGGCAATTCAGTTCCTCCCCATATGTCCCTGGTGCTTTTTGAGTTGCTGTCCCAGTACTGGGACTCAGAGGGAATGTGTCCAAGTAAGTCTGTATGTAGGCCCTTTAAGAGGAATTGCCTGGGACTCCAGCAGCCCTCCACGTAACTCAGCCACAATCCCTGCTGGTTTTTAGAAAGAGAAGTTCTGGGTACTTCTCTTCCTGGCACTGGAACCTAAGGCTGTGGGGCCTGGTGTGGGGCTTAGAACCCTTTCTCCTCAGGGAGGACCTCTGCAGTCAAGCTATCCCTCCAAATTTTTACCTGTCACTCATAGGTGTGGGACTAGCCCATTTCTTGTCTCCACCTCTCCTACCAGTTTCCATGTGGCTCCTTCTTTATATCCTTATTTGTAGGACTTCTGTCCAGCTAGATTTCAGGTGGTTCTGAATAATAATTGTTCTGTAGTTTCATTGCAATTTTGATGTGGTTGTAGGGAGGATGCAAGTACTGCATTTAACTACCATCACTCCCACTTTTTTAATAAAAAAATGAGAATTAGGGAAATGGCAGAGATCATTAAGTGGCAGAGCAGAGTACATACTCAGTCCTGCTGACTCCAAATCCAAGCTCTTTTTCACCATCAGTAATGTCATCAGAGAATTGGGGATGCATGTAAGAGGTATATTGGTTTAATTCAAACAATGAGTTGCTATTATATGCTTTTAAAATGAATATGATCCAGAGGCTAACCTCAAAGACCTTCTAGTCTGGTGGAAGAGCAAAATAAACAAACATTCATGTCATCATTACTAACCCCATACCCTCGCCCATATCCATTTCACCTGCCTTTCTATTGTTCTCTCCAAACAAAGCAAAAATTTCATTATATCTTGTTCCAGTCAGTTTATCTCCCTGCCTTTTTTTATCCCATTCTTGCTCCCACTCATTTATCTTCTATCAAAAGCCAGCAAAAGAACTCCAATAAAAAATCCTTTTATTCCATCAACAAAATAAAAGTCTTTTTCAAAATTCCATAGCGGCAGGAAATAAATAATCTAGGATTATGAGAAACTCAGAAAATGATAAATTGGAAGAATCAGGATCAGGGGGTGAGACCCCCAAAGACTCAGACAGGCACTGGTGTTAGGACTGTTTAAGTGAATGCCATCAGGCAAGGCTGAATTAAATTTCCACAGGTCATTCCAACCCACATGTCACTGTATCATTTTCCATTGCAGTTCTACCCCAAATAAATCAGATGTGTAACTAACCTATTTCATAGTCTGTTCACTTTGTAGCTTGATTAGCAAAGGTGTATTCTGCACTGTATTCTCCCTAATACTAGTATTAACATGAAAAGTGTTTTGTTTTTTTCCTGAATGTCCTCCTATTTTCAGAGTTTACAATGACTAGATGATGAAACAAAGAGAGGAACTGCAGAGTTTCAGATCTCTTCCACAAGATTGTTCTCTCACTGACCAAACCCTGGATAAAGTGATTGCTGTTCTTGTCCGAAGGATTTCAAAGCATATCAACGTCCAACTTTAATGAAGTTATCTGACTACATTGGGAAACAACAACAGATAAGGCCCACTCATCAGGCAGTTATTTGAATGGAGCCTTGCTAGTGGTTTTCAGGGCCGCTGATGGACATCCAAACACCAGTCAACAACCCTACCCCTAAAAGTATCACTTGCAAAATAGCATTAAGAACAGAGTGTTCCTTCAAACATTGGATTACCCAATAATTTATCTTGTTTATATATTTAAAGGATGAGATAATCTAAAAGCACAAAATTATAGAAGTCTATTCAAACTCATGTTTAAAAGAGAATTAAATTATTTGTTCAAAAGCCACACAAGCATTGCCTGGCAATGTCAGAACTAAACAGTTCTTTCAGGACTCCAATTGGCTCCCATTGTACAAAATCTTGCTGATCCAATCACTCCCACTTTTTGCATTTTCTCCTCTGCTTAGGTCATCCTCAGCAATCTATTATTCCTATGCTACTAGGAAAAATGTAAGTAACACTAAACCAATAGAGGTAAATTATATTTTTTGAAATAACATTTGTTGTCTGTGTGTACTACACAGAATTACATGCCAGCCATTAATCTAGGAGCTCTACATTTATTGTCTTACTTAATCCATCCAATAGTTCTGAGTTGGGTTTAACTTCATACCTCACCCAGAAGAAGTAGCCAGGGTCTGATGAGTAAATGGCCAGCCTTTCCTAACTTCATCTCCAGTCAGGAGAAGAAACTTGCTTTGGGTTGAAGAAGCATGTTGTAAATTGAGCCTTGATTTCCAGTTTTGCTTGGGGTGTAAGTAACTGTAGAAATTGACTTTGTAGACATAGCAGAGCAAGTATTTTTATTTTTAAAATATTTTTATTGATTTAAGAGAGGAAGGGAGAGGGATAGATAGAGAGAAACATCAATGATGAGAGAGAATCATTGATTGGTTGCCTCCTGCATGCCCCCTACCAGGGTATGAGCCTATAATCTGGGCATGTGCCCTTGACCGGAATCAAACCTGGAACCCTTCAGTCCGCAGGCTGATTCTCTATCCACTGAGCCAAACTAGCTAGAGTGAGCCTGTATTTTTATACCAAACCAGAGTTAGTGTCAGGTGACAGTCAATAAATATGAGTGTTCATAGACTGAGATGAGACTTGGTGAATCCTGAAGTAAACTTAGAAGTTTTGGCAAACTATCTGAATTGGAGCTTGGTTGGATAGATAACTTAGTATAAAGAGTTCTAGATAGAGAAAGGGGGGCTTGGGTTCCAATTCTATGTTCATCCCTTTATCTGATTTTTAAGTCATTTAACCAAATGGGCTGAAGTGGCAATATGTTAATATTTTATCCCTATTATCCTATTTTAAAGAATATTGAAGAAATTAGCATTTTATTTTTTATTTAAATTCATTGGGGTGACATTGGTTAATATGATCATATAGGTTTTAGGTGTGGGTTTCTATGTTATAAGATCTGTATATTGCACCGTGTACCCTCCACCCAAAGTCAAATCTTCTCCTGTCACTTCCTTCCCTCTGGCAACCACCACACTACTATTTGTGTCCACAAGTTTCAGTTTTATATCCCATATATGAGTGAAATCATATGGTTCTAAGCTTTTTCTGACTGACTTATTTCACTTAGCATAATATTCTCAAGGTCCACCCATGGCGTTGAATATGTCAGTACTTCATCTTTTCTGATTGGTGAGTAGTATTCCATTGTGTATATATGTAAGAAATTAGCATTTTAAATATGTATATCTTTGTATAATTTAACTTTAGCTCTGAAACCAAGGACTCAAGAATCCCTATAGACACAGTTACAGAATTATTTGAGCAGGTGTCAAAAACTTGGGAAGTATTGCATGATTGTATCAATGGTTAAAATTATATTCTTTGAAATCAAACATCCCTGTGTTTGAATCCTGCTTTTCTCATTTTGTTGCTGTGGAGACCTTGGATAAAATATATAACTTGTTTGAACTTAATTTTAGCTTACATGTATGTGGGTAATTATACTCAGTTTGTAGGACTATTATAAGAAGTAAATTAACACAATGAATAAAAATGATTATCATGGTACCTAGTACATAGCAAGCACTTAATATATGATAATCTTATTTGGATAGTTGTATAATTTTTATTTGATATCTACTGTCTTATTTAAAACTTGAAGTTTTTAATGGAAAGGAAAAGGGTAGAGAAATTATCTATATGAGAAGAAAAGAAAAATTACAGCTGTTCCCACTGGGAGCTCAGTTTATTTAATATCCAGGTTTCTCCACCATTCATTTCCCAGAAGTTTCTGTCCATGATTCCCTATATGCTCTTCCCTTACCTGAACTTAATAAACATTTATCTTCACTTAGTTCAACTAAGACAAATTAAGGAAAGAACTGAGGGGTTAGGTGTGTGGGAAGCTATGTCAATAAAAAAATCTGAGATGTAGAATCCATTCAAGGGGCTTTCCTTAAAAGAACAGAACTAAGAGGTCTACACTGTGCCATGAAGTTGACTGGATTTCTGTCTCTCATATTATTGTCTTTTTTAAAATATATTTTTATTTATTTCAAAAAGGAAAGGAGAGGAAGAGAGATATATAGAAACATCAATGATGAGAGAGAATTATTGATCAGCTGCCTCCTGCACACCCCACACTGGGGATCAAGTCACAACCTGGGTATGTGCCCTTGATCGGAATGGTACCCAGGACTCTTCAGTCTGCAGGCTGACATGACGCTCTATATACTGAGCCAAACTGGCTAGGGTGTTATTGTCTTTTGATATCCTAGAAAGTGATTTCTGTTTTTATTTTCAATGCAACTGCTTCATAACTCCTCTCCCTTGCCTTTTTCCTTTACTAGTAAGAGTAAGGGTGTTATTGCTGCCAGTAAAATAATCATATGAACTCCATAAAACCAATATTCTGTAAATAAAGGAGAATCTCATTGAACAGCAATAAATTTCTGACTGAAGCCAGGAAATGTCCTCAAAGAGACAAAATGCCTATCAGTCTGAAAAAGAATAGAGAAAGAATAAGCAAGGGCAGAGAGTAAGACGTAGAATTGGTGGGGAAATATATTCACTTTATTATCACTGTGCTATTATTTTAGTCACAGAAATACTACATTTTAGTCACAGATATATATTTTGTATATCCTCCTTCAAATGTGCTTTTCTGAGAAGCTTCTCCTCATGGTAATTCCAGGCAGCTCTACCAATATCTCCTCTTGTCCACTCTCTCCCTGAAGTCAGAATTATCTGAGCTTGTCCTCAGTGCTTTTTGCAATGTTCTGCAAAGATATTCTTGAATGCCCATTAAAAAAGGTGAGCCCAATGAGAATGCATATCATTTGGCCTTCTCTAGAACCAATTGGATGCTGAAACACATTTTTTAAAAGTCATGATGTCTATTTATTCTCCACACATTACTCTTCTCGCCATGGCTAGCACTCAAGAGTTAAGGCCATCTTGCCAAGTGTGGCTGGTGGTGACTTTTCTTTCTACTAGTTTCCTATAACACAGAGCACTGGGTCAACCATGCAGACCACTATGGAACCTCCAACACTGCTGTCAGTACAGGGGAACTCAGCAGATCTCCCCCAAACCTCCTTCCCAAGCAGAGGAGGCATGGATGTCCATATGGCCTTACATTTGGGGCAGAGAAGCCACTAATTAAGTTTGTGAGCTAAAAGCATACTTGATTCATGAGAGTAAGTTCCATACCTTTATTTGCTATATTCCCAGCTTAGAATTGGCACAAAATAGATGTTCAATAAATTTATTGGATGAGTGAATAAAGAAGAACTAAAATCATGAGACTACTTCTGGCCCTGAAAGGAGTAGTTATGCTTCTCTTTTACTATTAATGGCTGGTGGAATAAGTGATCTTATATTATTCTGCGGCTTCTGTTGCCTGGGTTATACCACATTATCAATCTCATCTGAAATTCTGTGTAATTAAAAAAAGCAATTGGCAATCCTAACATTGTCTCTCTCATACCTTTGTTATCACTTCTGGGAGGGTCTTCAAATATTCTCCTCATTAGTTATGTGGAGATATCTATGTAAATGTCTTTTATAATTATCTAAAATTCACATATAAGTTGGCGCTTCATGTGGTCTTGTCTTTACAAGATACCCCAATTAAGAAAATACAAAATTTTCTACTACATTAGGCCATTCTACCAAGCCTGGGAGACATCACAACTCTACCTAATACATAGAAACAAATATAGGGAAGCTGCCAAAATGAGGAGACAAAGAAACAGGTTACAAATGAAAGAATAGAACAAAACTCCAGAAAAGAATTAAACAAAATGGAGACAAGAAATCTACTCGATGCAGAATTCAAAACACTAGTTATAAAGATGCTCAATGAACTTAGTGAGAACTTCAACAGCATGAAAAAGGGACATTCAGAAATAAAGGATACTCTAATTGAAATAAAGAATAATTTACAGGAAACCAACAGTAGAGTAGGTGAAGCCAAGAATCAAATCAGCTATCCTAATACATAAAAACCCTGGGTCGTAACGACCAGTAATGACCAAGGCTCGACTAAGGCACTTGCTTCTCTCTTTCTCTCCCAGTCTGGCCAGCAGCCTTGCCTCCATTTCTCTCCAGGCCTCCCCCGGAGCTGCTGATCAGCCCCTCCTTTCTGATCAGGCCCCGTTGATAGGCCCAGAGATGCTGACTGGCATAGGAACCAACCAATCAGAACCAAATGTGGGTGCTGTGAAGAACCAATGGCTGCCCAGGAGGCAGAGCTTTTGACATTGATTGGCATAGAAACCGACCAATCAGAATCAAACCTGGGTGCTGTGGGGAGCCAAGGGCTGCCTAGGAGGTGGAGATTTTGATGCTGACTGGCATAGAAACTGACCAAAAAGAACCAAATCTGGGTGCTGTGGGGAGCCAATGGCAGCCTAAGAGGTGGAGCTTCTGACGCTGACTGGCATAGAAACCAACCAATCAGAACCAAATTGGCCAGCAGAAGAGGGCAGTTGGGGGCAAGATCATGCTGGCAGGGGAGGCCAGTTGGGGGCAAGATCAGGCCAGCAGGGAAGGGCTGTTGAGGGTGAGATCAGGCCATCAGGGGAGGGCAGTTGGGGGTGAGATCAGGCTGGCAGGGGAGGGCAGTTGGGGGCTACCAGGCTGGCAGGGGAGGGTAGTTAGGGGTGATCAGGCTAACAGGCAGAGGCAGCTAGGGGTGATCAGGCAGGCAGGCAGGTGAGCAGTTAGGAGCCAGAGTCCCAGATTGCGAGAGGGATGTCCTCAATTAGAAAGGGTGCAGGCTGGGCTGAGGGAACCCCCCCCTCTGTGCATGGATTTTGTGCACCAGGCCTCTAGTTTGTAATATAAGGAAACAATAAAAACCCAATCAGAACAGCAAAAAGAAAAAAAAATCCAAAAATATGAGGATAATGTAAGCAGCCTCTGAGACAACTTCAAGCAAATCAACATTTGCATCATAGGGGTGCTGGAATAAAAAGAGAGAGAGCAAAAAATTGAAAACCTATTTGAAAAAATGACAGAAAAGTTTCCTAACTTGGTGAAGGCATACAAATCCAGGAAGCACAGAGAGTCCCAAACAAGATGAATCCAAAGAAACCCATACCAACACATATTGTAGTTAAAATGCAAAAGGTTGAAGACAGAGAATCTTAAAAGCAGCAAGAGAGCCGAAACCAGTTTGGCTCAGTGGATAGAGCATCGGCCTGCGGACTCAAGGGTCCCAGGTTCGATTCCGGTCAAGGGCATGTACCTTGGTTGCGGGCACATCCCCAGTAGGGGGTGTGCAAGAGGCAGCTGATCGATGTTTCTCTCTCATCGATGTTTCTAACTCTCTATCCCTCTCTCTTCCTCTCTGTAAAAAATCAATAAAATATATATATTATAAAAAAAAAGCAGCAAGAGAAAAGTATTTAGTTACCTACAAGGGAGTTCCCATAAGACAGTGAGCTGATTTCTCAATAGAAACTTTGCAGCCAGAAGGGATTGACAAGAAATATTCAAAGTGATGAAAATCAAGGATGTACAACCAAGATTACTCTACCCAGCAAAGCTATCATTTAGAATTGAAGGCCTGATAAATAGCTTTCCAGACAAGAAAAATGTAAGGGAGTTCATCAGCATCATATCAGTATTATATGAAATTTAGAGTCTTCTTTAAGAAGAAGTAAAAAGATTAAAAATATGAACAATAAAATGGCAACAAATACATATCTATCAACAATTGACTCTAAAAAACAAAATAAACAAAAAAGTAGAACAGAAAAAGACGAATAGATACAGAGACATTTTGACAGTTGCCAAATGTGAGGGGCTTTGGAGGGATGGGTGAAAAAGGTGAAAGGATTAAGAAGTACAAATTGGTTGTTACAGAATAGTCATGGGGATATAAAGTATAGCATTGGGAATATAGTCAATAATATTGTAATAACTATGTATGGTGTCATATGGGTGCAGAATTTATCTGGATGATCACTTAGTAAGTTATGCAATGTCTAATCACTGGGATGTACACCTAAAACTAATATAATGAATGTATGTCAACTATAATTGAAAAATGTTTACATGATTTTTAAAAAAGAATATACAAACTTAGCAGCAAACATTAATTAAAAACAATGTCAATATTTTCTGTCAACTCTCAAATACTGTCTAACTACCTCCAAAAATCCTATTTATAACCAAAGCAACTCTTTATTGGTCTTTTCCTATTTCTCAATTTTAATCTGTCTCACATCCTATAGCTAGCTGCCTCGAAGTTTTTCTCTCTATAACTCAATCTCCACCCAAAATTCTCCCATCCAGCAAAGCTAATATACAAGGTCCTTCTTATTTCTTCCCCTCTTCCTTTTTTCTACTTCCATTTTTTTCTCTCTTTATAAAGGCATAACTGGATCCGCCACTCACAAAATTATTTTTGAAATGGGGAATATTAAGGAAGGAGAGAAAAATAAGAGCCCTGGATTCTCACATCTATATTATAAAAGGCTCGTGGCCATAATGCCATGACACCGTAACGACCAAAGGAGCAGCAGCTCTCTCAGAGGGCAAGGCGGGGCGGCCCACTGAGGCAAGCCGAAGCAAACTACTTGTGCACGATTTCGTGCACGCTGGGCCTCTAATATATTAATAATTTTTATTAATCAGATATAAGTTGGGATTTAGCATGGAAGAACTAAGGAACAGGTGGAAAACAGTGGAAAGAAAAGAAGAGTGACTGGTGAGAGACACCTTTCAACAGAAAGTGTTAGCCCTACTAAGAACAAGATGATATAGAGAAACGCTTAAAAGTTTAGGAAGCAGTGATTAAAAATGACTTATAAAAAAGGCAAAGTTTACATTGGAAAGAGAAGTGTAAGACTTTCAAGTTTGGATTCACGGAGTATAAGTAAACTGAGAGTAAAAAGACTGAGAGAGCCCAGTTATCATTTGAACTTGGGAGTGGAGGAGACATCCGCAATCTGGCTAGAAGAGACATGACTAAGCACGTGTTTGTACCTGGAAAAAAGGGAATTCTCTTTAATTCTGAAGGTGGGGTTGGGGAGGTGAGTAGCCTACTCATTTTAGGGGTGCAACATTGGAACTAAACTTGTTTCATATTATGTTAATTGGGAATTACTAACTGAATGCATATAAAATGCTATATGAGCGAGCCTTGGCTAGCTTGTTTCCCCCAAACCATGCAAAGTAGTAAGCTGACTTTTGCACTCTATTTATTGACGATATAGTGATTTGATAATTTATCTTTAAAAAGGGCACAGAAGCAAGTGTGTGATTTAAAGCCTTGTGAATAGAAGTCATGACAGTTGAATTTATCAGTAATGAACTTACTTTGTCTTCCTTTTGAAGTCTTCTTTAAGACTTTATCACAAAGAATACATCTCAACATGAAACTTTTTGGAAGGAATACCTGAATTTTATTGGTCCTTCCAACTTCACTAATCCTTCAGTTTAAAATGAATTATTTCCTTTAACAGGGAATCCTTTAGTGTCTATAAAAGTCTTCAGAGGGTGGAGGCTGGCAGGAAAAGTCCATCCCAATAGGACAAGAATGAGGTTCCACCTAGTTGTTCATCACTGCTCCTTGAAATAAATCTTCACTGAAAAGTATACCCACCCACCCCAGCCCAGCCCTTTTGCTGTTCCAGTCCGAGTCAGAGGTCCTGCACCTTTAGCTCTTCTACAATCTGCTACTCTGTGACTCAAGCCTATGTGTGGGCTAAGAAGACTCTTGGGTACCCAGGCAATGGAAACATATCTGATAGAAAAGTTTTACTAACTTTTCAAGAAGAAAGAAAAAAGAAAGAAAGAAAGAAAGAAAGAAAGAAAGAAAGAAAGAAAGAAAGAAAGAAAGAAAGAAAGAAAGAAAGAAAGAGCTCAGTCCAGAGGATTGCTTAAAACCAAATTGCAATCCTCTTCCTGTAAGAAGAAAAAAAAATAGCACTTCTGTTATTAAAGATACAGCAGAAATGTGTGTTTGTGAAAATCTGTGTTTGAGGATGCATGACAGCTGTGGAGCAAAGTGAATAGGACGTAGCTATTACTTACCTCCTTAGGGACGTGTCTTGTTTGTCAGTAGATTCCCCCTTAACCCCTAGCACAGTACTTTGCATCTCATCCGTCACTCACTAAAAGCATACTGAACTTGTTAATTGTCAGGACAATGCCTTCAGAAAGTGAGAGGTGGTTACCCTCTTACCCTGGCTGCACTCTAGATCAGCGATATCCAGCCTGAGAGGGCACTCGGGCACAGGTTTAGACTCAAGTCACAAAACTGGATGAGCAAGTTATAGCGGAGTCAACTGAGGAAATAGAACTCACGCACAGGGTCACTGCACATCTCTATCCTACTGAGCACTTGAAAAAATGCAAAAGGTGCGTATCATCAGGCAAACGATCGTTTGGTCCAGACTGATAGTTCAGCCTTACTGGAAACATAACTCACCGGTGTTTCTATCTCTCTCTGCCTCTCCCTGCCTCTCTCTGTAAAAATCAATAAAAAATCATAACTCTAAATTAAATCGGCATAAAAATGAAGACCTTTCTTCCCAGAACCACTCAGCCACCCATTAGGGGAACGAGCAGAACACTATGGCTCTGTTTGGGGACCAAACCTGAAAGGCCCACAGTCAGGGCCAGGAGGGTAGATCAGAGAAGAAATTAGGAAGGCAAACACGTGTTTGTGGCAACTCCCTTCTCTGTGGACCGTTGCCCAGATCTGGCCCCAAACCTAGGGCGGCCACAGCTTCTGTACCAGCGCAGCCTCCTGCCCTAGCACAGTCACATCCAGGAATGAGGGAAAACTGCCCACCCAGAGAAGATAATATCTGGAAGGAATGAATATTTGGGAAAAGTCCCAGTGCTACTTTAGTGCCAGCCAGTCCCCACCTTCTCCGGCCCCCTCCCACTGGTTCCTCCCCTTTCAGCTGCTCGAGTTCTTATAAAAACCCCACACAGCCTGTCCCGAACAGCCTGCAGGAGCCTCTTCCACACCGTGCAGCACAAGACACTGAGTGAGGCCAACCACAGGACCACGGAGAGACCATGAAGAGCCTGCTGCTTCTCTCCGTTCTGGCGGCCTTGGCCGTGGCAGCTTTGTGTTATGGTGAGAAATCCTTCTCCTGCCATTTCTCTGGTTTTCTTGTCTGTGTCTGACTTCAGGTTACTTCGACTTTTCCTCTCCCTCCTCCTCTTCTCGCCCCTTTCTCTGTTATAATCTTCAAGTACCATTAACTTAACATTTCCCAAGTTCCAAGCCCCACGTCTCTTCCATCCAGTCTTTTTTTATATCCTAAATACCCAGACTCTATGCTATGTATCAGGCCATTCCTTTCGATGGTCAGTCACTGTACACGTGGAAACTTTGCTATTTCAGAAAGAAGATATAAATTCCCAGCCCTGGAGTCTCATCTTTAAGGATGTTTATTTAGACTTTGGTAACAATTGGTTAAGGATACTGGTCAAACCACTTACCTTTAAAAACATCAGTTTTCACGTGATGTATTAGATAATAGCCCTCTCTAGGGACAGAGCAATCTCATGAATTTACTACATGTGTTTGCTGAATTCACTAAAAAACGAAGTTTTACATTTAAAAGATCTCAGAGAAAAAATAGATCTCATCATTTCAATTGTCAAAAGATAAATTTTGCCTGGTTTCTGTATGTTGTTAAATCGATCTGTCTGTTCAAAGCTTATGAAAGGAAATCTGAAGCAAAACTATTTAGATTATTCAGTCTTATGCTTCAATAATCTGCATATTTGAGCTGTTCTTCAACCTAAAGTATATTAATAACCCTGTGTGGCATGCGTTTGTTTGTTTTTGCTTCTGACTCTTGAAATGATTCATAAGGTCTCTGTTGTCAGAGGATTTGATTTCTCTGCCTCTTTTTTGAGATTTTCAAGCAGATGCACTTGCTTACACATCTAAGACTCTTCCTGC
Source organism: Eptesicus fuscus (assembly GCF_027574615.1). NCBI lineage: Eukaryota > Metazoa > Chordata > Mammalia > Chiroptera > Vespertilionidae > Eptesicus > Eptesicus fuscus. Next base: position 81,967,257 of record NC_072479.1, read on the forward strand.
CAAGTTTCCCTGCTGGGAAGGTAGAAAGAGGGAGAGTGTTAGAAAGAAGAGAGCATCTGCTTTGACATCATCTCAGTTCTTTCTCTGAACTGGCATTGTGCCCAGTGGGAGCTGGGAGCTGGAGCCAGTGGTTTCTGTGGCTGCCAATTGAACACAGGTTCTTAAGAGGCCTTTGGAACCTCCCAGAAGCCTGTCTTGGTAAAGCCCCACAGAGCATCTGCCCAGCCTGTCTGGAGAAACCTAGCTGTCTTCTAGGCCCGTCTGTCCCTTCCTCAATCTTTCTCTCACGTCCCAGATTAATCAGAGAAGACAGCTCTCTGGAGCTTGTGAAAAGCACTTACATTGTCTTAATTCACTGGGGTGAAAACCTCAGAGCCCCGGGGGAAATTTTAGCCAAGACTGTATTCACCAGCTTCTTCAACATCAGAGAAACTAAAGTGTAGACACAGCGAGGACACAGCTAGAGAAACAACGCACAAGTCAGAAATGCCTGAAATGTGTAGTAACCATATTGTTAACTATATTCTTCACATCTTTGGGACTCTTCCTTCTTCTTCCTTCACTATATTTAGACTATTTCAATGTGTGGTAAATAATAATAAAATGAATCTTCTTTTTTTTAAATTCCAGAATCTCATGAAAGCATGGAATCCTACGAAATCAGTAAGTGAATGTTTGACTTCCTTATTTAAACTTCATGTATTCTGGAATCTCTCCCTGTTCCTAGTCACACAAAATGGTAATACATACCACAGGGAGGAAAAAGAGGGCCTCTTTTGGAAAACTGAAGTAACATTTTAAATCCAATCACTATAAAAATCGCCAGATGAGCAATTTTTTAAAGCTTGAAGCAGTGTACTATTGCCTTTAAACTGCATTCAACCAACTTAGGAGCCATAAAACCTCATTTGGAAATTTTATGTTGGCACCAGGTCAACCACAGAGACGGAAAACAAGGAGTAATGACAAATGGCAAAGTACAGAATTGGAGGCCAAGTCAGCTGAGAGACCACAGATGTCAACATTGCTTAAATGCCACTGAATTTCTAGACTTATAAAGACTGAGTATAAGAGGAAATAACATATCACTCTCATTTTCAATTTGTCCACTACTTCTATCATGTTTAAACTTTCATTTACTCGTAATCTAAAGACATGCTTTACAAGTCATCAGGACAGAGACAATTTCTCCTCAAAAGAATTTTAAAAACACACTTACATAGGAATACCAACATTGAAGAAAAACAAGTTCTTGCCCAAGATCAAAACAAACAAGCAAAATTTCATTGGCCAATGTGACAAGTCTCAAGACACATGTATGGGTGATTACTTTCTTTGGTCAGGCAGTTTATAAAATATATTTATCTTCCCCTTTGGTTGTTGCATATCTTTATTTACATGAAATGCGTGAGTTATTGAGCTCCCAAACATATTTGTGTTAGCGATTACTCGTGGAAATATTTTCACCTACTGTTTCCCTAAAACTGCAATTACTTATTTCTCTTTTGAGGTCCCTTCATTAACAGGAGATACGCTAATACCTTCATATCCTCGCAGCAGAGATGGAGAGCTAAAGCTCAAGAGAGGTGGGTAACAAAACTTGATGGGGAAGTCATTTTTTCACAGTGTAGAAGCCCAGATCAGAATGGAGTGAGAAACAGGTTTCTTTACAAAATAGGTATTGTTTCTAATTGTATCCCCAAATCAAAGAATTTTAAAACAATATGCAGAAAACAACCGAATTTCTAGAAGACTATTTTGTGATCGACTCAAAAGAAGAAGAGAGGATGAAAAAGAGAACAGAAAGAAAAATTCTGTTTTTACTTTAAAAAATATTCCCCCTAAAAGAAAAATGCCCCCTGTTCCACCTCTCCTTTCTGTTCTTCAAATAACTTTTTTTAAATATATTTTTTATTAATTCAGAGAGGAAGGGAAAGGTGGAGAAAGACAGGAACATCAATGATGAGAGAGAATCATTGATCAGCTGCCTCCTGCACGCCCCTTACTGGGGATCAAGCCTGCAACCCAGGCATGTGCCTTGACCAGGAATGGTAACCTCCTGGTTCATGGTCCAAACGTGCAACCACTGAGCCACACCGGCCGCATCAAAGGTCTCTTGATATGGGGTTGTGATAAATGGGATCTCTCTCCAATATTTTCTGATAATCTTTTCTCCTTTTTCTTATTTCTCCCTCCTCTTTATACTTCTCAATCTGGGCTTCTTTCCCACCTCTCCCCCTTCCCCCACTTCCTAGGGTCCGAGAACGCACCAAGCCTGCCTACGAGATCAACCGGGAAGCCTGTGACGACCACAAACTTTGCGAGCGCTACGCCATGATTTATGGATACAACGCAGCCTACAATCGCTATGCCCGGCAGCTCAGAGGGCGCAAATGAGAGCAGAAAAAGCAGTGTTCTCTCCAGTGCCTGGCGCCTGGTTTTGTACTCCTTTGCAGTAGCAGCACCGAACCATATACACGTATACGAATTGCTTGTTTCTTAAACGTTCCCCTCTGGCTGCGCCCTTCCTCCCTGCCCCCGGATTGATACATAAGGAAAGCACAGTGTAGTGAAGGTGGGAGAGGCGTTGCGATGTGTGATTATGAATAAAATTCTGGTTGGATACTTTCATTTCGTGAGTCTGAGTTCTTCTGAGAAAATGCTGAGATGTATAAGTCATGGCCCATCTAGCCCAGCATAGGCGATTCTGTTCCTCACGTCCTAGCGTTGACTAGCTCAACTGCATAGAAAGAATGAACTTTAGAAGACATTCACTCAGCCATCATGTGTCTAGACTCTCTCTACCAGGGGGGGTAAGTGAATGATTGCTTCCTATTAGGTATTTTCAAGGATTTTCAAACATCATAGGAGATTAATCATATCATTTTCCTGCTTTCTGACTTTAAATGGCCCCTAAATTCCTTGTGTGTGTGATTTCTGACTCTGTTTCTTGACTCATCACCTGCACTTGAATGTTATCATTTCCTAAGATGCCACAGTTTTGACTCTTGCTTGAGCCAAGAAAATAGGTTTACTTTCATAATCACCGGAGATTTTTAAAAATATTTTTTTATTTTTAAATTATAGTTTATGTATATTATATTAGTTTCAGGTGTGCAACCCCGTGATTAGACTTTTATGTAACTTACAAACTGATCACCCAGAAATCTCGCACCCATCTGACACCACATGTCGTTATTATGGTATCATTGACTTATATTCCCTAGGCTGTGCTTTACATAACCCTGACTTTTCTGTAACTACCAATTTGTACTTCTTAATCCCTTCACCTTTTTCTCCTTCAAAATGTTCTCTGTATCTATGAGTCTGTTTCATATTCACTAGAGATTTTTTTTTTTTTTTTTAATGAAGCCATCATGCAATTTGGAGCCAGAAGATGCTGCAGCTCCTTTAAGCCTGATTTGCTGAGGAGGAAATGAGGTTCCAGAGTTGCTGCTTGGTAGGTAGGGACAGAGACCAAGACTCAAGCCCAATTGCGACCTTGTTCTTTTCTACCTGAGAACTTACTCATGCCCCGCTCTTAAATCCGTCTTTTCTGGTAGACCCACTGCCTCAGTCTCGTTAGTGGTGTGTCTTTTCACTCCTTCGAAATTCTGCCCAAATCTCAAGCACTTTGTGAAATCAGTGATGATGAAATCCACCAGCTCCCATCCCACCACTCAAACGAGGATGCAGCCCTTTGAGAATTAATGTAAAAAATGATATTATTCAACTCATGGTTTGATTAAAGTTTCTGTTTTATGTATGTGTGTTTGCATTATGGTCATTTCTTTGAAGGTAAACACTGTAATTGCAATTTTTTTCTCTCTATAGCCTTGGAACTATTTTCTGTTCATAAGATTATTCAATGAAAGCTGAATAAACAACAGATTAGTCACGCCTAGAAGTGATCACCCAGTTCTGAACTGTTAGATTCATATAATAGGGTGTTTGTATAATTTAAACCATTGTCATATTAATGCAATGATGTGTTTTATAATTTTCTAAGCTCTTTTGCATATTCATTCTATCTTACAACAACTTAGAAGATGGGTAATATGTAATAGATGCCACTCAGGCTGAGGAATTGTGCACCTGGCCACCAGAAATATAAGCAGTTGGTGGTTCTCAGCTAAAAACTTGAGTGCCACAGATCTCTAGAGCTCTCTCTGTGCGTATCTTTCTCCTCACTGGTACCCTTCTCTGTGATGGTTAGCCACCTCTTTGCACTCCCAGCTCCATCTCCTCAATTTAGGGAGGCCATAAGGGGGTTCCATTTTCTGTCATATGATCTGAACACTACAGGAAGTAAGTTGGGCAGCTATATAGCTCACCTCATTTGTTCTCCATCTCTTATATAACCATGTTGAGTAATCTAAAAGAATGCAAATATGGAGAAAAAGGGAACAAAATAAAAGAGAAGGGACAAATTTAAAACAAATGGCAAAATAGACTTAAACCTAACTATCTCAATAATCTTATTATATGTAAACTAGTGGCCCAGTGCACGAAATTCATGCATGGGGGGATGTGTCCCTCAGCCTGGTCTGCACTCTCTCCAGCCTGGGACACCTCGGGGGATGTCCGACTGCCAGTTTAGGCCCGATCCCATTGGCAGTCAGACATCCCTCTCATAATCCAGGACTGCTGGCTCCTAACTGCTCACCTGCCTGCCTGCCTAATCGCCCCTAACCACTCTGCCTGTCGGCCTGCTCACCCCCAACTGCCCCCCACGCCGCCGGCCTGCTCTCCCCCAACTGCCCCCCCTTCCAGTCTGATTGCCCCTAACTGGCCCCCCCTGCTGGCCTGCTCACCCCCAACTGCCCCCCCACTGGCCTGCTCTCCCCCAACTGCCCCCCTTCCAATCTGATCACCCCTAATTAGCCCCCCTGATGGCCTGCTCACCCCCAACTGCCCCCCCACTGGCCTTTTTGCCTCCAACTGCCCCCCCCGTGGCCTTATCGCCTCCAACTGCCACCCCACCAGACTTCTCACCCCCAACTGCCCCCCTCTGCCAGCCTGCTCACCCCTAACCACCTCTGCTTCAGCCCCACCACCATGACTTTGTCCAGAAGGACATCCGGAAGGTCTCCTGGTCTAATTAGAATATTAACCTTTTATTAGTATAGATAAACTAAACAGTCCAATTATTTTTTACTTCTATACATACTATAAATTCTACAGTACATTTTTATTATTTTTGCTTTAAACCTTCGATTATTTTTTTAGAAGGTTTAGATAATACAAAAATAACTCATACATTTACCTATGCAGTTTCCACTTCTAGAGCTCTTCATTCTTTTGTGTACATCCAGATTGCCATCTGGTGTCATTTTCCTTCTGCCCGAAGGACTTTCCTTAACATTTCTGGTAGTTCAGGTTTACTGGATTTCTTGCATTTTGAAAGTATGATTTCATATTTGAAAGATATTTTTATTGTATACAGAATTTCTTTTTTATTTTTTAATTTATAATTGACATGCAATATCCTACCTAATAATAGACAAATATGCAAATTGACCGTACCTTCGCTATGCCCGCGATTGGCCAGGAGGTGCAGGGGGGGCGGGATTCGGGGTGGCCGGGGTGGCCGATTGGGCCGGTGGCAAGCTGAGCTCGAGTCACCAGCGGCAGCTCGAGCTCAGCGTCTGTGCCATGGCTGTGCTGCGGCACAGAAGGGGCCGCTGGGGCAGCAAGCTCACGTCCCACTGCGGACCATCAAAAGCAGGGGAGCTGGATGCCTGTCCGCTCAGGCACCAGGCCTTTCAGAAGCCTTCGCCGCGCTGGAGGCTTCTGAAAGGCCTGGTGCACCAGCGGACAGATACCCAGCTCCCCCGTGATCGAAAGCGAAAGCGTGGGAGCTGGGGGTGCCTGTCCTCTCAGGCACCAGGCACCCAGCTCCCCCGTGATCGAAAGCGAAAGCATGTAGGGGACCCTACACGTGCATGATTCAATCATGCACTGGGCCTCTAGTTGTTTTATATTAGCCTCAGATATAAAACATGGTGGTTAGATCCTATATAATAAAGAGGTAATATGCAAGTTGACTGTCACTCCAACACACAAGATGGCTGCCCCCATGTGGTCAAAGATGGCCACCCCCATGTGGACACAAGATGGCCAGCAGGGGAGGGCAGTTGGGAGGGACCAGGCCTGCAGGGGATGGTGGTTTGGGGCAATCAGTCCTGCAGGGGAGGGCAGTTAGGGGTGACCAGGCCTGCAGGGGAGGGCAGTTTGGGGTGACCAGGCCTGCAAGGGAGGGTAGTTGGGGGTGACCGGGCCAGCAAAGGAGGGCAGTTGGGGGTGACCGGGCCAGCAAAGGAGGGCAGTTGTGGGGGACCAGGCCTGCAGGGGAGGGCAGTTGGGGGTGACCCAGGCCTGCAGGGGAGGGCAGTTGGGGGGGACCCAGGCCTGCAGGGGGGGTTGGTGAGGGGCAACCAGGCTGGAAGGGGAGGGCACTTAGGGGCAACCAGGCTGGCAAGGGGGGGAAGTTAGGGGTGACCGAGCAAGTAGGGAAGGGCAGTTGGGGGTGACCAGGCCAGCAGGGGTGGGCAGTTAGGGACAATCAGGCCAGCAGGGGAGCATTTTAGAGTCTATCAGGCTGCAGGGAAGTGGTTAGGGGGTGATCAGGCAGGCAGGTAGGTGAGCAGTTGGGAGCCAGCAGTCCTGGATTCTAAGAGGGATCCCATATTGGAGAGGGTGCAAGCTTGGCTGAGGGACACACACCCCCATGCACAAATTTCATGCACCGGGCCTCTAGTAATTATGTAATTTACAAAGTGATCCCCCAATAATTCAAGTGCCCACCTAGCATCATCCATGGTTATTGCAATATTACTCTCTTCCCTATACTAAACTTTACATCCTGGTAACTATTTTGTAATTACCAATTTGTACTTCTTAATCCCTTCATTTTGTTACTCACCTCCCCCACCCACCTCCCATATGAGAACCCTGGGTTTGTTCTCTGTATCTATGAATCTGTTTCTGTTTTGTTTATTTACTTATTTTGTTCTAATTTTGCTTAGCATAATATCTTCTAGGACCATTCATACTGTTGCGAGTGGTAAGATTTTATTATTTTTATGGCTGAGTAATATTCCATTGTATATATGTATCACCTACTTTTCCTTTTCATGAATTTATTAGGGTGACACTGGTTAACAAAATATATACACTTCAGGTGCATAATTCCACTACATATCACCTGTACACTATATTGTGTGTTCACCACCCCAAGTCAAGTCTCCTTCCATCACCATTTATCCCCCCTATACCCTCCTCACCTCTTTCCATCACCCCTGCCCTCCAACAATCACCACACTGGTGTCTGTATCCATGAGTTTTTTAACATTTTTTTTTATTTTTTGCTCAGTCCCTCCACCCACAGCCCCAACAACTGTCAGCCTGCTCTCTATCAATGAATCTGTCTCTATTTTGCTTGTTAGTTACATAATACACAAGAATAAACTCAAAATGGATTAAATATTAGACTGGAATCCATAAAAAAAAATCCTAGAAGAAAACATAGGCAGTAAAATCTTGGAGATTTCTCAAAGCAATATTTTTTTTGATATATCTCCTCAGGCAAGGAAAACAAAGGAAAAAATAAACAAAAACAAATGGGATTACATCATACTAAAAAGTTTTGCACCACCTTTTCTTTATTCAATCATTTATTGATAGGCACCTGGGCTGCTTCCATATCTTGGCTATTATAAATAACACTGCAATGAACATAGGAGTGCATTTATCTGTTCAAATTAGTGGTTTTGATTTCTTTGGATATATGCCAAGAAGTGGAATCACTGGGTCATAATGTAGTTCTATTTTTTTTGAGGAAACTCTGTACTGTTTTCCATAGTGGCTGCACCAATCTGCATTCCCACCAACAGTACACAAGGTTTTAATTTTCTCCACATCCTCACCAACACTTGTTATTTATTGATTTATTGATGCTAGCCATTTTGAAAGGTGTGAGGTGATATCGCATTATGGTTTTAATTTGCCTTTTTCTGATGATTAGTGACCTTGACCATTTGTATGTCCTCTTTGGAGAAGTGTCAATTCAGATCCTCTGCCCATTTTTTAAATTGGATTGATTGTCTTTTGGGGATTATATGAGTTCTTTATAAATTTTAAATATTAACTCCTTATCGGATGTATCATTGACAAATATCTTTTAGCATTCAGTAGGTTGTCTTTTCATTTTGTTGATGTTTTCCTTTGCTGTTCAGTTTGATGTAGTCCTATTTGTTGATTTTTTCTTTGATTCCCTTGCCCAAAGACAATAAACTGGGATAATCACAGGACTCACTTGTTTCATATGTACTGTTTCAACTTTAGTTGTTTCTTAAGAGGGTAAACCCCATGTTGGCTAAAAGCCCATTAAATCAGGTAGGACTCTGAATTAACATCTCTCCCTCAGTGTTGCCCCATAAAATTGAATGGTGCATTTATTTCAACTGCATAATAGTTCAAATACTCACTCTGCCTAGTTTCCTCATCCCTCTTATATGTTGTATCCAAGGGTACCCTCTAATAAATCACCTGCACACTAATCTTTGAGTCTTAGAGTCTATTTCTTAGGTAGCAAATAGTGGGACCAGGATCCTCTAGCTCCAAACTCCTTGTTTTATTCATTACTAGAGGCCCAGTGCACGAAATTCATGCACTCAGGGGTGGAGGAGTTCCTGTGCCCTCTTGCAGTCCAGGAGCCCTCAGGGAATATCCGACTGCCATGGAGGTGGGAGAGGCTCCCACCCCCACTGCTGCGCTTGCCAGCCATTAGCCCAACTTCTGGCTGAGCGGCGCTCCCCCTGTGGGAGCACACTGACCACCAGGGGGCAGCTCCTGTGTTGAGCATCTGCCCCCTGGTGGTCAGTGCACATCATAGTGACTGGTAGTTCTGCCATGCAGTCGATTTACATATCTGAACTCTCAGGATACAACACTAGATTCATAGTTTTGATCTGGCAAGGAGTTCAGCAATAACTGAATTCAACTCCCTCATTTTACATTGAGTAATTTGTGAGTTTAGGAACTAGATGACTATTCTAAAGGCAGATAATTTTATTCTCTTGAGAAATTCACTTGTACTGACCTCAATAAATCTAATTTATTAAGCCAACTTTTAAAAGGGTTATGTACAAATGGTCTATGTATTTGTACCAACTTCCCATTGTGAATAGTTGCACTTTCCAATCTGATAAATCAATGTTTAATGTAGTTTCCACCTTAGTCAACATTTTAGGCTAGCCACCTGCTCAGTTCTATTAATTTTGTGATATATTCTGATTTTTTTCAGATCTAAGACACATGAAGTGATAGGTCACAGATCTTATTTTCTTCTTTTATAATCTTGGTAAGGCTTTCCCAGACTATTACATCTTAGGAACTTAATAATGTTTAATCACAGGCAGAATGCTCTGCTCCCATCTCATAAAAGGAATTTATCATTTTAACATAGTGTTTGTGATTAAGGACTTTGGAAATAGGTCTCCCAGCAACACCACTTAGAACAGTGTCATTTTTGGGCAAGTTAATTAATCTCACTAGATCTTAGTTCCCTTATATATAAAATAAGATGACACTAATTCTAGTACAGATCTTAGTGTTGTAAACACTAAATAAATGAGTATATGTAAAGTGCACAAAACACTGTCTGGCATATAGTAAGTGCTTAATAAATGTTAGCTATTCTCACTGTTATTTTTTATTATATTACCAATTAGAGGCCTGATGCATGAAATTCATGCAAGAGTAGGCCTTCCTTCCCCCAGCTGCTGGCACCAGCTTCCCTCTGGCACCCAGCACCCGGGCTTCCCTCCAGCCGCCGGCTTCATCCGGAAGGTTATACAGAAAGATGTCCAGTCTAATTAGCATATTACTCTTATTATAGATATTATTGTAATATACTATATTTTTATATTAATAAATGACAAGGCATTACCTCTATGGGGATTTCCACTTATGCCTTAAAAACTGCCAGCAGAACATATAGCTAAAAACTATTGATAGTACTGGCCGACTTGTACTCACTCCACTCTTTCTCTCTTCTCCACTATGACATATCTGCCTATGCTGATGAAGCATGCAGTTTCAGAAGACCAAGCCAGGGAAATACATTTTGATTCAAGGGTAAGTCATTATGTTAACTTTCATGTTTTACTGGGTTTGGATTCATGCATTAATATTTTTATGCAGTCATAAAAGTATTCGTATTAGCCCTAGTTTGGCTCAGTGGATAGAGCATAGGCTTGGGGACTGAAGGATCCTGGGTTTGATTCCAGTCAAGGGCACATGCCTGGGTTGTGGGCTTGATCCCCAGTTGAGGGCGTGCAGAAGGCAGCCGATCAAGGATTCTCTTTAATCATAGATGTTTCTATCTCTCTCTCCCTCTCTCTTCCTCTCTGAAATCAATAAAAAATATATATTAAGAAAATAAATAATAATTTTAAAGTATCTGTATTACAGTGGAATTAAATTTATATACTTATATAGTAGTAGTAGTATATTTAAGCACCATTTCATCCCTATCTCTACCTTTCTTTCTTTTTCTTTAATATATTTTTATTGATTTCAGTAAGGAAGGGAGAGGGAGAGAGAGATAGAAACATCAATGATTAAAGAGAACCATTGATTGGCTGCCTCCCACACAACCCCCACTGGGGATCTAGTCCACAACCCAGGCATGTACCCTGACTGGGAATCAAACTACAAGGCAACTTCCTTGTTCATAGGTTAACATTCAACCACTGGGCCATGCCAGCTGGACTCTACCTCTGCCTTTTCAATAAAGGAAATCTCAAGTAACCTATTGTTCTATATCCAAGTTCTTTAGTAACTTGATTATACACCATTTATAGCTTTTCCTTCAATTTCTCAATCCTAATGTTTTAGACCCACTTCTTTGTCATAATACAGAACTCTCATGATAGTAAATTCTACCCTGAACTCATTTTGATTTGGAACCCTGAAACTTTGTCTACATTACCTCTATTTTTTAATTCATGAATTAGGGTTCTACTGTATCCTAGGTGGCCCTCGTCTGAAACCCAGACATGGTTACCCATCTGACTATTGCCAGATATGCCTTCTGCCATGCCCTCTTTACCAGTAAGAATCCCTGGCAGTTGATGTTAATTTAGAAAAGAACCTGTTAATCCACTCTACTTTTCCTACAAGAATAATTACCTTTACATGATGTGTTACTCACCTTAAATTATCAAGCATTATATGTAGTATATTCTCAGTAGATAGAATATAGGGGTCTGAAAAGTAAGGCAGGAATGGCTCTATTTATCATAGTGTGTAACCACATGAAGAATTTATATTTTTTCATTCCTAAAATTATATCTGTTGGCCTGGAAATCCTGGCTCATATAGAGAGAACACTTTCACCATTGGACATTGGAAGACTCCCATTTAAGCTCTAGATACTGCCCAATTACTTTCAATGCTTCTTTGTCAAAATTTTTAAATGTTTGTCCAAAGAGCAAGGCTCTTCATACTAAGAAACTAATTAACAAGTAAAATACTCATCTTTCCTGCCCTAACCGGTGTGGCTCAGTGGATAGAGCGTCGGCCTCTGGACTCAAGGGTCCCAGGTTCGATTCCGGTCAAGGGCATGTACCTTGGTTGCGGGCACATCCCCAGTAGGGGGTGTGCAGGAGGCAGCTGATCGATGATTCTCTCTCCTCGATGTTTCTAACTCTCTATCCCTCTCCTTTCCTCTCTGTAAAAAATCAATAAAATATATTTAAAAAAAATACTCATCTTTCCTAATGGGGGATAATTAAACATAATAACCAGGAGAAGATAGGATTTCTGAATCTAAGGAAGGAAAAATGCATTTGATATCCAGGTAATCCATTTGGAATATCTCTTGATATTTCTCTGCCCAATCATGATACTGAATGGACAAGCATATTAGCCATGGTCTGAGAAAGGTGTGGTCACGAGGAGTTCACAACTCGTAGGAATGAAAAGTCTATTTCACTTACCAAGTTAGACGCCTAGACCACCAGATGTGCTAAGAGTGAGAGAACCTAGAATGGATTGTTGGAAAAAAAGACAATGAAGATTAGTAGTGGACTCACAACCAGCTGCAGCAGCATGGGCTGTAGTTTGTCCCACTAACTTTCACCAATATTGTGACCTGCCCCCAGGAGCAGACTTCAAACAGGAGAATATACCAAAGGAGAGATTATAGGAAAGAGAAGAGTGCCATTACAGTAAAACTGGGAAATTACACTGAGTGGCCAGATTATTATGATCTCTAAACGCATAATAATCTGGCCACTCAGTGTATATCCTATATAATAAAAGGCTAATATGCAAATTGTCCTCTCGACCAGCAGGCAGGCCAGCCAACTGCCCATGTCCCCTCCTCCTGGCCAGGCTGGCCGTACCCCACCCATGCACGAATTCATTCATATATATACTGAGTTGCCAGGTTATTATGCATTCAGAGATCATAATAATCTGGCCACTCAGTGTACATTTCTATAAAACAGCCACAACATCCAGGAAAGTGTGACTAGAACCTATCTAATATTGCAATTTTCCTGGAAAAGAGACCAATCCGATCCTGCAGAAGCTGCTCCTGACATATTGTATGAAGCAAGTGGATGTCACAGTACAAGTGTGTATGGTAATTGACGTTGTGATGCTTTGTCCAGATCCCATCTTTCACTCATTCCCTGGGATGCTGGTCGCTGATGGCTTTCAACTGGCTGAGTTTCTCTCTTAAAATTGCTCTTAGCTGAAAAGAGCAACTTGCCCCAAATCACATCCCTTTTCAGAAATAGCCTACATCCAAAAACTGGTCAATGCAGTTGTATGAAAACCTAGCTCCCTTTTCTGACACTGGCATTTGTCAGTCTTGTGATTGCTTCTTTCTTATTTCCCTTTCCCTTGACAGCACAATGTTAAAAAGCCAGAATATGCCATGGCTTAATTGCACAGTTTGTGAATATATGTATATGTACATGTACACACACACACACACACACACACACACACACACACACACGTAAAGCAGAGTAGGAAGATAGAATTGGGAGCCTCCCAGTGGCCTCCAAATTTATCCTAGGGCTTAATTAACTTGGTTTCAATTTTTCTCATTTAAAAATGAAACCCCCAACTATCCTCAAGTAAGTCAATACTAGAAACTACATTATGAGATTCATCTGTGAATTTCTTTAGAGAAATGAACTGGGTGACCTGTTGGGGTTTTTTTCCATGTTTCATTTCTCTGAATTCAGGCATTGAAAGCTAACCAACAAAGAAAGCCAGGAACATAAGTCATCTGGGGTTGTTAAAACATGAGGTTAAGCTTTGAAAATACTGTTCAAGAACTGTACTCTTTCCTCAGTTAATAGAGGAGATTTTTATGATGTTTGCCTAGAAACACTCTGACTCCTTTACTTTGGAGGGAGCAATACACAAAATTTGTCTCTATCCATTCCATGTAAGGATAATAACCACTGCTTTTGACCACAGCCCTATAATAAAGTAGGAAAATAATCTGCATACATTTGGATACCTGCTTTTAAACATTCTTAGAGAGAGAGAAGTTTTCTTTTTACAGAGTCTTGGAAAGATTCCTAAAGGATAATGATTTTTTTATTATAAAATTGTTCTAAGAAAACCCTAAGTGCTATGACTTAATCCTAGGAGTGAATTAAACCTCAAACATGGAAGTATTCCAAAGAAGACATTGTAGAGCTAAGAAAGAGATAAATTTTCACTAAACTAGTAAATAAATTTCTATAAAACAGCACAGTATCCAGGAAAAAGTGACTAGAACTGCAAAGTGTCATAGAAGCACATGGGCAAGAAAAAACATTCATCTTTTTTGAAAACGTTTTTTTGTGGTGTTAAGTATTAAGTAACCAAGATCCCTCATTTTTAATCCAACTATCAATGTGACAAAATAACAAGGGTCAGAAACTCAAAATGGTTGTTAAAGATTAAACACCTTCAATTCTTTGCTGCTTTCTGATTACATGCATGTGTTGTAAATCTTCCTTATTTTAGAATTTCCTAAATTTTTTGCTCCCAAGACTTTAAGTTAAAATGCTCTTGGTTGAGCATCGACCTAGGAACCAGGAGCTCATGGATCAATTCCTGGTCAGGGCACATGCCCAGGTTGTGGGCTCAGTCCCCAATAGGGGGCATGCAGGAGACAGCCAATCAATGTTTCTCTCTTGTCATTGATGTTTCTCCCTTCCTCTCCTTAATCAATAAAAATATACTTTTAAAAAAATAAATAAATAAATAATAAATAAATAAATAAATAAAGTGCTCTTAAAATCATATGGACCCACTCAGAATTCAGATGTTAAAAATATAATTAGAAATGGAAATCTAGGTCATAGAAGCTTTAAAGTGTTGTGTGTTTTTCCTCCCCTGAAATAAACTTTCATGGCTTACTATCTTAGAAGGGGACTCACATTAAAAGAGGTTACCTTTTATATAAGGTAAGATATATCCACTGTTGTTTAATACCACAGTTTATAAAAGCAATATTTAATGAAGTTGCCATGTATTTAACATTTGACAAATATTTATCAAGTACCTATTCTTTAACATACAATATGGCCATAGAGTAGCAGATGATCATTCAGTTTGCACTTAATACTCTAGTGTTAGGAAATTATCTGTGTCACATGATTTCTCAGTTCATTTTGATAACTAATTGTTAGGATAGAAGTTTTTCATATATTGAATCAATTTAAACATTTAATCTTAATTCTTATCTCTAGAAAAAAAATTAATACATTTTATTGCCTTATTTCTCTTCTTTTAAAACTTCCACATACATCTTCACATACCCAAGTGTCTCCTCCCTCTCTCTCTCTCTCTCTCTCTCTCGCTCGCTCGCTCTCTCTTTCTCTCAGCAAACAAAAACACAAATTTTATTTATTTGTAAAATAAACTCTTTTCTTTTTCTTGTGCATGGTGGCCTGGTATATCAGCCATGGTCTGAGAAGGGCATGGTGACCAGGAGCTCACAACTCTCAGTATTGTACACTTAAAAAAATTTTTAAGAGGGTAGATCTTATGTTAAGTGTGCTTAACAGAATAAAATTTTTAAAATTAAAAAATAAAATGCATAGTTTTGCTGTCTTAGAATCATGAAAAATGGAATCTATGGAGTTGGGTTATTTTGGGGGTTTTGTTTGTTTTTGGGTTTTGTTGTTTTTTTTTTTTGCAGAGAAGAAGGAAGTCGAATGCTTTATTGACAGAATCAATCAAACACTCATGGCTACAAGGACCCAACACTGCACACTGCGACATTCACATTACCCCTATCTAAATGTGATTCCTCTCGGTTCCTTCAATTTTTTACAATGATTACAGAGCAGTTCTACATGGAAACCACCTCACCCACATCACCCCTGTCCACTCAGTTTTTAGAGACAAACAGCTTCGTCCAAATTTATAAAAAGATAGGCTAAAAGACAAAAAAAAATTATCAACTAAAATAAGCTGTCAGACCTAATCAAGAATGGCTTAATATTACTAATGCTCTTCTTTGAACATTTCACTTGGGTGCGTTATTAGAGCTACTAGTTCAGGGTTCCAATCAAGTGCAACAATTTGTAGGCTTTTGATTCAAGCTCTCTAAGAGTATTCCAAGTATATTCAAAAGAACCGACACTCTCAAGATAATGTACACAGTATTTTTTAATATCTATGTTTTCGGTTCTCTGGCGCAAGATATTCCTCACCTGGGTGCTTTCAGGCTTCAACCAAATAGCATGAATAGTAGGGAATGAGAACTTTCCCTCTGTGAGATCTTCACAGAAGCTTTTGTTTTCACTATATTCTTCCGAGTGTAGATTAGCATAATCATCTCTAATTTGGAAAAAGAGCCCAAGTGTATCAAGTAGTGACTTTAAATCTTCTTTGTAATCAAAGAACAACTGCATGAGACCTACTGCTAATCCAAACAGTCCACCTGTCTTTTGCTGCACCATAGCTTTATATTCTTCTTCAGTGGGACAAGTGTAGCTATCCCTCCAATGAATATCTAGGCCTTGTCCCTGATGGAGTTCCAAGAGCTGGTGCGTAAAAAGCTTAACTGCATTTAGGTGATCAAGAGCTAAGACTTTCTCTAGGCCAAGAAAATATACATATTTGGCAGAATTGATGACAGACGGAATCCCATAGATGCTGTGTGCCACGGGAAAGCCACGTCGGAGTTTCGAGTTGTCTTCGATATCATCAATGAGCAAACTGACATTATGCAACATTTCTGTCACTTCAATGATAATCTGAAGCTTGTCGTCTGGAATTTTTAGCCAATGATTAAATGCCTGTGAAAGTTTGGTTCTCACTTGCTTACCTGGTAACAGAAGCAAGTACTTGTGGGGTTCTAGAAGAATTCTTTGGACTTTTTCTTGAGTCTTCTCCATTGTTGTTGAGTTTCAAAGATGGTGGTTCAGCGATGAGATCACAGCTTCCGCGCCACCGGTCCAGGAGTCTGGAGTTGGGTCATTTTTGAAAAGAACATTTCAATTTGTTTCTGGATTTCTCATGAGGGGAATTTGTCTGTAAATTGTTGCTGAATGAATGTGTTTGTGGGGATAAGGAGAGGCCAGGGCTGCTTCTTCACTGTCTTGTTCATGTCACCTTCCCCCATGCATCATTTTCTGAATATATTCTAGTTCATCAACATCTGTCCTGTGGACTCCAACACATTATCCCCCATCCTGTCCTTGTGAGCACATTTTATCATCTAAGTATATCTTATTCCTTTTTAAATGTCATCTTGTTGAGTTCCATAGTTGAGATAATTTTGTTATTTATTTTGCTCTTTCTGGAAGATGTGACTCATCTGAAAATTTAATGAGAATGTCTTCATTTATGCCTTTGAATAAAATATGTTGACCAAAAGGGATTAGAAACAGATTCATCAGGAGAAAAGAGCTAAAGGAGGCGGAGTGAGGAAAGGTCTAGAAGCGCGGCACTAAAAGAAGAGTGCTTGGCATTTAAATTCACTTCAAAGCTGATTGTATCACCGCTGTAGTGCATGCATCCCCACTAGACTAGCCTGCTATATTGGCGATCTCAATGCACATTCAGGGAGCCAACAAGCTTATTACATGTGTTATCCAGGGGCAGTAACTTGGCCCTGTTTGCTTTATTCCACTACCATTCAAAATGCCTAACTGAGTAAGCAGGTGCTACATAATGATTAGCTAAAATTAATCCAGTGTAACCCAGCGAACTGGGCCAAGAGGACAGAAGGCAAACATAGTTCATCAAAAATTTTACAATGGCCCTGACCGATTTGGCTCACTGGATAGAGCATCGGCCTGCAGACTGAAGGGTCCCAGGTTCAATTCCAGTCAAGGGCATGTACCTTGGTTCCGGGCACATCCCCAGTAGGGGGTGTGCAGCAGGCAGCTGATTGTTGTTTCTCTCTCGTCGATGTTTCTAGCTCTCTATCCCTCTCCCTTCCTCTCTGTAAAAATGCAATAAAATATATATTTAAAAAAAATTTTTTTTACTATGAATCAGATTAAAGTCTCCTGGAAGAAGTGATATTTAGAGGATTCCCCAGGCCAGGCCATCCTCATTCCTCCCCACTCCAGAGCTTTGAGTCCATGTTAGGCAGGTACTAACAAGAGCCTTGGCATAGATAGTCCCGAGACCAGGGCAGTCTGAGACAGAACCGTGACAAAG
This sequence comes from Eptesicus fuscus, assembly GCF_027574615.1. Taxonomy (NCBI): domain Eukaryota; kingdom Metazoa; phylum Chordata; class Mammalia; order Chiroptera; family Vespertilionidae; genus Eptesicus; species Eptesicus fuscus. Next base: position 81,984,957 of record NC_072479.1, read on the forward strand.
AAGGAAAATATTGTCTTTAACATTAACACTTTTCCCTTCCAGTTTCTCTTTTTCTATCTCCTCCCTCCCCACTGCTGGTGGAAACAGGTTTGCCTTTGTCATTCCAAGGAGATGTCTGTATTTTAAAAACAGACTTTGGAGAGGACTATGTTGACCAAAAAAATTAGTCTCAAACAGTGACCATAAAGGAAGCAAGATAAGCTGCTGAAACAAGATGTTTGGGGCATGGCTCCAAGAGTATCTCTCAAATCACATTATAAAGTAGCAACCTTGTCTGACAACAAGGAAAGAGGCTCTTCTTTGCCACAGGTTTGTCAAGCTGTGAATCAAGTGTGAAGGAAAAGAGACCCAAACCAACCTCATGCCAGAAAGAGTCTCTACATGAAAAGGAAGCTAGAGCTTATCTGAACTCCTGGGAATGACTAGTTTCTGGAGGCCCTGCATGTTCCCAGTATCTATAAGAAGTCAAGCTTGGTTTGAAGAAAAGTATGCTAGACCTAACCTCTAGAATGTCAGCTGTGTGTGTGTGTGTGTGTGTGTGTGTGTGTGTGTGTGTGTGTGTGTGTGATGAGAGAAAGAGGAGTGGCAAGCTCATTGCAGATAACCCTTCTCTGACCCAGCTCAATGCAAATCCAACTCAAGATCTTCTCCACAGAAGCTCTGCACTTACTTCTGCCCTAGGAACCCTGGGTGGATGGTATTAATTTTCAGTTTTTATAAATGGGTTTATTACAAATGCTTTCACATACATACATATTTCCACCCGTACTAACAGGATCAATGGGTTGTAAGTCAAGCAAACATTATCATTCATAATCAAGAGATGTGAAAGCTGGATGTTAGCTAGGTTAAAGTCATGAGTAAGATAACCAGCACTGGAACTCAGTTTTCAATTCCTGAATATCCCCTTTTTCACTTCAGGTAAGAAGTTCAGGAGTCTTTTTGCAAAGGCAAAACTAGGATTGGAGAATGTTTGCAAACTGACCAAACTTTGAACAGCTTAGAAGAGGACCCAACCCTAATGCTAGAAGAAATGTTGAAAATGAGAAATTCCTTTGAAGTCATCTTTCACTTTCTTTCTTTTTTTAATATATTTTATTGATTTTTTACAGAGAGGAAGGGAGAGGGATAGAGGGTTAGAAACATCGATGAGAGAGAAACATCGATCAGCTGCCTCCTGCACACTCCCCACTGGGTATGTGCCCGCAACCAAGGTACATGCCCTTGACCTGGAATCGAACCTGGGACCCTTGAGTCCGCAGGCCAACGCTCTATCCACTGAGCCAAACCGGTTAGGGCCATCTTTCACTTTCTGATAAGACTTCCTTGGGAATCATAAATCTGTATGTTTGAAATCAGTGTAAAGAGCATTTTTAAGTGAAAGAGAGTTGGTTTGCTGTCTTGGAACAAACTAGATCTCTTGGACCAAGTCAAATAATTCCATTTTAGTTTTGCAAGAGGGAAAAATAGACCTGTGCTTCAAAAAATATTTCGTGTTTTTTTTTTCCTTTGCACTCAGTGACCTGGAAGATGAAAAGAAGGCTCCAAGCCAAACCAAAATATGTCCATGGTTTTTCACAAGCTGAACTGGGTTTGCAAATGTTGCCGTTAGAGAGCTTCAAAGTCATATTTCAAGTCTGTGCCTGTCTGGTGTACACATACCTTACAATTTTAAACAATAACATGATTTATTTCCTTCACATTAAAAACAAACATATGACTTGCGGAGGCTAAATAAGATCTTGACGAGATTAACTAGCATAGGTATTTTTATTTAGATGTTCAAATTCTAAAGCTAGCCTTACGTATACTACAGTATCCGTACTTATGAGCCACTGGTTTTCCGAGATCTTTTGTGAGAGACCACTCCATGGTATAGTTTATCTACCAAAGACGCTTTCCCAGCTTTGCTAACCCCGATACACATAAACCTGGGCTTTCAAAGAGAATTGAAAAAAATGCCTCTTTCTGGCTTCAACTACCAAATGAAATGCAAAATAAGTCAAGAGATGGGTGAGTGCCCTAAAGTGAAGGCTTTTGGATGTTCCCCATTTAGTGGCGACACTGCTTTGTTTCTGCAACCCAACATTGGCCAGGGTGCTACTGGACATGTGACTCTTTAGGAAGGGTGAGTTGGAAAGCTTATTTCTTCCTGTGAGGGCATGAAATGTGAGTCACCTTCACCCCACCTGTACTCTCTAAGCTTAATTTTCAGTATCCTTCTCCCTGTCTTTTTTGTGTCCCAATATCTAGAAACAAACAGCCAAAAATTAGAAGAGTAGCCCCCTCCTTTGTTTGACTTCTCCTCATGCCATAATCTTACATGACCCACCCCTTAGAAAGCTCAGATGCATGTGTCCCTTAAACCAGAATGGCTATCTTTATCTTGGTTCATTTTGTGGCTCTATTTTTTAGCCAAACGTATGAGCTCTGAAGATCAGGGGCACTCTGTCTAGAGGAGAATAAATATGATAAGGAAGGGGACTTAAAATGAAGCTATATAACCAATGAAAAGTTTTGTTTGGAGCAGGGATGTATGTGTAGCATCCAGGTAAAAGCATGCAATGGTATAACATGAGAGTAAGGAAAAAGACATATGTTATCCTAAGGGTAGGACTATGAACAAAGGGTAAAAAGCACAGGGAGAAATTTCAGTTTCAATGAATACAAAATCTGAGAGACAAGTTCAAATTTGAAAAGGGCTGTGGAGTAGCTTTTCATCATGAGAGTTTTTTAAACCTGGAGATAACACTGCTTTACAGGGACAAAGAAAAGGGGATTCCAGGAGTGGATTGTCAGACCAGATGAAACTTCAGACCTTAATAGTCTATGTTTGTATCTATGCTCAAAGGGGGAGATATATGAAGCCAGTACTTAAATCCAAAACACCAGCTATTAGCCCCCCTTTCATTCAGAATGGGGAGAAGATTATCTATAATAATAAAAGTGTAATATGCTAATTAGACTGGACAGCCGAACGACCTTCTGGACAGCATTCCGGACGAAGTCACAGCAGCGGGGGCTGAGGCAGAGGCGGTTAGGGGCAATCAGGCAGGCAGGCAGAGACAGTTAGGGGCAATCAGGCAGGCAGGCAGAGACAGTTAGGGGCAATCAGGCAGGCAAGTGGTTAGGGGCGATCAGGCAGGCAGGCAGGTCAGCAGTTAGGAGCCAGCGGTCCTAGATTGCGAGAGGGATGTCCTGGATTGTGAGAGGGTGCAGGCCGGGCTGAGGGACCACACCTTCCCTCGTGTACGAATTATGCGTACTGGGCCTCTAGTACAGTATAAAATGCAAAAAAAAAAAAAAAAAAAAAACACAGACTGAATAAACTGACAAATAGAATGAGCATGCCAGGATAGGCAACTAAGTGTCTGATTATAACTGATCTATTAGATTGGTGAACAGTCACAAAATTATATTAAGTAAATATTTGACATTTTAGGCTCAAAACTTGGCTCTTCATTAACATGCACAGATAACATATTTAAGGTGACAATATTTGGAGCTTGGATTTTACTTTTTGGACAATTGATATAATTCTTTAGCTCTCATTGTAACCAGAGCTCTGAGTTGTGAATTAAATGTGTCAAATGCAGGTAACAGTGAAGAACTTCACAAGGAAGGAAGAAAAGAAAGAATTTATATTACTCTCTAAGTAGCTCATTCCTTATCATCTCAAATATAATTAAACTAATATAAACATGTATTACACATTTTATTTTGCTATGATCCATGTGATATAGTATAAATAAATGATGTGGGGCTTTAAAACAGTAGACAGTAGATGTGGGTTTTATACCTTGTCCTAACACGTACTAGTTTTGTGTTGCTTAACAATGTCACTTAGCCTATTCGACCCACAGTTTCCCTCACTTAGAAAATAAAGTTAATATCTGTTTTACCTACCTGATGGATTATTATGGGGGTTAAGTTGGAAAATGAGAAATTTTGAACTGTAAAGTGCTTATTTAATACATAAGGAGGGAAAACATACATAAAAAGAATTCTTGACTCAGGTTAGATATTTTTATCTACACTATTACATACTTCTATATATAGAACTTGTAAAAATATACCCTAGTCAACCACTTTTTAGCAAATCACAAGTCACTTTTTAAAAAACAGTTATAGGGGGAACCTAATATAAGGTGACAAGAGAAGATTTGACTTTAGGTGGTGGGCACATGGTGCAATATACAGATCTTGTAACCTAGAAACCCACACCTGAAACTTGTATGTTCATGTTGACCAATGTCATCCCAATCAATTTAATAAATAAATATATAATTCTATCGATAATTTTTAAAGTAGGAGCTTCCTATAAGCTACTAGTATACACAGAAATGTAAGAATATACTAATTTATGTACATCTGTGTTTTCCTATAACTTAATACTTCTAACCTAAATCTGAAAATGGAAGACTCTTCATTATATAAAGAGCCAACTCAAGGGAAAATCCTAAAATAAGTTTGGTTTTCTCCAGTGTCTCTCATTTCTCTTTTGTTTGACCTTCCTTCCACCACCACCCCTTCCTTCTGGGTAAAAGGGTGACCCTATGTCAGCCTTTTCAACCCATACCCCACCCCAAAATCTCCCCTTAAAAAGAAATCTGCAGTCAGTCCTGTGTACCCTAATCCATGAAAGTCAATGTTTTTATCCCCAGATATAGCGCCAGCCTAGCCCCCTTTAACTTAAGGAAGATGAGGTATAAGTGAGCAAGTAGAAAAGGTCATGTGCTTAGTTGCCCACTTCCCTCCCCTACCCCAGTTGGCTCTAGACGCTCACAATTCAAATCTCTAAGAGGATCTTTTGTCAATCCTCACCCGAGGATATTTTTCCATTAATTTTTAGGGAGAGTGGAAGAGAGAGGGAAAGACAGAGAGAGAAACATCAATGTGAGAGAAACACATCGATGGGTTGCCTCCTGCACAAGTCCTGACCAGGGCCCTGCAACCAAGGTACGTGCCCTTGACCGGAATTGAACCTGGGACCCTTTTGGTCCACAGGTCGACACTATCCGCTGAGCTAAACTGGCTAGGGCTCTAAGAGAATCTTACTAAGCTGTTCTACTAGGCCAATAAGAGAACAACACTAACCTGAACTTTTGATGTGACTAGCTGTTTTCCTGGTGATTAATCACAAAATGTCAATGTTTATGTAACTACAGTCAAAATCCAGAGGTACCAGCTTGACCAAAACTTTCCTTCTCAATATTACAGTACAGTTCTGTTTGAGTACACAATTTACTAGTACATGAATGTAAGACTGTGTGGTTATATTAAGCTGGCCAGAAAATTATGTTTTCCTTGACAGCAATTAAGGTTTTACCTAAGATCTTCCAGCCTGAAACAATATTTAAAGGTGCATTTTTTTAATTAAGGGGGGAAAATACTGTTAATTAAGCAATGAAACTGTATACCAGGTCCAGAAAACCTATGTTATATCTCAGTTAAAATGCTCTACATTTGAACAATAATGAGGTGTTTATCAATTAACAGTTTTATAAATAGCCATATTAAATATACATTGAAATTACAAAACATCTATTTGCAAAATGTACAGGTATTTTCTTCTATAAGAGAAAAATAATAATCCTTACAACATTCATAATTGCTTTAAAAAAGGAAATGTGAACAATAATAAAATGTTGAGCAGTTACAACATAAAAATTATATAATTTAGACATGGCCAGGTGGATAAGTTGGTTGGCAGCATCCCATACATCAATAAGGTTGTGGGTTCAATTCCTGGTCAGGCCACATACCTAGGTTGTGGATTTGATCCCCAGACAGGACACATATGGTAGTCAACCAATCAACGTTTCTCTCTCCTCCCTCTTTCCTGCTCTCTCCCTTTCTCTCTCTAGAATCAATAAAAACATATCCTCAAGTGAGGATATTTTTAAAAATTATATTATTTAACATTAAAAAGAAGCCTAAAGTACCTTCCATCTGATACTTAAATCTCTTTTCCCTCTACGCTAAGGTCTTTGCTAAGCAGTCAACTGATTAAATACAACTGAAAACATAGACATATGAAAACTGAGATCCATCGGTCAGGAAACTATTGTGCATATAGATGATTTTGACTGGCTTGATCTGATGATTAGCCTATAGTGCTAAGCACAATAAAGATATCAATTTGGATTTAACCAACTTCCTCCTAAATAATAATCCTATATAATAAAGAGTTAATATGCTAATTAGACCAAACAGCAGAAGGACCGTCTGGACTACCTTCCAGACGAAGCCGGGGCTGCGAAGGCCGGCCAAGGCTGTGAGGAGCTGTGAGGGCCAGCCAAGGTTGGAGGCTGCAAGGGGCTGTGAGGGCCAAGCCCCTTGCACGAATTTTGTGCATGGAGCCTCTAGTCATAGTAATAAAAACTAAAGTAGTAATTGCTATTCATTGAGACTCCTTGTGTAACAGACTCTATTCTAAACACTTTACAAAATTGTTCTTTCGGTCCTAAAAATAACCACCAGGGATGGATAGTATTAACTCCATTTTTCAAAAGAGTAAACTGAGACTCAGAGAGAGTAAATAGTATGCTTAGTGTTACCAGACCAAAAAGAGTAGACTTGGGAGTGAAGCCCACAACTGCCTGTGTTCGTTCATCATGCGGGGATTAGGAAGAGATAACACCACTGAGGACTACAAGGCTGGTCAAGAGATGTTAAAACTGCATCTAGAATTCATCTAGCCTGGATCAGAGAATAACAAACCCTGCACATCAGGGTTTGTGAACTTGACAAACCATGTCAAGGTCAGCGAAATATGCTGACTCTGAAAGGAGCCACTAGATACTATAATTTCATCTGGACAAGAATCAAACATAGAAAAATATTCTAGATACAAAAAAAACAAAAATCAGGCTTGTGCAACCACTTCAGGAAAGTAGATTCAGAGTGCGAGGGGTCATAAACACAATTCAGTCAGGAGAGTGAGGACAAAAAGACCAAACACGGCTCCACTCCCTTCAGCCCAACAAGCGATCTGGAGAACAAGAGATAATAGAAATAGGAAGGAAGGTGCAAAGTTAGTTTAGTTAATTTAAACCGAAGTTTATCAGTAAACTGGGAGTAATGATATACTCTTATCACAATAGATAGTCAGGGGGGAATTAAGTGATATTAAACATTTATAGTACCTATATGTTTATATCGGGCATATATAGAATGTATTCAATAAATGTTGGTGGTAGTTTTGTTGGTCTAGAGCAGTGGTTCTCAACCTTTCTAATGCCGTGACCCTTTAATACAGTTCCTCATATGGTGACCTCCAACCATAAAATTATTTTCGTTGCTACTTCATAACTGTAATTTTGCTACTGTTATGAATCATAATGTAAATATCTGTGTTTTCTGATGGTCTTAGGCGACTCTGCTAGCAGTTCTCAACCTGTGGGTCGCGGCAGGTTGAGAACCGCTGCTGTAGAGCCTAAGACCATCCGAAAACACAGATACTTACATTACGATTCATAACAGTAGCAAAGTTACAGTTATGAAGTAGCAACGAAAATAATTTTATGGTTGGGGGTCACCACAACATGAGGAACTGTATTAAAGGGTCACGGCATTAGGAAGGTTGAGAACCACTGGTCTAGAGGATCCAATATAGTTCAGTATAATGCAAATGTTTATTGACTGGGAGTCAGAGACCTGGTTTAAATCTTTTGTTTGCTCTGTACTAACTGAGCAATGTTGGACAAGGCACATCGCCTATCTGAATATCAACGTGCTCATCAGAGAAATGGGGACTATAATATCTACTCACAAATGATTAGGAGGATTCAGTAAAAATATATTAGAAGATGCTTAGCATAGTCTTGGGCAGCATAAATTTATTCACACACACACACGCACACGCGCACACGCACACACGCACACACACACACACACACACGGAATGTATTCAACAAGAATCTATTGAGGGCCTGTCTCAGTGACAGCCACCATTATAAGCACAAGTGATAGAGCAGTGAACAAAAGATATGGTTTCTGCCCTCACAAAGATTACACTCTAAAAATGCTATTTAAGTATTGGTTTGATCTGAAATTCAAATTCGTAACACTTTATATCAGAATCAGGATTCATGACGTCATTGACATCATGAATATGCATAAATGTAAGGTACTAAAATTGACTTTGGTAAATCTGTTTCAAATTTACAGGTGCATAGGATTTGTGATGTCAATTTTACAGGTGCATAGGACTGGTGATATCTGACTTAATAAAAAAAATTCAGCCCTGACCGGTTTGGCTCAGTGGATAGAGCATTGGGCCTGCAGACTGAAGGGTCCCAGGTTCGATTCCGGTCAAGGGCATGTACATTGGTTGTGGGCGCATCCCCAGTGGTGGGGGTGTGTAGGAGGCAGCTGATCGATGTTTCTAGCCCTCTATCCCTCTCCCTTCCTCTCTGTAAAAAAATCAATAAAATATATTTTAAAAAGTTCATGTGGGAATGACTGATTATTTCTAACAGGAGTAAATTTAATGAGTGAAAAAATGGCATAATTTCCTAAAGAAACTGCTTCACCTTAGTTTTGCATCAGTGGAAGGAGAGTGTTCAGAACAAAAGAAGCTTTTACTCCCATTGATTAGATGCATGTGTAGTGTCCTGTTGCCACATTTCACAAGGAGGAAGATGGCCAGGATAATAGAGAGTCTGAGGAATAATTAAGTCAGAATGTTGGGTCAGTGGATAGAGCATTGGTCCGCAGACTGAAGGGTCCCAGGTTCAATTCTGATCAAGGGCACATACCTCGGTTGCAGGTTTGATTCTTGGTGTGCAGGAGACAACCAATGGATGTGTCTCTATCACTTGGATGTTTCTCTCTTTCTGTCTCTCCCCCTCCCCTCCACTCTCTCTAAAAAAAAAAAAAAAAAATCAATGGAGCCCAGCCAGTGTGGCTCAGTGGTTGAGCATCGACGTACGAACACAGTTCAATTCCTGGTCAGAGCACATGCCCAGGTTTCCAGCTCAATTCCCAGTAGTGGGTGTGCAGGAGGCAGCTGATCAATGATTCTCTCTCATCATTAATGTTTCAATCTCCCTCTCCCTTCCTCTCTGAAATCAATAAAAATATATATATTTTTTTAAATGCATGAATGGTTGGCTACTCCCTTGCCTGGTACACTCAATCATTCTGATCCACTGAAGTGTTGAGATGGTCCCAGAGTTACGTTGGATCTCCTGCTGCCTATTACATACCCAAAACTATGGACAGACTCAGCCATAGTTCTTGGACGTATGTCTTGCTGGTGAGCCTGGGTCTCCAATACTCTCCTGAACCACTAGCAATTCTGTCCCATCTGTCCAGCCCAGGCCCTTTCTGCCTTCTCTTTCTGCTCTATGCTTTCTAGTCATCAGTCTTCCATCCATTGCTTCATCCTCAAAGACACTATTGTCCCAGTCAGAGTAGGCACATGTATTGGCAAAGAAAAAAGTGGATAAGATTATAGCGCCTTAATAAATGTTGTCTCAGTAAACATTTAAAAGTTATCTCTTGTTCATTTGTTTCTTTTCTTTTCTGTTATTTTTCTTTCTTTCTTTGCTTCCTTCTTTCTTCCTTTCTTATTTACTTTTTTTATTTTTCACTAGAGGCCCAGGGTACGAAATTCGTGCGGAGGGGGGGGGGGCTGGGGCAGGGGGGGACCTTAGCCCAGCCTAAACCCTCTCCAATCTGGGACCCCTCGAGGGATGTCCAACTGCCCATTTAGGCCCGATCACACTGGGATTGGGCCTAAATGGGCAGTCGGACATCCCTCTCACAATCCAGGACTGCTGGCTCTCAACCGCTCGCCTGCCTGCCTGATTGCCCCTAACCACTTCTGCCTGCCAGCCTAATCACCCCTAACCACTCCCCTGCCAGCCTGGTCACCCCTAACTGTCCCCCCCCTGCTGGCGTGGTCAACCCTAACTATCCTCCCCTGCAGGCCTGGCCGCTCCAAACTGCCCTCCCCTGCTGGCCCAGTCACCCATAACTGCCCTCTCCTGCCAGCCTGGTCACTCCCAACTGCCCTCCCCTGCAGGCCTGGTCACCCCAAACTGCCCTCACCTGCAGGCCTGGTCCCTCCCAACTGCCCTCCCCTGCAGGCCTGGGTCCCTCCCAACTGCCCTCCCTGGCTGGCCTGATCGCCCACAACTGCCCTCCCCTGCCGACCATCTTGTGGAGGCCATCTTGTGTTCACATGGGGGCAGCCATCTTTGACCACATGGGGTGGCCATCTTGTGTGTTGGAGTGATGGTCAATTTACATATTACTTCTTTATTATATAGGATTTTTTATTTTTCCATGTTCCTTGAAATAAATGAACTTGAATAGATGACTAGAAGTTCGTTGGAAATGTCAGCTCTTCTCATTTGCATTTCCAATGAAAATGTTAACTTCCTGGGGTGGTGGAGAACACCCAATTACTGAAAGTTTGAAAGCATTCATTCATTTATTCATTCAACAAGTACTTACTGAGTGCCAACCATTGTGTGAGGACCGTAAAGAAAAGCACTCCTCCTGCGCATCTTCTTACTCTCAATACTGTGCTACAACTTCACTTCTGACACCAGGTTTCTGGTTTTCTACACTTCAAGCAATTCCACAACACGAGCTGGATGTCCTACAATTTAGCTCAATCCACCTGAAGTCTCTACCTGGAGACAGTGTCTGACCAAACACGGTAAGAGTCAGTCCTACTAGACTGACTACCCTCACTTCAGATGCCAATCAGACCTCTAGGTTATTTATTACCTGTGCCTCTAACTAACTGGCTATGTAAGTCGGAGGTTCCTACAACCCTTTCTTTGGGTTTGGTTAATTTGCTGGAGTGGCTCACACAATTCAGAGAAGCATTTTGCTTACATTTGCCAGTTTATTATAAAAGATAAAGGTAAGCAGCCAGACTAAGAGATATGTAGATCAAGGTCCATAGGGTCCTGAATGCAGGAGCTCCTGTAATGACATGTGGATGTGTACTCCAACCTGGAAGCTGTCCAAACTCTGTCCTGGTGGAGTGTGTGGAGGTTTTGTTACACAGGCATGATTGATTAAACCATTGGCCATTGGTGATTGATTCAACCTCCAGCCCCTCTACCCTCCCTGGATATGGTGGGACTGAAAGTTCCAATCCTCTAATCCTGGCTGGTTTCCCCAGTAACCAACTTTAGAGGCATCCAAATGTCACCACATTAACATAAACTCAGGTCTGGTTGAAAGAGGCTTGTTTCAAATAACAGAAGACATCCATTTCACCTTCGTGGCTCTGGTGCTATTTGAGGAACTAGGAACAAAAGATGCCCATATAGTTTTTATTACTCAGGAAATTACACAGTTTTAAGAGTTTTGTGCCAGGAACAATGGACAACACCAAATATATACTTATTATAAGTCACAATCTCACAGAAACACACACAGCAGAAGTTGCTCTGTCAAGAATGTTGAGGAGGAGTTTCACAGAGGGTGGAAGATGATGAAAGCAAAGTGCTTTCCCAACACTAAGGCTCTATGCTACGAAAAAAAGAAAGGAAAGGAGGATAACATGTTTCATATTGAAGCAATGGATGAAAAATGCCTCCTATCTGAGAATGGAACAGCATCACTTCTATGATTTCCCTGCTGAAACTGCACAACCTGAGTCTAATTATCAGGAAATAATAGACAAACCCCAATTATTCTATAAAATCACCAGTCGATAATTTCCACAAATGTCAAGGTCTTTTCAAAAAGCAAAATAACTCCTGAGGAAATGTTCCAACTTAAAGGCTAAAGAGACGTGACAACTAAATGCAAATCGTGATCCCAGAAAAGAGCTATAAAGGACATTACAGGAACAGTTGCTGACATTTGCATATGGACTATGGATCAGACCATAGTATTGCATAAATGTTAAATTTTTGATATTGGTAATTGCATTGTGGTTGTGTAAGAACATGTCTTTGTTTTTAGAAAATAAATCCTGAGGAATAGAAGAGTAAACGGTATGAAGGGTAGCGGCATACATCCCCTCCCCCTCCCCCCAAAAAATCCCAAATGTGCCATAGGGATTATATTGAGTTGAAGGCAAACAAGACCCAGCAGACTCAGGAAGAACTCTCACTTCTCCCTTAACTGCCTAAGATAATTTAGATGGGGAACCTGTCTAGAAAGAGCTATTACCAGAAATAACATTTTTATCTGAAAGACTTGCCTGCATGGCAGGACAAACATCTAATTACCAAACATTTTCTCTTCTCTTCTTCCTGTAAATTGCTGGTCTCCCCCTTTAAAACCCTGACCTCTATCCCATTCCTTAGTTCAGGATGGTATATAAGCCTCAATTGCCTAACTGCCTTTGGGCTTCACATTTTTATGGAGCTTCTGTATATACAAAATTAAATTTGGTTTCTTCTGTTAATCTGTCTTATATCAATTTCATTAAGCCAGCTAAAAAACCTAAAAGAGAAGAAAAATATTTTCCACCCTACCAGTGTTAAATTAATTAAATGGGAGGCCATTGGACTGAAATGATTCTACTGCCTATTAGCCTACAAAAGCAAACCAAATTTAAGCCTATAAAGGCCTTAAGAGATCAAAACCTAAGGCCAACCAATCACAATCAGCCAACTAGGCTTTTTTTATATTTTTTTTTAATTGATCTCAGAGAGGAAGGGAGAGGGGGAGAGAGAGATAGAAACATCAATGATGAGAGAGAATCATTGATCGGCTGCCTTCTGCATGCCCCGCACGGGGGATCAAGCCTGCAATCTGAGCATGTGCCCTGACCAGGAATGGAAATGCGATGTCTTGGTTCATAGGTTGATGCTCAACCGTTCAGCCATGCCAGCCGGGCTAAGCTTTTTTTTAAATAAAGCAAATGTTTAACCTACAGTCCATCAAACACTGTTGACCCTTGAACAACACAAATTTGAACTGCATGGGTCCACTTACATGCAGATTTTTTCAATAAGTATATTGGAAAAATTTTTGGAGATTTTTTTAATACCATGAAGCAATCATATCAGTTATGCAAGGCTACCACAAAGCAATCATATTGCTGCTTCTTCATTATCACTGCATGAATTTGATGAAATCAATTCACTGCTCAATTTGAATTGATTTTTGTTCAAATAAACTCTTAAAATGCCTCCGTTTATTTTTTATCAAGGGCCTTGGTGTCTGCAACTTATTGTCAAGTGGCTTAGAAAAAAAGAGTGTGGGGAAAGTATACTAGTAAGCAATCAATGAATGAGGATAGTGCTATGTGAAGTTCCTTGGATATATGGATGTTCCTTGTACCAAAGCTTGCAATGTTTTTGTAAGTTTAAAATACTATCCTAATAAAAAGTTATGTATATATATATAAATATATATATATATATATATAAAAGGCTAATATGCAAAGTGTCCCGGCGGGAGTTTGACCAGGAGACCACGAGTTTGATTGCTCACTATGACGTGTGCTGACCACCAGGGGGGGCGTGGAGCAAAGGAAGGCCCTGGCCAGCAGCCAGAAGGCCCTGATCAGCCCTGATCACCAGCTCACCTAATAAATTCATAATTCTTCACCCCTTTTGGCCTCGTGGGTTCCTCCTTCAGCGACCCTAACATTACCCTTGAGACAGCCTGGACGAACCTGAGAGTATTATGCTAAGTGAAATAAGCCAGTCAGAGAAAGATAAGTATGACATGATCTCACTTATATGTGGTATCATCTAATGACAAAATAAACTGATGAACAAAGTAGCTTCAGAGTCATAGAAGCATGGAATAGACTGATGAATCTCAGAGGAAATGGGGAGAAGGGGCAGGAAGAGATTAACCAAAGAATTTATATGCATATATGCATAACCCATGGACATAGACAATAGTGCGGTAAAGGCCTGAGGGTGGGGGCGGGGTGGAGGGGAACAATGGAAAAAAAGGGGGACACCTCTAATATTTTCAACAATAAAGTTAAGTTTTCAGACAAAAGAAAACTAGAAATCGGACCAAGGTGTCTTTCTCAAGAGCCCACATTTTATTCACTAATCAATCTGCTTTTGAGACAATGTAGTTCAGAGATCTATAGATATTTTATAGAGTATTTCAATTTCCTTGTCAACGCAGCCCTGCAATATTGGTGTTATCATCCTCACTTTTACATACAAAGAAAATGAGATGGAGAACTAATATAATTTGTTCAAATTCACAAAAGCTAGAAAGTCATGGAGGCAAAATGTCAACACAGTCTGTCCCTTTTACCCATCAAGACAGCAAAAATAGACTATATTTTGAAGAATTTGGTATAATCAACAAAATAATAAACCCCCAAGCTAATATTAAATGATCTCATGAGAACTTTAATAAAATAGCCCTCAAGGCAAAAGATAGCTTTTTAATGGTTCTAAACATTGTCAGAAAACTTTTTTTTTTTCATTTTAATTTTTAAAATGTATGCACACTCACACACTAGGTCTGTGGCTTTTTCTTACCCCAGTTTATTGGTGGTGTTCTCTCTCCTTCCTCCATCCCACTCTCTGCCTCTTCTTCCTATGTCCCCTCACCCCCTTTCCCTTTCTTCCTTTCTTCCCTTGTAAAAAAAGGTCACAAAGTTTCCTGCTGCCCCCTAGTGGTTTCATCCTGGAAATGGCAGCCACGTTAGGAAACAAAATATTTATAGACAATAATAAAATGACACTTCATATCCTTTAGAGTTTTTGAAGACAGTGGGCCAAAGGGGTGAGAGGAAAGGGTCCGTGATTACTGACAAGTTCTTTAACCTTGCAGGGCCTGGACAAATGCACCCATGAAGTGAAAGTTAAAATGTTTCCTTTTCACAGCCCCTGTGGGCTGAGATAACACAGTAAACAGTCATGAAGCACAATACACTCTTAGTGATAGGTAATTATTATTTACTTTTAACAACCCTATAAAGTTGAGTAAACTGAGGCTCAGCACAGCTTACTGATTTTTTTAACTTAACTCAGCCAGCAAACTATAGAATTAGGCCCATAATCCAAGTTTTTCTACTCTAATTCTAATTCTTTTCATACCTCAGTATCTCAAAGTAACAGTTGATAAGGAGAAATGTTAAGAATTTTTAAAGTCTTAAAGGGATATTTTCATACACTCTTGTGTTTTCCATTAAGTCCAAAAAAATATACATTTAATTGGTCAGTGACCCATCTCTAGAATGTGTCTTAAAATTGCAAGAAGCACACCAAGATTTGTGTCCAAAACATGTTCGCAAATCATTATTTATCATAGTACTAAGTTGAAATAAACTTTGGTAAAAAATAATAATTGTTTGTATTTATTGAACAGTTGCTGTTTTAAGGGTTATAAGTACATCAAAGCATTCAATGAGGTAGGTAGTATTATTATCTCCACTTAGCATATGAGGAACCTGAGGAACAGAGAGGTTAAGGGCCTTGCCCATGGTCAAATATTAGGGAGTAGTAGAGCCAGGAATTGAACTGAGATATTTCTCAAGAGTCCATGTTCTACTCACTAATCAATCTGCTTCTGAAACAGCATCATCCATGGATCCACCCCATATTCGATTGCATGGTAGCACTTATGGTGGAATATTGTGCAACCATAAAAATTAGATTTTCAGTAAGTATTAAATTATATGGGAACATGCTTACATTAAAATATTAAGGGAATAAACAGTATGCAAAATTGCAAACTATATTATATCAGTCATAGAATGTGTGTGTGTGTGTGTGTGTGTGTGTGTGTGTGTGTGTGTGTGTATGCACGTGCCCAAAGCCAAATCTAAATAATACCTTTCTCCAAGCTATGGGTTATGACTAATTCTGTTTTCTAGATAGCCTGAACTTTTGTAATGAGACAGAACTACTGTGATCATCAAAACATTTAGATTAAAAAATATTTTAGGGTAGCCCTGCCAGGGTAATTCAGTTGCTTAGCGTGTCCCAATACGCCAGGGTTGCAGGTTTGATCCTGCACATACAAGAATCAACCCATGAATGCATAAATAAGTGGAACAACAAACTCATGTTTTTCTCTCCCTCTCTCTCCCTCTCTCTCCCTCTCTCTCTAAATCAATAAATAAATAAATTAAAGGTGCTTTAAGAAATACCAGAATTTCCAAGAACAGAATTAAGTTTTCCTTTGCAGTAAAATAATGAATCAGGAAGTGTGAATGGAAAAGATTTGCACGAAAAACGAAGATTGGGAATAGAGGAAGGATGTTCAGATCAGAAAGGGAAGCGCCTAGGAGAGACTGTTTATTGGGGCACCAGTGCTGGGTTAACTTAGCACTGGAACCTGCTTTTGATTGGTGTCAGCTCTTCAGAGGCTGTCTTCTGACAGTCATTAGGATTCACTACAGACTGAAGTGGTATGGATGGAGGATCTGATGCCTTCCCTGATAGGAAGACCTATCACCCCAACAGGTATAATTTCTGATTTGGAGAGTTTCAAAGGTGCTGTGGAAAAACAGCAAAGACAGCCCTCTTTGGCACAGTAATCCTAAAAGGCTCGCTGCTTTTTGACAGCCCCCTCTGGGCAGGGCCTATCAGCAGCACCAGATGGGGTGGACATAGGCCCATCTTGAGGTGGCATCCTCCCAACCACCTGCACGAGCCAATCATATCACTCCCAGGGAAAGCCTGCGGCTCAGGATCATAACACTTGGCCCCAAGCACTGTACGGTGTGTGCCTTCTGCCTCCCTGAGCAAGTTGAGGTTGAGCTGCAGAGCCTGACCTTCAACATGCCTTTCGAATTCCTCTGCATACAGATTAGATAAGGGTTGGGTTTTGTGTTGTTGTTCTGTGGTTTTTTTTCCCCCCTATTGGAAACTGCCAATTACTTTAGAACTCCTTGCTTAGTGCACGAGTCAGATATTTCAGTTTTGCAATGCGATGTTGGAGTTGATCTCTTCCCTCGGAAAAACTGCTAGTTGGTGGTGGTCAACAGAAGTCTTGACATAAACATTAGCAAGGAAGGGTCTTGCTGAGACTCGCATAGAAAAGCTCAAAGGAAAAAAAGAAAAAAAAAGAAGAGGCTGAAGGAAAAATTGGGAGAACTCATTTCAGCATGAAGCTACAAGATGGAAGAAGTACGTTTAACTCAAACAAATGCTGCCCCTTGACCAACAGATGCAGGAAGATTTTACTCCCAATAACGGCAGCTCCTGCGACAGGAATCTGGCTCCTCCGAGCACAGCTTCCTCTCCTGCTGCTGTTTGCTGGCCTGCAGAGACCCACGGTGAGTTCCCAGGTGGAGCATAATTGAGGAGGTGGTCTCTCTCTGATTAAAGCTCCAATAGAGCGTTCTCCTGGTGACCTTTCAATGGCCGTTAGGCACTGTGGATCTGATTTCATTCAGACATGGTAAGTTTTGCTGGCGAAGAGTGTGGAAAAAATTATTTGAAATTGTGTAATTCTTTAGTTTATAAACCTGACATGGATGCTAGAGGTATGGCATTATTTTCTGGATTCTCCACAAAATTTAAGTAAAACTGTTTTTGTAGGACAAATAATGCAAAATTAGCCAAGTCTATGTGCCTTTTGACTGTATCATATGGATCAATTCAAAAGAAGTATTATAATTTAAAGTTCCACCTAAGGAAAAACAACCTAATATTAAAAAATAACTGACTACATAGTTGACATCTAGTAATATAATGAATTTTTAGAGTTTACCATAAGAAGGATTTGACAAAATGTGGTATTATTGATTTGTTGTTGTTGTTTTGGCTTAAATAGATTCTCTAGATTTACTTGTAAAGTTGCTATAAAGAGTTATTGGTTGAAATTATTTAAGCAGTCTTAAAATTTTTTTCTAATTTATAACAACTAGATGGTTTAACATAAATAACAGTAAAAATACCAAATGGTATGTTTTTTTTAGTTTCAGCCTCAAATCTTTGATATTGACTAGATGGAATTGTATTTCTTAATATATTCCTTAATGAGTACAGTTCATTAGAAAAGCATCATTGCTTTGTCAAGCAGGAAAGATCTTGGGATTTAGATCATGGAAATATGGCTCTGCATGATGGGCTAATGGCATTTAGTGAACTTATATTCAAACTATAATCTTAGTTTAATATGCACTAGGTATCAATACGTAATATTCAATTGGATCCCCATTAGAAAATGTGTTTTGCCCACTCCTGGAACTTTGCTAGGCACACTCCCGACCACTGTCCACTCTTTACTCACTCCACTACGGGAGGTGGGAAAATTTACTTGATTGGTAACATAAGGAAGGAAAGTTGGGTATGCTGACTTTGACTCTGCTTTTCTTCCTCCGGGAGCTGGCCTGACAGCAAAGGCCAGGAGTTCTGTGTTTCTCCATGAAAGGAATCACACCAGGGTAGGCTGCAATTCAGCACTCCCTACAGCTGCGTGGGCAAGCCTGCCTCATTCTGGGGTTTATTTCTAACAAGCCCACTCGCCATCAGATCTAAAGATGTGAGCCCCAACATGACATGATTCATAAATGCAAATGATATTTTAGCCTTCATATTTGCTCCTTTTTTCTCATTTTTTTTTTACAGAAACTGAATAGGGGAGAGGGCTATAATTTACTGGGAATCCCCTGGAGGACCCAACTTTATTCATCACTTAAGTCTTTTATTAAATAAACTTCAAAGGCTTAATATAGCTTTAGGTATGTATAAAAGAGGTAGTTCTTTAAACACCCATGAGGAAATATGAAGGAGGTCAGTAGATGAAATAGAAACTAAAACTAAACTTTAAGGTTATTAATTCTTTTCTTCAACATAGCCAATGTGCAAAAATAAAAAAATACCATGATTTTGGTGATACAAACAAGATCAATGGCTCTGATTGGGGAGATGCGCATTTTTGAGCTTTCAGTGATATGTATCGAAACAAACTCAATCTCTAACACAGGCCACTGATATAGGAAGGACAGGAGCAGTGTAATGATTATAAGTGAAACTTACTTCAGCAAATACTGGTTTTGAGAAGATGGTCTTATAGAGTATAGAAAATCTGCTATCAGATTCATCATCTGATTGGAAAAATTATAATCAAGATTTTTCTTTTCTTATAGGCTGCAATTAAAATCAACTTTGACTTGGCACCAGATTCCTTTGACGATCAATACCAAGGCTGCAGCCAACAGGTCATGGAGGAGCTAAGTCAAGGGGATTACGTCACAGAAGAACTAGAAGCCCAGACAAATTATTACAAGGCCTGGAACAGTGCCCATTTAACCTGGCTAAACCGAGCTAAAGCTCTCCCTAAGAACATGACGATCACACATGCTGTGGCCATCTTGGTTTACACATTGAACAACAATGTGCGCTCTGAATTCACTAAAGCCATGGCCAGCGCTGCCAGGTCTCCATGGCAGTATAAACACTCATTCCATTTCAAATATCTACATTACTACCTGACCTCAGCAATCCAGCTGCTGAGGAAAGGGATTGCCATGAAGAATGATTCTCTGTGCTACCAAGTGCATCATGAGGCCGATTTCTACTTGAAAGCCTACATAGGTGCCACCCTTCGATTTGGTCAATTCCTGCCCACCTCCCTCCTAAGAAAAGAGGCACAGGAGTCTGGGAACCAAACTCTATTTACCATATTTACCTGCCTGGGTGCACCTGTACAAGACTTCTCTCTCAGGGAAGAGGTTCTGGTCCCTCCCTATGAGTTGTTTGAAGTTGTAAATATGAGCTACCACCCAAGAGGAAATTGGTTGCAATTGAGGTCAACTGGAAATCTGAGCACATATAACTGTCAGCTGCTAAAAGGTATTATTATTGATTTAAATTGAATTCACTCTCATCAGAATCACAGGCTATTATTCTTTTAAAGGCCAAGAACAGAGAAATCAGCCTTCTATAATGATGGAACTGACAGATTGGGGAGGGGGGCAGTCTGATTTATTGGTTTCTCCTCTCTTCTTTCTCTTTAACTACCTCTAGGAAAATACATTTCTGCAATGGCACTAATATAGGGGGCATTCTAGATGAGAGAGTAAACCTCTACTGGAAAAGATAGTCCATAAAATATAGCGTCTTTATCTTCTCCCTCAAACTCACGTTTTTGTTATGATCATTTCATAAATAAGGAGTGCTACAAGTAAAGCAGGAGGCATGACTCATTCATTCACTCTTATCTATCACGTGTCTTCTGTGTTCCAGGAACTGGCCTAGGCGGCCCCAGGCAATATAACAGGAATAAAGCAGAACTACTATACTAGGAAGATTTTAAGTCCAATGAGAAATGGAAATATGAACAAATATCTACACACAAAAGTACAAAGTAACACACCCAATGTTTAAACAATGGCTGTAGCTGCTCACTGTAGGAAGCTATTCATTCTCTCTGGGGAAAGTGGGGAAGACTTCATAGTAGAGGACCACGGGGAATGGGGGTTTTCAGTGAGAGGAGAAAGGAAGAGTCATTTCAAGCACAAAACAGTATATACTACATCACAGAGATTTAAAATAGCCTAGTGACTTCAGGGAATCTCCAGAATTCTGGACGGCTGCAATGTAGGATGTGCAGGACATAGAAAAGGATTGGGAATAGAAAGAGAGTAAGAGAGTGAGTGGATCAGGAGAGTTCTGAGGGAGACCAACTATAAAAACTCATGTATTCCATGCCCAGGACCTTTGAACTGCATGCTGTATGTAGGTAATGAGAAGACACTAGAAGTTTTTAAGGAATGGAGGGAGCATCATTTAGATCAATACTTTAGCAAGAGCTCTGATGATACTGGGGGAAATGAATTGAAGCAGGAGAAGTTAGAGATACCACAATACCAAAAAAAAATATTGTTAAGCTCTTTTTTTAGAAAAACACATGGCTGATTCCATTTTATCTTTGTATGTTGCCAGCCATAGTCAATTCACAGAGTAATAGTTATGTAGCAAATGCTGTGCCCTATTTGATTTAGAGGGAAGGGGAATGTTCTTATCCACATGTGCAGTTGTTTACTCTTTTTTTTTAAATGTATCTTTATTGATGAAAGTATTACAAATGTCCCCCTTCCCTCTCCGCCCCCAATGAACCCGCCTTCAACCCACCCCCACCCCATCCCCATACCTTCACCACACTATTGTCTGTGTCCATGGGTTATGCATATATGCATGTAAGTTCTTTAGCGAATCTCTCCCCACCCCCCACCACCCACCCCTGCCTTCTCTCAGAGATTTGTTGGTCTGTTCCATGCTTCCATGTCTCTGGATCTATTTCATTCATCAGTTTACTTTGTTCATAATATTCTACATATGACATCCTGTGAGACTTGTCTTTCTTTGACTAGCTTATTTCTCTTAGCATAATATTCTCCAGATACCTCCATGCTGTCTCAAAGGGTAAGAGTTCCTTCTTTTTTACAGCTGCATAGTATTCCATAGTGTAAATGTACCACAGCTGTTTTATCCACTCATCTACTGATGAGTACCTGGACTGTTTCCAGATTTTAGCTATTGTAAATTGTGCTGCTGTGAACATAGGGGTGCATATATTCTTTCTGATGGGTGTTCCTGGATTCTTAGGATATAGTTCCAGAAGTAGTCTTGCTGGGTCAAAAGGCAGTTCCATTTTTAATTTTTTGAGGAACCTCAATACTGTTTTCCACAGTGGCTGCACCAGTCTGCATTCCCATCGGCAGTGCACTAGGGTTCCCTTTACTCCACATCTTTGCCAGCACTTGTCATTTGTTGATTTGTTGATGGTAGCCATTCTGGAAGGTGTGAGGTGATACCTCATTGTCATTTTAATTTGCATCTCTCTGATGATTAATGACGTTGAGCAATTTTTCATGTCTTTTTGGCCATTTGTATGTCCACTTTGGAGAATTGTCTATTTAGGTCCTTTGCTCATTTTTTCATTGAATTGTTTTCTTCCTTTTGTTAAGCTGCATGAATTTTTTATATATTTTGGAAATTAAAGCCTTACCAGATGTATCATTGGTAAATATGTTCTCCCATACAGTGGGCTCCCTTTGCACTTTGTTGATTTTTTTTTTGTATGTACACATCCAGTTATACCAACACCATTTATTGAAGAGACTGTCTTGACTCCATTGTATGTTCTTGCCTCCTTTGTCAAATGTTAACTGAGCATAATGGCTTGGGTCAGTTTCTGGGGTCTCTGTTCTGTTCCATTGATCTATATGTCTGTTCTTGTGCCAGTACCAGGCGGTTTTGATTATGGCAGCTTTGTAGTATAATTTGATATCTGGTATTGTGATTTCTTTAACTTTGTTCTTCTTTCTCAAGATTGTCATGGATATTGACAATATATAAATTTTTGGAGTATTTGTTCTAGATCTGTAAATATGCTGTTGGTATTTTAATAGGGGTTGCATTGAATCGTGTGGACATATTAATGATGCTAATTCTACCAATCCATGAACATGGTATATTCTTCCACTTGTTTATATCTCTCACTGAAAACCCCCATTCCTACTTCAAGTTCCCTATAGTCCTCTACTAGGAAGTCTTCCTCATTTCCCCAGAAAGAATGAATAACTTTCTGCAGTGAGCAACTACAACCATTATTTAAACATCAGGTATGTTACTTGGTACTTTTGTGTGTGCAGAGAAGGCAGCTCCATCCTCTGTTCCACCTTATCTAAGCCTCAATTTCCATTGTGCTAATTAGCACAATCACTTTAGTTGAAGACAAAAAAAAAAACTATATACACTTGGAATGGACACAACAAATATCCACCTAGTCTACTAAAAAAAAAGAAAAAAAAGAGGAGGGTTTTGATTGGCTTCAAAATACTTTCAGCTATTAACTGCAATGTGTTTTTCTCAATGAGTAAGTTATATCTGAGAATTTTCTTAAAGTCATTTCTGTCAACTGATAAATAATACTCTATTTATCCCAACATCCTGGAGCAGTATTGGATTGATCCAAACATGAACAATGGGAGGAGGGAAATTATGTGTTTTCTGGTCTGGGAGTCTTTCGCTGGGATGGACTGAGATCAATGTGCTGTAGGAGAAGAAAAATAATTTTCCCTCTACTCTTCTAGGTTCTTGGCTGAGACCCACCCTCTCCCACCATAATGAAAAGACAGATTAACAAGAAAAATAATAATTTTATACATACAGGAGCTCCATAAAAATATAAGACTCCAAGGCAGTTAGTCAACTGAAGTTTATAACGTTCCTGAGCTAAAGAAAGGAATGGGGGTCTGGGCTTCAAAAGGGAGGAAGACAATTCATAGGAAGATGAGAAGAGTAAATATTTTGGAAAGCCAATGTTTACCCTGCCATTTAGATAAGTCTCTCTGATATAAAAGGTTATCTCTGGTAGTAGCTCTCTTCCTTTACAGGAACCTCTAAATTCTTTTAGGCAGTTAAGGGGGAGGTAAAAAGCTTTTCCTGAATCTGCTGGCCTTGATTGCCTTCAGCTCAAAATAATCATCATGCCAAAGAGGCATATTTTGGGGTGACATGTTCCTAATTTTCTAGGTAACTGCTTTCTCCTAGTCATCTGGACTGTGTGATTCGCCTCAGCCTAGAGAACTCACAGGTGGTGTTCTAGAGTACTTATATCCAATTCCTCATGAAACTGGAACCATCTCAGGAGACTGTTTCTTGTCCTTTTCATTTTTTTTTTACTAGCAGAAGCCATAAGCTATTCTATGTCCCAAAAAGTCCCTATGAGCCAGCAACTTATGCTTCCTCTCTTGTTCCCTCTTAACTTGGAAGACATGATATTTGAAAGCCAACATGAACACATTTAAAACTAGCCAGCCAGAACACTGTAATTCTCCCAATGAAGAGACAATAGATTAAAGAGTATTCCAGCCCTTCAGTGTATTTCAAAATTGGTTCTGTTAACTTGCAACTGCAGTTCTCAAGTTCAAAGAGTTCCCATGAATCTGTTGCCTTCAGAGAGTTGAGGGGTCAAATTAGTAGCATAATCTATTTAGGGAGTGAATTTGCAAATGAAAAGTTGTTTAAGACATTCTAAACTAATAGCTTTCCCTTCTAATTCTCTCCTCACATGGCCTATACTGGTTACTATAGAAACAGATGTTTTCAGACCCATGGAAAGACTCAAACTATTTGGCAGGCTAGTGTGTGTTAGTTATTTGCCCTTAAATGTTGCTTCTTCAGCAAAATAATCTGTGCCAAAAATCTGTAGACACACAAATACATGCTCTGTTCTGTATTACTGAATTCACAAAGGAGAGGGATTTATTTGTTAAAATGTTTAACATAATCAAAATTCTTAAGCATGTTTATAGAAAAAATAGTCAATTGTAGTTGCCAGCAGTGAAAACATGGGCAAATGGCTTAGTCTGTGCCTGTTTCTTTACAGGTAAAATAGAAATAAATTTTTAAATAAAGCCTACCTTATTTGATTCTGAGGAATAAACACATTTAGAATAGTATCTGACACATGTAAGTACTCAAAATGTTTTCACTACTATTACCATTATTATTATTATTTATTTTATTTTATTAACTTTCTATTTCCTGCTTTCTTTTACTCTGGGCTTTAATTTTCTCAAATTAGTTTTACCTATTTTGGCATCACATTCACCTTGAAGTAGAATGTCTATCTCAGACAACTGGATGAAAGAATGAGCATGTGATTGAATGAATCTAGGAGAGCACATGGCAGTGGAAAGAAAATAAGACTTCTGGCCCTAGCTGGTTTGGCTCAGTGGATAGAGCAACAGCCTATGGACTGAAAGGTCTCAAGTTCAATTCTGGCCAAGGGCACATGCCTAGGTTGTGGGCTCAGTCCCCAGTGTGGGGCACGCAGGAGGCAGCCAATCAATGACTCTCTCTCATCATTGATGTTTCTCTCTCTCTCTCTCTCTCCCTCTCCCTTCCTCTCTGAAATCAATAAAAATATATTTAAAAAAGAAAATAGGCTTCTGAGCCAGTAAGAACTGGGCATATGTTAGTAGATATGTAAACGACGAAGTCTGAGCCTGTTCCTTCATTTATAAAATTGAGGCATTGCTTGCCTAGAGGAAATGTTAATAGCAACAAACACAACTGAAAAACTCCAGGAAAGTATTGTGGATATGGAAGTGGGATAATAGTTCAATGGAGCAGATGTGTACTTCAGTAATATTTACAGTAAGAATAGAAACAAAGTGTTATTGGTGGGGTTCCCACTTTGTCCCCATCTGTTACCAGTGGAAGTAGAGTTCTTGTGATGTCACAAGGAAAGGAATTTCTTGAGACTGGCATGGGAGGATGAATGATCTTTATTTCCATGAAATTAAACCCCTGGGTTTCCAATATCCCTCCATCCCACCATGGAAAAAGTTCAGTCTTGTCTTCAGCAGGGCAAGAATTAAGGGCACTGCCTAGAGTCTCCTCTCCATATTAAAACACAGTTCAGTCTAGCAACTGGCTAGCTTAGCTTGTGTTCCCAGCTGCAGTCCAAAACATTTGGTGTCTTGACATTTCTGTGTCACAGTTTTATGAGGATAACACAAATAAAGGATTGTTATGAGGATTAAATGAGTTAATTTATAGCAAGTGCTTAAAACAGATTCCAACACAGAATAAATTACTTAATGTTAGCTTTCATAATGGTGATGAAGATGATAAGTAAGATGGGGATGATAAGGATGCTGATAATAATAAAGACGGAAAATCAGGAGATCTCTACCACCAACCAGCTTGGTAACTTGAAATAAATCTCTTAACCTCTTGGTGCCTCTTTTCATCATCTACAAAATATATAAGCTGAGTTATGTTAATTATAAATATCTGAGAGTACTTTTTTCAAAGTAGCTAACTTTAAATACTTTTATTATAAATTATCTAACTTAAAAAATGAATCAAAGAAGAAATTAAATAGCTTTTTTTCAATCTCTGCTACCTAAAATATCTCTAACTCTGTTTGTTTTTACAGCTTCCAGCAAAAAGTGCATCCCTGCTCCTGTAGTTATTGCTGCCCTCTCCTTTTTGATCATTGTCACCATCGCTTTAAAAAGTGGAATATAAAGGAACTTCGTCATTTTGCTTTTCCTGAAACCTTTGGCTTTATTCCAGTCAGCGCACCTTGTATATCCTTGCAGAATAACTCTGTGTCCCCCACCCCCATCAGCTAATGCAGAGCTGACTCAGGCCACTGCCTATGAGTGGGCCTGTAATTTAGTATGTTCTTTCTCCATGGACACAGAGATCGTGCTGGAGTAGAAAATGACACAATTAGAGTTGATGAAATAAATTCAGGACACTTCTTTGGCTTTGGGAATTGGATGGGGCCATTTTTTATTTTTTTTTTTTGAGTGGAGATTAATACCTCCCTGAGAATGGAGCTAACACAGTAAAGGAAGAGCTAAGAAATGAAAAAAACTGAGTCCGGATGAGAGTGAACAAGGCCCTAGTTCCAACTGTTCCTGAAATTGTATGTTCCTGAAATTGTATATTGTATGCTTTTCATTATATAAATCAATAAATTATATTTTGCTTAAATAATTTGAATTAAACTTTTTATTTCACGCAATTGGAGGTGTTATGATGAATATAAGGATACTCCCTTATTTTTTATTCAGTAGTCCTAACTAAGAACAAATCAGGGAAGCTTGAGTTAGAAAGCAAAAGACAAATTCTTCATCAAATAGAAAAGCTTTGAGCCCCAGAGACATAATTAAGGATTGAATTTTCTTCGGAGATTTTTATTAGTTTTCAAGACCAAATTAGTGTAGTCTCAGATGGGAAGAAACATGGAAATTTGAGAAATACAAAGGACAGATGGTAGTAAAATCCCATTCACTACCAATAGTGGGGTGCTGTACACCTGTTTCTAAACTATTTTACAAGAGTTAAAATTTAAAGTCATATGGTCATTTACAGACAACTTATAGAAAACTGGATCTTAAGTATTCATTGCAAATTTAAATATTTTAAGAAATCATGTGGATAAGTGTGAAGATAAAGATTTGGGAGGAAAAAGACATCTAATTACCAAGCAAATATCAATGACATATTGAGTCTTCATTATGTGTATACAATTAGGTAAAAAGGAGTATAAGTCAATGAATTTCACAGCTGGGAATGTTCTCCACCTCTTCAGTAGTATACAAGATGTGAGGTGATGGGGGGATGGGGTATTACTTTACCTCTTCTCCAAAGACTCTTGTATTTGGCTAAATGGAGTGGAAGGGAGAACCAGCTTCATACCTTGGAATTCTGAAAGTCTGTGCTACTTAGAGATTTGGATAAGAAACAACAAAAGTGAAAATCAACTCATCTAGCCCCCATAGTACTTCCTGAAGGGTCTCTGTCATGATAGAAGAGACTCAATGGAAAATTAGAGGCATAAAATCACCTGGTAGAGAACTCAGCCATCTAGTACTTTCATTGTTTACATTGGGATTTTGAGAATATCAGGGACAGGGGCACCTCTGTCACCTAGTTTCCATTGGCCTCTACACCCAATAAAGCAAGCACAGAATTTCCATAAAGATAATTTCTGTGATTCATTGTACAGAGACTTTGGCAGGTTTGTGGCTACCTAGTAAAGATCTATTCTGGGAGAATGGATCCAGGAAAGCTTTACAGTGAGCTTTTGTTGGTAAGGCAGTGATGAAATGTGTAAGGAATAGCCTCCCACATAGGAAATACCAAAAGAAAGGGGAAAATCAAGTCTTCTGTTCATGAAAATTCAAAAGAGAGATTCCTTCTAGCTGAGGCAAGAGGAGAAGCTTCAAGTAAAGGGCAGCATTTGAGTGAGGCCTTGGGACATTGGCGTGGGAGCAAGGGGTAAGAGAAAGGAGAAAAAAACAGGTAGGGACAGGTATGTATCAAGTGTGTAGTGCCAAAAATGAGTACAAATAATAAGCACTTGGAGTTTAGAGAAAAATTAGATTCTTCTGGCCTGGGGTTGTATATAACTTTCTATCAGAGGAGAGGCTCAGGGGAGGGGCTTCAGGTTGGTGGGAAAGAAAGCTGAGTAGAAAAAAGAAGTGAGATATAAGAATGATCAATGTATATAAAGGTCAGAAAATAGGTCTGCAAGAGTGAAGCAGTAATGTAGACTGGAAAGTTGAAGCCACCCAGTGAAGCTCAAAAGCCAGCCTAAAGCATTGGATCTCTATGAGAAATCAACTTCCTGGATAAGACAATTCTCCCAAATCAGTTACTCTTAAGAAGCTCCCACTATCAGTAGCAGCAGCATCCCTAAAGAGCCTGTTAGAAATGTGAATTCTAGGGCCTGAACCCAAATCTACAGAATGAGCAAACCAGAAATTGGTGTTTAACAAGCCCTCCAGGCTTGTGACTTACATGATTATAATTCTTAAGGGAATAACCACATTTTTTAAAAGATAACTTAAGTCTTCCTCCTCCTGATGCTGCTGCTTTACTGAATAAAGTCTGTGGAAATAGAAATGACTCTCTTGAAGCAAGTAGATGTGTGGGTTTACTTAAGGAGGAATGTATATCATTTGCATTCCCTCAATCTCTGCCTGAGTCCCAATTTCCTGAGCAAGAAGTATATAAAGGGGACCATTGATTTAAATTAATTCAAAGTCGGAGTTCATGAAACTTTAGGAGACGAGTTTCAAAAACTTCTCTATAATTTCTGCTCTTTTGTTATCTGGGATATCTTCTGAAGATAAATGGACCTTCCAATGTGCATAAATTCACATGGATTATTGAAAGAGACTACATTATAAGGTAGCTTAGTATTTATCACCTATAGTAATTTTATTAAAGTAACACATGCACTTCTCTTGTTGTAAATACAAAAATACTCCAGCCCCATTTATTATTTTTATCTTTATAAAAAGATCTTTATAACTAGAGGCCCATGCACGAAGTGGGGTGACCCTCAGTCAGGCCTGCACCCTTTCCAATCTGGGACCCCTCGGGGGATGTCCGACTGCCAATTTAGGCCCAATCCTGCAGGAGCCTAAACTGGCAGTTGGACATCCCTCTCACAATCCAGGACCACTGCCTCCTAACCATTCACCTGCCTGCCTACCTAATGCCCCAACTGCCCTCCCCTGCTGCCGTTGGCTCCTAGGCAGCCATTGGCTCTTCTGAGAAATCCAGAACAGCCCTGCTGACAGCTCTCTCTCTCTCTCCAGGCCTATCTCTGGGCCTGATCTGCAGCTTCTGTGGCAGCTGCTGATCAGGCCCTGCCTCTCCCCTCACACCAGCCTAGCCCCGCCCACCCGCCAGCCGCCAGACTTGCTGTGATAGGAGCCTGTGGGCCACAGGGGAGGGACTGAGAGGTGCTCCAGGCACTTCCTGGTGACCGTTTGTTTGGTCGTTTTGGTCATTATGGACACTGGCTTTTATATATTAGATATACACTGAGTGGCCAGATTATTATGATCTCTGAATGCATAATAATCTGGCCACTCAGTGTATATATATATATGTATATATTAGAGACCCGGTGCATGAATTCGTGCATGCGTGGGGTCTGGACAGCCTGGCCAGGGGGAGGGGACATGGGCAGTTGGCTGGCCTGCCTGCTGGTCGAACTCCTGGTCGAGGGGACAATTTGCATATTAGCCTTCTATTATATAGGATATACAGTGAGTGGCCAGATTATTATGCGTTCTGAGATCATAATAATCTGGCCACTCAGTATGGTGTTCTAATATGTCTATCTGTGTGTCCTGAAGTTCTCTATTTACCCTTACTTTTTAAAAAATTAATTCAGTGAAAGAAAATTTCAGTAGAGTTTGGTTAAATTGAGAAATCAGGATTCCTGGCCTGAGTTGTCTAATGATCTGAATCAAATTAACTTATACTGAGTGGTCCAGTTCTTGATTTGGTAAAATTCAAGAGATTTATTTAGCTAGATGCTTTCAGAGATACCAAGATCTACTAAAAATTGTCTACTGATAAAAAGGGAAGCTGTTATAAGTATTAGAGGACTTTTCTGTCTTTCTTCCTTTTATTGTTTTTTAGTAATCATGCATTTTGTTTTGCTTTTGCTTTATGCAATTCACTTTTTTCTCCCTACTTATGTTTCATTCAAACAGGTCATACTGTGTGCAAGGTCTCAGAGGAGGAATGAAACGAGGCATAAGATAGAACCAGGTGTGTCTTCCCCATTTTGTTCTTGTCTACCTGAAAAAAAAAAAAAAGAGTGTAAATGAGAGTTACCCCAAATCAAAGTCTTTGAGGGAAACATTAAATAAGTGTGATAGGATTGAGAGGACTACAGCTTTCCCTTAATGTTTTCTTCCACAAGCTGGGAAGCAGCAACAAAGTAGTCACTAGAGTGGTGCCCAGTGGTGAGAAAACGGCTGTGAGAGGCGCTGTGAGTAAGGCCAGCATCTGAAGATTATGCATCATTATTGAAATAGGCACCACTCATCTCTAACATTAAGGGGCCACACTAGCCACCATTTCCACTGGCATCTCTGGAGGACTTCCCTTGAACTACCATTATATCACAGAAGGACTCTTCATGGTTCTTGTCCCATTCATTTCCACCTGGATCCCCCCAGCTGTTGAAACATCCTGAGACACAAACTACAACCAAGAGGAGGGAGTGAAACCCAGGGCACATACAAGTTCCAAAAAAGTAGCAAAGTGAGAGCAGCACCTTCCTACTCCCATTTATACGTAGGTGTGTATTTTTTGAGGGGATAAAAGCAAATGGATCAGCTCAAGATTCTCCCCAATATAAGACACCAATTAACAGATATCTATTGCAAATGAATGAGGTTTCAGCTTTGGAACTGAGACAAAATGCAGAATTAATGTATTAAAAGGCATGCTTTTTCCAAGCCCTCTAAACCCTGAAAATAGTCAAAATCCCCTTAACCCTCACCACTGGATATTGTGATGGTCTTATTGTTAGGGAGCAAGGAAAGAATGTCTTAGTTAAGATGACAGTGGTAATTACAATGACAGCCTTGGCTTTGGGGCTGAGCTCTTGGCTGGGCTAACAAAAGTGCAACTTTCAAGTAGCCATAAGTAAGAAGATTATCTTGGTGGAAGTGACTGCATAGAAGGCTAAAAAGTACATAGAATACCTTCTTCTTCCCTCTTCATCAAAAGCTCACAAGTAATTTCTTTCTCTTTCAGTTTCTCATGTTTCAGCCTTTTTTAAAAAAATATATTTTTATTGATTTCAGAGAGGAAGGGAGAGGGAGAGAGAGGGATAGAAACATCAATGATGAGGGAGAATCACTGATTGGCTGCCTCCTGGACGCTGCACACTGGGGATCAAGCTCGGAACTTGGGCATGTGCCCTGACCAGGAATTCAACCTTGATCTCCTGGTTCATAGGTTGATACTCAACCACTGAGCCACATCAGCCAGGGTGTGTGTTTTTTAACAGAGTACAGAGACATTTTCTTTTTAAAAGAGAAAATAAGGTTTAGATTTTAAATGAGGAAATGTTTAAGTAAGGCAAATAACAAGCATTTTCCCCAAAAAACAAAATTCCAACAAAAAATTAGAGTTATCAATTGCTTTTCTTATTCTCAACTAAGTTCCTATTAGTTGTCAAGTGAAATAGGGCAATCTTGAGAGCATACACTCATTTAGAAGCATGAGAGCCAAAGACTTTATGGTAGATAAATGGACTTATTTAACTTTTCTTCCCCGCTACAAGCACATCTCAGACAAGTGTCATGGCAATTTCATTGTGAGAGATTAGATCACCTCCAATTTTCAGCCTCTAATATAGGCTAATCATAAGATCTCAGTAGGAGACCAATGAAAACAAATCATATACTCTAATTTTATTCATGTAATAAAATTATATTACTTCTCATTCATTTTTCTTATTTCCTTTTGGATAAATCTAATAAAAATATTGATTAGATTGTTTATGATAGCCAAGGCCCTGAGGTATATAGAAATTGGTATATGAGTGACAAAAATGCAGAGGGTTACTTTATATGCTTCCTAATTCTGAACATCGTTTCTGCCAGATTATCTACTGATAATGTTTATATTTACCTGGACTTTGCACTATAGTAACTAGAAATAGAATTACTAAGAGTGAAAGTTAGTTTAAGGTTATTTAAATTATCCTTTAAGATGATATATAATGTTTAGAAACATCCTCAAATCAAATGTAATATCACCTTGATTTTTTGACAATATATTATTTTTAGGAATACCATTTCAAGAGGGCTTTCTTATTCTTTTTATTTGACTAAAGCAAACTTGAAGCAAATTGTTGGCCAAGTGACTACTCTTTGTACCAATGTCCCAACAGACCACATGCCTAGCATCAAGGATCTAAAAATGTGCTATGAAAACTCACAGGATTTGAACTCATTTTCTGCCAAAAATGAGCACTTCTGTTGCACTTCTACTAGTCATTGACTTTCTTAATCCCATATGCACTAATTTCCAGAGTCTGTATGGCCTTTTGGAGGATCTCTAAGGTTGGTCTCATATTTTTAACAATTTGCTCCAATTGTTCTGCGGCTGACTCAATGGTATTCTTAGCATTCGCAATTTTTAGTGCATCCTGCAACTTTTTCACATTGTCTACTGTACTGACTTTGGATGGACCTGCACTTGAGCTTTGCTCAGATGTGGTAGCATCTGATTGCTCTTTGGTGTCTTTTCTATAGAAGTCACGTAATTGAAGACTCATGATGGGATGCATCATCAAGAGTGAAAGAGCAGATTCCAAACTCGAAATGATGTTACCACTACTCATCAGAGAGACAATGAATGGTAGATGGACTTGTGGTAACTTTTCTCTAGATGACTGCTGCAACTCTTTGACATTGGTATTCTTCTCAACCACTGTGCACATCGCTGTTGCAATCTTGGAAAATATAGGTGGCTTTTGCGTGTTGTCATCCTTGGCCGCCACTACAGATTGCATCTCCTTAAAAATTCTGACCATTTGTTCAAAGACTTCCTTAACATAACTATCTTCTTTCACAGCCATTGAGATGATATGAGAATTCATACAGCTATTAAACAATTCGGTGAGTGTGTTTGTGACGGCAGCAAAATCTTGAATGTGAAGAAAGAATGTTTTGGCAGCTTGAATCAGCCTCTCTTTATCCTTTTCTGACTTTGAAGACATTTCTCCAACAAAATGTTTCAGCACTGCAAAACAAAGCAGGAATCCAAATGAAAACTAAAAGAATATTTGTTAGCCATAAAAAAAGACACAACGTATTATCTAAATATGAAGAAGACTCCAATTAAGGGTTGGAAAGCTACACAAGCTTTAAAGCAGAAATGATCCTCTGCTTTAATAAAAATAATACCAAAACTATTAAACCTGAGTAAGAGTGTTTCATTGGATTTAAACCACATATCAAATATTATGTGCTGGATCCTGAACTAGATATGTTGTTATATATAGTGACACTATTCTCAGGTATTACCCTCAATAAGCATTCAATCTAGTGGAAAAGATTGAATAAAGTATTACAAATTATACAGAGAGGCTGTGGTTCTAGTTAAGGTAGAGCAAGTACCTTCCATACAATCTTTCCTACTGATTACAACTAAAAATATCAGACAAACTATACAAAGTAACAATCAGATAACTCTGAAAGATGAAAAACAGCAGACCAAAGAGGTAGAGAATGCAGCATTTCAAAGAAGATCAAGGCCATTTGATGCAAAATCCCAAAATGTCTGTCCTGTCTAAAAATGTTTCAGTACTTTAATCACAAACTTCATCTTTTGCTATAGAGAGGAGTGTTAGTGTCACTAACCATTGTTCATCATCCTATTTGTGTGTGTGTGTGTGTGTGTGTGTGTATCTCCTCTAAAATTTTGTTATATCAATCATCTCCTCTTTCTTTTATGCTGTAGACTAAATAGTACCCAAAAAAATTCATATGCTGAAGCTTTAACCCTCAATATGACTATATCTGGAGATAGGGCATATATAGTAGTAAGATTAAATGAGGTCATAAGGGCACAATTCTGATATGATAGGATTAGTGTTCTTGTAAAAGGAAATACCAGAGATCTCACTCACTTACTCTCTGTCATGTGAAGGTGCAATGAGGTGACTACTTGCAAATCAGGAAAAGAGCCCTCACCAAAAACTGACTGGGCTGACACTTAATGTTAGATTTCCCAGCATTCAGAACTGTGAGAAAATAAATTTCTGTTTTTTAAGCCATCCAACCCATGATATTTTGTTATGGCTGCCAACTGGCATCTTCCACCTTCTCACTCTTCATTTTTCCTTCTCCGTTACATACATATTCAGTTTCCTCCTCAATTAAAAAAAAAAAAAAAAAACTTGACCCTGACTTCAAGTAATGACACCATCTCACCCCTTCCTTTCTCAAATTTCTCACAAGAGAAATTGTAATTTATTCTGTCCCCCATTGTTTTCTTATAAGGCACCAATTACTTCTAATTATCACATCTGTTAGCCTATTTCCAGACCCTTGCCATTTTGAGTTCTTGGCATTATTTAAAATTGCTAATTACCTCTTCCTACTTCAAAATTTTCTCTTCCTGAGGCCTCCATGATGTATAACTCTGGTCATTCTATGTACTAAGCCTTTATTTATTTTTTTTCACAAGCTTGTCTTCCTTCTTGCCACCAATAGCTTTGCAGTCCCCTAAGCTCAACAAGGCTGTGTCTTTGACCCTCATAATATTCTACACTTTCTCTCTTGGAGATCTCAACTGTCCCCATAACTTACAAATACCATCTGTATACAGATGACTCCTAAAACTCCTAGTGTAGCCTCAGCAGTTCTCCTGATCTCCAGGTCTTCATTTGCAGCTACCTAGTGGTCATCTCTATAGGTGACTATGCCAATATACTCCACACCATGTATCCAAAAACTGCACTTGTCTCCTCAAAAAACAAACACTTTTTCCTCTTAATCTATGCTTTATTTTCACTTTATTTTCCATATCAGATCTATCCCTAAGATTTGTTAATTCTCGTTGAACTTATTCTACCTATCCTCTCCCTGACAGTCCCATAACTACTACTCCAGTTACCTCTCATCTTGGGAGATAACTTTAATAGTGTCACATTTGGTCTCAATACCTTTAGTCCAGAGGCTACAGATGCAGTTCACAGGCAAAATCCAACCAGCAGATGTATTTTATTAGACCACCGCAATGTATGTTCAAAATTCATATCAGTTGCCAAATTTAAAAACTGAAAGACAGAAATTTTGATTTCTAGTGATTATTTTAAAAATGAGATGAACTGACAGCATTAAGCCCAGGATCTCAGTTGGAAATAATAATCAGAGTGGTAGTTCTCCTCTTTAGACTAGACATTCACCCTCTACACCCTTTTGTCTTACACTAAGTGTTTCAAGTACTTACATATCTTCCCCAGCCAATGTATGAATTGGAGTTGCTGACCAATTTTTACTGCTCATACCAACTAATTCAGTTTATATAAAGTGACTTTTCTTAAATCTAAATCTCCTAATATTATCTCACAATTAAAAAAACTTTATGGTTCAATATTGCCTAAAGAATAAAATAAATCTACTTGCCTTCCCTTCACAGCTTTCATATATACCTTGTACCACCAGCATAGTGGATTTTTCCCCAAAAAAATGCTCGACAGTTCTTTGTGCATCTCCTTAATATACCCTGTACCAATCTCCATACCCCAGCTCCTACACCCCTGTGGAAATCCTGCTTATCTTTCCATACCTAGTTCAGACTCACGGATTACATCTGCTTTTTGCTTTTTTCACCATACCCCTACCTGGTGGGGCCCGAGGATGCATCCATTACAAATTGACCCATTGGAATAAAAATAAAATAATATCCCACTCAGTCTTTCCTTAGGACTATAATAGGCAGCACCCTTAGATTTTATGTCTCCTAGCTAGCATCTTGGTTCTTTTCCCTCCAACCATACAATAACAGAAATTATTGTTGTTAATATAAGAAGAAGAGCTTCCATTTAGTCAGCTTTTGCCATAGATCAAACACTATGCCAAGTGCTTCACATGCATTATCTAAAACATTATCTCATTCAATCCTTATAACAATCCATAAATTATGTACTTATACTCACATTACACCAATGAAAATGTTTAGAGAGAGTGACCTTCCCAAGGATACTTGGTTAGTAAGTGGCACTTTGGGTACACAAAATCAGGACTTATTCAAAAGCCTGCAGTCTCTCCACAAAATTACACTGGGCTGAGTGATTCTCCTGCTTCTGGAGAAATAAATGGTGATTAGGAAAGAATCTAGGAGAAGATGGAAGACTCTGATCTAAACTTTAAGCTAAAAGAGTCACATTGGTCTTTAAGGTTTTTATATTGTTAAGACATTCACCAAGATAACAAGATAGATAGTGATAAACATCAGAAAAATTAATAGCACACCAAAAAATTCACATTTGGCTGGAAATATATTTGAATTTATATCTCTTAGGAACCTGAACAAAGCAGTCAGCAACAGATGGAGGTATAAATGCAACAGAAGCTAAAGGAAACATAATATCTAGACTAGTTGACAAGATGAAATCCCAAAATCTGAGCCCTGCAATCAAAGAGCCATCTTCTCTAGTGAACTGAATTAATTCAGTTGTATAGCCCTTTTCAAGAATAAAAAGTCCATTAAAGAACATAAAACTAAATAAGCTTTACCATGTTATTAGTCTTTCAAATTATAATTACTTAATATATACTACTTTTACATTAATATAAGAAATAGAAGAATTCTGGGAACTAAGTCATGTAAAAATAGTCCATAAACCAGACAGGCAGAGGGACCCAGCAGAGACAAGCAAAGCCTGTAAGTCATCACATTCCATCAGAAACATCCAGATGAAACCAAATGAAACAGCACTTCAACTACACTACTAAACAACTCCTGGGACTACTGAACTCGGAAACACAGCAAGGTAAGCAATCTGGGTGTTTCTAATATTGCTCCTCAATATTATAGGCAATTTGAAATAATATGTCAGTTCTAAACCCTAGCCATCAATATAATAAAGTAACAAAACAACTTTGTTTTCAGAGGATATCATGGCATGTCCCTTGTGATTATTTATGTCTCTGAAAATACTAGAGAAAGAAGAAAATTTATAGCTCATATAACTGATTGTCAGAGAAGACAAAGTGGTAAAGAAATCCATTTTAGAAAGGATTAAGGATGAAATGACACCTGTGTCACTGTGTGTTCATGTGAATTGTTAAATGTCCTTTTATGTCACTAATCACATCAATATTAATTTCAAATCACATCAATATTAATTTCTCTCTTTAAATTTCTATACCATTTGACAGTCAGTGCACTACTCTTATTCACAAAAGTATCCTGAGGAATTTTTATTTGAATATGTGATAACCAATCGATTTTCATTTTGTAAGGTAGTTCCTTTCCTGAAAAAACTAAAACAATTGCATAATATCACTAAATAAACTTTAACTTTTAGATACAATCATCGAAATATTTCTACCACTTCTTATATGCTTTTGAACGTTTACGTCTCAATTCAATAAAATTGGCATGGATTCAGTAAGAATCCATCTGACTGAAGCTAGTCTTTGTTTCCATTCCAAATGCTAATCACTGACATACCCAAATTTACTTCCTTTTTTACAAAATAACAAATTAAAATACATGTGCTTTCCAAACTCTGTTTTAGCAACAGAGCACTCATCAAATACAATTTTACCCACCCACAACACAAACACAGCAACACAAAAAAGCACAGTTGCTTCAGCATAGACTGGGGTGAAATAGGCAGCCAGAGACCAAGCGCTCCCCCTACTGGCTAGTAATTCCCCATCAGACTGTTGGGGCTCTTTTACCTATTTCAAGAGCCACTACGATCAAGTACAGATAAAACAGCACAAACTCTGCTGTTTAGAAGTAGATGGTAACAGTCCAGAGTGAATTTTTCAGTGACAGGGATCACTATCATGTGATAACAAATAATGTAAAAATTTACATTTACCATACAAAAGGTGCAGGTAATCAGTAGACCACTTAGCTACCTGCTAGAACTAATCTTTAGAAGTCATTTTTAAATTACTTTAAAATAATGTTTTAAACAGTGAATTTTAAAAAGTTCATATTTAATAGGCGATCCATGAAAAAATAATAAGATAGAGGAAAGTATATGGTTCAGAACTAATTCTAGGTACAATACTATATATTCTTAATAAGACATCACTTAGCCATGCCTAAGTAATATCTAGGATCTCTAAGAAGGGTGACTCCAATTAATTGAAGGGCTTTTGTTTTGCTGAGTGAAGTAAGGAGCTAAATTGTCATGGTCAATAGTGGAAACGCTGTACATTACCAACTGTGGTTTTTTTCCATGTGGTATATAACCTCACCTCTAAACATCAAGCATATATTTAGCAGTAACAAACTGAGAGGGTGCAAATTGTTAATCATCTTTGGGTGACTGGATGTCTCCATATTGACTCAGTATCAATACATACTAAAGTGTGACTTGTTTAAAATTTGAATTTGCACAAGTCAAGCATCACCTCTATCTACAATTTTGAATGACATATTACTTTCAAGATGAATGTAATTTTACTATCTTAACACGTTGTAGACCAGTAGTTTTATTGCTAGCTTTACCCAGTGGCCAGATAAGTTTCTATTGAACGAGTACAAAAAACATTTCACATGAATGTTAAAGGCACGCCTTAAAATTAAATACCCATTGCATTTTGAAGTTATTACATTCTTACAAGCTAATATCTTTTTAAAGTATGATACTTTCTAAAACACTGTGTAATATGAAGCGAGAATTCTCGTGAGCCGTCCGCAGTGTGTTAACTAGAATAGAATTTCCATGAAAGCAAGAACCATGTCTTTTTCATTTTCGTGTGCTCTACAGAACCTAGCATCCCACCTTATCCATAGTAAGGTGCTACTCAATTAGATAAATTGTTACTGAATTATTGAACTGCTTCCTTCACCAGGCTCTTCAAATTTCACCTAAGAAATAATTCATTAGTTTCACCTTCAAACCCCACCTCTCCTCCATCTAATTCTCTAGCATTTATTTCACTGTTTGGACAGAAATAATCTTGTGTGGTCAGTACTGGAGCAGGTATAGGAGCAGGCAAGCTGAAGATAAGGAACCCTCCCAACTACTTTCCCCAAGAAGAAAAGAGCTAGAAAGGTAAACCAGACTTAGAAAAATAAAAGTCCTTTTCTATTAGATCTGAAAAATAATTCTGAGCACTTCCTGATGTCTCTTACTCAAACTTATTATTGGCACAAAATTATGAATTGGTGCCTGGATCATCTGGGTATAAAGTGCACATGCAAGGGATTCAGCATGTTAAAGAAAATACTATGTTCGCAGTTGAAAAAATATTGTGTCTTTGGTTTCTGGTAAGATTGAACTTTTCTCATCAATTAGCTAATATTAGATTTTCTGTCTGTTCAGTTGTTTGCTAATTTAGGTATCAGATTATTACTTCATTAATAACATTCTTTAAAAATTAGTATTTCATTTTTTTTGTATTTTTCATAGTCTGCTTCTAGTTGCTTTTACATGGTCATCTTTGTTAATCAAATTTTAGTCTTTTTCAATGTTTTTAAGTTTGTAAAGTCCTCTTCTATGCTGACATTTTAAAATTACCCATTTTCTTCTATTTTATTAGTTGATTTTTTACATATATTATGCTAATAACATTTTTAAATCACCTTTAATCCCTAAAACTACCTCATTATGTCAGAATAATTTATGAAATAATAATCTCAATTACCATCAGAGATACTACATTTATTATATATTAAATCAAATGTGTAGAAGGGTCTGCTTTGAGGACTATTTTGTTCCACAATTCCATCTACTCTTTCACCTGTATAATACTGGTTAATATTGTATCTTGAGTGTTTTAATATTTGAGAAGGAAAAAGTCCCATCATTATTTTTCCTGAAAAGATTAGTCTCACCTATTCAGTCTTTCGGATATATTTTATGATTAATTTGTTAAGTGTGCTAAAATAATTAATTTGTTAAGAAGAAATTGTTCACTTGGAAGCATTTGACCTCCAATCCCAGAAGAAAGTTCATTTCTTCATTTGTTTACCTTGAGGTAAATAGAACCACACCCCTTTTCTGGAAGTTAGGCCTTCAGATAGTGGCATATGATAGTTGTTAAATATATTTCTACTTTTTCAAGGTAAGAAAAACTCCTCTCAACTAAATATCTGAATAGGGATGTAGTTAGTGATCTTCTTTATTCAAAGTCAGAAAGTAGAGTTTTCATTTCATGATAAGATCTGAAAACTAAGACCCCCCCCAAAAAAAAAACACAAAAAACATTTAATAGAAAATTCCTAGAAGAAAAAAGAGAAATCAAAGTCCAAATTTATAGTTATACTATCTGTTTACAACCAGATGGTGAGTTTGGGGACTATTTAATAGACTCTCAACAAACAATTTCTTTTAAAAAATGGGTATTTTTTAAGCACTGTCTTGGGGAAGTTTGTGTTGTGTGTGTGTGTTTTACTGGATCTGAATCAAAGATAAAAATGAATTTTTGACCATGATAAAGTTTATTCCACCAGGGGTACCAGTGCATTTTTCTAAATTTAACAGCATAGGTGATTGTGTTCCTCATCCATTTTTTAAATATCTTCCCTACTCCATTTCCAAATTGTATCTTTATGACTTCATGTTTCCTTTCCTGAGAGAAAAACACCTCACATCCTTCATCCCGTACTTCTCAGGTTGCCCTATCTAGCCTAAAAACCATGGTCCTAAATGAGGGCCCAAGATACTATCTACTCAAAGAGAGAATGTGCCAGATACCACACAGATATACAGAACTCCATTTTCTCTTTCTTTTCTTCCAAGAGTTTAAGTGAAAAATAAAAATGCCAGCACATAGCAATCCTACTCAAGGTATGCACATTGAGTGACATTGTTTTCACTAGGCTCACACTTTTTAGACAAATAACTCATAAGAACATGCTTATTCCTTTTTTCTCTTCATGGTACTCTGAGTCAGAAGCGCAAACACATGAGGCTCTTACCAGATTTATTCTATTCATTCTATGGTGTGCTTTGCTACTTATTCCTTAATACTTCTGTGCGATGGCATTATCTTCTTTTGGTAACTCTAAGTTATCTTAATAATGGCCAACCACAACATAGATTATTCTAAATAATTTATTTTATAAGCTTTGAAAATAGAGAATCAGAGAAATAGTCATAACTGCTGTCCCTTGCAACATGTCTTTTCTCCTCAAGTGAGATTGTAATGCAAAGAATCTTGAATCTATACTCTCATCACATGGATTTTTTTGTAAAGGTCTGTTATATTTGCCTTTCAATGTCCCTTAGGTTTAGAGAAATTGCCTGTAAAGTTATATAAAGTGATGTGAATATTGTAAATAAGATAACAGAGTATGTAAACAAAATTATATATTAATAGCCCTGTAAACTCAAAGATCTGAATATTCTTCTGGCCCTATTAATTTAACTCCAAATACTGAAGAAATCAACCCAATAGGTCTATTCAATGTGGTGACTAGAGGTTGGAGAAATAAAGGAGCAAACCATTAGCTCTGGTTATCAAGAGCTAACCATTTCAAACTGCAGTGTTTCAAATATGTTATTAAATATTACTTGAAAATAATCACATTTATTTATTAATAATCAGATGCCTCAAAAACACAAATATTTCCTATCTAGGATCTCCCCTCACCACAAAATGTAATTCCTTAATGTATCCATAGGTTGTATTCTGCTACCTGCGTCTCCATACACTGACTTCAAGTTTCATAAAAATAATTGTTTTGAAGAACCTGTTGAGTTTCCTGAGGAATTCCTTACATTGCATATTGCCACTTTGCTTTTCATGAAATAAAAGATTTCCTGGTCAAATCTATGCAAACAGCAGATATTTTTTAAAGATTTTTAGTGAACATTTACCATTTTATTTTTCAGAGATCATATTTGAAATATGGCTCAGAGTGACTTCCTCTACCCAGAGAACCCAAGGAGGCGGGAAGAAGTGCACCATCTTCACCAACAGCTCCTTGACTGCTTATCTGACAGCTTCCGTGCCACCAATGAGCTGATTGGAGTTTTAAATATGCATTTGGGGTGCAGGCTGGCCTCCATTGAGATGAACAGAAATGGGACCATCAAAGAAAACTGTGATACCATTATCCAAGCCGTGATGGAAATCCAAAAGGAATTGCAAAAGGTTGATGAAGCACTAAAGGATAAACTAGAGCCAACCCTTTATAGAAGGCTTCAGGATATTAAGGAAAGGGAAACAGAGAAAATTGCAATCGTACAAAAGGTTATTTCAGTCATCCTGGGAGAAGCCACTTCTGCAGCCAGTGCAGTGGCTGTTAAACTCGTGGGCTCCAATGTCACAACTGGCATAATTAACAAGTTGGTCACCGTGTTAGCTCAAATTGGTGCTTCTCTCCTTGGTAGTATCGGAGTTGCTGTGCTTGGCCTTGGCATAGATATGGTTTTCCGTGCCATCCTAGGAGCAGTGGAGAAAACGCAGCTACAAGCAGCCATCAAAAGTTATGAGAAGCATCTGGTGGAATTCAAGTCAGCCTCAGAAAAATATCATCATGCCATTACTGAGATCACCAATACAGTGAAACACCAAATAAAATAATCAGCCACCTTACTTGCCACTGGAATACTTTCTGCTTCTCTTTCAATAATAGTGTTTGGTTTCTTGGATTAGTTTCATTTTCCATAAGCTTCCAACATAGACATAAATACACTAACAGATTGGAAAGATTACTTAAGTTTTGCATCATGACAAATGCCTGGACCAGTTGGTGCTAGACCATGGGAGAGAATCCCAGGATTCTTCTAACTCTGCTCTACCAGCTCAATATTAGGGTACATGCTAATGTAGAGTAGTAGGTGTAGGGGTTGCCTTTTCCTTCCTAATTTCAAGTCAAAATCTTCAAAATGTACATTGAATGCAGAGGTTTTTATTCCTAACACTTCAGACATAATTTAGTTCTAAGAGGACATACTTAGTAATTTCTGCCTGGACACAAATCCTGGGTCTTTGAATGTAATAGAAACACTACCATAATTTCAACCATCAATTAAAATCCAATTTTCTGTAAACTGGAAAAGACTGGAATACAGTTTGTAACTTCTTACTTCTATGATGAAAAGAGTCAATGGTTCTGTAAACTTCTAAATTATACACTATAATCTGAATGGACTTTTAACAGATAAAAGTTAAAACTAAAAAAATAAAGGTTTTGTTTCTATAACTATAATCAACCCTGAACAACTGTTGTGTGGTAATTAAATATCCCTCAAGTGAAATGTTTGAACACTCTGGTACTTTTTTTTTTTTTAAGCAAATCCAAGATACACCTGCAAATAATGCATTCAGAGTGCAAGAGAGGAAGTAGCAACTCTTTCAAGAATTTGTCATTCAGTCTGGCTGGCTTGGCTCAGTGGATAGAGCGTCGGCCTGCAGACTGACAGGTCCTGGGTTCGATCCCGTCAAGGGCTACATGTCCTGTTTGCAGGCTCAATCCCCAGTAGGAGACCTGCAGGAGGAAGCCCATCAATTCTTCTTTCTCATCATTGAGGTTTCTCTCTCTCTCTCCCTCTCCCTTCCTCTCTGAAATCAATAAAAATATATTTTAAAAGAAAAGGAATTTGTCATTCAAAGGAAAATCATAATTGATTATCTTATGAATTTTCAGAAAAAAATAAATTTCACTTTCAATACTAGCAGAATGGAGGAAGTTGCCCTTGCTATATAAAGCTTTGGGTAGCCCATTTAATTAATTACATTAATTTCAGAAATATCCAGATACTATGGAGGCCTAATGGTTCAGTTAAATTTCTGCAGATGGAAATGTTTTCTAAATCCTGCACCAACTAATAATTTCCTATTGAGACTCTTAGATTATACTTACAAAATTATTAATAAGCTGCTGATGCAAAAATATATTTGTTATAGTTGATTCTTGCATCCAAGTTCAAGAAATGTCTTGAAATTTAAAAACCTCAGCATATCTCAAAAAGTAAAAGCTAGATGAAATACATTAATTTTTCAAAAATATTAATTTTCTCTTCTATCATTGATTTTTAATATTAGTTCCAAAATATTACAATGTACCTTTAATATTAAATATTTTTGTTTATGTTTTACTGTTCTTTCTGAGACTCAAGTCAGTCTAAAACCAAATCTAGAATTTCCTAAAACGAAGGTTAGTTCAGATAAAGGACCAATCTTAAACAGTTAAGTGCACATTTAAATATTCTACTAAACATTAATATGTATCTCCACCAGTATTTTATAATATTGACAATTGATTGTAGGAATTGACCTATATCTAACACTTTCCTATAAGGAATATTCAGATTAAGATCAGAAATAAACAAGTGTATTCCTTAAGGGGAGAATTTTTTAAGTATTTAAAATTACCTTTAAGAGGAAAAGACAGGGGAGGAGTCTTAGAGAAAGAGCGGATGGAAGAGAAAGAAAGAACCTTCGAACGCTAGAACTAAGGGAATACTCGCCTACGTATAGTGACGTCACATAGGGTTATTGGCTGGTGAAAAACCAGAGCCAATATAACCACCTCAACTGTCGTAAATTTAAAACTGACGGTACATGTATCCCCACACTTCCTTTCCA
Organism: Eptesicus fuscus; assembly: GCF_027574615.1. NCBI lineage: Eukaryota > Metazoa > Chordata > Mammalia > Chiroptera > Vespertilionidae > Eptesicus > Eptesicus fuscus. The sequence goes on from NC_072479.1 coordinate 82,029,415, forward strand.
AAAAGTGATCCTGCAGATTAGCAATCTGGGACTCCAATGAGGGCCCTGATTCATTTGCTCTCTTGTCTACAAACGTTCAGTGTGTCCATCAACAACTACTGAACTTCCAGACGGGCATGACGCTGGCAACACACAGTAGCAAATATATACATATTCGGGGATTCGTTTCCAAACAGATAATCCTAAAAGATCACACTAGCTTACGTCATGAAGAAAAAAAAAAGAGTCCCAGAACCAGTACAACTCCGGGACGCAGAAACACCACAACACACTTCTCATTATTGAATCCGCCGGACTAAAGCAATCAATTTAAGCACCGGAATTTGGACAGAATATCTCTGGCCCTAGAGACAGGGCCATCTTTACACCAGCCAATCATATCCGAGCTGGCTCGTTTTCTTACTCCTATTGGCCTACAGCAGTGTCGATCAACTTGGCGTCTTTGTACTGCGTAACATTAGGGCGGGCTCTTAGCGGATAACCAACCAATGGGGTTCTGTCTTGGAGCGGAAGCGACTCCAGCCGTGGAGTCCTTGGTTACACTCTACCTTTCCTGGGCCGGGAAACGCTGAGATCTCGGGCCCACGGGGATAGGAAGTGACGTAGGGATGGTGGCGGGGCGCGAGGTTTCAAGATGGCGGTTGCTGGATAGCTGACCGGGAGCCGAGGTGAAGGCCCCTACGAAGGGAAAGAGGCCGAGCATCCTCCCCTCCCGGCTCCTCGCAGTCCCAGAGCCCAGCAGAAGTGTGAGTGTGCGGGATCGTCCCAACCGGGTTCTTCCTCTCTCCCGTCCCTTCGTGGGGCCCGCGCGGTGGCCGCGGGGACGGTAGGCCCCTGAGCCCCGCTCTTCCTCTCCGCGGTTGGGGTCTCCCGGGTCACGGACCGGAGGGATCCCCGAGCCTGGGGCGGAGCGGCGACCAGCGGCTAAGCGGCGGACTTCGCCCGGGTCGGTTAGCGCCGCCTCCTGTCTGTCCACGTTGATTGGTAGGTGGCCTTGGGTTTGCTGTCTGCACCTCGAGTCGGGGTCAACCGTCGCTATGGTGGCGGCAGTTGCCGCTGAGGTGACTGACCCCTGGCTGGCGTGGCTCCTTCCCCGGGGAGCCTCTCTGCCTGTGGCGAGTTCCCTCGTGGCTTTGTGGCCCGCTTTCCCTGTCGCCTGTGCTTTAAGACCACACAGTCGTGTGCGCAGACTCAAGCTCCGCTGTCGTCTGTAGAAATTACTGTACATAGTATTCTGGTTCCGTCTCGGAGAGTCAAAACAAGAGCCTGAGGAGACTGGAGAGAGGAAAGCCAAAAAGGTGCGGGCCATCCAAGCCAGGAGGGCTGGTACTCGTCCTGGCTCTGCTTGCTGCCGCGGCCCCCAGGGTCTCGGAGAAGGAAACCCTCCACAGGGTAGACTCGGTGCCACTGGAGCGCGTGGAGACACTTGGCAGAAGTCAGGGCAATTGAGCACCTGCTGACAGAGGCACTGATAATACCTGATAAAATCTTTATAAAGAAGGAAAGGTGTCATCGTAAGGTCTACTACTAAAAAAAATAGTCTACCTCCGGCCTATAACGTTCCCAGTAAAAGGTTTATGGTTTTGTTAAGCGAGCCCTGGCCATTCATTGTCTGTGTGTAGGTGTATGTGTGTGTGCTTCTAGGTTAACACACTTTTAAAATGCTTTTTCAGACCCCTCAGAAAGTTTAAGGACCTTCAAGGGGCCACATCATCTTATTAACTATCCTGAAATCCAAGCATAGGTATTTCCTTCCTTTCTCCCACCTCAATGTAATGGTGCTCACATTCCCTCCTTAATTCCAAAGGCATAAAAGAGACTGCAAAACTGTCATCATCCAGAGCAATTTTGAGATCTTGCTGCCAGGCAGGTCATCAGTTTGGCTCAGATAAGCTCTAATATGCTCTTATACAACTTTTCTACAGGTTTGGACATTCTTATGTTGATCCTGGCAGTTTGGTGTGTGTTTTTTTAAATAAACAAGTGAACCATACAGATTGTCAACATGGGACGAAGATCTACATCATCCACCAAGAGTGGAAAATTTATGAACCCCACAGACCAAGCCCGTAAGTATCTATTAATGAGGATGCTGAAGAGGAGAAGTGGTAGAAATTGTAAGCATTAAGGAATCTATTTCATGATGTCCTAATTAACAAGATCAGCAGTACTAGGAGTCAGTTGTGTGAAGTGATCCAGTGTTCTTGTGGGCACATGATTAACACTTAAACATGCCAAAAAAAAAAAAATTCACACCCATATTTCTAATTTGATTGACTTGCACAGTAGAATTAGCTTAAAGCTTTCTTTTTGTATTCAGAATTCTGAACCCATTAGGTTTGCAGGTTCTTTAATATTTTATGGCATCTTTTTTCTTTGTGTTCCTAATTGTTAAGAAAACAAAAAGAATGTTGACATTTTTAGTTGACAAAATTAGAAGGGTGCTAGTAGCATCCAGTAGGTAGAAGCCAGTGATGCTGCTAAAGAACCCACAGAGTACAGGACAGCCACCCACAATATGAATTATCTGTGTTGAGGAAATGCTATAATAATGGTCACGATTTGAAAGGTCTGTCTTCTCTCTTTCTCTTTCTCAAGGAAAAGAAGCCCGGAAGAGAGAATTAAAGAAGGTATGACTTCAGATGATCAAATTAGCAATAAGTGTTGTTTGTCACATCTTACATTTGGGATTAGTGGATTTTAATGCAACATTTTCAATTATTTGCCAGAAAATATACTTCTTATAATAAGCCATAAAATTTACTAATCCGAAATATCATACAAATGCTCCTTGACTTAAGATGAGGTTACTGTTATGTCCTGATAAATCCATCATAAATTGAAAATATCTTAAGTAAAAATGCTTTTAATAGCTTAGCTTACCTTACCTTACCTTAAACATGCTCAGAACACTTTTACATTAGTCTACAGTTGGGCAAAATCATCTTGCTGCTGCCCAGCATCATGAGAGATTATCGTACTGCATATGGCTAGCCCAGAAAAGGATCTAAATTTGAAGTACAGTTTCTACTGAATGCATATGACTTCGGCACCATGGTAAAGTCATACCATGGGAAGTCAGAGGCCATCTGTACTTGGAAACTGAAGTAAGTAACCTTGCAGATAGCTCACAATGTGTCACATTGTTTACTTGATTACCTTTCCCAGTGAGCTAAAGAAATACTTTGAAAGTAACTTTTTTGTTAGTTATGATATACTACTTTGTTAACAGCTACTGAACTAGTGAATGAAAATAAATGTGATGCTGAATTGTTCGTTTTCCTGGTTTTGTAGATGATGAGTTTGTGACAAAGTGCTTCCCAAAATAAGGAAGGATTTACTTGTTAGTATCATGCCTTAGCATGTTGAGAAAATGTTAAGATTTTAATTGTTTTCAATTGTATATTCTTGTTGCATTGTTTAGCATTAAAATCCTGCAAAACTTACTGGTATATAATTTTAGAATGTAGCTGAAACCTTTGTTTATTAAAAAAGCTAAAATATTTTAAGTGACTGCTTTAGGCCTCACAAATACTTGCCTCAGAAAGCACATCTAATAAATAACATTTATTTACCTCTTAGTCTAAAGTTGAAATATTTCTTTAGAGTGAAAAGGTACATAGTTCTGTTTCTGGTGGTTGAAACGAGATCAGAAACCAAGAAGTTCAATCCCAGTTTAAATAGATTCTTGAAGCAGATTGAAATAAAAACTCCTGAGTGTCAAGCTTCTTGATATACTGCTCTTTCCTTTTCCTAAGAACAAAAAACAGCGCATGATGGTACGAGCTGCAGTTTTGAAGATGAAGGATCCGAAACAAATTATCCGGGACATGGAGAAATTGGATGAAATGGGTAAGACTATTAAAAGGCTATATTTTATGGCAGGAATAACAGTCTGATACACAGAGGCAGGCAAGCAGATAATGAGTGAAGCAGAGCAGGCATAAGAAAAACTAAAGCATGGTGGCATTTGACCTTCGAATTTGGTTTTAATATCACAACAACAAAATGGGGTGGTGGGGAGTTAATTGTAAACTGAAGATATCTAGAATAAGAGGGAAGCCATTATTTAGCTTGAGCTCATTGTTACTAGGTAATAAACACCCACTTTGGCCAGCTCATTGTTTTTGAGAGAAGACAGAAATCTGGCTTCTGAAATCACCTTGGGGTTTTTTGTTTGTCTTGTTTTGTTTTTTTTTTTAATTTTGACAGCTACCGAGTAAATCTTTGAGGCCCCTTGAGTATATCAGTTTCCCATTTTTTCCAGTGAGATGATCCACAGATACCTGACTACTTAGTAAGGATATAGCAGAAATCATCAAATACTTAATATCAATTACCATATTGGGATCCCTCTCCTTTTTTTTCACATTTCAGTTTTATTCAGTCTCTATAGGAATCTTCAGTATCGCTGCTTTGTCATAATTGGAATCACACGAGGTCACTAGATGTTATCTCTCCTTGCATCTAAGGTAGATAGAGAATCCTGTGTGATTCTGCCAGTGGAAATTTTATTCCAATCTACAAATACTTATTTTCTTAATATTAGAACATGGGATTTTTAATTTTTCTTTTTTTAATAGAAGTTTCCCAACATGCATAATTAAATAGTCAACTCCTATGTGCTTTTTAGCTGTCAAGTTTTTGCCACTCTTCTGCCACTTTTTTAATGTACATATTAAAGTGATCTTGATAACTTTTGTTTACAAAGATACCCAAAATATTTCAGTTGTTTGCCCAAAAACAGTAAGTTGGAGTTACAGTGGATCTCCTTGATGATGCATTAAATGGGGTCCCAAAAAAATCCAGCTTCATGTGCAGGCAGTATTATAAGCTTTCTGAAGTAATTTGGCAGAGCCTGTGCACTAACCTGGGCAAGAGTTCTGGGCCAGGCTGCATGATGCCAAATCTTTCCCAGTTCAGCTGTAACTGATCCACTTGTTGCCTCTGGTCTAAATTCCAGTAAGGACGAATGCTGTCCCCAGAGTATCAGGATATTACATTGATTTAGGAAGTTTAATCACACCAGGAATACTGTGGTGTAAGATAATACCCTCTGGTTTTGAATAAATTGACAAGTTAATGAGATTTAGAGGAGAAGATAATTAAGCTTGTTATTCTTTAAGAAAAAGGGAGAAGGGAACACTATATCAGCACTCTAATTACAATATAGAAAATTCAGTACAAACTAATTTAATCAGAAAAAAAAGTATACATTGACTCCAATAATTTGGAAGTCCCTGAGGGCTGCTGACCTCAAAAACCCAGATATCATTATCAAGCCTATTCATCTCTCTCTGGTCTTTTATATGTTACCTTTATTCAGAATACTCCTAATGAATTTCTTGGGGTGGAAGGTAGAATAAGTATGGGAAATGAATGGTGGTTGGGAGACAAGGTCACAGATAGCTCTAGGTTTATTTCATCTCTGCTTGTGAAAGTTTCTCTCACCCACATCTGCATTTTAAAACCTCAGACAGGGATCTGGCCCCAGTTTGGATCGTGTACCATTTGATCTCTGAGTCAGTCCCTGGCAAGGGTGATGGAGGGGGGCAGGTATGACTAACCAGGCAGATTTGGGAAGAGAAGGTTATATGGTAGCGAGACAAAGAACACCATAGTTAAGTGATAAGCCAGACACCTCTGGATATTTTTTATGTGATCCCATTTAATCACCAGACCTTTGTTGTGACGTAGTTAATGGCCCCATTTTGCAGATGAAGAAGCTGAAAATAAAAGAATTTAAATAAAGTGCCCAAGATATCAGAATTAAATGACAGAGCCAGGGATTTAGGTCTCTCTGGCTGAAACTTAACTATATCAAGTCATTAGCATAGAGGAGTGAAAGTTGATTTTTATTACAGTGATGATGGATTAATTAGGTGACATTTCTTAGGAAAATACAATAAATGGCCCTCTTTAAAAAGTGTAATTTTCATAAGTACCTATTGCAGTTCTTTAGGAATTGTAGAATATATCTGGTGCCTAGCTCCCTTTTAAAAATGTTACCATAAAAAAGTTTTATTAAATCATGTAGTCTGTTGACAACCTAAATGAAGTTGACCTTTTTGAGTTTAATTCCATAATCTCCTCTTTTCTCTCAGAGTTTAACCCAGTGCAACAGCCACAATTAAATGAGAAGGTGCTGAAAGACAAGCGTAAAAAGCTGCGTGAAACCTTTGAACGTATTCTACGACTCTATGAAAAAGAGAATCCAGATATTTACAAAGAATTGAGAAAGCTAGAAGTAGAATATGAACAGAAAAGGGCTCAACTTAGCCAATATTTTGATGCTGTGAAGGTAATTAGTTTCTTTTGAAAGAGAAACTAAAATGTTATATTTAGATTTGCTTTTAAACCTGTTAATGGGAGAATTAATTGTTGAACCTTAATCTTGGCAATTTCTTATCAAACTGAACATATACAAGAAAAATTAATTCATCTGCCCACACATTAATAGACAAAAACTGGAAATTGCTCGGGTATTTTTAAATCTCAAAAACAAAACATACCAAACTTCTGTAGTTATGATTCCATTTGTATGATATTGTAGCACAGGAAGAAAATATATGTAGCGGCAATTGTTTTGGGATATCATTAGGGATTAACTGGGGATTAGTATGAATGCATGCTTTTGTCAGAGTTCATTGAATTTTAAATGTCATTGTAAATTTTGCCTCAAAATAAAATTGTAAAACACCAAATGCTATAATTTTTGTAAAGTAGGTAGTATGGGTTCCCATTTACAGAAAAAGAAAACTAAGATAACTTGCTCAGTCATGCAGCTAATATGTGGCAGAAGTTCATCAAAGGCAGACTAATGTTAGAGCCCAAGCTCTGCCACTGGAAATAAATACACTGTTAATTGATATATGTTATTTGTCATCCAGAATAGGAAATAGAGTGGCTTTAGTACTAGACACTTAGACTTCTCTAAACAGCAGCTATTTCAAACCAAAACCAAAAAGAATTCATTGATACAAGGAGAAAAACAATTGGGTATGGTTCTTTTAGAGGAGATAGATTTTTTTGATTTTTTTTTTTTTTCCAGTTCATTGACAGACGGGAAATATTGATGAGGCCTGTTCTTAATTTTTTGTGACATACATTTTAGGTGAAAAGCAAATCCCAAGTTATTCAGCTGACACTGAATTTTTAGTGTTGCGTTTGTGGATTACTCTTACCTTCTGCTGACAGATTCTCTCTGTTTCAGAATGCTCAGCATGTGGAAGTGGATAGTATCCCTTTGCCAGATATGCCTCATGCTCCTTCCAACATCTTGATCCAGGACATTCCACTTCCTGGTGCCCAGCCACCCTCCATCCTTAAGAAGACCTCAGCCTATGGGTAAGTTGCATAATCAAATTGCATGTATTAAAAGCACCTCTGGACTATCTAGAGCCAAAATTAATGCAGGAGGAAATAAAAGACAATGTGAATATAAGCAGCATCTGAATTGATTAAAAATGAAATTTTAAAGTCTCTTGGAAATTGTTTAGAAGAGGAAGTAAATACCACTGTTAACATGACACCTATAAAATTTTCTTTACAGGCCTCCAACGAGGGCAGTCTCTATTCTTCCTCTTCTTGGGCATGGTGTTCCACGTTTGCCCCCTGGTAGAAAACCTCCTGGTCCGCCCCCTGGTCCACCTCCTCCTCAAGTCTTGCAAATGTATGGCCGTAAAGTGGGCTTTGCCCTGGATCTTCCCCCTCGCCGGCGAGATGAAGACATGTTATATAGTCCTGAACTTGGTAAGGAATGAATGTTCCTTTTGCTCTTACAGCCTTTCCACTGTCATTTTTTTTGTTGGCCCCGTTCACCCTCAGAACTTGGGAAATAAAGGATGATACCATGTACATACTTAAGGATGGGTACATCATAGGATCTAGCCAAGTAAAAGCATCAAGCATAACTAAGTATAGAAATGTTTATTGTGTTTCAAATTAGGCTATTCCTAGAAATACCACTTACTACCAATTCTCTAAGACTTAGCTATCTGTTTCCCTTTCAGCTTTGTCATCTGCACTGAATATTATTGTATAGTCACAATGATTGTGTATATGTGTATGTATATAACCTTCTAAATGTAATTTGTTTTCAATTTGAATTTTAACTAACTTGTGAAATGAAAATATTGTCAGACCATCTGAATAGCTGAGATCTACACAAACTTTTAAAACAATTAGGTAATTGTGTTACATAATGAGCATAATTTTCTGTGTTTCAGAGTATCATGTAAAGGAGAATCCAATCATATTATTTGTTCCCTGTTCCCTCCTCCCTTTTCAGCTCAAAGGGGTCATGATGATGATGTTTCCAGCACCAGTGAAGATGATGGCTATCCTGAGGACATGGATCAAGATAAGCATGATGACAGTACTGATGACAGCGACACTGACAGATCAGATGGAGAAAGTGAAGGAGATGAATTTGTGCACCGTGATGATAATGAAAGAAATAACAATGAAGAAAAAAAATCAGGTATGTACAGATGAAAGTTCCATGGTATTGATCAATAAATAGGACACAAACTGAAGTCCTGATTTATTAATGCATCTGTGGAAATAATTGTGAGCTCCTTGCAAGGAAGGATCATAGTTATATTCTTTATATCTCAGCTATCTCAAAGTTCTTGACACATACTAAGTACTAATGGATGTAAAAACAATTAAGCCATGTATATAATAAAAATGTCTATGTAATAAAGTTCACTTTGGGGGGGAAAGATAATAGCTATTCAACAGCATAAAGATGTATTCTTGGGTATTAATAAGTCTATTTAAATATCTACATTTAAATACCTACCTTTAAATTATGTGTGATCGTGGTATATTACATGAACCAGAACCATAATTTTATATACAAATAGGCCTTTGAGTGAAGTCATGACTTAATGGAAACATGTTATATCCATAATGTATGTTATGTGTTTGATTATTATAAATTCAGATTGAGTTAGGTGTGATTTTAAAAAGTAATTATGACATTCATCAAGAAAATTTCAACCATTATAATAGGTACTGAGCATTATGAAACGTATAATGCGTCACACCCCAATAGTCTTAGAGCTTCTTTTGGAATTATTTTTGTAGCCTACCACTTCTGTATTTATGTTTTAATAATAATACCAATATTAGTAATTATAATAATGACAATTTTTTCTCCTGTTAAGAATTATGGTTGCAAATCAAAAAGCTAATTTAAAAGGGTGGATAGAGCCCGAAACTGGTTTGGCTCAGTGGATAGAGCGTCAGCCTGCGGACTCAAGGGTCCCAGGTTCGATTCTGGTCAAGGGCATGTGCCTTGGTTGCGGGCACGTCCCCAGTAGGGGGTGTGCAGGAGGCAGCTGATCAATTGTTTCTCTCTCATCGATGTTTCTGGCTCTCTGTCCCTCTCTCTTCCTCTCTGTTGAGAATCAATAAAATATATTTTTAAAAAAAATAAATAAATAAATAAAATAAAATGGTGGATAGAGAGAACTGGTAATGAAAAATTGTGGAGCACCCTTACTGTGGAACTATTACTAGAAAGTAGAAAGCCCTTATGGCTCCCATTTCTTCTGGGACCTTGTGATCTTTGCCTTATTTTCCTCTTTCTGACAACTTTTTTTTTTTAACATGACTTATCAGTGCACACTTGATGATCAGATCATATTTACTGAGTTTTTACTATATATAAGGCAATTTTGCAGACACTAAGGATGTGGTGTAAACAAAACTAAAGCCCGCCCACATGGAACTCCTATCCTTTTGTAAATATTTACCAAGAATGCTGCTAACACTGCATCATTTCGTATGACATTGAAAAGCGTCTAGTGAATAGCCTTTTGTCAGTTAAGAAATTCCCTCCTAGTTCTAGTTTTCTAAGAACTATAATAAATACTTTTTAAGCATCTGTCGGAATGTTAAGTTTTTTATTGTAATGAACTGCATTATGGCTTGTCTAGGATAAAAGGCAAAAGATTTACATTATAGCTTTTGTAATGTTAAACCATCTTGCATTTCTGGGGCCAATCTTATGTGTTTAGAATTTCTTTTTCTTTTTTAAACTCATTCAATTTGCTTATATTTTATGTTGGCGAGTAGGTTAGTTTTGGTATCATTTTGATATAATTTAGTATAATGCTAGTTTCATGAGTTCTGGATAGCATTCCATCCTTACCTATTCCCTTTTACAGGAAATTTCTGTAACGTAATGTTTGGCTGAATTTCCTTGTAAAAACCATTTTAGCCAGGTGCCTTTTAGTGAGTAAATCTTTGACTACCATTTCATTTTTGTTTAGTCCGGTCATACCACTTCTTTTACCAATTTTAGTAACTTACATTCTTAAAAATTATCTATTTTTATCTGGGTGTTCAATTTTATTGGCATAAAGATGTTATTAGTATTCTTGAAGTTTGTTGTTTTTAATCAGTTTTAAATCACTATAGCATGTATTTACCAGCAGTTGGCACTTTATATACTACCTTTAACCCTTTGCACTCGCTTGCTTTTTTCTTGATTCCTTTATTCTAATGCTAACCGTGTTGAGTCACACTCGACATCCGAGTGCAAAAGGTTAATATGGCTCTCTCTTTCTGTGCTTATCTTCTGCAAAGTTTTACAGGAAATTTACAGGCAGCATTTGTGTCTAGTAATTTAAGGCATATGTTATTTAGTAAGCATTTACTGAATTTTGTTGATGCCAATTCACCCCCCTTTCTCTCCCTCCTCTGGCACCTTAGGTCTGAGTGTACGATTCGCAGATATGCCTGGGAAATCAAGGAAGAAGAAGAAGAACATTAAGGAGCTAACTCCTCTTCAAGCCATGATGCTTCGAATGGCAGGTAAGGTAGGGAAAGAGTAGTGAATCACCTTCTGGTATTTCCTCATGCCAGTTTCTTTATGTACGTTTTCCCATTTAGTATCCCATCCATCCTGAAATAAGTAAAAAATCCTTGCTTTACAAAAGGTAAGGTCTGGAGACATTAAGATGCCCAAAGTTACACACAGCTAGTAAGTGGTTGAACTGGCATTTAAATCCAGGTCTGTCTGGTTCTAAAGCCTGCTCCATCATGCTGCACCAGCACAGATAAGTGGAATGCCATTTGATTCTTCCACATCTTAGATATTTTATTGAAGAAGTCTATTTGGTTGTTAATTTTAAGAAAGCACTTATTGAGCATGTGTCTTCAAGCATCACTCTTTTACTGGCTCCTTGCCTGTAAAATATTAGGCATTTACCTAATTTAAAATTTCCATTTACCTGGTTTAAAATTTCTTTCAGGTCAGGAAATCCCTGAGGAGGGACGAGAAGTAGAGGAATTTTCAGAGGATGATGATGAAGGTGATTCTGATGATTCTGAAGCAGAAAAGCAGTCACAAAAGCAGCATAAAGAGGAATCTCTTTCTGATGGCACATCTGCTGCTTCACAGCAGCAAGCTCCCCCACAGTCTGTTCCCCCTTCTCAGATACAAGCACCTCCCATGCCAGGACCACCTCCTCTTGGACCACCTCCTGCTCCACCTTTACGGCCACCTGGACCACCTACAGGCCTTCCTCCTGGACCACCTCCAGGTAAGCATTTCCATTTATGAGTCAACTAGTGGCCCGTTGCAGGAAGATTCCTGCAAGCGGCCGCACGCACGCCACTGCAGCCGCCCGCACTTTCCCTCTGGCAGCTGCCTTGCTTTCCGCTTTCCCTCCCTCTTCCTTCTATACTGTCTTCAGTCTTCACCGGCGTATGCAAATTAACCGCCATCTTTGTTGTGTTAATTTGCATACTCGCTCTAATTGGCTGTGGGCATAGCAAAGGTACGGTCAATTAGCATTTTTCTCTTTTATTGGTGTAGATAATTAAATCCACATGTGGTTAGAGTGAAGTTATTCCAAAAAATATATCATTAGTATTGATGTTTTCTTATTTATCCTAGTGCAATTCCTTAAAAAATCAAGGTTCTCAAAGGATAAGGGCAACTGATTTATTCTTCCAGCATTGTTTGCAACTTAGTTTTTCTGATACCCACCTTTTTCTTTCAAGATCTTCCTTTTTCATCATTCTTTAGTTCTGATTCTAGCAGGCAGAAACTGGAGTATTTAACCAAGAGTTTATTTAATACTACCTTTTAATATGACAAGTTGACCCCATTTAAAATTTACTAGAACACAGTAAATATTAATCTCATATCCTTTGGTTTAGGGATTATTGGATGTCAGTGTAATCTTATAGTTAACCAGGTCTTTGGCTTAAAAATATAAAAAGTTTATTTACAATATGAAACAACATATAGAACTTCTTGGTTTTTCATAATTTTATTCCTTCTCTACAGCCAATTAAGTTTTCTTCAATTGAATTCATCTTTTTCCTATTGGTCCAAAGCAAAATGACCTATCTTACGTCATTCTCAGTGGTCTTTGTCTTTATGAGTTTCAGGAGGTCATTAAAGCACTTTACTTTATAGTCCATTTTCAGCTCATGTTGGAACCATTTAAAAATTCTTCTCACCTTCATATGTTTCCAGCCCAAAAGAGCTGTGATTGCGTATCCTTTTGGTCAGTGCTGGGAAATAAAGAGGTGATCCGAAAGAAATTCAGTACTCTGTCTCTGGTGCTTAGATATTTGTTGGATGAATTCTGCTTCCACACATTTCAATCAGTTTTTGAAGTTATCTGATTTCGGGTTAAAGTGATAAATCATACCACATTTGAGTTACCTTTATTTATATCGTAGTTACTGCTTGATATATATTTGTTTAACATTAATTTATTCTTATCTTTTCAGGAGCTCCTCCATTCCTGAGACCACCTGGAATGCCAGGACTCCGAGGGCCTTTACCCCGACTTTTACCTCCAGGACCACCACCAGGCCGACCCCCTGGCCCTCCTCCAGGTCCACCTCCAGGTCTGCCTCCTGGCCCTCCTCCTCGAGGACCCCCACCAAGGCTACCTCCCCCTGCACCTCCAGGTAAAGCTTTTGATTTCCAGGCGAAAACTTGTCTGCTATACAGGGTGGGGCAAAAGTAGGTCCACAGTTGTGATTATGCAAACACAGTTTATTCTTGTAGCATTGTTGATTAATTATTGTATTATTTTTTATTCAACCAACTATGAACCTACTTTTGCCCCGCCCTGTATATTTTATTTGCTCTAGGACATATTTTCACATTTCAATAACCTGAATTGACGGAGTATCTTAAAATGGTGTTTTTCATTGCTATTATCCTGGGTTGAACTTGAGTTCTTTCATAGAGTATTTGCATCACTTCTGCCTGTCACTTGAGGGACGTTCCAATCAGAGACCACTTTGGATTAAACTCTCCATTTGAGTTTTTACTTCATTTATAATTTTAGTGATTCCATACATCTACATAAGTACCAACTTAAAGTTCAAAATCACAAGGGTGTTTGTTTTTTTCTCAACCCAGTATCAATGCTAGATATACAAATTTCCTTGTGTTATTATGTGTGGCAGGTATAATTTTGGTTTACTGCACTGACTGTCCTAGTTTAATATAAAGGTCTTTTAAGCCCCCAGCTTGGACATTTTTTTTCCCTCTCTTAATTGTATATGGAATATTTATGAATTTGTATAAGCCATATCATCTTAGATTTGACAAAATTTGGTACTTAATATTTATTTATAAAATTGAAGAAAATTAAACCTGTTGTTCTTGGTAAAATGTTGATGGTATGTCTGAACCGTCAATGGGACTTGGATTCTTTTCCAGGAATGGTGACATATTGTGATTATTAGTTACAGTATCTTATTTCCCACTCATGGAGTTACCATGTTGTGGGGAGGAGTGGTGTGGAGATCAAACCCCATGGGAATCAAACCCCAACTTTGTCTGCACTATACAGCTAGAATAGACTCTTGGGCTGTCAAATTTGAAACTTAACTATTTTAAAATCATATTTGAAACTAGTTGGTGTTTTCAATTTTACTTTATATTTTAAAGTAGTACATTTTTAGAGAAGAAAACAAAATACAGTATAAAATAAGTACAAAATACAGACTAAAGGTGAATATTGTTTTATAATAAACTACAGGCCCGATGCACGAAGATTCGTGCAAGAATGGGCCTTCCTTCCCCTGGCTGCTGGCACTGCCTTCACTCTGGCCAGAGCCGCCTTTCCGCCTTCCCGTGCTGCCCAGAGGCCCAGAGAAGCTGGGGTGGTGCGGAACGCCTGCCTCCCACCCTGCCCCCAGCCGCTCAGTGCCTGCATATGCAAATTAACCCACCATTTTTGTTGGGTTAATTTGCATACTCGCTCCTGATTGGCTGGTGGGTGTCACAAAGGTGGTCAATTAGTATGTTACTCTTTTATTAGGTAGATAAATTCCTTACTATCAGAATATATTTAAGTTTCAAATAGTAGCATGATTTCAGCTTATTTTATGTTAATGGTCCTTTTTTCTTTTTTTTTTTTTTTTAAGTTGTCATCTTGTTTTTAACACCTTAGTCACAGTTATATTTTATTAGTTCCTGTAGTGTTCATCAGCCTGTTTTCTCCTTATTTAGGTATCCCTCCACCTCGTCCTGGCATGATGCGCCCACCTTTGGTGCCTCCACTCGGACCTGCCCCACCTGGGCTTTTCCCACCGGCTCCCTTGCCAAACCCAGGAGTTTTAAGTGCTCCACCCAACTTGATTCAGCGACCCAAGGCGGATGACACCAGTGCAGCCACCATTGAGAAGAAAGCCACAGCAACCATCAGTGCCAAGCCACAAATCACTAATCCCAAGGCAGAGATTACTCGATTCGTGCCCACCGCACTGAGGGTCCGTCGGGAGAATAAAGGGGCTACTGCTGCTCCCCAGAGAAAGTCAGAGGATGATTCTGCTGTGCCTCTTGCCAAAGCAGCCCCCAAATCTGGTCCAACTGTTCCTGTCTCGGTACAAACTAAGGATGATGTATATGAAGCTTTTATGAAAGAAATGGAAGGGCTATTGTGACAACTTTTGATGCCCGAACACACTTCTGTTCATATCATTGGTTCGTGGAAAAAGAGGCTCTTAGGAAACTTAGACAAAAGAGCTACTTTTATTGTCAGGGTATTTTCTAATTTCAGTTGAAGGAATATCTTAAAGTTTAGCCTCGTTTGGAATTCACTGCATACAAGAGAGGGTATTTCACTCAGGCTAGGTTGGTTACTGAAGCAGTTCTGCTGCAAATGTCCATTCCCTTTCATACCACCACTTTCATCCCATTTCTTCCCCTTCTCCAATCCTTTGGAACTTGTCATCTGGGGCATATTTGTTTTTGATTCTCTTGTGTGCTGTGGGCTCTGGAGTAGAGATTTTTTGGGGGAGGAAACAGTTTATTTTATTCCATCTTGCCTTTTGTGTTTATTTTTAATATTTCCTTGTAAATATTTTGTAATATTATAGTGAAATGGATCACAACGTCATTTCCTAATACAAAGCAAGACATGTGGGAAGAAAATGTACAATTCTTTAATTAAAATTATTTCCCACTGACGTAAACTTTGAGTGTTTCGTGAAATAAATGTTCTACCCTAAGATCCTCTGAGTTCCTGATAATGTATAAACATGTTATCTTTTTTATGATCAGAAAAGTATCTTGGGTTTGAAAGTACAGAATGAGAATCTTATTGAAACTAAGTTTTAAAGTTAAGGGATAAAGAAGAGAAATAATTATTTTCCCTCAGAACTACCTTATTGACTTTAAAAAAATTGAGAGGTGTTATTTATTGCTAAGAACATATTTAGTCTTATCCTCAAAGATGACATTTCCCCCAGAGCTTTGTGAACTGATTGAATGGCAAACCTTTTGAAACATTTTCAAAACTATTAAAAAAACAGAAAAGGTTACTTTTCTTTCTTTTTTGAATGTGTTGGATTTATTAAGCTTTTCTTTATAAAAGCACATACAATGAATAAGAATGCTTAATGATGTTAATTTGCATTGATAATATTTTATTTTCAAAGTGCTTTAATCACTAACTCATCTACCCTGTAATTCTGGGAAATTACTTTAAAAGATAATTTCCCCATTTAAGAGATGAGAGTATCAAAGCTGAAAGGCTCATGTGATTAACCCAGTGGCCCAATAGATAGTGTATTTCATAGGCAGACACACACATGCCTGCGCGCACACGCGCACGCACACATAAACAATGTATGCATTGCATTCAGACTAGGCATACCTATTCTTTACGTTCCATTATATCTTAGATCCCTTTCATGTGTACCTATAACATAAAAAATAATATAAGATTTATTGAATAATGTATGAAAGGGAGAAGTCATTGAATATAATAAATCGTTAATATTGTAAAACTCAAAATAGTGTTTGGCACATGGTAAATATGTGTTTGTTAGAACTATATTTGCATTTCAGAATGAGACCTGTGGCTATGGGTAGGGGATAGATGGACTCAAGGGTGAAAGACCAGGGGTGGGAAGATGCATTAGGAGACCACTGCAGGCAGAAGATGGAGAGTACCCAGACAGCACAGGAGGGTGGAAGAGTGTTAAAAGATCTATTTCAGAGATAGAAATCACACGACTGGATTACCAATTTGATGTAGGGAGTGAGGAAGAAGAGAAGAATTTAGGGTCTCCAATTTAGGGCTTGGGTTGTAGGCAGCATCAATAGGGAATAAAAGGTGTGAAGCTGTAGAGAAAAAGGATGGTAGCAGCAGCTAATGGTGTTTACTGTGTGCCAGGCATCCTACAACGTGTTTTACATGTATTAATTAATCCTTACCCAACCCTGTGAAGTAGCTACCCATCATTTCCTTCGTTTTACAGATGTGTCAATGAGGGGTATAGAATGAAGGGAATGGGCCCAGTTTGGGACAGGCTGCATTTCAGATCCCTGTGAGATAACCTCATGGAAATCTTGAGTAGGCCGGTGAAGTAGGAAGCTCAGGAGGCAGGTAGAGGCTACTATCATAAACACTGAATGAGAGAAAATACCAAAGGGAAAGGAACGTGAAGCAGAAAGTATAATCAATGATAGTGATTGATTGAGCTCTTACCATACACTAGTCACTAACTGCTAGATAATAAGGAATTATTACCCTACTTTTTAAAAAATATATATTTTTATTGATTTCAGAAAGAAAGGGAGAGGAGAGAGAAACATCAATGAGAGAGAATCATTGATTACCTCCTGCATGCCCCCTACTGGGGATTGATCCCGCAACCCAGGCATATGCCCTTGACCGGAATCGAACCAGGGACCCTTCAGTCTGCAGGCCAACACTATCCACTGAGCCAAACGGGCTAGGGCTCCCTACTTTTATGAATAAGAAAACCAATGCTTAGTAAACAATAAAATGTCTAGATTTTTATTGGGTTGAGTGTTTTTATGACAATTTTTTTTAATTATATGACAAGTTCAAATCAGGATAACATCGATTTTTATTTGGGCTGGGCAAATGGGAAGCTGGATATTGGAAGAAGGAAGGAAAGTAAGGCCACTGCATTTATTTACTATATACATTTACATATATAAGTAGTATATATGTATGTAATTTTAAAATTATTAGAAATATATGGATTACCATGTTAAAGAAACCAAAACATTGTTACTCTATGAAGACACACAAAAAAAGAAAAGTCCCTTGAACATGAAAACAAGGGGATGTTAGAGGACTCGGATATTTAAAGTACATAAATGTGGAACTGAAATACCCATTGACAGCAGCTCTCTTGCATGGTGCTCAGACACTGCAGCATTTGCTTTGACATGTCTGTCTACTTCCACTGCTCAGCAAGCCCTCTTCTCCATGTCACATGTTTTCCTTTAGCTGTTGAGAAAGGAAGCAGCAGCCCATGAACAGGCCCTGACTGTCAGCCAGGCACTGGTGTTGCTAGGAGTTGGCCTGACACAGCTACACAGTGGTTTATTGTGGAAATTTTCACAGAACACCAATACCAGACAAGGCCATTCTGCAGCTGTGAAAAATCAAAACAAGTACCCTGCAATCATGTCTGGACACAAAAATATGAGAGTTGTCCAAACTACAAAAATGACCAAACAGACCCCTATGCTGGCCAATATGCATTAGCATATGCACCAATTAAAACTTTAGCTTCATTCCATTCCTTGTATCTTATTAGATGTATTTACCCAAAATATAGGTTCCCCTCTATTCCCAACAGTGTGCAATCCTGGGCAAAGCCCCAAAGTTAGTGAACACAAACCCAAAACCTATAATAAATCCTAATACCCTCTTAGTGAAACACACCACATCTCCCCACAGTATGTATTCTCTCTTGCTGCAAAGAGCAATAGACCCATCTTGTTCAACTGCAGGTATGTTCACGGTGGTCTTTGGATGGAAAGCATAGATGAAAACACAGATTCATCTAAAGCACTCGTTGCAGGGACCAGGACTCTCAACTCATGAATAGTGTGAATCTCTATGAGGTGCCACCTGCTCAGGGCTGGGAGGTTAAATTCATGCTGAATTGAGTTTCTGTATTTTGTTGAAGCACTTCAATGTTGAGTTTATTATGTATCCCTAGGAATAAGATCTCTCAGAATTTTTTATCTGATCAGTATTCTTTGGTAAAACTATTTTTAGTCTTCCCTGTTTTCATTGCTCATTAGCTTATTTAATATTTAGTGTTGTCTGTAAGAGGCAAAGTCTGTAGGAAGAAGATGAAGATAAGCCTGAAAAGCCTGTTTTTGAGCTGATCTTCAAGAGCTGAATATTTCAGAAGTTCTCCTCAGACCAGTGATCTTAGGACAAACTGTTTCAGGTGGCCATTTTAACTCTGATAGACTTCTTCCTCACTCTTGCTTTTTTGTCCCTGAGAACTGGTTTGTTTAGTTTTCTCTGGACCATGGCTAATGACTGGCCATTGGCCAAGATCTGGGGATCAGAAATTACACATCTTTACAAAACACTATTATTTCTCCTAGTTAGTCTAAACCTGCACCTCTTCCAGGCCAAACACCTGCTTCCTTTATGTCTACTCATTATCACAGTAATTTGTACACCTCTCTCTTAAATAGGCTCAATTTCATCAGGGATCTTTTGGAATTGCAATGGTCACTTAAGCTTTTGACATGAACAAGATAGTTTATTTGAAAAGTACTTAACAGCAAAAGCAAATAAGCCCTCATGAGCAGATTGCCTGTCTGGTTTGTCTAAAAGAAAGATAATTTTTCAATGTAGGGCTTATCCCTCCTTCATTTCCATAATTGGAATTAAGTTGTGCTGGCTTTTTAATTGCATGGCTTGATAAAATTATCAAGGACCCAAGTTACTATCCAAATGTGCTGTCATTCTCTTTCATGCATGCACTAGTGGCCCAGTGCATGGATTCGTGCACATTGAAAGGAAATTAATTAGAAGAAATATTTTAATATCACTATTCATCCTTTTTTTATAATAGAAGTGTCAACCAAATTCATGATCAACAATGACAGATTGAAACACACGCATGCGATTGGCGCCAGCGAGAGCTTTATATGTATTGTGCATGCACAAATCAACGTTTATTTTTAAATTGCCCGTGCACGTCATATGTATCAGCCAGTCGATCAGTCAGTTGGATGGTCGGACAGATGGATGGTCGGTCACTTAGCCTTTTATATATATAGATATGTTAAAATCTGTTTTTCAACACCTAAAATTTTCTTCCTCAGAGAGAAACACAAAATAAAGCTTTACCAGTGACAAATTCATAACTGCCTGAAGCCAGCTGGCTTCCTGTTTTTTCTTCTTGTTTTTATGTTTTCTGTTCCTCTTACTCTCCATTTCCCTCTATTGAGATAATAAACATTATCTGCTTTATAAAAATCTAGTTTTAGATTTTTATAAAGCAGATAAATCAACAGTGCCTTTATGATTTAGTAAGTTACCACTGTTTCTATAATTTTTTAAAAAATTAAACTTCATTAAAATGTTTAAAAATATATTCAACTACATGGAATGATAATAATGTATTTTTAAATGGTTCTTTATGAATAATCTCATCTTATATTAAAAGACAGTTTTAGTTGTCACCATATATTTCTATAAAGAGTAAAAGTGTATATATCCATTCCAGTCCCATCAGTCAAGTGAGCCAGCTTGTCAGCATTTGCTGTGTGGAAAAATGTAATAAACTCTAAAGAAAGTTTTCTAGTTATATGTCAAAGTATAAGCAATTAGGGGCTATCAAGGAGTGCAGCAATCCAAATGGTGAAAAATCTCTATCCCTTCACACTCTGTCTCCTGGTGTCCTTCAGGCCATGTCCTCCCATCTCCTTAGTGACTCCTCTTCCTCGGCCAATTAGATCTCACAGATCCTCACATCCCCTGTTGGTAGTGGCTGTTTTTTATACTTTCACTTACATATCTATACATATATTCTATATACATATATGCCCCCTGGATGATTTTATCCACTCTGACCATTTTTAATCATGACTCGCAAATTTTTATCTCCAGACCAGACCTTTTGGCCTGGATTCATTCACATCCAGCTGCAGGTATTGTGTTTTGACCCCTGTGCCTTTGTGTATGTTGGTTCTCTGCCCAGAACACCCTGTGATGTCAGGCTAACTCTTAAATCTAGACTTTACACAGATGCCACTCTCCCCAGCAGGCTGAGGGACACAGGTGTCTCTATTCCCTGTTATACCAAAACCCTAGGTATCTCCCTTTCTTTACAAGTAGCCTGCTAGATTATAATCATCTTTTTTTATTGTATTATAACCCCATTTTTCTTGACAGTGATTATCAATCATAGGTATAACATATATGCACAATAAGTTGTTGAGCAAACAGGTTCCAATTTTAATCTGCATGGTGACTTAACAAACCATTAATTCCAAACCAGATTGTCATGAGGGGGTTGGGGAGAATGCAAATTAAAGTTCATAAGCGTCAACAATTTATTGCACTTTTTTCTACTTAGATTGAGTTAGGGACATCCTGTAATTAATAAAACAGCCACTAAACTTGTTATGATTTTCTACCAGATAAGTTTCAGGATTGTTGGAACGACATGTTTACCTATATGAATAAGTCCCATAACTACTGCTACTCACTCTAAATCCATTTTCCCATAGAAATAAGAATAGTTCTATATGGAACACTTATTGCTCTCATTCACATTGTCTCATTGACTCCTCTCCAAAATCCACTAAGGTAATAAGCTCTATTATTATGCTCACTTAATAGATGACACTGAGGTTGAAAGAGACTGAGTAACATTCCCCAAGTCATCCAACTAGTAAAGAATAGGATGGATTTGAACCTGTCTCATTCCGAGAACTTGAGTTCTTAAACACCATGGCATATGACCTTTCAACCACTGGAAGGGGATTTGTGAAGAGTTTGCATGTATTAGGCCAGTCATCAGCAATTATGAAAACAGATTAAACCTTTTGATTCCAGGCACACAAAACCAAACAGACCAGTTCTCAGAGACACAAAGACAAGGCTGGCCCTGCAGAAAAACAAATAAGTTCTGCCCAAGTCACAGCCTGCCCCACTGAGTGGCTTATCTCTGCAGGAAAGATTATGTGTGTCTATAAATACAACTATGGATTACAAATCTATTAAAAATCAGAATTCAGGTCCAATCGGTTTTTGTACTGATTTCTTCCATATGGTCTTGTACTTGAAGAAATACTGGCCTTTTAAAGAAGCAACCATACATTGGCAAGAGCTGTTTGCTCATCAAGAGTCACAGGCTGAATTGACTTGGCAGGAGGTATACATTTTTCACTGTTAATAAATTATTCAGGTTAAAAAAACTCTCAAAAACAGAAATGTTGAGGGATTGATTGAACCTTGCAGCAGGGGAAGTATTTAAGGAGAACCTAAGCATTTCAGGGCAGTGGCAAGTGGAGATGGGGTGGCAGTCACTGCACCTGGTATCTTGCTTGTCTTATCTTTCAAGTATCAGCGTTCAATAGACAGACTCCTGTGAATCTTCAGAGGGGAAAAGAAAAGTGGTGTGTTTTTTATTATAAATGTCTTGATGGCCTTCATCCTTATTTCTTCGCCATGTTGGTAATAAAACTCAAATGTTTCAGGAAATAAAGACTTAAATGTCACAACCAGCACTTGATTTTTTTTTTTTTCCCTCCACCACCTACCATGTCCCCAAAGTGGAAACACTGAGAACTATCCTAACAATTGGGCAGTAAAATTCAAACAAAACAAAACAAAAATCTTATTCGCTATGGTTACTTATACTTTAATCTAAAAGAGTAAAACTCATATATATCCCGTAGGAAATGGTACTTCTTTTAATGTATTGAGTGCCTAATATATGCCTAATGTGTGTAGTAAGTGAACAATCTCAGTCCTCAAGGGGGTTGTATGACTATTTTACAGGAGGAAGCCTTCTGGATGAAAGGTGAGGAGTGGAGTAAACAGCTGGACAGCTGGAACCTGTCCAAGGTACCCTTGGGGCCTAATCTCCTCAGGAATTAGGAGGCAATAATCTGCTTAACGTACGTGTGTGTGTGTGTGTGTGTGTGTGTGGCCTGGCCTTTGTACACCTCAAAGATGACCACATGGGAAAAGTAATCCCAACATTCGGTCCACAAGCAGTGAAGTGACACAAGTGCCAACAGAAGCTGAAAGCGAATCCTTTCTCTGATATCTGTTCATTGTACTGTCTTTTGTCATCAGAAAAAAAAAAAAAAAAAAAAAGGGAACTCCAAGAGAGTAGCTGGCTTCATTTACAGCTGTACTCCCGTCACCCATCACCTAGCACTGAGCATGGCATGTACAGATGTTCAACAAGTACTGGGAAGAACAGAGAAAGTCCATATGGGAAAATGGGCCAAAGAGTACTAAGAATGAAGACATATTCTTTTTTTTTTTTTTTTCCCAGGAAGACTTCAACCCTGACTCACAGGAAAGATGAATTCAAAGAAGTGAAATATAACATGGGATCTTTGTTATGGGCCCTATGGGCCAGCATGAAGCTTGCGGAAAAAGATGAAATGGAAGGGTCAACCAAGGACGGAATAGGATTGCTAGTGTTTAACTTTTAAATGTGAATTCTTGACTGAAATGTGTTTGTTCCTGCACTTAAATCATCTGTCCTTACCTTTTCTCATACCTCACATATTTATTAAAGCATTGCTTTAATAACATACCAGTACTTATATAGGCATTGTTGGAATGAGGCCATTACTTCAGGCCAGTGGAAGAGCAAAAGGGATTTCAAGCAGGCTATTTGTTGTGATAAAGCAAAATCAAACTTACTACATTTCCAGAGGAGTATAATATGATGGAGACAAGACCACTACGAAGCTAGAAACTTGGGAAAATCATTTGAAAAGCTCATAAGCATATGTTACTCAATGACTAAAGGCGTTGCACTGTTATGCAACATGAGTGTCAGGGGAACGATTTTCCAACCTCATGACTCATGCTTCTGTATTGCACACAATACTGGGTGTTTCCTTCATTTTAAAGAAATGTGAACGTAAGTGTGTGTATGAAAATACCTGATATCCAAAACATGCCGACAACAGCTAACAGGTTAAGAAAAATATACGTTGACACTGTGTCACCAGAGTCCTTCTTCCAAGACGGAAAGTTACTCCACATTTTGAAAAGTACGACCGGATAGAAAACTTCCGAACCCTAGACCAGCTGGGTCCCACCGTCTCCTTTCTAGAACTGGTTTCTGAACTGCCCAAATAGGGCAGGCGAGCTAAAGCGTGGGAAGAGGCCATAAAAAATAATTGCCCCCCCGCCGCATCCATACCTACTCTCCCTCTCCTTTGCCTTCAGGCGATCAGGGAGAGCTCCCAACTGTGCCCCACCAGACCCGGGGGTCCCTCCGGGCCTCCCGATCCGCCCGTAACGCCTCCAGAGTGACCCGCGGACCGAAGCCGATCCGCCAGTACCTGCTCCGGAGGCCTCCGGCGGCGGGCCCCGCGACCACACAGCTCTCTCGACCACACGATTTTCACCGACTTTATTGGCCCCCGACCCCGGCGGGCCCCTCCGCAGCCCACCTCCCCACTCGATCGCGCCGACCCTCCTCGGCATCCGGCACGGTCATCAAACACACGGCGGGGCGGCTCTGGGAAGAGCCTTTGCTCGGAAAGCCAGCTCCCCGGTGCCCGGCGTCGGGGTGTCACTTGCTCTTCGCCTTCTGACTCTCCGTCTTCTTGGGCAGCAGCACGGCCTGGATGTTGGGCAGGACGCCGCCCTGGGCGATGGTCACTTTGCCCAGCAGCTTGTTCAGCTCCTCGTCGTTGCGGATGGCGAGCTGCAGATGCCGAGGGATGATCCTGGTCTTCTTGTTGTCGCGCGCGGCGTTGCCGGCCAACTCCAGGATCTCCGCCGTCAGGTACTCCAGCACCGCCGCCAGGTACACCGGCGCCCCGGCGCCCACCCGCTCCGCGTAGTTCCCTTTGCGCAGCAGCCGGTGCACTCGGCCCACCGGGAACTGCAGCCCCGCGCGGGAGGACCGGGACTTGGCCTTGGCCCGCACTTTGCCGCCCTGCTTTCCGCGACCAGACATGCTCACCTCTCGCCTAAAGCTCCAGCGAGCGCAGCGAAGCCGGCGGTCCCGGCGGGGTCTGGGAACGCAGTGCAACACACCGGAACTGCCTCCGCCGGCGCGGGGCTGCCGCGGGGCAGCGCCTTCCCATTGGACGCCGCAACAGTCTCGGCTCCGGTTACCCGTGATAGGCAGGCTCCGCTCCCAATGAACACGCTGGCAGAGGCACCGCCTTCTCCAGTTCTCTCCAATCAAAAGAGCCAACCTCAGTTCTCATCTACATAGCCGTCCGTGGGGAGGGTCTGCCTTTGGGGCTCCTTTGAAGGCGTGGGGTCCTGAGATTTCAAAGTCCACGCTCCCACTCAGCAAAATAAAGTCAAGATTTTGCCCTGGCCGATGTGCTCAGTGGTTAGAACATTCCTCCCTTCTCTCTTCCCCTCCCCCCTCCCACTTCCCGAATGGAAGGGTCGCAGGTTCGATTCCCGGTCAAGGGCTTTTGCCTGGGTTGCCGGGTTGCTGCCCATCCCCGGTGAGGATGAACAATTAAGGAAGATCCAGAAGAAGAGATACTCTACCCATAAGTACAAAGAGCTCAAGAAATAAATGTCCCCATAGACTGAAGAACAAGAACAGCATTGATCAGACTGTCAGACCTCAGAGGGAAGGTAGGGGAGGGTGGGGACAAGGGAGATAGATCAACCAAGGGACTTGTGTGCTTGCATATGAGCCTAATCAGTGATCAAGGACAACAGGGGGATGGGGCATGCGTGTGTGTGTGTGTGGGTGTGGGGGGGGGTGGGATGGGAATGGGGGGGGGGTGATGACAAATATGAGATACCTTAATCAATAAAGTAATTAAAAAAAAAAAAGAAATAAATGTCCCTTGAGGTCGCGCATGGTGTGTCAGATGTCGCTGTGCCCTGTAAGCGGATTTTCTCAAATACCTCAAACTTTTTAAACAGGGGGCCAGTTCACTGTCCCTCAGACGGTTGGAGGGCCGGACTATAGTTTTAAAAAAAAACTATGAACAAATTCCTATGCACACTGCACATACCTTATTTTGAAGTAAAAAGACAAAACGGCAAAAACACCCGCATGTGGCCCGCGGGCCGTAGTTTGAGGACGCGTGTAACTACAGCATCCTAGCCAGGTAGAGCCTGCACTGGCGGACAACATTGGTCCTCAAGCGAAAACTCAAACTCTCTACCGAATTCTGCCGGCCCAGTACAGGGTACGTTGCCTGTTCTTTAAACAAGTGCCTGGCTTCCTGCAAACCCAAAGGCTCCAGCTGATTACCCAACTGGCTAGAAGAGAACTTCGTGTGGAGTTGTCCATCTGAACTTGAACTAGATCAGATGACTCTGGGTCCTTGGAGCTTTGGAGTGAGGAAACCAATGGTAAAGTGCCTGCAGAGGGGTGGTGGGGGAGGGAACGGGGGGGGGGGGGAGGGAGAAGAAGAAAAAGGAAAAGAAAGGGGGGGCGTGTATGTGTGCTCCTGGGAGGGAGAGCGCCTGAAGCAATATTTTAAATAGCAAAAAATTAGGGAAAATCCATATTCATAAAATAAGAAACTGCTTGAATAAACAATAAAAATCTACAAGATTAAATACTACACTGGAGTGGTTAAAATGAAATTAATAAAATTATTATCTACATAGGATAAGTGGAACAATGATTAGGATGAAATTATGTAGATCATTTTTGTATTGGATTGTTTCTTAGTGATTTGTAGAAATTTTAAAGTAATCTGCACATGTTAGTCCTTTGACAATTAGACATACTACAATGATTTCTTAGTTGTATTTTCACTCTCTATATTATACTAAGGAATAGAACTTCTTAATTCTAATGCAGGAGGAAAAAACTAGCTTTCCCTTTGTAATTTTTACACTTTTGTGTTTATTTTAAAAATTGAAGAACAGATGGTTTCAATCTTATACTTAATAATAAAATAAGTAAAGAATAGAAGAAAAATAAAACAATTCTCGCAATTTGTTAGAAATTAGTACAACCTGAACACCAAAACCATTTCTCATATTATAAAGGTAAATTACAAACCAATATCACTCAAAACATGGATGAAAAAGCCAAATGAAATAGCAAATAAAATCTAGCAATGTATAAACAAAACAAAAAAATATGAGCAAATGGGGTTTATTCTAGGAATGCAACTTTCAACATGATAACACATGCTGATATAATTTGCTCATTAAAACATAAAAGTAGAAAAAGCATTTAATCATCTCAGTGGATGCAGAAAAACAATACAATAAAGTGTTGTTTTATGAATAAAAACTTGGAAAATTAAAAGAAAAATAGAAGAAAATATCACTGACATGATAAAAGAATCTAAAAAATAAGATTAAAAAAACTAAAGCCCACAATAAATATCATACTTAATGGTGGAATATTTAAAAGAATTACCTTTAAAATAAGAAACATAAGCCTGGCCAGCGTGGCTCAGTGATTGATCATCCACCTATGAACCAGGAGATCACAGTTGGATTCCTGGTCAGGGTCAGGGCACATGCGCAGGTTTCGGGCTCAATCCCCAGTAGGGGGCGTGCAGGAGGCAGCTGATCAATGATTCTCTCTCATCATTGATGTTTCTAACTCTCTCTCCTTCTCCCTTCCTCTCTGAAATCAATAAAAATATATTTATTTAAAAAAGAGAAGCCAAGTGGCTCGTGAGCCATGGTTTGCCGACCACTGAGCTAGGGCAATAAAAAATATATTTTTAAAAAATAAGTAAATAATAAAATCAGAAACATAAGATATATACTGTTAGGTGAAAATAGTAGATAAGAAAGGAGGAAAGATAAGAATATAAAAATTGTCTTAACTCCTCACCCAGCAAACTCAGATGCACAATCTCTCCACTCCTATTTAAAACAATACAATAAAAGGAGAAAAAAGAAAAGTGATCAGTAAATGTTTTCATTTATAGAAAACTTTTTAAGCTATAAATTATTACTGCATACTAAAAGAGTTTAGCAAGGTTGCCAGGTACAAGGTCAATATAAAAAAGCTGTGGTACATTTACACAATGGAATACTATGCAGATGTAAAGAAGATAGATCTCTTACCCTTTGAGACAGCATAGATGGAGTTGGAGATTATTATGCTAAGCGAAATAAGCCAGTCAGAGAAAGACAAGTATCACATGATGTCACTCATATGTAGAATATAATGAACAAAGTAAAGTGATGAACGAAATAGATCCAGAGACATGGAAGCATGGAACAGACTGACAGATATCAGAGGGAAGGGGCGGGGGTGGGGACGGAAAGAGATTCACCAAAGAACTTATATGCATAACCTATGGACACAGACAATAGTGCAGTGAATGCGATGGGTGGGGCGGGAGCCTAGTGAAGGGAGGCAATGGGGAAAAGATGGGAAATATCTATAATACTCTCAACAATAAAAATAAATAAAAATAATAATAACAATAAGTTTCTATCTATAAACAATAAGGGATTTTTAAAATATAACTTATAGTTTACTTACAATAACACACACACACATATATATATAGTAGTTGTAAGTAATTCTAATAAATTATGTACAATATACCTATGTTGATCATAGAAAACTTCAAAGGACAGACTTACCATGTTTATGAATAAAAAGACTCAATATACTAAAGATGTCAGATATCTACAAACTGATCATGTTCATAGATTTTAACTTTTACACTGTTCTCTAAAGACACTATAGAAAAAATTAGTGGGGTTGTTTGTTTGTTTGTTTGTTAAAGTATGTTTTTAATGATTTTTGAGAGAGAGAGGAAGGGAGAGGAATAGAGAGATAGAAATATTGATGAAAGAGAAACATCGATCAGCTGCCTCCTGCACACTCCATACTGGGGATTGAGCCTGCAACCCAGGCATGTGCCCTGACCAGGAATCGAACAGGCAACCTCTTGGTTCATGGGTCGATGCTCATGGAGCCATATCGCCAGATGAAATTATTGTTTTTTAAAGCAAGGAGGATTATTATATTAAGTGCCTTTTTAGCTTCTTCATCTATATCCTAAAATATTGTGCACTCCACCCAAGTGTAATTGATAATAAGAAAGGGAAATAGAGCCCTAGCTGGTTTGGTTAAGTGGATAGAGTGCCGGCCTGAGGACTGAAAAGTCCCAGGTTCAATTCCAGTCAAGACACATGCCCGGGTTTCGGACTCGATTTCCAGTAGGGGGCGTGCAGGAGGCAGCCGATCAATGATTCTCTCTCATCATTGATGTTTCTATCTCTCTCTCCCTCTCCCTTCCTCTCTGAAACCAAAAAATATATATTTTTTAAAAAGAAAGGGAAATAGAAGAGTACACATTCTCTATTGGTGTGGAGAGAATATTAAAGTCTGGTTATATTATGAGAAAAATGGGAAATAATTGTCAGGAGACATTAATGGTTATTGGGAGATTAATATGGAAAACTATAATAAACCACCTTATAAGTCTTTGTACTTTCCAAATTACTGCCACTCATCCACTTTTTCTTTTAATTCCTCATGGTCCTTTTAAAAATCCATTTATTCAATAAATGTTTATTGAATTTTGACTGCTATGTTCTAGGAGATAGAGATACAGAAATAAGTAAGACACATCAATTCCTTTATATCATAGAGCTTAAATTCTAATGGGGCAAGCAAATTACTTAATTAATTAATTAACAAGGTAATATCAAATGATGGTAACTTTTGTAAAAAAAATAAAAATAAAGCAGGGTACTCTAACAGAGAATGACTGGGGGAAAGAGGTGTTCTTTAAACTGGATGATCACAAGAAATGCCTCTAGGAGGTGCCATTTGAGCTGAAATCTGATAACAATAAAGATACCAAGTGGCTGGAAGTTAAAGGCAGATAGAACCGCTGAGAAAAATGTCCTTAAGTGGGTGGAACTGTGAGCAAGGCAGGGAGTGAGAGGAGATAAGACCTTCAACGTGGCAAAGCAATTATCACGTGGAGTAATGGTTCTCAAACTGTGGTCCATAGACCTGTTGGGTGAGGGTCCCCAAGACATTTTAAGAGGTCAGCAAAGTCAAACTATTTTGATAAGAATACTAAGATGTTATTTGCCTTTTCCTCTTTGTTGACATTCGTGTTAACAATTTAAAAGCAACGGTGGGGTAAAACTATTATAACCTCAGCCACAAATCAAGACAGTGGTGCCAAACTATTCTAGTCGTTACTATATTCTTCACCCACCACATACCATTTGTAGGATGTTTGAGTTGGAGTTCAGGCAGGAAGAGATCAGGATTCAAGATATAAAATTAAGTTCAATCACCATGTAGAGATTATATAAAACCATTATAGCCGAAACCGGTTTGGCTCAGTGGATAGAGCGTTGGCCTTCGGACTGAAAGGTCCCAGGTTCGATTCCGGTCAAGGGCATGTACCTTGGTTGTGGGCACATCCCCAGTGGGGGTTGTGCAGGAGGCAGCTGATCGATGTCTCTCTCTCATCGATGTTTCTAACTCTCTATCCCTCTCTCTTCCTCTCTGTAAAAAATCAATAAAATATATTAAAAACAAACAAACAAAAAACCATTATATATGAGATCTCCTAGGAAAAAAGTGTAGACAGAGATGAGTAGCAGAACAACCTCCCCCCACCCCTACCCCCACCACCACCACCAAATTGCTGCTTTAGTATGTTAATTATTTTGAGCTGCAGGCACTAGAAAAACCACAAATGCAGGGAGAGGCTTTCTCTGAACTCCCCATATCTGCCTAAAAAAACTAGATCTTCCAAAAGGAACTCAATTGTCATAAATCCCCTCCCAGGAGTTTCATTAACCAGGGAAAATTAACTCTTATCATGGGAGAGGAGACTAGAAGTTGACACCACACCCAGACAAACTTTGTCACAACTATAACACCTCCCATCTGTTCTTCTAAGAATCCATTTATCTTTCATAAAAATAATTAACCCTTCCCTAAGTGGAACACACTTCCCCTCCTCTTCCTGTTAAGATGGTATTTAACCCTGAATTCTAAGCCACCTCCTTATCTGGGTATCTTCCATGTCTACATAAGGTATCCATGTGATTAAACTTCTGTTTGTTTTTCTCTGTTAATCTGTGTTTTATGACTGTCGTCTCAGCTCAGAACTCAAAGGGGAGAGGGGAAATTATTTCAGACCCTTCAGAAGCTCAACCACCCTGCAGGGCGCATGATCTTGTGAACTATCCTGTATTCCAACCCTAGAGATGTCCCTGCCTTACTTTATCCCACCTTCATGCAATCTTCTCTACCTTCCCTCCTTCATTCCAAATGTATAAAAAAACTACCAGCTGTCATTCTGGGAAGCATTTTTGAGATCTCGTGTACCAGCATGCTGTCAGTTTACCTCAACTAAACTCTTACAAAAATTCTCCACGGGTTTGGACATTCTTACGTTGACAGTCTTCACCTGAGAACACTTTGTAGAAACCCTTCAACTGGAGGAGAATTTGAAACTTAACATTTCAACGGCTGTCATCTTTTCCTCCCTTCTTAAAATTAAACTCAAAAGCATTAAACTCTGAAACTATTTTGTTATTCCCACCATTCGTCTCTCAAGATCAAGTGCATAACCTGTTTTGTTTTGAAGTCTCCAGTTTTTCCTACGTGAGCCATGCAGAAAGCCCCCGACAGAAGCACCACGCACCCCGATGGCAGCTGTACAGCGATGACACAGGGAAAGTGACACCAGAAACTTCTGGATATGACTTCCTGCTTTTTCTCCTGACAGAATTCAAACCTCTTGCATCATTGTTATTATTCCTGCAAGTTTCATGTTGGTTACAATTTAACCTTGCAGCTTTCTCTCTAAATTTTTGCTAAGGACTCTCACTAACCTCCACGTTCGTTCGCAGCTTCAGTGTAATTCATCTTTCCTGATGAATT
Organism: Eptesicus fuscus; assembly: GCF_027574615.1. NCBI lineage: Eukaryota > Metazoa > Chordata > Mammalia > Chiroptera > Vespertilionidae > Eptesicus > Eptesicus fuscus. Next base: position 82,060,744 of record NC_072479.1, read on the forward strand.
TACAGCTCTGTACTTTGTTTTGTTGACTTTTATTAACTTCTGCTTTTCTGGCAGACGCCTTAATTTAAATCCTCTCTGTTTTTATTTCACAGGGATGTTGTGGGTGCAACCTGTGAATGGGCTTGGCTTTTCCCCCCACTGTTTTACATCCTTACTTATCAGGGTATTTCCATCATTTCTATATCTCTGAGAGTTTAAAAGCCTATAAAGATGTTTGAGGCCTGAAAAAAAGTCTTGGCTCCAAATTACAAAACGATAACTACGAAGTCAATTTGTAAAAGAAAAATGATATGTGTGGAACATAGTTCCATTTAATACATTTTATATGATGTGTCAATTTTTTGCAATTTTTAAAAAATATATATTTTATTGATTTTTTTACAGAGAGGAAGGGAGAGGGATAGAGAGTTAGAAACATCAATGAGAGAGAAACATCAATCAGCTGCCTCCTGCACACTCCTACTGGGGATGTGCCCGCAGCCAAGGTACATGCCCTTGACTGGAATCGAACCTGAGACCTTTCAGTCCGCAGGCCGATGCTCTATCCATTGAGCCAAACAGGTTAGGGCAGTTTTTTGCAATTTTGAAGGACTAAGAAAACTTTTCTTCCCCTTGTCTTTTTATCAGTTTAAATATAATCTTATTTTTTAGACATCTGTTCATCCTTCAAATAATTTTGCCACATTTTAAGCATTTGAAAAATTAACTTTTTTAAAATTATACATAATGTGAAAAGGAATATCTCTACCAACCTTACATTTCAGAACTTTGTTTTTTTCTTTCAAATATATCTTACTGACTCACTATAAATGTTTCAGATAATCAAGAAGTATATCTAAATAAATGTAGTTTAAATTTTTGTTCCTGTGGTAGATTCCAAATATTTGTGTTAGGGGTAACATCTAGCCATATAATTATTTTTATTGAATTTATTGGGGTGACATTAGTTAGTAAAATTATATAAGTTTCAGGTATATATAATTATTTCTTGAATACAACTAAAATTTCTTCCACTAGCATTCTTTTCTAAAATAGTAAAATTGGTATATGCTTAAGTTTTTTTCAGTTAAATTAATTTCAGTAAATAATTTCTCAATTAGAAAAGACATACCTATTATGCACCAAGGAAGGAGTAATCAATGCTGCTGTTTAGAGAATGGCATCAAGGAATAACAATAATTAACAGTTGTTGATCAGTTACAAGGTACCAGGAACTTTATAAGACCATTTTCTATTTTCATTAACCCAAACTTCCCCACACGGGGATCTGCAAAGTTCACAGCAACAGTAGTAACTTAATTTTCACTTGCTGTTGCTCCTGTGAGATTGTATTTCTAGAAGTTACCGGGCATGTTGAATAATGTCCATTAAACCTATTTGTACCGGATACTGGTATGGGCCCACTGAGCATGAGGGTCTCCAGCAGGTTGTGCTCCCTGGCAGGTACAATGTGTTAATATACTGAAGTCCTACCCCTGCCCCTGGGTGCTGCCACTGCGCCAGCAGGCCTTGGCACCACCGTGGAGGACCCTCAAAGTGCCAGAGCAGGGTGTCAATCTTTGACCAAGTGGGGAACAATATCCCTCTCCTTAATGTGATGAAACCTGTTAGAGGACTCCTAGGCAATGATGTCTACAACTTAATATTCTGCTGAGTACTTTACTGGATTGCTCTTTCTGTTATTATTCCTGATCTTTTTCTCCCTTGAACCAAGACATGCATAGGTGGACTGGATTGGAGACAGATTTAAGTAATGTGGCACCTAAGTTCCATAGTGCAATGCTTGGCTTTTCCCTAAGAATGAATTGCCTCCAATGTGGCTCTTCAACCCCGGATAAGTGGCTATTGTTTGGGCAAATCCTATCCATCATCTGACACATCTATCCGTGTCCAAACTCCAACAAGGCTGGCAGCTCAGGTTATTGGCTAGAATAGAAACTAAATTTATTTTAGAAATAAAATACTGAACATCAGCAAATGTAGGTCATCTACCCAAGTCCATATGCTTAGCAAACAGCTAAAATGAGATTCAAATGTAACTCCAAGTTTTGTGTGTTTTGTTTTGGGTTTAAAAATATCAAACTGCCTTCTAGAAACTCAAGCTCTTCTTTATCTCAAGGTACACCATTCTGTTCTTTAATGCGTGCCCTGCCTTTCCAACTACCTGCTAAGGATGTTTCAATAAACAGCACTGACATTTACAGGAGGAGTTTGCAATCCAAGGAACTGATATCACTGTCCTCTTTCCTTCTTTCCCAAGCTATCATTTTAATCTAGATAACTACAGTATGAGGAAGTAATCCTTCAGCCATCCCAGGAGGAAAAAAAAAAACACACACACACACACACACACACACAAACAACACAAGAGTAATATCTGGCTCAAGAAAACAGAGTCCATGTTTCAGGATTGAACTATCGGCCCCACTAACCACTCTTTGACAATAGGGAATGGACTGCCTGTTTCCTTCTGTTTCCAGAGCACAAGGAACTTTATTACAGCTGAGATACATTACTACTGTCTCCAACACATACTTCCCATCGTATCTAAACACAGCCACCCGGACAGAAGCGCGAACCCAAGAGTCACTAGGAAACTTAACAGATTTCCAGCGACCTCTGGCAAGTGCATAACCATCACCTCCTCCAGCTCTTCCTGAGCACATAGGAATACTGTACAAAGGGACTGGGGAAGGAAGGAGAGGAAGACTTTGCTCAGGGATTAAATACAGCTTCTCTTGATGAAGGGGAAGACTCCAGGAAATAGGTATCTTAGGGAAAAGAAACAAACCTGTTAGTTCTGAAGCATCCTAGATCTAGATATGCAGCCCTAGTCTACAACAGTGATTTGGGGTTAGTAGGGTCACCCTACTTTGTGCTCTAGATAAGATTACATTGAATCTCATTACATACTTGTACAAAGTCCAAAAATCCTCCCCAATATTCCTTCAAATCCTGAAGTCTTGTGTTACCACGATCTCTCTGTCTTGAAACTCCTGCTTCTAGCCATTACGTTCCTGCCCCGCCCCCTACACTGACCCCCTTCACCCCCAAATCTGACACAGACTGAGCATCTTTCTATACTTCCCACAAATTAGGCAAGTTGTATATGGCACAGACTTGACTGAATATTTGGGAAGAGTTGACCAGTTTTATCAGTTTTAAATTCCCAGTAGAATGCAGTTATGAAGGCAGAAATGTGTTCATTCACGTTATAACTCAAATGCTGAGAACAAGTAGAGGGCACTCAATAAATAGCTGTTGTGTGGATGAAGTAAGGCATTCTTTCCTGAGGGAAAATACAAGCAACCTCGTATTGTTCTTAAGTCTTCAGCCCCCATCCCACCAGGCCTTTCTCACTGGCCATTTTTCCTCTGTAGCTCCCAGCCTCTTGCCAACTTGTTGGTGCTTCTTCCCCTGTTTCCCTTTCCACCTCTCCTCCTCACTCCTCCTTCCTGATTGGCTCTGGGAACTTCAAATTTTCTTCATTTATATAACGCAATTTATGTTTCTCTATGCCTAACTCAGAAGGTTTGCATATCCAAATCCATTTGAGTGCTCAGCAACACCAAAGCCTTTTAGTTACCTGACTCTGTCTGGCATTAGGTGAAATCCAGCTTTTAAAAAAACAACAACAAAAACCAAACAAACAGTCAACTCAATAAAAACCCACTACTTCAGAATCAATAGTTTTTTTGAAGCCACAGTAATATTTAAATATGTTTAGACATATTTAAGAGTCAAATGCAGAAATTTGATTGGTTGAAAAGGTAATTAAACTTCCAATTTGCTCAAACAGAATTACAAAAAAAGGCAAAATTGTGTTTTATCACAGAGATATAGTCCACTGGAATCACCAACACTGGACAGTTGTTAGAGAATTTAGAGTCCTGACATAATAGAAATCCAGGCATCCTTTACATAATCTTCTGTTATCCTTTCTTCCCAATTACAGATTTGTGGATGTGTAGAATGACATCACTACCAGCAATTGTAGCCTTGAATAGCCAGCCTCGTATCTCCAAGAACAGCAAGTTGCAAATGGCAAGGGATAATACACTTTACCTTTGAATCTTTCCACATTGCTCTAGCCAGTTTGGCTCAGTGGATAGACCCTCCGCCTGCGGACTGAAAGGTACCAGGTTCTATTCTGCTCAAGGGCACATGCCCCGACCGTGGGCTTGGTCCCCAGTAGGGGGCGTGCAGGAGGCAGCCAATCAATGATTCTCTCTCATCGTTGGTGTTTCTATTTCTCTCTGCCTCTCCCTCCCTTTCTGAAATCAATTAAAATATATATATATTTCTATGTATTTCCTGCCAATTCCAGTACCTCGATGGTGAAGTACTCTAGGCTACTGTGTTGTGCACAGCAGCAGTCACGCCCTCACGTCCATGCTGGCTGTCCTGCCTAGATTTCAGGTGTGACTAAACGCCCACCGGAAACTAGTTCTCTCCTGGCGGGAAACCGAGTTCCTCCCAGCCTTACCGCCAGCCAATTCCGCTGAAGCTCAAACAAGCAAGGTAGAGACAGGACTAGTCAGACACCCGCGAGATCCCACCGCCTACCCCCTCGGACTGTGTTCCAAACTGGCGGGACCATCTTGGTTGTTTGTTTTTTTTTTAATTCTTTTTTTTAAAAAATATATTTTATTGATTTTTTACAGAGAGAAAGGGAGAGGGATAGAGAGTTAGAAACATCAATGAGAGAAAATCATCGATCAGCTGCCTCCTGCACACCCCCTACTGGGGATGTGCCCGCAACCAAGGTACATGCCCTTGACGGGAATCGAACCTGGGACCCTTGAGTCCGCAGGCTGATGCTCTATCCACTGAGCCAAACCGCTTAGGGCCCATCTTGGTTTTTGTGTTCCACTGGTTGCTGCAGCTCCTTCATTGTACTCCAAAGCTCTCCCACAGCTATTTTTATCAGTGACTGATGGTTAATTTATTGTTTTTTTGTGGAGGGATGAAGGCTGGGATCTCCTAGTCCTCCATCTTGTTGATGTCACTCACTTTAGAACATAAATTTCGCCATACGTGGTCATCAAGTCCATGATGCAAACAATGGTATTATTTGATCAGTCATACTACACCCGTGACTCTATTTCCAAAGCCCTGTTTAGGTCCAGGTCCTCTTCCCAAAACTCCATGGTGACTATTCTCACACTTGCACAGTCTCCTTAAAATCAGCCTGTCCACAAACAGAAGTCATGCTCTTCTCCCTCAAAGCTGCTCCTCTCCCGGAATTCCAGAACGCAGTCCACAGCTTTCCCACCTACACAGCTGAGCATATCGGCGGTCACCGTGGACTCTTCTCTGACTCCAATGCCCCAAATCTAATACCAAGTCTAACCCATTTTACCTTATATCTGTCTCTTGATCCCATCTCCACGGCCACTGCCCTCATCCAGTCCTCCTTGACCTCTGAATTGGACCATAGAAACAGCTTCCTAACTCGCTCCATGTCCCCACTCCTGCCTCTCTCCAAGTTAATCCTCCCTTAGCAGCCTAAGACCTCTCCAAGACCACTTTACAAATTTCATCTGATCACATCCTTGTCTTGATTCTTATGCTTAAGTTCCAAATCCTTAATGGCTTACAGGAAACCCCATGGCCTACCCTACTACTCCTCTGGCATCTTTTATTGCCACTGGACTCGTACCTCTCTCCACACCAGCCATTCTGTATCTTTCAGTTCTTCAAACATCCATACCACTTCCCATATCTGGGCCTTTGTACAAGCTGTCTCCCTCCCTCACATGCCCTCTCTCTCGTTCCGTTTAGCTAACTCCTATGGACCCTGCAAGGTTCAACTTAAAGAATGCTTTCCCAGGAACGCTTCCTTGACTTTCTAGAATAGATTAGGTTAATCTGTCATATGCTCCCACAACATTTTACACTTTTTTCATTGTTGAATTTATTCATAAGTATCCTATCTAATAAAGAGGGAATATTCAAATTGACCGTAATGCCGTCACAATGGTGGCAGCGCCCATAGCCACAAGATGGCAGTGCCCAGTCCCCTCAGCCCCGCTGCAGTCCTCCAGTCCTTTCAGCCCTGCCAAGGGGGTGGCAGGTGCATAGTGTGGCCAGACCCGCCCTCAGCCCCCCAGCCGCCCAGAGCCAGCTGAGGTGCAGGCAAGCCTCGGATGGCGACTGCCCAGCTGCCCAGGGCTACTCAAGGCTCAGGTAACCAGGGCCGGCCAAGGCTTATGCTGCTGGCAGTGACAGGAGCAGAGGTGTAATGGGGACGTCGCCTTCCCCTGATCACCGGGTCGCCTCCTGCCCCTGGGGGCTCCCAGAATGTGAGAGGGGGCAGGCCAGGCTGAGGGACCCCCCCTTCAGTGCATGAATTTTCATGCACCGGGCCTCTAGTTCATTTAATGTTTATCTTCCCTACTAGAATGCATGTATCATAAGGACATTAACGCATCCATATCATTCATGTCTGTATGCCTAGTGTTTTACCAATACCCAACACATAGTCAAGTCTCAATAAGTAATTGCCAACTGAGTGGCTGAAAAATAGTTCTTCCTAGTTAAGGATTCAGTTTCAATTCACAGTTATAACCTAAACACTAACAGTCCATCATATTTGTGCTTTTGTTAAGCCTTCTGACCTTATTTTTCCACATTTCAAAGTTTTTTATGTACATACCATATTTCCCTCTTCCCAGTGATGTATCATAAATCGATGTATTTTTATTGGGTGAGGCCCAGGTAATCTCCCTGTTTATAACTCTGACCTTTCTGTGAACAAACACAAAAAGTGAACTTTGGTTTATCTCCTACCATAATGTAGCTGCTTATTACCGGCGAGCAGGCTGTATTCCATGGCCCATGTGACCAGAAAGCAACGTGTGGCAGAGTAGACTGAGGGACCTAGCTAGAGGCTGTCCAGCTGGTGCTCCTGACTCCCTAAAAGCCCAGAGCAAAGCAACTGAGCACAAGGAGTATGGTCCTGAGGTGAGCGAGGTCATGAAGAAACCACTGTTGGGCTTGACTCTGTGGTCACTGCTCCTCTGTCCAGGGCTGATGTGTTTCAACGACCAGGTGACTCAGAAATGCCACAATGGCAGCTACGAGATCAGCGTCCTGATAATGAAAAACTCGGCCTTCCGAGAGCCCCCAGAAAACTTGGAAAATGCAGTGAAACGGGGATTGGAAATCGTGGAGAGGCGTCTAAGGGATGATGGTAAGAATATGGTAACAGAATCCTCCTCCTCCTCCCGGTTACAACCTCTGGGATCAAAGGGTTGCTAAGTGAAGATCTTGTGTTCTTTGCCTGAATACCAACCTTTTCTAAGGGCCTGTCCTACAACTCCTTTTTATTTCAAGGCAGTAGATTCTCAAACAGAAGGATTTGAGTCCTACCACATTTAATAATTCCCTGTTGTAAGATACTATGTTATTTTTATTGTTGCACAATTGTTTTTAAAAGACTACACTAAACATTTTCATGTATATAGTTGTTGTTATTTTTGTTTTGTTTTGTTTTTCATTCTCTGAGACTAGATTGCTAGACTTCACTCATAATCTACCTTGCTCTGGGGATGGCCTGACTCAGGGGATGCCAGGTGTTCACAGCAGTGAAATGTCCCAGATAGCATTTCAATAAAAAACGGATTTATTTCTCATTTTCAGAGAGGCAGGCATCATGTTTCCTCCTGCAACTGCTCAGGAGCAAGATTTGGTCTGGACCTGAAATTTCCTAGGGTTTCCAGTCAAGAAGATGAATTAGGGAGTAAAATTCATACAGATGCTGAATCTTTTTCTGGGATTTTTAATCCATCTGTTCACTCTTTACTTCTCTGGTGGCTATTATAATAAAACACTAGTGGCCCGGTGCACGAAATTTGTGCATGGGGTGAGGGGGTTCCCTAAGCCCAGCCTGCACCCTCTCCAATTGGGGACCACTTGGAGGGTGTCCGACCCCCAGTTTAGGCCCGATCCCTGTGAACCAGCGGTCGGACATCCTTCTTGCAATATGGGACCACTGGCTTCTAACCGCTCACCTGCCTGATTGCCCTAACCTCTCTGCCTATCTGCCTGATAACCCCTAGTTGCCCCTGCCTCCCTTCCTGATCACCCCTAACTGCCCTTCCCTGCCAGCCTGGTCTCGCCCCCAATTGCTCTCCCCTGCCGCCCTGATTGCCCCCAACTGCCCTCCCCTGCCAGCCTAGTTGCCCCCAACTGCCCTCCCCTGCCAGCCTGATCTTGCCCCCAACTGCCCTCCCCTGCTGGTCTGATTGCCCCTAACTGCCTCTGCCTTGGCCCCCACCACCATGGCTTTATCTGGAAGGAAGTTGGATGTCTGGAAGATGGCCAGTTGGCCCGGTCTAATTAGCATATTACCCTTTTATTAGTATAGATCAGTGGTCGGCAAACTCATTAGTCAACAGAGTGACAAACCGCAGCTCGCCGACCACTGGTATAGATAGTTGATATAATAAATTTCCAATAGAATTTAGTGTTGCAGTTCTCCATTGTATCTTTTAATTATTAAAATAAACTTTACAACATTAGATAAAATATGTAGAATAAAATATTAGGTAAAATATGAGGAAAAAATCACCACTGATCATTTCTAGCAGCCTGGATATTTATATGCTTCTCAGTTTCTTGTTTATAAGAACATGGTTGGGATCACATAGAAACAATTTTTTAGCCTTCTGATTTCACTTTACATCATTGTAGAAGTGACTTTCCTATAACTGCATAATCTTCATAGCATCCTGAGAATAGATGTGTAATAACCTTTGGAGTAGATATTCTCCCAAATTATCCTATATAATAAAGAGCTAATATGCTAATTAGACTGAACAGCAGAACAACTGTCCAGACGACCTTCCAGGCGACCTTCTGGATGAAGCCGGGGCTGCGAGGGCCCACTGAGGTAGCTGGGGCTGTGAGGGCCAAGCCCCTTGCATGAATTTCGTGCATCGGGTCTCTAGTTTAATAATAATGTAAGGTATTTTATTACTTTAAATTTTGCATAATTATTTTTTAAAGACTACACTAAACATTTTCATGTATATAGTTTTTTTTCATCCTTTGAGACTAGATTGCTGAAAGTATAATTACTGAGCCAATGCAATTTGATGCATCTCAGTGGTTATTGATGGTTTTGAGGAAGGTATGTCTTAAACTTCTCCATTTAAAATTGTCTGGTAATAATACCAACCGATATTATACATATGTGTAATAAGTTCTTTTTCTCTGCAACATACATTTCTTCAATCTGGTCTGAAACTGGATTCAGATATAAATAGAGAAACTAAGAGGTCATTATAAGAGGTCATTTCATAAAATTCTTTATTTACTGAGGCAGTGTGTAGTAATGGGAAGAACATTTTATCTAAAGTCTGAAGACCTGTATTGGAATCCTTTTCTCGGAGTTTTCTCTCTTTGTGACCCTGGGTGAGTGATTTCTCTTCTTCTCTCCGAGCCTTGGTTTCCTTGTTTACTGAATACCTCTCATGTGCTGGGTAAGGGTTATATAACCCTTTTAATCACAGCTCTGTTAGACTGGCATTGTTGACACTTTCACAATGGAGGTTTAGTAACTTTGCTTAAGTCATACAGATTGTCTGTTTGAAATGAGTTTCAAACTCATATATCGGTATAATTCCAAAGAGTGAATCTTGCCACTGTAAGACCTTTACCCACCACGAACTAACTTTCTCATTAAAATAAGGCAGTGGAGCCTTAGCCAGTTTGGCTCAGAGGATAGAACGTTAGTTGGCAGACTGAAGGGTCCCAGGTTCGATTCCAGTCAAGGGCATGTACCTTAGTTGCAGGCTCCATCCCTGGTCGGGGTGCGTGCAGGAGGCAACCAATCAATGTGTCTCTCTCAATACATGTTTGTCTCTCTCTCTCTCTCTCACCCTCTCCTTTCCACACTTGCTAAAAATCAGTGGAAAAATATCCTTGGGTGAGGATTAACAAAACAAAACAAACAAAAAATAAGACAGTGGAGCATTGTGGTTAGAAGTAGAGATTTGGAATCAAATAGGTCTTGGTTCATATTCTAGCTGTTTATCCAACCATTTGTCACCACTGACCTCAAGAAAATTATTTAAGTTTTCTGAGCCTCATTCCCTCACCTATAAAATTGCAATAGATAGCAGTTACCTCTTATGGCTATTGTGTGAATTAAATGAGAAAATTCATATAAATTATGCAATACACTGACGGAAAATAGTAAGAACTCAGTAAGTGGCAGTTGTTTTTATTATTGTAATTTATTGTTTTTTTAAAATCTTCACCTGAGGGCATGCTTAGAGAGAAGAAGGGAGAGGAGGAGAGAGAGAGAGAGAGAGAGAGAGAGAGAGAGAGAGAGAGAGAGAAACATCAATGTGAGAGATAAACATTGATCAGTTGTGGGTAACCTTTCTCAGCACGGGACAACACCCAGCTGTTCTTGAGAATGTTAATGTTGTAGTTGTTGCTAGGCTATTGCTGATATTAGGAGAACAAGTTACCAGTCATATGAAATAAACAGTAAAGTGTATTGGTAAGATATTAATCTCTGAACTCATATACCCTGAATTTGAATTCCTGCTCCATCATTTACTAATGAGTTATTTATTTTCTTGAAGTTTCACTCATCTCATTTGTAAAACAGAGTTATTAATGGTGAAGTTGTAAAATAGATTAAATGAGTGGAAAATTTTAGGGGGAAGAAAGAATAAACAGTGATGGCTGAATTTTTGTACTTGGTGATGCATTTTGTTGGATGAGTGTTGATGTATAATAAACTCAAGTAGGGCAAGTTGTGATGAAAAGATAGGTTCATGTTTTAAAACATATTGAGCATTATTATTTGTAAAAAATCTAATACAATATAATGAAGGGCTAAATAGAAGAAATTCAAATGTTTTGGGTGATGTGTAAATGGAAGAATGCAATATTTTCTCCTAGTACTTAGAAAACCTTTGTGCATTTGAAGAATAGGTAGGATTTGATGAAAAAGAAGATTGCTTCAGCCTTAGGACATTAACTCCTCAAGGGTGTATGTTCCATGGCTAAACTCACCAGGCCGATGCCCTGCATGTGCTGTCATGCCCTAGACTCGGGCACTATATGCAGATTCACTTTGGTACAACCCCATCCTGAAAGCCCTGGATAGGAGATAGAGGGTTCCGAGATCACTGAATTTTATTGCATTCCACTCATTCTCCCAGGACTGAGAATCCATGGTATGGTGAGAGAGCAGGCCAGAGAGGAATCAAAAATAGTGCTTGGGGTAATTGCTTATTTTAAAAGTTAAGCTTTGAATTGTCATTCCATAGATGTCTTTCCATTGTCTGAAAAAAGTTCAGTATATTTTTGAGAGATCATTTGGAATTTGCAGCAATTAAAGGGATAAAAAAACAAACATAGTTCACATAACCATAAAATGTTAAGAAGTAGCACCATACTACAGTATGTTCTATAGAAGTAGCTCTCAAACTTTTTGGTCTCAAGACCTCTTTACATTCTAAAAAATAATTGTGACATCTGAAGAGTTTTGTTTATGCAGTTACATTTATCAACATTTACTGTACTGGAAATTAAAACAGAAATGTTTTATTTTTTTATGTTCTCATTCTTTTTTAAATTTTATTATCATTACTTTTTTGTTAATCATCACGTGAGGATATTTTTAAATTTATTTTATTTTTATTTATTAAATTTATTGGGATGACATTGGTCAACATGAACATATAGGTTTCAGGTGTGGGTTTCTATGTTACAAGATCTGTATATTGCACCCTGTGCCCACCACCCAAAGTCAAATCTTCTCCTGTCAGCATATATTAGGACCCCTTCTCCCCCCACCCTGCCCTCTGGCAACCACCACACTGCTGTTTGTGTTCATGAGTTTCAGTTTTATATTCCACATACGAGTGATATCATATAGTTCTTAGCTTTTTCTGGCTGACTTATTTCACTTAGCATAATGTTCTCAAAGTTTATCCATGTTGTTGTAAATGGCAGTAATTCATTCTTTCTTATGGAGGGCTAGTATTCCATTGTGTACATGTACCACATCCTCTTCTTCTAGTCCTCTATAGTGGGACACTTGGGTTGTTTCCATGTCTTGGCCACTGTGAATAATGCTGCAATGAACATAGGGGCACAGGTATCTTTGGGAATACATGATTTTTAGTTTTTTTGGGTATATACACAGGAGAGGGATTGCTGGGTCATATGGTAGCTCTATTTTAATTTTTTGAGGAATCGCCAGACTGCTTTCCATAGTGCTTGTACAAGTCTACATTCCTACCAGCAATGGATGAGGTTTCTGTTGTGGAGCGGATGCGAGTGAATGACCACTGGAGCCCAGACCAAATTAAAATTTAGGGAGCCTTTATTAGCCAGGCGGCCGGACGACCCGGCGACTGCTCTGCCATTCTCCACGCAGGGAGACCAGAGAGCAGCAGTGACTCATTGTGTAGGACCACTTTTAAGCACATTAACCACATCCGGTTTTTGCAGAACAAGTAACCCAAGACAAAACAGTTTTTCCCAAGCAACGTCAGGATCATGCCAATGACGACCATGTTATTCACAGGGTCATCCTGTTCTTCAGAAAGCTGACAGTGTTCTGTGAAAGAAGGCTACGTGCTGGGAAGGGGCCATGAGACCATATCTCAAGGCTTGGCCTAGTGTCAGCACTGACATCTCTATCTGGGGCATAGTCCACAGCCTCTCTGGAAGCTTGCTCAAAAATTCCACTCTCTAACAGTTTCCTTGTTTCCACAACGTCTCCAACACTTGTTATTGATTGTCTTATTGATAATGGCCACTCTAACAGGTCTGAGGTGGTATCTCATTATACTTTTTATTTGCATTTCCCTAGTTGCCAGTCAGGTTGAACATCTTTTCATATATCTATTGGCTATTTATATGTCTTCTTGAGAGAGGTGTATTTTCAGGTCCTCTGCTCACTTTTTGATTGGGTTGTTTGGTGTTGAGTTTTACGAGTTCTTTATATATTTTGGAAATTAAACCTTTTTTGGAGCTACTGTTTGCAAATATCATCTTCCATCTGGTTGGCTGCCTCTTTGCTTTGTTGTCAGTTTCTTTTGCTGTGTAGAGCTTTTTAGTTTGATATAGTCCCATTCATTTATTTTTTTGCCTTTACTTCCCTTGCTTTTGGGGTCAAGTTCATAAAATGTTCTCTATGACCAAGGTCCATAAGTTTGGTCCCTATATTTTCTTCTATGTAATTTATTGTTTCAGGTCTTATATATAGGACTTTGATCCATTTTGAATTAATTTTTATACATGGGGACAAACTGTAATCCAGTTTCATTCGTTTGCATGTGGCTTTCCAGTTTTCCCAGCACCATTTATTGAAGAGACTATCCATACTCTATTGTGTGTTTATGACTCCTTTGTCAAAAATTATCTGTCCATATGCATGTATTTTTATAGCTGGGCTCTCTATTCTGTTCCATTGATCTGCATATCTGTTTCTCTGCCAATATGATGCTGTTTTGATTATCGTACCTCAAAACAGAAATGTTTTAAATATTTGCTTATCGATTCATTTAAATAACAACTATAGACACTTTATCAGTTAACATAGATAATATTTTTTAGTAAAGAAAACCTATATTTATCAAAACAAAAAAATAAAAGTAGGTGGGAAAGTGGTATTGATTTACATTTTTGTAAATCTTTAATGTCAGGCTTAATAGAAAATGGCTGGGTTTTCATATCTGCTTCTGCACTTAATCTATATATATACTAATAGCCCTGCACATGAATCGGTGCACCAGTAGCTCACCAGTAGCTGCTGCCCTCCAGTAGCTCTCCGCCCGTTGTCCCACCCTCCTGTAGCTTCCCCCACCCCTTTTCCTCCCTCCCTCCGCCCCCCTCATAGCTTGCTGCCCTGCCCCCTTCTCCGCCGCCCACTTGTAGCTCACTGCCTCACCCTCCTGCTGATCCGTGATCTAGTCCTTACACGATCAGTCGTTACACTTCACGGCGTAATGACCATTTGCATATTACATCTTTATTATATAGGATAAAAGGATAAGCAACCATCTGACCATCCAACCGGTAGCTATGATGCACAATGACCACTAGGGGGCAGATGCTCCAACCAGTAGCTATGACATGCACTGACCACCAAGGGGACAGACGCTCAATGCAGGAGCTGCCAAGATGACTTGGCAGCGGCAGTTCTTGGGTGACGCACCCTGAACCAGAGAGGAGGGAGCCAGATTCCGGGATGTGTCACCCGAGAACCACCCTCTCGCAATCTGGGACCCCTCAGAAGATATCAGAAAGCTGGTTTCAGCCTGATCCCTGCAGGCCAGGCCGAGGGACCCCACCTTCCAGAGGGACCCTGCTCACTCCACAGATGCCCTTCGAGCCATGGCGCCACCCCAGGTGCAGCCTGCTGGGGAGTGACCATGGGTGGTTGGCTTCAGGGCGTGTCCAGCCCATCTTGCCCAGTCCTGCCCCTCCGGCCACCTTCTAATTAATTTCCTTTCAATGTGCATGAATCCGTGCACTGGGGCACTAGTGTCTTATAATAATACATATTATGTAGCCTCTGGAAAACTCTCACTATATAATCATGAATGAAGGGAAGTAGAAAAAAGCAAAAATATCTTATTGTAATTACGTGAATGGTTTTAACCCCCTGGACCTCCTGCGAGAGTCTCCAGGTACCTCGGGAGTCAATGGCCCCACCCTTTGAGAACTACTTTCTACAGCGGGATCTGGAATCAGAGTGTCCTTAGTTCAAAACTCAGCTTCACTTCTAACCAAGTTAATTAATTTCTATTGATCTCCATCTTCTCATTTTTAAATTAGGAAGGTAAATTATTAATTAACCTCATAGGATTCAGGGAAGAATTTAGTGAAAGGATGCATGCAAAAATCCATAGCCCAACGCTAGGCATATAATAACAGAGATCATCCAGATCTATTCTATGAATAAATGGGTGAGAAACTGGGGCCCCAAAGGTGAAATTACTTGTACAAGATCACACTCAATAGACATCAATTCCCCTTCTCCCAGACCCTGTACAGTAAAAACCTTGATTTTGCCATGCCCATCCATCATGGACTGCCTTGAACCTAGGATTTTTGAGTGGATCATCTTTAGTGTCCCTCATAGCAACAGGCAGTTGAGGCGTAAGAGCTGTCTTATACATTAACAGGGAAAGTGTGGCCATCTTCCCAATGCTCTGTTTTCATCATGTGACTGTGCACTGGCCTCCATTTCACTTTCTGACTCCTCTTGCTACTTTCCTAGACTTTCTCCACCCCAATTTTCTACTGCTCCCCACATACATTCTCCCATTCCAATAGGTCCACCATAGCCTCACTCAGACTATTCTCCTGGCTTCATGTGCCCTATATTCTCCCTATTGTTATGAGAATTAAATAAGATAAAAGCTATAAAGGGTCACTGACCTCACATCTTCCATTAGCTTTCTCTGACTGGTCTTATTTACACTGATCTCTTCTATTTGTCTAGTCTGAATGAACAAAATGCTTATTTAGATCTCCTACTAAACAAAGTACAGTAGCAGAATAAGTATCCTTGTCTTGGCCAGTGTGGCTCAGTTGGTTGAGTGGCATCCCATGCACCCAAAGTTCTCTCATCCCATTCCCCCTCAGGGCACATGCCCAGGTTGTGGGTTTGATTCCCCGTCAGGGTACATGCAGGAGGCAACCAATGGATGTTTCTCTCTCACCGTGGTGTCTCTCTCTCCCGCTCTTCCTTCCTCTATAAATAAATAAATAAATAAATAAATATCCTTGAATTAACAACAACAACTAAAAAGGCAAGAGATAAAATGCTTCCTAGTTTTTAGAAACATTTCTGAGGTGGCTGTAGAAGAGCAAAGATGCTTCCATTTTCTAAAAGAACAGGTCTATATCTTTTAAAATATTCTAATTTGGATGTTCAGGAGAACAATAACTTCTATTGCTGATATTCTCTTTTAAAGGAATTAAAAATTATTACATTTGACAAACCTGCTTTTAATACCATTTTACATGTGAGTGAATCAAGTAGAGAAATAAAAGGGCTTGTGCAAGAACACATAGAAAGTCACTCATATTGCCAGACTAGCAACTGAGGTTTCCAGGCTTCCTAAATAAGAGCTTCACAAAACGACAGATATCTCTGCTTAGGAATCAGGGATTTGTCCTGAATATTTCTTATTGGAAGGAAAACAAAATGCAAGAGAAAGAGTTTGGTCAAATGGTTCTGCTATCTCTTTATTGTCTTCCAAAATGTGATGCCTAGCAATACCCAGGGATATTAGCATTGATACTCTTGCCTTCATCTGAAGATGACCCATTATCCAAAGATTCTGGTCCAGAATGGGTGGGCACAAGTCACTCTGACTGTCATTGCTTTCCTAACACTTCCCAGACCCATATAGGAAACTTGCTGAGTCTACAATAATAAAAAACAGGATGAAGAAAATGAAAATGTTCTCAACTGGATTGTGGGACGGTTGTGCAAATATACACACACACACACACACACACACACACACACACACACAAGGTGGGCCAAAAGTAGGTTTACAGTTGTAGATACACAAAACATGGAGTTTATTCTTGTATTATTATTTATTGTATTACTTTGCATATGAACAACTGTAAACCTACTTTTGCCATACTATATATATATATATATATGCATATATATGTGTCTGTGTGTGTGTGTGTGTGTGAAATATATATACATATAAATATATGTTTACTAAAAATCATTGAATTGTACACTTAAAATGAGTGATTTTTCTGGTGGTAAATTATGCCACAAAAAAAGCTGATGAGAGAGAGACAGACAGAAGCAGAGAGACAGAGATAGAGAGAAGAAGTGACAGAGAGTAATATAAGAACTCCAAACTCAAATATCCCTAGGCCTGAAAATGGATCTCCATTTTTTCCCCCCAGGGTCAATTGGCAAAAGGTAACTTTTATGTCTGGTATGAACTACTAAAAAATAACACTAGTTTTCTCTTTTTCCTTCTTTCTGGATAACAGGAATAAATGCAACTGTGAACGCTACCTTTATCCGTACAGAGGATGCGATTTATAAATCAAGTGACTGTCGGAGTAGCACCTGTGAAGGCCTTGACCTGCTCAGGACAATTTCAGTAAGTATCTGCCTTGGTAGATATAGCTCACACCCTCTTGTCACTGGACAATCATAGTGTGAACCTTGGGCACCTGTCCATGAGCATCTCTCACGTCAGCTCTAGCCATGCTGAGTGATGTCAACACAGGATTCTCTCACTTTATCCCTATAGATTTCCCACGTGATGATGGCCCGCCAGGAATCCAGGAAACGGAAAGAACCTTAGCTATCTGTACACTTTCAGTGTTAGGGAGTGGAATTATTTCATTTTAAACACCTTTTAAAATTTTAATGTTGGTCCTAACTGGTTTGCCTTTGTGTTCCTCAAGAAATACCTGAGGTGCCCTGTTAAAAATATATTCTAAAGCCCTTCAGCAGAGATCTCTGTGTCAAGTCATCACCATATATGTGACTACATGAGATCTGAATCTGAAACCTAACTTTAACACAATAACTGTCATGTCAAAGGGTAGATAATGGGACGAGAGAGATTCTTGCCTAATCCTTACTCCCAACTCCCCCCCCCCCTCCGCACCCCCATGCAGGTCTTGGAACACTAAAGAGTGTTCCAAGCTCTCTAGAAGCAAGTAGGTGTGTGAGATGCCCCCTTTACTACAGAAATCTTTGAAAAGGCCCTCCGTGAAACAGGGCACCAGGCACAGAGCCGTGCATGGTTCCAAAGCTTTAATCAATAACATTATACGTTCACCGAGGTAGGCTCCACCCAGGCCAGGAGGAGTGGCTGATTATAGCAGTCACACTCAGTCCTGGAACAGGGGGTGGGGTGGGGGGGTGGGGGGTGGGGGTGGTGGGGGGAGGGTGGAGGGGGGGGGGAGGGGGGGGGGGGATCGGTTAGCGGGGAGGAAGAAAAGTTTAGGTGCTTCCTCCCTGGATCTCTACAGAGGAAGGTATGACCTGGTTCTCTAAAACCAAGGATGGAATGTTCCTAATCACATTCCCCTTGAGAAATAGTAGAAAAAAGATCTATCATTGCCCAGCTGGTCACATTGCATTTGTCCTCTTTAGCCCTACTTTGTAGCTCTCCCTAAAACTTGCCCACTCCCTCCAGAGCACCTCCAAATCTAGTTTTTCTCTAATGTGGCTGACAGACACTACTATGTATGTGCCCGTCTGCCAGTCCTTCCTCCACTCTGCATCTCCCTCTTGATAAAGGTTCCCTGCAGTCAGCTCACTTTCTCTTTCAGTGGAATAGCTTTCCCTCCACCCACAGCACTTCCTCCCTTAGCTGCCCCTTCCTCTCAGACTACTTCCTCCCTTAGCTGCCCCTTCCTCTCAGACTACTTCCCCCCTTAGCTGCCCCTTCCTCTCAGACTACTTCCCCCCTTAGCTGCCCCTTCCTCTCAGACTACTTCCCCCCTTAGCTGCCCCTTCCTCTCAGACTACTTCCCCCCTTAGCTGCCCCTTCCTCTCAGATTACTTCCCCCCTTAGCTGCCCCTTCCTCTCAGACTACTTCCCCCCTTAGCTGCCCCTTCCTCTCAGACTATTTCCCCCCTTAGCTGCCCCTTGCCCAGCAAGAGGCACCCCATGTTGCCCCCTTCTGCTCTGCATTCTAACACCTTAAGTGGTCTACTTTCTAACCTTTTGTGAGCCTTTCCCTTGCCACTTCTTTTCTGTCTTTTGATTCTTTCCTTCGTTTTTTTTTTTGTTTGTTTGTTTGTTGTTTGTTTGTTTGGTTTTGTTTTGTGTGTGTTTTCATTTTAGGGATTAGTTTTTTTTTCTTTCTTTTTTTTCTCCTACAGAATCAAAAGGAGGTGGGTTGTGTCCTCATGGGGCCCTCGTGTACATATTCCACCTTCCAGATGTAGTAAGTAGTTTGTTTTATTGTTGTTTTGATGCCACTATGAATTGAAATCAAGACATGACATCCATGTTAAAAACGTTTATCAAACAGCAGTCTAGTCAAGGCGACACAATCAGGGGTGTTGGGGCCCTCCTATATTGCCACCTGTCTTACAACCATAATTCCTTTATTGAGTTCACTCTGTCTTTGCTCAGAGTGGGGTGAGCCAGAGGTGCAGTTACCAACATCTAAGCTGGAGGAGCAACGTGGTATAAAGTCAGAGTTCTGGCAGGAAACAGGGAAGACAGTGCACTTGGATAATTTGAGGAGCTTAATCAAAGAAATACTCACAAAAGTATAAGCAGAGTGTATGGAAACACAAAGAAAGGGGCAGCACCCAAGGGCATGAGCAGGGCTCTGTTTTAGCTCCAGGTTTACCAGAGTAAGGAAGGTAGCAAGGTACTTATTTCATAGCATTATTTGAAGGTTATAAATAACATATTAAAGTACTTTGCACAATGCACTTATCACCTTAGAAAGAAGCTTTCAATATATTCCTGAATGCAAATACTTCTCTTTGGGACAGTCGCCCTCATCCCTCCCATTCATTAATCTCATCACCACAGACACTTTGGTCTTCCAGATTACACAGACCCCAGTCAAAATCCCTCCCACATGCCTTTCTTTCACCTGTTACAATCTTCCCCTGAATCAAGGATCAGCCCTCACCTACACAGAGAGACCTGTGCTGAAAAACCCCTTGCAAGAGACTTTGGAGGGTAAACATTAGATCTCTGAAATGTCTGTTGCAAACTGTTCTTCTCACACCTCACACCCAGCTCCACAGACACACAGGTGCTCGGGGCCATTGTACACCATAGACACACCATAGAAGCATTTATTTTTTTTTAGCTCATACCAAAATGCAGACAAATACAGAATCTTATTCTTCCTTGCACTCGTTCCTGATGGTTGTCTTGTCTGACTACTTATTGATAATGCTATAGAGTACACTCAAAAGAAAAGGGGGGTTAAGAAAATGGACTCACCATTTATGAGGACTTGCCATGTGCAAAGAAGCATTTTCATTTTAAATATGTTTTTATTGAGTTTATAGAGAAAGGAAGGGAGAGGGAGAGAAAGATAGAAACATCAATGATGAGAGAGAATTATCAACAAGCTGCCTCCTGCACTCCCCCTACTGGGGATTGAGCCCATACCAGGGCATGTGCTCTGACTGGGGATTGAACCATCACCTCCTGGTTCATGGATCAGCCACTCAGCCAGACCACACAGGCAAGAAGCATTTTTATTTTATTGGAATAGAGAGAATTAAGTAAAACCTAGCCCCAGCCTGGTGACATAGAGAAGGTGATGAGGACGCTGGTGACCAGTACAAGTCAGAGTGAGGTGGGTTCCATCACAGAAGTACAAACAAGAGACTCTGAATGCACAGAAGGAAATGGTCACCTCTGGTTGGGAGAGTTACACTTTGAGAAGAGAAAGACTTCATGAAGGCAGTGGTATAGAAGTTGTATATTGAAAAATGAGTAATATTTTAATGGGTAAAGATGAGGGGTTAAGCATCCCAGCCAGGCAGAGAAAGAAGTAAGTGTAAAAGCAAAGAAGCAGTGAAGTGTAGAAAACTTGTTACTCTGTACTAACGGGCATGCAATAGATATATAGGAGAATTAATAGAGATAAAACTAGGAAAAATGAAGGAGGGCCATATTTGGGAGGTCTTGAGTAATAGGGGAAAGAGTTATATTTAATTAGATTATTAGTTGCATGTGCTTTGTTGTATTTAATTAGATTTTGTTCTATTTCATTAACCACTAAGGATGAGCAGGGAAGGACCATAGGAAGCAGTTTAACTTTGGGAAGAATAACTGAAAAAAGGGTACAGGAAAGACTGGGGCAGACAAGGAGAGACTGTTGGCAGGGGAGAAGGGGGGATCCGTTCAGCATGAAGGCAGCTGAAATGCACAGGGAGGATAACTTTAAAGATATTTGAAGGTGGAACCAATAGTATTTGATAACTGATTGGATGTTGGGATGAGGGCTGGAAAGTAGTCAAAAAGACTTTGAGATCTCAAAACACTAAAAGAAATGGGAGAATCAGGATAAGGAACCATTTTGAGAAATAAAGATAAATTTGGCTGTGAACATGGGGAGTTTGAGATGTAAGCAGAACACTCAGTGACACCTTTCAGTGGAACACTGAAGATGGAAGGGGGTATTGTTGTCCTTCCTTTATCAAATACATATTGGGCACCTACATCTGGACCAGGCCAACTGGGGATGCTGAGGTGAACAAGCAAGACATGATCCCTGGCTTTAATGGAGCTTGCAATCCAGTGGAGGAGACAGATTCTCACCCAAATAATTACTTGGTCTTAGGTATCAAGGACATTTTCCTGATGAGTAAAGAGACATTTAATCTAGGACTTGATGGATTAGTAAGAGTTAGCCAAAGGGACTGGGCAACAGCATTCTTGGTATTTGTGAGGCCCTGATGGAGAATAAAGCTTGTTATGTTTAAGGAACTACAAGAAGGTCCATGTGCTGAGCAGAGGAAGGAAAACTAAAATCCTCAGCGATGTCTGTCTCAAATGTAATCCACAGAAGAGCCAGAAGTAAGGCAATGAATAGAGAAAAAAGTGTAGAGGGCATTCTTTGGACTTTACAATTGTGGTAGCTATAGAGGCCCATCATCTGTTTTCTTAGCCCTACTCCCCAACTTTTATATGTCCCAGCCTGCATGTTATGACAGCCCAAATGACAAGTTATTTTAGAATAAATCTAAGTAACTAAGTCACAGACACATGAAGACACCTGAAGTGTTCTTAAAGCCTAGCATATGCTCAATAAATGTTGTTTTAAAATTCACCTGTGTGGGAGGGTCACCTGTATTTCTTTACATGCTGCAACAGGTTAAAGAGGGATCTTATTTGTGCTACTTAAGTTAACCCTGATATTTATTTCTTTTTTACCTCTTGGCATAGCCTTGACGCAAATTTTAAATATCCCATGATTTCAGCTGGAAGTTTTGGATTGTCTTGTGACTTCAAAGAAAATTTAACCAGGTTGATGTCTCCAGCTAGGAAGTTGACACACTTCTTGGTTGACTTTTGGAAGACTAATAATTTGTCATTCAAAACTTTTTCCTGGACCACTGCATATGTTTTCAAGAATAATAACGAGTCTGAGGACTGTTTATGGTAAGCAGAATTATTAGCATTCTCTGGCATTTGCCACAGAAAGAAGCCAATGATCATGGCCAGCCACTGGTTATTATCAGATGCACCTTTCCATCTGTTACAGCATTGGGAGTGGACACCAGCCCACTCTCTTACAAATAAAAGCAAAGGGCCAAAAGGAAACATAGTATAATAAACATAATCAGCATGTGTTGCATTTTCAAACTTTTCGTAGTTTTCAAAGTACCTCCAAGACAGTTTTATTGATTTCCCACAGTAAACCTGAAGAAAAGAGAACAGATACTATGATCCCCATTTTACAGAAAAGGAAATGAAAACCAGAAGTTAATGCTTTCACATTACTGTGCAAGACATGATACCAGAGAATGTGCATTCTGCCTATACCTACAATTAGTTAGAAACCATTTCTCTCATAGTTTTTTTCAGAAGAATAAGTTGGGAGGTGGACAGGGAACAGGATAATGGGCACCACTGCTAAACTAAAATTGCAAGTTCCTTCTCCTTCAGCAAAGATAGCAGAGAGGATCCTTTGATCAGGTTATTACAGAACCAGGATGCTGCTCAGTTCTGTAGTCTCTATCTACGTAAGTACGCAGAAGACTAAAAGTAGGGCACCACTGGGATTGCACATCTACGGAACTACAAGAATCAACCCAAAGGCCTCATCCTAGAAACTTTGGGGTGAACTTAGAACACACATAAACTCATTTCACACAGGAGGAGAAATTATTCCTATCAACTTGGAATTTTTGTACTGTAGATTCAAAGGTTTCAACTTATCTGTGATAATGGGGCTGGTTTCTTCGGCAAATAGCAGAAAGCCATTATAAGGGACCCGCCAAATCTCTACTATGTGCATGAAGATCCCCTAAAACTTCCCCAATCCTTTCACTAAATTAGATGCTCATACTCATGGGGTGTATTATCTACTGTGTTAATAGCAGAAGTGAATTTTTGATTAACGAGTCCTAGGACAGATCTGTAAGCAATGAGCAAATGGCATGGAAGGCCATGAAGAAACAAAGCTGGATTCTTATAGTTTCTCTCTTTTTTTGTTCTAGGTACCTCAATGCTCTGGAGGCTGGAGTTTCTTATTTTTCTCAGGAACTTAGCTTCAAAGATGTATTGAGAGGAGAGGCTGAGTTTCAGAAAATCTTAATGGACCAGAATAGGAAAAGCAATGGTAAGAAGACATGAAGATAATTTTGCCAACTTCTTCCTCACAACTACCACTTCCTTATGAGTCATTTTGACAAATCTATCAGACAGAGTTGTCATTATTACCTCAATTTACTTCTTATCTTTTGGGAGATCTGTAGTTACATGCAATTCCATTATATTGTTTCTTTTGTTGATTAAAACTTTATCCTCTGGGAGAAATGAGAAAAGTGACATTGAACAAATATATTAACTTCATGAAAGTAATGATGATGTTAAAATCCAATTTTTATAAACCAAAATGACATTACGACCCATCATCACAGTAAACTGGTTTTTAAGTTCACCTCAATCCAGTATGTTATTGGATTTGTGACAATTCCTCAAACATTCTGAACCCTGCTTCACTCATGACTAAGAGGATGTATTTACTGATATCTAGCCTCACGTAAAATTATAAAAGTAAGCAAAGTACCTCACCTGCATAATGATCTCTGAGTTACAAGTCAAGTGTGAAACACTAATGGGATAAAGTCATCCTTTCTAAGTTATTAGGCAATTTGCTTCATTTTCTATAGAATTCTCTTTACAAATTAGAATAAATCAGGAGTAAAGGAATCAACTGTGGGAATTTCCTATGGGAAAATGCTTGCTTGGCAGGATTTCCTGGTATCACTCAAATCATTATCTACATTATCATATTTATTAAGCATTTACCAAACTAAGAACCTACCATTTGCAAAACATTGATCAAGATATGAGGGGGGGGGGAGATGAAGTATTAAATTATTCATGTCCCTACAGGGTTTACAATTCCACTGGGCAACACAATATTTTTAAAATCTAATAAAGCATCTCCCAATTCCTCTTACTCATAGTCATGCATTTGGGAAGTGGAGCTGCAGTTATAGAATCGGATTGGACTGCATCACTGAGATCACTAAGACTAAGACCTGAGTTAAGAAGCTACAAAGCCCACAAGGAAAGTTGCTTAGGAAAGCTTCATAAATTCTCACATTAACTTATACTATATTTTTTCCAAACACTTTACAAATGGTGAGGTGAAGATAGTTACTGATGAAAATAGTTTTTGTAATACTCCAGTGTGGTTTAATAGAATAAGCACTGACCCAGACTCATAAAGCTTTAATAGTAGAGCTACCTCTGTCATCTACTAGTTCTTTAACCCTTTGACATCTTGGCTTCGATTTCCTTAAATCAATAAAATTAAGGGAAAGGACTAGATCATTCTTTTTAAGATTCCATTTAGCTCTACTCTGACTCTGTGACTATAAATTTAAGAAAAGGGGAGGTAGTAATTTGAGGAATTGGTGTTAGTCTTAACACAAACATACCATGGACATACTGAGTTCAAATTCAGGCACCAGGTTCCCTTTCTGTTTGTGTGTACACCATTGTATATTCCTCTCTTTGTCTTGCTCTCTCTCCTCAGTGATTATTGTGTGTGGTACACCAGATATCATCTCCTCCATCAAGGGTGACCGGGAAGTGGCTGAAGACACTGTCATTATTCTAGTGGATCTATTTAAGTAGGTATAATATTTGGAAGAACTCTTCTCCTTTCAGAAAGAAAATACTCCAAGGATTTCTAAAAGGCGCATTCTCTTTGCCTTTGCTTCGCACAGCCTCATATAGGCTTCAGTATGGTGATGATATATTTTTTTAATCCTCACCAGAGGATTTTTTTTCCCATTGATTTTTAGAGAGAATGGAAGGGAGAGGGAAAGACAGAGAGAAACATCGATGTGAGAGAGACATCAATTGGTTGCCTTCTGCACGCCCGGGGCCAGGAGCCTGCAACTAAGGTACATGCCTTTGACTGAAATCAAACCGGCAAGGGCAGTGGTCGGCAAACTCATTAGTCAACAGAGCCAAATATCAACAGTACGATTGAAATTTCTTTTGAGAACCAAATTTTTTAACTTAAACTTCTTCTAATGCTACTTCTTCAAAATAGACTCGCCCAGGCCATGGCATTTTGTGGAAGAGCCACACTCAAGGGGCCAAAGAGCCGCATGTGGCTCGAGAGCTGCAGTTTGCCGACCATGGGGCTAGGGCATGATGATAATATTTTAATCTATGTTTCATTCCTTTTCTAATGCCCTCATTCTTTTTTAATTAATCATGGCCTTAGTGGAGATGTATTCCTTTGACATCATTATCATGTCTAAATAACGAAGTTTTATGAAAATCCCATTAAACCCACATGTCTATTCATCCTGGTGACCAGCCTGACTTTAAGGTCTTTCTCAGGCAGTGATAAATCAACTTATAACCCAATAATATTATCTATGAGAATGTGTGCCATATCTGTGCCTTCAAATGCTAATGGCCTTTGATCCTAGATTATTTTTCCTTCAGCCACCTTTGGTATGAGGAAAGTTCCAGTTAAATGAATTTAATTTATACAGTTATCCTTTGCCTACTGTGGATCATCACTGGGTGGTGATCTTTTCCTCTGCACTTCTCTGGAACTAAAGAGAGAGAGAGAAAAAAACAACAACACAGAAATCGCTCTTATTTATTTATTATTTTTATTTTTGGTTAATCTTCACCTGAGGATATTTTTTTCCATTGATTTTTAGAGAGAGTGGAAGGGAAGGGGGGAGACGGAGAGAGAGAGAAACATCAATGTGAGAGAGACACATCGGTTGATTGCCTCCTGCAGGCACCCCAACCAGGGCCGGGGATTGAGCCTGCAACCAAGGTACATGCTCTTGACCAAAATCAAACCCATGATCTTTCAGTCCATAGGCCAACACTCTATTCACTGAGCCAAACCAGCCAGGGCAACAGAAATTACTTGTTATCACATCCCTCATTTTACCACTCATCTTTTAATGTGGAGACTAACTGTGTCAAGGTAATATTTGAGTCAGAATAAGCTTAAATAGAGTTTCACTGGTGTGGCTGTGCCCTTTGCCCCATCAGCTGGATCATCTGACTTCACTTATCTGACTGGATCATTAATCATTACCTTTCTGTGTTCAGACCAGAAACTGTTACTGCATTAGCTCTTTCCTGTGTTTGCCTCGTCACTTCACCCACACTAAATGTATTTTTCACAGTGTTAAGAGAAGTGAAGCATATCAACTGGAGGCCTGTTTGACCACAAGTTGTTCATGAAGATAATCAACCAATTTAACTTTTTAGCTGCAGAATACAGGAAGGAGGGCACATTATCAGCATTTCATTCCAACAACCACATTTCAGTAACTGTTTTGCCCTCTGGAAGGAGTCCTCAGTGTAGCTTAGTTGGTGCAATTGTACTTTTAGCAAATCCTCAATTGACTGCCAAAGTGTTGGCAATCCTTTGTCGCTATTCCTGAAGGACACCTGACTATGTTTTGGGGAAATCATGAGGTTCACTTGAAACTAGACATAACTTGGATTCAAATTCTAATTCTGACACTTCTGGTTCATTTGACTCTTGGGTATGACTTAGTATTTTGAGATTAAATCTACTCGTTTGTAAAATGAGAATAAAAAATGTCCACTGCATCGGGGTACTTTTAGAATTGTATGTGCTAATATGAGCAAAAGATTCAAAACAGTTCTCAGTTCATAGATGTGTTCACCTCCTGTTTGAATATTAAATGATGGTCAGCCTAGTTATAGCAATTCAAGCATGTTAAATTCTTGGCCTATTAAAATATTCAAATGGTTGGGAAGCTAGGTACCATTTGCAGCACAGTCTCAGACGTTTTTGAGAGTCCACAATGTGCCAAGTATTATCTTGGAGTGGAGGATACAAGGATCAATAGGCACATGTCAAGAAGTTTACAGTAGTGGTAGAGAAAAGGGTTAGCCCTCCCATTCTTATGTTTTACCATCTGAAAAGTAATTTTAACTCCTAATTTTTTTTTTATCATATCTTAATATCTCTAAATTGTTATGAACACTTCAGGAAAAGAATGTTCCCAGATATAAACCAAGGGTCATTAAGTCTTGAAAGCAACCACTAGCTCACATGTCCAGAGCCCAGACACATTTCCCTGAAGGTGGTATCTGTCTTCTGATCTTCCTTTCCCTTGGTGTATGTTACACACAGCTGCCTAATTTCTCTTGTTCAACTTAGCAGGTGTAAAAGGAAATAAGCCTATATGGAGAAAGTAGAAAGTTTTGCAGGTTACTGGAAAAAAGAAAATGTTTTAAACTATTTCCAGGCTGCTGTTTTAGTTTGTGTGAAATTGTAGGAGCTCTATCTCTCTATTTGGAGGAACCTAATTTTCATGAGAAACTGTGCTTTTATTGCAGTAACCACTACTTCATGAACAATGTCACAGCCCCTGACTATATGAAAAATGTCCTTGTTTTGACACTGCCTCCTAAAGAGCCCATCCCAGGTGATTCTTTCTCCCAGGTAAGCTTTATATATGCATGCTATTATTTTCTTCTTCAAGGTTAAGATATTATTCTACTATTTGGGAACTCAAATTCTAAGATGAGCATTATTTTTTTACTCATTTCAATTCACTCAGCAAGTGTTAACTGAGACCAACTAGGTGTAATTGCAGGATTCCTGCTACTAAAACTCTTACTATGGGTCAGTGTGTTAGGCTCTAGACCAGCACAGCAGTGCACACTTCTGTAACATCAGGATGGAAGTGATAGGGGAGGTAGAAATAAACAATGTAAAATAAGTGAAGTTTTTCTACATCCTAAAGCAACTTTCTGCTGCCACCAATATCAAATTCTATCTTTAGAGATATACACAGGGGTGGGCAAAGGTAGGTTTACAGCTGTTCATATGCAAAATACAATAATTACTAAACAATAATACATGAATAAAATCTGTGTTTTGCATACTCACAACTGTAAACCTACTTTGCCCATCCCTGTATTCCTAAGTAAAAACATTGTTACCTATTATGATTAGGTTAACCATTGTCCACATTTATCCACAAGAGTCCTGGTTTATTCCTCACATCCCAGCATTTCATTGGGTTTAGCATTTGTCTCCAAAAAAGACATCAATTGGACATCAAATCATGGTCACCTAATTATAATGAGGGGCTCCTGACTGTAATGCCACTTGGTCTTGGTCATACACTGCACTTTAATGTGATCAAATTCATCAGATGTATTCTGCACTCAGAGGGCAGTTTTGGAGTGAGAAGAGGAGAGAAGGAGCAGTCCTGAAGATCATGAACACTTTTGGGTTGGCAAGCAAAGGCCAGGCCCAAAGAGTTCTATAAAGAAAGCTGGGTATCTTTGGAATATCACAGTTTTTCCTGCAATAGCAGCGCTAAGCTCTCTGTTTTACAATCCTGCCAAAATTAGGAGTCACACCCCTTTTGGGGTAGGACTGGGTCTCAACTGGATTCTTTTCAGCTCATGAAATGATGATTTCAGCAAAAAACACTGAAACCAATGAGAGGTGTTTTATTTTCCCCCTGTTATATTTTCTAACATATGTTCTTTGGGGTATAGTATTCAGATATCACTTGCACAGGTATCACTTACATAGCTTCTAGGGTCTGGCAAAAGTGTGCAATCCAAAATATCCAAGCTGACAGAACTCACTTGGCCTCAGTGGGGCACAGAGCTTTTAATCCATAGCCTTACTCTGTGAAGACTAGCATATAATTGTTTGCAAGGGAGTTTTAACCCTCTCTTTTATTTATTTATTTGTTTTTTATTTATTTGTTTATTTATTTGATTTTTAAAATTGATTTTTAGAGAGAGAGAAAGAGAGAGAGAGAGAAACATCGATGTGAGAGCAAAATATCAATTGGCTGCCTGCTGCATGTCCCCTACCAGAGATCGAGCCCTCAACCTAGACATGTGCCCTGACACAGAATCCAACCAGCAACCTTTCAGTGTACAGGACAATGCCCAACCAATAGGGCCACACCAGCCAGGGCCTGACCCTCTCTTTTTTGTTCCCCTAGGCAGACATTTATGGCCTGAAGTAACACCCAATCAGAACTGTCTTCAGCCCAGCCAGTATGGCTTAGTGCTTTAGTGTCGATCCATGAACCAGAAGGTCAGGGTTCAATTCCCTATCAGGGCACATGCCTGGGTTGTGGGCTTGATCCACAGTAGGGGGTGTACAGGAGGCAGCCTATCAATGATTCTCTCTCATCATCGATGTTTCTATCTCTTCCTCTCCCTTCCTCTTTCTGAAATCAATAAAAATATAATCTTTTAAAAAATAAAGAGAAAGAACTGCCTTCAAAGCAAGCTCAATACCTTCCAATCAAAACTCCTCCTGTCCCACTCAGGATACTCAAAGGCAGGGAGATGTTTTTGTGGTGGTTCCCTTTTACTCTTTAAGGAAAACATTAAACCACAAGCATTAATTTTCTGTAAAATCTTACAAGAATTATGAAAATGCTGTATGTTTGCCTTCCTGGTTGAAATGAGATATTTTATCCTCATGGGAAAGAAGTACAACTGCTTTCAGTTACTTCCTGGAAGGCAGTGTTCTCGGTTTATTGACCCCAAGAGAAGACAGCATTGTGACATAGTGATAATAAAGAGCCCCACCCCAAGGAAATATTATCCAAAAGTCTCCGTTTCTACAATTCCCCAATATACATTTACCCTTCCAGTTACCTTGCTGACCCCAAGAACATTTTGCTCCAGGCTCAAGACCATAATCTCTTTTTTGGAACTCATTTTAAGATTTTTCTTTCTCATTCAGGATTTAAATGACTTTTCTCTTGCCTATTTGAATGGAATCTTGCTCTTTGGACATGTGCTAAAGACATTTCTTGGAAATGGAAAAGATGTTAACACCGACGAACTTGCTCATGCTTTCAGGAACCTCACTTTTGCAGGTACTGGTCACCTAAGAGCAAACAACAACACTTAACGAACATTCTCTACAGAAAGCTGGGAAGCAAAGAGGGGGGTTTGGCAATAAGTGGATCAACAGATAAAAACCTTTGAACTTAATGGGAGGTAGACATCATTGTATAGAGTTTGGGGGCACTATTATCAATAATTAGACCCCAGTTTATGCTTTAGAATTTCAGAATCTTTGAATATCAAGGAAAGAGCATGTAGTTCAGGCCCTGTAGTTATGAACAAGCTCATCACAGATCATTTTGAGCTAAGATGTCCTGACTGTGCTTGGAAATTAGCAAGAAGAAAAATGCCTGTAGTTTGATTTGGGTCCTTCCATACTTCTCTTTCTGTCCTTCCAAAATCAGGGACCCCTCCAACTCAAAACCTCTCACAACAATACCATCCAAAATTTCTCAACACTTGTCCATCTGAACTATAGGAATCAGCATTTCCTTTCCACACAAGCTTCTATTGAAACTCCTTTCATTTCCCAGACCTCATCCAGGTCCCATGAAAAAAAATGTCTTTTTAGATTAATGTATATTAAGTAAAAGACAAATGATAGTTGACTTTTCTAACTTGTCTTAAATCCTTACTCTGACAAATTTTTATCCTACTGCAGAGTGATTCTTCTCTTGACTTCAGAGGGTGGCAGACACCCAGCACTAAAGCTTGAGGGCTGTATCAATGTCTATAGGATATGACAAGGATAGGAAAAGATCACTTCTGTACCCCTGAAGAAGCAGGAAGGGAGGGAGGAATAATGTTTTATTGATTTTTCTCCTGTGTCCCAAGTTCTTCTAGGCACTTTATGTACATTATTCCCCACCCCCCACCACCAGTTTTTAAAATTGTGGTAAAACACATAATATTAAATATACTATCTTAATCATTTTTAAGTATAGTTCAGTGTTATTAAATTCATTCATATCATTGTGCAACTATCACCATCACCAATCGCCAGAACTTTCATCTTTTAAACTGAAATTCTATAGTTATTAAATAATAATTACCCATTGTCCCCTACTCCTACCTCCTGGCAACCACTATTCTACTTTTTGTCTCTGTGACTTTAATTATTCTACATATCTCATATAAGTGGAATCAGACAGTATTACTCTTTTTGTGATTGTATTATTTCACTTAGCATAATGTCCTCAAGGTTCAATTCATGTTGTAAATGTCACAAAGAATTCTTAGTAGATAGTTTTTTTTCTTTTAGCATTTTGAATATATCAGCCCGCTGCCTTCTGGCTTTCAAAGGTTCTAATGAGAAACCATGGACTCAGGCCCTGTAGTTATAAACAAGCTAACAATCTTATTCAGTATCCTTTGAATGTGACAAATCACTTCTCTTACTGCTTGCAAAATTCTCTTTGTCTTTGGCTTTTGACAGTTTTATTATAATGTATCTTGGTATGAGTGTCTGAATTCACCTTACTTGAAGTTTATTGAGCTTCTTTCATATTTATATTCCTGTCTTTGATCAAATTTGGGATATTTTTGGACATTATTACTTCTAATATTCTCTCTTTTTCTTCTTTGCCTATGTTGGTCTGCTTGATAATGTTCCATGGGTCACTTATCTTCAATCTTTACTTCTTTTGGTTCCTCAGACTCAATAATTGCCATTGTCCTATATTCATGTTTGTTGATTCTTCTGCCTGCTCAAATCTGCCTTTGAATCCCTCTAGTGAATTTTTCATTTCAATTATTGTACTTTTTACTTTTAGAATTTCTTTTTGGTTTCTTTTTTAGATTTTCTTCTCTTTAGTGTTATTTTTCATTTTGTTTATGCATCGTTTTCTTGAATTTATACATGTCTTCTGAGTTCTTTAAGCATATTTAAGATCGTTGTTTTAAATCCTTTGTCTAACAGATCCACCATCATGTCTTTTTCAGGGACAGTTCTGTTATCTTACTTTTTTTCTTTTGAATGGGCCATATTTTCCTGTTTCTTTATATGCCTTGTGATTTTTTTTTCAAATATATTTTCTATTGGTTTCAAAGAGAAAGGGAGAAGGAGAGAGATAGAAACACCAGTGATGAGAGAGAGTCATTGATTGGCTGCCTCCTGCATACCCTCTACTGGTGATCAAGCCTGCAACCCAGATATGTGCCCTTGACTGGAATCAAACCTGGGACCCTTTAGTCTGCAGGCCGATGCTCTATCCACTAGCTCAGTGGTCGGCAAACTGCAGCTTGCGAGCCACATGCGGCTCTTTGACCCCTTGAGTGTGGCTCTTCCACAAAATACCACGTGCGGGCGCGCACATACAGTGCGATTGAAACTTCATGGCCCACGCGCAGAAGTCGGTTTTTGGCTCTCAAAAGAAATTTCAATCGCTGTACTGTTGATATTTGGCTCTGTTGAATAATGAGTTTGCCGACCACTGCACTAGCTGACCAAACCAGCTAGGGCGTGCCTTGTGATTTGTTGTTGTAATTGAAAACTATACATTTGAATACAATAACCTGATAATTCTGAAAATCACATGGGGAATGAGAAATTTTCCTCTGGGGTTTTGTTTCTGCTTTTTGTTTGTGGGCTGTCTCTATGCTGAGGAATAAACTTAAGGCCTTCTCAGTTCTTTTCTGAGCTTCTAGTTTCTCCTGGGCATGCCCAGTGCAGTTGATTGAATGTCCTAGCCATCAATGTCTGTCCCTCAAAGGGAAAAAAAAGAAAAAGAAAGGGAGTATAAGGGGCACTAACCCTTTACACCCCCTGAAAGTCATGTTAGTAGAAGGGTGGGGTTTACAACAATGGGAGGAGGTGTAGCAACAATGGCCACTACCTCTTTGTCTGCACCTCTGTGATCATAAGCAACAACCAGCAAATAGAGCACAGATCCCCAATATCTTGGACAACAGGGTCTTCCTTTTTTGCTCATCCTGGCTCCTGCAAGTGGTGTGTGAACTGCTGCAGGAACACATGCACAGCTGCCTGCCACAGGACTGAGGGGCGGGGAAAATACTGCTGCTGTGCTAAGAGCCAAAGTGGGCGAAAATTAATCACAACTTAAGATCTAAGCCTTTCCCTGCAAGTTGCAACCTTTGAAAGACTTCAGAGTTCCAGAATAATTATATCGGACAGATTCTGCCAGTGCAATTGTTGTCTATGTTGGGAAGCTAGATTTCTGGTGCTTCCTACTCTACCATCTTCTCAGTATCATCCTATGTGCATTCTTTTTTTTCAAAGATGTTTTTATTGACTTTAGAGAGAGACAAAGGGAGAGGAAGAGAAACCTATTGATGTGAGAGAGAAACCAATCGGTTGCCTTCCTCAGACACCTGGACCAGGGATCGAAACAACAACTTTGGGTATGTGCCCTGACTAGGAATGCAACTGGTGACCCTTCAGTACACAGGACAACACCCAAACAACTGAGCCGCACCAGCCAGGGCTATGTGCATTTTTAATTAATTTTATCGTATCGTTATCTTGGTCAAGCATCTTAATGGGCACCAACACAGGCTTAGAGCCAATAGACATTTATGTCCTAAATTAGCCATCTACTAGCCGTACAACATGGAGCAAGTTATTTAAATCTCTAACCTGAGATTTCTCAGCAATAAAGTGGAGATAATAGTTTCTGTATCATGGTATTTTAGGAAGAATAAAATGATAAATGTATATAAACCACTTAGCACAGAGACTGGTATAGTAAACGCAAAATAAATATTAGCTATTGTGTTAAAAAAAAACCATCTGAATTTGCTGATATTTCATCATATTTTTACCTAAACAGCCATTTCATAAGTTTGTTGTACTGTTGTTATTTCATAGATGAGAAACCAAGACACAGAGAACTTAATTTTCTCAATGTCTTCAAACATCACATGATAGTGAATGGATTTTGATCTTCTTACAATCTTAAATTAGATTGTGCAATGACCTACACACTGTGATACTAGTTTAGTAAATATGCTTAGCAAAATTTTCTCACTAATTATCAAGAGGAATCTATTATATTTAGAGCCACTCTAAATGCAATGAAAAAGATTTTTCCTTCTAACTAAAAAACACCGCTCATAAAAATATTCTTCAGAGATTTCAGGGCCAAGGACCGGTCCAGGTGCCCTCAGATTAGATCATTTAGATCAACAATTTTCAGTACAATAAAGCAATTTGAACCTATGCTATACTCTCTGTCAGGATCTTTCAGTAAGTAAGTTAACAAATGCCTCTAACTCTTTCTGATTTTGCTCTAGGGTATACGGGCCCTGTGACTTTGGACATCTATGGGGATATCGACAGTAATATGGTGCTTCTGTATACCTCTGTGGAGACCAACAAAGTATGTCTGACTTCTTATCAAGAACTTGGGTTGAAGTGATTGGCTGAGGAGGGATAACTTGGGAGTCGAGTAATAGTGAAGGAATTAAAGAAGCAAGTAAACATAACTTTTGGAAGTTAGTTTATGTCCAACTCACAATTATGCTCCACTTAGGAAAGCATTCCTTAAGCATTTTGAACCACCTAACTTTTTATCCACTCTACTTAATATATAAAAATATGCCACCCAGAATATATTGATAAAAAAGACCAAACAATTGATACGATATCAATGAGAGGATGACAGTTCTCTTGTAAGAATTATTTATTCATTTCCACAACTAAAAATGTCAATAAAACATTCTCCTGTTCTCTCCATCTGAACTCTCATGAAAATCATTATGAATCCCTCTGACACATATAAACAACCCTATAATGCTATGTTTTTATTCACATTATGTATGTCTTTTCGTCTCTCCAACTTAGTAGGTTCTTTAAAGAAAAAGGAGTGGGTCTTACCTTTACGTGTCTCCAGTGCTTAACTTCTTATCTGGCACATAGTTGATGGCTGATCAGCATTTAATTTCAAAATTAAAATGTCTGTTTTTATGTCACCCGAAGTAGTGCTCATCTCAAAACCCAAAGTTTTCAGACCTTTAATAGAATCCAATATTGAGCATACATTCAATGGAAATACCTTAAAAAAAGACCCCTCCATGCTTCAGTTACTAATAGTAACAACAAAGATAATTACACCCCCCTCTAAGTTATTTGCTCCTGGGATGAGAGGCAGGTGCTTGTGGTAAGATCCTATGTCAGCCTCATGACTGCTCTTCAAAATAAAAAATGTTGTCTCTCTGCACTTATTCTCTCTGAAGGCAAATGTAGTTGAAATTTTCAGTAATCTAATGCCACCAATTGTGCTTTGTAATACGTGTATAGGTGGAAACCAGGGATTAATTTTCAAAACCTAGGGCTATAGAGATATTATTCTACTATAGGCCTGGTGCACAAAATTTGTGCTTGGGGGGGGAGGCCCTCAGCCCAGCCTGCACCCTCTCACAATCCGGAACCACTGGCTCCTAACCGCTCCCTGCTAGCCTGCCTGATCGCCTCTAACCACTCGTCTACCTGCCTGATCACCCCTAACCACTCTGCCTGCCTGCCTGATTGCCCCTAACCACTCCCATGCCTGCCTGATGGCCCCTAACTGCCTCTGCCTCAGCCCCCACCACCGCGTCTTCTTCCAGAAGGATATCCAGAATGACATCCAGAAGGTCGTTGGGCTATCCGGTCTAATTAGCATACTACTCTTTTATTATTATAGACTAGCATTCCCGTTGCAGGAAAAATCCTGCAATAGGGTTTCTGCTGCACTCTACCCTGCCCCACCTCCGCTCCTCCCTTGTCCCCCGGCCCGCCTTCTCCGCCAGCCCGCCCCGCTCTCCTTCCTTCTCCCCCAGCCCCGCCTCTGCTCCTCCCTTGTCCCCCGGCCCGTCTTCTCCGCCAGCCCGCCAGCCCGCCCCGCTCTCCTTCCTTCTCCCCAGGCCCCGCCTCCGCTCCTCCCTTCTCCTCCCCCTGGCTTGCTTGCTTCTCCACAGCTTTGCTCCCTTCAGCATCTCTTGGCTTCTTTCTACGCTGTCTTGATATGAAAATTAGCCACCATCTTTGTTGGGGTAATTTGCATACTCATCCTGATTGGTTGGTGGGCATGGTTTGGGCGTAGCGAAGGTGCGGTCAATTTGCATATTTGTCTATTATAAGGTAGGATATCTAGTGTAGGTCTCAATAGAGATTCAATATACCATACCCTAATATGTAGGATATTTCCTATTTTCAACACATGCAATTATAGATTCTGCTCTCAAGTTAAGAGTATATTTTTAAGGATGTAAAACTTTGGTCCAGAATGTTTTGAGGCAATAGTGGTGAATTCAGAAAGATGGTTATTTTTCAGATGTCTCTTAAAAGCTGATTTAATATGTGTAACAGTAATTTAAGGATACATTAATATTCCCATTGTCAAATTACTTGAAAAAGAAATCTTTTGTCTTAAAAATATAGTGTTGTGTACAAGAAAGCACATTAGAGGAAAGGGATAGAAAAGATTAGAAAAGTTTTTAATTGAAGGCATGTAAGCAATGTAGAATTATTTCAGAGCCCCTTGACGTATCAAAATGGATAATTTTTTTTTTGTTGTTTTTTTTTGCTGTGGTGCATTTTCTCGAAACACCATTTTCAATAGCAACTTAATATTGTGGAAAACATTGGTGCTTCGCTTCTCAAGTGGCTTGGAGCTAGCCTTTTAATTTATCTTAGCCTCTATTTTATTTTTTTACTTTTGCTTCTTTTTACATTTTAAGTTTTATTTTCAATGGCAGTTTACATTCAATATTATTTTGTATTCGTTTCAGGTGTATGGTACAGTGGTTAGACAATATACTTTACAAAGTGATTTCCACCACCACCACCCCTCAATATTTCAAATATTCACCTGGCACCATACATAGTTATTACAATATTATTGACTATATTCCCTATGCTGTACTTGGGACTCTTTTATGACTACTAATTCCTACTTTTTAATCCTTTTGCCATTTTTACCCACTCTCCCAAACCCCTCCCCTCTGGCAACCATCAGTTCTCTGTATAAGTGAAATAATTTATTTGTCTTTCTATAACTGACTTATTTCAGTTATAATAATACCCTCTAGGTCCATCCATGCTGTTGCAAATGGTAAGATTTCATTCTTTTTATTGACCAAGTAATATTCCATTATATAAATGTACCACAGCTTTTTTATCCAGTCAGTCTATTGATGGGCACTTGCTTCCATACCTTGGCTATTATAAATAACGCTACAATGAGCATAGTGCTGCATATATTCTTTCAAATTAGTGTTTTGGGTTTCTTCGAATAAATACCAAAAAGTGGAATCACTGAGTCATAAGGCAGTTCCATTTTTAATTTTTCGAGGAACTTCCATACTGTTTTTCATAGTGGCTGCACCAATCTGCATTCCCACCAACAGTGCACGAGGGTTCCCTTTTCTCCACATTCTCGCCAACACTTGTTGTTTGCTGATTTATTGATGACATTCTATCAGGTGTGAGGTGATATATCATTCTGATTTTAATTTGCATCTCTCTGATGATTAGTGACATTGAGCATCTTTTCATAGGTCTGTTGGTCTTAGCCTCTCTTTTAACATTTGTAAAATGAAAGGCTTGAGCCAGTTCTCTAAAGACCCAAGAACCTGTGTTGGGTAGACATAGTATATAGTCATAAAACTAATTGACCCACATGGAGCTTAAATCACCATTCGTGCTGTGAAGCAATAATGAATCCTCACGAGCTCCCCCATGGCTGGTTAACATTATCTTGTTTCACTGAGAATGCTACTATGAAATTCAAATGTCGTTGGACAGGATGGTCAATTTCATCAGAACTTGTTTTAAAATCTCTTTTTCTGTTCATCCTTCTTCTTTTTCATGTCCTGACACAGTACAGTGTACTTTTGACCTATGACACGCACACAAATGTCACTAACCCAGTGAATAACAGCCCCACATTCATCTGGAAGAACCACAGACTTCCTGATGATATTCCAGGCCGGGGTAAGATATCCTTAGTGAATTTTCTGTTCTTAAAATTGTGTGTGTGTTTTCTGATAAGGGGAGTAAACTCTATAGTTTATGCAATTGGCCTGTGTTTTTCGTTTAGTTTGTTTTATTTGTTGTCTGAATTATATTTTCCAGGTTTATAAATGTGGACTTTACTTCCCCATACAACGAATGATATTACAGTTCTGATCAAACACCAAAAACAATTTCTATTCTAACTTAGCATACCTATCTTTAATATCTGTTCTACCCTCCCATTGACATAAATTATCTTGTAGAAAACTAGGTTTGACAATTGGAAAAATGAAATATATTCTTACTCCTTTTATATTTTACTGCAGTAAACTCAGAGAATACATGTATTTGATGTCAGCAGGCTGAGCCTGGCCTCCAAAGTCTCCCCCATTCCCTCATAGGACACATATTTGGGTTATAATGATGGTTACCCACCTACTCACAATAAGGTCTTATCATGAAACCCCTACCAGGCCCAGTCCTTCACCCATGACAGTGTCAGTGCAGCTGTATGACATTGGCTCCCTCTCAACA
Source organism: Eptesicus fuscus (assembly GCF_027574615.1). Classification (NCBI taxonomy): domain Eukaryota; kingdom Metazoa; phylum Chordata; class Mammalia; order Chiroptera; family Vespertilionidae; genus Eptesicus; species Eptesicus fuscus. Next base: position 82,099,300 of record NC_072479.1, read on the forward strand.
GGACCAGCCAGGTGGACCTGGCAGCAAGGTCTTAGGACAGTCTGTACTTGATGGAGCTGGACAACGCTTATCACAATGAATAGCTATTCCATGCTACTAATTTATTTTTTGGAAAAAAAGTTTAAATTTGGACAGATGTTTATGCCCAAAGATGCAAAAAAAAAAAAGAATAAATAACATGAATAAAATGACTAACAAAATTACAATATAATCATAAATGGAGCATCATGCAAGCAATGAAAAATAATTATTACAACCCAGCCAGCATGGCTCAGTGGTTGAGCATTGACCTATGAACCAGGAGGTCATGGTTCAATTCCCAGTCAGGGCACATGCCCAGTTTGCAGGCTCAATCCCCAGTGGGGGGCATGCAGGAGGCAGCCATTTAGTGATTCTCTCTCATCATTGATGTTTCTATCTCTCTCCCCCTCTTCCTTCTTCTCTGAAATTAATAAAAATATATTTTTCAAATATTTATTATTATTACAAAGATATTTTTCTTCTAATATATTGGGGTGATACTGGTTAACAAAATTATACAGATTTCAGATGCACAATTCTATTACACATCATCTTTACACTATATTGTGTGTTCATCATCCCAAGTTACAAAGAATTTTAAATGACATGGGAAAACTTATGATATAAACTAGAGGCCCGATGCACGAAGATTCGTACAAGAATGGGCCTTCCTTCCCCTGGCTGCTGGCACCACCTTCACTCCAGCCCAAGCCGCCTTTCTGCTTTTGCTCCGGTCCTGAGCCATCTTTCCGCCTTCCCACACTGCCCAGAGGCCTAGAGCAGCTGGGGTGGTGCGGAACACCCCCAGCCACTTGGTGCCTATGTATGCAAATTAACCCACCATCTTTGTTGGGTTAATTTGCATACTCACTCCTGACTGTCTGGTGGGCATTGCAAAGGTACAGTCAATTTGCATCTTTCTCTTTTATTAGTGTAGATAGGAAAATACAGCTTTTTATTTATTATTATTTTTTAATTTAATAAATCTTTATTGTTCAGATTATTACAATTGTTCCTCTTTTTCCCCCATAGCTCCCCTCCACCTGGTTCCCACCCCACCCTCTGCCCTTACCCCCGCCGTCCTCATCGATAGGTGTACGATTTTTGTCCAGTCTCTTCCTGCACCCCCCCATACCCTTTTCCCCCTGAAAAGTGTCAGTCCACTCCCTTTCTATGCCCCTGCTTCTATTATATTCACCAGTTTATTTTGTTTAGCAGATTTTTTTATTCACTTGATTTTTAGATTCACTTGTTGATAGATATGTATTTGTTGTTCATAATTTTTATCTTTACCTTTTCTTCTTCTTCCTCTTCTTAAAGAATACCTTTCAGCACTTCATATAATACTGGTTTGGTGGTGATGAACTCCTTTAGCTTTTTCTTATCTGTGAAACTCTTTATATGCCCTTCAATTCTGACTGATAGCTTTGCTGGGTAGAGTAATCTTGGTTGTAGGTTCTTGCTATTCATCACTTTGAATATTTCTTGCCACTCCCGTCTGGCCTGCATAGTTTCTGTTGAGAAATCCACTGACAGTCGTATGGGTGCTTCCTTGTAGGTAACTAACTGTTTTTCTCTTGCTGCTTTTAATATTCTCTCTTTGTCTTTTGCTCTTGGCATTTTAATTAGGATGTGTCTTGGTGTGGTCCTCTTTGGATTCCTTTTGTTTGGGGTTCTCTGTGCTTCCTGGACTTGTAAATCTATTTCTTTCACCAGGTGGGGGAAGATTTTGGTCATTATTACTTCAAATAGGTTTTCAGTATCTTGCTCTCTCTCTTCTTCTGGCACCCCATAATTCTGATGTTGGCATGCATGAAGTTGTCCCAGAGGCTTCTTACACTATCTTCATATTTTTGGATTCTTTTTTCTTTTTGCTTTTCTGGTTGAGTGTTTTTTGCTTCTTCGTATTTCAAATCTTTGACTTGATTCTTGCAATCCTCTAGTCTGCTCTTAGATCTCTGTATAATATTTTTTATTTCAGTCAGTGTATGCTTAATTTCTAGTTGGTCCTTTTTCATATCCTCGAGGGTCTCACTAAATTTATCGGCCTTTTCTAGAAAATTCTTGAAAAACCTTATAACAGTGATTTTGAACTCTATATCCAGTAGTTTGCTTTCCTCCATTTCTTTCATTTGTGATCTGTTTCTTTGTCTCCACATTTTGGCTGCTTCCCTGAGTTAATAGAGTGGCTTTGTGTGCTAGGTGTCCTATAGAGCCCAGTGGCTCAGCCTCCCCAGTTACCTGAGGTGGACACTCTTGGTGCACCCCTTTGTGGGCTGTGTGCACAGTCTTGTTTTAGTTAAGCCTTGATTGTTGTTGGTATCACTGGGAGGAATTGACCTCCAGGCCAATTGGCTGTGAGGATCAGCTGTGTCTACGCTGGGAGAACTTCTGTGCTGGAGACACCCTTATGGGAGAAGACTTGCAAAAGCCTCTGTGCTCAGCTTGGATGGGGCAGAGTCTCAGGGCAGAGCAGACAGCATTGGTTTCCCATCAGCCCTGCCCTAATAGGCCCCTGTGTCTCAGTGTCCTGTGGTAATTGCTGCAAGCACCTCTGAGAGAAAGCCGCCCTCGAGTTCTGCCTGCTGCCAGATAGTCCAGTTTCTCCCTGAATGAGTCTGGGTCCTCAGAGTCTCACCCGGAACTGGAGTTCAGTGCAGTCTGGAGCTTTTGTCTCCCTCCTGCTTGAGAAAGCCAGCCATGTACTCAGTTGCCCGCCCTCTCCGCTCACATGCCTCAGTACCTCTGCCTTCCACAGTTCCTCTGAGTCTCAGTGTGCTTTTCTCTATCCTGACAGTCCAGTTTCACCCCGTATGAGTCTGGGTCCCCAGAGTCTCGCCCAGAACTGGAGTTCAGCGCAGTTGGGAGCTTTTGTCTCCCTCCTGCTAGAGAAAGCCAGCTGTGCACTCAGTTGCCAGTCCTCTCCGTGTGCTCATCTCAGTACCTCTGCCTCTTGCAGCTCCTCTGAGTCTCAGTGTGCTTTTCTCTTTCCTTCTAGTTGTAGAATTTCCACTCAGCCAGCCTTCCTGTGGTTCTGGATGATGTCCGTTTTGTCTTTTAGTTGTAGTTTTGAAATTGTTGTGCAAGGCAGTAGTTAATGTGTTTACCTATGCCGCCATCTTGGTTTCTCGAAAATACAGCTTTTTAGTTCATGAGATTCTAACTTTGTAAAAGAATATAGAAATAAGAGTATAAAAAATATGCTAAAATGTTAACCTCTTGAGTAATAGGATCCTAGATTTTTCTTGCTTTTCTATGTTTTTCTTAATTTTCTATAATGATTCTATTTTAATTTACCATTTTAAAATACTAAAAATTTTAAACTAGAAATATGTCTATACCAACCTTATTCTACCACCAGAAACTCTGAAAAGTTTATCTGACTTAAAGAGAACAGTTCTGGTTTCATGAGTTTGCTTATGTTAAAGCTATCATAGCTCTGTTTCTAGTCCTCTTGAGCTCTATGCATCAAGTTTAGTTAAAATGGTCTCAGCATGAGCAGTTGACTAAAGCAAAGAGGAAGGTGGGAAGTGGGAACCCCATTCTTCTAAACAATAAATAATCATGAGCTGACTTCAGATTTATTGTTATTGATTTTTAAAGGTGATTGCTTTAGCAAGGTGTGTGTTTGTTTTTCTAGAACCATCTTCAAGCTTCCTCAGTTTTATTTATTTATTTATTTTTATAGATATATTTTTTATAGTTGACAGTTTTACAGATGTCCCTCATTTCCCCCCTTTACCTCCCTCCATTGAACCCCTACCTCCCACGGCAAGGCCTTCAACATTCTGTTGTCTGTGTCCATGGGCTATGCATATAAGTATATAAGTTCTTTGGTAAATGCCATCCAGTCCAAATGACTATGATGAGAGAGGCCCACGGTTGCTGGAGACCTCTGATTTTTATTTAAGGGGTCTCACTTGTTCTGTGCTTTTACAGAGGGGTGAGTAGGGGCTGAGGGAATTTGGGGAAACCCAGACAGAATTCTCCTCCTGCAAGATTTTGCTAAGCTGGCGCCCAGGACCGCCTGGGCATCTGTCCAATTAAAACCCGGACACACAGCAATAACGAAGGCACTGGTCTCCTATGGCTAATGCGTGGGGATCTAACCCCAGCCTGCAGGAACTCACATCTCCACACCACCACCACCACCCCCACCCCCCACCCCCCTGCGGTCAGGGCCAAGCAGATGGGTAGACCTGGGCTGGTACTCCTGACTCTAGGGAGAGGGAGACTTCCCAGACCTGGGAAACTACTATCAACCGAAAAATCAGAGAAGCACAGAGGATGATTCAAAAACACGAAAGATAACGCTGGCGATTCCTGCAATCTCTGGGGTAACCCTGACCAAAACAATACCCTGAACTTGTACACGCACACGCAGAAAAACGTTGCTCAAGGGAAAAGAGATTCAGACCCGCGCCACGTGCAAAGGCTCTGCCAGGCCGATGCTGAGCAACCCAAAGCTGAGCTGCTGGCACAGGGGCCACACACATAGGCCAGGGGGGCTGGCGCTGCCCCCGGCCTGCGCCTCTAGCAGAGCCCTTTCTTCCTACCAGCGAACATGGAGGAGCGCTCTGGAGCTGCAGTGCGCAAGCTGGGGCCAGGCCTGAGGCAAGCGCGCTTGCCCGCCCTCTCCTCCCGCCGACCACCTCAGGCGCTGCGGCCTCCGGGCCACCACCAGCCTGCCTGCCTGCCCCTTTCTCCTCGCCGGCATGGCGGCCCCTCACTTACCAGCGGCCAGCAAGCACTTGGGCTCCGGCAGGTCCCTGAACAGGTCCATGGAGGAGGCTGGTCGGTGGAGTGGCTTCTTCGCCCTGGACCAGGGGCGGCTTCTCCTGGGCCAGCCGCAGCCGCAGGCACCAGGGCCGGCTTTGTCAGTAAGGACTTCCGGAAGGTGGTCCGGAAGACATCTGGTCTAATTAGCATACTACCCTTTTATTAGTATAGATAACCAAATCTTTTTAAAAAAATATATTTCACTGATTTTTTTACAGAGAGGAAGGGATAGGGATAGAGAGTTAGGAACAATGATCTGCTGCCTCCTGCACACCTCCCACTGGGGATGTGCCCACAACCAAGGCACATATCCTTGACCGGAATCAAAACTGGGACCTTTCAGTCCACAGGCCTATGCTCCATCCACTGAGCCAAACCTGTTAGGGCTAGATAACCAAATCTTAATCTGTAATAGAGTATGATGGTATTTTTAAATATATATTTTTTTGTTTTTCAATTACAGTTGACATACAATACTATATTAGTTTCAGGTGTACATCTCATACTCGCTTTTGTTTTCTAGCTAGGAGTATGAGAATGATGGCTGCCACAGTGGTGGTGGTGGTGGTGATGGAAATGGTGATTATAGTAATAAATAGAATTCACCGAAGTCAGATGTGCCCACAATGGAACTTCAAATGCAATCTATTAATTTATTTCTGCCCTGGGGAGAATAGAAACCCAGAGCTCATAATTGCACTGTTAAAAGTTTCCCTTTAGCTCTGGCTGGTCTGGATCTGTTGGTTGGGCATCATCCCGTGCACCAAAAAGTTGCTGATTCTTCCCGGTCCTGGCACATGCCCAGGTTTCAGGCTTAATTCCTGGTAGGGGGCGTGCAGGAGGCAGCTATCTCTCTCTTTCTCTCCCTCCACCTTCCTCTCTCTCTAAAAATCAATTTTAAAATCTTTTTTTAAAAAGTTTCCCTCTACAGAAATTTTTTGTCAATATATTTATTGGGTATCTTTGTAATTTTAATTAATATGCATGAGCTTCTAGTGTTGTTCTAGCAACTATCTATAAAACTTCTTGCTTCCCAACTTTGTAAGATAAAGATGTTAGTGTCCCTATTTTTTCTATCTCTTTCTCTGCTCCCAAATTCTCCTGTATTTTTCTTTAATCTGTCATGGCTGATAATATTTATTTGGTAACCATAATGAAGCCCTCTGTCATTTACCTTTAAGTTGATATTCTGTAAGTTGAAAACTTTATTATTATTATTATTATTATTATTATTATTATTCACATGAAGCCAAATAGCATGCCATGATATAATTTATTTCTATATAGCTAGCTCCAGTGTCTCCCCTTTGTGCCACACCTACTAAAAAAAATAATAATAATAACTTTTTTTTTAAATTGCAAATTCTCAAAATCTGGCCAAATTTTACTTTGTTTCATTTTTAAAGTATGTCTTATTTCCCCCTAGAATTTCTGATTGGGCCTCTTATTTTTACTGTAAAAAAGAAACATGTCTCCTTCACCATATTGCTATTGTCTTCCAGCTTCTTACACATTCTCATCTATTGCTTGGAATCCATTCCATTTTTTTCCTTCTTCAACCCACTAGCTTCTGAGTCTCATAGAGACCCATTGTGGCTTAAGTGAACCACGAGTTTCTTGTAGTTCATCATTGTTATTGTCCTTCTCCATCTAGCTATTCCTCTGCATACTCAGATTCTGCTGCGTTGTTTCTTTGTATTGGATCCACATTGTCCAGGGTTCCACTTACTCCTCTGTGAGTCTCCCACATTACCCCATCTACATAACTCCACCCACGTACTCGTGTTCTAATAAATATAATCACTTACATTCTTCATTGACTTCCCCTAGTTGTCTAGTAGAGCTTGGAAAGGAGCACCAGCAACACTGTAATTTAATATTCCAGCACTGGCTTACTTTTCTTTTGATTTGTGGTCTGTATTAAAAAAATAATAATAATACTTGTCTCTGCCTCCCACTTTGAATTCCCTTTAGGTCTGTTGTTTGAATTCCCTTTAGGTCTGTTGTACCAGGAAGACATCTACCACCAAAATTATCTGTGTGCTGGAAGCTATTTTATGTCGTATTTGGCGACCCCTATAAAGAAAGACATGACATGTATAGACTGTAAGGTAGCCGACATTAAGCCACTGCCTTAGGGCACATCCTAGACAGTTTTCTTCAGAGACCAAGAACACAGGACCTACATTATCAATGAAGAGATGAATAAAGGATAAATATTTTTTAAAGGGCTCTCCCTTTCCCTTTCCCCAAATTACATCACACAACTAGAATCTCTGAAATGCTTTTATTCTCTGTTCAGCGATCCTTCCTAACACGTTTTGCACTGTCTTTCCTGTGACAGGACCTCAAATCCTGATGATTGCAGTCTTCACTCTCACTGGCACGGTGGTCCTGCTCCTGCTGGTTGCGCTCCTGGTGCTGAGGTACCCACTCCCTCTCCGGCTGCGCTCCTCATTCTGAGAGGGACGAGGGAGGGCGGGAGAGGTTTAATGGCTATTGCTGATGATGTATGTTCACAAAGAGGTCTCTAGACAGGTGTAAGATCAATAATTCTAATTTATCCATACTCTCTGGGAAAACAATTACGAAACTTTGACATTTTGAATGTTGGGATGCATATTGTTACAAATTCTCTGTGCTTTTGTGTTTTCTTCCTACATATGTTTCCCAAGGCACAGATACACAAGAGGAACTGGCTTAGTTAGGAATCTGGTATAGTCTCTGGTGATTTAAAAATTTGTGTTTTTGCCTTTCAAGGTTATCAATTTAAAATGTTTTTCTTTCCTCTTTTTCCCCCTGCTCTTTGTATGCCATCAGTTCAGATTCTTTATTATAGTGAAGGGCTGTATGAGTGAAGGACCCAAGAAAGCGAAACAAAAAGGGGGGAAACAATATAAAAGGCCGTCGGAAATCCTTACAAGCTCGCTAATGGCCAGCACTCGCCAGACTGGAGAGTTGTAATTGGGCTGGCCTCACTCACCACGTATCTACCTGAGAATGCCAGGGTTCGAAATTTCTCCCAGTGTTCAGAAGCTGAACAGCATGAATACTAACAAGAACCTATTGACTGGTTCTGTTCCTTCCACAGAAAATACAAAAAAGAGCATGAACGTCGTCAGAAAAAATGGTCCCACATTCCCTGTGAAAACATCATTCCTCTGGAGACCAATGAGACCAACCACGTGAGCCTGAAGGTAAGGCGCACCCCACCTTTTGAAGAAGCAGGTCTAGAGCTGGTGCAGCTTGCCAGGTATTTGACAGGCACCGGTAGATGGTGGGAAATGAGCCAAGCAGGGATCATTTCTTTCAGAATCTAGGACTTCGATGTTATTTCACTCACCATTTAAAATGCCCCTAAGAGGTCAATGTTAACCAATATTACAACAGATCACAGGTTTTTATGAGAATCAACTTGAAAGATGCAATAGTTCTTAACCTTTCTTCTGCCTTTGAAGTCTGGTGGACCAAGGGCCATGTCTGGCCTGCAGATGTGTGTGTGTGTGTGTGTGTGTGTGTGTGTGTGTGTGTGTGTGTGAGTCAATATTTATCATCTTTTAAAAGTAATTGCCAAATATAAAAATCTTGGAATGGCTAGAAAAATTCAGATTACCAGCTTCTTCTGACAATTCAGATGATCCAGCAACTCTCTCGGCTACAACTAGAGCTGATGGGGCTGCCCCCCTCAGACACCCGGCCCAGTGTCCTCGCTGGATTGCCACTTGGGCTTTTAGACATGAGTTTGCAACTCCAATGCACAGCATGTTCCCCTAAGAGCAACTGTCTGTAGCTACAGGCAATGATTCCCACGAGGAGGGGCAGGGGGAGAAGGAAGCAAGAAAACCCTGGCTGAAGTAGAACACAAGAAGAAGGGAGGAAGTGGGGGAAACCCAAAGTTTAGCATCTTGTTGCAGAGGAAAGGCAAGTTGTGAGAGAAACACAAGTCAGCTGTGACAGTTTTCCTGGGCGTCTGCCCAGCAGGCTGTGAGCGAGTAGATACCGCTCACCTGGCAGAGCCTCTCGGCCTTTGACTGGCAGTGGATGGGACAAGACAGGAAGCTTCTGGAATAATTAGCCTTTTCTTGTACCAGATCGATGATGACAAGAGACGAGATACAATTCAGAGACTACGACAGTGCAAATACGACAAAAAGGTGACTATTACCTCCCCCTGCTTCTCTGAACTCTTGGTGAGGGGTGTGTGCTGGGCCTGCCGACTCATCACTGCCCCCTTTCAGATGCTGGCTATGCAAAGGTGGGCGTGGGTGCAGGGCTGCTTCAGGGGCTGTTCTAGGCGCCTTTCACAGGGATGGGCAGGGCTCTGCTTCAAGGGTTACAGACTCACAGTCTGGGGAAAATTAAAGAATGCATACAATTTTTTAAGATAGGTGGAGTGTAGGAAGCAAAGGAAAAATAAAAGAGATTCAGAGCAGTCCAGGCAGCTCTGGTATTATATTTTGCCTCATTCAGTGAGAATATGACAATTCCAAGTGAGGTTTCCTTCCTTCCTTCCTTCCTTCCTTCCTTCCTTCCTTCCTTCCTTCCTTCCTTCCTTCCTTCCTTCCTTCCTACCTTTCTTTCTTCCTTCTCATTTAGTCATTCTTAAAGAAACATTCAAACCTGAGCCTCTCATATCCAAGGGACATAAACATCAACAAAATACTGTCACTGCTCTCAAGAGCTTACAGTATAGTGGGAAGATAGACACACAAACAAAATATTATAATATGCATATAAATAGTCATGCTACAACTTTATCTTCTTAATTCAATTGATCTTTGCAGAGAGTGATTCTAAAGGATCTCAAGCACAACGATGGCAATTTCACTGAGAAGCAGAAGATAGAATTGAACAAGGTATGTGTCCCTTGCTTGAAACCCTTAAGTGAGAAATAGCATCACTGCATTTCCCCTAAGCACTGAGGGCCTGGGGCAGCAAGGCATTACTGGGGATGCTGACAGAGAAGCCCTCAGGCTGAGAAATGAGTGACTATACGTATTCGTGTTGAAGATTCTACCAACAGATGTTGGAGAGTGATGTTTGATGGTGCAAAGCATGTTGGAAATCTAATAGCATGTCCTACAAAATGGTCCTGATATTATTTGAGAGTAGTCAAAGGTTTGTATTCGAGTCCCCTTGCTGAGGAAAGAAAGACTGGTTGGTAAGATGCGTTGCAATGCATACTAAGAAATACACTGACATTCCAAATCATCTTCCCAAAGATCTAAAACACGTTTTATTAGCCTATTAATTTTTACTGTGGTGCTGCTTTCTCGCTGACTTGCTTTGTAAATAAACATTTTATCTTAGTTGCTTCAGATTGACTATTACAACCTAACCAAATTCTACGGAACTGTGAAGCTTGATACCATGATCTTTGGGGTGGTCGAATACTGCGAGCGAGGATCCCTCCGGGTAAGGACAATTTCCAATTTCCTAACTGGTCACCCATATAGAAAAAAAAATTTAAAAAAATATATATATATATAAATATATTAGAAGTTTTAGATGTTCACCTAGTGAAATAATATTAGAGAAGTATCAGGAAAAGTTGGTGGGTTCATATGTTACTAAACTGGATCACTCAGATTTTGTCAATAAGTCTTAATATATATATGTATATGTATACATATATACACATATATACATATATACATGTATATACATGTATATATATGTGTGTATGTGTGTGTGTGTGTGTGTATATCATATATATATATATATATATTCAAGAGTGTAGACTTGAGAAACAGAGTTGGAAAAGTGACCAATTACCTCTAAATTCATTTTACTTTACTTGCATATTTACTTGATTTGTATGAAAAGAAAAATGGGTGGCCATTATGATAGCACCAGACAAGAAGTAGGAAACTTGTTCATAAGTCCTGGTTCTGCTACTGTATTAATTCCTACCATCCTTTCCCTTGTGAGGGATTGAGGATGGCCCAGGTGTTTCCAGGTGGGGTCAGGTACTCTGGCTGAGCAAGTTCAAAGCAGAAAGAGAAAGTAAGACAGAAATAAGTTGATTTCTTGGAAACAACCAAGCATCAAGAAGGAATAGCAAATCAGTAAATTGTTCAGAAGGGCGGGCATATACAAGAAACAGTCACTTACAAGAAACAAAATCAGGTGTGCAGCAGAAACAGGACTGAATGGGGAAAGGGTAGGAGAAGGAAGGAATCGAGGACAGTTGCTTCAAGGAGCATTGAAATATTTGAACATCACCTGGAGCAGTTTCTGGGCATGCGTTGGGTAGGTGACCATATGATTTATCAGGATACTTTGCAAGTAAAGGGGGTACTATCATAATTGTTGGAGTAGTAGACATAAATTGCAACTGACCTCAAGCAAACCACAATGTGTGGTCACCCTGGCCACAGACTATTTTGAGACCCAGTGTCCCTTCATAACCTGAATATTGTCCCCCATAACAAAGGCAGAATCTTAAGATTGGGGGCAGCAGCAGCTTTAAAGAGGTCCAAATATTCATTACTCAGTAACATTTAAAAATAATTTTGAAATTTAAGCTAACCCCTTAGAAAATTTTAATTTTTTAATAAGCTTCCATAAAAAAAAAAAACTAAACAAGAGTAGTAATTTTCAAAATAAACTCAGGTCTATCCTCAAAGAAAAAACCCATAGCCCTAAATGCTACTCTGTCTTTAAAAATAATAATAATCTAAGTATTCAATATAAAATTTAGAAGAATAACTATGGCCTAAGGAAAAGAAACTTTCAAACTTCAATCATTACAAAATAGGTAGAGTTTTTAAATGCATTTATGAGTTGCTTTTCTTTTTTAAACTATAAAGCAAACAAGCCTCTCATATTTCTAATTAAAAGTTAAAACAAGCATAAAAATAAACAAATGTGGGCATAGAAAATAAAGCCATTTAAAAAGATACTTTCAATTGTGAAGGAATACTTCAAAGACTATTAAATTACAAAATCCAAAAAAAGAGAAAAATTTTAGATGCAATATAATCATGAAAGTTTGACTGAAAAAGTAAAAACTTAAGTAAGCTAATAACAATAGGAGAAATTCTAATTTCCATTACAAAAAAATACTAGCTTTGGCTTAACTCTAAACTTCAATAAATAATTCTCTGTGTGTATATAAATACGTTTCTAAAGTTAAGCAAAAACACAAATATCTAAATTCATTTAACATTCAACAAAGCTAGCATAAAGTTGATAATAAAATATGATTAAAGGCTAACTTATATTTAGGAATATTGATGTAAAGAATGATAAATAGAATACTAGTAACACTAAGCCAGTTGTATGTAAGGAGCATATACAATCAGATATGGTTAATTCTATGAATTCAAAAATATCACTCTTATGTATCATATCAAAAGGTCATAGAAAAAAAAGACCATGTGATGCTGAAAATGAACATTTAAATTAAAAAATTATAATTTAAATAAAACATTTCTAATGATAACAATTACATGAGGGCTATACCATACTCTGATTCATTTAATTTCAATGAGACAGCAATTTTAGAATACCATTTCACAAAGTCTGGCCAAAGGGTTTTACAGAATCTTTTACTCCCTAAAATGCTCAGCAAACATTTGGGTATCATACCTATAGTTTTGGGTGCTCTCTACCCTCAGGAAGGAAATTCCAGTTATCTGAATGGTCCTGGACCCTCTTCTGACATTGCTGAGTCCTCCTGGGCTCAGACAACAACAGAAGTTTCTACAGGAAACCATCCCTTTGTACCATGAGCCTCAAAGCAAAGGCTGTGCAAAGGCAAACGGCAGTCCCCTCCCTGTGCATCCTTCAGGCTCCAACCATGGCAAATCCCATCAGAACCTACTTTTGTGGGGAAACAAATCAGAAAGTTTCAACCTAAATGGGGTAAAGACAATTTGCTTCCTGCCTTATAAATATACCATAACTGCGGCTAACCTCGGGTAGGAACAAATGATTCATTCAAGCAACAAATATCTATAGTAATAAAAGGGTAATATGCTAATTAGACTGGACATCCTTCCGGACATCTTTCTGGACGAAGCAGGGGCTGTTAGGGGAAGCCAGTACCAGCAGCTGGGGGAAGGAAGGCCTACTCTTGCATGATTTTCATGCATCGGGCCTATAGTTTATTAAATTAAGATTTATTCCAAGCCAGACACTGAAAGAAATGCTGCAGAAACTTCAGTGAACAAAAATTATCACAGAGTCTATATGTTCATGAGGCGAAGACATAATAAACATAAACAAAAATAAAATATGTCAGGTGCTAAGGGTAAGAATTACTTTAGAGTGTGTCTGGGCATGACTCCCCTCCCTTAACTTGGCGTGGTACCTACAGCCCAGCCAGCCTTATCTGAAATGAATTATGACTTTGGACCTTTCGCTTGAAATTATTGGTATAGTGCCTGACTTAAAACTAAAGGTCAAATTGTGCTTTTTCCCAAAACAAGAAACTATTGTTAGGTTATTAGAGCTTTACTATGAAGAATTGTTACTAGCTTAGAACCATCATCTTGTTAGAACCATCTCCATGTTAAAATATTGAGTTCAAAATTCTAGGTCATACAGTTCACACAAAATCCAGGAACTCTGTCTTATTGACAGAGGACTTAGTAAACTAAAAACAAACAAAAAAACACAAAACAACAACAACAAACATTTAGCCTGGCCAGTGTGGCTAAGTGATTGAGTGTTGATCCATGAACCAGGAGGTCACAGTTCGATTCCCAGTCAGGGCACATGCCTGGGTTGCAGTCCTGATTCCCAGTAGGGGGTGTGCAGGAGGCAATCCATCAGTGATTCTCTCTCATCATTGATGTTTCTATCTCTCTCTCCCTCTCCCTTCCTTTTTTTGAAATAAATAAAATCATTTGTTGTTGTTGTTGTTGTTGTTGTTAATCCTCACCCGAGGACATTTTTCCATTGATTTTTAGGGAGAGTGGAAGAGAGAGGGAAAGACAGAGAGTAACATCGATGTGAGAGAAACACATTGATTTGTTGCCTCCTGCATACGCCCCAACCAGGACCTGGGCTGGGTAGGAGCCTGCAACCAAGGAACATACCCTTGACTGGAATGGAACCTGGGACCCTTTGGTTTGCAGGCTCTATCCGCTGAGCCAAACCGACGAGGGCAATAAAAAAAACTTAGAGCTATAAAACCAATGGATGCAATTGATCATGTGAGTAAAAACATAAGCCTAGTGAATGAATTTCCTAACAGCAATTCCTTGTTTAAAAACACTCATATAATTTTGATGAGACAGGACCTGCAGCCCAGCGACTTGTGATTCAGACTCACCTGCCCACTCTCTAGGCAGGCGTGTGCTCATGGGCTCATTCCTTCACCCCCATCAGGTGGAAGAACCAGAATTTTGGATACTCTGGGTATCTCCTGCTCATGTCCTCGTCGTGAAAACCACCTAAGGTTTCTTACGTAGGAGAGAAAAGAAATACTGGGTGGCGCAAAAGTAGGTTTATAGTTATTCGTATGAGAAATAATGCAATAGTTAATAAATAATAATACAAGAATAAACTCTGTGTTTCACGTACTCACAACTGTAAACCTGCTTTCCCTCCACCCTGTATACGTTCAGGAAATCCAGGGCAACAGAGTTCCAATGTGTTCCTGAGCCCAAGACCTCATGATTATATCATTATTTGCCGGCAATAGTCTCTCCACACTATCCCTCCTGTGACAACTGATCTTCTTCCTTTCCTTTTTTTCCTGTTCAGGAAGTTTTAAATGACACAATTTCCTACCCTGATGGTACATTCATGGATTGGGAGTTTAAGATCTCTGTCTTGTATGACATTGCTAAGGTAAGAGACCTATAAACACAAAAGACATCTAGAAAATCAAATACAGGAAAACTGATCAAGCAAGCTATTCACCTTCTCTGCATTGGTTTCTTCATCGGTAAGATGGTAATGAAAATATTTAGTACTAATAGTCATGGAGTTGTGCTGAGTATTTTATGAAATAGTGCATATGCTTCACATAAGGCCTGGAACAAGTAAATGTTCAATACATACTGGGTCTTCTTCTTATGATTATTATATGCTTTCTACTCTGGATTTGAGGCACACATTTTCATAGACTGGCTGGAAGTTAAGATAATATAAAGCTTCAGAGAGAGCAACTGAATCTTCAACTTTATAAGAGAAAATATTAAACACAGGCAACCATCTTGTATGAAGCAGTAATAAATTTGGACATGTACATTCCCAAACACGGGAGTACCAGTAACCAGGGTCTCATTCAAGAATGAAGAAAAGTCAATCCCAAGAGTGAGCTATTTGATAGTCTTAAATCTTTCTCCACATAGCATCAGAATACGTTTGCAAAATGTTATATGATACCCCATTTGCCACATATCACTCCTGCGATCCAAGCTGAAAACCAGTGTCTGCAATGACACCTCTAGCCAGCAGAGGGAAGCACACCAGCGAAAAACAGGCTTCCCCTTTCACAAGAGAATGAAATCTATTAAATTTTAGAAACTAATCTAGCCTAGCCCCTCCTTTCAGAATAGCAAAGCCTTATTATGCATATTTTTTAATTGAGGTAGTAGAGGACCAGACATACCCAAGGTCACAGACCAAATAAGTGGTAAGTGAACACACTTTAAGAAAATAGCATCAACCTTTCATTTTATATTATATACTAGGGGCCCAGTGAACGAATTTGTGCACCTTGAAAGAACTGTGGGCCACAAGGCTGCTGTGGGCACAGGGGCAGGTCTCAGCCCATCCTCTGCGCCCCCGCCCAGCCCCTCCTGCCGCGGTCCCCGGTACCCTGTCTGCCGGCAACCCTGCTCCCGCCTCTGCCATGCGCTGACAGCACTGACCCCGCTTGCATCTGCTGACAGTGCAGAGTGATTGGGGCCAGCGCCAGCAGAGGGTGCGAGTGGCGGCTGCTGCCCTGATTGCCCCTCAGGAGCAGGGGGAAGTGGAGAAGCCCTCAGGGGCGATCGGGGCCAGTAGCCACTGCTTGCACCCCCTGAAGGTGCCCAGAGATCCGGGCCAGTGCTGGGCGCCAGCAGCAGGTGCGAGCAGGGCCAGCACTGGCAGCAGGTGTGAGCACCCAGCAGGACCACGGTGCACAGGAGCAAAGAATTTTCAGTAATCACCAGAGGCTTGCCCCAATGACAGCGACTGGCGCCCCGCCTTGGTTTGGCGTCCCTGCTTACCTGCTCAGCCATCCTGCCATGGCCGATGCCTGCCGTGTTCCATGCTCTGTCGCCTGCTGCCAATGCCCGCCATGTTCCGTGCATCCCCTGGTGGTCAGGGCACATCATAGCAACTGGTTGTTTGGTTGTTCCTCTGTTCGGCCTGTTTGCATATTAGGGTTTTATATATATAGATAATTACTTAATCCAAGTCTTTAGACAACTGCATTTTACTATGTCACCTAAATAGATTTAAAACTAGATGTAGAGCTTAGGCAAACGTTAGGGCCTTGATATTTTAAAAGTAAAATAAGTGGAACTAAGTTTAAAATCTGTTAGTGTGTTTCTATCCACATGCTGAAATGAGTTCAAAATGTCATTTCTTTCTTTAAAATAAGCAAATGCTGAATGTCTTATCTCTTTGTTTTCTTGTCATCTGAAAAATTGCAGGGGATGTCATATCTGCACTCCAATAAGACAGAAGTCCATGGGCGTCTGAAATCCACCAACTGCGTGGTGGACAGTAGGATGGTGGTGAAGATCACTGATTTTGGCTGCAATTCCATTTTACCTCCAAGAAAAGGTCTGTAATGAAATATTAACCAGTTTCCCACTGGTTTTTCTCTTTTCTTACAAGCCCACATAATTCTCTCAGGAAATAGTGATATTGATCAGAAAATTAATACTTAGAGACACAAGAGGCAACAGCAGGCTCAGTCTCCAACACTTCGCCCTTGTCAGTTTTCAACAAGTGCTTCTTGAATTGAATAAATCTCCTCTGTGGATTTCCTTCATCCATGTCCCTTGATATCAGTGAGAAATCATGAAGAACTTATTAGCTTGCAGAAGCAGAACTGGGTGAAAAAATAGAGATGATTAGAGTGGTAAGAGAACTTAGAAATCTTCTGGTCTAACCTTCTCTCTTTATAAAACAAATAAACAAACAAACAAACCAGAATAAAAGTTCAGAGAGGTGAAGAGGTTTGCCCAGGTAGATAGAGTATAAGGCAGACGACCCATTTCAAAATTCTAGACATCATTTATTTATCTGTGATAATGATAAGGAAAATAACTCTTATCAGTAAAATATATTCTTATCTCTTTTAAGATTCTGATAGGGGTCAAAAAAAGTAACATAGAGAAAAATGATTTGTAAAGTATAAAGAGTTTTCATGTTGAACATTTACCCATTCTTTACTATAACTCAGGATTAGGGACTCAAAAATCTAACACTCATATATGATTCAAAATACCATCTAGGTCCAAACAGTAAATTCTACTTCTAATTCTATTTTGCAATCCTTTAGTTTTTCCTTAACAGAAGAAAATTACAATTCTGCCCCTAATTTCTTCAGTTACATCAAGCATGCTAGACATTGGACTCAACCCAGTAAGTGCTTGTTGAAGACCTACTGTGTGCCAAGCATGATTCATCATGTAGTGGAACAAATCTCCCTCATTAGATGACCCACCATGACAGAAAATTACAGGTCAAATCCCATCCTCCTGAACACCACTCAGTTACACCGACCTATCTGTGCTGTCGGTCACCTGGATTTTAGCATAAGTAGTTGTACCTACCTTTCCTGCAACCCCAAACCACATGAATCACAAGACACATAAAGTCACAAGACATCAATTCAAAAAGGCAATGAACATTTGGATGGAAAACCACATGAGGAAAATGTGCCCTGTCATAAACCTAACACTGTACCCGACAACATGAATCTATAGATTTTTTTCATCAAAACTGCCAAACATACGAATCTCAAAAAGCTTACAAGGAGCTAGGTGATTCTAGAAAAACTTCAAGGGATGTTGGAGAACAATTATATGCCCTATTATTGCTAAACTAGAAGCCTGGTGCACGAAATTCATGCATGGACAGGGGGTTCCTTCAGCTCAGCCTGCCTCTCCAATTGGGAACCCCTTGGGGGATATCTGACTGCCGATCCACAGGGATCGGGCCTAAACCGGCAGTCGGACATCCCTCTCACAATCTGGGACCGCTGGCTCCTAACTGCTTACCTGCCTGCCGGCCTGATCACCCCTAACTGTCCTCCCCTGCTGGCCTGGTTGCCCCCAAATGCCCTCCCCTGCCAGCCTGATCTCGCCCCCAACTGCCGTTCTCTGCTGGCCAATTTGGTTCTGATTGGTTGGTTTCTATGCCAGCATCAAAAGATTCACCTCCTAGGCAGCCATTAGCTCTCCACAGCACCCAGATTTGGTTCTGATTGGTTGGTTTCAATGCCAGTCAGCATCTCCGGGCCTATCTCTGGGCCTGGTCAGAGAGGTAGGGCTTAACAGCAGCCACCCCACACACACCCCTGCGGAGGCTGGGAGAGAAAGAAAAGCCCGGCTACTGGCGAAGCTCAGAAAGAAAGAGGGAGAGAAAGAGAGAGACAAGTACTGATCAACAGCTGCCACTGAGGCTGCGGATCAGACCCTGCCTCTCTCTCTGGGTCTCAGCCCCCTGGGCAGTCAGTGCTGGGTCACCCCGGCAACCCAGCGCTGACTGAAGGACTTCCAGGTTGGTCAGCCTTTGGTCGTGATCAGTCATTACAACCCTGGCCTTTTATATATTAGATAAGATAAGTAATGAGAGTCCAAAACCCAAGTGTCTAAACCCAGGAGCCAAACACAGAACACAGGAGTACTTCACTGTGAAGTGGACTAGATGGGAAGCATTAGGGAGTAGCAGGCCCAGTAGTAAAATGGGAGTGAATGGTATGCATTATGTTTTAAAGAACACTGAGGGAATCCAAGAATACACATCGCTGGGCAATAGCTGACTTGGAGGCTGTCAGTGTGTCACATTTGGAAAATATCAGTCATAGTCTCTTTGTTTGAATGTGCTGTCTTTATTTTTAAACATTTACAAAGGCTTTCCTAAGTTTATGCCTTACGTCCCATAAGCTGGTAAACCCTCTTAGCCTCTCACATTCTAGTGTGTTCATCCCACAATCCTTTACAAGCACTTCCTGTACACCAGGTGTTATTCTAGGTAGACCTTGAGGGTGTTCAGGACTATGACCCTAGCAGTGCTAGGGAAGACATTGCCATATGACCTCACCCAAATCCTGGCATTACAGAGTCAGATTAAAAGGTGTGTGTTCTACCCTTAACACCATTATAAGCATAAACTTCTCAAAAGTCTGGGACCATATAAACTCAAGGCCGCTCATATTCAGGGTGCATGCTGTAGGGGCTTAAAGAACAGAAGCATGTTGGCGACTATGGGCTGCTCACCCCCTTAACTTTGCAATGTCCATGCTGAATGCCCAGACCTGTGGACAGCCCCAGAGCACCTCCGCCAAGCCAGCATCTCTCAGAAAGGGGACGTGTACAGCTACGGGATCATCGCACAGGAGATCATCATGCGGAGGGAAACCTTCTACACGCAGAGCTGCCGCGACCAGAATGGTAAGAGTCTGACCCTTTCATCTGCCCCAGCTGGGAGCTGGCCAACCTGAATTCTAGGCTGAGAGGGACCCTAATCTGTGTGACCACATCTCTGTCCCTCGGCTGAAAAAGCAGTGGCATATCTGCACTACCCATTTCACAGGGGTTTTGGAAGGTTTAGATGGATGAATGTTAGAGTGCTCTGAAGAGCATAAGACAATACCCCGCTGCCAGGTGTCACTACCACCAGTATCATTGTTAGTTAAAGAATCTTCCCTTGCCCAGCAGGTGTGGCTCTGGTTAAGGTCATGGTTCAATTCCCGGTCAAGGCACATGTCCAGGTTGCCCCAGTATCGGGCATGCGGGAGGCAGCCGAGCAATGATTCTCTCTCATCATTGATGTTTCTATCTCTCTCTCCCTCTCGCTTCCTCTCTGAAATCAATAAAAATATATTTAGAAAAAAAAAAAAAGAATCTCCCACCCTAGCCAGTTTAGTGGATTAGTGGATAGAGCATTGGCCTATAGACTGAAAGGTCCCAGATTCCATTCCGGTCAGGCGCACATGCCCAGATTGCAGGCTCGATCCCCAGTAGGGGGCGTGCAGGAGGCAGCCGATCAATAATTCTCTCTCATCATTGATGTTTCTATCTCTCTCCCCTCTCCCTTCCTCTCGGAAATCAATAAAAAATGTATTTTAAAAATAAATAATCTCTCCTTATAATTTCCCTCTTTCCTTCTGATTCCAAACAGCCATGTGTCTAACACCTGAACTAGATCACTGAAGTGGGACATACATATTTTAGTTCCTACTAAGATCTATACTTTTGTCACATGTCCCCTTGGGGTCTTGAAGGGGGGGGGGGGAGGGGTAATGGTTCAATATTTCATTCCATTCACTCAATCCTCACTTACTGAGCACTTACTTGTGCCAACTTTTAACTGTTTGGGGGGAGGGGTGACTAGGGATGTCGGGATTGCAGGCTACATGTTGGTCAAAGGAAGCCCACTGAAGGCAGTGGTGTCTGAGTTGAGTTTCATAGGGTTAGTGGCCTTAATTTGAGGGATAGCCTCCTGGGTATAGGTGGTATGAGACCCCTTAACCTGGCGGCTCATTCTGCATCCCTCTGCCGACTGCTGGCCGAGGTGCTGCCGCACTCTCGCTGGCCCCATCGGCATCGGTGAGCCAGTTCGGAATCTGACCGCTGCTCCGCTGCATTCTCTCTTGTAACCGAATTATTCTCGTCCATTCAGAGAAGATTTTCAGAGTGGAGAGTTCCAATGGAGTGAAGCCCTTCCGCCCAGATCTGTTCCTGGAAACAGCCGAGGAGAAGGAGCTGGAAGTGAGTTTCTCTGGGCCACCATAACAAATGACCACACACAACGTCATGGATTAAAACAACAGAAATGTATTTGCTGGAGGCCGGAAGTCTGAAATAAATTGTCAGCAAGATCATGCTCCTTCTAAAGGCTCTAGGGGAGGGTCCATTCCTTGCTACTTCCAGAAGCTTCTGCTGGCTGACATTCCTTGGCTTGTGGCCCAAACACCCCAATCTCTGATTGGTGGTAGTCACATTCTTCTCTCCTCTCCTCTTCTAATTTCCCTCTACCCCCCTCCTATATAAGGATACATGTGGCTGCATTTGGACCCACAAAGATAATCCAGAATAATCTCCCCATCTCAAGACTCTAAATGTAATCACACCTGCAAAGACCCTTTTCCCAAATAAGGTCACATCCACAGGTTCCAGGGGTTAGGACACAGACATATGTTTGGGAGCCATCATCAGCCTGCCACCCTACCTTCTCTGTTTCCACTTCTCTGAACTCAGGAAAGAGCTGGTCCGTTAAGCACACGTCCCATTCTCAGTTCCTAGGAGCTAACAAAGCAAGATGCCCATGTGGTACACTGGCCAGGCTTGTAAATACCACCTAGTGGTTGAAAAATAAGTATGCCAACATCTGGAAACAATGGGGAAGTGTACTTTCTCTTCTTTTACTCTTCATCTGAAGGAAATTGGGCTTTTTCTTTCGGCATTTGTTTAAATTTTTTAATAATCCCTCACAAAGGCTTTTAAAGCCTGTGGGAAAAGATTCTAAATTTATTTTAGAATTTTATCTGAGCTTTTATAATCCCCAAAGATAGTAAACAATGTGTTTTAAAAGTTTTTAGGGTCTTAAAAATAAAACCTTTTGTTTGTACCTTGTGGGATAAAGATAAAAACATTTTCCTTCAAGTTATAAGCATCCTTCAGGTGAGGTTTATGGCCAGCCTAGCTGGGCGTGAATGGGCTTTTTTTTTTACCTCTTCTTTTCTCTATTTCGATATTAAAGACAGGTTGTAGCCTGAATAGAACTGCTAAAATAGAACTGCTCCTATCCTGGTCTTATTCTATCCCTCCACCCTGATTTTCAGGATGCTGGGATTCCTCCCCGCATGTCAGCATATCCCTTCTCGACACTCCTCTCTAATCTGAGGATAGCCACATGTTGCTTAAAACTTTATTCACTAAAGCATTCTTCCTCCTCCATTCACTCGTGTAGTCAGATGGTTCTGGAATTGGAAGCAAGAAAAGATTTCATATCTAGTAGCTGGTTCCAATCGAATACAGGCCTGAAATTAGATGACTTGGCAGTGCCCCCCTGATTCACTCGGCGGTGCTGTGTCAGCCCAGCTGTGGGTTGGGTTTGTCCATGTCTTTTTAAGGCCATCAGTAGATCATGTACCAAGGCAAAGGAATCATCTAGTGGTGAATGCAGGCAGGCAAGGGCTATGCCATGCATATAGCTAGTCCTTCCCAGGGATGCCCGAAGCAAAGAACATGGACAGGGACTACACCTAATACCGTTTGTAATTCTGACTAAAGTAAAGAACAAACTAATGGTTTTCACCATGCTTTCTGCTCCAACAAAAGCTGCAAACCAGTGATAGTGAGATGATGTTTCCATGGGCTTCCTCATGTCTCCCCCTTCCCCTGAACCTCCCCTTCCTCCCTTCTCTTTTATATATGCAATAATAATATATGATCTATGTATCATAATAATTCTATTATAATTATGATGTTATATGCAATTATTCTATTATAATATAGTTATAATTATAGTATAATCTTATAATATCATCATAATTATAATCTAATTACATGTAATTAGATTATTTAATACTATAATAAACATTTTATATTAATATGTAATGATAATAATTATATATATGTCCTTTGCCCATGCAATATTTGGGACATACTTATGCTAAAGAAATTATTCATTGTTTATCTGAAATTTGAGTTTAACTGGATATTCTATATTTTTTATTTGCTAAATCTGAGAGCCCTAAGATTCCTTCATAAACCAATTAAGTCAGAATCTCCTGTGTTGGGGCCCGGGCAAAAGAAATTCTGTAAACTCCCCCAGGCAATTCCACTGTTAGCTGTGGTTAAAAATGCTGCTGAAGTGCCTTGCTCTCATTTACAGCCACTGTCTCATACTCACTGAACCCAACTGTTTCTTGTTCTTCCCAACATACACCCTGCAAATGTATGTAAATATTTTGTCTCTCCCATCAATCTAGCCTTGTCCAAATCAATATTACCTTTTTCATTAATTCAGTGTCTAAGGGAAGGTCTTAGGCAAGGCGGTACAAGTGGTGATGCCTGAGATACACTGCAGACAACTGGGCGACCTCATCCTCATTGTCAGAGTTGAGATCTTTTTAAAATAGTCCCTGCCTCAATGACTCCCATCCTGGAAGAAAATAGGATAGGATACCACCCCCTGAGCTAATCCACCCTTTTTTCCTTCCAGGTATATCTACTTGTAAAAAACTGCTGGGAGGAAGATCCAGAAAAGAGACCAGATTTCAAGAAAATTGAGAATACACTGGCCAAGATATTTGGGTATTGCTGACATTTCGCTTTTTTCTCACTGATTCCAGATTATTCTAACAATAGTTGACATTCAGTGGCACCTAAGAATGAGAGTGCCTATTCTAATGAAAAACCCCGGACTGAAGCACCTACCTCAGAAAAATTAAAATGATATGGAGACTAACAAGGAAATAATCACTTGATAAGTTAAATACTCAAGGGCAAAACTTGCCTGATTAAAAACTATATTCTGACTAATCATAAGTATGTTTGTTAAAAATATAGTTTCCTGACCCTTCTGCAGGTAATTAGAATTTAGAAGTCTGTTATGGGTCCTGGAAATCAGTAAGGTCCCTGGATAATTCTTAAGATCACCAAGTTTCTTAAATTTTTCAAATCTTAAAAAAAAAATTAAATCTTAGGATCAGCAACTTTGGCCTTACGTCCTTAAGACTTGAGCCATGAATCAGACTATAATTCAGGATTTTTTTTTAAAAAATAACACACAATTATCCAGTAAGATTGAATTCTAGATTTCTCATGTTTTCTGTTAGAGACAGTGCAGAGTGAGAAAAATAACATTGGAGTGAGAGAGGGGATCCAGTTTCTACACTAGGATCTAATAATTGCTTGCTTTGGGACATTGGGCAAAACACTTATCCTAATTGGGTGTCAATTTTCTTGTTAGTAAAATTGGACTGAACAAGATCATTTGTACAACTCCTTCCAGCTCTAACTTTCTGCAAGTCTCATTAAGTCATTCAGATACTTAACGAGCCTAAAAGCCCAAGGCTGGAGAAGAAGTAGAGTGAAGTTAATCAAAGTGAGGTCATTGATTTGGTAGATCTAAGCTGTCGTTTGGGGGAAAGGAGCAGGAAGTAATAAGCAATTTAACTCTTGCCCACTTTTCATTGCTTCACAAACGTGTTACTAAGAGCAGATGAGCTTGTACGTGTGACAGATGACTTGTAAACTCTTGGAGATAAACTGGGCCCCTGATGGTCTACCCTAGAGAATCTGATGTCATTGATCTGGGGGGCAGGCTGACATCGGGAGTTTTAATAGCTCCTTAGATGATTAAAACTTGCAGCCAATTTTTTTTAAATGCAGCCAAGGTTGAGGAAATGTTCGATTAAATCAATCCATCATGAAGTAAGATATCCATCTTCATCCTTTACACCTGCTCCCTTCCCCTTTCTACCAACTAGACTCTAGGTGTTTCTAAGTGCCCCAGGGAACTTGTCTAAAAATTCTGTTTCTTAATCCCAAGCCTAGCAATTTCCAGTCATATAGATGTGCAATGGGACTCAGGAATGGATTGAATTTTTAGCAGTCATCCCTCCACATCCCAAGGGGATTATGATGTAGGCCATCTTCTCCTTGACTGTATAAATTTTTATAATTGCTGTTGTTGTAATAACAAAGTGGTATGATTTGTCCAGTCCCTTCAATTGTGCCATATGTGTTACCAACATTATCTCTGATCCCCACAATGACTCTGCAGGAACTCAGCATGCCACTGAGCCAGCTCAGCACCAAGGCTTGTCATAGGCTCATGTCACAGAAAGCTGGCATCTCATCCAAGTCTCCTTGGTCTAACAAAATCATTCAGAGCTAGGGGGTTTTTTGCTTTAGGACCCTGGCTTTCCATTCTGAGGAAATAATGTAAGGCTCAACTTACATTGTTTTTCTTGGTTCTCCTCATATACTTTCATTTATCACCTCTAGAGCTTTTTTTTAAAGAAAGTGTTTCCTTTATTGTAAATTATTTATTATTAAAATTTTGGAAAATGAATAAGCAAACAAGAAAATACAAACATCATTTTTTTTTGTTTGTGAGTAGATAACCATCAGTTTTCAAAAGTTAAAAATGAGATTATAATTTTTGCTATTTTATGAACTGACTTTTTCATGAGTGATATAGAAGTAGTATCTTTTTGTGTTTAACTATTCTAATTCATATTTAATACTACATTAATACTCCATTGTACCATAATATTTTAACTACTTTTTTGTTACCCATTTAGGTTATTTTCAAATGTTTGCCATTGTAAAGAATGCTGTGACTTCCTTTGTAGTTAACCTTTAGCATGTTCATGATTGTTTCCTTAGAATAATTCTTAGAAGCAGAATTGATGGGCTGATTGGTATATGTATTCTTAAAGCTATGACACAATTATCAGATATCCCTCCAGGAAGGTTGTATGTATATATGTCTTCCTTCTTACCTACATTGATTACCATTATTACAACATTTCTTTCTTTCTTTCTTTCTTTCTTTCTTTCTTTCTTTCTTTCATTCTTTCTTCTTGTTAATCTTATTTCTATATTTCTTTCATTTTTCCTGAGGTTAAATGTTTTTGTTAGGTGTCAGCCATTTTTATTTTTTCTTTGTTTAATTACCTGTTCATCATATTTGCCCATAGTTATAATGGATGTTCATGTTTTCTTAACAATGTGGAAGAGCTCTTTATATATTACTACCCACAGCCTTTTTCATGACCAGAAAAGTGAAAGTTATATGGACACCTTGATCCGACGTCTGCAGCTATACTCTCGAAATCTGGAACATCTGGTGGAGGAAAGGACACAGCTGTACAAGGCAGAGAGGGACAGAGCTGACAGACTAAATTTTATGTTGCTCCCAAGGTAAGACAAGTGGTCCTGCTGATGTGGGTTCCCACAACAACACAGCTATGCCTCATACTTAAAGTTGAAAGCTTCAGCATATTTGTCTAGCATTGTTTTTCTTGATCTATGTAGGATTGTTCCATTTTGCATATTCCTTTTTTGTTTTGTTTCATATACATATTACAGATATCCCCCTTTCCTCATCTTTGCCCCCCTCCACCCAGCCCCTGCCCCACCCCAGGCCTTTCCCACACTATTGTCTGTGTCCTTGGGCTATGCTTATATGTATACCGAATATGTTCTTTGGTTAATCGCTTCCTCTCCCCCTTCCCCCTCCCCCCTTCCCCACTGAGATCTGTCAGTCTGTTCCATGCATCTGTGCCTCTGGACCTATTTTGTTCATCAGTTTATTTTGTTCATTAGATTCCACATATTAGTGAGATCATGTGATAGTTGTTTTTCTCTAACTGGCTCATTTTGCTTAACATAATCTTCAAGTCCATCCATGCTGTTGCAAAGGTTAAGAGATCCTTCCTTTTTACAGCTGTTTAGTATTCCTTTGTGTAAATGTACCACAGCTTTTTTATCCACTCATCTACTGATGGGCACTTGGCTATTTCCAGATCTTAGCTATTGTAAATAACACTGCTATGAACATAGGGGTGCATATTTTTTAAAAGATTGAGTTTTAAAATGCATGGATCTCGCTAACCCTTGTTCTGGTTTGCACTTTAAATACCTTTAAAAAAAAAAGAGAGAGAGAGAGAGGTTATTTTCAAGTGGCCATGTGGTGCCACAGAACGAGTGTGGACTGGGGAGCTTTAATGACCTGGATTCCAACATCTCTGTGTCACTCTTACTAAGTCTGGGACCTTAAGCAACTCACAGTCTCTCCTCCGTGAAATGGAAATTTAAGTCTCCTATGGAATCTGTGAGCTACAAGGCACTTTCAGGCACTAAGTGTTCATTTCCTTGCTTTCTTCCTACCTCAAAGTAGAAGCCAAATTACAAGAAGTATAAGTGTTTGTAGTGGAGGAGGTGAGGTCATGCATTAGATATCTCCTCTCCTAGGCATGTATAGGCTGGCCTCCATTTTATGAAACAATACAACAGCTGTGACAGAAGAGAAAAGAAATAAGGTTGGGATCACCAAACAGTTTAGTTTTGTAAGTGTTAATAAGCAAGAAATTAAAATATGAAGAGCCAGGAAATAGGTGTAGGACAAGGCCACTGTGGGTACAACTGTTACAGTGAGAAGCAATGTTCTCCTCTCATTAAAATAGAATAAACTGTCCTATTAGATTAAGGATAATGTTCTAGCATTTAGATAAAATCATGGAAATTGAGATCAGCCAGGCCTGACTTCAACTCATGGTCTCACCGCCTACTGTGGATGTGATATTGGGCACTTTCCTCAATGCTCTAAGCTCAGTTTCCCAGGTGCCTCACAGGCTGGCCCAAAACATCCCCTGAAATAAGGTGCAGGATGTAAGGCACGTAGCACGATGCCTGGAACGTCCATGGTTGTTGTTATTGTTGTTGTCGCTCTGACTTTTATATGTAACTTGTATTAGTTATTATTTTATTTTGAACTCATGCTTAATTTTGAATATCAGTTCTACAGTAGTGCAGGAATGATTTTCAGATTGTATGGGCTGTTTTCTAAATAAATAGTTTCTCTTCTACAGCCTGAGTGAAGAAGTAAGTTTCACACATACTCTACTCAGTCATCCAGACCTCAAGAGAGCCTAATATAGAACCACGTGCCCTCACAGAGCCTAGGAACAGCCTGGGAATGGCACCCTGGAATAGGCTGGACCCCTGTTAGGCAACTTCTGTCAGCGCTCCATGAATGTTAGTCACATGATGCATCATTCTTTGCCTGGCCTTTAACTCTGTAACAAAAACAAGACCCTGGTTACCTGGCTGCCTTTCCAGGGTGTCATCATCAGTGTGGTTTAACCAAGAACGTCACTCAAATGATTTCAAACAACTAGCTCACCACCTCGGTTTTCTTTTCTCGGTGCCACTTTGACCACGAGATGGTAAATATTTTTATTGGATTGCCAAGGTTGTAGAACACAAATCTCTTCAATAGCTGCAATACACCATGACTCCAGTGCAACTCACTTCCGTAATTTATGTAAAATTGCTTTGTATTTGTCAAAGAAAACCAACAATGGCTAGAAGAATA
This sequence comes from Eptesicus fuscus, assembly GCF_027574615.1. Taxonomy (NCBI): domain Eukaryota; kingdom Metazoa; phylum Chordata; class Mammalia; order Chiroptera; family Vespertilionidae; genus Eptesicus; species Eptesicus fuscus. The sequence goes on from NC_072479.1 coordinate 82,127,341, forward strand.
AAAGAGAAATGTTTACAGCAAAATTATTAGTAAACTTAAGACTGCATGTAGGAACCAGATAACTACTTTAACACTTATTTGAACGCTTCCCTTTGGGGTTTTTAAACAGATTAAAATAGAAAATTTTTCTTCTTTGGAAAGCCCTTCGAAGATATCTACTCTGTACACTAATTCAATCTGTGTCAGCAACAACCTGTTCATGAAAGCTCACCGTGTGAGATTATAGTTCTTCCATCATTTATCTGAATATCAGTTTCTCTCGCGCACACGCTCCTTTCCAAGCTCATGGGACTTTTCAGATATAATCAGTAAAATGACCGGTAAAGATGGGAAATACCCAATTTTATCATTACATCTAGGTGGCCTCCAAAATAATCTGCACCCTTACACTGGACATGTCAAGAACAACCAGCCCAGAGGTGCCCCTGCTCATCCAAAGGGCCACACCAAACGGCTGTTTATCAAAGGTCCTGAGTTCCCTCACTGCACCAGCTGAAAAACTTCCCTCCAAGCTCCCGAGGCTCTCCAAGTAATTTCTGTGGTTGATGGGCTGTTTTCTGCGAAAGTGCCCGAGGTTCTTCCTCTGCCACAGTCAGCACACTCCAGACCTTCCCCAGCTCCCTGACAGTCCCAGGCCTTGGCGGGGGGGGGGGGGGGGGGACTGGGCGGGGGGGAGGGGGGGGGGAATGGGGAGGGAGTACTGAGCAACAAAAGCCCTGAAAGGGTAGGTGTTGCTGAGTTCTGGACTGGCTCTGCTCTCAGTGGCCATAGATCTTGTAAAAGTCATACTTTTAAGCCTCAGCTTTCTCATCTGTGAAAATAAGGGATTTATTCTCAATGACCTCTAATGTACCTCCCAGCTTCCAAGTTCTGGTTCTAGTGGTTCCATACTTGGATCCTTTACAGAGTGATCCCAAGGGCAGATGGGGAGCATGCGGCTCATGATGGGTTGGGGAAAATGAAAAAGCTAACTTGGCACAAGAGGGAATATGGAATCCCTTCTTGTGGTTCTTCTCTCTTAATTCTGAGACTGATAAACTGCTCTTTATATCTCTTCAACAAAGATATTCTAAGTTGCTTCTATTTGACTTCTTCACTTTTAGCATAATTTTAACTTGTTTACATGGTGATTGACTTTGCTTTTTAAAGAACCCAAATCTGGTTCAGAATATATCAAATAAATTCTGGTTCATACTACATCCAAGTTCATTTTTAAGTGCATATTCCTTCATAGTGATAACGAACAATGTCATGTTAAACATGTCAGGGAGGTAAAACTATTGACTGGGATGATGAGAAAGATCTGATAGCTATAGTTACTCAAGCCCTTACATTAATGACACTCTCTCCCTCTCAGCTTCTGGATATAGAATTATATCTAAAAGAAACTATGAGTAGAGAGGTAAAAAATGAGCAAGTATGTAATGTAGTAGCACGTGTATATGTGTATTAGGTTCAACAGTCAAGTATTAAATTAATGCTGAACCTGCTTACTAGCATAGTCATCTGAGTTCAAATGCATATATTATATGTGTATGTATGTATGTATGTAATATGGTCATACATGTGATATATGCAACTTACCTTTGCTCCTAGCCACCCAGTTTATTGGAAATCCCAAATTCTAGAATTACTACTGTCTCAAAGATTTATGTAAGAGAAGAAAAAAATTTACTAAAGTTGATGGCAATTTTTTTCCTTTCATCTAGGCTAGTGGTCAAGTCCCTGAAGGAGAAAGGCATTGTGGAGCCTGAACTATATGAGGAAGTTACCATCTACTTCAGTGACATTGTAGGTTTTACCACTATCTGCAAATACAGCACCCCCATGGAAGTGGTGGACATGCTGAATGACATCTATAAGAGCTTTGACCACATTCTCGATCACCATGACGTGTACAAGGTAACCACCTCACCTAACAGGCTGAGACGATCCTGAGGCTCCAGGTCAGCAGAGCCAGATTGGTTGTTCCTGTTACTTTTCAGGTCTTGTCCTCCCTAATTTACGATTTAATGCATCGGTGGTTGAATTTGAGCTCAAAGTGAAAGGAGTAAAAGAATAAGAAGAGCCAGAAGTCAGGGGGGAAAGGAGGCATGTAATACTTTAAACAATAAAGAAGAAGAAGAAAAAAGAAGGGCCAGAAGTAAAAATGACCAAATGACTTTAAGTAGTTTGAACAAACAACATAAAGTTCAGCAGGAATGAATTTTGGGTACTAAATTTAGAGAAAATGACATCCTCTCAAATCATCTTCAAAAAATGAATAGTGTTCAGGCTGATTGCAAGACACTGGAGTTATAATAAGTAGAATAGGAATATCTTCTTGTTATTGAAATAGCAGCATCATTCAGGAAAGACCACAGAAGAGAGAGAAGTTTCTGCAAGTTCACAACTGGATCTATTGCCTGACTGGCATGCTGACCAGTTCTAGCTATTAAGTCTGAGTCAGAAGAGTAAAGGGAAATTGAATTTGCACATTCTCATGTTAGAAAAGCAGCATACCATATGGAACACGTAGCTTTAGAAATAGATCTCTTCATTCAAATCCCCATTTGCCCCTTATTAACCATGTGATCTCTTAAAATATATTTAAATTCATCAGGTCTCAGTTTGCCTATCTGTAAAATGGGATGATAATAATACCTACCTCAATGGGTTATTGTAAAGACTATTTAGATAAACAAGTAAAGCTTAGAATTCATTCCTATAACACTCTGTCATACTGGTTATTACTCACAAAAAGGACTTCCCTTCTAGGGTTTGTCTTAGCCCAATCCTCAGAAAGCCATATTAACAATAGCCGTTGTTAGACAGAAAATGATTATGCATTTTAGAGATATATGACAAAAAGAAGTTAACTAACCAATAAACATGAATTATACATATGATTGTGAAAATTAAATTGAAAAGGAGGAGAGGCCATTTATCAAAGAATAATGTTTATACAGTACTGTTAAAATAAATCTACTACTTATTATAAGAAAAGTGTGTAGAGTCACCATACTACAAGAATGGGTATTTTATCTTGGAGGAAACTATAATTTTTTTTCAAATAGTATGTGAAAATTGGTAAGTGCTGAAAATGACTTTTCTGGTAAATAAAGGTCTTTCTAAAATAACATATACTACTCAGGTTATTTAAACATTCCTAGAATTATCAACACATCTGGGTGATTTTACATTATTGTGAAGTACTTACATATAATCATCTATAGCTATTTTATCATTCATTTTACTAGACTATCGAAACCCTAAAGAAATGAGCATAGAAACTGGCCTTACACTGGTCCCAAAAAAAGTGTACAGGGTTCATACTGAGTTTTCTTTTTATTTGATATGTGATTAACTGCTTCTGTTTCATTTCTTGTGCTCTTTGAAGGGGCAGCTCCACTGATCAGAAACTGTTTTCACAGGTGGAAACCATTGGTGATGCCTACATGGTAGCTAGTGGCTTGCCTAAGAGAAATGGCAATCGGCACGCAGTAGACATTGCCAAGATGGCCTTGGATATTCTCAGCTTCATGGGGACCTTCGAGCTGGAGCATCTTCCCGGCCTCCCGATATGGATTCGCATTGGAGTTCACTCTGGTATGGGGTTGAGCACTGCAGCAAATGGGAACCATATGTATCTCTGTGCACCCACTAAATCAGAAAGTGTAAAGCAGGCGTCCTTAAACTACGGCCCGCGGGCCACATGCGGGTGTTTTTGCCGTTTTGTTTTTTTTACTTCAAAATAAGATATGTGCAGTGTGCACAGGAATTTGTTCATAGTTGTTTTTTTAAAAAACTATAGTCCGGCCCTCCAATGGTCTGTGTTATGCCCAGAGTTCAGGGTCCCCAATAATCAACCACTAGGGAGCCTTTTCTCCGATGCAAAAGCAAAGAGTCTTTATTCAAACCCGGGTTTGGCTCCCAGCCTCCTCCTGACGCAGCAGTGGGGCCAGAGAGCGAACTCCGGGGGAGTGATGAATTATAAAGGGTTGGACATTTGGGTGGGCTTAGGGAAGTGACGTGGGTTACAGAGATTGCCTAATTTGGACTGAATCTACTTCTCTACATTCCTATTGGCAGGTTCATGCAATTGTTACATTCTCGCGGTTTTCTAAGAAAAAGGAGTCTGATACATAGTTACACAGGATGGAGGGTACAGTACATTTTGTGCTGTCCTGCTCTGCCCTTTCATTCCCCCCTTGTCTTGGGACACCCGGCTCAATCATGAGACGGTTTGCATTTCTACTTTGTCTCTTACTTCTGGCTAAGGCCTTTAGTACTACAGTCCCCAACAGTACTGTCCACAGCGAATTCTAGTTCCTCTCCTGCAGGTGTCGAGATTCCTCCTGGCCTGCGTGGAGCCTAGGCTAGGGATCTCACGGGTGAGGCCGCTGGTTGCCAGGATCCAGGCCGTTTCCTGGTGCAGGAGCTGGGAGTTGTGTAGCCAGGTCTGGACGCCATCTACTTCAACAGCCGTGGGCGTGCTCAGGATAACAGTGTAGCATCCCTCCCAGGTTGGGGTGAGTCCTTGGGCAGTGACCTTCTTTACCCATACCGAGTTCTTGGGCTGGAAGGGATGTACAGGGTCCGCAGTGGGCACTGGCAGAGCATCACGAACAAGCTTATGGGTGGCTCTCTGGGTATACTGCAGAGCCTGTAAGGACTTGAGTAAGGGAATGGTTATGAATTCCAGCTTTCAGTTTCTTCCTGACCCTGCCTTGCAGAAGTTCAGAAGTCTTGGTGACGCCAAGTGGGTAGCCTGGTATAACTGGGTAACTAACGTCCAACCTATAGCCTCTGGGACCAACAGTCTGTCATCTGGTAGGGTACACCAACCATCCGGTCCTTTAATGGCTTGCTTCTCTTCTGCCAATTCCTCCTCTTGTTTGGTATAGGAGGAGGTCTGCATAAGTCCAGGTACGGCAGGGTTACTAAAACTTGTAAAGTCCCACTGGTTTTTGGGCGGCTTCCTTGGCAGTTTGGTCTGCGGCTCTATTTCCTCTGGCTTCAATTGTCTTCCCTTTCTGATGTCCTTTGCAGTGCACTATTGCAACTGCCCTTGGGAGCCAGATGACCTTTAATGTGGCTAAAATTTCTTCTTATTTTTAATGTCCTTTTTCACTGCAGTTGGTAACCCTTTTTTCTGGTGGATGGCACTGTGTTCCCATCGGAGGGCCTGGATTAAGGCCAAAAGCTCGACTTTTTGTGCCTTGGTTCCCCTATTCAGGGACTGCGCCCAAATGGTGCGGTCCAGGGTGACTACTGCTGCCCCTGCATATCGGATGCCATCCTGAACATAACTGCTCCCAACTGTGAACAGTACCTTGTCTGGTGATGATAGCGGGGCATCTGTCAGGTCTGGGCGAGCCGTTTGTACTGCGTCTGTTACCTCCGTGCAGTCATGAATGGGTTCCTCTGGCTCATCATCTGGAAGCTCTGGAAGCAGGCTGGCAGGGTTGATGGCCAGTGTCTTATGGAACCAGATGCAGGGCTGGTCCAGGAGAAGAGCTTGGCACTGGGTGATCCTGGTGTTTGACATCCATCTCTCTGGAGCACCTCGAAGGAGGGCCTCCACACCATGGGGTGTTGTCAGGGCTAGTTCCTGGCCCAGAGTCTGCTTATCTGCCTCCTTCACCAGCAATGCTGTGGTGGCCACTGCCCAGAGGCACGCTGGCCACCCTGCTGCCACGGGGTCTAGCCTCTTAGGCAGATAGGCAGCAGGTCTCTTCCAGGGACCTAGAGTCTGAGTGAGAACCCCTTTGGCAATGCCCCTTACCTCACTCACGTAGAGGTGGAAGGGCTTCCTGACGTCTGGTAAGGCTAGGGCAGGTGCTGAGATGAGAGCCTTCTTTAGCTCCTCAAAGGCCCATTGTTCTACTTCGGTCTAGTTCAGTGGCTGCGTTCCCCCAGTACTTGAGTCTAGAGGTTTAGCAATCTCTATGAGCCCCGGTATCCACAGGTTGTAGTATCCAACTGCCCCTAAGAATTCCCGCTCCGTGCCGCTCAAAGGATATGATGGCAGTCTAAATAGTTTCTGTAGGAGGTCACGTTTACACAGGGGGTACAGGCATTCTGGTATGACCAGAAATGAATGAGTTACCGTGTTCTTTCTGAGGTCCATAGTCCTTTTTTATGTCTAAGGAAAACAGGCAATTTGTCCGGTGGCTTCCTGGACTGCTGTCTTCTTAGAGGTTATGAGTCCCACCGGCTCTGTCAAGACTGAATAGGCTGTTCTAGTGTCCACCAGGAAACTAACAGGTTTGCCCCCCCACTTGTAAGGTTACTCTGGAGGCTTAATGGAAAGGAACCCCGGTCCTGTCAGTCCTTTTCCTCTAAGTTAAAGACCCTTGGAGTCTGAGTCTCCCCTTTCTGCTTCTCTAGCTAACCTGCCAGGACATTTTCTCTTCCTGTGCCTCTGCTTCTTATAATAGGTATACTAATTCCTTCCTATTTGCTGCTGGCTTTTTCTTCTTTCTAATATTTCTCTGTTCTTTTTCTTACTATATATATAAACTTTTATAAATTTTACAATTTCAAATTAGTCTTTAAACCTTCTTCTATGTCTTTCAAAAATGCATAACTATGCCTCAAATCTTTTATTATTTTAAAATATTTAGAAAAGGCAGAGGGAGAAGGGAGCAGGCTCAGCCATTTGAATTTCAAACTGTCATATTTTTTTATAGATAATAATCTCAGATTCTGATAAGCCTGGAAAGGGGAATTTCTAGCTGCCGCCTTTAAGCCCCCTATAGAACACGGTGAAAAGTGTCCAAGGAGTCGCCGAGGGTTCTTGGGTCTTATTGGGGCGGAGGGGGTCACAAGGGAATTTCCCTCCTCGTTGCTGCCTCTAGCCACTTAAAACAACCCCTGGAGGGGATAGACACTGGGTGGGCAGAGGCAGGGAGCGCAGCGCGGGTCCCACCGAGGCGTTTTCATCTGGCAGTCCACTCTCTGTTCCCACTGGGAAAAGCGCTTGCCTCCTACTAACGAAAGTGGCGTGGGGGAACCGGTGACCCCTACACTGTAATCAGACTCCCTGACCTTTCTGAAAAGCCACTCTGCTTGAGTGTGTTTCTATTAAAAATTACTGATTTTAAAATTATAACTTAAGAGTTGCTACACACACACAAGGACCAAGTGGCCTATAAAATATTTTCCTTTTCTTTGAAAGGTTTTACAATGTACATTAATCACATCAAACTTAATGACCAATTGAGACAAACAGTTCTGATACTGTTCCTCCACCACTGATTAAGACTGGGTGGTGGCAGGTGTCAGAAATAAGATTCATTTAGGTTTTGAGCTTGCTGGGCAGACTTGGTGACTTTGCTAGCTCCAGCTTCCTTCTTATAGTTAATTTTAGAATGTGGTCCCTGCTTTAAATCTCTTTGGACTACAATTGTTATAACTTTATATCTTTAAATTAATAAATATAGACAGAAATGTTGTTAGGCAGGCCGATTCCCCCTCTGACAGAGAGAAAACACCCCTGGGAAAAAAGAATCCCAGTGGCCACTCGGGGGGGTTGCTACCTGTCAGAGTACTCAGCCTTCAACAAATTAAATGTGTTGTTTTTTTCTTCTATATACGAACAAATAATTATAACCAGGCAGACAACAAAATATCAAACAAACATCTGTCCTTATATCATTTCAGTAAATAAGTATTCTTACATTCTTGGGATCTAAGCAGATAACAGAAACACTGCCTCTAAGTCCCCTGATGGGGCCTCCCTTTCTTATCGTCGCTTTTTCTGGCTTCTGCCATAGGCCAGTGGGCGGGACCAGTGTGTTGAAGGAAAAATCATCCTGCAGTCCGGCTCGGGGAGGGACAGGTTACACATGGAGCGTTGTTTCAGGAGAGGCAAAACCTTGATAAAAGCTCCGTAATTCAATCACACAGTCAAAGGTTAAACTGGAAGGGAAGAACCACTCAATGTCCTCTAAGAGGATTTTAACAAACTGATAACAAACTGACAAAACCTTGACAAATCAAAACTCAATAAATAATATATACATATAGGGCCCAATTATGACAGAAAATATAAGACAAAAATACAAAACAAACAGTCCTGATACCAACATGACAAAATACAAAACAAACACCTGTTGAGAGGGAGAGCCTCCAGCCCCTTCTGGGGGGTCCCTCTCTCCTCTTGCAGGGGGAGATTTCTTGTGAGCTGAAAGCCTGGATGGCCTCCTGAAAGAAAAGATTTTTAATCCAGTTACAGATGCTATTAGGATCAGGATGAGAGAGGAAGGGAAAGTCCAGGTTATGTCCTCTATGAGGATCCTAATAACTGAAAACAGTAAGTTAAACAAACGGTTAACGGGGTCTATAAAGAGTTAATAGTAACTTCAGCCTTAGTTCCACGTTGGACTATGATGTCACAGGCCGGGGCAGGGCCTGTACATCTCTCCGCCCTGTGAAGCTGTAAGGGGAGTCTCCCAGTACCAAAAGAGATAAGGAAGCTGTAAATAAAAGTTCTTTTGTTCTTTGAAATGTTATAAATGGATACTTTTAAATCAACCTTAGAACTTTAAAATTTAATTTAATACAGTAAATTCACAAATCAGAGCAAACTGAAACCTTCATTTATACAAACAGAGGAATTTTTATCATCTAAGTGGGCTTATTCCCTCTCTGACGGAGAACAAAGGACTCTTAAGAAAAGGTGTCTCAGCAGCTGCTAAAGACCTTTATATTCCGCCATAGCAGGTCCGCCCTATCTTTAAATAAATTAAACAGCAGAAAGAGATAACAAATATTTTCACATTTATATTTATATACCAAACAGTCTGAGTTTTTGACTCCTACTAGATATTTACCAGAGTTTAAACAGTCACCTGATTAATTTGCCTGAGGAAGCTCTATGGCCTTGGGGGGGGGGGGGGAGGAATTAAGCTCCCTTTTCCACTCACTTGGAGTGAACTGAGTCTATCCCATAATGTCCGTCCAGTAAGTCCACAGAAGTCCACAGAAAGACACAAAAACCAAACAGACAAAGACACTGAAAAGCTGGACGATGGCCCTGTGCCAACTAGCGGGAGCGACCCGCTTCGTCCCTGAGTTTTGAGGGGAAGCCACTCCCCTCCAGACGGGGGTTTTTACGCCCCTCCAGACGGAGAATCAGAGCGTCCTCTGACCCTCCAACCCAAGGTCCACCTGTGCGTCCACTTAGACCGTTTTTGGGCAATTCAGATTTGGCTTCAGAAGCGAGCTCGCGCAGAACAGACAATACAGACACTTACCGCGGTCAGTCAGCAGTCAGACTCTTCGGATCGGGTCCCTCGTGGGTATTGGGGAATCCCGGACGAGCCCCCAAATGTTATGCCCAGAGTTCAGGGTCCCCAATAATCAACCACTAGGGAGCCTTTTCTCCGATGCAAAAGCAAAGAGTCTTTATTCAAACCCGGGTTTGGCTCCCAGCCTCCTCCTGACGCAGCAGTGGGGCCAGAGAGCGAACTCCGGGGGAGTGATGAATTATAAAGGGTTGGACATTTGGGTGGGCTTAGGGAAGTGACGTGGGTTACAGAGATTGCCTAATTTGGACTGAATCTACTTCTCTACATTCCTATTGGCAGGTTCATGCAATTGTTACATTCTCGCGGTTTTCTAAGAAAAAGGAGTCTGATACATAGTTACACAGGATGGAGGGTACAGTACATTTTGTGCTGTCCTGCTCTGCCCTTTCAGTCTGAGGGATAGTGAACTGGCCCCCTGTTTAAAAAGTTTGAGGACCCCTGGTGTAGAGTCTTCAAATGTGATCAGTGTTCGCGTGAGGTTTACTCTTGGATCTGTCTGCCAAAAATGAGGTCCATTACACATCCTGACATAATTAGACCCATCTCTAGAGATTTCTAGGAAACACCTTTGACTCCTGGAATGATAAACACCAACCACGTCCTAAAATAACAAGCTCCAGATTTCCTGGTTAAGTCACTATATTTAGTGTTTCATTTATCGCCTTCCCATTCCCTCCCTCTCCCCTGCCCCCAACTTCAGTATTTTCTCCCACTAAAATATGGTATCTTAAATGGATTAGATTATCTATGGGGGTGGAGAGGGGATGGCTGGTCAAATTCATATAATAAAAGGGCATTTAAGCCCCCCACTCCCACTCCTCTCATTGGTACAGAAAGCACATGAGCCACTTCGAAAACCATGAAAGTTACTCACCTTTGAATGTAGAGATTTGAAAAGATGAGTTACAATTGTTTTAGAAAAACATAGTTGGAAAGGAACTCAGAAATCATCTAGATTAATCCTTATAGGACATAGATTATCTTTACAGGTCCCAAGGTAAGTAATAACATAGCCACTTTTAGAACAATTCCAGGATTTCCTGAAAACTCACTGTTCCCAAAGCCACGTCACTCCATTATTAAATATTTGTAATCATAAGACAGTATTTCCCTGTGTAACATTAACTCACATCTCCCTATAATTTCTTGTCATTGCTCCTCTTTCTGCCTTCAAACCTTGCAGAAGAGCCACAGTGTAGAAAACCGGAGAGATCGCTCCAGGCTTTGTGGCCAGGACCAGACAGCTGCATTTACAAAAGTCATTCTGTATCTACCGCACCTGTCTCAAAGCCTGGCAGTAAATATTGATTGATTAAGAAATCAGTGAGATTCTCAAAGTGACAGTCAATAGACATTAAAAACTGCTGCCGCATCGTTCACTGCCAGGAACACAGCTGTGGCCTTCCCCGATTGTGTCCACAGCCAAATGTCTTAGATGTTTCCATATATACATGAGCAAACTTCCTGGGCATCTCTTCAGCCAGCAACAGCATTCTGTCTGTTTTGAGCCATTGCAAATCGCCAGAGGAAGGAACAGCAACAGGTCTGACTGAACCAAGTCGGAGAAACTGGAGCTCTGAGTCCTGGCCCCTTCTCTCTCTCTGTGACCCCCTCAAGGCCTGAGCTAACTACCAGGATCCCAGCGCTACCTAATTGGGCTGAAATAAGGATAGCTAGTAGGCACACATACCTACTATCTAGGTACTATCCTAGGGTTTAGCCCTAAGAAATGAAAGGGTGAAAGTTAAATAGTGATAGTTGAAAACAAGACAAATATCTGCAAGGATTTTCCCACGTCCAGGCCCTCCTCAGTGTTATCACTCCGTTTCTGAAGAGCCACTTGTGACTAGATCTAAGGCCCAGATCAGAAATCTCATCTAGCAGCTGCCTCTACTGTGCCTTTCCTGCTGGAGTTAGTCTTTTGTCTGTTTGCTTTTTCTGTTTGCTTACTTTTTGTTTATTTTGTACCCAACCTAACAGGGAAAAGCTCAGCACTCAGGGGGAGTCTAGTATTTTTTATTTTTTTCAATGTTCATAAACACAGGGTGTTATAGGATAAATCTATAAAGAAACTCAACTTATGTAGATCAAAACCCAACTAGAAATCAGCCAGACTAGAAGACCAGTAGTTACTTCTATCCAACACCTGTTTGCCGTTTCTGAGTTAATCTTTAACCTCTAAAATCTTTACCGCTTGCATTCAGCTGTTCCACACAAACACTTGTTTAAACAACCCTTCCTCCCCACCTGGTATACACAGTGCACAGTCTTCCTTGGCTTTGTTTTGGCTAGAATGTTTTTGCGCTCCCCCATTCCACGGCATTCACATGGCACGTGAAATGCTCAGGGAAAATTCTGCCAGATCCTTGTCTTCTGGGTCTCCCATCATCATGCCATTAATCCCAGAAATGCCTCCCTACTAAATCAAAATAAAATAAGACAAACGTGGGCCACTGAGCCTTCAAATGTACTGGGACCTCCTGCAGTTCAGAGCTCAGGGCTGTGTGGCTCAGTGCAGTGAGCAAGCAATGGGATAGTCTTCATCCTACAGCTTCTATTGAAAATATTCAGAAAGACTTCCCACCTTTCAGCCTGGGTCTGATGCCTTCTTGCTTTGTGCAAATGCACTTTTCTATGCCAGAGCAAAATACTTTCTGAAAGCATGCATTGATTGACTAATGATGTTTCCCTCATTGAATACATTCTTCATTTGAGCTCATTATTCACCCCGGCAGACATGTCTCCATCAAATGGAGTATGCAGCATGGTGGCACCTTCATTCCTCTCTGTGCTTTCCATTCCTTCACTTCCTGCCTTCTGCCCTTTCCAGGTCCCTGTGCCGCTGGCGTCGTCGGGATCAAGATGCCTCGTTATTGTCTATTTGGAGATACTGTCAACACAGCCTCCAGGATGGAATCCACTGGCCTCCGTAAGAAGAGAGATTGCATTTCTTAGAGGACAAAGATTCTGTCTTTCAGCAGGAGGGAATTGTAGGATAACGTGCACAAGAAGTGCCAGTGAGATGATGAATGAATGACCCTTCTTCACAGTGAATGAACACAAGACTGTGTCATTCCAGGCCTTGCTACATTTGCTTTTGTTGTGACTGTTTACTGATCATTATACTTTCTTTTGGCTCAGTTTTAGGTCGCTTCTATTAGTTTGGGTTCATTAGCAATGCATTCAGGCATGCTCTACCTGGAGTAGTCATTAACTTTAGCAGAATCCATGTAAGTTAAAAAAAAACAAAACTCACCAATCAGTAGGCTAGGTATGGAGTATACAAATTGGTTCATTTTCTTATTTCTCTTTTATTTGGTTTTCCTGGGAATTGGTTTTAGTAAAGAAAAATGTAAGTATTTGTTATCTGCAAAAATGTATATTGCATTTGCCTGGCAAAGTAGAGGCAGTGTGTGTTACGTGTAGTAGATGCTAAATAAATAAATATGACAGTGATAGTAACAGAAATATATACAAGAGTGAAGGAAAGCATTGGTAGATGTGGGCAAACATTGCAAAAATACAGGTGTTAGAACAGTATTTTGGCAATTTACTGACAACCTGATACTGGTTTATACTGGAAAATCATGATGTAAAGGAAAGAATAAGTTTGGGGCCAAACAGACTTGCGTTAAAAGTATACCTATGCAAATCACTGTCTGTGTTAAGGTAGTGGGGGAATTACCTCATTTTTCTAGGAATCAAAAATTTGAGGATAAGATACCAACCTTGCGGGAAGGATTGGAGAGTATATATGTTAAGCACTTAGCAATCTTCTGATAGATGGTAGACATATAATATGGGGGTGCTATTATTTTTACTATTGTTATTGTCTGTGGAACCCATAATGGGAAAGGTGATATACAGCAATGGACTTATGAATGGAAGTACACTGAGTGGCCAGATTATTATGATCTCTGAATGCATAATAATCTGGCCAGTGTATATCCTATATAATAAAAGGCTAATATGCAAATTGTCCCCTCGACCAAGAGTTCGACCAGCAGGCAGGCCAGCCAACCACCCATGTCCCCTCTCCCTGGCCAGGCTGGCCGGACCCCACCCATGCACCAGTTCTCTAAAATATATATATATATATATATATATATATATATATATATATATACACACACACACACACACACACACACACACACACACACTGAGTGGCCAGATTATTATGTGTTCAGAGATCATAATAATCTGGCCACTCAGTGTATATCCTCACCACTTAGTTGTCAGGAAGATAACAATATCCCAGAAGAGTAAAATTTGAGAAAATCAAGACCCTATAACTGTCTCCTGAATCTTTACCTTGTCACCAATACTTCGGCTACTTATTGGAACTTTTACATGGGTACCCACATGCCAGCTCTCAAGCTCAGCACCACAAGCTAAATCTAAAACACGGTCCTGGGGCTACCACTCTGAGCTGGAATGAGAATCCATGGAGCACAACCCAGGAGCTCCGTCACTCAGCACCCTGAAAACAGTGCCAGACCCTCTTTATTCCTACATGTGATATTTATTCCACTGGGTGTATTTTTAAGTGTTCTTTCACTAAAATATCTGAGCTGCCAAGAACATCTAAAGTGAATGTCCGGAATCAAGGGGAAACAAATGTGGCCATATCACAGATTTCAAATGGACCAGATTTTCATTGATCTGCTTTGCTTTTCCAGCCTTGAGAATCCATGTGAGTGGCTCCACCATAGCCATCCTGAAGAGAACCGAGTGCCAGTTCTTGTATGAAGTGAGAGGAGAAACATACTTAAAGGTAAGGGACCCACAGAGACAGCACCCAGAAAAGCCACTCACACACCCCCGTGGGCCACTTCCTTTGAGACTGGACACCCAGTGGTCAGTAATATCGGGGAACGTAAGATGAAGAACCTTTTTCTGTACTCCCTGCGTGGATCTCCCTCTGTCCCCGCGATGATCACAGACCCATCCCCACGATGGTCACCCACTATCCCATGTAGGAGAAGCCACCCCCAAAGAATGTGAACTCAGCTTCTCTTTACTTCAACGAGCCCCTTTCACATTCTGAACTATGACCTCTATGTTATAAAATGCTGCCACCGTTTCTTCCACAGGCACCCAACTTTCCCCCCAAATTCCTCCTTTATACCCAAGAGCCACAGTCCAGTTCAGGACTAATTTAACTACAGTCAATGTCCTGTCTCCTTACATCCTTGCACTTACTTCAAGATGCTGCCACTCTAAGGCCACCTCTCCAGCCAGTTGCTTTATCATTAAAAGCTCTGGACAAGAGCCGAAACTGGTTTGGCTCAGTGGATAGAGCGTCGGCCTGCGGACTGAAAGGTCCCAGGTTCAATTCCGGTCAAGGGCATGTACCTTGGTTGCGTGTACCCAGTAGGGGGCGTGCAGGAGGCAGCTGATCGATGTTTCTCTCTCATCGATGTTTCTAACTCTATCCCTCTCCCTTCCCCTCTGTAAAAAATCAATAAAATATATTAAAAAAATAAATAAATAAATAAGTGAAATAAAAGCTCTGGACAAGAGATTGCAAGCCACCCTCCAAAGCCACCAATGCCTCCACTTGGCTCTCGGGCTGCTTTTTGAAGGTCATTACAATCTTTTCACAATTGGTCTGAGGCCAACTATTGCCAATAAGATCATCTGTCTCCAGTAGCCATAGCGCTTCCAGCCTTTACGCTGTGGTTACAACTTAAGCCTCCTTTTGTGTAGTAGGGTCCCAACATCACACTCACTTTGTAATCCTCCGTAAATACGTTTTCTACACCGAGCATTTCTCCCCAGATAGAAGCAGTTTATGGATTACTACAGTTCAAACATATTTTAAAAACCCCAAACACTATGATATATGTATTACCATCCCTCTCCTTTTCAAATACCAGCTCTAGCAAAACCAGGATTTTCAGTACGTTTCCATTCATTTTATAACCTCCAGATGGGCCCAGAAAACATCACTTAATAAGTGTTTAGTATGATACACGTGTTTATAGTTTACACTCTTTAGGCGGGGAAACTGTGGCAAAACTTTTGTGGCAAACTTCATGGCAAAATGAGCCAGAAGAAAATGTGGATAATGAAAACCAGTCAGATTTGTTGGCATAACATAACTGTAAATGAATTTTCTTCCTTTTTAATTTAGAGTTCTTGTGATGTTGTCATAATGATATTTTAAAATCTTTGGGGAGGGGGGACTTTACTTTGAAGAAAACATGTCTGGTGATTGAAAGACTTGTTTTTATTGATTTTAGAGAGAGAGAGAGAGAGGGAGATCAATTTGTTGTTCCGCTTATTTATACACTCATTGGTAGATTCTTGTATGTGCTCTGACTGGGACTTGAACCCATAACCTTAGCATATTGGAATGATGCTCTAACCAACTGAGCTACCAGCCAGGGCAAGAGACTTGTTTCTAAAATGGCATTTGGAGCCTTAGCTGTTTTGGCTCAGTGATTGGAGCATCAGCCCGTGGACTGAAGGTCAAAGGTTTGATTCCCATCAAGGACATGTACCTTGGTTGCAGACTCCAATCCTGGCCCTAGTCAGGGTTTGTGCAGAAAGCAACCAATTGATGTGTCTCTCTCACATCAATGTTTCTCTCTCTCTCTCTCTCTCTCTCTCTCTCTCTCTCTCTCTCTAGAAATCAAGGGAAAAAATATCCTCGGGTAAGAATTAACAAAAAAAATTTTTTTTAAAGGCATTTGGAAATAAGCTCTGTCCATATGTAATGCAGACCATATCAGGAAGGTGTGCTTCACTGAAATATAGGCACTGATGAGGAACTCAGGGGGAAATGTTTCTTAGAAACGGACACTTGTCAGAACAGCGGGCTAGAACTGAACTCATTGGCCTCCATGGTTCTCACCTCTCTTGTCTCACTAGGGAAAAGGAACTGAGACCACCTACTGGCTGACCGGAATGAAGGACCAAAAATACAACCTGCCAACCCCTCCTACTGTGTAAGCTGCTGGGTGTGGCGGGGAAGGGGAGTGGAGGTCTGGGCTTTGTAAGTTGGGCTTCGTACAGCCAACTTTTTTTGGCAAGTGCTTTGACAGTGTCAATGGTGTATTAAATATGGGGACTACAGGTGTGAGAAGTTTAGAAACCTCCCTTCTCTGGCTGCTAGAGGCTGGGTATTCTAGGTATGCCCAGGAGAACAGAGGACAGTTGAGAGCTCACTTCCTGTGTGTCTGGTTCTGATAAAGAGTAAAGCACGCTGGAGGCGAAGAGGCACTCTGCATCTCCACCCCTGCCTACAGCTCTCTGCTGGGCCACATGTTGACAATGGGATCTACCCCATTCCTACGGCTGTGGTTCTGGGTCTTCCCATGGAATGTGTGTTCTCCCTGAGACGAGGAAGACAGGTTCCAGGTCTGACTGACAGTCTCAGTTCCCCTAAAGCTGACTCAAATGGTCACCAAGTTGCACAGTGGTTGCTGCAGTCAGTCACGTGGCTGTTGCTGTGGCATTTGCTATGGTAGAGAAACCCCGTCTTGCAGACTCCTAGATGTTGGACCCAGACGGATGGCAAGCCTAGAGATGCCAAAACCACCCAGGTCTTCCCTGGGGCACAGGGGACCTGGCCTCTTCCTGGGAGTGCTCCACAATCATTCCAAATTCTTGAAACCCTCCATTCATTCTGAGTCCTCCCCAGACATTCCTAGGAATGTGTGGGACCAACACGTTTCCAGGGTTGGGTTGCAGGGGCCCAGCATTGCTCTGGCTTTTTGCCCCCTCCCTGCAGTGGCATGGGTGAACCTAACAGCGCCCCCAAGTTCTAGCAGCATGGTGTTTCACTTTGAAATTGAAATAACAATTTTCAGTTTGAAATATATTCTGCTTTTTCTATATATTCAACTGCACAGAGTAGGCTAACAGTGCCTTATGGTCATCCAAGGCAAGCCTGTTTATCTGGACTTCCTGTATCTAGCACAGAAGCAGCCTTTGATAAGTCCTGGGTAAACTGAGCAGGTTGTTCTGGAGTGAAGAAATATTCTGTATGAATTGCTGAGAAGTTCTATTTTCCCTCCCCACTCACTTCCCAGGGAGAATCAACAGCGCTTGCAGGCTGAGTTTTCAGACATGATTGCCAACTCTTTGCAGAAAAGACAGACTGCAGGGATAAGAAACCGAAGACCCACGCGGGTAGCCAGCTACAAAAAAGGCTCTCTGGAATACATGCAACTGAACATCACAGATGAGGAGAACACCCATTTTTAAACCTGTGAGGCCCAAGGACTCAGGCAAATGAAGTACAAATGCCCTCAGGCAGCAACCTCCAGGGTCCCGAAGCCTCCATTTCCCTGAGACCTCAATGGAACACAAGACTCGGATGCCTCCTACTGAGCCTCTAACAGTGGGTATTGTAACCCACGTAACCCACGCACCATCCTATTTGTTTCTATAAATACTGACTCTGACTGATCTATAACTTATAAAAGTGTGTTTGTATAAGAATCCTAGGAACTGACTTCAGATACAGACTCCGACCTTCAGTCATCCCAGTTCCGTGGGATTTGCTTACCTTCAACCATAGAACCAGGATGACAAAGACCAGGGTGACACACACAGACCATCACTTGACCCATTTCGAGGTCCTTATCGGGATGGACTGTGTGGCCTGCACGCAGAGAACTTTTCACCCCCTCCCCTTGGTCTCTTTGTTTTGCTTTGCCTCTCCCTCCTCGTTAAAACCCCTGCCTGCTCTGAGGTGTTGTTGAGCCAGGCTTTGTGGCAAGAGTCCCCCATCCCCTCAGGTGACCGGCACTTGAATAAAACCTCTTTCTTTTTTCACCAGCATCTGTCTCATGAGTTTAGTTTTTGTGGTGGCAGGCAGCCGCACTTGGGTTCCAGTTACAAGCTTTGGCTGCCTGTCTGGAACATTTTATAAGAATATTCTGGAGCCCTAACCGGTTTGACTCAGTGGATAGAGCATCGGCCTGTGGACTGAAAGGTCCCAGGTTCGATTCCGGTCAAGGGCATGTACCTTGGTTGCAGGCACATCCCCAGTAGGGGGTGTGCAGAAGGCAGCTGATCGATGATTCTCTCTCATCGATGTGTCTAACTCTCTATCCTTCTCCCTTCCTCTCTGTAAAAAAAAAAAAAAAAAAAAAAAAAAAATCAACAAAATATATATATTTTTAAAAAAGAATATTCTAGAAAAGTAAACTATCGTTCACTCTGGAACCTGATCTCAACCTTGCTTCAGGGAGCTTCAACCTGGGAAAGAGGAATGGATGTACTATCTCAAAGTTGAGGAATTTTGTTCTCATTTCATTTATATTGTTTTTTTTTATTTACTGGCTCTTTTTCCTTTTATATTCATGATAGGATATTTTAAATTGTTAATTATATGTTAAATATCTTATCTCCATTAAATTTTATTTAACTCATAATTTTTGCAGAAAATATGCTGTATATTAGGATTAATATGCTATCATTAGGGTTGTATATACAGAGTGTCCCCCAAAAATGTATATACACACTTTAACAGCTGATGGCTCAATTTTGAAGATGAAATGTATTTTAATAAACACTGCCTTTATAATTATTCAGTGTGTGTGTATACATTTTTAAGGGAAACCCTATAGTTAATGGTTGAAAGCTTACTGAGTCTGTGTTTCCACCTATTCCTCCCATTTTCCTGAATTGCACCAGCCCCATCTTGTGCTCCTTGAAAAGCTGGCTAAATCCACCCACACGGAACCAGGGCAAAGCTAGCATTGCTGCTCAGGGCTAAGAACCTTGACATTCAGTATCACTGCCCCACCTGAGGAGACTTGGTCTAGTCCTCTACCACGGGAGGCAGGGCCTGCAGCTATCTGAGGTCTGGGATAAAGTCAAATCCTGTTTAACTGTAAAGACACAGAACTTCAAACTGCAGATATTCCTTTCCTGTCATCCAGCAGCCATCTCGGGACCCTTCTGTGGCACCCCAGCATGACTCAGTTGCTTGAAATTTCTGGGGAAATGGCAAAAGTCAAGTGGTGTTGAGCAGACTGGAATCAGCAAAGGCAAGTAAGACAAGCTTGTAACACTTCTGGCATTAACCTTCAGAACTAAAACAACTACTTCAAACACTTCCCCCTCCCCAGGCCTCTGCCATGGAAACCACTCAGAGATTCAGAAACGTTGTCTTTTCCATCTCCTGGAAAAGCAGAAAATCAAATGGTAATAGAATAAATTATCTCCTGATTTACAGGTTGAGAACTAATATGCAGCAAGAGTCCTTTCTTGGAGTCTGGAGGTGTATAATCTATCTGCCTCAGTGTCTTGCACAAGGAGATTTTTCTGCACGGAGATGAGGTTGTGACATGAACATTCTTGGTCACTCACTTAGGAACATCTCTTCTTATTTCAGGAACTGGGCGTGGGGAATTATAGAAGCATGGTCTCTGCCAAGCTTTGAATCCTATAGGGGGGGAGAGAAATGTAAAGAGATAAGTAGGTTTTGGTACAAAGCAATGTTCTTTTGTTTTGTTTTTAAACATATTTTATTGATTTTTTTACAGAGAGGAAGGGAGAGAGATAGTTAGAAACATCGATGAGAAAGAAACATCGACCAGCTGCCTCCTGCACGGCCCCTACTGGGGATGTGCCCGCAACCAAGGTATGTGCCCTTGACCGGAATTGAACCTGGGACCTTTCAGTCCGCAGGCCAACGCTCTATCCACTGAGCCAAACCGGTTTGGGCCAAAGCAATGTTCTTGACAGCAGGCAAATTTAGCAACTTCAACATCAACCAGAAAAACTCCAAAGCATCTTTAATGCTAAGGGGCATTGCTAAAACATCTCAACAGCAGGCTCATGTTTGTCTTCTATGACAGGACCTACATGGTTGTGAAACATTTCTCTGCCTTTAAACAGATGTGTGGCCTTGGCTTGTCCACTTAGCAATATGATTACGGGATACCAGTGATGACAGCGACTAAGAATGGGACCCAAGCAAGGGTCAAATTCTTGCACTGTTCCTTTCTAGGTGCGAGTTAATTAATTAATGTCTCCAAGCTCCTGACGTTTCATTAATTAACCATGAGTCATAATATCCACCTCAAGGGGTTGTTACTAAGATTTTTTTAAATTGAAATTTACCAAGCACCTAGCACAGTGTCAGTCACATTAGGTTCTCAACAAATAACCTCTACCTTCCATTTTTCCCATCTCTACTTGCTTTATATTTAACAATTGGTTATAGAATTTTTCAAATGTACACAAATTTAGATGGAATATAGCTAATGAATCCCTATATAGTCATCGTCAGTTTTAAGAATTATCAAAAAATAAAAAATAATCTGAAAAAGAAATTTATATTCATTTACAGGTATAACAATTCAGGCATTGATAACGAAGCAGCAGCAATATTATTGCTGTAGGGTAACCTAGGATAATTGATATAATTGCCTCATGGTAGTAAGAAAATCTCGGAAAAAAACTTTCCAATATTTATTTTTTAAAATCCATGTGTAAGTGGACCTGGGCAGTTCAAACCCATGTTGTTCAAGGGTCAACTGTAGTTGCTAAAAATGCCATTGGAGTGGTCCCCCCATTGCCTGCAAGAGATATGTTCCAACATCCTCAGTGGATGCCTGAAACCATGCCTAGTACCACAATCTATATATCCTGTTTGTTTGTATATACACAGGGTAGGCAAAAGTAGGTTTACAGTTGTAAGTTGCACAAAGCAGTTTATTCTTGTATTATTATTCATTAGTTATTATATTATCTTCTAAATGCACAACTGTAAAACTATTTTTGCCCACCCCTGCATATACCTATTATAAAGTTTAATTTATAAATTAGGCACTGTAAGAGAGTCACAATAACTAATCATAAAATAGAACAATTATAACAGTACTAGAGGCCCGATGCACGAAATTCGTGCAAGGGCCTTGGCCTTTGCAGCCATGGAGGCTTGCCTCGGCCCTCGCAGCCCCGGCTTCTTCTGCTAATATACTAATTAGACCATGATGAATGTGACCTCTCTCTCACTCTCTCTCTCTCAGAATATCTTATTGTACTCTGCTCACCCTTCCTGTGATGATGTGAAGTGCTCATGTGATGAGATGAAGTGAGATGAATGACACAGGCATTGCAACATAGCATTAGGCTAGTATAAGGGTTACTTGAACACAAACCATTCCAGTCAATCTGATAACCAAGATGGCTACTCAGTGACTAATGGGGCGGGCAAAGAGATAATTTGTCCATACGCAGCTGGACAAAGGGATAATTCACATTCCAGGTGGGACAGAGTGAGGTGGTGAGAGCTTTTATCATGCTACTCAGAACAACAATTTAAAACTAGGAATTGTTTATTTCTGGAATTTTCCATTTAATAGTTTTGGACTACCATTGACCGTGGATAACTGAAACCACAGAAAGTGAACCCATGAGTAAGGGGGAACTACTGTTTTTATTCTGTAAAACCTTTGTTCATGTGCTTACACATACGCATTATACCATACAATGCAATCCCAGTTTAATGCATCTTATCTTGCACCTTTAAATAACTGCAATTTTATATCATGTAGATTATTCCATCAAATTATTTAAGGTATTAACCCAACCCAGGGTAGCTAGAGTTATTGGGGGGGGAAGAAAAAACAGTAACACGCTCCCTTGATTGTGTCCTAACATTTGGACCTTGGTTATAGAAAGCATGAATTATCACTTTCAGTTCTATATTTCTTTGGAAATAAATAAATACTTGAGGTTTATGCAAGAACAGATGTCTGTAAAACTGGAAATTGTACAAGAGCTTCCTGCATCTTCTAAAGAGATCCTTGATTATCCAGTCACCCGTTTAGCTCAGGAACAAAACCAGCATGGGGCAGTGTTTCTCGAAGCACTGTTTCTCGATACAGGTATCCTGTGCATACCTGTATCACAGCACTCACCACACTGGCCAAGTGAACTATTAACCTTCTAGACCCCTCAGACCATGAACTCTTCAAAAGCAGGGGCTCTGGGTCATTCATCTCTATATTCACAGAGCCCAGCACAGTGCCAGGAATACAGTAGGCACTTTGCACATGTTTGTTGAAATCTAACTATGGTTTAAGCCAGTGGTCGGCAAACTCATTAGTCAACAGAGCGGCAAACAGGTCGCACACAGGTTTTTAAACACTGGTTTAAGCTATTTGATTTTATCTATCCTTTAGCTTAAGGTGAATTGGGCCTGAGATTTGCCAGGAGCTCCACTGGGCTGGAAGAGAGAGCTGAGCTGCCTGTTGTTGGTGTAGCTGATTAAAACAAGCCAAAAATGAAAGACTGACTGCGATGATATAAGCAATAATCTCAAACAAAAAAAACAAAACAAAACAAAAAAAACACTGCCTCAGGTATGGCAGGTAGTCTCACTATTGAGGGAGCCCCAAACAAAAGGCTCTGGCAGTCTTAAGGACTCTGAGGTTGAGAAAGGGTGTGGGAGATGGCTAGGGGTGGAAAATTACTGGGTCTTGAGTCAGAGTGGGGAAAGGTGTCTTCAAAGTTCCTTCCTCCTGATGAGGAGGTCTCCACAGAGGCACCTGGAGGGGACTTCTGGCCAAGGCCTCCGATAAAAGACATAGGAATGAAGGAAGCAGGGCTTGGAATGAAATATACCAAGAGCATGACTATCTGGGGGGCCAGAGTCCTTGACTACCCCTCCCTCCAGAGACTGGAATGCATGGGCTGTTACCAAACCAAAGTCCATGTGCCCCACTCTTTGAAAGGCCAAAATTCAAAACATCTGAGTTTGGAGTAAGGAAAGGTTTATTGTTTGGAAAGGTGCCAACTGATAAGATGGGAGTTCTGATTCTCAAATCTTACACACTGGACTAGGTGATGGGTTGTAAAGGGGTTGGGGGAATAGGTGTGCAGAATGGCTGGTGGGCAAGTTTTAACTGGAGGACCTTGGAACTTGGCCATTTATGGTAAAGGGGTGTCGACACTGAATCTTCCTGGACAATAGACCCTTGGCTTCTGGTGTTCAAGTTCTGGTCCTTTGGTTCTCTGGTTGGAAGTGGGAGCACATGAGACTGGTTCTGGGCACAGTTGGAGATCAAAGTTCTCTCTTCTACACATGCATGACTTGCAGTGTTGGCCTGTTGTCTCTGAAAAGCAACTCAGAATCTCATTAAACAGGGTAGGACCATTTGAGCTGGTTGTGCAGTTACAAGGGGAGGGCAGCTTTCCCTGTGAGGCCTGCTAGATTAAAAAAAAAAAAAAGGTCTCTGTAATTGCATAAGGTCAGGCCTGAAAAAATCGCACACAGGTTTTTAACCAGAAGCCTACTTCCTCAACATAAAAAGCCAAAACTCAGAAACAATGAACTAGAGGGGGCGGGCTCTGCTTTTGCTGCTGAGAAAGGAGTCAAGTTTTGGGAAAAATAAGGGGGTATTTTCCAAGTCTTACTGCTAAATTATCGACAGAACCTGAAGCTTGAGAAACAACAATAAATATATTTTTGACCTTTGAACTTTCAAACTTTCCTGTAACTTTTCAATCCCTCCTTAGACATTATATAGGATATCATCGGTATGATATGCATTGGTGCCTGAATTCCAGTCAAGCAGAACATCTCCTCAAAGAAAATGTCCACATTGAGACAGGCCAGGAAGCTAGGACAAGTGGAACAGAGAAACTGATAGCTGAACAAACTGGCCAAGCAATTTACAGCCAGATACAGAAGGTCACCTCCCTAGAGATAACATCCAGGCCTCAGTTGTATTTCAGGTCCAGGCCCAGAAAAGCAGCAAAACCAGGTGGGCCACACGAGGACCAACAGCAATAACTAACAACCTCCTGCCCTGACATTGACCAATCAGTGGAGACCGAGACCCAGAATGAGCACACCCTGAAAACTGATGAATATTTTGCTCAAACCCTCCCCTGAGACCTCTCATAAAATTCCCTCCAATCAGAGAGAAATAAAAGCCTCAAAACAAAGGACCCAGGGTGTACTCTCTGCCTCTGGGGAGCAGCCCCTGACTTTCTCTTTCTTCCCTCCCTCCCCACTCTCCCTGCAAACCTCCACAGGCTTACATCTTCTAAATGCTAAGGGACCCCCACAAGACTTGCAACTGGGTGAGCAATAGGCAGTGGTGGCTTGTCCCAGGCTAACCCCCTGACCCTGTCTCCACGGTCCCCTTTTCTCTGACTTCCCAGTGAGCTAAGACAGCCCAGTCTAGGCTCTCCTGTGGCTTCTTCTGAGTTAAGCCTTTTCTTGTTTTGCTGTCACCAACCTTAATAAACATAGCCTCATAGTCACCTGGAATTGTGTAGTGAAATTTTTCCTACACAAAGTAAAAATCCCACACACTACTGGCTGGCCCTAGGCAGACCTACTCAAGACCAGGTCGCCTGTCCAGGAAACAATATCATCTCAAAAAGGATGCACAGGCTCTCTCTTTCACTTTATTCATTCCCAAAGCAGAGAAATTTAAATCTGGGTGAAAGCCAATGAGCAACTGGAGAGTCTCGTGGTGTTACTAAACTGAAAGAGTTCATTTACCCCATGCTAGCATTTTCTCCACGGCAATTTTTGCTGTCAAACACTAGACAGCAAAAATTGCCGTGGAGAAAGATAGGTTATTTTATCATGAATGGGGCCAACCAAAATAATGGGAAGTGAGTGCTCAAAAGCCTGAACTCTCTGGCCCTAGCTGGTTTGGCTCAGTGGATAGAGCATCAGCCCTCAGACTGAAGAGTCCCAGGTTCAATTCTAGTCAAGTGCTTGTACCTCAGTTGCAGGCTCGATCCCAGGCTCAGGGAGAGTGTAGGAGGCAATCAATTGATGTATCTCTCTCACATTGATGTTTCTCTCTCTGTCTCTCCTCCTTGCTTCCACTAGCTCTGAAAATCAATGGAGAAAATATCCTCCGGTGAGGATTAACAGAACAAAAAAAAAGCCTGAACTCTCCAATGGCATGTAGGTAACATTAAATAGGTGAAATTGCAAGACACTGTGGGTTGTGTGTCACCGTGGGTTGAGGATCCTGCTGGGAGCTGATTGGTTGGAAGAGAGGTAAGTGTTATGAGTCATTTCTTCAGGTCTTGAGGATGGTCTGTTCTGGTGTCCCTCTGTCTGGTTTGATGGGAAAGTAGATTGGAGGGCTCAGGAGTTGAAACCCAATTTAGGTCAAGATGTTATCTTTAGCCTGCCTGAGGTCTGAGCCATTATGACCATTAGTCAGGTCAGCTACTGGTATGTGCTGCCCCAGGGATTGCAGATTGTCTGGGGAAAAGGCTAGGTCTCAGGGGGCAGGGGGGGGGGGGAGGGTATATCTAGAGAGATAAGGTTTCTAGAGCTAGAATTTAAAACTGAGTTTAATCAAAGTCGTAAGAACCCTCAGAAGACGTGAATGCAGATCCTTGGTCTTTTTTTTTTCCTCTTCTTGACTCTTTGCTCCAGATCTCTGTGACCAGAAAGACCCAGAGGACATGGGTAAAATCCACAGAAAAGAACCACAGTGCTGGCTGCTGGACATAGAAACTTAGCCTTTAGAGGAGAAGGCAACAGAAATTGAGATTCATAAATTCAGCTGAGTTAATACGAGTGGCAGATTAGAGAGAAATTTGAGCTCCTCTTTGGCATTTTATCATCATTATCTCATAAACTCCCATGGAGATACTGCATTTTGTAACTAGAAAACTATGACTCAGAGAACTTAAAGCTACTTGCCACTACTTACTGGTGGAGACAGGATTTGAAACCAGGTCTGCCTGGCTGCAAGGTCCCTACTCTTTCGGTCAAACCCAGCAGGGAAATTAAATAACATTCTCTGAAAAATGGCTGTCCTCAGAAGTAGCTACCTATGCTGTTGTAAGGGAAAACCTCTAAGACTGTGGAAAAGTCCTCTCTCGTTTTCTGGAGATTCCACAGAACTAGAAACCTTTTCCCAACTCACGCATTTCTCTCTGTGACTCCAGCTTTCTTCTATTTTACTGTTTATTAAAAATTACTGGGTTCTCCCCCTGGACAATGTGCTCTCAGTGGTTAGCAGGTCAGCCCCCCCACTGAAGGGTCGTGAGTTTCATCCTTAGTCAAGGGTTCATACCTGGGTTGCAGGTTCATCTCCAGCCCTGGTCAGGGTATGTGCAGGAGGCAACCAGTCCATGTATCTCTCTCCACCTATAATGTAGATACTAGCATTATTATTCCCATGCTGGAAACAAAGGCACGGAGATATGAAGCCACACTCCTACTTTGTGGCAAAGTGAAGGTTTAAAACCATATGATTTGAGCTCAGTGGTTGAGCATCTACCTATGAACCAGGAGGTCATGGTTGGATTCCTGGTCAAGGGCACATGCCTGGGTTGCAGGCTCGGTCCCCAGTAGGGGGCATGCAGGAAGCAGCCCATCAATGATTCTTTCTCATCATTAATGTTTCTATCTCTCTCTCCCTCTCCCTTCCTCTCTGAAATCAATAAAAATATATATTTAAAAATAAAACCATATGATTTGGTTCTAGAAATCAAACATCTTACCCACTGTGTTTCACCTGATTAAGGCAGGTAAGGAGGGAAGTAAAAATGTTATCTCCTAGGCCATCAAATCCTAGTGTCAACAAGAGGGGGAGCCTGGAGAGCACAATGGATCGAAAGCAAACTGTCATTCTCTGAAGAGCATCAGAATTTCTCTACACGGTTGAGAGGAAGAGTCTTGGAGATTAAAGAGCAAGCATATTGCTCTTCTTACCCTGTTGTTTGTTTGGAAAGGCTGGGTGGAGCCTCCTTTTAGAGCATGTGCATTTAAAGTCATTCTCCTGGTGGAGCCATTGCATGTCCGTCATCCATGCTGTTGGATGATCCACCTACACTGAAATTCAATTCCATATACCCAGGTATCTCACTGTTTAGGGCTGCTCTGGGGGAAAACAAAATTCATTTAAGATTTGCCTTCAATTTCAAGGTATTTAAGAGGAGTACACACATGAAATAGAGATGAATGGCCAAAAAATTAGTGGTATAAATAATAAGTGCAACTATACTTCAGGGAAAGAAATGTCAACACGGATCAAAGCAGCTTCAGGGTAGACTCATTCCTCTCTGAGCCTCATAGAACTCATCCTTGTTGTGTGGCACTTAGCATTATTGTCTTGCATTGTGGCAATTTGTGTACTTAGCTAAATCCCACTACCAGATATTGAGTTCTTCCACCAGGGAAGTTACCACAAATTTTCTAATTGGGGATATATATTATCTAGCATAGTGACTTTAAAAAACAAAACAAAAACTAAGCCCTCCAAAGTGCTTCTTGAACTTATCTAAATTGGGGCTAGAGCTGAGCCTTCAATGATAGATTGGTTTGTAAAAGGAAGAGATGAAAAGAATAAGCTAAGACAACAACTTAATAAAAAAATGGAAAGAAAAGGTAAGCTATTTCAGACCTCGTGGTAGACCAGCAGAAGGTTTGCCCAGGGGAGATAAAATGAGCTAGAAAGGCATCAAGAGTCATATTGAGAAGGCTAAGTTGTAAAATATGAACTTTCTCATATACACTGGTGGCTTTCAATCATGCAGACTAGAGGGATTTTTTTTTTCTTTTGGATTGACCCTGATAGTTCTTATTATGTTTGCAAGATGCCCTTAAGCAATAACCATTAGGAAGCTTCAGAGAAAAAGAGTTTATTACTTATAGGCTCTAGAATTTACAAAGTATGCCTGGGGACACATAGCCAGGATAGCCTAGTCTGGTATGAGACTCAGATTGACAAAGAGACAGCTAGAGAGAGAGAGATAGAGAGAGAGATAGAAGAGAGAGATAGAGGTAGAGAGAGAGAGAGAGAGATAGGTAGAGAGAGAGGTAGAGGTAGAGACGGAGATGGAGATGGAGTTAGAGACAAAGACATGACAGTGACAGTGACAGTGACAGTGACAGAGATAGCCAGGCTTAGGGGGAATTTGAATTTTCTGGGAAGGTTGTTAAAATCCCAGCCCAGGTGTTCTCCCTCCAGGGAGCATACCCATGCCATTCCCCTCCCCCACCCCTTCCCACACAGGCACATGTCTCCTGGCCTCTAAGGAACCAGGAGAGCAAGGGGCAGTGGCAGCTCATCCCGGGCTAACACCCTAAACATGTCTCCAAGGCCTCCTTTTCTCTGTCTTCCCAGTGAGTCAGTCCAAGCATTTTTGCTGAGGTCAATAAATTCTTGCTTGTTTTTCTACAAAAAAGAAAAAAAAGAAAAAAAGAAAAAAAAGAAAAAAAAATCCAAGCCCAGAGATCAGATAGTTGGGCATTAAGCAACCATGAGTATTTTGAAAATTCTTTCTGGATGATTTATACACCCAACTGTTGCTTTTGGCAATGAGAGGCTTTGGGGGAAAAAAAAAGTGTAACAACAACTACAAAAATGACATAAATGAAACTGTTAATTAAAATGTTTTTCCAAAGTGAAAAAGCTTTGATCTGAAATATACTTTATGTTGCCAAGTGTACAATAGGCAATTTAAAACTCCTCGTTATAGTTACAGTCTATTAAGAGGATTTATTTAGTCAGGACACCTTCAAATATTTTTATTTTGTCTAGATAAAATAAAATATTCAATGGATATTTTAAAATTAAAATAAAATTTTTAGATGAGAAAACTACTATATTCCTATCATAGAACTTTTGGAAACTACTGACATGTGGGGAAAATATCCCTTCAAATCCCACAACACAGAAATATCCATTATAATATGCTCACATAATTATTTCCCTTGCCAAGCCTGCTTCCCTTCCCCAGCCCACTTAAAAATTGTGTCCATTTACATATACATATATATATATATATATATATATATATATATATATATATATATTTTAGAGGCCCAGTGCAGGGTTCATGCACGGGTGTGGTCCTTCAGCCTGGCCTGCATCCTCTTGCAATCTGGGACCCCTCAGGGGATGTTGGAGGCCCAGTGCATGGATTTGGCCCGATACCCACAGGCCAGGCCGAGGGACCCCACTGGTGCATGGGCCTCTAGTATGCATATAAGATCTTTGGTTAATCTCTTCCCGCCCTCCCCGCTTCCCTCTGAGATTCATCAGTCTGTTCCATGTTTCCATGCCTGTGCTCTGAGAGTCAATACACATCATAGCTACAATTGGCAGTTGATACCCATCCTCCACCCAGCCACCATTTTTATTTCATTAACCTTGCAAAAGTGTTTCTCTTATACTAAACCATTTCACTTTTGGACTTTGCTCATAGAATTGTGGTGGGGTTTCACCATACATAGTGTTTTTTCTTCTTAATAGGATCAATGCAATTTGGCCCTCCCTGCAGGTTTTACATATTGAAAGCCATGCTGACCTGGAAAGTTTGCTTCTCTTACCTCACTCCATAGCTCCTGCTGTCATCTGGCATCAGGACAATTCTTTAATGGCCCCAAGTCTCGAAAATTTCTTGAAATCTGATTCTTTTACCTCTGCCTGAAGGCCTTTTCTCTTCCAAAACCTCAAACCAGGGGAACAGGAAGACAAGTTACACTGAGTGGCCAGATTATTATGATCTCTGAACGCATAATAATCTGGCCACTCAGCGTTTGTAAGAGACACTACACTTTTCTCTCCATTCCTTCTCCCACCCACTCTGCTTTCCCCCAGGAGCTCACACACAAATCTACTTCTTCAGGTTCCTTCTCAGCACAAATCAACTCAGGTAGATCTATACACGTGAACTCATGCATTCATCAGACACATCCAAATGTAAATCCTAGTTTATCTCAGCCAACGACCCAACTCTGCCTAAATCTAGGTAACAGGATCATTCCCTAGGAGATGAACAATAAGAGGATGGGCTTCCTGACTAGTAAAGATTGCTCCTGAGTCTTTTATTTTTCATAGCCAATATTTGGAAAACATGATTTGGTATTCAAGAGGAATTGTCAGGACACTGGCTGGGTAGCTCTGTTGGTTGGAGCATCGTCCTGATACACCAAGGTTGCTGGTTGGATCTCTGGTCAGGACACACACAGGAAGCAATCAATGAATGCATAGATAAGTGGAACAACAAATCAATGTTTTCTCTCTCTCAAATGAATAATTTTAAAAAAAAAAAAGAGCAGTTGTCAGGATGTAGAAAATCATTGCTCAATTCATTTGGCAATGACGATGGCCATTATGGTTTTAAGCAATTTTTGATTGTGCAATCCTTGTTGACACAGTGTTTCATCCAAGTAACTTGATTACTAATGCTGAACAGGAAAGCACCTACACGTGCTTCCAATGGTCATCAACCACAACAAGGAACCAATCCGCAATGTGAAGAATACCGCTTGAGAAACACACCTTGTGTCGGCAGGCAAGAGGAAGCAGAAGGAAAGCACAGTCCTGCTAGTGAAAGCCCTGGGGGGCAAGCTGCCCACTAGGTTGCACAATATCCTAATAGAGAAGCAACTTGATTCTTGAATTTGAGGTCCTGCATTTACTAAACTGTGTGAGAGATTCCCCTCTATATCATGACTTCCCTCTTCAGGCCTTAGCTTTGGCTTGTCACTCAGGCAGTTGAAATATATTATTTAAAAGATTCATAGAAGTTCTATTTTCTGAGTCCTTGAAAATGTGTTACCCTAACACATGAGCTAGAATTAATTCAGTATAAAATGTCATGGCCACAACCTTTTCCCTCAAAAAGTCTGTAGATGATTTTCCATGGGAAAAGTCAATCTGATTCATAATACTTTCTAGGTAACATTTTCCATCTCCCTCCCTCCCTCCACACACACTGGAATGTTCACAGTGCTTTTGCTTGTTTTGTTGTTGTTTTTTATTTTATTTTATTGTTTAAAGTATTACAAATAGTAGTACATATGTCTCATTTTTTTCCCCATTGACCTTCTCCTGGCCTCCTTTACCCCCCCCTCCACATGCCTTACTCCCCCCCCCCCCCCCCCCCCCCGCCTCGCTCCCCGCCACACGGGGCATTGCGTCCATTGGTTTTTGTTGGTTATTGTTTGTTCATTTGTTTTTGTTGGTTTGCCTTTGTACCAATTTAGTATCTACTATTTTCTTAATAACTAGTATGTAATTACTCCTACAGAGAGACTCATCTTTGTTGAGAGAAGGCTCTGATAAGCCTGAAAGGTGAAGAAAGGTTTAGCTCCAGGGCCCCTAGATTGATGTGATGGATCTAAACCTGAGATACATTGTGCTTAAGAGAAGGAATGTGCTGGCTGCTGAGAGAGGAGAGGTAGGAGGCTCCCAGAGCTTAGGTATTGGAGGAAGCACAGAAAGGGAGGTTCGGGAGATGTAAAAGCCAGCTCGGAAGCCAATGAAAAAAAGAGCCATTAAAAGCTATCCCTTAAAAAAAAGTTTGCTGAAAGGATTCTTGGGGGAGGGGGCACATTTATTTTACTTCTTTCCATAGGTATATTTATTTTACCAAACCATTTGAAAGTAAGTTGCAGACGTCATGACACTACCACACTTATGTCCCCTAGAAACTAGAACATCCTTCTGCACATCCACAATACTGTTTTCATACCCAACAATTCTAAAATATTCAATACCATCTAATATATGGTCCTTATTTATTTAAATCTTTCCAAATGGCCCAGCCAGCATAGCTCAGTGGTTGAGCTTTGACCTATGAACCAAGCGGTCACAGTTCAATTCCCCATCAGGATACACGCCCCAGTAGGGGGCATGCAGGAGGCAGTCAATCAATGATTCTTTCTCATCATTGATGTCTCTATCTATCTCTTCCTCTCCCTTCCTCTCTGAAATCAATAAAAATATTTTTAAATAAATAAATAAATAAATAAAAATAAATAAAATTTCTCCAAATGTTCTCCCCAAAAAGATCTTTTATAGATACACACACACACACACACACACACACACACACACACCCCATTCAGGATCCAGTTAAAGATCACACATTGGTTGTCACATCTCCTTACTGCCTTTAATCCAGATGAGTATTTCCTTCATGTTTTTTTTCCTGGGAGAAAGGCCTTGTCTATTAAGTAACTGACATCTTTAAAAATAATATAAGCTAGTTATCTTGTAGCTAACAGTCTGGATTAATGGCTAAATAGTTTGTGAGGCCCAGTACAAAATGAAAATGAATGGTGCTTTGTTCAGAAATTAGTAAGAATTTCAAGACAGTGAAAACAAACGATTAAACCAAGCATGGGTCTCTCCTAAGGGTGGGCTATATTTGATGGCACTTGCCACATGCCCATGAACCTGGTTGAAGCCAGATTTTATCTTCATTATTTGATTCCGAGTTAAATATTTTTGCCAAAACGACTACATAGGTGATGTGCACCTTCCGTTACATCATTTTAGGAGAAACACTCAGACTTGTTTATTTAGCTCAGGAAAGTTTTCTTCATAGTATTTTGATTCCAATTAGTTCAATTTCATCTTCAGGAACACATATCATTCTTAGGGTGGTTTCTAAAGTCGTTTGTGTCTCTCATCTTCCTTTTTGTGTTTTTCTTCTCCCTCTATTGTTTGGAGGCCTCATCACTCTGTCCTTCAAATTACTGGCTCAGTCTTCAACAGTGTTATATTTTGCTCTTTACTATCACCCTCCAGTAGCAAATGTAAATTCTACTATTAAATTTTAGTTTTCTATAAACGAACTGTTTCTTATTCCATACATCTCCCTTTTCATCTCATGAATTTTCTTTTCAACCTGTTTTTCTTTATAAACTTTCTTCTTTTAGTAAATAGAGGCTATATCTTTCTAATATCCTATAGAAGATGCTAAAACACTTTCTAAAATTTTCCTTTGGTTCTGAAAATTGGTAGCTTTTAGAAATCTGAGATTTCAAGATGAGATCCCCTTCCCCTCATTCTACAATATTTTAAAAATGCCCTAACTGGTTTGACTCAGTGGATAGAGCGTCGGCCTGCGAACTGAAGGGTCCCAGGTTCAATTCCAGTCAAGGGCATGTACCTTGGTTGCGGGCACATCCCCAGTAGGGGGTGTGCAGGAGGCAGCTGATCGATGCATCTCTCTCATCGATGTTTCTAACTCTCTATCCTTCTCCCGTCCTCTCTGTAAAAAATTAATAAAATATATTATAAAAAATACTCCATGTTGTGCTGGTTCTTGTTTCTGATCACTCATCTTTAAATTGAAAGAGCTAGCCCTAACTGGTTTGGCTCAGTGGAGAGAGCGTCGGCCTTCGGAGTGAGGGTCCCAGGTTCGGTTCCAGTCAAGGGCATGTACCTTTGTTGCGGGCACATCCCCAATAGGGGGTGTGCAGGAGGCAGCTAATCGATGTTTCTCTCTCATTGATGTTTCTAACTCTCTCTCCCTCTCCCTTCCTCTCTGTAAAAAATCAATAAAATATATTTTATAAAATAAAAATAAAAAATAAATTGAAAGAGCTAGCAGCATGTGGTTCTCAACAGAGAGAGTATTCAAATTTTCCCTGGCACCACTCCCTCAGAACTCCCTTCTCAGACTACAGTTGTCTGGAAGATTGATACGCACAGTTTTAACTCAGCTCCCTGTATCCAGGAGATGCTCATCTAATTTACCAACTAAACTGAAATAGGATATTTTCCTAGTCACCTTTTCTAGAGTTTTGACCCTGGGTTACATTTAAATGTTAATTTCTAGCCACTTTCCAAGAATTAACTGCCTAAGATCTGTCTTCTTGTTGTATTCATTTTAAAATATCAGTAACAGACAGATTTATTGAATATTTATCAAGAACTTAAAAAAAATCCTCCCCCAAGGACAAGCTTAGAGAAGAAGGGAGGGGGAGACAGAGAGAGAAAGAGAGAGAGAGAGAGAGAGAGAGAGAGAGAGAGAGAGAGAGAGATTGTTTGGTTGCCTTCTGTACATGCCCCAACCAGAGACTAAACCTGCAACCCAGGTATGTGCCCTGACCAGGAATTGAACCTGAAACCTTTCAGTGCACAGGACGATGCTCAACCAAATAAGCCTCTCAGGCCAGGCTCAAGCACTTCTAATTTACTCACTAGTGGCCTGGTGCATAGATTTGTGCACATTGAAAGGAAATTAATTAGAAGAAAGATTTGTGTGGTAATTACGTTACTGCAATATGGGCGAGTCAACGCTTATTTTTAAATTGCCGGTGCACATCATATGTACCAGCTGATCAGTCAGTCGGACGGTCGAACTTATGTATGGTTGGCCACTTAGCCTTTTATATAGAGAGATTTTATGTACCATTCAGGCTTTAGTCCTTTCCCGTAACCTAAGAAAGATTTGGGACATTTAATACAGGAATATTGTGCATCTCCAGTCAAGTTTGAACAACAATAAGAAGTGTGTTTTGCTTATTGTTTTTATTTGGCATTTGTACTACTGTCCATAGAATGAAAGCAGATAGTAAGATATTAAGAGTGGGAGAGAAGAAAGGTAAATAGAGGAAGTTGGTGGCAGCTCCTTCAGGATGTAGCCACTCAGATTAGGAAAGAGGTAGAAAAGAGGTAGAGAAGTTATGAAAAAGGAACTGTCAGGCAAAAAAAAAAAAATTACATCCCTTAAACAATGCAGATAATGCTCATGGCCTTAAAACTCTTCCAGCGCTTTTTTTCAGCCTCTTTGGAGGTAAAAGATGGGGATAAAGATATCAGCAGGGTGAAAGGTTCATGTTTGTCATGTGGAGAGAATCTATATATATAAAAGCCCAGCAACCGAACAGCAGAATGACCAGAATAACCGGTCGACCAGTTGCTATGATGCACACTGACCACCAGGGGGAAGACGCTCAACACAGGAGCTGCCCCCTGGTGGTCAGTGCGCTCCCACAGTGAGAGCACTGCTTGCTGACCAGGATGAGTGGCGCTCCCACAGCGGGCCAATCCCACAGGCCATGCCCCCCACCAGTGCACGAATCCGTGTACTGGGCCTCTAGTAAAATTATACTAAACCATCTAAGCAGTATTCAACTTGTACAGAAACCTCTCTTAACCACCACCTTTCCTGCTACAGTCAACCCATTCCTGGTTCACATCTCACCCTTATACCATGGTCCTCAAGCCAGGACATGCTAGTAGCTTTACAATCACTAACCAATGACAGACCCTCTTTTGTGTACTCAATTTAAAAGACACCAGCAATCTGGAAATTATAGTAGATGGAAGCTTATATAAGAGGCAGTCAAATAAAAAGCAAAGAGGTTAGGAAGTCAGTACAGAATTGTTTTATAATTGCTCAAAGCAAGCTCCACAAGCATCAAGCCCAAACCCAGGATTTCTGAAGGATGTCCATTCTTTCTTTGGCTCTGCGGCAATCTGAATGCAGTATTCTAAAACTTAAGGACCAAATTCTATGTTTAACTACCAAAACAACCTACACACAATAATGTAGGACAAAAACATAGTACATAAAAGGAAAATTCATTACAGAAGTAAATATACAGAAGAATAGTTGAACAGTAGTCTAAAAATATTACCCTACACATTTTTCTTCTGAGAAGTTCTTGTTTAACTTAGTAAATCTTCCACCATTAAACTTATTCTAAGAGTCTATGGCTTATTGCTCAAGGGAAGAAAAAACAAAAATATTGAAAGATGAAAGCAAAAATGTGAAGCTTTCTGAGGTCTTCAGTAGAAAGAAGCCATAGTGTGTGTTGAAGGCCATTAAAATGTAAAATCTATGCATCTGAGAGAGAAAAATATTTTGAGATTTCAAAGACACAGACTGAAATAAAAGGACATAAAATATATTCAACAACATTAAATTGGAATACGGGTTGAATTCGTTTCTATTCAAATAAGTAAAAAGTTTGAAGCAAATACAGCCCTGGCCTGGTAGCTCGTTGGTTAGGAATGAAAGAAATTTTAAAAATAAAAGGAAATACATAGTGGGTTGATGAAAGGCCCAGCACCACCCTTCCTCCAGGACATGCGTTGCCTGCTTGATGGGTGGGGTGGGGTGGGGACATATTTGGTCATAGAAATTCAAGGTAGGTCTAGAAATACCAGAGCTGAGGAGATTGTGTTTAAACTTTCCAGAATGTAGCCACAGGCTTGCAAACCTTGAGAAAGAGTTCTGTGTCCCACATGCACTTGAGCTGTAGAGTAGCAACGACTGAGGGAGATGTTTGGGGAGATGAATCCGAGGGTAGTCTCACTGTTTGACACACACTAAACCAGAGTATCTCTAAGTCCCCATTGCCATACCTTAGGGTTCAGAGGGACCTGAGAATGAGCCAAAGGACCCAATAGAACCCGACTCTGCATGAAGAGGTGGCCAAGAGTTCAGAAATAGCGGGTGCCTACCAAAATGTGTGTTCTTGTTTCCATACCAAGAGGTGACATCCTGGCTGGAGGGTGCATTTCCCAGCCTCTTGAGCATGTATGGCAAGATGTGTGGTTATTGCCAGTGGATTGTGAACAGAGATGATGAAGAAGTAGGAGTGCTTTCCCCATACTCTTTCCCCTTCTTCTGGCTGGAAGAAAAGACTCCAAACCCACTGACTTTCAAACTGCAGACTAGGAGAATCTATCAGACTGCAGCTGCCGCCTTCACTCCATCTGAAGATGTTCAAGACAGGCATATAGAAATCTTGACTGCCTGCCTTCCAAACTCAGAAACCGAGATTATTGTCTGCTCCAATCATTCACCTTTGTTTTTCTTTTGTTTCCATAGAGATGCCTCAGATTAAATGCTCGATTGCTTGAAAAAAAAAAAAGACTCCAAGCCCAGCCAGTGTGGTTCAGGGGTTGAGCGTTGACCCATGCACCAAGAGGTCACTAGTCTGATTCCTGGTCAGGACACATGCCCCAGTTATGGGCTCAATCCCCAGTGGGGGGCATTCGGGAGGCAGCCAATCAATGTTTCTATCTCATTGATGTTTCTATCTCTCTCTCTCTCTTCCTCTCTAAAAACAATAAAAACATATTTTTAAAATAAAATAAAAATATAGAATGCTTGAAAGAAATAGGTTGAATGAAAATAACACAACAGTTATTAAAAAAAGACTCCAAGCCTTAGGGTCATGGTTCCCCCATATAGTTTGACAATCACAGTGAATTCACTGGGGATGCATAGGAGATATTAAATATTGGCAGGAAAGTGTAATATCAATAGAAAACACTATAATGAACCAAAATTGGTATTTGGGATACTTTCTAAGACACGCCGCCCCCCCCCCCCCCCCCAGTGGATGCTTGAAATTGCATAGTACCAAACTATAGATGTTTCCTATATGTGTAAGAGACTAACAATAACTAATAATAAAATAGAACACTTGCAAAAATATACTGTAATAAAAGGTGAATGTGGTCACTTGTTTCAGGGGATCCCTTGCTGAAGTCTTCATATGGGCTCAGTATTTTCTGGTGTAACACGTTGCTGTCAATCAGAACAAATTTTCTATTCATATCTTCCGCTCACAAATGTGATGCCTGTGCCTTCTTAACTAAGCATTTACCATGCACTGTGGCTGTAACTTTTGAGTTTGAGGTGCGACAGCAAAATGAGCAAGAATTTCTTTGTCCTTCTTCACAATTAGACAAATACAAGATGGACACTTCCCATAGATCTCGGCAATCTCAGCATGTGACTCTTTTCTTTCCTCATTAAGTAGAGAACGTTCACCTTTTCACTTAAAGGAAGCACTTTACAGCTTCTCTTTGGCATATTCGAATTGCAGCGTCACTGCTCTTGCACTCTGGGGCCATTACTAAGTAAAATAAGGGTGACATTAACACAGGCACTGCGGTGCTGCAACAGTCGATTTGATACCTGAGAAGGCTACTGAGTGACTAACAGGCAGGGAGTGTATACAGCGTGCAGATGCTGGACACGGGGTGATTCACATCCTGGGCAGGATGGAGCAGGATGGCATGAGATTTCATCACGCTACTCAGAACAGCACACAACTTAAAACTTATGAATTGTTTATTTCTGGAATTTTCCATTTAATTTTTTTTGGACCATGGTTGACTGCAAGTAACTGAGACCATGGAAATCGAAACCACAGATAAGGGGGTATTACAAATTTTTGAGGAAAATATAGTACTATCCAGGACACTGAGCAAATTACTACTATTATTAAATTGTCCATAACTATTTAACCCTTTGCACTCGCTTGCTTTTTTCTCGATTCCTTTATTCTAATGCTAACCGTGTCGAGTCAAACTCGACATCCAAGTGCAAAGGGTTAAAGGAAGTGTTAGATATTTCTTGTCGCCTGCAGCCCCAAGAATACGATATTGAGATTCTAAGGGCACTATGAACCAAGAAAGATTGGAAACCTCTGCCTTAGGAAACAATGGAAGATAAAAGGAGGCTGGGTTCCAAAATTCCTACATGCAGAAAAGCCACCTACCAATTAAGAACTCCCACATTGAGTTTGAATATCAACCAGAAATTAATTTCTGTTGCATTTACCTACTGAACTTTTAGAGTTTGTCATTGTAGCTAGTGATGACTTAGAAGAACTCTTAATACCATAGCTTGTGGCCCAACATGTGGATTTTTGCAGCTTGAGCTCTGAAGCTGCTGACAAGGCATGACTTTGCCCTTTTGGGCCCCGAAACCACCTGCAGGGCAAGCAGCCCCCTGGGCTGATTGTGCTGTTTGGTAAATCATACCCCCTGTGCAACTGATAAGCAACACTCCTTGTACTGGAACCGCTGGACCAAAGGCCTTTGTTCTGTGAACCCAAACTGACATTAGGACATTGATAAATGCTGAATCGTATGTTTCCCACTGTTCATGCCATTGAAAGTTCAGTTGCCCCCACCAATCAGAAATGAATGATGGAAGTTTACAACCTTGTCTCCCTAGCCATGCTTCTTTTAAAAACTATGTTTTTGTGAGGACGTGGAGAAAAGGCAACCCTAGTGCACTGCTGGTGGGAATGCAGACTGGTGCAACTAGTGTGGAAAACAGTATGGAGTTTCACTAAATATTAAAAATGGAATTGCCTTTTGACCCAACAATCCCACCTCTGGGAATATATCCTAAGAATCCAGAAACACCGGTCAGAAAGAATATATGCACTCCTATGCTCATAGCAGTTATTTACAATAGCCAACATCTGGAGACAGCCCAAGTGCCCATAAATAGATGAGTGGATAAAAAGATGTGGTACATTTACACCGTGGATTATTATGCAGCTGTAAAAAAGAAGAAACTCTTACCCTTTGTGACAGCATGGATGGACCAGGAATTATTATGGCAAAAAAAAATAAGCCAGTCAGAGAAAGATAAATATGACTTCACTAAATGTGAAAAATAATGAACAATATAAAGGGACAAACAAAATAGAACCAGAGGCATGGATACATGGAACAAACTGACAAAGGTCAAAAGGGAGGAGGGTTTGGGGAAGACTGAATAAAAAAAGGTGAAGAGATTAGCCAAAGAACATACATATGTAGCCATGGATACAGATAGCCGTGTGGTGAAGGCCAGGGGAGGGGGAGCTGGGGGCTGGTTAGAGGTGGGCAAAGGGAGGTGGAAAATGGGAACATCTCTAATAGTGTCAACAATAAAAAAATAATAAATATGTAAGATAAAAACTATGTTCTTCTCTCCCCTCCCCATTTCTCACTCCCCACCTTCCAACTCAGAGGGTGTCTTTGATTCATACTGAGGGCTACGTTCTCTGATTTGCAAATCATCAATTCTAATAAAATGATAATATGCTAATTAGACCGGGTTGACCAGACTTCTTCCAGTTGTCCAGTCCTCCTTCCGGACAAAGCCACAGTGGCGGGGGCTGAGGCAGAAGCGGTTAGGGGCGATCAGGCCGGCAGGGGAGGGCAGTTAGGGGCAATCAGGCAGGCAGGCAGAGGGGTTAGGGGCAATCAGGCAGGCAAGCAGGTGAGCAGTTAGGAGCCAGTGGTCCTGGATTGCGAGAGGGATATCCAACTGCCGGGTTAGGCCCAAAAGCGGGATCAGGCCTAAACCGGCAGTTGGACATCCCCCGATGGGTCCCGGATTGGAGAGGGTGCAGGCCTGGCTGAGGGACACCCCCCATGCACAAATTTCATGCACCAGGCCTCTAGTATATGAATAAAACTCTTTTAATTTCTTTTTGAATTTTTGTTAACACTAGCATTACCCTAACTAATACACAAAGTGTGTAGGAATCTAGACCTGAGGCCAAGAGCCAGAAATGTTAACAGTGGATCCCTGCACACCGCAATGAGGACAAGAAGAGAGAGGCTGCCCTAACTGGTTTGGGTCAGTGGATAGAGCGTCGGCCTGGAGACTGAAGGGTCCCAGGTTCGATTCCGGTCAAGGGCGTGTACCTTGTGGGCACATCCCCAGTAGGGGGTATACAGGAGGCAGCTGATTCATGTTTCTCTCTCATCGATGTTTCTAACTCTCTCTTCCCTCTCCCTTCCTCTCTGTAAAAACTCAATAAAATATTTATTAAAAAAAAAAAAAAGAAGAGAGAGGCTACATTTCACCGGAGGCTACTAAGCAAAGAGAATAACTCACAGAGCAGATGCCCTTTATCCGATATCAGGTCATGCATAAGCCCCTGCAACTAAAACCAACGTCAAGGAAAAGGGTAAGGAGGAGGCAAAGGATGCTAAGAACTTAGCCCAAATACCTTAAATTTGGCATTATAAAACGTCTGCCATCAGTGGATAAGTGTTTGAGTGCTAAATTAATTATACCTTTTAGAAAAGAAACAAGTTTACCTTATATACATTTCATTCTGGAAATGTAAAATTTTAAATCCACCATATATATGTTACAGTAAGAAGTACAGAGGCCACTGTCTCTGTTTCTACAACTGGTCACCCAGCTGTAGATATTCATGACTTCTCCATCTTCTTTCCATGCCCTCCTTGCTCTGCATCAGCATTTCAGCTTATTGGGGTTCTTTGTCCATTGGGTGTGGAACCTAAGTCCCTGGTGGTGCTGCCTAGATGAGGTGACAGCACTTTGGGATCCATTTCAATAGGACATGGTGATATAAGTAAAGAACTCCCCTGAGCTCCTTTCATTGCTCCCTTCTCCTTCTGTGAAACAATGTTGATTCCATTCAATAGTCAGGCTCGATCACTCTAACACTGTAATCCTATTCTTGCCCATCTCCCCCCCCCAAAAAGAACACAATAGAGACCAGGCAGCAATTTTAAATTCCAATTCCATGCAATTATTATTGTGTCTCTTGGTGGAAACTTACTTCCTCCCCCGTTCGCTGAAACTTCTAAACCAGTGGAGTCCACATTCATGAAAAATTGGTACCCGGTGTAGAGTAATGGACGGTAAGCAGCCCCAAACCACAGTGGTCTACTATAGAAGTAATAAAAACATTTCACGGTCAACACCGTTGTGGACCCTCCTCTCAGCTTTGGTATAAGTTTTGCTGTTCATTTCCTTCCCAGATATACAAACCCTGCACAACTTAAAGGAGGCAAGGTTCATCTTCATCTAATTCAGTCATTTTCAACGGAGGGTAATTTTGCCTTTTAAGGGAACATGGTAATATCTGAAGACATTTTTGATAGTCACAAGTTGGGAGTGGGGGTCATACTGGCATCCAGAGGACAAAGACCAGGTGATGCATGGAAGAATCCCCCACAACAAAGAATGATATGGACCAAAATGTCATAGTGCTGGGGCTGAGAAACCCTGGTCCAATTAATTTGTTTCTAAGTATAATTTGTTTCCCCCACTAGAATGCAAGCTCCGTGAGGGCAGAAGCTTTGTCTATCTGTCCTATGCCTGGACATGGAAGTCAACAAACATTTGGTCACCAAATAACAGATGAATAAGTGTCTCATAGCTCACACCAGGCCTTCTCATATACATGACGGCGTCTGAACACCGGGCTCCAGAGGTTGCAAGGGTAAGGTGGGGAAGGGAGTACAGGATAGCAGGACTACAGTCTTTGGGTGGAACAACTTCTTTGAATGCACTAATGCAGTTCTCTTCTCAACATGGCACAACCAAATGCTCATTATTTTCCTTCACTTTTATTTTCCAACTTGAAGGAAAGTGTGCAGTTTTTACAATGCCCTCAATTCCTTCATTCATGAAATGACATTATTATCCCGGTACTGTGATAGGTAACTGGACAAAATTATGACTCAGGACTTGTGTTTAAAAATTTGCACAGAGGTTTGGAGTAATTGTTTTGTATCCTTTCTAATAATCTTTTAAATTGAATCTATTGGGGTGACATAGGTTAATAAAATTATATAGATTTCAGGTGTACAATTCTGTAATACACTGTCTGTACGTTGTATTGTGGTGTTCACCACCCCAAGTCAAGTCTCCTTTCAACGTATTTCCCGCTAGAGGAAATAGGTTGTCTTTCCTTCACATCTCCCCTTAACGTTTCAGTTAAGCTTGGGAGAAAGTCCAAGGGAGAAGAGTGGGTGCCTAGGCCCCACCTCTGTGGTGGCTTGTCCCGCCCTGGGTCCCCTCACTGTACCTTCAGCACAGCTCCATTCTAACCTTTTTTTTTTTTGGCCATGCCCCACCTAAGCATCTCTGAAATCCTGATGCCCCCCCTGCTGCCCCCGTGACATATAATTCTTGTTATTCAAAATGTGAACTCCTATTCATGTGGAGGAAGCCTAAAAGGCCATCAATTTGGTCTAAACAGGCTTCCAGAGAACGTGACATCCATGAAAGAGAAAAATAAAAGAATTTAAGGACAATTGAAGTCCTGAGGAAGAAATCACTACGAAATTGTTTAAAAAATAATAATATGAAGTGATATGAAAAAATAGCAGTTTCAAAACATCATAGAGAACTGAAATGCATAAATATGTCACAATATATATTTATATACTGTATATGAGGCCCCTAGAACCATAAGAAATGCAAAAAAATTCACTGTTAATAACTCATTCTCGAATTGCCCCCCTTAAAATCAAATTACCCCCCTGTGGGGCGTGTGCCCCACGTTGGGAACCACTGCACTGATGGCAACCTCGGAGTACCTGTGTATTTGCATGGCTTTGTCCCTTCTTGGCTGTGGCAGGGCATGCTCTTGTTCTAAAACCACTGGTACCTGACCCACAAGATGGGCTCAATAAATGCTTATTGAATGAATAAAATACCTTTTGCCTACTTCACAATGTCACCTAGGGCACCCTCTGCCAACTTCACAATGTCACTCAAAGGCATAGTTTTGCCTACTTCACAATGTCACTTGCAACGGACTCTGCACCGAAATGGGGACTTCACAGCCCTGTCCGGATCACTCTCCAGTGGAGGCTCCAGCCAATGAAGAGAAAAGCAAACGATCAAAAAGTCTTGAGCAGCAGCAGATGGATTTGGGTTGAACAGCCTGGGCTGGAGGGGCGCTGATCCCGGAGGGATACAGGACCTGTGGAGACCAGTCCGGAATGGCCAAGAATCCCAGCTGCGCGTAGGCAGGGGCATGCATTTCCCCATTGCGCAGGGTGCCTCTTCCCGCTGCTGCAGAGGAGTGGCCGGCCCTGGAGACGGAGGCTAGCGGGGCTGACCTGAACTGGTTTGTACAAACCTGGGGCTGCACAACTGCCGACGAGTGCAGAGAAAGTGGTGCGTAACGTTGCCAAATCCCAGCCGTGCAGCTGGGGAACTTTCCCAGCCCGGCCCACTGGGCGCTAGAGGGTCTGGAAGGACCCGCCTTTCCCAGACTAAGGCACCCTAGGGCGAAGGTTGTTCCCAAGGCCACGTGAGGCTTCCTCGCCCTCAAAAGCCCCAAACCAGCAGAACTAATGAAAGAGGAAAGTTAAGGGCGCGCCAACTCTGAGACGGGCGCCACGCTGCCGGCTCACGAGCCGCTCTTCCAACAGCTGCCACTGCCGCCGCCTGGTCCATCCGAGCCGAGGTCGCGGCCGCAGAGCGATGTCCCTCCGGCTGCCCGCGCCGTCGGCCCCGCCGCCGCCGCCGCTGCTGCTGCTGCTGCTGTTGGCCGCCGCAGTGCCGCCCAGCCTGGCAGGTGAGCCGCGCGCGCCCCGGGAGAGGCCCCCGCGGCCCGCCGCGCGCGCTCAGCCAGCGCCGCCGTGCGCTCCAGCCGAGCCCGGGGTCCCGCCAGGTGTACTTCCCGCGGGTGTCGGGTTCTGGGTGGGAACCACGGACTGCGCCTCTGCGGGGCACTGACAGGGCTCGCTCCCGCGCCGGGTGGCTCCGGGCCGGCCCGGGAGAAGCACAAGGGTGTGTGCTCCTGCGAACTTAAAAAGTGTTGGCCAGAGTTCTTGGCAGACACATCGGTTCACTCCTGCACCACTCGGCTTGCTGAGCCCGGCCGGTCCTCAAAGCGCCAGCCAGAGGACATCTAAATATATTTATTCCCATCAGAGAGGTATGATTCCGGGCTGTCTTTCCCCCGCCCCTCCCCCCTTAATTGTCAATCATCTAAACAGGATTATTATCCCCATTCTACAGATGAGACAAATTGAAATTAAGAGAAATTCCGTAATTTGCATGAAGATACACAGCATAGGAAGGCAGAGCTGAGACGCTTAAGGGCGTTTGCTTAACTACTCCCCTCTTAGTAAAACAGGTTTTATCCCCTAGAGATATTGGCTATTATCTGTACCCTTTGCGGAAAAAAAACAAGCAAAAAAAAAAAAAATACCCTGGATTTGTCACTTTC
Source organism: Eptesicus fuscus (assembly GCF_027574615.1). Classification (NCBI taxonomy): domain Eukaryota; kingdom Metazoa; phylum Chordata; class Mammalia; order Chiroptera; family Vespertilionidae; genus Eptesicus; species Eptesicus fuscus. The sequence continues at coordinate 82,172,110 of NC_072479.1, forward strand.
ACTCCCAATGAATAAGATCAATATTAACTACCTGAAAGACTTCAAAAGTAATATAAAGAGAGGATTTATTTTGCTTTACTTCATAATCCCTTTTCTGCGCCGACCTTGGGTAAGAAGAGGGTGGAGTTTAGGGGTGCGTACCCCTTCCCAAAAGAGTGTACTGATTCTTGTTACATTGCCTTCCACCAGATATCAAGACCTTTGTTTTCACAACTTGCCCACTTATTACTATTAAGTTTTCCCAGTCTGTTAAGCTGCCCGGGCTTCTGAGATCGGAAGTGACTCACCCCCAGGCTCCTGACTAGATTTACCTCCACATTCTGGTCTTTCCCAGGACTGGGGAGCTCCCGTGGGCATCACCTTCTAGCACGGGGAGACTTCATTCACACGTACCCGGGACAGGCTAGATAGAGTGCCCCAGATATGGAAAGGGTTTTTGTGCCTTGGACACTGGCTGAAACTTCTCTCTCTTTTCTGTTCTTTTGGATTGTTAGGATTGTTTTAAATATTTCTGTAGATGGGAGGCGGGGCAGCCTGAGGAGTGAGGAGGAGACATTATTTTTTTCTGAAGATGGGACACTGTTTATTCCAGAAGGTATCGCCTGGCAAGCAACTGCTTCTTAAACTGAGTTCCCCAAATGATAGATAAGCTGACTCCATGCCAGGTGGGTTGGAAGTCAAGGTGGAAAGTGAGGGCGTTTCTGCTTCTCGTCATCCTGCCAGCCCTGTGCCCGGCAGTACGGACAGACTTCTTAACATGGCGTCGCAGGACAGCTGGTGACGGCCACGCTGACTGTTTCAAAAGATGTGATCTCTGTGTCCTTTGTTTCACCCCTAGTCACCACGTGTCCAAGGCCGGTTTTTGGCGCTTTGTCTTGCCTTCTAGATTTCCAGCAACTGAGGACAGAGAACAAGTCTTTGCCGCCACTTGCTTTTCATGTTTTCTCTGAAGTGCCCTGCTCAGTACTTTGAATTTAGTGAGTACACAATAAACACTCAAGGGAATGCATTTTTATCCCCATGGATTTTTTAAAAATATATTTTATTGATTTTTTACAGAGAGGAAGGGAGAGGGATAGAGAGTTAGAAACATCGATGAGAGAGAAGCATTGATCAGCTGCCTCCTGCACACTCCCTACTGGGGATGTGCCCACAACCAAGGTACATGCCCTTGACCGGAATGGAACCTGGGACCTTTCAGTCCGCAGGCCGACACTCTATCCACTGAGCCAGACCGGTTTCGGCATCCCTGTGGATTTTATATCCACTAAGATGCACCTATTTATCCACAAACAACCTCTTTAGCATGTTTATTCTAGCTCTCTCTCTCTCTCTCGCTCTCTCAAACTATTACAGATTTTAGATGTATAATAGTGTTGGCTTTATCTTTCCAGACTGAAATGCTCCTATTTGTTTTTAATGTCTTGGATAATTTTTCTAAACTGTTTGTATAGTGAAGTTAGGCTGTCACTAGGGAAAGGGATGGGTTGGTTGCCAAGAGACTTGTAAGATGGCATGAGCCTTGGTAAAACTGGTTCCAAATCTGGCCCTCGCACTTGCAGGGCTAGACTCCAGAAATTCATTCTTTCCAGTGCTCCAGAGCTTATCGGATACAAGGAAACTGATTTCACCCTGATAAACACACAAGTCTACTCACTAAAATACCAGTTGTTAATTTTTAGCAGATTGGATATTTGCATAGTCCGCTCCAGGCATGTTCTTATACTCAAACTGCAAGGGGCAGATAATGTGAGGGATTCAAAGATGGAGGTCTGATTCATCTGCCTCCAAGTAGGACTCGACACTTCCATCAGCTCCTCCACTGGCAGTGCTCGCCTGGCATGCTAGCTCCTGACTGTGGGCACTGCCTTTTCCAGGCTTCCATGGCTCACCAGTGTCCACCCGAGACTAACAGATTGTCTCTCTAGATAGGTAATACCTTTATGTGGCTGTCAAGGAGTTTACTGTCCTGTGAGTCTTTCAGTCTCCTTAAGGTGACTTAGCAGACCTTTGTTTGAGACCAATCTCAATTGCTCCTTTAACTTTGAAGGCATTCTTATTTCAAATTCACTTACAGTGGTTGCTCCATATGTTCAGTTTATTCTGTTATTCATTTTTTAAAAGTAACTCTATAGGGTTAGAGAGGTAGTATTGAACTCCACAAACAGAAACCGTGGAGCTGGATGCCCATGTTTGAATCCTGGCACCAACACTTACTGTGCGACCTTAAGTAAATTATCTAATCCTCTATGCCTCTATTTCCTCATCTGTAAAATGGGTATTATAATACTACTAGAGGCCCAGTGCACTAATTTGTGCACGGGTGGGGTCTGGCTGGCCCACCCCGATGGGGGGGGGGGGCAATTGGGAATGGGGGCAGGGCCAGCCCAGGGGCAGGGCCGGTAGGCCCCTGGTGGAACTCCCAGTTGAACTACCGGTCTAGGGGACAATTTGCATATTAGCCTTTTATTATATAGGATGTCTCTTAAAAAGGTTGTGAGGAACAGTGCCTGCTATATACAGTAGGGGTTATATACAGTCATATGCGACAAAATGACATTTCAGTATACTGCATAGACAATGGTGATCCCATAAGATTGTAATGGAGATGAAAAAGTCCTATTGCCTAGTGATATCATAGCCATTGTAACTCATAGTGCAATGCATCACGCAGATTACAATTGCCTACAGTATGCAGCACAGTAAAATGCTGTACAGGTTTGTAGCCCAGGAGTTGTAGGGGCACAGAATTTGTCACCCCCAAACATGTCTGTTTGGCATAGGATTATTTTAGGTTGGTTAATTTAAGAAACAGTAGACAGAGAACTCATGGACATGGACAACAGTGTGGTAAAGAAACAGTGGGGAGGGGGTGGGTGGAGGCAGAAGAGGGCATGGAGGGGATAAATGGTGATAGAAAAATAAACTAAAAATACAAATATATATTTCAAAGCAAAAAAAGAAAGATGGAGGGAGTAAGGAAGGAAGGAAGGAAGGAAGGAAGGAAGGAAGGAAGGAAGGAAGGAAATAGGAGAGGTCTGAAAACCAAATAAGTTACCCTTTCTAAAATCTCCTTTTGTAAATGTGTCTCCCTCACTGGACCAGGAAGAGGGGGATGACTTTATCTCTAGAAATTCTCATCAGTGCATCAGGCAACAACTTAAATCTGCATAACAACCTTACTCTTGTTACACTGTGCTTTTCCTAGTAACTTCCCTTAATGCAATCCCCCACTCCAACATCATCTTTTGTCTTCATCTGAATATGATAGTTAAGGTCGTTGCTTTAGCCATTTTTGTGAATTACTCAGTTTTTCTGGGTCTCTCTCATATATCTAGGAGGTTTACATGTTATTAGATTTTTGTTTTCCTCTTTCTAATCTGGCATAAGGATTATTTCCTGGATGGCTCAGTCAAGAACCCAGAAGAGGGAAAATTATTTTTCTCCTCTACAGAGCCTAGGTGTGTAGTAAGGTCTCAGGGGAGATTCTCAATAGAATATTCATCAGCTTTCCAGGTGTGTCCTTTCAGGGTGGTGATCTCTACTGATTGATGGGCACTAGGGTAGGGGGTCATTAGTCATTGCATCTGGTCCTGATGTCAGCCAAGCCGTGACTTTGTCTGGTTTTGCTGCTTTTCTGGGCCAGGAGCTGAAACACAACTGAGGCCTAGATGTCATTTCTAGTTTGACAAAAATACTGTCTCTTTGGTCAACAGACCGGAGGCTTTGTTCCTAAGATTGTTTGATGCTGATCAGAACCTCATTGTCCTAAGGGCTTAATGCTTAAAGGAGTGGTGGTACAGCAGAGTAGGAGGCCGGTGGGTCAGGGTGTGGGATGGGAATCAGCTATCTGTCTCACTTTCCTTGTTCTACTGGCCAAAGAATTTCCTACTTTTTACTATTCTGCCTCATTTGTACTACTGAAAAAACAGGAATTTACTTAATGTGGTAAAAAAGTGAAACTAATAGAGGTAGTGAAATTATGTGGAAACTTTAGTCTATACCTTGAAACTGTGTCGGAACAAACCACAGATATGTTATAATCTTCCTATGAGAGGTTGTGAACGTCTCTTATTTGAAAGGCACAGCTTGCAAGTGCAATTACAAACCAATGTAAGGAAGTATCAAGTTATGCAAATCAGCGTTTGCAAACCTAAGATACCAAAATTCTAATTCACAATTAGAAATCAAGGATTTGCCCTAGCTGGTTTGACTCAATGGATAGAGCTTCTGCCTATGGACTGAAGGGTCCCAGATTCCATTCTGGTCAAGGGCATATGCCCGGGTTGCGGGCTCAATCCCCAGGAGAGGGCTCGCAGGAGGCAGCCAATCAATGATTCTCTCTCATCGTTGATGTTTCCATCTCTCTCTCCCTCTCCCTTCCTCTCTGAAATCAATAAAGATATATTTTTAATAATAATAAGTAAATAAATAACTATAATGGCTTAAAAGTTATTAAAGGATTTAAGAAAATTAAAAATAAAATAGCATGGTACTCAAAAAACCAGAAAGAGATGATACATGGAGAAAACATTGAGGAATGGAGGACACCAATTAGGGGTGAGTCAAGAAACTCAGATTTTGGCTTAATTTTCAAAGCACCTGCTAAATTGGTTAGATTGTTAGCAGTAAATTTTTATCGTTGAATTCTCATGAGGACTGGTAAGGGTTTTCTCATGCATGGGGACACACTAGTGTCAAAAAAAACACACACACAGAGATTTGCAGAAGTTTATTACTTGTGGTCAGGAAATAGGAAATTAGGAAGTACCAGTAACAATGAAACCATGGCCCTTGAGTGCTTAGATTGAGAGCAAGCCAAGTGTATAACAAAAGGAGCCGCTGGAATGGAAGGTGAAAGGAAAGGAAGGCCAGGATGCTGGATGAAAAATGCCAACATTTTGGAGAATGGAATAAAGCTAAAAACATGCTATGTGGGCAGAACTGAAAGAGAAGAAACTGACACCTCTTACCTTCCTTTTTTTATAGTTCCTGTTTATGACCACACCCCTGCTGCAGCAAATTGTGGCTGCTTTTTATTTAGTCAGCCATGCTTTCTCATTTCCCTACCAGACTCACTGGAGGTGAGGGTGCAAGAGAATGTGTGAGAAAGGCTGATGAAGGGCTGAGGTTATGGCCTTTGTGGCCCAAAATCAATTTGGAAAGCATATTTATTTATTGTACTTGGGAGGAGAAGGGAAGTTTCTATGGATATTGCCCACAATTGTCAAGTTGTGGCCAATGTATGGCTTTATTAACAACTAGAGACCCGGTGCATGAAATTTCATGCACTGGAAGGGGGGGGGGGTCACTCAGCCTGGCCTGCCCCCTCTCACAGCCCGGGAGCCCTCAGGGGTGGGAGGTGACCTGGCAATCAGGGGAAGGCAGTGCCCCATCACACCTCTGCTGCTGCCACTGCCAGCAGTGCAAGCCTCAGCCGGCCCTAGTTACCTGAGCCTCGGGTGGCCCTGGGCAGCTGGGCAGCTGCCATCCGAGGCTTGCCTGCACCTTGGGCTGGCCCTGTGCAGCTGGACAGCTGCCATCCAAGGCTTGCCTGAGCCTCGGGCCAACCCTGGGTGGCTGGGGGGCTGAGGGGACTGGGGCACTCCGGAGGCAGGCGCGCAGCAAGGCCGGGCCCCCTGGGCCCAGCCTTGCCGCATGCCTGCTGCCCTGGTGGGGCTGAGGGGACTGGGCGCCGCCATCTTTGAGGGCGTGGCAGTCAAGTTAGCATATTCCCTCCTTATTGGCTGTGGGTGCTGCCATCTTTGAGGGTGGGGCGGTCAATTAGCATATTCCCTCCTTATTGGCTGTGGGTGCCACCATCTTTGTGACAGTGTGAGGGTCAGTTAGCATATTCCCTCTTTATTAGATAGGATTAGACTATTTGTTTGGCACTGGGAGTCTGTTGACAAAGTAGTCTGCACCTACCTCTGATAGTCAATGTCATTACCTCCCCTTAACCATTTTTAAATCAAGTCCACCATTGTAGTCTTGATGCTCTAGGATTAATATTGTACTTTCAGTGCTTATTAGATAGATAAAGTTACAGCAAAAAGCAGAATGTTGAGTCATTTTGAATGTTGACAACAGATAACATTACATATATATAAAATCTGAGCTAGAATTTCAAGTATCTTAACCACTAAAAACTTAGTATGTCCAAAACTATACCTATATTTCTTCCTAGTCCTTTTGCCCATCTGCTCCCTTTCTCAGTGAATGATACAACATTCATCCGCTGATTCTCAACTTACAACCTGAGTCATTCTGACCTCCTCCCATCTCTCTGATGGCCTGAATATAAAGTTTGTCTTTAACCTGAGCAGCTACGCAATGGTTTCTTAGGCAGAGAAATTAATGCATTATATACCATTTCTTTTTTTCTGTGGGTTTTTTTCTCTCACTAACTAAGTCTTCCTTTCACAAATACTTATTGAGTATCTGCTATGGGCTAGGCACTATTCCTAATGCTGAGGAAACCATTTTGGGCCTCAGGAGTTCATAGGTAGGAGCAAGAGCAGACATGTAAGTTACAGTACAAAGGGATAAGACCTAAACTGTATACACAAGGTACATTGAACTTGTAGAGCAAGTCAGCCCCTTCAGAGGGGGTGCTGTTTTCTGAGTCTTAAGTCGCCATTTTGAGATTGCGGGGTGGTTAACAAGACAGAAACTGTCAGGCAAAGGAAGCAGCATATGCAAAGTCACAGGTGCTGGAACAGCACCTGGCAGGTTGGAGCGCTGTATGTAATGGTTTCCAGATCACAAAATGCCTGGGGTGGTGGATGTAGCTGGATAGGTAGGCAGAATCCAGATCATGAAGGCAGATAGTATGAGCTGAAGAATTTTATTTCTAGGAAATAAAAGCCACGGAAGATTTTGGGTAGCCAGGTAAACAAATCAGTCTTGTGTTTCAGAAAGGTCACTCTGGCAGAAGAGAAGTTAAGGCTAGTTGTGATATTAAAGTAGCACAGAAATGTAGAGCTGAAGACTGGAGGGAGATATATTTAGGAGGTTTTCATTAAACATGTGTTATGAGAGAGAGAGAGAGAGAGAGAGAGAGAGAGAGAGAGAGAGAGAGAGAGGAGGCCTGCATGGACTGGGGTTTCAGGCTAAGAAATCACAGAGACAGCAAGAGATGGATTGGGAGAAAATATGAGTTTCGTTTTGAATCATGTAAATTCCTAATGCGTATAGAATCATCCAGACAGTGTTATCAAGTGTGCTGTTAGGTCTACAAGACAGTCAAAGGAGGAGGAGATTCAGAAGAGAGTGTTGTCCCAGACACATGGGAGGAAAGAATTTTAAGAATGAGTGGTCACCAGGGTCAAACACTTTCAGGCATTTGTGTGACTTTGGGAGTCAAGGATTTCATTTGTGACCCAGCCAGTTGGGGTGGGTGCCAGCCTGCCACAGGCCCGAGTGCAGAAAATGAGGAAGTGAAGTCAATGGGGCCTGGAAGTGAGTCGGTCATTGTCACAACTGTGTCACCAGCACCTATCAGAGTCCCAGATACAGCATGCTCTATAAAATGTGTAATAATTTTATGAAGGGAAAGATTCTAGCAGTAGCCAGAGCTGCTCACAGGATCTCTACAGAGAGCTTCTGTGGTTGGTTTGCTTTGATCTGAGACAGTGGAACACGTTAATTTACTAAACAGGGAGGAGCCACTGCAGAGAGAGAACTTCAGGGAACAGGTGCAAGAAGATTTAGGATGAAACAAAGTTCCTAAGTGAGAGGGGTGGAATCCAGAGCATGCCTGGGTAGAGGGATTGAAGTGAAGAAGAAGAGAGACGCCCTAATTGGTTTGGCTCAGTGGATAGAGCTTCAGCCTGCGGACTGAAGGGTCCCAGGTTCGATTCCGGTCAAGGGCATGTACCTTGGTTGCGGGCACATACCCAGTAGGGAGTGTGCAGGAGGCAGCTGATCGATGTTTCTCTCTCATCGATGTGTCTAACTCTCTATCCCTCTCCCTTCTCTCTGTAAAAAATCAATAAAATATATTTTTAAAAAAATAAGAAGAATAGAGACATGAATACAGGATTTGTGAGGATGAATTCACAAAATTATCAAGAACTTGAGGGGGTCACAGGTGATAACTTACTTTTTCTGAAAAATAGGAATCTAATATCATGTGTAATAATTAAGCAGGAGAAATAGAATAAGGAGCCAGAAAATATGAGTACTTTGGCCCAACTGCAGAGGGGAACTGGAAGGCCTTGCTGAGCAGGGACATGAGCCCTATCCTTGGCTGAATGAAGAGGTGGGCAAGGGTTTCAGCTCTGGCATTGCCCGGAATCCCATCTCTAAGGATGGAGCTCTAAACCATGCCCCTACCTTTAACTTATACTTTCTGCTATGGGCTCATCCCCCTTGATCAAGGCTCTGGATTTTTTCTCCCATTTGCAACAAAGTCAAGCTATAGTGGCAGATTTCCCAATTTTGATGGAATGGAATTCTTTAGAAAGCAAATGTGCTGGAATTGTCGGTTACATAGAAAAAATCATGCATGGGTAAATCAGTTGAATGGCATCCTATCATTATTCCCTTTTCTGTTTTTCAAGGAGTCGACTATGCAACTGCATACTGGATGCCTACTGAAAAGACAGTGGAGATCAAAGACACACTGGACAAGAACGGAGATGCCTATGGCTTTTATAATAACTCTGTGAACACCACAGGCTGGGGCATCCTGGAGATCAGAGCAGGGTATGGTTCGAAGTCCCTGAGCAACGAGGTCATCATGTTTGTGGCCGGCTTTTTGGAGGGCTACCTCACTGCCTCGTAAGTACCACAGTCCTGATGGAGAACTAGCAGGCCACCTCTGTCTCCGGCTTTGTCCAACAGTGTAGCCTTTGCTTCCTGGCATTTGTACATTAGTAGCTGAGGTCCTTCTCATGTGATAGAGACATTATCAGAATTACATTTGTATCTAAAGGTACCTGCCAATAAGGATCAAAGCCCCCAATTATGGCACTAGTCAAACCTCATGGCTCTTAACCTTTTTAAATCTTTCCTTCTCCTAAAACTATATTAAGAGACAGCTAAGCCATCTCATCTTACTAGTTATTTATTGTCCGGTAGAAAGCAAGTAAGAGGTGGAGAGAATCTTCGAGAAGCACAAAACAGAGAAGATTAATTATAAATAAAATGTAACAGCATTTGCCCTGGCTAGGTAGCTCAGCTCATCAGAGCATCATCCTGATACACCAAGGTTGTGGGTTCGATCCCCAGTCAGGGCACATACAAGAATCAACCAATGGCCTGGCTGGTGTGGCTCAGTGGTTGAGCGTCGACTTATGAACCAGAAAGTCATGGGTTCGATTCCCGGTTAGGGCACATGCCCAGGTTGCATGCTCCATCCCCAATAGGGGACATGCAGGAGGCAGCCGATCAATGATTCTTCCTCATCATTGATGCTTCTATCTCTCTCTCCCCCTCTCCCTTCTTCTCTAAAATCAATTAAAATATATGTTTTTAAAAATCAACCAATGAATGCATAAAAAGTGAAACAACAAATCGATGTTTCTCTCGCTCCCTCTCTCTCTCCCTTCCTCTCTCTTAAATCAGTAAATAAAAATTTAAAAGTTATAATAGCATTTATTTTCAACAGTTTTAGAACAATACTTTCAAATACGTTGAGATTTTAAATTGAAATTTTAATGTCTAACATAAATGTTCCTTTTGGTTCTATTGTTAGTTGATTCTTGTGTCCTTCCTTTGTCTTATAAAAACAACAAAAATGTAGTTAATGATAATGTAATTGGGACCCATCCTTTTTAGAGAAAAGCTTTTTAAGGAAAAGAAAGTTGTAACCTATTTAATTAAGCTTTATTCTTTCTTTGATATAAAGAGTCTTGATGAGTTGGCTTTCTTTTTTTATTCTCTGTGACCTAGATTGTTGAGTGCAGCTTAACCAAACCTTATTTTGCACTGTTACCGCCTTAGTCATAGTAAGTGCAATGACGATCCTAATCTGTTTCTGCATTCTGGAGATTATATCAAATGTCGACTGACTAGTTATTGGGTTCTGGCTGCTCTTTTATAATTTAAAGTAGCAATTCCTGTTTTCATTTTTATACCAAATTTTTGTTACCCTGCCATTGGAGTCTCCTTCATATAGTATACTACTCAAAGATGTATAAAAATTTATAAACTGGGTAAGATTTTTAAAACATGTTTAAGACTGTGTTATACATGTATGAATCTGAACTTTTCACATTTCATTTCAAATCTTTACTCACGTGTATCCACTCATTTGCTTGCATTGTTTAAATTGAGTTGCAATTTTGAGAAACAATTTGGACTGAAGTTGTGTGAATATAAATATATTAGATGAACTCATGAGTGATAGACATAATGGATTGGTAAGGGAAACGATTTTTCTTTAACTATTCAATTTGAAGGCAGCAGCTGCTCAAGGATGGGTTTCTCGTATGTGAGGTACCAAGAGTCTGAGAGGTTACTGCTCTGTAAAGACTCTGAGACTTGTAAGGATAAGCATGTCTGCCTTGGATATTGGGGTCCCTACTAGAGAGCTCAGGAGTGTGACCAAGAAGGTTCTGACAAAGGTGGCACTTCTGAAACTCTTACATCTCAGGGAAAACATGCTTTAATATTTCACTTTGGGGGGTGACCTTGTGATTTCACCCTTATTCTTAATATAAAGCGTTGATTTATCCTTGATCATCTTTACCCATTTGCCAGGAACTTCCATAGGGAAAAAAAAAAAGCCATTTTATGAATAACTTTTTGAATACTTCTTTTTAGAGTAAAAGTTACTTAAATCTTATTTCTTAAAAAAAACCACTTAGCTACTATTCAGTAACTGTTTTTATTGTTTGCTTTGCCTTTTGCCATGTCTTTTCCAAAACAATTCCATGTGTATAAGCCAGTCTTTTAAGATTAAAACAAATAAACAACTCCCTGCATGCTGCGCTCCATTTTGAGGATCTGGCAACAGAGTCAGCCTTCCCTTCCCACCAGTAGCAGCAGCCCGTGGGGGCGTGATCAGGAGTGAGGGAGAGACCAGCCTAGCAATCTCAGTCAATGCTGGTCCTTGAGGAAGAGTTGGGAAGCTCTTGGCAGCATTCCTGCTGCACAGAACAACCTGAAAAGAGTGCTTTAATCCTAAACCACCGGAGTCCGAGAGGAAGGCACCCAGTGGGACAGAGCAGTCAAAGAAGGCTTTGTGGAAGGAGTGAGTTGTAGGTCTGGCGCTTGATAGATGAGAACCGTTTGGCTTGGTTGGGAAGAAAGAAGAAATCATCTGGGCAGAAAGTAACAGAACAGAGTACTGAAAAAAGGCCCTGAGTCTGAAATGCATACATTGCATTTACAATGGGCGAGAAGTAGAGGCTCCAATTGAGCCAGCAGAGGGCAACAGGATTAAAAGGCAAATGGGGGCTGTACTGTGGAAGGCTTTGGATGGAAGCCCATTCGAAGGTCATTGACCACTATTTCAAGCTTAAGAGTGCTCAGCGGTTCCTTGAATATGAAAGACGACCTCTCTATTCATCTTTGTATTGTATTTATGACTGGTAATTCTCCTTACCTGCTTAAGGATGGGTTTTTCATATGTGTGATACCAAGAGTCTGTGGGATTACTGCTCTGTAAAGACTCAGGTGTATCTCATTGAACAGGAGATGCTGGTGAGCAGGAAGATGCATGATAAAGAACTGAAGGGGCTGGGAGGAAGACAGAAGTCAGTATTTGCATATTTGAAGGAGGTAGAAAAAGAGAAAAAGAAAGTAGAGGAAGATGGAAGGAAGGAAGGAAGGAAGGAAGGAAGGAAGGAAGGAAGGAAGGAAGGAAGGAAGGAAGGAAGGAAGGAAGGAAGGAAGCATTCATTCCAGATGGGCTCCTGGGCTGTGCTGTGGAGCGCCTTCTGCCTCTCACACAACCCCTTCCTAGCAACTCTTCCAACCATGATTCCTGAGAGCCAGATGCTGCCTCTCCCATCTCCACCAATTGAAACATTGCTCAAATCCATCTCAGATCCTATCTTCCTGACAAAGCTTCTTCTGATTCCATCCCCACTGCATCAGAGCTCCATCTCTCCCCGCACCACCTGTTAGTGCCTTGAGAGCACGGTCCCTATCTTTTTCCTCTTTGTATACCCCCAGACACCTGGCCCAGTGCTTCTGCCCCAGCAGTTATTTAATCACACATTCACTAGGTTTTAATTGAATCTTGTTGCTGTTCCAATTTTGTTGGAAATGAATCAGAAGTGCGAGCTACATATTTCCATGCATTGCAGTGTCAGGCAACCTTGACCAAACAAACGGAGCTTCCTCCTTTGTTTTTAACTCTGTGGGCTGGTTCCCTAAGAGTTCCGAATTCAGAATCTCTGATGTTTCATTCATGATGTAAAAGCCGCTAAATAGTCATAGATTGGTTTTTAATAAAATTTTTAATAAAACGAGTCATGAATCCTTTCCGGAATCATGGCTCATTTTATTAAAAAATAAAATGGGTGTGGGGACCTGGTCTGCTCTAGTTTTGAATGAAGTGGCTGATTCTTGTGCTGCTGAAGTGGCTGCTGAAATGACCTCTGGAATTGCCCAGTAAGCATGAGCCAATTCACTGCAACAAATAGTTGTTACACTACCTGTACCAGGCTCTGTGGGTAGGGAGAAAGGTAGGGGAGAGTTAGTTTCTATGTATATTCTTCAAAGATGACTCCTTTTAACTTTATATGTTGGCACAACAGTTGCTAAAACTATGAGTAAAAGAGGCTGTAAGCAAAATTATAGCACAAATAGAGAAAGTAGTCAGTGGTGGTACCTTTTTTGTGTGTTTGGCCTACCACCAAGAAATAGCTCAAGAATCTCTTCCAACTTGCCCCCTTCTATGTTAGAAACTGAATATGCTTCCAGGTCAAGGCTGTGGGCAAAGGAGGTAAGTAAGATACAGTCTCACCCTCAAAAATATCAATAGACCCATCAATTAGTAATTATCTGGAATTTAACATGAACCATAAAATGATGATGATGATGATACCTAGCACTTATATAGCATTTAAAATATACCACTTTTCAAAGCATTTTACATATGTTAAATTATTTAATCCACAATAATGCTATGAAGTATTTATCATTATTATCTCCATATTTTGATATGAAAGTCACGAAGCTAGGGTTGGAAGCTAGGGTATCTAGTTGCAGAGTTTATGCACATGCATACACACACACACTCAAATGGATTCATCTCTATGGGAGATACTAAAGAAGCCCCATATAGTCTCTGACCCAGGAAGTCAGAACAATTAAAAAACAGGAGATAGCAAATGACAAGTGAGTGCTAAATAATGTGGTATTAACATAATGCAAAAAAATTCAGGAAAAGTGGGGGAACAGGTGTCTTCATGATTCTCACGAAAGAATTTGTGTGAGAAATGTAAAGGTGAGCAAAGTTTCATCCAACTTAGGAGGAAATTTACTGATTTTACACACCACGGGAGCCGAAACTAAATCTAACACCTCTATGACATAGATATTAGTGTTAGCTCTGATTGATGAGAATTCATAATGTGGAGAAATTAGCAATCTTGCTATGGTCACAGAGCCTAGAAGTAGTGGATTCAAGCTTTAGTCAGAATTTAAAGCCTGTGTTTTCAGCCAAGCCAGTGTGGCTCAGTGGTTAAGCATCAACCTATGAACCAGGAGGTCACAGTTCATTCGTGATTTCTGGTCAGGGCATATGCTGGGTTGTGGCTCAAGCCCCTGTGTGGGGCATGCAGGAGGCAGCCAATCAATGATTCTCTCTCATCATTGATGTTTCTATTTTTCTCTCCCTCCCTCTCTGAAATCAACAAAAACATATATTTTTTTAAAAGTGTAGGATCCCAGGCCCAAGGATCAGAGAAGGGCCTTGCCCCGAGGCGCCTGCAAGTAGATCATATTCCTCGGGGCCCTGAATGCAACAGCATTATTTGAGGCCTCCACTTCTGATCTCAGGGTAGAAGTTTCACTTCCCCTGCTCTGAATGTCAGAATTGGAAAATCTAGTCTCCGCTAAAAAAAAAAAAAAGGAAAAGAAAAATTGTCAGTAGTTCTAGTCCAGTTACCCTCCCATATCTCCATCTGTCTTGTCTACTGTTATATGTTGACATTTTGAGTTGAATTCTTTTTTGTTGTGGGACCTGACCTGTGCATTGTAGGATGTTTACCCACTAGATGCCAGTTGCATCTTATCTCCTAGTGTGACAACCAAAAATGTCTCCAGACATTGTCAAATGCCCCCTGGAGGGAAAAATTACTCCAGTTGAGAAACACTGCCCTATGCTGAAATAGACTGAAAAAATTGAGGGGATAGGAACTCTGGATGGAGCTAGGCAGGGAGACTCTGAGTAAAAAGTATGAATTTTTTGTTTCCTTACCTGAGAGAGCATGGTAAGTCAATAGCCCACAAATTATTTTTTTCCAAGAAATATAATTTGATTTTCACATAAATCATTTTAAAAGAGCCCATTCCTGCTGATAGCTAGAAAAGTGTTACCATAGTCATTCCATATAAACAAAATAATTTATCATTTCAGCTGAGTAAATTCAGAATTTTCTACTTTTTCCCAGAATGGACTGGTCTTACTGATGCCTCTTGGAGGGAGGGGGAGATGTTTAATCAGTGGGTGTCCTGTGTCTTTCTCTGGCATCCCCAAGTGAAACAGTCTCACTTAGTCTTTGGCTTAGATGTTTCCCTATCTGACATCTGATGAAGATTTCATGATCTCCAGCTGCATAATCAGTGCCATTTGGAGTTGCAATATTCACCACAAGTGGAAGTCCTCTGCCCAACCAGGTCCATTAGCTCCCACTTATTTCACCCTAGGCCATATAAACACACACACACACACACACACACACACACACACACACACACACACACACATTTGGCTATGCTCCAAAACTCATTGAGGTATTTAAGGGTGCTATGTTTGGCTCATATCTCTACTTCCCCATGCAATCTTGGAGTTGGGATACTGTAGGTTTGTAGCCTCCCTAAGCAGCTACATCAAGTCATCAAACTCATTTGGATTTTCTGCATTTCATTCACCTGAAGTGTGAGACCAGGGCAGAGGGGCCTTCTTTGTCACCCACACACCTGTCTAGCTTTTTTTGCCATGCTCTCCTCCAGTTGTAGAGGTGGTAGACAGGGAAAAGTGACCAACTTGATCACAGACTAGACGTGGCAGTATAAAAGATACATAAACCAAAGTTCAATGCGATCATTCAATTTTTTAAAATATATTTACAAATAATTTGAAGTGAAAGCTCTCGTGAAGTAAAGTTTACTGAATTCAAAGACCGTAAAATAAAAGAGTTCAAAGGATTTTAATGTTGTTTACCTAACTGGCAATAAAACTATATTCTCACTCTATCAGTTTCAGTTCTGCAAACTATAGTAAGTACTTAAGGTCATCAGTAGGTTCTTGAAACTGCACTGAAATGGATTATGAGGAAACCAATTTTACCATAGGCTAATGGACATAAACAAGAGTTAGTTCCTTATACTCTAGAGCGTATAAGGGGTTCACAATTTGACTGATTTTGCTCCAAACTTACAGCAAATAAGAGATAAAATATTTACAAAGAGAAATACAGATAGATTAAGCATCTTTTGACCAAGGAGTGGAAGAGAAAACAAAGTGATGAAGTATGGATCTGGCTGGGCCTTGTTCTGAAGCAGGCAGAGGCAGCCACCCCTGCTGATGGGGGAAGGCCTCGGTGCTCTGAGTGAGCTGAGTCACGGCTGGGACGCAGACGTTTCCTTGCTACTTTTGACTGTTTATAAACTAGGCAACCACAGAATAACCTCTATTGATGTGCATCCTAATCTACAGATTTATAAGAAACCATGAGCTTGGAGAAGGGGGTGGGGAAACCTAGAACCAAATCATCCATGTGCCGGTTCAATTACAGATACAGCTGCAATATTCCATAGGAAAGAAGTCACCAAAAGTCACTCTGAGATCTAGTTCTCAGGGAGTCAGAGAGAGGCACTAAGGGAAAGGGGGAGGGGAGGGCTCAAACAAATAAAAATGCCTGCACACCAAAGTTCCAAAGTATACAAATTGAATACTAAGAAAAAGTCAACAATAATACTATGAATACACTCCAGTTTAATTTCATAGAACCTTTTAACAAAGACTTTAGGTCCCAAAGGATATTTTCAAACATGTAAAGGAAAATGTTTGACCACCCACAGACATCCACTAAACAAAGAATAAAATTTTGACTGTAAAAGTTAAAAATTAGAGCCCCAACTGGTGGCTCAGTTAGTTGGAGCATCCTCCAGTACACCAAAAAGATTGCGGGTTTGATTCCTGGTCAGGGCAAATAGGTTGCAGGTTCAATCCCTGGTTGGGGCGTGTATGGGAGGCAACCATGTTTCTCTCTCTCTCTTCCTCCCTCCCTACCTCCCTTCCTCTCACTCTAAAATCAATAAAAACATATCCTTGGGTGAGAATTTTTAAAAAGTTAAAAATTGGAAAACAATTTAAATAGAAATATATTTTTTAACTAAAAGAAGCAAACCTAAATCTTTGAACAATAATATGATGGGGGATGTCAATAGGCAGTTAAAGCTTGCTAAAATATGCATTATGTTTGGAGGAGGAGAGAAATATGAAATTCACTCAGACTTTATAAGGAGATGAATAGGTATAAATGTTTTTTAAAATTTCAGTGACTACTGAAAGAATAGAAATACATTTTACAGCTTTTAAATCAATAGAAGTAAAGAGAAAGATAATGAAAATATTATCTAAGCAAAGAAAATAAAAGGTGGGGGGGGGGTAACAAAAGGATGGTAAATGGAAAACAGACAAGATTGTTGAAATAAATCTAAAAATTACAATAAATGTTAATGGATTATTTTCATCAATTAAAAAGTGTCTAATTGTAAGATGTTGTTAGGGGGACCAGCTTGCAACTAGCAGATAAATACTAGTAAGTTTTGGAGATCAAATGCACAGCATAGTGATTACAGTCAACAACACTGTATTATACACATCAAAGTTGCTAAAAGTCTATATTTTAATGGTTCTTACTACAAAAAAGAAGTGATAATTATGTGATCTGATAGAGGTGTTGGCTAAAATCACAGTGGTAATCATATTATCTATACTAATAAAAGGGTAATATGCTAATTAGACTAAACATCTTCTGGACATCCTTCCGGACAAAGCCTCGGTGGCAGGGCCAAGGCAGAGGTAGTTAGGGGTGATCAGGCCAGCAGAGGAGAGCAGTTAGGGGGATCAGGCTGGCAGAGGAAAGCAGTTAGGGTGATCAGGACAGCAGGCAGAGGCGGTCAAGGGAGATCAGGCAGGCAGGCAAAGGCAGTTAGGGGCAATCAGGCAGGCAGGCAGAGGCAGGGGCAATCAGGTAGGCAGGGGAGCAATTAGGGGCATCAGGCAAGCAGGCAGAGTGGTTATGGGTGACCAGGCAGGTAAGTGGTTAGAAGCCAGCAGTCCCAAATTATGAGGGATGTCCGACAACTGGCAGTTGGACATCCCCCGAGGGGTCCCGGATTGGAGAGGGTGCACCAGGCCTCTAGTAATATATAAGTGGATCAAATCAATATGTTGTGTACCTTAAACTTACACAATGTTACATGTCAATTGTATCTCAATAAAAATGTTTACTATAGAGCGTATGAGACATTTAACTTTTTTAAAGTAGTTTTTAAAGTAAGGAATACCAAATATCCAATAGTCCTGTGGTGAATGGAAATTAAAACAACAAGAAACCATTTAAAACCCACTAAATTGTTGAAAATGAGATCTGACCATATCAAATGTTGGTGAGGCTGTGGAGCAAGAAGAAGTCTACCCTGTAGCTGGTGGGAATGTCAATTGGAACAGTCACTGTGGGGAACAACTTGGCAACATCTAGTCTCTATAGGTACCTAGACTATTTGCCCCAGCAATTCTACTTTTATATATTATATATAGCCTAGAAGAACATCCAAGTGTGTAAAAAGAGACATTTTACAGCAATATTTGATGATACATTATGATATGAATTTTTATGTGAAAAATTAAAA
The DNA here is from genome assembly GCF_027574615.1 of Eptesicus fuscus. Classification (NCBI taxonomy): domain Eukaryota; kingdom Metazoa; phylum Chordata; class Mammalia; order Chiroptera; family Vespertilionidae; genus Eptesicus; species Eptesicus fuscus. Next base: position 82,190,155 of record NC_072479.1, read on the forward strand.
ACCAGTTAAATGTCCATCATGGCTATGTATACATGAATTGTTATAGTAGTCATACCATGGAATACTACCAGCAGATGAAAAGAATAAATTTAAGCTGCAGATGACAACATAGATATTTCTTTAAAAATGTAATATTGAGAGAAATAAACAAGTTAACGTGATAGATAATATGGTCTTATTTATACTTTGTTCTGAACCATGATAAATAATACTATACATTATTTATGGATACGTATATATGTAGTGATGGTACAAAAACATGATAGTATAATAAATCACTGATTCAGGATTGCAGTCACCTCTAGGGAGAAGGGAGAGTAATTAGTGTCAGGAAGGTGCACAGTGACTTCAAGTCTATCTAATGTTTATCTTTTAATATATGCAGCAATAAATTTAATAAAAAATAAATGCAAGTAAAAAGTAAATTATATGATGAAAAATATAGACACAGTAAATATGGCAAAATAGAGTGATTTAATAAAGTTATATAATGGATACTTGAGTGTTTGTTATATTCTATGTTTTTCTATACATTGGCAATATTTCCCAATTTTAAACTGTGTGTTTGATTTATTAAAAAAAATATTAGAGGTTTGCAATAAGGGACATCCTACTTAGCTAAAAGGTTGGGTCATTGATTATGATGGAGAAATACAAGAAGAAAAATAGAAATGTAACCATTTTGATCTTTCGTTTCAGGCACATATATGACCACTTCATAAACCTCTACCCACAGCTGATTAAGAAACCTTCCATCGTAGATAAAGTGCAGGAGTTCATGAAGTATGTATAATAGCTTTTCTCTTCTCATTGTTATGAGGCTGCAGGATGTGGATGTGTCATTTCAAAAAGTGATTTTTCCTTCACCAATTTATTTTTCTGTCTCTCAGGCAGGACTTTGGAGTTGTTCTTGTAGTGAGGTAATTACCTTTTGGTAATAGCATGAAAACTGGTTGCAGACAACATGCCCTGTAATTTGGGCCCTTTGGGAGGTCAGGTTGAATATCACATTGTTGATTGCTGGCACTGATGGTGTCCTCGAGGAGGACACCATCAGTGAAAGGAGGCAAAATCAAATCCCTGGATCATTTCCCTCCCTAGGGGGCCGTCTCTTTCCTGCAAGGATTCCTCCTCCTCCCTCTGTATGGTGCTTCCTTTTCACCAGCCAGATGACTAATCTGAGCTGGAGTGTTAGCTCATATCTAGTCTTAATTCTTAACGTTCTCTGAGAATATTTTCACTTTAATAAAATTTTCTGAAGGCTAATAATTATCAATATTCAGAAAATGTGTATGTTTGTGGGATGACAGGCTATGAAATTAATTTGGGGATAGAAGAGCTCTAACTTTGGGCCTCCAAATTATACACCAAGGAACCTCTTCATCACCTGCTGAAGTCCTACAGAGCATCAGTTAAAAAGCACTGGGCTAGATCCCATGAAGTAATACCATTGTACTCTAAAAAGTTGATCTAGAGGCAACTTAAACAAATCAGAAATGACTTCCAGTATACAGTTATGTTAAATCATCCCCTAAGAAGTGCAGAGAACTAAACGAGGAGAGATACAATGAAAAACAAGGCTTTTTTTTTTTTTTTTTTTTTGCTAAGCATGCCAGGACAGAGGCATTGAGGCAGTTACTGGCAACAATTGAAATAGAATGAAGCAGAAACTATGAAAATTATCTGAATGAAAAATAAACATATGCAAATGATCCAGCCCTTAGGAGTTTTTATTTTTTCTGTTGTTTAACTTTATCTCTTATATATACCAAAGTAAAGTTAACTTATCCTTACTGATTTAATGAGATGTTATGATTTTATGTGAATGAGTTTGGACTGTCTATCCTTGACTTTCTTAGGTCTCAGTATCACAGTTAGATAAACATTATACCTGTGTTTCAGTTCCAGATAGAGCTTTGAGGAAACTCTAAAGAAAGAGTCATAGTTCTAGGGGGAATTAAAAATCATTTCAGATTTTCCCTGATAGTCTTTTAAAGACTATCAGGAATGTTACAAGATCCAGTGTTTAAATTATACTACCATAATTATCTGAATATATTATCTCCAAATGCCTGGATTTAACTTAGCTTTTGATGAGCAACCATAGAGACCTATAGTACAAATCTAATTTGTCTTTCAGGAAGCAAGAACAGTGGACACGGAATAACATCAAATCTTATAAGGATGATCCATTTTGGAGACATACAGGCTATGTAATGGCACAAATGGATGGGCTGTATCTAGGAGCAATGAAGAAGGCTATATTAAAAGGGGAAAAGGTAAGATTTTTAAGAATCTATTTTATTAAAGATTTATGAAAAATATGAGGAAACAAAAAACACCCAATCAGAAGAGCAAAAAAGAAAAAATAATCCAAAAATATGAAGATAGCATAAGGAGCCTCTGGGACAATTTTAAGCGTACCAACATTCGCATTATGGGGATGCCAGAAGGAGAAGAGAGAAAACAAGATATTGAAAACCTATTTGAAGAAATGATGACAGAAAACTTCCCCTTCCTGGTGAAAGAAATCTAATCTAATAATAGACAAATATGCAAATTGACCATACCTCTGACACACCCACAAGCCACGCCCACAAGCCACGCCCACCATCCAATCAGAGCGAGTATGCAAATTAACCCAAACCAAGATGGCTACAGCCACAGAGAGCAAGGTTTCCTAGGTAACAGAGGAGGCCAAGCTTTCCGCCTGCCATTTCCAGGCCTAAGCCTCCACTCAAGCTACAAAGTTTCAATTATAGAAGGTAAACAAATTCAAACAAATGGCGGCAGAATGGAGCTTGAGAGAGCAGGCCAGGGTTGCCGCCGGCAACAGGGGAAGCAAAGCTTTCCACACACCCTGGCCGGGCTCACCTGCTTAAGGCAACAAAGTTTCAATTATAACCCCAACACAATGGCTGCGGCCTCGGAGGGAGCCCCAGGCTTGGCTTGGCTCTGCTCCAGGCTACAAAGTTTCAATTGTAGAAGGAAAATAAATTCCAGATACCAGGGCCTCCGCTTGGGTTACCAGGGGGCGTGGCCGGCCTGCAAACCACCACAGGCCCCTCGCTCAGGCCGCCCCACGCCCCAAGGGAACCCCACCCTGATCAGGGACACCCTTCAGGGCAAACCAGCTGGCCCCCACCCATGTACCAGGCCTCTATCCTATCTAATAAAAGAATAATATGCAGATTGATCATCACTGCAACACACAATATAGCTGCCCCCATGTGGTCAAAGATACTGCCCCCATGTGGACACAAGATGGCCACCACAAGATGGCCAGCAGGAGAGGGCAGTTGGGAGACACCCGGCCTGCAAGGGAGGGCAGTTGTGAGGGATCAGCCCTGCAAGGGAGGGCAGTTGAGAGGGACCAGGCCTGCAAGAAAGGGCAGTTGGAGATGATCAACCCTCCAGGAGAGGGAAGTTAGGAGTGACCAGGCCGGCAGAGGAGGGAAGTTGGGGGCAAACAGGCTGGCAGGCAGAAGTGGTTAGGGCCAATCAGGAAGGCAGGCAGGCAAGCAGTTGGGAGCCAGCAGTCCTGGATTGTGAGAGGGATGTCCGACTGCCCGTTTAGGCCCGATCCCGGTGGTATCGGGCCTAAATGGGCAGTCGGACATCCCTTAAGGGGTCTCATATTGGAGAGGGTACAGGCTGGGCTGAGGAAGAACCCACCTCCGTGCACGAATTTTGTGCACCGGGCCTCTAGTAGACTTATAAGTCCAGGAAGCCCAGAGAGTCCTAAACAAGAGGAACCCAAAAAGGCCCACACCCAGACACATCATAATTAAAATTTAATTTAACTTAAATTAAATTAAAGGTTAAATACAAAGAGAGAATCTTAAAAGCAGCAAGAGAAAAGCAGTTACCTACAAGGGAATTTCCATAAGACTTTCAGCTGATTTCTCAACAGAAACTATGCAGGCCAGAAGGGAGTGGCAAGAAATATTCAAAGTGATGAAAAGCAAGGACCTACAACCAAAATTACTCTACCCAGAAAAGCTCTCATTTAGAATTGAGGGCCAGATAAAGTGCTTCCCACATAAGGAAAAGGAGTTCATAACCACCAAACCAGTATTACATGAAATGTTGAAGGGTATTCTTTAACAAGAGGAAGAAGAAGAAGAGGAAGAGGAAACAGAAAAAGAAGAGGAGGAGGAAGAAGGGGAGGAGGAGGAGGAGGAGGAGGAGGAGGAGGAAGAAGAGGAAGAGGAAGAAGAAGAAGAAGAAGAAGAAGAAGAAGAAGAAGAAGAAATATGAACAATAAAATGATAACAAATACATACCTGACAATTGAATCTAAAAATCAAAATAAACAAGGAATCTAATGAACAAAATAAACTAATGAATAAAATAGAACCAGAGGCATGGGAACATGGAACAGACTGATGAATCTCAGAGGGAAAGGGGGCAGGGGGAGAGATTAACCAAAGATCTTATATGTATTTCCTATGGACACAAACAATAGGGTGTTGAAGACCTGGGGCAGGGCAGGAACTGGGTGAAGGGAGGTAATGGGGGGTTGAGGGAAGGAGCGGGATATCTGTAATACTCTCAACAATATTACTTTTAATTTAAATTCTTTATTGTTTAAAGTATTACATAAGTCTCCTTTTCCCCCCACTGACCTCTCCCCAGCTGCCCCCACCCCCAAACAATAAAGATTTTTTTAAAAATCAGTGAAGACCCTGTAATTTTTAAAGTTAAATAATTAGATTGGGGTTTTTGTTTTTATTTTTTGGTTAAAATGTCTTTTATGTTTGTCCTCCCACCACTTGTTCCTGAAAACCAGTTTGTATGTAGATGCCCAGCCCTGGGCTACTCTGGTGGATTGAATCTTGCTGGAGCAATGCTGTCTAGTTTAGCACAAAGTTCATGTTCATGTTAAAGGTTAATGCTGTCAAGTCTGTTCCATGTTAAACACAGGATTGGAATCAAAAGCATCTTAGTTGAATGTTTTCACTGTAAAGCAGTGATTCTCAGCTAGGGGCGATTTCCCTCCAGAGGGTATTGGGCAATGCCTGGAGATAGTTTTGGTTGTCAAAACTGGGAGGTGCTATTTATGTGTAGTGGCTAGAGGCCAGGAATGCTGTTAAACATCCTACAATGCATGGTGCCCCCCACCCCAGCCCCAAAAAGAATTATTATCACTAGTGCCAAGACTGAAAAAACCTGGAGAGGCATGCTGTCTTGGGAGAATCTCCCCAGACTGTGGATATTAAAACATGCTAAAATATCTCATAAGCTATAACGTTTAAAAAAATCATCTATACTAATAAAAGAGAAAGATGCAAATTGACCGCACCTTCGCGACACCCACCAGCCAATCAGGAGTGAGTATGCAAATTAACCCAACAAAGATGACAGGTTAATTTGCATACACAGGCGCCAAGTGGCCGGGGGCAGGATGCTTGCGTCGTCGCCATGGCAACAACACAGGCGTTCCACACCACCCCAGCCACTCTGGGCCTCTGGGCAGCATGGGAAGGTGGAAAGGTGGCTCCAGGCCGGAAGGAAGGCAGAAAGGCAGCTTCGGGCTGGAGAGAAGGCGGTGCCGACAGCCAGGGGAAGGAAGGCCCATTCTTGCATGAATCTTTGTGCATCGGGCCTCTAGTAAGTTATAATAAATCTACTGCACCTGTTACATAGAGACCCTTTACAAGGGAATGATTTAATGGATCCCTAATGAGAGAAACAATAGAAAATGACACCTGTTACCAATCAGTGTTAAGCACGCGCTCTGTCTTTTCCCAGCCTATGACCCTGTTCCAGATTCAGTTCCTGAATGCTGTTGGAGATCTGTTGGATCTGATTCCCTCATTCTCTCACACAAAAAACTCCAGCCTGGATGTTTTTAAGAGATGGGACCAGGGACACTGCTCTGCTCTTATCAAGGTGAGACACACAGCTTTTCTCTTTTTCCTGGTTCTGATCCACACAGACTTTTTCCATCTGACACCCAAGTATGTCAACATCTCATCACTGCTATGGCTGTAGTTATAGATCAGCTCATGGGTTCCTCTATTGTGGACTTTAAGAACTAGAAGGAACTGATGGAGGGAATTGGCTGTACATGATGTTACCTCTGTTTCTTCCACCATTCTTCCCATGCTGTATGTATGTGCCACTCCCACTTTCTAGAACCTTCCATTTTGCATGCTAACTCTGAGTCTTTTTTTGTGCACATTAAAGGTTAATTCCCGGTAATAAATATAGCAATAGACACCTGCATTGACATATCCTGTACACTTGTTTCACTTGTAATCAGTTATTGATATATATCTCCCTATACACTTACTGTATAGGATGGTGTCAATTTGTGTCACAATTGTGTTAATAATTTATGACAAATATCTGTATGTTACTTGTAGTCAGTTATCTATATCACTCACTATGATTCTGGTTATAGGTTCTTCCTGGATTTGAGAACATCTATTTTGCTCACTCAAGCTGGTACACATATGCAGCCATGCTCAGGATATATAAACACTGGGACTTCAACATCAAAGATAAAGACACCAGCAGTAGTCGCCTCTCTTTCAGCAGCTACCCAGGTAAATAAATTTAGAGGGACATCTGAGTACTATTTCAGGATGAAACCCTGGTGATTCAAAGTAACTGGAATGGGAGAAGTGTTTAGTGGTTAGTAAACATTAATGAAATTTAATTTTCAGAATGCTTTATGAATAAATATGGCTTTAATGCTTTTTTAATAGAATAACATAGGCCAGCCGGTGTGGCTCAATGGTTGAGTGTCAACCCATGAACTGGGAGATAGAGGTTTGATTCCCAGTCAGGGCACATGCCTGGATTGTGGGCTCAATCCCCAGTAGCGGGCATGCAGGAGGCAGCCGATCAAGGATTCTTTCTCATCATTGATGTTTCTGTCTCTCTCTCTCTCTTTCTTCCTCTCTGAAATCAATAAAAATATTTTTTAAAAATAAAAACAAGTAGAATCGCATAAACTTAGTTAATAGAGGGGACAAAAATTCACTTCAACAAATGCAACTGAGTTATTTATTAAGTACAAGGCTCTTTCTATGCTCTGCTGTGACAGCAAAGATGAGCAAGACAGATCCTGCTCGCCTTATCTCCTTGAGGGCCTGTCCCTGCTTCTCTTATTCTTAGCAGTATGCACAGCACCTAACCTGGTGTGTGACACCCTTAGTACTTAATTCGTTTTTGTTGAATGAATGTGTAAGCTTATAAATGTGACCCTGACAAGATAAATACAATACAGATAAGAACAATATTATTACTGGAAAGGAGGCCAACTGCTCAGCTCCCACTGACTGTTGTCACCAGCAATGTGAAGATCAGTGTTCCCAGATCCTCCAACTTCTCAAGAAAAAAAACAAAACCCTCTATTTGATTCCAAGAAAGTACATCTGTTAGCTGGAATTGCCCCCTCAATTGCAGATTTGCAACCACCTCAGGAAACATCGTGAGCAAAGGCAAGGGGGAAATTCTTACCAAACACCTGAGAGTCTAAGGAGGATGTGATGTGGGCACTTTTGACCTTTAATTACATATCTGTAACTTGTAGGGTAGTTATACCAACCACCTGTCATATCTATTTATCGCTGTCAGAATATTTTGCCCCTTCTGGTATTATTGTTCCTGATAGTATTACCACCACCTTATCAGGAATGCTGACAAGGGGTATAACTCACTATTTTTCTGTCCTTGTGTACTGACCCTTCTTTCTTTCTTTCTTTCTTTCTTTGTTTCTTTCTTTCTTTCTTTCTTTCTTTCTTTCTTTCTTTTGTTTTTGTTGTTGTTTGTGTGTGGTTTTTTGTTGTTGTTGTTGTTGTTGTTAATCCTCACCCAAGGATATTTTTCCATTGATTTTTAGGGAGAATGGAAGAGAGAGGGAAAAACAGAGAGAAATATCGATGTGAGAGAAATATATCTATTGGTTGCCTCTTGCATGCGCCTCGACCAGGGCCCAGGCTGGGGAGGAGCCTGCAACCAAGGTTCGCGCCCTTGACTGGAATCAAACCAGGACCCTTTGGTCCACAAACTTTATTCACTGCATCAAACTGGCTAGGGCCTGACCCTTCTTTTGAGACCATTTTGATTTCCTCTTTGTCATACTTTGCTTAATTGTGTTAGTGTTGAGAAGGCGTGGGGACTCCTTGCTCTGTGCTTTGATTCTTTTGTGTCCCTTTAGACCAAAACTTAAGGACAGCAAGAGACTGAGACCTGTCTTCCTCTTGTTTACGATAGAATGCAATGTTCACATGTTACCTACCCTGCTTTGAAATCTCTGGAGAATAGTGTTAGAAGTTCTGGATCTCAAAGGCAGTGATGGAGAAGGACATGAGGGATTTCCTATGAAACTCATGACTCTGTTAACATTTCCATATATATTCTTCCAGAATAGATAGATATATAGACAATAGAGATTTTTACAGCAATTAAACTGGGGCAGAACAAGAGTTACTTTTTTTTTTTACCCCAATGTGTTTTAATAGGATCCAGTGGAGCAATGTGGCTCATGTTTTCTCTAACTGATTAGCTTTGTTCTCAAGAGTATACATGAAATACACGTAGACTCATTTCTATTACCGAGAGTTGATTAAGGGGTCTGCCACGTTGGATTCATCCAATAAATATGGAACCAAACTTCACCACCAACATTATGCCATGGGAGCTGTTGATCCCAGAACAAAGTTGGATGGCTTGTTTGTTTTTCTTTGGTGGAGGAGTGCTGTGGTAGATTAAGTGGATTAAAAGCATGGTGTTAGTTTTGTATTAAAGGGGGCAGGGCCTGGATGCTCTTCATGATATGGGAAAGTATATTTAGAACTGTTGAGTCAGAACAGACAGATCAAGCCATGAAAGATTTGTGACTTGGCTGAGGCTCAGGTTAAAGGTGATGTTAACTGGGATGGCAGATACCATCATACTGAACATCTAAAGATCTCATATGTACCCATTCATATTTTTCCAGTACACCATGACCCTCCTGCCGAATTCTGACCACCAAGATGGTCACCATGAAAAACCCTAAAACTTCATGTACCTTTGCAGTCAGTTATCTATATCATGACTTGTGTGTGTGTGTGTGTGTGTGTGTGTGTGTGTGTGTGGTTTCCAAAAAGGAAAAGGGTAGAGTTTGGACAGCTGCTAAATTATTTTTTAACCTATGGAGTCTATTTTATTCTGGTAAACCTGCTTTCTTATTTATAAAATGAGGCTAAATAATGCTTCATAAAATTGTAAACATTATGTGATTTATTCATCAACAATTTTTTGTTAAATTGTTGTGCTATGCAAAATATTTACAATGGAGAACAAGCCAGATAAAGTTCTACTCTAACAAAATTTGCATTCTGGTGAAATATAGAGGTAAATAAAAAGCAATGATGATAAAGTATGTTTTGTGTACTAAACAATAGGAAAGACTAGCTTGGGGATGTTGAGATGGACTCTAAGAGAAAATAAAATTTAAGTTGAGGCATAAAAGTATAAATTAGCCAGACCAGCTATCAAATGGGGATAATGCCATGAGGAGCTCTGGGACTCAAGACTGTGAGGGGGTCCTGGTAAGTAGATCCTGTCTGCTGGCCCTCAGAGTGTAATTTTTATAGCATTGAGCAGACAGAATGTTGGTAACATGATGAGTTTGGGTGAGTCTCATGTCAGACACAGCAGGTGTTCTGGGCTCTAAGCTACCCAAGGTCATGCTTACCCTTGGGCTTCAGCATGTGTTCTCACTGCAGTGCCACCTTCCTTCTACTGCACCCAAGGGCAGCAGGGGAAGTGACTACTGATCTTCACTTTGTGTGCTCCACTGCTTGTCACCTCATCCCGCTGTAGTCCTCTGGGGAGCGATGGGCCTGGCCCCTACAAGGGCTTTTGAGCACCCTTCTCCATAGCACAAATGGGCCTTTCAACAGATCTCATGCCTTTAGTTAATGAGGTGGCCTCCCACTGTCTCAGGCCAGTCTTAACCTGCTAGGATATTCCTTGTGCGATTGGAACTGCTCTTCTGGCTCTGCCCACAGGCTCTCACCTAATTGTGCCTACTGGTGGGGGTGTGTGAAAGGTGGAGGTGTGTAAAGAGATCACAGACTAGGAATGCAAGGGTTATAGCTGAGAGAGGCAAGAGCAGAGAGTTGGAAAATACGCTGATCTACGTTTATGCTATAAAATTCTGAATTTAACTTTAATGATCATAAATATTTAACTTTAATGATCATAATCATTCACCTTTCTCTTAACATTCTATGTAAGACTTGAATTTGTGGTCATTATTAACAAATCACAGTAAAGACCTTTGAGACCATCATAACAGCCAGTATTCACAGGTGGCACCATCGATATTGCAGAGCCAGTAAGAAAATGGTGATAGGGAACTGCAGAGGCAAAGAAATCCATGTTGTTTCAATACAAGTAGCTTACAAAGTCATGGGCTTTGTGTTGCTACCTTTTTCTCATGGTGGGAGATAGAATAGATAATATAGAGAGATGGTACTTGGACACTATAAAGAATCTTTACGTGCACTGATGGACAAATACATTTTCTCTACCATTAATAAATCACTGTATCTTACCTAAGCCCATGAATTTTGGAATATATTTCTTAATGTAATTGTTTATAAAGGCAGGAGTCCTGAAAGACATACTTGCCTGAGGTTCTGAAAACTCAAAGGAAGGTGGCCCTGGATAATGTTGTTCTAGAAGTGTTCCATCCCTCACAAGGGTTTTGAATAGCAAGGGCTATTTTACCTAACAACTGATAAGGCTAAGGAAGACAAAAGCCCCACACTAACCCTACCCCCAGGAATACCAGCCACAGTATTGAAGGAAGTAAGACATGGAGAGAAATCCCATAGGGAATGACAGACACTGAAAAGGTAGCCAATACCGCTGTAGGAAGACCTCATCACAAAGGTCTACTGACTTCAACTGCATGCAGTCTTTCAACAGATTCAAAGAAAATCAGTGTCACTAATACCGAGTTTTCCAATCCATGAATATAGTATCTCTACTTACGTAGATCTTCTTTTATCTGAACAATGTTTTATAGTTTTTAGTATATGGGTCTTACATACTTTTAATTCCCTTGAATCCTAAATAATTTTTGATGCTCCTGTAATCAGAATTGAATTTTTTACTCCCTATTTCAATTGTTCATTGCTTATATATATGCATTTGTTATCTATTGCTACATAACAAGTCACCCCCAAAATTAGTGGCTTGAAAAGACAATAATCATTTAGTATCTCATATTTTCTGTGGATCAGGAATTTAGATAGGGCACAGTGAGGATGGCATGTCTGGGGCTCCTTGGAAGACTCACAAACTGAGGGGCTGAACTCTCTATAATTTAACTGAAGCTGGAAGATACATTTCCAAGGTGACTCACATGGTTGACAAGGTGCGCTGACAAATTGGTTCCCACCACTTGGGCCTCTCCACAGGGCTGCTTGAATATTCCCATGACAAGGTGCCTGGCTTTCCCCAGACCAAGTGATCCAAAACAACAGAGCAGAAACAGCAATGCCTATTATGACCTAGTCTCAGAAGTCATGTACTGTTACTTCCACTACATTCTATTCATTAGAAGCACATTATTATGATCAACCCACAGTCAAAAAATTTGTGGAAATATAAAAATCACCATAGTATAGAAATAATATTTTTTTGATACATTTACTATTTATCCTGAGAACTTTCTAAATTCATATATCAGTTCTAATAGCTTTTTTATAGATTGGGATTTTTCTATATTCATAATCATGCCATCTTTGCATAAAGGCAGTATCACTTCCTCTTTCCCTTATATGTCCTTGATTTCTTGCATAATTGCACTGGATAAGATCTCCAGGACAATGTAGACTAGTAGGGCATGATAATCCTTTCCTAGTTCCTGATCTTAAGAGAAAAATATTCAGTCTTTCATCATTAAGTATGTTTGTTGTAGGATTTTTATAGATATCCTTTACAAGGTTAAGAACATCCCTTCTGTTTCTATTTACTATCTTAATGTTTTTACTATGTTTTGTGAAATTCTTTCTCTGCTTCTATTAAAGTGGTCATATAATTTTCTTGCTTATTAATATGATTAGTTTCATTGATTGGTTTTCAGATATTAAACCATCTTGGCATTCCTGGGATAACCCCCACTTAGTCATTAAATATTATTAAAGTTTTTTTGGTTAAACTTAATGCTATTTTGTTAAGGATTTTTTCATCTATATTCATGAAAGATATTGGTCTGTAGTTTTCTTTTCTTGTAATAGTTTTGGCATCAGGGTAACCTCATCCTTATAATCTGACTTTGGAATTAATTTTTCCTTCTATGTTTTCTAAAAAAGTTTGTGTATGACTGGTAAATGTTTAATACAATTAATTGATTAAGCTACAGTTTTTAATTATTCAATTTCTTTTATTGCTATAGGACTATTCAGGTTTTCTAATTCTTAAGTCAGTTTTGAAAATTTGTGTCTTTCAAGGAATTCGTCTACTTCTTCTAAGTTATGTTTATTGTCAAAGTTATTTATAGTATTTTTATTACCTTTTAATGTCTGCAGGATCTGTAGTTATTTTATTTATTTATTTATTTAATTGCATTCATTGGGTAACATTGGTTAATAAAATTACATAGGTATCAGGTGTACAATTTTATAATACATCATCTGTACATTGCATTGTATATTTATCATCCCAAGTGGGAAAGAATTATACAGATGCTCTTCAACCTACTATGGGGGTACCTCCCAATAAACACATTGTAAATTGAAAATATTGTAAGTCAAAATGCATTTAATATACCTAACCTACCAAGCATCATAACTTAGCCTAATTTACCTTCAACTTGCTCAGAACACTTATATCAGCCTACAGTTGGGCAAAGTCACTTAATACAATGACTATTTTATGATAAAGTGTTCAATATCTCAAGTAATTTATTGAATACTATACTGAAAGTGAAAAACAAAATCATTGTATGGGTATTCACCATTAACATAGACAGCTGAAAGCACACTGGGCCTGAAAAATGTTTGAAGCATTAAACTAAAATTAATTGCATCACCTGAGAGATCATCCTGAATACTGCTAGCCTGGGGAAAAACAAAATTCAAATATTACTTTCACACCACTGTAAAGTTGAAAAATCAAGTCATTGTAAGTCAGACCATCTATGTGTGTATATATATTCAGATAATCTTTGGCTTTGTGATATACTAGCTCTGATTTTCTTTGTATTTATTATATTTGGGGTTTGTTGAGTTTATAAGATCTGTAAATTAATGTTTTTCCTTATATTTAAGAACTTTCAGCAGTTAAAACTTCAAATATTTTTTTCCATCTCCTTTTCACTCCTCTCTCCCTGTGATTCCAATTACTTATATGTCAGAATTCTTAATCTTATCCCACAGGTCTTTGAGGATTTGATCATTTTTCTTTAGCCTTTTTTTTTTCTCCCTCTAGTCTTCACATTGGATAATTTTATTGATCTACTTCATGTTTACTGATCTTTTCTTCTGCCATCTCAAATTTACTGTGGAATCCATCCAGTGAATTTTTTTTTCAATTATTGTACTTTTCAGGTCTAGAATGCACATTTTGTTCTTTCTTTAGTTTCCATTTCTCTGTTAATATTCCCTCTGATAACTTTTAATACCATATTTTCCTTTTCTGAACTGTTTGAAGTTGAAGTCTTTGTCTGCTAAATCCAATATCTAAGTCTACTTGGAGACAGTTTCTATTAATTTTTTTAACGTGTAGGTCATGTTGCCCTAGCTGGTTCGGCTCAGTGGGTCCCAGGTTCAATTCCATCAAGGGCATGTACTTCCGTTGCAGGCTTGATCCCCAACCCCACTGTCAGGGCATTTGCGGGAAGCAACCAATTGATGTGTCTCTCTCTGTCTCTCCCCCTCCCACTCTCTCTGAAAATCAATGGAAAAATATCTTCAGTTGAGGATTTTAAGAAAAGGAAGAAGAAGAAAGAAAAGGGGAAGAAAAAAGGAAAGGAAGGAGACAGGCAGATAGTTCATGGATGACCCCCTCTGACATGAACATGGTGGGAACATTTGCTCTCCTGTCCTTGGCTGGGGAAGATAATGGCTTGTTAGTTACAAGCTGGCTGCAAATTGTCCACACTTTTTGGCCTTGTTTTAACTTTCCTGTCTCAGTTTCCCTATTCCTCCTACCTTGGAATCCTGTAACAGGTTGATGCTCAACCACTGAGCCACACTAGCCAGGCTACATTTTTCAAATAAAGAAACAGGTTGAGAGAAGTTAAATAGCATGCTCAAAATCATACCACTTAGAGTTGGGGACCGGGATTCAAAATAATATCTCTAACTATAAAAATCCATTTCCCCGCCCCCCCTCACCTCCCAGAAATGGTTCCATTTGCATTTAAGTTAAATGATTAAAACTGAAAAGCCATGAACTCAAAGGGCTACCTGTCACACCAGGTGGGTGGAGTGTTTGCGTGGGAACAAAAGCTGGAATCTATTCAAAGTGTTTTAATTGAGGATTCCAGCAATGATTATCTACGTAAGGCTTAGGCTTCAAGCTTAATTATCTGTCAGCGAGACTCTCTGGCATGCACTTAGTGCATTTCACCAGCATGCATGTGTTCCTACTTTGTATTACATCCAGGCATTTCATCACCTCCCCCACAGATATACCCACCCCATAAACTTAAAATTTTCTGTGGAGCTTGCAAAAAATGCAGATTCCTAATGCCATTCATAGAAATCCTATTCAGTTGATCTGGGCATTTGTATCAAAAACCCTAGGTGAGCCCTAACTGGTTTGGCTTAGTGAATAGAGCATCTGCCTGCAGACTGAAGGGTCTCAGGTTCGATTCCGGTCAAGGGTATCTACCTTGGTTGTAGGCACATCCCCAGTAGTGGGTGTGCAGAAGGCAGCTGATCAATGTTTCTCTTTCATCGATGTTTCTAACTCTCTATCCCTCTCCCTTCCTCTCTGTAAAAAATCAATAAAATATATATTTTTTTAAAAAAGGACCCTACATGATTCTAACATACTGGGTCCAAGCCCATCCTTTTCGACTCTGGGAGCCCTGCTAGGCTGGGTAGCAAAGAGTTTGCTCAGCCTTTTCCTGTTGGAAGATAAAAAAAAAAGAATAGTATCAAATCCCCAAGATAATTTAGTCAAGATTCCTTCATAATCCATAATGTTATTACTTTCATAGTTATAAAACTGCCTATGTATGTTGTTTATGTTTTAGTGTACTATTATTTTTATTAATTTCACATTACTTATTTTATTTTAGATACTTTATTTTGTTTTTTAATATATTGTTATTGATTTCAGAGAGGAAGGGAGAGGGAGAAAGAGAAACATTAAGGATGAGAGAGAATCATTGACCAGCTGCCTCCTGCACTCCCCCGACTGGGGACGGAGCCCACAACCCAGGCATGTGCCCTGAGCTTGGGTATGCTAGATATTTTGGACATAAAGCTGAAATATATACAATCTGTGAGTTAATACATGCCAAGCAAGATTCATGTCTTCCACCTTTAAAAAGTAGAACCAAGGGAAGAAAAGAAATAAAAGTAGAACCAGGGCACCTATTCCAAAGGCTTATAGATAGACTTTATAGCACTTAATTTTCTACTTTCTTAAGTATCTTTTCTTTTGTTCTTTATGTCCTCTTTGTCACCATCCCAGAACACTAATGACTTCTGCCAAGCCACACCTTCCTTGATCATCATTCCCCACCTAGCTCAGGAAGCTTCCTCCCTTCTATCTTTCCAGAAATCCCACCTTATTTTCCCTACTTTTCTTGACTAACTGGTCATAAGGTGATTTTCTCCAACTCCACCCTATCTGAACATGCAATTCCCCATGACTCACTCTCTCCTAATTGCTTCTACTGCATTTGCTCCATCGTGTGTGTCATCACCATTTACATGACTACATATCTGTTCCCATCACATTTCTCAGGCATATGGAAGAGTGGAAAAGGCAGGTGTTGAGATTTGGTCTTAGATTTATTTCTGATAATGCTGCTTATTCGCTTTAAATAGCAAATTTTTTAATAGCTCATCTAAAAAGAATAAAAATAGCTCATCTAATCAATCTTTTGTGAAGATCAAATAATGGTATCCATCCTACTAAAGCAAGTTATCTGGTGTGTGGTGGGCACAAAATAAATGTTAGTCACCACCATCTTCTCTTCAATAGTGGTTTATTGAGCACCTACCATGTGTTAAATCCTTTTCCTTTGGGACAGAAAAAGTAGGGAGCTTACATGCTATGGGAGAAATAGAAAATAGTAAACAAATAATCCTATATAATAAAAGGGTAATGTGCAAATCAACCAAACAGCAGAATGACCAGTCGCTATGATATGCTCTGACCACCAGGGGGCAGACACTCAATGCAGGAGCTGCTCCCTGGTGGTCAGTGCGCTCCCACAGGGGGAGCGCCACTCAGCCAGAAGCCAGGCTCACAGCTGGCGAGCTCAGCGGCCCACCTCTGTGGCAGCACTAAACAAGTCCAACTGATGGCTTAGGCCCACTCCCCACGGACATTAGTCGAACATCCCCCGAGGGCTCCCAAACTGAAGGGCACAGGCCAGGCTGAGGGAACCCCCTGCCCCTAGTGCATGCACTGGGCCTCTAGTATAATATAACGTAGATAAAATAATGTATTATTTGCCAAAAACAAATTTTATTTTGATGTGGATGATAACAGACTGTTGATTAAATATAAACCCACCTTCTATTGATTCCATATAAGCTTTAAGAGACCTCTTCTTTACTGTAGCGGAACCCCTGCAGGACATTTGGCGTCCACAGCACGGGTTTCCTGTGTTTGAATACATAATCGTATGAGTCCTCCATTGCTCACATTCCTATGGCAGGATTAAGCAGAAATGTCTTCAAGAAAGACTTGCCTGATCGATGTGGCTCAATGGTTGAGCATCAACCCATGAACCAGGAGGTCGCACGTGTTTGATTCCCGGTCAGGGCACATGCCTGGGTTTTGGGTTCCATCCCTAGTAGGGGAAGTGTAGGAAACAGCCAATTGATGATTCTCTCTCATCACTGATGTTTCTCCCTCTCCCTCTCCCTTCCTCTCTCTCTGCAATCAATAAAAACGTTAAAAAATACTTACTTGATTGAGGAATAATCACTGGCAGGAGAAGCGGGAATTGATTGGTACCAGTCAGGATCTTGGCGAGAAGAGAAGCAAATAAATGCCACTCTGGAAGGTGGGAAGATGGGTCCATTACAGTGTTGATAAAATAAACAGCTGTAGGATTTCGTGTCCTGGGATAACAGGCACCCACAGGCTTCCTTTTCATAGAGAGAGAAAGCAGAAGGTTCTCCTGCTACATACAGCAATGTGAGAACAGGGGTTCTGGTGGAGACGCAGAGGGGAGCAGGAAGAGCAGTCTGGGCTTGTGCCTTTTAAAAAAGCTCCTGAGAGCCCGGCCAGCGTGGCTCAGTGGTTGAGCATCGACCTATGAACCAGGAGGTCATGGCTCCATTCCCAGTTGGGGCACATGCCTGAGTTGCAGGCTCAATCCCCAGTGTGGGGTGTGCAGGAGGCAGCTGAACAATGAATTATCTCTCATCATTGATGTTTCCCTCTCTCCCACTCCTTTCCTCTCTGAAATCAATTTAAAAAAAAAAAAAAAGGCCCTGAGGGAATTCAGTCTGGGCTGGAAACCGTTGCACAGTGCTTGGGGTATAGTAGGTGTTTCATAAACATTTATTGACTGACTGTCAGGACTCGCTTAGAGAAAATCAGACAGCCCACCACAGGTTGGTGCTTTCCACAGGTCTGAGAAGTGATACCGCCTCTGTCCCGCAGTGGGAAGTTGAGCAGAAAGGCTAAGTATGGTACCAAGTTGTTACTTTTCTTTTTAAAAAACAGGAAAGAACAGAGAGCTCCCAAAGTGTCCCATCCCTCGGTGTTAAAGTCAAATGGCAGCAGGGCATTTTAAAGCAATGTTGTATAAATGTATTACTATTACTGCATGTTAACTATTGAAGGTTATAGCAAATAACCTTCAAAACTTGGTGGCTGGAAACAATATGTGAATATTACTGCTTTTGAGTCCACAGCATAGCTAAGTGATTCTTTCTAGAGAATTAAACTGGCACATTCCCTGCATCTGTGGTTGGCTGTGGGTTGGTGGGCAGCTCTACAGGCAGTTCCTCCTGTTCTTGGAGGAACTCTTGCACATTTGGGGTTGGTGGGCTGGCTAGAGACTGGCCGAGATGACTGGTCCTCCTCCTGGTCCTCCTCCGTGTGGTCTTCGTCCTGGAGACCAGGCTAGACTGGGCTGTTTCCACAGCAGTAACCAGGTTACAATAGAGTGAGCGGAAGTGTGCAAGGTCTCAGAGGGCTAGCCTCAGGATTGGCACGTTCTGTTAGATGAAGCAAGCTCCAAATCCAGCCCCGATTTAAGAGATGGGGAAACAGGCCTCTTGATGGGAGATGCTGCAAAGTCTCATTGCAGAGAATACGGGTGAGAGGGAGCAGTGCAGAAATGCAGCACAGCTATTTGTACCAGCATGAGTCATACCATTAACCCACTAACCCTGAGTTGTGCATTATTTACGTCTGTTCAACACTGATGCTACTCTTTTGGAAAAAAGCAGTGTGTTTTGGTCTTCGGAGCTTTGGAGCAATTCATGCATGAGGTGTGCAAATGGGTACATTTTGAGTGCACTGATAGGCTAATAAGGGTAAACATTTCTGGGTTGTGCTGAGCTGTACCTAGTGGCATCAGGAGGTAGTGGAATCAGAAAAGTGTTTACTTTTCTGATTCAAGTAGGTGTTGTGTTTTTTGGGGTGGGGTTTTTTTCGGTCTTGAAATGTGATTTATTAACTATAAGAGTTCCCTTTTAGTTCTTAATTAAATTAAGCAAGAAGCTTACTATGAAATGCTATTTGCAGGGTGGCTTTTATACTGGAGTGTTTTACTTTCTCCTGATCTAAAATAGTCTACCTTCCAACAGAAACAGACTCTACATAGAAAAAACAAACTGATGGCTGCCAGAGGGGAGGGTGTTGGGGGACTGAGTAAAAAAGGTGAAGGGGTTGACAGGTAGTTACAAAATAGTCCTGGGGATGTAAAGTACAGCATAGAGAATATAGTCAATAATATTGTAATAACTGTATGGTGCCAGGTGGGTACTGCAAATATCAGGGGAACACTTTGTAAAGTATATGCTGTACACCTGAAACAAATACAAAATAATATTGAATATAAACTGTGTAATTGAAAAAAAAATTTAATTGAAAAAAAAGTCTACCTTCCAAAACTCCCCATTGCAGATATGAGCAAAAATAGAATTTTACACAGTCAAAGAACATTTGTTTCTCTTACAGTGCAGTGTTTCAGGACTTGGTCCCCTCTCTGGGCCTTTTCCTTTTTTTTTGAAATTGTGCTCTGACCAGGAATCGAACCAGTCACCTCTTGGTTCATGGGTTGCCGCTCAACCACTGAGACACACTGGCTGGGCTCCCTTTTTAAAAAATCTTAAACTCTAAACTATAGAATTGGACTCCTTAACTAGAAGGTTTACAAGCCAATTCATCTTTGTTCTAGAACTCTGGGTGGCCTACATTTTTCCATCTTTAGTCAAGTCTTTCTCTTGAATGAAAGATTACTCCTTACATGTTAGTATTGTTCACTCGCCCTCTTGTGTCCATAGTGATTGTAGCAATCTCTGTGGGGTGAATGAGCAAGTTTATCATGCCAGAAATACAGCATTTTCTGCTTAGAGAGCCTTCTCGCGGCTGCCAAATATGGTTGTACAGCTTAGTAAACACTGGGAAACAACCCCAGCCCAAGAGGTAAAGGAAAGGTCATTGAAACCTCTCCACGTTTTACTTGTTAAGCCATGCATCCTATGTCCAGACTGTATCTTCCCAGAGGGGTTGCCCATTAAAATTCCATTCAGGGGTGCCTGCCATCCCGGCTTGTACCACCTGGAGTGAGCCACCTTCTCTCCTTTATACGAACTTCTGTACAGCCTTGTGGAGGCCCAGATGAGTTCTTTGGAGACTGCTCTCCACATGTCACTTTCCTACTCAGAAATTAAAATTAGACTGTTAGAGCTGAATGACATCACTTAGCCCCAGGTTATCAGAGGAAGGGATTAAGGAACAGAGAGGCAAAATGAGAAGTGGCAAATTTGTTCGTGGTAGTACTGAAATGCGGCCTTCTGGCTCCCAGTTCATGCTCTGAAGACTTTTAGCTTCAGGTGATCCCTGTATTTGAACCACCCTACCTATCCAGGTGCTTCTGGTATTTCTAATGTTTCTTTGCCTCCACCTCCCAAAACCCCCACTCTCCGTGCCATATCTATTCCTATTATACCCCTTTGTTCATATTTACTGTTCCTACCTGTAATGCTCACTGCTCTTTACCTGGTCAATGCTTAGTTCCAGGTCCACTTCCTCCGAGACGCTCTCCTCCTCCAGCCTTCACCAAGCCAGAAGAGGAAGGGCCATGAGGCTGAGCACAGGTGTTCAGGCTTAGTTGGAGAGCAGTGGCCGGGATGCAGGACCTCATTCTAGGTCTGCCAGGAGATGGCTGTTTGATCTTGAATAGATGCCCCCACCTCTCTGAGCTTCATCTTGCTCTGCCCAATTATGAAAGTTACACTGGTGTTTGTTGCTGAGTGTGTGGCATGCATAATGCTGGTGAGGTGGTATTACGTGGTTCATGGACAAGTATTTTGGGCATGTTAGTAGAAATGAATTTGTTTCATTAAACCCATAGTTCCCTAAATATTATATGTGACAAGGCTAGATATTTTAAGTTTGAAAGAGAGTTGATTTAAGGAAAACTCTGATGTAAACAAGTAGTAATCATGTGACAGAAGTGATAAGGTGTATCAACATGTGGAGGTTTGTGAAGCTCCAGAGGAGCCTATACCCAGCTTCTCACTCTCGCTGGGGCCCTTCTCTCACGATTGTTTAGCAAGGAGTTCGTTATCACTGTTAGTGGCTGATGACAATATATCTTCTCTCCTTGTTACAGTTGCGTCTGGTATTCCCTGATCTTCACCACACTGATTGTGGTATAAAGTACTGCTAGGGTCTTTCCGCAGCTAGGGTTCAGGAATCTGGAGAAGGGGCTGTGACATAAGTGAATATACTAGAGAGACTAGACATGAAATATAAATTTGGAAGGCATTTTGGGGGAGCCAGACGGAGCTTTCTTCAGAAAGCTCCACTTTCTAGGGGACCTGAATGTCCTCACCCAGGGCTTTTTATTCACACATTTTGCCCTTTAGCAAAGCAGATATATATATCAAAGGTAAGGCCTGGTAAACAACAAAGGACCATCAGGTTAGGAGAATTGCCTGTCAGCTGTTTGGCAGCAGGTAATAATATGCAGATCTTCAGCCCTGCTGGAGTGGTCCATCAGCCTTCTGACTTCTGACCGAACTTCTTGCATTTATTAGGCTAACTACTGTACTTAGCCTCCAGCAAAGTACAAAGTAGGTCTTTAAAAAAAAAGAATTGTGGCTTCACTGAGCTTTGTGTTGCCTCCATCATTTATAAAATGCATTGACCCAGAGTGTTTCAAAACCATGTTCACTTTATAAATGTAGATTTTTATTTATAAAAGTCATTTAGACTCCTTATGTAAAATTTGGAAAATACAAAGCAGCAGAAAGAGAAGAAAGGCAGCATCCATATTCTTACGATCCAACAATGAACCCTGTTAATATCCCTCCATAATTGGAAGTTGTCCTGCAAAAATCCTAGCAAGTGGGGATCTATTTCTGTTCAGTGTTATGGGAAATTGGAATATTCCTGATTTAATATATTTTTGTCATCACAAATCATAAAGTCAAAATATGTCAATGCAGAATCCAGGGATGGGGCCCAATGGCATCCTTATACACAGCAGTTAAATAACTGCCGCAGAGGTGACCCATTCTGGGAGAGGCTACTGCAGGTCAAGGATAATAACAACTGATATTCTTTGCAAAGTGCATCATGTGTCTGAAGCTCTGTGCTTATAATGGTGGCTAAATATTTCATGTATATGTCTGCTGACTTGCCTATTTGTCTCTCCTGCAGGGTTTTTAGAGTCTCTGGACGACTTTTACATTCTTAGTAGTGGTTTGGTACTGCTGCAGACCACCAACAGCGTGTATAATAGAACTCTACTAAAGCTTGTGACACCCGAGTCTCTCCTGGCCTGGCAGAGAGTCCGTTTGGCCAATATGATGGCCAGTGGTGGCAAGCAGTGGGCAGAGATATTTTCAAAGTACAACTCTGGTAAGTGGCCCTGCAGAGTAACTTTTCAGGAATGTACATATGTTTGGATTTCGAGTTAACCAGTAAAGCCATACCCATGCCCTGCTTACTGTCTATCCCTATATTTCAGGCACCTATAACAATCAGTACATGGTCCTGGACCTGAAGAAGGTAAAGCTGGGGCACAGCCTTGACACAGGCACTCTGTACGTTGTGGAGCAAATTCCTTCATATGTAGAATATTCTGAACAAACTGATGTTCTACGGAAAGGTATCTTCTTTATACTAGAAGTCGGAAGGATGATGAGTGTGTGTGTGTGTGTGCATGGTGGGGGACGTGTGATGTGTGAGTGTATGGTGAAGGAGCGTGTGCTGGGGAAGAAAGGATGGGAATGCCACGGCTAGTTACACTGGGAAAGAATTTCCAGGTTCAGCACAATGTCTAAAACCTGCCCCTCGAACTCTTTAAGTGACAGTGTGTAGACTGGGACAGAGCCAGCCATTCATCATCTTATGACTTTCATGGCTCTAATATTACCTCCTTTCCTGGGTTCCCGAGTTAAGCTTTAAGTTCAATTCAGCGAATATTTATGGGAGTGCCATGCTGGCCCAGGGACCAGAAGAGCACAGATGCAGGTACAAAATCCATGACCTTTAGGAACTCACAATCTGGTAGGGAAGCAAGGGACAGAACGCAGCCATTCTAGCACCCAGACACCAAAGAACGATGATAAACAGATTTAACTAAAGATTTCACAAACCCCAGTGGTGAAACCAAAGGAGCTGTTATCAGTGGGAGGAGTCAAGGGAGGTGGTTCTGGAGGACAAGAACGAAGCCCAGATGTTGAAGCCCAGGTTTTGGAGTCACACTGTCTCGATGTGAATCTCTGCTCCTCAGAATCTCAGGCAAACTATTCACTCTCTCCAAGTCTCACTTTCTTCATCTGCAAAACATGACAGTAATGGAACAGGTCCACAGTCACATTTATAATTTTGAATTCTCAAAATCTCAAAACTCTAAAACCAAGGTTTGTTTGGGTAAGTGGGGGAGGTGGGGGGGGGGGTGGGCAGGTGTCCCTAATCACTTGATAGCAAAACATGACCTGATCTGAACTCATTTGGAAGAGCTTGAACTGTCTATTTATATCTTTGTTCCCTCTCCTCTAGAGACTGTTTATATATTAGGCTGCAGAAAGATCACTCTGTGTGTGTGTGTGTGTGTGTGTGTGTGTGTGTGTGTGTGTGTGTTAATCCTCACCCAAGGATATTTTTACATTGATCTTTTAGAGAGAGTGAAGAGTGAGGGAAAGACAGAAATATTGATGTGAGAGAAACACATTGATTGGTTGCCTCCTGCCCTGACCAGGGCCCGGACTAGGGAGGAGCCTGCAACCAAGGTATGTGTCCTTGACCAGAATCAAACTCAGGTCCCTTTAGTCTGCGGGCAGACGCTCTTTACACTGAGCCAAACCGGCCAGTGCGGAAGATGACTCTGAATACTAGGTGCTTCCCACAGAGACTGCAATGCCATATCTAATACATGCACACCACTACTGTTCTAAAATATTTTAAAAACCTGAATTCTGAAACACGTCTGGCCCCCAAGAGTAGACCTTTATAATTTCACAGGGTTGTAAAAAAGATTGAGAAAATTCTTGTAAATTCTTGAGCACATTGCTGGATTTATGAGCACACACAGTGAGTCCTCACTGAATATTTGTTGAATAAATGAAACTGAAGATGATGTTTGACTGGGGGTTTAAAGCCCAAACAGGAACTCACTAATTTGACAAGGGGAAAGGTTAAGCAAATGAAGCATGAGAACTGGTGTGACTGAGAAACTACGAGCTCATGAGAGCCAAAGGAAAGGCTATGACGTGTGAAACAGGTAGTCAGGGGAAAATACCAGCCTTGTATAGCCTGCTAAGCAGTTTAGCCTTTATCCTTTACAGTGATGGGCAACCTTTTGAGCTTGGTGTGTCAAACTTCGCCAGAAAACTGAGCATAACTCGGGTAGTGTGTCACTTTGAGGAAAAAACATTATTTCGCAAATGTTTCATTCTCGGCCGGGTGTCATCAGAAATGGCTACGCGTGTCAGTGCTAACACGCGTGTCATAGGTTCGCCATCACTGCTTTAGGACATGGACGTTTCTGAAAAGGGAGGGTAGACTGGAGACCAGAGAGAAGACAGGTGATCAATTAGGAAACTATTGAAATAGATGGGCTGACCAGTCAGTAGGTACAGAACCAAGATAAGGTATGGACCCTGGGGATCACAGCCTGGTCCTCAGTTTCCCAGGTCCCCAAATCAACTTTGTAATGACACCTGGAGTGAGCCATCTCAGCAGGAATAGCTCACATCAGTGACATGTACATTATATGCATAAAGCAGAATTAAGGTGGAAACTTCCATTGCCAAGCAGATACGATACTATTAGGTAGTAGATCTACGTCCTTTTCTGGGAAGACAATTCACCTGACAAGTTAAATCATTAGTTGGTTACTCGGTTAGCATGGCAACTCGAAACTGACACCCTTGTGGTCTGACCTTGAAGGCTGGTCCATCCAGCTCTTAAGAGCCTGACAATAACAGCAGGCCTCCAAAGAGAGATCTCTTGAGTGGTGATGTCCCTATGTTGACTGATCATCCAGGCCACTATAATCTGGGATGTTCCTAAAAGATTTTACTATGGTTGTGTCACATGTTTGATGCTTAGTGACTAGTGGCCTTGGCACACTCCCCAGTTTTGAATGAGGCGAAGCTTTTCTGAATGCTACTGGAACCTTAAAGATCATCTCCATTCCCCTCATATTACTGACTCTCCTTTTCCCTCCCACTGCTAAAAAAAGGAAATGAAAACAAAGAACAAACAAAAAAACAATGTTAATTAACTGCTTAAGACCAGGTTATTCAGTCCTGAGCCTAGAATCCAGGTTTCCTGATCCCCAGTACTGTGTTCCTCCACTTTCCTGGCATATTATATTCCCTGTGAGGACCACATTGTGAAGCCATCTTTTGGCATTTCACTAACCAAGTCCACTGAAATGAGCTCCCCGGACCACTTGGTGTTATACTTCACTTTGCTCTATAAACACTAAGGTTATTACCTGGTTAAGAGATTGCTTTAAGTATTTTGGGTGAAAACCAAAGAATTCTGGTGCTCTTTCCCCCTAATGGAATAATCTAGAGGTATACCAATTCTGTAAATTATAATGATTGGTTTGACTGCCGGGGTTCACGAAGTTTTACTTTTTATATAATATCAATATCATGTAATTACACACCTTGCCAGGTTTCATAACATTTCTTTTGTTCCCTGTCTTTCCTTTTCTGTCTCCCTCCCTGCCAATGCCACTCTTCCTTCCCTTCCATTCCAAATCAGGATATTGGCCTTCCTACAACGTTCCTTTCCATGAAAAAATCTACAACTGGAGTGGCTATCCATTGTTAGTTCAGAAGCTGGGTTTGGACTACTCTTATGATCTGGCTCCACGAGCCAAAATCTTCCGGCGTGACCAAGGAACAGTGACTGACATGGCATCTATGAAATATATCATGCGATACAACAGTACGTAGCACATTTCTCAGGAATCATTCTTCAAAACTCCTTTTCTTCCCCATGGATAAAGAATCCATGTAAGTTTATTATCTCTGTACTAGAAGGAATTATAAGAAGTTAATGAATTAAGTATTTTGTAGTCAATATTATATACGTTTTATACTCAACAAATAAAATTTTGTCCACCTTTATAAAATGACAGGGAAAAGATTCTATAGATTTTTTTTTTATTGAAAAACTTTTATGTGAAACACAGAAGCAATAACCCAAACGATGTAGGTTTTTTTGTTTTGTTTTGTTTTTTTACTATTACCCCCACCCCCAAACACAGGTTTCCTTCCAAGGACAAAAGCAGCCAATAAAACAAATTATTCATAAATATTTTATTTTTGAACAGTATCAAAGTCAAATTTGTATTCATTTGGGGGGAAAAAAATGATGCACATTTATCCTGTTAATCTCTCTTTCATTCACTCTTCACTGTGCAAGGTTCTTCAGAACAGGCTGGGCCTGGAGCAGGGAACTTACAGTTGCCCCTTCCTAGTTCAAGCCAAAGGAGATTTCTGTATCCGGGAGCACACTGGGACGCAGAGGCCTCACTGATTATCTAGCCTTTAACAGGTCCAAAAAATTTATTGTGGATCAGTGTTACCTCAGAATAGTCTGTGCTCACTCTAGTCCCAATCTCTGTTTCCTAGATTATAAGAAGGATCCTTACAGTAAGGGTGATCCGTGCAATACCATCTGCTGCCGTGAAGATCTGAACTCATATGACCCAAGTCCTGGAGGTTGCTATGATACGAAGGTAACATGCTACTGACTTTGGAATTTAATTTCCACCAGCACCTACACTTACTTAAAGGCAAAGCTGCAAAGGTTTTGGTGGCATAGAGCACAACAGTGTTTCTACGCATTACTTGATTCAGGATTCTGTTTTTCAGATATTCTGGTGATAGGTGCCATTGCCTAACTTCAAGTCCCTGCTCTGCCACTTAACCCATTGTACACCATAAGCATCTGTAGAGGGAAGCAGCGGACCTTCCCCACACACCACGCGCTTATATATATAAAAAAAAGTTTTCCCTAAGTGGCAGCCCTGACCAACTTTAAAATAATTTTTCATGCGAATTTTCAGCTGAAATATTCAAGAACACCCGAATTGTAATATATTTATTTTTATAATTAGAGGCCCAGTGTGAAATTTGTGCATGGGTAGGGTCCCTAGGCCTGGCCAGCAATCAGGGCCGATTGGGGCCTTCTGGCTGCTGACTGGGGCCTTCCTTTGTTCCACGCTGCTCCCTGGTGGTCAGCTCACATCATAGCAAGCAATCGAACTCCCAGTCTTATATATATATGGCTAATATATATATATATATTCATTGCAAATTTATTTTTTAAATTCAATTCAAAATATCATGGCATATGGGGATGGTTTGTTTTGGACGTGTGGCAGTTAACTGTTAATAGTAAATCACATAATCTTATAATGCCTCTGTTTCCTCATCTGTAAAATGGAAGTAACAGTACTTGCTTCATATGGTTGTAGAGAAGGACATTTAATATCTATAGAATGTTTAGAACAGTACTTAGTGGGTTATTTGAAAATGTATACATCATGATGATGTTGGTGGTAATAATGTGGATGTCTAAAGTTTTCCAGACTGGCCCAAAGTCCAAAGAACATATTGAGAGCAGTGTGATTTTACATTAAATAGAAATTTAATTTAGCTGAAAGAACAAGTATTGGACCAGACACAAAATCATTGAAGGGTTTTTAGTTTTTAGCATGTTAGAATTGATAAGTGCTATAATGTATCTTATAAGTAATATGTTTGCAGTGGTGGTCTGAAATAGCTCATATAGGTATGAGGACCAGTTGTTAAAATCAGTTGATTGTGTTGATAGCTTGAATTCCGCTATGGTGGGAGTATTTACAGCATGGAAATCAGCAAACATTACAAATGAGGGCCTTTTTTTCCCTCAGAGTTAGTTGTTAAAAAATTTACCCTGACACTCCTGGGTTTGGGAGATCCAAGTGGGTAAGCTAGTTATTTTAGTTGGTGGAGATAATCATTTTACCACATCCTTTTGTACTTTTGGTTTGGGCATGTGTCTTTTCATTTGCAACTCCAGTTCTAAATTCTGGAAGAAATCTGTGAGAAGAATAGTTAACTGTTCTATCTTCAGCTCTGAAACTGTTAAAAATGTCAACAGCCCACACACACATTATTTTTTTTCTATCAGCCTAACGCCTAAATAGGAGATTCTTTAGAATAGTCTGAGCTCCAACTCACCCTACATTATAGGTACATGATGATGGCAAAACTTTAGCCTTAATGACTCTCAATATGTTGTGACATGCAAGAAAATAAAAAAACTAGTGGAATCTAATGAACAAAATGAACTAATAAGCAAAATAGACACAAACAGAGCAGGCTGACAGCTGTTGGAGAGAAGGGGTATTGGAGGACTGGCATGGTAGAGGGATTAAGGAAAAAAAGAGAAAAAAACTCATGGACAAGAACAACACTGTGTGAATTGCCAGGGAGAGGGAAGGTGGAGGAGAGTATAGGGGGATAAATGGTGATAGAAGGATACTTGACTTGGGGTGAATACAATACAGTGTACAGATGAGTTGTGAAACTGTGTACCTGAAACTTATATAATTTTGTTAACTGGGTCACCCTAAAAAATTCAATAAAGGGGGAGGGGGGAATTAGTGGATACAGAGCTTGGTACACATGAAGCCCCAATGAATGTTTTTGTATTTATTTTTTATGGCATTTGCAAACATTCAGTAAAGTGTGCGACATGATATATCCATTCCAGAATATACAAAGTGAATTACCCTCTGCTGCCTTGCATAGGAGAATCCAAGCCAACCTGCCATTTGTCAGATTTTACTTTCTTCTGGAAACATAGGAGCCTGCCAATTTTTCATAAAAAAAAAAATTTCTATTGAGGATATACTTTAAAAATATTTCTCTCGAGCCATTTTGAACACAGGGAAAATTCTAAGTTATGAAAAATTTTCTTCTTTCCCCTCTAAGGTTAAGATCTGTTGCTATCCATTGTTTAGGTGTTTTTGAGAACCATGGGTATTTTTTGATGTTGAGCTCTACTTTATAACTTGCTACTGTACTGACTAATAAAGCTTTTATTGAGGAATTAAAATTTTTTTTTGGCACTGCACCAAGCACTTGCTTTCATTAATCCTCATGACAACTCATCTGTGAAGTAGGGTTATCAGCCTATTTTCAACTGAGAAAACTGAGCCATCTGGAGGTTACTTTTTAATAAATTTTGGAGCTAGAATTTTGATTATGAGTAATTGATTACAGATCTCACTTTGGCCACATTGCTAATACCCTCCTACTGTTCAATTCATATTTGAATGCCAAATGAAGACAGAATAGCAGATTGTGGAAGTTGGCAAGATTTTGTTTTAAAGGGGCTAAAACTGTGATTTTGGAAATGGGGCGGGTTGGGAGGGAAGAAAAAAATAGGGATTTAGTCAATTTATTTTTCCAAATGTTTTTTTCTAAAATGTCTTCCTCTTCTCTTTTTCCAGGTGGCAGATATGTACCTAGCATTAGAGTACACAGCACATGCCATTAGTGGTCCCACGGTACAAGGTGGCCTCCCTGTTTTTCACTGGAAGCGGTTCAACAAAACTCTCCATGAGGGCATGCCAGAGGCCTACAACTTTGATTTTATTACCATGAAGCCAATTTTGAAACCTGACATAAAATGAAGGGCAATGAGAAAATAGAAGGCTGCAAAAGAGATACCAAAGGCACTATTTTAGCTATGTTTTTCCATTCAAAATTAGTCTTAATAAAACGTATTAAATTTAGTCTGTTACTGTCATTCCCCACTGTTGACTGTGTAGTTAACAAGCATTCACTGTAGAAGAAACATTACATATGATTAACAATACTAGACTTTAGCATACAAATTTGCATACAAGAGGATATGGCAGCCCTAGCTGGTTTGGTTCTGTGGATAGAGCTTCCTGGGTTTGATTCTGGTCCAGGGCACTTGCCCGGGTTGTGGGCTCGATCCCCAGTAGGGAGTGTACAGGAGGCAGCCAATCAATGATTCTCTCTCATCATCGATGTTTAGAGAGAGGGGGGAGCAGGGGTATGACAGAAACTGTTCCCTTGCTCATCAAAATCCATATTCTTTTATGCCTGCCATACAGACCACATATCCCAGGTTCCCTTAGGTAGTTGTGCCACATGACAAGTTCTTGTCAATGAAATCTGAGATGAGTGCCTATTTCAGGCCTGGCCCCTAAGAACCTGTACTCCCCCATGCTCTTTCCCCTTCCTTCCCCTGGCTGGATATACTTAATGACAAAGCCCGAAGGAAAGGTGGAGCTGTTTCCAATGGAACCTCTAACAGAAGTTCAGTGAGTGATATTTCTGGCATTAACAGGTCTCAGTTGAGTCTTTTTGTAGTGCAGGCTAGGCATACAATATAACAAACCTTAATGTTGTCTCCCATTACTGAAAAGCAGCATATCTAATCTGAGAGCAACTCTGTGTAATAATCTTTCTTTCAAAGTTTGAGAACTGTGTGTACTTTTAGTGCTGGGGTATTGTCAAATAGGCTAAATAAACCATATTGTACAGCCTAATGAGTGATCCTTAACTAAGTGAGAGACTTTTGAAAGAAACAAACACAAGGGGCAAGAATAATCAGAATGAATCAAGAGTACTCAGAATGTTAAAAACCCATAGTTTATTTCAAAGTATAAATTTCAGGCTTGCTGGACAAAACCCACTACAGTTAACACTTAAACAGGTACCAGTCTACTGTACATTTAGAAAAAAAGAAAAAAACACAAAAACCTTTAAAACCTAATAAAAATAGGACAACTTGCTATAGCCCATTTTATATTAGACATTAGGAAGATCTTAACATTGTCTTATTATTTACACTTTCAACTGCAATAAAGAAAAACCAGAATGCAAGTTTCCTACAAAGAATTTGTTTTTATCTGATGAAATACTAAAGCCAAGATTTCCAAAAGGTGTTTGATTGCCCAGTTACCTTATTTACAAAAAAAAAAAAGAAGACAGCATTTAAATATAAATGCTTGGTATTTAGCTGACTCTACAAATTAAAAAACTTAATTAGCATGATAAAACTATTTGTATGGTCCTATTCCTCCCCATTGGCTGGCTCAAGAGAAAAAGATTTTAGGAATTACATAAGTCTACCACACTAACAAAACACTTCAAAAGAATTGTTCTAATCTTTTCCTTTGTCCCAAAATGTAAAAAAAGGGGGTGGGAGGTGGGGGGAGGACGGGACACATCATTAGCCCAGTAAAGAAGGCAGAATCATACATTGGTTTTAGATAAAGTTATTTGCAATAATCTAATACTGAGACATGATTTTTCTGGAAATTAGAATAAAACAGGCCAATGACAACAACTGGACAATAATAAAATAACGAATGAATCATAAGATACTGAAATAACCCAAGGTCTCTGCAGTACTCTAACAGTGCTAAGATCATATGTATAAAAGCAAGAGGGCGATACCACAGGCATTATTTTGTTGATCTTGTATAGTACTGGGAAATTCGTGGAACAAGATAAATGCATGTCATGCAATATTAACACTCACCTTGTTGCATAAATAATTTAGAAAATATAAACAAAAGAAAACAAAAACTTAGCTAACACTTATGCAATACAGTAAGAGAATTCTGTATGGTGCAGAAATGTACCCCTAAGATTCTAAGCTCCTTGCTCTAGGACTTGTTTTTCAAACAAACCTTGCATTTATCTGACAATGGGGGTGGGGAGAGTGGGGAACATCTCGCTGTGAGGCAAATGGTACCCCAATAAATACCTTTCAAGGAAGAAAGCTCTCTTCACTCTTCTCATTGACTTCTACTGTGTTAAACAGTACACAGTATTCTGCGTATTTTTAAAAATGAGTCCAGAGAAAGAGGGGTATAGTTACCTCATCAAGTTAACTAACTGTTAATAACAGATGTTATCTTTATATGAAATTTATAAATTTACTGGCAATAACAATTTTGGAAAGAGGCTTACTCACACTTAAAATAGGGCAAAAATTAACACAGTACAAAGTAAAGAGCAACAAACACCACTGTTATCTTTAAATGCCACATAACCACCCTACATTTTGGGTTGAAATTTCAGAAATTTCCAGGATTTCCAATAAAGTGATATTTAACACAAGTATTGTCAAGCTAAAAAGTTTAGTAAACTTGCATTCCCAAAATGGGATAAACAAGCTTATTTGTAATACTTTGTGAAAAGGTACAACAAAATAAAAAAGGTATCATGGGGTGTGAACTGCTACAAAAAGTCTGTAATACGTAGCTATTTCTAGCTGAATCTTCCATTCTCTCTCCCGAATAAAAAGTGTCCATCAACATTAAAACCTGTCTCAAAAGACTAGAGTTCTAGCTGCTGTTGCCTACAAATCCCATGGCAGGCTAATTTTCGGAGGCCATTTTATAATATGCTTTTTCCTCAAATAATTACAATATTTCTTTGTACCTTCCTTCCACCATCTGGAATAACAAGTTATTTTACTGTAGCAAAATATTTTTAGGGTTGCTGTTTGAAAATTTTTTGACAGAAAACACAGTATACACTAAAGTAATGAAATATTTGCATTCTACTGGGCATTCTTCACAGGATTATATAGTGCTACAAAAACTTTAAAAAAGGGACTAGTGACTATAAATAGAAACATTGACCAAGGGAACCATTTCAAGGCTAGGTAGGCAAACTGTTACCACGTGACCAAAATAAAGCCAATAAAAAACAATTTTGAATATGAGCTTTCTATTCTGTAGACAGGAATGATCTTGAACACTTAATCAACGTTGCATCCACTGCAGGTAGAAACATATATACATGCAGATATCGATAGGTGTTCATATATATCTATGTCCCTTTTGAATTTTTCATTGGCATGACATTGGCAACTTCTTTACCAGCGTCATTAGTCCTAGAATGAGTAATAGCTAGCTACATGGTTGGCAAATTTGATTCATGGAAACTTTAATTCTCATTGTGGCCTTATTTTCTGAAAGTGAAAGGAAGGTTTTGGAGCATTTATAGTTTGGCAACCTGTAGGCTTTCTTCAGCATCAATCAAACTTCACACTTAACATGACATACAGTGACTGGTGAAAGTCTATTTGAAGACTTTACAACTAGAATGCTTCCTGTTTCAAGCCACCAATGTGGCAAACAAAGCATTAATGGAAGGGATATCTCCCTCCTATAATTTCAGGAGGTATAATTTGAGAAGGTAGAAATATGAATTCAAATATTATAAGGGAAGATGATAAATTATTTCACAAACTCCATGAATTCCTTTCAAAATATTCCCAACCACACTCTCATCCCCAAGTGTACCCAGGAAGTCCTGTCCTACACTATCTACACTCAACTACCTGATACCAATAGACCTCGCACTCGTACTGAAAATGCAGGACACCTAAGCTGACTTTGATTAACTTTGAAGAGGAAGGGAGATGCACACTAAGTTATATCTAATTGTTACATAAACTGACCCCAAAGGATATGCTTTAAATTCTATCCAAAGCTGACATAGGATAAATTACACAAAACTTGGCACCATCAAAACAAAGTTAAAAGTTAACTAAAGGAACAATACAAAAGAATAAAGAGATAATGGATCTTTCCCTTTAATATTTTAGCTCACTGTATTTTGTAAATTTGACCATTTCCTTTGAAAAAATATTATGTTTTGGGTGATTAAGTAAATTGTAATTGCTTTCATAATTTCTAACACCGTGTGAGCACAGATATTGAAATATGTTTGTAGGAAAAGTTTCTTACATAGTACGGTCTTCTCTTGATCTACTTTACATAAAGTTAATTTAAATAGTGACGAAAAATAAAAGCATTTATATTCTTGGGAGAAAAAAACAAGTGAAAATTTTGGAGTTAGATGAAGTAAAGCCACTGATGAGAATATGTATAAAAGCCTTCTTTTAACATTTACTTGAGGGAGTGTGCTATATTTTGCGTAAAGGAAAAATGAAGGGCTAAAAGCTGAAAGGAAAGAAACAACAATGGACAAATGGCCATGTTTATTTTTGCAGTTAATGTTTAAGGCACAAAATAAATGTAAAAGCAAGATTAGAAGAGTGAGGGGCCATTTAGATGTTTTCGCCTATTTAACAATCCAGAAGAGAAAACAAAAGATAACAGATCCTTTCCTGTGTTCAAATTAACCTATTTTAAGCTCTTGAACCATTTTGCTTTTTATTATTTTTTCTTTGGGTTTTGTTTAGATTCTGTTTAAATCATTTAACTATGAAACTACAGATCCCTTAGAAATAGAATCATGCCAGTTACATACCTCAGATGCTTTGCTCTATTTACTTTATACTAGAAGAGAGGTAATTTGAGAATGAAAATGGGAGATTTCACTGCAACAAACATATATAAATAGGAAAAAATAAAACCACACAAACACCCACACATATTATTCCCCAGCCTCAAGACTAAAGGAAGATGCACATTTACATTTCAAAACCTTGAAGCTTGAATTGTCCAGGAAAAGGTTCTTGCTTTATGACCTAAGTTTACTTTATTCTCTGATTATAAACAAACGTAGTGTATATACACATCTGTCCAAGAAATCTCGCACAATGTAGATTTTTACAATGGGTATCATGCACAAGATTAAAACAAGACCAAAAAGTGGAACTTTTCGAAGAAGAGAGGAAGGCTCCAAGGTTTAACTGCTCTGGGAAGAAGAGATCACATCCGTTGACTGAGGATCGCAGAAAGGTCCAAAACGTCCATAAATATCCTTGGCCCGTACGGCAAAGTAGTATTTGCTGCCAGATACAAACTGGGTCAGAGTGCATGCCATTGGCAAAGGAAGTGCCTTTACCTCTCCAATCTTTTTCCATTGTGAGGGCACAGTGGCACTGGGTTCCTCATGGTAAGCATAGAGATGGTAGCTGTCAACAGTGGCACAGGTTCGATCCACTTCCAGGACACTCCATGACAGTACAATGCCATTTTGACTCTGAACTCGTGCTAACTTCAAGTGCGGCTTCTGAGGCAGAGATGTGCTGGCAGCTTCTGGGGGCAGGCGCGGTGGTTGTGGGGCTTCTGGTAAGGGTGCTGGGTGCACAGGGCGTGGGGGCTCCTAACCAAGAAGAGCCATGTTGATTTATAATGACCACACAAAGGGCTGTTTTTGAGAATTAGAACGAAGACATTCTAGAGGTCACTTACTGAGAACAAATACAGGGAAATATCAAATATTTGGCAAGTTTTATTTGGTGAGCTGGTAACCAACTGTACCCCAAATAATGATGCTGAGGTAACCCCTGCTATTCTTTCCAGACCTACAGAGATTTCCTTGGGAAATAAAAGCCCTTGCTGATGGAACATCATCTTGACAGATTGAAATAATTATCTACTTCTAACAAA
Organism: Eptesicus fuscus; assembly: GCF_027574615.1. Taxonomy (NCBI): domain Eukaryota; kingdom Metazoa; phylum Chordata; class Mammalia; order Chiroptera; family Vespertilionidae; genus Eptesicus; species Eptesicus fuscus. Next base: position 82,225,430 of record NC_072479.1, read on the forward strand.
ATAATGTATGATTTAATTCTGCATGCTACAGCTTCTTTTTTTAGTACAATGTAACATTTTAAAATAATATGTGTCCCTGGCCAGTGTGGCCCACTTGGTTGTCATCTTATGCTGTGAAAGGTTGCTGGTTCGCTTCCCAGTGAGGGCACACCCAGGTTGTGCCCAGGATGGGGTATGTATAAGAGGCAACCAATCAATGTTTCTCATGTCAGGTTTCTCTCTCTTGCTCCCTCTCCCTTCCTTTCTCTCAAAAATCAATAACATTTTTTAGAAAACTTTAAAAATAAAATATTATGTGTGTCACTCTATCACAGAAAATTTGAGTTTTTAACTCTACTTTCATTTTAAAGCTGTTTTTCCATATAAAGATTGGCATATTCTTATAAATAAGAAATAAGTACACTTAATAATGAATGTACATTATGCTCTTGATCAGGCTACATGAAATACGTGACATTTAAATTAGACCCTGAAAGAGGGAATTTAGAAATATAGAAAAAGTTGTGTACCTTATTGCCAATAGGTAAAGCATGAGCAAAGGTATGAGGATTTATGGGCAAAAACCAGTGTTAACTTTTTACTCAGACATAGGGTATGTGAAAAAGAAAAGGTAAATTTCGAAAGGTAGGTTAAAGCTAGATAATGAGAAAGGATTAATACTAAGCTTAAGAAGTCAAATTCACTTATCTAACATTGAACATTAGTATTATTATATTTGGGTTTTAAGATTACAGTGACAATTTTTCAAAAAAAGATTCATGTGAGAGCCAGGAAATAGGGATATAAGTGATTTTTTTTTCTAGTGAAACATCAATATTCACTGGCTTTCGGAAAGTGGTATTTTTGGAGTTTTTTTGTTAATCCTTACCCAAGGTATTGTTTCTATTGCTTTTCAGAGAGAATGGAAGGGAGGGAGGGAGAGAAATATCAATGGGAGAGAGACGCATCAATTGGTTGCCTCCCACACGCACCTTGACAGGGGCAGGGAGTGAACCTGCAACCCAGGTACATGCCCTTGACTGGGAATTGATCCCAAGACCCTTCCATGGCCCGTCTGATGCTCTAACCATTGAGTAAACCGGCCAGGGCTGCTCACGGACCTTAAATTGGAAGTCATGAAACAAGATTTCCTTAACTGAAATTCATTTAACAAAAATTGTTCTAATATACTTTTTATTAAATGGATAATTTGCATACATTAAATAGTGAATTCTGTGATAGTCTGATGCCATCTTTTAATTCCCATGCCTTCTAAAAACTTAGTACCAGAAACATGTACATAGGAAGAACTCAGAAAGGATATGCTGAATAATGTCAAGGAATATAAATCTGCTAAAATTCTTATGCCTAATGGAAAAAATTCAAACATGTCTGGAAAAAGGTATAATCTTAATTTAAAAGCTGAAATAAATATAAAGTTAGAGTGGAAAAAAAAATTGAACTTAGATAAAACATTGAAAGTTGAAGAAGTAGAAATGAGTTGAGCCCTGGCCAGTGTGGCTGTTGGTTGGGCGTCATCAAATCAGAGGTTTGATTCCCGGTCAGGGTACATACATGCCTAGGTTGCAGGCTCGATCCCTTGTCAGGGTGTAAGCAGGAGGCAACTGATCAATGTTTCTCTCACATCTATATGTCTCTTCCCTATCTACCTTCCTATCTCTCTAAAATCAATAAAAACATATTTTAAAAAGTAGGACTTATTTGAATGCTAACCATGTGGCTTTAATTCCTATCTCAAATTGTCTTTTTTCCAAAAGAGACTTAATTGTTTTAATAAGTAACATTAAATAAACATATAGCTAACAATGTAAGAGACGATGGCTGAAGCGTAACTTGACTGGATGGAGCACAGGAATTTAAGAAGTTTAACAATAGTTTAAATGGCCTGTAATATCCCTTCTAGTTCTTAAAATTCTAGGATTCTGAATCTGCTCATGTCCCAAAACTAAGTCAACTGAGTTACTGTTATATTTTTGTTGTTGCAATGGCTTTTACTGAAGTTCTACAGATAAAATGTGATATCAGGAATTTGCTTCAAAATAGTTGGTGTGTACATGGTTATGGAAATAAGTGACTGGTACCATAGATGAAATAAGACTGGCTAAGCACTAATAATTGTTGAAGATATGTGACAGGTGTATAGGAATTGTTACTCTATTTTTTCTGCATGCATTTGAAAATTGCTATTTAAAAATATTTTTAAAATTAATTAAAAGAATATTCCTCCTGTGAGATGTACTTTATTCTAAGACAATACACATGAATGGAACCCGGTAAAAAAACAAACAAATGACCCCCCCAACACCAACACACACACACACAAACCACAACTCTGATAGATCATCAAATTTGCAAAACTATAATAAGAGAGTTTTGCTATACTTTTTATGAAAGACTAATGAATGAAAGCAATTATTTATAGACACAAACAACAGTAATGGTATATTTGCCACATACCCCAATAGGGCCAGACTAGAGGGACTGGGATTGGATAGCCTGAGTTATAAAATGGTTTTGCCTCTGACACTAGTTTAGGTAGTGACACAGAGTAACCACTTAACATCTTTGTGACACAGTATCCTTTTCTATAAGAAATCAATAATCCTCATAAAGTTGTGAGGATTAAATTAAAACAATTAAATTAAATTGGAGTGCCTGGTATATTGTAAGTGCTCCATTAATAATATTAATGTTTTCATTGTAGAACAATAAAAATAATAGCTATTAAGAGCACAGGCCCTAGAACTTGGGTTTCTACAAAGTATGACCTTGGGCTGCTTTGTCAGCTTCTCTGTGCATTATCTGCCATATCATTAAAAAAAGAGAGCAGGAGTCCTGTGTGAGAACTAAGTATATTAACAGTGCCTGGCACATAGTAAGCACTTAATAAATGCTAGCCATTATCACATGTAATAAAAAAATGAATGATCCATTGTTTGGTAAGAAGTGATATGTCTCAATCTCCTCCCTCCTCATAAAGCCAATATATTTCCATTTACATGGTATACCAAATCAAATACTGTTATAATCATGTCCCAGGATAATGTGACATTATTTTGGAGACTAGGGGAAATCTTATGATTTTTCTGTTATCTCTGAATAATGAATTCCGAATACCACTGAATTATTAAAAACAATAAAGTGGCAGCAATGTAGCAGAACTGGTATAATGTTTTGAGGAAAAGAATAAAATTAGAGTATCAAAAAATGGTTTTTAAAATATGCATTTTAATACTCCAAAATATTTTTAATTTAACCATGAGTTAAAATGGTCTCTCTCTTTCATTTCACATGCCCTGCCTGTGGACTCTTTTTATACATTATAAGCCACCACAAGCTCTATGATCCTTGACAACCATCATACCTAGGAACATCTGTTCATAATGATAAGATCTAGTTTCTTAAATAAACTTATGCAGGAAAAACAGAAGACCTGTTATTTCCTTTTGATATAACTAGTTTAAAGAAAAATAAGATTTGACAGCTTCATAGCTAAGAATTTTGTAGTCACAATCAACACTTACAGTGTGCACCTGTGGTGGTCGATGATGCACTGTGAGCTGAGGTCCTGGGGATCCCAGGGCTATTCCATTGTTTACAACATATGTAGTTGCTTGAGGCACTCGAACTGTGACACCTACAAAAGAAAATGAATAAATTAGAATACTATTCTAAATTTGGCAGAACACCGATTAAACACCTGAAGTCAGCAAAATTATATTTTAAAATATAAAAAGAAAAGTATTTCTAACCTAGAAGTCTACATTAAGCCAAAGTATCATTCCAGCATGAGGACAAAGAAGTTCTCATATAAGCAAACAACAATAAAAAAAAATCTACTTCTCAAGTAGCCACCAGAGGATGTGCATCACAAATATAAAAGAGAAAATAAAGAGGGAAACAGTAGACACAAGGAACAAGAGTTCCTGCACAGGAGAGAAATAAATGGAATCCCTACTAAAAGGACAATGAGCAAATTCCCAGATCACTGGAACACTGGTGGCTCACATGTAGAAGGCAAACAGCCCAGAATGGAGCAGTGTGATTTTAAGGACAGAAAAAATAATGTTATCTCCACAAAAGTCTCTGCTGTCTCGTTTGTTTTGTTTTTAAATATGTTTTTATTGGATTTAGAGAGAACAAGGGAGAGGGGGTGGGAGGGAGAGAGAAACATTGATCAGTTGCCTTCAGTAAGCATCCGGACTGGGTACTGAACCTACAACCTGGGCATGTGCTCTGCCCAGAAATCGAACAAGTGACCTTTTTGGTGCTCAAGTCAATGCTCAGCCAATTGAGCCAAACTGGCCAGGGTATGTCTTTTTCACTACAAAAAAAATGGACATAAGGAAAAAAAAAAGAAAAACCCTACTAAGTTATTCCTGCCTTCTGTTATGAAGTTCCTCTCTTTTCTCTCCATGCCCTCTGCTAATCAGCTTTGGATACTCACTTTATCCAATAGGAAACTGTTTTGACGTACATCAGGGCAACAGAAGCAGAAAATTTAGAGCTACCTACTTCCCCAACCATATCCCTGCCGTATATTCAGTATCTGGGCCATACTATAATTCTTCCAGGTACTCTGATATTAATTTAAAAAATATTTTTTTTAAAAAAGAGTGATCTACTGAGCACAGAAAACAGAACCAACCAGATAGAGGAAAGAATTAGTGATATCAAAGATAGGAATCAAGAAATGATGCAGAGGAAAGAAGAGAGACCTGAGAATAAAGAAAAATGAAAGGAGCTCAATGAGACCTATCTGACTACATCAGAAAAAGCAGGCATTGCAGAGGAGAAAGAGTGAGGGCATGGAATGGAGAGTCTTATGAAAACAAATCATGGATGAGAACTTCCCAAATTAGATCCTCATATCCAAGAAGCAAACAAATCACCTAGTTACCTCAATCTAAAGAGGGCCTCTTCCAAGGCACTTGGTATTGAAGCTGTCAAAAATTAATGACAAAGAAAAAATTCTCAAAGAAGCCAGGGAAAAGGAGGAAATGACCTACAAAGGAAAACCCATCACAATTTCATCCAACTTCTCAGCAGAAACTCTACAAGACAGAAAAGAGTGGAACCAAATATTCAGTGAGAAATTACCAGCCAAAAATAACATATCCAGCAAAATTATCCTTTAAATATGAAGGAGAAATAAAGATGTTCCCAGACATACAGAAGCTGAAGAGTTTATCACTAGAAAACCTCCATTGCAGGAAATAATCAAGGGATTTTATTCTACCTGAAACAAAGAACATAAGGTGACAATACTATGAGTAAAATCACCAAAAAACTTACAGCATAAACAATGATAATTTGTGACAACAAAAACATAAAGGGGGAGGAAGCTAAAGGTCTAAACTGGCAAAGGAAGATGAAGATCAGATGCACTCAAAAGGAACAAAACTATGGTATACATGCAACTTTATTTTTATAAACCTAATGGTAACCACACAAAAAACATCCCCAAACCAGAACATATAGATTAAAAAGAGAGGAAAGATGTATGGAATGTCACCAAACAAAAGCAACAGACAGAAACATAAAGGAAAAGAACCAATGGAGGCACAGAGTAGCAGAAAACAAAAGATAAAACGGCTATAGGAAATCTTCATACATCAATAATTACCCCAAATGTAAATGGTCTGAATTCACCAATAAAGAGGCACAGAGTAGCAGAATGGATCAAAAAAACCCCACAAAAAAACCATAAAACAAAAAAACCCAACCATATGCTGCCTTCAAGAGACACATCTAAGCTGCAAAGACTAAGAGTCAAAGTAAAAGGGTGGAAAATGATTCTCCAAGCAAATAACAACCACAGACAAGCAGGAGAAGCTATACTTATAGCTAACAAAATAGATTTAGAGACAACAATGGACACTGTATAATGATAAAGGGAACACTACATCAAAAAAACATAACACTTCTTAATATATATGCAACCAATCAAGGAGTACCAAAATATATAAAACAACTACTCACAGAACTAAACAGAAAAACAGATCAAAACACAATCATAGTTGGAAGACCTTAATACTCCATTGACAGCTCTGGACAGATCAACCAAAAGAAAATCAATAAAGAAATAACGGCCTTAAATTAAACACTACACCAAATGGAGATAATTGACATTTATAGAACCTTTCATATCAGAACATCAGATTATAAATTCTCCAGTGCAAATGGAACATTCTCAAGGATAGATCATATCTTGGGTCACAAAATTAGCATCAACAAATTCAAACTGAAATTATACCAAGCATATTCTATGACCACGATGCCTTGAAATTAGAAATCAACTGCAAAAAGGAAGTAAAGAAACACACAAATACCTGGAGATTAAACAACACACTACTAAAAAATGACTGGGTAAAAGAAGAAATAAAAGATGAGATAAAAAGATATATAGAGACAAATAAGAATGACAATACAACATATAGACAACATATCAAAACTTCTGGGAGAAAGCAAAAGCTGTAATAAGAGGCAAGTTTATATCATTACAGGCCTATCTCAAGAAACAGAGAAACTCCAAGTAAACAACCTAACATCACATCTTAAAGTACTAAAGAAAGAAGAAAAGAAACCTAAAGTCAGCAGAAGAAAGGAAATAATAAAAATTACAGCAGAATTAAATAAAATTGAGAACAAAAAGACTATACAAAAAAAATCAATAAAACAAAGAGCTGGTTCTTTGAAAAGATTAATCAAACTGACAAACCCCTAGCTAGACTCACTAAGGAAAAAAGGGAAAGACCCATATAAACAAAATCAGAAGTGAGAGAGAAGTCACCATAGACATGACAGATATACAAAGGATCAAACACACCTCTCCTAAGAAGACATATGAATAGCCAATAGATATATGAAAAGATGTTCAACCTCACTGGCAATTAGGGGACTGCAAACCAAAATTACAATGAGATACCACATACCATCTTACACCTGTTAAGAGTGGCCATTATCAATAAGACAATCAATAACAAGTGTTGGAGAGGTTGTGGAAACAAGAAAACCTCATCCATTGCTGGTGGGAATGTAGACTGGTACAACCACTATGGAAAGCAGTCTGGTGATTCCTCAAAAAATTAAGAATAGAGCTATCATACAACCCAGCAATCCCTCTCCTGTGTATATACCCAAAAAAACTCAAAATCATGTATTCCCAAAGATACATGTGCCCCTATGTTCATTGCAGCATTATTCATAGTGGCCAAGACATGGAAACAACCAAAGTGTCCCACTATAGAGGACTAGATAAAGATGTGGTACATAGACACAATGGAATACTACTCAGCCTTAAGAAAGGATGAAACAGCATCATTTGCAACAATATGGACAGACCTTGAGAACATTATGCTAAGTGAAATAAGTCTGTCAGAAAAAGCTAAGAACTATATGATTTCACTTGTATGTGGGATATAAAACAGAAACTCCTGAACACAAAAAGCAGTGTGGTAATTGCCAGAGGGAAGGGGATATGGGGAGAAGGGAATCCTAATATAAGGTAATAGAACATTTGACTCTGGGTGGAGGATATACAGATCTTGTAACATAGAAACACACACCTAACACCTATTATGTTCATGTTAACCAATGTCTCCCCAATCAATTTAATAAATATTTTTAAAAAAAGAAGTTTCATTATTGCAGGATCTTTAAATAGCTAAATTTGTCCTTACTATTAAATATTGGAAAATTAAAGATTTTTATTGAAACCTACATAAGTGGCAAAACCATACAGAAAAGCACAAAGTAAGGATGATCGTTACCTCTGATGGAAAGGGGGAGAGATGCAATTAAGGAAGGACATAAAATAGGCTTGTAAGATTCTGTTAAAGCTCTACTTCTTAGCCTGGTGGAGAGTTCAATGGTGGTTCACTTTATTATTTTGTTATTTTGAAAGCTACTCCAACTACATGCTGAAGAACTACATACAACTTGGGTCATATACAAGAAAAGAGTCTCTTACTATTTTGGGGATTGACCTGCCGAACAGCAGGAGCCTGCATAACAGTTCCTCGCAGGGGAGCCTGAGCTGTTGGTGCAGGAAGAGTTGTATAAACCACTTGGTTTGCAGGAGCTCTTGGTACAGAAAGTCTCGTGGTCACCTGAGTTGCTGGACGATGTGTTACATTCACAGTGGTTGGAGCTAATCAAAAGCAGAAAAATATAATAAGAATACAGTACAATCTATTTAAATGAAGAGTATTAAATGTTAACTTTGTACTAACTCTAATAATAGAGATATAGAGACAACAGTCTCCTTTTGCAATCTTGATAAAGCCAACCAAAATTAATATTACTACAAACTTCAGAGAAAAAGAGCATCTCAACCCTGTCCACCTGTCCAATGCCTTTCCACTTTTTTTCTTTCCTCACCTGAGGATATTTCCTCCATTGATTTAGAAAGTGGGAGGGAGAGAGGGAGGAAAGGGGGAAAAGAGAAACATTAATGTGAGAGAGACACATTGATTGGCTGTCTCCTGCACATGCCCTAACTAGGGCCAATGATTAAACCTACAAACCAGATATGAGCACTTGACTGGGAATTGAACCCGAGACCCTTCAGTGTGTAGACGGACACTGTGAGCCACAATGGCCAGAGTGCCCTTTCCACTCTTTAGTTTGACTACTTCAAAAGCATGAAAGAAAAGGTTTAGACTCGAAATTACTAACTTATAGGAGTTACTTAAAAGAGCAGATTTTCCCTCCTCTATGTTAAAATGTTCTTAGCAGAGTGGAATTTTAGGCTCTCCAGACTATCTGCAAATGAGTATAATCCAAGAATAACTCTGTATTTCCACAGTTCAAGAAACTGGTTGGGTATTATAACTGACATTTTCTTTAGGTGAGCCAAACCATCTCTTTATTCAAAACAATAAAAAATCCATTAAAATACAGACTTCTTCTTTCTCTACTGTGGCAGTCTTCCTAACCTATGGCACAAGAGCATTAATGCCTTGAGTGATGTTAATATATATTTGTCAAAACTGAATCCTAAATGTTCACACACAGCATGAATTACAATTATGATTTTAGGAGTTAGTTTCTTGTTAATAACTCTCTGAATTAGAATCACATTTTACAAATAACCATATATTAACTTTATAATAAAAACAATTAACAAATCTTTCATATAGAAAAAAATGGGTTCTATAAATAAATTTGGAAGTAAATGCTGGGTACAACAAAGATAAAAAGGTTTCTTTACTAAAGACTCCGTAGTCTTTATATATCCTAATTTTTTGAGTTAGAAAATGAAGGCAGTCTTTAGTCCCCATTTTTGTTACCTATACTGCACCTGGGTTTACATAATGATATTTCTTTTTAAATTAGGTGACTGTCATTTTAATTTCACTGGAAACAATTCCATGTGAATTCAATGTTTTCCTTAATGAAAATTGTGCTTTTGTAAACATTTTGCAGATAAATCTATAAGCAATGGCTTATTGTATGAAGAAAAACTGTCTTGATTGGCTTCCAAACAATTTAGGAGATAGAGGCTACACCTTGAAAATGTCTGATTTATAGCTTCTTGAAGGTGCAAATAAAATATTAGTGTTATATCTCCTATTGATAGTGTTAGGCCACTTAAAACTAGTTCAAGTTAAGAATTATTTTTAAATTCTTATTTAATTAGTCAATTATAACTTTCTTGGTTATAATCAGAATGAATCATTACACCCATCCTTCCTAAGAAAGGATATTCATTTCTGCTATTTTCAGTAGCAAATGACAAAAGCATATAGTTTAAGCCTTCTATATAACCATTCTATATAAGTTCTGCTACTTAATGACAGGAAAACTAAGTTATACAGCATTCAAAAGGCATGTTATCTTCAAAATAACAGTAAGAATTTTTTGTCTAATCTTTCCACTTGATTCCATAGTCCTATTTCACTGTAGACAAAACTAAAGCTTTGGTTTAATGATTCAGCAAGTTTACCTGTAGGTAGTAGGTGTATTGTTGTCTGAGATGGCCCACTTGTTGGAACCCCAGATGGTTGAAGAGGTGGTGCTGGCTGGATAGTTTGCAACGGTCGAGACACAGACTGAGAAGAATTCATGGCTGACACAGGAGTGTGAGTTAGCTTTTTAGTGTCTGTTAATTAAAAGTGAGATGTTATGATTATTGATAGAAAAAAATTAGAAATACAGCATTTCCTTTAGGGGTAAAATTTACTTTTGCCTGCCACCAAGTCACATTTACCTCTTATAAAACAATTTCTTTCTATTTAACTGTGTATTTGTCAATTTGAAAACTAAGTTAGGACCTTAAATAACTCACTGTTGGTACTATCACAGATCCTAATTAAAATGTACAACAATACAGTTTTATGTTTTGACTTTTTTTATAAAACAATCCTTTTTCTGAACTCAATACAATATCATGTCAATTAGAATAATTTCATTTCCTACATTAATATCTCTCTCTCTCTCTCTCTCTATATATATATATATATATGGCATTAGAAGAAGTTTAAGTTTAAAAAATTTGGCTCTCAAAAGAAATTTCAACCGTCGCACTGTTGATATTTGGCTGTTGACTAATGAGTTTGCTGACCACTGTCCTAAACAAATACCTATAAACTGATGAATTTTTCACCAAAGATCTTGAATTCCAATTACTCTACTGTTGTTGATTCTCTTGCTTAACACTGATACCTATTTACACTATCCAGTCTTTAAAATATAATACACATAGTGTCTATCTCAAAAAAAGTCTACAATAGCCTATGAAATTAATGTTTGCATCTCAGAAAGTCTTTGAAAATAGGTAACCACTATACGGTATATTATAAAGAGGGTAAGCCAAAACCTCTGCTATCCAAAATGATTCCCACTGACTTCTGTCCTATGGAATTCTAAAATGTAAATACATTTCTATGTAAACAAAATTATAAATTGTAAATAAAATTTAAGGCTTTAGCAACTAAAATTTTAATTGGGTGCTAATGGAGAACAATGTACCTTAGAATAAAATAATTTAAGGTACATTCAAAGGTGAAAATGGGAAGAGTCCCCATGAGGCAGAGATGCTAGAAAGAGAAACTGCACACCACTTGATAATAAACGTTGTTTCCCTTTCAATTCAGAATAACCCTACCTGTGTCCTCTCAAAAATAACCTGTATTTATTTTTGCCCTTTAGGAATTTATTATACTTGTCTATGAAATAATAGTGAAAAAATTACAGATAACCTGAAACTTTTCAATAGCAATACTGGTAGAATTCAACCTTGACAAATGATGGTATAAATCTTCCAAAATTACAGCAGTTTTATACCAAAAAAACCTAACTTTCCTGTCCCATAAGCAATTGTATAACCACTTAATTTTGTTTTCTTAAAACCAAATTAACTATCTTACCCCTTAAAATGCAATTTTTTACATGTTTAGGTTTTTAAAATTTAATATCTTTAAGGTAATAATTAACTTAGTATCTGATGATACTGGATTTTCCACATGCATTATAGAATTATCACCAGAGTTTTATAGCTATGTCTATGAACAAAGTTATTTTGTACATTCAAATAAGTTTGAAAATTACTTCATATTTTGAATCATTGAGAATTACATTATAAATTAGCAGGGTAAAGGCTTAGAGAAGTCTGTATTAAGAAAAAACATTAGGGGGGCAGGGGTCGGATAAAGGGAGTCAATGGAGAAAAAGGGAGACACCTGTAATACTTTCAACAATAAAAATAAATTAAAAAACAAAAGAAAAAAACAATTTTGTTTACTAAGCATTTACCAAGCATATTTAACCATGAAACTTTTTACTCACAGAATGCCTATTAAAAAGCAGAATAATCTGGATTATTTGGTAATATCTATCTAATACTATTTCTAAATATTGTAACTCAGAGCAATATTGGGGTGTGCATGCTTTCTAATATTACTTTCATTTTCTTTTAAATAACACTAAAGGAAATTAATTCAAATAACCAAATTAAGTGTATATACACTTAAAAGTACCTATATAAAAACACACACGCACAACACCATTTAGAATCAGAAGTCCTGGGTTGAATTTCCACTCCCTTTACTGTCTCATACTCTATCAATCTATCCTCAACTCTCAAGTGGGCATTGCATGGTTATTACAAGGATCATGTGAAATAACAGATATAAAAAGAGAGATGTTCCGTAAGTTAAATATTCTCCTAATTGCTCTCTTTTCCACTATGCCTTTTCATATTCACTCAAGATTTGATTTCTATTTTTCAATTCTAATCTAAAAAACTCTCATCCTAGAGAGGATACAAATACACCAAGAATAAACTATCTTCACTGAGTATTATATTGGGTTAATAGAAAAAAATGGCACCAAAGCATCACTTAGTATGATTACTTATATTTAAATACCTTGTGAAGCTCCACTCTCTTCATCATCCATTGTAAGATCAATGACACCACTTGAATCACTTCCTGTGGCTTTTCCACTCTGAAAAACAACACAATTTCATTTTGCAAAAGAAACTTTGGCAGACATAAAGGAAAAATGAAATAATACTGAGGAGAAACGAGGATAATGAATAACCTGGTTCAATGATGGCATGACTTTCTCAGCTGTACAGGCATGCAGCTGAGGGGCGACAGGCTATACCATGCAGCCTTGTGTGCAGTAAGCTATACCATCTGGGTTTGTGTGAGTATTCTCTATGATCTCCTAATGACGAGTTTCCCAGAAGGAATCTCAGTTAAGTGGAGCATGCCTGTAAATGCTAATCATAATTACTTTGAAATATTATACCGCAGATAAACTAAAATCAATTTTTCATCAGCAAAACTCAAATTTTGTGAAGTTAAAGAAAACTATTTCTTCAGGTTACAAAATTCAGGCTCAATCCTAAGACAATGATATAAATTCTAAGTCCTACAACTATAAACCTTTCTATGACAATGATTTTATAGAAAGTGACTTAACAAACACGACAAATCTGTAAAATTCATATTAAAAGTACTTAACAAAGCCTCAAAGAATGTAACAGAATCTAGTCACCATATCTCTAAGGGTCACATTTCAAAATTTACTAAATTTTATATTTATCAAAAGTTGCCCCACAGTGAGCCAGTGGCCAGCCCCGCCCGTCTACTGGACGACCTACCGCAGCCACTGGACTTCAACACGTAAAAGAAGCTCTTGATGCGGTTGAAGGCGGTGGCCCGAGGCCCCCACCGCCCTGGCCTGGGTCCCGATAGCCTGGCCTTCATCCCCTGTGAGCCTCTATGCTTCTACCGCGGCAAGCCCAAGATGGCTGCCTCACCCCACTCCCACCCCACCCCACCCCACCTCACACCCACCTCACACCCACCCCCACCCCCACCCCACCCCACCCCACCCCCACCCCATCTCACCTCACCTCACACCCACCCCCACCCCACCCCCACTCCCACCCCACCCCACCCCACCTCACACCCACCTCACACCCACCCCCACCCCCACCCCACCCCACCCCACCCCCACCCCATCTCACCTCACCTCACCTCACCTCACCCCCACCCCCACCTCACCTCACCGCCACCCACCGCCCGCCAGGCCCCACAACCTCCAGCTCGCCTCTGCCTCTACCTCCAATCCCGCCTCAGTCTCCAATCCTGGAGTTCTGTGAGCTGGAGACCAGAATTAAGAGGCAGGAGATTAGGGTTAAGGAGCTGGAGCTGCTTTACCATCACTGGGGACAGCTTCGACTCCCAGCGCTGTGCGTGACTGTGCGTAACCACCACGGGGCTGCCCGAGCCCACCCTTGCCAGCCTTGGCTCCCCTCCTGGGCTGCGTGCCCTGCTGTCCCCTCCCCCACAACATGGCTTCGGCTCAGACTCCAGCACCTAGAAGTACCGGGTCCCAAATCGGTCCTCCGGACTCCCCAGTCCTGGATTTCAACCGACTGTTCCCCACCACAAATCTGGACGTCACCGACCTTTTGTCCCCAAATCCATCTTCCCTCCATCCTGAGTCCTCAGGGTTTTCTGGACTCAGCCCCCAAACCTGGAACTCCATCCACCACACGGCCTTTGTGAACTTTAAGCCTCCTGCACAGTAATACTACTACCCCTGGAGCTCCACCCACCACAGATCACTCCCTGTAGATACCGGAGATTTAGTGTTTATATTAAACTGGCGTCCTGATGGGAGGTGGGGGAAGTGGGTGAGGGTCAGTTAAAGTGTCTGCAGGGAGCAGATGGGAATAGTGCAAGACCCAGGGGACCCTCAAGATAACAATAACAGCAAAACCAACAACAAATATTACTAGACAAATATGTAAAGACCAGAATACAACCAGACAAAAGGTAGTTAATAGAAAATGGTTCCCAGTGAAGCCAGATTTTGAATTTAGCAAAGTAGCTATTAAAAATATATTCAAAAGCCCTAGCCAGTTTGGCTCAGTGGATAGAGCATCTGCTTGCGGACCAAAGGGTTCCCGGTTCAATTCCCATCAACCGCAGGTACCATGGTTGCAGGCTCCTCCCTGGCCTGGGCCCTCGTTGGGTGCATGCAGGACGCAACCAATCCATACGTTTCTTTCACATGGATGTTTCTCTCTGTCTTTCCCTCTCTCTTCCACTCTCTCTAAAAATCAATGTAAAAGTAACCTTGGGTGAGGATTAAAAACACACACACACACACACACACACACACACACACATATATATATATATATATATATAGAGAGAGAGAGAGAGAGAGAGAGAGAGAGAGAGAGAGAGAGAGAAGAGAATTAAAGGAAATATACTAATGAGTGTGGAATTAAGAAGTGGAAACTGAAAAACAAAAATAAAAGGGAAACAGGAGAATTAAGATAAAATGTTTTTAAAAACCCCAAAAGATTAACACAAAATAAAGAAGAAAAAAAACAAACCATACCAACAAAATTTAGATGAAACAAATTTTAAAAATTATAAAACAGCAGACCTAACTACAACCATATCAATAATTATACCACGTTGAAACAGACTAAAATTTCCTATCAAAATACTGGGATTGTCACATGAGATAAGACATCAATAAATAATGTTGTTTCTTTCTCCTAGGCATTCACTTTAAATATGAAGACATAAATACACTGAAAAAAAAATATAAAAAAGCTGCTGTGACCATGTAAATATTAGCCAAGATACAAAGAGAGAAACTTCATAATAATAAAATGGCCTATTTGTCTATTTCTTCCATAAATTTGGTAGCCTTCATGTCATGTTTTGATGCTCTATTATAAGATGCATATTTTCCTATAATGTATACTCTTTAATAGGACAGAAGGTCTACAATAAAATCTAATCTGCTATATTTTTTTTTTCCAATTTTTTTATTAAGGTATTATATGTGTACATATTTTACCATTGCCACCCCCCACCCCACTCCCATATATGCCCTCACCCCCAAGAGTTTTGCATCCATTGGTTATGCTTATATGCATGCATACAAGTCCTTTGATTGATCTCTTATCTCCCCCACCTCTCCCTAACTTTCCCCCTGTAATTTGACAGTCTGTTTGATGCTTTACTGTCTCTGTATCTATCTTTTTGTTCAAGTTTATAATGTTCTTTATTACCCATAAATGAGTGAGATCATGTGATATTTTTCTTTCATTGAATGACTTATTTCACTTAACATAATGTTCTCCAATTCCATCCAGGTTGCTGCAAATGATGAGAATTCCTTCTTTTTTATGGCAGCATAGTATTCCATTGTGTAGATGTACCACAGTTTTCTGATCCAGTCATCTGCTGACGGGCACCTAGGCTGTTTCCAAATCTTAGCTATTGTAAATTGTGCTGCTATGAACATAGGGGTGCATATATCCTTTCTGATTGGTGTTTCTAGTTTCTTCGGATATATTCCCAGGAGTGGGATTACTGGGTCAAATGGGAGTTCCATTTTCAGTTTTTTGAGGAAGCTCCATACTGTTCTCCACAGTGGCTGCACCAGTCTGCATTCCCACCAGCAGTGCACGAGGTTTCCTTTTTCTCCGCATCCTCGCCAACACTTGTCGTTTGTTGATTTGTTGATGATAGCCATTCTGACAGGTGTGAGATGATACCGCATTGTTGTTTTGATTTGCATCTCTCGGATAATTAGTGACGTTGAGCATGTTTTCATGTGTCTCTTGGCCTTCCTTCTGTCTTCTTTTGAAAAGCTTCTATTTAGGTCTGTTGCCCATTTCTTTATTGGATCATTTATCTTCCTTTTATTAAGTTGTAAAAGCTGCATGTAGATGTTGGCGATCAAACCTTTATCAGTGATGCCATTTGCAAATATGTTCTCCCATGCAGTAGGCCTTCTTGTTGTTTTGTTAATGGTTTCTTTCGCTGTGAAAAAGCTTTTTATTTTGATGTAGTCCCATTTGTTAATTTTCTCTTTAGCTTCCATTGCCCTAGGGGCAGTGTCAGTGAAGAATTTCTTTTGGCATATGTCTGAGATTTTGCTACCTGTGGATTGCTCTAGTATTTTTATGGTTTCCCGTCTTACGTTTAAGTCCTGTATCCATTTTGAGTTTATTTTTGTGTATGGCGTAAGTTGGTGATCAAGCTTCATTTTTTTGCATGTATCTGTCCAATTTTCCCAACACCATTTATTGAAGAGACTGTCTTGACTCCATTGTATGTTCATGCCTCCTTTATCAAATATTAATTGAGCATAGTGGTTTGGGTCAATATCTGGATTCTCTATTCTGTTCCACTGATCTATATGTCTGTTCTTGTGCCAGTACCAGGCTGTTTTGAGAACAGTGGCTTTGTAATACAGCTTGAAATCTGGTATTGAGATCCCTCCTACTTTATTCTTCTTTCGCAGGATTGCTGTGGCTATTCGGGGTCTTTTTTTATTCCAGATGAATTTTTGGAGAGTTCTTTCAAGGTTGGTGAAATATGCCATTGGTATTTTAATGGGGAGTGCATTGAATCTATAGATTGCTTTGGGTAGTATGGACATTTTAATGATGTTGATTCTACCAATCCATGAACATGGTATGTTTTTCCATCTGTTTACGTCTTCCTCTATCTCTTTTTTCAGTGTCCTGTAGTTTTCCGTGTATAGGTCTTTTACCTCCTTAGTTAAGTTTATTCCTAGGTATCTTAATTTTTTTGGTGCGATGGTAAATGGAATTGCCTTTTTAGTCTCTCTGTCTGTAAGTTCACTATTGGTGTATAGAAAGGCCTTAGATTTCTTGGCGTTAATTTTGTATCCTGCTACATTGCCAAATTCATTTATTAAGTCTATTAGTTTTTTGACAGAGTCTTTCGGATTTTTTATGTACAATATCATGTCGTCTGCAAATAAAGACAGCTTTACTTGTTCTTTTCCAATTTGGATGCCTTTTATTTCTTCTTCTTGTCTAATTGCAATGGCTAATACTTCCAGTACTATGTCAAACAGGAGTGGTGAGAGTGGGCATCCCTGTCTTGTTCCTGTTCTTAGGTGAAATGTTTTTAGTTT
Organism: Eptesicus fuscus; assembly: GCF_027574615.1. Classification (NCBI taxonomy): domain Eukaryota; kingdom Metazoa; phylum Chordata; class Mammalia; order Chiroptera; family Vespertilionidae; genus Eptesicus; species Eptesicus fuscus. Next base: position 82,242,869 of record NC_072479.1, read on the forward strand.
TTGTCCATTGAGTATGATGTTTGCTGTGGGTTTATCATATATAGCTTTTATTATGTTGAGGTATGAGCCTTCTATTCCCACCTTGTTGAGAGTTTTTATCAAGAAAGGGTGTTGGATTTTGTCAAATGCTTTTTCTGCATCAATTGATATGACTATGTGATTTTTATCTCTCAACTTGTTTATGTGATGTATCACGTTTATTGATTTGCGGATATTATACCATCCTTGCATTCCTGGGATAAATCCTACTTGGTCATGGTGTATGATCTTTCTGATGTACTGCTGGAGCCGATTTGCTAGAATTTTGTTGAGGATTTTGGCATCTATGTTCATGAGGGATATTGGTCTGTAATTCTCTTTCATTGTGTTGTCTTTATCTGGTTTTGGTATTAGGGTGATGCTGGCTTCATAGAAGGAGCTTGGAAGTGTTCCTTCCTCTTGAATTTTTTGGAATAGTCTGAGGAGGATAGGTTTTAGTTCTTCCTTGAATGTTTGGTAAAACTCTCCTGTGAAGCCATCAGGCCCCGGGCTTTTGTTTGCCGGAAGCTTCTTGATGACTGCTTCAATTTCATCCATAGTTATTGGCCTATTGAGCTCTTTAGATTCTTCTTGATTGATTTTTGGAAGGTTATATTTTTCTAGGAATATGTCCATTTCCTCCAGGTTGTCCAGTTTGTTGGAATAGAGTTGTTCGTAGTATTTTGTAACAATCCTTTGTATCTCAGCGGGGTCTGTTGTTATTTCACCTCTTTCATTTCTGATTTTGTTTATTTGGGTCCTCTCTCTTTGCTTCTTGGTGAGCCTGGCTAGAGGTCCATCAATCTTGTTTATCCTTTCAAAGAACCAGCTCTTGGTTTTGTTGATCTTTTGTATTGTTTCTTTGGTCTCTATGTCATTTATCTCCGCTCTGATCTTTGTTATTTCCTTCCTTCTGGTTACACTGGGCTTTTCTTGCTGCTCTTTTTCTAGCTCTTTGAGTTGTAGGGTTAAGTAATTTATTACCATTGATTCTTGTTTTTTGCAATAGGCTTGTAGAGCTATGAACTTCCCTCTCAAGACTGCTTTCACTGTGTCCCATAGATTTTGGATTGTTGTGTTTTCATTGTCATTTGTTGCCATGATGTTTTTTATTTCTTCCTTGATCTCTCTGGTGACCCAGTCATGGTTTAATAGCATGCTGTTTAGTCTCCAAGTGTTTGATTTCTTTGGATTGTATTTATTGTAGTTGATTTCCAGTTTTATGCCACTGTGATCTGAGAAGACGCTTGATATAATTTCTATCTTCTTGAATTTGAAGAGACTTTGCCTGTGACCCAGCATATGGTCTATCTTTGAAAATGACCCATGTGCACTTGAGAAGAATGTATATTCTGTGGCTTTGGGGTGAAATGTTCTAAAGATGTCAATTAATTCCATCTGGTCTAGTGATTCATTTAGGATTGCTGTTTCTTTGCTGATTTTTTGTTTAGAGGATTTGTCCAGTGGTGATAGTGGGGTATTAAAGTCTCCTACTATGATTGTATTGCTATTAATCTCTCCCTTGAAATCTTCCAGGAGTTTTTTTATGTATTTGGGTGCTCCTATATTGGGAGCGTATATGTTTACCAGAATTATTTCTTCTTGTTGGATTTCTCCCTTTAGTATTATGAAGTGGCCTTCTTTATCTCTTGTTATGGCATTTACTTTGAGGTCTATTTTGTCAGATATAAGTATTGCTACCCCAGCTTTTTTTTCATTTCCATTTGCCTGAAAGATATTTTTCCATCCCTTCACTTTCAATCTGTGTGAGTCTCTTGTTCTGAGGTGGGTCTCTTGTAGACAGCATATATATGGGTCGTGTTTTTTTATCCATTCAGCTACTCGATATCTTTTGATTGGAGCATTTAGTCCATTTACATTTAAAGATATTACTGAAAGGTATTTGTTTGTGGTCATATCTATTTTTGTGTCTATATTCCTTCTTACCTGTTTATTTCTTCTTTTTACAGTATTCCCTTTAGCAATTCTTGCATTGCTGGTTTGGTGGTGATAAACTCCTTAAGCCTTTTTTTATCTGCAAAGCTCCTGATTTCCCCTTCAATTTTGATTGATAGTCTTGCTGGATATAGTATTCTTGGATTCAGTCCTTTGCTTTGCAACACTTTGTATACCTCCGTCCATTCACTTCTAGCTTGTTGTGTTTCTGTTGAGTAATCATTTGACAATCTGATGGGTGTTCCTTTGTAGGTAACTCTCTGTCTCTCTCTTGCCGCCTTTAAGATTCTCTCTTTATCATTTATATTTGCCATTGAAATTATGACATGTCTTGGTGTGGGTCTTTTGGGGTTGATCCTGCTTGGGACTCTCTGTACTTGCGTAACTTTTATCTTTCCCATATCCGGGAAGTTTTCTGTCATTATTTCTTCAAATAGATTTTCTAATCCCTGCTGCTCTTCTTGTCCTTCTGGCAGCCCTATTATACGCATGTTACTTCGTTTCATGTTGTCCCGAAGCTCCCTTAGGCTTTCCTCCTGCTTTTTAATTTTTTTCTCCAATTGCTGTTGAGATTGAGCTTGTTTCTGTACCTGATCTTCTAACTCACTAATTCGGTCCTCTGCTTCTTGTAGTCTACTGTTGAAACTTTCCATGGTGTTTTTGATTGTAGCTATATCACTTTTCATTTCTTCCTGATTCTTGCATAAGTTGTTTATTTTCTCATCCATCCGATGTATAAATTCCACGACCATTACTCTAAACTCCTTTTCGGTCATGTTGCAAGCTTCAGTTTCACTGATTTCCTTTCTTGGCGACTCCACATTTTCTTTCCTCTGTGAGTTATTTCGTTTCCCCATTCTGGCTATCACCAGAAAGCTCAAGCTTCCGTTTGCGTGGACCTGGGCCGTGTGCTGTGGGGACTTCACTCCACCCGAGTTTCACTGAAGTGCTCTGACACTAGGACGTGTGGCTGCCTTTGGTTGGTGGGAACCAGACTTGCCCAGGGTCAGTGTCCCCAGTGTTCCGTGTGGTCTCGTGTGCACACTTAGATTCAGGGGCCCTGTCTGCACCACACTGTTGGTATGTGCCGAAAATGAGATCCTTAGCATGTGCCAGGAGTCAGAGTTTCCCTGTGTCTGCACCAAGACTAGAGTGTCAGAGTCTCTGTTGCCTTGTGCGGTTTCTCGTTGAGACTCAGGGCCCCTATGTGTGCATGCACCAACAATTGGGGTCGCTGGCTCTTAGTGTGAATGCGCTGTGAGTCAGGGATCCCAGGCAGCTGTGTCCGGCGTGCCAAATTCCCTGAAGTGGAGCTGCAACCTGTGTGTGCTCTCTCTACTGAGCCAAACCGGCTAGGGCGCACACTCTTGATTTCCTGAAGGTGAGCTGGCTCTGTGCACTCTACCGGAGTCCCGGAAGGGGGGCGGAGTCTGTCCTGCGCCCCAAATTCCCCAAAGGGAAAGCCCCTCTGTGCAAGCACTAAGATTCCCTGAAGGGAGAGCTGTGACCCGCAAGCCAAATTTCCTCAAATTCTCCAAAGGGGAGCCCTCTGTGCGCACTGACAGATTTCCCCAACAGGGAGCTGATTCTCTCCTGTGCGCTCGCACGCGAGCGCCAAATTCCCTGAGGGGGAGCGAGTCCCTGCGCAAAGCTCTGCGGCTTGGGCGAGAGGCGGATCTATCAGTTAAAATGGCGCTGACTGCGCGCCTGCGGGGAGGGGTTAGGCTCTTTGACTCACGGAATTCTGCCGGGACGCCTGGATTCTTGTTGTTTGTTGGTCTGAAGCTGTGATAGCAGTTCTCTGTCCCCAGTGGCTGCAGGGTCCTGGTTTGTGTCAGAAGCCAGGATCCGAGTCTCAGGCAGCTCTGTTTCTCAAGATGGCGTGGTCTCCCCGTGTGCGCGGGGCTCTGCTGTCTAGGACTGCCCGGTTAGGCAGCCCCTTGGAAGGCGTGCAGAATCTAACTGACCCTAGCTCATACACACACACACCACACACGTCTACACTCTTCTCTATGGGTTCCTCACTCACACTCTCTCTCTCCCTACCTTCCTGCCGGTCGCCATCCCACAATAGCCATTCTTTAGCAGAAAACCTTGCTATATTTTTATTGGTCATAACCTGACATATAACTTATTATCTATTATTACATATTACAGGTAGTTTCCTGGCTATGTTTTCTTCTTGAGAAATAAAACTGATCATTATTTCAATAATTATTAATAGCAATTATAAGATTACAGTTGACACTATTGCTATAGGGCTCTGTGCTAAATGTTTTATATTGATTAACAAATTTAATTTTTTAAAAATATATATTTTATTGATTTTTTACAGACAGGAAGGGAGAGGGATAGAGAGTTAGAAACCGATGAAAGAGAAACATCGATCAGCTGCCTCCTGCACACCCCCTATTGGGGATGTGCCAGCAACCACGGTACATGCCCTTGACCAGAATCGAACCTGGGACCTTTTAGTCCGAAGGCCAACACTCTATCCACTGAGCCAAACCGGTTAGGGCAACAAATTTAATTTTTATAGTAACCCTATGAAGTGGGTAATAGCATTAAGTATTAAGTAACTTGCCCAAAGGCTATCCACTAAAAAGTGACAGGAGCCAGGCTATCTGACTCTAGGACTTATTATTTCTATGCCACTAGGAGCAGATTTATCCATATACATATACATAGGTACCTTTACATCTTTTCTGACATCACTTCTGAGAAAACGTTTCTAATCAGAGAAATTACACATTTACAAATCTTACTAAAGCTCTCAATTTGAAACTTATTAAAAAAATCTTAGTTGTTGTCAAGTAGGTTTTATACTAAGAATCTATTTTATTAAATCTATTTAATAGTGTATACCTCTCCAATATGACCACTCTCATTAAGGCAACACTAAGAAAACTTCGAGAGGCTTGTTTTTTGTGCTTGTTTGTTTTTAATGAAACAAACAAAAAGAGCATATATGAAAAGTTACAATAGGGACTTCAACAATTGTGAAGAAAGTTAACACAGAGAACCTGGTTGGTCACTTTCTGCATATCTCTCCAAGGGAACTTGGAACTATAACTGAGACTTGGTTAGCTACCAAGAATGTGTCCTTTAAAAGTTTCCATTAATGATTAATAATTTTCTTTTATACACTTCTAAAAATGGAATTTGTCATAGTGGCTTGTCAAGATTGATTTGCAAAAACATCAAGATTATTGATGTATGTCTGATTTTACTATTGGGGTTTTGAGTTCTGACTGGTTATATAGAAAGATATTGCTGTATGATCAGCCCTCTAAAATACCTCAGACCTTGAGAGTCAGTCAGGCTTCTTTGGGCAGAGACTCTTGGTACATTTCACTGAAGTTAGTAATAAGAGAAAAAGCACATGCTATGTGATGATGGATAGGGGAAGATAAGTATCAACCCTACTTGATACTTATCTTTCCCCTGTTATTTTTGCTTTCTATCTTTTTGCTGTATAAACAATGAGTATCCTGCTAGGGGCCTTATGAGTCTTTCTAGCAAATCAACCAACTTGAAAGTGAACCTGAGTCCCTCAAAATAGCACTAATTACAGATAGCAGCATAAAAAAATTCTACATTGTTTTATAATATATGCTGATAATTTGAATAAATGAATAATTTTTACACTATCCTATATAATAAAGAGGTAATATGCAAAGTGATCATCACTCCAACACACAAGATGGCTGCCCCCATGAGGACACAAGATGGCTACCACAAGTGGCCACCACATGTTGGCCGGCAGGGGAGGGCAGTTGTGGGCGATAAAGCCAGCAGGGGAGGGCAGTTGGGAAGGACCAGGTCTGCAAGGGAGGGCAGTTGGGGGGGACCAGGCCTGCAGGAGAGGGCAGTTTGGGGGGGGGGGGGACCAGGCCTGCAGGGGATGGCAGTTAGGGGCGACCAGGCCGGCAGAGGAGGGCAGTTGGGGGCAACCGGGCCTGCAGGGAAGGGAAGTTGGGGGGGGGGGGGACCCAGGCCTGCAGGAGAGGGCAGTTGGGGGTGACCAGGCCTGCAGGGGAGGGCAGTTAGGGGCAATTGGGCCAGCAGGGGAGCAGTTAGGAGTCGATCAGGCTGGCAGGGGAGTGGTTAGGGATTGATCAGGCTGGCAGGCAGAAGCAGTTAGGGGCAATCAGGCAGGCAGGCAGGCAGGCAAGTGGTTGGGAGCCAGCAGTCCTGGATTGTGAGAGGGATGTCCGATTGCCCATTTAGGCCCAATCCCAAACAGGCAGTCAGACATCCCTCGAGAGGTCCTAGATTGGGCAGTTAGGGGCAATTGGGTCGGCAGTGGAGCAGACAGGCATCAATCAGGCTGGCAGGGGAGTGGTTAGGGGGTGATAAGGCTGGCAGGCAGAAGCAGTTAGGGGCAATCAGGCAGGTGAGCGGTTAGGAGCCAACGGTCCCGGTTTGTGAGAGGGATCCCAGATTGGAGACGGTACAGGCTGGGCTAAGGGACACCCTATAGCCCCAACCCCCCATGCACGAATTTCATGCACTGGGCCTCTAGTATTAAATATATTAATGATATATTATATGAAATGAGATATGTGAATAAAATATATGTTACAATAATACATTCTAAGTGAAATATGTTGACAAATAATTATTTGGAGGACTTCAGAGATATCTTCATTCAATGACAACAAAAAAAGATAATATTTTATATATTTAAAGAGTTCCTAACTAGGTCTGATTAAACAACAACCATTTCCATACAGGCCATTCAGATTTCTTTGAAACTCTACTAACTTTAAAGTGTTCAACTTAGTAAGATTTGTTACAGAAAAAAATAAGTTAGCCATAAGTAATCAGAAAGGGATATTTTAAAGAATCACAGGCTGTTTCACACTATTTTCTATTTGCCACTTAGGCAAATAGCTGGACTGTCAATTATATAAGCCAAGCAGTTAGTCAATATAATAAACTAACATTATTTCTAGGAGAATTATTAAGCAAAGAAAGTCAGTTCTTGTACAACATTACAGAGAAGCTGTTTGGAAATCTTTGAAGAGTTGTAAAGAACATAGAATAATTTTAATTGTATTAAAGAATATTGATAGAAATCCATTCTCTCATGGACTATAATTAGAATTTTAATTTGAAACAGAAGGAAAATCTTACCTGTGATGTGCTATCAGCTGCTTTCTTAACAGAAGCATCTATTGTTTTGTTTGTCTGGTTTTCTGAGGAGTCAAAATTTAAAAAGTCAGCCATTTTTAAAAGCACCTAAAAATGTGAAAAGTTGGGTTGTGCTTTATATACATAAACATGCATACGTGTACGTACACACACACACACACACACACACACAACTTATCCTATCTAATAATAGAGTAACATGTAAATTACCATCACTCTGCTACGCCCACGATTGGGTGGTGGGAGGCTGGGGGGGGGAGACTCGGGGTGGCCTATCCGGCCATTGAGAGGCATGGATCCGCTGCCACTGAGGGGGGCTACCCTGCTGTCCCGCCCCCTGCGCCTCTCAACGGCCAGATCCGCGTCCGCTAAGGGGGCCTGCCGCGGACACCCAGCTGCGCCTCTCAACGGCAGGGTAGCCAGGTGTCCACGGCAGCCCCCCTCAGCGGCCGTTGAGAAGCGCAGGGGGTGGGAGTCCCGCCCCCTGCGCCTCTCAACAGCAGGGTAGCCCCCCTCAGCGGCCGCGGACCATCAAAAGTGGAGGAGCTGGGTGCCCATCTGCTCCGGCACCAGGCCTTTCAGAAGCCTCTACCGAGCCAGAGGCTTCTGAAAGGCCTGGTGCACCACCCGACAGGCACCCAGCTCCACTGCGAAAAGCGAAAGCGTGTAGGGGACCCTACACGTGCATGATTCAATCATGCACTGGGCCTCTAGTAATTTAAATAACTATAAGAGATTTGTTACCAAGCATGAACCTCTCTTTGACTTAAATTGTCTCAAGGCTAAGCGTTAATTATTCAAAGGAACAAACTGATGGTGGCCAGATGGGATGAGGGTTGGGTGAAAAAGCTAAAGGGATTAAGAAATACAAATTGGTAGTTACAAAATAGTCATAGGGATATAACATATACCGTAAGGAATATAGTCAATAATATTGTAATAACTATGTATAGTGCCAGTTGGTTACTAGACTTATCAAAGAAATCACTTCATAAATTATACGAATGGCTAACCACTATTCTATAACTAAAACTAATATAAAATAATATTGAATGTCAACTATAATTGAAAAAAAAAAGAATGCATACAAAATGTAGTTAAGAGTTTAAAAGGTTTTAAATACAGATACAATCAAGCTCTCCTTTTGCAATACTTCAAGGTACACATATATACATGCATAATCATATAATATGTCATAGGGGAAAATATACAACAGAGAAAACAAAAAGCAATCAAGCATTGCGTAGTAAACTATAGAGGGCAGAACTTATTTTTAAACTGTTCAAATTTGGAAGATGTGAGTGATGAGCACACAAATGGGTAGGGAAAATATGTGATGTTTATTTTCCTCTTTTAAGCATATATTAGGTCAATTAGATACTTTAAAATAAATTCGTTCTATTCATATATTCCTGGCAAATGTATTATAAAATAATGCTTGCTACAAAGCCTAAATAAAAAATTCACCCAGATTAGAAAAATTCCTAAAAGTTAAATATGAATGCTAACCTCTCACTCAAAACAAACTCTCTCTCAAATCCCATTTTAACAACATAATTTCTTATGTAACTAAAACTTACTAAAAATAACTTCCAGGATATTCTATTTATTTTGTTTTTCCAATAATGCTAGCCACTTCTACAAATAAACATAAAAGTTGAATTATCTACAGATCATTAGTAAGCCTTCATTTCTATTATTAAATCTACACAGTGACTTACCAATTCTTGGGGTAGTAGTGCTGCTCTGTTCTGCAGGAGATGAAGTACTAAAAGCAGAAATTGGAATTTTCATCTGTATAGGACCACGATTATTTGATGGACTGTAGAGTCCTGATGGGCCTACTGTGGGTAAAGAAGTCCTTGTGGCTTGTACAATAGAGTGTGCTGTTGGAACAGCCTGTACAGCAAGTGTTGTTCCTAATGGTGCAGCACTGGCAGGAGAGTTCCTTTGAATACTAGAACTGGGCACAGAAGTAACGTTGTTTGGTTTAGTGGGATTTGGCAAGGATGGCAAGGATGGCAAGGATACTGGATTTTTGGTGAGACTGCTCACTGTAGGTGGGCTCTGTACAGAAATGAATTCAACGTTGCCAGATGGTTGATTAGTTACTAAAGTTCCAGGATGGCTCTGTAGGAGTTGAGGCTGGGAGGATACTGCAACAGGTACATGCAAAATCACTGGTAATGATTGTAAAGAGATTGTAGGTTGGGGATTTCCACTAGGCACCTGAGTAGTAGCAACTACTGTAGCTGTGTTGGGTGCAGGAAGAATTGGTGTCAGAGAACTCGAAGTCACTGGAGTCTGCAATTTAGGTTGACTACTGACAACTGTTGGAGTGATGAGATTGGTTGAAGACACTATAGAAAGAAAAAAGAAATCTCAGTTTAAATGGCTATCTCCATTTATCAGCCAGGATAATATAACACAATGAAAACTTAATGGATTACAGTAGATACAGTAAAGTCCTTCATAATGAAATTTTTTCCAGATTTAAATTCTTGAACTTCTTAGAATTAAATTTGTAGAAGCATTTTGCACCTATGATCAGTATATTATGAAAACATCACATGGTTTATGATTAATATGGAGGACTGCTATCTCCTTATCAAAACAGTATCTGAAAATTATTGTAATAACTATAGCATAACTGAAAAATTGGTAATATTGTCTAGATATTTTTGAAACCACATTTAAAACATTACAAATACTTTGGGACACTAGCAATATATAAACTCAAACAGAAAGTCTAGTCAGCATCATCACTATCAATGAATAGGTAAACTTGGTCATGTATTTTATCATTTGGACCATATGAAATTGGATCTTCAGATCAAGTTATAATGAATTGCCTGGGAGAGGAACTAGAGACAGAAGGCTGACTATACTGACACTCTTTTAACATTATATAATACTAGAGGACCGATGCACAAAATTCGTGCAAGGGGCTCAGCCCTCGCAGCCCCGGCTGCCTCATGGCCCTGCCCCCTGCCCATTGGTCATTCCAGAAGGTTGTTCTGCTGTCTGTCTAATTAGCATATTAGTTCTTTATTATATAGTACTAGAGGCCCAGTGTACGAAATTCATGCCCAGGTAGAGTTCCTAGCCTGGCCGGCGATCAGGGCTGTTTGGGGATCAGGGCTGATTGGGGCCTTCCGGCTGCTGACTGGGGCCTTCCTTGCCCAGCTGCTGGCCAGGGCCTTTCTTTGTTCTGCGCTGCCCTCTGGTGGTCAACACACATCATAGTGAGTGATCAAAATCTTGGTCTCCTGGTCAAACTCCCAAGGGGACACTTTGCATATTAGCCTTTTATAAATATAGATGGAAGATGGAAGAGTGTAGATGGGAGATGAAATAAGTGTCTTTCTCATTGATTTGTAGTGTTTCTTCCAAAATCACAGGCATATTTAGAGCAGCAATTTTCAAGGTATGGTTCGGGGGATTCTTGGGGTAATTGAGACCCTTTCAGGAGCTTGCAATATCAAAACTATTTTCTTATCAATAATAAAACATTATTTTACTTTTTCACCATGTAGATATTTGCACTGATGGAGCCAAAGCAATGGTGAGTAAAACTTCTGATACTCAGTACAAAAATAAAGTAGTGGTACTAAAATTATCACTACATTCTTTACCATCACATGTTCACAGTAAAAAGCAAACAAAATAGCCCTATAGGGCTTGGCTCAGTGGATAGAGCATCAACCTAAAGACTGAAGGGTTCCAATTTTGATTCTGGTCTCTCTCATCATTGATGTTTCTTTCTCTCCCTTTCCCTTCCTCTCTGAAATCAATAAAAATAAATAAACAAACTACTACTTGACTTTCAAAGAAAATATCCACAGTTCTCTAAAAGAGCTAGCCTTTCTAACCATATATTTATATGAGGTGGAATTTTCTTCATATATTTCAATTAAAACAACAAACTAAAACAGAAGGAATGCAGATATAGATATAAGAATCCAGCTTTTATAGGGCATCTTAATGTTTTAAGTGAGGCAAAAGAAAAGTATAAGAATGTAAGACAATCCTACTCCTTTCATTACTTTTTTAAGCTTAGAAGTTATTTTTCATTAAAACACGTGCTACAAAATAAGGTTAATAATTATTTTTATTTGTAAATCCTCACCCAAGGATATTTCCCATTGAATTCTAGAGTGGAAGGAAGGAGGAGAGACAAAGAAACATCAATGTGAGAGAGACACATCAGTTGGTTGCCTCCCGCACTCAACCAACCAGGGCTGGGGATCGAACCTGCAACTGAGGCACATGCCCTCAACCAGAATCAAACCTGGGAAGTTCAGTATGTAGAATGACATTCTATTCACTGAGCCCAACTGGCTAGGGCAGTGTTTATTTTTTAATGAATAAGCAAACATTTTTTTTTTAATTTTATATTCTTACTATAGTAAATATCAGTTAATATATCCCACATAAAAACTTAGGGATTCTTAATAGGTTTTATTTTAAGATTATACAGGGATATAGTGACTAAAAAGTTTGAGAAACACTTCAGTGGAGATTTCAATTTCTGTATTTCCATGCATATATGGAATTCTGATCTATCTATCCTATATAATAGAAAGCTAATATGCAAATTGAATGAATAGCAGAATGACCGGTTGCTGTGACGCACACTGACCACCAGGGGGCAGACACTCAACACAGCAGCTGCCCCCTGGTGGTCAGTGTGCTCCCACAGGTGGAGTGCCACTCAGCTAGAAGCCGGGCTCATGGCTGGCGAGCACAGAGGCAGTGGCAGGAGCTTCTCCCGCTTCTGTGGCAGCACTAAGGATGTCCAACTGACGACTTAGAGCAGAGCGGGCCTAAGCCATCAGTCGGATCCCCCAAGGGCTCCCGGACTGAGAGAGTGTGCAGGCCAGGCTGAGGGATCCCCCAAATGCATGAATTTCATGCACTGTGCCTCTAATATATATATATAAAAATCCAGCCACCGTAAAACAGTAATGACCAGAACAACCAGTCGCTATGACACCCACTGCGGCTCATGCAGCCCTTCCCCCTGGCCAGCCCCGCCCCTGATCACCCCCCCTACCCCAATAGGGGGCAGGCCGGCTGGCCAAACTCCTTCAGCCCCTTCCCCTGGCCGGCCCTGCCTTCGATGGGCCCCCACCACCCCAATTGCTCTGCAGCCTCTTCCCCCAGGTGGCCCTAATGCCTGACTGCCCCCCAACCCAATAGGGGGCGGGGCCAGCCAGCCAACCTCCTGCAGTCCCTCCTCCTGCCCAGCCCCACCCCACACCAATTGGGGGTGGGGCTGGCTGGCCAACCTCCACGCCCCCTCCCCTGGGCCCTGACCTCTGATCGGCCCCTCTCACCCCATTCAGGGGTGGGGCAGGCCAGCTCACCACCCACAGCTCCTCCCCACAGCTGGGCCCGCCCCCAATCGGGGATGGGGCCTGCTGGCCAATTGCCCTCAGCCCCTCCCCCAAGCCAGCCTGGTCCTGATTGGGCCCCAATCAGGGTGGGCTGGCCAGCCAACCTCCCGCCGTCTCCTCCTCCTGATAGGCCTGGTCCCAATTGGGGCTGGGTCAGCCAGACCCCACCCATGCACAAATTCGTGCACTGCGCCTCTAATCTACACTAATAAAAAACATGCAAATTAACCATCACTCCACTACACCTACAAACCACGCCCACCAGCCAATCAGGAGTGAGTATACAAATTAACCCAACCAAGATGGCAGCTGGCCATGGAGCTGGAGCAAGCAGGAGGCTTGGGTTGCCCCAGCGATGGAGGAAGCCAAGCTTCCCGCCAGCCCTGGCCGGCCCTGGCCTCCGCTCAAGGCTACAAAGTTTCAATTATAGAAGATAGATAAATCCTAGATACTTGCTTCCAGCCAGCCCTGGCCTCCGCTCAAGGAGGCACTGGAAAAAAAAAAAAGAAAGAGAAAAAAAGGAGGGGCTGGGACCTTGGGTCACTGGGGGGTTATCAGGCCAAGATGGAATGGCAGAGGCCATTGGGGTAAGCAGACCAGCAGGGGGGCCAGTTGGGGATGAGCAGGCCATCGGTGGGGGTCAGTTGGAGGTGATCAGGAAGGGGGGCAGTTTGGAGTGAGCAGGCCAGCAGGGGGGCAGTTGGGAGTGAGCAGGCCAGTGGGGAGGGAAGGTGAGGGTGAGCAGGCCAGCAGGGGGGCGCAGTTGGGGGTGAGCAGGCTGGCAAAGGGGGCAGTTGGGAGTGAGCAGGGAGGGTGCAGTTTAGAGTGAGCAGGGGGGAGGTTGGAGGTGATCAGGCTGGCGGGGGGCATTTGGGGGCAAGCAGGCCGGCAGGCAGAGTGGTTAGGGGCAATCAGGCAAGCAGGCAGGCGGGTGAGCGGTGGAGCCAGCAGTCCCGGATTGTGAGAGGAATGTCTGACAGCTGGTTTAGGCCCAATCCCTGTAAACCAGCAGTAGGACAGCCTTCAAAGGGTCCCAGATTGGAGAAGGGTGCAGGCCGGGCTGAGAAACAGCCCCCTCCTCCCCTGTGCATGAATTTCGTGCACCAGGCCACTAGTGTTTAAATAAAATTATATACTTAAGCATTCAAATTTAGATCAATATGTTCAGTTTCTTAGCAAATTTCATCCTTAAAAGAAAACCAAAGCATTCAATTACACTAAGAAAATGTATTTCAGTGTTAAGGAATATTGTTACCTGTATTCACAGGGGTTTGAATGGATGGTGGTGTACTCTCGCTTACATTTCTTTTGGACTCCAGCAACTGTCTCACTGTACCTGAATTTCTATGAAATATATATACACAAAAATAGTCAGTCATAAATATAACATTGTAGAGAACATCAATTTATATATATAAAGCAGTGGCCCATAGGAAAAAAAGAGTGGCTAGACATAGGCATTCTAGCATTAAACTTCAAGTGAATGCACTGAGGGAAAACTAACACATAGAATTCAGAATGCTAGGGGCAGGAGGGGAGGTGTCCTATGGCATTAGGAAAGAGTCTTCCTCTTATATTCTAATGTCCTCAATACTTTTACCTGAAAACCAAATGTAGGTCCTAAAATCTGCAGACACTAGTTTTTATCACCCCTGACCAAAGCATTTCTCAGTTCCTTGAGAGAATACTATTTAGTACAGGTGATAAAAGAAATCTGAAATGACCAAAAGCCTTATAATAAATTACCAAAACCAATATCCACAAATGGCCAATTATAACAAAGCAAAAAGTAAGGAAATACACTTAATTCAGTATACTACTTGTCTCTATACAAATACATAAGATTAGATTCCAAGATGTTTCTGCAAAATAAAATCAGAAACTTTTTCTTATTATTTTATTACTTTAATTTTTTTTTTAAATCTTCATTGCTGAAAGTATTACAAAAAAATGAAGTATTACATATGTCCCCTTCCCTTCCCCCCCATTGACCCCTTCTAGCTGTCCCACTCCTCATCCCAGGCCTTCACCACCCGATTGTCTGTGTCCATGGGTTACATGCATAGAAGTTCTTTGATCTCTTCCCACCTACCCACGCCTTCCCACTGAGTTTTGACAGTCTGTACCATGCTTCTATGTCTCTGGGTCTATTTTGTTCAACAGTTTATTTTGTTCATTAGATTCTATATATGATTTATTTGGAAACTTGACAAACTTGCTACTTAAAAACCATGCACACTATTGATGCAAATGTAAACTGGTCAGCCACTATGGAAAACAGTACAAAGCTTCCTCAAAAAATTAAAAATAGAGCTACCATATGATACAACAATTACATATCTGGATATTTGTTCGAAGTTAACCAAAACGCTAATTAGAAAAGATATATGCACCACCATTTTCAATGCAAGATTATTTAAAATAACCAAGATCTGGAAACAATTTAAGTGTTCACCTATGGATGAATGGATAAGCAAATATTTATACATACACACACATAGGAGTATTATTTAGCCATAAAGAAATTTTTTTCCCATTTGACCCCCAACATGGATGGATCTTGATGACATTCTGATAAGTGAAGTTAAACAGAGAAAGAAATCTAAAAAAACAAAATTTATTTTAAGAAATCTAAAAAAATATATGTAATTTTAAAACTCATATAGAGAACAGATTGGTAGTTGCCAAAAGTGGGGGCTGGTGGATGGGAAAAATGAGTGAATTTTATTTTTAAAAGGTAGAAAAAGAGGCCCTGGCCAGCGTTCTCAGTGGTTAGAGTAGGCCCATGCACCAAAGGGTCCCAGGTTCGATTCCTGGTCAAGAGCACATATCTGGGTTGCAGGTTCAGTCCCCACATGCAAGAGGCAACCTGTCAATGTGTCTCTCTCACATCGATGTTCAAACACCAACTACAGTAACACTCCTCCCCCTACCCCCCCCACCGCTCTCTCTTTCTCCTTTCCACTCTAGCTAAAAGCAATGGAAAAATATCCCCAGGTGAGGGAGAAATAAAAACTTGACAAATAGACTGTTTATTATTCTCACCTATAGGGCACAGTGTTATTGCTGGTGACTTCAACTACAGGCTTTCCTGGTGATACAGGTACAGGTGGGTTTGGTGGATTCTGAGGGAGAAAAATACCAAGGTAAAATAAAACAAATCTTTAAAAATAAGACCTTAAATGCTTTATCAATATATTATCTGTTACTTCTATAATTCCGTGAAAAATATTATTAGTTGAGACAAGAATTTGAATCTTGGAATTGCCACTTGTTAGCTGTATCTTAAACACAGTACTTAATGGAAACAACTGCTTATTATATGAAAGACAAATGTAATCATTGTGATACCTCAGTTTTTTTTAGATGAGCCAATAAAATGAAAACTATGAAAATGGTTTACATGCTTTAAGGGATCAATAAACAAAACAATAAAAATATTAATAATAAAACAGATATACTCATTCAATAAATATCTAGTGAATGTCTACATATACTTTACTAGGCATAGCAGGCATAGCAAATAAAAATGGTTCAAAAAAGATTTATACAAATTTTCTAATATAAGAAATAAAATAGCTCATTTTAAACATTATGACAAAGAAACAAAGTTGAGAAAGTGGAATTTAAAATCAGGAAATTATGGAATTGAAGAAAACTATAATAAAAAATCTTTGGATATGGCTAAATGAGTTTGGGGAAATTAGTCTATATAGAACAAAGGAAAAAACCAACTGTCAGTTACTCAAGGAAAAAAGAGAGAAAACAGAATTTTAAAAGTTAAGTAAAAACAATATAGAGATGAAGAACAAATTATTAGTTGATGGGGGAAGGGAGAGAGTGGGGGTGGAGGGACAAGGTAAGGTTGAAACTATAAAATTGTTTTTAAGTCAAATGAGATAGGAAAATGAATCAAGACAGAAAAATCCTGTAGAAATAGTGATTAATGAAATAATTATTATTGGCAATTATCATGTGCCAGACAATGGATCGATCTATCAAGACAAAAAGAAATGTGAATTGCTCAAATGGGGAAAAAAGTCAAGAGGAAGAGAAAGAAATTCAACTGAAAAACTATAAAGCAACATGCAAATGCTATATTAAAAATATGTACTGCATGCCCCAGTTGGTTGAATGTCATCATCATGCACCAAAAGGTAGCCAGTTTGATACCCGGTCAGGGAGGGCACATGCCCAGGTTTCAAGCTCGATCCCTGTTGGGATGCATGCGGGAGGTAACCAATCGATGTTTCTCACATCCATGTTTCTCTCTCCCTCTCCCTTTCTTTCTCTGTAAAAATCAATAAAAATATAGTAGTTTTAAATTTTTTATATAATGTCCTACAGAGTAACTAAGGAAACAACAAAAAGAAAAACTAGACTATAGAATATTATTTATGTTATGCTACCATGTTTGGACTTAACTAACATAGTGTAAGAAAGGAAGGGCAGAACAGGGCTATTGAAGGCAGTGGAATACTAAAATGATAACAGATTAGACTAGGACAAATCCAAAAAAAACGTAACTTTTTAAAAAATATATATTTTTATTGAATTCAGAGAGGGAGGGAGAGAGAGATAAAAACATCAATGATGCAAGAGAATCTTTGATAGGCTGCCTCCTGCACGCCCACTACTGGGGACCGAGCCCACAACCAGGGCATGCGCCCTTGACCAGAATCAAACCCAGGCCACTTCAGTCCGCAGGCCGATGCTCTATCCACTGAGCCAAACAAGCTAGGGCACAAAAAACATAATTTTAAAAATGCATAGAAAATACGGCTTCAAGAATGCCGTAAGATAAAAGTAATTGATAAGTGCTGAAATTTGAAAATTAGGAAAGGGTTAAAAATTAATTATAGAGCTGCAGAAACAACATACAGTAGGTACAGTGAATGAAAGCAAATTTCAGAACTATAATAAAGGAAGTGTTTCCTCCAAATTCAGAATTTCCTAAGATTATCAGTTAGAGCTAAATATTAATTGTGCAAGAATAAAATTCTTACTTCTTGTCTTTTCTTAAGATCTTCTTTGGCTGCTCCAAAGCGTTTGGTTAACCTGGCTATCTTGGCCTAAAAAAGCAAAAATGGAAACAGAAATCAAGTGGCATTATGGCATTAACATGGAGCCCATAAAACAAGAAATTTACAGGTAACAGGATCCTCAAAAGACAGCTAACCAGAAAAAAATAAATAAAGTAAGCTGATTGTAAAATATATATTTCAAAAACAAAGAAAATTGTAATGAAAACTAAAATAGACTTAAATTTGATACCCGCAGGTAAACACGCTTAATTTTATAAAGTTAGCTTTTTTTCTCCTAGAACTGTGGATGTTTGCTCACAAACCAGTACATTTCTGAATATCTATGATTGTTTTTTGTTATTTTTAAACATAGTTGTAATCACACTTAACTTTCTCACAGAGAATTATTTAGTAGTAAAATTAAGCATATCTGTAAGTTATAAAGATCCCTTGCCAATACTACTTATGGGTACATGTATAACATATTGAATCAATATATACCATTGATACACACACACACACACACACACACACTAGAGGCCCAGTGCACGAAATTTGTGCAGGGGGGTGGGGGGGTGTCCCTCAGCCCAGCCTGCACCCTCTCCAATCTGGGACCCCTCAAGGGCTGTCCAACTGCCCATTTGGGATCGGGCCTAAACAGGCAATCGGACATCCCTCTCACAATCCAGGACTGCTGGCTCCCAACCACTTGCCTGCCTACCTGCCTGATTTCCCCTAACTGCTTCTGCCTACCAGCCTGATCAACCCCTAACCACTACCCTGTCAGCCTGATCGACACCTAACTGCTCCCCTGCTGGCCCAATTGCCCCTAACTGCCCTCCCCTGCAGGCCTGGTCGCCCCCAACTGCCCTCCCCTGCAGGTCTAGTCCAATTTTTCTCCCTTGCAGGCCTGGTCCCTCCCAACTGCCCTCCTCTGCTGGCCTGATCGCCCACAACTGCCCTCCCCTGCCGGTCATCTTGTGGTGACCATACTGTGTCTGTCCACCTGGGGTGGCCATCTTGTGTGTTGGATTGATGGTCAATTTGCATATTACCTCTTTATTATATAGGATATCATATATATTAAATCACATATATATTCCACTTTCCTGATTGATGTCTATGTTTCGCAAATGTATTGCCATAGTCAAATAACACTGCAATTAATGTTTGTTCTTTCACATGATTCCCATAGTCAACATTCACAGAAATAGAATTCCTAAGTCAGAGTATATTTTTAAGGCTCTTGTCTAAATGTTTTTCAGAAAGGCTTTGCTCATTTATAATTTCAACAGCAGTTATATGAGTGCTCATGTAATATTACTCTGAAATATTTAATTTCATTATTCAGTTATTCTTTAATAATCGGAGAAAAATGTTACCTTGTTAGTATTAATATTTGTCAGTGAAATTATTTTATCATGGGGGGAGGAACCAAGATGGCGGCATAGTTAAACAACTAATCTGCTGCCTCACACAACAATTTCAAAAATACAACTAAAAGACAAAAACGTCTACCACCCAGAACCACAGGAAAGCTGGCTGAGTGGAAGATTTACAACTAAGAAGAGAAAGAAGCACAATTGCTGAAAAGCTGAGGTACGGAGGCACGCGAATCGGGCTGGCGGCGGGCGGCTGGGTGCGCGGCTTTTCTTCAACCCGCAGGGAGACAAGCTCCCGATCACTCTGAAATCCAGTTTCTGGGGACACTCGGGGGACCCAGGCACCTACGGGGAGAAGCTGGACTCTCGGCCATCGGGTAGGAAAGTGAGAGTGACTTTTGCAGTGGTGCGCCCAGCAATCATTGTTTACTGCGCGGGGCGCAGGGACTTGGAAACGTGGAAAGGCAGAGACAGCTGACGGCAGCCATCGCCGTTGGCCACGCCCCAGCCTAGTAACGCCCTGAGACCCCACCCAGCCCTGAGGCCCCACCCTGAGGCCCTGCCCCGCACATTCTACAAACCCGCCCAGGCTCCACACAGCGGCTTTTGCATATAAATGGCCTGTTCTGGAGCAGCTTAACCAACTGCAGCTCCAGTCAGACTGCTCCAAAACCGCCCAAGCAAAGGAGGAGAAAACTAGCCCTTGCTGTAGCTCCTGCTGGGGGACACACAGTACACAAGGGTACACCAAGAGTGTCCACCTCAAGTAACTGGGAGGCTGACCCGTTGAACCAATAGGACACCTAGTACACAAAACTACCCTACCAACTTAGGGAAGCAGAGAATATGAGAAGGCAAGGAAACAGATCACAAACCAAAGAAATGGAGGAGAACAAGCGACTGGACATAGAGTTCAAAACCACGGTTATAAGGTTTTTCAAGAATTTCATGGAAAAGGCCGATAAATTCAATGAGGTCCAACTAGAAATTAAACATACACTGACTGAGATAAAAAATATTATACAGAGACCCAAAAGCAGACTAGAGGATTGCAAGAATCAACTCAAAGATTTGGAATACAAAGAGGCCAAGGACACTCTTCCAGAGAAGCATGAAGAGAAGAGAATTCAGAAAGTTGAAGATAGTGTAAGAAGCCTCTGGGACAACTTCAAGCGAACCAACATCAGAATTATGGGGGTACCAGAAGAAGAGAGAGAGCAAGATGCTGAAAACCTATTTGAAGAAATAATGAACGAAAACTTCCCCCACCTGATGAAAGAAATAGACTTACAAGTCCAGGAAGCACACAGAACCCCAAACAAAAGGAATCCAAAGAGGACCACACCAAGACACATCATAATTAAAATGCCAAGAGCAAAAGACAAAGAGAGAATCTTACAAGCAGCAAGAGAAAAACAGTTCGTTACCTACAAGGGAGCTCCCATACGATTATCAGCTAATTTCTCAACAGAAACCATGCAGGCCAGACGGGAGTGGCAAGAAATATTCAAAGTGATGAATAGCAGGAACCTACAACCAAGACTACTCTACCCAGCAAAGTTATCATTCAGAATTGAAGGGCAGATAAAGAGCTTCACAGATAAGAAAAAGCTAAAGGAGTTCATCACCACCAAACCAGCATTATATGAAATGCTGAAAGGTATTCTTTAAAAAGAGGAAAAAGAAGAAGAAAGATAAAAATTATGAACAACAAATACATATCTATCAACAAGTGAATCTAAAAGTCAAGTGAATTAAAAATCTGAGGAACAGAATAAACTGGTGAACTTAATAGAATCAGGCATAGAATGGGAGTGGATTGATAATTCTCAGGGGGAAAGGGGTGTATGTGTGGGGAGTATGGGAAGAGACTGGACAAAAATCATACACCTATGGATAAGGACAGCGGGGGGGGGGGGGAGGTAAGGGAAGAGGGGGGGTAGGAACTGGGTGGTGGGGAGATATGTGGGGAAAAAGGAGAAACAATTGTAATCTGAACAATAAAGATTCATTAAAAAAAAAAAAGAAATTATTTTATCATTTGTACTGCTTACACAAACTGACTAAACACATATTTTGCCCAAATACATATTCATAGAAAATTTTAAATTAGAACAGAAAGAAAAAAACTAAAAAAATTATCACATCACCCCATGTAAAAACTTTATATTTCCTTTAAGTCTTTTACTAAGGCATAGATGCGATATTCAATTTATTTTTTATTTTTTATCTTCACCCGAGGATATGTTTATTGATTTTAGAGAGAGAAGATGAAGAAGGGGGGAGGGGGAGGGGAAAAGGGAGAGAGGGAAAGATGTGAGAGAAAAACATTGATCAGTTGCCTCCTGTATGTGCCCAGACCAGGGATCAAACCAGGAATCAACCCTTTTGGTATACAAGAAGAAACACCAACCAACTGACCCACCCAGCCAGGACAGTCAATTCTTTTTACTACTATTGCTACTGCAATTTTATATCAAATATATTTTCAAAAATTATAAATTAAGCTTCTGAATGTATTCATGAGGCCTAAGGAAGAGCTCCTCCAGAGAATTTCTTATATCTAATATAAACACATCACTTTAAAAAATAGTATTATCTATTTTTAAAGTTCCTTTCAGGAAGTAGTCACTTCTAAAGGAGACCCCAAACTTTCCAACTTATTTAAGTCCACTCACAAAGCCTAAAGAATCACCTGTGATTCCCAAAATGAAGATTTTCCTCAGGACTGAAGTTATTTATGATTAACACCCAAGAATAGAACAGCATGATTTTATATTCTTAATATGGATTTACCTTTCTGTAACTAAAATATTTCATGCAACTTTTTCAAGAAAGGTATGAGAAAAGGTGTTTTTTTTATACCCCAACTTATACAAGAATCTTTCATTTTTAATTTAGACTAGCTGGTGGGTATCCTATAAATTGCCTTGTATGTAACATAATACTATTTTTACTTAAAAATGAAAACTAATTAAAAAATTATTTTTTTAATTTCGTTTTTGTTTGTTATATATGAGGGAATGTCTAGAAGGATAAATACCAAAGTAAAAGTGGATACCTCTACAGACTAGGATCGGCAGACCATGAGGGAGAATATACAGAGAAGGACTTCATTTTCATGTCATATACATCTGTAGTATTCAAACACTTCTTAAAAAAGGATTTTATCACTTAAAAAAGTAAACGATTAGCAGAGAACGAAAACCAAAGTCTTGAACATGGACTCATCTTTTGTCATTTATTATTTTTAAAAAATCAAAGTTGTTTTAATCTAGGAAAATGAACAATTTTTTTTCTAAATTATAATTCTAAATATCTGCCATCATATGTCTAAGATTGGATTTCTATTTTGGCAAGTACTCTGTGAGATTTTTTTTTTTAAGGCTGTGAACAGCCCGGCTGGCATGGCTCAATGTTTGAGCATCGACCTATGAACCAAGAGATTATGGTTCGATGCCCAGTCAGGGCACATGTCCGAGTTGCAGGCTCGATCCCCAGTGTGGGGCATGCAGGAGGCAGCCGATCAAAGATTCTCCTCAACTCTGATATTTTTATCTCTCTCTCCCTTTTCCTTCCTCTCTGAAATCAATAACAACATATTTAAATAAAAATAAAATAAAGGCCACGAACATTTTTTTTTTTTAGTTCAGGACAGTCATATTCTGTTATTATGTATTTGATTACTACTTCTATTTCATTTGCCCTTGGTTTCCCCATTCGGGCATATCTATAATTTCTTAGTAATGGCATAATGGTAGCTATTTAAATATAAGTTGCACAACTGTTGGGATTCAGACACATTTGACCTTGTTTAGCAAAGTGGATTAGGAATAACTTACAACAAATATTACTTAATACTTATGAAAAGTGAGATGATGCCAGACTTTCTTTGGTGACTAAAAAAGTATTTAAGAAGTACTAAGTATATAATTTCTGAGGCTTAAACTGTGGGTTAAACTGTGTATATTATGGGTTAAACTGTGTATATCCAAATTTCATATACTACATCCGAAACCCAAGTATCTCAGAATGTGACCTTATTTGTAAGTAGGTAGTTGCAGAGGTAATTAGTTTATATAAGGTCATGCTGAAATAAGGGGGATCCTCAATCCAATATGACTGGTAGGTATCCTTATAAAAAGGGGAGATTTGGACACAGACACAAACAGGTACAGAGTCACATGAAGATAAAGCCAGAGATCAGGGTGATGAATTTGCAAGGCAAGGAACACTCATAACTGTCAATAAACAAACCATCAGAAACCAGAGGAGAAACATGGAACAGATTCTTCCTCATACCCCTCAGAAAGAACCAATCCTGCCAACACCTTGATATACAACTTTTAGCCTCCAGAACTATGAAACAACATGTTTCTGTTGTTTAAGCCACCCAGTTAATGGCACCATTTTTATGGCAGTCCGAGGAAACTAACAGAGGCTCCTCTTACTTCTAAAATTTAGAAGTTAGATATATTTTATTGACAAGTTCAAAAATGTACCACAAACAATGTTATAAAATGCATATACAATTCAAGTCAGTGTACAAACCTGTAGTTCAGTAAGAACTGTTTTATGCCTCTTATTACATTCGATCTTTTCCACTCGTGTTTTCAATTCTGCCAAAGTCTTATCAAATACAGCACACTGTAGCGCACGCAATTTTTCTTCCAGCAACCACTGTACAACCTAAAGAAAAGGAATCCAAAGAAATGCATATTCCTTTGTTACAGCAAAGAAGGCATTTCAGCAAGCACTGAACAGTAAATATTCCTAAGTACTATGTAAAACTAGGTTAATGAAAAAACCAGGCTGGGATCCATAACACAATGGATGGCCTGAAATCCTCCACTTCTACATATATAATATCCACTGAAAAAGAATATATCCAAAAAGTAGAAAATTTCCAGAGGGTGAAATTTAAAAATAATTTGAAATTGAAGTTTTAATATTTTCTTCCCATACACTCAATCATAATTTACAGGAAACAAATTAAAAAACAAGATTTTTAAATTTCTAATCTGTTCCAGATATTTTTGTGAGATACTTGTAGTGCACTACAAATTTTCTATAAAACATTTCTAAATGCGTACTCACAATTTCCATTTTTATCTCATTATGGACCCATAACAAAGAGTAAAGATGGTACATGTCTATAGATTATACTTGAATGACACTGTTCAAGAGGAGTAAACTCTCAATACACATAAAAGTTTTCAAAATTCTTTCACAGAGCTATCTTCATATTTCTAACAGCTCTATAAGAAATACTAAATGAACATTATTTATCTTCATATGACAAATAAAAAAAACTGGAAGAAAAACAGCTACTTTTCTTACTGCCTCACTATTCCTTTTCCTAGTATGGATATTTATATTTACCTTAGTGGAAGAATATTGGTCTAAAAACTAGATTATTTATAATTTTATCACTAAATTGATAAGAACTTGAAAAATTTTCACCCGAGTTGCATATTCCTCTTTTAAAAAGGAATTTGTCATAAGCATTGGTGAAAACATTTTGAAAAAATATTAAATAATGCATATTTTCAGTTCTATGTATAGTTTAGCAGATTGTGGGAATGTCAATATCTGTACTTGACTCTCTCCCTAGTCCTTGGAAAGCCTCGTCTCTACCATTTTTAATACTAAGTCTAAAGTACATAACAAAAATTTAGAATGTAGGGACTTATAACCATAAAACCAGCTTATTATAAAGATTAAAATAGTAACATATAAGACTGTTTCTATTACAATAAAGTTCAATTATAGCAGAAAAAAATAAAATCTGAAAACATTCAGTTTTGTTACTAAAGTAAATAAAAGACATAAGTCTCCCTTCCAATTTGATAATTACTACCATATCTAAAATAAAATATGTAGTTTAAAATTAAATTATTAAAGATAATAAGCTCAACCACTTTAAGTTCTCTTTTTCTGTGACCTGAATATTTTGGTAAAATACAAAACAAAATTTTCAAAAACCTAGAAAAATAAAGATGCTGGTGCTTTTTATTTAATATGATTTTCAATTTATAATCTATAACACCTTTTGTAGCTTCTGGTTAATATCTCCTTTGGCTGTAATCTTTACTTGAAATTCTGCCTCATATTCTTCTTCCATATATCGACGGCGTTTGGACTGTACATTGTCCATGTCCTCAGATTTAGAACGTTTTCTTCTGGAAAACTCAACTGAGGACAAAAAGCATAATGATCTGTCAGGTGTTTTTTATTATATATATCTTAATGCCAATTCCCCATCCTCAGCAAAATATTATTTCTAGCTATCACAATAGCATTATCAATCAATTCTTTTATGAATTACTTTTGAGATCAGAAAAATAAGACAGGTAGCTTTTAGCTTTCAACTTGAAATGATTTCCAATATGCTAAATAAGAATTTCCTCTAGGCTAAGCAATGTACACTGTAAATACAGAATATCTTATCATTGAAATCTTCCTATTAAGATGGAGAATCACTTAAAAATGTGAATATGAAATGAGAAGAAATAATCTTATACTGATTCCCATTGCCAAATATTATAATGAACACTAATCCTCTGACAATATACAATATTCAGTCTCATGTCACAGATTTTTAACAACTGTGCACAGCTCTAACTATTTAATTCTTCCTCCTCAGTAAATATTTCCCTCAGTAAATCTAGGAAAAAACTCCTACTTAAACATCAGCCTCAGGCAAGTAACATGATAAATGTTATTCTTTTTTTAAAAAATAATAGTCATTCTTAACATATCCCAATGAATTTCAAATATGTAAAAATAATAAAATTAATGACAATTATAAAAGTACTAGAGGCCCGGTGCACGAAATTCGTGCACTGGGGAGGGTGTCCCTCAGCCCAGCTTGCACCCTCTCTAATATGGGACCCCTCGGGGGATGTCCAACTGCAGGATTAGGCCCGATGTGGAATCGGGCCTAATCCTGCAGTTGGACATCCTTCTCACAATCTGGGACTGCTGGCTTCTAACCGCTCATCTACCTGCCTGATTGCCCCCTAACTGCTTCCTTGCTGGCCTGATTGACCCCTAACTGCTCCCCTGCTGGCCTGATCACCCCCAAGGCTTTTATTAATATAGATATGACCCTGCACAGAAAATTTTACTAACCCTGCTCTACAATAAGGGCTTGACGATTGAATCATTAGGACCAGACACCAAGATTTCCTTTCTTTGAATAGTGGAGGGAATACTTATCTTGTTTTTAAGTTGCCGGGAAATTAAAATGAGATAATGACTTAGAAAAGTATAAAAGCACCACATAAAGACAACTGTCTTTTTAATGAAGTGGCAAAATGAAAAACACTTTTTATTCTCCCCTTCCTTCCTTTACAGCTTTTATTTAAACTTTGAAATTTATAAAAATTTCACTCCAATTTTCATTTCTTTACATTCAACATTATTTTGTATTGGTTTCAGGTTTTATATTAGTTACAGAATAGTGGTTAGACAATCATATACTTTACAAAGTGTTCCCCGATATTTCTAGTACCCACCTGGCATCATACCATCATTACAACACTACTGACTATATTCCCTATTTAAGTGACAATGGGTTTACAGGTTCCTTTCAGTCTTTCTTTTGTGTTTTTTGTCCTTCCTTTTCTTTCTCACTTCTTCCCTCATTTTCTTTATACAGTATCTCAATTGGCCATCAAAGCTCAGTGAAGGCACTGGGACACGCTTCATCCATTTTACAGACCAGGAAACTGAGGCCAATTCCAGTTGGCTGTGGAACTTGACTCAGGAAGCCCTCAGAGCACACAGGAAGCCCTCAGAGCCATGCTCTTTGCGCTTCCTAAGGGGCAGCGGCCCAGCAAACAGAACAAACCTTCCAGTCAGGCTTCCCAGCCTCTTTCTCAAGCACCTCTTCATTGCGGATGCTCCACATTCTTTCCTCTCCCCCCATTCTTTACTGCCTCCCCTTCTCCGAAGCAGGTGGAAGGCTTCCCACTCACTGCCTAGGCATGCTCTGCTATGGGGCAGGGTGTAGCGAGCTTGCTTTTGGGTGAAGGCAGGAGCAGTAGTCACTGCCTCTGAAGTGTGAAGGCCGCCTGAGCGAGGCCCATTAGCACTAGGAGCTTCTCTGAATCACATCAGTCAGTCCAGTACCCTGCAGTGCAGTACCCCTTCACTGAGGTGGCTCCACCCCTCAACCCCCGCCTCAGGGGTGAGGGTCCTTGCCCCTCTGCCAGGAGTCCTTCCATGCCCCTTGATCCCTGGCTGGGCCCACCCACGTCTTGGGGGCACTGCAGAACCTCTGTCTCTCTGCAGATGAGGCAGATCCCTGCCCTAGGACTCCGCAAAGCTATGAATCTGTGGCAGGAGGCCTGGTCTGGGTCTCAGCAACCACATGCCTGCAATGTTCCCAGGGACCCTGGGAGGGGCTGGGCGAGTCCAACCACGTTCCCCCCGGGGTGGCGATCGCAGCCTGGACCCCCGGGAGCGCCTGGAACGGCCTCGCCACGACCCCCAGGGTGGCAATCGCCGCCCGGGACCCCCGGGAGCGCCTGGCTGGGCCCGGCCACGCCCCCCCGGGTGGCGATCGCCGCCCGGGACCCCCGGGAGCGCCTGGCTGGGCCCGGCCACGCCCCCCCAGGGTGGCGATCGCCGCCCGGGACCCCCGGGAGCGCCTGGACCCCTGGGAGCGCCTGGCTGGGCCTGGCCACGCCCCCCCAGGGTGGCGATCGCCGCCGGGGACCCCCGGGAGCACCTGGACCACCGGGAGTGCCTGGCTGGGCCCGGCCACGCCCCCCCAGGGTGGCGATCACCGCCTGGGACCCTGGAACTAAGAGGATTGGGCGCCGCCATCTTGGTCTTCTCAACGGCCGGATAAGCCACCCGGAGTCCCGCCCCCAGCCTCTCGCAGGCCCAATCATGGGCATAGCGGAGGTGCGGTCAATTTGCATGTTTCTCTATTATAAGGTAGGATATTTGGTAAAGAACATTCAAAGATCTTCACTTAGAAAATTTCTATTTCAAGTAGTGCTAATATTCATGAGCTCATAAGCAAATTTTAACTGGTTTCTTTTTCAATAGATAAAAAGTGGACCCCTGGTCAGGTGGCTCAATTGGTTAGAGTGAGTGTCACCCCATATACCAAATCGTTGTGTGTTCAATTCCCAGTCAAGGCACATGCTTAGGCTTCAGGTTCAATCCCCCGTCAGGGTGCGCATGGAAGGCAGGCTATCAATGTTTATCTCTCACATTGATGTTTCTCTTTCTCTTCCTCTTTCTCTCCCCCCACATCCCTTACTCTCTCTAAAAATCAATAAAAACATAACCTTGGGTGAGGATTTTAAAAAATTAAGTGAAAATACTAAAATCTTTACACTTATTCAAGGCAAATGCCCTTATGTGACCACACCTATCCCTCTCCACTTTACTCTCTATCCATATCTACGTGTGCCTATTTTCAAAATCCAGTTATACTCTATGACTTCACTTATAATCATAACTTCAAGTCATACACAGAGAGCAGTATGACGGGAAAGGTACAGAACCCAGGTTTCCTGACTTCTAGTCCAATGATCTTCCTATAAACTTAATGATACTCAGTCCCATCATTTCCCATGAAGTTTAAGAACCTTAAGCAGACTGAGACACAAACTTCCATTCACTAATATCACCCCAGAAAAAAATCTTTATAGTCCCATGCTTTAAACATAAATCTAAAACAATTAATCTCAAGACATTCAGACAGTACCTTAATATTAAGCTTAAAACTTTCTTATTGAACAAGAGAAAGTATAAATAAAATAAAATATTGAAGTTTATAAAATAATTAATCCTTTCAAAGATCCTTAGCCATCAACAAAATGATTTAACGGTGGCTTACTTAAATTGCAAAATTTCATAATCATCTCATGAACATAAAAAGTATAGTCCACAGTCTTCAAACTAAAATGAATGATTTACTATTTTTCAAACCAGTTCAGTTTTTTTATACATGCTTACTTTTCTTAGAAGGTCTTTCATCTTCATGTATTATTTGCTCTTCTTCCTCTGGTTTCCTGTCCTTTTCATTATTTTGTATCTCTGTAACAAAAAAGAGAACAGGAAACATTACTTCCATTAGAATTCATAACAGCACATAATAATTTACACTTTTGATGTAAATATCCAGTTAATAATTGTTTATGAAATCAGTCTCAAGATAGGAAATTTTAGAATTAAAAGGGAGCATGAACTGGTAGAAATGAATGACCAAGTCCACTTTCAAGTATTCCTACAAATTCATAATAATCTCTTAACATGGACAAAAATTAATAGTACATATTTTTTAAAATAAATACTCCTACTTAGTCATTTACTGTCAGCCACAGATTACTAAAATGTGTTAAGAACCACCATAAAGCAGTTAGACTCCTTACATTTAATTACTAAAACTAAATAAGGGATTGTGACTATTACAAACCACTGGCAAACTACTGCCAAAACATCTAATTATTTTGACCAGACAGGTTGAACCATTGTTATTCAATGGTTATGGGACAGTTCATAAAAGAGAAATGGAAAAGCTATCCTAAAAATAATTATCATTTTACTTAAAAGTAATAGCTACTTTGATAACAGTCCCAAAACCAAGCTAGGTGCTTAACATATATTATTTCATATCCTCAATATAATCTTACACAGATGAGAAAAGTAAGTTCAGATAAGTTATTTTCACTAGAGGAATCTAAAATACAACAATTAAAGAGTGCTACCCAAAAATATTGCTAAAAGTATCTATACAATTGCACTGCTATAACGAAATCCCAGAGGTACCACAAATAGCCTTTAGCCAATCAACCTATATCTCATCTACTAATCAATCATTAAATGAGAGAGAAGAACAAATCACAAATATGTTTGGGCTTCCATTTTATTCCCCTTTACATCACTGTAACTGGCTCCCCAGTCGCTTCAATAAGGCATGCTGTTTAATCATATTCTGCAACCAAAATAAAATAAGCAATCACAAGGTGCACTATATAAAAATTTTGATAGGGCATTTCTTAGGCAAATACCAGGGTTTTAATCCTAACAGGCCTGAGGGTAGGAAGTCAAGTTTAAAAATCTTAAAAGACCTTTTAAATGAAAATAGGCAAAGACCTGGATCACTGATGAACCTATTAAAGCTTACAAATACAATTTTCACACTAATAAAACAATAAAGCTGTAAAACAAAGCAAAATAAAACAAACAAAAAAATTAGCACAGTATATATAGAGTATAAACTATTTTTAAACTTTAAAATAAATGAGTATTAGAATATTAACTTTCCATTTATCACCCTATGCTCATTAGAAATGTTTTTAAGATCTCATGCCTCAATCCCAGTTTCAATTACCGTATTTTCCAGCACATAAGACCCCCAACTTTTGAGAAGATTTTCCTGGGTTAAAAAGTCGTCTTATACGCCGAAAAATACGGTAAATGAAAATTTATTTTGCTTCCTTGTAGGCTACAAACTTGTTACAAAGCATTTTTCTATATATAGTAGCATTTAGTTTTCCAAATATCTCTGATTTTAATACTGAAAATGATGACTCCTGAGTTTCCTAGTCCCCAGTTTTCAGACACACGAGTAACTGGGTTGTTTGAAATGAAGGTTTATAGTCTTTGTTGAGCAAATCATCTTATCACCCAAAGAACAAAATTAGCCATGGCTCCAATTAGGGTAACTGCAACTCAAATAACCTAGAACACAGCAGAGGCAATTGGCCTGGTTTGGTCTGCCTCTTTTATGCATATATTAGCTCCCTCTTGTTTTATAGGTATATCAAGCTTAGCTTAAGATTCTTTTATTTTACTCAAAAACCTCCTCCTATCACCTAATTTCCATTTTCCAGATATGCTTAGAAGATATGACTGGATTCTCAACACTTAAAATACTTGTTAGGATTTTAGAATAGACATATAAAATTAAAATTTATACTCTAGTTTTATTTAATGGAAAGAACTCTAGATAAGAAAAAATGGTATTAACAGATTCTACAGAAAGGAGTAAGGCCCTTTATTTCTTTAATTTTTTGTTCCTAAAGTTTCAAGAGAATTTGAGTGTACCTCCTTCAACCCAGAATAATAAACAAAGGCCCATGTACATACATTTTTATATATAATTTAAAGTAGTTCCTGAGATTTCTGAAACTTATCTGAATGCTTAAAACTGCCTTCATTCACAGATAGGTTCTGCTATAATTCTTCTGGTATTGAGTGTAGCCTCATTACAAACGGCCATGTTTTAATAAACAGTTCTAAGTGTGGGATTCTTTCAATCAGACTAGACCAGCAATTTTCAACCAGTGTGGTGCAGCATACTAGTGTACTAAGAATTTTTAAAACATGCAATATCTGCCCTGGCTGGTATGAACAGTGATTAGACTCTAACCATTAGAGAGTAAACACACAGACAGAAGGATCCCGAGTTTAATTCATTGTCAATGGCACATACCTGGGTTGCAGATTCAATCCCCACCCCAGTTGGCATTTGGGAGGCAACCAATCCATGTGTCTCACATATGGATATTTCTCCCTCCCTCTCTCCCTCCCCCGCCTCCCTTTCTCCCTTCCTTCCTCTCCCCTCCTTCCCTCCCTTTCTCCCAATCTAAAATTCAATGGGGAAAATATCCTCGGGTGAGGATTAACAAAAAAAAACAACAAACAAACACGCAATACCTGACTATTTAGTCAGGGGTACTGACCTCTTTCCCCTTAGATTGTCAAATTAAAAAAATGACAACAGCCAACACAATAGCCGTCCATCATAAATAAATCAAAATTATACCTGTTTTTATTGTTACATTGACAAAAAATATAATATATATTTTGGTATGGCACAGAATTTTAGTGTTTATGTGTGCCATGAGATGAAAAATCCCTGGACTAGACAGTAAGCTCCTTAGGAGCAGGTACCACATCTTATAACTTTAGTAATCCTAAAAATCTATGAGAAAAGAGCTGAGACAAAATTTTTAATATCTATCTGATAACCATCTAAACTAATAAAAGGGTAATATGCAAATTGGTCACAACGCCCTCACAGTAATGACCGAAAAGCAGGTTGCGTGGGGCAACCAGGCCGGCAGGGGGTTAGTGAGGGACAATCAAACGACTAAACAGCAGGCTGCGTGGGTTGACCAGGCTGGCAGGAGGGTTAGCGAGGGACGACAAAATGACTAAACAAGCAGGCTGCGTGGGGCAACCAGGCTGGCAGGGGGAGCAGTTGGGGGCAACTAGGCCAGCAGGGGGGCAATTGGGAGCAACCAGGCTGGCAGGGGGGCAGTTGGGGGTGACCAGGCCGGCATGGGGGGCAGTGAGGGGCGACCAGGCTGGCAGAGGGGGGCAGTGAGAGGTGACAAGGCCAGTGGGGGGGACAGTGAGAGGTGACAAAGCCAGTGGGGGGCAGTTGAGGGTGACCAGGCCGGCAGGGGGGCAGTTAGGGGCGATCAGGCAGGCAGGCAGGTGAGCAATTAGGAGCCAGCAGTCCCAGACTGTGAGAGGGATGTCCAATCGGGCCTAAGCCAGCAGTCAGACATCCCCCAAGGGGTCCCAGATTGGAGAGGGTGCAGGCTGGGCTGAAGGGACCCCCCTCCCATGCATGAATTTCATGCACCGGGCTTCTAGTTATTTTAATAAGATTCCATTAAATAAAGGTAGAAAAGGTATGTTATAGATGATTAAAAGAGAATTTATATCAGGAAATTAAATTTCCCATTTTCAGAATTACTTTCTATAGAACTTTACTCCAAGAAAATATAGACAAAACTGTTGCCTTGGATCAAGGTTTGGCAAACATTTTTTTATTTAATCAATGACCAAAATAAAAAAGTAAATAGAAGGGTCTGGCTATATCCCAATATAACTTTATTGACAAAAACACACAAGACCTAAGGGCCATAATTTGCCAATCCTCTGCCTTAGATTATTGGCTCTGTAAAAACATTTAAAACAAAACAAAAAATTTCTTTCCAAAATGGCAGCAGAGTAAGTGGAAACTACACTGACATGCTCCCAGGACCAAACTGGAATTACAACTAAAATAAAGAAACACCGCCAAAACCGGTTTGGCTCAGTGGATAGAGCGTCGGCCTGCGGACTGGGGATTCCTGGGTTCGATTCTGGTCAAGGGCATGTACCTTGGTTGCGGGCACATCCCCAGTAGGGGGTGTGCAGGAGGCAGCTGGTCGATGTTTCTCTCTCATCGATGTTTCTAGCTTTCTATCCCTCTCCCTGCCTCTCTGTAAAAAATCAATAAAATATATTTTAAAAATAAATAAATAAATAAATAATAAAATAAACACCATCCTGAAAAATCAACTGAAGACCAGCTGGAGAGAACCTTGATAACCAAGGACGGAGAGTGGAGACTGCTTAGAGACTTGTAGGAAGTGCAAAGGTGCAAAAGGGCTGTCCAGGATTCCACAGACAGCAGTTGAAGTTCCAGAGGGATATCTCAGCTGTGGGGCATTCCCACTGAGAAATCTGGGGTCTAAATCTCAAGCTAGGCCACCCAGCCCAGAGCACCAGAACTGAGAAAGGTGCCCATATAACATCTGGCTGTGAAAAGCAGCACAGTTCAGATGGCTGGAAATGCAGGCACCCACTTAAAGGGCTAATGCACAAAATTTGTTGCGTAGCCACTAACCTTGGGGTTCAATCCTCATCCTATACAATAAAAGGCTAATATGCAAATCGACCGAACGGCAGAATGAACGGTTGCTGTGACGCACACTGACCACCAGGGTGCAGACGCACAACACAGGAGCTGCACCCTGGTGGTCAGTGTACACCCACAGGGGGAGCACCGCTCAGCCAGAAGCCAGGCTCATGGCTGGCGAGCACAACATCAGTGGCAGGAGCCTCTCCCACCTCCATGGCAGCTCAAAGAATGTTCAATTGACACCTAAGGGGAGCGGGCCTAAGCCATTAATCAGACATCCCCCAAGGGCTCCCAGACTATGAGAAAATGCAGGCCAGGCTGATGGACTCCCTGAGTGCACTGGGCCTCTAGTCTTTGATAAAACCTCTTAGCAAACTAGGAATAAAGGGATCAGACTTTAACATAATAAAGGCCATAGATGGCAACCTACAGCCAACATCATACTCAATGGGCAAAAACTAAAGCCATTTCCGCTAGGAACAGGAACAAGACAGGGATGCCTACTTCCACCACTCTTATTCAACATAGTACTGGAAGTGATCAGACAAGAAAGAATAAAAAGCATCCAAATTGGAAAGAAGGAAGTAAATCTCTCATTATTTACAGATACATGATATTATACATAGAAAACCGTAAAGACTCCACCAAAAAACTACTAGATTTAAATGAATTTAGCAATGTAGCTGGATACAAAATTAACACCCAGAAATCAATGGCATTTTTATACACCAATAATGAATTCTCAGAAAGAGAAATTAAACAAGCAATCCCAATTACCATTGGAACAAAAAAGTTAAGATACTTAGGAATAAATTTAACCAACAAGGTAAAAGACTTGCACTCAGAAAACTACAGGACATTGAAAAAAAGACATAGAGGAAGATATAACCAAGTGGAAGAAAATACCATGTTCATGGGTTGGTAGAAGTAACACCATTAAAATGTCCATACTACCCAAAGCAACAGATTCAACACAATCTCTATTAAATTATCAATGGCATAATTCACAGATCTAGAACAAATACTCCAAAAATTTATATGGAACCAAAAAGACCCCGAATAGCCGCAGCAATCTTGAGAAAGAAAAACTAAGTTGGAAGGATTACAATACCAAATATCAAGTTATACTATAAAATCACTGTAATTAACACAGGCTGGTACTGACACAAAAACAAACACATAGATCAGTGGAACAGAACAGAGACCTCAAAAATCAATTAACATTAGACAAAGAGGCAAGAGCATACAATGGAGTCAAGACAGTGTCTTCAATATATGGTGCTGGGAAAATTGGACAGACACATGCAAAAAAAATGAAATTACAGCACCAACTTACATCATACACAAGAAAAAAATCAAAATGGATGTGAAAATGAATGTGAAACCATACAAATCCTAGAAGAAACCATAAGCAGCAAAATCTCAGACATCTCTTATAGCAATATATTTGAAGATACATCTAGGGCAAAGGAAACTAAGGAGAAAATAAACAAATGGGACTACATCTGCATAGCAAAAGAAACCATCAACAAAATGCAAAGGAAGCCCATTGTATGGGAGAACATATTTGGCTTGATACATCTAATAAAGGGTTAATATCCAAAACAGATAATGAACTCAGACAATTTAACAAAGGGAAGACAAGCAAAATAATTAAAAAGTAGGCATAAAACCTGAATAGACATTTTTCCGAAGAGGACACACAGATGGCCAAGAGACATAAGAAAAAATGCTCAAAATCACTAATCATCAGAGAGGTGCAAATTAAAATGACAATGAGGAAAACCAAGATGGCTGCATAGGTAATCACCTATACTTGCTGCCTCTCACAACCACATCAAAACCACAACAAAACGGCAGAACAACCACCACCCAGAACAGCGGGAAAGCTGTCCAAGTGAAAGTTCCACAACTAGAGAGGTGAAGAAAGCGCACTGAGACCGGTAAGAGGTGCAGAGGCATGGAAAGTGCTGGCACCTGTATGTGCTGCTCTTTAAACCAGGAGATACAAGATCCCGCTTACTCTGAACTCCAGTTCCAGGCGAGACTCTGGGGGAACCAGGCACATACAGGGAGAAACTGGACTGTCTGGCATCAGGACAGGAACACGAGGGCGGCTCACTCTTAGAAGTGCTCACAGAGATCATTGTTCCTGCATGGGGGCGTAGGACGCAGAGAACCGAGGACTTCTCTGGTTCAGGGCAGCCATTGCTGTTTGCTCCACCCTAGCGATTCCCAGAGACCCTAGACCCTGCCTCACCCAATTTACAACCCCACCCAAGCTGTGCACATTGGCTTCTGCATATGAATGGCCTGTCCCTAAAACAAACTGCAGTTGGGTCAGAGAACCTGAGAGATTCCAAAAGAAGGCCCACTGCCTGGCAGCAGCAGTGGCCTTGTTTCACAGCTGGGCTTCGTCTGGGCACTTCCAAAACCAATACAAAGATGAGGAATCTGCAGATGTCTCTGTAGCTCCTGCTGGACAGCCCCAGAAAGTGGCTGACCTTGCACCTCCTTTGATATCCAAGAGCCAGTGTACCGTACCCAGTGGTCAGAATGAGACCATACCAGATTACAGCTTTTCACATCCATAAGAGACACACTCAAGGGGCAGACTCAGTGAATACCAAAGCCCCACTGAAGCAAGTCCTGCCCCATAAGGGTATTTCCTGTGCAACAGATCTTCCAGTGTAGATACAGCTGGTCATCACAGCCAATTGGCCTGGAGGTCAATTCCTCCCAGTGATTCCAATGGCAATCAAGGGTTAACTACAGCAAGACTGTGCAAACAACCCAAGAGCGTCCACCTAAGGTGACTGGGGAGGCTGAGCCACTGGGCCCTATAGGACACCAACCACACAAGGCCACTCTATCAACTCAAGGAGACTTAGCAACTACCCAGTACATAGAAACAAACACAGGGAAGCAGCCAAAATGTGGAAACAAAGAAACAAGTCAAAAATGAAAGAAATGGATGAAAGCAAAATACTGGATCTAGAGCTCAAAACCATGGTTATAAGGTTACTCAAGAATCTTCTAGAAACCTCTGAGAAATTTAGTGAGACCCTCAAGGATATGAAAACGGAGCAATCAGAAATTAAGCATACACTGACTGAAGTAAAGAATAAACTGAGATCCAACATCAGACTAGAGGATCGTAAGAATCAAGTCAAAGATTTGAAATACGAAGAAGCAAAAAACACCCCACCAGAAAGAAAAAAGAATCCAAAAATATGAAGATAGTGTAAGGAGCCTCTGGGACAACTTCAAGCATACCAACTCCAGAATTATGGGGGTGCCAGAAGAAGAGAGAGAGCAAGACGCTGAAAACCTATTTGAAGAAATAATGACAGAAAACTTCCCCTACCTCGTGAAAGAAATAGACTTACAAGTCCAGGAAGCACAGAGATCTCCAAAAAGAGGAATCGAAAGAGGACCACACCAAGACACATCATAATTAAAATGCCAAGAGCAAAAGACAAAGAGAGAATATTAAAAGCAGCAAGAGAAAAACAGTTAATTACCTACAAGGGAGCACCCATACGACTGTCAGCTGATTTCTCAACAGAAACTATGCAGGCCAGAAGGGAGTGGCAAGAAATATACTAAGTGATGAATAGCAAGAACCTACAACCAAGATTACTCTACTCAGCAAAGCTATCATTCAGAATTGAAGGTCAGATAAAGAGCTTCACAGACAAGAAAAAGCTAAAGGAGTTCATCACCACCAAACCAGTATTATATGAAATGCTGAAGGGTATTTCTAAGAAGAGGAAGAAAAAGGTAAAGGTAAAAATTATGAACAACAAAGTGACAACAAATACATATCTATCAACAACTGAACCTAAAAATCAAGTGAATAAAAAATCTGAAGAACAGAATAAACTGGTGAATATAATAGAATCAGGGGCCTAAAAAGGGAGTGGACTGACAATTCTCAGGGGAAAGGGGGTGTGGAGGTACGGGAAGAAATTGGACAAAAATCTTATACCTATGGATGAGGACAATGGGGGGTTAAGGGCATGGGGTGGGTTGGGAACCAGGTGGAGGGGAGCTATGGGGGGGAAAAAGAGGAACAACTGTAATAATCTGAACAATAAAGATTTATTTTAAAAAAATGACAATGAGGTATCACCTCATTCCTGTCAGAAGAGCTACCATCAATAAATCAACAAATGACAAGTGCTGGAGAGAATGTAGAGAAAAGGGAACACTAATACACTGCTGGTGGGAATGCAGACTGGTGCAGTCATTATGGAAAACAGTATGGAGTTTCCTCAAATAATTAAATATGGAACTGCGATTTGACCCAGTGATTCCACTTCTAGGAATATATTCTAAGAAACCCAAAACACCAATCACAAAGAATGTACACACCCCTATATTCATAGGAGTACAATTTATAATAGCTAAGATCTGAAAACAGCCCAAGTGCCTATCAGTAGATGAGTAGATAAAAAAGCTGTGGTACATTTATACCATGGAATACTATGTAGCAGTAAAAAAGAAGGATCTCTTACCCTTTGAGACAGCATGGAGGGACCTGGAGAGTATTATGCTAAGTGAAATAAGCCAGTCAGAGAAAGACAAGTATCACATGATCACACTCATATGTGGAATCTAATGAACAAAAACTGTTGAACAAAACAGATCCAGAGACATATAAGCATGAAACAGACTGTTGAATGCCAGAGGGAAGGCGAGGTGGGAAGAGATCAACCAAAAAACTTGTGTGCATATATGCTATCAGAATGCTTTAGCCTTAGAACCAAGGTCCTCCATGAAATACTTCTTTTAGCACCAATTATTCATTCATTCCACAAACATTTACTGAGCACTTATTATAACTCAAGAAGTATTTTGGCTTTATGGTAGTGGCTTAGCATAGGAATAAAAGCAGTGAAGATGGATTCTAGATCTATTCTGAAGGTAAAGCCAACAGGATTTCCTGATGGACTGGATATGTGATAAGAAGGAAAAAGAATGGCTCCAAGGTTTCTGGGCTGAGCAGTAAGGACAAAGCTGACAATAAAAGTAATAATCTTTCTTAAAATCCCTATAGATAGGGAAAGGCAAGTGCTTTCCTGAATATATCTTATATTCTCCTGTAAACACCCAGAATATCAATTTAACATAATTACTATATTTATAGCCTTGTATTTAATGCCCTATGTTTTAATTATTGTCTTCAGCCTGAGGGCAAATACTAAATTTTATCTTTAAATCCTCAGAATCATAAAGAGCCTGGCTTGTCACTATCTAGGTTTGCCAAATGAATAAATGCTCTTTAGAAATAAAGTCATCATTTAATAATAGAAAATCTCTATCTCCAAAACCTGGTATAATATATTGGGGAGGAGGAGGGAAATCTGTATCTCCGAGTCCTGCCTCATGTTTTCATTCTTTGAACAAACTAGGAACCAGAGGCTGTGTTTCATGCTATAAAGTCACTCCTCTCAGAAAGCTCTAACAGCCCTGGGCAAGGTATTAATAAAAATTATTTTAAAATTTTAAAGAACACTCTAACAGAATGCAATAGAACACAAAGGGAGCAACTTCTGAAAGGAACTAAGAAAGTTTCATATATGAATATTTGAGTTTGACCACAAAAGCAAGTGAGATTTTTCTCATCTCTCCTTTTTCTCTAGAGATTTAGGTTATAGAGATCATTCAGAAGATGAGAGGGAAGAAAGAAGATTGGGTAAAATCAAGAGGGCTGCAGAAACAAATGGATGAGGTCTTCATCAAATAGAAAACCAGGTTTCAAGGTTTCTGAACACTTTCAGCAATGGTGGTGTCATTCCCCAAAGAATATTAAAAGAAATCAGATGTTAATGGGAAAATTAATTGTAAAATGTGATCTGTAACACTTGAAGGAAATAAACTAGTAGGTTTTTATATTCTAAGTTATATGGTTGCTAAGTGATAGCAAGAACAATTCCTAGGACTTTGATCAAGTATGCACTGACTTGAAATTGTTGTCTCATAGTGTTACCTTATCTCTCTTCCTAAACATAAATACCTTAGGGGCAAGGGGCTTATTTTCTTCTTACTTTAGCTCCCTTAGCGCTTCACACAATGCCATTCAGAGTGGATACTTTGTAATTCTGAATTCTGTGAAGTTAAGAATCTATCAAGTTAAGAGATCATTCTAGCCACCATCATTCTCAACTTTCTCTACAACTAAAATATAGATCTTTATGAGAATTTTTTAAGTTTATTAAAGCTAATCAAAAATTTTAATGTAAATAATATGCTAACCTGGAGAGCATGACTCATTTTGTGACATAGCTTCAGACTCATCTTTTTCACCTGAAATATCCTCTTCATCAGACAGGACCAAAAAGGCTTCTTTTGGCAAACTCTCACTACTTTCTTGTTTAGATGGTGAACCAAAAGAACTTTCCATCTTCTCTTCCAAATCTGGATTTGTTTCATCAATTGGAAGAAGACAAGTTTTAGAAAAGCAAGTAAGTTCATCTTCAGCAGGTGCAAGCTTTTCTAAAATAGGAATAATTTCATCTGTCTCCATAGAATCTGTATTTTCTAATATATTCTCATTTTTGTCATCTTTTATAACATTTTCACTAATGGTTTCTGCAAGGTCTGTAGAATTTTCACCTTCATTCTTTTCACTTTGGTCAATTTCCATACTGCTAGATATATCCTCCTCTCCAGGAACAGGTTCTGTGACAGCATCTTCCTCTACCTTTTTATTTTCAGGAGGTGGAGCTGAACAAACAATTGTATCACCTGCTTCTAGAGTTTCTTCAGAAGCATCAATATTACTATCAGCTTTTTTACTCTCTTCAAATGAGAAAATTTCATCTAACTTTTCATCATCCCCATTTTGTTCAAGAAAATCATCACCTTTATTGCTACTAGGTTCTGTATTGTCAGTGTCAGGAACTGGTACACAAACTGGTACAGAACTTATTTCAAAAGTGGAATCAAAGGCTGATTCAGAAGTTGGTTTATCAGCAGTCGGTTCATCAGGGATCAGATCACCAGAGGCCAGATCACCAGAGACCTGATCACCAGAGGTCAGATCATCGCAGGCTGGACCACCAGAAGCCAGATCACCAGAAGCTGCATCATCAGAGGCCAGTGTTCCAGAGGCTGGATCATCAGAAGCTGAATTATCAGAGACTGGATCACTGGAGATTGGTTCACTGGAAACCAGTTCACCAGGGACTGGTTCACTGGAGACCAGTTCACCAGAGACTGGCTCCCCAGACATCAGTTCACCAGAGACCAGCTCAATGGAGTGTTGACCTGCAGCCATATCTGAGTTTTCAGTAAAGACCCGCTTATCAGAGACCGTTTCACCAGAGGCAGGATCACCAGAGGCAGGATCACTAGAGGCAGGCTCATCAGAGGCAGGCTCATCAGAGGTTGGAACACCAGAGGTGGGATCACTAGAGGTGGGATCACTAGAGGTGGGATCATCAGAGGTTAGTACTTCAGAGACCATATCTCCAGAGGCTGGCAGATCTCCAGTAGCCAAATCACCTGAAGGTGGATCACCAGGAGCAGGTTCAGTGGTCACTTTAGAGTTTAGTTCAGAAGTTTTACTACTAGGAGACAAAGATTCATACTTTAAATCATCATCTGGATTGTTTTTTACATTA
The DNA here is from genome assembly GCF_027574615.1 of Eptesicus fuscus. Classification (NCBI taxonomy): domain Eukaryota; kingdom Metazoa; phylum Chordata; class Mammalia; order Chiroptera; family Vespertilionidae; genus Eptesicus; species Eptesicus fuscus. Next base: position 82,284,107 of record NC_072479.1, read on the forward strand.
ACATTTAAGATACAAGGTGTTTCTTTCCATTCTGATTTACTTTTCTCAGGATTAAAACAAAGTTCTTCAAGGCCATTCACCTCATCCTTGTCATTAATATAATCCATATTCTCCAAAGGTGAGGTTGGGTCCACATCTCCATTTTCATGATTGCCATTTAACAGCTTGACATCAGTTTTCAACAGTTCTTCTTTGACCTTGTACACTGCATCCAGTTGTTGACGATCACTCACTCTCATTGTTTTTCGAGCCTTAAAGACTTTTTTCTGAGGTTCTTCTATACTATCCATTTTGAATCTTTAAAAAGAAAGAGAGAGACAGAGTTTAATAATTGAAACAAGAGAACCAAGATGGCGTAGGTAAACGCCAGTACTCACCACCTCCCATAACCACATCAAAATTACAACTAAAATACAGAATCACCATCATTCAGAACCACCTGAAATCTGGTTGAATGGAAGTCCTAGAACTAAAGAAGTAAAGAAGAATGTACATCAAGACTGGTAGGAGGGGCGGAGGTATGGACCGGGCTGGTCCAACACTCACATGTGGCATTTTTGTCATCAGAGAGATATCTAGGCAGCAGAGGTCTCCTGTGAGGAGCAAGGGGTCCCAGCCCGACACCAGATCCCAGCCCAAGGTTACAGGGCTAGAAAAATAAGCCTTCGTAACTTTGGGCTATAAAGATCAGCAGGGAATGTGGCTGCATGACATGCAGGCTGCTGGAGACCCAGGCAGTTCCTCTTAAAGGGCTGGCACATGGACTCGCTACCTCTTTGGACCAGCACTAGCATAAAGGCTTGGGGGGATCCAGAGACAAACAGGGAGGAACTGGATTGTCTGGCATAGGAGCAAAAACTCAGGGGCAGCTTTCTCCCAAACGGGTGCTTGCAGGGTCATTGTTCCTATGCTGAGACCTCCTTCATCACAGAGTTGACTGGCAGCCATATCTGAGTTTCCATCAGACTGGCTCACACTGTTCACTCCACCCTGGTAATTCTCTGAGACCCCACACCATCGAATTTGCAGCCTCGCCCAAGCTGTTTACAGAGGCTTTTCCATATGAATGGCCTGTCCTGGCTCAGGCCTCAGACTTTGCTAAATCTCTCAAACAAGCATCAGCAGGCGTCAGCGTGCCACCAACCTATCAATAAGAGGCCTAAAACCCAACACTAGCAGCAGCTTTCCTTGCTTCACAGCTTGGCCTTGCCTGGGTACTTCCAAGCCCACCACAAGTAGCAGCCATTGGCATATCACTCTGTAGTCCCTGACAGGTAGCCCCAGGCAGTGGCTAATTTTGCAACTCCCTGGAGGTCCCGGTAGACAGCTTCAGATTTCACCAGATTATAACTTTACACATCCATGAGCAACAAACTCAAGGGGCAGACTCAATAAGCACCAAAGACCCATTGAAGCAAGTCCTGCTCCATAGGGGTGTCCCATACACAGCAGCTCTTCTGCTGTAGTCGCAGCTGATCCTCACAGCCAATTGGCCTGGAGGTCAACTCCTCCCAGTAATGCCAACAGCAATCAAGGCTCAACTACAACAAGACTGTGCACACATATGGGCACACCTAGAGTGCCCAGCTTAGGTGACTAGGGAGGCTGAACCACTGGATCTTACAGGACACCTACTACAAAAGGATACTCTACCAATTCTAAGAGACATAGCAGCTCTACCTAATCTAGAGAAACAAACATAGGGAAGCAGCTAAAATGTGGAGACAAAGAAATATGTTACAAATGAAAGAACAGAAGAAATCTTCAGAAAAAGAACTAAATGAAATGGAAGCAAGCAAACTACTAGATACAGAGTTCAAAACAATGCTTATAAGGATGCTCAAGGATCTTCATGAGAACTTCAAAAACATGAAAAAGGATCAGTCAGAAATTAAGCATATACTAACTGAAATAAAGAATAATGTATAGGGATTCAACAGTAGAGGATGCCAAGAATCAAGTCAGCGATTTGGAATAAGAGGAAGCAAAAAACACCCAATCAGAAGACCAATAAGAAAAAAAAAAGGATCCAAAAATATGAAGATAGTGTAAGGAGCCTCTGGGACAACTTCAAACATAGTAAAATTCGAATTATGGTGATGCCAGAAGGAGAAGAGATATCAAGATATTAAAAACTTATTTGAAGAAATTATGACAGAAAACTTCCCCTACCTGGTGAAAGAAATAGATTTACAAGTCCAGGAAACACAAAGTCCCAAACAAGAGGAACCCAAAGAGGATCACACCAAAATATATCATAATTAAAGTGCCAAAGGTTAAATACAAAGAGAAAGTCGTAAAGAGATTCCATCTTAAACAGCAAGAGAAATGCAGTTAAGTTACAGTTAAGTTACCTACAAGACAGCACCCATATGAATGTCAGCTGATTTCTCAATAGAAACTTTGTAGGCCAGAAGAGAGTGACAAGAAATATTCAGTGATGAAAAGCAAGGACTTGCAACCAAGATGACTCTACCCAGCAAATCTATCATTTAGAATTGATAAAGAACTTCACAGACAAGAAAATGCTAAGTGGTTCATCATCACCAAACTAGTAATTCACGAAATGTTGAAGGGTATTCTTTACAAAGAGGAGAAAGAAGAATAAGAACAAAAATATGAACAATAAATACATACCTATCAACAATTGAATTTAAAAGTCAAAAATAGACGAACAAGGAATCAAATTAACAAAATAAACTGATTAATAAAATAGAACCAGAGGCATGGAAACATAAAACTAACTGACGAATCTCAGACGGAAGGAGGTGAGGCAGGGTGGGTGGTGGGGAAGATTAATCAAAGAATTTATATGCATTACCTATGGACACAGACTACTGTGGTGAGGTCTGTGGCAGAGTGGGAACCAGGTTGAGCAGGGCAATGGAGTGGGAGGGAGGAAGACACCTGTAATACTCTCAACAATAATTGTTTTTTTATTGAAACAGAAGCCACCTAATTATAGACTCACTGCAAATTGATCTTATAAGCAAGCATCACTTCATGTACTTTTGAAATAATGATCTATAGAAAGCATAATAATCCTTGCTGCATATTAATTTTTATATTTATTAGATTTATGTATTATAACATTGAGAACAGGTACAGTCCACAGAAGATCAATTACTGGAAGTATTAGAAAAAAGTTGACTAACTTCTAGTTTTCATTCTCAGTAAGCTAATGGGTTTAGAAAGTCCGATGGTAAATATAAGCTTAAGAAAGTAGATTGAAATAAAAAAGTAGATGGAGAAAGAAAGGGGAATGGGAAAGAGGTATAGAGATAAAGAACAATGGAGGGAAATTTAAGAAACACATAAGATTGTATTGTATTTACAACCAAGCATATCTAGATTAAAAGAACTAAAAATATAGCAATAAGAGATTGCCATCAAGAAAGTGAAAAGGCAACTCATACAATAGAGGGAAATATCTGCAAATCATATATTTGCAAATAATGTATCTGATAATATAACTTGCATTTAGAAAATATAAAATGCTGTTACAGCTGAATAACAAAAATTTTTAAATGGGCAAAGGACTCGAATTGACATTGCTCTAAAAATATGCAAATAGCCAATAAGGTGATATAAAATAAGGAATATTAAAAGAGGCTTAACATCATTAGTCAACAGAGAAATGCAAATGAAAACCATCCTATACAATACAAACCCCTATATGAAAATTGTTCAACCAGGAGTTCGACCGCTCATTATGACATGCGCTGACCACCAGGGGGCGATGCGGAACATGGCAGGCGTCAGTGACTCAGTGCTGGCAGCAGGTGGAGGTGGAGGCAACGCTGGCCCTGATGGGCCCCGATGAGAGTGAGACTACGGCAGGATGGTGGAGGTGAGCAAGAGGTGCCAGGCCAAGGTTGGGTGCGAGCAGTGGCCAAATCGCCCCGCAGAAAGCGACCAGGACTGCCACCTGACTCCCAAGCACTGAAGGAGCCCCGATCGATAGACCCACAAACGGCTACAAGCAGCCGGCAGGCCCTGATCACCTGATCGGGGCCGGGCCCTGGGCTGGGACGGGGAACTGGGGGTGGGTGGCAGTGACCAACCTCCAGCGGCACGTGGGGGCGGGGGTGAAGGGGACAGAGGTTCGGTGAGAATGCAGGGTGTCTGCTGAGCTTTCTCTCACTCCCCTTGCTACCCTTTCCCGGGACACCAGGGCTCATGCCCGGAGGAAGACCCCGTGCTCAGGTACCAGGTGCCCATGAGGAGCCCACCCTGCACTCACGCAGCATCTTCTGGGTGAGCCGGGCCGCAGCCGCCGGGACCACAGGGGCTGGTCGGGCTCCCCATGGGTTCACGCAGGAGCCAGTCTGTGAGGCTGGCCGGGAGAGAGCATGCTGCCTGCCCGGTTTCCATGCAGTGCCGCTGGGTGGCCCAGAGACCCACGCTGTGCCCCAGCCCGCAGTGTCCGGCTGCACTCACCGCATCTCTATGTGGGGACTCGAGCGCGTGACTCAGGCGGAGGAGGGGAGTGTGGGGGCCCAGAGGCCCAGGTGCTGCCCACTGCCCAGAGGTGAGCTGAGACCTGCCCTTCCACACCACACACTCGCGCTTCGATCACGGGCCAGGCCTAGGGACTGTACCCGTGCACAAATGTCATACACCAGGCCTCTAGTCTGTATATATAAAAGGCTAAGTGACTGACGGTGGGTCCGTCTGACCGTCCGATACATGACACGCACTGGCAATTTAAAAATAAACGTTGACTCGCGCATGCACCATATAAAGCTCTCGTTTGCGCCAATCGCACGCATGTGTTTCGATCTGTCATTGTCGATCATGAATTTGGTTGTTTTTGTTGACACTAAAGTTGTAAATACTTCATCACAAGGGAAATTAGTCAAGCATTCTAAAAGTGTTTTTACTGTTAATGTCATATACAGGGAGATAGTAGAATAAGTTTAATCAATTTATCAGTCATTATTTTTATTAATGTTGTTTTTACATCATGTTTTTATATCATGTTTTTGTTGTTTTTATGTCATGTCTTTGTTGTTATTGTTTATTAATCAATTTATATATTATTTTTTATATGCATTTTAGTAATTTTCATCTCTGACACTTCTATTATAGAGAAAGGGCGAATAGCAATATTAAAATATTTCTTCTAATAAATTTCCTTTCAATGTTCACGAATCCATACAATTGGCCACTAGTAATGACTATAATTAAAGAGAAAAACAGGATGTTTTTGGACAAATTGGAACTCTCACACACTGGTGATAAACTGTCACACACAGTTGTAAAATGGTAGAGCTGGCTTAGAAAACAGTCTGGCAGTTCCTCAACAGGTTAAACATTAACCATTACTTTTCAATCATTCCGTTTTTTAAAGTATGTATGTAAACCTATAAATTTCCCCCTAAGCACTGCTTTAGCTACATCCCACATTTTGATGTGTTATATTTTCATTGTTGTTCTGTTACAGTATATTCTAATTTCTATTATAACTTCTTTCATCGGTTAGTTATTTAGAAGTATATTCCTTTAAAAAGTAACACATTATGATCGTGTGAAGCTCATTAAAAAATACAAGGTTGGTTTCATATTCAAAAATCAAGCAGTACAGATTACAAGTGAGTCATAAAGCATTATGTCTTTTTTTTTCAGGCCCAACCAAGGTGTTCACTTGATAAAAATTAGAGCCCTAATACCTCAGAATGTGACCTCATTTGGGATAGGGTCTTTGCAGAGATAATCAAAATAATGTCATTAGAATGGGTCCTAATCCAATAGGACTGGTATAGAGACACACATAGCAAGAACACCATGTGATGATTAGAGTCAGGATGCCACAAGCCACACTAGAAGAAAGGTGTAGAACAGATCCTTCCTTAGCTCCTTCAGAGAGAATATGGCACTGCTGACACCTTGATTTCACACTTCTAGTCTCTAAAATTGTGAGACACTAAATTTCTGTTATTGAAGGAGGGAAAAGCAATGTGATTCATAACATAAACAGAATAGAGGGTGAAATAAACAAAAGATCTCAACAGAGAGAGAATATACATTCATTTGAAAAAATTCACCACTGACTCATAATTAAAACTCTCAGAAAACTTAATAGATGGGAACAACTCAAATATAATGAAGGATATCTATTTTAAAAAAAACTACAGAAATCATACTTAATTGTGAAATAAGATCTGAACCAAGACAAGAATGCTCTTTCTCAGCATTTCTGGCCAGTCCAGTAAGGCAAGCAAAAGAGGGCAACAGATTTGGTTCCAGAGAAAGACAGTCACCAGTCTATAGTGGAATAAAACAAAAGTCCTTTAAGGACTAAAATGTACAGGGAGCAAGAATAATGCTTTCACATTCTTACTGCGTAATGCTTTCACATTACGCAGTAAGAATGATGGTAGGAACACATGCTTTGGCTGGAGAAGGGAATAAAGCAGCCTCTGAGGTATCAGAACTTATCTGAGTCTCACAGGCAGGCCTTAATGTTATTATAAACTGACTTGATGCTTACGACTAAGTCATATTGTTCTCCTGTTGAACATAAAACCATCACTACATTCAAATTAGGTAAGGTCACAATGCAACCTATAAAACATCAACCATCTCCCTCTCTAAAAAACGAGTGATGGCTACTTCTTTATCAACTGCAGTTTTCATCCTCATTGTAGTCTGTCCTCACTATAGAAAAGACTTATTGAGATATCCAAGCATAGAATAGCCCCACTTTCTGACAGCATCCAATCCAGAGTGAGGATCAAACCTTCCCCAAAATAATACAACCTATGACCAAATCCTATACTACTAGATTTTCTTCTAACACCCTCTTACTAATGGGCCTCAGTTTCCCCTGGTGAGCATTCTCTGTCACTGCAACAAATAATAAACCCAACTTGTTCAATTATAGGTATGTTCCTGGTGTTCCATTGTTCCCTTTAGCTGCAAGTCATAAAACAAAGGCCTAGCCTGTTTGCTGGAGGTCAGTACAGCTTGAGAATCTACCACTTGTCATAGTACTTCTAGACTGTGATACATTATGCATTTGTTCTGTCAAGTTAAGAAAATCACTTACATATTTCTTAGTCTTGCTAGCCTTTTAATTTAAATTATGGAACTGAATAAAACTATTAAAAAGAAGTATCTTACAACCAAGCAGAAACTTCAATGCAAAATTATTATAGGCACTATTTTAAGGATTATTAATTGCAGTCTAAAATTTAAATTTCAAGTTTTTCCCCACCCACTATCCATTCAAAACTCATGCTAACTAAAAATTTTTTTGTAAAGATGATACAATGCAAATTTTGTAGTCACTTTTCTCTGCTGATTCCAAAGATACAAAGGAATTACATTTATTACAGAAGTATAATTATCCTTTAAATATTTTCAAATACTGAACGGCAATTCTTTTGGACTTTGACCTCATAATATCCACATTTCTCAGCTGTTATATGAATAGTTGGCAGTTATTATCAGTTGCATTAAAAGCAAGCATTCCTCTAAAAAAGTTTATTTTTATAATTTTTAGTAACCCCATTAATAACATAGGTTCTATAGACAGAAACATGGATTTGAACTCCAGTTCTCCCATGTATTTACATGACACAGGGTAAGTTACCTAACATTTCCATTTTTAGTTTCCGCTACCTTAAAAAGGGAATATCAATACCTGCAACAGAAGTTGTGGTGATAATTAAATGAGATTCTATACATTAAGCACTTAGAACATTGTAAGCATTCAAAAAATGCTATCATAATTGTCTGTGTATATTCAGAATGTTTTAAGGCATAAACTAGATAATCTGAGACAAATTTCTCTTAAATATTTTTATTTTATATATTAATTAGAAAATCCAACATGCAAACATCAGCACCAAATAACATTTAATAAATTGCCACCACCAAATAAAATTTAATAAAAATAAATACAATCCAAGCAAGTTGATTTTATCTACATAATTGCCATTCAATTCAAAAATAATCAAGTACTGTACAGAATAACTACCATCTATATCCACAAGGGAGCACTCTACAGCCATTTACCAGATACTTCATGGGTTCTAAGTACAATGAAAAACAGACAAAGCAATTAGGAAGTAGCATGAACAACCAGTTCAAACTAGTTCAGCCATATCCATGCAAACCAATCAGCATGTTTTTAAAAATCTATTTTGCATAAGCAAAATATATTTAAGAAAGACACACATTAGAAAAGGGTGTGTTACCTGCAAATAAGTTTCCATGGCTGTATTACCGGAACAAAACATTTTTAAGGATCATTTTAAGTATCGTCATCTGTAACTGAGATGCCATACACAAAACTATTCTACAAAAGAAATACTACTTTTTTTAGGTGGCAACACTACAATCATCAAGCTCTCACATGCCTGTAATTCATTTTCCCAGAAAAAAGCATTTATATTTTACAGTAGAAAATGTCTGCCATATCTAGATGTAAATGTGTAAAATGTGATGAACTTTCTGCTGAAAACATTCTTTCATGAGGAAGATAGTAAAAAAAATATTTTTAAGGTAAATATATTTTCATAAAGAAAATAGTTTTTAAAAATGTTTTTTTAGTCTTTATATATTTAGATTCAAGAACTCTGGGGAAATACCATCAAATAATAAAATATTTTTGTACAGCATTAACAAAAGTTTCACCTTTACCAAAGGAATTTATATTTAAATAACCAAGAAAGGTGTGTTACCTGCAAGTAAGTTTCTATATCTTGGAATTATTTTTCAATTTTAGGGTAAATTATTTTTAAGGAAAGCCCAATGAGCCTCTTCTTCAAGTGAAAACATTATTTTCTTCTCTGCTTCATCCCCCTCCACCCACTCCTTTCACTGTACTTTCTAGCAAAGAGATCACAGCTATGAAACAAGAAAGAGAAGTATTTCCAAAAGCTGTTATGTCTTAGCCTACAATCTGCCTGCTCAGAAAGCTCAAAAATTTAAGTGGCTGTTCAAGAGCTGCTCACAAATTCAGCCAATCAGTAACCAGCATTCTGATTCCTGCCCAGCAACAGGAGACAGACAATAAGGTCAGAGAAACATAGTTAAAACCTGGACCTGCAAGATTTCGGTAAGGTTCTTTTTCTTTGTCTGATATAAGCAATCTAGAACATAACTGCATAAAATCCTAAATACATATAAAAAACATTAAATATACCCTATAAGTAAATAAGATTCACTTTAATGCTATTTTAATTTATCTTCCTTTAAATATCCAGGCATCTTTCCAGGAATACAAATCAATTCCCTACCTGGGGAATGAGTCAAACATGGACATACATAACAAGAACATACTTTTCTACACAAAAGGTTAGAATCTGCAAAATTCAAATGTAAATTTCTTTTAAAAAACCCTGTCACTATTATTTATAAAAAATTTATAACTAAAAATCCAGCGAAACCGTAAACCTAAATAACACAATATTATTTTCATACCCACCTATTACTATTGTTAAAGATTGCCAATTCCAAAAATCAATAGTATTCTGAACCCAAAGGTTTACTATGGATAGCAATATGTTTTGTTGTCTACTGAACTATGGATGTCTATTTCTTAACAACCTATATTGTGTTGTAAGTACAATTACTACATCCTTTTCTCCTTAACTGCCTTTCACAGCAGGTTGCAAAAAGGGTATATGAGCTCTCCCCCTTTGAAAGCAATAAAGCAAATATGTAGATTACAGAGTCAATAAACATTCATGTAAATTGAAGGGAATTTTTTTCTTATATACAAAATTCTACATTCCTTTAAAAAGCACAATTGTAGAATAAAAATAGAAAATCCATTCAAAGAATATATTTTCCCAACTTCACTACCTATCAAATTTTCTTAATAAACAAGTTTTTTAAATCTCTTTTTTTCTCCTTCTGTTACAGATGAACCTTGTCATTTTTCAAAACATACCCAAGAGGGAACTTGCTGCAGCCATACTCTTAGTTTATATAATCTCCCCATAGGCAAAATAAATCAGCAGCTGCTTGAATGCTTCAGTCCTGAGAGACATGAAATTCACTATCTGATTGGCTCAAAGCAGTAGTTGCCTAAAACCAATCAAATATATGCAGCAGAACCTTGCCCAGCAACAGGGGAAGCAGATGCGGGCAAGTGCTTTATCAAGAATCCAAATATTGTGAAATGTGAAAACTTACGTGAACAATGAAACTGAAACATATTTGTAACATATCCTCAGTTCATTGTCTGAATAATGCTCTAAAGCAGGATTTCCCTGATTAAATAAACAAGGGTCTATACAAATGCTTTCCAAGCAGCTTAACTGACAAAACAATAGGAAGTGCCAGGACTGTTGGTTCAAAATGCACATACATACAAACACTATATTAACTCAAGGTTATGGATATCTGGTGAAGTACATTTAAAAATAAAACTTAGCAAAAACTTACAAAATGTTAAGCAAAACCATTTAAATGGATTTGACACTTCTATCTTTGACACAGCACTCCAATTGCATTCATATTGTTAACTGACATTAATATAACATTATTCTAAAAGGGGTACTAAAAATAATTTTATTTAAATTGCATTTTCCTTAAATGGCTTAAATAAATATTAGTCAATAGACCTGACTAATCATAGCCTACTCATAAATAATCACTTTATGGTGATGATTTCTATACTCTTAGAAATACAACTCTGCTACTAGATTTTTAATTGCTCAGGTTGAGAACTGTGTGATTTTATTTTGCATCCCTAAATTTTAAGTATTTCACAACCATCCTGAAAATAAAATCATTAAGAATAATCAGTGTATTGCACAATAAAAGTTAATAATCTGATTATTGTTTACTGCTCAATGGTGAGACTACTGAACCTGATGATAATACAATGTTTCACCCACTTTGATACTTAACTACTCATATTTCACATACTATAGACCAGGCGTCCTCAAACTACGGCCCGCGGGCCACATGTGGGTGTTTTTGCCGTTTTGGTTTTTTACTTCAAAATAAGATATGTGCAGTGTGCATAGGAATTTGTTCATAGTTTTTTTTAAACTATAGTCCGGCCCTCCAACGGTCTGAGGGACAGTGAACTGGCCCCTGTTTAAAAAGTTTGAGGATCCCTGCTATAGACTTTCAAAATTTTTATCTTGAACACTGGATATCTCATCATCTTTTAATACTTATTTTTCCAAAACTTTTAATAAAGCATTATCATTACTTTCACTACTTCTGTTTCATATTCCGTTTCTTTTGCTTTCTAGATGTTCTCTCTCCCAATCACAAAGCTCTGGCAATATTTACTTGAGGACCCAGAGCATTCACAAATTCAGTACTCAGGGATCATGATATCTGACACTTCAAATAACCAAATAATCTGTCATCAATCTACTAATATTATCTGGGTATCAAAATGTAGAATGGAATATCCCCTAACTAAATTTTTTAAAATTATCAATAATGAAGGAAATAAATTTGCTTTACCAACAATTCCCTGGACAAAGAAGGAGTAAATCATGCTCTTGAAATTTAGATTACATCAAAACCAGAATGGTCACTATGTTAATTTGTCGTATTTGTTGCTTTTTTTGAGAAATACTAGGGTAATCTACATGAAAAAAAATTTCAAGATACTTTAAAATCACTTTTCCAGGTGTATTTTGGGTATCATGCTATTATACAAACAAATTAAAACTAATTGACCGTATTTTTCAAAATGCAATTCTAGAATACATTTATCAAATTACATCTTCTTAGAAAAATTAGCCAGTTATTCATCAAGGCTCTACCTTCTAGCTTGTCCCACTACCAAAAGCCAATACCACCTAGGCTGACAATGAGTGAAGTAACAGAAGGCCATGTTTTTAACTGATACTTATCAAGGGGCAATTATATGTCAGACACTATATCCAGGCATATTCTCTTCTCATTTAAGTGACAATTTATATAAATTCAACTTTACAAGTTATCTGAATTAATACATCAATAGCCATGCTGCTATCATGCATTCCATTAAATAAATAATAATTTTAACTTAGTAAGGACACCTAATTCAACATGAAGTTGTTGTTATTAGCATCAGCACCCTTTCTTATGCATTTCTGCCTTTAAACTTTGCTACCAGGGGGTGTTCTATTTGATCAGCAACAAACTATGATAATGTTAAGCAATAAACTACATGATAATTGCCACAATTTTCTTCTCTCTCTTTGAAAATAAAATAATCTATACTAATAAAAGGGTAATATGCAAATTGGTCAGGACACCCTCACAGTAATGACCAAACAGCAGGCTGTATGGGGCAACAAGGCCGGCAGGGGGGTTAGTGAGGGACGACCAAATGACTGAACAGCAGGCTGCGTGGGGTGACTAGGCCGGCAGGGAGGGTTAGTGAGGGACGACCAAACAACTGAACAGCAGGCTGCGTGGGTGACTAGGCCGGCAGAGGGGTTAGTGAGGGACGACCAAACAACTGAACAGCAGGCTGCGTGGGGCGACCAGGCCAGCAGGGGGGTTACTGAGAGATGACCAAACGACCAAACAGCAGGCTATATGGGGTGACCAGGCTGGCAGGGGGGCCCGTGAGGAGTGACCAGGCCAGCAAAAGGAGGCAGTGAGGGGCGACCAGGCCGGCGGGGGGGGGGGGGGGGGGGCACTTGGCGACAACCAGGCTGGCAAGGGGGGCAGCAAGGGGCAACCAGGCCAGCAGAGAGGGGCAGTTGGAGACCAGGCCGGCAGGGGAGGGTCAGCGAGGGGCAATCAGGCCAGCAGAGAGGGGCAGTGAGGGGCAACCAGACCAGCAGAGGGGGAAGTTAGGGGCAATCAGGCCGGCAGGCAGAGGTGGTTAGGGGTGATCAGGCTGGCTGCGGGGACAGTTAGGGGTGATCAGGCAGGCAGGCAGGCAGGCAGGTGAGCGGTTAGGAGCCAGCGGTCCCAGATTGTGAGAGGGATGTCCCCAGGATGGGGCCTAAACCGGCAGTCAGACATCCCCTGAGGGATCCTGGATTACAGAGGGTGCAGGCTGGGCTGAGGGGATCCCTCCTCACCCCCCCACCACCCCCATGCACGAATTTCGTGCACCAGGCCTCTAGTTTAATATAATTGCTAAAGCAAATCTATAAAAACAGAAAGCAGCCGAAACCGGTTTGGCTTAGTGGATAGAGCATCAGTCTGTGGACTGGAGGGTCCCAGGTTCGATTCCAGTCAAGGGCATGTACATTGGTTGCGGGCACATCCAGTCAAGGGCATGTACGTTGGTTGCGGTGTGGGGTGTGCAGGAGGCAGCTGGTTGATGTCTCTCTCTCATCGATGTTTCTAGCTCTCTATCCCTCTCCCTTCCTCTCTGTGAAAAATCAATAAAATATATTTTTTAAAAAAAACAAAACAGAAAGCAGATTAGTGGAGGCCTAAAATTGGAGGGTTGGGGAAGAAATGGAGAGTAGCTGCTAAAGGATACAGTGTTTCTTTATAGGCTAATAAAAATGTTCTAAAATTAGCTGTAGTGATGAACAACTGAGTATTTTTTATAAACCACTAAATTAAAGTAAATAAATGAATAAATAAATAAATACTTAAAACCCATTGTACACTTTAAACAGGTGAGTTGTATAGCATCTCAATAAACTTGTTTGGAGTTTGTTTTTTTAAGTAATAGCAGAACTACAGTTGAGTATTTTTTGCTTTTCAATTGTTTTTAACCTAACCTCCCTTTAGTGGATCACACTTCTGACATGGACAAAACAACTATAGACAGAGAACTAAGTATTAGTTCATATTTTAGGGAATTTAACATTCCTAGGCCAACAAGTACACCTGTGATTTCCTGGTGATGAAAGGAATACATATAAAATAACAGCAGCCTTGTTCTCTATGTGCTCATCTAACATGAAAAAGTTCCTCTTTTTTCCTGTCCTAAAAAGGACATAATTCTATAATATGCTTATCTCATGTGAGGGTAGCAATGAGCATGAGATACTCATGAAAGAACACAATAGCCCTAGCAAGTTTGGCTCAGTGGTTGGAGTGTCAGCCTGCAGACCAAAGAGCCCGGGGTTCGATTCTGGTCAAGGGCATTTACCTTGGTTGCAGGATCCTCCCTGGCACAGGACCTGGTAAAGGTACGTGCAGGAAGCAACCAATTGTTGTGTTTCTTTCACATCAATGTTTCTCTCTGTCTTTCCCTCTCTCTTCCATTCTCTCTAAAAATGGATGGAAAAATACCCTTGGGTGAGGATTAAAAAAATTTTTTATTTTAAGAATTTAAATAATAACTTCTAAAATAAATAAAAGGCTGGTTAGATAGTCAAGTCATGTTAAAACAAAGTTATTTATTAAAGTACATGGTCTATGCATTTCTTATATCAGCTTCCATCAATGTGTTTTAATGAAATTGCAAATTAATTTAAGATTTTTTTTGGCCACTGTTATCTAAAATGCAAAATGAATTCACATATTCAATACTAGATAAGTTTAAAAATTTAATTATGAAAATTATATATAAAGGATTTTATTTAATCATGAAAAAAGCTTAAAAACAATGGCTTTGAAACACATAGAAATGCAGAGTTTTAAGTAACAAAGAGTTCCAGTGAAAGATGGAGAAAAATCAAGTGAGCTATCCACCAAGTAACAATACTTTTAATCAACATTTAAGGATAGCTAGATTCTAAAATTAAGTTTAACCAAGCTTTTTCAAATATACTGTTACTTTAAACACTGGTCTGGATGAAAAGTAACTTTCTTATTGTCTTAGTTTATTAATGTTGTATTCATATGTGACTTGGATATCCAGACTCTAACTATAATTGTATTTACATCTTTAAGGTAACTTAAATCTTATATACATAGATCTTTACTTATCAGAACAAATAAACTATGATTTATCAGATAGGAAAGTAATATGAACTATCCCAAGTTACAATTAGTGGGGAAGAATATAACAAATGGGTGAAATTTTATTAACAAGGCAGTATAAGAAAAATTATTTTTAATTCCAGATGTATAAATCAAATATCACTTTAAATATAAATCTCAGCATTTTATATTTTCTTAGGTATTATTTAAAGCAGCTATATACTTTTTAATTTTTACTTATACTGCCCAGTTTTAAGAAAACAGAAAAAGCGCAATATCTGCAAAACATTATTTCAAGTAGTCACACATCTTATCTGAATTTTGGGTGGACTGAATAACTAATGGCACCTTCGTATTAACAATTAGTACAGCAGATAAAATACCTTGTAAAAGTTTCAGTAGTTCCAGAAACTTCACACTCCATCTCTCCATTCTCTCCCCTTTCTTCAACCCCTCACCATTAGAACCCAGAGTTCAAAATGTCAGTTGAGAGCCAGATGTTCCATGGCCTACCCTATGTATACAGAAGTCTAATTTTAATAACAAATATAAGTAAAGGAAGAACCCTAATCTTCTTTCATACCCCGGAGGAAACTCAAAGAAATATTGCTGGTATGTTATCCCTCCTTATAGATCTAATTAAAATTATACTTGCCACAACTTTCTGAGCTAATCCTATTTATAAATCTGTATCTTTCTTCAGTTGGAATTTAAGGAGCAGTATTTCCCCAGGGAGCAAAAGGAGAAAAATTACATTCGCATTCAAAAATTTTTAGGGCAAACAATGCATGAGCATACAATCTACTTGTTTCTGGCAAATGTCTCTAAGAAGATTTTAGTTTCATAGGTTGGTGATGTATTTTAAGAAAATACAGAGTTCCAATATCCAAAACCAAGAATTATCACTCCGTTTCATCTTTTTAGAAGCTAAAAAATTTGCATAGATCTGAGCAAGAGGAAACTCTCTTAACTGCTGTTCCAATGAGCCAATATTCTCTATCAATTCTATTGACTAATAATCACAAATACACTGAGACCTCATGTTCCTCTGCTCTCATCTAAACCTATTCATATTAGTTATACCTGGTATTGAATTCAGTTGTACATTTTTAATATAAACTAGAGGCCGGGTGCACAAAATTCCTACACTGGGGGGTCGAGGGGGAGGTATCCCTCAGCCCAGCATGCACCCTCTCCAATCTGGAACCCCTCAGGGAATGTCCAACTGCCAGTTTAGGCCTGATCCCACAGTGACTGGGCCTAAACCAGCGGTCGAACATCCCTCTCACAATCCGGGACTGCTGGCTCCCAACCACTCACCTGCCTGCCAGCCTGATTGCCCCTAACCACTCCCCTGCCAGCCTGGTCAATGCCTAACTGCTCCCCTGCCGGCCCGATTGCCCCCAACTGCCCTCCCCTGCCAGCCTGGTCACCCCTAAATGCCCTCTCCTGCCGGCCTGGTGGCCCCCAATTACCCTCACCTACAGGCCTGGTCATCCCCAACTGCCCTCCCCTGTCAGCCTGGTCACCCCCAACTGCTCTCCCTTGCCAGCCTGGTCGCCCCTAACTGCCCTCCCCTGCCGACCTGGTCACCCCTAACTGCCCTCCCCTGCAGGCCTGGTCCCCTCCCAACTGCCCTCTTCCCTTGCAGGCCCACTTGCCCCCAACTGCCCTCCCCTGCCGGCCATCTTGTGGCGGCCATCTTTGATCACTGGGGGCAGCCATCTTGTGCAAGGTCATGAGGGTCAATTTGCATATTACCTCTTTATTAGATAGGTTCATAGAATATAATTAAATCTTGTGTAAACTGATGAAATATAAGTGCAAAAAATAAAGAACTGCTAGATAAGCATCGGTAAGAGATTACTGTGGAGAAAAAACACAGCTTAGGAGGTTTGGTTTAGGCACATCATTTAATATCTTTAGGACTAAAGTTTTCCATCTGGAATAAAAGGAAATTTTATTAGAAGACCTGAAAGGATCCTTTAAGTTTTAAAGCTTATATAAAATTTTAATAAATGTCATTGCTCTACTGAGGAATGGTAAAGACATGTTGGTGTGTTCATGTATTCCATATTTATCAAATGCCATGTAGGTCACAATTATAGCATAATTTTTAAGACACTCTAAAAAACATGATCGAAAGTACAAAAACACAGACTAACATTAAAGTGTTTCTGCAGCCCTAGCTGGTTCAAGCCTGTGGACCAAAGGGTCCCAGGTTCAATTCTGGTAAAGGGCACGTACCTTGATTGCAGGCTCTTCCACAGCCCGGGCCCTGGTCAGGGTTCATGCAGGAGGCAACCAATCTATGTATTTCGCTCACATCGATGTTTCTCTCTGTCTTTCCCTCTCTCTTCCACTTTCAAAAAAAAAAAAAGGGTGTTTCTGCATATAAATGTGGAAGAAATATATAAACGGTAATACAATGTATGGATATCTTTCTACATGAATGACCATGAAAATCAGAAGTTCTCTATTTCCTTTTAACTGACATCTCTCCAATATAGACTGTTTAATCCTAATAATAAAAAACACATGTGTAATTACAAACAAGACCTCTATAGATACCTTACTGTCTTCCTGATTACGTTAGTACTTACTCCTAATTTTTGTGAGCCAGAGTTCTGAAAACTAACTGTGCATGAAGAATCACTCAAATTCAAATAGATGGGGAAAATAAGAGTATGCCTTTCTTTCCAATCTCAATTTCAATTGCACTTCTGTTCATAACTCTATTTATAATTCAGTTATATCTACAAGACTTCACAAGTAGTTGCTAAGCAACAGCAACATGCTGAGTTCAGGGCTATTGGAAATCTGGCTTTCTGCCACATGAAAATATTTAACTGAGTCTAGCGCCTCCAGAATTTAAAAAAGAAGAAAAGAATGGAGAGGGGGGATACGAAAGAAATATAGTAAGTCACCAAGCTCTTTGCATAGGTTTACAAATTGAGATGAGGAACCTTATTTTGTATTTAAAGGTATTTATTATATTTCTCTATTAAGTTTATCATCTTTCTAATGTTGACATTAAAACTGTGAAGCTATTCTCCTTGAAAATGGAAGACATTATGACTAGCCACGTCATTATTAATGGCATAACAATTGACTTAATGAATATATTGTGTAAAATATAGCTCTTAGACTAGGAGAGCAGTCTATGGGAAATGACAGATTTTTTATGTTGGATCTTTTAGGCCAGGAGACAAAAAACGGTACATGTTCTTCAAATTCCTTTTTCTCAAATGCCTAGTTAACTAGTAATAGGGTAGTGGATAGAGTAGTGACCCATGCAGACACTACGCTCCAGAACAGAGGGAAGGGAGGTTACCATCCAAAAGACAAATTCCCAGCATATCCCATAAGAAGCAAGTACTACTTGCCCACCCCCCACAATCACCTGAGTC
The DNA here is from genome assembly GCF_027574615.1 of Eptesicus fuscus. Taxonomy (NCBI): domain Eukaryota; kingdom Metazoa; phylum Chordata; class Mammalia; order Chiroptera; family Vespertilionidae; genus Eptesicus; species Eptesicus fuscus. The sequence goes on from NC_072479.1 coordinate 82,302,328, forward strand.
AGCATCCACCCAAGGTAAAATAGGAAATCTCAAGTATAAAAATGAGTACAATCAAAAATAATATTTTTAAAAAGATTAAGTCCCAAATCTTACAAACAAACAAAAAACACTAGCTAATTGGTAGCAGAGTGAACTGAAACATTTTTAAATGGTATATTAAATATTCTCAAAGGGTATAGGATGTTACTTTTACCCACACGAACAAGCAAAAAAGAAATCAACCTGAAATCTTAGAAATTTAAAATATAAGCTGCATGGACACAACTGAAGCGACCGAAGTTAATCAAGACCAGATGTTTCCTCAAAATATTACACACACATAAAAACAAACAAACAGCCGAAACCGGTTTGGCTCAGTGGATAGAGCGTCGACCTGCGGACTCAAGGGTCCCAGGTTCGATTCCGGTCAAGGGCATGTACCTTGGTTGCGGGCACATCCCCAGTAGGGGGTGTGCAAGAGGCAGCTGATCGATGTTTCTCTCTCATCGATGTTTCTAACTCTCTATCCCTCTCTCTTCCTCTCTGTAAAAAATCAATAAAATATATTTTAAAAACAAACAAACAAACAAAAAACAAAAACAGAAAAGCTAACAGACATGAGGACATACACAGAACCAACAACCACTTTAGAGGAGTTTCAGAAAAAAAGAAATGAGAAAAAAGGATTAAGAAAATAAGAACAAACAATCCACAGAGCTACTATGTATACTTTCCATAAAAAGGGCCTACTACTTACCAAAACAGACTAAATTAAAACAAGCAAAAATGTTTTAACACCTGGACATGAAGTGCTAAAATTTCAGAAAACAAGTATGAGGAAGCGCTAATATTTTAGAGTAAAAAAATTATTTAGCTACAAAGAAATAAGAACTAAACTGTCATCAGACTTGTCTTTAGAAATACTGAATGCTAAAACAAAGTATCCTCAAAGTTCAGGGGGAAAGCTATTTTTTGCCTAGAATGCTATGGTCAGAAAAACTAACAATCAATAAGAATAGAAAAATAAAGATATTCTGAGCAAAGACTAAGGAAACAGACCATTGTTAATATCGTTTTATAGGTATACTACAGATATAAGACAGCAAACACCCTAAAAAGAAACTCAGATAAGGGAAAGAGAAACAATCCAAAAATGAAGAAAAATTCACAGCAGCTGAAATAATTAAGGATCCATCATCTTTGAAATAAATATTCTGAAATTAAAATCCAGATAACTACAAAATAGAAACTAAGAGATTTAGGAGTTTCAGAATATAGGGCAAATATAAAAAACTATCAGTCTAAAAATAACAGGCTTCAAGATGGGTAAAATAACAAAAATATCATCAAATATTACTACAAACAAGAGACACATCTTGTAATAATAGCACAGAAAGACTGAAAATTTAGAAATAGAAAATGATACAATAGGCAATTGCTAATAAAAAGTATGCATATGTAATATTCGAAAAATAATTCAAGCTGAAAATCAAATAATGAAATAAAAAATATAATTCCTACTAGAGGCCCAGTGCACGAAATTTGTGCACGGGTGGAGGGAGGTTCCCCTCAGCCCAGCCTGCACCCTCTCCAATCTGGGACCCTCGAAGGATGTCCAACTGCCCATGTGATCGGGCCTAAATGGACAGTCGGACATCCCTCTCACAATCCAGGACTGCTGGCTCCCAACCACTCGCCTGCCTGCCTGCCTGCCTGATTGCACCTAACTGCTTCTGCCTGCCAGCTTGATCACCCCCGAACCACTCCCCTGCCAGCCTGATCGACATCTACTGCTCCCCGGCCAGCCCAATTGCCCCTAACTGCCCTCCCCTGCTGGTCTGGTCACCCCTAACTGCCCTCCCCTGCCGGCCTGGCCGCCCCTAACTGTCCTCCCTTGCAGGCCTGGTTGCCCCACCTCCCCTGCAGGCCTGGTCCCTCCAAACTGCCCTCCCCTGCTGGCCTGATCACCCACAACTGCCCTCCCCTGCTGGCCATCTTGTGGCGGCCATCCTGTATCCACATGGGGGTGGCCATCTTTGACCACATGGGGGTGGCCATCTTGTGTTGGAGTGATGGTCAATTTGCATATTACCTCTTTATATAGGATTGATAAAAGTTACAATACACTAGAAATATGTGTCTTTGATGTACCTAAATAGGTACATCAAAGACACATATTTAGGATTGATAAAAGTTACAATACACTAGAAATATGTGTCTTTGATGTACCTAAATAGGTACATCAAAGACACATATTTAGGATTGATAAAAGTTACAATACACTAGAAATATGTGTCTTTGATGTACCTAAATAATGTTACTTTAAATCACATAACGCAAAACAGGTTTAAAATTTTTCAGGAAGAAAACTAACAAATCCACAATTAGAGATAAACACATCTCTTTCTAAATCCTACAGATGAAGAAACAAAATAATATAAAGAATGCAGCCCTAACCGGTTTGGCTCAGTGGACAGAGCATCAGCCTGTGAACTGAAAGGTCCCAGGTTCGATTCAGGTCAAAGGCATGTACCTGATTGATGTTTCTAACTCTCTATCCCTCTCCCTTCCTCTCTGTAAAAAATCAATAAAATATATTTTTTAAAAAAGAATGCATTTCTCAAACATGCTAGCAAAAGATAGAATTGTACATGCAACAAACCCAGAATATGCACTTTTATGAACACATGCAATATGCATTAATATTGACTATTCATGTGGTGACAAGGAATTAATAAATTCAAAGACAAAAAAATAAATAAATAAATCACACAAGCCACATTCTCTGGCCATATAATAAAGTTAGATAAACAATAAAATGAGAGGAAAACTATCTCCTTATAAATTTTTTTTCATCTTTTGGATTAAGGACAAAATATGTGGTGAAACAACAACAAAGTATTAACAGAATACAAACTTGGGATTAAACTAAAATCATATTCAGATTAGCCCTGAACCTAGGATGAGATAAATATAGCACTACCATGAGCATTCCTCTTATTAGAAGTCCAGGAAGAAGAGTTAGGCCTCAAGCAGCCAAAATGCTAAGCTAGTTGTAGGTTTTGCAGTTGCAATTCTATTCTTTTCATTTATTTTTGTATTTTTTATTTTTCTTTTGTAGCCTGTCTCACAGCACTGTGGAGAAATGTATACACTTTGGCCTGGTTGATAAAGAGGAGAGAGATCCAAGGAGGCTCTTCCTTCTTTGGAATTATTTATATTGGATATATTTCCAGTGGTGGAATTTATCAATGGATTAAAATGTAGGAACATTTTAAGATTCAAGAAATCAGCCCTAGACAGCTGCATATGGAAGGGGTAGAGAAATAAAGTCTCAACAGAAAAAAAAAAATGATACTCAAAGGAAAGGGATTTTTAACTTATTGCAAACAAGAAAATTCAATAGTGTTGGGTGGCTGACAAAAATGTCAGTGCAGCATTAAGGTGCAGAACAGAAGTATACAGTCAAAGAGAAGGGGGCCATGATCTAGTATTACATTAAGTTCTAGACATCATAGATAAACAGGGACTTTTAAAAACAGTCAATCAAACAAAAGGATGACCAGGCTAAAGAATGAAATAAAACATGTTGTGTAAGGAATAGCTGGAAAAATGGAGGCTATATAGCCTAGAAAACACAAGGGAATTTTTATGATTGTCTTTAAATAGTGCAGATCTGTCAGATAAAAGAGATACAGAGACAGAGACAGACACAGGTGGGGAAGGGCAGTAACAAAAACAATGAAAATTAAATTTAAAAAATAAAATAAATAAATAAAAATAAAATAAAATAATAAAAAAAAATGAAAGGCCAACTCTGTCTCAAAATCAACAATGGTTAACTTGTTCATATCTTATCTAATAAAAGAGAAACATGCAAATTGACCGTACTACTGCTAGCCCACAAGCCACGCCCATCAGTCACACCCACCGGCCAATCAGGAGCGAGTGTGCAAATTAACTCAACCAAGATGGCAGTTAATTTGCATATCCAGTCACAGAGCAGACTGAAGACAGCGTAGAAGGAAGCCAAGCACTGCATAAGGGAACGAAACTGCAGAGAAGGAAGCAAGCGGGGCAGGGGAGAGGGAAGCAGGCAGGGAAGGGGAGAAGGGAGGGAAGCAGGTGGGGCGGGGAAGAAGGGAGAGAAGCAGGCAGGGCAGTGGAGAAGGGAAGGAAGCAGGCAGGGCGGCGGAGACTGCAACAGAAGCCCTATTGCAGGAATCTTCCTGCAACGGGCCTCTAGTTTTCAATAAAAGATGTTGTCTTGCCCTGGCCGGTGTGGCTCAGTGGTTAGAATGCTGGCCTGCTCAAGGGTAAATACTTTGGTTACAGGTTCGATTCCCAGCCCCGGTCAGGGCTCATGCAGAGGCAACCAATCAATGTGTCTCTCTTACATCAATGTTTCTCTCCCTTTTCCTCCCTCTCTTCCACTCTCTCTAAAAATCAATGGTAAAAATATCCTCAGCTGAGGATTAAAAATAAAAAAGAACTTATGAAATCAGAGATGTTCCCTTCTGTCATTATAAATGCTGAAGCAGAAACTAGATCATTACCTGATGGGAAAATCAAACAGTAGACTCCAGTGCAAAGTGAGATGTTAAACTTTTTGACCACTTAAGTCCATTTACATTGAAAATTTTGATTCTACACTGCTTTGCTAAAATAAATTCTGTTACCTAGAGGAACACAAAAACTAAAAACTTGAATTTTATCCCTCAGATTTTTGGATCATTCACACTTGATCAACTTCAACAGTCTCAAAGATTATATATCTTTATGCTCATGACTTTTATCATTGTCATATATGCTTTCTTTTAGGTTTGTCTATATTTACAATACTCGACTGTCTTATGACCGCCACTTCCAACAGCATTCAATAAATTCCTCTATTTTGGTCTAACAACTCCTTGTCTTTTTACCTATATATTAAAAACAGTCATTCCATCTCAACTATCTTCCCAACCCAACATTTTCCTAAACAATGGCTCAAGAGAAGTCTAAAAACATTTCCCAACTGTTTTAGATTTGTGTGTTCTCCACACCAAGAAAAGTACAACCTTTTCTCCATCCAACGTTAAGCACATTAATCAAAACTGTTGTCTTTCGCTTTAGCTGGTATGGTTCAGTTGGTTGAGTGTTGTCTCTGCACCAAAAGGTCACCGGTTCCATTCTCAGCCTGGGTTGCAGGTTCCATCCCCTGTTGGGGTGCATGTAAGAGGAAACCAATCAATGTTTCTCTCTCTTTCTCTCTCTCTCTCTCTCTCTCTCTCTCTCTCTCTCTCTCTCTTCCTTCCTCTCTCTAAAATCAATAAGAAACATTTTTTTAAATTGTTATCTTTCTACATCACCATTTCTCCAATCCTAATGAAATTATTTACTAAGAAGAAAAATAAAAAAACATGTAAATTTTATAGTTTAAAAGAACATACATTAAAACAATTTTTAACCCTTTGCACTCGCTTGCTTTTTTCTCGATTCCTTTATTCTAATGCTAACCGTGTCGAGTCACACTCGACATCCGAGTGCAAAAGGTTAAAAAGCAAAGCAACACTGTTCAAAGGCAACAGAAAATAATTTGTGCTCCTGAAACACAATTGTGGCTTCTTCACAGTTGGCCTCTAGTTTTTAATTAGCCAATCATCCTATATAATAAAAGCCTAATATGTTAAGTGTCCGGTCGTCCAGTCATCCGTTCAACTAATCAAAGCGTAATATGCTAATGATAAGCTAAGGCCGCTCAACTGCTCGCTATGATGTGCCCTGACCACCAGAGGATAGACAGCTGACCGGTCAACCAGCCGCTATGATGTGCCCTGTCCAGGGGGCAGACGCTCCTACAGGTAGGTTAGCTTGCTGCTGGGGTCCAGCCAATCAGGACTGAGCAAGACGGGCCAGACATGCCCTAGAGCCCTCCCACGGTCCTCCCCAGCTGGCCAACCTCCTGTATCCCTCCCTGGTCCCAATCATGCACCGGTGGGGTCCCTCAGCCTGGCCTGCGCCCTCTCAAAATCCAAGCCGAGGGAACAGCGCCCCCCCCCCCCCCGAGTGAATGAATTTCATGCACTGGGCCTCTGGTGTAGTAATAAATGACCAATTGCCTTTCAGAATCAAAAGAAATGGAAGTCCCACCTAAAACTAACACTTTTATGTTACAGAAAGAGCCAATTGCTTAACTTACATAGAAGGGGTGCAAAGAGCAGAGAACAGCCTACTATAATTACTTTCTTCCTCCATTTCTCTAAGCTACCCTCACTACCACTCTTCACTTCATCCTACTTATTCATGTCTCCACACTCAGCTCCAAAATGATATCAATCAGTAATATATTTTATCATTGGTTATAGTGACATTATACACACACATACCTGTATTTCTTTATACTAATAAACATAAAAGTTCATATATTTACAGTAATGCTCATATACTCTTTATTTTATATAGCTCTTTATTTTTGTTTCAATTAGATTTTTTGTATGCAATTTTTCATGATATAAGATAAAAAGAATAATATAACAAATGCCTATGTACCCTTCACCTAGCTTAAGGAACAAAATATTAGATTCAATGGAATTTTTAATACATTCACTTTAGTTTTAGACTCTTAAGTTCACTTTGTTAAAATGGTGATAAATTTAAATATGTGGAAATAGAAATGATAAGGGTGGTATTGGAAAACCTGGCCATGCTGTATGTATAAATATATACATTATCTAATGAATGTCAATGAGCCACTTGTGAAAACATAAGCACTTGTTTTGATGATGAATTCAAAGTGGTACATTTACACTAAAACTTTACAGTTTAAGGTCACAAAATGTCATCTCTCTATATGTACCAGTTGGTGTCACTACAACTGAGAACACAGTAATAGACTATAATGAAAAGAGATCTAAAACTGATTTCTATGTAATATACACATATTGTATGTGAGTAATATTCATATATGAAACCCACTGTTAGTTCACTTCAATTTAAACCTGAGGAAAAATAGAAGATAAAAATAATTTTTTAAGATCAAATTCAAACATGGCATTCAAAATTCCTGGAAATTAATATTCAACAGTCTACCAACCCTATTATTACTAAAACTAAAACTAAAAACTTCCCAGTGGTGAGATAAAGATATAAGGCCTGAGGGAATAGGAAGAAAGGCTGGGGTTGGGAGGAGGAGGAGGAGATTACAGAAAAAGGACCTGAATCTCTTACCTGTGGGCAGCTTGATATTGTGAAAAGGATTTCCTCTTCTGTAAACCACTGCTAGTTACTTCATTTATATAAACCTTAAAAGCTAATGCAGACTTCTAGATCAGCCTTCTTGAACCTAAATTCCTTGTTTGGTTCATATTCATAAGAAAAACAGGAATACAGTAGATTGGCTACATATTAAAATTCCTTTCAAACAGTGGTTCACATCTGTTGTGTAGTTTGTGCAGCAAATATCCCATTAACCACAAAAGCAAAAAAAAACCACAAAACACGTCAGACAGTATGTCAATGAAGCTCACAGAACACACAAAGTACATTTTTCCAAAGGACTATATTAAGTGAAGATGTCTAGAATCAGAATTCTTTTGTACTGCTTTCTATGCTACCAACTATTAGGTTTGCAGCAACTGTGTGCAGTGAAGTACCTCCCACATATTACCCAATAGTATCAATAGGCATAAATCTATACAAAAGAAAAACTAAATTTTAAAAGGCTTATTATACCTTTTCATTATTCCACATATTTATGTGTCAACTGTGGAGGTCTCAGTACTCCTATTCTAATGTATCAACTCTGTTCTTTCAGTCCAAAAGGCTGAATTCTTATACACTCCAAACCAAAAATCCACACCACATATTATTTGCTGCCCTAGCACAGGCAGACTGCAGTTACAGCTAGCTGGCGCCAGTAAGGCTGATTTACATAAAGCAGACCTCATTTCATGACCAAACTAAAGGAGAATACTGCTGAGTAAAACCTCCCCCATTCGTTACCCTCAGGCACTGACTGGCTCTAGAAAGTATCTAGTTATCTATTTATTAATATGATTCAAACCCAGGTAATAGAAGAATATCAATTTATAATTCTTATATAACATGAAATTCTACCCCCACTATACGAAAAATGTTTACCCCTCAGAAATATTCAAAACCCTTAGTTTATTTGTGACATGGACCAATGTTGATTACAATCCAATGATTCCTATTTTTAACAATCATTAAAAATATAAGTAATTTACATTAGCTAAAAGCTGTCCTCATTTTATTCCACAACTGCCTTTCAAATTTTAACTAATCACTTAGTGATCATTAAATAGATTTGCTTCTAGAACCACAGTGCGTTATGTTTCACCAAATAATAAGACAATGCATCTTCATATCACTACTACGATGATCAAATAATTCATATTTACCACTCATTAATATTACTAAAGCATGTGGTCAATATTAAACTTAAGCAATGTTAAATTTTGTGTATTGTCTTAATTGGCCTAATATGACTGAACAAGAGTTGAATCATTATCTATATAGTCCTTTTAAATTTTTTTATTACCTTATGGCCTACTAATAAGTAATTCTATTAGCTCCACTTCTATTTTTCACTTATTTTATTGAGTATAAATATATTAAATTTTATTTTCAAATAATAATCCAGTAACTAATTTAGAGTCACATCTAAAATGATAATAAAATGAAAAGTACTTAGTATGCTAAGGGTTACCCAAAAGGTGTTCCTTATTTTTAATCATATTTTCAGTCCTCTTAAAGCACAGTCTTTAAATTATCCTTATTACACGATGAAGAAAATGAAACCAGTTCTAAGTAAGGGGAATGATAAAGTTACATATCAACAGGACCTGGTAGGCTTCTAATAACTGGATAATCCTAAATGTTACTTGGGTTATCTTTGATAAGCAGTAATAGATTTCCCCAAATAACTATTTTGTCTTGTCAGGATCTGTGCTACACAAACAGCAGATGAAAGGACAAGGACAAATCTGACTAGTACTCATGTGACTATTGGCTGCCTGTTTCCCTCAACCCCCAGCATTCTCAATCCTTCAGTATTTTAACCTTCTTATAATTTACTGTCTTCACATGTTCCTCACCCCGTGGTCGGCAAACTGCAGCTAGCGAGACACATGCAGCTCTTTGGCCCCTTAAGTGTGGCTCTTCCACAAAATTCCACGGCCTGGGCGAGTCTATTTTGAAAAAGTGGCATTAAAAAATTTGGCTCTCAAAAGAAATTTCAATCGTTGTACTGTTGATATTTGGCTCTGTTGACTAATGAGTTTGCCGACCACTGCCCTAATCCAATGTAAACTCATTGAGGGCAGGGTTCTTGTACACCAACCATGAAAATAGTGCCCAGCAAATAATAGGTGCATAATAAGTATTTGTTAAATTTGTTCAATCAATTGATTAATTCACAGTCCATTTTTGTTTTCACTCTATCATGTTATCTTAGCATAAATAAGAATTATTGTTTTGTCCCCTTTGGGCTCTTTAAAGTATTCACACTGACATATAAACACCTTGCTCTCTGGTATTTTTAATATAAATCAGCCAGGTCCCTAACAACCTCCTCTCCCTAAAGATCCTTTTCTAAGTATCCAGTAGTCCATATTTCTCCCAATTCTATAATGATTGGGGGAAAAGGGGGATAAAACAGAAAAAGGAAAATAAATTGTGCTGGAGAGAACCTTGTGAGGAAAAAGCAATCAATATTTACTCACAACTTAATTTGTGCTACACACTGCACTAGGTGCTTTATATTTGTTCTGTTCATTTAAATTCCAATAGCAACTCTGTATGGTAGACTTAACCCTATTTAAAGTTATGAAAACAGGTTCTGAAAATACTAGCCCCATTCTATAAAAAAAATAATGCATAAAACTTATTGAGCACTCATATAAGTAGTCATTATACTTTGAGCACTATATATACACTTCTCATATAAACCTTTAACTAGTGAGTGGAAGAACATGAATTCACCTTTACTCTGTTTAACACCAAAATTTGTGTTCTTTCCTGACTCCTTATCTAGTCCAACCTCCCACATTTAATGGTCAAGGAATGGCATTGAAAGCATAAATAATTTATCCAAAACAGATTACTTAACAGTACCAGAACTAAAAATAATTGTTTCCTGACTTCTATACTAATACTTTCTTTCCACTGCGCATGCCATGATACTTCTATGTCTACAAAGGAAAGCACCAGGTCAGATGGCTCTGCTGGACAGTTGGGTCTGGTTTACTTCAGCAGGCAAGGTTAAAGCCCTTAGGCAAATGCTGAAGCAACTCAAATTTCTCTCTTGGTGTTAATTCAACTCCTTCTTTCATTAAACTCAAAGATTCACTGAGTCAATAGCACTGTTTCATCATTTCCATATTCACACATTAATGACTAATAATAGACTTACGACAAATTATTAATAGAGAACATTTTGTGAAAGTTCTAACCTGAGCCATTTTTTAAAATCCTTATTTAAATAAACTTAAAAGTTTTCTCCCAAATCACTTTCTCTTTTGGAAGTGTGAGGAGTAGGAAAACAGGGAAATCAATGTTTCCTGTGCAAGTTAACTGCTTTTTCAATTTTCACTAAAGTTTTCTAACTTGAAAAGCATTTTCCAAAAAAATAACATTCTTTTAGCACTTTCCTAGAGTTACCACTGTCATGGCATTACATGAATGCTAAGAAGCTGGCTTTCACTCTGGAAAATGTGAAATTCTAATTCACATCAGATCATGATTATAAATTACCATTTTTCATAGGATCAAGGTAGTCTTCATTCACATAGTTGAGGCAGTAAATGGAATGCAAACAAATAAGTTTATAATAGCCCCTGACATAATCTACGTTAAGGCAGTTAAGAAAACTTCTATTAGGATCTCACTCATTTTAAGTGCTAAAATCTGATAGCTCAAGATTTTTGTCTATATTTCATTTATCTGTTCAGTAAACTGCATATCATGAATATAATTTATTTTTTTTACTATCATCATTAAGAACATCAAGTTGATAAACAAGTGATGTCTTTAACACAGTGATAATATTTTTAAAAAGGGTAACTTATTATTATATTAAAAGACTCTCAAAGTACTTATTTGTTTCTAATTAGCATTTCTTTAATCTCTTCTTGCTAATGTCACTGTATCTCTTCCAATCAGCCAACGTGGTACTCCAATATAAAAATTAGGACAAGGCTAAAAGTTAGCAAATGTGCCATATCTTCTAAAGAGTAAAGTGACTTTACATATACTATCTCTCCTACCAAGTGAAATACACTAGATTTTACTTATGCTTACTTTCTTCTGTTCTAGAAACTATATTTTAAATATTAAAGGCTGCCAACAATCTGTCAACTAAGTAAAAGGATCCCTTACAGAGCCCAGCAGGTAATGTGAATTAATGAAGAGAAGAGGACCAGATGTGAAGACTAGGCCCTATTTGAAGGAGACAGTAGCTACTCAACTGTAAATTATTTTCTCAATCAGAAACACACTCCTAGCACTGCTTAATCTTCTATTTTTCAAGAGATGAGACAACCACATTTTTGTGTAAAATCTGACAGGTTTATTTGTTAACAACTAGAAAAATAGGGTAGTGGCTAAGGGATAAAACAAGTCAGCTGGCTGCCAGTTTGTGGCCACTGAAAGAGAACTGCACTGTTACAATTCTCTTTTGTACCAAAACACAGAAAACTCTAGGCTCTGAATTCAAGGCATCTCTTTTTTTAAACATACTTTTATTGATTTTAGAGAGGGAGAGGAAGAGAGAGATAGAAACATCAATGATGAGAGAGAATCATTGATCGGCTGCCTCCTGCACGCCCCACTAGGGATCAAGCCTGCAACCCCAGCATGTGCTCTTGACCTGAATCGAACCTAGGACTCTTCAGTCCAAAGGCCTACACCCCATCCATGAGCCAAACCAGCTAGGGCTCAAGTCATCTCTTTACAGAAATATTTTTGTCACTATATATTTGGAGCACACAGCCAGACCAGAAGTGAAACATTTCTTCTAATCCTCTGTGTAATGCATTCTATACTCGCTAAGTTATTCACAAGAGTAGAGCCCAGTAGTGAATATATCATATTACTAAGTCGATATACTTACGTTAGTTTAGTTAGCACTTCCTGCTTCTGAGCATATTATATAAGAAATTGACCATATTTTTTTTAAAATACTACATTCCCTGATCCAATCACATTTGATAAAGCATATGCCATCTGAGAAACAAATAACCTGAAAATTATTCATTACTGGAAAATTAGCATGCCACATATTTGTGGAGTACTTCATGGCACTATTTAGAAACTTTATATAAATTGATCCTCAGCATATCCTTGCCAAATGAATAGGAATTTCTCCCCATTTCATAGGTGAGGAAACAAGAGTCAAAAAATGGAATATGTTGGCCAATATAAGAAAAAGGTAGCAAAAACAGAATTTACAGTTAGGTTTAAACTCTTGGTCAATATTCTTCCCACTATCTCAACATTCCTCTTAAAGGCCTATGTTAATGAAATGGCTTATGAAAAAGGGTAAACAAATGGGAAGGAAAATAAGTGATAATAATAACATAAACCTCAATTATCCAGCTCCCAGATTTATTATGTCCTCAGTTATTCAACATAATAAATAACTTGGAATTCAGCATAGAAAATTTGAAACTGTTACCAATCCCAAAGTAATAATCCCAGTGGGGTCTAGTTTATGCTCACAGTTGCAAAAGCGCAACATGGCACTGAAAGACTTAACAATAACATCCTGATTAACCACAGAGTGTTGGTGTTTCCCCATGTACACATAATAATTAGTAGAGTCACCTGGTGGAGGGTGGAGGTAAGTTTTATATTCCACAATAGAAGGCAAAAAGAGTGGGTCATTAAAATTTCCCTGAGGTCCTACTCTAAAGATCAACATAAACTGATCAGTAATTTCAACCTAGCCAGTTTTTCTCCAGCAGTAAGAATATCACATCAAGTACATGACTTGTATTTTTGAAATTTCTGAAATACAGTGAGTTATTCATACTATAAGAGGCATGACAATAAAGATTAAGATCACGCCGAAACCGGTTTGGCTCAGTGGATAGAGCGTCAGCCTGCGGACTGAAAGGTCCCAGGTTCGATTCCGGTTGGGGGCATGTACCTTAGTTGCGGGCACATCCCCAGTGGGGAGTGTGCAGGAGGCAGCTGATTGATGTATCTCTCACATCGATGTTTCTAGCTCTCTATCCCTCTCTCTTCCTCTCTGTAAAAAATCAGTAAAATATATTAAAAAAGAAAAAAAAGATTAAGATCACAGCACATTCACTTTCTTTTATCATACTCAAGGGCACAACCTTACTGAAAGGCATGATGGCTAGAATCTCTCACACCTATTGAATTTCTTCTTCTTGTTCTCTTTTAGAAGACTTTCATAATGTTCAGATTATGAGAATCTACCATATTACATAAGAATTCCCAAAACTTCACAAAGTAATTACTGAATGTAAAATAAACATGCTAAAATGTTGATGAAACTGAGCGAGTGATCCCTAACATTTTAAGTCACTCAACATTAAGTTAGAAAAATATATATTAACAAGAAAAACTAAGAATAGATATAAACAAAGTTTTATGGTAAGGCAGCAACTTTAAACTGTTAAATAGTATAGATGTAGAGATAGAGATAGAGATATGTAGATAGATGTAGATATATAGATATAGATATAATACTCTACCTTTATCAAAATCACAAAAGAACAAATAACATATGTTCTAGAATACTCTCAAAACTGAATTCCAGTTCCTTAGCACCTGGAGCTTTACAAATAACAACCTAGATCCTAACACTAATATAAGACCATAACTGTCTTATATGATCTGGTTTCAAACTTTTATTTTCATCATAACAGCCTACTGCTCTCATTTTATTAATAGGCTTATAAGAACTGTTATAAGTTTACATTATAAAATAAGTACACAAAAGTAAAATAACATGTATCCCTTTTATATAATAGGAGCCTTCATAAGAATTTAATATACAAAAGTTACTGTTTTTTAAAAGTTGCTGTATTTAGAAAGTTTAAAACTTACTGTTCTATGTCATATTAGTCAGGGATATATTCATTCTGTATTGAGAAACCTAAAGAAAGTACTTATTATACCACTTACAAAAAAAAATTTTTTTAAGTACTGCAGTTTAAACATTAGTGCTAATATAGCTGTTCTGCTATCTGAAATATTACGTGAATAAGAATTTCATTCTACGTTTCTAGATCATTGCGGATATATAATATCTCAATAAATGTTTCTACTTCAGAACAATACTAAGAAAGCTTTTTGAAAATTTCAAAACTAACCTTACAAAACTATTGAGTTATATTATTTTAAATATACCACAACTTTAAACTAAGACTAAAGTAAACATCGACAATTAATCAGTGAATTAAAACAACTGAGTATTTACTTCAGCTTTGTTGCATTAGAATACATTAGCTATAAAGAAAAGGGATAACCAGACCTAGAAGATGTGAACTTAATTTCTAAGTTCAAAATCTACATTTGAATGCCAATTTAAGCAAAATTAATTAGGATACAAAGTGGGTACCATTAAAAATGTGAAAGAATTGGATGGCTGAGAGGAGGCAGCATAATGAGAAAGATTGGGACCAATAGTACAAATAGTCTAACAGTGCTAAAAAAAAAAAAAAGTTCTGTCTGTAACTATGATTTATATCCAAGAATTAACATTCTTCCCAGAAATCTACCAAGCAATACCTCCAAAATGCACACACACCCCAAGAAAAATTGCAAAACAAGGTTTAATTATGGCTTTTCAAAAATCTATTCAGATTAATATAGTTTTTAATTTCTTCAAATAAATATCAAGCAAACTAAAATATTCAACACAAAAGGAATATTAAGTTAATTAGATAGAGCCAGAAACACACTACTGAGTGATCAAATGTTCTGGCAATGACAGAACATAAAATGGTGAGAAATTACATGAATTTAACCTTTGACCTCACCATCCTATGCACTGTTTCTTAAATAGAGGCTTAAAGGTTCTATCAGCAAACACTTCAACTTCCAAGCAAGCAAGCTCTAAGTTCACCTTCCTGTATAAACTCAGTAAAATTCAAATGTCTTTAATTAAAATCTTCAAAAATAAAGAGTAATTGGTTCTTACCTCTAGTTCTGATGCATGTGACAGTCCTCCACACTGACATAGTTGCTGCCTAAGCAGCTACAAAGACCAGGTTAGCAGCCATTTTGAGAGAGCTGCACTGTCTCAGTTGCTCTAAAGTGTAATTAAGATGGCTGCAATGTGCACTCAAGAACTCACAGAGTGAAAACTCAGTTATGTATCAAACAAAGCCCCTCCCACTTTGTCAGCCGGCAGGAAACTGAACACAGACAACAGCTAATGCATATACTGCAACAAACAATGCAGCTACTCAGGACACAGAAAACAGAAAAGGCAGCAAGCCAGTTTTGTAACATAATGCCTGTGAATCCGGACTTGCAATACAGACTTTGGGCACATCCAGATCCCAGACAGCTGGAAATCCATGCCACATATTAGCAGCTACAGAGATGGAGCCAAATCACCCACAGCAAACATCAGGGAATTCGCTTGAAAGAAAGCCTCCATTTCAGTCCAGAAAAAAAAAGTCAAACTCTGCTCAAGGCCCTTTTTTAAAAATCTTTTATAGTACTTTTTATTACAAAAAGAATGTCAATTTTTATAATTTCTGGAAAATTACATTATTTAAATCCTGATAGCCAATATCCATTTTTAGAATACTAATTAAAGATTTTTTTCCCCAGAATCTAAGCCCCAATGTGCTCAAATCTAGCAGAATGGTTAAAGGCTGCAATCAAGTATTTGAATCTTGACAATAATTTTAAATAACTGCTGGGAGGGGCTAGAATCATTAAAGATATAATGGTAACAAAGCTTATTTTGATTAATCTGCCATAAAGATAAAACCTTCTCTTCAGTAATCCAAGTGGTCAAAAACACATCTCCAGGTAAGTGTTTGGTCCCAGGGCAAATTAAATTTCATGCCCTGCCACAGACCTCCCAACATTTTAATATAAGTGAAAAGCAAATAAAAATAAAGTAGATACCTTTGGGGGAAAAACAAATACGGAGAACAAAAGGGTAAAATTCAGTCTGAAAGTGGGTATATTAATGAGACAGATTTGAGAGTGATCCCAACAAATGTGTCTTAGCAGTAACCTACCAATCCAGAAAAGTGAAGGACAAAAAGAAAGAACCTGTGATCTTGACAGCTCACATCAGGTAGGAAATGCACCTTTTCCTTCTCTCTTCCTTTGTTTACATTCCTAAAATTTAGCTGCCCAATGCTCTTGTCTCTATTCACCGCTTGATGTAGGTATTTATTAAAACTTGTTTAAAAGGGGGCAGAAGTATTAGGGGTATAGCTAAGAGGAGACTGGCCCTATAAATTGATGATTGTTCAAGCTGAGTGATGGGCACATGAAGTTCATTATTTCTCATTCTATTTATTCATACATTCAACCTTTTATAATAATGAAAGTTAAAAAAGAACAAAACACTCCGCTTTTAAAAGGTCCTTATTTATTCTCCAGGAAGCAAACTGGATAAAGTATGTAAAAACTGCTTTAAGTATATTATCAGAAAAAAAATTTTTGATCCAAGCCATACTAATCCTTCAAAAATTATAACCAATTCTCTGAGGTGGCTCAAATCTATTCATTAAAAGCAAGAGGTTGGTAAACTGGAAAAGATTCTAAAGAATAGACATTTTTATAGTATTGGAATGTAACTAGAGTTAACAGGGAGACAAATAGCCAAACATTTAAAGGTCCCTGATGAACAGTTTCTGATATTCAGGAAGCACATTCTTATGGAAGTCTGTTCCACAAATATTTAAATTATGTAACACACCCTCAAATATTCTAGTCATGATCCAACCTAAATTATCTTATTGGTACCGTTATAATTAACCTAGTTATTAGTAACAGGAAAGGAGCAAAGGGGAGGCCAGACAGTATAGGCATGTCATTTGGGCAGCTTCACTAGGAAGCTACTTTACACTCCCCAGGAGTCCAACAAAGGGGAAACAGACACATGCCAGTAAAGTTGGGGTGACACAGGGAAGGTGCTTACTGTTAGTCACACATGAGAACAAAGGTCATTGGCCAGAATGGGCATGGCCACTGCAAGGGCACAAAATTTGAAATATTTAATCCCCTGAACAAAGGAATTCATTCTCTTGTTGTTCTTGGTTCCTCTTATGTCCCTGCTACTCTAGGGACTCTTGGGACTGTGTGACTCTGGGCTTGTGGGCTCTTCTGCATTTGCTCACATGGTCCACAGCCATGCAGACCTCACACACAAGTGATTAAATGGACTACAACTAGCCTGATACTAAACTGGACTCAGCTCCAACATGGACAGAAAACTCTGGACACTAGCTCTGACTTTAGCTTTACTAAAGAAATATAATTCCTCCACAAAAATAAAGCTTTCTACCATATCTCATCCTTCCGTGGGGATCTCTAATTCCAGCGATAACCCAAGGACCCCACTTTCACCAATAACATTATTCATTGACAATTCTTTCCTTACTCTCCTTCCTCCTCATTATGCCTAGCCCCCAAAGGTGTAAATTGCTCTCTCAAGATCTTTTATACATACCATAATTTTACTTATTATATTTCACTAGAAGCCCGGTGCATGAAATTCGTGCACCGGGGGGGGGGGGGGGCCCTGTCCCTCAGCCCAGCCTGCACCCTCTCCAATCTGGGACCCCTCAAGGGATGTCCGACTGCCCGTTTAGGCCCGATCCAGGTAGGATAGGGCCTAAATGGGCAGTCGGACATCCCTCTCACAATCCAGGACTGCTGGCTTCCAAATGCTTGCCTGCTTGCCTTCCTGATTGCCCCTAACCGCTTCTGCCTGCCAGCCTGATCACCCTCTACCCACTCCCCTGACAGACTGATTGATGCCTAACTGCTCCCCTGCCAGCCTGATTGCCCCTAACTGCCCTCCCCTGCAGGCCTGGTCACCCCTAACTGCCCTCCCTTGCAGGCCTGGTCCCCCCCAACTGCTCTCCCCTGCAAGCCTGGGTCCCCCCCAACTCCCCTTCCTGCAGGCCTGGTCGCTCCCAACTTCCCTCCTCTGCCAGCCTGGTCCCTCCCAACTGCCCTCCCCTGCTGACCTGATCGCCCACAACTGCCTTCGCTTGCAGACCTGGTCCCTCCCAACTGCCTTCCCCTGCTAGCCATCTTGTCATGGCCATCTTGTGTCCACATGGGGGCAGCCATCTTGTGTGTTGGAGTGATGGTCAATTTGCATATTACTCTCTAATTAGATAGGATTACCTATATCTTTACATATGAGTTTCTAAAGGACAGAAATCACATCTTAATTTGTTTCCCATTCACTTCATTAGTATTTATTTGCTTAATAGATGATGAGTTGAAACATTCCCAGTGTTTCATTTCAACCACAAAAATCTCAGAAAATTCTACATCTTTAAGAAGCTTCATTTTTAAGATCTCAACTCTTACATTCTAGTAAGAAGAATAAGTCAATTGGTAAGTCAACTAACTTTTTAGTCTTAGCCTAAAAACTTCTGCACTTCAAAACCCAAGATGGAAAAAATACATATTCTTTGTAGAACATTTTTCAGTTTTTAGTTTTTATAGTCATTACATAGGAGCTACTATGTGCTTAGAAGAGTTGAACTCTAGAGAAAGTCTATAGAAAATTTTAAAACATAAGTATATTATTTACCTTTAAATTTTAATATTACTAAGAAAGAATATAGCTTGATTATGTCATAGATTATAAGAAATATGTTTTATATAAAGTGAGTCATAATAAACCCAATCACTGTTTATTAGTAAAAGCAAAAATATTTGGAAGCTAGTTCTAATGTTAAACATTTCCATGATTGCCCAATGTTTTAGCTCTTCCTAAAAAAAAGAAACCTAGCACTTTTCACAGTTTCATTTGACTCTTAAAATGACCATGTAAAATAACAGTCCTATAAACTCAAATTTTTATGACCAGAGAATGTAATCATTTGCCAGGGGTCACACAAATAGCAATGAAAGAAAACTGGAAGATTACTATACTATTTTTTCTAATCAATTACTATACTTTTTATATATCATACATCACACTATTAGAAAACTTTGTATATGTTGAAAATTCCATAGGCCCTAAATAAAAGGTTTCACTGTGTTTGGTAGGAAGTTAACACACTTTTCATTTATTTAGTTAATATATTTTAATTACACAAGTTATTATCAATATTATACATATTAGAAAAGAAACATCAGAAGGGTATTAAGATGGTAAACTGAAAAAACACCTAATCTCACGCCCTCAAATCCCATTTAAACTATAGTAGAGGTATATATATGAAATAGAAATCCTCAAGAACGGGTAGAAAAGTAAAAGAAACAATAAACTTTGGGGAGATAGGTAATTCTTGTTTTTCTGCTCTAAAGTTAATCTACTTAACACAAAATTGTCTGCACAACAGAATCATGGGAATCTTGACCCATTCTCTTGATACAGTTTTGACATATGTCGATTCATAGAGGTAATGTCAACTTTATACCAGGAGGTCTGTATCTAGGAGTCTCTTGCATATAGTAATAGTTAAGATGACTTGATAAAGTCCTTTATTAAGGATCTTTTGATGTTTACGTAGAAGACACATTTTTGCTTTTAGGTATAGTGGCAGCAAGGATCTTGGTTTCATTTTTGTTTCTCTTTATTTTTTTAATTTATCTTTATTGTTCAAAGTATTACAAATGCGTCCTTTTTTTCCCCATTGACTACCTTCACCCCGCACCCATCCATCCCAGGCCTTCACCACACTGCTGTCTGTGTCCATGGTATTTTTGTTTCTTGAGTCACATTGCTCCAGTCTAGCCTAGTTCTCTACATTTGGCATACCACTGTCATCCTTACAATTTTATTCATCATTGTGGGAATTTTCTTCACTCCTTTCTGTGCAGAACCCTTGTTTTTTATTTTTATTTTTTGTGAATCCTCACCTGAGGATATATTTCCATTGATTTTTAGAGACAGTGGAAGGAAAGGGGAAGACAGAGAGAAACATTGATGTCAGAGAGACACATCAATTAGTTGCCTCCCACATGAGCCCTGACCAGGGCCAGGGATCGAACCTGCAACTCTGAGGTATGTGCCCTTGACTGGAATCGAACCCAGGGACGGATACTCTGACCACTGAGCCAAACCGGTTAGGGCAGAACCCTTGTTTTTTATGCTATGTCTTTTTATTGACTTTTATCATTAGAGGGAAGGGGACTATATTGGCTAGTAACTTTTTGAGAAACAATATATGGGAGGTATATTTTTTGAGACTATGTATGTCTGAAAATTGTCCTGTATTTTTTATGCGTGATAGTTTGGCTAGGTATAGAAATCTAGGTTAGAAATAATTTTTTTTCCAGAAATTTTAAGGGCACTGTTTCATTATCTTGCTTCTATTACTGAGAAATATGAAACCATTCTTATTTCTTATTTGCCCCTTAATAACAGCTTGTAGAATCTTTATTAGTCTCCACTATTCTGAAAGTTTATTGTTGGCTGGCATTTATCATCAAGTCCTTTCAGTTTGGTAACTCTTACCTGAAAATTTTTCTTAAATAGTGTCATTGGTGATATCTTTCTTCTGCCATTCTGTCATTACAGTGTGAATTTTTATTTGGGTACTCCAATTGTCTTATTTACAACTTTATCTTTGCTCAGTTAGATGTGTTCAGCTTTATCATTCAGTTTTTCTATTGAGATTTTTATTTTTTTCTATCACGTTCTTTCTTGTTTTGTGTTGTTAATCCTTACCCAAGGGTATTTTTTTCATTGATCTTTAGAGATTGTGGAAGGGAGAGAGGAATGGGGATGGGGGGAACACTGATGTGAGAGACACACCGACTGGTTGCCTCCCACATGTGCCCCAAACCTGGGCTGGGGACTGAACCTTGGTATGTGCCCTTGACTGAGAATCAAACCTGAGACCTTTCAGTACAAGGGCCAATGCTCTGACCACTGAGCCATACTGGTTAGAACTATCATGTTCTTAATTTACGTTTTTCATTTCCTTGCCTATACTATTTCAGATATATCAATAAGATATTAACTGCAGGAAACTTATAAAATACTACACAAATAACTCTAGGCATAAAAGTAGAAAGAAATGCTTTTTAAAAGATATACAAAGTAAAACAACGTAAAAAGAGAAATTAGAGGACTTCCAGCTGAGAATAATTAACAGATCCTTTATTAGGCTTATTATATAAGTACTATGGCAGCAATGACTCTTATTTATGAAAATCAAGGACTTATATTAGGGAGCTACTTTGAGTTCTCCTAACATAACATTTCCTTGATCTCCCCACAACAGAGTCCCACATTCTGTGCCTTGCACAAGCATCTACTGTTTTATTTATCATCTACAGAAAGCAACTTTTAATTACTTAATTAATCATGTAAATTTTCCCAATAAGCAAATAATTCACCATCACAATCATTTTATTTAAGTATATTACAAGGCCTTCAAAAATCATTATTTTCCACGCTGGCCAGTGTGGCTAAGTGGTTAGAGTGTCATCCCGCACTGAAGGGTTAAGGGTTCGATTCCCAGTCAGGGCATACACCCAAGTTATGGATTCAGTCCACGGGAGACAATTTACCCACTGTCCTTCATCCTTTTAAAATAAGCAAATTAACTGACAAAGTTAAAAAAATTATAGTTGTTTTAAAAATTAAATTAAAATTCCAATTCTTACAAAACTAATCATGATTTAATGTTTTCAAAGAGAAGCAAAAAAGAGGAAGAATTCTACCAAATAAGTTAAATATTTATAATAACTAGAACCTCAGCCACAAATCATGAACACAAAGCTCTCAAAATCCCATTTCAAAAGAAGATAGTTATAACTGGGTCTAACTCTTAAAACAAAAGTTCTCAATATCAAATTATGAGTTACTTATAGAGGGACTACTTCTACAGCTTCCTTTTGTAGCAGAAAATGCTAGTTGTTCTCTCCATTTCTCTCCTTCATTTATAAAACTTTTTAATTTTAGCCAACCTCATGGTTGTCCGACTGTTTACTACATTTCCCAGCCTTCCTTTCCCAGCTAAGTATGTTCCAATGACTAAATTTTCACCCATAAAACATGAGTCAAAGTGATATGTGCCACTTCCAAATCATGTTTTCAAAAGAATGAATGGGCATTCCCACTCACTGTCTTTTCTCCCTTGCCCCTGGCTAGTGAAACTGTGTAGTAGTTCAACCTACAAACCATGTTCAACATATGGAAACCATATTAAACCAAAGGCAGTTGTAAATCCTAAAGTCTTCTGCTGTATTGTTATATGAGAGAAATAAACATTTTTCATGCTTACACAATAGTAATAGAGTTTCTTAGAGAAGTTTAGTCTTTACTGTAATCCAATTAGCTCCTTATATTTACCACTTGAAAGGAAATAAAAATTCAAAGATAGTATTTTTTCTCTTCCATGCTTTCCCCTATTTCTTCCTTTTCTTAAGATATTTAACTTAATATTAGGTAAGAGGGCAGATACATCTTAAGCTCCAAAGCCTTAGTTGCAAATGGGCTGAAGCAATCAAGTCATTATTGTTTCACCAAATGCTTTTTATCCTGGTCCTCAAAACAACAGATTTTCTTTCCACCTTCTAGGTTTACCTTTCTACAAAATGCAAGGTATTATCTTTGAGAATTACCAACTCCAAGAGAATTCTTTTTACATCATGTCAGTTCTGAGAATCACCATTCTAATGTACAATTCAAATTTCTCATTAGAATGTAAAAGTGCCATCGAGTGCTACACACATAATTCTTGGTTACCCACGAAGGCACTAATTTCCCAAAGTAGCACAGGGTTATACCAACAAAGGAAGGAAGACATTCTGACACTGCCACCTCATATCACCGTCACACAAAGGGGCCCTCTCTCACAAACAAAAGGGTTCAAGCTAGTTATTCCTAGCTATTAGATACAAAATACACAACAATTTTATACTATTCTGAGCAATGAAAAATTACAGACGTGAATAAGTAAATATTTCTGATGGTAAAGTTAATAGGTCATCTTTATTTCCCAGACTTGCGTGTTTATGTAAGTCCAATTATAAAGACTGCCAGGGAGGCACTATCAACTATACCCATGGGCCTAGGCCTGCCACGCTTTTTGAAAGGTGGCCAAGAAGATGCTTCAGTCATTACCTTAAAGACTCAAAAATCCAAATGATTAAAATTCAAAACTGAAAACATTCACATTGTATAAATAAGCATTAGCCGCCGTCCCCCCCCCCCTTCTCATTTTACAGGACTTAAAAAACTGAAAATGCTGCCCAGCACTCATACTTTATCTATTAGAGAATGGTTTCCACCCTACAACTTGAAACATATATAACAACAAAGTTTAATTTTGTGGAACTCATTGTTCCCTGTTGAACAAACTAACATGACAAGAGAAACTACTGAATTTACTTTGTAGGTTATAAGACAATATGAAAAAGAACACTGTGAAATAATATTACTTAATTTTTTTAAAGGTTCTATTATTGATTTTTAAAAAGAGAGGGAGAGGGAGAAAAACATGGATATGAAAGTGAAACCATCAGCTGCCTCCTGCACACCCCCTATGGGGGGATGAAACTCAAAACCCAGGCATGTGCCCTGACCCATAATCAAACTGGCAACTTTTAGGTTCCAGGGATGAAGCCCAACCCACTGAGCCACACCAGCCAGGGATATGACGTAATTTTTGAAGTCTAGGGTTCTCTAAAACACATAGCAAGATCAAATAGGCAAGAGTATTTTTTTTAAGGAAGCTCCTCTAATAGGTAGGTAATTTCTAGATATTCTAGGGAACTGATAAGAACAAAGAGCTACTTGATGATATACTTGTAATCTATTATATAAATACTGTTAAAACATCACATAATTTTATCTATAATATGCCCCACAAATTTTAGAAACTCAAAGGTAAGAATTTTATCCTCAAAATTCTTTCAGCATATGACTCCCTTGAAAAACTAGGTATGCCAATGTATGAATTCTCTATATATCTCAAAATTTAAAAATATTATAACAGAAATCTTTCTAAACTAAATCATATACTTTTTTGCCTTCCTGAGCAAGTTAAACATATCTAAATATTCTGTATAATTCAGAATCATTAATGAGATTGTCAATTATCATGATTATAGATTATACAATGATTATATAATTATTGCATAATAAATACTGATTCAGTTCTAGGAATACAGATTTTCAAACTAAATAACCTCAAAACTAAAATTTTAAATTCTTGCTTCTAACACTTGAAATCTGACACCTCTACACTATCAAGATGCTAGCCATCATCTCTTGCTACTATCCTATCTAATAATAGACAAATATGCAAATTGACCGCACCTTCGCTACGCCCAAGCCACACCCACCAGCCAAGTCACGCCCATCAACCAATCAGAACGAGTATGCAAATTACCCCAACAAAGATGGCGGCTGATTTGCATATCAAGACAGCATCGAAAGAAGCCAAGAGCTGCTGAAGGGAGTAAAGCTTCGGAGAAGCAAGCAAGCCAGGGGGAGGAGAAGGGAGGAGCGAAGGCAGGGCCGGGGGTGAAGGGAAAAGCAGGCGGGCTGGCTGAGAAGGCGGGGCGGGTGACAAGGGAGGAGCGGAGGTGGGGTAGAGTGCAGCAGGAAATCCTATTGCAGGATTTTTCCTGCAACGGGAATGCTAGTCCATATATATTTCACTGGTAGCACTTCTCCCGTTCCAAATTTGCTAAAAACAAGTATCATTTGATAGAACTAGGGAAAATTCTCAGGTAAGAGCAAAGGTCACACAAAAACAATAAAATATAAAAACTTCTTGCTCTATTGGCGTGGCTCAGTGTTTGAACATCGACCTATGAACCAGGAGGTCATGGTTCAATTCCAGGTCAAGGCACATGCCTAGGTTGCAGGCACAAACCCCAGTAGGGGGCATGCAGGAGGCAGCTGATCAATGATTCTCTCTAATCACTGATCTCTACCTCTCTCTCCCGCTCCCTTTCGCTCTGAAATCAATAAAAATATTTTTAAATAAAAATAAAATAAAAAATTCTTAGTTTTCCTTGAAAAAAGACCCAAAATGGGAATTCTTCATTAAAAAGAAAAAGAAAATGCTTAAGAGAAACCAATAATATCTTAACATTTCTACCTATTGCCTAGGTTTATTTTTATAAAACCAATAGTATTTTGAGTTCTATCTTTACTTCCTTGTTTTCTTTTTTCACTAGTTTCAAGTTTAAAGAGTTCAATAAAAATGTTTTGGAGCCAAAACCGGTTTGGCTCAGTGGATAGAGCCTCGGCCTGCGGACTCAAGGGTCCCAGGTTCGATTCCGGTCAAGGGCATGTACCTTGGTTGCGGGCACATCCCCAGTTGGGGGTGTGCAGGAGGCAGCTGATTGATGTTTCTAACTCTCTATCCCTCTCCCTTCCTCTCTGTAAAAAATCAATAAAAAAGATTATACTTTTCAGTGCAATCAGTACAAACAGTAGATTTAATGGAGAATGAGTTAAAATAATCACGGAAACATCTTTATGACTCATGTACGAGGATGTTACCAAACAGACCAAAACCAAAAAATTTTTACTTTTATTACAGCACTAAAGGCCCAGCTCACGAAATTGTGCACAGGTAGGGTCCCTAGGCCTAGCCTGTGATCAGGGCCATCTTCCGCCCACTCACCAGACCCCAGTTCTGCCCCACCAATGCCACCCACCCTGGTTCCCCATTTTCCATCTGGTGATTGGAGCCTGAGGGCCAGAGGGGAGGGACCAAGAGGTCTGCCGTTCTGCCCGCTCGCCAGTCTCCAGTCCCATCTCGCCTCCTCCACCCACCCTGGTTCCCCTTTAGCCATCCAGTGATCAGAGCATGTGGGGAGGGACCAAGAGGTGGTCAATGCACCTAATAGCGACTGGTCAAGCAGTGGTTCTGGTTGTTAGGCCGTTACAGTCGCTGGGCTTTTATTATATAGGATTAAGTTCCAACCTAACCAGAAAATAAACAATATAACTTTTCAAAATTCCTCCATTAAAAAAAAAGGTCTATGTTAAACAAAGAAGAAAAATTTTGGTTTCAAGTATTGTAGAACATTTTATCATATTTTTCCTACTTATAACTTCATAATTTGCACTATTTTCATGTCACCATGTCCTAAAGCAGATTAAAAATAGAAATGTAGTCCTATTACACACACCTGAAAGGTCTCAGGTTCAATTTCTGGTCCCGGCACATACCCAGCTTGTGAGTCCCATCCCAGATCAAGGGGAGGCAACAAATCAATGCTCATTGCAGCATCATTTACAATACCCAAAACCTGAAGTAGCCCAAGTGCCCATCGGTAGATAAATGGATTAAAAGCTGTGGTACATTTACACAATGGAATACTATTCTGCCATTAAAAGGAAGGAAATTTTACCCTTTGCAATAGCATGAATGGACCTGGAGAATATTATGCTAAGTGAAATAAGCCAGTCAGAGAAAGACAAGTCCCATTATGATTTCACTCATATGTGGAATTTAATGAAGAAACTGAACTACCAAGGAATCGAAACAGACTCACATGTAGAGCACAGGTAAAAAAAAGTTCAAGTTCACTAATTATAGAAAAAAAAGAAGTTAATGAGATACTATTTTCAACCACCAAACTGATAGTGATATGGGAAATGCTATTCAAGTAATCTTTTTATCAATTTTGTAAATTACTTTAAAAGCCCTTTGAAACAGTAATTTCAAATAAATTATAAAATGTAGATCATGACTCATGTACAAGGATGTTCACTTCAATTATATCATCAATTATAATAGAAAATGGGCAATAAGCAAAATGGTCAACAAGAAAAAAAGGCTTCGTAGCTCAGTGGTTAGAGCATCAGCCATCACATTGAAGGGTCAAGGGCACATACTTGGGTTGCAGGTTAGATCCCATGTACGGGAAGCAACCAATTAATGTCTCTCACCTCGATGTTTCTCTCTCTCTCTCTCTCTCTCTCTCTCTCTCCCCCCCCCCTCCCCCCCTTCTCCTTCCCTTGCCTCCTTCCTTCCCTTCCATTCTCTAAAAATCTATGGGAAAATATCCTAAGGTGAGGACTAACAACAAAACAGGTTTAGTAAGTCACAGCACATTCTAAATCTATATAATAAAAGCCCAACCGACCTTTATAGCGGAACGACCAGAACAATCAGTCGCTATGATGTGCCCTGACCACCAGGGGCACACGCTCAATGCAGGAGCTTCCCCCTGGTGGTCAATGCACTCCCCAGCCAGAAGCCAGGCTCACAGTTGGGGGCACAGCGGCAATGGCAGGAGCCTCTCCCACCTCCCTGGCAGTGCTAAGGAGCAGCAAGCAGGTGGGCAGTAAGGAGCAAGGGGTCCCGGACTGTGAGAGGGTATAGCTGGGTTGAGGGACCCCACCCACCAATGCAAGAATTTTGTGTACCAGGCCTTTAGTAGTGATAATATTATGTGACCATTTAAAAACATTTGTTGAATATTTAATAATTTGGGATATTTTCACAATATATCATATAACCATTAGAAAAACACATTCTAAAAGAGTAATAAGCCTTGCTAATGTGGCTAAGTGGTTGAGCATCATGCTTCGACTCCTGGTCAGGGCACATGCCCAAGTGCAGGCTCAATCCCCAGTAGGGGGGTGGGACGGGGGGGGGGGGGCAAGCAGGATACAGCCAACTGATGTTTACTCTCTCATAGATTTTTCTCTCTATCCTTTTCCCTTCCTCTATCTAAAAATAAATAATATGAACATTTTAAAAATAGAATAATAAAATGGGAAAATATCCACAATATAATACTAAATTAAAAACAGGTCAATCAATTATCACAAAGGTCACAAAAATCACCAAAACATTTAGAGCATTTATTTCTAAATGTTAATTAACTTCAGTATGTTCCTAATGTGCTATAAGTAAAAAAAAAAATTTGTTAATATTTTTATTATACGTTTAAATTATAAAAAAGCCAATTTTAATGGTTTATGGCTTAATCAAACCTTATCTGAACTAAATTCTACAATGCTTAAAATTCACAAAATAACCCCAGTAACTTTTATGCATTCCTGGAGTAACCTACTTTTAATATTTATATATGCTGTATACATATCAAAATTTTGCGGCATCATAACTAAGTAAAATTTCAAAACAAGCTTGTATTGACAGAGCACGGATGAACAAAGAGTGTAGGTTCAGACAATTCATTAATCTTAGTTTTTTAAGTTTATAGAACTGTATTTGCCTTTTTAACAAACATGACAGCAAAATTGTCCCACCAATAAATATTTACATTGTTCATTATGTTCTTCAGTGTTTTCAAGTACCTCTTATGATCTTCAGCACTAACCTAAGAGGCAATCGTTTGTATATTCAAATGAAAGCATCAGCTTAAATATATAAACCAAAACATTTCACTTTTCTGGAAATGCAAAGTGTACCAGTCCCTAAGATCAAAGTTCTTTTCTTTACCTAAATGTGTGTCTACTCATAACACACCTACATACACAAGTACAGAAAGTACAACATATTTTTAACTCTAATAAGATAACAGAAATGATGTCAAAGGAGATGGGAGAGGGGTCTGCTGGGAAAACCACTCCAGAAGCATAAAAGGGAAAATTGCACAAGTGCCCTCTAAATATATTTCTGTGTAGAAGAGACACCAGAAGCCCAGGAATTATATCAGCAACAAACTTTCTGTGAAGAAAAAAGAATATTTCCTATCACTCCATTCTATCTCATATGTGATATCATTTTTTTAAAATCCACCAACCACAAGTATTCCTTTCAGCTACATCTTGTTAGACTACTAATGGTACTTGTTTTAGGCAATAAAAACAATCCTAAAGCAACCAAGATTACAAAGCAATAGCCACTTCTTCATTTGACAGGGGACTTATTTAAACTTATCAAGAAAGGAATTATTATGTATAGATGAAACTTAGGAAAACCATTTGCAAGTTTTTAACCCAGTAAGAAATAATATGCACAATGGTAGAATTATATCAATCATATAAAACTTCTCCCAGGAGTGTTATGTAAGATTAAAATATAATGACAATACCATTTTAAACTAAAATAATTAATAGCATAATTACAACTACCTTCTTTAGGAAAGTAAAACCAGGAACAAACTTACAATTTAAAAAATCAAACACAATGTTCTCTTATACATATGTAAATGGTCAGTGTATTTTGTAAATCAACGGATTTTTTTTATTGATGGTTCACTTAATTTCCTCATAAAGGCCTCAGTGTAGTTGAAGGTTCTTTACAGAATTCTTTATCAGAAAAATTCACCAAGTAAGTTTTATATTTTACATATCATAAACAAAATGCTAAGAAAATGACTTAATTTTAAAACAGTAACAAAAATGATCTAACTGAAGTAATAATGGACAAGTGATCAGAGACCGAAAAAATATAAAACTGTAATGAAAGTATGATCAGAAGCACACAAACTAATTAAAATTAAATCTTCAATGACACAGGATGAAATATTTTCTAAAAATAAATACCCAAGGAGATTGAGATTTCTTTTTAAACAACATCACATTGACTTTCCAATGGGCCCTCCCCCTCATATTTCCCAAACTCAAATTGTTTCTATTTTGTAACATTCATAACAGCACTGGTAAAAACAGGGTTAAAAATGTATTTGCAAATATGCAGTTCAAATAAATGCATTTCCTTTGTGACCACCACTAGGTGCTGATCTTCACCTTCCTAAATATAAACTTGAATCCAGCAAAACTCTAAGAGTGAAACTATAATCCAGAACCATAGGTGACAATCACTTTTACAGAAAATTAAGTCCACAGCCTCTCAGAGAATCGGAGAATTAGAAGAAAACAGTTTAAGGTCGGTACAGAACTACAACATAAGTGAAGCGTTTTTCTTGAAAAATGTGGTGATGTGAGGGTAACAAAATGTAACCCCCTCAAGAACGAGGAAAATTAAATCTAGAACCCAAATGGCGTCCAAGAACATCAGATCTTGAAAACGCATATTGCGCTTGCGCAGCCACCGCCCCGCCAGCTGCACAACTGCAGCTACAGGCCGACCCCGCAAGATCACGTGCTCCCATGCAGCGCGCGCCCGCAACCGCGCACGCGCAAACACAACTCCGGCGGCCGCCATAATGCGGTCTTGACTCTTCAGAAATACAATAGTAATTCAAGAAAATATGGTTATAACAGCCCCTAGGATGCACATATACCTTTCCGGGCGGAAGATGAGGGAAGGGGAACCAAGTTCCTGCCCACAGCGCCGTTCCGCGCTGCCGTCCCCAACGCTGCCGCCTCAGGCTCGCGCGCTTCAGTCGCCGCCGCTGAAGCTGCCGCCGCCGCCGCCGCCGCCGCAGATTCAAAAACAAACCCGCTTCTCCCTTGCACGCGAGGCCGTTATGCAAATTAATGTAGGCGGGGCTCGGTGGACGTCTTATTGGCCACGCCTTCTGTACTGTCAGCCAATAGGCTCACAGACTGGCTGATCCCCATGCAAATTGCCTGGTTTTTTATTTGAATGAGGGAAATTGGCCCCGCCTCCTGCTGTAGAAAAGAGGAGGTCTGAAGTGGTGGCGCTGTGTCTTTTGGTTGCAGTGCGAGGTGTCTTTCAGAACTTCCCTCACCCAGTGAGGAGCACTTCGTGAGCGCCCTCTATGAGCCTTAGAAAGAAGGAAGTAAGGAAATAGGTGAAAGTTTAAAGAGCTGAGGGAAAGATTTTCTTTTTCTTTTTCTTTTTTTTTTTTTTTGAGGGAAAGATTTTCAAAAAAGGCTAGAGTATGTTGATTTGTTCATTGTTTATATTAAAAATTCACAAAGTGTGCTTTAAGCTGTATAAGTAATGAGGTGATGAGGAAAACACATCTTTCCTTTCAGTTGTTCTGCGCCAGAGCAAGCACTTGTAATCATACACTTCCACCAGAAGTATCCCTCTTATTCAGTTTGACATTGGGAGCCGACCCTTAATGAAAACCAACGGGATGTAGTGGAGAAGGTGCTACTCAGTTGGGACTTCTGGATTCAAATCCAAGTACTTGGAGGTACTTGCCTGTTACTCAGAATAAGTGTCACTCCGTTTTCTCCTCTCTAAAATGGTGATAATGCCTACAGTTAAAATCCATTGGGAGGACTAAATGATAGGATAAAAGTAAATGTGTTTTGTAAAGCAAAAAGAGCCTGACAAATAGATCATAGAGTTTGGTTGTTGATTTTTAATGTAATTTCTCCCTAAAATTAATCTATTCCTTTAATATTTAGTTAATAATCACTTTGTTTCAGACCTATATTAGATGCCTGTCCTCAGGAAATCTGTACTACAATGGAGGAGACAGAAAAGTAAATAGGAAATTTTTGTAAGTAATAAGAAATTAGTGCAAAATAGTACTTATTTTTATAATTTTGGCCTCTCAATTTAGTTAATATAGGAGAATCACCTCATTCAGACTTAGAGAATCAGTAATGCCTTACTAGAAGAGGTCATCTCTAATGTGAAAATTGATTTAAGAGATTTCTTACCTAAAAGCTGAACTTTATTGTGAGAGCAATGAGGAATCACTTAATAGATTTAAGTCAGGAAAACACAATTAGACTTTTTAATTGAATTTATTGGGGTGACATTGTTTAATAAAATTATATAGATTTCAGGAATACAATTCTATAATACATACTCTGTATATTGTGTTGTATGTTTACCACCCGAGTCTCCTTCCATCACCATTTATCCCCTCTTTACCCTCTTCTACTTCCCCACAGCCCCTTTTCCTCTGGCAATCACCATACTGTTATCTGTGTCCATGAGTCTTTCTTTTTTTGTTTAATCCCTTCACCCATCTCACCTAGCCCCCACCTCTGCCCCCCTGACAGCTGTCAGTCTGTTCTCTGTATCCATGAATCTGTCTTCACTGTTAGTTTATTATGTTCATTAGGTTCCACATATAAGTGAAATGATATGGAACTTGTCTTTCTCTGACTGGCTTATTTCACTTAGCCTAATAATTTCCAGGTTCATCCATGCTGTCACAAAAAGTAATCTTTCCTTCTTTTCCTTCTTTTTTCTGGCTCAGTAGTAGTTCCACTGTGTAAATGTACCACAGCTTTTTAATCCTCTTATCTACTATTGGGCACTTGGACTGCTTCCAAATCTTGGCTATTATAAATAACACTGCAATGAACACAGGAGTGCATATATTCTTTTGAATTAGTGTTTTAGGTATAACACAATTAAATTTTCATTGCTTAATTGCTAAACTTTGTAAAGTACTTAGCAAAGAACATAGTATATAGGTGTTCAACAAATTTCAAATAGAGGCTCAATTATAACATGTATTATAATTTATTTAGTACATAGGTGCTCAGTTACAAAATAAATGCTCAGTAAATTATAAATATTAATATTGATATGAAAAGTGCCACTCAGTAATAAGAGAAATTGGATTGGAATAATACAATCCATTATGTTTCTCTTTGTATGTACTCTATAAACAAATCAAAAGGAATCATTTTATAATAGTTCACTATCATTTTTATAATAGTTCACTATCAATTGTCTAGGCCAGTGGTCAGCAAACTCATTAGTCAACAGAGCCAAATATCAACAGTACAAGGATTAAAATTTCTTTTGAGAGCCGAAAACCGACTTCTGCGCATGGGCCACGAAGTTTCAATCACACTGTATGTGCACGCCCACACGTGGTATTTTGTGGAAGAGCCACACTCAAGGGGCCAAAGAGCCGTAGTTTGCCGACCACTGGTCTAGGCTAATGGCAAAAGGAAAAATAATTCAGCATTAGCTCAACAATTCATTAATTTTCTTAGGTATGCTCATATTCTAGACTCCAACTAGGATATTTTATTATATTCAAATATCCTTAAATATCCTCAACCATTATAGTCTCTTCAGCCAGTCTACCTAATAGTTGATCTAACCAATGAATTTATTGTTTCATTCAGCAAATATATGTATGTACTCACACTATTCTAAGCACTGGAGATGCCCAGGGGAAATGACACTGCCTCTAATGGGGAGTCATATATAAAGATAAACCATATGAGATCATTACTATCATGGAGATATACACTAAGTATGAAAGAAATATAAAACAGGAGGACCTATATCATCCTCATAGTATATAGGAAGACTTCACAGAAGATGTAATATTTGACCTGACTCATAATGCAGAACTAAGAGTACTGTCAGAATAGGTATGAAATTCAAGTTAGATAAGACAGAAATGCAAAGACATTGAAGAATTAAAAAGGAATGGCTTCAATTTCCAGTAGGATGATATTTAAAATAATTGTGAATCCCTGTGACATCAAGCATTGACCAATTAGAATGGAAGCAGACTTAAAGACCCCCCCTACTTAGTCAGATGTTAATATCCTGATTGGAGGATTGTGGATAGGTCCAGGGGTTCTTCAGCTGTAGAGAAAGGTATTATGTTGTACACCTGAAACTAATATAAAGTTATATGTCCATTTATCTCAATTTTTAAATATTAAAAACTTAAGTGCATCAGAGGATACTATCAAGAAAAGACAATACACCTAATGGGACAAAGTCTTTGTAAATCTGAACTAATATTGAGAATTATAAAGAATTCCTACAACTTAACAGAACAACAAAACTGAATTCAAAAATGGACAAAGGATTTTAATTGACATATCTCAAAAAAATATATACCAATGGCCTATAAGCACATGAAAAGATGCTCAATACCATTAGTCATTAAGAGAATGCAAATCAAAACCACAATGATATACCACATCTCACAAGTTAGGAGGACTATCACCAAAATTCAAAGAAAATAAGAAATGATAACAATAATGTGAAGAAATTGAAACTTTCATGCAATGGTGATGGGACAGTCTCCATGAAAAACAATTTAGCATTCTTTCAAAATGTTAAACATAGAATTACCACAGATCAAGCACTTTCATTCCTAGGTTACATTCCTAGTAGAATTGAAAGCAGAAACTCAAAGAGCTACTTGTACACAAATGTTTATAATAGCACTAGAGGCCTGGTGCACAAAATTAGTGCACGGGTAGTGTCCCTAGGCATGGCCGGTGATCAGAGCCAATCTGTGGGGTGACAACATGGATGAACCTTGAAAATATTATGTTGTCCATACTACCCATTATTCAAATCAATCTACAGATACAACGCAATTCCTATCAAGATACCAATGTTGTCTTTCACAGAATTAGAACAAATATTCCAAAAATGTTTATGAAATCACAAAAGACCCCCAAATAGCAACAGAGAAAAAAGTTGGAGGAATCATGCTATCTAACATCAAACTGTATTACAAGGCCATGGTAATCAAAACAGTTTGGTACCAGCATTAAAACAGACTTACAGATCAATGGAACAGAATAGAGAGCACAGAAATAAACCCATGAGTTTATAGTCAATTAATATTTGACAAAGGAGGCAAAAACATACAATAGGCTAAAGATAATCTATTCAATAAAGCATGTTGG
Source organism: Eptesicus fuscus (assembly GCF_027574615.1). NCBI lineage: Eukaryota > Metazoa > Chordata > Mammalia > Chiroptera > Vespertilionidae > Eptesicus > Eptesicus fuscus. The sequence continues at coordinate 82,336,913 of NC_072479.1, forward strand.
AAAACTTGGACACATATGTGCAAAAAAAAAAAAGAAAGAAAAAACTGAAATGGATTAAAAGCTTAAATGGAATACTCAAAACCTTAAAATTTCTAGAAGAAAACATAGGCAATAAAATCTCGGACATCTTTCCGGGCAATATTTTTTCTAGTATGTCTCCTCAGGCAAGGGAAACAAAAGAAAAAAACAAAAAGGACCACATCAAACTAAAACATTTTTTCACAGCAAAGGAAACCATCAACAATATGAAAAGACAACCCACTGGATGGGAGAATATAGTTACAAATGATACATCTGATAAGGGGTTAATATTCAAAATTTATAAAGAACTTATATAACTCAACACAAAACAAAGAGTGGAAAATATGAGGAAAAAAATTCTAAACAAGGGGATCAATCCAAGAATTCAACATCCATCTAGTAGTTCAAAAAGGACAAATGATCTAAGAGAGGAGAGAAAATTTTCAAGATATATGAAAAGAAAATTTCCCAGAACTAAAGGATACAGGAGTCCAAATTCAAAGGGTTCATTGAAATTCAGTACAAAATATAAGACATGTTAGCTAGGTGATTCACTTTGAAATTTCAAGATCTTGGGAGTAGAGGAAAAATCCTAAAAGTTTATGGCAGTGTGGGTGCAGGGGGATAATAGGCAGGCTGAAGAGGGTCAATGGGGGGAAAATGGGGACATATGTAAAACTTTAAACAATAAATATTTTTTAAATGTAATCTAAAATAAGGCAAGGGAGATTAAAAATGGTGACAGAGCAAGTGGATGCTACATGGGCACGCTCCCAGGAACAAAGTGGATATACAACTAAAACACATAGAAACTTCCTGAATAATTAAAAGAAGACACACTGGAGAGAACCCTGATACTCGAGGACCAAAAGTAGAGACCACATAAAGACTGGTAGGAGGGGTGGAGGTGCAAAAGGGCTGGCTGGGCCACCCACCTTGTGTTCCAGCAGAGAGAGGGCAGAGTGCACTAGAGCTGTATGAGCAGAAGCCAGGATTGGGGACTCAAGGGTTAGAGCTCAGAAGGCAGACACCTCTGGTTTCCTGTGCTGAGTCATTTCCTCACACAACAGAGGACATCTCTCCCACACAGATATTTGCCTTGCCTGGGGGAAAGACAGTTGACTCACCCTATTGGAAAACACTTTTTAAAAAATATATATTTCTTTATTGATTTCAGAGAGGAAGGGAGAGGGAGAGATAGAAACATCAATGATAGGAGAGAATCACTGATTGGCCGCCGCCTGCACACCCCCTACTGGGGATTGAGCCCGCAACCCAGGCATGTGCCCTTGGCCGGAATTGAACTTGGGACCCTTCAGTCCACAGGCCAACGCTCTATCCACTGAGCCAAACCAGCTAAGGCTGGAAAACACTTTTACTAGAGGCCACTTAAGAGACTAAAAATAACAGCCTCCAGGCAGAAGCAACTGCCCCACCCTGTTGAAAAAAACTCTCGCCACACCTGAGGAGGTAATACAAGAGGAATTGCCTGGAGGTAATTCAAGAGGAATCCTATCAGTCTGTAGGCAGAGGTGGTCTCTGGAGGCTTTGAGTCTTTGCCTTTTTTAATTAGTCAGAAACAGCATTTGACACTGTCTTGCACTAGAGATTGAGAGCTATAGAGGATCTACCTAAAACATAGTCACAAACCGAAACAGGCAGCCAAAATGAGGAGACAAAGAAACAACCCCCAAATGAAAGAACAAGAGAATTCTCCAGAAGAAGAGATAAATGAAGCAGAGATAACAAATTTATCTGAAACAGAGTTCAGAGTAATGATGGTAAAGATGCTCAAAAGCATGAGAAAAGATATAGTAACTATGAAAACAGAAATAAAGACTGACATAGCACCAATAAAGAACACATTGGAAGAAATACACAGCAGATTAGGGAAAGCTGAGGATCAAATCAGTGAATAAGAAGACAGGAATGAAAAAAATCACTCAATCAGAGAACCAAAAAGAAAAAAACAATTAAAAAACAGGAGGATAGGAGCTGTGGGACAATGTAAAACTTAACAATATTAGAATAGCAGGTGTGCCAGAAGAGGCAGAAGGGGAGAAAGGGATAGAGAGTATGTTTGAAGAAATAATGGCAGAAAACTTCCCTAACCTGGTAAAGGAAAAAGTCACACAAGTTCAGGAGGCACAGAGAACCCCAAACAAGAAGAACCAAAACAGACCCTCACCCAGACACATCATAATTAAAATGCCAAAAATGCCTGCCTCTGGAATCCCCCAGTCCCCACACTCCCCCAGCCGCCCAGGGCCAGCCTGAGGCGCAGGCAAGCCTCGGATGGCAGCTGCCCAGCTGACGCCCAAGGCACAGGCAAGTCTTGGATGGTGACTGCCCAGCCACCCAGGGCCGACCCGAGGCCCAGCCAAGCCTCAGGTGTTAGCTGCCCAGCTACCCAGGACCACCTGAGGCTCGGGTAACTAGGGCCGGCAAGGCTTGCGCTGCCAGCAGTGGCAGCAGCAGAGGTGTGATGGGGGCATTGCCTTCCCCTGATTGCCGGGTTGCCTCCCGCCCCTGAGGGCTCCCGGACTGTGAGAGGGGCAGGCCAGGCTGAGGGACCCCCCTCCAGTGCATGAATTTTCATGCACCAGGCCTCTAGTCAATAATAACCCTAAATGTCAATGGATTAAATGCTCCAATCAAAAGGCATAGGGTAATTGCATGGATACAAAATATGACCCAACTATATGCTGTCTATAAGAGATCCACCTCAGAAAAAAGACACACACAGAATGAGAGTGAAGGGTTAGAAAAATATTTTGCATTCAAATGGAAAAGAAAAAAAAGCTGGAGTAGCAATACTCATATCCGATAAAATGGACTTCAGAATGACAGCCATCACAAGAGACAATAAAGGTCACATAATACTAAAGGAATTGATCCAACAAGAGGATATAGCCTGGTAAACATATATGCAACCAATATAAGAGCACCTAAACATATAAAAAAGCTTCTAGAGGACTTTAATGGAGAGATTGACAACAATACAGTCATAGTAAGGGACTTTAACACCCTGCTGACTTCACTGGATAGATCTTCCAGATAAAAACTTAACAAGGAAATAGTGACTCTAAAGTACACACTGGATCAGATGGATTTAATTGACATTTATAGAACATTTCACCTCAAACCAGCAGAATATATATTCTTCTCAAGTACACTTGGATCATTCACAAATATAGGCCACATGTTAGGACACAAAACAAGTCTCTAGAAGTTCAAGAAGATTGAAATGATATAAAGCATCTTCTCAGATCACAGTGGAATGAAATTAGAAATCTACTACAGTAAAAACACCCCAAAATATTCAAACACATGGAGGCTAAATAACATGTTATTAAACAACTAAAGGCCCGATGCACAAAATTCGTGCAAGGGGCTCAGCCCTCACAGCCGGCTGTCTTGCGGCCCCATGGCCCCACCCACTGGTTGTTCCGGAAGGTCGTTCAGGAAGGTCATTCCACCAGATCGTTCCACCGTGTGGTCTAATTAGCATATTAGCTCTTTATTATATAGGATGAATGTGTTATCAGTGAGATTAAGAAAGAAATCAAAAACTTCCTGGAAACAAATGAAAATGAACCCACAACAACCCCAAATCTCTGGAACATAGCAAAAGCAGTCCTGAGAGGGAAGTTCATAGCACTAGAGGCATACCTCAAAATAACAAGAAAAATCAGCAATAAACTATTTAACCCTACAACTTAAAGAACAAGAAAGAGGACAACAAGAAAAGCCCCGAGTAAGTAGAACGAAGGAAATAATAAAGATTAGAGCAGAAATAAATAACATAGAAACTAAAAAAAAAAAAGCAATACAAAAAAAATCAATGAGCCGAAACCAGTTTGGCTCAGTAGATAGAGCGTCGGCCTGCGGACTCAAGGGTCCCAGGTTCGATTCTGGTCAAGGGCATGTACCTTGGTTGCAGGCACATCCCCAGTAGGGAGTGTGCAAGAGGCAGCTGATCAATGTTTCTCTCTCATCGATGTTTCTAACTCTCTATCCCTCTCTCTTCCTCTCTGTAAAAAATCAATAAAAAATATTTTTTTTTAAAAATCAATGAAACCAAGCATTGGTTCTTTGAAATTGATGAACCGTTAGCCAGACTCATCAAGAAATAAAGAGAGAGGACCCAAATAAAAAAAAAATCATAAATGAAAGTGGAGAAGTAACCACTGACACCACAGAAATACAAAGGATTGTATGAAAATACTGTGAATAGCTATATGCCAACAAGCTGAACAATGTGGATAAAATGGACAAATTCCTAGAAAAATACAATCTCCCAAAACTGAATCAGGAGGAATCAGAAAACCTGAATAGGCCAATAACAACTGATGAAATAGAAGTAGTAATCAAAAAATTCACAGCAAAAAAAAAAAGCCCAGGTCCAGGCAGCTTCATAGTGGAGTTTTACCAAACATTCAAAGAAGAACTAATACTTGTACTCCTCAAACTATTTCAAAAAATCCAAGAGGAAGGAACACTTCCAAACTCTTTTTATGAGGCCAGCATTATCCTAATTCCAAAACCAGATAAAGACACTACAAAGAAAGAAAATTACAGGCCAATATCCATGATGAACATAGATGCTAAAATCCTCAACAAAAATTAGAAATATTAGAAATCGGATCCAACAATATATTAAAAAGATCATACACCATGACCAAGTGGGATTTATTCCAGGGATCCAAGACTGGTACAATACTTGCAATTCACATAAACAAATTGAAAAACAAAAATTACATGATCATATCAATACATGCAGAAAAAACATTCAACAAAATCCAACATCCATTGTTGATAAAAACTCTCAGCAAAGTGGGAATAGAGGGAACATATCTCAACATGATAAAGGCCATACATGACAAACATACAGTGAATGTCATACTCAATGGGCAAAAACTAAAACGATTTTCCATAAGAATAGGAACAAGACAGGGAAGTCCACTTTCACCACTCTTATTCAACATAATACTGGAAGTGCTAGCCACAGTGATCAGACAAGAAGAAGAAATAAAAGACATCCAAATTGGAATGGAGGAAATAAAACTCTCATTATTTGCAGATGACATGATATTGTACATAGAAAACCCTAAAGACCCCACTAAAAAAACTACTGGATTTAATAAATGAATTTGGCAATGTAGCAGGATATAAAATCAACACCCCAAAATTGATGGCTTTTTTATACATCAATAATGAATTCTCAGAAAGAGAAACTAAATAAACAATCCCATTTACCATTGCAACAAAAAGATTAAGATACTTAGTAATAAATTTAACCAAGGAGGCAAAAGACCTGTACTTGGAAAACTACAGTACGTTGAAAAAAAGAGATAGGTGAAGATATAAACAAGTAGAAGAATATTCTGTCCTCATGGACTGGTAGAATCAACATCATTAAAATGTCCATACTACCCAAGGCAATCTACAGATTCAATGCAATCCCTATTAAACTACCAATAGCATATTTCACAGAGCTAGAACAAACACTACAAAAATTTATATGGAATAAAAAAAGACTCCAAATAGCTGCAGCAATCTTGAGAAAGAAAAATAAAGTTGGAGGAATCACAATACCATATTTCAAGTTCTACTACAAAGCCATCGTAATCAAAACAGCTGGGCACTGGCACAAGAACAGGCATATAGATCAATGAAACATAATAGAGAACCCAGAAATCGCCCAAACCATTATGGTCAATTAATATTTGACAAAGGAGGCAAGAGCATACAATGGAGTCAAAAGAGTCTCTTCAATAAATGGTGTTTGGAAAATTAGACAGATACATGCAAAAATATTAAACTAGACCACTACTTAGACCATAACCAAGAATAAACTCAAAATGGATAAACGACTTAAATGTAAGTTGTAAAACCATAAAAATCCTAGAAGAAACCATAGGCAGCAAAATCTCAGACATTTCCTTTTGCAATACATTTATGGATACATCTCCTAAGGCAAAGGAAACTAAGGAGAAAATGAATGGGACTACATCAAAATAAAAAGCTTCTGCACAGCAAAAGAAACCATCAACAAAATGAAAAGGGAGCCCACTGCATGGTAGAACATATTTGGCAATGATACATCTGATAAAGGGTTAATATCCACAATTCATAAGGAACTCGTACAACTTAACAAAAGGAAGACAAACAATCCAATTAAAAATTGGGCAAAGAACATAAACAGATACTTCTCCAAAGGGGACATACAAATGGCCAAGAGACATATGAAAAAATGCTCAAAGTCACTGTTCATCAGAGAGATGCAAATTAAAATGACAATGAGGTATCATCTCACACTTGTCAGAATGGCTACCATCAACAAATGACAAGTGCTGGCAAGAATGTGGAGAAAAGATAACCCTAGTACACTGCTGGTGGGAATGCAGACTGGTACAACCATTATGGACAACAGTATGAAATTTACTCAAAAAATTAAATATGGAACTGCCATTTGACCAGCAATCCCACTTTTAGGAATATATCCTAAGAAACCAGAAGCACCAATCAGAAAGAATGTATGCAACCCTATGTTCATAACAGCACAATTTGCAATAGCTACGATCTGGAAACAGCCCAAGTGCCCACCAGTAGATGAGTGGATAAAAATGCTGTGGTATATTTATACCATGGAATACTATGCAGCAGTAAAAAAAAAAAAAGCAGACGAAGAAGAATCTCTTACCCTTAGAGATAGCATTGACGGACCTGGAGAGTATCATGCTAAGTGAAATAAGTCAATCAGAAAAAGGAAATATCACATGATAGCACTTATATGTGGAATCTAAGTAACAAAATAAACTAGTGAACAGAGTGGATCCAAAGACATGGAAGCATGGAATAGAGTGCGGAATCTCAGAGGGAAGGCAGGGGAGGGTAGGTGGGTAATCAACCAAAAACCTTGTATACATATATGCATAACCCATGGACACAGACAATAGGGTGCTGAAGGCTTGGGGTGAGCTGAAGGGGGTCAATGGAGGGAAAAAGGGGGACATATGTAATACTTTCAACAATAAAGAATTATAAAAAATAAATAAAGGAAGGCAGGAAAGGAGAAAAAATAAATAAAACTGGTTGATAAGAAGAAGCAGAATATAAAAGATTAGTTCTGAATCACTCCCCCCACAACACACACACACACACACACACACACACACACACACACACACACACACAAAAGAAAAGTGGTAAAATAATCACTTAAACTCCAGAAAAATTTCCTTTTCCATACCTAGTAAGGCCCTAATGCATCCTGCTTTGGTTTTTCTCGAAATGGGCCTGAATAATTCCTATTACATTTCCCCATCGGCGCATGTTAGTTTGGTAGATTTTGGTTACTAGTGTTAAAGGATAATTTTTTTAAATGATAAAATCATGATTCTCATAAAAATATGAAAATAACATATATCAAAGATTTTACTAACTCTTAAGTTAAATGGGAAAATTAGATGATACAATAGGTTCAAAGGAGAATCCAAACAACAGACATTTATTGATTAGAGATATTGAAATGAATTTTCAAATGGCTGCCAAATTGGCTCTTGAGAGAGGGAGTTGTCATCCCACCAGACAGAATTTATTTGCATCGCTCTGGACAATAACTGCTACCTGTTTTCTCCACATTAATTTTAATCTCTAAAGAGTTATAAAATAGCCTAGTCAAAGGGAAAAGTGAATATCTTTATATGATCAAATAATCCCAACATTATAACATTTCATTAAAAGTATATTCAGCAATGGTAAGATATCTACACATATAATACCTTAATAAAAAATAAAAGTATATTCAGTAATCTTTTTTGTTTATTCCAATGTCTTAAGTGTTTCTTCATACTGGTGAGGCAGGATAATGAGAAGCTAGGAAAATTTCTTTGCAAGCGGAATATGGAAACTGAGACGGATAGTTAAACAAGAAGTATGCAGCCATCTAGTAAATCCTACCTTCCCTAAACCGAGGATACTTAAGAGTAAATAGTTTGCATTTCTCCTCCCCAACCAGAGGTTAAATAGCTTAAATCACCCTACTCAGGGAGATAGATAGCAGATATATCCAATTAGTGCCATTTGCCAATCACATCCAAGGACAGATGAAGTTAAGAAAATCTTATTTTGTCTCATCAACATAAAACTGATGAATATTCTATGAGATCCTCCCCTAATCTCCCAATCCCTTAAAAACCCTCAAAGTGAAGGTTCCAGTGTGTGTTTTTTCCCCTCCATCCCCACCCCCACACCTTTTCCTTTCCCCTCGTCTTCCCCCACAGGCCTGCATCTCCTAAATTCTAAGGGCCCCCAGGAGGCTTGCAACCAGGGCATTAATGGGCAGTAGCAGTTCTTCCTGGGCAAACCCCCTGAACCTGTCCCCAAAGTCCCCTTTTCTCTGACTTCTTAGTGAGCCAAAGCAGCCCCGCCTAGACTCATTTCCTCAACTAGTCTCTCTCCTGTTATCCTAGGCTAAGGTGACCAGATTTTAACATTGGTAAAGCAGGACACCATTGACCGGGGGGCGGGGGGGGGGGGGATTCTTGATTAAAAATTTGGTCTATATGGAGCAACAAAAATTTTCATAGAACGCAAAAATAGTATTGTAATATATTTTTTTAAATTTCAACATAAGTACAATTTACAAATATAATAAATAAAAAATTATGTATAGTATTATTTTATTCTTTGGCATATTTCTCATTTGAGTGAATTTTTTTTAGTAGATTGCTGTCGTTGTTTAAAAGGTCATGAATTTGCTGTAACGTAAGTCGTGTCACTTTCAAGGCCGGCGCTAGACTTTTTGCTGCCACTATAAAATATAAATAATACGAGTACTGTCTGCTAAATTCAAGAAAATTTATGTATTTATGAAATAAATAAATAAATTACTTACCTCAATTATCTGAATAGCTGATTTGTAATGACATCACTTGTTTAACTAGCTTACTAGCCCGCAGTACGATGTGTATCGTCTGAGAGACAGTTACAAAATGTTTTCATTGTTGCCAATCCCAAAAAATGCCAATGTTCATTAAGTCCAAACAATGGTGGTCGAATTCTAACAACTGATCAACAATGCGAACTTTGATAAGCAGTTCTTGATAATCAGTTCTCAACAATTATTTGTTATTATTAAAGTTTAACATTATAAAATTAACAAAAATAATATAAAACTCATATCCTGGCTAAATAGTCACATGGCCTCTGAAAACCGTGTATTCCCTTCCCATTCTCCCGCCATTCCCTAGCTTGTCGTGCATTCTTTCCAAAAATCGGGACTTTTTTAAAACGCCGTGGGACGCGGGACAAATTGTTAAAAATCGGGACTGTCCCGCCAAAAGCGGGACATCTGGTCACCTTATCCTAGGCCCTTCCTTTTTCACTGTTCCATCTTTCATAAGCATCCTCTAAAATTCACCTGGACTTGTGTTGTGACATTTTTCCTGCACAAAGTCAAGAACCCACACACTATGGGCCGGCCCTAAGCAGACCCACTAGGGGCCAGATCCCCTTTCTGGTAACATTAGTAAACAAATGATTCCCATACAGTTTTTCTCAGATCTCTAGGTGAGAAACATACTTTTTTGTCAAAGATCTGCAGACACAGGAAGGGAACCCTTGTGACCTCAGAAGGTGAATCAACCCTAGTGACCAAAGGATAATAGAACCCCTATTACCCAATCTCTTCAACCAGATTTTAAGCTGGAGACTTGCCTTATGCTGTTTACCTTCACAAAGTAGATGATAAGAAGTAGGTTACAGAAATATTTGCTAACTGATTGCTTGAAGTTAGCAAATTGAAACAAGAAATTGGTAATTGTGCTTGAAGATTTTAAATAACACTGACAAAACAACATAAACTAAAAAACACTCTTGCTAGCCTGCTATTATGAATAGTCAGAAACTGTAGATTCTTGTGATGTAATGAAGCAGTGCCATTGAACTCATTATCAAACCCTAGAGGCTTTGCTATTATCCTATTTCAAGAACAATTAAAAGTCTCTATAAAATGTATGAACAGCCGAAACCGGTTTGGCTCAGTGGATAGAGCGTCGGCCTGCGGACTCAAGGGTCCCGGGTTCGATTCCGGTCAAGGGCATGTGCCTTGGTTGCGGGCACATCCCCAGTGGGGGGTGTGCAGGAGGCGGCTGATCGATGTTTCTCTCTCATCGATGTTTCTGACTCTCTGTCCCTCTCTCTTCCTCTCTGTAAAAAAAAATCAATAAAATATATAAAAAAAAATGTATGAACAAATATACAATAAAAATCACTTAGGTTATAGTTTGTATATATAAATGATAGATGCCTGTAAAAAAAAGGGGGGCGGGGTGGGGGTTGCCTGTACAAAATACTAGGGGAAATAGGCTAATTATTTAGTTTTTTTAAATATATATTTTGTTGATTTTTACAGAGAGGAAGGGAGAGGGATAGAGAGTTAGAAACATCAATGAAAGAGAAACATCAATCAGCTGCCTCCTGCACACCCCCTATCAAGTTACATGCCCTTGATCAGAATCAACCCTGGGACCCTTCAGTCCGCAGGCCTATGCTCTACGTGCTGAGCCAAACCGGTTAGGGTAGTTTTTTCTTTTTTATTTGTTTGTTTTTTCCCCATCCCCTTCCCTAGCCCCAGGAAGCCACTGTTAATGTGAAAAGATAAAGGATAAAAGAGATTTAACCATGGAGGTTGCTAAGCACCCACCTAAATACAGCTAACAATGATACCTTGAAAACTGGGGAGAGGTCTTCCCTAATGGGAACAGATTGTTGGGGTTAGAAAGCCTGCCCTCCATAGAGATTAGCTGGCTCAGTTTGAGTGAGGAGGCCAATCACTGACCAGGAATCTCCATCTCCAATAACTGCATGAATTCTTTAGGCATCCTCTGGGAGCTAAATGTTAGACTAATGATCGTAGAAAGTAAATTCAGAATGTTATAGCAGCTAGTTGGGAACCCTCACATGGGCCTTAGGAGACTGACCAGTCACAGGGCCTTGTCTCAGTGCCAACTCATGGTCTCTTTTCTTCCTTTCTTGCCTTTGAATGCTGCCATGCCTCATTTTTCTGTCAGGCTCTAAAGACAAACCTATGACCAGGGCTTTCTTCTCTGCAGGAGTTTTGTTGTTAGTCAGAACCAGGAACTAAATTAGTGTGAAAAACCATGGCAGAAAAAAGGGAAGCTACAATGTTCTTAGAGTAGTTTCCCACTTAGTAAGTAACCAGTAGAAAACTATTTTTCACCCTCTACTTTTATTTCTCCAACTAGAGGCCCGGTGCATGAAAATTCATACACTGGAGGGAGGGTGCCTCAGCCCGGCCTGCACCCTCTCACAGTCCGGGATCCCACAGAGGCAGGAGGCAACCCGGTGATCAGGGGAAGGGGACGCCCCATCACACCTCTGCTGCTGCCACTGTAGGCAGCACAAGACTCAGCTGGCCCTGGTTACCTGAGCCTAGGGCCGGCCCTGGGTGGCTGGGCAGCTGCCATCCGAGGCTTGCCTGTGCCTCGGGCCAGCCCTGGGAGGCTGGGGGGCTGAGGGAACTGGGGGACTCTGGAGGCAGGTGCGTGAAGCAGCCTGGCCTGCCTGGGGATGGACCTCGCCTTGCTGCACACCTGCCACCCCAGCGGGGCTGAGGGTGCTGCCATCTTTGAGGGCGTGACAGTCAATTAGCATACTCCCTCTTTATTAGATAGGATGGGGAGAAAGGGTAGAGTTTTCCTCCTGCCCTAACCTTTTACTCTGCATTTAGATGTAAATGAATCTGAAGATAAAATCCTTTTAGAACACCCTGGAACTTTTCCTTGCCTAGGGAGAATTCTTTTAGAGACCAATATAATTTTTTTTTTAATCCTCACCCAAGGATATTTTTCCATTAATTTTTAGAGAGAGTGGAAGGGATGGGGAGAGAGAGACACATCAATTGGTTGCCTCCTGAACATGCCCCGACCAGGACTCAGGATCCAGCCACCCCCAGACTTAATTGCATTTATCTTTTACTTTTGAAAAACTTTCACCTAATAGATCTAGAAACCCAGCCTGTGACCCTGATGCAGACTTGACTAAAATAGTCTTGATTCATGTCAAATGAAAGCTAAAAACTCTGATCCCAAAGGGGAGCCTCAGATACTCAGCAGAGGCAGTTGGATGCCATAATCCTGAGATGGGCACTAAATGCACAGTAGGTCACTTCCAACCAGCTCAGTGCTTACACATCTGGTAAACCCAAGGACTAGTAGTCAATGATATCAGAGAATTTGCTTTCCTAATATGGGCAGATATAATTTATGAATTTTGTTGTTGTGTTTTGCTTGCTTGCTTGTTTTTTCTTTTACTCTTCTGTTTATTATTATATTTAAGATCTTTTTACTTCAAAATCTACCTACTTTTTCCTCCCTCAAGCCTCATTTCCAGAAGCCTACTTAGAGTGCCCAAATGGGTCCTTGCATTGCAGTCACACTTTTTCACTAAGGCAGGGGTGGGGAACCTTTTTTCTGCCAAGGGCCATTTAGATATATAGAACATCATTCTCAGGACATACAAAATTATCAACTTAAAAACTTGCCTGCTATATTTGGTCAAATATTTAATTACTCACCCCTAAGGCCTTGTCAGGGATAAAACAAATGATTTCAAGGGCTTTATATGGCCCAAGAGCAGAAATTCCCCACCCCTGCTCTAAGGTCTCTATCTTTGGTCTCTAAGAATATTTATTATTTTCTTTAAAACCTGTGTGAAATAAAAGACTTTACCTCTTTTTGAAGGAATTTCTCATGTCAAGGAACAGAGAGAACAGTATTTGAGGAGTGCAGTAGTGAGTAGGCTAACATTTCCCATGGCCCCTGAAATGTTATCCTGTAATTGTAACCAGTTAAGAATCACGAAATCTTTTCTTTTTTTAACCATTAGCAAAGATTTGGCCAATTTTAACATATTGTCCTTTATGTTATTAAATCAATATCAACTTTTATTTGCTCTCCAAGTAGAATAGTATAATATAGAATATACTTATTTACAATGTACATATCCTCAGAGGTACAAAAAATATATTACTCATCTGTACTTTGCTTTTATTATTTAACATTCATGAGATATGCTAATAATATAAACTTAAGAAAGTATAGAGAACATTGGTTTTATTTCTTAAAATTCCATTTCAGTTTTCTTTTTTAAAAATATATTTTTATTGATTTCAGAGAGGAATGGAGAGGAATAGATATAACATCAATGAAAAGAGTCATTGATCGGCTGCCTCCTGCACACCCCACACTGGGGACTGAGCCTTCAACCTGGGTATGTGCCTTGATGGGCATTGAACCGTGACCACCTGGTTCTTAGATGGACTCTCAACCACTGAGCCATGCTGGATGAGCCAGTTTTCTTTATGTATATAGTTTGTACCCTAATATTTCTTCAAGTAATTTCATGCTCAAAATATCAGCTGGGTTTTTGTGTGCTGGTGATAATAGAAGAACATTAAGAAGTGGAATGTTAGGATTCACCTCTATATAGTGAACATAAAAGATTATTCATTGAAGGTGGGAGAGGCTATGATGTGTGGGGGCAGGAGGTACATGGGAACTCTCTATACTTTCTGCTCAAGTTTGCTGTAAACTTAAAACAACTCTAAAAAAGTCTGTTAAGAAAAAAATTATCTGAGATTAAAAATGGCAGCAGAGTAGGAGGATGATGCACAGACATGCTCCCAGGAACAAGCTGGAATTACAACTGAAATATGGAAAGGCTTCCTGAATAATCAATGGAAAACTCATAGAAGAGAACCCTAATAACCAAGGACCGAAGGTGGAGATCACATAGAGACTGGTAGGAGGGGTGGAGGCGCAAAAGGGCTGGCTGGACATCCACAGATGGCAAGTGAAGTCCCAGAAATATATCACACCTGTGGAGGGGTGCCACTGAGAACTCTGGGATCTAATCCCAAAGCTGGGCTCCCCAGCAGAGAGCACCAAACTGAGGAGGGTACCCACATAACATCTAGCTGTGAAAAGCAGTGGGATGCTGTCTGCCAGAGAGTGGCAGCTGAAAGTTTGGGCACCCTCTTAAGGGGCCAATGCACAAAAATTCCCTGTGGAGCTACCCACCTTGTGCTCTGGCAGAGAGAGGGTGAAGTGGACTGGAGCTGTGAGAGCAGAACCCAGGACTGGGGACTTGGGGTATAGAGCTCAGAAGGCAGACACCCCAAGTTTCCTGGGCTGAGTCGTTCCCTCACACAGCAGAGGACATCTTTCCCCGCATAGACATCTGCCTTGCCTGGTGGGAGGGGGGGAAGACAGTTGACATACCCTACTGAAAAACACCTTACCCTGAGGCCACTTAAGAGATTAAAAGTAAAAATTAGCCTCTAAGTCAGAAGCAACTGCCCCACCCTGTTGAAAAAACTCTCATCACACCTGAGGACAATTGCCTGGGGGCAATTCAAGTCAGAATCCTATTAGTCTGTAGGCAGAGGCTGTCTCTGGAGGCTTTGAGTCTTTGCCTGATCCAATTAGTCAGAAACAGCCTTTAATACTGTCCTGCACTAGAGATTGAGAGGTATAGAGGATCTACTTAAAATATAGTCATGAACCCAAACAGACAACCAAAATGAGGAAACAAAGAAACAACCCCCAAATGAAAGAACTAGTGAATTCTCCAGAAGAAGAGATAAATGAAGCAGAGTTAAGAAATTTATCTGAAACAGAGTAATGATGTTAAAAATGCTCAACAGTATGAAAAAGATATAGTAACTATGAAAAAAGAACAGTCTGAAATAAAGAATGACATAACACAAATAAAGAACACATTGGAAGGAATACACAGCAGATTGTGAAAAGCTGAGGATCGAATTAGTGAATGAGAAGACAGAGTTGAAAATATCACTCAATTAGAGAACCAAAAAGAAAAAACAATTAAAAAACAGTACAGCTTAAGGGAGTTGTGGGACAATGTGAAATCTAACAATATTAGAATAGTAGGTGTGCCAGAAGAGGCAGAAAGGAAGAAAGGAATAGAGAAGGTGTTTGAAGAAATAATGGCAGAAAACTTCCCTAACCTGGTAAAGGAAAAATTTACACAAGTTCAGGAGGCACAGAGAACCCCAAAGAAGAAGAACCCAAACAGATCCACCCCCAGACACATCATAATTAAAATGTGAAAAATTAAAGACAAAGAGATAATCTTAAAGGCAGCAAGAGAAAAGAAAACTGTTACCTACAAAGGAGCTTCCATAAGGCTGACACCTGATTTCTCATCAGAAACTCTACAGGCCAGAAGAGAATGGCATGAGGTACTCAAGGTAATGGAAAGCAAGGATCTGAGACCAAGATTACTATATCCAGCAAGGCTATCATTCAAAATAGATGGTAAAATAAAGAGTTTCCAAGACAAAAAAAGGCTAAAGGAGTTCATCACCATCAAGCCAGCATTACAAGAAATGCTAAAGGAATTGCTGAGAAGAAACAGAGAGAGAAACCTAGCCATACAGAATTAAAATGGCTATAAATACCCTAATTATATAGGGTATTAAACCTAGCCATACAGAATTAAAATGGCTATATAATACCCTAATTATATAGGGTAAAACATGAATTTGGGGGCTATAAATAACTACCTCTCAATAATAACCCTAAATGTAAATAAATTAAATGCTCCAATAAAATGGTGTAGGGAAGCTGAATGGATACAAAAACATGACCCAACTATATGCTGTCTACAAGAGACCCACCTCAAAACAAAAGACACACACAGGATGAAAGTGAAGGGATGGGAAAATATTTTCCATGCAAATGGAAAAAAAAAGCTGGAGTAGCAATACTCATATCTGACAAAATAGACTTTAAAAGCATCATGCTAAGTGAAATAAGCAAGTCAGAGAAAGATAAATATCATATGATCTCACTCATTTTTGGAATATAATGAACAACATAAACTGATGAACAAAAATAGAGCCAGAGGGGGGAAATATTCTAGAATATAATAGAAGCAATCCTGTTATTTGCAGATTTTTAATATTTCCTACAACTTTTGTGATATCATAATATGTTAATGCAGTTTTGGTAATATTATTATGCTTAAAATCTTTTTATTCTTGAAATATTAACATATATTGCATGTAATATTATCAAATGTAAGATCATTTTTCTTGAATAATTGGTGTTTATTGCATGTAACGTTATCATATTTAAAATTGTTTTTCTTGAGATATTGTTTATTGCATGTAACATTATTATATTTAAAATCATTTTTCTTGAAATTAAAAAAAAAACGGGAAAAATTATCTGAGGAGGAGTGAAACAAGGCACCTTGTGTAGGGTCTTCCCTGGGCCATGTTCTGACACAAATAATAATTCACATTTATTGAATTTTCACCCATATGATAGACACTGTGCTATATGATTTACATGCCATAGCCAAGACTGCCCTTTGTTACAAGATATCTGTTCTTGGCTTCCCCTTTGTAATAAAACTCTCAATCTCTCAATTTTTAGCTGGGCATTTGGCTCCCTAGAATAAAAGCTTTATTTTCTAGCTGCCCTTGCAGGTAGGTATGGCAAGTAACTATGTTTCTACCCATAGAGCACAACTGCAGTTGGTGAATACCTTTTCTGGGCAGTGTAATGAGAGAGGGAAGGGAAGGGAAAGGAAGGGAAGGGAAGGGAAGGGAAGGGAAGGGAAGGGAAGGGAAGGGAAGGGAAGGGAAGGGAAGGGAAGGGAAGGGAAGGGAGGGGAAGGGAGGGGAAGGGAAGGGAAGGGAAGGGAAGGGAAGGGAAGGGAAGGGAAGGGAAGGGAAGGGAAAGGAAGGGAAGAGAAAGGAGGGGAAGGGAAGGGAAGGGAAGGGAAGGGAAGGGAAGGGAAGGGAAGGGTAGGGAAGGGAAAGGAAGGGAAGAGAAAGGAGGGGAAGGGAAGGGAAGGGAAGGGAAGGGAAGGGAAGGGAAGGGAAGGGAAGGGAAGGGAAGGGAAGGGAAGGGAAGAAAAGAGACCATGTTTTGGTCTCTTCTTCCTAATAGCTTGGCAATTCAGCTATATTCCCATACCTAGCTGAAAGCAAACCATGTGCTGACTGATGCCATTGCTTTAGGGGAAATGATAGGAAAGATTAATGATTTTTGTGTGTATTGGCTGCTGCTTGACACTTCTAGCAAAGTCTTGCAGGCTAGAAACAGGCAGTATAGAAGCAGAGAGTGAAGGGACTACACTGGCAGGCATCCTCAAACTACTGCCCGCGGGCCACATGCGGGTGTTTTTGCTGTTTTTTTTTTTTTTTTTTGTTTGTTTGTTTGTTTTTTACTTCAAAATAAGATATGTGCAGTGTGCATAGGAATTTGTTCATAGTTTTTTTTTTAAACTATAGTCCGGCCCTCCAACGGTCTGAGGGACAGTGAACTGGCCCCCTGTTTAAAAAGTTGGAGGACCCCTGGGCTACAGCTTTGCTAAGAGAGCTGCAACCTGTATGATGCCTGCAATCTAAGTTGATAATTTGGGCTTTTGTGGGATGAAAAGGACAACTGCACTGCACCCCAAACTGAAGCAGTTACAACAGTGGCTAAAACCCTGAAGCTTTAGCAGGAGATAAAACTAGTGCCTGTTCATACAAAAGCATCAACTGGCTTCAAAGAGCAGATTAACGGTTCTTTCTTCCCACCCAGGCCTGTTTTAAATGACTTCTAAAGAGCTCCATTAAATTGAGAGAGAAATAGATGGGTAGAATACTATAACTAATAAGCAAAATACCAGTGTTTAGGCTTAAGAAAAAGATGTCTAGCCAAGATCTTTGGCTGCAAGTTAAGGACAAGGAATTGACTGAAGATAAATAAAAAGGAATTCCTATTTGAAAGAATTATATTGGAGGAATTTCTGAGATAGCAAAGCTAGGAACCATGAGTATTGAATTAGTCTTCTAGGGCTGCCATAATAAAATACCACTGACTGGATGGCTTAAACAACAGAAATTTATTTTTTCACTGTTCTGGAGGCTAGATGCTCAGGGTCAAAATGTTAGTAGGTTTGGCTTCTCCTGAAGCATCTTTCCTTGGCCTTTCCTCTGGTGTTTTTCTCTTCTCTTAAGAACACCAGCCATTATGGATTAAGGGGCTACCCATATGACCTCATTTAACTTTAGTTGCGTCCTTAAAGGCTCTATCTCCAAATACAATCACATTGTGGGTTAAGGCTTCAACATGTGATAGGGATGGGGTGGGGGGACACACAATTTAGCCTATCTACATTAATAAAAGAGTAAGATGCAAATTGAT
The DNA here is from genome assembly GCF_027574615.1 of Eptesicus fuscus. Lineage (NCBI taxonomy): Eukaryota > Metazoa > Chordata > Mammalia > Chiroptera > Vespertilionidae > Eptesicus > Eptesicus fuscus. The sequence continues at coordinate 82,355,191 of NC_072479.1, forward strand.
CGTACCCTCGCGACACCCACCAGCCAATCAGGAGTGAGTGTGCAAATTAACTCAACAAAGATGGCAGGTTAATTTGCATACACAGGCGCTGAGCAGCCGGGAGCGGGGCGGGATGCTTGCATCGTCGCCATGGTGACGATGCAGGTTTTCCGCACCACCCCAGATGCTCTGGGCCTCTGGGCAGTGTGGGAAGGTGGAAATGCAGCTCCAGGCTGGAGCGAAGGCAGTGCTGGCAGCCAGAGGAAGGAAGGCCCATTCTTGCACAAATCTTCATGCATCGGGCCTCTAATAAAAACAATAAGAAGAAAAGGAGTTCATCACAGAGAGCAGAACCCAGGGCAGTCTGATAGGTTAATCAAGAAACTCCATTCCTAGGCTAGGGAGTCCTTGTACTGTTTGATAATTTTCCTGGACCAGTGCCAGTGAGTGTTGTGTAAAAGTTTTGTGTCTTTTCCCTTATCAAATTGGAATTTTAATTAAGGGTATCATATTCTTGTTTCAAGATTAAATATTCAGTATGAGTGAGCAGGTTGGGCAAATAACTTTTACTTTATGGGTTTCTGGACTATGAGTGGCTAAATCCTGCCATGATGAAGATGACTGAATACCACTTAGTGTTTCTGGACTTTGAGCTTAATGCAGTAACCAGATGGCACTTTGGAGTTATGTCTCAAAGGGACAGCATCTCTATATTAAAAAAGGGAGCCCTTGGAAGAGTGTACTATGGCAAAAACAGCTATTTGTTCCCTATCTGCTTTCTCCTTCTTTTAAGTTTTAGCTGAATATAAGATTTCCTGAAGTAAAGATTACTATTCCCAGCATCCCTTGCAGCTGTGTGACTTTTCCAGGAAGTAAAAAATGGACAAAGCTTACTTTACCTACTTTTTTCTCTTTCCTGCTGTCTAGAATGAAAACATGAATTTGGGGGCTTCATTGCCCATCTTAAGCTATGAAGTAAAGCTGCCTGCTATGGCAGTGAACAAAAATCTAAAGAGCCAGATCCCTGTCACTCTGGAATGACTACCTCTTGGTTGCTTTAACAGAAAGAAATTATACTTTTAAAACCAGTATTATTTGGGATATGCTGAGTTGTTCTGCTGTCAATTTGGCTAATCTGGGCAATATGTTTCCCATAATCCCCTTCCCTGTATGATTCAAGGATTAGAGTTGTCCACAGGAATTTGCTCATGAGTGGGTTTAGCTTGCTTGTCCTCTCTCTGCTGTTTTATACTAGGTTCTTCTCCCCAATCACTAGTCCTGCTGATCAACAACAGCCATAGGCCCACCACCAGACACTTAGCAGTAGAATGGAGAGTACACAGAGGTTGTATCTATGAAGAGGCATTGCTTCCCATAGTATGCTCAGCAAGATCCCCATTCACAGGCCCACTTTGGCTAATGGACATGCTTGGCGTCTCAGATTTTCTTGCAAGCTTCAGCTTGTCCACCCACTACAGAACTTCAGGAGGAGTGCTTAGTGACTATTCCTCTAACTTCTCCTTCCTGATCTTTACTTCCTCAGCTCCTCCCACAGTTGTGTAAGCTCTAATTCCTGTAATAAGTCCCTTGTCCAATAAGATATGTAGTAGCTCTATTCCATCACTGAACCTTCACTAACACATTAGGTTTTTTAAGACATCTGTAGATAACTTTTTTACCAATGGAGTCACATGCATTATCCCTTCAATCTTCCTAAGAACCATAGGAAGTGGCACTATTATTTCCTTCATTTTACAGATGTGAAAACAGGTTTAGAGAAGTAACATTTTCACTTACGTGCAACAAGTAAGTGGTGAAGCCACATTTATAACCCAGTTTACCTGATAGAACCTGCGAACTTAATAATGTATACACTTACTGTCCCAGAGTTCTACTGTGATTCTTATCTGTTCTTTAATAATTTTTATGTTGAAAGTTGATCATGCTACCTGATCAGACAACCACATCATATGAACAACAACCAATAAAGATTGCAAATATGTCACCAGTGTACAATTAATACTAGCTTGGAAAAGAATCAGTTTTATTGAAAGTCTGTTTGTCTGTTTCCACTTCAGCTCCCCCAAAGTGGAACCCCTGATTAGGGAGAGATCCAGTCCAGGCAAGGGTTAGAGTCCACTTTTGAGTTTAATATTTAAAAGCTGAGGAAATATTAATGACATACCCTAGCATATTGCTTACTAAAGCAGAGACTTTGGGCTAAGTTCCCACAATCAATCTGTTGTTGCCAGGGCTGACCAGCAGACCCTGAGCAATGGGTGAATGGATTATTCTGACACAACATTTTCTGTGAAAGAGAGGGCTAAGGGACTGCCTAACTAAAGGAACCAGGCAATCTTGATTGCCTGCCCTGTTAGGCTTTTATTGCAGCAGCACTTTGAGATAAAGTTTATCTTTTACTAGTAGATACAATCAGCAGGGTAAGTAATATTAGGAGGACACATGTGCTTGTAATGTCCTTTAAGCTAGGACACACAAAAGATTAAATATAAGGATTCCAGTAAATACCCAGGGGTCTGCTTGTGCACAGACTTGTTTGGAAAGGTCAGGGAATAATTAGGGGTGCCACCTTCGGCACTCCCCTAAGTCAGGATTCCGATAAACAGGGTGGGCGGCCTTCTGCATACTTCCCTTTTCTCAGAATGTCCTCTTTACAAACTTTCCAAGCAAGTCTCGCGTGCTCACCAACATCTCCCCCTTTTTTGTTTTGCTGAAAGTAGAAGACAGAGGGAGGTGTTGAACTTTCTGCTTTGGAATGTCAGGGTCCATGAAGCGCATTTACTGCTCCGCTTCTGAATTTACAAACTATAAGAAAAACAAAAAGAGCAATGGTTAGTTATCTGGAATGCGTGGAGTGTGCTTACACTCCAATAATTGTTCAGCCTCTGCCATCAGCTTCATCATTCCTCAGGTTATTCCAGGGGCCATCAAGGTCCAGGGTTGGTGCAACGTTCAGCACTATGGAGTCCCCAGGCCCAAATTCTTCATTTCTGGAAGAGGATTGGTTCAGTGCCATGCCATGATAGGGTTTAATCTGGTGAGATGGAATCCACAGAGGCCCTGTGGGGGTAGAAACACGTGCATATCCTCTCCCCCATGTTAATAATTCATTGGGTCCCATCTAGTTATTAGTATCCACATCTCACCACAAGACTTGTGGTTTCTGAGGTGGGGTTATTGAGAATTGAAAATGATAATTCCGATTTAAAAAATTAAGGATAAAGAATGCTTCAGATAATAGTATAGCAGGGTCCTTGAGTCCCATATTCCTTCTTTTTTGTTTCACTAGCATATGCTTCAGGGTAACATGGGCATTTCAACGATGGCCTGCCCTTGTGGATTGTAAGGGATTCCTATGGAATGCTGGATGGACCAAGTTCTGCAAAAGGTGGTGAGACCATGGCTGCATTATCAGCTTTTATCTTGGTTAATATTGCTAAATTGGAAACAGGTCTTATTGAATTCATGCAAACAAACATATTCCCACTTATTAAAAAATTGCCAAATACTGGAGGGACAGGTAGGGAGAGAAATGTGTAATTTACCAGATTGCTTTAAAAATGCTTCCTTTTGCCGAAACCGGTTTGGATCAGTGGAAAGAGTGTCGGCCTGCAGACTGAAAGGTCCCAGGTTTGATTCCAGTCAAGGGCATGTACCTTGGTTGCGGGCACATCCCCAGTAGGAGGTGTGCAGGAGGCAGCTGATCGATGTTTCTTCTCTCATCGATGTTTCTAACTCTCTATCTCTCTACCTTCCTCTCTGGAAAAAATCAATAAAACATTTTTAAAAAATAAATAAATAAATAAATAAAAATGCTTCCTTTTATCTGAAAAACAAAAAGTTTAAGAATCAGCAATACTTGCAAATAACATGGAATCTTGTCTTTTCTGCAATATACAATATTCCACAATAACAATCAGAACTATAAATGAAAACATAATATGGTTATTATTATTTGACAAAGCTTCCTATGTACCTTAAGCAGAAAATTTTCCTTCAGGAGAGAGAAAACAAATACTTGAAGCATTCAAGAGACTATTAGAACGATCTAAAGCCAATTCTAGGTCAAGAAAATGTTTCTTTAAATTCAAACCCTGGAAGGATTATCAAATTTATTTTGCCAAAAGATCATATATCAAAGTGTGTTAGACACAAACATAGGCTAGCAAACTTCAGTTTTCATGATTAAAAGATGGCTTTTAAAAAATACCTGATTAATATAACTTATAATCATTTTAATAATTTATAGGACTAGGAAAGGACTAACTAAATTAAGGTTTATTCTCTAACTTCATTTGTCCTTGGGTGTAGTCAGCAAATGACACTAATTGGATTTCTGCTATCAGTCAGCTATCAGTCTCCCTGAGTACATTGATATAAGCTATTTACCCTCTGGTTAGGGAGGCAAATGCAAATCATTTACTCTTAAATGTCCTTGGTTTAGGAAAGATAGGATTTACTAGATGGCTTCAAATTGCTGTTTAACCATCTCAGTTTCCCTATACTACTTGTCCTGGTTCACTGGCCTGTGTCATTTATATAACTTCCTTTCAACATTTCTCTTTACAAACATTCTACAACTTTCACAAACCTTTCTTCAGAACCCTACAATTTTCAGAAATAACCAGCTTTAGAATCCACTTTCTTTTTTCTTCAAAATGCATCTCCATGCCTCGTGCTTTATTACACCAAAGTCATAATTTCTTTCTAATTAGTTAGAATTCTTAACCCTTAGAAACCTTAATTTTTTAGGTGACACGTAAGTAATTAACATTCCTCAGATTAGCAATACATTCACATTTTAAGAACTATTTCAGCCGAAACCGGTTTGGCTCAATGGATAGAGCGTCGGTCTGCAGACTGAAAGGTCCCAGGTTCGATTCCGGTCAAGGGCATGTACATTGGCTGCGGGCACATCCCTGGTAGGGGGTGTGCAGGAGGCAGCTGGTCGATGATTCTCTCTCATCGATGTTTCTAGCTCTCTATCCCTCTCCCTTCCTCTCTGTAAAAAATCAATAAAATATATATTTTTTAAAAAAAGAACTATTTCAAATAAAATACAAGACTTATTCATTAACAGATTTAAATCCTCCTTTAGATTCTCCATAGGAGGCAAACTCAGATTAATTAATATTTCAGGAGCCTGTTATTTCAAAATACCTAGATATTTAATAATTTTTACTATTTAATTCAGCAAACTCCAAAGTTTTAAGTTACCAAAGACTTTGGAAAACTATATTAGGCATATATAATTACCACTGAAAAAGCTTTATCATATACCCTTCATTTAAGTTATATTTATTTTGCCTTGACAACTTTGAGATTTTTAAAGCCAATTATTATTACCCAAGGCATTTTCTTGGAAAATTTTGTAACAGGGATAACTCACTGGCCTTCAGTGGCTTTAATGTTAAAGTACTCTTTTTTTTCTTTTTTGTTAGAAAAATGGGAGTGGCCCCCACACTGCTATTTCTGCAGCCTACTGAAGGGCACTTCTACAAGTCTTACCTTCTAGGAAAAAGCCTTGGGGTTTTTTAAATGATTATTTCCCATATTATTTCTTTCTGAGTAGACTAACAAATCTTGCATATAAGAAGAGATCTTAAAAACAGAAACAGAAAAAAAAAAACCCTACAGTAAATAAATGAGTACTCATAAAAAAGTGGACTGGGACATTAGCCTTAGAATCTTATCTCACACTGACCCAGCCCAGCAAAAGGGTTCTGAATGGCATAAAGCCCAAACAGCAGAAACAGAGGATTCCCTATGTTTATAGAATGGCGAAGCGTAAACTAAAGTCCCCCAAAGTAAGAAAGCAAGCAAAGAACATCAATAACCAAGTTACATTACAAACAAACAAGAACTTTAACCAGCTAAGAGTTTCCTGTGGGTGATAACTTGAGAGGGAGAGTGTGAAAAATCCCCAAGATTAAGAATTCTTGGCAGCGGCTATGTGTTCAGCCTGCTAACAGTAGCTGGGGCCCTTTGCAAAGTGAAATATGCCTCATCTTTAAACAAATTAAACCAAACAACAAAGACACATAAAACAACAATCAACAGACACTCATATACAATATGGGCATATACAACAGACACTCATATACAATATTGGCATCCATAACACAGAGACAATACTAAATAAATCAGAGTTCTTTTCATGGATCTTTCAGAAGATGTTTTACATTGCCAGGACTTACAGCCAGATGTAGCCCAGAGGGCTCCCAGGTGGGGTTGCCAGTGAACACCCACAAGCAGCCTGTTGTTCACAGAGCTCATCATATTCTGCTCTCCATAGAAAATATTGACTGGCATCTAAAGTCGTTTTATCTAAAATCTGCCAGTCCCAAGGCATCAAGTGGTAATTTTCAGACAAAGCATTAAGGAGTCCTTTTGCGCCAAAACCGGTTTGGCTCAGTGGATAGAGCATCGGCCTTCGGACTGAGGGGTCCCGGGTTCAATTCCGGTCAAGGGCATGTACATTGGTTGCGGTCACATCCCCGGTAGGGGGTGTGCAGGAGGCAGCTGGTCAATGTTTCTCTCTCATCGATGTTTCTAGCTCTCTGTCCCTCTCCCTTCCTCTCTGTAAAAAATCAATAAAATATATATTTTTTTAAAAAAAGGAGTCCTTTTGTAAACAGAATATTAGCCCCATTCTCTCTAACACTTTTCTTTATTTCTTTAAAGGTATTAAAGGAAAGTGGTTCATGTAGCTGATTACCTTGCTGATCTTGCATAACTGGGCAAGCCAAAAGCTCTCCTTCTAACATAGCTTGCCAGACACATGATACCATAACTGAGATCTATCTAGTTGATGAGTCTTCCCACACGGGAGGCGAAGGATCAGGGGCCTTAGATATTACAGGCTTTACAGGCTCTGCTTCAGGAGGAGGCGGGGGTGGTAAATCCTCCTGGCGATCTGTAGGCTTTTGATACTCCAAATGTAGTGGGCATAGTGCAACTTGAATAAGAGCCCACATAGTTAAAGATGACAAAGGGACTCATTTTCCCTGGGCCTGATTTCTCTTTAAATTCCTACCTACTTGTTTCCAGAGATCACAGTCTAATATTCCAGCATCAGGGAACCAAGGGTTATAAGTTATAATAATCTGCAAAAAGGCCCTTTAGTTGTTTTCTTATAACTGAGGCACCATTCACTTTTAACAACTGTTTAAGCACTGTTATATATTGTTTTATGGACAACTTCTGTCCCATTATGAAACCTTAGCTGAAAAACAATTCCCTTGAATTTGGAAATCCCAAGGGAATCAAAAATTATAAATTATAACAGTGCCATAGGCTCTTTAATTGTTCTTCTATAACCGATGCACCATATGCTTTTAATAACCTTTTAAGTAACAAAGAAATCTGTTACTCGGTGGACAGCTGCTCTCCTATTGTGAAACCTTAGCTGAAAAACATACCCTCAAACTTGGAAATCCCAAGCGGACTCCAATGACTTACTATGCAGTTACTCTTCATTTCCTTCCTCTTCATTTTTGAGATTTCCACTGCATCTTGTTGCATTCCTTGGTTCTAACATGGGGCACCACCTTGTTGGAGCTGACCAGCAGACCCTGAGCGATGGATGAATGGATTATTCTGACACAACATTTGCTGTGAAAGAGAGGGCTAAGGGACTGCCTAGATAAAGGAACCAGGCAGCCTCGATTGCCTGCCTTGTTAGGCTTTTATTATAGCAGCAGTTTGAGATAAAAGTTTATCTTTTAGATACAATCAGCAGGATAAGTAATATCAGGAGGACACATGTGTTTGTAATGTCCTTTAAGCAAGGACACCCAAAAGATTAAACATAAGGATTCCAGTAAACACCCAGGGGTCTGCTTGTGCACAGACTTGTTTGGAAAGGTCAGGGAATAATTAGGGGCGCCACCTTCGGCACTCCCCTAAGTCAGAATTCCAATAAACAAGGTGGGCAACCTTCTGCATACTTCCCTTTTCTCAGAATGTCCTCTTTACAAACTTTCCAACCAAGTCTCGTGTGCTCCCCAACATAGTGTGTGCGTGTGTGTGTGCACCAAAGAGGCACTAATTCTCATAATGTTTATTAAATCATCTTGAATTCAAGAGTTGCAAAGCAACTTAACTCTTTAAAGAAGACACATTGGAGAATAGACATATTTGCACACATTCTGGCCCTTTGTCTCAACATTTTAGTGTGTATTTCCTTGGAAAAAGGATATTCTCTTAGGTAACCACTGTAGAGTTATCCAGCTCAAAAATTTAATTCTATAAATCATATTCTGATTTTGTCCCAATAATTTTCTCCTTGGCAATTTTGTTGTTGTTTTCAGATGGAGTCCAGGGTCACATTCTGCATTTAGTTGTCATGTTTTAATCTCCTTCTATCTGGAAAACCTTCTTAGTCTTTCTTTGCTTTTTCATAACATTGACATTTTTAAAGAATCTATTCTATTTTATAAAATGTTTCTCAATTTGGGTTTGTCTGATGTTTACTTATGATTTAATCCAGGTTATGCATTCCTAGCTGAAAAATGACAAAAGTGATGTGTCCTTAGGATATCAGATCTGGTGAGAACACTAATACTTGGTTTTGTTTTTACTGTTTTCTATTGTGATGCATATAATTTTTCTTCCCAAAATCAGCCACCATCAGTCCTGAAAAAAACAAAACAAAAGAACGGGTCAGAGCTTGATATTGAAAATGAAGTCAGACCTATGGTGTATTTTTGGGATTTCCACAAGTAAGAGAGAAAGAAGGTAGGCAACATAGAGAATTGCTATGAAGTACTTTTGAATTCTCTCAGATCTCAATACTTGTTAAGGAACTGCATCATCATTATCTTGGCCTATGAAGAAGACATATGGTCATCCTATATAATAAAGAGCTAATATGCAAATGGTCATCACGCCCTCATGCCATCATGCTGTAACAGATCAGACACTCAACACTGGGGAGAGAGGAATGGGCCCAGCCAGGCACAAATGAGCTTGTGAGAGAGGAATGGGGACCAGCCAGGCTGTGGCCCGGAAGAGGGACAAGCCGCCCACCCCATGGTCCTGGGAGCCTGTGGCTGTGGCCTGGGCAAAGTCGCCTGCCCACGGTCCCCTGCAGCTGTGGCAGGCCCTGGGTGAAGCTGGCCTGGGTCCTGGGTGCCTGTGGCCAGCCAGAGGGAGGGAAGCCTGGGTCCCGGGTGCCTGCAACTGGCCAGAGGAGGGAATCCTGGGTCACGGGTGTGGGGCAAGGCAGAGGTGGTTAGGGGTAATCACGCCAGCAAGGGAGCAGTTAGGGGCAATCAGGCAGGCAGGCAGAGGTGGTTAGGGGTGACCAGGCAGGCAGGCAGAAGGGTTAGGGGTGATCAGGCAGGCAGGCAGGCAGGTGAGTGGTTAGGAACCAGTGGTTCCAGATTGCAAGAGGTAGTTGGACATCCCCCGAAGGGATCCTGAATTGGAGAGGGTGCAGGCCAGGCTGAGAGACACCCCCCCCCCATGCACAAATTTCATGCACCAGACTTCTAGTATCCCATAATGATACTATTGTATCATTATGAAAGGAGAAGGGGAAGGCCAGACTTTATAGGCTTATTCCCTACAAAATACTGGGGGAGGGAACCACATAGGGAAGATAGATGCATGCCCAGTAAAGTTGGGGTGACATAGGGAAGGTACTTGTCTGTCAATCACCCCTGGGGACAGAGATGGTTGGCCAGAATGGGTGTGGCCACTTCAAGCCCACGAAAATTTGGAGTACATAATTGCCCAAAGGAGTTCCCTCTCTTGTGCTCTTGGGACTCTTGTTGCTCTGGGCATCCTCTCTTGCACTTGCCGCTATGGCCCACAGCCATGTGGATCCTACATGCAATGGATTATGGACTGCAGCTAGCCTGAGGCTGAACTGGACTTGGCTCCAACATGGAAATAAAACTCTGGACACTGGCTCTGATTTTAGCTCTACTGGACTAAAGGAAATGGAACTTTGGAAACCCAGGGGTATAATTCTGTTAGGGGCAAAAATAGAATGCTTGGGACTAGCTATATTAACAAGAAATAATCATGTTCTGTTAACTGTGATTGCCTTGTTTTGATTAAAGAAAGGACATTCTAACCTGGCTGGGAGTTGTACATCCCCAGGACCATGGGAGTCAACCTTGGAATGCTGTCCATTCTCATTCAAGAACTGCCTATTAATATGGAAAGATTAATAACCTTGTTGCCCAAACAATAGAATCCCACCGCAGTCTGCATAGCCTACTTCCCCATACTTGTAACCCCTACTTCCCCATATAATCTTTGTCGTACCCAATATAAGCATCTGGCTTATGGGGGGTTGCAAAGCAAATTTTTGTGGATGACCTCCTGCTCTCCCATACTGCTGGCATTATTGGAATAAACACTCATATATGACTCAACCCTGTCTCTGCTTAATTGGCTCAAGTAGTGACAGGACCCCTTGGTTGTCTTGTAATAATTCCACAGAAATAAAGCTTTCTACTATATCGCATTCTCCTGTACAAGTTTCAGAAAATTCCTTTCTAAGGATATCATAAGAACTCCACCTGCAGCAGTAACTGGGGAGATGAGGCACATGCCTCTCCATTAACAATAATACTGTTTCTATATATATGCAGACAGCTTTCTCCTGCTAACACATGGCTCAGCCTGATGGCTTTTTCTCAGCCCAGGTGTAGAGTAGTTTCTAAGTGCTGGGGAGTTAACACCTCTGGGAACAATCTTCACCTAATGACTGATAAGAATCCTATCTAATAAAGAGGGAATATGCTAACTGACCATCACTCTGTCACAAAGATGGCTGCACCCACAGCTGAGGCCAAGTTTCCATAAGGAGCCTTAAGGAGCAATCAGCAGGAACCTGAGGCTATGCCCTCCCCAGCCCCCATGGGGCTTGACAGGGGACTTCAGGCCACGTCCCCCACCCAGCAGGGTTTGACAGGAGATCTCAGGCCGTACCCCCCACCCAGCAGGGCTTGATGGGGACCTCAAGGTGCACTTCCCATCCTGGTGCCGGGCTATGGGACCTCAAGCTGCTCCCCCTGCCCCAGGGCCAGGCTGGGGGACCTCAGGCCACACCCCCACCAGGTGGGGCTTGACAGGGGACCTGAGGCTGCACCTCCCTCCTGGTGCTGGGCCGGGGACCTGAGGCTGTGCCTCCCCACTTAGTGGGGCTTGACGGGGAACCTCAGGCCATGCCACCCACCCAGCGGGGCTTGATGGAGGTCCTCAAGGCACCCCCCCCCCCCGCCCCAGTCTGGGCTGGGGGACCTAAGGCCAACCCCCACGTCCTGGTGCCGGGCAAGGGGACCTGAGGCTATGCCCCCTGCCCAGCAGGGCTTGACAAGGGTGGGACTGGCCTGGTCTGGATCTAGCCCAATGTGGGGAGGGGGCTGGCCAGTTCTGGGTCTCACATGATTTTGAGGTGCATGTGGGTGGTGGGGACTTGACTCTGGGTCCCGTGGTGAGCCCCAGACTCTGACAGGAGGAAGGTTTTCATATACATTTTACTAATTTTCTTTCATCTCTGACACTACTATTATAGAGAAAGGACAAATAGCAATATTAAATTATTTCCTCTAATCAATCCCCTTTTAATGTGCACGAATTTCATGCACTGGGTCACTAGTTATAGAATAACCCAGCTTCTTCTGATAAGACAACTTCCTAGGGCTCCTATCAGCATTGATCCTCAGTTGCCCCAGTGGTAACTTGCTAATTAATGTAACTGGTCTAGATGTCCTCCTTTCCCAGTGTTATTTCCCCTATCCTTTATCAACGCTTTCTAGGATTATGCCCCAAAGTGCTTGCACTGAAATCTTTTGCTTAGGAATCTTAAGAATCTATCCTAACAATAAAGATTTAAAAAAAGAAAAAGAAGAAGAAGAAGAATCTATCCTAAGACAATTTAGTTTGGACATACCATTTTAAACAAGGGCTCTAAATTATGGAATGACTAGATAAAGGAAAGGGGCTTGGTTGGCTTTTTTAAACTATTGCCCAAAATAATTGCCTAAAATTCTCCATTTTATCAGGCTTGAAATTCTACCCATTAGAGATGCATATAGGGTGTCAGGTATTAATTTGGGAAATTAAAATACCCCTTGCAGGATTAAAAAGTGGCTATCACTTTTTTCATATCTTAGGGAAAATTAATTGGTTACATTGCTTTCCTCTTATTAATATTCAAGCTGTCCTAAGTATTTCTCAGAAGAATCATTAACTATCATGGAGTAAATTTCTACTTCCTCATTTTGGGGCAAGCTTAATCAAACTGTCTATGTCAGGAGGAGTATAATTTGAACTCTACACCTGAAATTTGGAGTTGAGAGACTGAATATACAAGTGGACAATGGCCAAATCATATATATGTGTGTGTATATATATATATATATATATATATATAATAACTCTGACCCATGAAGGGGATTATAACATGCCACCTAAAATATGCTATTTGGGCATGTTGATAATTTTGAACTCAAAGCAATTGAGAAACTATTTTCCCCCTTACTGCCTAAAAGCGGGCCTAAGTTTCCATGAGAAAGGGGTCTTCTTTGTACAAGAAAGAAGGGAAAACATTCTTCTTATTGGAGACAGAGAATCAACACCAACATGAGTCTGCATGAACAAACCTTACTAAAATAATCCTTATCTTCCATTAGTTTCCCCCATGTATTGCATAGTCACTTTCCCAAAATTTACTGCCCATAGAAGGCCAACCAAAGCCCCTTTCCTTTATCTAGTCATTCCATAATTTAGAGCCCTTGTTTAAAATGGTATGTCAGCCACTTTGGGTTTTTCACTTCTCTACGAAGCCCCCATCCCAAATAAAAACAGAAAATTAAATGCAATTTGTATGCTTTTCTCCCTTAATTGGTCGTCAGCTTAATTCTCAGGGCTCAGTCACTGAACCTAACATGGTGAAGAAAAGTTTTTCCTCCCCCACACCCACAAAGTGACCTGCTCAGGAAACCAATCTATTATTTACAACTAGTGGCCTGGTGCATGAAATTTGTGCATGGGGGGGAGGATCCCTCAGCCCAGCCTGCACCCTTTCCAATCGGGGACCCCTTGGGGGATGTCTGACTGCTAGTTTAGGCTCGATCCCAGGGATTGGGCCAAAACCAGTAGTAAGACATCCCTCTCACAATCTGAGACTGCTGGCTCCTAACCACTCACCTACCTGCCTGCTTGATTGCCTCTGCCTCTGCCTGCCTGCCTGATCGGCCCCAACTGCCCTCCCCTGCTGACCTGATCTCACCCCTAACTGCTCTCTCCTGCCAGCCTGGTTGCCCCCAAGTGTCCTCCCCTGCTAACCGGATCTCGCCCCCAACTGCCCTCCCCTGTCAGCCTGATCTTGCCCCCAATTGCCCCCCTCTGCCAGCCTGGTTGCCCCCAAACTGCCCTCCCCTACCAGCCTGATCTCACCCCCCAACTGCCCTCCCCTGCCACCTTGGTTGCCCCCAACTGCCTTCCCCTGCTGGCCAGATCTTGCCCCCAACAACCCTCCTCTGCCGGCCTGATCTCGCCCCTAACTGCTCTCCCCTGCCAGCCTGATCGCCCCTAACTGCCTCTGCCTGCCTGATCTTTCCCCCAGCTGCTCTCCCCTGATGGCCTGATCTCGCCCCCAACTGCCCTCCGCTGTCAGCCTGATCTTGCCCCCAACGACCCTCCCCTGCCAGCCTGGTTGCCCCCAACTGCCCTCCCCTGCCAGCCTGATCTTGCCCCCAATGACCCTCCCCTGCTGGCCGGATCTCGCCCCCAACTGCCCTCCCCTGATGCCCTGGTTGCCCCCACCTGCCTTACTCTGCTGGCCTGATCTCACCCCCAACTGCCCTCTCTGCCTCAGCCTTCACCACCATAGCTTTGTCTGGAAGGAAGTCGGACTTCAGGAAGATGGCTGGTCGATCTGGTCTAATTAGCATATTACCCTTTTATTAGTATAGTTAAGCAACTCAGAAAGCTAGCTATAAGTCAGACTTGTAGGAAGTCAGATTGCTATCTCTAGTGATAGTCCAGGAGACCAAACAATAACCCTGGTGACAACTAGCCCCAAATGACTAAGACTTGATTAATAACCAACAGCTTCCCTAGCTGTTGTCCCCTTTCCCAACTTAAAACCAATTAGAAAAAGCCATATGCACCTTTAACCAATCACATAGAATGCCCCACTTATAGATTGTTCACCTAGAGTTTCCTTATGCCAACAGCATTTATTCAGGCCACATTTGAAGCCTTCTCTTTTTTCCACTATGAAGCTTTTTCACTCCTCTGCAAGCCTTTGAGTTTCTGCCAAAACGTAAGTAATGGTGGCTGACTCTCTTGCTCTAGCAAGCTCTGAATAAATAACCTTTGCTTGTTCTCATTTGGTTGATCTTTGTTTATTTCCACAGAGTGTCCACCCTTGCAACTTTCTATTTGGGGATAGTATTTGATATACCTTGTTCTCTCCATCTACACTGTTGTATTATGAATGGCATGATGTTTTAGAGTTTCAGATATAATGATGCTTTTCATAACTGGATAAGATTGCATGTATTTGTTTATTTTTGTGTGCATATGTTTCTAATTTGTGTATAACTGATATAACTTATTAGTTTCAGGAATATGACATAATGATTTGATACTTGTGTACATTGCAAAATGATCACAATAAATCTAGTGCACTTTGATTTTAATAAAGTCTGCACTTTTAAAAATCTTGGTGAGACAGAAATTTTAAAACACCAAGAGAAAAGGCCATAGGTTTTTCACATATCCTTTCCCCTCTATCAAATTAACTCACAAAAACAATATTTAGATCTTACTGAGACAGGATAATAAGAAGCTAGAAAAATTCCTTAGCAAGTAGAATGGGGAAACTGATACAGATAGCTGAACAAACTGGCCAAACAATTTACAACCAGATACAGAAGTCACCAGGGCAAAAGGCCCTAGGTGTTCAGCAATAAGCCAAAACCAGTGCCAGACCTTGCCCCCATGGTGGCTTACCACCCCTGGCATATCGGTGGTTATGCAGTTTAGACCCTACCTAGTGATAACATCAGTCCTGTTGTATTTCAGCTCCAGGCCCAGAAAAGAAGCAAAATCAGGCAGATGACGCTAGGACCAGCAGCGATGACTAATGATACCCTGCCCTGGTGCTGACCAATCAGTGAAGACCACGATGCTGAAAGGACATACCTGGAAAAGCTGATAAATATTATCTTAAGATCCTTCCCTAAGACTGCCCCTAAACGCCTAGCCTTTAAAACCCTCAAGAGGAAATATCCAGGGCTTACTCCCCCTCTGGGAGTATGTAAGCCTTTCCCTTCCCCCACTTCTTTCCCCACAGGCATACATCTCCTAAACTCTAAGAGACCCTATGAAACTTGCGACGAGGGGAGCAATGGGCAACAGCAGCTCATCTCAGGCTAATCCCTTGAACCTATCCCCAACCCCTTTTCTCTCACTCTCCAGTGAGCAGACAGCAGCCCCACCTTAACTCACTTCTTTCCCATAATAAACATACTCTCAAATCACTGGACTTGTATTGTGAAATCTTTCCTGCCTGAAGTCAAGAACCCACACACTACAGGCCACCCGAGGCAGATCGGCTCTGGGCAGGTCCCTTTCCAGTAACATTACCAGTACTGTTTTTATCCCTTATCCTTTGCTCAAGGTGGAAATCTTCATTTGTCCGAAGCTTCCTGGCCCTCTAATCATCCCCTCAGTGTCTGAGGAATAAAGACTCTTGAGCAGCTTTACTGCTGAATCTCTTTAGAGAATTTGGGAGGTGAAGTAGTGTCTTCACCCTGTTAGAGTTCGTGTGGTATAACTGCCTTAGGACTCTCAAGTTGGTTATTATTTGTTCTCAACCCTCATTCTCACACTTATTTGCTCTGCTGTGTGTTGTAAGGTGATAAGGTTCTGCAATCTACATTTACCAACTGGTTTGTGGTCAGATTCTGTCAATGAAGGGGGATTAAAAGACAAGTGAAGTCTGGTTCAGTGGTTGAGCATTGACCAGGATGTCACGGTTCGATTCCCAGTCAGGGCACATGCCTGTGTTTTGGGCTTGATCCCCAATGTAGGGCATGCAGGAGACAGCCGATAATGATTCTCTCTCATCATTGATGTTTCTATCCCTTTCTCTCTCCCTTCCTCTCTGAAATCAATAAAAATATATATTTTTAAAAAGAATAACTGCCAGACTTTGTACTCTTTGTTTATAAATTTAAAAAATATAAATAATAAAACAGCAGATATAAAAATATTGATTATATGGTCAGGGCTAAGCCCCATGTGGAGATGTTCTAAAATATCTCCCATAGGCCCTGGCCACGTAGCTCAGTTGGTTAAAACATTGTCACAATATACCAAGTTTGCGGATTTGATACCCAGTCAGGGTATATACAAGAATCAACCAATGAATGCATAAGTAAGTGGAAGAACAAATCAATGTTTCTCACTCTCCCTTCATCCCTCTCTCTCACTCACAAGTCAAATTTTAAAAATATATCCCATTATACAGGTTTTTCTCAACAGTCTGAGGTATGCTGAAGGATTGTGAAGGTAAATTAATATCTGTCATCCTCAAACAGTTTCCCTCTGTATGAAGCTCTGTTATGCACTAATGTGGAAGCACTGGTTGTTTTAAAATAACAACAAAAAACACCTTTTTGGCTATAAGCAAAGAATCACTGACCTAAGCTCAGGAGTCTCTTTTCTCCATTGGGGCCCTGATATCCCTGCTCCTTCCCTGGTCAAGTTGCTTCCTAAGGTCAAGCAACTAAAGGGTTAATGACCCTGCTTCAGAAAGAACTGTGTTCTTTCTGATTGGTTAATGTCCATGCCAATCACTACTGGGCTGGGCTCTGGCACCCATTGTCTAGCCCACATTTCCAGCAATGAAACTGAAAAGTTATGTGAAGCCCAGTGGGAAACATAGAGCCCCTGATGCAATGCTGGCATTCCAGTGTCAAAGACCTAGAGTCCTTGTAGGAACCCACTTAATGACTCTCACATGAATGGTTATGGGAGCTGCAGCCTCTGGAGAATTTTTACTCTGAGCAAAATGAGAAACTTCAGTTGGGCAGGTCATAATATTGGTAAATGCAGCCCCAGATAGATAAAGCTCTGTACTCTCTATTGGCGGTTCAGATACTCCCCCCAAAAAAGGGAGGACAGGACGAAGGAAAAGAAAATGTTCTTGGGGCATTTAAGAGCCAAGAATAACCTGAAGTATGGGAATCACTTCAATATCACCTCCATTTAATGTGATGACTTCATTAAAATTCACTGAATGCTCACTGATCAAGGATATTAACATTAATTTCATTAACAAAAATGTTACTAATACTTACATAGTATTTTCTAAGTGTCAGGTTATATTCTAAAAGTATATTAGCTCATTAAGAAATTCATCAACCAGCCCTGGCTGATGTGGCTTGGTTGGTTGAGTATTATCCCGAGCACCAAAACGTGGGTGGTTGGATTCCTGATCAGGGCACATGCCCAGGTTGTGGGTTTGATCCGAGGTCAGGGTTGATTTTTTTCTCCCTTTCCCTCTCCCTTTCTCTCTCTAAAACAATAAAATCAATGAAAATCAGTTTTAAACGTTTATTTTAAAACATATTTAAAAAAAGAAATTCATAAACCATATTTTACAGATGAGAAAATTGAAGTGCAGAAAATTATTTAAAATTTATGGGGCCCTAGCTGGTTTGGCTCAGTGGATAGAGTGTCGACCTGCGGACTGAAGGGTCCTGGGTTTGATTTTAGTCAAGGGCACATGCCCAGGTCGCAAGCTCCATCCCAGTTGGGGCGTGCAGGAGGCAACTGATCAATATTTCTCTCTCATCACTGTTTCCATCTCTCTCTCTCCCTCTCCCTTCCTCTCTAAAATCAATAAAAATATATTGAAAAATAAATAAAATAAAATTTATGTGGCAAGCCAGTATTTGAACCCAGGCAACCTGGCATATGAACACACTTTAATTGCCACCTTTCACCTGGCCTTTAGTATTATCTTTGTTTCATTTTATTTTTTTATTATTATTTTTAGAAGGTACATAATAATGGCAGAAAATCACTGTTTGTCCAATATTGGCTTTTTTTGAATTTCTGTCCAAGGCCTTCAAAAATTGTCAGCATGACATTGTGGTTATAATTTTCAGCCTGGTGCCTCTCACTTTCTCTCTCTCTCTCTCTCTCTCTCTCTCTCTCTCTCTCTCCTATATATATATATATAAATCTTTATTGCTCAGATTATTACAGTTGTTCCTCTTTTTTCCCCACATAGCTCCCTTCCACCCGGTTCCCACCCACCCCATGCCCTTACTGCCCCCATTGTCTTCATCAATAGGTGTATGATTTTTGTCCAGTCTCTTCCCGCACCCCCCAAACCCCTTTCCCCTCGAGGATTGTCAGTCCACTCCCTTTCTATATCCCTGATTCTATTATATTCACCAGATTATTCTGTTCATCAGATTTTTTTCACTTGATTTTTAGATTCACTTGTTGATAGATATGTATTTGTTGTTCATAATTTTTATATTTACCTTTTCATTCTTTTTCCTCTTCTTAAAAAATACCTTTCAGCATTTCATATAATACTGGTTTGGCAGTGATGAACTCCTTTAGCTTTTTCTTTTTTTTTTCTTTATTTTTTTTTATCTTCCTTTAGCTTTTTCTTATCTGTGAAGCTCTTTATCTGACCTCAATTCTGAATGATAGCTTTGCTGGGTAGAGTAATCTTGGTTGTAGGTTCTTGCTATTCATCACTTTGAATATTTCTTCCCACTCCCGTCTGGCCTGCATAGTTTCTGTTGAGAAATCAGCTGACAATTGTGTGAGTGCTCCCTTGTAGGTAACTAACTGTTTTTTCTTGCTGCTTTTAATATTCTCTCTTTGTCTTTTGCTCTTGGCATTTTAATTATGATGTGTCTTGGTGTGGTCCTCTTTGGATTCCTTTTGTTTGGGGTTCTCTGCGCTTCCTGGACTCATATGTCTATTTCTTTCACCAGGTGGAGGAATTTTTGTTGTTATTTCTTCAAATGGGTTTTCAATATCTTGCTCTCTCTCTTCTTCTGGCACCCCCATGATTCGGATGTTGGTATGCTTGAAGTTGTCCCAGAGGCTCCTTACACTATCTTCATATTTTTGGATTCTTTTTTCTTTTTGCTTTTCCAGTTGGGTGTTTTTTGCTTCTTTGTATTTCAAATCTTTGACTTGATTCTTGTGATCCTCTAGTCTGCTGTTGGATCTCTGTATATTATTTTTAATTTCAGTCAGTGTATGCTTAATTTCTAGTTGGTCCTTTTTCATATCCTTGAGGGTCTCACTAAATTTATTGGCCTTTTCTAGAAAATTCTTGAAAAATCTTATAACCGTGGTTTTGAACTCTACATCCAGTCATTTTCTTTCCTCCATTTCTTTCATTTGTGATCTGTTTCTTTGTCTTCGCATTTTGGCTGCTTCCCTGAGTTGATAGAGTGGCTTTGTGTGCTAGGTGTCCTATAGAGCCCAGTGGCTCAGCCTCCCCAGTTACCTGAGGTGGACACTCTTGGTGCACCCCTTTGTGGGCTGTGTGCACAGTCTTGTTGTAGTTAAGCCTTGATTGTTGTTGGTATCACTGGGAGGAATTGACCTCCAGGCCAATTGGTTATGAAGATCAGCTGTGTTTATGCTGGGAGAACTTCTGTGCTGGAGACACCCTTATGGGGCAAGACTTGCTTCAGTGGGGCTTTGGTGCTCACTGAGTCTGCCCCCTGAGTGTGTCCCTTATGGATCTGAGGAGTTGTAATCTGGATGGTCGTACTCTGACCCCTGGGTACACTGGCTCTTGGATCTCCATGGAGGTGCTAATTTAGCCTCTGCCTGAGGCCACCCAGCAGGAGCTACAGAGAGATCTGAAGATTCCTCTTCTTTGTTTGGGTTTTGGAGGTGTCCAGATGAGGCCCAGCTGTGAAGCAATGCAAGCTGATGTGGGGCCTTGGGCCTTCTTTTAGATGTTCTGGGTCTTTCTGACTTACTGCAGTTTGTTAGGTAAGTTTAGATTTCAAAGGACCAGGCCATTTATATGCAAAAGCCTCTACGCACATTTTGGATGGGGCAGAGTCTCAGCGCAGAGCAAACAGCAGTGCCTTAAGAGGCCCCCGGGTCTCAGTGTCCTTTGGTAGTCACTGCAAGCATCTCTGAGAGAAAGCCGCCCTTGAGTTCCACCCACTGCCAGAAGGCCCAGTTCCTCCCCATATGAGTCTGGGTCCCCAGAGTCTCACCTGGAATTGGAGTTCAGAGCAGTCGGGAGCTTGTGTCTCCCTGCAGATTGAAAAAGCCAGCCACGTACTCAATTGCCAGCCCTCTCCACGTGCACGCCTCCATACCTCTGGACTTTACTTCCGCAGCTCCTCTGAGTCTCAGTGTGCTTTTCTCTTTCCTTCTAGTTGTAGAATTTCCACTCAGCCAGCCTTCCTGTGATTCTGGATGATGTCTGTTTTGTCTTTTAGTTGTAGTTTTAAAGTGGTTGTGCGCGGCAGCAAGTTCAGGTGTTTACCTATGCTGCCATCTTGGTTTTTTCCCTCTTTGTTTCATTTTTAAATGATATTCTTAATTTGTTTGTTAATAATATCTATATTGAGAATATAAAAATCTAAGTATTACAAAAAATATTTTAGTAGAAATATTTTGAATAGAATCACTTTTAGTTCAGTGAAAACTGAGACCAAGTACCATGAATAACACTGCTGGTGTAAAACAAATTGAAAAATTATTTAGATTCCAAGCCACTTAATGACTATCAATTCAATTGAAATGTTGCTTTGTGCAGTTTTGTGCAAATCTTTCCATGAAATCATGGCTCCTACTGTAGCATCATTCAGCTAGTGAGAGCTGCGTTGGAAGATAACATAAAATAGTTTTTAAAAAATTATGTGGAAATCCTATCTAATAAAGAGGGACAATACTAATTGACCATCATGCCCTCACAAAGATGGAGGAACCCACAGCCAATAAGGAGGGAATATGCTAATTGACTGCCATGCCCTCAAAGATGGCGGCACCCAGTCCCCTCAGCCCCGCCGGGCAGCAGGTGTGCAGCACAGTCGGGCCTGCCCCCAGGCAGGTCCAGTCGCTCTGCGCACCTGCCTCCGAAGTACCCCAGTTCCCTCAGCCCTCTAGCCACCCGGGGCTGCCCGAGGCTCAGGTAACCAGGGCTGGCCGAGGCTTGCACTGCCGGCAGTGGCAGCAGCAGAGGTGTGATGGGGCATTGCCTTCCCCTGACCGCCAGGTTGCCTCCTGCCCCTGAGGGCTCCTGGATTGTGAGAGGGGGAAGGCCGGGCCAAGGGACCCCCCAGCCAGTGCATGAATTTTCATGCACCGGGCCTCTAGTTATTAGAATAATTTGGAAAACAATTCATACCAAGCTTTTATCATATGACTAGGGGCCCAGTGCACGAATTCATGCACCTTAAAAGGAACTGTGGAGGAGAAACCAAGATGGCAGCATAGGTAAACACCTAAACTGCTGCCTTGCACAACAATTTCAAAACTACAACTAAAAGACAAAACCGAAATCATCCAGAACCACAGGAAGGCTGACTGAGTGGAAATTCTACAACTAGAAGGAAAGAGAAAAGCACACTGAGGCTCAGAGGAGCTCCAGGAGGCAGAGGAACTGAGACACGCGCGCACGGAGAGGACAGACAACTGAGTGCGCGGCTGGCTTCCTCAAGAGGGAGGGAGACAAAAGCTGACTGCGCTGAACTCCAGTTCCAGGCGAGACTCTGGGGATCCAGACTCATACGGGGTGAAACTGGACTGTCAGGAAAGAGAAAAGCACACTGAGACTCAGAGGAACCACGGAAGGTAGAGGTACTGAGGCGCGCGCGCAGAGAGGGCAGGCAACTGAGTACGTGGCTGGCTTTCTCAAGTGGGAGGAAGACAAAAGTTCCCGACTGCACTGAACTCCAGTTCTGGGCGAGACTCTGGGGACCCAGACTCATTCAGGGAGAAACTGGAATGTTTGGCAGCAGGCGGAACTCGAGTGCGGCTTTCTCTCAGAGGTGCTTGCAGCAATTACCACGGGACATTGAGACACAGGGCCCTATTAGGGCAGGGCTGATGGGAAACCAATGCTGTCTGCTCCACCCTGAGACTCCGCCCCATCCAAGCTGAGCACAGAGGCTTTTGCAAGTCTTGTCTCATAAGGGTGTCTCCAGCACAGAAGTTCTCCCAGCGTAGACACAGTTGATCCTCACAACCGATTGGCCTGGAGGTCAATTCCTCCCAGTGATACCAACAACAATCAAGGCTTAACTACAACAAGACTGTGCACACAGCCCACAAAGGGGTGCACCAAGAGTGTCCACCTCAGGTAACTGGGGAGGCTGAGCCACTGGGCTCTATAGGACACCTAGCACACAAAGCCACTCTATCAACTCAGGGAAGCAGCCAAAATGCGGAGACAAAGAAACAGATCACAAATGAAAGAAATGGAGGAAAGCAAACGACTGGATGTAGAGTTCAAAACCATGGTTATAAGATTTTTCAAGAATTTTTAGAAAAGGCCAATAATTTTAGCGAGACCCTCAAGGATATGAAAAAGGACCAACTAGAAATTAAGCATACACTGACTGAAATTAAAAAGATTATACAGAGATATAATAGCAGACTAGAGGATTGCAAGAATCAAGTCAAAGATTTGAAATACAAAGAAGCAAAAAACACTCAACCGGAAAAGCAAAAAGAAAAAATGAATCCAAAAATATGAAGATAGTGTAAGGAGCCTCTGGGACAACTTCAAGCGTACCAACATCCGAATCATGGGGGTGCCTGAAGAAGAGAGAGAGCAAGATATTGAAAACCCATTTGAAGAAATAATGACAAAAATTCCTCCACCTGGTGAAAGAAATAGACATATGAGTCCAGGAAGCGCAGAGAACCCCAAACAAAGGAAATCCAAAGAGGACCACACCAAGACACATCATAATTAAAAGGCCAAGATCAAAAGACAAAGAGAGAATATTAAAAGCAGCAAGAGAAAAACAGTTAGTTACCTACAAGGGAGCACCCATACAACTGTCAGCTGATTTCTCAACAGAAACTATGCAGGCCAGACAGGAGTGGCAAGAAATATTCAAAGTGATGAATAGCAAGAACCTACAACCAAGATTACTCTACCCAGCAAAGCTTCAATCATTCAGAATTGAAGGTCAGATAAAGAGCTTCACAGATAAGAAAAACCTAAAGGAGTTCATCACTGCCAAACCAGTATTATATGAAATGCTGAAAGGTATTCTTTAAGAAGAGGAAGAAGAAGAAAAAGGTAAAGATAAAAATTATGAACAACAAATACATATCTGTCAACAAGTGAATCTAAAAATCAAATGAATAAAAAATCTGATGAACAGAATAATCTGGTAAAAATAATAGAATCAGGGGCATAGAAAAGGAGTGGACTGACAATTCTCGGGGGGAAAGGGGTGTAGTGGGTGCGGGAAGAGACTGGACAAAAATTGTACACCTATGGATGAGGACAGTGGGGCGGCGTAAGGGCAGAGGGTGGGGTGGTAACCGGGTGAAGGGGAACTATGGAGGGAAAAAGAGGAACAATTGTAATAATCTGAAGAATAAAGATTTATTAAATTTAAAAAAAAAGAAAAGAAGGAACCGTGGGCCGCAAGGCTGCAGTGGGCATAAGGGTGGGTATCGGCTCATCCTCCATGCCCCCGCCCGGCCCCTCCTACCACGGCCCCGGTCCCCTGTCTGCTGGCAGCCCCATTCCCACTGCCACCACTCCCATGTGCTGACTGCTTAGGCCAAGCTTGCACCCGCTGATGGCACCAGCCCCCATTGCTCCACGCCGCAATGGGTGCGCGCAGCAGCTGCCAGCCCCGATTGCCCCTGAGGGGTTCTCTACCTCCCCCTACACCTGAGGGGCGATTGGGCTGGCAGTTCCAGCGCTGGCAGCAGGTGCCAGCGCCATGTGGGACCGTGGTGTGTGGGAGCAAAGAATTTTCAGTAACCACCAGAGGCTCGCCCCGATGACAGTGACTGGCACCCTGCCTTGATCTGGTGCCCCTGCTCATCTCCACTATCCCACCACGCCTGACGCCCGTCATGTTCCATGCTCTGCCGCCTGCTGCTGATGCCCACCATGTTTCGTGCATGCTCCCTGGTGGTCAGCACACATCATAGTGACCAGTTATTCC
The DNA here is from genome assembly GCF_027574615.1 of Eptesicus fuscus. NCBI lineage: Eukaryota > Metazoa > Chordata > Mammalia > Chiroptera > Vespertilionidae > Eptesicus > Eptesicus fuscus. The sequence continues at coordinate 82,379,373 of NC_072479.1, forward strand.
GCCGTTCAGTCTATTTGCATATTAGCCTTTTATTATATAGGATAAGCAGTTCTATATGCATGCGTACCTACATATGAACATATGTAATTGAATAAATAGTTTTATACACATATTATCTATATATTTGTAAAAGGCTACGTGACTAACCGCCATTCGACCGTCCAACTGACTGAACAGCTGGTACATACGACGTGCACTGGCAATGTAAAAATAAACATTGACTCGCACATGCACAATATTTGTCCCCTCACACTGACCTCCCATTTAAATTAATTCGAAGAGTTTTCCATGATGCCAGCATTTGCGATGACTATTAATAAATCACAAGGACAAACTCTAGACAGAGTAGGAATATTCCTACCTGAACCCGTTTTTGGACTTGTTCAGTTATATGTTGCTTTTTCTCAAGTTTGAAGAGCGTGTGACATTAAAGTTAAAGTTGTAAATACTTTATCACAAGGGAAATTAGTCAAGCACTCTGAAAGTGTTTTTACTCTTAATGTGGTATACAGGGAGATATTAGAATAAGTTTAATCAATTTATCAGTCATTGTTTTTATCAATGTTGTTTTTATATCATATTTTTGTTGTTTTTATATCATGTCTTTGTTGTCATATCATGTTGTTATTATTCATTAATCAATTTATATATTATTTTCATATACATTTTACTAATTTTCTTTCATCTCTGACACTTCTATTATAGAGAAAGGGCGAATAGTGATATTAAAATATTTCTTCTAATTAATTTCCTTTCAATGTGCATGAATCCATGCACTGGGCCACTAGTAACTTTAATAATTTAGAAATGAGGAAACTATATTTTTAATTTGTACATTTATATATTGATATATAGGTTAATTTACAACTTATAATGCTGATCAAGGATGCTGACTATTAACCCCAGGTGGAAATATCAGTTAACCCCATCTCAAAAAGGCTGAAATGTTAAGGAAAGAAATGTATTTTTTCTCACATAACTAGTAATCTAGGGTAGGTTGCAGGTTTAGTAATGCTGTAGTAGACAGTTAGATAGGCATGAGCAGAGTAGGAATGATAGGCTCGGTGCAGAGGGTCACCAGGGTGGACAGCCCAAGTGCCTAGCAATGGGAAAAAAGTATAAGCCCTTGCACAACCATTCATTCCCTTAAGCATTAACCCCTGGAGATAACACTAGGCTCCAGCTGTGTTTCAGCTCCAGGACCAGAAAAGCAGCAAAATCAAACAGAGTGACACCATGGTGTCAGGTGTAGCTGCATTGACTAATGATCTCCTGTGCTGACCAATCATCAGAGACCACAACCCTGAGAAGACACACCTGGAAAGCTGAGACCTCCAGATAAAAGCCCTCTCTCTTTATCCAGAGCATACCCATGCATTTCCTCCCTCTTTTGTCTCTCAAGGCACATATCTCTCTCTTTCCTAAGCTCCAAGGGCCCTTCTTTTGCCACTGTAACTTGTTTCCTGAGCCCATTTATTCCACGGCTCACTTCTTCTGATACTTTTGTAAGTAGCTAGTTATTGATAAGAGGAAAGCAGCAAAGGGGGAAGCCAGATATTTTAGGCATGTCATTTGGGCAGCTTCACCAGGAAGCTGCAATTTTACCCTCCCCAGGGAACCAGCGGCCCTTTCCTCACAGATCACTGGAGGAAGGGGTCCAACAAAGGGGAGATAGATGTATGTGCAGTAAAGTCGGGATCACATAGGGAAGATGCCTGCCAGTTTAACCTGGGAACAGAAATCATTGGCCAGAGCGGGTGGGGCCACTGCAAACCCAGGAAAATTTGGGAACACATAATCCGCTAGACAAAGGAGATCATGCTCTCTTGTTCCTCTGGCTTTGTTCCTGCCCATGTTCCCTCTATAGCATGGCTTATGTGGACCCCACATGCAATGGACTGATGGGCTGCAGAGGGAAACATAAAATAAACTAGCCTGATGCTGGACTCGACCTGTGTTCCAACATGGAGGGAAACTCTGGACACTGGCTTTGGTCCTAGCTCTGCTGAACCCACAGCTATACTTCTTCTGTGGAGGGATGAAGGGAAATGGGACCTTGGAAACTCAAAGGGGGAATTCCATAGAAAGAAAGAAAGCTTTCTACAATACCTTATCTTCCTAGAGGGGACTCTGGAAATTCATATTTCAGCAGCACCCCAAGAACGCCATTTCCTCCGATAACACTTCTACCTCTGTGACTTTCTAAATAAACTTTCTTTTATAGTTTGAGTCTTGGTTCTGAATACTTTCTTAGCCATTTCATCCCCAACAATGTCATCAAGATTCTTATCATACCTGTTCTGTTTTCTTCAGCGAGGAGACCTGCAGGCTGGAGTCCCTCATAATCTCAATATGGCCATAGCAGTTCCCACTGTCACATCTATGTTGGTTTAAAATATGCCCATAAATTCTTTGCAAAAGTGGAGCCTAATTCCACCCCTCTTAAATGTGGGCTGTATTTATTTATGATTCGCTTTTAATAAGTAAAATGTGGTTGAAATGACAGTGTGTTACTACTCCTGAAATTAGGACACAAAGGTGTTATGCTGTCTTCTTTACACTTTCTTTTGGATCCCTCACTCTGGGGAAAGTGTCACGAGGACACTCAGTTAACACCATGGAGAGGTCCACATGGCAAGTAACTGAAATCTCCTGCCAAGGGCTGCATGAAGTGAGATTTTCTGCCAATATGAAAGCCATATGAAGGGACCATCTTGGAAGTAAATTCTCCTAGTCCAGTTAAGATTTCAAATGACTGCAGCCTTAGGAAATTATCAACTACAATCTCATGAGAGACCCTGAGGCAGAGCCAACCAGCTAAGCTGCTCCTGAATTGCTGACTCACACACAAAAAATATTTGTTGAGCTAATAAATGTAAATCATGACATAGCACTAGATAACTAATGTAATATTTCTATATAACAACAGCTAGAGAAAAAAGGGAGTAACTAACTCTCTTTTTTTTTGGAGAAACTTTTGAGACTTCCCAGCAGACTTCTTTAAGCATCTCACTGGGCAGACTTGGGTCATATCCAATGTCTTAATGACTGGTAAGATAATATTAGCATGATTGGCTTATGCTGAACAAGAGCAGCCCCTGGAGCTGGAGCTGGAGCTGGATCTAGCTTCCCTGAAACAGAACACTGTGTACGGATAGTGACTTTTGTTGAAAACAAAGTAGGGTAGAGAAATGGATATTGAGATTATTTAATCAAGATAGTCCACCAATTCTCAATGGTGTAAGACACTGAAAGTTCATTTCTCATACTACCTGTCCAGTGTGGTTTGGCAAGGAGACCCTAGCTGAAAGAGGTTTCAGCTCAACACTTGCTTCTATAATCTCCCTAGAGGGAGGATGGGAAAATAGAAAATTGTTTACTGGGTCCTATAGCTTTTGCCTGAAAGTGACACACATCACCTTCCCTCCTATCTTATTGACCAAAGTAAGTACTGTATCTCTATTTCAAAGAGGTCAAGTAATGCAATCTTAGGGTATAACCAGAAACGGGAGATGCAGACATATTTGGTGAACAACACTGATGAGTTACCAACAAAAGAAAATCAGTGTCTGCAAAACCTGCTGACCATGGCCCAGAAATTGTGCGTGTAGCAGGAAAACAGACTTTTAACACTACTCCCTGCAATTCCCCAATTAACTCCTTCTAAATAAAGGTGACCTGGTACTGGTTCTCCACTTTGTTCAGGGTCGGGGAGGGGTGACCCTTGGCAACAGAATCTCCAGGAATGGTGTAGAAAGTGTAGTTTGAGCAAGCCCCTCAGGCAATTCCTATAAATCACCTCTGGAGAACAAACCCATTTTCCTCCTGCCTTACCACGGCCCGGAGACTGATGTTGAGGTGTACAACAACTTGATTTTGGTCTTGGAGATTTTATGTTAGACTGGGCTCCTGCAGGGCAGCCAGGGCTATTTTATTACCATGAGGTTGCTGAACTCTTACTCTTTCTGGTTTACATAACTGTCAAAATTACATTATAGATGTGGGCACTTATGGAAGATGGTTTGTTTATTAAGCTTGTAGTAACTGTCCTTGACGCCTGCTGCCCAGTTGTCATCTTGGGGATCATCGCTGGCACAGCAAAACTAGAGACCTTCTTCTACGCACAGGGTGTAAGTAGTCCGGCTGTAGTTCACTTGAATGCCTGGAGAAGTACAGTCACCCTCAGGAACACTGTCTTCTTTTAGCTCTCTTAGGCGTTTCCAAATTCTCTGGAGAGATTTGAAGGGGTGGGGCTGTAATGTCTTCCGCATTCCTCCTCCTTCCCCCACTCCCCTCCCCCTTCCCTTCCTCCTCTTTCCGCTCCTCCTCACCTCCCCCTCTCTCTCCTCCCACTGCCCTCCCCACTTCCTCCTCCTCCTTCCCTCCCCCTCCTCCTCCTCCCTCCCCCACCTCCTCCTCTTCCTTCTCCCTCCCCCACCTCCTCCTCCTCCTCCTTTTCTTGTCCGGGCTGCGGTTGCTGGGGCGGGGAGGGGCGAGTGGCTGGAAGCAGAGAGTGGGAGGATCCAAGTCCTGGGAGACTTGGTAGCTCACAGGCCCCTGAGCACGTGGACCTGAACAAGCTTCACTCTATCTGTAGGATTATCAGAAAAAAGGCAGGGCCAGGGCCAGCTTCACGAAGCTGTCTGAAAGGACGCCCTGGTGTCTTAATTATACTTTTACAGAGAGCAAGTCCATTCCTGCTTACTAATCTCTCATCTGTAAAATGGGGATAAAATAAAATCAAACAAATATTATCCAAAATAGGAAGCTTGCATAACAGCTGCATTCATTTCCTGTGAACAGCGGAGAGGAACTAAGTAACTGCACTTTGTTGATTTGATTCCAGCCAAATTCAAAGACAGACCCTATACAACAAATGTCTTCCTTTGTCCTGGGCCTTGTAAAGAGTCATTTCTCTACAAAGAAAGAATCCCCTTTGTGCATTCCCTGGCCCAGCTGGCCCCGGGGATTATGAAGAGAAAGCTCTCTGGAGCTGTTTTCCTGGTTATAGAGACATTGTTCTGGAAAGCAGGCTGGGTTGCCATGGCTACGGCTCCCCGGAGGCCTCGCCCCGCCCCTTCCCACGCCCCTGCCAGTGCCGACTGCTAGGACCGGGGCCGTACTGGCTTCAAGGATTCCTCTCGCGCAGCACGGAAATGGTAGAGAAATTCCAAACTATATTACCCAGATGGCCTCTGAGGCCCAGAGGCAGGAAAAAAAAAAAAAAAAAAAAAGAATCCCTTGTCAGGCAGCCCTGAATTGTCCTCGAAAAAAAAAAAAAAAATGACCATTAGATGGAAAGCTTGTTGAAGGTAGGAACACTGTTCTTTCTCATCACCGAATCGATTCCCGTTCTCTAAGACCATTCCCCGGCCGACCCACCCTCCTTCCCATAGGCCAACACGTAGAAGGGTCTGGACAAATGTTCCTATAATCATTTGTCAGCGAGGTGGCAGTTTCGCAGCGGCTTAAAAGCATGGACTCTGGAGCCAGACTCTTTGGCCTGCCACTTAAAATAGCATAAAATACCTAATCTTTCCAAGCTTCCTTTTCCTCATCCCTAAAATGGGGACAGGGATACCTAAAACATGCGGTGCGTATCGGTATAATGTATGAAACACTTGGCACTGCCTGGCTCCTTCTGTGTTATGATTACGATCACGACTGTCCTTTTCTCTTCCGGGGCCTCCTGCCTTGTCCCCTACCGGAAACAAACCAACCCAAACAACAAAAAAACCTTCTAGCACCGCCTGTAGCAGCCCACGCCTGGCAGTTAATTAAGTGGAGGTAAAAGTGCTGGGCCAGTTTTTATTTGTGCCCTAAGTGGAGAGGAGCACGTGACTGTCACAAGGTCAGTTCATGGTAGATTGTCGCCCCTACACAATGCAAAACGGGTGTGTCCCAGTGTCCCACCCACCCACGTCCACGGTGAAGAGAGGAAAATATCACGGCGACCTCTTTCAGCTTGGCTTTCTCCCTCCCCCCCGCCCCCAAGCTCTTAGGGGATTTCTGAAAACCTACAAACCGGTGGTCACCGGGCAGCAGCGTGTGGGATGTTTACACTCCACAGGGGGCCCCCCAGGCCTCCCCGCACCAGGGCCGCCTTCGAAAGCGCCCGAGGCCTGGGGTCTGGAGGTGCTTCCCTGGGACACTCCGGGGGGAGGGGGGGGAGAGGGAATTGAGCAGCCCTCGCCCCCACGTTTGCTCCCCTCTCCTTCCCAAGGCAGGCCCGGACTCGGTCTGGATATCCCAGGGCGTCTGTGGAGCCCGGGGGCGAGGCCATGGGACTGGCCCGGGAAGGCCCCGCTGACCCTGGCCGCAGGATGTGCTCACCCTCGGCCGCGGAGGCCTGATTCTCGCGGGGCCACGGAGGGTGGGCGTGACCCGAGGTCAAGAGGTTGTGGCCCCTGGGGGAGGGGAGGCCCCGGCCAGGATGGCCCTCCCACGGCTCCCTAGTGCTGCTGTGTGTCTGGTTGAGAAGGTATGTACAGCGTGTGTGTTCTGTGAGCACACGAATGAAAAGGGCATGCCCTGTGGAGTGCGCTGATTGTCAGTCATGCCACACCAGGGCTGAAGAAGCCTGGTCTTTGTATGTACAGGGGCCAGTTGTATGTGGGGCGCTCCCACAACACCCAAGGGCGGTGCTGTCTGAGGCTGTGCCGTAATGCGGCAGAGGTGCGGAGAGCTGGTGTGAACTGCAGGGTGTGAAGTGTGGCTCCCTCTCCTTCAGACCCTCCGAGGACCCGTCCCGTCCCCTCGGCGCACGCGAAACCGCCCCGACACACAACCCTCCCCTCCCCCACGCCGCAGCGAGCCTCTCTGAAAACTGACACCCTGAGGCCCTTTTCCCCTCACCAGCCACAATCCGGGGCAGTGAGAGGGAAAATGCGGACTGGATTCAGGCACCGGGGCGGGGCTCTGTAATCTTTCCTTCGGTCACAGGCCGTGGTCCGGATCCAGGCCTGGTATTCCCTCGGACTCTGCCACTCCAAGGAAACAGCTTGAGGCTCCTGCCGGTGCAGGCCAAATCCGCTTCTTCCTGCGAAGTCCAGTCTGCATTTTCTGTTTCGCCCTGGCCTACTCTCAGCGCGGCTGTTGTTCTCAATCCAGCTCAGAAACCGGCTCAAACCGCCCTGAACCGGATCTGGTGGCTGTTGAGACAGAGTTTCTGCCTCTTTGTGAGGGCGGATCCGGCCTCGTCTGCTCTTCAGTTCCCTGCCTCCCGGTTTCCCAGCCACCAACTGCAGTTCACCCCCTCCCCCGCCTCTCCAGTTTTTTTTTTTTACCCTTCCCTGGGCCAAGGCCCCATGAAAGAGGTTAAATTCTTTTTAACAAAATACTGGGTTTAGGTGGTGGCAAACCTTCAGCTTTTATTCCATGAACTACTTAGTTCTGCTTGTCTCACGTGCGTCACCTGCCCAATTGACTTTGTGCCCTTTACGTGTTGGCTCTCGCCCTCACATTTCCCCTCGGACGAACCTAAGTTTCACACCGAAGGCTGGAGGGTGTTGGTGCCGCACCTGGTCAATTTCTGGTTCGTGGCTGTACTTAATGAAAACAATGTATTCGTGTCTCTCCTGAGACATGAGGAGAACGTGGTGGGCATAGAATTTTAAACGGTCACCCAGCCCGTTTGCCTGTCACAGCCATGCGGCGTGTGGAGGGGCTGGAGGATGCAGACGGCTCGGCCCCGAAGGGGTGCCGGGAAGGGGTGCCGGGAACCGGGGTGCCGGGAACCGGGGCCAGGCCCCGAGCTGGGCTCCGGGAGGCGGATGCGCGGGAACCGCCCTCACCTGGTGCAGGTGGAGGCAGAGCCGGGAACCTGCCGGAATGCGCATGGAACGAGGGGTGGGCTTTTGTTAAGTTCTCCTTCCAGACAATGGAAGCATAAAATGTGTGTTTTGGAACCAGATAGAGGGGGTGGTTACACACCATGGCAGATGGGCTAAATGCCACTGAATTGTACACTTTAAAATGCTTCCTTTCATGTGACGTGGGTTTCACCTCAGTTCTTAAGCGTTTCTTGACAAGAATTTTTCATTTTCTTTTTGTGTTTCTTGAAAAAAACCCCCCAAAAAACCCAACCAAACAAACAAAAAAAACAGGGAAAGAAAACACACCAAGCAACCAGGATCTGGGTGTGGCTCCATTGGGTGCTGGCCGGCTCGCCGGGCGCCCTCTGCTGGCCACAGTCAGCAGTGCCTCCAGGTCCAGGACCTGTCGAGGCGCAAGCAGGAAGGTGGTTGACTAAGAAGCTTGTTTCATGTGCATTTTATTTGTCTTACTCGTGTGCATGGGACAGGGCTATTTTACTGAATGCGGGTCACAGAGGTTTTGCTTCCAAGGTGTTGCAAAGGCCTAATTATAAGTTAACGACTTGAGATTCATTTCTAAATGTCAAAGCAAAACCAAAAATGTCATTTCTCCCAGGCTAACCACTACAGTTAAATGGCTCATTTAAGTGTTTAGTTTCAGTAAAGCATAAAGCCCTGGAAAAAAGCCAACGATGACAGGAGATCTGGAAAAAGCTATTTTTAGCCGCAAGAGGGGAGGGGCTGGCTTTGTCTTGTGAGTCAGGACTCTAAGAAAGACTCAGGTTGGGGCCAAGGTAACCTTACACATGTATGTAAAAAAAAAGGTGGATCCCTCAAATGAATTTGTTTTTATGAGATTTGAAAATCTTAAGTCATTATTGTGGAAAGAAAAATAGTATATGCTCTATTGGAAGTCAGGTAATCCAGGTCAGCCCTCTCATTGTTAGAGTAAATCTTTCTTACTTCAGGATCCTCACACCTTTTGCTTCACAGGCTTGAAATGCTTGCTCCTCCTACTCACAGGTCAGGCTTCACTGCCAGTCTTGGCCTGTGTATCATCTCCTCAGAGAATCTTCCTGAACACGTGGTGAAAAAGCACCTTCCTTTCTGCCCTGGCTGGTGTGGCTCGGTTGGTTGGAGTGTCCTCCCATTCACCAAAAGGTGGAGGGTTTGATTCCAGTCAGGGCACATACCCAGGTTGCGGGTTTGAGGGTTTGATCCCCCCTCTCCCCACCCCATAAGGCAACCATCAGTGTCTCTCTCTCACATCAATGTTTCTCTCTCTCTCTTCCTTCTTGTCTCTAAAATCAATAATAAAAAAAAAAAAAGTAGATTCCTTACACCCTTATCTTCTCAAGTGGCATCTTCCCCCCCCCCCCCGTTATAATACCACTAAATTTACAGTTATATATATTTGTTTTCTTGTATATTCTCTTTCACCCTGACTGGCTTTCTAAGGCTCCTAAGGTCTGATCGAACAATATAGCCAGCTTTTGGAATAGTATCTGGCAAGAAAATAACAAGGACTACATATTTGTTGAACAGATAAGTTAAATTCAAATATCATATCTGTAGTCCTATAATTTCTGGATTCTTCTTTAATACCTTGTAGCTTTTTCAAGACTTAGCCTGTGTTCTTTTTCTCTTGTGAACTTGCAGTAACTACTGATTTATTTTAGGGCTTCTTTTTGGGTAATGTGAGAGCTATTGAGTATAATGGAATCTTCACAGTTCCTCAAATTGTATCCCTCTAAAAAAAGAGAAATATTAATCTTACTAGAGGCCTGGTGCATGAAATTTGTGCACGGGGGGGGGGGGTCCCCTCAGCCCAGCCTGCACCCTCTCCAATCCAGGACATCCCTCTCACAATCCTCAACAGAGAAGTTATGTAACAGAGACAATCTGGGACCACTGGCTCCTAACTGCTCACCTGCCTGCCTGCCTGATCACCCCTAACTGGCCCCTCCACCCCCCCGATGGCCTGGTCACCCCCAACTGCCCCCACTGCTGGCCTGGTTGCCCGTAACTCCTCCTTCCCCCCTGCCCCCTGCCGTCCTGGTCACCCCTCACTGCCCTCCCCCCTCCCCCCACCGGCCTGGTCACCCCTAACTTCCCCCCCTGCTGGCCTGGTTGCCCCATGCAGCCTGCTGCTCGGTTGTTTGGTCGGCCCTCACTAATGCCCCTGCCAGCCTCGTCGTTTCAGTTGCGATGGTCGCTTAGGCTTTATATATATAGACTAGAGGCCCTTTGCATGAAGAATCGTGCAATAGACCTTCCTTCACCTGGCTACTGGCACCAGTTTTCCTTCCGCCTTCTTTCAGGGTGGGGCTTGGACCCCAGCGGCAGCGGCGGCAGCGTGGGGCGGGAGCTGCCGGGCCCCACACCGCCATCCGCGATTGGGGCGCCGCCACTGCCCAGGTCCCTCAGTGATAGGAGGGACCTGGGCGCCGCCGCTGCTCTGACCCGCGAACGCTGAGGGGCGGGACTGGGCGCCGCCGCCGCTCCCACCGCGCCTCCCGCCGGCCCCATCGGTCCCCTCTCAGCCCCATCGGTCCCCCCTCAGCGGCGGCCGATCTGGCCGTTGAGAAGCGCGGGGGGCGGGACTCGCAAGTCCCGCCCCTGCGCCTCTCAACGGCTGGATAGGCCACCCCGAGTCCCACCCCCCAGCCTCCCGCTGGCCCAATCGTGGGCGTAGCGGAGTGATGGTTATTTGCATATTACCCTTTTATTAGGTAGGATAATTCTTACAAACTCTGTTTTCTCATATGTAGTGCTTGATTTTACTCTGAGATAGAGTTCCCCCAGGTTTTGATTTCTGAATTTGTCCACATGGCTCAATGTTCCTCTACCCTCCCCACAAAACCTTCCCTACCATCGGGGAAAGGGTCTACCAATTTTTTCTTCAAAAAAGTCTCTTGCTGCTGTCCAGAGACAGACTCATTCATGCAGATTCTTTATACAAATTGATTTGAGAGAGAAAGAGAGAGAGAGAGGAACATCGATTTGTTGTTTCCACTTATTTATGCATTCATTGGTTGGTTCTTGTATGTGCCCTGACCAGGGATGGAACCCAAAACCTTGGCTATAGTGACAGTGTTGAATGAACTACCCAGCAAGGGCTCATTCCTATAGATTTAAATTCCCTGGAATCTCAAATTCAATTAAAAATAAAAATAAGTAATTAAATAAGTTCCCTGGAATCTCAAGTAGTCTCTTTGCATCTCTGAGAACCTTTAGCTTAGATGTCAGTGCTTGTTTGGATTTCAGCCCAACACAAGAATAATCCCTTTGGGGATTTCTTAACCTATGCAAATTAGCTATTATTGCACTGTTCCAGAGAGCTGTGCTAGAGGTTGGAGGACTTTTGTGATATGCGGCTTCATTCTGTTTTCATTGACTGATGGGTGTATAACTAGTAGAATTTTTCTAGCTGCCTACCAAATGCTGTGACTTTTCACTTCTTTGAGCTGGTGTAGGGTAATAGTTAAGAAACTAACCATGGAAGTCAGAAAAACTAAAAGTTCTGAAGTCTTGGTTTTCTCATTCATTTTATTTTTCAACTATAAAAAGGGGATGTCTACTTAACAGAGTTGTAATCATTATAATAGCATTTATAGAGCAAATACTATATGCCAGTTACGGTTCTATATATACACAAATAATATTACTGTATTATCTATGTATATACATAGATGGACCTTATGATAGTGTGAAAGTGATATGCAAAATGGTTAGGCCCATGGTCGGCAAACTGCGGCTTGCGAGCCACATGCGGCTCTTTGGCCCCTTGAGTGTGGCTCTTCCACAAAGTACCATGGCCTGGGTGAGTCTACTTTGAAGAAGTGGTGTTAGAAGAAGTTTAAGTTTAAAAAATTTGGCTCTCAAAAGAAATTTCAATCATTGTACTGTTGATATTTGGCTCTGTTGACTAATGAGTTTGCCGACCACTGGGTTAGGCTAAGCTATGATGTTTGGTAGGTTAGGTGTATTAAATTTGTTTTTGACTTAGTGATATTTTAAACTTATGGTGGGTTTATCAGGAAGTAGCCCAATTGTAAGTTGAGGACCATCTTGTACATATAAAATATCTGATTATGCATATACTAGAGGCCTGGTGCACAAAATCCGTGCACTGGGGGTGGGGGTGGGGCCCAGCCTGCGCCCTCTTGCAGTCTGGGACCCCTTGGGGGATATCTGTCTGCCAGCTTAGGCCCGATCCCACCGGGGATCAGACCTAAGCTGGCAGTCAGACATCCCTCTCACAGTTCAGGACCCCTCACTCCTTACTACCCACCTGCAGCGGAGGTGGGAGAGGCTCCCGCCACCATTGCTATGCTCGCCAATCATGAGCCCGGTTTCTGGCTGAGCGGCACTCCCCCTGTGGGAGTGCACTGACCACCGGGGGCAGCTCCTGCATTGAGTGTCTGCCCCTGGTGGTCAGTGTGCATCATAGCGACTGGTTGTTCCACCAGTTGTTCCGCTGTTTGGTCAATTTGCATATTAGGGTTTTATTATATAGGATATTTATATATATGCCCCACCCAAATATATATATTCATTTAATCCCAGCCATCCTTTGGGGAGGTACCATTGTTCCCATTTTACTGCTGAGGACATGGAAGCACAGAGAAGTTATGTAACTTGGCCAAAGTAACACAGCTTGGAAGTAGGTGGCAGAGCATATACAGAAACCCAAGTTGCTTGGGTTACAAGTTTATGCTTTTAAAACTTTAGTTCGATTTACCTAGCACAAGATAAATGTTGCTAAATATTCCTTATTTCCATGAAAATGGTGATTATTTCCTCGAGATATGTCAACACAGAACCAATGCAATCCCCTCTTTTTCAGATGAAATAAAAGTCCAAAGAGATTGAATCATTTGTACCATGCAGCTGGATGGGACTAGTTATTAGTTCTTCTGATCAGTCTGTGAGGGAATAATGGTTCTTTATATTAATTTGTTCTCTTTCCTTATCATTTGTGAAAAGAAAGGAAAAGAATTCCTTTTGTGAATCTCACTCCTACCCCCACCTTGTTTTCTGCAATTAAATAACATGCTGCACTAGCAGAGACTTAGCTAGATGGAATGTGCTGCTTCTCTGCCAGAGCACACAGAGGAAGCAAGCGAGAGTTTGCCACGGGCAAAGCCAGGAGAGGGGAAAATTAGTCAGTACTCCTTTGTTCTTCTTCACCCCCTTCCGGACTTGTTTCTGTCTCTAGCTCGCTATTCCCTTCCCTGGATTAGGAGTATCAGCCACCCTAATAAAAATCCAATCCTATTTGCCTCTCAGCATAACTATTATTGCTTGTCTCATTTTCGGTTCCTTTAAGTGTATTCCTAGTATCACATGAGCTCACTCATCTAGGGGAAAAGATGAACAACATAGACTGAAGAACAAGAACAGCATTGATCAGACTGTCAGACCTCAGAGGGAAGGTAGGGGAGGGTGGGGACAAGGGAGATAGATCAACCAAAGGACTTGTGTGCTTGCATATGAGCCTAACCAGTGATCACGGACAACAGGGGGATGGGGGCATGCATGTGGGGGGGTTTGAGATGGGAATGGGGGGGTTGATGACAAATATGTGATACCTTAATCAATAAAGTAATTAAAAAAAATAAAAAAAATAAAAAATAAAAATCCAATCCTAAACAGAGACAGGAGTAGTAAGCTTGGTTGTCAGTAGCTGCCTAGTCCCCATCCCATGAGAATAATAGAGAAAGTCCTAAATACCCATTTTCATTGTGCCATTATCTCAGTACATGCCTTTGTATAATTTAGTTAACCTGTGATAGCCATAATTTTCTTACCTTCATATGAAATATTATAGTTTTTATTTATTTACTTATTTATTGTATTTTATTTTTTTACTGATTTCAGAGAGGCAGGGAGAGGGAGAGAGATAGAAACATCAATGATGAGAATCATTGATTGGCTGCCTCCTGCACAACTCTATCCACTGAGCCAAACCAGCTAGGGCTTATCGTTTTTATTTTTATTATTCTCACTCAAAGATATGCTTTTGTTGTTTTATTTTTAGAGAGAGAGGGAAGGAAGGAAGGAGAGAGAAACAACTGAGAGAGAAAAAGAGAGAGAGAAACATTGAAGTGAGAAAGAAACATTGATTGGTAGCTTCCCATGCACATCCTGACTGGGAATCAAACCCAGAACCTTTTGGTATATGGAACAATGCTTCAACCAACTGAACCCTACCCGGCCAGGGCTGAAATATTATCTTTCTTGTTTTCTCACAAGGAATTTTGCCTTGGCCATGAAGTACTGTGATAAAGCTTAATAGACGGTAGTTGTTTTGCTTTATTTTGTTCAGTTTAAAATAAAAATTCTAAGAAATGCAACATAGTTTCACAATCTTTGAACAGCACTGTTCTAAAAGACCACAATATGTAGTGTTATGCTATAAACACAGAGAGTATAAATGTCAAAGGAAATTCATGCTTTTACTATCACAGAAGAGGAAATTGGGTTTTTTCTTTTTTCTTCCTCGTTTCCTTAGCGGTTTTCTATGAGTTGGACCTTGGAGATGTGAAGGGGGCAGTAAAGGGAGCTTCTGCTGGACTATTTGATGCATGTTGAGTAATAGTGACAAGTAAGTTTGGCCTGGCTGGCATGGCTCTGTGGTTGAGCATTGGTCTGTGAACCAGGAGGTCATGGTTGGATTCCCGGTCAGGGCACATGCCCCAATTGTGGGCTCAATCCCCAGAGGGGGTGTGCAGGAGGAAGTCAATCAATGATTCTCTCTCGTTGATGTTTCTGCCTCTCTCTTCCTCTCCCTTCCTCTCTGAAGTCAATAAAAATATTGATTTCTGGGCAGTTTTAGTTCCTTATATGGTTTGATTCCTGATGTCCGGCATTTCCTGTCTGACAGCTTTGTTCTCCTTGGGTGAGAAGCTTACAAAATGGTCATTAAAGCCCAGCCAGCATGACTTAGTGGTTGAGCATTGATCGACCTATGAACAAGGAGGTCAGGGTTCAATTCCCCATCAGGGCACATGCCCGGGTTGCGGAATCAGTCCCCAGTGTGGGGTGTGCAGGAGGCAGCTGATCAATCACTCTCTCTCATCATTGATGTTTCTATCTATCTCCCTCTCCATTTCTCTCTGAGATCAATAAAAACAAAAAAAACAAAATGTCCATTAAGGATAATGTTGCCTTGTAAGTCCTAATGCTATATAATGTAATCATCACACACAATTTGAAGGATGGGGAAATTGAGACTTGGGCAACTTGCTTGAGCCTTCACAGAGAAAGCACAATTCCCTTTGTAGGAATTTATAGTATACAAAGTATACGATAGTATAGGCCCAAAATTTTACCTCATCTTAAGGGCTATAATTATCAATGTTAGAAATGTCTAAGCCTGTAGAGAATTTTTATGAGTTTATTTGAGCCAAATTGACAACATATGCCAGGGCATAGGATCTCAAATGCTCTGGAGAAAAACAGTTTTGCAATTTCTTTTAAGCATTTGAAATCAAGAAAGATTACATGAAAGTAAGGTGGAGATCAGGTTACAGGATGATTAAGATTATGTGTTCTCTTGAAGGTTGTCATATAAAAGGAGGGGCTTGAAAAGGGGGCATTTCAAAGGTGTGTTTAAGGTGTGTTTACCTAGATGCATAGAAACAATGGACAGGGCTTGCTGAAAGTGACTACCCACCATGACCTGCCCAGTTAGGAATTTATGATCAGATCTCCCTGTGAGGTTACTTTCCATATGTCTGTCAATGTAAGAAACATTCAAACCTGTGAGGAATTTTTGTGAGCTTATTTGAGCCAAACTGTTGACAGTTGCCAGAAAGCAAAATCTCAATGGTATGCTCCGGAGAATGGCAGTTTTGCCCTTTATTTTATTTTATTTTATTTTATTTTATTATTATTTTTTAAATATATTTTATTGATTTCTTACAGAGAGGAGGGGAGAGGGATAGAGAGCTAGAAACATTGATGAGAGAGAAACATCGACCAGCTGCCTCCTGCACACCCCCCACCGGGGATGTGCCTGCAACCAATGTACATGCCCTTGACCGGAATCGAACCCGGGACCCTTCAGTCCACAGGCCGACGTTCTATCCACTGAGCCAAACCGGTTTCGGCAGTTTTGCCCTTTATTTTATACGCTAGAGGCCCAGTGCACAAAAATCGTGCACTCGGGGAGGTCCCTCAGCCTGGACTGCGCCCTGTTGCAATCTGGGAGCCCTCGGGGGGAGCAGGCCTAAGCTGTCAGTTGGACATCCTTAGCGCTGCTGCTGGCTCAGGGCTTCCAGCTGAGCGGTGCTCCCCCTATGGGAGTGCACTGACCACCACAGGGCAGCTCCTGTGTTGAGCCTCTGCCCCCTGGTGGTCAGTGTGTGTCATAGCGACGGGTCATTCCACTGTTCGGTCAATTTGCATATTAGCCTTTTATTACATAGGATTATAATAAAAAGAGCAGACAGAAGTGGATTACATGAAATCCATTGGTGATAGAGAGGTGGGAGAAAGCAAAGCAGGGAAATCTCTGTGACTGGATGAAATGTAAAATGATAGATACATAATATCTTTTACACAGGTGGATACAGGATAGTTAACAGTCAGTAATGAACTCAGTAACAATGAGAGGATTTGTGGTCACTGCAGGGTGGTGTCTGTGCTTTGACGGGTCCGTAAGAAAGGAAAATTACTTTGACATTCCAAAGATATGCTAGCATAGATTCAAAAAGACAATGGAAAGGCTCAATTAAGGTAAAGATTGACATTTGTCAGGGAAGATACAAGCCTAGGATATGACTACCCACCATAAACTGCTTTTAGTTAAAAAGTTTTAATTTCAGAACATCCATTGTCGTTATTTTAGGTCTCTGAGTTTGTAAGGCCATCTCGTAGGCCCCCCTTGAGCTTGTCAGGTTTAGTATGCATGTTGATGTAAGAAACTTCCAAACCTGCAGATAATTTTTATAAGTTTATTTGAGCCAAAATGATTATGTATGTTGGGGAGCAAGATCTCAAATACTCCAGAGAATAACAGTTGCAGTTCCCTGTATGTATTTGAAATTAAAAAAGGGTTTAAGAAAGATTACAAGAAGGTGGGAGAAAGCAAGGTGGGGATTGGATTACAGGATAGTTAAGATTGTTTGCTCTCTTGAGAGTGGCTACATCTTATGGCCCAGATAAGCCTTTTACTAAAGAAATCATATGCCTGTGGCATAACTACCCACCAAGAGCTGCCCAGTTAGGAATTTATGATCAGATCACCCTGTAAGGTTACTTTTCTTAGAACCACTTTTTTTTTTTTCATCACCAGTTCCCCCTTTTAGTCATAAATCAATCTTGAAGGATCATTGATAACCTTTTGGTGAGATAATGTAGTCTCACAGTGCTAGGAAGGCTCATTTCTGGGAAATCTCAGTATCAACATTGTCTTTTTGACCACTGGGGATGAGGGAATACTGTAATCATGGGATCTGATTTGAGACTGAATTTTCCTCAAAAGGGCAGGTAAATGGAAGATGGCAGTCAGGTCTTATAGCCTTCATTGTGAAAAAACACTCTGGATCATTCTAAAAACCCTTTGAACTATTAATGATCTGAGTTTTGCTATCTGTTTCATTTTTCTATACTTGGCATCTAGTATAATATTTACATATGCCATGAAAAGAGCATTCACAGTTATCTCATACATATTCAGTAATCATAAACAATTGAACTACATAGAAAAACCCAAAGAACAAGTATGACTATTATTATGAACTAGCGGCCTGGTGCACGAAATTCATGCATGGGTGGGGTCCCTAGGTCTGGCCAGCAATCAGGGCAGATCAGGTTCCCCGCCTCCCTGCCTCCTCCTTCCCTCGCTGCCCGTGCGCCGCCCCTGTGTGGTTTCCCACCACTCCACCTCCCCCTTCCTCCTTCCCTCGCTGCCCGCATCTGCCGCCACCCACCCCCGGTTCCCCATCGCAGCCCAGGGCCCGGCCCTGATCAGGCAGGCGATCAGGACCTGCTGGCTGGAGGGAGGGACCAGGAGGTTGGCCGCCGGCCCAGAGGAGGGAGCTGGCCTTCGGCCCCCCTGGGAAAGAGTCTGCGTCTGCCGCCACCCACTCCTGGTTCCCCGTCCCAGCCTGGGGGCCCGGCCCCAGTTAGGTGATCGGGGCCTGCCGGCTGCGGGGAGGTACTGAGAGGTCGGCCGGCAAGCCCCATCGGCGATCGGGGCCTGTGGGCTGGGGCAGCTCCTGTGTTGAATGTCTGCCCCCTGGTGGTCAGTGTACGTCATAGTGACCGGTCATTTTGGTCGTTCTGGCCATCCTATATAATAAAGAGGTAATATGCAAATTAACCCTCATGCCCTCACAAGATGGCTGCCTATGACCAGGCCAGCAGGGGGGTTAGTGAGGGACGACCAAACGACTGATCAGCAGGCTGCGTGGGGCGAGCAGGCCGGTGGGGGAGCTGTAAGGAGTGACCAGGCCAGCAGGGGGGCAGTTGGGGGCAACCAAGCCAGCATGGGGGCCAGTTGGGGGCAACCAGACTGGCAGGGGGGGAAGTTAGGGGTCACCAGGCTGGCAGGGGAGGGCAGTTGGGGGCGGCCAGGCCAACAGGGGAGGGCACTTGGGGGTGACCAGGCCTACAGGGGAGGGCAGTTGGGGGCGATCAGGCCGGCAGGGGAGCAGTTAGGCGTCAATCAGGCCGTCTGGGGAGTGTTTAGGGAGCGATCAGGCTGGCAGGCAGAAGTGGTTAGGGGCAGTCAGGCAGGCAGACAGGCGAGCGGTTAGGAGCCAGCAGTCCCAGATTGTGAGAGGGATGTCCCAGAGGGGTCCCAGATTGGAGAGGGTTCAGGCTGGGCTGAGGGACGCCCCCCCTCCCACCCCCCCCCCCGCATGAATTTCGTGCACTGGGCCTCTAGTATATAGATAATATCATTAGCAGGCAGGTAAAGACAATCAAACAAAATGGATTCTGCGTTCCATATGAATTCATATAGGTATACGGGCCTTGTTGATGTCTTGGGAAAGCTGTCTACCTCTGATGTTAGTGGCTTATCATTGTGAAGGAAGGAGTCTTTAATGTTCTTTGTTGAGTGCCAGAGACAAGAGTAGATGTCCATTTGCTGTTAAGCACCTGATAGGGTCCTTTCCAATGAGGTTGAAGAGTGTCTTTTATTTATGTCCTTTCCAATAAACAAAAATCTCCAGGTGAAAATCAATGATGTTTAAAGTCACTGTTTTCTGGGAGCTCACTGTGAAAGGAAGCAGTTACCAACTTGACTTTTTCTTGAAGTGACTCTCTCAAACCTTGGCAATTGTGTAAAATGTCTCCTTTCAATAATGTCAGCTCATAAGTTTCTTCATCTAAGTCTAGTTTTAGAAAATTCTTTTTCTTAAGATATCATAAAAAACCCACTGCCACAAGCATTGGAGAAATTCCACCTGTGCAATTCTCCGATAGCACTATGATGCATGAAGGAATACAAAAACTAAAAAACAGAGAGCCAGAGAGCAGGGAAGAACCAAATGGCTATCTTGGGTTTCTCAAAGCATCAACTTACTTATGTGTTTTGTGTGTGTGTGTGTGTGTGTGTGTGTGTGTGTGTGTGTGCCTTTTCCACAGGGCCCCTTTTTTGTTGACACATAATCGAGACAGGTTCAAACTAAGTGTGTGTGTGTATTTGTTTTTACAAGTATTATTTACTCATACAGTATACCCTAAAAGTTTTTCATCACTTATTTTACAATGCTTGCTATGCAATTTCAAATCTTTTGAGGTGTTCCAGGGCCCCTTCTGGAACACTGAAAACTAATTCCTACATATATTGAGATTTAAAAACTTTTAACCTCAATTTGTAATGAAAACTAAATAGTAAGTAATTAACATTCTTTATTTTGGCTTGCAAATTTATAAAGATACTTTATAACTTCTAGAAATATATTTTATAGACATCAAAGTCAATTGTTAACATGGACTTATTTTTATAAAACCCGGGCACAATAAAGACATGTCTGTTTTACTTCAACCAACAAGCGTAAGCTAGCTTTTACTTACTAAAGATTAATTTTTGATTATGTGAACTTGAAAAACATTTGGGTTAGTTTCTATATTTATCAGAATTTTAGAATACCCAGTCTTTATAAGCATTTACCTTTAAGTTAATTTTAACAATACTATTCAAAGTTATATGCCTGGAGCATGAATACCCACCATGATCTACCCAGTTAGGAATTTAAAAAAAATTTTTTTAAATGTTTTTATTGATTTTAGAGAGACGGAGAGTGAGAGAAACATCAATTGGATGCTGCCTGCATGCTCCATACTGGGGATTGAGCCCAGAATTCCTGACCAGAAATCGCACAGGCGACCTCTTGGTGTATAAAATAATGCTCAACCAACTGAGCCTCACAGGCCAGGGCACCAGTTAGGGATTTATAGTCAGATCACCCAGTGAGGTTACTTTCCACAGGGCCCCTTTTTTGTTGACACATAATCGAGACAGGTTCAAACTAAGTGTGTCACAATGCAGGGAATGGAGATCTCAGATGATTTGTTGAGAAATAGAAAGGGAAAGGCAATCTTTAGGAAGATTTAACAGAAGTGTTGCTAGAGCTGGGTATTAAAGGAGAATTGGGGGTTTGTACTAATGACAAGGTAGGTAGGGACATGTCAGTTGGTCAGAGGAAATGGAATATTAGAAGTACAGACATTTAAAATAGAATTTTGTACCTGGGGAACATAAAAAGCCATATGAGTGGAGTATAGAGTAATAGGGGGAAGGCAGTGGAAAGTAAGGCTGAAGATGAAACTGGACACAATGGGCCCAAGGATGCCTGTCACTACTTGAGCCAAATTAAGCAGAGACATGGTTGAATCATATATGAGTTATTATTCCAATAATGCTGGCAGTATGGGGAGAGTAGTTGGTCACCTTGGAAATTCTGCTCTGCTCCCCTCGTCATTTGGCTGATTATAGATGGGCATGGGAGAAGATAACTCTGTGAAGCTTCGAGCTATAAGTGTAACAGGGAAAGGGGAGGGGAGGGTCTGCAGTCCCACCTTCAGGAGCTCAAAGTCTGATAACAAGGTGGCTAATCTATGATGTTACAAACAGCTCATCCTGTTCCTGGGACCAGAGAATGCTCAGTGTTTCTGAGGCCAACTCCCAGAAGGGGTCAGGGTCTGGGCATAGCAACCAAAAGAAAATGTGTCTTGTCCTTGGTCTGTTCTCAAAATGTATTTCTTTTCTGAATAATGGGTCCATTGAGTTATCTTATCTTTTTACAGTCTTATTTCAACCTCCAGTTTCCCAGGGGCTGTAAGAAAACTTCTCATCTATAGTTAGTAAGGTGAACTGTGGCTCTATTCTTATTATGTGCCCTTTCCCAGAATCAAAGAGGCATTCAGGCTAGATCACCAAGGATCTTGGATGCCATGCAATTTCTCTAGGCCTGGGGTTTTCAGCAGAGCACTCCTAAAACATAGACATTTTATAGAATTCCAATACATTCACTTACGGAAGCCACTGAAGCATCCTCACAGTACCCTAGAGGTTTGATTAATATAGTGTTTTAACTATAGTAAGCAAAGTGGAGTCTGAAGAGTTCTCAGTTTGCCCAGGACTGAGTCCCTGCATGAGGAACTTTTCAGTTTTAAAACCTAGATGAGTTGGTCACTGTAGTTTTAGGCAGGAATGTAACATCTAGCATCCAAATGACTCTAGTAGCAGTTTGGAGGGTGGAATGGGAAGTAAGGGGAAGAAAGGCAAGGGACCTAACACTGGATAATATTATGGCCCAGAGAAGTGTTCCATGCCCTCCTGGTATTATAGCTAGGCATCATTTACTAACAGAAATTGAAGCACTCGGAAAGTTTAATTTGTGCAAAGTCATACAGCCATAGGTGGCAGTACTGGGCTTTATATCTAGGGCTGTTTGAATTCAATGCCCCAAGCTCTACTCATTTTTTCCGAGGGCAAGTTGCTGGAGGCAGGGAGAGACCTACTTAAAACTGTAAAAATGATAGGATGAATGAAAATGTAGAGGAAGAAGCACTGGTCGCATAGCTCATTTGGTTGGAGTATCGTCCTGTACATCAAAGGTTGCGGGTTAGATCCTAGTTGGGGCACATACCTAGGTTGTGGATTTGATTCCTGGTCAGAGTACATACGGGAGGCAACTGATTGATGTTTCTCTCTCTCTCCCCCTTACTTTCTCTAAAATCAATGAAATATGTCCTCAGGTGAGGATAAAAAAGAAAATGTAGGGGAAGAAGAGGGTGGAAAACACAAAATAATGGTGAATATCTACATTAGGGTTGGGAAGAGAAAAAGGAGACATATCTCATATGATGCAAAGAGAGAGATAGAAGCCAAGAGAGTATAGTTTGATCAAAACAAATGGAGAAGGTGATTTCATGAAGGAAAGAATGTGCCGAGTGTCAAATACGGTAGAAGCTGAGGACAGTGAGGACTGTGGAAAGATCACTAGAGTTGGTATTAGGAGGTTGTTAATGAACTGTTTCAGGCAGAAGCCACTTTGGACTGAGAGTGAGAGCTTCACAATGTTGTCAAATTGGCAAGGTTGAACTATATTTCTCTCACTTTCCTTCTCTCCCCTTTTAGCGTGGGCCACAGGAGGGAGCTTTGAGATCTTGCTGCCAGACAATTGACCTCCGTTTTGGCTCAAATAAATTCATTAAAAAAAAAAAAAAAAAAGGTAGGCCACAAGAGATATTAATCTGGAAGATTTTGACAGCTGAAGTGAAACAGCAGCCATTTTGTTTTTTATTTCAGAAGATGGAGGCAGGTGCTTTTTTTTCTTTTCTTTTTGTTAATCCTCACCTGAGGATATTTTTTCCATTGATTTTTAGAGAGAGTGGAAGAGAGAGGTAGAGTCAGAAACATCCATGTGAGAGAGACACATCAATTGGTTTTCTCCCTACACACCCTGACTGATGCAAGGGATTGAATCTGCAACCAGGTAGGTACATGCCCTTGACCAGAATTGAACCTGAGATCCTTCAGTCTTTGGGTGGACACTCTAACTAACCACTGAGCAATCTGGCAAGTACTTTTGTGGCTCACATAAATTGTCTCTTAACCGCTGGCTCACTCACTGACAAGGGACAGCAGGCAGGCTTGCAATTGCTTGAGGCAACGTAGTGTTTGCCACCTCAAAATATGCCTATGGGATATTGATTATTTTAAGCTGGTTATTTTCAAGAAACAAAAGACTCAGAAAGAATCTTTGACCTCTTTCCTAACTGCCTAAAAGAACTTAGATAGAGGACCTGTTCCAGGAAGGGAGCTATCATCATAGGTAACTAATTAGATAGACACGAAGGAACCTAGCAAGGCCCTTTGATCAAAATCATCTCTGTGTTAAAGATGGCCCAGCAAACATTCGTTTACTAAACATTTGCATTACCATCTCCATGTAAATTGCCTTTCTGCTCACTGTCTTGTGTCCCGCCCGCCCCCCCCCCCCTGCCTTCTTTAAACTCAAGGTGATATATAAACCTCAACTGCCTGATTTGTCTTGGAGCACATATTCTTAGGAAACTGCTATATGTACATATATAATAAATTTGATCATTTTCTCCTGTTAATCTCTCTCATGTCAATTTGATTATTAGTCCAACCAGAACAATTTAGAAGGGCAGAAAGAAAATGTTTTTTCCTCCCTCACAGCTCCACCTTCCCCTAAATCCTTCTTCAGCTTCTCAGAGTCATGCACCACTGTGTTTAACTCTGTAATGAAGAATACCAGCTTCTTCCACAGAACACACACATCACCAAGACTGAAGGCAGTAAGAACTGACAAAGGTTCCAGTTTGTGCTGTGGGTTCCAGCTCATCCTTGCTCTCCCTCACTCTCCCTTATTTTGCATCCATCTTCTGGTTCTAATTGCTTGACCTGCAATTGTCACATACCAGCATCAGACACAAAGCCAGCAGCCTTACAGAGACTGTTTACCTAGATCTCACAATCATATAAGATCCATATTTTGTGTGTGTATGTATATATCTCTATGTCTCAATCCCTATCTAGTCTATATCTATGTGTCTGTGTATCCAACTATGTATGTAGGCATCGATCTATTTAATATAGTAGTGATTGTACGATCTATTTAATATAGTAGTGATTGTACTTCTGACTGCTGATACAGTGAGAGATGTGAAAAAGGAGGCAGCAAGTGTAAATTACTCTCTGGAAAAGTATGGTAGTTGTACAATAAATATCTACTGAGCCCCTGTTACGTGCCCAGGCTTAGTTTAGGGAACAAACTGATAAACAGCACTTATATGGATAGGAGACTATAATCTCGAGAGGGAGGTAGAGGATTAAAAAGTAAATAATCAAATATATGTTAAAAATTTTATGAATGCTCTGAAGGCAAGAAAACCAGACCACCCCCCCCCCCCCCCCCCGCCCACCAAGACAGTCACTTCAACACAGAAGGCATACATTGTTTAGATTGGGAGATCAGGAAAGCATTTTCTTTTCTTTTTCTCTTTTTAATTTTTACAAGAGTTTATTTGAGCTAAACTGATGACATATGTCAGAGAGCAAGATCTCAAATGCTCCCAAGGAGAGCATTTCCTATGATGCAATGTTTAAGCTGAAATCTGAAGTATAAGTAGGATTTAAGAAGATAATTTTAGGACAAAGGAATAGCATGTATTTGCCCTAAGGTAGAAAAGAGTCCCAGGTGTTCAAGGAACTGCAAGAGGCCTGACTAATTGGAGTCTAGCAAGTGAGAGAGTGACCTGTAAGACTGGAGAAAAAAGCTCTGTCCTTAGTAAAGGGTTCTGGAATTTATTCCAGGAGTAATGGAAAGCCAGTTGTAATAGTTAAGATTCCATGGTTGCAAGGAACATAAATACAAATTAAAGTAGCTTAAGAGAAAAATGGATTTTTATCAGTTCACATAACCAACTGTAGAAAGTATAGGCATGGAGGTGGCCTTAAGATATGATAGAATGAAAGATATTAAGACCATCAAACTCTTTTTCTTTTTATCATCTTCTCTTCACATGTCTACTTCATTTCTATAATTAGATTTTTAATGAGGCTGAATCCATAAATCACATCTTTACAGCTTTCCCCCTAATTAGTTTACAACATTGTCCTTACTGCTAAATCTAGTTATAAGCAGATTACACTGACTAGGGAAATAGAGCAGCTGGCAGCAACTTCTCATGTTCTTACAAAATCTCTTTTTCAAGCGGGTTGGGGAGTAGTAGAGGAAGCTATAGGGCGGGGGATAAATGATGGAAGGAGACTTGACTTGGGGTGGTGAACACACAATACAATATATAGATGATGTATTATAGAATTGTACACCTGTAACCTATATAATTTTATTAACCAATGTCACCCTAATGAATTAAATTAAAAAGTAAAAAAATATATTTAAAAATATACTTTTTATTGATTTTATTGATTTCAGAAAGGAAGGGAGAGGAAGAGAGAGGTAGAAACATCAATGATGAGAGTCACTGATCTGCTGCCTCCTGCACGCCCCACACTGTGGATCGAGCCCGCAACCTGGGCATATGCCCGGGAATCGAACTGTGACCTCCTGGTTCACAGGTTGACACTCAACCACTGAGCCATGCCGGCTAGGCCAAAGTAAAAAAAAAAATTATACAATAATACTACGGGATTGGCAGGATTGGCACATATGCAATGAAAGAAGAGTTACTGGATTGGAATAAAAGTTGAAAATAAATCCTGAAAAATTAAATATTTTAATTTACTCTAAAAAAACACCCCAAAATAAAATCTCTTTTTCACAATGAATTGCTCCAAAATTTGAAAACGGCATAATTATGTCACTTTCTTCATGTATGAAGAGTAAACAACATCTTTGTGCCAGACTTTCTGATTCTTTCCCTTCTAGTATTATAATCACCTTTGTTGTGAATTATGTTAAATACAGAATTCAATTTTGAATAAATTTAGACATTTTACTTTAAATCAATTCTGAGGGCTTCAATATTGTTAGAAACTAGAGCTACAGTAGTTTTTATAGCGTCATAAATACACTAAAATGGTGGAAGCAAACTTGAGATTGTTGGATTTATCTGCTTTTTCTTTTCTGCCTTTCTTCTGAGAAACAAAATTGGACCCACATACATTAGCAGCATTGACAAGAATGGAACAAGAACAAGATATTCCTACAAAATACTAGCAAATTGAATACAACAATACACTAAAAAGATAATACATCACAATCAAGTGGGGCACAAGGATAGTTCAACATATGCAAACTGATCAAAGTGATACACCGCATTAACAAAATGAAGGATAAAAATCATATGATCATATCATTAGATGCAGAAAAAGCATTTGACAAGATACAACTCCATTTATGATTAAAACACTCAATAAAATGGATATAGAAGGAAAGTACCTCAACATAGTAAGGCCATATATGACAAGCCCTCAGCTAATATCATACCAATTAGAGGCCCGATGCATGAAGATTCGTGTAAGAATGGGCCTTCCTTCCCCTGGCGGCTGGCACCGCCTTTGCTCCGGCTGAAGCTGCCTTTTTGCTCCGGCCCGGAGCTGCCTTTCCACCTTCCCATGCTGCCCAGAGACCCAGAGCGGCTGGGGTGGTGCGGAACGCCTACGTCGTCGCCATGGTGATGACGCAAGCGTCCCACCCTGCCCCTGGCCGCTTGGTGCCTGTGCATGCAAATTAACCTGCCATCCTTGTTGGGTTAATTTGCATACTCCTGATCGGCTGGTGGGTGTCACGAAGTTACAGTCAATTTGCATGTTACTATTTCATTAGTGTAGATATCATACATAACTGAAAGCTTTTCCTTTAAGATCAAGAACAAGACAAGGATGTCTACTCTTACCACTGTTATTCAGCATCCTATATAATAAAAGGCCAATATGCAAATTGACTGAACGGCAGAATGACCGGTTGCTATGATGTGCACTGACCACCAGGGGGCAGATGCTCAACGCAGGAGCTGTCCCCTGGTGGTCAGTGCGCTCCCATAGGAGAAGTGCTGCTCAGCCAGAAGCCCTGAGCCGGGTTCACAGCTGGCGATCACAGCAGTGGTGGCGGGAGCCTCTCCTGCCTCTGCAGCAGTGCTAAAGATTTTCGACTGACATCTCAAGTCTGCAGTCAGACATCCCCCGAGGACTCCCAGACTGCGAGAGGGTACAGGCCAGGCTGAGGGATCCCCCGAGTGCATGAATTTTTTGCACTGGGCCTTTAGTAGTACTATAAATCCTAGCCAGAGCAATCAGACAAGAGAAATAAATAAAAGGCATCCAAGTTGGTAATGAAGGAGTAAAATTGTCACTTTTTGCAGACAAAGTGATTCTTAGAAAGCCCTAAAGACTCCACCCAAAACTATTAGAAACAGTAAACTATTGTTTATTAGAAACAATAAACAAATACAGTCAAGTGACAGGATACAAAACCAGTGTGCACAAATCCAATGCATTCCTGCCCTGGCCAGTGTGGCTTGGTTGGTTGGAGTGTCATCCCATACACCGAAGGGTCACAGGTTTGATTCCCTGTCAGGGCATGTACCTAGGTTGCAGGTTTGGTCCCTGGTTATAGGAAGTAACTGATCTCTCTCTTTTTTTTTTCTCTCTCCTTCCCTCCCTAATTCTTTCTTTAAAAAAAAATCCAATGCATCCCTATATAGTACTAACAATGAAATTTCAGAAAAAGAAATAAAAAACAATTCCTTTTGTAGTTGCAATGAAAAGAATAAAATACCTAGGAATAAACTTAACAAAGGATGTGAAGGATCTATACACCAAAACCTGCAATACATTATTAAAAGTAATTGAAGAAGGCACAAAGAAATGGAAAGATGTTATATGTTCGTGGATTATAAGAATCAATATAGTTAAAATGGCCATATTACCCAAGCAATATAAAGATTTAATGCAATCCCCATCAAAATCTCAATGGCATTTTAAATTTAATTTTAAATATGTTTTTATTGATTTTAGAGAGAGTGGAAGGAACAGGGAGAGAGAGGGAAAAAGAGAGAGAAACATTGATCTGCTGTCTCTGGCACACACCCTGACCAGGGATTGAGCTTAAAACCCTGACTCTAACTGGGAATTGAACTGACTACCTTTCAGTGCATGGAGGACACTCAGCCAACTGAGCCACACCAGCCAGGGCCCAATGGCATTTTAAAAAAAGAAATAGAACAAAGACCTGGCCAGTGTTTCTAAGTGGTTAGAGTATCAGCCAGAGCACCGAAGGGTTTTGGGTTCAATTCCTGGTCAAGGGCACATATCTGGGTTGCATTAAGGGGCCAATCAATTGATGTCAATCTCTCACATTGATATTTCTTCCCCCCCCCTCCCTTGCTCCCTTACATTCTCTCTAAAAATCAATGGGAAAAAATTTCATTGGGTGAGGATTGGAGAAAAAAAAGAAATAGAACAAAAAATCATCAGGTTTGTATGGAGCCCCAAAAGACCCCGAATAGCCAAAACAATCCTAAGAAAAAAGAATGAAAACAGAAGTATCACACTCCCTGTCTTCAAGTTATACTACAAGGTGACAGTAATCAAAACAACATGGTATTGGCAGAAAAATAGACACAGAGACCAATGGGGAACCGAATTGAGAGCCCAGAAATAAACCTACAGGTATATAGGCAAATAATTTTTTTTAAAATTAATTTTATTGTTGAGATTATTACAGAGGTTTCTCTTTTTTCCCCCCTATAGCTCCCCTCCATTCGGTTCCCACCCCACCCCAGGCCCTCACCACCCTATTTTCTGTGTCTATAGGTAATGTATACATGCATATAAGATCTTTGTCTAATCTCTTCCTGCAGCTCCCCCCACGCCCTTCCCTCTGAGAATCATCAGTCTGTTCTATTTCCATGCCTCTGATTCTATTCCATTCACCAGTTTATTCTGTTCATCAGACTTTTTATTCGTTTGATTTTTAGATTCAATTGTTGATAGATACGTATTTGTTGCCACTTTGTTATTTATATTTTTTATCTTTACCTTTTTCTTCTTCTTTTCTTAAAGAACACCCTTCAACATTTTATATACTGGTTTGGTGGTGATGAGCTCCTTTAGCTTTTTCTTGTCTGTGAAGATCTTTATCTGACCTTCAATTCTAAATGATAGCTTTGCTGAGTAGAGTAATCTTGGTTTTAGGTTCTTGCTATTCATCACTTTGAATATTTCTTGCCACTCCCTTCTGGCCTGCATAGTTTCTGTTGAGAAATCAGCTGACAGTCATATGGGCACTCCCTTGTAGGTAACTAACTGCTTTTCTCTTCCTGCTTTTAAGATTCTCTCTTTGTCTTTTGCCCTTGGCATTTTAATTATGATGTGTCTTGGTGTGGTCCTCTTTGGGTTACTCTTGTTTGGGGTTCTCTGTGCTTCCTGGACTTGTAAGTCTATTTCTTTCACCAGGTAGGGGAAGTTTTCTGTCATTATTTCTTGAAATAGGTTTTCAATATCTTGCTCTCTCTCTTCTTCTGGCACCCCCATAATTTGGATGTTGGCATGCTTGCAGTTGTCCCAAAGTCTCCTTATACTATCGTCATCTTTTTGGATTCTTTTTTCTTTTTGTTCTTCTGGTTTGGTGTTTTTTGCTTCCTCATATTTCAAATCATTGATTTGATTCTTGGGATCCTCTAGTCTACTGTTGAATCCCTGTATATTATTCTTTACTTCAGTCAGTGTATGCTTAATTTCTGACTGGTCCTTTTCCATTTTATTTACTTTTTTTTGAATTCTCACTAAGATCCTTGAAAGTCTCACTAAGTCCCTTGGAAGTTTCTAGAAGATTCTTGAGTAACTTTATAACTGTGGTTTTGAACTCTATATCTAGTAGTTTGCTTTCTTCTATTTCTTTAATTTGTGACATCTTTCTTTGTCTCCAGATTTTGGCTGCTTTGCTTCCCTGTGTTTGTTTCTATGTATTGGGTAGAGCTGCTATGTTTCTTTGAGTTGGTAGAGTGGCCTTGTGTAGTAGGTGTCCTATAGGGCTTAGTGCCTCAGCCTCCCCAATCACCTGAAGTGGACACTCTAGGTGCACCCTTTTTTGGGCTGTGTGCACAGTCTTGTTGTAGTTAAGCCTTGATTGCTGTTGGTCTCCCTGGGATGAATTGACCTCCAGGCCAATTGGCTGTGGGGACCAGCTGTGACTACAGTGGGAGAGCTGCTGTGCAGGAGACACCCTTATGGAGCAGGACTTGCTTCAGTGGGGCTTTGATGCTCACTGAGTCTGCCCCTTGAGTGTGTTGCTTACGGATGTGAGGAATTGTAATCTGGTATGGTCTGACACTGACCACTGGGTACACTGGCCCTTGGGTCTCCAGGGAGGTGCAAAGTCAACCACTGCCTGGGGCCATCCAGCAGGAGCTACAGAGAGATCTGCAGATTCCTCCTTTTTGTATGGGGTTTGGAAGTGCCCAGACAAGGCCCAGCTGTGAAGCAAGGCAGGCTGGTGCTGGCACTGGTGCCAGGTCTTGGGTCTTTTATTGATAGGTTTGGGTCTCCCTGACCCATATGCAAAAGCTGTTGCCCACAGCTTGGTGGGGTTGTAAATTGGGTGGGGCAGGGTCTCAGGGCATCATCAGGGCAGAGCAAACAGAAATGGCTGCCAGTCAGCGCTGCAACAGGGGAGGTCCCAGAACAGGAACAATGATTGCAGCAAGCACCTCCATCTGGAAGAAAGTTACCCTCGAGTTCCTTCCCCGATGCCAGACCAGTTTCTCCTTATATGTGTCTGGGTCTCCCAGAGCCTCACCTGGCACTGGAGCTCAAAGGAAGCGGGAGCTTGTAAATTCAGTTCATGGTGCTGGCCTTTTAAGAGGAGCTGCTGGGTCGGCCGCAGCCTGTGTGTTACTCAGCCCCAATCTGCACTGGTTTTTACACCCCATAGTTCTTATTGCCCATAGGGACTTCTTTTTCCAGCTCTGGGACCCTTGGCTGGGCTTCTGGTGTGGGGCTGGGACCCCTTGCTCCTCCAGGCAGCCTCTGCAGAGGCGATCTCCCTCCCAATTAAAAAAGTGGCCCATGTGTGTGCCGGACCAGCCCATTCTGCGCCTCCGCACCTCCTACCAGTCTTGTATGCTTTCTTCTTCACTTCTCTAGTTGTAGGACTTCCATTCAGCCAGCTTTCCAGTGGTTCTGGATGATGGTTGTTCTGTATTTTAGTTGTAATTTTAATGTGGTTTTGGGAGGCAGCGAGTACAGGCATTTGCCTATGCCACCCTCTTGGTTCTCCTGCCCCCCCCTGCCCCCGGGCAAATACTTTTTGATAAAGGAGCCAAACAAAACAAAACAAGCAAGCAAGCAAGCAAACAAACAAACAAACAAAAAAACTGAAGAAAAGAAAGCCTCTTCAATAAATAGTGCTGGGAAAATTGGAAAGCCACACGCAAAAGAATGAAACTAGACTGCTATTTGTCACCATATGCAAAAATTAACTAAAAATGGATCAAAGACCAAAATATTAGACCTGAAACAAATTGCATAGAAGAAAGCATAGGTACTGAACTTATGGACCTTAGTCTTAGAGAGGATTTTATGAATTTGACCTTAAAGGTAAGGGAAGTGAAAATAAATAAATGGGACTATATCAAACTAAAACGTTTCTATACAGCAAAAGAAACCATCAACAAAACAAAAAGGCAACCAACTGAATGGGAGAAGATATTTGGAAACAATACCTCCAACAAGGGGTTAATATCCAAAATATATAAAGAACTCGTACAACTCAACAACAAAAAAATCAAACAATCCAATTTAAAAATGGGCAGAGAAACTGAACAGAAATTTCTCCTAAGAAGACATACAATGGCCAACAGAGTGTATGAAAAGATGCTTAACTTCACTAGCTATTAGGGAAATATAAAGCAAAACTATAATGAGATATCACCTCACACCTGTTCGAGTGGCTATTATCAAGAAGACAAGTGTTGGAGAGGTTGTGGAGAAAAAGGTACCCTCATTCACTGTTGGTAGGAATTTAAATTGGTACAGCCACTATGGAAACCGGTATGGAGGTTCCTCAACAAATTAAGAATAGAGTTATATGACCCATCACCCCTCTTCTCAGTATCTACCTGAAAAATTGGAAAACATTTATTCACAAAGACATATGCACCTCTGTGTTCATTGCAGCATTATTTACAGTGGCCAAGACATGGAAACAGTGTAAATGTCCTTTGATTGATGACTGGATAAAGAAGATGTGGTACATGTGTAAAATGGAATATTAATCATAAGAAAAGATAAAATACTGCCATTTGCGACAATGTGAATGGAAGTTGAGAATATGCTAAGTGAAATAAGTCAAGACAGAAAAAGGTCAAGAACCATATGATTTCACTCATCCTATCAAATAAAAGAGTAATATGGAAATTGACTGTCACTCCAACACTCAAGATGGCTGCCCCCCATGTGGTCAAAGATGGCTGCCCCCATGTGGACACAAAATGGCCATAACAAGATGGCCAGCAGGGCAGGGCAGTTGGGAGGGACCAGGCCTGCAAGGGAGGGCAGTTGGGGGTGATCAAGACTGCAGGGGAGGGCAGTTAGGGGTGACCTGACTGGCAGAGGAGGGAAGTTGGGGGCGACTGGGCCTGCAGGGAAGGGCAGTTGGGAAGGACCCAGGCCTGCAGCGGAGAGCAGTTGGAAGGGACCAGGCCTGTAAGGGAGGGGTGTTGGGGGCGATTAAGCCTGCAGGGGAGGGCAGTTAGGGGTGACCAGGCTGGCAAGGAGGGAAGTTTGGGGCGACTGGGCCTGCAGGGAAGGGCAGTTGGGGGACACCCAGGCCTGCAGGGGAGAGCAGTTGGGGGGGACCAGGCCTGCAGGGGAGGGCAGTTTGGGGGGACCCAGCCCTGCAGGGGAGGACAGTTGGGGGGGGGGACCAGACCAGCAAGGGAGAACAGTTAGGGGTGATGAGGCTGGCAGTGGAGGGCAGTTAGGGGTGACCGGGTCAGCAGGGGAGGGCAGTTGGGGGGGACCAGGCTGGCAGGGGAAGGCAGTTAGGGGTGACCAGGCCTGCAGGGGAGGGCAGTTAGGGGCAATCAGGCTGGCAGGGGAGTGGTTAGGAGGTGATCAGGCTGGCAGGCAGAAGCGGTTAGGGGCAATCAGGAAGGCAGGCAGGCGAGCAGTTGGGAGCCAGGAGTCCTGGATTGTGAGAGGGATGTCCGACTGCCTAATGGAATCGGGCCTAAATGGGCAGTCAGACATCCCTTGAGGGGTCCCAGATTGGAGAGGGTGCTGGCTGGGCTGAGGGACACCCCCCCCCCCCATGCATGAATTTTATGCACCGGGCCTCTGGTCTATATAATAAAAGCCTAAGCGACCATTAACGGTGGAACGACCAGAATGACTGGTCACTATGATGCGCACTGACCACCAGGGGTCAGACGCTTAATGCAGGACCTGCCCCCTGGTGGTCAGTGTGCTTCCAGAGGGGGTGCGCTGATCAGCTAGAAGCCGGTTTCATGGCTGGCCAGCGCAGTGACGGTGGCATGAGCCTCTCTTACATCATGGCAGCACTAAGGAGCAGTGAGCAGGCAGGTGGTAAGGAGCGAGGGGTCCCAGACTGTGAGAGGGATGTCCGCCTGCCGGCTTAGGCCCATGGGAGTGGGCAGGCAGACATCCCCTGAAGGGTCCCGGACTGTAAGAGGGCACAGGCTGGGCTGAGGGACTGCCCCCATTTTGGATTACTCACCATAAAGCAAAGCTGTATTTTCTATATTTTCTGTTTTTAGGCAAGCCAGCTTCAAACAAAACTTGCTTTTCCATTGTTGAACCTTAGCAAAAAGTAACAGTCCAACATAATAAAATTTCTATCAAGTCCTGTAAACATATTTTCTATCTAGTGTTTAAACATTCAGCCTTGTTTGTTGATACATGGAGAGTGCTAAGATCCAATAGACAGCAATTAAAGTGGTTGCTTTCCTACCAAAAAGCAAAAATTGATGATTATTCCTATGTGGGGAATGGGGAAATCCTTACTGCTTTGCACCTTACCTCAATTAGCCAATTCCACATTATAGGGTCTGTTATTTTAAATATAATATTTCTGATACTATTTGAAGCAATTATGTCTCCATCATAAGATTCAAAGCTCCAACTCAAATTATATTATACAAAAAAGATAATCTATTGACTCATACATGAAAAGTTCAGGGATGGCACTTGTCTTAGTCTGCTAGGGCTGCCATAACAAAATACCATAGAAAGGTTGGCTTAAAAAATAGAAATTTATTTCTCATAGCTCTGGAGGTTGGAAATCTAAGATCAAGGTGTTGGCAGGTTTGGTTTCTCCTGAGGCCTCTCTCCCTGGCTTACAGATGTTTTCTTGCTGTGTCCTCACATGGCCTTTTCTCTGGGTACATACACCTCTGTTTTCCACTTCTTAAAAGAACACCAGTCATATTGGATTAGGGTCCATCCTTATGATCGCAGCTAACCTTAGTTACCTCTTTAAAGGCCCTATCTCCAAATACAGTCAGAGTGGGGATTAAGGCTTCAACATGAATTTTGGAGATACATGATTTAGTCTGTGACTACTATTTTCACATGTGTTTGGATTGAAGGCGAAAATGCGGTATTAGGATTCTCTGTCCAATTCTTATTTTTGCTTTCTTCTCTGCTGGTTTTATGTTCAAGAAGGCCTATATTTGCTGGCTTTTTGACAGCTCTAGGTTATGTCCAGTGGGAAGATAACATCTTTTTCTCAATGATAACAGCAAAAAATTCTGTGGTTTCCTCCTATTGGCCTGGAGTGGGTCATATGCATATCCTTGGAACAATCACTAGAGCCAGGGCAATAGGATATGTTGATTGTTCAATCCTGGGTCCTATGACCATAATTGGACTCGGGATGGGGTGAAGTGCCCCAACTTGAACCACAGGAACTCAGAGTGAGGAAGAAGGTATTTTTCCAAATGAAAATCAAGAGACTGGGAACGGATGATGGCAGGCAAAATCCAACAAATATTACTCCATGACATCTAAATTTTCTTCTAATGCCAATATGCTATGACAGTACTGAATCACTATTTTTAACCATGCTGATCATTTTATAGGACAATGCTGGCATTATTTATAAAGTTCAGAATTATTTCCATAATCATTGGAAGAGTAAGGGAAACATGCAATTAATTTTGAAGTTGGCCTGCGCACCAAAGGGTCTGAGTTCAATTCCCAGTCAAGGGCACATACCTAGGTTGTAGGTTTGATCTCCATCCCCGGTGTGAGAGGCAACCAATCAATGTGTCTCTCACATAGATCATCAATGTTTCTCTCTCTCACTTCCCCTCCTCCCCCACTTCCACTCTCTCTAAAAATCAATGGGAAAAATATCCTCTGTCCTCAGGTGAGGACTAACAAAACAAAACAAAAAAAAATAAAGAAAGAAAATAAAAGAATATAATGCTGTTGCTATTTTCTATATTCAGAGATAGTCTGTTGACAATTATTTCTGTTTTTCTGAAAAATCTCTGTGCTTATTTGTATAGGTAAATATTAATCTTTTCCTTTCTTTTTCAGCTTTAGCTTCAGGTTACAAATTCTGTGGATATTTGCTATTCCACTTTTGTTTTGTAAAACTATTCCATATCACATGATGCTTTTGTCTGTGTGCTGTTCATAGAATTATCAATGTTTATCAAAATCCCATTAGGATATATTTACTCTTTTTTATCACTTATGTTGTTCCTAGGGTAAGCTATTAGGTAGAAGTAGAATGATTCTGAGGTCCACAGGTTATATGGAAGGTCCCATGTTTGGACAAAGGTTTATAAATGTAGGTTGCTTCACTTCTTGTCCTCTGTGTGAGCTGTTAGTTTCATGCAATATCTCCTTTTCTTAAGTTGTAAATTTAATCTCTAATCTTATCCTTCACTTATGTGTTGTCAAGTGCCTTTCTACTCTCTACATGACCAGGTATGTCTCTTGAGCAAAATGTACTCTGCCAAGAGCTGCATCCCTAAATAAATTTTAGGAAAATAATGAACATTATTTGGAGGATTATTTTTTCCCTCTTTTCTTTGTTTGTCTATACCAGTGGTCGGCAAACTGCGGCTCACGAGCCACATGTGGCTCTTTGGCCCCTTGAGTGTGGTTCTTCCACAAAATACCACGTGCGGGCGTGCACATACAGTGCGATTGAAACTTCGTGGCCCATGCGCTGAAGTTGGTTTTCGGCCTGGGCGAGTCTATTTTGAAGAAGTGGCGTTAGAACACTCAAGGGGCCAAAGAGCCGCATGTGGCTCGTGAGCCGCGGTTTGCTCACCACTGGTCTATACTGACTGGTTAGCTTCAACTGGACAGAAACGAAATTTGGCCTAACACCTTAAATAATTCTTTGTCTAGAATAATCTGTGAACAGCAACGATGGGCAGTATACCATTAGCCCTGTTTTCTTTTTTTTAAATCTTCACCCGAGGATATTTTTCCATTGATTTTTAAAGAGAGTGGAAGAGAAGGAAAGACAGAAAGAAATATTGATTTGAGAGAAACACATCGATCGGTTGCCTCCTGCACATGCCCCAACCAGGGCCCAGGCTGGGAAGGAAGGAGTCTGCAACCGAGGTACATGCCTTTGACTGGAATCGAACCCAGGACTTTTCAGTCTGCAGGCCAGTGCTCTATTTGTTGAGCCAAACTGGCTAGGGCCTGTTAGCACTGTTTATTCTGGGGATTAAAAATAGTGATTAGGGTGACTTGGAAAATTAGTGATATGTTTTACATTAAAAAGTAAACTTCCAGATTAAAGTATCCTATATAATAAAAGCCTAATTAATATGCTAAATGTCGGGTCGTCTGGTCGGCCATTCAACCAATCAAAGCGTAATATGCTAATGATATTCTAAGGCCACTCAAATGTTCGCTATGATGTGCACTGACCACCAGGGGGCAAAGAGTCGACCAGTTGCTATGACGTGCACTGACCACCAGGGGGAAGGCACTGTGACCGGTAGGTGAGCTTGCTGTTGGGGTTTGGCTGATTGGGACTGAGCCCTCCTGCGGTTCCTCCTCTGCTGACCAAACTCCCGTGTCCCTCCCTGGCCCCTATTCGTGCATCGGGCCTCTAGTAATTTATATTTACAAATGTATACAAATTTTAAGTATATGGAACAATCATTTTATGAATTTTTGCAAGGAGAACACACTCCTCTTACCACCCCAACTCAGGAAAAAGGACTACAGTACCCTAAGCTCCTCTTGTGCCCCTTCTAATCACTACTGCCTCTCTCCAAAGGTAAATAACTATCCTGACTATTAACAGGTATAGATTAATTTGCCTGTTTGGGAACTTTATGTGGATTTTTTTTTTCTAGTGTGTTATTTTTTTTTAGTCAACATTCTATTTGTGAGAATAGATGTATTTTTGTTACAAGCACTCACATACTCCTTGGTTTATAGTTTTGTATTGTATCCACAATTTATTTTTTTACTGTTTCAGGTCTTTAGTTTTTATAAACAGTGTTCCTAGGAACAGTTTTTCATAATTTTATTTTATAAATTTTTATACTAATTCATTTTTAACTGCAAACATGACTTAGTTAAAACAAAACAAAACAAACAATAATTGATGAGAATTGTGTATCCTTTATAGTTCTTAACCTTTTAGCTACCCATTCTTCATATACTTTTCCAGTTTCTCTTTTTCTTTCAAATGTGTTTAAAGTTTAAGGTCAAACCTTAACCTCTGTTGCTTTTCCTTTCCTACACTAGCTTCTTTATAGAATGATTTGCTATAAGGACTTCTCATATTTCTTCTAGATAGACGATTTAAATCTCTGTCTCTTCCCCCATTCCACTTTAGCACTCATTATTAGCCAACCTTTAAGACCTACATTTCATTTTAGTCCTCTTTTTTTTTTTCCTTTAAAAAAGAAAAAGATTTTTAATTGATATTTTAGAGAGAGAGGAAGGGAGAGGGAAAGAGAGAAAGAAGCATCAATGTGACATTGATTGGCTGCCTTCTGCATGCCCCCTACTGGGGATTGAGCCTGAAACCGGGTATGTGCCCTGACTGAGAATCCAACAGGCAACCAGTGGGTGTATGGGACAACTCCCAAATCACTGAGCCACACTGGCTAGGGCTTCTTTTCTTGCTTTTACACTGTTTTAGCACTAACCCTGAGTCTTTATTATCTGGTTTAATTGTGAAAGGAAAATTATTTCTTATGCGAGTCCCTGTCCATATAAACAGTTTTAGTTACCAAAAATCAGCATGTTCACCTTATTCTGGCAGCTCAATCTTATGACACTGCTGTCACCAGGCACCTTTCCAGAACTGAAGTGGCTATGGGCAGAGCCATGGGACCCCTGTATAATCCCATTGGCATGAATCCAGGAACTCCTTTAGATGTCTGGGCAACCCAACTTAGGGGTGGGAAAAGGGGGGAGGGGAGAACATGCCAGGTAGGGTGTTGGAAAGTGTCCTGAAGAAAAGAAATTGGCATGGGAACACTGTTACCTTGGATGGTCCCAGGCATTGGATGGGACTTGGAAAACTTTGAGAAAGCACTCCAAACATGCATGGCAGAGAAGGGAGGCCCTGAGGCTTAGGATGTAGGGAAGGAGCTCTACTTGCCTGGGTTGAAGGGTGATACTGGCTTTACTAATATATACAGGGTAAAGTCCAACCCTCTTTGTTTAATGTTTTAATTACTCTACAGTCTGGCATAGTTCTCTAACAGGTGTGGAAGAAGGACCTTGATTCAGTGTACACTGGAGCCAGTTATGACTGGTTCCCAAAAGCCAGTTGGTGGGTGTTTCTTCCCAACTCCATGTTCAGTGGTTATATTGATAGCTTGAAATTTGCTATGATGGCTTATCAGATCATGTTTTTTTGTTTTGTTTTGCTTGTTATTGAGACCAAATTAAACATATAGGTATATATCACTGCTTAGATTACTGTTGAAAGGATGTCTTCTTACTATAGTGAAAGGTATGTTTTGCTAGACCCCCCAAGAAGAGATGTTTTCAAAGTGTATTTTGAACAGACTATTTTTAGAGCTGAGGAATTTGAAGAAAGAGGAAGGATATTTGCAAGAAACAGACAAAATTCTAGGAAGGTAGGTTTATATAGTTATATTTAATTTAACTAAGGCCTTTGGCATCAGGCAGACAGAAAAGTTGGAAATCTCTAATTATTTTTATGAATCTGACTGATTTTAATACCAATACCTGACACGGATACTACAAATAACAAAATTAGAGACTGTTATCAGTAGTATAGATGCAAAAATATTAATAAAAGTAATCAAGAAATATATTCTATTAATAATAAAGAATACTGCCGAAACTGGTTTGGCTCAGTGGATAGAGTGTCGGCCTGCAGACTGAAAGGTCCCAGGTTCGGTTCCTGTCAAGGGCATGTACCTTGGTTGCGGGCACATCCCCAGTGGGGGGTGTGCAAGAGGCAGCTGATCTATGTTTCTCTCTCATCGATGTTTCTAACTATCCCTCTCTCTTCCTCTCTGTAAAAAATCAATAAAATATATTAAAAAAATAAAATAATAAAGAATACCCAATTAGGATTTATTGCAGGAATGCAAGGATAGTTCAACCTCAGTGACACTATCAATATCATTAACTAGAGGTCTGGTGCATGAATTTGTGCACCAGTGGGGTTCCCCGGTCTGGCCTGTGGGATCAGGCTGAAACTGGCTCTCCAACATTCCCGAGGAGTCTCGGATTGCGAGAGGGCGCAGGCCAGGCCGAGGTACCCCACTGATGCATGATCGGGGCTGGGGAGGGACTGTGGGAGGGCTCCAGGGTGTGTCTGGCTCATCTTGCTCAGTCCTGATCAACTGGACCCCAGCAGCAAGCTAACCTACAGGTTGGAGCGTCTGCCCCCTGGTGGTCAGTGCACATCATAGTGAGTAGTTGAGGGGCCTTAGCA
The DNA here is from genome assembly GCF_027574615.1 of Eptesicus fuscus. NCBI lineage: Eukaryota > Metazoa > Chordata > Mammalia > Chiroptera > Vespertilionidae > Eptesicus > Eptesicus fuscus. Next base: position 82,419,082 of record NC_072479.1, read on the forward strand.
TATTACGTTTTAATTGGTTGAATGGACAACTGGACGACTGGACACTTAGCATATTAGGCTTTTATTATATAGGATTATATTCAGTTTTAAGAAATCGTATCTTATGAATAGATTTTGAAGAGACAATTGATAAATTGCAGTAGTCATTTCTAATAAAACTCTGAGTTGATATATTTGATTATAATGAAATTAAAATTTTTCTTCATCAAAGTGAAACCGGACACAATGGGTCCAAGGCCTCCTGTCACTACTTGAGCCAAATTAAGCAGAGGCAAGGTTGAATCATATATGAGCATTTATTCCAATAATGCCAGAAGTATGGGGAGAACAGTTGGTCACCCTGGGAATTCTGCACCGACCCCACTCGCTAGTTGGTTGATTTTTTGCGCATAAGGGAGAAGATAGCTATGTGCAGCTGCAAGTTGCAAGTGTAACATGGAAAGGGGAGGGGAGGGTCTGCAGCCCGACCTTCAGGAGCTTAAAGTCCAATAACAAGGTAGCTGGCTAATCTTCTATGATGTTATAAATAGCTCAGCCTGTTTCTGGGACCGGAGAATGGTCAACCTTCCTGAGGCAAACTCCCGGAGAGATCAGGGTCCTGGCACAGCAACCAAATCAAAGCCTGTCCTGTTCTTGGTCTGTTCTCAAAATTTTTTTTCTTTTTCTGAGTAATGGATTCATTCAGGCATCTTATCTTTTCACAGCCTTGTTTCATCCTCCAGTTTCCCAGCATCTGTAAGAAAATGTCTTATCTAAAGTTAGTAAGGTGAATGATTATTAAACAACTATGGCTCTATTCTTATTATGTGCCCTTCCACACTAACAAAAGGATACCACGTAGAAAGTGAAAATATAATCTACAGACTGGAAGAAAAAGTTTGCAATATGAGAAAGGATTCTTATTTAAAAGATTAAAAGAACTTCTACAAATCAGTCTGTAAAGGTAAAGAACTTGAAAGAAAAACTGAAAACAGATTTGAACAGATAATTCACTGAATACAAATATATTCAGTCTCACTGAATAAGTTAAATGCAAATTAAAACAAGATGAAATATCCATTACATATCCATTAGATTAGATAAATTTCTGAAGCATGGTAATTCTAAGTGTTGACAAGTATGTAGAAGTGGAATTCTTGTAGACTGCTGGTAGGAGTATAAATTGGTATTATCACTTTGGAGAGCAATTTTGCAGCATCAGTTGAAGCTGAAAATATGCATACTATATTGGACACAAACCTTGTTCAGTCCCTCAGATTCCTGGGACCACATCCTCCTTTCTAAAGGCACTGCTACCGCCCTGGCTGGGGTTTCTTGGTTGAACATCATCCCATGCACCGAGAGGTCCCTGGTTCAATTCCCAGTCAGAGCACATGCCCAGCTTGCATGCTTGGTCACCAATGGGGGTGTGCAGGAAGCAGCCAATTGATGTTTCTATCTCTCTCTCTTCCTTTCTCTCACTCTAAAAAAATAAAAATAAAAATAAAAATATTAGCCCTAGCTGGTTTGGCTCAGTGGATAGAGCATTGGCCTGCGGACCAAAGGGTCCTGGGTTTGATTCCGGTCCAGGGCACATACCTCGGTTGAAGGCTCCTTCCTGGCCTGGGCCCTGGTGGAGGCTCATGCAGGAGGCAACCAATCAATGTTTTTCTCTCACATTGATGTTTCTCTCTGTCTTTCCCTCTCTCCTCCACTGTCTCTAAAAAATCAATGGAAAATATCCTCAGGTGAGGATTAAAAGAAAAAAAAATTAAAGGCACTGCCATCTTCTAATTTCACTGCTGCTTTTGCTGGTGACCTAGCCAGACTCCCCAAGCTGGCTGGAATCTGAGTCAAAAGCCCAGATAACTGCTTGTGCTAAGCCCACTTCACAGTGAGTGTCTCTCTACTTCCAGTCTTGGGTATGAAATTACACGTGAGTTATAGGATTTGGCCTCCGAGTCACTTCCGATAAACCAGATGCTGCAACCCTGAAATTCAGGGATAGGAAAAATAGCCCCTTGTGGGGTAAACCTTGACCTAAGGGAAGAGGGAGAAGGGGAGAGAGATGGGCAGATAAATCTCCTGCCTCTTTTTCTTTTTTGTTTCTCCGCTGTCTTTTTCATTCTATAAATTATGCTGTGATGTGCTTTGTCCTTCAAACATTCTGGAAAAAGACTCACATGCTGTGTGAACATATCTGCCCAGTGATACACTATCTCTTTGTAGCTTGTTGTGATGTAGGCGTGAGCATGATAATGAATTGCCTTGTACTGTTTTATTTATTTTCTTCACTTTCTTTTTCCCTTTTCTCATTGCTCTGGGCTTGTACCTTCTAAATAAAGTGGCAGTACCTTAACCCTTGCCTCAGGCTCTGTTTGGTAAACGACAGACTAAGATACTTAACAGTTCTACTCTAGTTCCAAACCACAGAGAGACATCCTATATAATAAAAGCCTAATATGCTAAGTGTCCAGTTGTCCAGTTGTTCAACCAATCAAAGTGTAATATGCTAATGATATGCTAAGGCTGCCCAACTGCTCGCTATGATGTGCACTGACCACCAGGGGGCAGACACTTTGACCTGTAGGTTAGCTTGCTGCTGGGATCCAGCCGATTGGGACTGAGAGAGATGGGCAGGACATGCCCTGGAGCCCTCCTGCGGTCCCTCCTGTGCCCCGATTGTGCACAGGTGGGGTCCCTTGTAAATTTGGAGAACTGATTGGCTTTATAGAATGTGCCCTCTTGCAATCCAGGGGATGTCGCAGAGCCAGTTTTGGCTCGATCCTGCAGGCCAGGCTGAGGGATCCCACTGGTGCACGAATTCGTGCACCGGGCCTCTAGTAATTTATACGAATGTTAATCATAGCATTGTTTGTAATAGTAAAAACTTATGAACAATTAGATATTACTGTGGTGACTTGTACAGAGGGATAATATATCCCACTGAAAGTAAAAAAACTGAAGATGCATGTATAACATGGCTTGTTATCAAAATCATACAGTGGAGCAAAAAAAGAAGTAGCATAGCAATTCATACACAACCATTTATATGGCATTTACAGACAGAAAAATGACATCAGGTAAATTCCTAGATACATGTATTTGTAATAGAAATATAAAAATGTTTTTGAGAATAAGAATGCCTTTGGAGAGAGAGGAAGGGAAATGACATGAATGGAGTCCTGGGAACTTCAATTATACCTGTAATGCTTTATTTCTTAAGTTGTGTGGTGGAGCACAGGTATAGTGATCTGGAAAAGGTCGTGCTAATTGTCTTTATTTTCATCTCTTGATTCAAGGTCAGCTTCTCTGGCTCTCTGTGTGCACTAAGAAGTAAGAGGCTGACCCACATGAACAGTATTAGTGAGCTTCCTTGCTCTCTGACTTCTAATTGGGTCCTGCTAGTGGGGAACATCCAAAGGAGATCAGAGGGCAGGAGAAGAGTGAAGCTCAGATGTCAAACTGTTTATATTTTGCTTAGTGTTTTCTTATTTACTTACCCATGGAGAAGATATGGCAGATACTGACTAGGCTGTTGACATGGGTTATGGTGGAGGTGAGATGGTGTGGAGGTATTGATAGAGGTGAAAGAGGATAGAAGGAAGGGGAAGGAAAAATATATCTGCCCTTTGAAAAAAGGTCTAAAGTTTGGATCTGGGTATTTTTTAAAGCTCTTGTTAAAGAACAAAAATTCAACCAAGTAAATTTGAAGAACTGATTGGCTTTATAGAATGATTCATGAACTGGACAGCATCCCATTGTAGGTGATGGGAAAGGTACCAGGTGGGGTCAGACCAAACCTGGGTTCAGCAGCCTCAGTACTTGAGTTCTGGCTAGGAAAGAATTCAGAGCCAAGACTGAAACTATAAGAGAACATTTATTTGGAAAACCACAGAGGTAGAAGTAATTCCTACAAGAAATGGGCTTAGGAAACAAGTTGTAGAGGTAAAGAAAGGGCCCTTGGAGCGTGGGAGTGAGGAAGGTGATGGTAAGGTGCCTGGGGGAATGGGGAGAGGGAAAGGAAAGGGAAAGGCGCTGGGTGCTCCTGGGAGGGAGAGCTCAGTGGATCCTCGGCCTAAGGGTTTCAAGGGTGGATCTTCTGGGGAAGATCCTAATAGAATATTCAGCAGCTTTCCATGTGTGGCCTTTCCAGAGTTGTGGTCTCCACTGATTGATTGGTGCACATCAGGGCAGGGGTCATTATTCAATGCAGCTGGTCCTAAGGTCAGCCGTGGGGTTTTGCTGCTTTTCAGGCCCGGGTGCTGAAGTACAACTGAGGTCCAAATGTTATCTTTGGGAAAGAAAGGTCAAGGAGTCCAAACTGCATGACCAGTGATATGCTACAGGAGGAAAGGTCACTCTGGGGGTCCCATCCTACAATTGTCCTTTGCTAGGCACCCAGGGCTTTCGGCCCTGATGACCTTCTGTACTTGGTCCATCGTCCTTGCTCTGCTCATGTCTGTCTAACTGCCTACCACACCATCCAGCAGACAAAAAGGAGTTCCAGGGAGCTGTTCAAAATGGAAGGCTTTTATAGGCAGACACAGGGTTGGGGCGGGGACAGGGCAAGAAAGTTAACAGAGTGAATTATTTCAGGCAAGGTCACATTCCCTTGGGGGAAGGCAATGGGGGTTTATCTTGTGGATTACCTCACTAGTACTGACCTGGAGATTCTAGACTGATTAGTTTAAATTCCACTCTTGGGAGAGGCTGAAACCGCAATTAGGTTATGTAGTAAATCTTGGTAGGGCTTACCACAGGTTACTCCATTTTGGGCCTGTGGTTTCATTAAAAAAAATAAATTATTGATTGATTTTTAGAGAGAAAGGAGGAACGATAGAAAAGAGAGAGAGAGAGAGAGAGAGAGAGAGAGAGAGAGAGACATTGATTTGTTGCTCCACTTATTTATGCATTCGTTCGTTGCTTCTTATAAGTGCCCTGACCAGGGATTGAACCCTCAACCTTGGTGTATCAGGAGGATACTCTAACCAACTCAGTTACCTGGCCAGGGCCTCCTCTTTTCATTTTAAAAGCTCCATGGGGAATTCTGTTTCTCATCTAGATGGAACAGCTAATGCAAACTCTTTGGGGCTGAAGGAGGACAGTGGGGCTGGAGCTGAGTGACTGAGGGACAGGGTAGTAGAAGTGGAGGGTGAGAGGTCAGGGCAGGGTGGGTGAAGTGGAATACCAAGAGAAATTGAAAGGATTTTGGCTCTTACTCTGAACTGACAAAATCATTTTGCTAATCTCGTCTGCAAATGCTCTGATCACTTGGGAGGTAATTTGTCAAACCTCTCCTTCCCTCTCTCTACCACACTTTTGAGTCAGTCTCACTGTGCTTGAGGCTAAGGGGTGGAGTTTCTTTAACCTTCCTTAGTCGCACAAAAGACACATAGTTTCCAATCAGAACTGGAAGAACAAGTCAGATGGGGGTTGCTAGTCTAGCAGGACAAATGAAAAAAGAAAAAAGGCAGCCAAGATAAGGAACCAAGGAAAGGGCTTTGAGGCACCAGGCTTAGCTAGAGGGAGGAAGGGGCAGCCGTGCTGGCCAGTGGAGGGAGGGATTCAGGAAATGAGGTGCAGATGTAACTGTTTAATTTATCTGCACCAGAAACCTTGAAATTACAGCTACTTGTTTTCTCACAGTCTTGTCATCAATCCTGGATTTCAATTTGCTTCTTCTAGTCTTTCACTTTTTTCATGCTGAAGATATTCCCACTGATAAAGAAAATGCAACTGAAATTGTTTAAATTTCATTTTGTTTGTCATTTCTCAACCTATTTATTCTCTTATAGCCACAGCAATTTCTCTACTATGCAAATCTGATTATGTTCAGCTTTCACTCACCTTTAGGATAAAATCTATTTTTTTTTTTTTCCCAACGAGGCTTTCTTAATTTTGTGTCCTTTTTAAATTTTGGCTTCTTCTCTAGCTTCTTTCCTTTCCCTCCCTGTAACCTGGCCATTCGAAGAGATGCAATTTGCAGTTAGAACAGAGTGTCTCAACAGTGGCACTATTTTGAGTCAGATAATTTAATTGTTGTGGGAAGCTGTCTTGTGCATACCTGACCTCTACTCACTACTGACTTCTACTGTAGTAAGTCTATCCAGTATGACAACCAAAACTATTTCCAACATTGCCAAATATCTCTGAGGGAAAACTCACTTTTGGTTAAACACTGGGATAGAGCATGTCTGCTGTTCTTCCTGCATGTAGTCACCTGGTAATTGTCCCGGCAAACACCTGCTCATCTCTCAGCCTCTGCTGCTCAGTCCTCCTTCCTTGGTGAAGTCCTCCATAACCCTCAAGGTAGAGTTAGGTGAGCTGGCCCTTCCAGTTACAATAGCGCCTTGCTTTATCAGAGCAAGACCCAATTGTATTCTAATTTGTTGGGTTTGTCTATCCCCTTATCACACCAGTGGTTTAGTGGGTCAGACTGCTTTTGAACATTTTCTCCTCTATACCTAGCTAAGTACCTGGCCCAAAATATTGACAATATTTAAGTGCATCTTTAAAATTTCACAAGTTTAAGATGTTGGATATGATGAAAGCAGTTTAGAAATGACATTTAATGTCACAATTTTTTTCCTTATAGTCGATATGATGTCTATGATATCCAGTTTTAATTTGTCACATCTGAATATGATACTGTGTATATATTTTGTGACTAGTTACCTCTAGTTATTAAACTTGCTCTTAAATACAATTTATAGATTATGTCACATATCTACAATCCAAGCTTTTTCAATTTAATAATTTATGTACATCTTTTAAAAAATATATCTTTATTGATTTCAGAGAGGAAGGGAGAGGGAGAGAGAGATAGAATCATCAATGATGAGAAAGAATCATTGATTGGCTGCCTCCTGCATACCCCCTACTGGGAATCGAGCTCACAGCCTGGGCATATCACCTTGGCCGGAATCGAACCTGGGAGCCTTCAGTCTGCAGGCTGTTCACTCTATCCAGTGAACCAAACTTGCTAGGGCGATTTATGTAAATCTTATAAAGAAACTATATACATTAATACCCTCTTATGCGCAGTTTTGCTTTCTGCAGTTTCAGTTATCCATGGTCAACTTCAATCCAAAAATATTAAATGGAAAATTCCAGAAATAAGCAGTTCATAACTTTTAATTTGTGTGCTGTTCTGAATAGCATGTTGAAATCTGCCATCCTTTTCCATCCAGTCCAAGACCTGAATCATCCCTTTGTCCAGCGTATCCATTCTGGACATTAGTCACTTATTAGCTGTTTGGATTATGAGATCAATTGTCAAAGTGTTGCAGTGTTTGTGTTCAAGTGACCTTTATTTTACTTAATAATGCCACATTTATATAACTTTTATTATAGTATCCTATATAATAAAAGCCTAATAAGCAAATGGTCCACTCGGGAGTTCGACCGTGAGTTTGACCGCTCGCTATGCTGTGCGCTGACCACCAGGGGGTGGCGCAGAACATGGCAGGCGTTGGTGACACGGTGTTGGCAGTGGGCAGCAGTGGAGGCACTGCTGGCCCCAATGGGCCCTGACGAGAGTGGGATTGCGGCGGGATGGTAGAGCAGGTGAGTGGGCAGTGCCAGGCCAAGAAGGGTGTGAGCGGGGGCCCGATCACCCCACTGATCACCCCGCGGATGGTGACCAGCAGTAGCGGTGGGGGGCGGGGCTGCTGCCTAGCTCCTAAGCGCTGAGGGAGCCGGGTGGGGCTGGGGGGGCCCAGCCCTGATCGTCACTGTAGGTGGGATGGTGGAGCAGGTGAGGGGACGGCACCAGGCCACAGTGGGGTGCCAGGCGGGGCTGCGGGGCTGTGGGGTTGCAAGGCTAGGGGCGTGAGCTGGGGCCTGATCCCCGCAGGCCTACCCGAGGGACCCACCTGTGCACGAATTCATGCAACAGGCCTCTAGTATTGTTATAATTGTTCTATTTTATTATTAGTTATTTTTGTTAATTTCTTACTGGGCCTAATCTATAAATTAAACTTTACCATAGGTATTTGTGTATAGGAAAAAACATAGTGTGTGTGTGTGTGTGTATATATATATATATATATATATATATATACACATATATATAGTTCGGTACTATACTCCGTTTTAGGCAAACACTGGGGATTTTGGAATGTATCCTCCATTGATAAGAGGGGACTACTTAATACTATATATATATTTACAGATATGTGTCTCTTGGATTTGAGGATTTTATGTATTCTTTAATAACCATCTTTCTAGAGATAATAATTCAGTATTTTTCATTTTGTTATTTAGGACCAACCATGCTTTAAAAAGTTATTTCCATTTAGGAAGTTTGTTACCAATAAGTGATAATTGTGAAAAATCATTTGAACTGTTAAAAATAGTGCTATACTTTACCAATGCTGCCATCTCCTGGAGGCTGTTAAGCATTGTAATACTCGAAGAAGCTTACAGGAAGTTCATAGTGATTTCCAAAAATAACGTGGTATGTGTCTATAAAAAAACAAACAGACCTTCGTATTTTTTCTTTTATTTTTTTATTTTTTTGGCTTTAGTTTGAAAAAGAATATATATATTCTATTTACCCCATGAAATACTTGACTACCTACTTCTTAACCACCTACTGCAGGAGACGGAAAGGTATACAGTCATGGGTCACTTAACGTCAGGGATACATTCTGAGAAATGTATCAGTGGATGATTTTGCATTGTGCAAATATCATAGAATGTACTTACAGACACCTACTAGTAGATGGTATAGCCTACTACCTAGATGGGATAGCCTATTGCTTCTAGGCTATAAACCTGTATGGCATGTTACTGTATTGAATACTGTAGGCAATTGTAACATATTGGTAAGTATTTGGGTATATAACCATTTCTAAGCCTAGAAAAGGAGCAGTAAAAATACAGTATACAAGATAAAAAACGATACACCTATATAGGCCACCTACCATGAATGGAGCTTATAGGACCGGAAGTTGCTCTGGATGAGGGAGTGAGTGACTGGCGAGTGAATGTGAAGGTCTAGGACATTACTGTCCCCTACTGTAAACTTTTAAGCACTGTACAGTTAGGCTATACTAAATTTATAAAACACAAGATTAAAGCAAGCACCAAAATGATGCAACCAAGAGATGCAATAAACACAAGATGTATGAGGCTGCTGCCAAGGTAACACAGCATACTGTGTTATAGCAAACATTGTTTTTGTAAGTAGATACAGTACACTCTAAAATAATGATAGTATAGTAAATACATAAGATAGTAACATAGTAGTTTATTATTATTACCAAGTGTTATTATGTACTGTACATAATTGTATGTGCAATACTTTTATATAACTGGTAGTACAGTAGGTTTGTTTACACCTGCATCACCACAAACACATGAGTAATGACAATGCCACTAGGCAATAGGAATTTTTTAGTTTCATTATAGTCTTGGGGGACCATCATCATATTTGCAGTCCATCACTGAGATGTCATTATGTGGCACAGGACTGTAACGGTACTAGGTTGTAAAGTGGATATGCTAAATATCTTCCTTTTGCTTCTCTATATTTATTATCCACTCTCTCTACTCTGATTTGTGTCCTAGGGGCCAAAGGCTGACTTATATAGACTATTAACAAGCTTCCTTGATTTTTTTTTTAACTTCTAATTGGATTTGGGCAATAGGAAGCATTCAGAGAAATCAAAGGATGAGAAGAGAGTAGAGGTGGGGTGTTTATTTGTCCAGTCCCCTCCCTCTGAGGTCACAAGACTTTTCCTGTAACTGAAGGTCATATCTCCTGGCAAGGGCCCTTACTTGAGAGAAAGTCCACTCTCAGGGAAGTAGCAATCACTTTTTCCCTGTGTTCTTCAGGCTAAGGAGGGTAACAGTACCTAGGTGTGATGAAACCTAGAGCACTTCACTGTCCTCTGTGGCTACCCTACATTCTGCCCATACCTTTATAAATGATTCTTTTATTAAATACTAGAGGCTTGGTGCACGAAATTCGTGTACTGGGCGGGGGGGATTCCTCAGCCCAGCTTGTGCCCTCTCACAGTCCGGGACCCCTCGCTCCTTATCGCCTGCCTGCTCGCTGCTCCTTACTGCTCGACTTGCTGCTCCTTAGTGCTGCTGTGGAGGCGGGAGAGGCTCCCACCACTGCTGCTGTGCTCACCAGCCTTGAGCCTGGTTCTGACTGAGCGGCGCTCCCCCTGTGGGAGTGCACTGACCACCAGAGGGAACTCCTGCATTGAGCATTTGCCCCCTGGTGGTCAGTGTGCATCATAGTGACTGGTCGTTCTGGTCGTTCCACCATAACAGTTGCTTAGGCTTTTATTATATAGACTAGGGGCCCAGTGCATGAATTCATGCACCTTAAAAGGAATTGTAGGCCACAAGGCTGCGGTGGGCACAGGGGCAGGTCTTGGCCCATCTGCCCCACCCCCGCCTGGCCCCTCCCACCACGGCCCCCGGTCCCCTGTCTGCCTGCAGCCCTGCTCCTGCCACCACTGCTCCCACACGCTGACAGTGCCAGCCCTGCTCGCACCTGCTGATGGCACGGAGCAATTGGGGCCAGCGCCAGCAGTGGGTGAGAGTGGGGCCAGTGCCCTCAGGGGTGATGGGGCTGACATCCGCCATCGTACCCACTGATGGCACCAAGCAATCGGGACTGGCGCCAGGCGCTGGCAGCGGGTGCGAGTGGGGCCGTCACCAGCAACGGGTTCAAGAGGCAGTTGCTGGCCCCAGTCGCCCCTCAGGAGCAGGAGGAGGTGAAGAAGCCCTGAGGGGCGATTGGGGCTGGCAGTCGCCGTTTGCACCCGCTGATGGCGATGGCCCCGTTCACACCTGTTGCTGGCACCGGAGCCACCGGCAGCAGGTGTGAGAGGGGCTGGCGTCGGTAGCAGGTGCGAGTGCCAGGCGGGACCGCGGCACGCAGGAGCAAAGAATTTTCAGTAACCACTAGAGGCTCGCCCTGATGACAGCAACCAGCGCCCCGCCTTGGTCTGGCACCCCTGCTCACCTCTTCCACCATCCCACCACGACTGACGCCCACCATGTTCCACGCGCGCCCTCTGGTGGTCAGCAGCACATCATAGCAACCAGTTGTTCAGTTGTTCTGCCGTTTGGTCTATTTGCATATTAGGGTTTTATATATACAGATTCCTTAAATAATCCAGCTTGAGTATATTTCCTGTTGGGCCACTAACCAAAACAATGGGAACAATCATAGCAGTTAGCCCATAGGTGTGTTATAAGGGCTAAATAAAGTAAGACCTGACTAGCGCTTAAATAATGGCTGAGACAAGCTTTTTATTTTATTTTGATGTAGTCCCATTTGTTTATTTTCTCCTTTGTTTCCCTTGCCCTAGGAGATGTATGGGCAAACTTACTGCTACAAGAGATGCCTGAGATTTTGTTGCCTATGGTTTCTTCTAAGATATTTATGGTTTTATGACTTACATTTAAGTCTTTTACCCATTTTGACTTTATTCTTGTGTATGGTGTAAATTGGTGGTCTAGTTTCATTTCTTTTGGCATGTACCTGTCCAATTTTCTCAACACTATTTATTTATTTTCAAGTTTTATTTTTTAAAATGTGTTTTTATTGATTTTTAGAGAGAGAGGGAAAGAGGCAGAGAGACAGAAACACCCATGCTAGAGAAACATCATCCATTGACTGCCTACTGCATGCCCCCTATAGGGGATAGAGCCCAAAACCTGGGCATGTGCCCTGACCTGGAATTGAACTAGTGACCTCTTGGTTCATGGGTCGATGCTTAACCACTGACCCACACCAGCCAGGCCCATCACCATTTATTGAAGAGACTGTCTTTACTTCATTGTATGCTCTTGCCTCCTTTGTCAAATATTAATTGAGTCTAATAGCTTGGGTCGATTTCTGGGTTCTCTGTTCTGTTCCATTGATCTATATGCCTGTTCTTGTAACCTGGCTTTTTGATTATAGTGGCTTTATAGTATAATTTTGTATCTGGTGTTGTGATCCCTCTTAGTTTGTTATTTCTTCTCAAGATTGCTGTGGCTATTCAGGATCTTTTTTGGTTCCATATAAATTTTTGGAGTATTTGTTCTAGATATGTGGAATATGCTGTTAGTATTTTAATAGGAATTGCTATATCAAAATATAAAGCTTCTGCACTAGTGAAAGAAACCATGAACAAAATGAAAAGGATTCCACTGTATGGGAATACATATTTGCCAATGATACATCTGATAAGGGTTTAATTTCCAAAATATATAAAAAACTCATACAACTTAACAAAAGGAAGACAAACAACCCAATTCAAAATGGGCAAAGGACCTAAATAGACACTTCTCCAAAGAGGCCATGCAGATGGCCAATAGACACATGAAAAAAACTCAAAGTTACTAATCATCAGAGAGATGCAAATTAAAACTACAATGAGGTATTACCTCACACCTGCCAGAATGGCTACCATCAGCAAATGACAAGTGCTGTGGAGAATGTGGAGAAATGGGAACCTTAGTACACTGCTGGTGGGAATGCCATCCGGTGCAGCCACTATGGAAAACAGTATGGAGTTTCCAAAAAAAAAATAAAAAATGGAACTGCCTTTGACCCAGCGATTTCACTTCTGGCAATATATCCTAAGAATCCCAAAACACCAGTCAGAAAGAGTGTATGGACCCTTATGTTCATAGCAGTGTTATTTATAATAGTCAAGATCTGGAAACAGCCCAAGTGCCCATCAGCAGATGAGCAAACAAAAAAACAGTGGTACATTTACACAATGGAATACTATGCAGCTGTAAAACAGAAGGATCTCTTACCTTTTGAGACATCATGGATGGACTTGGAGAGTATTATGCTAAGCAAAATAAGCCAGTCAGAGAAAGACAAGAATCACATGATCTCACTTATATGAGATCTAATGAACAAAATAAACTGATGAACAAAATAGATCCAGAGACATGGAAGCATGGAACAGACTAAGGAATCTCAGAGGGAAGGGGGATGGGGAAGAGATGAACCAAAGAACTTATATGCATGTATGCATAACCCATGGACACAGACAATAGTACTGTGAAGGCCTGGGGAGGGGTCAGAAATGGGGTGGAGGGGGATCAATGGGGGGAAAAAGGGACATCTGTAATACTTTCAATAATAAAGATAAATTAAAAAAAATAATGGCTGAAACGAGATCAAGATAAGAGCATTTGGAAAAAAAATGATAGTGATGGAAAACAAAGATGATTTAATACTAGGATAATTGCTATTTCTTTAGCAGTTAGATTTCCCCCAGTGGGATATTTATATTAAAATATCTTTATATAAAAGATTCAGAGATATAAAAGAAGAAAACTTCTGATAAAAAGAATAGCTGAATCATCATATACTAGTAAAAGTTCACACTATATATGAAAAAGTGATATAAGAATGATTAACAATTAGACATGAGAAAAAGAGAATTCTTTACTCAACCAGCCCCCTTAGAAAGAAGTCCCCGAAAAGGAAGGCAAATAAAAGATTGGTCTTTTACTAGTATTTAATTCCAGAAAACATCTAGGTCTACAAAGTTCTAAGGGAAAGAAATATAACACAAGCTTTCCTTCTTAGTGTCAGGGAATTCCTTGATTAAAAATGCCTAAAATACTATATTTTGCACTAGTCATTCCTAAGGTAGTCTTACTTTTACCTGTGGTCACCAATAAACATTTTTCATAAAGGTAAAAGCTTACCTATTAAACAAATTATAAACATGATTTTAGAAAATACCTGGTAAAGTAACAAAATGGTTGTAATTTGTGAACTAAACCATGTATTTGAAGGCATGCACCCTCTTTCTTCAAACTTCGGAGATTTGTACCATTTGTTAGGGATATCATGCCTGGTTGTGATAAAAAAGACCCAAAAGTTTGAATGTGTATTTTTCTTTACTTGTTTATGCCCATGTATTTCTATTAAATAGTATGTAAATATGGACCCAAATAAATAGGAGTATACACACAAAATTATAGCCAGCTCTTTGGGCTGAATTGTGGCCCTAACCTTTGACGCTCCATTTGTATGTTAAAGTCCTAACCCCCAGTACCTGAGAATATGACTGTTTTTGGAGCTGGGGTATTTAAAGTGATAATTAAGTTAAAATGAAGTTATTAGGGTACACCCTAACACAAAATGACTGGTGTCTTTATAAGAAGAGAAAGTTTGGACACAGACCTGTACAGATGTGAAGATATAGGCAATGAAGCAAATAGATGCCCTGGAAACCAGTCACCACCTGTTCAAACAACTAGCTTATTCCTTCAGTATTCTTTTGAGACCTATACTATATATACATTACCATTGGGTCTGCTCAACACAGTATTTGTGATGGGAAGCTCAGTTCCCTTGGTTATTTGAGGGCTAATGATCAGTTATTTAATCTTTACCAAAGCTCAGTAGAACTGCAGGACATGTTTCTCCAGAGAGATGTTATCTGCAGAAGAAAATATGGCTTCCTCCAATACTTTAGATGGCTGTGCTGTGATTCTCCTATTGTCACTTTCTAGTGACTCTGAATAGCATCCAATCTGCTGCACAAGCTGAATACCGGATCTGACAGGCCTTAAGGCTAAGTGGCAGAACCGAACCTACATGGTGCAGAGCTTTTTGTTGCTTATAGGTCCATTCAAACTGGCAGCACACTCAAATATGTATGTATTGCCCTCTAAAGCAAGCTATACTCCCCCCGCCAAAGTGTCTCCTTTTTCTTTATTTTTTTTTTTGCGGGGCGGGTGTGTGTGTGTGTGTGTGTGTGTGTGTGTGTGTGTTTGTGTGTGTGTGGTGTTGCCTTTTCTTGATGGAAAGTGTAGTGTTCAGCAACTTGTTCTTTATTTAACCCTTGGCACTCGCTTGCTTTTTTCTCGATTCCTTTATTTTAATGCTAACCGTGTCGAGTCATACTCGACATCTGAGTGCAAAAGGTTAAGAGGAACTATCCTAACATGACACAGACCACTCAATCCCTAGCAACTTCACTGAAGTAGGAATTTAATGGGCCTTCCTTATCTCCCATCCATTGCTGCATGTGTGTGTCACTCTGGCAAATAGGATACTTACTATTTCTTGCTCATCAGTTCCACTCAGCATAATATCATCCATGTTTTGGGCTAGCATGATATTCAGTGGTATTTCAAGATAATCATGGTCTCTCTGAACTAGATAAGAAATTAACATTTTCTGTAAAGAGCCAGACAGTGGATATTTTAGAATTCTATTTCAACTATTCAATTTTGTGGTTGTAGTTTAAAAACAGCCATAGATAACACATAGATAGCTCATGAATAAGACTATGCTTCAATAACACTTATTTGTAAACACTGAAATTTGAATTTCATATAATTTTCATGTGTCATGAAGTATTATTTATCTTTAGGTTTTTGTCAACCATTCTTAGCTTGTGGGCCATATAAAAATAATTGGCAGGCTTGCTCTGGCTGGTGTGGCTCAGGGGTTGGAGCATCGGCCAATACACCCACACTGAGGAGTTACACATTCGATTCCTGGTCAAGGGCACCTATCTGGGTTGCAGGCTCCGTCCCTACCTCTGGTCAGGGTGTGTGTAGGAAGCAACCAATCGATGTCTCTCTCTCTCTCTCTCTCTCTCTCTCTCTCTCTCTCTCTCTCTCTCTCTCTCTCTTCCTCCCTCGCTCCCTCCCTTCTATTCTCTCTAAAAAGCAATGGAAGAAAAATATCCTCAGGTGAGGATTAACAACAACAACAACAGAAGTGGCAGCTAGATTTGGACTGTGGATTACAATTTTCTGATGGCCACTATGTCAACTAACATAGACAATGGAAGTAAAACCATGAAAGTATATTGCTGACCCTATCAGGTGAAAGCACACTGTTCCTGGTTTACCTTTTACATTGTTATACAGAAATAAGTATATGACATGTCAGTAGCTGTGTACTAGATGGCAGGGGCTATATTGATTCACTCCATTAAAGAAGGCAAATCTTCCCTGACAAGGTGGCTGAGTTGGTTGGAACGTCGTCCCATCCACCAGAAGGCTGCGGGTTCAATTCCTAGTCAGGACACATACCTAGGTTTCGGGTTCCATCCCTGGTTGAGGCACATATGGGAGGCAACCAATCGATGTTTCTCTCTCACATTGATGTTTCTCTCCTTCCTCTTGCTAAAAGAGAGAGAGAGAGAGAGAGAGAGAGAGAGAGAGAGAGAGAGAGAGAGAGAGAGAAATATTCTCAGGTGAGAATGAAAAAAAAACAAAACAAGCCAAACCTAAAACAGTAGCTGAAATTGAAGTCACCACCTAATTAATTTTATGATAATCCATGGTCATTCTCCAAGATATTTCTGTGGTTTGAAATGTCATGTAGGCAAGTTAAATGGTAACATAATAGGAATCATTACCTTAGAACCTTCCCAGTTTTTTAAATTTATTTATTTATTTAATAAATCTTTATTGTTCAGATTATTACACTTGTTTCTCCTCCCCCCGCCCCATATCTCCCCTCCACCCGGTTCCCACCCTCCCTTCTGCCCTTACCGCCCCCCCCCCGTCCTTATCCATAGGTGTATGATTTTGTCCAGTCTCTTCCTGTACCTCCCACACAGACACCCCTTTCCCCCTGAGAATTATCAATCTACTCTGATTCTATGCCTCTGATTCTATTGTGTTCACCAGTTTATTCTGTTCTTCAGATTTTTAATTCACTTGACTTTTAGATTCACTTGTTGATAGATATGTATTTGTTGTTCATAATTTTTATCTTTACTTTTTTCTTCTTTTTTCCTCTTTTTAAATAATACCTTTCAGCATTTCATATAATACTGGTTTGGTGGTGATGAATTCCTTTAGCTTTTTCTTATCTGTGAAGCTCTTTATCTGCCCTTCAATTCTGAATGATAACTTTGCTGGGTAGAGTAATCTTGGTTGTAGGTTCTTGCTATTCATCACTTTAAATATTTCTTGCCACTCCCATCTGGCCTGCATAGTTTCTGTTGAGAAATCAGCTGATAATTGTATGGGTGCTCCCTTGTAAGTAACTAACTGTTTTTCTCTTGCTGCTTGTAAGATTCTCTCTCTGTCTTTTGCCCTTGGCATTTTAATTATGATGTGTCTTGGTGTGGTCCTCTTTGGATTCCTTTTGTTTGGGGTTCTGTGTGCTTCCTGGACTTGTAAGTCTATTTCTTTCACCAGGTGGGGGAAGTTTTCAGTCATTATTTCTTCAAATAGGTTTTCAGGGTCTTGCTCTCTCTCTTCTTCTGGCACCCCCATAATTTTGATGTTGGTATGCTTGAAATTGTCCCAGAGTCTTCTTACACTATCTTCAGCTTTCTGAATTCTCTTCTCTTCTTGCTTCTCTGGAGGAGTGTCCTTTGCCTCTTTGTATTCCAAATCTTTGACTTGATTCTTGCATCCCTCTAGTCTGCTGTTGGGTCTCTGTATAATATTTTTTATTTCAGTCAGTGTATGTTTCATTTCTAGTTGGTCCTTTTTCATATCCTCAAGGGTCTCATTAAATTTATCGGCCTTTTCCATGAAATTCTTGAAAAACCTTATAACCGTGGTTTTGAACTCTATGTCCATTCGTTTGTTCTCTTCCATTTCTTTCGTTTGGGATCTGTTTCCTTGCCTCCTCATTTTCGCTGCTTCCCTTAGTTGGTAGGGTAGCTTTGTGTACTAGGTGTCCTATTGGTTCAACGGGTCAGCCTCTCAGTTACCTGAGGTGGACGCTCTTGGTGCACCCCTTTGTGGCCTGTGTGTTCAGCCTTGTTGTAGTTAAGTCTTGATTGTTGTTGGTGTCACTGGGAGGAATTTTCCTCCAGGCCAATGGGCTGTGAGGACCCGTTGTATCTATAAAGGAGGAATTGCTGTGCTGGAGACACGTTTATGGGGCCGGACGTGTTCCAGTAGGGCTTTGGTACTCACTGAGTCTGCCTCTTGAATGTGTCCCTTATGAGAGTGGTTGAAATCTGGTGTCGTTTCACACCTACCACTAGATACCCTAGATTCTGGATCTCCAATGGGGTGCAGGTCAGCTACTGTCTTAGGCCACCCAGCAGGAGTTACAGCAAGAACTGCAGTTTTCTCCTGTTTGCTTGGGCTTTGGCGGTTTTGGAGCAGTCTGACTGGAGTTGCAGTTTATTTGATTAAGCTTCCACAGAACAGGTCATTTATATGCAAAAGCTGCTGTGTGGAGCCTGGGCAGGTTTGTAGAATGTTCGGGGCGGGGTCTCAGGGTGTCACTAGGCTAGGGCGTGGAAAGCGGCAATGGCTGCCATCAGCCGTCTCTACCTTTCCGCGTTTTCAAGTCCCCACATCCCACGCTCCAGTGCAGTCAACACTGATTGCTGGGCGCACCTCTGCAAAAACGTCACTCTCACTTTCCGACCTGATGGCCGAGAGTCCAGCTTCTCCCCATAGGTGTCTGGGTCCCCCGCGTGTCCCTAGAAACTGGATTTCAGAGTGATTGTGAGCTTATCTCTCTTCGGGTTGGAAAAAAAGCCGCGCGCCCCATCGCCCGCCACCAGCCCGCTTCGTGCGCCTCCGTACCTTAGCTTTTCCGCGTTTGTTCTTTCTTTTTCCTTCTTAGTTGTAAATTTACCACTCAGCCAGCTTTCCTGTGGTTCTGGGTGGTAGACGTTTTGTTTTTTAGTTGTATTTTTGAAATTTTTGTGTGTGGCGGCAGTTTAGTTATTTAACTATGCCACCATCTTGGTTCCCTCCTCGCAAATGTCTTTTTTTCCCTTCCCAGTTTTTGATGGTAGCACTAATCTCTGATATTCCCTCCAGTGAATTTCAAAATATAATAAAAAGCAATTAGTTAGAAATGATTATGTATAATATAATAATCATTTAAATATATGCATGTTTATATAATATGCATACAAATGTTTATTATTCTGTTGAAATGATTATTATTGGTATGATTATGGGTATTATATATTTTTTACTTTTGACTTTTTAATATTTCTATTTACTTGCAGAGAAAATATATTTCTTTACAGTCAGGAAAAACAATCTAATTTGTTTCTGTATGGATCGCTATTAAAGTCAGAATACTAAATTTATCTAGATGAAGTATATGAACCTAATCCTGAGAAGAGTGTATACAAGTGCTAACCTCAGCAGATATAAATATTTGAGTCATAAGTCACTGTAACAATTTCATAAGTTCAATTAGTGTATTATTCTTATTTAATTATTTAATTAAATATTTGAATGAAAACACATCCACTCTTTTTTAAAAAATATATTTTTATTGATTTCAGAGAGGAAGGGAGAGGGAGAGAGAGATAGAAACATCAATGATGAGAGAGAATCATTGATCACGCCCCCTACGGGGATCAAGCCCGCAACCCAGGCATATGCCCTTGACTGGAATAAAACCTGCGACCCTTCAGTCCACAGGCCGATGCTCCATCCACTGAGCCAAGCTGGCTAGGGCCAGTCTTATTGTCACATATTTACAAAGAGAATTCTATAAGTTCTGACATCAAAATTTAAAAATATAATGAAACCTATTTTTAAATGCCTCTCATATGAAATACATAACACTAAGTAAACTAGACAGTTCAGTAAAGCTATGTTCAGTCACTGTGCTGTAAATGAGGATGGTTTATTACTGTCTTTCTGTGGTGAAGCAGAGTTTGTGCAAATACTCAGTCACTGCCGCAGACACCCCTCTTCGTGCTACTGCTATTTAGAGTTAATTGGAGAAAGGAAAAAAAGAGCATGAATATTTGTTTTTCTTCTTTGAAATTTCCTTAAGTTTTCCTTTACTTCTAAGACTTTAAAGTTCTGTCATGGAAATTGTAGCTTATTCCCAGTGATTTTATTGCTGGTTAGCACAATGAACATAGAGCCAAAAGTATAAAGACTATCAATATGTGCTTTCTTCAAGAATGCCTTTTTGGCCCTGGCCGGTGTGGCTCACTTGGTTGAGTGTCATCCAGTGCACTGAAGGGTTGCAGGTTTAGTTCAGGTCAGGGCACATGCCCTGGTTGTGGGTTCAGTTCCTGGTCGGGGTTGGGGTATGTGCGGGATATAACTAATATCTCCTTCTCTAAAAAAATAAAAAAGGTGCCTTCCCAGGCTTTACTCATTTGGGTATATTTAGCGGGAATGAAAGTGAGGTATTGTCAGAGAAGGTAAGTTCAGGGAAAGATTTTGACCACCTGCAGATGACAGGGCCTTAGACACTTAGACAAGTTAGTTATCTGAAGTGAGGAAACCCTTCCACAACCCCTTAGTTTTGAGCGAGAAAGTATTGGGCTTAGGCATTCTTGGTTTTAGTCAAACTTTAGTAATAAGTAGATGTGTAACCTTGAGTTGTCACTTAGCTTCTTTTTGTATCAGCTTCTCTATGTTCAAATAATGTGATGAAG
The DNA here is from genome assembly GCF_027574615.1 of Eptesicus fuscus. Taxonomy (NCBI): domain Eukaryota; kingdom Metazoa; phylum Chordata; class Mammalia; order Chiroptera; family Vespertilionidae; genus Eptesicus; species Eptesicus fuscus. The sequence goes on from NC_072479.1 coordinate 82,439,409, forward strand.
GTCATGCTCTCTAGGGCCTTTTAGCACTTCTATTTTCTGACAACCCTCTTCTGAATTCCTACTTGGTTTACCTTTGACACTAACCATGCTGTATTCGTTTTCTAAAAAATGTTTTAAATTGAATTTATTGGGATGACATTGGTTAATAAAATTATATAGGTTTCAGGTGTAGCCATGCTGTATTCTAATTACTGATATTCTGGTTGGCACACACACCTTGCCCTCCCTGCCTGTTCATCAAACTGTAAGCTGTGTGAGATCAGGTCCATGTCTTATTCAACTTCGTATTCCCAGTATCCAGTGACTGGCAGGAGCAGGGCATGTACAAACATAACCTGTATAATGGATCAATCCGTAATGACTGTTCTGTGGGGATTCTAGTCATACCCCCAATCTTCCCGTACTGTGGGCGTAATTGGGATATGAAGAATAAAGGGAACAAATATCTGTTGAGCTCCTACATTTATCATTAAATGTTTTATTTAATACACTTAAGATGTGATGTAGGTCTGATTATGGCAATTTCACAGCACATACAGTGTGTAATTTGCCTCAGCAAGTGGCCAACTCTGAATATAAAGTCCAGGTTTCTCTTAACTTAATAACCCAGGCTCCTTTCATTTTAATATGCCTTTAATGGCAATAATTGGTGGCATAGCCTCTATAGAATAAGATTTAAGAAATTAAGTCCTAGGAGTGTTTTGACTGGAAAGAGCATTTTTGAGATCCTATCTAGGTAAATCTTACTTCAGCAGAGTCCTTATTTCTAGCACTAATGCTAACAGTTTCAGAAAGGGGATTGGTCCAGGGCAGTGGTTGGCAAGCCGCAGCTTGTGAGCCACATGCGGCTCTTTGGCCCCTTGAATGTGGCTCTTCCACAAAATACCACGTGCGGGCGTGCCCATACAGTGCGATTGAAACTTCGTAGTCCATGCGCAGAAGTCGGTTTTTGGCTTGGGCGGGTCTATTTTGAAGAAGTGGCGTTAGAACACTCAAGGGGCCAAAGAGCCGCACGTGGCTCGTGAGCCACGGTTTGCCAACCACTGGTCCAGGGCAAGCAGGTGGGCCAGGATGCATTTAGTGCGTTTTACCATTGAGACTTTTTTTCTTTTATCTTTCCCCAGTTTGCCTCATCTTCCATAATTTCTCCCCTGATCCTGACTTTGCATTCTCACAATACTCAGTCTATATAACTCACAAAGCATTGTCATACTGCCTTCCATTGTAAATATTTATATATCTGACTTGGCTCTGATTCTATATCTTCTACACCTTTGTATATGAATTATTTATTTATTCATTTTAATATATTTTTATTTATTTCAGAGAGGAAGGGAGAGGGAGAGAGAGATAGAAACATCAATGATGAGAGAGAATCATTGATTGGCTGCCTCTTGCACGCCCCACACTGGGGACAGAGCCCACAACCCCAGGCATGTGCCCTGACCCAGAATCACACTGTGATCTTCTGGTTCGTAGGTTGACTACTGAGCCACGCTGGCCAGGCTTGCTGTGTGATCTTGATTATATTAGTCAACCAAATCACTCCTCTATTTCTGCATAATTAAAACAAGAACAATAACATCTATGTTACATTGTTGGTATGAGGATTAAATGAGATAATGTAAGTAATGTGCCTTGCATGTGTTTAGTTAGATTATTATCACATTGGGACAAAGGGTGTAGAAATACAAAGATTATTTAGACTATTTTCCATAGGCTAGTAATTTAGTCAAAGGGGAAATCCTGGTCATGAGGACTATGAGAAAATCAGGTAATTTCCCACTTGGTTTACTCTTTGTAGATGTTAATTGATTGAGTCAGCCACACACACTGTCCCTCCTATTCATAGGCACTGCACCCTGGGTAGGGACAGGACAGGCAAACAGGGAAAGGATATTTCTAGCTGGTTCTAAAGATATATCTATGATTCATACACATGCAATTAGCCTATGTACATCTCTTTTATCACATCAGTACTAGGAGATAGACCCTCAAGAGGGAACAATTAGTCTTTTATGACTCTTTAATTTAAAGACATTCCTAAATGTTCCTTTTTTAGGTTTTTATTAAATTTATTGGGGTGACATTGGTTAATAAAATTAAATAGGTTTCAATTCCATGATACATCATCTGTATATTACATTGTGTGTTTACTAGCCAAAGTCAGGTTTCCTCTGTCACCATATATTTGACCCCCTTTTCCTTTCCTACATTGCATACATAGTAGTAGGAGGACTATTCAGCCATAAGAGAAGATGAAATACTGCCATTTGCGACAACATGGATGGATCTTGAGAATATCATGCTAAGCAAAATAAAGCAGACAGAAAAAGTCAAGAACCATATGATTTCACTCCTATGTGGCATAGAAAACTAAATGTTCCTTTTAACCGTATTTTTTCTGAATAACAACACTGGCATATAGAGGGACACCATGCCATGAGATTGGCCTCTGCTTCCCCTTCTTTTCAGCCCCTCCCTTACATGTATGTACATACACCACTGCGCCAAGTGAAGCCTGGCCCAGGGAGTGGCATGGAGTCAAATAAGTGTTTTGTTTATTTAGTTAACCTCACCCAAGGATATTTTTTCTATAGTTTTTTATTTATTTCATTTATTTATTTTAAAATATTTTTATTGATTTCAGAGAGGAAGGGAGAGGGAGAAAGAGATAGAAACATTAGTGATGAGAGAGAACCATGGATCGCCTGCCTCCTGCATACCCGCTACTGGGGACTAAGCCCACAACCCCGGGCATGTGCCCTTGACTGGAATCGAACCTGGGACCCTTCAGCCTGCAGGCCAATGTTCTATCCACTGAGCCAAACCAGCTAGGGCTCCATAGATTTTTTAGAGAGAGTTGAAAACAGGGAGGGAGGGCCAGAGAGGGAGGAGGTTGGTGTGGGAGAGAGAGAGAGAGAGAGAGAGAGAGAGAGAGATTGATGTGAGAGACACCCATCATTGGTTGCCTCCTGCATACGCTCCAACCAGGGCCGGGGACGGGACATGAAGCCCAGGCACGTGCCTTGACTGGAATTGAACCTGCACTCTTCCTGTGGAGGCTGAAGTTCTAACCACTTAGCAACACTGGCCAGGGCCAAATGAAATGTTTTTAAAAATCCCTGATATTAGGATAACAATCTCTAAACATCTAGGTCAGGCCAGGTTATTCTTCATTTAGAGATTTCAGTTAAAATTAGAACACATATGCAATCTCAAATTTACCATGGGTTGTATTCTTTAAATCAGTTATTTCAAACTGAAAATCTATTTTCCATGGAAACCACGTCATATACTACTTATAAAAATTGTTTGTTTTGTTAATGCTGTACTTGACATTGTCTGGCATTATTATTACTACAGCTGAACTTGGCTTTTAAGTACAACACTGTGCTCCCTGATGTAGCTCTAGGACTCCCTTTTGTACCCTGCTTCATCTCTGGGACATAGTAAGAGACACTCTCTGATTCTAACTCACTGGTGATAGCTCTCGAGTCTATAGCAGGGCAGGAGGTAGATGTGGTGAGAGTTCCCAGGTATTATGAGAAAGGAGCATATCTGTCAGGATGCCTTCAGAGGTGTTACATAATAAGAAATGTTATTATCTCACATAACAATAAGTCAGGGAAGTACTATCCCAGTGGTTTAATTATTTTAAGGACCCAGATGCCCAATTTTTATGCCCTGCTATTCCAGGTATTGAATTTATTTCTAAGCTGGTAGCGAGACAAAAGAAAAATTTCCCAGAATTCCCACAGCAAACTTCCCTTCATGTCACATTGGCCAGAATTTGTTCATTAGTCCATTTCCAAAATGAGCAGTAGCAAAGAGGATGGCATTACCATGATTTATATTATAATCTGATAGATGAAGACTGCTGGGGACTCAATCTCAATGCCTATTTTAGGCCAGTTGTTACTGGTGATAATTTTCAATCTGTAATTCCCTGCCTATTCCTTATTCCCACCTCAGGGAGGCCAGAACCCTGCTTTGCTTCATACACAGCCCCAAAGCAGGCCTTGCTTTTTAGAAACTGGTAGGAACTGTACGAAAGGGGAGGCCTCAGGTCTGGCCTTTGCTTTCTTCTTCCACTGGTATTGCATCTTTCCTTGCTCAGTACTGCCCAGAAGCATACAGAACCCAAACAGAAAATCTAAAACCTTTCTCCTGCTTACCTGATCCTGAAGCTTGTTTGGGATTTTTCATTTTAATTTTTACAATGATTTTTAAAAAAATATATATTTTATTGATTTTATTACAGAGAGGAAGAGAGAGGGATAGAGTTAGAAACATCGATGATAGAGAAACATCGATCAGCTGCCTCTTGCACACCCCCTACTGGGGATGTGCCCGCAACCAAGGTACATGCCCTTGACCGGAATCGAACCCGGGACCTTTCAGTCCGCAGGCCGACGCTCTATGCACTGAGCCAAACCGGTTTCAGCTTTACAATGATTTTTTATTTTAATGCTAATAACAATGAAAAACAAATGATAAGTCCTTCCCCATATACTTCCCTGCCCCGCCCTCCATCCTCCCCCCCAATTTTCTCTTGTATTCTCACTTCCTTCTTTTTACTTAGGTTGAATAGTGGAGATTAAAAAAATATGTTTTTTAAAATTGATTTTAGGAGAGAGAAAAGGAGAGGGAGAGAGAGAAAGAGAGGAACATCAATGTGAGAGTCCTGTATGCCTGGGAACAAACTCACAACCTAGGCATTGCCCTGACCTTTTAGTGCATGGTACGAAGCCCAACCAATGGAGCCACACCAGCCAGGTGAGTAGTGGAGATTTTGAGTGACTCCGGGTAAAGTAAGGACTGCGATGATATTCATTTGCATTTAGAGGAGAGCCAGTTCCCCTGGGCAGTTCATATCCACATGTTGGGTACCACAGAGTGTACTGTGGTTAGGAAATGTAATGGGGACTTGGTTTGTGGTGGATGTGGGTCAGGCTCGGGGAGGAAAGTATGAGTCACATAGCCCTCCTCCCTCCCTTTTCCTATTGTTTCTACCAGTTTCTAAAAAGTGAAGCCTGCTCTGGAGCTATGTAGGAAGCAGAGCTGGGTTTTGGCATCACTGAGGTGGAAGTAAAAAAAATAGGCAGGGAATTCTCAGGCAAGTGAAGCTGAAAGAAAGGAGTTCCCAGGATAGAAACCAGAGGCCATATGAGAAGCCAAATAGCTTTTCAACAGGCTGTACTGAGGTCACTGGGAAGCTGAAAAACAACCTGCCTACTACTCAAGAGTGAAGACATGTACTGACTCAGTTTAAAGCCACCTACATTGATTTTTCCATTCACGTCCACACTTATTATCCATGTTAATTCCCCACAGACCCACACCCATGCTTCCAGCACAAAGCAATGTGATCTCAGATATTTGCAAATGCACACCTGCAGTAGAGCTCCCCTTCCATTCACTCCCAATTAGATATACAAAGTACACATTTATTGCCACAAATGCTCACAAAAGACAAAGTCCTTTAGTCTGCCTTGACTCAAAAGTCATCTGAAAAATTAATCTTTAGCCAATAACTGAAACAACGTGGGAACGACTTCACATATACACAAATTCAGGGATTATTGAAATTTTCACCCAAAAAGTAAGAGAAAAATTTCTAAATCTTATATGTCTCGGGAACTGAATTGTATATGTTAATATTTTCAGTGTAAGCATACTGATAATTGTTGAACAGTTGCCTCTTTAAAGGAGAGGAAAAGCAAGGTTCCTGAATCAACAGTCTGGTTTCCATATAACCAATGTGAGGAGTGCAGTTAGGGGGAAAGAGAACTGACCCCAGCATCAGAAGAACTGAGGGTCAGTGATCCAAAACCTGGCTTTCTCTGATATTTATTATATGTTTGGGCAAGAGCTTTGAAAAGTCCTGAAGAACACGTGTTCTGAAACATCAAGTTTGTTTTCTAACATTTTCTTTTCTTTTCTTTTTTAATCTTCATTCGAGGATATTTTTCCATTGATTTTCAGAGAGAGTGAAAGAGAGAGGAAAAAAATAGAGAGAAATATCGATGTGAGAGAAACACATCAATTGGTTGCCTCCTGCATGTGCCCCAACCAGGGCCCGGGCTGGTGAGGAGACTGCAACTGAGGTACATGTTCTTGACTGGAATCAAACCCAGGACCTTTGGGTCTAAAGGCCAACACTCTTTCCATTGAGTCAAACTGGATAGGGCTATTTTCTAACATTTTCAATAACACAAGTTGAAACTGAATTCCATCATGGATGGGGAGAGAAGATTACTTTGTATTTCCTTGGAGGTGCTCTGTAGAACAATTTGCAAGTCACTGGATAGAGAGTACTGGAAGGAGAGGGGAAAGAAATGGGTATGGAAAGTATAATTTAATTTGTTTTCCCTTCCATGTTGATTTATTGTGAGATGCATGGATGGAAGGAGATAAGAGGAAGAAAAATAATGCTGGCAGGTAACAGTAACATAGGATTCTTTCTGCCTTTCTTGACCCAAAAGCTACTCAAAAATCTTACTCCCCCTGCCTTTCTTCTTAAGATTCTTGATTATATTCAGACTAGAGGCCTAGTGCACGAAATTTGTGCACGGGTAGGGTCCCTAGGCCTGGCTGGTTGAGTCCTTCCTTCCCCTCGCTGCAGGCTGCAGGCTGGGGTCTTCCTTCATTCTGCGCCGCCCCATGGTGGTCAGCGCATGCCATAGCGGGTGGTCGAACTCCCGGTTGGTCAAACTCCTGAGGGGACAATTTGCATATTAGCCTTTTATTATATAGGATAACCATCCTTTCCCTTCTAATTCTGGGGTGAGGGTGGTGGTAGTGGTAAGTCTTCATTAGTGTTAGTCAATCAACAGGTGACTTTCCTCTGGCTACTACTGTTCCTGTGGTAAGCATGGTGACTTAAGTCTACTCAAACAGATTGAAGGGTGGGACTTACATTCCATATTTGGAGAAGTTATCTTTCTCCATTGCCAAGCTTTAAAAGAGAGTCTATAATGCCAGTTGCCATTGGCAGTCATCTTTCAACTGAAAGGGAAACCAGCCTTAGTATGAACCTGGTGAGAAGAGGAGCAGACATCTGAGATCTTGATCATGTCATGGAGCTGTATCTGGAACCTAAATTAAGAGAAATTTCTGTTATATAAGGTGTTATGTTCCCCCCAAATTCAGATGTTGAAGTCCTAACCACTAGTATCTTAGACTGTGACTTTATTTGGATATAGGGGCTTTAAAGAGGTAATTAAGGTTAAATGAGGTCATAAAGGTAGACCCTAATCCAATATGACCTGCATCCTTAAAAGAGGGAGAGACACCAGGGATACATGCACACAGAGGAATGGCCTCATGAGGACACAGAGAGAAGAAGGCCTTCTGCGCACAGGAGTGAGCCTCAGGAGGAACCAGCCTGCTCAGACGTGATCTTGGCCTCCAGCCTCTAGAACTTGGGAATTAAATTTCTGTTGTTTTAGCCATCCAGTTTGTGGTATTTTGTCATGGTGACCGTATCAGAATAACACATAAGGTCATCATACATTCTCTTACTGTTTAAGAATTGATGAGTTGGGATTTTCAATTACTTGCAGCCAGAATGATCTTGGCACAGGATATTCATGATCTTCCCACTGCTCCTTTCTGCAAGTCTATCTTATGCTGTTTTTTCATTTGTTTCCTCTATTTCTCAGGGCACAGAAGCCAGTTATTTCTGCTGCAGCCTTGGCTTTATATGGGGTTTCTAGCTAAACAAAGGAAAAAGACTGATTTGGGTCCATATGTGCCAGTTCTAAATCAGATTGGTGCAGATGGGTCCAATTAGAAGCTTTGGATCAATTAGCTGAGGCCAAGAGGACAAAAGACACATAACAGAGATTACGGGAGTAGACTTAAAAAATTATTTTTATTGATTTCAGAGAGGAAGAGAGAGGGAGAGAGAAATAGAAACATTAATGTTGAGAAACATTCATTGATTGGCTGCCTCCTGCACCCCCACACTGGGGATCAAGCCCACAACCTAGGCATGGGCCCTGACCAGGAATCAAACCATGACCTCCTGGTTCATAGGTCGATGCTCAACCACTGAGCCAGTCCAGATGGGCTGGGAGTAGACTCTTAGAGAAGGAGACCTGGCATGTTATCTTTTAGAAGATATGAAGTCAGAGAGGAAATAATTGACATTTTGAATACAGAAATCTTATTTATCATCATATTCCTGGTCCTAGCACATATAAAGGACCCGAGTCTGCTTGAGTTTCTGATCTCTACATTGTAGTCTAGAAACTGAACTTTTATGGTGTACATATAGCAATTTTCACACGCAAATAAAATTGGGAGAATTTCCTGGCAGAGGAATGGGTGGGATATGCAGGCATCAGGGAGAGAGTGAACAGAGGATTGAGGGGATTGCAAGGTTGAGGAATTGTTATTTTGGTGGGGGTGGGTCAGGTGGGAAAGGACTGGATCATGTATAAAAGCCTTAGAGAAAGAGGCAAATTATTAGAGGCTGGATTGAAGAAGGAAAATGAACATGTATTGAGCACAATAGTGACTGTACAGGCTGACATGCAAGCAATGTCGGCCAGCCCAATAATAATTTTGTCCCTTATTTCACTATATGCAATTTGTGAACTCCTTTCATCATTCTCTTTCTTCATGAAACTGAGAGTAACTGTTAGAGGCCCCTTAAACACCACCGTGATATTGCCTAGGAGGGAGACACATGTTAGGGCTTCAGAAGGCCGTGATCCACTTAGGAGTAAGACTCTGGACCCATAATCAATAAAGAAATTAAAAAAAAAGACTCTGGACCCCCTGGAATTTATTAGGATGCTACACTCCATGTCCTTGGCCACTGCATGTGGCAAGCTTGATTTCTTTTGCTTTGACTTCTCTGGAGAATCCTGCACTTATACTGTAATATGAGAACTCTATATCCTACTGGCAGAGCAGAAATGTGAAGGCAAATTCTACTGCAGAAGAGAGGAAAAAGGCTGACAGACACAACAGTCTTTGGTGGATGGTACAGATTAGGTGTAGAAGGTTAGGCAGTTGGCCATGCTGTGGAGACCAACAGGTGGAGCAAATGGGGCCTCCGAGAGCAATCCAAGAGTACTGCAGATCCAGACAGGCAATCGTCCCTTAGCATCAGGGCTTGTTGACAACACGGGGGAAATAAAGATTAATCACTCTCCTGGGCACTGTGTTAACTATCCCAGGTGCCCTGCCTGTTATTGGCTCCTTGAATCCGGAGTTTTGGAACCCAGGATCACTGGCAGTTGGTGGAGTCTAAATTATTCATGCAGCCTTTGACTTAGCAACCAGTAGAAACCACAATTCTCGTCTTTACAGTTTTCATAGGAGCTCTGCATGTGAAGGGGAGATATCACTGATTAATGTTAAAACTAGGAACAGTGAGAGGAATTTAGGGAGAGGACACAGGGAGTTTTCTCACCTATGCATTCCAAAACTTTTAAAGCATTGTATTCTGGGATAAACAATTAGGCAAAAAATAGGTATACTAACAGTTTGTTTTTTTTCTTGAGTAAGCATGTGTTCTTCTTGTGTCAGCGTTTGATTGCTTTGGGGATTATGCATAATACCCCGCATATATCGCTGCCACTGCATTTCCACATTGTCTAATAATCATTTGTGCATCTGTCCCCTTACACCAGATTGAACTTCTTGTGGATAGGAACTGAGTATTATTAATCTCTGTATCCCTACCTAGCCCCTAGCAGTGATGAATGATAAAAGATGTATCCCGTTCTTACCAAATATGTGTTGTTCCAAAAGTCTTTTGAATTAGAAATTTTGTTATAGCAAATCATATCTTTCTTTTCTAGTGCAAGCAGCAAGCAACTAAAAACAATATTTAACATTTAGTGAGTGTTGATGATGCTAATGATGACATCTAGTTCCCATGGTAACATGCACTTATTCTTACAGTGTTTCTTGGACTATGTGAAATATGGAAAAAAATGTACTTTTTCCCACATTGCAAGAAAATTTTTTTTGTATTACAGCATTTCTATCCTCCTCCTCTTCTTCTTATAAGTGTTTATTCAAAGTAGTTAAATCAGTGATCTATATACTGTGGACTATATAATGAGGTCAAATTTAGGAATGGTATTAGTCATGGTGAGGGAGAAAAGCAGAGAATAGAGGTAGGTTGTTAAAAATATATAGATGGCAAACTCATGTCAACACACACTTCTTTTTATTCTTCTGCATTTCCCCACTCTGATGCCCATCAACTCAATTAAATCCAACTCTCTTTAAATCTTGAAATCACTCAATCTGGATAGACTGTACTGCAAACTATGAAAGGTGGATCCAAGCTATTTCTAGAATGTATCTATCCAGGGTGGATACTCAGCTGGTGTGCATCAGTGCAACTATACTGGTTATTAAACACCGAAATACTTTCCCACTGGTTGGTAACTCTCACTTATGACCCTTAGTCCTTCCAGTTTTCTTCTCTGGGAACAATTACAGTTAACAACTTCTCATGCATTCTTCTACAGGTATTCTAGAATTATTCAAACAAATATAGAAATATGATCTCTTTTTCTTCCCCACAAATGATAGCATGTTATACATACTGCTCTGCTCCTTGTTATATTTATTTAAAAGTATATCATAGAGTTCCTTCTATATTAATTCACCAAGAACTGCCTCATTTATTTTTTAGAAAATATGTTTTTATTGATTTTAGAGAGAGAGAGGAAGGGAGAGTGAAAGAGAAACATTGATGTGAGAAACATTGATCAGTTGCCTCTCGGGATGATGCTCAACCAACTGAGCCACACTGGCCAGGCTACAGCTGCCTCATTTAATAACTAGAGAATATTCTATTATGTAGATGAGTAATACATTAGTCAGCTTTTTTCTAGATAACAAACAATCCCAAAATATCAGCAGCATCTAACAATGAGCATTCATTTTTCTCTCTTGTACCTCAACATGCATTTATTTCAGTCAATCCATGGGTGGTCTTGGATGGCTCTGCGTTACACCACAGGCCTGCAGATCAGATGTGGCAGTCACTGCACATGGAGGGGCCATGGATAAACAGACTGGTATTATGGTGATGACAGATGTGCAAGTAAACAAGGTTAATAATTTAAGCTGACATCAAGCCACTGCTCACATGATATCTACTAACATCTCATTGGCCAAAGCAATCTACCTGGTCAAGCCCATAGTCAAGAAGTTAGGAAGTATACCTCATCCACCTTGAGGCCATGGCAAAGTCATGGATGTATAATATTACTACAGGGAATAGAATTGGGACCAACAATTCAATCTACCATAAATTCTTCTTTTTTATCAGCTCTCTATTGATGACTATTTGATTTTTTTTTAACCTTTTGCTTCTTAATATACTTTAAATTAATTCCAACTCCAAACTCCCATTCCACCAAGATCATGGGAATTCACTCACCATCATTTAGACTTACCCTAGCCTCAGTGTGGTGCCCTGGCAGCAGGATCATGTGCAAGTCAAATATCGGAGAAGCCCCTCTGATTCTCTATTATCGATCACTGCTGGTTAAGATGGAGGCAGAGTCCAGGGGACATGATCTTTTTAGGACCTGTGACACTATTATTTTCATGTCACAGGACTCTTTGGCAAGGCTTGGATCCCATACTTCAAGTTCAGTTTCCATTAACAGTCATTCTTTCCACAAATGCCTTGATATTACTTAGATGTAGGTTACCAAAAGCTGTATCGTTTTAGACATGTTTTACAGAAAAGGAAATATTTCTATATACTTGAGCTCCTTTTTTCATTACTTCAATGGAGCATGTTAGGTAGTTTTACTGCTGCAAAAATTTAGATAGAGTTATAGAAAAAGAAGATAAGTTACAAATATTCTCTAGGTATACACATATCTATGTATTGGGAACATTTCTCAGTGTATGAGAATATTACTATACAACCTATGTTCATCTATGCATTTTAAAGACTGAACTATCTTCATAAAAGAGAAATTGGGAGGTAGAATATAAAGAAATTGACTGCAGTATTCTGCCATAGTAACAAACATAGCTTTGGACTTTTTCAAGTATGGCTACCTTCTTGGAATTCAGGAGATTTTTTCTTCCATAACAGGTTGGGGTCATCTTTCTTCTATCTCTAAGAAGGAACATTCATTCATTGATTTATTTCTTTGCTGATTTTGTACTGAGTGCTTAATCAAGTTCCAAACACTGGGGATGTAAAGGTAAAAAGGTGCCATCTCTCCCCCAAGGAGCTCATGGGACAAAAGTGGAGAGTAAGGTTGAACAAGAAAGTAGAGACCAGTCTCAATATAAATGTACTAATAGAAGCTTGTGCAAGGTATGAGGTTGACACAAAAGAGGGGGTGCCTAGGCAGATGGGGGCAGATGATCTGGGTTTCAAAAGATAAGCAAAAATTCATCAGCAAGATAGTGGAGGTAGAGTGTCAGAGGCATTAAGAATAGAAGCATGATTAAAGTAGAGGCATGAAATAGCATGGCATGTTGGGGAAGTAGTAGCAGTCAGGTTGGCCAGAGGTTAAGATATGAGGAGTGTGACTAGTGGCAAAATGAGTGTGAAAAATTAGCCCCAGATTCTATTTTAGGGCTTAAAACAGGAGAATAACATGACTGAATGTATTTTGGAAAGACCAATCTGGGAAGTGTGGGGGATGGATTGGATGAGTGGGAGGCTGAGGACTGGCAAAGGCTAGGATAAGAAGGAGGAGACTATAATAACTTCCTGATGGGAGTAAAGAGGTGTAAGGGGAATATGGATCTCAGAATGATTGAGCTTGATGTGTTTTAGGCAAGTCCCATGATACTGCTCCTCCCACTTAAAATCCTTTAGTAGTCTTCAGACAGAATGTAAAATCATCAGCCAGGAACAGAAAGCCCATCATTAAAAGGCCTTCAGCTACTCTTTCTCCCATCTCTTGGCTCCCCCAATTTGCATCTTATGTTTTAGTTCTTTTCAAGTCTCAGAGCCTTGCTAGTTAACCTGGAACAAGTTATTCCTTTTTCACCTGATGAGTATGTGTGTGTGTGTGTGTGTGTGTGTGTGTGTGTGTGTGTGTGTGTGTGTGTGTGTATATATATATATTTTTTTAGTATGTTTTATTGATTTTTTTACAGAGAGGAAGGGAGAGGAATAGAGATTAGAAACATCGATGGGAGAGAAACATCGATCAGCTGCCTCCTGCACACCCCCTACTGGGGATGTGCCCGCAACCAAGGTACATGGCCCTTGACCGGAATCGAACCCGGGACCCTTCAGTCCGCAGGCTGACGTTCTATTCACTGAGCCAAACGGGTTTCGGCGAGCTTGTTTATATTTTAAATCTCCAGGACAGCTCGGGTTCCTTGAACTGTTGAATTGAAGTCATACTGTAAACTGACTCTCTAAGTAGACAGCAAACACTCTGAGAGCAAATGTCCAGCCCTAGAATAACATAGATTCTCAACTAATGCATCTGAATGAATGAGTGAAGAGGTCCAGTAATGACTGGGACTCCTTATGCTCAAGTTCTACCCCTACTGGAGTTGTTTTCATGCATTAGAGAATGTGATGTTAAAACTTAAATCTGTGGGAAAGGGTCAGAACATGTAGCATTGCTACTAGGTCCAAATCTAAGAGGAAGCATCTGCCTCAGGTCTTGGCAAATTTCCTTGCCTCCCTCTAATCTGTTCTTTCATCCAACAGATGTCTTAGTACTGCAGCTTCAAGATGATTAATAACTCAAGGGTTGGGGGAGAGAATATATATATATATATATTTTACCAGTACTTTGGACTCAAATCTTTCCATTCTTGTGTGTGGTAACAATTTTCTTTTCTTTTATTGAGGTGTGTGCCTATATAGGCTTACCTATGAGTAATTGTTAAGAATTTATAAGTACTAGTGGTGAAAGTAATAACAGATGGGCTTAGCAGAGAATAAAGGTGACAATGAGTAAGAGCAATTAGTAGAGGACACTTAGGAAAGGAAAGTAGTTGGTTTATAGGAATCTGAAAACAGGAATAAAGCAGCCCAATGTGTTGCAGTCACCTTTGGTTCACCTATTGTTCTAGGCCCGTGGTCGGCAAACTGCGACTCGCGAGCCACATGTGGCTCTTTGGTCCCTTGAGTGTGGCTCTTCCACAAAATACCGCGGCCTGGGTGAGTCTATTTTGAAGAAGTGGTGTTAGAAGAAGTTTAAGTTTAAAAAATTTGGCTCTCAAAAGAAATTTCAATTGTTGTACTGTTGATATTTGGCTCTGTTGACTAATGAGTTTGTCGACCACTGCTCTAGGTGGTGGTTCTTAAATCTGACAATGTCGCTTTGGAGGCTTTGAAATTATTGTAAAGGACTTGAAATCCAAATGAAAATTTGTATTTTCTTAACTAATAGATAGTAAAAATACTGTAACTGCCCAGCTGGTGTGGCTCAGTGGTTGAATATGGACCTATGAACCCGGGAGTCACAGTTCGATTCCCAGTCAGGGTACATGCCTGGGTTGTGGGCTTGATCCCCAGTGTGGGGCATGCAGGAGATAGCTGATCAATGATTCTCTCCCATCATTGATGTTTCTGTCTCTCCCTCTCCCTTCCTCTCTGAAATAAATAAAAATATATTTTAAAATATACAATAACTGACATATAAAGAGTACCATACTTGAAAGATTGGGAATGCATCTGAAGGAAATAGTGATTCCAGCCTGGGCCAGAAGCACTAATTTTGTATTTGTACCTTATAATGTATAAAGACCTTTTACTTACCATAACTCAGCAGGGTTAGATGGTTGCATATCCCCATTTTTCAGATGTAGAAACTGAGGCTGAGGCTGTGAGTTGTATGTGGTCTTGTAAGTTGAACGGATTCAGTTGAAATGAGTTTTTAAATTCCATGGCTTGCTTGTCTGAGTCACAAAGAAAGCTCTGTTGGAAAAAATATCTAGCACCGAGGACAGAGAAAGATGAGAGCAGATATAGTATAATATGCACTTATAAGGAACCAAAGAAAAGCAAGAACTGAGCAGGGAGCAAGGCTGGGTCCTTCTGTTTAACAGTGCTATTGCAAAGTAAGGGATTCTGGAAGTAAGCCTTGGTTATGAAATTGAACAAAGGTACGTTATGGCCAATTAACCACAAATAGTTGTGCTTTAAAAAATCCTCCCCGTTTATTAAGAAGTTTTTTTTTTTTCTTTGAGACAGGTCCAAAATTATAGTGTTGAAGATTTATTTTGAGAATGGATATTAGAGATAATTGAAAAGGTTGTCGATCAAAGAATGAACTTCAAACTTCCATTCTAGTAGCAAAGAAGCGAACAGATGTGACACATTTAATAAAAAAAATTTAGTGTCTTTTTTGAATCATTAGAATATTTATTCTAGGCATCATCATCATCATCATCATATAGAATGTATAATTCCTGCAGGGAAATCTGCATCTATCAGACCCAAACTGTGCTAATGTAAGTATTTAAAAATTGATCATGATCTCTTGTTTAGTTCAGTTAGAAGAGTAGGGAGTAACAACCCATAGAAAAATGGATATTCTATGGAAGTCCTCCAAGTTGCTAATAAAAGAAATAACTATGATTTCTTCTTATTATTATTAGAGCATAGTTTACATATAATGTTATATTAGTTTCAAGTATACAACATGATTTGACATTTATATACCTTACGAAGTGATCATCGTGATAAATCTAGTATCCATTTGTCAAGCATACGGAGTTATTACAATATTATTGGCTATATTCCTTGTGCTATACATTACATTTGTGTGGCTATTTTATTTTATAACTGGAATTTTTTACCTCTTAATCCCCTTTACTTTTTCACTCAGCCCCTCACCTCCATCCCCTCTGGCAATCATCAGTTTGTTCTCTGTATCTATGAGTCTGTTTCTGTTTTGTTTAATTGTTTTATATTTTACATATAACTGAAATAATATGGTATTTGTCGTTCTCTGTCTGACTTATTTTACTTAGCATAACACCCTTGAGGTCCATCCATTTTGTCACAAATGGCAAGATTTCGTTCTTTATTTTTTTGATTTCACTTCTTTTTATGACTAAGTAATGTTCCATTGTATACATGGAAAAAACACATCTTTCTTATTTTTATTTTAAAAATATTTTTATTGATTTCAGAGAGGCAGAGAGAGGGAGAGAGAGATAGAAACATCAATGATGAGAGAGATTCATTGATCGGCTGCCTCCTGTACGGCCCCCACTGGAGACTGAGCCCATAATCTGGGCTTGTGCCTTGACAAGGAATGGAACTGTGACCTCCTGGTTCATAGGTCAACGCTCAACCATTGAGCCAGGCTGCCAGACTGTAATACATCTTTAACCATTCATTTGTCAATGAACACTTAGGTTGCTTGCATAGCTTGGCTATTATAAGTAATGCTGTGATGAACATAGGGATGCATATATCTTTTTGAATTAGTGTTTTTATTTTCTTTGGCTTAATACCCAGAAGTGGGATTGCTGGATTGTATGGCATTTCTATTTTTTAAAATGTATCTTTATTGTTGAAAGTATTACAGATGTCCCCTATTTTCCCCCATGACAGTTCTGTTTTTAATTTTTTTGGAACCTCCATACTATTCTCCATAGTGGCTGCACCAGTTCACCATCCCACCAACTCAGTGTACAAGAATTCCATTTACTCACATCCTCACCAACACTTGTCATTTGTATTGATATTATCCATTCTGACAGGTGTGAGGTGTTATCTCATTGTAGTTTTGATATCTATCTCCTGATGATTAGCAATGTTGAGAATCTTTTCATGTGTCTGTTGGACATCTATATGTCTTCTTTTAAAAAAATATATTTTCTTATTGATTTCAGAGAGGAAGGGAGAGGGAGAGAGAGAGAAAACCATCAATGATGAGAGAGAATCATTGATTGGCTGCCTCCTGCATGACCCACACTGCCGTTCGAGCCCATAACTTGGGCATGTGCCCTGACTGGGAATTGAACCATGACCTCCATGTTCATAGGTCGATGCTCAACCACTAAGCCACACTGTCCAGGCTCTATATGTCTTTTCTAGAGAAATGTCTAGTCAGATCCTCTGCCCGTTTTAAAAATTGTATTGTTGGTGTTAGTTGCTGTTGAGTTTTATTAGTTCTTTATATATTTTGGATATTAACTCCTTGTCAGATGTTTAATTTGCAAATATCTTTTCCCATTCAGTCTTTTTGATGGTTTCCTTTACTTTAATGTAGTCCCATTGTCTATTTTTACTTTGGTGCAGTACCAATTGTCTATTTTTGTTTTTGGTGCTCTTGCTCAAGGAGACTTATCCAAAAAAATATTGCTAAGACCAGTGTTTACTGCCTGTTTTCTTCTAGGAGTTTTATGGTTTCAGGTATTACATTTAAGTCTTAATCCATTTTGAGTTTATTTTTTTATATGGTGTACAAAAGTGGTCCGATATATTTTTTTCTATTATCTGTCCAGTTTCTCAAGCACCATTTATTGAAGAAACTATATTTTTCCCATTGTATATTTTACCTTCTTTGTTGTACAATTGCCTATACAAAATGTTGTTTTTTGTTTTGTTTTTTTTTTCCTTCTGGGCTCTCTATCTTGTTCCACAGGTCTATGTGTCTGTTTTTGTGCCAATATCATACTGTTTTGATTATTATAGTTTTGCAGTTTAGCTTGACATCAGGGAGCATGATGCCTCCAATTTTGTTTTCCTTTTTCAAGATTGCTTTGGCAATTCAGTGTCTTTTGTACTTTTATGTAAAATTTAAGATTATTTGTAGTAGTCCTGTGAAAAAGGCCATTGGTATTTTTGATTTGTTATTGTTTATGAAGGGCTAAGTAGTCTACTAAGCACTCTAACTACTATCTATATTGATTATTGGAAAATTGTTATTAGGTATTAAAGATGAACCTAATTAAAAAATAAAGCTTGCCTTGGCCAGCATGGCTCAGTGGCTAAAGTATCAGCCTATGCACTGAAGGGTCTAGGGTTCGATTCCCAGTCAAGGGCACCTACCTGGGTTGCAGGTTTGATCCCTGCCCCAGTTGGGGCACGTGCGGGAGGCAACCAATTGATGTGTCTCTCTCACATCTGTTGGTTCCCTTGTTAGGGCACCATAATTGTTGGTGTCCCTCATTAGGGCACCATAATGCCGGGGTTCTTTTCCCAGCCTTACGAAGTGTTCAGCATTCTGGAGAAAGGGGCTGCGCATAGATGATTAAAGAGTCCAAGGACGAAATATATTTTTGGAAGGCATTGGGGGTCAGAGGAGCTTCAGCTAAAGGGAACTGAAGACTCTCCTTGTCGCAGACCCCGTGCTTTTATTAAACACAATTTGTCCCAAGGCAAGGTGGAAATATACACTTCAAAGGGTAAGGTATCAAAGGGTATTGTCAGTTTGGGGAATAGCCTACAGCTGTTCAGGTATTTGGCCAACAGGAGGCAATAAAATGCCCTGAGCTGTCTGGCAGCAGACAATCATCCCATTCAGGTTTGGGGGGAGTGCCTTTTAGCCGTTTCCAACAGGTAAACTACATATGACTCAACCCTTTTGAGCCCCCCAAGTCCCATCAACCTTTTGAGGAAACTTTTATAATTATTACATGCTGGAATTGGTTCTTGGCACACACTGATGTTTCTCTCTCTCTTCCTTCCACTTTCTCTAAAAATCAATGGAAAATATCCTTGCGTGGAGATTAATAACAAATTAAAACAAAGCTTAAATAAGAATTACTTATTTTTTTCAAGCAAATTGGCTTAATTTCAGGTGGTACAGAATATCTTGAAGAGCACACTTTGACAGGATTCTGAGCTGGGTTTACTCTGACGATACAGCTAAGGTTGAAATGGCAGAATGAGAAGAACTGAAGAGATGAGCCAATGCATAATTATCATTATTATTATTATTATTATTTTTTTTACAAAAGTTTATTCTTAAATGTACCACAGCCTCCAAGACAACACTTCATTTTAGCTGTAGGTGGCAAGAGATGTGATGACAGGGAATCATGATGTTAAAACAGGAATGGAATTAAGGATCACCATTGCCCCAGGCACAAGGAACAGTTCACTTTTTGTCAGATTTCTTAATTCCACCTGTGGCCAGGGGGCCCTTTCCCTCGGCCTTCGCTTTCAGCTCCTGGAGTTTCTTCTCCTCTTTCTGCCTCTGCTTGAATGCCTTGTCTTCCTCGTCCATCTCCTTGGCCTGCCTCTTGGGCTGCTTCAGGGGCTTTTTCTTGCCACCTTCTCTACTGGACATGGTCAAGAATTACTTATTTTTACCAAAAAAAAAGAAAAAAAGAAAAAAAAAAGCTTAAATAAGGTAAATGACTTGTCCAAAGTCACACAGGAAAAGTGGTAAGAAATAGAGCAGGTATTTGAACTCAGAGGTGTCCGAACTCAGTGTTCATATTATTACCCTTATGCTAGGTACTCCTAAAATGAGCAATGTACAGTGTTCCCTGAAAGTCTCTGGCATGAAAATCTCCATCTGGCCATTGAATACATTGTCTGATATTTAGCTGTCAATTTTGTAAACTTGATCCAAAATTTGGGTGCATTCTCTTCAGCAGTCACTAGGTGGAGCTAGTGCACTAAAAAGGCATCAGAGGCTTTTGGAGACCAGGACAGGATTTATTCTAGGTAGTCAGCAAAGGCTGGTTTTGATTGGAAAAGTGCTAAAAAGATCACTCCCTATGACAACTGACTTTTTTCTTTTCTGGATAATGTAGATGGAGAGGAAGATGAGAGGTCTCTGGAGGTGTAGAGAATTGCTAGAGCCAAGAGCTATGTGGGATGAATGCATAATCAACGAATTCTGTTCTTTCCCAGGAGTGATTTTAATAATCTGATGTGTGGCTGGGCTGGTGGGCTGTGGAAGCAGAGCACAATATCACCCTGCCTGTGTGGTCTGCCTTCTCTTAGAGATTCTAGCCTTTCACATTATGTAATACGGAACATACATACTTGTATCTGGTGTTTCAAATGGAATTTCTAAAATTATGATAGTGATGACACTAATTGTTATGTTAGCATACATGCACATGCTGCTTTATAGTTTGCAGGTCCCAGTTATTTTCACTCATTGAGTGGATGAGCCCTCTGGCCGAGGCTAGCCCTTCTTGGATCACAGGACAGGGGGTAAGAGCAGGATGGTATGGGGCTGCTCTTTTCTTCTGTGTCGAAGAAGTTATTATAGTTGGGTTCTTCAGAGAAGCAGAACCAAAAGGATGGATATGTATTGCAGTTTAACACTTATTGAGAATTCACTGAGAAACAAATTGCTCTTGCTCTTCTTGTCTCCTCCAGTTCTTTTTGTCACAGGATTGAGGAAAACAATTAACCCTCTATAAACAAAGGTAAGTCAGGGAACAATATTAAATTCCACTTAGTGCTCTTTCCCAAGTTCCATTGGGATCATTATTTGTCTTGTACCGGTTCCAGTGGGTGGTTGCAGGGTACATCTCAGAGTTTACTCAAATGCTAGTTTGCTGTTTCCATTTTATATAACAGTACAGGCAGTCCTTGTTTGTGTTCACAATACATTCCTGAAAATCACACCAAGGGTCATACAAATCTCTTTTCCCTCAAGACCAGTATTTTAGCTGAGGGTCATAGTCCTTTTCCAGCTTCTAGAGGCTGCCCACATTTGTTCATTGGTTCATGATCTTCTTCCTTCTATCTTTAAGGCCAGCAATGGTGACAGGCAAGTCCAAGATTTGCAGGGTAAGCAAGTGTGGAGACACAGGGAGGAGTTGATGTTGATATTTCAGCTCAAGTCCAAAGGCAGAATTTCCTCTTCCTCAGTCTTTTTCTTAAGGTCTTCAACTGATTGGTGAGACCCACCCACGTTATGGAGAATAATCTGCTTTTCTCAAAGCTTAAATGTCAATCCGTCAACATCTAGACATGTTTGGCCAAGTATTTGGGCACTGTGCCCTAGCTAAGTTGACACATAAAATTAACCATCACAAGGAAGCAAATAATTCTCTGCTGGACTTGAAGTGAAAATGGTGTTTCTTCTGCTGTATTTGCTGGAATTCAGAGCTGTTCATTTCAACTTTAGTAAAAGCAATCTATTATCTTCTCTTCTGCCCCTGAAATCTTGATGAATAGGCAAAGATATTCTGGACAATTATACAAAATATTTTAAAATAAATCTATAATAAATCAAGAAATCTATAAAGCATGGCTTCAAACCTTATTCCATGTTATAATTAAAATGTGGTTTTGAGGTTGGTACAAGTACCTTGAAAAATGCATGAAATAAATAGAGTGCTTTCCAAGTCAAGTATAGAAGCATCAAATAATATTTCTGAAAGGTCCCTAAATATAATGTTTGGTCTTTCTCATTTTACAGATAAGTCAGCAACCTCCCATGCAGTTAAAAAATCCACATGTGACTTTTGACTTCTGCAACACTTAACTATTAACAGCCTACTGTTGACTGTAAGCTTTCCAAATAACATAAACAATTGACACATATTTTATATTATATTGTATTATACACTATATAATAAAGTAAGCTAGAGAAAAGAAAATGTTAATAAAATTATAAGATGAATTACATTTAATTACTGTACTGTATTTATTAATACTGCAAATTTATGTTGTCTGCTCCAAATATATGATATATGTGAGATTTGAAATTTTGAGAATGATGATTGTGTAGTTAGAGAATGTGGATGAGAAAAAAATCCAAGAAAAAAAAATCCTAGGGAGTGTTAACTTCAATAAGTAGGAATAAGATAAGGAGAATAAGAAGTACCAGAAATATAGAGAAGGGGAAAACTAGATATACATGACAGCCCAAAAGCCAGGAGAGAGGTGTAATTAAAGAAGTGATTAGCAGTATCAAATAGTTGAATTTGTTGATTAGTTCTAATAGTTTTTTAGAGGAGTCATTAGGATTTCCTGTATATAATATCATATCATCTCCAACAGAGTCAATTTTACTTTTTTCCTGTGTAATTTGAATGCCTTTTATTTCTTTTTCTTGCTGATTATTCTGGTTAGGACTTCTAGTATACTATCCTATCTAATAAAGAGATAATATGCAAATTGACCATCACTCCAACACATAAGATGGCCACCCGCATGTGGACACAAGATGGCCAGCAGGGGAGGGCAGTTGGGGGCAACAGGCCTGCAGGGGAGGGCAGTTGGGGGGGACCAGGCCTGCCGGGGAGGGTAGTTGGGGGGAACCAGGCCTGCAGGGGAGGGGAGTTGGGGTGCCCAGGCTAGCAGGGGAGGGCAGTTGGGAGGAACCAGGCCAACAGGGGAGAGCAGTTGGGAGTGACGAGGCCTGCAGGGGAGGGCAGTTGTGGGGGGGACCAGACCTGCAGGGGAGGGCATTTGGGGGAGACCAGGCCAGTAGGGGAGGGCAGTTGGGAGTGACCAGGCCTGCAGGGGAGGGCAGTTGAGGGGGACCAGGCCTTCAGGGGAGGGCAGTTGGGAGGGACATGGCCTGCAGGGGAGGGCATTTGGGGGGGACCAGGCCTGTAGGGGAGGGCGGTTAGGGGCAATTGGGCCGGCAGGGGAGCAGTTAGGCGTCGATCAGACTGGCAGGGAAGTGGTTAGGGGGCAATCAGTCAGGCAGGCAAGCCATTGGGAGCCAGCAGTCCTGGATTTTGAGAGGGATGTCTGACTGCTCGTTTAGTTGGACATCCCTCTCAAAATCCAGATTGGAGAGGGTGCAGGCTGGGCTGTGGGACACACCATTCCTGTGCATGAATTTCATGCACCGGGCTTCTAGTGTTGAATAAGAGTGGTGAGAGTAATCACCTTTAATTTGTTTCCAATCTTAGAGAAAAAGCTTTCAACTTTCACCATTGAATATATGTTAGTTGTCATATATGGCCTTTATAAGGTTGAAGTACATTCTTTCTATACCCAAATTACTGAACATTTTTATCATGAAGGGATGTTCGATTTTGTCAAATTCTATTTTTGCATCTATAAAGGTGATCATATGATTTTTCTCTTTTATTTTATTACTGTGGTTTATCACATTTATTGATTTGCATGTTAAATCATCCTTGCATCACAGTGATAAATCCAACTTGATTATAGTGTGTAATCCTTTTAATAAGCTATTAAAATTCAGTTAGATAATATTTTGTTGAGGGATTTTTTGTGTATATTCAGCAGGATTTGGGCCTGTGGTTTTCTTTTCTTGTAGTGTTCATATCTGGCTTTGGCACCAGGGTGATGCTGGCTTTGTAAAATTAGTCTGGAGTTTTTCCTTCTCTTCATTTTTTGGAAGGAGTTTGAGAAGGATTGGCATTAATTCTTCTTTAAACATTTGGTAGGATTCACCATCTCACCCTAGGCTATTTTTTGTTGGAAAGTTTTTGAGTACTGATTCAGTCTCCTTAGTCATTATTAGTCTGTTCCAATTTTCTGTTTTACAAAATTAGGCTTGGTAGGTTGTATTTTTCTAGGAATTTATCAGTTTCTTTTTAGGTTATTCAATTTATCCTATATAATAAAAGGCTAATATGAAAATTATCCCCTTGACCGGGAGGTTTTTTTTTGTTTTGCTTTTTAAAAATATATTACATTGATTTTTTACAGAGAGGATGGGAGACGAACAGAGAGTTAGAAACATCGATGAGAGAGAAACATTGATCAGCTGCCTCCTGCACACCCCCTACTGGGGATGTGCTCGCAACCACGGTACATGTCCCTGACCGGAATTGAACCTGGGACCCTTCAGTCCACAGGCCTAATCTCTATCCACTGAGCCAAACCGGTCAGGGCTTGACCGGGAGTTTGACTAGGAGTTCGCTGGGGGGGGGGGGGGGGGGAGAGAAAAGGGGGACCTGGCTGGCCAACCCCACAGTCCCCCACCCCAATCGGGGGTGGGGGACTGGGGCCTCTCCCACTGGCTGGCTTGGCCCAATTGGTCCCAATGGGCCAGCCAGACCCCATCTGTGCACGAATTCGTGCACCAGGCCTCTAGTTGGTATATAATTGCTCATAGCAATCCCTAATGACCCTTTGTATTTCTATAGTATCAGTTGTAAAATCTTCCCCCTTATTTTTTGAGTCTTCTCTCTTATTTTCTTAAGCTTGTCTTTTTTTTTAAGAGCTTGTCTTTTTTTTTTTCTTTTTTCGAGAGAGAAACATTGCTTTGTTGCCGCACTTAGTTATGAATTCTGGTTGATTCATGTATGTGCCCTAACCAGGGATCAAACCTGCAGCCTTGATGTATTTGGATGATGCTCTAACCCTGTGGTTGGCAAACTGCGGCTCGCGAGCCACATGCGGCTCTTTGGCCCCTTGAGTGTGGCTCTCCCACAAAATACCACAGCCTGGGCGAGTCTATTTTGAAGAAGTGGCGTTAGAAGAGGTTTAAGTTGAAAAAATTTGGCTCTCAAAAGAAATTTCAGTCATTGTACTGTTGATATTTGGCTCTGTTGACTAATGAGTTTGCCGACCACTGCTCTAACCAACTGAGCTGACCAGCCAGGGCCCGTTTGTTATAAAAAAAAAACTTCTTTCAAAGAAAACCAGCTCTTTGTTTCATTGATCATTTTCATTGTTTTTCTGTACTCTACATCATTTATTTCTACTCTGATTCTTATTGTTTTATTCCTTTTGCTAACTTTGGGCTTAGTTCTTCGTTTTTAGTTCCTTGAGATGTAAAATTAGATTGTTTATATGTCAGTATTCCTTTTGGTTTCCCAAGGACAATGTTAAAACTAAAGTTTGTGGTCTCTCTCTGGCCCACATTTTGATGTTTACTGTCAGTGTATACTTACTAAGTATCTTCCAAAGCTCACGTTTGCTGCCATCAGGAGTGTGCACAGGGAACCAGCCACAGGGTGGGAGTGTGTGTGGAGCCTTGGGGGTGTCTCTTGGCCAATTGGGGTGACCCTATGGGCAAGGTACTCCTGTGGCTCTTGGGCAGGCTTCTTGATGAATCCACAGCACAGTTAGTAGGATTCACATCTCTTGAATGCCCTGCTAGTTTCCTGTCTGCCACTCTCCAAGCCTCCTCTCTCCTTCCCAGTCATGCAGATCACAACTCAAGTACTCTTTAGGGTGGCAAGAGAGAAATGGGCCTCTTTGCTACTCTTGCACATCTGGGGAAGTCAGGTGCTCATTCATACACTCTCCCCACAATAGGGAAGGGAGCTGTGGAGACAGCAGATGTGGGTAAAGTAAAAATGTCCTCTTACCCTCTTCCAATGCACCCAAACTTGTATTTTTTCTCCAATAGTGTGCTGAAATTTCTGTGATGCATATTTCAACTTCCACAAGGGCTCGTTCATCTGTGAGTGATTGTCTAAGACTGTTCTCCAGGGACACCTGGACTATGGTTGAGAAGGTCTGGAGCCAGTTTATGGGCCACTGCAGGGTGAACAGCCAAGGTATGTATGCCTATTACCTGATGCATGGGTGGGTGAGACTCCTCCAGAGGCCCATGGCATATGGTGCTGGATCCCACAGCTCCCACAGAGGCGTTGTCCATGGATGTATGCATGGAGCAGGAGATACAAGTGAGCGATGTCTTTTTCAGCTACCTTGCTTACAAGATGCTTTATAGGGTCAAATGAGAAAATTTTTTTGAAACTGGTAAATCACTATTCATATTAATTTATTCAACTTCCATCTATTCATCCATTCAACCCTGATACATCAATCCACTTTGATATTTCTATTCTTTCATTTAGCAAATATTTATTAAATATCTACAATATGTCAATTTCTGTGCATGGACTCAGTATAAGGGACTATTATTAGTTTTTTGATGAATATTCCTAAATACCATTTTCTGAAGCAATGCCAGTGAATTATATTCATTACTCTCTCAAACTTATTTAATCAGTGTATGCAAACTAATTGGTCACAAAAGGTAACTGTCTTATTTTAATGCTTGTTTTAGCCTATTTATCAAAGGCATTTAAATCGAAAAACCTTTTCTTGAATATATTCTCAGAGCAATTCTACTTTCTACAATAACAATACAAATAAGCTCAGATAATCTGCATTATTGGATTTATCACAAATAGCAACTCTGTTCTTTATTTGGCCAGAATTGTAGGTTTGTTGTCACAGTATTTTTTTCAATGTTATTCATCTTTTGGTGGCTGTTTTCCAACATATATCTGGGTTCACATTATAGTATAGCATTACTCAATTTACAAGCAAATTGAGGATTATTTACATTTTATTTAAACAACAGTATTGTAGAACTATAATATGAGTTACAGTGGCCAAGATAACAAATCCTATAACTTTTTGTTATTTTATTAATGACCAAATATTATCTATACCAAATGTCAGCAAATTCCTTTTTTACACATTATGACAATTTTAAGAAATTTTATTGCAGTTTAATCGTATCTGGGGATCTCTACAAAAATAGATCTTTGCCAGAGTAATTTTTAGGCCAGTGTGATGTAAACTGGTTAAGAGCATGGCTCTGGAGTAAGGCAGACTGGATTTCTATCATGGCTCTGCAGATACTGTGTGACCTTGGACAAGTTATTTAATATCTTAAAATTTCAGCTTATGAAGCTCTTGGTAAAATTCTTTGCATAAGGTCTCCATAAATGTTGTTTCTTAGTATCTATGGTATGTTGACTAAATCAAAGTAAAGAGGTATCATATGTTTTTTTTAAAAAAAATTCTTTTTTCCCCCATTTTTTAATTAAGGAATTATATGTGTACATATCTTACCATTGCCCCCCCCTACCCCATTCCCATACATGCCCTCACCCCCCAGAGTTTTGTGTCCATTGGTTATGCTTATATTCTTGCATACAAGTCCTTCGGTTGATCTCTTATCTCCCCCACCTCTCCCTAACCTTCCTGCCGTAATTTGACCTTCTGTTTGATGCTTTACTGTCTCTGTATCTATCTTTTTGTTCAACAGCTTATAATTTTCTTTATTATCCATAGATGAGTGAGATCATGTGGTATTTTTCTTTCATGGACTGGCTTATTTCACTTAGCATGATGTTCTCCAATTCCATCCAGGTTGCTGCAAATGATGAGAATTCCTTCTTTTTTGTGGCAGTATAGTATTCCATTGTATAGATGTACCATAGTTTTCTGATCCAGTCACCTGCTGACGGGCACCTAGGCTGTTTCCAAATCTTTGCTATTGTAAATTATGCTGCTATGAACATAGGGATGCATATATCCTTTCTTATTGGTGTTTCCAGTTTCTTAGGATATATTCCTAGGAGTGGGATTACTGGGTCAAATGGGAGTTCCATTTTCAGTTTTTTGAGGAAACTCCATACTGTTCTCCACAGTGACTGCACCAGTCTGCATTCCCACCAGCAGTGCACGAGGGTTCCTTTTTCTCCGCATCCTCGCCACACTGGTCATTTGTTGATTTGTTGATGATAGCCATTCTGGTCGGTGTGAGATGGTACCGCATTATTGTTTTGATTTGCATCTCTCGGATAATTAGTGACTTTGAGCATGTTTTCATGCTTCTCTTGGCCTTCCTTCTGTCTTCTTTTGAAAAGATTCTATTTAGGTCCGTTGCCCATTTTTTTATTGGATCATTTATCTTCCTTTTATTAAGTTGTATAAGCTGCCTGTAGATGTTGGAGATTAAACCTTTATCAGTGATAACATATACAAATATGTTCTCCAATACAGTGGGCTTTCTTGTTGTTTTATTGATAGTTTCTTTTGCTGTAAAAAAGCTTTTTATTTTGATGTAGTCCCATTTGTTTTGTTTATTTTCTCTTTAGCTTCCATTGCCCTAGGGGCAGTATCAGTGAAGAAGTTCTTTTGGCATATGTCTGAGATTTTGCTGCCTGTGGATTCCTCTAGTATTTTTATGGTTTCCCGTCTTATGCTTAAGTCCTGTATCCATTTTGAGTTTATTTTTGTGTATGGTGTAAGTTGGTGATCTAGTTTCATTTTTTGCATATGCTTTTTTTTTTTTTTAAATGAATGGTTTATTGATCTCTAGAGAGAGAGGAAGGGAGAAGAGAGAAACATCTATGTGAGAGCACAACAATGATTGGCTGCCTCCTGTACGCGCCCCACTGGGGATAGAGCCCACAACCTGGGCATGTACCCTGACTGGGAATCGAACCAGCAACCTCTCAGTGCATGAGATGATGCCCAACCTGGCCAGAGCAAGAGGTATGATATAGTTTTTATTTTTTCTACATTTGAACTTAGACTATTTTGTGATATTTTGCATGTTTCATATAAATTAAGTTCAGCTGTGAGTTACAGAGGCCTAAAATAGTAGTGGCTATAAAAATATAGTCCCCCCCTCCCCCCCAGGTAAAAGCTAGGATGTCCAGGGCTGGTGTACTGGTTGTATTCCATGAAGTTCCCAGGAATCCAAAATCCTTACAGTTTACTCCTCTGCCGTTTTGAATCTGTGGCCATTATCCTCATGATCTAGAATATTAGCTATAGCTCCAGTCATCAAATGGATATCATAAGAATGCTTGAAAAAGAAAGTGACAAGGGAGTGGACTTTAAAGGGTGATCTCCCATTGAAGCATGCAACAGACTGATATATTTCAGAGGGAAGCAGGAAGAGATTAAACAATGAACTTATATGCATATATGCATAGCTCATGGCAGGCAATAATGTAGGGAAGGCCTGTGGAGGGGAAGATAGAGGGTGGAGGAGTTAATGGGGCAGGGAGGGGGGAGAATAAGAGGGGCATCTGTAATACTTTTGACAATAAAGATAAATTAAAACAAGAAAAAGAAAAAAGGGTGATCTCCCAAAACTGTCACATATTTCCACGTTTATCCTATTGTCCAGAATTTAGGTACATGTTCAAACCTAGCTTCAGTGGAGGATTAGAGCATGTATTCTCTGTTCTGAGGGCATATTTGCTAAGCTTAGAACTGCTCGTCCTCTTACTATGAAGGAATAGGGAGAATGGATACTGGGGTGCACTGGCAAACATCTCACACAATATGTAACTTATGTATTAAATCGACTCACCTCATTGTAATATAAATGTGATTTACTTGTCTAATAACTTCTACTAACTTTGCCAAACCACCATTTCCTCCTGAGAGCCAGCTCCCTTAATGATATTTCAGTATGGTTCCTTATACTTTGGTCACTTTGGGTTATTCAGAATAGTCTTGTTTCAATTTGTGAGCCCTAGACTCTCCATCTAAAAACACCTATATTACAGTTAATTCAAAGGTCTCCTCCTCCTCCATCCGGTTAAGGTTAGAGTGGCAGTTCCAGGGGTTTAGAGGGAAGGGGCCCTTGGCATTACTTGTTGTCTTCCACCCCCCTCCATCTTCCTCCTGATACTAAGTCAGGCATGGGGTGAGGAACCCACAGGGTGACATCTTCCCACCTTCCTTTGGACCCTGCTGATAAGGCTTCATCCTGATGTTCCACTGGTCTTGATAGTTCTTTGTAAGCTCCATGGCCATCTGCCCATCCACGGCTCCCTGCGCAGGGCCTGCAGCCAGCTGTGGAGTTTATCTTCTGCACACCTCAGGAAACAGGACCTGAGGGGACACCTGTCCCTCCCAACCTGGCTATGCCTCTGTGTCCCACCACGTGGTGCTTTCTTCTGCCCTGGTCTTAGACATCTGACAGCAAGCTCTGACCTCTTCTGTTCTTTCTTTCTTTTTTTTTTTTTTAAATATTTTTATTGATTTCAGAGAGGACAGGAGAGGGAGAGAGAGATAGAAACATCAATGATGAGAGAGAATCATTGATTGGCTGCCTCCTGCACATCCCCACTGAGTATTGAGCCCGAAACCTAGGCATGTGCCCTTGACTGGAATCGAACCCAGGACCCTTCAGTCTGCAGGCTGACACTCTATCCACTGAGCCAAACCAGCTAGGGCTTCTCTTCTTCTTTTTTCTTCTTCTCATTATGGTAAAATACATATAAACAAACTTTTGCCATTTTAACTTATTTTGAGTGTTTAATTCAGTGGCCTTAATTACATTTAAAATGTTGTGCAGTAATCACTATTATCTATTTCCAAAACTTTTTCATCACCCAAACAGAAATTGTACTGATTAAACAAAAACTCCCCATTCCCCCTGACCCCCAATGCCTGGTGAACTCAATTTACTTTGTGCCTCTATGAATTTGCCTATTCTAGGTATTTCAGATAAGTGAAATAATAGAATATTTGTTCTTTTTTGTCTGGCTCCTTTCACTCAGCACAATGTTTTTATGGTTTACCCATGTTGTAGCATGTACTCAGTCTCTTTTATGGCCGACAATATATTCCATTGTATGCATATACCACATTTTGCTTACCATACTTTTTGGCTGTTGTGAATAATGCTGCAAATAACATCAGCTTCCGTTTGTGTTCCTATTTTCAATACTTTTGGGTATATATCTAGGAGTGAAATTGCTGGGTTACATGAGAGTTTTATGTTTCTCTTTTTGAGGAATTGTCAAACTGTTTTCCATCATCTACACCAGCAATGTATAAGAGTCTCCACATTCTTGTCAACATTTACAATTGTGCACGTTTTTGATTACAGGCATCCTAGTGGATATGAAGTCCTATCTTATTGTGGTTTTAATAAACATTTACCTGATGACTGTTGATGCAAAGTATCTTTTTATGTGCTTAATGTCTATTCAAGTCCTGTTGAAGCATGCAACAGACTGATATATTGTTTTAAACTAGGTTGTTTGGCTCTAGCCAGTTTGGCTCAGTGGATAGAGTGTCGGCCTGCAGACTGAAGGGTCCCAAGTTTGATTCTGGTCAAGGGCACATGCTTAGGTTGTGGGCTCAATACTCAGTGGGGGTGTGCAGGAGGCAGCCAATCAGTGATTCTCTCTCATCATTGATGTTTTTATCTCTCTATCCTTCTCCCTTCCTCTCTGAAATCAATAAAACTATATTAAAAAACACCTAGGTTGTTTATCTTTTTTTGGGTGGGGGATGGCGCTCTTCCCTTCTTTCTTGTAGCTGCCACAAGGGGAGAAGGAAGAGGAGACCTCTTCATGCTGCTGCATTATCCAAGAGATCAACTTCTTATGCCTCTGGTCTTCCTCTTATGGCTGTTTGTTGGTGAATCAGTTCAGGCTCTCTTGTTCCCGAAGTTGGGGATGGGGTGCAGTAAAGCGAGGCTCACAGCAAGAAGCAGGCTTTAAAAACTAGGTTCCGGTAATCACCTCTAGAGGCTCAAAAAGATCTTGATCAGATCTTGCACAAACCTGTTTTATTTATGCATAGAACAATTCAGTCTGAGGCCAGGAAATGAGCCTAGAGTTTATTGGATCAAACTCCATTGCACAGATAAGGCGTTGCAGCTCCTGAAACGTGAAGTCACTCTGCTCCCTATTTTGCTGCTTTGAAACGAATTTTTTTAAATGCCTGGTTTATGTGTCACTACAGTTGCAAAAGTGATCTAGAAGAGGAACACATTAGCGATCCGACCTATTTCTGTTTTCCCTTCTCCATGTGATAAAGGTAGATTCAAGGGGAAAGTATTTCGTCATCGACTCTAAAAATGGATGGTTTTTCGGCTTTTTGGATCAGGCTATGATACTAAGTAAATATAGATGAGCATTACGCTTGTCTAGCACCCCTACACTTCACAAAGTGGTATCATATTCTTAAAACATCCTGACCACCAGTGAGCAGGTGTTACTATTCCTATTGGGTGAGGACATGGCCAAGATCAGCAGTAAACTGATGGCAGCTTTGGGTGCAGGTCATGGTCCCTCATCTCTGTGAGGACAAACTGGCTGATTGCTGAATACCAGCAAGCTGCAGTGGAAGGAACATCAGAATGTGGAGTGAGAAGGACCCACATTCAATTCCCAGCTGTGCCCCTGACTGATGTTATCTTAGGCAAGTCCCTTTATCTTTCTGAGTCTCAGTCTCCTCATCTGTAAAATGGAGACAAAAAGAATGCTGCTGTTACCCAATTGTGGGGACAAAACAGAAAATGGAATAACAGTCTTTTGTGAATATAGAGAGTTATACACTTGTTTGTGATTGCTATTATCTGGCTGTCTAGGCAGGGGGTCATTCCTTTGTATATTATAAATAAGACTTTATAAGGTTTAATGGCATTAGAAGCTTAGGCGAGCTTCAAAGGGCTCCCGCAGTGTAAATGCTGATGTCATCCTCCGTCTTCTTCTAACCCAGAAGCATTATTATTTAGAATTCCACAGACACAACCAGCTAAGTCTTCTTGAAATATTCCCCGCTTTGTAAATATAGCGTTTACAGTTCTTTCACCCGTGGAAAGATGCAACATTTGCTCATTTCACCTAGCATTTGAAGGGTCGGTTGTGAAAATCTGAAAATCTTTCCAACACACAAATCCAGTCACGATGTTCCTGTTATTAAAACCTTTCTACTCCCTGTGGCTCACAGGATAAAGTCCAAATGCCACCGCTGCAAATCTTTTTCCTATCCAAGTGGACTGTAAATATGTCATGCATTTATTAATCAAAATCCTATCATGAGCATGCAGGCCCATGAGGGTCCAACTCCTACCTGTGTTCTCAGCCTAATGTCCTGCCTCCTTTTCCCACACACCCATGTGCCACAGCCCGTCACCGGGATCCACAGACACCTGCTTGCTGTGGCCTCAGCTGTATGGAAGGCCCTCCTCCTCTCCTTTTGCCTACTTACCACTTTCCTGGTTTTCCTTTAACAGCTGGCTCAAAGGCCACCTCCTCTGTGAAACCATCTCTTACCTCTTCTTCCTCACCACGGTGATGAATTATTCCTTCTCTGTAGAGGAAAGAAGGTGTTTCCTGATTGCTTTGTGTTCTGCTTTGCACTGTTTCATTTGAGATTTTGCATAGCCATTAGTGCATAAGCATTTTGAGGGCTGGGCCACACTTGTACTCCTTTGCAGCTCTGTACCCCAGTGCCCAATGCCATATGTGGAAACAGCAAATGCTTATCCATTTGCTACGTGAATGTTTGTTGAAGGCTATAGGGCAAGATATACTGATAGGAGAAACAGGAACTTGTTTGAATGGTCTGATTGAAAGCTCACCATCAATCCCTCTAACTGTAGAATTCTGCCCTTTATTGCTTTGGGTCTTCCATTTCCTCTGCCTGAGACTATAAAGATTTCACCATCCTCTAGTTGTTAATGAGACATGAATTAGACAATAAAATAAGGCCTTGCTTGAAAATTCTACCCTTCAGGCCTCTCTTTTAGTCAATTAGTCCATTAGCTGTAGAGCTAGGGCCGGGGATACCAGGTCCCTCTCTCCTTATAATATTAATAAGCCATATGACGTTAGCCAGTCTCTCTTAGTCTCTGGGCTTCTGGTTTTGGAATCAGGGAGTTGAACTAATTCTCAGAGGTTCCTTTCAGTCCTGACCATTTATCATCTAATTAATTGATCCTGGGAAAACCGAGTGAGGCAAAGGAAAGGCAAATCTATTTTAGCTGGGGCAGAAAGATATTCCATAGACACTCTGGCAGGAGAGGGTGTGGGAGTGGGTTAGGACAGGCATCAGCACGAAAGCCCTGGAATTCCTTTCAAATTAGAGAGCCCTGTTGTTCTTTAATCATTCCTCTCAGCACAGAGTCAACCCTCCTAGCTCAAAACACGTCTTCTTCAGAATACTTACCCCTTCCCCATAATGCTCGCTAACCCCAGGTTTTTCCTTAAGCCTGGTCACAGAACATCCCCCCTTTGAATTCTTGAGCGCTCTTCCTGCACCTCCCCAGACGTTACTGGCAGTGAGGTCAGAATGGGGAAGAGCAGCAGGGTCAGAGGGACCCAGGCGTGTACTTGAGTGAGAGCAGAGGACTCAGCAGAGAGGCCTGGAAATGGTAGGTCAGTGAGAGCTCAGGAATCAGAGGAGGATGTGGAAAACAGAAAGAGCCAGTAATGGGAAGGAGGGCTTGGGAACCAGATGCATTTAGGAATTCACTGCAGGTTTGATGTAGTGCAGACTTTTTTTTTTCTTTTTTTTTTAAGAAAGGACCTTTCTGACAAAATAAAGTATAAGGATTGCTTGTTAGCACACAGGCTGAGGATCAGAGCTATTCAAGAGCATAAAGATAAATGTTTTTTAAAAGGCATTGTATTAATTCTGATATGTCTTTTATCAAGTGAAAAGTAGAGACATTTATTAGATAAACTGGCTATGAATACATTTTTTTCTAATATTTATTGCTTCAAAGGGGCAAAGTCCAAAACCCAACTGAAACTGCTGTTAAGAGAATGGCTAAAAGAAACATTATCTTTCCTTATGAAAGTGAAGAAAATGGGAAGCTAAACAGATTAAGGAAAAAGAACAAAAAAATTAAGAGGACACAAAATGTCCAGCATCAAGGTGCCTGCAGACCACCCATTACCCCGTGACCCTCAGCTCCCGATCTCCTATCTCAACTGTTCCCCCTTACATAATAAGAACAGGATAACACTGGGTCGTCAGAAAAATGTTGCTCAAAATTCAACTAAAGATAAGTAACAGCAAAGATATATCTAGTCCCTCGGCAAACTACTGATGTTGCATAGCAACAACTGCCTAGTTTTATTTCTGTCACAGTATTGCCATAAGGAAGCTTTGAAATTATTTTATTTTATCTTATTTTTTTATTAAATTTATTGGGGTAACATTGATTAATAAGATCACATAGTTTTCAAATATACATTTCTATGATACATGATCTGTATACCTGCATTGTGTGCCCATCAGCAATTAAGCATTTTAAAAAATTTAAACAAACAAGGTAGCATACCTTACAGTACCTATCCAAGTCACCTGCCTCTTTTAAAATGAAAAAGGCAGCCCCTTAAAGGAGGAGATACTTAAGGTAGTAAAAAGGGAAATAAAAATTTATTGAGTTCTTACTAATAATCTTTTTCTGGTGTTATCTAATTTAATCCTGAAGATAACTATGTGGGGTAGGTCTTACTCCTGTTTTGTAAATAGGGAAACATACATAGAAGCACAGAGTAAGTTGGCCAAAGTCACCTAGCCAATAAGGGGCAGATTTAGGATTGAAACATTCCCTCCATCTTATTTCTATCTGCCTGTGCATTTCTCATCATTTGGCACTGCAGTAGGCCTGTAACTGACGGAACAATGACTCTTGCCCCTTCAGAACATGTCTGGAATTGTATCTGTAACAAGCAAGTCATACTTCCAGAACATGTATGAAAAGATGCATACCCATGTCTGACCCTGTCGACTGATTGTTTCATGGTAGAGTTACCTGAGAAAATCTGAGTTTATGATTAGTCTAGTGCAAGATACTCAGAGAATGGCCGAGATTGTGAAAACCTAATTACTCTTCAGGGCACTTGTGTTCTGACCTATTTGTGGAGAGTTTCTACCATAATTCCTGGTTTGATAATTGAAAACAAGTACTTTGAAGTTACTCAAGAAATAAGTTCCCTGTGAATTGAGACATTTACTTCAATCCTTTGCCTTTTATTAGTAGTTGCCCCAGTGTCTATAAGCAAGAAGAAAAGAACCAAATGCAAGGAACCCAAGTTGCAGGCATTTTTTTCTTCAGAATGCTTACTTCTCTGCTTAGGATTTTGGGGTGGGGTGTGTGTGTGTGTCATGGAAAGGTCCCACCTTGATTGCTGGCCACCCATGTGATTCTTACAGGGAGGAGGAATTTAATTCAACTAATATTCACTGGGTACCAATTGTGTGCTGGTCATTGTACAGAGTACCAGCAGTACAGAGCTATATTATCATGACCCCTGACCTCAAGAAATTCTTAAACCTAATTGAGGGGACAGAGATCATACAGATAGTTAATACTATGTGATGAATGAGTGTTCTAACAGATGTAGGCTTTAAGTTCAGCAGGAGCACAAAAATAGGTGCCACCCAATCTGGTGCATCACAAAAGGTTTTTTGGAAGAGGACTCACTTGATCACATTAATGCAGGCCTCAGGATCATTGGGTGCCTTCCAATTAGAAGGACAGCATGGGACCATGGAAACACAGCAATTCAGTAAGCCTGGAGTATGGATTTGAGTGAGAGCAGAGGACTCAGCAGAGAGGCCTGGAAATGGTAGGTCAGATGAAGGGGAGATGAAGTTGGAGAGACAGGTAGGAGTCAGTGATGGTGTGCTCTCTGTGTATGTTGGAGGTGGAGTTATGGTATAAGGTTAGGAGGGATGTTCATTCTATGGATGATGGAACCCCTGACAGATGTATAAGAGAGTAACCTGCTAAGATTTGTGCTTGAAGAAGTCACATCTGGTGGCAATTAGAAGTAGATATAGCTGGGCAAGATTAGATGCAGAAAGATAGGAAAACACTGAATAAAACAACTTTGAGGATATTTCTTTTCTAGGGTTCTTTTAAAATATTTTCATGTCAAATGAGTACTGTGAGTACCTTTGTTGTGGGTATTCTCCTTTTTCCCCTCTAGATTCACTTTTTACCAGAAGGTGGAGGCTGACCTTCTGAAAATGTCCCTGGCACGTTGGCTTCTTGGGTTCAGCCAATGGAAGGAACCAGCAGGAGATTACAGGGTGGCAAAGAGACAGGGCAGGAAACTTTTAACCCCCTCCACTGGGCTTCAGTTGGCCAGTGGCTCTCTCTGAGGTTACAGTTTTAGTTTGGAGGTCCCTATAGTCACAGCTCACTCTGGATTCTGGAGCTACAGTCCTCTCTCTCCCCTTGTTCCTTCAGACCCAGCAGTGGCAATGACTTCCTTCTATTGCTGACTTAGGGGAGGAGAATCACCATCCTTGCTAGTTCCCTTAGCCTGCTCACACTTTTATAGTATCTTCATTTGAGTATCTCCAGTTACCACTTTGGAGTGTGGTTGTTTCCTGCTGGGACTCTGGCTAATACAATTGTGAAGCTCTCGCATTGAGAAATGTCTGTCTGTTTCAAGTACTGTTTTCAATCTGGGGCAGTGAGAATGAGAGCTTGAACCAAGGCTGGCATAGTAAATATAAAGAGGACACTGACCCGAGAGGTGCTCAGGAAGGAGAACTGGGAGTGCAGAGTGACTGATAGGGCCATGGGGAAGAAGACAGCATCTAGCTTGGCTCCTTGGCTTTGGGCCCAGGTATCATTCACCAAATTACAGAATAAAGAAGGAAGAACACGTACTAAGGAGAATATAAAAAATATACTTTGGTATATTTTTTATATATTTATATATTTTTGATAACTTTCAAGGTGCCTGTGGGGCCCTAGGGAGTAGAGAGGGGCTCTCGCTCATCTACTGACCTGAAGAACATGCATAGCTCAAAGTTCCTGACTGCTGCTCAGAAGTTGCACTCTTTACTTCTTCCAGTCCTTCTCTCACAGTCCTCTTGGAAAATAAATGTATGCCTAGGTGGGGAAATATATAGTTTCTGATATGTTTACTGTGACTTTGTGACAAGAGAGTCAGATAATTAAAAATACCCAGAACCTAGGGCCATATTGATCTTCTTAAAAGGCACACATTTGTCTCTATTCTCTCTTTATTATGTGAAAACAAGGTCCCTTTAAACCAGGCTTGAAAAAGCCTTTAGCTGCCCGCCAGTCAAGCACTGATAAGCTCCCACAACCCCTTCTAGTTTCCAGCCTCCACTTCAGACGGCATGCTGCCCCTACCTGTCACAAGGTGGCAGTCCTGCCCAACTGACCCCTTATAAAACTGTGGGTGTTGACATTAATCC
Source organism: Eptesicus fuscus (assembly GCF_027574615.1). Classification (NCBI taxonomy): domain Eukaryota; kingdom Metazoa; phylum Chordata; class Mammalia; order Chiroptera; family Vespertilionidae; genus Eptesicus; species Eptesicus fuscus. Next base: position 82,476,961 of record NC_072479.1, read on the forward strand.
CCCTGCCTCTCACACCCCCTCAGTTCTCATCCCTGATGTACCCTTAGCTCAAAAACCTTCAACAATTCTAGAAATGGAGTTCAAATTTCTTAGCCTGACAACCAAGTCACACTCAAAACCATGAAGAAGGAAGCAGTATCTTCAGAGGCCTGCTGGTGTTTGTAATGGTAATTAGTGGACTATTCCCAGTGGAGAAAGGGACTTTTAATGAATAAAAGTAGGCATTCTGCGTCTAGATTACATTGCCTGGGGGTAGGATAGATTTTACCATGACAATGACTTTCCTTTATTCTGTTATTTTAGTCTATGATTTAAAATGCGATTGCACATATTGTTTCTCCTGTTCATTCAGCAGGCGAACAAATACTGATTTTACAATGATTTTTTCATATTTGTCTTTTCTTCCTAATTAGATTTTTAAGTCCTAGCATTTTGTATCCCTTATAACCCATAGATTATGCTATGCTTAAAGCAGGTGTCAAAAAAGAAAACAACTTGTTGAGCCCTGGCCAGTGTGGCTCAGTTGGATGAGCATTGTCTCATGCACCAAAAGATCGCCAGTTCTATTCCCAGTCAGGGCGTATACCCAGGTTTCAGGTTTGATCCCCAGTTGGGGTGTGTACAGGAGGCAACCGATGGATGTTTCTCTCTTACATGGATGTCTCTGTCTGTCTGTCTCCCTTCTCTCTCTCTAAAAAAAAAAATCAATAAAGACATATTAAAAATATACTTATTGAGTAAATGGATGAATATATTGCTAAGTACAAATCACCAATATAAAGTTCTCCTTGAATGGAAAGGCTTGAGACAAACACCCCAGACTACCTTTTAAGGACAGTTCTGGTTTTTTAAAATCTTCACTCAGCTAATTATCTTAATCAAGGTCAGCAAAACTTGAGAGTAGGAAAGATTATTATAAAGAATGGAATCATGTTCAATAGGTTAGTGCAGAAGCTCAGCTACTTGCTTGTAGAATTTTGAGCAAATTCCTTAATCAACTTAGACATTATTTCTTTATGAAATTAATCCATTATGGAGAGTCAGCACAATATAGTGAAAGGAGCATTGAACATAAATCAGGGCATTGGTTCCAGTCCTTGTTCTATTGTCAGTTAGCAGTGTCATCTTGACCTCTTAAAGCCTCAGCTGTACAATTCTGTGTGTACCAGTATTAACTCTTAAATAATTCAAACCCAAACCATGTATGTTATATGTGCAAGTGTTTATGGGTGGGGGGCAGTACTTGGATTAGTTATCTATTGCTCTGTAACAAATTACCCTACAATTAGCAGCTTAAAAGAACAAAGGTTTATGATCTCATGCAGTTTCTGGTTCAGAATCTCTCACAAGGTTGCGTTCAAGCTGTTGAGCCAGCCAGGACTACAGTCCTCTCAAGGTTCCAGTGGGGCTGGAAAAGCTTGAGCTTCTAAGTTCATTCATGTGATTATCACAGGCTTCAGTTCCTCAGTGGCTCGTGGCTAGAGGCTTCAGTTCTTCACCACAGGGCTGCTCACAGCCTGGCATCTGGCTTCCCCCAGAGCAAGAGATCCAAGACCTGGAGCTAGAGATACAGATCGATGAGGAAGAAGTGGGTGCCCAAGACCGAAGCTGCAGTCTCATAGACCAACCCTGACACAGTGTGAGAACAAATTACACAAGGGTGTGAATATTCAAAACAGGTATCATTGGAGATCATTTTGGAGGTTGGGTACCATAGTGCTCAACAGAAGAATTAAGAGTATTCTCAAGTACTCTTCCTACCCTTTGTCATCTCTTTTGACTGCCTTCCATGCCAGAGTGTGAGATCCTTATTCTCCACTACATCCCCATGTGCCTGGCATGTGCCATGTGCTCAACATTTGGAAATGAAATGAATGGATGAGAACTATTCTTTATTCATGTATCAGCCAAAAGAGATGGTAGGAAACTTAGAGAGTGTTTAGTATATGGAAACTCTTTACATATAAAGGACTCCTGATTTGTCAGCAGTGGAGCTAAGACTAGACTCTGGCATCTAAATTCCCCATTCTCTGTACTTTCCATTTTCTCTCTTAACTTCAGTCTTTGTAACTTAGAATTATCCTTGACACAGAATTTAGTAGCTCTGTTAATAAATCATCTATCTCTGCAGCTCTACCTTTTGTGTCATTGCCTGAGTTCCACTTCTATTGAAATATTCAGTAATGCTTTCATCTAGTTTTCCTTCTGTATTGTAGTTTTTTTTTCTTCTGTTCCCCTTCTGGTTCCTTGACCCTAGCCCTAAGTATACTGATGGGCAAGGTTTCATGGATATTAAGTTCTAATACAAACTTGCACTATCATCTTCCATGCTCTGTTTATTTTTATTTGGGTAACACAGTTCATACTCATGTGTCTGAAATGACTTCTAGTTTAAAAGGTATAAGTAAAAGTCCTTTTGCAATAGGTCCTATTTAAACACAGACCTCATTTTTGCTTCATCTCTCCATTTCTTTCCCTTATTTGGTACTAGACTCATTAAAAAATTTATTTGAGATCTCAGTGTTTCTAGAATGAAGATGTCTCTTTCACACACACTTGCTAATATTTGAAGCAGCCTTCTCCATGCTTCCCTCTCTGATGAGGGCACTTTGCACACAAAGCTGTTACAGCACACACCACATTGCATTAGTTACATGTCTATCTCCCTGATAAGACTGAGCACCTTGAGAGTGGGCCTTGTGTCTTACTCTTTTGTACACTCCAGTATCTCAGTACAGCTCCTAAGAAGAGCTCCAGACATATTTGTCAAGTTGAATCGACAAACTCTTTGTGTCATTTGGAATATTAGATAAAAGTATCCTCTTCCCAATAGTGATCATTCTTACATAAGATCTTCTTGTACTTCTGTGAGTTAGAGATAGGGACTCTCATTTGTTCAGGCTATCTTATGCTATCCCTGGAGGATTCTGTATCCCTAAGTCTGATGGGAATGGAGCCATCTGAAAGCCCTCCTGCCCAGAGCAATGTAATTTGAGTTGTGCCTGGAAAACCTCTCCCTCACCGGTATGGCCCTTTTCAGAGAGATCCAAACTCTTTCTCATTAGAGATTTTAGACTTAGCTTTTGTTAGGGTCGCTGAAGGAGGAATGCACGAGGCCAACAGAAGTAAAGAATTATGAATTTATTAGGTCATCTGGATACCCATATGGGCTGAGCCCCCAAATGGCACCAGTACCCAAAGATGGAGAATCAGAGGTTTTTTATTTTATTCTATTATTATTTTTTAATTATATTTTTATTGATTTCAGAGAGGAAGGGAAAGGGAGAGAGAGATAGAAACATCAATGATAAGAGAGAATCATTGATTGGCTGCCTCCTGCACGCCCCCCACTGGGGATCGAGCTTGCAACCAGGCATATGCCCTTGACCAGAATCGAACCTAGGACCCCCCAGTCCGCAGGCCAACACTCTATCCACCGAGCCAAACCAGCTAGGGCGAATCAGAGGTTTTTAAAGGACTGAAGGCAGGCTTTTTCTGGGCGGAGAATTCTCTGTGAAGGTCTGGATTCTGGGATACTCCGGAGGGGAGAGAATGGTTTTAGCAAGTAGAATATGGTCTAAGTAAGTGGAATGTCCATTGTGAAGTGGCCTAAAGGTCAGTTCCCAGGGGAAGGGGTATCAATTCAATTATTTGATCAGACCTAACAGCTTTGAATCCAGATGTCTCAAGGAGAGACTGTAACTTGTCTCTCATCTGCTGGCACCTTAACCAGATTAACATTTCAGTAGGAAGAGCCAGAGGAGCCAGCAGATTCCTGTTAGGATGAAGCCCTCAGTGTGGAGTGGAGGTAGGAAAGAGGGGCGATGGAAGGGAAGGTGAGAAGAGCAAATACAAACTGCAGGTCTGCCCTCCTCACTCATCCTGCACTTAGAGCTGTAGTAGTTGGTACAAATAGGAGAGAGAAGCAGAACAATGCGTTTCTCCTCTTGAAATGGCTCTGGCTTCCTGGTATTCTCTTTCTCTCATGTGTAGTGGTTGAGTTTATACCCAAAGCTGGGAAATTAGCCATGAGGTTGCCACTGGCTAAGCTGCTTGGGTGACCAAAGCAGCCTGGAGGGTCACTCTCCTGCACACAGTGCTGATGGTGCTGAAAGGGTTGTAGGGATCCCTTTTGGTCAACAGAGGGTGCTGTGCTGGGCACCTGCCTCACTGTAGAGGTTGGTCATTTTCAACCATTCTCAAGTTAACTGTTGGTTAAAAAAAATTATTTTTTCTGGTTTGTCACACAGTGCCATAAACTACTGGATGAAAAATGTTTATTTTATAAATTAAAGGTTAAACTTATTAAAATTAGTATTAATAAATTAATTTTTGGCCCCTAAATCCACAGGTGGAGTTAAAGACTCACAAAACAGGAGTGGAGGTTGACTGCTCTCCTTGTAGCAACTAGATGTGTTTGTTGCCCTTTAGACGGACAGCTGAATCTTCACCCTCTTTTAGGCCACCCACAGAGATGGGGTGGAGTTGGGGTTACAGGTAGAAAGTGTATGTCTTTAAGGATTTGGAGGTTCTCTGGCTGAGCTCATGATAGTCCATTCCTCTGGGCTTCATGAAGAACCTCGCTCAGATGTACTGGGCCAGATGTGGTCCTCCAAGTGGGCCTTAATGGCCCATCTCAGTAGTTCCAGGCACACTCTAGGCCTTGCCAAGGTGATGAGTGTCTGTGCAACGCCTGGTCCCTGACCAACCATTTAGTCCTGGTGTGCCTGGGGCAAACCCAGCAACCAGCAGCATAACCTCAGACTGTCTTTTACTTGGACATTGGAACTTTCACCCTGTTATTCCTGGGAAGTGACCCAAGATGGATGCCAGATCCTTACCCCCTTGGCTTCTCAGAAATTGCTCTCCAATTCATTTAGACCATATGAAGCAGGAACTGATGGAGCTGCCTAATGCTTCTTAGCATTTCAATGTTGTTACATTCATAATGTTATTCAATTTAAAAATAAATGTATTTTCTACTTTGCAACACTTATGTTCTCTTTCATTCAGCTGTTTAACAATGTCAAATGCTTAGAACCCAGATTAGAATTTCTTACAATGGTCTCATTAAACCACAATAAAAGCACAGTCAGGAAAATTCATAGTATAAGGCATGCTAACTAACTCGTGGAAGCTCAATTTACATTTTGTAAGTCTTAAACTAATTCGAGGATTACGCCTTAAACTTAAAAGCTTTATGGGTACTTTGGCAAAATATTAACAATAACACATTTTTAAAAGACCCAAAACATGGGTTGTTTTGTTCACTTATTCATTACTTTGGCTACTTTCAAAAAATGATTTGACAATGTATCATAATTCTTTAAAAGCACTGAAATAAAAATACAAGGATGAAGTCAAGGCAATGAAGGGCATTGAATAATTATTCTAGAAAACTCGGACTGAGGGAAATGTCTACTTTAAAGTCCAAGACTTAATTCCAGGTTTTTCCAAAGCCACAGCAGAAAGAGAAGCACAATGGGTTACAAAGCTCTCATAGCTAACAGGAATAAGCATATTGGACAAATGTCTTCCTGGAGCTAATTTCTAAAAAAAAAAAAATTTATGTTGTGCATCTTTGGGGATGCTGATCAAGATGTTGGGCACATCTTCAACTAAATAAGATGCTTTTTATTTAGTATTAACTATACAAGCTTAAAAATTATTAAGTATAGTTGGCATACAATATTATATTAGTTTCAGGTATATAACATAGTGATTCATCATTTATATACCTTACAATAATGCCAACTTTTAACCTAAAAATGAGGGCATGGTAGGCCAGGTAGCTCAGTTAGTTAGTGCCACTCCCATACGCCAAGAGTGAGGGTTTGATCTCTGGTCAGGGCACATAAAAGAATCAACCAATGAATGCATAAATAAGTGGAACAACAAATCAATGTTTGTTTGTTTTCTCAAATCAATAAAAATTTTTAAGAAACCTGAATTTATTTAAAAAAATGAGGACATGGTATTAAATCCTAGTTTGTGAAACTAAAAAGAACTAGAGCAGTATTCAGTACATAACTTTCTGCTGAGATGCTGTAATATAGCTCAGAAGTCTGAAAGAAATACAAGGAGAATGAAAAATAAAAATTGCTATTTTTCTGAGATGATGTAATATAGCTTAGAAATCTGAAAGAAATACAAGGTGAATGAAAAGTAAACATCGCTATTTTTCTTGAGCATCAGTCTTCACTGGGTTTTGGTCAGGAACTTATAAAAGACACTTCAGAATTGAGGTACTGGTAGGAACCTGAACTCCAGGTGTCCTGTGTTGTTTGAAATAATGTTCGTGTCCTTTCCAGTATGGTGAGTTGATGTTTTAGCCTACATTTTAAAGACTCAATTTGTCTTCCTATCCTGATGGTGAACCACTGCAACTCTGAATAAATGAAAAAAATACCTGCAAAAATATTAATAAAGTACCTAGCAGACTGATTGGGACTTAAAAGGCAGTCAGTAAGCATGAGTGCTCAGTCGGTAGAAGTAAGCTGCCCGGGGCCTTGAGCATTGCTATACATTCGTGCCAAGTGTGCCACATTGCAAGGCTTCTCCATCTCCATCTCCTGCTACTGAACAATTTTATGATTAGTCACACAGGCAACTAGGTAGGTCTAGGTGACTATAATGTGACTACTCTGTGACTGCTTGCTCTCCAGATGGAAGGAGATTAACTAACCTTAGTGTACACATTGCTGCTCCTATTATTTTAAATATCTTTCTTTTTCTGCTTGCTGCAATGTTTGTTGTCTGATCAAAAAGTTCTGGGCCTTAGGCTTTGGGTTCCTCTCCTGTAAAGTAACCCACTGTGTGTGCAATTACCTTTTGGTCCATCATGTCACCCCTGCTGAACTTGAGGGCAAGGTGAGCTGATGCTCATGTTGCCCACTGTGCTGTGGTGATAAAGCCCTTTGACTCTGACCCAGAAATCTTTTGTCTTCTGTCTGTGAAACTGTGGTTGGTAGACTACCTGTGTAGCTCACAGGTAGGGGAAAATCTCAGACTCTTGACAGCTTTTGACAGCTTTCCCCTGTCATCATGCCTTAATCTTCCTTTTTTTCGGTAGACTGCTCCTTAGAGGAAGATTGATTATCCTCATTACCTCTAAGAGTGTTTCCTCCAACTGGCAAGCTTACTTTCCATTTACTTTATTCACAGCCACAATGACCGAGAGTTCTATTTTTCACCTTGAGTGAGAATTGTGATAGTATAGGAGAGCCTGGACAAGATATATAGTCCACAAATATTCTTGTCAAAAATGATCTACACTAATAAAAGAGAAACATGCAAATTGACTGTCACTTCGCTAGGCCCACCAGCCAATCAGGAGTGAGTATGCAAATTAAGATGGTGCTGGCCCCTGCCCCAGCTGCTCCGGGCCTCTGGGCATCATGAATGCAGGCATGGAGTGACTGGGTGGGGCAGGAAGCCTGCTATGAGGGGGAGGGCAGGGGGCAGAGGGAGCTACAGGAGCGGTGCTCCACCCACCTGGGTCCCGGGTGCCTGAGGAAAACCGGTGCCAGCAGCCAGGGGAAGGAAGGCCTATTGGATGAATCTCCTTGTGCAACGGGCCTCTAGTAATACTAATAGTACTAATAATTAATCTTTTCATCATCATATATGAAGACATTGAGATAGATACAGAGAGACTGAGCCACTTTTCCAAGGTCACACAGCCCAGGAGCATCAGGGACATAATTGAAACCTAGGCCTGCTGATTCTTAGCCATCATTTCATATTACTTCCCCAACAGGAGTTCCCAATTAAGTTTCATTCATATATATAGTTCTTATTTTGACCTCTTATACCTTCTTGCTAGGGATCAGCAACCTCTTTTTAAAAAAATATTTTTAACTAAATCTTTATTGTTGAAAATATTACTTAAGTTAAAAATATTTTTATTGATTTTTTTTTTTTTTAGAGAGAGAGAGAGGAAGGGGGAGAGACACAGAAAGAGAAACATCGATGTGAGAGTGAAACATTGATCGGCTGCCTCCTACACGCCCCCTACCAGGGATGGGGCCCAAAATCTGGGCATGTGCTCTGACTGGGAATCAAACCAACAACCTTTCAGTGCACAGGACCACACCCAACCAACTGAGCCACACAGCACCTCTTTTTAATCTCAACTCAAGTCTCATAACTGTTCCTGTATCATCTGCCTTCTTCAGTGCTTTCCTCACCCAAATTGGCCTGAGTCCCCTACAGTCTGCTTTGGGTTGGCAGTCTAACCAAGTGATGGCTAGAACTAAGGAGGTTACAGTGACCCAGGGAATCCTTAGCATTATTCATAAAGGCTGGTGAAGCTAACAAAACATGCTTAATCCTAACTCCAAAATATTCATTGTGATTTTCTTATTAATTTTTTAAATACCTTTGATTTTTTTCAGTTTACTTGCCTTTGTGTCTGCACACCTTGCACAATGTTAAAACTATTTTGCTCATGTTTGAGAGATGAGTCCCTTTATCTGTGGTACTGGGAAAAGTTACCGAGCCATTTACATGGTGGGCCTGATGTTTGTGACAGGCAGGACTGCTTCACTTGGAAGAACATCTCTGATGCTTCATAGAAACAGAAAGTTCGTCCATTGTCCTTCCTATTCTCTGCTTTGAAATAATTCACAGCCAAATTTGACCAAAGACTCTTGTCTCCAGGGCTGTAGATTCCTCATTACTACTATAATGCAATAATTTCTTTCTTATACCTGACTGCAGCTGTAAAACTAGCAAAGTAATAATAATATTGATAATAATAATTATAATTATTATACTACCACTAACACAATTTATTGAATATTGATGATTCAAAAGGCCCAATCTAAGGTTTACATGTATTATCTCATTTAATTTTAATTACACTGTATCTATTGTTATTAACCCCATTTTACAGATGAGGGAATTGAGGCTCAGATAGGTTAAGTGGTTTACCAATACTGTTCAGCTGGTACATGGTAGAACCAGAATTCCATCTTAGGTGTTCAGATGTCAGAGTCTCCTCTCTAAACCGTTAAAAAATTTTTTTAAAAAAGAATTCTAACCTGAGGATATATTTTTATTGATTTTTTTTTTAGCGAGAGGAAGGGAGAAAGGGAGAGAGAAACATTGATTGGTTGCCTCTCATACACGCTCCTTTGGGGATTTGAACCTGTAACCTAGGAATGTCCCCAGACTGGGAATCAAATGTGAAACCTTTTGTACAGGATGACACTCCAACCAACTGAGCCTCTCATCCAGGTCCCACTACATTTTAAATCAGAGGTTCACAACATGCGATTCATCACCTGGGAGCTTGTCACTAATACAGATTTCGAGCCTTATCTCATATCTACTGAATAAAAAACACTTGGAGTGGGGCACAGTGATCAGTTTAAATAAGTCTTCCCAGTTGATTCTGATCTATGTTAAGATTTTTACAATCACACTCTGAAGCTTTCTCCTCTCCATATAAGTATCTAATACCAATATTGATAATAACAAATAACTTACTTTAAAAGGGCATATTTGTTAAATATGAATTTGTTAAACTGCATATTGCCACACACAGCACTCTCTATAGAGTATATTTGGCAAGAGAAAAATAAAGCTGGAGTCTGATGAATCCTGTAGGTCTAATTGCCAGTTTATAGGGAATATAGGAGACAGAGGAACATGGTAAATGACACCATGGGAATGCATTCAGTAAAATCCAAACTGAGAAATTCTACAGGGTTAATGAGCTTATTTCTTCAACAAATAAATTATAAGGAAAAATGGTTTAAAGGAAAATGTACAGGTTTAAACGAGACCATAAAGACATCAACCAAAATGCAGTGTTTGGATTTCATTAGGATCCTAATTAAAAAATAATAAAACAATACAAACATTATATAGGAAAATCAGATATTTAGGTACATTTTATTTATTTATTTATTTATTATTTATTATTATTATTATTTTTAAATCTTTATTGTTCAGATTATTACAGTTGTTTCTCTCTCCCCACCCCCATAGCTCACCTCCACCCGGTTCCCACCCCACCCCACCCCATGCCCTTACCCGCTACCACTGTCCTCATCAAGTCTCTTCCCGCACCCCCCACACCCCTTTCCCCCCCGAGGATTGTCAGTCCACTCCCTTTCTATGCCCCTGATTCTATTATATTCACCAGATTATTCTGTTCATCAGATTTTTTATTCATTTGATTTTTAGATTCACTTGTTGATAGATATGTATTTGTTGTCACTTTGTTGTTCATAATTTTTATCTTTACCTTTTTCTTCTTCTTCCTCTTCTTACAGAATACCTTTCAGCATTTCATATAATATTGGTTTGGCGGTGACGAACTCCTTTAGCTTTTTCTTATCTGTGAAGCTCTTTATCTGCCCTTCAATTCTGAAAGATAGCTTTGCTGGGTAGAGTAATCTTGGTTGTAGGTTCTTACTATTCATCACTTTGAATATTTCTTGCCACTCCCATCTGGCCTGCATAGTTTCTGTTGAGAAATCAGCTGACAATCATATGGGTGCTCCCTTGTAGGTAACTAACTGTTTTTCTCTTGCTGCTTTTAATATTCTCTCTTTGTCTTTTGCTCTTGGCATTTTAATTATGATGTGTCTTGGTGTGGTCCTCTTTGGATTCCTTTTGTTAGGGGTTCTGTGCACTTCCTGGACTTGTAAGTCTATTTCTTTCACCAGGTGGGGAAATTTTCTGTCATTATTTATTCAAATAGGTTTTCAGTATCTTGCTCTCTCCCTTCTTCTGGCACCCCCATAATTCTGATGTTAGTACACTTGAAGTTGTCCCAGAGGCTCCTTACACTATCTTCATATTTTTGGATTCTTTTTTCTTTTTTCTTTTCTGATTGGGTGTTTTTTGCTTCTTTGTATTTCAAATCTTTGACTTGATTCTTGCGATCCGCTAGCCTGCTGTTGGAGCTCTGTATATTATTTTTTATTTCAGTCAGTGTATGCTTAATTTCTAGTTGGTCCTTTTTCATATCCTCGAGGGTCTCACTAAATTTATCGACCTTCTCTAGAAAATTCTTGAAAAACCTTATAACCATGGTTTTGAACTCTATATCCAGTAGTTTGCTTTCCTCCATTTCGTTCATTTGCGACCTGTTTCTTTGTCTCCACATTTTGGCTGCTTCCCTGAGTTTGTAGGGTGGCTTTGTGTGCTAGGTGTCCTATAGGGCCCAGTGGCTCAGCCTTCCAGTTACCTGAGGTGGACACTCTTGGTGCACCCCTTTGTGGGCTGTGTGCACAGTCTTGTTGTAGTTAAGCCTTGATTGTTGTTGATATCACTGGGAGGAATTGATCTCCAGGCCAATTGGCTGTGAGGATCAGCTGTGTCTACGCTGGGAGAACTTCTGTGCTGGAGACAACCTTATAAGGCAAGACTTGCTTCAGTGGGGCTTTGGTGCTCACTGAGTCTGCCCCCTGAGTGTGTCCCTTATGGATCTGAGGAGTTGTAATCTGCGTGGTCCTACTCTGACCCCTGGGTACACTGGCTCTTGGATCTCTAAGGAGGTGCTAATTTAGCCTCTGCCTGAGGCCACCCAGCAGGAGCTAGGAGAGATCTGCAGATTCCTCTTCTTTGTTTGGGTTTTGGAGGTGCCCAGATGAGGCCCAGCTGTGAAGCAGTGCAAGCTGTTGTGGGGCCTTGGGCCTTCTTTTGGATGTTTGGGGTCTCTCTGACTCAGCTGCAGTTTGATAGGTAAGTTTAGATTTCAAAGGACCAGGCCATTCATATGCAAAAGCCTCTGTACACAGCTTGGATGGGGCGGAGTCTCAGGGCAGAGCAAACAGCAATGGCTTCCTGTCAGCCCTGCCCTAAGAGGCCTCCCACTCAGTGTCCCTCGGTAATCGCTGCAGGCATCTCTGAGAGAGAGCCGCCCTCCATTTCTTCCCGGTGCCGGACTGTCCAGTTTCTTCCCGTATGAGTCTGGGTCCCCAGATTCTTGCCCGGAACTGGAGTTCAGAGCAGTCGGGAGCTTGTGTCTCCCTCTGGCTTGAAAAAGCCAGCCACGTACTCATTTACCAGCCCTGTCCGCACGTGCCTCCGTACCTCTGCCTTCCGAAGCTCCTCTGAGTCTCAGTGTGCTTTTCTCTTCCCTTCTAGTTGTAGATTTCCACTCAGACAGTCTTCCTGTGGTTCTGGATGATGTCCGTTTTGTCTTTTAGTTGTAGTTTTGAAGTTGTTGTGCGAGGCAGCAAGTTCAGGTGTTTACCTATGCCGCCATCTTGGTTTCTCCCTATTTAGGTACATTTAAATACTAATTGGACATTAGATGATAATAAGGAATTAATGTTAATTTTTAAAGTTATGATAATGGTATTATAGCTATGCTTTAAAAAAAATTCTTATTTCGCCCTGGCCAGTGTGGCATAGTTGGTTGACTGTCCTCCCATGCACCAAAAGGTTACCAGTTTGATTCCTGGTCAGGACACATACCCAGATTGTGGGTCTGATCTCCAGTTGGGATGCATACAAGAGGCAACTGATTGATGTTTTTCTCTCACATCAATATTTCTCTCTTTTCCAATCCCTTCTTCTCTCTCTAAAAATCAATTTTAAAAAGTCCTTATTTCTTCATCAGCGGATGAGTGTATTAAAAGCTGTGGTACATCTACACAATGGAATACTACGCTGCTGTAAAAAAGAAAACTCTTACCAATCACAAAAGTATGGATGGACCTGGAGAGCATTATGCTAAGTGAAATAAGCCAATTGAAGAAAGATAAATATCACATGACCTCACTCATTTGTGGAATAGAATGAACAACATAAACTGATGAACAAAAATAGATCCAGAGACATAGAAGCATCCAATAGACCATCAAACCTCAGAGGGAAGGCAGGGGAGGGTGGGTGGGGATAAGAGAGCAACCAAAGGACTTGTATGCATGCATATAAGCATAGCCAATGGACACAGACAGTAGCGGGGGTGAGGGCATGTGCTGTTGGGGGGTGGGGTGGTTGGGGTTGGCTGGAGAGAGGACTGTGGGGGAAAAAAGGAGACATATGTAATACTTTAAACAGACAGTAGGGGGTGAGGGCATGTGTTGGGGGGTGGGAACGGCTGGAGAGAGGTCAATGGGGGAGACATGTAATACTTTAAACAATAAAGAATTTAACAACAACAACAAAAAGTCCTTATTTCTTCAGACATATATACTAGAGTATTTACTAAAATAAAAGTTCCTAGGTTCAAGCCACTGAAGTGAGTGAACATTATAGCGTGTCTATAACACATTTTCCATTCTCCTGGTATCTATCCAGATACTCATCTGAGTTTATACCCCTCTATCCTATGCAGCCCAAATAGTGGGGCATGTAGCTTGGGCTTAATTTAACTCAATCCTAAGTCCTAGCTACACTTTTTAGTTTGAGGATGGGCCAACGATTTTAAATATAATGTTACATTCAATGAACCTTAATATTTCAATATGATAGCACCAAAGTTGTAGGAAATATTAAAAATCTGCAAATAACAGTATTACTTCTATTATCTGTATAAGTAAAAATATAAATGTTCGTTTGTTCAAAATCTTAAATCTCTGAAAGTTCTTCACTGATTGCTTTGAAATTTTGCCACTACGTTGCATTCGAATATACGCGTGTTTTTATATACCTTATACCTACTATTATTTAGATATCACACCTGTGACAGGTAAAAACATGCTTTTTTTGAAAAACAGCGCCATCTGTTGGACGTAAAAGCAACACACGCTATACTAAATATTTTATGATTCCATTTCAATGTTTCCGATTTATGATCCATTTACGATTTCCAAATTTCCAATTTTATGATTCCATTTCAATGTTGATAATGATTGAAGGTTTGTGCTTAGAAATCGCGAACAAAGTTCTCAATCAATTGGGAATGCCATCACCAAATTGATCTGCTGCTGCTTCATTCGATGTAGAATTGCATCATGAACAAAATTACAGCACGGGTGATCTTTTGTCGTATGTGCAATCAAATATTCCTAAGCTAATGCTTGAGCAAAAAAGCATTTCCGATCAAATAATGCAAACTCTCAATAACAGGGTTGGAGAAATCTTCCTCTTAGATGCACTAGGAGGAACTGGTGAAACGTTCGTAATTAGATTGATTCTGGCAGCAATTCGATCCCAAAATGACATAGCCTTAGCTCTTGCGTCATCTGGAATAGCTGCAACATTGCTACCAGGTGGAAGAACTGCTCATTCCGCTTTGAAATTGCCATTGAACATGCAATTCATTGACACTCCCACGTGCAACATTTCCAAAGCATCCGGCATGACAAAAGTATTGCAGAAATGCAAACTTATTGTTTGGGATGAATGCACAATGGCGCACAAAAAATCACTCGAGGCTCTTGATCAATCATTGCAAGATTTGTGTGGAAACATCAGACCATTTGGGAACGCATTAATATTGCTTGCAGGAGATTTCAGGCAAACATTACCTGTAATTCCTCAATCGACACGTAAAGACGTTAAAATTAACTACAAATATGCGTGTCCAGCTGCAAAACAGTCAATCAGCTAAGATATTCTCACAATTGCTGGAAATTGGGAACGGAAAGGTGCCGGTTGATCTGACCTCAGGACGAATTTCTTTGCCTCATAACTTCTGTAATTTAGTGACGTCAAAAGAAGAACTGGTTGAAAAAGTATTTCCCAATATTTAAACCAATTATAAGAATCAGGATTGGCTGAGTGAACGAGCTATTCTTGTGGCCAAGAACAAAGACGAATACGAACTTAACAATATTATTCAGTTTAACATTCAAAGCGAGGCAGTCACATACAAGTCCGTCGACACTGTTGTGGAAGCAGATGAAGAGGTTAATTATCCAACAGAATTTTTGAATTCATTCGATCTGCCAGGGATGCCACCGCACATACTGTAATTGAAAATCGGCGTGCCAATTATCATGTTGCGAAATATCAACCAGCCAAAGCTTTGCAATGGCACGCGGCTTGCAGTAAAAAAATTAATGAGCAATGTCGTAGAAGCAACAATCTTGACAGGACCTTTCAAAGGTGAAGATGTCCTCATTCCTCGCATTCCTATGATTCCAACGGGTATGCCATTTCAATTTAAGAGATTGCAATTCCCCATTTGATTGGCGTTTGCAATCATCATCAACAAAGCTCAGGGCCAATCTTTAGAATTGTGCGGTTTAGATCTAGACACGGATTGCTTCTCACATGGACAATTATATGTTGCGTGTTCTAGAGTCGGCAAACCAGACAATCTCTATATCTGCACAGACAATGGAACAACAAAAAATATTGTATACCCACAAGCATTGTGAAATTAAACATATTAGAAATGTGCGCTTTCTCTTTTCTTTCTTTTCCATTTAACCAGACTGAGCCACAGCAATGCGTGGCTGGGTACAGCTAGTCCTATCTAATAAAATAATAATATGCAAATTGACCGTCACTCCAACACACAAAGATGGCCGCCCCCATGTGGTCAAAGATGGATGCCCCCATGTGGACACAAGATGGCCGCCACAAGATGGCCGTCAGGGGAGGGCAGTTGTGGGCGATTAGGCCAGCAGGGGAGGGGAGTTGGGAGGGACCAGGCCTGCAAGGGAGGGCAGTTGGGGAGGACCAGGCCTGCAGGGGAGGACAGTTGGGGGTACCCAGGCCTGCAGGGGAGGGCAATTGTGGGGGACCAGGCCTGCAGGGGAAGACAGTTAGGGGTGACAGGGCCAGCAGGGGAGGGCAGTTAGGGGTTACCAGGCCAACAGGGGAGGGCAGTTAGGGGCTATCTGGCTGGCAGGGGGGCAGTTAGGCATTGATCAGGCTTGCAGGGGAGTGGTTAGGGGGTGATCATGCTGGCAGGCAGAAGTGGTTAGGGGCAATCAGGCAGGCAGGCAGGCAAGTGGTTGGGAGCCAGCAGTCCTGGATTGTGAGAAGGATGTCCCAGATTGGAGAGGGTACAGGCTGGGCTGAGAGACCACCCCCCCCCACCCCGTGCACTAATTTTGTGCACCAGGACTCTAGTATTCTAGAATATTTCCACCACCCTCCCCGCACCCCCCCCCCCGGCTCTATTTTTGTTTATCAGTTTATGTTGTTCATTATATTCCACAAATGAGTGAGATCATAGGATATTTATCTGTCTTTGACTTGCTTATTTCACTTAACATGATGCTTTTAAAGTCTATTTTGTCAGATATGAGTATTGTTACTCCAGCTTTTTTTTTTTTCTTTTCCATTTGCATGGAAAAATTTTTTCCATCCCTTCACTTTCATCCTGTGTATGTTTTTTGTTTTGAAGTGGGTCTCTTGTAGACAGCATATAGTTGGGTCATGTTTTTGTATCTATTCAGCTACCCTACACATTTTGATTAGAGCATTTAATCCATTTACATTTAGGGTTATTATTAGTATATTTTTTATTTTTTTAAATTTAATAAATCTTTATTGTTCAGATTATTACAATTGCTTCTCCTTTTCCCTCCATAGCTTTCCTCCACCTGGTTCCCACCCCATCCTCTGCCCTTACCTCCCCCCCACTGTCCTCATCCATAAATGTACGATTTTTGTCCAGTCTCTTCCCGTACCCCCCACACCCTGTTCCCCCTGAGAATTATCAATCCACTCCCTTTCTATGCCCCTGGTTCTATTATATTCACCAGTTTATTCTGTTCCTCAGATTTCTAGTTCACTTGATTTTTAGATTCACTTGTTGATAGATATGTATTTGTTGTTCATAATTTTTATCTTTACTTTTTTCTTCTTCTTCCTCTTCTTACAGAATACCTTTCAGCATTTCATATAATACTGGTTTGGTGTTGATGAACTCCTTTAGCTTTTTCTTATCTGTGAAGCTCTTTATTTGCCCTTCAATTCTGAATGATAACTTTGCTGGGTAGAGTAATCTTGGTTGTAGGTTCTTGCTATTCATCTCTTTGAATATTTCTTGCCACTCCCATCTGGCCTGCATAGTTTCTGTTGAGAAATCAGCTGACTATCGTATGGGTGCTCCCTTCTAGGTAACTGTTTTTCTCTTGCTGCTTTTAATATTCTCTCTTTGTCTTTTGCTCTTGGCATTTTAATTATGATGTGTCTTGGTGTGGTCCTCTTTGGATTCCTTTTGTTTGGGGTTCTCTGCGCTTCCTGGACTTGTAAGTCTATTTCTTTCACCAGGTGGGGGAAGTTTTCAGTCATTATTTCTTTAAATAGGTCTTCAGTATCTTGCTCTCTCTCTTCTTCTGGCACCCCCATAATTCTGATGTTGGTTTGCTTAAAGTTGTCCCAGAGGCTTCTTACACTATCTTATAATTTTTGGATACTTTTTTCTTTTTGCTTTCCTGGTTGAGTGTTTTTTGCTTCTTTGTATTTCAAATCTTTGACTTGATTCTTGCATTCCTCTAGACTGCTGTTGGGTCTCTGTATAATATTTTTATTTCAGTCAGTGTATGTTTAATTTCCAGTTGGTCCTTTTTGATATCCTCGAGGGTCTCGTTAAATTTATCGACCTTCTCTAGAAAATTCTTGAAAAACCTTATAACCATGGTTTTGAACTCTATATCCAGTCATTTGTTTTCCTCCATTTTTTTCATTTGTGATCTGTTTCTTTGTCTCTGCATTTTCGTTGTTTCTCTGAGTTGGTAGGGTGGCTTTATGTGCTAGGTGTCCTATATGGCCCAGTGGCTCAGCTTCCCAGTTACCTGAGGTGGACACTCTTGGTGCACACCTTTGTGTGTACAGCCTTGTTGTAGTTAAGTCTTGATTGTTGTTGGTGTCACTGGGAGGGATTTACCTCCAGGCCAATTGGCTGTGAGGACCCGCTGTGTCTATAATGGAAGAACTGCTGTGCTGGAGACATGCTTATGGGGCAGGACTTGTTTTAGTGGGGCTTTGGTGCTCACTGAGTCTGCCTCTTGAATGTGTCACTTATGGATGTGAGTAGTTGAAATCTGGTGTTGTCTCACACTGACCACTAGATACCCTAGATTCTGGATCTCCAATGGGGTGCAGGTCAGCTATTGTCTGAGGCCACCCAACAGGAGCTACAGTGAGAACTACAGTTTTCTCCTCTTTGCTTGGGGTTTGAAGATTTTGGAGCTGTCTGACCAGAGCTACAGTTTGTTAGGTTAAGCTGCAATAGGGCGGGCCATTCATATGCAAAAGCTGCTGTGTGGAGCTTGGGTGAGTTTGTAGATTGTGCAGGGCAGGGTCTCAGGGAGTCACTAGGCTAGGGCGTGGCAAATAGTGATGGCTGCCAGTCAGCCGTCTCTTCGTCTCTGCGTTTCCAAGTCCCCACGTCCTGAGCCTCAGCACAGTAAACAATGATTGCTGCGCGCACCTCTGCAAGAAAGTCACTCTCACTTTCCGACCCGATGGCAGACAGTCCAGCTTCTCCCCGTAGGAGTTTGGGTCCCCAGTGTCTCCCCAGAAACTGGAGTTCAGAGTAATTGGGAGCTTGTCTCCCTTTGGGTTGAAAAAAGCAGGGCACCCAGTCGCCTGCCGCCAGCCCGATTCGTGCGCCTCCGTGCCTCCTCTTTTCAGCGCTTGTGCATGTCTCATTGCTCTTTTCTCTTTTCTTTTAGTTGTAGAACATCCATTCAGCCAGCTTTCCCATGGTTTTGGGTGATAGACGTTTTGTCTTTTAGTTGTAGTTTTGAAATTGTTGTGCGAGGCATCAGTTTAGGTGTTTACCTATGCCGCCATCTTGGTTTCTCCTATTATTAGTATTTTTCAAATATATTTTATTGTTTTTACAGAGAGGAAGGGAGAGGGATAGAGAGTTAAAAACATCAATGTGAGAGAAACATTGATCAGCTGCCTCTTGCACAACCCCTATTGGGGATTGAGCCTGCAACCAAGGTACATGCCCTTGACTGGAATCCAACCTGGGACCCTTTAGTCCGCAGGCTGAGGCTCTATCCACAGAGCCAAACCAGTTAGGACTACATTTAGGGTTATTATTGAGAGGTACTTATTTATAGCCATTTTAATTCTGTATGGCTAGGTTTCTCTCTCTGTTTCTTCTTCTCAGCAATCCCTTACAGCAATCCCTTTAGCACTTCTTGTAATGCTGGCTTGGTGGTGATGAACTCCTCTAGCCTTTTTTTTTTTTTTTTTGTCTAGGAAGCTCTTTATTTGACCATCTATTTTGAATGATAGCTTTGCTGCATATAGTAATCTTGATCTCAGATCCTTGCTTTCCATTACCTTGAGTACTTCATGCCATTCCCTTCTGGCCTGTAGATTTTCTGATGAGAAATCAGGTGTCAGCCTTATGGAAGCTCCTTGGTAGGTAACAATTTTCTTTTCTCTTGCTGCCTTTAAGATTCTTTCTTTGTCTTTAATTTTTCACAATTTAATTATGATGTGTCTGGGGATGGGTCTGTTTGGGTTCTTCTTGTTTGGGGTTCTCTGTGCCACCTGAACTTGTGTGACTTTTTCCTTTACCAGGTTAGGGAAGTTTGCTGCCATTATTTCTTCAAACACCTTCTCTATTCCTTTCTTCCTTTCTGTCTCTTCTGGCACACCTACTATTCTAATATTGTTATGTTTCACATTGTCCCACAGCTCCCTTAAGCTGTCCTGTGTTTTGTTTCTTCTTTTTGATTATCTTAATTGAGTGATATTTTCAACTCTGTCTTCTAATTCACTGATTCGATCCTCAGCTTCCCCTAATCTGCTGTGTATTCCTTCCAATGTGTTCTTTATTTGTTTTATATCATTCTTTATCTCAGACTGTTCTTTTTTTTTATAGTTACTATATCTTTTTTCCTACTGTTGAGCATTTTTAATGTCATTACTCTGAACTCTGTTTCAGATAAATTTCTATCTCTACTTCATTTATCTCTTTTGGAGAATTCGGTAGTTCTTTCATTTGGGATTATTTCTTTGTTTCCTCATTTTGGTTGTCTGTTTGGGTTTGTGACGATGTTTTGGTAGATCCTTTGTACCTCCCAATCTCTAGTGCAGGATAGTGTTAAAGGCTGTTTCTGACTAATTGGATCAGGCAAAGACTCAAAGCCTCCAGAGATGGCCTCTGTTTACAGACTACAGGAAGTCCTTGGGTTATGTCAGACTTGACATATGTCATTTCGTGGTTACGTCGCCCTTTCCCATTTATTTATAAAAAAAAAAGTCCCATCATTTTGATGTATGTACATATGTGCTTTATGTTTTTTATTATTTATTTACCACAAGTAAAGGTCAGGAATTGTTATCTTTCTTTTAAATTTTTTTTACTGTTTCCCTTCATTACTGCTGTGTATGTGCTTCATGTGAGTGACGTAGGGGCTTATGTAGGTGGGTTCCGACTTATGGCAAAAATTTACGTTGTTGTGCTGTAGGACCTACTATAATAGGATTCCTACTTGAATTGCCCCCAGGCAATCATCCTCAGGTGTGTTGAGAGTTTTTTCAACACGGTGTGGCAGTTGCTTCTGTCTGGCGGATAATTGTTACTTTTAATCTCTTAAGTGGCCTCAGGGCAAGGTGTTTTTCAATAGGGTGTGTCAACTGTCCCCCCCCACACACACCCCCCCCCCCCCCCCCCCCCCCCCGCAGTCAAGGCAGATGTCTATGTGGGAAAGTTGTCCTCTGCTTTGTGAGGGAATGACTCAGCCTAGGAAACTTGGGGTGTCTGCCTTCTGAGCTCTATTCCCCAAGTCCCCTGGGTTCTATTCTCACAGCTCTAGTCCACTTCACCCTCCCTCTGCCAGAGCATAAGGTGGATGGCTCCACAGGGAATTTTTGTGCGTTGGCCCTTTAAGAGGATGCCCGAACTTTCAGCTGCCATTCCCTGGCAGACAGCACCCCACTGCTTTTCACAGCTAGATGTTATGTGGGTACCCTCCTCAGTTTGGTGCTCTCTGCTGGGGAGCCCAGCTTTGGGGTTAGATCTCAGAGTTCTCAGTAGCCTCCTCATCGCCCTCCCCCCTCCACACACACACAGCTGAGATATCTCTCTGGGACTTCAGTGCCATCTGTGGGTGTCCAGCCAGCCCTTTCACGCCTCTGCCCCTCCTACCAGTCTCTATGCAGTCTCCACCTTTGGTCCTTGGGTATCAGGGTTCTCCTCTGTGAGTTTTCCATTGATTATTCAAGAAGCCTTTCCGTATTTCAGTTGTAATTCCATCTTGTTCCTGGGAGCATGTCCGTGTAGCATCCTCCTCGAGCCTCACTTTCTTATTAGAATATTTCTGTTTCCTGTGGTTGCCATAATAAATTTACCACAAACCAGGTGACTTAAAGCAACAGAAACTTACAGTCTCACAGTTCTGGAGGCCAGATGTCAGCAGGGTTAATTCCTTTTGGAGCTCTGAGCGAGAATCTGTTCCATGCATGGTGGTTGCCAGCAATGCTTGGTGTTCCTTAGCTTGTAAATGCATCACTTCCATCTCTGCCTCTGTCTCCATATGGCCTTCTTCCCTGTGTTTCTTTACATGGCCTTCCTGTGGCCCCAGCCATTGGATTTAGGACCTGCCCAATTCAGTAAGGTCACATTCTGAAGTTCTGGGTAGACATGAGTTTTTTGGGGGGACATTATTCAACATGGTGCCACTATGGTTCATAGTGTTCATTCATTCATTCATTCAACAAGTACCTATTGAGTGCCTGTGTGCTAGGCCCTGTGTTAGTTATTAGGGATAGAGTGATGAACAAGACAGATATGGCTCATGTCCTATATGAAGTTTACAGTCCTTATAGCCCAGACAAATACTAAATAGATGGTTATTAGTACAATAAAAATTATGAAAGGGGCAATGCTGAAGGCAATGATATTGCATGAGAAGAGACCTGAACCATCTGAGGTGGTTGGAGGGTAATTACAAAGGCCTCCTTGTGGAAGGAATATCTAAGCTGAAATCAAACAGCAAATAGAAACTAGCCAGGTGCAGAGTATAAAGACTAGGTTATACCACCTAGTGCTGTGTAGGAGAATTTACACTTTAACAAGCGCTTTGGTGTTGCTCATGCATGATGGACTTTGAGAATCATTGCTCTGGGGCCTCAGCTGACCCTAAATGGACCCCAGTCTCCCCTATCAACCACCTGTGGGGAAGACCTCTCTCCTTCTGCTCTCCCACTCAGCCCTGTGAACTGGATCAGGGTGGGGAGGCCCCTTAGTACTGAGCCTCCCACTTGGACACATGGACCCCCTTTCCACTGCTGTGTGCAAGCACCTAAATAAAACATGTTGCTTATATCAAATTTAGATTTTTCTCCTCCTTCAGTGAGCATTCTCCAATTTTTCCTTTCCCCCAACCCTACTCTATTTTCTGCCACATAGCAAGCCTATTGCTTTGCATGCTAGTGGATAATTTGTTTGCCATTGAATTGTGGAAGGCTATTTTTCTCTTGAAAACATCTTTTTTTAAAAAATAGGTAAGGAGTTACTAATACCTTTTTATTATTTCCTGCCTGTTTGGTAGTACCGTAGTTACTTTCTTGTTGCTTTTCTTTGTGAGTTGAAAACATCTTCAATGTATGTTATACTCATTTATTGTGTTGTATAAAGAAAAGGTGTCTTTTTTTTTTATTTCTCATCTTCATCAGCACAAAAAGGCATTTTTGTAAAGTATTTTTCCTTCAAAATAAAAGACAGAGATGGTCCACAATAACATTTTCCAAATATCATAATTGAAAAAACAAAAAACAAACCTGTAACAAGATTTGGGGCTGTTTCTCAGAAAAAGCCTAGTAGATTCTTCCAATTTGGTTCCTCTGTAAGATTGGTGAAACCAACATTTAAAATTGAAAGAGTCTTGGGGGTCCTCAAAATTCTGAAAGACCATCATCCCCTTTATTTTACAGATGAGGAAAATTAAATCTGAAGGTGAGATGAGGTACATAGTCACTCTTAGCCAAAGAATTCAAAACAGTTCTTTCTCAAAAATGGTTATTTTATTTATTTTTAATGACTTTGGTCTTCACCTTACTTTGCATGTGTAGCCATGCTCTATATGCCTGGATATCCAGGTTTCTCATCTTTATTTGTTGCCTCTTAACTAATAAGAAACCTGCAACCTCCTTGCTCAGGAGTCGGGGTCTCAGAGAAGCGTCCGTTCATATCAGGACTAGGGGTCTGGCCCCTACACTGGAGCGTGGGCATCGGAGCCCTTTTCAAAGGTTAAGCATGTCTTAAACATACAGAAAGGAAAAAAAAATATTTTAAAGCCATTTTTCATTCGTTGTCTTCAGTCTAAAAATAGGGTGACAGAGGGATCGTGGGATAAGCAGCCGGAGCAGGGAAGAGTCGGTTGCCACAGTAACCAATGAGCCATTTCGCTGCATTTGCCTTGACTGTGTGATATCTGGGAGGTTCTCCCCCCACTTTCCTTCTCTTGTGCGTGGGGGTGGGGGTAGGTGGTGGGGGCATTTTTAGATTATATAATATGGAACTACATTCCTTACTTCCGGAGTCAACCATTCTGTATGAAAATGCCCTTCCCTTTTAATCCTGCCCTCTCCTTCCTGCGAACAGCTTAGGGTCATTGGCTTTGCTGGGGACCTTGAGAAAAGATTATGATCACACCCATCTTCATGTACAGTACTGCCTTTCTTGAACATTTTCCCAAAATCTTTAAAAACCCTTGCCTGAGGATATTTAAAAAAAAATTGATTTGAGAGAGAAAGAGGAAGAGGAAGGGAGGGAAGGAGTGTGTGTGTGTGTGTGGGAGAGAGAGAGAGAGAGAGAGAGAGAGAGAGAGAGAGAGAGAGAGAGAGAGAGAGAGATGTATCAGTTGCCTCCCATAAATGCCCCACTGGGGATGAAATCTGGAACCTGAGTAAGTGCCCTGATGGGGAATCAAACCCAAGACCCTTCCGTGCATGGGATGACACTCCATCCAACTGAGCTACACCTGCTAGGGGAACACTTCCCTAATATTTGACACCCTGGCCTCATAGAAATATTACCCCTCCCCCCCAAATTCAGTCAGGTCTCCCAATGCTCCAGGCTCCTGCAGCCTGCTCCCCCAGCTCAGGAGACCACTGGGCTTCCCTGTGTTCCAGAAAAGAGAAAGGCAGCCCTTGTGCAGGTGGAGTCTGCTAAGTCACTCTGAAGATGACCTGGTTCTGCTGCTGTGACCTTAAAAAAGATACAGGAGAGGATAACCCCTTAAATATATAGTAGCTCTTTAAAAATGCTATGTGAGAGTGAGCCTGCAATGGCAGGAGCAGGGCAGGGGCAGGAGGAGGTGTGGATGAACAGGCAGATTCAGCAAGAAGTACAAAGGATGAACATTTATTCAGTGCCTGCTCCCTGCCAGGCACTGTGCTGGCTGCTTTAGGTATGCTATCAGCTCAGAAATGTCAGGTAATTATTAGCCTAAGGTGGTGGGTTCAGGATTCAAGCCCAGATCTGTTAGCCTCCCAAGCCAGTGCTCTTTACACTCTGACGTGGATGCATATCCAGTTTCCAGGATCTTTTTCTGCCCAATTCTCGTCCTCATTCTCAACTCCCCACAGTCCTCATTCTCCACAAGGCGGCCTGTGTCCTCACATGGCACCCCTCCATGCTTCAGACCTTTCACGACTCCTTCTCATCACAACACATCTTTCATCTCTTCCATTCATAAAGAGCCCAGTAGGTGCTTGGAGAGCTAATCAGTTTAAATGAAAATGTAAAAATGTGTTCAGTGTATCCACATGGGTTAAAAGGATACATGAAAAGCTCCAATTTTGGCTGCTTATTAGGATGATCAGGTATGAATGAGAAACTGACTGGGAGTGTATTAGAAATCATTTTTTAGTCACAGTGATCAAAATCCAACCTGAATTCACCTAAGCAAGAAAGAATACATGAGCTAAAATAAAGGGAAAGTCAGGAGTGGATTTTCCACAGGGATTCCGGAGGTTCAATGGCTAGCATCAGAACTCTCTCTGTTCCTTTGCTCTGCTTGTCTCTGAGTGGCTTTATCCTCACTTACCACAGACAGAAAATTGGTGACATGGCTTCAGATGTACATCTTCCCAACCTCCATGACTTAAGAGGCAAGAGTCTCTTCCAACTCCAAATTGGAGACTTCCAGGGGCAGAAAGCTTTTGGTTAGCTCAGGTTGGGTCTTATGCTCACCCTGGACCAATCACTTTGGCCATGAGAATGGGATACTGTCACTGACCATGTTGTGTCTCAGGTTAGGGAGGTGATAGTCTGTGATGGGGAGCCACCAGAAGACATGATTAAAATTGTTTTCTTTATTATGTTCATGCCCAGTCCACTCTTGTTTGACCACAGAACCAGCCTTCTTAACCACAGACTGCTTACTAGCATTTTGAGGTGGACCCATGTTCCATAGATTATATTTTTGAAAATACTCTCATAGAGACAAATCATGGCAACAATTAGAATGTCAGATTCAGAAGGACCTTTAGAAATGTCCAAACACTCTTTTTAAATTAAACTTTTAAATTGAAGAAAATTGTAGATTCACCTGCAGTTGCAAGAAATAATTCCGAAAAATCCTGTGTACCCTTCACTGAGTTTCCCTTAATGGTAATATCTTGCAAAAACAATTCTAGACTATGACCATCAGGTTATTGACATCAAGACACCGACTAGTTTCATAACCACAAAACTGTTCATGTTGCCCTGTTATAGCCATGCTTCCTTTCCTCTGTCCCACCCACTCTGTAATTCCTGGAAACTATTAACATATTCTCCATTTTTATAATTTTGACATTTTAAGAATGTTATATAGATGGAATCATACAGTATGTAACTTTTTGGGGTTGTCCATTTTTATGCATCATAATTCTCTGAAAAATTATGTGTACCAACAGTTAGTTTGTCCTGTTTATTGCTGAATAATATTCTGAGGTATGTTACCAGTTATCCATTAAAGGACATCTTGTTTGTTTTCATTTTGGGACTATCTACACTAATAAAAGAGAAACATGCAAATTGACCATCACTCTGCTACGCCCACCAGGCAATCAGGAGGGAATATGCAAATTAGAAGGACAAAGATGGCAGCTGCCCAGCTGCTCCAGGCGCAGAGTGTCTGGGCGGGGCAGGTTGCCTGCTATGAGAAGGAAGAGGGGGGGGTGCGAAGGGATCTACAGGTGTGGCACTCCAGCCGCAGTGAAGATGAAGACTGCAGACTCCGGAGTCTGCAGCAAAGAGGAAGATGGCAGACTCCAGCTGGAGTCTGTAGCAAAGATGGCAGTCTGCAGCAAAGATGGCAGACTCCGGCTGGAGTCTGCAGTGAAGACAAAGGTGGCAGACTCTGATTGGAGTGCAGCAAAGGCGGCAGACTCCAGCTGGAGCAAAGGACTGGGTCCCGGGTGCCGGAGGAAAACCAGTGCTGGAAGCCAAGGGAAGGAAGGCCTATTGCACGAATCTTTTCATGCAATGAGCTTCTAGTTATGAATGAAGCTGCAATAAACATTCATGTACAAATTTTGTGTGAATATAAGGTATTTCTTAAAATATAAATACTCAGACTGCAATTGCTTGGATCATAGGGTACTTGTGTGTTTAAGTTTTGAGAGTTCTTTATGTTCCAGCTACTAGTCCTGTGTTGGATATGTAGTTTGCACATATTTTCTTCCAGTTTAATATCTTTTTTCCTATCTTATTAACAGGGTCTTTCACAGACTAAATTTTTGATTCTAATAAAGCCAAATTTATTAATTTTTCCTGTTACAAATTATACTGTTGTTTTCAAGTATAAGAACTCTTTTATATATGTATACTAGAGGCCCGGTGCACAAAATTCGTGCACGGAGGGGGGTTGTCCCTCAGCC
The DNA here is from genome assembly GCF_027574615.1 of Eptesicus fuscus. Classification (NCBI taxonomy): domain Eukaryota; kingdom Metazoa; phylum Chordata; class Mammalia; order Chiroptera; family Vespertilionidae; genus Eptesicus; species Eptesicus fuscus. The sequence continues at coordinate 82,503,673 of NC_072479.1, forward strand.
CAGCCTGTACCCTCTCCAATATGGGACCTCTCAAGGGATGTCCGACTGCCCGTTTAGGCCCGATCCCGGTGTGATCGGGCCTAAACGGGCAGTCGGACATCACTCTCACAATCCAGGACTGCTGGCTCCCAACTGCTTGCCTGCCTGCCTTCCTGATTGCCCCTAACCGCTTCTGCCTGCCAGCCTGATCACCCCTAACCACTATGCTGCCAGCCTGTTTGCCCCCAATTTCCCTCCTCTGCCGGCCTGGTTACCCCTAACTGCCCTCTCCTGCAGGGTTGATCACCTCCAACTGCCCTCCCTTGCAGGCCTGGTCCTTCTCAACTGCCCTCCCTTGCAGGCCGGGTGCCTCCCAACTGCCCTCTCCTGCTGGCCATCTTGTGGTGGCCATCTTGTGTCCACATGGGGGCAGGATCTTTGACCACATGGGGGCAGCTATATTGTGTGTTGCTGTGATGATCAATATGCATATTACTCTTTTATTAGATAGGATAGAGGCCTGGTACAGGGGTGGGGGCCAGCTGGTTTGCCCTGAAGTGTGTCCCTGATCAGGGTGGGGTTCCCTTGGGGCATGGGGCGGCCTGAGGCGAGGGGCCTGTGGTGGTTTGCAGGCTGGCCACGCCCCCTGGCAATGCAAGCAGAGGCCCTGGTATCTGGAATTTATTTTCCTTCTACAATTGAAACTTTGTAGCCTGGAGCAGAGCCAAGCCTGGGGCTCCCTCCGAGGCCCGCAGCCATTTGTGTTGGGGTTAAAATTGAAACTTTGTTGCCTTAAGCGGGTGGGCCCGGCCAGGGTGTGTGGAAAGCTTTGCTTCCCCTGTTGCCGGCGGCAACCCTGGCCTGCTCTCTCAAGCTCCATTCTGCCGCCATTTGTTTGAATTTGTTTACCTTCTATAATTGAAACTTTGTAGCTTGAGTGGAGGCTTAGGCCTGGCCAGGGCAGGCAGAAAGCTTGGCTTCCTCTGTTACCTAGGAAACCTTGCTCTCTGTGGCTGTAGCCATCTTGGTTTGGGTTAATTTGCATACTTGCTCTGATTGGATGGTGGGCGTGGCTTGTGGGTGTGTCAGAGGTATGGTCAATTTGCATATTTGTCTATTATTAGATAGGATATTTTTTTCAAGTATAAGAACTCTTTTATATATATATATATATATATATATATATATATATATATATATTAACTCTTTAATATTTTGATTTTTTTTTTACAGAGAGGAAGGGAGAGGGATAGAGAGTTAGAAACATCGATGAGAGAGAAACATCGATCAGCTTCCTCCTGCACATTCCCCACTGGAGATGTGCCTGCAACCAAGGTACATGCCCTTGACCAGAATCAAACCCAGGAATTTCCAGTCCGAAGGCCGACGCTCTATCCATTGAGCCAAACCAGTTAGGGCAAGTGTAAGAACTCTTTGCCTAGCCCTAGATCCTGAAGATTTTCCCTTATATTTTTTTCCTAAAATTTTATAGTTCTATGTTTTAACTTTTAACCTTTTGCACTTGGATGTCGAGTGCAAATTACTCTTTGAATGTATCAATAATTTGAAATATAAAAAAATCCAAATAAATAAGTTTGTATGAAAAGAAACTCCAGTTTTTTATTCTACTGCCGCACTTTGTAAAATCTGGGGTATTTAAAAAATTAAATCCTGAGTAGAATAAAGTAATTGAGAAAAAAGCAAGCGAGTGCAAAGGGTTAAGTCTGTGATTCATTTTTTAAAATGTTTTTATTGATTTCAGCGAGAGGAATGGAGAGAGAGAGAAATAGAAACATCAATGATGAGAGAGAATCATTGATTGGCTGCCTTCTGCATGCCCCCTACTGGGGACTGAGCCCTGACCAGGAATCTAACTGTGATCTCCTGTTTCATGGGTTGATGCTCAACCACTGAGCCAAACTGGCTGGGCAATCTGTGATTCATTCTGAGTTAATTTTGTATAAGGAGTGAAACTTGGGTCAAACGTTATTATTATACTTTTACCTGTGGATGTCTATTTGTTCCAGCACCATTTTTTTCTTTATTCATTAAGGTATTACATATGTGTCCTTATCCCCCCATTACCTCCTCTCCCCCCCTGCCCCCGCTCATGCCCTTATCCCCCTAGTGTCTGTGTCCATTGGTTATGCTTATATGCATGCATACAAGTCCTTTGGTTGATCTCTCCCCCTGCCCCCTCCTCTGCCTTCCAGCACCAATTTTTTTAAAGCTATCTTTCCTCCCTTGCACTGTTTTGCACCTTTGTAACAAATATGTTGGGCAAATTTGTGTGGGTCTATTTCTGTGTTCTCTATTCTGTTCTCCTGACCTATGTGTCTCTCTGTGTGCCAATACCATATAGTCTTTGCTACCATAATTGGAGAATAAATATTGAAATTAGATATTGACTTCTTCTACTGTTTTGGACTGAATATTTGTATCTGCCTCCCACCAAATTCTTACGTTGAGGCCCCAGTCCTCCAGTGTGGCTGTATTTGGAGATAGAGCCTAACTGGAAATAACTGAGGTTAAATGAGGCCATTATGATGGGGCCTGATCCGATAGGATTAGTGTCCTTATAGAAAGAGAGCTCTCTTCCTCTGTAGGCACACTCAGAGAAAGGGCCATGTGAGGATGCAGTGAGAAGGCCACTGTCTGCAAGCAAGAAACTGAACCTTGCTGGAATCTTGATATTGGGCTTTTCAGCTTCTAGAACTATGAGAAAATAATTATATGTTTTTTAAGGAACCGAGTATGTATTATTTTGTTACAGAAGCCCTAGTAGACTAATACACTAATTAAAAAAATTTAAATACATGAACTTTTTAGTCAAATCTATTTTAATGATTTTTGTTTCTTTGCCTTTTAATACACATTTTAAAACTAGAGGCCTGGTGCATGAAATTTGTGCACAGGGGTGGGGGTGTCCCTCAGCCCAGCCTGCACCCTCTCATCTGGGACCCCTTGAGGGATGTACAACCATCTGTATAGGCCCGATCCCACTGCATTTTGGGGGTGGGGGGTAGGCCTGCAGGGGAGAGCAGTTGCCCTCCCCTGCAAGCCATCTTGTGTCCACATGGGGGCAACCATCTTTGACCACATGGAGGTGGCCATCCCTCTCACAATCCAGGACTGCTGGCTCCCAACTGTCCTCCCCTGCAGGCCTGGTCCCCGCCAACTGCCCTCCCCTGTAGACCTGGGTCCCACCGACTGTCCTCCCCTGCAGGCCTTATCCCCCCAAACTGCTCTCCCATGCAGGCCTGGTCTCCCCAACTGCCCTCCCCTGCTGGCCTGGTCCCCCCTAAATGCCCTCCCAACAGGCCTTGTGCCCCCCCAACTGCCCTCCTCTGCTGGCCTGGTCCCCCCAACTGCCCTCCCCTGCAGGCCTGTTCCCCCCCAACTGCCCTCCCCTCCTGACCTGGTCTCCCCCAACTGTCCTCCTCTGCTGGCCCGGTCACCCCTAACTGCCCTTCCTGCTTGCCTGATCGCCCACAACTGCCCTTCCCTTCAGGCCTGGTCCCCCCCAACTGCCCTCCCATGCAGACCTCGGTCCTCCCCAACTGCCCTCCCTTGCTGGTTTGGTCACCCCCAACTGCCCTCTGCTGGCCTGGTCACCCCTAACTTCCCACAACTGCCCTCCCCTACAAGCCATCTTGTGGTGGCCATCTTGTGTCCACATGGGGGCAGCCATCTTTGTCCACATGGGAGTGGCCATCTTGTGTCTTGGTGTGATGGTCAATTTGCATATTACTCTTTTATTAGATAAGGTAATATTGTCTATAACTACAAATGATCTTGCTGAGATTTTGATAGAAATTACTTTAAGCTTTTATATTAATTTGGGAAGAATTAACATCTTTTCCATGTTGAGTCTTTCCACCCAGAAGTACAATATATCTCTCCATTTATTTAGGTCTTTGATTTCTTTTTTAAATATATTTTATTGATTTTTTTACAGAGAGGAAGAGAGAGGGATAGAGAGTTAGAAACATCGATAAGAGAGAAACATCAATCAGCCGCCTCTTGCACACCCCCTACTGGGGATGTGCCCGCAACCAAGGTACATGCCCTTGCCCGGAATCGAACCTGGGACCCTTGAGTCTGCAGACCGAAGCTCTATCCACTGAGCCAAACCGGTTTCGTCAAGGTCTTTGATTTCTTATATCAATATTTTTAGTTTTCAGCATAAAAGCTCTATTCATGTTTTATTAGATCTACACATGAGTATTTCTTTCTTTTTAGCACTTATAAATGATATTTATTTTTAATATTTATTTATTTATTTTTTTGATATTTATTTTTAATTTTGATATCCATGTGTTTATTGTTAGCATGTATAAATATATGTGAATTTTATGTGTTTAACTTGTATTCTGTGACCTTGCTTAATTCACTTATTCATTCTATGTGGATTTTTTTGTAAATTACTTGGGTTTTTCTATGCACACAATCACGTCTTCTGCAAATATGGATAATTTTATTTCTTTCTCTCTGATCTGTATGCTTTTTATTTCTTGCTTTATTACACTGATTAGAATTTCAAACACTATCTATGTATATAAAAAGCCAGCGACTGGAATGCTATTACAACTAGTCGCTATGATGCCCACTGTGGCCAACCTCCCATGGTCCCTCCCCCCAGCTGGCCCCACTCCTGATCTGCCCGCCCCACCCAATGGGCCCACAGCCCCTCCCCCTGGCCAGCTCCACCCTTGATCACCCCCCACCAACCCCAATAGGAGATGGAGCCAGCCAGCCAACCTCCTGCCGCCCCTCCTCCCAGCCAGCCCTGTCCCTGATGGGCCCCACCACCCTGATTGGCTTGCAGCCCCTCCCCCTGGCTGGCCCTACCCCTGATTGCCCCCCCCTACCCCAATAGGGGGTGGGGCTGGCTGGCCAACTTCCTGCAGCCACTCCCCCCACCCGACCCCACTCCAGATTGGCCCCCACCACCCTAATCGGCCTGCGGCCTCTCCCCCTAGCTAGCTCCGCCCCTGATCACCCCTCACCACCAATCATTTACTGTTATTTTGAGTTTTTTTTTTATGCTCCTTATCAAATTGAGGAAGATTGCTCTATTCCATATTTCTGAAATGTTTGCCATGAATGGTGTTGAATTTTGTTAAATGCTTTTTTTATGTGAGTTTTCTTCTCTAGTCTTAATTTGGTGAATTATATTTATTGGTTTTCAAATATTGAACTAGTCTTGGAGCTCTGGAACAAACCCTACTTAGTCATGGTATATAATTCTTTACTTAATTGCTAGATTCTATTTGGTAATATTTTGTTAAGAATTTTTGAGTCTTTTACACATGATAGATATCGGTTTTCAGTTTTCTTTTTTTTAAATTGTCATTTTTCTGGCCTTGGTATCAGGCTAATGCTATCCTCATAAAATGAAATGAAAAGTGTTTCCTTCTCTTGTGTTTTCTAGAAAAGATAGTGTGGAATTGGTCTTAATTTTTCTTGAAATTTTGGTAAAATTTACAAGTGAACCAACTTTATTTTGGGGGAGTTTTTCAAATTATGGATTCAAATTTCTTAAGGATTATAAGGCTATTCATATAATTTATTTTATTTTGAGTGAGTTGTGGTAGTTGATACTTTTTTTTTTTTTTTAAAGGAATTGGTCCATTTCAACTAAGTTGTCAAATTTATGGATATAGAGTTGTTTGCAGTATTTCCTTTTGATGTCGGCAGAGTCTGTAATAATATCCCTGGCTTCATTCCTGATTCTTGTAATTTGTATCTTCCCTTTTTTTTTCTTTGTCAGTCTTGCTAGAGATTTATCAGTTTTATTGATTTAAACAAGAACAAGTCTTTTTTCATTGATTTTTGTATTGTTTTTCTGTTGTCAATTTCATTGATTTCTGCTTGTTTTTATCTCCTTTCTTCTATTTGCTTTGAGTTTATTTTGGTCTTTATTTTTTCAGTTCTTAAGGTGAGAGGGTGTTTTTTTTTTTTTTTTTGTGTGTTTTTTTTTACATTTTTCCTAATGTGCATTTATCTTTATTGTTGAGAGTATTACAAATGTCCCCAAATTTTCTTTCATTGCTCCCCACTCCACCGGGTTCCCACCCCACTCCAGGCTTTCACTACAGTATTGTCTGGTCCATGGGCTATGCATATCTATATATATAAAAGCCTAAGTGACTGAACGACCAAAATGACCAGAACAACTGGTTGCTATGATGTGCACTGACCACTAGGGGGCAGACACTTAGCACAGGAGCCTCCTGGTGGTCAGTGCACTTCCACAGTGGGAGTGCCGCTCAGCTGACCGACCCATCCCAGAGGCCCACCAGCCCAGCGGCAGCCACTCACTCCCTCAGTACTCCTGCAGGTCCAATCTCTGGAGAATGGGCCAGGCACTTACAGACCAGTGCCGCCAGTACAATCCCAATGGTGCTGCTGGCCTCCTGGAAGTCGGCCTTGGGCACTGTGCCCACTTCTCCGACCTAGATGCTCTGCAAGAAAGAAACAATATAAAAGCAGCTGCTAGGTGGCTCCTGACAGCTGGCGCAAATGTCAGCAGGATGGATCTGGATCCTGGCCGGCAAGGGCATCCCACCACCCACCCAGAGGGCCAATCGCGTCCTGCCTCTCCCCCACCCCCCAACTTGGGACCCCACCCGTGCATGAATTTGTGCATCGGGCCTCTAGTATGCATATAAGTTCTTTGGTTAATCTCTTCCCACCTTAACTCCCCCTCCCAACTCCCAACCTTTTCTCTGAAATTTGTCAGTCAGTTGCATGCTTCTATGTCTCTGGATCTACTTGGTTCATCAGTTTATTTTGTTCATTGGATTCCACATATGTGTGAGATCATGTGATACTTATCTTCCTCCCACTGACTTATTTTGCTGAGCATAATATTCTCTAGGTTCCTCCGTGCTGTCTCAAGGGTAAAAGATCCTTCTTTTTTACAGCTGCATAGTATTCCATGGTATAAATGTACCACAGCTTTTATATCCACTCATCTATTGATGGGCACTTGGGCTGCTTCCAGATCTTAGATATTGTAAATTGTGCTGCTGTGAACATAGGGGTGCACATATTCTTTCTGATTGGTGTTTTAGGATTTTGAGGATATATTCCTAGAAGTGGGATAACTGAGTCAAATGGTAGTTCAATTTTTAATTTTTTTGAGGAAACTCCATACTCTTTTCCATAGTGGCTGCATCAGTCTAAGGTGAGAGCTTTGATGATTGATTTGACAAGTCTCTCTTTTCTAATATATACATTTAATGCTATACATTTCTCTCTAGCACTGCTTTAGCTGTGTCCCATAAATTTTCATACATTCTATTTTAATTTTCACTCAGTTCAATGTATTTTTAAATCCTCATCCAAGGATATTTTTCCATTGATTTTTAGAGAGAGTAGAAGAGAGAGGGAAAGACAGAGAGAAATATCGATGTGAGAGAAACACATCGATAGGTTGCCTCTTGCAAGAGCCCTGACCAGGGCCTGGGCTGGGGAAGAGCCTGCAACCGAGGTAAATGCCTTGACTGGAATCAAACCTGGGACCCTTCGGTTCGCAGGCTGACGCTTTATCCACTGAGCCAAACTGGCTATGGCAGTTCAATGTACTTTTGAAATTTTCCTTCAGATTTCTTCTTTAACGCATATATGATTGAGAAGTGTGTTGTTTGGGCTCTAAATATTTGAAAACTTTGATTTTATCTTTCTGTTATTGATTTCTAGTTTGATTCTATTGTAGTCAGAGAACACACTCTGATTTCAATTCTTTTATTTATTTTTTGTTAATCCTCAGCCCAAGGATATTTTTTTCCCATTGATTCTTATTTTTTAGAGAGAGTGGAAGGGACAGGGAGAGACACATAGAAACATTGATGTGAGCAAGACACATCAATTGGTTGTCTCCTAAATGTGCCACCAACTGGGGCTGGGGATTGAGCCTACAACCAAGGTAGATGCCCTTGACCAAAATCGAACCCACAATCCTTCAGTCTATGGGCCAGTGCTATAACCACTGAGCAAAACAGGCTAGGGCTGATTTCAATTCTTTTATTTTTTTTTTATTATTATTTTTAAAATATCTTTTTATTAATTTCAGAGAGGAAAGGAGAGGGAGAAAGAGACAGAAACATCAATGATGAGAGAGAATCATTGATGGGCTGCCTCCTGGACGCCCCCCACTGGGGATTGAGCCTGCAACCTGGGCAGGTATCCTTGACCGGAATATTGAACCTGGGACTCTAGTCTGCAGGTAAAGCTCTCTCCGCTGAGCCAAACCAGGTAGGGCAATTGAAATTCTTTTAAATTAGCTGAGATTTGTTTTATGGTCCAGGATTTGTTCTACCTTTGTATATGTTCCATAGGCACTTGAAAAGAATGTATATGCTGTTGTTCGGTGGAGTGCTACATAAATGTTTATTGATCTTATTGGTTCATGGTGTTATTGAGTTCTTCTATATCCTTGCTGATACTGTGTTCTATCAGTTGTTGAAAGAGAGGTGTTCAACTCTAATTTGGATATGTCTATTTCTCTTTTCAGTTCTATCAGTTTTTGCTTCATACATTTACCAGCTCTGTTTTTTTGTGCATATATAATTAGGATTACAATGTCTTCTTGATAGACTGACCCTTTTATCATTGTATAATGTCATTCCATCCCTTTCACTTTTCATTGCTTCACTTGATGTTCATAGAGGCACTCCTTCTTTCCTTTGATTAATGTTTGCATGGTACATCTTTTTTCATTCTTTTACTCTACCTGCCTATATAATTTTATTTGGAGTTAGTTTCTTTTAGACAGCATAGAGTTAAATAATGTTTTAAAATCTACTCTGCTAATCTCTCATCTTCTTTTGGGTAGGTTTAAAAAAATCTTTATTGTTGAGACTATTACAGATGTCCCCTCTTTTTCCCTCTATTGCCCCTCTCCACCCAGGTCCCTCCCCATCCCAGGCCTTCACCCCCCTCTTGTCTGTGTCCATGGGTAATGCATGTATGCATATACATTCTTTGGTTAATCTCTCCCGCTCCCCTCTCCCACCTTCCCTCTGATATTCATCAGTCTGTTCCACTGCAGTTGGGCTGTTAGGACATTTCATTATACTAGTAGTCTGTAGAAGGTAGAAGTCTAGGCTTCTCACTTGGCTTTTGCTGACATGAATGGGAAGTAGCCACAGTGTTCCTGTGATGCTCTTTGAGCTTCCTTGATCTGTGGTTTGATGTCTGACATTAACTGGGGAAATTCAGTCATTATTGCTGCAAATGTTTCTTTCATTCCTTTCTCTCTTTTTAAAAATTATTTTTAAAAATATATTTTTACTGATTTTAGAGAAGAATGGAGAGGGAGAGAGAGAGAGATAGAAACATCAATAATGACAGAGAATCATTCATAGTGTTTGGCACATGGTAAATATGTGTTTGTTAGAACTATATTTGCATTTCAGAATGAGACCTGTGGCTATGGGTAGGGGATAGATGGACTCAAGGGTGAAAGACCAGGGGTGGGAAGACGCATTAGGAGGCCACTGCAGGCAGAAGGTGGAGAGTACCCAGACAGCACAGGAGGGTGGAAGAGAGTTAAAAGATCTATTTCAGAGATAAAAATCACAAGACTGGATTATCAATTTGATATAGGGAGTGAGGAAGAAGAGAAGAATTTAGGGTCTCCAATTTAGGGCTTGGGTTGTAGGCAGCATCAGTAGGGAATAAAAGGTGTGAAGCTGTAGAGAAAAAGGATGGTATCCGCAGCTAACAGGGTGTTTACTGTGTGCCAGGCATCCTACAACGTGTTTTACATGTATTAATTTAATCCTTACCCAACCCTGTGAAGTAGCTACCCATCATTTCCTTCGTTTTACAGATGTGTCAATTGAGAGGTATAGAATGAAGGGAATGGGCCCAGTTTGGGACAGGCTGCATTTCAGATGCCTGTGAGATAACCTCATGGAAATCTTGAGTAGGCCGGTGAAGTAGGAAGCTCAGGAGGCAGGTAGAGGATACTATCATAAACACTGAATGAGAGGAAATACCAAAGGGAAAGGAAAGTGAAGCAGAAAGTATAATCAATTATAGTAGTGATTGATTGAGCTCTTACCATACACTAGTCACTAACTGCTAGATAATAAGGAATTATTACCCTACTTTTTAAAAAATATATTTTTTTATTGATTTCAGAAAGAAAGGGAGAGGAGAGAGAGAGAAACATCAATGAGAGAGAATCATTGATTGACTGCCTCCTGCATGCCCCCTACTGGGGACTGAGCCTGCAACCCAGGCATGTGCCCTTGAGTGGAATCGAACCTGGGACCCTTCAATCTACAGGCTGATGCTCTAGGCTCAGCTAGGGCTAGGGCTCAAACTAGCTAGGGCTCATTCCTTTTTCTTTTTCTTCTCCTGGTATTCCCATTACCTCTATGTTACATCCTTTATAGTTGTCCTGTAGTTCTTGAATATTCTATTCTATTTTGTGTTTTCCAGTCCTTTTCTCTTTGCTTTTCCATTTTAAAAGTTTCTATTGACATATCCTCAAGCTCAGATACTCTTTTCTCAGATATGTCTAGTCTCCTAGTGAACCCATCAAAGGCATTTTTAATTTCTGGTTCAGTATTTTTGATTTATAACTTAAAAATGTATTTTTTCTTAGAATTTCCATCTCTATGATTACATTGCCAATCTGTTCTCCCGCCCCATATGCTATTATTATTATTATTATTATTATTAATCTTTATTGTTGAGATTATTACAGATGTCCCTCTTTTTTCCCCTCATTGCTCCCCCAGGCCTTCGCCACGCTATTGTCTGTGTCCATAGGTAATGCATATATGCATATAAAATCTTAATCTCTTTCCGCCCCCGCACCCTCCTTCTCACTGTGAATCATCAATCAGTTCCATTTTCATTTCTCTGATTCTCTTTTATTCACCAGTTTATTCTGTTCATTAGATTTCTTATTCCTTTATTTTGATTTTTAGATTCAATTGTTGATAGGTATATTGTTGCTATTTTTGTTGTTCATATTTTTGATCTTTTTCTTTTTCTTCTTCTTCCTCGTAAAGAATACGCTTCAACATTTTATATAATACTGGTTTGGTGGTGATGAACTCCTTTAGCTTTTTCTTGTCTGTGAAGCTCTTTATCTGACCTTCAATTCTAAATGATAGCTTTGCTGGGTAGAGTAATCTTGGTTATAGGTCCTTGTTATTCATCATTTTGAATATTTCTTGCCACTCCCTTCTGGCTTGCATAGTTTCTGTTGAGAAATCAGATGACAGTTGTATGGGCACTCCCTTGTAGGTAACTAACCACTTTTCTCTTGCTACTTGTAAGATTCTGTCTTTGTCTTTTGCTCTTGGCATTTTAATTATGATGTGTCTTGGTGTGGTCTTCTTTAGGTTTCTCTTGTTTGGGACTCTGCTTCCTGGACTTGTAAGTCTATTTCTTTCACCAGGTAGGGGAAGTTTTATGTCATTATTTCTTCAAATAGGTTTTGAATATCTTGCTCTCTTCCTTCTTCTGGCACCTCCATAATCCGAATGTTGGTATGCTTGAAGTTGTCCCAGAGGCTTCTTACACTATCTTCATATTTTTGGATTCTTTTTTCTTTTTGCTCTTCTTGTTGGATGTTTTTTGCTTCCTTATATTTCAAATCTTTGATTTGATTCTTGTAATCCTCTGGTCTACTGTTGAATCTCTGTATATTATTCTTTATTTCAGTCAGTGTATGCTTAATTTATGACTGGTCCTTTTTTATTTTTTGGAGGTTTCTAGAAGATTCTTTTTAAAAAATATATATTTTATTGATTTTTTACAGAGAGGAGGGGAGAGGGATAGAGAGTTAGAAACATTGATGAGAGAGAAACGTCGATCAGCTGCCTCCTTCACACCTCCTACTGGGGATGTGCCTGCAACCAAGGTACATGCCCTTGACCGGAATTGAACCTGAGACCTTTTAGTCCGCAGGCCGACGCTCTATCCACTGAGCCAAACCGGTTAGGGCTAGAAGATTCTTGAGTAATGTTATAACCGTGGTTTTGAGCTCTATATTCAGTAGTTTGCTTTCTTCCATTTCTTTCATTGTGACATGTTTCTTTGTCTCTACATTTTGGCTGCTTCCCTGTGTTTGTTTCTATGTACTGGGTAGAGCTGCTATGTCTTCTTGAGCTGGTAGAGTGGTCTTGTATAGAAGGTGTTCTAAAGCAGTGGTCGTCAACCTTTTGGACCTCCCAGACCACCAGTGGTTCACAGACCACCAGTTGGTGACCATTGTTCTAAAGAGCCCAGTGGCTCAGCCTCCCCAGTCACCTGAGCTGGACACTCTAGGTGCACCCCTTTGTGGGCTGTGTGCACAGTCTTGTTGTAGTTGAGACTTGATTGCTTTTGGTGTCACTGGGAGTAATTCAATGCCAGGCCAATTGGCTATGAGGACCAGCTGCAAGTGGCAGTGCTACTGTGCAGGAGACACACCCATGGAGCAGGTCTTGCTTCAGTAGGGCTTTGGTGCTCAATGAGTCTGCCCCTTGAGTGTGTTACTTACGGATGTGAAGAGTTGTAATCTGGTATGGTCTGACACTGACCACTGGGTAAACTGGCTCTTGGGTCTCCAGGGAGGTGCAAAGTCAGCTACTGCCTGGGGCCACCCATCAGGAGCTACAGAGAGATCTGTGGATTCCTTCTCTTTATATCGGGTTTGGAAGTACCCTGACTAGGCCCAGCTGTGAAGCAAGGCATGCTGATGCTGGTGCCAGGTCTTAGGCCTTTTATTGAGAGGTTTTGGGCTCCCTGACCCAGCTGCAGCTTGTTTGAGAGATTTTAGCCTGAGAAAGGACAGGTTATTCATATGCAAGAGCTGCTGCTCACAGCTTGGGTGGGGCTATAAATTGGATGAGGTGGGATCTTAGGGAATCACCAGGGTAGAGCAAACAGAAATGGCTCTCAGTCAGCCCTGTGACTGGGAGGTCCCAGCATAGGAACAATGATTCCTACAAGCACTTCCATCTTGGAGAAAGGTGTCTCTGAGTTCCTGCCCTGATGCCAGACAATCTAGTTCCTTCTCATATGTATCTGTGTTCCCCAGAGCCTCACCCTAGTGCTGAGGCTCAGAGGAAGCAGGACTTTGTAAGTTCAGTTCATGGTGCTGGTCTTTTAAGAGGAACAGCTGGGTCTCTGGCAGCCTCTGTGTCACTGAGCCCCAATCCGCACTGGTTTTTATAGCCCGTAGTTCTTACTGCCTGTAGGGACTTCTTTTACCAGCTCTGGGACCCTTGCCTGGGGGTTTGGTGTGCTCCTCCAGGCAGCCTCTGCAGAGATGATCTTTGCTCCTCCAGGCAGCCTCTGCAGAGATGATCTCTCTCCTGATTAAAAAAGCAGCACCAGCCCATTCTGGGCCTCCGCACCTCCTACCAGTCTCACTGTGCTTTCTTTTTTACTTCTCTAGAAGTAGGACTTCCATTCAGCCAGCTTTCCAGTGGTTCTGGATGGTGGTTGTTCTGTATTTTAGTTTTAATTTTGATGTGGTTGTGGGAAGTGGTGAGTACAGGTGTTTACCTACGTCATCTTCTTCAAAATCTCTCTGCCAATCTGTTCTTACATGCTGTCTGTTTTATCCACTATAGCCCTTAGCATATTAATCATAGTTGTTTTAAATTCCCTGTCTGATAATTCCAACATTGCTGCCATATTGGTCTGGTTCTGCTGTTTGCTCTGTCTGTTCAAATTGTGCTTTTACATTTTAGTATGTTTTGCAGTTTATTCTTGATAGCTGGATGTGATGTACTGAGTAAAAAGAACTGCAGTAAACAGGCCTAAGGTAGAGGATGGGTGGGAAGTGTTCTCTCATCCTATGATCATGTCTCAGTCTTTTAGGGAGTTTATGCTCCTGAACTGTGAACTTTTCAGCAGCACTTCTCAGCTCTCACCCTGCTCAACCCCCCGCCTCCCTTCCAAAGTGGGACAGGATGGCTACAGTGGGATAGAGTTGGATATTTCCCTTCTTTCATATTGGTTAGACGCCGATAAAACTCTAGCAGGTTAGATAATTTCTCTTGGAGGCAGGCCTTGTCAAGAACAGAATCTTTTGGAGTATTCCCCTCCCTCTGTCAGAAGCACAAGGGGATTTTCCCCAATATTCATTGCAAGAATCTGGAAGAACTCCTAGAGGTGAAGCTCACAAAATTTAGGGATCCCCCCATGAGTGGCCCCCCTGGTGTTTTTAACTTTCAGACTTGTCTACACTGACCCTCCAGCAAATGGTTGATTATAGCACTGGTTCGTGTGAAAGTTTCTGCTCATGAGTTTCTGCTCTGGTTAGTTGTGATTATCTATATTCACCTATCTCTCCAATTTTAGGAGCAGCAATTTTCCCTGTGACCTCACTTCTCTAGTGGATATAAGAAGAGTGGTTGATTTTTTAGTTAGTTCAGGTTTTTGCTTGTTGTTAGAAGATATTAATGACTTCCAAGCCCCTTATATGCTGGGCCAGAGACCAGAACTTCTAGCTCACATATGCACCTTCCACCCACCACCACCACTCCCATATCCCAACCATCATTGAGTCTTGTGGGTTCTACCACCAACACACAGCAGAATCCATCTACTTCTTACCCACTTTGACTGCTATTTAATCCAGCATTATCTTTTGCCTGCATAACTTCAAAAGTTTTCTAAATTATCACTTGGCTCTTCTATTCTGGTATGACTGCAATAAATTTTCCATTGCAATTTGAGTGATCTTTAAAATAAAAACACCAGAGCCTTAGTTGGTTTGGCTCAGTGGATAGAGCATTGGCCTGGGGACCAAGGGTCCCTGGTTTGATTCCAGTCAAGGGCACATACCTCTGTTGCAGGCTCCTCCCTGGCCTGGGCCCTGGTTGTGTTGTTCTCACATTGATATTTCTCTTTGTCTTTCCCTTTCTCTTGCATTTTTTCTTAAAATCAATGGAAAAATACCTTCAGGTGAGGAATAAAAAGTAATAATCTATGCTAATAAAATAGAAAAATGCAAATTGACTGCCCTTCCGTTACACCCACCAGCCAATCAGAGTGAATATGCAAATTAACCCAACAAAGATAGTGGTTAATTTGCATACACAGGCACTGAGCGAAGACTGAAGACAGTGTAGAAGGAAGCCAAGTGCTGCAGAAGGGAGTGAAGCTGCGGAGAAGGAAGTGAAGCGGCAGTGGAGAAGGGGGGGAGCGAGGTGGTGGTGGAGACAGGAGGGAAGTCCGCCTCGGTGGGCTTTGCTCCCTTTTCTGTTTCACTCCGGTCGTAGGAAACCCTATTCTTGCAGGAATAGGCCCAAGGAAGCCCTATTCTTGCAGGAATCTTCCTGCAACAGGCCTCTAGTAATAAAATAAAATAAAAACCAGATATAACTACCCTTTAGAAATGCCAAGGCTTCTCTTTGTACTTAGAACAAAATGCATTAAAAATAGTTTATTGATTTTTAGAGAGAGAGGAAAGGAGAGACAGAGAGAAAGAAACATCAATGTGAGAGTGAAACATCCATTGGTCACCTCCTGCATGCTCCCCAGCAGGGATTGAGTCTGCAACCTGGGCTGTGTCCCTGACTGGGAACTGAACCAGCAACTTCTCTGTGCACAGGATAACATCCAACTAACTGAGCCACATCAGTAAGGGCCTAAAATGCATTTTAAAATAATGTTCCACAAGACCCTATGTGACATAGCCCTGCCTGCTTCTCTGAATTCATCTCTACCAGTACTTTCTCAGCCATTTCACTCTAGTATAGGCCTTGTGTTTGCATTTTGATTTGTTTCTTAGCAGCTGGGGATGCCGTAAAACATCACCATAGACTGGGTGACAAACAACAGACATTTATTTCTCAGAGTTATGGAGGTTGGAAGTGCACGATCAGGGTGCCAGCATGGTCAGGTTCTGGTGAGGGCCCTTTTTCTGATCCCAGATGGCTGTCTTCTCATTGCATCCTTGCATGGTGAAGAGAGAGTGAGCTAGCTCTCTGGCCTCTTCTTAAAATATATTATTATTGATTTTAGAGAGAGAAAGGGAGAGGGATAGAGAGATAGAAACACTGATAAGAGAGAAACATCTATTGGCTGCCTCCTGCACACCCCCTATTGGGGACTGAGCCCACAATCCAGGCATGTGCCTTGATCAGGAATCAAACTGTGACCTGTATGGTTCATTGGCCAATGTTCATCCACTGAGTCACACCAGCCTGACTCTCTGGCCTCTCTAATCCCGTTCACAAGGTCTCCACCCGCATGACCTAATCACCTCCAAATACCATTACATTAGGGATCAGATTTCAATATAGGAAATTTGCAGAGATATAAACATTTAGTCCATAACAATGTGCTAAGATCATATCAGCTTTAAGGCCTTAACATTTGCTCTTCCCACTGCTTGAAATGCACCTCCCCAGTTCTTTACATGGCTGGCACTATCTTGTCAACCAAATCTCAGTTTAATTTGTACATCTTCAGTGTAATGGTTAGCTTATGTGTCAACTTGGCTAGGCAATGGTGCTCAGTTCGTCAATCAAACACCAATACAGGTGTTTCCATGAAGGTATTTTGTAGGTAGAGTTAACATTTACAATAACTGACTTTAATTAAGGAAGATTTTCCTTAATAATGTGGGTGGGCCTCATCTAATCAGTTGAAAGACCTTAAAAAGGAAACAGATTTTTCTGAGGGAGAAGAAATTTTGCCTCAAGATTGCAGCATCAGCTCCTGCCTGAGAGCTCCAGCCTGCTGGCCTGCCTTACAGGATTTGAACTTGTCAGTCCCCACAACCACATAAGGCAATTCCTTGAAATAGATAAATAAATCTGTGTGTGTGTGTGTGTGTGTGTGTGTGTGTGTGTGTGTGTGTGTGTGTGTCCTCTCTCTGGTCTGTTTCTCTGCTGTTTCCTTGGAGAACCCTGACCTACACACTCAGTGACAGCTCATCTGACTTGCTGCTCTCTATTAGTTCTTCCCCAGGTCACTCTTTAGTGTATAGCCTTGCTTTTGTTTTCTTTGTGTCACTCATCTCTCTGCAAATCTCTCTTGGTCATTTGTTTGTTTATTATTTATCTCTCCCATTTCCTTAAAGGAATGTGAAAGCAGTGGTACCTTGTCTGCTTTATTCACCCTTCTGTACCTACCATCTGTCTCATGAATGTTGCCTTGCCTTCTTCACCACAAGACCTGGTCTCTTTTTCCAACCTTGATCTGGTACCAACCTAGAGAGATGTATTCTTGACTATTCTGGTAGAACAGGATGTAAAAATGGGACTCTCTTAATGTCTTTTTTACCCAAGGCCTAAAAAAGTAGGTCAATAACAGCCTTGAAAATAGAATAGGTCAAAAGTATCTCCACATTCTAACAGGAAGTGTTGAGCTACCTAAGTAGGGGTTGAAAAACTGGTGTTCTGCACCTTAATAGCCGCTTACACACCTGGCCAGTGGGGAGGAGTAAGGGTACTTCCTCTTCACTCAAAACCCTGGTAGGGGGCTTCAATGGAAACACTATAGATTTGTCTGCCTCCTTCCTGTGAAACATACAGGCAGGTGGCTGAGGCTGTGGGTGTTTGCTGGGCTGTTTGAGGAAGGAGAGGTGGCTCATGAGGAGCGTGGTGGGAGAGGGAAGCAGAGTTTCTGTGGCTCATATGTATACAGAGATGGGCCTTGCTGAATGAGAAGGCTGGCGGGGGTTTCTCTTTTACATCGCCTGAACGGGCTCCCTACAATGGGCAGGAACCCACAGTGGAAAGTGTGACATCAGGTGTCCAGTTGCTGAAGGAGGAAACGTTAGTGACCCATCTGAGGAGATGCAGTTCTTGCCTCAAAGGAATTGCAGATAAGCCATTCCCAGTAGTGTGTGGGAGCATTTCTGACAAGCGTGTGAAAATGCCAGCAGAGGAAATGTATCAAACACCTGCCAGTCCCAGAGTGCAAGCGCTGCCAACTTACAGCACTGCCAGTCCCATCAGACCTTCCCTGTCTGTGGTGCAGCTGGCCAGACAAGCTCTGCTAACAGATTAACCCCTACATCTCAATGGCTTAAGCAGTAATGGTTTTATTTTTATTTACACAAAATCTATGCAGCTGAGGTGCCTTCCTGCATCCCATGGCAGGGCACCCAGGGAGGGAGAGGCACAGACTCAACTGCCTTGATCCACAAGTGGCATGTCATTTCTGCTGACACTTCACTGGCTAGAATAACTCATAGGGGTCAAACCTACCTGTAAGACAGGCTGGAGGAGCACATGGAATATTTAATGAGACTAACCTCTGCCTCACTGTTTTTCTCCCACTCCCCACCCTTCAACCTGGACGTAGGACCCACTGATATTAGGCTTGAACCCCACTAGTGTAGTCATACTGGTTGTTGAATTCTTTTAAATCTAGGCAATGGATATAAAGTGGTCATTGAATTTTTCTTTCTTCTTGTATATATTCTTGAAACATAGAATTTTGACAATCACGCAGGACTAGTTTTTTTTATTGACCTTAGAGAGAGGAAGAGAGAGAGGGAGGGAAGAAGGGAGAGAGAGAAAGAGAGAAACATCGAATTGGTTGCCATCCACATGCCTCTTGGGTCTGTGCCTTGACCTAGAATTGAACTGGCCACCTTTTGGTATGTGGGATGACCCTCCAATTAACTGAGCCACACTGGCCAGGGCAAATTTTTAAAAATTGTTTACTGAGCACTTCATATATTCTAGGACCTTTTAAATATTTTCTTTTTCAATCTTCACAAGCCTGCGCAGTAGGCATTCTTAGTATCCCCATATTATAGATGAGGAAAATAAGGCACAGAAAGATTAGCTTAGCCAAGAATATAGATCTGGTAAATAATGACGTAATTACAATTGCCCATCACTGGTTTGTCAATGAGAATAGATATATTTGGGGTGACATGACCATTTCTTATTCTGTAGCATCCTGCCCAGGGCTTGGCACAAAAAGTATGCAGTAAGTTTTAGCAATAGTTGCATTAATTACTAAAATGGGAATAGAGTATAACTTGAAGTGACCTAAGAGACTGAAGAAAGTTTAATTATTTGGAGGAGATTGGAAAAGTCATGGGTATGTCCTAGACTTGCCCACGGGACAGGAAGAACTAGGCCCCGCTAATGTGATCAGAGTTGGGGTTTATAGTGTATCCCTTAGATCCCACATGTTTCCCATGCAGGTGACCCTCACCTGGGAGATACTTTTGTAGACTCACCTTAAATGCCACCTTCTTAGAGAGACTTTTCCTGAGCACTGGGCCTCAGGCAAGTCCCCACTTTTAGCCTCAGGTCCCTTACTAGCTTCTTTTATAGCTCTTTCCACAACTTGCAATTTTTGTTTGTTTTTAATGCTCACCTGAGGAATGAGGATATTTTTTCGATTGACTTTTTAGAGCGTGGAAGGGAGGGAAGAGGGAGAGAGAGAGAGAGAGAGAGAGAGAGAGAGAGAGAGAGAGAGAGAGGGAGAAACATCCATGTGAGAGACACATGGACTGGTTGCCTCCCACATGCGCGCTGATGGGGGTGGGGGTGGGTGGGGGGGTAGGGATCAGACCTATAACCCAGGTATGTGCCCTTGACTGGAAATCGAACCTGAGATCCTCCAGTGCACAGGCCGATGCTCTACCACTGAGCCAAGCTGGTGAGGGCTGCAATTTTTCATTTACTTAAAAAACCTTCTCTATGAGGCAAGAACCATGTGTTTCATTTATTGTTGTATCCCCAGCCATAAGAGTGAATCACACATGTTATGTGCTCAAGAATATTTGTTCAGTAAATAAATTAACAAATGAATGAGGCCTAGGCCTCATGTTACCCCCTTGTCTATACCCTGGAACCTGCTAAGAGTAGCTTGGATTTAGCAGAGTTGTGCATCTGTACTTCTCAGTAGGTGGAGCTGGGGGAAGGAAAGTGGCTGGGAGGCATCTGATCCAAATACTAGCACAAAGATTCACATGTCGGTTCTCAAGTGGGTACTTTTCATGGTGCTCCTTGTCCAATGCAAGGATATGCTGTAACTACACTGATGGGTTGCGTATGTGTATGGAGGATGGGGGAGAGTCTAACCTAGGAATTATTATCAATTATAGTGTGCTTCCATGGGAAAATGCATTCTGAGTTTAAAACCACAGACTTTAAACAGCACCTTAAACAATATTAATCTCTCATTAGGAACTCAAAATTGTTCATATGTAGACAGTGTTGGCACTTGGGAAATACAAAATAAAAGGAGTGCACAAACTAGGGTAGAGGAAAGATTAGATTGCCATCTGTCTCCTGAAAAATGGAAAAGAAATTATTTCTCACCCACAACTTTATATAATTCCATTATAGGGAGACCCAAGCAAGAAAATAATGATAATTTAGAGTTATTCTTAATGTGTTATGTTTTACTTTTATAGAAACCAACATATACATAATGCAATGAAGAAACAATGTGTCATTTAAACAAATTTGACATTTTTTATTTAAAAAATTTAAAATAGTTTCCCTCTTTTTTTCTCCCTTCTGATACCTGTATAGATTTGGTTAGTAGTTGTTCTGTATCTTCTACTGCTTGTAATCTGACACAATACTTGCTGCATTTGACCTTATGTTACAGTTGGGATTTTACACATCTATCTTCCTTCTTAGACGGTGCATTCCTGTGCTTTAGAACAATGGCTCACTGATCTCTAGGGTCCTCCATCCCACGTGTCCTCCTTATGCTTGACCCATGGCAGACATTCACGCACCATTAATTAAAACATATGGATTATGTACGTTTTCCCCCCAGGACAACTTGAACACTTTGTGAACTTGTAATTATTGTGAAAGAAGGAAAGTGTGTACCGTGTGCACTCTGGCTGTTATCAAAAGTAGCAGTTGTCACCAAAATAGACGATGCTCCCAGGTCTTTCTTTGAGAAGCTACTGATAATTTCATATTTAATTATGATAAAAAAATAACACAAAGTTTTATGCAATGGGTAATTTATTTTCAATTTTTTAGAATGGGGTAGGAATTTAAACCGAGGGGCTCATTTTTAGTGATAAGAGTGGAGACTGGTCCTTACACCATCTTCGTTGTTCAAGAAAATGTTAGAAGGTGTGGAAATGGTGTAGTTTGTAGATATTTTTCATGTTTTTTTTTTTTTTTTTTTTTTTAGTTTTAATTTGCTTTAAGTGTAGAGATTATTTTCTGATTGTTCTCAAATGTGGTTGGGGATCCATTTTGTGTTCTGAAGGCATCTGTTTATTGACTAACTGGGCACTTTCCCAGAGTTAGTGTTCCTTCCCTCTCGTGTGTCAGTTAACTCCTGCCTCAATAACAAACTATCCCAAACCCCGTGGCCTAAAATAATGATCATTCACTTACCTCATGAGTCCACAAGACAGAGACTGTGTGTTAGGGCAGTTCTGCTGATCTCATCTGGTTTCCCTTGCCTGCCAGAGGTCAGCTAACTGGTCACAGAGGCCCCTGGACCACTAGGCTCTCATGCCACAGATTAGGTATATTCTTGTGTCAACCTCAGAAGCATGAGGGCAGAAGCACTTTTTCATGGTTATGCCTATGTCACATCTGCTAAATCCCCTTAGCCAAAACAAGTCACATGATTAGAACCCTGAGAAATGCAGTCACCTGGCAAAGTGAAATAAATGGAATATCTTTCCATTTATTTAAGGCTGCTTTAAATTTGTAGTTTCCAGTGTGCACGTTTTGTATTTCTTTGTTAAGTTTACTCCTAAGTATTTTATTATTTAATGCTATTATAAATTGATTTTCTTAAACTTACAGAGTGTTCATAACTGCTTTATAGAAATACAGTATATTTTTGTATATTGATCTGGTATCTTGCAACCTTGCTAATCTTGCAAAGCTTTTGACCTTTTTTTTAGCCTCTTCTGAAAACAAATTTTTGGCTTTGTGGATTCATTATTGTACATTTTAAATTTATTTAATTAACTTTCTGTCCTGTACTATTTCTTCTCTTCAGCTCTTTTCAGGAATAAATTACAGCTATTTTTCTAATTCCTGAAATGAATACTTAGATAATTGATTTTTAGCAGTTTCCCTTTCTTACATTTAAACCTATGAATATCTACTAAAGCATGATTTAGCTGCATCTTAAAAATTTAAAATATAGTATTTTAATTGTTATTTAACTCCAATATCTTCTATTATGACATTTTAACACATATCTTACTTGTAGTATATTTCTTAATTTCCGAAGCTATGCTTTCCAAAGATTTTTAGTTATCTACTCTTGTTGATTTCTAGCTTAATTGGGCTGTGATACTGGACCTATTTTATACCATTATTATTCTTTTGAGATCTGTTATTTTTGTGTCCCAGTTTATAATCTATTTTTTTTACAAATGTTTTATGCACAGTTGTAAGGAATATGTATTTTATAGTTGCTGAGTGCAGTGTTCTATATATCTAGTATGTCAGATTTGTTAATTGTATTGTTCGAATCTTCTATCCTTAATATTATTTTCCTCTGCTTAATCTATCAGTTAATGAGAGAGATTGTTCAAGTCACACAAAGTGATTATGGATTTGTCTATTTCTCCTTAAAGTTATATTACTTTTAGCTTTATATATTTTGAGGATCTGTTATCAGATGTCTACACATTTAAAATTTTTATTTTCTTAGTGAATTAAATATTTTATCATTGTGAAAGTTGCCTCTTTAATTTATAATAATACTTTTTACCTTTTGTCTAGTTTGGTAAAAACAACTTTTTTTCTGGCTAGTGTTCATGTAGCATATTTATTTTAAATCCTTTAATTTTAAACCTTTTAATTCTCTTTTAGTTATGTACTGATGCATAATAAACCACTCCCAAACTTAGTGGCTTAAAAGGACGTGCTATTATCTCTCATGATCCTGTGGGTTTCTTTGGCTCAGCTCAGTAGCTCTCATGAACCGCGTCCAGCACGGCCATGGGTAAACCTCAGGAGGGGCGGTGAAGGATTAAAGAAGACAGACAAGAAAATACAGTTGGGACCAGGTAGGATCACTGTGCCTGGATGAGGAAACAGTTTCACAGCCCGTAAACCAAAGCTTTATTTAATAGTCAGATCACACAAAGCAAAGCAAGGGGAGTGGTCAACATGTTTACAATGTTCTTGTGAGTTTCAAATCTATTTTGTTACTCAAGCCTTGTTTTGGCAGCACTTGCTGCACCTCCCACAGCTTATTAGTTACCTAGGAACAAGGGAGGACTATAAGGTCAAGCTTAATTGTCCTAGGAGGGCTCTGCCCTCCAAGCTGGGACTTTTATGTGACTCTGCCATAGATCAGTCTGAGGCTTGACCTTATAGCCACTCCCTATACTCATTTTGGAAGGGGAATTCCTCATACAGTTACAGTAATGTGGTAGCTGATGCTGGAATTGTGTGAGCTTGATTTGGCTGCTTGTTCAAAATATCTTTTTTCTTCACCTTTTTGGCATCTCAGCTCAAATGGTTGAAGTAGCTGAGGGATGATCAGTCATCTCTCTTTCTCCATGGGACCTCTCTACATGGGTATCTCAGGGTTCTTCACAGCATGTCAAGCTCAGAGTATATTCCCCAGGTGCATATTCCAAAAGAGTAACACCAAAGCTACAGGTTTCTTGTGATGTGGCAGTGGAAGTCATGTAGTACCACTTTGCCATATTCAATTAGTCCAAAGTGAGCGGGTTGGCTCAGATTCAAGGAGGAAGGGACTACACAGGAGTGTAAATACTGGGAGGTATGATTCACTAGAGAAGGCTATTTTTGGAAACTTAGGGACCGAAATTTGCTCTCTGGCCTGTAATTGTTTTTATCCCCCTCTAACAGTGTCCCCAAAGTCTCATTCCTTTGTGGAACTCGGTTCTATCTTAAAGTCTAGGATCTCACCATCTAAATTATATCTGTGTACAGATGAGGCTCCTAGGGTACTTTACTTGGTTATAATGTTTTAAAATCAATATTTCTGAAAGCATGGTAACGTTAGTGTATTTGTTCTTCTAATATGGTGACTGTTTTCCTCCAGAACACATTTTCCAAGAAATTAAGGTGCATAGTACAAGACTTGTTTTGATCTACCCTTGAATGTCACAAAGCATCATTTATATTTTCTTGGTCCAAATACAGACACAAATTTATCCTGAATTCAAGGGAAGGGGACTACAAAAGGCCATATACTGGGAGGTGGGAATCACGGTGGAGGCGGGGGAGGATATTTTTGGTGACTAGTTACCACATAACCTTATATTTTACATGTGGTAGTTGTAAGTAACATATAGTTGCTAATTTTAAATCCATCCTAAAAAAAACTGTTCTTTAAAAAATCAAAACATATAAGCTATTCTCATTTAATCTAATTACGGTTATATATTGTGTTTTATTATTCAATGTTATTACTTTCCTATTTATTTCACTTATCCTATATTTCTTTATCTTTTCTTTCTTGACTTCTTTTATATTGAATACTTATTATTTTTCTGCCTCCTTCCCTCTATTTAGCTTGGTTATATTTTATTATTTCTGAGTGCTTATTAATGAGTTTATTAAATCTGAATTCTTGAAGGATAATTTTCCTGGCTATATAATTACTGGTTGCTGTTTATTTCTTTCAACACTTTGAAAATGGAACTCTATCATCTTCTGGCTTCTATTATCTCTCGTGGGAAGTCATGCAAAAGTCAAATAATTACTCCTTTGAAGATAGACTTATTTCTTTGTCTGCTTTTAAGATTTTTAAAAAATTGAATATTGGGGTGATACTGGTTAACACAATTACACAGGTTTCAGGTGCACAATTCTACTACACTTCACCTGTACTCTGTATTGTGTGTTCACCACCCCAAGTCAAGTCTCTGTCCATCACTATTTATTCCCCATATATCTTACTTTAAGATTGTTCTTTTTTAAAAAAATTTCAATAATTTTATTGCGATGTTCTTAAGTGTGGTTTTCTTTATATTTATTCTGATTGGTATTTATAAGACTTTTAAATTTGTGGCTTTATATCTTTAATTCGTTTTGGATAATTACCATCAGTGTTTCTTCAACTATTTCTTCTGCCTCATTGTCTTGATCATAAAGACATGATCTTGATTATGTCTTGGGCATAGTCTTCTTGTAGGACTATGAGTATAAAGATGTATACTACATTGTGGTGGATATTTTTCTTTATTAGTATGTAGAGAATTTTCTTACTATTTTAATGGCTATATAGTATTTAGTTGCATAAGTATTGCTGTAATTTATTGATATAGCTTTCTATTGATGAAAATTTATAAACAATGTTATACCTCTATTTTTGAACATATTTCTCCTTTGCCTTTATTTTTTTAAACTTCTTGATAACTCATGCTCATTTTTTATGACTAAGCTTATATACAAAGTTCTAATAAACTCTCTCACATTTACTTTTTCCATTATTGATTTTATATACCCCTATTTTTGTAGTTATTACAAATGGTTATGATATTTTGTTTGGAAAACTATATTTTCCTTCACAATATGAGCATCTTATGATCAAAGGTCATGCTTGAGTCATTTTTGTCTGCCAATTGCCTAGTGAGACTTTTGGAACCATAAACATTCAATAAAAGCTGAATATAAATGAGTTTTTTCCTCAGAGATCTTCTTTCCTTCCAGTCGTCCTTGCTCTGTTCATTAATTACTTTAGGAGTTCTAATACTGATTCCTGAAAAGACTCATAGGACTCAAATCATATATAGTCATGGAACAGTTTTATTACAGGCAAAGGATGCAATACAACAATATCAAGAAAAAGAATATGCATTTAAATTGTCTGAAGATTTCACATCCATGTTTCTTTGTATGCCCATTACTGGGTCGAATAAGATATGCTTTGTCTCCAGATCTTAAACCACCAATATTGTATATGCAGAGCATCTTATTACTATGAAGCCAAAAGACTATTCTTGGTCCAGGTCCCTTGTAGTTATCTGGTTATATAGTCACACTAGTAGCCCATTTGCAGGAAAATCCTGCAAGCGGCTGTTACGGCCACGTGCGCTGCCACCACCTTTGCGGCCACTGCGCCTGCACCCGCTCGCCACTGCCACCCGCCCCGCTCCGCCCCGGTCCACCCCGCTCCTCCCCACCCACGCTTTCCCTCTGGCAGCCACCTTGCTTTCCGCTTTTCCTCCCTCTTCCTTCTAAGTTGTCTTCAGTCTTCACTCCTCCCTCTCTCAGCTTATGCAAATTAACTGCCATCTTTGTTGGGTAATTTGCATTCTCACACTGATTGGCTGATGGGCGTGGCTTGGGTGTAGCGAAGGTGCGGTCAATTTGTATATTACTATTTTATTAGGTAGGATTATGTGGTCAGATTTAACTGTCAAATCTGCCTGGCTCCACTAAAACCAGGTCAAAAACAAATCCAATTATAATTAGTAAACAGTGCTCATAGGCTGGTGCAATCTGCTGCCAAACAACTAACAGACCCATGATTAAAGAGCACCATTTATCATTAGTTAATATTGCATAGTGTGGGCTAAAGGTTACTATTATGCATTAGGAGGCACTGGAAATAAGAATTTAGAACAGCTGAGGTTATTGTTAAATAACTGATGAGAACAATGTCAGGATACTTCTTGATTGTCAGAATGCCAAAGATTCTTTTAAACACTAAACGTGTAAAACTTGCTCTTTAAATCTAATAAGGCTAAACATAAGGTTCTCTGCAAATAAACCCTGCAAAACTTTAAAATACGTTTTTGGGAAATAACTTTCTTTCTTTCTTTTTTTGCAAGGCAAATATC
This sequence comes from Eptesicus fuscus, assembly GCF_027574615.1. Classification (NCBI taxonomy): domain Eukaryota; kingdom Metazoa; phylum Chordata; class Mammalia; order Chiroptera; family Vespertilionidae; genus Eptesicus; species Eptesicus fuscus. Next base: position 82,530,365 of record NC_072479.1, read on the forward strand.
TTTACTTGTATATAGAAGGGTACATTCCAACAGAGTCTGGCAGCATGCATACTGAGCAGCGATCTGCTCGGGCTTTTATTCCTGACATATGTGATCATGTGATCTGTCCCTCACTCTTGATTGAAAGAGCTTAGGCTCACACTCTTTCGGGATTGGCTAATTTAAAGGGAGAGGTTGACCTTTGCCATTTCAAAATGGCCACCCACAGGGGAGCTGTGTATCTCGGGTGCCAAAATGGCAGCTGCCTAAACTCCCTTCTTTGACAGAAAAGATTACTTATTTATTCTCACAATAGTTACAATTGTTTACAAAGTTTACTACATTTTAGAGATCCATTTGGCAGTCAAGGAGTTGTTCATGTGCTCTCGGGTAGCTGATGAGCCTCCCCTTTGTCCAAAGCAGTTCAGCCCCACACTGTTTCCTTCCCTAGCACAGCAGAAATTGTTCAGGTAATTGTACCCAACCTTCTCCAAGGCAGGGTGGGGGCCATCTATTGTTTCTACCCCACCCTACCTGGCTTATCAAGTCTTCCCTCCAGCCATACTTCCTCAGAGGAGTCTTGGTACATACACCTTTCTTTATCCTGTCATGCTTCCAATGATACCGTAGGGTTCTTTCTGAGTGGTGCTGTGCTCCAAGTTGAATTTCCAGGACTCCTTCTGACTCCAGGATACACTATATATCTGCTTCCCTTACAAGAAGCAGAGTGAGCTCCATGGATGCAGAGATAGGGCTTCCTGACATCTGATTCCTCTTGAAGCAGCTCCGAAGAAGCCAATCACAAAATAGTGGGAGACATTTGCTATTTCCCTTGAAAGGAGGCCATCAATACACTGAAACCTGACTTCTTTCCCTGAGAAGCCTAGCAGGCAGTGTGAGGCTGGCTATGATCTAGAAGAGTGTGGGAAGGTTGTCTAGACCTCATGGAGCTGGACCCTCCCTGAGTGGGGCCATCTCTGCCCCATCCTTCTCTCTCACAACATGGTGGCCAGAGAGCTAGAAACCCAAGGGATGGAGGTTGTAGTTCGGAGTAGAAAGAGTGTTGGCTTAGGATTTTCCCTCCATTTCTTCATTTGGAAAATGAAGAAGTTTCACTAATTATTCACTGACAACCCTTGAGCCAGCCCTAAGTGTAAAAAGTCATTGAGAAAATGGATAACTAACTATTCTTGAAATTACAGCTAGCCACTGTCCATCCGCAGACTAACTAGATAGCAAATGGCTCATAAGAGATTAAGTCAAACCAAGAGGAAGTTAAAATTTAATTGACAGAACTTCAGTTATTTAGTAATGACCTTGACCTCCTTGTAACTCTTACTATCCCTCAGATCTCATTTTAGGCTCTATTCAATTATAGAATCTCAGGAGAGCAGAGGGTCTTAATTTGTCTTGTGACATTCATGCTCATTTTTAATGCAAATACTGAAAGCAGGTCTATCTCATTTCCACTGAAAATAACAAAAAAATGTACTCATATTACATAAGTAAAATTTCCTGCTCCTCCACAGTTTTACTTCTGTTAAAGTTTTGCTTCAGATCCTTAAAGATATTTCTATACTAAGTTTTATTAAAAATTAAAGATATTTCTAAAATTAAAAAATAAATAAATAAAAAAGATATTTCTATACACACCAGCACATTCATACAAACATTTTCCCTGTAAAAATGAATTCATATTATACAGCTTTTGTGAATTTTTATAGTAAGCAATAAATATTACAGACATTTCTAATTTTTCAATAGCTTTTATTACTTTAAATAAAATACACACATTGAGTTTTTGGGGGTATACAGTTCTATGAGTTTTAACACATAGATTTGTGTAGCCAACAGCATATTTAGAAAACATTTACATCACTACAAAAATTCCCTTCTGCTGCCCCTTTGTAGGTAAGTCCCCTTGCCACCCATAACCTTGGCAGCTGTGCCTAAAATTATGCCTTTTTTAGACTGTCCTATAAATGGAATAATGCAGTATGTGATATTGAGCCTGGATTCTTTTACTCCACATCATTGCATCTATTCAGAAAATCTTCAGGATTCTACTAAACAGCATCTAAAACTAATACCTGAATTTAGCAAAAATTACAGGATACATGTTCAACATAAAAAACAATCATATAGCCATAACCAGTTTGGCTCAGTGGATAGAGCATCAGCCTGCAGACTGAAGGGTCCCAGGTTCGATTCAGGGCATGTACCTTGGTTGCGGGCACATCCCCAGTAGGGGGTGTGCAGGAGGCAGCTGATTGATGTTTCTCTCTCATTGATGTTTCTGACTCTCTATCCTTCTCCCTTCCTCTCTGTAAAAAATCAATAAAATGTATTAAAAAAACCCCAATCATATATTTATATCCTAGCAATGAGCAATTGGAAAATGAAATGAAAAACATAATTTACAATAGTTCCATAAGAAAATGAAATATGTAGGTATAAATCTAGCATAGTTTGTTTCTTATTGTTAATTATATTTTCCCTTGCAAATTATTCTTTTTTTCCTTTTAAAAAAATTGTTGACAGTATCGAGATGTCCCCTAATCCCCTTCTCCTGCCTTAGCCCCCCTCATTCCAGCCCCTGTCCCACCCCAGGCCTTTACCACACTATTGTCTGTGTCTATTGGTTATGCATATCCTATCTAATAAAGAAGGAATATGCTAATTGAATGCCACACCCTCACAAAGATGGTGGCACCCACAGCCAATAAGGAGGGAATATGCTAATTGACTGCTACGCCTCAAAGATGGCGGCACCCACAGCCACAAGATGACGGTGCCCAGTCCTCAGCCCCCCAGCCGCCCAGGGCCGGCTCGAGGCATAGGTAACCAGGGCCAGGCCGAGGCTTGCACTGCCAGCAGTGGCAGCAGCAGAGGTGTGATGGGGGCGTTGCCTTCCCCTGATCGCCAGGTCACCTCTCACCCCTGAGGGCTCCCAGATTGTGAGAGGGGGCAGGCTGGGCTGAGGGACCCCCCCCCCCGCTCCAGTGCACAAATTTTCCTGCATCGGGCCTCTATGTATATAAGTTCTTTTCTCAATCCTTCATATGTCAAGTAATTTAGATTACATCATTGACATTTTGCCTGTTATGAGAATTTCTATCTTGTTTGAATTCTATGGAAAATTTTGCCTTTTTTTTTTTCCGCTTGTTTTGGTAGACATATTAGTCATATACTGCTATATAACAAATTACCCCAAACCCAGTAGGTTTTTGGTAATTCCTCACCCAAGGATATTTTTCCATTGATTTTCTTAGAGAGTGGAAGAGAGGGGGAGAGACAGAGAAAGAGAAGTATCGATGTGAGATGCCTCCCACATGCGCACTGACTGGAATTGAACCTAGGGCACTTCAGTCTAAGGGTCAATGCTCTACCCCCTGAGCCAAACTGGGCAGGGCCAAAGCCAGCAGTTTAAAACAGAAAACTCACAATTTCTGGGTGTTAGAAATCTGGGAGTGATTTAGTTGCACGGCTCTGGTTTAGGACCTCTCATGGTGCTGCAATCAAAGTGTTAGCCTGGGCTGCAATCATTGGACACTTGATTGGGTCTTGGTGATCCACTGCCAGCTCACATGGAAGACTTCAACTCACATAGGAGACTTCAGTTCCTTGCTACTTCTTGGGGTTGCTCATGACATAGCTTCCCTCAGATAGAATGATCCAAGAAAGAGTGAACCCAAGACTGAAACCACAGTCCTTATAACCTCAAAAGAGGCAAATTATCACTTCTGCCATTTTTATTGGTCACATAGACCAACCTTGGTACAGTGAGAGGGAGAACAACACAGTGAATACCATGATGTGGGGTCATTAGGGGCCATCTTGGAAGCTGGCTACCTATCATAGTAGGCATTCAGTACAGTTATGTCTATGCTTTCCGTGGATTGTGTTTCCAATTTAGTTCAAATTTCAAAGCCTGTACACTACTATTTGAACCCATCCCATGGAGTATCACTCAGTGAGCAATCTGGGTCTGGGGGGTGATCTACCCCATAGTTCAATTCTTAAGCTTTGGTATACGGTTTAGGATCATTTCACATTTCAAGGATGAGCCCAGGATTTTACCAGTGCTACAGGGGATGTTTTTTTGAGCTTCTTCTACTCAACTCTTTGAGATTGAATAGAGGAAGTTAAAAAAAAAAAAAACATCCTCTCTGAGTGCCTCTTTCTGGTCCTTGGCTAGAAAGCAGAGCTTTTGATCACTCCAATCAGCCACCCTGGGTCCTGAAGCTGAGTCTGCCTCCATGTCCTAAGAGTGTGAAGATATATATACAAAGGAAAAAACAATGGGCGTTTTTCCTACATTCTTCAGATCATAGTGTCTCTTGCCAGAGAGGAGGAATTCTTCTCAGAGTTTTAGGTTCCTGCCTGGCTACTGCTGCTGCCACTGGCCAGCTACCACTCAGTTGCTTTGGGACTGTGGCTTGCCTTGAGGTCTTCAATGGGAAAAAAGAAAAGAAAAAGGGAACAAAGAAAGAGAAAAAAGGAAAGAAGGGAGTGAGAGAAGAAGGAAGGAAACCAGAGGATCTTTTCCATTCTGTCCTAGTGCCCCACCTCTCTCCTCAGACCAGAAAGAGAGCTTCTCTTGGGGCTGTTGCTCTCTGTACTGGGTCCACAGTTGTGGATTTGGGTCGCTTTTCAGTTCAGGATGGGAGATGAGGGAGGACAACAGCAAACCAACCTAGGAAATTCACCACCAAATCATTCATAATTGAATTCACTTTCCTCAATCTGCCTGCTACCATCCAATTTTCAGCCTTCATATAACTTCTCTCCCTGAATTTTGTCTAGGTTTTTACTTGAATCAGTCTAGGCTTATCATATAAAATACAAGAAATACTGTAATTTTTTAGTATAAGTTTATCACAAATTTTGTTTTGTACATACTTATACTTTGAAAAAATGTATTGCTTATCTGAAAATCAAATACAAATGGACATTCTGTATTTTTATTTTCTAAATGAAATAATCCTAATTTGGTGGGAGACAGGGTAGAGTCTACTTACCCCATTCTACCCAGAACAGGAACTTTTCCTCATTATTTTTAACAGCTGCCTACCATTCCCTTGCAGGAATATAATATGGTTAGCTACTCCATTATTGATGGATATTTAGGCAGTTTCCAGTTTTCTCCTCTTTCAAATAATGCCACAGTGACATTCATTTACATTTATCTTTGCACACTTTAAGTCTCAGTTTCTTTATGTATGCCAAATAGGGAAGTGCAACTGCCTATCTCAAAGGGTTGTTGTGAGAATCAAATGATATAATGAGTGTGAATATGCTTAGTAAGCTGCTAAAGACTAAAGCAAGTATTTCTCAGCACTTGCCTGAGTTGCAATGGGCTTATAAGCATACATGTTTAGCCTCCTATCAAGTTAAAAAATTCTTTAAGTAGTTGGATTTTTTCTTATAGTTTTGTAATGATCTCTATCAAGTTCTGTCATAGTACATTATTTTTAAATGACTCTAAATGAATAACAGTTGAATAAGAAAATGAAATTTGCTTATATCTTCTAACATTTTCTCCCTCTTCTATTAGATATAACTCATTATGTTTATCTTAGTTCCCTTTCACCTATTTCTTAAAAGGAATTTCCTAAACTTATTGATCTTCAAGTTTTTACAAGAATTTTTGCCAAGTTTCCGAGTAATTCAGATGATAAACCAGTCCCAGGAACCTAAGATCTAATACAATGTCCCATCGATGCAGGTATTGGTATTTCTCCTGCTGCATCACAGACTGGGAGTATACATGGCTAAGAAATCCAGGGTTAGTGCTAGCTTGAGCTAATGGCTCAGATGAGGTCACCAAGGTGATCACATTGCTCTGCCCTCTTAGGTAAAGCTTCATGCCCAGGGCTCCCTGCCACTCTAGATTTCCTTTCCAGATTGCAAAATGGCTACAGCAGTTATAGATCTTGCATCTTCAAATTATACTAGTACATCTCAGGAAAAGAATGTCTCTGTAGTTCCTGAAGAAGAGACTTTTCTTCTTCCCCGAAGTTCTAGCAAACATCTCATTGACTCTGATTCCTAATCAGATCACTGTGGCCAGGGGAATGGAATATGTTGATTGGCTTAAGTCACACCAACCCCTGGTATGGAAGAGTGTAATTCTTTCACACTCTGGGTGAGAATGAGAAAATAGCTTTTCAGAGGAAATTCAGAACACTTTCAAGAATGTGGAAGGATATCGAGGAGGCAAACTATGTCAAATTTTCTCTAGAGGAACCTCTATGTTTCAGTTTCATTTCATATAGCTACTGAAAGCACCTTATTTTTTTTTTTCTCATTTCAGTTACTTTATTTCTTTGCATCAATTCCAAATGTGCTTGATAGAACTCAGCTCAGTGATAGTTGTGTTTAATGAAAACGTTTCCCTAAGAGTTAGGTAATTTCCTTTCACACACATATGAATTATAATTAATCACTTTAAAAAGAAGGCAAGTCTCTTTAACCGTCTTCACTGAAAATTTCTTACCATTACACAACTTTGCATTTAGTACAAAATGAAAATACCAACTTTCTTATCAAAGGCAGTCTTAACATATGGTTGCAGGTGGATTCTCACTTTTAAATGAAATTTAATTATAATGATTTACCTGGGCAACAATTATCCTAAACTGAAAAGGAAGAGGATAAAAATGCAGACTCAATTGGGCAACTAAAAGCAGCAGCCATTGATGGGAACAGAAAAAATAAAATAATAGATTTAAGAAAGGCCAACAAATGGTAAGAAGTGAATATGTTCTCTCACTCCGTGGCTCTCTTACCCAATATCTTTAAAAAATAACTGAAAAAAAAAAAAGAAATAAATGTCAGCAGCAGCAGGGATTTGCAGACTAGGGTAAGCATAATGGATTCCACTTTCTAGTTAATTCCCTTTCCTAAGGCAAAGGGACAGGGAAATTGATGCAAGTTAAAGGCATGGGGGGTTTAAAGCTAAACTCTGACTTCCCCCTTAACTCCATTTTTGTTGTTCATTAGATCATAAGGCAACAGTCCCACTCCCTCTGTTTAGAAACAGAAAATGTCTTTTGATCTGGCAAAGAGCAGACCAGTATGAATAAGTCAGCCCTTTTAAGAGTGCATTCACAGAACCATACTATACCATGGCCCTGGTTTTCAATGGAATGTAGGCTAAATAGCTTCTAGGTTATTATTCTCTGGCTACTGAACAACCATGAAGTCTTTGCCAATCCTCTCCCCTTCAAATTAATCTCCTTGCATAATATTCAGTTATTTAAGCATCTGGTCCCTTTGCTTCTCTCTCTTGTCTATTCCATCTTCTTAGAGCCTCACTCCCATCTGCCATCAGGTTCTCTCAGTGCCCACCACTCATGTGTGGTCTCATGCCCCCCATCTTTTCATTCTTAACTTCATCTCACCCCTCTTTTATTCCTCTAGAACTTTCTCTTTCTCTTACTGCCCCTTTCCTTGCAGTCACAGTCATGCCTGAACATTGGCAGTGGGAAAAAACACTCTGAAAAACATTAATTATTCTGATAGAAACAGCTGGTTCCTCAGATTTGGGAATGAAAGTGGGAGCTGTGAATGGTACTTGTTGTGAAAGAAGCCAGCAGAAAGGAAGAATTCAAAAACAAAATCTTGTTTTCCCTAGTATTTTCCTGGATTGTTATCTCATTCCTTTCACCTCTCTGGTTCACCAAAAATGTAGCTAAGAGATTTGTGAATAGGTGTGTGCTAAAACTCCTGGAGGTGGGAAACTTTCAATGACTATTGATATAAGTCTTGCAGTTTCTATCTCTAATGTGGGGGGTTTAAAGGATTTGTTGAAATGACAAGTAAATTAATCCAAACATGTAATTGGTTGGAGCCATTTATAGTATTTTGTTGTTTGTCAGATAATTAATTAAGTCTACTTGATCTGTGTCCCTGGTCACCATTTCTATTTCTTTCTGCTCCCCCTCTCCATCAAAATTTTACAGAATGTATTAATCAGGGTCCCTGTGAAAAATAGATGACACCTTCAAATTAGGAACACTGGAGGAGAGTTTAATAAAGGGACTATTTACAAGGGTGTGAGAAGGCAAAGGGGAGCCACAATGGCCAAAGGCTCCCTTACTAGCCCCAGGCCTGAAGGGGCAAGAGAAAGGAACAATTGCTGGAACTTTCAGAGGGAGAGTCATGGAGAAAGGACTTTCTTGATAGGCATTATGACCTTTGGTTAAGGGACACAGCTTGTTCCTACTCTTCTTTTCTCTCCTGATCTACACAGAAAACAGCTCTGTAATCTGTGAACTCCAACTGTTGACTGTGAAGCTGGGAGGTTTGCAGCCAAAGTCACAAGGGAAGCAGCATGGGAGAGGGCCCCAGCTGTGACTTATTTTCTTTTGTTTGTTGTTGTCTTTTTATTTTTATTTTTATTTTTTTTAGCTGTGACATTTTCTCTCTTCATCTACAATATCACAATGATTTGGCTCTCGCATCAGAGACTGGATTCCAATTCTAGCTCCATCTTTCCAAGTTGTGTGGCTTCTATACGATGAAAACAGTAACAGTAGCTTCCCCACAGGTTGTTGTAACAATTAAATGAGATTATTCCCACTAGAATGATGAACACAATTCCTGGCGCAGTATGAGTCTACAGTAAATGTTAATTTGATAGGGAAAATGGGGTGAACTATGTAAGATTTTAAAAAGTAAAAAAAAAAAAAAAAAAAAAAAATCTCTCTGTAATCAACGTTCCTCAACTTCCATTTGCCCCTGAGGCTCCCGGCAGCTACTTAGGTATCCTTAAGTTTCCTCGTCACATGGTTGGAAAAATGACTGTAGATCACATTGCATTTCAAATAACCTAAGAACTGTGCAGCAAGCTCAGGATCTGAAATTAACTTTGCCTTTACATTGTTCATGCTAGTTGCTCTTCAAGTACAATTATAATCAGAAAGCGAGCACTAAAAATAGCACCACGTTTCATTTTTCTCAGTGTTATCTGCTGCTGCAGTGTTTCCCAGGCATGTTTATTTTCTTGATTCACAACAGTGAACCTTTTCTCTTATTAGCCTGACAGCAATAGTTGGATTCCTCAGCAACAGTCACGCAGCTGGTAAAAATCCTTACTGCTGACCCTAGAGAGGCTCAGTGGAAATGTGTCATGATGAGAGCTGCCTGAAAAATGTTGCTGTGGAGAAAAGGGAGGACCGGGTTGGACCCGCACTTTGACAATCTCAGAATTCCTTTTTTCTCTGAGAAGAATGACAATTTCGCCTTCAGCTTTCCCCTTGTTCCCTTTTCGCCACTCATCTGTGCTTTGTGTGCAATCGTGAACTCAGTGCTGGGCAGAGAGGCCACATGGACTCCTAGTTCCCAGACACCTCCCCCTTTGTCCGATGTCCGTCACTCACTTCGTGGCAGTACACGAGGGAGCCACTTGAGAGCTCCGTGTATAATCTTTTCGATTATTAGATGCCAAGATGTTGACTGTCAGGGAGATCAAAATGCTGTAACACTGGAAGCATTTATTCCTGGGATATTTACCCCTAACGTGTCGCTAAATTATCTATCACAAACCTGGATAGCTAGACTGAGATCATTTGGAATCTTAATGGGGTTACTAGGTGAGCAATCACTGTTCTTTCTGTAATTATTCAATTCTTTCCCTCCCCTCCTCAAACACCCCTCCCCCTCTAAAAATTATTCTTCCAAACCCAAGAAGCAGTAGCAGGGAGCCCCAGGACACGGCTCGGTAATCTGTGTTTCTGTGAAGCTGGGAGGTTTTCAGTGAAGCAGTGTCTGAAACAAGTTAGGAGAGAGGCTGTGGCAGGGAAGGAAGTATAGGAGGGTGGGAAGGAAGGGATAAAAAGTGACAATTTCAAAAACAGTAATGGAAGCGAAGGAAAAAAGCCAATGAAATCAAAGCAAGCAGTTCTATATTCCAATTCCTTCAGCGTGGGAAAGAATGCTGTCGCCCACCAGTATGGCTCAGTGGCTGAACATCAACCTATGAACCAGGAGGTCAGTGATTCTCTCTCATCATTGATGTTTCTCTCTCTCTCTCTCTCTCTCTCTCTCTCTCTCTCTCTCTCTCTCTCTCTCTCTCTCTCCTTTCCTCTCTGAAATCAATAAAAAACAAACAAACAAAAATGGTGCGCTGGGAGAGGCCCTGCTGCAGGGGGAGAGGTTCTGGGGTGGCCGAGCCAACCACTAGCTGTGAGTATCCAGCAAGGCTTGGGCTGTTCTTACCACCTATGGACAATGGCGGTTACTTTCAGCTGCCCAAGCCATCTGATAGGGTTGATGAGAGGCTGAAGTTATATGAAAACACTTTAACAGCGGAAATGGCTAATTCCAAACATGATATATTGTCAGTTCTTTTCCAGAGAAATGGGTATCCAACATGCCTTTATTTTCTCACCTTCCTCTGAAAGTATAGTGCTTACTTCCAATGTTACCCCAATAAAGTCAATAAAAAGAAAAAGAAATAAAAATTATTATTAAAAAAATACAGTGCTTACGTTAAGGCATCCGAAGCTCTGCTCTGAATGTTCCATTCTCAATCATATGCCATTTAGTGCTTAGCCAAGAAGGACCCTGCTCTGCCACTAATTCCCAAAGATGAAGACAGTATCAAGTAATTGATCACAACTTGCCTCCAGCCAGGCTTTTCCATTGGAGACTGCTGTCCAGTTGACCATCTCTCTCTGGCCAACCCCATGCATGACATGTAGGGTGGTCATCCCTTTCTGCCATGTATTGGGTGGGGTGGGGGTCAGTATGGAAGGATTTGGCTAGTGTGCTATAGAGCTCTGTGGTCCCTCAAGGTTTTGATTGTAGCTATAATTAAAACCATTTTTTTTACAGGAATCTACTTAGACTTAGTCAGTCTGCATTGCTGCCCAATGTTTGGGAGGTCTACCATTTTTGCCCTGACGCTTATTAAGGCTCTGGGGGTAAAGTTCCACATAGATCTTATTCATTTTGAGGATCAGTGTGATTTTCATAATGTTCCTTAGTCTGACTACTCAGGCAAGATTTGGGGAACCCCTATAACTCCCTATGTGTTTCAGCTCTCTCTGGGATGCTGTGAGGGAGATATAGCATCCCCGACATGATCCTTTTTCACCAGTCATGGCAGGGGAATGTTTGTGCATCATAATGACTGAGTAGTTAGTGACAGACATCCCTTATTGTTTAATGTTGAAGCTCTCAGTCACTCATATACATTAATTTACAGAGTGCCTATTATATGCATAGCCCCACAAAACCAACAAATATTTATCAAGTATTTATGAGGGCTACATGTTCTCAAGGGCTTTTAACTTTTGTGCCTGAGACATAGAGATATTTTTATAAAAATATGATACAGGATATCTCTCAATAAGTAATATAAGAGCTCAGAGGACAAGGAGATCCATACATACTAGCACGATCTAGGAAGAGGTCACAGGCAAGAGAAGACTTAAATTGGGCTTTGAATAAATATGAGTAGGATATGAAGGCATGGAGGATCCAACAGGAGATAAGGGACAGAGGCAGACTGGATAGGTTGGAGGTACCTCAAGAGCAGAATAGTGACTCAGCGTAGTGGTTCAGAATGTGGGTTTTGGAGTCAGTTTTGCTACTTACTATCTGAGTGACCTTGGGAAAGTAAGTGATTACCTCTTAGTATCTTTTTTATCTTTTATAAAATGAAGGTACTAGTTTTACCTGGAAGTGATGCCATGAGGAGTAAATGTGATAAGCCCATGGCACAGTGCCTGTTGCATAGTAAGCCCTTAGTAAGTGGTAGTAATTACTAATAATCCTAATAGTAACAGTTGAGTTGTGGAATTTATCTTTTTTCTAGGGAAAATGAGAAGCTGTTGAAGACATCTTCAGCAGGATGTGACACAACCAAAGCAATCTTTTTGGAAGATTAATGGCATAAAGAAGTTGTGGAGAGAGAAGAGGGTAGGAGTAGGAATTCTAACTAGGAAACAATTTTATTCATTTAGCTGTCAAGTAATGACCTTGATCATGACAGAGGCAAGGAAGAGATGGGAAGAAAAAACATTTATGTCAATTTTCATGATTGGATATAGGGGATAAAAGACTGGAAAGTTCTAACACCAGAGTGTAAGCTTCTTGAGGACAGGAACTGTATTTTAATTCTCTTAGGCACATTTTCTGGTATATTGCAGCCACCAGTAAATGTTTTGAATGAATGAGTGAATAAAGGAGTGAGTGAATGAGTGAGTGAATGAATAAATGAATAAATAAATGAATGAAAGAAAAAGACTCCTAGGCTATAAGTATAAGTTGTTGAAAGAATGGCTATTGCCATTGACCAAATTTACCCTTTCTTGGAATATTTGATATCTGTGTATTATTTGTTCATGACACTTAAGCACAGACATTTATATGTATGTTACTTCCTTTCATGTTGTCCCAAAACTCCCTTAGGCTCTCCTGCTTTCTAATTTTTTTCTCCAATTGCTGTTCAGATTGGGTGTGTTTCTCTGCCCTATCTTCTAATTCACTAATTCTGTCCTCCGCTTCTTCTAGTCTATTGTTGAAACCTCCATTGTGTTTTTTATTGTAGCCATATAATTTTTTATTTCCTCTTGATTTTTACATAAGTTGTTGATTTTCTCATCCATCTGGTTTATGAACTGTATGAATCTTACTCTGAATTCTTTTTCTGACATATTACATGCCTCTGTTTCATTTAGCTCTTTTTCTGGGAGTGTCCACCTTTTCTTCCCTTGGGGAGTGGGTGGGAAGGCTTGTTTATTTGTCTCCCCATTTTTGCTGTCTCTTTGTGGCCCTGAGCACCTTGCTTGAGGTGTGAGAGGTTGAAGACCTGATCAGGGCAACGGTCTGGAAATTGTTGGCCCAGAGGCTGGGTCTTCCTTGAGTCTCAGACCTTTATTGTCTCTGCTCTGAGTTGTATCACCTTCTCCCATGTATCTGGTCCCTCAGTTGTCTATTTCAGATATTCAGGGTGGTGGGAGCATGTGCATAGTTCCTCTGATGAAGCACAGACATTTAAATAACTATATATACAAAGTTTATATATCAGTTTGTAATTGCTCCTTTTTAAGGAAATAGTTCTAAGTTTAATAATTGTAGCTAAAGAAATAGTTTTAGTTTAGGGATTTTTGTTTGATTTTGTTTTAAAACTGGAATAGAGATTTTACATATACAATATTTCCTCTCTTTAGGATTATTAAAACTAATATATATGCAAGTTCTTATTCAATTTCAAGAATTTCTTGTAAACTTCAAGACTTAAAGGGTAGGATTAAGAGACCATTTATATTTTTACATTTGTATAATTCTGTCCCCTTTTTCCATTTCACAAGAAATCAGAATAAAAGTATTGTTTTCTTTATATCAGTAACTTTTGTGAAAAACTCAACTTTTTGGTTTCTGAAAATGGAGGAAGAAATTCTAATATGATCAGAACTAGGGATTTTGCTTTTATCCAAAGCTGAATATTCACTACCAATCTGCAAGTTACAACTCAAAACTGTTTACTAAAATATGCCAACTGCCTTAGATTTAAATTCACTCAGAGGCATTGTTCATATATTTTTTTTAGAGAACCAAAAAGAGACCCAGGCACAATGACATCTGCCGGTGAAAAATCTCATGACATTGTAAAGTTCTAGGACCCTTATTTGCTGGACATTTTCTAATATCATTTTTCCTCTTCAGTAACAAAACATAATCAATTCCCAGACTTGTCCTGAATGAAATAGGTGGAATTCAGCCACGTGACTGCATGAGCTCTCACTCACAACAAGGTGCTCTCAGGAGCTGTTCTGCAGTGTTACCTTTCCCTGTGCACATATAACAGAAAATGACTTTATTACCTGCAGTGTTTTTTTGGATCCTTCATTGTGGTAATTATGCAACATTCCACCTCTTCTAAGAGTTCTCATATAAAATCAGGATAGTATAGTAATTTGTAGAGGATTATAGATTTTCGATGACACAGGGAACAAGGTTATATAATAGCTAAAGCTGCCCAGGTGGAACGTGGGAAACAAACCTTGTACCTGGTGCTATAGACCACCAAATACCAAGTTTCCTGAGGAGTCAATTACAGGTATTGTCGTCTACACTTTCTATTCCTCCTACTGCCATCAGCAGCTGGTCCTGACAGCACAGGGTTGATGTCTGTGTGATAAGAGCACAGGGAGGTAGGGACAGGGAGAGCTTTCATCAGTGAAATCAGTATTGACAGAGACTTGCTTATATATCTGATGTCAGTACTGATCTGTGCAGTAGGTGAAACCATGAAGAAATTTAGGGCACCAGCTTCCCTGATCTCATTGTAAAATGAGATTATCTTCCTGGGTAGCAGCTTCCTTCTGGCCCCCAGACAGCAGAAGAGCAGGGAGGGGCAAGTGACCTTCGAGGAACCCTGAGGAGCCAGCTGTGGGCTTTCATTCAGCCAAAGGTGGGAACAGGGCTTGCATTGATACAGGTTGTTTTTTTGTGTTTTTTTTTAGCAGCCAGGAACAAAAACCTACTTCAGGTAGCTTATGTGGGAAAGGGGATTTATTTGGATGAATACTAGAATATGTCACAGGGTTTAGTGAAGAATTGAACACCCACTGTTCAGCAAGGGTGAGGACCAGCACAGTTCTGGGACCAGCCTCAGAGTCTTGATAGGGCTTTCTTCCAGAGCCCGACTGTTAAACAGACTGAGCTCTCAAAGATTTCCAGGATCTGAGTCTCCACTCACTATTTTATATTCACCACAGAGAGACTCTCATTGCCCAACTTGTACTAGGTATCTACTAGTATTATAATGAGGTCTAATTAGTTATAATATGGCCATTGGGGCAGAATCAAGAAACAAAAAGATGGCCCAGCTGGTGTGGCTTAGTGGATGAGTGTCGAACTATTATGAGCCAAGAGGGCACAGTTTGATTCCTGGTCAGGTCACATGCCTGGGTTGTGGGCTCAATCCCCAGTGGGGGCCATGCAGGAGGCAGCAGTTGATGAATGATTCTCCCTCATCATTGATGTTTCTCTCTCTCTCTCCCGATTCTCCCTTCCTCTCTGATATATACACACACACACACACACACACACACACACACACACACAGAAAGATGGCTACCAGAAATCCCTCTATGGAGAGCTTGAGTAGTTCTGTGAGAAGTTTCCATGGGTCAGCCATTTGGGATGAGCTTACCTGGGCAGTTCTTTTCCTGGTGTCATTTAGTCACTCGTGTGGCTCAATCACATGGAGGCTTGAATGGGGCTGGTTAGTCCAAGGTGGCTTCACTTACCTGCCATTTGGTGTTAGCCTTTGACTGGGCCCCTTTTCCCATGATCTCTCATCCTCAAGCAGGAGGGCCAGGCTTCCTCACATGGCATCATCATCCTACCTAATAATCCTACCTAATAATAGAAAAATATGCAAATTGACCGTACCTTCGCTATGCCCGTGATTGGCCAGGAGGCGCAGGGGGTTGGGACTCGGGGTGGCCTGGGTGGCTGATTGGGCCGGTGGGACGCTGAGCTCGTGTCGCCAGCGGCGGCTCGAGCTCAGCATCTGCACCATGGCTGTGCTGTGGCACAGAAGGGGCCTCTGGGGCAGCGAGCTCAAATCCTGCCGCGGACCATCAAAAGCGGAGGAGCTGCGTGCCTGTCTGCTCAGGCACCAGGCCTTTCAGAAGCCTCTGCCGTGGCTTGGTGCGGAAAGGCCTGGTGCACCAGCAGACAGGCACCCAGCTCCCCCATGATCGAAAGCGAAAGCGTGTAGGGGACCCTACATGTGCATGATTCAATCATACACTGGGCCTCTAGTGTTTAAAGAGGCATCTTGAGGCCTGGGCTTGGAAGTTCCATTGTGTCACATCTGCTGCATTCTTCTATTCAAAGCAAGTTATAAGGCCAGCCCAGACACAAGGGCGGGGAAAATAGATTCTATATCTTGATAAGAAGACTAGCAAGGTCATGAGTATACAGGGATATGAAATTATTGTGATTATTTTTGTAAATAATCTACCATGTTGGAAACTTTGGCATTAAAACCAAAACCAAAACAATAACAATACTCAAGCATTTAGAGCCAATATCCAGCCATGGAAAAAGATGAATGACATGGTACATGGTATTATAAAGCTATGTGAGAAGTTAGTAGCCAAAAAAAAAAAGGGGGACTCGTAAAAGTTTTGTAATTCACAGGATAGTTGTAACAATGCACATCCAAAAACATGCTGGATTGAGAGAAGGGGGATTGGATTAAGACTCAGTTTTGTTACCAATTTTCTCTGTAAATTTTATAAGGCACTTAATCTTTGAGCCTCAGTTTTCTTATGGCTCAAATAAGAAAATGTATAAATCACACAGCTTTCATGAGAAAGAGCTCTGTGAGATGTAAAAATTTGGTACAGATGGCAAGTCATTAAAAAGAATTCAAATTGTGATACCTTGTTTTCTTTCTCTCCTCTAGTGATGTGATTCAAAACAAGGAGCGATCTCAGGCTTATGTGGCTACAGAAGACGTGTTTTTACAAAAATTTTCTTTTATCTAAATGCTTTTGAATGATTTTCCAGTGAATGTAGCATAATCTATGATTTTTCTAAATGTACAAAAATGTGCAAAATTAAAACACCCAAGAGGAGAGTAATTGGATGCATCCATTTGGGGAAAAAAGGAAAGTATGTGGCAAAGAAAATGAGCTTAAAAGCATAACAGAGACTGTGTCTTTTAGACTGTGTAAGAATAATTAGATGAGATCCTCTGTGTGGACAGTTTTAAGAGAAAATGATTTAAAATGGTAGTGTGTGTGCCAAGCTGGGAATGAGAGCTGAATATACAGTTAACTTTGAAGAAGTAAAAGAAAAAACTTCTCTAAAATACAAAAACTAATTTCTTTAGGGAATGGATCGTGATGAATATAAAACACCAGATTTTAGTGTTCCCAGAGAAAAAAGGTGGTATGGGCAGGATTACTGAGGACTTAAATGAGCCTTGTGAGGTCATTTTAGCAAGCAAATGTAAATGTGAATATATTTTCCAGAATTCTGTAACCTCGGTTGGTCCCTGATAGCAGATATCTGTGATGCATTTTATCACACTCCTTTAGTCCATCTGACTCCAGTACACTTCCATATTCTTCATCAAACACTCACTGTATGTACATTTGTGCTGCTTTCTTAGTGTCATGCCCACTCAGAAGTGAGGGGAGTGTTATCATTCCCTAGGGCAATCCCCAACCATTGGGCATGGGAACTGGTGGAAAAAGAAATGCCCAGCCTCCCTGTGCTCTAGTGCAAGGCAGATAATCGTTGGCCCAGGGGACAAATTCAGCCCACCTGTTTTTGTAAATAAAGTTTTATTGGAACACAGCCATTGCCCATTTGTTTACATATTGTCTATGTTACAATGGCAGAGTTGGGTAGTTATGACATAGACTGCGTGGCCTGCAAAGAGGAAAATATTTATTATCTGGCCCTTTACAGAAAATATTTGCCCACCTCCATTCTGGTGGGACAATTCTGAGGCACACTCTATGTGGTTCCTCAGAGTGTCCCCAACAATTTTGAGAGCCAGTTACCCACAGTGGTAAACAGCACATTAATTCATACTCTATTGGCTTTTACTCTTTCTTCTCTGTCGTTCCCTACTCCCTCACCTTTGTTTCCTAGGATCACTTTCCAAGTACAAACTAAGATAGAACTCAATCCTCCTTGGTATTTCTTTTTCATGTTACATGTATGAGACTTTGCTCCATTATTTTACTTTGTGACTCATCACTCATACCATGCATAAAACAGGAACACACATATAACCTATCACTGAAACAAATGTTTTCTGAAATCATATTTATTTTTTCTGTCAGTATATATGCTTATATTTTTCTATCCCTTTTTACCCTCTTATATTTAATTTAAAAATAGTCTGGTTATGACCTATTGAATTGATTTCCGCACAGCCCTAGAGGTGTGTTTGCCAGTTTCTGAACCCATGGGTCTGTGTGTGACCACAAGCCAAATGCATGGGCATAGGGTCCACAGGGTTTGATCCAGATTGCCTGGCTAAAGAAAGGCAGATTAAGTATCTGGGAGATGTGAGCAGGAACACTTATTTGTAAAGGCAGAAATACATTGCCTCCATTTGGAGAAGAACAAGGGAATGAGATGAGGGGTTGAAGCAATGAGGAAAGGGGAGGTTGCCTTTATGATGAAGGAGGGAGACAGAGAAGAGATAAAAGCCACTGAGAAGGTGAAGATGCCAAGAACTACAGAACATCCATCTATTTCACGTTGCATAAAACCGCACCCATGTGTAAAAGCAACAAAAATTTGATGTCCTCCATCAGTAACAATTTATGTTGTCTTCATGTGTTTACCCAAGGTTTCAGATGACTGCCTCCTGCTCAGCACCATACTCTGGATTCTTTGACCTCTCTGGTTACTATTGGTCTCTTTTGCTGGATTCCCTTCCAGTATTTGCTCTTAACTGTTATGTTTTCCAGGGATCGTTCCTTAGCTCTTTATTACCCCTCCCCCTCCATGCTACATACACACTTTCCTTTCAATTTTACCACTCTCATGATTTAACCATCATTTCTATGCTGTGGGTCTACAAAATGAATTAATCCTTTCACACTAAATCTTTTGCCCCCAGATTTACTTTCACAAGTGCCTACTTAATATCTAGACCATAAATTTAATACTTTCCAAATTGAACTCATCATCTGTAAGGTCCACCAAGTCCCTTTCTCCCCTTCTCTGTGTTGTATTCTTTTTCACCATCAGTATAATCACCCAGACTAGAACTCTGGGAACATTTCTAACCTACTTGTATTTTTCTTCTCCATCTAAATGGTCATGTGCCCTAAACATTTTTAATGTCAGCCTTCTCTTCTATTTATAGTGACATTGTCCTAATTTTGAGTTTCATCATCTCTCCTTTGTATTATTGAAATAATTCTTCTATTGGTCTCCCTGCCCCTAGTCTCTCCTCATTCAGTTCTTTCTTTACAAAGCCACTAGGGTCATTTTCTAAAATCCCAATCCAGGTTTGGATCAGGGAAACAGAAACCACATGGAGTATTTTAAGGAGGGATGGAGTTAGTACTGCTAAGTGGTACTTAAGAAACACTGGAAAAGTTGTAGGACTCTAGATCAGAGAAGGTTGTTAATGGCTCTGAAGTTTACCAGTAGGTCTACAATGGGATAGTAAGCTTTCCAGGGATGAGAAAGTGGCTATTGTTTCTCTGGTTAAGGACTTCATGAACACTGCTGAAGTCCATAGCTGTTGGTAGCACCAAAGTGGGTATTTCACCCACATTGGAGCTCTGAGAACCACCTAATGTGTGCTGAAGCTCACACGTTTGCCCACTACTATTGGTGTAGTAATGGTGGCCTTTGATTTCCTTCTTGTACCTTCTCAATCTGTCAGGATTCTAAATTCATGGACTTTAAACTGGAATACTGTGACAAGAGATCTGAGAAATGGAGAGGGTACAGAGGAGTGGGAATGGCTCTGAGGACCTCAGGTAATCTGATACATTCTCTCTTGATCACTGGTGGGATAAAATCCAAACTGCTCAACTCATGACAAACCATATGCTTCATGAGCCAGGGACTTCCTACTTCTCCAATCCCTTCTCTCTGCTCCCCTTTCTTCCTTTGTGTCATCCTTACTGAATTCCTTTCTTGCCGTTTTGTGATTGCATTTAGCAGTTTCATGCCTCAGTACCTTGGCCTATTACTGTTTCCAAGGTCTGAAAGTCCTCCTACCTTCCCACAGTGGCCTCTTGACAAACTTCTATTTATTCTTAAGACCCCAATGCAAAGCTTTCCTCTTTTGTGAAATTTCTTATTCCCTAGTAGAATTGACCCTCTCTTGTACCAGCACTGTGCCTTGCACCCACTTTTTATTTAGTAGCTACAATATTCATTTATTTGCCTGCCTCTTCTGCTATGCTTTGAGCTCCTTAATGGTTTCTTCTTTCCCTTTATCCCCCTAGTGCCCTGCCTAGTATTTGGCTTATCATGGTTGCTCAGTTCACATAGAATAACTGAGTAGATGAAAGCTTCTATAAGACACTGTGCCTTGAGGCCCTAGTACCAGTGAAACTGCTTACAAAAGATATGAGGAACCAGACATCTTATAACAGAGATGCTATTTGCTTAACTCTACACTGTGGGAAACCGGGGTATGTAGGTAGGTTCCAGCTGTATTTCGGTTCAACCTGTATTCCTTGTCATATCAAGGGATTATTCAGCAGCTGCCTGTATTTCCACATCCCAAATGTATTTTCAAATGGATTCTGATTTTGGAAATGGCATTGGATCTTGGCTAGACATAATTCAGCTTTAAAAAAGGCATACTCATCCAGAATGCCTGCTTGCTTTGTTAGGCTGTGAGCTTGCGAAGAAGCAAATGGTAATGGGGTTAGGGATGGGAAAAGGAAAGCTGGCCATCTTTCTGAACAGAGAATGAGGAGGAGTAAATTGGTTTCCTAGGAGATAAGGCTCCGTTTTTGAAAGTTTTTCCACAGAAAGATTTCTGTACTGCTGTTTTCTTCTTAGTCATAAGGAGTTCACCATCAGAGAAGCAGCACAGAATTGCCTTTCATCCACAGTTGCCTGGGGTGGCCCAATCATCTGGTCTTTGGTCCTTCCTGTCTGTGCTGGAGCCTAATAAAGGTAACTAATAAAACTAATTGCAATAGACAATTTAGTTATTTAATCACCTATCATTAGGACAGGAACCTAACAGTCGACCCACTGAGAGATCATAAGCTCATAGGTCCTCTATATAATCTCTAAAACAGTTGCTCCACATGCTGCCTTCTGGGCCATTTCTTCCCACTAAATTTTCTGATTCTCTGAAAGGAAGGGAGCACAATAATCTCTTAGCTCAAGGACTTTGATATCAGGAGCTCCTAGCAGATCTCTTAACTTATGAGGAATTAAAAATAGCACTTTATCAAAAAGAGACTGTGACTCTACGGCCCTGTGTGCATGTGATCAGACAGAGCCAAATTCCTCTGCACACGGCCTTTATTTGTTAGGGTCTGTGGGAGGAAACTGAGACAGGCTTAGGTGAGACCATGCAGAAGCTCGACGTTGCCCAGTCCCTGTTTTAGCATTCTCCTCACCTCCAGGGATAACCACTCTTCCCCAAGGTCAAGGAAAGTCCATGCTGACAACTCCAAAGTATTGCCCTGCAGTAAACACATTTCCAAGGGTCTTTCCAGCTCACATCTCTCTTCTCTGAGGGCTGGCATCCTTCTTCTCCCTCAAGTGGGTCCCACTATTCACACTTGTTCCAAAACTATCTGAACTTCTGCTATCTATTGGATTAAACATGGTTGATTTCTAATTCAAGTTGGGTTGGCTAATTTTCCATCCCAGTGAGTTTACGATGAGACCAAGAAATGATCATTTCTGTCTGAGCTGGATCTGAAAATGGAGAAGATGTCAAGAGTTGTACAGCAGTCATGCAGGGGCTGGGAGGGAGTCATATGGAGAAGGGGGAGGGGGAAAGAAGAAGGGAAGGATAGAGGGATAGAAGGAGAATATGAGAGAGAGAGTTGGGGTGGGGGAGAGACTGAGGAGAGGTGGGAATGTTTAGTGCAGCTTATACAAATCCCTCAATGGGTGGGTTTTGTTGTTACTGGTATTTTGAAAACTGTGGAGATAGACAGGGTCCTTGAAGAGAAAAGGTTGTGGTTAGTACAACCTTGCTGAACTCCTCCTCCTTTATTTTATTTTTTTGGACCTTAATAAACCAAACTTGACAGCTTCTATCTTAACAAAAGCATATCCTGAGCAGGGCATGTCTGTACCCTTTGTGTAGAAAATTCAGTGAGGGAACTGCACCATTTAGTTAACCTCACAGCCCTGACCTCTTTAACTTGGAAAGCATGTCATCTGCATGTAGGGTTGGTCAGGTTCAACTTGAGGTATCTTTATCCCCACACTTGCCAGGGAATTAATATTTTCTAAAAATGCGGCAGGATATCTGCAGTTTTTCCAGTCAAGGGAACCATGAACTTTCTTTTTCCTAGGCTTTCCAGCTCTCTTCCTCCCCTTCCCCATCCTATCCTCTATTTATTTTCAGGGAATTACTGCCCTGTGCTTTCTCTAGTCTTCCCATAGACCAAGACTGCAGTGATGTTACTTGGTTTTTGTTCTTCACTGTGAACGCTATGTCAGAGTGAGAGCCACTAGAAGCATATTACCAGGGACGGCTCAGAACAACAGATGTGCCCAGAGGCCAGTTTAGCCCATGTGCCCCAAGTCTTGTCAGGTGTGGCTTCAGGATCAGGACCCCTTTCTTAAGAGTGCAGGTCCTCCATCTCCCTGCCTCAGTCTTCTTTTACTCCTGTGCCCCTTTGCCCCCCCCCCCCCCCATGCCTTCTGTCCATTCCGCAGAATCTGCCTTCAGCACTTTCTGTGGCAACTTCAAATGGCTACCTTTACCTAGCATCTAACCTCCTTCCTGCCCCTTTCCCTTCTTCCCTCCCCTCCCTTTTCTTTGCTGCATGGTGATCAGGCAGAGCTGTCTATTCATAATTTGCCTCAAATTTTCTGACACTGGCCCCACAGGCAGAAATGTCTAGAAAGGAGGAGTGAAAATTGCCCTGCTCAGTCACAGCTCAAGGGTGGGACAGGGAGAACTTGGCAATATGTCCAGGAGCACCAAACATCTCAACTGAGGGCTGTATTAGGTAGGGAATGAAGGCTGAGGCAGAACAACGTGGAGCAATAGCTCAGGAGCCAGGATTCTGATTTTTTAATGATGCTGGACATGGTCTGGGTATGAATGTTTACAAATAGTTTAGAAAAGCTAGGATTATGGTGTGATTTGTTAATACCAGAGAACAAACATTATAAAAATTATGTTAATTGTAAATGTATGAGAATGACTTACCCTTTATAACTAATTACAACATGCACTATAGCGATTATGCACATCATTAATAGGTGTCAGATTAATGTTATTGTAAGTTTTATTTGATCACAATGTAAAAATCCTTAGTTACATGTTCTGTCTTCTTGTCTGATATTGGCTTCGGCTCACAGCTCTCAGTAATCAGAAGCATGATTGGAAACTGAATTAGGACAGAGAACTCAATCTACTCTTTTTTTTTATTTCTTTTCTATTCTAGAGAGAGAGAGAGGGGGGGGAAGCGAGAGGGAGAGAGAGAGAAACATCCATCAGCTGCCTCCTACACACTCCCTACAGGGGATCAAGCGTGCAACCCAGGCATGTGCCCTGATAGGAGGGAATTGAACTCGCAACCTTTCAGTACACAGGACAGCACCCAACCAACTGAGCCACACAGACTAGGGGTCAACCTACTCTTAACAAGACATTTGAATGTGTAACCATAATTTTTTACTTAACACTGTTTTTATATTTGAAAATGCTACAGATGTTCCTATAATATATTTTCCCGAATTTCACTGAGCATGTTAGTCTTGAGCTCTGTTCCATTCCTCTAGAGCTGTGCTGTCCACCAGCCCCACGTGGCTATTGAAATTAAATTAACTACATTAATTCCTCAGGTATACTAGTCACATTTCAAGGGGTCAGTAGCCATGGTGGCTAGGGGCTATGTACAAAGCATGCACAGATGGGACATTTCTGTCATTGCAGGGAGTTCTGCTGGGTAGTGCTGCCAGAATCTCAGTGGTGGGGAAAGTTAGGTTTATCCATCATGTAATGAATGAGCAGGTCACCTGGCTCTGAAATTTCTGCATAGATGTGGGGACCAGGGAACCTCCAGGCCCCAGCTTTGAGAGAGATGATGGAGTGTGGCAGTGACTGACAGGAGTAGCCCCTGCCATGAAGAAGCTGCAGTAGCAGGTTGGAGAGCTCAGGCAGGAAGTGGGAGCGGGCTGCTACTCTTTACTGTTGCCTTGTTCAGTGGGATACAGATCAGTCACATCCAAATCAGCTCAATTTATTAATCTTACAGTAGATGGAGTATTATTTACTAAAACTTCATAGAATGAATGAAAGACATTGCAGACAGATGATTTTTTAAATAATGTCAACACCTTTAATAAATACAGAGCTTTACAGTTTATATACCTCTTTAGTGCATTCTTTCATTGGATCCTCACAACCATGTAAAGTGAGTAAGAAACCTATTATCCTTAACTTCCTGTGGGAAGGTCAGGGCTCAGATTGTTTAAGATGTTTTCTCAGGTTCACCCAGCTGGTAAGTAACAGAGTCATCATTCAAATTCAGGGCTTGGGATTGGAAATGACATGTTCTAAGGCCGTGCGTGGCTTTCAGGTGTCCTTCCAATAAGAGCTTTCCTAGCAGTCCACTGCTAATGTGGTAGGATTCAAGGATGCCTTTGGCCATAGCGTTTCCCAGGGGCCAGTTGATTCAACTTCAATAGGTGTTTTAAGTTGTTGGCGTGCTGCATGGTTTATATTTTTCATGTTTCCCTGACTATGTGTTCAGGTTTTCACAGGCACACTGCCTGGCATTCCAAAGCAGTGGCTTTCACACGTATCCCTTCAATCCCAGAGCCCCATGGAGGGGCCAGGCTGCCAATGGGGGCGGGCACAGTGGGAGGCCTTGCATTTGGGCTTTGGGCTGTTCAGGGCTGATAGGCTTTCAACTATTTTTATATATTTGACATTCCAAACAAAAAATTCACTTGAAAAAGGTTCTTTCGCTAAGCATTAGAAAAGGAATCACTGTTCTAAAGAATTTTTGTGGCAGCTGCTTCCTGTGACAAGAAAGTGGGGCACGCTGAACTCCCAGGTGTCCCCAGGAACAGCGCTCACTGCAGACCACACTTTCTTCCCAGTGAGAAACAACCCCCGGAAGTCCAGTGTCTCCCATACTCTATAAACCAGCCCTAAGGCAGGGCAGGGGACGGAGGGCCCCAGTGCTAGACCAGAGCTCCCCTATAGTCTTATTCTTTTTTTAAAATGTGTTTTTATTGAGTTTTAGACTGAGAGGAAGGGAGAGGGATAGAGAGGTAGAAACATCGATGAGAGATAAATATCATCGATCGGCTGCCTCCTGCACAGCCCCTGCTGGGATCGAGGCATGTGCCCTGACCAGTAATCTAACCGGTGACCGCTTGGCTCTTGGGTTGATTTTCAATCACTGAGCCCCACTGGCCAGGCTATAATCTTATCCTGACACATGGCTCTCATTCTCTTCTCAGGCAGGATTCCTCTTCGCTGCCTGAGCCCACAGCATCTGCCGAGTCTTCCCTCTGTGACTTGACAGTAGGTCCGGAGGGTGTGCTGGCCTTGGCCAGAAGCAGTGGCCAGATCTCTTCAACTCAGAGACACCAATTCTGGCTCACCCAGCCTCTGTATTCTGTTGTTGCTCACCTATTTGCAAAGCAAGAGACTATGAAAAAGGTCAGAGAATTCAGCTCTTAGTTTTCTTGTTCCTCTCTCGATGTGAACACATGAAAATTGATTAAATAAGCCTGGATTTTTACATTATAATTGGACCCTAACATTTATTGTGTAATTAATTTTAAAGCTCTTAATTTTTCAGTGATAGATTTGAATTCACATGATTCTGTTGTCAGCACAAAAAGGGAAAATGAGGGGTATGGCATGGGAATCAGAAAATAAGGTTAACTTATGACAATAAAACAAAAAAAATTCACATGTAGTGGATGAGATCAGCCATCTTAAAGTGTACACACCTTGGAATAATAAAGAAATTGGAGCCTAGAGGACAACACTGTGATATATATATATATATATATATATATATATATATATATATATATATATATAGCAAGACGAGGGTATAGTCTTAAGAAGATGAAATGCACCACCATTTTTGAAATGTAACCCCAATCGTTCCAGGAAACAGATGAAAAACTGATCCTATTCTACAGTAATAACAAGGTCAGGCCACTGACCTGACCAATTGCTCCTGCCCTGTTTGGGCATAGATATCTTGTATGTTGTAATTACATGGTGTTGAGAGGGAGATAAAACCTCAGAGAAGGAGTTGAAGTCTGCAATAATGTTCAACGAATCTGGGATCTAGACACTGGATATTGGGGATAGGAACATTTTGGTTACTGAGAGAGGTGCATTTTCTGGTGGGGTAGCAAAAATTTACCTGGGTTTCCTAGAGCCTAGGTGAATGTGTTTGACTTTTTGAGTACAAGGTATAGAGAAGATCGTCACAGTTTATCTCAGCCAATGGGATTTGTTGTCAGATACATGGGCAAACTGGTAGGTGGTTTATGCTCAGGCCATCAGAATGACTCTCAGGGCTGGAGGCTTCTCAACCCACCAGGTGCATTCAGTGCTCTGGCTCTGCTGCTTTTTGTACCTTTGCTTCTTGTTCTTCATGGCCAAACTAACTTGTCTCCATTTGTTTCTGTATTGTTGCTTCTACTACAACATTTTTTGGTAGGTCGTAAGGCTTTTACTTATTCTCTCTCTCCATATGTTTTATATTCAAAATCTCAAAGATTAGTTGCCATCTAATACAGGGACAAATCCTAGATCTTTAGCTGGTGGCCTCTCTCTGTAGGATCAAGTGAAATGAACGACAAACATCTACCTTTAAAGGAAATTTTAAAAAGTAAGGCTTAGAGGCTTCTCTGGTGGGTGGTAAAATTTGTAGCACCTAGTAGAATCGGACCAGTACAGTGAATTATTGCCCACAAGTCTGTTCTGATTCCTACTCATCAAATAGTTTAAGGCTTATTAAGTTAGTCTAACAGATGCTCTGATTACTAAAGTTTCCTGGCTAGTAGATATAGATACTTTACTCACTGGAAAGAAATGTCCTAAACACAAATTAATAAATTGACATTTTGGTTTATGTGGTGGTTAATTTTATATGTCAGCTTGTCTGGACCTTGGTTTCCAGATGTTTGGTTGAAAATTTTTCTGGATGTTTCTATGAGGGTGTTTTTGGATGATATTTATATTTAAATTGGTTGAATGAAGCAGATTGCCCTCATAATGTGGGTGGGCCTCATCTAATCAGCTGAAGGCCCTGATAGAACAAAAGCCTGACCTTTCACAAGCAAGGAATTCTGTCAGCAGATTTGGATTCCAATACTGGCTCTTCCCTGGGTCTCCAGCCTGAGAGCCCACTCTGTAGATTGTCTTCACAATCACGAGCCAATTTCTTTTTAAAAAAATTATCTTTATTGTTGAAAGTATTACAGATACCTCCCTTTCCCCCCATTGACCCCTTCCACTCTGCTCCCACCCCTTCCCCAGGTCTTTCCCCCACTAGTGTCTGACCATGGGCTATGTGTATATGCACATAAATTCATTTGACCATTTCAGTTCTCACGGTAAACATGCCCCTCATGAGTATATGATGCCGAGCTTTAGTCCTTGCATTTGAAGTAGGAGGTTAGGTCCCTTGGCAAGTCCATCCTGATGGTAAGATTGTGTATCAGGCTAAGGCAGTGGTAGGCAAACTCATTAGTCAACAGAACCAAATATCAACAGTACAACTATTGAAATTTCTTTTGAGAGCCAAACTTTTTAAACTTAAACTTCTTCTAACGCCACTTCTTCGAAATAGACTTGCCCAGGCCGTGGTATTTTGTGGAAGAGCCACACTCAAGGGGCCAAAGAGCCGCATGTGGCTCTCGAGCCGCAGTTTGCTGTTAAGGAATTTGGACAGTGAATCCTAAACTATATCTGAGAATAATATTGTTTCATGACATATTGTTAGGCTTTCTCTATAGAGAAGAGTCAACTTTATTATAGAAAAGCTGCCTATCTAAGCCCTTGGGGATTCATGAGACGCATTTTCAGACCAAAGGAAATATGCAGTTATGAAAGCTGTTTAGCTCAGTTTAATCCAGCATTTCCCTATTTATTTATTTATTTATTTTTTGATTACTGAACCTTTTGTTGTTGTTGAACAATCTGTTGAAATGTCTCACAACACATAACACATTTTTGGGAATGATGCCTTAAAGATTTGATTTATCTACCTTGCATTGTTTTGAGTCATGCTCACAAAACGACCTTTTGATTTCCACGTGGTTGGACCACAAGAGAAAAAGAAGAGCTTTGATCAGGCCAATATGATATTTCTTGATTGTATGGTGTTATATTTCTCACTATAAATTAACACACCAGCCTTTTGATGTTTGCTTTTGTTTCATATGCCTTTTAGTTAGTTAGTGGAGTTGATCTATTTATCATCCAACTTCCATTTACTTTCAAATGCCTGTCTACTCACTAATACCTCCAAAACGAAGGGCAGCCAGAACTTTTTATTGAGTGACAGGTGGAAAATAATGATGAGTTCTGGACTCCAAATACTTGTCCTGATGTCCTGATAATGATGGGGGTAGCCTGGACTACTTGAGAGATAAGTGGATCTTGAAGCTAAACATCAAAATGAAGACCGAAGATTACCACATATTTCTGTGTCCTTAGGCAATCATTTAGGATTTTTTTTTCCTATTAACTAACTGATGGACAATAGCATCAATCTATTACAATGGTTACTATGAAGTGTATTCATACATGTGATCATAAAAGGGTCCTCCAAAGCTTACAGAAAACATGGGGTTAAGGAGGGCCCAAAACAGATCTAAAGTAGCATGTACTAGTTTTATGTTAAAAATCAACCTATAACACAAAGATCTTTTGTAAGAGCAAGTTAATGTTAGAACCAATGGATTTTCCTCTTCTTACACTCAGCTAGCGCTAGACTTTAATATGTATGTGATTTGCACTAAAATCCTCAACAACTCCAAAGAGAAAGTTCAAATAAGAGTAATTGGGTATTATACTATGAGAGTCATGGGGAAAAATGAAAAGACATACAATCACTTAGCCTTAAGAAAATATAAAATATAATTATTATCATAGAAATATTGAATAAACTTCCATAGTTCATTAAACATGAATACATTTAGACATGGTAAATAAACTTTGTAATAGCCTTGTAGGCTTCATTCTTGCCTTGTAGCCGTGTAGGCTTCTTTGAGTCATCAATTTACTCAGAAAGTTTTTCTCTATAAAGTGCTCTGTCTCCAGTTTCTACCTCCCAGAACCTCTCTATTTTCCAATGGTTCTTAATTACCACCCCATGGAGTAAGATTCCAGATTTGTTCTCCATCTGCTTCTTAGGACCTGACATTTAAGAAATTTTCTTCCCACAGTCTATCTTGGCCTAGGCCCACAGTTGTTCTTTGTCTTATTCTTGTTAAACTTCATCCTAGTTCTCATGCAGTGAGAAAGAAGGGCTTTCCCCACCCTTTTTTGGGGGTTTTGGAGAGGAGAGGAGGCCAAGCAATGAATTCCATAGGCACAGTTTTCAGTAAGACCAGGACTTGCAGAAAAAACTTGGAATATTATATTGCAAAAAACTTGGAAAAAACAAGATCTGAATTAGAGAGATCCACTCATCTCAAAGAGAAAGTTCCTAAGAAACATTTTATTTACATTTTCTGTCCTTTGTGCATAAAATGTTTAATTTTAATGTTGCATTAATAAGATTTATCTTTTATTATTATTTTTGAAAGAGTATAATTAAACAGAAGGAAATCCACATGTAATTTTAAACTCCAAATTATAATTATTAAATATTAACATCAAGTTTTCACATTTCAAAATCATATGGTCAAATGTCACTAAACAATAGATGTTTGATTTAAAAAAATTAAAAAAGCCTTATTTTATTTACTAGAGTTTTTCTTACTGTGATCTAGACATAGATTGAAGCTTAATTCTTGAAAGTTTGGTAATTTTAGAATTATAGTTTTGAAAATTAAACTTCTTATTAATCTCAGAAGTGACCACATATATGGTTTTAAGTGCTCACTCTTCTCCTTTCTCTTCTGCAAATAAGAAAAGAACTATGGTATCAATGACTATCCTTCATTTCTTAGTGCTCAAGAAAATTTTACAGAGAAAGTTTCTTCCTAAATCTAAATTTCTGAAAATCTTACAATTCTCCCCTTTCCCCCACCAGGAATTAGTACTAACCTTATTGCCTTGGTTATGGTTATCAGACATATACACTGAGTGGCCATATTATTATGATCTCTGAACACATAATAATCTGGCCACTCGATGTGTGTGTGTGTGTGTGTGTGTGTGTGTGTGTGTGTGTGTGTGTGTATTAGAGGCCTGGTGCATGAATTCGTGCATGGGTGGGTCCAGCCAGCCTGGCCAGGGGGAGGGGACATGGGCAGTTGGCCGGCCTGCCTGCTGGTCGAACTCCTGGTCGAGGGTACAATTTGCATATTAGCCTTTTATTATATAGGATATACACTGAGTGGCCAGATTATTATGCGTTCATAGATCATAATAATCTGGCCACTCAGTGTATATTAAATTTTTTCATCCTTGTTTACCAAGCTTTCAGGGAAACTCAGGAAACGTATGTGGCTTGATATCTGCATTTCTTCTGGTAGTTTTGAACATTGGGTTGGAATGCTGTGGTCACATATTGCATTAATTTCAGCTCTTTAGTAAACCAACCTTCCTTCCTTCCTTCCTTCCTTCCTTCCTTCCTTCCTTCCTTCCTTCCTTCCTTCCTTCCTTCCTTTTTTAGTTTCTGTTAATGCTTGCCAGGGGATATTTTTCCACTGATTTTTAGAGAGAGTGGAAGACGGAAACATGGATATGAGAGAAACACATCAATTAAGCTTCCTTTATTGACAGCTGTGCTGTCCAATATGGTAGTCATCAGCCAACTGTGTCTATTGAGCACTTGATGTGTGGCTAGTATGGACTGAGATGTGCCATAGTGTAAATCATCCCAGCTTTCATAGACTTAGTACAGCTAAACTGTAATAATCCCATTAGTAATTAATGTGTTGATTACATATTGAAATAAGATTTTTTATTTTATTGCATTAAAACATTTATTATTGGAATTAACTTTGCTCTTTCAAAAACTGTTTTAAAGTGTCTGCTGGAACACTTGAAATTACATATATGCTTCACATTTATGTTTCTACTTAACAGTGGTGATCTAGAGCTATTGTGCAATGAAGCATTTTACATGTTTATATTTTCCATATACATTTAAACACTAAAATGTTCATTGTGTCTATTATTTTTGTGAAAGTCTTGTTAAATTTGCTATAATTCTGCATCTTCTTTATCAGAGAGAGCAACTCAATGTAGCATTTTCTTGGTAGGTCAATGTTGTTGGTATGAAGCTCAATTTTTAAAATATTGTGTTTTTTTTTAATGTTCTCATGAGTTAAAAGCTTATAGGGTTATTGCTGTCATATAAAATGGCCCCTGAGTAGTGTGTGATTATAGTTGGGAGTTTAATTATATTTTCCCCAACCTTTTTTTTTTTTTTAAATCCTCAAATGAGGATATTTTTTCCATTGATTTTTAGAGAGAGTGGAAGGGAGGGGGAGACACACGTGCATGCGCGCGCGCGCGCACACACACACACACACACACACACACACAGAGAGAGAGAGAGAGAGAGAGAGAGAGAGAGAGAGAGAGAGAGAGAGAGAAATATTGATATGAGACACACATCATTTTGCAACCAGGGGGCCAGGGATTGAGCCTGCAGCCTTGGCCAGAATCAAACCCAGGACCCTTCAGTCCCCTGGCTGACTTTCTACCCACTGAACCAAACCAGCTAGGGCTCCCCCAATGTTTTTTATTTCTTCTTAAGCATACTTTTGTGCCCATTCCAATGAATGCAACCTGTATGTCCTTTATAATTTTAGAAAACCTAACAATTTTCTAGATAAAGCAGACAAGCACTTATGAGTTCTGTAAGCTTTTTTTTTTTTTCGAACTGTAGGTCTTAGAGCCCATGGCAGGCTCTTCTTCTTCTGTGAATAAAGTCCATGGGCCTTATTATAGCTGGTTTTCTTGCAAGTTAGACACCTTTTAGGCTTCTGGATTAGTGGTCATGAATGAGATATCTGTGGCTGCCAGTGTGTGGCATTTTCAATGACATTAGAATTCATATATACAATTGTTGAGAAAAATCACATAAAAATACATAAGGAATTGATAGGCAATAGCTAAAATTATTCTGTTGATTTCAGCTTTTTAAGACAATGCTGTGGATCTAAGCCATAACTGCTATGTTCAAGCTAAGCAGGCAAATGTGGAATGAACTATGTACGTGTGCAATGTGAACCTGGGTTAGCAGGGATAGCCTATTGTTGTTTAGCAATTCCCCTGATGGTTTTCTTCACTGTCCTCACAGTTGCAGTGAGGGCTAGCTTGTGTACTGCTGCTATTTCCCAGCAGTCCAAAGCTCTATGGCATTGCTTGATGCTGTGCTTTGATATGTTCTTCTAGCATTTATCCTGCTCTTCTTGCTTGTGACTTTTCTGACATCGGCTTTCTTACACAATAGCTCCTTGAGTGTCCTGCTGTCTTTCATTCTCTGCATACACACATTCCTGGGGAACATCCATAGGAGGACGATTTCAATGCCAAACACTGACAATATTCCTATGATGCTGGTGAGAAATCTGATTTTTAAGTTAACATTCTTAGATCTGGGAGGTGTTATTGTTCCCTAACACATAGGCATCTATGATGATGCAGTATAATAGATGGAATATTGCCTTATAAAAATCTATTTATTGGTAAGTTCTATCATTTGAGTGAGGGATTTTAGGATGTCCTGTGCTGCTGATGTAATGTAGGCATTTTGTTGTAGATGTTGACTGAACATAATGATGAAACTGCTTAAAAAGCTCTGTGTGGTGTGTGCAAAAGATGCAGAGCTTTCAGCAAAATGGAAATTTAGAATGTATTCTTGCTTATGGACCCTCATTTTGTAATGCTAGAATAAAAGAGTAATGCTGAATTAGCTCTGCACTTGGTCTAGCAGACTCATAAAAGACACAATGGCATTTTTCATGTTACTTCTCTTCTTCTTTGTCAATAACTCTCAGAAGTAAATGACTTTTTTAGGCATACATTAGTCTATTGCTCTCTCTTGACTCTAAACGAAGCCAAATCATGAGAATACATTTAAAGCCCTGCTAATTTATCACTGGATAAAGTAAGTCATATGGCCAAGCCCAACATCAATGAGGCAAAGAAATATACCCCTATTCCTTTAGGGAGAGTTACTACAGAGCCACATGATACAGATGGTTCTAGTTATTGTAGTGTGGTCAGTGAATCCTCTCTGTAAAATCAAAGCAAGTATAAAACTGGACAAAATTTTTAATAACAACCATTTCAGGGCTGTGGAAAGTGACCAAAAGCAAGTAATAATTGGGAAGTATTTATTCGTGAAACAACGGCAAGAATTTTTGGTAAGCACTGTGGGAATATGCAGCCTTTTTGCTTGGAGTTGCTTCCATGCCTCCCCCGTGTAGGCTGGTTGGTGAAGGCTGTACTTTTGCCAGGGTAGCACTGGTCATGAACTCCAGCAGGTTTGCTTCTGGAGTGGGCAGACTCAGCTTTGGGGTAGAGACGAAAACCCATGGCAATGTCATCTAAAGAGGCAAACTTAGTAGGAAACAACTGAGAAAAACCTACAGCTTTGCTGGCCTGATTCTATTTAGGCAAACTGGCAGACTACCTTATAACGCAATGGGGAGATCTTAGAAGTGAGAGAGGCATACAAGCATGCAATAATCTTTCCACACATTCCTGGCTGACTGGGACTATGAACTATACTAGTACACATGCCCAGAAAAGACCAAAAGGAATCTAGTGGAAAGTAATAGCCAAGCCATATTTAAGAACTAGTTGAGCTTTGAATGCATTTTCCACTCTACACACATTTTTATTAGCAGAGGGTGGAAGTGCTTTGGACTCGAGGTGTTTCAGCAAACCTCTGCATAAATCATTAGGTGCCCATTAAGGTTTTAGTGACACAAGGGTAAGCCTTAATAAGGCACGCTAAAAATTAATTTAAAAACCCCACTTTTTAAAAATCTAAGTAGAAACATTAGGAGCTACATGCAATGTTTTCTTTTTTCCCTCTTAATTTCTTTAAAAACAAAGACTACTTGAAGCAACAATTATAATGCTATATTTTTTGAGGGGGATGGTTTGCTGAATTTATAGATGTGTGTGTATGACAATACCAGCACTAAAATATATTAGAGCAAGTTGCTGTACTTTGTATTATTATTATTTTTATTGCTGTCCTAACGCAGATTATGATAAGTGGAAGATATATATTATAATCCTTAGATGAACTATTAAGAAAATAACTTTTTAAAAATATAGCTAAACTATTAGTAAGAAAGAGCAAGATCCAACTATGTGCTATCCATAAGAGACATGCTTTATATTCAAAGACACAAGTAGTTGGAAAATAAAAGGTTGAAAAAGCAAATAGTATCCATTAAAGAACTCTAGTAGCTTTATTAATATACAAAATAGACTTTAAGATAAAAAATAAAGGAAGTATTTCATAATGATAAAGTTTTCCATGTATCAGGAAGAAATAGCAATTATCGATATGTATAAAACCCTAATAGGCAAATAGACTGAACTGCGGAACAACTGAACAACCAAACAACCGGTCACTATGACATGTGCTGACCACCAGGGGGCACGTGTGGAACATGGCAGGCGTCGGCAACAGGCAGCAGAACGTGGAATATAGTGGGCATCGGCCATGGTGGGATGGTGGAGCAGGTAAGCGAGGGTGCCAGACCAAGGCAGGGCAGGTTGTGAGCCTCTGGTGGTTACTGAAAATTCTTTGCTCCCGCGTGCTGCAATCCTGCCTGGTGCTTGCACCTGCTGCTGGTGCTAGCCCCAATCACTTCGCGCCGTCAGCGGGTGCGAGTGGGGCCAGTGCCGTCAGCGCGTGGGAGCAGCAGTGATGGGAGCGGGACTGCTGGCAGAGAGAGGACGGGGCCATGGCGGGAGGGGCTGGGTGAGGGCATGGAGGATGGGTCAAGACTTGCTCCTGTGCCCACCACAGCCTCACGGCCCACAGTTCCTTTCAAGGTGCATGAATTCATGCACTAGGCCCCTACTTTCTATATATAAAAGCCTAAGCACCCGAAAGACCAAACAACCGAACAAACAGTTGCTATGATGCACAGTGACCACCATGGAGCAGACGCTCAATGCAGGAGCTGCCCCCTAGTGGTCAGTGCGCTCCCACAGCCAACCTCCTGTGGCTGGCCAACCTCCCGCAGTACCTCCCCCTGGGCCAGCCAACCTCCTGCTGGCCCACTTACTGCGGTCCATCCCCCTGGCTGCCTTCCCCTCTGCCCCCAGTCGGCCCTGATCACTGGCCAGACAGAGGGACCCCACCTGTGCATGAATTTGTGCACCAGGCCTCTAGTCAATGTATAAGTATCTAACAGCAGAGCCCAAAATACAGAAAGCAAAGATAGCCAGAATTATAGGAAAATAGACAATTCAATATTATAGTAGTTGAAAACGTCAATATCCTTTCTCAGTAATTGACAGAACTAGACAGAATATCAATAAGGATAATCTAGGCTTGAACAACACTTGAACATGCAACCAACTTAACATAACACAAAACATTCCATCCAACAACTGCTGAATATACATTTTTTTCAAGTGCACATGGAACTCTGCATGAAATGAGTTTAAAGTATGTTTTCTGACTTATAAAAAAATTAAATAACTCAACAACAGAAAGTAATTTGAGACTTTGCAATATTTTGAATTTAAAAATATAGTTTTGTAAAAACAATGAATCAAAGGTGAAATCACAGGCTACATTACATAATATTCTGAATTGAATGAAAATGAAACCCTAACATGAAAATTTATGAAATATAGCTAAAGCAGTCTTAGAGGGGAACTTATTTAAGTGCTTATATTAGACGAGATCTAAAGCCAATAATAAGCTTCCACTTGAAGGAGGTAGATAAAGAAGAGCATATCATTTGACCCAGTGATCCCACTTCTAGGAATATATCCTAAGGAACCTGAAACACCAATGAGAAACAATGTATGCACCTCTATGTTTATAACAGCGCACTTTACAATAGCTAAGATGAAACAGCCCAAGTGTACATCAGTAGATGAGTGGATAAAAAAGCTGTGGTGCATTTAAACAATGAAATACTATGCAGCTGTAAAAAAGGATCTTTTACCCTTTGAAACAGCATGGAAGGACCCTGGATAGTATTATGCTAAGCAAAATAAGCCAGTCAGAGAAAGACAAGTATCACATGATCTCACTCATATGTGGAATCTAATAAACAAAATAAACTGATGAACAAAATAGATCCAGAGACATAGAATCATGGAACAGACTGACGAATCTCAGAGGAAAGGTAGGGGGCAGAGATGGGGGTGGTAGGAAGAGATTAACCAAAGAACTTATATGCATACTAGAGGGCTGGTGCATGAAATTCGTGCACTTGGGGTGGGGGTGGGGCATCCCTTAGCCTGGCCTGCGCCCTCTTGCAGTTCAGGAGCCCTCAGGGGATGTCCAACTGACAGCTTAGACCTGCTCTCAGAGTGGAATGGGCCTAAGCCAGCAGTTGGACTCTTTAGCACTGCCGCCACCGCTGTTGCACTTGCCAACCGTGAGCCTGTCTTCTGGTGCACTGACCACCATGGGACAACTCCTGCGTTGTCAGTGTGCATCATAGCTACTGGTTGTTCAGGTGTTTGGTCGATTTGCATATTAGCCATTTATTATATAAGACTAGAGGCCCAATCTGCACACCAGTGGGACCCCTCAGCCTGGCCTGTGCCCTCTCGTAATCTGTGACCCCTTGGGGGATGCCAGCAGTCTGACATCCCCCGAGGGATGAAGTAGTGTGCAAAGCGGCAGGTGGCAGGGGCGCTGCTGTGGAAATGGGAGAGGCTCGCACTGCCACAGCTGTGCTTGCCAGCCATGAGCCCAGCGTCTGGTGCCCGTCAGTCAGCTGAGCAGCGCTCCCACTGTGGGAGCACACTGACCACCAGCTCCTGTGTTGAGCATCTGCCCCCTGGTGGTCAGTGTATGTCATAGCTACTAGCCAGTCATCCGGTTGTCTGGTCGACTGGTCGCTTAGGCTTTTATATATCTGGTATATAGATATGTATAACCCATGGACACAGCCAATAGTGTGGTGAAGGCCTGGGGGGAGGTGGGATGAAGAAGGTCAATAGGGAAAAAAAGGGGGACATCTGTAATGCTTTCAACAATAAAGATAAATTTAAAAATAAGAAGAAAGAAGAGTACTAGGTTGACCGATTAATAATGGCAGATTTTGTAATCAAAGAAAACTGGATAATTTCAAGAGTAACATCAAAAGTGCTTTATTCAAAGTAATCTCCATCGCTAGCTACACATTTCCCCCATCTTTCAGGTAATTTGTGGATACAGTCTCAATAGAACTTTTCTTGTTTTGAGGCAAACCATTCAGAGACCCAATTTTCCACTTCTTCATATGTTTTGAAGTGCTACTCAGAAAGTGCGTGTGCCATCAATAGGAACAAGTGGTAATCTGAAGGAGCAAGGTCTGGTGAATATGGTGGGTGGGTTAATACTTCCAGGCAAGATCTTTTAACGTGTCTTTAACTGGTTTTGAACTGTGTGATGGTGCGTCATCATGAAGCAAAATTACTTTGCTGTGTCTTCTGGCACATTCTGGTCGTTTCACGATCAAAGCATAGTTCAAATTGATAATTTGTTGTCGGTAGTGATCAGTATTAATGGTTTCACCTGGTTTTAGAAGCTCATAATACACCACACCTTTCTGATCCCACCAAACGCAGAGCACTGTCTTCTTTCCGAAGTGATTTGGCCTTGCAGTTGATGTTGATGGTTGACCTGGATCAACCCATGATTTTGTGCAATTGGGATTCTCAAAATAAATCCACTTTTCATCGCCAGTCACAATTTGATGCAAAAAAGTCTTTCGTGCTGTTGAAGCAACATTTTACTGATGACTTTTTGGTTTTCCATTTGTCTTTGGTTCAGTTGATGTGGCACCCATTTTCCTTCCTTTAAAAATCTTTCCCATTGCTTGTAAACGATAGGAAATTGTTTGCTGAGCAATGTTTTATCTTTCTGCAAGTTGTTTTTGAGTTTGACACGCATCTTCATCCAATAATGCTTGTAATTGTTGGTCTTCAAATTTTTTCGTTGGTCTTCAAACTTGTAATTGTTGGTCTTCATACTTTGACCTGGACGTTCTTTGTCTTTCACATCGAAATCATCACTTTTAAAGCATTTAAACCAGTATTCACAGTATCTTGAGATGGAGCATGTTCACAAAAAGCTTCCTGAAGTATTCAGCAGCACTTTTCTTCAAAATAAAGTAATGAATTAAAATTTCCCGCAAATGCTCTTTTTTTGGCAAAAAATTTGACATTTTTAAGCATAAAAATATCTATGATGTTAACACCTTCAGCAAATTTGACATATGAAGTTTGAAGCTTGCTGTCAATACAACAAAATAGCATACATATCAAATCGCACATATATCAACATATGTGTAACTCCATCTATTGAAAAAAAATCCGCATTATTAACTGGTACACCAAGTATATCAAACCTCAATTAAATAGATAGAGGGACCGAATAATGAACAGGCATGAAATAAGGGAAAACAAGAGAAACTATAGAGAAAACCCATGAAAACTAAAAATTGGTTCATTTAAATTATCAACAAAATCAATAAACATTTAGCTAGACTAACAAAGAGGGACAAAAAGAGAGAGAATAGATAAATTATCAAAATCAGGAAAAGAAGGGAGAATATCACCACAGACTTTCCAGAAATTAAAGGGATTCTAAGGGAATAGCATGATCACTTTATGCCAACTAATTAGACAACTTAGATGAAGTGGTTAATATCTTGGAAAAATAAAATTACAAAACTGTCTCAAGAAAAAAAAAATAGAAACTTGAATAGACCTGAAATGCCTAAAGAGATTGAATTAGTAATGAAATATCTGCCTACAAGGAAAAGCCCAGGCCCAGAAGACCTCACTAGTAAATTTTATTGTACATGTAGGGAGGGTACAGTATCAAACTATACAAATACCATGAAGTAAGGGTATCTTGAAACTCTATATTTTTGGTATCTATTATGCAGCAGAAGCCACATTACATTTTTCAGTATTATCTAAAGTTGCATTGCAATTTAAAAATATTATCTTTAATTTTATTATTAAAAAATTCATTATTTCATTTTTTCCATCACCATTTATCCCCTATATGCTCTCTTCCATCTCCACCCACTCCACTTCCCCAGGCAATCACCACACTGTTGTCCATGTCCATGAGCTCTCTCTTTTTCTTTCTCAATCCACCCCGCCCCCCGCCGCCAATATTCTCTTAAATTTTACCTTTCAGTTTTGATGTTTGCATATTCTTGCCAGGAAAAATACTTATATATAATTCTAATTATCCTAGCTGTGGACCACTAACCATGTATGGACCACTAACCCTTATGGAGTCCTGCAGTCTCTCATCCTCTTTCAAGTCCCAGCAACCCATGGGACTGTTGTCCCCCTAATCTCCTCAAGCACTGTTTGTCCCCCTAATCTCCTCACCTTCCTTATGGACAGTCATTCCCTTGCCTGTGACTATTCTCACTCTTCCAGGTATGGAGGATGGTGCTTTTTCTCACTTGGCCCTCTGTCACGCTCTGTCAGCAAGGGCCACAAATCTGTGTCATCAAACAACTGGGCCGGGCAGAGTGGCCACAAGGAAGTTCTGTGTAGTCTGTGCTCTCCACCACAGGAGGTGGCCATACCAGTCCTGCAGTGGTGTCTGGAGTGAGCTCTCTGCACAACAAAGCTCTGTGCTGCCCTACTGTGGAAATGGAAAAGATGCCTTTCTACTTTTAGGGTGGCATTGTGTTAGATGTGTCCCAAAGGCTGCTTGGGTCCCAAAGGGGTGGAGAGTTTAGAGAGAGATTTTTAGTTTTACTCAGAACTTTCTTTTTCTTTAGGCTCCAGACTTGCACGGAGGGAGCCGTGTTTGGAACAGATTTGCATAATCTCAGTCATGCTGTTAGCAGAATCCTTATTCTCCTCTGACTAGAGAGGTAAGTCTTATCATGCCTGCATCCTTCCTTGCCACTAAGCCAGGACCTCCTGAAAACAGACTTCCATCAGGCTACCTCAATTTGACAGGCATATTCAGGCATGCCTGAGCATGCAGCAGTGGATGATGCTCAGTAGTGACCTTTACTATATTTGGGACCTGACCATGGTTATTGAGAAAGCTCTTGAATACAGCTTCCTGGACAATGGACTTTTTTTAAAACTCTTGGATCTATTGTTTCTTTTTACCTTGTTAGAATTATCTTTATTTAAGTATCAGAACTTTAAAACTATTTTATAAAACACCATTTACAATTTTGATAGTAGAAGAACTCCTCTTTTTCTGGATTGTGGCCTCATAAGCAAGATGATGAACAGAACATAAATTTGTGTCACACTGAGAGAGATCTTTTGCACAGTCATTGTGACTCTAAGTCTGACAGTCAGAAACTGACCGATGGCATGTGTGGAAACTCTGCTGTCACAGGCTGTTATTTGCTTTCCCAAGTCTATTATCTCTTGGTTTCTTAGTAACCAACTCCTTGCAATGGACTCATCTGAGTACTTCATTTCCCAGCTTCCCTTGCACATTGATGTGACCAATAACACCTAAGTGGAAGACCTTAAGAAGGCCCCTTAAAGGTGAGAGGATGAGCATTCTTTTCTCCCCTTCCTTTTTCATGGGGATGTGATTGCTGGAATTAACCCATGTATTGGAATTGCAAAATCAGCCTTAAGAATGGAAGCCGTGCATTAGGAAGGTTGAGAGGAAAGATGCAGAGAGTGTGGGTCTTTAAGGACTTTGAGGGGTCCCATGGTGCTCTTTATTTTTAGTTTAAGAAAGAAAGAAAGTTCTATGTAGTTTAACACACTTATTGTTTTTCCTGGAATACATAGCTAACTGTTATTTCTAAAAAAAAAAAAATTAGATAAGCACAAGAAGAAGATGAAATATTCCTTGTGGCAGAAGAATAAAGCACCTGATTATGTTCTATTGAAGCAGGAATGGTTCCCATTATAAACATTTCAAAAGAGCAGCTGTTACAGCATCTAGTTTATTTGAAGCATTTCAAATATTAGTTAAAAATAAATGTTTATGTTTATGAATCACAGTCATAAATGGCTCTGAAATGAAGCTGGAATAAATACCAAACCTCTCAGATTGAAGTCAGAGAGCACAATCCTGTTTCCCAGGCTGTGTCTCCTGGGGCCTTTGTTAAGAACAATGCTAAATAAACGACAATTCTGGTCCACAAAATGGACCCCATATTGCCATATGTCAATTGTCTTAATTCTTCTGCCCCTAAGGAATGGCTATTTATTTGTTAAAATGTAATCCATATAATAATAAATTCAAATAGTAGTATGATAGAAGGTATCCTTTTTGAAAAAATACCTTTTAAAATTGGTTTTGAGAGAGATAGGAAGGGAGAGAGATAGAGAGATAGACACATCGATGTGATAGGAACATCATCAATCGGTTGCCTCTTGCACACCCCCTACTGGAGGTTGGGTTGACGCTCAACCGCTGAGCCACACTGGCTAGGCCAGGAGGTATCCTTTACATCACTAAAACCACCATCTATTCTATTTTAGAAATCTCGACTAAGATTTTTTCAGGTGTAGAGGTATAATTGACAAAATTGTAATATAGTTAAGTGTAAAACATGATGATTTGATATACATATACATTGTGAGAGGATTCCCCCCATGGAGTTAATTAACACATGCATCACCTCACCTGTTTACCTTTTTTTTTCTTTTGGTGAGAACATTTAAGTTCTACTCTGTTAGCAAATTTCAATTATATAACACAGTATTATCAGCTATAGTCACCATGTTACATATTAGTTTTTCAGACCTTATTCAAACACATTTTTTTGTGCTTACCACAGTACCTTATTCAAACACATTTTTTTGTGCTTACCACAGTGACTAGTATATTTTAGTCTTCTTATTTATTTAAAAACTAGAGGCCTGGTGCACAGATTTGTGCACTGGTGGGGTCCCTTGGCCTAGCCTGCGCCCTCTCGCAATCCGGGATCCCTCGGGGATGTCAGATAGCCGGTTTTGACTCGATCCAGACAGGAGGGAGCCCGATCCCCGCAGGCCTGATCCAGACAGGAGGGATCCTAATCCTGTGCATTGAGCATCTGTCCCCTGGTGGTCAGTGTGCATTATAGCAACCGGTTGACTGGTCATTCGGTTGTTTGGTTGCTTAGGCTTTCATATATATAGATTATGGTAAGTCAACTATTCCAACTAGATTAATTCCCAGAAGACAGGAGCTATGTCTTAAGTGTTTGGCCCAAGCCATTTGCCTATAAGAGTCATAATCATAATATGTCAAAGACAGATTAAAATACAATTAAATTTAGGCCCTCGTAATATTGCAGGACATCTGGGATTCAGATATTGTGGGGATTGGAGTAATGCATCTAGTTATTTGGGTTTAGGTGCTCTGGCATCTGAAACTGGTGCTCTACCCAGGTCTCTTACATCCACAATTTATATGAGTGGAGAATTCTCTTAGGAGA
Source organism: Eptesicus fuscus (assembly GCF_027574615.1). Lineage (NCBI taxonomy): Eukaryota > Metazoa > Chordata > Mammalia > Chiroptera > Vespertilionidae > Eptesicus > Eptesicus fuscus. Next base: position 82,572,776 of record NC_072479.1, read on the forward strand.
CGATCAGCTGGTACCCTGACCACTCCATTTCTAACTGAGGTTCAAATATATATAATCATTTCTGTTGTATGGAGGTCACTCTGAGGCTGGTTGCAGGATAGGAAAATGGGCCTCTTAAAGGTAAGTTTTTCACAACTACAAAGTGGGCCTGCCATGAAACTGAGTTTAGTATCTAGATATAGGTTGTAAGAAGAGAGTGATGGTTCTGGGTAGAGTGTGGACTGGCATGGAATTCATCCTTGCCCAGTGTATTAGTTTCCTAGGGCTGCCATAACAAATTATCACAAATTTAGTGGCTTGAAACAACAGAAATGTATCCTTTCACAGATCTGGAAGCCAAGATTCTGAATCAAGGTGTTGGTAGGACCCTGTTACTTGGGAAGGCTATAGAAGAGACTCCTTTCTCGCTTCCTCCAGCATCTGTTGGCAGTGTAACTCCAATCTCCACCTCTGTCTTCGTTCTTGTGTATCTATTTCTCCTTCTATATTCTTTTAAGAACTAGTTATTGGATTTTGGGCCCACCGAATCCAGGATGATCTTATCTCAAGATCCTTAACCTAAGTACATCAGCAAAGACCTTTTTCCAAATAAGGTCACATATACAAACTCTGGGTGGTTTACCTGGGGGTAGACGGCCACTATTCACCTGACTAGAGCCCACCTTCTGGCTCCCCCAAATTCATGTCCACTCCACATGCAAAATACATTTATTCTATTACAGCATCCCCCAAAGTCTTAACTCATTACAGCATCAACTCTTAGTCTAAAAATCTCTTGTAAATATCATCTGCTCAGAGGCTCCAAAGTCTCATCATGTAAATCATGTATGGGTGAGACTCTGGTAACATCTATCCTGTGGCAGACTTTCTCTTCATCTGTGAACCTAGAAAATAAATTGCTTCCAGAATACAATGGTGGAACAGGTATAATACAGACATCTATATTACTAAAGGGAGAAATTGAAGGAAATAAAGGGGCCACCAGTACCAAGCAAGCCTGAAATCTGGCAAGGCCACTTCCATTAGGTATCAAGGTTTGAGAATAATCTTTTGAAGCTCGAGATTCCTTCCTCTGTGCCTCTGGCTCCTTCATCCTCTTCATCTTCAGTGCCACTGTGCTCTGTACTGTTGGCTGTGGCTCCATTGTCTTTGGCCTTTGGGCCCACAGCAGCCCCACCTTCTGAGTCATTCTTCCTTTTCCTTGAAGGGAGCACATATTTGCAGCTGAGTAGCTCAATAAGTCCATTTACTGCTTTTAGAAACAGACAATCTTTTTCATTTTATCCAGTCTCTGTCCCTATAAGTCCAAACTGGTAATGTTTGTGCCTGTATAATATTATTTAAAAAACCTTGTGGGCCTCCTGTGTGCTCATACCACAAGAGGATTCTCCACAGATTCTTCCTGGATAACCTTATCTCTGTTTTTGGCTTCTGCTGAGATGGTTGATTAGAAACACCTAATCCTATCTAATAAAAGAGAAACATGCAAATTGACTGTACCTTCGCTACACCCACAAGCCACGCCCACCAGCCAATCAGGAGCAAGTATGCAAATTAACCCAACCAAGATGGCAGTGGCCACAGAGCTGGAGTGAGCAGGAGGCTTGGGTTACCCCCGGTGATGGAGGAAGCCAAGCTTCCTGCCCGCCCTGGCCGGCTCTGGCCTCCGCTCAAAGCTACAAAGTTTCAATTATAGAAGATAAATAAATCCCAGATACCTGCTTCCAGCCGGCCTTGGCATCTGTTCAAGGAGGCGCTGAAAGGAAAAAAAAAGCAAAAAAGAAGGGGCTAGGAACTTGGGTCGCTGGGGGCCATGGCCAGCTTGCAAACAGCCATCAGCCCTTCACCCAGGCTGGCCACACCCCCATGGGGTGAGGGTCCTCACTGGGGGGCTTGGCCAGCTTGCAAACAGCCATCAGCCCCTCACCCAGGTTGGCCAGGCACCCCAGCGGAACTCCCACCCTGATCCGGGACACCCTTCAGGGCAAACCAGCCAGCCCCCACCCGTGTATCAGGCCTCTAGCTATACTAATAAAAGGGTAATATTCTAATTAGACTGGGATACCTTCCAGGAGACCTTCCAGACATTCTTCTGGACAAAGCCATGGTGGCAGGGCTGAGGTACAGGTGGTTAGAGGCCAAGAGGGGAGGGCAGTTGTGGGTGATCAGGCTGGAGAGGGGCGGGGCCATTGGGGGTAAGCAGATCAGCAGGGAGGCCAGTTGGGGGTGAGCAGGCCATCAGTGGGGATCAGTTGGAGGTGATCAGGACAGCAGGGGGGGCAGTTTGGAGTGAGCAGGCCAGCAGGGGAGCAGTTGGGGGCAAGCAGGCCAGTGAGGAGGGAAGGTGGGGGCAAGCAGGCCAGCAGGGGGGACAGTTGGGGGTGAGCAGGCCAGTAGGGGAGGCAGTTGGGGGCGAGCACACTGGCATGGGGGACAGTTGGGGGTGATCAGGCTGGTGGAGGGCATTTGGGGGTGAGCAGGCCGGCGGCGGGGGCAGTTGGGGACGAGTAGGCTGGCAGGCAGAGTGGTTAGGGGCAATCAGGCAGGCCGGCAGGCAGGTGAGTGGTTAGGAGCCAGCAGTCCCGGACTGTGAGAGGGATGTCCAACTGCCAGTTTAGGCCCAATCCCTGTAAACCAGCAGTAGGACATCCTTTGAGGGGTCCCAGATTGGAGAGGTTGCAGGCCGGGCTGAGGAACACACCCCACCCTTGCATGAATTTCAACCTCAAAATTCTTTCAACCTCTCCCATGGACACTCCCCCTGTGCGTCCCTCCCCCATCTGGACCAGGACCATGGCAGCGGCAGGTGCAGTGGGGCTGGGATGAGCGGGAGCAGAGTGGCCACCAGTATTTTCAATAAAAGGTTGCCCAGCCACACTATTGGCTTTTACTCCAGAGCAAGCTTTCACAACAATAAATTTCTTAATTTTAGCACCTTTGCAATATGGATAGGCAGAGACCCTGTCAAATCATCAAGTACTGAGTCCTTTTTGCTTATCAATTTCCCCCTCAATTTATTGTTTTCCTCTAACATCTATATATATATATAAAAGCCTGAGTGACCAGTTGACCCTTCAACTGGTCAACTGGTAGCTATGACGTGCACTGACCACCAGGGGGCAGACACTTAATGCAGGAGCTGCCCCTTGGTGGTCATTGCGCTCCCATAGTGGGAGCACAGCTCAGCTGACCGACAGACTCCAGACGCCTGGCTTATGGCTGGCGAGCACAGCTGCCCTCACCTCTCCCATGGACACTCCCCCTGTGCGTCTCTCCCCCACCTGGACCGGGACCATGGCATCAGCAGGTGCAGTGGGGCTGGGATGAGCGGGAGCGGAGTGGCACAGCAACTGGCCTGGGCTCAGGCTCCTCCCCGGCCGCCTGCTGCTCCTCGAACTACTACATCCCTTGGGGGATGTAGGACTGCCAGTTTCTACATCCCTCAGGGACGTAGGACTGCTGGTTTCGGACTATCCCCGCAGGCCAGGAAGAGGAACCCCACCCGTATACTGGGCCTCTAGTTTTACTACAAGCAACAAGGACCTTTAACAACAGTACCTTTAACACTTTGCTTGGAAATGTTCTCAGCTAAATACTCAAGTTCATCTCATGAATTCTGCTGCCCCAAAGCAGAAAATCGTTCATCCAAGTTCTGCCACTTTTTAACAAGGACCACCTTTCTTCCAGTTTCCAATAACATGCTTCTCTTTCCTTCTGACATCTCACCAGAAGTAACCTTTGACATCCACATTTCCACCAATCATCCCCTCAGAGCGATGTAGGATTTTTTTGTTGAGCACCTCACAATTCTTTCAACCTCTATCCATAGCCCAATTCCAAAGTCACTGCCACATTTTTAGGTAGCAGCAACCTACTTCCCAATGCCAAAACCTGTATTAGTCAGAGTTCTACCAGAGAAACAGAAGCAGTAGGAAATACAGAAATCTTATTCTATTTATCTATCTGTCTATCTATCTATCTATCTATCTATCTATCTATCTATCTATCTATCATCTATCTATCTATCTATCTCTATCTATCTATCTATCTATCTATCATCTATCTATTTCAGGGAATTGGCTTATGTGATTGTGCTGACTGGCAAATCCCAATCCCAGGGCATGTCAGCTGGCTAGAAACCCTCAGACAGGAACTGAAGCTGCAGTCCATAGACAGATTTTCTTCTTTCTCAGGGAAATACCATTTGTACTCTTTTTTTAGAAACAGCTGTATTGAGAGATAATTCACATGCCATACAATTCACCTGCTTAAAGTATAGTTTAAATATTTTCATACATATGTGCACCTATTAGCACAGTCAATTTTACAATATTTTCAAACTTCTAAAAGAAACCCCATATTACTTTTTAAAAAATATTTTTTTTATTTATTTCAGAGAGGAAGGGAGAGGGAGATAGAAACATCAATGATGAGAGAGAATTATTGATTGGCTGCCTCCTGCACACCCCCTATTGGGGATTGAGCCCACAACCCAGGCATGTGCCCTTGACCAGAATTGAACCTGGAACCCTCCAGTCCGCAGACAGACACTCTATCCACTGAGCCAAACTGACTAGGGCGAAACCCCATATTCTTTAACTATCACTTCCCATTCCCCTATTCCCTGAATTTACTTTCTCTGATCCGCAACCTGAAGGAACCACTAATCTACTTTCTGTCTCTATGAATTTATCTATTTTGGATATTTATTAGTACATACTTAGACTCATATAGTATGTGGTCTTTTGTGACTGGCTTCTTTCATTTAGCATATATTTTTAAGGTTTACCTATGCTGTAGCATGTATCAATACTTCACCCCTTTTTATGGCTGAATAATATTTCATTGAATGGATTGTCAGATTGTGAAATGAATTATCCATTCATCTGTTGATGGACATTTGGGTTGATTCTACATTTTGGCTATTATAAATCATGCTGCTATAAACATTTGTGTTCAGTGTTCTGTGTAGACATATGTTTTCATTTCTCTTGGGTATATGCCTCAGAGTGGAATTGCTGGATCATATGATAACTCATTTTTAATCATTTGAAGAACTGCCAGGCTGTCTTCCAAAGTGGCCGGGGCCATTTTACATCCTCACCAGCACTGTATGAGGGTTCCAATTTCTCCACATTCTCATCACTTGCTGGTTTTCTAACTTTTTTATTCTAGCCATCTTAGTATATGTGAAATAGTATTTTATTGTGGTTTTAATTTCCTTATGATGTTTAGCATTTTTTTACATGCTTATTGGCCACTGTATATCTTCTTCAGAGAAACGATTATTTGGAAATCTTGTCCATTTGTTTTTGATTATTTGTCTTATTATTGAGTTGTAAGGGTTCTTTATGAATCATATAAAGTATCTTATCAGCAATGTGACTTGCAAATATTTTCTCCCATTATGTGGAGTTTTTCACTTTCTTGATAGTGCCCTTTGAAGCACAAAAGTTTTAAAATTTGATGAAGTCTAATTTATTTTTTATTCTGTTTCCTGTGCTTTTGATGTTATACTGGTAGCTAATAATCCTTTGATAAATGCAAGGTCATGAATATTTTTTCCTACATTTTCTTCTAGGAAATATAGTTTTTTGCTCTTACAGTTAGGTCTTTGATTCATTTTGAGTTAATTTTTGTATATTGTGTGAGATGAGGTTCAACTTAATTCTTTTTTAAAAAGTAAATTTTATTGATTTTTTACAGAGAGGAAGGGAGAGAGATAGAGAATTAGAAACATCGATGAGAGAGAAACAGCTATCAGCTGCCTCCTGCACACCCCCTACTGGAGATATGCCCGCAACCAAGGTACATGCCCTTGACCGGAATTGAACCTGGGAACCTTCAATCTGCAGGCCGACACTCTATCCACTGAGCCAAACCGGTTAGGGGTCAACTTAATTCTTTTTCATGTGACTATTCATTTCTTGAGAAAACAATTATTTCCCATTGAATGGTGTTAGCTCCCTTGTCAAAAATCAGTTTATCATGGGTGTGTAAGTTTATTCTGGGGCTCTCACTTCTATCCCATTTACCTATATATTTATCTTTGTCCCTACTGTACTATATGTCATTGTTTTATAAATACATTTTGAAATTGGGAGGTGTTAGTTCTCCTTTATTATTCTATTTCAATATTGGTTTGCCATTCTGAATCCTTTGCAATTACTTATCAATTTTAAAATCAGCTTGTCAGTTTGTATCAAGTCAGCTGGGATTTTGATAGAGATTGCATTGAATCTGTAGTTTAGTTTGGGGGTGGATACTGCCATTTTAACAATGATAAATCTTCCAATTCATAAACATGGGATGTTATGTTATTTATTTAAATCTTTAATTTCTCTCTACAATGTTTTATAGTTTTCAGAGTATAAATTGTGTGCTTCTTTTGTAAAAGTTATTTCTTAGTATTATATTCTTTTTGATGTATTGTGAATGGAATTGTTTTTTTAATTTCATATTCAGATTGATCATTACAGGTGTATAGTAATGAAATTTATTTTTTGTGTATTGCTTTTGTATTCTACAGCCTTTCTTAACTCATTTATTAGTTCTAACAGATTTTACTTAGTGAATTCCTTAAGACTTTTCTATATATAAAATCATGTTGTTTGTGAAGAGAGATGGTTTTATTTCTTTCCAAATAAGATACTAGTTATTTCCTTTTCTTCCTTTATTCTCATAGCTAGAAGCTCACGTAATATGTTGAATGGAAGTGATGAGAGTAGACATTCTATCTTGTTCCTGAACTTAAGGGGAAGTATCTTGTTTTTTACCACTCTGTATGATATTATCTATGGCTTAGTTTTGCTTATATGGACTTCCAACTAATTGGAGGAGCCCCCAGCCCTCAATTATTGAGAATAATCACCTTTACTTAAAATTCAAGTGATTGTAGGTATTAACTACATCTACAAAATACTTTCACAGCAATATCTAGATTAATGTTTAATTGAATAACTGAGGTCTGTAGCCTAACTAAATTGACATATTAACGATCACATCTAGGTTTTTTGAAAGGTGGGTGTACTCTGAGAGGAAATGGGTATGTGTGTGAAATAAAAGAGACATAATAGTAAACTCCACCAGGCTTTGGAGCGCCTTGTGTGGAACTCAAAGAGGATTATCAAAGAGGAGCACTCTCTTTCTCATTCCCTAGAGTGATGTGGAGGTGCAGCATTAGGGCTTTCATTTTGTTGACATGAGATTTTCTAGGGGTGTCCTAAAATTCATCTTTTTCCTGAACTACAACTTGGTGAGTGTCCCATAAGCAACTCACATTAAAAATATTAAAACAGAACTTATTTCTCCCTTATAAACTCTGCCTCCTTTTTCTTTTTAGCTTTGCTTCTGTTCTAGTCTCTACCTAAATGCATGGCATCATTGAACACCATTGTAACAGTGATTTTTCTTTTCTTTTTTAAAAAACATATTTTTATTAATTTTACTGATTTCAGAGAGGAAGGGAGAGGGAGAGAGAGAGAGAGAAACACTGCCTCCTGCATGTCCCACACTGGGGATCAAGCCCGCAACCTGGGCATATGCCCTGACTGAGAATCGAACTGTGACCTCCTGGTTCCTAGGTTGATGCTCAACCACTAAGCCGGGCACAAGAATGATTTTTCCAAAATCCTCATCTGATGACCCAACTACTCTGCTTAAAACTCATCATTAGCCCAGCTGGTGTGGTTCAGTGGTTGAGTGTCAACCTATGAAACAGGAGGTTGTGGTTGGATTCCCTGTCAGGGCACATGCCCAGGTTGTGGGCTCGATCCCCAGGGTGGGGCGTGCAGGAAGCAGCTGGTCAATGGTTCTCTCTCATCATTGATGTTTCTATCTCCCTCTCCCTTTCTCTCTGAAATCAATAAAAAACGTTAAAAAAACAAACGAACCATCATTAGCTACCCATTGGCTAGAGGAGGGTAGCTAGAAACTCCAAACACAAGTACCACCCGAGTACTTGCATTTATCTGAACATATCATGTTGTTCCACATCCCTGTACGTTTGCTCTGTCCTTTCCATCTGCTGTGAATGCCCACTGCTTCCCACTGCTACATCACACCTGTTACCCTTTAAGACTCAATATCTAAAGGATATGGAGGGAAAAAAGAGTCTTCAAAGAAGATTGAGGAAGAATTATACATGAGAAGAGATATAAAAAGTATTGTATTCTGAATAGTTTGAGGAAATAAAATAGTTACTAAAAAAAGATTGAGATTACAAAACATCAAAACAAAATATTTCCTTGGGACTCTAAGAAGATGGCAAACTTTTATTTCCTTGTAGTCTAACTTTATATTAGAATATTCTCAAACATAAAGATACACAAGTGGTTTGTAATGTCCCGGTACAACTTTTTAAAGCTTAATAACTTGGTTTGTAGGACAGAAGCATTGTATATATGGTATCTAAAGTCAAAAGAAGTTTTCTTCTTAAAAGTGATACTGACTTTAATTCCATAGCCAAGGTTATCCATTATCTTCTTGATTATGGCAGCCACTTGTGTTATTTGTCACAGTCCTGCAATGAGTGTATATTATAACTGTGTAATACGGTTGTCCTAGAGTTTAATAAATTCACTTTTGGACTTTCTTCATAACTCCAAACTAAGTTATTGAACTTCAAGATGTACAGGGGAAAAATTGAATATACAAGGGTTTTATGAAGAGTCTGCATATATTTATGTGTAAATATGTGCACGTCCAATATGTATGGGTGCATATGCAACAAAATTTCCTGGTGCTATTTATTTTTCTTTTAAAAATATGTTTTTATTAATTTCAGAGAGGAAAGGAGAAGGAGAGAGAGAGAAACATCAATGATAAAAGAGAATCATTGATCAGCTGCCTCCTGCATGCCCCCTACTTGGAGATTGAGCCAGCAACTGGGGCATGTGCCCTGACCGGGAATTGTACCCTGACCTCCTGATTCATGGGTTGTCTCTCAACCACTGAGCAACACCATCTGGGCTTTCTGGCACAATTTAAAATCCATATTCTTTTACCCTGTCCTGAGTGGAATGAAGTTAAAATTTGTTATCATCTTTCTTAGACACACACACACACACACACACACACACACACACACACACACACACATATACACTGAGTGGCCAGATTATTATGACCACCCCATCAGTACTTCTTTGGGCCGCCTTTTGCCTTCAATACTGCAGCGATTCTTCTTGGCATTGACTCCACGAGATGTTGAAAGGTGTTGCGAGGAATCTGACACCATGCCTGATGAATAGCACTGTCCAGTTCTGTGAGATTTGATGGTTGTGGAACCAGCTGCCTGATGGCTCTTTTAACTTCGTCCCACAAATGCTCAATTGGATTGAGATCGGGTGATTGTGGGGGCCACCTAAGCAAGGTAAAGTCTCCCTCATGTTCTTGAAACCACTCCTGCACAATATGAGCATTGTGGCATGGCGCATTGTCTTGTTGGAAGAAGCCATCTCCATTGGGATACGCCATCAACATGATAGCATGAACTTGATCAGCAACGATACTTAGGTATGTTGTCCTATTCAGACGTTGTTCCACACGAATTAAAGGGCCCAAATCATGCCAGGAAAACACCCCAAACCATAACACTGCCCCCACCAGATTGAAGGGTTGTACTTATGCATGTGGGGTGCATGCTTTCATGCTGTTTCTGTGAAATTCTCACTCTGCTGTCTGCATGATGCAACTGGAAACGTGATTCATCGGACCATATGACTTTTTTCCAATGCTCGACTGTCCAATCCTTGTGTTCCTGTGCGAATTGGAGACATTTTATCTTGGTAACTGCAGACAGCAAAGGTGTTCGAACAGGCCTTTGGCTTCCATATCCCATAAGATGCAGTGTACGGCTAATTTGCCTACAAACGTGGTTATAATAATCTGGCCACTCAGTATATATACTTGAATACTGTTACTTGGCCATCTCTTAGCCTGTTACAGGACAAAAATGATCTAGTTCTTTTCATTTGTCTTTCTGCTATTTCCCAAAAGTAAAATAATCCCATTTTACAGAATGCTGTCAAATTCATGGTGAGCTTTAGGGGGACAAAACTGGGGTTCTCTATTTCAGGAAATAGGACTAAAATGTAGAATAGAGAAAGAGGCTTATTCTTCCTCAGGAATTGCTAGGAAATGATTGCATTTGTCCAAATAGTAAAATGATTACAGCAATAATAATACCATTTTACATGCCAGGTGTAATTTGAGGATTTTAAAAACACTTTAAAATATTTTAATAGGCTTGGGGTAGTGAACACACATACAATATACAGATGATGTATTATAGAATTGTATACCTGAAACCTATATAATTCTATTAATTAATGTCACCCAAATAAATTCAATAAAAAAGTAAAAAAAGTTAAATAAAAAAATTTTTAAAGGGAACAATGGAATTTGGTTGCTTTGCACTTCAGAAAACTGAAAACCTAACGATTCTTAACCTTTTGGCATTTTCTTTTGAAGTGAAAAGTGGCCCCTGGCTTCAACCATGTATGGGATGTGACATTCACTGATAAGCGATCCAGAGAGAAAGACCTATTATCCTGTATGATTACATTCTAGTTACTGCTCAAGCACATTTTCCATTATTCAAATGTACATGTGTGATTTTGTATCTTTGACTAGTTTTAACGTTAGGATACTTTACTCTCCTGAAAGACTTTAGTTCCAGTAGGGCTTTCTCAAAAATGGGGATATATTCCAAGTGACAAGGTCCCCTTAAGTCTCTGTGGAAATGAAGACTGAGATTTCAGTTCGGCACAATTATTGCATACCAGATGGTGGAAAGAAGGATCAGCTGCATTGGTGGGAATGGTTGAGAATTAGTCTGTGGTTTATGCATTTGAAATTATCTCTGGGCATGTGTAACAAGGGCAAAGTGGCCTGAAAGAGAAATACCTCCATGTTACATAGGGCACATATTTTGGATCCCAGATCCCAACTGGAAGAAGAAGGCATTGTCTTTCCTTATTCATGCCCAACAAAAGACTGAGATGTTCCTGAGCAGAACTGAGGAGCAGAGAGGGAGCAAGAGAGAAAGGAATAATAGTGTTTTCACACTTTGGGATCAACCCAGTTCTGCTAACTTGGTAGCTGTCTGCAATACGTTGGCCTCACACCTATTGGATGGAAACTTTGCTGAAGAGAAGGGATGAATACAGAAGAGGTGATGTAAGGACACATGTTTAATAAACAAGGTAAGAAACCAGTGCATTCACTTCTTTCCCCAAAAAGAAGTTGATATAAACATTAGGTAAGAGGAACTTTGTGTTCAAATCTACTAATAACGACCACATACCGTATTCTCAAACTCCTTTTGATTAGCCTTAAACTTCTCATTCCATTTGAATATTCTACAAAATGTTTTTTTTAGTTCAAAAAGATCATTAAAACATCTTTGGTACCATAAAGCTATTGAGCCTTCCCTTTTGCTCTTGTAAAGTGTTAACTTCAAAAAACAAACAAACCCATTCACACCTGTAAAGAATTTTTGTGAGTTTATTTGAATCAAACTGTCGACAATTGCTGGGAAGCAGAATCTCAATGTATTGGGATAATACTACTGAGAATGGCATTTTTTTTTTGCCTTAGTTTATACATTACAATCAAAGGAGGAGACACAAGTGGGTTACATTAAATCCATTTGTGCTAGATTAGGGAGATGGGAGAAAGCTAGGGGGCAGGGAGAGAACCTCTGGGATTGGATAAAAAGTAAAATGATAGACACTTCTTTTACTTAGGTGGCTACAACATAGTTAACAGTTAACATATCAATTAACATGATAACAATAACAATGAAGGAATTTGTGGTCTCTAGTCCTGGTGCCCTGGTGCATTTGGTTGTGCCCTGAGGGATCCGGAAAAAGGGAAGTTACAAGTTACCCTGACATTTCAAAGTATGTTATGTTATCTTAGATGCAAAAAGACAATAGGCTCGGTTAAAGATGGACCTTTGTCAGGAAGATACCAGCCTAGGACATGACTATCCACCATAACTGCTTTTAGTTAAAGTTTTAATTTCAGGCCATCCTTTATGGTTACTTTAGGTCTTTGACAGGCCTTCCTGAGCTTGTCAGTGTGGACCTTTTTTTTTCCACAAAAGGAATATTAAAATGAATCTGACCTCTCTCTTGCCTCCACTTTGTACTGCCTACTCTTAACTAGTGACTTGCTCCTATTGCTGAGTGTCTTCTCAGTGAGCATTTGTCTACTGGTTCAGGAGTAACTTCCACATGCTGGGGCATGGTAACAACCCATCAAATCCTCTAGTTCCTTAAATCATAACATTTTAAATCTGTTCCTGAGCAAGAGTGGTGCTTCTTCAGTTAAAAAATCTAATGGAGTTGTGAAATTTTTATATAGAGCAAAATTTTATTTATATTCAGTCGTAATGAATAGGGTTATTTTTTTTACAAACATAATATTTAGAATAATCAATTATTGCAAAGAACTTGCCTCACTTACTGTGTTCTATGTCTCCTTTGTCTTCCCCAAACTTAATGTGACCTGACTGAGATAAGTAAGGCATGGAGGAATAAGTCAGAGAGAAAAAAATCTAGCCTGTCTTACAACTTTCTGTATTAAATATAGTAAAAATCTTTATTTCTTCTGCTAAAGGGAGACATAAGATATTTAGGAAAGACTATTTTAAGCTAGATAATATTGAGTTTTTAACCTGAGAGTTCTTCAAAACATTGTTATTAATTCCACTTCTCTAAGCAATAAAGAGGAAGCAATCTGTAGATATGTTTTCTAGGTTCTATGAATGCCTTAGGCCTGTGGTCGGCAAACTGCAGCTCGCGAGCCACATGCGGCTCTTTGGCCCCTTGAGTGTGGCTCTTCCACAAAATAACACGGCCTGGGCGAGTCTATTTTGAAGAAGTGGCATTAGAAGAAGTTTAAGTTTAAAAAATTTGGCTCTCAAAAGAAATTTCAATTGTTGTACTGTTGATATTTGGCTCTATTGACTAATGAGTTTGCCGACCACTGCCTTAGGCTGAAGCACACAGAACCATAGAACCATTCATTAGGCTAAAAGTAATTTATCTCTTCATCTGGAACTGACTGAGGCTCTGAACACAGCTGGTCCAACCTACTTAGGTTTCCAATTAGGAATGCCAATAGAGTTAATGGGCCAGTGAGGCACATCCACCATTGGGCGGGAACTTGAAGCTCCCAGTTCAAAGCTGGCATTGATAACCTGGGAATTGTTTTTCTACTTCTCTCAACAGAGCAAGGAGCACAACAAGTACCTATTGTTTCTAGTGCTCTAGATAAAACAATGACCGTGGGGTTGTTGACGTTTTTCTTTCTGGTGTTTCTCTTGGTCACTGTATGGTGTCCTTGCATCCAGGACTTTTTTGAAGGTGGAGGGAGAAAATAAAAGTGTATGAGAAGATTTAGAAGGGTGAATGGAAATGAAATTAGTTCACGAAGGGAGGAAGACCTTTAAACTGACATGAAAATAGTCTTGTCTTCTTTTCCTTCCCACAAGTCTGAATAACTTTGGGGCTCAGAAGATAGAATAAAGAATTTTTCTGCTGCTCTACTTTTTCTAGGAGGAAAGGGACCCACGTAGTTCTGTCCAATTCTTCTTTTTAAAACATCCTAAAAGTAAAAGTAGGCAAAATGGCTTTCCCAAGCCATTAACTAGAACAGTGACAGAACCAGACTTTCTATTGACTCATTTGGAAAAATTGCACACACTGTTCTATTGTTAAAAATTATTTATTTTTGTTTTTCAAACATCCTACCTAATAAGAGAGTAATATGCAAATTGGCCCTATCTCCGCTACACCCACAAGCCACACCCACCATCCAATCAGACCGAGTATGCAAATTAACCCAACCAAGATGGCTACAGCCACGGAGAAAGTAGGAGGGAGGCTTGGGTTTCAAAGGCGATAGAAGAAGCCAAGCTTTCCCCTGCCCTGGCCGGCCTAAGCCTCCACTCAAGGCTACCAAGTTCCAATTATAGAAGGTAAACAAATCCAAACAGAAATGGCTGCCGGCCACTGAGTGAGCAGGAGGCTTGGCTCCGCTCCAGGATACAAAGTTTCAATTGTAGAAGGTAAATAAATTCCAGATACCAGGGCCTCCGCTTGGGTCGCCAGGGGGCGTGGCTGGCCTGCAAACCACCACAGGCCCTTCACCCAGGCCGCCCCACACCCCAAGGGAACCCCCACCCTGATCCGGGATACCCTTCAGGGCAAACCAGCTGGCCCCCACCCGTGCACCAGGCCTCTATTCTATCTAATAAAAGAGTAATATGCAGATTGACCACCACTCCAACACACAATATAGTTGCCCCCATATGGTCAAAGATCCTGCCCCCAAGTGGACACAAGATGGCCACCACAAGATGGCCAGCAGGGGAGGGCAGTTGAGAGGAACCAGGCCTGCAAGGGAGGGCAGTTGGAGGCGATCAAGCCTGCAGGGGAGGGCAGTTAGGGGTGACCAGGCCGGCAGAGGAGGGAAGTTGGGGGCAAACAGGCTGGCAGGGGAGCAGTTAGACATCAATCAGGCTGGCATGGGAGTGGTTAGGGGGTGATCAGGCTGACAGGCAGAAGAGGTTAGGGGCAATCAGGAAGGCAGGCAGGTGAGCAGTTGGGAGCCAGCAGTCCTGGATTGTGAGAGGGATGTCTGACTGCCCGTTTAGGCCCGATCCATGGGATCGGGCCTAAACGGGCAGTGGGACATCCCTCGAGGGGTCCCAGATTGGAGAGGGTGCAGGCTGGGCTGAGGGACACCCCCCCGCCCCCGTGCACAAATTTCGTGCACCGGGCCTCTAGTTGCCTTAATAATTAAACATGAGTAACAGCCCTAAATTTGTGGCCTTTTTGAACACCATGGTAGTTTACAAACTCAGAGCTGTCCTTTTTGACAATTGTTTTATTTTTGTCATTTGCATGTTTTTCATTTAAAAAATTAAATATAAAATCAACATTTACTATTAAACATATAAATGAAAAAGAGAACTCTCATAAGGAGAAGGTTTATAAAATTTATTGTGTGAATTAATATTTCTGTTGGCCTTGATTACATTTAAGTAAAAACTTGGGTTTCAAATTAGGATTGGATGAAAGCATGTGTGTTTTATTTCTCACTATAAACTCTTTCACTCAGTAATTATGTTATTATTATTAAGCATATGTAGAGCATGTGTGCTTGTAAAATATGTTATAACATTTCACATTAGTTATTCTTCACATCTGTGTAGTGGTACCAATTATCAGGAAGATGATATCCTCAGACCTGAGATAATACTTTTTTTGAAGTTGCAGAGAGTTCAGGACCAACAGGTAATTCTAATACTCTAAGTGCACATTTATACACCTTTAAATGGAAATAGGACATTTGGCCTCAAAGATGCCTCCAGGTTTGTATACAATTTTGTATTATATCTTTATTTAAAAAATTGAGCCTCAAGTCACCATTTAGAGAGTAAAATATGAGTTAAAGAAAATGTTGCAGAAAGATTTTGCTGAAAATTCTTAGACTTCTCAGGAAACAGGATTCTATGAAGGGGAGGGGAAGGAGGGTGGACCCTTGGTGATAAACTGAAGAGGGATTTTTCAAATAAGAAACATCCTACATAAGTTGATGCCATGCTAAGCAGCTTAGACTTTATCATATAAGTGAGAAATATTTAAAGGATTTTAAAGTGAGAATTGTCTTGACCTATGTGTATTCCTAAAAGAGCCCTCTGATGTAGTGTGCTTGTTGGATGGGAGGGACTTGAGTCTGGGAGTTGGAAGAACAGGAGTCTGTTGCAATATCTCAGGGAAAGTCTGTGGAGAATTTGGTATGTAGTAGTGAGGGTAGGGAAGCAAAGGATGAGATGGATTCAAGAGATATTTACAAGGTAGAATGAATTAGTTTGATAAGTGTGAGAGAGGAACAAATCAGACTTATCCTCAAAATTTTGGCTTGGACAAGTAGGTAAATGTTGATATTATTCAAAGTGTAGGGACTATAGTAGAGGAAGCAGATTTGGAAGAGGAGAATATGGATAAGTTTGGGTCATGTTGAGTGTGCAGTGTCTAAAAGACATAGATATCATCTAGGCAGCAATCTCCAGTGCACTTGAAAATGTGGATCTCAAATCCTGAAGAAAGGTTTGGCCTAGGATATAAGTTTGGAAATAATTTTTGTGGAGTTGGTGTTTGCAACCATGGGCGTAGATGAGATGAATAAGAAGTGAATTCTGCAAAGGCGGTAGTATACCAGTAGTTTCAGTGAATTTCCTAATGCAGTATTTCTTTCCCAAATAAGGATGAAACTTCAGAAAGCACAGGGAATTTCTCAAGATGAGACAATTGTTCTTTTAACTTTGAAGAGGTAGATGACTATTGCTGTGAGAAAATAAAGTGAGATAGTTAACATTGTTGCAAGGAGAAATGTGGTCCTTTCCTCAACAGTGCTCAATCATTGTGAATTTTTATTTATTTCTACTTCTAGTGAGATCTTGGCAAGGTTGCTTCTAAAATGGCATCTGAGCCCTAGCTGGTTTGGCTCAGTGGATAGAGCGTTGGCCTGTGGACTGAAGTGTCCCAGTTTCAATTCTGGTCAAGGGTGTATGCCTGGGTTGCGGGCTCAATCCCCAGTAGGGGGTATGCAGGAGGCAGCCGATCCATGATTCTCTCTCATCATTGATGTTTCTCTCTCTCCCTCTCTGAAATCAATTAAAAAAAAATATATATGTATGTGTGTGTGTATATATATATATATATATATATATATATATATATAATAAAATGGCTCCTGAAAGTATTGCCCAATAATGTATTCCTGGAATAACTGTGAATTTAGGTTATTTTGTGGTATCATAAATCCTATGATCTCTGCTCCTTGGAAAGCTACCATAGGCATGCCTTTTCTACACTATATTTGCCAATGTTACAAAAGCATAAACCCTGGCTATGTATCAGGTCCAACTTTACTCAACATCTATAATACTCATCTGCCTGGGTAATTCACGAAGTTAAATGCTAAAATCACATTGCAAGAAAAGTTGGAACTGTTCAAACTTTCAGCACTAAATTAAGACTAACTTAGGCCAATATGAATCAAGTTCCTGGGAGTTTATAGAGTATGGTAGTTAGGAGTTTCAGTGAGTGCTTCTGTGATAAAATTTTTTAAATATTCTTAATAGAAATATATTCAAAATTAAGATTTCATACTAGGGGAAATCTGTAAAATAAATGTGATGCATATAATTTGAATATCCTATCTAATAAAAGGTTAATTTGCAAATTAACCATCACTCTCACAAAGATGGCAGCACCCATAGCCACAAGATGGAGGTGCCCAGTCCTCTCAGCCCCGCTGGAGTCCCCCAGTTCCGGGAGGGGGGGAGGGCGGCCGCTGAGAGCGGGCAGCGTGAGTGGTCTGGAGGAATGCTTGCTTCATCGCCACAGCGACGAGGCAAGTGTTCCGCGCTCGGTCACAGATGGGCCTCTGGCCTGCGGAAAGCCTCTGGGCAGCGGGTGTGGAGCGGCCAGGCCCTGCAGAGAGCTACTGGTGCACAGATTGATGCACAGGGCTACTGGTACAAATATAAAGAGAATAATTATATTTCTTTACCACAGAATGGTTAGTCAAAGAAGAGGAGCAAACTATTTGCACCCAAGAACAAATGAACAAGTAAATCAAGGTTGATGATAGCTATAAAAACACACTAAAGACCCCAGGAGGTGCTCCTACTGACATGCTATATAAACAAAATATAAATATAAAAATAAAAACCAAACGTGCAGTAGGGAAAGAGGTGAAAGTAAGATTTTGCAAACTCATGAAATCGTCCTAGAAAAGAACATTGGAAATTAAAGCAATAAATATGACCAATAATCAATAATGATCAATAATCCCACTTTAGGGGATGCATCCCAAGTAAATATTTCTAATAAAAAATGTATTAGTATCAAATTATTCATCATCTTGAAAAATTGGAAACAAAATTTAAGGGATGGATTAGCAAATTACAACCTTTATCTTGATAAGTATATGACCTATGTAGATACCTGGAAAATTATATGAAAGGCAGATTTAAATGAAAAAATGGATATAAGGTACACAATCACATATATTACAACTACATAACATTTAAATATACATAGTTATAAAAAACAAAATAAATGATAAATGGCTAGTGTTTTAAAATCAAGATTAGGCTAGAGAATTCTTTATTAAATGTAAAAGTAATTAAACATACTAATCAGAAGAAAATATTTTTGAATCTCTATTAAATGAAAGTTTCTTTCCAATTAAATGGGATGGCCAGTATTTTTAGGAATCAGAGGGCAAGATAAGACATAAAAGTAGATGTTCCACTTAAGCAAATTCTAAGAATCTCGGTGTCAAGGGTAAATGTACACTCTTTTAAAAACCAAGAAAATCTATAGTGTGATATCATGTTTCTTTGGAAGGTCTTAATTAAGCCAAGCTTTATTGTTCTTTCTGTAATCATGTTCGTTAATTGTTCTCCTGTGTTCTTCCTGTAGAGGTTGACATTATCAGATAGTTGTTAAGTTTTTAGTTCTAACATTTATCATGCCATCAAATATGATTTCAAAGTACAGGAAGACCTCATTAATTTTGACTTAAGTTGAAGTTTGTGATAATTTAGACAAGATGTGTTTCAGTTCTCTGCACATCAGCACTGTACTCACCAGTTTTACTAGATCAGGCAAACTCTCCCATGGCAAGATTTCTCAGGACAGCGGGCAGATTCTGAAGACCTCACCTCTCCAATCTTCCTATCCCTTGTGTATCCACACCAATTGTCATTGCCTGACATTTACCTTTTTTATGTAAGACTTTGCTATCAATTAACACAAAAATATATCTGAGAGAAGCACTCTAACTAAACCACAGGTCACAGTCCAGATACAGCCAAGAAGTTGTGTTTAGTTTGAGCCGTACAATGTTTGTGTTCCCCCCCTTGAATTCGAAAGCCTTTTGATAGAGCATATACTTTTTGTTATTGTTGTTAATTCTCACCTGAGAATATTTTTTCCATTGATTTTTAGAGAGAGTGGAAGGGAGGGTGAGAGAGAGAGAGAGAGAACATCAATGTGAGAGAGACACACATTGATTGGTTGCCTTCTGCACACACCCCGACCAGGGCTGGGGATCAAACCTGAAGCCCAGGTAGTGCTCTTGACCGGGAATCGAACACGTGACATTTCGGTGCGTGGGCTGACACCCTAACCACTGAGCAACACCAACCAGGACAAATAGGGTATATACTTTTAAGTTCACCACAGGACCCACTGTTCTTATATCTGGCTACTTTATATATTTGAGTTCACCAATTCTTTAACTGTTAAAATACTCTCATAAAACCATTTCAAAACATTCTACACTTTTTTCTTCAGTGATCTCTGGAATAGTGTTTCCTATCAGAAGTGCTTGTTGTCACATGTGTTCTGCTGCTTTGCTTATGTTTATTAACATTTCACTGACACAGCTGGTTTCTTAATTAAACTGCACCTCCTTGAGCTCAGGGATAGGTATTAAATACTTTTGTATTTTCCGCAGTGCTATTGAATGACCAGATAATATATAACTTAGGTTAAAGAAAGATCCTCATATCAAATAGAATGATCAGGTTTGCCTTGAAGTTCGAAAATCATAAGGATTATGTCATTTGATCTTTTCAATCCCCCTGCACAAGAATATGAGTGGTGACAAGAAACAGGATAGAAAGGCCCTGGATCCTGTAAAGGAAAGTAGAGATTAGGATATATAAGTATACATATGCTTATCCAAAAACATTTCAAATAAGTGCATTGACTTTGAGCTTCAAGGCCAAAATATTTAATTACTGTTATGCTATGAGTGGCCATCTAGTTGAGGAATTAGATGTTACTGCTTCTCAACAATATTTATGGGTCCCCTTCTATATTGGATTGCACTTCCCTGCTTCTATGAAGTTGGGCTTGGTCACTAGCTCTGACAGGTGCGTTGTGAGCAGGAATGAGTTGTATCTTTTTTAGGACAAAACATTTAAGTGTCACCTCAAGAAATACCATCCCTATGCTTCCTTTATGGCTGCCATCTTGGTAGCACATGTTACTGTGGGAATGATGTGAGATTGAGGCAATAAAGACTATTTTATCAACACATGGGAGAACTATGTCTTGATGAGTTGCTTGGATCTACGGTGGATTTGAGAGAGAAAGAAGTAATATTTGGCTGTGTTAAGTCTCTGCAGTTTGGGGGCTCTTCATTGTAACCTTGTCTATTCTGACTAAGGCAATTATTGGGATGAGGGCCTGACACATTAGAAGAACCTTTATTGTCTGATTCAAGAGTGTGGTTGTCAAGAGTGTAGTCCTAGAGCCTGATTGCCTGTGTCCCTATTCAAGCACCATTACAAGTTCCTTAACCTCTCTGCTCCTCGGTTTCCTTGTCAATGATGTGGGATAATAATAGTACCCACTTCATAAGGTTATTGTGTGGATGAATGAATTAATTAATGCAGAGCACTAAGGATAGTGCCTTAGAACAGTGCCCAGTGAGAGTTATTATTAGTAGTAGTAGTAATAAGAAAAGTTTTTCAAGGCTAAGACAAAAATTAGTGTTTCTTGTTTTTTACTACCAAACCTGCTTTTCCTGTGACCCTATGTTAGTGGGATTCCAACAATTCAGTTAGTCATTCTCACAAATGTGGAATCTTCTTATCATGCTCTCTCCCCACACATATTCAGCCAGTTGCCGTATCCTGGCAGTTTTACTTTGGTAATATAAATAAATAAATACAACTGTATACTTTTTCTAAAATATATTCCTTCTTCTCTTTTCTCACTGCCACTGTTCTAATTCATTAGCACTGCCTAGGGTATAGCAATAGTCTTCTAATTTGTCTGCCTGTACCCAGTCTTTTGGAGGCAGAATGGTTATAATAGAAGTAGCACATATAGGGTGTCCCCAAAATGTATACACACTTTGAATAATTATTAATTCCAATAGGTTAAATCTGAAAAGAAAGAAACAGCAATTGGGCTATCAGAAAAAAGTTGTGTGTACATTTTTTGGGGACATCCTGTATTTTTGTCATGCCACTTGACCTTGAACCCTAGCTCTACCTCTTGCTAGTGTGGGATTTTGGGAAAGTTACTTAATCTCACCATGTTTTTTCTTCATATATCTAAGGGGACACCAACATTTACTTCATAGAATTGTTGAAAGATTTATAAAAGATAATTAAGGTAAAGTACTTGGTACATAGTCTAGAATCAACCATTCTTAATTTGACTCTTTTTCTCCATTGCATTTGGCCCAAATTGTTGCCAGCATTATTTTTTCAGAAGTAAAGGCCAGACCAAATGCCTCTTCTCCTCCAGAACCATGGAGTGTCAAATAAAACACATATCCCTTTGTGTGGAATTCAGTTTCCTCCAGAACCTGCTTCAGTACTTGTATTACATTCCTCCCTGGACTCTGTATATCAGTGTTTGCTATTACTTGACTGTGTCTCTGAGATTCTGCCTATGCTTTTCCTTCAGCTTAAAAAGGTGTAACTCCATGGTGACTATAGTTAATAGTACCGATTGTTTATTTAAAAGTTGCTAAGATAGTAGATCTTAAAACTTCTCATCATAAGAAAAAAAATTGTAACTATGGGTGGTGATGGATGTAAACTAGACTTATTGTGATGATCATTTTGCAATATATACAAATATAGAATCACTAGAGGCCCGGTGCACAAAATTTGTGCACTTGGGGGCGGGGGTCCCTCAGCCTGGCCTGCACCCTCTCACAGGCTGGAATCCCATGGGGAGTGGGCCTCAGCAGTCAATCGGACATCCTTAGCGCTGCTGTGGAGGCAGGAGAGTCTCCCGCCACCACCGCTGCACTTGCCAGCCATGAGCCTGGCTTCTGGCTGAGTGGTGCTCCCCCTGTGGGAGTGCACTGACCACCAGGGGGCAGCTCCGCCATTTGGTCAATTTGCGCATTAGCCTTTTATTATATAGGATTATGTTGTACACCTGAAAGTAATATAATTTTATATGTCAATTATATCTCAATTAAAATGTCTACTACTAAGTTCAGAATTAGTACCACATCATTTGAGGTATAAGATTTCCTTCATTCCTTTGTATAACATTTAGCTACTGCATAAAGTTGCTGCCCAACATACCACCCTAAAACTCAGTGGCTTAGAACACCAAGCATTTATTCTCATGGACCTACAAATTGAGCAAAGATTGTTTGAAGTAGGCTGGGCTCAGTCGGGGCAGCTCTACCTTCCTTTGCATGTCTCTTTCTACTTGGAGGACAGCACGTTAGTCTAGACCTGCTCTTCTTGTGGTGATTACAGAGGTTTGAGAGTGCAAGCAGAAATATTCAGGCTTCTTGAGACCTACTTGTGGAACTAGCTCACCTTGCATTTTCCCTGACTCAACCCTGGAATTAGCCATTTCTCGAAGGACTTCTGGTTCCTTTCAGTGGAGAATGATATTTAGGAACCAGGATCTGGGTGCTAGATGTGCTCATTGTTACTGGGATGTCATGACTGTTAGAACTTTTTAGTGGATAAAGCATGCATGCATATATATATATATATATATATATATATATATTTATATATTTATATATTTATATATTTATATATATGTATGTTATATAACTATAAATTTATATATAATATAGAGAGCACATATAGATCATATATATATATAATATACATAATTTTAATTTTCTGTCCTTAATTACTGTACTGACACCTATGAACAACAAGCACTCTAGTAGAAATTTCAGATTTTTAAAATACTCTTTGTCCTTAAGTTATTTGAAAACAGGAAAATGGTCACATAGTTTCAAATTATCACCCAACAGATTATTTAGTAATTAGAAAATATACCTTTAATATATTTTTATTGATTTAAGAAAGGAAGGGAGAGGGAGAGAGAGATAGAAACATCAACAATGAGAATCATTGATCAGCTGCCTCCTGCATGCCCCCTACTGGGGATCAAGCCTGTAGTCTGGGCGTGTGCCCTTGACCAGAATCGAACCTGGGACCCTTCAGTCCACAGACTGTTGCTTTTATCCACTGAGCCAAGCCAGCAAGGGCTATACCTTTACACTTGAGAGACCTGGTTGGTAACCCTCAAATCCATGATCAAATTGGGCATTATTAATAATGGGACAAACTGGCATTATGTGCCTCCTGACAGAATGCCCTGGAGAAGTTCAAGATATCATCTTGTCAAACATATTTATACTTAATCTGTTCGTGAGGGGAAAAAAAATCAGATAAATCCAGATTGTGAAATATACTATAAGATAACTAGCCCAGGCTCTTAAAAAATGTCAATGTCATGAAAGACAAAGTCAGTCTCTTTAAAGGAGACTAAAGAGACAAAAATAACCGAATGCCTGATAAAGGACACTCATGGTACAAATGTAAACTCTGAATATTGATTTAAACATAATTATGATGATGTCTATTAAAGGATATGAGGGTAGAAATGTGCCTATGTGGTACACTAGTTTTTTGGCTTGTTAGTTTGGCGTGTGTGTGTGTGTGTGTGTGTGTGTGTGTGTGTGTGTGTGTAAAAGAGAGGCAAACCCTTATCTTCGGTAGCAGGATGTAAAAGATAATGAATGAGCTGGAAAATTGAAAAGTAGCAATGTGTGTCATTTTGAGCTGAGAGGTGAGTGCCAGCCACTTCAATGTAAAGAGCTGATAAAGGTGGCCCTTGGGGGTCAGAAATGGTGGTGGGAAGCCAGGGGACTGCTGTTGAACTGTTTGACTCTTTTAAACTCTTTGTGCTTACATAACTTTGATAAAGCTAACATCTTAATTAAAAAAAACCCAAACACCTCAATTTAAAAACAAAGTGAAAAAAATGCGTGCAGGCTATGAAGAGATACAGAGGCGAGGGAAGTTGGGGCCAGACTGAAGGAAGCAGCATGTCGGGGAGAGGGAACTGAACCCCGTTAGTGGGGATTCTGTTGAGTTCAAGCAGGGTCTTCATAATGCAGCTCTAGAGCCAGGGAACATCCTTCTTTAAATACCTACTGACCACATTCTTTAGGTCCTCTTAGAAGTCATTCATTCATTTATTCATTCAGGCACTGCTCTGGGTGTAGCAGTGAACAAAGCCGACCAGGCTGTTGCCCTCAGGGAGTTTACATTACATACCTCCCAGGGCAATTGTGTGGATTGGGACATGTGAGGAATAACCACCCCTTGTCTCAGATGGGTGTCTTAAAATTCTCTCAAAGCTTGTGTGCGTGCGCATCCTAATGTAGTGATTTTCAACCTTTTCATCTCATGGCACATACAAACCAATTTCTAAAATTCTGACCAAAAAAAAGGTATAATTTTGATTCATTCAGACCACATAGCAGTTGTTGTGTTGGCTATTGTCATTTTTTAAATTTTTTATTTGGCAATCAAAGAGAAGAGGTCAGTGCCCCTGACTAAATAGTCAGGTATTGCATTTAAAAAAAAATTCTTGCAGCATACTGGTTGAAAACTGCTGCCCTAATGAAATATAGATTAATTCATACAGTTTCACATTTATTTTGTGGGACCACTGTCTCCACGCATGACTGTGACACATCCCTGTGACTCCAACTTCTCTCAGCAGCCTGCCCAGGTCTCTGTGCCCACTCTTACTTTTCCTCAACTTAGGCAGGGAATCCCTAAGCTGCTTTGTTCTTATTCCTTTAACTGGGTCCACAAAAGATCTCTTGGCTGTCAATGGGGAGGGTGCAGGGTGACGGGAGCAGAGGGGCCCTGTGCAGTGGGCAGAAGTCACTATCAATAACAGTTACTCTGGAAGGCAAAGGGGCTCTCTGAAGGGAGTATGAACAAAGGCGGTATCTGCCTGGGCAGCATGGCTCAGTGGTTGAGCATCAACTTATGAACCAGGAGGTCATAGTTCGATTCCTGGTCCAGGCTCCACCCCTAGTGTGAGGCATGCAGGAGGCAGCTGATCAATGATTCTCTCTCATCATTGATATTTCTATCTCTCTCCCTCTCCCTGCTTCTCTGAAATCAATCTATATATATATAAAAGCTTAAGTGATTGTCCAACCATCAGACCAGTAGCTATGACATGCAATGACCACCTGGGGGCAGACGCTCAATACAGGAGCTGCCAAGCTGTGGTGATTTGGCAGCTGCGGTTCTCGTGTGACGCACCCAGAACCAGAGAGGAGGGAGCCGGATTTTGGGGTGTGTTACCTGAGAACCGTCCTCTCGCAGTCCGGGACCCCTCAGGGGATGTCGGAGAGCTGGTTTTGGCCCCTCTGCAGGCCAGGCTGAGGGACCCCATGGTGCATGAACCCGAGCACTGGGCTTCTAGTAAAAATATATTAAAAAACGAAAAAAGGGGGTATCTGCCTGGAGGATGGTGGCAGTGACTGTTTCGGAGCAAAGGCCCACATGGAAGAAGGCAGATACTAAAGTGGAAGAATTATATTGGGGGCACAGATACATGGCTCATAAAGAAAAACCTTAAAAAAATCTCAGAGCTGGGCATGAAGTGATGAGAGAGAAGGGAACTAGTGAGAGAAGAGATACAAAATTGATCTCTATTCTGTTTTGTCATCTGAATCATTATCCAACTGCCTCTAGTAATAAGAGGTTTCAAAATGCTTTCAGATAGAGCCAGAGTCTCTCATTCATGTTGTCCGTAGTCAAAGAAATTAGGGCACATTTCTCAAGAAGCTTGAACACTCCTATAGTGAAACACAGGAAGAGTGCATTTTCTCTACATCACAATGGTGAGACTAGAGACAGTCCCGCCCCCCCCTCAAGTGTTTAGATGTGGGGGGAGGTGGCAAGAAAAAGAAGACCTATTCAGATAGATAAAAACCAAGATTCTAAAGATTTCCTTTTATTTATTTTTTTAAATTATTTTTTTACAACAATTTTTTTTATTTATCGTCTCTGAAGTATTTTTCTTTTTTTTTAAACTTTAACAACCAGGAAGATAGCAATTATTATAGTCTTTACATAATGATAGTTTAATCAATTAAAAAAAATGATAAAAACAACAACAAAACAAAACAAAAAAACCTGACAGACAAAAAATACGGGCTATTCTAAAGTAACAGTAAAAACTTTACTATATGATTCAATATTGTTCTAATATCAGATGCATTAATGGACTCTGGAGACACTATTAAAACTAAAGATTTCTTTTTAAAACAAAACAGTTGGGTCAGGTACAGTGTTGTCTATCTCTGCAATGTTGGAGGAGGAATAAAGCCAATAAGGCAGCGCCAACTCTATCTGTGCGTCATAGGGGGTTATTTCTATTCAGGGTGTGTTCTTAGAGGAGTTGAGTGATGCTAGAAATAACATCATGAGAATTCTTCCCTTTCTCTGTTACAGAAAACACTATTATGTCACATCTTACATCTCTTACTTCCTAGATTCAATAATTCTTCCCTCTGAAAGTCTTACTTCTCTCATCTCTCTCTCTCCTTCCTTCTATCCCCACTGTATAATTTTGAGAAAAAAAAAAAAGGGGAGGGCACATCTAGGGAAGTCTTAAAGAAATGATTCTCTGAGTACACTATGTAAATGTCTAGAAGTGTATTGTTACAATGTACACAAACAGGCTCAATAAGATGAAGTGCGGAATGATGACTTTTTCATTGTTGGAGGATAGACAGGTC
Organism: Eptesicus fuscus; assembly: GCF_027574615.1. Taxonomy (NCBI): domain Eukaryota; kingdom Metazoa; phylum Chordata; class Mammalia; order Chiroptera; family Vespertilionidae; genus Eptesicus; species Eptesicus fuscus. The sequence goes on from NC_072479.1 coordinate 82,599,434, forward strand.
TTCAGACAAGGGGATGGAGGTGGTTTAACTTTGAAAAAAGCCTGTCCAAGTTGAATAATTAATGTCATTATGATAAGAACAAAATAGAGATTCTTTTAAAAGAGTAATGATGGTAGAGTCTTAGCATGCTTGTGAAAGTTATTAAAATTGAATGCTCTGCCTGTGTTTCCTGTACACTCCAGGAATTGCAAGCAAAAGAAGATGGATTGGATACAGCAAAAGGCATTAATATGCATGTTGTCAACTGAGCCTTTAATGAATTATTTTTTCAAAGATAAAAACATTCAAATATTTTCTTTGGAAACGAGGAAGCCTGTTTTACATGAAGAAAAAGCAGAGATAGAATGATTTTGATACTAATGCAGCTTCAGATTCCTAGCCCCTCACTTAGGGGCCCTTTCTAAGGCTGTTAAAGGGGCCCTAATAATGTGTCCAAATGTTTTAGTAAAATCTGCAAAAGTAGCATATTTTAATTGCCATCATTTAAGATTGCTGTCTCTTTCCACTCCATCTTTCTCTATCTTATTTCCCCTCACACTGGGCATTGTTGGAGTGGTGGTGAACATTTTTGAGATGAAGCTAAATGGAAGTTGAGTTGGGAATAATTTAACTTGGGTTTAGTGAGACATAATTATGTATTTCAGTCAGCTTCCTGTACAGTGGAGTTATCACCAGCTGACCCAAGGAAGGGAAAGCTCCCAATAAACTCCACCTGCCCCGTGTGCCTCCTCACCCAGCACTGTGACACAAAGGTCTCCCAGAACATGTGCTCTGAGGGTCATCCCCTGATCTAGTTGGAGTACAAGCTGCCTCCAACTTACCTGAGCCTGTTGACCACTTTTGTATTTTGTAATGCCTTTTCTCTCTTTCAGACTTGTCTCATAGGTAGAATACATGACAATTTAGAATGTTCTTTAAAGAATCAAAGTGTAACGTTTCCCATTGGAGAGCTGCTTAAGCTTTGTAACATCCAGGTTCTGAACAAACTGAACTAACAAGCCAAATAGAAACAGATTCATAGAGAGCAGGCAGACAGCTCTGGTGGTGGTAGGAGGGGGGTGTTGGGGTGTGTGTGGAGGGATTGTGCCAAAAAGAAAGGAAAAAAAAAAAAAAGAACTCATGGACACTGACAACAGTGTGGTGATTGCGGGGTGGGGGAGGGAGGTAGGTGGAGCATATGGGGGGATAAATGGTGATGGAAAAATAAAGAAAAAGAATAATATGATACAAAAACAAAAAATTATTAAGGTTCTGAAATTTTTCATAGGCTGGGAAGAGATACCCAAACATAGAGGTGTAAACAAGTTTGTTCAAAGAGTTGATAAAGCTTGATTGTGCCACATAATGAGCAATTTGGAAAAAAAATTTTTGGACTTTTTCATAAAACAAATGAGACATTACAGACTGTTGCTTGAAACATATTTGAAGAGTCCCTTCTTTTATTATCTACATTTATGTATTAAAGAACCAAGAGGGGATTCAGATAATAGTTAATGGGATATGAAACAAAAAGAGAAAAAGAGTAACACTGACATCAACAGAAATCAATCTGACATCCAGGGGCAAATTACAATATTTTTTTTTCAAATTGTACCAAAACTTTAAGAAGAAAAGAGAAATTTTGAATAGAAGTAATGAATAGGCTTCTGGATTGTTTGATAATCCAGTTAATGAAGAGGAGTGAATCATATTGGGAAAAGATTTAAATTTCTGGCTTGAGACAAAATACTGACATTGATGAAGTAAAACTTATAAATACATTGCAAACTGGTTAATGACTGTCCTCAATACAAGGGATGTTTAAGATTAGTCACTATACAAGAAAACATGAATTACTTGAAACCTTACTGCTTATATATAGGAGAAGTTTGATAATGGTTTTCCCTAATTTGACAATTCTAAAAAAATGAACATTGCACTACCACCAATAAGTAAGACATTTTTCTAAATGATCAAAAATGAAAAACAATTTCAAACAACCATGGTAAGAAACAGACCAGATTCTTTCTGTTATTTCCATAGAAAATTATATTTTTAATCTTAATATGAAGAGTTGCTCAAATAGTATGAAGTAAAAAAATATAGGAAACAAGTATTACAGAAGAGCCAGTAACAAAAATTTCTATTATTTAATTTAAAAATATATATTTTTATTGATTTCAGAGAGGAAGGCAAGGGGAGAGAGAAGAGAGATGAAATGAGAGAGGATCATTGATCAGCTGCCTCCTGCATGCCCCCACCGATTGAGCCTGCAACCCCGGGCATATGCCCTGACTGGGAATCGAACTCTGACCTCCTGGTTCATACATTGATGCTCAACCACTGAGCCATGCCGCCTGGGCTTATGATTTAATTTTAAAAGTTTGTAGCATTTATAAGTATCAAAGACTTAAAATTGTTGTGATTTATTTCTAGTTTTAAGTAAATATTCATGTTCACATCAAATTTTGTACTCTTTTCCTTCAAGAGAGGCCCAAACTGTAAATTTCAGGCTCTATTCTTTGGTACCAGTGTTTGATCTAAAAGATATTATGAAGATATATATATATATATATATATATATATATATATATATATATATATATGTATATATATATATATATATATATATACATATACATATATATATATATATATATATATATATATATATATATATATATAATTTTATTATTTTCTTGCAGGTCAAGACATGGACTTTGCAACTGCAGATTGGGCCATTGACAGGAGCGTTTGCTTCTCCTGGGAGCCTCTCTTTGGTCAATGAGATAGCAGAATACTTCCATAGTGTCATCAGCAGCCTGGGTAAGTGGAGCTGCTGATAAATAATGGTGAGAAATATAATCCATCATCAATCTTGTTAGAATGTTGCTTCCTGTGCTGACAGACTAGGAGTTGGAAAACATTTGCAATATTGAGAAATGGTGTTTCTGATTTCATGAATCTGAGTGATCCTTGAAAATAGTTTTATTGTAACGTTTGTGGTCCTTGGAGGCAAAGGTTGTTCATGAGAAGTGAAAGTGAGTTTCAGAAGCCTGAGAAGCAAGGCAAGAATGGACAGCGGGCAATGGATCCCATGGAGAAAAGTTACCACCTTCCGCTTAGAAGCTGCATGGTCCCAAGAATGAGCTCTTCCAGAATCAGCAAGACTCCTTGGGAAAGTGGTGTCTAATAGTCATTTTAAAACCTTAAAAAACAAAAACAAACAAAAAAAAAAACCAACCAACCAACCAAACAAACAACCCCCCTTAACTTTTACTGAGCCTCCACAGCATGTCTGGAATTGTGCCTGCTTTGGAGGAGGTCATTGAAAAGACGTGGCCACCTGTTGACCAGGGAGCTGGACCCAGACAATCCTTAACCCTTCCCTGTCCTTGGAGTGTACCTTGCGCCCAGTGTTTCTACTCTAGAAGCAGATTCAAGGATGCAGCCCTGAGAGAGTTTTGTTGAGAACATCTGACTGTATGTGTGACTGACCCCTGTTAAGGCCTCTGTATAAACTCTCGAGATTCTTGTGGGTGGGTGCAGAGATCTACTTGTCTTGCAACCGCCCAAGACAAGCCTTGTCTATAAGCTCCCTTGCTTATCCACACTGCCACCTACCAATGTGGAGTGGCCTGCCTTCTTTCTTGGGTCTCTACTTGCCCTTTGTGTGTTAGGGCCAATTTCAAATTTCAACCTGGGAACGTCAGAGGTTGCGAACCAACAGCCAGTTGCTAGAAATATACACATAGATAATGTAGCAGGTCTATTTATATATCTTAAATTCATAAGAATACAATTTTAAGTTTAATTTTATAAAAATTGCCTTTTTATTATAGGCCAATGTGGCTACTTTATAAGATTGGCAATTTCATACGATTGGCTACCAGTAGTTTCATAGGGATCAACATAAACTGCTTATGGAAGTGTTTTCCTTTTGGGCCAGTTCTTCATAATGCAGGTGTGTATGTGTAGCATCTCTGGTGCCTGGATCATACATGCCAGTAGCATCACCCAGTCATTTGATAACTGATCACGATTTCCAAACACAGGGGGTAGGAGGTGGTGGTGAGTGCCATACCTCCTTTAAAAATCATTGAAATTGTCAGAGAAATAAATTCAGGCATGGTTGACTAAAAAGTATCCTCAAGGAAGTGGGGCTGAGCTAGAAACTAAAGGTGAGTGTGGACTTAATTAGGGAGAGGGGTCTGAGAGTTCATTCTTCCCTCTACAAAAGTGAATAGGCTGGAATGGAATTGCTGGGTCCAGGAAGGGAAGCAAAAGAAAACAGCAAAGAAGGGTCCAGTTTTGGTGAAGGTAATTGGGGATAGGAAGGAAATGTGAGCTAGAAGCTTAATTTAAAAAGTGGATTAAAGGTCGACCCTTGAGGGAACTTGGATTTTATTCCCACGGTAATGGGCATTCCTGGAAAACTCAGGAAAAAGTGTTTCAGGAAACACTGGGCCCTTGCTCTCTGCATCTTATATTCCTGGAATCACTAGAAATCTGCACAGACAGGGCCTTGGGTTGGCTGTTGTATACCAAGGGGCACAGCAACTCTGGGGTGATTCTGCAGTTCTCCAAAGAGGTGGAAGAACAGCAATAGCAGTACCATTACTGAGGTAGAATAATTTGCAGATGAATACGTATTTGTGTTTTTATTGATTATATTTTTATTATTGAATATATTTTTATATATTTTTAAGGGAGAGGGAGAGAGAGATAGAAACATTAATGATGAGAGAGAATCATTGATCAGCTGCCTTCTGCATGTCCCACACTGGAGATTCGCAACCCGGGCATGTGCCCAGACCAGGAATCTAACAGTGACCTCCTGGTTCTTAGGTTGACTCTAATGGTGACCTCCTGGTTCACAGGTTGACGCTCAACCATTGAGCCATGCCTACTGGGCTAAATTTTAATTTTTATTGGTTTTAGAGAGAGAGAGGAAGGGGAGAAAGAAAAAAAGAGAGTGGTGGTGGTGAGAGAAACATCAATTTGTTGTTCCACTTATTTATACATTCATTGCTTGCTTTTTGTATGTGGGATCAGGATGGGGGATCAAACCCACAACCTTGGCATATTCAGACAATGCTCTAACCAACTGAGCTACCCAGCCAGAGCTATATTTGTGTTTTTATGTAATGCTAATGTATCTGTGTGTGTCTTAAAAATTCAAAGAGTAAGACTAACAAAAACTAGAAAACATGAAGGCATTAGTTCACATGTATTGTGATTGCTGTCAAGACTGCAATACACATCTCATATATCCCAGGTGACCAAAGTGCCAAGGTACTGGGTGTAACAACTTCACAACAGGATTGTTACCTGTGTGTCTAAATGGCTGCTTCTCAGGTATGTTGATGAGAAGCTCATGATGTAACCCATCTGAAAAGGCTCCACCCCTGTCATATTCTGGATCTTTGAAGAGACAATACAGCAACATAAAAATGATGTATGCACAAATGATATTAATGTAGAAAATAAACAATACTACAGGTGGTGGTAAGTGCTATTAAAATAGAAAACAGCTTAAGAGGGAGAGAAATGAATGGTTGTTTGCCTTTTACAAGAGGGTGGGGTTGTAAATGTCATGAAATCTAGTTTTATTTAGGGATTATTCATCTGTCTCATCTTTTCAAGTTCTTTAAATAACAGAATCTACTTTAATAGAAAATTCCTAGCTCCTCAAACCTTCACTAGCAGGAGGCAAAGCACACGTACGATCTGTACCATACAATGTAACTCTTAATTATATCTGCCTTGCTTTGTTTCTCTTGTTTTGAACTTTAGCCTCATGTACTCAAAATAGGTCTTAAGCTCCTTGAAGGCAAGAACCTGGCTTTAAACTGCGCCCAGCACACTGAATGTGTGTAGACAGATTTATGGAACATAAAGCGAGTCTTAAATTTTAAACTGCAGCTCCGCCTTTGCGATGCTCTGGGCAGCCCAGTGGCAGCCCTCCCGGGGCACTGACTTGTCCCCCGCCGCCCCTTAGCAGCCCTTCCTCATTGCTGTTCCCACTGCGGCCAGCAGGAGGCGCCACGGCCTCGGGTTAAGCCTTCTTCCCCCTTCCTACCCCATTTCCCCCAGCACCTGAGGTGGGGAAGCTGCTACTGCCAGAGTCTTAGCAATAGGAGTGAGGGGGTGCAGGGGTTTGGGGGTGGGGTGGGGTGGGGGGTGTGGAGAATGAGGACACGGTTGCACACACACACACCCTGCGAGCAGAAGCATCTTTCATTGCTTCGTGGGTTTCTCTTCCCACCAGAGCCAGTGTGTGAGAGGTAGGTGTGTGTGTGTGTGTGTGTGTGTGTGTGTGTGTGCGCGCGTGCGTGCGTGTGGTGATGCGGGGGGGGGAGGGGGGGGCGGGAAGACACGTTTTTGAGTGCGAGACCCAAACCCAGACCAGGCGACCTGTGATCTCGCGCCCTCCCCACCATCCCGGTGATTAATACCCATTTTTCTTACTCTCCCCTCCTCCTTCCTCCCTTTCCTCTCCCGCTGCCGCGCGCTTGACTTGCACAGCCTGCCCCCGCCCGCTTCCCCTCCCCCGGCTCCAATCCTCACCAACTGGGATTTCTGATCCTGCCTCTCTACTCCCCCCCCCCCTTTTTTTTTTTTTTTTTTAGAAAGGAAGGTCCCCCACCCCCTTTCAAAACCGCTTCCTCCTGTCTCTTCACCTCTAGGAAATCTCGAGGCTTTGCTCTATCGCAAGTGCTCGCCAGGGTGATTTCTGATCACCCCAACCCGAAGTGCTGGCGTCCGAATGCATTTTCGTCTGCTGTGCAAAGGAGAGTCATGAACTTCAAAACCCTCAAGAGGGATTTTTAATCCTGCCTGGTAGGCAAGGAAAACCCTCCACCCCCCGCCAGCGGCCACCCCTCTCCGGAGACTCTGCAATCACCGAGGCGCTCAGAGCCGGTATGTAAGCATTCGCTTTGGAGTCTCTTGTCTCAATTTGGGGGTTTGGGGTGTCGGGAAGATAAAGGGTCGAAGCAGTGGAACCGATAACCAACCTGGTATTAGGGAAAGCTCTACAATCCAGATAATTTGGACGTGGCTTAAAAAAAAGATTTCTTTTTTAGGATGAAAGGGTAGGGCTCTCTCTGGTCTTTTTTTGGGGGGGGGGGGGAGGTGCGAGGGGGTAGACGTTTCACCGAGCAGAGAGACTGGGCATCGGTGCCCCGGGCCGGAGCCACGCGCCGCGACCATCAGTATAATCGACACGTTGCAGGTGAAGCCCCGCGTGCTGCACATCGGCGTGAGTGTGCGCGGGGGTGAGTGTGCGAGCGCGCGGGGGCGCGTGCGCGGCCGGGGGCGTGTGTGTGTGTGTGTGCGCGTGTCAGTGTGCCCCTTCCAAGAAATGCCCAGTGTGCACCCCATGCACAAGCAGAACCCATTCAGCACCAGCCCGGGGTGGGAGGAGACACTGCTGCTGGAAGCGATGGGCAGAGCGAGACAGACGTGTCAGCAGCAATGCAGATGGGGCTGGGGGCCGCACTCGCTGGCGAGTTAAGTGGGAATGGTGTTCCTGCGCGTGTGTGCGTGTGCGTTGCTATGTGGTACCGCTTCTCCCTCGCTGCCTTCTTCCTTCCCACTTCCCTCCTTCGCTTCCTCCCTCCCGCCCTCTCTCCGCTTCCATTCAGCCTGGCTTTCCCACCTCTCATCCATGCCTGTCCCAGGAATGGTATAGCCAGACCTTTTCTGAATTATTTATAGACCGGTGCCAGCTGTTTTCAATTCCTCTCGTGTGCACTCTGTGGGAAATGCGGGGTTTCCAACCCCGTTTTCCTGAAAACGAATTGATATCTTTTCCAGAATGCATTTTTCTCACCCTCTGGGAGATACTGGAATAAAACCCTCTAACAGCCTCTTTTTCCCCCTTAGGAAGGGGACGCTTTGGGAATGACCATGCTCCGAGGAGGGACAGAGCTGGCTCCCAGCTTCTCTACACACAGCCTCCTCCACTAACGCTCCAAAAATCAAAAACCCGTAATTGCCAGAGGAATCATTAAAAAAAAAAAAATAGTCCAGCCACCAACCTCACATGCAAAGGGAATAATTACTCTGGATTCTGCATCGTGAGCTGCTCTCCATCCACTGACTTACCTTTGAATTCAATCTTTTTTTTTTTTCTTTGAATTTGCATCTCTTCAAGACACAAGATTCAAACAAAATTCACGATAAATTGGATTTTAAATTACCTTCCTTTCATTTATCCTTCATCTTTCTTATGTGGATATGCAAGCGAGAAGAGGAGCTTGGACATTCCCAACATGCTCACTCCCTTAATCCGATCGTCTAGAGGTTTGGCTTCTACAAACCAAGGTAAGGCACCTTCTATTGTATTTTCTTCTCACCTGGGGTAAGAGATTCTTTGTTTATCTCTCTTCAAGTCTCTCAAGTGGATTTTTTTTTTTTTGGAAGAAAAGGTAAATTGACGTTAAAATAATGCTGGTCTGGGGAGACAGGCTTACTACAAAGGGGGAAATATCCCATGTTATTTCTTTTCCTTCCCCATCAAACAGGTTTTGGGTTTTTTGGAGGCAGTGGGGGTGGATGTCTATAGGAACAGAGGATGTTGAATGGCATAAGGTTTCTTCTTCTTCTTCTTTTTTTTTTTATGCAGTCACGACTGGGAAACCTGTGTGATTTTCAAGTTAAATGTCATTTTATTCATCCAGTGCTAAAGCTCTGATTTTTATGGGAATCTAGAAACCTCCCCCCCCCCCTGCCTCCGCCAGGCTGGCTTTCCCCCTTGCCACTTCCATGCTTCTCTCTCTATCTCCTGCCCCTATCTTCCCGGGCATCCTTTCTGTGCCCTTTAAAACATGAAGATAATGACTGAGATCACTGTGGTTATTGCCCTGAAGTCCACCTGCTGTCTAAGGGGTTGACATTGGGCCCAGAGATCCCAGGAGGCCTACTGCAGAGGGGCAGGTCTAGGTGGGGAATCCGGCTGGTTTAAGATCACCTGGAATTGAAGAAAGCTGCAGGTTAAGAGGACTTAAATCTGTAGCTCAGAAAGAAGGAATTCTGTCAATATTCTGCTTTTAATTTGTATTTTTTCCTGTGTGCTATTATTTTTGAGCTATAAATTTCTCCTTCTGTCTACACATCTATTTATACCCACACATCCTCCAAGCAAACTGTTACTTCCACACTCTTGCAAAATGGCTATCTTGCAGAGTTCTAAAATGCTGTGCATGTGGAAGGGGTGCAGGATTCGACACGTGAGCCTTTGTGTTAAACAAAGAGATGTGCCGTTTGCATGTGTGAGTCTTGTACCCTCAGAACAGAGTTCATACTTCAATTTCCCCCCCCTCTCATAATTTTTTATGATATGTGAAATGGGGTTTGGCAGTATTTGCATGCACTTGAAAAGAGAAATAGCAGGAGAAATGGAAAAGACTTAGCTAGTGACTCTTCAGCTAGTCACTCATGTAATCCAAGACAACTCCTAAGGAAATCAGAATATCCATGTGCCGAAGGGCCTTGATGGTGAGCTGGCTGCCTCTCTCCTTGGTCCACTGGCCATATACCCCCAAACTCTGAAGGCACCCAAATGCAGCACTCAGTTCGACATAACGATCCTCAAAATAATGTAGTAGGATTATTAGCATCAATAATCTTTCTTAAAGTATTCCCGCCCACCCCCCCCCAAAAGATCTTTTTTTTTGGGTATTTTTTTAATAACAATGCCTCGAATGAATCTGAACTACTGAAGGGATGTGGGGGAAGTAGCAGAAGGTCCTTATTTCTCAGCATCACAGTAGAAGATAGTTCTTCATTGTCCAAAAAGGATGGATGTGATCCAAATTCGCTACTCCCCTGCCCCTGGTTTTATTCCTTTGAACCTTTATTTCTTAACCACTAATCTGTACCATGGTGTCATCAGAGTGAGAGGGTGGGATCCCACTTTGAACCATGTTCTTGTCATGTCCACAAATAGCTGAGGTTATCTGATGTGCGCTCACCTTAGAGACACCTGAGCTGGTTCTGCATCTGTTTCTACTCCTTCAAGTGGGAGGATGAACTCTTAAAATTACTTCAAAATAGAATAGAGGTATGGGTGAGAAATGCAGCTCCAGGTGTGATGATCTCATAGGTGCAGGTGGGCAAGGCGAGGTGGGTATCAAAGGACGCATGCCGTCTTCTGCATTCCTGGTGCCGACGACAGTGCTCTGCACTGAGTAGGTCTTTCATCACGTTAGTTGGTGATGAGGTTGACAGAAGTCCTTTTGACAGGGTATCAGCCACATTTGCCTTGGTTGTTAATGAGATGAAGCCAGGTTCTGGGTCAGTATTAGTCATCCCCAAACCTAGGCAAAGGACAAGAAGTGAAAAGCAGAAGGTGCTGAGGAAGAGGAGGAGCAGGTGATGGAAAAGCTACAAAGAGAAAAGAAGGGAATTCTTATTGGAAAGGGCTTCTGAGGATCCTAGGAGAAATCCCCACAGGTGGTCTGTACCTTTTCCACACCCAAAGCCATTTTGGAGACCCTGGAGAGGAGGAAGGTGTTCCTGTCCTCCCGAGCAGATTTTGTGTGACTCAGTGGTGTTCTGGGCTGTCTTGGGGCCATTGTTCTCTCTTTTTTCCTCATCGCACAAAGTTGATTGGGTTCTATTTTGTCTTCTCTCCTTCACATGCCCCTCCCCTACAGTATGGGTTACATGGGAAAGAGATGTGGTTGCTGGTGGGAGGGAGAGAGAACATTTAATATTAACTGAGGGACCTTCAAGATGTACAATTAAGAAAAAAATTAATGGGAAATAAAGATTTCCCAGGAAAGCATGGTTGAGGAGGTTAGGTTGGTGATTTCAAGGAAATCAGAACAGCATGGTTATCTTCTATCTCCGTGTTTCAGGTGTAGCAAAGCAGGATGGACCGGTAAACACAGAACAGTATGGCCTCTGAGAGGCAGATGTTAGCATGCAAGGAGAGGGCAGGATGTGTACTCCTGGATTGTGTAATTTCTTCCCTCCTTTGGTTCCATCCCTAAGAAATCTGCCTGTCTGAAAAGTCTTGCTTTGCCACTATATGTGTGTAATTTATGACAGAGGTGAATGCAGGCAAGAGGAATAAGTAAGGAGACAAAATGACAGAAAAGGTAAAGGAGGAAAAAATTTTCTCTAGTCACTACTTTGCACACCCAGTGCCTTTCTTTTAGGCTGAGCGAGAAGAGCGACTTCCTCTGGTGAAGGGAGGAACAGCAGGCATCTTGATTTTGTATTCTTGCTTCACCTCCAGAAAGATGGCTTCAGACTGACCATCTTCCTTGACCTTCATGTACATGCATCCAGCCTTGTGTGTGGAGAGAGATTGGGCACCTGGGAGGTGGAAACATGGACTGGAATTGGTTGGTGGGATGAGTGATTCTTGATAGGGAGAAAGGACCCAACTGATCCAGCCCTTGGTCACATCACCGTTAACTTGTAAAACATTCTCCCATCTCCTCCATGGATAAGATGAACTCAGGATGCAGGATTCCCGCCTCCCCCCCTCCCCATTTTCTTGTTTAAGAACATAAAAATGAAGGTGACGTGTCCACTACTACTAATACGTTAAAGCAAAAATTTCATTAATATTTGTGGACTATGAAATACAGAAGGAGTCAGGAGAAAGGAACCATAGCAAACAAATCTGCCTATAGAAGCCAGGGACCAGAAGGGAGCCAGGGTGAAACGTGATCTAAAGGTTGGAAAACTATTGTTCTGAATGATAGTCTTCTTTCCTTAACAGTGAAGCCTGGGGCTGACAGAACACCTCATCTCCTGTAACTTACTGGGGTCAGGAGTGAACAAGCTCCTTTTCCTCACTGCTACCCTACACCATCCTTAAACATTCTAGAAATTTCATCCTTTCAGTAAACTACATTTCCAGTCTCTGGCACTGTGCATACAATCGGATCTCTGTAGATAAGTATAGATCAAAAGAGTTACTGGTCTAATGAATTGTTTGCATTTATTAAAGTGCATCTCCTCTTTGCAACCACAAGAAGAAGTCTCCAGGGCGAGTAGATTAGCAGATGAAATGATATTGTCTTTTGGAGGGATGCAGAGCATAGAAGAACCGATGAGGGAGCAGGCATCACTCAAAGGAGGCAGGTTTCTGAGCTTTACCTGTGGCTGTCCATGGTATGTCTGTGGCCATTACACAAGATTCATTGGGTGGATGTGTTCTTGTGGTCCTGTGAACCCAAGAGAGGTGTGTTCAGAAACCTTTGGTTGGTTTCTTGTTGCTCTCCAACTACCTTATTTTTGTCTTTTCACTTTCTAGTACTTTCAGCTGAGGTTGTTGGAGAAGGGACCTAGATAGAGCATATGCTGATCCCTTGCTGAAATCCTCCCTGACTGCCCCAAGCAGAATAATTGCTCTGCCTTCTGTGCACCGCCAGCACCTGTTTGCAGTTAATAGTACACTTTATCCTAATTTTGTTTACATGCCCCGTTTTTTTAAGAAGTTCATGAGCCCCTTAAGGGCAGGGAGGGATATGTTATCAGTTGGAATCATTGTACTTAGCACAGTGACTGGCACATAAAAGATAGTTCAAAATATTAAACGAATGGATAAATATTAAATTAGTAGATGATGCTATTTGTTGTTTGTTCTCATCAGTACAGGAACAGTTTGAAGTTATGATGCTAGATGAGATCAACAACATCAGAGCTCTGTGACATGTTAGAAGGCGTGTACTCTAACCTTCTCATTTAATAGATGAAGAAGCCAAGATCCAGGGACATTGAGTTTTCTGCTTATGGTTGTGTAGCTGCTTAGTGCCAGCACTATGTACACCACATCATTGACTACAGTGACGTGTGGAGGTTCTCCGTGGATTTCAAATACTTGCATTAGCACTTCTCAAATTTGATTGTCTATAGGAGTCACCTCAGGGCCTTTTTAAACTGTACATTCTGATTCAGGTGGTCTGACATGGTACCTGAGGTTCTGCATTTCTGGCAATCTCCCAGGTGGCTGGACCATGCATCACAGGCTTATATCATTCCTGCACCTAATTCCATATCATGGTTAACATTGGCAGTTCCACATACATATTCTACTTTTGGGACTTCCAGCATTTCTGCTTTGTTCTTAAAAGTAAAAAGGGAAAAATCAGAAAGGAACCTATGTATTTATGTTCACACATCTCCTCTCTACAATCACTCCCCCACCATGTATATATCTTTTGCCTCTTTCCCTTCCATCCTTTACTCATTCTTATTCTGGTTCTTCTCATAACTGATTATTTCCTCTTGCTTCTGGGTTGATCTATTTATTGTCTCTTAGTCTCTTTTCTTTCAAATTACCTCTTTTTTTAAACTTTATTTTATGCCTTTTTTCTGTTCAATTACTTAACAAACATTTATTAAGAAACAATATTTGTCAAAGACTGTGTTATGAAAAAGAATTAGCTCTGGTCTGTACTTTGCAGCAGCTCATGATTTAATGAAGGAGGTGTGGAAGCCGGGGAGAATGAGGTGGGCTTCATGGAGGGGTTGACAGTTAAAATGTGTCTTAAGAATAAATGTGAATTTTGCAGAAGGAGAGAATGGTCATTTCAGGAGGATGGAGAGCAGGGGGAGAGGCGTGCTGGTCTCCCTTGCTTTCCTTAACTTTGGGAGAAGAGCAACACGGGAAAGCGCAGGTTCCTTTAATAGGAATTTCAGATTCCAGAAGAGAATAAAGTCAGGGTCTTCTTAAAAGGAGAGGGAAGAGGCTCTGATTTCTGCCTTAGCTTTAGTGATGTTACCCTTAATGACTCCTCGCCCGGTTTATTATGCTTGTCTCTAGAATGAACAAATGACACAGTTTTCATTTTAGACCACTGGATTGCTACTGACTTTGTTGATGGGTATTAGAAAGAAAGGGACAGCTGCTACTGGGTATGTAGCCAAGGAGAGAGCTGGATCCTAGCCCAAGCCAAGCTACTCAGAATGAAGGACCAGCTTAGCCCCATGTGTTTCTAGAGTGGCGAGCCACTCTGACCCTCGCTGCTTTTTTTAATGGAAAGGGGAGTGACGGAAGAAGAGGGGCTCAATTATTCCCAGGGAATTCACAGAATCCTTTCTGGTAGCCTTTTTTTTTAGATGGCCTGATGTTTCAGAAGTATTCTTCATGGGGATGCCCAAGTGTAGAGATGATGAAAAGAAAGCGTAACCACTGCTTGATTAAATGGTAGCCTTGGTGCCTAAGGGAAGAAGGGTTTGAAATCCATGTTCCTTTAAATGTTATTTATATCTTTTTCTGCTCTCCATCCTTCCCCTTTCCCCCCATACTTTTACCATTTCTCTGCACACTGGTTTATATTCATTTTATAAGCAAAAGGAACCTAAGTTTGGCCTGAAGACTTTTTAAAGATCCACTACATATGAAGAGAGTATCTTGGGTATTAAGGTTATGTGGATTAGCAAATGCCACCACTGGCTGACTTGAAGGACATTTATTCCAAGGTGATGTTAGGGGCAGGGTGGTGGAGGCATAGGGACAAGGCTGTGCCTAGAGGGATGAGGAGAGGGGAGAGAAGGAGGAGCAAAGCCAGACCTGAGGGAGTGGCAGACCTGGAAGGAGAGAGGCTACATACAGGCTTTAACTCTGCTTGGGACCCACCTTTGTAAGCAGGGGGACATCTGCAGTAGATAGCTTCCTAAATGAGGACAATTTAAGGTTTAGACCTAATAACTCACCTGATTCCTAAAAGCCAAACTGTGCTCTCCACGTGCCACCCTCCACGACTTTCCTCGTTGCCTCACTCAGAGCACACACTTCCTTCTTCAGAAAGAAATTTGAGTTTAAATTTCTCATTAGTCTTTATTTAAGATTGTATAAAGCCCCTCTCAGGGCTTCAACTGGTTAGAATTTTTTAGGAAATTGGATCTTATTATTATTTTTTGGGGAGAGTTTGAACCTAAAAACAGTGGCTGGATGAAAGCACCACCTTGTTAAAGGAGGGGAGGAGAGTCTGAGAAGAAACCTGAAGCTTAGGTGATGCCACAGTTCTTTCCCCAAAGCTAACTGTACTCTGAAAATGCCGAGAGGTTCTGAAGCAAAGCTCCCACCTTCTGGGGGCCTTAGATTGGTCACTCAGCTACCATGCTAACTGGTGTCTTTGGGTTAGAGATCGGTGTATTCCGTGCGCATCCAAATACACAACACATGCACCCCACACTTTATGGATTTAGATGTTGTGCAGTGACTTACCTACCAAGTACAGTAGCCAGAAGTAATCTTAAATGCATTAAATGTGTTTGTACAATTTAGGTATAGTAATACATGTGGTGTGTGTGTGTATGTGTGTGTGTGTGTGTGTGTGTGTGTGTGTGTGTGTGTGTGACAGAGAGAGAGAGAGAGAGAGAGAGAGAGAGAGAGAGAGAGAGAGAAAGAGGACAATAAGAATATAAATGCTGACAGGTACCTTGAAGATTATTCTCTTTCACAAACATCATTTGAAAGCTGCGAAAACAGTTCAGAGCTAAGCCACATGGTCTAAATCCACATACATGTGTCAGAGCCATGTCCACTGACTCTCCCAGCCACTGCCCTGCCCCACGAGTGCCCGTAGAATGCATGTCCCTGACATCAGCCAGGATGGGTGTGTGCTCCTCCATGTGTCTTCAGCGCCCAGGCTACTCCCTTGACATGTAATGTGTCTTTAACAGTGTTCAGTTTTCCAGAGTAGCCAGGAGCTGCCTCGCTGACAATGGAGGAGGTGGTGGTCTGGTCTTGGCAGTCAGAAGCTTCTTTGTTTCTGCTTGTGTTATTTTACTTTGTGACCATGTGCATGCACGGATGGTGGGCCTTGATTTTCTCGTTTCTGAGACAGTTAAATTAAAACCTCTCGGGGAGGGATCCAGGCAGTGGTCATTTAGAAATTCCCCAGAGGATTCTAACGTGCGGCCATATTTGAGAACTGCTGAACAAGATGATTGACAAGGCACCTATTAGCCCTAAACATCATTCAGTCCTAGCATTTGAACATGTAGAGCAAGACCCTCTCACTGTTAAACTGTTACATGACTAACAGAGGGTCCCTGAGCTGGAGGTCAGAAGGAGTTGGAATATGAGGGGATTTAGTGGATGGAATGCATACAGGGTTGGAACTGGTGTTGAATGAAGAGCAGAGCCGAGTTTGCCCTGTTCCTGAGCTCCATCAACACTCACATAGGCCTGGTGTTGAAGGTTAGGAAAATTAGGGACTCCTTTCCTTGACATCCTGGAGACAGACATGGCTATGAAATGGGGCGAGTAGCCCTCGGTTCTGCAAACATCCTCTGTTCTACTTAGTCTTTCCTGAGGGCACCCATTTCTTGTTTTGGAGAGGAAGCCTCATTTCACCCCTTTGTAATACTGAAAATGTAGGAAGACTATTAATAAATCGGGCTGGTAAGCAGACCCTGATTGATTGGTGAGGGGTGTGGATGGTGCAATTATCTTAGTGCTGGTTGGGATTCACTAACCATGTTACCCTCCCTCTCAGTGCCTGAAGTGGAATATTAAAGGCTTGAAGAGGAGGAAGAGGGTAGGAGGCATTAAGCTTTGTTTTTTTCTGACTGTAACTTGAATCACTGATGATTAGGCTGGCTGGGTTGGTCGTTTTCTCACATCCTTCCTTTTTGGCTCCCTCCCTTCCCCATTTTAAAATAAACGTGAACCTAAATGTACAGAGGTGAGAAAAAAAATAAGACTTATGATCTGTGTTCTTTTAAGAAGACAAATCATAAGAAAGTAAAAATACTAGCTCTTTTTTTGACATCTGCTAAGCAGTTGGAAAAAGGAGAGAAAGGTTATGAGTGTGGTTTGGGCTCTCACTGGTGTTTGGTAGGATATGCAGAGGTGTAAGGCACTAAATATTTAGGAGAAATCTAGGAAGTGTATTCATTGATTTGAATTTCTAAATATCTCTTGGTTGGCCCCAGAGGAGGAAGAATTGCATAAGAAATCCTACCCTGACCAAATATCGGCACTCAGATTTAACAGGTTTCCTTGGGTGGGAGAATGTTGACCCCGTGGTTTTTTGAAGAAGAAATACTGGATGTGTTTCCTTAGAGCCTGCATATCTAAGAGAAGTAATTTGTTTGTTTATTAACTTGTCATTTTTCCATATGAACAAAATTCATCGTTATGTCACTTTATATCCTCAGTGCTTAGCAGAATGCTCTCTGCATATGGGCAGTGCTTGGAAAATGCTGGGTTGTTGATAAAGATGATAATGGAAATGAATGTGCATTGAGGATAAACTGGACATATTTATGCCTTTTATATTTTCACTTCCTTGCCATCTAAATACCTCTTTTTTTTTGTTATTGTTAATCTTCACCGAGGATATTTTTTCCATTGATTTTTAGAGAGAGTGAAAGGTTGAGAGACCCAGCGAGAGAAACCTCTGTGTGAGAGAGGCACAATGATTGGTTGCCTCTGGCACAACTGAGGTATGTGTCCATTGACTGGAATTGAACCCGGAACCCTTCAGTCCATGGTCCAATGCTCTAACCACTGAGAAAAACTGGCCAGGACCAAACACCTCCTGATGCTTTGGCTGAATTTTACTAGAGTTGAAGAGGTGAGAGTATCTTTAGTGCTAGCTATAGGCTGGCAGAATTAAAATATACCCATTTCTTAGTGTCTCACTTCTTTGAGCTTCATTTTACATTGTGTTTAATAAGGGTATTTCTTCAAAAGCTCTCATTCATCGCTAATTATGCTTTTCCCATTCCCTTCAAATTCCATGTAAATACTGGTTATTCCTCAAGGTCCATTCATCTCAAAGACTGTCTCACCCACAAAGTCTTGCTTGATCTTCTCAAGCAGAAATAAGCCCCCTCAAGTTATTCGTCCATATACTATTTTTATTTTCCCTTTGTTTGTAGCACTTTTCTGATGCTGGCTTTTGGGACAGATTCTTTGAGGGCTTTTTATCTTGTATTCCCCAATCATCTTCACT
The DNA here is from genome assembly GCF_027574615.1 of Eptesicus fuscus. Taxonomy (NCBI): domain Eukaryota; kingdom Metazoa; phylum Chordata; class Mammalia; order Chiroptera; family Vespertilionidae; genus Eptesicus; species Eptesicus fuscus. The sequence goes on from NC_072479.1 coordinate 82,617,352, forward strand.
GGGCTGGGCTTTCTGAAATAAATAGGATAATGATTACTCACCTTCTCAACCTCTCCTTTTTATTCTGTACCTATTCACAATGATGCTTTGATTTCAACATAAAACTCAAGGTTGACTCTAAATGTATGAATGGTCACCATAGCAGAGAACCTAGTTTATTGATAAATCTGCATTTATACAACTGAGACAGGGGTTAGGGAAGGGAGTGAGAAAGTCTTGCAATTAGGTAGACAGAATTTGTAGATCGATTTAGAAATGAATTGTGCCATAAAATACTAAGAATTATTGCTGTCAATCCAAATATAATAGTTATCAAAAAGGAATTGCCTTGCTTTTGCTTATTGAAACTGGGCCTTGAAGTGGCAATAGATATTTATGGTATGCCCATTGTATTTTGGGTTATGTTAATATATGCTATCTCATTTAATCTTTACCACAAGGCTGGCATTATTATTTTGTTTCTCAGATGAACAGAGTAAGAATTAGAGAGCTCAAGGTCACACTGCTGTAAGCAGTGAGCCAGGATTTCAACTCATGTCCTCTGATTCTAACCCCTGACTCTTTAAATTATACAGAGCCACCTCCATGTAAAGGAAGATAAGGGTTTCTGTGTTATGTAGAGGAACCCGTAAACAGCATGTACGTTGAAACTTCAGCGAAAGCGACTTTCCTCCCGATTCCTTTTCTTTGGGCTTTGCTCTTGGCAAAAGATAAACTTCTTTTCAAAAGGAAAAAATGCATGCCTACAAAATAGCAAATTTGGGGACCTTAATTTAATTCAGTGAGACAGAAGGTGAGAAATTCATGGCACTGGCAATCAGCATCTCTTCCATTTCACATGATGGTTAAGGTGTGGGCACCCTCTTTTTTAGCCTATTCCTACCATTCTGTAAATAGACTTCCTCTCCAAACTGAAGACTCCCCTTCATTTGGGAGGAGACAGTCCTCTTCTCTGCTCATCTAATCTTGGCCATTTTGAAGAATATTCATTTTCTTGTACCTCTTTCTTTCTGAAACCTATGTATAAACTACTACTTTGAGTGGATACTAACAGTTGGAGTAAGAGAATTGTAGTCAGGAATACTGCTTTGGTGTTGGGTTTTATTACTAACAGGAATTATTGTTATTGCTTTAGGAGTTTTATTCACCTCATTCCAAGAAAGATATGAGGGAGCTAACTTCTTAAAAAATCTTTATCCTTGCAAGTATTACATAGGTTCTCCTTTTCCCCCCATTAACCTCTTTCAGCCTGCTCCTGCCCTCCACCCCACAGGCCCTCACCACCTCATTGACTGTGTCCTTGGGTTATGCATATATGCATACAAGTTCATTGGTTGATCTCTTCCCACCCTCCCTCCCCTTGAGGGAGCCAGTTTTGTTTCAAATATCTGCATCAACTATTGTCTCATAAAATAAACATATAAACAAAGGTCAAATTTTTGTCTTTAGTTTTCTAAGAAAAGAGGCCATCTCTTGGTGCCCCATAGAGTTCAGGTGCCTTAGCTGTTTACCATGTGCATATTTTAAAACTACTTTTCAGTAATTTGAAGCAAAGAGAAAGGAGCTGGCCAAGGTGCCAGGAAGCCAGGTCCAGTCTCAGTGCCGCCTCTGCTCTGTGTGATCCAGGCAAGGTCCGCAACCTTGTGGGAATTACTGCCTCATCTATACAATCCGGTATTTAGCAAAGACGATTGTGTTGGGGACCAAATGAGGAAACTTAAAGAGTCCCCCCCAAAACGTATGTTTAATATTCATACAGACAGCATTGTCATTAATAACTCTATCCTGCTCAAAATAACAGCTTTTCAATGGCCATCAGCGCAGGACATCTACTCCCAGTGGGCAAGAGAATATATCTGTATATATAAAAGCCTAAGTGACCATTATGATCAGAACAACCAGTTGACCAGTTGCTATGATGCTCACTGACCACCGGGGGCAGATGCTGAATGCAGGAGCTGTCCCCTGGTGGTCAGTGTGCTCCCACAGCCAACCTCCCCTGGTCCTTTTCCTTGGCCGGCAAACCTCCCACAATTCATTCCCCCATCCGGCAGGCCCTGTCTGGCAGCTGGCAGGCCCCAGTGGCAGCTGGTAGGCCCCAGCCGGCAGCCAGCAGGCCCTGGCCAGCCCAACCCCAATAGGCCCTGATTTCTGGCCAGGCTTAGGGACCCAGCCGTGCACGATTTTGTGCACTGGGCCCCTAGTCTGATCTAATAATAGACAAATATGCAAATTGACCACACCTTCGCTACACCTAAGCCACGCCCACCAGCCAATCAGGATGAGTATGCAAATTGCCCCAACAAAGATGGTGGCTAATTTGCATATCAAGACAGCGTCCAAAGAAGCCAACAGCTGCAGAAGGGAGTAAAGCTTCGAAGAAGCAAGCAAGCGGAGGGGGGGTGGAAGGGTGGTGGAAGGGCGGGGCGGAGGCGGGGCCGGGGGAACGAGAAGGGCGGGGCGGAGGCGGGGCCAGGGGGAGGAGAAGGGCGGGGCGAAGGCGGGGCCGGGGGGAGGAGAAGGGCAGGGGCAGAGGCGGGGCCGGGGGGAGGAGAAGGGCGGGGCGGAGGCGGGGCCGGGGGAGGAGAAGGGCGGGGCGGAGGCGGGGCCGGGGGGGAGGAGAAGGGCGGGGCAGAGACGGGGCCAGGGGGGAGGAGAAGGGCGGGGCGGAGGCGGGGCCGGGGGTGAAGGGAAACGCGGACGGGCTGGAGGAGAAGGTGAGGCAGGGGGACAAGGGCGGAGCGGAGGCGGGGCTGGGGGCGAAGGGAAACTCGGGCGGGCTGGAGGAGAAGGTGAGGCGGGCGAACAAGGGAGGAGCGGAGGCGGGGTAGAGTGCAGCAGGAAATCCTATTGCAGGATTTTTCCTGCAACGGGAAAGCTAGTATATATATAAAAGCCTAAGTGACTGTTATGACCGAACGACGGAATGACCAGAACGACTGGTTGACCAGTTGCTATGATGGGATAGACACTCAACGCAAGAGCTGCCCCCTGGTGGTCAGTGTGCTCCCAAAGCCAACCTCCCATGGCCAGCCAACCTCCCACGGCCCCTTCCCCCAGCCGGCCGGCCCCAGTTGCCCGAATCAGAACCTCCTGTGGCCCCTCCCACCCCCACTGGCTGGCCAACCTCCCGCAGCCCCTCCCCCCAGCTGGCCAATCTTCTGTGGCCCCTTCCTCCCCTGCACCCCCTCCCCCACCAGGCCCAATTGGTCCCCATCTGGACTGGGCGAGACGCCCCGATCAGCCCTGATCACCAGCCAGGCCGAAGGACCCCACCTCTAGTAGAAAATAATTGAAGGAATGATGGGCAGCAAAGTCATCCAGAGTTTGGAATGCAGAGCAGCAGCCAGGCACTGTGACCTGTGATTTTTAATCTGTGGACTGTGTCTCCTTCTCAGGTTCTCTTGTACAGTATTTATTTAGTTTTCCATGAGAAAGGAGAGCGAGACTAATCTTTCTAGCTTTATGTATAGAACTGTTTTTTCCAGGCTTATCTCGTATCTTTACATGATCCAAGAAGAATAGAGATGGAGATGGCATGGCGACCAAGCCAAGGAACGAATAATGTGAAAGGCTGTTTCGCACCCCAGGCCTTTGCTCTGTCTGCAGGGCCTTCCTCACCTTACTTCTCCTGCTTCATTCCTATGCTGCCTTCAAGATTCAGCTCAGGGATCCTCTGTACCAAGTCTTCCTGGTCCCACCAGGCTGGAGACACTCCCCTCTTCCTACTCCCATTGCCCTGGTTTGAAGTGACTCTTGTTGTATCTCTGTGCTGCCCACCCCATGATGTGAAATTTTCAAGGGCAGAAACAGCCTCTGTCCTGGGCCCTGTATGCCTAACAGAGTGCTGGCACATGGTGGACATGTAATAAACAGCTGCTGACATGGTCTGTGCACCTGCCGGCCCTGTGGTCCGGGATTTATGTGCATTAATGAATCGAACATCCCAATCACCCTTGGAGGTGTGTAAAATTATCACTTTTTTATGGATGAGGATACTGAGGCAATAATAATTATGATGTAATAATAGTTACTTACATTTCTGGAATACTGTATAGTTTACCAAGGGCTATCTCCTGTGTTTTCTTCCCAACATGTATTCTAATTACCTAAAGCCCCACTAGGGGGAATTTTGGACAGGAACTATTATCCTTTTTTTACAGATGAAGAAATTGAGGTACAGATAACTCTAATGATTGCCAAAAATTGTATAGTCAAGAAGAAGAAAGAGATGGAACTCAATCACAGCTTTTCTGAATCTCAAGTCCAGACTCTTTTCTTTGCCTCTGCTTTGAGAGAGCTTAGAAGAGCAGTTTATATTGCTGGAGAAAGCTTAGAGGAAGCCTTAATTGATAAATAAATTACTACAAAAATGCATTTGGTGGGCAGGTGAGCATATTTAGAAATAGTAAAGGTTGTAAAACCTGAAAAGGCCAGGTCAACATATTATGCAAAAGATATAAAAGTTTTGGGCAATAGGATTATTATTATTTTATTTCTCCGTATTTCTTTTTACATTCCTACATTTTCACAATAAGGTGCCTTATTTTCATATTCAGAAAAGGCGAAGAAGAAATAAAAAAAGAACTTTAATTATATCAGGAATTAGATAAAGGTGAAAGGGTTAAAGTTATCTTCATAAGGAGCTCAAGGCGTCTCCTTACTTTCTTAGAAATATAACCGAGAACCGGTTACTAACATACAGTTACATGTGTGTGTGTTTATGGGTATGTGTGCCTATGTATCTATGTGTGTGTATAATCTGCGTCTAGCAAAGGTTAGGGAACACAAAACCAAGTTAACATTAGAGAGGTTTTTGAAACATTTATTAGGAAGAGTAGAATACATAACCTCAGTCTTAATGACAGATTCTAAAATGCCTTCAACACGGAAGTGGGTGCAGCCGGGCCAAAGGCTGCCATTTGAGGGAATCACAGAGGACTGGAAAGAAATCCGAGGGCCAGCTTATAACCTTTTCTAAAAAGAGATGATGGCTGGAAATTACAAACTCATAAGCATAAGTGTTAAGTTGGAAAAAAATATTGAGCCTAATAGTCAGTTACCGACCCCTCAAAGAGACCAGGGCATAGAAACTGTCAAAATGGCTTTTAGGAGAACAAACCCTATTAGATCTGTGGTTTTAGGAGGAGGAGAAGCTTGGCAGGCTGTAGAAAACCAATATATGTAATTAAGAAAAAAGTGATGTAAGTTTTAGATCTGGCTTCTTCTGAGATTCTACCTTTTCAATGGGAAAATGGGTGGGTTAAATAGCAGGTGCTCAAAACAGAATGGTGGGCAGTGGCTGCCCGCGAGGATGATGCCATCGAAGTGTGATTGGTTCTTCGGGGGAGGCGGCGGGGGGGGTGTGTCTTGAACTCAGCCTCCACTAACGTTCCCCACAAAGTAGGCACAGTGAGGGACTATGCCTGCCTCTCATTGAAGGGGAGAAGGGCTGGCTCCTGGCAGAGGGGTGAGGAGCTCCTCTGCCAGAGTTGGCTTTGCAGCTGTGGGACAGGAACAGCCCAGTGTGCAGCACCCGCAGGCCGTGCTGCCAGCCCTCCCACTCCCAGGCCATACATGCATGTGATCAACCCTTCCGAAAATGTGTGCTCACATTTATGCAAACTCCCAAAATCCCACCCAAAGCATTACAAGGCTTAGGATCTCTGAAGCCCATCCATGGATGTCAGGTTAAGAACCCTTACACTAGACCATGTGTCTAGGGCACACCATGGCCATCTTCCTCCCGTTATTTGTTTCTGAAAGGTGGGGACCACGGGGAGGAATTTTCCTTAGTGTCCAAACTCCTTTGTTCTTCCAGCATTAACCAGCCCTCTGGTTTCACTTACAGAATGTGTATGAAGGCTTGCTACCAAGTCCAGGGCTCTGGGTCCTCTTTGCTGTGGAATCAGGCATAATGTTTGTCCTCTAAGAGCCAACAGACCAGGAGCTGAAACTTGGGCATAAAAGGCTGGAGAAGGAGGCAGACTGAGAGTGACCTTAAGGTGGTCTACACCCAGTGCTGGAGGCACACTGGCCATCTGGCCTGGATGTGAGCTGGAGCCAGCCAGCTCAGCCGCTCGGGAGCCAGGAGATTCAAGTGCTTTAAAGGGGTGGATGTAATTCAGATGAAACTGGCATAAAAGAACATTCGTTTTATTACTTTCTCTGCAATGCCCATCCTCTCCCAATCTACCCCAGCTGACTCCTTGACTCTTGACTAAGGCCCTGAGAACAGATTCTAGCTGAGATGAATTTTCCTGTGGGACCCCAGAGTGAGAATTCCTTAGATTTCCATTAGGATACCCCTCCTCTTCCCAAAGAGTGGGCAGTTGGCAGAGAGGATCTTTTTGGGTCCCCTCCTTATCCTTCTCACAATGGGAGCTTGGTCTCTACTTTCTGCTAGGTGTCAGGCCGAGCCTTTCCAGGTGCCAGGTCCCAGCATCCTTGGATTTCTAGGCTGGAACTGCTGTGGCTTTTAAACCAAGGCAAATCCAGATTTTGAATGGTGTCAGTCTAGAAATACAGATGGAAGCCCATTGCCACTGCCCACAGAAACAGCCACGTCTTGGATGTCAAAGAGACGAGTTTAGAATCCCAAGTTTGCCGATTGCCACCGAATGACCTTGGGTAAGGCATCTTATGTTTTGGTCCTCAGCTTTCCTCTTCTGGAAAATGCATGTTGTGTGAAAGTCAGATGAGGTAAAGTATATAAAATGCCTGGAACATAGCTCCCTTACCTCTCCTATCCACATCCTGTGAGCAATGCTGGTGAGTTCTTGGAAGGTCAGGAGAAAGAAAAAGTGATGGTCCCTGCTGGCTGTCTCCATCTTCTGCTGCTTCCGCATAAATGCCCACCCCACCCTATTCCTCAGCAATCCTTCACCATGGCTGTAGTGTGAAGGGGAGAAGAAATACAGGCGCTGCATATGTTTGCATCTGCCTATGTGGAGACAAAGTGAAGGGTATGAAACCCAGTGGCCCAGGATGACCTCTGGGGATTTGGAGTGTTTCGAAATACTAGTAAGTCCCCAAATGATGTATGTCTAGGGGCTAAGAGCCTTGCATTATTAGAGACAAGGGCAGTAGCAAAGTAAGAGGGAGAGAGAGAAAAGGAGAAATTGATGAAGACGGTCAATGCCTTATCCAGGACTCAACTTGTCAGGTTCTTTGGCTTTTCCTCCACTTGGTATGGTGAAGGAAAATAGCCGGGAGGGGGAGAAAAAGGCAGAGGGAGGGTGGAAAGGAAAGGGTCGGGGGAGAGTGGGTTGTCAGGAGGTTTCCACCTCCCGGACAATGGGGAATGGATAGTGTAAACAGAGAGCCTGTCTGACGTGGTCCCGAGAGGGGCTGCCCCATCCAGCTTCCCCGCCTGCCTGACAGAGTCATCAGTAGTTTTGACACACTTCCGAGAGCCACAGTTGCTCTGCCACCCTGGGAACTTCTGTCTGGACTCCGGGAAGTGTTTGCAACCTCTCTGTGGAAGGCAGCCTGCCCGCTGGCTGGCCAGCCCCGCCCGGCTCACGTGGGTGTCACAGTCCCTGTGATAACCCTGTCCGCCGCCCGGCAGATATGTGCTGTTGGTAACTTGCTCCGTGTATATCTCTTTGTCTGATTCCTGCCTCTACATGGTGGCAAACAGACATTTTGAGAAGGAATTAAGCATTATGAGTTCACAGAATGTCAAGCATGGACATGGCAAATAGAAATTAATTTTGAATTTACCTGGATTTTATGCCATTCGTACCATGGTGTGCCTACCAGCAGCAATTTGGGGTTAATTTTGTACAGAATGAGTGCGGCTTGCTAAAATCCGAGTTTAAGAACTGCAGGCTGGTGGGATATGTGGTCTTTGTGGGAAGCCTTCCATTCCTGTCGAAGAAGGGATGGGCTATACTTAGGGCACTGGGTCCTGATCTCCCTTTGCTGTGGAAATCAGGGCTGGGAATGAGGTGGGTGTGGAGGCAAGAAGAGCCTCCCTCGGCTCCCGCGGGTTCCTCGGTGCAGTTGGGCTCCAGCCCAGATGCAGCTGGAGGATGAAGCCGCTGCCAAGAAAAGCCGTGCTCCCTGCTGCTCGCTGCGAGGAAGAGCCAGCTCGGCGCACGTGTGTGTGCCTGCATGTGTTTTGTGTGTGCGTAAGAGAGAAAGCGACAGAGAACATGAGAATGTGAATGAGAAACCATGCCTTTGCAGGGTGCAGGGAACTGGAGAGAATGTTCAAAGGGCACTGATCGTGCTTCGCTGCTCGGCACCAGCAGATTTGAAATGCTGCCAGGTGGTTCTCACGTACCGCCAGGCTCCAGGGCTGCTATTCCAGACCCTCTACCCCGCCGGCCCTCCCACACCTGCTCCTTTGTCTCAGGCGCAGAGTATGCAGAGTATGCTTCACCACTGGCCAAGCTGTTCCCAATAGCCACTGGAAGAGAGGAAGGCAGCCCCCGGTTTCTTGAAACGCCTGGCCATTCTTGTCTGCCTACCAATGGACCCGTGTTTCTAGAAGATATGGTGGATTGATTAAATAAATGCTCTTAACCCTGTAATTTTAACCACACAGCTCTTCATGCTGTGGAAATAACAGTTCTTAGATTTTTCATTGTGAGTGGATTATTCAGATTGCCCAGAGGAAAATAACTTTCTCTAATTTTAATATAACAAGTGTTTATTTAGCTATTCAGTTAAAATAGTCAACATTTTCATCCTTTATTCCATTTTTCTACGATATTTTAAAATATGCACTAAAGAAACTTTTTAGTATGCTGGGATCATGAGTTCTTGCAAATTTCCATTGTATATCAACTGCTTCCCAGAGAAAATACACCCTTCACTGCATTTGCACTCACTTCCATTCAGATCACCAGCAACATTCCTTCCCCAAATGATCATGATGTCTTTCTCAGCCTCTCCCCTGAAGACCTGACTCATCCTCCTGTGACCTCCAGGCTTTGCTTGCTCTGCTTCCTTTAGATCAAGGACCCTTGACCTGTCGACATGGAATCCCTTGTTGCGTCCCTCCCCTCCCTGCTCTGCTGCTTTATGTTTCATCACACTCTAATTTAATTTCTCCATCACTGGCCCATCAATTTACGGTCACATCTGCTTTTCTGTTCTGTCACTTCTGCTCCTAGGATAGATGAAGAAAGTCCCAAAAGGGAGCTCAGGTGGCCTGTTTCAGCTTCCCTCCTTCCAGAATGGCATCATCGCCAAAGGACCGGGTGACTAGCCTTTGCTAAGGGTCCCCAGAACCCCATGATTGCCCATTTCTTAGATATTGCCTCCCCGAGCCAATGCATTCTCTCCTCCGCACTCCCGCTCACGGTTGATGGTCTCATTACACTTGCCTGAGAAAATCAACACTCTGTGATGTCAATGTCCATAATCATTCTCTTTTCTATATAAACATTCATTGTTTGCTGGAAACTTCAGAGGGGCCTTTGTTTCATTTTTCACGAAGCTGACAGCCTTTGTTTCAGACCCAGTTATCTTTTCATGAGACGTTGTGCTGTCACTCTCGAGGCCCCTTTCCTTTCCTGACATCATGAGCTCTGTCTTCCCACCGCTTCTTTTCTGCTGTGTGGTCCTAACCCAGCCCACCCCTCTTTCTGCAGTCCCTATTTTCTGGCTGGTACCAGCATTCTCCCAGTGCCCCAGACCTGGCATTTAGGGATCTTGTACATCTTCCTGATCCTCTCTCCCAGCCCTTGGAGGATTCTACCTTCCCACTAAGTGTCAGTACTGCCTCCTGGTAAAAATCACGACCCCAGAGCCAGACTGCCTGAAGGTGTCAGTTCCTAAAGGGGACCTTTGAAAAACTACAGACCACTCAGAGTCTTGGTTTCCTTCTTTGTATAATGGAGATAATAATAGTACAGCTGGTTCAAAATGTTCTTCTGAGGCTTAATGAATGAATGCCGACGAAGTCCTTAGAGCAGTGCCTGGCACCTTGTGAGTGTTCATTCAGTATTAGATGTTATTATTGCCAATACATGAGTGATTCTCAACTGGAAAATTTTGCCTCTCAGAGGACATTTGGCAATGTCTGGAGGCATTTCTGAATTTCAGGACTAGGAGGAAGGGAGGTTGCTATCTTGTGGTGGGTGGAGGCCAGGGATTCTGCTGAACAACCAATTGATGGTACACAGGACAGCCCCTGGACACAGTTACCTAGCCCAGTGGTCGGCAAACTGCGGCTCGCAAGGCACATGCAGCTCTTTGGCCCCTTGAGTGTGGCTCTTCCACAAAATACCACGTGCGGGCGCGCATGTACAGTGTGATTGAAACTTCGTGGCCCAAGCGCAGAAGTTGATTTTCGGCTCTCAAAAGAAATTTCAATCGTTGTACTGTTGATATTTGGCTCTGTTGACTAATGAGTTTGCCGACCACTGACCTAGCCCAACAGTCAGTGGTGTTGCGTTCGAGAATCACTGCTCTACCTCTTGGCCCCGGAAACTGCCAGCACTCTCTCAAGGTGTAATCTAGTGTCCATTTCTATTTCCCTCAGTTCTCCACTCTTTGGAGGGCTCTTTTTATCACATGGTTTCAGTTATGCAAGGATGTCGATGGTTCTCAAATCTACATTTCCAGCCTCCTGATTATGTCTCCAGTGGTTTCCCCCAGGCACGTTCTCTTGAAATTGGAAACTGTTAAAGGGGGGAAAAAAAGAACCAGTGTTTTTCTCTCTTCTCCACTTAAATGGCCGCTCTTTCCCAGCATTTCCATTGTTCCTCATGGCACACTGTCCTGGCGCTGGTTCCCTGGCTTTGATTCCAAGCCGCACCTCCAGTCTCCACCAGTTGCTGCCAGTTCTCACTCCGCATTGTTCCCTTTCCTCCTCATTTCCATCTCCATGGCTGCTGCTCAGTGCAGGACTCTGGCTGGCTTCCCCGGCTCCCCTCCTCGCCTCCGTCCTCCACACAGCTGCTGGAATTGTCTTCATTAAACACTGTTTTCCTCTGCTCAAGAATCCACAGTGGCTCTCCATTAGCACTTATTAGCAAAAGGAAATTCCCCATGAAGCCCTTTATGGCCTGACCTCCCTACCTCGCCCCCCGTGAGCCCCCCACCTCAGCAGCCACCAGCCTCTGAATCACTCCCTCCAGGTCTCTGGGTGCTCACCTGTCTGAGCTCCTCTTGTCCTTGTCTCTACACCTTGGGGTGTTATAATTTCCTTCCCTGGAAAGCCTTCTTCTCTCCTTTTTGCCAAACTATGTCTGTCACCTCTTTCAAAAGCTGGCTCAGTTTTGAACTCCCCCAGGAAACCTTCCTGGATAACACATCAGATTCTCCTGGTCCTATTACTCAATATCTCATTTTAGTCTTAAGTACTTATTAGACCTGCCCTGCATGAATTTACACCTGCTGATGTGTATAAAGAATCCCTAAGTATTTTAAAAGTTTTTCCAAATACATATATATTTCACTCCCCCCTACCTTTTCTTTTGCTTGTACCTCTTTAAAAAAGAAAAAGCTGCCCGGCAGGCGTGGCTCAGTGGTTGAGCGTTGACCAATGAACAAGGAGGTCACGGTTCGATTCCCCGTCAGGGCACATGCCCAGGTTGCAGGCTCTATCCCCAGTAGGGGGTGTGCAGGAGGCAGCCGATCAATGATTCTCTCTCCTCATTGATGTTTCTATCTCTCTCTCCCCCTCCCTTCCTCTCTGAAATCAATAATAAAATATATTAAAAAAAGAAAAAAGCTAACCCACAGCCCAAATAAAGTGTACTGATTAGAGCAGGATTTCAATAGATGAAGTCTCTGTAACTGTGACCCCTCTCCACCCCTTAAAGCCCAGGAGGAACCCAAGGGCATAGTTTATGCATGACCTGCTCTTCTCTTTGTGGTGTGTTGGTGATGGGTGGGAGAAGGAGGAGGTAGATCTGGTTTGCCAAACACAGTAACAAAGTGGCTCTGCTCAAGAGACTGCAGCAGGGGCAAGGATATGGTGTGAGAAGACTCCAGGGCCACGGCCCAGCCACTTGCTAATGGAGATCCTTCATGGGGTTAAAGGAGAGAACTAGAAGTCTTAAAACTCTGTGCATTCTGGGTGTTTTCTTTTATGAGGGTAACATCCAGCTATTGGTTAGCACTTTGCAGCAAATGGGGCGATCTTAAATCTCTGATCTCACTTGATTTATGAGGTGGATGATGATATTTCATTCTGTAGCGTAGGAAACTAAGTCCAGGAGGTAAGTTAGGGGATTTGCCCCTGGAACTCATGACTATTGAATTCAGGGATCTCCTCATTGCCCCCTGCTTCCTCCATCTGACTCTGTAGGGTAAGGTTTTAAGGGGTACCTATCCTGTTCAATATCTTTGTTTTACAGATTGGACTGCTAAGTGATTTCCTGATGGCATTAAAGCCCATGATACATAGAGCTGGGCCTTGAATCAACTCCCAAATAGTGTTCTTTTTCTTTATTGCCAACATTACATTTTATTCGTAATCCAAGGTGCAAATAGACCTTTTCACAACAACCTCAAGACCAGTGCTGTCCAGTAGAACCCTCTGCCATGGTGGACATGTTCTACATCTTTGCTTTCCAATGCAATAGCCACCAGCCACATGTGGTTATGAACCTGGAGAATTTAAATAGTCAGTATTGCTGGTGGTCTCCACATTGGACACCACAGCTCTAGACTCCCTGTTTGCTTATCCTTGTCAGAAGGAGTAGTTTGCCTAATCTGGGTTTTCCCCTCATCTCCCTTCCCTTCTTACTGGGAGGTTACAATAAACCCAGAGGAACCGGATGTGGGAGCTCACTGGAGACTGGCATCATCAGAGTCTGGGGCATCTGCAAGATAGAGAAGGGAGATGAGAAAGCTGACTGTGGTCCAGGGTGGGAAGCATTTGTGGAAGACAAACAACTAGTTCCTGGGTCTCTTCCCCCCCAGCAGCCTCATGAGAGTCCAACACTCAGCCTGTGGGATTTCAGCCTCTTCCCACAGGAGAAAGGCTGAGGAAGAGGCCGAACTGCTTCTCAGGTTGGCGTGGACGGGGCTCTGAGGTGGCGTCTTCTCCATGTGGTCCAGGGGGAGGTTGTTAAGGAAATGTGAGTGAGTTCATTTGGTGCTTCTGTCTTTGATTTCCACTGAGAAACATCTCAGAAGTGCGGTGTGGTCGAAGCTTCTCTTTGCAGCTCTCTCCCCTTCCGTTTCTTGTGTATTTGTATGTGACAGTGTGGGTACATACACCTCTTTCTTACCGTATCATGCATTGCTTCAAAAGTACTAGTTACTGTGGCCAGTGTGGCTCAGTGGTTGAGCGTGGACCCATGAAACAGGAGGTCACAGTTTGATTCCGATTAGGGCACATGCCTAGGTTGCAGGCTCAATTCCCAGTAAGGGGTGTGCAGGAGGCAGCCGATTAATGATTCTCTCTCATCACTGATGTTTCCATCTCTCCCTCTCCCTCTCCCTCTCCCTCTCCCTCTCCCTCTCCCTCTCCCTCTCCCTACCTCTCTGAAATCAATTTAAAAAATAAAGTACTAGTTACTGTCTTTACTGAGGCTGGCCCCCAGGACAGGCTCCCAGTGATGCACGTTACTGCTGAGTCCAGTGCTTGCATCAGAAAATGACAAATCCCTTGAGTACACAGCTAATGAAAGGGGTAGGTTGATGGTATGGCCTGACCTTTTCTTTGCCTGTTCCTTCCCCCTTTCTTGTTCACATATTCTGTTCAACTTGAATTTTAATCTAATTTATTATTGATGCTTACAAGACAAAAAAATCCCGAACTCTAACCTCTGGGATATAAGGCCCTGGGAGCTCTCATTCTAGATAAATTGAGTATGTTTCCACATGGAAATGAAGGATAGAGGAGGAAAGAACTTTCCTTAGAAAGTAAGTCTTTAATTATAGGAGCAGAGGGAGGATGGTGAGCTGTGATTCTTTGAGTCCAGAGAAATTGTGGAACTGGATAACCTTAACATTAACTGGTTAAGGGACTCAGATGCTATTCATCCACGTAACAGTTTATCCTTTGGCTCTTTATTGCCACGCACGTTTCATAGGGACATAGAAGTCTGCTCTTTTGCAGCGCATGGGCTTGCTGGTGAACCCTAAGGAGACTCTTCAGATTTTGCTCATGATGTCACAGCTCCTTGTTGGGCAGACAGATGTGACACCACCCAGGGCACCTAGGGTCCATATGGAAGGAATAGTTGGAGGCAGTGACTTGGAGACCAAGGCACTTGTTTTCAGACGGAGGCTTTTAAAACAGAGTGAGGGTAGGAGGATTCAGGGCAGCTGTGACAGGGAGAAAGACTTATTGGGCTGATAAGAGATTTTGACAAAATTTTCTCTGAGGAATATGGATTTTTAAGAACATAACTCAAATTGCCATGAGTTGTCTTTTAAATCAGAGATCTAATCATATCTGCCTTCTCCGAAACCTTTAATGGCTCATTATTGCATGCAGAATGAAGTCCTTGCTGTCCTCCGCTCACAGTCATGGGCACCCGAGGTTTGGCTCCCTCGGGCCTGTGTGGCCTCCGCCTGCCCGCCTCATCACTTTCTCCACTCTCTGCTCTTGTCCTCTGTGTACTAGGCACTCACCCCTCACAGACTTCCTAGGCTTTGCTCAAACCATTCCTTCATTCTTCAGTCAGGTGCATCCTCTGCGCTGCCCCTGGCTTTGTCAGAATTCTAGCCCTTCTTCATTGTCCCTTTGCAATCACACCTCCTCCAGGATGCCTTCCCATATCCTTCAAACAGCTGGAATGTTCTCCCTCTTGCATTTTTATGCATCACTCCATATTCTCCGCAGTGCTTGTCGGTGCCAAATCTTGCTTCAGGTATTAATGTATATGTCTGATTCCCCACTAGATGGTAGGTCCCTGGAAATCCAGGCTGCATCTTATTTATTTTCATATTCTGCATGGAATCTAGAGAAGTGCATTGCATACAGTAGGCACGTTGAATAGAATTGTTCTTTATTTCTTAACTGGAACGGCTGTCTGCTTACCTTTATCTCTTCATTTGCTTTTTTTTAAATCCTCACCTCAGGATATGTTTTTACTGATTTTTAGAGAGAGAAAGAAACGTTGATGTGAGAGAGAAACATGCCTGGACCAGGATGGAACCCACCCTAGAAATGTGTCTTTTTGGCATACAGGAGATGCTCTGACCGACTGAGCCACCTGGCCAGGCTCTTCATTTGCTTTTTATACATGGTTCATCCTTTTGAAATATTGTATAATCTGTAAAGGCCCAGGAGAAAAACTGCCCCTTGTGTACATGATAGATTTTGCCTAGTTCTTCTCAAAATTATTCGGATGCAGAAGGAATTTTACCTAAGAAGAATAAATCCATTTTGCTTTAGTTCGAACTGGTTCAACTTGTTTCTCAGTCTTTCAAATCATCAAAGTAAAGTTTCAGACTCAAATGTCTCACAGGTTCTACTCTGTTCCAACAGAACCAGGGTAGTGATTCGGGCCAGATTCTAAGCTGGCCGCAGACATGTGGCGAGACTTCAGTTTTTGTTGTTAGCCTTCAGCAATTTCAATGTTACTTCTGGGTATTGGTTTTGAATGTGCATTTTCCTCACTCATGTTCCTGAATAGTATTTAGATTTATTTCCAGGTCAAATCCTGTTAGAAGAAGTAGCTTGAAAATGAAAATCTCTCTACTACCAAAGAATGTTCGGTTTAAACATCTAACTCATTTTTTTTTGCAAATACCTTTCAATTGAAAGAATTTTGGATTTAAAATTTATGGCCAAATCATTTACAGTTTATTGCAGCACTTGATTTCCTTCAAATACTTTAAAGATGTTTTTTAAAATCTATAATCACTTTTGTTAAATTCTCTTCTTGTGGGATGGGAAAAAGACTAGGGGATGGGTAAGTTGGGAGAAAGTATTATTCACATGCACCTGCAAGAAAAAAAGGACACCAATCTGCCGCTGGCCCTCCTCTGTCAGCTCTGTCACGGAGGAATTTCTGTAAAATGGAAGCCTTTCCCTGTGATGGGGTACTTCGCAGGCTCAGTTGCAATTTTTCTCCGTTATTGCAACAAACTCTGTGTCTTTTATTTCATAAGATTTTTTTCCCTTCAAAGAAGAAAAAGTCGTTTTTTCATATGGTTTAAATGTCCCCAAATCGTTCCCCTGAAGGTGGATGGGGCACAGTCCGCAGATGGCCAGGCTTCCTTTCAAGGGTCCAGTTAGGAACACTGTCATGCTGTTATGTAGCGTCGAGGGGCCAGAACTGCCCTGAGCATGATAACAGAGCTCATGGTGTCTAACTCCACGCCTGGCTCCACCCTCCCTATCTCACCCTCAGTGCAACATCAGGGACTGGTTATTGCCATGGGCCTGGCTCTACTACTGGCTGGCCTGGCCACTTCCCTTTGTTGAGTCGTGGAGCAGAATTATGTATGTGTGTATGTATGTGTGTGCACATGCACACATGCTGGCCTTTTTTAAAAGTGCTGTGGTGAGACATTCTGAATTCACTGTCAGTGTGGTTTAGGCCTGGACCTAGTGGGCAGATTCTACCCAAAAGATAGAATTATCAGATGTCATTGCTGAATGGGATAGCTCATTGTAAGGTTGAGAACACCAAGGCCTTGGACTAAGTGAATGTCAAAGTATCTAGGGGTGCCTGATCCAGGGCCAGAACTCAGGCACCCTGACTCTTGTTCCAAGGCTTTTAAACTGTATCAAATGTCTACATACTTTATCCCACATTTTGATTAGGAAAACAATTTGGAATAATTACCCCAATATGTGTATATTTATTACACAGTCAGGAAACCAGGGTCCATATCAGTTAGTCTGAATGGGAGAATTTTACATTGGGAATTAGTTACAAAGGGATTGGGAGAGCTGAATAGCTAAACAGGGCGTAGCCAAACCTATATGCTCCCCCAGGTCAGCAAAGCAGGAAGTCAGTATTGGCCTTTAGGTCACAGTTGTCCATTGGGAACTGGAACAAATGGTGGCTGCTTAGCAGATAATGGAAACTATGAAGGGGATCCAGCCACTGGGAAGATGCTGACCAGAGCAGAACAGCCTAGCTTCTCCTCTCTTTGGCATCCTCTCCCTTTCTTTGCAGTACCTTCATTGTTTAAATCTAGCCAGAATCTATTTGATGACAGAGCCTGGGAAATGGGTCTGCAGTGTTTTGCCTTCTGCAATACAGAGCAGTAAAGAGGGGATGGGTTGAGGTGGGGTACAGATCTTAGAGTAAACAGGGAAATTGAGGCAGATTATTTCCCAAAGATGACTATAACAGTATTTCCCATCCCACATGCTCTTCTGCAATGTGTCCTGGCCACTTCACATCACAGGGTGGAGCCTAGTCCTCTCCCCTTGCATGTGGGCAGCGTTATGACCACTTCCACCAATTGAATGAGGAGAAAATGACTCTAGGTGACTTCTGAGGCTAGATCACATGGCCACACAGCTTCCATGTTGTTCTCTTGGTATGTTGCTCTCTGCACCTCCCAACTGCCATGCCGTGAGAGGCCATGTGGAGAGACCATGTATGGGTGCTGCAGTTGGCAGCCCCAGCTGAGCCCAGAGCCAGCTATGCAAGCTAAGAAGTTCCAGATGATTCCAGCACCCAGCCCTTAGAGTCACATCCCCCTGTTTGAGTCTTCCCAACTATCCCCGAAAGTTGTGGAGCTGAGGCAAGCATCCTGCCATACTCCTCACACTCAGATTTGTGAGCATAATAAAATGGCTATTATTTTATGCCACTCAGTTTTGGAGTGGTTTGTTATGTAGCCACGTATAACTGGAACACAAGTGACCAAGATGTTTATTTAGTACATAATTATATGTGTATACTATGTAATATGTTGGTCCATTATAAAGCACACAGACAACCAGAAATTAAAAATGGGTGAGATAAAGTTAAATGTAAATAGAAGTCTAACATTTTCTTCCCATACCTAGTGAATGGTCTTGCCCAGGTCCTGGGGTGTTGGAGACCACACATATTCTCTATCATATACATGGCCAGAAGAGGATGGATTATGATATTTCTGGTCTCATAAATAGCCAGTGACTACTTCAACAATCTCTGAGGAGGGAAGATTTGGGGGCAGTGATAGAGAGGGAAGAACATATTGGGGAGGTGCCCAGGGAAAGAGTGCAGCCAGGAGAGAGAGACAAGGAAACGTAGGTGAGGGACAGATTCTGTGAGCTGAAACATAGGGCTTCTAGACAGGGTGGAGATTTGTCCTGAAGCAGTGTTAGGCTTTGAGAGTATTTCCCTTCATTTCTGGGATGCCATTTGTGAGGACCCTCACCACTCCCAGTGTGGATTCCTGTGGATACTGTATAATGGTTAGTGGACAGGGATGTTGTGCCACAGTTTCATTAATGGGAACTGATTCTAGAATTGAGTGCCACGGAGATCTGAGTATTTTTGGAAGAGATCAGGTTGAGACTTTTTTCTAACATCTCTTGCTCTCTTTAAGGGACCTCTAGTGTATTTCATATGTGTACATGATATGCACATATGGACACATATAGGTCCTTAGGTACATTTTAATTCTTACATCATTATATACAGGTAGATTTTTCCCTTCATTTCCTCTCCCCCCACCAAAAAACAAACAAACAAACAAAAAAACAACCACTCAAAACTCAACAAAGGTCTTTGGAGTTTTCTTCTTACTTCTATATATTTATAGACCTACTGTTAACATGAAGTGTGTTTATATAGAACACCTGTGCAAATAAACATATCTATCTATTGAGAGTATTGAGGAGAGTTAATTTAAAAAATGGATTTCTTCCCCCATCTTTTATTTTCTGACTTATTCCTAATAAAATCTATTTATCACCTTCTTACTATGAATTCCCTTATAGGAACCCTGCAAGCCGGCCAGCTCTGTTGTGGGGTGGGCAGCCACTGTGAGGGCCGTGGCTTCATCGATCAATCAGATTCTGTCCCTGCCCTTGGGGAGCTCACAGTCTTAGGGAGAGATGGACAGATGAGTGGGTAATTATGTTCTGTGTGGTGGGTGCTGTGAGGGAAGTAGCTATAGTGAGCTCGGGAGCATGTGGAGTGGACACTTAGTTTCCATGAAGTCTTCCCAGAGTTTTGACAAATGGGGGCAATTACACAGCTCTCCCAACCAAATTGCGTGTGCTTGGCTTTGGATGTGGTGAGCTTTCTGCAAACAGACTGGATTATTTGACTTGAATATCCTGTTAATGAGACAAGCTAATTTGCCCAAGGGGACCTCTTCACCCCTTACATTTAGGATAAATGCTTTTTACTTTGGGTTTTCTTATCCCAGCCACACCATTCCTGTCCTCCCCTGGAATGAATTCTCTCTAGCCTGCCTACTAAACAGAGAGATGGGGCTCTCACTCTGCTTTTCAGTGGGTCTAGTTCATTTCTGGCTTTGGCCGGTCTACATGCAGGAGGTCCCCTGTACTGTGTCCAGGGTTGTCAGATTTAGCAAATTAAAGCATGGAATACTCAGTTAGATTTGAATTTCTGATAAACAATATCTTTTTTAGTGTAAGTAGGTTTCAACTATTGCAATATTTGCATACTTATACTGAAAATATTTGTTGTTTATGGGAGGGGGGTTGGAGGGATTGAGCA
Organism: Eptesicus fuscus; assembly: GCF_027574615.1. Lineage (NCBI taxonomy): Eukaryota > Metazoa > Chordata > Mammalia > Chiroptera > Vespertilionidae > Eptesicus > Eptesicus fuscus. The sequence goes on from NC_072479.1 coordinate 82,636,917, forward strand.
AAAGAGAGAAAAAAGAGAGCGAACTCATGGCCATGGACAACAGTGTGGTGATTGCGGGGAGGAGAAGGGGGTTGAGTGGAGTAGAAGAGGGAATAGCAGGGATAAATGGCGATGGGAAAAAATAAAGTAAAAAAAAAAGTGCAAGAAAGGGAAATTCCACCTGGCACAATAAAAAACCATGAAAAATAAAGCTATTTTGCTCAACTGGCATGGCTCAGTGGTTGACCATCAACTATGAACCAGGAGGTCAGGGTTTGATTCCAGGTCAGGGCACAATTCCAGGTTGCTGGCTTTATCCCCACTGTAGGGTGTGCAGGAGGCAGCTGATCAATGATTCTCTCTCATCATTGATGTTTCTATCTCTCGCTCCCTCTCCCTTCCTCTCTGAAATAAAAAAATAAAATAAAATAAAAACTTTTTAAAAGAAAAATAAAGCTATTTCATGTGTGTGGGGTTATTTTATTTTATTTTATTTTATCTTTTTTTAGAAAAGAAAAAGACATTCAAATTTAACTGGGTGTTCTGTATTTGGTCTGGAAGCCAGGTCAGCACTCTGCTTTGGCCTCACTCTTGGAATGTTCGCAAGGGAGTGGGGAGTGTTCATTACTTTTATCTCTAGAAGCACCACTCTGGAGTAGAGATTTTGTCCTTCGTCTTCCTCTCTCCTGGTTAAGCTTAACTTTTTCCCATGTTGCATGTGGCTAGGCCTGTCAATCAGAGCCACTGTGCTCAGCTTATTTCTGACATGGGCTCTGGCGGTGTTAAAAATCTGGCCTGCGCTGGAACCGGTTTGGCTCAGTGGATAGACCTTTGGCCTGCGGACTCAAGGGTCCCAGGTTCGATTCCGGTCAAGGGCATGTACCTTGGTTGTGGGCACATCCCCAGTGGGGGGTGTGCAGGAGGCAGCTGATCTATGTTTCTCTCATTGATGTTTCTAACTCTATATCCCTCTCCCTTCCTCTCTGTAAAAAATCAATAAAAAATATATTAAAAAAAATCTGGCCTGCTTCTACCAAAGTGGTATTGTACCTAAAACTTATTTTGAAGTGGAAATTATTTATAAAGAATTGTGCCTAAAGTCTGAGTCAGAGGCAGGATGGTAGGTGGGCTCAGGGAACAAAGGGCATTCACTGTCACCAGGCAGCAATAGGACAGATCAAAAATACATTTTGTTTAGTTCTTCCTTGTGGACTGTGTAAACTAGATCCCTGGGCGAGCAAGTTCCAGATACGCAAGGTGTCAGATATAAGAACAACAATAACAATTTATCGAGCACGCCATATCTATCAGACACCGTGTTAAATGCTTTCCACACATGTTCTCACTTAATCCTCACAATACTTTAAGGAGGTAAGTACTCTCATCACTCTCATTTTTCAAAAGAAGAAACAGGCTTGAAGAGGTTAAATAGTTTGCCTAAGATCATCTAGCCAGTAGGTTGCTAAACTGGGATTTGAGCCCAAGTCAGTCTGATGATAAAGCTCCCACTTTCAACCACAATGCTGCACTGCACAGGGGTGGACTTGGGCTGGGGGATCTCAGTAAACACTTGTGATTTGATTAGTCTACTTTGTCTTAAGATTTCTAACAAAGAAGGATCCTTTCCAACCTCTCAAATAACTGTTCTAGGGTGTGATGTCCCATTTTGAAAGGCTATTCTTCCATCTATTAAAATAATGGTTTTCTTCTGCAGCATAAAACCATTCTTCAGCTTCAGTGGAAAGAGCAACCTGATCATCTTCTATATAAAGTGGCAACTTCTCTTTCTCCTCCTGCCATCTCTCAGTCTGTCCTCTGAGGTTCTATAATCAGCATCATGATCAGAGATAATTCAAGTGCCTATTTCCTGATGTTTAGTACTCTTTGTGCTCTCTTTTGAATTCCTCCTCAATTACGTGTATTAAGTGCATAATGCACATGGATTTGATTGGCCTGCTTTTTGCAGGCTTCTGTGCTACAAACACAGGTGGGTATTGTTTTGCTGATTTCCTTTGAGGAATATCCCTCTTTAATTTGCCTTAATGCCCATCAATATGCACTATATTGCATGTAACTTCTTGATGTTGTGGCTTATGATCTTAATAATACCAGTACATGTACATGAGTAAAAGAGTTTGTTTATCATGCTGTATCCATTATGGGATGCCTCTCTCTGGTATAGAGGACAATGACAAATGTCTTACGAGGTGTGATCATAAGACCATAGAGCTCCTCACAGCGGAAATACCCCTTGACCGTAGCTTTGAGCTGATTGCAGAATGCCCCTGCGGCTTTCACACTTTTAGTTCTTTACAGAATTTAGGAAGCTCTGGTGTCCCTCCAGTTAAGTGTTCAACTGGGGGGTCTTGGAAACCTGTTGCAGCTTTGGGAAAAAAGGCAGGAAAAGGGAGAGGAAAGGTTCCTGCCATTGACCCCAGCGGGTCTGGAGGTTGTGGGAGAGCCTTGGAGTTGGGGCAGTTGGGAACTCTTGCTTTGAGATTTCTCCATATCATCCAGGAGCTGAGATGTCTCTGAGAACTCACTTAGCTGGGGCTTGCTTGCAATCCAGGCTGAAATGCAGATCAGTATCCGATTTCTCTCCAGGAGCTCTGGATTCTTTAGTCAGGGGTTCCTCCCTGACTTGTATCCCTGAGTACTTTGGGGTCGAAGCAAGGATCTCCCAACCATACAGATATGTCTACCATCATCTGCTGCAAGGAATAATGCCTTGTCCCACCTGAGACATAGGCAACATAGTAGGACCTTGGGGAGCCCTCAGGTCTACTACGTTGGACCTGAAGCTCCTTCTCCTAGGCACTTAGTTCCTTTAAAGAAAAAGTGGTCTGGTGAGTTTGGTAGTCCTTGAGTTTCCTGGGTACCTGCCTATTAGTTTAGAGGGACCAAAATGCCAGTGATTCCAAGTGGTCCATCTGTCCACAAAATTCCCATTTGTCCCTGACTGCCTGTCTTAAATTCAGGATGCCTGAGAACCACACCTCCTGAGTCTTTATTGTGTCAAGATGCAGTATCATTGGTATGCTGATGGGATTGATGTAACTTACATTAAGAGGCATTTAAAATTTCATAGCTGGAGGTACAGTTGCTCCTCACAGAATCCAGGTCTCTTAAGTCTAAATCTGAGCTCCTCTTCCTTTCGGAGATGTGGCTTTGTTAAGTCACCAGTGTTGGCTATTCTACCACCAACTGTGTTACAATCTTTGGCATCAGAGCAGAACCAGATGACTCTGGCAAAAACGAATTTGAGAGGGGATATATATATATCCCAAATTCGTAGGACTGTGCTTTGTGAACAAAGAAAGGTAGGACTTCTTTGCTGTTTACAGTGTTGACTCAGCAAGGCACACATTTCACATCTTTAGTCCCCACCGAGGGCTAGCAAAGGTGTGTAGCTCTTTCATCACAGTACATTTTTGAATTTAGTGTTTAGACATGTAGGGCAGGGTTTGGATTGATCCTTATGAAAAGAAAGCATTTTCCCAAAGGTTCCCCCTCCCCCCCCCCCCCCCCCCCCCCCCGGCAGAGACTTTCTTTAGGCTTTTGCTACGAGGCAATGTGGCTATATTTGCCCCAGAAACTTATTTTTTGTCTCCATTCAACAACAATTTGGCATTTTGTATATTTGCCCATGTGCTGGTTTTGAGAATCATCTCCTCTCCTAATACCACTTTTTTTTTCTATATTCAACTGATTGTTGGCTTTTTAATGAATAAATGCCATGTTTTCAGGGTCTAAGTGGAACTATGGCAACTTTTGCCATAGTTGTTTGGTTGGGATGTGCTGAGGAGAGTGAAGGAACAAGTTCGATTTAAAATATGCTGCTTTCTTGGTTCTGAGACCGTCCAGTAAGCCCAGAGGGTTATAGATGACACGAGTTTAACATTGTGGAAGCGATTCAGAGAAGAATTCATGCTTTATCCTCAGCCTTATGCTGTGTGTCAGTGATGGTTGCCATGGTGATATTTTTGATGTCATCAGCAGAGGATTTGGGCTGCAGCTGGGAGTTGAGCCACTGCCACAGGTGGGGTCCTATAGGATCAATGGCCACTTTCTATGCTAGGGTTTCAAGTTGAGAAGGACAGATGGCCCAGATTATTAAAAATACACAATGCAGGGGGGAGGAGACTATTCAAGAAGACATTGAAATATTATGTTGCAGGATGTGGGATGGGATTGCTCTTGGATGTGTGGGAAAATGTGCCTGGTGTTGTGGCTGTCATTGACCACCATCCTCCAGTGAGGGGAAGTGTCATTTCTGAGCTGTCACAACTGCCTTAGCAAAGGCTGGTTCATGGGCTTTGCTACTTGCTGAACCAAGCTGTTGACTGTCCCCTGTTGGGAGATCATAAGGAGAAGATAGCAATATCCTGGGAATGGGGTAATCGCAGGATAACTCATGTAGTGAACCTCAGCCTTTTCCTGCTTTGTGGAGATATGGACACTGAGGGGATATGTGTATATAACTCAGTGATTTATTAGCTACACTGACCAGACCAGAGTGGGAAAAGCACAGGTCTGCAGTGGTCCAGAGGTTCTCAAACAGCATCCTTCCAATTGGAGAACAGATGCTTCTGTGAGTCCATATAACTTTCCAAGGAAAATTTTAAGGCACTTGATTTCCAGATCTTCAATTTTCTAGTGTATTCTTTCCTAAAATCAATCTGCTTGAGAAAATGCTACTTCCCCTTTCATGGTTGCCCTTTTCTCACTTTGCAAAAGAAAGGCATATCTCTCATCTACCCAGCATTTTACTATATAAATTGCTCCAGGCTGAAAATAACTTATAAGGGGGCCACATAAAGGGATCATTAGAAATATTTGTATTAGGGGAAATTTCTTTTACTTAAGATATCATAAACTACCCCTGTATCCAGCTTATTAAGAGGTGTACTTCTAATAAGATTTTGAAAAATCTTCACCCAAGGATATGTTTTCATTGATTTTTTTTAAAGAGATAGAAAAGGGGAGAGAGAGAGAGAGAGAGAGAGAGAGAGAGAGAGAGGAGAGGAGAGTGAGACACCAATCAACTGCCTCCCGTAGGTGCCACGACTGGGAATCAAACTGCAACCCAGGTATGTGCCCTGGAATCCATGACATTTTGGTGTACAGGATGATGCTCCAACCAACCTAGCAACACTGGACAGGGCTCTAATAAAATTTTTATATTTATTTTTTAAATTGTGGTAAAATACACACAATATAAAGTCTAATAAATATTTTACTACTTATGTGTAATGCTCATATGTCAAAAATCCTAAATAATAAGAAGAATATGCTAGTTATCCGTTATGCCATAACATCATGACCAATCTACAAGTGGTGGAGAGCTACAGGAGGGCGGGGCAGTGAGTTATGAGCAGCAGAGAGCTACCATCGGTGGTGGGCGGGTGGCCAGCTGAGGCAAGCGGCAGTGAGCTACTTGCATAGGGATTCGTGCGCAGGGCTACTAGTCGTAAAATATTTATTTTCATCAAAGGTTTACAAATAATAATTGAAATACTATCACAATCTAGAAATGAACAGTTGAACACTTAGAGCCTATTATTACAGGTAATATAAAGTAATCATAAACTTCCATTTATGTACATATTTTGGTTGTGGAGAAGTATGATAGAAAGTGATCATTAAGGTAGTTTTCAAGCATTGTATCTGTTAGATCACCACAGCGTCTTGTGGGAGAAATGAGAGAGAAATACAATCTCAGGGAATAAAGAAATGATATGAAATTTATGACATTTAAAAAAGAGCTTAATCTTATATTTAAAAAGTAGATGATGGTAGATATCAAGTTACTGTGGTATTTATATTCCATTGAACACACATAAAAGAGTCATGTTACAGTTTATTTTAAAATGTTAATATTTACTATATGCAAAAAATTTAAGCCTTTGTAACTGCTTAGATCATGGTGAAAAAATTTTAAATATTAGTTTAAAAATAGGCACAGGGGCGCCTGGCTGGTGTGATTCAGTGGTTGAGCGTCAACCCATGAACCAGGAGGTCACGGTTCAATTCCCAGTCAGGGCACATGCCTGGGTTGCAGGCTCAACTCCCAGTAGGGGGTGTGCAGGAGGCAGCCAATCAATGTTACTCTCTCATTGATGTTTCTACTTCTCTATCCCTCTGCCTTCCTCTCTCTCTAAAAAAAAAAAAATCAATAAAAACATTAAAAAAATAGGCACATAATTTTTAAGAATCCTTTTAGTGAGTAACTGAACAAAAAAGTTTGAAGACACTATTCACACAAACCCCTTACCCCAGTTTTTATTTATTTATATTAATTTCAAAATCTGATTTTTCTTGTTTTCTCCTGTGACCCACCAGTACTTTTATTCAGCATCCCCATGGAGTGGTCTGCATAACTCTCTGGAATGTTTCAAAGAGCTAGTTGCCTCCATCCCCAAATTAGCTGTGTCCATCCACCTCCTTGTATTTCTGTGTTGTTATATATGGACGGTGGTTTGGCGTCTGCCCAGTCATTCCTTGGAATTAAGTCTAGTGATGGAACATTTGCTTTCAAGTAGGAGTGCCTCATTGTATGCTTTTGAAATCAGAGTCAAGTGTCTATGTCACCCAATCTCACAGACTTCAGTTGAGGTTGGACTGACCTGTTTTGCCACTGCCCTTATACTGTTGATTCTGTTCCTTTGACAAAATAGTCTATTGCAGCACTCATGGGAGTCTGTACCCTCACCCTCACTCTCACACAGTCTGTTTGACTGTAGTTCTGCCACACCTGTAGGTACCGGTGCTGTCTGCTGTGTTCTGGGGAAAGGGAATTCTGGAGAGTACACTGGGTTTATAGGAACTTGGCACTGTTCTAGCAGGAAAGACAAAGGTTTCAGTGTTAGCACCTGTCATTAGTTCCTAAAGAAGCTTCCTCCAGGATCACACAGGCAGGGCCAGATGGAAGCAGCAACACCGAGGAACACACCGTGAATCTGTGGTGAGACAGAAAACACAGCCTTCAGAAAGGAGGTGTAGGTTAGTTAAAAATTGTAACACCTCACAAAAATGCTTACCCTGCCACTTCTCACTCTTTCTTATGTCATAATTAGAGGCCCGGTGCACGAAATTCGTGCACAGGAGTGGGGGTCGGTCCCTCAGCCTGGCCTGCACCCTCTCCAATCCCGGATATTCCTCTCGCAATCTGGGACCACTGGCTCCTACTGCTTGCCTGTCTGCCTGCCTGATTGCCCCTAACCACCTCTGCCTGCTAGCCTGATGCCCCTAACTGCCCTCCCCTGCTGGCCTGATCGCCCCTAACCACTACTGCCCTACTGTGTGTGGGTATCCAGCTCTTTCCTTCCTCCTGTCAGAGTCTGGGGTGCGCTGTGGGACCCAGAGTCAAGTCCCTGCCCACCCACACTTCAAAATCACACGAGGCCCTGACCTGGCCAGCCCCACCCTATTGGGCGAGACCCAGACCCGGCTGGCCCTACCCCTGTCAAGCCCCACTGGAGCGTCATGTCCCCGCACGGTACTGGGCGGGGACACAGCCTCCTACTGATTGGTCGTTACAGTGTGAGGGTGTGATGACCATTTGCATATTAGCCTTTTTTTAGTATAGATAATGTTTCCATCAATGGATTAAGCAGCTGGAACAGGAAGACTAGCAGGGACTTGGCTGCATTTTATTTGGTGGGCTGGTAGTCTTTTTTTCTTTTGGCCTGTGCCAATTTGTTTCAGACCTTAGACCTCTAAGCCCATATTTATTACTAATGTGTCAGTTTAGGAACTTATATTGAATCCCTCTATTTTTTAAAAAAACATCATACTAGCCACAGCCATCTGATAAATGCAGCAATCTATACTAATAATAGAGGAATATGCAAATTGTCTGGGACGCCATCACAGTAGCAGTAACGACTGAACAGCAGGCTGCATTGGGCAACCAGGCCAGCAGGGGTGGCAGTGAGGGGTGACCACACTGGTAGGGGGGCAGTTAGGGGTGACTAGGTCAGCAGGGGTGCAGTTGGGGGTGACCAGACTGGTGGGGGGGGGAGTAAGAAGTGACCAGGCCAGCGGGAGGGGCAGTTGGGGGTTACCAGGCTGGCAGGGGGGACAGTAAGGATGACCAGGCTGGCGGGGGGTCATCTAGGCCAGCAGTTAGGGGTGACCAGGCCAGCAGGGGGGCATTTGTGGGAGACCAGGCTGGCAGGGGGGGAAATTAGGGGCAATCAGGCTGGCAGGCAGAGGCGGTTAGGGGTGATCAGGCTGGCAGGGGGGTTAGTTAGGAGCCAGCGGTCCAGGATTGTGAGAGGGATGTCCGACTGCCAGTTTAGGGATCGGCCATCCCTTGAGGTGTCCAAGATTGGAGAGGGTGCAGGCTGGGCTGAGGGGATCCTCCTGTGCACAGATTTCATGCACCGGGTCTCTAGTATATGATAAACAATTTGCAGTTTACAAGAACCATACACATTAACTTAGCCAAAAAAATCCAGACCTTGGGAAAATTAAAGCTATGAGCATGTAAGAAAATAGGGAACTGAAACAATAGCCTGTTGGTTATCTCAGCTGGAAACCTATAAGTCATTTAAAGGTTCTTTCCCTCTCAGCTGGGAACCTATACATTTCTTTTGTTTTCTAGATTACCTAGTCCTGGTCCAAGACACATAGTAGCTGCATGAAACATGCTTGAATATTTAGGTAAAAGCCTTACTGTTTATCTCTTAAAACTAAAAGAAATGTTTCTTGGACTCAAGTCAGATCTGCATTCCTATCACTGCCCCTAACTAACTCTGTGACGTAGGCAAGTTGTTTTATCTTCCTGATACTCACTTTTATCATTTATAACATGAAGAGTGCAAAGTCTATCCTTGCAGTTGAAAGGACTAGAGAGAGAGTGTGTGTGAAATGCGAAGTAGGAGCTGAGAGATTATTACCATTTTCCTGCAAGGCATCTTAATGAGTACCTGTACCTGGGGCTGTGCTAGGAGCCGGCACACAGAGGTGGACAGTCTACCACTCAGCTACATGAAGTGAAAGTTGGCCTACACAGCTCTACTGCTGCTGGGAAGCTGTGATGGGGCAAACATTCCACCTGTAGCAGCGCATGGTAGTCATTGGGTTATTTAGGCTGTGAAATGGTTGGGTTGTGTGACTGAGATAACGGCCTTGAAATTGTCACCTCTCCTCAGCAGCATGTGGTTAGAGAAGGGTTTTAGGTCATTGAAGGCACTTATGGGAAAGGGGTGTGTGGTGGTTCAGAGCACATTTTGGCTTTGAGGAAGGATGTGAGAAGACCTAGATGAGAAGGGAGCAAATTAAGTAAGGGAGCAAATTAGGTAATTAATAGACCCATCTGCATAGAATTTGTTTTACAAATGAAACATTAAAAAAACACACAGCCAATTCTGGATATATTGATAAAGCAATTGATGTTCAGTCATTTATGCGTTTATTCAATAGATATTCATTGTCTGCTGTGTGCTGTGAGCGTTTACAGTGCCAGCATACTGCAGTGAGCAGGCGAGGCCAGGTCCCTGCCCTCATGAACCTTTCTCTGTGAAAGGGAGAGATAATAAACAGGTGTGAATATAGTTATATCAGAGAGTGATAAGGGTTGTCAATAAAACTGAAGACAGATGAGGGGGTCAGGAAGTGAAGGAAGTTCTATTTGAGATAGATTGGGCTGAAGAGGCCTTTTGGATAAGGTGACCTTGAGCAGAGAATTGAAGCAAGTGAAGAGATGGGTCACATAGACAACTAGGCCAAGAGCATGTCAGGCAGAGTGAATAACAAATGCAAAGACTTGGAAGCAGAAATATGCATTTGTGTTTAAGAAAAAGCAAGGAAGCTGTGCTGAAAGGGCAGGGCATAGGGAAGGAGGTCACAGAAGTGGTCGAGGCCAGTTCTATGTGGGGTTTGTGGGCCATGGCAAGAACTTGGCATTTTATTCTAAATTCAGTAGGGAGCCAGTGGAGAATTTTGAGCAGGGCATAACGTGATTTGATTTAATGATCCTTTATGTAAGCAAGTTATCATCCAGAAAGTGCCGTCTTATAAATGATCTTTTGGTTTGCATAGCAAGCCTGATGGGTTGGTTCCATTTTAGGCATGAAGGAAATAATAGAATCCAGCAGGTGCTGGTCTGGCCTTTAAGCCCAGACAGACTCACACTTGAATTCTGAATCTACTCTTTAAGGTTTTGTAACTTTGGGCAAAATGTTTAAATTTAGGATGCTTCTTTAAATTGATTTTTAGAGCGAGAGAAAGGGAGAGGGAGAGAGAGATAGAAATATCAATGAAAGAGCAGCATCAACATCGATTGGCTGCCTTTTGCACACCTCCTGGGGAATGAGCTAGCAACTCAGGCATGTGCCTGATCAGGAATGGGACTGGTAACCTCTTGGTGCATGGGTTGACACTCAACCACTGAGCCACACCAGCCAGGCATTAACTTCTCTTTTCTCATTCTTAAAATGGAGCAATAGTACTAATATTTACCTACATGCCTGTTTTGAGGATCAAATGAGGAAATATTGTGCTGGCGCATGGCCAGGTCCATGCATGGAGCAGTGCTCAATACTTGGTGGCCATTGCTCTTCTTATCAGAGAGGAGAAATAGCAGCTTTAAGACTAGAAATAAGGCCTCCTTATGCCTCCTACACCACCACCCCATACTGCCTGCCATTGAGGAGATGCTGCTCCCCTGGGCGGTGATGGGGAAGGCCTCTGCAGGGACCTGAGGGTTTGGGGGCCTGATCAAAGTGTGAGCTAAGAAGGTGACTCCCACAGTGGCTCTCAGGATACTCTGATTTAGCCTCACAGGGAGATATGATAATGAGATTGTGCTCTCTCCCCAAGTACAGTGCTGTGTGCGCAGCAGGCCTTGGATAAATATTTGTCGAGGATGAGAATCCTTTAAAGTGATTATCATCTCAGTTGAAAGATACTGTCTTATAAATTCCCATTAATTTGAATTCCTTGATTTTATATAATTTCGAATCTGATCTTTATCCTTTGTCTGAAATGAGGAGTTGGAAGTAAGTGACTTAGCTCAGGAGTTTATAAAAAATAAAATATTACCTGATTTAGGCTTATCAGGACATTGTTAATTAATTTGCCTTATTTCATTTTACTTGTTATTCATATGTATCTTCATTTAAAATGTTATTTGTACAGCCATTAAAAGTCATAAAATAATTATTTCCAAAAGATTTGAGTTTTTATTTGTTTTGATAAGATAGTCTAGCCCCTAAAAATTGCAAATGAACTAGATTTAATTACATTATTCGGTTGTACAAATTAGGTTCCAAAATAGTAAGTGCTTGGTCACATAGCTGAAGAGTTGACAGACAGGTAGGTGGTGGGGTGAGGCTTGGAAAAAGTTTTTCTCAGGCTCAGGTAAACAATTCCAGGACAATAAACAGGGAAAGGAGTTGATGCTTAAAAATTAGATGAGTAGGACTTTCTGAATTTCTGGGCTGTTCTCCTTATCCCTTATTATAGCTGTTCCAGTGGGCAATTGCAGTCCTTCTGTACAACCACCTATGCACCACTAATGATGTCTATGATCTCAGAAGCCTTTGGTTCCAGTGGCAAAGATAAAATGGTGATAGATGGGGAGAGAGGTTTGCATGTGGGAGATGGCCAAAGACAGCACTTTTTCAAAGGTTTATGAAAGAGTGGGTTTAAGATGAACTACCTTATGACACAGAAACTTGAACCAGTTGTGACTCACACATCTGTACTGTCTTTGACCTTTTGCCCAGGAGAGGGCAGTAACATGCTAACATTCAAGCTTTTCCAATTGTCCTTAATAGACACTGCAAGAACCAATGTAGAATCAGTCACAGTTGTGCCTCATTTTCACTTCACCTGTTCCTTCGTCCACGTTCACAGCAGGAAGATTTGCCCATCCTTATCATGCATATGACTAAGGTTATTGGCTTTTCTTTGGGAGAACTTTTGGACCGCAGGTGGGAAGCTGTGTGCTAGTTTAGTCATTGTTAGCTTTGCCCAGCCTCAATATGAGAACATATGTAGTCTAAAACAACTGAAAACGGGAGGAGGCATTGGAATATAAAATAATCCTCCATATCTAGCAACACTGAGCTGATCATTCTTGGAGAATGGCTTAGCTTTATCCAAGAGTCACAGAATTAAGAATACGAATCTCTTCCCCACTTAACCCTTTCTAACCCACCTGCTTATGGGTGTAAGTGGGCCAGTGGGTCCCACAGGGGGGCATCAGCATAAATACAATGGTTCATGAAATAAAATATGAGAAATGAAGGAAAACTGTGAGAAAGAGTGGGAAGGCAGGACGAGTGGTGGGAGGTGAGGTTGTTGATGACGTGGTAGATGGTTAGGAGAGAAAGAATCTGTGAATTGGAACCTCACAGGCCATGTAAGCTGCATGGTGAGTCATCTGGCTTCAGTCATCATGTGTGAAGAGTATGGGTATATGAGAGATGGGCATGTGTATGTGTGTGTAAAACAATCACTTGTCACAGAATAACTTATGTAGCAAAGGATATTTCTAGGATATTATGAAATGTGAATTTTATCTCTGCTCCTTCTTTCCACCAAGCCAGGTCACGAGCCATTATTTCCCATTGTTGACTGTGTAATGATTTCCAGCCATAGGGCTTCCCTGGTTTCTCCTGGGAGCTTGCTACACACTCTGTTGAGTTTCAGATTTTTTTTTTTTAATACTCAGCCTACACTTCCCTTTGCTCAATTTCACCCCATTTTCTCCTAGGTATCCCCCTTGTACCATCCTCATCAATCATCTCTTTTCCCAGTTCATCATTTCACCTAGCTTGGAACCTTATCTGTTTCTGTGTGAGTGGGGTAAATGGAAAGGAGGGAAAACACACACACACACACACACACACACACACACACACACACACACACGGGAGGAATGCCTTCCGGCTGTGCTCCATGGAGTTCTGCTCTTCCATGAACCATAAAGCAGTCAGATAAATACATCACAGTGAGTCTGAGTGACGGTGCCACCTCCACGCAGATGCAGTGGGTGTGAGGGGCTCAGGGAGCTGAGAGGTGAACAGAGTGGAACAGCTCTGAAATCGGGCCCTATTGCAAGTGATCTAAGTCTAGATTTCATTTGTGGAACTGTAACTATCGCAGGGGATTAGTGAAAGTTAATGATATGATCTGTGGATTTTAAGCTCTTTCTCCAAAGATTCATATGCTTGCAATGAACATTCTACCGGACATAAGCCTGTGTTCCTGGGTTTTCAGGCTACTGTCATTGCTGCCTCAATGTTGGTGCTAACCCAAAGACACCCTGGACCCTTTCTAATTTTGTATTGTGTGCACCCCATGTGGGGTGGGAATGGTTCTTGGATTAAGAGCAGGTTTTGTGTTTTTTAACTGCCTTGTATCCACAGTGAATTTTTTAAAAAATATATTTTTATTGATTTCAGAGAGGAAGGGAGAGGGAGAGAGATAGAAACATCAATTATGAGAGAGAATTATCAATCGGCTGCCTCCTACATGCCCCCAACTGGGGATCAAGCCCACAACCCGGGCATGTGCCCCTGACTGGAATCAAACCCGGGACCCTTCAGGCCTCAGGCCAATGCTCTATCCACTGAGCCAAACTGGCTAGGGCCACAAGTGAATTTTTAAAAAAATATATATTTTATTGATTTTTTACAGAGAGGAAGAGAGAGGGATAGAGAGTTAGAAACATCGATGAGAGAGAAACATTGATCAGCTGCCTCTTACACACCCCCCACTGGGGATGTGCCCGCAACCAAGGTACATGCCCTTGACCGGAATCAAACCCGGGACCCTTGAGTCTGCAGGCCGACGCTCCATCCACCGAGCCAAACCGGTTTCGGCACAAGTGAATTTTAATAGAAACTACATTTTAGGCAACTAAGCTCTACTGTATATCAATAACTTTGATCACTAGTAATAATCCTACCTAATAAAAGGGAAGTATGCAAATAACCATCACTCCGCTACGCCCATGATTGGGCTGGCGGCAGGCTGGGGGCGGGACTCAGGGTGGCCAATTGGGCTGGCAGGAGGAGCGGGGACTCACGAGTCCCCACCCCCCGTTCCTCCCGCCGGCCCCAAGGGCCGGCACTGTGGGAGGACCAATGGAGCCGGCGGAAGGCGCTGGTGGCAGAACTCCGGGTGGCCGATTGCGTGGTTGCCATCACCAGTTTTCCACCAGCAGCAGTTTTCCTCTGGCCACCTGCTGATCAAGCGCCTCCCGATTGGAGTTCCTCTCAGGGTGGCTGATCGCACTGGCGGGAGGCGCTCCGATCGGCGGGTGGCCAGAGGAAAACTGCTGCTGGCGGAAAACTGGTGCTGGCAGCCAGGTGAAGGAAGGTCTATTGCACGAAACTTCGTGCAACTGGCTTCCAGTCCTATATAATAAAAGGGTAATATGCAAATTGACCAGTGCTATGACATGCACTGACCACCAGGGGGCAGATGCTCAATGCAGGAGCTGCCCCCTGGTGGTCAGTGCGCTCCCACAGGGGGAGTGCTGCTCAGCCAGAAGCCTGGCTAATGGCTGGTGAGCACAGCAGTGGTGGTGGGAGCCTCTCCAGTCTCCACGGCAGCGCTAAGGATGTCTGAATGTGGGGAGTGGGCCTAAGCCATCAGTTAGACATCCCCCGAGGGATCCTGGACTGCGAGAGGGCACAGGCAGGGTTGAAGGACCCCCCCACCCCCTGTCAGTGCACAAATGTTGTGCACTGGGACTCTAGTAATAATAATATTAGTTGGTTATTCAAAGACTATATTCAGAGTAGAGAGGTTGTAGGGAACAGTCCAACTGTTTTGAGGTGGGTTGGGTTTTTATTTTATTCTAATCCTCTACTTCTGTCTTCTCTCTCTCCTGCATGGAGGTGAGTTGGTCTAGTGTGATGGTGATGGCAAAAAGAGGAGAGAAACATTTCATTACCTATATGTAAATCAACCTTATTGAAGTAAAATTTACATAAAATAAAATTCACACATTTTAAGTGTACAGGTGGTCAATTTTTGACAAATATATGCAACCAGGTAGCCACTCTAATCAACATCTATTTCCGTCTCTCCAGAAAGTCCCCTATGCCACTCAGCAGTCCATTTACTCCCCGACTCCTCATCCAAGGCAACCATCAGTCTGATTAGTAATCCCTACAGATTAGTTTTTTCTGTTCTAGAATTTCATCTAAATGGAATCAGATATTATGTAATCAAAATCTACTTTTTTTTTTCTCAGCAAAATATTGTGTCTCTGAGATTTATCCATGTTATTGAACATACTGGTAGTTCCTTTATATTAACTATTGGTATATATATGAGTATACCAAATTTACCTATTCACCTGTTTGTGAACATATGGATTATTTCTACTTTTTGGCTATTATGAATAAAACTGTAAGAACATTCATGGCCAAATCTTGTTATGGGTATGTGCCTAGGATAGCGATTTTCAACTGGTATGCCTCTAGAATTTTTAAAACATGCAGTATGTGAGTATTTAGTCAGAGACACAGACCCTTTTTCTCTTAGATTGCCAAATAAAAAAATGACAACAGCCAACACTACAATAGCTGCCTGGTGTGAATGAATCAAAATTACATCCTTTTTTTTTTGTCAGATTGACAAAAAAATATATATTTTTGATGTGCCACATAATTTTAATAATTAGTTTATGTGTGCCATGGGATGAAAAAGGTTTAAAATTGCTGATCTAGGAGTAAAAATGCTAGTCATATAGTGGCATGGTATAGTTTTTTTTTTTTATTTTCCTTTCCACCTAAATATGTCCTTACATTTAATATGCATTTCATATAAACAGTATATAGTTGGGTTTTGCTTTTTTATCTAGCATGAAAGTCTCTGCCCTTTAATTGAAGGATTAGTATTTTTATATTTAATGTAATTATTGATGTTGAGTTTATGTCTTTTGTCACGTAATTTGGATTTCATTGGTCTCTTCTGCTTTGTTTCTCTATTGCTGCTTTCCAATCTTCTTTAAACTTAATAAAATATTTAGTACTTTCCATTTTATTTCCTCTCTTGACTTTTATGCCTTTGCTTATTATATTTTTTTAGTGGACTAAAATTAAGCATTTTTAATTATGGTAGTTGATTTAGAGTCGTATGTATCTCTTCACACCTTGCCTATAACATTGCATGCCTGTCACTTTCTAGTTTTCACTTCCTGATTTGTTCCATGAATCATAAAGCACTCTGAGGTAAATCCATTACATGCTTCCCACTTCACAATGTAATAACTTCACAGAAACAAAATTTTATTTAACTGCCCACTTTGTCCGTTCCAAGATTGTTGTCCTATTTTTTTTACTTCTATACATTCTATAAGCCTCGCCTTTACTGTGGTAATTATTTGTTAAATAAACAGTGCTATTTTATGTAAATGAGGAGAATGACAACATAATCTTTTATATTTACTAATTTATTTTCCATTTCTCGTGCTCTTCATGTCTCCCGCAGATCTGAGTTGTTTCATCTGCTATTATTTTCCTTCAGCCTGAAGAACATCCTTTCATTTCATTTTAATGTATCTGAAAACATCTCTATTGTAACTTTATTCTTGAAGGATATTTTTGTAATATAATTATGGGTTGACAGTTTCCCCTCTTCCTTATAGTACTTTAGAGCTATGTTCCATTGTCTTCTGGTCGGCAGTCATTTTCTTTAGTTTGGTCTTCGGAAGTTTGATGATGGTGTATCTGTATGTGATTCCCTTTTGGAGTTTGAGCTTCTGCAACTATAAATCAGTGTTTTTCATTATACAGGCACGTGCTGCTTAACAATGGGGATACCTCTGAGCAATGTATTGTTAGGCTATTTTGTCATTGTGTGAATATCTTAAGTGCACTTACACAAACCTAGATGGCAAACTCATTAGTCAACAGAGCCAAATATCAACAGTACAGCAATTGAAATTTCTTTTTAGAGCTGAAAACCGACTTCTGTGTAGGGGCCACGAAGTTTCAATCGCACTGTACGTGCGTGCCCGCACGTGGTGTTTTGTGGAAGAGCCACACTCCAGGGGCCAAAGAGCCGCATGTGGTTTGGGAGCCGCAGCTTGCCGACCACTGGTCTAGCCTATTAAACACCTAGGCCCATGGTCGGCAAACTGCGGCTTGCGAGCCACATGCGGCTCTTTGGCCCTTTGAGTGTGGTTCTTCCACAAAATAACACGGCCTGGGCGAGTCTATTTTGAAGAAGTGGCGTTAGAAGAAGTTTAAGTTTAAAAAATTTGGCTCTCAAAAGAAATTTCAATCATTGTACTGTTGATATTTGGCTCTGTTGACTAATGAGTTTGCCGACCACTGACCTAGGCTATATGGTATCCAGTGTGATCGGCAAACTCATTAGTCAACAGAGCCAAATATTAACAGTACAACGATTGAAATTTCTTTTGAGAGCCAAATTTTTTAAACTTAAACTTCTTCTAATGCCACTTCTTCAAAATAGACTCGCCCAGGCCGTGTTATTTTGTGGAAGAGCCACACTCAAGGGGCCAAAGAGCCGCATGTGACTTGCGAGCCGCAGTTTGCTGACCACGGGTATAGCCTGTTTGATCCTATGCTATAACCTTATACAGCATGTTACTATACAAAACTATATAGGATTAAATCAAGCACAAGAGAAAATGATGCAATCAAGACACATGGTAAACTCAATATGAGGCTGCTGCTAGCCTAATACAGCATATTGTTTTACAGAAAACTTTTTTTTTTAAGTAGAAGGAATGCACTCTAAAATAATTACGAAAGTATAGTATAGTAAATACATAAACCAGCAGCATAGTCATTTATCATTATCAAGTATTATGTACTGTACATAATTGAATGGGCTATACTTTCATATGATTGGTAATGCAGTAGGTTTGTTTACACCAGAATCACCACAAGCACTTTTGTAATGTGTTATTCTTTGATATTACTATGGCTACAACGTCACTAGGCCATGGAATTTTTCAGTTCAATTATAATCTTACTAGAGGCCTGATGCACGAAATTCATGCAAGGGGCTCGGCCCCTGCTGTGTGTAGGTTGCTTCTACCTCGGCCCTCGCCACCGTGGCTTCGTCTGGAAGGTCGTCTGGAAGGACATCTGGTCTAATTAGCATATTACACTTATATTATTATAGATGGGATCACTACTGTATAAGTGGGCCATTATTGACTGAAATGTTATGTGGCACATGACTGTATTTGGAAGTGTTTAGCTATTATTTCTTCAGATATTTTTCTGCTTCAAGCTCATTCCCTTTATTTTTTGAGAATCCAATTATATATATGCTAGATCATTTGATATTATGCCAAATATCAATATGCAGTTCTTTCATTATTATTCAATTCCCCCTCCCCCAACTTCTTTATTTTTGTGCTATGCTTGGACTCTAGATCTCTTTACTGCATCAGGAAATTGTCTCTAGGCAGAGAGCCAGGGTGAAAAAAAGGGAAATAATAAATCAAATCAATGTTATTATTAATCTGTCTTCAAGTTCACCAACTCTCTGCCATCTCCAATCTTCTGTTAAGCTTACACAGTGATTTTTTTTTTTACATTTCAGTTATTGTACTTTTTAGTTCTAGAAATTTCATTTGCGTCTTTTTGTAATTTCTATTTTCCTACTGAGATTCCCTATCTGTGCACTCATTAAGACCGTATTTTCCTTTAATTATTTGAACATATTTTTCTTTATTCCTTTTAACACTTTTATAATAGCTGCTTTTAGATCACAATCTAGATCACATTTTAAATTTTCTTTGTATGTGTGATTCTTTTTCTTTAAAAAAATTTTTGTGTTAATCCTCATCTGAGGATTTTTTTTCCATTGACTTTTTTTTTTTAGAGAGAGTGGAAGGGAGGAATGGAGGGGGAGAAAGAGAGAGAAAGAGAAAAACATCGATGTGAAAGAGACACACCAATTGGTTGCCTCTCCCAATCCTCTTCGGGGATTGAACCTGCAACCCAGGTTCATGCCTTTGACCAGAACCGAACCCTCTACCTTTCGGTGCATGGACCGTTGCTCTAACCACTGGCCAGGGCTGTAAGTAATTCTTTAATTGAATATTGGACACTGTGAATAATATGTTATTCTGGATTATTTTTTTCAAACTCAGTCTCTATATTCTGTCTCCTTGTGGATCTCCTTGGGGTTTGAATTTAGTCTTTATTAGGGTGAGACTAGAGTAATTCTTATTTTAGGGTGTGGTCATTATTGCTAAACAGTGGCATCTGTGGAATCTTCACTTTGGCAGGGCTGGAACTCAAACAACTTCCAGCACATCTCTTTCCCACCAGTACTCAGCTTCTAGTATGTGTGTTTTATTTTCAACCCTGGAGTAGCTACTTAGAAAACGTTGAGTGTCTTACCCTGAGATATTTACCTAGTGCTCAGCCATGGACTCATAGAGGATCTCAAATTGAACTTATGGGGTCCCTCTCTGTACATTTAGCTGTGATACTTCATTCTGCAAATTCCAGCCTTTTTAGTTGCCAAGAATTCTCACCTCTGCCTCCTCAGCATAGTATGACCACTGTGCTGTGCTTAGACTTCAACTCTCTGTACTTTAGACAGGAAATTGTCCCTAGACCAGCAATTTTCAATCTTTTTCATCTCATGGCACACATAAACTAATTTCTAAAATTCTGCAACACACCAAATATATATTTTGTGCTGATCTGACCAAAAAATAAGTATAATTTTGATTCATTCACACCAGATGGGTATTGTGTTGGCTGTTGTCATTTTTAAAATTTGACAATCTAAGGGAAAAGAGGTCAGTGCCCCTGACTAAATAGTCAGGTATTGAATATTTTAAAAATTCTTGCAACACACTGGTTGAAAATCGCTGCTCTAGGCAAAGAGCCAGTGTGATCACAGGCTGGTCTCATGAGTTTCCCTTTTTGCAGGAATTGAAGTCCTATGCTGCTTTTTGTCCATTGCCTGGAAACAGTTGACACATATATTTTCTCCAGTTTTGTACTTGTTTCCAGTAGGAGCACTAGACCAACACCGGGTATTCCATCATCAAAAAGCAGAAACCCTTGTCCGGGCTCGTGGCTCAGTTGGTTGGAGTGTCATCTCATCTACCGAAGGGTTGCTGGATTGATTCCCAGTCAGGGCACATACCTGGCATGTAACAGGATCAATGTCACTATCATATCAATGTTCTCTCTGTTTCTCTCTCTCTCTCTCTCTCTCAAAACCAATACAACATATCCTTGGGTGAGGATGAAAAAAAGCAGAAACCCTAAACTTTTATCTTTAATAACAGCTAGTATTTATTGAATATGTACCTTTTGTAGGCTTTTCTTCTGTTTATTTTATATGCATTATCTCTTTAATTATCTTTATAGTGCCGTGAAATAGGTATCACAGATTTATAAGTGAGAAAACTAAGGTGCTGAGGGTTCATTTACTTGTGGCAAGAAATCTAGCAAGTGTCCGAGTCTAGACTAAAATACAGACAATCTGACTCAATAGTTCATACTTTTAAACCATGTTTTCCCTGTCTTGACAACAGCCAGTGCTTTGGGAATATCTCTCAGTGCCATTGGTACCACATAGACTAGGTTTTCACATTCTAAAGATGAGATGAAGTCCTTCATATATAGAAGTATGATTATTCATATGGGAAACCTAAAAGAAGATGTAGCCATGCCATATTCTGAAGTTGATGTTCCTCAAGTAGTTTTGTGAGTCCTATTTTAGCATAACAATTACTAATGATTGCTTATACTCACAATTTGTATTATACTGGGGCTTATGATTTCTTACTAGCAAACACAAAGCCCTGTCATCTTAGGTAAATGACCTTATTGACCTTTGGTTTCATTCATTCTAAAATGGGAAGTATAATGTCTGTTGTTTCTAACCTTCAGGATTATTAAAAATGAAATACTATATATGAAAACTATATGATCTAACCTTGTTTGTAAGTAATTTTCTGAGAGTAAGAGAGTCAGTGGCATGCAACTTTGAGCAATTTAGTTTTTGTGCACTTTATAATTTGTGGGAAACAATACAAATGAAATCAGTGGCCTGGGGAGATTAAGACAGCACAGAGGAAGAGCATGAGCCAGCATGGAGTGTCAAGGATTTAAGTCTGTGAGAGTCACTGAAATAGGCTGCCGAGAGGAGGCAATGAGTTAACAGACTTTTCCTGAAGTCCCCTGGTGCTCAGCACTGTGCCAGATGCTGTGGAGAATTTGGCAGAAACAGAAGGCAGCGTTTAAACCCTCTTTGGGCATATAGTCTCTTCAAGAGGTAAGACTGGATGATGGTAACAGATATTTCCAGAGAGTCAGCAATTTGAGTAGGTTGGTGACTAGGAGATCTTGAGGGATAAAGGGAAGGTTTGAGGAGGAGATAAATATTCAGTTACCTTTACCAGTCCTGTTCACCTTCAGGCAGGGTGAACCTCATTCTGTCAGTTTAAATCAGTTCCTCTCCCAAGCTGGGCTTTTCTAATGTAGATAGTTCTATACCCACTAGCTGGTAGAATCTGGCACAAGTTGGGTTGCTCCATGCTGGAGTCTGACAAACTAAATAGACTTGGGTCAAGCACCTAGCCTTCCTTCAGCATTTACTGTCCAGTTCTACCATGGGGCTTCTACTTTGCTTTCTTGACTTTTCAATTCTTCTGCAGGGCCAGGAGCCCATTTCTGTACCTTAGCTGATTGGCTAGGTTGATACCATCTCTGCAGAGCTATACTAGGGAATGGACATACAGTTGACCTTTAAACAATATGTGAATTGTTTTCAGTAAATACATATAGTACTATCAATGTATTTTGTCTTCCTTATGTTTTTCTTAATAACATTTTCTTTTCTGTAACTTACTTTATTGCAAGAATACAATATATAATACATACAACATACAAAATACATGTTAATTGTTTACATTATGAGTAAGGTTTTTGGTCAATAGAGGCTATTAGTAGTTAGGTTTCAGGGGAGGAATAAACATTATATGTGGATTTTGAATCATGGGAGTCAGACCCCTAACCCCAACATTGTTCAAGGGTCAACTGTAGTTGCATTTGGGGAGTCAAGGTAGGTGGGGGATGAAATTAGGATGAGTTATAAATGTAAGGATATTTGATGGTGTTATTTTAGATTAGATGCCTAGGGAAATAGTGATTCCATGGATAATTATCTGGAAACAAAGCCAGATTGTTATTAAAGTAACGTGCTGGTCTTGGAGTTCAAGTAGTGACCAGTAAAGGGGATAAATGGCTGTCGCAGTAAATTGATTGGCTACTAAGTGCTTCCCAGGAAGGGAGCCGTCTTTCAGGCTTTACTTAGTGTTTCAGTCAGGATCATGGCAGGAAGAGCATGATATACTCAAAGTGTTTAACTGAAAAGAGTTTGATAAAGGGACCATTCATGGAGGTACAGGAAAAAATATGGGACTCTACATGAATTGATGAGTAACAGTCCAGGGACTATCAATAGTTGAAAGCTGAAATCACACTTTCCTCCCATCCCCTCTCTGCTGAAGGCAGAAGGGAGGGAAATATGTTCAAGGAACCTGATGAGAGCCGTAGCTATAGGAAAGGGGCTGCCTAGCATGTGTGCGTGTGTGCGCACACACACACACACACACACACACACACACACACACACAGCTCCTTTGAGGGCAAATACCACTTTACTATCATCTTGGAGTACCAGCAAACACACATCAATAGTTTTAAATGCAGTCACTTGCTCCTGGATCAGGATAGCACAGAAATTAGGCTTTCATAGCCTAATGCCTGACTACTTTCTACTTCATCCTGATTTTTCCTACTGAATCTAAAGCCAATGTTTCCCAACCCTTTGATTCTTGACTTAGATTTCTCCAGATCTTTCCCAATTATAGAAATCTCCCTAAACTAGTCTTACTCTTTCTGGTAGAAGTTTAGGATAGGCTCCAAGAAAGGCATCTCTACCTTCCCTCCCTCAGGGCATCTCTTCCATGTTCCCAACCACTTTTTGAATGAATAATACCTCTACAATAGGGAGTTTCATTAAAATAAGACACAATGAAAAATAAACAAAGAAGACCTTTGCAGAGATTCATGACTGGAGCTTTCCGTTTTCTTCTCAGTTCAACACACCCCTTCTCTGGAAATCCTGGTCTCAGAGTCCAGGCTTCTCTGGGCCAATCCTTGGCCAGCAGTTCTGCGACCAAGCTCCTTCTTGCACTTCCAGCTATCTCTTTTCACCAGTTTCCTCTTTCTGCTGCTTCTGAACATGCGTGCATCTCCTTCTAAAAACCTCCTGGAAACCTGACCTTGCCTTTTGAGCAGTCATTTTTTCCCTCTACTTGCTCTCACCAACAGACATCTACTTTGGTTGTGCTTATGTCCTCAGTATCTACTTACCTGTTAATTACTTATGATGCAGCCACAACTCCTATCAGTTTATTGAAATGGAATTCACTGTCATTGTTGTCTTCTTCTCCAAGTCTCATTGGCACTATCTTAGTGCTCATTCTCCTCCACCTCTCTGTCTCCATCCTACAGAGAATTAGGCAGTGGTCAACTTGGATGTTAGACATCACCTAGTATCACCTTTCTCCTAGTAAGAACCCTTTGTATGTACTTATAGATGGTCATTCAGCCTCCACTCAAATAATTCCAAGGATGATCAGTACTTGATGAGGTAATAGTAATTGCTTGAATGTTCTTTCTTACATGGAGCCAAAACAGCCTCCTTCCAACTTCTTTATTCATTAATTCTGGTTCTACTCTCTCCCTTTACATATTTATATAATATGTTATTTATTCAATTATATTCAGTTCACTTTAACAAACATTGAGTGCCTGTTGTATACAACAGGCTGTGTGCTTGAAGAAGCATAAATACCAAGATTCCAAAGAGGACTTTTTAGGTTTTTTTTTCAAAAAGAAAAAAGACAAATAAGGAAGCAATGGTTCAAAGTTTGGGTAAGATGATAGGGAGTTACCAGATGAATGTATTTGGTCCCTGAGCTTATGAGCTAGTTTGATTCCTTTTTTATATGGTAATCATTCATCAAACAGACATTTTTAAAAAATAATATATTTTATTGATTTTTTACAAAGAGGAAGGGAGAGGGAGAGAGAGTTAGAAATATCAATCAGCTGCCTCCTGCACACCCCGTACTGGGGATGTTTCTGCAACCAAAGTACATACCCTTGACTGGAATCGAACCCAGGACCCTTGAGTCCACAGGCTTACACTCTATCCACTGAGCCAAACTGGCCAGGGCTCAAACAGACATTTATTACTGCCTACTAAGTGGCATTCTAGGTACCGAGGATATAGCAATGAAGAAAAGAAGCAAAAGCTCTGTTCTGTAGAACTGATTTGCTAGCAGAGAGCATAGATGTTAATCATGTGAAAACATTATATAATTTTAGGAAATGTTGAGTTCCTCAAATAAAATAAAGGGGGTGTGTGCTCAGGGTTCTTTTGGGTAATGTAGTCATGGAAGACCTCTTAGAGGAGGTAACATTTGCATAGATACCTGCCAAACCAAAGGGAGTGGTTCATGAGGGAACCAATAGCAAGGGCAAATGCTTAGCACTTTTGGGTAGTAGCAAGAAGGTCAATGTGACTGGAGTGAAATGAACATAGAAAATTAAAAGTTGAGATTGGAGAGGTAGATAGGGACCAAATAATGTGGAACCTTCTAGGCTACAGTAAGAGGCTTAGATTTTTGTTCTGTGTGATGAAAAGTCATTGGAGGATATGCTCTGATTCATATTTTAATCTAGCTACAACGTGAATAGCCTGTAAGGGGCAAGAGACATTTAGGTGGCTGCTTCAAAACTTAGGTGAGAAATGATGGGGATTAATGTAGTAGATGTGGAGATGGTGGGCAGTATTGGACTCTAGATATATATTCATTATAGAGCTGACTTAACTTGCAAAGGGATTGCATATGGAGGGGGTGCGGGAAAGAGAGGAATTGTGGATGACGACGCAGTTGGGGAAATGGTGGTGCTATTTACTGAGATACGGAAGCCTGAAGGAGTAGTAAATCTGGTGTAGAAAAAAATGCAATATTTTTTTTGTTCAAATTATTTTGAGGTATTTCTGATTTAGAAATCTATTTGTGTCTGGAGGTTGGAAGAGGTCAGGACTAGAGATATAAATTTGAGAACCATCAGCATAAAAAGATGGTATTTAGAGCAAGGAATCTGAATGTGATCATTTAAGTAGTGAGCGTAAGTAGCTGGGAAAAAAATGTTAGGTAGTAAATCCTGGTGCATGATACTTGTAGAAGTTATAGAAAGGAGGAGTGGCAGAAAGGAGACAGCAAAGGCTGACCATAAGGGAGGAGGAAACCAGGATACTGCAGTGTTATTGAAGATAGCAACAAAAGTGTTTCACAAATATGGGGATAGTCAACACTATTGAATGCAGATGAGAGGGGAAGATGAAATGGTAAACTGACCATTGGATCTGGTGATATGGGGGATCATTGGTGACCTTTAAACAAGCAGTTTAAGTAGAGGGTTAAAGGAAGAATAGAATGTGAGTAAGTAGTTCTGCAAGTATTAAGATATGAATGCTGCAGTCCCCATCCTCTTTTGTACATACTATATATACTGGGTCTTTCTCCCCACCTTCCTCCCCCTCCCTCCCTCCCTCCCTCCCTCCCTCCCTCCCTCCCTCCCTCCCTCCCTTCCTCCCTCCCTCCTTCCCTCCCTCCCTCTCTTCCCCTTCCTTCCTTCCTTCCTTTCTTCCTTCCTTCCTTCCTTCCTTCCTTCCTTCCTTCCTTCCTTCCTTCCTTCCTTCCTTCCTTCCTTCCTTCCTTCCTCCTCACTGAGGATATTTTTCTCATTGATTTTTTAGAGAGAGTGAAAGGGAGGAAGTGGGAGGGGGAGAGAGAGAGAAACATTGATGTGAGAGAGAGACATAAATTGGTGGCCTCCTGCATGTGCTCTTACAAGGGCGGATGATCAAACCTGCAACCCAGTTATGTGCCCTTGACCAGGAATCAAACCAGTGACCTTTTGGAGTGTGGCCTGATATTCTAACCTCTGAGAACACTGGCCAGGGCCATACAGGTTCTTTCACCTGTTCTTAACATAGTATACTTTTTTTTTGGGGGGGGGGGATTTAATATTTTGTTTAAAGTATCACATATGTCTCCTTTTTCCCTCAATGATCTCTCCCAGCCTGCCCTGCCCCCCAGTACAGGCCCTCCCCCCCCGCCCCCGCTTGTCTGTGTCCATTGGTTATTCTTTGATGAATGCATATGAGTCCTTTGGTTGATCTTTTACTCCCCCTCCCCCTTCCCCTGCCTTTCCTCAGGTTTGACAGTCTGTTCGATGCTTTTATGTCTCTGAATCTATTTTTGTTCATTAGTATATGTTGTTCATTACATTCTACAAATGAGTGAGATCATGTGATTCTTATCTTTCTCCAACTGGCTTATTTCACTTAGCATAAGGCTCTCCATGTCCAGCCATGCTGTTACAAATGAGTTCTTTCTTTTTTACAGCAGTGTAGTATTCCATTGTGTAGATGTACCACAGGTTTTTAATCCACTCATCTGCTGATGGGCACTTAGACTGTTTCCAAATATTAGCTATTGTAAATTGTGCTGCTATGAACATAGGGTGCATACATCCTTTCTGATTGGTGTTTCTGATTTCTTGGGATATATTCCTAGAAGTGGGATCACTGGGTCAAATGGGAGTTCCATTTATAATTTTTTCATACTGTTTTCCACAGTGGCTGCACCAGTCTGCATTCCCACCAGCAGTGCACGAGGGTTCCTCATCAGCACTTGTCGTTTGTTGATTTGTTGATGATAGTCATTCTGACAGGTGTAAGGTGGTACCTCATTGTTGTTTTGATTTGCATCTCTCAGATGATTAGTGACTTTGAGCATTTTTTTCATATGCCTCTTGTCCTAACATAGTATACTTTTTATATATTTTTTAATTCCTCCTGGTCTAAATGAGCTCAAGTGTTTCTTGGTAATGCCCAGATTGGATATAATACTCTCCATGTGGTCTGTCTCATGTAGAGTATATCAGGAAAATGATTTCTTTCACTCTAAATATTCTATGTATATGTCTATTATTGCAGCCTAAGATAGATTGCATTTCTTTTTTTGATGGCCACATTGAACTTTTGATTGATATTAAGTTATCATCTAAGCGCTCTAAATTTTTAACACGTGTACTATTTCAAAACTATTTCTCTATTCTATTATTATATAGACTTAAAAAAAAATCCAAGTACTGGACCTGATGGTTGTCACTTAGTAGCACTTTATTGTGTTTGATTTAGCTTTCCATGGTCTACTTTGGGTCCAAATTCTGTCATTCATGGGTTGATGTCATCCTTTTTAAAAAGATATATTTTATTAATTTTTTACAGAGAGGAAGGGAGAGGGATAGAGAGTTAGAAACATCAATGAGAGAGAAATATCTATCAGCTGCCTCCTGCACACTCCGCACTGGGGATGTGCCCACAACCAAGGTACATGCCTTTGACCGGAATCGAACCTGGGACTCTTCAGTCTGCAGGCTGACTCTCTATCCACTGAGCCGAACTGGTCAAGGCTGATGTCATCCTTTTATAAGCAGATTTCTTTGCCTTCATACAAATCATTAATAAACATGTTAGTTGTTTCACATATTTTGTAGAAGTGGATGGATATAATTATGTTACTAATAAGTATAAATGTTGACAGGTCAAAGGCTGTTTTTAAATACAATTCAACAGTGAGCAAGGCCCCACAGAGTCAGAGTGTCCAGTTCTTAAGATCTGAGTCGGTGGATGCTGTTGTCATCTGGATGTGTCTGCACCAGTTCCCCAAAGCTCTCTCCAAGGTGCATGGGTCCATTCTTCTGATCCAGTTGTGAACCTCCCTGACTGCACCATTATTTTGTCCACCATTCTCTGTCATCACCTCATCGATCCTATGGGAACTTGGCCAGATGCCCCCTTGAAATCAAAATTCCTTATATTTTCATTCCTCTGAATCAACAATGTAGTAGTCTTATTAATAAGGGTTATAAGGTTGTATTAAAAATAAGGCTAATAATTATTTATAATCATTAATATGTATTTACCATATTCTGGTGTTCCAAGTGCTTTAATGTATGTTTTCTCAATTAACCTTTATAATAATCTAGTGTTACCTAGGAGGCTTCATTTTTCAAATAAAGAAATTGTCATCAAAGAAGTTAAGTAGTTTATTCTAGTTTTATGAGTGCTTATAATGGCAACACTGGGATGCAGACCGCTGTCATGGGAGCCTGGAAATTGGGACCTAGGCAGGTCATTGAAGCAGTCTGTTGATCATAGGTGATGGAAGTAGAGGAAAGCTGAAGCTTGATGCTTCTGTGGATACCCAGCTTTGTTCAGGCCTAGCATAGTCACACCAGGTATGTGGCAGAACACTGCTTTCAGGTATCCGTCACTAGTGGAGAATCTCTTCTTTAGCATGTCATGGCCTGACTTTCCACACTCAGAGTTGGAGCCACAGAGGTTATGTTGTTATTATGCTGTTATTACTGGCAAATTGGTGGGGCTAGGGCCAAAATAGACCAATGGTGAATTGGGGATCATTTCTTTCTCCCTACCCTTCCCTCTCCTCCCTACCTTTCCCTCCCGCCCTCCCATCCTCCCTCCCATCCTTTCTTCCTCCCTCCCTCCCTTCTTCTTTCCTTCCTTCCTTTTCAAAGCAACTACACTATTTGTGTAACAATCTGTTTTAGAGCTTTTCTATGAATTTGTGCAAGTTAAAGTTGGTCATATCCCAGTGTCCAATTTAGATGTTCAGTCCTCTGAAGAATTAGTGATAGTGATTCTTGAATAAATATTCAGGTTATTTAAATATCCTTAAAATCTAGACTTTGGTATTAGTCAGACTTGAGTTCAAGACCTAACTCTGTATTTACTAACTGTAAATGTGGACAAGTTGTTTAACCTCCTATTTATTCACTCATCCATAAAAATGGGGGAAAATGATAAGGCATACTATATATAACATTGTCATGGGGACTAAAATAGTTCACTCACAGCAAGTATTTAGCACAGGGCCTGACGCATCCTAAGAAATGAATAGACATTAGCTATTGTTGAGTTGTTCTGGGTCAGTACCTCATGTATTAGTTTAAATCATTGACTGCTTCTTTACTGTCCCCCTCCCCTCATTCCCCTCTCCACACAAGGATTCAGTTTCATCTTAGCTATGCTTGCCTTACCCTTTTCAGTTTAAGATCATTCTCCTTGGTGGAGGAGATAAAAAGCAAGATAAAAGTTGAGTTCCTCAGCCTTCTCTCTGTCATCTTTTAACTTTCCATCATCATACAAAGTTATTTCTATCACTTCCTGGATCGTTCTCTTTTTAATACAGGCTTGACAAGTCTTTTACCATTTTTTATCAACCTTAGGTACTTTTCTTACAAGTTTATTCTTAAGTTTTTTTTATAACTGTCATGTTTTTATATATTATGAGTACAGCCTTATCTTCTATACATTTTGTTATATAATCTGATTTAATCACAGAACTTTCTGGGTATCCATAGGTCTCTTTGAAATATATTCTGCATTGGGATTATTAGCTATTATGCAGTCAGAAGCAAATCATTTAAAGCAGCACATTTTTTTTTTTTGAATCACATTGATGTTTTAGAAATGTCCAAAGGCTTAAATTGGTCACTTTCAACTTTTAATTTTTCTTCAGAAATCATGTTACTAAATTACACATCTTACTCTCCACAGCATCCTCTTTCTAAGCTAGTATAAACCCCAGTGGGATGTGGTCATTTTCTCACTTTATCAGTTTTATCTACATCACTAGGACAAGGACAGACAAATTACATCCTGCAGGCCAAGCTGGTCTGCTATTTGTTTTTGTAAATAAAGCTTTATTGGAACACAGCCATATCCATTTGTTTACACATTACATATTGCCTATGTCTGGTTTTGCACTGCAAGGACAAAATGGAATAGCAGTGACCCAGGCAGAGACCGTGGGACCCACAAAGTGTAAAATATTTACTACTAGTATCTGTCCCTTTACAAAAAGAAAATTGGCCGGCCCATTACTAGGGCTTCCTTGAGGAGGAATATTAAACCCCCTGTGGTAGCTCTCCTCAAAGATTTCTAACCTTCTGGGAAATACTGCTGTCAGAAGGAAAAATCAGGTGCCCCATTTTAAAAGAACTTATCTACTGGCATGTCTAAATAATTGAAATCTCGTACTGTGAACATATCTTACCTTTCTGCCAGTTTTGTGATCTCTCCCAGGATATAGTTCCAGTATCCTCTGTCAGGCTACGGTGCTCAGTGGTCTGCTCTTGTTGTGACATTATTTTCTGTCTTTTAAAATCTCCCATCCAAATGCTCTCAGCCATGTATCCTGGTTCGTGGGTTTCCATACAAGTCTACACCTCTTGAAACGCCTTCTGTTCAATTTTGTCTTTTATTGTGTGTGTGAATCCTCACCCGAGGATATTTTTCCATTGATTTTTAGAGAGAGTGGAAGGGAAGGTGGAGAGACAGAGAGGAACATTGACGTGAGAGAGACACATTGATTGGTTGCCTCCTGCACGTTCCCTTGACTGGAATTGAACCTGTGACTTTTCAGTCCACAGGCTGACTCTCTAACCACTGAATAAACCGGCTAGGGCAAGTTTGTCTTATTTTAAATGCAAGCAGAGCCAGGTAGGAGGTAAAGTCCTTGACTTTGTTCATTTGCCACAGCCTTGCTCTGCTCCTTGTTGCTTCAGTTGTTGGACAGTTCCCTGTTCTCATCCAGGTTCCAGCCATGGGGCAGGATGGTATTGGGGAGGAACATCATGTGCTTTGGAGGGTCCTTGCACCGGGTGGTCTCTGAGTGTATCAACTGGAGAAGGAACAAACTAGCTAGGAGAACATTTGCTTTTACTACCTGGAAAGAAAGGGTAGGGTACACTGTTGAAGTGGCTTAAGAGAACATCAACAGGTAGGGGTCAGTAGTCTAAGCATTAAGCAAGGTCCAGAACAAGAGAGATGACCCTGGAAGTTAACACATGCAAACCAGGGTTGGATATTGCTTTTAGCAGTTGACATGGCTTCTTAAAAATGCTAGATTCTAGCTGTTCTCTGACCCAGTTGTTCCATTCCCATCAGCTCCCACTTTCTGCCTTCTGTTCGCACACCTCCCTTTCCCGCTGCCCTCCAAAGGTGCCTTAGCTGGATTTGTCTCATCTCAAACAGGAAGCCGGGAGCTTGCTTATTCTTGCCTCTTTTTCATCACCTCCTCTGATGCTCAGTGATTAAAATTTATTCTTCTTGTGCACCTCAGTTTTCTTTATCCATGAACCTTTCAAACTGAGAGAAGAGAACATTCGAGTCAGGGAAAGAATGATGAGGAAAAAAGAGTTAATGGATTAATGGCAAAGCCAGTCATTCTGTATTTAACAATAGGTCATTCATTCACAGTACTTATTGTAAGAACCGTTAAAGTCATCAACAGGTCATTAGTGCTGACATTGAACTAGCTCATCAAAATCTCACTATTAATAGCTTTAGAAACTGTTTCAGAGTGCTCTCCTCAGTCAGGAATTAAAGGTGGAGCAAATGGCCATTAGGATCCCTTGGTTTTAAGGCACCAAGGGAAGTTTGGGGTGTTTGGGGTCCTTCCCAAAAGTGGGAGGCTAATGTGGAGGGTGGTGAATTGAGTTTGCTCATAAAACAGCTCCTGGTGCTATTGTCAGGGAAGAACAAAGTGGATGAAATATGACCCACTGAGCCATGAACATGCTCCTTTTAAGAATGGTGGAAATCAGAAAGGAGCCTTGCTTTGAAGATTCTGTCAGCAAATACCTCAAAAATGACAGCTGTCCTACTTTCTTTTGCAGTCCTTTTATGACGCAATAGCTCTCATTTTGTTAGAGCCTTTTCTAACAACATACTCCTAAATTACCCCTAAATTTCTTCTCCTTATGCCTGCTCTATCATAGGCTGTGTAAGAGGGTTTTGCAGAAGCCAGAGTTCTGGATGGGTAAGTCACACAGGAGGCCTTGAACTTAGTTTATAGTTAGAGACTAGGAGGTGCTGAGTGCTGTGGCTAAGGTGGAGCCAGGCAGAAAAACTGGGGTACACAAGTCGAAGGCATTGCTGCTGTTTTGGCCATTACACAAAAATGCCCTCTGAGTGTAGGGGTGGGCTTGCTTCAGGTGTACATTGGAGGAAACCTGGATTCTGCCCTTCATATGTTGTTAAAGCAAAGATTTCTATTTTACTTTGAGGTATTAGGGTGGGGAGTTAGCATTTTTATTATCATCTTCATTTTCCTTGATCATTATCATTTTAAGGAAGGTTTTGTACCATCTATGGATGGAAATATTACCTTTGTACCCTTGCCCCTAGCTCTATACAACTGAGAAAATTGAGAAAAATGTAGGTTAGCATTTAGAGAGGGTAAGAAGACTTTCCACAGAAATAGAAGGGTTAGGAGGAACATCATGTGCTTTGGAGGAATATGTGGAAAATTGTCACGATGTGAGAGATTAGATGTAGATAGCAGTAGAGATACAGAGCTGGATATACTCTGTTTGCCCCTCCCAATGCATTTCTTATCCTTTCACTCTGCTTGGACCATTATGAGGCTGAACCTGGTTTACCAGAGCAGTGGGCTCCCTGAGGATCTGGTTAGGATTGGCCTATATGGGATGCATGGCAAGAGAGAGCATCAGGAGGGTGAGGCCGATGACCATTCCCCCAGTTTCCTTCGTTCCTCCTGTGCTGTGGGTTGAGAATGGTTACATTCTTCTCCCAAGGACCACAGCTCCCTTGGGGGGGGGGGGGGGAGGGGGGCGGTCCCCTCTCACAGGTCCAACTCCTGCTGGGTTCCATTATTAGCTCCCTTACTTTGCCTCTGCAGGAATCCAGGGCTAGTTGCCAAACCCAGGGTTTGATTTTCCTTGACTCTGCCCATGCCTTAGAAACAGTCTCTTTGCTAAACTCTCCTCAATCTCCCATTTGGGATTTCCATCTCTTTTCTATTGGGACGCTGACTAATACAATACTAGATACCTTATAACATACCTACTGCCATGTACCCCTTTTATAGGCTGTATGCAGTGTATACCTAAAGTCTTTCTAAAACATTAACTGTGATATGGCACTAGCAAGCTCCCCCAGAGGCATTGCTCAGAGATTCTGGGAGGAAAGAAAAATAGGGGTCGATTTCCCATTCTTTGTAGGCTGGGGAGCAGATTTTAATTCTCTCCAATACTGAGAAGGAAATTCCACCTTCTTTTCCAAATTCTCCCTGCAAGAGAGTGGTCTTTTTAGTTGACAGGGCAGCTTCCTCTTCTGGCCCCAAAGCAGTGTAGGCAAGTTGTCACGGAGGCAGTGTGAAGTTTTTGGGGTGACAGAGAACATCCAGTTGGGCCCAGGTTAAACTGACATCACTTTGGTCTTCACTTCCTCTTTTAAGCCTGGGCGGTTGAGGTATGGCACTGAAGAAGCTCTTAGCCTCAAGCAAAGACAGAGGTATCTGTACACACCCTTCCCTCAGGAGAGCAGGGCTGTTGGAAAACAAAGCTAGTGTATCTTTAATATTCATCATCCCTTGCCCTGGATAGTCTGATTCATTTTTATTACACCTCTCCAAACTCCATGGGGTTTATTCTCTCCTTACTCTCGCTCTTTAAAGCAAGTATGTACCGAATCATTTAGACAATGTACCATAGAGGTCACTGAACATGGTTGTATTTTGATAATGTCTAATGTGTGTACTTTAAGCAATACAGAACTTGAATGGCATGAAAAGTGCCTCATCTCATTGCAGTCTCATGTCTGATTCTCTGCTTTCACTTCAGTTCTAAAATTAGGTAACTTGTTCTGTTGTGTGAGTATTAGAATCATTTCTTCTTCTCGGAAAAAATGTTAATGTATATTTTATTCAAGTTGAATCAAAACACTGTGGTTTTTAAATCACTTGCTTTGTTTCTTACACTAATGTCTAAAAAGTATTTTGAGAATTGCTAAAGAGTCAGATAAATAATGTGTGCTCCAGACTTAGTAGAAACTGCATCTCTATCGGTTGGGCTTTTTGATTGTGGTCCACAGAAGATGATATTGTCTAATTTAAGGGGGAAAGACAAATAAATATATTAGATTTGAAGGGAAAGGAAAAGGGGAAAAAAAGCCACAGTGCTTCCAAGGATCTGGTAGCAGGAATTAATAAACACCATATTTCCTGGCATATAAGATGACTTTTTAACCCAGGAAAATCTTCTCAAAAGTTGGGGGTTGTCTTATACGCTGGGTGTCATCTTATAGGGCGGGTATATCCCAAACTCTATATTTTAACTGGAAAAGTTGGGGGTCATCTTATACGCCCAGTCGTCTTATACGCCGGAAAATACGGTACTCTTTTTTCTCCCAGGGATATACTACTGGAGCAAATGATGCTGGATAGTGCTTTGGTTTTTAAAGTCTTCGTGATACTCTGCTTAAGATTCAAATTACAGGGAGAGGGCACATATGTGGTCTAGCATGAGCCACCTTGTTTGACAGTCCCTTGGAGAGTTTATCCACCGGGAGAGGGGAGGGGCTGTTTCTCAGAACACCACGTGGGTGTTGTTACCATGCACAGGAGAATGGGTGCCTGGCAGGCAAAGCCAACAGATGTCCACTTTAGCATCCCTCTTTAGTCTTCTGTTTATCTCTCTTCCAGGTCATTAACTAAGATGTTAAATAAAACTGGACTTACCACGGGTGCCACAGGCTCCCCACCAGGCGTTCCTCTGACTATGTACATTATCATCGAGAATTGTTCATTTGCCTTCAGTCAGGTTTTAGCTCTGTGACCAGCTTCACACTCTTGCCAGTTTGAATTTCATGTAAAGGGCTAAACTTTCATGAGCTGCTGTATCAGTTTCCTCTCTAGAGTCAAAATGTATTATTTCATTGATTGTGTGCTCCTCTCTACTAATCTTGTAATCCTACCCCAAATAACAGTTCAGTTTGGAAGACTGCCACATGGCCCAAACATCAGCTTTTCCTAGCCAGCTTCCATTGTGTGAGTGAGGACCTGAGCTAGGGCTAGCAGGGCACCCTCCTACTTGCCATTCTGGTTAATGAACTGGAGGCACAGTTTCTATTTCAGATGATCTGCTGAACCACTGAGGAAAGACTGAATTAGACTCAGTATGGTTATATAATCTAAGCATGTTTTAGGCTATTCAAATCCAGGGAAAATTGGTAAAGATATCAGCTAATATTTATGGGGCATTTATTACCTGCCAGACAATTTGAGCTTTGCCTGTATCATCTCTCTCGAACCTGCATCCTAACAACCTTTCGAAGTAAGTACAATTATCCTCATTTTCCTGATGAAAATTTTCCAATTTTCCTTTCCATATTGTCCAAGGTTACACCTTTACTAATATATATTTTATATATTTTAACTTCTATGCTATGATGCGCTCGTGCTTGTTTAACACTTACCCACCTATCCATCTAGTCACTGATTTTTCAATTGAGCCAATAAGGTATGTATTCTGTGGCCCAGGCACTGGGGAAGGCACGTGGTGCAGAAGACACAGCTGATTAGACATGTTACTTTCCTGCCATGTGGGGGCTTGCCTTCTAGTAGGTAAGACACGGTGTCTGTGGAAACTGTTCATCCCCTGACTGTCCTGTTCACAGAGGGTGTGGACTTTCAACCTGCCCGGCTTCTGTGCCATCTACAATCCCTTTCGGAACAGGAACACAGGAGAAACTTAGGTGTTCTAAGTAGGGAGATAGATAGACATATAGACAGATGTCCCTTATGTCTCTAACTCTTCTACCAAGATACTCATAATTGCAGAGGATGCAAACATCCGCAGGTTCTGAGAGTGCTGTGTAAAGTTCTGCAAGAGTTACTTGCTCATAAGTTTTGTATTTTATACTAAAATTTTGTTTTAAAATTGTCCTTTTCTCAAAAATATTCCAATGATTATTTTAAATAAATTCCTAAAAGTAGATACTCTAAAAGGATGGCTTAAGTAGTATGGCTCAAGCTTATGTACCATGTTTCTCTGTGCTTTTATAAACCCAGTGTCCTCAGGGGTTGGGACATGTCCTCTGATTGAGAAGCATAGAATAAACCAACAAATCAGTCAGAAGTCACAGAAGTCACTACAGGTATTTTGAATAGGAAGTGGTTTAACCTTTTGCACTCAGATGTCGAGTGTGACGGTTATTGAATGTATCAATAATTTGAAATATAAAAAAATCCAAATAAATAAGTTTGTATGAAAAGAAACTCCAGTTTTTTATTCTACTGCTGCGTTTTGTAAAATCTGGGGTATGTAAAAAATTAAATCCCGAGTAGAATAAAGGAATCGAGAAAAAAGCAAGCGAGTGCAAAGAGTTAATAGGAAGAATTTGAGGCTTTCAAAACCTTTGGAAAACTGGGGGGAGTGAAAGCCAAGGAAGCCCTGTTCAGGAAAAAAAATAAGTGCAGGGACTGCAGTGAAGCAAAGTGGGTGATTCTCAGTAGATTCGTGAGGGGTCTTTTTATCATCCTAAGCATCTTCGAAGATAAGCTCTTTAGGGGAGACTCTGGGTGGAAAGCTGAATTGACTGAAAGGATTTGTAGCGATTCCTCTGTGGGAATGTGATCTTCCTCTGGTGGTAGAGGGAATTAAAAGCTCCAGCCAATTCATCTGCTACATCACTGATCTCATTTATAAGATTGCTTCTGATATGAACACAAAGAAGGTCTTCTATTTATTTATTTTTTTAGTTCCTGAATTCCCATCAGCCCTCAGAATGGGGGAACTTTTCCCAAGAAGACTCTCTTCTTCAGCTCCCAGTTTTCAAGCAAGATTTTGGCTCAAAGCTTTCTTTGGTTCATTTTGGTATATTCCTACCTTTTTGTAGATGGATATCACCACTTTTTACTCAAATGAATTAGTTTCAGTTGATGGACCATCTTAAAAGACTGTATCACATGCTTTTTGTTATTGTTAAGGTTGTCATTAAGCCTGTAAGAAAAAAAAATGGCCTTCATGTCAGACAAAGCTATTATTTCCAGAATGTTGGGACCATTCCAAAAGTGTGTATTAGGGAATATTAGTTTATAAAATGGTGTGAATTTTAGAAAAGTTGTGAGAGGAAATAAGTGATTGAATTTACATGGGTGTTTCATTATAATAGTTGGAATAGAACCTATGAAGAATAGTTTAGCCCAGCCGGTGTGGCTCAGTGGTTGAGTGTCAACCCATGAACCAGGAGATCATGGTTTGATTCCCTGTTTGGGCACATGCGCAGGTTTCAGGCTCGATCCCCAGTAGGGGGCATACAGGAGGCAGCCGCTCAATGATGTTTCTCTCTCATCATTGATGTTTCCATCCCTCTCTCCTTCTGCTAAGTACCAAACTTAGACACTCTGACTCAGAAGATTGGAGGTCAGGACATCCAGGTCTACATGCCCATTTGTCTGAAGATTTGTTTATATGTGTGTCAATACATTAAAATCAGGGAGATGTAGAACTTTTGGGTTTTGCTTGTGGAGGGAAAGGCCTTAGGCTCATTCTAGGAATTCCCCAGAATGGAGATTTGAAAGCAGGTGAATCTCTGTTATCAACTGGAGTTATCTGCATATTTGCATAACCCATGGACATAGATAATAGTGTGGTGAAGGCCCGGGGTGGGGTGTGGGGGTAAGGGAGGAGGCAGGTGCGGGCTAGAAGGGGTCAATGGGGGAAAAAGGGAACATCTGTAATACTTCCAAAAACAAAGATAAAAAAAAAAAAATAAAAACACTTCCCAGGAACAACCAAAAATGTCTTTAACGTTGAATTATATAACGATTGAGAGGTTATAATATGAGAGGTTAATATAATTTATGTGACATCTACATCAATCTAATTTTCTAAATAAAAACTGGGCATGTGTGAAAAAAAAGAAGTCTTTATTCCTTTTGAGAATAAGTGAAGTATTAAGGAAGTGAAATAAATAAAAATAAGTTGGTCGGACAACCGATAGCTTTGAGTGGGTGGAGAGATTGAGAAGGATCCTGGAGAAAGAAAGCTGACTTTCAAGCCTCTGGTTCTAAAAAGATACCACAGGAAGGGGGAACTAAGGAATCCTCTTCCAGCTTTATTTTGATAAAGTCAGTCATTTTGGAACTACAAATCCTGTATATAAAAGGAGAACCCAACTTTATAATAGGTGGCCTGTCAATCCATTACACATATGCTTTTAGAGGAGGGAGTAAGTGTAACCATTCTTTAAATACATTTCCTTTCCCCTTAATCAGCGTCTCAAATGTGAAATGAAGAGAAAATGAAAGGGAACTGGGGTTGGTCAGTGTTGATAGCTGTATGGACATTTTACTTAACATGTTCAGATTTCAGTCCATCAAATTCTTACTAATGAATAAAGGCATGATATTTATCAGTTTAATTTAAACTAAGGTTTATGAACTACTCTTTTTCATATGTGATCACTTATATCATTGTATTTAATCTTCCCAGCAATCCCCTGATGTATTGCTATACCCCTTTTACAGATTAGAAAACTAAGGTCCAGAGGAGTTAACATATATGTCTTTTTAAGTGCACACAAGGAGAAAAGGGAAGACCTGATATCAAAAGCTAATTCTTACGATGTCTGGTGGCAAGTCCAATACTGTTTTCACAGTGCCGCCCTACTTGATTCCAGTTTCTGGGACCTTGAATTCTATCATTGATATTGCCAGCTGACCACTTTGATGTCTTTATTTGAGAAAATCCACCCAGCATGTCCAAAAAAGCCTGGGTGAGGTGACCTAATTTAAAAGAAGATATAAAAAAACCTTACCAAAAATCTGATATTTTTCTAGCATCCTATATAATAAAGAGGTAATATGCAAATTGACCATCATTCCAACACACAAGATGCTGGACATAAGATGGCCAGCAGGGGAGGGCAGTTGTGGGTGATCAGGCCTGCAGGGGAGGGCAGTTAGGGGTGACTGGGCCGACAGAGGAGTGCAGTTGGGGGCGACTAGCCCTGCAGGGGAGGACAGTTAGGGGTGACCAGGCCTGCAGGGGAGGGCAGTTGGGGGGGGACCAGCTCTGCAGGGAGGGCAGTTGGGGGTGACCAGGCTTGCAGGGGAGGACAGTTGGGAGGGACCCAGGCCTGCAGGGGAGGACAGTTGGGGGTGACCTGGCTTGCAGGGGAGGGCAGTTGGGAGGGACCCAGGCCTGCAGGGGAGGACAGTTGGGGGTGACCTGGCTTGCAGGGGAGGGCAGTTGGGGGTGCAGGGGAGGGCCCAGGCCTGCAGGGGAGGGCAGTTAGGGGTGACCGGACCGGCAGAGTAGGGCAGTTGGGGGCGACCAGCCCTGCAGGGGAGGACAGATAGGGTTGACCAGGCCTGCAGGGGAGGGCAGTTGGGAGGGACCCAGGCCTGCAGGAGAGGACAGTTGGGGGTGACCAGGTCCGCAGGGGAGGGCAGTTAGGGGTGACCAGGCCAGCAGGGGAAGACAGTTGGGAGGAACAAGGCCTACAGGGGAGGGCAGTTGTGGGTGATTAGGCCTGCAGGGGAGGGCAGTTAGGGGTGATCGGGCCGACAGAGGAGGGCAGTTGGGGGTGACCAGCCCTGCAGGGGAAGACATTTGGGGGTGTCCAGGCTTGCAAGAGAGGGAAGTTGGGGGTGATCAGGCCTGCAGGGAAGGGCCGTTATGGGTGACCAGGCTGGCAGAGGAGGGCAGTTGGGGGTGACCAGCCCTGCAGGGGAGGACAGTTGGGGGTGACTAGGCCTGCAGGGGAGGGCAGTTAAGGGCAATCAGGCTGGTAGGGGAGCAGTTAGGCGTCGATCAGGTTGGCAGGGGAATGTTTAGGTGGTGATCAGGCTGGCAGGCAGAAGCAGTTAGGGCCAATCAGGCAGGCAGGCAGGCGAGTGGTTGGGAGCCAGCAGTCCTGAATTGTGATTGGCAGTTGGACATCCCTCGAGGGGTCCCAGATTGGAGAGGGTGCAGGCTGGGCTAAGGGACACCCTCCCCCCCATGCATGAATTTCGTGCACCAGGCCTCTAGTCTATACCCTGAGTGGCCAGATTATTATGACCACCTATTTTTCTAGGCACACTAACGATATACAGCATCATATGGGATATGGAAGCCAAAGGCCTGTTCGAACACCTTTGCTGTCTGCAGTTACCAAGATAAAATATCTCCAATTCACACAGGAACACAAGGATTGGACAGTCGAGCATTGGAAAAAAGTCATGTGGTTCGATGAATCACATTTCCAGGTGCATCATGCAGATGGCAGAGTTAGAATTTTGCGGAAACAGCATGAAAGCATGCACCCCACATGCATGAGTACAACCCTTCAAGCTTGTGGGGGCAGTGTTATGGTTTGGGGTATGTTTTCCTGGCATGACTTGGGCCCTTTAATTTGTGTGGAACAACGTCTGAATAGCACAACATACCTAAGTATCATTGCTGATCAAGTTCATCCTATCATGTTGATGGCATATCCCAATTGAGATGGCTTCTTCCGAAAATACAGTGTGCCATGCCACGGTGCTCGTATTGTGCAGGAGTGGTTTCAAGAACATGAGGGAGACTTTACCTTGCTTAGGTGGCCCCCACAATCACCAGATCTCAATCCAATTGAGCATTTGTGGGACGAAGTTAAAAGAGCCATCAGGCAGCTGGTTCCACAACCGTCAAATCTCACGGAACTGGACAGTGCTATTCATCAGGCATGGTGTCAGATTCCTCGCATCACCTTTCAACATCTCGTGGAGTCAATGCCAAGAAGAATCGCCGCAGTATTGAAGGCAAAAGGTGGCCCAAAGAAGTACTGATGGGGTGGTCATAATAATCTGGCCACTCAGTGTATATGTAAAAGCCTAAGTGACTGGCCAACCAGCTGACAGGCCAGTAGCTATGATGTGCACTGACCACCATGGGGCAGACGCTCAACACAGGAGCTGACAAGTGACAGCAACTTTGTATAATGTCCTCTTGCACTCTGGGACCCCTTGGGGGATGTTGGACTGCCAGTTTCAGCCCAATCCCCACAGGCCAGGCTGAGGGACCCCACCTGCTGGAGGGACCCCGCTCATTCCACAGGTGCCCTTCAAGCCCCGGCCCTGCCCCAGGTGTGGCTGGCCAGGGAGGGACTGCTGGAGGTTGGCTCCAGGGAGTGTCCAGCCCGCCTCATGCAGTCCTGCCCCTTCGGCCACCTTCTAATTAGTTTACTTTCAGTGTGCATGAATCTGTGCACTGGGACTCTAGTATCCTATCTAATAAAAGAGTAATATGCAAATTGACCATCACCCCAACACACAATATGGTGTCCCCATGTGGTCAAAGATGGCTGCCCCCATGTGGACACAAGATGGCTGCCACAAGATGGCTAGCAGGGGAGGGCAGTTGTGGGCGATCAGGCCAGCAGGGGAGGGCAGTTGGGAGGGACCAGGCCTGCAAGGGCGGGCAGTTTGGGGGTGACCAGGCCAGCAGGGGAGGACAGTTGGGAGGGACCAGGCCTGCAGGGGAGGGCAGTTGGGGGGAACCAGGAAAGCAGGGGAGAGCAGTTAGGGGCTACCAGGCCTGCAGGGGAGGGCAGTAAGGGATGATTGGGCCTGCAGGGGAGGGAAGTTGGGAGGGACCAGGCCTGCAGGGCAGGGCAGTTGGGGGTGACCAGGCCTGCAGGGGAGGTCAGTTAGGGGTGACCAGGCCTGCAGGGGAGGGCAGTGGGGGCAACCAGGCCGGCAGGGGAGGGCAGTTAGGGGGAACCAGGCTGGCAAGGGAGGGCAGTTGGGGTTACCAGGCCTGCAGGGCAGGGCAGTTGGGGGTGACCAGCCTGCAGGGGAGGTCAGTTAGGGGTGACCAGGCTGGTGGAGAGGGCAGTTAGGGGCAATCAGGGGAGCAGTTAGGCATCAATCAGGCTGGCAGGGGAGTGGTTAGGGAGTGATCAGGCTGGCAGGTAGAAGCGGTTAGGGGCAATCAGGCAGGCAGGCAGGTAACCAGGCAAGTGGTTGGGAGCCAGCAGTCCTGGATTGTGAGAGGGATATCCGACTGCCCGTTTAGGCCTGGTCCCGGTGGGCAGTCGGGCATCCCTCGAGGATTCCCAGATTGGAGAGAGTGCAAGCTGGGTTGAGGGACCCCTGCCACCACCCCCACCCCCGGGCCTCTAGTAGAATAATAAGAAAGCAGAAAGAAGCATTTTTGTATTTTTACAGTTGTCACTTCAAATTAGATATTTTCACATGACAGAACAAATATTTTTCATCCAACAAATATAGGCTAGTTTTGAATATATGTTTATCTGGAATATTAGTTTCCCATGAATAGTCTAGCTTCTTTCTGCACTTTTGGATAAAGGTAGCTTCTTAAAACTTGATCCCCTAAGCATAGCCTAGAACAGGGTTGGGAAATGTCTGGCCTGTGGACCATATAAAGCCCACAAAATCATTTGGTCTGGCCCTGCCAAGGCAATCGGGGTGAGTTAATTAAATGCTTGACCAAATATAGCAGGCTGATTTTTAAGTTGATAATTTTGTATGGCCCAAGGATGACATTATAAATATCCAAATGGCCCTCGGCAGAATAATGGTTCCCCACCCTGGGCTTAGAAGATCAATGTTAAGAGTCTAATGCAGTGGTTCTCAACCTTTCTAATGCCGAGACCCTTTAATACAGTTCCTTATGTTGTGGTGACCTTCAACCATAAAATTATTTTCGTTGCTACTTTATAACTGTAATTTTGCTACTGTTAATGAATCGTAATGTAAATATCAGTGTTTTCCGATGGTCTTAGGCGATCCTGCTAGCTGTTCTCAACCTGTGGGTCGTGACCCACAGGTTGAGAACCACTGCTGTAGAGCCTAAGACCATTGGAAAGGCTGCCTCCTATATGCCTGCTGTAGAGCCTAAGACCATTACAGTTATGAAGTAGCAACGAAAATAATTTTATGGGTTGGGGTCACCACAACATGAGGAACTGTATTAAAGGGCATTAGAAAGGTTGAGAACCACTGGTCTAACGGCATGTCAGAAAAACTTCCGCCAGCCCACATTTACCTTGATTATCCTTGTCTCCTTTTTCTTCTGCATCACTCTATTGTAGTGTACTTTACAGCCGCTTTTAGCCTTCCGACATTCCTCTCATTAAATTAACTGTCATTTAGCATCTCTTCGCTTTTTTAAGTACTGCAACAATTCCCAGCACAGCCAGCCCACTCTAATGGCCACTGGCTCCCTTTGAAATTTTTCCATCATCATCCCATGACGAGCTGGCTACCGGCAGTAGCATCGTAGGGTCTCTTCCAAGAAACAGCCAACGCTGTTCACATACATGGTGGGTTGCTGGGCCTTTGTAAAGGAAGTAGCAGCCTCCATTAGTAGGATCATGGGATTTTGTTTACAGGGTCTGATTTGGAGCCTTTTAATAATGGGTGTGACTCAGAGGAACATGA
Organism: Eptesicus fuscus; assembly: GCF_027574615.1. Classification (NCBI taxonomy): domain Eukaryota; kingdom Metazoa; phylum Chordata; class Mammalia; order Chiroptera; family Vespertilionidae; genus Eptesicus; species Eptesicus fuscus. The sequence continues at coordinate 82,680,295 of NC_072479.1, forward strand.
TGTTCTCAGCCTGGCTGCATGGATTGGGAAGAGGACCAAGGGGGTCAGGAAAGACCAGGAGACTGAGAAGCTCCAAAATGAGATGGGGCCAGTTTTGAGGCTTGCCCCCAGGGTAGAAGGCTAATTTCACCTTTTGGGCTTTTGCCCGCCCCCTTTTCCCATTCTCACCTGGCATAGTTCTGTCTATTCTTTAGTCTCAGCTCAGAAGCTTCCCTTGGAAAGACTTCCTTTTAAAAAAAAAAATGTTTTTATTGATTTCAGAGAGAAAAGGAGAGGGAGAGAGAAATATAAACATCAATGATGAGAGAGGATAATTGATTGGCTGCCTCCTACATGCCTGCCCCCCTTGCCCTCCAGGAATTGAACCGTGACCTTTTGGTTCATAGGTTGATGCTCAACCACTGAGCCACGCTAGCTAGGCTCCTTGACTTTCTTGTGGCACATGCTGCTCCATTCTCTGTGTTCCCAGATAGCTTTTGTGGACTATGTACCTTGTATGTAGTAATTACTTGTTTATAGATTTGTCTTTGACTGAGCTTGGAGCCCCATTATCATCTGTGCCTTCCTGGAGCATAGTAAAGACTTGATAGTTATCAAATGAGCAGATGGGGTTCCCTCCGGTCCCCAATGTTCTCCTACTTGGGCCAGGGTTGTTTGTTGTTGTTGTTTTTGTCTAGGGTACATGGCTGAGAACAATCCACACAGCACATTTTACACCCTGGGATAAAAATCATAAAACGATGCAATACTCAGGAATATCAAACAAGAGGATGAGTCTTCTCTCTCAGTCCCTTTGGGCCAGTTTCAGTTTGGCAAAGACGATAATTTGTGTATGATTTCAAACCTAATGAACTTTCTGATTTAAAGTAAAAGCTAACTTAATATTCTTTATTGCTTCTTGGAATCTGATCTTGGCAAGATTACTGTACAAAATATTGTGAAGTAAGGTATTGTGGAATTTTGACGGAACGAAATTGAAATGCCAGGGATCTCATTTTCCAAAAGGTCCCCAGCGTCTTGCCCCTCATCATCAGTCAGTACACAAGCTTTTAGTTGATTTTTAGTTGATGGCTTGAAAGCTCTGCCCTTTGGTGAGATATCCCACAAAGTATTCCCACCGCAGGGAAAAACCCTCAAAGACTGTTAAAAAAAATACTTGCAATGTACATGCATTTCCCCCAATGCAGAGAGCCAGAGGAAATGTTGATTTCACCTGTTATGTTAAGAACGAGTCTTCTAGTTGCCTAGTGACTGAAGGGACAATGGACACAGCCTTTGCATGACCTCCTTTTCCTGCTCCACCAAGCTGGCCTGGATGGAAGTCCCAACGCAGACACCAGCCAGCTGGTTGGAAGGTTCAGGTGTCTTGCTCTGAGGAGTGGCTGGAGTGAGCAGTTTGGCAACAACTGGGGGTGGCTCTAAAGCTGTGTTGTTCGATACAGGATACAGTAGCCACAGGTCATATTTGGCTATTTGCATTTAAATTAATTAAAATGAAATGGAATACAAATTCAGTCTCTTAGTGGCTGAGCTGCATTTCAAGTGCTCCGTGCCCACATGTGTGGGACACCGCAGACATAAATTGCCATCACTGCAGAAAAGTCCTCTTGGGTTGTGCTGCTCCAAGGACCTGGAAGCCTCTAACATTACGTCTGCAAGGTGCCCAACTTTTCCAGAATGGCCAGGAGCAGTCCGGGAGGCACAGCTTAAAATAGAGAGGGAAGTGAGGAGTAGTATTGGTTTGCCTGTGGCCAGGGGTTGAGTGATGCCCTTGGGTACAACTAGCAGATTTGAAACATGGCTATTGGAGAGGGAGGAAATGGTGTGGTTTAGACTCAAGTTGAAATCTAAGTTATTGTGTGACGAATGTGTGCCAGGACCTATGCTGGTTGCTTTAACCTTTGTTACTTTATTTCTGTCTCTAGGATGTGGCTACTTGCCTGCTTTTTACAGATGAGAAAACTGAGGCTCAGAGGCATCAAGTACTAGTAAAAGGAAAAGGCCACACAGTGGCATGGCCCAAATTGGGACCTTGTGGTTCTGAACTTCAGTGCTTCTGTGGCTTTAAGGGGAGGGGAGGGAGCAGAGTGTAGGTGGGCAAAGGGCCAGTGGTAAAGAGAGGAGGTGTTAATTTGAAGAAACCAACCTGGTTGCCTTATCCAGCAGTCCCTTGGAGCCTGGTTAGTGCTCAGCTACCTGCTAAGGGTCTGTTGTCCTGGGCTGATGCTGACGTGGATTTTTTTTTCCATGGGAAGCGTAATGAATTGAATAAAGATCTGCTGATTCTAGATTTGAAGATTAAAATATAATAACAATAATGATAATAATTATTACATGGTAGGTACTGTTAATTATGCCAGATTTTGTTCTAAGCATTTTGTATGAGTTAACTGATTTAATCACCCTAACTACCCTATGAGGTAGATGCTGTTTATTACCTCATTTTATAGATGAAGAAACTGAAGTCTGGAGAGATAAAGTAAATTGTCCAAGATCACACAGTGAGGAAGTGGCACCTTAGAAATCATCATGTCCACTTGTGGCTGACTCAGATGGCCCTGGGGCAAGGCGGGGATAGACATGCCCCAAGGCACTGAATGTAATGCTGTAGGGACAGTGGCAAGTTGGAGTGTCTGTTCAGACTAGTGTTTCATACTCACATTACGCAGCAACAGCAGCACCTCTGTGGGGCCCAGCCAGCACTCCCCTGCAGGTGGCATACTGCGGACAGGCAGAGAGTCTGCAACTGTTCGTTTGTCCCACGTCGAAGCAGAGGCCTAAAGGGATGCAATGTGCCTTGCGGAATAAGGGCAGCACCAGCTGTCCAGTACCTTTGTAAACCCTCCCCTGCCTCTGCAGTTCCCACCCCTTCCCGGGACAGCTGGTTCTGAAAGGGGACACTGCTTAGAAGTCTCTGAGGCACTCATGTGAGTCAGAGTCTGAACACTGTCTCCTGTCCTCCATTTCATGTGTGTCTCGGTGGTGTGGAGAAGGGTTGCCATAAGAAGGGCATCGAGGGTATTGACTAGGACCGTGGTCGGCAAACTCATTAGTCAACAGAGCCAAATATCAACAGTACAACGATTGAAATTTCTTTTGAGAGCCAAATTTTTTAAACTTAAACTTCTTCTAACGCCACTTCTTCAAAATAGACTCGCCCAGGCCATGGTATTTTGTGGAAGAGCCACACTCAAGGGGCCCAAAGAGCCGCATGTGGCTCGTGAGCCGCAGTTTGCCGACCATGGGACTAGGAGAATCTAGTCTTTAAAACCATGTCTTCATGCTGGTTTCTTCCTTGAGTGAGACATTTGTGTTAGGAAAGAAAAGGATATGTGGTAAACAGGGCTCCCTCAGGACTAAAGCTATAGCTGGGATCCTCCGCCCAGGCTGTGGGCTCTGGGAATTGAGCTTGTACTCCTTTTACGTGGGCTCTTTGACACCCACTGCCACTGCTGCTCTCAGCTCCGGTGGAAAGCCGAGGGCTGGTTTGGAGGGCTGTCATTTCTGATGGGAGGATTGAGGAGCGAGGTGAATATCAAACCCACCGAGCATAGGGCTTCGATTCAACTGAGAGAAGTGGGAGCCTGCCTGCCTCCTCTGCTAAGCAGAGGCCAGGAGGAGGGACCCCGGGATTTTTAATGCCCATCCTGACACTCTTTCTCTTTTGCCTTTTGCTTCCCCATCTTGGGAGACACCCAAACTGACACTTAGATTGCACTTTACAAAATGTACATGTATTGATTCCTCCCAAATAAATCTGGGAAGGATATTATAGTCAGCATATTTCACAGATGAGGAAACAGAGACTCTGAGATGCCACGTCACGTAGCAAAAAGTAGTTTGAACCCAGTACCCCCAAATCTTAAGGGCATGCTCCTTCTACCCTGTAGTCACCTTCACTCTTATGGAGGGTATTGCGAATTCAGACAGATCCAGGCTACCTTAATTTGGCCATGTCCTCATCCTGTGCCCACGAGTTCGTAGTTTGAGCAAGAGGCTCAGGTGAGCCTGTTCGTCTCAGAGACCTGCTGTACTCTCTGAAACCTGAAAGGTGGTTTCCTGCCAGTCATATTAAATGCACAGCTTCGATAGGATTATTAATTCCTACACACCATTTCCTGTATATGCTAAACATGTGAAAAGTAACTCACTGACCCTCCCACTTCATATACCACTCATTTCCTCCTTTCTTCTACATATACCACTCATTTCTCCTTTCTGATGATATCCCTCTCTTTTGCTTTTCTCTTTCTCCTGTTTCTCTGTGAGTGGCAAGAGACCCCAGGTGGTTATTATTCACCACATGCGGTTGTTAAATTGCATCCAGAGCGAACGTCAGCCTGTGATGGAAGAGCTGCAGCATCAGCTCCATGCTCATGACACCCATGCTTCCCAGGAGCCATCCATGGCAGGTGCCCTCCCAGGTCAGGTGCAGCTGCTGAAGGGAGAGGGGCAGCAGACCATGTGGGTCGTGGTACACCCCTGCCCCCTCAGTGGCCCTTGCCCCCGCCTTGCATGCAGGGCTGTTTTCCTCTCTGCCTGACTGCCCCGCACGTAATGGCCGAGCTTCCTCACCGAACTACCCCACCGTGCCAACATGGGCAGTCAAGTCTGCCGCTTTCTAGCTACAAGCTTTCTTCATGAGGAGATGGAAGGAAACAGAGAAGGAGGAGAATGAAGGAGCCTGAAGTGAACAGGTACTTGAATACCTTCCTCAGTGCGTCTGCAGCTCCCCCACCTCCTGGGAGGGAGAGACCACAGCGATGACCCCCGCCATCCCCTGGGAAATTTCTGCCACCCTCCTGTCATTGTGTGTGAGCCCTGGGCGGGGGTGGGGAATGAGGAGCCTCAGGCCCAGACTCAGAATCCTGACAAAGGGAGAGAGAAGAGGTCATCTTTTTTCCATGCCAGGAAGGCAAGGGACCCTCCAGGAAGCAGGAGATAGGATTTTGATTTATTGTCTGAGGTGAGCAAGTAGCCAAGGAGAACTGTAAAAAATAATAAATATTGACACAAACTCCACTAAGGTTGTGGGTCGGTTCCTGTTTCCCACGCTGTGAGGTCAGGGCAGACTTTTGGGAAGAATTCACTTTCCTGGCTGTAGCTCTCACTTCTCGGGGTTCTCCCCCTCCTCCCTCCAATGTCTACTAGAGAATCTGATCCTTTCTTAAGGCCCCCTTGAAAGCTGGGTCACCTATGTGATCCTCCATCATTCCTTTATTCAAAAATATCATTTTATTTTGGCTCATTATCTCTTAAATTTTTTTTCTAATAAATTCTGTGCTAAATGCTACAGATAGAAAAAGGAATGGGACACAGTTGTTTTTTGGAGTTGTTCCTGGTCTAGTTGAGGAGACAAGACTCAACACGGTACCATGTGTCATAGCAGTGTCACAATTCAATTTTCATCCTTGGCGCCTAATACCAAGGCATTAGAATGGCATTGACTTTTGTAAACCCTCTCTGAAAGAAATTCAAGGTGTGTGTCCTGTCAGCTTTATAAGATTCTAAGCTCTTCCAGGGAGGACACACAATGTAATTTATCCATCTATAGGGGCCGGGAGGAGGGCCAACCCAGAGAAGTGCATGGCAGGTTGGAAATGCCAGTTGTGTAAAAGGGATGCTTATACAGGCTAGACAAGGAGAGAAGGGAAATATGAGTTAAGGCATGGAGATGTCAGAGTACACAACAAATTTGGGAACCTTCAAGTAAGGGGTGATGGGTGAGGAGTGGATAGGTTCCAGGGGGTCATGCTGTGAGAGGGAAGTGAAAATCTATGAAAGATGCAAATAGCCAAGATCATTTTCTGTCATGCTAAGGGATTACTTTGAACTACATCCTGGAGAGCTGCGGGACTCCACTGAAGAATCCTGAAACAGAGGAGTGACACAGTGAGGTGTACATTTTACAGAAACACTTCCTTGGGAATCAGCGTGCAGGAGGGTTGCTCAGAGCGGTGTGAACAACTGGCCGAGCTCATTGAAAGGCCTTCCCAGTGATCCCAGACACAGAAACACGAAGGTGTGAGCCAGAGCTGCAGCAGGGAGATGAGGTCGAGGGAGGACTTGGGTAAAGGGACTAGCTGTGGGCAGAGAGAAGGAAGAGAAGAGACTGCATTTGCTAGAATAATTGTGTCCACACGTTTTTCCCATTTCATCCAATTCAATTTTCATCCTTGCACCTAATACCAAGCCATTATAATGGCATTGACTCTTGTAAACACTCTCTGGAAGAAATTCGAGGTGTTTATTTGTGTGTCCTGTCAGCTTTATAAGACTCCAAGATCTTCCAGGGAGAGCACACAATGTAATTTATCCATCTGTTATGTGCAGCATTCAGCACACCAGGGATGCTTAATAAGTATTTAATAATAATAAGATCTGAGCCCCGGGAGCATTCTTATATTTGTCAGTGAAGGAATAAGTAGATTTGGAAGCTGTTTGTGTAAGTTTAACTTTTATAAGAAAAAAATCTCCATTATTTGAACTGTTGAACATATTAAAGCCCATTCCTGAAATATAATATAAAATGGCACCTGCTCTTGGTTTTTCTGGGTAAATATTTTAGTTGGATTCATTGCAGATTGTTTCTTAAAATATAGGAGGTGGTTTTCTTTGTTGCTCTGTAATCTCCGACAGCCAATCAACATGTCTTTAGAAACAGCTTTTTACAAAGATGGTTGATATTTTCTAATTCAGGTAACTTTATTCTTTTTGGATATTTATATAAATCAGAATAGCCACCATCAATTTGTCTTTTATTTGCAACATCCTTCGTACTCACTTCCTTATCACATTTACTTTATTCCTCCTGGGTATTCCTCCACACCAGATGACCCTCTTCTTCTCCTTTTTCTTCCTGAGTCTTTCTAGTCTCCATTCCAATTTAATGACCAGGAGGGTGTCAGCCTGCAGGCTGCTGCATACAATGTATTTTTTCACCCTGTCATTGCTGGGCACCTTATTGTGCCAAGCCTCTGTCTGTTTGATGCATCCAATTCCTATCCTTTCCCAATACTTGTTTTAAAAAATATATTTTTATTGATTTCAGGAGGAAGGGAGAGTTAGAGAGAGCTGGAAACATCAATGATGAGAAAGAGTCATTGATTGGTTGCCACCTGCAGACCCTCCACTGGGGGATCAAGCCCGTAACCCGGGCCTGTGCCCTGACCGGGACTCGAACCGTGACCTCCTGGTTCATAGGTCAACGCTCAACCGCTGAGCCACGCTGGTCAGGCTCCCCAAGACTTTGATAAGCTTGATCATAAAGTTTTACTGGATTTAAGAACAAAGGCTCAATCTTTCATGCTCTCTCCTACATTTGGGCACCATATCTCTAGGACTTACAACATATCCAGCGTGTAACACATAAACCGGGGGTTATTATTACTAAGCATTGCCATATGAACAATGTGCTTTGACCTCTCTGTGTTGAATCCAGGTAATCCTTATAAAAAATAAGTGCTCATGAGTGTGCAGTGTCCATTTTTATGTACATGGGTTGTTCTCACAGCCAGTCCATGGTTTTCATATGGACTTCTACACCTACCAGAAGCTGTAAGTCAGGTTTATACGAAGCATTATTTACCATGGCCTGCCGGTGCCATGGCATTTGGAGCTCCAACATTTATTTTTTAAATATATTTTTATTGATTTCAGAGAGGAAGGGAGAGGGGGACAGAGAGATTGAAGCATCAATTATGAGAGAGAATCATTGATCAGCTGCCTCCCGCACGCTCCCCACTGGGGACCAAGCCTGCCTTGGCTGGAATCAAACCCAGGACCCCTCAGGCTGACACTCTATCCATTGAGCCAAACTGGCCAGGGCTGGAGCTCCAAAATTTTGCCTTTTGTGCTGCCTGAAGGTCAGTGCTTGGATCCAGCTTCTGGAAGAGGGAAGGAGAGAAGGCCCTGTGCCCATGCCTGTTTATCCTAAGCACTGTGTGCACAGGATCCCAGGGCTCCTCATCCTGATCACTCCCACTACTTGCCAAGTGTTTCCCGACTCCATAAGAGTGGCCCTTCTCCTTCGGAGCGGTCCGGGGTGCTTTGCGTTTCTTATCAGACCACTTTGAATGCACTTTCTTCAATTCCAGGCAATCACTGAGTACACTGGGGTGCATTTTGTGAGAAGTCTCATGTAAGAGGGTATGACTTAAAACCAGTCATATAAAAAAACTGTAGAAGGAAGTGGGGGTATTTAACGTGTCGGAGAGAAGGTCTGGGCAGGACATGACAGTTTTCTTTATGCATTTGATATGTTGTCATATGGTAGAGGGTTAAAGTTGTTTTATGTTTCCCCAAGGACAGAACTAAGTACAAGGTAAAGAAAGACAGAGTTCAGTTCATTGTATGGAAGGACTTTAAGGGTTATAGTTAAGAATTTTTGCATTGGATATGTTCATAGCAGCACAATTTACAATAGCTAAGATTTGGAAACAGCCTAAGTGCCCATCAGCAGATGAATGGATTAGAAACCTGTGGTACATCTACACAATGTAATACTATACTGCTATAAAAAAGAAGGAACTTTTATCATTTGCAACAGCATGGATGAAACTGAAGAGCATTATGCTAAGCGAAATAAGCCAGTCGGAGAAAGATAAATATCACATGATCTCACTCATTTGTGGAATATAATGATCAACATAAACTGATGAACAAAAAGATCCAGAGACAAGGGGCAGGGGAGGGGAGGTTAGAGATCAACCAAAGGACTTGTATGCATGCATATTAGCATAACCAACGGACACAGACACTGGGGCAGTGGGGGCTTGCCCTCGGGGTGGGAGTAGATGGGGGAAGGAGGTTAATTGGGAAAAAGGAGATATATGTAATACTTTAAACAATAAAAAAATTTTTTGCATTGGAATCAAACTTCTTGAGTTGAAATCCACCACCTGCAAGTTACTAGCCATAGCAATTTGGGTAAAAAGTTTAACCTTTCTAATCCTTAGTTTCCTCATTCATAAGATGGGAGTAATATTCATATCTATCTCATAAATTGTTTTGGTTATGCCAGTGAGTACTCGATAATGCTGGCAAGTATTGACAGTCTCAACTGCCTTAAGATAGTATGTGGGTATAATCAACAGTTTCCAGCATTTCCTATTACAATTGAGCATTAAAGCTTGCTTTTTCAGATTTGGAATTCTTTGGAATATTTGTGTGATTTTCTTATTTTTCCCTTGGCTGAGGAGGGTTGGTGGAGAACTGGGAAGGTTTAGTTTCCACAACAATTTAAATGGTATAGATGTCCCTGTGATATTTAAGAAAAGGAAAGTATACAGCATCATGAATTCAAAATAACTGGAATATGGGGTACAATGTATTAGAATGCCATTCTGACCTGGTGAAAGTTGAAATAAGATTTAAAAAAAAAAGAAAGAAATTTTAGGATTTTTAAGTGTCATACACATTTCCAACACAGGCATTCATAAACAATGATAAATAAAATGCCATTCATGCACACTGTTTTAATATATATTTTTAAAATATATTTTATTGATTTTTTACAGAGAGGAAGAGAGAGGGATAGAGAGTTAGAAACATCGATGAGAGAGAAACATCGATCAGCTGCCTCTTGCACACCCCCTACTGGGGATGTGCCCGCAACCAAGGTACATGCCCTTGATCGGAATCGAACCCAGTATCTTTGTGTCCGCAGGCCGATGCTCTATCCACTGAGCCAAACCGGTTTCAGCTATGCACACTGTTTTAAAGAAAAGGAAGAATTATTTGATATTGAATTTTAATAAATATTGAAATAATAAAGTATCATTTAAAACTAGGGGCCCAGTGCACGAATTTGTGCACCTTGAAAGGAACTGTGGGCCACTTGGCTGCGGTGGGCCCATCCTCTGTGCCCCTGCCCAGCCCCTCCTGCCGTGACCCCTGGTCCCCTCTCTGCTGACAGCCCTGCTCCTGTTGTCACCGCTCCCATGTGTTGAGCCCGTTCACACCTGCTGATGGTGCCAGAGCCACCACTGGCACCCACTGCCGGTGTCGGCCCTGCTCGCATCTGCAGCCGGTGCTGTAGGCGCTGCTTGCACCCTCTGCCGGCACCTGGCACCAGTCCTGATCGCTCGGTGCTGGCAGCGGGTGCGAGAGGCAGCTGCCAGCCCCAATTGCCCATCAGGAGCAGGGTGATATGGAAAAGCCATGAGGGATGATGCTGCCGCTTGCATCTGCTAATGGCGCCGAGTGATCGTGACCAGCACTTGTGCCAGCAGTGGGTGTGAGCAGCGGGTGCCAGTGGCAGCTCTGGTGCCAGCTGCGGGTGCAAGCAGGGCCAGCGCTGGCAGTGGGTGCGAGAGGCAGCTTTGGCACCAGCAGCAGGTGCAAGCGCCACGGCGTGCAGGAGCAAAGAATTTTCAGTAACTACCAGAAGTTTACCCTGATGACAGCAACTGGCACCCCGCCTTAGTCTGGTGCCCCTGCTCACCTGCTCCACCATCCTGTTGTGGCTGACACCCGCCATGTTCCATGCACGCCCCCTGGTGGTCAGCGCACGTCATAGCAACCGGTTGTTTGCCGTTTGGTCTATTTGCATATTAGCCTTTTATTATATAGGATTATTTGAGTCCATGTTTATCCTCTTAAAAATGAAGTTTAACACACAGTAAAGTGAACAAATCTGAATAAAGTATACAGCTTAATGAATTTTTACATATGTATAAACCCACACAACCACCACAGATAAAGATATAAGACATTTCCAACAAGCCAGAGAGTTCCCTTATGTCCCCTTCTAGTCCCACCTTGTTCTGATGTAACCACTATTCAGACTTCTGTCAACCTTAGATAAGTTTTTCTTAACATCTTGTCTGTGAGATTCTTTTGTGTCGTTGCATGTAACTAGTGTATGCAAAAAGCTTCTCATTTTAAAATGTTTTTCCATGTTACAATAAGTCTTTGGGAGAAATGTGAAGCTGGAAGAAGTCTTACTCAGCTTTATGTCCATGTGCTTTGATTTACAAATGAAGCATCTGACACTAAAATATATTAACTTATTAACTTGCAAAGTTAACTAATGGTCAAGTACCATGGACAGCAATATCTTTGTGGAGACAGATCTATTGAAAACATTATTCTCAGTAAGAGCCATAAACATAGTGTCTGAATTATAGATACAAAATGTAAATTATTTAAAATTACAAATTACTGAATACAAATTAATCCTATTCATTATTGGACTGGCTTCTTGGGTTGTATATACATTTTGACAATGACATTTTTCAAACAGTTTATTCTAATTGTCTAGATAAGAAAATTATTGCCATCATGTCAATTTATACAAGTCATAAAGCCCTATGTATAACAAAATGGAATTGATTTTGCCAGACTAAATCTTTTTTAAATGTGTTTTTATTGATTTTTAGATTTTTAGAGAGAGGAAGAGAGAGGGATAGAGTTAGAAACATCAATGAGAAATATCATTGATTGGCTGAATCCCAAATAAGTAGAAAACCTTAATATTATGATAACCTTTAACATATTTAATTGGTAGTTAAAGAAATTATTAAAGATAATGCCAGACTTACATGGCTTTATTGGCAATTTTGTCAACACTTAAGGAAGTAAAATTTCACTCTAGAGAATATAAAAAGAGATGACAACCTAATTTTGCGTGTGATCATATAAACTTCTCACTTAAACTGCTAATATTGAGAATTAAGTAGTTGATGTTATACTATTGAAGCACCTTTCTTTTCTGGGAAAATGCATGGTCATAATACAGAAGTGATAACAAAGATGGTTAGACTTGATTTTCTATTATATATGTAACTAGAGGTCTGGTGCATGGATTCATGTACTGGTGGGGTCCCTCAGCCTGGCCTGTGCTCTCTTGCAATCTGGGACCCCTCAGGGGATGTAGGACTGCTGGTTTCGGCCCTGTGGGGATCGGGTGGCGGAGGCAGGAGAGGCTTGCTCCACCGCAGCTGTGCTCGCTAGCCATGAGCCCAGCTTCTGGTGCCCATTGGTCAGCTGAGTGGCACTCCCACTGTGGGAGCGCACTGACCACTAGGAGGCAGCTCCTTCATTGAGTATCCGCCCCTTGGTGGTCAGTGCGCATCATAGCGACTGGTCAAACTGTTAAACTGTTGACCAGTTGAACAGTTGACCTGCCACATAGGGTTTTATATATGTAGACTAGAAGCCCAGCACACAAAATCATGCTGCCCCGCCCATCTGCGTGGCCTCGCTGTGCTTGCAGCCCCACCCATCCGCACCAGTCTTTGGTCGTTATGGCATTAGGGCCACAGGCCTTTTATAATATAGACTAGAGGCCTGGTGCACAAAATTCATGCACGGGGGAGGGGATGTCCCTCAGCCCAGCCTGCACCCTCTCCAATCTGGGACCCCTCTCACAATCCAGGACTGCTGGCTCCCAGCTGCTCACCTGCCTGCCTTCCTGATTGCCCCTAACCGCTTCTGCCTGCCAGCCTGATCACCCCCTAACCACTCCCATGCCAGCCTGATTGATGCCTAACTGCTCCCCTGCCAGCCTGTTTGCCCCCAACTTCCTTCCTCTGCCAGCCTGGTCACCCCTAACTGCCCTCCTCTGCAGGGTTGATCGCCTCCAACTGCCCTCCCTTGCATGCCTGGTCCCTCTCAACTGCCCTCCCTTGCAGGCCTGGTGCCTCCCAACTGCCCTCCCCTGCTGGCCATCTTGTGGTGACCATCTTGTGTCCACATGGGGGAAGGATCTTTGACCACATAGGGGCAGCCATATTGTGTGTTGGAGTGATGGTCAATCTGCATATTACTCTTTTATTAGCTAGGATAGAGGCCTGGTACATGGGTGGGGGCCAGCTGGTTTGCCCTGAAGTGTGTCCTGGATCAGGGTGGGGGTTCTCTTGGGGCATGGGGTGGCCTGAGTGAGGGGCCTGTGGTGGTTTGCAGGCCGGCCACACCCCCTGGCGACCCAAGCGGAGGCCCTGGTATCTGGAATATATTTACCTTCTACAATTGAAACTTTGTATCCTGGAGTGGAGCCAAGCCTCCTGCTCACTCCGTGGCCGGCAGCCATTTCTGTTGGGGTTAATTCACCTTCTATAATTGAAACTTGGTAGCCTGGAGTGGAGGCCTAGGCTGACCAGGGCAGGTGGAAAGCTTGGATTCCTCCATTGCCGGGGGCAACCCTGGCCTGCTCTCTCCAGCTCCGTGGCTGCTGCCATATTTGTTTGGATTTGTTTACCTTCTATAATTGAAACTTTGTAGCTTGAGTGGAGGCTTAGGCTGGCAAGGGCAGGCGGAAAGCTTGGCTTCCTCTGTTGCCTGGGAAACCTTGCTCTCTGTGGCTGTAGCCATCTTGGTTGGGTTTATTTGCATACTCACTCTGATTGGCTGGTGGGCGTGGCTGGTGGGTAAAGGTACGGTCAATTTGCATATTACTCTTTTATTAGGTAGGATAGGGGAGGTATATGTATATGCATCCCCTATAAATCCCACATGTATGTAAAGATATTGAAGAACTTCATGCATTGTTGAACCAGGGTTCTTGGATAAGAATTGACATAACAGAATAGCTCCAAATTGGAATAAGCTCAAAGGTTTTATCTACATTCTAATGTAGATAAATAAATAGAAGTATATTTATAGAAAGGAACAATAAATAGCAGTTAGGGTCAATGTATCACAAATGCACCCAACAATGTGGCTAAGTCTCCCAACTGAGATAGAGCAAAAAAAGCAAAATATGAAATGATACATAATGTTATTCTATTTAAGTAATGATATAAAACAAAAAAGTAAACTTAGGAATTGTCATTAAGTGGAAATTATAAGGAAAAGGAAGAACATGATTGTTATAATAATCTGTAGGCTGATGGTTTCCTTCATTGGTTAGGGAGAAGGTTATTATAACAAGAGAAGGGTACCCGGGGGCCTTTTGGGGTAGTTATAATATGCACGATACACAATTTTTTTGATCTGGGTGATGGTTATAGGTGGTATTTGCTCTAGAATTATTTGTAATAGTGTACATAAACATTATATGAAGTTTTTGTATGTGTATTACACAGTAATAAAGAAAGGAAGTCCTAGGCTGTTAGCATGTTTAGTATACATGAAAATAAATAGTGAAATGATATTTAAGAGTGGTATGAATTAATCCAACAAACAGAGACAGGGAAAGATCATTCTGGGGTTGGAACATCATGAAATCAATTTGCATATTATTGAAATTATTTTTCAATTTAATAAAAGAAACCTCTTTGTAGATGCATCATTTTCTACAAAGCACATCTGTGGATTTCTTGAAACAAAACATTATGATAGTTATATCCCCATTACCATCAGATAGAATAAGAGAAATTTTCAGTATCTTAAAATGCTATTCTTTTAGACCACCTAACAGGAAGTGGGTAGTTGGCAGTTTCCCTATTTGATTTATTTAATTATACATGAATTATTTTGACATAGAAAAGAATCATATCAAATACTTATAGATTTGTAAATGTGTAGCTGATACTTTTAACCACTATGCTATGTTGCCTAGCAGAATGGCTTGGAGCAAAAGAATTTACCCCTGCCCATTTTCATTTGGATTGAACATGGCTTACATAAGGCACCTCCCCATTGTCCTGTGACTAAATGCTCTTCAACTTGACATTGATCCACTTACTTCTGTGAGGTCATAGTGTCTTGTCTTATTTTTACTGAACGTTATTCACATTTTTTTTTCTTTTTTAGGTCTGTTTATCCATTTTAAAGAAGCTACTATTTTATTTATATTATTTTATCATTATTATTATTATTTTTTTACTTTGAAAGAGTAAAACTACCCTTCTCTGCTGGCCATCTTGTGGCAGCCATCTTGTGTCCACATGGGGGCAGCCATCTTTGAGCACATGGAGGCAGCCATCTTGTGTGTTGGAGTCAGTCAATTTGCATATTACTCTTTTATTAGATAGGATAGAGGTTTAGTGCATGGGTGGGGGCTGGCTGGTTTGCCCTGAAGGGTGTCCTGGACCAGGGTGAGGGTTCCCTTGGGGCATAGGGTGGCCTGGGCGAGGGGCCTGTGATGGTTTTCAGGCTGGCCACACCCCCTGGCGACCCAAGCATAGGCCAGGGTCAGCTGGAAGCAGGTATCTGGGATTTATTCATCTTCTATAATTGAAACTTTGTAGCCTTGAATGTAGGCCAGGGCAGCCCAAGGTGGGTGGGAAGCTTGGCTTCCTCCATCACCGGGGGCAACCCAAGCCTCCTGCTTGCTACAGCTCTTTGGCCTTCGCCATCTTGGTTGGGTTAATTTGCATACTTGCTCCTGATTGGCTGTTGGGCGTGGCTGTTGGGTGTAGCGGAGGTATGGTCAATTTGCATGTTTCCCTTTTATTAGATAGGATGATAGGACTAGAGGCCCAGTGCACAAAATTCTGCACTGGTCAGATCCCTAGCAGCTGCTGTCTGGGGGCCTCCCTCCCTTCCCCCGTCTGCCTGCCACTGCTGGCCAGGGCCTCCTGCCACTGCTGCCACCAGTCGGGACCTTCTTCCCTTCCCTTGGCCAGCTCTGCCCCCTGGGTGAATTCCTGGATGAACTCCCCATTGAGGGGACAATTTGCATACTACCATTTTATTATATAGTAGAGGCCCCGTGCACAAAATTCGTGCACGGAGGGGGGCGGTGTCCCTCAGCTCAGCCTGCACCCTCTCCAATCTGGGACCCCTTTAAACAGGCATTCGGACATCCCTCACACAATCCAGGACTGCTGGCTCCCAAATGCTTGCCTGCCTCTGCCTGATTGCCCCTAACCACTTCTGCCTGCCAGCCTGATCACCCATTAACCACTCCCCTGTCACCCTGATAGACGCCTAACTGCTCCCCGGCCGGCCCTATTGCCCCTAACTGTCTTCCCCTGCAGGCCTGGTTGCCCCCAACTTCCCTCCCCTGCCGGCCTGGTCACCCCTAACTGCCCTCCCCTGCAGGCTTGATCACCCCAACTGTCCTCCCCTCCTGGCCTGCTCCCCCCCAACTGCCCTTCCCTGTTGGCCTGGGTCCCCCCAACTGTTGTCCTCTGCAGGCATGGTCCCCCCCAACTGCCCTCCCCTGCAGGCCTGGTCCCCGCAACTGCCCTCCCCTGCTGGCCTGGTACCCCCCAACTGCCCTCCCCTCCAGGGCTGATCGCCTCCAACTGCTGGCCTGGTTCCCCCCAACTGCCCTCCCTTGCTGACCTGGTCTCCCCCAACTGCCCTCCTCTGCTGGACTGGTCACTCCTAACTGCCCACAACTGCCTTCCCCTGCAGGCCATCTTGTGGTGGCCATCTTGTGTCCACATGGGGGCAGCCATCTTTGACCACATGGGGGCGGCCATCTTGTGTCTTGGAGTGATGGTCAATTTGCATATTACTTTTTTATTAGATAGGAGGATTTCCTTAGTTTGGTAGGTTTATTTTTAATTTTTTGAGGAACTTATGTACTGTTTTTTGTAGGGACGAACCATTTTACATTATTACCAAAAGTGCTCAGCAGTGCATAAGGGTCCTAATTTCTCCACTTGCTTGCCAACACTACTTATATTCTATCTATCTATCTATCTATCTATCTATCTATCATCTATCTATCTATCTATCTATCTATCTATCTATCTATCTATCACTTAATTTTTGTGATGGCTATCCCAGTGGGTGTGAGGTAATATCTCATAGATTTGAATTGTATTTCCCTGATCGATGTTGCGCATTTTTTTCCTTATGCTATTGGTCATTTTTATATCTTCTTTGGAGAACTATCTATTCAAACTCTTTCTGCATTCTTTGGGTTATTTTTTGTTTTTGTTTTTGAGTTTAAGGGATTGTACTTATTCACCCTTTTATGATATACTAGAGGCCCAGTGCATGAAAATTCATGCACTGCGGTGGTTGTCCCTCAGCCCAACCTGCACCCTCTCCAATCTGGGACCCCTCGGGGGATGTCCAACTGTCTGTTTAGGCCTGATTGTGAAAGGGATGTCTGTGGGATCAAGCCTAAACAGGCAGTCAGACATCCCTTTCACAATCCAGGATGCTGGCTCCCAACTGCTCATCTGCCTGCCTGATTACCCCTAACCGCTTCTGCCTGCCAGCCTGATCACTCCCTAACCACTCCCCTGCCAGCCTGATCGACACCTAACTGCTTCCCTGCCAGCCCAATCGTCCCCAAATGCCCTCCCCTGACAACGCGGTCACCCCCAAATGCCCTCTTCTGCATATTCCCTCTTTATTAGATAGGGTTTTTTCTTTAACATATTGGACAGCCCTAACTGGTTTGGCTAGGTGGATGGAGCATCGGCCTGCAGACTCAAGGGTCCCAGGTTCGATTCCAGTCAAGGGCATGTACCTTGGTTGGGGGCACATACCCAGTGGGGAGTGTGCAGGAGGCAGCTGATCGATGTTTCTCTCTCATAGATGTTTCTAGCTCTCTATCCCTTTCCCTTCCTCTCTGTAAAAAATCAATAAAATATATATATTTTAAAAAGAAACATTTAAGATTGCTCCATATCTGCCTGGCTGGTGTGACTCAGTGGTTGAGACCCCAGGCTGCCACCGCTGGGAGGGGATCGCGCTGTGGGGGTGTGCGCCCCTGCCAGGCTGAGACCCCAGCCCAGGCTGCCGCCGCTGGGAGGGGGATTGTGCTGTGGGGGTGCGCGCCCCTGCCAGGCTGAGACCCCAGCCCAGGCTGCCGCCGCTGGGAGGGGGAGCCGTGAGGGTGCGCCCCCTTTCCAGCTGAGACCCCTGCCCAAGCTGCTGCCGCTGGGAGGGTATCGGGCCGTGGGGAATGAATTTGTTTTTGTTTTTTATAAAGGGTCAGGAGGGCCTCTGGGCAGCATTCCGCCAAGCCGCTTACTCTGCAGGCTCTCAGCAGCAGCCCTCCCTGAGACTGGGGGACTCCGGCGGGGCAGAGAGGACTGGGCGCCGCCATCTTGTGGCTGTGGGCGCTGCCATTTTGTTGCAGAGTGATGGTTAATTTGCATATTACTTTTTTATTAGATAGGCTACTAGAGGCCTCGTGCACAGATTCATGCACTGGTGGGGTCCGTTGGCCTGGCCTGTGGGGATCAGGCTGAAACCGGCTCTCCGACATCCCCTGAGGGGTCCTGGATTGCTAGAGGGACAGGGGAGGGATCACGGGAGGGCTCCAGGGAGTGTCTTCCCTGTCTCGCCCAGTCCCAATCTGCCAAACCCCAGCAGCAAGCTAACCTACTGGTCAGAGCGTCTTCCCCCCTGGTGGTCAGTGTGCGTCATAGTGACTGGTCGAATGGTCAAACGAATGGTTGGACACTTAGCATATTAGGCTTTTATTATACAGGATTAGTAAATATTTTCCCCATTTCATAGGTTGCCTTTCATTTTGTTGATTATTTTCTTTGTTGCACAGAAGTTTTTTTGTTTCATGTAATCTCATTTACTCTTTGTTGACTGTACTATTGGTGTCATATCCAAAAAATCACTGCTAAATGTAATGATGTAAAGTTTTCTACCTATGTTTTTTAAAAAATAAGAGTTTTATGGTTTCATGTGTTGTATTTAGGTCTTTAATCCATTTTGAGTTAATTTTTGTATATGGTGTAAGGTAAGGTTATAACTTCGTTCTTTTGCATGCCAATATTTAGTTTCCCCAGTATTTGTTGAAGAGACTGTCCTTTCTCCATTATGTAGAGTTGGCACCCTTGTCCAAGATCATTTGGCCATCTACATGAGGATTTACATCTAGGGTCTCTATTCTGTTTTTTGGGTCTATACTGTATGTCTTTCTTTATGCCAGAGGCATACTGTTTTGGTTACTGCAGCTGTGTAATGTGTTTCAAAATCATGAATTATGAGGCCTTCAGTGGTTGTATTTCCCTGATTTTTTTTCTTCCCCTCAAGATTGTTTTGGCTATTTAGAGTCATTTGAAATTCCATATGAATTTTAGGATGGTTTTCCTATTTCTGCAAAAACAAATAACACCATCGGGATTCTGATAGGGATTG
This sequence comes from Eptesicus fuscus, assembly GCF_027574615.1. Taxonomy (NCBI): domain Eukaryota; kingdom Metazoa; phylum Chordata; class Mammalia; order Chiroptera; family Vespertilionidae; genus Eptesicus; species Eptesicus fuscus. Next base: position 82,699,249 of record NC_072479.1, read on the forward strand.
CATTGAATCTGTGGATTGCTTTGTATAGTACGGATAGTTTAACAATATTAAATTTTCCAATCCATGAACAAGAATGTCTTTCCTTTCTTGTTTTTTTTCTTTAATTTCTTTTATCAATATTTTGTAGTTTCCAGTGTATAGGTCTTTTTGCCTCCTTGGTTATTTATTCCCTAGTATTTTAATATTTTTAATGCTAATATAAATGGGATTGTTTTCTTGATTTTCTTTTTCAGATTATTCATTGTTAGTGTATGGAAAAATGGTTGTTTTTGTGTGTGTTGAGTTTGTATCCTGAAACTTTGCTTAATTCACTTATTAGTTGTAATAGTTTTTCTGTGAAATTTTTAGGGTTTTCTATTTATAAGATCACGTCATCTGTGAATATAAATAATTTTACTTTTACCCCAATTTGGATGTCTTTTATTTATTTTTCTTGCTTAATTGCTCTGGCTAGAACTTCTAGTACTATATTGAATAGAAGTGGTAGGAGTAGGCATTCTTGCCCTATTCTTTATCTTAGAAGAAAAGCTTCCAGTTTTTTGTTTTGTTTTGTTTTTTTACCATTGAGCTTAAAGTTAGCTGTGAGTTTTCCATATATGCTTTTATGTTGAAATACTTACTATCTCTATATTTATTGAGTGTGTTTATCATGAAAGAATATTGAATTCTGTCAAATGTGTTTCTGCATCAGTTGAGATGATCATATGGTTTTTGTCCTTTATTCTGTTAATGTGGTGAGTACATTTATTGATGTTTGTATGTTGAACCATTCTTGAATTACAGGAATAAACCCCACTTGATCATGGTGTATATTCCCTTTAATGTACTAAATCAGTTTGCTAGTATTTTGTTAAAGATTTTTACATCAATATTCATCAGGGATATTGGTCTGTAGATTTCTTTTCTTGCAGTATCTTTGTCTGATATTGGTCTCACAAAATGAGTTTGGAAGTGTTCCATATTCAGTTTTTTGGAAGAATTTGAGAAGTATTGGTATTAGTTCTTCTTTAAATGTTTGGTAGAATTCTCCAGTGAAGCCATCTGGCTTTGTTCAGAGGTTTTTCACTTCTGATTCAGTCTCATTACTAGTTATAGGCCTGTTCAGATTATTTTATTTCTTTATTATTTAGTCTTGGTAGATTGTATGTTACTAATAATTTATCCATTTTTTCAAGATTGTCCAATTTGTTAGTGTACAATTATTCATAGTCTCTAAATATTATTTTTATTTCTGTGATATCAGTTATAATGTCACCTCTTTCATTTGATTTTTGTTATTTTATATTTTAGTTTTCTCTCTTTTTTCTTAGGCTAGCTAGCTAAGGGTTTCTCAATTTTATTGATCTTTAAAAAAACTTAGTTTTATTGATTTTTTTTCTGTTTTTATATTCTGTATTTCATTCGTTTCTGCTCCAGTTTTTATTACTTTCTTTTTTTAATTTCTTTATTGATTAATGTATTACATATGTGTCCTTATCCCCCCATTATTCCCCCACTCATGGCCTCACCTCCCTGTTGGCTGTGTACATTGGTTAGGCTTATATGCATGCATACAAGTCCTTTGGTTGCTCTCTTCCCCTTACCCCCACCCTCCCCTACCTTCCCTCTGATGTTTGACATTCTTTCTTTTGTTTGCTACCTTTGGGTTTAGTTTGTTCTTTTCTAGTTCCTTAAGGTTTAACATTGGGTTGTTTATTTTATATCTTTTTTCCCTTTTAATCTAAGTGTTTATAACAATAAACTTATCTCTTAGTACTGCTTTTGCTGCATCCTGTAAGTTTTTGCATGTGGTATTTTCATTTCCAATAAGGACAAAATTATTAAAATAATCTGGGTGGGCCCAGGATGGATTCTCTAGTAGAACTAAAAAAATAAAAAAATAAAAAAAAATAAGCCATACTCAATTGTAGTGATTTTCCCATGAAAATGTGCTCATTATATATCTATCATCTATCTAAATATCTATCTATCTACCTATCTATCTATCTTGGTCCTTTAAGATTACCCAGTACTACATTCTTGTTTTCTAGAGGGGGATTCCAAGTCCCAGAGATATTAGTGTCTTGCTGGTATCTCATAGCCAGTTACTTGCAAGGGTTAAAGGCTCCTGACTTAATGGGTGAGCCTATGAATGCTATAGACTGAAAACAGAATTAGAATGCAGAAGGCATTAGGAGACCTTTCTTGGGAAATGATAGGTAAGGAGATTCATATTTTAATTTGTACTCTTGTCAAATATTCAAGATTTGGGGGTCTTCTAGTTGTACTCTTCAGTATTACACAGTGGTGTTTCTCTCCTCCATGCTTGCTCATTTGTAACTTTTGGCTTAACCAGGGCACTGGGATTAGGGGTAGGGAGTCTTTTAATAATTTCAGCTGGTCTGTGGCTGTGATTTGCCTGTATGAGAGAGATGTGAATGCAGCTATGTGAGAAGCTCTCAGGAAACATGCTCTGGCAATCAGGCACTTAAACACATCAGGCTTTTCCTAGTTCTTGTTCATATCTTAGGAGTTTGGGGGAGGAGGAGAGGCAGCAAAATGATGCCATTTTTTAGGGCAATTGAGAAGAACGTGAAGAACATGGGAAGGAAAAATTTAGATATCTGTAATATCTTAAATAACTAACACCCTCATGATCATAATCATTAACATAAATAGTCTATGTTATGGCCCTGACTGGTTTGGCTTAGTGGATAGAGCTTTGGCCTGCAGAATGAAGGGTCCCAGGTTCGATTCCGGTCAAGGGCATGTACCTTGGTTGCGGGCACATCCCCAGTAGGGGGTGTGTAGGAGGCAGCTGATCGATGTTTCTCTCTCATCGATGTTTCTAACTCTCTATCCCTCTCCCTTCCTCTCTGTAAAAAATCAATAAAATATATTAAAAATAATAGTATATTTTATGGTTCAGAGGTGCCAGACATCTTTTTGGGTGGTTTACAAACATTTCTCATTTAAATCTTACACGAGTTCTACAAGGTAGGTATTATTATCTCCATTTAAGAGATGAGCAAACTTTGGCTTAGAAGGTTTAAACAGCTTACGCAGGGTCACTCAGCTAGTGTATGTCAAAGCCAGGCTAGCTCTGTTCATAGTCCTTGCTAAATAGTAAAATATCCTATATAATAAAAGCCTATGTGGCGTCACACCCTCATGCAGTGCTGTTGCGCGAAGTCGTCATAAGATGGCTGCCACAAGATGGCTGCACACACAGCAGAGGTGGGGCCCGGTGGTTGCTCCACGTGGTGAGGCCTGGGTGGGTCCCGTGGTTCTGCGTGGCACAGGGGAGGCCGGTACCGGTGTCTCTGTTGCCTCACGTGGAGGAGGCGGGTCCCAGTGGAGGAGGCAGGTTGCAACAGGGGAGGGCAGTTGTGGGTGATTGGGCTGGCAGTGGAGGGCAGTTGTGGGTGATTGGGCTGGCAGTGGAGGGCAGTTGTGGGCGATTGGGCTGGCAGGGGAGGGAAGTTGGGGGCAATCAGGCCAGCAGGGGAGCAGTTAGGAGTCAATCAGGCTGGCAGGGGAGTGGTTAGGGTGCGATCAGGCTGGCAGGCAGAAGCAGTTAGGGGCAATCAGTTAGGCAGGCAGGTGAGCATTTAGGAGCCAGCGGTCCTGGATTGTGAGAGGGATGTCTGACTGCCGGTTTAGGCCAGCAGTTGGACATCCCCCGAGGGGTTCCAGATGGGAGAGGGTGCAGGGCGGGTTGAAGGACACACCCGCCTCTAGGTGGTATATAACTCAACTTGCCCATAAAGCACTAATAGCTCCCCCAAACACATTTTGTATTCTGGAATTTTCTTTTTTAAGGACTTCACTTGTCCACAGAGCCATGAGATCCCCTTGTGAGCATAATAAAGTAATGGAATGGCTTTTTTTAGTATGACATGGAAATCATTGCCATGTACTTTTACATTACATTTATTTTGGAGGTGTGTTTCAAATTTTGCACATGTTAGTACTGCTGTAATGATAGTTCTCGTAAATCATCCGTATTTTCATATCTTTGGCTTCTTTGTATGCCCTCACTTGTCTCTGGTAATAATGCGGACCTTCTGAAGGAATATCTCCATTGCTTTGCTTTTCTGATTGAACATGCTATCCTCTTCTTGATTCTATTCCAAATGTCTGCCCTGATCTTTAGTTACAGTCCTCCATGGACTTGCCATAGCCAAGCTCATCCTGCACCATACTTCATCAGTTCTGTATTTTTGTCCCAATATTCCTCATTTCCCTTGGCAAGATCCCACTGTTCTCAGCTCTGAGTTTATTGTCAGTTAAAAGAGCCTTTGCATTGTTAGAACCCTCTGTTACAAACTTTACCTGTCCTCTGAAATCACACTATGATCCTCTGTTTGCATACATTACTTTCTATTGTGTTATCAATATTGAGTTTCTATATGTAGAAAATATTGGCATGTGAAATATGCCTAAATAGTATAGATGAAATATAGAATATGTACCATAATTTGCATACATATCTATATATATAAAAGGCTAATATGCAGAATGTCCCGTTGGGAGTTCGACTGGGAGATGGGCACTTCGATAGCTCGCTATGATGTGCGATGACCACCAGGGGGTGGTGTGGAATGAAGGAAGGCCCTGGTTGGCAGCCAGAAGGCCCCAATTGGCCCTGATCACTTGCCAGGCCTAGGGACCCTACCTGTGCACGAATTTCGTGCACCAGGCCTCTAGTATTTAATAAATGCCTGTTGGATACAAAGGGAGTTTAGATGTCCTGCCAAAGTGTTTTAAGTCATGATTTAGTATACCTCTGCTACATACAGTTATACCCTGATTAATAGGCACAAGGACCTTAAGCCAAAAGACACCTCCTTCCAAAGTTAGAGGAATTGAGAGTGCATAAAAAGATCTAAAGATCTACATTTTCCTGAAGCCCTCAGATAACAAGCTTAATAAGTGACCTTGAAATACTTTATATATGCTAATTGTAGCCACCAAGAATCACAAAGCAGGGATAGTAAAATATTAATTATCTGCAGAGTTCAGTTTACATTATTAACCCACTTTTCTCTCATTTCTCAAGAACTACTGAAATTTTTGACCTTTCAGATTTGGAAAGAGCTGCTTTGATATTAGAATACCAACAAAGCAAACACTGCTTTAGCCTCTACTTTCAATTTCTTCTGCTAATTGAGCAATTAGCAACCAATCAGGACAGTTATATACAAATCCAAGAGCTCAGCCACACACTTCCAGCAGCTTTTGAAGTCCCTTCATATTGCAAAAATGGTTAAAGTTGGAGTGATTATTTCCTGAATAGGGTAAGGGTTGAGTGTTAATTCAACTTTATTTGATACAGACGATAGGGTGGTGAAGACCTGGGGCAGGGGAGAAGGGACAGGTACAGGCTAGCAGAGGTCAATGGGAAAAAGGGGGGACATATGTAATACTTTCAACAATAAAGATTAAAAAAAACACACCCAACTTCCCAGTTTCTTACAGTCATAGTTGGGGGTATAAACTTGGCAATGCAAATTAGTGGAAAATCTCCAAACAGGTATTCCAGCCATACTGGCATTGCTACTAGCTGGCTAAGTGACCATGAGCATATTTTTTAGCCTTATGATTTTTTTGGGCCTCACTTTCTTCATCAGGAAATAGAGAGGATTGAACTAAGCCAACCTAAACGAATCTTAGTTGCTCTTATATTCTTTAGTATGTGTCTACTTGATGTACATACATTCATGATACTTACACAGTATACACATGCCTTTATATGCACACAAATGAGGGCGCAGCACTTTAAATAAACTTGATAACTCAGAATTAGATCATGACTCTCACTTTACAGAAATGAGTCTTTCCAAAATGATTCATTATGTGAGTTCTTTAAGTCAGAAATAGGAAACATGTAACTCTAGATAAGATTTAGGCATGTAACTTAATTTTATTGAGCTAATGGAGTAGATATTTCATATTCTTGCAATCGCTAAATCACAACATGGCCTTAAAAAATTTAGTGGCAATACCTAAAAGGGGACAGAGAGAGACTGATATTCCATTAATCTGTTTCTCTGCATTAGTTCATTTTTTAAAAAATCTTTTTCTATAAACTTCTGGTGTAAATACTTGAAATATATGTAATATGTAACTTTGATATATTTTTTTTCTGATTATTAAAGTAATATGCTCACTGTGGAATTTTTGGAAAGAAATGGAAAAGTTAGCAGAAGGAGGAAAAAAAATCACTCAAATACTAACAGTAACTGCTGTTAACTATTTGGTATATTTCCTTCCAGCATTTTTCTATGCATTTTTATATAGATGGAATCATACCATCCTTTGTGTCGTTTTTTTATTGAACATTACAGCATAAGAGTGTTTCCATGTTATTAAAATTATTGGTAAACATAATTTTTTAGATTATGTACATTCAGTTATGTAACTATAGCATAATTTACTTAACCACCTTCTTACTGTCAGCAACTTAATTAATTTTAATTTTTCACATTATAAATGATTCTGCAGTGAACATTCTGGTATATATAAAGCATTTCTGTCTGTATTTTACATTATTTCTTTAGGATAGATTCCCAGAAATTGAATTACAGGGTCAAAGGTAACAACATTTTTAAGGCTCTTGATCTATAATGCCAAATGGCTTTTCTAAAATGTTTTTTTAAATCACTTTACACTCCCTATAGCAATATGTGAGAGTGCCTTTTTCTACCGTATCCTTGGCTATTCCTCTTTAAACATTAAATAAAAACTCTTCTTGGTAGGTAAAAGTTGTACCCCACTGCAGTGTTAATTTTTATATCTGTAATTACTGGTGATATTGAGCAAATTTTCATGCTTGTTAATCATCTGTAGGTTCTATCTCTTGTGAAATTTGTGCTCACATCTGTAGTATATTTTAAGTTTATTATATTTATGAACATAATTTTGTGTTATCAGTATAGAAATCAGATAATGCAATCTTCCTTCTTCCTTTAAAAATGTCATATTAAGCTGCTTTTTTGTTTGCTCTTAATTATTTTTTTAAATTGATTATTAGTTTCTCAAAATCATAGTTTTTAAATAGCAAGCTGTCATGATGTGCTTCTGATATTTTTGGAATAAATTATAGAAATTAGTTTTATGTGCAACTTTCCAGGTACATGTCTATTAAATAAAGTGAGATATGTTTATGCAGCTCATTTCACAGATTTCCAGGTAGGCTCATGTATGGAGTCTAAAACTTTCTTAATTTTTTGCAAGTTGGCATTAATTAATAATGATTAAACAAAGAATTTAATTTAATTATCTACTAATTTGGTATATTTATTTCTATGGATTATTTGATTTGGAATTTCATGTTGCTTCTTTCATTAACATTTCATTAACATCACAAGTTAAGGATTTTTCCATGTTACTAAACACTCTTCGGAAATATATTTTTTAATGGTTCTGTTCCCACTTTCCATCTTCCACCACCTTTTCTTCTGTACATTCTTCACCAGCATAGGAAAAACAGGAACACACATTTCTTTGGTAGTTGGCCATGTGATTAGAAATCAATGTGTCTACTGGCCCCATGAATATTTTATTGATAATAGTGGTGAATAGAATGTGTTTGCTCTTTTGAAATATGGATGCTCAGATGTAATTCAAAAGCTGTTTAAAACAATTTCATCAAATTTATTTGTACAAAAACACTTAGATATGGTCCAAGTGCTAGTCATTGATCAAGGTTGATCAGGTCATTTGAATATTGAACAGAGTCTAGAACCAACTGAATGATTCTCAAGGGATGGGGTTGGGGTGTTTTTGGTCAGGTCACAGCTCAACTCACTGATCCCTGATGGCTGTTCTCATCCCTGATGGCTGTTGCTCTGAGCATTGAATCCACTAGTTCCACGAAAGAGAATATACTTTCAGAATGCTAAGTGAACAGTTTGGATCAAGTTTTAGGGTTCATCTTCTTAAATTTTAGCCATATTATGTCTTCCTGGGGATCTAACTAGATAACTTCACTCACATAGGATCTTCAAGATGACTAACTATGTGATTAGTGTGGGCCATAGTTGGAACTCTTGTTGCAAGCTCTGGTGCCCCACTATATTTTCATGTACCACAAGGCTTTTGAGAGTGTTTTGTGTTTACTAAGAGAAATATCATCCAACATGGTGCTCTCTGCCTGCCTCTACCACTTCTGCAGAACCAAGAGGGATGAAAACATTGTTGGAAAGTAGAGAGAATGGGAAGTATGGCTTCCTTCTGGCCTGGGTGCTGTTTTGGCTCACAGTGCTTGGGAATCTTGGGCTCCCACCAGCCCCCTGGATCACATAGAGAATTTCATTTTTTTTTATTCCCAATATAGGAGGGATAATCCAGCTCATGTGATATTTCATTGGGAGAATTTGAAATAGTTTTTTAAAATAGTGTTCTTTAAAAAGGGACTAGGACTAGAGAACCATGAGGATATTTTATTGAATTTGACATATAAGCATAAAATGCAAATTAGAACTGGGCCATTGCAAGATGGAACTTCTGATTCCTTTCTTCCCCTGTGTTAGTATAGCCCAAATGAAAACCTTTCTGAGTGTTAATTTAAGGATCTCACCTTGGTTCTTTGGGACAGTTGTATTTAGCCTACGAAATTTCAGTTCAGTTCATTTAACAATTATTTGTATGTGAGTCACTAGGATGGTTTCTTTGGGTTTGAATCTGGCCTCTATCATTTTTAACTGTAAGATCTGGGACAAGCATGGTTGTCATGAGGAACCAGTGATGTGCTCATGCTGAGTACTAAACATGGTGCCTGGTGCCGAATAAGTGTTAAGTGAATATTAGTTACTAGTGGTCTGGTGCACGGATTCGTGCACACTGAAAGGAAATTAATTAGAAGGTGACCGGCAGGGCAGGACTGGGTGAGACGGGCTGGACACAGCCTGTGGTCTCTCCCCGGCTGGCTGTACCTGGGGCTGCGCCGTGGCTCGAAGGGCATCTGTGGGGTCCCCTCCGGCAGGTGGGGTCCCTCAGGCTGGTCTGTGGAGATTGGCCGAAACTGGCTCTCCAACATCCCCCAAGGGGTCCCGGAGTGGGAGAGGGCACTCTGCAAAGTTGCTATCTTATAGATTGAGGAACGCAAACGCCAAGTGTGCAGTAAACCAGATTCAGGGCCTACAGTGCCCCAGCAACAACATAACCCACAGCTGAAGGTGGAATCGAGCGACCCCGTGAGGAATTGGGCTCCCTCTTCTCTGGTTTCGGGGTGCGTGACCTGAGAACCCCTGCTGCTAAAGTCACCTCAGCTCGGCAGCTCCTACGTTGAGCATCTGCCCCCTAGTGGTCAGTGTGCATTATACCTACTAGTCAGTTGGACGGTCACTTATAGGGCTTATCTTACATTTATATTTTTGATAACTTAAAAGAGTGCATTGTATATGGTAGGCCAATAATAGTTGGGTTTGATTAGTTTCTTCAGTAGGTTGTCTTGGGTCCAAGTATGTCTTTCCTTGTAGCGTTGATGGTTATGGTGATGATGGTGGTGGCTCTGGCCACATGTGTAAGATATATGTAATTCACTATTCTGAGGCTAAATAGATGATTCTGTTTTTCAGGAGCCAGTCTGATACCTTTTACCAGCACCATTGTAAATTTTACTTTACAAAGCTTCGTAAACTGCATTTATTTTTCTTTAGAAAGGTTGTGTGGCTACATCTATCTGCACAGTACATGATAACATTTAAATTTAGAATTACTAAGGAGACTGTCAGATTCCATGAGGTTAAGGATAAAATTTCAAATTGGCAGTGAAGTAGTGCAACCCTCATTGCATTTGTAGCACACCTGTCGAAAGGCACTATGTAATGTTTTGGAATGACCATTATAAGTTTAAATGTAATCGGGTGGAGCCTGTAATTTTCTCAGGGCTTTGAAGCCTAGTGAAGTTACAAGCTGGTCAGGACCTTGAAGGGAAGAAGGGGAGAGCATTGATGCAGGGGGATGCAAGGAAGATGCTCTTCCTTCTTGACTAGGAATCACAGTCCCATTAAAAGAAAAATGCCAGCTTTAGCCGGTTTGGCTCAGTGGATGGAGCATCGGCCTGTGGACTGAAGGGTCCTGGGTTTGATTCCGGTCAAGAGCACATGCCCAGGTTGCAGGCCTGATCCCCATTGGGGGTGGTGGTGGTATGCAAGAGGCAGCTGATCAAAGATTCTCTCTCATCATTGATGTTTCTATCTCTTTCTGCCTCTTCTTTCCTCTCTGTAATCAATAAAAATATGTTAAAAAAAAAGAAAAGAAAAATGCCAGAGTCTTGGCAGAAAACACTGATTTGCATATTATTCACATGCATTTGCATATTGAGTTCAAGAGGCTCTGTCTTCAAGTATGTAAAATAAATAGTGTAATCTGCAGTAACTGTGTGGTTCCAATCCAGTCTCCAGGGCATTGCATAAGTGAAATACATAACATGTTTAAAATCACATTTCAGAAGATAAAAGATGTCAATCAGCTACAGGTGACTGCACATCAGTAATATTGACAGGGAGCAGAGATTGTCTGGCTTGGCTACAGTGCAAGACTGGGAAAGCCACTGCCCTCAAGTGTCCTCATCTACAGAGGAAGCCTGCTTGGGTGGGGGCTAGACCCAGGGAGTTTGCGGCTTTAAAGACGATGGTGCCCAGGGTACTTCCCAGGGCACTGCCTCCCTGCCATATTGGAAATTCTTCATGGTGCCTAAGTGGCACTGCCTTCTCTTAAATACTTATTGAGCTGGGTAGGGGTCACATTGTGTATAGAGTATTGGTGAGCAGGGCTGTGCACCAGACACCCGCCATTCACTGGATTTCACCAGCTCTTCCAGTTTAGTTAGAGATACCTAAATAGTTAAGCTGATTCAGGTGACACCAATGAGATAGGGAGTGATGTGGGGGAAACAAAATCCCATATTATCTACAAGCCTTTCTACAGTGCCCCTCTCTTCAATAAACATATACTCTAGGTAAAACATTAAGCACGCCAGTGTTTGCTATGTAAATGTTTCTTTATGACAAGTTCCCTTAGCTTATTTCCCAACCAGATTGGTGCCCCTCAGCTTCTCTTAAATGGACATTCTGGCGCTGCCACTGGCAGATGGAGTGGCAGTGATGGCACCAACCAACTAGTTAGTGGCTGATAGTTAGATTTCAAGACCCAGTTTAGGCTCTGCAATTTACAAATCCCCAATAAGGCTTTCAGCAGCTATAGAGTAACTAGGAACCTGGTGCACAAAATTTGTGCACTGGAGGAGGGGGTCCCTCAGCCCAGCCTGCCCCCTCTCACAGTCTGGGATCCCTCAGGGGATGTCCTACTGATGGCTTAGGCCTGCTCTCCTTGAGCCACAGCTGCCAAGGTGTTTTCATGAACACAGACTCCAGTCCCTTCACCACGAAAAAGTGTTTGTGTCCACTCCGGACCTGCTTAAGCTGCACTGCAGTGGCTCGGGCACTACCCTTTGTCTGTGACCCCGCCCACCAGCTCCTGCCCGTGCATGCCTCCGTAGGGAGCAGCCTCCATCTCTGAGGCAGTGTGATGTTAGTGCTGGGCAGGCCTGCGTATGCCTCTGCTGGGGGCAGAAGTCCCCGCCCCTGTCCCTGCCCACCAGCTACTGTGCGCACACAGCCTTTTGACCATCCGGTCGTGACTGGGACAATTAGCATATTACCTCTTTATATATATACTAGAGGCCCAGTGCATGATTGAATCATGCACGTGTAGGGTTCCCTACATGCTTTCGCTTTCGATCACGGGGGAGCTAGGTGCCTGTCCACTGGTGCACCAGGCCTTTCAGAAGCCTCCGGCGTGGCGGAGCCTTCTGAAAGGCCTGGTGCCTGAGTGGACAGGCACCCAGCTCCCACGCTTTTGCTTTCGATCGCTGGTGCACCAGGCCTTTCAGAAGCCTCCAGCACCGCGGAGGCTTCTGAAAGGCCTGGTGCCTGAGTGGACAGGCAGCCAGCTCCCACACTTTTGCTTTCGATCGCGGGGAAGCTGGGTGCCTGTCCGCTGGTGCACCAGGCCTTTCAGAAGCCTCTGCCCCGCCAGAGGCTTCTGAAAGGCCTGGTGCCTGAGCGGACAGGCACCCAGCTCCCCCGCTTTTGATGGTCCGCAGTGGGACATGAGCTCGCTGCCCCAGAGGCCCCTTCTGTGCTGCAGCACAGCCATGGTGCAGACGCTGAGCTCGAGCCGCCGCTGGCGACGCAAGCTCAGCGTCCCGCCGGCCCAATCAGCCCCCCAGGCCCCCCCGAGTCCCGCCCCCCCCCGCGCCTCCTGGCCAATCGCGGGCATAGCGAAGGTACGGTCAATTTGCATATTTGTCTATTATTAGGTAGGATAGATGTGTAGGAGATTCAGAGTTCACAAGTTCCTGACATATTTTGCTTTCTAGAAGTGACAGGCAGGTGGGCAAACTTCACAGGATGTTAAAATCAAAAGGGTCTGAACAGACAGATGGGACAAGAGGAAGTTACTGAAAGAGACAGGGATATACTGGTGACAAGGAATGGCAAAATATCCAGGAAAGGACATCCATTCTTAATCAGTATTGAAACAATGTCCTTAATGTTTAATGTCCATAGTCCTTGAAGAATGACTTTAAGATGTCATGGGATCTTAGTAAAATGGTGGATGAAGATGGTGGGTAAGGTCAGGGAAAGTAGAACCAATCCAGCAGTAGAGATAGTTTCCTAAAGAGATGGGATGGAGGATGCACCAAATCATAGGATCCAAATAAGCACAAGGAACTCAAGTCTGGATCCATCCCTTACTGAGAATTTGGAGAGCCTTGTGTTCTCTTAGAAGGAAGAAACTGGCAAGAGTCAAGCAGAGGGTCAGGGATCTAGTTGGTGGACTGGGGTTTAAGGCAAGCTTCCAGTTGTAGTAGGAGAATATAGATCAGAGAGGCAAGGTAGGCCAGCCATATGGTCAGGATCAGCCCAGCAGGGGCTGCTGGTGGGCCGCAGGGTCTCAGTTCCTGCCAGGCAGCGAGTACGGAGTTAGGGTAGGAAGACCATTTTAGTCCTAAATGGAGAGTCCCAGACTATTGCCTTAATCAGGCTTTACTTAGGAGCTTGGAAAGGATGAAGTCTGCTGACCAACAAGGCTGAAGAATGACAGTGAGTGATGGTGAGCTTTGTTCTCCCGATTGTACATCTTTGTGCCTGTTACTGCTGAGTGTTTTAGCTTCCCAGGCTCATATTGTGAGAAATGCACTTCTTTTTTGTCCTGTGAATGAAAGCTAGGTGTATGCCCATTTTACCAGTGTCCAAATCCATCCTTGGTGCCATTCCATAAGCTCCAGGAGGTTGATAACATAAGCAATTTGGAAAATATGGGTTTGGCATGGTCTTTGGGAACAGAAGTACTTCACTGCTATTCACATTCCGATTTTACATTCCAGCCTCTCTCTTCATTTTTAGCTAAGTCACTTACCCTATTCTCTTTGTTTGTCCATTTATAAAATGGGTGTTTAATATATGTATATTTTACGCTGTTTTGTGAAAATTAATTAGGTAAAGGTTATAGAGTAGTTGGAAGATACACGAAATGTTAACTTGGGTAATTACATTGTGCTTACCTAAAATTTCTTCAGCAGACTCAAATACCAAAGGTTTTTTATACCCTTTTCTTTGCTAGAGATGTTATATAGATTCATTTTGGATCTCCTTTTATACTCATTTTACTTATTTCCTCTTCCTCTCTCTTTTGTCTGCCTTCTCTTTCCAATGCCAATTCAGCTGTTTTATTGTTTGCTCAACTGACTTGAAATTGGGACAATGGAGTTAACAGGCTTGTAAAAGTGAATGAAGATGGACTGTGAACTTCATCAGTCAGAGGCTAAGTCCACAGTCATTCAGAGGGCCATTGACACCAGGCATTTGAGGACATGACATGATTTCCTTCACTTTTCAGAGAGAAGGTGCTATATAAACATGATACCGAGCCACAAAGCAGGCTTCAGAAGTAAATGCCTAAGAGCTATTGGCCCAGGGAAGCATTTATTGGCCCTCTCTCCTTTTCAAGATTGCTCCAAAGATATAAAATACATGAGTTCTACAAACTCCCAGTCTTCATTACTCACTTTGATAATCATTACTCACTTTGCATAATTATTACTTGTCCTAGATGAGTGGGTAAGTGTAAGTAAGACTGAAATAAATCCCCAAAGTGTTCTGAAAACAGGTCACATTGACTAAGAGTTGAATTACTCTTTTTATTTAATTATTTTTTCTGCTTCCATTCATGCTATCTTTTGCTGATATTTTTAAAGAGGTTTTTTTTTTTAATTCTATGCCTTGTGCCCTTATATGTTAGTTTATTTAAAGTATTAGTTTTAGAGAAAATAAGCATTCTTTTTATTTTCATGAAGATTTCTCTGTACTTAATTATGAAGACATTTAAAAATATCAGTAATGATTTATTTTATGAAAGTTCATTGAGCTACGTATACACTTATAATGTATGTATGTGTCAGTGTAAATGTTACCTGTTTTTTAAAATAGTTTTTAAAAGTTGACTTATTCAAATTTTTTAATATTTTCTTCTCTATTCATATTTTTGTTTCTTCTATAGCCCTGAAAGTTTTCTCAAAAGCATTTAAACTTTGTTGGTAATAATTTTCCAAGTTTGAATATTTTTTTCTGTTCATCAGATTTTTTATTTGTTTGATTTTTAGATTCACTTATTGATAGATATGTATTTGTTGCCACTTTTGTTGTTTATATATTTTTATCTTTACCTTTTTCATTTTCTTCCTCTTCTTAAAGAATACCCTTCAGCATTTCATATAATACTGGTTTGGTGGTGATGAACTCCTTTAGCTTCTTCTTGTTTGTGAAACTCTTTACCTGACCTTCAATTCTAAATGATAGCTTTGCTGGGTAGAGTAAGCTTGGTTGTAGGTTCTTGCTATTCATCACTTTGAATATTTCTTGCCACTCCCGTCTGGCCTGCATAGTTTCTGTTGTGAAATTAGCACACAGTCGTATGGGCACTAACTGCATTTCTCTTACTGCTTTTAAGATTCTCCCTTTGTCTTTTGCCTTAAGGAAAGTTTCATAATTTTAATTATGACATGTCTTGGTATGGTTCTCTTTGGGTTCCTCTTGTTTGAGGTTCTCCATGCTTCCAGGTAGGGGAAGTTTTCTGTCATTATTTCTTCAAATAGTTTTTCAATATCTTCTCTCTCTCTTCTTCTGGCACCTCCATAATTTGGATATTGGAATGCTTGAAGTTGTCCCAGAGGCTCCTTACACTATCTTCATATTTTTGGATTCTTTTTTTCTTTTTGCTTTTCTGGTTGGGTGTTTTTTGCTTCCTCATATTTCAAATCATTGATTTGATTCTCGAGATCCTCTAGTCCAGCAGTCACCAACTTTTCGGACTTCAAGGACCACCAGCGGTTGGTGACCGCTGCTCTAGTCTACTGTTGCATCCCTGTAGATTATTCTTTATTTCAGTCATGTATGCTTAATTTCTGACTGGTCCTTTTCCATTTTTTTGCATTCTCACTAAGATCCTTGAAAGTCTCACTAAGTCCCTTGAAGGTTTCTAGAAGATTCTTGAGTAACCTTATAACTGTCATTTTGAACTCCATTTCTTTCATTTGTGACATGTTTCTTTGTCTACACATTTTGGCTGCTTCCCTGTGTTTGTTTCTATGTACTGGGTAGGTGCTAACTCTCCTTGAGTTGATAGAGTGACCTAGTGTAGTAGGTGTCCTATAAGGCCCAGTGGCTCAGGCTTCCCAATCACCTGAGGTGAACACCTTGGTACACCCCTTTGTGGGCTGTGTGCAGAGTCTTGTTGTAGTTGAGCCTTGATTGCTGTTGATGTCACTGGGAGGAATTGACCTCCAATTGGCTGTGGGTACCAGCTATGACTACAGTGGGAGAGCTGCTGTGCAGGAGACACCCCTATGGAGAAGGACTTTCTTCAGTGGGGCTTTGGTGCTCACTGAGTCTGCCCCTTGAGAGTGTCACTTAGGGATGTGAAGAGTTATAATCTGGTATGGTCTGACACTGACCACTAGCTACCCTGGCTCTTGGGTCTCCAGGGATGTGCAAAGCCAGCCACTGTCTGGGGTCATCCAGCAGGAGCTACAGAGAGATCTGCAGATTCCTCCTCTTTGTATTGGGTTTGGAAGTGCCCAGAGGAGGCCTAGCTGTGAAGCAAGGCAGGCTAGTGCTGGTGCTGATTCTTGGGACTTTTATTGATAGGTTTAGGGCTCCCTGATTCATCTGCAGCTTGTTTGACGGGTTTTTAGCCAGAGAAAGGACAGGCCATTCATATGCAAAAGCCACTACACACAGCTTGGGTGGGATTGTAAATTGGGTGGGGTGGGGTCTCAAGGAATCACCAGGGCCGAGCAAACAGATGTGGCTGCCAGTCAGCCCTGCAACCAGGGAAGTCCTAGCATAGGAACATGCGAGCACCTCCATCTGGAAGAAAGCTGCCCCAAGTTTCTGTCCTGGAAGAAAGCTGCCCCCAAGTTCCTGCCCTGATGCCAGACAGTACAGTTTCTCCTCACATGTGCCTGGGTCCCCCAGAGCCTCGCCTGGCACTGGAGCTCAGAGGAAGTGGGAGCTTGTAAATTCAGTTTGAGGTGCTAGCCTTTGAAGAGGAGCTGCTGTACCTCCAGCAGCCTGTGTGTCACTCTGCCCCAATCTGCACTGGTTTTTACAGTCCGTAGTTCTTACTGCTTGTATGGACTTCTTTCCCCAGCTCTGGGACCGTAGGCTGGGTGTCTGGTGTGGGTCTGGGACTCCTTGCTCCTCTGGGCAGCTTCCGCAAAGGCGATCTCCCTCCCGATTAAAAAAGTGGCACTCCTGGGTGCCGGCAGCCCGTTTTGGGCTTCCACAGTTCCTACCAATCTCAGTGTGCTTTCTTCTTTACTTCTCTAGTTATAGGACTTCCATTCAGCCAGCTTTCCAGTGGTTCTGGATGATGATTGTTCTGTATTTTAGTTGTAATTTTGATGTGGTTCTGGGAGGCAGTGAGTACAGGCATTTGCCTATGCTGCCCTCTTGGTTCTCTACAGGTTGAAATTTAATTGCTTTTCTGTGCTGGCATTTGAGAGGCTGTGTAGGGTTGAGATTAAGAGCCTATGCTAGAGACATCTGCCTAGGTTTGTATCCCAGCTCCTCCATCTAAAAGCAGTGTAACCTTGTGTTAGTTACTTAACTTTTCTATATCTCACTTTATTCATCTGTTAAATGGGATTAGTAATAGGGTCTGCCTCCTCAGCTTGGGTAAGATTAAGGGAATTGATACATATAAAGCACTTGGAACATGCATATCACACAGTGACTACTGTGTAAGTGTCAAGGAGTGAGGATTTCATCTGTGCACTTCTATTATGTTACTGTAATGCCTTAAATTATTTGGTTGAGAAACACTGAAGCTTCTGTAGCTGGCTTGGGGTGGAAGGGGTGTATTATAGAGCAAGGAGTATGGTCTTCAAAGCGAACCTGTTTGGGGGTGGGGGAGGATATTGGACAGCCTGTGGGAACTAAGGCAACTACTACCCTTGTCTCCTTTCCCCATTTGTTGTAGGAACTCTTAGACATCTTGTCTCTGCTTCCCTGTCTCTGCCAATCTTCTGTTTCTTTTTGCCACCTGGGTCTCCCTACTTGCTCAACAGCACCCCTCAGCTCAAAATCACTTTCCCCAAATGATAGCCTTATCATAAGGCCAGTCTATGCAACCTTGTAAGTCCATTGCCTCCAGATAACTTACTTAGCTTCTCTGCATTCAAATTCCAGTTTTTCTAATTGGTCAGGGACCCAGCCCTGGTCCAGTGAGCAGAGTAAGCATGGTGATGTGGCGCTGTGACAAGAGGTGATATATTTTGTGTTTCTTCCAAGGTAACGCAATATGAATTTCTCTGTGGCTTTTCAAAGCCATGAGATGAACTGATTTCGAAGAGTTCTGCATGAAAAACAAACAAAGAAACAAAAACACACAAAACTTCCATTTGTAGGAAGCAGAGATATGTAAAACATAAAAATTTAGTGCTGTAAGTTACAACCTATCCTTGTTTTGATCAGTACATACAGTTCATTAGGCTTTGTTAGAGTAGAAGTCTAGTTTACTGAGGTATCATTTACATACATTAAAATAAAATTCACCCTTTTAACTATACAATTAGTTAAAAGCTCTTAGGGCAGAATATATAAACTAAGCTGATTTTTTTATTCATATGGAAGTAAAAAGTTAGATTTAAAATCTAATAAAATTTAACATGTATAAAAAGAAGAGTTGTGCATGAGATGAACTGATCTATTCAGTTTTATTCCCTTAAGATATGATAGTTGTGACCATGGTTTGGAAAACACTGCTCTGAGATATGTGTGTACTGGGGATTGGGCTGGGGAGCAGTTGGCTTTTCTGCACTCCTCCAATCCAAGCTTCTCCATCTTTAGTGCACAGCAGCGTCACTTAGGCATTTGTGAAAAATGCAGATTCTCAAATTTTATCTCCAGAGACTGCATCACCTGACCTGGGTATCTACAGATTTTTCCAGGTGATCAGGTATTTCTCAGGCAAGTTGCTTTTAGATCATACTTGGAGAAACACTTAAGTAGGTATGAGTTCTTTAATAAACAGTATACCTTTCCTGCCCTAACAGGTTTGGCTCAGTGGATAGAGTGTTGGCCTGCGGACTGAAGGGTCCCAGGTTCGATTCCAGTCAAGGGCATGTACCCTGGTTGTGGGCACATCCCCAGGAGGGGGTGTGCAGGAGGCAGCTGATCAATGTTTCTCTTTCATCGATGTTTCTAGCTCTCTATCCCTCTTCCTTCCTCTCTGTAAAAAATCAATAAAATATATTAAAAAAACAAAACAGTATACCTTTCCCTTCTTCTCTCCCCCCGCCCCCCTTCCTCCCCACCCCGTGCATGAATACTTTATCTTATGAACAAATTCTATTCCAAAAGTCAGTTTCTGAGACTCTTGTTTAAAACTTAAGACTATCACCTCTTTTAGGAAGGTTGGTAGATTTCTAAGCCAACATATATCAAAGCCTATTTAAACTAGATTTTATTGTCAGCACTTCTCAGACCCTATAGCTGGCAGCTCTGGTGATTGAGGTTGGACTCTGCAGGTGGGTCATAGGCAAGGAGCAGTGATGGAGGCCCCCACCATAGTAAAAGAGAATTTTTGTGGAGAATCAAGTGGACATGAAATAAAAGGAGTGAACTTTCTCACAATTATGGGAAGAAAAAGTCAGTTTGGGGGAATTTCTAACCACACCCAAGTAGAGAGGAAGATCTTAGGTATGCATATTTGTGCTTTTAGTGTAGAGAGAGATTTCATGCTCATTTAGTTAACACTTAAATCAATTTTTTGGCCCTGACTGTTCCATTTCTACGGGGAAGGAAATTGACTACAAAGGGATATAGGGAACTTTTAGGTTGATCGAAACATCCTGTAAAAACTTACCGAATTGTATAGTTAAAAGGGTGAATTTTATTTTAATGTATGTAAATGATACCTCAGTAAACTAGACAAAAGAAAATAATTTTGTTATTAAAGTTTACATACTGATGTATGCATGCGTGCATAATTTGCTAGTTTTGCTTAGTAATATGCAAATGTAACAAAGGTACATTTGCATAGTACCTTTTAATTTATAAGCAACGTTCACATCTATTTTCTCATATTAGTCTCATAACCCTATAAAATAGGCATTCTTGTTCACATTTTAGAGATGAGCTACCTCTCTGAGGTTTAGAGAGGCTAAGTAAGTGATGTTATAAAGGTCTCATAAGAAATCTTTTTAGAAATCCATGGCTTTTCCCACTGTTAACACCTTTAAAAAATAGATTACATTTGCCAGTTTTGAAAAAAAATTGTTGGTTTTGCTTATGGCTGACTTGGGTGCTCTTTCATCCCCTTGATTAGCAGGGAATTCCTACTTTGGTCCAGAACAATTCTTGGGAGCTTCCTGGTGCTTCACGCAGTCCCTGCCCTCTCACAACCCTCTGCCAAAACTCTTCCATTTTTTTCCAAAGTATAGCTCTCCTGGGAAAATGCTCTTGACAAGCCCAGACTCACCTAGAGTACTCATTATGTCTTCTTCCTCTTGGCAAATGTTATACATACTATAGTTTGTGTTGTGTGTAACTAGTTGATCTCTACATTATTTTTTCATCAAACTGTTAGAGAGATTTGTGTCAGAAAGCATTGACTTTGGATGAGGAGACAAATGGAAATTTGTGGAATTGGTATGGGAATCAAGGAGAGCATGGCTGTTAGATGAATGAGTGAATTTCAAGGTGTGAATGGGGTAAAGGTGCAGGGGTAAAGGTTTAGCATCTCCTTTCATTAAACTCTGTGGAACTCAGAGTGTATCAGTTATGTTTCTATCAAATTACATCACTAATGTGCAAGAGAGAAACATGGATTGGTTGCCTTCTATATGCACCACAACCAGGAATCAAACCCACAACCCAGGTATGTGCCCTGACTGGAAATTGAACCACCAACCCTTTGGTGCATAGGTCGACACTCAACCAAATGAACCACTCCCACTGGGCTCTGTTTAAAAAAATATTTTATTGACTTTTTACAGCAAGGAAGGGAGAGGGATAGAGAGTTAGAAACACTGATGAGAGAGAAACATTGATCAGCTGCCTCCTGCACACCCACTCCTGGGGATGTGCCTGCAACCAAGGTACATGCCCTTGTCCAGAATTGAACCTGGGACCCTTCAGTCCGCAGGCCAACGCTCTATCCACTGAGCCAAACCAGTTAGGACTCTGTAGATTCTTAAGGGAAGATGAGACTAGGAATGAATATGTCAGCTTTTAAAGAAAAAAAAATGCATTTTAGTGCAGGGAGAAGAAATTTCTGATGGGGAATATTTTGATGTGGGAATCAGAGAAGAAGCCAGAGGGAAGTTGGTTGTATAAAAACATTAGGACTTTGCATCAGTTGATACAGAAAGAATTTGGTGCTAAAATAGAGGGAGTAGTAGGTTTGACTTAGACCTGAATATAAATTAGACAAAGGAAAATGACAAGGGCACATGAAGAGCTGTGAAAATGTTCAGACATGTTAACCTTAAAGTGACACCAGGCAACTAACACAGATGCAAAAAAGTGTAAAACTAGGCCTTTCTTTAAAGGTTAGGGATGAATAATATTTGAATCACTGGCTCAGTTTGGGGACAGGAAAGTGTAGGGGTTGTGGTTAAATTCTGGGTAGAAATGAAACCCTCTGAAGAGACAAGATGAGGAAAGAAAAAGAGTGGTCCAGAGAAAGTGAGAGAATAGATGAAGAGGCCCCAAGACCAAGGAAATGCAGAGAGATTACGAATTGAGAGAGATAGTGAAATGGGGAAGAAATAGGTAATAAATCTTGTCAAGCACAGCCAGGAAAGATTAGAGCAGCAGAAAAAGGAGGCAACTGGAGCTGTTCATGAACATATTGTTAGTGACTTATGTCAAGGTAGTTTGAGTAAGATGGCTTGGATGAAAGTGTGAAGTCACTCAAAGGGAATTCTAGAAGAGGACATTTTTAGGAAATAAGATAGGTTGAAGAAGCAAGGTGAGGAATGGAATGAAGAGGATAGAGTACAAGAGGCAAAATGAATGAAAATGAGATATGTTCTCTTTGTCTTTAATACACACACACACACATGCACACACATACACACATGCACGTGCGTACCCATTCATACTCACACAAAACCTTATACCTATTCATTAGGCAAAGTGAGGCAAGGAAGAATTTGAAAATTGGAAAAAGGCTACCTAAGGACGAAGGGTGTTTCAATGAGGCTTTGGTATAACCTTTGTTTTCTTAAAAAAAATTATTGAATTTAGTATTGGGGTTGCATTGGTTAATTAAATTATATAGGTTTCAAGTGTATAATGCTATAATACATCATCTGTATATTTTATTGTGTGCTCACAACCCAAAGTCTAGTCTCTGATACAGAGAGCAGACTAACCGCTGTCAGAAGGGACAACCTTTAAATGAGCAAGTGAAAGTAATAAACAGGAAGAGCAGAGGGAGTAGACTTAAGATAGAGATGAGAGGAGAAAGGCAGGACTCCAGGGCCATTGTATTTAGGTTCATCTTACCGCTGGGAAATGTTCACGTTGTGAAGAGAATGGTCTCCATGAATACTATTTCAATCAAAAACACTTCAGTGAATGGTATTTCATAAGCACTTCTGTTTCTTAATCATTATAAACTGGGGTCTTAACTTCCCAACAGTGGCAGATTTATCGGGAGGTAGACAAGGAATTTCCCTGCTGTAATCAGCTAGCCTCCTTGATTTCCCAAACAGCTTTTGAAGGCAGCTGCCATCTCATTCACCTTGGAAGTTGAAAATAAACGTAATTTAGTGGTCAGAGATCTGTTCCTTCTCCTCCCGCCCTCCCATCGTTTCTTGTCATCACTCGCTGTCCAAGTGCCTTAGCTGAGCACCCAGATTTCTCTGCGTATCTTTTCAGCTTTATCTCACAGCTACCCTTTCCATGAACTCTTACTTGGGACGGGCTGCTCTGTGTACCATTTTTTATCAGCTTTGTGCCTCACTGCTTTTCTACCTTAGTGCTGTCACTTCAGAGCCTCTGCTCGAACTAGCGCCTTCACCTTAGATGCCCTCAGAGCTTTTAGCCCAGATAAAGTTGTCCTCACGTTCAAGCTCAGAGCAGTTTCTCTCTGAGCATCTTCATACCCTGGAGCACCTTCATGCCATCTGAAGGTCCAGTGTTGAGTGCAGATGTCCTCTCTCCATGCTGAGTGGACAGTCCTGTAGACATATGCCTGACCTTCACTCCCTGGAACACCTGGCTGTGATTTCCTGATGGGACCTCAATAAGGATTTGGACTTCTGAGAGGAAAGGGATAGGAGCTAGTGTGAGGTTGTAGCTTGGGGTTTTTGCTTTCAAAATGTAATTTTTTTCCAGGTTTATTGACATAATTGACATACAACCCTGTATACATTTAAGGTGTATAGCATAATGACTTCACTTATATTGCAAAATGATTACCACATAAGTTAACGTCCATCATTTCATATATCAAACTCTAACTTCAAGTGGGAAAGTTGCTGAGTCCCTGAGTGTACTCCCTGCAGCTGGAAGTGCAGATCCCTGCCCTGTGTGCTGGCCTGGCCTGGGGCTGAGCTGAGTCAGGGAGAAGCTTATCTGGCCCCCTCAGGGCATGGGAAGTAGGTGCAGGTTGTGCTGGCTGCCCCCTGCCCTGCCATTTCTATGGTGACATGAACATCGCAATTTAGGCCTGATGTACATTCTCTTCTAACAGTGTAAGCATGCTGGATTCAGAGAGCAGCTACTTGCTTTTTAAAAACAATATAAAATGTAAAGGATGACCAAACTGTAACTATATTATTATCATTACAGCAAAGGGTTCACAAGTATTTTTTTCATTCTTTTTATTGCTTTTTAGAGAGAGAATGAAAGGGAGAGAGGGGGGAAAGAGAGAAAAGTCGATGTGAGAGAGACACATTGCCCCGAACCAGAGGCCCAGAGCTAGGGATGGAACCTGCAACCCAGATATGTGCCCTTGACCGGGAATCAAACCTGAGACCCCTCGGTGCGAGGATTGGTGCTATAACCACTGAGCACACTAGCCAGGGCATAATTTTTTCCACATATTAAAAAAAAAATACAAAGTTAATTGACATATTATTTCCTAGAAATGTAACCTTTATGCTTTCTTGTACTGCTGTATTTCTTTGTTTATACTTTGGCTTATAATTTGACAGTAAAAATTAATTCTAAAACTTTATTTTTTCCTGAAGTGGGTTCTGACCATATCAAAGAGAAAAGAGAAAGGAAATAAGGGCTTTGTTGCCAGTTTGTTTCTTTGGCCATATAAAGTCCTATTTAACGAACACATTTTCCTTCATGAAATGCTCTGCCTTTCTCTGGATTGTGCTTTGTAGTCATTCTGATAATTGCTTGGTGTATTTTTCTGATCCCCAATCCTTCTACATTCCTCACTCTCAAAATGCTGGCTTCCCAAGGCTTTTCTCTTGAAGTATGCTACCGATGTTCATTCCTTCTTTGCAGAAGGCCAGGCACCTGGAGAGCATCACTCCTTATAATGCTGCTCACCAGGATCTGAGGACAAGCAGGGAGCATTGTCAGGAGGGGCCGTACCTTATTCAGTGGCGCCTGGTGGTAGAATTCAGGTCCTGCTTTTGCTATTTGGAACCCGAGAGGCTCCTAGGCATTATTGTAGAATACAGGAGGAATCTGTATAATTTATAATCAGTGCAGGAACCAGATGGCACCCTCAATTTGTTTAACTTGAAGAGGGTTTAGAAAAAAGACTACCAGGTTGTGGGCAATGCACAGAAACCACAAGTAGAGGTGTCCTGGAGCTAGAAGCAACTTGGTGGAGTCACCACCACCTGTGGAAACAGAGGAGGAAAGTGGGAGCAATTTTTGGAATCCGTAGGCGGAGCTCTTTGGAGAGAGCAAGGAGAGGGATGTTTCATGGAAGCTATGATCTTTAGTCAAGCGATACATCCAACCCATAGTGGACCCACAAGGAGGAAGCATGGAGAGTAGATACCCCAGTCTCAGCCTTCTTGTTCCCTCTGAGCTCCTTCTTATGCTCTTTATTAGTCAAACCCACCTGGAGGCCAAAGGACTAGGAAATCCACTGATGTGCTCCAAACAGGCCTGACTCCGGCGTTCAGAGTAGAGGAGAGAGGTGATCTGGAGTGGGGAATGGAAGACAGAAAGATTCACAGAATTTTAAAGTTGTAAGACTTTGAGAACAACTAGTTCATTTCTCTTATTTCACAGCAAAGAAACTGAGCCACAGAGAGGTTGTGTAATTCTGAGTCCTGTGGCTTGTCAGTGCTGGGATGTAATAGGACCTGAGGTTTCCTGGCCCTCAGCTCTGTCTCTTGTCTTCTTATATAGTAATTTGAGAGGAAGGGGGAGAGAGGAGGAAGGGCAAGTGAAATTAAAGAGCTTATGTTTCAACTTGTGATTAATTCTCTGAGTAGGTGCTCAGTTTCACACGTGTTATTAGCGGGGTTTAAGCGAGTTCAGAATTTAGGTAGGATTGATTGTGTGATGAGCAGATGTGCATATTAATGGCAATAATAAAGATGGCATTTTATTAGCAAGGAATGCATGACTGCATCTAGACTTGGCCCAATTACCAGGCAGCTCAAATGGTGCGGCTTTTGTTCCCTATTGATTCTGGCCTTGCTACCATGCTCTCTGTGAGGTCTCTTATGGCCTCAGAATCTTGTTTTAGATCTAGGCTCTGGGTTGAATCATGTTTATGCTTCATCATCAGAACCTCCTTAGAACTCAGAGACCCAGGGAAAGAGGGCTAATTTGTACACATTAACATATGTCACTTGTATAGGCATTGATTTACACACACATATACAGGTGCAAATAAATACTCAGATATACAGGCAATTATCAGCTAACAACATTGACCTAGGAATGATCCCTACATAATATCAAGAAATTGGAAATGGCATTGCTACTAGTATTTATGGTATTTCCCTTTATGTTATAATCCTTAGGAGTGAAGGACCTAAAACAATGCCTTCATTTATGTGTCAACGGAGATGGAGAGAGGTAGCTCATTATTGGTCTTCTGAGATACTTAATCATTGGTTCATTCATTAATGTCACCAACAAATGCTCATTGAGCACCTACCATATGCCAGACACTCTGCTAAGTACTGGAGATAGATAACGAAAACAGATGTAATCCTTGCCCTTACTTCATCAGAGTTTCTAAGAAAAGCTATCTTACTAGCCAATGTAGTGAGGGTGGATTCTTTCTTATATTCCATGCAGGGAGAATCATAATTGGTGAGTAAAGATACAGATTTCAAAGATAATAAATGACTATTTTGATGTAATTGAAGTTGTCATATTACTTTGAACAACATTATTAAAATAGATTTTAAATCCTAAAGCCAGCCAGCACCTACTATTTTCTGTTGTTGTTGTTTGTTAATCCTCCCCTGAGGATATTTTTTCCATTGATTTTTTTTTTTTTTTTTTAGAGAGAGTAGAAGGGAGGGAGGGAAGTAGAGGGGGAGAGAGAGAGGGGAGAGAGAGAAAAGAGAGAAGAGAGAGGGAAACATTGATGTGAGAGAGACACATCAATTGGTTGCCTCCTGCTCGCACCCCAACTGGGCCAGAGATCAAACCTGCAGCCCAGATATGTGCCCTTGACAGGGAATTGAACCTGGGACCCTTCCAGACACTCTAACCATTGAGCACACTGGCCAGGGCAAATTTGGTGGCTATTTGGTGGCTGGTGGGGAAGAGGGAGGAGGAAGTAGGTGCTGACTGACTTTAGGATTTAAAATCTATTTTAATAACTGTTTATATTGAATATCAGGTTGTTACTTATAGACTAACTTTTTAAAACAACTAATTTCTAAGGTCAGTAGAATGGTACTAAAGTTAGAAATGGAGGTGAGAGGGAAAGAGTCTGACTCTTCTAAGTAATTCGAGGCAAGAGAAGCTCCTTACATGCCTCTGGACAAAGTCTATTCAAATTCAATGAAAAATATCAGGTGCCTGCTATTTGCTAGATGCTTTCAAATAAGTTGTTTAATTCTGTGAGGTGAGGATAATAATCCCCATTTTATAATGAAGAAAATGAGGTCCAAATAATTTAAGTTACTGCCTCCCCGCTCCTCAAGGGAAGGAAGTGTTCAAGTCAAGTTTCAAGCCTAGGTCTTTTGACTTCTAGGTCCTTGCCTCCTTTATTGTATCATAATCCACTTCTGATTAATATTTTCTCATTGTAACAATTTCAGTCTATCTTTTTCATTACATTTCCTGCTTATCTATTAGCACTTACTTGTTACTCTCCTTCTCTCCCAGACAGGATTAGGGGGCCTCCTATGGAGCACTGGGCATGCTCTATTATAACTCATCACATTGTACTATAATTTCCTGTTTGTCTGCCTTGGGCACTAGGTTAAAGGCTGCTTGTAGATTGGATCCCATTCAGTGTTGGAACCCACCTCCTATCACATTCCCTGGCACATGCAAAACATTCAATAAACATTTATCAAGTGAGTCAATCTTCACAGCAATCCTGTGAAAGCAGTTATTATCTCCTGTTTTACAGAAGAGGGGCCTGAAGGTCAGAGAAGTAAAGAAACTGATTTAAGATCACACAGCAAATTAAGAGTAAATATAAAGCCCATGTTTTCAACTCCGATGGTTATCATTGCTCGGTCTGCAGAAGAGGTTTTGTGGAGGGTTGCAGTGGCTTGGAGTATACTTAGGCAGTAGAGCAGATTACTTGGGGGGACTTGGACATGTCCTTTTTCAACACCCTAACTTTACTGGTAAATCTATTCTATTTTATTTATTTATTTATTTATTTATTTATTTATTTATTTATATATTTATTTTTAATTTATTGATTTTTTACAGAGAGGAAGGGAGAGTGATAGAGAGCTAGAAACATCGATGAGAGAGAAACATCGATCAGCCACCTCCTGCACACCCCCCACAGGGGATGTGCCCGCAACCAAGGTACATGCCCTTGACTGGAATCGAACCTGGGACCCTTCAGTCTGCAGGCAGACGCTCCATCCACTGAGCCAAACCAGTTTCGGCTGGTAAATCTATTTTAGCACAGGCTGTTTATCTACTCAGAACACCATCCCTGGCTTACTGTTGTCCTCCCAATATCTTCCTTGTGCCTCTTCCCCAGGTGAGATTTTCCTGCTGCTCTGTTCCTGTGCTTCTCTTTTTCTGACCCACCGCCCATTTTCACTGCTCACCCTCCCCCCGCTTAATAATCAGTGACAAGCCAATAATTTTTGTTAACACTTGAAAATGCTATTTTGCTGTTAAACCAATAAATTGCCCTAATCTGCTGCCAAATGGTAATAGTCAGAATCTGGTTTCAAAAGGTTTGGATTTCAGCAGGGCTGCCCACACTGTCCTTTGAGGCATATAAATTAATTATAATTAAGAACCATGTGCAGATGTTAGGAGAGAAACTTTGAACAATTTTAGTGTCTGCTCTTGCAGAATATTAAGGAAAACATGAGTGGCTGTTGCTGGTGAGAATACATATAATCATCCATGTTTGTATTGAAAACCTCAATTAAAGTGTACACATATGAAGTGATTCATAATCCTTTACTAGTTATCTGTGCAGCTCAACTTGGGTGACTGTAGAGGTGATACTTCTGCTTTGCGCAGACGGCAGGAAAGAACAGCTCAGAGAGAACAGCCTGCTTTTACCACTGGAAGTGTTGCAGAACAAGGAAGAAGTTCAGGTCTGCATGGACCCAGTATGAACAGAAGGCTCTTATTTCAGCAGAAGAATTTATCTGTCAAGAAATAAAATGCCCCATTGACCTTTGCAATGATGAGGCCAGCTTCATCTAGGCATCTAAAGGACTGTGGTCATTGGAAGGGCATCCCTACCTGCACCGCATAGGAGGACTTGATGGTCAAGGGTTTGGATCATTTTTTCCTGTACCTTTTCCCTCTCTCCTGCTCTTCTCTGATCAGATACTTTGCCATAAGTGCCTTAACTAAGGCTCTGTTTTCTTTGACTTTGTCTTGACATTATTTGTTGTGGCTGTGGTATGTTGGAATGCATTTGTGGTTGGCTCTGCATAGGAGTGCATTTAGATAAGTAAATGCCCCAGCAGGACCTCGGAGCACTGTTTATTGCCATGTCAATCACTACATTAAAAATGGAGTCAGCATATTTGTAAGATGTCCAGGTAGACTTTTCTTTCTTTACTGGTGTTATAGGTACACAGGCTCAGCACCTGCCTCTACTCCCCACACTACCAGGATTTCTTTGTTCCTTTCTGAAGGAAGAGCAGGGGCAAGAGAGCTCAGAGCTCTAAAAGAGTAATGGATGATGGTAATAGTGTGAGAAGGAGAAGCATAAGAGTGCAGAGAGAAGTCTTAGGTTCTAAGTAAACTGAAATGAAAGGTTGGTACCTTTTATATGTCATTTTTACAGATTTAGATGATGTTGAGATGATGTTTAGCAGACCCTCAATGCATTTGGAGGATTGAAATTGGGTTTCCAAAAATCCTGCATGTATCGATGTATTTCATTTGCTAGAAATAGATATTGGTCTTGTACATCAAAATGACATTTGAGTAGATGTTTGACATCTGTAATACACTCCAACTTCAAGTGGTTGGTGAACACATGCGTTGCCCAAGCTAAGCATTATGACTCATAAGCACTTCTTTGGTTCAACATTTGCTCTGTGCCTATAAATTTTAATTTAGAAAATATAATTTAAAGCCCAAAATTGACATGGAACTTAAAATTAAAAAATACGTTAATTAAAAAATGTATTTTGGATCTGTTATGCGGAGTTGAGTTCATCATACTTCTTAGTTCATGGCACATTTTCATTATTGGTTCACATAAGGACATCTTGTTTATTTATTTAGTTCTTTGTGCACTTTTATTCTTGTGTATGCATTTTAGAATAAGTTAATAAAATTCTTTTAAAAATCCTATTATCAATAATAGCAATTGCCTTGAAGTTATAGATGAATTCAGGGGAAAACAGAACTCTAAAATACTATGTTATCAAACCTGTGAATATGGTATACTAGAGGCCTAGTGCACGGATTCATGTACCAGTGGGGTCCCTCGGCCTGGCCTGTGGGGATCGGGCCAAAACCGATCTCTGGGTCCGGAGTGCGGGTAAAGTAGATTCGGGGCTGGCAGTGCCCCAGCAGCAAACTAATCCACAGCCGATTCCACGAGGAATCGGGCTCCCTCCTCTACTGGTCAGAGTGTCTGCTCCCTGGTGGTCATTGCGCATCATAGCTACCAGGTCGAATGGTCTGACGATCACTTAGGCTTTTATATATATATATATGATTACATCATTCAGGTCTTCTTTCATAGCCTTTAATGGAGTTTCACATTTTCTCTGTTAGATGTCTTATGCATTCTTTAGTTGCTTGAGCTATTATGACTATTATATTTTTTAGTTGGTTAAAAGAGAGCTATTAATCTTTTCTAAGAGTATCACTTATCTAGCAACCTTACTCCATTCATATTAATACTAATTGTTTTTAAATTCTATTGGATTTTCTAAGTAGACTAGAGGCCCGGTGCATGAAATTCGTGCACGGGGGGTGGGTGGGGAGGGTGTCCCTCAGCCCGGCCTGAACCCTCTCCAATCTGGGACCCCTCAAAGGATGTCCTACTGCTAGTTTACAGGGATCGGGCCTAAACCGGCAGTCAGACATCCCTCTCACAATCCGGGACTGCTGGCTCCTAACCACTCACCTGCCTGCCTGCCTGCCTGATTGCACCTAACTACTCTGCCTGCTGGCCTGCTCACCCCCAACTGCCCCCTGTGCCAGTGTGCTTGCCCGCAACTGACCCCCTGCTGGCCTGCTTGCCCCCATCTTCCCTCCCCACTGGCCTGCTCGCCCCCAACTGCCCCCCTGCTGGTCTGCTCACCCCCAACTGCCCCTCCCCCCGCTGGCCTGATCACCCCCAACTGACCCTCACTGACGGCCTGCTTGCCCCCAACTGGTCCCCCTGCTGGTCTGCTCACCCCCAACTGCCCCTCCCCCCGCTGGCCTGATCACCCCCAATGGCCCCCCTCACCGGCCTGATCACCCACAACTGCCGTCCCATCCTGGCCTGATCACCCACAACTGCCCTCCCCTCTTGGCCTCTAACCGCCTCTACCTCGGCCCCGCCACTATGGCTTTGTCCAGAAGAATGTCCGGAAGGTCTCCTGGAAGGTCTCCCAATCTAATTAGTATATTACCCTTTTATTAGTACAGATAGAGGCCTGGTGCACGGGTGGGGGCTGGATGGTTTGCCCTGAAGGGTGTCCCGGATCAGGGTGGGGGTTCCCTTGTGGCATGGGGCGGCCTGGGCGAGGGGCCTGTGGTGGTTTGTAGGCTGGCCATGCCCCCATGGGGTGAGGGTCCCCGCTGGGGGGGCTTGGCCAGCCTGGGTGAGGGGCTGAGGGCTGTTTTCAAGCTGGCCACAGCCCCTTCAGGATGGGGGGTCCTGCTGGGGTGCCTGGCCAGCCTGAGTGAGGGGCTGATGGCTGTTTGTAGGCTGGCCAAGCCCCCCAGTGGGGACCCTCACCCCATGGGGGTGTGGCCAGCCTGGGTAAGGGGCTTTTTAAATTTTTTTCAGCTCCTCCTTGAGCAGAGTCCAGGGCTGGCTGGAAGCAGGTATCTGGGATTTATTTATCTTCTATAATTGAAACTTTGTAGCCTTGAGCGGAGGCCAGGGCCGGTCAGGGCGGGCAGGAAGCTTGGTTTTCTCCATTGCTGGTGGCAACCCAAGCCTCCTGCTCGCTCCAGCTCCGTGGCCGCCACCATCTTTGTTGGGTTAATTTGCATACTCCTGATTTTCTGGTGGGTGTAGTGGAATGATGGTTAATTTGCATGTTTCTCTTTTATTAGTGTAGATAACTATATTATCTTCATATAATGCTAGTTGTTTTTTTTTTTTCCTTCCCATTCTTAAAACTTTTATTTTCTTGACTTATTTTATTTACCATAATCTCCAATAGCAGTGACAGTACTTACCTTGCCTTTTTCTCAATGTCAAAAAGAGTGTGATCAAGAGTTTTGGTATATACTCTTAACTAGGTAAAGATTGATGATTTCCTTCATTTCCTGTTATTGCGTGTGATTTTTAAAAAAACACACACATATCTTAACATTTATATCATGAATAGATTTTTCCCTTAATTAAATGTGTTTCTGTCATTTTTTTAGAAATTTGTGTAAATATCTCCTTTGGTTCATTAATGTGGTAAATTATTTTGATGTATAGTCTATAGTTAAGCCATCCTTGCATTTCTGGTATGTCATACTTGATAATGTTATTTTTAAAAGATACTATTTATTTTGGTTAGCCAATATTTTTTTTTAGGTTTCCCTCCTTTTCATGTTCATAAGTGAAGGGGAACCATGATAATCTTTTATTGTACTATAATTATC
Source organism: Eptesicus fuscus (assembly GCF_027574615.1). Lineage (NCBI taxonomy): Eukaryota > Metazoa > Chordata > Mammalia > Chiroptera > Vespertilionidae > Eptesicus > Eptesicus fuscus. The sequence continues at coordinate 82,731,201 of NC_072479.1, forward strand.
TGGATTTTCTTCTTTTTCTATTTTGTTCAACTTGTATGAGCAAGGCTTATTTCTTCTCTTAAAAGTTCAGTAGATTTCCTTTATAAAACCATGTGCACTTGTTTTACTTCCTTTTATTTTGACAGAGGTGGGTTGGTTGAGCGGGGAGTAGAGGTGGGAGGTGGTTATTGGTGGATTAGGATTGGGGACCTTGAATAACCATTTTATTTTCTTTAATGGTTAATGTTATATTCAAATTTTTGTTTGAACCTCTTTTTGCTATTTTTTATTATATATTTATACATAACTTCAAAAAGCAACCATTTTCATAATATTATTTTGAAGTTTTTATTGTATATGTTGCTCTTTTTCCATTTTTATTATGAATTTCATTTGTAGTTTTTCTGTTTTACCTTGAGTGGTCTTGTCAGAACTTTATTGTAGTCTTTTAAAGAATCAGTTTTTTTCTTCCTTTATTTGCTGTCTGTTTCATTAATTTCTACACTTTATTATTTAATTCCTTCTTAGGGTTGATTCTGTTAATTGTTCAATAAGTGAAAATTTAGTTATCATTAATTATTTTGTATTTTAAATTTTTCTTATAAGTGAATTTAAAGGCATAGGTTTCTCTTTAAACTCTGCTTCCTCTGAGCCTCAGCACTAGGGTGAGGCTCTGGGGAACACAGACACATATGAGAAGGAACTAGATTTTTATTATATATTTTCACATAACTTTAAAAAGCAACCATTTTCATAATGTTATTTTTTAGTTGTACAATAGAAATTTCCATATTTAATATTTTTATTATCATTCTGTTCAAAGGATGTTTTAGTTTCTCTTTTGATTTCCTTCTTAACCTTTGTTATTTAATAGGAAGTTTTTAAAAAATTTTGGATATGTGATATTTTTAGCCACTTTAAAAAATTTATTTGTGATTTAATTACATTATAGAAAAATGGCAGTTCTTTTATATTGATTCTTTGGAATTTATTGAGGCATTTTTGTAGATACAATATTTTTTACATACTTAAAAGAATATGTAGTCTGTGTTGTATTATGCGGATTTCTAGATATCCGAACTAGTTCAAACTTATTACTCATACATTTTTTAAAAAAAATTATTTATTTCTTTGTTTATATTTTGTCTGTTGGATTTATTTGTTACTCCCCATGGTAATTTTAAGTATTGCTTTACACACATTAAGCCTATATTTTTATATTCATATATGTTCATGATTTTTGTGTCTTCTGGGTACTAATATGTGTAATATGTGACATCTCTCATTGTCACTTTTGATGTTTTCACTTATATTGACTTAATATTAAAAATTTGGTAGATATTCCTACATTGCTCTCCAAAAAGGTTATGCTCTTTCTACTTCATTTGACATATACTGTATGAGACTCCTTGTTTTCCCATATTTTCTAAAGTGACTAATTTTAGACTTATGTATCCTAGCTTTCTGTTTTTTTTTTAAATATATATTTTATTGATTTCCTACAGAGAGGAAGGGAGAGGGATAGAGAGTCAGAAACATCGATGAGAGAGAAACATCGATCAGCTGCCTCCTGCACACCTCCCACTGGGGATGTGCCCGCAACCAAGGTACATGCCCTTGACCGGAATCGAACCTGGGACCCTTCAGTCCGCAGGCCGATGCTCTATCCACTGAGCCAAACCGGTTAGGGCCTAGCTTTCTGTTTTTATTGACAGCTTGGGGAACTGGACCTGATGTATAGTTCTGGCACTTTTAATCTTCATTTTACTCACTGCCTATCATATCTTAACCACAATCTCCTTAATTGTGTTACTCCAAGTAGTGTCCTGACTGCAATAAAGGGTAGTACTTGGAAAATTTGACTTAATCATCTATTTAAATCACATTTTATTCTTTCTGTTGGGGTTGCCCCAGGACTCAGTTTTGTTTTGTTTTTTTCCTGAGGATAGGGTTGGTCCAGTTTCTCATTCAGATATGTCTTCCTTTGAAATCTACTGTGGACAGCAAAGTGTAGACTGGTTCCTGCTATAGTTACCATGCACCAACTATAGGCATGAATACAAGCTAGTATGGTCTTTTGCTTGCTGTAGATCTGGGGACCACTCAGCTCAAGCCTCAAGGAGGCAGAGGGCCAGGAGGTGAACAGCTGATTCTCTGATCCAGCTGCTTTGTTCTTGGCTCTGTTTGTACACCCTAATGCCTGAATTCAAGGCCTGGTTTGGGGGTCTTGAGCTTCACTGATTCCCATTAGCTACCCTGGCCTGAATGACTATTGAATTCTGCGACACAACTCGTAAACTGTCAGTGGAGTTTGCTGCTACTCTGAGGCCATTATATGACATATTCTCCAGGGCGTTATAACCGTCAGGGAACTAATATCTCTTGCCTCCTGTGAGGCTCCTCTTTACATTCCTCTTAGCCTCTGTCTACCATTCCATTACCCCCACCTCCCACATGCTGACTTTGTGCTTTCATAAATAGCTAGGATCCTTGAACAACTTAACTTCTATAGAAGCTTAAAGGTAACATCCTTTTCTTCAAAGCACTTCCATATTATCATTTGATCCTCACAAAAACTCTTTCAGGCATGTAGGTTAGTACATTATCCTGATTTTACCAGTGAAGAGATAGAGACAGTGATAAAGTGATTTGCCCATCCTCAGGCACTTAGTTAATATGGAACTGGTATTAGAACACAGTTTGTTTTTGTTGGTGATTTCATTCATTCTTTTCTTAATTTTTTGTTCATTCCTTTATATACTCAGTAGAGGCCTGGTGCACGAAATTCGTGCATGGGTAGGGTCCCTATGCCTGGCTGGTGATGAGGGGCGATCAGGTTCCCTGCTCCCCCACCTTCTCCTTTCTTTGCTGCCCATGTGCCACCACTGTGTGGTTCCCCTGCCTCCCTGCCTCCCTGGTCTCTCAGTAGAACTCCTGAGCGGACACTTTGCATATTAGCCTTTTATAGATATAGATAGTGAGAGGCAGCAAAATGGAAAGAACAAGGGTTTTGGAGACAGACAAACTTTGGTTTGAAACTTGATGACATCTCTTATTAGTTGGGTGAACTTGGTCATATACTTAACCTCTCAAAAATTTTTTCTTATTTGTAATGTAGGGAAAAATTATGACTTACAATGTTTATATGTGATTTAACACTACATGAAAATTACCTAGCAATAATAGTATCTGGCATATGGTAGTCTATAGGTAAAATGTTACTGTCAGTATATAATATGTAAAATAGGTTATTATAGTTTAAAAATGGTCAAATATTAACAATTTTATAATGATAGAAACTCAGTGGCTACCATTTATTGAGTCCTTCCCTATTGTATATGAGGCCCAGCTATACCCCCAAAATGCACATAGAAATGAGACAAAGTCTTCTTTGTGTTTCTGCATCTTCTACTAGACTATGGCTGTGGAGGGTAGAGCCTGTGTTAGTAGCATCCCCAACACTAACAACAATGTCTGCTAGGTAGTGGGTGTTCAATATGCTTTCTGAACTGAAAAGTTTCCTGCCCACCAGGAGATTACCAACTAGTTAATTACATAGTCATATAATTGTAGCAAACTTTTACAGGTATTTAGATAGACACATATAGGCTGTGGTGATAGTGAAAATGAAACAATGCTCAATTCTACTGGGGGAGTGTGAACCACAGTGGAGAGGAGGGGGCAAAGCATCATAGAGCAGGTGCATTAAGATTAACCATGGTCTGTCAGTGGAAAGGAGCAAAACCAATTTGCTTATCTTGAACTACATGCTTTCTCTCAACGAAGCCCCTTCTAATGTGTGAAATTGAGTTTGTATTCAAAGAAGCTTCTTTGTTTGTCTCACAGTCCCTCTCTTACTGGTATCTCCCATAATGTATTGCTTTGTAAAGTGCTTTGCTCTATTCTGAGTATAAAAGAGATGCTCAGGAAAACCTGATTGTATTCTTTGAGTGTCACAACTAGCCATTGCATAATGAAGTGCAATATATTGTGTGAAAAGAAGTAGAGGAACACAAGAGATATTTTAAGGAGAGTAAATAAAACATCAAAACGAGAGCATGTAGAGTGCATTAAAGTTAATGTACTGTCATGGCAGAGTGGACCACTTTTCAGTGTGAAGGAAGCTGATTTAGCGACTGGTATCTAAATGATTAGAATACATTGCAACGAAGTTAGCTGCTAGTATTGCCAAATTCTAAATCTTTTGGTTCTCCTTGAGAACCAGTCCTTGAAATTGAACAGATTATTATTATTATTATTATTTTGTCAATAGCTTGTTGAGATGCTAAACCCATTGGTCTTTGAATATTCAGTGTTGCTTAACTGTGGTTAGCACTGCTTTGCTATATAGAGTTGAGGAGGAGGAATTCAGGCCCTGGCTCTAATGCTTGATTGGGACCAGTTAATCAGCGTAGGCTTCCAGGGCTCCTGTGGTCATTCCCTGTTTCCACAGAGGTCTATACCAGAAAACTGTCAGGAGTCAACTTTGCTCAGGTGTGAACTACTGAGCTACTCATCTTATTTGCAAGAGATAGACAAGGCAATTGATACAGGTCTCCTTCTTGGCAGTGTGGAAGGATGCCTACAATGGCAAGAGTTCCAAGGTGCTTTCTGCCAAGAACTGGATTGAATTTTGTGCTTCTTCAGCCACAAAATGTCCCCAGCATCTTACTCCCAAATCATTAATGCCCTTTGCAGTCAGTCTGCTCAGCCTGAACATCCTTATCTCTCTACTCAGCACCATCATTATTGTTTTATTTTGCTAGCTAAACTCTCAAAGTTTATAGATCCCTAATATATTAATGTGTTTTTTTTTTCAAACAAGCAGGTGATATTAGGTGGCATTTTCATCCTTGATTATGCTCTCTCTCTGTCTTTGGAGAAGAATGAGAATTGCTGATTCTGGTTTTGGGTGCAGTTTGTAGAATATTTCCTTGGTGTATAAAAATGCTAAGTTTATATTGGCATGCTGGCATTTATTGACCTTGGGAACATTACATAACTGTTTTAAGCTTCAGTTTCTCCATTTGAAAAATGGGGATAAAATGACTAATTTATAGGGTTTCAATGAGGACCAAAGAGACTCCATATGAGGAAATGCCTAGCACAGTACACAGCAAATAATAGAGGTACAATAAATTATTATTTAAAACAAAGCAGAACAACTGAAGCAGGACCAGTTCTACTTAAATAAAAGGAGCTGTTGGGAAACAGTGAGGGATAGGAAGAGAAATCACAGAATTCTATATAGAACCATGTCCTCAGTCTTGTGCACAGTATAAGATTTAGGGGCATGGAGGGAAATAAAAAGTAGGAGTTTGTTGTAGGTAAAAGGTGGTGAATTGTATGGAAACATGGAAAGTCATTTCAGAGAAGTCACTGCTATAGGATGCCACGAAAAATTTTTCAAAAGTGCCTCTAACATGCCCTGAGCCTGGTGCTTCGGTTGGTTGGAGTGTTGTCCCATACACCAAAAGTTGGGTGTTCAATTTCTGGTCAGGACACATACTTAGGTTATGGGTTCAACATGATGTGTATGGGAGGCAACTGATCATTATTTCTCTCTCTCTTTCTCCCTTCCCTTCCTCTCTCTCTAAAATATACCCCCCTCCCACATATCCTTGGGTAAAGAAAAAAATAGTGGCTCTAACACTATAGTAGTTATCAGTAGTATTTGTTGAAACCATCGTACTTTGATTCATGAACAAATCAAAATAAGATGACTCCTTGAGGTAATGAGTGACTTGAGAAGCAGTGTGATGTAATACAACGGAATACAAATTGGCCTAAAAGTTAAAAGATCTGGATTCATATTTGTTTCACAGAAGTGGTTCATGGTTTTGGATTTCTGAGCTTCTTTGAACCTTAGCTTTAGCATCTATAAAATGGGGGTAACAGCACCTTTCTTGTTTTCCTTCCACTGGTTTATTTTAAGGATCAACTGAGATTTTTTTTAAGTACTGCCTACATATTGGCTGTTTATTTTATTTTATTATTATTTAGTATTAAGAGCCAGATACTGAAAGGGCTGCTGAAGAATTTTCAGGCTCTTGTCCTCTTTGAGGTGAACATGAAGTAAAGGCAGCAAGAATATGGGGCTTATGTATCTGTAACTCTCTATATCTAGCTTATCCAGACCATGTTTTGCTGCTAGCCTCTGCTAAGCCCATTTTACTGCTCCCTTTGCTTGGCCTACACCATCCCCTCAGCCCAAGAGCAGTTCAAGGATGAATTGTGATAGGAGTGCCAAGGATCATGCAGCAACAGCAAGACCCCCCTCTTGGAGACTCCTGCGTTTGTGCACTTGGCATTACTGCCTGGACCACTTGCATCCTCGTTGCCTCATTTGTCTCTGTCTATTTGCTGCTAATGGCTCTAGCAATAGCATCTTTTATTTTCTTGCTCAAGGATGTCTGATGCTTCTGAAAGCTTTTTTCTCTCATGCTGCTGAGAAAACACAAGATTTTAAGAGACTAGGCTAAAAGACAGATGTAGGGTTTGATGACCAGCAAAGGCCCTCGACTTGCAGTATCCAGCCTCTTCAAAGATAGGTCCTGTAGTGTGGGTTGTGATTTAACCACTCTGTCTTTGCGTTTTCAGGGAGTCGACGAGTTGAAGATGAAGCCCAGAGCAGAGTGCTGTTCTCCCAAGTTCTGGTTGGTGTTGGCTGTCCTGGCTGTGTCAGGCAGCAGAGCTCGTTCTCAGAAGAGCGCCCCCAGCATTGGCATCGCTGTCATCCTCGTGGGCACTTCAGACGAGGTGGCCATCAAGGATGCCCACGAGAAAGATGACTTCCATCATCTCTCTGTGGTGCCCCGTGTGGAGCTAGTAGCCATGAATGAGACCGATCCAAAGAGCATCATCACCCGTATCTGTGACCTCATGTCGGACCGGAAGATCCAGGGGGTGGTGTTTGCTGACGACACTGACCAGGAAGCCATCGCCCAGATCCTTGACTTCATTTCAGCCCAGACTCTCACCCCCATCCTGGGCATCCACGGGGGATCCTCTATGATCATGGCAGACAAGGTAAAAGCAGGCTGCAGTGAGAAGAGTCTGGTTGGTTTGAATCAAGAACTAAATGATCCCTTTGTTTTGATGCAAAACTGAATTATGAAAGATGGAAGGTTGTTAACCAGAATGCACTGAGTGGATAGACCAGGGATTAGTCTAATCGCTTTGAGATGAAAGGGAGGGAAAGATGATGTCATCTAGTTATGCATAGAGTTTTGCACAGCTTTGTGTGTCCATTTCTTTGTAAATGGATTCCCTGAAATGACTAAGAGATAGAGAAGCTTGTAGCTCTGTAATCCGTTTTCTTCAAATACGCATATGAATAGCTCCTTCAAAATTTTGTTTTTTTAATTTATTTTTTTAAATCTTCACCTGAGGATGTTTTTTCCATTGATTTTTAGAAAGAGTGGAAGAGAGAGGGAAAGACAGAGGGAAATATCAATGTGAGAGAAATGCATCAATTGGTTGCCTCCTGCATGCGCCCTGACCAGGGCCTGGGCCGGGGAGGAGCCTGCAACTGAGGTACGTGCCCTTTACCGGAATTGAACCCAGGACCTTGGGTCTGCAGGCTGACACTATCTACTGAGCAAAACTGGCTAGGGTGCTCCTTCAAAATTTTAAAGTAGAGTGTGCTCCATTCTTCCTTCATAATACATATTGTTTACCCATATCAGTTTCAAGAATATGCAACAAAAACTCCTTTGAGGTGGGTAATAATATTTCTCCTTGAGGATACAAATACCACAGAGAAGTACTTCTTGCTAAGGTGTCCGTGCTCATCACACATCAGTCTATGTATTTGAGTGTATTTTAACCCATAGAACCAGTAGCAGCTTCCTCATGCTTACATTTGAAGGCAATGGTCTGTAACCTTGTTTGCACGTTGCAATCACCTAAACAGCCTTAAACACTACCAATGCCTGGTTCCACCCACAAAGATTCTGATTATTGGCCTAGGGTACTGCCTGAGGTTTAGAATTTTTAAAAGCTCCCCTGATGATTCTAGTGTGCAATTAAGGCTAAGGACCACTGCTTTTAGGCCTCAAATACATCCTAGTCACTCGTACATTAATATTGGATTGTCTTATGAATAGATGCTTATTCTCTAACCATAGAAAGTTGTGTTGTGGTTATGTTTTCACATTTTAAACTTATTCAGTTATTTTTTCCTTGCTTGATTGCTTAGGTACAGCACTTCTCAATACATATTGTCCTTCACAGTTATTTCTATCTCAGATGGATTCATTTCACAAGTACAATACTTTTTTTCTTTTCTTTTTTATCACTTTGGGTTTTTAAACATTTTAAAATTGTTTCTACCTTTTCGTTGTCATCTTATACTTCTTAAAAATCACTTTCAAAACTGCCATTAGTTTTTTACTTAAAAGACATGCTGTAGGGTTAATGATATTTGCAAATACCTCACAACCTAGCACAGACACCACACGCATGCTCCTTGGCCAGTTGAGACCCATTACAGTGCAGGGCTTACCAGAGTAAAGTAACCTTGCCTGATCACTATTGCCATCTGTTGGCAGCAGGCAGAGATAATGAAGTGGAGGAAGTTCGGTAGTATCTGAGAAAGATATTGAAAGGGAAAGATGTTAGAATCAAATGCTGGCAAGAGAAGCCCTTGCTAAGAGAATGGAGATAAACTTAATCAGAATGGAAAATATAGACCAACTATGGCAAAACCTACTGAGTGTTTTGTTAACATTTTCCTAAGCAAGTTATATTTTAGCAGCGGTATTTTGTCTTCTTTTTTTAAATTAAATCTTTATTCTGAAAGTATTACATATGTAATAAACTATTAGCAGTGGTATTTCGAGGGCACAATATGGCACTGAAAAATGCCAAGGTGGATGAGCCAAAATTTTGAAACAAATAAGTGCCCATTTATTTTGAGAGCAAGAAGGTAAAAATGATTTTTTTTTTTCTTATATGGGCTATTGTGCAACCTACGTTATTTTAGGTCCACTCCACCTCACCCCCAGCCCTAGTAAAAGTGGTTATTGGTTAAATCGATTGGTTGCTTCTCTGTTGTGTCTCTTACAAATGCTTAATAATAATATGATAATATGAACTAAGATGCAGATCATGTGGGCAGACTGGGCTCTTTTGTCCACTGATGTATCCTAGGTGCTTTAGAGTATCTACCATATGCTGGGCACATAGTGGTTTGCATGCATTGTTTTATTTAATATTAGAGGCGCGATGCATGGAGATTTGTGCAAGAATGTGCCTTCCTTCCCCTGGCTGCCGGCATCGCCTTTGCTCCGGCCCGGAGCCGCCTTTCCGCTTTCCCATGCTGCCCAGAGGCCCAGAGCAGCTGGGGTGGTGTGGAACACCTGCGTCCTGCCCTGCCCCTGGCCGCTTGGTGCCTGTGTATGCAAATTAACCTGCCATCTTTGTTGGGTTAATTTGCATACTCACTCCTGATTGGCTGGTGGGTGTCGTGAAAGTATGGTCAATTTGCATCTTACTCTTTTTATTAGTGTAGATTCTTATAACCCAGTGAGCTAAATGGTATTATTTATCTCCATTTGACATGTGGGGAAACTGAGGCTCAGAGAGGTTACTTAACATATCCAAAATGACTTAGCAAGTAACTGGCAGCCAGGACTAACATTGGTTGCTGGCTCCATGTGCAAGAAAATGGAGAGGCTGGTTAGTACCTCACGTAACTTCCTACTCTTTACTTTCTCCTCTGTGGTGGACGTTATCTACCTACATGCAATTCACCCCTTGATTCATAATGGCAATAGTGGAATCTGACTAGAGGAGAGAATGAGTGAGAATGTGACTAGCACTTAGGGGTAGCACACTTCCATCAAGGGCCCATTGGTTACCCCTTCTAGGGGAAAGGGAGATTGAGGCCAGTGAGGTGGATTTTTCTAGGTCACTGTAGTGAGATCCCCCTCTGATCTCTTTCCCCTGAGCCCTCCCACCATTGCTACCAACCCAAATACCCGCCTTATCTTTTTTCTCCATTATAAAAGGGAGATAGGCAATGATTTTTAGGCAGTTTCCTAAAAGAGCCTAAATAATGTCTGATTTTTGACCTAAAAAGAAGAGCTTCTGAAAAATAGGTAGGAAGAGGAAAAAGAAGAAGGGAGAAGGTCCTGATTGCATGGAAGCCAGAAAGCTGACGGCTCAGTCACAAGGGGTCAGATGCCTGATGGGTTAGCTGGTGGCTGCAGAGAAGGGCGCAGCAGGAACTCCCGCCCCGAGAAGGCAGTGGGGCCATGATTCCAGAGAGCTGGGCAGAGGAACATTCTCAGGCTTAAACAATTTGCATGAAGGTAATAAAAAGAATGTTCCAGATTTCAGAGAAATAAGGTTTTGGGTCAAGTTTCAAAAATGAAACACCTCAAATTCTAAGGTTAGTTTTTAAAAATAGAAGTTTATTTTTAAGTACCGTGACCACATTCCATAAACATAGAATGAGGACACATAGTTCCACGACTATGAATCAACTATGATGCAACAGGACAAAACATTTGAAAGTGGAACTGATGCAGAAATTCTGAGAAACACAATTCACTTTAAAGTATAGTTGCCATCCAAAAGATGAGAAATTAGCTTTCCATTTTGCTTCCCCATTCTAGAAGATAGGTAATTGCCACTCCATTTTTTTGTTGTTAATCCTTACCGGCAGATGTTTTTCCATTGCTTTGCAGAGAGAGTGGAAAAGAGGGAGGGGGAAAGAGACAGAAGAGAGAGAGAGAGAGAGAAACATCAGTGTGAGAGAGACATCAATTGGTTTCCTCAAACATGCACCCTGATAAGGCTGGGCTCTCACCTGCAACCAAGGTGTGTGCCTTTGAATGGCAGTCGAACCTGTGACCCTTCAGTGTGTGGGTCGGCACTAACTGCTGAGTCACACTGGCCAAGGCTTACCTCTCCATTTTAACTTAGCTTTTGTTTGTTTGTTTGTTTGTCTGAGGTAGAATGCACTTATTAAGTGTCCTTGTGGAAGATTGCATTACAGGGATGAAGTCCCTGATTCAAGGGATTGGTGATGGAAGAAAGACAGCATGATTATAAAGCTTTTTGACAAAAAGAGTGAGACATAGGTTCAGCATGTGGTCAAATGGCATGTGCTCACTTTTTTGTATATGTTGATGAATCAGTACAAACATTAATTAGTGTTCTGCTTTCCCAGTGAGGAAGTGCACCTTCTACCATGGCCAAAAGAAGCATGGGAACCAGAGAGTAGAGCTGTTCAAAGATCAGAATATGGAGTCAGTGGGTTTCAACCATCACTTCCTAGATGTAGGGATCTGGACTATTCACCTATCACTGTAAACTGTTTCCTTGCCTGTATAATGGAGATAATAGCATATTCATCATAGGGTTTGTGAAGATTAAATGAGATAATACATAGTAAATGCTTCACTAAGTATCCAGCATAACATTCAGCAGGCTAAGCTGAAGGTTCTATGGAACAGTTTGAAGAAAGGGAGGTTTCATGATACAGGAAAATAATGGGAATTGAACAGAATCACAGCCAACTGTAGAGACATTTCTGAACTGGAGACCAACTACCTTTCTCCTTCAATGGCTGTGAAGTATGGGTGGGAGCCGTGGCCTGCCCTGCCAGGGCAGCTGAGGCTCATCAGTGATACAGCCACACGGGCATGTTCAGTTAGAGACGAGCTCTAATAAAGAAAGAACTGCTGGCGCTTGTAACAGAAAGACTGCTTACAATAGTAACAGAGACGGTTTAAAAATGAATGAGGTGATTTTTGGCAGTTCCTCACCTGAATATAGGGAGTCTGTTTTATTTTTTCTTGTTATAATTGTTTTTATTCTCTTTGAGATTCTGGACTTAGGATGCCCATCTGAATCCAAATAACAAACTAAAGCTGGACATATTTCCATTTCTTTCCAGGAGGTTCCTTGCTGACTTGTTGAAGTTTTTCTTGGGTTTTCATATTTTAGCACAGAGAGGTTAAGTAACTAATCTGGGATATCACAGCTTATGAGCAATGGGACTGGGAATCGAATCCCAGAAGTACCCATTTTGAAGCCTGTGTTTTCTATGTATACTGCCTCAAAAACATTATAATAAGAATTATAAATTATAAGTTCTGAGTTTTAGATTCAAATTTCATGAGCTTTGGAAATTTAGGTAAACAAAGCACTTAAGCTACATGATACTCAGTTTACAGTTTATAAGATTTAAATTTTGTTTTCTGCTTTACCCACTTCACAACATTTTGAAGAGAAAATGAAATAAAATATGTGAAAAATTATGGAGAAACACTGTTTAAACATATACTTTCGATGAGAGAAATAAGGAATGGTGATGGAGAAAGGTCGGCTTATTGACCTTTCTTTGTTACTGGCATTAGGACCAATGAAAATTGCTTGGGCAAGAGGTGGGTAGGAAAACAGAAAGTGGAAGGTACAGTGGGATTGGACAACAGGATATAAGAACCATTCTTTAAAGAGGGCCTGGGGTGGGGCTGGGGTGGGAGAAGGCTGGAAAAGTTTAATGGAGGGGAAAAGGAGGACCTATGTAATACTTTCAACAATAAAGATTAAAAGAAAAATAACCTGCAAGAATGGGAGAGGAAAAGGTATGCTGAGTAAGAGTCAGGGCCTGGAAATAGATGGCTTGCTCAGAGTGCAGTACAGTAGCTAAAATATGCACCAGACTCCAAATCTTGTTTCTCATTGATGGACATGTTAAAATAACCTTACTCTGGAATCTATTGCTCTGTTTCTCACTTGCTTGCTTGAGACTTGCTGCTTTGAATAGCACTGTGCAGAGAGCCACATTTTGGAATCCAACTGACCCCATCTTTTCCTGATCTCCCCACATCTCTCTCCCCACCCTTCAACTCAACACACCAAGTGGCAAAGTATTTGGAGAGAGTAGATGAGCTAGCAGTAGTGTGTGACACTGTAAATAGTCTCTGGCCTTCCCATTGCTCATGTGGGTTTCCATGTCCAACACAATCTTGAAACCAAGAGACCTGTGCTACTCATACATTACTCTGTGCCTCTTGGACCATTTTGGTGTTTTTAGTTTTACCATGCTTTTAGTTGTTTGTCAGATGGTATTCTCTGGGACAGAGCACACTGTGGTGTTCGGGTATTTCTTGGATGAAGAGGATTAAGTCATAGAGGTGGGAAAGGCAATAGGCTAAAGAAGCTAATAAAGTATGCCAACTTGAAACACTTATTCTCAAATTGTGCCAGGCACGATGTTAATGACCATTTTAATACTTAGGCAATGCTGTGAGGTAAGTAGTATTATTCTTTGGTTGATGGGGAAACTAAATCAGAGAGTTTATGTACCTGGCCAAAGTCACATAGCTAGAGATAGAGTGGGACTAGGATCTGATTCCAGGGATGTTTGACCTTAAAAAACATTTTTGGTTGACTTTTCATGTCCCAGTCCACACCCTGAGGCAATCAGAAAAAGCTAGGATAGAATGGCCTGCCTGGAGGTCTGGTACTCCTCACCCATTGTCCCTACTTCCCTGAACTGTACTTTGGGGGAAGATGGGTGGGCAGTTCTCTCTAACAGGCTGTAGATATTGCAGTGATGCAGCCCTCAAGTCTGTCTGAATTTCAGCCTTTCCACCTGCTTCTGTGGAATGTGTTTTTCCTTGGCCAACATATCCTTTCTTTTAAAATTGCAGCCAGGGTTTGCTTTCAAGAGACTGGCTACTTGAAGTTCAGGTACAGTTTTAATGCTTAAAAAAACTAAGGCCCCAGAAATTGCTTTAGGCATTTGTAGAAATAAGGATGCTTGGTGCTAGAAAGTAACACATGAGCCGTCACTTCTCATGCATCCCCCAGGAAGGTGAAGAGGAAGGTTGTGGCACAGTGCGAAGAACAGGCAGCCCTTGAAGCCAATAGGCTTGAGCTACCTGCATTCCCAGCCATGTGACCTTAGTTGTGCTTTTAAACATTTAGCTCAAATTTTTCATTTGTAAAATGGGGACAAAATAACACCTGGTTTGTAGTGAACCTTATGAAACACTGTCTCCAGAGCTTGGTAAACAGTAGGCCCTCAGTACACACTATTTTATTTTTTCATATACCAGACCTTATGTAAATCACTGAGGAAAATGGGATCCTAATGTTTTCCTGTTGACTGAAAGAGAAGAGTTTGTGATGATAATACCCACATATTAGGCCTGATGCATGAATAGCGGCTCAGTGGGTTCTACCTGTGTAGTGATAAAATTACTGATGGTCACATGATTAGGTCTTATGGAGGTTCTTAAAGCAGAGACATACAGTGATTTCAATAAATGAAATCACTTAGTGGTCCACACATAGGATATAAGCAATGAAGATAAGTCAAGAGGATTAGCAAAGAAAGCATAGCAAAGTAAAATAGTGTCTGAATTCAGGGTCACTCAGAGATTTGGAAGTGCTGATATATAAGAAAAAGTGAACTATTAAATGAGAGAGATATGAAGGTATTAAGTAAGAAGTGGTATTATATTTTAGGCACAGGAAGGCAGTTAATTTGTTAAATGTCATCAGATGATTTTTAATTGATGACACTGATGTTGCTGAAAAACTCGTTGGATTATGATTTCTATACCACGAGTATATTTTTATTCCTCTTTATGAGACTTCTGTGATTCTTTTGCCTTATTTATAGATACTAGATCTATAATTTATTCAAAATTATATTTTGACTAGAGTCCCGGTGCACGAAATTTGTGCATGGTGGTGGGGGGTGTGGGTCCCTCAGCCCAGCCTGCACCCTCTCCAATTTGGGACCCCTTGAGGGATGTCCGACTGCCCATTTAGGCCTGATCCCAGTGGGCAGTCGGACATCCCTCTCACAATCCAGGACTGCTGGCTCCCAACCGCTCACCTGCCTGCCTGCCTGATTGCCCCTAACTGCTTCTGCCTGCCAGCCTGATAATCCCCTAACCACTCCCCTGCCAGCCTGATTGACGCCTAGCTGCTCCCCTGCCAGCCCAATTATCCCTAACTGCCCTCCCCTGCCAGCCTGGTCAACCCTAACCACCCTCCCCTGCTGGCCTGGTTGCCCCCAACTGCCCTCCCTGCAGGCCTGGTCACCACCAACTGCCCTCCCCTGCTGGCCCAGACACCCTAACTTCCTTCCCTTGCCAGCCTGGTCACCCCTAACTGCCCTCCCCTGCAGGCCTGGTTATCCCTAACTGCCCTCACCTGCTGGCCTGGTCTCCCCCAACTGCTCTCCCCTGCTGGCCTGGTCTCCCCCAACTGCTCTCCCCTGCTGGCTCGGTCACCTCCAACTGCCCTCCACTGCAGGCCTGGTCCCCCCCAACTGCCCTCCCCTGCCAGCCTGAACACCCCCAACTGCCCTCCCTTGCAGGCCTTGTCCCTCCCAACTGCCCTCCCCTGCAGGCCTTGTTCCTCCCAACTGCCCTCCCCTGCTGTCCATCTTGTGATGGCCATCTTGTGTCCACATGGGGGCAGCCATCTTTGACCACATGGGGCAGCCATCTTGTGTGTTGGAGTGATGGCCAATTTGCATATTACCCTTTTATTAGATAGGATTTTATGATTTAGAATAAAATATTAGATATTGTTATTTTATTCCAAATTATATTTTTATTTTGTGATAGACTTAAAAATATGGCATCACAATTATACTTGAACACAGTGGTGCATATATTTTTTTGAATTAGTGTTTTGGGTTTTTTGGATAAGTTCCCAGAAGTGGAATGAATTGCTGGGTCATAAGACAGTTCCATTTTTAATATTTTGAGGTAATTTCATACCTTTTTCCATAGTGGCTGCACCAATCTGCATTCCCTATGTTCATTGTAGCATTATTTACAATAGCCAAGATTTGGAAGCAGCCCAAATGTCCATCAGTAGATGAATGGATAAAAAAGCTGTGGTGCATTTGTAAAAAAGAAGTAAATCTTACTCTTTGTGACAGCATGGATGGACCTGGAGAACATTATGCTAAGTGAAATATGCAAGTCAGAGAAAGATAAGTGCCATATGATTTCACTCAGATGTGGAATCTAATGAACAAAATGAACTAACAAGCAAAATAGTGACAGACTCTTAGATAGAGTAGGCTGATAGCTGTTAGGGGGAGAGGAGCTAGGTGGGTAGGGTAGAGGGATTGAGCAAAGAAGAAAAAATAGAGAAAAAACTCATGGACACAGACAACATTTGATTGCCAGAGGCAGAGGGGGTGAAGGGAGGTGGAAGAGAGTATAGAGGGGATAAATGGTGATGGAAGGAAATGGGACTTGAAGTGGTGAACACACAATACAGTGCACAGATGATGTGTTATAAAATTGTGCACCTGAAACTTGTATCATTTTGTTAACCAGTGTCACCTCAATAAATTAGATTGAAAGGACACAAATAAAATCTCAAAAAATATATTTGATTCTAAGGATCTAGCAGGCATGAGAGTAATATTGAAGCCAATTTTTATTTCATTTTTTTGAGGACAAAAATAGTTTATTGATGTTGTTCTGTTTTACAGGGACAAAGAATACCCAAATTATCATGGGTCATTATACGGTTACAATGAGAAAGGGAACTAACATTGATTGATCATTTATTTTTGTCAAGCTCTGAACTAGTCATCTTACATGAGCTTACATATGTTGTTTCATTCAATTCTTTCACTGAATTTATGAGGCATGTATTTTGCCTCCATTTTGCAGGTGAGGAAATTGTAGATCAGAGAGGTTAACTGTTTTGCCCAAGACCTTTAGGTAGTGACTCACTCACAGTGGCTGGTGCTTATTGATATCTCAGAACAAGGTGCCTGGAGATGGAGACCCCTGGGGTGGTTCAGTGATGCAGTGATGTCAAGCCTGACCTCTGGGGTTCTCTTGGCATTTTTGTCATGGTTACAAGGTGTCTGCCCTAGCCCTAGGCATCCTGTCAAAAGTCAAAGAAGGACACACCTGGGGCTGGGTATTAGATCAGGAAAAGTCTTCCCCATATCTTTGATTGCATGAGCCCAGTATTAGGTGGCCAACCCTGAGGAGAGAGGGTGCGGGGCTTTCTGGTGAAGGCAGAAAGTGGGCAAGGGTTGGGAACGGGTTAGTCAGCAGTTTCTCTCAAAGGAAGTAAGTGGCAGCTTGGAAATTCAATCAATATTCGTGTGATTCTAAATCCCAAATATTTCTCATCTCTCATTAGCCCTGCTTCACACCAAACCCTGCTTTTGTGCCCTTGGTCCAGTCTCCCCATGGGTCCTCCAGAACGAGGACCTTGATTCATTTGTGTTTTTGCTTTTCCCCTTAATTATCAGTTTGTTCCTCCCTGCTGGCATCTTCTTTCTAGCTTAATGGTCCACAGGAGATGTTTGGAATGTATTGGGGAAGGTCGTTTTTTTTTTTTTTTTAATGTCATAATGACTGGTTTTGCATGTGTGTCTGTGTGTCTGTCTGTGTGCTACTGGCACTTGGAACCTGCAAACCAGGCATGTTAAGTGTCCTGCAGTATGTGTGATAGCACTTAACAGTCAAGAGTATTTTTACCCAAAATATCAATTTTGTCCTCATTGAACATGCTCAAATCTCTCTGAGTTAACAAACAAACAAACAAACAAACACGAAAGCTTTCCTTGATGTGGGCTTTCCCTCCTTTCTCTCCATTTCAAGGTTCAGCTCTTTAAAAGGTAGTCTGAAATTGCTGTTTTCACATCCTCATCTCTCACTTTCTACAAAATGCCAAATCCAATGGACTTTTTAAGTCTTTCTTGACCTCCTGTAGCATTGAACACTGTTGACCCTTTTAGTGCTATTCCAACAATTTTGATGACAAGAGTAATTATATTTGTCACAAGTTTGGTGACAGTGGGAATAGAAAAAGTAGAATTTAGAATATGGGTGGGTCATATAAGTGGAAATGTCTAAGTAAGCAGTTGGATTTGAGCCTGGAAGAAAGAGAGTGATTTGGGCTGGAAATAAAGATATGAGCCTCATTTAGCAAGGAGGGGTTAGTTGAAACAAGGAGGATGTGTGAGATGCTTTAGAACTGACATGTGGATTGAGGAGAAAAGTGTGTCAAGGACAAATCCTAATTTTTTATTCTAAACCATAAAATCAAACCCCATCAATTGAGGGATGACCAGAAAATAAAGGAGCTAAGATAGAATTATTAGAGAGGTAAGAAGAGAACCAGAAGAAACAGGAAAGAGGGGCATTATAGAAACCAAGAACCAGGAGAGAGGGCAGTATAGAAACCAAGAACCAGGAGAGAGGGCAGTATAGAAACCAAGAGCAGGAGAGAGGGCAGTATAGAAACCAAGAGCAGGAGAGAGGGCAGTATAGAAACCAAGAGCAGGAGAGAGGGCAGTATAGAAACCAAGAACCAGGAGAGAGGGCAGTATAGAAACCAAGAACCAGGAGAGAGGGCAGTATAGAAACCAAGAACCAGGAGAGAGGGCAGTATAGAAACCAAGAGCAGGAGAGAGGGCAGTATAGAAACCAAGAACCAGGAGAGAGGGCAATATAGAAACCAAGAACCAGGAGAGAGGGCAACATGGAAACCAAGAACCAGGAGAGAGGGCAGTATAGAAACCAAGAACCAGGAGAGAGGGCAGTATAGAAACCAAGAACCAGGAGAGAGGGCAGTATAGAAACCAAGAGCAGGAGAGAGGGCAGTATAGAAACCAAGAACCAGGAGAGAGGGCAGTATAGAAACCAAGAACCAGGAGAGAGGGCAACATGGAAACCAAGAACCAGAAGAGAGGGCAGTATAGAAACCAAGAACCAGGAGAGAGGGCAGTATAGAAACCAAGAGCAGGAGAGAGGGCAGTATAGAAACCAAGAACCAGGAGAGAGGGCAGTATAGAAACCAAGAACGGGGAGAGAGGGCAGTATAGAAACCAACAACCAGGAGAGAGGGCAGTATAGAAACCAAGAACCAGGAGAGAGGGCAGTATAGAAACCAAGAGCAGGAGAGAAGGCAGTATAGAAACCAAGAACCAGGAGAGAGGGCAGTATAGAAACCAAGAGCAGGAGAGAGGGCAGTATAGAAACCAAGAACCAGGAGAGAGGGCAGTATAGAAACCAAGAACCAGGAGAGAGGGCAGTATAGAAACCAAAATGGAGTTCTAGGAAGGGAGCAGTTAACCACTCTGGATCAACCCAGACCACTTCCTTCCCCTCACCAGGGTTCTCCAGTGAGGAAGCCTGGTTATCAAGTCCCCTCCCTGCCTTGCACTCCTGTGACCTCAGTGCTGCACTCCTTTTTTTCTGAACTGCCACATGCCACGTGGTAGCTCACCCGTGTGGTTCCTTAGACAATCAAATCTGATTGTTACACTTTCATTGAACACCCTACACTGGCTTCCCATGGTTTGGAATTTGACATCCTCTTTGATCTGGTCCCAGGCCACCTCTCCAGGATTTTCTCTTAACCTCCCCGCCCTTGAACAATAATATCAAGTCACACTAAATTATTTGCAGCTCCCTGAATGGGCCTGGCCATTTTACGTCTCTGTGATTTTGTGTGTGCTACTTCCTCTCCTTAGAATATCCTCTTCCATGTCCATCCAGAAACACCTACTCACTTTTAGAGAGAAGTCATGGCACTTCTATGAACCTTTTTCTGACTCTCATCTTCACAAGATTGACTGTTGTTGTTTTTTTTGCACATCACCTGTGCCCTTTTAATACTTTTACTGTAATTGTCTTATTTACCTATCTGTCTCACTTGGTATTCAACAGACTCATTGTGGGCCAGGGCTATGATTTACTGATTTTTGTATTCTCAGCATATGCCACAGTATCGGGAGCATAGTAGTAGCTAAGTTTTATTAAACAATTAATGATTATTAAACTGTGCTTTCTCTATAAACATTATAGTGGTTTGGAATAGTGCCCCTGCCTCCCCAAAAAGATATGTTTATGTGTCAACTCCTAGAACCCGTGGATGGGACTTTATTTGGAAAAAGGATCTTTGTAGATGGAATTAAATTAAGGATTTTAGGTTGAGGTCATCTTAGATTAGCCAGCTTGGCTGGGTGGGCCTTAAATCCAAATGTCCTTATAAAAGACAGAACAGGGGAAGACATAGACATAAAAGAAGTCCTTGCAGAGACAGCAGTGAGAGTTATTTAGCCACAAGCCAAGGAAGCCACCAGAAGCTAGAAGAATCAAAGAAAGATTCTCCCTTAGAGTCTTTGGAGGGAACAGGACCCCACCAACCTTGATTTCAGGCTTCTGGCCTCCAGACCTGTGAGAAAATAAACTTCTGTTGTCTTAAGCCACCAAATGTGTGGTAATTTGTTATGGCAGCCCTAGGAACGTAACATACACGTCAGAGTTAAGAGGAGAATCTCTGGGATCTCACTGCCTAAGTTGTTTTCGGGCTCCACCATTTACTGTGTGACCTTTGACAAATTACTTAACTTCTCTGATCCTTAGGCTCCTCATCTATAAAAAAGTAGACTCTATTTCTTAGGGTTACCAAGTAAAGTTATTAAAAGTGCTTAGAAAAGGCCTGGCAAATAGTAGGAACCAGTAAGTGTGCACCTGTGGGAGGTATTCAGTAAGTCTCAGTGGATAAATGAATGAATGAGGGGGGTGATGTAAACAGAAACACAGGCCATCAACAGGATGATCTAACGTTGGATGATCTAATGTCACCTGTTTCTGTGGTAATTGGGCCTGCTCTTGGGAGCTCTCTGCAAAGGTGGCAGGTGCTCTGAAATTCTGGTCCCTCCCAGGCCTGGGACATGCCAAAAGGTGAAGTGTTGATGTTCTGTTTAGCTGTTCTACCACTGAGGCCTTGGTGGAACTACCGTGTAGTGAAGTTTGTCTTTAGTGCTAGTTCTTCCCTTTCTGCACTTTTCTATCCTTGTTTTGTGTTTGCTTCTTTGTTTTTTGTGCGTACGCATGTATTTTCACATGTGGCTGTCAGCACCTTTATCCTTCCCAGTGCCCTGGATGGTGCCTCTCCCAGTCCTGAGGCTGCCCTCCCAATCCAGAGTCCTCATGCTGTCAGGGTTTTTTCTTCACTCTCAAATCCTGCTCATTTTCCTTCTATTCCCTTTCATTCTATACTTTTCAGAGTACTTGTCACCACTGAAATTAATCACAATAGGTTATTTACTAGCTGTCTGCCCCACTAGACTCCAAGTTTCATAGGGCAGGGACTATGTCTTTTTCATTTTTGTTCCCTTAGAATCCTAACATATAGCTTGGCACATAGTGAGCCCTTAATACATATTTATTAAATGTGTAAATGGATTAATTATTTCAGTGCAGCACATGTCAGTTGCAATGAAGAGAAAAGTACTTTAATCTCAAATAAAAATGGTTGGTAGGCGTTCTCTCTGGTTATAGGCAAATATATTCATTATCTCCCTCTAGTCTCCTGTCTCCATAACCATTTCCTTCTTCACACCTGCCTGATACCAGCAATCAGCAACACTCACATCTCAGGTCCACTTTCTAGCAGGCAGAAATGGCAAAAGAGCTATCTCAGATTAGGAGTGCAGTCTGAGGTAGCAGAAGAAATTTCTTTCATGCAAAGCACTCAGGCACCAGTGATAATCTTGACTTCATTAGCCCTCTTTCAAAGGAGGAAGCAGAAAGAAAGAAACTTTTTTTAAAGTTTCAAAAGACAAAGTATGCAATTTATCTAACATGCTAATTAGCAAGATATCACCAACTAATTTAATCAATGCAATTAAGTTTCCAAAGGTAGTAGCAAGAGATTTTGAAACTTCCTTTAGCCAACAACATTCTTGCTCATTTACGTATTCATTTATTCAAAAATATCTATTATGCATCTCCTGGGTGTCAGGAACTGCTTGAGGTCCTGGAGATGTAGTCAATATGAGAGGCATGTCTTCGTGGTGCCTTGACTGACAATAAAGGAACACATAAATTAAACAATATTATTTGAGGTGGTGGCAAATGCTTTAATAAAAAGAGCAGGAAGGCACTATCTTAGATAAGGCTGTCAGGGATGGTCTCAGAGGAGGAAGCACTTGCGATTTGTATGATGAGAAGGATCAAGACTTGTGAAGATCTGAGGAGCAGCAGCATTTTGTCAGAGAGAACAGCAATGCTAAGGCCTTGAAGTGGGGGCATGTATGTTGTTTTTGATGAGTAGCAGGAAGGTCAGTAGAGTTGGAGTGTGGCGGGCCATGTGGGCAATGACAGAAAGTAAGGTGGAAAGGTATTCTAGGGCCAGGTCAGGTGGAGCCTGTGAGTCTTGCAGAATTGGATGTTTTTAAATTTCACCCGAGAAGGTGTAAGTGATATAACTTGATTTAGCATCTTTTTAGATGGAAGTTGGTATAGTTGATGGAATATATACCATAACTCTTGGCTCCACCTTTTAGCAGCTGGGTAACCTCTTGCCATGTTGTGTGAATTGTGTGATCTGTTTTTTCCTCATTTATATGATGGGGTCAATACTCTTCAACCTTGAAGAACTATTCTGAGATAAAATGAAATAACCTTGTAGGGACTCATTACTCTTTCAGGCACATACCTGGTTTTGAATAAATGACTGCCATTATTATTTCTAGTAGTGTTTAAATACAAATTCCTCTTGAATCAGGCATCATTTCCTTTTGTATGTCTATGAACTATGCAGTTTTTTTTACTTCTTTGTTTTTACAAAATTTGTTCATAGATTTGCAAACAAATTAGCAAAACAATATAGGAAGGTAGAAGCAATGTGACTGACATTACTCTAACTAAATAGCTACCTATCCTTTTGGGATAGCATCTCATGGCCAATTCCCAGACTTATGTCTATGTAATTGCAGCCTGTTATAATTTCCCCTCTTTCCAAAAGGGGGTGATGGCATTGAGAAGACTGCACAGGGAATGGAGCAGCTGGGATAAGATTTTGGGGTGAGGGGCATGGGCATTGACAGTGGGAGATAGTGTAATGCTACCAGTGAGTGTAGCCTGCCTTGAACTGAAAATTCCTGGCATACCCCCAGGTCCTCATGGCCTGCCACCATGTGTCTTGGATGTATTCTGTTGCCTTGACTACATGAGGTCCAGAATTGTAGCGAGCAGCAGCCTTCAACTTTTCAGTATCACGTTGCTAGGACAACAGACTCCATGGGAAGCCAGGCTTCACTGTAGTTTCTGTATGCAGTTTCTGTCTGCTGTTGCCACCCACCCCTCTCTCCTACTCCTCCTGCCTATCCTTATTCCCACTGCCTTCCATCTGTATTCTTTTTTCTTTTGCCTCCATAGATCCACTTGAGCATAAAACTTTCAGCTCCTTCCAACTCCTTTGGCTTTCATTCTTTTACTATTCCAGTCTTCTCATTGCTTATATAAAAGCAAATACTGTAAATTCTCAAATAATGAAGCTGCATGACATAATAAATTGAAGGGATGATGGTAATGAAGGAGTTCAAAAACATCAAGAAAGGGTGAAAGGAGCTTGATATAATTTCTATAGTTGGGTTGTATGGCAGTGGTTCTTAAATTGAGTGGACCTTAGAATCAACAGAGAAGTTTAAAATTATTATTGTTATTATTGTTTTAAAAATATAGATCCTCTGGTCCCATTCTCAAGTATTCTGATTTTATAGGTTTTGAGTAAAGCCCCAGCAATTGCTGTTTTCACAAAGTTCTCCCAAGGGATTCTGAAGATCTATTTGTTGGGCTTTCTTTTTATGGTCCCCAATGCAGTTCATTCATGTGGCTGCTTAAGAATGATTAAGAGGGAGGAAAAGGAGTAGGAGAGAGATGAGGAGAGGCTAAAGGCAATGAGGAAGAGAGCAAAGGAAACCAGAAGTGAGGGGGCATTTTGACAATAACTAGAGGCAATAGAGTTGGGGGTGGGAACAGTCAACCACCAGATGTCAGGTTCAAGGACCATGTTGGCTCTGACTTGCAGTTGGAATGCAGGCTAAGAGTCTTGGCCTAGAATTGATTAGCATGCTCTTTTTGTTGTCTTTTGAATCTTGGGTTTCCAGGTTTCTGGGAGATCAGGGTGGGTTAAATCTTGAATTTTAGAATTAGTTAGGGCTATTCTGTTACCCCTTTAAAAAAAACAAGTGCCCTCTATGTGGTAGTTCTACACTTTATGTGGGATATTGCTTTACCTGCCCTTAGCCAATGTAACCCTCCAAGGAGCCCAGGATGTAGGCAGTAGGAATATTCTTTTATAGATGAGGAAGCTGAGGATTGGAAAGGAAAGTTACGGGCCCACATACTGGTAGTGGCAGTGTGGAAGTGGGAGCCCTTGTGTGACGACAGTAACACCCATGGACTTAAGCAGTATGCACTTTCTCTTAAACACTTTCATTTACATGGTCTTCTTGGGGCATCTCATTTAGCGTGGGAAGGAAATATCCCAACTGTCCAAAGAAGCTGAAGGCAACGAGGAAGAGAGCAAAAGAAACCAGAAGGGGCCAACTGGCCTTGAGTGAAGTGGATTCCTCCCTCTCCCAGTGGATCTTAAAGAGGACCGAAATATTCAGCACAAAATCACAGCTCTGAAGGAAAAAAGAGAGTGAGATGAGAGACAAGAAGTAAAAAGGGAAAGAGCATTTGAAGAGAAAAGGACATAGGGGTGTGAGCAAAACTGTGGGGCTGATTCCTAGTCTGGTGGGGTCTGGACTGAAGCTGCACAGAAGCTCCAATTCCTTCCCAAGGTCCAAGAGTGGACCTAACACCCTCCAGCCCCTCTACTTCCAGTATTGTCCCCACCCTGCTGGATGCCCTAAGTTTGATTCCTGGATTAGAGCAAACTCTTCAGTCACATTTCTGGGATTAGGGGGATATTTTTTCTTAGTTTATTGTGTATCAGAGAAAGTGAAATCAATTATACATCAATCTAAGATTCCATCTCAGTTGAGCAGTTGACAAAGAAGGAATAGTTTCTTGCCTCATGGTCCCGATGACTGTAGCCCTTAGAGCACACTGTCTCTTTTTACTTCTTGAAGAGTCTCAGAAAATCAGCTGTAACTGTCCTTAGCTTACCCACTTACCAGTTCCTAGAGGTAGTGCCCAAAGGCTGCTTCAACTGGCCCCCTCCTCAGCCTCTTCCTGCGCGTACTCCTCCTGTTGTTGGGCCTTCAGCACCTACTCTCCTTGTCAGTTTCCCCATTGACCAGATGACCAGAGGCCTGTTTATGTGCAAGCATGGTGTTCAGGTGTGTGAAGGTTTTCTGTGTCAAGGTAGAGGGACAGATTTAGATCGACTCAGACAATGAATGTGAGAGGCAAATTTATTTCCCATTGTGAGAGCCCTTTCCAAAGGAAGAGTGCCCCTCCGTTTCCTCCTCTCATGATTGGGACAGCACAGAGCGCACACGGCACACTCAGTACATATTTGTCGGTAATGATAGATCCTTTGAAATCAGATGGGAATATGCCATATGCTCTTGGAAAAGGGCCTACATTGCAAGGTGGGATGGATGAGTGAGATGTGTTTTTGCAAGTTCTTTTTATCTGTAACATCTGTGATCCTGTGAATAATTCCCTCCCCTTGGCTCCAGCTGGCTGCTTGCCTGGAATCTCTGCCAGATACCTCCTCTGCCCCAACCCTTCTGAATGGAGATCACAGAGGGTCTTCTACTCTGGATGGATAGCTCTGGAAGCCAAAGTTGATATTGAAAGCAGGAAAGAAGATCTGTATGCTGGGCTTGGAGCCAGGGATATGGGAATTTGGGTGGAAAGTGTGAATGCACAATTCTCAGAACTGGGTGGGAGAGGAGTAAGGAATGGCTCAGACCAACATCAGCTGAAGTTGTCCAAAGCAGCAAGAGCAACAGCTCCAGTTGTACTGAGGTAACCCCTGAAAGCTTTTCTCAGGCCAAATAGGGGCACAGGCTGAGCAACAGGACCCAGGACAGGGCTGCTCTGCAGGGTAGAGAATGAGGGCAGCAGCCTTTTCCCAGAGACAAGTAGCCCATTTGTATCAGAAGCTAAGAGAGAGAGAAATACTTGGCTGGGGAAGGCCTTGGTCTCTGATCGTTACTGCTTTCTCAGACTAAATTGGGGGCTACTTTTACCAGGGAAAGTAATGTGCCCTTCAGGGTTCTGTAATTTCTCCCATTTGTCCTTGTAGTTTCTGTGCCCAAGTAGAAGTCTCATTGGTCAATGAGAGGGACCTTACATAGAGTAGTGAAGGTATCATTCCTGTTCTTTTTGGGGACCAGTTCAGTGATTATTGTGAAAACTAGCCTCTTCTGCAGAGAGGGGGACTCAGACAGGGTTTAGCTCTCTACATGCTCTACTGGAAGGGCACTTCCTCTTCCTTCGGCATATTCCACTCTTGTGCTCCTTTTGATCCAGTTGAGGGGCTCCCAGTCATTACAGTAGAGGCCTCTGAGCTCCTAAGAATTGCAAATATCTGGAGCTGGTTTCCTGTTGCTGGGAGTTAGCATCAGGACTTGAATAGGATTCCCCCCGCCCCTGTGTTTCTGGGACTTCCAAGTAGCAACCATGGACACCTTTGCCATCCTGATGTCTATGATTAGTCCTGGGAAAAGTTATGCAATTGGAAAAGAATGTATTTTTAATTATTTAAAAAATTCCCTTTCCTTATGTTGCTGTCTTCTATTTGACAACTGCCTTTAGTCGTCCAGTGCTCTTTTTCTGCCTCTTGACTTTACCCACTGCATTACCCACTGATGGGGCTTCCCAAAGAAGCACTATGTGATTCAATCCTGGGTCTGTCCTCCCCTCCCCCCCCGCCCAGTATATGTCCTCCTTACATGTCCCTGTTTCATTTCAAACTGGGTGACAGTCTATAAAATTAAGTCCTGCAAGAATCTAAATAAGATAAGAATAACTGTTTAACCACTTCCTAGGGCATTTATATTTTAACTCAGAGGAAGAAATTTGTACTGGTGGAATTTTAGATACCACATTGGGCCATAAGGGAAATATATATTTAAAACAGAAGGTAGCTTCCTGATTCCCACAAATCATGCCATTCACAGGAGCCTCTATCAGTCCTAGCTTGAGGCCAGGGTCCACTGGAAGACCTTGCTGTAAACAGAAACACTGGAGGGCAGCCGCTTGAGAAGGATGTTGGTTATTTCTGGCCAAGCAAGAGACAGCACAGGACCTGCCCTGAACCTTGGAGAACATTACAGCTACTCAGGCAGAGGCCTTGTGGAGCTCCTTTTGGGAGTAGAAGAGAATCAAGTAGAAGTGGGAATTCCAGATTAATCAATGCTTTAATTTTCCATAATATGGAGAGGGCTCAAATCCTGCTTTCTGAACTAAGAACTCTTAGCTGCCTTTTACTGCCCACAGAGACTCAGCTCCTAACCTGTGTCTGGGTCCTTTGTTTCTCCCTCTCTTAGGTGCCCTGATTTCTCCTTCTCTCTGTCCTCCATTCCCTCCTGTCTCTATTCGCTGCTCCTACATCATCTCATTTCTGGTTCGTGATTCTCTGTCCTTCTTTCACCTTGTCCTCTCCCCTGTCTCCTGTGACCTACTCTTCCCTGTGACTTACACTTTAAGTGGTACACGCAGGCATCTTCATGCTTCATCCTGTCAGTTTTGAGGTCCCTCAATGGCCTACCTTTGGACCTGGCATAGTTAAAAGTTCCCAGGTGGTCTGCTCTTGACTTTTTGGGGCTATCAGACATTAGCTTTATAGTCTGTGGCATGTTGGTTCAGTTGGTTAGAACTGGCATTGAACGAGGCCAGTCAAGGATATATGTCCTAACTCTGTAGGACCCTGCTAGTTCTCTTCCATCTCATGGCAGAGATGACCTCCAGCCCTTGGTCATAGGGTGTGTGGCTAAGGAGCTGTGGCTGGAACAATGCTAGCTTATTGATAAGGGACATCAGTAATAACATTATACATATTTTTGTTAAAATTTTATTTTGAGATTATCTTAGATTCACATTTTATACTTTTAAAGGTTTAAAAAAGAGTTTGATCTAAATATTGCTGGCAGAATTCAGGCACAGACAGACCTGGACTTAGATTCTGGCTCTTTTGCCTATTAATTCTGTGGTCCTAGCCTGGTTAGTTAGCTTTTCTGTGCCTTTGTTTTCTTAACGTGAAGCAAGAATAACAACACAACACAGGTTTGGTTTCTTTCAGTCTCTCTTTGCCTGCACTCCTTTCTCTTTCTCTTCGGTTACTAGGTCTGTTCTGTTACACTGTTTTCTTGTTAATAGTCCTTTTATTTTTACCAGTGCCTCTAGAAATCCACCCTCCTTTCTGTCTTCTCTTTTTCTCTCCTCCCCCCCCATCCTCTCTTCCCCCTGTTTTGTGCTTCTCTAAACATTTTTGTAACTCTTAGCCTGTCACTCATTCTTAGTTTCTTGCTTTCTCTTTTATCAGCCTCTCATTGAATTTTTACTTCCTTTCCAAGGCACGTTTCCTGATCCATTTCCCCCTGTCACTCACTGTTCCTGAGCCCTTGGTGGCTTCCGGGAGAATGTGCAGCTCTTAATTATTTATAAGCGTGAGAGAATAATTACAGAAATGATTTAATTACTTTTTAAACATAGATCCTAACAACACTGGCTGGGCTAGATAATGGTGGAGTTGGAGCATATAAGCAGGAACATTTGATATGAGGTTGGATTGAGTGGGTTTGAGGTGGGGATGCAGCTATAAAGAGTCTACAGAAGATTTAATCTCATTTGTGAAAATGAAAAAAACACACACCCCACAACAGACAATTATATACAGCCATGATTATATAAAATGAGAGCTACAGGTCACCAATATCAGAATCAAGGAAGAGGGGTAGTGCTAATTAAAAAAAATATTTTGGATCACATAGGTAGTATTATGATGGAATACTGCTGCTTATTTTGTTGGTGGTGGTAGGAGAGACTTTATTCTTCTTTTGGCTACTCTATGGTATTGAATGGAAATAATCATTTAGTAGCAATTGGGGTCATGGTGAATAGCACCAAGGTTGAACTACAAAGTCAGGAAGCCTGGTGCTCATCCTTGCTTTATAACCAACAATACCTGTTTGACTAGTCTAGTCCCTTAATCTCTCTTAGTTTCACTTTATTCATCTGAAAAATGAAGGGATTGGGATTTATAACATGAAGAATACTTCACCGAAAGAGAAAATGGCAGATAAATCAGATGAGGAAGACCGAGATATGGGAGGCCATCATGGAAAGTTTGCAGCAATGAGCTTTTGTAGCCAATCCATTCTAGAATTTTCTCATATGATGTCTAAGCAAAGAAGGTATTCATTTAGGTGGGGTGAGCAATTGGATAGGAGGAAGCCAAAGAAAGGTACAGGAGTAGCATGAGTAGATTAAAAGTAAACAAAGCAAATGAGGAACAGTGGCACAGTGTGAAAATGTTCATCAATTTTGAGTTTTTAAGCTACATCCTTTCTGACAAATTTTGAGGTTTGGCACGCAGTGGGTTGCTAAGAGAATGTTGCAGCTCTTTACATGCAGTGAAGAAGGGATTGGGAATTCCTAAAAAGGAGCATCCTATTCTCATCCTCGCCCCGTCCTAGTCCTTACCTCTTCACAGAAGTCCGATGAATATGTTACCTTGTTATACCTGTCAAAGACCATTTGGCCTGGAAGGAGTCACAGAGATGAGTGTAATGCCCTTATTTCATGGTAGAGGACACCGAGGCCAAGAAAGATTAAGTGACTTGCCTGAAGCCACACCTCTGTTCTCTCCTGGAGTTGACCTAATTTTCCAGATTACCAGGTCAGTTTCTGGTAGGACTTTCACCTAACAAAATACCAATTCTGTCTAATAGTTCACAGTCCAACAGATAATATGATATAATGAATTGCTATTTCTCCCCTCTCTTGATTAGAGGTGAGTGACAGGAGCAAATTGAAATTAGGTTGGAGAGGGAGAGAATGCTTTTTTCAAAAACAAAAACAAAAACAAAAACCTGGTTCTCTTGTACCTACATTAAATGTGGTCTGAGATAATTGATTTAAAGTATATTAATAAATATATTAGATATGGATAAAATTAAATATCATTGGGTGAATTTTTGGACTGTATAAGATAGAAGACCTATATATTGGCGGTCGTATGAATTTATGATAATCACAGGCAGGCAGATGGAAAGCAGTTTTGGATAAAGTAAATTCTCTCTGGTTGAGACTCTTCAGTGACCAAAGAAAGCTTTAGAAACTGGTGTCTCCCACCTACCTACAGGCTACAGACAGGTCTTTCCTTTTCTCCAAAAATGGTGCCCGGAGATGACCCCTTTTACTTCTCATCTTGAAGCATTTCTCTAACTGAAATGCTGAGTTCAGAAGGACTCAGGTATGCATGGAAATTTGTTTGCAACTGGGGATTCATACTGGAAGAGCAGGAGACTTCCAAAAAGAACAGAGAAGGTACTCAGGAGAGAGATCAGAAAGAAACGCCACAGTATATGTGGTTGGAGATAAAAACTGTATATAACCAAACCTCAACTTCTATGATGTTTGGCAACTTTTAAAGTGCATTTATATACTCTGTCTTAATTCAATGCAATTGTGCAAGATGGGAAATAGAGCCTGAGATTGTCTCTTTGAAAAATGAAGATAATTGTAATTATCTTCCCCATTCTCCAGATAAGAAAACAAAGACTCTGAGAAGTTAAATGACATATAAAGACCGAGAAATTATGAGTGGCAGGTCTAAGGATAGAGTCTAGGTCTTCTGGCCCCTAATCTACAAGAGAGGACCAGGTAAAGCACCCTGAAGAGGGGTTAGTGGCAATGAGCAATCTATGGTGTCAGGTCAGGTCAGGGAAGTCAAACAGACTGCAGAGGGTTTGGCCACGGAAATTCTTTGTAGACATTGGCTGATGACACTTAAGTTGACCGAAGAGCTCCCATGGGACTGGAGATAAAGAAGTTACTTATAGGGAAGGAAAAGGGGCTGTGGTTGTATTAAGTCTATATGCTGAAGAACATAGGATGGGAAATTCATAGGTTAAGACCCATATAGAGGAATTTTTAAATAAGGACATGAGAATTAAAGCTCAGCATTAGTGAGCAAAAGGCAACACTGTTCAAGTAAAAGATGGTAAGCCCAACTCTACAACCTCTTACCTTATCTGCCCCCTCCTGGGGAGAAAAAGAGCCACTATTAAAGTTTCTTACCAGGGTACACATAAACCAGAGTATGTTGGGACATTTTCCCTTCATTAACACTTCATTAAGCTTTGTCAGATACAAGCCTCCTAGCCAGATCCTGGCAAGGGACTCTCACCGAGGTGATAATGAGGAGAAAATGTACTCAGTTCTGGCCTACTCCAGAGTTGTTGAATGTAGACTAAAATATATTTGATAACATTGGCTGTAAAATGGATATTAAACATCATTTTACACTGAGCAGTGTAAACAGAATACATAGGCACAAACAGAAAGAGATATGTATGTCAGTATATCATGACACATCTCAGAGAGATTTGCTGCAAATGAATGATAAAAATCTGAGTTGTGTTGGATTTCGCAAATTATAGGATCTCCATATATTTGCAGCTTGTACCTATTATCTTTAAAAAATGCCTCTTTCAAAAACAGACATAATAATCTGTGTGACTCTCTCTCGGGATATTGGTGCTTCTGGACCTAATCAATGTCTTCTGGCTATTTATTATTTATTAAGTACAACATGTTCTTAGAATTAAATAGTGCTCACTTTCTAGTAGCTTTCTAGTGTTCCTAAAAGTCCTGTTGCACTGATTTAATGTATTATGAAAGCCTGACAGTGCAGACAATTTAAGAGGAAAAAACACACACGTATATTTAATCTTTACTTTGAAGAAACATTTGATTTGGTGAGCTATAAAAAATTGGAAAAATGTAAAAACTGGATAAAATGTGAATGGCCTTTGGAAATATCTGATGTGGACCCAGTTAGCTGGATAATTACACTCAGAGTAATCAGTAAACTGGTGTGTGTGTGTGTGTGTGTGTGTGTGTGTGTGTGTGTGTGTGTGTGTGTGTGCTGGGTAATGTAATACGGTGTTTTCAAGGTGTTTTTACTTGGCCCAGTGTAGATACTATGTAGTTTAAAAAAAAAAAAAAGCGGTGTGTGACTGAAAATAATATTTCCTATAAAAGGAAAAATGTCACCAATCAGAAGAGGTGTTGGAAAAGGAAAATTAACATTTATGGAACACTTGGTATGTGTAAGAACTTTATATGTATTATCTTATTGTAATTCTCTTATTTTTGTTGGTAAAAACACATCACTTCCCCAGGACTCACTTTTACCCTATTTCCATAGTGCACTGTAGAAGAAGCTAGCTTACTTTTAAGGTCCACTTTCACAAAAAAATGTTAACCTTTTGATAATTTTATCGAATTATCTAATGTTTAGCTTCTTGGAAAGTGGTCTAGGATTAATTTATTCATTCAATAAA
Source organism: Eptesicus fuscus (assembly GCF_027574615.1). Lineage (NCBI taxonomy): Eukaryota > Metazoa > Chordata > Mammalia > Chiroptera > Vespertilionidae > Eptesicus > Eptesicus fuscus. Next base: position 82,763,473 of record NC_072479.1, read on the forward strand.
TATAATTGAGCATCCACTATGTGTCAGACCTCATACAAATCACCGAAAGTACAGTAGTTAAGTTGAAGGAATATATGGACATTGGTAGGATTTTAATCAATAGTAACACACAGGATGTTTCACCAAAGGATAAAATGGCACAAAAATTAGGTGAGGAAGACTGACTTTGAGAGACTAAACCGAGAGGCTAGCATGAAAAGTGTGCAACAGCAAGCTACAAAAACCAGGGGCAGTAAGGGCTAGATCACTTTAAAGGCTTGCAGCACCGGGCTAAGAAAAACAGTCTATAAAACTGCTGATATAGATGTTGGCACTTAGTAGGTGGTTACCACCAATGTTAGTTGGATATGAAAAAAGAAGCAGAGAAATGAAAACAAAAATATCAAGTATAACAGAGTGAAAATTCAATGTGACTGAATTTAGAATATACTTGAGTGGTGGGTGTTGTGTTGGAGTAAAGCTCCCCCAGTGACAGTCCATCCTGAGCCTCTGGTGCCTATTGCTTAGAGGAGAGGTTTCCTGGTTTCATTTTTAAAAAAATCATTATTGTTGAGATTATTACAGATGTTCCTCTTTCCCCCCCCCCCCCATTGCCCTCCTTTACCCAGTTCCCGCCCATTCCGCACCTCCTACCAGTCTCAGTGTGCTTTCTTCTTTACTTCTCTAGTTGTAGGACTTCCATTCAGCCAGCTTTCCAGCAGTTCTGGATGATGGTTGTTCTGTATTTTAGTTGTAATTTTGATGTGGTTGTGGGAAGCGGCGAATATAGGCGTTTACCTAAGCCGCTATCTTCAAATCTGGTTTCCTGATTTCTTGATTTGCAGACTAATTATTTGATAATGATGATGGCAGCGGTGGCATGATGTAGCATGCTGAATTTTTATTTTCCCAGTCAAATATATTTAAAAACACTATACCACTTTTTTTTTTTAACAAAAAGGAAGGACATGGACATTGAAAACTAAATAACAGTAGGAAGTAAAGGACAGTCCTTTAAATTGAATACATTTAGCTATATAAACAATCACCGCATTATTCTTATTCTTCTCATTGCTGTGTGGGCACATGATAACTTGATCATGGATTGTCATTGATCCACGGACCAGTGTTTGAGAAGCAGCGGTGCAGATATTATTGCTTGAGGCAGCGTTGCCAAGGAAATTACTTCTAAGAGCTGTGGCTCCAGAGGCGTCCTCTGAACTGTTGGTCTGGAGCCTGACAGGTTGGGGGCTCGGCTCACATCCTGTCTCTCTGACAGAAATTGCAATGAAGAGTGTTGCAAGGAGGTTCCCTGGGATATCATACTCCCCTTTGGTGACTGACTGATGAAGCCAAGGCACTGGGGGGAGTGATCGATGTACTCTGTCTTCACTTTAGCAAGCCTTTTATTTCTGTCCTATGTGACATATTCATCAATAATCAGAGAAAATACAATCTATACACAGCTTTCTGGTTGGAAGGTTACTTTAAAATTGTGGGGTAGAGGAGAAAGGGACATCTTGGGTTAGAGTTATGGCTCTGTCCCGGCCAGCTGTGTGCTCTAGGACTAGTCACTTCCTTCATTGGGTCTAGGTTTCCTCATCCATACAATGAGAATTATATCCCCTGGGACTCACCAAGTTATCTTCTCTGTTCAGACAACCAACAGTAACTTTCCATTTACCCACAACTGACAGCTTAGGTTAAGAAAAACGTTTCTTTGCTTTGAGTTAACATTACATCAGCTCATTGATGTAGGGTTAGCTCATGCTGCTCCCATACCTATTAATAAAAAGAGGAAAACTATGATGACTTAACACCTGGATATAGGGTATTATGTCATACTCATAGTAAGGGATGATTTTCCTTTACTTTTTTCTGCTTCTAGCCCCTAAAGAATCAAGGGGTTATTCATAGATTTACTTTTTTAGAAAGGTGTAAAAAAATGACAGGGCAAACAATTCAAATCTCAGAGAGGGAAATCCCCCATAAAACAGAAAATGTAATATATCAAAGATAAAAGCAGCTATGTAGTATTATTTTAAAATTAAATTAGCTCAGAAATATCCAGTGATTTGTAGACAGAGGTGGAAAATGATCTCACTTGAACTGAACAGGGACTTTGCCGAGTGCTTTATATTTTATTTTACTACATCTGATTATATTATTTCATTATACTATATTATTTAACATATTACCTTAATTATGTCACTTTGATTTTACTATTATCCTGTGAGATATTATTACCCACAGTTTATACAGAAGAAAACAGGCCAAGAAATATTAAGTGGTTGTCAAGGTTGCACATCAGGAAAGAGGTACAGCCGAGATTTAACCAGGCATCTCTGACTCCCAGTCACGAGACTGCCCCTCACTGACACATTCTCTTACTGCCACTTCCCAATGCAGAGGAAGTGTCCAGGGCACTTTTCTTAGCCCTGGAATTCCCTACCTATCTTACTCTGCTTTTTTCTTTCTCCTTCCCAATGACATGATCTTGAGTTCCTTTCCAGCTGTATTTTTCTAGAATGCCTAGATTCTTACCAAATGAGCAGGTTCCAGAGGGAGCGAAGGTGGGCCTAGTAATGAGGGGGAGGTGGTGAAGTGGGCAGAACTGAAGGTTCTGAATGAAATAGAGGTGTGCGCTGTGCATTTTGGTAGCTTTCAGAATGTCCTCTCAGAACTGAAGTGAAACATACCTCGCCATTTGAATTATAAGTGGTCTGGTCCTTGATTAGAGGAAAAATGGGTTCTTTCTCTGGCGAGGTGGGGAGATGAATTACATTTATTACATAGATTCAAGTATAAAAATATTCCATGATTTCTATATAATATAAATATATACATGTGTGCAGATTTCCACCCCCGTCCCCCATCTCCTTCACTTTAGATTTTTTATGTTTTATATTCATTAAGTGAGCTGTACTGGTTCATTCAATAAAGTCAAAGCTCTGTCCTGGTTGTTACTCACCAAAGAAGGTGAATTTTCAATAGCTAATTGATGTTGCTGGGTGGCTTTTAGTAAGCACATTATTCTTGGTTCTTAGGCTTTTATTTTGCCTGTCCTTGTTTCTCTGAGGAGAGTGGACAACAGTGGCATAAATCTGAGGCATGTCGTCAAAAGACCTTTGTCTGACACCTGGGCGTTCCATTTGGCTCTGCTTCTCGCCAGCTGCATGACCTTGAGCAGATCACTGAATCTCTCTGAGCCAAGGTTTCTTTGTTCATAAAATTATAATGAATGATGCAATAATTAAAATGATATAATATATATGAGGATGCTTTGTAGTTGCAAGCACTCTACGAGATCTAGATGTTATTACTGTCATTAGAAAGAATTGGAAAGACTCAGGGACATTCACCGTGATGATTATACGCGTGGTTCTATTTTACCTGGTTGAACCACTTTCAGATTTTCATCATCTGGAAACGGCTTTAGCCCACACCTTTCCTCTGAGTTAATAAAACATGGTAAAGCTGCTCCTGGGCCTGTCACTCTCACGCAGTTACTTCTTATCCCTTATCCAATCCGTGTCTCTTGTTTCATGGATGTCTGTGCATATTACACCATATAATTAACTTTACAGGATGGAAGATCCGGTTACTGTTGAAACTGCTGGATTTTTGCTTCTTTTTTAGATTTATTTGTCGTTTTGCACGTGCATGCTTTACCATGCCAGAGCTGACTTCACCTCGGAGTGCAATGAGTAAATGTTATGAATAGAGTCCCTGGTGGCACCTTTTCTGCCACACTTGGCAGAGTTGATGGGTGAAGGGCTGACAAAAATGTGGTTCAGGCATTTGGGGGCCTTGCTAAGTGACTGCAGATTCGATGAGCTCCCCAGAGGGGTGCCTCCTAGAAAGTCAGGTTGTCAATGAAGGAGAGTATGTGAGTGCTGGGGTCCCTGGAATAACCCGAAGGGGGCAAAGAGATAGGTTTTATGCCTCCTTGCCTGAGCAGGGTGCCAGGAGCAAGCCAGTATTTCCCTCCATATGACTCCCCTGAAATACACTCCTCTCCTGAGCAGAACATCTGGCTTCTCCAGCCACTACCCCTCTACGTCTTGTCTGTTACACAGCATTGAGGCCATGTTAGAAATTCTCCTGTGTCACACTCTCTCATCAGTGACAACTGGTTGAAAGAGTGTGTTGACCCTATTAATTCTTAAAGAGGTGACAGGAGAGGGGATAGGTAAGGGGGAGAAGAGACAGACATGAACCTCACAGGAGGTGGGGGCCAAAGGGTGGCAGAGCAATCACAAGGGGCTGTTTGAGTGCTGTGATGAAACAATGCATGGATAATCCAATTAGTTTAAAAATGCAGCTCATTTCAACTGCAGAATGGAGAGAGATCTAGGAAACTAAGAAAGGAAGAATAAGAGTCAGGTAACAAGAACAGTCTGAGGTCTTGGGGGCTGGGTGTCCCTGATATGGAAGTTCTTTGGATCAGATGGACTCTGAGTGGGAGTCTTTCTCAGAGAGGGAGGCACCCGAGGGAAGGAATATCAGGGGCTTTAAGGTTGGACAGTGGATCACACAGGCGTTGGCTGTGTTTGGGTTTGGTTCTAAGTGGAATTTTAAGTAGTGAATTTGTTAAACACTTCTGATTTTTCTCTTTTCCCCCTCGCATTTAACATTCATCTCATTCTTTCCTATTCTCACCCCTCTGATATGCAGCCTTTAACTTGTTTAATTTTCATAAAAATGAATGGTTTCAGTTCTCCTCTTGTATCCTCCTCCTAAATCTTTAAATCCCTTGGTAATTCATGGAGATTCAGCTGGAGAAAAAGCAGAATTGCAGTCAAGGAATACATGGTGTGTCTTCCATTAAACAAATACATTTATGAGAAAGGCACTGTGCTCGCAGCAGCACCAGGAGAAACTAGGGTGAGCTGCTCTCCATCAGCTATACCCCCTCACCCCAAATAACTTCCCCCAAATCAGCATACATAATAAATGCAGAAACTGTTTGCTATGAAGTACATCCTCAGCACACTCAGCACCGAGCCTTGCCTTCCAACCAGGCTGCCAGCCCCGAGCCCCTCTGTGTGGAAATCCTGCGCCGCCACTGGGAGGAGGCTGGTGGTGGAGTGTGGTGACTTTGAAAGTCAAAACTGGGTTCTGCCTTTGGAAGTTAGGCAGTTGCACAACCTCTCAACCTCAGGCTCCACATTTTAAATCAGGGTAATAATACCAACCTTGTGGGGTTGACAGAGAAGGAAATGGTTCACAGTCCTTGTCCAGATGGGAACCCTTTCCCCCCCAATATGTTTTTATTGATTTCAAAGAGGAAAGGAGAGGGAGAGAGATAGAAACATCATTGATTAGCTGCCTCCTGCACCCCCCACACTGGGGAGCAAGCCTACAACCCTGGCATGTGCCCTGACTGGGAATCGAACCGTGACCTCCTGGTTCATAGGTTGACACTCAACCACTAAGCCACGTTGGCCGGGCAGATGGGAACCCTCTTTTAATTTCAGCCTGCTGATGGGCCAGGACCTCACTCCTCCACATATATCTCCTTCAGTCCTCATAATCCTGAGAGGTGGAGATGATCGTACAAGTGAAAAGATTTAGGCCTCCGGGAGTGTGGCTGGAGCCAGGCCATGCACGTGTGAAGTGTGGAGGAGGACATATCTCAGAGAAAGGTATGTTCTAAGGTGGAGGGGCAGGGTGGGGAGAGGGTGCTTATGATGAGAGAGGCATGGTTTCCTTCATCTTGGGATCTAGTGATACCTCCTAAGGACTTCAAGGCCTCTGCCTTGAGGCATGGCCATACAAGACAAGATGGAGCCCATTTGGGGCTGTGAGTGTATATGGAACAGGAAACTTTGTGATAGGGCTCAGGAGAGCAAGTGGAAATTTCAGCTTCATAGGCTGAGAATAAATCTAGAGACAATGATTTAATGTAAGCTGATACACTAAAAAGGGAAAGAGGGTAGGCCTGAGGATAACAATATACATCTGCTTTTATACTTTTGTTGTTAAGTTAGGAGGAAAATGCATTCTCATCGGGTTACCTGGGACACACACCACTCCCACCTTGGCCTCTGGATGGGCATGGGGCATGGACCATTTGCTTCTCCTTTCCCCTTTCTGGCTTGACCCTCACCTGCAGGAACTCTGGTGTCTGAGGAGAGCCTACAGCCCTAACGGAGGAGGACTGGGCACAGGCAGGGTGAGCAGGAAGGCCACAGGGATCAGGAGAGAGACTTTTTAAAAGGAAAGGATACAAAGTAATGTGGAAGGCAATATGGTTGAGAATTAGTTGCAAGGTAAAATAAATGCTGAACATTAAGTGCATAATTTGAGTAATTAATGGTCCAGATGGGAGAACAGTTTTACATTCTTATTCATATTCTTCAAAGGTTCAGAGCTACTCAGTAAACTGTTTCCTGAATTCCTGTCATCACTGGCTTGATCCCAAAGTACAGCACATGGTATAACTTCATTTAGGCATGGTTTCCAGGTGGCTTTTAAACTTGTTTATAAATGAAATGTTTTGTTTTTTTAAGAAATTTTATTTAGGTCAGAATTCCCATCCAGTGGGTTACAGGTGTGGCCAAATTATCATTCTCCTCATCACTCAGAGCTGCCCCTGTGGCCCAAGACCACATCCCCTCGGGGTGCTGGGAGAAGGCCTTTCATAGCAGGCAGGTTTGATGTTGGGCCAGCAGGCAGAGCTGTGGAAGAAGGTTGAGAAGTACTGGGTTAGCATCTATATGCCTTTGGGACAATCTTTCTTAAGATACAGGTTAACTATGTGCAAATACAGTCCCCAACCGGCCCCAATCAGAGAGGAATGATCCAGTTCAGTACTTGCAGCTTCGTAGTTTGAAATCTCCCTTGAAGAATGGCCAGCATCTCCCTGTGGCCCAGGGCAGGCTCCAGGCCTCTTTCTCTCTCAAGCCCCCTGCACTCTTCTTTCTTCTTCTTCATAGTTGAACTATTTAACATGATGTTTAAAGGCATGCATGGCTGCCTTGTGGAGATTCAGAGTTGCCATGGTAATGTGGCCTGTTTCTCCAAATTAGGACATGTTCCTGCTTCCTTTTTTAAAAAAATATGATATGTTTTCTCTCTCACACACAACTCCTTTGCTTCTTTACATCCTTGTCTTTCTTTCTCCCCCAGAATGCTAATTTAAGTGCCTGTCCCCAGAACTGGATAGGTCCTCAGCCTAAGGAGGCACTTTCCTGAGAGTTCGCCCATACACTCCCTCCCTGTGGGGCTTGTTTGCACAGGTGCTGTTTCAATGGTCTTCAGAAAGACCTTCCTGCTATGTTCACTCCTGCCTGCTCTTCTGTGTGGGTGGGGCTAATAGCACATGAACTTCTGTTTTACATGAAAACCTGTTGTGAATGGAAGGAAGGAAGGAAGAGACAGCTATAGCTTGGATGTTAAGTATTATTTCTCAGAAACATCTTCTTCGGTAGAGCCATTTAGGGGTATGTGCATATGATAAACAAGGGTGCATGTACCTTGTCTTTTCCCTTACAACTCATTTTAGGGTCCTAGGAAAATAGGAGCTTCAAGTCAAGCAAGCTCTATAATCTGACTTTAAGGACAGAAATTTGTCAGTGCTTAAAAAAGAAAAATAGGATAGGAGATGGAGGCGTTCCCTTCCTTCAGGATTATTTCTGTTTTCTAGGTTATGGATAGCTTTGAGCCACTTGAATTACAGTCTGTGATGAAAATGGAGGAAGAAAGAGAATAAGGAAAGAGACAGATTTAATTCTTCTTTCTCTCACTTTTATTCCTGGTGCTCTGTCCTTGGCACATGAAGGTCAATTAAAAAGCATTCCTTTGGCCCAGGCTTAACGCAGAGGTACATTTTCGAATCACGTGAGGAGTTAAAAAATGCAGATGCCTGGGTCCCACCCACAGAAAGACTGATGTAATTTTTCTTGGATGTACTCAATTGTATTTTTTTAAAAAAAAACACAAAAAGCTCTCTAAGTGCTGATAATGTAAAAAGGGAAGTTGAGGTTTACTGACTTAGATGGCGATTGGTTTTGGAAGGCAGTAATCATGGCTTCTACACACTTGGCCATAGAGTAGCCATCTCGGAAATCCTTGGGGAAGAGGGGCACATAATTCTCAGATTTTGTTAGTTCAGACCTCCCCCTCCCTTGCCTGCATATCAGTTTTAGAGAATGGGAGGTCCTCATGAAACATGACTGTTCGTTGACCTGTAAAAGGGGAAGGGAGGTCATCACACAATTAACTAGGTATATAGGTGGGCACTGTCACAGGGCCAAGGTCTACCAGCAGATGGCGGGGAGGCAAGGTGGGAACCCAGGCAATGTCAGGGTGGCTAACGTGAGGGCAAGGAGAGGAAAATAAGTGCTGTTGTAGTCACACTGAGGTCAAAAGACGATGCCTTTAGTGGTAAGCCTGAACGAAACAAGACTTGGCATTTTTTATTTGCTTCTGGAGCTTGACCTAAAGCTGTGATGGAACTTCCTAGGGAGGGTATTTTCCAGTTCTAGATATTATCAAATAGGGAAGCTGTGTTTTCAGTTGCTTCTTTTTCTTGCCTTTGCCGTGATCAATGGAAATAGGAACCTTCAAATAATAGAATTTTGATCACATTGAGAAAACATCACTAGAATGACCATCTGTTATTTTTTTTTTCTTTATGATTTCCATGAGGGAGGAATCACAGAAATGTAGGGAGGGCCTGATACCTGCTTTGTCAGAACCTTGTTCCTTCATCTATAAAATGGAGTCGAATGGGATGCTGTGGGGCCATTGGGAACTCTTTAGTTGTAAGGATGTTGTTTCCATAAGTCTCATGCTGACACCTACCGTTTGTTATAAGTTACCTATCAGATGGCAACATAGTGGCAGCCCCTGTTTAGACCAGGATGGGAGATAAACCAAATGAGAGAATTCCCAGTTTGGAGACTCTTGGGTTCAGGGGTCATTTAAGAAAACTCAATTTATACAGAACACATTCTATGTTAGCTTAAAGAACCAGACCTAGGAATCAGGGAAAAGGTATAGAGTAAAATTAGGGTAAAAAGAACAAGGTTCTGAAGAGAGAGACAGAAAGAAGTTTCCAAGGCCCATTATGACTGTCCTAAAGTAGGTTCTAGTGTGTTTATCCTCTTGTGAAGAGCAGGCCTGGAGAAAGGGGACTCTAGTAATTATATTTGAGTGCCTACAACTCTTTGAATGGATTGATTGAAATTGTGAGATATCTTAGCAGTCAGCCATCTTCCAAGTTCAGGTTTATGGTATGCTCATGGGTCAACTATGAAGAAGATCCACATTTCCTCTCTACTTTCAGTTTAAGAGACGGTAATTTTTAACACCATACCATATGCAAATACTTTGCTAGGCATTTTTTTTCAGTAAGAACTACACCATTAACAATGACTATTTATATACCATACAGTTAAAAAAAGCAATTTTTCCATTTGTTCCCCATACTATTCAGTCATTCATGTAATAATTATTCACTGAGCACCTGTTATGAGTGTGCTAGGCACACAATAGAGAACACAAAAAGTCACTTTCCTAATGTAGTTTGCAGCTGAGCAGGTCATTAGAGAATCACCAGTAAACTAAAATTTCAACTGAAATAAGTACTAGGAATGGGAGGGATAGGGTGACCTAGTCACAAAAGTCAAGAAAGTGTCAGGATGAGTAGTGCCAGCTGGTCACAGAGAGGAGAAAAGAACATTCTAGACAGAAGAAATAGCATATGCAGTGGCCATGTTGGGGAGGGTGCATAGAGCATGAGAGCTTGAAGAAGGCCAGTGTGACTGGAGCCAGAAATCAAGGATACAAGTAACTACAGCACAGAGCAGGAGATGATCGCTACCTGCAGCGTGCTTTCAGAGCTCTGTGATGGAGAGACCCCAGCTGGTGGAGAACAGCAAGGAACCTCTTCTTGAGTGCCACTTGAGTGGATAAATGTAGTATTTTTGAAGAAGGGCGTTGAAGGATGGGTAGGCTTTCTGTAAGTGGAGATGGAGTGGAGGGGAAACAGGCAGAAGGAAGAGTAGAGGCTACAAAGCATGGCATGCCTGGGAGGGTCAGCAGCTATCCATTTTGGCTCTCTTGTAAGTTTGGATATGGGGTAATAACAAATTATAAAGATGATAAGGTAGAGAATTGACTTTCTTCTTTGGGAAGCAGTGCATTTTCTAACCTTTGCAGAAGAATACAGAAAGTTCAATTTCACTGACATAAAAAAATCTAAATTCATACAATAACGAGATATTGTATTTTATCCACCAGAATGATAATTTTTTAAAATTAAAATACTAAGTGTTGGTGAGAGTATGGAGAAATAGACACTCTCATAAATTCAGGATAAAAATATAAATTGGAATAACCTTTGTGTAGGACAGTTTGGCAATAAAAGCCTCAAAAATATTATACCCATTACAGCTATTCTACTTAAGGAAACTGATCCTATGACATTGCCAAAAGATTTGTTTGAAAGATGGCCATCATAATATTATTTATCATAGTGAGTAATTGAAACATTTTTATATGATCAGTGATGGACTGCTTAGATTAAATTATGGTATGGAAGATAAATAGCCACTAAAAATCACATTACAGAAGAAAAGAATATTTAATTAAATGGGAAAATGTCATTCTATAAATACATGAAAAGAGCAGGTTATAATAATTAGTCAACAAATGCTTATGGAGTTCCTACTATGGTTAGAACATTGTGTTAGGTACTAGGGACAGTATAAATAGATTGATAGACCCTACTCTAGATGCTTATATATCCAGTAGAGATGGGGGTGTGCAATCTGAAGGTTTTATCCAGTAGTGGTTTGGTGGGGTATACACTCTGCAAGATGATACCCAGTGTGGTGTATGTTTGTAAAAATGAATACTGTGAAGATATGAACATTTAAAAAGGTTGAACTATAGATACCAAAAGCAGAAAGTTATTATGCCTGAATGAAGGTAATACAGATGTTCTAAGTGTTCTGTATATTCTTTATAATTCCTCAATTTCCCATAATTACTAGATATTGTAAGACTCTTACAAGGATAAAACATTATAAGAAAGGAACACAAAGGTCTTAGGAAAATTGCTAAATTCTTATGGACTTCATTTTCATTTGCAAACACTACCTCTTTTTAAGTTTGTCCCTCTGCGTCTCCTGGCCACACAAATAAAAATAAGCTAATAAAAACATGTCCCTCCTCAAAAAAGTACCCCACCTCTTTATATAGAAGCTTATATTTTGGAAGAAATGCATGAAAGCCTTCTCTTAAAAAGGCAGATTCCCCTGAAAAACTTATAAAAATCAAGTGAAAAGCAGAGTATTGCTTATTAAATTTATTTGGGGCCTGCTGACTTGTTTCTCTTATGCCCAGTCAGATTACTTTTTGTTTCTGGATATGTCAGCACACAGTCTTTATAAGGTTGAGTAAGAAAAAAGACTAAACATATTTAATCAAGGAAACGGCCTGGCCTTCCTGGCCTTGTGCAGAGACAGGGGCTTATCGTATTGGTGTGCTGACTGGGTCTAGAGGGAGTTGTGGGGGCAGCCACCGGGTTCCCCCATATGAGTCTCTTTTTTTCCTTCCTCTTCTCCTTGCCTGTTTGCCGTTTGTTGTCTTTCTCCTACTCAATTTAAGTTCTTTTAAATCTATCCCATTTATCGAGTGTTGCTGTGCTTCAACATATTGCTAGTTTTAGCTCTCCCCATTATTGGCTTTGCTCACCTCTTCTGTGCTTTCATGTCTGTTGGGCCTGAACTGGCATCTCCAGTGGCCAGAAGAGGTATTGGCTCCTGATCTAGAAGAGAGAGAGGATCACCAACAACTAGAAAATACAGAATCCTCCCACCTCTGACATCGTCCCTGGGACTATTTAGAATTTACATGCACTGGTTTGACAGGGAACCAGAAAATTCAACTTACTTACCTGTGTTTTTCACTATAGAGCTGTGATGGGTGGGTATGGAGGTGGTGATGACTACAGTGTTATATGCATTAGGACTTCCCTGCTAGGTCTCATTTCTCCTCCTCCTGTCAAAAAAAAGAAAAAAGATTCTCTAAAAGGGACATTCATTTAAGCCTGCCTTAATAGGGAAGAGGCTTTCAATCTATAGGATTTACTAGTATACTGTCCTGAGGTTTAGTTTCTTAGCCTGGGGGGATAGAATATGTAATGTTTGATATATATATATATATATATATATATATATATATATATATATATATATATATATATATATTACATATCTATATCTATATCTATATCTATCTATCTATCTATCTATCTATCTATCTATCTATCTATCTCTATATATATATATAAAAGTCTAAGCAACTGAATGATCGAAGGACCGAATGACTGGTCAACCAGTTGCTATGATGTGCACTGACCACCAGAGGGCAGGCACTCAATGCAGGAGCTGCCCCCTGGTGGTCAGTGCGCTCCCACAGTGGGAGCGCTGCTCAGCTGTCCAATGGGCACCAGATGCAGGGCTCATGGCTGGCCGCAGCCCAGAGACCACAGTGGATGAGCCTACCAAGCAGCTGTGGCAGCAGGCGCAGTGGGGCTGGGATGAACAGGAGCAGCAGGCAGGAGCATTAGGCTGTGTTGGAATGCCGGTTTTGGCTGGATCTCCGCAGGCTACGCCGAGGGACCCCACTGTGCACTGGGCCTCTAGTATTATATAACAATCTATTACATATAACATAATATATTACATTTAAGTTTAAATTCTTTCCTCTTCTTCCTTTGATAAGGTGTTGTGAAGATGAGCTAATGCTTCTATTTGCTCCAGAGAAGATTAGGGCATTTGTGTTTTTTTCTCCAATGATATTCTCTGTAGTTTCTCTACAATTCTCATTTTTATTAGAAAATGAAAGAAGTGATATCTTTGGATGTTTTATAGCATCATAAAGCTAGAAGCCATATGTCAAAAAAACAACCAAAACAAACTTATTCCTTAAGGTAGAACATGAGTAAGTTAATCTTATTTTAGTTTTTGCAATACTTATAGTCTTAATGAGTTATAATTCAAGTCACAAAAATAATATAATTTGCTCATAACAGAAGGTATAACAATGAATTTACTTGCTTTGATTTTGGACCTCTCCCTGAGTTATTATTAGATAATCCTTTATATTGTTAGATACTTCCCTTTAAAAGGGCCTCTCCTTTTGTCAAATATCTTGTCTGTAGGAGTTTAAAAGGACTATGGCTTGTTGATAGACCTTGAACATTTTTTTTTATGACACAGTGACAGTTTCACCATCTCTGTTGTGCAGATAGTGGGTCTCAGGTGCTTTATAGACTCAATTAGAACTGTCACCCATACTCTTGTCTCATCTCTCACCTCACCCCCTCACCTGCCAGCACACAACACCACTTTCTCATTCCTTTACCTTCTCACAACATATTGGGAAGAGAAGGAGAGGACACTTTATTTGAGGTGGCTCCTTTCTTCAAGATGGAGAGCTATGTCACAGGGACTCCATAGTTTAAAACTTGGCACTCGCTTGCTTTTTTCTCGATTCCTTTATTCTACTCGGGATTTAACTTTTTAAATACCCCAGATTTTACAAAGCGCGGCAGTAGAATAAAAAACTGGAGTTTCTTTTCATACAAACTTATTTATTTGGATTTTTTTATATTTCAAATTATTGATACATTCAAATAGTAATTTGCACTCGACATCCGAGTGCAAAAGGTTAAGCATGGAACAGCTACTTCTGTAAAGGGGATCTTTCTATTCTGCCCACTGAACGTAGGGGTATCCTCATCTGAGAAACAAAGAGAAAGGTTTCTGAAATCTGAACAGGTTACCAGGGCTGGCATTCTCTTACCTCGCGCACCTCCCTCTTAGAAACTGATATCACAGAGGATTCCAATTTTAACTTGGATAAAGATTAAGTCTCAAATATTGAACCCAAACTTAGCAAAATCTGCATTATTAGTAGTCTTCTCTCAAATTTGTCATAGGCCAGGACTGCAGATAATGAAGCAGGAGTGGTAGTATTGAAAGAACAATTGGAGAGAAAGGATTTCAGGATCCTTTAGGACTTAATTTTCTTCCTGTCTTTTCTTTTCATTGAATACACGGGGCATTCAATAGAGATCTCAAAAGGGCTATGTCTTAGAAGCAAGGTTAAATTGGTGCTAAAATAAAGGTTATTCAAAAATGCTATAAATGAAACAAACTAACCTGCAAGTAACTACTTGCTAGGAAAAAAAACTACATTTTAAAAGAATTTTAAAATAAAATACACAATAGGAAAATATGTACTATAAACAGAAAAAAATCCTACAATAAAATGGTAGAAACAGATGCAGAAATAACAAAGATGTTCAAAATAGAAGTAAAGGATACTAAAAGAGCTATTATAAATATGTTCAAAGATATAAAGGAAGATATGAATATAGTGAGGAAGAAAAAATGAAACATATATTTAAAAGACCCAGTGGAATTGAGGGGTGGGGGAATCCTTAATATTTGAATTAAAAAATAAACTGGTTGGGATTAACAGTAGAATAGACATTGTAACAAAATATAAAGGAACTAGAATAAATGGCAATAGAAACTATTCAAAATTATGCACAGAGAGAAAAAAGACAGAAAAATATGAAAAGTTTCAGTGATTTGTTTCATATCACTCAGTCCAACATTATGTAATTTGAGGCCTAGAAGAGAGAGTCAAAGAAAAAAATATTGACAGAATTAATGCCTAAAATAGAATTTCATATTTGATAAAAACTATATGAAAGTATTTGATTAACATAATTTATGAAAGTTATAAATCCAAAGACTCAAGTATTTTAGTAAATCTCAAACAGAATAAACAAGAAGAAAACCTCAATAAGCTACATCATAATAAAATTTCTGAAAACTAGTGATAAAGGAAAAAAATTTAGACACAATCAGAGAAAAAAGGCACATTACATTCAGAGGAACAAATATGAGTAATAGCAAATTTTCATCAGAAGTATGCAAGCCAGGAGAAATAGATCAATGCCTTTAAAATGCTGATTGAAAAACCTCACATAAGAATCCTATACTCATTAAAAATATCTTTTAAATATCTTAAAAATAGTGACTTTTACAGAAACAAAAGCTAGGGTAATGAATCAATGGGATGCTTGTTCTTAAGAGATATTAAAGAAAGTTTTTCAGACAAAAGAAAAATGGTATCAGATGGAAATGTGGATCTAGACAATGGAATGAAGAACATTATAAATAGAAATATGTGAAGAACATTATAAGTAGTATATATTTAAGAATATATTTGAAATTAATTGTGTAAAGCAAAAATAATAATGTGTTACAGAGTTTATGATATATGTTGAAATAAAAAAATATGATAACAATAGCCTTATGAATGGAAAGGGTGAAAGTTACTGTTGTAAACTTCTTATACTGTGTAGTGATATAACATGATTTGGAGAAAGAGTGTAATGATTTAAAGATGTATATAGTAAATCCTAAAGAAACCATCAAAACAATGGCAAAAAATATAGCTAATAAGTCAATGGTGGAGATAACACAGCATTATAAAAAACAGTCAATCCAAGAAAAGTCTAAAACAAAAAAGAAGCAAAGAATAGACATGAAAAATAGAAAACAAATAGCAAGATGATAGATTTAGATCCAGAAATATTAGTAATAATACTAAATGTAAAAGATCTAAATACTCCATTGAAAAGCACAGATTGTCATATTGGATAAAATCTAAGACCCAACTATATACTATCTATAAGAAACCCAATTTAAATATAAAGGTATAGATAAAAGGAAAAAGATGAAACAAGATATACTATATAAATGCTAATCAAAAGAAATTTGAATAGGCTATACTAATATCAGACAAAATAGAATTCAGGACAAGGAATATTACCAGGTATGAAGAGGAATAGGACATAATGAAAAACGGCCTATTTTTTTCAAAAAGATATGCATCTAATCACTTCAAAATACATGAAGTGAAAACTGTTGGAACACTGATGGAAAAGAGAAGTAAGTAAAAAGAACTACATTTATGAGAAATTTCAACACTCCTCTTCAGCCATTTATAAAAGAAGTATGGCAAAACATATTTAAGGTATAGGTGACTTATCTACCACCTTTACCTAATTGATTATAGAATATTTAGTTCAATAATGGTGGAAAATACATTATTTTTCTAGTACATATGTAATATTTACAAAAATGGACAATATTCTGGGCCATGAAACAAGTCTTAATATACTTAAACTGATTGAAATCTTACAAAATGTATAAATATCCAAATGGCTCTTGGCAGAAAACGTTCCCCAGCCTTGATTTAGAGCTTTGCCTACTGCTTAACTGACTGAAAGGGTGGAACTACCTTACACACGTCTTTCAGAATCTATTAGATTGGCTCCTTTTGACCAAATATATTAGAAGGATGGTAACATTATTTTTAACCAAATATGTTACAAGTGTTTTTCTATAATTTTTTCATAGAGTTCCCTCCCTCTCTTTTTTGCACATCCAAATTCCCTTATGAAGCTCCTGTATTAACAATTCATAAGACTTTAGGCCTAGCTCTTTAAGAAATATAATACAGAAAGAAAAATAGACAAAACAGTTAATTTAATTGAATCTCATACCCCAATTTTCATTTGACTTGTTATCTTATACATATTACTAGTTAAGACATATTTCATACCTAGGATTGACAATATTTGTGGGCAGCTCCTTACTGCTTCATTGCCTCCCATATTTATTCTGTATAATGGAGAAAGTTAGGAATGTTTACAAGTCTTGGAAACTCCAAGGAATATATTTCCTTCATGTTAAGTTTGGTTAGTAGAGAAAATCTGGCTCCGAAGAGGATGGTAGGTTTACAATTCCTGTGAATTCAAGAGTTCACTTGATTGTAAGCTGTTTGAGGCTACAATCAAGTGGCTATATCTTAGTCATATATGGCTCCAAAGAAACATTTCACAGTGGCGTGTACTAAATTTGTCTTAAAAATTAAATAATTACAGGTCTCTGGTTACTATAGGGGCCAGGATTGATCCCAGGCAAATGATAAAACAAGGCAAGTTTGTTTTTATGCTCCTTTCTTCCACTTTTTTCATGTAGCATCTTTCTTCTTTTCTGAAGTCTGGTTTCTTCTCTGGCACCAGTCCCTTTCTGTTGCTCAGCGCCATTAACTAATCCTTGATAACAATGAACTGATCATTAGGTTAGTCTTTGGATGTGATGTATCTTTCAGATGTTTGCATTTTAACAACTTCCTCTTGAGGGCAGAGGGATGCATTTCAAAGTTCAAGTTTGAGGCCAGGAATGGCCTTCACCAAGTACACACTGTATGGTAAAGTGTGTAAGGATGGACAAATCCTTTCCGTCTTTACTTTAGTACTTGGTTTCAGAGAAAGAGGATGCGTTTGCTTGAGGAGTGGGAGAAGCTCCATGTAAGAAATGACATTTGGCTGGGCCCTGAACACGAACAATGAATTTTTCCAGTGAAGATGTGGTACATACATACAATGGAATACTACTCAGCCATTTTTGTGGGCAGGGAGACCAGTTATCAGTTTAGTAATCAGCCAAGAGATAGTAAAGGCATAGCAATGAGGAAAAAGGGAAAGAAGGATTGCCGTATAGATAACTAAAATATAGAATGCCTGGTATTTAGTGACCAAGTTCTCATCCTCATCCCAGTTCATTTATTCATTAATTCAATCATCATTTGTAGGCCAACCATTGTGCAAAATACTTGAGAAACAAGAAAGACATGGCTCCTTTCCATAACAAGCTCGAAGTTTAGTAGGGAAATTTGACATTTAACAATTGAAATGTAATGCAGTGCGTACTATAGTAGAGATAAGCAATGTGTGCTGTTAGAATACAGAGGGAAAAAAAGGTTCTAAGAAGCTCTATGAAGGTAAATTCAGTGTTGAGCTCATGGTTACATCCCTATCATGTAGTAGAGTTAAGGAATCTACCAGGTGCTTAATAAAAATGTATTGAATAAATATTTGAGCTTGGGTGGGTGGACATAAATGCAGGAGAATGACAATTTTTTTTCACTTTATTGTATATTAAGAAGGAATCTTTCTCTTGTTTTTGAAAATGGATGGTTCAAAATATATAGGATAAAGAAGATGTGGTACATATATACAATGGAATACTACTCAGCCACAAGAAAGGATGAAATAGTGCCATTGGAACAACATGGATGGACCTTGAGAACATTATGCTAAGTGAAATAAGTCAGTCAGATAAAACTAAGCACTGTATGATTTCATTCCTATATGGGATATAAAATTGAAACTTGTAAATACAAAAAGCAGTGTGGTGATTGCTAGAGGGAAGGGGTCTAATATAAGGTGACAGGAGAAGATTTGACTTTGGGTGGTGGGCACACAGTGCAATATACAGATCTTATAACATAGAAACCAACACCTGAAACCTATATGTTCATACTGACCAATGTCACCCCAATCAATTTAATAAATAAATAAATAAATAAATAAATAAATAAATAAATAAATAAATAAATGTATATAGGATTGTCTCTAGGTGGTGAGGCTTAGGATAGCACTAGGTACTTGGTTATATATCTTGTTTTCTCTTTTCTCTTGGGGCATATGTGGATTATATTGGGTGTTGTAGGCCTCTGAGAGCTAGCTACCCAGAGTAGGGTCAGAATAACTGTTTGTTTCCCCTTTGTTAGCCCTTGAGATTTAGCTAGTGGTTTGGAACATTCCTGTTTATTGTATCAAAGATAAGGACTTGCTAAGGGAGAGGCTGTGTCCAAATATGGGCTAGAGATTAAGGAGTGAAGTATCTATCCAGGGCCAAAAACCTAAGTAGGAGAATCTTATGAGGAAGGTGAAACTTCAGGGCAGGTTGTTTATGTTGCTTATTGATTTCTCCATGTCACCAAAAGAATCTCCATTTAATTATCAACTCTAGACGTTCTGGACTTCATTTTATTAAGGGAGGTATATTGAGTCCATTGCCTCTTAATTGCAACTAAGAAGTCCAGCAAATTCTGATAAACCAAACATATTTTTGTTGTTCAATTATTGTTAAAAACTGACTTAATATGAATTCATTTGGCAGCAAAATCTGACCTAAAGGGATGTGAAACTACTTATAGTCTTAACTAGAGGCCTGACGCATGAAGATTTGTGCAAGAATGGGCCTTCCTTCCCCTGGCTGCTGGCAGTGCCTTTGCTCTGGCCAGAGCTACCTTTCTGCCTTCCCATGCTGCCCAGAGGCCCGGAGTGGCTGGGGTGGTGCAGAATGCCTGCATCATTGCCATGGCGACGACACAAGCGTCCCACCTTGCCCCCAGCTGCTCGGCGCCTGTGTATGCAAATTAACCCGCCATTTTTGTTGGATTAATTTGCATACTCACTCCTGATGGGCTGGTGGACATCGCAAAGGTATGGTCAATTAGCATGTTACTCTTTTATTAGGTAGATGTAATCGTAAAAGTGTTTCTATTTTTTTTTTTCTTGTCAGAGAAACATTTATGTGTTTGATTATAAAGACACCCCTCAGGTGCATTTACTAAATATTATGCACCCCCATATTACTTTTTTAAATCTGAAAACTTTCAAATTATCAAGCACATCCTTCTCCTAGAGTTGTGGGTAAAGCATTGTAGATTTTCTTTCAGAGACGAGTAAAGGTGGGAGTTCAGTTTTGAGGATGCATGGAATCTTGTTTTCCTTCCCAGCTGGAGGTAGTATTATCCCTTGTATTAGTGTGTTAGGACTAATATAGTAAATGCCACTGACTGGGTGGCCTAAACAACAGGAAAATTTGAAAATATATTTTTATTGATTTCAGAAAGGAAGGAAGAGGAAGAAAGAGATAGAAGCATCAATGATGAGAATCATTAATTGTCTGCCTCCTGCATGCCCCCTACTAAGGATTGAGCCTGCAACCCAGGCATGTGCCCTGACCGGGAATTGAACCATGACCTCCTGGTTCATAGGTCAATGCTCAACCACTGAGCTACGCTGGCTGTGTCAGAAAATTTTTTTTAATGAAAATTCTGGAGGTTAGAAAACCAAGATCAAGGTGTCAGCAGTTTTGGTTTCTCTTGAGGCTTCTTCTTGTCTTGCAGAAGGCTGCTTTCTTGCTATGTCCTTTTATGGTCTTTCCTCTGTCTGTGCACGCCCCTCATGTTTGTGCATGGCCCTGGTGTCTCTGTGTGTCCAAATATTCTCTTTTTAAAAGGACACTGGTCAGATTGGATTAGGGCCCACTCAGATGGCCTCATTTTAACTCAATCTTTAGAGGTCCTGTTTCCAAATAGTCACACTCTGAAGTGCTGGGATTAGGGCTTCAACATATGAATTTTAGAGGGACACAATTGAAAATATGTGAATGTATTTTTTTAGAGGTTCTAATGGTTGTTGAGTGTTACTCTCACTTAATGGATAGGGGCCAGAGCTGCCAGTCTGTAGTGTAAGAGTGAGCCCTGCATGATGAAGAATGGTCTGCCCCGAAGGCCAACAATTCCTCTGGTGTGAAACCCAGAGGGAGCACTCAAAGGACTTGGAACAGTCCCGGGCATGGGGTTTGTCATTATGGTCCGTCTTTGATGGAAAGTTGAGGCCTGGTGATCTTTAGATAATGAATGTTCTCTTCTTAAACCAACTTTCCACTCTCCCTCTTCTCTCACTTTTCAGTTAGTTCCCTCAGGCAGCATTCCTGGACTCTGTGAAGCAGATGTAATAAAAAAAATAGATTTAAGTACATGAGGTTTGCATTGGAGTTCTGGCTCCTCAGTCTCTAGGAAAATTGAGAAATTTACACTTTCGATGTTTCCCCAACTCACCTTAGACTCTTTGACTAAAATAACACCCCCTTTTAAAAATAAATCCTGCCTTGCCTCCAGGCTTACAGTGGTATGATATAAAATTGCATGCAGAGCTGAGACAAGAACTCAACAACCAGGGCACAAATTAATACCCAGAAATGTGCCTCTGGCAGGTATGGGCTCTTCCTGGAACAGCCTGTGGTTCCAGCACGTCCCCTCTTCTTTCCCGCTGGGCCCCTTGCTCCTTCCTGCCCTTCGGTAAACATGAAGGGAGTGGGGATATTCAGTCCCTTTCATGTTTAGAACATTGAAATGCTTTCCAAACATCATCATATTCATTAGAGCCGCCTTAGGCTGTTAATGACATTATAAAATGAGTGCTGCACACAGATGTTAAGAATAACTACAAAATGTATCTGTTTCGCAGGCATTCACTGCCCAGACAGTACTCCATTTATGTTTTCTTGAGTCATGCTGCATTATTCAGTCTTCTTTTTACAATTTTGACATCCAGGAGAAACAAAAAACTCTAACAATTGCTACTACAATATAAAAATAAAAATGAATAATTCAGAATGCCTGTTTTATTTTCCTCCCCCTGTCTGACTGACTGATTGGATGTTGCTTTCCATTTCACAGTGCTCAGTATGGCAAGCAGAGGAGAATTTTCAGGTATAGAAATAAAGACATGGAGCATTTTAGTTGTTTGCCCCCGAAGAACCCATTCCTGAGCTGCCAGAAACTCTTGGACTGACTTTAATTCACTTTGCTTATATATGTGGGCTCTACTTACTCTCAACCCATCATCACATTATTCTGAGGAGGCTAAAAAACCAGTCTTGTTTCTAATCAGCAGTTTTTGAAGCCCCCCTTTATTATTACCATATTTTCCGGTGTATAAGATGACTGGGCGTATAAGATTTTCCTGGGTTAAAAAGTCGTCTTATACGCCTGAAAATATGGTAAATATCTATGCAGCTTTGAGCACAAGTCACTTCACCTCTAAAATGGAAATACCATATTTTCCGGCATATAAGACGACTTTTTAACCCAGGAAAATCTTATACGCCCAGTCATCTTATACGCCAGAAAATATGGTATTTTTTCTCAACTATTTAACCAGCAACTGTAGCTTCAGGTTCTTCTCAGGTCTAATGCTTTTGTGCATTTGTGCATTACATATGTGGTAGGGTCAACATCCCAAGTTCATTCTATCTGAAAGCAGGAATGGGATTCTGAGGGTCCTAGCAGCAATTCCCTGGCTGCACCAGGAGCCTTTCTGATACGCCCTGTCAAGTTCTCGGGCATCTCTTGGCTAACAGGCTTCCTGACCTTTCGCTTGCTCCTGGTCAGTGGGCATGGCTCCAGCTTGGCTCGAGTGTACGATGCAGAGCCAGATTCCGGACAAGTGCACCACTGGCTGGCTGTCACTCACCCCCTTGGAGGGATTTGAGAAAGAGGCACCGGGGATACACAGCTTGCTAAATAACCCATGCTTCCTTCAGTTGGAATTTTCTACCTGATTTGAGGCCATTTCCAAACTTTTATTCTACTTTCAAAATCATGACCAAGGATTGGAAATGGATAGAATTTTTTTTTTTTTTTTTTTTTTTACCAAACCTCCAATTGGCCATCAATGATAAAGATTAGGGAAGAGCTTCTTGTATATTCTAATGGTTAATTAAATTCTTCATATTTGTATAATGGCATTCCAGGAAGACAAAACAGGATAAAAGAATCCATGCATGGGATTAGTAGGCTCATCTCTTTAATATACTACTTGGCAAGATTTTTATTTTTGCAATTTCAAGTTTAGGGTTTGGGGTCTTTATATTTTTATTTTTCTCTTCTTTATCCACCACCTCTTTCCCACCCCCAATCAAAGAAGAACAAACATCTGATTCCCCCCCCCCCCCGCCTTCTTTCAAGGACATTGATGTATCCTCCTATCTAATCTAATAATAGACAAATATGCAAATTGACCGCACCTTCGCTACACCTAAGCCACACCCACCAGCCAAGCCACGCCCACCAACCAATCAGGACGAGTATGCAAATTGCCCCAACAAAGATGGCGGCTGATTTGCATATCAAGACAGTGTCTAAAGAAGCCAAGAGCTGCAAAGGGGAGTAAAGCTTCGAAGAAGCAAGCACGCCAGGGGGGCGGGGGGAGGAGAAGGGAGGAGCGAAGTCAGGGCCGTGGGCGAAGGGAAACGAAGGCGGGCTGGAGGAGAAGGCGGGGCCGGCGGCAAGGGCGGAGCGGAGGCGGGGCCGGGGTGAAGGGAAACACGGGCGGGCTGGAGGAGAAGGCGGGGCCGGTGGCAAGGGCGGAGCAGAGGCGGGGCCGGGGGCGAAGGGAAACACGGGCGGGCTGGAGGAGAAGGCGGGGCCGGTGACAAGGGCGGGCCGGAGGCGGGGCCGGGGGCGAAGGGGAACACGGGCGGGCTGGAGAAGGCGAGGCGGGCGGCAAGGGCGGGGCGGAGGCGGGGCCGGGGGCGGAGGCGGGGCCGGGGGCGAAGGGAAACGCGGGCGGTCTGGAGGAGAAGGCGAGGCGGGCGGCAAGGGCGGGGCGGAGGCGGGGCCGGGGGCGGAGGCGGGGCCGGGGGCGAAGGGAAACGCGGGCGGGCTGGAGGAGAAGGCGAGGCGGGCGGCAAGGGCAGGGCGGAGGCGGGGCCGGGGGCGGAGGCGGGGCCGGGGGCGAAGGGAAAAGCAGGTGGGCCGGAGGAGAAGGTGAGGCGGGCGGCAAGGGCGGGGCGGGGCGGAGGCGGGCGACAATGGCGGAGCAAAGGGAAATGCGGGCGGGCTGGAGGAGAAGGTGAGGCGGGTGATAAAGGCAGAGCGGAGGCGGGGCCGGGGGCGAAGGGAAATGCGGGAGGGCCGGAGGAGAAGGCGAGGCGGGCGGCAAGGGAGGAACGGAGGCGGGGTAGAGTGCAGCAGGAAATCCCATTGCAGGAATTTTCCTGCAACGGGAAAGCTAGTATATAATAAAGAGGTAATATGCAAATTGACCCTCATGCCCTCACAAGATGGCTGCCTACGACTAGGCCAGCAGGGGGGTTAGTGAGGGATGACCAAATGACTGAACAAGCAGGCTGCATGGGGCGACCAGGCCGGCAGGGTGGTTAGTGAGGGATGACCAAATGACTGAACAGCAGGCTGCATGGGGCGACCAGGCCGGCAGGGGGGTGCAGTTGGGGGCAACCAGGCTGGCAGAGGGGGGCAGTTGGAGGCAATTAGGCTAGCAGGGGGCCAGTGAGGGGTGACTAGGCTGGTGGTGGGGGGCAGTTGGGGTGACCAGGCCAGCAGGGGGGGCAGTTGGGGGCAACCAGGCTGGTGGTGGGGGGCAGTCAGGGGTGACCAGTCCAGTAGGGGAGGGCAGTTAGGAGCGACCAAGCCGGTAGGGAGGGGGCAGTTGGGGGTGACCTGGCCGGCAGTGGGAGGCACTTAGGGGTGATCAGGCTGGCACACAGAGGCAGTTAGGGGTGACCAGGTAGGCAGGCAGGTGAGTGATTAGGAGCCAGCGGTCTAGGATTATGAGAGGGATATCCAACTGCCGGTTTAGGCTAGATTCCCGGGATCAGGCCTAAACCGGCAGTCAGACATCCCCCAAGGGGTCCTGGATTGGAGAGGGTGCAGGCTGGGCTGAGGGGACCCCCCCACCCATGCACAAATTTCATGCACTGGGCCTCTAGTATTAATATAAACAGGCAAAAACCTGGCTAGGGCCCCACTTTCTCAACATATCTTTTAATCATTTGTGAGTGGTGGGGGCATGTGATATGGAGGTGGATTATGAGAGGGATATCCAACTGCCGGTTTAGGCTAGATTCCCGGGATCAGGCCTAAACCGGCAGTCAGACATCCCCCAAGGGGTCCTGGATTGGAGAGGGTGCAGGCTGGGCTGAGGGGACCCCCCCACCCATGCACAAATTTCATGCACTGGGCCTCTAGTATTAATATAAACAGGCAAAAACCTGGCTAGGGCCCCACTTTCTCAACATATCTTTTAATCATTTGTGAGTGGTGGGGGCATGTGATATGGAGGTGGGTGTGAGAGTGAAAAAGGGAGAGATGCTTCAGTTTCAGAGGGCCTGGAGGCAGTCACAGAGAGCTGTTTCCATGGCAGTGCTATGGAAACCAGGTTCTGCCTCTCATTCCTTCCCAGAGTAGAATTTCCATGCTTCATATAGCATGGGCTCTCAAAAAGCCTGCTGGTGTTTTATATGAACTAGGACTTTATTGTCGTGACCTCATTGTAACCTATCATTTGGGCCTCTTATAAGTGGGAGGAAATGGAAAAAAAAATAGGAACCTACTTCAAAACCCTGGTAGAAACTCTAAACCTTAAATATTTCTGTGCATTTTCCAATAGGATGGAGAGAGAAATTAGTTTTACTGTATATCAGTTGTCATTTCCATATGTATCCATTTTTTTGGGTTTAATTCTATAGCATTGTCATATCCCATAGTATTAAAGATGCCAGCTTCTTGTATCATTTTTTCCTCTCTCCATAATCTGTAGGACTAAGGGTATAGCCTCCGACCCTTAAGGAACCAGACAGCTCTTATTTTAAGAACACATGGTGGTCTTATCCTTCACACGACTTGTATGTGTGTGCTGATTATCACAAATGGTGAGCAGATGAAAGACCATGGATGATGATTCTTTACTCTGCAAACACCTCTCGAGTATGTGCACTCCTGGCAGCGGGTGTGTGGCATCATTTCATACATGGAGAACTGCAGTTGTGTGTGTGTTTGCATGTGAGTTCGGTCTCCTGACATAGGTTGTTGATTTATACTTTCAATTATCACCTGCTTGTGTTCTTTTAATGGAAAGATTATTGTGTAAGCATTGACGTCAAGTGACGCCCATGAATCCAAGTAGCAAAGAAAAAATGCTAACATCTACAGACCATTTTTAGAAGAGGAGACAGAAAATACATGAGTATTTTAATCCACCTTTCTGCTTCAAAGATAGACATAGTGGGCTTTAATGAACACCACCCGGCAAGGTGGTTTGCAATGAGAGCTTGTTTTGTTAGACTTAAAAAAAAAAAAAAAAAGGCTTTTTTTGTTTGTTTGTTTTACTTCTCCAGCTCTCAGATTACACAGAAACATTCTCAAAGGCCCATTACTAGACTGAATACATCTTTTCTACAACATCTTTAAATTTCTCTAGTACATATCCCCAAATCTCCCTTCTCTAATGACTCCACTTCCCTCCTCAATAAACAATCCACCCTTAATCATTTTTAATCATTTTCTGCTCAAGGAATTTGTGAATCCCTGGATACTCAGTGTTTGCTTTATTCTTATGGTGTCGGAAGTTCATATATATTTCTCTGTTCTGAATGGTGCTTAATATTAGATTCAGTGCTGAAATATTCTTGTCATGTGTTTTTTGTTTGAGAGATTTTTGCCTCGTGGTTTAACATCAGTGTCACTATATTTGCTCATTGATCTGAGGAATGGTACCTTGAGTAATGCTTAAATATTTACTGCCCATCTAATGTTTTTTTTTTTTTAATGAATCTTTATTGTTCAGATTACAATTGTTTCTCCTTTTTCCCCACATATCTCCCCACCACCCAGTTCCTACCCCCCCTTCCCTTACCTCCCCCCCCCCGCTGTTCTTATCCATAGGTGTATTTTTGTCCAGTCTCTTCCCATACTCCCCACACAGACACCCCTTTCCCCCTGAGAATTATCAATCCACTCCCATTCTATGCCTGATTCTGTTAAGTTCACCAGTTTATTCTGTTCCTCAGATTTTTAATTCACTTGACTTTTAGATTCACTTGTTGATAGATATGTATTTGTTGTTCATAATTTTTATCTTTCTTCTTCTTTTTCCTCTTTTTAAAGAATACCTTTCAGCATTTCATATAATGCTGGTTTGGTGGTGATGAACTCCTTTAGCTTTTTCTTATCTGTGAAGCTCTTTATCTGCCCTTCAATTCTGAATGATAACTTTGCTGGGTAGAGTAGTCTTGGTTGTAGGTTCCTGTTATTCATCACTTTGAATATTTCTTGCCACTCCCGTCTGGCCTGCATGGTTTCTGTTGAGAAATTAGCTGATAATCGTATGGGAGCTCCCTTGTAGGTAACTAACTGTTTTTCTCTTGCTGCTTGTAAGATTCTCTCTTTGTCTTTTGCTCTTGGCATTTTAATTATGATGTGTCTTGGTGTGGTCCTCTTTGGATTCCTTTTGTTTGGGGTTCTGTGCGCTTCCTGGACTTGTAAGTCTATTTCTTTCATCAGGTGGGGGAAGTTTTCGTTCATTATTTCTTCAAATAGGTTTTCAGCATCTTGCTCTCTCTCTTCTTCTGGTACCCCCATAATTCTGATGTTGGTTCGCTTGAAGTTGTCCCAGAGGCTTCTTACACTATCTTCAACTTTCTGAATTCTCTTCTCTTCATGCTTCTCTGGAAGAGTGTCCTTGGCCTCTTTGTATTCCAAATCTTTGAGTTGATTCTTGCAATCCTCTAGTCTGCTTTTGGGTCTCTGTATAATATTTTTTATCTCAGTCAGTGTATGTTTAATTTCTAGTTGGTCCTCATTGAATTTATCGGCCTTTTCAGGAAGAGTGTCCTTGGCCTCTTCGTATTCCAAATCTTTGAGTTGATTCTTGCAATCCTCTAGTCTGCTTTTGGGTCTCTGTATAATATTTTTTATCTCAGTCAGTGTACGTTTAATTTCTAGTTGGTCCTCATGGAATTTATCGGCCTTTTCCATGAAATTCTTGAAAAACCTTATAACCGTGGTTTTGAACTCTATGTCCAGTCGCTTGTTTTCCTCCATTTCTTTCGTTTGTGATCTGTTTCCTTGCCTTCTCATATTCTCTGCTTCCCTAAGTTGGTAGGGTAGTTTTGTGTACTAGGTGTCCTATTGGTTCAACGGGTCAGCCTCCCAGTTACTTGAGGTGGACACTCTTGGTGTACCCTTGTGTACTGTGTGTCCCCCAGCAGGAGGTACAGCAAGGGCTAGTTTTCTCCTCCTTTGCTTGGGCGGTTTTGGA
Source organism: Eptesicus fuscus (assembly GCF_027574615.1). Taxonomy (NCBI): domain Eukaryota; kingdom Metazoa; phylum Chordata; class Mammalia; order Chiroptera; family Vespertilionidae; genus Eptesicus; species Eptesicus fuscus. The sequence goes on from NC_072479.1 coordinate 82,791,260, forward strand.
GCAGTCTGACTGGAGCTGCAGTTGGTTAAGCTGCTCCAGAACAGGCCATTTATATGCAAAAGCCGCTGTGTGGAGCCGGGGCGGGTTTGTAGAATGTGCGGGGCAGGGCCTCAGGGCGGAGCCTCAGGGCGGGGCGGGGTCTCAGGGCGTCACTAGGCTGGGGCGTGGCCAACGGCGATGGCTGCCATCAGCCGTCTCTGCCTTTCCATGTTTCCAAGTCCCTGTGCCCCGCGCTCCAGCGCAGTAAACAATGATAGCTGGGCGCACCACTGCAAAAGTCACTCTCACTTTCCAACCCGATGGCCGAGAGTCCAGCTTCTCCCCGTAGGTGCCTGGGTCCCCCGAGTGTCCCCAGAAACTGGATTTCAGAGTGATCGGGAGCTTGTCTCCCTGCGGGTTGAAGAAAAGCCGCGCACCCAGCCGCCCGCCGCCGGCCCGATTCGCGTGCCTCCGTACCTCAGCTTTTCAGCGATTGTGCTTCTTTCTCTTCTTAGTTGTAAATCTTCCACTCAGCCAGCTTTCCCGTGGTTCTGGGTGGTAGACGTTTTTGTCTTTCAGTTGTATTTTTGAAATTGTTGTGCGAGGCAGCAGATTAGTTGTTTAACTATGCCGCCATCTTGGTTCCTCCTACTGCCCATCTAATGTTATCCCTCAATATTCATTCGTTTGTTTGTTCCCTCATTCATCCTTTCTTCATTCACTCAACCACAGCTGGCTTTGCTGTGCATAGCATTGTGCCGTGTATCAGTCATACCAAAGAAGCTAAAGATACCTTATATCAAGCTGAACCATATGAGGCTTCTGATAGTCTACTGTGTTTGACCTGGAAAAGGGCAAGTTTATATGCTTTAAGCTAAGGTAAAGGTACAGTATAAAAAGAGTTAGAAAAACAAGACTGACATTTAAAGATAGATTTACAAAAAAATCAGAGGTGAAGGTTAACAGAAGAGTTGAAAATAATGTTCAGAGACAGGAGAAACTAAAAAATAAGAGTCCTGATCTTCTCAGTTTGTCACATGTAGCTATTTCAATTAGTTAAAATTAAATAAAATTAAGAATTCAGTTCTTTAGTAGTATGAGCCATATTTCAAGTGCTCAATAGTCACATGTGATTAGTGGCTATCATACTGGACAGCACAGATAGAGAACATTCCTGTCATCACCAAAAATTCTATTGAACAGTGCTGCAAGGCAGAGAGGAAATTGACCATGGAAGAAAAAAGAGATTGAGAGAACTTATACTTCCTTAGGAATGCATATCTGTAATGGTACAGAAGGGAGGCTCTGGCTACTCACTGGAATTCATTAGTTCTCTTCTTAGGTATTAAGCCTTGTGGCTGTTACATAACTGTTAGTGGCCCCAGTGAAATTGATCACAAATCCCAGAACATCCTACATAATAGAAGGGTAATATGTAAATTACCATCACTCCAAGACACCCAAGATTGGGCCAGCGGGAGGAGCAGGGGGCGGGACTCGGGGTGGCTGGGGTGGCCAATTGGGATGGTGGGATGCTGAGCCATGGCTGTGCTGCGGCACAGAAGGGGCCTCTGGGGCAGTGAGCCCACATCCTGCTGCGGACCATCAAAAGTGGGGAGCGAAAGCGGGGGAGCTGGCTGTCTGTCCACTCCGGCACCAGGCCTTTCATGGTGCTGGAGGCTTTTGAAAGGCCTGGTGCAACAGCGGACAGACAGCCAGCTCCCCCACGATCGAAAGCGGGGAGCTGTGTGTCCGCTCCAGCACCAGTGGACCTCCTGCCATCAAAAGCGGGGAGCATGCTGCTAGCAGTGTCCGCAGAGCGTGCTAAGCTTTGCGGGGCAGTGGATATGGCCTGGATGGCAGGTTAGGCCTAGGGGACCCTACATGTGCATGATTTAATCATGCACTGGGCCTCTAGTATAAAATAAGCATCATATTAAAGAAAACACTTGCCTTGGGTAATTCTCTCCTTTGCTGGCCATTTCAGCCAATCCTAGTGGCTAAATGTAACATTGCGGTCTGGCTTGGCTCTTGGCTCTCTTTATTGTCCCTCTAGCTGAGAGTTAATGCACACCGAGGAATGCGCAGCAGAGGAAAGCTGTCATTTGCGATCATCTTTTGAAAGAGTTTTGTACTTCAGGCATTAAGTTCCTAAATCTAAACACTTCCCAGGGCGCCTAGAAACTCAAATGTTTGATCCCAGCTCCGTATCTTGGCTGTCCTTTCTTGTGATATTTATCTGTGGTAGGTTTCTTATTTCATCTGAAAAGAACCATTTTGGGGAATCCTCAAATGGTGACACATTCCATCATTTTTGACTCTGAATCAACTGATGGTGCATGAGAACACATGTAGACAGAAGCAAAAACACTGTCAGCCTTGTCATTTTCAAATATCCCCAAAGGTGAGGCTGTACAGCTTAATTAGAGCAAGGCTGAGAAAAAGCAGACAACTTCTAAAGAAGATATTGTTACCTGTTCTATGAAATTGGACACACCTTTACTAACTTGGATATAATCACATCAAAAAAGGAATATAATCCTAGCCAGTTTTTCTCAGTGGATAGAGCATCACCCTGCAGACCAAAGGGTCCTAGGTTCGATTCCGGTCAAGGGCACGTACCTTGTTTGCAGGCTCCTCTCCAGCCTGGGTCCTGGTCAGGCTCAGGCAGGGGGTAACCAATGGATGTGTTTCTCTCACATTGATTTTTCTCTCTGCCTTTCCCTCTCTCTTTTACTCTCCCTAACAGCCAATGGAAAAATATCCTTGGGTGAGGATTAACTAAAAAAATAAATAAAGAAGAAGAAGAAAAAAAAAAAGAAATATATTTGGCTAGTATGGCATGGCTCAGTGGTTGAGTGCTTTGACCTATGAACCAGAAGTTCATGGTTTGATTCCCAGGCAATTTCTGATGAGGGCTCAGGCCTGGGTTGTGTGTGTGCTCGATCCCCAGTGTGGGGCATGCAGGAGGCAGCCGATCAAAGATTCTCTTTTATCATTGATGTTTCTATCTCTCTCTTCCTCTCTGAAATCAATGAAAAAAAATATTTTTAAAAAAGGAATACATTCTAAATTCTTTACTGCATTTACTGTACACCTTATTAAATCAAGTAGAGGCTCGGTGTATGAAATTTGTGCACGGGGGTGGGGATGGGGGTGGTCCCCTCAGCCCAGCCTGGACCCTCTCCAATCCGGGACCCCTCGGGGGATGTCTGACTGCTGGTTTTGGCCTGATCTCAGGGATTGGGTCAAAACTGGCATTCAGATATCCCTCTCACAATTTGGGACCACTGGCTTCTAATAGCTCACCTGCCTGCCTGCCTGATTGCCCCTAACTGCCCCCCCCCTGCCAGCTTGATCACCCCTAACTGCCTCTGCCTGCCAGCCTGGTCACACCCACCTGCCCGCCCCTCCCACCCCCCCGCTGGCCTGGTTGCCCCTCACTGCCCCCCCTGCCAGCCTGGTCTCCCCTCACTGTCCCCCCTGCCGCCCTGGTCGCCCCTCACTGCCCCCCCTTGCTGGCCTGGTTGCCCCCAACTGCCCCCCCTCCCCCGCTGGCCTGGTCGCCCCTCACTGCCCCCCTCTGCCAGCCTGATCACCCCTCACTGCCCCCCTTGCTGGCCTGGTCGCCCCATGCAGCCTGCTGGTCAGTTGTTTGGTCATCCCTCACTAACCCCCCTGCCAGCCTTGTCGCCCCACGCAGCCTGCTGTTTGGTTGTTACTGTGAGAGCATCATGACCAATTTGCATATTATCCTTTTATTAGTATAGATTGGCACTTTGGAGTTAGGCAAGTTTGGGTCTAAATCCTATATATGACGTCTGGCAAATGCCTTATTTTTTCTGACTTTCAGTTTCCTCATTTGTTATGGAACCTTGTAGAGTGGTCATTAGAATGAAGTAAGAGTATGTGTAAAGCACTAGAAAATAATAGGTACTCTTTAATTTTAGCTATTCTTTTTAAAAAATATATTTTATTGATTTTTTACAGAGAGGAAGGGAGAGGGATAGAGAGTTAGAAACATCGATGAGAGAGAGACATCAATCAGCTGCCTCCTGCACACACCCCCACTGGGGATGTGCCCGCAACCAAGGTACATGCCCTTGACCGGAATCGAACCTGGGACCTTTCAGTCCGCAGGCCGACTTTCTATCCACTCAGCCAAACCGGTTTCGGCCTTATATCATAATTCTTATATTCAGTATTCAAATAGATGACTCTTTAAATAACTTCATTGCTTAGTTTTTACTTTTCTTGATTTCCAGTTTTATATAAAATTTCCCCAAACTTCTCAATTACTTACCTCATAGTCTGGATCCCAGTTTTCTATGCTTCAAGAAATGCCTTTACTGATCTCCACAGTGATCACTTTCAGGGCAAACCCATTATCTTTCCATTTCCAATGCAAATGGTTTAATGGTTTTAAATACCAAGTGTCCATGATGGACACTTTGATCAGCATATCTATCTTACTATTAATTTTCTTAGTTTGCTTCCTCACTTCCATTTCTTTCAGACAGTGTGATTTTATTCTCTTGCAGCTGCCTCAGATTTAATAGAGAAAAACACAGAATTCTTTATTTTATTGTCACTTTTATTTGTTGGATTTTATACTCTTCTTTTATTGAATGCAAAGCATTGTAGCAGAATTTTACTCATGGAAAATGTACAAAGTTGAAATAGATTTAGTAGCAGGTAAGAAGGGGAAAAGTGAAAAAGAAAAGATATGTACAGATAATAATAGAGCTTGGGAAGAGTAAGTAGAGGGAAATGCAACATAATAGATGAATAAGATTTAGTATAAGTGCCTGACCCCAGAGATTATTTCAGTCATCATTTTGCTAAGAATTTTGTTCCCACCTAGAAGAAAAGAATGCTAACATTGTCTTGCACTTTCTTCTGCTAAGCAGACCTCTCAAAATGGTGCTACAGTGTCTTGCACCATTATAGTTTGGGGCTTAGAAACTATTTGTTGAATTGATATTTATGATTGGACAGGTTGATTAACTGAAAAATTTAACTGACTATGAATACCACTGTATCTTAAGAGTCACAAGACATACTTGCTTTTTTCTGTTAAGACTTCTATAGAACAGTGGCCATGACTCATGGAGTCTTTAAAGAATCTAGAGAAAGCTGTGTATCCATATTCAGAAAAGTACCCACATATCAAATTCTGCACCCAGTTTCAGGAAATTCATGGATCTCTTTGAGTCTCATTCATGAATCCCAGGTTTATCATCCCCACTCCAACCTATATAATAAAAGGCTAATATGCAAATCGACCGAATGGTGGAATGACTGGTTGCTATGACACGTACTGACCCACCAGGGGGCAGATGCTCAATGCAGGAGTTGCCCCCTGGTGGTCAGTGCGCTCCCACAGGGGGAGTGCCACTCAGCCAGAAGCCCTGAGCCGGGTTCACAGCTGACAAGCTCAGCAGCGGTGGCGGGAGCCTCTCCTGCCTCCTCAGCAGCACTAAGGATGTTAGACTGCCAGCTTACGCCCGCTCCCTGTGAGTGCATGAATTTTGTGCACTGGGCCTCTGGTATTTATGTATTTTCCTTGATGGTCTTCCCCACTCCTTATCTCCATTCAAAGATGACCTCAGTGCCTGATTCCAAACCAGAAGTCTTAGTGTCATTATCCACTCTCTTCCCTCCAGGCAGGCTAGTGTTCTAGTTCCCAGATCTTGCAGCTTCATATATTTTATGAAGGAAAATGCCTGATGTAGCACTCAGGTAAGTAATATTGCCCAGAATGTCATTGTGCAGGCATAGGGAGACTCTTTCTTGATGTTTCGGTGGCATTATTGACCATATTTTTTTAAAGGACTGGTTCATCTGTAAATGGGAGTGGGGCAACAGGGAGGATTTGGTTGTTACACTGCCAGCTCTATTTTTCTTCTACATGTTCCTCGCTATCTCATTTGCTAGTTATACATGTCCAATGTCCATTTACTGAAGTTAGGCCACTGTTTTTGGCAGTATTACTGGAGCTGGCAATGGCTAATGATTAGATAAATAAATCTTACTGCTGGATCTGATAAATTACCCTACTCAGTGTGACAGGTAGCTAATGTTTTGTTGCTCACTGGTACCTTAATCCAGTTCATAGAGTCAGACTTCCCTATACATCGGGAGACTGTTATTTGTGGAGATGTTTTAGGGGTTCTGGGAAGGAGGAGAAGACACACTTCCTGCGACCCTCTTCTCATACAGTATGAGCAAATAGCCAAGAATTCAGATATATTGGCACCTCAGAGAAAGAGTATTATTTTTTGTTCCTCTGATTTCATCTGGTACTTGGAACAATCAATATTTTTTAGTGTTTACTGTGTGCCAGCCACTGTACAAGGAATTAGGAAAATAAAAACTCTTAATAAAGCCACAGAATTTGCCTTTCAGGTGCTTATAGCCAAGAATGGGATAAAGACATACAAATAGATTGTTTATTTAGTAGTAATGGGGATTATTTCATTTCTCAAGGGCCAGTGTGAAGGGAGGCAGGCTGCTGGAAAAGTATGCAGGCTCCACACTCTAATAAGAAAACCCTTTAGAATGACCATATGTTCATTCAACTATAATTATTCAACAAATATGTACTGAGTGCCCATTGTAGGTTAGACCTTGGGGCTACTGACTGGATAATACCGAATTGATGAAACTTACTAGTACATTTTTATGAGAGGGACAGACAGAAAACAGACAACACAATATAATCTGTGACAGGATTAAGTATTATGAAGAAATTAAAGCAAGGTAGAAAATAAAGAATAATGGAGGCTGGGGAGGGAATTCATTTTGAGAAGATGGGTAAGGAAGGTCTCTTTGAAGAGATGGCATTAGAGCAAAGACCTCAGAGGTGAGAAGAAATGAGGAGCTTTCTAAGTTAAGAGAAACCCTGAAGTGGGAATGAGTTTGGCAATTGGAAAAAGAGTGAGAAGACCTCTTGGCTGGCTCAAAGCAGGGGTGGGGGCAGCGGATGAGGTCAGAGAGGTAGGCTGGGCCCACAGACCAGATCAAAAAGCCTGGATCATGTTCTAAGTGTGCAGAGAAAGAAGTGGAGGGCTTTATGTTGTTAAAAGAGTATTCTGAGTGCTGGATGAATATTAGGTGGTGAAGGTGGGGGCACAAACAGTAGAATAGGTGGCCAAATTAGGAAAATTCACTCATTGATTCAGGATTCCTGTAGTAACTGATCCCTTGCATTTGAGGAATTCAACTGCTAGTGGACCTTGCTTATTTCTCTCTTCTTTCCCTCCTTAAACCCTTTTAAACCCTTTTTAAACAAACCTTTATGGTGACCAACTAAGGTGGCTGATGTTTTACCTTATGAACTCTTTCTTCATCTTTGGCACGTGGTTCCCTCTTAAATTAGGATTTTAGAATTTTGAGTAATAATAATTGTCACTATTTTTAAATATCTCCTATATAACCAGATGCTAGGCATATATTATTATCTATTTTAACCCTTATAAAAACTGTGCAATGAAATTATTATGACTCTTATTTGACAAATGAGGACACTAAAGTTCAGAGAGATGAAATGCCTCAGGCATGGCTACACACTAGTACGTGGTTGCTGGGGATTGATCATAGGCCTCTTGGTCTTAAATCTCATGGCCTTTCTACCACATCATGCTGTTTCTTAGAGTTGAAGGACAGGAGGAGCATATTTGGGAAAGTTAGGAAATTGGTTTTTCTGAGACTGGTGTTATTCAAGAGCAGTGATTCTCAATGGAGGGTGACTTTGTATCTAAGCAACATTTGGAAACATCTGGTGACATTTTTGGTTCTTACAAGTTGGGGTAGGGAGTGCTACTGGCATCTTGTTGGTAGAAGCCAAGGATACTGCTTAGCATTTACAGTCCACAGGACAGCCCCCAGATGAATGAATGAATGATCTTGCCCAAAATGCCAGCAGTAACAAGGGTCAGAAATCCTGTTCTAGAGTTATTTTTCTGCATTTCTGATCTATCCATAACTTTAATTAGTATACATCTTCTAGGTCATCAATCATCACTCAAATTATATGTATACTTTTGCTCTTGTTCTAAGGAGAAATTAGGATCCAACTAAAAAAGAAAGACTTCTGTTGTCAAGTTGTTGTTTTTTTTGTTTTTTGACAGTGAATGGTTGTCTCCTAGCACCATTTATCTACTGTCTGATGGAAGCCTAGGCTCTGATTCCAGTCTAGCGGAATTCTGGCTTCTGCATGGAACTACCGCACTGCTTCCTGCTGGGCTTCCTTGGGAGCAGGGTAGGTCAGGCTATTAGCACTGGACAAAGCCTTCTACCAGAATGTTGTGGGAAGTGGGAGCAGGTCAACCCTAACTCCCCCATGCTACCAAACTCAAAGTGAGCCCAGCAACTCTGAGATTTGGATCATGGTCTACTAAGCAAATAGTCCTCTACCAGATAGCATGCCTTCAAATTTTAAAAATGATGATGCACACTGATGGGAGGAAAGACTGTCCCCATGCTCCTCCCCCAAAAGTGCACATACAATCTTTATGCCTTTATCAATCTAGACACTACCATAGTTAAGAGCTGCTGCAGTGTATGGGCCTATATAGGTAGCAAGTTCTCCACACATTTGATTTTAACTTTATAGTATATAAAGTCATCCATAGGCATTATTTGTCTCACTGGGTCAAGAGGCTCATTAAATACTTAAAAGATAAAATATTATACTTTTTTTTTTTTTTTTGCTTCCTAATCTTCCTATCAGAGTGATATTATTGCAATTAGCTAGTTATTGATAACTAGAGGCCCGGTGCACGAAACTCGTGTAAGGGGGGGAGGAGGGGAAATGTCCCTCAGCCCAGCCTGCACCCTCTCCAATCTGGGACCCCTCAAGGGATGTCCTACTGCCGGTTTAGGCCCGGTCCATGTAGGATTGGGCCTAAACAGGCAGTTGGACATCCCTTTCACAATCCAGGATTGCTGAGTCCCAACCGTTCGCCTGCCTGCCTGCCTGATTGCCCCTAACCGCTTCTGCATGCCAGCCTGTTCACCCCCTCACCCCTCCCCTGCCAGCCTGATTGATGCCTAACTGCTCCCCTGCCAGCTCAATTGCCCCTAACTGCCCTCCCCTGCCGGCCTGGTCACCCTAATTGTCCTCCCCTGCAGGCATGGTCACCCCCAACTTCCCTCCCCTGCTGGCCCAGTCACCCCTAACTGCCCTCCCCTGCAGGCCTTGGTCCCCCCAACTGCCCTCCCCTGCAGGCCTGGTCCCCCCCAACTGCCCTCCCCTGCAGGCCTGGTTCCCCGCAACTGCCCTCCCCTGCAGGCCTGGTCCCTTCCAATTGCCCTCCCCTGCCAGCCATCTTGTGGAGGCTATCTTGTGTCCACATGGGAGTGGCCATCTTTGACCACATGGGGGGGCCACCTTGTGTGTTGGAGTGATGGTCAATTTGCATATTACTCTTTTATTAGATAAAATAGAAAATGAACAAAGGGAAGGCCAGACATTATAGACAGACATGTCATTTGGGCAGCTTCACCAGAAAGCTGTAATTTTGTATTCCCCAGCAAATCATATAGGAAAGATAGACATATGTCCAGTAAAGTTGGGACAAGGGAAAGTACTTGTCTGTGAATCATACCTGGGAACAGAGATGGTTGGCCAGAATGGGCATGGCCACTGCAAGCACTGGAACATCTGGGAATACATAATCCCCTAAACAATGGAGTTTGAGCTCCTGGGCTTTTGTGCTTGACTCTCAGTTTGTGGGGCTCCCTTGCTCCTGCTTTCTTGCATTCGTCCCTATGGACCCCACATGCAATGGACTAATGGACTGTAGTGGGGAAACACAAGCTAAGTTAGCCATGCTGGACTGAAACTACCTCCAACATGGAAAAGAAACTGGACACTGGCTCTGATTAGCTCTACTGAAACCCCAGCTATACTTCTTTTATGACTGGATTAAGGGAAATGGGACTGGAAACCCAGGGGTGTAATTCCTTGGAAATAAAACTTTCTACCATATGTCTTCCTTCCATGGGGGCCTCCAGAAATGCTTATTCCAGCAATACCCTAAGAACCCCACTTTCATAAGCAACCAGGGGAGTCGAGCCCATCTCCTACCCTGAACAAGAGGAGTAGTAGTCCACCGCTGAGTGAATTGGTGGAAGCCCTGATTCCATGGCTCTCTTTCTCTGAGAGAACATGGGTGAGGAAGCAGGCTTGGGGTCCTCGGCTTGGTGCCTTTTTTCAGGTGCCTCTTGGCATCTTTACTTTCCCTCTGACTTGCCTGAATACAAAAAAAGAAAAAAAAAAAAAGAAAAGAAAAAGCCTTCTGCTTAATAAATGTCTGCTTGTAATATTCTGAAACAAGGAGGCTAATCAAAGGCCCTGTTCTGCAGAACAGGGACGCTAAATGACAAGATTAATTTCCGTAATCAAGCAGCTTAATTTAGACGTTTGGACATTTTCCCCCCTCTGTGTTGCTGATTGAAATTGAGGCAAATTTTGCTGTGGTGAGACTCTATCCTGGCCTAGGAAAGCTTACTTACTGGGACTAGAAGAGGGGAGGCAAGGTGACTGTGGTCAGAGAGGAGATGAGGGCACCTTTAGTACATTTAAGTGACAGGCCTATATTGCTCAAATTAGAGTTTGAACTGAATATTTTTAGACCATGAATAACATATGATAATGACCAGAATGCTTATTGTTTCTTAGTAAAGCAAACACCTTACAATGGGGATTCAAGCATCTTTTTTTTCTCTTGTGCTATAGTTAGCATTGAAAAGTATTACTTACTTTTTTAAAAATATATTTTTATTGATTTCAGAGAGGGAGGAAGAAGGGAGAAAGATAGAAACATCAATTATGAGAGAGAATCATTGATCAGATGCCTCCTGCATGCCTCACACTGGGGATTGAGTCAGCAACCCAGGCATGTGCCCTGACTGGGAATCAAACTATGACCTCCTGGTTCATAAGTCAATGCTCAACCACTGAGCCATCCCGGCTGGGCAGGAAGGAAAAAAAATACACCAATCCTTTATTTTGGGGTAGCTATTTGGAATTCTTACCTTTAGGTTTTTCTAGATCCAATCTTGTTTAGTTTATGAGGTTATTGTATGCTGATCGATGAGCCCTGGTTTCTGGTGGTAAATGTGGTCAGGTAGGCAAATCTGTGGGCAAAAAGCTAAATTATCTGTGGATTTAACACTGACATTGCTTTTGATCCTCTGTGAGTCATTGAATCTTTCTAGGCTTCAGTTTCTTAATTGTAAAATAAAGATGCTAATACTGATCTGCCTCACAGAATAGCTAACAAATGGATGTAATGCTCTTCCCTAACACAAAGTACTAAATAAATACTAAAAGGTGAGATCAATTGACTCATAAATAACATGTATATAGGGAAAATAAAATCAAGGCCAGAAGAGACTGAAACTCACTGCCAAGAAGCAAGGCTGTGTGTGTTGGGGATAAGAGAGGGGGAATCTTAATGCCCTGTAAACCCATGAACACTAGCTTAGCACAGTGAGGTGCTCATGGATGGGGACACTGCTGTGCACTGAGCTCTAGCCTTTACGACCAGTATTTTAGAGAAACGTGATTGCATTCATTTGTTTTTTCATTTAAAAATTTTCATTGAGTTCCTATTATGAGCAAGGCATTATTGCTTCAAGATACTGTACAAGACCTTGTGGAGTTTAGAACTTATTGGAGGAGATAAGAAATATCTGAGAGTATATATGTAAGTCTCTAAGAGAAACACTGTAGGTGCTGTGAAACTAAATGTTATATATGAATGCAGGGGGAAGAGTTAATTTGTGTGATCGGAGAAAGCACACTGAAGGGGGTGGCATTTGAATTCCAGGGGTTTCCATTGGTAAGGGCAAAGGCAAGGAGGAGGCCAGTCTAGGTGGAGGGACCAGCATGACCAAATATGAAGTGTAATCATTTTCAAGAAGGAGGGGTTTAGGCTTCTTTCTTTGAGTTTATATTAAAGGGTTGAAGAGAAAGGACTAAAAAATAGGTGGGAGTAGATTGTGGAAAATCCTACCTGATTGTGGAGAGCTTTAAAGGCATAAGCATATATAAAAGTAAAAAGTTTAGGAATAATAACCCCAAATTCTAACAAAGCACTGGTTTTCCTGGGATGTGATAATAGGATAGATAATAGAATATAATCTATTTAATAAAATCTAAGTAGTGCACAGTATAGGTTGGACAGAGTAGGCTATTGAGGATTAAAGCAGCATTTAAGATGTCTTATCCTTTATAATAAAAAGCTAATATTCAAATTGACCAAACGGTGGAATGACCAGTCTCTATGACATGCACTGACCACCAGGGGACAGACCTTCAATGCAGGAGATTCCACAGGGGGAGCGGGCTCATGGCTGGCAAGTGCAGCAGCGGTGGTGGGAGCCTTTCCTGCCTCTGCGGAAGTGCTAAGGGTGTCTGACTGACGGCAGTGGCGGGAGCAGGCCTAAGCCGTCAGTCGGACATCCCCAGAGGGCTCCTGGACTTTGAGAGGGCACAGGCCGGGCTGAGGAACCTCCCCGAGGACACGAATTTCATGCACTGGGCCTCTAGTCTAAATATAATATGTCACTAACAAAAAACAATCTTAAGAAACTACACGTTTGACAGGTTCATACTTGAATGCATGTTCCAGTAAAAAGATATAATTTACAGGTTCAGAGAAAGATGAAAATGGGTAAATAATGAATAAAGCACTTAGTGAAATGACAGTTCATATTGAGCACAATGTAATTCCATGTACTGTACTTTACACAGACGCAGAGGGCATAAATGACTGGTTGGGACAAACATAACTGTAGTTTCACAGGCAGCAAGGAAAAGGCCCATCTGGCTTTACTTTTTTCCTTAGTTGAGACTTGGCAGTGGGTAACCTGTGTGAATTGTTGTTCCCACATGAGTGTGTCTTCATTTTTGGCTCCCCACTGTCCCTACCCGCATCCTCTCTCATCATAGGTTTTAGGGTGCTTTGCTGTGTACTCAGATACAGAGTGAAAGACATGTTAAAAAGCATTTTAATACCTATTCAGAAGCTCTCAAATTTTATTTCAATTTTTGCATTAGTTCAAAAATATTTTGATTTGGTTTATAAATGAAGAACTCTATTTATTTATTTATTTATTTATTTATTTATTTATTTATTTATTTAATCTTTATTGTTGGAAGTATTACATGTGTTCCCCTTTTACCCCTATTGACCTCATCCAGCCGCCTCTACCCTCATTTCAGGTCTTCACCACCCTATTGTCTTTGTCCATTGGGTTATGCATATATGCATACAAGTTCTTTGGTTGATCTCTTCTCACCCACCTGCCCTCCCCTGCCTTTCTTTTTTTAAAAATAGCATAGTAAGATTGATGAAAAAAGTCTAATTTTAGAGAATAAGCACATTATGGACTAGACAATAGGTAGGGAAACATGGGTTTTGGAATATGGTTTCTAATCTCAACTCAGCTAGTTACTAGTTTTCTGGATGAGGCAAGTCACTTAATTTGTCATCCTCTGCAAGAACATGACAGTTAGAGATGGTGTATGAACAGGGCCCACCCAGCCCCGTGCCTAGCACAGGACATGCACCTTATTTTCTTCTGAAATTAAGTACAACTTTAATTTTTTTTATATTACAAAAGCAATGCATGCACAGCAGTGAAAAATTGGAAGATAAGGGAAAAATTAAAGTAGACATCATCTCTCCAGATAGTAGCACTATAAACATCTCTCAATGTGAGTTATGTGAAATAAAAATGAGGTCACACTATGCATATTGTTTTGTATCCAGTCTTTTCTTATTAATATAAAATGATCATTCTTTCCTGTCAACACATCCTTCTACATCATTTCTAAATGACTACTACATAGAATTCTTAATTTAATTCCCTATTCAGTATTGTACATTATTTTCAAATTGAAGGATTTTACAAATAATACAATGATGGGTATCCTTGCGGATAAATCCTCTTGTCTACCCTTAATTATTTCTTTAGTATAAATTTGTAGAACTGGATTTACTTGGTCAAATAATATCAATATTTTTTTTTACTTTGGATATATATTATCAAATTGATCTCCAGAAATTTTAAACTAGTACCTGTGCTTGTATATGTGTGTATGTATGAAGAGTATCCATTGCTCTGACTTCTGCAATGAAGAAAAATTTTTTTGGCATATTTAAGAAGATAAAACGTTATTGTTTAAATTTACATTTTGTTGATTTATTAGTGAAGTTGAACTTTTAAAATATGCTTTTTAGCCACTTGATTTTTAGTTTGCTTTTGTGAATTGTCTGTTATTCTGATAGGTACTTTCAAATGGCAGCTTTTTTTTGCCCTCCCTGTAACTGTCTTCATGATTTGATTTCAAATATTATTCTTTGTTTACATGTTTGTTTTTTCAACTAGACTTCAAGCTCTTTCAGGGCAGCATCATCTTATTTTTTTCTGTCCTGAGCACCCAGTGTAAGCAGGGCTCAGTAAGCATCTAGTAGGCATTAGTGAATAGATGGGTCAAGCAAATGGAAGGGTAGATGGTATATATGAAACTGAGCTGAGCCTCCCTGTCTGGTCACCCAGACTCAGCAGAGTCAGCAAGTGTAGGAAACCAGAATTGTCTAAGCCTTGCTCCTGAGCAGAGCTCAGAGCTGCTTCCAGGGACCAGACTAAAAGGCTTTCTCCGACAAAAAGTAGATGACATCTATAATAATATAAGCTTAATATGCTAATTAGACTGGACAGCTGAACGTCCTTCCGGACGTCATTCCAGATGTCCTTCTGTAGGAAGCTGCGGCAGCGGGGGCCGAGGCAGAGGTGGTTAGGGGCGATCAGGCAGGCAGGCGAGTGGCTAGGGGTGATCAAGCAGGCAGGCGAGTGGTTAGGGATGATCAAGCAGGCAGGCAGAGGTGGTTAGGGGCAATCAGACAGGCAGGCAAGCAGTTATGGGTGATCAGGCAGGCAGGCAGAGTGGTTAGGGGCAATCAGGCAGGCAGGCAGGTCAGTGGTTAGGAGCCAGCAGTCCTGGATTGCGAGAGGAATATTCCCTGAGGGGTCCCGGATTGTGAGAGAGTGCAGGCCGGGCTGAAGGACACCCCTCCTATACATGAATTTCATGCACCTGGCCTCTAGTATAAGATTAAGAGGATAGGAATTTTGATAATGGGCAGAGTGGTCAGTACAGGTTCAGGGGGAGGTTGAATGAGGGACAGCTTATCATCAGGGCTAATTTTCCTTTGTTTTGTCAATGTTTTACCTGTATGATACCCTCAAGTTGTTATATTTGATTTCTTCATTGATAATCTCACCCAGAAGGAACTCTTTGGAGTATGAAGGATCTGTGCTGTATTTATTATTGAAAAGGTCATTTTCATTTGGCCAAGACCATTTGTTTTCATGTTGGATGGTGGAGCTATTTCTACATGCTTCACTGGCATGTTGTCACGAAGTTCTTTGTCCCTTTAGTCATTTGAGGGGCTGGATCTGGTTGTGTAGCACCTCCTGATGGTATTCTCTTGGTTTCTTGCATTCTCTCTTGGAAGTCTTTGGAGCTCCCTATATTTATAGGAAAAGTTATAGGAATGAAAAGAAGGAAGGACATTGACACTAGATAATAAGTCATTTATAGATTCTTACAGAGTTTTGATATATGGGTCACAAATTGTGTTCTGAACATAGTATGGCAGAGTGTTTTTGTATGTTTGTAATTGCACAATATATTCCACATGTGCTTAATAAACATTGACTACACTTTTATATAGAACTAAATTCTGAATCTGTATTTGCTATCAAGTATATGTTGACATGACAGATTTTGGTTTATTACAAATTGCATGTATTTTTTTTTTTTGCCAATTGTTACTTAAGTAGGGACATATAATTTTATAAATTTCCCACTTATTTTAGGCTTTCAACCAAAAACAAAAGAAAAAGAAGATCAAGTCCCTTGAGGGATGCATTCTTAATTTATATTAACTTTTAACATTTGCAGATCTACTAGAATATTCTCTTTGAGATAAATAGTATATAGAGACCTTACCATCTTACATCAGTTAATTACATATTTACACCTGAATATAACAAGTCATTTAAAATATGTCTATGCAGTACCAAGTGAATTTTTGCCATTTACTTGATTTATTGGATCATTGTGGACTTCCAAGTCTTATGACTTAAGTTCATGGTAAATTATTTTTGAACCTGCGACATCCAGTTTGATCATCTATAGAAGCACAATTCATTAGATAATAACTTTATTTTTTCAGTTTAAGAATGTGATGCTCAGGAATACAATGTTAGTTTCATCTTTTGATTTCTGTGCTTGTGACACCAGAGATGTTTATACCATATGGAAGCCCCAGGAGTGGGCACAGAGTGATAGTTTAGACAATTAGTGGAGATTTAAATAAACTTGTACATGAAGAAATGTCAGGACAAATATTAATAACTTTGAAGCAACTTTATTTTTATTTATTTATTACGATTTTTTAAAAATCCTCACCCGGAAATATGTTTTGTTTTTAACTTTTATTTGCGAGAGAGAGAGAGAGAGAGAGAGAGAGAGAGAGAGAGAGGGAGAGAGAGAAACATCAATGTGAGAAATATCCATCGGTTACCTCCATATGCGCCCCAATCAGGGATTGAACCCACAGCTAGGTATGTGCCCTGACCAGAAATCGAACCTGCAACCTTTTGGTGTACGGGATAATACTCCAACCAACTGAGCCACCCTTCCAGGGCAACTTTGAAGCAGCTTTAGCAAAGACCGATAAAAAAATGATCATATGTTTGAATAATGTGAGTCAAGCTAAGGTTAACAAATACCATTGATGAAGATAGAGCTGGGATAAGAAGATGTAATGTATATTATTGTGCTCAATGAATATTGTAAATATACCATTGTACCTATAGGACTTTGACAGAAGAAGGAAAGTAGAGGCTAAAAAGGCAGCAGAAAATGGGGTGAGTCTTCAAGGTCAAATTGAGCCCAGCTGTAGTAAGTCATTTGGTCCTAAAGCTGTTGCAATAGGGAAATGTTCTTTAAGGGACCATAACTTGGATCTTCCACTGGGTGAAGTATTGGAGGATGAATCAAGGAGCAAAATGGCATGCATTGGTTGGTTTGAGGGAGCTGCTTTGTGTTCCTGTTATCAGAACTCTTATATTCTGATGGTGATCTTTCATCACCATTGAATGAGTGGCTTATATTGTTCATTAGGGCCCCCTGGGAGAAATAGAGTATTCTGGAGGTGACATCTTCCAGGAAAGCAGCAGGTTCTCAGGTCTGGCAGATTTTTGTATTAGGATCCTAACTTCCTTTCCATCCCTGCTTAGCACATTCCCCTGGTGCATACTCTCTTGAGCTCTCTCACCATGGGGGGCATCTTTAACTTGCTTGCACCCCCTGCCATCTTTTGACAGTCAATTTTTTGAAAAAACAATCCAGGATGCTCCTGACCACCGCCCCTCCTCCTTCCCCTCTCCTCCCTTTCCTCCCTCTCTCCTGCTGATTTGTTATTATGTACTGCAGCTGCCCGAAGGATTTTAAATAGACCCATAATGGCACAGCAGCGCCTCTTGGAAGTTTAAATATAACCTTCTTGTTAATCTTTTCTGTGCAGCAACAGGACAGCACCTGGAGAAGGCAATTGGCTAGAGATGCTCTGGGTCTACCCTGAGATCACAGCTTAGCAATCTCTCAGGTGCCCTCAGATCTGAGAGCTTTTGGACTCAGCCTAATGGGGGCTTTACCTCAGTCTAAGTGGATTTGGTGCTGGATTGACAGTCCCTAGAAATGTAAGCACAATGTAATACCAGAGTGAAAGAGACAGGCAAACAGTGGCGAACACCTGAAATTCCTCTCCCACTCTGCCCAGGTCACTCACACTCCGACATCCTCAGGGGGAATGTGTTTGGTCTCCTTTAGCTTCTGCCCTGTGTGAAGGAAGGGCTAATTAGTGTCAATTACTTGAGTGGCCATGATTCTTAAGGAACAGGTGTCTAAGTCATAGGTGCTTCCAAGCACAGTATATGGGCCTCAGACAGCTTCCATGGGATATGATGGGGTGGCTGCCCTGACCCAAGGTGATGAAGTTTTTCATGAAGGAAAGAAAGCTACAGATTCTGGCTCCAGTTCCCAAATCTGTCAATATCTTCTTGGATTTAATAAATGTCAAGCCCTAATATTAATTCGGTCATTCAGTCAATATTTATCGAGTACCAGTGATTGTAGGGAATGTTCTGAGATCGATGGAAGAAAGGGGCTGGCAATGAAGTACCTTGTTAAATTCAAGGAAGACCTTATTATTGGGATGATAAACTGTTAAAAATTGAGGTTTTTCTGCAGTATGTGTCCTAATAGCCATCTGGTTCAGTTTTTTTCCTATTGAAATGTTCTAGGATGTATGCCTCATCCAAGGATGGGAATAAAACAGGGAAGTCAGTTAATGAAAGCGAATTTAAATTCCATAAATTGCAAAGAACTATGCTAAACTCTTAGTTTAGGTAGAAAAGATAAGGTGATAATTATTATCTTAAGATAGTTTACAGTATAAGAGGGGAGCCTGAACAGATAAGCCCATCAAATATATATTTTTTAAATATATTTTATTGATTTTTTACAGAGAGGAAGAGAGAGGGATAGAGAGTTAGAAACATCGATGAGAGAGAAACATCGATGAGAGAGAAACATCGATCAGCTGCCTCCTGCACACCCCCTACTGGGGATGTGCCCGCAACCAAGGTACATGCCCTTGACCGGAATCGAACCCGGGACCCTTCAGTCCGCAGGCTGACGCTCTATCCACTGAGCCAAACCGGTTTCGGCAATCAAATATTTTTATAGTATATATTTGAGTTCGTTGGGCATTCACATACATAGTTCTATTTTATACTTATGCAACCCTGTGCGCTGGACATTGCTATCCTCATTTTATAAAAGAAAAAAACGAACGCAAACAGATTTAATAGTTTTCCCAGAGTTAACCACATAGTAAATGGTGGAACCAAGATATCTATCTCCAAATAAGATTGTGTATTTTTTATCTTTGAATCCCTATGGCAGTGATGGGCAACCTTTTGAGCTTGGTGTGTCAGACTTCGCCAAAAAAACTGAGCATAACTCGGGTAGTGTGTCACTTTGAGGAAAAAACATTATTTTGCAAATGTTTCATCCTCAGCATGTGGCCGCCTTAGCGGCCGCATGTCATCAGAAATGGCTACGCGTGTCAGTGCTGACATGCGTGTCATAGGTTCGCCATCACTGCCCTATGGGCTGGTATAATGCATGCCACATTGCAAAATTGATATTATTTTTTAACTGAATGAATGAAAGACAACATTCATTCTTTTTCATAACATTGCAATAATATATTCATTTTATTTATTTATTTAAACTCTCACCCAAGGATCTGTTTTTATTGAGTTTTAGAGAGAGAGAAAGGGAAAGAGGGAAACATTGATGTGAGAGAGAAACATCAATCACTTGCCTCTTATATGTGCCCCAACTAGGGATTTAACCTGCAACCTAGGTATGTGCCCTAACTTGGAATGGATCCCACAAATTTTTAGTGTAGGGGATGATGCTCCAACCAACTGAGCCACTTGGCCATATTCGTTTTACAATAAACACACAAAAAGCATTTTAAACATTTTAGTAGAGAGGTTACTGAGGAAGGGGGGTGAATTAGGAATAACATGGGTTACTACGTAGACATAGTGGGTTACAGTCGATACATGTGTGCTATTAAAGGAAGAAGTTAGACACACCTTGATCATTACAGATTCATCCCAAGTCATAGTAGTCACACCTGGGAATACGGGAGACATCCCAGGTCAAGGTTGGGTGTAGTTGACGGTAGCATCAATATTTTCAGGGAACTTGTTAGAAATGCAAAATCTTGGGCTCCATGCCAGACCTTCTGAATCATAGCTGTGCTTTAAAAGATGAATTGGATGTGTTTGAGTAGGGAGACATTTTACCAACTGAAATCTGAAAGTTGTTGGAGGTAGGAGATAGAGTGATGGTAAGGAATTAAGCATTGCCGGAATATCCTTGTAATAAAGTAGCAGAAAGTCAGAGAGGACAGAAAGGATCACAGGAGAGCTTATATCCAGCTTGTGCCTTCATGTGGGAGTGCAGCTAAAACATTCAAGTTGGACAGCATTATTTCATAAGATTTCTAAGAATACAGATAACACCAAGTCATTTATTTTAGCATTTCATACCAATTAAATAAGGACATTACCTCTGTGTCATGAAACTGTCATTTCAGTTTATTTAATAGCTTTTAATGCTCTATGGGATAGAGACCAATCATTTGTCACTTTACTCATAATATATAGTTTTCTACCTACCTGCATGGCTCCGAGCTTATTTGAAAATGTCTAGATAGGTCCTACCCATATTCTGGGAACCATTAGGGATTAAAAAAAATTGGTATAATTATATGTAACATGAGTGCAGCAGACTAAACTAATCCTTGTCCAAATGGCAACTGGTTTCTCTATTTTTTGCTGTCATTTTAGGAAAGGTACAATTGATACCTATTTTTAATAATCTATTTATGTCTGTGAGTGAGAAATACAAAAGCTGGCTGCTGAGTCCTTCTTTAAGGAGCTTGCTGTCTAAATAGAGAGAAGTGAAGGCATCATATGCCTTGTCATTATACAATCTTAGAGGAGCAAGTGAACTAGGGAGGTATGACAGGTAATTAGGAAAACTAGGGTCTTTTTGTACCAGTTTTGCCCCTAAACTGTGTTCTTGGAAAATACCTTAGTTTCTTCAGGTCTCAATTCTTCTTCTGTGAAAACAAGGAGTTTGGACTGGGAGGACTTGGAGGTCTTTCCTGTTCCTGCTTCCACGCCTGCTGGGGAAATGGCCAATTTCCTGGTAGAGTGAGGGGTGGGAAGGAGTAGCTGACCAAATGGGAGAGGCTGAACTGCTGCAGAAAGCCTGTTTATCTCACAAATGTTTTTAAAATAAGTTGATCTTTCTTTTCCTTTATAAGGTGACTTAATATTTGCATTACTAATTGCCTGCTTTCAAGGTTAATGGACATTTCAATTTCAAATTGTCCTTAAAAGCTTTTCTGAATTGGGGAAGGGCTTGTCTGGTCATTTGCAAGCCCAGCTGCAGTTGATCCATGCCTGTGCCCTGTGGTCACAATTATGCTCCCCTTTGGCCTTATTTCCTCCACTAACAAAGTGAAGTTAAAGAGAAAGAAAGCCAAGGAGTCTGGCTGAGGACTCCTCCAGGATTTCGAGGAGGCTCTGGAATGAATGGGGTTGGGACTCAAAGTCTGAGGTTCTGGTCCTTACCTTCTGGTTGGTAGCTGGTCAAGTTTTTAGAAAATGACATATTTTACAACATTTAAACCATTCATTGTGCCCCAAGAACTTCTACATTCCCATTTATCTTTCTTTGGCAATATCAGAAACAGATGTTCCATTATTAGCTAATATTTATTGAATTCTTAATTCTTGTCCTGTACTGTAAAATACTTTCTATGCATTATCTCATTAAATCCTTACCTAATGAATTATGTATTGTTATGTTCATTTTACAGGTGGGAAAACGGGGGTTCAGAGAGCTTATGCTAGGGGGTATAGAGAAAGTACATAGGAAGGTCAAATCCAGTTCTGAGTGTAAAACCTCTGTGTGTTTTTTTAGTTTTGTTTTTGTTTATTTTATTTTTTGCTGCTGTACCAACCTGATTTCTTTCTCGTGAAAAGATCCAATCCATGTTTTAATGATGATAACCAACTTCTTATGTCTACCTTGCATTCTTAAATTTAGATATCATCTTGTTACATCACTAACTTAGTTAGCTTATTATCCACTAAATGTTCCTATATATTTTTTCTCTGTTCGGTACATATTGGCTCAGCTTCTTTGTATTAAACAGTACTTGTTTCTGTTAACTTTATTCTCTTGGTTCTAACCATGTCATGATTATGTGCTACAGTTATTTCGAATTCTGGTGGATGAGCAGAGCTGAGTTCTAATTGCTCTAAGTCCAGAAACATCAGAATGGCCCAAGGAATTCTAGGGCTCTGTGGCCTTACCCAGCCCTCCCCGGAGCTGGCTCCAGGCATAGGGCGGCTCCGCTCCTGGCCAGGAGAGCTGGCAGCGGAGAAGTGGAGTGTATACCTGCAGTGCAGTCTGGCTTCTGTGCCCAGGAAGACGAGGTGGCTTAGTGTCCATCTGGACTCAGTGATCACCTCCTGGGAGGACAGAGCCTGAATTAGCTTGTCACGGCTGGACAGAAAAAGGCACTTGTGTATTCTGAGGCTTGGCGACTAGAGAAGCACTTGCCAGCATTTTGCTGAGTTATATCTTCCTACTCCATGGATAACATTATTTATTTTTAGCCTCATTTCTTCTGATTACTCAATTGTCTTGAACAACTTCGTGAGAAAAATGACATCTCTGTCAGACTGTTATAGAGGAATTTCTTACTGGAGCTATACTGAGAAAAAATATTTTATTTTCCTGGATGCCACTGAATCTTTGTGAACTCTTGGGTTTGGGAGAGGGAGGTGTCACAATAATGGAATTTGCTAAGATATGATAGTTTCTTCTGGTGATAGCTCATCCTAGTTCAGTGTTTAATTTAGTAGAGAGGTTCCTTTGCAGATGCACTGAAATGGACCTATTGGCCTGTTGCCACAGAAACGGAGGGGGTCCCTACTCAGGGACATGTAAGTATGTACACTGCTCTCCTTTCCTTTGCTTTATCTTTTTCCCACTTTCATTAAGGAGCTGAAGTCATAGACTTCAAAGGAATTAAAAACCTGCCCCCCTCCATTTCTACCTTCCCAAAAGTCTGATAATGAAGAGGAACTTACCGATTGTGCTCGGATACTGAGATGGGTTTTGAAGAGCTCATTGAAACACTCCAGTCAAATAAGGGGTCAAACCATGGAGAAAGCTAAGGTCAGAAAGGGCTTATCCAATCTGCGGTTGTCAGGGAGGAGAGGTGCCGAGGCTGGTAATTGGAGTCGTTGGGATTCGTGAGGAGTGGATTCACATAAGAAAATATGGGCCAAAGAAGAGTGTGAGTGAAACAGAACCACAGCTGGCAAGGTCCTCATTGCGCAGTTCATTCTGTTTGGAAAGGAGGGAGGGTACCAGATATTTTTTATTGGAGGACAAGTGTGCTCTGAAATTTTCTTGAGAACTCAAGATGTGTGTTTTATAAGTTGATCCAGAATATTCAGGTGCACTTTGGGATTCGTTTGTATTGTAGATGTCACAAATGCAGTTAGGAATTTTACATATAACACTGATTTCCCGAGGCCTCACCACTTTGTGCATGTGTAATATCAGAAAGAGTCCAGATCACATTGGTACTTGCTTCCTTCTCTTCATTTAAGATGACAATACCTGACAAAGTCGTCATCTGGGGATTTTTCAAGAGGGTGTGCCACAGGCTCACTATCAGTTCCGGAGCCATATTTGCTGGGAATGGCTGCCGCTTGGTGAATTTTTGGGTTTTACTTTGGTATCACTGTCATTTCCTCTTTTTTTTTTTTTTTTTTCATGCTGTCTTCTCCCATTGAGACCACAGTTTCACTCTATCTATTACAGTTTCCCACTAAGCACTTCCCTCAAATGCACTGGAGCCTTCATGATGCTAAAACTTCAATATGGTCTGTGTGAAGCGTCTGGGAGGAGGATTCTTACTCCCCATTATGTTACTCACTGATACCAAGGCTGGGTGTTTGTGACATAATTTCTTCAAAAGTTTTAAAAATATATTTTTATTGATGCCAGAGAGGAAGGGAGAGGTAGAGAGAGACAGAAACATCAATGATGAGACAGAATCATTGAACGGTTGCCTCCCCTCACTGGGAATCGGGCCTGCAACTTGAGCATGTGCCCAGACTGGGAATAGAACCGTGACCTCCTGATTCATAGGTTGATGCTAAACCACTGAGCCACACTGGGTGGGCACTTTTAATGGTTTTAATGAAACAGCTTTTCAGTATTTACTTCCATCTCCTTCTTCCTCATTCTCTGAGGGATCCACAGGTCAAGCTGGGAAGAGGTTTAAACCACTGGCTCCTCCCATCCTGTGACTATGGCTTTGTTAAGGGATTCAACTTACTTGATCCCTTCTTTCCTTGTGATAAAATTTCCCCCAGGCTGTTGCTTTATTTTTCATGGAAATGGACTTTTGCAGAGCCCACCCCTTCAGTTTCCAACACTTGACTAAGCATTGCAAACGCCAGTGCTGGCTCCCTCTGGGACGTGACCTTCAGGGTCCAGGCCAAGAGCTGTCCTTCAGGAAGTTAGAGTCTGCCTTCAGTTGTGGTGGGCAGCTGAGGCTCATTGAAAGGAGCACCAGGATGGAGTCAGAGTGTACGTTCTAATCGCAACTCTGACACCTACCAACTTTATCCACATGGGCAAGGCCCTTAGTATCTTTGAGCTTCAGTTTCCTCATCTTTATATTTTAGTTAAAAACTTCTACCTCACAAAGCTGTTGAGAAAATGAAAAAGCTAATAGAGAGTGGTATTTTTTTAAAATATATATTTTTTTATTGATTTCAGAGAGGAAGGGAGAGGGAGAAAGAGATAGAAACATCAATGATGAGAGAGTATCATTGATGGGCTGCCTCCTACACGCCCCCTATTGGGTATCAAGCCTGCAACCAAGCAAGTGCCCCTGACCCGAATCGAACCTGGGACCTTCCAGTCCGCAGTCCAATGCTCTATCCACTGAGCCAAACCAGCAAGGGCGAGAGTGGTATTCTTATGATTAACTCAGACAATTATAAGAAAATTATAGGCGCCCTAATAGGAAAGGGAGTGCCATATACAGTTCATAGTACAATCTTGTGGTTCATTTTGTCATTAAAAATTCTGTGACTCTTTCACAAGAGGTGGAATGTTACCCCTGTTGTCATGAACAGAGTCCATGAAGTCCCTTCATCCTCTCTGCACTGTCGTGATATTTTAGTAACTATTATAGAGGGCGCCCCTGAGCCACCTTCTCCTCCCCTGACCTGGGGTCCAGGCTCTAACCCCGTGTCCTTTTGAAGGCGATTTCTGTCTCTGGGGCGGAGCTCCAGCCTTGCCACTCCTGCTGCAGCACCAACCCTGGCTTTGCTCTGCCTTTGCTCCTTGGCCCCCATCTCTGGGTTCTTATTCCAACTTTACCCTTGCCCAGACCAAACTGCCCACCTTAGGTCCTGCTTTCAGCACTGACTAGGATCCTCAGAATGTTCTAATTTCACTTTATCAGCTTGAACAGGAGCTGGTATCTTCTCTAGGTCCAAGGCTCCTACTACATATTTAGTAAAATCATTGCCTAGCACCAGTGGGAAGTGACCTTGCCAGCCTGGTGCCCTCTCCAAAGGAAAACAAACAAACAAACAAAATGATTCTCCACAGAGAGTTTATGGGAGATGACATTATAGAATGTAATAACCCTGAAAATTATGGCAAAAATAATGGGAGACCTCTGTGGCCCTGCTGGTGCTGTCTTTAACTGTAGATATCTGTTTGGATCTTTCAAAAGGGAAATAAAAACATTTTCATCTAGTTCAGGAGGACTTGTAACTAGGGAACAGTGTTAAAAAGTAAGGTCTCAGAGAGAGATAATTCATATCAGAAGGGGTTGAGGATGAGTAGGACAGCAAGGCCTGAGGAGCCAGGACTAGAGGAGACAGGAAGACAGAGGAGGGGCAAAGGTTGGTTCAGAAAGTTGGGGGTGCTGCTACGGGGCAGGTCCCTGCAGGGATAATGAACAAGGGATCAAAGGCCCTGCAAGCTGCAGGTTAGAGATTTACTGCAGAGGGACTGTCTGTGATGGACAGGTAGGTAGAAGCCAGTAGAGCTGAAGATGGATTTGCACCTGGACTAGATGGTACTTTGCATGCCCCAGTTCCATGTGAGCTTGGAAGTTTGAAAGCTGGGCAGATGTCTCAAATGAGGAGCTGTCCCCAGCTGATACCTGAAGTACCAAGTGTATCAGGTACTTTATAAAGAGAGTGATGAGGGCATCTTCACGACTGAAGCTCATGACAAGCTAACTAACATAAAACTCTACTTCTGATTTGTCTCTATGGTCATGTGTGTTCTGGTGCCCCTTCACATTTTAAAAAAAAGTAACAGTTGTGCACATAAATGCATTGCATTCAGGAGCTCTGTGGCCTGAAGATGGAATGAGTTCTGTGGAAGAAGAGAAAGATAGCTTCTCCCACTTATAGCTGGGACCCCTCTCCCTGATTTTACTTCTGGGTGATGGTAATAGCAAGTTGATTTCAATTGATACCACTGGTTTTGGGAATACCCATCCTGTTTAATCAGATTTAAAAGATAATAGCAGCTAAGATTTATTGAGCACTTGTATTCATTGCTTTGTCAAACTCTAATGCATAGCCCTGAAGTATTTAATTCTTGAACAAGGATTATTATTATTATTATTATTATTATTATTATCACTAGTTTACAACTGAGGAAACTCAGGCTAATAGTGGTCAATTTCTTCAAATATTCAGAGCAGCTATAAAGCTGTTCTTGGCTGACACACAAGATTACACCAAGGTATTATTTACCATCAAAACATTCCTCTTCATTTTAGGGTCTCTTGAGATTTGAGAAGGACAGGGCCAGGGGCTGCAAGGAAGTGGGCATCCTAAGCTGTCTTCACCAACTACTTTGAGCTTTAGCTGTCTTCTAAAATCCTGTGCTTGAATATGGAAGGAAGGTGCATACTTAGTTTAATAGTAACATCCTTTTCAGTTATTGCCACTTAAGATCTCAATTACAAGATACCATTATTATATTGCTGTCAGTGGTTTATCTCCTGTTATCCTGGTTATAGAGGCTGTTATTGATTATAGGGGTTCAGCATGTGAGGCTCTGAATAAAACGCTATTTGACTGTTTTTAAAAACATTCTCTCTTGTTTAATGAGGATTTTAAGTGTATAAAGGGGGGAAATCACGACTCTTTAAGAAGCCTTTGGCAAGAAGCTCCAGAGGTTGAGCTGGGACTGACTTGAAATGGGGAGATGAGCTATTAATCAGTTGGCCAGCAAATGAAATGAGTTCAACATTTGCAGGAGGTTTATTGCTCTGTTGTCAGTTTCATCTTCCATTTGCTTGGAGGCAGCGAGCACAAAAGGCCTATAGAGCCAAGGACAGCCTTCCTTGGAGAGAAGGGAAATGGTCTCTCCTAGCAGTGAAGTGAGTTCCAGCAGAGTCCTCAGAGTTCAAAGGGAGTTGATGGGGATGAAGCTATGGATACCTTCCCTCACATAAACAGCCTCTCTGGCTGGGAGAAGGTTTTAACTCTCACAGGAAGCATCAATACAGAGAAATTAAAGGCCCCTCAAAGAAGGGAAACCAAAGTTTTAGAAGAGGCACACGAAATAGTGTTTCCAATGGGCACCAGGAGATTTCTGTGTCTAAGTAGCTGAGTGCTTTCTGGAAATCACTCAATTTTCCCATCCCTTTGTGACCTCATTTTTAAAATGAGTAGGGTAGATGATTTCCAAGGTTTTTAAGTGCAGAGACTCTATGGTTCTAGAAAATTCTTGGCAAGAGTGATAAAGTTTTTGATAAAGTTTTTATACCAAGATTTTAAAATTATATCTTTCTGAAATTAGTATATAATGGTTATAATTCATAGAAATGCATTATTATTTTAATAGTTATATTGGCTTAAAATAGTTATATTTGCAACTGTCAGGGAGGAAAACAGTTTCCTCTACCCTTCTAAGTTCTTCTGGCTGGCCTAAGAATTAAATTGATATGAGACAGATTAACAGGAGAAAAAACAAACAAACAATGTAATTGCATAGATATGGGAAAATGCGAAAGATCTAAGACAGGCAAAATGAGGTATATATGTCATTCTAGACTAAGAAGAAGGAGATTGAGGTTTGGAACTTCAGAGGGAAGTAAGGCAATTCACAGGAAGATGAAAAGAGTTAATGTTTGGTAAACAAATGTTTGCTGGGCCATACAGAAACAATGGGACACAGAGAGGACTTTGATCAAACTGGGTTTGCTCATTCTTCCCAATCACACACTAGTTCATTTTAAACTATAGTTACCTGTGATGATCACTCCCTTCCTAGAGCAGGTCCTCTATCTAAATTCCTTTGGCAGTTAGAGGGAAGGTCAAAGGTTCTTTCTGAGTCTTTTGAACCTCCATTCTTTTCAGCTGGAAATATTTTCCTTGCCAAAGAAACACATTTTGGGTTGCAAATTTTTCTTTTCTACAGAATTAACATTTTATTTATTTATTTATTTAAATCTAAATGCTATTTTTTTCTCCTTGATTGAAAAAAACAACAACAAAAAACAACAACAACTTTATTGTTGAAAATATTACATATGTCCCCCCTGTTCCCCCATTGACCTCTTCTAGTCCGCCCCTGCCATCTGCCCTAGGCCTTCACCACCCTACTGTCTGTGTAGATGGGTTGTGTATATATGTTCTTTGGTTGATCACCTTCCACGCCCCCCCGCCCCCCGCAACCCCCACCTTTCCTCCAGGATTCCACACAGGGTTAACATTTTGAACACTATAATGGTCTTTGTAATGTCCTAATGTTATCTGGTCACTCATGAGAGCGAGGTGAAGGTTCTTGGTGCACTGCTGAAAGAAGCATTTTCAGAAGCCCCCAAAGGAGGACGGTAGTGGAAGATTTGGAAACATGAACTGGAATGTATAATGTTCCTCTGGGCAGGATGATGCCCGAGTCCTTGCCTGGTGGAGTTGAAGAATGACACCACAGACAAAAGGTGGTATAGTAAAAGATGGACATTTATTGAGAAACAAGCACAGAAGCACAGACTCCCATGTGGGGATGGGGAGAGAGTCCCACTAAGTTCCTTTATTCCAGAGTTTATAAAGGCTGCAGTTCTTTGTGCCCTGACATCCCCTCTGATTGGTCACTATCCCCTCTGATTTGGTCACTATAGCAACTTCAGAGCTCAAACCTCATGTGAGTACAGGAGGTTCTCCTCTTCTTATCCCTTATTGTTCTCCTATTCCCTGTGGGCTTTCCTCTTCCCTCTCTGATTGAGGGGCTTCCTTCCCTTTATTCTGTAAATGTGTACCTTCTGCAGCTCTCAGCTCCCTTATTGTATGGAAATGTGCTTTCTTCGGTTCCCAGATCCCTTATTATATGGAATTGTGCCTTCTGCTGTTCTCAGCTCCCTTATTCTATGGAAATGTACCTTCTGCAGCTCCTTAGCCCTATGCTTTTTCCATGGACCCCTTAGTTCCTAAAATTTCTTAAAACCTGCCTATTTTACCCCTAAAAACTCCTTTCAATTTTACTGGCATGTAGTTACATTTCTCTGGTTCCAATGTCCCATTTCCCCCAAGCCAGTACTGAAAGAGGGGCAGCTGGGAGTTCAGCAGAAGCCAGAAACGAGGCCAGTGTCCAGAGCTCCCGCTCCATGTTGCAGCTGTGGTGTGGTTCAGCATTCATGTCAGATTAAAGTCCACTCGTCCATGTGTGGAGCTTCGCATGACCATGAGCCACGTGGGTGTGGGGAGAGCATGCCCCTGCAACAGGATTCACAGGATCCCAGTGCCCTGGAGCCAAGAGAGAGTGGCCCCTTTGTCTAGAAGTTTATGTATTTAGATTTCGAGCTCTTGCAGTGGCCATGCCCATCCTGTCCTGTTTCCAGGTGTGATTGACGGGCAAGCATTTTCCACGTCACTGGGATCTTACTGGTCATGCGTCTAAACTGCCTTTGTCTACTCCCTTCCCCATCAATCAATCAATGGGGAATAGACTTGAAGAGTGTTAAATGCAGCTTTTTGGCAAAGCTGTGTAAATGGCACACCTATATTATTTGGTCTTCCCTTTCACTCCTTTCCTCTTAAATAATAACCAGTTATTATAACAGCATCATTAAGAGTACATTTCTGTCCTCTAAACTCAGCATCTTCTCTTAGGAACAAAGTAGAAAGCTTCATCACACACCATCTTCCTTCCTTTGATGTCCCCTGACTTTGGGAGAAATATTATCTTTTCACCTCTTCTATCTGAGCCTCTTTCCAGCTGCCAAACTGCCACAGCAATGACCCCGAGGCAACCTGATATTTTTTCCTTCCCTTCACCTCCCTTGGCTCTGAGAAGTCAGGCTATTAGTCCCAAGAGGACTTAAGATTCAAGGGGGCTCCAAGGGCTTATAGCTCAGACAGGCTCGGGGCAAGACTCTTTCTATTGCAATATGATAAGTTGTTCTTTTCTGGCTGGCCTGAGATTGCAGTCCCCACTTATTACCCTGGGTCATTTGGAGAATGGTTTTGGAATTCTAAGTGATAACTTCAGAGTTGGTTTTTTAGAATGTGATGTATTTGTAGATTGGGGACTGACCAACCTAGAAGGTGAGATCTTTATTCTTAGAAATGTGTTTATCCCAATTGTCCACCTTCCCGTTTTCTCTTTTATATCTAGAGAGAATGAAAGGATGTTTGTCACCTTGTTTACAAAGGTTGCTCCCACCAGCCTAAATTGTATCTTCAAATATGTTGATAATTCTGTTACATGTGCTAGAGTTAGTAGTGATAGGCCTTAGGGGAATAATAGGAGATATGAAATCCTTAGATAATTTGAAAGTATTATGAAAGCTCATATTTCTTGCTTCCCCCCCACCCCCCAAGATCTTTTCCTAATTGAGTTGGCTATTATTTGTGTTTCATGTCACTGATACTGACTGCCCTTTGGCAGAGGTGTACAGTGGATAGGGGCTAGGACAGAAGCAGTGGCTCTCAGTCAGCCTTTGCGGGAAGAATATCTGTACTAATAAAAGGGTAATATGCTAATTAGACCAGATAGACCAGACATCCCTCTGGTCAAAGCCACGGTGGTGGGAGCCGAGGCAGAGGCAATTAAGGGCAATCAGGCCAAGAGGGGAACAGTTAGGGGCATCAGGCAGGCAGGCAGAGGCGGTTAGGGGCAATTAGGCAGGCAGGCAGAGTGGTTAGAGATGATCAGGCAGGTGAGTGGTTAGGAGCCAGCAGTCCCAGATTGCAAGAGGGATGTCCAGCAGTCGGACATCCCCCGAGGAGTCTGGATTGGAGAGGGTGCAGGCCAGGCTGAGGGACCCCCACACCCTCATGCATGAATTTCTTGCATCAGGCCTCTAGTCTATATATATAAAAGCTTAAGTGACCTTTATGATCGTTCAACTGAAACCAGTCGCTATGATGTGCACTGACCACCAGGGGGCAGATGCTTAATACAGGAACTGCCCCCTGGTGGGAGTTCCACAATGGGAGCGCCACTGGGCTTATGCTTGTGAGTGCAGCTGAGGCTGTGCGAGCCTCTCCCACCTCTGTGGCAGAGCTATTGAACTGCGCAGCAGGACCGGGATGAGCAGGAGTGGCACAGCAACCAGCCTGGCTCGGGCTCCTCCCCGGCCTCCTACCTGCTTCATGCACTGCTACGTTCCCCGAGGGGTCCTCGATTGCGAGAGGGCTCAGGCCAGGCTGAGGGACCCCACCCATGCATGAATCAGTGCACCAGGCCTCTAGTCTAAAATAATACAGATGTTTCCAGCCAGTAGATGCACAGCCCTAGAATTTGAAGACTTCTTTTATTTAAGGGCATTTCTAGCAACAAAGACCCATATTACTTGTATTACTTCCCTCTCTCCTAGATTGTATAAAATAGCATCTTTACCTTTTCTTATGACACATGTGAGATAATTAGTGAGGGGTTCAACTTCTATACAAGGGGCTTCTCATAAACTCAAGAAAGTTTTTCAAGTAATAGTCAGTGGATAGATACTTTTCCGGCTTAGGTCAGGCTTGACCCTGTGTTTCATCCAATTACTTGTTATGCCTGTCTTTATAGATCTTAAAAATAACACCTCTTAGATGAATCAGAATTTGGGGAGGTAGAGGATGAACATAAAGCAGCAGGGAAGAGCTGTCTATCAAAGGTGTCTTGGAGGAGGTGGATCACTGTAACACTTTCTTTTCTCCTTTGAAGTCTGTATTTGTTATCTGTCTTTTGTGGAGAGTCTCAAACTGGGAGAACTAAGGGCTCTTGAATAGGCCCTTTCTCCAGCTCCCTCTGTAGCCCCTGCTGCTCTCCGTGACAGTCCCCTCCCACTGCGCCGCTGAATCGACAAAGAAAGGGAATGGACAAACGGCACAGTGGCAAAACAAGCTGTGTCAGTTTCCCTCTCTTCCCCTTTGAGTTAGTAAAAGAGCTATTTCTAAGCTTACACGGTTTACCTGGGTTTGTATTCAACCAGGAATTTCTTTCTTTCTTTCTTTTTTCTTTTCTCCCATCCCTGAAACTTGTGGGCAAATCTGGTCCATTCCTGGCGCACTATTCCTTTCTTTGCCCCTAGCTTCTGAGACTAATATACACAGGCCAATTGCAGGCCTGCATTCTTAAGTGTGTAAGTGGGTCCATCAGGACTAGGGTCTACCCTGGTTGACATTGTATGTAATTAAAAGGGAATGCAATTTTTCAAAAGCAAGTGAGTTCATCTATGTGGTGTTCTTTGGGAGACAAGTCCATAAAATAGGGCAGAATAAGATTAGCATGTTTAAGGCATCAGTTCTACACATGTGGTCCCAACTGAATTGAACACAGTTGGGAGTATGAGGAATTTAGTTCAGTTGTATATTAAAAGTGTTACTAGGTGGACTTTTCATGACAGTTGAATCAAATGAAGCCAAAAATTTATTTGTTTTTATACATAATTTCTTCCTCTAGTCTTGGCATATTGGCTGAATAGCTATGGATGATTACAGTAGCAGGAGAAAAGGAAATTTACTTGCTTGGTTTTGTTTAGCCGTTCTTACTGACAAAAATGGGCAAAGGCAAAACTCTCAGCAATTATATTTTCCTGGGTGACACTAAAGTAGCATAAAATTGGAAGATTCAAATATTTGATTTATGATATAGTACTGATGATAACTGTGGTGTTGGGGAAATCATTTAACTACTTTGTGCTCTAGCTTAATTTATTATAATAAATATAGGAAATTCAAATTAAAACATAATGTAGCTTAATATATATTTACTCTTGGATACTAGATTCACATTTAGCTTGGCCACTTAATAGATATTTGACACTGGACTGGTTACCCTTCTGAATCTCAGTTGACTCATTTGTAACACGTGAATAGTAGTAATAGCTATGACATAGGATTGATGTGTAATTAAAAGAGAATGCATGTAGAGTACTTAACATAGTACTGGCTCATAGTACATGCTTAATGAATATTATTATTGGTGGCGGTATTGTTAGTATATCATTTTTATTACACGAAAATATAGTGGAGGATTAGGATCACTTCCTAGAGTGGGTGGCTTTGAATGAGATTTAAAAAAAATCATTTTTATTTTTCAATTAGAGTTGACACACATTATTATATTACCTTCAGGTGTATAC
Source organism: Eptesicus fuscus (assembly GCF_027574615.1). NCBI lineage: Eukaryota > Metazoa > Chordata > Mammalia > Chiroptera > Vespertilionidae > Eptesicus > Eptesicus fuscus. The sequence continues at coordinate 82,824,628 of NC_072479.1, forward strand.
CCCAGGGATTAGACATTACATAACTTACTAAGTGATCATCCTGATAAATCTTGCACCAATCTGACACCTGAATGAGATTTTGATTGGTGGGAAATTGCAAGCATATGAAACAAATTGGATAGAAATATAAAGGTATGTTTGGTGAATGGAGGAGGCAGGCCGGTGTGGCTGGGACATAAGATGTGTGGGATTGTGGTTTGAGGCCAGACTGGGAAGGAGTGTTTAGGTGAAAGTATGACAAGTGTGATTGGCCATGGGAGTGGTTCACACTTTATTCTGTTCTGTTCACGTGTGAAAGCTTTAAACTTTTTGACGAGGGGAGTGACATGATCACACACATGTTTTATGATGATGACTCTTACATATTTTATAGATGAGTTAAACACAGATAGATGCTTGAGGACCATCTAGGGATTGATTTTAATAGAAAAACTGGGGCATAAATAAAGACTCAGAGAAGTAGTAGCAAGTAAAGTGAAAAGAGAAAGGACTCATTTAGCCATAAATTATTATTGAATTTATGAAAAGAGTTCTTTTGCAATTTATTTGGAATTAAATTAGTAGAAGCTAAAATACATCATAACATTTAAAAACAAGGTCATAATAAAGAACATAAAAGCATGATTTAGTGAAGTATGTCAGTTTGCTATTTTTGTATTAATACCAATATCTAGACTTAGTGGCTTAAAACAGCAGCCATTTTAATTTCTCATGAGCTTTGGAGTCAACTGGACAGTTCTGGACTTAGCTGGACTCACTCATGCATCTGTGAGTAGGCTTTGGTTGGGTTGGCCTCTCTGAACAGCTTGGCTGAGTTCTCTCATTTTTGAGTGTTGGCTGGCTATAGGCTGATCTAGGATGACCTTAGCTAGGAGAGATGTGCTTTTCATTATGTGGTCTCTCACCCTCCATCAGGCTAGCCTGGGCTTATTATCAAATCATGACAGGTTTCCACGAGAGAATGCTCTTGAGACCTAAGCTTGAAACTAGCACAGTGTTACTTCTACTATATCATATTGGCCAAAATAAGTTAGGCAAGTTCATACCCAGGGGTAGGGAAATAGACTATACCTCTTGGTAGGAGGAACTGCAAAGTCACATTGCAAAGAAGTCAATTCAGAGAGGCTATGGGTCAAAGTCATGAACACATGTAGTCTATCACCTGGGGACAGCTCATATTGAACTACGTATTCACTTGACAAGTATTTATTGAGCACTTACTATATTCAAGTCACTATTCCAAGTATTTTTTGCCTCTAAGAAGCTTCCTATTAAATAGGGAGACAGACACCTGTAGCTAGCTAGCTAAGACACAAAGGAATATGTTCTATATTGGTTATACATTCATTCCTGCCTTCCCCTGACCTTCAATAAAGACATTGAACCCTCAGACTCAGCCTCTTCTCATTTTTGAACTAATCTATACCAATTCTGGGCAGCAGGAAGTTTCTAAAGCTTTGCTGCTTGGAATGGGCTTCTTTGTTTATTTTAAAATAATTTTATTTTACTCCTTTTTCCTGATCATTTACTTCATTACAATGGAACATATTTTGTCCCAGGGAAGAGCTCAAAATCCTTCATCAGTCGCTTCAGGTATTTACAATCCTCAGCCAGCTACCTTTGTCCATGTGCCCCAGATTTTTAATGCCTAAATCATGGTGTCTTTAGTACCATGCTGCTTTAGCTTTTGAAATATTTCCTGTTAACACCCACCTGACTCTGCCTATTGCTTGGAACAAAGAGCTACATTTCACCCTACTGCCTGTGGTTTTCTAAAAATCTATTCATATTAGTATTCCTCTTGTCCTACATTTTGGAGATCAACAGAATGTTTGCAACTCATTACATGGGGAATCCTGTTGCTTATAAGCAGAAAGTAGGTATTGTTCATGGAATTACCAACTTATTTTCTTCTTTATCACTGGTGTAAAAGTCCTTTGATTATTGGAGACCTAAATGCATTTTCAGTAAAGGTATTGAGTAAAGTGAAGCTATTCCTATTTTTTACCTTTGTATTATGTAAACTTGATCTTGAGTATATAAATTGTAGTTTTTTATATTAGTAGATTTTAAAAATTTTCTACTTGGTCTTTGGAAAAATTTGATTTATTTTGGGGACAACAGTAGCCTTGGGTCAAATCATTGGTACTCTCTAAATGTGGGAGGCCTCTGGGTCCTTACACAGTATATGCCCCTTCCTATGAAGACTGGACTGATCCTCCACATCTCCATAGACTAAAGGATGGACTCATTCCATATCTCTACCTTCAGAATTCCTGACCACTGCTGAGCTGAAGGTTTGTCCTTTAGTGGAGAGGCAAGATGAAGCTAGAGTGTGATGGGAGGTAAAATATATAGATGGGTATAGAGCAAGCATGTCAAACTCCAGGCCCGTTGGCCGCATGCGGCTCACAACGAATATTTTTGTGGCCCAGCCAATATAACGGTATGTAAGAAACATTTTAATAAAAATTCCATAACTTAATTTTAACAATATCCTGTTATACGTAAGTATTAATAATGAACTACAACGTTCACTAATAACTAATTACTATAATCATGTTGCATTCATTTCCCTTATGCGCCTTAGGTGCAGGCGCACCATTTCTCTCCACTAATACTAGCAGCGAATATTTTAGCAGCCGATTGCCACATCATTAGTCTTGGACTGACTTGTTTGGTGTGCGCAACAGGAAATATTTTGCTTTCAGAGAACAAAAGAAATAGGTTTATTTGCATTATGCTTATTAATTTGTGCAGTTATTCAGTGTCTGGTAAGTTAATGTTCAAGAAAAAATATTAATTTTTATTAAAATGTTCTATTATTTTATGTTAACTATTAATCATTTATTTCAGCCCTTTGTATTCAGCATGTTTCTATCGAAATAAACCTACGTTTCTATGAAAATTGAAGCTTTTGCCTTTTTGCAGTCCACAGAAACATAAACCTTGCTTATTTGGCCCATGTTGGCCTTTGAGTTTGACATGCTTGAGCAAAGAGCCTCCTAAGTTTGATTCACCAAAATGAAAGATAGCTCAAGGATGATGCACAAAGTAGAACTATAAAGTAGTTAGAGTTCTTTTATCAGATCTGCAAGAAATAAGTCTCATTATGTTATTGTCAGAAAGGGAGCCATATTGAATCATCTGTTTTAAAGCCAGAGGAGCTGAGAAATAATCTAGAAATCTTTCTGTATTTTATTGTGGCCTCAAGTCAAAGACAAAAGTGATATCTTACAATCTGACAAATGTATCCTTCGAGAGGAGGAAAAGTATAATACTGTTCTTAACCTCAATGGCAAAGATAATCTGGATATAGAAGAGGAACGTTTGCTCTCAAGCTGCTGAGAGATGTTGACAGTCACAAAAGCCTAGTCTCTGGCTGCTTCCAGGAGAGAGTGAGAAGGAGGGGTGTTTGTGTGTTAGAGAGAGAGAGGGAGAGAGAGAGAGAGAGAGAGAGAGAGAGAGAGAGAGAGAGAGAATCTTGAGCAGCTTTCCCTTCTTTTCCCCTGTGTCACCACCAAAATAGGCTGAAAACTGTTCATTTTTCTTTGTAGTCTGTTTCCTTCCCTCGACAGGCCTGCTGATTGACTATGTTTTCTAATTATAGAAAAAGTGAAGCCTATTTTATCAACTCAAATAAATTCTGATCCTATTTTATGTTCATCCTCACTAGCTCAAACTCCAGCACATAGTTCTGTTGACATAACTGATCTACAGGCACTGAAGAGCTAAGGTTTGACTCTAGTAATAACACACATACTCAGTGAGAGAGGTATGTATGTGTAGTCACCTCAGATTTATGTTATAGTGTAGGAAGAACTGACTCACTTTGTTCATATTTTATTACACAAATATCGTATTTATAGGGTCTTAGAGGGAACCTTAGAGGTCATTTAGGTCAGCATCTTACTCATAGGAATCCCTGACACGTGGCTCCGAGATGTATTCTGTTGGAACATTTCTGGTGACAGGGAACTTACTTGGATGGCCAAGAGAACCCATTCCATTCAGGTTGTGAAAGGTTTTCTTTATATTGAGACAAAACCTACTGTGCTATAACTGCCACTGTGAGAGTCATATTCTATTCTCTGATTTTATTTTTAACTATTTTTTCTTCATGTGACTGCCTCCAGGCACATTATGATGACTCTCTGGCAGTTCTTGAGTTTTCTTTTTCAAACGAAGCAGCCTAAATTTCTTCAGCTGGTTCTCCAGTTCAGTGATTTTTATATATTTGATCAAGCTACCAATGATCAGTTTATCATTGTGTTCTGTTTACTGTTGAATACAATAGAATTATCAACTCCCTTGTTGAACATGATATCCTTCTATTAAAGTAGGTTAAGTTTGCATTCGCTGTTTTGGCAGCCTGGTCTCCCAAGTTTACAATTATCTAAAGATTCAAAGTAACCCAAGCCTTCCCTGTACTCTCCTTGTACAATTGGTATTGAATTTAACCCAGTTCAGTATTTGTTTAGGCTGATTTCATCTTTGGCGGCAACCGCCCGCCCTTCCTCCCCCCCCCCCCCCCCACCCCGGCCCCCACATCTTTGCTATTCTTCCCAACTTTCTATTATGTGCATATTTTGTAAATTGGTTGAACTCTTCTTTCCTATGTTGTTGATCAAAATGCTGAATTAAACAGGATTCAGTCAGGATTAAGCTTTTTTTCCCCCTACCCTTTCATCAGGATTTCATAAGGATCTTTGTTGAGCATCCTGCTGAAATATTTGGCCACATCTATCATCAGAAAATATTCCTCTCCAAGAAAAGGAAAATATAGGCATACACTATGTGCACAAAATTGCTTCCCTTGTTGTTTTTTTTATCTCCTTTTTTGCAAGTTTCATGCACTGTGCCACTTATATTTCTTGGTAAAACCTGCTCTTAGAACACCTTTTCTGAGCTCTAAAAAATTTATTTTCATCTACAGATAATATTATACAACGTAGCTCTGAAAATATTTTTGCTCTTAGATTATTTCTGACTCTTGACTTTGTTCTCTATAAATTCTCCTGCCATGTAATTGTGTAAATTCTTGTGCTCTGTAGACAATTTTATCCTTAATAGAACTGGGTTCTTTAGATTTCCTTCCCACTATTCTACATCTATCCATTAATTCCCACTCTCCAGTCTTTAATATTCCCAGTTCTCCCAGCATCTACAGGGTTGTTTTGAAAGGAGTTTGGGAACCATGGTGCATCTGCTATTTCTTGTAGTTGAAATGAAGCTATGGCTGGGGATGGATACACACCTGCTTAAAGGCCACATAAATAACATTCTATAATATTTGGAAGGGTAAATCATGGTGAATGCTTTTCTCTGGCTGAACCTTTATGAAATACTGGCTAGAATCTAGGCGTAGAGATAGAAGTTGCTTATATGAACGAGGAGACTATTTTTTTAAAAAAATAGCTCTTTGGTGAATAAGGAATTAGACATCAGGTAGATAAAAATTGTACTTCTCACTGTGTTTGTACTTGGCTAAATGCACTTTTGTGTGTCACCTTTGGTTTGTCTAGACCAGGATAGACATTATCTAATTAGTTAAAGATACGGTACTGTTCTAGGTCATTATTTCTCCAACTGAGTAAAGGCAGTGGCTGGGCAACAAGTTCCTAGAAAGAAAAGTTACTTGATGTGACAACATCAATTCTTTCTAGATACTGAATAAAAAATTGAAAACAGATGCTAGTATTGAGAGATGAAATGGCAAAATAATGCTGGTGATGACAATAGCTAATATTTATTTAAGTCTTATTATGTTCTAGGAGTTGTGCTTTCTCATTAAATTCTCATAACAATCTTATGAGATGTGTACTGTTATTATCACCCTTTGACATATGAGAAACTGAGGCACAGAGAGGTTATTTACTCAAGATTAAGCAGCTAAGAAGTGGTAGAGCTATAAGCAGCTGAGTTAGGCATTCTGGCTCTAGAGCTGCACTGGCCAGCACAGTAGCCACTGACTACATGTGGCAATTGAGCACTTTAAATGTTACTAGTCTGAATTGAGGTGGGTTATAAGTACAAAATACACACTGGGACCTGTAGATTTCATATGAACAGAAGAATGTGAATCATTCCATTAATAATTTTTATATTGATTATACATTAATATAATATTTTGGATATATTGAGTTAAATAAAATATAAAAATTAAATCACCTATTTATTTATTTTAATATGTTTACTAGTTAATTTAAAATTACATAAGTGGTTCACATTCTATTTCTGTTGGATAGTGCTATTCTAGAGATTAACTTCTTGTTTGGAAACAAACTTCAGTTTTGGTAACATCCATAAAGTTAAAAAGCAATGAAGAAAGTCACAGAACAGACCAGCTTGGTGAGTTGAATTGGGTAAGGAAAGGAGGCTGTTTATAGGGTATGTTATACCTGGAACCTGGAAAGGCCACACAGTCAATTTTGGGCAATTTTGAAGTCATTCATTTCTACCGGAAATTAAGAGAAAATATTTGGTCAATAATGAATTGGTTTTTTAGAGATCAAAAGAAATCTCAGAGCATTGATCTTGGGCCAATATATAAAACCAAATGTGAACAGTCACGGAAAGGGAAGGACGACTTAAAATAATGGGTTTCAGGTGGTTTTACAACCGGGAGGACTGGGGAAAGATGGAATGATATTTTTAGTCAAGTAAATGGGATCAAGTAAAATCATTCCTGATGAACTGCCAGACTGAGGTTCAGCTGGTGAGCACAGTGTGGTTATGCAGTTGTTAAACTACAGTTGGCCCTTGAACAACATGGATGTGCGTTGCATGGGTCCACTTATATTTGGATTTTTTTCAATAAATTAATGGTTGGCCCTTTGTATTCCCCATTTCACATCCACAGATTCAACCAACCATTGGTCAAAACAAGTATTTTTCCCGTGGTTGGGAAAACATGGATACAGAGGGCTACTGTATGCATTGTTCCGTTTTATATAAGGGGCTTGAGCATCCACAGATTTTGGTGTCCACAGGGAGTCCTAGAGTCAATGTTCCGAGGGTACTGAGGGACATCTCTACCCTCAGGTAGATGCTCAACCACTGAGCCATGCTGGCCGGGCCATACTCAGATTTTTTATTGGGCAGGGGGTCAGCACCCCTAACCTCTGCATTGTTTAAGGGTCAACTGTACTTCTGTACTAGTCAGTAAATAATGGCTGCTCTGAAGCTGGTGAGTGCACCCAGTCTTTCCTCCAGGCTTTCCCATGCATCAGGAACTAAAGTGCTAATGCCTAACAGAACAGGTGCCTGAGACCTAGTTCCACACCATCAGTTCTGATTGGCTGGCAAAGTTGCCAGTTGTTAAATATTTTGCACATTATCCATGCTTACATGAAACTATAACTTGTAACTTCTCTAATCCTATATAATAAAGAGGTAATATGCAAATTGACCCTCATGCCCTTGCAAAAGATGGCTGCCCCCATGTGGTCAAATATGGCCACCACAAGATGGCCGGTAGGGGAGGGTAGTTGTGGGTCATCAGGCCAACAGTGGAGGGAGGGCAGTTGGGGGTGACCAGGCTGGCAGAGGAGGGCAGTTGGGGGGGACCAGGCCTGCAGGGGAGGGCAGTTGGGGGGGGGACCAGGCCTGCAGGGGAGGGCAGTTAGGGGCAACCAGGCTGGCAGGGGAGTGGTTAGGGGGTGATCAGGCTGGCAGGCAGGCGAGCAGTTGGGAGCCAGCAGTCCTGGATTGTGAGAGGGATGTCCGACTGCCAGCAGTCTGACATCCCCCGAGGGGTTCTAGATTGGAGAGAGTGCAGGCTGGGCTGAGGGACACCCCACCTCCAGTGCACAAATTTTGTGCACCAGGCCTCTAGTTTTATATAATTTGCACTGTCATGTTCTATGAATATTGAGAGTTATATTCTCCAGAATACCTTTCAGAGAGAGTAACATATTCTTCAAAAGAAACAACTTGAAAAATCCACTTGGGGTAGAAGCTGAGTTTGAAGGACTTCAGTGTAATAGAAACTGTTCTGCTGATATAGGAAGAATTATATGAGTAAGGCATAAATAAAAACATATACTGATATGTCTATATGCATCTATACACATCTATATACATCTATCTATCAATCACCTATTATCTATCTATCTATCTATCTATCTATCTATCTATCTATCTATCTATCATCTATCTAGTGTTCAAGAATAGGAGGACCATTAGGAAGAGGGGGAAGAGCAAGGGTGTGCAACAGCCATGGAGATGGTCCAGGTCCACTACATCTATAATGTGGCCCCTACTCAAATCATATGTAAAATTTCTAAGTCTGCAGGATAAATGGACAGGTGGATTTTTTTCTCTTTATGTAAAAACAAGTCACGGGTGGACTTCAAATTTTAATTATCTGGGTAGAATTGTAGCAATCAGGGCAAACATAAGGACTCAGAGAAAGAAACACAGAAGTTATAAAAGTTTAGGGAATATTTTTGACTCTGTCAGTCTAAGCCCTAGTCAGTTTGGCTCAGTGGATAGAGCGTCAGCCTTTGGACTGAAGGATCCCAGGTTCAATTCCAGTTAAGGGCACACGCTTGGGTTGGGGGCTCGATCCCCAGTAGGGGGCATGCAGGAGGCAGCCAATCAATGATTCTCATCATTGATGTTTCTTTCTCTCTCTCCCTCTCCCTTCCTTTCTGAATAAAGAATTGCTATTTGGACCAAAATTAATGCTACTGCTCAGGAGTGGGGCATACAACCTGACATGTGGCTATATGCACATACTTAGCACCTTAAGTATCCATTGCATATGTTCTGACTCTCAGTGTTCTTTGGAAGGGGAACAAAGGAGAAAGGCTAGTGAATCCTAAGGCTTTAGAAGAGAAATTACCCCAGGTGCTAGTGATAAAAAGATACCAAATGATGTGGTACCATCTCTTATTTAGGGGTCTTTTATCCCAGTCACTGTGAATCTTGCAGCCATGATTATTCTTGTTCTGCGGAGGGCTGAGGGTATAATGGAACAGTTCGAGTCACTGGGATAGTGACTTCCACCTTTCCTTTTCCCAACTTGACTTGCCTTTCCTACAGTTTCCTGGCACAGGTGAGGTGGGCCAACATTGGCATGGAAAAGAATCCAGACAGAGGAGGCTGGAAAGTATTGAGTGATCAGGATGTAGACGAAAGTTTGGTAGGTGATCACTTGAGAAAAAGAAGTGTTCTTAACAAAGTTGATGAGAGGAAGCTCTTGGCTCCACTTCACTCCTATTCTTGGCCTCATTTTTTACTCTCTGTTATCTCTGTGTTGACTCCCTGTTCTTTGAACTAAAGGGGGCATTCCAGAGGTGACTGGGGCTGAAGCACCCATACCCAGAAGCTGTTCTCACTCAGGTTCTTCTTCACTCCCTCCAGGTCAGGGCAGAGACAGAGCCACTAGGTTAATGGAATGGGGCTCAGGATGATCTTGGCTTTGAGTCCCCTTTGGGACTCCCATTAGTGTGCCCTTGCTCTCTCCTTCCATTCTTACCTCCCCCACCCTGCCTTCCACATCATCATGCATTTTGCAGAACAAACAGAAGAACTGAAGCCATATTTGTTCAAGTACACAGGTGGGGGATGAAAGGATTTGAAACTGACTATGTGAATTTTAAGAAGTTTGGGGGTCTCATTTGTTATATCCTTTTCTTGCTTTGTAATCTTGTTGCTCTCATTGTCTTTTACTTCTCTTTATTTTGTTCCCCATTCATCTTTCTAACCTCAAGTTTTCTGTTTATTTTCTTCTCTCTAGTTTAATATATATTAATTCCTGCTCACCCCAAACCATAAACTTTTATTAGTATTAATCTAGTTCATTTTAGGTCTTTCCCAATAAAATGACGAGAAATGAAGTAGCACATGTGCACTGTAGTTTAAGCTTGTATTAATTTGTTCCCTCTCAGTAATTTTCAAGGACTTCACATTTCCCACCTGTTTAAGTCCAAATTTTGGCAACCAAAATTCCCAGTTTTCCCATTTTCAAAATGGAAAGAAAAATATACATGGCTAATAAACATGAAAGATGTTTGGCCTCACCATAATGAAAGATATGGAAATTAAAACAACAATGACATTACAGTTTTTACCTACTGAATTGGCAACAATTTTAAAGAATATATTAACTGTGGAGTGTAGTGAGATCAGCACTTTCTTACACTGCTATAAGAGTCTGCAATGATATGACATTTTTGGGAAACAATGTGTAAGAATGTATTAATAACTTTAAAAAGTTATCCTTGACTGAGTCTCATCTAATTCTACTTCTAAGAGACCGTGTTTGTGACATCAGATATGCAGACAGAGAAGTGCAAACAAATATACATACTATTTCCTGAGCACTTACTCCACCACTACGCTAAGTACTTCTCAGGAATCATCTCCTTTACCCCGTGAGACAGGTGCATGACTTACACATTTTAGTGACCAGAGAGGCTAAGTGACTTGTCTAAGGTAACAAACAGCCTATAGATGGTAAGTAAAGTCCATTCCAACATAGACAGTCTTACCACAGAGCTCCTGCTCTTAACCCACCATGCTCAATGCAGTATAGTGCTTACCTATTGTATGATTTTTTTTGTTTACCTATTGCTCCTCTGCTAGACCCCATGAAAGCATAGGCAAGAATCTTCAGTATCTGTTCCCATTTCCAAACCCAGTGTCTGGTGTTATTTAGTTACTTGATAAATATCTGCTGAAGGAATAGTTTAACTAAACCTTTATTATCATCAAAACCAACTCCTCACTTCTTTTGAAATGCTCCCATCACTCCAATTGGTCTCTCACCCCCTTTTTTTTGGGGGGGGGGGGCTTTCTAGTTTTTATTTATTTATTTTTATTTTTTTTAAATTTTATTTTATTGTTTAAAGTATTACATATAGTAGTACATATATCTCCTTTTTTTCCCCATTGACCTTCCCCCAGCCTCCCCTACCCCCTGTCGCATGCCCTCATCCCATCCCCGCCCCCCCAGTGTCTTGTGTCCATTGGTTGTGCTTATATGCATGCATACAAGTCCTTCGGTTGATCTCTTCCCCACCTCTCCCCAACACTCCCCAGCCTTCCCACTGTAATTTGACAGGCAGCTTTACTGCTTCTGTATCTATCTTTTTGTCCATCAGGTTATAATATTCTTTATATTCCATAAATGAGTGAGATCATGTGGTATTTTTCTTTCATTGCCTGGCTTATTTCACTTAGCATAATGCTCTCCAGGTTCATCCATGCTGCTGCAAATGGTAAGAATTCCTTCTTTTTTATAGCAGTGTAGTACTCCATTGTGTAGATGTACCATAGTTTTCTAATCCACTCATCTGCTGATGGGCATTTAGGCTGTTTCCAAATCTTAGCTATGGTGAATTGTGCTGCTACTCTCACCTTTTTAATACCTGGCAATAAAAATCACCACCACCATCCCTACCATTGCCACCATCATCTTACTTCTCCATGAAAATTTCTGATTCCTGATCATGTATGATCCCTTCTTCTCCCTCTAAGCCCCATAACTTTTTTTTCATTCATTTTGTGATAATCACATATTGTCACTTGTATATTCTGGGTGTCAGAACTGTAGATTATTTTATAAAAATATATATTTTTATTGATTTCAGAGAGGAAGGTAGAGGGAGAGAGATAGAAACATCAATGATGAGAGAGAATCATTGACTGGCTGCCTCCTGCATGCCCCCCATTGGGGACCGAGCCCACAACCCGGGCATGTGCCCTTGGCCGGAATCGAACCTTGGACCCTTCAGTCCACAGGCCGACACTCTATCCACTGAGCCAAACCAGCTAGAGTTGTAGTTTCTTTTTGATTAGGGATAATTTTCCATTATTTTTTGCATCCTCCTTAGTGCCTAAGACAGGGTCTTTCATGTGGTGTGTGCTCAGAAGTGATTAAATGCATGTTATGTTTGTAGAGGTAATATAGGGTGTCCCAAAAAATGTATATACACACTTTGAATAATTACTGGTATAAAGGCAGTTTTTGTTAAAATACATTTCATTTTCAAAATTGAGCTATTGGCTGTTAAAGTGTGTATACATTTTTTGGGATAACCTGTATAAGGCTAGGATATTCACAACATATGTCCCCCAACTAGAGCTCTTGATATAAACAAAACAAAACAGAAAAACTTTAGTAAAGCTCTGCACTATTATGGCACCATTTAAAAAATTATATTTAATCTTACTTTCTGCATTTGACTGGGCAAGATTGGTAACCCGGAGGGTGTTAATCCCTTTTGCTATGTTCCAGTTAAGGCCTGTAACAAGAGCAGATTAAATTTCTGTTCTAGACTCAACAAATCTACTACTCCCATTCATATTACTCTACTTTACATCCCTGGGATGAGCGTCTCTGATAAAGTTGGCTTGGAATCATATAGGTTTCTGAGTATTGGGCAAATGAGTTATAATTAACTATCTGGATTTTCACCTTTCGCCTCATTGTACTCCCCCCCGCCCCCATTTTTTAATTTAAAAAAATCTGGAAAAATTAACTAAATTGGACCCAAAGCAGTTATATCTTTATCTAATGTGTGTAACTGGTTTTATACCCATTTGTACCAGTAATCAGCTGAGGTAAAAAGAAGGGTTATACCTTTAAAAAATTTATGATTAAAAACTCTGTTCTACCCATATAGCAGGAAAAGCAGTGTCACCATCTGAAGGTCTTTCTAATATCCATGCTAGAATATTCAAGAATTCTAGAAGTTTACTTAAGACATGGATCAACCTGATTTCTAGACCTCAGATGGAGAGAGAACCAGGAGTCTGAGCAATGTAATGGTAGATGCTGGCTTTTTTCTAGGTTTTCTTGAGTTTGTAATGTTTCAGGTTACATTCATTTGCTCATCCACTGTTCTCAAGATAGGACCATTGTTCCAGGATGTACATCTGGAAGGACCTCCATATTCAACTTGATGTGTTGAAACTGGTCCTCCTCCATGACCTATAGTTCCTTATGTGGAGCTAGGTTCATGTAGCAAATTTCCAATTGTCTCATTGAGTGACCTACCATTTCCCTTTTCTATATCAAACTACAGAAGAGTTTCTAGTAATTTTGAAGGAGTTTGGGGGCATCGATCTCTTTTCTCTCAAAAGAATCCTTGACTCATTCCCCCACTTCTTCTCCAGGGATCAATGTTGTTCATATCAAGAAGGATACTTTTGTATGCTCCTAAAGTCTTCTTTTATGTCTCCCCGAGGAGACGCAATGCCTTTGGCAATTTCTGGGAAGAAGCAGATTTCCCCCCCCCAATGTTTCTCTTTTACTAAACAATGTTATATTCCATGTCACCATGACCCTCATGTGTATTTCACAGATGGGTACTCTGTATGTATAGATCTCTTTGTGCAAGTGTGTGCAATTATAAGCCACAGTTAGCTATTTCAAATAATATAAACATAAAATTTTAGGAAAATATAGGCCTCTAAATAGAGAAACATTTGTCTCTTTAATAGAACAATATAGTTTATACATGGCTGGATTGGAAGGAACTCACCAAGTCTGTGTCTGTGAGTCCTTGGGTGGGCACTGGTCACTTCTGAAGTTCTAATCATCCCTTTCAACCTAACATCCAGTGAACTCTAGTTGTTCAAGAGTGTTTGAGTATGAAATTTACCCACAACTGTAACTATAGCATAACTAGACCCTCTAAGAGAACAGACCTTAGAGCATGTATTTCACCATTGAATGGTGTAGGTAAGAACAAAAGTCGAAACATTGCTAAATGAGAAAACGTTAGAGAACTGGGGGTGGTTTTGATGTTGAGGAATGGCATTGGAAAATGTGATTATTTTTATAGATCTGTGAAGATATTTGATTTGTGAAAGGAAAAACTATCTGTTTCAAGGCCATTTTGTTGCCTGTGATAGAAATGTACTGTGTGTTAAGTGATTCAGATATTTAGAATTATAATTTACTAGAGGCCCAGTGCATGGATTTGTGCACCAGTGGAGTCCCTTGGTCTGGCATGTGGGAATTGAGCTGAAATCAGCAGTCCAACATCCCCTGAGGGGTCTGGATTGTGAGAGGGTGCAGGCCAGGCTGAGGACCCCACCAGTGCAGAATCCGTGCACCGGGCCTCTAGTATGCATATAAGATCTTTGGTTAATCTCTTCCCACCCTCCTTCCTCCTCCTTTTGTTCTGAGATTCATCAGCCTGTTCCATGTTTCCATGCCTGTGGTTTTCACTTCTACATTGAGCATCTGGTCCTGGTGGTCAGTGTGTGTCATAGCTACTGGCCAGTTGGCTGGTCACTTAGGCTTTTATATATATAGGTTACTTCTGCCTTATTACTTCTTGCTCTTAGTTAAGGCATTTACTCTGTGCAGACATAATTTAAATACTGCTTCTTTCTCAGTAAGAATTATTTTGCATACTCTATATGTGTACCTAGAGAATTTTATATCCTAAAATTTTGATTAGCTGACATTAAATGGATACTTCAGTGGATACACAGTGGTTGATGAGTCATCAAAGAGAATTAACCCTTTGCACTTGCTTGCTTTTTTCTCGATTCCTTTATTCTAATGCTAACCATGTCGAGTCACACTCGACATCTGAGTGCAAAAGGTTAAGGAAAGTGGGTGGGGTTAGTGGCTTGGGCATAAATTGGGTAGCTTTAGTCTTTTTTAATGCTCAGAACAAACCATTATATGCAAACTAGAGGCCCAGTGCATGAAATTTATGCACAGGTAGGGTCCCTAGGCCTGGCCAGGACCAATTTTTGGGGTGACCGGCAGGGCGATTGGGGGGCCTCCGCTGGCACCCACCTTGGCTAGCCTGGTGCCACTCGCTCACTGGCCCTGCCGCCCTGCCACTGCCGCCGGTCACCTCCCTCTGCAGGGTGAACAGTGAGGTGATTGGGGGGGGGGGGCACTGGCACCCGTCTTGGCTGGCCTGAGGCCTATGGGCTGGGGGAAGCTCCTGCATTGAGTGCCCCCTGGTGGTCAGTGCGTGTCATAGTGACTGGTCATTTTGCTGGTTGTTCTGCCATTTGGTAGATTTGAATATTAGGCTTTTATTATATAGGATGAGCTTAAAGCTAATAGTATTCCTAAGTTTGGGAGAAGAACTCAGATTGGGGCTAGATAAAATATTCATGATGATTACATGGGAAGAAAGGATTAGTTTTCTCTAACATAATGAAGAGGAATTGTGTCTGGTAAAGTAAGGTAGCTTGATGGTAAAAAGCCATCAAAATGGCACCTGCCAAACAGACTCAATGGAAGCTCTTGCATCTGAGACCTGATGGTGGCTGGAAACAATAGCTGAAGAAGATGACATTTATGAGACAATAGAACCAGTATCATCAATAGTGAGGTATAATATAATGCTGAGTTGGTGAATGTTCTTCAGACATATGATTGGACAGTAGGAAAGAAGAAGGAGGCAAGAATAGGTCTCTTAGGCCTGAAATTGTAACAACTATTCAGTTAAATGAATGACATTTTGTCATGGGAAAAATCAGTGGGAGCCATGTCAAGACCTGAGAAGATAGAGTGTTTTTACATATTCAGAAAGCGACATCTTAGGAGCCCAACTTGAAAGCTATGTTTGATCAAATACAACAGATGTTTCAACAGTGAGGACCATAAAACTGATGATGAATTTGTCAACTTAACCAGTTTATAAATATGTATGAAGTAAAACTTTTCCTTGCTTATATATTTGGTCATAATATGTAGTAAGTAGATTCACACTTAATGAATCTCAGAATTTACTGTGTGTCAGGTACTGTATTGGGCACTCTCCTGTTATTTTCTCATCTGATCCTCTTTACAACTATAGATATTAAGAATTAGCACTTTTGCTTTCTAAAGAAAAATAAGGGTTAAGTAAATTAAATAACTTGCCTGTGTTTTCCGATGGTCTTAGGCTCTACAGCAGCGGTTCTCAACCTGGGGTCGCGACCCACAGGTTGAAACCGCTAGCAGGGTCACCGAAGACCATTGGAAAACACAGATATTTACATTATGATTCATAACAGTAGCAAAATTACAGTTATGAAGTAGCAACGAAAATAATTTTATGGTTGGGGGGTCACTGCAACATGAGAAACTGTATTAAAGGGTCGTGGCATTAAAAAGGTTGAGAACCACTGTATTAAATACTCTAAAACTAATCTTTTGACAACCACTCGGCCACTATTTTACAGAGAGTACACTTAATATTTTACCTTTTTATATGCAGATACATTAAGTTCTTTTGGAGGACAAACAGGTCAGTGTGAAACGCCTGGCAATTCAGAAGAAACAGAACTCTCACTTTGACGGGTAGAGCCAGTTTTCCTATCCTAATTCTGAAGAATATGGGAAATGATTTGAACAGATGCAGATCAGCATTATGTGCAACTTGAAAAAGTTGAAGACTGGGATGAATTTGGCTTCGTTCAGGGCATATTGATGAAGTAGAATAAGAAATAGCAGAATAAGATGGGAGAAATTTTATTTCTTGCAACTGGGTCTCTCTCAAGGATATCTTGGTCTGTATTTTAAAGCCCTTCCATGTTTCCTGTGCATCTGAAGACTTCTACTTTTGGCTTCCTCTGCCATCCCATAGCTCCTGTCTTATCATTGTTTCACAGTGCTCATGACATTGGTTTGCCATGGCTGCCAGTCAGTTTCGCATTGTAGATTAAATACCTGCCCATTCATTCTTTCATTGTGGACAACGAATAATAGTTAAAATTTTAGAAACCAGGAGATACATTTATGATAGCAGAAATTCAAACAAAATAGGCGTTCAGATAAAATAAATAGCTCACTTTCTGCACTGTTTGATGTTGGCCTCATGCTACAGGAACAGCCTTCCTCAGGGCTGAATAGAGGTTGGTGTGGGTTCTGGGGGCCTCAGAGCACATGGATGCAGCTGTCTCATTACTGTGTGTTACATGGCTCTACTCCTCATTATTTCCTGTACAATCTGAGGTACCTGACATCATTGACCAGCCTTATTTATTTATTTTGGTTTGACACACAATTGCCAGCATCTTCAGATTAATGCCTGTGAAAGGGGCGTGGTTTTGTTAGCATCTATGACATAGCTTGCTAAAGCAAACAGGCTTTTCTCCAGGTATACTATAAATCATCAAGTAAATTATTTGATGTTATCTCCAAGTAAATTGTACCTACTTGCCATGCCCAGTTCTGCGTTAACCAGGTGTTGTGTACTGAATAAATAGCAATGGCTGGATAGATGGAAGGACAGATAGAGGGCTGCTGTCAGTGTGTAATCTTGCCCTTTCAGGGATGTGCCTGAGAACATGGGACGGTGTGTACTGAGTTCTGGGGTATCAGTGCAGCCAGCTTGCCATCCATCTTTAGGACTGCTTGACAAAAAGCCACACTTGAATGAATATCACAATCAGCTAGTGGATGAGAACTGAATGGGAAATAAGAGAAGGGCCTTGGCAGAGAGGGTCTTGTGTGAATGGCTTTGTGTTACTTGAAATGATTGGTCCAGCCACCCTTTTGCTCCAACAGTCTCCGGCCAGGGATGAAGCCTGATTCTTTCCAAGGTGAAATCAATCTAAGAGGACATTTTCCTCATGAAAACTGGGAGCTGTAGAGTAATTTCCAATGATGATGCTATAAATCAAGAAAATAGTACATGCAACTCATGGTAGCCTTTTTATTTTTATTAGGCTCTTTTAAAAATCCTATATAATAAAAGCCCAGCGACCAAACGATGGAATGACCAGAACAACCAGTCGAACAGTTGCTATGACGCACACTGACCACCAGGGGGCAGACGCTCAGCACAGGAGCTGCCCCCTGGTGTTCAGTATACTACCACAGTGGGAGCGCCGATTGACTGACCAGGATGAGTGGCTGCT
The DNA here is from genome assembly GCF_027574615.1 of Eptesicus fuscus. Taxonomy (NCBI): domain Eukaryota; kingdom Metazoa; phylum Chordata; class Mammalia; order Chiroptera; family Vespertilionidae; genus Eptesicus; species Eptesicus fuscus. Next base: position 82,842,463 of record NC_072479.1, read on the forward strand.
CCTGCTGTGAACCCTGGGCCAAAAGGAAGGAACCCAGGCTGTGATTGTCGCCTCCTTACCCCAGGCTCTTCCTCCTCACTCCGTGCCACCTCCTCTGGACGCCTACAGGCCGAGCAGTACTGCCGCTGCTTCCGGGCTTGCAGAGCTGACCCCAGAAGCTGAGAGATGGGTTCATGGCCACTGCAGGACTGAGGCCTACTCTGCCGCCTCTCAGTGCTATTGTTCCTGGGCCTGGCCCCAATCGGGTCCCCTGGAGAGGCGAGTGCTCTGGCTCCATGGAAGATGCCGGACCAGGGAGTGGCTGCTTAGAGGGCAGGTCCACAGCTGCTCAACTGACCGGTTGAGCAGCGCTCCCATAACGGGCCAATCCACTCAGGCCACGCTCCCCAACAGTGTATGAACCCGTGCACCGGGCCTCTAGTATATATATTGATTTTAGAGAGGAAGGGAAGAGGGAGAGAGAGATAGAAACATCAATGATGAGAAGGAATCATTGCTCGACTATCTCCTGCATGCCCCACACTGGGGATTGAGCCCACAATCAGGAATCGAACCGTGACCTCCTGGTTCATAGGTTGATACTCAGCCACTGAGCCATGCCAGCTGGGCTTTATTAGGCTCTTTTAATTGGTAGGAGCAAACACCAACTAAGTTGTTTCAAACAAACAAACCACAAAACAAAAACAAAATACCAGGCAATTTATTATGAGATGTGTCTGGAGAGAGCTGGAAAGCTGTGAGGAGGAACTAAAACCCTTCCGCGGTTTCCATGGCTGGCTACCTGTTGGTCTCTCTCAAGGATATCTTGGTCTGTATTTTAAAGCCCTTCCATCTTGTACATCTGAAGAATTCTACATTAGGCTTTGTCTGCCATCCTGTAGCTTCTGCTTTATCATTGTTTCACAGTGGTCATGACATTGGTTTGCCATGGTCTCCAGTCATTTTCACATTCTAGAAGAAAGACCTGCCCATCCTTTCATTGTTTTTGGTTCAGATTCCTGAGAGAGGTTTGATGAGCTGGGCTATGTTCTCTTATTGGCCCAGAGTTCAGGCACTAGCCAGTTTAAGGACGGCTGCTTTGTTCAGGTACCTACTTGTGGCTAACAGTACCTGCGCTGTGCAAAAAGGGGCTGAGCCTGTGGCAGGGGAGGTTAATCTAAGAGAAAAATTGGGCATGATGGATGTGATTATTCGACATATCAAAGAAGGAAGCTTAACTGATTCTGCTTTTAGAAATCATTCACTGAGCAAGATGGAAACACTCTTCCAGAACATATTTAATAAATACAGCCAATTTGGTATCTGGAGATTTTTACTGTGGCCAAAGCAGGAGAATTTTGACATGTATTCATGAGGGAAATTAGGGACACATCTGGGAGTTATTCTACCTTACAGTAGAAAATAATTAAGAAGTTGAGAGAATTGAGGAGGTGAACTTACTCTTTGTCACCGAAAATCTGAATTTTTTTTCACACTATAATTTCTTTACTGATTAAGGTATTACATATGTGTCCTTATCCTTCCATTAACCCCCCAACACTCCCACTTATGCCCTCACCCCCCTGTTGTCTGTGTCCATTGGTTAGGCTTACATGCATGCATACAAGTCATTTGGTTGATCTCTCCCCCTTACCCCCACCCTCCCCTACCTTCCCTCTGAGTTTTGATGGTCTGATATGGATCTGTTTTTGTTCATCAGTTTATGTTGTTCATTATATTCCATAAATGAGTGAGATCATGTGATATTTATCTTTCTCTGACTGGCTTATTTCACTTAGCATAATGCTCTACATCTACACAATGGAATACTACACTGCAGTAAAAAGGAAGGAATTCTTACCATTTGCAACAGCATGGATGGAACTGGAGAGCATTATGCTAAGTGAAAATCTGAATATTAAAAATTTCCTGTAAAAAAGTGACTGATTTGATGGGGTTCCTTGGTAGGAGGTCTTTTATGGGCTCTATCTACATAATTTGGATAATGTTTGCACCATTGTGGAACTCATAATTATGAATACAAGAAGATATTTCCTTATAAGCCAAGGCATTATTCCTTTTTGTGTGTGTGTGAAGCATAACCTGCAAACTAAATTGCTGATTTCTAGTAACTTTGGTAGTAAGTTGTTATATATGTAACCAACATAGGCATCAACATACAGACACAGATATTGTATCTCATCCCATTTACACCTGGAAGCACCTCTAGTTCAGACTGTGTCTACTTTTCTTTGGCAAAATGTGAGAAACTGTGTTACTGTATTAATACTCAGGGAGTCCATTGCTACTATCTGGTAATTTAATTTCATGGGGCCAAACATATAAACAGGTCTTAAACTATACCCTTGATTTTTCAGTAAGAAAATAAGAAAGAACATTATGTTTCTTCAATATACATGGCTGCAGTTTTGAGAAATAATATGTGTCCTTAGGTAGTTATCTATGTATTTTTTTAAATAAATGGGGCACCAGGACTAATACATTGAGCTAAATAAAATTTGTCATCAGGCTATTTTTGTGAGATGCTTGGGTTTACATTGCATTCCCCGGTCATCTCTTTATAAGAGCATTTAAATAATTGATTGATCTCCTGACCAATTATTGAAAACCATTGGAGGGCCAAAGGGAAAAGGCCAATGTAAAGAAATCAAATACATTGAGAGAAGGGAAAGACTAGGAATTGTCATTCCCCTAGCTTTTCTGAGGGAACACGGAAAAGAAATCTTAACAAAATCAATTTGCAATCACTTGAAGAGAAGGTTTTTTAACTGGGTAGTTTGACTTCATAAAGGACAGTCCTGTCCTACTAATCTAATCCTTTGAGATGAAAATGAAAGTCTGGGTATATCAAGGAGAAAGATTTATATATAATTTCATTTAAACTGTGGAATGCCTGAGATAGTGGGCATCAGCGGCTCATTGTCCACCTGAGGACAGATATAAGACTGAGTTCAAGACCAGTATCACTTTTATTTCTATCCACAGCCTGATACTTGGATTGAAATGCATGGGCGCTTCATTTGCTCACTGCATAGAGCTTGTGAGAGAACCAGCAAAGAAAGAGAGAAATAGAAAGAAGCTTTAAATATATAGCTGCTCAGCCATACTCCTCTTCGTTCTCATCATTTCTATGACACATATTCTAAACTTCATGTTATCATTTAACTTAGGAAAGTCATCAATTATTTTGTATAATTTGGTCTTATTTTCCAATTAGCTCACCCTGAGGATGGGGATGATGACTTACACTTCATCTCTACCTCCCATAGCACCTGATAGGCATTTAATAAATATTTTATTGATTAATAAGCAATCAATAAGATCATAAAGAACTGGTTGTATGACGTCTAATAGAAAAATACTGTATTGCAACAGTATGTACCAAGTCCCTTATTAGTTAGCTGCACCAGTGTGCTAATAGATGGATGCTTAAGGAGTGAAGCTTAAGGAACTCATGAAAACGATCTCTGTACTATTAGGCAGGGGTTCGACTTTTACTAGATGACTGTGGTTCACAATTAGAACAGGAGGAGTAGATGGTTCAGATGGGAGCTGTGGCAGTGACCAAAGGAAGCTTGAAGGTGTGTGGTACAGTGGCTGAGTGTGTGCACTCTGAAGTCAGATCTAGCTAGATTCTCAAACCAGCAGTGACCTCGTGTGAGTTGCTTAACTTCTCTAAAGCTCACTTTCTCTGTTGGTGAAATGGAGAGAGTAAGTAATAGGGTTTACTTCATAGGGATATGAGAATCAATTGACATAAAGCATATATAGCAACTAGCATACTGTAAGCAACTCAATATTGTAATACGAAGCATACTGAATGAGGAAAAAGGGGAGTTGTTTCACACAAGATTATGACAAACCATCAGTTTGGTTTAGTTCCATAAAAGTTTTGAGGGCCTATTATGTGCCTTTTACGAAGGAAATCACGAGGGCCAAAGGGTTTAATCTGCAGCATAATGGAATCAAGATACACACAGGGAAGGGTTCCTGCAAGTCAGGATTGCTGGACCCATTGGCCTATGTATGTGAGGAAAGTTGTGGAATTTTCCTCGAGGACTTAGAAAATAATCTAGTACCACCTCACGTTCTCCAAAACGAGTTTAATTGTGGTGCTATTATGAACTGGGTCGGCATCATCTCCAGACCCTCTGGATACTATCTATTCTTTGAGATCTTGAGCTGTCATTACCTAACAGTTTAAACTGTGCCTATGAAAGATCAACAAATCGGCACTTTTCAATAGTAACCAGCTAACATCAAAATGTCATTGCTGAGCCATAAGGATGCCCCCATTTTGTTCAGTTAGGAGAGATCAGAATTCACAGCCAGTTAATGTGAGTCTGATAGCTTCAGCCGTGTTTTTACCATCAGTTCTAAACAGAATGAGACTGTGTCTAAGACTCATACTTGTCTGGGATGATTCATCTACAGGCAGAGGCCCCGCTGTGAAGGATCCAGATTAGAGATTAATAAATGCTACATCTGATTGTAACATAGCTCTGTCCTCCACAGAGTCTGCTGAAGGTGGGTGAAAGGATAAGCGCTGAGCACCTTTGTGTTTGAAATGCCAATTGGCATTTTCCTTTAAAGAGCTCTTTTTTTCTGCTTGCATGCTTCCATCAGAGGAAAAATATTGAAGTGAAATTCTGTGAACTGTAGAAATGATGGAGACTACTGAATGTGGTTTAAAAACAAATACTTAAACTTCAAAATAAGAGTGAATAAATGGGCCATCCCTTAACTTGTCACGTTCTTATTTGCAGGAAAGATCTTACCAACTTTGATATCTCCCTTGAGTGATGGCTGTTGCTCATCCCTGCTTGACCGCTTCCAGAGTCAAGCTGAGATATTGACAGCATTTCAGCTCCCCAAGCCCCAGAGGGGAGAATGGAAACACTGGTTGGGCTAAGGGTAGAGGCCAGTGAGGACATTCCAATGGGGTCTTTATCGGTGGAATGAGGACTATGGGAAAGGGGAGAACAGAAGGAAGAAGCCCGAGCCCGGGCTGCAGGGCTGATGACAGCAGTGAGCACACGCTTCCCAGGAATGTTGGTGGGGTTGGTATTGCTAAGTCAGAGGGGACAGGCCGGGCCACAGAGAGAGTGCCTCGACTGTGTGACTGTGTTAGAAGCTTGGTCCCTGGTATTCTGTACCTTCTAAACCAGGGGTGGGGAACTTCCTGCCCACAGGCCATATGTGGCCTGAAAAATCATTTGGTCTGGCCTTGCCAAGGCATTAGGAATAAATTAAACAAATTTTTGACCAAATATGGCAGGCTACTTTTTAAGTTGATAATTTTGTATGGCTGTGAATGATGTTATAAATATTCAAATGGTCCTTGGCAGAAAAAAGCTTCCTCACACCTGTTCTAAACTAACCATTCCTTCTTTGTATGGATAAAGAAATGAATATGCTATTTTCTAGGAATATGGTCAAAATTGTATGATAAAAGTAGTTTTAGTGTTCTCCCTGTGTCAGGCTAGGAGCCGGGTAGCAGTTCTAGTAGATTGTGTTTTACTCTCAATAATGAGATTTCACCCACTCATGACCCCAGAGCGTCAGGGAGAGAAAACAAAGGGTAAGCAATGGGAACTCTGAACTCTTGAAGATTCATTTTTAGTGCTAATAGCCAACAACCATAAATGAAACATAGCAAAAGTAAGAGTTTAATAATTCTGGAAAAGGGGGTCAATTTTCAGTATAAAATGAACAAAGAAAATCTCAAACTTGGATGCAACCAGTCAGATACTAGAGGCATACTGATATCTAACAGTGAGCCTAGGGAGGGTCAGAAGGCTGGGGAACACTGGACGTAACCTTGCCATGAGGCTGCCTGCCACAGGGCGGGGGCCAGCAAGCTGCGAGAAATCAATTTTAAACCAGGTGACCCACTTGGCATGATTCAGACTGGTGGTGCATGCAGGGGTTTGATATACCAGTGGACAAAGCAACATATACCTGTTAGCACTAGTAAGATGCTAATCACCTCATAGTTCAGGGCAGGAAAGGAGTGTCAGATCTCAGCTGGCACCTGCAGATATAAGGAACAGGGTCCAGCATCAAGGATGTCCGCAGTTTGTCAGAGGCTGTGTGAAATAGTTACAGGTTCTGAGTAGGGTTCCTCATCCATCCAACAGAGATGGAATGCAACAGGACATGAGGAAGAACCTTAGTCCTTTGGATTGGGCACATGGTGAGGCTGTTGGGAAGGAAGGGTTCTGGGTGGGCATGTTTGCACCAGCCAGGCTCACAGCAGGTATACCAAATACTGCGCTTAGATAAACGCTAATATAGATGTAGGCATTTTATAGGATAAAAAGAAAGCCAGCTTTGGATGTTGAAGAGTCCTGGCCAGTCATGGTTTAAAGATTGGAGGGCATGCCAGTTCTAAGTCCTACATTGGTGCGAGGCCAAGACAGGCAGGTGCTAACAAGCTGTTGAAGATGAGTATATGTGTGTTTTTCATCTGCCTGTGTGCAATTTTGTTTTCATTTCTGAAGCCCTTCAGAATGTGTTGCCTCTTTTAACCGAGGACCAAAATTGGTTTGGGAGATGTGAATACATTCAAAGCCGTGCTGATTGTAACAGCCACACTTCGCTTACTGTGAGGAAGTAGTGATCAGTTTTCCAATCCCAGGACTTAGCAAAACCGACCCCTGCATGTTTGGTGAGAAAAACCTTCTTAGAAAACTTCCTTTTGCCATTGAAGACAATGGCTTGTTAACCTGTGCCCTCCAAGCAGGATTGATCCAAATTGTAAAAATTCAGTGATGCTTCGTCTTTCTGTGTAGAGCATGGACAGAAGGACAGAGAAATCTTTGTTTGCCAGAGACCCATGTGTATGAATCAGTATCTAGAAACAGGGCTTTTGTTATTTTTAGCAGCAAACGAGGTGCTAGCACTCATAGGTTGATCAAATATAAAGTGCATTTTCTACCCTTTCGGCTGGAACCTCCTCACTTCTCTATTCTCATTGGTATATGAACGTGATGTTCTGATCAAATACATATGAAAAGATGGGAAGGTTAATTTATTGGAGACAAATATAAACATCTCTACTTTGCAAAATGCTGCTGGTACATCAAATCCCATCATGAGCTTGTATTTAACCCTGTTCCTTGATAATTATCACCATTCTTCTGTAATCTCAACCCTCTCAGCCTAAGTTAAATGGGAAGATTTTTGATGGCATAAGCAGTTTTGGATTTCGTATTTCACACACAGCAAAAAAAAAATGTTTTGTTTTCCCTAGATGATATGGTTTAGTTTTATGATGGCTTTCTTTTTATCCTAGAAAATGCCCAGATCTGTGTTAGTGTTGAAGACACTCGACTTTGTAAACATATCTAAATAAACTTGATCTGATGTTGATAATCCTACTGACTAATTAATTCTGCTAGTTTCATTTTTACATTATTTTTCTTGATCCATTTCATTTTTTCCAACTGCATCTATTCCCCTATCTTCTTCCCTTGTGTTTATTTAAAAATACATTTATTCAGTCACAGACTTGATTGTTGCTGAACTTGACAGCTTGCTGTTTTATAGAAAAGAACCTCTTAATGAAAATACAAGTCAGTTCTTCTGAGAGTTGTTTTGATATGCATAATGGAGCGGGCCATTTAATTTAAGATGAAATGAAATAACCTTGTTAGGGTTTTGGCAGTCCCGATACCTTACAGAGGAGCACAAACTCATTCCAGAAGTTCTCTTGGTATTCTCTAGGCTCTTTGTTCCCTGACTTTAATTCTGTAATTCACTTGGGTATCCTAGTGAGAGGGGATCTGCCTTTTTGTTCTTCCCCTCTTATTGCCCTATCTGTTGCTTATAAGCTTTCTTCTTGCTGTAAAATTGTCTCTGAGACCCAGAATAGGAAGAGCCTTGTAGGCATTCTCAAAGTGAATACCTTTAGATTGTTTCTCAGCTGTGGCTTAAAGTTGGTGATTGAAGCACATCCAAAAGGGAGACTCAGTCAGCGAGGAAAATGGGACAAATTCAAGGAGAAAGCAAATTTATCTTCTGAAAGAACAAATATGAAAAAGAATGCTGGCTTCTGCTGGGAGTTGGTTAGTCATCTCAGAATGGCTCTTAAACTAGCCCAATCTGCTTGAATTTCTGCTCATGGGCTTTTGAAAACCCAGTGTGTTCTCCTTTGTATTCAAAGGTGTGTGTTTTTTTAAGGGTCTGGCATTTAACAGGCAGGAAAGATCATGATTCTCCACCTGTAAGCTTCCATTGAGTGTTTCAGTCATGATATTTCTGATTAATGACTAGGCTGGAGAACATCAGGCATTTTCTCTGTCTTGCAAAGCTTTGCTTACAAGTCAGACACGATTCAAAACCAGCAGAAATAGCTAACACCAGCCTCAGTCACCTGAAAAAAGGGAGTGTGGAGTCAGGATTTATAATCACAAAAAAGGGAGTCTCTTGGAATTAAGTGGGGAGGGAAAAACCTTCCCTTATTTGGGGAGAGGGAAAAAAATTTGTCTCCCATATTCTGCTTCCACTCTGAGCTTAGTGTGAGAGAACGAAAGAAGTACCCAGACTTCTCTGAGGGCAGCCAGGGTAACCCTGTCCTCTCATCTCATCATTTCCACACTTGTCTTCTGAATCTGGTGGTAGTGGAGAAAGTTTTCAGCAAAAGCCTAGCAGTTCTAGCCTTGCATCAGACACACAGATCCTCCTCTAACTGAAGTTAGAAGGAGAACACACAGATTTTCTTTACTCATGTACCAGGAGAAGAGTCTAGAAAGAAAACCAGATTTATTTCATCTAAATCTACATCATTGTCCTAGCAGGATCATAATCCCTCTGATGATATAAAGTACTAACATTTGATACAGGAAAGATATAATCTCAATTGGATAACCAACAAAGATAAATCAGATTTGAGGATTATCTCGTTTCAACATCAATTACCACATTATTTAATTCAACAAATACCTGCTGAGAGCCCACTATGGGCCAGGCAGGCCTCATTCTAGGTGCTGAGATATAATAATGTACAAACAAATAATGATCCCTGCCCGCTTGGTGTTTAAGCTCTAGTTGGGAGAAGCAGTATGTTCATAATAAATATATCAAATAAGTACTTGTGTAGTCTGTTAGATAGTGATAACTACTATGGCAACAAGAAAAAGTGGACCAGGCTAAGAGCGTTAGTATTCCACTGCAGGGTCAGAATTTGTCTTTGTTGAGAAGGTGAGGTTTTAGCAAAGACTTGAAACAGGTGCATGTGTTAGCCCTGGGGATTCCTGGATAGCTGGAGGAAGAGTGTTTCAGGGGAGGAAATTACTACAATAAAGGTTTGGAGCAGGAATGTATGAGTATGTTTAAGAGAGTGCAATGGAGCAGAGCAGGGGAGAGAGGGAGGATGTGGGCTCTGCGGGGAAATGGGGGTCCAAATGAAGGACCCTGGCTTTTCTTTTTAGTGAAGTGGGCAGCCATCAAGGCAGAGAATAGCATCTTATGACTTAAGTTTTAAAAGGATCATCCTGTTTCTTTGTTGACATAGACTGTAGGGGGCTGGGGCTGAGGCAGGGAGGACAGTAAGGAGGCTCCTGTAGTGGTTGGGTAAAGGATGACGGTGGCTCAGACAAAGTTTTTTTGAAAAAAGGTTGTATTTTAGATACATTCTGAAGGTCAGCAGTCAAGGTTGGATAGAGGGTTCCAGAGAAAGAGAGGAGTTGGAACTGGAGGGATAGCATTGCCTTTAACTGCAATGGGAAAGGCCGAGTTCAATTTTGGGAATGTTGGAGATGTTTCTAAAGATATCTGAGTGGGCACGCAGAATAGGCAGTTTGATATAGAAGTCTGAAGTTTTGGAGAAAGCATGGAAATGTTTGGCATATAAATAGGATTCAAATGAGGAGACTGGATGAGATATCTGAGGAGGTGAATGTGGATAGGAACAATTTGAGTTGGGCCAAGGATTGACCCTGGGCACTTTAGCTTCAAAAGCTTAGAAGAAAGAGGAGGAACCAGCAAAGAAGACAGAGGGACAGCGGCTAGTAAGGCTAGTAAGGTAGGAGGAAAGTCAAGAAATGGGAAGCCCTGGAAACCAAGGGAAGAAAGCATATCTAGGTACAAGTGACCCTTCAGCCATGTCAAATGCTGCTTAGAGGTAAGGACTGCAGATGGGTGCTGGAGCTGGCAGCATCAGGGTAACCTTGCCTTTCACAAGAGGAGTTTTAGTGGAGTAGTGGGGTTGTAAGTGTGGTTGAAATTAGTGTAAGAGAGAATGGGAGAAGAGGAAGTGAGTACAAATGATGCTTTTAAGGGATTTGCTGCAAAGAAGAGTAGAGGAGCGGCCAGTACCATTTTCTGCCTCTCTGGCTGGCTTCAAGGAGGACCCCTCACATTTTATACAAGTGCAGTTAATATATAACTATTCAGACATACTGCTTTTTTATGAAGTAGATTTGTACAATCAGCATAGAACTTGGGAACCAGATGAGATTGTCAAGGTCATTTCAGTTAATCTCCCATCTAATAAAGGAATCTTCCTCATAATCCTAATACAACACTTTTTATATACTATTTAAGGACCCAGAGATAATAAAGCATGATGCCTGCTCCTGAGAAACATATATTTTTAATGGGAGGAAGCAGGCATATATGCTTCCTGTGTGATAAATGTTATGATAGAGGCACATACAAAATATTTTGAAAGCACAGGGGAAAGAAAACGAACTTGACTTGGGAAAGTTAGGCAAGACAATATGCATAAAAAGCTGACATCTAAACTAGATATTAAAGATGAGCCTGACATTTTCCAGACAGAGTGCTGGGGAGAATCCCTTTCTTAGATGATAATCCAGCTTCCGTTTGAATGCTTATAGCTACAGAGCTCACTGCATTATGAGGCCAATTCCATTTTAAATAGCTATAGTAGTTGCAAATCCATTTCTTATATTGAGCCAAATAATGCTTTCTAATATTCCTACTCATTAGTCTCAGTGTCCTCCTCTGGAACTGATGGTCAAAAACTTATCTTTCTACCATATAGGTCATTTCTGTATTTGAAAATAGATATTATGTTCTCTTTTCAGTCATCTCTTTCCATGTTGAAAAAAAGGGAAATGAATAGTCTGAGGTTGGGTTCCCTGGGAAGGAGACTCTGGGACCAAGGTGGGTGGACAGGCGGTTCATTAGGGAGTGCGTTTGAGATCAGTGCTATGAAAGGGAAAGGAAAATGGGCAGGAGTGGGCAGAGGGAAGGTGGAGGTGCAGTGCAATTTTAATTGGAGCTCAAGCCAACCCTATTGAGAGTTCTGAGGGTAGACTCATCCTTCAGAACTGTCCAGAATTACAGCAAGGACCAGGTCTTTAATTCCATGACAACCAATCATTGGGCCAGTTTACTCCAGCCTGAAGGCATGATTTTGGGCAAGATGGTTCTTTCTGCTGATGCAATCCTCAAAGTGGGCTGGTGGCTGAAACCTATTGCCAGGACATTCTTAGCAGCTGGAATCATTAGTCCTTTATTTCTGAAGTGGGTCTTTAAGGGGTGATGCAGAAGAAGAATATAATGTACTGCTAATTCTTTTGGCAGTTATTTTCTCAGACAGATAATACAATGCAAAGGTACCTGTATTTTTGTTTCTTCTTATTAGAAATAAAACACCATGAACATCAAAGTGATGGGGGTTCAAGATAATGGTTCCAGAATGATGAAGTCTAATGTGCAATTGAACCTTTCCTGGGCCAATTGCTCATCTCAGTTATGATGGCCCTTTATACAGAAACGCTTTAAAAATACTCCCCAGGCAAGTTGACGAAGTACATTCAGGTAAAATATGTGACTGGGACTCTTTTCTGGGAGGAGGAGACTGCTCCAAGACCCCATGCACAACACCATTTTGTAATGATATTAGGAAATAAAATGTAAGTGGGGAAGCATAGTGAGCTGCAAACTGAATTATATCCCTGTCATTCATCCCTTAAGATGACACTTCCCGTGGCGATCACAATGCATGTTGGGTGTCTGCAACGATGAGTGTGTGACCAGCAGTCCTTTCCACTCCCTGCATACATGAAGATTGCTCTTTGATTTGTGGCAGTGGCCATAATTTGCAAAGCTTGTCACTGCTGGCAAGTTAATAGTTAGCCCAAAGCTTTGTTTTAAAAGGGCTGACCCATTCCCGATTATTGCACACCAGATTGCTGTGTCAACTAAGTTAATAACAAGGGACCACATATTATACCAGGAAACATTTGCCCAAGCTATAACTCTGTCTCTTGATGTCTGTTTGGCTTCATTCATCTCCTCTTGATGCTGTAGATAACATTGTCATAATAAAGAATTCTTATTTAATGAAGATTGTCAAGATAAAATGGTGGAACTGGACATTGATGGGAGCAGAAGATTCAGAAAAAGGATGATTGTAGAGGATGATAGAATTACAAGTAAGGTGAGGATGTGGTAGGAGTGAAATGGAGCCACATTATTTTTTCTCTTTTCTTACTTGCCCCACACATTGGCTTTCTTCACATAATAGCTGGCAGTTTCTTTAGGAACTCATTTATAATTGTGAGAGAGTTTTTACAGAAGACTAAGAGAGGAGAGGGCCAGGTTGGTATATAACAGATTGGTTTTCTTTTCAATTCAATCTCATTAGCATAGGCTCATTTACTATGGGCGTTTACTGTCAAGACTAACTTTCCATGTGTATTTCAACCAGCAGTGGTTTCACTGTAGATGGAACTATGTGGGTGATGGGACATGTTCATTTATCATAGAATGGATAGACTTTGATTACAATTGGGACCCCTTTCATCCTAAGCCTATACATTTTAAGGTATATTTGGAAGCCTTTGCCACTTTGTTATATCTACTGGGCTTGTGAACACTCAAGTGATAATATGTCTCATTTGAGAATCACCTAAATTCCCTTGAGCTGGGAAAATAACAGGAAAAACAAATGGCTATATATTTAAAGTGATAGCCATTCTGGGAGGGTTGTTCTGTTAGTCTCCTTCCTGTTCTGTTGTACATCTCTGTAAGCCCCCTGACAAGTCTTGGAATAATTAAGCATTATTGTTTTGGATTCCCAATATGTCTTATAACTAAGGATAAGGTCAGTTTCACCAGAAGACCAATTCTTGTATTGCAGTAGGAAAAAAATAGGAGCAGGGGCTGGCCGCAGTTTGGAATATGCACACATGAAATTATTATTTTATTCCAAATTATTCCCACTCCCCTATCCACCCAATCTTGGTGCCCACACTCTCTATATTTCTGAATTGTAGGGTCCAATGGGGCTCCTCTTCGACCACACAGTTAAGCTAGGGGAGGAAGCCATGATAAGCATCATTTTACCCTTAGCAGAAAGAATAGCGCCCAATGACTAAGCATCTACTGCTTCATTCTGGATAGCCTGTGGGAAATGTGAAAAGTTCACACCACACAAAGCATCCATAGTGCTGGCAGAGCAGAGGGGCTGGCAGCTTTCATTGCCAAACCAGGGTCTTTGGACACCAGGTGGATATTTCTCAACCTGCATTTTTCTTTCAATAGTGGGTGCTGCCAAACTTCTCAGCAATCTCTCAGCTGTACAACAATATGCTCCCAAACTAAGAAATAACTATATATATATATATATATATATATATATATATATATATATATATAGTTATTTAATATATATAAATAACTATAATATATATATTAAAAGGCTGGTCTCTTGTAATTGCACTTGGAAGCTCTAGTCTGGGAGGTAAAAAACTGCCACTTTGACAAAGACTGTTTTGTTATCCTGGATTGTTATAAAATGGAAACGAACCATCAGATAGAAGAGATGTTAAGGGCACTGACCAAGAAAAGGGATGCCACCACTCAGGAGGAGGTCAGAGGAGAATGGACTGACAGAGGAGGACAGGGGTCTTCATTTTGTGGGTTCAGATTCTTCCAGCTGAATGGTAGATAAAATGCAAGGCTTGACATCTCAGGACAACAAGAGAAATACAGCTTTAGATGGGAGACATTTAAAATGGCTCCTTCCTCAAAAGGGAAGAAAGAAGATTCTCAGAATTGACAGAGGTGACACATAGGTCAGACCAAGACCTGCAGCGTTATATATGTAAGAGAAAGAATAATCTTCTATATGTTGCTCTAAATAAAGCTTAATCACATAGGAGCTTGGATACAACTCATTCTAACTTGTGTCTTAGATATACTGTCTGAAGCTTCCTCTAACTTGCATATCTCATGATCATAGTAGAAGATAGAGATAAAACTAACTGTGCTATTGATTTAGCAGATATAACTTTATAGAAAATATTAGAGGCCCAGTGCACAAAACTCATGCATGGAGGGGGGTGTCCCTCAGCCCAGCCTGCACCCTCTCCAATCTGGGATCCATCTCTGGGATTGCTGGCTCCTAATTACTCACCTGCTTGCCTGCCTGATCACCCCCTAACCACTCCCCTGCCAGCCTGATTGACACCTAACTGCTCCCCTGCCAGCCTGGTCGCCCCCAACTGCCCTCCCCTGCTAGCCTGGTCACCCCCAACTGCCCTGCCGGCCTGGTCCCCCTCAAGTGCCCTCCCTGCAGGCCTGGTCGCCCCCAATTGCCCTCCCCTGCCGGCCTGGTCCCCCCAACTTCCCTGCAGGCCTGGTTGCCCCCAACTGCCCTCCCCTGCCAGCCCAGTCACCCACAACTGCCCTCCCCTGCTGGCCATCTTGTGGTGGCCATCTTGTGATGACGTGGGGGTGGCCATCTTGTGATGATGTAGGGGTGGCCATCTTGTGGTGGCTATCTTGTGATGACGTGAGGGCATCGTGCAAGGGCACGAGGGCCACCTAGGCTTTTATTAGTATAGATGTTTTTACTAGAGGCCTGGTGCACGAAATTCATGCATAGGTAGGGTCCCTAAGCCTGGCCGGCGATCAGGACCAATTGGGGCCTTCTGGCTGCTGGCCGGGGCCTCTCTTCCCTGGCTGCCGGCTGCTGGCTGGGGCCTTCCTTCATTCCGCGCAGCCACCTGGTGGTCAGCGCACAGATAGCAAGCGATAGAACTCCCGGTCTCCCAGTCAAACCCCTTCAGGAACACTTTGCATATTAGCCTTTTATATATATATAGATACTGACCAAACCTTATACTATATACGTGCTTCTCCCTAATACCCATACTGAGGGTGCCTATCCCACCTTCATAGGTAGGCTTAAGTGGAGATAGATGGTCTTTTGGATCATTCACTCTGACTGAGGGATACACATCCACAACTGAGAGCACAAGAGGCTTGAAAAGTGGGAAGTGTGTGTGCATGAACATAAACCTGACCTGAGCTGGCATGAGGCCATTTATAGACTTAAAAAAATATATTTATTGTTGAAAGTATTACATATGCCCCCCTTTTTTCTCCCATTGACCCCTTATAGCCTACCCCTGTACCCCATTTATAGTCTTTACCCCACTTCGTATTTGATTTTAGGAAGCTGCCTTGGGCTCTGGCAGTAGCTCTAAAATATTTCAGACAAAGAGAGTATAGACCTATGTTGAATTTCTCTGGAGTTTAGGACATAGTTTTTGGAAGAAAGGTATTAAAAATGTTTACAATTTAAACATACTTAATTTTCAAAAGTAAAATGGACACGAACATTTCTGTCCAGTTTATTAAAATTTTTCTTTGCCATCTTTGGTTTGATTTCTCTCTCTCTCTCTTTTTTACATTTTTACTATTCCAGGACGAATCCTCCATGTTCTTCCAGTTTGGCCCATCTATTGAACAGCAAGCTTCCGTGATGCTCAACATCATGGAGGAGTATGACTGGTACATCTTTTCTATTGTCACCACCTACTTCCCTGGCTACCAGGACTTTGTGAATAAGATTCGCAGCACCATTGAGAACAGCTTCGTGGGCTGGGAGCTAGAGGAAGTCCTCTTGCTGGACATGTCCCTGGATGATGGAGATTCAAAGATTCAGAACCAGCTCAAGAAACTTCAAAGCCCCATCATTCTTCTTTATTGTACTAAGGAAGAGGCCACCTACATCTTCGAAGTGGCTAACTCAGTAGGGCTGACTGGCTGCGGCTACACGTGGATTGTGCCTAGTCTGGTGGCAGGGGATACAGACACAGTGCCCTCGGAGTTCCCCACTGGGCTCATCTCTGTGTCCTATGATGAATGGGACTACGGCCTCCCTGCCAGAGTGAGGGATGGAATTGCCATAATCACCACCGCTGCTTCTGACATGCTGTCTGAGCACAGCTTCATCCCGGAGCCCAAGAGCAGTTGTTACAACACCCATGAGAAGAGGATCTACCAGTCCAATATGTTGAATAGGTGAGTATGGCACAAGGAACACACTGTCGGTGGAGGTCAGAGTTCAGCTTCCAAAGCTGGGGCTGGACATTCAGAAACAGTAGGAAGAACAGTTCAAGATATCAGTGTTGAAGGCTGGCCACTGGATGGCAGTTATTCATGACAGTGTGAGTGTTTCAGATCCAAAGCTTGCTGTGGCTGTGTTCTTGTTCTGAGAAATATAAAACTGCTCCCACTTATTGAGCACTTGCTATGTGATAAGTATTACTCTAAGTGTATTGCATTTTTTACCTCATTTAATACTCAAAGCAACAACTCTAGGAAGCAGGTTTTAAAATTGTTTCCATTTTACAATATAACAAAATAAGGCCTGTAGGTGTTAATTGTCCAAGCGAGAGTTTCATTTGGAGTTGAACCCTCTCTAGACACCACATACTTGATCACTCTGAAAGACACCATAGGCACTGAGACAAGGGAGCACCAGCCCACTTACCTCTGGAGTGCTGTTGTACTGGGAGGAAATGGAAAATGGGTTAATGGGTGTGTAGGCCATGAAGAGGATGCTTCCCTTGGTTTTTCTCTCCCTTGCTTCTCTTCTCTGTACCTTTAAGAGTGAGGATGCTGCTATAAAGGTGTCTTTTATGGTGGCTATTAGTCTGATTTATCCAGTAAGAAGAGAAGGGTGGAGTTCTGCTCCCTTGACCTCACTTCATAACCCAGGCATAACTGCAGCCTATCCTCAAAGGGTAATTATGTAACCATGGGGAACAGAAAACTCTATAGGATGCTTTTATGGTTTAGTTATTTGTATAAAACGGTTACATGTGCAATCATAAAAAAATCAAACAACATAGAAGAGCACAAAGAAGAAAGTAAAAATGACCTGAAATCCAACTAATCCTATCTAATAAAAGAGTAATATGCAAATTGGCCATTCCTCTGCTACACCCACAAGCCATGCCCACCAGCCAATCAGGAGCGAGTATGCAAATTAACCCAACCAAGATGGCTGCGGCCACGGAGCTGTAGCAAGCAGGAGGCTTGGGTTTCCCTGGCAATGGAGGAAGCCAAGCTTCCCTGCCGACCTGGCTGGCCCAGGCCTACAATCAAGGCTACAAAGTTTCAATTATAGAAGATAAATAAATCGCAACAAAAATGGTGGCAGCCACGGAGCTGGAGAGAGCAGGAGGCTTGAGTTTCCCCAGGTGATGGAGGAAGACAAGCTCCCTCAGTCCTGGCCTGCCTTGGCCTCCGAAGTTTCAATTATAGAAGATAAATAAATCCCAACAAAAATGGCTGCGGCCACGGAGTGAGCAGGAGGCTTGGCTCCGCTCAAGGCTACAAAGTTTCAATTATAGAAGATAAATAAACCCCAGATACCAGGGCCTCTGCTTGGGCCGCCGGGGGGTGTGGCCGGACTGCAAACCACCACAAGCCCCTCGCCCAGGCCACCCCACGCCCCAAGGTAACCCCCAACCTGAACGGGATACCCTTCAGGGCAAACCAGCTGGCCAGCACCAGGCCTCTATTCTATCTAAAAAAAGAGTAATATGCAAATTGACCATCACTCCAACATACAAGATGGCTGCCCCCATGTGGTTAAAGATGGCTTCCCCCATGTGGACACAAGATGGCCATGACCAGATGGCCAGCGGGGAAGGGCAGTTGGGAGGGACCAGGCCTGCAAGGGAGGGCAGTTGTGGGTGATCAGGCCAGCAGGGGAGGGCAGTTGGGAGGGACCAGGCCTGCAAGGGAGGGTAGTTGGGGGCGATCAAGCCTGCAGGGGAAGGCAGTCAGGGGTGACCAGGCCAGCTGAGGAGGGAAGTTGGGGGCGACCAGGCCTGCAGGGAAGGGCAGTTGGGAGGGACCCAAGTCTGCAGGGGAGAGCAGTTGGGGGGGACCAGGCCTGAAGGGGAGGGCAGTTAGGGGCAATCAGGCTGGCAGGGGAACAGTTAGGCATCAATCAGGCTGTCAGGGGAGTGTTTAGGGGGTGATCAGGCTGGCAGGCAGAAGCGGTTAGGGGCAATCAGGAAGGCAAGCAGGGAAGCAGTTGGGAGCCAGCAGTCCTGGATTGTGAGAGAGATGTTCTACTGCCCGTTTAGGCCCGATCCATGTAGGGCCTAAACGGGCAGTAGGACATCTCTTGAGGGTTCCCAGATTGGAGAGGGTGCAGGCTGGGCTGAGGGACACACCACCCCATGCACGAATTTCATGCACCGGGCTTCTAGTGAGAGATAATCATGGTTGAAAGATTTAGTGACCATCTTTCTAGACATCTCCCTGTGCATGGATACCTATCCTATCTAATAAAGAGGGAATATGCAAATTGACCATCACACAGTCACAAAGATGGAAGCGCCCGCAGCAGAGGCAGGGGTTTCCATAACACAAAATGGCTGCGCCCACAGCAGTGGCAGGGTTTCTGTAACACAAGATGGCTTCACCCAAGGCGGAGGCCAAGTTCCTGTAACAAGGCTTAAGGAGCAATCAGCAGGGACCTGAGGCTGCATCCCCTGCCCAGTGGGGCTTGGCAGGGGACCTCAGGCCACACCCCCTGCCCCGGGGGACCTCAGGCTGCACCCCCCACCCTGCGCCGGGGGACCTCAGTCAGCGCCTCACCCCCCCCTCCAGCGCCAGAGGACCTGAGGCTGTGCCCCCCTACCTGGCTGGGCTTGATGGAGGACCTCAAGGCACGTCCCCACCCCGGCCCAGGCTGGGGGACCTCAAGGTCCACTCCCCTGCCCCGGCACCAGGCCGGGGGACCTGAGGCTGCACCCCCCACCTGACAGGGCTTGACAGGGGACCTCAGGCTGCACCCCATGCCTGGAGGAGCTTGATGTGGGACCTCAGGCTGCTCCCCCCACCGCAGGCCAGGGAACTGAGGCTGCACCCCCTACACCAGCACCGGGCCAGGGGACCTGAGGCTGCGCCCCCCACCTGACAGGGCTTGACAGGGGACCTCAGGCTGCGCCCCATGCCTGGAGGAGCTTGATGTGGGACCTCAGGCTGCTCCCCCCACCGCAGGCCAGGGAACTGAGGCTGCACCCCCTACACCAGCACCGGGTCAGGGGACCTGAGGCTGCGCCCCCCACCTGACAGGGCT
This sequence comes from Eptesicus fuscus, assembly GCF_027574615.1. Lineage (NCBI taxonomy): Eukaryota > Metazoa > Chordata > Mammalia > Chiroptera > Vespertilionidae > Eptesicus > Eptesicus fuscus. The sequence goes on from NC_072479.1 coordinate 82,861,835, forward strand.
TGACAGGGGACCTCAGGCTGCACCCCATGCCTGGAGGAGCTTGATGTGGGACCTCAGGCTGCTCCCCCCACCGCAGGCCAGGGAACTGAGGCTGCACCCTCTACACCAGCACCGGGCCAGGGGACCTGAGGCTGTGCTCCCCCACCCTGCAGATCTTGATGTGGGACCCGAGGCTGCGCCCCCTACCCCACCTGGCGAGGCTTGATGGGGGAGGGGCCGGCCGGGTCTGGATATCACCCAATGGGGGTGGGGCCCCTGGGTCTGGGTCTTGCGTGATTTTGAGGTGCCACAGGTGGGCGGGGACTTGACTCTGGTCCTGCAGCGTGCCCCAGACTCTGACTGGAGGATGATTTTCTTATACATTTTACTAATTTTCTTTCATCTCTGACACTTCTAGTATAGAGAAAGGGCAAATAGCAATATTAAAATATTTCCTCTAATTAATCCCCTTTTAATGTGCACAAATTTTGTGCACTGGGCCACCAGTATGGATATAAATCTATAATTTTATATAAATGGAAATGTATACATGCTGTTCAATAATCTGACTTTCTGTGCTCACTTCGGCAGCACATATACTAAAATTGGAACGATACAGAGAAGATTAGCATGGCCCCTGCGCAAGGATGACACACAAACTCGTGAAGCGTTCCATATTTTTAAAAAAAATAATAATCTGACTTTCTTTTACTCAACAATATGTTTTGGGCATCCATTGTAAATTTATCAACTATATCAGACACATAGCAAGGTATTCAGAAAAACTTAATACATGCTCAGGTACCCACCATTCAGCTTAAGAAATAAAATATTATAAAGTGTATCTAGGGAGGTTGACATACATTTAGTGGTGGTTGAATGTGTACCTACTTATCCTTGGAAGGGAGTTGGACTGTTGCCTCTCAGCTAAACTCCTAAATTTAGAGTTGAAACTAAAACTGGTATTAATGTGGCTGCATCTGTGATCCAGTCCTAATATTCTCTCACCTTGAACTTTGCTCTTCCTGCCTCCCTAGTTATCACTGCTTGTTTGGTTGTGACTGTCTTAGTTTTCTTCCTACCTCTGGTAATTCTGCCTCAGGCTCATTGGCACGCTCTTCTTCCTTTACACATCTCTTAAATGCTAGTGCTTCTCAGGGCTCTGTCCTAAACCCTTTCTTTTCTTATCCATTGCCAAGGATACAATTATTGTCTATAAGTTCCCCCAAATCTCTGGCTGCAATCTTTCAATTGAGCCCCAAGTCTGTACCTCTAACTGTGACTAGATATGTTTCTTTAGAACATGCCATATCCGAAGCTGACCTGCTTTCTACTCCTACTTCTTAGAGCCAAATCTGCACCACCTATAAAGGGGGCATCCTATTGCCCAGTTGCCTAAAATAAATATTTCCATTGTCCTTGATTCCGTATTCCTGACACCTAATAGCCAATCATGCCATTTTCTGTGGATTTCCTCTGGAGTGCTTACACTTATTTTCATATTCATACCATACCCCATCCCATCTCTTCTTACCTGCATTGCTGCAGGGCCTCTTAAATATCTTCTGGCTCCCTGTTCTGCCTCTTTTCAATCTACATTGCAGCCAGAGTGGTCTGAAATTAATATGTGATGTCATCCCTCTCCTGCTCACTACTTTTCAGTAGGTCTTTATTGCCCCTGCAATAAAGTCCCATCTCCGTAATGTGGTTTACAAAGTCATCCACAGCATGGGCCCTCCTGTATTTCCAAAATGGTCCCATGCTACTCTGTGCCTTAAGCACTGCATTCCCACAATACTGGCCTTACTTTTGTTCTTTAAGAATACCCTCTTCTCCCTCACTTCCAGTCAGTGTGCACTGTGTAATCCCTTCCCACCAATACACAAATGCAGATGCTCCTTTACCTGTCTCAGATTCTCCATGCTTCATGTTTTAGTCTTGGCATCACTTCCACTGGGAAGGCTTTCCTGAGCCCTGGACTGACATCAGCCTGTAATATGCCTTCACTGCATCTTGTGCTTTTCCAATAAAGCCACTCTTCAGAATGTTATAATTACATGCTTTATTATCTCTCCTCCCCGTAATTCTGGGAAAGCAGTGACCTTTCGGTCTTACTCATATCTATGACACCCACTCCTAGCATAGTGTGAGTCCCAAGGAAGACACTTGGAGTAAATGAGTGACATCCTCCAAGATGCTGAGCTGTCCAATGCATACCCACCTTATAGGAGCTATCTCATTCTGCTCCTCTCTGCAAGATAATAGAGGTTTCCTTTAAAAACTCACTGTGTGGTCTTTTCTGTACATTCATGTTTTCTCCCATTGTTTTTAGTGTTAAATTTAAATCTGATTTAGATTATTTTACCAAATGTTTGTTCTTTAAAAAAAAAATGCTAACAATGAAGGAATAAAACATTTGCTAAACAACACAAAGATGGGCGTTACCTTAAAGTCCATAAATATGGTCCAGGAATGTCTGCTTTTATCTTAAAGCTTCCTCTGTGTAAACAGGGAAATGTACATATTATTATTTCCCATTTGGCTTCTTTACATTAGAATGTAAATGTGATTTCTCAAGTTTGGCCTCTAACCACTATATCTTTAAAACCATAGTTGGTTTGAACCTTGGTTACCATCTCTTCTGGCCACTGGGAAGGTAGCTCTCCTGGGTTCTCTATCCTTTTTCCTTAGAGGTTATTGTCAAGATAGCCACACATGCCCATCTCCATCTTCTCAAGTACAGCAGTGTACACCATGCAGGTTATTCATAAATTCCTTGAATCCCAGTGTGGAGGAGAGAGAAAAGGTCCACCTTCACTCAATTTCCCAAGTATACTGTGTAAACCGTGTCTTCCGACTCCTGCCCTAGTTCCATGATTTCTCTAGAGGTCTTTATCTAACAGTCTGGGACATCTTCTCTGGGCTCTCTCCCTGTCCTTATCCCTGCATCCCTCACTCATTTTCACTGTCTTTTCCTTCCCTTCCTCCCAAATGCAGCTTCTCATGGTTCTTGAATCCAATCCCTGGCCTCTCTTGGAAATGATTAATCTGTTTTTCTATCAGGACCCAGAAAGGATTGATGCTGACTAACAGGGACAAGAAGGTGCTATCCTCAAAGTCTGAGCTGTTATCACCAGGCACGCACTCAAAATCATCTACTTATTCCTTCTACTTATCCTGTCCGAAATCAGACTCTTCTTCCCTTCAGAGATCTGGTCTCACTAGGGTTACTCTTTTAAATAACAAACCAAGCAGCTACAACATTTAGCCACAGCAGGAAACCTTTGCAAAATAATATTGTTGCAAATGGTTGGTTGTTTTGTGAGGAAGGCCTCTGTTGGCCTGCTGCTCACCTCTCCATAACAGCAGTGGGAGGAAGGCCCCTCAGGTAGTATCTGGGAATGACCCAGCCCTAGAAGACAGATTTGGAAAAGGGTAGACTGTTGTCCTCTTACCTTATGAACACCCAGAAGCATTAATAGGCCTATCCTCCCCAGAAGCATTATAAGGGGAGGTAAAGCCTTCTTTCCTTTATACCTGACCAGCCTGTGGCTTTCCTTTCATGTGAGGCAAGTTCCTAAGTGCAGATTTAGGAAACAGGGACAGGAGGCTCTGTGATATCCCTGAGTGCCACAAAGAGACACACGTTTGAAGTGATTCACTTGTTACTGAAGGAAAACTTTTTTTTTTTAAATGACATGCAAGCATTCTCAGAGAGGATCCTTAAAATGAGCTATTTTAGTTCACTATTAAATAAACGTTATTTATCACATGCCAATCCAAATTCCTTACTGATTATTTCTTAGCTGCTTGAAGTTCCTTTGGCTAGACGTGGTGACTGTTTCCAGATAGGCCTTAGACTGCTGGCCAAGGCTTTTGACCTGAGTAACAAGAAAAATACAGAAATCCAGTTAAATTTGAATTTCAGATAAACAATAGATCATTTCTTTTTTAGCATCTGTCACAAATATTGCATGGGTTATGCTGATACTAAAGGATAATTTGTTGTTTATCTGAAATCCAGATTTAATAGGGCTCCTGTATTTGTTGCTAAATATAACAACCCTATTTTGTACACTAATAAAAATGAACTTTCTGTTGGAATTTTGTACCTTTCACTTATGCCGTATTAGTAAATGGACTGCAGTGTACTATACCAGCAATTTTCAACCCTTACTAAAATTCTGTGGCACACAAAATATATTTTTTGTTGATCTGATAAAAAAAAGGCATAATTTTGATTCATGCACACTGAACAGCTATTGTTGTGTTGGCTGTTGACATTTTTTTACTTAACAGTTTAAGGGAAAAGAGGTCAGTGCTCCTGACTAAATAATCAGGTATTGCATGTTTGAAACATTCTTGCAGCACACTGGTTGAAAATCACTGCCCTATACCATAGCCTGAGACATGCTGAGGGAGTTTTATTCCAACTGGGAACTTGATTTGATTGAAAGAGTTAGAGACTTTCTTATGTGTGCATTCTGTAAGTGAAGGACTTTCTTAGTTTTTGAGAAAAATCTGAAAACCCTTTGGTTTCAATGATCTGAAAGGGTTGAGAAAGGGATTTGGCCAGATGTCTAAACCCTTCTTTATCTCCCTGAGCTAGAGAAGAATTGTTAACTGTTAGTAGGCACACGACTATATTTTTCCTTTATCATTCCCTGGGGTGGGTGGTAGTTAATGGTTATTTTCCTTTGCAATGTCCTCTCCAGTACCCCGCTGGTCAGTTTCTGTCACTCAGGTGATGGCGCACCTGCTGCTCACCTCTAGGCTATCTTTATGTCCTGAGGACCCAGTGCTCCTGCTCTTCATACAGGGCAACTTTTGAACTTGTAGAAAAAGCAGATGCTCTTTCAAATGGCAGGATCTCAACATAGAACCTCTTATGAGTCTTGCCTAATTATTTTCGCCAGTGTCCTCAGTTTTCCTACTCAGCACATGCTTTGCACCCACCCATCCCAGTTCTTCCTTCCCTTTTAAAGTGGCCATCTCAAGAGGCCAGAATCCTCCCCCTGGCCTAGCTTTTGAGAGATGGGGATAAGTCATGTGAAGAAAGGTGCTTTCTAGGTTCTCATAAAGAGGCTGTGATGAGCATATCTTTCATTATCCTTGAGGCAGCCTTCCCATCCTTGGAACAGTTGTATTAGCTGGATTGCTCCCATGGGGTACCCACTTGACTCTCTTGGCCTGGAAAGTGCTGAGAAGGTAAGAAATAAATGAGGAATTGAGTCCATTAGTATTTAGACACTATGGGCAAAATTTGCTTGGTTAGTACCCATCTCTGGTTGTTGTTAATGTTCATGGAGTGCCAAGCATAGGCAGATTTATGGTAAGACAAATATATATTATAGGTGAACTTAATGTAATTTACATGTGAACCAATCAAAGGCTCTGTGAATGCATAGTTATAAGTGGACCAGAAGGCACAGTGGCCCTTCATCTGATTAAAGAAGTCCACTGGAAAGCTATGTTTTCATACAAAACGTAAAGACACACCTGGGTATAGAGAGAGTGACGTGTAGAAGGAAATATAAATTGGAGGAAATAACTAGAGAATCTAATCACTATCCTAAAAGACATATTCAATGCTTATTGTAATTCAGGCAAAACAAGCTTTGACTATGCCTGGAAGAATGATGGAATGTAAGGATTTTCAAACTCTTCTGTTTTCTTCCAGTCTTTCACATTTTCCATATCAGATACATAGATGGTCATTTTATTAAGTAATCGTTGCTTCTTTCCTTTAAATTCAGACCCATGAACAGCATTCTCAATGTTTAACGTGGAGAGCCCTACATGATTATTTCTTTAATTGTTATTTAATTCTGTGGCTGAATTGTAGAATTTAAAACTTATCCATGCCATATTTGGTGTGTTTTTTTTTCTTTCATTTTCTTTCTCTTCTATTTCCTCTCCACTTTTTACATCCCCTTCTTCTTTCTTTAAAAAATATTTACAATTTGGAGGAGAGGGCAGATGACAAAGAGGGGGAGTGAGTGGGAAAAGAATTCTGTTTCACTTAGAATAACTTTTGGGGAGAGGGAGCGGTACATAGTGCTGGGAGAGAAGACACAGGTGGTGCATTGTCTGTAGGGATAGGATGGTCTCAAAGAAAGCAGACAGGTCACAAAGGATGTGGGTCGGTGGCAATGGGAAGGGTGAAGAAGAGGGTCATGAGGTATATGCTCAGAAGCAGCCCCTTTGTCAGGGTCTGAGGAAGTTATTACCTCCGGCATTGGTTACTTTTCTGAATACTCACTGCACACCAGAATTGTAAGTGGTCTAATTTGATACTTGCAAAAATCCTGATCCATGCAAATGTCCTAAGGATTCTGATCCCACCCTCCCAAGCACTCCCTATGCCCACCCCTTGCTTTATTTTCTCTGTAGCTCTTATGTAACAAACTGCATATATGTTATTTTTAAATATATTGTTATCTCACTCCTCTTGGTTGAATTCAATCTCCATGAAAGCAGGACATTTTTCAGCCTCTGTGTTCCCAGCACAGTGACTGATAGGTTGTAGAACCTTGATAAATATTTGTTTGATAAAATCATAAATGAAGATAGGAATCATTATCCCCATTTATATATTTCTAAGAAACCTGAGACCCTCCAGCTTAGGCTGTGTGATGGTGTCAGGATCTACCCTGGGTCTGCCTGGGGAACCTGGATATCAGTCCCTTACTGGGCTGCATATTAGCCAAGCTTTAAAGAAATATAAGCCTGGCTGGTGTGGCTCAGTGGTTGAGCATCGACCTATGAACTGGGAGTTCATGGTTCAATTCCTGGTCATGTGTCCGGGTTGTGGGCTTGATCCTCAGTGTGGGGCATGCAGGAGGCAGCTGATCAATGATTCTCTCTCATCATTGATGTTTCTATCTCTCTCTCCTCTCCCTGCTTCTCTGAAATCAATAAAAATATATTTTAAAAGTAAAGAAATCTAGGCTTCCCTTAAAATCAAAGCACCAGAGTTGGAAGAGTCTTTTGCTGTTCACCTCATCCAACCCTTTCAATACAGGGATTCTCGCAGAATAGACAATAGAATGATGAATGGATTTATAACTTTTTGAAAGCAAAATCTCAGAGTGGTCACTCATCTTTTCAAGGCTAGATGGGCACAGAACCCAGGTGTCCTTTGGCAGGAGCAGTGTTCTGCACAGAGCATGCTGCCTCTTAACTGCTTGCCCATGTCCTCAGAAGGACTGGCAGGCAGCCAGGGTTTTCCTGTTAGCCTTTGCTCTGGTCTGGCAATGTCTCCACGATTCTTGCTCCCTTGGTTCTTACCCAGACAAGGGTGCAATTTCACAGTTAATAGGAATTGAAGGTGGTGTTATTTAGGAATTGAGTGGGATCATTTCTCCATCTGCTCTCTCTTCCCACCAGGGGATAAAGGCTGGCTGGGTGGGGATAAGAGTGGGGGCGAGCTGCCAGGAAGCTAGAGTGCTGTCATTTATGGTTACTGACATGGGCTGGAAGCTTGAGTGAGGGCTGGACCACAGCCGGCCATGGTCAGCTTAACTAACAGGAGCTTCTTGAGAGCAGAGATGGTATTCTAGCTTTTGCACCTATATATACAACCTCACATATTTTAAATAAATAATGGTTTCAACCTTTCTTTTTGTTTCCTCTCCACTGAATCTGTCAGGGGTGCATAGGTGGTTATCTGCTGGAAGAAATCTCTGGGACCTGATGTGGCTGATAAAGATTGGGAAGAAGCAGGCTTTCAGCCTGCCTGATTTTCAGAAGTGGTTGCTAAGGGATCTGAACCAGCACTGCAGACAGAGGCACATGTAGAAGCTGGCAAGAGGGTGGCAGCAGGAGCTGGGTAGAGGAACCTTCCCTTGACTTTCAGGCTTTTATCAGTGGCGCATTCTCTTCCGGGAGGCCCTGGTGGAGTTAGTGCGCCCAGACTGGCACTGGTCCCCAAGCTGGGCTGGCTGGTCACACATGAAGGAACTGCTGCTGACAGATTAGAGCTCCCTGCTGCTGAAATCTGTTCCCTCTTGTCCAGCTTCCAGCAGCAGCAGCCGGCCGGGGGCTGCCTACTGCCTCCCTCGCTGCTCAGGCTTTTTCTTTTCCTCATTCATTACTGATTCACACACACCCCCCCCCTTTTTCCTTCCTTCTTTCTCATTTCTTTCCCTATAGGGTGTTCTGTTCATTGATCTTTTGCTGCCCTTCTCTTCTCCTCACCAGCTTTCATTTAAATTTTTACCGACTTGAGCTTTCTGTGTTCATAAATGACCATGTGTGGGATTCTTGCACATACACATACACATACTCATGTGTGCAAGCAGTATATATCCATACAACACATCTTTATGTATGTACATTTACATCTGTCAAATTGTGTAGAGCATTGTTGATGGTTCTGGATTAAAACACTTTTCCATATTAAATTTGATGGCATGAGAAAAGTTGAGTATGGTATAAAAGTTGGGAGGAATCCTTTAAAATGGCTTGTCTGGAATTAGCTTTGGTGAATATCCACAAGGTATTTCCTTCCAATCTGATTCCATTTTTAAGGTCTTGAAGGCTGTAAGGATGGTTGCTAAGTAACCCTATCACATTTATTGTTTGGGCAAAAGAGGAAGACACAGCAGTCAAGTGGTTCTATATACTTTTAAGAATCCTTTAATGTTTTATTTTTCTAAAGGAAATATTTTCTGTGTCAAAGCAACAGAAATATCCATGGAAACCACACTGTGAATATCATATCATATCATAAAATAATATCATATTCATTCTAAGTGGTCTTTTTCAGAATTCCCCTAAAAGGATCACAGATGGAATCCAGATGAGGATATGTGTCAAAATACATTTAGTGTTTGACATAAAATTCGATGATCAAAAACTTCAAGTTGTTCAGCATTAGGGCTAATAATGAGAATAATAAAAGTGACCATTTTCATACAGGGAATCCTCATGTCTGTCATCTCACTGAGACATTACAACAAATTCGTGAGGACTTCTATTCACTGTATGGATTGGTTCTAGTTATCATCAGAGAAAACTTAGATTCTTTCTTCCTTTAATTTTTCAGCAGCATTTCCAGACACTCACACCCAATTTTCCCCCTCCTTGGACAACAATCTAGGAACTTTTGTTTAAGCAACAATAGAATATAGTTTATTAACATAGACTTTAACATGTCAAATTTCTCTCATTTTTTAATGTAGAGGAAAAGCCAAGTGTATATGTTATGGACTGTAACTCAAAATTATGAGTAACTACAGGCTACACAGTGTCATTATTCTCACTGCTCTGTTACCACATTTCAAGTGTGTTCACACAGAGACTTCCTTGTTTTACCTGGAAGAGGAGAGGTCACATATTCAACAGTCTGATGTATCTGGAACATAGCCAAGAACCACGAAGAAAGCAGAAAAGGGCTTTGGACAAAAATCACTGACACAAAATTCTTGTCCTAAAATGAATGTAGTTTATTTGAACTAAGAGTTCATCTACTCTAATTTTACACATATTTCTAAGAAGTTTGTGGACAGTTGGAGTATATATGGCATAGAGAATCAGTAACCCAGTTTAAACATGATACATAAACATATTTAAGTGGTCTGTCCACAGCTAGCTTGGTACCTGTATGATCACTGGGACCCAGACTTCTGATAGCTTTCTACATTTTTGTTTGTAAGGTGTGGCCTACATCCCCAAACCCAAGAGGGCTGCTAGACTCCAGTGTCAAGCAGCAAATTGAAGTTAGAAAGAAAGGAAGACAAACACTTTCCCTTTTAAAGAGATTACCCAGAAATCCACACTTTGCTTATAGTCTGTTGATCAGAAATCAGTCCATGGCCACAGCTAGCTGCAAGGGAAGCTGGAAATTGATTTTATTTTAGTTTTTGACTGGGGCAGTAATATGCCCAGTTAAAAAGCAAAGTTCTGTTAGCTAGGGAGAGTCAAGGCTGTCTCTTTGGTAGGCAGCCGGTAGTGTCTAAGATACTTGCTTATCTGATTTTCCAGATGACAACAGCTTAGAAATAACAAACATGATGGGAATTGGGTAGGTAAACTGACAGCGTTAAGAAATAACAAGCAGAATAGTAAAGTGCAGAAGGTACTGGAAAAACCTAGCAAAATACCTTGAAGGGAATATTCGTCTAAGACCATTTGAGCAAACGTCCATTTCTCCCACAAAGCCTATATCCTCTTTAAAGCCTCCCTCAATAGCAAGATAGCATAGTCATTGTTAGGTCATCAATAAGAGCTTAAATTTTATTGACTATATTTGATTTAAGAAGTCAGAGAACTCCATAATAACTTTCTGAAATTTTCCATTTAAAATGCTTTCTATAATCAAGAAAAAGCTTGGTACTTAAAAATACTAAGCTTCAGCAATTTAGAAAATTTACCTTAAGAAAGGTTATTAAGTGACTACTTTGTGCCAAGTCCTTTATAGAGCCTTATTTAATCTCAAAAAGTATTGTCCAGAGGCATTATTACTTCCATTTTTCAGAGGAAGAAACTGAGATCCAGAAAGGTTAAGTCACTTGCCTACTTCACTTACAGATAAAGTTGGGTTTCAAATCCATGTTTTCATGAATTCCAGGTGTACTTTGACCCTGTTGTCCATCTTTTGAGAACTATCTCTGTAGCTGAGTCAATTAGGCATGACTCTGATGTGTATGAAGACATTATTAACCTGCACACAAAGTGGTTTTTAATAAAGAATTTCTTTTCTTAGCCTCTGTGTTGAATTCTTGTCCTGAAGCCATGATAAATCCAGCCCAGGAGCAGCATTAGTGCACACATGTTAGGGATGTCCCAAACTTAGCCTCTTCATTTCCCTCTCCGTTCTGAAGTGTGCCTCATCTCTAGTTACTGGCCCAGCTGTAATCTCGCTATACTTCCTTTTCTTTTTGGAAAGGATGATTATTTTTTCTTATTTCTGTACATTCCAAAAATCCTTTAGCTTTCACGGGAAAAACAAGTTATTGTTTTTGTAGACCTGAGAGTCCTTGGAACTGAAGTGAGAGCAGACTTTCTGTTCTAAAATCTGTGGAGGCTCCTGGAGGTTATGGAGACATTGGAAATAATGTCAGGGACATGTAATAAAACTGAACAAGACCTTGGTCTCCATAATGATTTACAAAGGTCCTCCAGGGCCACTGTTCCTTTGCGACAGGTCGGATGAGTCTGGATTTGTTTAAGGCTGATACTCTGCCAGAGATCCGAGAAAAGTAAAAACGGTGTTATTGAAAGTTAAAGAAATGTGACGTGAGGAGAGCAGCTTTTCTGTACCTCACAATATTATATTTACCGATGGTTGATTTAGTGACACATTCAGTTGGTATTTTGATCCCTTATGAGGTACTGACACCTGTGTTAGATGCTGGGCATATAGACAACACACATCATCCATTTAATTGGCTTCATGAGGAGTGTGGCATCCACAGAAAGTTCTTTTGATTTGCTAATTTGGACTTATTTTTCTTGTAATCCAAAGCAAATTGCCTAAGAGGCTAGCAGAATGAGCCTAAGAAATGAAGATCAGAATTTCAGAATACATTTGTTCAAAGTACCTAGAATTTCCTGGTGCTTCTGACAGAAGGCCATGAAGGGTCCCTTCTGATGGAGAACAAGACAGTGAACTTAAGGAGAAAAAGACCATTCTGATACAGCTGATTCTAGCTTAATTCTTTGTGATCTCATTGTCACAGATTATTAGCCACCCCCAAACTCAAAATACCTCATAAAAGAATATTCTTTTGAAATACATCAGAATTCCCTCCCCCACATGCACACACACGCACTTTGTGTGCTCACTCACTAACAAGTTTAAAAATAGGAATCATGGTGTTGCCATGACTCCCATTGCTACTCTGCAGCCTCTCTTTCCCTTTGATGTGATTTCACTTCTGAACACGATTTGGCAAGGACCTGGCTCAGAGTGGCCTCTAGCGGCTCAATCCTTTGGGAAGTTCTTTCTTCCTGGAATATTCAGCCCAATTCCAAAATTAACCCATACCAGCCAAGTTGAACACTTCCATGTAATGAACTGTTCTCTCCACGTGATCAGCTTTGTGCAGAATCTTTCTCAACGACTATGAGTAACAAACCAAGTGATACTTACTGTGTGCTCAAAACTATGGCCAACTGTCCAGGAGTTCACTGTGTTGCTGTGGAAATGAGACCTGCACCCCAAAAACACTGAGAGAGACAGCAGGGAAACTGGGTGGTGGAGGTATCATGGTGAATGAAGTAATTCAAATGAAATATGTCTGCTCTGATCATCAAAAGTTAACATTTTCCTTCTTCACATAAAGGAGTCTTCTCAAATGTATCACCTGATGCCGATTCCACAGCCTCAGGGAAGTGTTGATGTGTAACTTGTTCCCATATTGTCTTAGTTCCCTATGTTTTGAGTTCCCTGTGTCTGTGCTTCTCAGTACTGACTGCATGTTAGAATTTCCTGGGAAGCCATAAGAAACTGTATACAGAGCTCAAGGTCCCACCCTGAGCAATTCAGATTTAGTTGGATAGGAAGGGGATAGGGTCCTGGGAAGAGACATGCATTGAAACCTCCCAAGTTGATCTTCAATGGCAGCCAGCGTTGCCCATCACTGTGCTCAATTCTGCTGTCATATTTGTGGTTCCAATGACCAGAATAAGGTGAAGAGCAATGATATCATTTGCATGAATTTGAACTTGGTGCTAATGAAACAATTCCTTCCTTTGATTCTCTCTTGATGACCAGTCTAAAAACTGTGAACCCTGTTAGTGCTATGAAATTCAAATTCTGGAATGGATACAGGATGTGGACATTTCATCAGTGGTGATCCTCTTGTGGGTGGTCATGATATCCTAACATGGATTTCGGTCCTTTTGCTGGCACTCCACGTGTCTATTCTATGCAGAGAGATGAATTTTTGTCAGTAAAGCTGGCAGCATGAGCATCAAAAGAAATCTGACTTTAAATGGCGTTTTAATTCCCCTATACATAGACTGGTTACAAACTCAAAAAGAAACAGAATTTTAAAAGCTTCAGATTCAGTGTCTGCTGGCCCTGTTGAGAAATTTATGCTTTGCTAAATTTTGGAGTGCACAAGTAGTTTTGAAATGAAAGTTATTAGCACTAGGAAATGATGTCCTTTGTATTACTACACTGTTATTACATTTAATGGAATTGCCCCTAAAGCATTACAGAATGAAAGGAAAAACAGAGATTAGAATCTGGAAGACATTGGGTGAGGGGCAAAGTAAAAACATTAATGGTGGGCCATCTTGATCTCACAACTCTTACCTGAAGTCTGGGAGAGACCTATTAGGGAAATCAATTAAGTCAGGCTTGACAATGTTCTGGCAGGAGTTTGCAGGTGATTTCATAATGTGTGGCATTGTTGTGGTTCTGACTGTTATGAGCAAACAAGAAAGCTAGGCCAAGGCATAGTTTTGGAATTGTATTAAGGGAGGGTATAATATTTCAAAATAGAGTAATGCTATCTATTTGATTAAAGACTGCCTGGCACAGGAAACTATGTTTGTCCAAAGGAATAATAAGAAGAGAAGGAAACACTACATTATTGTTAAAGCTTTTTGTGATTTGTATGAGAGAACCATGACAGTCTTCAGAAACATTTACCATGTACAGTATTTGATTACTAGGTGATTGCTATCATTGCCTTTAACTCCTGTCTTCCACCCACCCAGCTCTCTCTCCTGCACTTCTCATGAAGGTGCTGTAGGGCCATCAGACTTGGGCTTCCTTGAGGGAGCAGAAAGGAATGAATCCAGGACACTTGTTCTTCCCCAAACTTCAGGTTCCAGATCTGGACTATGACATGGAACTTTCTGGCATTTGTTCACCAACAGCATAACATAAGGGAGGAACTAATTGTGTAAAGAAGCATTTATTAATTGTCACACCATGTGTGTTCCGCTTTGGGGCTCAACCAGGCATGTTTTAATATTGAGTTGACTCCTCAAGGTTGAAATGAAAATGCCTATGCAGGCAGTCAAATCCTTATTTTGCATATGTCAATGACTGATGCTATAAGGAGGGAGGATTATGTGTTTAGATGTTTGTTTTTAAGTATATATAGATTTTTCCAGATTTCATATCAGGGACGCACAAGACAACATTGGGGTCTGGAGGTGAAAGGTGGATGAAAGTTACACTACTACACTGTAAACCTCAAATAATTATGGACCTGTGAATCTTAGTGACCGAGAGCCATAGCCATTCTTAATGTCCCTTGTACTGTATATGGATTTCCTTTCCATTTCTGGCATTGTTTTCCTCTTTCCTGAAGTGGTGATACTGACTTCATTTCATCCTTTATATTTAGTACTGTCTTAAGAGAAAGGGGCGCATAGTTCATCTTCACAGCACACCTCACCGTGCTGTCCACCATACTTACACGTTGTCTAAAACAGGTGACCTAGAAACTCCACACGCTCTCCTGGAGGAACAAAAAGTATATCTGATGCCTGGTGTTTTCCCCCCTTTTCTGTGGGAGATGATAGTTCATATATCTCAGGGTAGGAAGTCTGAAATGTATTTCTTTTTCTATTTCAAAGGTAAGATTGGAAAGTGGGAAAAGAAAGCAAGTGCAGCATTTGATTCAGCCTTTGAAGTCTTTTGGGTCCCGTGTAAAGTCTGTCAGCCCTGGTGGTGACACGTGCTTCAGATTGTGAGGCTTATTTTTTCTTCAAAAAAAAAAAAAAAAAAAAATGCCTGTCTCTTTATTCCTTCTGAGCACTGGAAAGGATCCTACTTCTCCATACTTGGTTGTACCAGCTGTCGAATGAGTCACTCTGGTTATTAGTGAACAGCAAGGAAATATGTCTGTAAAAAAAAAAAAGAAATTGACAGGAGATATAAAGAAGGCACAGGACCGATCTGAGGGAAAAGAGACACTGGAGCAGTAACAGTAGGGCATGATCCTATAATGCCTAGGTACTGAGCCCTGGATCACAGCACCCCGCAGGATGCCGTTGGTCCAGGCTGCATTGGCCCGTTGTGATACAGCAGAGATGCTGCTGAAGGAGGGGCGGCATTATGGTAGGAGAGCAGTCTGCCTTAGCATCATGCATTGATGAGAAAATGAAAACCCTGCTTCTGCGAATCCAACTCAGGGGTGAAGAGGTGGTTCCCCTGGAGCGGTGTGTGCTCAAGATTCCTCAAATATATTGTGCTTTCCTTCACAAAAGAGAAAGAATCAGGGCCTGATCACACATCAATTCCACAAGCATGACGAAGGCCGCAGCAAGCATTTTCCACTGGATGATGAAATCCATTGCCTTGTCATCTATTGCTACTTTTTAAGATAGAGACATTGTCATAGTGGTTTACGTAGTCTTTCTCAAATTAAGTGGAGGGTGAGGAATAAATTGTAACCCATCATCCCTTATTGGATTAAATGAGATTTCATGATGCTGTAAATAATGAGGATTGGATGTCTAGAGCAGAAAGGTAATTTTCCCACAAATCTCTGATGGCTCCCTTTTATCCACTGGTCAGCAAGCCATAAAAGACCATTGCATATAACTGGGCCTCACTTCATGATTTGAGCCTGTCTTATCTGCCTCCCTCTTCCAACTCCCCACTTTGCCCTTAATATATACTGTTTGTGATCTAGTAATGTCAAATGGCATGACTGGCATTCTCTAAATATGACAGTTTTTGTTTTTTTTACTACTCCACGCCTCTGCAAGGGCTGCACTCTCTGATGCTCCTCTTTCCATTCCCCGGGTGAACATATGAATGTCCTTTACAATCTAATTCAAGTGTCACCTCCTCTATGAAGCCTTCTTTAACAGTTCCAGGCAGAATTAGTCTTTGTCCTTGCACAGCCTGCACTCATACCTCTATTATAACACTTACATGTACAAACACTTTAAATTAAAAGAATATCTGGGAATGGCCGAAACCGGTTTGGCTCAGTGGATAGAGCGTCGGCCTGCGGACTCAAGGGTCCCGGGTTCGATTCCGGTCAAGGCATGTACCTTGGTTGCGGGCACATCCCCAGTAGGGGGTGTGCAAGAGGCAGCTGATTGATGTTTCTCTCTCATCGATGTTTCTGGCCCTCTATCCCTCTCCCTCTCTGTAAAAAATCAATAAAATATATTTAAAAAAAAAAGAATATCTGGGAATGTCTAAGGCTGGGAATGGCTCATTCATTTTTGTAGCCACCCCAGGACTCATTGCACAGAACACTCACACATTTTTTTATTGAATGAAAATCTGAGTGAATCAATAAAGATGAAAGGTGGGGCTTAGGCATGTGGAATGAAGAGTGATTATTCTTTTAAAAATTAAATATGCCATCCTTCATGTGTGAAGGTGATTTTTCTGATTAATTGGCAGTAAAATGTGGGCTTCAAACTAGTTTTCCACATTTGCTTTATGTGCAGAGAATGTTCACATGGTCACTTTTGCCTTATAATCAGCAATGTACTTGGAAATGATTCCTTGCTGCTCTTCACTCCTTTTATATACACTCATTGTGCAAATTTCCTCTAGCAATTCTTGCACAGTTCCTCTAAGTTAAGCCATTCTTTCCTCTCTACTTCCATAGTCACTGTCTGTTAGCTTGTGTCTAGATTTCTATTGTAAGCTGATCTGTGTTTCTCATCTTTAATATCACAAATATTATCTTACCTACTTCTCAGGTTTGTATTTTTAAAATATCGTTTGGAACATTTCACTCATGTGATTAAGGACCTAGGGAGACTTATTTTAGCCAAATTGAAAACTAGCATGGTAGCCATCCTCTCCAAATATTAAATCTCAAACAGGGATTTCTTTTCTAGCCACACCTCTCGCAACACCTCAGACAATGTGGAGTGTAAAGTGGAAGGGCTACTCTACCGAGAGGCAGAGAGCATGGTTCAGTTCCAAGCTTTGTTACTATCAGCTGTGGTATAGCTCATTTTACCTTTTCAGACTTTCATTTTCTCATCTGTACGGTAAAATAATGTCTCAGGAAAGATGCTTGCTTAGAAAGAATTTGGAAGAGATGAGCCCTATGTTCCTTCTGATTTTAAAGTTCTTTGATTTTATGAGGTATTGAACTTCTGTGACCCCTTCCAACCCAATAATGATTGAAGTAGGATGAGTAGGTTTTGAATTCAGAACCTTGGCCTCATTCCTAGCACACTATATTGTACAGCGGCTGACCACGCACCGGAAAGGGCATGAAGAGGAAGGAACTCTGTGTTAGGCCTGCCTTGTCTATGGATACATACAACACCCAAGGCTGTCTTTTTTCAGGTGAGTTTTAGTTTTTCATTCAGCCAAGCTTTTGATTCACTTAATAAAGGAAAATAAATGGGTCAGATTTGATTTTCTTTGATTGAAAAGGTTTATTTTATATTCCTCCTGCTTCAGCGAACACTAACCTGCAGTTATTCACAGTCTAGTTACCCAATTTTGGCCTGAGTTCCTTGATTGTTTTCCTCTTCTCAGGCCCAGTTTTTGGTAGAGCATTTGCTTTTTCAGAAATACCACCTGAAGATGAACAAGAATAAAGGTCAGGAAAAAAAAAAAAAGAATAAAGGTCAGGATGTGAGACTCAAACTGCTTCTTGTCAACTTTTATCTGATAGGGTTTTACTAATGGAATTGTTCAGCATGCCCAAGGTTGGATTTTCATGATATAATTCCATAAACCTTGCCCTCTACTACGTTTCTTCATTTTGCAAAAACGTCATAGTTATCCTTCTGGTTGCATGTGTCAGAAATTTGCAAGTCATCCTGGATTATTTTCTCTCCCTCACTCCCTTCACCTAATCAGTTTTCTAATTTTACTGGTTCCATAGCAACATATATTTTAAATCTATCCACTTCTTTTTTCATTTTCTCTACAGTCCTAGTTAAATTAGATGTACACGCACTTGCACACACACACACACATACACACACACACACACACACACACACACACAATATATGTGATTACTTGCTTAATGTTTGTGTCTACCTCTGACTAGACTATTAACTCCATGTTGCCAGTGATGTGTCTGTTTTACTTACCATTGCATTTTAGTGTTAGCACTTCAATAGGCTCAGAGCAGGTACTCAATATTTGTTGAATGAATGAATTAACTTAAGCTAACTGTAAAATGAAGCTTTGAATTATCTGTGGACTTGATTTCCTCTGGGCCTTTGGATTATCTGTTTATGACTTTGTTTCAGGTTCTGTTCTTTGATTCTTTATATTTTCAATAAATAGTTCAGCACCTGCTCAGTACACAGAGTTGTACTTGGTGTGAGGGACAACAAAACAGAAAAGACATGTTCTATTATTTTCCAGAACTTGAGTTTAGTTAAAGAAGCAAAGCCTGTACATATAAAAATATTGAGTAGAAGTATGAGACAGAATATGAGTAAGTGCCTCAAATGGGTAATGCAATTTATATGCTATAGTCAAGGAGTGCTGGATATGTAGGCTGAAGTTGCAGCCTTGAAACATCATGGAGGGATTGGAGGTAGTGAAACTTGACTTTGAAGAATAAAGAATGAGAGGTCCAAGGTGACATTTCTCTAAGTGGCAGTGATAGCATGAACAAAGATTTGGACTTGACACTTGACATTGAATGTTCAGATATGGGTTATATTGGGATCAACTTAATCTGTATGGAACTTTAGATAAGTAATGGGAAATAAGTGTGGAGTTACAGTGAGATGGTTGTTTTTTTAAAGGCCATATGCTATAGTTGGAAAGGCACCATATTGAGAGTTGGCATCTCATTGTGCAAACTTAATCAAGTCATTGACTCTGTCCAAATCTCATTTTAAAAGTGTGGTAAAGAGCATGCAGCAGTAAAAGGTAGGATTATATCAATTTTTAGCTAGTAAGTGTTATGTTTGTATAAAGGAGTTGAAATAGACACCACTGAGATACCTTTCTGCTTTGTAATCTTCTGTATATGGAATAATCTATTTAGTTCTTCAGTCTCTGGCTGGGGCTGATGAGTGTTATTGCCAACCAGTAGGTCATTAGTATACCTTGACAAGTATACTAACATCACTGGAGTTTATCCTGGGAGGTAGCCATATGAGAGACTTGATGAAATGGTTATTTTAAGAAGATTAATCTTGTACCACTGTATAAGAGAATGGGGGAAAAGTGACACAAGATGGGAAGACAAGTGGGACCTACTCTAAATGCAGGGTTACAAAGGTCAGAATTTTGGTGGTCTCCAGTATTGCAAGATAATTTTGAAGGATACTTCTTTAGGCTCTGGTGATATATAGAGATAATACGGAAAATAAAATAGGACTGGATTTTAGGTTTTGAGATGGCAAAGATGGTGATGGATCAATAGAAATTGAGAAGTTGAAGTGGGAACCTGTTTGTCACTGAAGCTGCATTAAGTTCTGAGCTGAGGGCTGGCCATGTTAGTGAAGATGTCTTGAAGTGCCTACTATACAGTGTGGAATGTAAAGTTACAGATTTGAAATTCATCGGTGATGCAGATGTCAGTGACCAGCTGAGAAAATATCAGTTCTCTCAGGAGAAGAGTGTATGGAGAAAAGTTAACTGCGATGTAGACTGAGCCTTGAACACACATTTGGAGGAGGCAGAATATTCAGCCCAGGTCCCAGCCCTGGAAGAGACAGGGAGAAAGCATGTGGTGTTTGGCTCTGTAAGGGGCAGAGGATTACAGCTGAAAGAAATGACTTTTAAGAAAAGAAAAGGAGTAAATAGTGTCAAATGTAGTAGAGAGGGTAGACATTGGTAGACCATTCATATCTTTATTTTTTCTTTTATACCATTAACTACCATTGATCAGGAGTGGTTATTTAATTTTGTTTATTATTCAGGTCAGTTGCCTAATTTTTTCATCATTGTATTATTACTTTTAAACAGCATGGGGAAAGAATTAAAGGGAAGGGAAGGATTCAATCATTTTTGCTCCCTATTACAAGGTATAGGAAAAGGTTGGTGGGGAAGGACCTTAATACTCACTGTTGGTGAAGTAAAATTTTGGTTCTTTGCACAATATCAGAAACCAGAGGGGTCTCTTAACATCCTATGCTTGTTAGCTGAGTTGACTTGGCCTAGTTACCCACCTCTCTGAGTTTACATCTTTATCTATAAAAACAGAGATAACAGTAACTGTGTCCTATTGTTTTCATGCTGTTTAAATGACAATGTAGGCAAAGTATTTAGCAGAGGCTGAATACAAAGAAAGTGCTCAAAAACATGGTAATTGTTTTGTTACTATTATCTTATTTTACTTGTTTTTGGGGGGTGGGGTTGAGGACTCTTTCTGCTCATTTTGACACTAACAACTAGAATTAAATAGAAAACTGTATTTAGAAAGTGTAAGCATTAAACATTGTATTTTTTTTCCTTATTTTTCCAAGAGGAACATTTCCTGCACTCTAGTTTTGTAAGACAGAAATCTAATAAAATCTAGTTATTTGTTCCTGACTCTTCCCTGCCATGGGCTCCCAGGATTGGTTTGCCTAAAGTGTGGGGATAGCACATTTGTGTGGAATGCTGAGAAAGGGGCCTGGAAATGCCACATGGTGGAGGAATGAAATTCTCTTAGTCTCTCAGTTTGAAGTGTTCTGATGTCGGAGTGAAGAATCATCCTGAAAGAGAGAAAAAAAAAAAAGTATATTTCTGAGAGCAAAGATGCATGTGCTGACAATTTAGATTTTTGCCCAGAGATGCTGGCATTTTCTTTCTGGGGGCGGTTCTTATGTTTCCAACAGTGTTCCCACTGCATACCATGTTCTCTCCTCCTCGCTCTTCTCCTCCCACCCCCCTCCCCATATGTCTTTCTTTTTGTGGCGCCCACCCTACTCCTGGTTTCTTTCTGTCTCTCTCTTCTCTTGCAGGTTATTTCCCATCACTAACAAAATGAATCCTGTCATAGACCAGAGGATTGCTTTCCCAAACCCACTCTCCATCACTTCCGCTATCGCTTTTCTGAAAGTTCTGCAATGAACTAGTGATCTGGGAAAGAGTCTTCTTTGCATATTTCTATTGTGTTTCTCCCATCTTTCTTTTTCCTCTGACAACTCGCTGGACACCGTCTTCTCTCTCCATCTTCCCCAAGTTTCATCCCCAAGAGCTCTTCCTTCTTCCTCCTCCAAGACTTTATTTTGTGAACCTGCTCTTTCCAGCTCAAGACTTAATCTGGCCTTAGAAACCTCTATCATCAAAAGCTAGGGCAGACAGAGAACTACACAGAAATGGCAAGGACAGAAGAAATAAAGGTCTCTGAGAATAAGTTTGGACATGGATAAAGATTACCGGAACAGCCAGATGCAGCTGTAGGGATGGCAGTGAATTATTTGGTACAAAGAATGATGATAGATGACATGACTCACAGGGACTAATTTACATTAGGTCCCATCCCCACCCCGATTCAGGGAGTGAATGTTAGATTATTGTTAGCATATTTTGTTTCCTTGTTTTGAAGCACAGAGTAGCTAGTGCCAAATAAGTGACAGAAAAAGACAAAACATCTGTCTTAGATTTTTAACTACATCTCTGACTTCATCTCTTTCTCAGATTGAGACACAATGCCCTGAATGAAAATTCCATTGTATTATGCTGTTTGATTTGTGTGAGAAGACACTTGTGTACGGAGAGCAGTTTACTATTAGATGATGAGGGAGACGGTTTTCTTTTGAATGACTGAATAAAGAGTTGAAAATAATTAGAAGTTTTGTGCAAAGAAGAGTCCATAGAGAGAATTCATGGGTAAGAATGTGGTAGGCTATTTTGACAATCTGATCAGAGTTACACTAGTTTATAGGTGACTGTTGCTAAAGGTGGCAATAGAACATTGTGTTCTGTCCATTCATCTATCTAATTTTTATTGAGCATTTGCTGTGTACATCGCCAATGCTAGGGGCTGTGGAGATCTACCAAATTTACAATTGCTTTCTACTGTTAAAGAATTCTCAATATTGATGCACACACAAAGAATGTACGAATTGGCATCTCATTTTGGGCCTTTTATCCATGTTCCCTTTCTTAAACTTGTCTTTGAATCTAAAAACTACAACTCTCTAGGTGTCTCCTTGGGGTTTAAAATGCCACAAGGAATGCTTGCTTGAGATTCTTAAATTTTTTATTTAGTTTGTATTTTTTTAATATGTATTAGACAACATTCTAATACATAGGAAGTTGCAGGTGATAAAACGTTGGAGAACTATCAGACAGTGGTTCTCAAAAATTAGATCTAAAAAAGCTCCAGCCTTCAATATCTCTTCCCAAAAATTGCAGTGACTTCTGTACTCCAGTATTAGTCCTGCTCAAAACACAATCCTGAGAGGGCTACTTAGTGAATCATTCTTAGAGGACAACCCGAGTCCCAGGATCCTGAATGAAAGAAAAATGGTTGTAGTTTAAGGAGATGGCAAAATCATTTACTCATTCACTATTCAGTCACCATTTGCTGAGTGCCAACCATGAGACTGGCTTTGCGAATATTGAGATATAAGACAGGGTCTACTGCTCTTGAATAGCTCACAATTTCCAGTGACAGAGGTGACTGAGAAAACAGCCAAAATACCAAATATGATCATTTTGCATGAGATTTGCCTGTGATGCTACAGTAAGGGCTGATATGAAAGAGTAGGTGAAGGCATGCTTCTCCATGCCCAGGGAAAGGGGAACATTTGGAGGTATGTTTCCATGATCCCCCAGTTTCTCCATTGTTAACAGCCTTACATTTTGTCCCACAAAACTATTATCCAGAGATGTTAATAATAAGAGCGTGGTTTGCATCTCCTAGGTTCACCCATTGCTTCCCCTATCCAGCAGTGATCTCCGCACCAGCTCCTCCCACCTGGAGAAACAATGACCTTCTGAGTCTATATCATTATCACTATTTCACAACCTCCGCAGAAATAATGGGTAAAACTGTTTTTTTTTCATGAGGGTTAATCATCATCATATTGCAATAACAGGATTGATATGCTTCTTATAGTTTGCAGGACACTGCCTCCCATTAACCAACTAGATCTTTCAGAGGTGAAGGAGCATGCTGTGGCCTCACAGCGAATGAGGAAGCCCTGGAACCTGGGTCACCCAATCCTAAAGCCCCAAAGGACTAGGTGTAGATCCTTATAACTCAAATGTTTTTCTATACAGCCTTGGTAATTCAAGATCCACTTTGATATTATAAATCAACAGATCATTTGAAGAATTAATGGGGAGCCACTATTAAGATATAGCCTAGATGTGAAGACTGCTTTTTGGAGCCATGGCCATGATCTGTCTATAGCAACAGAAACATTGAGCTGGAAATCAAAAGACCTGCATACCGGCCCTTACTCGGGTCATATTGCTTCTTGGTGTCCTGGTTTTTGCCTCTGTACAATGAAGGAAATGTGTTAAATGGTCCCTATGGTTAAGAGCACAGATTTTGGAGCTGGGTTGCCTGATTCAAATCATGGCTCTGCTGCTCTCTAGTTGTGTGGCTTGAAGCAAGTTATTTCATCTTTTTGAGCCTCAGTTTCCTCATTTGAAAAAATTAGGATAATAATCAACTATAGAACTATAGTACCTAACTTATAGAATTGTTATGAGTATTAAATAAGTTAACAATTTTAGGTGATTTGACAGGTGTGACTTAGGGTAAATAATATATATTGTTTCTTGAATTAAAAAAATTTTGGTCGCTTCCACTCTAGGGTGTTATGAGTCTTTGAAACTTAGTTATTACTGGAATAGAGAAAGAATGTACAAAATACAAAGGAACTGGTTTAAAGAATGAATACTGAAATGGCAAAGAGTTATGATGACTTCAGCAGGAAACTGGAGAAAAGGTTATAGTATAATAAGAAATCAGCTGTTTCATTGGTACAGGTGGAAATTCATGGGCAAAGATCTTAATAGGGAAGCAAAGGGAGGTGGTGTAATGCTTTGGACCTTCCAGAAACAAAGCAGAACAATTGAAGATGTGCTGGGAACTTGGGTCTGGTCCAGTTGCCTGGGGTGTCATTGTCAAGTTCATTTTTTGGTTAATAGCATCTGGCTTGCTCCTCTACCTGTTCCCATTCCCATAGCTGCCCTTGTTCTGGGCTCTCTCATCCTGGCACTGTCACAAAAGTTGGTGCTTCTCTTCACAAGCCTTTGGTCCCTCTTCCTTGAAAATTGTTCCACATATACTTGTTTGGTAACTATTACTTGTTAAGCAGAGGGAAAAAGAAAATAGTGTGGTTGCCTGCATCCCAGTTCTATGAAGTTCCCCCATAAACTGGTATATGTAAATAAGTCCACACTAGAAGGAGGCAGAAGCCTAATGGTGTCTGTGTCTGTGATCTTGGCTTTCTTCCTTCTTGATCAAACCCTGTTTCTTGCTCACGCTATGTTACAACCTGCAACTCCTAGCTGCTAGTTTAACTGAAGAAACAGTTGTTTAAAACAAAGTTCCTAAGCCTTGGCCTCCTGATCTGTGTGACACAAGAGCACCTTGCATGTGTATTGTGATGCTTGAATAAAATAAAGTGTGTGAACTCATCAACTACAGCACTCCCAATCTCCTGCCTTATTCCTCCCCTTCCCTCTCACCTGCCCACCCTCCTTTACCCTTCCCCCATCACCCTCCTCCCTCTCTTTCTTCTTTTCTTCCTTGTATTCAAAGTGATAGTCTGGTGACTAATTTCTGACCTGCCTTTGATTTCCCCAGAAGGAGATCTCATTCCTCCAGGGGAATTATCCTGAGGTTAGATCGTGACAAGAGAGGAAAACAGTGTTCTAGAAAATGAGAAAGAGAGTCATGCCCAAGGAAGAGTGGGTTCAGAAGGGGCTTTGGTAGGCACAGAACAAAAGAGATTACAACTGATATATGTGCATTATTGTTCTGTCTCAAGGAGTTGTTTGCCGTTAACTGCCATGCGAATTTACTGATTCAAGTGAAGGGAGACACGAAGGGAAGGAGGAAATTATCATCTCTTGAGGATCCACTGTGTCCTAGACACTGGTAGAAAGCATCAGGCAGTGATTTTTGGAGTCAGTGGTAGGGATAGGCGCAGCCTCAGGATTCTTTAGCTTGCTTTCATCTCTGCTCCTCAGAAGCAACTTGTCTGAGCCCCTGTGCAGAGAGTTTATGTGGCAAACAATCTTTTGGAGCAGAAATTAAGGACTAGAAGAGTGAGAGGGCAGGAGGGAAAGCCACTAAAAAGAGCTTTATGGAGCTGATAATGCCTGTGGGTGGCTGCAGCTTGATCCCACCATCACTTTCTAGGAGAGCCTTATGAAATCCATCTCAGAACAGAGTCTAATAGTCAATTTTCAATTTCACATAGTCCTTCCAGTGTAGCATACCCACATCCCTAATCTTCGGACCCCTTTTCCAATATCTTGCCAAAGTAATTTCATTATCTAATGCTTCATTCACTAGGTCACCAGCTCAGGAGCCTATTAAGGGTGCCTCTTGGAGTTTTTGCCAGGAGTGCTGCCATGTCAGTAAATTCTACATTCTGCCCTTCCCCACTCTAACTACCCCCCCCCCCGCCCCCAATCCACTCCCACATGTGCTCCCTGCTTTCTGAAGATCTGTATTAGCCAGGTCTTTCCACTGCAGTTCCTGCAGTATGTAAGCTGTTTCCTCCTAGCTATCAACCCTATCTAGGAATTGTGTTTTCCAGCTGTACTTGTGCATGGCCTGACTCTAGTTTTTGGCCTGGAAGGGATGGAGGCAGACAGGGGCACATATCTGGGAGGACATGTATCCTATTGAAAGGCACCTGCCTTAGATGAGGTCTTTGCAGAGTCTCCAAGGTCAGGTTTCCTTCTGGCAATGGCGGGGCATGTGGGGGATGAGGGCAGAGGACAGGAGCTTCTCTTGCCTTCTAAGGCTTCAGGAAAATCCTCCCTCACTGTCCACCCAAATGTCCCCATGTGGGTCTCAGGGTCCCATTCTTTTCCTATTAGAATTTTTACATAGGAGACATTCCAGGGTTTTGCATTTAGTCTCTCTTACAGCATTGCCACTGTTACAGTTAGTTCCTGGTCTGACTTTTAGGAGTCTGCCCTGTGGCTACAGGAATCTGCCCTGTGGCAACAGCACTCCTTAAACATGGCCTGGCCCTTGCCAGGTGGCTCAGTTGGTTGGAGCATTGTCTCATGCACCAAAAGGTTGTGGATTTGATTGCCATTCAGGGCACATAGCTAGGTTGCGGGTTTGGTCCCCTGGTCAGGTGTGTACAGGAAGCAACAGATCAATGTTCTCTCTCTCTTTTTCTCTAAAATCATTAAAAACATAGCCTTGGGTGAGGATTAAAACAACAACAACAACAAAACACCCATGGCCTGGAAGGCTTTCTGGATTTCACAGATTACCTTGAGTGGCTAGTTGGCTGACCTGACCCTTCCAGTTTCTTTTTTTAAGACTTACAAATATGTTGACAGAGCCAGTCAACTGCCCACATGTTGCTCAAATACTAGAGACACAATACAACCCAATACATCACCCTCTACCTCCACCTTATCCCAACCCACCACAGGTGAGAATCTTTTTTTTAAATATATTTTTTATTGATTTCAGAGAGGAAGGGAGAGGAGGAGAGAGACAGAAACATCAATGATGAGACAATCATTGATTGGCTGCCTCCTGCACGCCCCACACTGGGGATCGAGTCTACAACCCGGGCATATGCCCTGACTGGGGGAATCGAACTGGTGACCTCTTGGTTCCTGGGTCGGCACTCAACCACCGAGCCACACCCAGCTGGGCCACAGGTGAGAATCTTAGTATTTGTGATGCTACTGCATGCCAGTAGTTCCACTACCCCACTTACTCCCAGCAATGGAGTCTTTGTTGAATGCCACAAATCCATCAGGAGCCACTCCTGACATCAGTCATCTTACCTTGAGTTCCCTTTAAGACAGATCCTTAGGGAAAGACTTATATGTAGGCAGTTTTTAAAAAGTGATTCCAGGAAGGAGGAATTAAGGACCAGAAGAATGAGATAGGGGAGGAGAGAAAGTTGATGCAATCATACTTGGTTTGAGCATTGCTGAGGGAAAGTGGTTCTTTATCGAGCCTGAATCCTCTCAGGAGTCTTAAAAAAATGTGCCTTAGAACTGTGTGCTGAAAAACAAAAGAAGGAAACATTTATTTATAGGCTCCCATTCACTCTCCCACACTTCCGGGTTGCATATAGAAGTTCCTTGACTAATATAGCACATCATGGTAGCAGAGAGGCCCCAGGGCAAAAAGCCAGAGCAGGCAGGATGTGCCTGAGAGGAGGTACTTCAGGAAGTTGGCTGAAGCCTGGGCACAAATGGTCACCATGTCCAAGAGCAGGGCAGGTGAGAGTATTGGAAGGGGTGTACTAAGTGGTCCCTGATACACAGCCCATTAAACAAACTGCTTACTTCATGCATGAGTCGAAGCAGTTGACCACCTGCAGCTTCTCCTCCAAGCTGGGGAGGCACAACCATGATGTCAAAGCCACAGGTCTCAAGTTGTGACTTGTCCTGCTGAGTTTTCTATCCCTTTAACTTTCTTCCACTCCAAAGTCACTGCACACTCTTTATTCTCACGTCAAACCTATGACACCTCCTCTTTCTCTAACTGGCACTTTCTGCTGGTAAATCTGCCTCATCATTCATTGAGATAATGGAATTATTCTGCCGGGAACTTCCTCATTTTGGTACCACCAGACCTACCAGCCTACCCGGATCAGTATCCATGTCTTCTGCCTTCATCTCAGGCACTGTGGATGACATCCCTCTGTCTATTAGAGACCCACTCTTTACAGGTAGTAAGGATTTGAGAGAGCAAAAGAGCTTGAATTCAGATCTCTGTAATTCTTAAATTTTGGATTCCAGCCTTTTTCTTTCTCAAGGGCTTGTTATTTCTCCCTCTCTACTATACTACTCTCACAAGGCACAAACAAGTTAAAATACCTCCTATATTAAAAGAAAACCAAAATTTCTTGACAACACATCTGCCTCTGTCTACCTCCTCATTTTTCTGTTCCCCTTAATAGCAAAACCTCTTAAAAGAGTTGTCTGTAATCCCTCTCTCTACTCTCTACTTCCGTTCCTCCCATGCTCTCCGAATTCACTCCATTTGGGTTTGCATTCATACCACACTAATGGAATGGCTCCTGAGGCTCTTGCCAGAGTCACCAGTGATCACCGTGTTGCCAAATACAGTAGTCAGTTCATGGTCATCTCTGCAACATTTGATGCAAATGAAGCCCTCTTATTGAAATACTTTCTTGTTTTTCATGAAGCCACCCTTGTGCTTTTCCTCCTATCTTAGTGGCTAGTTCCTTTTGATCTTCTTTGTTAACTCTCAGCCTATATATGTTGGCTGTCCAAAGGGCCCTGTTTGGGACTCCCTTATTATTGTTATTTAATTTTTTATCTTTAAATGTACGTAGGTTTCATTGATGACTTAATCAAGTTGACGACTTTATATATACTCTATACACAATGATTTTCAAATATTCATCTTCAACTCAGACTACTTCTCAGAACTGTAAACAAGACTATATAGTTACCTACCAGACATTTCTTCACTGTGTGTGGAATGCACCTCACATGGCCAAAACACAAATCTCTCTCCCCTTACAAACTGCTCTCTCTTTAGTCTTCCACATCAGTAAATGGGCAGCCAAGTACATCCCATTGCTCAAGGTTTCCTTAAACTACTACTTTTTCTCACTCCCACATCCACACATAAGCAGCAGCTGTTGAGCCTGCCTTCTCATCATATAAGTGGCTCTGCTCTCCTTCCCACCAATCACCCTCTGCAAGATGCCAGCATCCTTTTCCTGGATTACTCCAAGAGACTCCTAGTCACCCTCTCCACACAGCATCCAGAATGAATTTTAATAAGAAATCAGATGATGTCATTTAAAAATCCTCCCATGACCTCCTCTGACACATATAATAAGGTGTTAAAAATCTAACACCTTACCCCGCGTACTTTGTTACTCCCTTTCTTTGGTTGGTGTGTTCCTGCTCCTCGGCTTCCTTTCTTTTCCTGGCAGTTCTTGAACATGCTGCCTCCTCTTGGTATATTCATTTAGTCAGCTCACTCCTGCCATTGAGAGCTCTGCTTAACTGTTATTTGCTCAGAGTGACCTTTCCCGCCTACCCTGTTCACTCTATATAGTATGGCTTCAATTCTCCAAATAGATGCTCTCATTAGTTTCTATTTTATTGTCTCAACTTTATGGGGGTTGTTTATTTATTATCTGTCTGTCTTTAGACTTTAGTGTCATGAGTCCATAGTCCATGTCTAATTTGTTTATTTCTGAAGCACTTATCTCTATGCATGTTAAAGAGTAAGTAGGTAAAAATTGTGCAGTTACTTAGCAAGGGCAACTTTAAGACAAATCATTTAGTCTTGCTCCTTATGACCAGATTTCTGCTCTTCCTATGTGGAAATTCTTGGAGCCCTTACCCTGAGTAAGCTGTTCAGTGTGTGTGTGTGTGTGTGTGTGTGTGTGTGTGTTTGTGTGTGTGTTTATTATTTTACCAAAATAAACTTCAGGTGATAAAGGGTCTTTGAAGAACGGTGATAGAATTGCCATAAGGTTGAGGGCTTACCCCAGGGTTTTCTAGCCCTTCAGAAATCTGCTGGTGGAAGGAAGGGAATCAGGGACTTGACTTTTCTTCAACAACTTATTTTCTGAAAACTTTAATTGTGAAACTTTAATTGTCCTGTTGGTGAATATTCACAAGCAAATAATTCTGCCTCAAGTTAAATGCTTTTCTTAAAGACCTTCAGGATGACTTTGGCCATAGTATATTTTACTTTTCAGGTACCTTAGTGCCTCTCTCTTCCTCCAGTGTAAGTCCTGTTCACTGGTGTAGACAGTCTGACACAGCACTAGAAAGGGCATGCCACTTTGTATTGGTGATGTAAGAAAAGAAACTGCTCAGTTAACTATGCCAGCACTGAGGAGCCAGATGCTCTGTGACAGATGCCAGGCCATAGGTGCCTGGGAAGTGACATAAGTCTGGGAATTATTCACATGAGAAGGTCATTTTATAAATTAGATAAAACAGCCTCACTCAACATTTACCTATATCTCCATTAATCTCAGGGACTGAGACTCAGACCTTCCTTCTTTCCTTCCTTCCTTCCTCCTTTCCCTCCCTCCTCTCCCTCCCTTCCTCTCTTCCTTCCTTCCTTCCTTCCTTCCTTCCTTCCTTCCTTCCTTCCTTCCTTCCTTCCTTCCTTCCTTCCTTCCTTCCTTCCATATTTTCTTTCTCGCTTCTTCCTCCACACTATAAAAGAATTACACCATCCTTGTGGCTGGCTCTTTCCCAGCTTCACATGGGAACCCATGGTTTGGGTTAATGGTCCCTTCTATCCATTCAAAGGTGCAGAAGGGAGTTGAACTGGAGCTTCTCCACAGCTCATGAGGTAGTGTTGTGATTAACCAGTTTGAGTACTTGCACACAGAGGCTGTAGCATTATAATGGACAGGAGCATCAGTTATGAGAGTGAGTGCCTTATCAAACTGCCTTACACGTACATGGAGTAACAAAGGAATTGTCTCTGACTCTGTGGCCCTAAGACAGTGAAAGGTACAGGTTAGCATGAGAATGGATTTTTGAAACAGATGTGATGTAAATGTGTCAAAAGCAGCCGTGTGAACTTGATGTCTATGTTTTGGACTTATCACAAGTTTTTATGCATGAAAAAGAAACCCTGTGACAATGAATAGGAATGTTGGTGTGGCTTTACTGAAATCCCCGCACACTGTACAGTGACAGTCTCCTGTTCAGGTGCCTCTGCGTAGCTTCTTGTAGTGACATGGAGGCAGACTGTCGTTTTGGAAGGATGTCTCTTGGCTGATGTTCCATACAGAACAATTCTTTGTTAAAATTTATTGGTGAATTTCAACATTTTCCTGAACAGAAACTATGTGCATGCTTTGGAATTTACAATGAAGTAGAGGAGTGATTTATTGACATTTGTCTAATTAGTGTGGGTAAGTGAAATAAGGAGTAGGTCTACACTTGAGCATTCATTCAAATGGGAAAAAGCAAACACAAATGAGTGACAGGATACCCTGTGCATATATTTATACAGGGGATTGATCCAGGAAGGGGTGGGTGGATCAATGTAGGCGGGAGGTAGGAGTGTTGGGTTGTATGCAGGAGCAGCAGCCTCTGCTATTGGGTGGTGGGCATAGGTCAGCTTCTGGCCTCTGGAAATGGAAGAAGGTGAGTGATGATGGGTGGAGGTGAGTGTGTGTAAGCAATTCCAGTGTGAGAGGGACTGTAGGGGAAGATTTGTGTGAGAGCAGCTGTGTGGGTGGGTGGGTGGGTGGGTGGATGGTGGCCTCTAGCCAACACCATGATTTAGTTGAGACTTAACATGTGTCTGAGTAGGTAGGGGCAGTGCTCTTGTATATTTTAGAATAGGAGCCTTGGTAGAGATAGGCATCTTTAGTCATTATGCATGTGGCTAGTTGGAGAGAGGTACTCATTGAGGCATATTTTCTCTTCTGTGTTTCCACCAATGGCTGAAGGGAACCAATAATTGTACCTTTTTGAAAATTAAATACACCAAAGCCACATAATCAGTGATAGCCCCGTGGTGAATTAACTTTCTCATCTCCACTAAGCTTAACCTCATGTAAAAGAGTTTGCCTACCAGGGAAATCACATGATTGACTAAAGGGACTTCCAGTCCCCCTTTAGAAGCTGCTGTGTGAGGCAGCATTATAGTTTCTCTTATTTACATTTTTATCATCTCCAGTCCCACAGGAGTTTCCTGGAGAAGCTTCCCAACACCATAAACTGCTGTAGGGCAAAGCAAGCAATTTACACTTGGGTATAAGCCAGCAACAACGCCTGCTTTTTTCCTCTCCCCACCCATTCATCTGTGAAACTGCCTCAGTCCAGGTGTTTGCCCTTCTTTCATTGGAACTTCCTCCCTAGCATGTGAGCGCTTCTGTGGACTTCCACAGTTGTGATTCTCTCCTTAAAATACTCTTAGTTGAATTTCTTGAATGATCAGCTGAAGGATTTTGTCTCCTCATCTTAGAAGGGGAAAAGGAAGAGGAGGAGTAGCACAGTGTGTGGCACACAGGCAATGAGGTGCTATTCTGGGAACTGAAGTTCTCCCACACCCTTCTGGACAATTGTACAGGAGCTGCTGCAGCTGAATCCCCACTAGGGGGTAGAGAGAATGTGTGTGTGTGTGTGTGTGTGTGTGTGTGTGTGTGTGTGTGTGTGTGTGTGTTCTGTGGGAATCTCAGGAGAGGAGGCTAGGGTTACCATGTCAAGCAAAAATAATAACTAGTTGCTCATAACAGGCAAAGTTTCTTCCCTCCATAAGGGGAAGCAAGAAATCATTATTATAGATTCAAGAGACAAAGGAGATCATGGAGGAGAGAGAAGGGGAAAGGTGTTACAGAAGAAATGGAGGGAAGTGCCCAGATGTGTCCTCCCTAGTTGAGGGCAGTGCCTTGGTGTCTGACCCAAAGCTTCTATGCTCCCTCTGGAGTTTGTTTGCCTGTTTCTTCTTTTAAGGGAAACTGTGGCCATAACGGGGCTACCTCAGGGGACAAAGAGAAAAAGGTATTGTGATTTGCAGAAAAAAGTGTTTTCCACTTTGCATCCCACCCCCCATTCATCCTCAGGCTATGCTTTCTCCTCTAGCTCCATTGCTTTTCTATTTTTCACTTTTGATTTATGACAGTGAAGGCATAGGTAGAGTGGTTTGAGGATGGTGAGGCATTGGAAATCTTTAAGAATAAGGTGACCATCTGTCATGGTTGGCAAAAAGGAGATGGTTCTGGTGGGTTTCCTGACTTTTACTTTATTATCCTACAACAAGTCTTTACTGGGCAAAGATTCTGTGCCAGGAATCCTACTGTACCAGCCACAGAGTTGGGCACCTTTACAGAGGTACCATAACATACTGAGTCTGTGACACCATATTGTTGGGCAGTTGTTACTATGCCATTGTACAGAAGAGAAAACTGAGGCTAACAGAGTCATGTGTCCAACGGTTGGTGATAGAGATAATATTCCAAGCAGGTCTTTCTGAGTTTCAGTCCAGTTATCTTTTCTTTTCTTCTTTTTTTCACTGCCTTGCTTTTATTTCAAATCAAAATTTTGTCTTGAAACCTGGAATTGCTATGCTCTGCTTGATTTTTAAACTGCAATATATTTTGGAGTTAGCCAGACCTGGTTATGAATCCCAATACACCAGCACACCTAGCTATTAATTTGCATAGGAAGATGGTTTGGCTATTGGTGTTGGGCACACAATGCAATATACATATCTTGTATCATAGAAATGTACACTTGAAACCCAAATGATCCTAGAAACCAATGCCACCCTAATTAATTTAATAAATAATAATTTGTAAAAACTATCTGCACCTTAGCTTTACCAACTATATAGAGGAGATATTAACACCTAATTTTTAGGATTTCTGTGATGATTGAGTGAATAGACAGACAGACAGACAGACGGATAGATAGATATAGATCACCTAGTGCATAACACACTTATTAGATAGGAAATACTAGTCCTCTTTTCTTTATTCCCCTTTCCGTTGAGAATCCATTCTTCTTATTTTATGTGGTTGCACAAAATTTAGTGGTTTTCTATAGTTCTTATTCTTATGTCAGAAGAACCAAGCCATTATATATTTAGCTACAACAGTGTAGTTGTAGTATACAGAGGTGATGAATAAGAGTTTGTCAGTCACAGAGACCAAAGATTGTAGAACTAAAACCACAATGTGTGGACAGGACAGGAATAGTGACAGGGATACTTGGCAGTCTAAATCCCCTTATTCTGTGCTCTCCTGAAGCATATTATGATGTTTACTAGAGGCCCGGTGCACGAAATTTGTGCATGGGGGTGGGGGGAATGTCCCTCAGCCCAGCCTGCATGTTCTCCAATCTGGGACATCCCTCTCACAATCCAGGACAGCTGGTTCCCAACTGCTCGCCTGCCTGCCTTCCTGATTGCCCCTAACCGCTTCTGCCTGCCAGCCTGATCACCCCTTTACCACTCCCCTGCCAGCCTGATTGATGTCTAACTGCTCCCCTGCCAGCCTGTTTGCCCCTAACTGCCTTCCCCTTCAGGCCTGGTCCCCCCCAAACTGCCCTCCCCTGCAGGTCCAGTCACCCCTAACTGCCTGGGTCCCTCCCAACTGCCCTTCCCTACAGGCCTGGTCACCCCCAACTCCCCTCCTCTGCCAGCCTGGTCACCCCCAACTGCCCTCCCTTGCAGGCCTGGTCACCCCCAACTGCCCTCCCCTGCTGGCCTGATCGCCCACAACTGCCCTCCCTTGCAGGCCTGTTCCCTTCCAACTGCCCTCCCCTGCTGGCCATCTTGTGGTGGCCATCTTGTGTCCACATGGGGCAGGATCTTTGACCACATGAGGGCAGTCATCTTGTGTGTTGGAGTGATGGTCAATCTGCATATTACTCTTTTATTTAGATAGGATAGAGGCCTGGTGCATGGGTGGGGGCGGGCTGGTTTGCCCTGAAGGATGTCCCGGATCAGGGTGGGGGTTCCCTTGGGGTGTGGGGTGGCCTGGGCAAGGGGCCTGTGGTGGTTTGCAGGTCAGCCACGCCCCCTGGTGATCCAAGTGGAGGCCCTGGTATCTGGGGTTTATTTATCTTCTACAATTGAAACTTTGTAGCCTGGAGCGGAGCCAAGCCTTCTGCTTGCTCTGTGGCGACAGCCATTTCTGTTGGGATTTATATATCTTCTATAATTGAAACTTTGTAGCCTTAAACCAAGGCCTGGGCTGGCCAGGGTGTGTGGAAAGCTTGGCTTCCTCCATCGCCGGGGGCAACCCTAGCCTCCTGCTCTTTCCAGCTCCGTGGCTGCTTCCATTTCTGTTTGGATTTATGTATCTTCTATCATTGAAACTTTGTAGCCTTGAGTGGAGGCCTAGGCTGGCAAGGGCAGGTGTAAAGCTTGGCTTCCTCCATTGCCTGGGAAACCCAAGCCTCCCTCCTGCTCTCTGTGGCCGTAGCCATCTTGGTTGGGTTTATTTGCATATTCACTCCTGATTGGCTGGTGGGCATGGCTTTGTGGGTGTAGCGGAGTGATGGTTAATTTGAATAGTACTCTTTTATTAGATAGGATTCCCAAAGGATAGATTAATCCTTCAAATGAAATTGGGGGTGGGGAGGAGAAAGAATTTCTTTCTTTCTACTTTTCTTTTTCATCTTTATCCCATGTGCCTGTCTTTTATCCTTTTTGAAAAAATCAGCATCAATCTTTTATATGATGATGCTTCTCACTGCATTGTCTTCTAAAGCATCTCGCATTTCATCTGCCATAGTCCACTGTGACAATGAAGTCCATGACCCAGTAAGTCATGGTCCCCATGAAAGAGTGAGATATTGATCATCAGTAAAACCTTGGGTAAGGTGCCATTATGAGACTGCTATGGACCCTGAGAGCTAAGGGCTTTTTCATAGTAGGCACTGGATCATGGCACAGCCATTAATTTCAATATATTATTTAAGTTCTTTGTCCTCCATGAAGTCAGCTCTGACTTCACCTCCCCACACTGTGCTCTCTGGTCTCTAAACTTACACAGTATTTATTGCCTGTTGTGTCACCCAGTCCCACTTCTGCATTTAATCAATGCATGTTCATTAAAAGGTAGTTTCATTTAAAACTTTATATTAGGTTTGCTGTAGATACAGAGGTAAATTAGATATATTATTATCCCCAAGAGTTTTTCAATCAGGTCATGGTTCAGCTCACCAACTATTCATTGATATTTTAGTTATAGAATATTTTTATTTAATAATACAGAAAGGATTTTGTGCTTGTTAGCTCAGACATTTTGAACTCAGATAATTATAGACAATGTAATTATTTGGGAATAAGTATTATGAAGGAAGTAAGCAAATATGGGAAGAAATACACCTTTGTTACTGTTTTGAAGGAGGAATCAAATTATTTTGCTTCTACATCCTTCTGATTCAAATACAGTGGATATTGACATGAAATATTATAATGGCTTAAAAAAGAACTTGCTCTCATAACATCATTATGACCATTTTGTTTTGCTTTGTCACCAGGAGATCATGTTTTGCAGTATGCTTTTGGAGATCATATAATCTTGAATTGTTCATTTGCAATATCAGAGTCAGGTTCCCTGAGATCATTCTTTCAGAGCCCAAGCCCCATATTTCTTAAAATAATAAGAAATGTACAATAAGTAAGTATTCTAATAATCATAGAAATATAGTTTCAGAACCATTTATTAATTTACTCAGTCATGTACTTATTCATTCATTTTACAAGCATGCATTCATTCATACTAAACATTTACTAAGTGTTTATTGCATATTGCTTGTCTTAGAGGTTGGGGATTAGAGATAATTCTTTAACCTTCTATGCAGGCCTAACCCTAAAAAGAACCAAAAAATAATGACTAAGAACCCTTATCATTATTATTTTATTAATTCCAACCAGAAAGAAAACTATTCCTCAGTCTAACAATGAGTAAGTTTAACTTAAATGCAGTTAGCTAGACTACTGGAATTCACTTTCTGCCATGTTTGTATTATTTTAGGAGAAGGGAGTATGACATAGAGGATGATAACTGAGAGACTTCAGGAAAATGAATGAATACACACATAATCATTATTTTCAGAATAGTTCACCCTGTCAGATTATTTTGTAACATTTTGGCTCAATCTTATTACTGAGCATCATTGTCTTCCTCATTACTATTACCATCATAACCTCCACCACCACCATCATCCATGAGGCTCATGGTACACCAGCAATGCACTAGGTACTATGAATAGGAAAGTCTGGATCGACTGTCTTCAGGCACTTGGTACCCAATTTATCTTAATAACGTATTTATATAATACATAGAAACATATTTCTTAGAATTCTGAAATCCCTTGGCAAAACTCGTTACTTTGGTTCTCTAAAGAATTAGGTACTTTGTTTCATTAAATATATTCTCAGAACATTTGATCTTTTCAGTCTACCATATCATTTTTGGGATAGGTGGAAGGCTGGGTACCTTCCTAGGGTTTTCCCTGGAGTTTGTGATTAAGAGGCAGCATCAATATTATTCATTAAGGTTCAGAACCCACAGAATGCTTAGAACCCAGCAGGACTCTGTGGATGGAGGCATTTTACAGAGAAGGTCTGACTTCCTTTTCAAAGAGCTTGGAGTCTAGGTTAGGTTTAAGTCATAAGCATGGAAACAATATTTCTTAGAATCACAATATCCCTAGGGAAGTGATTTCCTCACAGTTGCTCTAAAGAAAGAAATGTTCTTTGTTTAAAACTCTCCTCCAGATCAAGACTGTCTCCTTGCGCGCGCCCTCCGCCCCCCCCCCCCCCCGCCCCCACACACACACCATACCAGAAGAAACATCTTACTGAATAGATCTGCTTTTCTTCTGTTTGCTGGGACTTATTAAAAGAGCTGACGACAAACAGATTTTACTGTCTAAGTGTGCTCTTACATCAGGTAGCACCCAATAAGACTTGACAAGCTGACATCTCTTATCCATCAACAGTGATGGGTGGGGAGGGACAATGGGAAGGAGAGAATCTTATTCCCACCCACATTTTGAGAGGCAGACTTTGGTCGAGTGATGTAGGGTCCATTTTTAGAAATCGATTTCATTTCTGAGTCGGAGTTTTAGACATTTTGCTTTTGGAATATAGGGCTAGAAACAATACCCATC
This sequence comes from Eptesicus fuscus, assembly GCF_027574615.1. Lineage (NCBI taxonomy): Eukaryota > Metazoa > Chordata > Mammalia > Chiroptera > Vespertilionidae > Eptesicus > Eptesicus fuscus. The sequence goes on from NC_072479.1 coordinate 82,899,444, forward strand.
TTGCCAGTGCTAGACAGAAACTAAAAATTACATGCCCTTTAGGTCACAAAGGAGCAGTAAGTACGGGTTATTCGGAGGAAGGAAAAAAAAATCTTTACAAAACACTAGTGACAGAGCATCTTAAACACTCTGTATTGTTCTACAGCCAGGCACCCTGACAGCCCTATGTTATTGGTAATGATGGCAAGCTTTTCTTCAGAAGGAGAGATCTTATAAAGCTACCTATCCAAATATGTAAGCTATATAGTGCCAACTTTTGTCCCATCCTCTCCCTACCTTTATTTCTTAAGCATTGATGACACTGATTTCAAATAATAAAACATACAAACAAGGCAAAACTATAATCAGGTTCTGAGTTGTTCACTTACAGAATTTTTGTTTACTTGTGGAATGAAATATAAATGCATATGCTTTCTTCTTCTGTTAAGAATATGTTAGAAACACTGATGGCTCATTCCTAGGAAAGAAGTAATTGATGGCTGCTCTTTCTTTGAAAAAAATATGAATACTGATTTCTGCCTAGATAATTTTCAGGACAATTAGATTTTGTTATTTGTTTGGAAAGAAGTTGGTGCTTCTTTAGGGGGAAGTCACACTGGCTGTCTGGTGTAATTGGGGATCTCTTGGATGTGTGAGATTTAAGCCACTAAGGTCAATGTTCTTTGAAGATCACTTGCTAAAATTATTAGAACTAATGGGAATGGAGGTTTTGGTGCAATAAAATCATCAATGTCTGCTAATTATGTGTTTGCTAGGAGCATAAAAGTAACATATCAAATGGATGGGGAGTGGGAGTAAAAAGTCATGTTATTAACTTTGAACGGCTTTCAACCAAGGATGTTAAAAGAAGTACCTAACATTTCTCAAATGTTATACAAGTTTTGTATCTTGTTGATTTCCTGTTACCTCTTATGCTTTTAAAAATTACTTATATTCTATCTGTTTTAGTTGTTTGGTATTTCATTACTTTACATGGTAGGCATCTTAAAGGGAGGACTATATTCTATCTGTCTTAGATTTCTTATATTGCTTAGCACCTTGCCTTGCACACAGATATTCTTAGTTAATATTATTGAAATGAAGAAATATTTACACTGTAACATATTCTGAATTTTAATTAAGCACCAAAAGAAGCTATGTCCAAGAACTAATTGAAGATGTGAAGGTGACTGGACTCTTAGGAGATATTGACCATATTAGATTAGGCTTTAAAATTTTGAAGTTAAAAAACGCATGACTTGTCCAGACAGTGTGGCTCAGTGATTGAGTGTCGACCTATGAACCAGGAGGTCACAATTGGATTCCTGGTCAGGGCACATGCCCAGGTTGCGGGCTCGATCCCTAGTAGGGGGCTTGCATGAGGCAGCCTATCAATGATTGTCTCATCATTGATGTTTCTTTCTCTCCCTCCCTCTTCCTCTCTGAAATCAATAAACAAACAAAACAAGAAAACACATGAATAAGTTATACTTTATGGAAAGACTAGAGGCCCGATGCAGGAAATTCATGCAAGAGTAGGCCTTCCTTCCCCCGGCTGCTGGCACCGGCTTCCCTCCAGCACCCGGGACCTGGGCTTCCCTTGCAGCCCCAGCTTTATCTGGATGACCAGAAGGACATCCAGTCTAATTAGCATATTATGCTTTTATTATTATAGATAGTTCAAAAGCTGATAGAAAATATTGGCCTGGCCTGATGTTTAGACTCTAAAATATCCTTGAAAGATAAAATTATAATGTAAACAAGGCACACTAAGCATTTCAACATATATTTTAGGTATGTATTCAGTGAGTTTTCACAAATGCTTTCATGGGTTAGCTCAAGTCATCAAATGTTGCCTCATGCCTCTTCCTGGTCATTATATTTTTCATTTCTAAAATTTCCATTTACTTTCTACTTTAACTTTAGTTTCAAGAGTGTTTAAGATTGTTTGTTTTAATCCTAGCTGCATTGGCTCAGTGAATAGGACATTGGCTTGTGGACTGAAGGGCCCCCGGTTCGATTCTGGTCAAGGGCATGTATCATGGTTGCAGGCTCGACCCCCAGCCACAGCTGGAGTGTGTGCGGGGGGTGACAAATTCATGTGTCTCTCTCACATTGATGTTTCTCTCTCGCTCTGTCTCTCCCCCTCCCTTCCACTCTCTCTAAAAGTAATGGAAAAATATTTTGGGTGAGGATTAAAAACAAAACAAAAACAAAAGAGAATCTTATAACTGCCAGCTCAGTTCCCAAACCAATTCTGATGGTAAATTGGCAGCCATATCATTTTTGCTCTGTTGACCTTTTTGTCCAGGATAGCTGGGCTAAGTTTGACAGAACTCTCTGTCTGCTGAGTCACAGCCTGCTCTACCTTACTCTTACTGCATAAAGCCTATGACTTTCTTGGTGCCTGCTGACCAAAATATCACATCCATCAGGCTTCTAGCTTTGCTTGGAAAGTCAGCTTGGATTCACACCAGAGTAAGTCTCAACCAGAGCTCTGTGGGAGACCAAGAAATCTGTTCCTCTTATGCATTAGTGCCCAATAACCCTGTTTAATATTTTACCTCTTCCTAATTCTCAATGCATCGTTTCCCAATCAAAGAGTTTCTGTCTCTTTCATTTCTTTTGTTCAGGAATTGAATAGAAATCTCCTCAATAACATTCCGAAAAACCTAAATTAGTCCAATTTTTTCATTCTACTATCCACCAAGCATCAGTATTTTATACATCCTCACATTCTCCATCTAGCCCATGACCATCATCAAATCGGTGCTAAATGGCAATTACAGACTTTATGACTGCTGTGCACAGACACAAGAGGTCTGGTAAGTGTTCAGAAAATATGCCTTGACTGCCTTGAATTAGTTGCTCATTTAAACTACACTCCAACTTTTCTTTAAGACTCCCACAACATCCTAAAGACTATGGGAAGATGATATTAATGTCTTGTAAATTATATAAATGTATAACAAATGGGCATCTCTTTGAGTATTATCAGCCCTGTTTATTACTCTTTGGCATCATAGCTGTTCAATGTGCATTTCAGCTGTGAATTCATGGAGAGGATGTAGGAATTGAATATGAAAGGATGTTGAATGCTTCTCCACTGTTACAGGCCATTGTTTAAAATATATCCTTTAAACAGTGAGGAGACCTACTTAACTGAGTGTTGTCTGGTATGGAGATCTGAGATGCCATCTGATGCTGGGGTAGATCTGATGCTCTCCTTTGAATGACTCTCTAGGATGAAAAGGGGACTACAAAACCTTCATTAATAGGTGAGAGGTGACAGGATTGATATTTGGTAGATTCTTCTGGAATGAAAGCAAAATGAGACTTCCATTTACCATCTCAGTAGGGAATTAAGGCTAAGGAACCAAAGCAAAACCATAAGAACATTTTCATTTTTATTATAATCTTGTGTTTTAAACATTTATTCCCACTTATGTGTAAGCCCATAGTGATTAAGAAAAAGATCTTTGAACAGAAAGGAGCAATATTCTGGCCTTCATGAACAGCAAGAAATGAAGGGTTGGAGAGACTGATTTCCTCTCTAGCCAGGCTTCAGTGAAGAGGTTTCACTAGGAATAATGAATGTGTTCCTGAGAAGAGGGGAAAGGAGCCTGCCTCAGAGGGAGAGAAGACAGCCATGGGAGCTGTCAGAGTCTAGGAAGAGGCTGGCCAAAATTTCTTCTTACTGTAGTTGACTGCCAGTCTTTTGTCTCTGTAGCTATCTGGAGCTGAGGCAAGCAGGGATCACAGAGCTCTGATGGATACAGTGACACAGATACAAATGCAGTGATACTCGGAGAAGATGTATTCTGGTTTGGTAAATCTTCTTAGGGAAGTTGCATCTGAGTTGGGATATTAAAGGTGGTTAGGAGTTTGATAGTCTGACATGGACGTTGGGGGTGGAATGCTGAGCTCAGGCTAGAGGAAGAAACATTTGAGACTTCTTTGGGGAATACAGCTATTCGTGTAGCAATATAGCATAAAGCTGGGCTTTAGATCTGTGGGAGGCATATTGGTATATTGGTAAATATGGTTAAATATGAGTTTACTTTGACCTTTTTTATTTTCTCTACTAATTGAGTTCTGCTTAGGTCACTAGAAGAAACTTTATTTCTTTTCTAACCATTTAGTCTCCCACTGGGAAAGTATGAGTTTATGCATTTTTCTTTTGATCTTGACATTGCTAGAATATGATCGTATTGGAGGATGGCACTTCTGATGTCTATTCAGTCCTTAAATCTACCACTAATCCCCCCTTTTCCTCAGCCTTATTGATCTTCAGCCTTTTGCCAGTTCCAATATACTTATATGATAAATGAGATAACCAGTAAACACTGTGAAAGTCATCAAATCAAATAATTGGAAGAGACCTCTAGAGGTCATTGTGCCTATGGGTTGCTATTATCCAAAACCCATCAAGGTAGAGTTGCTTCTTGTCTCCTTGCAGCACTTTGGAGATGGAGACTGAGAGCTTCCCCAAAGTAGTTCATTTTAATAATGAAAAAGCTGGAAGGTTCTTCCTTGTGTCTAATTGAAATTCTTCCTGATGTAATTTGATATATTTGCTCCTGTTTCACCCACTGGGGCATGTATTGCTAATGATTACTACACCACTAATGACAACACTTCATGAATTTGAAGACAGAATCTCATCAACTTTCTACTCCCCCACCCCTTTTAGACTAAATAACTCTAGTTTTAAACATTGTTCACCAAAGGGTTTATTTTCATGTACTTAGCTGTCTTTATTAAAGTTCTCTGAACTCTTGAGTTTCTCTATATTATTTTAAAATAATTGCTATAGTGAACAGAAATTTAAACTGAGTGCATAACTTTGGGAGATCTCATTGGTGACTTTCAATGGGAAGAAGGTCATGGGCCATTTTCAGTGAAAATAAAAATGACTGGTGGTAGGATCAGATTTATGTAGGGCAGTTGGCCACAACAAACTTAATATCACTATGATTTACCTACATTTCTTTGGAATACTTATGGACATACTCCTGTGATTTTCTGTCATGAAATTACTTTTAAATTATAAACCCAGAGAAGGTAGGGCACGATGCCTTGTATTGTTCATTTCTTCTTTGTCTAATCAATTTGGGAGTGTTGTTTTTTTAATGTATTTTAGAGTACTTTGTCCAAAGAAGCTAAAATAATAGACATAATGATTACTACAAATAGAATATATGGCATTAATTTCCTCATGAAATGGCTTTGTGGTTTATGGAGAGGTTAAGGAGAAAATAGGTAATGGAGATAAGCTAAAGTAGGAGAGCAGGAGAATACAATTCAACATTCATTAGGTACCTCCCATGTGTAAAGCACTAGGCTAGGTATTGTTATTATACAAAGGTGGGAACAGGCAGCATATTACCATCATGGGAAAGGTAAAATAATAGATGGGATGGTCAAATCAAGATATGTTCATGTGGGGTACCTGGGCATTGGAGAAGGAGCAATCTGAGAAGGTTTCAGTTGTGGAGATACCCATTGAAATCAGTTACTTGGTACTATTTTTCAGGCAGAGGAAACTGGCTTCTCAAAATTTGGGGCTAAGTAAGAGATGAGACATGAAAGCATCAGTGATGTGCATTTTATTTATAAACGAGGAAATCATTGTAATAATGATTAATATTTTTTGAGCTTTTACTATACCTCAAAGTTCTAAGTCCTTGTACATGTAGTCATTCATTTAGCCCTCACAACAGTGCTACAAGGCACACACTGTCTAATCACCATTTAACAGAGACACGGATATAGAGATGAATAGAAAGAAGAAATCTCATGGGGATACATGTAGTGGCAGGGAAGGAGTTCACTTGGAGAAGCTAGATTAGGTAGGTGTGTGAATGCTTCTCAGAGGTTGGGATGGCACTGGGGGATGGTGTGATAACCAAGAAGGACTGTGATGCTGCTGACATTATTAGAGCACATGTCTGAAAATAGATGAGTGCAGGATAAGAAATATCTGTTGGTTGTGTCAGGATTCAGTCTGAGTCATGGAGCGAAGCTGGGGAGCAGCAGCGTGTGTAGGGATTGGCCATCTGAGCAATGTGGCTCACAGGGATCAGGTCCTGTCTCTCTTCAGCAGCCTGGACTCTTCTCCCCCATTCTTTCTCTTTTCCCATCTAGTATTCTGTTCTCCTTTAAGACCTCTCAGAGACCGTTTACTCCTGGCCCCGCCTTGGCTCTGCAAGGCTATGATGTGGCTTCCTATCTGGCTCAAATCCTCCTGACTGCATCGTGCCCTTGGAGCATAAATATCACTGCCAGCTGCCCAGTCTCAGCCTACTATCTTTCCTAGCTGATGATTTTAATACCCTTTTCTTTTCCCATAACTGGAGATGCCACTCTCATAAACCCATTATTACTTTCTTATGTCTCTGACGAATCTCAACCCAACTTTCATTTTTTCCAAGCCTTCAGAATGCCTTTCTTAACCCATTCCCATCTTCACTCATCCTGCCTTCCCATCTATTCAGATGACAGAGACAAGTGGATACATGAACCTGTATACTCAGTGGATTTCTATATGAATCTGAATGTGATTGTGAATGGAAGTGACAGTGTAAGGGACATACAGATTTAAGGGTGTGTTTGTGTCCATTTATATATGTGTATCTGTGTTCTTGGGTTGGAAGAGGCAGCTGGAGCAAACTGATTAAAGTCAAAATGATGGTCTGGTCAACCTTACTTAAAATAAAGAAAAGGTTAACTATGGAAAGATATGCAAGGGAGGGTGATTATCCAGTTTTTGTAAATTGCAGCTATCCTAAATTTCCATTATGAAGAGATTGATTAAATTTTGGTTAACCATTTAATGAAATAGTATGAGTTACAGAAATATTATATTGCATACTTCTTGCATGTGTGTATAGAGAAAGAGATGAAAATATTAAGTGAAAACAGGTTAGAGCAGTTGTGTGTGATGTGTTATTTTTCATTGCATTTACATATTTATGCTTGCACAAAAATCTGAGAAAATTGCTAAAATAATAATGTGCTTACCACTGAAAAGTGAAATTGTTTTCTAAACTGCATTTTCTGATTTGCCACAGTGAACATGTATTATGTGAATAATAAAAAACATGAAGATGTGAGACAACAACAGTATTTTATGAGTAACAAGTACAAAGAGTGGACACACAGGAAAGAAGGGAGGGTTTCGAGGCCTATTAGCTTTTCTTCCCTCCTCCTCCAGCTGGCCTTCAGTGTATAGGATCACTTAAAGAAAAGCTCACCCACTGTACAAATCTCTTCCTAAAAGTTCTTCCCAAATAGAAGTTGATTCAAAATAATAAACAAATACCCTGGGAGGGCAAAGATTTACCAATGATGCACAGAATATTTCAGCCCACAAATCACCTTCGGGCAAATTAGAAAAAGATATCCATTCCTCAAAAGACTATACTACTGTGTGCTGGAAAATTGTAATGAAAACACTAATGGAGAATATTCATACTATAATGATCCTCTAAATTTGTACAGTGCCCTTCTTGCACATTCATGAGCAACATTCCTTCACCATTGTGTGAATTTGTAGCATGTAGGTTGCTTTCTTCCTAGTCTGGCTTAGATCTTAGCTCTAAGGAATGGGAATTTTGATTATTTGATATGACAGGAAAGGAGGAGCGAACAGTGAATTTGGAACACCTTGCAAAAGATGTCTGATAAAGCTCTGAATCCAAAAACTTGGGGCAGCCTGCAATAATAGGGCATCAAACCAGGTGAAAAGAGGAACCTGGGAGGCCAGAGCATAAGAGAGTAGGAAGGAAAGAGATGGAAATCCAAAAACTGTACTTCAAATTCTTAATGCTGGCCTTTGGTCTCCTATGTTAATGGGAACATGGGAAGCCGTCCTTTAAATCCTCATGTGGCCTTGGAAGTGAGCTGAATCCCTGGTTTATAATGGAGCTGCCTCCCAGGGATGGATAGACTTGTGCTATTGATGTGTGGACCCCTATAGAGGGCAGATTAATGGGATCTATTCCTGTGTTCAAGTCACAATGATCATTTAACAGCTGTGCTTCTTGGTTTATTTTATTGCCACTTATGATTCTCATTCTAGATATTTTCATCTATCACTGATGCAGACACATTTCTGATGTACTGAAGTCAAGAGCATAGAGCAGACCAGGAAACCACTAAAAATCTAAGCTAACAGACACCATGTGTATGCTCTGGCTGTTTTATCATATGATGAAGGTCTTCTTGGCTCTAAGCATTTATATATATTTATATACAGATATTGATTTCAGAGAGGAAGGGAAAAGGAGAGAGAGATAGAAATATCAGTGATAAGAATCATTGATTGGCTGCCTCCTGCACACCCCCTACTGCGGATTGAAGCAGCAACCTGGGCATGTGCCCTGACCAGGAATCTAACCATGACTTCCTAGTTTATAGGTCAATGTTTAACCACTGAGTCATACCGACAGGGTGGCTCTAAATATTTCTTATTGTTACCAGTACATAAAGCTATCAAATAAAAAGAAAATATTTTTATATTCTCTCTTAAAGGGAAAGATCTTGAGGAACATATTTTTGAAGTAGTAAAATTATAGACATTTTAACAATTACCCTGGGTATGATGGTTGTAGCTGAGGAGTAATGGGGCTAAGGTCCTATGGGAAATAGTTCCTGAGGATAATGGAAGAACTATGATACACATGAAAGAGATCCATGAATTATAAAACACTCATTAAACAAATCTTAATTAATGTGATTATTCATTGGCAAATTGCTGTGATTCTGTTATTGCAGAGATTATTCAAATTGAAAAAAAAAATCTTGGAGTTTGAATTGACCAGTATTGGTTTGTATAGCAAAGACTCTACATTTACTTGATCGAGGAGCTGCATATCAATTTTCAGGAGGCTTCAAGGTTTCTTCTCACAGCTCCTGTAAACCTCTGCTTTGTCTTTCATCCACAGGCCACTGAACTGAGGTTGTGTTCAGGAGGATAGGTAGAGTTCTTGCCCAGAACTTTGAGTGCTGGGTTTGAGGAAAAGTCACAGGAATTGGTGACAGCAGTTCAATGTGCATTTCAGCTGTGCAGTCTGGGCTTATTGTGGTAGATTAGCCTTCACCTCCAAAGCAGAACCTCTTAGCTTAGACAGTGCAGTTATGGTAAGTTCAGTTAGATCAGGCACCGCTGCTGCAGTTGGAGAGATGAACTTCGATGCTTTCAAGACCAAGGAGGGAAACTGTATCTATTTTGTTTGCCACTGAATCCCCAGAGCCTATCACATAATATTGCTTGATATTAGTTAAATAAATAAAAATATTGTAGAGGAAGGCCAGTGGGGTATTTGAGCAGAATGTGAACAGAAGTTATTACTTTGATGGAATTATGGTGACCTGTGAATTTTTAGACTCCAAATCTCAATTTTGTTATTTCCCTCAGAGTTGGTCAGAATCAGGGCAATAAGCCATCCTAATCAACCTCCTAAGAGAATGAAGTATAAACCAGTTGCCAATTACTAAGATAGTTTCTGTTATCAATGGTTCCATAATAAATCACCTCCAAACTTTCTGGTTTAAAATAGCAACCATCATGTAGCTAATGGTTTTGCAGTTTGGAAAGGACTTGGTAGGAGCAGCATATTTGAGCTCCAAGTGGCATCGGTTAGTGTTTGACTAGAGCTGCAGGACCGCACATTAAGGTGGCTCACTCATAAGGCTGGCTAAAAGGTGCTGACTGTCAGCTGGGAGGCACCAGGACTCAGTTCTCCTTCATGTGGGCCTTGCCTCTTGTCTACTTGGGCTTCCTCAAAGCATGGTGGCTGGTTTCACTGGGCACAGTGTCATTTCTGCTGTATTCTCCTGGTCAAAGCAGACACAGGTCTAGCTTAGATTTAGGGAAGGAGTGGGGTATAAGAATAAATTACCTCTTGATGGCACAAGTTATAAAGAATTTGTAGCCAGTTTTAATGAATTCCAAATATTCACTGAAAAATATCTATTAAAAAGATGTGGTAGTGAAATTGATTGTTTATTGTATTCTTTTCCTTCTAAAAAAGTCCACAGTTGGCCAAATTACATAGGTCAAGAGGAGGGAATGGTATTTGGCTTTCTTGAAATTCCAATCAGTTCCTCTTCTAAATCCTGGCAAATCAATATACAATCTAAGTAAAACCAGTATACTTATTATACAGATGATACTTTAAGAAAAGTCCCAGCCTGGCTGGTGGCTCAGTTAGTTGGGCATCATTCCATACACCAAAAGGTTGTGGGTTCCATTCCCAGTCAGTGCACATACCTAAGCTGTGGGTTCTATCCTGGTCAGGTCATGTATGAGAGGCAACCCATCAATGTCTTCTCTCTCTCTCTCTCTCTCTCTCTCTCTCTCTCTCTCTCTCTCTCTTCTTTCTCTCTCTCCCCTTTCTCTCTCTCAAATCAATAAACATAACCTTGGGTGAAGATTAAAAAAGAAAAGTCTGAGTGTGCTATATCCTTCCCTCACCACCCGCCCCATAGGCAGACAGCATATTGCTGCTCTTGCTCTTCTATTGAAATGCTGGAGCTGTCCCCGTTCAGTTACAAAAAGATTCCCTGGTACATTTGGAAACATAGAAAAAGGAGTGAATTATGTGGTTGGAGGTGCTGGTGTCACTAAAGTTATGATTATTCATATTAACTATCATGTTACCTGCCAAATGTATTTGGATAAAAAATTGTTTGGTTTCTATTCTTCATGTTCTTCCGGGTGAATTTCTCACCTCTACAGTGACAGAAAAGTCTCTGGTTCTTCATATACATTTGTTCTTCTTTTACATGCTTCAGACAGAAAGTTTTCTTTGTTAAACCAGTTGTATATGTTAATTCATTTGATTCTTTTGAAGATTTCTTATACCATAAAAATTACCTTAATAAAAGCTCCATGTTATGCTTATTCTAATTAGATTTAGGAGACGCTAGTAGCAACCTTTTATTAATTATCTATTAGTGCCAGACAGTATACTGTATATGTGTTACTCTGTCCACAGTTCTTAGCACAACACTGCACTGGTGGGTGTTTGGGAGAGAGGGCCTGTAAGAGCCAGCTTGCCCCAGGTTTGCATAGTAAGTGCTGTCCTGCAGTTAGGGTGTGAGCTTAGGTATTCTTAACTCTACTCTCTCCTCATTGTTCTATGCAAGCCCATGTCAGCCATGATACATTGAATTTTGCCAGTTTACCTCTCAGAGCAACTTACCTTCATTCCTTGAGGCACTTGGTTCTAGTCTCTAATAGCTGACTAAATGATCCATGGGACCAATTCCATTAAAAATAAAGATAGATAGATAGATAGATAGATAGATAGATAGATAGATAACAAAAGAAAATTAGTTTATATCTCCACCACCATAGCACAAATACTTTAATTTTATGGTAATCTTTGACCAGTGCCTACCTATTTTGATACAATTGCCATCACAACATGTACCAAGTTTTTCATTATATTTTTCAGACAACATTGTGATGTATAGGTATTTTCCCAAGTGTCTATATATTACATTAATAGTTTTTATTTGAAATGTAATATTCTGTGCAGACGACCAAAGTAGATAATTTTTGTTTTTTAAAATATAATTTTTTGTATACAAAAGTAATGCATGTACATTATAGAAACGTTTGGAAATTTATAGAGCATAGGAAGAATATAAAGACACACAGAGATAATATTTGGAGGTATTTTCTTGCAGGCTTAAATATATGTTGTAAATATATTTTCTTTATATGGACACACATGTCATTTTATTGTATGAAAAAATGGGATCATGCTATCAAAACAATACCCTCAGCTACTCTTTGTATGATTCCACAAAGGAATTCTTTTCCTGATGCCTTGCTTTTATATAGGGAATCTCCTTTTGCGGGGGCGGGGGGGGGGTACATTGTTTCCACAAGGTAGGAATTCTTTGGGAATTTGAGACATTCCTGGGTGTAAAATTACTTCCTCCCATATTGGTCCCTACCAGTACAGAACAGCATGCATGTGCATCCTTAGCAGCACGCATTGTGCGTTCATTGCTTCATAAACCATGGAGCAAGACGGATAATGATGTGGGGAGGTGAACTCCAGTTAAACACTGAAGCTGGAAGAAATGGTGCTCTTCTGTGTAACTGCAGTTACCTCTGAATATTGTCCCAGCCTCTTATTTAGAACTGTTATATACCCAAGGAGAGAGAGTGGCTAGAGTCTATCATCCTACATGTGAGATGAGAAAGTAACTCTTACCTGTTAACTTTGGTGCATATTTCAAAGGGATGTGTTGAATTGGGTATGGAAGCTTCTTAGTTTCCAATAGTAGTAAATACTGTATAACATAGCCAAATGCATTTTCTAGGATCAACATTTGCTTCTTTAATTAACTACGGAACAATAGAGTTGGTGCAGGTTAGCTGTTGTTGTTTTTTTTTTGTGTGTGTGTGTGTTTTGTTGTTGTTGTTCTATAGAATGAAATGTAGGAAATTATTTTAATGTCCAGGAAAGTGCTGAAAATACTTTCTGCACAGATTTAATGGATGTTAACATTGGCCATATTTGCTTCAAGTCTCTTTAAAAGACTGTATTTCATCCACCCTCAATACAATCTTGGAGGGAAAAAACTTGAGGATGAGGAGCGTGGGGGTAGGGCTTCCCCACCCTAGTTCCTGTTCTCAGAATGTCACTGTCAAATGAAACAAAGTTCCCCTATTGACTGCAGCACCCACAGAAGTAAAAATGGGCTAGAATAAAAGGAAAGATGCAATCAGGTGTTACCCAAAGCCAGTAGAGTAACAAGGGGGAAAGGGAAGGGACATGGGCTCAGCTAGATGTTAATTGCACCATCTGTGAGTGTGTCAGAAGCCCTGATAGACTCAATAGACTGTATTTCCCCCATCACATTTAGAGACAAGCTGCTTCCTGAATTGGATGAGTTTTAAGGTTATGGTTGCACATTTAAGAAGTGAAAATTGAGGCTTTTCTGATTCTTAGCCTCTCTCCTGAGTTGTGGGAGTAATTCATGGCAACTCAGAATTTACATCTTGGAGCAAGCTTGCTTGATGATTTGTCCTCGTTGCATTTTGGGGGAAAAATAAGCCTCATCAACCAGAACCTGATTTTCCAAGAGCCCATCATTCAGTCACTTATTATCCACTTTGTGAAGTTTCTAGGTCTTTTGCTTTTCACCCTTTTCCCTCCTGCTGAGATTCAGTCATTTTGCAGCTTGTTAGGACTTCCATCAGCAGGTGTGGAGGAGCAAAGAGAAAAACTAGAGCATTATTAAGTTTTGCTTTATCATAGGAGCTCTGCAGAAGACTCAATGGGGGAGAATTTTGAACCCTTTGCCTCTAATACGGTTCGGAGTTATCTGTTGATTTTGGTTACGTATGCCCTCCCTGTCCTCCATTAGTGCTGATAATGAAGAGTTGACTTGCAGAAAAACAGGGTGTAAGGGGATTGCAAATAGAGCCGAGAATTGCAGTGAGCCATGACTTAAACATGGTCCTGTAATATGATGCTGTAATGAGAGGGAGCCGACTCCATATGAGTTCATTGAAGTGTCAAATTGGTGTGCAATCTTTCTTCTCATTCAGGGTAGGTCAGGCACATATTAAAGTAGACATTTTCAGTGGGGGTGCAGCTGTGTGGTGGGATAGAGTTTCGAATCACCAGGACAACTTTTTCAAATTATATGCACAGATATTTCTGCATGATAACATTTGAAAGGAGGTCAGGGTGTGGACTTGGGAAAAATTACTGAGGCAACCATGTAATCTTATATCCCACCATATGAAAGAGATGGCAGTGATTCTTACAGTGCCTGAGTGAGAATAATGAAGATGGTTAAAGGGACTTCAAGAGGTGAAAGGAATCAGAATTCTCAAACCCAAAGAAAGGAGGGTTCCCAAAGTATTAAATCACTTCTGTCAGACATGTCAAAGGTTAATCCTGGGATGCTGGCTCCCTCATGTCATCCTCCACATTCCTGCCAGCATGATCTTCAAGCAAACAAAATGGTTATGCTGCACCCCTCTAGGTCTCTATTAATTCTCCAAGATGACTTTCCTTCTTGACTCTCCCAGGCTTCCTTCTCCATCCTCTTCCAGTTTTAATAAGAACCAGTCAGTTCACCACTGACCTTGAAATCCTAAGGAAGTTGTGGTTAAATAAGAAAGGTCAGAAATGCAAGGTGTCATACAGAACTCAGAGCTATACCTCTTCTCCCTGTTATGAGAGGGAGCAATGTCTGCAGTTATATCCACTGCATTTCACATTCCGTAACCATCCACTCTGTTCCCAATAGTCCCTTAGATTTTCCTGCATTCAGTCAGCATTTCTAATACTATGTTTCAAATTCACATTGTTTCTCTTATCTAGACTAGGGGCCCTTTAACTTGTCTTCATGCCAAACATTAATTTTCATAATAAAAAAATTAATTAGAAAAACTAATTGGGTAACTTATCTTCCCTGTTTGAAAACTTTTCTTGGATATGTATCCATAGGGATATGATATAGCAGCGATTTTCAACCAGTATGCTGGGGCACATTGGTGTGCCACAAGAATTTTTAAAACATGCAATACCTGACTGTCTAGTTAGGGGCACTGACCTCTCTTCCCTCAGATTGTCAAATTAAAAAATGACAATAGCCAACACAACAATAGCCATCCAGTCTGAATGACTCCAACTTATACCTATTATTTTGTCAGATTGGAAAAAAATGTTTTCTTGGTGTGCTGCAGAATTTTAGTAATTAGTTTATGTGTGCCATGAGATGAAAAAGGTTGAAAAATGCTGGGATAGAGCACCGTGTTAAGACATTCACAAATCGCCAGTCTCTCTTTTCACCCTTAAAACTTGCTGCTGCTTTTCCCCAATCCAGTGACCTTGTTCCCTTTTCTCCAGCCTCTCCTGCAGCAATAGCTTCATCTCTCTTTTCTCTCCTAAGTAAACAACTCATTCTTTAAGACCCAGCTAAAATAGCTTCCCTGTGTGAAGCCCTTCCCCGCCCCGCACAGCTTCTTTGCGTCCTCTGTGCTCTTGTTTTCTTGTAAAACTGTTAGAGTACTTAACACGTCATATTTGCGGGGTGTTCCTCTCCTCAGCAGTGCCAATTATTGGGTCCCCTATTGCTATCTTATGTTCCTGAGAGATATATTAGTACCAGGCCAGTATTTGGAAAGGCAGAGAGGAGGAAAGGACAGACAGGTGAGTGGCAGTTATGTACATTTCATACAGTGGTTTCCTGTCCTATGTATATGACTGTTGGGACACACCCAGAAAATATAGTGTTTTTTTTTTTATTTTCTTAGGAAATGCTTGTTTCTTGTCTTTTGTCTCCTCTTGGTGAGTTGAGTGGGGTCGATGTGGAAATCTTAGGGATTCCATTGCTGCTTTTCACAAAACACCAAGTTTCTTGTTCCTTGCCTTCAACATCACTTTAAAGCTTCTTCATTCTTTAAGTAGAAGGATCCATAAGTCTTTTGAAAGGGGAAGAGTAAAAGGAAAGGCAAATATATATATATATATATATATATATATATATATATATATATATCCTATCTAATAAAGAGGGAATATGATACTTGACCCTCACACCATCGCAAAGATGGTGGTGCCCACAGCCAAAAAGGAGGGAATATGCTAATTGACTGCCCCACCCTCAAAGATGGTGGCGCCCACAGCCACAAGATGGTGGTGCCCAGTCCCCTCAGCCCTGCTGGGGTGGCAGACGCCTGGCCGTTCAGCGCACCTGCCTCTGGAGTCCCCCAGTCCCCTCAGCCCTCCAGCCGCCCAGGGCCAGCCCAAGGCACAGGCAAGCCTCGGATAGTGGCCACCCAGCCAACACCCCAGGCACAGGCAAACCTCAGATGTCGGCTTCCCAGATGCCCAGGGCTGGCCTGAGGCACAGGTAAGCCTCAGATGGTGGCTACCCAGCCACCCAGGCCGCCCGAGGCTCAGGTAACCAGGGCTGGCCAAGGCTTGTGCTGCTGGCAGTGGCAGCAGCAGAGGTGTGATGGGGTGTCGCCTTCCCCTGATTGCTGGGTCGCCTCCCACCCCTGAGGGCTCCCGGACTGTGAGAGGGGTCAGGCCAGGCTGAGGGACCCCCCCCTCCTGTGCATGAATTTTCATGCACCGGGCCTCTAATATATAAATATATTATATATATATTATATAATGTTTTACTTAACTCATGGAAAGGCTTTATTCACTTTCTCTACTTTCCCACCTCTGGACAAAGGAATTGAGAAGTTTCTCAAATCTTTTCAGAAGAGGACATTTGTTTTTTCCCCATGACAATTCTATGTGTCCTTGGGACCTATTTGGGGATTGAAATAGAGGGCAAGAGTAGACATGTGGTCAGCAGTATTAATTTTTTAATAACCCCAAACTGTGGGAAAGAGTGAGCATAGTAGGTTAAAAAAGAATAATTTGGCCCTGGCCAGTGTGGTTAGAGTGTCAACTGTGTACTGAAGGGTTACAGGTTTGATTACAGGTCAAGGGCAAGTACTTGGTTTGCAGGTTTGATCCCAGTCTTGGTTGGGGCATGTGCAGGAGGCAACCAATTGATGTCTCTCTCTCTCTCTCTTTCCCTCATCTTCCCTCCCTTCCACTCTCTCTAAAAATCAATGGAAAAAATATTCTTATGTGAGGATTAATAACAACAAAACAATAATTTGGAGATCAGACAGACCTCAATTTTAATGACCAGTCTCAGTGCCTGACATATAATAGGGCTCAATGATCACATGTTGCATAAACTTGACATTGTTCTTGTGAGATGCCTCGCCTAGTAAATTTTACTTTTTTATAGACATTATTTAGTTAAAGAAGAGATTCTTCATATTTGTTCCATAAGTCTGAATCAGAAGAAGGATGGTATTATTGAAAGGTAAGAGAACTAAGCTTAAGGTGAACGATATCAAGCGTGCGCTGAACCTTCTGTGATTTTTGTGGTACTGTTATAATTCAGGGAAGGACCCCTGCAGATCAATAGGAAAATAAAAAAAGAGTGCTTTTATTTCTCATTCAAAATTATGCTACTTATTTTAATAATCTTTAATATCACTACTATCTAAGCTCACCATGGTGAATGATGTTCTTTTTCTCCCTAGTTCACCTCTTTTTTCGCTCCCCCCAACATGTATAGGAAAGCAATTCTAAGAGCAAACTCTCCTAGGCAGGAATAGTTGGTGACCAGTGCTGGCCTCATTTTTCACTGCAGAATAATACTTTTCTGGCCTGGTTAGTGTATGAAGCCAGGCTGGATCATTCTTCCACTCCTGGGAGTGAGGAAAGGCTCCCCACCTCCCCACTCTTCAGTGAAGCAAAGAGTCAGTGAGTCCCAGAGAGCAGGAAGAGGGGAGTGTGCTTCATTGAGGATTCCACATCTGTCTACATGACAGAACCACCACGGGGCTTTAAAATGCATACTCTTAGGCCCTCTTCCTGCATACTGAATACCTGTCTCTGAGGTGTAGTCCAGAGATCCTTATTGTTAACAGGTTCCCCAAGTGAGTGTCAGAGACCTAGTTCAGCCTCCTGGTGTAGACCTCTGTGGGGAAGCTGGTGTAGCGCACATGAAGTGGGAGGGCACAAAAATCCTGGCTTTCTTGATCACTCTTACATGTGACCCCCTAAAGTCAAGGAAGAACTATATATTATTTTCTTGGTTATATTAAATGTCTCAGGAAAAGATCTTTCCAAATATCTAATTGTTCCAGAGACATATTGACTATGTCTATGAACAGCTTCTGCCCGTGTTACAGGGATAGGTTTCACTAATGGGTAGGCAGCCTAGACCACTGATGTAGAAACTTTGTACCTATCTTTATACATCCCACAATATTTCCATCAATGTTATTTTCCCTCTTTAAGCCACCTGTAAAAATTAAAACAAATTTTTTTTCTGTAAAAATTGCTGAAAAAAGTTGGGAAATCAAGCTATTGGCTACAGGGAAATTATTTACCTCTCTCAGGATTTTTCTCTTTTGGCTTTACTAAGGGCTCTTAAGCATCATTCCTATCATCCTAAGACACTCCTGGATAAAATTTGAATTTGGCAGCAGACACAGTTGAGTTGCGTTCTCACTTAAACTGGAGCTTTGGGTATGGTTAGAAAAAGGAATGGGAAGAAGAGTTAAACTTGCAAAGATAATTCTTCTCTTCTAGGAGCTTTCTATCCATTGCTGAGTTCTTATCTCCTCTTCCCACCAACACCTACTTACTTGGATCTTGGATCTTGACTTATTTTGGCAGTTCCCTATACATGTACTGTGGTTGCCATGGAAATGTTATCCAGCATGCTGCATGCTGTTTCATCTTCTCTTCCTTTCTTAATTTCTTTCCAGTCTTATACACCCACCCTAACCACCTTTGTAATAGAAAACATCAAACATCTTCAAGTTGTTTTGCTTCTCTCCCCTAGGCACATTGAATGTATCTTAACTTCATATAATCAGAGCAACCTGGTAGTAACTGGAAGAGAGGAAAGGAAATTCACTCAAATACTAAATTCCTCTAACTTATGCTAGGGTGTTCAAGGACTTGAGGGAATTTAGGCAACTGTTAATCAAATTAACTTCCATCTGCTTTCAAAGGGATTAAACCTTTGCTGAGGTTCAGAGATATATTAATTACACCTTTCTGATTTTCACCTGGACTATTGCTTTGTGTCCTCATGTTATTTACAAAGGAGAGAGTCTGAACTGTTCTCAACTCTTAATTTCCCATCCATGAAATAATCACGTTGTTCATTATCTGCACTGACCCATAGACATCTCTGCAGATATTGATATGCTGGATTATCAAGAGTTGGGCCAAATGAAGACAGTATCTTAGTGTGAATATCTGATATTCACCAGACCTTGTTTTCTGCTCTTGCTGTGGTGTGGGGGGAGCTGGGGAATGGGAAAGGGTGAGAAAGGGATTTTGTGTGTGCCTAACCATGTGAACACTGAGAAAAAAAGTTATCTCCCCCTCACTGAGAATATTTTCATTTTTCTCAAAAAAAAAAAATATGCCTGGCTGGTGTGGCTCAGTGGCTAAACATCGACTTGTGAATCAGGAGGTCATTGTTCAGTTCCCAGTAAGGACATATGTCTGGGTTGTGGACTTGTCTCCAGTGTGGGGCATGCAGGAGGCAGTCAGTCAGTGATTCTCTCTCATCATTGATGTTTCTATCTCTCTCCCCCTCTCCCTTCCTTTCTGAAATCAGTAAAAATATATATTTTTTAAATTTGAAAAATACTAGAAAACAAATAACAAGTTAAATCTCCAAGTTAATTTCTCTGGTTTCTTTTTAAAAGACATTCTCATTTCACTGTTATAAGCAAAACTAGTTTTATTTTTCTCTGCTTCTAAACTTACAAAGTAAATTTGCATGGGTAAAAAACATCTAAATATTATTTTTACATATATTTTAGAATTCCCCAATGTTTTTATTTTTCAAACCAAAACAATCATTGACAGCAATACCAATATTAAGACTTTTTTTCATATGGAATAAGATTTGAATAAGTTGCAGACATGTTTTTATAGATAATACTAGAGACCCAGTGCATGAATTCGTGCACAGGTGGGGTTCAGCTGGCTCAATCGGGGCAGATCAGGCTGGGCCTGTTCGGAGGAAGAGACAGCAGGAGGTTGGCCAGCCAACCCACCAGGATCGGGGCCTTATCAGGGCAGGGCTGCCTGTGGGGAGGGGCTGTGGGCAGTGGGCCAGCTGGCTCCGCCCCCAAATGGGTTGGGGGGGGGGGTCAGGGGCAGGGCCAGCCAGGGGAGGGACAGTGGGCTGATTGGGGTGGTGGGGGCCCATCAGGAGTGGGGCTGTCCAGGGGGTGGGGCTTCAGGCGGTTGGCCAGCCGGCCCTGCCCCCTATCAGACCGGTTTGCTGGCCACTATGGGCATCATAGCAACCAGTCATTCCAGTCGTTACAGCGTTTCAGTTGCTGGCTTTTTATATATATATATATAAATATATAAAGAACACTCAAAAGGGAGTAATTTAAAAAGAGCTCTTGTAAGATTGAAGTCAGCCCAATGTTTTGTTTTATATATTTTTAGAAAAGAGAGAAAGATTGTAGGTATATAGTCTTTAGAAGTTATTATTTTTAAAAATCAATTATCAGAAGAGTCCATTTTTTCACAGGAATTAATAGTTAATGCTGGTATAAGTATGCAATATCAGTTGTGTGTGTGTATATATGTATGTAAGAGAATGAGAGGAGAGAAAGGGAGTGACATAGAAGGGTGGATGTGGGGGTGGAAAGTGAGAAAGCAGAGGAAAGGCTTTCAAGACTAGACTCCTGGAGGTTCAAAACAAATCAGTAAGAATTTATTGAAAACTTGCCACAAGCAAGGCATTAATTTGTATTCTGTAAAGGATAATAGAAGGGCAAGATTTGATTCTGACCTTCCAATAGAATATTGTCTAGCATGGAGAACAAGATACAGACACATATATATGTTAAGTAACAATTGGAGCAAAAAGGACAGGTTAACGATAAATTAAATGCTGAAATGTAGACTGGAGGCTCAAAAGGGCAGGAGTAGAGAAGAGGAGAAAGGAGCCTTGAATAGTCAAGAAGGTGTAGAGAAAGGCTAAACATTTATCTGAGTCCATAAGCATGAGCAAAATTTGAATTACACTCAACTGAGAGAAAATGGAAGTGGCAGGAAAGTGCAAGTAATGTTCAGGGGACAGTGAAGAAACCACTTTTCTTTATCAAGGATTCATACAGAGGACAAGATAACTTAAACAGAGATGGGACCAGGATGTAGAACACCTTGACTAAGGACAGGTGTTTACTCTAACTGAATCTTAGAGATTTTTGAACAACAGTCACATAGTAATGAGAAGTCTTAGAGTAAGATTAAGTGCAAGTGGCATTTGGAATGTGGAAGGCAATTGCTATAAGGCAGATGGCCCAGGTATCTGGGTATGAAGGGACAAAGGCCTAACCTAGGATGAAAGTTGGAATAGAAAGGAAGGGACAAATGCAAGAATTGTTTTGTAAAAACAGGAATGTTTGGGAGGACTTGTTGGGTGTGGGAAACTAAGAAAAAGAAGATGTCAGGGTTACCTGGGAAATTTCAAAGCTAAAGGAATAAAGCTACATATGTACTGAATGTCTGCTATGTACTTGATAAATATTAACTCAATAAAAGAGGAAATTAGAAAGTCATCTATTTTGAGGGAAAAGATGAAACAAATCCATTTCCAGCGCTAAGAGTTTGTAACAGAGAAATGCACGTAGAAATGGCAAGCATGGGATGGAACTGGGGGATGAGAAAGAGGTCAGGGCGGCAGGCATAGAATTGGGACTCACCTCCTTCCAGGAAGAGTTGGTCTTTTGAGAATGGCTGAAATGAACAGAGATCTGTACTGAATTTCCCAAAAAAACCTCAAAGAAGGGTAAAGATAAATAAAAGCAGCCAGCAAAGAAGGCAATGAAGGTAAATTATAGATAAGGAGAAGAACTGAGATAATGAGTCTGATGGGACCTGTAACGAAAGCATTTCCAGAGGAAGGGGCTGTTCTACAGTGTAAACCCATGAAGAGATCAGCGGGATATGCACCAAGAATAATCTATGTATTTGATTGTCCAGATCATCAGTATGGTTCTGCATCCCTTATTGAGGATAAGTGAGAGTTGATTGTAGCTCCAAAGAAATATTTTAACACTGTATTTTAAGTTTACAGAGAACTTGGATATTCAATGCCAAGCCAGGATAAACTTTCTTCCAATCTTAACTGAGCTAAATAAATATTCTAACTCTTGTCTGCTTCTGACAAGAATTCCAAGAATATAGTCCTAGACCTTTCTACTGACTTCCTCCCAGAGCATGATCTGAGAATTAATCCCTCCATAAGTCTAGTCAAGCTAACTGCTTTGTGGTTTGTCTCCTGTTTTCTTATAAGGCAAATTAGTTCCATTTCTTCACTTTTTTTGGGTTAGTCCTTGTGAAATATGACAGATTGACAGCCCTTAGAGACAGGAGTTCTATTATTATTCTATGAATATGTCTCCTACCACCAATGTGTGTCTAGTCTTTCTTAGGTCTATAGAGAAACTATGTGTTTTGCTCTATTCCCTGTAGGCCTCCCTTATGATGCTAGCCTTAGGAATAGTTAAGAACAAATGATAGACTACTGATTGGTGGTATAAATAGTGACTAAGAGCCCAGGTTCTGGAACCATTTGGATCTGGGTTTAGATTTTAGTTTTATCATGTTAGAGGTCTTGGACTTCTTTGTTTCCCTCTCTGCTATTTCTCTGGACGACATTATTCTTAGTGTAAGGCAGTAGAAGGAATATGGGTTTTTAGAATCACTCAGAATTGAATGGGATCAACTCCCAGTGCCACCAGCCTAGACATTCATTATAATATGATCCACTATTTTGTAGCACTGCTGTGAGAATTTAAAATAATACAAAACATCTAGAACAGAGCTTGGCATGTGCTCAATGAATGGTAACGTTGTTAGAGTTTTTGTTGTTGTTTTTGAGTGACTCAGAGCAGAAATATGACTTCCAAGCAATTTCATATTGCTTATAGGCCAGAAAGCTATGATATTTATGTACTTTGAGGACACAAAACTCTGAAAAGGGGGAAAATATCAATCAGCTTATTTTGTACATAATGCTAACCTACAGCTGACATCTTAACTGATTTGACTAGTTGTAAAAATGCAGCTCATAAGAACAGCCAGTTTTTTCATATTCTAAAGATGAAATTATAACTGTGAGGGAGAAGTGAAAGCTATGCCAGAATTTTAAAGCTCTAAGAGTGGTAGCTTGTTACCAAAAGACAAAGCAACCTGGCTTGGGCTGGGCCATGTGAAGTCTGACCTGATATTAGAACATTCAGGTAGAATGGTCTAGTCAGGAATATCAAATTGAAGGTCAAGAGAGAGACAGGCCTCTGATAGAGACTTTGGAGGCCTTGGTGTGGAGGTGAGTGTCGATGGATGCTATGCTGTGAATGAGTCTCAGAGAGAGAGAACATAAGTAAAAAGTGAGTCTTGGTCCTGAAATTAGGGAGTTTTAAGTGAAAATGGATGGAAAAGGAAAGAGAAAGAGTCTGTGAAGTATAGGGAGAAACAAAAAATATCCTACTTTAAACAACAAATACACAAGTGAAAGAAGAGTTGCTTGGGCGTGTCAACTCTTAGAAACTCTATAATGTCAAGGAGAATGCCAATGAAGCAAAGTCTAATGATTTTATTTTTGTTGACTTTGCCTTGATTATTGATGACATACATTGTAAAAACAGTTTTAGTAGAATGATAGAGGCAAAAGGAGTGAGCTGTGGTGAGGAAATAGGGGCATCAGTGTCAATTTTTTAAAAAGTAATTGCAGTAAAAAGACGTAAAAACTGGAATTACTTTTCACAGGTTGGAAAATAAATCTCTCTGTGACCTGCCCTGGTCAACAAATAGTTAATGGTATAAATGCACAGTAATTTCAGAAGCATTAAAGATCCTGTTTCCATGGAAACAGCAACCTACAGAGAGAGAAAGAGCTAGGATTCTCTGACAAAGGAGGAACAGCAGAGTTCTGTCCCCCACACACTACAGCGGGGAGAGATGATTACACGTCTCTTTCAGCTTCCCTGGGAAGGTGCAGTTGGGGTTCATGGTGCTGTCCTGTTTAGGAAGGGGGAAGAGGGAAATGAGTTTGGTTTCAAAACACTCTTGCTCTCACCTTGCTTTAAAACCTGACTCAAAGGTCAAGCCCATTATAGAATACTGGAAAAGACCAATGGGTGTCTTTAACTAAGTCACTAGCTAAAATTAACTAACTAACTAACTAACTAACTAACTAACTATGTTTGATCTTCCCCCTACCACTGTATTCTAACCTGGTCTAGAAACAGTGCCATAAAGAATTGTTAGTCAGAGCAACTTTAAAACAATAACTCTAGAAACATAGGATGGGTGTTTGACCAGCACCTTCCCATTATGGTTTCCATCTTGGTGTATTCTCCTTGCTTACACATGTCATCTCACTGTTATCAGGCCTATGATATCCCTTTTACTATTGACTAGTATACATTTCCTACATCTTCAAACTCAACCATACTTTTAGGGATGGGTCCTCCTACTAACTTTAGCCCCAGGAAGCTGTTCCCAGACTGTGGTACAGGAGCCCCATTAACAAATTCTTCGTTGCTAACTTTCCTGACACTTCACTTTCTCTACTCCTATATTATATTCCACTTTGCAGCTGGGATGTGGGTGCATTTTGTTCTGCTGGTCTTTCCTTGGGCCCTAGACTCAAGAAATCATTTTTTAAGTTAATCTTCACCTGAGGATATTTTTCTATTGATTTTTAGAGAGAGTGGAGGGGAGGGAGGTGGAGAGAGAAAAAAAGAGAGAGAGAAAGACACACACACAGAGAGAGACAGAGAGAGAGAGAGAGAGAGAGAGAGAGAGAGAGAGAGAGAGAGAGAGATGTGAGAGAAACACAATGATTGGTTGCCTCCCACATGTATCCTGACTGGGGCCAGAGAACCCAGGCATGTGTCCTTGACCTGGAGTCGAATCTGAGATCCTTTGGTCCTCTGGCTAATGCTCTACTACTGAGCCTCACTGGCCAGGGAAAAATCATTTTAAGTCCTATGTGAAAGGACTTTATCCTATGGCAGGTGTGGTTCATAACTGGCTCTTTTAAAAACAGAGATGTGGTTTTGAATGAGTCAATAGCCTTCACTACTCTTTGTCATTATAGCATGACATAATTATGGGATGCCCATGACCCTAAAAGACATAATCTTCACCCAGGCATCATGCATGTACTGTCTGTTGGAAACCATACACTGTCTCTGGCATATCCTTCCTCTTTTGACCCTCTCCCCCTTACATTCAATTATATTTCTTTCTAGAAATCCCCTGCCAACAATTACTGGAAGACTAAATCATAGCGCCCTTTTTCCATGAATGTTAATTCCTCACATCATCCACTCTCAGTCCCTGCAACTGAAGCCATCTCACTAATTTGTTGTTCACCTCTTTTGCACCCTGTAGTAGAGCTATTGGAGGGAGTTGTGAAATTAAGCATATGGTAGCTACAGAGGGTGTAGGAGGTGTGAGTATGGAGGTATTGCCAATGTGTTTATTTTGTTGACCGCCAAGGTATAAGAGAGAGTAGAGAGGGGCTCCAGTACAGGGAAGAACAAATTAAGGACATTGGAGAAAGGTGAAAAGGGAGAGAAAGGCCTCCTTATTCACTTCCCTTGATATCATGCTCAGGTCACTTTGGATTCTAGACAAAGAGCTTCTTGGGTATACAGTAGGTTTACAGCTGTGAGTATGCAAAACACAGAACTTATTCTTGTGTCATTAAAATTAATTATTGTATTATTTTCCATATGAACAACTTGTAAACCTACTTTTGCTCTCTCTGCCCATGGTTTCTTTCAATAAGTCGGAAAGCTCACTAGACAGAAGAGGCTTCCAGGCAAAGTTGAATGTCCTAGAGAAATCTTTGCCAGTCATTGTTCAGCTGGTTGTGGCTTAGTCCCTGAATAGCATTGCCAGCTTGTGAACTAAAATGGGTGTCAGAAAGGCAAGTCTTTACCATAAAATCATTCCTAGGCATAAAAAAGAAATAGCAATGTACTCAGTAATCAGCTAGCCTTGGAGCTGTTATGGCATTTTCTCTGGGAATGTCCCACCACTGACTTTGGATGGCCTGCACTGGGCTGTATTGCAGCATACTGAGCACCTAGTCTATAGAAGAGGAAAGGAATTTTATTCAGTGCTTTTAAAACAAAAAGTGATTTTTAACTTATGCATAGCATGGAAATATGAACTTAAAAGGAAAAAACTCCAACGGTAATAACATTATCCAGAAGAGTTACTTGGCTCCTTCCCACTGGGTAGTTGCACTTGTCTGCCTCTAGAAAATGCATTTCCCGTAGCACCTTAGCAGGTCTTGCTCACAGCAGAGGTGACTAAGGGTTGTGGGTGAGGACAAGGAGGATTTCTTTTTCATTACTGAGTTCTATGCACAGTTCCCTGAATGAGAAACAGCTTTAGCACACTTAATTAATTGGCATAAAAATGTGGCATCGCTAAGTTCTCTAAGGAACACTCAAGATGAGTGTGCCTCCTGCAAAGGAATTTTAAAGAGAATTACATAGTGTTAAAGCTGGATTCTGGGAGGTCAGATGGGGGTCATTTTGAGGAGTCATTTATTCTAGACTAAAATGATGGGGATATGAGCTCATCTTTTGCCTTCCTTGGGAAGTGAGCTTTATATTGAAGTAGTATGATTAAGTGATTCCCCACTGCAAAATTCTTTACAGAGGTCACTAATCATGGTAGAAAAAACAAATGTTCCCAAGGCTTAAAAGTTTGGAATATTGTGGGAATGAGAGGACATGTACTGGCTGATGGTTCAGTGGTCCCCCTTACCTGTAGGGGATATGTTTCAAGAACCCCTGTGAATGCCTGAAGCCACAAATAGTACTGAACCTTATATATACTATGTTTTCTTCATATACACACATACCTATGATAAAGTTTAATTTATAAATTTGGCACAGTCAGAGATTAACAACAATAACTGATAATAAAATAGAACAGTTGTAACAATATACTGTAATAAAAGTTATGTGAAAGAAAAATAAGGGTTACCTGAACACAAGCCCTGTAATACCAGGACAGTCTCTTTGATACCTGAGGCAGCTACTGTAAGTGACTAATGGATGAAGAGCATATGTAGCTTGTGGATACGCTGGACAAAGGGATAACTCACAATCCCGTGTGGGATGGAGCAGGATCATGCGAGATCTCATCATGATGCTGAAAATTGTGTGCAATTTAAACTTATGAATTGTTTATTTCTGGAACTTTTCATTTACTATTTTGGACTGTGGTTGACCATGAGTAATTAAAACATAGAAAGGAAAACCACAGATAACAGGGTGGAGGTTGGGGGTTGGGAGCTACTAGTACTTTATTATGGAAAAACAGAGGCCCATGGATTGGGAGACTTGAATTTAATGTACCAAGGAATTGGCAGCATCTCCCCAGGTCTCAGTGTGTTTAGCTCTAAATATAAAAGGTTACACTGTGATCCAAAAGTTCCTGCAAACTGTAGCATTCTCTGATATCCAGATGATATATTAAAAAAGTAACCATAATAGTAACAACAACAGCAGCTAAAACATAAGGCTCATGTGTACAGGTGCAGATAAGTGCAGTTCGAAGTCTTCTGAGTACAGAGGATCATTTAATCCTCACAATAATCCTATGAGATAGGTACTATTATTAGTCACATTTTTATGGTGAAGAAACTAAGGCAAAGAGAGTTTAAATAATTTATAAGGTAACACAGTTTCCAAATTGGTGGATGAAAGACTTGATCATCGGAGTGCAATGTCCTTGCTCTTACTTACCATATTTCATGGCCTATTGTTATTGTGGCTGAGTGTGTGTTTACTATATACTGTATCACTTTCCTCTTGCTTAACTTATTCTGTTTTTCCTTTTATTTTCTTTTTACTCATTTCTAATCACTAAGCATTTTGAGGCATTGTTCAGGCCTTTTCATTCAGTTGAGTGTAGTACATATCTTACTAATGAGAATAAGCTTTTGGGCTTGGTCCCAGTTGGACCTATCAGTAAGCACAGGGGAGAATTGTCCCCTGGCTGTGGCTTGCCACATTGATCCCATTTGGTGAAAGGGTACAAATGGGTAGATACAAGACTGTCACAGCTGGTGGCAGGGCCACTCAATGATTACAATCTATCCAGAGGAAGGTTAATGTGTTCTACCTTCTTATATTCAAGCAGAGATTATTGGGCACTACCCCACAATACTTCTCTGAATACTTATCTGAATTATTTCAAATAAAAATAATTCAGTCCAGCCGGCATGGCTCAGTGGTTGAGGGTGGACCTATGAACCAGGAGGTCATGGTTTGATACCAGGTCAAGACACATGCCCAGGATGCAGGCTCCATCCCCAGTAGGGAGCATGTAGGAGACAGCCAATCAATGCTTTTCTCTCATCATTGATGTTTCTAACTCTCTCCCTCTTTCTTCCTCTCTGAAATCAATAAAAAATATATGTTTTTTAAAAAGTAATTTATGGCATTCAGTCATGAAGCAGAATTCAGGTAATACCTCCCAGAAAATTTTCACTGTTAGGCATAGGAGCATGAGAAGACTTCGATTGCAATAGATGGTGAATTGACACATCACCGTTTACCTCTCAATGATAGCAGTTCAGCCTAGACTGCTAAGGGGCCAAAGCACAATCTCACCACCAGCAGGAGAGAGGAAGTTTATTAAATGTATAAGTCAGTCTTCAAGATATTTTTAATATCTCATTAATTTAACATTATGAATTTAGAATTTAAATAACTAAGATGTGGACTAGCCTGAACTTGAACCTTTTAAGATTTGAAATGAACTATTTTATACCAAAATAAATTAATGTTATAAATACCATTTCAGAGAAAAATTGTAACCCACTGGAAGACAGACTATTTTTAACCTGTCTCAAGTAATTATAAATTAATATTACAATCTGCTCTTTAAATTTGTTTTTCTTGAGGTTCTCTACTAGGTATCACTTTGCAGAAATAAGAGAAAAGGACTGAATTTGACAGCTTGGGGAACTGTTATTTCTAATTATTTTATTGAACAGCATAATTTAATATTTTTATATATGACATTATATGTGAAAGGAAACCTTTAAAACTTCTGCAAATCCATTTTCCTTAAGAAGAAAACTATTGTTGGCAAGAATAATTCATGTGCCTTGAAAACACTGACACATAACTTAGGAACTTATGGATCTAGAATTTGAGTAGAGATGGTCTGACTGCACCATCCTTGTTCTTAAATACCACTATGCACTGACTGTTGCTGCTCCTGGTGGTGGTGGTATGATGGTGTGTGTGTGTGTGTGTCTCTGTGTGTCTCTGTGTGTGTATGTGTGTGTGTGTGTGTGTGTGTGTGTGTGTGTGTTTTGCATACTGCATTCCTTTCCTCTTCCAGTGACTATTTTTTCCTTATTTTCTTTCTACCAGCATTTTGGGGCATTGCCTGTCATTCATTTGAGTTTAGGATATCTTACTAATGAGATATTTCTTCTGGGTTTGATCCAGAAGGGCCCATTGGTAAGGCCAGAGGAGAATTGTTCCTTGAATGTGGCCTGCCATAGTGACCACATTACACTGGATTGGTTGTTTGGGGTTCATTTTAATAACTATGAATTTTTAAGTTGGGGGAAAAGTCAGAAATTTCTATTTAATCTACCAAATTGTAACATTAAACATCTACTTTTAAAATATCATTACCTCTTTCTCTCAGTACTAATCTCTAATTAGGGAGCTTTTAAATGATTTAAAGTCCACTATTTCTAATCCTTTAGGTAATTGTTTTCTGCTCGCTCTTTCAAGAGAAGACATGTCCACAAAAATAGTAATCTATTTTTTTTCTATACTCAACAGAGGATATATATTTTTTAATTGGTTTTAGAGACAGAGGAAGGGAGAGAGAGAGAAACATCGATGTGAGAGAGAACCATCAACCAGTTGCCTCCTGAATGCACTGCAATTGGGGATGGAACCCAGAACCTGGAATTGTGCCTGGACCTGGAATTGAACCCACCATCTTTTGGTGTATGGGATGTCACTCCAACCAACTGAGCCACCCAGCCAGGGCAAAAATAGTAATTTCTAAAAAGAGACCAGAGAAAGAGTTTTTGAAAATCTGTGGTTTTGCCATTGGTGGAGTTTAATCATGTAATAGCCACAGTATTAATCAGATGAAATGTAGAGACAGAGAGCATGTCAAAGGAGCATCCCTGAACTTCCCTCATCAGGTAGGTACTATGGTATTTTATAGTCGAGGGAGCTGATGGCTTTAAAAGGTAAGTGACACACCAAAGACATGGTTATAGAGTTGTAGATTTTTCAGAGCTGGGACATTATAAACAAGGGCTCAAGAATTCAAGTCTCCTACCTGGAACTGTGTTCCTTTATTACTCTCTCATAATAACTGGAGAATGGAAACTCAGAGCTATGAACCATTTCACCATTTTTGAGGTGTGGTGGTGAGTGGACAGAGTGCTGCACTGGGTGGGTGAGAACCCCTGGATCCTGTCTCCAGCAAAGCTACCAAACACTTCTGAACATCATCTGCTTTATCTGAAAATGAAAGGATTGGATGAGATAAGTGACTTACTTATCTTATTGCCACATTAATGGACATTAACAACAACAAAAAATCTAGAGCCTTGTACCTATGAAAGGCAAAATGAGCATTGTTGGTGCCGGGGCTCTTGGTTTGCTGGGAAAATTCTAGCTGAGCCCTTTGGGACACCTCCCACATGGGGCATACTGCTAAATCATTGCTTTAGGTATCAACGTGGTGCACTGGATGAGCTCTGAGTGTCATGGTCAAAGTCAAAGAGACATAAGGGCTTTTCACTTTAGCTTGACCCCGTTAAACCTACTGGAGTATGACTTTGGCAATAAAAATCAAATATATTATCTCTGAGCCCTTCAGGGTTCTGAGGTTCTTTACAAGCAGAAGTCAAGGGGGAAATGAGATGGATTTTATTTTATGCAGTCCATATTAGGAATCTACTTGTCCAGGGCATATGTGACACGAGAATGCTAAAATGCACATCTGGGGCTCTGCAAACCTGATTTCACTTCACTTGGTGATGCAGCAGAAAGAACCATGAACTGACTATCAGAAGTCCTAAATAAGCAGGTCAAGTTCACCTTGGAAAGTTGGGTAGCAACTTAGGACCTATTTTCTCCGTTCTAAAAGTAGAGTTAGCAATGGATAATTTCTGAGTTTTCTTCTAGTTCTAGCAACTTGAGATTTGTGTAATGTTAGAACTTTTGAGACAGGCCATCAGGGTTCTTGTTGGTCAGACTACATCCTGGAGACAAATCAAGCACTAGTTTTTATATACCAAACTTTGATAAGGCTTTCAGCGGATTAGAGTCGTATAGGCAGAGCTTCTGAATTTGGCTGCCACTTGAAGCTAGGCTTTCTGATTGCATACTGAGGACAACACATTTAAAGTAAAACAAAAGAGCAATGGTATCTCTAAATCTTATAGTTTAGCCCTTTAGCGAGGGTTTACACGTGGAACTGTTAAGGCTTTAAGTCATATTCAAAATTGACGAAGTGCAGTCAGATCCAAAGGTGGTTGGGAGATTTAATGTCTTATGGAAAGTTAAATTGATTAATATCACCACTTGATCTGGTGTATCTTCCAAATGTGGAATGCAATCTCCATTCCTCCACTGTGTTCCATTGATAATTGAGTCTTGTTAAATGCAATCACACACTTTTCCCGAGGTCCAAAATAAGATAGGTAGTCAAATCATGCAACTGCATTCTTTTTCTGAGCATCTTTTTATTGTATAAGCTTATATTTATATCATATTTTACATAGTCTTATTCACTATTTCATGTGATCATCACAATAGCCTTACCTGATAAACTGTAAGTAAAAATGGTATTTCCATTTTAAAGAAGAAAAGCTGAGGTTCAGGTGCCAAGGTCACATGTCTAGAAATGACCACACTTTTCATTACCAATGAATGTATGGTTCATTCTACTATTCAAAGGGCATCCTTGTGCAAGGTGGGTGAATATTTGTAAGCTCCTCACTAATAGCTAAATGTTGGCATGTCAGAGGGAATTACTCAGAAAAAAAACACACAATGTGAATGATTAATCTAAGTAGTGATAAAGGATATTAATGATTAAAGAATACTTTGGAGAAGAATATTCTCTATATTGTCATACAATTTTTAAAATATTTTTGATGAGTGTAAAGTATGCAAAAAATACCTAGATAAAATAAAATGAAGCTGTAGAGATGGAAGAAGATGAATGTCTCAGAAAGAAAAAAATTTATAAGGAAAATCAGAGGATCTGGAGCAGAAATAACTAAAGAAATTTAACTATAGTGCAATTACATTGCTCGTTACTGTGGTTTATTTTCTCAACGTTTGAATTTCTCAATGAATACACTGAATTCAATGCTGTCCCCTTCAGAGAAATTATCATGAGAGGCTATATACTTATTCCATTCATGCTGCCTGTTACTTAAATTATTTATTGAACTTCACTTTTATAATTGCCTTCTGAAGTGGACACTTTCTTTTAAATACTCTCAGTGCTATTTTGGATAAAGTCAGAATTATTCAGAGCAATAGAGGTAATTTATTTCTCTCCCTTCCCCTTTTCTTCCCTCTTTCCTTTCCTCCCCCCCCCCCGCCCCAATTATCCTTTCCTCCCTCCCTCTCTTTCTTTCCCCTTCTTCCCTTCTTCTTTCCCATTCTTTTCCCTCCTTCTTCTTCCCCTTTATTGTTTTCTCCTAAAAAAAGAGACGAAAGTAAATTTGTTGCATCTTATAAACCTCTGAATATTTCTAGAAATTATTCTAAGCAATGCAGTGTTGTTGTAGTAACAACATATTTCCCAAGTAAATTATGTTGGGTACTCAAATTCTGGTTTGTTTGTTTAAAATATTTTATTTTATACCTTTGTAATTATAGTCCCTGAAATGAATGATATAGGGATTTGGTTGAAGTTGTTGAAAACTACAGGAGACATGACTGTTATCTTCTAACTAGTGATGGGCTTGAGCAAGCATCACTGAGTGAGAGATGAGGAGCAGTGCAGCATATGGAGGGGATGCATGCCATGTGGAGCATTGGGTTGAATTAGTGGTGCTACACTTTTATCAATTGGAAGTTCCCAGAGAGAGCAGCCAAGGGATAATGGAGGGAACTTGAAGCCATAGCATATGATAACTACATGAAGGATCTGGGGATAATAAACCCAATGTGGCATATGAGAATCAGGATGTTATGGGAGAGAGGACATGGGACTGGGAATGTGGCTTAAAATGTTATTTCTGCTTCCAATTAGCTGTGGAACATTGGGCAAATAATCCGACCTCTCTTATCAGTCTCCTTAAAAGTGTGCAACTTAAATGAGCTTAAGCTTTCTTCAAAGATTAAAATTTATTTTATAAGGGATGCATGATAAATGTCTTCAAATACTTCAAGAGCTCTCATGCGAAAGAAGGTTTAGACCAAAACTGTATAATATCTAAGGAGGAGTCCAGGCTCAAGGGCTTGCAGGGCAGCAGTGAGATGGCTACCTTGAGGATGGAGAGTAGTGATGAACTCCCTATCAGTGGGAGTATTCAAAAAGAGCTGTGAGGCCCAAGTGTATGATGCTATAGACAGGAAGTATAAACTGTAAGAAGTGGTGAGCTAGTTGATTATGTATGTTTCTTTGAATTCTGAGATTCTAGGATCTCTACTCTGTGATCTTAAGGGTTCTTCCTGGTTACATTTGTGAAGCTACACAAGACCAGAGAATGAGAGGCTTAAAAAATCCCAGGCAGCCCTAGAAGTGAGAAGAGATCCATGGGAGTTTGGCTTATGATGCCTAGTCATCTTTATCATTGCCTAAACCAGGGATGGGAAACTTTTTTCTGCCAAGGACCATTTAGATATTTACAACATCATTTACTTAAGATAATTCAATTAACATAACTTTAAGTTGCCTCCTGATGCTTTCTTCTTCTCCCCTTCAGTGTAATATTAGGAAATCATTGTTGGCCATATCTCCAAAGCCCTTTAGGACCTCGTGTCAGTGATAAGATACCCCCTTTGCTTCTTAGCAGAGACACATCTCACAGTAGCATCAGGCTGAGGCTCCAGAATAGCATGTCTTGTGGACACAGAGCTAATCATTATTGATTCTTTGGGCCATTATGGTAAAGGGACATTAATTACCATCAGCACAGTTGAACTAATTTGGTTGTAATGAGCATGCCTGTGGAAATTCCCAATGAGGGAACTCTTCAACAGATCAGAGTGGCCAACAAGGTAGAGTGTAGGTGCGGGTGTTGTGGAGAAAGAATTTCATTGGTCTGATTCTAGTTATTTCCAGAGTTTCTGCTATAAGCCTGTGCCTAGAACTCTCTCTCTGTGAAATGCCTCTCCCTCATTCTCCCTTTGCCCCCAGCATTTTCTATTCACAGTGTACAGTACAATAGTCCTAGTTCCCAGGTGCATCTTGTGGAACCAGATCCCTGACTGCTTGACTCATCTCACATCTCTTAGAAGTATGGACTAGGCTGGATCTTAGCAAGAGTTCAAAAGCCTATGAATATCTCTGGTAGGGGGTGAGACCCTAAGCTCCAATATGCCACCTTTCTTAGCAGAAAGTTGTCATGGTACATTCCCACTTTCTTTTCTTGTTTCTACCACCTTTATTCCACTGCTTTTAAAAATAATTGTTAACACAATGAGAGTGCACTATGCACCAGGTCCCATGGTGAGTTATCACATTTAAGCCGATAAACCCAATAAAGTAAATTTCTTTATTACCCCAGTTTTGTAGATAAGGAAGAAGAGTGATGTTCAAAAGGCTAAGTGATTTGCTCAAAGTCATAGATATAGACTAAATTCAAACACGGTGCCCTTATTTCAAATTATTATATTATCTTCTCACTAGAGGCCTGATGCATGAAGATTAGTGCAAGAATGGGCCTTCCTTCCCACCCCTGGCCGCTTGTGCCTGTGTATGCAAATTAACCTGCCATCTTTGTTGGGTTAATTTGCATACTCACTCCTGATTGGCTGGTGGGCATCGCAAAGATATGGTCAATTTGCATTTTTCTCTTTTATTAGTGTAGATATTATTCCTATGATGTGAAAATTTGATGACTCTATTGAGTAACCAAAAGTTTGAGGGGTACCACATTTTCACATATATTTATATATCTATCTATGTGTCTATCTCCATCCACCTTTGTCTCTTTCTTCCTAGCTATCTTGTTCTTGACATACTTTCTTCATACTTTTAATCTTTCTTTTATTTTATCTTCACAGGTATCTGATCAATGTCACTTTTGAGGGGAGAAATCTGTCCTTCAGTGAAGATGGCTACCAGATGCACCCGAAACTGGTGATAATCCTTCTGAACAAGGAGAGGAAATGGGAGAGGGTAGGACATGTCTTTGGCAATTCTCAAGCACACTAGAGTGGAATGGGTGGAAAGTTTGCAAAACATTAAATGAAAGCAGTTTCTTGGTTTTGCTCTCTGAGGCAGGGAGCAAGAAATCAATACTTTGAGAACACAGAAGAAGCCATTTCTCAAACTCGTATCTTCATATTCTTGCTACATTGGTTAATCAAATGATTATTTTTTATATATTGCCCTTTTTATTAGTATGGTGTTGTCTGAATCATGACTTTGTTTTAAAGAAAGGTTGTGCATGTACCATGTAACACATTTTGGTGAAGAAACCGTGTCAGTGATACAATTTAGAAGTCGTGTCCTACACAATACACTGGGGAGGCCTAATTTATGAGCATACAGGTGTGGATTTACAGTGATGAGGCTTGCCATGCAAGTCTTTTCTCAGGCTCTCTCCCACTGCCAGCTAATCACAATGTCTAAAATTCTACCATTAGAAATTATGGCCTAGGTTTAATTCCCAGGTCCTCTACTAACCATCTTATCTACTTAGGGACCTTGTACAGTTCTCTTCACCACTTGTGCCTCCACTTCATCATCTGTAAAATGGGAATAATAATAGCACCCACCATTATCACAGGGTTGTTATGAGGATTAAATATTATTATACTAGTGGTCCGGTGCACGGAATTCGTGCGGGGGGAGGGGGTGGTCTCCCTCAGCCCGGCCTGCACCCTCTCCAATCTGGGACCCCTTGGGGGATATCTGACTGCCGGTTTAGGGATTGGGCCTAAACCAGCAGTCAGACATCCCTCTCGCAATCCAGGACTGCTGACTCCTCACCACTCGCCTGCCTGCCTGCCTGATCACCCCTAACCACTCTGCCTGCGGGTCTGCTCGCCCCCAAACTGCCCCCCTTGCCAGCCTGATTACCTCCAACTGTCCCCTCTGCTGGCCTGCTTGCCCCCAACTGCCCCCTCGCTGGCCTGCTCACCCCAACTGCCCCCCCCACTTGCCTGCCCACCCTGCCAAGGCTCTATTATCAATGATGCTCAGAGGGAGGCCCTGGCCACCCAGCTGGGGCTCTGGGATCAAAGGCAGAGTAGAGGCAGGCATTTCCCACCCAGCTGGCACTCCGCCACTAATCCTGGCCCACAGGGAGGCCCTGCCCACCAGGCCTGGGCTCACCATTGATCCCCGCCCACACAGAGGCCCTGCCCACCCTGCTGGGGCTCTGGGATCAATGGCAGAGCAGAGGCAGGTATTTCCCACTGGCCTGCACTCAGCCATTAATCACCACTCACAGGGAGGCTCTTTCCACCCAGCCTACGCTCTGTGATCAATTGCCGCCCACAGGGAGGCCCTGCCTGCCCTACCCACCCTGCCAGGGCTCTGTGATCAATGCTGTGCAGAGGGAGGCCCTGGCTACCCTGTTGGGGCTCTGGGATCAATGGCAGAGCAGAGGCAGGTGTTTCCCACCTGGCCTGTGCTCCACCATTAATCCCCAGACCATCATCCAGAAAGTCTCCCGTCTAATTAACATATTAACCTTTTATTAGTATAGATGTAAACAACTTGAAAAGGTGCCTGGCACATAGTAGGTACTCTACAGGTATGAGCTTTTATTATTGTTCCTGATTCCTATTCAAGTACAAATGGTCCTGAGAGTAATGCCATCACTGGTATTTCTCAAAGTATGTTCTGCAGGACCCTTGAGATGCTTTATTGAAAAATGGTTCTGCAGATAAATAAGGTTGGGAGATGCTACCTACTCTTTCTCATCCTGAGAGATTCTCAGAACATGTTAGCAATTGAAAGTTCAGAGGTATCTTGTAGCAAAAAAACCGAACAAACATATTTTATATTATTTAACTTGTCATTTCCAAAATTTATTTTAACACAACACCCCTTTGTTCCTGAAATTCATATTCTGTGAAACACGTTGGGAAACATTGATTTAAGGCAATTTCTACAGACTCCATGGACCGATAGGCTGAGAGCAGGCTTTAAGATGTCAGCGTGACTCTGACCAGGATGGAAACCAAGCTATATATTTCGACAGAGTAGCCAGGAAAAGAGGCCAGAGATCAACTTAAAATTCATGGCCTTGTTACAGAGAGCCCTGGACAGATAGTATATGACTGCTCACCTGTGAAACTGGGCATATGTAGCTCAGGTAGTGGAACCTAGGACCTTATTCTTCAGATTGAAAGACCTCCATCTGTCATGTTTTTCCTCATTTCAGGGACAGTATAAGGCTTACATTATGCCTGGTGTTCTTGATTAAAGTTGCCCGCCCTCCTCTGAGTTATCATTTGTTCAGAAATGGTTCTTCCCTGGGCTCCTGCTCTTCATCCCAATCAAGCTGATTTTCACTGCTGCTGTAGAGACAAAATAATTTAAGAAGTATGCTGGGACCCTCGTGTATAATAGGCACTTCTGTACATCTCCAGAAGAGGAGTTATTAATAACTGAGGCTTCAGGCATGGATCAGAAGACGTCCAGCTGGGGTAGCTTTTGTGCGGTAGACTCATGATTACTGTCTCAAGTATGGGGCATCTCAAACTGTCCTTTCTTAAAGAGACACTACTTACTGTTACTCGTGCTGACTTCTCTTCCTTAGGCTGGAATCTGAGGCCTGCGGTTCCCACCCCTTTCCAAAACTAGATTCTCGTCCCTGGAATTTGGATCCTCTCCCTTTTTTATCACTTCTACCTTTATTCTAGCTCTTGAATGTATTCCTTACTTTTTCTCTTATCCAGGAACAAAGTGATTGTGATATGTATGCCTTCTTGCCTCTTGATTCCCACATTTGTCCATTCAGATCAGCCCTTAAACATGGATGCAGAATAGGCTTCCTAAGGCATAATTATGATTATGTTTTTTATTTGTCCAAAACCCACTCAAAGGTTCTGTGGTTTATGGATTGGGTCTAAACTTTACTCTTTCATTCAAGGCTCTGGTCTACCTTCCAACTCCTGTCTTTCTCTTCTTCTTTGTTTCCCGTCTACCATCAAGCTATGCTGGACTCCTCTCTGTCCTGAAAGTGTGCCCCTGTATGTACAACATGTCATGATGTTTTCTTTTCCTGGGATGAATTGTACAATTATACAAATAATAACCAGCCTTTGAAACTCAATTAAAATGTTGCTGTCTCCTTCCCTGATCTTTGACCGAAATTTAATCTTACTCCCTCATCCCTTGTAGGGTTTGCCTATACCTATGTTGTAGCACTCATCACATCTGCCTGTGTTAGGGCTGTGTGCATGCATGCTTCCGGCGGCCAGAGGATGTCTTTTATTGTGTCCTCGCAGCAACCTGGAAGAGTGTTACATTGAGCAGTTCAATAAATATTTGTCCAATGAATGAGAACCATTACATAACACAAGAGTCTAAAATCCATCATTAAGAATCCAAGTTTATGCTATTGCCCTTGATACAGTAGCTGGGTTTTTGTTGTTTCTGGTGGTGGGAAATAAGATCTGTGTGTAGGCTGAGTTTTCATAGATCATACTTTAAATATACTAATGGAACTTATTATTTAAAGAAATTCTGTGGTTAATCATTTTGTAAAGCATTTGGAGAGGGGTTGAAATCACAGAATAGAATATTTTCGTATCGACTTGGTTAAATCAGGGAACACTGCTGGGGAGAGATCTTTAGTGTTCACTGAGTTCACAGAGCCACACAAGTTCTAAACCAGGAGGCTCTTGTTAGGGCTCTCTGGTGGGCAGGAAGGGGTGGCAGGAGACAGGCACAGTTCCAGGGCATGTCTGAGATGTGGTGAAATCACACTGTGGGAAGTTGTACCTTTTCTTCCACAGTAACCCAAGCCCCAGCATTGTTCTGCATTCTCCGGATTCCTGATACCACTCCTGCAGGTCCCTCCTTGTGGTCCAGGGGAGCTTTAGTATATGTGGACTCCAGAGAGTCAGGCACCAGGGCAGGATCTTACAGTGAGGAAATGGATACTGGGAAGATAACTTGGGGTGGTGAACACACAACACACTCTTCTGATGATGTGTTGTAGAATTGTGTACCTGAAACCTGTATAATTGTGTTCACCAGTGTCACTCCAATAAATTCAAAGAAAGGGGGAGGGGGAAGAAGATAAGCAGGAAAGGAATCTAGGTTTGTGGAAGAAACATTGGCTAGGAGACTGGACTCTCAGCCATGCTCCTAACTGGCTGTGTGACCCACTCTTCTCACTTTTCTAGATCTTTCTTTCCTGGTGTCTAAAATCGAGGCATGAGATTAAGAAGATTTGTAGGGTCCTTTCCAACTCTAACTTCTGGGATTAAAAATTCACATTGTAAACAGGCGCTTGGAATGAAAATCAGGTGAGAGCTGGAGCATACAAAAGAAACCCGAGTCTGTTTTTAAGGACAGTAGCTCCCAGGACAAAGCGTCATTCTTGCCATTTAAATAAACATCACCTCATCAGAAGGCCTTCCCTGTTGACTTGAGACAAAGTAGCCACCCAGTCACTCTATCACAACAGTTTATTTTAATTTTAATTGTCTTCAATATACTTATTATCTGATGTTTGCTCATTTGACTGCTGTTTGTTTATTGCCTGTCTCTTCACACCAGGATGAACACTCGATGGGAACAAGGATCTTGTTTTTGCTTCCTTTAGTTCTTACACTAAGAAGAGTGGACACTTGAGAGATAATTGTTAAATAGATGAAGAATCCATAGGCATAGGAGATTTAGAGTATTGACCAGCCACTTTATTTCTACACGAAAGTCTCCCATTTAGATAGAGTGGTTTACTGAAGGGAGCATGAGAGCAGGTACGGTGCCCGCCTTCAGAGTGAGTGCTCCGAGTGCCAGCAGAGGACTGGTGGACAGTCTTCAGTGGGCTCAGTGTCCAGTGGACGCAGGCCTGACCACGGTTAGCAAGCAGGTCCAGGAAGGCGAACGTGTGATGGGATTTCATAGGATTTTTAAAAGTAGTCTCAAAGGTACTATATTATAAATGTGGTTTATTTTCAAAAGACTTGAAGTCCTGGCAACATAGTCTATGGGACTGAGCATGGCTTTGGAAATCAGAAAGAGCCCAGTTTATGTGGCCATTTATCAGCTGTATAAACCAAGCCACTGATATTACCTGAGTCTCTTTCCATGTTGTAAAATAGGGCTTTGTGTAAGGCTGTTATAAGATTAAAGGAGACTTTATAGTAAAACAACAGTTAGTAGTGACTGAAATACAGCCAGTATCCAACAAGTATCATTTGGTAGTTCCTACTCTCCTAGTGTAATTTTTTAAGGTAATATTTACTCATGGCTTAAAGTCAAATGGTATAAAAAAAAGTCAAATGGCCCGACTGGTGTGCCTCAGTGGTTGAGCATTGACCCATGAACCATAAGGTCATGTTTTGATTTCCGGTCAGAACACATTCCAGGCTGTGGGCTCAATTCCTAGTAGGGGGTGTGCAAGAGGCAGCCAATCGATAATTCTCTCTCATCATTGATCTTTCTGTCTCTCTTTCTCCCTCTCCATTCCTCTCTGAGATCAATAAAAAATATATATATTTTTTAAAAGAATGTCTTCTTATCATCTGTGATCCTTGGTTCCTTCAGGCCTCTCCTAGAGCAGTTATTATTTCTAATGTCTCATGTATTCACTCTGAAAATATTCCAAGCACATACAAATTTTGTATATGAACTCACCAACCTCCTTTTTTAAAAACAAGTAGTACCAGCTCTTGTGAGCCTTTGATGGGATACTATGTAAGGAGCCACTAAGGAGGATAGGGGTGCAGCTAGCATAGCAATGGGATCTCTAGATCAGATTATGTTCACAGAAAGCCAGTACCTCACTCTGGTATGTAGGAATGTGGAGAAGAACATTTAAAAAGGAATGTACACACACACACACACACACACACACACACACACACACATGCAGGCATAGCATGGTAAGTTGGAGTGGTGAAAATTAATTGTGTGCCAGGTAGGTTCATTTGTAAGTGGGGAATGGCTTCATAAACTTACATTAAAAATAGTCTGGCACCAAGAAGCAGTTCCAACAAGCATCCAGGCTTCTGTCTTTATCAGAGCCTCTCATGATTTGCTTCATTGCCACTGCTCTCTGCTTCCATTTAAATGATCCTAAAATGGGGATAATAAAAATGAAATGCAGTGGGGGTGTGTTCTGGGTAATGACTTCAAGAAATGATGATGGTGCATTTTTAGACTATAAGATGTAAACAGGCCTTAAAGGGACTGAGCCAGAATAGCAGAAGGATAGGCATGATTTCCATCTCTGCTTGTCTTTGCCCCAAAGAGGCAAAATATGTACTTTAGAAGCCCACTCCCTCTTCCCTGCCTCCACCTACCAGAAGATGGCCTTCCTTACATAGGTCATGGTTGGGTCATTCTTTGGGCTTCACAATCCCCAGCTATCATTTTAGGCTTGCAATACCCAGGAGACAGCACTAACTCCAGGTATGAGTGCTCTGGTGATACTAGCACCGAAGGACTAGGGCAGTGGTCGGCAAACTGTGTCTCGCGAGCCACATGTGGCTCGAGAGCCGCGGTTTGCCCCTCTGTTGACTAATGAGTTTGCCGACCACTGGGATAGGGGCTTAATCACAAGGAACAACAACAGCCTGTAATTATTGGAATCGAGAGTCTAGGTCAGTGGTCGGCAAACTCATTAGTCAAGAGCGGCAAACCGCGGCTCTCGAGCCACATGTGGCTCGCGAGACGCAGTTTGCCGACCACTGGACTAGGGTGGCCCATTTGGTGATAGTACAATTGAAGTTAATCACTGCTATGACATATTCCACTTGAAAGCCATTGACTGGTAAAATAAAACAGCCTCTCCATCCACTCACATGACTATATGCACACACACACACACACACACACACACACACACATACACATAGACTCACTCATGTACAAATGGACAGACTGCTCATGAACACAGGGACCACATCTGTTTGGTTTTCCACTATGTGTCTGTGCCCAGCATAGTGTAAGACTGTAAAGTAGGCCAGTAAGTATTTGGTGATGCCCAAACACACCTGTACAAGCCATGTTTTGCTCCAGCCTCATAGGAGAGGCTAGGGAATAGCCCTGCTCTCTCCAGACTCTGTGGAAGGTGTCTGAGAGGTGAAACAGAAGCTCCTCATGCTCGACATGTTTGTTCTGGATCTCCTGATACTGCCATTTGACAATATGCTATTTTTGCTGACTTAGAACTGAGTACTAATATGCATTATTGGATTAAGGGATTATAAAACAGGATCTTTGGAGAAAGTCTGTGGGAATTGGGGTCATTAGGGGGAGAAGAAAAGGCACTGACGTGATGGCATACTCTCCTTAAATGTATGAATAATTATTGTTCCAAAGGTTGAGATCAGCTGTTCACTTTCTCCTCTGAGACAGAACCAGAGTAAGTGGGCTTAAGATCAAGCAGAGGGGATTTATATGAGCTATAGGGAAAGTTTCTTAATAGAGAGATGTGTTGAGTATCAGAACTGTTAACAACAGGAGGGATGACATAGAATATGTTCTTATCGCTCTGTAATGTACAGTCCTGCCCCCGAACCAATACATGAACTACATGATGTTGAGAGTTTTCCTTCCTCCCTTTCCTCCCCTTTCCTTTCTTCTCACACATAATTATTGAGTACCTACCATGAGCCACCATCAGATTAATGTTGTAGTTTTCCTAGTGTCTGAGGGCCGGGGAAAGGACACTGCAAAGAGAAGAGTGCTTATTGTGACACTTAATATTTCTATAACCTAGGTTGATTGTTAAATTTTATTATTTGGTATGGAATAATAATTGGGTGGATGTTTCATATTGCTTGATTAGTAAGGCTCTGCTCATAAACATTTTCTTTATGATGATGACTTACAGACAGGGTACCAGATTACACATTTTTGGCTATCTTTCT
Source organism: Eptesicus fuscus (assembly GCF_027574615.1). Lineage (NCBI taxonomy): Eukaryota > Metazoa > Chordata > Mammalia > Chiroptera > Vespertilionidae > Eptesicus > Eptesicus fuscus. Next base: position 82,942,318 of record NC_072479.1, read on the forward strand.
GAGTTGTAGTTATCATCGATTCTCACATCCAAGAGTTCCATTCTTCTTGTTCCCTGAGCTCCAAGAGCCAAGCCCATCCTCTTTGCCTATACTGGTTTTGGAGTTCCAGAAAGAGATCACTGGGGGCCAACACCTGGGAATAGGAGGTGTGCCCTTAACCCACAAACTCTCAGCACTGCTGTTAGACTTAATCCATAAAGTGCAGCTTCTACCCCCATGCACGATTGTAAAATAATTTGAAGAGAAGAGCAGGATGTAATGAGGGAATAGACTTCAGAAATCTCATTTCAGAAAGGCTGGTTGTCTTTGTATATTTATCGTGAGCCACCGAATGAGGGATAAAACAGTAAGATAATATTGGTCAGCTCTGCTTTTGAAACCTGCACATGCTGGTGGGGAGAAAAAACAGAGTTGAACCCAGAGACAGGAGTTCTGACTTAACCTTGACTTAAGGAAACACGGTAAAGAGGAACATGTCTCCAGAGCACAAATATGACTTTCATCCATCTTGTTTAAATTTTATTGAGATTTTTATTCCATGACAGTTGTTTATGGTTGGCTCCCGAGTCCTCTGCACTATCTTTCTAATTCCTAGGCGATAATGTTTTGTCAGTAGTGGTATTGAAAGAAATATTAGTATAGAGGTTAGAGGATTCTTGTGTTAATATAGAGGTTAAAACATATTTATGATTTTCTTATTATGAAGGTAATTGACACTTATTAAAGCCATTATGAGGGATAAAATAAAAGTTACCTGTATATACACAAACAAAGAATTAGCATTTACATTTATTCTATTTCTTACTGGTGTTTTATTTCTGTGCATATTGTATTTATAGTATGTGTGAATTCAATGTGATGCAATAGAACTGGGAACATAACACAGGATGGGGAATAAGTAGGTTTAGAGTTCTGAGTACATGAAACATAGAGTTTATTCTTGTATTATTATTTATTAATTTTTGTGTTATTTTCCATATGAACAGCTGTAAACCTACTTTTGCTCCACTCTGTATGTGAACAGTTTGCAATCTGCTTTTTTTCTCTTACTATGATATGATAGACCTTTTCCTCTTTATGAATATTATCCATAAGCATGAAATTTAATGACTACCTAATAGTCCATTATTAGGATAGATCATGCTTCTCCAAGCTGATCCCTCATGATTAGATATTTATATGTATGTTACACAGAGACTCTGCTTCTTATATAAAAACAATTTCTGAGTTTGTTTTTTTTTTATTGATTTTTTACAGAGAGGAAGGGAGAGGAATAGAGAGTTAGAAACATCGATGAGAGAGAAACATCGATCAGCTGCCTCCTGCACACCTCCTACTGGGGATGTGCCCGCAACCAAGGTACATGCCCTTGACCGGAATCGAACCTGGGACCCTTGAGTCCGCAGGCCGACGCTCTATCCACTGAACCAAACCGGTCAGGGCCAATTTCTGAGTTTTTGATAGTCCAACTTTGATGCCATAAGACTGCTTTTCAAGGCAATAATGTTTGGCCACTTTCTTTGTTATCTAACAGTCCTGAATGTTAAAAAGACAGCCTTTAATTTGAGAATTACTTAGGTTATATTCAGTCACTAGCAACCAGTGGACACATATGCAGTTGGTGGGGAAGGTGCTCCTCTGTGATTTCTGGTCTTCGGAGGATTTTTCCCTTTCTGATCTTTTGATTGGAGGTGCTGTCCTCTAACTTTGCTGATGACAATATTTTTTTCTTTGGTAGTTACATCACACAGAGAAAGGGATTGGCTATGTGTTCTGTGTCTGCAATTTTTATCATATGGGACTATTTTCTTGAGGGTCAGAGGCTTGTAAAATTCAGGCCTGTGTTCCCAAGAAACTAGTAGGGCTCATGTTTGATGTGACATTCCTTCTGGTGCTATTTCTTTTCTTTCTTTTTAAAAATATTTTTATTGACTTCAGAGAGTGGAATGAGAGGGAAAGAGAGATAGAAACATCAATGATGAGAAAGAATCATTGATCAGCTGCCTCCTGAATGCCCCACACTGGGGATCAAGTCCACAACTCAGTATGTGCTATGACCAGTAATTGAACTGTGACCTCCTGGTTTGTTCATAGGTTGATGTTCAACCACTGAGCCACAGTGGCCAGGCTTTCTGGTGCTATTTCTATTCTTTCTGCCACAAGTGACACAGGAAGAAGGGAGAGCAATCCCCTTTTCTCACCAGTGGGTAGGGCATGTGGCTAACTCACATACCCACAGGCTGATGTGCCTAAAGACTGACTGGAACTTGATAGCAGGTACTACTCTTTTCATAGCTTTATGTATTCCCCACTAAACAAGCTACTCTGTGCATATCCTATCTAATAAAAGAGTAATATGCAAATTGACTGTACCTCTGCTATACCCACAAGCCATGCACACCAGCCAATTAGGAGTGAGTATGCAAATTAAACCAACCAAGATGGCTGCGGCCACGGAGCGAGCAGGAGGCTTGGGTTTTCCTGGCAATGGAGGAAGCCAAGCTTCCTGCACACCCTGGCTGGCCCAGGCCTCCGCTGAAGGCTACAAAGTTTCAATTACAGAAGCTAAATAAATCCCAACAAAAATGGCTGCGGCCACGGAGAGAGCAGGAGGCTTGGGTTTCCCTGGCGATGGAGGAAGCCAAGTTCCTGGCCTGCCCTGGCCTCTGCTGAAGGCTACAGAGTTTCAATTATAGAAGATAAATAAATCCCAGATGCCAGGGCCTCCACTTGGGTCGCCAGGGGGCATGGCCGGCCTGCAAACCACTACACGCCCCTCGCCCAGGCCACCCCATACTCCAAGGGAACCCCTACCCTGATCCAGGACACCCTTCAGGGCAAACAAGCTGGCCCCCACCCGTGCACCAGGCCTCTATCCTATCTAATAAAGAGTAATATGCAGATTGACCTTCACTCCAACATGCAAGATGGCTGTCCCCATGTGGACACAAGATGGCTGCCACAAGATGGCCAGCAGGGGAGGGCAGTTGGAAGGGATCAGGCCAGCAGGGGAGGGCAGTTGGGAAGGATCAGGCCAGCAGGGGAGGGCAGTTAGGGGTGACCAGGGCTGCAGAGGAGGGAAGTTGGGGGTGAGTGGGCCTGCAGGGAAGGGCAGTTGGGGGGACCCAGGCCGGCAGGGGAGAGCAGTTGGGAGGGGGGGACCAGGCCTGCAAGTGAGGGCAGTTAGGAGTGACCAGGCCTGCAGGGGAGGGCAGTTAGGCATCAATCAGGCTGTCAGAGGAGTGTTTAGGGGGTGATCAGGCTGGCAGGCAGAAGCTGTTAGGGTCAATCAGGAAGGCAGGCAGGCGAGCAGTTGGGAGCCAGCAGTCCTGGATTGTGAGAGGGATTGGGCCTAAATGGGCAGTTGGACATCCCTCGAGGGGTCCCAGATTGGAGAGGGTGCAGGCTGGGCTGAGGGACATAACCCCCTGTGCATGAATTTCATGCACTGGGCCTCTAGTATTAATATAATATCGACATTTTCTGGGATCTCAAGTTTTACATTAAAGTATAATATCTGAATGTCCTTCATATACAAGCAAGCCTCTGCTGACCTAGCACCAGGAGATCTTCCACTGTGAGGTTTTCCTACAGTGATGATGGATTTGTACTAGTCCACACACAGTCTCTCTCCATAATCCCTGTTTATGAGAGCTGGCCAGGAATAGGGTAAAAGTAATTCATGTACACAGGGAGAGAGGCTCTGACCTTGGCATGTTAACTCTGTTAATAGGACTGCAGAACAAGATTTGAAAGGAAGTGTTGGCCACTTAAGACAACAAATTGTCTTTAAGAATTAAAGCTATTAATAAAAAACATGGATATAAATCTCCCACAATAGCCATAGATCTCAGACTATTCGGGGTGATTGTATTATTTCCTCTATTAGCTTAGTTCTGTTCATCATACACACACACACACACACACACACACACACACACACATTCAGTGAAGAGAGAGAGAGAGAGAGAGAGAGAGAGAGAGAGAGAGAGAGAGAGAGAGAGAGAGAGAGATGAAATCTTAAGGTTGCTTGGAAGCTGTCACCTCACCTGTGATCCAGGGTCCAGGTGTTTCCTGCCCATGAAGACGTCCCACTGCTGCTTCTAAAGGCATTTCAGGTCACAGCTCCATCAGCTAAATGTTCAGAAGGTTTAAATGTAAAGTGAATCTGTGCCAGGGGAGCAGTGAGTGGAAAAATGTGATCCTGGGGAGGCAAATACAGAGGAGAAGGGCACACATAGAGGGCAGTGGTCAGGAGAGGGAGAGACTTTAGGGGGAAGGAAGCCATTCTTCATGCCATATTTGCCAGGTGCACAGCATTCCTATTTACACCAGCCTCCTCTAGGTATCCTTCCACATTCTTCTACTTCAACAGTTTGGTGTGAAATATCTTCTAAGATCATTGTTTTCAGCTATTCTTGGAATAATGTGTGCCAGTTTTCTTTATTCAGCCCATAGGGAAGGGAGCTTGCTGGCAAAGGAACAGAATATCAACCCTCAGGTAGAATTTCTGGTGGATAGTTAAGCCACCTCAGCATTCTCTTTATAGACTAGTGAAAAAAATTCTGTTTTCCCAATAGGAGCTGGGAAAGATGTACAATTCTAGAACAGTCTATCTAGCTGGAGATTAAGGGATTTTAAAAAGATTTGGCCATTATCACATCTGACATTTATATAACACCTTACTAACCATATGGTGAAAAAGTTTAGTATATATGATCTTGTTTTGATTCCTATCTTTGGGAAATACTTGTGTAAATAAGTAAACTGAGGCTCAGAGAGCTCCCATGATTTGCTGAAATTCCCTCAGCTAAGCAGTGGCAGAACTGGCTGGAGTCATTTACATCTAGCTCCATTTAAGTCCAGGATACTTTGTGCCTTAACACACAGTATGAGAGCACAACTAGGCTAATAGGGTCAAAGCACAGCAATCTCAGTGGGAATAAGTTTGTAGACTAGAAGATATCACACCCTGGAAACACGTGGGCCACATCATCTAAGAGTTTTTAAACTAAGTATTAAGAAATGGTCCTGATGGGGCAAGGAGAGTAGTTAGCCCAGACAGTTATTGGCTGTTTCAGTGTAACATTTTCCTGTCAAAAATGATAAATGAAGGAGGGAGGGAGGCAAGAAAGATAAAGACAACAAAAAAGCCTCCTGTATACCCTACATCCCTATACCCTCTCACTATCTTTTATTAAACACACACTCTCTTTTCAGTTGAGAACAAGAACCTATCTCCTCAAATGGTGAGGAAAGATCTTTCTTTCAATAACAAAGGCCATAACTACCTATAAAAGCAGCTGTCTAGGTCCTGATTGCACAGAATGATAACTCTAGGAAAGAGTTATCATTAAAGCTCCTCTAAAATGCAGCCACCACTGCAGCCACTGTAGCCGTATAGCCCTGTTGATCAGACATCTGCTGGAGATGCAGATAAATGCAGAAACACCAGGGGGAATTTAAAATAGTTGACCTACAAAACAGTCCTTAAATCTGAGGAGGAGAGTGATGTGATTTTTAACTTTGTTTTTCATAAAACACAACCAGCCAAATATTTTGTGAACTCAATTAGCTATGAGAGAGAAGTTTTGAGATTTCATAAAACTAGGTGAAGGTTCATTTATATACACTGAGTGGCCAGATTATTATGATCTCTGAATGCATAATAATCTGGCCACTCAGTGTATTTTTATATCAAATGGGTACCAAAAGTACTCTAGACTTTTGTTGGAGATCAGCCACCTATTTGCCCTGAGCTTCTATCAGCCAGTGCAAAGGGGAAAACTGATCAGGTGCATGATTTATAGTATCTTTGATATCAAATAAATGAGGTACTCAAGAGAAGTACACTGAGTGGCCAGATTATTATGCGTTCAGAGATCATAATAATCTGGCCACTCAGTGTATTTATGATAGAGAGTAGGAGCAAAACTCAACAAATAAGAACACTGATCTTCTGTGATTCATCATTGTCACTTCATGTTTCTCCAAGTGTAATTGTGGGTTTCACTGTGGTGTATGAATTAATTTAAGAGGGATACATATCTTTTATTTAAATAACCATCTACTTATTTTTATAGTTATTTCCTGTTTTTGGCTAGTGTCCCATCTCATATTTATAATGATATGAATTTTTAAATAAATTTATTTTTAAAAGGAAGGTTATTTCATATATTAAGTAAAAATAGTATAGGTGGTATATATATTTTTTGAATTAGTATTTCGGGTTTCTTTGGATGAATTCCCAGAAGTAGAATCATTGGGTCATAAGGCAGTTCCATTTTTAATTTTTTGAGGTAACTCCATACTGCTTTCCACAGTCTGCATTCCCACCAACAGTATGAGGGTTCCCTTTTCTCCACATCTTAGCCAACACTTGTGGTTTGTTGATTCTGATAGGTGTGAAATGATATCTTATTGTGGTTTTAATTTGCATTTATCTGATGGTTAGTGACAATTGAGCACTGTACCTCTATGTTCATTGCAGCATTATTTATAGTAGTCAAGATCTGGAGGCCGCCCAAGTGTCCATCAATAGATGAATGGATAAAAAAGTGTAGTACATTTACACAATGGAATACTACTCTGCCATGAAAAGGAAGGAAATTTACTCTTTGCAACTGTATGGATAGACCTGGATAACATTATGCTAAGTGAAATAAGCCAGTCGGAGAATGACAAGTACCATACGATTTCACTATGTGAAATTCAATTAACAAACTGAACTACTAAGCAAAATAGAGACAGACTCTTAGATAGAGAGCAGGCAGACAGCTCAGGGGGCGGGGGGAGATGGAGGGGTGGAGGCATTGAGCAAAAGAGAAAAAAGAAAAGAGAGGGAACTCATGGACACAGACAACAGTGTGGTGATTGCAGGGGCTGAGTCGGGGGGGGGGGCGTGGAAGAGGGCAAGAAAGGGATAAATGGTGATGGAAAAAATAAAATAAAATTTTAAAATCTATTTTTCTAAAATTACTTGCATGACCTTTAGTTTAAAAATCTCTGTAAAATCCTATATAAATGTTAAAATAAAAAATAGTAACAAAAAATAAAAATAGTGTAGGTGGTACACAGATGTGGCAAAAATTGTTACAGTGGTACTTAAATGACAGAAATTTAAGATATGCTTCCACAGGACAAATTGTGCTTCCAACCCTGGCTCTCAAGACAGGGCATTCAAACCTACGCTCCAGTCTCTCCCCCCTTCACCTCTGCATTTAGCTTAACATGCCAATGTAACTGCAACCAACCCTTCTCTAACACCTCTTGTACTTTTGTGCCTACATGCCTTGGCTTATGTTCTCCCTTTAACCTTGGATTATTGAACTGTTCAGTGAGGCATAGTTTAAAAGCCAAGAGGCTTCCTATATTACCTCTGCTTAACACAGTGATTTATCTGAAGAAATGTAAATAGATGTTGCTCTCCCTTTCTATGCTTCAGTTTCCTCATCTATACCAGGTAAAATAAGAAGAATAATACTGTCTACCTCAAACTGTTGCTATAAGGAATAAAGAAGTTTTCATTCATGTAAAACTCTTAGTACAATATCTAGCATGTAGCAAGTGTTATGCAGTTGTTCAGTTAGCTCACTTGAATGTATTTTCAACCAATGATAATACAATTGAAATTGTGTCCAGAAATAAGAAAGAGGAGGAAAATGATCACAAAACAGCACAGAATTGGTTTGGCCTCAAGCTACTAAAAGGAAGGAGCTAGGAACAGCAAATAGAATTCTCAACGTGCTTGGTGATAAATAGGCAATGAGCAAGCTTTCTTCCGCTATATATGAACAAGTGTTTGCATAGGGGTTACAAAAATTAAGTCTTATAATAAGAAAATGATGGCAAAGTCTATGACACAGCAAAGCAGTCTGTGCTTGGGTCCATTCCTCAGAAATCAGGGAGTTAAAACCCTCAGCTTAGATTTAGTATGTTGTGGGCTCTCAATAACCATTAAGGATCAACCAAACACACATTAAGCAATAATGACAGTTTATGAAACCTTGTAATGCGTCCTTGTGCCATTCGATCTCCTTGGGTTCGTTTCATTCTTATAAACTACCACTTTGTGGTTGAAAATAAAGAACTGCCCACCTCCCCTTTATTACTTCCTTATTGTGTGGTGGGTAGATTGGCCCACAGCCATTAAAGGAAAACCTTCCACAAGGGAAAGTGGTTTATACCAAAAGATATGTCACAGTCTGGGTTGAATTTAAAGGAGATGATGGTGAAATGGAGAGTGAATGATAGTAACAATTGACACCTAATAGTGTTTTACAGTTTTCGCCAGTGGTTCTCAAAGTGTAATCCCTGGACTAACAGCATCAGCATCACCTGGGAATTTATGTGAAGAGTCAGTTCTCAGGTCCCACCCCAGACACTCCAGGGTTGAGGGTCAGCAACATGAGTTTTGACCTATAAAGCACAGTCATTTCCCTTTCACGAAGAGAAGTATCTATGTAATGGATATTTAAGACTGCCACCCTGTCATTGTTCTCTGTTCTCATTTTATTTCCCAGCCATTAACTTTAAAATAAAACTGAATCTTTCTCTCTCCAAAAGTGGAGGACAGAGTCAGAAGTCCAACAAGAAAGAGTTGAAGCCTGTCCCACTCACTCTAGGAGATTCTGAATTATCTGTGGTCTTCGGCAATTGCCATAGAAACTCCCAGATATTAGGCTGACTGTCTGGGTTTATTCATCCAGTAAATATCCCCCGAGTCCCCACTAGGTGCTAGGCACTGTTCTGGGTATTGGAGGAACAGAACTAAATAAGACTAACAAGTTTCCTGTCCTCAAGGAGTGGTGAGGAGAGTCAGACAACAAACATATCAACAAATAAATAAGTATGATCATTCCAGATGGCACCAAGTGCTGTTAAGGTGGTCAGATAGGATACAGTGGCTCTCAGACATGGTATGCCAGCCCCCCACAGGGGCTTTTGAAATGGCTTTATTATTTTAAATAAGTTGCCAGTTAAATTTCTAAGGAGTTTGTCCAATGGCTGTTGTTAGAACTTTAACTGGTAACTTATTTATTTATAGTAAAAAATTTTCAAATTATTCCCATAGATTCTCTGTTTACACTTTACATTGATACTGTTTACTTTAAATACATAGTCTACAGATCTACTTCTGAGCCACAGGGGAAATGTGTGTATATTTTATCTTCCATTTTTTTAACATTTCTACTAGGTTTTAGAACTTGGGAATATGAATTTTTTTTCTAACTTGACACATCAGGATATGAGCATTCCAATATTTATATTTCATTTTCCCAGGAAACCAAGAAGCATTAACTTTCATTTGTTTACTAAAAACTGATTGCATTTAGTAAGTTACCTACCCTAACCTGTTGTTTTAAGTGAGCATGACATTTGCAGCTATTGTGGCAATTATTGTACTTCCTCAGTTGTCTCCATTGGACCCTGTAGTCACAATGTAAGGACCCGGTGAGGATGTTTAGGAAAAGTCATAACTAGCAGTCCCCAAACTGCTTTTGGATCATAGACATGTTATATGTGGCCTGAGAATAAATTGTCATTTAGCACTTAGACACTTGGAAATTTCATTAGAACCGCACATTTCTGGATTTCATGAAAATGAACAACACTGGCAACAACACTGGTTCACATTCCGCAGGGGCTTGGGGTGGGTGGGGTGACCCTCCTTGGATGGAGTACATTCCCTCCAGTTCAACACAGCCCCCAGGTGTCCCAACCCTTTTATTAATTATCTACCTGGTTCTTATAGACTGGACTTTGCAACTCCCAGGATAGCGATGAGTTCAGAAAGATTCTGTCCCTCCTTAAAATCTAAAATGTATACCTTGGAAATGAGTACATTCAGGTATGGGGAGTTGGGTATTTATGGAGCTGACACAGCTTTTTGATTGCTGGCTGCAGTTCACCTTGGAGCCTCTAGGAGACCTCTGAGAATTCAGAGTGCTGTCTCCATGCATCAGGGCACAGGGAAATCAGTTCTGTATTATACTGAATCCCCCAGTTCACCCTAGAATGGTAGAAGGCAAAAGACACTACACATTCAAAGAGCTTTCTATTTGGATGACAGTGAAATACAGAAATATAAACGTTTCATGCCTTAAAAGGTTTTAGGCATATGGAGGGTGTGAATTTGTCTTTTTTCTTCACAAAGTAACAAATTATTCTTTAGTGGGAGAATATCCTGGGAAGGCTTCATAGGCATGAGCTTTCAAGGGGAATATCAGTGATTCAAGGGCATTTACCTGGCAAAGAAAGGAAGGCATCAGCAGATGAAAAACTCAGCCGGGAGATCAGAAAAATGAAAGAAAGGGGGTGGGCAAATGAAAGGAAAGATGTGGAGTAGGAAAAACTGAAATTAGAAGTGAAGGCAGGACAAATGCCACGTCTTAGGAACAGAAAATTGATTGCTGGTAGCAGTTAAAGAGATAGTGGCAGAGTCCGAGTGGAGAGAGCGAGCAAGATGATTTCAGTCGCACTAGACTGATTAAATAAAGCAGAGAGAAAGAAAGGGAAGAAGCAGAGTGAGAAGAGAGGAAGTTGAAGTTGTCCAGGCAGAAGAGCCACACTCAGATGAGATTTTGAGCCTCCAGGATGGAAGGAAAGGAGAGTTAATAATGAAAGTAATGGCATGTGCATCTTTTTCTTTGTGCAAATGCTAATAAGGTTGTAAAGGGGAGTGCTGGGTCTTATTTTGTTCTGGAGACAAGGTATTTTAGAACTTCCCCCCCCCCTCCCAACTCCAGAAATTTGAACCACTCCATTTCAGAATGGAATTTCCTATACCTAAAGAACTACCATGAGGATATGGAGAAACGGGAACCCTAGTAGACTGCTGGTGGGAATGCAGACTGGTATAGCCATTATGGAAAACTGTATAGTTTCCTCAAAAGATTAAATATGGGGCTGCCATTTGATCCAGTGATCCCACTTCTAGGAATATATCCTAAGAAACCCAAAACATCAATCAGAAAGAATATATGCACTCCTATGTTCATAGTAGTGCAATTTACAATAGCTAAGATCTGAAAACAGCCCAAGTGCCCATCAGTAGATGAGTGGATAAAAAAAGTGTGGTACATTTACACCATGGAATGCTATGCAGCAGTACAAAAGAAGGATATCTTACCCTTTAAGATAGCATGGAGGAACCTGGAGAGTATTATGCTAAGCGAAATATGCCAGTCAGAGAGAGACAAGTATCACATGATTTCACTCATATGTGGAATCTAATGAACAAAATATATTGATAAACAAAATAGATCCAGAAATATAGAAATAGAGAACAGACTGTCGAATCTCCAAGGGAAGGCTAGGGTAGGTGGGAAGAGATCAACCAAAGAACTTCTATGTATATATGCATAACCCATGGACACAGACAATAGGGTGGTGAAGGCTAGAAGGGGGTCAATGGAGAAAAAAAGGGGACATATGTAATACTTTCAACAATAAGGATCAGAACAAATAGCCCTAGCTGGTTTGGCTCAGTGGATAGAGCGTTGGCCTGGGAACCAAAGGGTCCCATGTTCGATTTCAGTCAAGGGCAAGTACCTCGGTTTCAGGCTCCTCCCAGGCTGGGCCCTGGTTGGAGTGCATGCAGGAGGCAACCAATCTATGTGTTTCTCTCACTGAGCCAAACCAGCTATGACTAAACAGTGGTTTTAAATGTATTGCACAGAAAATTCTGAGGCTCTTTTTCAGAACCAGAGGACTCCTGTTTCATCTGGAGTAATAAACCTCTCTTTTATGTAATAATTATTTTTCATTTGTGTCTGATTCCTAAAGTATAGTAATTTTTCATTAAGGAAAAGCTAATAAGATATAGCATGGCATAAAGAAGAAAATAAAATTCATCTCAAAGTCTACCACCCAGAGATAATTTCTGTTTACATTTTGGTCCCTATCATTCAGTCTTTTTCCTTCTGTATTCATATCCATTATAAATGTGCTTTATTAATATAAAAGTATATTTTTATAAAATTGAGATGGTATTTATACATCCTGTTTTGTAATCTACATTTTCCTTTAACAATATGCTGTGAGTGGTATATTATAAATATATATCGTTAAAATATAAAAATATAAGTTGGACATAAAACATATCATTAAATATGTATATTTATTTATCTATTTCTATTCATCTGTTTATTACATAATTTTTAGTGTTATATATTATCCCATTATTTAGAAACTGTGTCTGTATGTATATAAGTTTAAAAATTCATCCCTCAACTCCCACCCCCATGCACAAGGTGCAAAGTATTGGCTATGACTCATTGGTCTGAGTGTGTTGACAATCAGAAGGTCTGTCATTGTTGGCATTCATGGTCTGTATTCTTCACTTCCCGGGGAACTGCTGGAGGGGGAATAGATGCCAACAGGTGTTTTGGAGGATGCCGCACACCTGCCTGTGTTGGCTCTTCCCATATCGCTGAACATGAACTCTGCTCCCTTCCTAAGCAAGCACTGCTCTCCCGGGACTGACTTTGTCGTTGCAAATCTGTCTCTGGGTGCTCTTTCCTAAATGCCTTTTTAAACATGCTCAATAATAGATGAACACCTGGGCCCTTCTTCACCAGGGAGAGCTCGGGCCATTTTCAGTACATGAAAAGCCTATTTGGCCCTTTGGAGCTAATTCTTGGAACATCCCCAATTCCCCAGGACACCATTTTAATAACCAAGCGCTCCAGGAACAGCAAGTGGTTTGCCTGGTGGGTCTTATTGCTCCATTTCCTCTTCGGGTTGCTTTTTCAATCTTGGACTCAACTTTCACTAAATCTCTATAACCAGTTTGCTGGCAGGGATGTTCCCAATCCCCTTCTCTGTTCCGCCTCCCCTTGCTGCTGCACGACTCAATTTGGTTCTAGAATTGGAGAAATATGGAGTCCATTCCCCTGGGCTTGTCAAGTCTTGGCTCTGCCATCAATCTGCAGGGTGACCTTGGGCAAGCCACTTACTAATGGTGGGCTTCAGTTTCCATATGTATCAAACAAGAGGGTTGCGTGCAATCCCTAAGGTCCCTCCTAGTTCAGACAATCTGTGGTTACAAGTCCCCTTTTGGATTTTCCAAAGTGTGCTATGGCATATTTTTAGTGACTACTATTTATTCCTTAATTAGCTATAAGAATTGTTTATTTTTAGAACTTTCTTTTGTAGATGGGGGAGCTCAGTCATTTGGTTCCTTGGGCTTTATTAACAGCTACCTTCCAGGAAGGGGATTAGGAAGGAAGTTGAATTTCTCCACTGTCACGCTTCTCTTGCCTCTTCAGTAATTTGCTGCACTAACGACCCAGAGAAGCCTTCTTTGGGACCTTACTACTGAGCAATCAGAGAGAAACCTCTGACTGTCTTCCCTTATGCAATAGGATCATTTGTACTCCTTCATGAAGGAGACATTGGTGAATGGAGTCAGAGACTGTGTCACAGTTACATACACAGAGACCACCAAAGTCCCCACTGTAAAGTATTATTATTTTATTCTGTGTTTCTGGATATTGTTTTGCAAGTGACTACTTATCTCTTCCTCTGTGGTCCCCTTCTTCAAAATTGGAAATGATTTATAGGGCTTTGTTTTTTCCTTTTTATAGTTTGAAGTCATTATTGTATTCTGGGACTAAATTGTATGTATGTTCACGCTCTGGCTTACCATTTGTTCAACACATTTTAAATTAGTGCCTGCGGTGTTCTGGATTTTGTTCGCCAAGAAAGGAATGTGAGGGAAAATTGACAGATAGATGGAGAAAGAAAGAGAGAAATTAGAAAAAGGGAAGATACTCCAAGAGAAACTAGAAAAAAAGGGAAGACATTTCTCAAAAGGGGTAAGGAACTGTGAAGACTCCACCCAGGGCAGAAAGCAGGGGAAAGGAAAGGCCTCAGAAGATGTAGGGAGTCACAACCCTAGTTTGCACCAATTCTTCTGTAGAAGATTCTCTAAAGCAGTGGGAACCCTGGCTAACAGATAATAAAGTGTTAGTAATAGCTATCTACCACTTTTATAATAGGTCAGTGTTTGTAAGTCAGGCACTGTTCTAAGCAGATTACTTGTATTAACTCACATTAATCTTTATAACATCCCTATGGTGTTGCTATTTAAGACGAAAAACAACCTCCCCCCCACACACACACACACACACAAACAGTTATGAGGACCAGAGAGGTTTAGTGGTTTTCTGAAGGTCACACAGCTAGGAAGTGGAGGAGCCAGGATTTAGACTGTGCAGTCAGATTCCAGAGACTCTCCTGACCACGCCATGCCCATGGGAACATAGGGTAGGGAAGGATCTGCTCCCATGCTGGTTCTGCAGGGGGTGCAGTGTGGATTCATGCTCACTGGCTCCTGAGTGTCCTGATGCCTGCTTCCCTTTCCCATCAGTTCTTGCTGCTCTGAAATTTAAGCCTCATGCACAGTGTTTGTCAAAGCTGTCCAGCTTTTTTGCTTTTGCCTCTGGCTTTGAGTACAGTCATAGCTGGTCGGGATTTGTGGTTCTCCTCTGAGCTGAGGCAGGTAAGAAGAACAAGCCTGAGAAGAGCCGTGGCATTTGGCCCGCAGGTTTGCTGGTACGCAGAAATAGATATGAGCATTATGTGCCATTTGAATACCTTGGATACCTTGTACCAGGTAATTTTCTTGATTGAATGGTGATTCCCTCAAAATGACATGCAACTAACTCCCAACTAATTTCTAATCTTTCCACATGTCTCAAAAGTGTAGTGCAACTAAACAAGTAATAAAACTGGCCTAATTTAGGTAATTGCCAATTTATTTATTTATTTTTTTACTCAGGGGTGGTGAGGGAAGGCTGTGGAAGCCTGAGGGTTTCAGTTCCACTTCTCAGTGGAAATATTGTTTCTTATTGTTCCTACCCTCTCTGGGAACCTCTGTTTCTCTAGTTTGTAGGGAAGTAGCCAGAACTTGGGGCCAGATATTCATCTTCAACCTGAGAACTCTTCTTAAGCCTCTGGCTGGGCTTTGCAGAATTGGAGGCAAAGCTAGCTTTACCTCCTCTTAGTGGTCAATGGTGGACGGAGATGTCGGGACCTTATTTATCTGGACAGGACCAGCCCAGAACTGGACTCCAGATCTTTTACAGTTTCAGCTACAAAAGAGAACAGAGTCAGCACTTGTATAGAGAAACTCGGCAAAATCGAAAATAAACTGTCAGAAACAGAACCAGTTGACTCACTGGCAGCAGGCAGTTTGGGGGAGCCAGTGCTGGGAACACCTTGTGCATCTCGAATTGGCATCACCCTGCAAGGCTATTATCTGAAAGTTTAAGCAGAGACAGTCAGATATAAAGCATCAGCAACAGATTTCTTTTTATTTATTTACTTTAATTTTATTTTTTAATTGCATTTTACATTTTGTATTTGTTTCAGGTGTACAGCATCATGGTTAGACAATAATATACTTTACAAAGTGTTCCCCCCAATATTTCCAGTACCCACCTGGCACCATACATAATTATTATAATATCATTAACCAGATTCCATATGCTGTACTTTATATCCCTGTGACTATTTTGTAACTACCAATTTGCATTTCTTCATCCCTTCACCTTTTTCACCCAGTCCCTCAATGCTTCTCCCCTCTGGCAACCACCAGTCTTCCTATGAGTCAGCAACAGATTTCTTAAAATATGTGCTTTATGTCAAGAGTCTCACTTGATCTTTTATATGCAAACAAGCACATGGCATTAGTTAACCATCGCTGGGGTCTTTCATGCTTCAGTTTCCGACTTCTCAATATTCACACATTCTAAATATTTCCCTACAGCTCCTTTGCAAAGACACCAGGGAAGCTTTTCTTTCTCTTGCCACCTTCTGGTTCACCTTTCTATCTAGCCCTGCAGTGAGCTTTTCTTTACATCTCTCATCATGATCATTTCAGAAATAACATCTATCTTTTCTCTCCTGCCTTTTATCTGAGGATTCCCACTGAGCCCCTCTAGCAGTGAGGTCTGGTCAGCAACCCCATGTCTCCTGCAGCATTCCTCTGCTTTTGGGTCACAAAGGGAAAGTACTGGAAACACACTCTTTGAGAGCCAGAGGAGAGTGCAGGAGGGAGGTAGCAGAGTTGTGCAACCATTTTTGAGGTGATTTTTTAAAACAAAATCAGATACTTAGTTCTATGTCTGGCTCAACAAATAGAAATTCTGGTGTAAAGGAACCATAGGCCTCTATTGCAGAAAAGGGGAAAGATGACCAATTAATGGTTAGAGACACAAATTGCCACTGTAAGTGGATGGAGACATATTTACTTGAAACAATGGATTATTATTCGACTTTACAAAAGAAGTCATGTCTGCAATATTCGACAATATGTACAAACCTGGAGGACATATGATAAGGGAAATAAGCCAGTCATAGAAGGACAAACATTGCAGGAATCCACTAATATGAGATACTTTAAATAGTCAAATTCATAAATTCAAAATGTGGAATGGTGGTTGCCAGGGGCTAGGGAATAGTGGGAAATGAGCAGTTGCTAATCATTGGGCATAAAGTTTCTGTTGTGCAGGATGAGTAAGTTCCAGAGGTCTGCTGTGCAACGTGGTACCTATAGTTCACAATATGTATTGTGCACTTAAAATGTGTTAAAAGACTTGATTTCATGTTCAGTATTCTTACCACAATGTAATAATCTTTTAAATTTAAAGATTAAAAAAGTTTTAAGAGACAAACTTACATCAAGTGGTTAATATAGGGTCACACTGTATACTGGAGAAACAGAATGGAAGTTGTCTGTTAACACTGTACGAAGTGCTTCCATTATCATTGCCCTTCCTACTGTTACTGTGACATCCTAGCTCTCAGTCCAAGAAATTGATTTATTACCTCCTGACCTCTCTTTGACAGTTGACATGAGTGACCCCTCTTTTCTTCTGGCAACGTCCTCTCTGTTTTGTTTGTCTCTCCTTCCTTTCACCCTTCTTCTCACTCCACCTACGCTTGTTTATTGGTATGCTCCAGTGTTCCATTCTTGATCTTCTCAAGGACCTACCTACATAGACTTTGTAGAACACCTATGCCTAAAAGCAATGATTTCCAAACTCTATACCCAGATTTTTCTCCTGAACTCTGGACTTATGTGCCCAACCACCTTCTTAAAATCTTCACTTTTATGTCCCAAAGATACCCCAAGTTCACCAAACTCAAAACTAAACTCCCATCTTCTCCCCTCTCTTTTCAATGTTCTTCTCTTCTTATATTAACCTTGCCACCACCATCTACCCAGTTTTCCAAGGTAGAAACCTGGGAGTGATTCTCTTTCTCATTTATCTCTTTTATGTACCTACTTATCTTTATTTCCTCTCTTATTGCCTTTGTCATTTATTATGTGAATTACTGCAATTGTCTCCTTCCCCTGACCATGATCTAGCCCTATTCTAATCTGCCCTTCACACTGTCAGAGGGATCCTCCTAGAATATAAAATTATTCATGTCAGTTCCCTGACTAAAAATTTTCAATAGCTCTCCAGTGATATCAAGATGAAAACTGAAAAAACACACCAAAGAGCTTTGATTTTTATTTTCTGGCTGCAGACTCCTGCCTTCCTCTACATTCTCATTTTCTATCATTCTTCAACTTAAATCTAAAGTTCTGTCCATAGGAAACTGATTATGGTTCTCCGAATCTATCATACTCTTACTACCCTGAACTTATATATGCTTTTCCCTTTGTCTCTAAGGGTCAACTTTTTGTCTTCCCACCTCTGACCGTTCTACTTGGCTGCTCTTAATGACTCTTCAAGGCTCAGTTCAGATGTTGCCAGCTTTGGTGAGCTTTTCCTGTCCTCCCTGGATTAGAAACTGAGTATGTGTATTCCTGAACCAACTGACACATACGTTCATCCATACACTTGTACTTGTTCATTTTTTACACGTCCCTTTCCCCCTGACTCTGAGTTCCAGAAGAGTAGAAATTGAGTCTTTTATTTATATCCTTAGTGTATAACGCAGCCTGGTACATAGTGAAGTTTCAATAAATGTTAAATGAATGAATAAATGAAATCCTAAATTTTCTTATTTAATCCACATCACTTCACATTGGGTAAACAGTATTCCAATTTTATAGATGAGGAAACCCAGATCTGCAGAGGTTACATAACTTGTTCAGAATCACACAAATATTAAGTCACAGAGCAACATGGATCGGTCTGAATATCATGGGGATTTTGGTTGGGCTGGTGGACTAATTTTATCTATTGGTACTCTGAAACAACCTCTGATGTAGAACAGTGCCCAGCATGGTTAGGAAAGTGTTAGGAAGAGTTCATATTAAGAAGTATAGGGTCAACATGAGGCCAACAGGAAAATCAGCAATAGGTCCTAAAGTCCAATGAAACAAATGGACTTTATGTTGGCCTCTATTTTTGTCCCAGAATTTCTACAAATGCTAGAAAATCAACACCAGCCAACCAATCAGCTAACATTCATTGAACCATCATTATGTGGAAAGGAGGCTGTGGAGAATATAAAACTAGGATAGCCATTTCTTTTTTTTCTTAATCCTCACCAGAGGATATTTTCTCATTGATTTTTAGAGAGAGTGGAAGGGAGGGGGAGAGACACACAGAGAGAAACATCAATGTGAGAGAGACATATCCATTGGTTGTCTTCCACATACGCTTTGACCAGGGCTGGAGATAGAGTCTCAACTGAGGTATGTGCCCTTGACCAGAATCAAACCTGTTACCCATCAGTCCCTGAGCCAATGATTTATCCATTGAGCCAAACTGGCTAGGGTAGGATAGCTGTTTCTTGAAGAAGTCTGCATTGGGATATTTTTCTTCCCCCTCTCCTCTAATTTGCATCTTTCCCTCAGAGGAAATTAAACTTCTTCCTAGGTTCCTCTCCCCACTGAGTTTGGGAAAAGATGGAGATCTATCTATTTACACATGATTGATGACTAATTTTATTGCTCGTATGTCCCATTTGAATGGAGGTCAGAGTAGCTGTGCTTCTAGCTATTCAGAACACTCTCTGGTTCCTTTTCACATTTCTGGATCCATATTACCTTTTCTTCTTATAAGAAAATCAGGTCTTGTCATTCTTTCTATTTTCTACCACATGTCATCCTGGCCTGGGGTACTGCCCCTGCCTTGAGTTCCCAAAGTTGACATAGGGTTATTGAGAGATGAAGAATATAAAATGGCTAGGCTCTGGAAAGTCTTGACCACCGATTCAAAGTGATTTCTTTCCATTTCTACTTTGTTCTTAACAAGACTCCTTGCATTAGTAATCAATTGAAAGGACTTGAAGAGTGTGGAGCATCTATCACAGAGCACAGATTGTGGTGGGTGCTCAGGGAACATCATGAAGGCTTCCTATAAGTGAATTGCTGGTTATCCAAGAAGGAAAATAGTAATGTGAACAGTTTCTCAATTGTGTAGTTCATGCCCATGTGCAAGTGTTAAACTATTAAAGTGAGAAGGGTACTTAGAATATGTATCTTCAACCTCTTATTTTACATATGAGAAACATAAGGCCAGAGAGGTTTGAATGATTAGTATAGCTTAGTTGATGGGGAACGTAGGGTTCTTCTTCCAGATTATTTTATTAGCAGTATTTTCTGGGGACTTTGTCCCTCAGACAGACAGTGTGCTGCCCACTGGTATTCTATCTTGATATACATCAGTATCCCTCAAGGGGGTATGCCATGGAATCCTAGCCTCATGTGATCCACTATGAAAAAATTGGTTTCTTGCAAGTTAACTTGGGAGATGCTATCTACCATATTATCACGTGGAAGAGTTAAAATGTACATTAGAAAAAAAAATAGTGAAAAAAAATTTTGCCCATTGAGGCCTTATATTTGCACATATGTATTATATCCCTAGAAAAAGAATCCCAGGATTTTCTCTCCTGTTTCCATCTTGCTTCTTCATGGTCCATAATGCCTGCTGAGGTTGTCAGTATAATGAAAGCAAACTGATGGGATGCAAGCAGGTTGTCCTGCCATTTTTCTAGATCTTAGAGTTGCACATCAAATCTGGGGCTGATAACTCCACACTTGTTCAGCCTACCTGTGAGGTTCACAACAATTTTCCCAGCTCTGTGGTCATCAGTAATTTCAAATTTACCAATGTCTTCATCACAGTTAGAAACCAGACAATGACTTTGGAGCACAGCCTAATAAGAACCTGGTGTTTCCCTCTATTTTCAGCATTGTTGATACTCGAGAGCCTCAGCGTCACCGCTATGGCAGCATGGAAAAATGGAGGAAAGAGGACCTAAAAATTCTTATAGTAAAGAGAATGTTTTAATTTTTCTGTAGCATATGTTCAAACACACCATATTTTGCCATGTTTTTTTTTTTTTTTTGGGGGGGGTCCCCCTCCACTAAGCACTTTGAATCCTATGGAACTGCCTCTGGAAACCACGAGCAATCAGTCCTCAGTAGAGGTTGGTCTCTTGTTAAAAGAGGAAGGTAGGTCAATGAGAGGTTTCAGAGGAAAGCCTTAAGAGAATCAAGGAAAATAAGAGAGTCGAAGAAGAGCCAGTGCTCTTCCCTCTGCTTTCTGTCTTCTCTGCCTGCCTTCCTACCTTCATTCCTTCCTTCAAACAATAACCCTTGAGTGTTCACTATCTATGGACTACATAACATGCTCGTATATATCACCTTGCTTGTTTTTAACAGCTATCTGGAAGGCCCAAATGAGGAAACTGAGCTCAGATATAGTAGGTAACTTGCCCGAGATAATACAAGGAAATTAGTGGCGGAGCCCAGATTCAAACCAGTGTTTGATTAAAGCTAGTATTTTGACTCTGGTGCTATTTTCCCCAGGTTATTTCTTCTTATCCCTTTCCTTGTTCCTTCTCTCCCTTGCAATGCCAACCAGGTATAAACGTTAAAACCAATATCCTAATAAGTTAAAGGAGATACTGGACTCTAAAGGAGATGCAACAAGAAGGCTCTTACATCTCCTGTGCCTCTTAGGTATTTAATTTAGCATGTAATTTAATTTTCTTTAACTAGATCACAGGATCTAGTTATCTGTATTCTTAAGTACTCATTCCACACTGTCTATATAGGCCTTTTACTTAAATGGTGAAGATAATAAAGTAGAAAAGTGTTCATCGATCTCATACCCCTTTTCCACTGGACCCTGCCTGTTATCATAGGAGGTAACTGCAATAAGGTCTTTCATCAAAGGAAAAGCAGTGGGAGGGATTTGAAATTTTTAGAGCAAATGACTGTCTTTCTCTTAGGCCAGTGGTTGGCAAACTCATTAGTCAACAGACCCAAATATCAACAGTACAACGATTGAAATTTCTTTTGAGAGCCAATTTTTTTAAACTTAAACTTCTTCTAACGCCACTTCTTCAAAATAGACTCTCCCAGGCCATGGTATTTTGTGGAAGAGCCACACTCAAGGGCCCAAAGAGCCGCATGTGGCTCGAGAGCCGCAGTTTGCCGACCACGGTCTTAGACCTTTTCCACCTGTCTCCTGGTCTTCTCCAAATGTGTGGGAGGCTGTTTAGTTATTGATGTGCATGCTTCTCTGTCTTAGAGGATTATAGACTCTGGGAGGCTGTGGACTACATCTCACCTGTTTTCCTCCTAGCACTCAGCCCTGGGCCTGGCATGGAATAGGTTCACAACTGTTGAATTCTTCCTGAAGCTGTGCTTTAGAAATTGAGGATTATGATGGACTAGATAGAGCTAAGGTTTATACTACTTCCTAGATATGCTCCCATGTAAAGTGGCATGTCAAAATTTTGACAGGCCTAGTTTATTACTGTTCCAATAATTTAACTGAGGCGCATATGAAGTAACAGTCCAACTCTGCCTAACAGCCAACAAGCCCAGCCAAGCCTAACCAGTGCAATTTCAGCCTCTATAAGCCACATCAAACAAAAGCCCCTAAGATATCCTTAACTTTTCAAGCTCAAAGTCAGTGTTTTCCCCTCAACCCAAACCAGTTGTATTGAAGCAAAGCTGCAGGATTAATTGTTGCCCAGCATCAACTCAAAGTATGGAACCATATTAATCAGTTTCCGGCTTCTGCCTCTGGGTATTCCTGGTGGGAGGCTTATTATATCCTCAGAACTTTATCCTAGGTGGTGCAATTCTGTTTTGAAAGACATTCACTTAATATCCCTTTTGAGTGGGTGAGAACCTCTCTCCAACACGGCTCCCTCCATTCTACTCTGCTTTTTTCCTGTCCTCCCTCCTCTCTTTCAGGGTGAGGAGTGTGCAGCCTTCTTCAACAGGATGGCCATGGAGAGGGTGACGAACACATGACTTGAGTTATTCAATTTTTAACTTCAAGACCATGTATAGTATAGGTTCATAACTGCCAGAAGTCATAGTGTGACCCATACCTCGTAATATCTCATCAATAATGTCAGGTAACGAGAAGGGAAATGTGGAAAGGCAACATAGTGTATTGGAGAGCATTTGACCTTTGTGCTTTAAAGAGACCTAAGTTTACATATACGTCCTGTTGCTTACTGATTATGGGACCTTGAACAAAGTCACTTAAGTTCCCCAAAGCTCGCATACTTACCTTCTTCAAAGCTTGCTTTCCTCTTCCATGAAATAGAGATAACAGTTGTATAAGTTTTCTATTACTGCATAACCAATTTTCATAAACCTGGTGGCTTTTGCAGTGCACATTTATTGCCTCATAGTTTCTGGGGGTCAGGATTGAGGCATGTCTTTAACTGGGCATTCTACCCAGCATCCTACGAGGTTGCAATGAAAGGGTCAACGATGCTGTGTTCTCATGGGTGAGGAAGACTTCACTTCCAAGCTTATTCTGTTTTGTTGGCAGAATTCACTTGTTGGTGGCTATGTGACTTCTTACTGGGTGTTGGCTAGCGGCCACATTGAACTCTTGGCCATGTGGCCCTTTCCATGTGCAATGGACAATATGGCTGTTTGTTTCTTCAAGGCCAAAAGGATAACTTTTCCCTCCAGTATCTTAAGAAATTTTATAAAATAGCATAATCATGGGAGTGATAATCACATCACCTTTGCTATTGGCATTACCTAATCTAAGGAGTGGCATTCTGTCATCTTTGCCATATTCTATTTGTTAGAAATAAGTCACAAGGTTAGGAGATGGTACAAGGTAGTAGTAACTCTGGGGGGTCACTGCAGGGCTTATTCACCATAAAAATGTCTACCATATTCAGTTACAGTGAGGATTCCAGGAGATAATCTAGGTAAAACATATAACAAATATGAGCTTCTTTCTTCCTATTTGGAAGAGACACTAAGGCAGGTGATCTGAGAATAGTAGAGGAGACAAAATCAATGGCTGGAGTTGGAGGAAGAAAAATGTGTAATAAAGGAAGAACTCAGGAAGGAGAAGATATATGGTTCTTCATTAGAAACATCACATATATCTCTTCGGATCCTTTTTTTTTTCTTTGTAATTTCAGGAAGAGGAACTTCTGATCATTAACCTCCTATGATTTACTCTGTGTCACGTTCTTGTTTTTGCTCCATGTAGCAGCTATTGCACACTGCTCCCTTGTTTATTAGTGAGCATTATCTGGGGAGTTAAAAAAGAAAAAGCTTTCAGTGTCTTAATTTGTTAAACAAATTTCTGAGGTGAAATGATGCTTTTGAGTTTCTTCTAATCATTTGTTTCAAATATGTCTTTCTTTTTACTCTTCCCTAGATTTCTCAACTAGCTTTTCAAATTCTGCCCTTTTTACCGCCTGCTGTTTAAACATTTATTTGTGTAGATCTTGCCTTGCAGGAAAATTCAAGTGAAACAGAGAAATCAGTGAATTGGAGGATAAAGATGTTAAGGAAGTTCAGGACAGGGAGCTGTTTGACATCATTCCTCCTACCTGGAGTCCTAATCCAATATCAAGTGGGAAAGAAAATGAAATATTAAGGCTTGGGGGTAGAGGCGAAGGAGGAGAAACAAGAAGAGCAAGAGGAGGAGGAGGAAATTATTTATTTTTGTTCAAAATTATTATTTTCCAGACCTAGAGCCAAGTATCTTTAGAAAATAGGCTTTATATATTTCTTAAGGAAAATTATTTACATATTCCCAGTGTAAAAAAAATTAGAACTGCTTTTGTCTCCAAGGACAGTGTTGATCGTCCTTTATTATTGAAAAAAGAGATGGTCCTTCATTGTGTGACTAGGCACTTTAGTTGACTGTTGATATAATTGATAGTATTTTCTTTTATAGCATACGCTGTACTGAGTTTGAACAATAAGTTAGTTGGCCAGGGGTGCATGCTACATGGAAAGAGCTCAGAACTTTGTGTCCAGAAACCAAGTTCAAGCTCCAACTCTGCCACAAGTGAGCTCTGTGACCCTGGGCAATTACTAAACCAGTCTGGACCTCTATTTCCTCATTTTTTTTGTGGGTGGGGGAATTCTGAAATAGAATATTGGTTGTTAGTGTTAGCACAAGGAAATGACATGCATTGGAGCATCTTGCACATAGCTACCATTCAAATATGTGAGAATACATGGAGAAGGATTACATAAGCAAATGAATATGTATTTTTGGCAAATGAATTCTAGACAGTGTGCAGAGTTAGTCTAACAGTCACTTCTTAAATGTGTTCAAAGTTATAATATTAAATAAGTGTCATGGGGAAAGCTTATAATAAAGAGTGCATGTAGTAATTTGCTACTGAGAATAATTAGGTTCTTAATCAAGAGAATCACAGACTCTCAGATCTGGAAGGCACATTTGTGGTCATCTGATTAGACCCCTAATTTAGTAAGGTCTCAGCTCATGGAGGTTAGGTGAATCAACCAAGGTCATACACTGACTAGCAGAGATGTAACTAAAAGTCAGGGCCTTGCCCTCCCCACCCAGTGCCCCCTCGGTGGGGCATAGTGTGCATATGAGTGATTCCCAGGGAAGAAAGGTGAAAATAGTTACTGATTTTTACATTCCAACTAGTGAGATTTTATTTTAAAAGAAAGAGTGTTACATTTTTGAGCATTGAAGTTATTTAATTTTATTTGTATAGAACTACATCCTTGAATTGCCAAAAATGTCACAAATTCTACCTGGATGATTCCAGATTCTGAAGAGAGAAGCATATATTTTCAAAACTGAACTTTGTTAAAAACACATACATTTATTTTGACAAGTAAACACATAAAAATGGTGTTGCACAGGGCTCGGCCCTGGATTCACTTCTTGTTGAGATTGTTATCAAGGACTAGGATGGCACAACAGCATACTCATTAAGTTCATAGACGAGACTGAATTTAAAGTGGAGGCTAAAGCCTTGGGGGATGCAGTTAGAATTGGAAATGACCTCAACAAATTGGACAAGTAATCAGAAACCAACAGGATGAAGTTCAGTAAAGACAAGGGCAATAGGAAGTCGAGAACTCAGAGAAAATAAAGACAAGACAAGTCTGAGACATGGAAATGGCAAGTCAGGGTGAGAACTACCAAGAGATCTGTGGGTTACATGTGGGTTCAAAGCAAACATGAGGCAATTACATAGCAGAGGATGCAGTTTGCAACTATGCAGGTCAATGTATATATTTGGGGTCCTAAATTTTATGGTAAGGAGAACTACTGGAGTTTTTGTGGAAGGTTTCTCTCTTAGTTTCCTTATAATTGAATTACGTCCACCAAAAAGTAATCTGGTATAAGAGATAGTAGTTAATATTGCTCACAATTTTTTAAACTTCCAATTAAGACAAACTTCATAATCTTCTGGCTGTCTGGGTAGGTAGCAAGTGTAGGCTCCTTTTCAGTTCACATTTGGTTGCGGGAGGTACAGGGCAACCTGGCCATTTCTTGACCCTAAGCTTTTCATTCTTAATAGGTAGTTCAGAATGGTCCGGAAGTATGTAATACAGGATGGGGCAAAAGGAGGCTTACAGTTGTCCATATGAAAAATAATATAATAATTAATAAATAATAACATAGGAATAAACTGTGTGTTTTGTGTACTCACAACTATAAACCTGCTTTGGCCACACCCTATCTTGTTATTGTGACCACTCTTTAAAATCAGCACATCACTGAGATGCTTGAACATTTTGTCTACATCCAAAATGCTATACTGTCTAATTATTTCCACATAAAGTGGAATAGAGGAGCATAGGCCATGAGGGTGCGTGAGCTGGATGCTAAGCCAGGACCAGACACAACAGCTGTGAGGAGTAACAGAGAAAAGGTAGGATTAACAACAGCAGGGCAAGAGACCAGGCAGAAGTAGGGGTCTTGCCTATGATTTTTTGATGTTCTCCTTCCGTACGAAGTCCTGAACTGATTTACACAGGTTATCTCATTTAATATTCAAACCTAAACATAAATACAGTTGACAGCTGTATTTCATGGATGGGAACACTGAGGGAAGGGACAGGATGGTAACTCATCTAAGGGCACACTAAGTGGAAGAATTAGCATTGGAACCAGAGTTGCATGACTTTAACTCAAGTAAGTTGTCTCTAAAATATAAAAGAGGAAAAATATGAAGAATAAGAGATGGAGAGTGTAAAGAAAAAAAAACATGGGACATTTAAGAAGTAAAAGGAAGAGACAGGTGAAAAGAGAATATGAGTAGAGTCAGGATAAAAGGAAAGAAAGGAAGGAACAATGACGGGGAGCACTAAGTAAGAAACAGGGGAAATAAAAAGGCTGCAGTGAAATGAAGGAAAGGAATTGTGAAACCCCAGCAGAGGACACAGTATGCTTCTGACAAGAGTGTTCTGAGTGTTGATCGAGACATCCTTCTTCCAAGACATACTGTACTTTTCCAATCTTCCTGGAGTGCTGGGTCTCCTTGAGGATTGCAGAATTCACAGAAATTAAAGAGAACCTGGTGAGTGTCTATTGGATAGCAAGAGAATGATTAAAAGGGTAGTAAATGGAGCACACGTGGGAACTTTAAAGAAAATGGGAGATTGAACATTGAGAAGTGACCTATTAATGGTCTTCAGGTATGAAAAAGCTATTAACACCGACTGCTGAAAACGGCAGAATTTACCTGGTAGTAGAATAGACCTCAATGTGTGAACACTGTGACAGCTTTTACTGCCTCTACCTCTGCAAAATCTTTTTTATTTTAGTGATCCAAGGCATTAGCTGCAGTAAGGTCTGCTATTGACTGATTGTCACAGTGAATCAAGAAGCATTGTTACTGAAATTTCGTAGGATAGGCATGATCAGAAGCAGACTGTCTTCCCAGGAAAGCACATAGCTTTGGGGAGACAACTGGGTTTCAATCTTGACACTGCAACTTATTGGCTCGATGACCTTGGGCAAGTTACTCAACTTTCCTGAACATCGTTCCCTCCTCAGTATAATGGAGAAAATGCAACATTTCACTCTGTATGTAGACCTTCATCAGGGCTTGGAAGATGGAAGGTATTCCCTAAATGTTATGTTTCATTTCCCTTTTCCTTCCCATGGCGTGCAACAAAGGTGAAGAGAATGCCTCATCTTCACCATGGGTTGTCATAAGTACAGGAGCCAAGAGTGGTGTAAGAGGGGTAATGTCCTATGTCCAGAAAATTCAGACCCATTTCCATTTCATAGCCGGGATAGGATGGGGCTTGTGGTGGTAAGGTCACTAGGAGTACACAGTTCTCTGAGTGTTGTGACTTGCTAAAAGATCCCTCCATCCACATTTGCCAAGTGGTTCTTCAGCATTAAAGGCTGACATCTGTGCTCTGATTCTTACATTATTAAGACAGACCATTTTGAAATGAGAGTTCAAGTGCCCTCCTATAAATGGAGACGGAGTTCTACACTCTGGAGATGTGTTTAACTTACAAATTAAAAAGTCCCTTTCCTGTGCGTTTGACTGAGAGCCAAATTGAAAACTATGAACTCCAATTTTGACTTTCTTCAGAAGGAAGGCATGGCTTTTCCCCAGATGTTACTTTCCCCCAGTTCAGTACCTGGTGCCCAGTGATTGCCTCTGCTAATAACCTCCTGCGTGCGTGTACTTGTCCATTCATATCATTCAGCAAGCACTTAAGCATGCATATGGACATACCTTGGCCTGGGTTTACTCCTTGCAAAAAACAAAAATTCAGAACCCTTTAAGTATATTACTGTTATGTCCAGGTATTGTGGGATACCTTGGACTAGTCTCTTAGGAGGTCCTTTTAGTTACCTTATAAACCACAGTGCAGAAAATAAGGCCAGGGAGGTGTCCTTGTCTGGGAAGTTACATCTTCTGTATTTAAAGCCATAGGAAATGGGCTTTTGCTTGGTTTCATTGAGCATATCTTGTTTGTCGCTTTGTTTTCTTTTTATATTATCTTTGGCTCAGGTCAAGCAGTGCAGAACTTTCACCATCTGGGACAGTAGAAATGACAGCAGGTCTTTCTGAAGAGTAGAAACCTTCCTTTCCACTTCAGTGGGAAATCTAATCTGTGTTTTTTTAAATCCCCTTTGCCGATCAGACCTGCCCACTTATTTACAGGTCAGTGGCATCATTTTGGCCTAGACTCTTAACCAAGCTCTGCTTGAGTTATCGTAACAACTTATTGATGCAGCATGGGCTTTATTTATTTGGTAGACAAAGTGGAAGGTAAAGGGAAAAGAGTATAAAAATATTAGGTGGACTATATGAATAGGCATCTTAATATATACAGCTTCTATGTATAGATCACGGGACTAATGTCCTGAACAGCAAAGAACACCTTTTCATCAGGGGTCTGTTTACACTTAGGTTATGAAGGATAATGATTTGTTAGCTTAGGTAAGGCCCTGTGTCATGATTATGATCATTTTGAGAAAATGCTGACTAAACCATGCATTATTTCTTTGCATTCTGAAAGTGCAAAATGCATGGAAATTCTGACATTTCCTTTCACTGGTAGATACCAAAACTTTACTGGAGACAGAGCATCTCATGGAAGAAGACCAACTGATGTCTTTCTTAAGGAAATGTACACAGTGCACAATTAATTTCTCATTGCCCTTTTCTTTACTCAGATATTTCAACGTGCTCAATATGGGCTCTGAGTGTTATAACTAAAAATATACAAAAAGGAGCCCTGAGCATAATTATGAGCGGAAATTCTTCCTTCAGGTTTCAACTTAAACATCAGTTGTTCAAGAAAGCCTTCCTGGCCCTCAGTCTAAGTTAGCTCCTCTTTACCTTGCTCTGCCATCCTGCCTTTCCTTCTTAGCTTTCAGATCATGTAAATTTATTGTTCATTGTCTGTATTTGCTCAATAAGGGCAAGATTATACTATCCAATTCCTTTACTTGCAACATTGTTATGTAGGGATATCTTCCAAAATTGTATCTCTAGTCTGGCACTCTCCCCTGAATTTAGACACTAATGGCCATCTGCTTATTGACATTTCTATTGGGATATCCAATAGGCAATTCAGACTTAGCCTACTTCTAATCAAGTTCTTGATTTTCTCTGCAGGTCTGCTCTCACCCTCCATGTTTCTCATTTTAACCAATATTTACTGAGTGCTTCCTATACCCTGTTCTAAGTGCTTTACATTTATTAACTTCTTTCATCTTCATGAAATAGGTATTACTAATATCCCCACTTCACAATGGATGAAACAGATACACAGAGAACTTGCCTGAGGTCACAGGGCTCATAAGCAGCATATCTGGGCATTAACCTCAGACCTCCTGACATTCATGCCTGCACTGGCCACTGTCTGTTCACTGCTTTGCACAGGGTCTCAGTAGATGGCACCATCATTCACCCAGTGACTCAGGTTCCAAACCTCAGAGTCATCTTCATTTCCTCTTTTTATCTTCACTCAATATCAAATTCATCAGCAAATTTTGTCATCTTTATCCTCCAAATATATCCTGAAAATACCAAATTCATATTTTCCCTATTACCTACCATGACGGACAAAGTTACCATCTCCTCACTGACCTTCTGCATCTACACTTGCTCCCCATAGACGATTCTTCATGTAGCAGCCAAAGTGCTACTTTCAAAACTAACTGTTCATGTCAGTTATTAGCTTAAAATCCTGCAATGGCTCCTCCAACAAACACAACAATCCAAAGCCTTACTATATGGCGTGTCTCCCCGCTCTCTCTCCAGACTCATCTCTTAACACTCTTCTCTCAAATTCCCACCTCCGGCCTTACTGGATGATGTGCTATTCCTTGCACACTCCCAGGAAGGTCCCACAGCAAGATTTTTGCCTTTACAGAGTCTTCTGCCTGAAACCCTCCTCCTTCAGTTACTCACATGACTCTCCTCATTCAAGCCTCTGCTCTCCTTTCCCCTCTTTAGAGAAGACTTTCCTGAACACCCAGAGTAAATCCCATCACATACCATCTTTTCCTATGTTTTAATTCTTAATAGCAACTCTCACTAGCTGACATTTTCATATGTATCTGCTTATTCCCTTTCTCCCTCACTAGACTGTAAACTTCCGGAGGGATGAGCCTGGATTGTTCATCTCTATCCCTGGCACCCAGAAAAGTGCCCTTCTTCTGATGGGAGTATAATAGTACTTGTTGAGCGATTGAATGAATGGATTAAAGAACAAACTTGTATTCTAATTACAGGTATCAGTACATGGAAGTTCTTCCTGCACTTATGTCTCCATCATAAAATGCCCGAGGTGTAAGACACCTTTTCAAGCATAAAGTATGGGAACTCAAACATATCTCATTTCCTCACTGCATCCAACTTCCTAAATGAAGTAGAATGTCTTGCTTAAAGCAAGCAAATGGCTAGATTCAGGCACCAAGTTATAGATCCCAGGTTCACATATCTGCTCATCCTTCTGTGCTCACACTCAATCTCTTGATTACTACCTATGTATGTTGTTTCCAACAGACACTGAGTGTCTGTTGATCCCAATTAGAAAGTTACCTTTGCGGAAAAACAGCAGGGGGGTGTAAGTCCAAATGTGTGATGCTTTTCCATCTTCCTCTGCTCCTTCCTGAACTAATAAAATGTCTAGGAAAGTGCTGGCAGGGTAGTGAAAGGGAGAAATGAGATAGGTGACTATTCTTCACCCAAAGGGAGCTCTTAAAGAGGATCTTTTGAGTCCCCTTCTTTATAGAAGAAGAGGAAAAAATGCAAATGGCTTTCTCCATTTCCAGTCCCTCTTTAGTCCTCCTGACTTTGTTTCACCATCCTGCTCTTCTTAATGTGAAGAGAAATCTCCCCATAGTCCTCTACATTCTATAATTCTTTTAAACCTTCTGTTAGTAGTAACATCTCTTCAGATCCCAGAACAAATATTCACACTAAATAAAACAGTTGGTGCCCTACCTTATTGGATCCTCCATTGGTCCAGGCAGCAGAACAAAATTGGTCACTTCCTGGCAAGTGGTTTTCAGGCATTGGTATCAACCAGTGATATTGGCTAAAAAGTGGGACTAAAAGAGACTAAAGGAGCATCATTTGAAGGCCCCTCTTTTGCTGAATTTTTCCAGAACCTCCCAATAACACTCATGGCTGAAGTGGGCTATATGGGTAGTATTCTACAGAACTCAAGGAAAAATCAAGGATTATATGAGTACAGGTAGTAGGATCCTCAGAAATTATAGAATGAATGATAATGGGAAATAATGAAACAAAGTAACTACTTCCCCCTGGGCCTCACATACCCTCCCCAACTATGCCTTGTATGGCAAGGACTGTAGCTATTTACCCAAACGTGTTTGCTTTTCTTCCTAAGTATACAGCTGGACTCTATTCTCCAGCTTCTCTTCAGTTAGGCATGGCCAATACAATGTGATGGGTGTCATTTGCAGGCCTGGCCCATAAAACCCCACACACAAGCTCAACTACACTCCTTTTGTGTCTGGGTAGCTGGAATGGAGACACCTCCATGGAGACCAATTCTCCAGTGGCCTGGGTCCCAAATAATTGCATGGAGGAGGCTTCCCTGCCAATCTCATGCAGTTTCATGAACTAGAAATGAAGTTCTGTTGTGTTGGAATTATAATACATTTTACAGCAGGTACCCTGCCATATTAATACACCAGATGTTATAAGTTGTTTTTCAGTATGTGTATTTATTTTTTTCTCCATTTGATTATAAGCATCTTGAAACCAGAATCTGTGTTGCTGCCTTCTGTAGCCCCTGCAGGCCTCACACAGAGTCCAGCACAGGATACATAATAGTTACTGGTCAGAGAATTTATTTCTACCTTCTATTCCAGGGTGAGTTAAAAGATGAGTTAGGAACATAGCCAAATCATATATGGATTTTTCATTTTGCTTTTAGATCTGTCTTGAGTATGAAGAATCTCTTATGTATGTACTAGAGGCCCGGTGCACAAAATTCGTGCATGGGGGGGGGGTGTCCCTCAGCCCAGCCTGCACCCTCTCCAATCTGGGACCCCTCGAGGGGTGTCCGCTTGCCCGTTTAGGCCTGATTCTGGTAGGATCGGGCCTAAACAGGCAGTCGGACATCCCTCTCACAATCCAGGACTGCTGGCTCCCAACTGCTTGCCTGCCTGCCTTCCTGATTGCCCCTAACTGCTTCTGCCTGCCAGCCTGATCACCCCCTAACCACTCCCCTTCCAGCCTGATTGATGCCTAACTGCTCCCCTGCAGACCTGGTCACCCCTAACTGCCCTCCCCTGCAGGCCTGGTCCCCCCCAACTGCTCTCCCCTGCAGGCCTGGGTTCCCCGCAACTGCCCTTCCCTTCAGGCCTGTTGCCCCCAACTTCCCTTCTCTGCCGGCCTGGTTACCCCTAACTGCCCTCCCCTGCAGGCCATCTTGTGGCGGCCATCTTGTGTCCACATGGGGGCAGCTATCTTTGACCATATGGGGGCAGCCATCTTGTGTGTTGGAGTGAAGGTCAATTTGCATATTATTCTTTTATTAGATAGGATAGCAGCTCAGAACTGACATGGTCAGCAAAGTATGACATGAATTTTTTGTTAGCTATAAATGTATTATCTGCTGTGACCCACTCTTCCATCCTTTTGGCACAATCCTCTAGTCAACAGCTGTGTGGTAGGCACTGAGAAGGGCCCTGAGCCAAGTGAGAATGAGAAACAGGTGGGGGTGGGTTTGGGGGTGGGTGCTTGTGTCACTGGGTATGAGTTGTGAATACATTCTGCAAACAAAATGTTATCTGTTTTACTATTCTATGCATCTTTCTTATTATCTGAGGCATAAACCAAGAGTTGATGGTAGGAATAGTTAAGTTAATACCAGGCAGGGTACCTAATAAACCCCCATCATAGGAAAAACCTGGAACTTTTTCAAAGCAGGCACTTATTTGTTTGGCACCAGATCCCTTTAAGGGAACAAAGGCAATTTATTTCCACCAGTTAGCTGTAGGTCAGGCAGGTGGCACATGGTAAATACGAAAATCCTCATTGTAGACAGTTTTTACCCTGTGGTCCTTGATTACTCCAGAGAACCCTGCCAGCCTTCACCCTCAGAATCAGGGGCCAGTGTCCTCATGAAGCTCCTACTGCCATGACCTCCCACTCTGCTCCCTGACTCTGAAGACCCACTGTTGAAAAATGGTGGTCTGAACCAGTGCTTCTCAAGCTTTGGTGTATACCAGGCTTGTTAAACCCAGGTTTCTGGGTTCCACCCCCACAGTTGCTGATTCAGTAAATCTGGAGTGAAGCCTGAGAATTTGCATTTCTAACAAGTTCCTCAGGGATGCTGCTGCTGCTGATTTTAGGACCACATTGGGCACCACTGGTCTAAACCCCTTCAGCCTCACTCCACGTTGATGGAGGAGTCTACAAGCATGCACAAGTGTGAAGCCTGGCAAGGCGAAGGATCCTGCAGTGAGATCCCCTTTCCCATACAGCCAGCTTGAAGCTGCGAATCGAGAGTAGATTTCCTCAGGGCCATTCAGTGAAATATCACCTAACATCATTGTGCCACATTCTATCTTGTGTATCTCCAAATCTGGTCCCTTATTTTCCCATTAGTAAAATGCAAAACGAAGAGATGGGTCTAGGTGAATAGTCATCAATCCTGCTGCCCATTAGAATCACCAAATAAATTCCTCTATTCTGTGGTTTATACTACATCCTGCTTAGGAATGCCAACATAACTAGTCTGGCCCAGGGCTCTCAGGAATGAGCATTTTAGTAGCTTTACAGAGGAATCTAGTACAGATCCTGGTTGGAAAACCATTGAGGCTCTCTGGATCACGTCAGACCTGAGAGTCTGTGTTTGGCCCCCTACCCTAGTGAAATCTGACCTTGTATGCTGTCCCTCCACCCTCTGCCCAGCTCCCAGCTCTCAGTCCCCAGCCCTCAAGTCACACTTGACTCTTTGCCCTGACCCCTCACTCACTTCTCTCTGTGCACATTGTATTCTGTTTACTGTGTGGCACAAAGTCACTTCATACCTCATTAGCTTCCTCTGCTTCATTAGGCAGAGGACAGGTCCCAAACAACTGCAGCATACATGGAAATTCACTGATAAAAAATTACACAGCAATTTAGGAGCACTCTGAGCACCCCCAGAAAATGTTAACCGTGGAAGCCGAGAAGGTACCCATCCCTGGAGAGTCACTTTGATGCAAAGTCACACAAGAGCTGGAACAGTACACGTCTCATTTAACACTGACTCCAAGTAATTCATTCTCCTAGGCTGGCCCAACCCCATTTTGTTATGGTGCCTACTGATTTTGCACATGCTTCACATCTATATCAAGTAACTCAGGTGAAAGGGCTTGTCTATTTCCCAAATAACCTTTTATCCATTAAAAAGGCAGAATTAACGAGAAAACGGAGGCCGTGGTGTGGACTCTTTGGCTTTCCAGAGCACTTTCGTGGCAGCTGTGATGAAAGTGGGAGTGAACGTGGTGGCTCTGCAGGGTGGGAATTTGAGTGTTGCTTGGCTTTTCTACTGCATTTACCTTAGTGGGTGCGCATTGGTAATTTCCAAGTGTGAGTGGGCTATAACCTAACTTCACTTTCACTTTAGTCTGACCCTTCCTAACTTGAGGTAGAAACACTGGAATCTTCTTCTTTTCTGGACTGCACTTGAAGCTTTCATTGGTGGATCATTTTCGGTTCAGTTGTCATTCTCAATAAGGTTTTAGTTAACCTTTTTTCCAATAAAATGGCTTTAGTTAAGTTGAGGGACAATTTGGTGAAGGAGGGGGGCACTGAAGAAATTTAGTAATTTAATTCTACCATGTGTCTGAAGAGGCATCCCAGGCCGGGGATGGGTGCTTTTCTGCTAATTAATTCTTCTTGTCAGGGATCTGGAAACCCGCCTCTTCGGCCTCATCTGAGTTGACTAATTAATTAAGCTGTGTTTATAAACAGACATTTTGTCCTCCAGCACTTTTTTCATCATCTGTTTCTTTAGCCACAAGCTGGTGACCCCTTTTAATGGTAAACTACCTGGCCAATAATTTTGCTCTCCTATGGCCTGAAGAGGTTCCATTTGGAGGCCTCCCAGGCTTTGGAGGGAGGCAGATAAGGATTTGAATCCAACTTAGCCATTTATTAATTATGTGGCCACAGGCAAATGACGTCACATCTCAAAATGTCATTTCCCATTTTCCCCTGCAAATCCTACCACTTATCCCAGTGTCTGGCTCATCGTCAGTATACTAGTAAATACCACTAAATAAATAAATATTAGTACCTCTAAACACTGGGTGTATTTTGTTGAATGGGAGCACTTACACTACCTTGCTTTTGTGCAAGGAGTAGATACTTCCCTTTTCAAGATACTTCCACATACATTACCACATGTCACTCATGAACCCCAGTGGGTAGTTTTGGTACATGTTGTTACCCTTGTGATTTACAGGTAAAGAATCAGGTTCGTCAAGGTTAAGGAACATGGTCCCATGGCTGATTAGAGGCAGAGCCTGACCTAGTCTTCACACACCTGACTTAGTATTCTTGTTTTGAGACCAGGATATTCCCCTGACCTTTAATAGGTGACATAAAAATAGATTATAAACACTGAAAAAAAAAAGTTACACAAGATGTCCCAATAGCACCTTATAAGAGAAAATGATAAAATACCATTGAAGCTAAAGGTGTTGAAATAACTATTAGAGAAACATGATTTGATACACAGAAACATGGCGACAGTTTCACTCTGGCTCTCCATTCTATAGCATCCCCCTTACTGATCCACCACCTTTGTTGGTTCATAGGTAAATCACTAGTAATTGCTGTAACCCAAACTTATTAACCAATATCAATAACATCAATACTTATATTCGGACAGTGTAATGTACATTTGATTCTCCTACTAGCTCTGTAAGACTAAGTAGTCGTAAAATATGCAGACATACAATACATAGACAAGTACATACATATATATCTTCCCTCTTTGCTGATAAACTCAGATTCCAAGAAGTAAAGTGATTTGTCACATTCACAGGGCTTGTCAGTGGTAGGGCCAGGCCTGTACTATAGAACCTCCAGCTCTATGTTTAGCACTATCTCAACAGTACTGCAATTAAGAGGGACTTACGTCAGCACTGTATTTATTTATATTAAAGAGCTCTAAAGAACTTGGTGCTATTTTGTCTATTAATTTTATCTCTGTCTTTCTTCTTGCTTCTTATCTTCTTCATTGGTTTGGCCCAATATGTGTAGCCTTTTCTCAAAGTGGATATACTTTAGTTAACCTCTGCTATGTAAAACCACCTCAAAATTTAGCGGCTTGAAACCACTATCATATTGTTATTCATAATTCTATGGGTAGGTAGTTTGAATTGGGATAAGCTGGGTGGTTCTTGGGTTCGTCTCACATGGGGTCACTCATCTGCTACAGTCATCTGGTGGTTCAACCAAGGGTGGGTAATCCAAAATGGCCTTACTCCTGTGTCTAGCTGCTGGTATTAGATGTCAGCTGGGCCTCATCTGCATGTTTGCTCATCTTCAAGGAGAAGAAAGAGGGGGAGAGAGAAATATCGATGTGAGAGAGAAACTTCTATTGGTTGCCTTCTGTATGTACCCTGACCAGGGACAAAACCCAAAAACTGGGCATGTGCTCTGACCGGGAATCAAACTGGCACTGGACGATGCTCAACCAACTGAGCCACACTGAACAGGGCAGATTTGTGTTTTTAGGAGATCATTCTTGAGGCCAAGTGGAGGATGAACTGGAGAAAGATAAGATTGCAGGTGGGGAAACCAATTAGTAGAAATCCAGGCAAGAGATAGAATATCAGAACAAAAGTCAGCATGTGATCCTTTTCTGTCATTTCTACCCTCCAAAGCTAAGGGAAAGAATGTCGGTGAAAAATGGAATGACTGTAATCCTAGTTTATAACAGCATAATCCTGAATATTCCAGAAAAAAACTATTTACTACATACTTAACAGGTATCCTTTACCATAAAATTGGCATTTTCTGGCTAAGGATGGGTGGTAGACATCAGCCAATCTTAGAATGAGTGTTATTATTAGGGATTTAGTGCTCTTTTGCATAGCCTTAGCAAGGTGTGAGGAATCTATTTTATGAATTCTATGAGGTGCCTTTTTGGACACACTTCACATCTTTTATGATTTTTGTTCTTTTCTCTTTCTTTTCTCTGTGCTCTAGTCTTTTTAAATTATGATGCATTTTCAATGACTCTGACCTCTTCTTTTTGTGCTCCCTTTTTTGCCTCAGTAATTTTTATGTGTATTTTCAGTGTTTATGCCTTGTTTCTTTTCATATATATTTTCAGCCTTATGCCTTGGGTTTCCTGGGTGATCATGCTCTCAACTATGCCGTTTTGCTGTCCCTGAAAACACATTCACAATCATTCGAGTTTACATTCAGATTTGTGGTCTGGAAAACACTGTCATTATACTTATGCAATATGTTCCCTTTTCTGAATGTCTCCCATTACTTTTCTGTTTGGCCTTTGTGCCTAACACCCTGCAATGCTAAAAACAGCTCTCCACAATCTCACCTGATGGGGTCCTGCTCCCAGTTTTTCTAGCTCCTGAAAATGTGCTTGAGAACCTGATTTTGCTTGTTGGGATGGTTGGTTTACTGAATGTGCACCCATTGGCATCATTTTTCTTAGTGTCCTGAGATGTACGTGAGAGAGATGATAGGCTAGTGTGTTTAAGATTTATAGATAGATTCCTGAATTTTTGGAGATAACCTTGTCTTTAAACATATTACATACATTTAAAATTTAGAGGAGGGTCATGTGGAGGATGTGATGAAACTCACCAGGAGACAAAGGTCAGAGTGAGCTGGGATCAGTCCAGCTGGCATTGTTTGAGGAGCAATATGGTTGTCTCTGGCTCCTAAGGGTCTTCCATGATAAGCTTCTAGATGGTGGCACTGCTACCACGTCATGCTTTTCATCCTCCTGCTGCTCTGGATCCATGGGTCTCTAGTGCTATGGCAGGCCCAAGGCACGTGGGCTGCCTAAGGAGAACAGGATAGGTGGACTATTCTGGATCATTTGCTGAGAATTATTACTACATGCCTGACACTGTCCTTATGTATCTCATCTAATATTTGAGGCAATAAGAGGAGTGGCAGAAAGCAAAGGCTCTGATGTCAAACTGCCTGGCTTCGAATCACTTGCTTGACTTGGGGAGCTTCTTACATGGGGATCTTATAGGAACCTCTGGTTATGAGCTCTTAATCTTGGGAAAGGATTTGTGAAGGGGTTCATGGGGGATGGAAAGGAGATGGAAGGCACAAAACTGAAAGGATTGTGTAAAGCTTACCTGACACTTTGAAACAAATTGTGTTGAAAGTTTGAGAAGTTGGAGTTTGCTCAGTATTTCCCCCTTGCCCCTGGCAAACAAAAAACTTTGTTTCTGGGAGGAAGTGAGGCACAGAGGCATTGCACTGGTGTTCTCAATGGTGGGAGTGATGGTCAAAACCAGGAGCGGGGAAGGAGGAGAAAAAATAGCACCAACTTGCATGAAACCAATATTGACCAGGCACAGAGATGAAATAACTCACCTGCGTCTCACACCTCGTCAACACCCTGCCTGCTGCTGCCACCTGCTACCATCACGCTTGTCTGGCTCCCACATAGACTTCAGTTGCCACTTGCCATGCAGCCTTTGGACACAACCATCGATCATAGTTTCTGGGAGGCCAAGGTGAGGGTGGGAGGCTGTACGGCTAAGACAGGCTTTACTCTCTCAGATCACAGTAAGCTAAGGAATAAAGGGGTCAGAAATATTCTCCTAGCAACATGGTGTGGGGAAAGAAACATGGGCTTTTAGAGGTAAACAGATCAGAGATAAAATCCTGGCTCTCAGTGAGCCTCAGTTTTATTTGCCTATATTGTGGGCATAGCAATATCTACCTTTTGGGAAGTTAGTGACAATGAAATACCATAATCCTATATGACATGCCTGGCCCATAGCCTGGCCCATAATAGCTACCGCTCCTCTAATAATATCACAGGTCAGTTCATGGTGTTATCTGAAATGACTGTAACTTTTCTCTGTGCCGAGGGAATCAGCCACTTCGGTCCTTGGCACCAGATTCTACTCCAGCTCACCGCTTTCCCATCCCCTCACTCTGCTGAGCAGATGTGGAGGGAGAAACAGTGGAGAACAGGGATCACTCAGAGTGGGGAATGCACAGTCCCCAGGGAGCCCCAGGCTCTCTTGCAGAGGCAGGGGTCAGCCAGGGATAGCAGCTGAGGCCTGAGATGACAACCGACATCTTAGTGTTACTGGGAGAGCCACACAGTTGCCAGGCTGGCTGGCTGGGCCTCCCTTCCGCCTGTGAGCCCAGAGCCATCGGTCCCCAGCTCAGTAAGTGCAGAAGCACAAATAGGCCAAGGCAGTCGGGGATCAAATTTGAATATGGAAATTATTTTCAAAGGTCACTGAGTTTGCGATGATTAGGAGAAGGAGCATCTGGCTGCTCCACTGGCCTTGTTGGATGATCGGTGTAGCAGATTGCACCATTGTACTTACACAGTCCACGTGGAAATGAGCCTGTCCAGGGCCCCTTACAGTCCGGAAGGCTGAAGAGACAGAATGACGAGAGGCGGGAAGTGAGGCTGACTTTACCTCCTGTGGCCTCTTCTCGAAAGAACACTCAAGCGATGTCTAGTGGAGACTTTGTGGAGGGTATGATGTATTTTCCCCTCCAGTGACATCAGTCGATAATTACTGAGAACACACTTGTTCAAGCCCATAGAAGGGACACAAAGGAGGTAAAATAATATAGTCCCTGCCCTGAAGTGCTTAAAGCCATCCAGAGACAGGATTTGTGTATCAGGTATAACTAACATTTTAGTATGAGAGCCAAAGGGAGCGCTTGACCCACATAATTATTACAGGAGAGCAAATGGAGCTTTTTTCTCTGGGCAGCAGTGACCAGGCATGGCATCATGGAGGTGATGAGGCCCAAGAGAAGCTGAGCAGGGGGCAGAGCATTTGAAAAACATGGGAGGGGCTGACAGAGGGAAGACTGTGTGCCCAGAAAGCGAAGAAACAGCTCCACGTGCAAGTACAAACAGAGCAGCCTGAGAGAGGGGTAGAGCTTTCTTTCAAAGTGAGGTAGAAAGCCAAATATCCTATATAAAAAGACATTTTACTCCACAAGAAAAGAAGTAAAAGTGATGTTTTGTGCATAAAAGATACAAAAATAGTCAGGAGATGAATCTCCGAGTGAAAACAATATTTCCAGCATATCTGACAGGTACAGCGTTCCTATCATGCTACACCAGGAGCTCCCTTGGAGTAGATAAGAGAGACAAACAGCTCAATAGAAAATGGGTGAGGGATGTGACTGGAGGGTAAAAGAGGAAATCTAAATGGTGAACAGATGCGCGAAGGTGCTCCAGCTCACTGCGAGTCAAGGAGATGAAAATGAGAGCCATTACGTGCCATCTTTTATTCCTCAGATTGGCATACGTTTAGCAGTGATAAACGTCTGGTGCTGGTGAGAAGGTGAGCATGTGAGCAAGGAGCCCTCTCATGCTTTGCTGATAGGAATTTCAGTTGCCGTCCATCTTTGGTGAAGTGTTCTGGCAACATCAAGAGCATTTAAAAACATAAATATCTTTTTATTCTGCTTTTTCATTATTAGGAATTGGAAATAACAAGTTATGTATTACGTACTTTAGTTAATTATTTTTGAAATATCATAAATATTTATCAATAGGATTAGGACTAAATGAATTGAGGCACACCCATTTTATGGACTGCCATGCAACTCTTAAAAGGAGTTATATCTGCCATCTGTTGAATTGGAAGAAAGCCTATGATGTATACTTAAGTGGGAAAAGCAAGTTGCAGAGACGTGTATGATACGATCTGATTTTGGAAAAACAGACATACATACACACTTACACATTTTGTATGAATATAGAGAATCGATAGCCATACAAAGGCTGGGGTGGGAATGGATAGGAAAAAAAAAAGATGGAGCAAAATGAAATATTATCAGACACCCAACCTTTCAGAGTCCTCAGAGCTAAGTTGTGCAGCTTTGGGGGAGGAGAGATGGGAGCGCCCCCTATCCTGCGATCTCTGCTGTTAGGTGTCTCAGGCCTGCGCAGGGGAAGCACCAACACATGCCAGCCAGAGTTAGTGGCTTTAGACGAAGGGGATGCAGACCCA
Organism: Eptesicus fuscus; assembly: GCF_027574615.1. Lineage (NCBI taxonomy): Eukaryota > Metazoa > Chordata > Mammalia > Chiroptera > Vespertilionidae > Eptesicus > Eptesicus fuscus. The sequence goes on from NC_072479.1 coordinate 82,983,744, forward strand.
GGATGCCCTGCATAGACTCTGCCTGTCCCCTCAGTTTGCCCAGGGAAATGGCACATCGTTTTAAATTTTGCATTTTAAAAACCAGATGAAAGCTTAAAACAAGCAGCAAGTGTGTAGTGTTGAATCTCAGATGTCATCTCAAGCAAGAAACAAAAATGCTTTGATTTTTTTAAAATTACCTTTGATGCCTAAAAAGGCTGTAATGAATGCTTTCGTTCCAGGATCTCAAACCATGACTTTCTGTGCAGACCAGAGAGGCAGCCCGGGGAGACGGGCACCCTTTGCTCTCTGGGCAGAGACTGCATGGGCATTCACAGCAGCCTTGCCCTGCTGGGATCCCCTCTCTCTCCTTGGTGATGAGAGGGTCACGGGAGAGACGGACAAACACAGGGGCTTTCAGGAGGCATCCTGTCCCTGTGGTCTTTTCTTATGGTTGGCCTTGTCAGAGTGCTAATTGGTGCCAATTTCACTGCCAGTAATGGAGGAAATCTGTTAGGAGAAGGGAGACTTTGGAGTCTAAAATCAGCACAGATTGGTCTCTAGGATTTTCAGACGAGAAGGCTTATGGAATGATGTGCTGTGGGTTTGCGAGGTAAACTTCCTTCTGAGGAGAAATTCCCAGCTGAGCAGGTGCTCAGCTTGTACTGAGAGAAGCAAACCAGAAACCCTAAAATGACTCCATGTTTTTCTGAGAAAACTAATCAGCTATATTTTTGTTTCTCTTGAGAAAGATGATTTTGGTCCTCAAGAGATCTTTTTAAATGTTAGTGTGGCTGAGAACTGCATTTTTATAGACAGATGTTGCTGCTAAATGTGCTTGTGGTAATGATGTTTGTTTAGTGCCTATCTCTAAGGAATTCGGGGCACTTTACAGCCACTTTCTTCATTATTTCTTAAGGTTTATCTTTTTCCTGATCATATTTTAATTGTGACTATAACTTCTTCATTCAGTTTTTCTCGTTGGATTTTCTCTGAAAGATCTCCCATTAACCTCATTTCCTACTACTCTCTGAATTTCCAGTATCATATACTCAGTGTCTCAGGCTTCTCTCTTTCTGTTTACTATTCTTTGTCAATCTTAAAAACTTTCCCATCTTTAATATTTTCACTGTACTTCCTCCTTAAAAGAAGAATTGCTTAAAGCATACCTTGTTCTTCTACATAAATAATCCCTATTATATTTTAGTTATTCTCTTATTTCTATCTTGTTACATTAAAAAGATGAAGTAACTCATTTGAAGTAGCTAAACATGTTCTTTAATATGAACACTGTGTATTGGCATTGTGAATCTGATATTCCTAGCAGATTATTTTTCCAAATTGTTTTCTTCTTTTAATCCTCAAGGGATTTGTTAACTTGTTTTCTCACTGCACAAATCCATGAAGAAACAATAACAAAAGAATAATGAATTATGACAAATTAGTCTTTTGTATAAACAAACAGATACTCCCCTTCCTTCAGGAATTAACCACCAGGAACACCTTTCTTTTTACTGGGGCCTAATCAGAGGGAAGTAGGGTAGAGAACCTTTGTCCTAAAGAGATCCTGGGATCACGAGAGTGCGCGGGAGACACCTTAGAAATCACTCCCTATTTGACAGGTGTTGAAACAGAGCTCATAGAGTGTTAGAAATGTGTCCATGGTCACAGAAACATTTAGGGCATGTTTACAATTTAGTCTAGGAGAAAAGACATCTGGAATTTAAAGTCACTAAATAAAGCATGAAATAGCATGAAATAATGAATGATGTGGTTGCTCTGGGTAGAGGTGAGCTGGTGAATGTTTAACAACTGGAGGCATGGGTGGAGAGAGGAAGCCCTGATTAGTTCTGTTTCCATTTTCAGGGTGCCCAGGGCCAATTTCAAACTACCAACCAGACACCAACAAGTTGGGAAGAGATGAGTACAATCCACTTGGCTCTTGAGAGTGATAGATATCGCCTGGCTAGCGTGATCAGGCCTTTAAAGAGGAGGAGAACTGGGCTAGACCATTCCTCCTCACACATCGTCTCTTTCAGCTGGGAAGGACTATCCCTGGTCTCTCCATCAGGCAACTGTAGGAATGCAACCCTGGCTCTTGCCTTGGCCTCAGTGGATAAAGTGATAGCTCTTCACCTGATGAGCCATCACGTACATTTCAAGGCCCAGCTTAAAGATAAGGAACTTTACCAAGCTTCTCCTTATCCCTGACCCTTTCACCCTTTCTGTCATAACCACTTCTACTCTGAATCCCAGGTGTGTGTGTGTGTGTGTGTGTGTGTGTGTGTGTGTGTGTACCTTTTATTAGAGCAATTACCAAAGCCTAACTTGATATTATTGTCCATGGATGGTATCTTTCCCTACTAGACTGTCCTTGGAGGACAGGGACTGTCTTACTCTTGAATTGCCTGAGAAGCAGTACTGTGTGGTGGGTCAGATCCCAAGCTCTGGAGCCAGCCTGTTCAGCTTCAAATCCTGACACGGCACTCACTCACCTCGAAATGGTGAGCAAGTCATCAAACCCTCTGTTCTCATCTGTAAAAATGAGAAATTAGACAGTAATCTCCATCTGACAAGTGCTGTGATGATTAAGGAGATTACTAGGTGCACTCAGTGCCTAGCTCATACTAAGCCTTCAATTAATGTTCTCTGGTATTGTTATCTCTACCATATAACCCAGTGCATGGCACAGAATTGGTGTGTAGTTGTTGTTGGTTGACTTGCATTAAAGTGAAGCAATGATGTGATCCAGCTAGCTTGACAGGAAGTTGGGAGAGAGTGTGCTAGAGGGGACTGCATGAACAGATTATTGTTGGGTAAACGAAAATGATATTGTAAACAAGAGTCAGCTGATCATAGAATTCTAAGATCAGAACCTAGTTTTCCAGCTGTGGCATGATGAACAATGAGCAGATTATTTTTCCAAATTGCCCTCCCCTCATCCCATGTGCTTGACACTCTAAGCCTATAAACATACCATTTGTTACTCAATAGCTTATATAGTCTGCTGTAAACTTCAGTATCTACTTTTCAATACTGTGCAGTTGCTTTTAAAAAAATCTAAATGCTAGACTTTAAGTATAAATACTGCTAGATTTCATTCCATTTGTTTCACTCTATTATGCCAATTAAGTCACATTGCTTCCAACCTTGATTCTGCAATGCTGTGTATCTTCTACCCTGTCTACCTCTGTATCTACAGTTTTATGGCTATGACTTCTATTTTGTTTTTTGAAACACTATACAGGCCACTTCTAAGAACAGAGCTCTCTGACATGTCACTAGAGACCTCTTTAAATGTTGGCACTGATTCATTACAATATATATTTTTAAAATATGGATTTTACATTCCTTTCAAATCTAGCAAAGTATTTAATAATCTATATTATATTTCATCTTGTTTATAAGGGTGCCATGAAAATGTTTGCCAGAATGCTATGTCTGCAGCATTTTTGAGTCACAGATATAGGGAATCTATCAGAAAAGAAAATGCAGCTAGCTTATTGAAGCCTATTCCTGATTTACCCATGTTAGCTTCCAATACCAACCACTGCCTTTTCTAAGTTGAACAAAGCATTCATGTTTCAAAATGGTGAAGTTAATTTTATCAAGGTAGATTAGGCCTAATGCACATACCTGTATGAGAAGTGTGGACACAATCCTGAAGGTGATGGGAGGTTGTTGAAGTTTTTGAGTAGGTATCCTATGATGAAGTGATGTTTAAGAAGAGCCATCCAGCAGCAGTGTCCACAATGGACGCCAGGAGGAACCTCATGCAATGTTTGAAGTAGCCTTCAATAATCCCAGAAGGAGCTGCTGGGCTACTGGACTAGTAGCAATAAGGATGGAAGAGAATAAAAGTGGATTTAGAAGGAAAAAATGCAAAGGGATTATTGGAAGGGAAAGTTTAGCAGTAGAAAAACATAACATAAAAATAAGTACTTTAGAACTTCTTGAACTTTTCCACATCATTAAATATGCAGAAAATATCAGTGTGGCCACTGGGGCAAATAGGGCTGGTTGGAGATGGAGGTGACCCAATATCATGGGTCTACAGGACAGGGTCTCCTCTTCTCCAAGTTCCCACCCGCCAACCGCAGGCAGAAGACATTGATATCTTCACATGGCTTAGAAGCTATTTGGACATTTCTGCTTTAGAAATAAGTAGTCTTAGCAATATGAGGGCCAACAGACTTGCATTGAAATGAGGACCAATAGTACAGATCAGACTAAAAAATATACAAGAAAGCCAACCCTTGGTTCTGAACCCAGAAGTGACATATGGCTGACACAATTGGGAGAAAACTAACTAGCAATAAGATTAATTCCAAGATGGCCCAGGACACCAAGCTGTTGCCTGTGTTACAGTGACACAGTTAGACAAGGGCAGTGGCTGTGTAGGCCTAATTGTGCCTGGAAATGGGCAGCACCTTCTAGACAGTTTGGAGAGGAGTACAAACCACACCTAGAGAGGCACTAAGTAGAACCTAAGTGTAGAACAAGCAGAAACAAAAGGAGAGGATTTGGGTTTTGTATGAATGTGGACATTTAAGCCCATTAATCTAAGCCTGCTTGAAAATGTATGAAGCTCTGCCCATTTTTTTTTTTTTTTGCTTCTTATTGATTTAATGCATCTTATTGCGTTAATACATTAAGTAGTTTCGTAGTCCTAGCACTTTACCTGTGCAGCTAATTTGATTGCGGTATGGAGGAAATTATAGCTTGGGAAAATGCAAGAGCTTGCAATCCATAATTCCCTGTGATAATCCAAGATTTTTAGTTACAGAAAATTAAAAGGTGTTCCCTCTTTCTTCAATAAACTTAATGACAGAGTGGGAACGAAAACCCACCAACACAGTCATGCAGATTCTATTATGAAAACAGGAAAGAATGGCTCTTCTAAAAGATAATAGAACCCACACATTTCTCCTGATGATTGGTAGCAGGTCCACCAAGAGCATGATTCCAGGGGGCACCCACCTTTCACTTTGGAGTATGTGTGAATGGTGCTCCCTGAAGTTGGGTACACAGCCTGTGTGGCCATATGTGACAGCTCACAGAGGGACCTATATGATTCATCCTGGGGCTTTCACCCAGCCCAGCAGGTGCATATCTCCAATGACCTGTGGCATTCATCAGCAGCCCAGCCACACTCCCTTCCCAGCCAAGCTGAGTCAGTATTCTTTAATCCTGACTTACCATTTTATATCAGTTCAGATCTATTCAGTTTCCTCATGGCTTCCCACTGGACCTCTGTTACAAGCCAAAACACATCCTTCTGGCTCATTTGTTTCAGTCATTCTGTTAACCTTTTCAAAGAGATTTGCTGCTCTCACCAGCATACGCATTGTCATAGTTAAGTAGAAAAAACCAACAGTCACACAAGCAGGAAACTGGCATCTTCCCAGCACTTGGTGGAGGCTTCGGTTTTAGCACTTACCCCAACAGCACCATAAACATTTATTTACATTTCTGACTCCTTCACTCAGTGTGAAGTGAATGAAAGGCAGAATGATGCTCCTTTGAGCCACAGGTCTTAGTGGGTCCTCTCATGATGTTTGGTAAGTAGGTGAGTAAATTAATAGATTGCTTTTCTTAGATTTGGACACAGTAGTCTCATTTTGAGCATATGGTTTCTTCTCTCTATTATGTACATTGGCCTTTGTTTAAATCTTCCTGGGTGAGGCTAGGAGACATTGCTATGTCTCCACCAATGGTTTCTGGGTCTTTTGTTTATCCCTGTGCAGGTGGGGAAGTGGAAAGACAAGTCTCTGCAGATGAAGTACTACTTGTGGCCCCGAATGTGTCCTGAGACGGAAGAGCAGGAGGATGACCATCTGAGCATCGTAACACTGGAGGAGGCTCCGTTTGTTATTGTGGAGAGTGTGGACCCTCTGAGTGGAACCTGCATGAGGAACACAGTCCCCTGCCAAAAACGCATCGTCTCTGAGTACGGCACCTTCCCCAGTGGCTTCGGATGGCATGGGATAGTCAGATTTGACCCAGCTGTTATCACCTGGCCTGCCTGGGACTTGAAGTTAGAATGAATTGAGCACCATGCCTGATTTTCATTTACCATTGAGCAATAGGATTACTGACAGCCCTGTGGTCTGATGTCGGATTCTGTCCAGATCATGACCTGGGAGAATTTCTGCCAACTATACTAATGTTTCTTTGGCCTTGTCTGATCTCAGCGTCTAGAATCTCTAGTTTGTGGAGATTCAAGTTTACATTGGTAATGAAATATATTTGGGGGAGTCAACGTGTCCGGAAATTTTGAGATTTAGAAACATTTTAGAAATCAAGAAAATGGTTCCCTTTTGTGAGGGTGGGAAGTCCCTGAAAGGAGGAATGAGAGGCCTCTAAGAGAGCAGGCAGATAGCTCTGGTGGTGGTGAGGATGGGGTGGGTGGGTTGGGGGGAGATGATGGGATTAAGCAATAAAGAAAAAAGAGAAAGAACTCATGAACATGGACAACAGAGTGGTGATTGTAGGGGAGAAGAGGTTGGGTGCAGGTAGAAGAGGGTATGGGGGATAAATGGTGATTGGGGTGGGGGAGAAAATAAAAACATTATAACTCCAAAAGTAAAAGAGGCCTCTAAGGTGCTGGCAGCTTCTCTGTATCTGGATTTGGGTGCTGGTTAAATTGGTGCATTCACTGTGTGAAAATTCATCCAACTGAACCCTTAGGACAGGTGCACTTTCCTGATGTATATTATACTTCAAAGGAACATTAAAAATTGTAAGAAAATCTGGTTTGCTGCAGTGAGTTAATGAGAGAATTGCAGCTCTGTGGTCTGATTTATTCCCTCGCTTAGGCCTGATGTAAGTTGTAATGGCAAAGGGTAATATTTTGCTTCTTATATAAAGCCGTGTTTTTGTTTTGTTTTGTTTTGTTTCTTTAATTGTTTAGGAATAAAACAGATGAGGAGCCAGGTTACATCAAAAAATGCTGCAAGGGCTTCTGTATTGACATCCTTAAGAAAATTTCCAAATCTGTAAAGTTCACCTATGACCTTTACCTGGTCACCAATGGCAAACATGGGAAGAAAATCAATGGAACCTGGAATGGTATGATTGGAGAGGTGAGTATCAGGAATTAAGGGCCATTTCCAGATCATGACCTGGAAAATTTTCAGCTAACTGTACTAATGTTTCTTTGGCCTTGCCTGGTCTCAATGACTAGGACCTCCAGTTGATGGAGATTCAAGTTTACACTGTTTCATTTAGATATCAAAAACACTCATTTTACAAATCTTATAAAATATATACTAGTAAATAGAATATACTCTTCCCACTGCACAAAGAAAACCATTATAAGGCTATGAGTTATTTCCCTTGTGGAGGCCCCTCCCCTTCCTGAATGTTCTAATGGGAGCATTGGGTATTTCTCCCCAGGTGGTCATGAAGAGGGCCTACATGGCAGTGGGGTCACTCACCATCAATGAGGAACGATCCGAGGTGGTCGACTTCTCTGTGCCCTTCATAGAGACTGGCATCAGTGTCATGGTGTCACGCAGCAATGGGACTGTCTCACCGTCTGCCTTCTTAGGTATGTGATGAGCTTGCTGATGTGAAGGAAATAGACATAAAGGCAGGTAGATGGAATGAGGCACAGTAAAGGGCAGGTGGCCAGGCTCTTTCAGCCAGGAGGTGGTTTGCTGGAAGCTTAGCTCAGCCAGGATTTCATTGCAGGGCAGGGCGGGGGGGGGGGGGGGGCCTTCAAAATTGATTATTCTCCAACATGAAAACTGAAGAACACTACCCCCAAAAAATAGAAAGGTGTGATACCTTATAAGAAAACTAGAGGCCCAGTGCACAAAATTCGTGCACTGGTGGGGAGGTCCCTCAGCCCAGCCTGCACCCTCTCCAATATGGGACACCACAGGGATCAGGCCTAAACCAGCAGTCAGACATCCCTCTCACAATCCGGGACTGCTGGCTCCTAACTTCTTGCCTGTCTGCCTGCCTGATTGCCCCAAACCGCTTTTGCCTGCCCCCTAACCACTCCCCTGTGGCTTGATTAACACCTAACTGCTCCCCTGCCAGCCCGATCGCCCCCAGTTGCTCTCCCCTGACACCCTGATATCACCCCCAACTGCCCTCCTCTGCTGGCCTGGTCACCCCCAACTGTCCTCCCCTGCTATCCTGATGGCCCCCAACTGTCCCTCCCCTGCCAGCCTGATCTCACCCCCAACTGCCCTTCCCTGCCAGGCTGATCGCCCCAATTGCTTCCGCCTACCTGGTCCCCCCAACTGCCCTCTCCAGCCGGCCTGATCTTGCCCCCAACTGCCCTCCCCTGCTGGCCTGATGGCCCCCAATGGTCCTCCTCTGCCAGCCTGGTTGCCCCCAACTGCCCTCCTCTGCCGGCCAATTTGGTTCTGATTGGTCGGTTTCCATCAGCATCAAAAGCTTTACCTCCTAGGCAGCCATTGGTTCCTCACAGTTCACCCAGATTTGGTTCTGATTGGTTGGTTTCTATGCCAGTCAGCTTCAAAAGTTCTGCCTCCAGGCAGCCATTGGCTCCTCACAGTTGACCCAGATTTGGTTCTAATTGGTCAGTTTCTATGCCAGTCAGTGTCTCTGGGTCTATCAATGGGGCCTGATCAGAAAGGCAGGCTGATCAGCAGCCCTGGTGGAGGCCTGGAGAGAAATGGAGGCACGGCTGCTGGCCAGGCCCAGAGAGAAAAAGAGAGGCAAGTGCTGATCAACAGCTGCCACAGAGGCTACGGATCAGACCCTGCTTCTCTCTTTATGCCTCTCTCTGGGCCTGATTTGCAGCCCCCTCAGCAGTCAGTGCTGGGTCACTGGCCTACAGCTGTAGCAGTCATGGCAACCCAGTGCTGACTGCTGGACTAACTTCTGGTTAGTTGAGCCTCTGGTCATTGTGGATGTGACAGACCCAGGGTTTTTATATATTAGGATAGTGCTGGAGTGGTAATCAGGGGTCCTACTCTAGTCCCATTCCCGCTACTTAATCATCATTTGACCTTGAGCAAATTTTCTTTATCCTTAGACTCAGCTTCCTCAACCATTGAAGACATTTCAACTAGCCAATCTTTGAAGCTGCTTCCTGCTTTAATAATTTCAAATTGTGGATATCATTGAAATACCTATGACTTCTAAAAAATATTGATTGAAAGAGAGATTTGTTGTTCCACTTATTTATGCATTCATTGGTGGTTCTTATATGTGCCCTAACTGGGGATTGAATAGCAACCTTGTCATATCAGGATGACGCTCTAACCAAATGAGCTACCCAGTGGAGTGAAATACCAATGATTCTAAATGTTCTTCAAGAATTGAGCTCAGTGCTACCTAAAAAGGTTTTCTATTTCTACATTAATTTTCTGAGGCTTTGTCATATAAAGCTGATCTGATTCTCCTCCCCATCTCACCCCAAACTTCCTCATACCATTCAGTGCTCCCCACTTCACAAACTGGAAATTCTAGTCACTTAGGTGTTAGAAGCTTTAGATATAAGACTAGGTGAGGCCAGGATTTCAATTAGATGAGCTCTCTTATGAGCTCATACCCTATATTTTTGGCAGGAGCTGTGAGAACAAGGGGTTGAAAATTAAAGTGTCACCTTGAAAACAGAACACTGGGATAGGAGACAGGAAGCCTGGTTTGGACATAAGCTGTAAGCCCTTGGACAAGTCACAGTCTCTCTAATGGATATCAACTTTTTTTTATGAGGATGTTGGAATAAACCATGATTAACATTTCCTTAGGCTCTATGGGGGAGGGGGTGGTATTCAATTAAAGCACTGGAAAGTGGTGTTAGAGGTTCTGTAGTTTTCTATAAATTACTCAAGTTTCTCAGCCAACCTTCTTACTCACAGTGAAGCCAATTCTGGCTCTTCCAATTTTATATGAAATGTTATTAGATAGCACACACTCTATGTCTGCATTAATCCTCATAGCAGCTTTATGTATTTTATTTGCTTTTTCCTTTACAAGGATAATTGTAACATTAAGATATACAAACAAAACTACAGTTTAGGCCTGGCCGGCATGCTCAGTGGTTGAGTGTTGACCTATGAATTAGGAAGTCATGGTTCAATTCCCACTCAGGCCATTTGCCCAGGTTTCGGGCTCCATCCACAGTGTGGGACATGCAGAAGGCAGATGATCAATGATTCTCTCTCATCATTGAAGTTTCTATCTCTTTGTCCCTGTCCTTTCTTCTCTGAGATCAATAAAAACACACACACACACACACACAAAAAAAACAAACAAAAAAAACCCACACATCACATTCTAATTCTAACCCTGTCAGCATAGAATTAACCTTACTTAGCTTCTAAACTAGAAGAGCCAGTGATACATTGGGATAGCCCTAGAATGACATAGGAATGCCACGCAGGGTGTGTGTGTGTGTGTGTGTGTGTGTGTGTGTGTGTGTGTAACAGTAAGTTAATTGCAGTGGTAAGAGAAACCAATATTTATTGAACACCTACTATGTGATGTGGCAGGCATTATTGTATAAACTGTGACTATATTATCTCATTGATACTATCATTATACCCAATTTTTGGCTTAAGAACTGAGTCTCAGGTTAAGCAATTTTCCAACAGTCTCTCAGCTAGTAATGGGCAGATCCAGATATGGCTGCCTTCAGAGCCTGTGTTCTAATACACAGTTTGAGCTCTAAAATGTGGTGGTCTGCCCAAACTGGTTTGGCTCAGTGGATAGAGCATCGGCCTGCCGACTGAAGAGTCCCAGGTTTGATTCCGGTCAAGGGCATGTACCTTGGTTGTGGGCATATCCCCAGTGTGTGTGTGTGGGGGGGTGTGCAGGAGGCAGCTGATGGATGTGTCTCTCTCATTGATGTTTCTAACTCTCTATCTCTCTCCCTTCCTCTCTGTAAAAAAAATCAATAAAACATTTAAAAAAATAAAATGTGGTGGTCAGAGACTAAGATGTGAGATAATACAATGGGAAAGCACAGTCCTTTGCCTTCACTGACCTCACTTCATAAACTGGTCCTGAAAGGACCATGACCTCTGAATCTAGTTCACTGCTCTGTAAAATAAATATGGTAAACCCAAAATGAAAGAGCCATTATAAGGATTGGATAAAGTATGTGGAGAAATCACTTTCTAAATTGTAAAGACCAATACAAATATGATTGTTGTTGTTTTTATACAGAAAATTTCCTTAAGTTTAATGGGGGGGGGGGGGAGGGGAAGGAAAGCATAGAGAAAGTACTTTTTACTCAGTTATTCCCTAATCTTAAACAAAAGTGAAATCAGGGTAGCATTGCAATCAGTTGGAGCCAATGGGGAAAGATGTTCTCTACTCCACTGCTTAGAGGCTTTGAATTGTACCTTCTACCCTCATCTCTGGCTGCCACTAAAAGGTTTTCCATTTCACAGCTGGCATGCCTCTTATAAAAGTCCTTTTCAAATTGATTAAGTGGCCAGGCTTTTATAATTCCCTTGAGGGTTCACAAGTAAAGGTTTCAAGTAAGAAAATATTTTCTAATTTCCAGCCATTTTCCCTTTTTTTTTAAACTTCATCTTTATTAATGATTTGGAAGATGGAAAAAACAGCATATTATTAATTCACATAGTTATGAGTTTACAATGTGATGTATTAGCTAAAAAGACCAGAACTATTTTGAGACACATTGAGGGAGCATTGTATCATGGGACTGAAGAGTGTCTCTTCTTATAGGCCTTCAGAGAGACTGCTACTAGAAGGTAGTATTCAATTTCTGAACACCTGTAAGCCAGAGAGATTTAGATCAACTGGAAGGAACTCAGCTAAAGCGATTAAAGAAAATATAGTGGAACATTATTGCCCTCTTGCCTGACCTTGTCTCATCAACTATGTGACCTGATGATAGAGCCTGGCTTGTAGTTGTCTGCTTAATTATAGCTGAAGCATGTTCCTTGTCATCTGCTAAATTCTCACTGTTGTAGATACTGCTATTCAATGTGGATGTGTTTTTGAACACTGACATATTCTCACACCCTAATGATGTCTAATAAAATATATACATCAAATTGGGTTAAAAATGTAAGTCTAGGAAAGTTTAAGAGAAGTGGGGGATGGGAACTATTTGTTGTACGTAGTTATTATAGAATCAGTTCAGGCCTGAAATAGTAGCTAAGTCTGTTGAGAATGAATTTGGCTCTGAGGCTTGTTAGCATTGGTGAAGACTTTTCCTAGGTCTCCACTATGTGGTGTGGCCATGTAGATGACACCATAAACAAAGAATCAGTCCAATATGATCCATTTACTCCATAGCTGGTATGTCTTCACACTTGTACCATTTACCGAAAGACCCAGATACTGGTCCAATGCAGAAACTATCTCTATAGTCTCAAAAAAGAGGCTGTCCTTTTTATGTGCTTGAAAGAAAATAAACCTTGACTTGCCCATCAGATAAATGGAGATGCTCAGGCATAGCCTCTTATTCCTCCCCAGTCCAGGCCTTGGTTGTCTGAAGGGATGTACACACTTCTAGTTTGTTTTCCCCTCAAAAATGCATGTTGCATGAGTGAATAAATAGGTAAATTAATTAGAATCTCTTTGTTCCCTGTTTTAACCCTCAGCACTGATTTTTTCTTCCTTCCCCAGAGCCCTTCAGCGCTGACGTCTGGGTTATGATGTTTGTGATGCTGCTCATTGTCTCAGCTGTGGCTGTCTTTGTCTTTGAGTACTTCAGCCCTGTGGGTTATAACAGGTGCCTCGCTGATGGTAGAGGTAAGGCCATTAAAACTGCTGCATTTCTGCATTTTTCTAGCTCTCAATTTCGAACCTCTGTACCCTTCATTTGCTGTCTTCTCCTTAACTTACCCATTTATGAAAATGAACCCACCGCTTTCTATGTCACCAGCTTGAAGATTCATTAGAGATACCCCAATTAAGATGTTAATTTGAATCTATATGTCCTCATCCTGGCTCAAGCCTGATCCCAAACCCAGTTCCACCCATAAGGAAATGAGAGGAAAGCTGGCAGGAGATACCTGTAGCATAGATGTGTAAGAGGAAGCTATTTTGATAACCTTAGGCTAAGAGCAGGCTATGAGAGTAGTTGTGGCTGAAAGAGTTCTCCATAGCCAAAGGATCACCACTGAGGTACAACATCTCCAAAGCATGTGTCCTGCTCTATTCCTCTGCCAGGGAGTATAGGAGTTGGACATTTGAAATACAATGGCCAGGAGATAACAGTTCTCACCCACTGGTACTACTGGGGGGAGTCCAGTTTCCTGGCTAGGTAAGTCCAGAGATGTGAGAGCTGCCTCTGTGTTTGAAGCATTGATGAGATTTCACAAAAAAGTTCACTAGTTTTAGGAAGGGGGTGATGAGGTCCTTATAAATAGCTCTTCTAAAACTTTCTGACACCCTAGGGTTAGAAAATATTACACCTTTTCTGAGAGTTTTATCCTGGAGTTAGACCTTCAAGATGAAAGATTCTTAGATTCTGAACCCTGGATACACATAAAAATTATCTGTGGAACACAAAAAACAGGTGCGTGGACTTCATTTTTGAATATTCTGATTCGCTAAGTCCAGAGTGGGGCATTAGAGTAACAATCCCACACCACACCAGTTTAATAAGAATCTCTGGAGATGGGTGCTAGGCTGCTGTATTCTGGACTAGCTCCCTAGTGCTCTTGTTGACTCCACAGTCCATGCTGTGACCCACCACTGCACTGAAGTATTTCCAGGTGCCGACCTACCTTCTTATCTGTTGTGTGAACTCTGGGTGGAAGTTTGGCTGCCTCCACAGCATGGTGCTGTCCGGGCTTTCCACCTCTGCTAGAGGGTCATCCAGAAGCATGACCTGCTCCCCATCCCAATGGGCAATGGTAACAAGTGAAACATCTGAGAAGCACCTGACTACATACATAGGTTGACCATGTCAAGAGCTAAAGTTAGTGTGCCCCCTCCCCTACACTGGAAGAAAATAAAGGAGGCAAAAATTCAGATATAAAATTCAGAGCAAAGGCTTACTTTACAATTACTTTACCAAAACGATGCTTTGTCTTCACAATGGCATTCAACATGGGGCCACTTTAAATATTAAGACTCCTTGAGGCATTTTACAATGTATAAAACTTTTATTTATAAACATCTTTTTAGTTACACATCTGTTCCATGAAATCAGGTCTGCACGCACAGATGTGTGTGCACAGTTAGATATTAGGCTCGACATGTGTAGTCACCGGTGATTTAGTTGGCTGAGCAGATGCTGTAGGATCACAGATAGTATCGTAAGACCTGAGCTAATGTGTTGTAAAACTGTGCAGGCAGATGTTCATTTCAGCAGTGGAGGGGCTACATGCAGACCTAGGCATCAGGCAAGATCTCATCATCGCCAAGCAGAGAAAGCAATAAGGTCACAAGAAGATTATGACCTTCTTGTGGCAAAGCTAGGGGTTTATGACTACCTGTCTGGGCTTCCTGACATTCTTCTGCACAGGAGCTGCTACTGTAGAAAACCATTTGGGAAGTGTTGGCATTGGAGAGGGGTCAGACTTGTCCTTGAAACATTCAGTGCTTGATGCTAGACGCTAAGAAAAAACCAGGATAAAGTGCATTGAAAGCCATTTAGCATCTGTGTGAATAAAATTGGAGGAGGTCTTTGACAATGGTAGAAAAAGACCCCACACAGTTCTTACTGATCTTTTTGAAGTTGAAATATTTCCTTGGTAGATAGTAATGTAAATTTTAGGAACAACAGGAATAGGGACATGTGTGTGATGATAATGGGGTGGTTGCCTTTGTTATTCGGATTTGATATGATCTTGAGGGTCTCAATCTTAGGGGAAGAAAGCTAGCCCCTCCAGTGCTCTGGCTGAGTCATGACCATTAGTTGGAGCAAGATCCCACATGCACCCCAGGCCTCTGCTTTTTCTCCTGAGAAACTTCCTTATGTCTTTCAGGGGTTCCCAGGAGAAGAGAGACACAAGCTCTCTACTTAAAAAAGCTTTCTGTGAAAGGGCTGGGTCTTGGTTGGAGGGTTTCCTCCTCTGAGCAGGAACTTACCAGTTCTGTGTGCTTGTAGGTTTCAACAGAACCAGTGACTCTGTCTTAACTTTTTGTCTTTGTCTTTTGTTCATTTCAGAGCCAGGGGGCCCATCTTTTACCATCGGCAAAGCTATTTGGTTACTGTGGGGCCTGGTGTTTAACAACTCCGTCCCGGTGCAGAACCCAAAGGGGACCACCTCCAAGATCATGGTGTCAGTATGGGCCTTCTTCGCTGTCATCTTCCTGGCCAGCTACACTGCCAACTTAGCTGCCTTCATGATCCAAGAGGAGTATGTGGACCAGGTTTCCGGCCTGAGTGACAAAAAGGTAAGAGGACCATTTAAAACCTTCTATCTTTCCCTCAGTCTCATTCTGAACCATACTCAAAGTTTTCACATACCTATTAATTTTTCTAAATCTTTAGAATCCACAGTTCTTTCTTATGTTTCCTTCAACTGGAGGAGGACTTAAATGGGAGCAGAAAACAGTATCCCTACTGAAATAATATTACTTCACATTTGCCTTCTGATTTGTGAAAGGTTGTTAGAAGTACACCCTGGGTTGCAAATAAGGGGCTTGGTATGTTAGCAGCTTTTTGAGTACGTGGTACTTGTTGGATACACTTGGGTGGCCTATCCACACGGGGCTTCTGTTTGGTGTTGTTAGAAGGCTGCCCCATGCACCCATGCTGAGGGCACTGGCCCATTGTGGCCTTCATTTTCCTCCCAGTGGGGTTTGCTGTGGGCTCTCCCTTTGTTCTCCTGCACACTCGTGTGTTCCCATGGCTGAGCAGGAGGGTTGTTCTCCTTGTGTCCTGAAGAGAAGTAACTTCTACTTAACTTGATTACCCTGTGTAATGCTGATGAATGGGCTGCCCCCATACCAATTGCGGGCCTCCCTGCTGGCCTGTGCAGTTGAGACAGGAAGGAAAGTGTCTGCTGGCTTCCAACTTTTCTGGGTACAGATGTGCACAACCCATTCTGAATGCATCTGACTCTCTAGGTCTGCCAGAAGCATCATGGCTTCCATGGCAGCTCTGTCTTCTGAAACCATGATAACCAGATGGTCCATGACCAGTAATAGGAGCTACCTTCATGGTGTGTCCAGTAAAGCTCCTGGGTACCCCCAAAATGATTCTGGAGACTTGTACTTACAACAAATTTTCTATTCTGTTTCCTCAAAATGTAGAAAATATTGGTTTCCCACCCCTTCCACCATGATGAAGCCATGAAATATAGAGATGTGTGTTTAGACCAGCTAAGTCAGACAGTGAATGATTTATCACATGGGTGCAGTTTCCCAAAGATAAAAGTTGAAATACTTAGCAAATGGTTTGAGAAGAGTGGAAAGGAGGAGATATTCTCTTCAGGGGCGTTATTCTGATTTCTCCATATGCTCAACACTACTCACTAAGAATATTCAAAAGCATGTGAGAAAGATAAATAAGCTTCTTAGGGGAATGAAAAAAATATATATCATTCACTATGTTTACCTCGTCATGTTATTTCATTCTCTGATTTATCTTCCTTTTTACTTTATTTTTCTTTCTTATTTTAAAAAATATTTCCTCTCTGGTATTTCTTTCTCCCTTATTTTTAAGATTTGTTTACTTCTCTCTTCCAACTCATGATTTATCATGCATTCATTCATATATTTATTCATCCATTTTTAAACCTTTTCCTCCTTGTTCCTTTGTCTACATCCTTCCTTCATCATTTTCTCCCCAACCCCCTGTTACAACCACTACTTTTTGTGCCTCTTTCTGTAACCTGGGCAGTAGCGGAGCTACACACAGCTGCTTCCTCAGGGCTCCATGCTGGGATGTGGCGTGGCTGGGGTGGGGTTGGCCGAAGCATGACAGATCATGTGCCTATGTGTGGGTTTGTCAGAGGTAAGGCAGGCCATGTCCTCACACCAGGATATGACAGAGGTGTGGTGGATCATGTCCCCACATACAATATGGCAGGACCCTGTTTCCATGCAGTAAGCAGCATGGTAGCAGTGTGGTGGGTCACAGACATTCCTGGGGCTCTGGGATGTAAAATAGGGAATCCACCATATTTATCACTTTGTTTTCTTCAAATGTCTGAGAATTGCTTAGACACTGTATTTGTCTTTCTCAGACCCTCATGGGCTACCCCGCAACAATGGAATGATCTATTGGAACTAAGCATAATTGGGATGGAGGGGGATTGTTTTCCCTTCTGTGGTTTTGAAAGACATCATTCTAGGCTGCTGGAACCAGAAATACTTCACCTGTCTGTCTTCCATACCATGTTGCCTATGATCTGAAATGTTTGATCTTGTCAGTTCTTTGCATAAAGAACTTCAGTGGCTCCACTGCTTACAGAATAAAGAAGATTTTTTCATATGTGGCTTTCAGAGCTTTTACAGATGATTCCCCATGTGTCTCATTAGCCAGTGCTTAGATTCTTGCATCCTGCAATTCTAGGCATCCTCCACTCCTTATCCTCCCCAACCATGCGTCTATCCATGCATCTGCCTAAAATGTTCTTCTCTTCACTTCATTCACCAAACTCCTATTGGAACTTCAGGACCCAGATTAGAGATCACTTCATTTGTGGAGCTTTCCTTAGCTCATCTGGGCAGTTATTCATTCTCTCATCTGTCATGGAAATCATTCATACCTTTATCATAACTCTTGTCTTCCACATTGTACTGTAATAACCTGCAGGTCTGTACTTGACTATATCTCCTTCTATCTGGTCATGAGCTCCAAAAGGTCAGTGGTCATAACTTGGTTAACATTTTTTTAAGTCTGTGGGGAGAGAGGGAAAGAGGGTATATTTACAGAAGAGCCTCTTGTGCAGAGCCGAGTTACTAAACATTATAGGCAAAGAAAGCAGCAAGAGAGCCAGAACCCTTTAACCCTTTGCACTCACTTGCTTTTTTCTCGATTCCTTTATTCTACTCGGGATTTAATTTTTTAAATACCCCAGATTTTACAAAGCGTGGCAGTAGAATAAAAAACCGGAGTTTCTTTTCATACAAACTTATTTATTTGGATATTTTTATATTTCAAATTATTGATACATTCAAAGAGTAATTTTAATCTCTATAATTTTTCATGGTGTGATATTTTTTTAAACATTCACCCACATGAAGACCTGGTTTACATTCACATGTTTCGCAAATATAAATCGTCTCTCTTCTTCCTTCTTTGATTTTTCTGTTAGAACAAACAACACAATCTTTGTGTTTTTTGTTAGGGTGAGGTGTGATTATATGGAGCTTTCCATCTAAACGTTGCTCTAAGTTAGTGGATAATAATCTACCCCTGGAAGTTAGTGTACCATCTCTGAATTCTCCAAAAAGATCATGTACTAGTTTCCTAATAAATTTCACATGCATTATCGGTTTTTCATTTTTTCTTTTTTGGCATCAGTTGAGATGGCATTTACATTTTACTTGTCCTTTCATGCTAATGAAAACAAGAAAAGATACTGGAAAAATAGACAAAAATCCCCCTTCCCCCCGCGGTGAAACTACGTGTTGAGTGTGGCTCGACATACGAGCTGCTACCGATGCTAACCATGTCGAGTCACACTCGACATCCGAGTGCAAAAGGTTAACAGCTGTTTAATTTGAAAATGCTTCAAAATGGTTATCTCTGATACATTTCAGAACTTTGCAAATGACAAAATAGTGAAGTGTGAGCATCCTACCAGAAAGTGTCAACATAATTTACATAATTATAGAAAACATTTTTAGTAACTAATGACATATAACTATATATCAATCTCAGGAGCAGTAATATAAATTAGAAAGAGAGTTTTTTTAAAGTACTAGTACACTGAAAATGTCAAAATTCTTATTGTTTTTTTACTTAGAACGCCTAAAGAAAATATAGACTTGGGACTAACTTTGCATGAGAGGAAGTGTATTCTGTGCATTTAGAAAAAGAAAAGAATAAAGTCATCAAAACAATATTCAGAATAGAAATGAGGTGATTTTGAAGATTTTTTCAGTGTAATTAAAGTTTCATCAAGGAAAGTAACAGTTAAAATGAAGAAAGATTTCTAAACTTATTCTAACTATCACAGATGACATATCTTCTATTAACTCATATCAAATGATAAGTATCTTAGATTATGATGGAAAGATATTTGTAGCCATTACATTTATATATTTTTGAAAAATTATATTCAATTTTATGGCAGAGACATGTTCCCATATCTCATTCATGTTAAGGCACAAAGTCAGAATGCTCAGAGTTAAATTTCCATGAAAATATATTTCGGGGCTTCTTTTTACTGGATGGCTTCCATTTTGCAATAGCGCATGACATCAGTGAATTCAGAATTACCCCCCTACTTGCTATAACTAAATATGGGTGCAAGTGCTAACATTTAGCAGCCTTGCTGTACATTCCATCAGCTCCCCCGTGGGAGGATGATGGGAGGAAGCTGGTGACATCTTTCTTCTTCTAACAAAGAGTCCACAATGCTAATTCTCATGTTTCTCACCTATCCAGATGGATTTCTCCTTTTGCAGTCTGCCAGCCACAGTATGGAGGGGAAAGAGCTTGGCCAGGTGAAAGATGGGACATATTTGCTGGGCACTGGGCACATTAAGTATGTCACGGATATGTTATATGTATAATCTCCATACAGGTATGATTACTCCCATTTTACCAATAGGGACACTGAGACTCTGGGAAGTTTAGTAATTCCCTAAAGTCACACATTAGCAAGTGACAGAGCCAAGGTTTGAGCCCCTGTGTGTTTGGCTCTAAAATCACTTTGCCAGGATGTCTCCCTTATAGCTAACCCCAGACAAATCTATGGCATAGCTAAGGATTGGGATTGACACCCCTGTCCCCACTTTCTCATTTCATTGCCTACACTCTCCTTTAAGGACTTACTGTATCAGCATCATTTAACCCAACCCTTCTCAGGGCACAGTACACTACCAAGACTGGTATTCCTACTTCTACTACTACTACCATTACTGGTAAAAATAATAACAGTTAACATAACCTCAACAATAATATCTCTGCTGACATTTCTTCAGCTCTTACGAGTCAGGCATAATGCCAAATACATTACATAGATTACCTTATGTAATGGTGCTATTAATATCATCATTTGTGCATGAGGAAGCTGAAGCTTGGAGAGGTTAGGTAATTTGCCCTTCTGATGTTCCTGGCTGCCTATAGCCCCTAAACAGTGTGCCATCCTATTCAGATACCCATGGTTTTTCCAGTTAATCTCCCTCCTACCTATCCTCCCATCTACCTTGTCATGACAAGTTTACCAAGTTAGATCCTTTTCCTCTCCTAAAAAGTAACTATCTGATTAACAGGTCCATATAAGTAGATAGTATTTTAACATTTGCACTTTCTATAATATGTCTTTCAGAGGTTTTACTTTAAACAGAGAATAATGATGATTTCTAGTAATTGGGCAAGCTAATGGCCTTCAAATTGACTTTAGTGTGGTCCCATTGTGACTCTGAGGTTTACGCCGCTGTTGGAGGGTGGGAGTGGGTAGCAGCAGGGGAGAGAGAGGTCGGTTATGAAGTCAGGGGTGAAGAAAGCCTGCAGGGAGCCAAAGGCTGCTAAGGTCACTGGGGGCTGCCATCTGACCACCAGGCTCCTGAGGGTATGTGGCTCTGTCCTGCTTCACACATTCCTACCGTCAGTCTGATATACACCCACATCATATTTTGCAGTTCTGTTCCATAAGGAACTAGTGGAACTTTATTAACTTCAGCTTGTCACAGAGGTGCTCATCTGGTTAACGAGGGCAGCATCTCCGCCTGCATCATTGGAGGTATGATTAGAATGGCCGACTAACAACTAAATGTTAACCCCCCTGGCTTTTCCAGATAACGATGATTCAGAGTCCCATAGAGTCTGGAAGTCACCTCCTACCCTTTGGGGATAAAGGCAGGGTATGGCTTTGATTAGTCAACATGCAAACAAGTAAAGAGGCATTTTTTGGAAGAAAATCAGCATTTTACACCACAACTACACTGAAATGTTGGGATGGTGTCTGAGCATGTGTGAGGAAATGGGCCATGCTTTCCACCCTATTAACTTTAGGCTGAAAGCCAGTGGGAGACAGCTGACCTCACGCCTGATCTGTCACAACCTGGTTTTGGCCCAGACCATCTTGGTCAGACCATGCAATACTGGCCTAAAAACAGCTTACTAGAGAAAGCGACAGGCATGACTAAGTAGCCAGGGAGCTAGAAATGAGGGCCTGGGCGGGACCTCCTGGTAGCTGAGCAAAATGAAAGACCATGATTCATTATTCTGGAGCTGTCAAGCAACTGGTCATCTCGTAACTGCTGGTCAAGAGTAGATTTGGAGGAAGTGACAAGAGAAGAAAACTCCCCAAACCCTGCCAGTATATGGAGTACACTACATGCACGGGTAGGGCAAGGGACACCTGCCTCTTTGTCTGTTAATTAGCAGAGCCAATCTGACACTATGCATGGATTCTGCCCCACATACTGTGGCTCCTTCATTCTTGCCAGGGTGGCCTCCATCCATATAGATCCAGAACAAAGCCTTGGGCTTGGCCAGTCCAATGTCTGTCAGTCAGGTCAGCTATCACCTCTTCTCTGGTTTTATTTGAGAACAAGACTGCTTATGACTCTTCAACAAGCCCTATGGATCCTAATTCCTAAGTCTGTCTTGACTAACGCAGGAAATCCTTACCCTCGGCTCAGCATCCAATGGCTTAGCAGTGGTTACTCCTAGTCCCAGATTGCAGATGCGCTGGTACTGACTACTGTGCAGGCCCTATTGTCCTTTTTTCCTCCTTCACAGCATCCAGCTTCACTTAGTTCTCTTCTCCTTGCTCTCTGACATTCCATGTTTCCCACACAGGATTCCTCACCTCCCAGCTCTGCTATGCTGCTGGGGACAGTAGTGGGTTGAATGATGGCCCCCCAAAATGATACATCCACATTCTGACCCCTAGAACGTTTGAATGCAGACCTTATTTGGAAAAAAATATATATTTGCAGATATAATTAAGTTAATGACTCAAGATAAGATCATCCTGGATTATGCAGGTTGATGCTAAATCAGTTGCAAGGATCTTTATAAGAGAAAGGCAGAGAGAGATTTGACACCTAAAAGGAGAGGGCCCTGAGAAGGCAGAAGCAGAGATTGGGGCTGTTGTGGCTACAGGGAATACCTGGAGCCACCGGACATCAGGAGAGAAAGGAATGGATTCTGCCCTTTAGCCTCTGGAGGGAGCATAGCCCTGTTGACACCTTGATTTTGGACTTCTGGCCTCCAGAACTCTGAGAGAATAAATGTGCATTGTTTTAAGCCTCGAGTCTGTGGTGATTTGTTGTGGCAGCCACAGGAAACTAGCACACTAATACTGACTCCTTTTATAACCCATACTCTGAGCTTGGTGCACCCTGTGCTTCTCCTACTCATCTCAGTCTCCTTCACCAGCCCCCCAGCCCTATCCTTCCAAAGTGGGTATTTCTTACAGCAGGATCCGATTCTGTTCCTCTCCTCTCTAATCTCCTTTGCTTAAAAGAACTGATCTACACTGAAGATTTGCAGAGACATGTTTTACATGCAGAAAGATTTTTCTGCATGCTGGTTAATTTTAGGGAGAGGGTGAAAAACCTAACTGCCATTGTGTGCTCCCTTCTGCTCTGTCCCTGAGCCTGATTAACGACAGTTTCTCACAGTATGTAGTGTGGCATCTGTGTGCACACTTCCCACACACCTTCTAGACCTCTTCGTAGTAATATCGCTGGCCAAGGGGATTGAGGACATGTTTTTTAAGATGTATTTTTTTCATAACTCTTTTCTGGAGAAAATATTATTAATGCATCCCTTTCACATTCTGGATTGTTCTGTGTTGTTCAAATCAGAGAACTGGAAGGGACTTTAGTTGATTACCAAGTACAGTTGATACTTTTTGTCATCAAAGACGACCAGGTGTAACTCTATCCTCCAAAACTACATAAAGATAATGAGCTAACTGGGTAACTAAGAACTTGGTACTTGCAAAGCTGCTTAAGGAACACCAGTTTCCTATGTGCATGGAACATAAGTTTTACAAAGTGGATCTTAGAAAGGTTGTCTTTCTTACCTGGAAAAAAGAAGAAATTTTGGTTCATTCTGCTGACACTAGAAGAACCATCTTTGTGAAATGAAAAAAAGTGAATAGCAAGTGAGGGAAGAAGGAAGAAAAGCATCAAAACCCAATCCTAGGTTTGATCTACTCTATATAACTCTTTTTAGAAAGGTGTTACTATGCAAGACATTAGAGGAATGGAAAACTTCCTGGACCCATAAAATAGTTTTAAATGTACCAGATTCCGTTATGGTCAAGGGCACATGCTCAGGTTGCAGGCTTGATCTCCAGTGGGGTGTGCAAGAGGCAGCTGATCAATGATTCCCTCTCATCATTGATGTTTCTATCTCTCTCTCCCTCTCCCTTCCTATCTGAAATCAATAAAAATATATTTTTAAAAAATAAATAAGTGGTTTAGTCTGAGGGGGGCTAATCTTTTATATGTTCACTAAATATTGACTTATGTATTAAGGATTTTTTTTTTAAGAATTAGTGTTTCTCCTCTGGACAACTAAGTTTGAGTCCTTTGAGACACATTAATGCAGCCAAGATAATTTCTATGTGGTCAAAGCTATTGGGCCTCAAATGAATCAGATTTCTGGGATGTCAGAATTATGTTTACAGTGAAAATTGTGGCCTGGGCTGGCTCTGGACTTTTGTGGATTTTTCAGCCTTTTTGCCCTTCCAATGTCCCCTTGCTTTGATGGCAAGAGTAGACAAAGGTCTCAGTGGATTGTGTGCAGCCTGTTATATTTTTGGAAGTTTTCTGCATAGCTGGGTACGTGCTAGGGCCAGTAGGGTCTGAGAGTGCCTAAGGCTTGGAGAAACCCAACCATTTAGTTTACAATTTGCAACCAAGTTTTCCCTTCCAGCACAGGTCACCGAGGGCCATGGCAGGGCCACTCACACTCTGTAAACACTGTTGTCTTGGACATCTCCTCTGGTATTTTATTCCACTTATATTCAGAGGCTTTGATTTGTAGTGTCAAGGGCATGAGCTTCAGGCCCACAGGATCCTGAGAGCTGCCCTAGTGGGAAGAAGAAAACAAGCAAGCAGGCAAGCTCCCTCAGGTGCAAGCAGCTTAGACTTTCAGGAAGAAGAGTCAGGGTGAGGAATATCAGGGTCTCAGGGCCCCCTTTAAAAATTACAGGGTTATTTTATATGAGTAGTACTTTCTGTTGTGGGGACCCAAGGAGGAGTGGCTGCCTAGGAAGGGTTGGGGTAGAGCGCAGAGTTGACATCGAAGTCACTTGGGGAACCCTTTCAAATTAATTAGGCCTCTGTCCAGCTGGCTGGAAATATAGGTACAGGTGGTAAAAATGCCCACCAAGCAGGGCCTGTCAGGAGGAAGCCAGAAGAACCAAAAGTATAAAATGTGTTTTGAGAACCCTTTTGGTACTTTGAGGGGCGGTTACTGGAGGGATGTGACATCCCCCTCTTTCTCTCACTGCCTTAAAACCTACCAAAGGGGCTTTGAGGAGACCATTTGGAGAGCTTGGTATTCATCCCCCGCAGTTGGAATGGAGAGAGGCTAGCATTTGACCCATACCTGGGAAAACCAAGGCTGGCAGTTCTTGGCTAGAGCAGATCACCTAGTAGGTGGGCCAGACTCTGACCAGTGACAGGAAAGGTCTGTGTTTTTAAAGACCAGATTAGGCCACATGGGAAGGAGAGAGTCAGTGTGAGCCTGGAGTGGAGGGAGGTATTTTTAAAAGTACCCTGCCCAAAGGACTTCCTGCTCAGGATAAGGAATTTTTCTGGAGGGGTGTCACTCAATGGAGAAGCTAAAGGGACTGATGTAAGCGACCAGCTGCACTGAGAGAGCTGCAGACCAAGGTTCTAACTGAGAGACCCTGGCGAACCCATGAACTTGCCTGACAAGAAGAATCTTCTTTGAACACCAGCTATGCCTAGAGAGCAGCAGTACTGGATCACTGCTGTGTCACCCAAATGAGTGCTTTCTGCCCCTTATGGCTCCTCCTTGTCCTGCCCCCATTGTCTTTCATCCCACCCCAAAGATTGGGAGGAAAGCAGCTAGAATACAGAATCTAGAAGAGAGGGCTTCACTTTGCTTTTTATTTCTTGGCTAGCTGATTGCCACTGGGATTCTTGGGGCATATCTGCCCGGTTTTCTCTTCCCGTATCACTGAACATGTATTGTACTATTTAATGAACATATTTTATGTGCCAGGCCTACTGTTACACTCTTCATATCTGTTACTACTTTTAATCCTCATGCCCATCCTTTGAGATGGATGTTATTAACCTCATTTTACAGATGAGGTGATACATATAAGTGTTAAGCAAATTCCCTGAAGTCACACAACTAGGAAGTGAGGGTGACAGAATTTGATCCAGGGAGAGTTGACTCCACAGCCCACAGCTATCCTGTTATACTGCACTGCTATAGCCTTGTGTCTTTATGTGAACACAGGAAGGAGGTGCATGGTTCTAGAGTAGGGTTGGGAAACCTTTTTTCTGCCAAGGGCCATTTGGATACTTATAACATAATTCATGGGCCATACAAAATGATCAACTTAAAAATTAGCCTGCTACATTTTGTCAAACATTTAATTAACTCACCCTGAATGCGTTGGCAGGGTCAGACCAAATGATTTCATGGGCCTTATATGGCCTGTGGGCCAGACATTCCCCACCCCTGTTCTAGAGGCATTGGCTTGGTGCAGCAGAACCCAATCAAGCCCCCTGCCATGGGGACTCTCTCTCCCCTGGCTTCTGGATTCTCAAGGGGGTGCTTATGAACCCCCACAGACCCTTAGGCCATTCTCTACCCAGCTGCGAGTGCACAGGAACCTAGAAGAGACTTTTGTTCACTGGAATCTAGGAGTATCTTAAACAGGGCTCTGTTGTCTTCATTTCTGTACATTACAAACCACTTATTTAATGAAGGTTGACAGGATGAATGGATCCAAGAGATGTGGAATGTTGTCAGGTGCCATGCTTTCTCTCTTCTAGAAAGTAACCAATAGACTTATACTGAATCCAACTAGAAAGAACAACATGCCACTCCCAGGAGCCTGCCCCTTAGGGAAAAGGAAAGAAGACAGAGAGGAAGGAATTGGAGAGGAGGGAAATGCACCCTACTCTATCTCTCCATCTCATCTTAGGAGGAAAATAAAGCAAGAACAGTATCGATTATTTTTCAATTACTTTCAGCAAGGAAACCAGGAATAGCTTAAGTCTACAAACCATCCTGATATTAAATTTGCTAAATGCTTAAATCCTTAAAACTTCCTCACACATCACTCAGGTTATCACTAGCATCACAGTACATTCTGAGTTAAGTATAAGCCAGTTCCATTTCTTGCAAGAACTGATTGCCAGTAGGCCCTGAGATGGCTGGAACTCAGCCTTTGTTGGACTGAGTCCAAAAGAGATGTTGAGCTGGGTGTCATCCTGGCACTGAAGAAAGAATGTTGTGATGTCCATTGATGTCTCCTAGTGGCCTCAAATACAAATTGAACAAGCTGCCTAATAGCATTGCAATATGAAGGACACTGCAGCCAGGGACCTCCCGGGCAGAGGAGCCTCTGGGGAGTGAGCCTTTTATTGATCCCAGAAAAAAAAAAATTTGTACTTGAACACACAAGGTTATCTACTCACACGCCTTTACATGACACACACACCCATTCCCAAAATCACATGCACATTACCACATAGTGTGCAGGTGCAACTCTGACTGGGAACACTGAGCACTTTTTTGCTTTTTTCCTTTTCTCCATATAAAAGAAAGTCAAATTAATTGCAGCCAATTACATACAAATCCCTTTCTGTCTGCCAATCAGGCCTGCCTGATGGGAAAGAGGTGCTCTCACCTACTTCATTATGCAAATTGATATTCAAAGGCTGAAGAACAATGCAGACTTCAGCACAGCAGTGATTTTGGGATGCTAAGAGGGAGCTGCTGGGAGAGGAGTTGGTTTAACCCTCTGATGATGATGAGAGGACTGAGAGGGCTTCAAGTGGTGATGGAGGCAGAGTCCAAGTACCGGTTACCTGATGTGAATTGGGCGCCGACATGGAAGGTCGCCCTGAGGTCAGACAAGATTTGAGATGATTTGGAGTCCAAATAGTCTAGACAGAATAGCTTGATTCTTTAAATACCCCTGTGTTCTCATCTGTAAGTATGGGGTCAGGTGTGGCCATAATAACCGATACTCAAAACTATCTGTAGTCAAGGGCAAGCATGATCCATCATGCACAGAAACAATCAACACACATGCACATGCACACACAAGCACAGAGGCAGATATCAATGAACACTGATATTTCTTATTGTGAGATTATTTTATTTGGAAAAGGCTTGAACATTCAGCCATTTGTTCATTTGGGAGCTACTTTATACAGAGAAAGAGTTATTTCACTTCTCAGTCATCACAGTTGTGAGGACTTATGTCTCTCTTCCCTGCCCCACCTTGTTATCTTGTCCCAGCAGTTCAAAATCTCCTCTTGAATTTGAATTACAATCTTTGCCTCTGACTCAAACTCAAATAATGGAAAATAAGCTTTTAATAAAATTATGTAATTGTCACCCTGGTCTTCTCTCCTGGGGATGTTACAAGCCAGACAGAGCACATAGCAGTGTGGGCATTTATGCTTGGCAGCTGTGGTGGTCTCAGTGACATGGAGTAGGGCTAGGAGGCGTTTGGTGTTGGGAAGCAGGGCAGTTTTCCAGCTCCTCCTGAATAGTCTACAGATTATGACTTCAGTTTGGGTTTATCTACAGATTATGACTTCAGTTTGGGTTTGAGTGTGGTGAAATCACACATCACCTAACACACTCCATGATGAATCCCTCCAGGATACAAGTAGCCATTCTAACACCACCCCACTGTTGTTGGTACCAGCACTCCAGGTGGCTTACTATGTTCACATAAAAGGAACAACATGACATCTTTGCAGCCTCTGAAGGTTGTGTGGTTCAGTGAAGAAGGAGAAATCACAGAAAGAAAATGAATCCCAAGGCAGTCCACAGCTGGGCCAATTGGGTCTGCATGGCCACTACTCTTTTAGGATGCTTTCCTGTGCTTATATTTCTAGTTTAAGCATTTATATCAGAACAAAAAATAAAAATAAGCTATCTGCTTCTTAAAATGCATATATCTTGGGGGCATTGAATGAATGATAGTTCAATTAGTGAGACATTTATTTTAAGGTTGTATTCATAGATGTGATCACTTTGGATGGAAAAAGTGGGGCATTTGATTTTGTGAAAATGGATCGTGTAGAAAAAATAGGGACTGTCAGGTTTGGATGCCCTGGAGAGAAGCTTAGGAAAGGAGAAGGGCCAGAAGTAGAGTATGAATATGGAGAGTGAAGTGCAAGAGCAAGCCCTAAACCCATGCCAGAAAATTCCTTCTGCTTTTCTTTGATATTTCATCACCCATCTCCTGCCCCTCCCAGGTCTCCAGATACCCACCCTGTCCTCCTACAACAGCCAGAACCCACCTCTGTCACCCTCCACTGGAATCATTGATCGAATGTCCATTTCCTTCACTGCACTGTAAGCTCCTTGAGACAACAGACATGATTTCAATAACTGTCTATTCAGCTCCTGGGACAGTGCCTGTTACATCATAGAAGTATGTTAAGTGAATGAATGTCCCCAGAACATGAACTAACAATATTGACATGAAAGTTATGCCCTCTTATGGATGAAATTGCCTTTAATGAGCTAACCATTTACAGTATTGTTTCTCTGGGGAAATGTATTTCTGTTTTTTCTGAACAGCTGATTTATAAGTGAACTCTTGAGGACGATGTGTTCATAGGTTAGAGCCTGCCTATTCAAAACTGCAATTCCAAAGCCAAAAGATAAATTAACCTTTATATGGTGTGTTCTTTTGCAGTGTTAGCAACCATGGCCCGCATCCATGGTAATCACTATGTAAAACCACATCAACAGTTACAGTCTTAGGGAGTGGACCAGTCATTAGTGACCATGGGTGGCATTCCCTGGGCTAGATGATTTACATTCTTCCCCTTATGTACTTCTCCTTCCAAACCTTTTTGGCAGGTGCTACCTTTGCTTTACAGAAAGAAAACTAAGACTCAGTCACTTCAAAGTATGTGAGATGGCTGGGCTCCTAAACTCCAGTGCCTCAGTTTCCTAATTATAACATGGGGATAAATATGTTGCTTACATTATAGGCTGTGCTGATTAAAGACTTACAATATCCATAAAGTGCTTAGAAACTGTTTCCCTGCATTCTAATCCCTCATTAAATGTTAGGGATCAGATCCTTCTGCAGATCCAGGGTTTGTGCCTAAATCCTTCTCACAAAGCCCATACTGTTTCCAGTTAGTGATTAACATGTACTTTGAAAGCCATAGAAAAACTGCTACCAACCTACTCTAGAGCCCACATGTTGTCCTCCCTCCACCCACCCTGCTCCCTGTACTTGTCTGTTTCAATGAGATTCCAGGAAGGGGGTGGGGTGTGGAGGACAAGAAATAAGAATATGTGAGGGCTGTGAAGGTGTGCAAGGGAGAATGGAAGAGTTGCTCTCAGTGCTTAGACTATCTGAAAGTAGCTCTGGATCCAAGGATGCTGGAAGAAGAGTATCTGCCAGGTGCTGGGTACCTCTTTGCAATCATCCTTATGGGTCTTTTGAGAGAAAGCACTTAGCATCCTCCTTGGTGCAGAGTAAGAGCTCAGTGAATGTTTCTAAATCTGTGTCTGTCACTCATTGCTGTGATAGGAAACAATTACTTCAGCCCAGCCAGCATGGCTGAGTGGTTGAGCATCTACCTCTGAACAAGGAGGTCACGGCTCAATTCCTGGTCAGGGCACATGCCTGGGTTGTGGGCTCAGTAGGGGGTGTGCAGCAGGCAGCTGATTGATGATTCTTTCTCATCATTGATGTTTCTCTCTCTCTCTCCCCTCTCCCTTCCTCTCTGAAATCAATAAAAATATATTTTAAGAAAACACAATTACTTTAATTATG
The DNA here is from genome assembly GCF_027574615.1 of Eptesicus fuscus. Classification (NCBI taxonomy): domain Eukaryota; kingdom Metazoa; phylum Chordata; class Mammalia; order Chiroptera; family Vespertilionidae; genus Eptesicus; species Eptesicus fuscus. Next base: position 83,013,758 of record NC_072479.1, read on the forward strand.
TTTTTATTGTACTACTACTGGGCCCTCCCCCAAATAGTTTCTTCCAGGAGTGGGGAAATTAAGAGAACTGGGTTTGTCCTAAAGTCTTCCCTGCTTGTGTGGTCTATATTGACAAAGAATTGTCTGTCCTTTCAGACTCCTAGGAAAAGTAAGCCTAACTGCTCCTACCTCCTGCTATCTTGGAAACTTAGGAAAGAGCCTTAGCCCTAGCTGGTTTGGCTCAGTGGATAGAGTGTTGGCCTGCAGACTGAAGGGTCCCGGGTTCGATTCCAATCAAGGGCACATGCCCGGATTACGGGTTTGATCCCCAGTAGGGGACATGCAGGAGGCAGCTGATCAATGGTTCTCTCTCATCATGGATGTTTCTATCTCTCTCTCCTCTCCCTTTCTCTCTGAAATAAATTTTAAAAATATTTTTTTTAAAAAAGAAAAGAGCGGGCTTGGGAGAACCTGAGACGCAATGGTTTCAGTCCCCGAAACCCCTCTGCTCGCTGCCCAGCCCAGGGAGCTGTCTTCTATCCTCCACACCATTTAGGGTCTCTACTGGCCAAATCCCACTTAACACACACTATGTTAATAAGCCTTAACCTGTATATCTGTATGTAATGGTATTCTCTAAATCAGGCGTGGGGAATCTTTTTTCTGCTAAGGGCCATTTGGATATTTATATCATCATTCATGGGCTATACAAAACTATCAACTTAAAAATTAGCCTGCTATATTTGGTCAAACATTTAATTAACTCATCCCTAATGCCTTGGCAGGGCCAGACCAAATGATTTATCAAGCCGTATAAGGCCAGATGTTCCCCACTCCTGCTCTAAATAATCAGTTTCATTGTTTTTCAGTTTCATCACCTCATCTTCACTTATTCATTCAACACATAGGCCTTAAGAAACAGCTACCATACACCACTTAACTAAGACAGGAGATAGGAAGATCAGACAATGTTGTGCAAGCACGTTATCCCTAACCTTTCTGTCAGCACTGAGCTCAGTGTCCAACCACACAGTTCATCTCAGAGTCCTAGCAGCTGCCACACTGTCCATGGCTAAGGCCTAGAGGCCCTGGGATTAGAAAGACCAATAGTCTCTCCACAAACTCCCTCCTGCCCTTTGTGGTTAACCCTCTGTTCATCTTGGATTCTGCCTCCTTACAGAATCCTGTCCCTCTCCACAGTTCTTTGGATTAACTAAGGCATCTGTTGTATCATCTGCCTGGTTTTTTATTTAAATTGTTATATTCTCTGCACTTAGCATAATACTTAGCACATAAGGGCAATTAATTCAACAACTGTTTATTGGATGGTTACTAGTTACCCTGTGAGTTGGGTTGCCAGATTTAGCAAATAAAAACACAGAGCACCCACTTAAATTTGAATTTCTGATAAACCATGAACATAATTTTAGTATAAAGTATGTCCTGCAACTTCAAAGACACGCTACTATGAGGTGCTGGAGGTGTGCTGAGGAGGTCTCGGGGTCATAGTCCAGTGCGGAAGGCAGACATGGTTCTAAAGATGTAAGATGGCAGGTCCAGTGATAGAGGAATTTTCTTGGGGCTCCTTCCAGGGTGAAATAAACACTGAATGTCAAGTCCTCCCACTGGCATGGGCCTGACCACGGCCTTCCCATCTACCACATTGCTCCTTAGCTTCCCCTGAGAGTCTCACATTTAAACAGCAGTATGGTGTTCGCACGGACAGCTGTGCTCCACTAAGGCTCCGCAGCTTTTCCGACCACGCTGTTGACAAAGCCAGTTCCTTTCTCTTCTTATTCTAGGGCTGCATGATGTTACATCCTGTGAGAGTTACTTTGTACGCTTCCTAATGAACTTCATCCTCTTAATATTCTCCTCATCATGCTAGACATATTGTTTTGATGTTTAATTCTATTTCCCAAATGGCCAGCTATCCAATCCAATTTAGTGTCATATGCAGATTTAAAGAGAAAGTTTTCCATCCTATCATCTAAGTCGTTTAAGAAGATGAAGCCTTTCCCTGTGTGTTTCTTAAGTTACCCCAGACTCCCAACTCAAGCTGGTCATGTCCACCCTTTCACCAAGTGTCCCGCCTGCCTCGTCAGAGAGGCCTCTGGTTTGATAAAGAGAAACTTCTTTCTTTGCATCTTACTTTGTCATTGGCTACAGATGTTTTCTCATTTTGTTAATTGGTTCCTGATTTGGAATTATAGAATAATTTTGAAGAAGACTAACTTCTTTATAACCCATTGACAAAGTAAACATGACATATGTACTTGACCATCAAAAGGACCCAGCAGCCTGGTATCTTAAAAGAATCATATAGCTCACTATGGAAGCCTTTGAATAATGCCCTACTAGGGAGCTGAGAAAATAGCCCCATTAGTATGCATATTTCCTTCTAACTACTAGTATGTCCACCTAGACAAAGATTTTTAAAATGTCAGTGTGAAATGGACTCACCTCGATTGTTTTCCAAAATAAGTGTGTTGTGATTTACAGGCAAGCCATCCTGCCAGTAATCCTATCTCTTTAGCCATTTGCTTATTCTAGAAAAAGTATCTTTTCCAAGCCTGGGGTGAAACAAACCTTAGTTTTTGTTTTAAGTGGAAAAAAAATTTTAATATGTTTATCTGATGCTAACTTGAAGTTGTCCCACTGAAAATTTGCATCAGACCAAGCTGATGGGGCTAGCTTCAAAGAGGAAGGAATGTAGAAGTGGTACATTGTTAGAGACAAGAGTTTCCAGAGAACAGTGGCATTGTGTCCCTAAAGACAGTCTAAGCTCAGCACATCCTGTAAGAGATGAAAGGACACAGGACAAGTCTACGGCCAAAGTTTAAGCATCTGATCTAAAATCTGGAAGAGGCCCTAAAATAGCTTTATCTCATGCTGTCTGTTTTTCTCTTGTTTTACATTAATGGAAATTGATATATGGTGTGACATACTAATATTTAACATATTTACAATGTTTATTTGTCTCTTCCTACTGGACTGTAACTTCCACGGGGACAAGAATTTTTGTCTTTGTTTCTCATGTATCTTCAGTAACTGGCAAATATAAGTGCTCAAATATTTGTTAAAGAATGAATTAACCATTTAGTCAATGAATGAGTAAGTACTGGATGAGAAGATAGTTATATAAATCATATAGTGTTCATAGTATAAGTGGATACTTTTCTTTCTTTATTAGCCATTTGAACTTGACAAACAGTGAGAGATAGTTTCATAACTAATGATTGGGGAGAGAGAGGTAATATAGATAAGAAATATTTTACATTCATTGTCTCAGATAAAATTTGCTCATCTTGGGTTTCTGCTATGAAATAATCTAAATTGAGCAGTTATTTAAAAAGAACAGTGAGTAAATGGGGTATCCAACTGTACTACTATTGTAGCTTATCAGATCTTAAATTATAAAGTGATTTCAGGGCTTATTTGGCAAGATACTTGCTTTCTTTGAAGCTACTGATTGCTCCTCATCTTGTGTGAGAGGAGTACAGTAGGCCCCTATGTGTGTCCATGCGCCAAGCCTGCACTATTCTCTGAATGAGACCTCAGCTTCTCAATCAGTGTTCACTGAGTGCTTTCTCCTTTCCAATCCCTCATTTAACAAGAGATAGAATAACTATCACAATGCCACTTCCACTTTCAGAGGGGAAAAGATATGCATGGTAACAAAAGAAGCTTATATAAAGGAATGATTAAAAGTAAAAACAGTTTTTAAGATCTTCCTGGAATAAGAACATTTTAACCCAATCTCTTAAATCATCTATTATCTTTTGTATCTAAATGCCTGCATAGCATTCACATCTCAGTTTCATAATGTATATAGCAGGTGCCCATTGCATATGTCTGGATGAAGGGTAACCCTAAAGAGGAATGTGAATTAGTTTAGAATGATTTCCAACAGAAGGGTTAAAGGTAAAAGGGCTTTTGGACTTTACACTTAGTCAACTGGAAAAATTGAATTCCATTCCTCTAATAGGGGTGTTGATAGTTTACTTCTGTAGCAGTCACTTTATAATAATTATGTTAACATTGTAATTGGAGTCCTATTTAGGATGACTTAGGCACATTGGACTTTCATGACCCCAAAAGGAGTGGGGCGTGGAGACATCTGCCTTCCCTTGCCATTGGCTCTAGTGCAGTGCCTGTTGCCGAGTGGGCACTCAGAACCTATGTGATGACCGGACGGAGGCAGAGATAGAGGGGACAGGAACAGATAATGTCTGTTTGAGCTTGGATAGCCAATGAACTGCCTAGGCCTCTGCTTCCTGCCTCATGCAGAGAGAAATTTGTTCAATCAGCTTTCTCAGATTTGGTTTCACAGTCTCAGAGACATAATGGCTATTCTTAGAAAAATGTATGGTAAAGTTTGTTGAGGAAATGCTATGTCAATGTTAAATAAGTTTGTTTTTTCCCCCAAATGATTTGTCAGGGCTCTCTCCTGTGAGGTTCCATTGTGAGCCCCAAAAGGAGATGCAGTTTGCACAGTAGAATCCCTGAGGGTCCCTCCCAGGGATGATATTCTGTCAGTTGGAGTACCCCCACATAGGGCTGACTTTATTGACCAAAGCAGGAAATTCTGCTGTCCTGAAATGGGTCACAATGTGACCGTGTATGCACATGCTGGCATTTTCATTTCTCAGGATAGAATTGAGTGATCCAATTGATTGACAGGAGATCAGAAGTGTGCCTGTCACCCTAACATGCCTCTCTCTGGATCCTCACTCACCCCAGGCCCTGCCTGGCATAGACCTTTGGCCATCCAATCCCAACTCCAGCTTCAATACTCTGAAGAATATTGTCACTGTGATAGGAACCTCAGGTTATCATGCTAACAACTGCAGCATCCCTAAATTCATTGGGTCATCTTGCATATAGAAACCCTGGAAGGAACCTTCAGTATTCTCCTGAAAACTGTATATAGGTGTTGGGGCATGTAGTGAAGTTCTGACATCTCAGTTTCCATAATGAATCCATCTGTAACCTTCACTTAAAATCTTCTTTTAAGGCAATTTCTCCTTGCTAACACCCACAGCTTTTATAAAATATCCGTGACCATCCCTGCATTCTCACAGGTCAGTCTGTGGAGTGGAGTGGTGGCAACCACACATCTTTGTAACAGTCTCATCTAAGGCTAGGCCACCTGTAACGCACAGGATGACTTAAGGATAAAACTCAGATGCCTTAGTTCTTAAGCCTCTGTTTCATTCCATCTCCATGTTATCATAATTATCTCCAACTCTGTCACATTTTTGGTGCCAAAGAAATATTCATATGCTTTGTCAAGTCCTAAATTTGACAAGCTCTTTTGGGATCTCAGATCTGATATATTTTTTGAAGGGAAAATGGAGAAGGTGCCAGGAAAGATGTCCTCATCTGGCATGAAGACATATTAACTCCTTATTCACCAGGGATGCCAGAATAACACTAGATCTGAGAAATGTTAATATTTAATTGTGTGTTGCATGATAATGCATTAACCAGTAAGGAGGGTACCTTTAATTTTTTAATATAATAAATGTATCTACATTTGTGCTATGAAATTCACTCATTCACTCATTCATTCATTCATTCATTCATTCATATTGAGAGCTTACTAAGTGCCAGGTACTGTTCTAAGCACAAGAGAGATAGCAGTGATCAAAACAGATAAAAATATATTGTCCTTCATATCACATACTTTCTAAAGGAGGTGGAATGAAGAAAACAAGTTAGAAAGGCAATTATATACAATATTAGAAGGTGTCAACTGCTACAGAAAGAGGTAAAGCAGAGAAAGGATATAGTGAGTGTTAGCAGAGGACTTGCAACTGTAGTTGTGTGGTCAGGGAAGGCCTCAGTGAGAAGACCATCAAGTCTGACCTGAAGTTAGTGATGGAGTGATGGATATATGGGGCTTTCCAAGTAGAGAGAAGAGCAGACTAAGACAGGAGTTTGCCTGGTGTTTTCTAGGAACTATGAGGAGGCCAGCGTGGCTACTGAAGGGCAGTGAGGGAGCGTAGTGGGAGATGAGGTGGTGGGGATGAGCTCGACCCTGCCACTTTCTCTCCTGCCTTCTTGTGAATTGGATTTTGCCAAGGCTTCCATTTTGATGTCTTGTTCATATATTCCATTTTTTTCTGAAAATAGGCCAGCCCCTTAAGTCATTTTCCAGTGAATGTCCCTCCTCTAGTCTCTCTATTCTTCAAGCCATATGCTTGAGCTGAGTAATGATACCTAAGTGTTGTGATGTGCACACCTCATCCTTCCCCAGCCTGACCATTCAGCATGCTCTACAGTATGGCTTCTCTCTATGCACCAACTGTGTTCCACATACATGTACGAACATACTTTTCAACTTTGGTTAAGACACGGTGCTCAGGTCCTTCTGCATCTTAGCTTGTGCCATTCCTCTTGCCCTGAGTGCCCTGCCCCACCTCTGCTTCTATAATCTCCAATCTCCATCTCTGCTTTCTCTCTATAGTTTCCCTATCACTGTCCTCCTATGATAATCTCCACTCCCTCTAGACTTCCATTGCCTTTACTTTCCTTTCATCCTGTTTGGAACTTGGCATACTCATTTAGTCGTGGGATTTTTCTATTCTACATATGTTGGTTGAGCATCTGTTCTATGAACATAGAATTCTGTGATGTGTTTTACAGTTAAGTGTCAGGATTCTGCCTTTGAATCCTTGCTCTGCTCATTTCTAGCTGTATGGCCTTATTCATATTGCATACCTCTCTACATCAGTTTCCTTGTCTGTTAAATGGAGGTAATAATACCTACTTCATAGGGTTAATGGGAAGATTGATGAGTTACTTAATGTGTGATACATTAACAGAGACCTGTTAGCTGCTGCTATCATTTTATTATCATTGTTATTTCCAACTGAACTGTAACTTAGGGGTTATATCTGTTGCCTCATTTCATTTGAGATATTCATTTTACAGCTCACTGATTTATGCATAGATTTTACCCATTAAATATATGTTAATGATGATATTTTATGGTCAGACATAAGACTTTGCAAAAACACCTAAGACTTCAGGTACAGGTTATGTTTTAGTAAAGTTAATATAGGAATAAACCCACTTGCTCTAGTAGCTCAGGAACCAAAGCTCAGTTAGCTAGCACAACATCCCCAATTATAACTTCCATGAAAGTGAGTCTGACTTTCTAATCTGTTGCTGTATCTACAGCTAGGTTCCATGGGTAGGATCTTGGGTGCCTGCCCTTGGCCCCAGGTTTTAAAATGGAGGATTTGTAATGAAATGCCATACCTTATTTCTCCTCTTAGAACATTGTTGAAATTCAGTTTCAAAGTTTAAGTCACTCACTTAATAAATGGTGGAGCTTTGATTTGAGCTTAGATCTTTTAAGCCCATAACTCATGTGTTTATTCACTGTTTTATCATTAAATTGCCCTTTCAATGTAAGCACAAACTACTTCCTTTTAGCCATCTGTTCCTTTTAGCCATTTATGGCCATAGTGCCTTCAAAAATTCTGCTCTTGTGTCCTGGTCTGACCTTCTTCTTCCCCCTTTGGGCAAATAAGGGATCGTGATGGGAGAGGGAGGAGGCCACCTCCTCCTGTCTTCAGACATTGCTCAGAGTCTGAAGTCACACATACATACCTACTGCATCTTAGTTAGGCTGAGGATATTGTATGGGAAGATTGAGTAGCAGACAGAATCATAATAGATGCTGTACTTACTTTGGAGTTCATGGGAAAAGCGAGAAGATCTAAAGAGAGAAATACAAAACATGATGCACTTTGGGGTGGGGTAGGGAACATATGACCCAGCACTCCCATTCCTGGGTATTACCTTAAAGAAGTGAAAATTTATGTTCACACAAAACGTTATGCCTGAATGTTATAGCTGCTCTATTCATATTTACCCCAAACTGAAGGTAACCTAAATGTCCTTCAATGGGTAAATGGATACACAAACTGATACATTCCTACAATGGAATTCTACTACAGATACAAGCAGAGTATGGATGCATCTCAAAGGCTTTATAAGTGAAAAAGGCCATCTCAAAAGGTCACATACTGCACGATTACATTTATATGACATTGTAGAAAAGACAAAACAGTGGAGCTAGAGAACAGCTCAGAGGTTAATGGTCAGGGGAAGGTGATTATAAAGGAGTAGCTCAAGAGAGTTTTGGGGGTGAAGGAATTGTTTTGTGTCCTGGTTGTGGTAGTGGTTATAAGATTCCATATATGATTAAAATTCATAGAACTGATGGGGGTGTCATGTTTAATAAATACATAAGTTCAGTTGGGGAAGATAAAAGTCCTGGAGATGGATGGCAGTGATGGTTGCACAATAATGTGAATGTGCTCAATGCCACAGAAATGTATACTTCAAAATAGTTAAAATGGTAAATTTTATGTTATGTTTACATTATCACAATTTAAATAAGTGAATGAATGAATGAATAGATAAATAGATAGGTAAATAGATAGAATAACAAAATTCATAGAACTCTACATAAAAATAGTAAGTCAGCCCTAGCTGGTTTGGTTCAGTGGTTAGAACATCAGCCTGAGGACTGAAGGGTTCCGGGTTCAATTCTGGTCAAGAGCACATGCCAGGGGTTGTGGGCTTGATCCCTAGTAGGGGGCATGCAAAAGGCAGCCAATCGATGATTCTCTCTCATCATTGATGTTTCTATCTCTCTCTCCCTCTTCCCTTCCTCTCTGAAATCAATAAAAATATATTTTTAAAAAGTAGTAAGTCAAATACTTAAAAAGTACTCTGAAAACAGAGGCTACTGATGGTGATCACAGAGATAAGGGAGGGTGTTGGGGAGGTAAAAGAGTGGTCCCTTCAGAGTTCTGATGTTCTGCCATCCCTCATAATTGGTAGCACAAGCCAAAAGCAGGCCTTGCATCCTAAGCCTCCCCCCTTTTTCTCTTGGGTGCCTCAGAGAATTGAGTGGCATTTGGGCATTGATTCTTTTTGTGATTCAAATGTAAAATCAGGAGTAATGGAATGAATATTTATGTGTTGGATTGTCAAGCTTTGAAGACAAAAGTCCCCCAATTCCGTGTCTCATGCGGATGAACCTGCAAACAGGACGTACAATATCCATCTCTGCAAGGTCACAGTGCTGGTGTGTCCTAATCTGCATGTGCTGATCAGACTCCGACCGAATGAGAAGAGCCTTTTTTTCAGAGGAGCCAACTACCCATGAAGGCATTCGCTCGCCCTCTTCATTGTAGTAGAGCTGCTTTCATTTGCGTGCTGTCATTCACGAGATCTAACTCTGATTGACCTCGTAAGGACCTGGTGGTCAGTACAAGAGCCTGGATGCCCTCAATGTTTAGGAGAGTTTTTATTCTGTTTTGAGAACCTGCTCTTCCTCCAGGCTCTTTCTAACACAAAAACTCAGTCTTGACAGGACCAGAATTTTTCAGTTGCTTCTGATAATGATGATGATGGCAATGACATTAATAATAATGATAATGTAACAACAGCTAACCTAGTGTACTTTTCATGTGACCAGCACTATGTTAACTCTTTGCCCAGATTAACTGGTTGAATACTATGAACCTTATTACATAGGCACTATTATTAGCCTCAATGTACAAATGTGGAAACTGGGGCATAGAGAAGTTAAATGGTCACTCAGCTCTCAAGCAGTGGAGCTAGAACTGGATCTCAAGAAGTTGGCTCCAGAGGTTCTGCTGTTTCTTATCCCCTCTAGCATGAATGTTAAACTCATTTGTACAGAATTCAACTCCCTTCATGATCCAGCTCTGCCCCCCTCTTCAGCCTCATTAGGCTCTTGCAATGACAAGCTATCGTGGTCTGTGATCATGCCCAGGCTCTCACACTGTTCTGTCTGCACACACTGTTGCCTCCATCTGGAAACCTCTTTGCTCCTCTTGTCTAACTGGAACACTCTCCTTTCAAATCTTAGCCCCATACAACAGCCTCTTTGACCCTGTTCCGGGCAGTACACTTTGCTCTGTGCACCCACTGCCAAATGCACATGTTGCTCCATAGCACCCATCACATTATTCGTTACACCCTAGCCACACCAAGCTTGTCCCCTTGACAGGCTTTTGTGTATCCTGTTCCCTGGGCTCCATACATATTCCCCTGATCTTTGCATGTCTGCTCCCCTCTCATCATTCAGCTCTCTGTACAGATGTCACCTTCTCAGAGAGGCCTTTTCAGGACAGCGAGTCTAAACTTGTTCTCCTACCAATCACTCTCTATTCCATATAATAGCTGTTTCCATTTCTTCATAGCACTTCATTTTCACTACTTGAAATTATCTGTGTTCCAGTTATCTATTGCTGCACAGCAAACTACTCCAACTTAGTTGCTGAAAGCAAGAACCATTTCATTGTATTTCACAGTTTTGTGGGTCAGATATGTGGGCAAACCTTGACTGAGTGATTCTTTGGTTTGTGTGGCATCAACTGAGGTCACTCGGTGTTCAGCTGGTGGCTGGGCTGGGCTGAAAGGTCCAAGATGGCTTCACTCTAATGTCTGATGCCCTGGTTGGAAAGACTGAAATGCTGGGCTCAGCTGGGACTGTAGGCAGAAGTACTTACATGTGGTGACTCCAGCATGGTGGCCTTGGGGTTGCTGGATTTCTTAGAGGGGGGACTGCTTCCCTCTCAACGAGGTTCCAAGAGGCCCAGGTGGAAACTGCAAAGCTTCATGTGATCTAGTCCCAGATGTCCCAGCGTGTTACTTCTGCACATTCTATTGGTCAAACAAATCACCAAGGCCAGGTCAGAATCAAGGGGAGGGGACATAGACCTCACCTCTTGATGCAAGGAGTGACAAAGAAATTGTGGCTGACATTAGTCTACTACATTAAATTTAAAAAAGAAGTGAAAAAATAGGCTTATCTGCCCCACTTCTTTACAATGTCAATTCTTTGAAGGCAGGATCTTATTCTTCTGTATTACTGTGTCCTCAGCACCCAGAAAAGTGTCTACACATGGTAGATGCCAACAGATACTTGCTGAATTTCTGTATGAATGAAAGAATAAGCGAATAGGCAAATGAATTAATGAAAAAATAAATGAATAAAAAATTAAATTAATGTTTAGATTTCTGACACTCTGGTATGGAAACTTCTTAAAAAACAGATTCTGATTTTTTTTTTCATCTTTTATTCTCAGTTCCTGATACAGTCATCTGCATTAATAGATGCTTGGTAAATATTTGCCAAATGAATTAATGCATTTTAATTTTTATTGTTAAAGGAGATAATATGACTTATTCCAAGCACATGCATAGGTGTTGAATTAATAATGCCTTATACATAGGAAAGTCAATTTATATATTTATTTAGTAAATAAAAATGAAATGGACCAGATCCACACTTCCCTGACTTCTTCCCCTCTCCCTTTTTCTCTTTAATAGGCCATGTAAGAGGCTCGGCAGCAGCCATAACAGAACCTTCCAATCTGATCACCTTTGGGTGGGGGCAGGGACCTTTACTCCTGGCTCCTTTCTCCTTGCATGACTTCCAAGTCTAATTCACTTTGAGGTCATTACGATGAGGCTGAGATGATGAGCTGAACAGCTCAGATGGCTAGATTCTGACTCCCTGCCCCTCTCAAGGAGGAGCAAGTGAAATTATAGCTCCCATAACATTCTGGCATTGTTTTGCCCTTGCACAAGTGTGTGCTTACAGTAAGTGCTGAAAGCCATGAGTTGGATCCAGAGAGGGAGTGGGAGTTGGCATTTGATATGCCATCACTCCCCAGTAAGCAGGAATGGGACTTGTGGGCTAGCGTTTGAGCCCACCTAGAAAAGGCTCAGCTCCTGGGGGACAAGTCCTTCTCCTTCACCACATGGCCTCAGACAATTTACTTGAACTCTTCAGGGCTTCAGGTACCTTCCATTTTGTGTTTTTATTTCCCTATCTGAATCTGTGTTTTTTTTTGTGTTTGTGTTGTGTGTGTGTGTGTGTGTGTGTTTTGTTTTGTTTTAACAATCCCAATCTGGGCAAGTCTAGAAAAAAATTCCAAGTTTAAAGAAGCCCTGTTTTGACCACAGGTGACTAGTAAGAAAGAAGTACTGTATATGAGCTTCAGTTTTATATCCCACATATGAGTGAAATCATATGGTCCCTAGATTTTTCTGTCTGGCTTATTTCGCTTAGCATGATATTATTCTCAAGATTCATGTTGTTGCACATGGCACTATTTCTTCCTTTCTTATGGCTGAGTAGTATGCTATTGTATACTAGAGGCCTGGTGCATGAAAATTCATGCATTGGAGCGGGGATCCCTCAGCCCAGCCTGCCCCCTCTCACAGTCTGGGAGCCCTCAGGGATAGGAGACAACCTGGCAATCAGGGGAAGGTGATGCCCCCATCACACCTCTGCTGCTGCCATTGCCGGCAGCGCAAGCCTTGGCCGGCCCTGGTTACTTGAGCCTTAGGCAGCCCTGTGTGGCTGGGAAGCCACCATCCGAGGCTTGCCTGCACCTTAGGCCAGCCCTGGGTGGCTGGGGGGCTGAGGGGGCTGGGGGACTCTGGAGGCAGGTGCACGGAGTGGCTGGAACTGCCTGGGGGTGGGCCCGGCCGTGCTGCACGATGGCCACCCCAGCGGGGCTTAGGGGACTGGGTGCCGCCATCTTGTGGCTGTGGGCGCCACCATCTTTGAGGGTGTGGCAGTCAATTAGCATATTCCCTCCTTATTGGCTGTGGGCACCACCATCTTTGTGAGGGTGTGATGGTCCATTAGCATATTCCCTCTTTATTAGATAGAATATGTACCACATCTTTATGTAGTCCTCCATCAAAGGACACTTGAGTTATTTCCATGTCTTGGCCACCGTGAATAATGCTGCTATGAGTATAGGGGTGCATATATCTTTGTGAATAAATGTTTTTAACCAGAAGAGGGATTGATGGGTCATATTCTTATTTTTTGGAGGAGCTTTCATACTTTTTTCCATATTGGCTATGCCAGTTTACATTCCCACCAGTGGTGAATGAGGGTTCCTTTTTCTCCACAACCTCTCCAACAATTGTTATTACTCGTCTTGTTTATCATAGCCATTCTAACAGGTGTGAGATAGTATCTCATTGTGGTTTTCGTTTGCATTTCCCTAATAGCTAATGAAGTTGAGCATCATTTCATATATCTGTGAGTCAGTGGGAAGGGGGTGAAGAGGTAATAAAGGGTAAAGGGGACCAGACATATGGGACAGAAGGTGATTTGACTTTGGGTGGTGGGCACACAATACAATATTCAGACCATGTATCATAGAAATATACACTTATATAAGCTTTTTTAAATGTACTTTTATTGATTTCAGAGAGGAAGGGAGAGGGAGAGATTGAGAGATCAATGATGGGAATCATTAATCAGCTGCCTCCTACACACCCTCCCCCCACTGGGGATTGAACCTGCAACCCGAGCATGTGCCCTTGACCGGAATCGAACCCAGGACTCTTCAGTCCACAGGCCAATGCTCTATCCACTGAGCCAAACAGGCTAGGACCACTTATATAATCTTATTAACCAATGTCAACCCAATAAAATTTAATAAAGTAAAATAAAGAAGTACTGTATAAAATTCCCTACTTTAAAATAAGACTGGGCTTTTTAACCCAATGCTGGTCTCCTTGATGTATTAGATTTTAAAATTTTTTATAAAAAAATTGTTTCTTGGGGTCAAGAAATAGATTGTAAGACTCCTGGGTCTTGACAGTACTAAATTTTTGTCCTTTCTCAAACCCCAGAGAGTATTGATTGCCTCTCAGGTTAAAGAAGTGCTACATAATGCCTCTCGGCTTGGGGTGTTTTATTACACGGCATTTATTGGAAGCATCAGGTATTTGGAAGATTATTTTTAAAAACCTGTGTTTTATTTAAACCTCACCAAGCTAGGACAAGCATTTTCAAAGGAAAAGGCCAACTCAGTTCTGCTTCTGCTTTGGCTTGTGCTTCTGGGGTGATGCACTCCCGCCCCGTTGGTCCCCAGACTGGCCTAGTTTAAGGAACAAATGAGAGAACAAGAGTTTTCAATCTTAGGGAACATTGCCTACCATAAGACAATTTTAAAGATTAGAACTTCATCCTTGTAAAAGCAGTTAATAATTTTTGAGACTCCACCATGTGCCAGATACTGTATTAAGTGATTTCCTATACATTATCTTATTATTCATGAAAAATAATACTTAGAGGAAAATGGGGCTTCGTGAATATAGTAACTTGCCCTTGTACACACAGCTGATCAGAAACAGAGCTGGGATTCAAATCTACTAGTATGTCCTCTGCCTCCAAATTGTCTGCCTTCCATGGGACTGTGCCTTTGCATTCTTCCAGGGCTGACTGGTTTCTCTGATTGTTTTCTTAGGGAAGGTGCTTTAACGGTAAGAGCCTTGCTATGTTCTTATTTAATTCCTTCAGTGTTTTAATTGCTTTAATTTATTTTCAAATATTTTCTCCCAGTCACTGGCTTTTCTTTTCATGATCCTGTGTTCCTCAAAGAGAAATTGTTTGATGAAGACCAGGAGTGTGTGTGTGTGTGTGTGTGTGTGTGTGTGTGTGTGTGTGTGTGTGTGTATTGTGCTTATGGTATTGTATTTAAGAAATCATTGTCTAACTCAAGGTTACAAAGATTTTTCTCCCAAAAATGTTATAATTTTAGTAATTATATTTAGAGATACAACCCACTTTGAGTTAATTTCTGTATACCTTGTGAAGTGTGGAATGAAGTTCTGTTTTTCGCATATGGGTATCCAATTGTTCCAACACCATTTGTTGAAGACTGTCCTATCTCCACTGAATTACCTTTGCAATACACATGTGTTGGTCTGTTGGTGGGCATGTGTTGGTTTATTTTTTTACAGCCATCTCTTTACTATTTATATTCTAATGTCACACTGTCATGTACTAAAATAAGTCGTGAAGTCGGATAACATAATTCCTCCAGCTTTGTTCTTTTTTTTCAAAGTTCTCTTGTCTATGATGTCCTTTATAATTTCTTTAGCTTTTAGTTATTCAGGCATGTGGTTATAAAACAGCATCTAGAAATATAAACATAACTTAAAATTCAAAGTTATTAAAGAATAATATGGAAACTTTCCATAATCCAGCTTCACCAGGAAATGAGGCACTCAGGGTACTCCAGATTCCATTTGGTTAATCAAAATTGTTCCATATACCTTTCATAGATTTCCAATTTTCAAAAAATTAGAATATAAAAATTTATACCAGAATTGATGTGTCAGAAGATATTTTGGGCCCCAGAGTATCTTAGTCACAGTGAGCATTGGTTGTCAATGTCCTGGCAAAGTGGAGAATTACCGATTAAAGGGAGTTTATTTGGTTACATGCTGCCTGCAGTGGTATCTATTCTACTTGTGATTTGGAGGAAACCTTTTTTCAAGTGTCTAAAGTGTTATAATTGAGAGTGACATGCATAGCATTTTAGTCTGTCTCTTCCAATAAAGCATATACTTGTTCTCTTTAAATGTGCTACCTGCTGGAGACAATGAGTTGTACTATTAATTGATCCCTGATAATGTTAGCCACAACTGTGTGACAGTTGGCAAACTACTTGTTCTCTTTGGGCCTTAGTTTCTTCATTTGTAAAATGAAAGGTTTGAACTAGCTAACCTTGAGTGGCTCATCCAACTCCAAAAATTCTTTTGACTTTTTTGTAGTAATTTCATTGACTTAAAAATCACAATCCTTTTCAAAATAATTAAACAAAAACTCTTAATGGCAAAAAGCACTGTGGTAAGTCAGACCAGGAGCTTTTTAAGTCAGAAAGTAGTGATATTTGATATATTACAGATTACCTAATGCCACTGCATGATTCTAGTTTTAACTATGGCCAACTCTGAGAAAGTAAGATGGCATTTATGGTTCCTGGTACTGTGACATGTTGTGGCCCTTGAACCCCATATTCTGAGATGCTCTTTAGCTTCTCAGATTAAGAAAAGGAGAAAGAATGGCTTTAAGAGAATGGCCCTAAGAGAATTACTCTAAGCCCAGGCTATTCCAAAGGTTCAGTGTGCTCCTGAGTTGGCAGGTTAGATTTTCAAATGTATCTCCCAAGTGCATGGTATAGTATTGAAACTATAAAGACTTTTAAAAATATCTACATCACTTCCTATGTCGAGGCATAACAGAGCTACTCCTGTCATATCCTATCTGTTCGTTGCTATATAGGATGGCCCCCCGAAATGTATACACACACTTTGAATAATTATAAAGGCAATGTTTATTAAAATACATTTCATTTTCAAAATTAAGCTATCAGCTGTTAAAGTGTACATACATTTTTGGGACACGCTGTACTAATAGAATGAGAAGCTCCAAGAGCATTAAGTTTGCTAGAGAATACAGAATATAAATATGAATTAAAATAATAAAAGGAACACTTATTGAGCCTATTTATTAAGCACTTATTGTATGCAAGGTGCTGTGTGAAGAACTTATTATACTTTATATAATTTAATCCTCCCAACAATCTCAAAAAGTCAGAGAGTTCATGTTCCTTGCACAAGGTCACACAGTAGTAAGTGGCAGAGCTGGTCATCAATCTATATCTGTCTCAGTCATGGAGCTTAAATTCTTAGTGACTACATCAGAAACTCTCTCTCATAACTTAATCAGCTCATTTAAAGAGTAATGGAATTTGTAGTATGAATTAGAATGATCTAAACAAAGAACACCAAGGACTGACGGTTCACTTTGGGTAGACTTAATGGAAGAAAGAACTCATAGAAGGTTTCCTGAGAAATTGTTTTGAGTTATATTTTGAGATGAAGAATATGACTTGGCCTAGAGAGAAAGGTGAGTTCATGCTGAGGGGACCTACTATAAAGATACAAATGAACAAATGATATATTTAGGGAGCAACACACAGACTTAGTCATTGCAGGGCAAAAGTCAGAAATAAAACTGATGTCATTGGGTGAAAATCCAAGAGATTTCACTTTATTATGGTAGGCACTAGCAAGCCACTCTCAGTTCTTAAGCAAGGGAAGAAACTTAATTAAAACTGTATTTGATTTTAAAATTTATCCTACAACTTATGTAGGATGAACGTGACCTTAAACTGCATCAGGGAAGGTCAAGAGAAAATTTCTTAGTAAAATATATTTGATACCCAGCAAATTATTTTTAAGAGTACTGTGTAGCTTGCCTCATCAAGGTCCTGTGGCCTTAATAGTGCAGGGACGATATATTTAGCCCCCTAAATAAGAGGCCTGGAAAAAGATTTTACACAATGTTCAGAAATAAAGGTGATTAGTGTACCACAGCTTGTTTCCATTGTCACTGGTATTGTGCAGTATGCATAAAAGGAGCACACAGGGGTTATAGATTAGTCAGGCAAATAACTCGCAAATTGAGTTAAATTGAAGTCCACTTTTGGGTGACTCCTGGGTGAGGGCTAGTGTATTTGGTGAACTATAGTTGGGTATGTTCCATTATAAATCCACTAATGCTAACTTTATGTTACTGCTACTCACATTTTCTGAAGCATTTTCTTTCTCTTTCTCTCCCTTTCTATCTCTCCAGTTTCAGAGACCTAATGACTTCTCACCCCCTTTTCGCTTTGGGACGGTGCCCAATGGCAGCACAGAGAGGAATATTCGCAATAACTACGCGGAAATGCATGCCTACATGGGGAAGTTCAACCAGAGGGATGTGGATGATGCGTTGCTCTCCCTGAAAACAGGGTAAGAACTGCTTCCAAGCTCAGAGTCCGTGGTATGTTTCTCACATTATTAAACTTACATTGAATCAGACGTACTATGTTGGGGTGCCATACAAAGTTATGGCAGGGAATATTTCACTTGCTCTTCATGGATTTCCAAGTTAAATTTGACAGTATTATTCAGGCCAGTGCACAAGGATTCCTATGCTATTATTTACTTCTATGTACATGTTTTACAAATTATATTCTACTTGCATTAATGTAACCATGAAACAGGAATTTGAATAGATATAAAAGTAGAAGCGAAAAGTCAATGATAAGGTTCATGTGTTACACATGAAATAAAGACCTGTTGAACAAGAGGTGAGAATGATGGTTCTAGTATCTCATAGACAAAGGAGAAATAAAAGAAAAAAAAAGGGTAAAAATGTTTAGACAACAAACAATAAGAATATGTTGAGTGATCTCCCATTCTGTATTTGTTGTTGTTTTTCTTTGATCCAGCTCTATACGCTGGGAAATATTTGTTCTTTAAAAGGAGCTCATGATCTGCAAATGTGTTGGCTTGCATAATCCCAGCCACATAGATCTCTTTACTCATTTGGCCTCCTGAAACCACAGTTGAGCATTATAGATATTGGAGTTTGAGGGGTCAAAGGGTCCTGTAGCTAATTTCCTGTATTGTATGATAACTAGCAATAGTCGTACCTTCTGGTGGCTTCAGTTCTGGAAGAGCCACCAGATGTATGGTTATCTAAATACTGTTATTTAAGTATTTCGATATGTTATAATATGACTCTCTCTTTTTTTAAATTTATTTTGTTGAAAATAATACAAATGTATCCTTCCCTTCCCCCATTAGCCCCTTCTAGCCTACCCCACCTACCCCCTGCCCTAGGCCTTCACTACACTATTTCTGCATCCATGGGTTATGAATATATGCATATAAGTTCTTTGGTTAAGCTCTTCCCACCTACTCATCCCCACCTTCATATGACTCTATCTTATCACCTTAAAGCCACAGCAGATTTTAGAAGATGGGATTTGAGCTGGGGATAGGACTGGGTTGATTGGTCTGGCCCTTGGCACACCACAGTTATTAATCATATCAAAGCTTTCTACAGGGTCCTCATGGACCTTTTATGGTGCAAGTCTTATCATTGGTGCAAGTCTTATCATTCCAGAAAGGGCTTATTTTTTCCTGAGGGGTAATAAAGCTAGCTTTACTTACACAAGTAAAGGATAATGCATGCTTTCCTTGAAGGCCTCTCTATTATCCATATGGTTATGTCTGAATTTCTTCCTCTACCTTTTATGTGCTTGAATGTTGGTTTCAAATATTGATTTATGCCTTCCCACTCTTACTCCTAGTCTACTCACTTCCCTACATATTCCCTTCTTACAAAGTACAATATGCAAACGTAGGCAAAAGTAGGTTTATAGTTATGAGTATACAAAACACAGAGTTTATTCTTGTATTATTTGTTTATTCTTATATTTACCATACAAACAACTGCAAACCTACTTTTGCCCACCCCTGTAAAAGGAGGTTCTTATATATGCTTAGGAATTCGAGAGATCTGAGTTCTTCTCTATGTTGCAATCTCTTGTTAGTTTCACACATTTGCTCTTAACACAAGCCTGTGCTGCCACCACCTCAACTATTCGTTTTTCCTTGTGCGGCAAAGCAGAATATTGAAACCTTTCGGACCACAAAAATAGCACTGCACATCTATTGAAATACATACACCTACACTTATCCCCACTCTGGACTGTAATGAACTGGAAAATGAAAAATGTTATATAAATCTAACCCACACTATTTGTTGTTATCATTGTGATGGTTACTTTTCATTATTTCTGTTATTATTTTTATTGATTCCTTTTTACTTCCTCTCCCTTTCAGACCCAGCTTATAAGTTGGCTTCAGGCCAAACTTACATTCTCATCATTCCCAGTAGGAGAGAAAGAACTCCTCCTTTCTACTTGAAATCACATAAAGAATAACCTGGGGTGTAAGCTTTAGATTCTGGCTGAGTTCCAACTTGAGCCTTTCTTTGAACCAATTCTCCCCACAGTTTTCTGGAGCCCTACTGCTTCATATTAATGTCCCCATAGGTAGTTCTGTATTAAAATTCCTCCACTGGATTTGGTCTCTTTGTTTCTTTCTTGCACAGGAAACTGGATGCCTTCATCTATGATGCAGCAGTGCTCAACTACATGGCAGGCAGAGATGAAGGCTGCAAGCTGGTGACCATTGGCAGTGGGAAAGTCTTTGCTTCCACTGGGTATGGCATTGCCATCCAAAAAGATTCTGGGTGGAAACGCCAGGTGGACCTTGCTATCCTGCAACTTTTTGGAGATGGTGAGTTAATAAAAGAAAAGTGCCTTCTTAGCCTCTTTTGATGGCCAGTCTGAAACATCAACCTGATTTCTCCATTCTGCTAATTCCTGCATTTCCAGGAAAGCATGTCACAAATACACTATGAGATTTGAGGGTTTGTATTAGTTTCCTAAGGCTGCTATAACAAAGAACCACAGAGTGGCTTAAGCAACAGAGATATATTGACCTATAGTGCTGGGGGCCAGAAGTTCAGGATGAAAGTGTTCGTTGGTTTCTTCTGAGAGCTGCTAAGGGAGAATTATCGCATCTCTGCTGTCAAGTTCCAGTGACTTTTCCCTTTGTGCGTGTTTTTTCCTTTTTGTGTATGTGTCCAATTTACCCCTTCTTCAGAGCATTAGTTACATTAGGTTAGGGGCCCACTCTATTCCAGAATGACCTCATTTTAACTAATTACATCTGCAATGACCTTGTTTCCAAATAAAGTTCACATTCCAAGGTACTAGGGTTAGGACTTCAACATGTGAATTTAGGAGACACAGTTCAACCTATGACAGGGTGAAAGATAGGACAAAAGATTAAAGTAGTTGATCAAGGAGGTATGTTTCGGAATTGCAGGCTATGATCAAATCTCCAGGGAGTAAGAGAGGCTGATATAAGATGTTCCAAACAATCATCTCACATGTGGCCAAAGTGGATAGAACTTTGGAAAGGTCTCTGCTCTGTATGTACCCAGAGAAAGGGTAGAGAAATCAAATTGTGGCCATCTACTCATTCTTCCCTCTCTCCCATCATGCTCTTTCAGCTGGAAGAGGTAGGAGGCAGACACCATAAGGTATTCCCCAGTGCCATTCCAGCAGCAGACTGAGCAGCCAACTTGCTTTGAAAAAAATCTCATCTCCTATTTCAGTATAGCATGTTTTCTGCATCCCTTTTCACTTTATTGTCCAAAGTACCTCCTCCTCCTGTTGGCCTCAGAGAAGGTAATCCAGTTACGGTTGAGCAACTTGCTCTACTTGGTCCCACAGGCCATCAACCAAGCAGTTCTCTAAATTATGTCTGCAGAATCGTTGCTGTTTGGCATAAGATAAGAGGCAGAAGAGCACAGCTGGATTTTCAGACTCCAGGTGAAGTGGTTGCTCCACTAGTTAGGAAAATCATAGTTTGGTCAAAGAAATGAATATAAGATGATTTGATTGATGTTGGAAAGAGGAGGGGTGATAGCTGGGCTGTAAACTGGACATTTTTTTGTGAGAGCTTCTATGGTTTTAGCAATAACAGAAATCTATCTCTGAGGAAGAACACCAATAGATACGATTTGAAAAAGTGACCAAAGCTCTAGTCAGAATACACAAAGTTCAGATTTTTAGCCAAACCAGAACTATTGGAACAGGCAGTTCCCTTCATGAGATTTTCTGAATGTTACACATCTAGAATTAGACGCATTCTAGGGGATGTAGTTTCTTTCATTTCCCTTTTGTTTAGGTTCTCTACATTTCTAAGTCCTAGTATCTAGTGAAATGGATAAAGATTATTGAAACCTGACATGAATTGAGTCCATCAAAGCTCCCTTAAGCAGTGTTAAGAGGAGGCAGGTCTGAATTTGGTGGTCTCATTTTATTCAAGCTCACTTCCCTCTACTCTTAATGTTTGTATTTTCCTTGGCAACAAAAGACCAGTAAGTGTGAGGGTCCCTAGGGAATCAGTCAATCTCTGCTAATCTCTGTCTTTCCTCCCTTTACCCAATTGCTTTGCACATTTGTTTAAGAGCAATTTTCTGAATCACTTGTTTGATGATGTTATTCCTCACTGTCGACAAAATAAAGTGCCAAATGCTTAGTCTGATGCACAAGCCCTCAGCAATCCTGCATCAACCTTTTTTATTCAGCTTTCTTTGCCTACTTGTATTCTGTTTGAACTGTTCCGCATGCTTTTCCCTAAATAAGCCTTCAATTTTCCACCTTCCTTCCATTGATCCTGCTATTTCTGCTGCCTGGAGCGCATTTCTATACAACATACATTAAAATACACTCACTCACCATGCCCACCTCCAAGTCTTATCTCTCTCATGAACACCTACTGGCCACTCACCTACAAAATTACTTGCACTAATTTGAACTCTTGTTACTTGCTTATAGTTTATCATATTGATTATGTATATGCTAATTTACACTGGCTAGATAATGAAAAGCAGTTAATGTCTCATATCTTTTGTATTTTCTGCAGTACCTTCATTAAGTTTTCAATGAATACTTGTTGAATACAATAAATACTTGTTGAATATAATAGTATTAATAAAATTACTGTTAACTCTCTATTAATTTTCTTTCTTTATGTCTCCCTGTCTCTTTCTCTCTCATGTTTTTCTCTCTTCCCCAACACCCCTCTTTCTTCCTTGTTTTTACTCCTCTGCTCTTTTCTCTACCTATTCTTCCTGCCCTGTTTCCAGGGGAGATGGAGGAGCTGGAAGCTCTCTGGCTCACTGGCATTTGCCACAATGAGAAGAACGAGGTCATGAGCAGCCAGTTGGACATTGATAACATGGCAGGAGTCTTCTACATGTTGGGGGCAGCCATGGCTCTCAGCCTTATCACCTTCATCTGTGAACACCTTTTCTATTGGCAGTTCCGGCACTGCTTTATGGGCGTCTGTTCCGGCAAGCCTGGCATGGTCTTCTCCATCAGCAGAGTAAGTGGGCTGATTTAGGTGCCTGGAGCCTATAAAAGACAGCTTAGTCTAGCATTGTGCAAAGCCGAGAGACCCAGGAGGGCACTGACTCCAGCCTGTGCTGTTGAAGCAAGAAACCACATCATGTATGTTTCCCCAGTAGGGTTGCATGACATAATTTCCAGGGGCTTAAAAAACAGGTGCTGCTATTTTTTTTTTCCTTCAAGAAACAGCTTTCTGTGTAGGGTTTGGACAGTTGGTTCTCAATGAGAACTGGCAGATCTATCAGAATAAAAAAGTTGGCCTTTTACCAAATGCCTTTCATCACCATTAGTTAATTCTGTATAGGCTGCCATAATCATTTAATCCTTTTTTTTAAAAAATGATATTTCTATTCAGATAGAGAAATGTAATATGTCTCTCTTATTCTAACATACAAACGTATATTATTGTTTTACTAGAGGACCTGGTAAGGTCCCCCTGGTAAGGTCCCCCAGGTTCGTGCACTGGTAAGGTCCCTCGGCCTGGCCTGTGCCCTCTCGCAATCTGGGACCCCTTGGGGGATGTCAGAGCACTTGTACACGTATTCAGCCTGATCCCTGCAGGCCAGGCCAAGGGACCCCACTGGTGCACGAATCCATGCACCAGGCCTCTAGTATACATATAAGATCTTTGGTTAATCTCTTTCCGCCCTCCCCCTCCCCCTTTCCCTCTGAGATTCATCAGTCTGTTCCATGTTTCCATGCCTCTTTCTTGAGCGTCTGCCCCCTGGTGGTCAGTACATGTCATAGCTACCAGTTGAATGGTCAAACGGTCACTTAGGCTTTTATATATAGAGATTGTTCCCCTCTGCGTTTTAACCATGTGTGAGTTATAAGGAGTTAAAAAACTTAACAGAACCTTCAGAAATAAGTCCTGACCCATAAGAAATTTACATCCAGAAATGTCCTTAATTGGAGCAAAGTATAACTCTGAAATTGCTCTTTATTTAGGCTTCTATGTTTCTAGTCCAAACTAAGGATTTATAACATTTTTAATATGAACATGTCACAAGGAAAAGTAAGAAAAGAGGAGGAGGAAAGTAGACTTCTCATTAAATTGTTCCATCTTTTGATCATTTTACTGTAGTATTTCAGTGATACAGAACAATTTCCTCTCGGCTATTCAGGCTATTCAGTAACATTGGACCAGGATGACAGAACTTGTGGACCATGAGTCATGTTGATTCCTTGTGTGGCCCTTCCCTAAGGTCCTAGATAGGGTGATGGCAGAAACAATAGGAGCTGGTGACCTGGAATAGAAACCCCATTCATAGCCCTTCTACATAATCAGTGCCTCTGTCCAGAAAAAATGCTTGGCATTTTCTCCTGGCCATAATTAAGAATGGTTAGAAAGGAGGCCTGACAAAGTGAGTAACCTTACCTTGATCTATGTTGCTGTGTCCTCTGGGACACTGAGGCTCATCTCGTCTAAACCTTTCTTCTTTGCTATTTAGTTATCATCCTCCTTCCTAACCTTCTCTCCTCCCATCTTCACCCATTGGGACAACTTCCCTTTTCAAATTGTCCCCCTTCTTTTAAAGACACAATTCAAACAACCACCTCTTCAAATACCTTCCCTTGCCAGGGAGAAAAGTTCCAAATTTGTTCACCTTTCAAGGCAGGGGGCAAAATATTAGCAGGAGGTTGGCTTGACTTTTAGAATTGAACCCAACCCATTCCTTCTCCTGGGTAGTGGTGTTTAAGGTCCTGCATACAGGGAGTGCTCAATCAGTACTAATTTGCTAAGATATTAATTAATATTTATAAGATTGAATGGAAAAAATATAAGAAGACTAGCAGGAGCTAAAGAGAGAACATATAAAAGAATTCAACAAGGAAATTATTTATTCCTATTTAGTAGTAGATCTCTGTCCCAATTCTTCCCTCCCATGGTGTGGGACACAGCAGGAGAAAAATCTGTCTTTGACCCAAGGGCTTCCTAATTCTCTCTTTGAATTTAGTTCATGCTTGGCTCAAGAAGAGAACTGCTCAGCTGTTATTTGGTGATCAAAATTCTAAAAGCTGCTCAAAATTTGTCAGAGCTGGAAAAGAATGGCAATTGTAAGCTACAGAGCTTCCCTGTGGTTTCCTGCCAGCCAGTGAGGCCAGCCAGGGCAGAGCAGGCTCAACATCTGTAGAGCATTGCCACTGGTTTCCAGGAGGCTGACAATATTTTCTGCTATTGGCCAATGCCATGCATCAACTTTAAGATGTGAATCCTGGGCAGAAAAAGGAACATCAGTGCAAGTCATTGAGGGAGTCAGAGCAAGAATGTCTATGATTTTATCCTCTTTGCTCAAGTCACTTGTTGTAATCATGTACCCTCTCAGATAACCAGCAAGGCCATGACATTAGCTCCTAATATGAGACTTCTAAATGCAGGGGGATAAATCGTGCAACTTCTAGCCACATCTTTTTATGAGTGTATAAGGCTATCCGTTTCATATTTTCCCTAACTTTTCTTATCATTAGGCAATTAGTAGTGGGGGCGGACGGAGGTTCTTTACAGTCATGTTTTAGCCTCACTGGAGACCTAATCCTTCCCATCCTGCCTGTTCCGCAGGGTATCTACAGCTGCATCCATGGAGTGGCTATCGAGGAGCGTCAATCCGTGATGAATTCCCCCACCGCGACCATGAATAACACCCACTCCAACATCCTGCGCCTGCTCCGCACGGCCAAGAACATGGCCAACCTGTCCGGGGTGAACGGCTCCCCGCAGAGCGCCCTGGACTTCATCCGCCGCGAGTCCTCCGTCTACGACATCTCCGAGCACCGCCGCAGCTTCACGCATTCCGACTGCAAGTCCTACAACAACCCGCCCTGCGAGGAGAACCTCTTCAGCGACTACATCAGCGAGGTGGAGAGGACTTTCGGCAACCTGCAGCTGAAGGACAGCAACGTGTACCAAGACCACTATCACCACCACCACCGGCCCCACAGCATCGGCAGCACCAGCTCCATCGACGGGCTCTACGACTGCGACAACCCGCCCTTCACCGCCCAGCCGCGCTCCATCAGCAAGAAGCCCCTGGACATCGGCCTCCCCTCCTCCAAGCACAGCCAGCTCAGTGACCTGTACGGCAAGTTCTCCTTCAAGGGCGACCGCTACGGTGGCCACGATGACCTGATCCGCTCCGACGTGTCCGACATCTCCACCCACACCGTCACCTACGGCAACATCGAGGGCAACGCGGCCAAGAGGCGCAAGCAGCAGTACAAGGACAGCCTGAAGAAGCGGCCGGCCTCGGCCAAGTCCCGCCGGGAGTTCGACGAGATCGAGCTGGCCTACCGCCGCCGGCCGCCCCGCTCCCCGGACCACAAGCGCTACTTCAGGGACAAGGAAGGGCTACGGGACTTCTACCTGGACCAGTTCCGCCCGAAGGAGAACTCGCCCCACTGGGAGCACGTGGACCTGACGGACATCTACAAGGAGCGGAGCGACTCGGTCAGCGGAGGCGGGCCCTGTACCAACAGGTCTCACCTCAAACACGGGGCCGGGGACAAGCACGGTGTGGTCGGCGGGGTGCCGGCGCCCTGGGAGAAGAACCTGACCAACGTGGAGTGGGAGGACCGCTCCGGGGGCAACTTCTGCCGCAGCTGCCCCTCCAAGCTGCACAACTACTCCGCGTCGGTGGGAGGGCAGAACTCGGGGCGGCAGGCGTGCATCCGCTGTGAGGCTTGCAAGAAAGCGGGCAACCTGTATGACATCAGCGAGGACAACTCCCTGCAGGAGCTGGACCAGCCGGCGGCCCCGGTGGCCGTGACGTCCAACGCCTCCACCACCAAGTACCCCCAGAGCCCGACCAACTCCAAGGCCCAGAAGAAGAACCGGAACAAGCTCCGCCGGCAGCACTCCTACGACACCTTCGTGGATCTGCAGAAGGAAGAAGCCGCCTTGGCCCCGCGCAGTGTGAGCCTGAAAGACAAGGGCCGGTTCGTGGATGGGAGTCCCTACGCCCACATGTTTGAGATGCCAGCTGGCGAGAGCACCTTTGCCAACAACAAGTCCTCAGTGCCCACTGCCGGACACCACCACAACAACCCCGGCGGCGGCTACATGCTCAGCAAGTCGCTCTACCCTGACCGGGTCACGCAAAACCCATTCATCCCCACTTTTGGGGACGACCAGTGCTTGCTCCATGGCAGCAAATCCTACTTCTTCAGGCAGCCCTCGGTGCCAGGGGCGCCAAAAGCCAGGCCGGACTTCCGCGCCCTTGTCACCACCAAGCCAGTGGTCTCGGCCCTTCATGGGGCTGTGCCAGGCCGTTTCCAGAAAGACATCTGTATAGGGAACCAGTCCAACCCCTGTGTGCCTAACAACAAAAACCCCAGGGCTTTCAATGGCTCCAGCAATGGTCATGTTTATGAGAAACTTTCTAGTATTGAGTCTGATGTCTGAGTGAGGAAAGAGAGAGGTTAAGGTGGGTATGGGAGGGTTGGGCTGTGGGCCTGTGGTGGTGGGCATGTCACGGAGGGTCACGGGGGTGAACTTGGTTCCCATTTGCTCCTTTCTTATTGTTTTAATTTATTTATGGGATCCTGGAGTTCTGATTCTTTCGGAGGGCAGCCCTGGTGACCAGCACCATCTCGCCTCCCTTTCCAGTTCGCTCCTCTTTCCCCCATCTGTCAGTCATTCCTGTTCCCAAGAGAGGATGCAGTGGGCTCGGTCAGCATGGGAGGCCAAAATGAAGAAAGGAAGTGGCTGCTCGTGAGCTTCCTGCTAGCATGGAAGGACTCTGTCACCCACTTTGAGTGAAGCAAGGAGAAGCAAAAGGAGGCCACGTGAGCACAGGATAGCTCTTCCCAAACTGATCTTTATGTTTAGATGAGGCAGCAAAAGCATTCAAATAAGACCATTTAGCATACTTGCCTGTGAATGAAGAGAGGCTTTTGCTAAATTCTTGTGGCTTTGATGGCATCTGTTTAGGAATCATGTGCCAAGCAGAGGCGGGGAGGCCATGTGTGTTGGTATATAAGCCAAAATGTTTGCTTCAATTCCATGAGACTCATTAGTGGTGAACAAAGGTCATTGGTGGATGATGGGAAGTACATCATAGCAATCTTTCATGGTGCCTTAAAGGCAAGAGAGGATGGACTGACTGTGTGTGCATGTGTGTGCAAATACACTTGCACATATATGATCTGTACACACACAGAGTCAGGGGCCTATAAATGTAGAGAAAGCAACCAAGCCTCGTGTTTCTTTCAATATTCCTCAGCAGTGTGCTTGTTTTGGCTTATATACAAGCAGAGATGGTCATATGTTAGCTGAATGTTGGCTCCCTCATCCCTTCACCTTCCTGAATGAAGAGAATGGAAGTTCTTGTCAGAGAAGATTCTGTGGTCTAGACAAAAAGGTGGTAAACAATCCTACAAGAGCAAGGTACAAAAGTGGTTTCTCCAGCTGCCAATACTTTCAACTGGTTTTGGCCAAGAACTTCCCAGGAAGGCTAAATGGAAGTAGAAATAGCCATGATCCTCTAGAGAGCAAAAGATTCTATAAAGCTCTCTTGAGCTTTAGACCCTCAGCTGGTCAGGGTTTGGGGAGGAGCTAAGTAAGGCTTTGGAAAATAGGGGAGTAGTTCATGGTAGGGTAAGTGAGAGAGGGGGATGTTTTCAATGCTTTGATCCCTTCTTACTTAACCTGGAGCTAGGAGAACAGCCTTGTTCCCTCAGAATCCATCACAACTGGTAGGCAACAGGTAAGAGGAAGGAGCTCGCTCATGAGTATAGCTCAGGAGGTATGGAGGGAAGGAAGAGATTTGGAAGTGGTGAGGAGAGGGGCACACCCCTACTAGCCATTGAGTCTGGCTCCCTGAGAATGTGACATTGAGCCCAATGTGACCACTCTTGGTAGAAGCCCTTCCATCTTCCTGCAACACCCTTCTCTCCCAGAGTATACCATTCAAGAATAAAATATATACATGTAGAAAAACTCCAGGAATGAGGGTACCTGCAGATGTGATGCCCCTTTCACTGAAAGTCGGAAACTTGAGAAGGGGAATGAATATTTGTCACTGCCGGTCCTGAAACTCTGGGTCAGTTCCGCTGTCCTGCCGCCCTCCCCTTACGCAGGTGGCAGCCACAGAGCCCAGGTCTGTTTGGAAGCTTGACTGCAGGACCTCCATGTTGCACACAGGACACACAAACCAGAAAGGTGCTCATCCTCCTCTGGAAGGAAGCTGCCATGTCTCTTCAAGTCACACCCTCCAGGGCTGCTCTTTGCCTTCTGTTTGCCCTGACTCACCACCCTTCCTCATTCCCCACCCTTGACTGCTATCCCCACCCTCCTCCTTGATTTTTTACCTCAGTATCTTTCATTTTAAAGCCAACTGAAGGCCTTGTAAAGCTTTGTTTTCTTTCTAAAATGAACCTGGGGACAAGGGGCTGAACCTCTCACAAGTTTGGAGAGAGGAGCACGGAGTGCTTTACTTTAGATTCAAGGAAAGACTTTGAGAGAGAGGACAGAGGGTGTGAGATGTCTCCAGGAGGAAGAAGGAGAAGGGCCATATAAACATTGCTTCACCCTGACTCTGTCCAAGGTCAGGGGCTCCTCCCTCACTCTTCCTCTTACCTCACCCCGTTCAAATACAAAACCAAACCAACTAACCTAGCGAACAGCAATCTAGAACAAAGGGGGCTCTGTTGGTCTCCACTGGTGACAGAAATCAAGACGGTGTTTATTTCATATGTAAATATTTTGTTTTCTAATTAATTTTGTATAGATAAAGTGTTCTCTTGTGAGTATTCAGGGTGTTGGGCTGGAGGGGGTGGGGAGGGGATGGGAGTGAAGGGGGGGAAAGTGTTCTGTTATGGGTTTTCATTTTCCATTGGGGAGATTGTATGGATGGCTTTTGCTTCAGGGTGTCTGGAAAAAAGTGAATGCGAGTGGAGGCCACTGTGGTGAGAAAGCCAGGGAGAGTCATTTGTGTCCATGCTTCCCCACCTCTCTGGTCTTATTGGTCTGTGAGAAGTGTTCATGCCCATCGGCCTGAGCTTACTTAGCACAGGGTCCAGTTTGGCTCTAAGCAAACCCCAGGTCCAGCTCCTAACTTCTAGGTAGATATAGATCACCAGCATTCCATGCAAAGTCAAGCTGGTGGCACCATATTTTTCCCTGCCAGTATTTAGGATAGGGAAGATTCTCAAGAGGACTTAAAGCAGAATGGAGGTCAAGTTAACCTGTCATTTCCGGTATGGCTGAGAGGTTTCAGGAAGCTCAGTCCTAAGGGCTCTCCCAGCAGCTCCCTCTGATGTTTAACAACCATCTCAGTCACTTGGACTCTTCTTTCTAGCACCTGGGCACCCCCCTTCTCACTGTCCCCTCCCTTCCTCCACGGAAATCACACCTAGAAAATCCCCACTAGATCTCCTTTTGGAAACATGATGATCTGGTTACAGGGAGGTAGCACTGGATGCCTGTCTTACAAATTCAAATGGTTTTCTGAAAAGATTACCAGATATGCTCAAAACTCAGTGGCCATATCATTCCTTTAGGTAGCAGAAGTTGGTTTTAGAGGTAGAAGGGCACGTATGTAAAGGATGGTGCCAACACTGACTTTATATTTGTCTGCCCTCATTTCTGCCATCGCGAGGGGGCTATTTGCCTCAAGCCAGGTATTCTTAACCTGACCTTGGGTTAGCCAGGCAAATTGAATTTCTTTCACTGGACTTCTGGCTTTGTGAATGACGACAGCCTCTCTATGTTTACCACAGGGTGAAATTTCCAAATCTATTTACCTGTGATATTACATTACTTTTTTTTTTCCTATCTTCTATTATCAAATCTGTCAGCTGAGTCATTTTATTTTCCTTAACCCCTTCTTTGGCCCCAGTTGGTCATCTCTCTTCAACTGGATATTTGAATTAGGACCAAATAAGATTTTCATGGCCTGCTCAAGAAAGCATGAAGAAAGGATGGCTGAGCATTGTTAAATTCTAGGTGTTACTTCATTCCAAAATAACAAACCAGTAAAATGCATGAGGATGAATTCAGCAATAAGCCCCATCTATTCCACAGATGGACAGAGACCCAGTCTATTCAAAACTGTGAGATTCCACCGACACCATTGGAGCAATAGTTGTTCCAATATTCTTCGGAGTCCATGCTTCCCATCTTTGTGCCCTCTATCATTTCCTTCCACTGTGGAAGTGGGTCGGTGGGTATGGTCCTGTATCACTCCTTTCAGTGGGTTGCTTAAATCTCAACATTTCTACTGACCTCAAATAATCTGACCCTTGAATTTGCCTGAGTCAAGAATGTGCATACCCTTCAGAGTGATGCATGTAGAGTGGGTCTTGTAATTTCAAAGTATTTCACTGTGTATTCTCAGCCAGAATGCAGGAAACATTCTTGATGTGGATTCCCCTGTGCCAGCCACCCATGTTGTGATTGGGGGAGAAAATCCCAAATGATTCCATTAAATGTTGGTGGTGTCAGTAGTGCCAAAATGCATGTATAATGTGATAAAATGAGAGTCATCTATAATTAAGTGAATATCACCCAGTCTCCCTTTATATCTAAAGTTGTCCAAAGGAAAACTCTCTGCATGAGAGGTGAAGAAATGTGTAACCAAAACTGCAGTGTGCTGGTCACCTGCACCTCTCATTTAAGAACTAGAGTTTCTTTGGGGTTTTGTTTGTTGTTTGGTTGGATTAGTTAGTTCAAGATTTATGGACAGAATAACCAGATGGCTTGGGCAGTCGCCTTTGGAGAAAGCTATTCTAAAACTACTTTATTCTTTTAATCCCAAACTCTCTATAAAAATCCTAGTCATTGCTTAACACCTGTATGTGTCTGTTTGCTGTGTTAGGAATGATTTAGATGTGTGCATAAATAATGCAGCTGCAGTGCTATTGATGAATGCATTAGGCGTTTCCAGGTATTGTGGCCATAAATTATGTGTGCTCTGAGCCCAAAGCCATATAAGAAATGTGTGCTCAGTAGACTGCCAAATACTTTGGTAGAGCATTTGCTTTCTTCGCTTGAGTGTCAGAAACTATCCTTCCTGTCTTAGGAACTCTATATGGATGAGAAGCAGTTAAGAGTAGATAGTTATACTGGAATGTGTCTGGCCTTACAAAAGGCATATGATCCATGGTGTGATTTTAGAGGTCCTGAGAAGACCTTCACTTTTCATTCCCCATCCTTCTCCAAATACTGGCTTTCCACACAGATTTACTCCGTTAGCACCGAGCTGCTCATCTGTCATTTAAATGAAACCAGGAACGGTGATATATTAAGCCATATTAGGGATTTATACACTGTAATACCTAGTGTACATTAGGTATCTCATTTATTTTCCTGGGAATAAATTAATGATATAGGAGAAGACAGAGAGAGCAAAGAACACTGAGAGTAACAGAGTAGAGAGTAAAGACATAGGTTCTAGAGTATAAGGACATTTAAACCCTCCCATCCTCCATCTGCGTTTACTTAAGGTTCATGTGACATGGGATTAGGACTCCTAGTTAGGAATTATTTTCAATAAGCAGTTACATGAATATGTAGTTTACAAATTTATAAATTCAGTACCTTATAGGGTGGGTTAAGGACTATGACTTTTTCAACACAAAATGGAATACTAATGCTTCTCCTCCATTACAGGAGTGAGCAGCTAGAAAAATCAATTGAATTAATGTTATGATAATAAAAAGTTATTGTAATTATCTGTTCTCTGTTCCAATTCAATTAATCTTCCAATTTTGCTGAGTTGTTCTGTATGTTTTACTTCCCAACCTCCAAAGAGGGTGCCCAATGATTCCAACACACACTTAACTAACTGTTAAGGAGCTACTGGACTACCATGTGCTACTTAACCAGTGGGCAATTCTTTTTTAGACCTACCAGATATTTGGGGCATCACTAAAATGTATATTTGTCATTCTGAGAACTTCTACTGATCTAGATGGAAGATTCCATTCTAATTTTGGAGATTCCAGTATTACATATAATCACATGATAACAGAATACATCCCATCTCCATCTCTTTCCAGCCACGACTCAATCATGCTTTATGGGTTCTATGACTTCAAGTATATAGACCTATCTATTCTCATGGCCAAGAACCCCGTCAAAAAAACACCTTAAAGTCAGTACTATTCCCATGCTTTGGAGAGAGAAAAGTAGGTTAGTGAAGTTTGGGGCCTCTCATTTACAATATTGAAGCAAGGAAAACGAATTTTGCCCCAAGAGTGATGGGTTAGGATAGCAGTGCTGGAATAAGTGAGGAAAGTTAGAAATCATTAACCCTTCTCTGCCTGTGTACCCATTTGCATCCATTTCAGAATCATCACAGAGAGTTTCTGGCATTGTTCCATACTTCTAAACATAATTGCTGGTGTAAGTCGGAGGGTGAGGACTCCTGAAGAGAACTGAAGGTGGAAAGCAGAGTAGTATTTCACATAGCCTTGAGACTGGGGAATGGAATCTGTATTTTGGCAAAGGTAAAATAAATGGAACTCAGTCTAAGAGTTAGGGTACAATTAAAAGCACAACACTAAGCCCACTATAAAACTGTTACTTTAAAGATTTAGTCTCCACATTTTAAATCCAAATTCTCTTTAATTTGTAATTATTTTAGCATTGTACTTTAGGGAGTGGAGCAGATTCCTGTACTATGTAGGAGGGAAGAAATAAAAGCTCTTTAACATAGTTGAATATGTTAAGTTAAATTAAACCAATGTTTATTAAGTATATACTATGCCCTGGGCTGGTGCTGTGAAGAATAGCAAAGATTTTAAAATGGCATATATTAAGTTTATATAATATATGAACACAAAAGTATAAAATATTTAAATGTATGTAGTATGTATGTATAAATAGCTGTGTATAAATTAGTATATTTATCCATGCAGGTTTAATTTTCTCTGGTTTCAGGGTGTGCATCAAATATATTACCCATTATATTATTTTTAAAAACACTGCAGAGATTCAGCTTTCCACATCATGGCTAGCCCTAGATTTCTTCTTCTGAGAATTATTTCAAGTAAAACTCTGAAATTCCCTTTCTGGCCACAACCTTGCATTTTCTATATCTTATCTACCTTCCTTCAAGCTCCCTCTGTTGTTCTGGTCCATAAAACCCTCTGACCTCATGTACTTCCCTCTTTGATCTAACCCCATGTTCACCACATCAACAGTACTGTCACCAGCAATGTCTTCTTTCCTTCCATCTCCAAGGTCTTAAACTGATGCCGAAGTGCACAAACTTGACCCATTTAATCTCACCAGATCCCTACCCAGCTTGGGCATCTTTTCATTCTCCAATGTTAATTCCATGTCATATTCTCCAAGTGTTTGTTAAATTTATTTTTCATTTTGCCTATCATTTTATCTACTCTGTTTCAACAGGCAGTCTTTCCTATCATGCTACTAAGAAAAGATATCTAATTTACGAGTTCTCATGTAACTTCTCCTCTCTACTTTAAATTTCTTCTGTCCTTATTCATCTTTTCATCCTCACTCCCTGTCTCTGGTACCCACCCTCTAACCTCTTCTAAGTTCCACTCCAGCCAATAATCCTTTTGTCTGTTGCATCTTTAATTTCTTCCACACACCTGCCTCAGCAGCATCTCTAAAAACAAATCTTACAACAATCTTGAAAAACAAATCTCTCAATCCAATCAGATTCTCGAATTCATGTACTATCTCCATTTATTTTTTTTCACTTCCAAACTTCTCAAAAGGGTAGTCTTTCTTTTTTACTTCCTCATCTAGTGTTCGTGAACTGAATTTTAAAATTGGGCATCACCCTACCACTCTACTGAAAGTATTCTATGGCAAATTTCAATGAACTTCTTGTTACAAAATTCAAACCTCCCTTTTTTTCTTGTTCTTCAGCTTCATGGAGATTAACCTAAACTTATGATGGAGAAGCAACCCATTCTGGTTTTCATCCTAGCCCTCTGGTCCTTTTTCTGTATCCACCATTGGTTTCTGCTCTTCCTCCCATCTCCTCAGCATTGACTTGCCGTGGTGCTCTGAGCTTGACACTCTTATCCTCCTTATGTCCATGCTTCTGTAGCAATATCTCTGTCTTCTATGGCTTCAGCATTTCTTTGAATGATAATAAATTCCAAATCTTCAGCCACCTTCTGTTGGTTTGCAGAGATGGTCTTGGATCTGACTCAATATGAAGTTAATTGTTCAGAAGGTGGTTGGAAATACGTGCACTAAGCTGAAGTGAGAAGTAGGGTGTAGGACTGGAAATTTGGAATTCATCCTCATTCGAAGAACAAGATATTTGTCTCTTAACCTTCCTATACTGACTTGTTTTCCCACTTCTTACTTTACTTAAACTGCTCCAAATTCTCTCTATCTCCCATCTGATGCCCTTCTTACACCCCCCTCTATAAAAATCTTCAAAGAACAAATGGACCACTATATTCACTTTCCTTCAACTCTTATCAAGGAAAAAAGTAGGTACTTTTTGAACGCTGATAACACTTTAATTGTATCTCTCTAATAGCAACTATCACAGGCCATCTTAATTTATAGTTATTAGTTTCTACATCTTATCTCCCTCACTAGACTAGATTATAAGCAACCTATAGTCAGGGGTCATATATTTAGTTATCTTTTTATCTCCTTAGCATCTACCAGTGCATCTTATATATGGAAGGCACTAGTAAATATTTGATATTATAAATTATAATTGAAAAGGAATCACTTTATTTTAACCTCAGGATACTTGATCTGAAGTAAAAATCTAAGGATGAATCCCTCTGAAGTTAACTCTCTATTTCTACACCTCCCCGCAATCACAGCAGTACATCACATGCCCACATTTCCACGTTACATATTTTTCCATGTTTCCATATTTTTCTAAGACAGTCTTTCGGTTAGTAAAGTGTACTTGGAATACATGTATGCAAACAAAGTAAGTGACAAAGGGAGAGACCATGGAGGATACTGATTAAATGTTAGTTATAAGGAGCTTTTCAGATGCTTGGAGAGGAGCATGTCTCTCAGATCTGATAGACATGCAGCTTCAGGAGATGTGGTCACTGGAATATGAATGGCCTGCACTACCTGCTTTTCTTAGATATAGATATTACCTGTTTCCAGAGGGAGTACTTAAAAAAAGAAAAACAAAAAATACCTACCTGAAACTTCTGTCATATTCAGAACAGTTTGTGTAGTTAACTCCCAATGTCACTGTCACATTTTAATTGTAATTGATCATTTTATTTTAAATCAAAGGCTATTTTAAAGCTCCCTTTAGTTGTGACATAAGATCCATCTGCAAACCAGAGACCAGGCCATTACACTGCCTCTCCTTGAGTTGTGCTATCAGTAACTTATAAATTGCTTCCACAAATTCACCCAAACAACACAATTATTGCACCTAATTTGACCTCTTTGCCATGAGCTCCCTCATGCTTGTGCATCTCCCCAACACACACACATACACACACACACACACACACACACCCACACACACACCCTAACAAATAGATCCCAAATTGCCCATTTCAATCACTTTTGGAGGAACAGGGACACATTCTTGGTAGGTAAAAGTGTTCATTTAGAACTGGGCAGACATATAATACTTTATTGAGCTACTCTTTTTTCTTCTGCTCTGTCTTGCCTGTGGATCACCAACACCTACAGGGTTGACAGAAATAGCCAGGCTTTATGTGAAGGGAGCATTTTGTTTGTTTGTGATGGACCAACCTACTTGTTGTGCCAACTGTCCCTGCTTTGCTCTGGAATCTGTGTGGTCTTCTGATGTCAGGTTCATGAATCAGTGCTGGGAGGATGGTGGAGCAGAAGCCAGTCTTCCTAGGGATAGACAGTCCCCTTGCTTAGACACATTCAGATCCATGTGTGCTCACATCTCTTATTGACAACACCATGAGCATGGGTGGAGAGATGTGTCCTCAGTGGGGTGGAAATGGTGATATGTACTTTAGGTGATTCAGGAGTTTTTTTTCTCTCCCAGGGTCAGGAGCAAGGAAAATATCAAAACTTCACATCGGCAGGAAGCAAGGAGGCTAGAGAAGCATCTAGGTAGAACTCTTACTGATAAAAACACAACATAGTAAAAATACCCTTTCTTTGATGTGAATACAATTGGAAGTCAACCAGGGCACTTACAACTGTGTTTTTCCTCATTCACTTGTCATCTCTTTGACTTATCTTATTACTGTTTCTCAATTTAAGAGTCTTGAGGTATTCTATGTCCTGAGTCAGCTTCAAGTAGCTCACCCTCAAAAGACACACACACACACACACACACACACACACACACACACACACCACTGTTAGGATGAGAAGCTGAAAGAGCACAGAGCTTGAACATGT
The DNA here is from genome assembly GCF_027574615.1 of Eptesicus fuscus. Classification (NCBI taxonomy): domain Eukaryota; kingdom Metazoa; phylum Chordata; class Mammalia; order Chiroptera; family Vespertilionidae; genus Eptesicus; species Eptesicus fuscus. Next base: position 83,050,754 of record NC_072479.1, read on the forward strand.
ACAAGACTGGGTACTTTAATGTTTCTAAACCAGAACCCAACAAATCTGGTACAATCAGCACTCCCATGTTTTAATGACAGAGGACAGAGCTTGCTGTGCAAGACTGGGTACTTTGGGTCCCAGAAAAGAGAACAACATTGCTACTGATTGCTCCTGAGACTCCTGGACACTTGCAATGATCAGAGAAGTTATATTGGTTATTTCTTGGTAGCAGGCACAAGATATGGAGCACATTTTCTACCCAAAAAAAAAGGAGTAGAAAACTTTCCATAATAGAAGTTGAAGGCTGAATAACAAAAATGTTTTGAGGGATCATTCCTTAAACAGTTTTAGCTTAAGTCACATATAAAAGGCCCGAGCTATGGCAGTTTGTAGCCTGAATCTGCATCCGTGGAGAAGGATGGAGTTTCTAGAATCACCAGCAGCCCATGTAGGCCTCCACCACTTTGAGCCTGTGGTATATTCTGAGTAAATTAAAGTAATTGATATGTGGATGTGGAATAATTTACCATAACCACCAAATGGCCTCCTTTGGCAGAAGAATGTTATCATCTTTTAATTTTACATATAGGAAAGTTGGAGCACAGCAAAATTTGATGATTGAATAGATTATTCTTGGCAGGCTATATAGGAAATTCTTGGCAGAACCAAAACTTGTCTGACTTTTCAACTCTCAGCCTGGCCCACTGAGTAATGGTGCCTGAATTGTCCACCCTACCCTAAGTGTTCAGCATCTAACTGGATGCTGATTTATCCAAATCTTTCCCATGGAAATTTGTCTTCTTCACAGACCCATACACACACACATACACACACACACACACACCACACACACGCACACACACACACACACACACACACACACACTTCACTTGAGTCTACAGAACCAAGTTAAGTAAGAACAAAACAAGAGCTTTGAAAACCAGAAGGGGTAGAAAAGTTTCTATAATAAAGAGAGGTTGAAGGCCGAATAACGTAAGTATTTTTGAATTTTGTGGGGTAAGACATTGTGGAAAATTATTTATTATTAAAAGCTTTTTATGTAGCATGTAACTCATACAAATAAAAGCTCAAGAAAAACTAAGACAGGATTTCTTCCAGAGTGTTCCATGGGGAAGGCAGCCTTCAGGAATGTGTGCAAAGAATGTCCTGATACTCTGAAGGTGTCAGTAGTTTGGGTCAGCCCAGAGTGAGGAGGGCCACCTCCAGAGAGTATTCCCTAAATTTGTTTTCTAGGGACTGCTACGTAATTGAGTCAAGTTCTAACACCACAAGTTGGATTCTAGTATTAAGGCATGAGTTAGTTCTGGTAGCATAAATAGAAATATTAGGAAGACTCACATACAAATGAATTCCAGAAGGAAGGATCTATATCCCCCAGAAACAATAATTATTGCTTGCCTAAAACCTGAAGGAAGGGAGGTATGGGTATTATAAAGACTTATTAAGATCTCCAGAGGATTCTTATGATATCTGAATTTTACCCCAAGATTAAAATGGTGATTTCTTTAAGCACCCAAGGACCAGGGAATCCTACAACCACCTTTTCTTGTAGTCTACCTGTTTGCTGATGAATGGTATCAAGCTGAGGAAGTAATCATCAGTCTTTCCAAAGAGTTCAGTGACTTTAGTTTGTGTCATAGAACATTCTCTTTAGAGATCCTGCTGGTTCTAAGAGCAGTGAAAAAGCTCTAAGTGTCCTAGCTTAACGTAGAATTTTTTTTTTCATTTCATCCTGTTCCTAGAGGGAAGATAGGAGAGGAAGTAGGAAGATGGAAAAATCCTTAAATGGGTGAGTGGAGAGACTTCTATACTATCAACTGCACAGTGTAGTCATTCCCAGAGCCTGGTTCAGAAGCCTGGCTTCAGGAGAGGATATGGGCAAAGTGAAGAGTTAAGTTTTATCTTCATGCCTGGGAATGGTGTTGGAGGGGCTACTAGAACCCTCTTTAAGCTCAAAGTTTAGAATAGGGCCAATTACAAATATTTCTCTCCTTTTTTCCTCCCACTAGGCCACATGAAATCATGATGGTATCATAGTAAGCAAAGAGAGAGGGGCAGGGATATTCTATCTTGACCTAGGGTAGCTTCATCTTTCACAGGAGTATCATCACAAATACTTGGATCACAATGCTTCTTGATGACAAGTAAGAGGGCCAACAGCTGAGAGCCTTTGGAGCATCTCAGTCCCCTGAGATGACCACTCCCTGTTATGCTATAGCTATATTCATTGGAGAAGGAAATCACAGGATTCATGGGAACCCTAGGGCATGAAATAACAGAGAGTCACTTAATCAAAATGACAGAGCTCTTGTGCTTACTTTTCAAGACTACAGTGGCAATAGAAACTGCAAGTCTCAAGCATAGCTACCAAGAAAACAGTTTAGGGAAGCATTATGGAGGGACAGTTTCACAAAGATCCTGATCTGCACAAGACTAAAGCCACTGCTAAAGCCAATGTCACATTTAAAATGAAGGTACCTTCCCATTTGAAGTACATTTAGTGCTGGGCACTAAGTGTCTTATGGAAAGGCAGAATGGTTTAGATAAAGTCCATTTCAGAGCCCAAGGCACTGCTGAGCAGCAGCCTTCACATGAGCTCAAACTCCTTCTCACAGCCTGGGGGCAGAATATAATTCCTCTGATTTTATGGTTTTGATTTATTCCCAAGCTAAGCTTGTCCATTGGGTTATTGGCTTGAACCTTTTATTTCCTTGGCCTCTAGCTTCCTGTAGCTTACATGAAGGAATGATCTGTATAATCCTGTTTGGGTAAGGCCTGGTGGACAAGAAGATAAATGAGACTAAAAACAAAACAACTATCTTCTGGGGCAGGTATGATTGTATTGTGATTTCCTTTGTTTCCTTTTCAGTATTCTTTGCCACATGATGGAAAAACCTATCCAGTCTGGTCATTACCAATCAAATATTCTATTGGCAAAGTTTGACATGAAGAACAAATAGAATAAGCATATTTCATTTAATCTTGACAGTCTTTTGGTTTATTATTCTCTCCCCCAGAGTCATCTCTTCTTTGAGGCATTTGTCCTCTTTCCTCTCCTGGGAAGTCATGATTCCACAACAAATTTCAGTCATTGGTGCTGAACAAAAACAATGATAGTTGTAATTGTAAATAGACTAAAATGCCCAAGTGAGTTTTATCATTGAGAATAGCCTTCCAAATTTCTCACCTCACAGCCTTCTTGGCAGCTCTCCTGGTTCCCCTTCAGGTCTTGGTTCCCCTCCTCACCTTCTTTCCTATAAAGGTGGGATGTATTTCTTAAGCTGCATTATCATCTATCCTATTAGATTGTTAAAAGAAACCCTTGGTAGTAATTTCTCATGATTTTCTCACTATATTTTAACTTGGGAAGATGGAAAAGGTAAAAAGAATGATAAGCACACAAGAAAGGTTTTATTACCAGATATTTCAACTCAAGGTCAAGTGCTGGGGAAGTGGGTGACCTCCAGTGATAGCCTGCGGTTTTGCTAGTGGAGACAGGTGTGCTCTGGAATTTTAAGCACCGCAGCTTTGACAGAGGTACCTGTCATGTGCATGGAAGCATTTTGTGGTTGTTATTGTCTTCTCTTTTTTATTGTTTCAAAACACAGGCCCTGCAGGATGGGAGAGGCTTGAGTTCCAGTTTGAATATGCTGGTGACAGAACAGCCCAAAGACCACTGTGTTTCTAAATGTATTTCACCCAATGAGCTGTTGTTGCACATTCTTTCTTTAACCATTAATATTGTGTCTTCTGTTGGAATGAGAGCAAGGAGGTGGACTAGGAAACAGATTCAGTGACAAGCAGACAGAAAGGTTTGTCCTAAAAAGAATGCTCTTCACGGAGCTGAGAAGAACCTAGAAGCAAGGAAGGGAGAAGCCAGAGCAGAATGGTTTGGGGTAAAGAAACAATGACCCTGGCATTCAGATGCTCTGGTTTACTCTGTAAGAGGTTGGTTTGTTGTTCCCTATCAGCTCTGGCAGAAGGAGAAGCTGTGCTGCTGATGACTATTCAGGAAATGGTGACAGCCTGACTTTAGAGAGAAGCATTGTCTTCCAGGAAGACGCTGATGAGCATCACACCTTAACTTTTCCAAACCTTGCCTACAAACCTTTAGAGCAGCCCCTCTCAAGTGATTTATATTCTCCAGTTAAGAATATCCTGAGTAGAAGGCCATTATGATTACACTTACTTAAATTGGGAAGCCAAGGGCACTGTGTGGATTAAAGCACATCTGGGGAATAGAGTTAGTAGAACCTTTTGCTCAATTTTGAAATGATTTTGGATCACAAAGTTAGGTGACCTCTGAGAAAGAAACTCTTTAAATAAAATTATATCTCCTCATCTCCAGTGAAAACACCAGGTTTATAATCTGATTACTATTTACTTCAGGAAGGAAATGGGTCGATTAGATTACAAATAAACATTTACAGATTGATTTCATCCTGAGTATTACACATATTAACATGGAATTTACTGACTCAGACATGATCTTTTAAGCTATAAAATATTATTGAAGGGCAATAGATCAAATGTTCTGAGCTAAAATGTTAACTATTCCTCTGAAACATTCAGAGTCTCTATAAATTCTACTGTATCCACAAAGGATTTGGGAGTTAGGCAACAGAAAGAGAGGTTCAGAGAGCTGTTGACTGAGACTCGAAGTCATTTCTTAATGATTAAAAAATAATAATAAACCTAAATCTTCAAATTATAAGAGAGCAGAGAAAGTGAGCTCTATCCTCATTTAGATATTCGGTTAAATATCCAGAATTTTTCCCCCTGAAACTCTTCTTTTGGAGAGATTTGGCCTGCAGTGTATGAGAATGTTTTGGAGAGATGATTTAGTCACACATTGATATTTACTGAGTGGGAACCCCATGCCAGGGATATGTGAACAATCAGGCCCTCATGAAGGTTACATACTGAAAGGAAATAGACAATAAACAAATAAACATATTTCATGTCAGATACTGTAAAGTGCTGTGAGAAAAATTAGGCAGATTAAGGGAGTAGGTGGGCAAATGGTTGTTACTTTTATATGGTGGACAGGAAAAACTTCTATGAAAAGGTAATGTTTGAGCAAGGCTTAAAGGAAATGAGGAAATGAGACTTGGGGCTTTCTATGTGAAAGGTTCTTCAAGTGAAAATAATTATAAAGGCCTTGTGGTCAAGCCCCGTGCTTGGAGTACTTGAGGAAGAGCCAGGAGGCCAATATTTGAGGGCAGAATGTGAGAGTTGAGGTCAGAGAGGTGTTATTGACCTATAAGGCTTGTACACTAATTACTGGTAAATATTTGGGTTTCTACTAAAAGCAAGATGCAAAGTCACTAGAAGGTTCTGAGTAGAGAGTGATATGAACCTGGACTTCCATTTAAAAGAAACATTGTGACTGTTGTATTGAAATATATATTGTGAGAGGGTGGGCAATAGAAAAAGCAGCTAGACCAGTTAGGAGACTACTGCAATAACCCAGGTCAATGACTATGGTGCTAACAAAGGAGGTGGTGAGAAGTGGTGAATTCTGGGAATATTTTTAAAGGTTTGCTAATGAATTAGTTATCAAGAAAGAGAAAGAAAAGAATCAAGAATCACACTAGAATTTTCAGCCTCAGCTACTGGAATTTTGGAGTCACCATTAATAACATAAGAATCCTGCAGATGAAGTAGATTGGGAAAGAGAACCCTATAGCAATATGCCCATCAGACATCCAAATGGAAATGCTAATTGGCTATATGAACCTGGAATTTAGGAAAGAGGTAGAACCTGAAGATATAATTTGTAATTCATAAGCATTTGGATGGTCTTGAAGCCATGAGGCTGGATCTAGGGAGTGAGTGCAGATAGAAGAGAGCTTCCAGGATGTTCAGAGCCCCAGGAGATGAGGAGGGACCTGCACTGGGAGAAGTGGCCAGGGGTAAGTCAGGCTCTACTGAGTAGAATAAGATAATCTGGAAACCTGTAGATCACTCCATTGATGACCTGGAAAAGTTCAGCGGACTGCTTGTGACAAAAGCATGATAGGGGTGGGTTCAAGAAAGAGTGGGAGCACAGAAAGTGAAGACAATATGAATAGGCAACTCTTTCAGTATGGGTATAAAGGGAACATAGAAATAACAGTAGATGGTAAATGATGTAGGTCTGAGGAGGGATTTGTGTGTATGTTTTTTAAGATGTGAGAAATTATACCTGTTTTATACTGATCAGAATGACCCAAAAGAGAGGGAAAATTAATGATGTTTAAAGAAAGGGGATAACTACTGGAGTGGTGTTTTGGATGAAATGAGAGGGATAGGATCCAGGGCACAGTAGAGGGATTGGCTTTAGGACCCTCCCTAAAGTAGTAGCAGGCAGATAGTATATTTGGGCACAGATACAAGTGCATTGGTAAAGTGATAGTGGGAGTGTGTATTTTCTGATTGATAATTTTTTGATTAAACACAAAGGTATTTTGTCAATTGAGGCTGAGTATTGGGGAGTGGATATTGGAGGTTTGAAAAGAGACTAAGTCATGAATTACTTATAGAGCTATCTAACAGAAGAGTAAAGAGACAAAGGATATGTAAGAGACATGCTAAGTGGCATGAAACATTTACTTGAGGTTTCTATGGTCATGAGTTTGAAAGAAACTTAAGAAATTTTCTTCAGGTACTTTCAGCTGCTTTGATAGTGTGGCAAACTGGATTTAAGCAGGTTTGAGGGTTAACCAGGTGAATCTAATGAAGGCAGCAAGAGACACAGAATTAATGGCAATGCAAAGTCAGCAGTAGGGAATCGGGAATAATGAAGTCTGGTAGGGGAAAGGGATTGAGATGCAGGCTGGAGTCACAAAATTATTGAATCTGGTTGCAGAAGGAGTAATCTGGAAACTGGAAACTGAGTTAGAGAGTGGGATACTGGAGGCTTTGATGATGGAGAGGTTGTAGTTATTGGTAGTGATATAATCTGGGGTCGATGTGGGGAGTGGGCTGAGATTAGGTGTTGGAAAAGGTTATTGAAGGAACAGAGGCCAGGGAACTGAGAGGCCAGGATGTAGGAACAACAGTTGTTCATCTGACTATCAAGTCAACAAAAATTATGATGAGAGTGGTTTTGAGACAGTGACAGGAATATCTAAATTCCTGCTTCAAGTAAAGGAAGCAACTAGTATAGTCTGATATGCTTCAAAGCTGAATTGTTGTTTTGGCTTGATTTTTAAGGAAGAGGGAAGGGAAGTCCAAAAGTGGCAAGGAAGGTGTCTATTCCACCTCTAGGCCCAGTGGCATGGAGAATGTGGGACAGAGATGCCTGCCTCTGATAGGATTCCCAAGGAAGGGCCACATTTCAGTGAGAGAAAAGAGGTAAAATTTATTGTCAGGATTGTGGCTGATGAACCCTGGATTCAGGGAAAGATTTGGGGAGTTCATAAAAGATGGGAAATGAGCACAGATGGGGGAGGTACCTGGTCACTTGGGAGTAGTTGTCTGAGTGATGAGAGATATTCGGAAAGTCTTAGAGTTCTCATGGTGACTGTCCCAGGCAAGACTTTTGGGCATTTGCATCAGTCAGATGGTCTCTTTGTCAGATTGAGGTGGTCAGGCTGTGAGTGCTCAGGGGAGGGTCTCACCAGCAGAACACACAATATAGGTTCCTCTTCTTCAGTCCTAATGTTTGTTTTTTTAACTTCCACTAAAAACACTATTGCCATTTGAGGCAGGTCACAGCATAGAAGTCAGCAAATGTGATCATGGGTTAAGGCTGCATTTTGATTATTTGCCCTGGAAAGAACACATTTGCACAGTAAATCTTGTCCTTTCTATTTTCAAGGCTCCCAACTAAGTTAGTTTCCTTGGGGAAATCATAATTCTTTGTTCACCTTTTTCCTCGTTTCTCTTTTTTAAAAATCAAAGTAAAAGGATTAGAAAGTAGCTTTGCTTCTGCCCAGTTCTGCTAAATGAAAGTTTTCTCTGACTGATCATTTTTATTTAGTATTTTCTTTTGGGACAGAGACAAACAGTAGGACAGTAGCATAAGGAAATGATCAAAAGTCTTCAAAAGCCTTGGGCAAGAGGTTTGATCAGGAGAGAAGTGGGTGGGGGAGGAATTTGAGTGGTGCTACATGAAAAGGGAACAAGTGAAGGCTTTTAGGGAGAACCTGAAAAAAAAATCTGAAATTTGGCCAAGGGAGGCAGGGTGGAGGGAGATCCACAGTGTTGGCATTTGGAGATTTAGCAAGAGCAACCTAGAGTCTGACCCCAGAAACATTCCCCATACTTCAGACACAGATGGTGTGCCGATTCTATTTTCTTTCCTGTGTCCTTAAAAAGAAACAACACTCATAATTTGAAAAAAGACAGAAGCTGTTCCACCATTTCTGGTGCACTATTTCTCCAAGCTTCTGCAGAATCTAGAACAGGGCATGAACTTGACCACAAACTCTGCTTCTACTGGCTCAACTTCTCTGTCCACATGCCTCATCATGTCCCACCTGGCATTTTCCCCAGAAGATTAAGTTGTGTTCATCCTGGCTTGTCTCATGCCAGAGCTTTGGTTCTTGTGTTGGAAGGATATTGCAACCAATTCAAGGGGTTATACTGTGCTTCACACACTGAAGACTAAAGAAGCCAATTAAAGAAGGAAAGAAGAAGCTGACCTGGGATGGTGTTTGTCATGCCCTCTGCTTTCTCATCTCTGGGAATGCAACCTTTCAAGGGCGAGCAGAAAACAATGTGGCTCCCATTGCCTCTGCCTCAGATTTCCCCTCCTTCGGGTTGCCTCCCACCCTAGTTCCGTGGGTGCACCTGTTTTTTAAGGGCATTTACAAGAAGTGGGGAATACCTTCATGGGAGCTTTGTTTCCCAATGGCCACCCCAGCATTCATACTTCAGAGTGGCCCTGATGCTTGTGGAAACATTTCAGGGAACTAGATGGCATGTTACAGTGCAGATCAGAGAAGGGACAGGAGAAAGCAATGAACTTTTGTCCCTAAGGGCAAATCTCTTTTCCTCCACTAGATAGGGGACAGTGCTCCAGCAGTGTCATAATTATACTTAGTCACAGGATTGGTGCATGTGTGTGTGCCTGTGAGTGCGTGCACGTGTGAGTGAGTGTGAGGGGTTAATGATGGAAACCACAAAAATATGAATCCATTGGCTGCTTGGGTTACAGACTCAGAGCAGAACCCCTCCCAAGGCAACATGGCAAAGGGGACCCATTCAGAGCTCTCCCCATTTCCGGTGTGGTATCCTCCCCAGGGAAGACACAGAAGGCTCAGACTTGCCTGGATCTGTGAGGCCCAGATCCCACCCCCTCCCTGGGGCCGGCTCTCCTTCCTCTTAACTCTCAGATCCCCAGCCCATCCACCTCCAAGTTCTTTTCTGTTTGTTTGTTTTGTTTTTGTTTTCTGTAAATATATATTTCTTATTTTGGACGTGCAGGGATCAATTGAGATTCTGGAGTGGGGGGGGAGGGGGCGGATGACTGGGTCTTTTTATTTTTTCCTTTCTCTCTTGGATTTTGGTGTTTGAACTTGAAAAAAAATAATCACAAGTATATATATAAGCAAATAACTTACCTTTAAAAAAAGAAATAAGTTGATTTCATTCTTTTGATTTATCTTGTTTCTCATTGGGGTTGGGTGGGGGTGGGGGGTCTTTTGGGTGGAGGGCTTTTTTGTGAGCTGTATAGATTTCCAGTTTGGACTTGTTCAAATGATGCAGGAACAAAAATCAAAATGAATTTAAAAAAAGACACAACATAAAAACCAGAAAAACTTTGTGATGTATAAAAGCTGTAAATAGTCAGATTCTTTCTCTTTTCTAATGGCAAATTATTTCTGTCACTTTATATTCAAAAAATAAAGAAACTTACCACAAATTATCAGGGTAAAAACAATCAAGAATCAGAGTTGTTTCCTTTTTTTTTTTTTTTTCAGGGGAGGGGTCTTTGTGCTTTCTTTACAGTGGCTTGGGAAACCTTGTTATAACAAGATCCTCTTTGGGAAAACTTCTTTCCAGTGGTTTCTGGTTGTCAGTGTTCACCTGGACTGATGGATCCAGTTGAGTTAGGAATCTGTTTCTACTCACTGAGGCTATCGTCTCTTGGTAAGGATTGGGGGAGATTATAAGATTATGATCTTAACATAATTTCTTAGTTTCCATAAGATTCTTTACTACATAATTGTCATCTACTTTTTTCTCAGAATGGACAATTTTAAACGTATTAAAAAATAGATGGAATGGTATGATGAACCTCTGTGTAATCATCACCAAGCTTCAACAATGATCAACTTATGCCAGTCTTGTTTCAACCATATCCATTTCCCCTTTCTATATTATTTTGAAGCAAATTCCATAATTGTGTAATTTAATCTGTAAATATTTCACTATGTGTGGGCTCCATTTTAAAGTCACTATAATATTATTATAAACATCAAAATTTAGCAATAATTCCTTGCTAGCAAATATCTAGTTACTGCTCAAAATCTAATTGTCTCAAATATAGTACTGTTTTACAAGTGTGTTTTTTTTTATTGTAAACCAGATAAGGTCCACAAAATTAGTTGCTATTTCTTAAATTTAGTTTGAATCATAAGATCACCCCTTAACTCTTCTTTTTCTTGAAATGTATTTGTTAAAGAAATTGAGCCTTTTGTCTTGTAGAGGTTTCCACAGTTGGATTTTGCTGGTGGTGTCCCATGATAATATTTAACATGTCCCTCTGCCCTCTGTATTTCTTATAAACTGGTAATTGTCTTACTCTTTAATGAATTCTTCTTCCATTGTTTAGAGGTATCAGGAAAGCAAAACGGCCCTCATTTTAACCAGTGTGCAGTGTATTTCAAATAATTAGCTGATCACATACATCTAAATCAGTGGTTCTCAACCTTTCTAATGCCTGACCCTTTAATACAGTTCCTCATGTTGTGGTGACCCCCAACCATAAAATTATTTTCGTTGCTACTTCATAACTGTAATTTTGCTACTGTTATGAATTGTAATGTAAATATCTGTGTTTTCCGATTGTCTTAGGCAACCCTGCTAGCTGTTCTCACTGCTGTAGAGCCTAAGACCATTGGAAAACACAGATATTTACATTACAACTCATAACAGTAGCAAAATTACAGTTATGAAGTAGCAACGAAAACAATTTTATGGTTGGGGGTCACCACAACATGAGGAACTGTATTAAAGGGTCAGGCATTAGAAAGGTTGAGAACCACTGTTCTAGATGGACAACAGTAATGAGGGTCTATTTACAAGGTGACATTTACGTGAATGGTCTTTTTTTTTTTTTTTTTATCTAGTCCCAGTCTGTCACTGACTGCATATATGGGTACTGGATGATTTCTCTTACTCTACTTTGATTTCTAAATTACTAAAGTTAAATATTTCTCATAATAAATGAAAATAACATAGATAGGTTTAGCTTTCCAAATTGAAATCATAAAGCACATTCCAGCATGGCTTTATTACAAGCCATGTGCTCCCCCTTTAATCTTCCAATAATGTCGTTTTGTTTTAATGTGGATGAGGGAAAATAATTAATTCCCAGCAGGGCCACTGTCTGTATAGAGTTTCTCCCCACGTCTGTGTGGGTTTTCTCTAGGGATTCAGGTTTCCTCCCACATCCCAAGGCTGCGCACCTGAGGTGAATTGGTGAAGGTTCTAAATTGTTCTCATCTGAGTGGGTGTGGGTGTGAGTGTACCCTACAGTCAAAAGGTGTCCTGTCTAGCATGGGTTCCCACCTTGCAGCCTGAGCTGCCAGGACAAGGCTCCAGCTGTCCATGATCCTGAACTGGAATAAGCAGGTTGGAAAATAATTATCTTCTTTTTACTAATCTTTCTTGAAGGTGTGTATAACTCACGTTTATTTCAGTGTTTAATATTAGAAGTGTTTTGGGTCTTTAGAAGTTTGGTGATTTTTTATGATCAGAAATACCTGTAGGAACTCGACTCTTGTTTGTATCACTTAGCCTGCAGAAAAATCAGTTTCATTATATGTGGTCTCGATTAAAGTTGCAGTTTCCAATAACCTACCAATGAGGTTAAGTGAGGACTTACTGCACTGGAAAGGACTTTTAAAGAGAATGGTTAGTAGAACCCAACTTATGGCTGAGGAGCCTCAGGGAGCTGGGGTGTGGCAGGGTCCTGGCTAGAGGCCAGCACTCCTGAGACCTGGTTCAGGGCATCTTCCAGGTGACGTGGTGTCTCTTTGGAGTTGTTCTCTCAGAGGGATTCCTTGTGACAGTTCCTCCTGTATTTCCCTCTGCACTGAAACAGAAAGTCTCTTTTCTCCCTGAATGTTCCCAGAAGTAGACAAGCCCTAACAAAACCAGAGTTCTTTTGTTATAGCCCGTTCTCTTCACTTGTGGAGATACCACCTTCAAGTCCAAACTGTTCTTTGCCATAGAATTACTTTAGCAAGAATCTGAAAGTTCTGTGGTAGGTTTGATTTGAAAATCTGAGACTTGATTTACAAAATAAAAAGTTGGGGGAAGATAAAAATTCCACTCAAATCTTGGCTCTGCTTTTAAGAAGGGGAAGGAAGCATAAGAGCAGGTATCTGACTTCTGGTGGGAACACCAGCAAGGACTTAGTTGGAGCTAGGATCACAACCAGAGCACCTCAAAATAAAAATAAATAAAAAGACTGAACTAATCAGGTCACCCTGTAGGAATTCTCGAGACTGTAGCAGGTGTGAGTTCTTTATCCTGTTTTCCTTGCCTACCTCCTGGGACCTCCTAATTAATTAGCTCAGAGCACCTGTGTTCTTCATGTCTCTGCACCACCCTGAATCCCACTGTAAGGGACTGTCAGCAAGAGCAGGCTAAAGATGCGTGGAGGAGGCATGCAGTCCTGTCCTGGTCAGCTGACTGCCTCGGGAAGATGGGCTTCCCCGCTGCTCCAGCATTGATATCCTTTCTCTGCACTGCCACTCAAACACCTACCTTATCCTTTTATAAGCCCAAAATAATCCTTTCACAAATATATTCTCATGAAGCAACTTTTTGTAGAATTCTAGAATGACCAAGAGAATGGGAAAGAGCTCCAGAAAGGTGGTTCTGATACAGAGTCTGGGAACCTGTCAAAAAAATTAGGCCATAAAAAAAGAGAAAAAAAAATTAGGCCAAAATTGTAATTTGTGGTCTTCAACACATCATCTCACTTCAGTACACTACAGTTTTCTTACCTCTGCACACAGACATCAACCTGCCTGCCCTCCCCTAACAAAAGTCACCTAGAGCGGCAGTTCTCAATTTTGATTGCATATTGGAGGCATCTGGTGTGCTTTGAAAATGTTGATGCCTGAATCTCATCCCCCAAAAAATTCTAATTCAATTGTTCCAGGGTGCAACTTGGGCATTGGGCATTTTAAAACCTCCCAGGTGATTTTAATACACAGATTGAGAACCACTACCACTATAAATCTCAGTGTATGAGGGGAGGGAAAGGAGGTTTCATACTTACTTGGAATTCAACTCTGTGCTGCAGCTGCTGCCTGTTATCATTCTCAACCTCACTACGGACCACCACTCAGTTCTGGATGGTTGCCCTCTGGAACACCTGGAGCTATAGCATGACTACAGGGAAGCCTCCATTTACTGTCACACTCTGGTTCTTAAATTCTGTATTCCACCTCAATACGTGGCTAGGAGAGACACTCTGAAAAGTTGTTTATCTAAAGGAAATGCTACACGTAAATTTTAAATTTGAGGTGGACATTACATATGACTATTCCCATGATTGTGGGAGGAAAACCAAAAAGTAAACCTTTCACAAGAGGTTGGTTTCTGGATATACATACTGTAATTCCTGTGTTTACTCCACTATTTAGAAAATCTTCCATCTTCCAAGGATGCGCCTCTCTTTTCAGCCTTCCACAGCTTGAATCCTGATTCTCCATCCCCTTCAGTCAGGGAAACTTACCCTAACTGGTGATGTCCTCTGCCTAGGAATTAGCCGCTTCCAATCTCCCAGGTGATCCTAGGTGTGATTCTCAAGTTCATGCCCTGTAATCTGAACAATTCAAAGCAGTCTGACATCACAAGGAGCTTCATCAGGACAATCAAAGGTGGGCTTTGGTCCCCACATTCAATCTTCTTTAAGGCTTCCCCACTGGAGTAGGAAGCAGGTTTTTCCTGGTTGGCCAGTAGGCATCCAGGTATCATCCTACAGATACCAGAGCCTAACCCAAAGGTCAGAACCTGGTGCCCCGCAGGCTGATTCTAGCTGGAAGCTGGATTTCTTTGGACTGGCACACTCCTTTGAATATTGACAATTGAATGCCTCTAAATGCTATGTGCTCTTGAGTTTAGCACAATCCCTTCATTTTTCATGACCTGTCTTATCTTAGGAGGTAGTTAAGTTAGCAACACTCTCCCCATTCCCTACCACCTGCCCTCAGCACACACATGCACAACTCCATTCTCCTCGCTGCTGTGGCATACTCAACAGAGTTGTGTTTCCACCATGCAATAGCACTTCTTGTTTAGGGAGAAGCAGTGACCATGTTTTCTTCTTGCTCTCAATCTTTGTACCTATGTCCTGCTGATGACTAATAAAATGGGCCATTACCTGACTGTCCACACCATTTAAGTACACACAGCCACAAACGCTTTGAATGTCAAATTTTTTTCTCTTTCTTTTGCCATTTCTTCAGATTATATTTAATATTTACTTAACATTTCATGAAGTGGTCAGTCTTTATTTGGAGAACTGCAAAATGGAGCAAGAGACTTTTATAGGATGGAGACTAAAGAACAAGGGCCCCGGCCAGTGTGCCTCAGTTGGGTGTCATCCTATGCACCAAAAGGTTATTGCCAGTTGGATTCCTGGTCAGGGCACATGCCAAGGTCACGGGTTCAACCCCCAGTAGGGGGTGTGCAGTTGGCAGCTGATCAATGTCTCACTCTCACACAGATGTTTCTCTCTCTCTCTCTCTCTCTCTCAAAAAAAAATCAATTAAAAATCTTTAAAAAAAAAAAAAAAAAGAACAGAGAACAAGGGAGTCAGTATAGAGCCCAGAGTTGGCATGGTGTCTGGGGACTGGATGACTGGGCATGCTGCATTTCTGGTCAAGAAACGCATTTACAGGGACATGAAAGTTATCTAAGTTTTGGGTTGCTGACATGGCACCCTGGGAAGGAGCTTGGGCTTAGAAGTTTATATCAACACTATTAAATGAAAGACCTGCAGGTCAAAACCAGAAAGCTGGTCCCACACAACCCACTCTCATCATGAAGTTCAATAGCCTTACGAAGATGCATTGAAAAAAAAGTAAACATTCAATGTGAAGCTATCCTGGAAACTATACTCAGGATAAATGTGACATCATATTATTATGACTAGTAATGGCTTAGTATTCACTTGCTTGATTCTGATACTCAACAATTAGTCACGTATACATACTTACGCACCAGTCTTGGAACTCTTGTTCCTTTGGACCCTGTAATACTCTACTCTGTCTGAAGTGTCACAGTTAGTAGCCCTTCAGAGAAATTCATGCAGAAATAGTCTTTGCAAGTGAAAATAGCCACCACCTCTATCACTACAAACATCATCTATTGAATACTTAATAGTTACCAGCACTATGCTAAATATTTCACATATATTATCTCATATTTTGTTCATAATAATGTTAGGACAGATCATATATCCCTCTCCATGTCTCATTCTACAGAGAAGGAAATCGAGGGTTAGTGAGGTTACTTAGCTTGCCTGGAGTTGCTCAGGTGGGACAAACCTACCTCACCCCTGAACCTCTCCCCAGGAGAGCCTTGGATGGCCGATAATACCCCAAAAAACATTATTTTTGTAGTAATCTTCTTATCACTGACGAGTCCAGAAGTTTTCAACTCTGGCTGCATATTAGAGTTACCTGAGGAGATTTTGAAGATACAGATGCTAAATACTCAGTATTTTGTGAAAACTCATTGGATGATGTTTAATATTGAGCCAGGATTGGGAACAGTGGTTTCAGTCAATGCCAGAAAATAAAACCAGGTCAGGAGATGGAGAGAGGCTGGAATAAATTTCTACAGCCCAGTGAATGCGGTGGGCTCATGGACGGAATTCATAAAACCCAGAAATATTTTTTTTACCCCATATATCTTTCGGGGATGTGTCAGTTACTAAGTTTGGCCTCCAAATTCTACAGACACCCTTCTTGCCCAGCTTTGGATGCTGGAGCTGGTCCCTGCAAGCTTCATTTCTCCTTTGCCAGCCTCTGCCAGCAGAGGGCACTGGAGGGAGGCTGGGAGGCAGGTGGAGGAAGGGTTTTGTTCAGCCAGCAAGCGGCTGCTTCTAGAGCAGCTGGCCCTAGGTCTACACCATACCAGTGGGCAGTTAACATGGTTCCAGAACAGCCTCCAGATAGTGTCTTCATGTGTAGCTAAGTGTGCCCTCCCCCCCACGCCCCCCCCTCCCCGCCCACCCCCACCACCCCCCGGCCACCAGCAGCCCTGATCTCACCACAGGGGCTGAGTCCCGGCCATGCAGCTCTCTCCTCCAAGTGTGAAGTCCCTTCCTTGTCATGCTTTCTCAGTCCCACAGGTGGAAGCCATTCTATGCAGAGTTCAGTTGCACTTTTCCAGTAAACAATTACTCAGTAAACAACTCTTTAAGTTAATGATAGACTTTTGCTTTGCCTCCATTGCTATGTCACCATGGTAAGAGAATTCAAGTCAATTAACTTGCAAGCTGCATATAATTAGGAGACATTATTTCCTGACAGCTTTATATAGACAATTATATTTACATAAGCTTGGTTACATAATATATAACTTACAATCAATTTTATGTGTAGCTTGTTTAATAATATGGTTTATATAAGTAGATGTTTATAGGTTTTCATGTTTTATATTTATCCAGGTGGCAGTGGGGGGAGAGATAAGTCTTAATTATTTTGTTTATGTCTCTTTTAATGAGGGTAAACTTACTGGGAAATTTTGATAAAGATGGTCCATTCCAAGTTAACAAATGATCACAAAAATTGGGACAAGCTGTCGAGAAGATTCCCAGGCAAAGCCTACGTGAAGATTCTCAGGGAAGAGCTGTTCTCACTGCTTCTGCTTATTTTTCACCCAGTTACTCAAATATTTATTGTCTAGCAAGGGCCAGGTGTCGTTCTAGGAGTCAAAGATTCAGCAGCTTGGAAAACAAAAATCATCTTGCCCTCGCGGAACTCGAGCTAGCACTTAGTTTGGTAGTGTCTTGAAAAACCATACATGGCCCCAGAGAACCCAGGAGTTGAGGTCTAGGGCACATATACTTAAGGATATAGATCCAGTCCCTTATCCCAGAAAGTGTTACCTGTGCATGAGGTGCCAGCTTCATTAATGGATGCATTCATTCCTCTTCAAAGAAGGGATTCTCTTTCAGATAGAGGCATTTTGAGGGATGCTTCCACAAAACATTATGAAAACCATACCTGAATCGAAGTGAGAAACAGATACACTCATATGTAAGAGTGTAAGAACTCTGCAATTGGGGTAGAGGGCTGGGAGAGGAGAGATGGATAGAGGTGAGTGACTTAGGAAGAGAAATGGCATTCTGTTCCAGTTGTCTGTTGAGTCTCATAGCATCCCTGACAGGTAGGAAGACAGAGAGTATCATTATCATGTTACAGAGGAGAAAACTGGGGGAAAAGTGACTTTTCCAAGGTCATACAGTGAGTGAAAAGTGAATCCCGGGTTTTCTAAGCCCAGTATTCTCCCCACTGCACCATCCTAGTTTCATGATGATTGGCATGGGGAATTGTGGGAATTTATGAAAACATGTGACATAAGGTGCTGAGGATGATATGACAGAAGTGAAGGTAAAATGGAACAAAATAGAGAGACAGGTGCACATCCTGCCTCGTGACTTTGATTTAGTCACTATTACAAAACCTTCACCTGAAGAAAACAGTTTGGCAGGTCCTCTCTGAACATTTATCCGCAACAATGGAACAGCACAAATCCATAAAATGTGCTTCAGCTCTTTGTCTTACCACCACGGCGTCATGGTGACGATACCTAACTGCACAGAGGAACCTGAGAAAAAAACAAAGTGAGGGCTGCACTTTAGCCTCCTTTCTGCTGGTCTGCGATGTGGTTTCCCACAGAGCTGAGCCTGAACTGGAGCCCTGATTGCAATGTTGCTCCCCTGTCATCCTGCTAAGTCAACAAGTACAGATGTTTTCCTCGGGGCAGGAAATGTACCAGGTTCTTGCTGAGCCACTGCTTTGCCAGTAATTCCTGGTGTTTCAGGCTCTAAACTCTCTCTGCCCCATCCTGTAGAGTCTATAGGGTTGCAGTCCTCTGTCTCCCACATAATTCCACAACTCACGGCCATTCTTATCTAAGTGGGACAGAGAAATGAATGATGGAGCCTGTAGGATGCCACATAGCCACTGTAGGAATTCAACCACCCAAAATCCAGAGTTGGCCATTGAGATACTCCCACACCACACTGCCCAAGGGTGACAAGGGCTCGGGCCCTAAGTGTGAGAAGATGAAGCTCCCTGTTTCTCCCACTGCTGTAGCTCTTGCGCCTTGCTGTCCCTCCTGAGAGCTCTGAGCCATGTGGTCTTTACCTTCCATGGTGAATAGCAAAGAAGCAGGATTGGAAGGAAGAATTGCAAGCACGATTAAGGGGAGGGGAAGGCAAAGGCAACAGCTCGCTTAGGGAGGAGACCTTCCCAAGAGCGTTTGGAAAAAGGACACAATGCCTCACTACACGATTTTGTGAGGATTGGCAGAAGGGAGGGTGAAATGAAACCAAATATAGACGCCGACATACACCCTTCCCTATGATTAAGTCACCCTTCCCAGTAGCAAAACAAACCAACAAAACAAAAACATAGAAAGCCAAACCTTCCTCTCCTTTTCAGCGTGAAGGTCAATGTGAGATGTGGGTCAGATTTCTATTTTTAATTTGAACCCTTGCTTTTCCGTCTCCGTCTCAGATTTCATCTTTAACATGCTTCAGGCTTAACTTCATCGCCATGGCCTGAGAAGGCCTGGGAAGGAAGATGACAGGAGTTCCCCAAAGTGGCAGGATCAGACAGTCCCATGACCTCAAGGACACGCTTTCCATGTGAGCGAGGGCCAGCCAAGCTCTCCCCTCCAGCTGCTTGCCCTTGGAGGGCTGGCTCATAAAAACAGAGCCTGGAGGCATGTCAACCCGTAGATGCTTCAGGGAAGACCACGGGCACCTCTCACACTAGCCTCTCCCTGTGCCGCCTGACCCACGCTCCCTCCAACCTGTGCGAAGTTCCCCAGCCACTCAGATGAGAGCCCTGGTTTCCGGGCTACAGTTCATAAAATACTCGCAGTCTTTTGCCACCGCCATAGCAGAGGACAGAAAGCTTTACCCCTTACATCCTGTGGGAAAGGGGCAGTCACTGCACCGTGAGCCTCCACCTCACAGCAGCGGCTGCATTCACATGGGGCCGGCCTGGCCGAACTCCCTGTTCTTTTCCCAATTACTCTCAGCCAATAGGTCCAAGGCAGGCTCCAAGCTTAGGCTTTGCAATTAGGGGCCTCAGGTAGCTTCCTGTTTGGATGGTTGAGAAAGGAAAAATAATAACCTCGCCTTGCTCAGGCCCCTGCAGTGTCCCCAGGCTTCACAGCCGGTGTCTCTCAGACCCATTTAGTGCCCTTTCTGTCCTCATACAAATGCAATGCCTTCCCTGGTGGGGCCTAGCAGGGGTGAACCATGCCCACAGGAACAGAGAGCCCTGCTGCTGAGGGTCAGCAGCAAGCAGGGAGCTGGGCACAAAGGAAACCGAAGCAGGGGCCAGGCAGGTCCACAGGGAGAGAGGAATGCCATTAGCTGGAATCTGGCTGCTCCTGAGCTACCCCACCCGCCCCGCCCTGCCTCACCTTTTGAAAAGCTCAGCGGGGTCTTTAATAACACTTCTAACACAACGGGCCCTTTGTGTGGACAGACCAACTGTGTTTCCAGCACAGTCCCTTTCAGGCCTGGAGTTCAGTGCACATAACAAACTTTGTCTTCAGATGTGAATGCTGCAGAGGGTGTTGGGGAAATCACCATTGTCTGCTGCCAACAGAAAGGAAAAACTGAGGCGCTTGTTGGTTCAGGGTTTTGTCCAGGGTGACTCAGAGCTCAGGAGCAGCGATAAGTCCTTTGACTCTGACATGGATGTTCTGTTGTGCAGCATGTTGCTGAGCAGCTGTTTGTGTCGCTCCACAGCTCAGGTGTTCTGCAGGATCCCCAAAGGGAGGAGCCGAATGGGAACAGGTGTCTGCTTCAGTATCCTAGTCCTGAGTCTTTCCTACTCAGAAGGTGAACCAACTGGAGCTTTGCACACAGGCCCTCTACAAAAATACACACCCCTTTGCCCTCATGAATTTTTCCTCCTTATAGCCCGTTTTCACTTTCCGGTGTGTTCAGGCTCGAAGCCTGAGTCATCTTGGACTCCCCTGTGCCCCCCATCCCAACATGAATCAGTTGCCAAGTCCTGTCAAATCTGCTGCTGAAATATGTCTGAATGCCTCCCCTGCCCTCCCTCAGTCTGGGTCAGGCCCTCTTGGTCTCTCCGGGACAATGGCAGTGGTGTCCTGAAGGATCCTCTCCCCTCACAGCTCCTCATGCCAATTCCTCCTTCAAACCTGCTAGGCTGACCTGACAACACAACACAACCCTGGCCATTTTCCACCCTAAGCCACCCAGGGCTCCCTAATGCTGTCCCTGACATGCTGGTCTGGCCTCACTCTGGAGCCTCCTTATCTAGTGTTCCCTTACACAGTCTGAGCTGAAGCCCCCGAATTGGTTAAGTTACTATTCTTCAGTTGCACCCCATACTGCCCCACTTTCATGGGGATATTCCCATTTACACCCCATTTAGTAAGAAACACTCCTGTGTTCCTCCTCTACTATAACACCGAGCACTTCTGTGAACAGATGTGTGCGTTCTCCAACACCAGCTGCACATTCTACAGCTCATTCAGTTCTGGCACTGTCTCCTGGAGATAGCATTCAATGTCACAGGTTAAGGGCTCAGTCCCACAAGGCTGTCCCCTTCCCAACTTCCCATGCCAATCACTCATTCAGGCAATCAGGTTGTCACCTGTGCTGCTGTCTATCAATCAAAGGTTCCCACGACTCCCTTCCCCCTGTTAGGTTCAATTCATTTGCTAGAGTGGGTCACAGAACTCAGGAAAACAGTTTGTGTACTAGATTACCAGTTATAAAAGGATACAGCTCAGAAACACCAGGTGGAAGAGATGTGCAGGGCAAGGTATGGGGAAGAGGGCGGAGCTCCCTGAGCTCGCTGCCCTCCCGGAATCTTCATGTGCTCACCAACCCAGAAGCTCTCAGAACCATTGTTTGTCCTAGCCTGTTGGCTGCTGGTTCGATTCCCAGTCAGGGCACATGCCTGGGTTGCAGACTAGAGGCTGCATCCCTGGAAGGGGAAATGCAGGAGGCAGCTGATCTATGTTTCTCTTTCTCTCCCTCTCCTTTCTCTAAAAATCAACAAAAACTATTTTAAAATGGTCATTTAATAACAACAAAAAAAAGAACACCATTGTTCAAGATTATTTTGGAGGCTCCATCTTGTAAATCATTGGCTATGGGCTGTTTAAGCCTTCAGCTCCTCTCCTCTTCCCAGAGATGGGGGAAGGAGAGAGGGTAGATGTGAAAGTTCCATCTGTCTAGTCCCATGGTCGGCAAACTGCGGCTCACAAGCCACATGCGGCTCTTTGGCCCCTTGAGTGTGGCTCTTTCACAAAATACCACGACCTCGGCGAGTCTATTTTGAAGAAGTGGCATTAGAAGAAGTTTAAGTTTTAAAAATTTGGCTCTCAAAAGAAATTTCAATCGTTGTACTGTTGATATTTCGTTCTGTTGACTAATGAGTTTGCCAACCACTGGTCTAGTCACCCGCATGGTTATGGCTTTCCAAAACTCACCTCATTAACATAAACTCAGCTATGGTTGAAAGGGGCTTCTTATGAACAGCACAAGACAACTTTATGTCTCTTACCACTCAGGAAATCACAAGGGTTTTAAAAACTGTACCAGATATAAGGATGAAGACCAATATATTTTTATTCATATACTATGGGGCCAGTGCACGAATTCGTGCACCTTGAAAGGAACTGTGGGTCGTGAGGCTATGGTAGGCACAGGGATGGGTCTTGGCCCATCCTCCATGCCCTCGCCCAACCCCTCCCACTCCGGCCCCAGGTCCCCTATCTGCCAGCAGTTCTGCTTCCACGTGCTGACAGCACCTGCCCCGTTTGCACCTGCTGAAGGCTTGGAGCAATTGGGGCCAGCACCAGCAGCGGGTGTGAGCAGGGCGGGTGCCATCAGTGGCTGCAAGTGGCAGCTGCTGCCCTGATCACCCCTCAGGAGCAGGGGGAGGTGGAGAAGCCTTCATGGGCAATCAGGGCTGGTAGCCGCTGCTTGCACCCGCTGATGGCGCTGAGCAATTGGGACTGGCACTGGGCACCAGCAGCGGGTGTGAGTGGCAGCTCCGGCGCCAGCTGTGGGTGTGAACGATGACTCTGGCACTGGCAGCAGGTGTGAGAGGCGGTTGCCAGCCCCGATCTCCCCTCAGGAGCAGGGGGAGGTGGAGAAGCCCTTAGGGGCGATTGGGGATGGCAGCCACTGCTCGCACCCACTGATGACATCGAGTGATCAGGGCCAACACCAGGTGGGCGATGTGCGGTAGCAAAGAATTTTCAGTAACCATCAGAGGTTCGCCCAGATGGTAGCAACTGGCGCCCTGCCTTGGTCTGGTGCCCCCGCTCACCTGCTCCGCCGTCCCACCATAGCCGATGACCCCCATGTTCTGCGTACACCCTCTGGTGGTCAGCGCAAGTCATAGCGACCGGTTGTTCAGTTGTTTGATTGTTTCACCAATTCGGTCTATTTGCATATTAGCCTTCTATTATATAGGAAATTACAATGTCCCACTCCTCTAACCCATAAAGTGCCACCTCAAGTGTCACCTCTTCCATGGAGCATTTTCCAGTCACCCCAATGAGTGGCCTTTCCTTGTTGTGATGCCCACATGTCTCTCAGGCCACTTGTTTTCTAACAGTCAGGGCCTGAGTGAGAGAGGCCACCACCAATGAGGTTCTGTTCTCAAGACTGTGAGCAAGATCTCAGCATGGTGGTCAAGTTGAGACAATGCTTGTTAAAGTAAGTGAAAAGTTTGGGGGCAAAAAATTGTAACTTTGGCTTTCTTTGTATCTTTATTTTCCCTTTCTCATTTTATCTCTTCCTTCATGCACATGTTTAAGCACCTACTATGTGCCAGGTAATGCTTCAACTGCAGCTATAGCACTACTCAGACCTGACATAGAACCCTTCCCAAGTGGCACTTAAGAGTCGCTAAGGGAGACAAATGGGAAACAAACATGGAAGAGATTTGCTGTGCCTAGTGGTGATTAGTGCTGTGAAGAGAAGTAAAACAGGGAAGGAGGGAGACAGTCCAGAGAGAGTGGCCAGGAAGGCCTCCCTGAGAAGGTTCCACGTGGGTAGAGTGGGAGAGCATCTATGCAGAAGGAATGGCCAGTACAAAGGCTTGGAGAATGGGACCTGTGTGTTGTCCTGGGGAAACAGCAGAGTAAGATGGACCGACAGGAGGAATGGTACATGTGATATTCTCTCTTTTTCCCTCTACCTTCACTGTCTTCTAAGAGATGCTCTCCATCATGGCAGACAGAATCAGTATTATCAGTGCCAACTGCTTGGCGTTATCCAACCCTGGGTTTCTTTCTCTGCATCTCATTGGATGACATAGTAGGCCTGGCTAAGTGACATATAAAAGGGCATATTTTCTTTGAAAAGTCCTCATTTACTAGTTAATTGTATTGCTAACAGAACATTTGGAGGGCTGCCGAGCTTTCTCTAGCACCCAGTCCCTGTGATGGATTCCCAGGTGCAGAGTATCCAGATGAAAACAGAAATCTGAGAGGGACAGAGAAACCACAGGGAGTGGCGGGAACCCCTGCAGGAGTGCTGTAACGGGGCGGGGGGGGGGGGGGGACCAGGCAGCAGCACAGGCTGTTTGGACACACGTTGCTGGGTTCCTGCATTGACCTCTGCCAAGGCTACATCCCGGGGTTCCCTCTTTACTTATGAGAGGAGATCTCACTGGTGGCCTGACCTACCTATGTCTCTCCTGACCTTCGACTTGTCTGGATGTAGCTTTATTCCAGGCCTCTGTCACGCCAATGGTTTGGTATAAAACCATACTCACTGCCTAGGAAGATTCTGTGGCGTGAAGTTGAGGATTATGTTTAGGGCGCTGTTACCGGTCCACGCGTGTAGAGTGTTTACGTCAGCACTCATGGAAATGTTGGCTGGACTGCAAACAGTCCTGCTTGAAGTTGAAGGTGCACATTGCCCCTTAGTTTAAGGATTCCTATCTGACCTTCAACCAAGAATCACACTTCACTTTTCACCTCATTGCATCTAGTACCAAGATCTCTGACCTGATGGCAAGTAGCCTTGGGCATTTTTCCTTTGCCTTCATGATAGCAATAGCCAAACTAACCACAGAGGTGTGAAAACACATACCTGGGTCAGGATAATCCTCACCATGCAGAGGGTAGCTATTGTTATCCCCATTAAATAGATGGAAAATTATTAAGTAAATGACTCTGTCATATTTGTATTTGTCATTTATATTATTATTGCATGCTTGTATACTTCAGGGATAATTGAGATGATAAAAAATACCGATCCAGCACTTAATAAGTGCCAGACAGTGGGTTAGGTACTTTCCATTTTTAGGTTTAATCACCCAGTAACACTATGAGCTATGTATTATTGGTCTCATGTTCATCATGGAGGAAACAAAGCTCAGAGAGATTAAGAAACTTTTCCTCAGCTACACAGCTAGTTGACGACAGAACTGGGATTCAGGCCTATCTGACTTCACAGCTCACGTGCTCCTGCAACACCCACTGCTCCTGAATTCCAAGAAGGAAGAGACTACAGCATAGGAAGCACGGAATTCCAAGTTGATGTGAAAAACAGCATGCTGGAGCCTTCAGGTGAATGGTCACCCTTCCTATGAAGTGTGCCAACAGCACACTAGGGGGTTACTCCCGAGGTGGGCAAGGCAGCTCCAATCCAGAAACAGATAAGAAGGTAGTGAAAAATAAAGCAACATGGAAGTTCATGAGCACGGTCATTCACTCAAAAATCAGGGTCATTTTCTTTCACTTGACCGAGCCTCCAGGTAGTACAGTAGGTCTGGTATAGCTGCTCACCCGACGGCAGCCCACGGCCCCTCCGCTCTCCTCCAGTGCTCATGCTGCAAGTTGTGTTTCTCCTCAGCCTGGCTCACTCTTTCTTCCCTTGTACGCAAACTTTCCTGTGCTGAGTGAGCAGTGCCCTTCCCCAGTCCTGGATCCACTTTTAGCTATAATCCGATCTCTTTTAGTTCCCACCACAGACAAGTCTCTGGAAAAGGTGACCAATACTAACATTTACTGAGAGATAATTATGTACCATTCACTGGCCAAGTGGCTTACATTATGTTTCTCAGTTTCTCACAAGTACCCAATGAGATAGATAATATTATCATACCCATTTTATAGACTGGTGAACTAAGACTAGACTAGCTCAGGTTCAACTTATCAAGGCCATATAAGTAATAAGTGTCAGAGTCAGCATTCAAACTCAGGTCCTTATAATAGAAGGATTTTCATCCTTTGTTGTTGTTGTTGTTGTTGATTATATATCCCGAGGTCTTAGACAAATGCCCCAAATAGAGGGCATGTTCAATCAATATTAATTGAATGAATGAATCTGTTGCCAGAGTCTCCTCCTCAATCACAAAACTGTGTGTTTCCCAGATGCTGCAATTCTAGGCTGCCTGTTCTTGCAACCTGACTTCTTCCCACCTCCCTACCCTTGGTCTCACCCGTGAACCTGCTCTGCTCAAGCCAGTGAACACTCCCTGGGCTTCCTCTCTGTTAATTAACTGTTGAAAAATCCCTCGCTGACAGTCTCTTTCCTTTGTGGGTCCTAATGGCAGTCCCTGACAATTCTCTTCCTACTTCTCTGGCTGGTATTTTAGGAACTTTGTAAAAAAAAAAAAAAATAATATATATATATATATTTCCCTCCATGCCACCTCTTAAATATTGGGAGGCTCTTTTATTACACACACACACACACACACACACACACACACACACACACACTCATACTCATACACTCATTTATACCTGAGGCTTCAATTACAAAACAGAGGCTATAATTTCCAAATCTATACCTATAAAGCAGACCTATGTCCAAGTTCCAGAATAATTCTGCCTGCCTGTCAACAACATGCTACACCTGGAGATCTTTTGGTGGCCTCAAATACAGCCTCTTTAAAATAGAACTTTCTAGTTTGTCCCCCTGCCTGCTCTTTCTCTGGTCGTCCCCAGCCTGGCAAATGGCACTACTATATGCTGAGCTCCCCAGAGCAGAATTCGAGCACCACTGTTCACACCAAATAGTACCTCATTCCTGTCCACTCTGCTGGCTAAATAGCTCTGAAACCTGCCCTCATCCTCTCCCTCTTCCAGTGTTGCTCCACTGCTTCCCCACACTCCCACGCACTATCACTGCTATCTTACTGAAACACTCCACTGTGGCATTCAACCACCGAGCATTCTCGAACAGCTCCCTGTCACCTATAGAATGAAGTTTAAACTCCTTGTATAGCACAGAAGCATAATGAAGCCTCTTTCCCTCTCCCTGCCTGTGTCCCGTCAGTCTCCCCAAAGTACCGTCCATTCCACTGCAGTTCATTTTATTGAATGCCCCATGATCTTTCCTGCACACGTATTTTCTTCGAATTAGAACCTCTCCCCTTCCCTCCCACCCCTCCTCCACCTTCTCCATGTCTCCTCTCCAGATACAATCCTTTTCCACCTTCTCCATGTCTCCTCTCCAGATACAATCCTTTTCACTCAGCAAGACTCTCTGGTCCCAACATCATCTCTGCTGTGAGGTCTCCCTTTCACTTCAGGCACAATGACGGCCACCTCCCTTTGCCCTCCCACAGTGGCTGGCACATGTTTCCTTTTGGGCACTATGACACTGAATTTTAAACTGAAGGCAAGGACCAGATATCTTACCCAAGCCCATCATGAAAACTAAGCACAACACTTAGCTTCCACTTCTATTGAATAAATGAGTTGGTAAGTTAGGAACTAAGTAAAAGAGTGGATAAGAAAAACTGAACTCAAGGTTCTGCTGACTGGAAGTTGTTCAGTCATTGTGATATAAATGAGGAAAGATTCTTGGGTGGGAGAGCAATTTGGCTCAGAGACAGTTGACTTCCCTGAACTTAATTATATTTCTTTTTCAATTAGAACTGTCTTAACTAACCCTCCAGCAGTTCCATAGCTGGGTTACTTGTAACTCAGAAGGGAATATGTCATTTAACTTATGCTCAGCATGTGTAATTAACAGCAGCCTCCATGCATGTTATTCCCCTATATACACGTTAGGAATCTTCTTTGTTAAAGAAATGAAACATGGACCAGTGGCTGGGGAGCCCTGGGGAAGGATGGAGTTATTCACTGATTCCAGCCATGGGAGGCATTAAACCACATTGGTCAAAGCAGGAATTTCGTCTATGAATCTCAACCCATTAGTAAGTTGTGAAAGCAATTTAGAGGTCTGTCTAGCATTTATTTTATTTTATTTTTTATAGAGAAAGAAAGAGAGAGAAAGGGAGAGAGGGGGGAGGAGAGAGAACTATCGATTTGTTGTTCCACTTATTTATGCATTCATTGGTTGACTCTTGTATGTGTCCTACCTGGGATTGAACCTGTAACCTTGGTGCTCTAATCAACTCACCCAGCCAGGGTCTGACTAGCATGTCTAATGAAATAAAATAGAATAAAATCAAACAGGAAATGCCGAAGTACATTGCACATAGCAAAGGTATTACTAGTAGTTTGTGAAAATTTCAGATGAGTGTGTGTGTATTTGTCACAGGTGGTAGTGTACTATTTCTTACTATGGGTCATTGTCTAAAAGTTAGAAAACACTGGTTAAGAGCATAAACTTTATTGAATTTTATTGATAAGTAGCTCTGCTGCCAACTCCCTGGGTGACCTTGGACAATTGTTTAACTCTCTAAATTTTGGTTTTCTCTTCTATAAAATGGGAATAATAACAACACTCATTTTTTAGTGTTATTATGAGGAGTAAATGTGTTAAAAACATGTAAACAGCCCTGACCAGTTTGGCTCAGTGGATAGAGCGTCGGCCTGCAGACTGAAGGGTCCCAGGTTTAATTCCGGTCAAGGGCATGTACCTTGGTTGCCAGCACATCCCCAGTAGTGGGTGTTCAGGAGGCAGCTGATGGATGTTTCTCACTCATCAAAGTTTCTAACTTTCTATCCCTCTCCCTTCCTATCTATAAAAATTCAATAAAACATATTAAAAAATATATATGTATTTTTTTGTTTTTGTATATAAAGGGTCTATCAGCACTGTGGCAAATATGGTCACATCTTGGTGATACAGAGTCTGAACATCTATATTAATGGATTTTCAAATTCTGTGAATCCTTTAGTTGCTGTCTTTTTGCCGTTCTTCCTGTCCTTTACATTTCAGTATAGAATGGGTAAAGAATTTGAAAGGCACTAAGACCCAAACCAAAGGCCTTTTCAACTTCTCAGCATCTGAATGTAATGCAGTGCAGAAGCTTAACATTTCTGGATGACTGGTTCCAGGGTTTTTGATGATGTTTATACTTTTATAATTACTCTGAGAGCATCCAGAGGGAACCATGGTTAGAATTTCTGATCTATCTGATTGTTTCTTATAAGATTTTCTTAATTGAGTATGGTTTGTGTAAATTCTTCTTATTCTTTCAGAACCAATATAGGTTGTGGTGGTTAAGACCTGGGTCTCTAGAGCTGTACTGTCCAAACTACTAGCCACGTGTGGCTATTGAGCACTTGAAATGTGGCTAACTACAAACTGAAAAGCACTAGAAGTATAAAAAGCCCAGTGTAAAAAGCCCACTGAATTCCAAGGGGTAGATAACAAAAAATTAAAACAATATAAAATAACTTTCATAATGATTACATATTAAAATAATTTTTGGATATAGTACATTAAATAAAACGCATACTTAAAAATTATATATATATATATATGTGTGTGTGTGTGTGTGTGTGTGTGTGTGTGTGTGTAAACAAAGTATGTGGAATAGTGCTTTTCACACAGTAAGAATTATATGGGTTTTTACTGTTATTATTTTCTATAATGAAGAACTAGACTGGAGTTGAACTATTAACCTTATAAAGAAGAAAGAATAGATTTGCAGGAATTCTGGTTCATAGATACATATGAATCATATCCAATGTGAACAATATAAAATAATGCTCCTAATATGTTGAGTCATTAATTCAATTGTACAGATATTTATGGAGCATCTGCTACACATTCCCTGTACTTCAGAAATTAGATTCTAGATTTGTACTGCTCCTCCTGGCAGGAAGGGTCTAAGCTAAGCCTGGACCAGAATACCAAGTTGTGTAGTTATGGTCCTTGTCCTGAGCTCTTAAAACCTAGTGGAGTAGTTAAGACACAAGAACATAAATACTATATCAATGGTATAAGTAGTGCCATGAGAGATAAAAGAAAATAACTTCTGGCTAAAGACATCAGTGTATGGAAAGATAGGGATAACAAAGGAGGTACCAGTTGAGAAGGGACTTGAAGAATGGGTACAATTTATTTTTTATTTTTTTTTAATTTCTTTATTGATTAAGGTATCACATATTTGTCCTCATCCCCCCATTCCCATCCCACCCCCCTCCCCACACATGAGAATGGGTACAATTTAGATGAAATAAGAAGGAAAATATCCTGGGCCAGGAGAGGACACAATGAAAGGTATGGAGATGAGAGATTGCAATGCTAATTTAGAGAACAGAACATCATAAAGTAACTATGAGGACTGTAAGAGGTAAGAAGGGAACGTGAGAGATGTGAGTTTCTTGCTTTTCACTTTGTTATCACTGATAATTCATCTTCTCTAGAACTTCAGTCTCAAGCATCTGAGCATCTCATTTCATTCTTCCAGCTCAACTTCTCTCCCAATGCCACTTCAGCAAAGCTTTTACCTGGGGTAGTCTTCCAATCCACGGAACCTGCCACTTCTCCTGCTCTCCATTACTACTACATACTCCATCCCACCTGTGCCGAGCATCATCGTGATACTCATTCCTTCACAAGCATCGCTAATGCCTTTGCCCTCTACTCTCTCTAGAAAACTTCCCAGGCAAAGTCTGAGCCTGGTTAAACCAAATTGTTTGCCTGCTTGGTGCCTGCTCCCCAGATGGTGAACTCTGAAAGAAAAAAAGATGTACTATGCTCTTCCACCTTAAATTCACATGCACAAAGTAGGCACAGTAAGAGATTAACAACAATAACTAATGATAAAATAGAACAACTATAAAATATACAGTAATAAAAGTTATATGAATGTGATCTCTCTCTCAAAATATCTTTTGAATTGTTTATTTCTGGACTTCTCCATTTAATATTTTTGGACTGTGGTTCACCACAAGTAACTGAAACCATGGAAAGCAAAGCCACAGATTAGCGAGGACAACTGTACATGTGGAGCTGAGAGAAGCAGAGTCCTCTCACCTCCTCACAGAGGTATTTCTGCAGTGGGAGATTCTGAACTTGGCCTTCTCTCTACAAGGAGTTGGGCTGTACATACTTTCCTGCAGAGGATTCTGAGCCCTTGCAAGACCCCTCCTATTGTGTCTTGGTCCATCCCCATCCTTGGTGGGGAGTCCACATCTGCCTTTAGAGTGAGCTGTTCATAATGTTCATCAAATTTCCTTGGCCCTAAGCAGCACACCATGCTCTAGTCCAGACCTTATTTTTCCTCCCCCTCCATGAATGTGTACCATCTGAAACGTCTATCATGAAAATTGCCTACATGTATGAAGAAAGCTTAATTTGAAAATGTCCATCCTGTATCCACCAGGAGCCTGCTTTCTGTCCATCTGTTCAATGCAGCTGCTGTCGAATTCCCAGCTGTTGCAAATGAGTGACCGTGCTCTCCTTCCCAGGTGTCATACTAGTTCCATTATGATTGTGGCTTTTGGAGGAAAGATAGACATGAGTGATGGGAATTTCAGGTACCTTGGCCTAGTAGGAAAGTTTGCATTTAATTATATAGGTAAGAGGGAGACTTTGCAGGTTTTTGAGCAGAAGAGTGACATGGTACCTACTTTCAAAAATAAATCTGGCAGTGATATGTAGAATAAATTGGAGCAGGGAAAGGAACAGTTGGTTGGAACATGGTGTTGCAAAGCCAAGGGCTTGGAATGTTGGCACAGACTATGTGGATTCATCAGCACAAACCATTCTTGCTGCCAAAAAGCTGGTCAAAGAGCGCAGCTAACTGATGATGGATTTGTATTAGGATAGCACTTAAAATATGTGCCTAACCTGAGCTGCTTTTACCTTCATATACTATCTTAAGAAAAAGCTTCCATATATCTGTCATTACTGAGTTAGTGGCCTCCCTGGTGCATTTAAGTTTCTATTTTCAGACTTGAATGTCCTGGGCCAGTAACTTCATTTCAAAGGGATGAAGATGCTATGTCATTGTGTTATACAGGGTTGAAGCCACATAGAACTTTCTTTTACCACCAACCCCATGTCTTGGCTCTTCCCTCACTAACCCCAGTCTCAGGGAACCCCATAGAACAGAAAAACTACCTTTTCTGTCTCTTCCCATCCTACTTCTTCAGGCCTTCTATCTCCCCAAGTCAACTTAGCACTCTCTAGAGTCACATTGGGTTATACTTTGAGCTCCAACCCAGCACAATGGCAGATAACTTCAGGGGCAAATAGCTAGGGATCATGTCCCTGTGAGAGGGGCTTTTCTTATCTCTTGGCCAAGTCTTGCCATTATCTACAACCACTATCTCTGCTGCCTGAATATAGTGTTATTCATGCTCAGGACACAAGAGCCCCAGGTCCAGGTATTTGTGAATCTGGGTCCTGTGTTTCACGGAGATTTTCCATCTCTTTGTAGTCAAACAAGAGTAAAAAGACCTCAACACAATCCTTCCAAATTGTGGCTATAGAAAGCATTGGTATAGAAAGTAGGATTGTTACAATAAATTGTTTTGGAAACCCACATTTTAAAGATTGTAATGATTCAGGGAAAAAATGCTAACTCATCATTCAGGCTGCATTCTCCCTTCCTCTACTAGCTCTTCAGCAGCAAGTCAGCTTTCAAAATCTTCCCTCTGCCAACTGCTTACCTCAAGCAGGGCCTGAAAATCACCTCCTCCTTCCTTCCCCGGCTTCCTGTCTTTCTCTCTCATTCTTTTTCTGTTTTTTCTTGCTGAGCATCACCCTACTTCTAGTTCTTTCTTTAACTTCCTGCCTTCTTCTCACCTCCAAACAAAACAAAACAAAGCACTCTGCTCCCTTTAGAGTATTTCCTAACTCCACACATGGCAACTTCATTTACTCAGAAATCAAAGGAAAACCCTGGAGGTTATTCCAGATTGTGGTTCTCAGGAGAAGGCAGGTTTCAGGCTCCAACCTTCGCTCCTGATGCAGTAACTGATTCAGAAGTTCTGGGACAGACCCCCAAACTTGCATTTCTAACAAGTTCCTAGGTGACCCTGATGCCGCTGGTCTGGCTATCACACTTTGAGAACCATTGTTCCAGGAACCTTTCTCCTTTTCCTCTTTCTTTCCACCCAACAAATAAGTGGCCAGGTTCTATTGGTTTTTGTCTACAAATTTGTCTATCTCCTCCCTATCACCACTGCTCTGGTTCGAGCTTTTGCCTTTCTTTCTTGAACTACTTTAATCACATGCAAGCTGGCCTCTCTACCTCCAGTCTTGCCCTTCAATATCTACTGCTAGTGAAATGCTTTATTTCAAATACAGATCAGGCAGCATGTGTCCCTGATGAATGCCTTCAGCGGCTCCCACACTACCAACTGAACAATGTTCAGCTTTTTAAAGATGGCATGCAATGCCCCACGTGACCTGGCCCTGTTTACCCCTCCATTCTCATTTTCCAACACTCCCTATAGGAATAAAGTGCTAGAAATTTCCAGCACATACACTGCAGTCTCCTCTTCTCTTGGATGCTGTCACTTTTTCTAGATCACTCTTCCTAACTGTGCATCTTGGCTCAGGCTTCAGTTGTTCAGGAAGCCTTCTTTAAATCCTCTGGTGACCTCAGTGACCCCATGCTGTTCTTTCAGGGTTCCCCAGCACACCTACCTCAACACTACTCCTTAGCACATTATATTAAAACTAGAGGCCCAGTGCACAAAATTTGTGTACTGGGGGGGGGGGGGGGGGGGGAGGAGGGGTGTCCCTCAGCCCAGCCTGCAACCTCTCCAATCTGGGACCCCTCAGGGGATATCCGACTGCCCATAGGGATTGGGCCTAAACCTGCAGTCAGACATCCCTCTCACAATCCGGGACTGCTGGCTCCTAACCACTCGCCTGCCTGCCTGATTGCCCCTAACCACTTCTGCCTGCCTGCCTGATCACCCCATAACTGCTCCCCTGCTGGCCTGATTGGCACCTAACTGCTCCCCTGCTGGCCCAATCGCCCCCAACTGCCCTCCCTTGATGGCCCCCAATTGCCCTCCCCTGATCTTATGATGACATGGGGGCAGCCATCTTTGTGGCAGCCATCTTGTGATGATACAAGGACAAGACGCTAGGCTTTTATTAGTATAGATGTTCTGTTTGCATGCCCTCTTGAGGCAGGAAGCTAAGGGAGTTTTCTCTCCAGCACCAACTCAGTGAATGCTTGCTGAACTGAATCTCCTCCCCCAAGTTTCTCTTCTCCTTCAAATGGGCCTCCTCCTGCTCTTCTCCAACATCCACTTCCCCTTGATCTTTACAAAAAGATCAAACATCTTGGAAAGGCCATAATGGCTGAGCTGCAACCCATCAGTGGCCTCTCTGGGTCACTCTGTGAAGCCTAGTTAGATTTTCTCAGGTATCCTTAATAAAACAACAGCTCTGCTTTGCACAAAAATCAGCCTTGCTCTTCAAAGAGCTTGTGGAGCTTTACAGCTCTGGCAGTGGTATCCTAAATGGAACCCTGTGAGGTGAGGAGAGGCTGAAAAGAGATTAATGTTGCACATTTAAAGGCCAAAACCCAAATCAAATACATTTCTTTTGCTGTGTTCATGAGTCGCTGTGGCTGCAGGAATCTCCAGCTCTGCAGAATTCAGTGTTTCATTTCTAAAGTTGGACCAAGTCAGGCTAGTGTGTGCTGATTCATGAGCCAATGACCCCAGAGAAACTAGGTAGAGACAACAAAAATCAGGTACAATCAATCTTCCATGATGAAATGTTTTGTTTGTTTCTGTCCCCAGATTCTTTCTGTTTTAGCTTTCTGGATAGGGAATTACATGCCCAAAGGAATATTCCCATAATGTCCTACTCATCTATATGGTATTAATAGATAATAATTTTGATGCTAAAAATGTAAGTGGGAAAAATTGATGAGATTGGATGGAGGCTAATGTAATATCTGGGATTAAATTTTTTAAATAGCCAAGATGAAGAAATTTTGGAAATTAATCAAGCAGCTGACAATGTTTCATTGAATCACTTTAGGTGCTTAGTAGACACTGTGCACATTCTC
This sequence comes from Eptesicus fuscus, assembly GCF_027574615.1. Taxonomy (NCBI): domain Eukaryota; kingdom Metazoa; phylum Chordata; class Mammalia; order Chiroptera; family Vespertilionidae; genus Eptesicus; species Eptesicus fuscus. The sequence continues at coordinate 83,085,385 of NC_072479.1, forward strand.
CTATAAGCATATGCAAATGTATGAACCTCGCATATTAAATAGCAGACTAGGGGATGAGAAGTGCTTTAGGTGTATAAAATATTATTATTTTCATTATATTTTTATTGCAAACTTGAACACTCTTTATTGGAGTCATTATTTGCTTGGAAAAATTTGCTGAGTTTGGCAATTTTCCACTGCCATTATGAATTTCTCTATGCCAGGCCACAGGGCCTCTGGAGAAGAAAAGGGTACATAATGCAGATAACTGGTTGGAAGATTACTGTTCATTATCAGAACTTCTCTGGCCTGACTACTGAATCTTTTTGTAATGAATTGTCTGAGCCACCTGCCCCACACCTTCCATTTCTGAGAAATAGTCACTGCTTTCTTCACTGGGTGGTCAGCTATTGGGAGACTAACAAAATACTCAAGGATTCTTGCCAGCATAAACTGCCTTAATCTATAAGCACCAAACACAAGGGAAGTTCTGGGTTCTTTGTTCTAATGACTTATTGAGGAATGGCTGTGGTTGCTGGCCTTGAAATACAGATGGAAATTCAACTCAAGGTGTGATATGATGATCTTTGTTAGCATTCGAGCAAAGCCTTTCTCAAGCACTCACAAGAGGACCACTAGTTGGATCCTTGTGAACATGCTCAACCAAGAGGAAGAAGAATAGATGAGTGGTTCTTGACCATTCTTCTTTTGGCCCCTTAGAATTGACCTAGCTTTTGTTTTCTAATTCCAAGCCTGGAGTCCTGTTACTCTTTTGTTTCTGATAGTCTCACTTTCTAATTCTGGATTTGCAAATATGAATGAGGAAATGTCCAACCAAGTATTTAGTGCTGACTGGCTTATGAGCCATTGATCCAATAGCTAGGGTCTTCATAGATGTGAATGATAAGGAACTTAAACCAAAAGCACCCAATCCACTTGGCAAGGGCTTTTAAACAATGGTGTATGGGTATTTTTACTAATGAATATGTTACAAATAAATACATTTGGGCTAATCTACTTGAAATTTGGCAGAAATGACTCTCCCAAACTTAGCAAAGGGCTATTAAAAGATAATGAATTTAATAAATGAGTTTTGCTTTAATTCAAAAAAATTTTATTAATTTCATTTGTTTCTAAATTGTTTCCTTTAAAAAATAATTCCATTGAGTTGAAAGGCCTGAATTAAGTCTTTTTTGTGTATTGGGGCAGATCACCCTCACCAAGTCAGAAACACAGATTGGGCTGCAATTGGGGAAGCCATCTTGCTTGGCCTGTAAAATGCACACGACGAACCAATGTCATTATGGTCGTGAGAGGAAAAAGCAGAATAGGATAAGAACACTAGCTTGAAGTAACAATAACCTTAAAAAGTCCAAGGCTACAGAGAGCACAATAGAACATTCAGGGAAGAATCCTTGATGTTTTACTGTTTTAACACTCCCCATAATCCCTTCTTCCTTTCTGATTCCTAAAACAGAATATACATCAACAATGACCATAATAACTACAATTTAAGAAGCACTGTACAGGGCTGGTCTGTGTGGCCAATAGCAAATGGCAGGAGTTATGGAATGTCACTTCCAAGATAGGTTATAAGGGAATGTGCCTTCTGTCTTGGTGTCTATGTCTCTGTGTCCAAATATCCCTGTTCTTATAAGGGCATCAGTTATTTAGTTCCCTGCCTATCTTAACTTAATTATATCTGCAAAGATCCTATTGCCAAATAAGGTCATATTCACAGGTACTATGTGGACATGAATTTGGAGGGACGCTATTCAAGCTAGTATAACAAGTGTGACTCAGATCTCAAATATGTCCCCTTTCTGTCATCTATTCAGGGCAACTCTGGTCCTCGAGTTTGGGAGTCCTGCCTGACCCCCTTCCACAGACTTGGCTTCCATTTTTTGACCTCTGCTTATCTGCTCTCCTAAACTGCCTCTGCCCCATCTCTTCTAACCAGCCAGAGGTGCAGAGAGGACAGCTGACACAGCTCTGGCCTCGAATTGAGGAGATTAAGGATCTTACTACGGGCTTTATTGCTATGATGTGGTTTTAACTTCCTGGGTTATCTTCTTATCCATCTATAATATGGCCAGGTATCAGGCACATATGTCTGCTATGAGTAAGTGGTGTATCGGATACACAGAATCCCTTGAGCTCTAATGCCACAGGTAATCTTGAAGTAGCCAGCAATGTAATCCTCCAGTATTTGCCTCTTCTTTCCCTTCACCAGATTAATCTGATTAACATTGATATCTTAACCTTCCAGATGCTTCTATCTTAGACCTTCTAGTGTCTCCTCCTGTTTGGCCAGGCCCTGCTAGGCATACACAAGCCTCCTAACAGAGCCTCGTCATCCCCAGAACATCCTTTGTGAGGACACTAAAGCATCTGGTACCAGCATGCCTCACCCCACACTGAAAGGCCTTGCCCCTCCATGGAGGGAGCATACAACCAGGACCATCTCCTCATTCTCCTAAATCTTGTCCTATTAGCCTCTCCTTTCCTTCTGAAAGGCACTGGGATTCCTCTGCCCCTTTTAGCGTTCCCTGTCCTATTCAGCGCCCACTGCCACCCTCCCCACGAGGCCTTCTGTGTCTAAGCAGAGCATTGATGATGCTCTGTGGGCTTGAGAAGAGCTCATTGCAGCCCAGCCCCTAAAAGAGAACTATGAGAGGCTGCTGACCCAGCCCAGCTTATGCAGGCTTCCCATGGCTGCACTGCTGTGAGTTTCTTCACCTGCAGCCTTCTCTCAGCATGCCTCCCTCCAAGATAGGCAGCGACAGTGGGCTGTGTCAGAGCAGACTGAACCTGAGCGCTGGATTCCAGCTGGGAAGCCTCGGGGAAGCGGGGAGTGCTGCCTGTTCCCTGGGAAGCCATGCACCCCTGGATTTCCAGTTCTGTTTCAGTCTCTAGTAATTCTAGGGCAGGCCAACACATGTAAGCTCAAGGTTCGATTTCTCCTTCATGCTTCTGAAACCCTGGCGCCTAGAGCCTGCAGGGCGAAGCCCATCCTTACTTCAATGAAATGGGAGCTCAAGGAAGGGAGAGATGAAACTCTGAGCTCCTTCTATTAATCTAAAAAAAAAAATGCTTTAGTCCCAATTTCAGAGTGGGCCCATCACGTCACCTAAAGAACTGGGTCTTCTTGGAGGACAAGGGACATATCTCTGTCCTGGGTCCAGCAGAGGATCTGGGAAGCCAGCACACAGACTACATGAAGGTGGCTTCTCTACTCAGCACAGCCCGGAAGGCTGAGGCCAGGCAGCAGGAGGCCTGTGGCAAGGGGCAAGGCGGTGAGGGTCTGCTCAAAATCACAGCCTTCACAGCATCCACGCTGGAAATGTCAAGTTTTTCTGCAGCAACACAAGGGGAGGGTTTTATTCACCTTTTGTGAAACAAGAGAAAACATCTGACAGGAAAAAGAGAATAAGGATTGTGTGAAAACCGAGTTGTTTGAGGAGGAAGCAGAGCTCAGCAGGAGACAACCTCAGTGCTGTGGAGTGACTTGTGGAAACTGTGTCTTGACTGTGTGAGCTACAGGGCTTGCGCTGGGGCCTGGACATGCTCAGAAGTGATGGGAAAGCAGCCAGGAGGCTGAGGGCGGCTCCCCACAGCTTTGAGGGGCAAGCGCAGGTGGGTTAGGAAGGGGAGACAGACAAAGACATAACCAGTTCCCGTGGCTAATGAAAGACTCAAAACCTTCACAAAGGTACAAGAACAAGAAGTGGAGGGTCAAGGCTCATGGGGAAGACTCACCGTGACCAACTGTCTGGACTGAGAGCCTGTCGGGATGGGCAACAGATCAGCCTACTGCTGGGGACAAAGCAGGCCGCTCACCTTCCTGTGTGATGGGCTGAAAGGGATTTAGACTCAATCCTTACAACTTTTCTTTCCATCATAGTCCTTACCATGGATTCTGCACATACATGGCGTAGTATATGTTTCACTTGTTTGTTTGTCATCTGCCTCCCCACCTCCTCACTGTAGTGGAAACTCCACAATGCAGGCTTTTTGGTTCATTTCATGCTAACGCTGGGCACATAGTGGATACTGAAAAAATGTATTTGGAATGGATGACTAAATGAATGAATACAAGAAGCTTATAATTGTAAAACACTAAAGACATCTCTTTGAGCAAAACCTAGTTATACATACCCTTTTATTGCTTTACAAACTCACTAGTAACCAGTGACAAGGGTGAGAGCTGTTTAAAAACAGAAGGAAAAAAAAGTCAGAAATCTGGATTGTAGTACCACTTCTCAGTGCTCAAAGTAAGTAACTAAGTCAACTTCTACCCTGAAACCGGAAGAGTCATTTAGCTTCACAGAGCACTACTTTCAGGAATGTGAGGAATTTTGTTCACTGTCTCCACCTCCAAGGACTCCTAGCTGGGAAGTTTCCTTTCTATGTTAAACAAGATAGATAAGCTTAATCATTAGCACCACTGGAATCTGAAGACATTTAGTTGTTGGCTCTATGACACATTGTTTTTTTTTTTTGTTTTTTTTTTTCTCATATTTTACGACCTCTGAAACCAGGCTGCATCATACAACATGGTATCTTACAAACAGGGGGTGGGCTGGCGGCACCTGTGACATTATCATTCTCTGCGCATGTACAAGATTTCTCTTGGCTATTTATCCCATTGCTACTTCACTTGGTTATTTGTTACTCATTGTGCACTGCGAGTTCCACAGTGATTTGGCTTTGAAATGAAAAGTTATTGTGTACACCCAGGAAGGAACAGAAACAGAACAATGGGACATAAATTCGATAATATTGAAGCAAATGTTTGACATAAGAAAAATGACCACAATTCTTCATTTTCTTGCAAAGCAACACCAGGTACTTTATAAGACATAGGAAGGGCCCAGCCAGTGTGGCAGAGCGGTTGAGCGTTGACCTACAAAATAGGAGGTCACGGTTCAATTCCCGGTCAGGGCACATGCTTGGGTTTTGAACTTGATCCCCAGTGGGGGGCATGCAGGAGGTAGCCAATCAATGATTGTCTCTCTCACTGATGTTTCTATCTCTCTCTCCCTCTCCCTTACTCCCTGAAATCAATAAAAAATATATTTTTAAAAAATAGATAGGAAGGAAGATGTCTAATAGTTAAGCTTTGTTACGTCAGTTCATTGATGTGAGCATGAAAATCAACACACTCTAAGCAGGGAAGCACCATTTTGAAAATTTGCAGGTGTTCAGCAGCTGAGAAGAAAATCCCAGAAGAAATCTTTTAAGAAATTCTGCATCCCAATGATCCTCACGGCCCAGAAGCTGACACTGTGTGGAAAAATACACTCGTTGATAACTTAAGAGTTGAAAACAATATTAAAAAGTAAAATTCTCAATGTATAGCAGTTTTAGGAAGTCCTTAACCAAATAATTGGGCTTATACTTTCTTTTTTATGTATATGTGCACAAATATAAAGAAAATCTAATTATGTTAAATAAGCTAAAGGAGCTCTTTTAAAACATTACAATAAAATTTAATGTGATAATGCATTGTGTCATAGTTTAATCTTCAGAATTTTTTTCTGGAACATAAAATCATAGCTGGGAAGTTTTTAAAATAATGTCTTAAAGTTTATGATAGGCTAGATTTGATGTAATATGGTATATCATATTTTGGACTCTTACCAATCCTATTTTGTCTGACTTAATTATTCAATGATAATTTTTAGATTCTTAAACAATATCCACAGCCATTTTGTTCATGAATTTAAATTCTACAAACACAAATAATAGCCTGGTAAAATTACCATAGAGCTGTGGTCAAATGCTTCAGACTAATTTGGGGGATTTTTATGGTGACCTGTTGTGAAATTGCCTTATATGTGGAGTTTGTGATGAAATCCTAGGAGTTTAACTCTCAAGTGAATGAAACATATTATAATGGCAAAAAAAAAAAAAAAAAAAAATCCTAGCCATGAGGGTGTGTTACCACACATTTCCAACATCAAAGGCATGGCCTCCAGTATAAATGTTGTCTGTGGCATGTAAGCACAAAATCCTCAACTACTTAGTAGAAACTATCAAATTTCTTTCTCAGAAAACCAGCATTTCATTACTGGAAGGCAAGCTCCTTGTCAGCTGGGATAATTCCATGTGATTCCTCACTGTGTACCTTACCTGGCATAGAGCCTGGCACATGGCAGACACTTAATAAATATTTTTGAATAAGTAAATAAAAATCACTCCTGCTCAGGCTACAGGGATCAGCCCTCAGTTTTTAGAGAGACGGTGTGGGATAGTGGAAAGAACATGGGTTTTAGAAGAAAGATTTCCCTTCTGGCCACGTGTTAGTAGTAATAGAGCATACTCACTGGGTTGTTGGGGGTGATAATACCTATAGAACACTTAGCATGAACAAAGGGTGTGTAGAATGTGCTAACATATGATACTTATCCTTATTGTTATGATAGAATGTGACAAGTACTCTTCTAGAAATACAACCTAGGAAAAATGGACTTTCTTCAATAGAGCCTGTCCCTCTGACACCAGGAATCACCAATTCTTTCTTCAGAGACCTTTCTTGTTCTTTAAATATGTTTCTCTTTTATGACCTTTGGGTTTCCTCTAGTTTTTCATCTTATTTGCAAGGTAAACACATCTAACCTACTGTGGGCTAAAGTCTAATCAGGCCCTCCTGGGAGTCAGGCTCTCTGTGATGCCTCTCCTAGAGGTAGACTTGCAGTATTTCCCACTAAAGAAGGAGGCTCACTGGGAAAATGCATGTCCATGCTACAGATGGCATTTCTAGTCACTTGCTAAACTCTGATCATTTGGTATTTAAAATTGAACTCCATGGTCATCTCCTAAAGATTAATATTTAATTCATGAATTGTTTATTGAGCAACTACACAGATTGGTATTTTAGGGAATTGAGAAACGTATGTGATAATACTGATTTATGCCCTAATGTGGCTTATAGTCTAATAGGAGAGGTGAGATATATACACAGTTAACTGCATTATGCAATAGATTATTTATAGGTAAATACTATAAATGAGATACAATTGGCTAAGGGATCTCAGAAGAGAGGCAGTATATATCCACTTCTGGGAATCAGAAAAGTCTTACCATTTGAACCTGTGCTTAAAGGATGGTAGGACTTCAACATGATGTGATCAAGGCAAAGGCACTCCAGGCAAAGGTAACATCCTGAGTCAAGATATGAGCATTGGAGGTAGCAGGGAGTCTTCCCATTTAGCTGGAACATGAGTCTGGTGAGAATGTTAGAAAAGGAGGCTGAGGGCAGAGTTCATGGTTTCTTGAAAGCCAGAAATGTGGATTTCATATCTGTAGATAATGGTGAGCTGCTGATGACTTCTGATTAGGGAATAATCTGGCCTGTGATTTAAAAAGATTACCCTGACAAGAGTGCACAAAGATAATTGGAAGAGGAAGAGACTCAATATATATATTAGTCAGGTTAGGCTGAATAACAAAACAACCAAACAAAACTCACATCTCAGTGGCTTAAGTAAACACAGTTTATTTCTCTTCCATGTCCATGTCCACATCACATTGGCAGGGCCTCTGCTCCACCACATCCTCATCGGGAGCCCATGGCCACAGACTCCACAATCTAGGATGACGTAACTAATGCTCCATCACAGGAGAGAGATCAGGAGACACTGTTTCCTTCTGCTCTTATCTCTGCTCAGATTTCATTGGCCAGGGAAAGTTATGTGTCCACACCTTGCTACAAGGAAGCATCGACTACAGAGGAGCATGATACTGGCGAACAGTAGCAATGTACCATGCCAGGAGAGCAGACATGAGTCAGGAGACTGACACCACTGTCCAGGAGAGAAGTGGTGAGGTTCTGGACTAGAATGGTGGCAGAGGTCATGGAAAAGAAGGAAGGAACTTATAAAACAATAGAGAGTCAACAGGAGAAAGAGTCCTGGAAGCTGGTGCTAAGCTTTTGAATGTGTTGGTTGTAGAATTCTGAACTAAGAACATGAATATGTGAAAACTATCCTAGGATCTCCTGTATTTTTCAAAAGCACCAAGAGCAAGAGAATGGGGACTGTCTCCATTGGAAAAGGGCTTATTTTATTATGTATTCACCAAAAGCCAATGGATCATTCAACAATTTCACTTGGGGGCTGAAAAAAGTAATTTGGGGGTGCTGAAGGTCATAATCAAAAATAGGTTTACAAAGGGAAAAAAAGAATACTCTTCCAAGAAATAATTATACACCTTTAGTTTCTGATTACTTTATTGTAGGGATGTGATAGTTGCTACATGGATTTAATATTCTTAAACTTATATTTGAGTTAATAAAGAGTATTAGAGCCCTAGCTGATTTGGCTCAGTGGATAGAGCATCAGCCTGCGGACTGAAGGGTCCCAGGTTCGATTCTGGTCAAGGGCACATGCCTGGGTTGTGGGTTTGATCCCCAGTAGGGGATGTGCAGGAGGCAGCCAATCAATGATTCTCTCTCATCATTGATGTTTCTATCTCTCCCTCTCCCTTACTCTCTGAAATCAATAAAGATATATTTCAAAATAAAATAAAATAAGAGTATTAGATATTTTAGGGACTAGAAATTATACTTTCTACCCATAACAAAGGCTATTCTGAGGGGTCAACTGAAGAGGTGCTGAAAAATATATTGATATCTTTGTTTTGGTTTTACATTTTATACTAGAGATTATGTTACTCCTAAAATTAATGCTTAATATCAGCTCAGGACAAATGACTCATACGTTTTGATGTGTTGATCTTTCTTTTTAATATCTTTTCTAAATTGAATGTGAAATTTGAGTGGAGTTCAAGTCTCTCTTAAAGTCTGGTAAACAACAACAATGAAAAGAGGTCAAAATCTATTCTATTAATAAGCCACATAGGCAGTATTTTCCATGATAAGCCCTATCTAATTCCTAGTGAGCAGTTAAGAGTAGATGACACTATGGCCGAAACCGGTTTGGCTCAGTGGATAGAGCGTCGGCCTGCGGACTCAAGGGTCCCAGGTTCGATTCCGGTCAAGGGCATGTACCTTGGTTGCGGACACATCCCCAGTAGGGGGTGTGCAAGAGGCAGCTGATCGATGTTTCTCTCTCATTGATGTTTCTAGCTCTCTGTCCCTCTCTCTTCCTCTCTGTAAAAAATCAATAAAATATATATATATATTAAAAAAAAGAGTAGATGACACTATGAGACTGAGCTTCCTTTTGTTTCCCTGGACTTCTGAACTAAACGTGAATTTCCAGGCTACACAAAAGTGAGGTCAATGGTACTGTTTGCTGAGAAAGCCTCACTGAATATGTTACTGGTTATCTCCCATAGAACACTCTTTGACTCACATGGCTTCAGCTATGACCTTTAATTCCAGGAGGGTCCTATCTAGAGGTGATACTAGGGAGGAAATAGAGCCAAAGAGACCAACTGTGTCCTCAGAAAAATGGGTTCCACCCACCTTTCCTGACTTAGCAAGTAGGACATTTGCCTCACTGTATGGGTAAATGGCCTATATCCTCCGCCCCCAGCTGATGCCAAGAGGGAAAATGGAAAGTTGCTTAGTTGAACTATCAGGTGTGGGTGGACCATGGGCTTGGCCTTGTCTATGTCTTCACCTGCACACAGCTGCCAGTAAGACTCAGAGACAAACATCGCCTATAATTGCCCTTTCTCAGGGGCTGCTTTTTCCCTAGAGGCAGATTCCACTAAGGCATTTCTGAGCTGAGTCCAAAAGACCCAGAAAATATGGAAAATGAGAGAGCCAGGTTTTCTGGCAGGGGAAAGGAAACCAGCTTTTGTGCTCAATGAGGGGCCTATCACAAATGAAGTCCAAGTGCATTGTGCCACAGCTAAGACAATGCCAAGCTAGTTGGAATCCATGGCTAGCTTTCTAGACCATCAATAAAGCTAGAAGTACTGCCACAGTGCTCTCGGCCTTCATCATCAGCGCTGAACCAAGCACAGATCCTTCAGCCCAAACTGTCAGGTGGGCAGGGATACAAGGATGCAGCAGGTAAGGGACAATGACACATTTAAGAAGAGAAAAGCTCATATACATGTCATCTATATATGTAAAAGCCTAAGTGACCGAACGACTGGTCACTCTGACAGTGTATTGATCACCAGGGGGCAGACACTCAACACAGAAGCTGCCGCCTGGTGGTCAGTGCACTCTCACAGCAAACCTTCCCTGGCCGGCCAACCTCCCATGGTCCCTCCCCTCAGCCCCTGGGCTGGGACGGGGAACCAGGGGTGGGTGGCAGTGGGCATGGCCCCTTTCCCAGGGGGGCTGAGAGCCAGCTCCCTCCTTGGAGCCTGCAGCCAACCTCCCATGCCCTGTCCCTCCCCTGGCTGGCAGGCCCCGATTGGCCCACTGCCCACCCACCACGATGAAGGCACAAAGGCAAGGGAAGGAGGAGGGGGGAAGGTGGGGAAATTCGTGGTGGCAGGGCACCGATGATGGCGGCAGCAACGTCCGGCATCCATTCCTTCCATGTCCTGCCCGGTGACTATCACCTCCTCTCTGGCCTGGCCCCAATTGGCCTGGCCCCAGTTGGCCCTGATTGCCAGCCAGGTCTAGGGACCCCACTCATGCATGATTTCGTACATCAGGCCTCTAGTTGGTTTATAAATGCACCTGAAATCACTGAGGCAAAGCAGGCAGATATAATAGGTCTCTGCTCTTGACCACTTCCTTCAGAGCCCTCTTCCAGCCCATCCTTAATGTTCATTTGTACCTTATTGTTATTAGCACAGGAATATTGGAGACTAGGGATGAGCATTTAGGATGAAGTGTCCGAGGTCCTGCACCACTCTAGAAAGAGTCTTGGTGCAGATATACTAGCCTCCCTGCTGGTGACATGGAGGGAATGAAATAAGACACTGCACTATGCAACTCACCAGTTCCAGGTTATTTCACCTCTTTGTGACAATATTTGCCTTTAAGTACAGTCGCTCTTAGTTGCTGATAAATTTCTGTAAAATTATTGTGGCCCTGATGTGGCCCCAGCTATACATTTGGGCCTTAGTTTGGTACTCTGTGAACCAATGCAGGATTGGCAGATTTGAAAAATTAAACCTATTCTTCTATGTTGAGGTTATATGTGTGTGAGCTGTAGATGCCTACAGCGGAGCCCAGGGGTCTCTTTCTTAAAATATCTCCTTCCCATCTTAACCCCATTAGGAAAACTTTTTTAAAATTCAAAATTATTTAATTCAAACCTATCAAATATTTGCAATGTTATGGGTGATGTTAATCTTGTTGCTTTCCTACTAGCTAAGAGAATACTACTTTTTATTGGGGCTGGCAGGTTTTGGCTAGTAGGAGAGGGTTATTGCTCTAATGGGGGATTTTGAATATTTGAAGAGCATCAAGACAGCTCTGGGAACTGGTGTTGAGTTGGAGAGGGGGGAAAAGAAATTACCAAAGACAGACTTTCCCTACTTTTCTGTCTCATCTATTTTAAATTCTGATGTTTATATGGCTTTGCAAAGCCCTTTATTTGTATCTTTGTTTGCTTCATAGCCCCTATAGTTATTGTTTGGTCTACCAGGAAGAAGTGGCCATTGCCCCCTGAAAATGCTGCAAGAGGCTTGACATTACAGGATTTTTTTCCTGCAAGCTTTATATAGGACATGAGGTATCCACTCCCTGGTGGCTATTGCCTATCTCAGCAAAGAATTATAGCTTTGCAAATCTGGCTGAAGTCTCTCAGAGTAGTCCAAATCTTTTTCTAGAATGTTCATCTGCTGCCATCGAATGACTATCAAAAGACTTTCTCATAAAATCCATTCTGAGCCATATGCATTACACTGTTGGGACTCAGGGTGTCTCCTAACCTTGGGTGGAGGGAAATATTTCTGAGGTTCTTGTTTTTTGGCATGGACATCTCTTAGTCCATTACTAGCTCTCTGTTACCAAAGTGTTAGCTTAAGTGGCACTGAGATAGGTGCTCCTATTTTTTCCTGCTGTTCAGAGGAGGAAACAGAGGGTCAAGGAGGTCAAAGAACTTGTGTAAGGTCACACAGCTAAAAGATTGCCATGCCAGAATTTGAACTTAGGCAGACTTACTCCTGAACACATCTTCTTAATCACTAGCCAGCCCTGCCTCCCTCAGGGCCAGGTTTGACCCTCTATGTTGAAGCTCATTGTTCCAGGTGATCTAAAGGTCTGAAATGTCTACACCGGGGATCTCAGAAAACTTTGTTGGAATTGTTTTCTGTTTGCTTTTCCTCAGCTTTGGGCCACAATGTCTCCATTTACCATCAAGGTCTTTTATCTGGTTTCTTACAAACTAAATTCTCTATTCACTGGGATAGCCAGATATACACTTTTTCCATACTGATGCAAACAAGGCCCAAGTTAAGCAGTGATTTTTTTTAAAGAAAATCTTAAGAGATTTCCTAACCTGATTGGGCATAAAATCAGTTTAGATAGAGCTTCATCCCTACAATACTGACACCTGTCTCTATTCAGCTTAAAAATGACATTCTTGAGCTGGTGAGAAATTGGATAATAACTGTGAATGCATTTTGAAAGGCTAAAGGGACATTCCAATAAATGATGGTCTTGTTATTTAAATTGCTGCTATGATATAGGACTTATTGTACTTGATAGAGTTTTATATAAGTAATTTTTTCAAAATGATCCTTTAAAATTGGCAACCCATGGTATATGGATTGACTAGAATATTGAACTAGCATAATAAACATAAGTGGTAATACTGAGTAACAGAGAGTTTTAAATAACTTGAGAATTTCTTTCATAATTTGTAACTACCAAATTAACAGTATTCAGAGTTCAATTTCATAAAATTATATTACTTTACCCCCAATTTCTAACAAATTCATGTTTATTTTTAGGAATATACATATACACATATACTTATAAAATTCTTGTCACTTCATTTTCCACACAGAGTTGGTGTGAAGGAGAAGTTGAAAGCTAATTTTGAGGTCTGTTTTGACAGATGGTTCTGTTTTGGCTTACTTTCTATTGTATATTGGCATGTTACTTAGCCTCTCTGAGCCCCAGTTTCCTCATCTGCAATATACTGCCAAACTTATAAGATTTTTGATGAGAATTAAATGAAACTAAACCACTTAGCGTAATACCAGGTACATGTGTAAATATCTAAATGAGCTATTATTATTTTAGAAATGCTAAGAATGAATAATCTTCTTTTGGCCACACACATTCTTTAATATGTTTTTCTATTGATTTCAGAGAGAGGAAGGGAGAGGGAAAGAGGGATAGAAATATCAATGATGAGAGAGAATCATCAATCAGCTGCCTCCTGTATGCCCCCCACTGGGAATCAAACCCACAACCTGGACATGTGCCCCAACCCAGAATTGAACCATGATCTCCTGGTTAATGGGTCAACACCCAACCACTGAGCCATACCAGCTGGGCCACACACATTTGATCCATTTGCTAGCATATTGCATTCAGTATAACCAATATAAATGTTATTAAATGATATTTCCTGTATAGACTTGAAAGCAAATTTCCCCAACTCTTTATTTTGAAAAATACCAAACAAACCGATAAAATAATTGAAGAAATAGTACAGTGAAAATTCATTATATCCTACTTAGATTCACCAGTTAACATTTTGCCACGTGTTCTTGCTTTCTCCATGTCCCCACCCACCCACTCTATCTCCCACCAAACCATCTCAAATTAAACTGCAGATGTCATGATTAAAATTTACTCCCAAGTACTTTAACAAGTATTTCCAAAGAGCACCATAATAATTCCCAGGCAATTTAACACTGATATAAGAATATTTTCTAATGTATAGCTCATATTCAATATTTCAGTTCTCCCATGTATTACAGAGATTTTCTTTTTTTATTTAATCTAATTAAAGATACATTGTACATAGTTGATGTATCTCTATAACCTCTTTCAATCAAGAACAGTCTCCTGCCTATTTTTTCATCTTTCATAACATTGGCATTTTAAAGAGTTCAGGTCAGGCCAAAACCGGTTTGGCTCAGTGGATAAAGTGTCAGCCTGCGGACTGAAAGGTCCCAGGTTTGATTCTGGTCAAGAGCACGTACCTTGGTTGCGGGCACATCCCCAGTAGGGGGTGTGCAGAAGGCAGCTGATTGATGTTTTCTCTCTCATCGATGTTTCTAACTCTCTATCTCTCTCCCTTCCTCTCTGTAAAAAAATCAATAAAATATATATATATATATAAATATATAATAATATATATATAATAAAAAAAGAGTTCAGGTCAGTTATTTTGTAGATTATTGTACAATTTAGATTTATATGATTGCTTTGTTATTATTAGATTAAACGTTTTTGCCAAGAATACCATAGATAATGTTTTGAACTCTTAGTACATCAAATAAGGAGACATAGAATATCAGTTTGTCCCATTATTGTTGATGCTAAGTATGTTCAGTTGGTTGGGGAGGTGCCTTCTGGATTTCTCCATTGCAAAATGGCCCCTGTTTTTATTTGTGCTTAATATATAATCTGTGGGTTGATGTTTTAAGACTGTTTGAGAGTATCCTGTTCCAATAACATTCACCCAATGGTTTTATCATCTTTTGATAATTTACTTTGTTGATTATAATAAGATGGTTACATTATGATTCTATCATTCCTTCTATATCAGTTAGCTGGCATTCTTCTCTTAGAAGAGCCTACCCCTCTTTTTTGTAGAATATTTTGGACTTAGGGATTCTTTGTTTAATTAAGTATATTATTATAATCCATCACTAATATTCTTCTTTTTGATGCTTGAAGTTTACCAAATTTTGGGCATTGTGACTTCCTTCAAGTTGTATCCTCTGTACTACTTTTAACACATTTCCATCAGTTTTTGAGCAGTTCCTTAAACTTCCTCTTTCCATGCCCAGAACTGGAATTCATCTATAATCACTCCATGTGGCCCTGATTTCTTTTAGTGGCAAGTACTCAAGGCTAATCAATAATATTTTATACATATACTAGAGGCCCGGTGCACAAATTTGTGCACAGGTGGGGGGGGGTCCATCGGCCTGGCTGGTGATCAGGGCAGATCCGGGCCGGTCAGCTGGGGGAAGGGACTGTGGGAGGTTGGCCGGCCACAGGAGGTTGGCTGTGGGAGTGCACTCACCACCAGGGGACAGCTCCTGCGTCTGCCTTCTGGTGGTCAGTGTGCATCATAGAGACTGGTCGTTCAGTGGACCGGTTGTAATGGTCGCTTACGCTTTTATGTATATAGATATGCCACCACTTAATCTAATGCCACTGCTAATTTAATTAAAAGAGGCATTTTTGAGGCCATCACATTTTGGGTAGTTGAACTTCACACTGATGATCTTCCGGAGTTTGCTTGGGTGGCAATTTTGCACAGTGGAGTGTGTTTGAGGGAATGTGGAACAAGGCCTAGGGAAGGTTCTTTTTGGATGATCAAATATAGTAATGTGACCCAGTACCCAGTGGATTTTGCCTCGATGCTAATCAAAGCCATAAATAGCTATATATATGCTGTGTGATTTTATATTTATGTATGTATGTAATATATATAATCTCACTAAATATGAAAACTGAGAATCCTTTCAGGTACTTTCAGTAAATTTCAACCACTGTTCAAGTCTTTGGGCCAAGAAGAGGAGAAGCAGAGCTAGGGGGTCTTCCTGCCTCGGCAGTCCATCTTGTGCTTTAGTCGGAGCTGTTTTCAGAGTTCAAGTATATTCATACTAGAGGCCCAGCCCACAAAATTGTGTGCAGGTAGGTCTAGCCTGCAATCAGAGCTATCTTCCCTTCCGCCCACTTGCCAGTCCCCAGTCCAGCCCCACCACTGCCACCCACCCCAGTTCCTCGTTCGCCACCTGGCAATCAAAAGAACAGCCCAGCCGAAACCGGTTTGGCTCAGTGGATAGAGCGTTGGCCTTCAGACTCAAGGGTCCCAGGTTCAATTCCGGTCAAGGGCATGTACCTTGGTTGCCGGCACATTCCCAGTAGGGGGTGTGCAAGAGGCAGCTGATCGATGTTTCTCTCTCATCGATGTTTCTAACTCTCTATCCCTTTCTCTTCCTCTCTGTAAAAAATCAATAAAATATATTTAAAAAAAAAAAAGAACAGCCCACTCTGCCTTAGGTGTGGGGCAGTGGTGGGGCCTTAGGTGCCTTGTTCCATCAAAGGGCACCTGGCCCTTTGCTCCCTTTAAAAAAGTAAAATAAACACCCTCTCTCTGCACCTGTCTCTTCTCTCCCTTGTGAATCTTTTCACAGCTGGCATCACCAGCCCAAACCCTAATAATGACGTGGGAAACTCAACCAGAAAGGGCTATGCCTGTGGGAGGAGGTGCAGGGAACCAGGGCTGCCCCCTTGCTCCTGCCCCAACCTCCCTCCCTCTTGTCCCTGCCCTGGCCCAGCTGCCTGGCTCGGCCCCTCCCCCACCACGGAACTGCCCAGCTCAGGCTCTGGCCCCGCCCATCCCTCAGGGAGGAGCATGCACAGTTTCTTGCAGACCCGGAAGGGGCTGTGGAGTAGGGAGGTAGTGGATTCTTCCCGAGGAGGGTGTTTGTGCTTTAAAGCTGATGTTCTCCATCCACCTTCCAGCCTTGAAGGCTGAGGGTCCCTACAGACGCTGAAGTCCTTGTTGAAGTCCCCACTCTGGAACCTCTCACAGCGGTGAGTCCGCATCCCAGGAGGCTTCGCAGTGGAGGTGCCACGTTCCTTTTGGAAGAAACAGGATTGATCAGAGCATGAGGCCAGGGGTCGGGACCAAGAGGTCTGCCTTGCACCCACTAACCAGTCCCCAGTCCTGCCCTGCCGCCACCCAGCCCGGTTCCCCATGGTTCCCCGTTGGCCATCCAGTGATTGGAGCCTGCAGAATGGGGGGAGGGACCGAGAGGTGGTCAATGCACCTCATAGCGACTGGTCGGTCGGTCATTCCAGTCGTTACACCATTACATTACGGCCACTGGCCTTTTATTATATAGGATACTCTGCTCCTAATCTTGCCAGCTTAGCAGAATGCCTTTCTTTCAGTCACCTCCCAGATATTTGCTTTGGGCATCTTCTGTTGGGTTCTTAATGCTCACTTGATTTCCCTGCAGTAGGCAACTGGCATCTAGCCCATGCTTAATCTTAGAGGACAGTTGGGGGTAAATGTTCTCCTGTTTGGTACAGTAGTGAAGTTTTTTTGCTCTTATCTCCTGAGGCTGGCAGTGAATCTCCTCTGTTTCACTTCTCTCTCAGGACCCTCGTCACTATTTGTCAATGTTATTCTCAACTAACATTTTTCTCTGCATGTATAACTGAAAACTTTTATCATTGGAGATTTTGTGCTTAAGGTGATTCAGTAGGTTTAAATTAAAGTTATTAGCTCTTTAGTCTCTAGTATGTGTTTAAGCTGACTCTAAAATCTATATGCAGCATTAGACTCCAGCATCCTAAATGACCTTGGTCATTCCCCAAAATTATACCTGTTATTTCTGTCATCCATTCTAAGAAATTGTGTGGCCTTTTGTTTATAGTGATAATATATTAGGTTAAATGTAAAATTAAGTGTCTTCTAGCCTTGTCCATATATAATCCAATTCTTGCTTTTACTTGGAATTTTACCAAATGAATTTGTACAGACTGAGAATAGCCATAAGCCCAGATCCCAGCAGTCCCACTGAGCATGTAGGAGTCTGTCTTAAGGTTTAAGGCTGTCTGTGTGCCAGGTATTGGGCCTCTTTTCAGAAATCTGGGGAAGGTTCACACTGCCTCCGTGAGTAATTCCTGCTTTCTCAGTGGGCACACAGCCCTGTCTCTTCACATTCCTCATTGTACCAGTCATTGAGTCAGCTTGGAATTCTTTGTATCAGAAAAAGAGAGACAAAGTACTTTAGGAAATCCCCAAACACTTCACCTGACCCTGCTCCCCTCTGAGACTTGACCATTGAACTTCTCAGGTGGTGTTAATAGAAATGATGTTGCTGTTATTTTTGAGTTACAGGCTGTGGACTCTTTGTCTGTGAATTGGGATGTGTTGTCAGGAGCCAGTGAGCTCTGGTAAGGTACTAATTTAACAATGTGTAGGTCCCATGGCATATGTATGACTCCCGCAAAGCAAGATCTCATCTAGATTGGCATAACTTACAAGGGAGTTCCACTGTGGACAATCTGCCCACACTGCCAACAAAGACATGAACACACCTTGTTGACACACAGTCTCGGTAAAAGGGACTGTGTCTGGATCTGACTACTACAAAGAACACACCAGCAAACATATACTGAGGGGCTGTTGGCACAGCAACATGCTAATAAGAATCAGCGTGGTATATGAGGAAGAGCAGAATGAAAAATGAGAGGGTCCCACTTTTAGACTTGTATTCAAACACAATTCAGGCTGAGCATCAGAAAAAGAGGAGAGCAAGTCTGGAAGAATAGACCTAGGTTAGGGATCATGTGTAGCTAGACCTCATGGTCAGTTATGGGTGGCCTGGGAGGATGGGCCCTGGTAGTCATAGACATAGTGCCTGACACAGGGAAGGAACTCATTAAACATTTATTAAAGGAATGATGTTGACAGAATGCCTTACACTAAAAGAAATGCATGTGTTGGGGCCTAGTGAGTGAGCAGCCTTACACAGTGATGCTGCTGAGTCAGCATAGGGGATGAAGGTCATTGGAGACTCATTGGTGCCTTTCCCAAGGTTACTTCACAAAACTCCTCTCTTCTCAGCATCTTTCACCATCTGAAGAGGGCCTGAGATGCATGATTCATTGAGACAAAGAGCTTATAGTTGTCTTCTTCTGAAAAAAGGCCACAGAGTTGTTTTTTCATGGAAAGATGACTAAGTTTGATTAATTAGAACATAAGAATTTAATGTATACATAAAATGGAACCGAAATGCATATATTTCAGTGGTTAAATGTGAATCCTATATATGCACAGTATATTCTGGTTCTTTGATGAAATTTCCCTCTCTGATCATTGGTCTCTCTGTATTGGGTGTGAGCTGCAATGTGGCTTTGAGAGTCTTGATGAGGGAAGGCACTCAGAAGCCCTGGGTTTGTGGTATGTTCTTCCCATAATTAGTCTTGTGCTTTATAGTAGGTAATACATTTCTCCTGAATATGATTATTCTTCCTTCTGGTGCATCAGTGACAAATTTCTGTGATTATATGGATAACATTAATAATCACAAATATGCTGATAAGAACCTCTTTCAGTTAATGATAGTAAAGAGCAAGTATACTATAATTATGACATAAAGTGAGGTTATGGAAATTTCATATGATTGGCTAGAATCCATTTACAAATATGATGTCTATCTGTTCAATCATTTCAAAGTAACATTTCATGTTTCTAATTGTATCCTGAGAAGCTTACACCTGTTCTTGAGCAAGATGGTAGGGGAGAGGTTCCAGCCAGTCCCACTGCACAGAACCATGTTAGGTAAAGGCACGAAAGACTAGGAACTGAAGCCCAGTTCAGCTGTTTCCCTGCTGAGTATAATCCACCTTCTCAATATCTACAGCCTATACACCCCAAAAGAGCAAGGGCAACACCTATCTGTTCATATCTGAAATTTGCTACAATGCTGACACATAGTAGATTCAAATATTTATTGAATCCAAATCTATATATATATAAAAGCCTAAGCAACCAAACAACTGAATGACCGGTCAACTGGTCACTATGATACACACTGACCACCAGGGGGCAGATGCTCAATGCAGGAGCTTCCCCCTGGTGGTCAGTGCACTCCCACAGCCAACCCCCCATGGCCAGCCAACCGCCTGCAGTCCCTCCCACTGGCCAGCCAGCCCTGATAGGCCCTGATCTCTGGCCAGGCCGACAGGCCCCACCTGTGCACGAATTTGTGCACTGGGCCTCTAGTAAATAAATAAAAAGTCTGATCTGAAAAGCCATAGAAAGGGGCTGTCCTGAGTGAATGATGGAGCATGACCTTGGACATAGGTTCTCCCATTTACACATACAGTATCCTGTCTTGGCCTAAAACTCCCAGAGCCTATTTCATGTCCAAGAAGCTTGGTCCATCTCTCATCTGGTAGTCAGTAAAGCTCCTTGGCATGTTAGCTGATAATAGGGCATAAAGTCTAAACCTTCCAGACAACTCTGAAAAGTTCAAAGGAATGGATATATTTTTGGTGCTGGGACTTCCGGCACTTTGATAACAATGTTAGAATGATCCTCAAATCACACCATGTGGGTGGTCATTGTTCTGCCTTCTTCTAATGCAAGCCTGAACCTGTTACCAAACCTCCCTGAGCCTCAGTTTCTTGATTGTGGGTGATTATACTCTTCTGAGGACATCCCTTAACAGTTTTTATTTTATTTTTAAGTAACTCTTTATTGAAGTATAACATATTTGCAGAAAAGTGTACAAATAATGAGTTTAATTCAATAAATTTTCACAAAGAGACACCCCCCTCCCCCACATAACTAGCACCTAGATCAGTGATTTTCAACTGGTGTGCTGTAAGAATCTTTAAAACATGCAATACTTAACTATTTAGTCAGGGGCAGTGACCTCTTTTTTCTTAGATCAGCAAATTAAAAATGATAATAGTCAACACAACAATAGCCATCCAGTGTGAATGAATCAAAATTATACCTACTGTCTTCATCAGGTCAGCAAAAAATATAACATATTTTTGGGTGTTCCTCAGAATTTTAGTAATTAGTTTATATGTGCCATGAGATGAAAAAGATTTAAAATTACTGACCTAGGTCAATAAATACTTACTGGTACCACTGAAGCCCACTATAACCCTACCTGGTTACTACTATCCTGACTTCTAGTAGCATAAGTTAAGTTTGTCTATTTTTCACTTTATATAAATGGAACTTATACAATTTTGTGCCTGGTTTATTTTGCTCAATACTAAGTTTGAGATTCATCCATATTTGTAAATAGCAAAAGTTTGTATAATATTCCATTGAATGAATGTAACCATATTTATCTATCCATTTTACTGTTGTTGGACAATTGGATTGTTTCTAGTTTGGGATTAGAGATACTACAAATATCCATATACATGTTCTCTTGGTGCCCATAGGCTTTTATTTTGTTGGGTGTATTTATATAAGTGTGTCAGGTCCAGCCTGACGATTGAACAGGGCTGAGGTAGGGAGGTGGGATTTGAGAAGAGAAAGAAAGACAGGACAGTGGGATTTGGGAGGTCCACAGCTCTCTAGAAGCTCTGGCAACTTTTATTAGTAATACAATGCTTTTTATACATAAGACACTAAGCAGGGAATCACTCACAAGGAAAACATTCTTTGTTTCTCTAAAATCACTACTGGAGGGATAAGTTGAAGGACAGGTTTCTTGTTACAATAAATCTCACTAGTTGGGTACATATTTCTTGGTAAGCCATGAAAGTAGCTCTTATCCTACTGATAGCAGTCATATAAACAAACCCTGGGAAAGCTCTGTAGGCAGGGGCTGCTCTCGTTATACTGATTAGTTGCCATCCAAACAGGCCTGGGAAATCTGTGCGGGTAGGTGCCAGCCTTGCTAGCCCCTACAGGTGCAAGGACTGTGTCAGCTTACAGCCCGTTCCCCACAGATCCCCCTTCTCTGTCTTTTAAGCGAAGTTCATATAGTCCTATTTGCAGGGACCGGATGCTGGATCCAATGGTTCGGAAGCAGACTGGAATTAAACAGAGAATAACGAGAGCAAGGATAGCAATAATCAACAGAGACCAGATAAATGACTGCAATCCATGAAAAGACATAAGGCTTAGGATTTTATAAAAAATATTCTGTGCCACTTCGCTAGGAGGCAACAGAGCAGAACCTGTATCATTAATAGCTTGAATCTTTCCATGTAATCTACTGATGTCTGTTTTTTAGGCTACTAATAATAGAAGTAAATTTTAAATATCAATAACAAAGCTCTAATATTAAAACAATGCCAATGCAAAATTAAATTATATACATGTTATCATTTTTAAAACTTGAATGTTAAGAGCAGAACTATGGCTATTAAATAATAATAAAACAAGAGAGAAATCAAAACTGTGGACATATTAACATTTTTAGCTACTAAATGAAAGAAAGTCTCTTTTGCTGCTGGTATTCCTGTTGTATATTTACTTAGAGTCTTTTGTTTGCCTGCGTAAAACTTTGCAGAAGACTGGCAGCTAATAGGTGCTAGCATGAGCAGGAACATGGTTGAAGAAGTAGCTTCAACTTCTTGCTTTTCCATAATTTGCTGCACTTCAGTTGTTAACTTCTTCAGATGACTCTATATTGGCACTTCAGTCCCTTGCATAGCTTTCAGTTTTTCTTCTTCCTCTGCTTTGCTGTCATTAGGGTAGTACTTAGTCCTTTCGAGTGAAGGGACACAGGAGCTTGTCTGAGTCCATTTCGGTGACACAAGTAACTCTCTGGCACCTGAATTGGCTGCATTGCTCCTTCTGGAAAGATATAAAACACAACCTCTTCCCCTTTTTTGTTTTTTAGTAAATGATTGTAAGAGTATGAATGGTTCTTTCTACAATTGAGTGACATTCTTCTGCTAGATATGATTAGGGTTAAGTCCTTGGGGATTTACCCCTAAAGTTGGTATAGGAAGGTGGATAATATACTGAGAACATTGCTTCTAATAAAATATGGAAATTGTTATTGTTAAATAATATTTTAAAGGCTGAAAATTAAATGAAAAATTCTTGTAAATTAGTGTGCCTTATAGTAGCTGTTTTAATAATTTTTGCTATACTTACTATATAAGTACTATTACTATATGTTGATGGGCTTCGTAGTAAAATCTGTTAAGGTATAAATAAGAGCTTGTATTTCTACTGAAATATAAGGGGTTTGAAGGACCTTTGTTTTTTGCTCTGTGTTTTCTGCTGTAGTTTGAAGGTTGAGCCTATAGGCGACTAGCTAACTATATTATAAGTACTTTTATAGTAAGGCTGACTACTAATTTACTTTTAAATTTAATATTTTAATAACAATCTTAGTTTACCCTGTAAATATTAATGGAAAGGATTATTTGTATCCCTGAGAAAGCCCTGAGCATTCCTGGTGTTAGGCTGGATTTAGATATAGGGCAGCTGCTGTTAGCTATGTCTCTGTTATCTGGGTCCCGATCTGAGCTAGGCCAAGTCTCTGTCTGTTACCTGGGTCCAGATCCGGGCTGGGCGTGGGAAGTGCGAAGCAGCCATGGGGCAGGAGACCTCCCTCAGAAGGGGCTAGAGTTCAGGCCCCTGTAATGTTGGGGGGGGTGAGGTTCTGTGCCCCACCTCTGTTGACCCCCAAGTTCTCTCCTGATGGCCCCTCTGCGACTGTGCCTGTCTTAGGTTGTTCCTCCCTTGAGGAATCTTACCCGTCTTTGACTAACCAACCATCCTCTGGGGCCAAGCAGGGTGATGTGAGGTTTAGTTCTGTCTCCTTGGTAGCCTATGCCCCTTTGGCCTCCACGCCTAGCACCTGCCTTGGGATCCCCTCGCCTGCTGGCGGGGCCCCGGCATTGATCACATATCTTGGGGAACCCAGGTTTCTTCTCTAGAGAGGGCCGAGCTCACGCCATTGGGAAAGAGACAGATCTATGGTACCAGCCACTATGAGGCTTCAACCTCAGTATGAATAGAGAGCTCAGGCAACAGCTGCAGGCAATTATATTGTGAGAAGAGGGTCCCTCTTGGTAAAAAGAGCAAGAAGGGCCAATATAGAATGCTCAGGTGCCTTCCCAGAGGGACCTCCACATAGTGGAAGGGATTAAATCCTTTTATGTCCTTTTAAATTGCTGCCAAACATTCAAAAAATTAGTTTGTAAATTTGTTTGGGATAAATGTATAATATGCTGTTGTAAAATATTAAAAAATTATAATGACATTGTAGAATAATATTATGTAAGGATATACTTTGTTCTAGGTATGGTAATTTAATTTTAAACTGGCCGTTAATTTCTTTTTGTATAGACAAGGCCTTAGTAACTTTCTTAGAATATTTAATTAAATTGCTTACAAAGACATTGGCTTTTCTTTAAGCTGAAACCCTTGATTACAATTTAATAAGCTAATATATTTAAGTAATTAAAATAGGTATCTTTATTTAAAATAAAGTAAATTATATCTGATTTTATAAACTGTAAATGTTGCCCCGCCTCTAGCTTAATGTAGGCGCCTATAAGAAGTTAGGTAGTAAATGGTGGCTTTTATTCTGTTTCTAGATTTTATTTGTATTTAATTATTTAAACACTAGTTTCTTATGAAACTTAATTTATATGAGATCTTGATTATATTTTAAAAGGCTAATTTATAAAGTCTGATACTTTATTAGTCTGATCTAAAAGTATGGCTATATTTAAGAAATATATTGTTTTTGCCCTTCTTACAGGCAAAAACCTTTATAATACTTAATATATATGTATAAGTAAAATATATTAATTTATATTTGATAAAGCTTTCTATGTGACTTCAAGTATCAATTGGCTTAATTAAATAAAAAAAATTTCTTTTAAGAGAGAACAGACTTTTGAACATATCGGGGCCCTATGAGATGCTCAAAAGTCACTCTCAGTCTTGAAATAACTTGGAAAGATTAAACACATATATGTATATATTTATATATATGCTTTAAAAATTATATACCTAAATTATCTTAAAGAATATCAATTATATTTAAACTGGATTATAGAATTAATCCTCTTTTAAAATCAGACCAATAACTAATATATTTTAAATTCTTAATTATTAGAGAAAACATAGCATTTTATTTTCTCAAAAATATATTTTTATACATTAGGTAATATAATTACTATATTTATAATTTCTTCTAATTTAATCTGTACTTTGAACTTTTAGAGCTTGTAAATTAAATATTTTTAGTAGTTCTTAGATTGATGACACTTTTATATTTCTAAGAGAAATACAAGACATAATCAATTAATGGCTTTAATTCTGTCCTCTAGATTTTTCTTATGAGGTAAATTTAAATTTTACTTTTTATTTGCTAGTAGCTCTGCTGGGGGAAGGGCATCTACCCCTTCCTCTATTAACAAAGGGTATAGTTAGTTATCTGGGCTACTTAGATCTTTATAATTAATATATTATTTATATTTTAATAATTTCTGAGATTCAAATCCAATTCTAATTATTTTAAAGCATTTATTTTGAATAAATTCTATGACAGAGATAAATTTACTTATATTCTTGAAGGCTTTAAAAGTCAACCTTTTAACAAACTTTATTAGTATTTTAAAAACAGCTCTTTATTATGGAAATGCGAATCTTGTTGCTGGAATTAGCTTGAATTTCTTTTAAGAAGACTTTTTCACCATTTCTCTTAGGAAAAATAACCAGTTCTGGGTTTTTAATTTTCTATAGCTTTTGCAGAGAGATTCTAGCTGAAGACAATCTAAATGTCTGAAATCAGACTATGCGCGCATTCTGTCTTACAGCTAAGTTCTCTCCCCACCAGCACAGAAATTCCAGACAATTTCTAAATTTTTAAGGCTTTTTCATGGCGAGAAAGGAAACTTTAAATTTGTATACTGGGAGAGTGGGCATCCATATTGGATCGTCACGTGTCTCTTCCTTCCCCCATATCCTGCTTACTTCAGGAGAAATATTAGTAACGGATCTGGCCAAATTTCTGTTTATGCTTAAAAGAAAGACAGCTCTCAAATTTTTTCTTTCTTTTATGCTTTCTAAAGTAATAACTTATACCTAATTTAGCCAAGATTCGCATTTCCCTGTAAGTTCTTTTATAATTCTTAAATGTAACTTTAAGTAATCTTATTGTAAGTAATCTTATTGTGGGAGAGCAGATAGCCCTGCCCTCTCCTGCCACTCCTGGTGTAATCCTTTTATAGTTAAACTGCTTCTACCTAGTAAAAGGCTAAACGTCCCTTCAGGAGTAGGTCTATATACCCCTGTAGGGATGGCTTGTGGTCCCAATTCTGGAGTTAATACATATCGCTTTATGGATCCAAGGTCCACGTCGGCACTTCCAGGGGTTGCTCGGAATAACTCCTGTATTCGTTTTGCTCCTGGGGCAGGCTGGATGCTGCGCAGCCAGTTGGCCTTGAGGCAGGCGGCACAGGGGCAGGAGGGTAAACAGATAGTGCCTCCATTATTTGCTGGGGCTGAGCTGGCCCCTTTCTGGAGTTTCCTGACTGCTGCTGAGGCAAGGGATTTCTCTGGATATCTGTCTTAGATTTACACTCATTTGCCCAATGTTTTCCTCTTTTACATTTAGGGCACAGTCCAGGTTGTTTGGGACCTCTGCCATTTCCTTTATTAACCCCTTTATTAGAGGGACACTGTTTTGCCATGTGTCCTGTTCCTCCACAAGTGAAACACTTGTGTGTCTGACCTCTCCCTGTGCTGAACTGTTGCTGAAGAATTCCTTCAATGGTGGTTCCCTTTAATGCGGCTGCAATAGCGACTCCTTGTATATATGAGGGACCAATATCTGCGCAAATGCGGATATAATCTGAGAGAGTCCCCTTTCTTTGACAGGGCCGTAATGCAGCTTGACAGGCAGCGTTAGCATTTTCATACGCCAACTGCTTAACTATTAACCTGCCAGCCTCTCTATCCACCACTACTCGGCCAACAGCCTGTAATAGCCGAGAGACAAAATCCTGATACTTTTCATCTGGCCCTTGAATAATCTTTGAGAGCTCCTCTGTTTTCTGACCAGAGGTGGGAAGCTTTTTCCAGGCTCTGATCCCAGCTCTATTAATTTGCCCATAAACTTCCTGGGGGTATTGAATTTGATTATGGGTATCAGCATAGTCTCCTTCTCCTACCAGCATTTCATAAGAAATATTAACTTGTGCAGCTCGATTACGAGCAGCTTGTTCCTTAGCCTTTTCATCATATTCTGATTTCCACAAGAGATAATCTCCTCCTGATAAACAAGCCTTGGCAATAGCTCTCCAATCATTAGGTGGGAGAGCCTCTGAGGCTATAGTTTCCAAGATGGTTAAAGTATAAGGAGAAGTGGGCCCATACTGAGCACAGGCTGTTTTTAACTCCTTCAGGATTTTAAAAGTAAGTGGGTCATAAGTACGCTCACGCTGTCCCGTGTTAGGGTTCACCCGTCCCATAACGGGGAAGGCCTGAATGCCTAAGTCCTCACCAGCCTTTCGTGCCTCCTGCAAAGCCATCTGGAGAGGGGAGAGTGGAACTGGCGCTGCACAGGGCAGCGGAGAGCGGCGGGAACGGCCCCCGCGGCTTCTCTTTTTCTTGCCAAGACGCTTTAACTCTTCTAAAAATTGTTCTAACACATCTTCCACATCACTACCCTCTTCAGTTCCAGCAGAAAAATAATCTTCCTCCTCTTTTGCCTGAACAACACCTGTATCATCATCTTTTTTAGACCCATTTTTTGTGCCAGTACACTGCTTCTCTTTCTTTCCTGGCTTAAGAGATGGTTGATTATGTTCATGCCTGGGATCTAGACAATCCCGTATCAAATTCCATAAGGAAAATGCATCCTGAATGAATTTTAAAAATTTTTTACTTGCTTGTCATTAACTTTAGTTCCTTTACTGTTGAGCATAGCCTTTAACATTTGCCCATAAAGGGCATTTTCTCTAGATTCTAACTGTCCCATGCTTTACTCCCAACTATCAACAAAATGCTCCTCCCTTACCTTATCGAGTGCACTCTTTATCGGGAGGAGATCCTCACCTTCTGCTTCCCAAGTCCTCAGGTCCCTGGTCGGGCGCCAATTTGTCAGGTCCAGCCTGACGATTGAACCGGGCTGAGGTAGGGAGGTGGGATTTGAGAAGAGAAAGAAAGACAGGACAGTGGGATTCGGGAGGTCCACAGCTCTCGAGAAGCTCTGGCAACTTTTATTAGTAATACAGTGCTTTTTATACATAAGACACTAAGCAGGGAATCACTCACAAGGAAAACATTCTTTGTTTCTCTAAAATCACTACTGGAGGGATAAGTTGAAGGACAGGTTTCTTGTTACAATAAATCTCACTAGTTGGGTACATATTTCTTGGTAAGCCATGAAAGTAGCTCTTATCCTACTGATAGCAGTCATATAAACAAACCCTGGGAAAGCTCTGTAGGCAGGGCCTGCTCTCGTTATACTGATTAGTTGCCATCCAAACAGGCCTGGGAAATCTGTGCGGGTAGGTGCCAGCCTTGCTAGCCCCTACAGGTGCAAGGACCGTGTCAGCTTACAGCCCGTTCCCCACATAAGTGAACTGCTGAGTTATGAAGTATATCATGTTTAGCTTTAGTAGATACCAGAAAATAGTTTACAAGTGGTGTATACTGGTAAGTATACACTCCTATCTGCAGAGTTTAAGAGTGACTACACATACAATACTTAATACTGCAAGGCTTTAAATCTTAGCCATTCTGGTGGTGCACAGAGGAATCTCATTGTGGTTTTGAGTTGCATTTCCCTTATAACTACTAAGGCTGTGCTCGCTTTCAAATGGTTAGCAACCATTTGGACATCCTTGTGAAATACTATTCAAGTCTTTTACCCCTTTTTCTGGGAAAGTAGTTGCCTTTTTTATCTCTTTATAGGGGTCTTTTCTATATCTTGGAATAGAAAAGATAAAAATATAGTGTAAATATGTTCTCCCACTCTGTGGTTTGCATTTTATTTTTCTTAATAGTATTTTAATGAACACAAGTCCTTAATTTTTATGACCTCCAATTGAACATCCCCCCTTTATGATTTGTGCTTTTAATTTTCCATCTAATAAATTGTACCCTCTGCCAAGCTTATGCAGATATTTTCCTGTTTTCTTCTAGATGCTTTGCAGATTTACCTTTCACATTTAGAACTACAATCCATCTAGAATTGATTTCCGTGTGTGGTGTAATGTAGGGTAAAATTAATTTTTCCCATTTAGATATCCAATTAACCCAGTACCATTTATTTACTGAAAGGATTATCTTCTCCACACTGCACTACATTGTTCCCTTGTCATAAATCAAGTGACCTTATATAATTTGTTTATTTCTAGACTCTATTCTGTTCTATTTGTTTATTTTTGTGTCAATACCACAGTATCTTAATTATATCACTTTGTAATAAGCCTCACTATACTAGTACAGTGGTGCAAGGGTTCCAGCTTTGTTCTTCTTCAAAAATGTCTTGCCTTTCCTTATCCTTTTGCATAGCCATATAAATTTTAGATTCATTTTTCCAGCTTAGACATACACACCTCTGCTGTAATTTTGATTATAATTATGTTGAATTTACAGATCAATTTAGGGAAATTTTACATTTTTACAATATTTCAATACATTAACATGGTATATATATCCTCTGTCCCAGAGGAGAAGAGAGAGAACAAATGATCAAGAACCTATTTGAAGAAATAATGACTAAAAACTTCCCTGATCTGGTGCAGGAGAAAGACGCACAAGTCCAGGAAGTATAGGGTCCCAAATAAGATGAACCCAAAGAGGCCCACACCAAGATACATCCTAATTAAAATGCCAAAGGTTCAAGACAAAGAGAGAATCTTAAAAGCAGCAAGAGAAAGAAAGTTAGTTACCTACAAGGGAGGTCCCATAAGACTGTCAGCTGATTTCTCAACAGAAATATTTCAGGTCAGAAGGATTGGCATGAAATATTCAAAATGATGAAAAACAAGGACCTACGACTAAGACTACTTTACCCAGTAAGGCTAGCATTTAAAAAAATTGAAGGAGAGATAAAGTATTTCCCAGATAAGAAAAAGCTGAAAGAGTTTGTAACACCAAACCAGTATTATAAGAAATTTAAAGGGACTTCTTTAAGGAGAAGAAGGAGGAAGAGGAGGAGGAAAAGAAAAAAAAAAGAGGAACGTAGTTAAAAGAATAAAATAGCAATAAATATGTACCTATCGATAATCCCTTTAAATGTAAATGGCTTAAATACTCCAATCAAAAGGCATAGGGAAGTGCCTTTTGGGATAAGAAAACAAGACCCATATATATGCTGTCTATAAGAGACCCACATCAGAATGAAAGATACACACAGACTAAAAGTAAAGGGATGGAAAAAAAGATATTTCTTGCAAATAGATATGAAAAACAAAGCTGGGGTAGCAATACTTATATC
This sequence comes from Eptesicus fuscus, assembly GCF_027574615.1. NCBI lineage: Eukaryota > Metazoa > Chordata > Mammalia > Chiroptera > Vespertilionidae > Eptesicus > Eptesicus fuscus. Next base: position 83,115,361 of record NC_072479.1, read on the forward strand.
TGACAAAATGGACTTTAAAACAAAGGCTTTAGTAAGAGGCATAGAAGGACACTACATAATGATAAAGGGAACAATCCAATGAAAATATAGCCTTCGTAAACATTTATGCATCCAACATAGGAGCATTTAAATATCTGAAGCAAATCTTGATTAATATAAAGGGAGAGATTGACAGTAATACAGTCATAGTAGGGGATTTTAACACCCCATTGACATCAATGGAGAGATCTTCCCGTCAGAAAATCAACAAGGAAATGGTAGCCTTAAATGGCACACTAGATCAATGGATTTAATCAGTATCTTCAGAGTATTTCACCTCAAAGTAGCAGAATATACATTCTTTTCAAGGCACATAGAACATTTTCTAGGATAGACCACATGTTAGGACACAAAATAAGTCTCAATAAATTTAAAACGACTGAAATCATATCAGGCATCTTCTTTGACCATAATGGTATGAAACTTGAAATCAATCACAAGAAAGAAAGTGAAAAACACACAAAGACAGGGAGGCAAATAACATGTTACTAAACAATGAATGGGTTAACTATGATATCAAGAAATAAATCAAAAGATACCTTGAAACAAATAAAAATGAGAACACAACAACCCAAAATCCATGGAGTAAAGCAAAAGCAGTCAAAAGAGAGACATTCATAGCATTACAGGCCTATCTCAAGAAATAAGAACAATCTCAAATAAACAATTTAACTTTACACTTAAAGGAACTAGAAAAACAATAACAAAGCCTAAAGTGAATACAAAAAAAAAAGGAAATATAGTAGAACCTTGGTTCTAGAACTTAATTTGTTCCAGAAGGCTTTTTGAGAAGTGATTTGTTAAAAAAACGAATCATTTTCCCCCTTAGAAATGATGTAAATTGAATTAAAATGTTCCAGACCCCAAAAGATTCCCTGTTTTAACCTTTTTTATATATTGTACATGTCTAATATACTGTTTATCAATAAACACTTCTTTTCTTAAATTTATCTAACCACCCCTTACTAGCCTTAAATAACTCAGCATGCAGCATCTTTGCTTTTTTATATATCATTGCCTCTGAAATGCTATCACCAGCTAACTGCTTTTCCTTTATCAAAATCAACAATTTTTCTACCTCTTTAATTGTCTGTGATGGCTGTTTTGTGAGCACTTTCACACCCTTATCAATATTAGCACTCTTGATGACCTCTTTATGTTTTTAAATTGTGCTAATTGTTGATTTGCTAACAACAAAAGCATCCTCTCTTTTGTTTGTTGCCTGAGAGACAATTTTTGTCATGCTGAGGTATCGCATAAAAGGGTTCTCAGGTCGAAAACCTGAAAACCAAAGTTTTGTTCCACAATTGAGACACTTTTTCCATGAACAACTTAGTCAAAAACTGAATTGTTAAGATTGGAGACATTTGAGAATCAATGTTTGACAGTAATAAAGATCAGAGCAGAAATAAATGAAATAGATTCTAAAAAATAATGCAAAAGATCAATGAAACCAGTTGGAGGATAGCTCTGGTCACCTCCACATCCATGAGCATCTCCAGTAATGTCCCACTATCCCTTCCATGGCCCTGCCTGTTCCTATCTACAGTTTATGACCCTACAGAGTCATCCTCTGTGTCACTCAGCATATTTAGATCATATGGAGCCCCAGGCATTCTGGTCCCAGTTTTCAGTGAGTCCTGGTGGGAACCTCCTCCAGGCAAAGTGGAAGGTGAAGATCTAATCTACTGCAGGAAGAAACTTTAGCTACCAACAGAGTGACTTACTCCAGGTTCCCACTCCTCTGTCACCACTTCTTTAGGTGAATAGGAAGGTTTCCAACCCTACTGTATGCCTACTTTGTTTTTTACAAGTCCTATTGCTTTTTCCTGGTCAGATCTGTGACTAGTTTACAGAGTGAGACCTCACACACTACCGCTCCCTCACATCCTTGCCTTTGTTTTTTTCACTCCACTAATTCCCTGGCAGTCTTGTCCATGTTCAAACCCTATTCTGACCCTATTGCACATTTGGCCTCATGCTCTGGACAAGAGGAAAGGCCAAGTCCCAGGACCTGGTCTGTAGTGGGTCCTGTCACATGGGTCTTCAGTGGCAGAGTTCCAGGCTCCATCACACACACACACAACTCACTGTGGGGGCTGGAGGACAGAGCCCTCTAACCTGCACCCTCCTGTGGTAGGAAGCATAGGCACGCACTACCAGCAGAATTCTTAAATTGCCTATCAGTAAAAATTTTCCCTCTTGAAAGAGAAAGGTTAAATGGAATGACAGATCACAGGTTCATTCTCTCCTTTTGTGTCTTGTCTGGTCTCCCTCCCCTCTCTCAGCCCTGTCTGGAGCTGATTTCAATTTCTCAGACCCTGAAGGGAGAGAGAAAAAAAGCAGCAACCCACAGGGCTGCAGAGAACAAGCAGTTATTTGCCAGGAGGGAAGGAGATGCAGTGGGGGTTTCCATGAATGAAGATGGGGGCTGCAGAGTGGGGGAGTAGGAGGAGCCCCCTCAAGTTCCTCTGAGCTGAGTCCTCCCTCACCTTCATATTCATTCCACACATGCCCTGGGACATGAGCTGCTGCGAATAATTAATCTTTATTGTCTGCAGACACTGTGTTCTGCTTTTGCCATGACTATCAAGTCTCCAGTACAATTTTGGATTTAATTACAGCTCTATTTCGAGGGAATAAAAAACACCCTATGTCAGAGGCACAGATAATTGGTGATGCCAGGTGGAACTGAGACATGGGTTCTGGGGACCAGAATGGTTGCTTCCGGCTGATTCAGATCTCACAAACCATTCAGCTGGGCTTTGGTTGGGTTCAGGCCTCCCTCTATCCCAGCTCCAGAATTAAATTTAACCTGATGCTGGAGTATAGAGATGGGAGGAGGTGACTTTGACATGTGCATCATACCAGCTCCTAACCATTCTCCCCAACCCCGGCTGCTCCTTCATTCCCAGTGTCATTACACCAGGCCAGGATCTATCACTATGGCCTTGTCACTAGATTCCTTCGGCCTGGGCAACGGCCTGGATTTCAGCTTTAGACTTTCCCTGATTCTTGTGATTAAGCTGTTTGTCCTGAGGCAAAGGGGCTCTGCTTCTGAGGGTGAGACCAATGCTTCTGACAGGAGGCACCAGGAGATGTGACTCTTGGCAGGAGCAGGTTGGATTGTGGGATCAGCTTTGGGCAGCTGGTCCAGGAACGTGATGTCTCATGGATACAGAGAGAGAGGAAAGTGATGGGAAGAGAGTTAGGGGAGAGGGGACCAGAAAGGAGAGGAGAAAGGAAAGGATGTTTTGTCCATCACAGAGAGCCTGGGTCAGCAAGAGAAGTAAGCAGGACCCAGAGTGGCACAGGGAGCTGTCTGGGAGGGAAGACCACAGTTAGGGCCAGACACCTGAATGTTTCCTTGACCATCCCAAGTGGCCAGCAAAGTTTAGAGAGGTGACATGAGTCAAAGTTGGAGGTGTCCAAGAGAAAGTCTCTCAGCTATATGAGTTAGTTATTTATGGGTAATCTTGATTAAGTTAGCTTTACAGTTTTGCATGAAAAGTCATAATTTGTGTCCATTTTTTACAGTAAGACCTAAAATTATTAGCCAACATTTAAAAAGTACAAAGGGGAGGAAAATAAGAAAGGCTAAAGCAATGGAAGCAGAGGGGAAAATGCAGTTGATGATTGCTGTGGAATCAGGGAGAGGAGAGACCCTAAGATGTACTAAGAGAGAGAAGTAATAAAGAAACTGAAGTGGTGACAGGAAGTGAGACAGCTGCTGAGGTTCCAAGAGAGGCAGAGACAGAAAAAAAAAGAGAGAATGATGAACAATAATGTCTTCCCCAAAATCAATTATGTTTGCTTCCTCCTCTTGGTCATCATCAGCCTCCTGTCTTAGCCCCACAACTGGCTGCCATGTTAGCTACGCTTGGAAATATCAATCGCCATGTATTCTATTGTATCTATGTGAATGGCTCCCCTTAGAGTTATGCACTGAGGTTGTTCTGCCTCCACCCCACCCATTGTCCTTTAGTTAACCTCTCTTGATGTGCTCTGGCGGTGCTGATGGCCTAGGGAGCAGCATGTTTCCATCCAGGGATGTGAGTGCCTCAGAGCTGGCCATGACATTAGAGGACCGGTCCTGACCAGGCTGTGCCAGGCTACATCCTGGGTACCATGCCCCATTGTGGAAAATACCATGTCCATATATATGAACCTACAGGCCTTAGGTGATTAGAAGAAGAGAGTTTTCCTGCCATAGCACTCAGTGAACAGCATTAGGCAGTTTTCATGATTTCATGTGTCTTTTGTCTTCCCAATGAATTGGTAAGCTATTTCAGGACTGGGCTCTCTCCTGTAAAGTCTCTTCAATTATAACATTTTATTCATGTGGATGAGAAATATTGAATTCAGAAGGTGTATCATAAGGACAATTATTTCAATGGGGAAAACAGGTTAAGGACTAGAGAAATTCAGCCTTTTAATGAAAAAAAAAAGATTTTTTTTCCTGTAGAAAGTTTTCAAGTAAAGCCTTTTTTATAGCTGTAAGTGGGTAGCTGTAAAACCCAAACATCACCAAGCAAATGTAGCTCTGATTACATAGAGCTTTTGCTAAAGAGACATGCCCAGCCTTTTCCTCCATCAGCCATTATCCTAACACAGGCTTTGTGTACATTCTCATCAACTGATCCTGTGCATTTGTCCCACAGCACCTTGCGGGACCTTCTGGCAGGTGCAGCAAGTATTAGTATATGCGACTCAATTTGTAGGATCCAGGAAGTGGGCTTCTTGCCTCTTTGCATAATCCTCCCCCCAACACCCTCTCCCTGTGGGTACTTTAACCTTCTTCTGTACAGTATGCTCTGTTCCTTACTCTGAGATGGAGCTTACAGTATGGAAACCTCAGGCATGGGCATAGATTGAGACTAAAGAGCAAACACAGGGCAGAGTGTTCAGAGCAGGAGGGGCAAGGTAAAATTGCAGCCAGCCTGACCGATCTGTGACTGAGCCTGATTTCCTTGGTCATCTCCCACTGCAAAGCATCTCCTTCCCCAAAGCCTCTCACCTGCATCAGCTCATACTTAAAACTCAGCTCTTTATTCAGGCATCACCCTTTTGTGGCAGGTGTAAGCATCCCCCCTCTGTGCTTCCACCACTGTCTTTCCCACATCACATTGAATGTTTCTCTGTTGCTCGCCTGCTTCAGTGTCACATGAGCTACACCAAGGGGAGAACTAAGCATTCTTCCTCTGTATTTCCTGTACAAATGCCTGTAGATAGTGGACTCTTGATCAATGCTTCTTTTGACCTGAATTTAAAGGTGGTATAGTAGAAAGGGTATGGGCCTAGGAACCAGATGTGGCTTTCATCACCACTTCAGAATTTGCTAGCTTTGTGATCGTGGGAAAACGGTATAACTCTGAGCCTCATCAGCACAAATGGGCCTATTAAAGCAAACCTCAGGTGGCTGAGGGGACTTTGTGAGATAATGAAGACCTCCGTCAGCACAGGTGTTCCCTCGTCGTGTGTAATACCACAGGGAAACCTATGGCGGAAGCTCATGATGACTCATCAGCCTTCCAAGTATGTGCTGTGCATGCAGCTGTTCATACACCTTCTCCATGGAAGGCCCAGAGGAACTGTCAGCCAGTCCAAATCAGAAATGAGAATAGAAGGTGACCAGTTTGGGGGATGTCTCAACCCTGCAGATACACAGCGCCTTCCAATCTCCTTGTCTCTTTCCTTAGTAACTATCTTGAGTTGTGTTTTATTATCCTCAGGTCTGAAAAAACCACTTGAGCTTAAAACTTAGATCTCAAACTAGATTTAAATCTCATAGCCTCTGCTCTCCCCAGGAGTTTCAGGGTGAGGTGAGGTAAGGGAGTGTTACCGAATGTTTGTGTGCCCCCAGATTTCACATGGTAAATCCTAACACCCAATGTGTTGGAATTTGGAGATGGGGACTTTGGGGATAATAAGGTCACGAGGCTAGAACCCTCATGAATGGGATTAGTACCCTAAAATTAGAAACCTCAGAGAGTTCCCTCACTCCCTTGCACCTTGTGAAGATGCAGTGACACGATGATAATCTGTGAACCACAAAGCAGGTCTCAGCAGACACTGAATCTGCCAGCACCTGGATCTTGGACTTCCAGCCCCAGAACTGTGAGAAATAAATTCCTGTTGTTTGTCAGCCACCAGTCTAGGGTGTTTTTGTTATATCAGCCTGAACAGGCTAAGAGAGAGAGGTTGGGGGATTCTACCCTGGTTGCACTTTTCATAAGCAGTTCTGGAGTGGAGAGGAGCTGAATCTAAACTGGGAACATAACATTTCACCTCTCTCTCCCAAGTCTAGCTCCTCCGGGGTTGTACCAGGCAGGGGGCTCAGAAAGGAGGTAGTGCTGCCAAACGGTGACAAGTTGATGGGAGAGCTTCCCCTGGTCTTGATCTGAAATGCCTGTGCTAAATCTCTGAGTGTGTCTTCTTGGCCAATAAGGATTTGGGGTATGTTTCTGGAGTGTAGAACACCAGACAGGAAATAGCATGTGCAAAGGCACAGAAGCACAAGAAAGCCTGCTCAGCTGTGAGGCAGACAGCACTTTGGAATGGCCAAGGCAGTACTGGTATGAGGGGCTCATAAAACAGGCAAAGGTCAGACTGGGGGGAAAAACAAAAACAATTACACTTTCCTAGCAGGCAAAATAAGCTGGGTTTTATCCAATAATGATGGGGAAATCATTGGAGGACATTTAGGCAAAATTGGGAAAATCTCCTAAGTAGGTCTTGGAGGACGGATCAGAGAGGGTGAGATTGGAGGGCAGGAGACCAGTCTCGTGGCTCTGCTGATGAGCTTGACTGTGGTGCTGTGCAGATCCTGCCTCCCAGGATGTTCTCTGCCAGATCCCTTCAAGCAAAGGTCCCCCTACTAACTTCCAGGTCACTTCCACCTGCCCTACTTGCTGCAACTTTCTTTCCAAAGCTGCCCGAACACAGGTGGGCTAGGGAAATTGTCAGATGCACTGCTCCAGGCAGCCTGTGCTGCCAGCAAGAGAAGGGAGGCCTTCCTTTTATGGAAGGCCTGGGATTCTTCCTTGGCAACAGCTCTAAGGTCCTTGCTTAGTAACGGAAGATTTCCCCCTCCCACTTTTCAAGTTCTCCCAACAGGAGCTCCCACGCAGGCCCCACCAACTCTCAGCCTGCCAATGGCACCCCCTACTGGGGCTGCAGAAGGAACTCTCAGCTAGGTCCCTTTGAGCACATCCTGGTACACACACACACACACACACACACACACACACACACACACACACGAAGAATGACTCTACCAATGGAGAGAAATGCATGTTGGGAGGCCAGAGGACAGCACTGGAACCAATGTGATGAAAGGCATTGACCTGAAGGTGTTGGAGCCACACAAGACCATGCAAAACTAGGGACTCCTAAATTCCTACTTTGCCTCATACCTACTTAGTGAATTGGACAGATTATTTAACCTCTCTGAGGCTCAGTTTCCCCCCAACTGTACAACTGTAAAATAGGAATAATACTTACCTCTCAGGATTGTTTTGAGAATTAGAGATAACATTATTGTTATCAACATTCCTGCCTGTATCAGCATTTGAGACCTACTAAAAGGATCCCTTATCTCGCCTTCCACACTAAGATGTTTTAAATATATTTTTATTGGGTTCGGAGAGGAAAGAAGAGAGAGAAAGAAACGTCAATGATGACAGAGAATCATTGATCAGCTGCCTCTTGCACGACCCCACTGGGGATCCAGCCCTCAATCCAGACATATGCCCTGACTATGAACCAAACCATGACCTCCTGGTTCATAGGTTGATGGTCAACCACTGAGCCACAGCAGCCAGGCAGTAAGATGCTTTTAATGTTTTATTTATTTCATATGTTGAAACCCTACTAAATTCAGAGAATTGTCATACCCATTATAGGAGATAAAATATATAAGATAACCCTATACTGGGATTGTTTACAAAGAATGTCAGATGGAGGGTTTTGCTTAGAAGCTAGATTTTAATATTCAACTCCATTTATACCTCCCTTAATGTGTCTTTTCAGACTTGACTTTTAGGGCCTGTGGTTGGTCTCCTAAGGGGAAAGGAAGGATAAAACTACATTGTTCAGCTTAACCCTACACCAGAAAATCTTAATATATAGTGCTTTGGTGATGTTTAAAAGTGTGAGTGAAAAAAGGGTTCAAGTTATTATAAATCAGCCAGGTGATGTAATAGGAAGAACACCCCCCACACACACACACACACACACACACACACACACACACACACACACACACACACACACACTACCACCACCACTTCCTTGAAACTTATGAGGTGAATTGCTAAACACAGGATCTTCAGAAAGACATTTGACTTCTTTGCAAATGACAGTTGTAATCTGCTGTCAAATCATGGAAGAATCATTGAATCCAATAAAATAATAGTCATAAATATTTCATAAAAGAAAATGCTAACTCTCTAACAGAAGGTGATTGGTAATTTAAACGTAAGCCAGACTTTTTATGGAAGAAGGTTGGATGGTTGATATGTGAGATGGGGAAGGCATTTCTGGCCATAAAAGTTGGCAAGTGTCCCTCCTGGCATAAAGCAGGAGCTCCCCATGGCCTGTAGAGAGAGGACAGAGGCCTGTGTGTTTTTTTCTATCAAATGAAGCAGCCCAGCCTCTCCTCTAATACCCACTGACTGCCTCTGGCCCCTTTTCCCAGTGCCCAGATTAGTATTCTTTGTTCCTTGTCACTAACATTTCAGTAAGACTTGGCAGGCTACTAGCTGGTCATCACCTCCATCATCATTATACTGTACATGAAGGTCCTTTAAAAGAGGTTGGCCACTGCATTTTAGATTTACATTTGAAGCTCTTAATCTTATAGTCTTAGCTTTTCTAACCCATCAGTATCTATACTAATAATAGAGGAATATGCAAATTGGCCAGGACACCATAATGTAACGACCGAACAGCAGGGACCTGAGGCTGAATGGTACCTGGCCGGGGCGGGGGACCTCAGGCCACGCCCCCCACCTGGCAGGGCTTGAGGGGGACCTCAGGCCATGATACCTGCCTTACAGGACTTGATGGGGGAACCTCAGGCCACACCCCCACCCCAGCGCCAGGCTGGGGGAACTCAGGCTGCATCCCCTGCCCAGTAGGGCTTAACAGGGGCCCTCAGGCTGTGCCCTCCACCAGATGCCGGGCTGAGGGACCTGAGGCTATGCCCCCAACCCAGAGGGGCTTGATGGGGGTGAGGCCAACCAGGTCTGGGTCTCACCCAATGGGGGTAGGGCCGACCAGGTCTGTGTCTCCTGTGTTTTCGAAGTGCGTGTGGGTGGTAGGCAGGGACTTCACTCTAGGTCCTGCGGTGAGCCCCAGACTCTGACAGGAGGGAGATTTTCATATACATTTTACGAATTTTCTTTCATCTCTGACACTTCTATTATAGAGAAAGGGCAAATAGCAATATTAAAATATTTCCTCTAATTAATTCCCTTTCAATGTGCCCAAATTTTGTGCACTGGGCCACTAGAAATAAAATTTTTAAAAAATCATTGAGGATCCATCCTTTTGCTAAATACTTTAAATCTATTAGTACACTCAATCTCCACAACAACTCCATGAAAGAGGTTCTGTTATTATCCTCATTTTACTAATGAGGAAACTGAGGTATTAACCTTGAGTATCTTACTTGAAGTCACACAGTTAGTAACTGGAAGGCCCAGCTTTGACAACCATGCTCTTAACCACTCCCTTCTGACTATGGAGTTAGAACCAAATATGGAAATTCCTTTATGGGAAGGTAATCTTAAGGTCATTAGGGGATTCAGAAAGTTTTCTGGAAAGATGAACCTTCTTGTTTCATATATGAGTGGGAAACCTGGAGTTGAAAACAGAAGTGATGACTTGGTGGGCACCCTGATAGGAAGAGGGCTGGAATGCACTAGTCACACTCATCCTGGCACCAGGTCAATGAGTGGCCTTGGGCAGGACAATCCCTGTGAGCCTCAGTTTCATCCTCTGAAATATAAGAAAATTGGGAACAATGTCCTTTAATCTCCTTTCAGATTCAACTGGAAATTGATGTGATTTTGGGGGAATATGTTATTTTCAAGAAACCATAGAGGCCCCTTCTCTTGGAGGAAGATCTTCAACAACCCCTTCTTCACCTCTTTGGTATTTGGCTCCAAAACATTGAGTTGATATCTGTCATTAATCATAAGAAGATATAGACAGAGAGGATGAGGAAAAGGGAGAAAGATCTCTAGAAGCCCCTCCCTCCTTTTTTTTTTTTCCTTTAACTTTTCCTTCTGGCAGCCAAATAACAGAACTTGTCTCTGAGAGGCTTTCATGGTGTATAATTTAATGTCTATAAATAGATGACTGTTATTAACAAGCACACACACACGCACACACACACACACACATTTTTCCCTCTATTCAGACATCAGCAGAGATATTGTTGATAGAAGAAAAGAGATAAGCTGTTAAAAATGGGAGGCATCTTTTTCCCTCCTCTACCAGCTGGATGGCTGCATCTATTTCTTCCTCTACCTTTTGCTCTGAACTCATTCTATTCGTCTAGGTTTTATTTCCATCTCCATTCCTTTTATGCTGCTAAACCCCATCCTCCATTCTCTTACCGTGTTTTTTTCTAATACTTAACTGTCTAATCTTTATGCCTTAGTCTTTTCCTGATTAATGACCAGTTTCTGTACCCCATTCCAAAGGCAGTTTGAAACCTTACTAGTCTTCCCTAAAATTCCTGCTGACACAGGACACACAAGTATGGATATAACCACATTGGTAGAAAGAACTAGAAGACAAGGGTCACAGAGCTTCATATCAAAAGAAGAAACTATATCGAGAAACAGAAAAGACATGACTGACAATAAAATCTGCATGTCAGCTACTATTTATTACAGGAAAATTAAAAAGATGGTCAGGTCTGGTTGAATAATATAAGATGACAGATTCATTGATGATTAATATATTAGAATGTCCATTTATATGGCATAATACAGATTCCAAGGACCTTTTAAGTACATGATTTCAGTTGATCCTCAAACTAATAAACTAGAGGGCAGAGGGGACATTGAGAGTGAGTGTGTTCTCTTCCCTAAGATACCATAGCCCATGATGGCAAGTCTGGGGCCAACAACAGCTTTTGTGTGACCCTCAGGGAGTACTCAAGCATATGTCTTATCACCATCTTAATATTCATCACAATGATTTATGATGGTCTGCTTACTTGTCTTTCTCTTCCACTCTTCTGAGTTATTTGGTTGAATTCCCTGTGCTGGGAAAGTGCCTGACACAGGGAAGGAGGGCAATAAACATTTCTTTAATGGTGGAGTAAAGGAAAGGACAGTTCATGCATCTCCCCACAAAAGCCAATGTTAAACTAAGTGGTAAACAAAGTGAAGTTTGACTTGGGACACCTTCTTGCATCACCTCGCACCATCCTGTTTGCTTATAGGCTGACTACAAGAGCGACCAGGACTCACACTCCCCTTTCAACTGCATGGCCCCAGCCCCCAGACAACCTCAGCTCATTTACATCACATCCCCAATGCTGCATTCTGCCTTGTGTTATCAGGCCTTGCAATGTCTTTCCTGCTACCACATCTTCACCTTCTTAAGTAGCCAAGTCTTATTAAATTAATAATAAATTGCCTCATTCATTAATTAAAGGAGGGGAACTAATACGAATGAAAGGTCAATTGTATGTTTAGCATTATCAGAACCTCTCAAGATTTATACTTTAATCTTTATTTAATTGATGAGGAAACTGAGGCTCCAAGAACTTAGACAATTTATCAGAACACAGAATAGAAGGAAGGAAAGATGGTACAGGTAGCAAGTGATTGATCTGGGCTGCAAGAGCAAGCCTTTCTGGTTCCAAAGCCCAAGATTTTTCCAGTAAATTAGCCTCTTCCAATTCTAATTCCAATGGGAATGTCCTTTCGAATTCTAAGACAACATGATGGACTTAAGAAATCAATGAATTGAAAAATCTGCCCCTAGTCACCAGGCACATGTAATCATCATAATAATTCTTTGAAACGCGTTTAATCTTTTCTCTCAGAGATTATAAGGAATAATATGCATAGAGCTTATCCCTAATGCAGTTTTATTTACACACAAGGGGGCCTGTTATTAGTTCCATTTTTCAGGCTACGCATAAAGCGATTTCCTGTGTGACCCATGGCTACCAAGTGAGTTCGGATGGCTCTGGGGATAAGAGGCTAGTTCCTCTGATGAGATGCATGTACCCTGGTCCTTTCACTAGCCCAAAAAATGAAGTTTCTTTTCTTTGAGTTTGAAAGTAGATTTGTTATGTGTCCAAAAGGAGACCTGGGAATCAGCTGGCACACTCTATCAGTCAATGCTTCTGCCACTGCCCATTGAGTTCTAGGAGGATCCTGGAGTTCTGTAAAGTCCTAATGAGCCTTCTAGCAGGCAAACAAAGATGAATTATTTTCTCTCTTGTTTTGTTTCAACTATGCTCTCATTTTCACTCCCCCGCTCTTCCTGTTTGTTCTCACTCACACCCAGGTAACTCCTGCTGGTCCTTCAAAGCCCAGGATTCCTCACCTCCTCCAGAAAGTGACCTCTGACTATAACCACCTCCTACATTGCTATCTTCTTTGAATCCTCATTTCCCACATGGTCAAGCCTTTCTCATTGTTTCATATGTTTTTGATTGCTTACCAACTAGATTTTCAACATCTTTAAGATACAAACCTAAACACTAAAAACACTTTAAGTGGAGAAAAAATAAATTTCAATCCCTTGAAAACTGGAAATATACTAATGCTATGTGTGATAAACTGCTATTAATAGATTGATGTAAGCCTGTATTAATCTAAATTAATACCAGAAAGAATTCTTCATTATTCAAGTTTAGCAGACAACAGACTTTTGGGTTCCTGCCAACTGGGCCAGTGTCTCTTTGAAAGCATGCATTCATGACAAGAGGTCAGCCTAATGAGGACTTTGATCTGACATGAAGAGCCATGATCCCACACAGCTTCTAAAGCCACAGGGGAGTGGGGTCTGAGGCTGACGCAGAGCTGCAACTACCTGCAGTGTCCTAGACACCACACTGTCTAAATCATCACAGCACATTTAGGCTTGTGCCAAACGAGGCTGGAACTCACTACCTCTTCTTTTCCTGCAACCTGCCCAATGCCGGGCATCTGGGCTACAGCCCTTATCCAGGGCTGTCACCACCCTGGAAAAGATGTCACTTGGATGGAGGGTTCCCACACAGGGGGTTATGCACTCTGGTGAGCACCAGGAAAGATGCCATATTTGGAAACTAGGATTCTGACATCATTTTCTCATGGCTGGGGCACATCCTGTGCATGGGCCCTCCCCCTGACCCCCAACCACACCCCCGTGTCTCTCTTCTTGCTCAGATTGTGTAGGACATGGGTAGAATAGCACGTGGCTGACAGCATCACAGTCACAAGCATAAGCTGCCCTCTTGTGTGTTTGAATTTTAATATAGAAAGTTATGTATTGGCTAAAGATAACATTTGAATCAAATGTCCTCTAGAACCAGACCACAGTGAGGCTGTAACATTACAAAAGAAAAGACAGAGAAGTCAAGATCTAGAATTCACATCAGTTAGAACCTCCTGGTTTCCGGTTTTCAAAGCTGTAGGGAATTCCTGTCCTATGCGCCTTGTAACAAGACTATCAGAACTATTCTTTAGAATAACAAAAGCTTTCCTGAGGGAAACTGTCATTTCATACCTGGCTTTCATGTGGATGAAATTATGTGTGTGAAATTAACTGCCTAGGCCTGCAGGGATTAGGGAGTTTATAGATAATTCCTGTTTCTGTTCTTCAGCGAATGTCTTATTTTTTTTTTCCCTCTGCCTGTATACGTGTATCATTCAGTAGACAACTATTGAGCCTAGAAAAATTAGCAATTGTGCCTATATCAACTCTTTTTATTTTTTCATAGTTAATGTTTAGAACTATTCTTTTGAAATGCTAAGAGACTCTGAAATATTCAACAAACAAACTATTAGGTTGAGAACCTAAGTGTCAAACTACAAAGAAACAACATAGCGATTTGCCATTTGCTAGACGGAATATAGAGCTACCTTGCAGGAGACAAAACAATTCAAAATAAACTCTGCCTGACAATAGACCTATGAGCAGATCCTACAAAAGGGCTAAGTCACAACAGTAAACAATAACAAGAATAGTTTCCTTGTTTGAGACAAGCTGGTTTTCAGTCTGAAACACCTTTCACAGGCAATGATCTCATTTCATGCTGTAATCACTGAGATGGGCAGAAGATATCATCCCACTTTATAGGTGAAAAAATTGAGTCTCAGAGAGGTTTAATAACTTGCCTAAAGCCACACAGCTAAGAAATGACCAAGCCAATGCTAAAACTACAATTTTTTTACTTCAAATTCAGGGCTGTTTTCATCATACCATGCTGCAAGTGGAAGGCATTACATAACCTCCAATTGTCCTTCATTTCTAGGTAATCAAGGAATATCTCCTGTGGCACTTCTTTTCCTGGCTCACTTAGCCTCGATTACACATTTTTATTACCACAGTGCTCTTTTGATAATAACTCTATTGATCAGGCCCTTATAAAACAAACAAACAAACTAACTAAAACAACACTTTGCCCTGGCCAGTGTAGTTTAGTTAGTTGAATGTTGTCCCATGCACCAAAAGGTTGCTGGTTTGATTCCGGGTCAGAGCACATACCCAGGTTGCAGGTTTGGTCCCCAGTTAGGGTATGTACAGAAGGCAACTGATCAATGTTATATATATATATATATATATATATATATATATATATATATATATATAATCTTTCTCCGTCCCTTCCTCTCTCCCTAGAATCAATAAAAACATATTAAAAAAAAAAAACTTTCAGCTAAGAATTTCAAAGCAATTTTACCCCAGGGAAAATCCAGACCCTGAGGAGCTAAGCCATTTTATTTCAGTCCCTGTGGTAGCACTACAAGAAGGACAAAGTGTCTTATCTTCTTCCATCCTCTAATGAATCCCAGAATAGGGGTCGGCAGCCCATGACAGAGATGTCTTGCTAATGCTGGATATGGTGTCAGTCACAGGCAGAACCATCAGACAAAACCCCTTGTCAGGGCTCCTCTTTCTCCTCAAATTCAATGAAATATTTGTAAAAAAGTTTGAAAATGGAAACGTGCTATATAAACGTAAAGCATTATTGTCACCTTCGTATTTTGGGGGCACTAACAAATACTTTTTATCTTACTCTCCCGCATGCTGCCTCCTCTGTTTGCCAGTCCAGCACCTGTTTTGTATATAGTAAAAACAGGCTGATATTATTATTTATTTTTACACCTTCAAGATATTCTTTCTAGGGGTCCTAAAGCTGAAAAGATATAATTTAATTAACCCATCATCGTGACATGCCAAAAATGCTTGGGGCTCATACAGTAAACCTTGTTATAAGACTGACCCTACCTATGCACTCAAGAGTACTCAAGACTCTCTAGAGCTGTTAGTTGTTTGTAGAATACAGCTGCTATTTCTCACGTATCCACATACAGTTCCTCCTTCTGAACTATACTGCACTACTCCACATTTGTCTGCCAAGTGTCCCCTACAACAGAGCTTAGGAGTCATCTCTTCTGGGAAGATGTCCCTACTGAAGACCCCCCAAGTCCATCCCCACCCATAGACTAGCCTGCCCCTCCTGTAATCACTGATGTCCTCCTGCTTCCTCACTCTGGTGTTAAACTCTTGGAAGCCGGCATATTATTGGGTTCTGTATCCCAGCACCCAGCACAGTGCCTGGCACACTGGTGGTGCTCAGTCCATGCTTGTTAAGTGAATGTTTGGTGCCAAGAGCTATTGCAAGAGAACCTGGAATGATAAACAAAAAAGCCTACTCAAGACATGCTCTCCAAAAGTCTTGGATTCTGGGTGTCCTCGGCTCCCAAAGGGATAGTCCTGAAGTATTTCCCATGTCTTCCTTTCCAGGGAGTATAGCCAGGCCATTCAGTAATTTCTGTGGGTCAAGTACCTGCCATGGCTATTCATAAATGGAAACTGCCATTCAGTGATGATAATTTTATCTCCCTCCCCTTATTTTAAAAAAGTAATAATGTATGGGTACACATACAGACAAGCACATAAATCCATTAATACAGTTTAACAAGTACATGCATACAATAAAGAGAACACCCACACGTCCACCACTTGGGACAAGAAAAGGAAGACTGCCAGCATCACAGACAATCCCGTGGGCCCTTCCTAACAACAACTTTGCCCTTTCTTCGTACAGGTAACTTCCATGTTGACTTTTATGATCAAAATTCTTTTTTAAAAAATATATTTGTATTGATTTTAGAGAAGAAAGGAGAGGGAGAGAGAGACATAAACATCAATGATGAGAGAGAATCATTGATTGGCTGCCTCTTGCACATCCCCCACTGGGGATCGAGCCTGCAACCCAGGTATGTGCCCTTGACCAGAATCAAACCTGGGACCCTTTAGTCCGCAGGCCGACACTCTATCCCCTGAGCCAAACCAGCCAGGTCAATCAAAATTCTTTTGTCTTTTTTTTTGTGTGTGTATGGGTTTTACCACTTACATATGCAAACTCTAAACAATAAAGATTTGCTTCCCGTTTTTGACGTTTGTATAAATGGAACTATTCTGTGTCCTCTCATTCAGCATTGGGTTTGTGAGATTCACCCATGTACCTGCATGTATCAGAGCACCATTATTGCTGTATAGTATTCCATTGTTTGAATAAACTACAAGGCAATCAGCTGTTCTATTCCTGATGGGTATTCGGGTTGTATCCAAGTTGTAGTTATAACAAACAGTGCTGCTATGAACATTCATGTGTTACTTGATGCACATTTCAACAAATTTACTAGGGTATGTATATATTTCCAGGTAATATATTAAATAATGCCAAACTGATTTCCAAGAGGTTGCACCAACTTACACTCTCATCAGCAGCCTGGAAGAGATCCCAATGTTCATCGCCTCTTCGTTATAAGGCTTTCTGAACTTTTGCCCATGGAATGGGCATGGCAGGAATCCCATTGTCATTCCATTTGTTTTCACTGATTAATAATCTTATATTTAGCCGAAACCGGTTTGGCTCAGTGGATAGAGCGTCGGCCTGCGGACTGAAAGGTCCCGGGTTCGATTCCGGTCAAGGGCATGTAAAAAATCAATAAAATATATATTAAAAAAATAATAATAATCTTATATTTAGTGACAATCATATTTGCTTCTATTTTAGACTTTTACCCATTTTTCCTATTGGGTTCCCTGCCTCTTAGTGATTTGGGAGAATTCTTTAAACATTTAGAATATTAGCCTGTATTTTATGTATGTTGCAAATATTTTCTCCCATTCTATGGTTTATACTCTTACCATATTCATGTCGCCATTTGATAAAGAGAATGTCTCATTTTTTTATGTAGAAAAAAGTATTTAAAAAATTTTGGTAGTGTTTTTCGGTCTCATTTAGGAAATCCCCAAAGACCATGACAATATCTTTCCTTATTGATTTTTCCTTCCACCTATAATCTTTTAATCACTGAAATCAACTCTTTTAGCATGGTTTGAGGTAAAGATCCAACTCCATTTTTTCCATGTGGATACCTAACTGTCCTAGCAATTTCTTTAAAAGTCTTTGAACTACTTTTCTCTCTGATCTTGATATCTGGTAGAGCCAGTGAGTTCTTCTTCAAGAGTGTCTTGGACAATCTTATTAATTCTTTGTATAGCCATTTAAATTTTAAAATCTGTCTGCCAAGTTAAAAAAATATATATATATATCAAACAAATTCATGAAGTTTGCTTGGTTTTGCATTCAATTTATAACTATTTGAGGACAAGTTACATCTAGTCTGATTCATAAACTTGGTGTATCTCGCCACTTATTTAGTTTTCTTTTATCATGTTTCTCAATAACACAATAATTTTCTCTATAGATGTCTTAGACAAAAATATTTTGTTAGCTTTATTTCCAAGGATATCATCTTGTTTTGTGTGTTTTATTCTACTATAAACAGTAGCTCTTTTATTTAATTTCTAATTTTTTGCTCAATTATATGAATTAAATGTGTTGTTTTAAGTATTGAATGTGAATACTACAATCATGCCAAACCCTTGTAATTATTATAATAAACTCTCTATGAATTCCTTTGAATTTTCTACACATAGTTGTATCATCTGTGAATAGTGACAGTTATTTCCCTCCACTTTCCAATTCTTATACCTTGTATTTTTTTTATTGTTTTATTGAGCTGGCAAGGAAATCCAGAACAAAGCTGAATAGAAGTAGCAATAGTGGGAATTCTTATTTTGTTCTAAATTTCCAAATGAAAACTCCTAAGGTTTCAACATTGAGTTTGATCTTTGCAAAACGATAGGAATAGATACTCTATAAAATTAAGAAAATTTTATCCTATTCATATTTTGCTTTGAGTGTATCATGAATGAATATTGACTTTTCCCAAATACTCTCTTTTCATCTCTGTGATAATCACATCTTTTTTTTCTCATTTTTTTCTGTTAATGTAGTGAATTACATGAATTGCTGTCCCAAAATTTCACTAATCTTACATTACTAATATAAGCCCAAATTAGACCTGATGTATTTTTTATGTATCTTGCTTGGTTTGGTTTACTAATTGTAGTTTATGTTTTCATTTACATCCATGAGTGAGGTTGGGCTCTAATTTTTCCTTCTCATTTCACCTTTGTTGAGTGTTAGAATCAAGATTACAGCTAGTATCAGAAAGCATAATGGAAGATTTACCCTTTTGTTCTATTGTCTGAAGGAATGAATATAAATTAGAAATATTTATCCCTTGAAAATTTATAGAACTTATTTGTAAAATCATCTGGACCTAGAGACTACTGGATAAAAACTTTTCTTTTTGTTTTATTAGTTAAAGTAAAATTCAAAATTTCTTATTTCTTCCTGAGGAGGAATTTGTATGTTATATTTTTCCAGGAACGTGTACCTTTCATATTTATTTTTTAACATATTGGTATTAAGTTTTTCATATACCATATTATAATATTTTCAATGTGTGCTAATGTTGGTTATTTGTACATTTCTTCTTTATTTTCTTGATCAATCTTACCAGTCCTGCCAATTTTACTTACATTTTCAAAGAACCAACTTTTGGTTTTGTTTGTTCTTTTTACTATATTTTTATTTTGTATAATATTTGTTTATTCTATTAACTTATCTTCTTAATTTCTTTCTTCAACTTTCTTTGGTTTTATATTACTTTGTTTTTCCTAGTTTCTAAAGTTGAAATTTTTAGCCTTTCTTTTTTCTAATCCATCTTTAAAACGTTTTAACTGCATCTCTTGGTGTTCTGGTACCTAACTTGCAAAAAAAAAAAAAAAAGGAAATGAGAAAGAAAAAGCCTTCATTTGTAGTGTGCCAATTCCATATATCTGTGTTGTAAGGATTCCACTGTGGCTGATTTCAAGATGCTAGTGGGTTAACCATCAGCTGAAATTTTTCCTGAATATTTGACAGTCAGTTCTTGTAAGCAGATACAAATCAACTCTAGCATGCCACTGGCTGTATGTTTCAAATTTTAAATAGTATTTTATAATTGTTTAATCAAAATATGTTCTGATTAACACCATACTTCCTTTTTGGCCACACTTCTTTGATTATTTAGAAGTGTTGTGTCCAAATTCCCAATCACATTAGAATATTCTAATTTTTTATTTTTATTTCTAGCTTAATTGAATTTTTATTGGAGATCATGATCTATATATTTTCACTTTACTAAAATTTGTTGAGATTGACTCAAGGTCCAGAGATAATTGATTCTTATAAATATTATATGTATACCTGAAAAAAATGGTTTTCATATTCTTATTCTATAATTTGCTGAAGCAATGCTCTATATCCCTTAATTAGATCAAATTTTTATTTGGTTTAAATCTTTTATCATTATGATTTTTTTCTGCAAGATGTATCGATGCCTGAGAGATGTATATTAAAATCTCCCACTCTGATTGTTATACATTCCCACTTATACTTCTGTCAATTTTTACTTTATTTATTCTGAAGCCTTGTTTTTTAGTCTTTTTAGATATTTAAATTATAATATTTTTGTTAATAAAAATGTGTCATTGTGAAATTATACTCTATTTCTAATAATATTTTGGTTATTTTGTTTAATATGAATAAATCCTTCTAAGATATCTGTTGATTAGGATTTTCCTGCTATAGTTTTTCATCCTTTTATCTTTCATTCTTTTGTATCCCTTTATTTTAGTTATGTCTTTTAAAAATAGTATATGCAGAAATATAAATCATATGTAATATAGCCAGAAAATATTTGGGATTTGTTGTTTATAAATGGAGATCTTAATCCATTTAAATTTTTGTAAGTTCTATTTGGGGCTTAAAAAAAATCTACCATCTTATTTTGTGCTTATATTTACCCTACTACTCATACATTTTCTTTTCTTTATTGCCTTATTTTAGTGTTATTTGTTTTTATCATTAATGTTTTTCTTCTATTAGTTGTGAATTATATACTGTTTCTATTATTTTAGTATTTACCCTGAAATGGCAACATTTATACTTAATTCATAAAATTTTAACATTAATCAGTACCCTGATGTTCATTACAGATAATATAAAAAACCTTAGAACATCTAACTCATTTTCCCTCATGTTATTCTTCCTGAATATTCTCCTTTTTTTTTTCTTCTTTTTGATTTCATAAGACATTATTATTATTTCAATAAGGAAGTACACTTATGTTGGAATATATTTTTATAATTGTGTCCTTCCTTTCTTCTTGCAAGAAGACCTGCCTGAGGACAGATGTGTCAGAAAGACTGGAAATGCAGGACAGATGGTGGGACAAGACTTGTAATGAGTGAGACTCAAGGGGAAATCTGAGAGCTAATGGTCAAGGCTGAGCTCAGGTCAGACGTAGGTGAGAAGACAGAAGTCGAGGGGGTCTAGCCAATGTGAGAGCAGATCTCAGGTGAGCATTTGGAACCAGGGATCTGGACAAGCAAGGGACAGACAGATATATCAAGTTGTCCTTATCAGAGATAGAAGGAAGCATCATCACAGCCAGCAGCCCTATACATTGAGGGAATACCCAGGACAATCAGGGAGCATCTTAGGCACCTTTTGTTGAATGGGGCATAAGTCCACAGATGTGGTAAGTCATATTAGGGAGCTAGAGGCTGAAAAGAAATAGGTGTCACAAATAAGAGCAGATCTTACTTCATCTGTTGACAGTTTTCTGTTCAAAGTATTGATGTCCAGAGCATAATGCATTGCCTAGCACTTAATAGGCACTCAATAAATAGATATCTGTTAATGTATTTCCTGACTCTTACTGAACTAATGGGATTGTGTGCCAGCCTTAATGTGATAAAAACATGATTTTTTCATGTTTCTTCACCTAAAGCCACTAATATCTGGGGGTTGCAATCAGTATTTAACTAAAATGTAAGGCAAAATAACAGAAGTTAAAATGCCAGGCTGGTGCCATTAGCTCTGCCTGAGATGATCAGGAATGGAGAAGGTGTCAGGCTTGTTTGAAGGGTCAATTATGGGTCATCTTCATGACAATGACAGCCCTAGGGGCTATCACTAATATTCTGAACCTGCTCTTCCTATGTTATTGGTAATTGGTACTGGGGATCAGGGCAAGGACTTGCTCTGTGATATAGAGTCACCAGGAAAAGCCTAAAAAACAAGGGATATTGCTCCTTCAACTCTCTCTGCCTCCTCCACCAGCCAACTGGGAGTACTCTTTTCATTAGTTTCTTAGGAGTTTCCTTCCCATCTTGTGATGCTTGTCACAGTCTGCCTTATAGTCCAGGTGGACAAGACCTGGGGCATTCTAAGTTTCTGAGACTCTGAAATGAGCCAGGCAGATTCTTGAGGATCCCAAAGCCCTTGATGACAAACATCACTGGGATCTACCATCAGCTGGAGGGCCAGCCATGGCTGACACCACTTTTCCACTCTCAGCCCAGACTCTGATGGAGGAGTTTCCACTGCACCAAAGAAAGCAAGTGATGGGTGTGGTGTGTAGTTTCCACATTCGTTATGCAAGAATCCTCCGGGCCTCTTCTGACACTCTGCTTTTTCATGATCCCATGTTAGCACCAGAGAAGTCCCCAAAGGGGAAGCACACATACAGCCTGCCTAGGATTCTCTCACCTACATCTTCCTGCCTGTCAGTGGCATCCCAGAACCCCAGAATGAGCTCCTATTCTGACCCCAATGCCACATAAGCACAGCAGCATGAGCAGGGCCATTGGATTATTAGTGGGTCCCCTGTGCTGTCAAATAGAAGGAAATGAACTTCCCTATGACAGTTCCCATCTTCCTTTTTTTTTAATTCTTTATGGTTTAAAGTATTACATGAGTCTCCTTTTTTCCCCCATTGACCTCTCCCCTGCCACCCTTTCCCCCAAGCACAAGCCCTTACCCCCCCCTGCTGTCTGTGTCCATTGGTTTTGCTCATATGCATGCATACAAATCCTTTGATTGATCTCTTACCCCCTCAAAACCACACCCCCACACCTTCCCTCATAGGTTGTACAGTCTGTTCAATGCTTTTATGACTCTGGTTCTATTTTTGTTCATCAGTTTATGTTGTTCATTATATTCCACAAATGAGTGAGATCATGTGATATTTATCTTTCTCTGACTGGCTTATTTCACTTAGCATAATGCTCTCTAATTCCATCCCTGCTGTTGCAAATGGTAAGAATTCCTTCTTTTACAGCAGTGTAGAATTCCATTGTATAGATGTACCACAGTTTTCTTTTTTTTTTTAATATATTTTATTGATTTTTTTACAGAGAGGAAGGGAGAGAGATAGAGAGTTAGAAACATCGATGAGAGAGAATCATCGATCAGCTGCCTCCTGCACGCCCCCCGCTGGGGATGTGCCCGCAGCCAACGTACGTGCCCTTGACCGGAATCGAACCTGGGACCCTTCAGTCCGCAGGCTGATGCTCTATCCACTGAGCCAAACCAGCTTCGGCAATGTACCACAGTTTTCTAATCCACTCATCTGCTGATGGGCACATACCTTTTCATCCTGCCTTATAGCTACACACATAGTTTATGCGTGGTCATGCACAAAGATTAGAAGAGTTTTGAGGGTGAAATCACGTCACATTTGTATCATCACAGGGTCTAATATGGTGCCATTCATCAAGGAGGAGTCAAACAGTAGGTCAGTTGACAAATAGTTATGGTTCAGTGTTAAATGCCAGGACTGTGCTACAGTCAAAGATGTTCTATGAGAAGAAGCTTGATCCTGAGGTTTGATGCACGTTCTAGTTTCCAGGGGCTGCTACAAAAAAGCACTACAAATGGTGTGGCCTAAAACAGAAATGTATTTCCCACAGTTCTGGGGGCTGGAAGTCCAAGTCCAGGTGTTGGCAGAGTTGGTTCCTTCTGAGGCCTGTAAGAAGACTCTTCCAGGCCTCTCTTGTAGCTGCTGGTGGTCTCAAGTATCCCATCACTTGTAGATGGTGTGTTTTCTATCTTCACAACATCTTCCCTCTGTATGTGATGTCCAAGTCCTCATTTCCTATGTTTATAAGGACACTAGAGGCCCAATGCATGATTGAATCATGCACGTGTAGGGTCCCCTACACGCTTTCGCTTTTCGTGGTGGAGCTGGGTGCCAGTCCGCTGATGCACCAGGCCTTTCAGAAGCCTCCGAGCCGGAGGCTCCTGAAAGGCCTGGTGCTGGAGCAGACAGGCACCCAGCTCCCCCACTTTTGATGGTCCGCAGCCGCTGAGGGGGGCTACCCTGCTGTTGAGAGGTGCAGGGGGCGGGACTCCCGCCCCCTGCGCCTCTCAACGGCCACTGAGGGGGGCTGCCGTGGACACCTGGCTACCCTGCCGTTGAGAGGTGCAGCTGGGTGTCAGTGGCAGGCCCCCTCAGCGGCCGTGGATCTGGTGGTTGAGAGGCATAGGAGGCGGGAGTCCCGTCCCCTGCGCCTCTCAACAGCAGGGTAGCCCCCCTCAGTGGCAGTGGATCCGTGCCTCTCAATGGCCAGATAGGCCACCCTGAGTCCCGCCCCCCAGTCTCCCGCCACTCAATCGTGGGCGTAGTGGAGTGATGGTAATTTACATGTTACTCTATTATTAGATAGGATAATGTACTAGTATTAGGATCCATCCCAATGGCTTCATCGTAATCATTTGCAAAGACCTAATTTCCAAGTAAGTTCACATTCAAAGGTACTAGACTTTAGGACAGGGGTCCTCAAACTTTTTAAACAGGGGGCCAGTTCACTGTCCCTCAGACCGTTGGAGGGCCGGACTATAGTTTAAAAAAAAAAACAACTATGAACAAATTCCTATGCACACTGCACATATCTTATTTTGAAGTAAAAACACAAAACGGCAAAAACACCCGCATGTGGCCCGCGGGCCGTAGTTTGAGGGCGCCTGCTTTAGGACTTTCCTATTGGGGCAGGGAGTGGGGGGTGGTTAGACACAATTAAGCCCATAATGAACAGTATCTGGACCCAGAGGGAGGGCATTCCAGGTTGTAGACAGAAAATGAGCTAAGGCGAGGAGATGGAAAGGGAAGTGATTTCCTATGCTTGAAAAAGTGATTGGTTTCACATGACTGTGGTTAAGGTGATATAATGAATATAAATGCATCTGAAGAATGTGCCTGTGAACATGAAATTTGTTTAACTAATGTAAATTCCCAGTGTAGACTCTGACTCACTTTATTTCTCTGGTTCTACATCTGCCTTTTTTTTTTTTTTTTTTTTTTTTTTTTGCATTTCAAGAGGTTACAGTTGGCATGACATGCTGCCTGAGTACGTTCAGCATCTCCTCTGGTTTTGCAGAGGTGAGGCACTTCCAGATGTGATAGGGCCCCCTTTGAGACAGGTTGGTGGCACCTTTGATCATGAAGAGAGAAGTCAGCACAGATGGGCTCTCAGAAAGGGAGATTGAAGCCTCAGCCATCAACTCCTGCTAGAGCATTATGTAAACCATGCTTATTACCTATTCTGCAAGCACAGAATTCTGTCCTGGATCGACTGCTCCTGGGAGACTGGCATCTGCAGTCTGCTCCAGGCTAAGAGTAGAGTTTGTCACACGTCACCTTCATTCAAGCACCATCTAATCCTTAAGCATGCCCCAGACATGACCCAGCTGCCACTTTTGAGAAACGCCACATGGTCACCTACAAACAATGGACACTTCACAAATGGTTTTGTGTGTTTTCTTTGTATCAGTGATGGAGGTGATGATGGCCAGGGTACAGGGCAGAGCTCTGATGGTGATGGTCATAGTGCTGGTGATAGTGATAGTCAAAAATGTAGGGTCTTGATCCATTACTTTAATGAGTGTATATGAGCCTGAAGCTTGGTGAGAAATGGCACCAGGATGTAAAACGTCGTACATCCTTTCTATTGCCTAGCCCAGAACTCTTCTACAGTATCTGCCAACTGGATAAATAAATATTCAATATGACCAATTTCTATCAAGTTCAGAGTTCCATACTTAGGAATTGAATCCTCCCTCTGCAACTTATGAATGTTGTGACCCTACAGAATTTATAGCCACAAATCTTGACACTATCTGAACATCATAAGCCATCAATTAAGGAGCTCTATTAGTAGCAGTATTATCCTAATTGGAATTTAGTTTTTTAAAAAACTAAAGTCTCTACAGACTAGTTATAGAGGCTGTGACCCTCCTTCCCCACTTTAAATGCCAGCATGGCAGTGGGTGAACTGAGGAGGTGCTAATAGGCCTCTGCAATCAACACCCACCTGTCTCTGCCCCTACACAGTGCTAACAGTGGCACTGCAATGATAATGGCAAGTTATAAATGACCAACATGCCAATAAGTGACTCAGCAATAAAGAACTGGAATTATTGTTATTCATTCAATAAATTCAACCTCCTTAGCTGTGACTAATATTCCTAAGCCCTTTATCTCAGCCCTAACCTCAAACACCATCTTCACCTCCCTAACCACCTTCACCTCCCTAACCACCTTCACCTCCCTGTTGCAGCACTTCTCAGAGAGGGAGGAGGAGAGAGAAGATGCAGAAAAGGGTCAGGACCTCACCTCCAGAAATTCTTTGTTGGCTTGAACTGGATTGCCTTCCTGACTGTTTCTCATCTATTTCTTTTTCTTTTCTGCTGTTTGTCTGCTTCTTTCTATCCTCTCCCCACTCCCTCAGTGAGGTATTAAACTAACTCATCTCATTTCTCCCCAGGTGAGAAGGAGGACCGTATTCAGGAAATAAGTCCATTTAAAAATCCTTATAAAGATATTTTGTATATTTCAAGAGACTGTTAAGTAACTAGCTCAGAGGGAAAATCCTGCCCATCCTGGGTATTAGGTCAGAGATTATTCATCCAGAATGAAAGTTCTCTCTCTCTCTCCCTCTCTCTCTCAGGGAGGGAGGGAGGGAGGGAGGAGAGAGAGAGAGAGAGAGAGAGAGAGAGAGAGAGAGAGAGAGAGAGAGAGAGAGCCATCAGACCTAACAAACCTTTATTAAGCAGCTCTTGAGGGTGAGGTGACAGTTTAGGAGAGGAGGCAGGTGCACAGTCTAGAGCTGTGCCCTAGGCAGGGTGATCAATGCTCTGATGGAGGTAAAACATTTTGCTGTGAGAACCCAAATGAGTCCAGCTGGGAGGCTTGCAAAAGTCAGCTGCAGCCCATTTCAATCAGAGCTTTGTTTTTCCCAGCTTTGTCAGTCGCTGATTGTCTCAATTTTGGTTAGCTCTGAATCAGCTGTTAGCATTGTGGCACTCACCAGACCAGCTATGCTTCCATGTTTCTTAATAATAGCTCACATTTATTTAGTGCAGCTTTTCCACAGCCTCTATATGCATTGTTCCGGTTTATCCTCCCACTAACCCTGTGAGTTCACTCTGGCAGAAACCAAGGACGGCTCAATGCTGAGTTCAGTGCTGCTGCCCAGTAGGCACTCACTGTGTCTGTGTGGATGGTGTTGGCTGGCCAGCTGGATGAGGAAATTACCTATTAGGTTAAGTGACATTCCCAGAACTGGGACTGGAATCCAGCCTTCCAATATTTCTGTCTACTGTTCCTCTCACTCTGTCTTGATATACCACATGGTCAAGGACTAGTTATTCTCAAGGTCAAATTAGACTCTTCCTTGAAATTCCGAAGTTTATTAGAATTGGCATATTTTTTAATGGGGTCCATAATTTTATTCAGTTTTCATATGGATTTTCAGATTTCAAGAGAATAGTCAAAGAAACTTTTTTCATCAGTATCATCACCATCATTATAAAAATTCATCTGGTAAGAGTATAAGACATATTGAATATTGGCATTGATTAAATTCACCTTTTTGCTCCTCTATTCCTTTTCCAAATGGTCCTAAACTTCAAGCAAAATGATGTATGTGCACTTGATATTATATTTATACCAAAATTTTTATTCAAAAGATGATAATAGCCATAACCTTAAAGACATTTTTAAACATTACTTAATACCATTTTTGCATATCACCTTCCAGGTTTGCTGTAATGCACAGTCATGGTTATAATTATGGTTTCAGGATATTTTTTAAATCTTCTTTCATCAGTTACCAGTCTATTGTATTTCCATATTGCTCCATAGACATTATAATTGTCGTTTTAATAATCGCATATGTCCTTTCACAATGATGCACCATTATTTACTGAATTTTATATCTCATTATTGGGCATTAAGTTATTTCCAGTTATTTGTTATTATAGATAACATTTCTATGAATATACTTGATTTATAAAATTCAACAATGTTCATAGTTAGGATATGGTTAATATTGCATTATGGATACTAGAATATTGTAAGACACCTTTTTCTCCTTCAAGAAATTTTCAGTTTTTTCCTGGAAGGAGATAAATGTGCTGAGGCATGGAAGCTGTGTGAGAAGGTACAGTGTGATATCTTCACACTGAATAGACACTAAGAGCTGTGAGTCCTTTGAAAAATGTGTGAGTCAAGGGACATGATTGAAAGGTAGACAGAAAGGATGAAGTGCAGGGTCTTCTTTCTCTGTTCTTGCCTATCCCTGGGGACTGGGAGCCTGCTCTCCTTCTCTCTCCAAGCAAACCTACACTACACTTCACTTAACCTGCTCACTGATTACCAAGTCCAAATAAATCAGTGAGAGGCACAGGCGAGCCCCAATCTGTCAGAGAGAGGGATGAGATGAAGAAGTCTGGGGAGAGAGAAAACTCACGGAATTGGTCTCAGACCTAGGGAATGCACTGTGTCACTGAGTGGGGATGGGGTCCATCTGATGGAGGGGCCTGCACTAAATAGAGCAGAAAACAGCCCCGGGACAAAGGCATGGGCAAGATGCGCCAAGGGGAACAGGTGTTCCTGGTTACCTTGCTCTTTAGATGCAATGTAGTAAAAGTGTTTGCAAGCATATTAATCCTGATGAAGTTTCATATCCAGGTAATCACCACTTACCAGTTATCTAAGGAGCTACTGTGTGTTGGGAGCTGGGATAGGCTTTTGAGTGCATATATGAATAAGATGTGGCTATTTTGAAGGATCTTATAATCCACCAAAGGAGATAGACTTACCAACAACTATCTATCTTATCTACAAGAGCACAATTAAATAAGTGCTAAACCTGGAGGAAGAAGTGGTGCATCCTAAGTGAGGTTCAAGAGAAGAGTCTGAGTGGATGTGGCATGGGAGTAGGGATTTGAAGCAGAGGATAGGAATAGACTGAGAATGGAGCAGGCAGTAGGAAGACATCAGTTTAGGCAAAGACCTAGGGGCATGAATGAGCAGGGTGTGCTTGAGTAATCATGAGTGGTCCATTATGAGGGAAATAGAAGCTCTGTCCAGAGATGTGGTGTGGGTGCTAGGATGACAAAGTAGGTGGGACCAGGTCAGAGAGGGCCCATCAGTGCCAAGGGGTGTGAACTGACTTCCTTGACCTTGGAGAACTATTGATGAAGCCAGAGAAGTTCCCCAACCCTGAGAAGCCCCAAACTTGCTTGGGTTCTCTTCCAGCATGCTATTACCCACAAAATTACTCCCTGGCTATGATCCTCACTGGGGCCCCCACAGGGCTCTGGAATGCCCTGTAGCAACTGCAGCCTCTGGCTCTGGCCAGCCAGTGTGGCCCTTTGCCCTGCACACAGGCAAGCATGTCAAACTCACAGCCTGCGGGCCACATGCCTCGTTTATTTAATGAGGCATGCGGCCCGCAGGCCACAAGTTTGACATGCTTGGGTTAGAGCAGTGGTTGTCAAACTCATTAATGAACAGAGCCAAATATCAACAGTACAACGATTGAAATTTCTTTGGAGAGCCAAATTTTTTAAACTTAAACTTCTTCTAAAGCCACTTCTTCAAAATAGACTCACCCCGGCTGTGGTATTTTGTGGAAGAGGCACACTCAAGGGGCCAAAGAGCTGCATGTGGCTCGCGAGCCACAGTTTGCCAACCACGGGGTTAGAGCATCTGATTAATTAGGGGAAGAGAGGAGTCTAGGGTAAATCTCAGATTCCTAGACTCCATTGTGCATCATCTTCTGGATCTAAGTCAGCCGTGCCTTTCCCACCCAGAAGTGGTGCAGAGAGCCCCACGTGACTGAAGCCACCACATCTCCGGGAGATGGCTGAGTAAGCCTTGCATCATCTAGGTCACCAAGGAACCAAGCCACTACATGGCTTGGAACCAGGACAGCCCAGGAAAGCAAAGTCAGGACACTTCTTAAGGAACCCAGCTGGCCCTCTGCACTGTCTCCAAACCACGTGGCATTGGGCATTGTGCCTGGAAAAAAGAGAACCAGTAGTGAAACTACAGTTAGGAGCAAAGAACAGAAAATATTTATTTCCCAGTTCTAAAATCTAAGACTCAGGGAGACCTCATTTACATGGTGCATCTCTAAGAGACTGGTTCACTCAACTAAATTTAATTGAGTAATTAATACTTGTGCAGCATTGTATCGAATGTTCTTTCAGATGCAAAGGTGAAACTGACACAGCTTCTTCTCTCAGGAACATACAGTGTTCAGTGGAAAATGAGACATGGCCCTCTGAGAATGCAGGTGACACGCCATATCTTTTGAGAGGAGGAATTGATTTCTTCTAGCTTGGAGAAAGAGGTGGACGGAATGAGGCTTCAGGAAGAGGGAGATATTTGAATCAGGGGAAAGGAGGCATTGAGGCCAGGGTGGAATTCAGGCAGGTGTAGATGTGGGATGGAGGAAAAGAGCATTCCAGGTGATGGGGACAGAAAGGTTAATAGCCCAGAGATGCAAAAGGGCAGACCAGTATGCTACTGGATATCAGAAATGCTGCTTTTCATGTCTGTATCCTCAGTGCCTTCCCTGTGGTTCAATAAATAGATATTGAATAAATGGATGAGTGAGTGAATAAAGAAGTAGTTTGATTGAGTTGAAGCAGAGGGAACATGGAAGGAGTAATGAGAAATCATGTCACAGAGGCCACACCTTGAATGAATGTGGCCTTCATCCTACAGGGAATAGAGGAGCTACTGAAAGGTTTCAGCAAGGTTAGGGCTTGATGAGTTGTG
This sequence comes from Eptesicus fuscus, assembly GCF_027574615.1. Classification (NCBI taxonomy): domain Eukaryota; kingdom Metazoa; phylum Chordata; class Mammalia; order Chiroptera; family Vespertilionidae; genus Eptesicus; species Eptesicus fuscus. The sequence continues at coordinate 83,145,969 of NC_072479.1, forward strand.
CTGCAGGCAGATTAACCCGATATGTAAGACTGATTTGAGTGAGGCAGAGAGACCATTTGCGATGTTATTGTTGCAGTCCTAGTAAGAGACAATAAGCACCCGAATTAGGGCAGCAGCAATGGGAATAGAGGAGGGGACAGACATAAGAGATAACAGGAAAGATGAATTGACAGCAGACAGGTTGGGGGTGGGGCATGGGAGGGAGAGAGAAGCAGTGATAATGGAGATTTTGAGCCTGGATTGCTGGTAGAATGGTGATACCATTAACAAAAATAGACTATAGAGGAGGTGGTGCAAGGTTGAGGGGGAAGATGACAATTCTGTTTTGCACACACTGAGATGTGGAGATGTATTCTTTTCTCCCTGGAACATGAATCAACTCTTTGTCAGGAAAATGCATGAGGACGGTGAATGGCCTCCCCAGGCCAAGTGGTGGCATCATTCCATTTTTATGGACTAGGTCAAGGCCCAAGTCACTTCCTGAATGCTCATTTTACCAACAAACTCTAACTGTGTTTTACACGGAAGATATTTTTGGAAAAAGTATCCTTTATAATCATGATTTGAGATTTAAAGAAAACGCTCCTGGTGTTCTTCCTTTTCCTCATTATTAATGAATTAGGAGATACTCAAACCTAATAAAAAAGCACATAAAAGGCTCATAAGCAGCCTTCAGAACTTCTTCACCAGTCAATCACTTTCATTTTATAAAGCCAGAATTTCCAGTTTCTAAATATTATACAACAGCAATATTTGACTGCAGTTTTAACACTCTATTTCAGCAACAACAAAAATTCTGAATAAGCACTCTCTATGGACTGGTACTATACCACACACTAAAAAATAGTGATAAAAAGAAAAAGGCCACAATCTAGTGAGTGGGGATAAACAAATAAAATTATGTATACAGACAGTGTGGTATGTGCCATAACAGAAATGTAAGCAAGCAAGAAATCTGAGGGTTATTTATTGTCTTTGAAGAAGGGATTTTGGAAGACTTCATAGAGGAGGTGACACCAATAGATTTAGAGGACTATTGAGGAACACTAATGGGCTAAAAGATGAAAAATATGAAGATGATTGTAGAGTTTGGGTGGAAGGAAGAAGAGAGAATTAGGGGGCAGATCAGGAAGGACCATTGTATATATGAAATGCTAAGAGACATGGATTTTATTTTGATGAGTTGGTTAGATTTATACTCTAGATGGATCATTATAGCAGCCTTTTGGAGACTGTCTTTGAGGGATGTGAAATGGGTCAAGGACAGTAGTTAGATGTATTGCCATAGTCCAGGTGACGATGGTAAGGGTCAAAGGAGATAGACAAGACTAAAACATAGAAGATAGTTTTAGGAGATAAAATCAATTGGACTTGTTGGTTAATTAAGGAAAGAGAGGAATCTAGGGTAAATCTGATTCCTGGATGATGACCCTACCTTTGGAAAAAGAAAATATAGGACCAGCAACATTTAAGGAGCAGATAGGATTTTGAGGTCAGATTTGGATACATTCAATTAAATACCAAATACCTTTAGAGCCATTTGGTTGTAGCTCTCCAGTATGTAAATACATTTACACATATTTGACCCATAAGAGAAAAATACATGAAGCAACTTTTTTTAGGCATTGTAAAATAGGAAGCAAGGGACTGTGATCCTCGAAAAAAGGGAAATACACATGGGCAGTACGTAGTATCTTATGATCTAGCCTCAGTCACATGGTATCATTTGGTTTTGCTGTCACACACCTCCTCCCAGGTTCAAGTAATGAAGACACAGACTCTGCCTCTTGATAGAGAAGAGGCAAGGTTCAAGAAGAGAATGTGGGACTAATGGTATTCCCATAGCCACATTTGGAAAATGCAATCTGTCATACGTACCCTATGATCCAGCAATCCCACTCCAAAAGATGAAAGTATATGTCTACAAAAAGACTTGTACGTAACTATTCATAGCAGCATTCTTTATAATATTCACATTCAAGCCAAATGTCCACCAGCAGGAAAATGGATAAACTAATTGATGTATATTCCTACAATGGAATGCAACTCAGCAAGAAAAAGGAACGGATTGCTGAGACACACAATAACATGGATGATTCTCACAGACATTATTCTGAGCTAAAGAATGAAAGAGTACATCTGTATTAGTCAAAAGTTTTAGAACAGACAAAACTAATCTTTGGTAGAAAAAAAAATAGTTGCCTATAGGACATGGCAGTATTGACTGGGAAAGAGCATGAGAAAATTTTCTGGAGTAATGGATATATAATGTCTTAAAGTTTGGCCCGGCCAGTGTGGGCTTAGTTAGTGGTTTGTTAGTAGTTGAGTATCAACCCATGAACCAGGAGGTAGTGGTTTGATTCCCAGTCAGGGCACATGCCCAGGTTGTAGGCTCCATCCCCAGTAGAGGGCAGGCAGGAGGCAGCTGATTGATAATTCTCTCTCATCATTGATGTTTCTATCTCTCTCTTTCTCTCTTCCTCTCTCTAAAATAAATAAAAACATATTTTTAAGAGTATAAAATATGTATATACATATATCATTTATCAACACTTAATGAATTATACATGTAATATCGGTGCAGTACACTGTTTGTATATTTTACCTAAAAATATATATAAACAAATATTGAACTCTAATTAGTAAATTTAGTTTTAGCAGTGGTACAGATTAGGAATTCTGAAACTATTTTCTGTTTACTCTAGGCTGGAAAAACATCAGCAAATATAAAGCCAGGTTTCTTACTGTTGGAGAAAAGAATCATACATACAAAAAAGGAGAAATAATGTGTCATGTGGTTCACAGGATCTTACTACATATGTATATATGAATCTATCTTTCTGTCATATATGTATATATTCTAGCTCTGTCTCCAAAGAAGCCTAGAAACATTGATACACCAGGAGCACTAAATGTATGTAGAACCCAAATCTTGGTTTCTAATGACCATTCTCCATTTAAAGGAACCAGAGTTCCTTGGAGAAAGGCTGATTTCAGTCAATGAAAGGACAAGATGAGCCTGAAACATCTTGTTCCATAAGAAAGTAAAAAAAATGTTCAAAGAATGGTAGAGATATAGTAAAAGAACACAGAAGCCAGCTCAGAGGAGCTCCCACTGGCCAAATCAGGGCAATGTGAACATCAAAAGAAACAATGACTATTATTGATTATAACTCACTGAATAAAATAAGAATTAATTTTTCAGATATTAAAAAATAAATATTTATTTAAAATGTAACACTGCATTGAAACTCTTTCTTCAAAAGAGTTCCAATGAGTAAATATGAAAGAAAAAAAGGAATTAAATGAATGTTAAAACTAGTGGGTGAAAGTTTGACGAAAGACAAGATATTTCCATATCCTCAAACTATTTACCAATAAATTACATGTTAGTTACAAAGGAAGAAAATGTAACTTAACAAGTGAAAATGGGCAGATGCCACCTTAAACCAAGAAATCAGATTTAACATCACCAGTATTAGAACAAACTGACACCATGGAGAAAATACACATTATTGTGACACTGCTGAAATTAAGTCAATAAGGAACAGAATTAAGTATAGATTGTGAGAGTAAAAGTCTTTATTGGACTAGATGAATGGAGATCTGTGAGATTTTTTTTTTTTGAAGAAGTTTATGGGATCCATACAAATGCTCTATCATGCTGGTTAGAATCTCTTAGTCAGTCTGAAGAATGTTGGGCTCTTAGGTGAAGTTAATTATCTTGGGTTTAGGTGGAGGAGTGAATAGGGTGAGATAGGAGAGAAGATGGAGAGGTGAGGTCTCCCAGGAGTGGCTGTGCTTATAGAGGCCAAGAGTCCACGCTGGAAATAAGTGCCCCAGCCTTCCTCTGTTCTATGAACCAGTATCTACTCCTGACCCATCATTCGTCAGGGCAACTTTTCAGGTTCTAGTTCAAGGTCAGGCTTAGAACGCTATACTACTCAGCTCCAACACCATTCTAAATGCTTTTAGTAAGTGTTATGAAAGCTGTAGCTGGTTTGGCTCAGTAGATAGAGCATCAGGGTCCCAGGTTTGATTCCCACCAAGGGCTCTACCTTATTTGCAGGCTCTTCCCCAGGCTGGGCCCTGGTCTGGACTCATGCAGGAGGCAACCAATGGATGTGTTTCTCTTAAATCAATGTTTCTCTCTGTCTTTCCTTCTCTCTTCCACTCTACCTAAAAAGCAATGGAAAATATCCTCACATGAGGATTAATAAAAATAAGGATAAAAAAATGTTACGAAATATTTTATGTAACAAATTTTACAAAGAATAATTGTGAATTCCTGTGTGGGTTAGTTTTATGTTGCTACATGGCCAATTCACCACAAACTTAGCAGTTGAAAACAATACCTATTTTTTAGCTCTCAATTCTGTAGGTCAGAAATCTAGGCATGGTATGGCTGGGTTCTTCTCCCAGAATCTCACAACACTTAAGTCAAGGTATCAGCCAGAATCACTGTTCATCTCATCTATAGATCAAGGTCCTTTTCCAAGCTTATCCAGGTGGTTAAAAGAATTCAGTGCCTTACAGTTGTAGGACAGAGGTCCCTGTTTCCTTGCCAGCTGTCAGCTGGGACTCAGCTCCTAGAGGCTACTCTCAGCTCCTTGCCACATGTACCCTCCTCCTTCAGTCCAACAACAAGAATCCTCCTCATGTCAAATTCCACCCACACTTAAATCTTTCCCACCACGATGAGTCCAGTTCCTCTTAAAATGGCTTATCTGATTACTGTAGGCTCATCTAAGATAATCTTAAGACCTATCTCAAAGTCAACTGATTTGGACCTTAATTACATCTCCAAAATCTCTTCACAGCAATACCTCAATTAGTGTTACATTGAATAACTTAGATTAGGTGTGTGTACACCAGGTAGTGAGAATCCTGAGGACCCACTTAGAATTCTTCCATCCACACCATGAATCCACCATTCAGCTGGAGAAAGAATATGCTAATTAGCTGACACCCCATGTGCCCCTCCCTCCCCTACCATACTGAATGTAGTGTTTTCCATTCTTTATGTTTTTCTTATATATGTATGTGCCCCTAACCAATGTAGAGTCTTTATTTTTTAATATAAAAAACATGTTTTAAACCAACATATATATTTTTACAACTCTTAGTTTTGCTATTTTCCCTGAGCATTATATTTATGAAATTTATCCATGTTTATCTGCATAGCTTTAGCTCATTTCTTTTCCTTTTTTAAATTTAAATTCTTTATTGTTTAAAGAATTACATAAGTCCCCCTTTCCCCCCATTGACCTCTCCCAGCTGCTCCCATCCCACAGCACATGCCCTCATGCCCCTAATGTCTGTGTCCATTGGTTATGCTCATATGCATGCATACAAGTCTTTTGGTTGATCTCTAACCCCGCCCTCCCCACCCCCACCTTCCCTCTTAGGTTGGATAGTCTGTTTGATGCTTCTATGACTCTGGCTCTAATTTTGTTCATCAGTTTATGTTGTTCATTATATCCCACAAATGAATGAGATCATGTGATATTTATCTATCGCCGACTGGCTTATTTTGCTTAGCATAATGCTCTCCAGGTCCATCCATGCTGTTGCAAATGGTAGGAGTTCCTTCTTTTTTACAGAAGCATAGTATTCCATTGTGTAGATGTACCACCATTTTTTGCTGCTGATGGGCACTTAGGCTGTTTCCAAATCTCAGCTATTGTAAATTGTGCTGCTATGAACATAGGGGTGCATATATCCTTTCTGATTAATGTTTTTTGTTTCTTGGGATATATTTCTAGAAGTAGGATTACTGGGTCAAATGGGAGTTCCATTTTTAATTTTTTGAGGAAACTCCATACTGTTTTCCACAGTGGTTGCACCAGTCTGCATTCCCACCAGCTGTGTACAAGGGTTCCTTTTTCTCTACATCCTCTCCAGCACTTGTCGTTTGTTGATTTGTTGGTGATAGCCATTCTGACAGGTGTGAGATGATACCTTATTGTCATTTTGATTTGCATCTCTCAGATGATTAGTGACTTTGAGCATGTTTTTATATATATCTCTCTTGGCCTTCTGTATGTCCTCTTTCGAAAAGTGTCTAGTTAGGTCCTTTGCCCATTTTTTGATTGGTTTGTTTATAATCCTTTTGTTAAGTTGTATGAGTTCCCTGTATATTTTGGAGATTAAATTCTTATCGGAGATAACATTGGTAAATATGTCCTCCCATGCAGTGGGCTTTCTTGTTGTTTTGTTGATGGTTTCTTTTGCTGTACAGAAAATTTTTATTTTGACATAGTCCCATTTGTTTATTTTCTCCTTAGTTTCCATTATCCTAGGAGCTGTATCGATATAGCTCATTTATTTTCACTGATATATATAGTATCTTATTATATGAATATATCATGCTTTATTCATTTTTCTATTAAATATATAGATGGTTTTCAACTTCGTGTGATTGAGAATAGTGCTGATATGTACATTTCTATATGTGTTTCTGTACATATACCTAGGGGAAGAGTTGCTAGGTCATAGGGTATGTACATCTTCAACTTTACTATAGATCAGCAAATTGTTCTCCAAAGTACTTGCAGCAATTTGCTCACCATTCTAGCTGTTAGTTATTAGTATTACAAATGATCAACTTACTGTCATGTATTGTGTTTCAGTATTACAAACTTATAGGTCAGGTATTATTATCATCCCTATTTTATAGATGAGAAAACCAGGACTTAGATACTTAAGTATCTTTCCTAAAGTCACATAGTTAGCGACAGAGCCAGGATTTGAATTCATCAACCAGAATCCAGTGACTATTCTCTTAATCACCACACAACACTGACTCCCTCTTCCCCCAATGAAAATGAGGTGGAATGCAAGAGGGGAGAAAGAGAATGGGTAGAACTGAGACCCATATGTGTGTCCCTCCCTCTACCTCATCCAGACACTTAGGATTCCACCTCCTGGAAGATGAGGCTAAAATCATACGATATAGGAAGAAAAGTTCAAAATGATATCCTTCTTGTAATCAGGGTTATTTACCCATATCATTCATGCCCTGCAGACACATGCTCTACAGTTCTGAAGTCAAGCAGATCTCGATTTGAATCACACTCCACCACTAGCCAGGGGATTTTGGAGCAAGTCCTTTACCTTTTCCAATCATCAGCCTCTTCATTTATAAAATGGGATAATGATAATAACTACTGAACAATCTGATATTCAGTTGAGATAAGTGAAATTCTTGCAGCAAGCCTGGCACAGAAGAGGCACTCAGTAAAAGCCGGTGAATTGAATCCTTGGGGGTAGGAGATTTCAAAGCCTCAGGAGTTCCGTTCAGTCTTTGAGATCTGGATAAGCTAGGCATTAAGGGTGCAGTAACCCACTCACAGTAGGACTGGTCCCAGCACTATCAGCAGGTTCCAGGAAGGTCTGCAGCAGTTATATAACTATGGGAAAGCATGTTGAGTCACATGGCATAAAATGACCTCAGGAACTCTGAGCAAGGGAGTGGAATACCATGTGCTGTTAGCCCACGTCACTCCAGCAAGCAGAGACTGGATCCTCATTCATGCAAAAGAAAAGCCATGCATTTTATTGTGCCTGATCTGGTGAGGGAGAGACTGAAAAGCAGCAAGGGCCTGTAGAGAAAGGCATTGACATTTGCGTTAGCTGAAGTCAGAGATATGTTCAATGTCTTATGGGGCAAGAAGAGTTCACTTTTCTAAGGCAGCTTCTCAGTGACATGATTCAGAAATGCATGCATGCAACTTTTGTCTATTTATTCTACCAACTACCTCTTCTTAGAAGGGGTGGGGAGGCAAGATGGGGGCTGAATTATTCTAACTCCAATGCCTTCAGACCTGTGCTTGGTGCCATATAAAGAGCAAAATGAGCAAGATCCGGCATGGCTCTCAGGGACCCTGGCTCCTGCTCTGTCCAATACCATTTGCAAGGGCACTCCACAGCTGTGTGCTCCTGGTCTATTCATTCCTCCAGGATTCTCTCCCTTCTGGAACAGTCTCATCTCAGGAATGAAGACCTCTGAACCTGTAAGACAGATAACCCATTCTCTTGCTCCTGACTAAAATGCCTGTTACTAAGGAATGCCCCTAGCATTGAGAATTCAAATAAGCAAGGGATGTAAAATGATGGGATGATCTGTTGGTAAAAACCCAAGCATGTAATTGAGCCCTGGTCCTGGCCAGGCTGCAGAATAAATGGGAGGATAGTTTTCATGCATCACATCTAAGAGGGAAGGAACCATGAAGGCAAAGGCCCAGAATTCAAGTGCATCATCTGCCTAATCCCACTACAGGTTTTAGCTGAAACTAGCCTCATCTGGAAAAATCTGGCTCCAAACTAGATAGGAGGTTTCAAATACCCTGTACCCTGGTAAGGGTATGACTGATTAGAAAAAAAATGGAGCAGTGCCAAAGCCAAAAGTCAGATGACTAAGTCATTGGGGATAATGGAAAAGACCTACCTCTCATTCTGCAATGGAATGCTATTGAAACCCAGTAGTCAAGTCTTCAACAACATGAGCCATTAAAGTTACTGAAAAAATAAAGAGAAGAAGGAAGGGGAAAAAAGAAGAGGGGAGGAAAGATGGTCCTTCTTCCCAGACACACGCCTCAGGATCCAAATCTTTTAGGGAGGAAATATCACCTATTCGTATTACCTTTTCTGTGTGAGAATGGAAAAATTCGGGTTTGTTGTTTTCAGACTTCAGGTAATAGAACTTTTTCTGCTGGGATTGTGCTGGAAGAATAACGGCAGCAGGACGGTCCAGGTGTGGGGTGTTGCCTCAACACCAGTCTGTGGGAAAATAGTTCCAAGTGATAAGAAACTACCCTTTGGGTTAAGCCCCTAATTAGAGAGGCAGATGGCCCTGGTTCCAAAATGTTTCTTTGTGCCTCTATCACAGTCTGGCTATGGGTGAGTCACTTCCCAGAGCATTTCAGCTTTCCATCTGCAAAATGCAGGGACAGTCTGAAACCTGAACATGAGGAGGGGAGGGAGCAGGAAAAGTCTAGAACTTCAGATTCAGTTTGGCTTCAAGAAGCAATCAAGGTATCCATTCTTTTCTTTGATTGAAAAGTATTCACTTCTATATTGGGTGACAGATTTTGCCCCAGCTCCACCTAGGCCTAATTTCTCTCAAGGGCTGAGTTCCATAAAAGATTTGGTCTATGCAAAGGGTAGCAGAGTTTAGAAACCCAATCCTTCATCCTCGCCTCCCAAGGCATGATTTAAATAGTGCCTCAGCAAAATAAAAAATATGAGAACATGTTATTACCCTTTGGGGTCTCTGGCAGAGTCAAGGCTATAAAAATATTGGTAATGTTGATTGAGTTTTTTCTGATTATAAAAGTGATAGGTGCACGTTTTTTAAAAAAATAAATGCTCAAAGCCCTTAAAAGAGGGTAATAAAAATTATCCATAAACAATGGTTAATATTTTGGTTCCAATATCTCTATATGTAAATAAAATAATAAGGTCACATTATGTGTATCCAATTTTACATCTTATTTTTTATACTTTATACTGTGAGCATTTTCCAGGGTCATTAAATATTCTTCAGAAACATGATTTGTAATGGTTTTATAAAACTTCTTTCTAGAGTACAATTATAATTTATTTAACCTTCACCCATTTGGAGACATGTATGCATGCTGTTTCCTATTTTTCTCTCATATAAATAAGGATGTATTTAAGGTTTTATATGTGAATTTATGATTATTTCATTAAAGTAGATTCCTAGAGGTGAAATTACTGGGTCAAAACTAGTTGGCTTTTCATGTCAAATAGCAGAAAACAAAACTCAAACTGGCTTAACAGTAAAGGGATTTTGTTGTCACATACAAATTAGAATTCCAGAAGTAAGCCAGCTTTCAGGTTGACTGATTCACTGATTCGGTGATGTGGTCAGGAATCCATTTTCTTTCTGTCTCATCTGTCAACAACAAAGGCAACTCTATTCTTGGCTGACTTCCCTCCTGGTTGTAGGATGGCTACCAGCCACAGTCAGAGCTACAGACTTTCTCAGTCACATCTAGTGGGAGAGAATACATTTCTGTCTCTACAGTCTAACCCAGAGTTTTGAGATTCACCCTGATTGGAATATAGATCCTATGCTCACCCACACACCAACGACTGTGGACCAGGGGTTCAAATGTTCTACTCAGCTTAAATCAATCAGAGACTATCCATAGAGCTGGGGAGGGGCCAACTTCCTCTAAACACGTGGACCCTTGGAGGAGGATGAATATAGACAGAAATGAGGGATAGATATTTACTCTAAGAATGAATTTTTAAGGGACTTGATGTGAATTTCCAAATTATTTCCCATAGGGTTGTACCAATGCAAAATCAGCAGTGTGTTAGAAGGTCTGCCTGACTGTACTCTCATTAGCACTGATTATTTTATTTAAAAATAAAATTTTAACTACCCAATTCCAATTTGATGGGCCCAAATAATAATACATCTCTACATACATTTGTATTTCTTTATTTATTATTATGTGCTTGTGGCCATGTAGGATTTCAAAGCCTTGATAGTTAAATTCTGACTATAAATATTCTGAATAATTCCAAGCCTCAGCTGACCTACTCTACATATACTCTACATTGAGTAACAGGAGTAACAGATGGGACCCTGTTACTCCTGTTACTCTATTCTACCAGTGAATAGAGTCTGGGTTTAGCCTCTAGCTCTTAATTAATGTTCACTTATTGAGGGCCTGGGCACCCATAATGTCCACTGTGCTTCTAGGAAGATTATTCACCCTAGGCCCAGCCTCAATTCCTACTTTGATCTATAGGGTCCCATTGGGGTTGATATTTTGCTCCATGTGGAAGGAAAGACTGAGTAACTTTAGACCATTTTCAGTCTCAGTCTTTGTTTGGTTTAAGCAGGGAAGGAAAGCCCTGCTCCCAAGGCCCTGGATTGCTGTGCTCTGAAAATCGGAGAATTTCCACTGAGTCTTCTCCTTATAGATTGAACCTCTTAAAATGCCATTTCAGCCCTGCCAGTGTGGCTCAGTGGTTGAGCATCAACCCATGAACCCAGAGGTCACTGGTTTAATTCTGTCAGGACACATGCCAGGGTTGTGGGCTCGATCCCCAGTAGGGGGTGTGCAGGAGGCAGGCAATCAATGTTTTTCATTGATGTTTCTATCTCTCTATTCCTCTCTCTTCTTCTGTCTCTAAAATCATATTTTTAAAATGCCATTTCAGCATCTCAGACTGGACCAGTGTTTGTGGCATAATTTGACTCCTTGCAAGGCCAGCTCTATAGCCAGATCAGTCTCTCTAGAACTGGCCCTCATGACTCTTGTCTACTTCCATCTCCCTGCAGCCCACCATTGCATCACACCCTGCATTTTTCTACAGCTGACCTGATGCAATACTTCCAATGGCATGGAAGTCTCCTCCTTCACCATAAACCATTGCTTGGCCCCTTTTGGAACCCTCTGCCACTTCCTCCTTCCGAGGAATCCTATCTAATAAAGAGAGAATATGCTAATTGACCCTCACACTGTTGCAAAGATGGCAGCACCCACAGCCAATAAGGAGGAAATATGTTAATTGACTGTCCTGCCCTCAAAGATGGCAGTACCCACAGACAATAAGGAGGGAATATGCTAATTGACTACCCCACCCTCAAAGATGGCAGTGCCCACAGCCAATAAGGAGGGAATATGCTAATTGATTGTCATGCCCTCAAAGATGGCAGTGCCCACAGCCACAAGATAGCAGTGCCCAGTCCCCTCAGCCCTGCTGGGGCAGCAGGTGTGCAGCAAGGCCAGGCCCGCCCCAAGGGCCTGCCTCCAGAGTCCCCCAGTCCCCTCAGCCTCCCAGCCACCCAGGACTGACCTGAGGTGCAGGCAAGCCTCAGATGGCAGCTGCCCAGCCACTCAGGGCCACCCGAGGCTCAGGTAACCAAGGCCGGCTGAGGCTTGCACGGCTGAGGTTTGCACTGCTGGCAGCAGCAGAGGTGTGATGGGGGCGTCACCTTCCCCTGATCACCGGGTCGCCTCCCACCCCTGAGGGCTCCCAGATTGTGAGAGGGGGAAGGCTGGGCTGAGGGATACCCCCTCCAGTGCATGAATTTTCACGCACCGGGCCTCTAGTGAAAGTATAAGAGAGGAAAAGGTGTGTATCATTAAAAGATAGAAATGGGCTCCAGATTACAATTTAGCTACCAATCAAGTCTCTAGCAAGTGTCAACAGGAAGGGAGGCTCAATTAACTAGATTGTGGTATTCACGATAGCAATATATGCCATGCTGAGCTCAGACAGGCTGCCCAGGCTTTCCAAACAGAAAAAAAGGAGTTCACAGGGACTTTAGAAAAGTCCCCCCGGATGTTTCTGAAATGCATGTAATGCTGTAGCTAGCAGGGACTTTAAAGATCACCTCCATTCATTCTACTTTTCAGTAAGAAGTGCCAACCTTGAACTAGTTGATGTGAATGTAAACATGAATCAGTCATGGCCTCTATCCCCAAGAGTAGAAAGGCTAGGACAAACAAATGTATGTAAAAAGTGATATTAGTGCTGTGATAGACATGTATTCATCTGAGGCACAGAGAAAGGAGAGTTCAGACCAGCCTCACTGAAGAAGTGCCCTTGAACTGAGTCTTGACAAGTGCACGTTTTCTCCAGGGACACAAAAATGGCATGGGATGTGCTAAATATGGAGAGAGGCTGAGAAAGGCTGGCAGGCATAAAGCATGCTAGTGTATTCTGACAAACTATAAGTAATTCGGTGTTACTAGGGCATGGGTCATGAGGAAGGAGGTATAAGACATGGGGCTGCAGAAATTGATCAAACAAGCAAAAAAATTGTTGAGTTTATACTGTGTGCCAGAAAAGGAAGGACATATTTATTTCAGATGTCTGTGTGGAGATTGAGTGAAGCTCCGTAGTGAAGGTGAACAGGAGGTTATTGTCACAGTCTAGGTATAAGATAGAAGAGGGAAAGCATATGAGAGATGGTGAAAATTAGAATGCACCAGACTTGGTTACCAGTTGGATGGGGAGACTAGGGAATAATGAGTGGTACAGAAAAGCTACTAACATTAAATCATTTATTCATACATTCATTCAATCATTGATTTATCTACTCAAAAACTATTTGAGGGCTTGTTCCTTGCTAGTTGGGCTTGAGGGATTCTCTGTCTTTATGAAACCTACAGATAATTAAACAAGTGATAAAATAAGAATGATTAGTGTTATGATAAGGGAGGTGCAGAGAGATTAGGGGTGATTAGTCTTGCGTAGGGGAAGCCTAGCTGAGAGAGTGATGTTTACACTAATACATGAAAGATGGGTTAAAGTTAGTCAGGTAGGGACAGGGGTGAAGGAAAAAGTGTTCACAGAGGAAAATAATTTGTGAAGGTGAAGATCTGGAGGAAGAGTATGGCACATGTGAAAACTGGAAAAGGAGAAATATGACTAGAGTGTAGAAAAAGAGGGTGAGAGACAGGATATGAGGCCACAAACAAAGCTGGATCCAGAAAGTAAATGCTTGGTAAGCAGTTGAAGAATTCAGACCAGATCCTAAAAGGCTGATAAACAATTTTGCAGAGTGCATAACATGCTGTAAAGTCTCTTAACTCTGCAACGTGGCTTGTTGATTAAATGTGCATTTGGAAAAGATGATTCTATCTGCATTGTGGAGAATGATTTGAAGAGGAATGAGACTTGAGGCAGGAAGACCAAATAGGAGATTGATATAACACTCTAATGAGATCACAACCAAATTAAGGGAGCTAACTGGGTAGTGCCTGGGCTATCGATCTATGAGTGGAAATGAGACCTCACTAAGTTTCTAAAACACCAATGGAAATGTGTCAAGATAAAGATAATTGTATATTCCTATAATGTTCCTGCAAAGCAGAAACATTATATATGATTTAAAAGAATGCTTTGATAAGCCACTATGGACATGAGGAACACCTTACTGCCACTAGGGGAAGTGGTAGACTTACAGCAGATGATTTCTGAATTATTTCATGGGGAAGTATGCAAGTATGGGGCCAGGTTTGAATTGTTGAAAAACAATCTACATATTTACTAGTAAAAGCCCAGCGACTAGAACAACGGAAAAACCAGAATGACTGGTGGCTATGACGTGCACTGCAGCAACCAACCAGCCTGATCCAGGCCCCGATCAGTGCCCCCCCCCCCACCGCCTGCCCCCCAACATTGGCCCTCAACATCCCAATCGGGGGCAGGGCTAGCCGGCCAACTGCCCATGGCCCTTCCCCCCGCCAGCCACCCGATGGGCCCCCATCGGGGTGGGCCAGCTGGACCCCACCCATGCACAAATTCGTGCACTGGGCCTCTAATAGAACAGAAGTCAGCAAATATTTTCTTTAAAGAACAAAATTGTAAATATTTTAGGCTTTGTTGGCTGACTATGGGTTGTCACAGGTACCAAACTCTGGTGTTGTATCATGAAAGCAGCCAGGGACAACACATAAATGGAATGGGGAAAGGTTGTGTTCCAATAAAGTTTTATTTACAAAACTTGTGACCAGCCCACTGGCTTTAGGTAACCAACCCCTGCAATAAAAAATAATTTGAGCTCTCCTTCCATGGGTGTTCCTTCTATGTGCTTTCCCTCTAAATAAACAGTGAATTTATATTTAAACAATGTTATTTTGAAGATAAGCCAAAAAACTACCCTGCCTGGAGAACCCACGCACTTGCATCCACCCTGGAACTGATAGACAACAGTGATGTGGATTATGGCAGTGGAGGAGAGAAGTGGATGAACCCAAGGTCTATTTAGGTGGTGGCATTATTAGGGCTTGGTGATTGGTCAGATGTGGTGAAACAGAGGATGGAGTTAAGAAAGACTTCTGTGTTTCTGGTTTTTCCTACTGGTAGCATATGTGGTGATAGAAGAGGGGGAACTGTTTGGAAAGCAGGAATGAATAGAGCACTTGAGATGTTTTTAATGGAAGTGTCTGAATGACATAGAGATGAAGATAAACTCTTTAGTAAGAAGTGAGATTTCTGAGCCTGGAGCTTAGGAAACAGTTCTTGGGCTATAAATATAGGTTTGAAAGTCATCAGTCAGAAAATGAGTCAAGTAATTCAGAAATCAAGAATGGTAGATGGCTAAGAACAACCCCTGGAAACACCCACATTTAAGGGACAAGTAGGGGAAGAAGAACCAGAGAAGGCAATGGAGTAAAATCAGACAAATGTGGAATACCAGAGCCAAGGAAAGTGGGTTTTAGGAAAGGAGAGTGGTCAGTAAAGTCCAGTTTATAAAGGGAAAGAGAGAGAGCAGAGCTAGAGAGAAAGGATAGTCCTAGAATGGTAGAGACATAAGCATCTAGCAATGCCCCCACTCCCACAGCTCACTTTATGGAAAGGAGCACAAGCCTCCTAATTCTAATCCTGGCTCCCATATTCCCTTTCCTTTTTCTGTAGCAGAGGCAACTAATGAGCAGGAGTAAAGGTCTCAGGATTAACATCCAGGGCCCAAATGCAATGGGGAGGAGGGTTAGGAGAAACCTGGCTTCCCACCAAGAGTACCTGAGGTGCTGAGAGATAACTATTAACAAGAAACAGACATAAGTAGGAGTTCCCTTTGCTTGCTCAGACCTCCAGAATGTCCTCTTCTTGAGGACCAGGACACCCTGATGGGCCTGGCTGATGTCCCTGCCTGCCTCCCCTAGTCATCCCTACCATCCCTTACCATCTCTTCCTTCAATGCCTCCTCCTCTGGGACTGCCACCATTTCCAAAATCACCAATGCTGGTCAGGCCCAGGCAGACCAATAGGAACCATCTAATTTATCAAAGAAGCAGGGGGACAAAACTAATTAATTCCATCCCCTATAAGGTGAAGAAAACAGAAGTTGTAATGAGGAAGCCCTGGCCTAGCTGCCCCTGCTATCCAGCAAGAGAGAAAGTGTTAATTGCAGCAATAAGCCCCTGCTGAGGTCCAGCAGGATGAACATAACTGACTTCCCAGCCTGCCAAAACTCTTTCCTCTCTGCCTTCAGTCTCCAGGAGGGAGTGGGGAAGAAATCCTGGGGGGCCATCCACCCTAGAAACTCAGCATCCAACCCACACCCTCTTGGTACTGTGCATAAACTTAATGGGGCAGCTCAGTGGGATGCACTGGGGATGAAGAACTGAGCCCATTACCCCAGTACAGCTTGAGGGAGGCCCCTAGGAATTCGACTATGGTAGAGATTCTCTTGGGTGTGGAGCTTCCTGGTACTCATCTAGAGGCGAGATACAAATGGGGTCTTTCCTCTGAGCTGCCAGTGAAGTGGCTCTTACATTGAGGGAGTTCCAGTATTGCCCTTGGAGCTCCTTCAGATGTCAGTGATTTATGGTCCCAAAGTGTCATCATTAAACATCATATTTAATCACAAAACATTAGTGATTTGAGCATTTAGAAGCACTACTGGTCCTAGTCTATAAACTGGGGAAGGTATAGGATTGTTTCTTACCTACATTGCCATGGCAACCAGCATGCAGCCTGAGAATAATCCTGGCAAAGTTCCCAAGCATCTGGTGGGCAGAGAATGTTCAAATCTGTGTGTAACTAGTTTATTGAGCAGTCAGAACTCAGTGGGGTGTGTGCATAAAATAATTGTATTTTTTCCAGTCACTGCTTCCATCTTGCTCTGCACCCTTCTTTTCCTAATACATCACACATCCTTCAATAAAACCTTGGGCAGATTCCTTAATTTTCTAGTCCTTTTGGGCTCTTAAAGTGCAGCCCAGGTTGAAGTTTTAGCGGACTTAAACTATGCCTCCTTCCCCCTCCCTTTGGCACAAGTTTAAGCTGCTTGTTAGTTTCCTATGGCTGCAGTAGCAAAGGTCCACAAACTGGGTGGCTTAGAACGACAGAAATGTATTGCCTCACAGTTCTGGAGGCTAGGAGTCCAAAATCAATGTGTTGAAAGTCCAATCTCCATCTGAACATGCTAGGGAAGGCGTCTTTGCCTCTTCTAGCTGCTGGTAGCCCCAGATGTTCCTTGGCTTGTGACAGCATAACTCGTCTTCACATGACATTCTTCCTGGGTCTCTTCACATCCTCCTCCTTCTGAGTATGTCTGTGTCCAAATCTCCCCTTTTTATAAGACACCAGTTATGTTATTAAAGCCCACACTAATGACCTCATTTTGACTTGATTACCTCTAAAGACCCTATTTCCTAGTAAGGTCCCATTCTGAGGTACTGGGATTTAGGATTTCAATATATCTTTTGGGGGTATACAATTCAGCCCAAAACAAGCTGGGACCTAGGACTCTGATCTGATTTTGAGCCACCTCCTATACCCTAACCATGCAAAGCCTGCCTCTTCTAGCACCGCCAGGGTGGGAAGGAAGGGAAGAGAGAAGGACAGGGGTCTCTACATGGCTGGCCACTTGTTGTGGTCCTGTCTCTGCTGCTTGTGGCTTCTTCCCTAGTTTACAAAGACTGGTCATTGCAGCCCTCCCTGCAGTGAGTTTCCAGTTATGGACTGTCTATCCTCGGACACATGTGTGAGTTCTTCAGTTTCCTATGATACTCCACCAGCACAAAACTTGATAAAGAAAGTTCAGCTCAAATGACCTCATCTACTCCACCCTCGGTCCTCCAGCTCGCAGACTCACTAGTAAGACATAACTGACTTGCCTCTATTTGGATAATGTAGAAAATTTAATAAATTATTATCCAGAATTATTGAAGCTATCCAAGGGACAAATTGTCCTTTCCTTTACCCCTTTTCTCTAAGGCTAATGATTGATTTGGAACATCATTTGCATGAACTAAGCACGTCTCACAGCGATAGTTGAAGAAATAATGGTCACAAATTGCTAATTATGGGTAGACATTAGTAAAGGGGACAACACATAATGATAGCTACTACTTATTGATTACTTTCTCTAAGCAGGCACTGTGCTGATGATAGGAACTGTTACTACCCCTACCATAGAAAACTACTTAGATTAATTAAGGGCATGCCTAAGATCAAACAGCTAGGAAACTCTGCAGCTGAAAGTTGAACACAGGCAGCCTGATTGCAAGCTTACATTTTCATCACTCCAAATTCCCGCCTTCCTTTAGATCCATACCAAACACAAGCCATCCCTGAGTCCTGATGACCTAAGGGACTCTCCTAGAACATCATCACAATCCCCCCCATCCTCCCACCCACACAACGATGCCCACATCCACAGAACACTCAAATCTATGCTTAGTGTCATTTTTTTTCTCCCCACATTAGCCTCTGGATCTCACTGCCCCTGACCTCTAAGGAATCCTAAGAATTTGCACTTGCCTGGACCGAACAGAGCTATAGTCTCTGCTAATGAATGTGGTGCTTAGAGTGGAGTTCATCAATATTTTAGGTTTCAATAAGGATTAGGGGACAGAAAACAAAAATGGACACATACAGGGAGGAAAAATTGTTCCCCTAAACAGAAACCAAAGAGAAAGGGGTGGGGAAAATTGTCACATTAATGCTTTTTACCTCTCAGAGGGCAATTTGAAATATTCAGGCTACAAGAAAAACCTATGTCATTTAAAAAAATCCAGCCTGGCCGGTGGTGCTCAGTGGTTGAGCGTCAACCCATGAGCCAAGAGGTAACCGGTTCGATTCCAAGTCAGGGCACATGCCTGCTATATATTCACAATTTAATGTTCAATGAAGATGCACTAACTCATTTTCATTTTCTAGGAAACATACTAGAGGGAGTTAGGTCCCCAAGAGTGGTCAATAGGTGGTTAGTAACAAAACTCTCACAAGTAGAAAATTCACTTGAATACATGTTCAAGGAGAAAAAATTGATGTGAAGACCTGGATCGCTATATCATTGAAGGGGAAGGAAGAGTGCTGAAACCTCAGGCATAGATTGCTTTCATTTTTCAAGTAGTAGGAGGTGTGCAGGAGGCAGCCAATTGATGTTTCTCTCTCATTGATGTTTCTATATCTCTCTCCCTCTTCCTGCTCTCCCAGAAAGTAATTTTTTTAAAAAAATCCATGTGCATTTATAATTAGTCCTGGTAGTATTGTGTTATGTTCAAAGCACCTTTGAATATGAACTTGGGAGAGGCAATAGAATGGAAAAGAGAGAGCAGAAAGCTGACAGAAAAGAAGAGAGAAAATCCAGACAGAGGCCAAAGAAGGAAGGAGAGAATTTGTGTTCAAACTCCTCTGGTCCTTTCTTAGCAGAGCGTCACCTGCCATATGAAGACAACCATTGTTAAAGGCTCCAGAAACACTTATCTAAATGTCTGACCACAATGCAAGATTATATATAAATTGATGAAGGAAACAGAGACTAGAGCAAAAGAGAGTTGGGCTACGTGAAAAAGAATGTCCTCAGCTCTGGTGTATTTGGGTGAAAAATATGTTACAATTCACTGTAAGTAGCAATGCTGGGACCTCTTATAATAAAGAGAGAGGAAGCACATTTTCCCTCTGAATGAAATAATCATGCAGAACACACATGCGTGTACGCACACACACACACACACACATCCTCTGACTCACACTTGTTCACCGTAGTGGTACCTTATTCCTTCATATTCACAAGTTAATGTTCAATGAAGATGCACTAACTCATTTTCATTTTCTAGGAAACATACTAGAGGGAGTTAGGTCCCCAAGAGTGGTCAATAGGTGGTTAGTAACAAAACTCTCACAAGTAGAAAATTCACTTGAATACATGTTCAAGGAGAAAAAATTGATGTGAAGACCTGGATCGCTATATCATTGAAGGGGAAGGAAGAGTGCTGAAACCTCAGGCATAGATTGCTTTCATTTTTCAAGCACTTTGAGAGACCTACCATT
The DNA here is from genome assembly GCF_027574615.1 of Eptesicus fuscus. Classification (NCBI taxonomy): domain Eukaryota; kingdom Metazoa; phylum Chordata; class Mammalia; order Chiroptera; family Vespertilionidae; genus Eptesicus; species Eptesicus fuscus. Next base: position 83,165,751 of record NC_072479.1, read on the forward strand.
CACATCATTTTCAAACTCTTAGTTTAGAATCTATCAGTCTTAACTGCCAGGAAGGACTCTTTTATATCCAACCTAAGTCACTCTTATCAAAGCATTGATATATGTCCTAACTCAACAATCATTCACAGATATGAAGCTACTACAAAAGCCACCCCCTTCAATTTTACCTGTTTTCTAATTTCTCAATCATCTTTCTAACTGGATACTAAAATATTCTTGCTGCTCCACTGAACCTGTACTATTCCCCTGAAGACCTCCATTGGTTTATTTATACACAAAATTACTAGAGTACTTACCAGTGTATCAGATCTAGCTAGGGATACAAACACAGGGGTACAATACATGTTCCCCACCTTCTAGAAGCTTATAACCTATGACTTCTAACTGTTAAATCAGAGTATTATAAAAACATTGAGTTACAAACAAACCTGTAGTTTGTTTAACCCACTCAGCATTTTTCAACCATACATAACAGTGCTATTGATATGTTGAGCCATGAATGTTTGCCATAAGCTGAGATTTATGTCCAATTACCAGGTTAATTACCTTTCAGGTAAGTTGCCTTTCAATGAACCATATCTGAATGCAAGTCAGTGAACACAAAATTGTTATTTGTATAAATTTATGTGCTTTTATTTATTATTATAAAAAGAAAATCATTTATAAACCTTTGTACTTTGCTACCAGTAGATACAACAGTGTGAAACACCATAGTTGAAAACAATTTAATCTAACCCAATTTCTCACCAAGTTTGGGGTTTTATCTGTGATATCTATGACATGGCTATCTAGTCTTTGGTCAAAAAGTCATAGGACCATGGGTTCCCTGCCTAACTAGACCCCTTCCATAACTTTTTAAAGCCCTCCCCCACTTAACTTCTGCAGGGCAGGACCTGCTATTGAACAGCCAAATCCACTCCACCTCTGAGTGACAAACACTGTCACAACTCTACTCTGATTATGTTTATCCCATCTTAGTTGAGGTCTAATTTGCCAACTCTAAATTTAATTGTAGCCTAAAATTCAGACTCCACCTCCATTTCTTCTCTTGATACTTTCTCTTTGTGGCCACCCATTTCAACTGAAGCCCTCTCGTTTCCCTCCCTAGCTTCTGTTCTGAGCTTTAATCCTACATTTGCCTTTGCCTCTGAACATTTCTATGTGAAAGTCCCTTTATCCCTTTCTTTATGATGGAAATCTAAAGTTCACCTTCCTGGTCCTTAAACATCTCTATCTAACTTGCCTATTAATATTCCTGGAATATAATGGGCACCCTAAAATTACTTACTGGATATTATTACCCCATTTTAAGCTGTAAGAAATTTGAAGTCAGGGATCCTATCTTATTTATCTTTGTATTTTCAGCATCTAAGCCCAGCATCTGGCAGAGAACTGGCACTCAGTAAATGAGGGTGCATGTGTGTAGGTGGGTGGGTTTCACTGAATCCTCCTGAAATTCAGGAGTGAAATATTCAAGACCCACATTTGACCATCTCTCTCTTCAACCCCATACTCACCTAGCCATGAAACTTTCTCCTTTGCAGTTTCACTCCCATATGTCTTCCCACGTTCCACTGTGAATGATCATCACTGCCCTTATTAGCTACCCCAGCCACATTGGACCTCTGTGACAGCCTCCTGGAAAACTGCTCTTTTTTTAATATATTAATTTTTTATTGTCTAAAGTTTTATATATATCTCCTTTTCCACCAATTGACACCCCCCCCCCCAGCCATTCCCACCCCCGGCAAGCCCCCACTGCCCCAGTATCCATTGGTTATGCTAATATGCATGCATACAAATCCTTTGGTTGCTCTCTAACCCCCCCCCTCCCTTGCCATTTGTCTCTGGATCTATTCTTGTTCATCAAGTTATGTTGATCATTATATCCCACATCTGAGTGAGATCATGTGATATTTATCTTTCTCAGACTGGCTTATTTCACTTAACGTAATGCTCTCCAGTTCCAGGAAAACTGCTCTTTTTAAAGGCATTCTTCACTTCACTGCTGGACAAATTCTTCTAAAACATCATGGCCCTGTGGAAAATCTCTAGTGACTCTTTTTGTGTGTGTGTGGTTTTTAAACTTTGTTTTTTTTTCATATTTTTCCTTTTTTAAATTTATTTTTATTGTTGAAAGTATTACAGATGTTCACCCTTTTTTCCCATTGACCCCCATCTAACCCAATTCTCCATCCCATCTTCCCTCTGAGATTCATCAGTCTAGTGACTCTTAAGTAATTGCACAGAGACTGACATGTAAACTCAACAGTGCAGCTTTCATTGCCTTCCTAATCTGGTCTTAACTTTCTCTGCCGGTTCACTTCTAACTACACAATTTTCTAATTTTTATCTGCTCTAGCCAATCTGGTCCATTCATTTTCTTCTGATACATGTTCTGCCACCCCTGCCTCTTTCTTTTACTGACATCTTTCTCCACTCTTCCTCCCTGATAACGTTTTTCCTCATCTTCCATTACCTCCTTATCACTCCCACCCCTTCTTCAGACACAAAGTGAAGTTCTATGTTTGCTGAGAAGCTTTCCCAGCCCACCCTCTTTGAATTCTTACAGCTTTTACTGCCTGTATCATTCCTTGGGTAATTAATCACAATGTCTTCTGGCATCTCCTGTGCTGCCTTGTCTTAAGCTGCTATTTATCCCTTGTAATGTTATTTAACCTTTCACTAATTTATGCCTTGTCTCTACAACTAGATCACAAACTTGCCAAGGGCAGAGATTCTCTCTTATCATTTTTTGTATCCTCCATAGTATTTAGTACAGTATCTTATGCATAGTAGGCACTCAATAAATATGTTTATTTATGCTTCCCCGTCCTTCAAAGTCCAGCTAAATGCCACCTCATTCATAAACCCTTCCCTTATGACTCCAGCACACATTTGTTTCCTTTTCTCCAAGTTCCCTCATGCTTACTGTTCATCCTCCTCAGTACCTGCATTGTGGAGTGCACTCCTGTTCATGACATTGTGGGTAGAAAATGTGTTCATGCTTCTGAACAGTCTGTTTCATGAGAGCAGGTTATTCTCTTAGAACTCTTCTATATTCCTCTCATGGCTAGGCACTGAAAAAGTTCTCAGTTTATCCATTGATCTAAAATAGTTTCAAATTCCAATTGGGTATAATCTGACAAGATTGACATTGACATACACCAATAAGGCTTGAATTGGATATGAATATATGCGTTTTCACACCTTGATAATATAACGTATTAGTAGGCACTTATAATGTTACATATGTACATATACAATAGGACATATATATTCTGTGTCTGAGTTTCTGCTGTGATGAAAATATATCAGGGCACCTGCTTGATATCTACTTGGCAAGATAGAAACAGACCTAAGCAAACATACAGAACCATAGAGTGTGTTGCAGAGGCTCCCCAACCTTTGGTTGGCTTATAGAGCCTTTTACCCACTGGTAGTTGCTCCTTTAGAAGTCATGTGTTCAAAAGTTGGCTCTGGTGGCTAATATAAAATAAGGCCTAATCTCCAAATCCTTTGTATTTTATTTGATAATAGATTTATTCCTGATTTACTCATTACAGGAACTGTCTTAGCACTGGTTGTACCAAGGTGAACAAAGTAGAAATGGCCCATGCCCTGCAGGAGGAGAATGACTAAGCAGATAACCACAGATCGTGGAATACATTAATAAGAAAAATAACTACAATTATTCAATGTGGGTGGGAAAGGATGGATTTTCAAAACAGCATTTTTAAACCACCTTGAAGAAGGCAGTCAAAGGAAGATCTGGGCAAATATCAGTCCAGTTCATCAAGCCCCTGAGGTAGACTTAAAGAACCGAAGGGAGAGCAGTGTGGCTGAAACACTGTAAATGAAGCAGCTTCTATAAGGAACATACATTTAACACGTGAAACACAGTGCAGCCTTTGGTCCCCCCTGAAGGTCAGACTCCAAGCTTTCCCCAGCTCTGCTCTGGGAGCAGTGACTCTGAGGACACAGCACTGTGCATTGTGGTTGATAAGGAAGGCAGCTGGAGGCAGAGTAAAGACATAGAACTTCGAGACAGAGACCAGTTGACTTCCTAGTTCTTCCCCTAGATAGCTGTGTGACCTTGGACGATGTATTTCACTTCTCTGAGCCCATTGTTGTCTGTAATAAATGACTGACTGATTCATTCAATTCAACAGCTATATACAAAGTGCCTGCTGTGTGATAAGGTATATTCTAGATATAGAATAGAGAAAGAGGGATATATAATTTTTTGTATAATATAGGGGATACCTACTGTGAAACAGGACAAAATCCTGGCCCTCACAGAATTTACATTCTAGTGGGAGCAGGGAAACAATAAACTCTCTCTCTCTCTCTCTCTCTCTCTCTCTCTCTCTCTCTCACACACACACACACACACACACACACACACACACGCATGCACAGACACAATGTTATGAGTCAATAAAGCAGGGAAGAGGGGCGTCGTACTGAGGTATAGTAGGGAAAGCCTGGTGGAGAAGGTGACATTAAGCACAGACTTGAGAGAGAGGTGGGGTGGGGGCCAAGTGGGTCTCTGGGGGAAGAGTGTTCTGGGCAAGAGGAGAGCCGCCAAGGTCCTGAGGCAGCAGTGCCATTATGCTCTAGAAGCAGCAAGGAGACTGGTGAGGCTGAAGTAGAATGAGGAAAAGAATGAGGAGACCAATCATAATTGATCTTAAATTATCTTCTCCTATGAAATGTGGCAGTTCCAAATATCAGTTCAGGGAACTAATCTGCAAAAGAGGTTATCCTCAGATGCACAATTAAAACTGAGATGTCGGAGTAGGATGCAACAACGTGAGCATCACAGGCTCCCTTAATTCCAGGTGACAGAGTGTCTATCCCAGGAGCGGGTGGTAAGAGACACATGGAATGTCATGAAGAGACATGGGACATAGGCCAGCAGCAGCAGGAGGCTCGAGGAAGAGAGAATGTGGAGTATGACAGTGAGTGATCATGGTGGCAGACAAGGGTTAAGGTATACGAATGGTAGACAAAATGCTGTGAGTCCCAGGGGAGAACTCCATCAAGGCCCAGTGAACTGCAACTTTTTGCAAACAGTGCAGGTAATTGACTTCAGCCAGTGTGGCTTCAAAGAAGTAAGTTCAAAGACTTCGTAGATATATTTTTTTAATGAAACAGAAATGAAGGGAAGAAAAGGAGTTCCTAGCAAAATGAATTCTTAGCAGGAAAGAGAAGCAACCTGAGTAAGTCTAGGTCTAACCCAGAGCCCTTCTTTAAACCCCTCCTGACATGAGACACTCTGCCAGGTGGTTAGCAGGTGTTATTTCACTTAGTCAGTAGGGCAGCCCTATCAAATCGGCCTTTTCCCTGTTGGTGGGTCAGAAATGTGTGGGCTCCTCGCATCCTGTGTCTTCAGAGGCTGAGCTTCCTGGCCTGTGTGCGGTGGCACTTGACTGTGCCTCGGCCAGAGTAGAGATTCGGCAGGATATTCCCCCTCCATGGTTGGGGTGGCCAGAGGCTCTGGGAAGTAGCCCCTGAAAAAGCCTGGCATTCATTTAAAGGTTCTTAAAAATGGGGAGAAAGTTATAGTTAATATGAAATAACTAACTGCTGAATTGCTTGTGTTTTCCAAGATAAGGGGCTGGTGGGGGAAGAGGATGACCCTGTTTTCTGAGCACCCAATGGCTATAGGTTTGTTGGTTTGGAGGCACAGGGTCTGAGCAATGAGGATGTGGACAGTGATGTGGAGGCCTGCAGATGCTGGGGTGAAGGACCACGGACGTGGGAAGTGGGAGACCCAGGAAGCTGAGCCAGTGAGTCTGGGCACTGTGTGAAGCAGAGAGGGAGAAAAAATGCGATTGGCTAGCAAGGAGATGGAAAGACTTGGGAGAGAAGACCTGTTTGTGGAGGCTTATAGTGTTTTAGTGTAAAGGCAATATAAAACCCTCCTTCAAAATCATCTGTAAACTCAGCATGGTTCTGCTATTCTATGGTGGGGGTAGAGTCACTGGGTGGAGAAAGAAGTGTTGAATCCTACTGACTGGGCTGAGAAAAGCTTAGCCTGCCTGAAAGAGTAGAGTGAGGACATCTGCCTATATGCAGATGGGGAAACTGAGGCTGAACATGTGTACACTCTTTTCCCAGAGTCACACAGGAACAAGCAGTGGAGATCTTGCAGCTTCCGAAGCCCAAGTTCTTTCCACTCCACTGTGCTGTGTCCTTGGACCATTTGGGATGGTAACTTGGCAGTTACTCCCAAATCTCTGGCCTTGAAATGTTTTGTGTGTTTTTCCACCAACCTGGCTACTCGGTACAAGCAACAACTGCACTGCTTCTTCTTCTTTTTTTGTTTGAACACAAAATAAGTTGAAAACAGAATGAAGTTAAAATAACAACAAAACTCTTATGAGAATATGATTGGAGATAGGGTCAACATCAGTAAGAACATAAATGTAAAAAACAGGATACTCAATTTTATTATAAATTGTAGGAGATGGAGAAAATGCAGCCTGCCGATGGTCTTCCATTTAATAACAAACGAAGCAGAAGTGGTCCTCAATGAGAAATAATTGAGAGCAGTTAGGAAACAATAACTTTGTAGATCAGAAAATGTGTATTTTCCAGAGATAGCATATTTTGCGATATAAACAAATTATTGGTGTTGTTTTTAAAGTTGGCTTCCCTAAAATAATGCCTGAAGGCTGGGCAGTGAAAACATGAATCAGGACCTCGAGCCCGAACCCTTTCTGGTGTGTCCCTGTCCTCAAGCTTCTTCTGGGACCAGGTTTATGTATCATTTGAGAAGCAAACAGCTTACCTGAGGGAGCAATTTCTGCAACTGCTGGCTGGTGTATTATTTTCCTCTGCCTCTTACATAGAGGTGCAAGGAAGTGTGGGAACTGCTGAGAAGAGCCTGCATCCATGGCAGTGTGCCTTAACATTGTTCTGTACTTACTTTCTTTCAAGGATCTGAAAAAAGCAAAAGACATTCCTCATCATAAAATGGCACAAAGGCACATACACAGAAGGTGTGCAAATAAACCGTCAGAGAGTGGGGACTGTGGGATAGGGACAGCAGGGCATAGAACTCCTGAGGGTTTCTCAGTGTGACCTAAGACCACTGAGATGCTAACTAAAAATTCAGGAAGGCTCCTTGCCTCACCCCACACCTACTGAAGAAGAGTCTGTGTTAGATTCCAGTGTCTGCAGTGTACCCCACTCTCCAAGTGATTCTTTTTTTTTTCATTTACAGTTGACATTCTATATTATATTAGTTTCAAGTGTACAGCAATGTGGATAGACATTTATGTAAACTAGGAAGTTATCTCCCCATAAGTCTAGTACCCATCTGACACCATACATAATTATTATAATATATTGACTATATTCCCTATGCTGTATTTTACATCCTGTGACTATTTTGTAACTGCCAATTAATACTTCTAAATCCCTTCACCTTTTTCACCCAGCCCCCAATCTCCTTCCCTTCTGACAACCATCAGCCTAGTCTCTGTATCTGTGAGTCCGTTTCTGTTTGGTTTGTTCATTTATTTTGTTGTTTAAATTCCACATATAGATAAGATAATATAGTATTTGTCTTTGTCTACCTGACTTATTTCACTTAGCATGATATTCTAGGTCCATAATATTCTAGGTCCATCCATGTTGTTGCAAATAGTAAGATTTAATTTTTTATGGCTGAGTAATATTCCATTGTGTACCACTTCTTTACCCAATTGTCTATTGATGGGCACTTAGGTTGCTTCCATATCTTGGCTATTATAAATAATGCTGCAATGAACATAAAAATCATCTATTTTTAAAAATTAGTGTTTTGGATTTCTTTGAATAAATACCCAGAATTGAAATTACCGAGTCATAGGCAGTTCTATTTTTAACTTTCTGAGGAAAGTTCATAGTGTTTTCCATAGTGGCTGCACCAACTTGCAATCCCACCAATATTATACATGCTGGTTCCCTTCTCTCAACAACCTTGTCAACACTTGTTGTTTATTGACTTATTGATGATAGCTATTCGAACAGGTGTGAGGTGATATCTCATTGTGATTTCCATTTGCATTTCTCTGATAACTAGTGACATACAGATGTCTATTGGTCATCTGTATGTCCTCTTTGGAAAAGTGTCTATTCAGGTCCTCTGACTATTTTTTAATTAGACTGTCTGTGGGGTTTTTTGGCATCAACTTCCAGGTGATTCTTACATGCACTAAAGGTTGAGAATTGCCTTAACATGTCTGTGAAGCCCAGGTTGAAAACTGATTTAGAACCACCGAAGTATGTTGGTTTATAATTCAGATTAATACTCAAAAAAATTGTAGTGGAGTAGAGATAGGATGAGATGAGGGAATCTGCATCTTAATCACCCACATGATTCTGGTGCACAAAATCCATATCATACTTTGGGCCATGGCCCTGGAGAAGTTGGTTTTGGAGCTTTCCACCTGGTTAGTGCTGAAGCTGACTCAGATACCCAGGTTTCTTCCATTATAGATTCTCATTTAAATATCTCTCCCAAGAAAAGTACTGTTCCTCATCTAATTTTCCAATATCCCAACCCAACTGAGAGTGGTAACGACTCACAAAATGTTAATTTTGTTGTGTCAGATAATATAATTTCAAATATATTTATATTTGTCAGGGTCCTCTGATATCTTAAAGCCCTAGTAGGACCAATAGTTTTCAGGCAAGTGATGAGAGACAGATAACCTGGTTGCTGAGACCTACAAGTCCACCACCAGCAGACTTCTTTAGCGTTGTATGGGCAACTCTGTACAATTCTTAAAACACATTCAGTGCTTGGTAATTGTGATTTGATCCTCAGATTCATTACGCATGGATGTGCACCCACTCATGTCATGGGTCACATTTCTCAGTGCCCTCTCATACACAGTTCTACACCTGGGTATGTCTAGAAGCAGGATTGGGAGATCAAGGCCTTTTTCAGAGTTGAAGGGTATGCTGCCCCTTCCAACCTCATCTCAGCAACAATTCAGTCTCTAGGACAATGATGGCGAACCTATGACACGCGTGTCAGCACTGACACGCATAGCCATTTTTTATGACACGCGGCTGCTGAGGCGGCCGCATGCTGAGGATGAAACATTTGCTGCTCCTGAGGATGAAACATTTGCGAAATAATGTTTTTTCCTCAAAGTGACACTACCCAAGTTATGCGAAGTTTTTTGCGAAGTTTGACACAACAAGCTCAAAAGGTTGCCCCTCACTGCTTTAGGAACACAGGTGGGAATAGTCTCCAACAATTTAGTTCTCTTTCTACTTTATTTCCTTAAGAGGAGGAAGGTTGTTGAAGTGAAAAAAGATTAATGCTGCCACTCTGAACAATTCTTAGAGCCAAATGAATAGTCTGGCAGATTTTTGTGCTTCAAACTGAGCAGCTGGAAGACTGTAAGAGAGTAGACAATTTCAAAAAGCAATTGGTCTCAAGAAAGTTACCTTGGAAACTTAGTTTAAAATTGGCTTGAATCAGAAATCAGCCTCATTGATTAAACACTGGCTGTAAGACTATAGGGTAATGATAAATTGTCAAGGAGCCCATTTGGGGGTAAGTGTCTAATTGGTGCCACAGTGTTTGGGGTAATAACCTGTCTTCCTTCATAGCTTTATTAATGACCTGGAAGTGGTTGGAAATGGTATGTGCCTGCTCAACAGGGAGCTAGTACAAGCCAAAGAACTGTAGAATAATGATACAAATAGACTAAACAAAGTGGAAAATAGCCCCATGATGTTCTGCTTAGAAAAATAAACTATTTTTTTTTAAATAAGGGCATAAAGGGAAGCAAGGGGATTAAAAAGTAAATACTTACTGGATATAACAAACCTAGAAATACTCAGGTAGAATAGGAAGAGTGCAGCTCTTTGGAGTGCTGGACAGCCAGAGGTCAGAATTATTTTAGGAATCTAAGAAGGAAGGTGGAAATAGGTCAAAGCCACCCCCTTCCCAACTAACACCCCTGCCCATGGCTCTAGCAGTCCCATGGGCTTTCTATGGGAGTCCTGAGTGTAGGCTAGAACAGGAAGTCTGGATCGATGCTGATATCTCAAATGATAGTATTTCTGTAACTGGTATGTGGGTTCTTGACATTCATAAGTTAAGAGAAGTGTTCCTGGAATAAGAGTCAAGAATTGGGATATCAAGACCCAGTTGATGATCATGATTATACTCTTAATGGATCCACAATGTCTTGGATCCAGTGAGAAAACAGAGTTAGACAAAGGCATCCAGGCCAGGCTGGAGGGTGTTTCATCCTTACACGGAACCATCTTCCACAGAGAAAACTGAAGGGCACACCAATATTGGAAGACAAGCAGAAGAGGAGCTTAAATAAAATTCTGTGGAAATAATTGGGTAAAATCATAAAACTAAATATAGAATGCTGTAGACTAAATATTCATGTTACCTCCAAAATTCATATGTTGAAACCTAAGGCCCATTATGATGGTACCAGGAGGTGGGGTCTTTGGGAGATGATTAAGTCTTGAGAACATGAAGGGTAAAGCCTTCATGAATGGGACTAGTGCCCTTATAAAACAGACCCCAGAGATCCCTTGCAGCTTCCTCTATGTGAGGTTACAACGATAAGACAGCCATCTATGTACCAGAAAGTGGATCTTCACCAGACACTGAATCTGTCAGCATCAGAGAAGTAAATCTCTGTTGTTTATAAGCCACTCAGTCTGTGGTTTTCTGTTAAGCAGCTCAAACAGACTAAGACATAGAATAAAGTTAATCATGGATGAGATGCCCAGCAATGCTCAGGAGAAAAGGACATATCAGTGTCCACACTGATTTTGATGACTTCACATGTGTATGTTTCAATGCCTAGATTCAGCCCAAGAAATAAGTGGTTTGAAAATTTGCCACAAAGAAATAACTGTATGGACCAGTTGAGTGACTAGAGTACTGGAATGAGAGCCAGAAGAACTGGGCCTGTGAGGCATATCCCTCTGCCACTAATATCAACATGGCGATATAACTTGTTCTAGACCCTGGTTAGAAGAGGCGAAGGCCTATAACAAATAAACCCCCAAATTTAATACAATCAAAGCTTAATCCTTACTCATATAAAATCCCAAATGTGTTTTCTAACTTAAAGGTTGCTCTCCTTTAGGAGATGATGCCGAGATCCAACCCCTTTCACCTTTTGGCTCTGCCACTTTTAGCACACAGCTTTCCAGGTGAAGCGACCTGTTTCCTTCAAGCTAGCAGAAAAGGAAAGAGTTTAGCGGGTCCTGCCTGGGAGGTAATCATGGGCCAGTCCTGAGAGTGGAGCACATGCTTCCTGTTCAAGTGCTGTTGAGTAGAACCTGGGCACAAGGCCACACTTAATCCCAAGACAGCCTGAGAAACAAAATTTGGTGTGCGGGGAAATGAGGAGCCAGTTTACTGAAGCACCGACCACTCTCTATCTCTGCCCCCTTTAACCAAAAGATTTTCAGCCACATTGCAAATATCAGGGTAAGAATGTTTTACTCTTTGGGATATAGCTTAAGGCTATTAGCAAAGAGAAGTGAGTCAGGGGGAATAGAAAGAGATTGATGTGTGTTTAGATGAGTTCACTGTACATGGAGCTTGGAAACTGAGGGCAGAAATGCCAAGGGGAGTGTATTAGGTTGAATAGTGTCCCCTCCAAAATTCATATCTACCCAGAACTTTAGATATGACCATTTTTGGAAATAGGTCTTTGCAGGTGTAATTAGCTAAGATGAAGTCAATACTGCATTATAGTAGGCCCTAATTCAGTGACTGGTGTCTTTATGAGAAGAGAAAACAGAAACACAGACAGACACAGGGAGACAGAGGCAGTACCGGAGTAATCCGTCTTCAAGCTGAGCAAGGCCAAGGATCATTGGCAACCACCAAAGCTAGGGAGAGGCAAGGAAGCGTTCTCCCCAGAACCTTCAGAGAGGGCATGACTCTGTTAACATCTTGATTTTTGACTTCTAGCCTCCAGAACTGTGAGGGGATACATTTCCGTTTTAAGCCACCCAACTTGTGGTACTTTGTTGACAGCCCTAGCAAACTAATGCAGGGAGTGATACATTCCATCCATATCCACGTGGTTAAGGTCAAAGACAGTGAAGAACGTTCCATCCTGGCATGCCAGCAGGTCACCGGGGAAGGTCCAAACTGGAAACAGGTCTGTGGCTGAGAACACTACTTGAACTGAAGACAAGAAAACTCACCAGGGGTGAAGGAAACTCTTATTCTAATACTTTTATATTAGAGGCAGCATAGTAGTAATACTATTTTAGGCAACCCTAAATCAGTGAACCTCAAATTGGAAAAACATCGTCTGACATAGAGTTCATAAATTTGGGAATTATTTAAATGAAAAGTCTTCAGAAATATAAAAATTAAATTATACTATTTTCATTAAATATAGTATTAATCCCCTTTGTCCAAACAATAGTTATATTAACACTTAGTAGTCCAAGAAAATCCAGGTGGAAGCTGGGCACCAGAGACCGATCTCTCTGTGATCCAAGGCATCGAGCCAGTTTATGAGCACGTTGACAGGGGCTGGAATGCAATGGTTAAACCCATCAGGTGGGAAATGATAACAGTCTGTTCTTAAATCTAACACTCCCCTAAAATTTCCCCCAGAATTGTCTCCTAGCAGTTCCCCAGTAAAACATAGACACTGTTCCTTGAAGAGGCTATCAGGCATTGACACCTTATCAGGGATTGGTTTATCAGATCCTTTGCCATCTTGAAAGCAAGCATAAAATGAGGGGTGGGTGTAGGGATGGAAACAGGGATAGGCGTAGAGGTGGGGGTGGGATGAGGGTAGTGGGGAGGGGTTCTAGGTATCTAGATCCCAAATGAAGACACAAGACTGAGGGAGGCAACACAAAGTAAGAGGAGGAGCCAAAGGGAGAGGTTTGAGGAGATCAAAGCAAACTTTTCGGAACTCACGATTCTGCCATCTGGAGCACTGGAATTTCGGGCCTATGCAATTTGAAGGATCACGGCAAAGCTAGTTTTAGTGCTGTGACCATAATGTCTGTCTTGCCTCGGTTTGCTAAGTTATTTATCTCAGAACAACAGGAGGCAGTGAAAGCCACAAGTTATTTATATAAAATGTTTTTGTAATTGCTTTTCTCTTTCAACCTGCAGCCTGTTATTCTCTCATTTTTGTTAGACAGCAAGAAAAAAAAAAAAACTATATTTCTCCCCAGCAGGTGCACCCTGGTCCTGCCTTCTCTCAGCCCAGTGTGGGATAGTCTGATGTAGATGAGTCTGAACCGCCTGCCCAGTGGTTGGTATTCTGAACAAGTCTTGGGACTGGATCCCAGTTCCAGAGCCCAGTTTGCTGGCCTCCAACAATCAAGGCCCAGCTTAACTATCAGGGTGCAGAGCTAAGAGTGTGGAGAGGTATACAGCAGCTCAATGCAGACCTTTCACACACGTGAGAGTTCAGCCTTATGCTAGAGACACTGTCTCCCACACGTTCCAAATCATGAGAATCAACTAGGATGTTTATTTATAATATAGACTCTGAAGCTCCACCCCCAACCTGCTAAATTAGAATCTCAAACGAAGGGGGTCTATGAATCTGTATTCTAGCAACCATCTTAGGTGTCCTAAGATCAAAGCCCTGAGAACACATCCATGGGCAACAGGGAGCCAGGAGGATTTTAGGCAGCTGTGAGAGGCAATCAGATATGTGATTTCTAGGCATCAGTCTGGAAGATTTGGGAGGTGATGAGACCATTGGTGGAGAGACCATTCAGGGGGCTGTTTCAATAATGAAGGAGAAAAAAAAAGATAAAAGTCTGAACTAAGAAGAGAAGAAGGAGGAGAAGGAGGAGGAGGAGGAGGAGGAGGAGGAGGAGGAGGAGGAGGAGGAGGAGGAGGAGGAGGAAGAAGAGGAAGAAGATGACAGTGCGAGATGGAGGAGTATAAAGAGATTAGAATCAAGGGGACTTAGTAAATGAGTAAGCAGCTCTCAGAGGTCCACAGCTCATGCTGAGCACTCCTCAAGGAGAGTCTTGATCTACCCGGTTCATTAAAATAAGAACCTGTGGGAAGCAACAAGTTTCACAGTACTCTGCCGGAAGTCTAAGTGTGCTGAAACATGTTTTTTAACTTCCTGACCCATCTCCTGTAAGCCATTCTCTGGTTTCCAGCCAGAGGTTTCCCTTGCACATTTCTAACCTTCCTAGCCTGACTCTAGTCTTAAGCTCTCTTGCTTCACCTTCCAGGCTACTGTTTCTACTCTTCCAAGGACTTCCCTAGCCTATAGGGTCAGGCGCTGGGTGGACCCTGGAAAGATGGTGTAACAATTCCTCAGAGAACCCCTGGTGCCCAAAGCAGTGTTGAGGGCTTGTAGGTCCTGTTCTGTACCCCACACCTGGCTTGCATTCGGGGGCGCTTATGTCTCCTGCCTCCTGGGACAGCCTCTCCTGGTGCTGGACCTCAACTCCTGCACTTTCAAATCTTCTCCCCGGCATTTTTTTTTTCTCTCAGGCCCATGCTTCCTAATTTTTGTTGCTTCTGTTATTGACTCTGTGACTGACTGTTCTAATTAAATCACCATAAAACCCTTTGTGAGGTTGTTTTCCTTAAATCCCACATTCATTGGGCACCATCTGTGTTATTTAACCCCCACGGCACTCCACCCTGCTGCCAAAGGTGGTCCAACAAAGGGAATCGGGGTATCCCGTTGGTTTGCTCCTCAGGGATCCTGCCAGGTGGGGTGATCATGGGTTATTACCTGGTGTCTGCACAGGGGGCAGGAGTGACCTCCAGAGTGACTCTATCTGACATCACCGAGGTAGAACCTGGGCAGGGTGGGTAGACTTTTCTCCCCTGCCTCTTCTCTATTATTTGACTGTCTGGCCTTATTGTTTTTATTTTTGTTCTTTTCCACTTAATCCTGATCTGACAATGGTGTAAAGAATGGCTGAGGAATACTTCAATGTTCAGAGAGCATTGACTGAGTGAAATTCCCAATGCTCTGAAGAAAAAAAAAAAAAACAACAACAGGGTAGAGTGGCAAAGAACAGAGGATAATCTCTTTGCCCAGAAAGGCAGTGCAAAGAAGGAGACTCAGATAAGGCATTCTCTCCATCCCTTGTAGCAGATGTGGGCCAGGTGGCTGGTCATTAGTGTCGTGGCAGGACACCCATTCTACGAGGTAGGCTGTCAGAGCTTCAGACTGTGCCAGGGTGTGGCAGCCACAGCAGCCTGTGGCTGTGCCTGACTTTTCTGCAACCCTGTAAGACACTAAGAGCTGTCATAGCTATGAGCTGGATCCTCCCGGCACACTCAGGCCTCCTCTTGCTATGGATACCATTTGGCAGTGACCTTTTCCTGTAAGCAAAAAAAAAAATTAAAAAAATCATTTATAGAACAAGAGATAACGGCTTTTCGTTTCTTTCGTCTTTCCACTCATTTTTCTTCTGTGTCTCAGATAAGGGAGGCAGAGTGTTTTAATTATGTTTTCAGTGTGAGAATACAGGCTCTTCTATTTGTGCTGTCAGAGCTTCCTCTGGGCTCCTGAATGTCCTCAAGGGCCTGTTTTCTTGGAAAGAAATGCAGCAGCTTCTCTTTCACTGGGAATGACGCCTCCACCTCATGCAGGCTTGGGGAGAGCTAGTGGTCAGTGTTCAATATGCTTTCTGAAGGAAGAGTGTCAATTGCACGTGGAAACTCTGATCTTCTAAAACTGAGACAGTCACATATAAACAGATGCAGCTCTATCTGGTGCAGCCCAGATGGCTAGTTGCCTTGCCAGGGTGCTATAATAGTAATCAGTGCATTGTATTTGTGCAACCTTCTCATGTGTCAAAACACCTTAATATCTGTGATTGCATGTAAACCTTCTTGAGCATTTCTATGAGATGGGAGGGCAAGCACAGTTATTCTTGTTTTGAATATAAAGAAACTGAGAGCCGTAGCCAGTTTTCTCAGTGGATAGAGCATTGGCCTGCTGACTGATAGGTCCCAGACTTTATTCCAGTCAAGGGCACATACCTGGGTTTCAGGTTTGATCCCTGGCCCAGGCAGGTCAGGGTGGGAGGCAACCAATCAATATGTCTCACTCACCTCTCTCTCTCTCTCTCTCTCTCTCTTTCTCTCCTCCTCCTCCTGCTCCTCCTCCTCCTCCTTCTCCTCCTCCCTCCCTTCCTCCCACTCTCTCTAAAAATCAATGGGAAAAATATCCTGAACTAAGGCAGAGAGAAAGATAAAGTAATCACACACACACACACACACACACACACACACACACACACGATCAGACTAGAACACAACCCTCCTGCCTCAGTCGCCTTTGCATCTGAGGGCTAAGTACCAAGTCCTTTGACTTACACCTTGGATTTCCTCCTCCTCTCTCTCTGTTTTCTTCCCCACTGCCTGCCGGTCACTGTCAGGTCCTGCCAATGCCGCCTTTGTTCAGCCTTCCTCACTCACCTACTCCTCACATCTGACTCCACCCCAGTATAGACACTCAGTACCTCAGCGTTTGTGATAACACCCTAACTCTTCTGTCTAGATCTTGGCACTTGTGCTAGAATCTTATTCCTATAATCCCATTTGTTTACCTTCCATGGCTCTCTCTTGCTATTCAAGGCTGTCACTGTCTGGCCCCAGCCTGGCTCCCAGTTAGTCACGTCTCCATATCAACCCTCTGCTCCCACTCAACTGCCTGCCCTGCTGGATGGTTCTCCAACACGTACTCATCCCTGTTCCTGAGCAGCTGGTGCAGTGCTGGCTACAGTGCAAGAATATGGGTTTCCTCCCTGCTTGTCCTGTTAATTGCTGTGTAAGTTGGTTTACTTAACCTTTCTACCTGTCAGTTTCTGCACCTCTAAAGTGGGACTGATACTAGTACTTGCCCATAGTGTTATAAAGATAGGTGCTTATCATAATGCTTACCCACAGGAAATGGTTGGTAAATATTAGTTATTTTTATTATTTTCTAACTCTACGTCTTTGAAGCCCACTTTGCTTCAACCCTTGAGTCCCAAAAGACTTCTTTGAAAGTCCAATAATAACTAACAGTAATGATGACAATAGCTAACACATATGGCCTTTCTCATTTGCCAGGCCCTGTTATACTTGCTTTACAAATATCAACTCATTCATTCTTCACATCACCCCTAACATCATAATTATATCCATTGTAATGTGAGGCAATCCAAGGTCAGAGACATGAAGTAACTTCCCCAAGTTTACCCAGACTTGCACTGGTCACCTAACTTATGCCATCTCTCCTGGGTTTATGTAGGACAAGGATCAGGCCCCAGTGTATTGCCTTTCACCTGTCAGATGCTTGGGGATGAATGTTTTTGTGGGGGATGACTGTATAGCTCTGAGCATCTTTCTTCTCTCCTAATCTAGGCAGAGACTGGATTAGTTTCCAACCCCTGCTAATTTAGTGGTATAAGATAATACAGGCATGCCACGTTTTATTTCACGTTGCTTTGTTTATGCACCACAAGTATTGTATTTTTTTACAAACTGAAGGCAAGACGATGACAACTCACTTTTTTGAGATACTTGCTGCATTATGGTGGTCTGGAACCAAACTCACAATATCTCCAAGGTGTGCTGTACAGATTTACATTATCTTTCAGTTCTGCAGATTTGAAGTCCAAACTAGGTCTCCATGGTAAAGTTAAGGTGTCAGAAAGGCTGTTCTCCTCTCTAGATGCTTCTGGAGAGATCTGCTTCCTGGCCTTTTCCAGCTTCCAGAGGTCATCTGCATTCCTTGGCTTGTGGCCCCTCCCTCCATCTTCACAGCCAGTTGCTCAAGTCCTTTTCACACCACATCACTCTGGCCCCTCCTATTCTACTTCTAAGAAGCCTTATCATGACATTGGGCCCACCTGGATAATCCAGGGTCATCTCCTTATTTTTAGGCAACTGATTAACAACCCTAATCCATTTGCAACCATAATTTTCCTTTGCCAAATAACATGACATAGTCACAGGTTCCAAAGTTTGGACATAGGCATCATTGGGGCGCCATTTGTCTGTTTACCATAATTCCATTAGGAATTAAAAGTGAAAACAATACTGAATCATAAAATAAGGATAAAGAAATCTGATAAAATGTTAGACTTACCCATATTACTACTTTGGTGACCCTTAAAGAAATGAAATATTTTTTTCCAAAATTACATCCTTGGCTGCCCCTGATGTGTGATGCTCTACATGCGGGCCTCCTCTGGCTACTAGGCAGTGCAGCACCTGCTGAGATCCTGCGGAGGGGACGGACAGCTGAAGGGAGGAGGACACGGCTGAACCCCATCTTTCCCACCTCCAACAACCGCCCCACCTATTCCCTGGTCCTAAATGGGAAGAGGAGACTGGAGAAGACAGGAAAAGTAGAATGCAACAGAAGATAACACAATGACCCTCCAGAAATGAGTGGGTGGTTTTAGGCCCCCCAAAATAGTGGTGAGTGGGCATCCCATGTCCTTGCCCCTTGCAGTAGCTGGCTAAGGTGACAATGTGGCTGAGGCTCACGGGAGCCCTCAAAGCCAGGGAGCAAATTTCAACAGGCCCATGACAGCAAGGAGACAGTGATTGGTGGGATGAACGCACGGAAAAGATAAAGCCAATGGTCCTCTTCACGTTAAATGCTTTTTCGTTTTTATCGTAATTAAATGTTTTTAAAATGTTAATGGAATAAATTGAACTTGACTTCCCTATTTTCTCCAGATCCTGCAATTATGCTCAAGGCCTGTCTTGAAAGGATGCCAGAGGGTGATGGATTAAACCTAAAATAAATCAAATTTCCCTTGCGACAGAGTTAGGGAAATACAATAAGCATCTCATCCTGCCTCTGGTGATGGAAGAGGTGCCTGCTCCCCGGCTAGGCACAGCCCGAGGAATGAGCTTGCTAATATAGTGTCATAAACCAAACTCCATCAAGGCAATCCGCCACTGTTGCCACAGTGCAGTGAGTGAATGGGCCTGGGCAGCGCTTCTGCCGAGCTGCCTCCTCTTGCCAAGGCTCCCTCCCAGTAAATATCTAGCTAGTGAGCTCTTGGAAATGAGCTGGGCGTGGTGCCAGCCAGACTTCCAGCTTGCCAGGATGGGTGGTACAGAGGGCCAGGCACCTGCTCCCTCTTCCTCTCCCTGGTCTGGGGCTTTTGTGTGGTGCTTTACACTGGGGGCATCTCTGGGCAGGATCCAGGGGAGCCAGTAGCCAGTCTGGTCCCAGGCCTGAGTCAGCAGTGGAGACTCCACCTGTGCCTGGAAATACTGAAACAGGAGTCTGGACTGGAACAGAGGCCACATGGAGCCCTGGGCCCCTTCTTGGGGTTGGTGAATGTGGAATCATCTGAGTTTATTGGCGGTGGGATTTTCCCTCCACCCACAGGATTTGGGCCAGGCAAATAAAATAAATGCAGGTTCTCTACACTTAACTGTCCCAAATTTACCTCTGCTCCTCCTGCCCTTATGCTCTCTGTTCTCCCCTCCCCTTAAACCTTTGGCTCCTCTCTTTCTTTCACATTCATATACTAGTACTCTTTACTGATAGAGCTCCCAGGGAGGTTGTCATAGAACAGGAATCAAAGCCTTCAGCTCTGCAGACAGAGTCCACATGGGGAATTCCAGGCAATGACCAGGAAGGATGTTCCAGCCATTATGTCCATTTAGGACTTTCTGAAACCACACTGACCATAGAGCTTCCTATTCCAGCTATGTATGAGGGCCTTTCTGGCAATATTTACATCAATTGTATGTTGTCTTGTCTTCTCACCTGTTCCACTGTGGTGTGGGGATTAGAGTGAGCCCACCTCCCATGGCTAGAGAGCTCCCCTTAGATGGGGCCCTAACCCGGGCCTCCAGAGCTTTCTCTTAGACATGCTCGGTGAAGTTTAGGACAGACTTCACACATTAAAGCTCTCTCCTGTGACTCCTGAAATCTACCCTCTACACTTCCTTCTCTATTCTTCAATTGAGAGTGTTTCAGGTCATTTTATTAAACTTGGCTTCTCTCCTCCATTCCAGACTGCTCCAGCTTCCTAGCCTGGTGTCCAGAATGGAAGTCAAAATTCCTCGTATCTAAGTAGGACACTGTAATAGATCATCTCCTCATGTGCAGACCCCTACTTCTGTTATTACATCCCAAGATCCTAGCAGCATTACAGTAGACCACACAACAAAACTGCAGATTCTGACAATACCAACTGCTAAACTTTCCATATGAGCTGCTGCTAAGCCATGTCCTCTCTTGTAGTCATGCTATTAGGTGTGTTCATTAAATAGCATCTTGCCCAATTCCACTTTTTAACTGGACCTTTCAAAAATCTATCTATTATTTATCTTTTTATCTGTTTGTATGTGTATGTATCTCTCATACATATACATGAGATAAAGATTTTCTCAGTTCCCTGTCTTCTGAAAATCTATATTTCCACCTAAGTCAGTGATCGCCAACCTTTTGGACCTCACGGACCACTAGTGGTCCGCAGACCACCCCGGTTGGCGACTGCTGACCTAAGTCATGGATAATAAACTTGAATGCAGCAGCATGAAGGGAGGGCTCTACACCAGAAAACTCCAGATGATTTTTCCCCACATTCACCTTTGGTGCCCAGATGTTCAGCTAGTTACCAATGTGTATCCAACCATGTGTTTCTCTCTTTCCCACAACTGGACAATCTGAGTCCTTGTTGCTCAGCTGCTGAGGTCCACATGTTCTTCATTGACCAGTCTAACATGACCTTGTTAGAGAAGGATGTCGCTAACCGGCTCTGATTTGCTCAGTTAGACCCATGTTGGATCCAAGGGGTCCTAGAGTCTTTTTCTGCTCATAAACAAGCCTTCAATAATCTCCTGGAGTTTTGGCCGTGTTTTAACATCAAGATCACAGGTCTCTAATTTCTAGAATCAGCCTTGTAGGCATTTGGAAAATCATAGTCCTGTCTGGGGATGGACATAACTAAAAAGGTGGTTGCTCCTGTCTCTTCAAACTGCAGCCTATATTCTGGTTAACTAGTGACCATGGCAGAAATTTGGAAGGCAGACCATGATTTGGCTCTTTTCTTCAATTTTAGGCCTGATGCCTTTTTCCACAGGGGTCTGCCCTTTCCTCCAAGTTGTATGTTAGCCTTCAGCCACTTATTTGGGCTCCCCACAGACAGCAGTGATGCACACATAAGAAGAAAAAGATAAGTTGGTGATGCCCTTCCTGTGGGCTGCGCTTGGTGGTCCTGGGACTTACCCCTGGCCTTAGGTGCGCTTGGTGCCGTGGGTGAGTACAGGACCAAGTGAACTCCCAGAAGGAGCCTCGTGTCTAGCATTTGCCTTGACCTCTCAGCTACTTCTGCCATTCTTCACATCTTGAGCCAGTGCTGACCTCAGCCCCCTCCCCTGACGCTTCATGTCAGTGTCCTCAGCAATATCCTTGCTTATCCGGGTCACATGTTGGAAGGACTGAAATGGGACAAAGCTCATGAAATAATGGGAAAGGGATGCAGGGAACCATGCACCCCAAAAGAAAACAACACCTGCAACTTACCAGGATAGGACTTGGATGTGAGGAAATGAGTCAATATTTGGGCACTAGAAGGTGAGGAGTTGTTCCTGGATTGGCAGAGAGGGAGAGAGTGGGGAGGCTCATTCCTAGAATTTTAAAGCCATTGAGGCAATTATTTTATTGCTTTAGGGAAACAGCTTGGAGAGGATGGGGCAGAGGATAAAAGAGCTTGCCAGCTAATTCTGAAAGAAAAGAAAAAAAATAACCAAAAAGGCTTCCTGGAGGTAGGAGGATCTCTCCCTTACACTTTCGTCACCTCCCTTTAAAGGACCATCTACAGTATTTCCACCCTTATCTGGTCAGAAGAGTCATTTTAATTTGTTTTAAAAACAATCCTAAGTAGTGTTTCTCAACATGAGCTGTACATTAGAATCACACAGGGAACTTTGTAAAATCTTGATGCTAAGTCACACCCCAGACCAATTAAACCAGACTTTCTGGGGTTGGAGACCAGGCATTAGTAATTTTTAAAATATACTTTTATTGATTTCAGAGAGGAAGGTAGAAGGAGAGAAAGATAGAAACATCAATAATGAGAGAGAATCATTGATTGGCTGCCTCCTACATGCTCCCCACTGCAGATCAAGTCTGCAATCCAGGCATGTGCCCTGAGCAGGAATCGAGCCATGACTTCCTGTTTCATAGGTCAATGCTCAACCACTGAGCCACAACAGGGCCATTAGTAATTTGTAAATCTCCCCAGGGTACTCCAGTGTTCAACTAAGGCAGAAAACCATTGTTCCTGAATCTCCACCAAAACCAAAAGAATCAGTCTCTCCAGGTACAGGGCCTAGAAATTAGTGTTTTAAACAGCACCCCATGTGATTATAATGATTACATAAGCTGGGGAAGGCTGCCCTGTTGAGACCTCTTTCTCCTTGGAGGCTGCCCCTAACACTCTTCATTTAGATTTTGATCCATTTGCCAGGAAATAGAGGTGGGAAGGATGGAGTGCCTCACTCAACACACTGGGCGGGCCCCTGAAGACTGGGCTGGAGGAGGCCTCGGGAATTCTGGAAGGGTAATTACTTGGTAGCCTGACAAACTGACAAATGAAGTAATTTCCATTTCAAACAGAAAACCAAGATGAGGTCAGACGCCTTTCCTGGGAGCAGGAGGAGGCAGCAGAGTTAGACTAACCCACAGTCTGTCCCTAACTATTGCAAGGCCTGGGGAGAAAAACAAATGAAGTCTCCAGGCCCACATTCCTTTCTTTTCCAACCAGCCCCCAGAATGGAATTTCATCCAGAGCACCAAATAGCTGTGCCTCAGACCCAGGCACACATCAGCGTGGTTCACCCTCAGTAGGACAGAGCCAGGAAAGACACCCACAAAAGCTCTAGAATGGGCCTGCAACCATTTGGGCAGGGAATTCTGGGTTTCAGGTATAGAGGGTGTCAGACAGAGCAGGGTGGTCTAGAGTGTGGCAGTGCATGTGGGCTCCTGGTGGGTACATCCTTTGGCCCAGCCGACTCCTTACTCTGTGGGGAAAGACAAAAGCAGAGAAGAGTGGTACCTTCAGAATCACAGAGTCCAGGACAGGGACCTGGTTGCCCAGGTCTTAGAACATTGTCACCCATGCACACAGATGAAGGAAATCTCTTTGCCCAATGTCTCAGCCCATTCTCCTGGAGGGGACAGAGCTCTCCACCATGTAGTTGAGCTTTCTGATAGACCTCATTCTCTGACAGGAGGTCCATGCAGGACCCACAGGTCCTCACCACCCAAGCCCCAGAAGGGAGCAAGACCAAGCTCCTCTTGTTGTCTTCTCCCTACTGATGGATACTTGCCTACATCTCTGAGAGGGTCAAGTTTTCTCATTGTGAGTGCTTTTCACTTTTCTCATTCTTGACAATATCCTCTAGATCAGTGGTTCTCAACCTTTCTAATGCCGCGACCCTTTAATACAGTTCCTCATGTTGTGGTGACCCCCAACCATAAAATTATTTTTGTTGCTACTTCATAACTGTAATTTTGCTACTGTTAATTAATTGTAATGTAAATATCTGTGTTTTCCGATGGTCTTAGGCTCTACAGCAGTGGTTCTCAACCTGTGAGTCGCAATTCATAACAGTAGCAAAATTAGTTATGAAGTAGCAACGAAAATAATTTTATGGTTGGGGGTCACCACAACATGAGGAACTGTATTAAAGGGTCGCGGCATTAGAAAGGTTGAGAACCACTGCTCTAGATGCTTCCATTCTTCTCTTGTTTCTCTGATCCAGGCTATAGCCACACATGACTTTTGCAAACTGCCCACCTGCCTTTCTCCTGCTCAGCCAGGCTGTGTCCTGTGGCAAACTCTTCCCACCTGAGAGTGCCTTTCATCCCTTAAAGGGAGCAGTGTGCCTGAAAACTCCTAAACAAACCCACTCTCTCCTTATCATCTTTGGCTAATATCCTGGCCTCATATCCACTCCCTTGACCTCTCTCTTTACCTTTATCCTTTATTATATGAGAAGAGGCTACCAGGTAAGGTGTCTGATAAAGAAAGCCAGAACTTACACTTCCACATAATTGCTACCTTCAAACTAGTCAGCTGTACTTATTTCAATAACACTCTCCTTACCCCCAAAGCTGTTATTGCAGCTTCTCTTTTGAAATTGCCTTTGGCAATTATAGCACATACTTTTGAATATCCTACCCTACTTCTGGTCTGCCTCTGTCCACTGGTCATGCACTTAATGCTTTGAAACATCCCTCTATTTCCTTTGGAACAGAGGTAGTCAATGAAGTAAGCCCTGAGTAATCAAACTAAGATTTAAAAAAAAAAAAAAGTGTTCTAGGTACTTATCCTAGAAAAATAATCCTGGATTTGTAGAAAGATTAAGTGAAGTGGATCTCCAGAATAGTATAAACAACGACAAAAAAAAAGATACATCCAACAAAAATATTCAACAACAATAAGTACTTACTAGATTTATCCAGTAGAATACTTGTAGCCATCAACTTATGAAAGACCACATAAACTATGAAAATGTAATGAAGAGGGGTTGGGGAGAGAGTGGGGATAGAGTGGAGGGACTGTGCACCATCTGACTATGGTGGTGACACATGTGATTACATTATCTAGGACTAAATTCACAAACACACACAAATGAATACAAGTAAAAGTAGGAAGATCTGAACAAAATGTGTGGGTTGTATCAATGTCAATATTCTAGTTGTAATAATACACTATAAACTCTGCACCCCGGTGTCTCCCTCAGCTCAGCCTAGTCTTCGTCCCTGTTCTGAAATATTTTTTTAGTGGATTAGGGATAAAAAGGCTGCAGGGAGATGGGCAGTCCATAGCCTCCCACTCTGCAAGTCATGAGACTCTGCTGTGACTTCCTTCTTCCCTGGGCTAATGGAGGAAAGAGATAAAGAACAGGGGCCAGGACACACAAAGCAGCTCAAGGTCACCTAGGTATTCCTGGTGTAAATAAATTTAAAGAGAATAATGGGAATGGCCTTTTAAAAGTTGCCAAAATGTTCCTGTTTCTACCATATACAATAGTTTTAGTAAAGATTTATTAATTGTCTACTATGTGCCAGGCATTTTTCTAGATGCAGGGAAGAGCACCCTCACCTACCTTAAGTTTTTCTCATTTGGGGATTGTGGGCCTCTGTGTAAGCACCCAACCACAGCTAATTCTGGGTTGAAACAAGACTGTTGACTTTGGGCAATTGTTTAAGCTCTGCATTATCTCATTTTGTCCAATCTGACAGGCTTTGATGTGCGGACAATTGATGGGACTACAAAGTGTTAACAGAGAAGAGAGGAGCAGAAAGAGCTTCCCTCCCAGATGCAGTGATTGATTTACATTAGTCGCAAGGGGCTCTAGGAGCAGTGGTCACTGTGGGTGCGAGCCTGGGGCCCTGGCAGCAGGCAGCCTTTGGTGTAAGCCCCATCTCTGCTTCTCAATAATGTCCCTAGGATTTGGTTTTCTCATATGTAGCTGGGCACAAGTCTACACACCGTCCAAAGTTGCTGTGATAGTTGTGTGCAGTAAATAAGTCACAGACCAAAGCATTGAGCACAGCCGAAACCAACTGGTAGGCAGTGAATGAATGGAGCTGCTCTCTTCCTTACATGGAAGCCTCTCAGGGTTGCAAAGCACCTTTTTCACGAAGTATATCCTGCCACCATTTGGAGCAGAGACCTGGTGTGTCTGCCTAAGATTATGCACAAACAGTTGGACAGTGTGATATAGGAAGGGCCTTGAAGGCAAATAAACTTTTAAGCCTGATATTTTCCTCTAGACCCTAAGTTGAACAATGGGCTTGATAAACACTTGCAGATTTTGATCTCATTCAATAACTATCCATAGATCCCAAGGCTATGAACTGAGATATTGAGGTAGAAAGTGGGAGTTTTGATGACTCCCATTTCTCTTTGGTTTCAAAAGAATGAGACTGTGAACAACTAAGAGTTCCACATAGAATAATAAATTTCATGTCAATATAGGTCCATGAAATGAACTGTGAAACACATTTTCAATTTTCTAATCCATTAATTGAGTCCCCACGAAGGTAGTAGTAGCTTACTGATTGCCTGTGCTGTGCCAGAGACGATGTGCCAGACCCTAGGCTTCCAGAAATAAATACTGAAACTTATGTACTTAATTATCTCATGGTCCAGCAGAAGAGACACATAAATAATTATAATGTTAGTATAAATAGTTACTAGGAGAAAAATGTGCACAGGGCTCACAAGAAAGAGAGGGTGAATTAGAAAGACTTCATCGAGGAGGCTTAAAAGATCGGTACAAGTTTCACAGGTGGTCAAGAGGGGAAGGCACTACAGGTGGAAGTATCCACAAAGTAAGGGAATGGCTCTGACACTATGGCACTTTCAGGGATGGGCAGACTCTGGCTAGATTTAAAAATGAGAATGGTGAAATACCAGGTGGAAATGTAAGGAAGACCAAGGTCATGAAGGCCCTATCATACCAGGTTTAGGAATATATGCTTTATCCTGTAAGCAATAGGGATCCCTTGAAGGGAGTTAAGGAGTGACAATTAAATTAACCTTTTAGGAAAAAAAAGTGATTTGGACACAGGAGATGAACTTGAGATGGAGAAATCAATTTTCTTACTAGCCTGAGACCATTTCCACGGTGACAAAAGCTTGAACTAAAGCAGTAGTCCAGGAAAAGGAAGAAGGGAAGGGAGTCAAGAGATATTTGATGGTTGGAATTCCCAGAACCTGGGGACTGATAGGATGGGGTGATGAGGAGCTTGGGAATGATTTTGGCTGAAGGCCTGAATGAACACATGAGATGGAAGTGTTTATAGAAGTCAGAGGAGTAGAGGAGGAGAAAACAGCTAAGAGGGCAAAGAAGCATGTGAGTTTTAGGAGGGTGTGAAGATCTGGGAGAGAGGTATGCAGATCTGTGAATGGAATGCTCTCCATCTCCACTCAAAGGATGCCCAGGGACTTGTGCTGTTCAGCCACATGAGAGCGGGCCTTGCAAGAACTTATCTTGGGCAGTGAGCCACACAATGTGCACATGGCCTCCTCCCTCTGTCACATTTCCTAAAGACTCTCACAAGAGCCCACTGTTGGCAGAGCCACATTCAGAAGTCAAACTTGATAATTGATGCTATAATCCCCTGGATTCCCTCATTAGCAGCTGCTAATGGCTGGCGTGTTAAGGATTCAATTAGGGCACTAATAGGCCCATTGTAAACTGAATCCCTTCAAAGGGAAGGGAAGAGCTGTGAGAGATGACTACAGCCAACAGGGAAGGTCCCCCTCCCCATGTCTCAGACTTGGGTGCCCTGGGTCTGGATTAGCACTCTCCAGAAGGCCAGCCTGGTGGCAGGATATTGAGTTGCAGAGGGAAAGAAGGGGGTCTGGGAGAGCTTCTAGCCAGAAATCGAGACACTTTTTCGGCTGCAAAAAAAAAAAAAAAGGTTTATTCCAAGCCTAAAGACCCAGGTCAGACTTGCAGCTGTGGCCTGCTTTCTCCCAAACCAATAACTATGGATTATGTCTTTGCTGGACCTTACTCCACAGCCCCAACTCAAAGGCCCAATTCAGAGAACCTGGAAAGGACTCACAAAGATTGCTATATGCCCACTGCTATATGCCTAGTCCGTTTCCATCTCCCTCCCATCTTTTTCTGCTCAGACAGTGTATTTTTTTTTTTTTTGGAGTAAATACAGTTTGAGATTTAAATATGTTTCGTGAGGGTGAGGGTGTTGCCACACTGGGACCTCACACAACTCAAGAGGTGTGGCCTCTTTCTTGTGGTTTATGGAATTAGCTCTAAAAAAAAAAAAAATCTGACTTATTAGAGCCAAATTTCTCACCAGCTAAACTTGGATATCACTGGTAGCAGTCATCCCTAATTAGAGGGAGATCAGTGTGTATTTCCCAGTGGTGATTAGAAGAATAGTCACAAAGTTTGGAATTGCAGGCAGGTGCCATTTTCTCAAAGAACTGTTTCAGCATCAGACTTCAAGATTGCCACCTCTAAATGCGTTATGTTTCCCTTCATTTTCTCTATCCTTTATTCTTTTAACTGTCATTTCTGAAAAAAATCAGATAACATATATGTAGATGTTCCTTAAAACATGAAATATCCTATCTCATACCCACTATCCTTTTTCATTTCTGTATTCAGCTCTCCCCAGCCCCCAGTATCACACCCTGACCTTGTCATGGCCCTGGGGTTCACATTGTAAACTTATTACCACAGAAAAACTAGAAACCAGGGAGTTTAACCATGCTACATACTGTTCTCAGCATTTTCTTTCCCATCCCTGCCTGTCTTTCTCACCTCAATTTTCTTCTACAGCTGGTGGGATGCTGCTCTGTCAGAGTCTTGCCAGAGTGATGCTTGAAATATGCAATTTCCCATGCTTCCTAGTCTTGGATAATTCAAGCAATAATCCTATCTGCTGGAACACAGGGCAGAAAGCAAACTGAAGACACTATAAAAGGCTTCTCTGAGATCACGTAGATGCCAGGACAAAGAACCAACAGAGAAAACAGCTGATCCTAGTATTGACCTAGAGTAGCAAAAAGAACATTGAACTAGGATCTCTATGTACTCCTGTAAATATTGGTTACATTCCATCTCCCCTCTGGAGTCATCTATAAAAGGAGGAAATTGGTATGTTCATCATTCTATAACAACCACCAAAGGAATGGAGGCCCTTGCCTTTTCTGATACCCTGGGATCTCAGGCCTGCTGCCCACCTTCCTGTGTATAGCCAGAAAGAACCTATAGGGATGGCTCAAGCCCTGAGCTCAACCTGTCAGGGCTGCCAGTGCTGGGAACACACCCTGAAGATCCCAATTCTTTGGCACCACAGAGTATGTTAAGGAAAAATCCATGTATAACTAAACTGTGTTATCTACCAGGATTCTAGCAAGGGAAACTTGGGAACAGGTTGTTAGGAGGTCACAGAAGTGAACCGTGTCACCAGTGATGTAATCTACAGAGTTAGTGGTAACGATACAAGTGTGGAGGCAGATTTCTAAGATGATATTCACCCCTTGGCATCACTCCCATGATTATGCTACATTACATGGAAAAGGGATTTGCAGCTGTAATTAATAATCAGTTGACTTTGAGATAGGGAGGTTATCTAAGTGAGTCTAACCTAATCCCCTGAGCCATTTAAAAGCAGAATGCTTCCTCTAGCTAGTGGCAGAAGGGGAAAGGAGAGCAATGAGAAGGGTGAGAGAGATTTGATGTGAGGGAGAGTCTCTGTTGCTGAGATGGAGGGGACCACAGGAAAAGACTTGAGTAGAGTGGTCTCCAGAAGCGGAGAGTGACTAACAGCTAACAGTCAGCAAGTAGAGACTTTAGTCCTACAACCGCAAGGAACTGAATTCCATCAACAACCTAAAGCAGATTCTTCCCCAAAGCCTCCAGACAACAGTGCAGCCCAGCCCCTTGGTTACAGCCTTGTGAGATCCTGAGCAGCTGGGCCCACCTGGACTACAGAACAATCTGATTATAAATGGGTGTTGTTTAAGCCACAAAGTTTGTGGTAATTTACTACACACAAATGCAGTACTTAACTCTGACCCTCTGCTACTCTGTCCTTGCTGAATAAAGAGAGTGGGCATCCTGGATCTGGGTCAACAGCTGCTCTGTCAAAAGAGGAAGCCCAGTGAGATTGAAAGATTCCCAAATTTGAATGTCAGGAGCCTGAGTTCCTGTTCCTCCCTTGTCACTTGCTACCTGTGTGACCTTGATGAAGACACATAGTGTTCCATTGTTTCCTTAACTGTGAAATGAAAGGCTGGACCTGATAGGTGGTTCTCTGACCTGCTTCAAGGAAAGCCATCAGGGGCTGTACAGGCCAGAGGTGGGAAGGCTAGGCTCCAGAACCCCACTTCAAAGAAACAAGCTGTTCTTTGAACTGTTTTACACACAGGGCTTCTGAGTCAGGTCTTATTAGGAGAAGGGTTTCTGTTGCCAAAATAATTTTGAAAACTGCTGGGCTGAGTGATTATTAGAGACCGTTCTAGATCTCATGTTTTTCCAACATGAAGGTCAAGTTCAGTGGGGCAGCAGCTGGAACTGTGGACAGAATGATGTGGATCTGGGCTTGAATTAGTGCACATACTAGTGCAAACAGACATTCCCTCTCATCCAAACCATCTACTTCCACGTCTTTTTCTCTGGAGGCCTGAACTTTTGGGAGCTAGAGGTTTAAACCGGACAGATTGCAGTTCAGATCATGGCTCCACATTCAAATCCTGACATTAGTAAATATTTTAAATTTTCAGAGCTTTAAGCTCTTAACCTATAAAATGGTGAGATCACCTATTTTGCATGGTTGTTGTATATATTAATTAGTGCTATGGACAGAATGCTTATGTCCCGCCTCACCAAAAAATGCATATGTTGAAATCCTAACCCCCAAGGTGATGGCATGAGAGTGTGAGGGCTTTGAGAGGTGTTTAGGTAATGAGGGTGGAGCACTCATGAATAGCATTAGTGCCCTTTTATAAAATAGACCCCAGAAATCCCCTAACTCTTACTGCTTTGTGAGGATACAGTGGAAAGATAACCATCTTTCCAGGAAGTGGGCCCTCACCATAAAATGAATTTGCTATTGTCTTAATCATTCCCTAGCTCCCAGAACTGTAAGAAATAAATTTCAGTTGTTTATAAGCCACCCAGTCTATGGTTTTTGTTAGCCTGAGTGGACTAAGACAGTTCATGTGGTCTAAATTGCTACCACAGCCCTAGCAGGTTTGGCTCAGTGGATAGAGCGTTGGCCTGTGGACCAGAGGGTCCTGGGTTCGATTCCAGTCAAGGGCATGTACCTCAGTTGCAGGCTCCTCCCCAGCCCGGTCCCTGGTCGGGGCTCGTGCGTGCAGGAAGTAACCAATCAATGTGTTTCTCTCACATCAATGTTTCTCTCTGTCTTTCCCTCTCTCTTCCACTCTCTCTAAAAATCAATAGGAAAATATCCTTGGGTGAGGATTAACAAAAATAAACAAACAAAAATTCCAAGAACCTGATATAAAATAAATACATAAATAAATAATAATAAATTGCTACCCCAGATAGACCCCAAAATATAATGGCTCAAAAATCTTAGAAGTGTCTTTTCTTCTTCATGTTAATAATCTAAAGCAGGCCAGTTTCAGGGCTTTCTGCTGCAAGTATTCTTTTGGGGATTCAGGCAGATGGTGGCTCTATCCTATTCAACTCATGCCTCCCAAGCTGAGTTGGAGACTGCCATTCCAGCCTTGGGGGCGGGATGGTGGTAGGCAGGAGCTATTGAAGGAGGTTTTACAGCCAGGTCTGCAGGGGGCTCACATTATTTCCACTCGAATTCTATTGGTGAGAACTTAGTCACATGGGCACACCCAATTCCAAAAGGAGCCAGAAATTAGTCCTTGGCTGGATAATTACCTCTCAGCTAAAATTCTATTATCCAGGGTTTGCTGGGAAATTAGCAGTGGTTGCTATCATATTATACATAGAAAATTGCTTACTACCTAGAAAGCTGGTGCTCAGCATCTCCCAATAGGCCAAACTTTGCTAATTAAGTGTGTTTCTATGGGAGGTACGTGGAGGTGACCAGCATCATCCCATATTCACATTTCAGAATTTTTCAACACTGATTTCAATCTACTTCCCCAAATGACTCTCTTTGGCTACAGCCCCCTTTCCTAGATTGGATACATCTATCAGCTGATGCCCCTCGCAGGCCTCAGTCCCCCCCCCCCATCCCCCCATCCCCGGTTCTCAGACTGCTGCCCTCACAGGCCTGTCTGGAATCGGGCCATTTGAATCTTGTCAGCCCTGTCCTCCATCACAGAAGGGTTTGGTACGAGTGTGCCAGGCAGGCTGGCAGCCACAGGCAAGCTTTCTGAAAAAGATATGCCAACTGCAGCAACAGAAAATGCAATTCCCTTGAATAACTTTGTTAATATCTGAAAATTAGTTCTCTTGCTCCTTATCGTGCTACTGGGTATTAGAATGCAAGAGTAAGGACAGGGGCAATGGCGAATTAAAATGATGTTCTTCTCATAAATGGCACGGATATGGAAGGGCAGGCCCTCCTACCTATAATCTTGGGATTTCCGGAGGCTCCCTCTTTCATGAGACCACAGTTGCCTTAGGGACAGTTAAGGAAAATTTTCTGGGATTTTTTTTTTTTTTTTTTTTGCATCAAGCAACTACTGAGAGTACACATTTAAATCGCATTCTTTGAAACCCAAACCCAGAAAACAGCTGCTGTGAGCTGAGTTCTGTGACTCTGGTTTCAGATATAACTCCCACAAACATGGAGCACTGGATGTGCCGATTCTGGGATGACAGGAGGCTGTCGATTTCCACATGGGTGCAGTTTAGCTTTAGAGTGAGGCAGGGGGGCACGCCACTGTGTCAGCACCCAAGCCTCGAGATGAATAGGCAACAAACACCAGCTTTGGACATTTCCCTTCTGTGGCCCTCTACCCTTCTCCAAACTCTTTATCAAGAAAGATTGATATGCTTTTAAGAGTCCATGGCTGATTGGCTTTATATTGTTGCTCTAAAGAGTTCTGTTTTTTTTAAATTATCTTGAAGAGGAAGAAAATTTTAGGCATTGGTGGGACATTGGGGAAATAAATTATTTCAGCCTCCCCCAATACACACATGCCCCTCAATCACACAACTGAGGTGATGGCCTGTTCCATCTCATCTCAGGACTAGATCCACGGGGTGGGACAGTCAGGGGTGGGACAAGTCACTTTACTACTTAGGGTGGCAGCGTTGAGGAGACTAAGTGATAAAGACAAAAGTAACAGTGAAAACAGACAGGGGGGTGGAAAGCAGGTGTTTGGGTTTGAAGAAGCTTTCTGTGCCCCTGGGAGGACAGTTGGAAACCACCCATCGCCTTGTGCCCCCTTGTCTTCCAGATGGGGAAACTGAGGAGCTGAGGTGTTGAAAGCTCCCCTCCCCCACCACGGAGGCTCACCAGTCAACAGGAACGAAAGGCCAGAACCCAGGCCTCTGCAGCTGGACTCTTCCTCTCATTTGAGAGGTGCCTCCTCCAAACACCCAAGTTTCATGGACCTTCTTCATAGCAAATGAGGTAAGAAAATAACATGAAAAGTCTTCACCTCTTTAGCGCCATTTTCATATTGATTGTCCCTCTTTCTCAGTGGAATCAAAGGGCGTCGTTTTCTCTGTGCCTTCTCCGCTTACCTGATGCAAACAGAATGCACCTCTTCCGCCCTTTTCTCCTTCTCCCTTTAGGAGTCTTGGTTTTCCCCAGCATGCTCAAGCAATGTCCAGGCCCCAGGAAAGTACAACCTCTTTAGTATCTCTAGCAGTAGACCTGGGAATCAGGAGTCATTTTCTGGAACAATCTGGATGCTCTTAAACACATTCTGCTCAAATGCATGAGCTCCTCACCAACAAACTCCACCAAGACTAGAAAGAGGAATTGCTGGGAGGGGACAGGGCTGGGGTCTGCAGGGAGGGCTACAAATGAGAAGGGGGTTGGGGCAGAAACTAAAGGAAGGTGTGAGGCACCAATGCCAACAGATGTGTGAAAGGTGTTAGTTACAGGACTAGGCTGCATTTCTGTCATTTGCATAGATCAAAAAGAATTTCCAAAGAGCTCCTCCATAATTTAGCATCATCTAGTTTTAAAATGCAAACTTCCTTTACTTTTTAAAAGCACTTTTACCTATCTAGCTTTCGATCTCAGGGTTGGAAAGTCAGAGGAGGGTTCTCACCCTATTCTGTAACTAAAGAGCTCTGCTGGGAAGGGTTGGTGACTGCCAAAGTCCTCAGTGGCAGGGGCTGGTCTCCCATATCTGAGTCCTGCTTTTGCAAATAATGTACTTGCGTTGCCTACCCATTCTTATGTCTCTAAGATGATGCCAAATTAGAGGACCTGCAAACTCCTTAGGCTCATCTACAATTTGCAGACACACCACAGGCTGCCAAACCCTATGGGAGCTTGAAGAAGGGTTGAAAGCCTCCCCATCTCAGCAGTCATGTTGACAATGCCCACGGAAAGCGGAGCACTGAGGGTTCCCACTGCCTCTGCTCTACAGGTCTCCTAAGAGCTTTGAAGTGGCAAAAACATAGGACCTGGCCAGAACTGAGATATTTGGGGATATAGGAGCAGAATGAAATTTTTAAAACCATGTACCACCCTGCCCCGTGTGCCTCAGGTGGTTGAGTGTCATTTCATGCACCGAGAGGTCACTGGTTCAGTTCTCAGTCAGGGCACATGCCTGGGTTGTGTGGGCATGTAGGAAGCAGCCGATTGATGATATTTTTCTTTCTCTCTCTCTCTCCCTCTCCCTTCCTCTCTCTTTAAAAAAAATCAATAAAAACATATTTTTTAAAAAACTAACATGGACAGCCCATCCAAAGTGCAGCTGGATGCCATGCCAAGAGAAGGAGGGCGCCGAAGGCAAACAGCCCTGCCCTCTTTGCCTCCTTGCTGATGAAGGGAATTTAAGCCAAAAGAACAAATGGATACACTGGAGATTCTTTAAAGTTCTCACTATAATTATGTAGCCTTGGGAGATGAGGAACTGTAAAGTTGGCTAAACATTGGCCATTTTCCCAAAAGCGTAATTGTTTTAGTTTCTTTTTCCCCTTAGAAAAAAAAGAAACAAAAATCATATTAGTACTGTATTTACGACTTGGAGAATGAGTATGTTTCAACTTAAAATATACCAAAAATAAGAGACAATCTTCTAAGGGTCAGCAAAACCTAGCCAGAGACATATTTTTATTTTTATTAGTTAAACACCAGCTTCTTAAATAAGATAAATAGCTCAGCCAATAATAATAAATTAGATTCTGATCTGGTCTTAAGAAGAAAGGAGTCTTAGAAAAAAAGAAGCCCCCATTCTGAAGAGAGCCTCTGCTCTGCTTGGTTAGGGGGAAATCAGGGGGCGGGGAAAAGAAGATGGGTGTGGGCGGAGGGTAGTAACTCTAAATTGGCTGTACCCCCATCATGGATTTAGGATGCTATGGAACACTTTCTTGTTTTGTTGCTGCTTTGAGGCTCAATTCACTTCTGATGACTTTCCCTACAAAACAAAAACATGGGGACTCCATCTTCCTCAGAACACCATGATGTATAAATATGCTCTCACATTGGAGCCAGAAGGAGGAGATTAGGAGCAAGGTGGATGACTTTCCCAACACCCAAACAATTAGGCTGCCTTTCTGTTTTGTTCGGGAATTTGAAACATTCAGGGCCATTGAAACATTGATGGCCTGGGGAGGATTTGGGTTATCTGGTCCTTAATTTCTCAGGCTGACCCTGAAGCCGCCTGTCACAAGGTGAAGACACACCCATAGACTGCTACCTGGTCTCTCCTACAGACTGACCTCAGGAGCAATGGGGCTGCCCCAGTGAGGGGGCAGGGAGGAGGTGCAGGAGAAGTTTTAGGTTTCTGCTCAGGGTCTCTGAAGTCAATTCCTTAAGCACAAAAATTTCTTAGATATTTGTTAAAACTGGTGTAATCTAGAGCCTTAACTTGGATCTATATAAAATGAAGCTCTCACTCCAGAGTCATATGATTTCATTTCAGTGGCAAGCTTCTTGTCACTGCCAGAGTTCTTAAGGTCCTTCTTGGTGGTTTCCAATGTCAAAGGCATACCTCCTCCTCCTCCTAGTCCTCTCCCTCTAGGTGCCTTTCCTTGGGATAAATTATAAAAATTCACTCTTAGGTCTGGCTTCTGAGGCACTGAACCTACTTCTGAGAGGGTGAGATCATCAGCTCATGAACTGTACTCAAGTTCCCAATTACGGAGCAGGCAGGGGCTCTGTCCAGCACAAGAGATAAAAACCCAATGTCCTCTCTAGCTTCTAGACCCATCTATTCTAACTCCAGCTTTGTGCCTTTTGTTTAACAAGAAATCTTTATTCTTTCCTGTCTTAACAACTGTTTCATATTCTGTGTGACATAAGCACCAAGCTGGGAATTTGGAGTCCTGACTTTTACTCCCAGCTCCACCACGAATGTGCCATAACCTTGGGAACAAGCCATGTGACCTCTCCGAGCCTGAGTTTTCTCATCTGTAAAATAAGGACACGGAGTTATATTACCTTTAAAGTCTTTCCAGCTTTAATGTTATTGGAAAATCAGTTGCTCCCATGGTACATTGTTCATCTTCTCTGTAGATCTTTTATTAGAGTTTATCTCTTTATAAACCTATTTCCTTACTGGACTGTGAGGCCCTCAAGAATAAGGACTGTCTCCTAGTTATCTTTGTTTCCTCTGTAGGGGGCGGGGTGGGGGTTGGGGAGGAGGGGCAGGGATGGAAGGAAAGGGATGTTGAGCTTCCAATTAAGTGGAACACTGTGCTACACATCATACATAACGCATTTATTTTAAAACCCTCAGTATAATAACAAGCCCAAATCGAGAGAGATTAATTTATCCAGGTCACAGAGCTGAACCAGAAATGAAATCTAGGTTTCCCCTCTTTGCCTACTGTCCCAGACCTAGCATGGAGTGGTAGGGCTGCCAAATTTCTCCAAATATATAGAAGATGCTCAATAAGTACTCATTAAGTGGATATTAAATAAATTTTTTAGTTTGGCTTTTGGTCAGGCTGGGTGGGCCTTTTAACCTTACCTACCCTGAGGTGGGAAGGGGGCAGAGTTGAGCTATGAGCAGGAAATGAGAGTAGAGTACAATTTATTACAAGGACTTAGGAGTTCTTTAATTAAAAGAGGGCAGAGCTCTTACTGTGTGTGAAGAAATAATGATGAAATATTCTCAAGGTAAGTCAAGGTCTCAGGTAATTCACCCTGAAGAATAAGCTAAAGCCCTAATTTGCATCATCACTCAACCTATAAATTCATAGAGGACACAATTGTTTTCACAGCCCTGGAAGGTCACATTATTCTTTCTTGCTCTGGTGCCCCTCACAATTACATACAGGTGAGCAGGCAGGGAAATCTATATTAAAGTCTCAAAGTGTGAGGGGCTCCCCGCTCCAGAAGCCGGCAAGGCATTTGGCTGGAGACCATGGCAAATGCTCTGGCTCCCGTCATGCAGCCCCAGCAGCAGAGATATCGGAATTGAAAGGATTACTGTCTTCAGGGCACTCTGACTGAGTACCAGCACCTGAGAAAGGATCTTTGGTTCTAGTTAATTTATCTTACGCACAAATAAATTCCAAGAGCCAGCTGAGTTAGTGTTTGCCTCAGGGGAGAAAGGAAAAAGAAAGGAGATCATCTGTTCCTAAGGGAGCCTTGGGATTGTGCCTGAAGCTCTTAACCCATTCAGGATCCACAGAAATCTCTCACTGGAGTCTCCAATACTCCCTCAAGCAAGGAGTGCAGTAGAGCAGTGAGGAGGAGGATGGTCGTTTCTGTCTGGTGGTGAGTTAATGCCTGCCTGCAGACAAAGCGCCGAATAAATATCACCTTGCATTTAGTGCTTTTAAACAGAGTAGTTGGTTGGGGGATGGGGCTGTTTGATAGCCATTTGTGAAACAAACACATCCCAATACTTCAGAGGGATGGACTGTGGGGTAAGGTGTCCTATAATTCTAAAATGCCACAGAATGGCCCTAAACTTTGATTGCCTTCTTCGGCTTAACTAAGTAGTGGATTTTGTGCATCCATTCACTCCATAAATCCTTATTGAGTGCCTGCAGGAGTAGAATATCATGGTGGATAAGAACATGGAACTCTGGAACCATACTGCCTGGGTCTGAATCCTGGATTAACCACTTATGAAATCTGTGACTTGGGACAAGTTGCTTATAGTCTCTGTGCCTTGGTTACCTGATCTGTAAAATGGGGGTAATAAAAGTACAAACTTCAGAGGGTTGTTTCAGGATTGAATTAGATAATATGCAAAGCACTTAGCACACCTCTATGACATAGTGAGTGCAATGTAAGTATTTGCCAAGTGCTGGAGCCAAACCTATCACCCAGGCTATTAAAATCCATAGGAGAAAGAAAGATTTCCTGACACTTCTTGTCTGCGTAGAAAGAACAAGGAACACCTACATCAGAGGTTTAGGGAAGCTTTATAGTGTGATATGGTGTTTATCCAAAAGTAAACCAGACAGTAGAGGGAAAAATGATTTTCTTAAAATGTTAATATATATGTAAAATTACATGTATTAAGAAAAATATATCTAGCATATTAAATCTTCTATTTTATGGATATTATTACTTGGGAATAAGTTTAAAAAATACTTAAGTTGATTTAAACAAAGGACTTTTAGGTGCTCATAGGATGATGGTAGCTGCTAAAATCTAAATTTCTCACATATCCTCCAAAAACGAAGTAGACAACAGTAGCACAAATATTGTTAAACCTGTGCCCACAGTAGCATCACTAGGAGACAGAGTAGATTAGAGTTTATTATTGTTCAGCAAATATTCGGTTTCTCCCTCCCACCTAAGACTCGCCACCATCATCATTGACATTGAGCATGGTGGTGTGACTTTCTTCAGGCAATTACATGTTGTAAAGAAGGTGCAGGAAGAAACTAAATATGTGCTTACATGGTTGGGTTTGGTCTTTTGCACTCCGGCCTTTTGCCATTAAAAGAATATGCCTTATTTAGCAGCTGGTCTAAAAATGATAAGAGACATTTGCAGAAGACTTGCAGCTTGTAACCAAACACAGTTGAACCCAACCTACATCAGCTAAATCCCAGTCAACTTTCAAAAACATAAGTGAAAAATGAATGTTTATTGTTTTATGCTCCTGGGTTTTAAGGTTGTTTGTTTTGCAGCAATAGTTGACACACAGAAATTAGTAACAGAAGTGGCATGCTGCTGTAACAGTAACTTAACATTTTGTGTATTAATTTTAGAACGAGGAAGTAGGCAATGAAGAAAGTGCTATGTAAGGATGAAAAATAGTGATATATGTTATTCAACAGCAAATTAATTCATAAAATATCACCTTGGATTTCTTAGAAGAGAGAAAATGTACCTAATAAATACTTAGCGTTGGATGAAGCAGTTTTGAGACAGAGCACTGAAAGTGTGAGCTGATGCCTACTAGTTTCATTTGCTAAGATACTACATGCAAGTGATTAGGTCAGAACAATAGTAACCAGTTTGCAAACAATATTTAGAGGAAAATTACAGGGTTGGAAAATAAAAGTACTTATTACTAAATCAAATTTTTGCCATTATGACACAGACTCAGAGAAAAGACCAAAGCCAGGGTGTTTCCAGGAAGAGGTGACCTCAGGATAAAGACCAAATCAAGGGCATGGCTACAACACTTGCTTATATCTCTGAAGAGGTAAAGGTAAAGTCTAGACCTTTTCAACTAAATAAAAGGACAACTAAAAAGCTTGAGAACATGATCTCATAAAAGCAGTTTATCTAGAAAGGGAGAGGCATATATCAAAAGGAAAAAATATGTGTGACTTTTGGCACTCGTGTTGACAGAAATCAAATAATAAAACAAGAAGAAACTCCCAAAGGGTACAGCCAAGAATAACTAGGAACAACAAACTTAAAACTATTCCTATAGTTAGAGTGTTCAGTGTGCAGTTAACCTGTTTCTGGTCCACTGTTGTATATTGGCTCCATATGGAGTGGTGATAGACAACAATGTGTCTTCTTGGTTCAAATGTCTCTAAATCAAGAGGAGCCATAACCATCTTTGATGAAGGTCATGAGATCCTGGCTTTCTAGTCTTATGCAATGATTTAATAAGACTCTGGTGGTTCTTGGGATGGGACTGAGTATATTTTAAACATGGGAATATGAATAGGAGGGAAGCCTGTGGTAAATTACATATGTTTACTTCCTATCTCTTCCAACTTCCATGGGGAAAACAATTTTTCAGCCCCATTGATGTTGGATTCATTCTTTGGTCAATGGAATGTGCTGTAAATACAGCTTTGAAATGTGTTCTCCTAAAGAGGTTTACTTCTTTGCAGTCCTGTCTTATGTCATAAAAATAACATGCTTGCATAGCTGCAAGTTCAAGGAGGATGAAAGGAACATGGAGTAGACCTGTACCCAAACCACAGTTTATAATTAAGCCCAGACTAGATCATCCAAACACCAACAGACTCAAAGATGGATAAACAAGAAATAAATAAGTTCCAATAAATTCAAGAAACTTAAAACTGGTTAACTTTATTATATATAAATTATACCTCAATAAATTATACCTCAATATACATGCCATTTAAGTGGTTTCATACATGGTAATAGCTTACTGATATAAAAAGAAAGCTACAAACTTTAAATTACAAATAAGTAGGTTAAAAGTATTAGGAAGAAAGTGATATATAGAAGATAGGCAAGGGAGACTTGACGTGTATAACTGGAGATAACTACAGAAAAAAACAAGGCAAGAGAATGAAATAAAAATGTCTAAGCTAAGATGCAACAAAGCTTTCTAAAATTAAAAAAAAAAAAAGAACTAAATCTACATATCGAAAGAGCCTCTGGTGTACCTTGAAGAATTTGACCCCAAATGATTGGCACTAGGACATAGTCTAGTAAAATTATTAAGACACTGAACATAATGAAAAAAAATTCTGGGATTATAGACATAAAGACTAAGTCATTTACAGTTAGTGGATACCAAGTTAGCCCCCAACATCTTGAAAGCAATTTGCAAAGTGACATATAATAATGCAATGTTTCCAATAAATTCAAGAAACTTAAAACTGGTTAACTTTATTATATATAAATTATACCTCAATAAGCATAATTTTTAAAAATATTTTTATTTTTATTGATTCCAGAGAGGAAGGGAGAGAGTGAGAGAGAGGAACATCAAT
Source organism: Eptesicus fuscus (assembly GCF_027574615.1). Taxonomy (NCBI): domain Eukaryota; kingdom Metazoa; phylum Chordata; class Mammalia; order Chiroptera; family Vespertilionidae; genus Eptesicus; species Eptesicus fuscus. The sequence continues at coordinate 83,206,492 of NC_072479.1, forward strand.
GATGAGAGAGAATCATTGATCAGCTGCCTCTTGCACTCCCCCTACTGGGGATCGACCCTGCAACCCAGGCATGTGTCCTTGACCGGAATCGAACCTGGGACTCTTCAGTCCGAAGGCTGACACTCTAACCACTGAACCAAACCAGCTAGGTCAATAAGCCTAATTTTTTAAAAAAACAACATTAACTCAAAAAAAAAATGTTAGTAGAAGACAGTGGAGAAACATTAGTAATATAATCAAAGAAAGAAAATATGACCCAAAGATTTTATATCAAGCAAAACTAACCCTCAAGGATAAAGAGCCCAAATTATTAGTAAAATACAAGAACTCCTGGGGTAGTGTTCTCCTGAGCACTTCCTAAGAAATCTAGTACAGAACAAGTTTCAGACATCCAAAATGACCAGAGCAACTTTTATGCTGGACTATGGCATTAAATATATAATTAGTTAAATAATTGTGCCTAAGTAAGGGCTGAGAAAGAAAAAGTATAGTATGACATGGCTATAACGCTGACAATGTAGATATAATTACAGAAATTGTGGGGGAGGGAAATGACTAGTTTATATCCATAATAATTTTGTGATTATAATCAGTTTTATTATGATAGTATTATTATTCTGAGTCTTTAGGTCATTGCTCAAAGATAGGATGGATGGACACCGCCCCCTCCAATTAGTAGGTCAGGTGTTAAGACTGATGATGTCACAAATGCACCAAAAGGGTATTAAAAAGTTTGTTGCTCACATTTGAGCCTTTCTGGAAATTGCAGGGCTGGCTCCCTACAGGTCCAAAAATGTCTTGAGAGATTAAGGAGCAGCATCTGGTTTATAATTTTTTGTGGTTGGTGGTGAAGCTGGGCTGGGGCTTCCCATGAGCAGTCTGGGTTTGCATGGTTTGAACTTTCCATCTGTGCTAAGAGAGGGAACATACAAGCTTTGCTATTGGCTTACCTAGAGGTAAGGCAAGAGGGAAAGAAGAAAAATGGAGCTTGAAAGCTGTCAGCAGGTAAACAGCAAAAGGAGAGTCAGCCCTAGCTGGTTTGGCTCAGTGGATAGAGCATCGGCCTACAGATTGAAGGGTCCTTGGTTCAATTCCGGCCAAGGGCACATGCCCGAATTGCAGGCTCAATCCCCAGTAGGGGACATGCAGGAGGCTGCAAATGAATGATTTTTCTCTCATTGATGTTTCTATCTCTCTAACCCTCCCCCTTCCTCTCTGAAATCAATAAAAGTATATTTTTTTTAAAAAGGAGACTCAGACTTATCATCACAATGATGTGTTTTGTGTGAGATGTGAGCTAAAGCAAATATGATGTATTCTAATTCTAACATCCACTATGTCCTTGGAAAACAGAGTTCTCAGTGTGGAAAAAACAGATTTTAAAATTTAATATAGAAAAGATTAAGCAAAATCTCTATAGTCTGGATTTGAATTGAAAGTTTCAGTATGAAGTCATGTGATAGTTCATATTGATATATAGTTTAAAATATATAACAGTACGTATATATTTCATAGCTCTGTTCACTGAAAATGCCTGGATACTATGATCAATTTTGTAATAATAAGCCTCCCAAGAGGCCATATTATGGTCTTAAAATATGATTTTTCACTAATACAAACAGAAGCTCTCAAAGAAATGGCAGTTTTCAGGTCTAAGGTATAAAATACAAAATAATGTTGGCATATTTTTCATACCAGATGGCAAGAAAGATATCAAATACTACTAGGGTCATCACAAAAGAACAAAGGAGCCAAGTTGAATAGGTTACAATAGGTCAAAGATAGGATGTTTTTGAGGTTCATTAAGTATTATAATTGCAATAGACAACTTAAACCCTTTACATATGTTTAAATTTATGAGTTTATAATGATAGTAGAAAGAAACTAATTGGTCACTTTAGAAGAATGAAATAATAGAATTAGAATATCATCACTTTTTATCACCTAATGAATTCATGGATGTAGGCTTTGAACTTGACAGATATCATGCACCTCCCAGTAAAAGAGTACACCACCATCTATAGTTCTTCCAAGTGGAGTGAGCCTGAGTTTAATCAAGCCTCTTGATCCAGCTGCAAATTTACAGAAAATGTGGAGGATAGAGGAATATGTTAACTGCACCATAAGTATGCAATCAATAAAATCCAGCCTTAGTAACACTCTATAAGGCAAATAGCCCAAATCTGACAAATATAAGTAAAATAAAAGAATGGAGGGAGAACCTGTAGATTAAAAATATGTTTAAATGACATTCTATCTATCTATCTATCTATCTATCTATCTATCTATCTATCTATCTATCTATCTATATATATAAAAGCTTAAGTGACCATTAGGACTGAACAACCAGATAACTGGAATGACTGGTCGACCAGTTGCTATGATGCAGGCTGACCACCAGTGGGCAGATGCTCAACACAGGAGCTGCCCCCTGGTGGTCAGTGCACTCCCACAGCGGGACTGCAGTTCAGCCAGAAGCAGGCTCACAACTGGTTCACGCAGCTGCATCAGTGGGAGTCTCTCCCACCTCCAAGGCAGTGCTACCAAGTGGTAGTGGCAGTGGCAGCAGCCGCAGCAGGCGAAGCGGGGCCGGAATGAGCTACAGGCCAGAGATTGGGCAAAACTGGCAGTCTGATATCCCCCCAAGGGGTCCCGGATTGCGAGAGGGTGCAGGCTGGGCTGAGGGACCCCACCCATGCACGAATGCGTGCACCAGGCCTCTAGTACTTTTATAAAGAATAAGACTAAGCTACTCTGTCCAGGGATTCAAAATTGGGGTGATAAAACTATAATAAAACATCAAGATAGTGGTTTCTTGTGAAGGGTTTCTGATTGAGACAGGGCATATGAAGGAGGTTCTGAGCTGGGTAGCAAAGTTCTATTTCTTTACCTGGGTGAGGATTACAAAGGTGTTTGCCTTCATTAATCCACATATTTGTTTGTATAGTTTTCTCTATCTGTATTTCATTTATACACTATTCTTTTAAAGGTGGAGAGGAGGATGGAGAGTTGAGTTAAACAAATATTTAATAAACTAGAGGCCCAGTGCACGAAATTTGTGCATAGGGGAGGGTGTGTCCCTCAGCCCAGCCTGCACCCTCTCCAATCTGGGACCCCTCGAGGGATGTCTGACTGCCCGTTTAGGCCCGATCTACCAGGATGGTAGTCGGACATCACTCTCACAATCCAGGACTGCTGGCTCCCAACTGCTCGCCTGCCTGCCTTCCTAATTGCCCCTAACTGCTTCTGCCTGCCAGCCTGATCACCCCCTAACCACTCCCCTGCCAGCCTGATTGATGCCTAACTGCTCCCCTGCCAGCCTGTTTGCCCCTAACTGCCCTCCCCTGCAGGCCTGGTCACCCCTAACTGCCCTCCCCTGCAGATCTGATAACCCCTAACTGCCCTCCCCTGCAGGCCTGGTCCCCCCCCTCAACTGCTCTCCCCTGCAGGTCTGGGTCCCCCCCAACTGCCCTTCCCTGCAGGCCCCGTCGCCCCCAACTTCCCTCCTCTGCTGGCCTGGTCACCCCTAACTGCCCTCCCCTGCAGGCTTGATCACCCCCAACTGCCCTCCCTTGCAGGCCTGGTTCCTCCCAACTACCCTCCCCTGCTGGCCATCTTGTGGTGGCCATCTTGTGCCCACATGGGGGCAGCCATCTTGTGTGTTGGAGTGATGGTCAATTTGCATATTACTCTTTTATTAGATAGGATAGAGGCCTGGTGCATGGGTGGGGACCAGCTGGTTTGCCCTGAAGAGTGTTCTGGATCAGGGTGAGGGTTCCCTTGGGGCATGGGGCAGTCTGGGCAAGGGGCCTGTGTTGGTTTGCAGGCCAGCCACGCCCCCTGGCGACCCAAGCGGAGGCCCTGGTATCTGGGATTTATTTATCTTCTATAATTGAAACTTTGTAGCCTTGAGCGGAGCCAAACCTCCTGCTTGCTCCTTGGCCACAGCCATTTTTGTTAGGGTTTATTTATCTTCTATAATTGAAACTCTGTAGCCTTGAGCGGAGGAAGCTTGGCTTCCTCCATCACCGGGGGCAACTCAAGATTCCTGCTCTCTCCAGCTCTGTGGCTGCCGCCATTTTTGTTGGGATTTATTTATCTTCTATAATTGAAACTTTGTATCCTTGAGTGGAGGCCTAGGCCGGCCAGGGTGTGCTGAAAGCTTGGCTTCCTCCATTACCAGGGAAACCCAAGCCTCCCTCCTGCTCTCTCCGGCTACAGCCATCTTGGTTGGGTTAATTTGCATAATCACTCCTGATTGGCTGGTGGGCGTGGCTTGTGGGTGTAGCAGAGTGATGGTTAATTTGCATGTTACTCTTTTATTAGATAGGACTAGAGGTCTGATGCATGAAATTCATGCATGGGTACGGTCCCTAAGCCTGGCCAGCGATCAGGACTGATCTTTGGGGTGACCAGCAGGGCAATTGGGGGACCCCTTCTGGCACCACCTTGTCTGGCCTGGGGCTTGCGGGCTGGGGGCAGCTCCTGCATTAAGCATCTGCCCCCTGGTGGTCAGTGCACATCATAGTGACCAGTTGTTCCACCTGTAGTTCTGCTGTTCGGTCGATTTGCTTATTAGGCTTTTATTATATAGGATAATTATTCAGGCGGCAGGTGGATTTGGCAAAAGTCATGAAGTTACTTGGCTGACTGGGATTATCAGTAAAAAAAACCCACTAAAATAGTGTTTACTAGTAAGAGCTCAGGCTCTAAGAATCCACAAATTGGGGCTGAAATTCCTATTCTGCTAATTATTAGCTGCATGATCTATAAGCCTCAGTGCCTTCATCTATAGAATCCAAGTAATAATAACTGATAGAGTTGTTCAGTTAAATGAGGTAATCCATATAAAGCACTCAGCAAAGTGCATGCCACATAGTAACCACTCAATAAATGCTATTTGTGGCTGTTGTTACTATTGTTGTTTTGGAGAATGATAAAGGCTTTTATTTAGGCCTCTTTTTCATGGACCCCTGGGGACTTCCATGTGCCCTCTTTCAATATCCATTGCAGCTACTGGAGTTCTTTTTATTCTCTGCTGCTCCACTTATAGTCCTGAGAAAATTCTGACTTCATTTCTTTAAACACTGAATGCTTTGGTATGCATGGGAAAATGAGAAGTGTTATAGATTTCCAAACTATATTAAACCAATATAACTTGCTGTCCAACTGCCACAGGGACCAGCATGGCAGTAACTACTAGATTGATGGGGACCAGAAAATTTGCAGCAACACATTTAGCCTATGGCTAGTCTGCCTACTACCCACCACGTATCAGGAGACAAGGGTTATGCTAACACTCACAGGTTGGCTCAATATTTAGAAATGTGGCCTCTAAAGCAATTACCTTTCCCAACATACTTTTTACAAATACATATGTCAATTTTATTGCATATATATATGGAAAGCATATGACCCATCTGTATTCATCAGGCAACTGTTCCAGTGAGTGTTGATTTCCTACTGACCTGTCCTGCGCCATTGCCTTTTACCCAATTCTAAGAAGCAGGTAGGAGACGCCCTCTGAGATGGATTATTTAGAACTAGAGGCCTGGTGCACAAGATTTGTGCACTTGAGGGGGGGTCCCTCAGCCCGGCCTGCATCCTCTCATAGTCCGGGCACCCTCAGGGGATGTCCGCCTGCCAGCTTAGGCCCGATCCCTTTAGGGTGGCAGTAAGACATCCCTCTCACAGTCTGGGGCTCTCACAATCCAGGACCCCTCGCTCCTTACCGCCTGCCTGCACTTGCCAGCCATGAGCCTGGCTCTGGCTGAGTAGCACTCCCCCTTTGGAAGCGCACTGACCACTAGGGGGCAGCTCCTGCATTAAGCGTCTGCACCCTGGTGGTCAGTGCACATCATAGCGACCAGTCATTCTACCGGTCAATTTGCATATTATGCTTTTATTATATAGGATTAGTCTTGGTCCCCTTTAGACTGAAGTACTTGTTGAGAAAAGAGTGAAAATGTTCTTCTATTTTACTGGCATCTCCCCTCTTCATACCTGACTATTTGGAGCATCCTCTTTCTATTTTCATTTTCCATACCTGAATTTTCACAACCAACTCAGCTCATCTCGGTTCTCCTATTTCAGATATCTTACTTTGCCTGTCCAAATTTGCATAGTAATTTCATCCTTATTAGTTCACGCATATCAGGCAAGTATTATTAACCTGTTTTAATTTGTGCAAAGACTCTAATCTCCTTGTGATTAAATCACTTGTCCACAGTTCCCCCATGGCAGAGCTGGGACCGGAGCAGACTTCTATTATACATGTCATGTCTACAATTTCTTTCCACTATGTCCTGTAGGCACTGCCTCCTCCTATGGGAGAACTTTGATATATTTAATGTATGCATTTACCTATTTATGAATTCATTTATGTATCTGTTTGTTGGTTGGTTTCTTTTATATAAACTCTTATAGTATTTGTTCTATGACTATCTGATCGAAAGGGAATAAATATGCAATTTAATATAAGAGCAAAATAATTATTACTTAGACACTTTTAAAAAGTAATGAAACCAGATTTGCAAGAAAACATCATCATGAAAAATTCAGATTTACTCTGAAACGCTATCAGAATGTTGTCTTCTGTTATCTTTTCTTGAGACATATTTTATTCCATTTTTAAGTTCATTTATAATGAATTTTTTAAATATTTCAAATATTCATAAAAGCTTGAAGTCTAATACCATGAACATTTGTGTACCCACTACCCAAATGCTGATAATGTTTTCCATATTTGCTTCCAATTTTTCCTTTTACTGAAACAAAATATTTCAGAAAAGGTTGAAGTTCCCTATGTTCTCCTGTTCTAGTTTCATTTCTCTCTCTCCCTCCCCAGAACAGATTGTGGTATGTATCTATTCCATTCACATTTTTAAGTATTTACTGTGTATGCATTTACCCATAAATAATATTCATTTAAATAAATAATCTTTACATAAATAGTATCATCATCCTGTGTATGTTATTATACAACTTGCTTTTTCCACCCAATGTCATGTTTTTGAGATCTATAATGAGTGAGATTAATTCTTTTCATTTTTGTATCTACTAATATATTTGAACTTATTTTTATCTTATTTTATATATTTTATTTTCCATACTTTTTTGCTCCATTTCTCTGTTTTCCTGCCTCTTGTTAAATTAATAGTGTTGTCTATAGTCCTACTTTTCCTCATTTGCTGGTTTGAAATTTATAGATTATTATTTTCTTATATGTTTATATTTCAAGTGAATCATTTACTGTTATCCCAAAATTTTTAGCAAACATACTTAATTATACATTTTTAATAAAGTCTGAAGTTATTATTTCTGGCCTTTTTAACAAGACAAAGACTTTACCATGCATTAATTAACTATTGAGAATTACCTCAGTGCTAGAATTTATTTCCACCTTTCTTATACATTGTTAATGCTTTTTAATAATCCACAGTTAATTGGTCAATATATTTGACTGTTTTTGAACTCAAATTGTTTCTTGCTTTCTTCTAGCTAAGGTTTTCTCAACAGTGGTGCTAATCACATTTTGAACTGGGTAATTCTTTCTTATGGCAGAGTGTCCTATGTATTGTAGGATGTTCAGAAATATGCCTGGCCTCTACCCACTAGATTCAAGGAACATGCCCCTAGTCATGACTATCAAAAATATCTCCAGAGTTTTCCAAATGTCCCTTGAGAGGCAACATTTCCCCCGACTAAGGACCATTATTCTAGCTGAGAAATGCTTTGACAATAGTTCTGCTAGCAAGGATCAGGGAATTGGGGGGAGGGGAGGGAGGTGTAGTAAAACTCAGTTAATCATTATTTTGCCCTTACATTAAATTTTTAAAACTAAATTTGTTTTTTTCAATTACAGTTGACATACAATATTATGTTATTTTCAGGTGTACAACATAGTGGTTAGATGTTTACATATCTTACAAATGATCACCCCAGTAAGTCTAGGACCTACCTGACACCCATACATAGTTATTACAATATTACAATATTATTGACTATATTCCCTATTTGGTACTTTACATCCCCATGACTATTTTTATATCTGGTAATATACTTTTTAATCCATTTGACATTTTTCACCCATTCCCCAACCCCCCTTTCCATCTGGTGGCCATCAGTTCTCTGTATCTATGAGTTTGTTTCTGTTTTGTTTGTTTTGAAACTAGATTAGTTTTAATCCATCGGAACACTTATTTTTCCTCAGTACTTTGAAAATATTACTTCACGACTTTCCTATTGTTGCTGAGTGGCCTGCTATGGTATAAGAAAAATTCTTTTTTTCTAATGTGAGTTATTTTTCCCCCTCTGGTAGATCCAAAAAATGTTTCCCTTATATTTGTATTCTTCTATTTCATCACAATGTGTCTAGGTATAGATTTATTTTTAGCCCATTATATGCATTTTCAGTCTAAGGATGCATGTCTTTCTTCAATTCTGGAAAATGTTTAGCTGTTATCTCTTTAAACACTGGTTCTCTATTATTTCCTCCTCTAGAATTTCTATTGCATGGGCCATTGTTCACATCTCTTAACTTCTCTTTCATATCTACTCTATTCTAGGTGGCTTCATTACTAATATCTTCCAATTCCCTGAATCTCCCTTTATGTCCTGTGTGGGATTTATCTTGTCCACTTCAAACATTGTTTTTACATTCAGGATTTCCACTGTTTTATTTTTATAAACTTCTCTTCTTGCTTTATTTCTTACTATACTATGTCATAATGTATTATTCTTTGGGGGCCTATTTGTCCTTCCTTTATCTCTCTAAAGATTCTGAATGCACATACATTAAAGTCCTCTTTAGGTTGCTTTTTTTCCCATTTCATTGGTATGAATTCATTTTCTAGTTTTTTATCTTGTTTTCTCCTTTTCTCAGCATTACTTTCCCTTTATGTTTTGGGAATTTTGGGTTGCAGTCTTATTTTGAGAGTTTTCTTACTCCTCCTCCTCTTCTCTTTCCCCTCCCCTCCCCCCCCTCCTCTATCCTCTTTATCCTTGCCCCTTTCTCTCCTTCCTGCATTCTTCCTTGTCTAATTCTGTGGCTGCCTCCATGCAGCCTCCTAAGGGCTCCAGTATGGAACTAGAACTCACATTGCAGGTCCTGGATCAGAGACTTTCCTGCCTTTGGTTCTGGTGAAAGTCTAGTTCTGCTTCCTCCCACCTTGTAAGCCAGATCCCCAGGAAACATTCAGATGAAATCTTATTAGCCTCTTTTTATGGGTGGCAGCTCCCCCACTACCACAGACTTTGGTCCCTCACCTGGAGTGGGACCTTTTTTGTCTACGTTACTCTGCAGTAGCTGAAACCCCTACCTGTCTCTGCCTATTTCTGGACCCAGAGCCCAGCAGGCTCTGAGTTTCAGCCCATTTCAGTTTCTTTATGCTGCACAGAGATGTTTATCTTGTGTTTGAAGATAACTGTGCCTTGTAAATTCTTTTTTTTTAATTTTCTATGTGTCACTGAAAGTCACTGAAAAGCATCAAAAAGTGACCTTTCAATGACATCCTGACCAGAAATTTCTTCAATCCCTTTATAGCCTAAATCTACTTATCAATTTCATCTTGGGTCTTATTGCCAAGAAAAAAATATAATTAATCTTTCAGTGTATATTAAACCCTCCTATTTATTTCTCTCTGAGCACCTTCTGCTTTCTATGTGCCCCATGGAAGAGCTAACCTTCCCACTATTAGGCCCAGACCACCAATACACTAGCCTCTTCACTAGTCAAATTATTACTCTTTCAATGTCCCTTTTCCATCCAGAATCCCAGCTCTATCCAGACACTGAAATACCCAAGACATTTTTCTTCTCTACTCCTGTCTGTGCTACATTCCTATGGCCCCAAAATCCATGTTGAAGTTCCTTTAGAATCTTGGCCTTAAGTTTCTCATTCTTTTATGAACCAGCATAAACTGATCCCCTCCTTAGACTTTATGGCTAACTCTTTTTCCATGGAATGAGCACTCCTTTCTAGCATTCTGGATCCCCTCCCTCTTCACTTACCCCCATTCCTATGTCATCCTCAAAATTTGTTTTCTTTGTTAGTGTATTTTGTTGGTTCAATAGTTTATTCATTTAAAAACCATTGAGACTCTGCTATGTTCTAGGTATATAGTACACTGGGCTCTAGGACAAGAAAATACAGTGGTGATTCAGATTCCAATGATATTCTGAAAATGCTTATAGCCTAAAATAGCAGTTAAACAGATATATAGAAGCAAAGCACTCTGGGAATACAGAGGAAGGAGAAGCTTCATGGAGGAAGCATTCTTTGAACAGGGTATTAACGGATGGGAAGACTCTAGACATAAGATTAAGGGGAAAGGAACTAGGAAAAGAGGAGCATATTCAGTTTTCATTTGCCTTCCTCACTAGAGCTTCCATTCCTTAAGGATAAGAAACATATGTTTTATTTTTGTATTCCTCATGATGCTTTTGCAACAGATCTCTCTCTATAAAAGGAGCTCAATAGACACTGAATGAATAATGTAATTAAGTATGGTGTGAAATGTTTTCCCACAGCTTGATCTCTGTCTTCTTGCTTAGAGAATGAGTTACCCATTTATTAATTCATTCTGTCAACATTTATCAGTGCCTAATATGTGTTAGCCATGTTAAGCGTAATGATGTAGAAATGAGCAAATGACAGATATTCCAGTGAATATCTGTCTCAGGGAGTGCCTGTGGCCCAGAGGCTGCAAGGATGCTGGGTGCTTGGCATTCGGTGCCCCTCCATCAGGCCCTTCCATGTAGATAGCAAGTAAAGGCTTCAGTCAAGCAACTCCATGCATCTGAGTTCACAGCCCTCCAGGCACTGGTACTTGCCACTGACACTGAAGAGTCCCTGTTACAAATACAAATGAGGGATTTTCCCGTGAGAAAGCAGCCTGGGAGCTCATTTGCCCTGGGCCTTCTCCATATAGGCCTTATGCAGGGAACTGATGGGTGAGCTCCCCCAGGCTGAGAGCCTGAAAGGCAGCCTGGAGGCAGGGGCTTTGTCTCCAGGCTGCCTATGCTTCTCCTGACTCTCTCCCCTCTTGTGTTTGAACCCTCTGTTCGCATAAGCCATCTTGATCCCAGGCACCGCTGCAAACAAGGCAGGAGGTGAAATCAGTTATTCAGTTGCAAAGATTGTGTGTGTGTTGTTGTTGTATTTCTAGTCTAAACCCTAAAAAATATGTGCCATCTATAAACATGCTTCCCCCAATTTTTTACCTAAACCCACCTCTGAAAATAAATAAAATAAAATTATGGAGGCCAGACTTGAAAATGCTCCAAACCAGTTAAATCATGTAAACAAAATAATATAGCTCATTTCATTAACATAAGCAAAACTTAACTTAGGTTATATCTTGTAAATGCCCCTGATGATCATAAACAAAATCTAAGTCATCTTCCTAAAATTATGTAAGATAATCACTTTAACCCAATCCCCACCATCTGGAAACCCCTACTGTAATACCTAATCATTGTAAAGGTTAAACAATGTCCTTATGTGCACTCTATAAGCCATCCTGTGATGTCAGGCCTCTGAGCTTCATACCAGTTTCACATTCAAAGTCTCCCTGTTCGTAAAAGGTTTGGTTCTTGCCCAATAAAATATTCATATCAAGTAAAGCTCTCTGAATTTTCTTTTCACACGATGTAGACTCACAAGTTCTTAGCCTGAAAGAATGTTTTATCCATTGACTATACCATATTTTAACTCTGAGCACCTCCTACTAAAAATAAGATTGCATTAAACCTCTGCCAACCTACAGAAATCACCAAAAAACAATTCTGGGGTCAAGAATAGAACAGGGAAATGAGGCACAATTGGGAGGAATTGGACAACATGGGTTTGAATTCTGACTGCTTAACTTTCAGCCATGGCTGTGGATGTGGACTTACACAAAAGGATGTCAACTTGCACTTTCTGGACTTGTTTTTGCAACAGTAAAATGGGACAGTAATGCCACAATATTAATAGGGTTCTTGTGAGGGTTAAACGCAAGCCTGGCAAACCTTCAATAACTGGTGACAAGTTTATTTTTATTATTGTAATTACTACAGTCGTCCAGCACCCAGGCTCAGAGGCTGCCTGAGCTGTTTGCTCACTCCCACTCTCCAAGCTGCTTCCACAGCAGCCTGGAAGGGGAGTCTCAGGAAAGGCCGCCCCTGGGCTCTGACTGCAGAGCGGGGTGTGGTAAGGGTGCAGCACTGCCCAGCCTGCCCCTGTCGACATGCCGGCTCCACCAGCCAAAAGGCGCGAGCAGGGCACAAATCTAGGCTGTGGAATCGTCCTCACCAGGCCAGATACCTTCACTGCTACAGAGTGATTTTTGATCAGCAAGATGTAATTTATCCAAGTTGCTGTGGTAAGAATCTTCAGTTTTCACATTCTAGAAAAGCTGTCCCTACGTCCCTAGTGATGCAACTGTGACTCACTCAGACTCTCACAATCCCTGCTTGCTCCCCAGACACTGGAAAGTGCGTGGAGTCACCTCGGAACCTGGGAACCCACCACCACTCCACCATGGGGGTGGGGGTGGGGTGGAATGCGCTCGCCAGGCAGTGGGAGGGGGCAAGGAGGGGGCGATTGTGTCCTGCAACCAGTCCCTCCCTGGCCAGGACTAGTCACAGAGGGGGTGCATCTTTTGTTTGCTGCAGTCTGAACGCCATGTTCTCAACAAACCCAAGGTTAATTAACAGCCGACCTGGCTTACACAGCTTGAGTTTTGAAAACGCATGCTCATTCATTGCTTTCAGCATCTTTCTGCCCCCACCTCCAGTCCCTTTCTCTGCTCCTCAGGCATCTTCACAGCCTGCCTGAGGAGAGTGAAGAAAACTCACAAAACTGGCCTTGGGAGCATCTGGCTAGCATCTGTCTGCCATCATGTAACTGATTGCAGGTGGTGCTGAGGGGAGAGGGTTAATAATATTAATGAATAAGACTAATTGATTATTAAGCACGATTAGCCTGGCAACAATACCACCTTGGCATTCTGCCAATCCCTGCGACTTAGTTACGGGAAGTCCTTGCTTTGCTGGGGATCAGGGAATGCAGGACGATCAGAATGTCTGAACTAGGAAACTCCAGAGGACTCTGCATACCTTTAGTGATAAACGTGAGCAACGTATTTAGAATGTATACATCATTTGCACCCCCAAGCATCCCAAGCACCTGACCTGACTGAACTTTATTAAAAAGTGTTCCACCACCTCTTAACATCTGTTCTTGGGGGATGGGAAGTTGGGTGACAGGAGTGGTGGTTAGACCTAAAACAAGCTCCAATGAGTCTTCCATCCCTTTCCACCATTAAAGTAGAAATTCAGCAAATGATTTTAAAAGACAGCATTCAGACTAAGGCATGCATCCTAGGTGTTTAGGGTGGGGGGATTGCTTGGGTAGTGTCTTGAGGGAATAAAGTGTTGTTGTATCACGTGTTCTCTCAACAAACATATTTTGAGGGGCTATCATAATCCAGGCACTGTGCTAGGTGCTCAATATGTATAGGTGTGTTTGTTGCTCAGAAAACTCAGTCTTGTGGCGGGAGAGAGATCTGTGTAAACCTTCTGCTTCCTGCAATATGGCTCATCAGATACCCTGGAATAACCCTTCTGCTACCAAACAGCTAGACTCCAGATACAACACACTCTGTAATTCATTACTGAACTCACAAGAAATCTTCACAAATTATTCACACCAACCCTCCCTACTGTGCCACACCCTTAAAGTGAGCTGAACTGGTTGCTGAGAATGGAGAGCTTTAAGCAAAGGGCAAAGGTGAAGTTGCCCTAAATGCAGGGAGCAATTGTTTCCTGCAACCAGTCCCTCCCTGGCCAGGACTAGTCACAGAGGGGGGTGCACCTTTTGTTTGCCGCAGCCTGAACGCCATGTTCTCAACAAACCCAAAGTTAATTAACAGCTGACCTGGCTTACACAGCTTGGAAAGAATAGAAAATAACAAAATGTATCACAAATCACAAAAGTAGATATTATTCCCTAACAGTCTTCTTTCACTTTTATATGTGTGTGTGTATATATATATATATATATATATACACACACACACACACACACACATACATACATGTGTACACACACATATTTTATATATATGTGTGTGTGTGTGTGTTATATGTATATGTATGTGTTTCCAGTTGTGATATCAAATATATTAGAGAGCACAGTCAAAGACGTGTAAAAGCTACTATTCTATAAGATATAATAGGCATGAAGGAAATAGTTGCCAGTTTAACCTGGGTGGTAGTTTTGGGGAACACAGAGTGGGAGTCCAAACTGTAGGTGAAATTTGTGTTGGTTGTTGAAAAATAAATAAGACCATTCTAGGCTGATAACAGGAAGAATAGACCAGGTTTTTGAGGGAGGGAAAATCAGGAAAACGAACATGAAGCCATTAAAGTGGAAGTTTTATCTCCATCTATACTTTCCCCTTAACACTCTTTGCTGCATCAATTCTAAGTAACCTAAGATTGATTTTTTTTAAGAATTTCATTTATAAAGTTTGGCAGGTACCCTATTGTGAGGAAATACAAAGGTCATCCTAAGGACTTGGGACGTTATCCCATGAACAATAGACAGGCACTGAAGGGTTTTCAATAGGGGTGTGATATGATTCATTTTATGGATCAGAGAGATAATTCTGGCAGCATCCTGGGGAAATATGACAGAGTAGATGTTAATGTCATTTACCCATATATGAATGAAGAGATGGCTTAGAAGAAGAAGAGGAGGACATTATTGTTATTCAGAAGATAATTATTATTAATTACAGTGTGTGGCAAAAGCAAGTTTACAGTTCTATGTGAAACACAGTTTATTCTTGTATTATTATTTATTAATTATTGTATTATTTTCCATACAAAGAGCTATAAATCAACGTTTGCCCCACCCTATATATTATTATCAATTATATTATTACTCAGAGCATAACTTGAATTATTCAGAGGATAATTTAAGTTTTCAATATGTGATAAATTATATTACCAACCAAATTATTTGCTGACCCTCACCCAGATTACCCATCAGTCTTGGTCTTATGACTGTTTTGGCTGATAAAATATGAGTGAATATGATGGAAACTTCAGAGCCAGCTTATGTGTCCCCATAATCCCTTTCTTCTTTGCCATGAGATTTGTTGTGTTCTAGCCAGAGGCTGCTCTGTTGGCCTGGAGCTACAGCGAAGACATGGAGCAGAGTGTAGTCAACCTCTGTGGACAAGTAGAATCAGTGAAGAAGAAATCTTTGCTGCATATTTGTGGCAAATCTTTACCACAGCATAACCTAGATCATCCTGACTAATTCAAGATGCCTGTGGGGGCATTATATTTATGTGAGGTTTAGGCACAAAATACTTTATTTTAAAAGACTAGCCATATTTGTCTAGCTCTGTTTAGAAGCTTCTGGAGTCACTATTTATTAGTCTTTGTCTTCAAGGAGTCATGAGCCTACCTAAGTCATGAGCCAGGCTGTAAAACAGTATGCCTACATCATGGAGACTACAGTAAAAAGGGGATCCATAGAAAAGCACAGTGTCAAGGTGGTAGGGTGCATAGTTAACTTTTAATAAATTATGGGGGACAGAGCTCAGTTAAAGAGTACCAGCAAATGTGCTTTAATCTCAGTACTAGAGGCCCAGTGCATGAAATTCGTGCACGGGGGGGTGGGGTGGCGGGGGGTGGGGGGATTCCCTCAGCAATCTGGGACCCCTCAGGGGATGTCTGATTGCCGGTTTAAGCCTGATCCCCAGGACATCCCTCTCACAATCCTGGACCACTGACTCCTAATTGCTCACCTGCCTGCCTGCCTAGTCGCCCCTAACTGCCCCCCCCCCCTGCAGGCCTGATCGCCCCTCACTGCCTCTGCATGCTGACCTAATCTCCCCTAACTTCCCCCCCTGCCAGCCTGGTCACCCCTAACTGCCCCCCCTGCCAGCCTGTTCACCCCCAACTGCCCCCCTGCTGGCATGGTTGCTCCTCACTGGCCCCCCTACCAGCCTAATCACCCCCCCACACCCATCTGCCAGCCTGGTCACCTCTTACTGCCCCTCCTGCCGACCTGGTTGCCCCAAACTGCCCCCACTGCTGCCCTGGTCACCCCACACAGCCTGCTGTTCAGTCGTTTGGTCATCCCTCACTAACCCCCCTGCCAGCCTGGTCATAGGCAGCCATCTTGTGAGGGCATAAGGGTTAATTTGCATATTACCTCTTTATTATATAGGATGGATTTGCAAAAGAAGAGGGAAATTGACTCAAGTATACAAAGAGAAAATCAATGAGGGGGCTCAAAGTAGCTCTGAAGTGGATGAGGAAGACCAGGAAGCCCTGGGGTTGCAGAGAAGTCTATGAGAAGGCAGAAAGAGAGGCTCAGACAGAGGTCTGTGTCAGTGTATATTAGGGACTGCCACATGTCACTTAGGGTTACTTCACATGGCTCTGAGCTGTCATGCACATGTACCTGTGAGCTTCCCCATCTGGGTGACACATTTGTGTGTATAGCATGTTTGCCTTCTAAAAGCCTTTTGGAGAAATGGAAATTAATTAGATTCTGTTATATGAATAGTTGACTCTGCCATATCTTGATTGTGAGTACACTGTCATGTATGATAATGAGGAACATTCAATCCTCAGGAAGTAGGAGGGGAAAGAGCTGCAGGAAGTGTCTCTCTTTTTCCCAGAAAGCCTGACTGTTTGCTTAGTGTGGAGAAGAATGAGGACAGTGAATGTCATGAAGGAAGGACAAGGATAAGAGAATAAGACACAGAGATAGGGGAAATAAGGAGAATCTAGTAAAAAGCCTTCTTGGGAATATAAGTGAGCATTCTGCTGGGGAAAATGGAAGGTCATTTTGAGAAAATGAGAGAATTTCAAAGGATCCGAAAAATAAATAATATCCTCAAAGGGTTTCTCTATATACTTGTGTGGCAATACTATAATGTTCTGCTTCTTTTGTTCATTCATTCATTCATTCATTCATCCATTCATTCACATTACTGAGGGATGTGTATGTGCCAAGCATGTGCTAACCACCAGGGACATAAAGATGGATAAGCCCCCATTTCTGACCCCAAAATGCTCTGGTCTACAAGGCATCTCCACCTACCTGTCTTGCATTTCGCTCCCTCTTAACTCAACTCTTAATCTGATAAGCCAGATTAAGTGCCATCATGCCTTGTATGATACAAGATGGGTTTCTTCACTTAATGCTAGAGCATGGACCAGCAACCTCAGGCCTGTGGGCCAGATCCAGCCCAACGCCAGTTTCTTTATGGTACTTGAGCAAAGAATGGCTTCTAATGGGGAAAAATAAGAAAAGAGGGGAGGAAGAGGATCATAGAGACCATATGTGTCTGGTAAAGCCTAAAATATTTACTATTTGGCTCTTTTCAGAGAATATAAAGAATAAACTCTTGTATCATGTTTGTAAGATAGTTGAGAATCTCTAATATCTCCAAGGAGTCATTCAAACAGATCAGTTCAGCCAGATTATCCTTCTCCAGGAGAAATTGAATTTCCCATTATTTCCTAAGACTCTGATGGCTCATAAAGTTAGAAAGCTATTCTTGCTTTTGTAGCATCAGCAGGATTTCGAGGCAACTCCTCAGTCACAAGCTGCTGATCTCCAATGATCCAACGTTAAGTTCATGTCTTCACCCTCCGAGCATTAGGCACAAGGAAGGGCCACCACTCAGAAGTCTGCATGGGCAGCTGAGGCAAACCTGTTGGGAGAAGTTCTGGGGGCACCACCCTGGGTTGATGAGCCTTCAGCCTCAGGTTGCAGAGATCCCAGCACCCTGGATCCAGCTTAGGGAAAGTGACTGGAAGAAAGAGCAAAAGTCCTGTAATTGCACATATATATCTCTGCACCACCTTGACCTTCTGACCACTCCAAAAACAGGGTATCACCCAAAAATGTATATACACTTTAACCACTGATAGCTCAATTTTGAAAATGAAATGTATTTTTTAATATATTTTTATTGATTTCAGAGAGAAAAGGAGAGGGAGAGAGATAGAAACATCAATGATGAGAGAGAATCATTGATCAGCTGCCTCCTGCACGCCCCTACTGGGGACTGAGCCTGCAACTGGAGCATCTGCCCTGTCCAAGAATCGAACCATGACCTCCTGGTTCATAGGTCCAGGCTCAACCACTGAGCCACGCCGGCCAGGTGAAAATGAAATGTATTTTAATTAACACTGACTTTATAATTATTCAAAGTATATATATACATTTTTGGGGACATCCTATATAATTACAGCACACTTCAGACACATTTGGTTGGCCAGCCCCTGCAGGGTGGATAGCAAGCCTGCATGCAAACATAGATGCTAAGCAGGGCGCATAACATCAGGGGAGCCTACACTGGGGAAGCTGCAGATCCTAGTAGCAGCAAAGGATAACTGCAAGTTGTCCCACCTCGGGCAGTGGGGTGGACCCAATTTCCTCTCATGGAAAAGGCCTGCAGTATTTGTCTTTTGTTTACCAATCCCCATCCCCAAGGAAAGACATACCACCCTGTCTTCCCTTCCTTGTCTTCAGGTTCACATTCTGCACCCAGCACTGGGTAGACTATGATCTTTCTGCTGAGCCTTTTATCAATCTTGTTGCTTGTTGCCCATGGCCATCACTAATCTTTTTGTCTAAAGCAGCACAGCAAAGATAGAGATCACTGCCAGAGCACCAACATCTTGGAAGAGGGAAGGCAGTGATAAATGGGCAGCATATCAGATTGTAGCCTGTGTGTTACCCATCCTGGTTTGTTGACTTTTGTGGCTACTGTTGAGACGTGTTAGCAGTCATCCAGCACTGGCTGTAATTCCCAAGAGTTACCAGTGAAGCTCAAAATACAGTTACCTGAGCTTGTTCCTTCTGACAGGGTGGCACAGGCCTTCAGGGTGTCTTTCTCACTATGGTAGAAAAGCACAAATAGGAATGAGACTTAGTCCCTGAAGCTTAATTTAAAAATATGTAAAGGATGTAGACTTTTCTGGTCACCAGTAGGAAAGAGTCTTTCTTTTAGGAAAGAGCCCTTGTCTATGCACATATTAATTCATTCAAGAGATATCTACGTAGTCTATCCCACTGTGCTGGGCCCTTGGAATACAGAGATGCACAAGGCACAGGCTCTGGCTCCAGGAGCTCACAGGCTAGTGTGAAATCCCAAAAGATAAAGACTTTGCTTTAGACTCTTAAAACACTGCTCGTTTTAGGGATAGTCACAAATAGTCCTGTTCCCCTCATTTTCCCAGCACCTGGTAGGATTGCATTCCTTCACTTCCTTAGAAGGTAGACATGGACATATGACTTGCTTTAGCCAATGATCTGTGAACAGAAGTGGGATGTATCATTTCCAGGAGAAAGTTTTTAAGAGACAATGTGTATTTATATATCCCATTTTTCCTGCTTTGGGAATTGTGGAAGACTATGTAGAGATGGAGAATCTACCAGTCCCAGTTCCTGAGTGTCTACAATGAGGAGAGCCCCTCGCCAACACACAGAGATAAACTTCAGTTTCGTTAAGCCACTGAGAGTTGAGGCTTATTTGCTACTATCACACAACCTAGCCTGTTTTGACCTATGCACACTGGCTCTGGGGAATAAGGCTTTTCCAGCCTTCAGTCACCCAAGAAGAACCTTTTCCAAGTTAGGACCAAACTATGATTTGTGGAACACCTTGATATGTGGAATGTATAGGGGAGCCTCTAGGGCAGACAACATTCCCTGTAATAGCTGTGGGTCACAAAGGGATCTACCCTCTTCTGTGCTTGTGGCTTGTGGGCTTCCCCATCAGAACTGCCTTTGATTAGTTTAAAAAAATCCCAGCATATGACATCCCCTGAGAGAGATGCTCAGAAATCCAGAATTTCCAGCAGCCTATGTTTCCCTCTATCACAGCCCTCATCACACTATTTACCTATCTGTCCACCTCACTAAACTGTGAGTCCAAGTGTACTAGTAGGCCTGGTATGATCCCAAATTGTAATCGGTAGCCAATCTCTACATTTTAAATTGAGTACATTTTCAATGAATGAGTGAAGCCCTCTGCTGCTACCCTTGCACACTATGTCTTTGACACTACATCCTTTGAGTAAGGCGCGACAAGATGTACAATAGGCAGGTGTGTCTTTTAATTACCATTTCTTCTCTGTATGGTCAGGGTGCCATGAGAAGGGTTCTGTTGTCAGAAGACCTTGGCCCTAGCATCTGCTCTGCCTCTCAGCTCTTAACTGTGTGATCTTGAGCAAGTCTTTTAAATTCTAAGTCCAAGTTATTGTGAGGTTTAAAGGAAAGAATGGACATGGTTTGTAGACTGTCACAGGTGAAAGGAACACCTGGACACCTATAGCTTATTTCACTCTGACTCAGCAAGGTAATGGCAGAACTAGGAACAGAGTCCAAGTCTTCTAAAGCCCAGTTTGGAGAGTTAGGCTGTTAGTAAAAGGAATCTGAGAGCTGATGACATCATGGGATATGAAAATAAATTCATTAAAGAAATACCTTGATGCATTGCTTTGTGTTATCATGTGTTTCATTCTCCTGTTCTTGTTGGATTGAGAAGAACTGCCTCTTAGCCCACCCAGCATACACAAGTTTCTGTCTTACTCTCCAATTATTTGTAAAGGCTGAAGCCTGGTTGCAATTCCATTAAGCAGCTAACCCCCAGGCATCTATTTTCAAGGCTATGTAACATGCATTTTTCCCAGGCTAAATAGCTTGGCCCTGCATCATCAGGGTGGATCTCTGCCCTATAGAATGTTAATATTTTGGCATAAATAGCTCCATGCTGAAATAGAAGAGTTGGTTGGGATTTAAATAATATTTACATAAAATAGATACACTCTGCCTTAAATAGTAATTGATGAACAACCTAAAATCTCCTCTGTATCAATAAGGACAATTATCAATAGTGTTGTATAGACTGAGTGGCATGGATCTTGTGGGGCAGGACACCACTGTGAGCAAAGCATGATGATTTGCATACAGAATATCATTTATATACGCAAGTATTTAAGACAGGCCATGTAGTATAATGTAAGGTAGCATGGCATGTAAACTATTGTGTAGTTTATGGTGCAATTAGATGTTAGGTAATAATCATTAAATAGGCATGTAATCCAGATGTGTAGATGTTTTCTAGCTTTCATGGATTCCCTTCTTAATTCTCAAATGATAATTGCCTGGGTATCCATTCTGAATATCACCATATTGCATACTTCAGAAATTCATTCTTCAACTGGTTTTCCTCTCCATGACATTTCCCAGCAGCCTTAAAAAATGCTACATGTTACTAAAAATCTATCTTTTCAGTCCTTGACCCCTTTGGCAAACTTCCCTGCTGGTAACTAACTTATCATTGCCTGCTACTTGACTTCTCCATGGCCCTACTACTTCTTCTGAATCTCTCTAGTCACAGCTAAGAATGGTCTTGAAACATTTGAAAGAATTTTGTTTTATCAGTTATATATACCGAATAGTTTAAAGAACCAAATAATACTAAAAAGCAGATCATTACAATTAATAACCCCTACTTGCCCCACTTTCTCTTATCAATTTCTTCCTATCCATAGGCAGTAACTTGTATATTAATAATATTCTTATATTAATATATGTTGGTATATATATATATTTATGCATATATATTTATGTGCATATGTGTATGTAAATACATATATTAATTTACCAGAGAATATTTTGCTCTCTTTAATTCTCATCTATATCTTCTACCTCCTTATCCCATACACTTTTCTCATCTTGCCATCTTCTCAATGTAGATAAATTTAATTTTAGTTATATTAATATTCAGTTGTTATACTATTGTGGATATGGTAATACTAGGCACAGCTGAGCTATGAAATGTATTATGATCACTTTTACATTTGAACATGATTTTTTGTTTTCTTGGAGTCAATAATTGTTTATTTTGTTTAGTTTTTTCACATAATTACCACTAATTCAGCTTCAAGCCCTCTACCAATAGTCTGTATCTTTTCAAGTCTTCCAACAATTTTATCTTGAAGAAATCTCTCCTGGAGTCTTCTGATCTGTTCAAATAGGGACTCATAACTCTATAACTGGTCCACAGCTGTCAGCGTGAAATTTTCTTCACCATTACCCTGGGAATTCTCTTTTCTTTCTGTCCCATGATGGATTGTCATTTTTCTGAATCCACGGTCTTCCTTTCTGGTTTTAGTCATTTGTTTAACCGTAACACATCATTTGCTAAGAAATGTGTCTGTAAATGTCTTTATTCTACCCTCACCCTAAATTTATTGTTTGGCGAAGCATAGGATTCTATATTGGAAGTAATTTCCTTCATAATTTTTAAGGCATTTCTTCATTGTCTTCCAGCTTTCAGTATTCTTTTGGAGCTGTCTAAAGTCATCCTGATTTTGTATCCTTGTATATTAACTTTTTCTCCTCGACTGTAGGCATATGGAGTGTTAACTCTGTTGATAAAATTTTATATAATATGCCTTGATGTGGGCCACTTCAATCTGGAAACTCATATCCTTCTATCCTGTGAAATTGATTTTAATTTTTTTCTTTAATACTATTTTTTCCTAAATAATAATTGTTGTTGTTTTCTGGAGCTCTTCTATTGTGAGTGTTGGACAGACCATTACTAGTATATAACTTTCTTCTCTTTTCTTCCTATTTTGCATCTCTTGCCTTCTTGTCCTATTTTCTGGAGATTTTCTCAATTTTATATTTCACCTCTCCCAGGTCTTTAATTTCTGCTATCATTTTTAATTTCCAAGAGCTTTCTTACTTGTTTTCTGAAAGTGTTTATTTTATACGATATTGTAATCTTGTTCTATAGATTTATTGTACTCCCTTATGTCTCAAAATATCAAATATTTTAAGTGTTCTTGTGCCTGTGTGACCTCCATTACCTCAAAGTGTTTTAATTTTCTTTTTGTATTTGATTTATCTATTGCTTTCATGTTATGGGCTTCCCTCTGACATGTATGGTAACCTTGGTGGTCTGTTTATATGTGATAGTGGGGGTTGAAAATGCCGACTAATGGCTCTGACTTATTGGGTAGACTGTTGGTAGTGGGATTTACTATGGAGAGAATTAGCTTGGATAACAACCCCCTCCCATTAATACTTTCACTATCTATGAGTTCCACTCTCAACTGACAGTGTGCCCTGACTTTAGTGACTTTTGTTTTACCTTCTTTCATCTTCTGCCAAGGTGGGAAAGGGGCAGTAGTCTAGCTGCACTGTGTGGGAGCAAGGATTTTGGCTTGTTAACTGCCTCTTTTTTTTTTTTTCCTGCTTCTTAAATAGACTTTCAACCAATCTCCCTGTTATCAGCCCCACCTTCACACCCACTTCCCTAGTGACACTAATTTTGGAGTTCTTCAATGTAACTCCAATTACTTTTCAGTTTCTTCCACTCATTTCTCACACATTCTCAGGACTGCTAAATCAGTTATCACTTATCCATCTGGTTTCTAACCTCCAAAATTTAATTGTCCTTATGTCCTCTCCTATTATTTGTCTTTATGGATAAAGACTTTTTTTAAAAAAAATCCCTTTCCATCATTTTAGTAGGGTTTAGGGGAAGTGAAAGTAAATACTGGTAGTACATGTAGTCAACCTGTTATCTTACCTAGAAGCCAATCTGTAACAATTAGTGAAATTGTTCTGAGGGCTTGGTATAAGAGATATACAACTCCAAGAGAGAATTCTGTAAATGCTATACTGCAAAGCCACTATCTGAAAGTAGCTGGCTGGATTCAATTGTATAGGAATATTCAAACTTCTCTCTACCTCAAAATCCTGCCCCCTAGCTTCCTTTCAATCCACAGAAAGAAGATTCCCCCTTCCCTGATCCAAAGTCCTCCTCTTTCCCTGCCCCAGGATGACCAGTATTAGAAATATTTATTATCTTCAGCAAAATCCCCACCCTTATTCATAGGGTATAATCTGGCCTTAGTGATCCAGACAAGGCACTCATGATATTCTGTATACATTTCTCCAGAGCTCACCACTCCAATCTTGTGTGACACCATATGGAGGACATTAAGATTTCAGTACATGTGATACTAGGCCAACCCCATCCCAGAACCCATCCACATTCTTTTTCCAACATGAGTGAAGAGATGCTCAAACTAGCATTCCTCAAATAATCCCCAAAGATCCTAGGAGAAAATACTTGGGAATTTCCCCCCAAAACAGTCATTTTCATGAACAGACCAATCTAAGTCTACATAAAAAATAATCTCAACGTCATAAAAGCACATTTGCTAAAGACACACATTTTACATTACCAGCTCGATTATTTAGTCCCTCAGTCTACACCTGAATTCAGGATCATCATCAATTTACAATGTTCTGTAATATGATGAGTAGATACTGCACACTACGTAGCATATCAGGGCCTTGGTTAAGGACGGTGCTATGGATAGAGCTTGTCTTCTATGCATGAGCTATGGTGAAATATTGTGTAAATATGCTTAACCAGACCAGGGTTCTGCCAATTCTGGTTTGGATGAAATGCAAAATTAATGAGCCCTTTCTGATCATATATCTACATGGAATAAAGGAACATTCTCCTGAATGGTGCTAATCAGAGACTAGGTTACCGTTCAATAGTTCTACTCTCTTGAATTTCAATAATTCTTCATACAGATGTGTTTTATCAGGTTAAACCACATGAAATCGCTGACACTCAATTTTTTTGACCTACAAAAATTGCAATTTTATATGATTGAATATAATAGTGAGAAAAGTGCTTAGAGTCGAGAGGCTTGGTTTTGAATCCTGGTTCTCTTGCTCAGTAACTGTTAAGCTTTAGCAAGTCACTGGATGTCTTTCTGAGCTCCAGTTTTCAGATAGAACCAACTACCTACTATGTCTGTTGCAAAGGGTTATTGTGAAAATTAAATGACTGATGCAAACTGACACACCCAATACATAGCCACTGACTAATGGTAAAAAACACTTGCTCATCTGTTACTTCATTTGATCTTCACAATAGTCCTATAAGTTAGACATAGAAAACAGAGTCTATTGTTGAATTTTAAAGAAGAGGAAACTGGTTTACACAGAATTACCTACCTAGCAAATAGCAGAGCTAGAACTGGAACATAGATATATTGATTCTTGGTCTTATAAATATACTAGAGGCCCGGTGCACAAAATTTGTGCACGGGGAGGGGGGGTCCCCTCAGTCCAGCCTGCACCCTCTCCAATTTGTGACCCCTTGGGGGATGTCCAACTGCCGGTTTAGCCCCGATCTTGGGGATCGGGCCTAAACCGGCAGTCGGACATCCCTCTCACAATCCTGGACCACTGGCTCCTAATCACTCACCTGCCTGCCTGCCTGGTAGCCTCTAACTGCCCCCTCCCTGCCAGCCTGGTCACTCCTAACTGCCCTCCCTGCCAGTCTGGTCAGCCCTTACTGCACCCCTGCTGGCCTGGTTGCCCACCCCCCTGCCGGCCTGGTCACCCCCAACTGTCCCCCCACCAGCCTAGTCACCCCTCACTGCCCCCCCCTCGCTGGCCTGGTTGCCCCATGCAGCCTGCTGTTCAGTCCTTTGGTCGTCCCTCACTAACCCCCCTGACACCCTGGTCGTCCCACACAGCCTGCTTATTCATTCATTTGGTCGTCCCTCACTAACCCTCTGCTGGCCTGGTCGTAGGCAGCCATCTTGTGAGGGTGTGAGGGTTAATTGGCATATTACTTCTTTATTATATAGGATATTCCTCTCAAATACTGTGCTTCTTTCTAGTCATCAGAACATTGTAAAACAAACAAAAACAAAATACCTGCAGGAGTTAACTAAACTCCAAGATTCATAATGCAATGAAACACACAGCACTAAAACTGAACATTCTTGAATCTCTTTTTGTTTGTGTAATGATAGGACAATGCTGTATCTATATTCTTATCCATTTAATCTCTACAACAATCTTTTTCCAAATAGTCAGGCTGGAGTTCAGAGTGGTAATCATTTTTAAAATCATTTTCACTGCATGGAAGATAGACCAGAATTTCCAGTTCACTGATCAAATGGGAAAATAAAGGCTTGACTTTTTGGATTTCATGTGGTCCCTGATGATCATGTGGATATGATTTAATAAACAGGAATCCAGGAGATCTGGTTTCTCCTGGTTCTAACTCTGTGACGTTAAGCCAATCATTTAGCCACTCTGAGCTTGTTTCTGTCTCTGTAAAGTACAAAAATTGTCTTCTTCTAGCTTTAACATTATAGAGTCCATAATTCAGAAGTTTGCATTACACAACCAACTGCACTTATCTGTCCATCTGGAAGTTACTCTGGGACAGGCTTGGGCTGCTCTGGGAAGGCATATGAACCTAGCTCCTGCTGCTGCCTGCTGCCACCAGAACACTATAACCATCTGTGGGGAGAACCATTGTCAATGTTGGTCAGGGTCAAAGGCCAAGACACAGAGAGCTTGGAGAGGATTCTAAGTGAAGTCTGAGTTCCCATAGGCTCTGAAGAGAGATCAGATAAATGTTTAATAAAATAAAGTCCTACTAGATGTCCTGATCAGCTTAATGCTCAAGAGAGAATCCATTTCCAAACAATGGTGTGTACCTGTGTTGGGAAGATCATTCTGCCTGGAGAATCACCTCCAGTGATCACCCCAACACTTCCTGACACCAGCTGTTAGGGATCATCACCCACCAACTCTCAACAACAGGAGACTTCAGAATGGCTTTCACTAGGGTGAGAGTGAAGCTGGGACTAGAACAGGAAATTCACATATCTACATTATATAAGGAATGCTTGGACCTTGCAACTCCTCAGTATTGGAGAGGAAATTCCACAATGCACAAGATTGCTTCATATTGACAACTCATCTTGCTTTGTTCCTTCCATTTCTGCAGATTTCAAAGATGCTGATTCTTTGCCTGGGCTGGTTTCCTATTTTTCCTGACATCTACTTCTCTTTGATTGATTTCCATTAGCTTATTTGGCAGTTGATCCACTGCTACGCTGATCATATCCTTCCTTGAGCTTCTAATTCCCCTTTCCTTTCATCCTCAAATACCTTGACCTGATCCTGATCACAGCATGTCTTGGCATTGTGGACCTTCTTTCTCACCCATGCATGGTGACTGGCTTCTTTCCCACTTTTATCTGTGAGTGCATGCCTCTGTATGCGTGCTTGACAGCCTATAGGCATGGCATCAAGGGCAGTGACTGTGCCAGCTCTGATATGAATGCTTTGCCCTGCAGCCCTCAGAGCAGGAAATCGCAGGGAATTTTCAATCCCCTTTTGTGACTGGGATTGATGAGGAAGCTGTCTCTTGGTGTGGCTGTTTTCTAAAGTCTTCTTCAGGGAGGGGCTGTGGGTAGGTGGTATTAACACTGAGATTCTGATCACACACTTACATGACTAATCAGATTCCCTCAGATAAAACCACCTCAAGTCTAGATGGATTTAATTTTCTCCTAATTCCCTGTGCCATTTACCACGTTTTATGTAAGTCAATGAACGCTTACATTTTTCCTTTAGGTTCTGTCAGTCCTCTAGTTGCTAAATGTACTTTCTCTGTTTTGTTCAGAAATCCAAACCAGGAAATTCAAATACCCAGATTTATTTTCAGCCTCTCCAATGATGATTTATGTTAGTCATAATAAATCAAAAGCACTGTGAGATCCTGAAGTGTTCCATGAATCATCTAAGAAAGAAAAAAGCACCTTCTGACCCATTTTAGTGATGAAATTATGGTTCTGTTGGTTCATTCATTTAATGAACACCTATTGTGTGCAAGACATGTGGTAGCACCTAGAGGGCTGATGGAGACATATCTGTCACAGATAACACATTCAAAGAAATTGTGATTCATTGGTAAGATAAAGTAGATATAAATTATAATGACCTAAAGGAGAACGTCATTTCCCTAGAGAAGCAGAGATCAAGAATATAGGATTTCTGAAGAGATGGGGGAAGGGAGAGATTGAGGAAGGCTTTACAAAAAGGAAGGAATTGACCTGAATCTTTAAAAAAGGGTGGGATTTGATATGAGAAAGAGGGCAGAAGAAAATCTTAAGTGGATGGAACATTGAGCATGGAGAGAGTTCAAGGTGTTTATGGAGAAAAGTGTAAGGGGCACAGAAAAAGGGGTGAAAGTGGATACTTTGGGACTATCATGAACAACCTTGTGTGACAGCTTTATCCCATTGGTTATGGGAGTTACTAAAGGTTTTCAGTTGGGGAAACAGGAGTTACTCTTCAAGAAGATTAACCTGAAGAGATTAGAAGGAACAGAAAGGTCAAAAACCTGAGGCCATCATTCAAGAAGATGAATTTTCATTCTCTGTTGACTGGATTATATGTCAATACCCAGCTAATCAGAATACTGGAAATTGAAACTACCTATCTCCAACTACTCTGCATAAAGGGGAATTTGCTGTAATTGGTGAAGTGTGGGTTGGTGAAAGGTTACATGTCCTGCAATGTGACATCCTTTAGTTAGCCTGAGACATAATTATGAGTATCACAATGAATTAAGCATCAAGTTCACATTCTGATTCACTTTAAACAATTGGTCTCCAGCTCTGAAAAGATGACATTTCATTAAGCAGGGGAGATTTAAAATGCTAAATAAGTTATATGAACCCAGGAAAGAGCCCTTTAGAAATTGCAATTCAGAGACGCGTTTAGCTATGGTTGCTGTCATCAAGAATAGCATCCCACATAGCACAGAGATAGGGGGAATTTAGCTGCAACCATCACCAATTTAACTCTTGGGAGTCTCTATTTTCACCACTATTTCTGTGTATCCCTCACACTCTTCTCCATAAACACTTTGACCTTTCTGGCCCAAGTGCTGAAGCAGTCTGAGTAACAGCTTTTTTTAAATTTTATTTTTTAGAGAGAGAGGAAGGGAGAGATACAGAGATAGAAACATCAATGAAAGAGAAACCTCATCGATAGGCTGCCTCCTGCATGTCCCCCACTGGTGATCCAACCTGCACCCCAGGCATGTGCCCTGACCTGGAATCAAACCAGCGATGTCTTGGTTCCTTGGTCAAAGCTCAACCACTGAGCCATACCAGCTGGGCACAGAGCATTTTTAATAAGTGGAGTATGTGACTGGTGACTGAACACAGATGCTATAGCAAAACTGTTGTTATTTAAGATAGTTTAGCACATTGTATTTATTATGTTTTGATTAGCACTTCCTAATTTTATTTTATTTTATTCATTTATTTTTATTTTTTTTGCATTCCCCATCCCATTCCTCCTCTTCTCCGTGTGCTGCTGTCTGGGCCAAAACAATTTTCAAAATTAGGCCCTGAAGTGTCAATTCCCTTTTTCAGTAGATTCCCCAACTAACTAGTTAATCTCCTGCTCTCTCATTACTTTCTCCCTTAATGAAGATAGGTAGTAACATTCTCCAGAGACGATCCTGCCAGCATTTATATTTCTTCCAAATTAGAAGAGTAGGCATCTCTCCAGATCATAAAGAATACATTTATTTTAAGGTACAGTGGAGAGAACACACAGAAATTACAGTTTGCTTAATGAGAGCCTCAGTAGTTTGCAGAAATTGTAGCTTGTGCAGAAGGTTTCAGCTTCATGCCTGGTGCTCTGGTTCAATATTCTCATAATCTGGCTATTAGGTGTTAGGTTATAAAACAACTCAGAGTTCGGAAACAGAGGAAACTCAGGACATATTTTATCTGGGAGTTTCTGTATCTCTCCTGTGCTCTGCCTCAAATATGTTTTCTCTTTGTTAATTTATCTTAGGGTCCTCCCTTTATTAATTTTTTAATCTCTGTATCTCTGCCCCTTGGACCTTCTCTTGGGTTTCAGATCCTGGGTGTTTTTCTGTCTCCTGGGATTAGAAGCTTTGATCTCAATGACTGTGGGTAGTACCCACATTTCCAAGGGTGGTCATTGCTAAATATGTTCCCCCAAGCACAAGAGTTTGGCACTTGTATTTCAATGATGAAATACGGAGACTTGTCCCAGTATGTGCCAGGTGCTGTGACCTGTGACATATGTGAGTTCAGTAACTCTTTCTTGTCAACCCTGTGAGGCTCATGTCACAGAGAAGGAAGCTAAATTATGCCTAGAGAGATTGTGACTTGTAGTTAGTCGCAGAATTAGAATTCACTTCTCATGTCGCTGTCTTTCCTAGTCTGATCCATGTGTTTATCTGCAGGGGTTTATAAACCTCTCTCAGTTGGATATGAGTAGAATGCTCATTCAGGGGCTCAAGAGAAGCCAGGGCTTACTAGATTTACCATTAAACTGAAGGAACATTGGTCTACTTAGGCCTCTAAAGTGTTAATTACTGGAAAAGCTAGAGATTCAAAAGGTTTAGTGGGGGAAGTCAGTGGTTTAGTAGCAATGTAGAGCATCTATTGGTTGGATTAGGGTCCTTTGACTTCAAGCAATTAGAAATGCTTTATAATTTAAGTTTTGTTTGTGTGTGTGTGTGTTTTTGCGGGGGGGGGTGTGTTTAAATTTTTTTTTTTTTTTGCAGATTTTCTTTTTTTCCAACTTTATGGTGGCTCCCAAAATTGAAGCAATGCATAAAGGTGCCAAACAGATTTGAGAGGGTCAGGAGCCAGTGCAGCTCTGGGAATCCAAGACACAGGAGTCAATTGATGGTCTTGTCAGGGTGCAGCCATAGGACAATTAGCTCCAACTGTGTTTTCCATCTGCTAATGATGCTACGTTCCAGGGAGAGTCCAGTTGGAGCATCATGACTGATAGGCCCACCAACAAAAATAATTTCCAAGAACTTTGAGAATATCAAGGCAGTAATCCCTTTGTTCCTGCCAGCTGATTGAAGTGCAGATGTTCTCCATTTTATACAACCCTCTGGCACGAGCCCAGAAAAGCAAACACCTTCCCACCTCTGTGTTAACCCGTGAAGTTTTCCCTCCCACCCATTCCTCCTCTACCTCCCAAACTTGATAATGCCCAATCTCTAATCAAGTATTGGCCACAACAATTGGGGAGGGGAGGAAGCATGAATCAATCTTTGTACTGTTTCTAAGTTGGTGTCACCATGACAACATCAGAACAAATGGAAGGGAGAAATGAAAGTTTAACAAGAGTGTATCCAGCACCTGGTATGGGCAAACCCCCATTCCTAGTAGATTAAGACAGTCCCGCCTCTTCTTCCTTTCCTCCTCCCTATTCCCACCTTTCATCCCACATGAGATCATTAGTCCCTGCAGCTGCAAACTAGACTGATATAGTTGTTTGATCACTCTGATTTCTCTTCAGACAAAGAAATGTAGCTGAGTCTGATTGTCTCACACTGATTTTAAAAAAATTGATAATTAATCCTTTGCTGCTGACAGAAAAGAAAAAGTGTCACACACACACACACACACACACACACACACACACACACACTGGGCAAAAGTAGGTTTATAGTTGTGAGTACATGAAATATTTTATTCTTGTAGTATTTATTAATTATTGTATTATTTTCCATATGAACAACTATAAACCTACTTTTGTCCCACCCTGCACACATACACATATTAAATGCACTTTGAGGTGACACATGGCTGCCCCCTCTTGATTCTTATTCTCCCATGGCTTTTCTCCCATGGAGCATTTTCTTTCATTTCCTTCTTTCTTTATTCTGTCTGTTGTGCCTTCCCTACTGCTTTCTTTTTATCCTTATTCTTTCGGTTTCTTTGCTTTTTTCTCCTTCCATATTGAGATAAAAATGAAACTACAGAAAGCCCCTGCCTAAAGCTAGTGAGAAGCCTTGCGGGTGAACCTCTCACCACAAATCAGACTGTCCTCCTTGTGTTGACTCCACACCCTCTCTAGTGGACCTGCAGTCTACAGATTTCCACGCTTATCGCGGGCCCCTCCACCAAACCAATTTCTTCATGGATCACCAGGGAAATAAAACCTACAATGAAAACGATAGTATTGGTTTTCCATTTTACTTTACTAGTAATAAAATCATAGAACTTCGCACAGAAAGAGCCCTAGTGCTCTTGAACCACAAACCACATTGGAGAAGGGAGAGCCACATGACTCTTCCTTCTAATAATGCAAGCCACAGGCCAATTCAAACCTGAGCTCACTTTATAAATTTCAAAGCTCAGAATAATTTGTATCGGGTGGGGTGGAGGCAGCAGGGAAAAATAAAAATCTGCTGAAAGTGGTGTGAAAAAGAAACCCAGAAAATGACCTAAACTGATCATCAACACTGAGAAATCCGAAGTAGTTGGAGAGGAATTGTTTCAATGTTTTTGGAAGGCTGTATTACCATGGCAAATCAATATGGGACTTAAGTGAAATTGACATGGGCCGATGGAAAAGGAATGTTTTAAAATCAGCTCACACCACTAACTTGTTATGTGAGCTTGATCGGTTGCTTAACCTCTCTGGACCTCATTTTCACTGTTTATAAAATGAAGGAGAGAAAAAATGTTGAGATTGATGATTTCTAACAACATTTATAGCTGTAAAATTCTATAATTCTAATCAAGACTACAAGATCGTGGCTAGAGGTTTTCCCTTTAACCCACTAGAAAAGAAATAGGTAATAACCAACATGAAACCTCAGCAATCATCTTGCTCTTTCTCAGATGTTCTGACTTCTCTATGATTCAAAGAGAGCTAATGCACTTCAGCTTTTAGATAAACTGTTGATCCTGGCCCTTCCCTTCCCTACTTTTGCCTCCAACCAAGCCACTACAGAAAGTACTGACTAGACAATTGTAGATGTCAAGGGGCATGGGTAGACCAATATATATTGACCATCCCAGCTGGGAACTGCCAGAAGCACTCTTTGCATAGGACTCAGTGGGCTTGCTGGGGAAAAAAGAGTAACAAAGAATTTTAAACCTAATAGACCTCAAGACTAAAGAATTTGGCCTTGGGAACAGGAGGAAAGTTAGAGACAACCTTCCCCACTTAGAGGGAATACCTTCTAAAAGTGAGTTGAGCCCTGGCTGGTTTGGTTCAGTGGATAAAGCGTCAGCGCACGGACTGAAGGGTCCTGGGTTTGATTCCATGCGTGTGGGAGGCAACCAACCAATGGATGTGTCTCTCTCACACCAATGTTTCTCTTTCTCTATCTCTCCCCCTCCCTTTCACTCTCTCTAAAACAAAAATCAATGGGAAAATATCCTCAGAGGAGGATTAACAAAACAAAAAATGAGTTGAGATTTGCTCTCAGATTCATTCCCTGACTTTCTTTGACAAAATATATTTTCCAGGTTCCCTTGCCAACTATCTTCTCATTAGATTCACCTCATGGAAGGCATTAGCAGGAGACTGGAGGAAAGAAGAATTTCTCCCTCTCTACTTAGGTTTTGGAGGCACAGCTTCATCAATGAGTTGAGGCTGCTCTGTGAACCAAGCTCCCTCCACAGATCTGTCTCTTAGGCTCTGTTAATACCACCTCCTCTCCTGCTCCTCTCCCATCCTAAGGATGGTAGCAGGTTGCTAGTGTTGCTAATCTGAGTTGTCTCACTCTTCCCAAGTTGATGTTTCAGCTCCTCCAGCACCTTTGAGATGCACCCCCCATATTACATTTCTTCTGTGGGACTACCTGGTCTGGGCTTTCTCTTCCTGACCACACCCTAGCTGTCATAGATGCCTGATTCTCACCATGTGCTGCCACTGACATGCCATCCATATGCAGGAATACTTTGGGTACAACTCTAATAGTTTCTGATACAGTTCCCAGGGACATTATCTCAAAAAGCCCTCCTTTACCTTGGTGGGAGCAAAATAGTCAGCTCAGTGGCTC
Organism: Eptesicus fuscus; assembly: GCF_027574615.1. Classification (NCBI taxonomy): domain Eukaryota; kingdom Metazoa; phylum Chordata; class Mammalia; order Chiroptera; family Vespertilionidae; genus Eptesicus; species Eptesicus fuscus. Next base: position 83,240,241 of record NC_072479.1, read on the forward strand.
AATGGTGATTCTGAAGTCAACACTGACGGTGACAAAGACAGGTGGGCCACTGTTGGTGCTTACCAGGTAGAGCAGAGAAATTGCATTGATGGCTGCTGTGGAGGAATGTTAATGTCTGCCTCTGACTGCCTGTGACCCAGACAAATCTACCTGGAAAAAGGAAGGTATTTGAGAGGCTCTGATGGTTCAGAGACAATTATCATTACACTGAAATTATTCCTACAGCCCTTGATTGTTCTCATTCACAGCGCTGTTTTCTAGGAGAAAAGGGGATGTAAACAATAATTTCCAAAGCACTTTCAAGCTTTTATATCATTTGATACTCACATACATTTCACATGAAGAATTTGAGATCCTAAAAAACTACAAACTAATAGGTAGCATAGATTAAACCAAAATCTAAGTTTTCTGGCCTCAATTTATGTGCTTTACAAAGAGTATATGGCAAGAGGCAGTGAGGGATCCCTATAAGCTGCCAAGAACATACACAGAGAGGCTGGGACTGCTAGAGGCAAAGTTCAACCTATATACATGTTTACAACAATACCTGCCAGACTAAATGTGTATTTAGATGCTTACATCTCTGTCTAGATTTTGAGCTAGGGAGCAGAGACCAAGTATTAATCCACTGTAACTCCAGTACCTATCAGAGTTTGAGGTCCAGTGGTACCCAATAAACATGTATTGGCTGCACAGACGAATGAGGGCAAAGCAAGCCACACGGAGCCAAAACAAATATTGATGGGATTGGAAATCAGGATCTGGTAATAGATTCAGTTATATAAGTAGGTTATGTAGAAATAAGTGCATTCCTGTATATATTAAGCTATAGATAGTGTCTTAAGATCCCACAGAATATCTCCTTATAGGACCAGAATTCAATTATAAAAAAATCCATTCCTTTGGTCTTTGAGAGTCTTTATGGCAAAGCAAAATCTTTGAGACTTGGAATAATGATGAGTTTGATTTTAAAAGGAAAAGGAAAGAGAACAAATAACTGAGTAGTCCTACTTCTGGGTATTTTTCCCTATGGCTACATCTGCACACATATGAAATGATGTGTGTAAATGGTTTGTGTAACAATATTTTTAATAGCAAACAGTTGGAAACACCCCGTGTCCATTTATAGGGTGCTGATTAAATAAATTGCAATACTTTCTATGCATTTATTTAAAAAAGAATAAAAAAGAATGCAGGAGCTCTTTATTTATTGACTAGAGGTCTGGTGCACAAATTCATGCACCAGTGTGGTCCCTCAGCCTGGCCTGCAGGATTGGGCCAAAACTGGCTCTCCAACATCCCCCAGGGGGTCCCAGATTGCAAGAGAGCACAGGCCAGGCTGAGGGACCCCACGGTGCATGATCGGGGCTGGGGAAGGATGCAGGAGGTTGCCAGCCAGCGGGGGGGGGGGGGGGGGGGGGGCGGGGCAGCGCCACAGGAGGGCTCCAGGGTATGTCTGGCCCATCTCACTCGGTCCTGATCAGCCAGATCCCAGCAGCAAGCTAACCTACCAGTCAGAGTGTCTTCCCCCTGGTGATCAGTGCATGTCATAGCAACTGGTCAACTGGTTGACTATCTGCCCCCTGGTGGTCAGTGCATGTCATAGTGAGCGGTTGAGCGGCCTTAGCATATCATTAGCATATTATGCTTTAATTGGTTGAATGGCTGACAGGTCGACCGGACCCACTTAGCATATTAGGCTTTTATTATATAGGATTATATAGGATATAGAATAATCTCTGGGATATATTGTGAAGGGGAAAAAAGCAAGATGGGAACTATTTATAATGTTAACTTTTGTATAAGAAAGGGAATGGATTAAAAATGTGTATTCCTACCTGCTTTGTTCACATAAACTAGCCCTGGAAGAATACACAAGAAACCAACACAAAACCTTACCTACAGCGCATGGGAGTAAAAGGAATGGTCTGAATGGGAACCTGGTGAGAGCAAGACTTATTAATGTATGTCTAATGAAATTCTTTTGGTTTTTGAACATTGGAATGTATGAGCTAATCAAGCATTTTAATTAAATTAATTTAATTTAACTTGAGAGAGAGGATCCAAAAAAAATGGAAGACATCAAGTACAAGCTGCAGTATTTTGGGATTTTTCTCTTCCCCTGTCTCCCAAAAATATATAACAGCTGAGCCCCCAGGTGTTCCACTCCTGCCCTGCTCCAGCACCAGCTGAATCTATCTGATGCCACAGTGATTGCTCTTACCTCAATTATTATTGGGTCTTCCTCATTCACTAGGTTGTTAATCCCTAGAGAGCAGAGTCCATGACTAACTCCTCTTTTTCATCCCCAGGATTCCAGGCATATAAAAGTACTTTAAAAAATACATAAATCTTTGTTAAATGGAATTGAATTTTTCCTACTGCCAAATCTAATTTTGCCTTTAAAATCCTCAGCATGAGCCAGAGATTTCTCTCCTTCCTTCTCCTAAAAAAATCCATTTAGTAAGGGCCCATGTGTTGGTTTCTGAAACGGTTTTAACGGTCCCCAAAGTGAGAGGGGGCAGTCTTTCATGCACTATCAAGCAGTGATGGTAGGGAGTGGGGTAGCATCTTGGACCAAGGGACCAGTGGATCAGAGACCCTTGTAAGGCACATGTGTGCCCATGAGTCTGGAAGTGAGAATACCAAATTAGCTGCAAACGGGCCCCATGAGTGTAGGTGGGGAACCCAAGACTCATGGTCCAAAAAGTTTATGGAATTTAGGTTTTGTCCAGACAGATCTCTTATTTTAAAAGGCTCTCTCCAATGAATGGACACAGGAATCTATGGAGTGTGTTTGTTTATTCACTCATTTATTCATGGACTATCTACCGTGTTCCAAGTAGGATGTAAGGCATTGAAGTTTCGGAAGTGAACACTACAGGGCATGCTTAAAGCTGGGTTGACAGTGATAGCAGCATTATTAATAATCAGTCCACTCATATGACCAACCAGTGCATGAATCCTCAGGAAGCAAAGCCCAGCTCCTTATACCTTCAGAGTATGAGTTGGTAAGGGCTAAATGAGGCATCAGGGTCCCAGATAAATGGTCTGGTATTCAGGCCAGGGCTTCAAACAGAAACCCACTGTAGTGGCCAAAAGAAGGCAAGAACTCTATGAGCATATGGTAGCCCATTATTCATATCAGTCACCTGATCCATCAAATCCTAAACCCCTTCATCTGGAGGCCTAAGGCCACTGACACCCTGGTCAGAGTTGGCTCAAGTAATGGGCAAGCTGGATGGGAGGCTTGAGAAACATAGGGTTGGGTTGGCAGAAAAAGCCCTAGAGCATTAATAAACATGTTCTTATTTTCTCACTTTATGTATATTGTTGAGCAAAGCTTCCTTCCCCTTATACACATTTCCCTCACATTTCATGCTGCCCTTTTGTTCCCATCCTATTCCATCAGGTTTTATTCTCATAATTATGGTGATGGGGCAGGGACAAGAACGTATAATCGAGATGAGCCCAGTATTACAGCTTTGCCAAGCACACTGTTATATCTTTTAAGTTTGTTTTTAAATTTATTAATAATGTTTTCAAATCTAGAAAATAGGGAGTCTAACTAGGCCGATGTGGCTCAGTGGTTGAGTGTCAGCCTATGAACTAGGGGGTCACGGTTCAATTCTTGGTCAGGGCACATGTCCGGGTTATGGGCTTGATCCCCAGTAGGGAGTGTGCTGGAGGCAGCCAATCAATGATTCTCTCTCATCATTGATGTTTCTATCACTCTCTCCCTCTCCCTTCCTCTCTCTGAAATCAATAGAAATACATTTTTTAAGAAAAGAAAATAGGGAGTCTGTACTGGGAATCAGAAGAGGTTACCTTAATATTCTAACAGTTGGTATCTGTACAGCACAGAAGGCTAGAGATTTTGCATTGACTCAGTCACTAGTTATCCAAGGGACCTTAAGGGTATCAACAAACCTCTGTGCCTGATTTATCTTGTGTCCAAAGGGAGCAGCCATGCCTATTTTGACATATAAAGAAAAAATATGTGAGATGTAGACGTGCTCTGACAAAGACAAACAATGTACAAATACAGGGTGGGGCAGAAGCGTGTTTATAGTTATAAGTACACAAAACAGAATATATTCTTGTATTATTATTTGTTAATTATTGTATTATTTTCCATATGAACAACTATAAACCTACTTTTGCCCCATCTTGTCTGTGAGATTTTTTAAATCGTCATCATTCTAAATTATATAAAAATAAGGCTATTTGGTATAAATTTGAGTTTGACATTCTCATGGTAGGAGCAAGGTGGGTGCCTGGAGAGACAGGTTAGAGAGCTTGTTCGGGTGTTTTTAAAAGCTTGCCTTGTTCGTTATCTGTGACAATAATAGATGACTGGAGGACTACAATGTCTTCCCATGTTAGAGGTTTTTGTTTTGATACCAGGTGCAAGAATAAGACACAAAAGCAGTCAGTGCACAAGGTTGAAGCAATGCTGACTGCTTAGCTACTTCTGAATATTTTTAGCTCAACTCTACCGCTTTCAAAGTACCTGCAAACAAGAGGTACAGATATGTTACCCGCTCGGAGAATGGCTTCAGAAATAATCAAAACATCACATGCCGTATCAAGAACAATTTAGAGATGCTCTTGCAGGGGTACAGACTGTGTTTTATGAGCAAATAAAACACACACATGCCAAAAATATTGACGTTGTATCAAAAAGAATTCTGCCCTGAATAAATGGATGTGGCAGAGTAACACCACATAATTCAGGGACAAACCCCCTCCTCCGTGTATTCCTCAAACACAATCTTGGACCTCCTTTATAATTTTTTTGTAATTCATTCTGCAATGTTTATTGGAAGATTTCTGGGCTCAGGCACTGTTCTAGGTGTTGAACTCATTCTGTGCACAAGACAAACTCTACCCTCAGGAAGTTTCTTTTCTTGTAGGAGAGGCAGAGAAACAAACAAATAAATATTTACACTAACGTTATGATGAATGCTGTTTTTAAATTTAGTAGAGTAAGGAGACAGAGTAAGGGATGCTATGTTAGAAACATTTATCAGGGACAGTCCCTCTGAGATAGAGGAAATGCAAGTGGCCAACCTGTGGCATCAAATGACCACTTCTAAATAAATGCCCACAGGTTGTGAAATCACAGCAAATACAGCTGTTTTATACCTCAAGGCATTTTAAAATGATTCCCTTTCACTGCCATTATCTCCAATCTCTAACCAAGGAATGTCAGCCTCATAAACTTGAAAACGTCTGATTTAGTTTTAGAAAACCTTTGTGACCACTAACAAGGGCTGGTGGGAACAAAATTTGAAATTTAGATGATCAAAATCAGACTACAAGCTTGAGCTTGGCAGGACAACAGACATGAACCCTACTAAAGGAATATAAGCCGCCCAGGAGATTGAGTCGGAAGAGAAAGGTCTGCGTCACATTGAGGTGTCATGAGAGAAAGATGCTCACCCCAGATTGGAATCACAGCTGAGACGCCTCTTCACAAACCGTTAACACTGCTATGAACTGGATGCTGTGCCCATTTCCCTTTCACTCTGGGACAAATAGAGGTGGTCTTAAAGTGCTTACACACTGTGACACTTTACTGCTCCTAAACTTTGATGGGATCCTTAAAAGCCTAGAACTGCAAAGAATGATGCCTGGGCTTGTCAGGTTAGCATTTCTGGTGCATGTAGGAATAAAGGACGGCCCTTCCCTCAGAAGACGTACTGTAAGTGGGCTGCAGGATTACAGGTGTGGTGCAGGAGGCCCAGTGAGGGACCATGTAAGCTGGGGTGTCTTTGAACCTTTGCCTCCACAGAATTCAACCCCAGTAAAGGAGAGTCACAAAGGCAGCCGAGCAAGCCCAAGATTTCACCTCTGGAGCACCTCGCAGGCAATGTCAGTCACTCCCCTGGTCAGCAAACGAGGAGGATTGGAGGGGAAAGGCAAATAAAAGTGATTGTTGAGATGGTTCTCAAGGATGATTTTGAAGAAAGAGAAGGTGAAAAAACAGGGACACAGAAATTAGTTCAACCAGAGAAGAAAGACTTTAGTAACAGGATTATTCAATGGTGTAAAAGGCTTCCTCCAAAAGCAGAGAGTAAAACCTCTGAAGATGTATTTCTTCCTTTCTTTCTTTTTTTAGACAAAAATTTATTGAGTAAACTTGACCATGTGCCAGACACCCCGCTTTGATTTATATTATGTTGTATCTACATGGCTGTTGCCCCCACTGGGTGTCTGAGCCACTTGAATTTCTATCCATTCTTATTGCCCTGTTCTGAGCACATGTTTGTATTAAAAATGTCTATCACAGGAGAGAAGGGAAGCATGTAAAAATAAATTATAGACAGGATTTCTGCATTGCTGAGATGACTGGACTAGCTGAAATATACCATTCATTTAAATCATATCAGCCAAAGAGATATAGAACCCACTGTTCAAAGAAACTCGAAACAGTAATTTTCAAACCTTGAATAAATGAAGGTGGAATACTCCTCCCATTCTACATACCATGGTTATACAGTGTTCAACCTTTGTCGACCCAAGCAGCAGGGAAGGGTGTGGCTGGTGGCCCACACTTGAAAAAGATAGGCAGGGAGAGATTTTGTTGTCCTATCAGTGTAGCAGAATCCCAGCAAGTCCAACCTCCCAGAAAACCAGTCGGGCTTTATCATGTCTGCTTCCTCTTCCATCTATGATCCACATCTCTCATTCACAGTCATGATGCCCCTCCCACTTCCACTCTGAGTGATGGAGAACCAACCCCAGGGAGCTCAGTCATCCTCATAATCCCATCTCGTGAGCATTAAAATGAGCCGGTAGGGTCTCCTGTTTCAAGCTCCACATTTCATAGGCCATAGAACGGAGGCCCAGAGTGGGCACCTTCTCTTGAGCCATGGTGAGGCCCCATTTCCATACAACTCAGGCAAAGATAAATGGAACACCTACTCTCCATTAACCTTCTGCTTCTTGCCAGCTTCTCCACTGCCTGAATCTCTCCCCATTTCCCTCTTGGGATTGTGCCCTTTCTATTGGCACCTCTACAGATGCCACTGAGAACTGTCAATGGCAGAACTGACTGTTAGTAAGTGGAGCGAGGCTGTGATGAGGTGGATGTTAAAGTGAGGATGCCCTCTTGACATCACCACCATTAGCAGTGCTGGCAAGCCATAGAGGTGGGGAGAAGCCCTAGCTAATTGGCCAAAACTGCTAGTAGCCAGCAAGCAGCCCTAGCAATAGCAACACTGTGACTCCTATCCCTCTGGTTTGTTTCTTCATAGCCTGTCTAAATGGAGTCCCCCACCTCAAACGGAACAAGAGTCTCCTCTCAGCTCCTCACAGCTTCCCCGGAACATACCTGCCTAACTAAGCCATTGTTGGACTCTTTCAACTCACCTTCAGCGATCTTTTTTTAAATTTAAAATCATCTCTGCTTTCTAACCTGATTATTAGCCATCACTGCTGAGAGCAGGCTGACTGCTAAATTAGTTGGTACTCACTGTTCCTGTACTCCTTATGTCTCTTCCTATCACAAAGGACTCATAAAGGCCAGTGCATGTGGTGACAAACAAGGCACTTGGGAATCAAGACTGCAGTTCCACACTTCACTTATTCCCCATGATTGGATGAGCTGAGGTGTGGGAAGGAAGATGTGTTTCTGTGCAATTAGTATAGGAAAAGTCATAAACAACCTTCGTCATTAGGCATCTTTTATCTGCCTTTTTTGGAACCATCCAAACAGTATTCCCCAAACCACAATGTTTTTGTGTAATCTGCTTATTACAGTTGAGAGGAAATTTGCCCTGACAATAGATCTTTTCAAAGATTTTGACTATTCAGATTTTAAAAATTCCTATTCCCCATTCTCACATTCAGATTAGATATGACTTATCTGGAAAACAGTAGAAGAATCTCAAATTCTGTTTTGGGTGAAAAGGGAGTGTATATCCAGATTAAATAAGCTGTCTGAGGCCAGATCCTATGGAAATGAGGCAAGAAGGCATTTTCTCCCCTCTCCTAAGAAAGCAGGAGTTTTGCACCTCCTTTGGATACAAAAGTGGTCTCCACTCAACTGTGATATCCCCAAAGATGAACTCATTTTACAGCTCAAAAATCCAATGGCTCAATCCTACATCTCAATGAACTTCCAAACTCCTTAGTTTGCACAGTCTGGCCTTGTCTTCTTTCCCGTCTCACTTCCCAGCTTTTGTTTACAAAATGAACAAGTCAAGCTGACCTAGTCTTTCTGTTCTTTAGTTAAGTCCCACACTCTGCCACCTTTAGGCTTTGTTTTAGCTGCCTGCAATGCTCTTCCTCCCCAACTGGCCTATTTTTGCAAGTGCCCATCCCATAGTCCTTCAAGAATAGTAAGAAACAGAAGTTAACTCAAAAAGAATTGATTGTAAAGATAGAAAGATATCTCATGAAATCTAAAAGTATCAAGTACGACTGTACTTTAAGAACTGGAAATAGAAACTAAAAGCCAAAGAGAGCAATGATTTATTTCTCCCATTCTCCCCACCTCTTTCCTCCTTCACTAATCAAATATGCTCTATCTCTACTCCCTCCCATGTGTCTCTCTGTTGCTTTCAGAGTCTGCCTTCTCTACCTATTCATTTGCATTGACCAAACATGGCCCCCTAAGGCTGTTGATGTTTTCTCAGCTCCAAACCCACTGACCCACTGACTAGCCTCCTGTAGTATAGACCAATTCCCAATGCATGGGAAGGAGGTATCATTAGATTGACTTGCCCGCTGGACTGACTCTCAGTTCAACTCCATTCTGCTCAGCAATGGCCAAGGAGGTGATGGTCATCAAATATAACTTGATTGAACTTCTGTGTGGATATATCTGTGTTGCTGAGAGGGGAACGTTTTCATAGCAGCAAGGCATGATCTAGGCAGACTCCCTAAAAAGTTGCCTATCAAAAATCCAGCTCAAATTCAAGATCCTTCTCAGAGCTTTCTCTGATTCCACCATCTAGACATAACCTCTCTTTGTCTTTGAGTATCTAGTTCACTTGTAAGTGACAGCTTGGTGTCCTTCCATTGAGCATCCTCCACTCCACCTTATTTTTCTCCTTACGGATCCTTCCTTCACCCCCAGGTATTGATCCAGGCTAATCCAAGCATAGTATCTCACCCACCTTGCCTTGATATTAGAACCTGCAAACAGATGGTGAAAGTGACATTCCTCTAAAATATGGGATATCCTGACCTGATAAAGGCTGGGTGGCAGTGTGAACCACCTCCTTCCAAGCTTAAATGCTAGAATGTCTTGGCTACTTCTGGAAGCCTCTGGTAAGATACCATGAGAAAGAAACACTGCAAGAAGTTGGTACAAGCTGATCTGAGTGGAACAGAAAAGGAGCAGCAAGGTGAAATGTGTTTGGAGTTTAGGGCATCATTCTAAAAATTAAATGCTGGGTTCCTAGTTGTCCTTATTTCTGTCCTTTTGAAGCTTAGTCTATGTATTATCTCAGGATCCTAATAAATACCTTTTTGCTTGGAGTGACTATAATTTGCTTCTAATCAATGAGAAGTGGCATGCACAGCCTTTTATATAAACCTTTGTTATGATGCTAATTACTGCTTCCATTGAATTATCATTATTTGTCTACATTTCTTCTTTTTTCTATGAATCTATGAAGGCAGGGATCATGTATTACTGCTTCTGAATGCCACCAAGGCCCCTATCATGGAACAAAATAAGATCTTATAATGTCTATTAAGTGAATCAATGAATGATTAGAAATTATCCATTGTCCTATTCCCATAATCAGGCACTTCATGAATTTGGGGAATGTCTGTGAATAAAAGGAAGTAATTGCTGTCTACATCAGTGTGTTAGAGGATGATGTTCCAGTCTTCTTTCTGGTATCTGAATTCTACTCACCTGCTTCCTTCTACATGTCTGTTGGGATGCAGAGATAAGGACAGATGTGGCTTTTATTGAGTAATCCTAGTATTTGACATGATCCTGAGTGAAAGAAATGGGAAATGGCGCTTTACTACATGGAATAAAGAAAAGAAAAGAAAAGAAAACACCTTCCTATTTCCCCAAATCACAAGCATTGCTTCTTATAGAACCCAAGCTGTTGCATGCTGAGTACGTGGGTTTGGTTTCAATATGGCTCAGGAAATGTTCCAAACATACTTCCTGTTCAAATACCACAGATACTATGGTTTCTACCTGTGACTGTTTATTTGCATCTGGAAAATTTCAAGGTTCTGGAAAGAGTTTACTGGGAATTCAGAATGGAACTGGGGGAGAAGTCCTGGAAATCTTGTCTAACTCATAGCTTCCTATTGACTTCTGCCTCTCCTACCTATGAACTACACTTAAAATCCCTTTGGAGGGATTTTATAAGGGAACAAGCAAAGTCCTTGGTTAAGAAGCTGCTTTCTCCAGACCCCAGAAAGGGCTGCAGATCCTTTATGCCCAAATACATCTGTCAATCTCCCTCATCATCCCAGAGCCCAGCTGGCAGGGCTGGGTCCTGAATTTTAAAAGAACCTTCACTCCACCCTTCCCTAATGACAGGCCCCTGCCCTTAGCTTGCTCTGAAACAAGCATTAAGGTAGTCTTGGGGGCACCAATGGTCATAGCCCTCGCCTACACTCACTTAGTCACCCCCTCCCCAGGCCCCAGTGGGCCTTCATCTTTCCTATTTGGTTGGCATTTGACAAAGTTGTCTTCCTTGAGACCTTTCAGCTGCAACATTTCCCAGCTCATCTTCTCCTTGTCAACATGACACAGGACAGACAGCCTTTCCAAATGAGAGAAAGAGCACACAGGCACACACGCCTGTGCAGAGAAGAGGGGGAGCAGAGAAAGATCTCAGTGAAGGGTAGCAAAGACTTTAGATCAAACATAAATGTGCCTCAAAGTAACAGCAGCTCAACAGGGTACACCTTGTTTTGATAAGAAGCCTTGGGAGGGTTGAGCCTCTTCGTGCATGCTTCCCAAAAGCTCTTAGCAGACTCTGGACAGAAAGGGCTGCAGACTTTGCAGAAAGGGTGTGGCCAAAATGCAGCCACTTCTAGGGACAAAAGCCTCCCCTGGCCTTACAGTTGCCTACTGAGATGCTCTCACCTGCCTGCCCCTCCAATACCTGGATCCATGCCTTGCCTGACCTGGATGGAGCCCACAGTGCCAATAGGTTCTCAGATAGTAAACTTGGATGTCCATTGAACACACCCTTAGCCATTATCCTTCTCTGCTTTTGCCAAGCTGTCCTGGCCAAGCTGTTACCTGGAAATCACCCCTGCCCTTCCCCTATTTATCTGCCGGAAGACTTTACCTCTTTAAGAGTTAGCTCCATTTGCTCCTCACCTGATATTCTACAGATACTGTAGAGTGCCCATTGCAATTTGTGCAGGTTTCCATTTGCAAACTTCACACTGTCTCACATTTATCTTTTGATGCTCCCATCCATCAAAAAGATTGTGTGAACCATAAAGGTGCAGAAAATTGCTTTTTAAAAATGTCTGTATTCCCAGCACCTAGCACAGATCCTGTCACACAGAATTTTGTAGGAAGTAGAAGTGCTGAGAAAGGCTAATGAACCCCTGGGCACCAAAAGATTCTTCCTTTTCTTGCCACTTTAGTATAAATATAGTTTAGTGGATGTCTGAAAATACTGCCTCACATTCCTACATAGAACCACCCACCCACCTGTGTGCAAGGTAGGCTATCATTCACAGTGACCCAGTCCTTCCTCTCTGGCCACAGGGTAGGCATGTGAGTCATTTAGAATATTCCATCTCCTTGCCCATAGTAATAGGTTCAGGGTGGGCATATAGCACAAATAAGTATAATCAGAGCCTTCTCTGAGGTGTAAGACATAAAAAGAAGGAAAAGGATCTTTCTGCCTAGATTATAAATTATAACACTAGGGGCCCAGTGCACGAATTCATGCACCTTGAAGGGAACTGTGGGCCCCAAGGCTGGGGTGGGCACAGAGGCAGGTCTCAGCCCATCATCTGCGCCCCCGCCCAGCCCCTCCCACCGTGGCCCCTGGTCCCCTCTCTGCCTGCAGTCCCACTCCCACCGCCACTGCCCCTCCCACACGCTGACGGCGCCAGCCCCGCTTGCACCCACTGACAGCGCGGAGCAATTGGGGCCAGCGCCATCAGCAGGTATGAGCAATGGCTGCTGCCCCGATCATCTCCCAGGAGCAGGAGGAGGTAGAGAAGCCCTCAGGGGTGATCGGGGCCGGCAGCCACTGCTCACACCTGCTGACAGTGCCGAGAGATTGGGACCAGCGCCAGGTGCTGGCAGCAGGTGCAAGTGGCAGCTTGGTGCTGACTGTGGGTGTGAGCAGGGCCAGCGCCAGCAGCAGGACAGGACCACAGCGCACTGAAGCAAAGAATTTTCAGTAACCACCAGAGGCTCGCCCCGATGACAGCAACTGGTGCCCTGCCTTGGTCTGGCACTCCCGTTTACCTGCTCCACCATCCCACCACAGCCGACACCCACCATGTTCCACATGCGCCCCCTGGTGGTCAGCGCATGTCATAGTGACTGGTTGTTCAGTTGTTCTGCTGTTCGGTCTATTTGCATATTAGGGTTTCATATATATAGACAAACGTAGAGCTCTTAGTGGCCATTCTTTCTTCCTCTTGTGTATAAAGCCAAAATACATAGAGAAGCAGACGTAAAGAGAGATGTATAGGTGCAATATGTATATTATTTTAGTGACTAAATCCAGCTGTACCTGAAGTCAGACCCATCCTGTCCTTCCTGGTTATTAGGTTTTACAGCCAGCTCAACCTCCTCTCTATCCTTCTCATCTTTTTTTTTTTCCCTTAAGCTACTTGGAGTCGACTTTCTGTCATTTGAAATCAAAACAGGCCTGATATATGCCATTTGTTTGCTAAAACACAAAGAGAGAATTCCTTCTCTCCCACTAGAACTCTTGCTTAATTACCTAACTTGAACAGTAAAAATTGTGTGGGGAAAACTCATTAGCCTTAAATCTCAACCATTGCTAGGATTTGGTGCTTTCGGAGGTTATCTGACATGATTTGTTTATAAGGGAACAAAACATTTTAATACAGATTTAGCAATTATTCTCAGGGGAACTGCAACTCTTTATTGTCACAATTGAAACATTTAGACATCATTTTTAAAATCAATATCCTGGTAAAACAATAAAGCCTTTAGAAGGCAACTTAGACGAATATCTTCATGACCTTGGAATAGGCAGAGTTCCTAAATAGGATACAAAAAGCTCTAACAATAAAAGGAAGAAAATCAGTAAATTGGACTACATTAAAATTAAGAACTTTTGTGCAAAGATATCATAAGAGAGTGAAACACAAGCCACAGCGTGGGAGAAGATATTTGCAATAGACTGATCTGTCAAAGGATTTGTATCCAGAATATATTAAAAAAAAAAAAAAAAAAACGCCTGCTAATCAATAGGAATAGAGCAGACAACTCAATAGGAGAAAAAAGTACAAAAGGGACTATCAAATGGTCAATATGATGGGAAAAGGTTTTCAACCTCACTAATTATTAGAGACATTCTAATTAAAACCACAGCCTGGCCAGCATAGCTCAGTGGTTGAGCATCGACCTATGAACTAGGAGGTCAGGGTTCAATTCCTGGTCAGGGGACATGCCCAGGCTATGGGCTCAATCCCCAGTGTGAGTCTGCAGGGGGCAGCCAATCGATGATTCTCTCTCATCGTTGATGTTTCTATCTCTCTCTCTTTCTCCCTTCTTCTCTGAAATCAATAAAAATATATTTTTTAAAAAAAAACACCACAATGAGATACCTTTAGAAATCCACCAGAATGGCTAAAATGAATAAGATGGTGGGACCAGGTTGGGCAAGTATGTGAAACTTTCAGACCTTGCTGATAGGAGTACAAATGAGCACACCACTTTAAGAAATTGTTTTAAATATTCACTGACACTGAAGTTTTTTCCTATGGGATACGAGTTCCGCTTCTTGATGGGTTCTGGGTACACAGGTGTGTTACTCTGTGTCAGTCCTCAGAGCTGTACATTTAGGAGCATGCACCTTCCAGGTATATGTGTCACTTCCCTGCTATAGGTCTCCAGCAGGTAAGTCAGGTCAGCAAGGACCCTCATGGCTGATCTGGGCCAGGGTTTTCAGAGCACACTCCTTACCTGCCTACAATGGCCATTTCCATTTTTCTCTGCCTGATCATTCTTTCAGCCCTCAACTTTCTCTAACAGGTATTTTGGAATGTAAAACTAAAGTAGCAAATAGAAAAATTAGGCAAATATGAAGAACAAATAAGCAGAAATACATTTACACACTAAAACACACACACATGCACACAGATGGCACTAAATAAAATTCATCTCAGGAATGCAAAAAAATACTGGCCTGAGACCCAGTTCAGAAAGAGATCTGCCTTTTTTTAGGGAAATACCTTGATATGTCTACTGGAGTGCCCAAGATGGGTCCCAAGAGTTTGGTCTAAATGAAGAGAGTCAATGACACAGTTAAATGTTTGCACAAAATTATAACACAATTTGGAGTAGGATGAGAGAGGAGAGGAGAACAGAGGGGCCTGTGTATATGGCTGGAGGCTGCTCTTGCTGAGAATTGTGGCCAGTAGGAAATGCCCAAGCAGGCTTAAGAATGGGGTGTGTGTTATTTTGTGATGCTGCAGTGTGAACTCCATCGCCCAAAACTTTCACTTGAGTCTGCTACACACACAGCCTCCTGATGGTGTCACATGGGGGAGGTGAAGGAATCCCTGTCCAGTAGGTGGTAACTAGTGAGGAAAAGGCCAGGTGTACACAGGTTGCCCAGATGATCCATAAATTGTGTTAATTCAGTTGAAGCAGGAACTCAAAGCCTGAGGTGACCAGAGGAAGAGTAAGTTTCCATAGGTATCTCTGGAGAGATTGGGATGGAAGGTGGGTCTCCATTGCCCATGGAATAAGGGTCTCAGGCCAGTATTTTTTGCATTTCAAAGGACAAGGGGACGCCAACGAGTACCTGGGTTATGTAGGTTTATGGATTACACTGCTTATCTGTGTCTGTGCTAAGTTGCATGCATACGACATTAGAATGAACAGAGGAAATGATGGAGTAAAGAGAACCCTGAGTAAGAAGTCCAAGATGGTGAATCTGAGTCCTGGCTTGGTCACAAATCTTGGATGAACCAGTGAGCTTATCTGTTCCACAGGTGTCTCTCCTGTAAAATATGGGCCTGAACTAGATAAACCCTCTGATCCCTACCAGCTCCAACTTTTCAGAGTACTCATCCTGACTTCCCACTTTGTCCTGACCACTTGAGTTTACTCTCCTTCAATTAACTGACTTCTCCCTGCATTTTTACAAAGTTGGGGAGCCATTTCAAGATTTCTCAATGCAGACTTGCAGGAAGACATGCGTCCGCCATTCCTCCCTCCTTAAGCACAGAGGTGGAAAGGCCCTTCTGCTGCTGGCTCAGAGGCAGCAGAGCTGAGACACAAGCCAAGCCTAGAGGAGAAGCCTAGAGGTTAAGCAACTTCCCAGAGTCATCTCATAGATTATTGACATAAGACCCAGCCCAAGACCCAGGCCTGCTTTTTTGAGTTTTTCTCCCCCTCCATGGTCATGCCATTAGTTCTCTTCCTTAGTAGCACTTGTTCAATAGTTGCTAAAACTTAGGAATAAGGGAGATAAAACTTTGAGGGAAAGAATAATGTAAGATAAAGTGCTTTACCTCAGAATTTGCAATAGAATTGGAAACTCTCCACCTCTCAATCTCTTCAGTAATATTTCCCTTAGTAATTGATGGGATTTTAATGGAAAGCTATTAATTCAATAAATTCTTAGTAGGTGGCAACTCTATTCCATAAGTATGCTATACTCTGAGAATAAAGTGGTAAACAAAGTAAGTTCCTTATGGAATTTATAGGATTAAAATAGTGGTCACATTGCAACCAATAATAAATTAGTTACAGTATATATTGTTATGTATGGAAGGGGGACTATAATGGTTAATTTTATGTGTCAACCTGACTGGGTCATGGGGTGCCCAGATATTTGGTTAAGTATTTACAGATATGTTTGTGATGTTCTTTCCAAGTGAGATAAGCTTTTGAATTGGTGGACTGCGTAAAGCAGACTGTCATCCCCATGTGGGCAACATCCAACTTGTTGAGGGCCTGAGCAGGAAAAAATGGTGAAGGAAGGGAGAGTTCTGTCTCTGCCTGACTACTTGAGCTGAGACATTGGTCTGTCTTCTCCTCTTCTCAGACTGGGACTTACATCTCTGGTGCTCCTGGCTCTCAGGCCTTGAGATTTGTACTAGAATTACATCGACTCCTGGGTCTCCAGTTTGCAAACAGTAGATTATGGGATTTCTCAGCCTCTGCAATCACATAGGTCAGTTCCTTATAATAAATATTATATCTATCTATCAGTATATATATATATATATATATATATATATATATATATGTATATATGTATATGTATATATATATATAAATATATATATATTGATCTATATCCTACTGGTTCTCTTTTCCTTGAGAATTCAAACTAATACTAGCCTAGTGAATTTAGCAGAGACCTAAGGTGGAAAGTGAGTTACCCAGATGAAGGAGGAGGAAATGGAGAAGGGAAACAATCAATAGAGAGGAAATAACATAAGCACAGGCCATAACCACTTTGAAGAACAGGAAGATGACTAGCTTAACTGGGCTGTTGAGAGGCAGGGAAATATTGGTGCCAGAGGGAAACAGAGAGGTACACAGGGACCAGACTCTGCAGGGCATTGTGGGATGTTGTTAAGAATTTAGGACTTTATCCAGAGAGTAGTGGGAAGTCATTGAAGACCTCTAACCAGGTTTCAATGAGTTAAACGCATCCGCCACATTTGTTTGTCTGTTTGTTTCATCACAGAATGTAGGCCAGTCTGAGCTTGAAGTCCTGCCAGATGTGCTGTCTCCTGAAAAGTTCCCCTGGGCTTCTAGATGGCATTTCTGACTTTCTCCCACACACACAGTCTGTCTTTCACCACTGAACCCACTTACCATGTGATAGATTGTGAGTGGCAGGAAGGACATCTGTGAAGTCCAGTGGAGGGAGTTCTCAGCAGGGGGTCAACAGTAATGCCCTTCTCTTGACCCTCCCAGACTCTTGTGTGGCAAAGTCCAAGATCCTGTGTCTCCCTTTTTGTACTCCACACCTGAGTCTGCCTCACCTCCCTAGGATGTTGGAGGAATAATTAAATTAAAGATATGAAGTGTGAGATTCCTGGATGCAGAGGTAGCAGCTGGCACACGTAACTAGGAGACAGGACTACAGGGATGGACCCAATGCTGCCACAGTGGAGCCCAGAAGAAGCTACCTGCAGGTCAAGACTGTTAGGACTTTTCAGACTTGGACAATTAGGGAGAGGATCTTGGCATTTACTAAACTGGGAAATTTAGGAAATTAGAAAACATAATAGGAAGTTTAGGAAAGTATAATAGTTTTGACTTATACCTGTGACTTTAGATGACTGTAGGACCTACAGATGAGATGTCTAGGAGGAAATTGGACATAATACTCTGGAGCTTGGAGAAGACCTGAGTGGGAGACATAGATTTTGGGTCATCATAGGGATGATTGGTGCACCATGCTTGGGTAAAGATTTTTCAGGAGGAGTCTGAAGAAGAGAAGAGAGATAAAGACCTATCACTGGGCAATGGAAGACACCACAGGCTTAGGGGTCCTGTGTCCCACTTCCAAAATAGACCCCAGGTCAAAGGTTTTAATTTTATATAAAACCAAAACAAAGATAAGTGGAGGTCAGGGTTTCCAGGTGAGTGTGTGACTGTGCCTAGGACTGAAGTCTCATCCTTTGTGGACACTATTTCCTTCCCTTGATACAGATGGACCAAAGCAGCCAACTGCCAAATGTCTGACTTGTCTACTGGCCCAGAGACATTTCCCTGCTAAGGTGGCCATGACCTGAAATATGCAATTCTTTCCCAACAAATGGAAGACTGATCAGAACAAGGTTTATCAATATTTTGGTCTGGCCCTCAGCACATGGACTTTGAAGTATTGTATACTAGTAGAAGTCATGTAAGGGATTTAGAACAGACAACCTAAGAGACTGGGTTTTTGGTGTTTGGAGCCAATAAGAACACAGTGACTGGGTCTAAACTGAAATTGTCAAGCCCCAGTAACTACCGGCATACAGAGAAACTGGTTAGGAAAGCAAGTGGAGCAGATGTCAGAGAGAAGCAGGGGTGCCATGAGCAAGCAACTGGTGGTCAAGTAGGAGCCTTGGGTCTGACAGTTTCTGGTTACAGTCTTTATGCAGTGCTGCTATATTCAGCCCACACCCATTTTGTCTTGTAACCTCTCAAATGCAGACTAAGAAAACACCATGGAGAGGTCTCATATTGTTTAAATTATGCCTACATGTATCTCCACTATAACTTTCCAAGTTGCCAGTTCTTACAGCAGAATCTTTTCTGTGGTTAACACAAAAATAAATGTAAAGGATGATCCTGGCTAAAGGAACCCAAATTCTAAATTAATGAAGTCTGAATTACACATCACAGGCTCTGGGTTAACCTTGGTAAATAGCAATTGACAATTTCATTTATTGGGGTCAAGGTCCAGTCAAATGCAATCAGTTATGTGAAATAGGATCTTTGTTTATCATAAGCCTGTGGTGCTTATAAGTCACAATCAGTGTACCTGAATTTCCCAACAGGATTTGAAATGCAAACTCTTACTTTTTCTCATAAAACCCACGCTCAGTGACCTTTTCCTGGAATGACAGTTCCCACCAAGGCATAGGGGGTTTCTTGGGCTAACGAGTAATCCCTTTCATAAGAGGATAAATAAAAAGTTCTCTGAAAAATAGATTTTCAAAAATCAGTGCCACTTTATGGATATGAATCCAAAATCAAAGACTAACACACAGAAGAAATTCTTCCAAAATGTGGGGGATCAGGGCATGGGACTAACACCTCCTAGGGAGCTAACTATGAAATCAGACTTTGGTAATATGTGACTGTTGTGCTCAGAGGGTATAGAACATGACCTATGGTATATCTGAATCTGTAAGTATATTTCATAAATATGTGTATGACTTACCTGGCCATGTTCATGGCCAGTCTTTAAGTTTACCTCACTAAACCTGGACATACATGGTATCTTATCATGGTATCCCTGACATACACTTGCCATGAAAGGTCTTTTTTGAAAAATCCTTGCTGGTATGAAAACAGCACATGCAGACATACAGACTCTAATTAAAAGTGTCGATGAGGCAATGCATCTGTTTAGAACCTTGATTGTGGTGATGGTATCACAGGTGTGTATATATATCCAATCCCATCAAGATGTATCCATTAAATATGTGCAATTTTTTGTATAGCAATTATTCTTCAATTATATACATACTAGAGGTCCGGTGCACAAATTCGTGCACCAATGAGGTCCCTCGGCCTGGCCTGTGGGATCAAGCCAAAACCAGCTCTCCGACATCCCCTGAGGAGTCCCAGATTGCAAGAGGGTGCAGGCCAAGACAAGGGACCCCACCAGTGCACAATTGGGGCCAGGGAGAGACGCGAGAGGTTGACCAGCCAGGGAGGAACTGCAGGAGGGCTCCAGGGTGTGTCCAGACCATCTGGCTCAGTCACCAACAGCAAGCTAACCTGCTGGTCGGAGCATCTGCCCCCTGGTGGTCAGTGCACATCATAGTGAGTGGTTGAGTGGCCTTAGCATATCATTAGCATACTAGAGGCCCAGTGCATGATTGAATCATGCATGTGTAGGGTCCCCTACACGCTTTCGCTTTTCGCAGTGGAGCTGGGTGCCTGTCCGCTGGTGCACCAGGCCTTTCAGAAGCCTCGGGCGGCGGAGGCTTCTGAAAGGCCTGGTGCTGGAGCAGACAGGCACCCAGCTCCCCAACTTTTGATGGTCCGCGGCCGCTGAGGGGGGCTACCCTGCTGTTGAGAGGCGCAGGGGGTGGGACTCCCGCCCCCTGCGCCTCTCAATGGCCGCTGAGGGGGGCTGCCGCGGACACCTGGCTACCCTGCCATTGAGAGGCGCAGCTGGGTGTCCACAGCAGGCCCCCTCAGCAGCCGCGGATCTGGCCGTTGAGAGGCACAGGGGGCGGGAGTCCCGCCCCCTGCGCCTCTCAACAGCAGGGTAGCCCCCGTCAGTGGCAGCGGATCCGTGCCTCTCAATGGCCAAATAGGCCACCCCAAGTCCCGCCCCCCAGCCTCCCGCCACCCAATCGTGGGCGTAGCGGAGTGATGGTAATTTACATGTTACTCTATTATTAGATAGGATTACACTTTGATTGGTTGAATGGCTGACAGGTTGACCAGACACTTAGCATATTAGGCTTTTGTTATGTAGGATTGCTAAGCAAACGAAAGAAAGTTGCAGAATAATATGTATTATATACAAACATTTATATAAAATTTTAGGAAATGAAAGCCAATTTGACATATTTAATAACTCTGTATACAATAAAGGTTTTTTCTTTTAATGTGTAGGAATAATAACCAGCTAATTCAGGGTGTTGGTTACTTCTAAGAAAGAAAGGAGAGAAATGAGATTGGGAGGAATATCCAGTGGATTTTAACTGTACCTGTAACATTTTCTTTAAAATAAATTCTATCCTGGATTTTTTTTTAAAGTGTCTGTGTTTCTAAGTATGTATTTCACACACACATAGTGGCTCATAGGTATTCTTCATTGGCTAAGAAATATGTCAGAACTAAAACCTTAAAATCTGTGTGCAGGCATAAATAGAATATCTTGAATTTACTTCTGACCTTGCACTTTTCAAAGCATGTCATCATCTTGGATATTTTGTAAAACCACAACTAAAGTAGGTAAGTTCTGCAGTGTCATTAGCTAATTTGACAAATGAAGCACAAAAATGGAAAATGGAAACACAACGATGTAGAACTGAATTTCTTTTTCCTTGACTCTGACCCAAAGTAGTGTTTGCTGGGTTTCACAATGATCTTTACAGGCAGTCCTTGGGTTACGTTGGACTCGACTTACGTTGTTTCATGGTTACATTGCCGTCTCCCATTTACAATATTTATTAAAAAAAAAAAAAAGAAGTTCCATAATTTCAACATATGTACATATGTGCTTTATGTTTTTTATTATTTATTTACCACAAGTGAAAGTCAGGAATTGTTATCTTTCTTTCAAATTTTTTTTACTGTTTCACTTCCTTACTGCTGTGTATGTGTTCCATGTGAGTGACGTAGGTGCTTATGTAGGTGGGTTCCGACTTACAGCGAAAATCGTGTTATGTCTCGTCATAGGAATGGATCTCTGACTGCCTGTATTTGGTTGCCAATCATGGTAAACCTCCTTCTCCCCTGACAGTTCTCATTGTTCATGTGCCTTTAGAACACCCAGTGTACCACAGGCCCACCTCATTCTGAGCTCCCAGTGGAAGAATTTCCCCAGGCAGTGATTATAATGCTGGAGGAGGAGCCCCCGGTTGGCAGCTGGAGTTGAGGCTTTTCCAATTCAACTGCAAAAACTTAAGTATTCTTGAAAGCTAAGTAGTCTCTTAAAATATAAGTGTGTGTTGTGAAAGGAATTGTTATAAATGGAGATCAGGTGAACTGCTTCTAAGTGGAATGAGACTGAGACCTTCTTTTCTAGCTTGGAAAACATTTATTTTATTGAGTGCCCACTGTGTACCCCACAACTCTGGGCTATATATCACAGTGACGGAGTGTGAGGGAAACATTCAAAGTAAAATAAGCCATTCCCTGGGGGGATGTTCAAACAAAAGAAAAGTGGATAAATAACTGGGAAACAGTAGCAATTGCCAAGAGGCAAGGTGGGAGGAAGGAGTCTGTTGGGACCTGCATTGTGGGCACAAGAAAAAAGTAAGGGGAGGAACTGGCTGGGAAGAAGGGCTGGGGCCAGGCACTGAAGCCGAACCAAGAGACACGGGACAGTTGCCAGAGGGAAGGTCAGGGCGTTTCCTCAATCAGAGCTGGGTCCTCTGCCAAGTGGGTACAAGGTCCTCATTACAAACAGCAACAACGCCACAGACCTGGGCCCCAGTAGGAATGTTCTTTGAAAAGGAATAATGCTGCACCCCCACCTTTGCCAACAATGGTGGGAGGGGGGCTTTGAGTTCCCTGAGCCCAGCTGATGGAGAAAAGCCTGATGCAGAACAAAGGACATGCCCTTTGGTGGAAGAGACGGCTCTCTGTTAAGCAAAGCTGAATGGAAGATGTGAAGGAAAAGAACTCTAGGCGGAGTGTGGTCCAGAAACAGGGGCAGCAGCAGCAGCCCCTTAGGAAAGTGTTAGAAATGCAAATTCTCGGGCCCCTCCTCAGGCCGACTGAACCAGAAAGTCTAGGGAAGAAGCCAGCAGTCTGTGTTTTAAGAAGCCCTCTGGGTGATTCTGATCCACTCTAAAGTTTAACCTTTTAGATGTCTAGTGTGACTCGACACGGTTAGCATTAGAATAAAGGAATCGAGAAAAAAGCAAGCGAGTGCAAAGGGTTAAGGGCCACTGCCCTAAATCCATCCTACACTGAAGGCGGGTCAGTTCCCGAGCCTGGGAGAGAATCAGCGTGGCTAACACAGGGAAGATTTTCTGCTCTGTTGCCTTAATGCACCAGGAAACCAGCATGAGATGATGGTCAAAAGACAACCCTCCCCCCACCCACACACACACACACACACACCCTGTAACCAGAATAATCCAAGGGCACCTCAGGAACTAATAGGCTGTCCACTGGAAGAGGCCAGGTTTTGGGTTTTGCATAATTTTGAGAAAGCATCCTTAAGGGACCCCTTCTGAGATCAATTCCAGAGGTTCTGAGGATCACTAGAAAAAAATCTGTTCACTGGGTCCTCCTCCATATTACCTTGCCAATCTATAATTGCAGATTAATCCAACCAGTGAGTTTTGCAGCCTTTTTACACAAGCTGGTTCTATCTTAGTCACAAAAATCATAAAACTGGAAGGCTTGAATGGAAAACACATTCTTCCTCACCTATCTTAAATGTCATTCATGTTCTCATTCATTCATTCAACAAATCACGTTTGAAGTGCTTAGAATGTGCTTAGCATTTCATTATCTCTTTTTCTCATTCCTAGTCGGTTCTATATAAAATTCACTATACTAACATAATTTGTTTATTTCTCCAACAGTTCTTCGAGTTAGCTGAAACTCACTCACCAATCCTTGACCCTGACCCAAAGCAGTATTTGCGTATGATTTTTTATTTTTTTTAATTTACAGAAGGGAGCTCAGCAAGTGGACAGCACTTCTGTGTCTCTTATTCTAGGTTGTCTTCCGACCAGAGATAACATTAAAGAAGGTGGGTCAAACAGACAGTCATTAAAATAAAATATGATAGGTCTTGTATGCTGTTGGTACTTGAAGAAGAGAGGAACTCACTATGCCTATGAGAGGGTTTTGTTATTGTTGTTTTTTAAATCTAATAGAGGGGAACATCTAAATTATTTTGGAATTTTATTGCTTCTCTTAAGCCCCCAAACATACTGTTGACCTTTACTCTTGGCAGAAGACTCTGCAGCAGTAAGCATGGCCATCAGACATGAATTTTCTCCTCTCCAATGTCCTCCACCTCCCCACCACCCTTTGCTCTTTCTCCACCTCTGTTGTTAATGCCACACCTTCGCATGTCCTCTGCAGCTGTGCCATCAGCTCAAAATCTCGCTCTCACATATTGCATCATTCCTGGCTCTGCTCCCTGAACCAATGAAGGTACACATACTTCCTGCGTCCTGATCTATGCCCCATCCCCACTGACTTCCCAGAAAACTACTACTGCATTTCTCTCCTTTTCTTCGCTGTCAACCTTCTCTCAGTATAATCTTTTTTTCCTATTTTTCTCATTCTCGCATCAGGCCCTTAAAAAATAATATTTAACACCCTCTTACCTGCCAGTGCTTACATATTGTGTATTAACTCATGTCACCTTCATAATAATATTGTTCACTAAACACTATCAGCAGTATCCTCATTCTTCAGGAGAGGAAACTGTACACAGAGTGGCTAAACCATGAGGGCAAGCGGTACAGTTGCGGTTCCGACCCAAACATTCTAGCTCTTGAGTCTGTACTCTTAAGCATTAGAACAGCTGCCGAACACATATTTGGGAAGCCTGCCCAGCCCACGCTTCTTACTTTAAAATTGTCAACCTGCCCAAGCTGATTGGACCTGGAGTGGACAGGTCCAGTAATGTACTGAGCTCAGCCAATCAGTTTCTCACTGTGAAAAACAGTGGGAGTGGCTTTGGTTCCAATCCCAATGTGTGCTGTTCTTGGATATCTATTAGACTGTCTGTAACATCCTTGAAATAACTAGCTGCCTTTTTTAGTTGAATGGTTTCTATCCCTGTAATCCAATAATGCCTATTTAAATCACATCCTCACAACCGCCCAGAAGCTGATCTTTCAAAGATTGCTAATCATCTCTTTAAAATTGACTCTAATAGCCCTCGCCGGTTTGACTCAGTGGATAGAGCATAGGCCTGTGGATCAAAGGGTCCCAGGATTGATTCCACTCAAAGACTCGTACCTAGGGTTGCAGGCTCTCTGTCTTTCCTTCTCTCTTTCATTCTCCCTAAAAATCAATGGGAAAATATCCTTGGGTGAGGATTAACAACAACAAAAAAATTGACTCTAATAAATCTTAAAAGTTCTCATCACACGCACACACACACACACACACACACACACACACACACACACACAAAATGAGTTAACCATATGTGGTAATAGATGTTAACTAGACTTATTGTAGTGATCATTTCATAATGTACATAAATATGCAATCATTATGTTGTACACCAGAAACTAATACAATGTTACATGTCAATTGTGTGTCAATTTTTTACAAACTGACTCCAGTGCCCTCTTTGTTCTGTCCTACCTTTTGCAGTGTTCCACCCAGGTGACCTGCCCCACCCCCTCACGTGTTCTCTCTTCTGTGCCTATACATTGCCCCCCACTGTCTGACATTCCCTTCACTACTCTCCTCATTAGTCTGGCTTCCTCTCACCTCTGTGACGTGGCTCAGAATCTCTCCTGAGAAAAGTTTCCATGATTCCTTAAGGCTGAAAATGCCTTGCTCTGTGCTCCCATTGTTCCCTCTGTAAATGTATGTCACTGCACTCCCATACAAAACAAGTATAATTGGAAATTACATACTCCTGAGCAAAAATAGCAAATTGCAGAATAAGATTAATAGTATGACCCCTTTTATGTAAAATCCATCTGTCAAGTTAAAAAACATAAGCAGCTCATGTCACTCACTTGCCCAAATCCTCCAGTGCATTTCTAATCATGCTTAACAACAAAATGCAAAGGCCAGACCTGGTCTATGAGGCCCAGCAGGATTGCACCCAACCACCTCTCCGTCCCCACCTCTATTTCTTTCTACCTCATCCATGTCATCCACACTGAACTGTTTTCCTTTTCTTAAAAACACCTCGTTTGTTCCTGCCATTCAAACCATCTGTGTCCCAGCTGGCTTTGCCTGGAATGCGCTGTCCCCAAATCTTTGTCTGACTGGCTTTGCCTTGTCATCAAAAATTCAGCTCCAGACCCCAAAAACACAGTCCATAGAGACCCACCCCTGTCATTCTTTTTCACAGCACTCTGTATTATTTCCTTCAGGAACTTATCACTATCTGAAAGTCATTTTTCCACTTATTTGGTTTTCTGTTTGTCTATTTCCTGGACTTAGCCAAAATGCAGGATTTAGAACACAGTCCTCTAGATGCCAAATCTGCCTGAGACTTCTGACACCAACTGCAAGTGCAGGGATTGCCCCAAACCACCCTCAGTTTTACTAATTGGCTAGAAAGATGCATAGAACTCACTGATGGCTATTATATTCAGGGCCACATTTATTGCAGGGAAACGATATAAATTAGTACCCACAAAGGAAGAGACACTTAAGAAAGAGTCTGGGTGGAGTCCAGAGGTGGAGCTTGTGATCATCCTCTCCCCATGGAATCATGCTCAGTGTTGCCTCCTTTTGGCCATGATGTGTTACATTGCACACAGAGAACTACCAACCAGGAAGACTTTCCTAAGCCTCAGCTTTTATTGGATCTTCATTATGTTGGCATGATTGATTGAGTTATTGCCCACATGGCTGAACTCAACCTATAGCTATCCTAAACACCATGCAGCCCCAAGGGTCTACCATCAGCTACCTCATTTGCATAAACTCAGCAGCACTGCCATGTACCATGAATAAAGATACTCCTATCACTCAGTGAATTTTAAGTGTTTAGAGGTTGGATTACTTCCCCAGAGCAGGCAAAGGCCAACCTCTTATTGGACATGACCTGCCAGGGCTCCTCACACAGGGAACCACCTTGCCAGGGCTGACCAGCAGCCCCCGAATGACGGATGAACAGATTACTTCAACACAATTTCACTGTGAACGAGCAGGCTAAGACGGTCTGGCTGAAGGAGCCAGGCAGCCTCTATTACCTGCCTTGTTGGGCCTTTATGGGAAATTTTTTCTTCAGATGCAATCAGTAGGGTGAGTGATCTTGGGAGGACACATGTGTTTACGTTGTCCTCTAGGCAAGGGCATCCAAGGATTAAGTATAAGGATTCCAGTAAATACCTGGAGGTCTGCACATACACAGACTTGTTTGGAAAGGGGGCGCCACCTTTGACACTCCCCTAAGTCTCCCCCAAGTTGGAATCCTGATAAACAGGGCAGACAGCCTTCTACACACTTGCCTTTTCTAGGAATATCCTCCTTACAAGCTTTCCAACCAAGCCTCTTGTGCTCCCCAACACTGACCAAATTTCTTACTACACATCTCTCTACTCTCTACTAGAATGTAAACTTCCGTGTTGCAGAGAATCGACTATCTGTCTTGATCTCCACTGTGGCCCCAGCAGCACAAACAAGTTTTATGTATATAGTGGCATGTAAATTTATACACAGACTATAACACTACTAATTCATTTCTACCTAATGTATAACACTACTAATTCACAAGCCAGGGATTTTGCTGCATGCTGAGAATGTAGGGGTGAGTAAGACAGATTAGTTTCCTACTCTCTGGAGACAAACAATGGCAAATAAATAAGCATTGTGTCACAGAGTGTGATCAATGCCATGAAGGAAGTAAGCAGATGATGTAGACAATTGAGGGCATATGGGTGGTCAGGAAAGACATCTCAGAGAAAGACCCAAGGAAAGAGCAAACAATCCATGCCCAGGGGTCAGCAGATGCAAAGGCTACAGGGAAATATAGAGCTTCACATGTCCAAGGACCAGCAATGAGACCTCTGTGGCAGTTCTTAAGGAGGAGGGAGTAGTCATGACTAGATTGGGTGAGAGGGCGCCAGAGGCTGGATCATGAAGGGCCTTGAAGGCCTTCCAAGGCATTTGGATTTTATTCTAAGTGTGATGGGAAGTCAAATGGCAGCATTTAAGCAGAGCAAGAATTTGATCTGATTTACAGTTTTAAAAGTTCACTTTCATGGATGCAAAAAAAATTGAATTATGAGGACGGAGCACAAGGTGGAGAAGGGAGGCAAGTTCAAAGCTTTTGCACCAGACCAGGTGAGAGGTAAGAGGTAGTGACAGCTTGAACTGCAGAATTGTGGTGAGAAATGGTCTGATTTGAGATATATGCTGGAGGTAACCCTGCTAGAACTTGCAGATGGATTGGATATGGAAATGAGGGAAAGGGAAGAATCAAGGATGACTCAGGGTTTCTGGTATAAGCAACTAGGTGGATGATAATGCTGTTTCGTGAGTTGTGGACATAGAAGGAGGTACAGGGCCAGCTGGCAGTGACTACAGTAGGGAATTAAGAGTTTTGTTTTAGACATGCTGAATTTATGATGCCAATGAGACATTCTGGTGGGGATGTCAGGTTGACAGTTGGATATAAGAACTGGAAGCTCCATGGGAGGAGTTCTGGGATGGAGACATCATTGTAGAGATGGAATTTATGCCATGAGAGTACATAGAAGTGACAAAAGAGAAGGGAAAGAAAAAGAATGGAAGGAAAGGGAAGAGAAGAGGATAAGAGTGATCTCATAACCAGGTCCTGAGGCACATCAGCACTTGGAGGTCCTGATTAAAAGGATGAGCCAGCAAAACTGCATGAGCAGCCGAGGCTGGTGATATAGAAAAAAATCCAGAAGAGTATGATGTCATAAAACTAAGAAGAGTGTTTCATGAAGGAGAGAGGGGTCAAATGTGCCAAACATGACAGAAAGACCAAGATAAGACCAGAAAACAACCCACTGTGTTTAGGATGATAGAGAATGAAGAGTAATTTTAGCAAAGCAATACTATGAGCCAGATTGCAGCAAACTGAATAGCAATTTGTAGATGAAGAAATGGAAGCAGTATATGTAGACAATACTTTGGAGAAGTTTTACTATAAATGAGGTATGGGTAAAGAGAAACACAGCATCAATTGAAACTGTAGTAAACATGGGGAATCAGACAGCACACTTAAATGAATATTAAAGAGGGAGAGACTGATGATGCAGGACCAAGGAATCATGAAGAAGAGAAATCCTTTAGAAGAGCAGAGGGGAGGCACTGACCTTCGATAAGGAATTTTTGCATCCCAGGAGAAGGAAAGAGGGTGACAATGATACACACAGGTACATACTAGTGTATAGACCAACCCAGTGGTTGGGAGAAGAGTTTCCAATGAAGGATGATGGGATCATCAGCTGGGATGGAGAGTGGAGGAGGGGAAAGGGATGGGAGTATAGATGTTGAAGAGCAAACATAAAGCCTGGCTTACAATTTCTCCCATTCTCTTTCCACTCCCAGTACAGCAGCCCTCGTTCAGGCCTGAATTCTTTCCAGCTATACAACCATGATGGCCTCCTAAGAGCTCTCTCACACCCACCACTCCTCTGACCCCTCAGTCCTTTATCCACCCATTCTTTGGAGGTATCCCCCACTAAACCACAAATTCATGGAAACCTCTGATGGGCTTCATTGTGTTTTATACAATGCTCGAACGCCTCATCCAGGCGTGCAGAGTTCTCCATTTTCTGGTCCAATCTACCTTTGCATGCTTACACCCCATCAATACATCTTCCTCCCCTCTACCTGTCGCTGAGCCACTGCAGCCTATTCATTGCTCTCCCCCATTGCTATAACATGTCTCACTTGTTTGTCTTTGTTTAAGCTCTTTTTTCTACCTGGCATGCCCCTTCCCTTTTGCAGAAGTCCTATCCATTTTTCAAGATCCAATATGAATGTTACTTATTTCACGAAACTTACCAGATCCTTCCATTACAATTAATTTATCTTCCCATAGCTCCTACTTCTTTAAATCATATTAGAAAAAAATCAAAGTCTGTCTCTTATGCTAAGCATGTATCTATGCATGTGTATTTTTCTACACCTTTGCTTACCTCTGGAAGGAAGGAAGGAAGGAAAAAGGAAGGAAGGAAGGAAGGAAGGAAGGAAGGAAGGAAGGAAGGAAGGAAGGAAGGAAGGAAGGGAGGGGCCACAGGAAGGGGCAGGAGAAAAGAGCAAGGTGAAAGCCTCCTGGGCCTCTCTGGGTGCACCTGACTGGCTTGAATAAAAGTGCTCCACGGTGCTTCCCACCACTGGTCAGCCAGGCTGCGAGCCCCCAGCTCCTCTTTGTTGACTTTCCACTGGCATCCTGGCTGGCAGATCCCCTGCCCTCCCCTCTACTCCCTCTCCTCCTCTCTTCCCCCTGTGCCTCCAGCTTAGGTGCCCAGTAATTGAATCAAATTTTAAGAAGCAGCTCTGTGAAAAGAGCAGTGGGAGGGACTTGAGAGAAACAGAGCAGAGAGGTGAATATGTAGTGTTGAAAAATTCATGCTTAAAGGAAGCACATGCCCCAGCGTTCCATCTGATACAATCCTGACACAGGCCCTGCTTTCCAGGCACACACAGAGACCATGGGGGACTGGGCCTAATTTATCGGGGTGACCGCGAGCGTCCACGTGTGTGCAGGAGGAGAATGGCGCTTTACCTCTGGGAGCAGTAATAGGGATGGGAGAGATGACCTCTCCTTCTAGGAAGAGCTGCCCCTGTACCACCGTCCCCCTCGGCTCCTGATGAAGTCAGGCCTGTGCGGGCACTGCCCTCCGCAGTCCCACAGGCCCGGTGTGGTTTCTGACTCCTGCTCCCTTTAAGAACCCTAAAGGGCGGGGCAAGACCCTGGACCAGGGCGAGTGGCTTGCCTCTCTCCACTTCAATGTGCACTGTTTGCTCTGAGCCTGGGGCGGGAGAGTTGAGGCGGCCAGGCTCCAGGGACCTGAAAAAGCCCGATCTCGTTCCCAACCCTGGTCTCTCACTCCCTTCGCAAAGCACTGCAGAGCTGCAACCTGATTAATGCTGAGCGCTGATATATATACAGGAGAAGGGCCTGCGATTCCCGCAAGCGCCCCTGCGCCGAACCAATTCCGGCTGCTCGACTGCGACCCCTGGCGGCCCACGGAGAAAGTCTCCGCAGAGTTTCAAAAGCAAATGGGCCGCTGGACAGGATGCAAAAGGAGGATGTTAAAAGAAACTGGGCTAGGAAATATGCACCCACCCCCCATCCCCCCAGATGGTATAGGGCGGGAAAGAGTGTGGAGAATGAAAAGAAAGCCAATTTTGCTTACTTGTAATCTAAACAAGAAGGAAGAGAACAATCTGTTGGGGATGGTGGGGGCTTATGGAGGGGAATGGGAGGGGGGAAGGTGGTAATGTGAAAATCTGTTTATAGTTGGAATGGAATCTGTTTAATATAATGCTTACACAAAATAAGACTTATAAGTTTTCCCGTACTCTGAACTCTGCTTCCTTTATCTTCATTTTAACTAGCAGTGGGCTCTGATCCTAGTTTCTTTTTCATATTCTCAAACCAGCTGTATTTTAGAAGAGGCATCTATTCAGGGAAAGGAAACATGCTTGGCTTCCTCCATTGCCTACTCTGAGCTTGAGTCACAAGAGTCATTATAAGACAGAAGTGAAGAGCCTGGACACTTGAGACACACTGTAAATCCTTAATGTGAATCCAATGGGACCTTGAGCAATCTGCTCAACCTCTCTGAACCTCTGTTTCCTTGTCTAGAAAACAAGTATAAGCAAAATGCACCTCCAGGATTATGGCAATAAGGAGGCTGTGGTGTTCAAGGTACTCCTGCCCTTGTCTCCACCTCCAGGACAGAGAGGCTTTCTGATGTTGGTCCGCATTCCCTGGCATGGCAGGGCCCCTTTGTGACATGACTGTGATACACTCAGTTTAAGAATAGGCCGAGTGCCTGTAAGGAATGGGGGGGGGATGAGGCTCCCATCACTTTCCCTGACTCTTTCCCATCAGTTCCCACAGCCCTCAAACCTCATCAGAACATGCAAGTGGACCAGGCCACACCCACAAAATGGTAGCTGGGTTTGCTATGCATGGAGTTAATCCTAGCTTGGGGAGGAGTTTGTTGTCTTCAGTCAGTTCTCAAAGGCTAAGGATCAATGTCCTTCTCCTTGGTGTCAGCATTGCAGGCATTCAATGCTTTGGGTATTCGAGGTTCTCTGCTAGGGGCTCACTTGAGGAAGAGGTTTCACAAGAGGTCCCCTGCCCCTGAGGAGAATAGTCTAGTTGGAAAGATGTGACATACATATAGGAAAAATAATAATAAATCATGATTACAAATTGTGTAGTAAAGAGTCACATGAGAAGTTCACCAAGCACTTAGGAAATCAGAGGACAGAAAACTGATTGAAGAGATACTTCCTTTAGCTCTTGAGGGCTTACCTGAGGCCCAAGAGCTACAAAAAGTGGTCGTGGTGCTCTGATGAAGTGGGCAAGCTCTTCTCTCTAATTCAGGATGTATCACTAGAAGGAAACATCACAGGGTATGCCGTCCACAGTGGGGAAGAACATGTGCAGGAAACCCAACTCCTCAAAGAGTCTCCTGAAGATGCCGGCCCACCGTTAGCCCCAGGACCTAGAGACTTGTCTCAAAGCATAACTCTCTTTCAAAGCTCCACCTCTGAGAGTGTTCCCACTTCATGCCCATCTTCTGGAGGACAAATCTGCGTGAGATGAGAAAGAGGAAAGAAGATGGGGACCAGGTTACTCATGATCTTTTATTCGTGTATCCATCAATTCACCAACATAACCATCCATCCATCCATTCATCTATTCAGTCCTCGTTCATTCACTACAGATTATACTTAGCAATTGTTATATGCTCAGCACTGTGCTATGAGGAGTACAAACTAATGATTTTACATTACCCTGCTCAACTTTAAAGCATCTCCTCTTTTGTTCCACCCCATCTGAAGAACCAGATGTACTATGAGATTCACGTGGCTTTTTCCATTTTAGTATCACAGCCCTAATAAACACAGATGCCACCACTCTGGTCAGCAAACTCTCTCATATTGAGTCTAATCATTTAGATTTTTCAGATCTACCACCCACTTGCTGAAGCGACAAAGAAGAATAGGACTTAATGTACTAGCACCTTTGGATCAAATACAAATATGTCAAACCTTTGCCTGACACTAGATGGCTGATGACTGTCCTATGAGCTGGCTCTAGCCTGTCCCTCACAAATGCCCATCCCCTGAGGTGTTCACCTCCAATCATTTCAGTAGCCTTTTCTCCTTGCCTTCTGCCTCTCACTCCCATCCTGCCTTCGTGGGCTTTGTGACAATCCGTGCTCTTTAAAATATTTTCCGGAGTCTATTTGCTTGTCTTCAGTGGTGGCAGAACACTATATAATTAACTCCCAATTCATCAGGCCCCTTAACAGGCAAATGCCTTTCCCCCGCCCTAAGTTTCTCTGGCTGAGGTACCACTAGGTCTTGTTGCTACGGAAACCAGAACGTTTCTTTCTCTATTTCAGTGGTATGTTGAAAGCTTCGCGTGTATGTGCACGCACACATATGGTGGCTGCTCGATTTTTCAGTTCTTTTTTCCTTTTCTGCCTCTGCTGACCTGTCTGGCATTTTCCCTGCATCACATGTTTCAGAACGTTCCCCCTCATCCACAGCCCCTGCCTATCCCCTTCCTGCCGTTCACAGTGCCTCCACCTCCCCCTACCCATCCATCTGGTGTTCTCAGCTGCTTAAAAAGAAATACCAGTTGGCTTGCATGAAGTCTAGGGTGGGGGTAGGGAAATAAAGGGTAATTGTGGAAACAAAGCTTTGTGAAAGTCTTTGACCAGCCAGATGTTTCCGGCTGGACAACTGGTGGCCTGCCTTGGCCATCTTCCTAGAACGTGGGGCTTCTTCTTCAGAGGAGGAGAGGGGATGAGAGCACACAGCTCAGGGCAGGAATGGAGGGAGAGTGTAGGCAGCAGCACCATCTGC
Source organism: Eptesicus fuscus (assembly GCF_027574615.1). Classification (NCBI taxonomy): domain Eukaryota; kingdom Metazoa; phylum Chordata; class Mammalia; order Chiroptera; family Vespertilionidae; genus Eptesicus; species Eptesicus fuscus. The sequence goes on from NC_072479.1 coordinate 83,273,533, forward strand.
TGCTGCGGCTCCTGGGCACGAGCGAACATACCTCCACCCAAGTCCCTGGGTTTGGTTCAAGGACTGGTGGGGAGGGGCAATGTCATAATTAGGGGTTGGGCTTTGGAGTCAGACAGAAGTTTGAGCCCCAGGCTGCCATTTCCTAGCTGTAACCTTGGATAAGTGACTAACTCTCTTTAAAGCTCAATTTCCTCCTCCTTAAAAGGAGTGTCATAATAAAGTTATTTCGACAAGTAAATAAATAAGGAATATTCATTAGCATATTGCTTAGCACATGGTCCATACTCAATAAATATTCATTGCCATTGTTGTCGTCATTATTATTATTGCCATTGTCAGGATTATTAGAGGATCATGGTGACATGCAGGGCGACCACTGAGGCAGGCACGGCGTCACAGAGGAGGGACCAGGCCAAGCATGTTCTGGTCATATGTGCAAAGGTGTGAGGTATGGACAGGAAACTGCTGCTGTGTGGTTGCCATTCAGATGCATGTGGAGGACAAGGACACAATGGGCTTGGCCTGAGCTGTGAGGACATTCATCATTAGTCTAAGGGGACTGAACTTGACCTCCAGTTAATGGGAATGAGCAGGAGGGTCTTAGGTTAAGAACGCCACAAGCAGATAAAGTATTTTGAAAGAAATGTGATATACAAAATGACAATATTGAGGGGCTCCTGAGCCTTCCCTTGCCTTCAGAGTGATCCTGGCCAGCTCCACATATGAACCGATTCCTTCCTCATGTTGGCCCCCTCCTTCCTAGACATTCCAGGCCACATGGACCTAGCAGATGCAGCATGGCCTAGCTACCTATGTAACCTGGAACGAGGCACAGATGCAATGGCAGAAGTAGATGAGATGCCTTCTGAAGTCTCTTGATAATATCCTATCTAATAAAAGGGTAATATGCAAATTAACCATCACTCTATCACAAAGATGGCAGCACCCATAGCCTCAAGATGGCGGCGACCAGTCCTCTCAGCCCTGCTAGAGTCCCCCAGTCCCTGGGTTGGGGGGTGGCCACTGAGAGTGGGAAGCATGAGTGGAATGCTTGCTTCACCGCTGCAGCGACAAGGCAAGAGTTCCACCCCGGCCATGGAGTGCCTCTAGGCAGCAGGCATGGAGCAGCCAAGGGGGCGGTGGGAGAACGCTTGCTTTGTCACCCCGGTGATGAGGCAAGCGTTCCACGCCCAGCCGCAAATGGGCCTCTGGGTCACGGAGAGCCTCTGGGCAGCAGGCACAGAGCAGCCAGGCCCCGCAGAGAGCTACTGGCGCACAGATTCGTGCGCAGGGTTACTAGTGAATGTATAAAGAATTTAAAGGATTGGTTGGTTGGCACGAGAGGTGGAGCAGTTGGCAAGAGCCGAAGCTTTTGTGGTGTAAAGAGTGGCGCCGTGGTCAGAGAGGCAACAGAAATAATGCAGAATGTGCAGGGCAGAGAGACCAGGCATGGTTTGGTAACTGAGCTGGTGATGGAGGGGAAGGAGAAGGGTCAGTGAAAACTCAGAGGCTAATTCTATTGTGCTTGGATGCTGGAAAAAACAGCAAGTGAAGAATAAGATTGGATGCTCTGGGTTTGGCCTTATTAAAAAGGAAACAGCAAAACTGCAAGATCTGCTTTGGGTCACATGGTACATCCACCCTCTGCTCTCAACCCTGAGCAAGCATTCTTGAACTTTGTGATCTAAAATTATGCCAAATTTTCTTTTAGCTTTGGCTTAAAATAAGACAATGGTATCTCTAAAAATGTGTCAGCCTGGATTTCCAGAATCAAAACGAGATCAGAGCTGACCAAAGGTTATAAGCCAGCGAGCCAAACTGCTGCTTGCCCTTGACAGGGGTCTGTAAGGAGTCGAATGAATGTTTATATTTTGGGGTGTTCATTTTCTCTTCAGAAGTCATAGGGGAAGGTGACGCCTCACCCCCACCGATTGATTTGTATTCTGCATTTTTCAAAAATGGATTTTTATTCTGTAGTTACAAAAAAAATGTATATACACATTTTTAAATGGGTTTGATGAAGTTTCAATATATATATATAGTTACCTCCTGAACAACTCTGAGTACAACTTTGACTCCCCAAAAACTTATTAATAGCCTACTATTCCCTGGATAATATTAAGAATTGATTAAAACATATTTTATATGTTATATGTATTATAGCCTGTATTCTTACAATAAAGGAAGCTAGAAAAAAGAAAATGGCCCTAGCTGGTTTGGCTCAGTGGATAGAGCGTCGGCCTATGGACTGAAGAGTCCCAGGTTCAATTCCAGTCAATGGCATATGCCTGGGTTACAGTCTTGATCCCCAGTAGGGGGTGTGCAGGAGGCAGCTGATCAATGATTCTCTCTTATCATTGATGTTTCTATCTCTCTCTCCCTCTCCCTTCCTCTCTGGAATCAATAAAAATATATTTTTTAAATGTTATTAAGGAAATCAGAAGAGCCCTAGCTGGTTTGGCTCAGTAGCTAGAGTGTCAGCCTGTGGACTGAAGGGTCTCAGGTTCAATTCCGGAATGTGCAAAGGCATATGCACAGGTTTTGGGCTCCATCCCCAGTAGTGGGTGTGCAGGAGGCAGACGATCAGTGATTCTCTTTCATCATTGATGTTTCTATCTCTCTATCCCTCTCCCTTCCTCTCTGAAATCAATTAAAAAATATTTTTAAAGAAAAGCGGGGGGGGAGTCTATAAAAAATATCATAAGAAAGAAAAAATACATTTACAGTATTTACTGTATTTATTAATACCTTAAGTTTCTGTTGTCTGTTTACAAGATGAAAAAATTCCACACATAAGTGGGCCCATGCAGTTCCAACCAGTGTTGTTCAAGGGTCATCTATCCAGATAAAATATTTTACAAGTAAGGAAAATTTAGAGGGAAATGGGGAAGCTAATAGGTTCTCATCTATGCAAGGCGCTAGGTGGAGCTCTCCATTTGTATTAACCTGTTTGGGCCTCACAACACCCAGATGAGATTAATATACTATGCCCTTTTATACCCTAGGAAATTGAAGTTAAAGGTCAGTTGAAAAGCTTGCCAAAGGTCATCCATCTAATCAGTGCTGGACCAGTAGTCAGGTCCATGTTTGCCTGATTTCAAAGCCTCAGCAGATTTACCATTTATACCAGTGAATAGAAGAATGAGAGGAAGTTCATCAATCAATAACAGGGTTGACCCTTGACACAAATTCACACAAGTTAACACTTTTCTCTCCTGAGACCCCTCCCCAGAATCTGGATGGCTACCAAGTCACTTTATCCTAACCTTCATCCTTCAAATTTCCCCAGACTCCCAAACTACTTTTCCTGCTTCCCCTGACTCATCTGAACTCGTTTGGACACTTAGAGCTCTGAACCCCAGTTAAAAAGGAAATTGATTTAACTGATTGAGAATGAGAAATTCTGCTGGCTCTATTTTGACTTTCCTAGCAGTGTTTGTTTCATAAAGTCTGATTGATAAAGCCCAAGACAGGAGAGAAAACAACATGTGAATTTCAGATAGAGAAAAGAGAGATATTTTGGGTCCACTGAGGTTTTTTTTTTTTTAAATAGCTTTACTAAAATATAATTGGTATACAGCAAACTGCCTATATTTAAGATGTACTATTTGATAGGTTTGGGCACATATAGACATCCGTCAATCATCCCTGAACTCAGGATATGCCCAAAGGTTTCTTCATGCTCAAAAGTTTCTTCCTGGTAAGTCAACTGAGTATTTGATTCCCTTAAATTGGACCAGTTCCTAAGCAAGGTGATTATGGATAAAAAGTGGCTCTGTAACTATGACAGAGCTCAATGACATTTTTGTGAACTGAATGTTGCTTTACAAGCAACTGATTTTTTAAACCTGTGCACAATTCTGTAAATAATTCCAGGAGGGGAGGAGAGGCTGTGGATCTATTTGTAAACAAAAATCATGTGGGGATAGAAATGAAAGAGGTGAAGTAACAACAGACCCCACAGAAATACAAAGGATTGTAAAAAAAAAAATACTATGAGCAACTCTACTCCAACAAACTGGACAACCTAGACGAAATGCACACATATTCTTGGAAGAAATACAAGCTTCCAAAACTCAATCAGGAAGAATAAAAAAACCTGACTAGGCTGATAACTACCGATGAAATGGAAGCAGTAATAAAAAATCTTCCAGCAAACAAAAGCTTTGGTCCAATGGTTTTACAGGGGAGTTCTACCAAGCATTCAAAGAAGAACTGAAACCTATCCTCCTCAGACTATTCCAAAAATTCAAAAGGAAGGCACACTTCCAAGCTCTTTCTATGAAGCCAGCATTACCCTAATTCCAAAACCAGATAAAGACACCTCAAAGAAAGAGAACTACAGGCCAGTACCCCTGATGAACATAGATGCTAAAATTCTCAACAAAGTTCTAGCAAATTGGATCCAGCATTACTTTAGAAAGATCATACACCATGACCAAGCGAGATTTATTCCAAGGATGCAAGGCTGGTACAATATCTGCAAATCAATAAATGTGATACATCACATAAACAAAGTGAGAGACAAAAATCACATCGTCATATCAATCTATGCAGAAAAAGCATTTGACAAAACTCAACACCCTTTCTTGATAAAAACTCTCAGCTAAGTGGAAATAGAGGGATCATACCTCAACATAATAAAAGCCTTATATGACAAACCTACAGCCAACATCATACTCATTGGGCAAAAACTAAAACCATTTCCCCTAGAACAGGAACAAGACAGGGATGCCCACTTTCACCACTCCTATTCGACATAGTATTGGAAGTGCTAGCCATAGCAATCAGATAAGAAGAAATAAAAGGTATCCAAATTGGAAAAGAAGAAGTAAAACTGTCATTATTCAAAGATGACATGATATTGGACATAGAAAACCCTAAAGACTCCATCAAAAAACTACTAGACTTAATAAATGAATTTGGCAATGTAGCAGGATATAAAATTAACACCCAGAAATCTATGGCTTTTGTATACACCAATAATGAACTCACAGAAAGAGAAACTAAAAAAAAAAAAATCTCATTTACAATTGCACCAAAAAATTTAAGATACCTAGAAATAAACTTAACTAAGAACGTAAAAGACCTGTACTCAGAAAACTACAGGACATTGAAAAAGGAGATAGAGGAAGATTAAAAAAAAAAATGAAAGAACACACCATGTTCGTGGATTGGTAGAATCAACATCATTGAAATGTCCATACTACCCAAAGCCATTTATAGATTCAATGCAATCCCTGTTAAAATACCAACAGCATATTTCACAGACCTAGAACAAACTCGCCAAAAATTCATCTGGAATAAAAAAAGACCCCGAATAGCCACAGCAATCCTGAGAAAGAAGAACAAAGTTGGAGGGATCACAATACCAGATATCAAGCTATATTACAAAGCCACGGTTCTCAAAACTGCCTGGTACACTCACAAGAACAAACATATAGAACGATGGAACAGAACAAAGAACCCAGAAATCAACCCAAGCTATTATGCTCAATTAATATTTGACAAAGGAGGCAAGAGCATACAATGGAGTCAAGACGTTCTTCAATAAATGGTGCTGGGAAAATTGGTCAGATACACGCAAAAAAAAAAAAAAGAAACTAGATCACCAACTTACACCATACACAAAAATAAACTCAAAATGGTTAAAGGACTTAAATGTAAGACACGAAGCCATAAAAATCTTAGAAGACTTCATAGGCAGCAAAATATCAGACATATGTCGTAGCAATATCTTTACTGATACAGCTCCTAGGACAATGAAAACTAAGTAGAAAATAAACAAATGGGACTATGTCAAAATAAAAAGCTTTTGCACAGCAAAATAAAACATCAACAAAACAACAAGAAAGCCCACCTCATGTGAGAACATATTTGCCAATGCTATCTCAGATAAGGGATTAATCTCCAAAATGTACAGGGAACTCATACAACTTAACAAAAGGAAGATAAAAAATTCAATCAAAAAATGGGCAAAGGACCTAAATAGATGCTTTTCGAAAGAGGACATACAGAAGGCCAAGAGACATATGAAAACACTAGAGGCCCGTTGCATGAAGTGATTCGTGCAATAGGCCTTTCTTCCCTTGGCTTCCAGCTTTCCTCCAGCACCTGGGACCCAGGCCTTCACTCAGGCTGGAGTCTGCAGACTCCGGCCAGAGTCTGCCATCTTTGTCTTCACTGCAGACTCCGGAGTCTGCAGTCTTCGTCTTCACTGGGGCCAGAGTGCCATTCCTATAGATCCCTTCATCCCCCGCCCTCCCTCTCATAGCAGGCGTCTTGTCCTGCCCAGCCACTACATGCCTGGAGCAGCTAGGTGGCTGCCATCTTTGTCCTTCTAATTTGCATATTCCCTCCTGATTGGCTGGTGGGTATAGCGGAGACACAGTCAATTTACATGTTTGTCTATTATTAGGTTATATGCTCAAAGTCACTAATTATCTGGGAGATGCAAATCAAAACAACAATGAGATACCATCTCACACCTGTCAGAATGGCTATACCAATAAATCAACAAACGACAAGTGCTGGAGAGGATGTGAATTAAAAAGAACCCTCATGCACTGCTGGTGGGAATGCAGACTGGTGCAGCCACTGTGGAGAACAGTATGGAGTTTCCTCAAAAAATTAAAAATGGAACTCCATTAAACCCAGTAATCCCACTTCTAGGAATATATCCCAAGAAACCAGAAACACCAGTCAGAAAGGACATATACTCCCCTATGTTCATAACAGCACAATTTACAATAGCTAAGATTTGGAAACAGCCTAAGTGCCCATCAGCAGATGAGTGGATTAAAAAACTGTGGTACACAATGGAATACTACACTGGTATAAAAAAGAAGGAACTTTTACCGTTTGCAATAGTATGGATGAACCTGGAGAGCATTATGCTAAGTGAAATAAGCCAATTGGAGAAAGATAAATAACACATGATCTCACTCATATGTGGGATATAATGAACAACATAAACTGATAAACAAAAACAGATCCAGAGACTAAGAAACACTGAACAGACAGTCCAACCTCAGATAGAAGGCAGGGGGGTGGTAAGAGATCAACCAAAGGACTTGTATGCATGCATATTAGCATAACCAATGGACATAGACACTGGGGCAGAGGGGTCTTGCCTGGGGGGAGGTTGTGGTGGCGGGGATCAATCAGGGAAAAAGGAGACATATGTAATACTTTAAATAATTTTTTAAAAATCATGTGGGGATGATAATTCCAAAAAACACACAATGCACCTAATAACATATGCTACACAGGCCCTGGTTAGAAAAATACATGTGCATTTACATGGGAAACTTACACACTGGAAAACCACACAGAAGGGAGTTCACCATCCTGTCCCATGAACCACACCAGCAGATGCACAGCTCCCATCCAGTGGGGCTAGAAGGACAGAGCTGAGGACACTCCCCATTCAGACAAATATAAAGATAACTAAAATTGGGGGTTGGGAAAAATCAAATTCAAGATTTTGGAAGACCCATCAGTAGACTCTTGGTTCCTCTAGGACAGCAGGCATGCTCATTTATTTTTGGTGTCCCTGATACCCATATTTCCTAGCACAGGACGTTGGAAAGAAATGCTGACTCATTCTTTGGGATACCTATTCAAAATGAAATGTCCTCTGATCTCAACTACCAATGGTAATTTCTTTGTGAACTGGCAAAGAACTGATATGGGAAAATGCTCTCACTAGGATCTCTTGGTAGTCCGTGGACTTCATGCTCTGAGCACCTACTGCATACCAGACACTATGCAAGGTTATGCTTTGGTTGGGGAGATGGCCAAGCACACAGGCAGTTTGACAAGGACCATTCCAAGAGAAGAACGCACAGCACAATAGCACATTGGTGGAGCATCTAATCTATTTTGGGGAGTCAAGGAGGACCACCCAGAGGCTCTGGCCTCCAAGCCTGACAGAGTATTCTTTTCAGCTTGGTTGTTATGTTGGTTTATATAAAACCATGTTCATTAACTTCCTTATCTATAATAAAGGCCTACTTCAAAAACTAATAACTGATCTTGGAAAAACCAGCCTTATCCTGGAGTGAAATAGCACATTAAATATGTGCATGGTGAATAGCAACATGGAACACAAGCATGTGAGCCACCACAGTGCCTAAAGATGAATAGAGAGCGAGGGTTTCTCAGTAAAACATTTCTGTGTCTAACTCTTATTTTTATCAGAGCACTAACATCTGTCTTAAAATATGTCAGAGAATGCTTTATGAGGAAGGAAAAAGATAACAGAATGGAGAAATTAGGATGACAACAAGGGAGAGAGAATAAAGGATAAAATGGTGGGTAGAATACAGAAGAGAAAGAAAGCTTGAGAGAAGAAAATGCAGAATGGAGGATAAGGTGGGGAGGCTGGAAAATGCTGAAAATTGGAGAATGAAATAACCAGTGGGGAATTAAAGTGACAGTGAATGAAAAAGGAAAGAGCTACACTGAGGGATGCATATTAAGACAAACAACAGAGGAATTGAGGGTGTGAGTAGCCAAGGCTAGAGACATCAGCACCCAAGTAACCTGGCCCTGTGTGTTGCCTCTCAATAGAAGTTGGAACTCAGAGAACAAGACAGGGCTCTTGCAGATGTGGAATAACATCAGTGCAATCCAGAGCCAGTGCTCCCATCCCATTTGATTATCTCTGGTGGCAAGTTGGAGACAACCACTGTGTCACAAGGGCCTCCATGAACCATGTTCCTAAGAACGGCCTTCTCTGTCCTTCACTAATTGTCAGCATGTCCTCTGGTATTTAAGACCAGATGGCCAAGAGAGGACTGGGTCTTCTAAAAGTCTTCAGGAGCTGGGCCCTTGACACTGCAGTGCAGCCTCTGACCCAGCAGCTTTTGTCCCATGCATTCAGGCCAATCTCTAGAACAAGTGCCTAGTGAGGAATTTTCAAGTGTCCCCATGATAGGAGGTCTGCCTGGCTTTGTCACAAAATATCCTCCAGCTACTCAGATCTTAAAATAGCAAACGTTCCCCTTAAGAATATATTTAACTTATTTTTTCATTTACTATTCCTTAGTCTGTTTTCTATTAGAAGACATGAAAGGCATTGCCTGAATTATGGTGAAGTTGATGTGAGCACGCCTGTGCCGATATAGACATCATGCTCGTCACAGTGGAATTTGCATCCCTTGGTCATCAGTACAGACAAGAAACCAATAGCAAGTGGTGAGCAGAAAGCTAAAATGACCTCTACCATTAAAGAGAGGACACTAATAGAATTAACCAAATTTACCAGCTATTAAGAGATCATTGTTGATCAAATCCAAGAATCATGGGATAACTCAAGGTCTTAAATTCCCCTCATTCTACCTCCAAGGAGGTGGTAAATACAAAGGTATATTACACTCTCAAGGTCACATGAAGTTAGTTATCATATCAGGAGTTGGCACTCTCAATGGACAAAGCAAAAGAGTTACAATTTCTGTTATTCACCCTGGTACACCCCTTAGTTCCATCTCTTGCTAAGTGTGATTCAAACAATATCTGGGGATGCTTTCTCTCTAGGCTTGTCTACCTTTTGCAAGACCATATGTTCCAGGTAACCTCAGAGGAAAGGCAGCAACCCCAATTGAAGTAGGCCCAGAATGGCCTGGACAGGCAAAGATGGGACAGGTTAAAGCCAGCTGTCCTCCACCATGAGGTCTTAATAGGGTGCTGCTCTTTCTGGTGCTTCAATAGTATCTTGAAAGTATTTGTTTCTTAGGGAAGAAGGGGGTTGCTTATAACTCATAGGATAATAGTAACTCAGGCTTTACCTGTTGGAATCACTTCCTTTGTCTTAATCCTATTTGCTTAGCAATCCTATATAATAAAAACCTAATATGCTAAGTGTCTGATCATTTGACCATTTGACCAGTCTCTATGAGATGCACTGACCACCAGGGGGCAGATGCTCCAAGCTGTAGGTTAGCTTGCTGCTGGGGTTCTGCCAATTGAGACTGGACAAGATAGGCCAGACATGCCCTGGAGCCCTCCCGCAGTCCCTTCCTGGTCCCGATCATGCACCGTGGGGACCCTCAGCGTGGCCTGCACCCTCTCACAATCCAGGACCCCTTGGGGGATGTTGGAGAGCCAGTTTCAGCCCAATCCCCGCAGGCCACGAATCTGTGCACCAGGCCTCTAGTAATGTATAAGAGGCCAGACCAAGCAGATCAGGATAAAGACCTCCAAGTTTCCTTCAGCTCTAAGAATCTATAACTGGGGATGAGAGACACTTAACCTCTTCCCTGGGTTCTAGGGAACCAGTAAGTATCAAGTCAAACCAAGGAGTAAAGAGCATCACTTCAGAAAAAAACAAAACATAAATTAAAGCCTAAATGCTATTGTAACTGCACGATAAAAGTTTATTTTTTATTTAATATTTTATTGCATGCCTACGAGATACCGTCTTGATTATTGAGGGTTTGCTAGATCCTTTGTGTATATCAATTAGTATTTACTAAAAATCTACAAGGTAAGTTATTATCATACTCAACTTACAGAGGAGGAAATTGAACCATAGAGAATTTAAATAGACTGTCCAAACTCCTACAACTAGTAGGTGGCTGAGCTGGGTCTGACTGCTGAGCCCAGGACTGTCATGCTGCCTCTCTTGGAAAATTTCCATATAACTTGATTGAGCCTGTCACTTAGGTCCCGGAGCATCTTTCCCACAGCCCTGTACAGCTGCACACACTTCTGACTCTCACTGGGGCAATTTCTCCCAGTCAGGTGCATGCTGACTGGCCAAATGAGACATGATTAGGAATAATTGTGACATGACATGGTCTGGAATGAAGAGCAGATGGGGCTTGAGTGCACAGAAACCCTGTGGGGTCTGATTTCAAGGGAAGGAGACGTGGTCATCTTAATGATTTCCAGCACGCTTTGGCAAGAGGAGTGAGAGAGGAAGGGCAACAGCCATGGCTGATGTGGTTGGCAAGAGCTGACACTGAAAAACACTTCCTTCCTACAATTGTAAGTCATCATTCCCAACATTGCCAGCCCTCAAGCCTGGAACTGAGTGGGGTCATATGGAAGGGGCAGAAAGGCAAGGCCAACACTTAGAAAGAGCTCTAACCATAACCAAGACAGATCCACAGCATGTCAGACCCACAGAATGTCAGACCCAGTGGGAGAGGGACAATGGTGTAGTAGAAGAGTGCTTCTGGTAGGTCTCCAGAAGGCCTGGTCCCAGCCCCAATTCTACCCTTAACTAGCTGTGTAACTCTGGGGAAATCACTGACTCTCTTTGAGTCTTAAGTCCCTTGCAATTCTAAAATATTCTGATTCTAACCTGAGCCTATTAAATACTCTATGTAAAGGTATCCTCTCTATGAAAATCAAAAACAAGAGTCCCTCTTATAAGAAATAGAACAATACAGGGTTCAGTCCTAAGATACACATAATTTGGTGTCTAGCTTGCCATCGGGGAGGAAGAAGGATGGTCCCCTTTCTTCCTTTCTCCCTTTCTTTCTTTCTCCCTTTCTTTCTTCCTTTCTTTCTTCCTTTCTTTCTCTCTCTCTCTCTCTCTCTCTTCTCTCTCTCTCTCTCTCTCTCTCTCTCTTTCTTTCTTTCTTTCTTTCTTTCTTTCTCCTGCATATCAGTCAGGATGCCTTTGGCTGCAAGTAAGAAAATACCCTGGTTCAATCGGCTTAAACAACATGGAAATGTATGTCATGAAAAGGCCAACTCCAGAGTTGGTCAATTTATCCTCAAGTGCCCAGGTTATTTCCTTATCTCCCCACTGTCATCCTCCAGGTACAACTTTGTTCTCAGAAGTAGGTTCCCCACAGGTTACACAGATAGCTACTATATTTCCAGGTGTCATTGCCAGACACAAGCCATGTCCAGTAGAAGAAAGTCATTCTCTTCCCAAACATCACATTTTAAGAGCAAAGAAACCCTTTCACAAGCCTTTCATATCTTGTTGTCCAAAACTAGTTCACATGCCTAATCACATCCAACCACAGGCAAGGGAAGTGGTACCTGAGAGGCTGGGGACAGGCAAAAATCTGCAAAACCTCAGAGCTCCAACAGCAGAAATTGCTGGGGATAGCCATGGAGTTGGTAATTAGGACAAAGACAGCTGTTTGCTTCCCAATACCCATTTTCCCTTTCTTCCTTAACAGTTTAAACTCTAGTGTTTAACTGGGCAGTCTGCCATCCATAATAAAGATTACATTTGTCAGCTTAACATTTTCACCAGTACATGTGTCTATGTCCTTAAATTCTGCCCCCATCCCATTTGATTATCTCTGGGGGCAAGTTGGAGACAACCATTGTCACAAGGGCCTCCATGAACCATGTTCCTAAGAACAGCCTTCTTGTCCTTCACTAATTTTCAGCAGAGGGGCCACGTGGAATTTTTAAAATCTTGTTTAAATGGAGCTAACTCAACTTGGAGACCTGCCACCTATATTCTTTTGCTTTCCTCCTTCTTCCAGCCTGCAACCCAAATGTGATGGCTGGATCTCCATCAGTCATCTTGGACCATAAGTCTACCTTGAGGATGAAAACTACATCCTAGGATATGGTTAAGCAGAAAGATAGAAGGAGTTGAGGTTACTGGTGACTCTACAACCACAATACCTGCCAAAGACAGCCTATATCCATATTTATGTGATAAGATAAACTCATGTGTATTTATTTGTCTGGTCTGTTGCTTACCACCAGTGCAATTAACTGATACAGCAACCAGCAATGAATGCTATTCCCTGAGAGTTAAACCACATAGGTTAGTTGAGTTTATTCTCTATGAGAATGGGTCAGAGATAAGTTTTGAAATCAAACTGATTTGTATGCAAACCCTGGCTTTGTCACTTACAACCTGTGTGACCACTGGTAAGTGACTTCACTTCTTTGGGCTTAGTTTCCCCATCTGTAAAATGGAACTGACTATTACTACTTCAAAGGATGGTCATAAGAGTTAAGTAATAAAACATTTGCAAATTACCTTGTATTGCAAATGAATATAACAGATGCATAATACGTGGTCCTATCTGTTTTTGAAAATACTCAGAGACTCTTAAGAACTTAGAAATTCCATTGCCCAAACCTCTCATCCTATCTAATGAAAAAGTAATATGCAAATTGACCATCACTCCAACACACAAGATGGCTGCCTCTATGTGGACACAAGATGACCTCCATGTGGACACAAGATGGCCGCCACAAGATGGCCAGCAGAGGAGGGCAGTTGGGAGGGACCAGATCTGCAAGGGAGGGCAGTTTGGGGCAATCAAGCCTGCAGGGGAGGGCAGTTAGGGATGACTAGGCTGGCAGAGGAGGGACGTAGGGGGCGACCGGGCCTACAGGGAAGGGCAGTTAGGGGCAATCAGGCTGGCAGGGGAGCAGTTAGGCATCAATCAGGCTTGCAGGGGAGTGGTTAGGGGGTGATCAGGCTGGCAGGCAGAAGCATTTAGGGGCAATCAGGAAGGCAGGCAGGCGAGCAGTTGGGAGCCAGCAGTCCTGGATTGTGAGAGGGATGTCCGGCTGCCCGTTTAGGCCCTATCCTACTGGTAGGATCGGGCCTAAACGGACAGCCGGACATCCCTCAAGGGGTCCCAGATTGGAGTGAGTGCAGGCTGGGCTGAGGGACACACACACACTCCCATGCACGAATTTCATGCACTGGGCCTGTAGTTTTTATATAAAAAGAAACTGAACACCATAGAGGTGAAATCAGGTTCTCAAAGGGTATCTGAAGGCACAGTTGTTGTGATTATTCACCACAAAGAATACTTTCATCATTCTGTGTCTAGCATAGCATCTACATTGCCCACAGCCCTGGTGCTTCAGAATTTCTCTACTAGACACACTGCCCAGCCCCTGACGAGGGACAGATGCTTAGCCCTGAGCACCAGCCACCAAAATGTGGTTCTTTTCCTACACTGATATCATCAGTCACATCATGTGGTACTACTTTAATTGCAGTCCTATTTTTGGAAAAATAGATGGCTAACCATAAGCAATTTTTTCTTTGCATTTTTTTGGTTACTGAAGCAAAGTACTCAGTAAATAAGGACTGATTTGCATGACATTTTGCATGAATAGCGATGTTGAATGAAACAAGGTAACAGACTTTGAACTTTCATAGGCACTGTATTTAATTTTAAAATGTTTTTTTGTTGTTGTTGTTAATTCCCAGTAGATTTCCACTGACATTAAAATCGACCACAATTTGGGAGGCCCCTGGTGGCTACAATGGGAAAATACAAAAGCAATTATAAAGCCTGTGTGTGTTTGTTTAGCTAGGTGAGATTTGCCTTTATTTATGCACATTCGGCTGTGCAAATTTTCTAGGCATGGGGGCCCTGGTTATGCTCTAAACCCCAGGTGACATCACAGTTAGGGGCATTAGCAAGGTCTTACTGGGAGCCAAAAAGGACTCATGCTGTGCTTTCCCGGGTCAGAAATGGTCAAAACAACTCCCACAGAAATTCAAGGGCAAGAAAACCACCACAAAGGCCAAATAACCACATATTTTATGTTCTAAATAGATAGCAAGTTCCACACTAAAATAACTAAGTAAAAGACTCTTGGTGTCTTTTCCACCGGCACAATCAGAATGCTCCATCACCAAGAAATTTGCCCAGTGTGACTGTTCACATAACTCACCCCAGGCCATAATTGCAGAGCACAGCAATGATGAATGACGAGCAAGAACAAATAGAATATAATAATTATTTTATTCTGGATTTAAATAATGCTTTTCTTCCCCAGAGGTCTAAGTGCTTTTACATAGATTACAAGGTAAAGGCAGGTATTATTACCCCCATTTGTGGATAAGGAAATAAAGTCAGAGATGGAAGCTGTTCATCCAGAGACTTAGAATAAAAGCCTATTAGGGGTGAATAATAACCTTTGACATTATCTATGTAACCCATTCAATATTTTTTATTAATTTTTAGAGAGAGAGGGGGGCGGGAGAAGGGAGAGAGGGAGAGAAATATTGATTTGTTATTGTTCCACTTATTTATGCATTCATCCTTTGATTCTTGTATGTGCTCTAACTGGAGATTGAACCTGCAACCTTGGCATATCAGGAGGACGCTCTAACCAAATGAGCTACTTGGCCAGGGCTATGCAGCCACTTCATTTCTCAGATGAAGAAACTGAAGTCAGGATGATGTTGTGACTTTTCCAAGACTGTATTGTTAGTGGCCAAATAATACATCTAACCCTTCATGGAGCCAAAACCAAAAATTAAGTCTTCTGACAACCTGGTAAATAAGCTGTGAGACTTCCCACCAGCAACTTAGCTCAGTTGGTTAGAGCACTGCCCTGATATGCCAAGGTTGTGGGTTTGATCCCTGGTCAGGGCACATACAAGAAGCAACCAATAAACATATAAGTAAGTGGATCAACAAATCAATGTTTCTCTTTCTCCCTCTCTCTATAAAATTAATTTTAAAAATATTAAAAATTACATCTACTTTGTGTGTGTGTGTGTGTTTTTAAAAAGAGAGCACAGTCTCCCAGGAGTCACCAAAATCACAGTCAGATAACATCTGCTTCCAGAATCCCAGGGGGTTTTACTTCATGTTGAGAGTAAGCAACACATAACTCAAGAGATCTCCTGGGGGTAAACTTTCCCAAAATTCATATAGAGAAATCCCCTCTCCATATTATATCAGCACTCAAATTTCCTGCCCAACTTCCTCTCTTTACCATCATAGTCCCTCACATCCTGTAACAAGATGGGATGTTACCAGGAGTGTGGGAAGAGTCTTGGTGGGTGTTCATCCTCAGAGATTCTCTCCCCTGAGGGTGTTACTCCCCTTTCCTAGGCTTTGATATGCCAAGATATGTAGCTGTAGGGAGCAGCTCTAGGGTCAAGCCTCGGGCTGACCTGTGGCAGGGCCACAAACAAGTCCCAGCCTGGAGGGCAGAGCTCTCCTAGTATAATTAAGCCTGGCCTTGTAGCCTTCCCTAATTCCTTCCTAAGTAGCTAATGGGCTGTGGGAGGTGCAGCAATTGTTGCCAAAACAAGAACATTTGTATACATGTTAATCTACCCTTGTTCTAATCCTATCTAATAAAGAGGGAATATGCTAATTGACCATCACTCTGCCACAAAGATGGCTGCACCCACAGCTGAGGCCAAGTTCCCATAAGGAGCCTTAACAAACAATCAGCAGGGACCTGAGGCTACACCCTCCCCCGCCCCCATGGGGATTGACAGGGGACCTCAGTCTGTGCCCCCTGCCCTGGTGTCAGGTGGGGACCTCAGGCCGCACCCCCCACCCCAATGCCAGGACAGGGGACCGGAGGCCGTGCCCCCCACCCGGCGGGGCTTGACAGGGGACCTCAAGGTGCGCTTACCATCCTGGTGCTGGGCTAGGGGACCTCAGGCTGCTCCCCCTGCCCCAGTGCCAGGCCGGGGGACCTCAGGCCATGCCCCCCACCAGGTGGGGCTTGACAGGGGACTTCAGGCCATGCCCCTCACCCTGGCACCAGGCCCCGCCTCGTGGGGCTTGACAGGGGAACCTCAGGCCACATCCCCCACCCTAGCACTGGGCCAGGGGACCCGAGGCTGCACCCCCCTGCCTGGCTTGGCTTGACAGGGGACCTCAGGCCATGTCCCCCACCCAGTGGGGCTTGACAGGGACCTCAAGGTGCACCCCCAGTGCTGGGTCAGGGGAACTCAGGCTGCGCCCGCACCCAGCAGGGCTTGACAGGGGACCTGAGGCTGCGCCCCCCTGCTGGTGGGGCTTGATGGGAGACCTGAGGCTGTGCCCCCCCACCTTGTGGGGCTTGACAGGGAACCTCAGGCCATGCCCCCCACCCAGCAGGGCTTGACAGGGGATCTCAGGCCATGTCCTCCACCTGGTGGGGCTTGACAGAGGACCTCAAGGCATGCCCCCCCACCCCATTCTGGGCTGGGGGACCTCAGGCCACTCCCGCTGTCCTGGCACCAGGCCAGGGGAACTGAGGCTATGCCCCCTGCCTGGCAGGGCTTGACAAGGGTGGGACTGTCCGGGTCTGGATCTAGCCCAATGTCAGGGGGTGGGGCGGTGGCCGGGTCTTGGTCTCACGCAATTTTGAGGTGCATGTGGGTGGGCGGGGACTTGACTCTGGGTCCTGTGGTGTGCCCCAGACTCTGACAGGAGGAAAGTTTTCATATACATTTTATTAATTTTCTTTCATCTCAGACACTTCTATTATAGAGAAAAGGCAAATAGCAATATTATTTCCTCTAATAAATCCCCTTTTAATGTGCATGAATTTCATGCACCGGGCCACTAGTCAGACTATAAAATAAAGCATCGGCTTGCAGGCTGAGTCTTTTGTTTCCTTATCCAGGCACGGGAGATCCACCGAGCCCCAGTTGTATTCTCTTGTCTGTCTTTTCTTCAATCCTTCACTGGCCCTCCTCAGGTTCATCCTTGGCCATGCTGGCGTGGCACATGCAGCCCCACACACCCAACCCATGGAAATCCCCATCAAGCTCTAGAGACCCCTGAAGTTCAGGCTCCAGGGGATGTGCCCAGCATGGCAGGAAGCTGCAAAGGCCAGGCATTGCTCCTGGGCTCTTGGACTGCAAGAGGCCAGAGTAGCAACTGTCAGGTGGGAGAAATCATAGGCCACAGAAGAAGGAACAGTGCGTGCCAAGAAAAAGGGAACTGCCGCAGCACCTTCTTCTCTCTGTATAGCTCTGTCAGGACAGTAGATAAGGGTTTGAACAGAAGCTGCATCCACACAGAGCCCATCCTATCCCTGCTTCTTCTTCCTGCCAAGTTGCCTCACTCTCTTTCCCCACATCCCCAGGCTAAAGACTGATTCTTCCCGCCCCAAGACATCTTCCTTCTATTCTACTGTCTCCTACTCCTACTGCCTACTCTACTGCCTCCTACTCTACTGTCAAGAAAGGTGGAAAATTCTTAACCTCCCTCTCCCTAGTCCGCTGCCCTCTTCCTCCACTTACAACTTCCTTATTTAGCCAAAATCCATTTCCCCTGCTTATGAGAGAAAGGAGGGATGCTCTTAGATTACACACCAAGCTCTTTTCTCTCAGACATAAATGTTCTCAAGGTCCCACATCTTACATCAAGAATAAATCCTCCTCAGGAGAAATGGGGATGAGAAAGAATTTCAATTCTAAATCACAATATGCTCTAAGATACAAGGGCATGTATGACATCACCAATAATTCAGATATTACATAAATATTTACCACACAAAACCACTATACAGGAGAACAGAGGAGGAAAGGAACTGAGGGGCATGGAGTTGTTCTCTGAATTCCTTCACCCCACCAGCTGGTGCTCAGTACAACTCACCCCAATTTTTTACCTTATGCCCCCCATGTTAGCCTCCCTAACAGAATAGTTTGTCAAACTTCTTAGGACATGTAGACTGTGTGGGGTGCCCTTGAACTCTGAATTTCAATGATATCTGTAGCTATTATACTTCAGATACCCCTCACATCCCATCCCCATCAGCGGCCAGCAACAATGATGTTGGCACCAACACACCTCAATGCTCAATTCCCAGTTTCTTGGGAATTTAATGTCTAGGTGATCAGTTATCCAGACCCCTGCTTCCCTTCCTCTTGCTCCTGCTGTCCACATTTTGGCCATTTCACTGCTTATTAACATTTTAGATGGAGGACATAAAAGAGGAAAAGTGAAAATCTGATTAGTCAATTTTGCTATTTTCTGGAAGTAGTGGTGAAAGATGGATCACCAAGGAAAGCAAAGCTATTAGCTATTGAAATCTCTAGATTTCAATTAACCTTATTTCCTCACAGATAATTGAGAATTGACAATAAAGTTATTATCTCTGCAACCTTCTTCAGGAAAAAAAGAAATTCATTTCTGATGCCAACTGCACACTGGGATGACCGAGACCCATAAATAATTCATACCCTCAGGTCAGCACCAAGAACTCAAAGCTTGGTGAGAGAGCCCGCAGACAGAAGACAACCTAGCCTCTGGGTCATAGGAATGTAGAGCCCACTGTACCCTCCCTTCACTGTGTTTTCTTTGTGCCCATGTGTGTCAGCATCACTGATATGTCATTCCAGCCTGCCAGCTCCAGCCCACCCCTCCTACACAGGTTTCATGCCACTGCCCCCTCCCTCTGGTCAGATTGGCCTCTCAGTGCCCCTGATCACACCTTGCCTGCCCCTGCCTCACTCCTTTCTCCCTTCTAGGCCCCTTCCTAAAATGCTTGATTCTTTCCCAAACTCAAGCCTTCAAGGTCTGGCTCAAGTCTAGTAGCACCACAATGACCTCAAGACAATACCACTCAGCACTGCTTTGAACCCTCCACCATGACCCATCTTGTCCTTTGGGCACATCCAGTGGGCAAGTCCTGTCACTAGCACAAGTTGAAATAGGTACCAAGGACAAGGATGGCAGCAGCCATGTGCCCTGGGGCCAGGCCCACCTGCTGCAAACCCAGATTCTGCAGCTTCTTAGCTCTGTCCACATGCTAAGTCACCCTCAGTTTCCTCTTCTGTAAAATGAGACTGGAAATAGAATCTACCTTCTAGATTTGTTTTGAAACCTAAATGAGAGAAAACTACAAAGCACTTAGCATGAGGCCTGGAAGAAAATAAATTCTGGGTGCATGGTGATTATGGCCATTGTTAGTAACATCTCCACCTGGGACCTGCTCTGGGCCCGTCGCTGGTGTTACACTCTGCCCAGAGTCCCAAGGTTGTGCAGCTTGTACCTCAGTGTCTTGTAAGATTTTTAATAAAAGATCTCTTCTGGTATTTACATCTCTCTCTCTCTCTCTCTCTCTCTCTCTCTCTCTCTCTCTCTCTCTCTCTCTCTCTCTCTCTCTCTCTCTCCCTCTCTCCCCTTCCCCCCACCCCTGACAATTCACACAATTATCACTTAGGAACATACTGTTACTGGTCAACCTCGGTGTTCCTCCTTCTTCCCTCAGGATGAGTTTGTCCCAGAAGGAGCATCAAATCTCAAGCAAAGAGGCTACTGGAAGAGCTGGCTCATCCTGTTTCTAGACATTCCCACACCTGTCTAACTTAAAGCAGGTGTCTCCTCCCACCTCAATTACAATTAGAATTAAATTGCCTCCCTTCAGAAGTCACAGTTCATACTTCTGGAACCATCAGAACAATGACCACTGCCACTGCTCAATCCTCCCTCCCTCCTCCTCCTCCCTCTCTCTTCCTCCCTACCTGCTTTCCCATCTTCCCTGGAGACGGACTGCTTCCCGCCGCCTCCTCGCCCTGACTTCCCCCCTCCCACGGTTCGCAGGCAGCACCACCTTCTGGACGCAAACTCAACTGCAGCTTCCCCTTCTAGCAGCGGGAGTGGGATGCCAGGAGCTGGCCAGGATGAATGGTTCTTCCCCTCCGGGTAACACTGCATAAACTGGACAGTTCTGCAGCAGGACAGCAATAGTTAATCTTTTCCTTTTAAAAAGCAAGTAGACACACGTTGTAAGAGAAGAATGAAGGGCCAAATGTAAACAAGACCTATAAATTAGAAAAAATAAATTCCATTTTAGACAGCCTTTTACCTTAAAAATGTGAAGCCTTAACAGTGATGACTGCACATTTACATTTCTTTTTCTTCTTTTTTTCTTGCTTTCAAGCAACCTCTCATGGGAAAATGTCAGCTTTATAATTTGACATAATAGTATACCTTTTTGTCTTCGCATAAAAATAATTACCAGGCTAGAGACCCCTTCCTAAGTAAAAGACAAAAAGACATAAATCCTCCTGGTGATGTCTAGAAGTAGACTTCTAGAGTAACCTATGGGGGTTCCTCTCCCAATAGGAAAACCTTGTTATTAGAGAAAAAACACCTTATGAACTATGGATCCCAATTCTCACTGGGTCTCAGGAAAAAACCCAGGATGGTATTCCTGTTACCCTGTTATCCTATAATTCCTATTTAAGGGTAAGTCACCTTAAGGAAGGGGAGTTGTTTGTTTTTGCAAAAGGAGGATTTCTAGTTGCAGTTTTTCTCTTAATGGTGTTGAATTTGTTATTTGTAGTATGTCATGCTTTGCATATAAGTAATTATAATATTGCTGATTTATAATCAACAAAATTAAAAATAGTAGCAGCCAACAGTTACTGAGCACTTACTAAAATTTATTTTAAAATCATATATACCTTAGATTATTTCATTCTTTTAACAATTCAATATGGTGGCACTATCATTACCTGCATTTTTAAAACAGGGAAACTGAAAGACTGACAGAATTAATTGCCCAAGTCGCACACAGCCAGGATTTATACCCAGCAGTCTACTTTCAGAGGCTATGAGTTTAATCATTACAACCTTCTGCCTTATAATAGATCAGCATCTACAAGGTGAAATTTCCCGGGGGTGGGGGTGGGGCAGCTGGGGGAAGGAACGATTCTAACTGCATAGCTCTTTCTTGCCCTCTACTATCCTATTCATTTACTCATTTTTTTCATGCAAAATCCAGATCCTAATTCTAAACACATTAGTGAAGTAGATGAAAATATAGGTGGAAACAGAAACAAAGATATAGAGGCAGAGATGAGAGAGAGAGGGAGGAGGAGAGAGAGAAAGAGAGAGAGAGAGAGAGAGAGAATATGAGGTTTTAGCCCAGGGTTCTTAATGTGGAGTCTATGGGATCCGTGAACTCCCTGAGATTATATGCAAAATGTCGCGTGTTATGTGCATTTTTGTGGAGAAAGCATCCTTAGCATTCTAAAGATTCTCAAAGGTGCGTGTGTCCCAGAAAAGACTAGAAATTTCAATTGCAATAGAGAATGCAATGGTACTTACACCAGCCATCTCCTCTGTTCTTTCATATGGGACCATCTCCTACACACTCCACATTCTCCCTTTTGCTCAAAAATTGAAAGAAGACAAAAAGGGAGCCTAGAGAATCAAAGACATTAAGATTTTCTTTAGAACTCATCAACATGTTCTTAGTTATTCAATAGTTTATGCACTATATACTAGATATCAATTCAAACATAGATAAAGAAGAGAGAAAGAGATCAGCTTTTACTAAGGACCTACTACAGTAGTCCCCCTTAATCCATGGGGTATGCATGCCAAGACCCGCAGGGGATGCCTAAAACCACAGATAGTACCAAACTTTTACTTTTTCATTTAAAGGAAGCACTTTATAGCTTCTCTGGTGTACTCAAATTGCCAGTATCACTACTCTTATGCTTTGGGGCCATTTTTACGTAGAAGAAGGTTTACTTGAACACAAGCACTGCAATACTGTGACAGTCTATCTGATAACCAAGACAGCTACTGAGTGACTAATGGTGGAGTGCAACTACAATGTGGAGACTCTGGACAAAGGACTGATTCACCTCCCCGGTGGGACAGAGTGGGGATGGTGTGAGATTTCATCATGCTCCTCAGAATGGCATGCAATTTAAAACTAACGATTGTTTATTTCTGAGATTTTTCTAGTTAGTATTTTTGAACCACAGTTGATTGCTGGTAACGTAAATCACAGAAAGTGAAACCGCAGATAAGGGGGAACTACTGTAGAAGCTAGATGCTTCATTTTTCTAATAATATTTTGTTTTAGGTATTATTATTGTTGTTTTCATATAATTGATTAAAATTACAGGGATTTGAGGATATGCGAATCATGCCCAAGTTCAGGCAATTGACAAGGGGCTGCTATATGAATCGAAGGCAAATCTATAAACTTGGGCTCTTCCCTCTGCTTCATTCTTCCCTGAGAAAGGCAGAAAGGGCTAATCACTGTACCCACCTCTAATGACCTTTCAAAATGAATATGGGTAAGTATGTATAGGTGTTCTTGGGACAAGGTGACCAAGCTCTGTTGCATGGCTGATGCACCAAATATTGCAGAAAAGAAAAAAAAAAAGATCATTATTTGAAGATTAAGTAACTTAATGCTGATATTATTTCTAGCTTCTGAATTCTTCCATTAATTCATCACTTTATTCCAAAAATTACACTGAGCAACTGTCTATGCTGGGTATTGGGTAAGGCCTAGCATATCATCTTGAAATATTGTCTCCAATAGACCCCACAGTCCCTGAACTCGAAAGGCTCACAGGCATGAAATCAAATAATTACAATACTGTGGAATATAGATTAGAATCTAAGAATGTGCAGAGTCCAGTGGCAGAACAAAGTACAAGATGTTTAGGCTGGACCTTAAAAAATTAGAAGTTTCCAGGCAAACTATGTGTCAACTTGGCTGGGTTTCAGTGTCCAGATATGTGGTCAGACATCATTGTGGATGTTCCCATGAGGGTACTTCTGATGAGGTTAACAGTTAAAGTAGTGGACTTTGAGTAAAGCAGAGTGCCCTCCATAATGTTGGTGGGCCTCATCCAATAAATTGAAGGCCTGAATAGAACAAGTGACTGACCTTCCCCAGAAGAAGGGAATTCTGCCAACAGACAGCCTTCAGGCTTGAACTGCAGCATCATCTCTTCATCCTGCAGATTTTCCTTCTTCCGTAATCATGTGAGCCAATCCTTAAAATAGATCTATCTACCTATCTTCTGTCTCCCCCATTCCCCGCTCTCTCTTCATATATATATGAGCTCCATATATATTTTATACACACACACACAGCAGGTCCTTGAATAACATTGTTTTGTTATAACATTGATGAGATGCCTGCTGTAGGAACTTAACTTTTGTTTATATCAATTAGTCTATGGTAAAATTAATTACATTATACATCTTTTCGCTGTAGTTCCAAGAACCTGTCAACATAGTTAATGAGGACTTACTGCATTTATATATATGTAATACGTACACATATTATACACTAGGGGCCTAGTGCACGAATTTGTGCACCTTGAAAGGAACTGTGGGCCATGAGGCTGCTTTAGGCAGCAGGTGAAAGTGTCAGCACTGACTGAGAGTGCACCCCATTCACCTGCTCCATCATCCCACCGCAGCCAATGCCTGCCATGTTCTGCGCACACCCCCTGGTTGTCAGCGCACATCATAGAGACCGGTTGTTCAGTTGTTCGGTTCTGGTTCTGCCGTTCAGCCTATTTGCATATTAGCCTTTTATTTTATAGGACATGTATGTATAATCCTATATAATAAAAGCCTAGGTGGCGTCACACAATGCCATCACAAGTTGGCCGCCACAAGATAGCCACCCTCACATCATCACAAGATGGCTGCCACAAGATGGCTGCCACAAGATGATCGGCAGGGGAGGGCAGTTGTGGGCAATTAGGCCAGCAGGGGAGGGCAGTTGGGGGTGTACAGACCAGCAGGGTAGGGCTGTTGAGGGCAAGATCAGGCCAGCAGGGGAGGGCAATTGGGGGCAATTGGACCTGCAGGGGAGCAGTTAGGCGTCAATCAGGCCAGCAGGGGAGAGGTTAGGGGGCAATCAGGCAGGCAGGCAGGCAGTTGAGCGGTTAGGAGCCAGCAGTCCCGGATTGTGAGAGGGATGTCCAACTGCTGGAAACTGGCAGTCGGACATCCCCCGAGGGGTCCCAGATTGGAGAGGGTGCAGGCCGGGCTGAAGGACACCCCCCCTTCCCCCCCATGCATGAATTTCGTGCCCCAGGCCTCTAGTATTTATGTATTTGTTGTGTTTGTTTATTTCCATTGGTTCTGTTTCTCTGGAGAACCCTGACTAATACACATTGTGAGTAGGGGTATTCTAGGCAGAAGGAACAGCATGTGCAAAGGCACAGAGGTATGAAGCCACATGGCGGCTCTGGACAACTACAAGTAGTTCAATCAGTCTCTTAGTCCTCTTCTGGGGCACAGTTTTATTGGCTGGCCTGATCACTCTATGCCTTGCTCCATAAACTAGATTCTAGGAATCTGATATTTTTATTCTGTTAGACCAGGCATCCTCAAACTATGGCCCGTGGGCCACATGCGGGTGTTTTTGCCGTTTTATTTTTTTACTTCAAAATAAGATATGTGTAGTATGCATAGGAATTTGTTCATAGTTTTTTTTAAACTAAAGTCCGGCCCTCCAATGGTCTGAGGGACAGTGAACTAGCCCCCTGTTTAAAAAGTTTGAGGACCCCTGTGTTAGACAATGCAGGTGCTTTTGAAGTACATAAATTGCTCACACTTTTCTAAAATAATGAGTCTCAAAGGGCAGTTGTAAGATTTATCAGTTGGAACAAGCACACATTTTATCTGCCACCTTGGCAGAAGCATGCACAGCTACCACTGTCAGGAAACAAGGTGCACTCTGTACATCATATTCCTTTTTGCCACAATTTTAACGTCAGTAGCCTTTGGGAAAATCTGTACCAGTCAAGATTCTCCAAAAAATAAAACCAACAGAATTGTGCAGTTTGAGTCTATAGACAGTCTGTGGGCAGAATTCCTTCTTGCCCTCCATCAAGAGATTCCTGGAAACAGGTGAAATAAGTTATAGTCATATCTTGTCAACTTCCCTGAGCCATGGAGTCTCTTTAGAGCTATCTGAATTCCATGCTTGTCCCATGAATAAGATTTAAGAAGTTCATAAAACCCATGAAAATGTTTGTAAAATTATGAATGTATGTACAAATATCTGAGGGAAAGGTCTACAGCTTCCCTACAACTTAGGCCTTCCTTCTACCTGCCCCTCTAATGGAGCTAGAGAGCCATGCAGATTAGCAAAGGCCATGAAATTAGTTTGGCTGGGAAAGAAATGCTACTCTGCAAAAGGAAGAACTTTAATATAATTCAAAATTATGAAGCACAGTACCTACACCATGGTTCTTTAGGCCATGGATAGCCCTTGCCATTGGGGAGGCATCACTGAGTGATTAGGAATAGAAAAAGACCAGTGACAATTTTACAGTATTCTAGTTATTATTTTTATCGCATATGATTCATTAAGGCCATTCAAAAGAGTCTTCCACAAGAGGTGAACTGCAATCATTTTTATTATCTATGCCACATTTTATACATCAGCTATATTTCACACATCAGGAAATCAGTTGCTGCAATGAAAGAGACAGTTTGATGCAATGAAAAAAATATTAGATTGGGAGTTCTGAGACCTGAGTCATGATCCCACTTTATCCATTAACCAGCTACATATATGACTCCAGGTAGGATTACCAGTAAAAATTCACTATCTTTCTGTCCTACTTAATTGAGAATTCCTCAGGGTCAGAGGTCTTATCTTATCCTGGCTTCCAGCACAATATCCATTACATTGCAGGCATTTATTAAATGTGCTGGACAGAGAGGTAGATAGATGGATGAATAAAATCACATTCTCTTCAGGCTTCAAATTTCTTATCTGTAAAATAAGATCTGCCACAGAAGATTGTTTGGACAATCAAATGAGATAGTACACATAAAGCTCTGTCCTGATTTGGTATCAGAACAGACTAGGCCAGTGATGGGCAACCTTTTGAGCTTGGGGTGTCAAACTTCGCCAAAAAACTGAGCATAACTCGGGTAGTGTGTCACTTTGAGGAAAAAACATTATTTCGCGATATTTATAGTTTAAATAACATAAATGTATAATTGTTATATATAATTGTATTTAATAAACCAAAAACTAATATTTAACTTACCTGCTTAGTGACTTCTTTGTTCATCCGTCAGTCGGTTTCTTTTGTTGGTCTTGATATTATTTAGCTTGTGTGGGGTGCCGTGAACTAAGATAAGTGAGGGAGAGGGGGAATTCTTTAACTAACCTGCCTATTAGTGACTTTTTTGTTGCTGAATTTTATTGGCTAAATCTTCAATTGAAGGTTGGTATTTTGTACACTTCAGGCCCAAACAAGTGCTACTAACTTCATCTGTCAATCTGTTTCTTTTGTTGGTTTTGATATTATTTAATGCTGAGAATAAGACCTCACAAAAGTATGTAGAGGGAAAAATTGTGAGTAAAGCTTGCTATATTTTTCAGGGTGCTAAAAGTGTCTGGTAGTCAGTTCTAGGCACTCCAAATTTCCTGTTCGTAGTGGCACTCCTCTTGATTCTCCAAGCGGCACCTTTCCAGATTCTCAAGCTTTGACCTCAAGTCGACAAACACCTGAGCCCAGATACTGTCTTGAAATTCTACAAGTTGCATCTCCAAATCATCAATTTGCATTCTTTGGAAACCATTTAATTCCAACCTACTGTAGACTACTACATCAGGATACTTAATTATTTTCATGGTCTGTTCTAGACTTCTAAATTGACTAAATCTATCACTAAACTGGTCAAGTAACGAGTCTAAAACATGCTGGTACTTCATGTGAAAGAGTTCCATTTCATTTTGTACAGCTGCACTGGCCTTCTCAAAATACTTTGTTACTCGAGGAAAATACTTATAAGTTTTAGTTTCTACAACTCGCTTGAAAATTTTAACTTTACTTTCAAAAGCTTTTATGTATCCAAACATAACGTCAATACTTTTGCCAAAACCTTGTAACTTTAAGTTCAGTTCATTAATATGAACAGAGAGATCTGTAAAAAATATCAGGGTGTTGACCCACTTATCATCATTAAGCTGAGGAAAGTTTCCCAGATCCTTATCGTCAAGAAATACCTTAATTTCTTCAAAGCACTCCACAAAGCGCTAAAGAACTTTGCCTCGGCCCAGCCATCTTACATTATTGTACATCAGCAGTTCACTGTAGGTGGAATCAACCTCCAGTAAAAGTGCCGAAAATTCTCGCTTGTGAAGGGGGCAAGCAGCTATTAAATTAACTATTTTTGTAACAACTGACATTAAGTCGTTTAAGTCGGTGAATCCTGCCGTGGCACATAAAGCCTCCTGATGGATAATACAATAAAAAGGCACAATCGGATGTCCAATAGCTTCTGTAAACAATTTGACAAATCCGACGTTTTCCCCCACCATATTTGGTGCCCCACCTGTCGTCACTGACACAACTTTAGAGATATCAATGCTTAGGTCATGAAATGTTTGTATAACAACCTTACATATTTCGCTTCCTGATTTACTTGTTGACACTGATACTAACTTTATCAACTCTTCTCTCATTGTGAGGCCATCAGAATATCGACCAATAATGGCCAACTGAGCATGTGATGTGACATCAGTAGTTTCATCAAGAGAGATCAAAAAATATTTACACTTCCTTATGTCTCTCTTTAATTGATGTTGTACATTTGTGTTCAGTCTCATTATTTGGTCTTTTATGATATTTCTACTGAGTGGTAACTCAGATATTCTCTTAATAATTGCATCTTTATTCTGCATATCGTGAAATAGAACTGGTGCACATCTTAGGAGAGTTTCTTTAATAAATTCTCCCTCACTGAGCACTTTTCCATGCTGAGCTATAGAGTGAGCAATGCTCAAACTTGCAGATGTTAAATTTGTAGAGCCTTTCATAAATTTAAGGATGGAATTAGATTGGCTCTTACAAAGGTGTAGCTGCCTGGAAATGTATTCCTTCCTTTCATCCTCACTTTTTTCCAAGAGCTGGGAATAATTAGTTTCAAAATGTCTATTTATATTCCACGTTCTGCTTACTACCGTTTCAGTACATGGAACGCAAAATGATCTGCCATTTTTTTCTATAAAGCCATACATCTCGGTCCATGTCTCTTGAAAGGGTCGGCCACTGCTACTACCACTTCCTTTACTTAACCTTAGTTTTTTATTTTTTGGATTCTCCATCAGGGGGGCAGTGACAGAGATAGAATTGTAGATAGCTTGTTAGGCCTGCAGGCAATTAAGGGTTAACTAGCCTAACTAACCACAAAATGGTGCATATAACTGTCTTTTAGGAAAGGGAAGGGTTAATAAGCAGAAATAGGGGTTAATAAGGATGCACAACAGTAATAGTGGTGAAATGGAGTCTGCACTATGGAGCAAGATGGTGTTCCTTATGTGAATTAAAATGGCTATTTCTAATGGGGCACCCATAGCATGCCATAAACCCTCACCTCTCCTAGCCTCCCCCTCACTTATCTCAGTAATGAAGGATTAGAAATCCATGACACCCAAGACCAGTAGATAATGGTTGCTGTGGTTAATTGTTATTTGGTTACTGGTAATGGCAGGGCCCCCAGAGATGCGTCCCCCACTGTGTTCCACTGCTCCCTGCTCTGCCGGCGGAAGTGAGGGCAAAGATCCCGGCTTAACCGGAAGTCCCAGAACTAGACACTCTGTGCCGGACTTCTGTTGTTTTGGCCTACAGACCTCCAGCACAGAGTGTCTAATAGGGGAGGATGAAACATTTGCAACTAGAGTCTTGGAGTTAGTCGCAAATGTTTCATCCTCAGGAGCAGCAAATGTTTCATCCTCGGCATGCAGCCGCCTCAGTAGCCGCGTGTCATCAGTAATGGCTACGCATGTCAGTGCTGACATGCGTGTCATAGATTCACCATCACTGGACTAGGCAATCTACGAAAGCCAATCTCTACTAATAGACTAGTGGTTGATAACAGAACATGTGTTGAGGTGTTAATCCTCCCAGATTGTATCAGAATCTTTGAACTTTGATCCAAAAGAGTAGTTAAGCTTGGATTTTCACACTCTTGGATATTTGTGGACAGACAACTCCCACTCCCACAGATTACTCCACTTGTGACCACCACCCTCGGCCATCCTATTATCTCCAGATCCTGCATGGTACTTTTATCCAAGTTAATTCTGATTAAAATGACCTTCAAAGACAAATATCCTATATAATAAAACTCTAATATGCAAATTGACCGAACAGCGGAATGACTGGTTGCTATGATGTGCACTGACCACCAGGGGGCAGATGCTCAATGCAGGAGCTTCCCCCTGGTGGTCAGTGAGCTCCCACAGGGGCAGCGCTGCTCAACCAGAAGCGGAGCTCACAGCTGGCAAGCATATTAGCAGTGGTAGGAACATCTCCTGATTCTGGCAGCACTAAGGACCCCAGAGGGGTCCTAGACTGTGAGAGGGTGCAGGCTGGGCTAAAGACCCTTCCCCACCCACCCACCCCCAGTGCATGAATGTTGTGCATCAGGCCTCTAGTAAATAAATAAAAGGGAATCAGTGGCATGAGAGGGTGGGTCAGCATGAAAGGCTTAAAGGCAACTTTTTTTAAATCCTCACCCAAGGATATTTTCCAGTGATGAGAGAGAGGGAGCAGGGGAGGGGGGGGGGGGGGGCAGGAGACATCAATGTGAGAGAAAAGCATCAATTGGTTGCCTCTCATAATGTGTCCCTACCGGGGATCAAACCTGCAACCTTTTTGGTTGCAGGATGACACTTCAACCAACTGAGAAATCTGGCCAGGGCTTAAAGAGAAGTCTTGATGACAGAAAGACTCCTGAGCAAGTTTACTTCAACAGAAAGGGATCTGAGGTCTTCTATAGTTCAGATTAATTCATATGCCTCTCACTGGCCTACTAATATCCATATCTTTGAGTCCTCTCAGCAAGGATGGATGAGGTCTCTGCAGAGCCTGAGGCACTCACTAAATTTTCCCTTCCCTGGCTGGGTATGCTAAGGGTTATGGAAGCCACAAGGAAAGCGAGGATCAGTGTGTCAGCATATGCTAACATTATCCCTACTAAAGATGCCCACACTTCACTAACTGAGAGACCTCTTGTGAGCTTCAACTACAGTAGCTGCCTCATGACTTCAGGGTGTGAGAAAGGAGATGAGGGTGATTTTCTTCTTTTATATATAAGAAGACGTGGTAGGTACCAAAGAGTCAATATGGTGAGATCTCAGGGGATTTGAATCCACAGTCCCATCTTGTCTCAGGGGATTCTGTAGAAAATGGGCCTTGCCAGCTGAAGAGCATCTATAAGTTACAGAAATGACCTCCTAGCCGTGCTTTAGATGTCTCTGAATGTCCCTCCACATCCCTCCCCCGGGGCATCTTTGAATGTAGAGAATAGTGTTCTGTACCATTTCCATTTCTATCAGTGTATCATTAATTTGTATGAAATGTTAACCACCGACACAATCATTCATTTTTGTCATTCCATTCAAAGCAACAGTGTGACAGTGTATTTTTTTTTTTAATGTATTTTGGAGAATGACAAGTGGTATATTGTAGACCAAAAGATTTAGCTGGAAGGAGCAGGGAGAGGCAGGTCTGGGGAGGGGAAGTTATGTGTCATTTCACTGACTTCATATAGTAGCCAGTTCAGTATGTGCAGGTTGGATGCAAAGTCAGTTTTGAAGGTAAATGTTTTTGCTAGACCACCTCTGAATCCTTGTCGTGGGCATTTTGATTTCCTCTCAACATCCATTCCAACTCCCCCCCTCCCCCCCCCACCATTTTTACAGTGTAACACCCAGGGTTTTTGGTTTAATACAACCCAGTCCTGGCTGTAAGGTGGGCCTTGATTAGAACCATTCACAATGAATGATCCAGGGCAGGGCAATAAATGAAGATATTAAGTCAATATGCCCATGTCCATTCCTTGGCCATGAGGGTGAGCACAAGATCCAAGGTGGTTAAAATAAAAAACAGCCTAGCTGGTTTGGCTCAGTGGATAGAGTGTCAACCTGCAAACTGAAGGGTCCTGGGTTTGAGTCTGGTCAAGGGCACAAGCCCAGGTTGTGGACTCGATCCCCAGTAGGGGATGTGCATGAGGCAGCTGATCAATGATTCTCTCTCATCATTGATGTTTCTTTCTCTTTGTCCTTCTCCCTTCCTCTCTGAAAATCAATTAAAATATATTTTAAAAATTAAAAAAATTAAAAACAAAAGGAGGTTGTAGGAGGTTCCTTTTCCCTGGCCCTGGAGGAAACAGTCGTCCCTGTTGCTGCTGGAAGTCATTCATTCATTCTTCTCTCTAACCTAGTCTTATTGGTCTATGTGCCAAGCACAGCTCAGTTCTCAGGGCTAGGAATACCAAATCTTCCATCTCCCAATTTAGTGAAAAGGGCAGAAAATAAATAAACATATAAAGACATTGCGTACTATCAAGTAACAAGGTCTAAGAAAAAAAATCAACATAAGAAAACAGAACATTGTGAAGTGTGATACCTATTTAAGAAACAGAGTTGCTTGGAGGAGGGTGAGAGTGCCTGCCCGGAGCTGAGGACACCTGGGAAACCTTCCCAAGGAAGGGGACATTTGACAGAGTCAGAGACAAAATAGAAAAGTGGATTGAATATGCAAGACATTTGAAAATAAACCTGTTACATAATGGCTGATTAGATTGGGAGTTTAAAAAGAAAGATGAATCAAAGATTATATAAAAGCAATATTTTTTAAACTGCAATATCTCCTTAGTGGGTCATGAAATCAAATTAAATGGGTCACACAATCAGACTTTTTAAAATGGAATCAAATAGATTAAAATAAAGTAGATTAGAGAGCATCATACATAGTGAGGGTGAGTACTATTTTATGAAATGTTATTCAGTTGCATGAGTGTATGTGGCTGTATGTGTATATATACCAGTTATGATATAAAATCTATTTCTTACCATAGATCAAAATTAAAATTTTTTTAAGAAAATATTGACTTGAGGTTTTAAATCTGCTTCAATGTAAGATTATGGTACCATTGGTTTAAAAAAAAATACATTAACAAATGCCCATAGTTTTGAAAATGAAGATTTTTTAGTTTGGGTTTAATGTTTTAGCAGAATATCTAAATAGAAAGGCACAAAGCCAGTTGGAAAAGTGAGCACCGACAAGAAATGTCAAAACTCAAGGTAAAATTTGGGAGTCATCTGCAGAAAAAAAAAACAAAAAACTATAGCAATGAATAAGTTACTAGAAGGGAAAGTGTAGGAAAGAGAAAAAAAAAAGTCAAGGATAAAGCCTTAGGCCATAATATTTGATTCCATTTGGGGGGAAAGGGTGGGAACAGAAAAAACACAAAAATGTCTTAGAAGGAGCAAGCAAATATTCCAGGAAAATCCAGAGATGAAGGACTAGGAGATCCAATAGAGAACAGAATTTTAATAATGTCAAATGTTCTAAACAATCAAGGAGGAAGATGTGGATTAAGAAAAAGCCACTGGGTGTAGCAACTTTGAGGATATTAATGATTTTCAAGGAAACTATTCTTCAAAGGGATGAAAATACAAGCTAGGTTGATTAGAATATAAAGACAGTATACTTCCTAGTGAGGGGAAGCATACAGAATGAAAATATTTCTTTTGCCTCCAGTTACCAGCTTTATCAGATGTTTCCAACAAACAATTCTCAGAGTCATTGACACCAACTTTATCTCTTCACTCATCCAGTTCTTAGACCATTTCTTTTATTTTTATGTTTTCAACTAGAGGCCCGGTGCACGAAATTCATGCACGGGGGAGGGGGGGGTGTCCCTCAGCTCAGCCTGCACCCTCTCCAATCTGGGACCCCTTGAGGGATGTCCGACCGCATCAGTTTTCCTCTGGCACCTGGGACCCAGGTCTTCGCTCCGGCCACAGCGGAGAAGCCAATCCTCTTTACTCTTAGTCTTCAGTCATCTTCAGTCTTCAGTCATCTTCAGTCTTCAGTCTTCAGTCTTAAGTCTTTGCTCAGGCCAGAGCCTTCAGTCTTTGCTCTGCGCCTGCATATGCAAATTAACCCTCCATCTTTGTTGGGTTAATTTGAATACTCACTCCTAATTGGCTGGTGGGCATCACGGAGGTACAGTCAATTTGCATATTTATCTTTTATTAGTTTCAGGTGCACAGCATAGTGGTTAGATAATCATATACTTTACCAAGAGTTCCCCTCATATTTCCAGTACCCAACTGATAGTATACATAGTTATCACATAACATATTACAATATCATTGACTATTTTTCTTATGCTGTTCTTTGACTATCCCATTGACTATTTTGGAATTACCAATCTGTACTTCTCAATCCATTCACCTTTTTCTCCTAGCCCCCCAACACCTCTCCCCTCTGGCAACCATCAGTTTTTTTCTCTGTATCTCTGAGTCTGTTTCTGTTTTGTTTGTTTATATTATTCTTTACATTCTACATATAAGTGAAATCATATGGCATTCATCTTTCTCTGACTTATTTCACTTAGCATAATACCTTCCAGGTCCATCCATGCTGTCACAACTGGTAAGATTTCACTCTTTTTTTATAGCTGGGGAATATTCTATTGTATGTATGTACCACATCTTCTTTATCCACTCTATTGATGAGCATTTGGGTTGCTTCCATAGCTTGGCTATCCTACCTAATAAAGCAGTAATATGCAAATTGACCGCACCTTCGCTACGCCAAAGCCACGCCCACCAGCAAATCAGGGCGAGTATGCAAATTACCCAGCAAAGATGGCGGTTAATTTGCATACACGGAGGGAGGGAGGGAGGAGTGAAGACTGAAGACAACTTAGAAGAGGGAGGAAAAGCGGAAAGCAAGGTGGCTACCAGAGGGAAAGCCCGGGCGGGATGGAGTGGGGTGGGGCGGGGCGGGGGGGCGGCAGCGGCGCGCGGGTGCAGGCGCGGTGGCCACAATGGTGGCGGCAGCGGCAGCACATGTGGCCGCAGTGGCCGCTTGCAGGATTCTTCCTGCAAATGGGCTACTAGTTATAAATAATACTGCAATGAACATAGGGATGCATATATTCTTTTGAATTAGTGTTTTGGATTTCTTTGGCTATATACCCAGAAATGGAATCACTGGTTAGACCATTTCCTGAAGCACCTCTGATTTTTCCTCAAGGTAATGATCATCAACAACACCAAACATGCTTCATAGGCTGAACACAAGTATATCTTTGTCAAGGGATGTGTTTTTAATCTTTTCAGTGCTAAGAGACAAATCTTGAGACTCTGGCAGTGGTTCCACTCTGCTGGGAATGGCAGGAAGCTTTGGGAGGAGACCATTTATTTGTTTGTTTGGGAAATTCCCGAATGGGACTTGTGGTTATGCAAATGAAAGACTCCTTGCCCAATCTGGGGGAGAGATTAAGACCATGAAGACTTAAGGTTTCCAAAGAGTACAAGTGAAAGAAGTGTCTGTCTTGAATGAAGACTGTCATGCTGTTTACTGATTTTTGGCTTCCTCAAAACTCAGAGAGTAGGAATTGTGGTCCAGGATGTGGGGCGATGAGAGAGGAATGTGGGAACTAAAGAAGACTGTCATTTAGCAGGATGCGGAGGCTAAGGAGAAAAACAACCAGTTGGGGACTCTGCACCACAGAGTGGCCAATGAATTCAGCAGCAGCATCTCATATCCAGTTTCACATTGTTCTTCCCAAAGCTGTAATTTTCCTATAACCTCAAGTCTTCAGGAAAGTTTCTCAACCGTTACAATCTATCACTAGTAATAACTAACATGTACTGAGGGTTGACAATGAGCCAGGTGCTCTTCATATTAGTAACTCATTGATCCTCACAGCAACTCTATGAAGGAACTATTATTTTCACCTACACCTTACAGAGAAAGACACTGAGGTATAAATAACTTGTTTAAGGCCATGCAACAAGTAAGGGTCAGAGCCTGCATTGGAACTCATGAAATCTGACTACAGAGCTCATAATCTTAACCACAGCTACTCTGGATATCTTTATGTTCCTGTTAGCTTGGGAAATAAAGAGAGGATCTGTGATGACATTTTGGGGTGGAGTGGACCAGAAGTGTTAGTCACTATCAAGAGGTGAAAATGAGCCCAGCAGAGGAAATCTGGGAGAAGCCTGATGCAAGAACTTGGCAATAACATCAGGAGAATATAATCAAGTCCTAGGAACCCCAGAACCCCTTGGGAAGGACCCTCGAGTTCCTGCTGTACCTTGGGTCAGGGACTCTCACTGCAGAAATTTGCATGCAAATAGGTGTGTTTCACCTCTGTGAAACGTGACAGCACACCTCTGCCTCAAAATGCTTGGATGCCCAGTAATTGGCTGCTATATATGTTAAGTCTTCCTGCCATTTTCTGATGTGCTTTCTAACATCCCTTGAAGGACAATCCAGATTTTCACTCCATCGCCATGATTCAGCTCATAGTCACTGTCTATTTTTGTCAGGTCAGCAAAGTTGACTCCGTGGCACAACTTCCCCCTTTTTATCAACATTACTTCTAAGGCATATTTACAGCCTCCTAAG
Source organism: Eptesicus fuscus (assembly GCF_027574615.1). Taxonomy (NCBI): domain Eukaryota; kingdom Metazoa; phylum Chordata; class Mammalia; order Chiroptera; family Vespertilionidae; genus Eptesicus; species Eptesicus fuscus. The sequence goes on from NC_072479.1 coordinate 83,309,420, forward strand.
ATACTTTACATGCTGGAAAATAATTACATTTATCCACAGATAAACAGAACAGAATGAAGACAATTTTCCCCATTAATAAAATGATCCAAGTGAATATTATTTATGATCAAGGTAACTGAAAGCAGATGGAGAAATACGAAGTTTATATAAGCAGCTAGTAGTCAGCTCAGCAGAGATGAAAGTATATTCGACTAAAACAAATATTAGTTAGAACAATATGCGGTCACTGTATGTCTTTGAAGGAGGAATGCCAATGAGAAACTTAAGTGTGGAAAGACAAGATAACTGCCTTCCCCCAACTCAAAAAGGAAATAAGCTACTTATCAGGCATGGTGGGTATATGGTCAGCCTTATTAGCATATCTTAATTGGGAATTAGACTGTCATGGACAAAAAACATTGTAAGTTAAAACTTGGGAGACAAAATAATTGATTTAAATTCCTAATGCACATCTTGTTTCCTACCTATTTCTTGAAGTGTTTACCTTTCCCTGTTCCTCTTTTTTCCCCCATTATTCATGTCATCTTTCTTCTATCTACAGCCATACTCTCAAAATTCCTGCTCAGCATACTAAAGCCCTTCTTTTCCAAAATTCTATTTGCGATATATTTCCACAATTATCAGATGTTATTATTTCATTTATAGCTCTCTGTTTTACATTGCTTTTTTATCTCTACCTACTATCATTCATTCTCATTCATCAATTTCACTCTTTCCCACTTTCTCCTTTCTTACACCCTCCCTCTGTCTCCTCTCTACCTCTCTGTCACTCATTCACAAAAGCTCAATCTCACATAAAAATTAGCCTATAGTAAAATTTGTCTTTGCTGGTTACAAATTCCGGTTATGTAGTTTATGCCCAGTGACTTGGGATGGCATAAGATTGGACGTATCTCACAGCCTGTTGCTCTAATCTGCAAGTGTTTTCTTGACCCTTTCCCACTTCATACAAACTGATGGAATAGCATTATCTGGTATCTCCTTAGAGCAGGGCTGAGAGGAACATTCTGCTGAATATACATTTAGCCAAGACTGCATCTGTATCATGCAAGACAGTGTTCACTTTCAGAACACAGGACACAAGCACCTGCATGCACAGCCTCATCTGTAAACGTGCTTGCATGGCTCAGCAGCAAGTGCCCTGGTGAGCAAACTTTCCCCTGAACAGTCATGAAAGCTGTTGACCTTGGCTCATAAATGACCTTTGAGAGGGTACCTCTAGTTATACAGGGCTGGTGGTAGTACTGGTGGGTGGTATGTTTTAAAGAAACTTTCAAATAAAACAAAGTAACCATACACCAGCCAGCTGGTGTTTATGTCACAGGCCTCATCTGGTTCTGAGAAGAATGTGGTGAGCTATGAACTGTTTGCCAAGGAATATACACAACTCTGTTGATGTGGGCTTTGGCTTTATTCTCGTGCCTGGCAGTCTAAATTGCAAGGCCATACAAAGTAGCTTAAGTTTGCCAGGAACATGATATAAATTATATGCTATTTTCTGAGCAGTGGCTGGGACTTCTGAAATAATTCTCTACAAGTTTGCATAAGCATGAAAGATCTGACCCACAGGAACACTCTCTCCTCATGGTGGGCCTGAGAGTGTTAGTTCTAGCTAGTCCCCTCAAGAAATGTCTAAACCTTCGCCTGAGTATGACTTTGAAGGTCTCAGACAGATGAGTGCCAAATGAAGTTGCCCTGGATAGTCAAGGAGAAGCCCCATTTAATTAGTCTTCAAGATCCAAGATTGGCCTAAAGTTTTCAAAAACCCCAGGGAATGTGGGAACCTGCCCCAAACCCACTAGACTCTAATTAGTCTTCCTAGTAAAATTATACTCAGTTTACATTGCCATAAACCATAGAGCTAAGTAAGCATTTATAGCATATCTTGCTTATTAAACCACATGGTACAAGTGATTATAAGTAATATGATTGGTCCCTTTTTTTTTTTTTTATCAGTAGGACATGCCTGGTAAAAAAATGTATTCTTCTACCCAGAAATAGAGATAGAAACCCAGAGACTGGCTGAGTGGCTCCCACCAGCCTCTCCAGCTGGTTTGGATCTCCCCTTGAGGTTGGGTTATTGGGACTTGGCCTTATTATCATGGTAGCCTTCTGTATAGAACCTGGCAGTAGATATTCCAAACTTAGCCATCTGAATGCTGGAAGGTTGTTCTCTGAGGCAGGCAAATGTCCTCCCCAAAAGCCAAGAAGAGCAATCAAGGATAATGCACCCAATAATGTTGGTCTCGGGGTACAGGTCTATGATCCAGAAAGATAGATTCCAAGTATGCACCTTCAAATTTAACATTTTCTAATACAACTGGCATTTTTTTCTGGAAAATGTTCAATTTTATAGAACTAACTCAATCAGTTTTCACTAGACACCTAACTTGTTGGTAAAATTGGAAGTGATATATTTCCAAATTTCAGATGAGGAAACAGAGACAAAAGATCGGTAAGAAAAACAGCAGAGTGACTCAGGAAGAAGATAAGTTTTTATTTGTTTAGTTACTAAAGCTCCAGAAATGTGTTGAATCCACTATATATTACTATATAGTCCTTCATCTTGAAATTAGTTAAGAGATTATATCCTAGCATCAGTCTTGTTTGTCTCAATTACTTGTAATATATAGCTACCATGAGATACAAACAAAAGAAATATAAAATTAAATTCAATTTTGGGATGGCATAGTGCTTCAGAAATACAACTTCCCATACGCATGTCATTGATAGTCTAATAATGTCAACTTTCACACTTTGCCTTTTATCAGAGTACAGAAGACATTTCCTGAGTTCTTCGCTTTCTTCCTTTCAATATAAAGGAGGAGATTCAGAAATGACTGTGTGCATCATTTCCCTAAGGAAGCTCAGGCTCACAGAACTGCAGTGGAAATCCAACTTTCAGTTTAGACTACTTATGCCCAAGGCCATTCCAATTTTAAATATTCTGTCCCAATATTAACATAAGTGGCCTCTTCCCTCTCAGACCAGTCTGACGAGGCTCCAGAAACATGGACTCCAGCCTCAGCATTGATATTCATTTACCCATTCAGGTTATGGACCTACTATGTATTAAATAGGTCAGATACCATCCCTGCCCTAAAGAAACTTACAAACCTGGTAAAGGCAAATCTGTAGAATATCAAACCAATTATAAGACGAAGTCTAATTGTCATGGTGACAACATGAACAGTGGTCAGGCAGTTCGTGGAAGTCAGAGTCTTTGAGCTGGGTTTGAGTCACCTGGGATTAAATGGGCAAAGGAAAATGAAGGGATAGCAATTCAGATAGAGGAAACAGCATGAGGGTCGACACAGCTTTGATGAAGTAGAGGCATAGCTTTGAGACATGGTCAAGGTGCCAGACACATAAGCATGTGAGGGTCGGGGAGGCAGGGAAGAGTAGACTGCAACTGCAAAGGCAGATTGAATCCAGACTCTGAAATGTCTTGGATACCAGGCTGAGGAGATGGGACTTTGTTCTTCACATAATTCGAAGTCATTGAATATTTTTTTAGCAGATTAGTGGCCTGAGAAAATATGAACTTTAGGAAAATGATGCTTTACTTGAAGGAGGGATATGTGTGGAAAGAAAATCAATTGGAGGCTGATTTTTCTGATGAGAGGAGGCAATAATCTGTGTGAGTAGCTAGATCCCAAACTGAGACCAAGCAGTGAGGTCATAGAGGGCGATGAGGATTTCATGAAGAATGCTTATAGAGACCATAGTTCCTGTGGGCCACACTTTTATCTGAACTTGGGGCTGGTATCTCCCCTCTTGAATTTGCTTGAAATGACCCATAAATACTGCTCTCCTTCGGTAACTCATCCCCCCTCCCCCACAATGTGTCATATCTGAAGTGGACACCAGGGGGCACACTTATCCTAACAACTGTGGAAGAGACAAGAAAAGAGTAGGGATTGGAGCAGAACATGGATGCGAAGGAGCAAAGGATACTAAAGTAGTCCTGGGTTGGTAGGGGTGGACAAGGCCAGAGGCATGGAATTCTTATCATTTTAGGAACCTTGAGATGAGTTTGCAATAAATATGAGCAAGAGAGAATTGAGAATCACATTTCTTGAGTTCTTAAAATATCCCAGGAGTCTGTGCTGAGTGCATTTCACTGTATATATTCTAATATATATGATTTCTGCATGATGACTATGCATAGTTTCATTTTATAGCCAACAATTCCAGGTCAGAAGTTCACTCACTGGGATATTTGTTGTGCAGCCACTGTATGCCAAGTACTCTTCAAAGTACTTGGGATGCAGTGAGTGAACAAGACAACCCCTGCTCTCTAAAATGTTGGTGACATGAGGAGTGGGGAAGGGAATCACAAAAACAAATGAACAAAGAAATGAATGAGACAATTCAGATAATGTGATTGCTATCAAGATAATAGTAGCTCACTCATGGGACTGGCCAGTTGATACCTGCTGCTGGAAGGAGCTTCAGTCACCATGTGGAGATCTCCATCATACTACTTAAAGATCCTTATGACATGGCAGCTGGCCTTCCCCAGAGTGGGTGATCAACAGGAGAGCACACAGAAGCAGCTGTGTCAGGGGATTGGGCCTAACCCATCAGTCGGACATCCCCCAAGGGCTCCTGGACTGCAAGACGGACAGGCTAAGGGACACCCTCCCCCCAGTGCACAAATTTCATGCACCGGGCCTCTACTATTATCATAACACAAGGTTGTTGGGTGGGGATTCAAACTGGGTAGAAGAAAAGGTAAGGGAAATAGCTCCCAGGATTCTACCCCTAGCTATCAATACTTGGGCAAGTTACTTATCTGTAACATAGGACTCATACTGGTACCTACTTAATAGGTCTGCTTTTAGGATGAAATGGATTGATGGCTGCAAAATTCTTAGAATGATACCTAGCACATAGTATGTGCCATGTGAGTATTTTTAATTAATAAGCCAGTCAACAAGTCAATCAATAATACTGATAGCCCTCCATATTTTTATTCCTGTCTGAGTAATCTTCTAATCTGAGTTACACTGAGTAACTACCTCGATTGTTGGTCCACATCAATTTTTATCCAACAGGAAGAGGTTGTCAAGATCGCTGTGTGGCAACAGGCATCCTTGTCAATATCTGTCATGAACGTTAGAATGATTTGTTGGCCTGTTTGCCTCCCATCTCCACTGTAAGCCTTCAGAGAAGCTGTCTTTTTCTTATATTCCCTGAGCCTTGCCCAACATCCAGCTCACAAATAAGTAAAGACACACCCATGTGACATTAAATGCTATTTTTGATGATGATATAATGGCTTCCAGAATTACCAAGAAGACTCCTGGGATGTATTTCCATGGGTGGGACTGTTACACCATGTCTGGGTGGGCCCTCTTCCCACTGAGGGAGTGCTATTTTTAGCCTTGGGCGTGCAGATGACTCCTTATTTTGGAAGGATAATTGAGAAGACTATGGTGATGACCCTTTAGAATTGGGGGAGGGAGGTGCATGATGAGGAAAATCATGTACCCTTTCTGGCTTTGTTCTTTACACTGTCCTGCCTGATTTCAGTTTGTTCACATTGCCTTCTTTCAGGTAGGTAAGTAGTGGGGGGGGGGGCCGGGGGGGAGAGGGGAGAGAGAGAGAGAGGGGGGCAGAGTGGGAGGGGGGAAATTTTTTGAATGTGCCATCCACAGTAATGAAAAAGCACATGGCTTTTTATTACATCAGAAAGCCTGTTAAGGGGCTGAGAGCCTTGGGAATCTATCAATGTAACTAAAGCAGGTCAAGATTTAGTTATTCTGCAGCAAAACCACATTTTTAGTTAATATCATTTATAAAATGAAAGAAACTACCACAGAGTATTGGAATGATCTTATGAGACATTCCTGTAATTTTTAATCAGGTTGGCTGTTTCCTAATTCACTAACAAAAAGGATTATAAGAACATGACCATGCTATATCTACTGTTCTTTTTTGTTCTAAATAAAATTGAATATATTTTATAATAAAGTTGAAAGAAATAAATTGGTGATTCTTATTTCTCTCCTCCCAAAATAACCTAATTCTCTGAAGTGACCTTGACCTAAACCATTCTATAAATTGAATTTTTTAATTGATTTTTAGAGAGGGAGGGGGTAGAGAGAGAGATATTTGTTGTTCTACTTATGTATGTACTCATTGGTTGATTTTTGTATGTGCCCTGACTGGGGGTTAAATCTACAACCCTGGCATATAGGGGCAATACTAACCAACTGAGCTACCCACCCAGGGCATGTAAATGGAATTTAACAGCATCAGAGGTATATCTAGTAGGGCATGTGCAGGATAGTGATGTTTTGGCATAAGAACTCTGGTGTCCCAGTAGTCACAGTGGGAAATTTGCCAATTTTCAATACCTGATTTCCCTCAGCAGGCAGCCTTCCTTTCTGCTGAATGGTGTTGAGACCTGCAAATTAGAATGCTAAGTCTTTCCCTGACATCTAGTGTCAATGTGTGAAATAACAGACTGGGAACCAGCCACTCATTAAGATGAGGATGTTAATCTTATTTGTTAACTGGATTGACAAGCAGCACTTTTTAAGGGGTGGCTCTTGGTCTCAGCCCTGAAAGGTCCGTCTAAAAGCCTCTGTGAACTTCACCCCCTCACGGGTAGCCATAAGACAGAAGGAGCAAAGAGGAAATACATTATTGTTCTTAGTGTAAAATAGGTCTTATTAGTGTAAGACAGATATAGCATTCTTTGGGCTTATCTACCTTCTTGTTGAAAAAAATAGCTGAAATCTATTGGAAAATGGAAATACATTATTATTCTTAGTGTAAAATAGGTCTTATTAGTGTAAGACAGATATAGCATTCTTTGGGATTATCTACCTTCTTGTTGAAAAAAAATAGCTGAAATCATGATGATATATATATATATATATATATATATATATATATATCCCTAATATGCAAATAGACCAAACAGCAGAACAACCGAACAACTGAACAACCAGTCACTATGATGTATGCTGACCACCAGGGGGGCACATGCGGAACATGGCAGGCATCAGCCATGGCAGGATGGTGGAGCAGGTGAGCAGGGGCGCCAGACCAAGGCAGAGCACTGGTCACTGTCATCGGGCAAGCCTCTGTTGGTTACTGAATATTCTTTGCTCCCTCGCACCACGGTCTCACTGGGCGCTCGCACCTGCTGCCAGCACTGGAGCCGCTGCTCGCATCTGCCGCCGGTGCCCAGTGCCGGTCCCAGTCGCTCAGCGCCATCAGCAGGTGCAAGCAGCAGCTGCTGGCCCCAATCACCCCTGAGGGCTTCTCCACCTCCCCCACTCCTGAGGGGCAATTGGGACAGCAGCCAGTCACTTGCACCAGCTGATGGTGTCGGCCCCAATCGCACCCACTGTTGGCGTCAGCACCAATCGCTCCGCGCTGTGGGGCAGCGCCATCAGGGTGTGGGAGTGGTTGAGGCGGGAGTGGGCCTGCTGGTAGAAAAAGGACTGGAGTGGGGGGGGGGGGTTGGCCCCCGGTGGAAGGGGCCAGGCAGGGGCTGGAAAATGAGCCAAGACCCACCCCTGTACCCATCGCAGCCTCGCAGCCCACAGTTCCTTTCAAGGTGCATACATCCGTGCACTGGGCCCCTAGTATCTTCATAAACTCTCTTCTTATTCCCGATCCTTTTATTCCAGAACCTCTCCAACCCACACTCTGCCTTGCACATAAGCTTTTTACTCCTATTTTTTTCTGGTATACGGAATTTATACAGAATGTACAATAAAGGGAAAGAGAGAAAGAAAGAGAGAGAGAGGAAGAAGAAGGAGGAGGAGAAGGAGGAGGAGAGGGAGAGAGAGAGAGAGATAGGGAGAAGGAGAGGGAGAGGGAGAGGGAGAGGGAGAGGGAGAGGGAGAGGGAGAGGGAGAGGGAGAGGGAGAGGGAGAGGGAGAGGGAGAAGGAAGAGGAAGGAAGGAAAGAAGGAAGGAAAGGAAGGAAGGAAGGAAGGAAGGAAGGAAGGAAGGAAGGAAGGAAGGAAGGAAGAGGGGAGGGGACATTCTTTCTGCAATCTTGACTCTGGATATCCCATCTGAGCTTGTCCCAGAAGGTACCCAATAGCTACTCCAGGTAAGCATCAATAAAGCACCATATGTACAGTAGGCTACAAGAAGTCTTCCCAATGAGGTTTCATACATTTCTTCTATCAACCTAATCAGCAACTATAAAACAGCAAATGTCCTAATAGTAGCCTATTAGCACAAATTTCAAGAAGCTACTCTATTCTTTTACAAAAAGGCAAGGGAGTCCTGGCCAGTGTGGCTCAATTAATTATATTCTGGTATACTGAAAGGTTTCAGGCTCCATTCCCTGTTAGGGCACATGCCTAGAATGCGGGTTTGATTCCAGTCATGGCATGTATGAAGGCCACCAATAGATGTTCTCTCTCACATCGATGTCTCTCTCTCTCTCTCTCTCTCTCTCTCTCTCTCTCTCTCTCTCTTTTTCTCCCTCTCTCTTTCCCTCTCCCTCTCTCTCCCTCCCTCCCTCCCTCTCTCTATAATCAATAAGCATATCCTTGGGTGAGGATTTTTTTTTTAAGGCAAGGGTGGGGGGGGGGGAATATCAATAAGGAAAAGACAGAAAAATCAATAAACACTAAAGGTCAGTTGTTGAACTGCCCCCAGAACAGCAAAAATATCTTTGAAGACTAATTTTATTCTTTATTATTTTTCAGAGGTGAACCTTCAGAGCAGCATATGTAAATATCTGACTTGGAGGAACATGGTGAATTTATCTAAAAAATTATGAAAACTGTTGCTTGACCTCATTGGAAGAAATGGTTTTTTAAAAATCTGTCTTATTTTTGTATTTCCAATTCAGTGATTCCAGTCTGTGTGCTTTTGAGCCAAACACCATTAAGAAAGAAGCTGCCCTTGAACTTAGCATTAGGAAATTCTTAAGGTTCTTTTAAAGCACAATTAGTTCTCTTTATTTTATTTTAATCCATTTTGTGATCCAAAGACTTTCCTTCAACAAAACAAACTGCATGACTCATAATTAGAGAAACTAGAGAAATTAGATGGTAGAGAAGAAAATTCAGACATTAACAAGCTGGATTATCTGCCACCTTTTTAATTGTCCTGATATAAATCCCCATACAATGAGGGTATACATGGCAAAGACAGAAACTTATATCCACAGGGAGAGAGAAAGTTTATAAAAAATGAAAGTTCCAACAGTGTGATTTGAAAAGTAACATCTGTCTGTATAGGGACAATACTAACCAACTGAGCTACCCACTCATAATTTACTACAGAGTAACAGCAAGTATTGATTTCTGCCCTTCAGATTCCTGATCTGCCATTCATCATGGCTTACCTCCCAGAGACTCATGTCAGAAAACCACTGTTCATCATGTTTTTTCATAACAACATATAATGAGCTACAGAAAAAAAAAAAAAGAAAAAAAAAAACAGATTTCAATTAGCTTCATTAGAGCGTCACAATGCCTTCCTCAGCCCATCTGCATTCAAGGTCAACCTAAAGTCAATTTTCTCCTCCTGGACTAAGTATTTATATTTTAAAGAGAATATCCTGGTAGAAATGCTTCCTTTATAACTAGCTCCATCCATATATTTCTTTTTGTTCAAGCATTATGAGACTTTTTGTCAGCATTATTAGACTTTCTAAGATGCCTGTGAAGAGCTTGTTTAAGAAGACAACTAAACTTTATGTGATAAAATAAGTAACGAAACTTCCAATTCCTTCGCTGAAAGTGTTCCAGAGATGTCCAGTTCACTCAAAGGACCAAGATCCATTATCATCTATAAATTAAGTTCCTTCATCATGAAACTCATTTAACCAAATGATTTAGTAGAATTGTGGTTCTGCAAAGAGCTTTGAGAAATCATCTGGTAAAAACTCAAGCCCTCAGAAAATTAAATGTCTAAACCTAGAGTAGCAAATGGGTTTCTTTTTAAGTACCGTATTTTCCAGCATATAAGACGACTGGGCTATAAGATTTTCCTGGGTTAAAAAGTCGTCTTATACGCCGGAAAATAAGGTAGATTGTTGAAAGAGAAATCTACCCTTCCCCAAAAAAGAGCTTACCAAATACCGTATTTTCTGGCATATAAGACGACTTTTTAACCCAGGAAAATCTAATACGCCCAGTAGTCTTATACGCTGGAAAATATGGTAAAATTTTCAAAGGTCTGGCAGAGGCCGCCTAGAATTCCAAACAGAGGATTTTGAGAGTTGGCCCCAACTCTGCAGAGGGTGTTGTCATTAATTAATAATGTCTGCCAAGAGTACAGGAAAGGATAAAAGGCTGACTATGGCCTAAATTACCTAAGATAGAGCACTTTTCTTAGGTTTGCTCACCATCTTCCTCCATCATACATTCTAGTGTTAATATCTTTCTGTTAACCATCCATCACCTTGTAAAAACTTTTCAGAACTGTGTCCCACCTTAGTCATCCCTTCTGGAGACATCAAAAAAAGTTTCATCTTTCACTCTGGGAGCTATTTTCCAATGCTTTAATCATCTTCATTGCTTGTTTCTACAGTCACTGCCATTTCTTCACTTCCCTTTGAACAGTGGTGACCAACACTGAATACAGTCCTCTAATTTAGACTATAATCCTACCAATTTAGAATATAGACAGATTATTGCCCCTCATCTTCAAATTTCTTCATACATCCTAGTATCACATGAGCTTTTTCATAATGTCATGTGACTAATGTCTATGCCAGGTCACTGCTAACTGTGTCCAGACATTATTTTAGATCTTTCTCATTGGTGTGATTGATGTTCAGAGGTTTAGCATCATAATAGTTTGCCCAAAAGAAGTCTCCATTTTGAGAGTAAAAAAGTTTGGACAAAAGTAAAAGATGTTTTTTAAAAAGAAAAAAGACAACCATTTTTAAAACAAAAGCAGATGTTAAAAGTATTCAAAATACAGCATTTTTGAAAAGTGAATTTAAAGAAATCAGATATTTTAATGAGAAGTTATATGGAATACCAAATTAAAACTCCAGGTGACACAGATCCATGCCCTGTTCTCTTGTTACCCCTCCATGTCCATGCCACCCCAATTGACTTGTTCCCCAGTGGGCTACAGGATCTGGTTTGGAGCTAACATAAAGAGAAATTATGATGCTAATTTGAGGAAGCTAAATTTGGTAATAAAACAATTTAAAAGTAAAACTTTAAACAAGACGACAGCTGGATTAAAACAGATATGGGAAGGGTCAGTCCCAAGTGAGTTGACTTAGAGTGATGAATGTGCCAGAAAAGCTTAACTATCTAGAGTTTAAACATGGAAAATATGCAGCCTCTTCAGGATTTATATTTTGGGTGCTTCGGGGACTTCCAGGACTACTCTGGAATTGAGCCCTTCAAGATTATCTTAGAACTTCTTTAGACTGGAAAGTGGGGGGCTACCTAAATATCCAGCTGGCTCCTTATACTTAGCATGTCCAGATCTAAGTTTGACATCTTCCCCCTAAAGTTAATTACTCCTCCAGCTTTCCTGTTTCATTAACAGCATGGCCAGTTTCCCAGCGTTCAGGCTTGTAACATCAGAATAATTTTTGTTGTCTTCTCCTTAAATTCTTGCTGAGTCATATGGCATCTAAGCCATATTTTTTGTATTAATCTCTTCCATTCCCATCCCATCCACTTTTTCCAGTTACTTCAAGTATATTTTTTTCTAGACTATTTTAACAGCTTCCCAACCCTCTCCCCACTTTCTTTCTCTTCCCCTAGAACCCATTCTATAATCATTTAATGACTATGATCTCACCAAATCGGTTTAAAATTCCAATCTCTGAGAGTCAGGACCTTCTGCAACAGAGACCCCAATCTACCTTTCCAAATAGGTCACTTGCTCCAGCTAGCATTTCCATCTCTATGCTTTTCTTGGCCCATCCTTCTGAACCAGCTTCCTTCTTTCTCCTACAGGTGCAACTTTCAAAATTTTGCCCACCCATTGAGTTCATCTCAAATGCTCCTTAAACATATGTATCCATGGAGGGCAGCTAGATGAGGGCTGGAGCAGATTGCTGTAAGGCATGGGGCACTCCAGAAATCCATGGATGGCTCCAGGGGAATTTATGAATGTCCTAATTTTATGAAGAAGAAAAAAGTACACTTTTGCAGAGATGACTTTTACCAAATTTAATGAACCTAAAAATATTTCAAGTTACCTAGAGGTAACTTTCCTCCCAGCTTTCTCAGCATCAACCACGATGCACCTGCGTTGGAGCCACTTGTCCAATTTCCCTCTAAACCATAAGGGATGGGCTCTGAACACCCTCTTGATATCACCCAGCACCTTCCCTGGCACTCCTCACAATTATATTGAATACTAGAGGCCCAGTGCATGAATTCGTGCATGGGTGGAGTCCCTCTGGGTGGCCTGCAGGGATTGGGCCAAAACCTGCAGTCCAACACCACCTGCAGCTCCTACCTGCCGCTCCCATTCATCCCAGCCCCACTGTGCCTGCTGCAGGCTCACGCCCAATCCGTCCCAATCAGGAGAGGCTCGAGCTGCCACAGCAGCGCTCCCTAGCCATGAGCCCTGCGTCTGGTGCCCTCCTAAGGGGAGTGGCCTGCGGGATCAGGCTGAAACTGGCTCTCTGACATCCCCTGAGGGGTCCTGGATTGCAAGAGGGTGCAGGCCAGGCTGAGGGACCCCACCAGTGCATGATCAGGCCAGGGAGGGACTGCAGGAGGGCTCCAGGGCGTGTCCAGCCCATCTCGCTCAGTCCTGATCAGCGGACTCCAGCAAGCTAACCTACTGCCCCCTAGTTGTCAGTGCACATCATAGCAACTGGTCAACCAGTTGACTGTCTGCCCCCTGGTGGTCAGTGCACATCATAGCAAGCAGTTGAGCAGACTTAGCATATCATTAGCATATTACACTTTGATTGGTTGTTTGGTTATTCTGCCGTTTGGTCTATTTGCATATTACCCTTTTATTATATAGGATCTGCTAATTGCCATGCATAGTGCTCAATGTTGAGGGTAAGGAAATGAAAGATGAGCTCCCTGCCTTCCTGGAGCTCACAGTCTAGTGAGCAAGGCATGCAGTTAAACCCACAATTAAAATAGTTTGTGAAAAAATATTCTACTGGAATAAGCATTGACAAAGAGTATCCCAGTAGGGCCTGGTGTGGTCAAGTCACCCTTTCAGAGATGAGGAATCGGCTCAATCTGGAGGATCAGATAAGGTAGCCAGATACCAGAGGAAGGAAGGATCTTCATGAGAAAGGAGTAGTTTGTGGAAAACACTCCCTACAGCATGGTGTGAGTGGTATATTTTAGCTCAAAGATGGAATGAACATGATGAGGAAAGATTGCCATGAGTTTAGGACTCTGAATTTTATCATGAACAGCATGAAGGAGCCAGTGAAGAATTAAAAGCAGAGGAAGTACATGATAATATTTACATTTTAGGGCAATCATTTTTGCAATAGGGTGAAAAATGCATTATAGCAATGAATTCTTGAGAGACTATTCAGCTCCTTTAAATAAATCCTGTTAAAAGGCTAAATTAATATCATAGTAATGGAGATGGGGGAAAAAGGAATCTAGAAATATTTAGAAATTAGAATCAACAAGATATGAGTACTAATTAGATGTAAAGAATGAGGTACAAAGAGGAATCATGAATAACACTTGCATTTCTAGCCTGTGCATCTTAGGAATAGGTGTATTTCCTGAGACCAGGAATGCAAAAAATAGGGGGAGGAAACTCATGGGTTGAATTTGTAGTTCTTATAGGACTAGTTCCAGAAACTTGATGGGGCAGCCATTTGCAGGATGGAGAGGGGTGAGAACTGTCTTGGATGTGTGGGCTGAGGTCTCCACACATATGCACTCAAGGTCCTCAGGGATGGAGCCATAAGGTTATATGCATTGGCATCCTATGCTGGAGTTCTGGTCCTCTTAGCCCTGAATGGGGTCCCTGGCAGTAACAGAAGAATCCATCAACACCCATCCTGACATCAGCATCAAGGATAGGTGGGAGGAACTATAAATGAAAGTATGGAAGCCAGTGGAATGTTTCTCACCTGCAGTTATCCAGATGGAAGACATTGAGAGTGTGGAACAAAGGAGTGGCCTTTGGGGCAGGGGAATTTGAGCAGGTAAGAGATAAACAAGGTGTATCTCTTCTATCTTCCTATCTCCATTCTTCAACCTTCTATCTCCTCCCGGAGGTGGCAGTTCTCCCCATCTCCTCTATGCTCCCTCAGAGCCCCTCCCATTTTCTCTAGATAGGAGACTTACCCCCAAACTAGACTGAAAGATAGGAAACATGTCTGCCTGATCTTTTCCCCCAGCCTCTAGGTACAGCATCTAGCACCCAGCACTGTACATGTTTTAGTAGTCACCCTCAGCCCCATGAGTAGGCCCCACATGTCTCCTTACAGAAGTAAGGCCAGGTGGCACTCCAAACACTCCTCTCCTTGGGGTCCACATAATCAGCGTGGAGCCTTCCCTACTTCCTGTGTGCTCTGAAGCTGCCTGCCCTTCTGGACTGCAAACACGTCTTTAAAAATGAATCACTCCTCCTCAAGATCTACTTCAAAATTTCCAGTGAGTTCTCTTCTTTTTATCTTACCGCCCACCATCTGACCTCATTCCCCTCTGTTCCCTGTAATAAACCCTTCTTTTCAACTCATTTAAACACATTTTACTGGAATATTTTATCTGAATTTTGGTATATTCTGGCTATTTTTTACTCAAATAAAAGACGGCTTCTCTTTGTTTAAGTGTGGAATTCTGCACAATATCTTCTTGGTGATATGCCTTCTTTCAAGGCCTTTCTAAAATATTTTTTTCTGTGCCTGAAAGTCAGTGGAGTTTTGCACAGGGACTGTAATGGCTGAGTCCAAAGCACAGTGGTACAGCTTTCTATTAACCATTTAGTACCTCAAGTTTATCACTTTGATGAATAAATAAGTTGTCATTTGCCCAGCAGTCATATTCTTGAAGGGTAATGGAGAGCTCTATAGCTCATCTTCCTGATACTCATAATTTAGACCAATTTCTTCTAAGAATATTTAATTGGCCTACCGGTTTAGCTCAGTGAAAAAAACATCAGCCTGTGGATTGAAGGGTCCTGGGCTCGATCCCTGGCTGTGGTCGGGGTGCATGTGGGAGACAACCAATTGATGTAACTCTCTCACATCAATGTTTTTCTCTTGTCTCTCCCTCACTTTTCCACTCTCTTTAAAAATCAATGGGGGAAAAATATCCTCAGGTGAGGATTAACAAACTAAGAGCATTTAATTAATACTCAATTTAATACTTCAATATTCTATTCAATTTGATTCTTCCTAAGACATGTAATTCAACAAATAGTTATTAAGCTCCTATAGAAAAGACTGGCAATTTTCTGTCTCTTCACAGGATATCTAAGATCATCTTGAAAGTTGACCCCCATTGTTACAATGTCACCACTGAAGAGAGCTAAGTGTCAACTGTAAACACTGCCTGGGCTTCTTTTAAGTCATCTTTGAAAATGTTTAGTAAGCCAATGTCTTATCCTTGATTAGGATGTTCCCCTCTGTGATGGTTAATTTGATGTGTCAACTTAGCTGGGCCATGGTACCCAAATACATGGTCAAATGTTCTTCTGGATGTTTCTATGAGGGGGTTTTGGATAATATGAACATTTAAATCATTGGGACTTGAGTAAAACATGTCTCCCCCTTCCCCCTGCCCCACCACTGTGTTGGGCATCATTGAATCAGTTGAAAGCATGAATAGGACAAAAGACTGGCCTCTCCTAAACAAGGGGGTATTCTGCCAGTAGACAGCCTTTGGACAGCACAGACTTTTCTCTGGATCTCTAGCCTGCCAGTCCCCCTCCCCACTGCAGATTTTGGATTTGCCTGCCTCCAAAATCATATGAGTGAATTTCTTAAAATAAATCTCTTCACACACACACACACACACACACACACACACACACATCCTATTGGTTCTGTTTCTCTGGAGAATCCCAATTAATACACCCCTATTCACCATCTAGGTCTTTGAGGTGGATGATTTCATCTTGACAGAAAGGTAATTTGGGTAGAGCTAGGTTATTGAAGATTATGACTGAAGACCTATAAGCGTAAGGGAAGAAGGGATTCTCTGGAGGTCTGATCCATGACTGGGCATATGATGTTGGGGAAAGAATTCCTGGGAGAGCTAAGCAAGAGGAGTAGCCTCTTATAATGGTATCCTGGAAGCAACCTAAGAAATCATATACGTCTCTGAGAGGGTATCAGTAATTAATGCAATTTTAAGTAATTAAATTTAAAACATGTTGAAGTTTGATTTTCAGGGTCCTTTATGTATTTTTTGTGTATTACTCTGTGAAGTCATTTCATCCAAGACCACAGGGGACTGGAATATTGCCGACTCCACATTAAAACCATTTTTCTCATACTGGTGCTGACATGGTGCTGGGACACATAGTATCTACCCTACTTTGTAGCACTGATTCCAATCCTTATGGCTCATAGAAAGCAGTAAAACTTTTCTTTTCTCAAAGTGCCCACACAAATATGTACCATTTTATGCAATGAATGGGCTCCTACAAATTTATGTGTTGTATACCTTTGTGAATTACTTTATATATTGAAGACACATTAGATGAGTTTGCTATTTCAAGAAACTTTGCAAGTATCTCATTTCTTAATGTCATAAGCCATTCTGATTCAAGATCACAACCTCTCTCTAATGTATTAGTATAAGAAGTTCCATTCTGCGCTTAAGAGGTTTAATAACATTCAATTGCCTGAAAGTTATTGTAGCAATGTCTAATGTATTAGCAGAAAGTAGCTTAATGTCTCAAATAAATGCCAAGGTGTCCAAATCAAACTGATTGACAACCTAATTAGGAATAAATGTCACTGTTATCCATATTTTCCTACTTTTTTTTTTCCAAAAGAAAACATTCACACGGTGAAGGGAATCACAATCTATTTTTATATCCCTAGAGTTATAAACATTTGTATCAAAATATTTACAATTATAGTATATGAAATATCAATCTATTAAAGAAGAAGCCAAATACAGTACTAGAACAACCCACCACTGTAATGCAGTTACATGAGACATAAATGGCACAGAAACAAAGTAAAAGACATGGGAATACATGGTTCACTCCAGTTATAGTCTGACTTTTTAACATGCGATTATCTCTTTTGAATATATCTGATATGTAAGTATGCTTCTGCACATAAGACAGCCTTCTATAATCATGTGATAATTAAATGATAATTAAAAAGTTTATTATCCCATAGTTTTTGCTTGCCAGCCTCGCTACCTTCAGCCCAGATAATTCAGTGGTCTGTCCTCAACATTCCCTTAACCAGAATGAACATAGAGAAATATACTTAGTAAGAGTCCTTTTACATAAATACTAGCATTCATTGCATAACAACTCCCCAAAAAGGCAAAGTATATAAGAAATGACATGAGGAGAGAGCTAGGAGAAGAAAAGTAGGCAAGATGTCTCAGATTCTCCCTAAGGTAGATCTTCTCAGGGTGATCAAGGAAATGTCTTCCTAAAATAAACCCTTTAGGCAGAATCGAGATGGCTTAAAATAGCTGCTCCAGGCTAGAGTAGTGCCTGCTTAACCAGGAATAACATACTACCTTTAAGTCCTATATAGAAAAGCTCTGTGGCAACAGGCAGATCAATTACCATCTGACTGGGCACCACCAGAGATTTGTGTGTGTGTGTTTTCCTTAAAGAAAATACCTGCCCATCACCTATAATTTTACATCTCACAGAAATGTCCTTATTTTCCTGGGAGCACAGGCACTCTGTTCTTATCATGACTTAAATCTAATATGCTTAACACTTTCCAATTACATAGCACCTTTCACCCAAGGACCTATTGTTTGGTTTTGGTTTGTGTGTGTTTCAATAACCTTCCAGAAATGTCTTGCCTCACCTACGAAGCAGGATAGGCAGGCTTTCTGAAAGCTGACCACTCCAGCCAGTGTCAAAGCCAGAGTTGCCTCTGGTCCCCAATATGGATAATTAGATAAAACATCCTGCAAAGTTTATAAATTTCGAGGGAGAGTAAGAGAGTGTGTTACAAGGAGCTATGTCCGTCTCTCTCATTCTATATTTAAAAGAATAATCGCTTGCAGGGAGAGGGAATCCTAACATCATAACCCTAATATAGCATTGTTGCAAGACTGCCCCGTGAGCCCATAACTAGTATGGTGCTTTCGTTTGTGGCATTACAGAAACTCCACAAGAGCCGCCCTGGCTCTAAGCAAGAGGCCTAGAAAAGTCCGTAGCAAGAAGTCTCCAGGAGGGACAGTTGTGTGAGGGCTGGTCTGGGTTCGACCACCCTGTCTCTCCCCCTCTCCCCACTTCCCAGGCCTTCCACTGTGAAAAGATCTTTCTTGATTTAACTAACCCACCAACTTGGCTTCACGACTATACCCCTTCCGACCATTTTGTCACAAATACCACTGAACTGCACAGAGCGAAATACCTGTTTTCAAGAGGGATAATGGCTCGATAGCCGAAGCCCTCCTGTGGGCCCTTCAGACTGGAATGTGATGTGTTGCTTTGGGTCAGGAGGGCAGGAGGGCTTCCAGGCTTAGCATACTCAGTACAAAAACAATATCTGCCCTTGTTGGAACTGGTACCACTATTTTAACTTGGTGCAATAGGTCTGAGGACCACAGTGCAAGACCCAGAATTCACCCTCAGAAGCGGAGCCAGTGGTGTGGCAGCTGGTGGGCCCCCCGCCGCAGTGTGTGTAACTGAGAACTGGTGGCTGGAGAGAGGCTCTCTGGCCCACATCAAGGGAGCATGGAAGTTCTAGCCAACTACTTTCTCCCAAGGGCAGGGGCTTGACATTAGAAAACCTCCTGAGTAAAGGTTTGGGTTTCAAGCCTCTCCCACCCTCATGTCCCCCCTCCCCCTCCCCCCTCCCCTGGCTTGGCTTTTCCTGTAGGGCAACTTTCACTTCCCTCCCAGATTTCACAGCTCCCTCCTCCCCACCCCACCCCCAGATCCCCATACACATGTTCAGCTTTATTTCTTTCTCAGGACCAGGTAGAGAATGCCAATGATGAAGCTAAAGCAGAAGCAGATCCAGGTCAGGATGAAGCAATAGCCGTGGTGGCTTTGGGAGAATGTAGTTCCATAACCATTCGCATAATGATGAGTGTAGATGGACGCCCCGACCATAATGCAAAGCCCTGCAATGGAAAAAAGGAAGTTTAGGTATTTTGTTTGTTTGCGGGGGGTGGCGGGGGGGGGGAGGCACGGGGGAAGGAGTTATTTTGGTTTCTTTCTTTCTTCCTTCCTTCCTTTCTTCCTTTTACATTAAAACCAAGAACAGGTTTTGTAATTTTAAAAAGATCCTATTTTCTTCATCTGCAGTGGAAAAATGAAATCTGGCTGTTTGGCCCCAAACAGTAGTTCTGTTGATCTTCCCTGATCTGAGCTTGGTGGTCCTGTTGATAAATTAGAGTTTCTTGGGCTCTCACATCTGCGCTGGGTTGTGGCTGCAAGTGTGAAGTGAAACACAGAACCTTATATCCACAACCCAGCCCATGTAGGCAGACTGCCCCAGGATGCAAGCATGCCACCAAACTGGATGTGTGTGGGAAGAATGCAGGAAAAGGAGAGTGGCAATGATGGAGAGCATTGTGGCAGTGGTTTTATCTTTCAAGGATTCCCACCTGTCGGCCCTCTTCAAGCGTCTTGTACACAAGTGCTGCTGGTGGGCGACCTGCCACTCGGGGGCTGCCTCAGAGCACTAGACTTAAACAACGAAGCAGACAAGGGTTCTTATTCCAAGCAGCTAGCAGGGGTTCTCAGAAAGAGGACAAATAACCAGACCCACGTGCTCATCTGTTCAAGTTGCCGGGAGCACCCATGGGAAGATCTACTTAAAAGCTTTGCCTGGGTAAACTGGAGTCTGCGCCTGAGATACTCACAGCACACCAGCATGGTGGCCCCCGAGAGGAAGAAGCGGTTTCCCTTCTCCATGGTGAAGAGCTGGAACACGAAGACCACGAGGGAGATGACGGAGAAGATGATGGAAAGGATCATGAAGGCCTGCACTGCCTTGAGCGCATCTGTGGACACAGGGGCAGGAGAGCAGGGGTGTCAGGCCAACCAATCCCTGACAGGCTGGACGTTTCCCCCACCACATGAATGGTCAGCACTGAATACAATAGCTTTACTGATACCTTCATCGGCATATGACAGGGCTCCCTCGCAGTGACTGTTGCTGCAGTTTTTCCAAAGACCTACTGATGCTCTTGTAATATCTGAAACCACCCAGACCTGAAACCAGGAGGAAACAAAACGTTGTTTTAAAACTGACCCTCTGCTTTAAAAGAAAAGGAAATATCAAATCAGCTTGTGTCGGGGACAAATCTTAAGCAAGACACCATATTTAGCCGTACATGTGGCTATGGAACCCATCTCTTAGTGGAAATGAGATTCAATCAAGGTTGTGTTGCCTGGCTAGTGTAGCTTGGTGGTTGAGTGTCAAGCTATGAACCAGGGTTGAGGGCTCTACACCAGGGAGTGCAGGAGGCAGTCGATCAATGATTCTCTCTCATCATTGATGTTTCTACCTCTCTCTCCCTCTCTCTTCTTCTCCGAAATCAATGAAAATATATATATTTTTAAAAAGACTGTGTCATGTAATGGCCTGGCTAAAAAAACAAGGAAAAATGTTCAACTGGAGACAACTAAGAAACATAGGATAAAAAAGAAAAATAGCAATGAGTACTGGTGGTTAATAAGCCACTTTCATCTAAACAGAAGGATCCAACTTTGATTGTCACAACATGCAATGTAATTTCATAGCAAAATAATACATCAAGAACTTTACTGTAAGGCAGCTGAAAGTGGCCAGAATATATTCCCGGAGTCTCACCACAGTACCAGCTCCCCTTCTTACTGTGCCCAACAAACCCAGTTATCCTTAAGGAATGGGAAACAAACCTCCAACTCTGTCCACATGGAGTGTGTCTACTAAAATGCATGTTACTGAAAAGGCAAGGTCAAGGGTGTGCTGTTGCCTGCTTCTGATTCAGTATTCAGCACTTTGGCATCCACGAATACACTTTGGAGTCATTCATCAGACCTATTATCCTGAGAGACTCAGGGATTGGCATACAGTTGGCTGAGTTAGAGTCTGCGGGAGGCTGCATGGGCAAGGGTTCTGTCTTATCACAGTCATGCTTACATTTGCCATGCTTATAATCACACACAGACACCCCCAATGTTGGCAAAACTCTTCTACCTGAACTTTAAAACCCATTTATCCTTTAACTGTGACAGGGATCTATGCAGATTCTGGATCCATCATTTGCCTACCTAGTGACTGGTGTTTTTGGTTTTTGTGTCCAATAAGCTGTCTTGTTTTTCCTGAGAAAGGCAAAAGAAAAGCAAACTAGCACTAGAGGGCAGAATAGCTCAAGGTTCTGAGAGAAGGGACGGGCTCCCTCCATAGTATTTTATGTTGTTTCCTTTGAGTGAGTGATAATCTTGCAAAATTCCACGTTGACAGGCTACTACTCTCTGCCCAGAACTTGAATCCATCAGTCTGGCAACCAAAGCTTCTCATCATCCCACTCTCACCTCTCCTAATCGAGGTTCCCAGAAGGAAGGGAGGTTCTGCCCCTGACACCTAGGTGTCTTCATTATGCCCTGAAGGAAGTCAGTCCCTCTCACCTGGGCACCCTGCCTGGAATGTATCCCTTTGCTCCTCCCACTATTCCGTCCTGTGCCAAGAGAAAGCCCAGCCACCTAGCACTCCTGCAAGCTTCACCTCAGCTGGGAAGACTCCTGTAGAGACTGAAGAAGCCTCATTGAGTTCTCCTGCCTCTAGTCTCATGCAGACACTGATGACTTTTATACTCCTGTTATTTAGTTATTTGAAGTGTGGAGAAAGAGTGTGTGTGTGTGTGTGTGTGTGTGTGTGTGTGTGTGTGTGTTTCCACACCTAAACTGAAAATTCATGAAGGGCAGGGATTGTGGCTTAAACTTTCTTTATAGAACTTTATGTAAATATTTAGATAACTCCTGAATGAATGAATGAATGAATGAATAAACAAAAGAACATTACTCACATTGGCAATGGTGGAAACAAATAACATAATGACGGTGGCGATGTGGACCACAAAGATGCCAGCCAGTAATACCAACATCTTGGCTTTTTGATGATTTGGTGAGTTAGGAGTCCTGAGAAGAAAGGAAAAAACAAGAGGGAAACAAAAGGTTACTACTGTCAGAGGCAAGAAGATAATTCAGCTTTCCCACACCTGTGGGCTATCTGCTACAATCTGAAGGCGCTGCAATAAAAACTGTCACAATTTCATCATAAATTCCTAAAAACACTTAGCCTGGTTCCCTAAGTGCCTATTGGTCTATTGACATATACCTAAATATAAATACAGTTCTGCATCTCAGGTACTTATATACCCATCTCTCCAAAACAGCCTGTTTTAAAAAAGGACATTTTATAATTGTTACTACTTTATTTTGGTTGTGTTTTAGAGCCAAACGTAGGACTTGGATTTTTTAAAGGCCTCCTGACAACTATAATTTTCAGTGCAGCAGCATCATATAAATTTCCATTTTCCACTAGGGCAGTGTCCTTGCCTCTGTCAAACTGTGCATCCAGCAACTGTCATAGAAATGGATGCGTCCCACAGAACAGCAGTTATTACTCGGTGTCCATAGACTGAAGAAGCGACTAATTTGATCCCGGGTGAGGTATAAAATGTGAGAGCCACAACTTCTATTATTATTGTGCTGTTTGGTATTCAATAATTATAACAACGGAATTGCAGTTTAATGGTCTGATCACCCACATATTGACCATTTCAGACTTGTGTCACTGCACCTGAGCCTTTGGGCTGTGTGTGCCCCATGGCGGGGAATCTGCTATTGGTCTGGGAGCCGTGTTATATTTCCCACGACTCAATATGACAGTTTTGGGGGCTCTAGAAGCAGGCAGCTTGCAATACCACCAAATGTGCCTTCTAAGCGTACGCGACATTTATACAGATTCCAGTCCTTCAAGACCTAATGCAGAAGGCAGGCAAATGCATAAATCACATGGTGGGAGAATTGGGAACTAATATAGATTAAGAATGTGAGTGGATAAACAAAGTGTTCAGCCATAATCTCAGCAGTGTAGAAAAAGAGAGCCCATTGATCGTAAAACCCAGGACATAAAGGGAGTGTGAAGGATGCACATGGGAGGCTATTCTGGTTTATGTCTGCTGCAGGAGTGCTGTGTCATGCCCAAACAGTCACATGCAGTGCAGGCCCCCAGGGACTTCAAAGCAAAGGGCTCTGCTTATTCAGACCCTAGCAGGGTGGGGCATGTGAACTTCCCCACCTAGGGGCTCTGCACATCCTGCAATCAGCTCACGTCTCTCTCTCTCTCTCTCTCTCTCACTCCACCTCATTTAATTGAAGTGTTGAGTGTGCTTGAGCCACCTTCCTACTGTAGCAGGTATTTATTGAAGAGCACTAATTCCAGCACTTCAGGTGCCTTTTATCTCTGCTCAGGAAACACTAGAGTGCCTTGCTCTTTACAGGCCAATCGTGAGAGGCAGACACTTCCACACTTGCTCCAACAAGCCCCGCCCTTCTTCCCCATCCAAGCACTTCCCTTCCACCCAGGCTATTTTGTAGGAATTTGTCCAATTTCACTGTGAATGACAAAAATGATAAAGTTTCTCCTGTCGCCTCGGGGGAGAACTTGGAGCTTTCATGTGTCTGCTATGAATACTCTCTGCAGGCCTTCAAATTCATTTTTGCTTTTCTCAGGCTCTTACACACCTCCACAATTTTCTGCTTGACTTTAATGCACCGTGAAAAGAGGTTTTGGAGTTAGACAGAGGTTGAGTTAGAATCATATAAAGTTACTTGACCTTTTGGTCTCAGTTTCCTCCGATATGAAGTGGAGGATTGCAACAGGGAAATGTGAGGGTTAAATTGGATTACATATGTGAAACTCCTAGCACCATGCTTGGCACATGGCAGGGACCAAAGGGGTTGCTCTGCTTGTGGTTATAACTATTATTATTATATGAAACTGAGTAGCTGTTGCCAACACAAACCAGTCAATCAGTCACCAGGCTGCCCCATGTTAAGTGCAAGTAATAGGATATCTGCCATCCAGGTCGCAAGGGCATGTATATGTAATCATTCTGGTTCTCTTACAAGTTGCCATTATGACTAATCCTTGCCACTTGAGTGGGAGACCACTTAAAACACACCCTCAGGAATGAAGAGGAGAAAGTTCATTCTTCTCAGCCTTCCATGTCTTTGGGGATTCAACAGCATTTTCTGTCTGCCTGATTTATACCTGGTCACACCCTCCATTTTGATGACTTGAACATCATTGCATTCCAAATATCTTCCTCCCCCTGCACCCTCACCTTGGCCCATCCACACACCTCCTGGGCACTCGAGTTCCTGGCCTGCACATCTCACTTCTGATCTAACCCAGAGCCCCATCTGATCATTGTCTCCTGCCCAGTGCAGACAAGAGGAAAGGTTGGGGGGCGGGGGGTGAGGAGGTAGGGATGAAATCAAGCAAAGAAGTGACTCTCTTTCATCTTAGATTTCTGTGATTGTGTTCCAGCCACTCACTAAGGAAAGGAGCACATTGTCTTGAAATGGCAAGTATTCTTAGTGTGCAGAACACACAATTTTATCTGCTTTTGGCCTCTGGATACAGCCAGAGGTAGTGGCTGTTTAGTAGAGCTATCACTTTATACCTATAACTTCATCTTTTCACTGCCCCAAATTTGTCAGGTTTTTTAGTGTCATCCATTGTCAGTGTAGAAGGGCTTCCATTGTTTTCAGTGGCCCTCCCAACACATGTGGAAACAGAATGAACTGTATCTTTAAATTTCTGGCCTGGATTATTCCTGGTTATTCAGTCCCTATAATAACAACCCCCAGCAGAGAAACCCCCAGCCTAAGGAACTTGGGTGGGAGACAACCCCTAGATCTTTAAGGATGAGTGGCACCTAATGGGTGAATGTCTGGGGATCTAACAAAGAGCAGAGCAGATGGGTTTAAATAACAGCAGATCTCGTTCTCTCGACTTCTACACACCCATCACTTGCAGTGTAGCTTCCAGGGAGACTCATTTTCTGCCCTGGTGTATATCTTGCTTCATAGCACTAAAAAGAGATCGTTTCTGAGCATTAATATCATTGGAAGTATTAGTTGCTATTGGCAGTATGTTCCACTAAAATAATAAATGACTTCTCCTTCACACCTCTCTAAAATGCCGTGGATGGCACTCTCCAATGCAAAGCATACCCCTAGTCATAGCTGGGCAGCTCGAACCAGGAAGTAGACAATAACAACATTGCAATTCTGACTACTTGGGCGCAATGCCTGCCTCTCTCCCAACATTTGGTGCACCGGGCAGTCCCAAAGTTTGTCAGTTCATTGTTGGGAACTCCCATAACAATAGGGTTATTTGTGGTGCTTAGACTCTCAGATACAGGCCACCGGAGCTAGTCAATGCACAGTGTCCTTAAAGGATAGGACATCCACTGACTATACCATGTGGGGTTCCAGGAACACATTTCTCCACCCACCATTGTAAGCAAAGGAAGATCTCCCCCTCCACCCTCACCAACCCAACATGCCCAACACAGGTTGGTCAAAGCTCTATGGGGCTGGGTGGAAAGCTGAGAAAAATATAGGAGGCATGACTGTTAACTCTAGAGAGAAGTGACTGCTAAGAGAAATGGAGGTAAGAGACTAACAGCCACACATGGGTTCTCTGTTATCCCTCCTAGATTCTTCTTTCTGTCCTAAGGCACAGGCCTGCCAGTTCCCTTTCCACCGCTGCCATTTGTTGTTTCTGACCACGCTTCTCCTTTCCTCCCCACAATGCCCGCCACATTAGAGAAGCTGTCTCTTTATGCACCTGTCCCAGATGCAAGCCTCACAACCATTCTAGATGTGGGTTCAGTTCTTGGCTAATAGAAAATGTATTGCAGTTCCTGGAAATGGTCCTGAGGATTACAATTGCTGGTGATGGAGGCTGTAAATGATGACCTCCTGTGGGCAGGGGGATAATTGCCCTCCAGTTGCCTCCATCCACTTAAGTGATTGTTGGTTTCTCGACTCCCTCTTAATACCTTCCTCCCCACAAATGAAAGAATTGAAGGCACATAGCTCTGGGACTGTCTTGCATCGATTGCCTCTTTGCCTTTGTTTGGGAAACCTAACACTTTTAAGGTCCTCAGACTATGAGAAATTTATCAGGCCCTTGTGGACACCTTTTCTTTTTTAACGAGAAACTAGTATTACGGAGACTTTAAGATAATTGATTCCTAAAAATGTTGGTCATTTGGCTTCGTGTTCGCTAAGCTCTGGGTCAGATAACTTCCTCCTGCCATGTTGTCTGTGTGCTTATTAAGCTGCCACCGGAGTCTGGGGGAAGTAATTCTTTAAGGGTGATCTGTGGTACAATCATTGGGAACAATACAATAAAATAGAGTAACCAAAAACCTACTTCTCCAGCAAAGGAAGTGGTGGAAATCCCGGGCTTGAGTCATTGAAGAATACCCTGAGCCTGGCGGTATAACATAGTCAGAAACAGGGAGCCGGGGCCCTGTGAGCAGCAGGAGAGTCCCACAGAGCTCAAATGTCCATGATTCATCAGCGAGTGGGTGAGATTCTCCCAGACAAAGGCTACATGGAGATATCCTCTACCAGATGGCGCAAGAGAGCTTTTTGGGAAGCCTGAGGCGCTGGCTGGCTGGAGAAGGCAGTTTGGTCATTTCCCTGGCAGCCCAAGATGGCCCAGGCTTTTCTGGGGAGAACAGAGTAATAACAGCCAGATGCTAAGTCCCCTGTTTCTCCTTCCTCTCGTCCTGCTTTTATTGCCCAAAACAGCACAGTCCGGCCATGAGTTGTTCCTCCATTATTTATCTCGCATCCATTCTTTACTTCCCATTGTCCTTGTCCAGTTCATGTCCTAGCCTGGACCGTGGCATCAGCCTCTCCCAAGGTCATTTTCCTGAGCGACCCCTCTAATATACCCTCCACACTACCAGTGTGTTATCTGACCATGTTACTCCTCTGTTCAAAATCCTCCAAACTGCCCACCACCAGGAAAGAGACTCCAAACCCTGTAAGCACTCCGGCCCTGGCAATCCTAGGAATGTGGGTATCCTAGGAATTGGGTTTCAGAAAGAAAAAAAGCGTTCTTTCTCCAGTAACTACCTATCAAATTCTTTTCAAAAAGCTCAAATCCTGCCCCCTCTAGGAAGCCTTCCCAGATACAGAGGTCAGAAGTCTTCATTTATGCCGTAGCTCTTCCATTGCCCTTTATGAAAACCACGAGTGGCAGCCTGGTGGGTAACAGCTACTTTCGGAAATGTTTGGCTCCCCCACGCTAAAGACCCTAAGTTCCTGAAGGAAGCGTCTTGTGTATGATAGGTATTGAATAAATATCTGTTTGGTGAGCAAATAAATATAGTCTTCTTGATGGAAAAATAATCAATGTCAAAGAGACTGAAGGCTTTATAATAAAGAACAGAATTCTAGAAGGAAAATGTTTCCTTTTAAAACATAAACTTTTGTCCTTTGTTATTTTTAGACATTATTTATATATTACTATAACTGTGTATTGAGCATCTTTTTACATGCAAACTGTTATATATTTCCATATAAAAACCTATGTAAATGCATGAATATCTCTTCAGTACATTTGACTTTATAGGGATATATATGTGCTTGTTGTCCTTTATTCCAGAGGAAATAAGTGAGTGAAAAGATACTATCTTAAATTTCTAATGGGTTTAACTTTTCTAACTCAGTTACAGAATCTCTGGACTGCAGTTCCTCCCCAGTACATGAAAACTCATCTACAACGCTACACCAAGGAACTATCTAACTCAGGCTTAAACTCCTTTAGGTCACGGGGAGTTCACTACCTACCAAGACACACACACTCCCTAAGTAGGAAGGTCCTCCTGACAATGCATCAGTCTCTCTTGGCAATGACTCCCCTGAACTTAGTCCTGCCCTTTGTCTAATGCTTCCTCTTCAGCCCGTTTCTAAAATGGTTACCTTTGCAACAGAACTTTCAGGTTATCAGAAAATTAGCCGGAGGGCACCACCTGAGGTTCCCAAATCTCAATCAGGTTAGAACACAGTCCTGAGACAACTCGACTGCTAGACACCACTCCGCCTTTTCATTGATTGATGTTTTTCCAGCGGTGACATCCCACCCTCTTTCTGGATAACTGCAAACTTTGAAGAAAGCTTTCTCACACCATCTGACCGAAGGCGGGCTGCTTCCTCTGAGGCACAAGAGACGATGAAAGCCAAGCTGCTCCTGGTCATATGATCTCCATGAGTCAGCCCGCGTCTCCGTGCCATCTTCCTCAGCATGACACCCGAAACTCCGGCGGCGGCTGCTCCCTAAGGACACTGTGTAGGGCTGTGGCACAAACGTCTTCCCAGCCTCCACACATCCAGGTCAATTTTGCGTCTGTTGGTTTGTTTTTGATGTGTTTGTTTCCCACCGGGGAGCATTTGCGTGGGCAAAGTGGATGTCTATTGCACACAAAGGCAGAAAAGGAAATACTCTCTTCTGGAGCAGCCATCGAGGATGTATCCGGAGGAGGAAAAGGCTGGGATTCAAGTCAGGCCAGTGGATGAGACCTTGGATGAGCTTTTCTGGCCATTGTTATTGTTGTTTGATATCAAGTGTACTTGCCATTCTAAATATTGTTTTCACGGAGGGGTGGGAGAGGGGGGCATTAATTTCTCCGTGGGAAACGTGTGGAGCGAAAGCTCCTAAAGAACCATTTCCTCCTGCCTCGGGATATCTGACACTTGGTGTGGGAGGCGAGAACTCTGGGTTGCTCCTCACTGTAGACACATCATGCCAGGCCTGTTGTTTTGAAGTGCAGGGAAATTTTTATGACCTGGAGAAACATCAGCCATCAAGCCGCAAACGTAACAAGGATCTCCATGCTCCAAGGAAAACATCCATTTGTTTCATGATCCTGGGGAAAGGGGACTGCATCTCTCAAGTGCTGGCTTTCATAAACGGGGCAGCCATGGAAAGGGTAGTGTTTATTGGCACTGGTATAGACAGACTAGCACAGACTCTCACATAGTTAGGGAGGAGGGACTAGGGGGCGGGGCTGAGGGGGCAAGCATGTTATTTTACAAAGAAGAAAGAGCACCTATGAGAAAACCAGCTTCTCATGAAACTTCAGCCTGACCAGCTGCTGACTTTGGGAAAATCACAAAACCTCCCTGGTCCATGGCCCCTTAGAGAGGCAGTTCCTAATGGTAAGGCGTTCAGGTTTGCGGTTCAAATCCTGACTCTACCACTTCTTTTTTTTTTCTTTTTTAAATTTCCGTTTTACTGAGGTCTAATTGACATATAAAATTGTTAGACACTTTAAGTATACATCGTGGTGATTTGCTGACTCCATGCTTCTTAACTGTGATCTATAAACCTCATAGGGTTGATGTGAGGATTAAAGGGCCATGCCCGACACAGAACAAAGGCTATACCATGGCTGGTTATTCTTTTTGTTCAATTATGTAAAACGAGAGGCTTCGGCCAGCGAAATGGGCTTTTGGCTTCTCTAGCAGAGTCTGAGGACCAGCAACTACGCTAAAGGCAAACAAATAGCACGAATCTTGTTTTTGCAAATCCTCCCAAGGAGAATTCCGTGTCTCTCTTGTTTCCCCTTGTCCGGGGAGGGAATGGGTCAGGGCCACATCTGCAAAGGCTGAGGCCAGGCTTGGGCTGCGAAGAGGCAGCCAGCACACGCCCCCAGACCGCAGCTGGTCAGGCCCTAGGCGAGGTCTCCCGGGCGGGCGAGGACGGAAGCATCAGTGTCTTCTGCTTCTGTCAAAGAGGAGCGCTCTGGCGGCCAGAACGTCTTCAAGGGAGAGGTTGCCAAAATAATAACTAGGGTTTGGAAAGAAAATCAAGGTGTGGCCCGGGCCCAGCGGCGCTTGGGCGGGTCGACAGTAGATGGCGGCAACATGCTTCAACCAGCAAAGCTGCAGTCCTGAGGGGTGGCAACGAGCTGGGAGGGGCGCTGCCCCTCAACCGGAGGTGCCCAGAGAGCACTGGGTGGGCTGCGGGTTTTGTCACTCTTTTTTAGGGCAATTGGTTGTTTAGAAGTTCAGAGGTGGTTAAGTTATTCAGTCCAGTCCCTGGACAAAGGAGGAAATGGAGTCCCCAGAGGGAAAGCAGAATGAGAACTGAAGCCCAGCATCTCCCGCCATCTAGGCATGGCTTCTTCCACTCCAGTGTGATCTCGCTCCTGTATTTGTCTTAGAGTTCAGCAGAAGTTCTCAAACTACCCTGTTCCCCCTGCCACCTCCTAGTTGGTCAGGGAGTCAACACAGCCCCTCAGAACAGTGCCACTGGCAAAAACAAAGGGTCTTTTTAAGGGCCACTGCTTCTTCCCGCCTGGCCACCACAGGCCCGGACCCACCCCCACACTGCAAACCCTGAGATGAGCTCCAAACATTCCGTCCTGCCCCCCCACCCTCAGCACGGAGTCCCCTCCTCACGGAATCACAAAGCAAAGGGAAGCTCCAGGCCTCAGCTCTCTCTGAGCTAAGTGTGAACACATCCACTGGCCTGACGCATTGTTTTATGATAGGAATCCTCTCCCCAATACCCTATAGCTCCAGCCCGTTGAGGAGGGGCCTTTGATTACTTGAAGGAAGAAGTCTAAGTATCAAGGACCTCATTTGGCTCTCAGCTCTGATCTGATCCTTCTGAAAAGGGTTGAGAAATGTCCGGAAAATCACTGCCCTATTGGCACAAATATTCCATGGAAACACAAATGATACCAAGGATGTATTGACCAACATTTGTGCCTGCGCAACTTAAGATTCTTCACCGGGCACAGTGAACAGAATGTTTGAACCTGAGGAGTGTCCTGAAACATGAAGGGTGTGTGGTCCCCAAACAAGAGGGAGGGACTTAGGAGTGGAAACATCCTCACACTTCTGTCTTGCTCTTTCACCTCTTTCGTCTTTCTCAGGCCACTTTGCTTTTTCTCCCTCTTCTAGGCCTTTCCATTTGCCTCTCTTCTTTGTCCCAACACAGGGGCCCTAGGGAAACACAGGCAGTCCCATTTGCTCCCTCCCCTGCCCTTTCCTCCTAGTAGCTTCCCTTTCCTCCTCTCAATGTGTTCCTCATTGGCTCCCATCCACACCTTGACGGCCACACCCTCACGCTGCAGGGTCTCCCTCCTTGAGAAGAGGGTGGAGTTCCTTTCCCAGGACCTGCTCAGTTTCTCCCTGCGCCTGGTTGGGTGCCTGGCTGCTCTCAGTCTTGACAGGCTTAGGTAGCCTGCCCCTCCTCATCTGAGCTGGCTTCTTTGTGTTTTATTAATCAAACCTCTTTCTTTCCTCCCCAGAGCTGAGTGAGTGCTCATTGCTATTAGATGATGAAGCCGGCGAACCCCATGCCTAAGAAATCTCCGAGTGGATGAAGCAGAAGAAACTACCTGGGTCCTCGATCCTCTAAAATGCTCGTTTCAGTGCAACAAGTTGCCTCATTTCACTTTTCTACCAATTTTTATGGATTAAACTAGCTATGAGCATGAGCCAAGGATTTCTCAAGATAGGAATGTTGGGACCTTGGAACAATATAATTTCAGCGCCGCACAGGCCTTGAAAACCCCCAAGTTCATTGAAAAGACAAGGGACCTAACCACGGTCCCACAGCAGAGTCGGGACAGGACCACAGCCCCTTCGTCTTCCTGTTCAGTGTTTGCAGCTACTCCAGGATTTCTGCCACCAGTTTCAACCTATGCCTAAAGGGTTCTCATTTTTTTCCTTCCCCATTGGAAGACAGAATTCATGAAATAGGCTCAGAAAACACAAAAACTGCCACACCCACATAAGGCCACTGGCACTAGGGGCTGAGGAGTCCGTTTTAGTTCCAGGAAAACACCATTTCCACAACAGGAAAGGAAATGTTGATCCAAATATTTTGTTAAAAGGGAAGAGAAACAGCAACATCCACGAGGATTTGTAGTTTTATCTTTATGCTTCCTATCAGTGAACCTTCCAATTAGATTGAGAGCAATGACTTTACCTAGCCAGCGCCAGGGACCGAAGTGTTACCAAGTATGATCTTGAGACATTGTGTTCGGGGTGGGGTGCCGGGAATTCATTAAACTACTAATCAGAACCATATTTGGGCTCCCTTGATCACTAAATAGAAATCAGAGTCATCTGGGCAGAACTGGGAAGAAGATTGGAAACGGGAAGTTCATGGTCAGAAGATCCCAGTCCTGTACTGGTTAAGGATGATGAGCTCCCTCAAGGGATTGACATCCACATCACCTGCCAGCAACTAGACCCAGGTTACACCGATTGGCAGCCTGTTCCCATAGTTACCATGACAGGTGGTAACAGTGTGAAGGCACAGGGTACAGGAACTCTGGACCAAGTTAAGGGACAACCCCCACGTGGCCAAGTTAGAAGCCTCTGTGTCTGGTATTAAATTGATTTAACCATGACCTTGTGGGGAGCAACTGGGTGTGTCCCCCTGGGTATGTACATCTGAGAGTCCCAAACGTCTCTGAGCTTTTGTATATACAGGTGGTGGGTTTAAAGAAGGTAGAAAATGAAATACCTCGGACTCAAATCATATGGCTATGCTTTACTACGTGCTTAGTTTCAAAGATTCAGAATGTCTCCTGCTCTTTTTGCTGGGTCTCAGGCAATAATATTCATAATAATCAAGTTTGATCCATTAGCAATTAAGTAAGGGTTAAATGTTTCGAGGTAAGAAGCACTGGGTGGAGCAACAACAAAAAATGGAATATTTTCTGGGTCGCTTCAGGACCGCAGAGCTAAGAACGAAGAATAGAAGTTCTAGAAACCCAATTTCGCGGGATTTAAGAAACTCTAATCATTAGGGCTGTCCAGCAAAGGGGGGTGGGCATGGACGTGCACTCTGAGGTACTGAGCCTCCCACCCAAAAATGTTAAAGAAATGTCAAATGGCCATCTGTCCAGAGTGGTGTAAAAATAAGATTTCGGCATATTGTAGGAGAATGGAAGAGTGGATCTTCAAGATCCCTCCCAAACTGAGAATAAAATTAAGGATGGAATATAACTAAATTTGTCCTGTGCCCTTTTCTCTGGCCATTTTTTCAGATGTGTTCCCCATCAGGCCCTGATGAGCCTATAAAAAGCTGTTTTGCTTCTTCCTGCGGGACCCATTGATCTCAGTGGTCCGGCATGAACCAAAACCCACAGAGCCAGCCAGACCAAGCCAAGAGGGTCTTCCTCCCCAGCACGGCCTTGGTGAAGCCCATTCGGTAACAACCCGCCCCCCCCCCCCCATGTCTGCCTGTCCCCCTGGGAACTGCATGGGCCCACGCTGGTCTCAGGAGGGAAGTGGGAAGAGTTGGGAAAGCCACAGCGAGTCTTTTCCGTGGTCTGTGGAAGGATGTCTTTCCTTCCTCAGAGGTCTGCCCTGAACTCCTGGGAGGTAGCCAGCGTCTGTTCTGAGATGTGATCTGTCCTGGGTTGGTCCTTGACGGCATTCTGACAACTCCCAGGACAGTTTAGTGCCCTCACTGTACAGTCTGGGGGGGTCCTCTGACCAGGACGCCAGACCGGATGTCCAGCAGCCCTCCAGACAGGGCTCCGCCCCCGCCCCATTCTTTAGAGTCTGGGGTGGAATTCGATCCTCCTCTGAGGGTGAGAGGCAGCAGGGGAGGAGAATATAACCCTCACAGTTCAGCCTTGTCAAGGACTTCCAGCTGCGATCTAGAAAAACTGCCTTCGCTAAGGACTCTCACTACTTCTTGGAGGAAGAAGGGAAAGCGGGAATCAGAATTGCATTTTTTTTTTTCAGTTGCCCACAAAGCTCAGGAAATAACAGCAGCCTATTATCTCATTTATAAAACTACAGGATAGCGTCCAACGGGGCACAAACAATGCAATCCACGATGGTTTACACACAGAATTTTCAGTATTTTCTATTTGCTATTAGCTTATTAGTTTTAACCCACGCAAAATGAAAAGATGTGTACTAACTTCACAGAATACCATTACTATCAACTTAATAATGGCTTCCCTAATCCACATCAGGTAATCTGGAAATAAAAAAAAAAAAAAAACACCTTTGAAGCAAGTGTGGGAGTTCCCTGCATCTTGAAAAGTTGCCCTTGCGTTTACTTAATCATCCCCCTGAGGGCAGTTTTCCCAGGAGCGTTGCCTGTACAATGTACACAGGCTGATTACATTTAAACCTTCCCTTCCAACGGACTGTGTTTCTCAAGGAAAAGTCTAATTTCACCAGACAAGCTGAATCCTGTCATTTTCGTCCTCTTGTTTATGTGTGTGTGGCGCAGGAGGGCGGGCGGGGGGAGGGGGGGTGTTGGAATCCACCCGTAACTATGTTGAAATAGGCCACACCTCAACCAAAATGCTAACCTAAAAAAAAAAAAAAAAAAAAAAAAAAGCAAACAGAAAGCACCCTCCTTCCTTTCTCCAGATTCACTTCGTGATTAGCATGAGTGTTTGCATCTGTGCAACCACAACTTGGAAGCGTGAGACAGACACGTCCCCGAACAACGACTGCCTTCCATTTAGAAAAATTTCACATCCACCTAAAAAAACATTTTTTTTTTCATCACTTCTGATTTATCAACTGTTCCCTCAGCACTAAAATCCAGCTATTTCTGGGGTGGAAGCACAAAGCCATTCAACATTTGTTACAGGAACAGATGAAGCTCCCCTGCCCCACCCTCTCCCCCAATTCCAGTTTCCCTCCTGCCTCTCCCATCGTGCACATCTGGCCAAGGAGAGAAGGAGCTCCGGCTCCGGATTCTACTAAGTGAACCCCTCCCGGAGTCTTATTTGAAAAAAGCAGTTGCTTCTCTCTCTCTCTCTCTCTCTCTCTCTCTCTCTCTCTCCACCCCCCCCCCCCCCCCACTCTCTAACGGTTTTCTTTAAACAAAACCCACCTCTCTTTCCCAACCTGTGGGGAGAAAAAAAAACACTTAAATTCAAAAAGAAGTGAATGAACAAGCAAAAAAAGGCAGTAGTAAAAGCCACAGCAAAAATAAACTGAAAAGCAACCCTCTATCCACCGTCACCCCCAAAAGACCAGCAAACAACCAACTAAGCAGACACAATTCAAGTCCTGAAGCAATTTTTTTTATCAAAATGGAAGAATGGAAAGCATCTGGCAAGCGCCGCCTGTCATTTCAAAGGTTTGTGGTGTTTCCTCCGTAAAGACTGTCCTCTCCAGGTGTGTTCCAAAGTCCCTGCTCCCTTCACACCTTCAGAGCAAGCACCCAGGTACTGCAAGATCGTGACAGCCCTGTCCTGCTGAGTTCCCTGGCCCTCCCCGCCGTCCAAATACGTTTCTCTGAACCTTATGGAAAATGTTGTCTCAGTATCCAACTTGTAGCCAAACGTTTCAAAGATTCGGTGCAAGGAATCACAGAAAAAAAAATTGAAAAGGGAAAAAGGAAAAGAAAAACTTAGATGAGGTCAGAAGAAGGAGAGGAGAGAGAATTCTCCGAGTTGCCCCACAGGGTTGGGAGCTGTCCTACCTGAGGGTCCCGGCGAAGGAGGTGCCTGGAGTGGCAGGAGCTGGCAGCTGCCCGGTCTGCTCTTCTGGAGGTTTGTGACCACAGTGAGGGGAGGGACCTGCCTCCCGAGGTTATAAGTTTCCTGCGCTGGTGTGCTGGGGTGTGTGATGGGCGGTTTCTTTTCCCTGTGTTTTAAAGGAGTTTCTATGAATCAGTCTGGCTTAAAAAAAAAAAAGATTTGTTGGTAAGCTACGCCCTTCTAGGTTGGCAGGCTGTCAAGAGAGGTTGGGAGTGAGCCATCAATTCAAAGAAGCCTGTTTAGGCTCCCTCTGACTCAGACACACAGACCACAGTGGAAAAAGGAGTGACATTGCTTCAAATGAGTAATAGGAGTCACACAAATAGATCTGTTTACCGAAGCCCATTCCTCGTTACCAGAAGGAAACCCTGGTTACCAAGGGGATAAGGCAGAACACAAGTTATATGCCCAAACTTCTTCTGGGAAGGGGGAGGGGAAGGGACAGCGTCCTGCCCATTGAAATCCTATTTGATCGGCCAAGGAGAGAGTCCCATGCTCCCTCTCCCATCAAATGCATCAGCTGCTGTTCACCATCAAGAATGATCAGATTTCTTTCTTATTTACTTCCCTGCCTGACTCAGGTGCACTGTCCTCTAAGGAGCGGCCCTGGAGGCCGAAGGGGACACGCCAAGAGCCCAGGTAAAGCTGCCTCTGAATGACGGCGCGCTGGTTGGACAGCAGGCTGATTTATCATTGCGCTCGGTGAATGCCCATGCCGACTCCACACAGTCGGGAGGAAGTGGCTGAGAACTTTGCTCTGTGATCTCCATGCACTAATCATGTGGACCTTGCTCTACAATTCGCTTTCCTGTGCTCGGCCAGAGCATAATTGGCACAACCCCCCTGCACCACTCCTCCCTCACTCAGCACTGGAGCCAGGAGGGGCCGGAGGAGTCATCTAATCTCAGCCAAGGCATTCCACTGGAAAGGAGAGCCCTGATGCCTGAGTTCAAGACCTGCTCTCCCCCTTATTATCTGTGCAACCATGGGCAAATCAACCTCTGCATGCCTCAGTTTCCTTGCGTATAAAATGGGGGTAGAAGGTTCCTATCTCATAGAATTATGGTGAGAAACATACAGAGAGCTTATAGCAATGCTTGGCACATAGTAAGCACTCAATTCAGTGTTAACTATAATGATTGTTGTGCTGAAGAAGAAACTCAGGCCCAGAGAGGTAAAGTGACAGATCCAAAGAGACACAGTTAATTAGCCAGAGCAGCTTGGTTCCAAATTTGTCACATCTAAGCAACTTTATTTCTATTATTCAACTCAAATTATTCTTATATAGTTACTTATTTATTCATTCATTCAACCAACATCTGTAGGGCACAACGTCCTAGGCACTGTCAGAGCATTGGGTCACAGATGTGAGAAAGATTTCTAGGAACTTAGATGCCATAAAAATATCAAAAACAGACTGGTGGCTATTCACCTAATATTGATACAATTAGGTGGTAAAATTATAGGTGAATTTTAGTTTCTTCTGTGTCATAGTTTCCAAATCCTCTGCAATGAACCTATACAACTTTGGTTTTTAGGGGAAAAAAATGTTAATGGAAAGGAGAGAATATTTTCTGAAGTAGATGATGGGGAAAACACCACACACACACACACACACACTGATTTGATGCCACAACTTCCCAAGTCCAAGAAGTCCAAGAACTGAATTCTGTCCCTGTCAGGATGAGACAGGGTAGATTTTTCATTAAAAACTGATGATGTGGCAGCAGATGGCTTCAGTTTCTCCCATCTTTCCTCACCTGCCTCCCCCATCACTTGTTTGATAATAAAAATGCCTGTTTGAGAGGAGCCACTCCCAGCAATAGGTTGGTCCCTGTGATCTCTGAGCAGCCTAACCCTCAGGGAGGGCAGGATGGTGAGGCCCAGGAACCCTCTTGGGCTATAAGAACAGAATGACACACATTCTCTCGGAGCAGCATTCTACCACTCCCCCTGGCCTTCTCCCACCCTTCTGTTTGCCTTTCACCCCCAAGGCCTTCTGCCAGTTTCAAACTCTCTTCCCACTGCCTGGCAATGGGGTGAGCCAGGGATCCACCCTCTTGCATATGGTTTCTCACCATAATTCTAAGGGAGTAGATAACATAGTCTTCCTAATGGACCTAATACGTCTCTCCTTCCAAGTACATTTGGAGATGTAGGGTTTGGAAAGAAAATGTTAAATGCTTTGGCTCTTAAACACACACACACACACCCACACACCCTCACACACAGAGCACATAAAGCTAAGTTGTGTAAACATTTTTTTTTAAATAAATGCCAGTCCAGGATCTCTAGAGGCTCATAATTAACCCTTGAAATGGTTAATTATGAGCTCATTTTAAAAAGCAAAGTTATCAAGTCTGAGGAGGAAGCTGGACTTGTTCTGGCTGAGGCTCTGGTCCATTGTGCCTCTGGACGGGATTAAAGCAGGAAGACTCTTTCTTTCCATGGCCGTGAACTGGACAATTTTAAGTCTGCCGGCAGACAGCGAAGGGCCCAGGGTCTAAAACCACATGGGGCTGGAGAATGCAGCTCTGCCTGGTGTCTTCTCAGTCCATTCAAACAAGTAGGGGTCATCTGCCTTCCTGCTGTGCTCCCGTTCCCCTCCTTGGGAAAGTGGATTAGACACATTCGCTTCCCGTATGAGTAAAGAACTGGGCAAAGTTTCATCTGACCCCAATAAAGCCATATACTCTTGGGAAGGAATGTCCCTTCTTGCCCAGTGCCACAGTGCTGCTCAGACATGGCAATATTTGCCCCTCCTTCTGAAGCAATAAGAATCAACTTCTGGCATGGTGCCATCTGGGGCAGATTTTCAAGTATGAACTGGCGTAAATGCTTCCAGTGAATGTAGGGATCAAGGCCTGTTAATGACTAGATATAAGGAGAACTCTCCTAAGGTAGGTCTGGCCCCCCAATGGCCCCTAGGAAAGAAAACTAAGAAGAGCTTGAACTTGTTTTTGCTCAAACTCAATTAGCCGAAAAGAATCTCAAACCTGCTCCCCAAAGCTGTGATATGTGCAGGGAATGTCAATGTTCATATTAGCAACCACTGCTTGAAAGGTAAATTGATTAAAAATGATAAATAGCATTTTTCCAAGTGTTCCTTGCCACTCCTGTTTGAAATTTGAGAACTTACCAGAAATTTCATCTTCCTTCCTGTCACCTCTTTCTGCTATGCACCTCTCTTTATTTCTCCCACAGGCTGTTTCTTCCTGCTTTTATTGTTTGCTTTCTTAAAAATCCTTTCAGCAAGATGTGATTTTAATGTAATTTTACAAAATGAGAAATCTCTAAAATCCTTTTAGTCTTCCCTTGTCTCTTAGCGAGCTTGTCCCAAAACTGCTTCTGAAAGATAAACCTGATGAAACTGCAAGTTTCCAAGATGACGGGCCCTTGGCCTGAAATTTCCAGCTGAGTGGAAAGTCTCCATAACAAAGTGCTATGATGTACGTGGTTGTAGAAGAGACACGGCTGCGTTGAAGAAGACATCTGAATCTCGGCAGGTGAAATTAGCCCACCCTGCCACCTTGGAGAGTTGCCAAATTAATATTAATTGCTGTAATCAACTTGTTCAGGCAGTTAGGATGTGTATGGATGGCTGAAATGGCTAAAAGAACAGACCTCCCAACCTATGTCTACATGGCTATGGCTTCATAGCCAGAGAAGAATAACAAGAAAAAATATTAATTTTTATTAAAATGTTCTATTATTTTATGTTAACGATTACTCATTTATTTCAGCCCTTTGTATTCAGCATGTCTCTATCAAAATAAATCTACGTTTCTATGAAAATTGAAGCTTTGGGGGTTTTTTTTGCGGCCCACATAAACTTAAACCTTGTTTCTGGCTTGTGTTAGCCTTTGAGTTTGGCATGCTTGATGTACATGCTGCATTAACATCTGCTATTATCATACACAACAGGTCACAGTGTCCCCTCTAGCTCAGCCCCACAGCTTCCCATGTTAATAAACCTAGATCTATACTGTTCTTTGTAATGGCTACAAGTATTCTGTTACATGCATCTACCATAAAGTATTTTTTAAATTCTCTATTAATGGACAATAGATATTTATGTTGCTTTGATTTTTGTCACCATAAACAATACTATCATGGAAATTCTTGTACATAACATATCACACATGTAATGACAAATTTGCTCTCTTATTGAATATTTTATGCCCCATTCACTAGATTGGCATGTAGTATAGATTACATCACTCAATTGTGTGCAATCTTAGAAAATTTACATAAGTACTCTGGATCCTAGTCTATGCCATCTATGGGATCTTTTTTTTTTTTTTTTTTTTTTTTTACTAGTGGCTTATAAAAAAC
This sequence comes from Eptesicus fuscus, assembly GCF_027574615.1. Taxonomy (NCBI): domain Eukaryota; kingdom Metazoa; phylum Chordata; class Mammalia; order Chiroptera; family Vespertilionidae; genus Eptesicus; species Eptesicus fuscus. The sequence goes on from NC_072479.1 coordinate 83,349,396, forward strand.
AAAAATTTATTTCTTGCAGTCTGGAGGCTGGGGAGTTCAAAATCAAGGCTCTGGCAGATTTGGTATCTAGTAAGGACTTCCTGGTTCATACATGGAACCGGAACCCAAGCCCAGATGCCTGCTGCCACAAAAACTAAACTCATGAAACAGATGCTGGTAAAAAAGGGAAAGTGGTTTACTCAAGTGCCAGTCCCCTGAGGAGATGGGGGACTCTTGTTGCAAAGCCCATTCCAGAATTTCATGGCAGACAGAGGTTTCTAAAAGGAGGGAGAGAAAAGGCAGAACAAAGAAATCAAGGGGAGGGGGTTGAAAAATTCTCTGCGTGCAGGCTAGCACAGTCCATTCTGATACGGATCTCAAAACTGGTCAAGTGATGATCTGGTGTGCGTCATCCTGGTCTTCATCATCCTGGTTCTACATCATCCTGGTTTTACATTTGAAGGTCAACAAATCTTCCAGCGCTGGGGTGATTGAAGGTCAGAGTCTGCATCTTCTGAAGTTAGTTCCTAGGATTAACAACAGGAGTTGATTCTCTCATGGTTCTAGAAGACAGGAGAAGAAAATCTGCATCACTGGGCTAAATTCAGAAGCTGCCCCTTACAGTTCCTAGTGGCTGCAGGCATTCCTTGGCTTGTGGCTGTGTCACTACAACCTCTGCCTCTGTCATCACATTGCCTTCTCCTCTTTTTTCTAGTCCTCATGATCTTGAGGGTTCCTTTTAGTATTAAAATTTATGATAGTCACTTTCCCAATTCTAATAACTCATGCAAAGCATTTATAACTGGATGCTAACCAGCTCTAACTCTTCCTTCTCTTTTTAACCTCATCAACAGTGATCAATGATCAACAGGTTATACTAATGTCCTTCTGATCTTCCATCTGAGAACATGAATCCAAATGGGACTGCTGAACCCTAAATATATAGGGCTGGGTAGTTGCCAGGAATGTGAGATTTTTAAGATTCTTTAGTTCTGGCTAAATTCCATGGACTGCTTCATTAGTGTTCTCAGATTGACCACACCCATTTCCCAAAATTCCAGGCACATGGCATCATTTTACTCTCATCATATGCCTTAATCCCATGGCTCAGCATGTGTCCCATAATGTCTAGCCAATTGCACAGGATGGAGCCCACACTGAACTCAGAGAGGCCACAAGACATGTGCCAGTGATCTGTCCCTGATGAGCTTATAGCTCCTTGCCTCCTGGTACTGTGCAGTACCCTCATCAAATTGAGTGCAGTGAAATAGACAAGTCTGGGCTGGTGGGGCTCTTGCCAAGGAATTTCCAGCTTTAGCTCAGAAGCAATAAAATGCAAGGTCCGTGCTAGTTGGTGGCAAGATGACAGCTGCACAGATTCCTTAACCCCGTGCTGGCTGGCTGATGGGCGGGGCAGGGAGGGGTTGACTCACTGGGCACTGGCATTCAGACTGTCTTCAGCCTGCTGAAGGGGTGCCCATGGATTCAGGTCCAGAATGGTATTGACTCCAAGAGAGAGGCCTGCTACAAATAATAACAACAACGGTTAAAAATTTACATTTGCATAGTATCTTATGGACATACATTTCTTGTATTTTAACCTCTTTTTAAGAAAACATAATGGAAGAGTAAACTTGAAGCTCAGAAAGACCTAATTTCTTGACCAAGGCCACAGAACCATTAAGGAAAAGCATTTAGCTTTCTTAGGTGTTTTTATTTTAACTCTTTCTTTGCTGAAACTTTTCTCTTTCCTCTACATTGCTTACCTTTTTGTGGCTTGTGGAAGCTACAAAGTGTCTGCTGTAGATCCAGGGTGGTCCAAAAAGGTAGAGGATTCCCAGTATGTGAGGTGGTTTTGAACTACTCCATTTGGTCTTCTATATACTCAAGGAGCAGCTTGTAATTCCAAGATATCCCTCCCCACAACCTGCACCCGTGTTCTCTGAGTAGGCAAACATCTGGGTTCTTTGCATGCCTGCCAATCTGATGAGAAACAACCCTTCCTAGGGAAATTTGGTTGAATATCCTACTCTAGCTACCAAATTCAATTTCATGAACCAGCTCAAGCTTCCATCCCAGGCACCCTTTGGACATACTAGAAACTTTCCCCCAGAAAGAACTCTTAGTTAAAGACAAAGAATTAAAGATTATAAGAGCTTTATGACAGAAGGTGCACATCTGATGAATGGTCAATGGATAGGATTTAAGAATTTATCTTCTCAAAAGAGAACACAAATTGGTTTCAGAGTATGTAGAGGGGCTGCCATCTATGGGATTTCAAACAGTGATAATTAGAACTTGGGCAAGGCACGTAATGTCCTGTTTGGGACAGTGGATGTCTACTTGCCACGTTAAGGAGCTGCCATGCTGTGGACAAGCCACCCTAAGGGAATGGAGAGGCTCAGGCGATGAAGAGCACAGCCCCACTTAAGAGAGAACTAGAGGGAACATTCTCCTGGCTCAAGCACTTAGGCTACAGCAAAGTAAGGCTACCTAAGGGTAGGAGTCCTTCTTTATTCACAGGTGCATCCTAAGCAGCTATAACAGTTCCTAGCACTTGGTAGGCACCCAGTAAACATTTGTGAGTGAATGAAACAGAACTTTCTAAAGGATTTCAAGAAAAAATGTGGGGTATCCTCCGGAAGTAGGTAGAGTGATTAACAGCATGTAGTGTCCCCTTAACCCACCAAATAATAATAATACCTGAAAGAAAGCAGATCATTCATCACAACAGTGGTGAGTAAACTAAAAAAGTAAGCACAGGCTCACTTTACAAATATTGCAACACACAAGACAGACAGCAAATGGGGAGGGACCTGGGGAAGCTATGGACAAAGGCGGTAGCACATCTGCTACACTCTCAGCGATATACCCACTTATTCTGGCCATCTTAATAGAGGACAAACGGAAAACATGACTGCAAGAAAGGAATGTCTCATAAAAGTGAGCAAGCCATCTGGGCTTTTAACTGCCACAGAACTAAAAGCATCACAGAGGGTATCTGATCACAGAAATTGCAGCGTTGGAGATAAGGCTCAGCTCAAGTAATTCAAAATCAGATTCATGATCTCCCATGTGCACTTCTCCTATATTTCTCATTAGCAGAGCCTTCCCTGGCACCCCACTTCCTAAGACTGGAGGAGTCTTTTGTGCCCCCAAATCTCTCTGTGCTTACCCTCCAACAGACCTCCTCGCAAAATTCTGGGCTCCTTCACAGCAAAGTACTATTTCAGTCCTTGATGTATTTCCACTCCTAACACAATACCTAACCTACAGTAGATACTCAATAAACACTTGTCCAAAACTTAAATGAGTTAACAGCTCCATTATCCACCCAGTCCATTTAGACTCCTCCCTCTGCCACCCTCCATGTCCAAAGCCACCAAGTTTGATTTAACCCATTTAAAATTTATTTTAGGCCTAACTCCTCTTCTTCATGCCTACTGTTATGGCCTTTGCTTAGGGATTCTTTTGTCTATTAAACTATTACAGTGGCCTCCTAATACTGGTCTACTTGCCTCAAAGCACTCTCTATCCCAAGATGTACCCTTTACTAGAGGTTTTGAACTAGCAGGTATACACATAACCTGTTTGGCCCTGAAAAGGTCCTAAAAGTAATCTAAATTAGTTTTCTACATTTTAAGATTAAGAAATTTCAAATAAAATTTTGTTTTTCCAAATTTTATTTTTTTAAAAATCAGAGAAACTGGCAACAAAGAGACTTCATTCCCACAGGGCAACACTAAACCATGAAGAGCTGGGGGTGGTGCGGGGAAGGGGGTGCGTGGAGCCTGATACCTTCAGCAGGGACATCGCCTCCTTCCCACATGGCCTGGTCTCTTGGCTTTAGGGGCCTGGTTCCCTGTAGGCATTGGGGTTTATGGGTCCTGCTGTTTCCTGCCACCAGAGTTATCTGTATAAAACACAGATCCTTACCAAAAAGGATCACATGACTGCAATCTAACTTTGCTGGGGGAAAAAATCATGCTATGCAAGGCCCATCACCCACTGGCCCCATCCACCTTTCAAGCCTATGCCCTCCTTTTACCCACCCTTCACCTTAAACGGGGTGGGTATTTTCTCATTTCTGAGGCTTTGCTTAAGCTCTAGTCTCCAGTTTGAGTGCCAGGTGTTGTGATGTAGGGGTAGAAGATTGTGCTGAAATCAGACTGCTTAGGTGCAAACCCTCTCTAAGCCTTCATTTCCTCCTTTGTAAAATGCGGATAATACTGGTTGACTCCTCATGGGGTTATTGGGAGTGGCAAATAAATAATAGTTGTAAGGTTCCTAACATGGGGCCTCACACATAGCAAGGGCTTAACGAGTGATACCTGGGTTGTTGTTGTTGCTGCTGTCCTGCCCTTCTCTCTCTGAAGAAATGCTGTTCTACCTCCATAGCCAGTTCAAATGTCACCTTCTCAGTGAGGCCTCCTCCAGCCCTCTACCCCACCCTAAGCAGAATGAGTAATCCCTCCCCAGGATCCAGAGGGTTCTGCACCTTCCTCTAGGATGGCACTGACCACACCATCTCACCCTTAGCTGACCCTTGTCCATTCCTCTGTGCACCACTCACTCCCTAAGGGCCAAGGTGTACATCTTTGGACACCCAGGGCCTGGACACTGTAGGTACTCAGTGTTGCTTAAATTAGTTGGGTTGGAGGTAAAGACAGAAACAACCAGAGGGTCAAACAATTGTTTCCCAGAGTCCTATACACCAAAGATTGTCATGGGATGCCATTTGCCACCTGAACGTAGTCAATAAAAGACAACAGAAAGGAAATAGGAAACATTCAGAGCATTAGAGCAAGCCATGTCACTTAATTATCTGACTTTTGTTTCTCTGAGCCTCAATTTTCCCATCTGTATGATGGAAATAATAATGCTTTCCCCACCTCACTGGAATACATGAGATCTAATGAGGGTAAGATAGGTGAAAACATTTTCCCAACTACAAAACCTTCGTTCCAGTGCCTGGCCCAGCCTGCGACCCTTATTTAGTATGAGAATTGGAAGGTACAAAAATGAATTTCCTATAGGACCTGGATTACTAAAAGAGTTATAAAGTGTGGGTGGAAAGGCAAGAAATTAGCCCCCAAAACAAATACCAAAAACCCATGATGAGACTTCACTGAGACGATGGGCTTGGTTTGAATTCCAGCTTTTTCACTTTGAAGGACTCTGGGCAAATTCTTAACCTTTCCAAGCCTCACTTCTTTATCTCTAAAATGAAGAGAATAAAACCCATCTCAGAAAGGACAGAGCATACGTAGGAACCTTGAATACTACTTGCTATCAAGGCTCTCAATAATGGCTGCAGACTTGCTGAGTGATAATCAATGAGCACTGGATATAAGCAAACTAGAAATACCAATTTGAATTTAAGAATGACATTAATAACATTAGAATGAAGGCATAATATGTATTTTCTTGATTTGGGATGGAGGGGACTTGAGTGTTCAAAGCCCTCTACCTAAATCAAAGCCCTCCGTAGCCCTGTTCCTGATCACTCACCTGGATCTCTGTGGTCACTTCCTATCTTGTCTCCCCACTCCAGGCACCCTCTCCTGATTCTTCTCGCTCTTCTCAGAGTGGCTTTCCAAAATTACCATGGCGCTCCTCTCTGGAAAGCAGTTCAATGGCAACCCATCATTGCTAGAATATGGACCCACTACTTGGCCAGCATGTGAGGCCTTTCACAGTCAGATCCTGCCAATCTCACCAGTCCCATCCCTCACCAACATGTCACCCCACTTCTCATGCCTCATATCCCAGCCACATGGTTCTAACACATTCCTAAGCCTTCAATGTCCTGCTGTGTTGAAATTCCCTTTCCCTCCCACCTGGTCTCCAAGACTCAGCTTGGGCATCAACTTCTCCAGGAAGACACCCTCCACTCAAGCGTGGATTTGGCTCCCCTCCGAGGAGCTCCCACAGCCTCTGAGCACCCCTGTCTTGACACTCATCGCAAGGAAACACAGTATCCATTTACTTGTCTGTCTCCCTCTTTCCATCAGATGGCAAGATCCTGGAAGGCAAAGATGGTCTTTTGTGTTTGAATCCTCACAAATTACCAACCATGCCTAAGCACATTGGGGGTTCTATTATTTTTATTGAACAAAATATGTTTATAAGTTAATAGATGATTGTAAAGATGTACTATAAATAAGTTAATCTCCCTGCCCCCTCCCAAAAAAATCACTTGTCTCCTGTCTTTAGGAACTCATATACATATACAGAGACCCTGTAGCAGTATGTTCTGAATTTTGACCCTACAACTTACTAACTGTGAGGCCTGATCATATAATGTAACCTCTCTAAGGCTGTTTCCTTCTCTGCAAAATAAACATAATAAGGGTACATGCTTCATAAAGATTTTATGAGAATAAGACAAGGTGATTCAGATAAAATACAGTGCCTCGCATGTGATAAGTGTTCAATAAATCTTTAAAACAAATTAAGGGTTAAGAAGTCTTAGTAGCTGCCTTGTTGATAATGAATCAGCAAGCAGCTGAAAGCCTGTCTGCTAGACCCATGGGACACAAAAGAGAGGTCCCAGTCACCATCATGAAATGGAATCCAGATCACACATGGGAGGCACAGTGCACAAAGCAGCAGAAATGCTTGTCCCAGGTGCTGGAAGGCACACCTGAGCTCAGTGGTGAGCATGCCCCTTGGCAAAGTGGCTGGAACACTCCAGAAGCAAATGTGGCCATTGCAGCAGCTCCTGGTCTTCCTATCTCCCTCCGGTGTTAGCCTCTATCACACTCATGGACCTTTAATTTGCTCTGAAGCACTTAGCTCTCTCCATCCCATGCTTTACTTCCCAACCTTTTGAGTGCTTTCTGGCCTTCTTGACTCACTTCCCATGCAGTCCCTCAGGCCATAGGCAGGCCACTTTTAAAAGCCTGAAGCGTCTCATAGTGTCACAGTTGGCTTTATCAGGATTTTATCGTATGGCCTTTGAGTACTCACATGGATGAACTGTCAGGATCAATAAGAGAGGGGAAGAAATAGTGCCTGGGGAGGGTGGAAGTCCCTGGGCCAGCTCTCCCAGGTCCCATCCTGAGTGTCCCTTCTCAGGGAAGGACTGATAGGCAATCATCAACTCTGTGATGCTAGCAAACTAGCTTGTGCCTTCTGGTAGGAAGGTTTCCAGGAATTCATGGCCCCTTGGCTGATGCCTGCCTTAGACCTACACCTTAGTCAGCCCCATCTACCTTCTCACTGCCTCATCTTGACTCCCTTTCCCATCAGCAGCCCCGGGTCCTAGAAGTGCTCTCTGCCCTGGTGGCTCCAGGTCGGAGTGTACAATCCAACAACACCCCCAGTGTCTAGTCACCAGGGCACATCACTTAACCTCTCTTTGGCCCCCTTTTAGTCACTTGCCCCAGGCAGAAAGCTCTACAATAAAATATGAGTTTGACTACCATTAGCACTCCTCAGACTTATGACGAGATCCCACAACAACCGTAGGGTGCCCATCATTTTATTTCACATAGTTATGCGATATCATGATAATCATAATAATGGGTACGACTTTCTGCATGCTTTATGTGTACCTTACAACAACCCTGTTTCTTTTAAAGGTGGTATTTCCAATTTAGAGATGAGGAAACTGAGGCTCAGAGAATGAAGTAACATGCCCAGTCACAAGGTAAGTGGCCAAGCAAGATTTGAATCCATGGCCTTCTGGCTGAGGGCAGAGCCCTAGTTTTTTGCCCTTGCCACCTCCCCACAAACTCTGCTAGAGTGAGGGACACCTCCACACCCATGCAACCTCCCAGTCCCAGAAGCAGCGATGGAGATGGCCGGACATCCCTGCTAATGCATCTACCCAAAGGGAATAATTAGGCAATATCATTACTTTTCTTCAAAGTGTGTAACAGGAGACACAGGAAAAACATTTATTGCAGTTTACAGCATTTCAGTATAATGATATCAATTTTGTCTCTCTCATTTCTTCTTCCTACTAAAGTTTTCTCTATTTTCAAAGGTTTAGATCTAGCCTCACCCCTGCGTGCATTTCCTCTGGCTACTCACTGAGCGGCTCTTCTGCTTCCAGTAAAGTACTTACCCAGCCTGGACCATGCAATTTCAATACTTTTTGTCTTTCATGCTTTTGCTCAAATGTCATCTTCTCGGTAGTAACTTTTCTGGTCACCTATTCTAAAATTGCAGCCCCTCCCCAACACTTGCTATCCCCCTTCGCTGCTTTATTTTTCCCCTAAGCACTTACACCACCCAGTATATACATTCTATTGACTCCTCCTACTTATTCCCTGCCGCCTGCATTAACGCCCAAGCTCCCTGAGGGTAGGCTTTTCTTTATGCTTTTTTTTCACAGCTGCCTTTCCCAGAGCAGTGTCTAGTAGGTGCTCAGTACTTAAATGCTTGGTGTGTTTTATTTGTAGTTTATTTCAGCTAAGTTAGTTCTTCCTCTTTAAATAACTATGAAGTTCTCAAAGATAGTAACCAGACCATATATGTCTTCTGTCTCCCCATAACACTTGCAGAGGTGCCAGGCACGTAAATAGAAGTTATTTTATTTTAAAATATATTTTTATTGATTTTAGAGAGAGGAAGGGAGAGGGATAGAGAGATAGGAACATCATCAAGAGAGAAACATTGATCAGTTGCCTCCTGCATGCCCCCTTACTGGGGATCGAACCCACAACCCTGGCATGTGTGCCCTGATTGTGACCTTTATTCATGAGCTGACACTTAACCATTGAGCCACACTGGCTGGGCTAGATAGAAGTTATTTTCAAACCCACTTGCCTTTAATTTATTTTTTTAAGAAGAGAATTATTTTTCTCTTCTCCTTCTCCCTAATGCTAAGTGTGGGATTCTGCATGTTGTACAAATTCTGGTGCCTGCGAGGTTCAGGGGAGAATGCACATGCCCCAGAGCAGCAGGAGTGACTGGCTCAAACCGCAGAGAGGTTTGCCCCAGCCTTGCCTTTAGGAGCCAGGGTGGGTGTGTGCTGCCTGCACTGTGCACAGGCTGTGCCCAGGGAAGTGGCTGGTTTCCATGGCAATCTCACCCTCTGTGTGTCTGTGTGTGCACACGTGTGTGTACAAGTACGTGTGTGACGAGCCAGCTCTGCCTGATTCACAGTCCTCCCGAGCTGGGCTGGCTCTTCGGGGAGCACCAGGTGTTGAAATATTGAGGGAAGGGCCGGCCTTGACCCTAAGAAAATTCTCCAGGTGCCAAGTCCAAGGATTAGTTCCATTTGCCACCACCCAAATCAGGCCACGAGTTGCCGTGGGTAGACAGTGAAATCATCTTTTCTTCTGGTTTTGGTGGTTACTATTTTTAACTGTGTTGAATGGCCAGGAAGAACCTGAGGGGAAGGTAGCCAGAGCAGCAAAGACCAATTTCCTGGCTCAGGATCCTCACAGCCCAGGCAGTTTCCTGTTTGCCAGAGGAGAGCTGAGGGGCACGGGATGGGGGTGGTATTCCCTTACAGTTGGAAGGTTTTACAGCACTTTGAGGAAGAGAAAAAAGAAATCCTCATCTCTGCCCAGGCTCAGTCCTTGTGTCAATTATTTTTTCTGTTGGGTTAGGACAGGACAGGTTGGTGAGCAGGAGGGAGCAGAAGAAGGAAGGAGAACAGAATTGGTGTGTGTGTGTGGGGGGGGGGGGCGGTCTGTAACAGGACAGGATGTACTTAAAATTCTCCCTGTCTATTATCCATCCAAAAACTGGCCTCTTCATGGGTGTAGGAGGCCACTGTGACTTCTCCATATTTATAGTATTTGGAAGAATTGTGGAACGCAAGTCTAACAGTGTATTTTAAATGAAGCTAAATGAAATGCATTCCTAGTCCATGGGAAAGTTCTTCGTATTTTTGGTTTGTTTGTTTGTTTTTGGATATAATGTGATGTGAAGAGTTGGTGCTGGCTGAAGCATCATGGATAATCACACAGTGTGTGAAGCTGATGTGAGTCTGGGTGGGAGCTGGGTGACCCAGACTGGAATTGGGCCCCTTAGAAACGATCCAGTCACTCAAACCATTCCCAGATCTTGGAGCCCCCTGGAGCAGGGTATAGCTCCAGGATCCTACCAGTTCTCAACCTACCACGTTTTCCAAAGGTTTTTTTGTTGTATTTTTGTTTGATGACCTGATTCTCTCCATCCACAGTAGCCCCAATGCAACTCTCTATCCACCGAAGTTCTCCAAGGATCAGGGCTTATTAGGGGTCGAGATTCTGAAATCAGCTTGCAGAAGTCATGAACTCAAACCTGACAATCTGTTTCTTCTGCTTCCATCTTCCAATTATATCATGGAATTTTCTATGTCTAAACCCTAAAATATGTTTATATTATTTTCTAAAAAGTATACAGACCTAATTGAGCTTCACTGGCCCATGTGGATGTCTATAGGTACACCTTCTTTACTGATCTTGGTTCCCTCATTTGTAAAAAAAGGATATTGGATATTGAACTAAGGATTTTTCCAGCTCAAAAATCCCAAGATTCACCAAAAATACATTCAGTATCACTCCTCCAATTCCATAGCCTTTTTTATTCTGAATCCTACTAATTGTTCCTCTGCCTTACTTCCTATTTTGAGGTGTTTTTCTCCATTCCAAATGTATCAACACTAGTTCATCTCCAAGCTTCTTCATCTAGACGACTAGAGCTGTCTTCTGAGGGATTGCTTTGGCTTTCATTGTTTTCTTCTGTGAAGTGATACCACAAGAATAACTGGTTTCACAGATCATTTCATATCTGATTCAAGGACCTGTATATGGCCCCTTACTTTCCCACTCTACACACCCCTTAAACCTCATTATCACCTGATTTAGCATGACATAGCCCTATGGCTCCAATCATGTTCATGTATTACCCAGCCCTCCATTCACCTTGAAGATTCCTACCCCTTTATATCATCAATAACATCTCCATGTGGCCTCCCCTACTCTCCAAACCAATCTTCACTATCCTCCATACAAACTAGGGCCATGATAGCACTGCCTGGAGACTGACACCCATTCCCTTCCATGCTCCCTTCATCCTCTTTTCTTTGCCATTTTGATAACATACTCCATGTCATTCTCTAGTGGCTTCATGTTTATTTAATGACCCTTCTCTAAGGGAAAACGTCCAAAAAGGGGATCCTGGGAAAGGTGTGGCCTTCTCTCCTTTATTTGCAGTTAATTTTTAAAAGCACATGAAAAGACACTTTTCTAAAAGTTTATTTTGAGGGCTCAGAAATTAAACCCCTTTTCTCCACAGTCTTTTTGGATTAAGTAGTCTTCTCCACGACATAAGTAAAGTTTTCTGTGCAACCTCCAGAAAGACCATTTCTCATGATAAGACAGACTGCAGAGTTATACTGTGACTTTCAGAGGACTAGTTCTATACCCCCAGGATGGTCTGCCAAGCTCCAGGAGCACATTGGAGCACATCTATGGTCACCCTTGGAAGCAACAGCACTGCTGGTGCCTCACATTTGTGTCGGTGTGCCTCAAGTACTCTATGGAAGGAGGCACATTGAGGGAGGGTATCAACCTCCCTCAACCATGCTTCCACTGTATACATACATAGACTTGTCCTCTGGTGGCCGAGAGAGGTTGTTCTTGAAGGTGTTGGGGGCATGCCCAAGAAAATAAACTTGAGGGGAAATGATTTATACATTTTTAATAGAAACACTATCTTATTACAAGTTCTAGAATGAATATCGCATTGTCAATTGTTCAATTAAATGAGTATCAGGTCCTTGATCCTGTTTTATCTCACTCTGATAACTCTAGCCCTTTGTTCCATCACACAGAGCCTAGCAGTTACAGATTCTGCATCTCCAAGAGCAGGGTCATGAACCTGAAAGGAATCTCCCCAATCGGGTTCAGCTACAGAATTAAATCAATCTACCCACTGAAAAGGGTGGTGGCAGGTTCACACACCTATGGCAAAAGTCATTCTAAGGGAAACGTCTACTTTTTTTTTACCTGAAGTTATTCTTTTAAGGTAGAGGGGGTGATTTCTAACCTTTCAAGCTTTGACATACTTGTCTCCTTTTTTTCACTTCATCACACCACCTATGAGACATATAGGCATCATTATTTTTATTAATAAAATGAATTCAAATAGATTGGTTTGGGCATTTGAGGATTTCTTGAAATCACAGAAGGCCTCTTGGAGTAACCTGAATCAAAACTAATATCCTTGGAGATGAGGCTCTGGAATCAGACAGAGCAATTTAATCTGATTTCTAGCTACACTGTCTTGGGCAAGGCATTCAGCCTCATTGAGCCTCAGTTTCCTCATCTGCAAAATGGAGACAATACTATCTAGCTGATTGGGTTGTAAGTAACAATAAATGTGATCAATGTAAGTAAACTGCTTGGCACATAGGCATGCAAAAAATGTAGATGTAATCTAATAGATTAATATGAGAGGACCAGGTGCCACAGCATGCTGAAAAGAATTTATGGATGGAGAGCAGTCATTTCTGAGGCATTTTCTCTAGCTCAAGTTACCAAAAGATAAGAAAGAACACATACACGCAAGAGGGCAGAGCTAAGCATAACAGACAGGTTTACCTGAAAGGTGGAGAGCAAGTCAACAGAAAGGAACATTCCAAATGACATTACATCCTTTGGATTCCAAAAACAAGGGCTGGGTTTTTAACTTTAGTCACTGCTGAGGTATGATTTGCTACAAAGGACACCGCTGATAACCTCTCTCCAGCAGGGACCTGCATTGTGATAGGAGAAAAGCCATTTGCCTTCTCTCTGAAAAGACCAGCTAGAATCAGGGAAGCAAGTGCAATGGATCTATGCACCCCTATGTTCGCTGCAGCGTTATTGACAATAGCCAAGATGTAGAAGCAACCCAAGTGCCCATCAATAGGCAAGTGGATTCCAAAGCTGTGGTACAGACAGGGTGGGGCAAAAATAAGTTTACAGTTGTTCATATGGAAAATAATACAATAATTAATAAATAATAATATAAGAATAAACTCTATATTTTGTGTCCTCACAACTGTAAACCTACCTTTGTCCCACCCTATATATACAATGGAGTATTATTTGACCATAAAAATATGGAATCTTAACATTTGTGATAGCATGGATGGACCTAGAGGGTATTATGCTGAGTGAAATAAGTCAGTCAGAGAGAGACAAATACCATATGATTTCATTTATATGTGGAATCTAAAGAACAATGTAAATGAACAGACAAAACAGAACAGATTCATAGATACAGAGAAAGGTTGATGGTTGCCAGAAGGGAGGAGAGTTGGGGGACTGGGTGAAAAGGTGAAGGGATTAAGAAGTACAAATTGGTAGTTTCGAAATAGTCACGGGGATGTAAAGTACAGCACAGGGAATGTGGTCAATAATATTGTAACAACTATGTATGCTGTCAGGTGGGTACTTGAAATAGCAAAGGAACACTTTGTAAAGTAAATGATTGTCTTAACACTATGATGTACACCTAAAACCACTACAAAATAATATTGAATGTAAACTCTAATTGAAAAATAATTTTTTAAAAAATTTTTAAACACCATCTCTCCTGGAGTAGAATTGTGACTCAGTGAGGCAGTGTGGGGAAAGCCTAGATAAGAAGGCAGAAGACAGTCTGTATGACCCTGATGCTTGTGCAAGATATAATGATTCAAGGCCTGTGGTGCAGCATTTGGGGCAAAGGAGGCTCATGGTAGTAGCACCAGGCTCACTGGAATTTTTTTAAAAGATGATGAATACAACCAACTCACAAGAATTAAATAACTTGCCACCACAAATGCCAAACAGAATCTATTTGATTCAAAGGCATGAAATACACCAAGTTTGTAGTTAAAAGTCAGAGTGAAATGTATACATATTTTAAACCACAGACTGAACAAAACCTAGCTTACTTATCCTCTTAAGCTTTAAACCAATTCTAAGTGGTTTAAATTTAAAGGAGTACATTCTAGTGTGTCAGGACAGAATCAATTTTACAAAATGGAATCAGGTACTAATTGAATATCAAAATTTGCTCAGAATCAGGCTTAAACAGTAGCTTGAAAATTCAACTCCAATTAGAATAAAAGAAAAGGAAATAAAGAACTAAAAATTAGCCAATAGTGATGATGATGATGATGATGATGATGATGATGATGATGATGTTGGTGGTGATGATCATGATCATAATACTACTGTACTTCCTGATACTTGATTCCCAGATCAATGACATATATCCATGTACCAAGGGTGCACTGATGCATTCCCCTTGCAATGATCTCAGAACCTTTTACTTGGGTAATCTACCTTCTGACTAGTGTGAGCTTTGAGAAATGTGTTGAGCTGCAGATCACAGAGAAAATTAGGTCCCACATAAGAAAACAGAAGGTAGTTAGTAAACTTGTACACATTGGTAATTATTAATTGTACAAGAGGCCCGGTGCATAAAAATTCATGCACTGGAAGGGGGGGGGGTCCCTCAGCCCGGCCTGCCCCCTCTCACAGTCTGGGAGCCCTCAGGGGTGGGAGGCAACCTGGTGATCAGGGGAAGGCGACGCCCCATCACACCTCTGCTGCTGTCACTGCCAGCAGCGCAAGCCTCGGCCAGATCTGGTACCTGAGCCTCAGGTGGCCCTGGGCGGCTGGGCAGCCAACATCCGAGGCTTGCCTGCACCTCGGGCCATCTCTGGGCAGCTGGAGGCTAAAGGGACTGGGGGACTCTGGAGGCAGGTGCGCGGAGCGGTGCCTGCCACCCCAGCGGGGCTGAGGGGACTGGGTGCCGCCATCTTGTGGCTGTGGGCGCTGCCATCTTTGAGGGCATGGCAGTCAATTAGCATATTCCCTCCTTATTGGCTGTGGGCACCACCATCTTAGCAATGGCATGAGTGTCAATTAGCATATTCCCTCTTTATTAGATAGGATTATTAGCATATTGACCAGAGCTTATGACTTTTGCATGTGTGATCGGTATACAGGTATTGTTACATTTGCACATGTTTGAATGACACAAATAATTAGCAACTTACATTTACTGATTTTGTTGGTATATGTTCTTTAAATACTGACAGCCTTAGAGGGAAATAAAAATGTGGACTGCCGCCAAAACCAGTTTGGCTCAGTGGATAGAGCGTCGGCCTGTGGGCTGAAAGGTCCCAGGTTCGATTCCGGTCAAGGGCATGTACCTTGTTTGCGAACACATCCCCGATAGGGGGTGTGCAGGAGGCAGCTGGTCGATGCATCGATGTTTCTAGCTTTCTATCCCTCTCCCTTCCTCTCTGTAAAAAATCAATAAAATATTTTTTTAAAAAATGTGGACTGCCACCAGTGGAACCAGCAAAGAATGAGTTATTTGTGTCACAGAAAAATATAGATGATGGAATAAAAATCACATGTCCAGAATGACATGGAAATTAGGGGTTGGGAGAAGAGGAATGTGTGGGAGCAGTAATTTGGCTGATCTTTCTGGAGAAGGTGAAGATGCTAAACAGAGGGAAAAAAGGGGTTTCATTCCATGTAGCCAGGAGTTTGACAATGGCTCAGATTTCAGAAATGTGACAAACCACGGTCACTTGGCCACAAAGCCTATTTTCTGTGGTTTCAGATTTACTCATCTGTGAAACATGGGACTTCCTAGCCATTGTAAAGGAACAAAACAGGTGATCCCCGAGAGAATGAGTTGCTGATTCAGAAGCTGAAGAAAGAAAGGACTGTACGTTGCTGGCTCCATCTCCTTCCGCATTTCTGGCCTCAGTTCTCCTCTCCGTGAGTAAGACTCAAAGCCTGTCCTGCCTGCTCTACAGTTTGGACAGTTCACGGGGAAATTCCTCTACAGAGCGAATCAGATCCGCTTAGAGGAGCATGAGTTCCTGCAGGCACAATACCCTCTGAGTTTTCCCTCTAGCAGCACAGTTTGAGGCGTGGCCTCGATGTTGACCGCATATTTAGAATGTCAGCCCACGTGGGAATGATTCCTTCCAGTTAGCATGATCCCACATTGAAGAGTTTAACTTGGATTCTGTTTCTCTCGTTTCATTTCTCTTCCCTTTGTCCTACTTTACCCTGTGGCTGAGAGATGTTTTTCCATTTCATTTTGCAGACATGTGAGCAATCTCACTCCCCCATTTCCCCCACCCCATACTTCCACACATCTGGAAGAGCAATGTTCACATCTGGAGGCCATTCTCATCTGGAAGATTTCTTTTGACATTCTTTTCTTTGAAACTCAATCCATGTAACCTCTTGTTCAAAAGGGCCTCTGAACTACTGGCATCATTTGCAGAGGCTCAGGAAAAAGTCCTTAGTTTTATCCCTATGTGGTGGAATTTATGAGTCAACCCAAACCCAGCATTTTGTTTCTGATTGCTTTTTCTTTTCATAGTAATTCTTTTTCTGAGCTTCATGTTGAAAGGGACTGGAAGTCCTAACATGGGTCACATGCAAAAGGAAGATGGAAAGTGAGATATTCAGCAATCACAATGGTGAGTCTGGTTCCTAGCTCTGTGAACTTGAACTAGATAGTCATTTCCTCATCAATAAAATCAGGGTTCATTGTTTAAAACTTGATTAATACCCCCTGCTTTGTTATTTCATAAGATTATGCCAGGAAGGTGAGATAACACATCTGCGCATGCCTGGTCTCACCCTGGGTAAGATAAGGATGAAGGAGAAAGGGGAAGGGGCTTCCATCAGACTGAGACAGTGTCTGCATTTGCATACACCTCATCCACCACGTCCCCCCGCCCCAACACTGTGGCTCTGTGATGCACCACTGGGCAGGGGAGAGGCAGAAATATCTGGAACATGAAAGTCCTGCAGTCAGCTGCATGCTCTCATTCTAAACAAGTAGACCGTAGAGTATTTAATCGGTGATTCTCAAACTTAATGTGCATAAAAAGTACCTGGCCATTCTGACAAAATGCAGGTTCTGGTTCAGCAGGTCTAGGGTGGGACTGAGGTTGGCAGTTCTAACAAACTCCCATGTTATACTTAAGCTATTCATCTCCAGCCCAAATATTCAACCTCAACGAGCAAGAGATTTGTCATGTTGGCAGTGTCAAATCTCAAGAAGTCAGTCTTCCGAAGGAGAGGCGTGGAAGGAAAGGAGATCCACATTCCTAAAATGCACAAAGACTGTTCAGCTCAACTTTGACCCTCTCCTGCCAGGAGGCAGGAGCCACGTGGCCTTTTGGGTGTGAAGTGAAAACTAACTGCCCTACTTCACCCCATTCCCTGCCTTCAAGTATTTCCCCCTCAGAATTAGATTCACGCCTAGTGGAGAGAATGCCATAGCTATGGATGGCTGCCTTTGACCTTCAGCAAGTTGCTCCCTCCCAGCCAGGAGGCTGCTACAAGAGGAAGAAACACCAATGCTTTTTCAGCTGGGCATCGCCAGCCAGCTTCTCTTGCCCCTGAGCCATGTTGCCTGGCAACCAGAGGACAGGAGAAAGGCAGGGATGGAAGTAGGTAAGAAGGCAGGGAGGAAATGATGCGAACAGGAGCACCCGGGCTAAAAGCCATCTGAGGGCTCCTGGTCACACAGACACACACCCAGCAGGATAGAAAGTTAACAAGCCTCAGAGGGAGGACACCAGTGGGTGTGAACCTAGAGAGCAGGAGGCCAGAAGTTTATATTCATTTTTTCCATTATATTATTTTAAAAAAATACGTACTAATAATAAAAGGAGGAGAAAAAATATCCTACTTCTTCGATGAACTGGCAAGGCAGAGGGAAAAATTGAAAGACTCTTTATGAAAACCAAGGGAATCATTAAAGGGTGTGGAGGGGGGTGGGGAGAATTTGGTAAAAATCCTGTACTAAAAGCTAAAACATGTCTTGAAAACTGACCAAAAAATAGTTTATAGTAAGGTCTAAAAAGCTGAAATGAGACACCGCCCAGGTGTGGGCTCCTAGTGGCTCCCGAATGAGGCAGGGAAGGGTGATGCCACGTGGCCCACTCGTTGCCACCCACCTGCCACCACATCAGTGTGTCACTGGGCAGGGGCCACCTCAGCCAACAGGAGGGTGTGGGACAACAGACAGCCATTCAGGGAGACAGCTAAAGTGTCAGGAAGATTTTTTTTTATTCCAGCCACACTTGCAACCTTGCTCCAAACTGCCATAAGGAAGAGCCTTCTAAAACACAGACAGAACCACGCTGCTCAAAATCTTTCATAGTTTCCCATGCCAACAAAGGAAATTCCAAACTTCTTAGCATGGCATTCTATGCTTTCCACAGCCTTGCCCTGGTCCGCTATTTCAGTCATCTCCAGTGACTCCTACCAACCCCCAACCACCCTATGGTCAAGTCATCTAAACCATACTGTTCTCCACCAAGCCATGAACTTTTTCCCTTCCACGCCTTTGCATATTGTTATAATTCCTCATGTGGCTTATCTTCCAAACAAGCCCTATTCGCCATTTTAAAAGTACACAGAAATAGCATTAAAATTTTTTCAAAGTAATACCTTCACATAATTTAATTTTTTAAAAGGTGAGGAAGACTTAACATGCAAAGAAGCGATCTCTTGCCTTCCTCTTTCTCCTGCTCATGCCCTCTCCCTCAGCAAAATCACCTTTCAGTCTAAATTTTCTCTCCTGGTGGTTACCTTCATTTCTCTAGGAACTAATTCTTGATTACTCTAAGGTTATTTGTTAATTTAGTGGTTTTACATAGCCTTTTTTTTTTTCTTGCATCTGACTCTAATAAATGAGTGTTTTGCACACATGGAACGTACTGCTGTTTTCATTTTCCCAGTGGAAATCTTTCATCACTTTAAGATAAGTTACGAGAAAAAAACATTATGATAAAGAGTAACAGTTCAGGCTGGGAAGTCAGCCTGTCTGTGTCCCAATCGCTAGCTTACTACTTACCACTGTGTGATCTCAGTCAATTGAACTAACTTTTCTGTGCTTGTGATGTCTTCATAGATGGTGTAGGATACAAATTAGTGTTTCCTTCAGCTGTAAAATCTGTACTGGTCTCTCACTAGACCTGCAGCAAAACTATCATCTGTATCTCTCTTCACTACTGTTCGAGGTTGGAGATACTGCCTCCAGATCCTACATCTCCCTCTAGCTTGCTTTTTACACCCTCATCTTGCGGAGTGTGTTCTCAAATAGCCTTCTTAAAAAAGATGTGTAGACCTGAAACTAATATAATATTGTATGTCAACTATAATTGAAAAAAATGTTTTAATTATTTTTAAATGTTTAGAAGTAAGCATCTCACCTGTCTGCAAATATCTTTTATTCTGCCTTTAAAATTCACAATTACTTTTGCTAGTTATACAATCCTAGTGGAAAGTCACTTTATGCATTCATTTGTTGCTTCTAGCCCTGACTGGGGATCAAACCCACAACCTTTAACCAATTGAGCTACTGGGCCATCCTGGATTATTCTAAGTGTTATTTTTTTTTTATTGATCATTTTATATATATATCTTTTTCTTTTCTTTTTCCTCTATTTTATCCTCCAACTTTTTAATTAGATTTTTCCTCTTGTTTAATTTCTGTAGAGTCTTTATAAATATCTCTAGAGGATACAAATTCATTTTATTCAAGCTCCTTATTTACCCAGAATTATATCTTGTATTCCTTTTGGTCATTTCTCTACTTCACAGTGTTTCTTTTTCATATATCACAATTCTCTCATATACCTACTCACTGGGGGGATTGGCAAAACTGACCATAAATTCAGTGTATACCAGCAGGCATAGTTGATTATTGAGCTCCATTTCAGGCTGAGTAGACATGGACCCAGATGTGGCATTAGCTCCCACACTGACAGCAGCTTGTTCAGTTTCTTCAGAGAGGAACAATCCTTCCGCCATGACCTCTGGGTGAAGAAGTAAGGGGGTTTCCTCTAAGCCTGTATCTCCTGCTTGTCCACCATCAAATCTACAGTTCTTAGTACTGTGCCCTTCCAGAATTCTTTAAGAAAAATCGCCCTGAACAACTGCCTGCAGTGTGTCTGTTCTTCACAGCACCTTCCTCTGTGTACCTCACTTCATCAGCCCTCAGTCCTCCTCTTGTTTCCTGTAATCCACATATCATACCATCGTTTATCCTCTGCAGACCTTCTTCACATTCTCCTCATTGTTGAAGTTTGTACCAATTTTCATTCCTTTGGTGTCATGCCATGAGGGCTCAAAAGGTAAAGAAAATTGATGTGTGTTCCAAGAAACCAAAAACAAAAATGACAATTCTAAAAGTTTCCAGAGAAGGTGTAGATCCCCTGAAAAAGAACAGGAGTTCTTAATATCAACAATGGATGGTGGCCAAGAGAATAATTGTTTCACTGTTGAAAAACAAGAACCTTCACCCTAGAATTTTGACACTGATTAAACTATCTTTGAAATCTGGGGCAATAATGACATCGCAGGATCTATAAACCTCTTTTAATAGCC
The DNA here is from genome assembly GCF_027574615.1 of Eptesicus fuscus. Taxonomy (NCBI): domain Eukaryota; kingdom Metazoa; phylum Chordata; class Mammalia; order Chiroptera; family Vespertilionidae; genus Eptesicus; species Eptesicus fuscus. The sequence goes on from NC_072479.1 coordinate 83,369,738, forward strand.
TCTTGTAAGAAATACTCCAATAAGAAGAGAAATAAATACGAGAGAACACTATAGGACTTGTGTTCATGGAGAATAAATAAATAAACACTATATACATTTTAATCTTTTTCTAAAAAAGAAACAAAAAATGAAAGTTAAGATATGGAATAGAGAAGTAGTCTTATGGAGAAGTAGGCAACATGGATAAATGGGAGGATTCATACCTAGACACATTATAATGAATTTATAAAGTGTCAAAATTGGCAAAGAATACATTTAAAGCTTGCATAGATAGATAATCATTATCGAAATTAAAATGGCAATCACTTTATGAAATGAATAAGTATGATCTGGATTCCAAACTGGATAATAACAACAAACACAAAAATTATAGTATCTACATACATAGATATTATTGTGTCTCACATATATAAGAAACTCTTTCAAATCAACATGAAAAAGACTGGAAACCCAAAAGAAAAGTGAACAAAACATGGAATACACAATTTAGAAAATGGATACCAAGAAACTTCTTCACTGATACTGCTCCTTGGGCAATGGAAGCTAAAGAGAAAATAAACAAATGGGACTACATCAAAATAAAAAGCTTTTTCACAGCAAAAGAAACCATCAACAAAACGACAAAAAAGCCCACTGTATGGGAAAACATATTTGCAAATGTTATCACTGATAAAGGTTTAATATCCAACATCTACAGGCAACTTATACAACTTAATAAAAGGAAGATAAATGATCCAATAAAAACAATGGGCAACGGACCTAAATAGAATCTTTTCGAAAGAAGACAGAAGGAAGGCCAAGAGACACATGAAAACATGCTCAAAGTCACTAATTATCTGAGAGATGCAAATCAAAACAACAAAGCGATACCATCTCACACCTGTCAGAATGGCTATTATCAACAAATCAACAAACGATAAGTGTTGGCGAGGATGCGGAGAAAAAGGAACCCTCATGCACTGATGGTGGGAATGCAGACTGGTGCAGCCACTGTGGAGAACAGTATAGAGTATCCTCAAAAAACTAAAAATGTAACTCCCATTTGACCCAGTAATCCCACTCCTAGGAATATATCCTAAGAAACTAGAAATACCAATCTGAAAGGATATATGCACCCCTATGTTTATAGCAGCACAATTTACAATAGCTAAGTCTTGGAAACAGTCTAGGTGCCTGTCAGCAGATGACTGGATCAGAAAACTAAGGTACATCTACACAATGGAATACTATGCTGCCATAAAAAAAGAAGGAATTCTTACCATTTGCAGCAACCTGGATGGAACTGGAGAACATTATGCTAAGGGAAAAAGCCAGTTAATGAAAGAAAAACTCCACATGATATCACTCATTTGTGGATAATAAAGAACATTATAAACTGATGAACAAAAAGATAAATACAGCAGTAAAGCATCAAACAGACTGTCAAATTACAGCGGGAATGTTAGGGAGAGGTGGGGGAGATAAGAAATCAATCAAAGGACTTGTATGCATGCATATAAGCATAACCAATGGACGCAAAACACTGGGGGGTGAGGGCATGTATGGGAGTGGGGTGAGGTGGGGAGCAATGGTAAGATATGTACACATATAATACCTTAATTTAAAAAAGTGGAGGAAAAAATAAATAAAAAGAGGGGGGGGAAGAAAATGGATACAAGTATGAGATGAGATACGTATTTCTAGAAAGACCAGGAAATCAGAGAAATACAAATTTTATAAAACAGTGACTTACTACTTTATATACATCCAATATACCATAATTAGAAAGCTGAGTAATACCAAGGGATAAAGAAGATTCAAGGAAATAGACTTATGCATGTATTTCTGGAGCAACCTTAAACTGGCACAGCATCTCTAGAAAGCAACCAGGAGGGTATTGAGTAAAAATGAAATATTCATATACTTTATGCCAGCAATCCCTCATGTTGGGTCTGTGCTCAGAGAGGCTCTTACAGAGGTCCATGGAGCACAAATATGAGAGTACCTGTCCTAGCATTAGAGACTATCATATGTGAGTCAGTGACTGGCAGCTGGAAGAGTAGGGGAGTGAGGAAGGGGGAAGAAGCAAAATGGGAGTGAAGGTCAGGGGTGAAAGGGGAAAACAAACAACCAAAATAAAACCAGAATGCAACCTTGCACAGCCTGTTAATGAACTGAGGAATGTGTTTAACTCAGCTCTCTGCATCTGTCATTCCATGAACCAAAAATCATTTCGTACAAGTAGCTATTTATCACCTGGTATCCTATTGTGGGTCAAGCACTCTGGGTAGAAAAATAAATGAGCAACTGCCAGCAGAGTGCTTCACTTGCTTTGATCAAAGAGGTAAGCTGTGAAGTGGATGTCACCTTCCAACACTCCCCCACCCCTCATCCCTCCGTTCATCTGATCTAGTAGAAAACAAGAGAGAAGGCCTCACCCTCTATAAACAAACCCCTCCCTGGCCCTCAGTAATCTCCAGGCTTAGTGTTTCCCACCCAAATCTCATTTCCCTCTGCAGAACTCTTGTGGAGCAGGTTGCTCAACCCCTAAGCAATCCTGCCCACTTCACCTGGAGTCACATTGAAGCAGTGTTGACATTTGTCCCTTGTACTCCCCAAAGCGCCGATGTAGCCATCTCTTGAGTCTGGGGCTCTTATGGAGAAGAAGGGCTAAGGAACCAGATGGAGGCAAGATCCTGTGTCTTCTGGGGGGAAATAAATTATTTTTGCAGCAATTAATTCTGCACCCTTCTAGATAATCAACCTGAACACCTGGAAAAAGAAACCCCACTCCCACAGATAAGGACCAGAATGGCTTGTTGAAGCAACATAGAAATAGAGAGAAAGCAGCACCAAGATGAACTCAAGAGCTGGTGAAGCAACAAGAGACCAATTTTTTCCCCATGGGGACATTGCTGGCATCTTTTTTCTTCCACATATGCCTGCATCAGCCTTGAGCCAAACCTTTTTCTATTTCCCCTAGATTCCTATTCCATAGATCCTGCCTCAGCTGGTTCCCTGGTCCAGACACCACTGCACCCTCCTCCATACCTCTTTCAACCTACCTGGCATGGGGGCCTTCAATTTTGACTTCTCCAGACCTCACAAGACCACATAATGGCCTTGAATCCTGTTCATCTTGCTTTGTTTTCCTCAGCCACCAAAGATCTGGGCAGTCAGCTATCCTCATTAATTTTACCCTGTGGACAAAGTGGCGTCCTGAGGCCTTATCAAGAAAATCAAAGAAATGAAAGTTATAGGCCCTGCCCTTCAGGAATGTGTCCGCAGGTCACCTGTTAAACATAAGCCATTATTCTCGGCACTTCTATATAGTAAACTTATAGTACCTTTCTTTCTTTATCTTCACAATGACCTCAGCAGTTAAAGCCCCATTTTCTGTTTTCCAAATGAGTAAACAGAGCCTCTCAAATGTGGAAGATGTGCCTCAAGTAACAGCTGGTACGTGACAAGACCAGCGCTTCCGACCCCAAGCCCGGGGACTTTTCATAATACCGTCGTTGCATTCAAAAGAATCTGTCCTGCCTGGAAATACAGAGCCCTTGGCCTTGAAATAGACCCAAAGTATTTTCAAAAGATTCATGTCAACAAGAACAAAGGCACGATTAAATGAACTCTGAGCTGGTATGCTCTGGTCTCATCATGGAAAGGAGGGATTCAACAGCAAACACTTTCTAAAAGGAGACACCTTGGAAATCTAGTTGAAAGAACAGAGGGCGGTAGATTGTCAAGGAAGAGAAAATAAAGTTGGAACAAGAATCTTCTCATGGAATGAATATTCCACTCTGTCTCCCAGAGAAAGAGCAGTCGTGATGAAATGTGGCAGAGTGGACTCAGGTTAGACAGCACAAAAAAATGTTTCTGGCGATGAGGGAGTTAAATACTAAACTATTTCATTAAAGGAAGTGGTGAAATGTAGATTTTTTTTTTCCCCCAGATGGTTTTGGCTTACTCCTGTTGGAGACGGGAGATGGAATACATGAGCTCTGGAAACCTCCTCTGAAAATGGCAGTTCTGCAGCTGTAAGATAACTTTATAGTGTGCACATAAAAAAAAGGTTCAGGACAACCCGGATAATGACAAACTATTACTCAACCCCAGGCCCTCCCAGAGAGCTCCTGCAGAAGTTTTTCTCACTTTTCCTCACTGGTTCCCATACTCCAACAAGCATGAACCAGAAAGGGCCTGAGTCACCAGGGCACGTGACTGAAAGTGCACAGGGGCCCCTCCACACTTGGCACGGCCACATGAAACCGAAGTCACCGTGCTCTGCAAGCTGAGGAGCACCAGGCAGTTACAGGTTTGTGTCAGGAAACATCCCAGGGCTTCCTTCCCGCCACTCGAGCTTTAGAGAAAATTCTTGGCCATGATTCACTTCCAAGGCACAATGGCCTGGCTGTAGGACCACTTGCCAGCCCTATAAGTTATCATGTTCACATCTAGGGTCTGCCGGAGGCTGCTGACCCAAGATCCCCAAGGGAAATCTCAGCACCACTCCCGATGTTAGCCGTCCTTCACTGATTTTTCACAGAAGAAGACGTTTCGGTGGCTCCTTCCCTGCTCTCTGGCTGCTGTTCAGGTATGTGTCAGTCATTTAGTCAGTTGAATAGTTGGATAGTTAGTTGGTTAATTGGTTAGTCAGTTGGACAGTCAGTTTTACAAATAGCACCAGGGCAAAACACACCTCTGAGAAAACGATGTTGTTCACAGATCCATTAATGGTTTCACTGCCCCTGCGGGAAATCAGAAAAGGCCTTGAACAGGAAGTTCACACGAATAAACGTCTCTCTTCCTCCTGCAATGATTTCCATTCCCCCAGAAACTAAGTTTAGTCAGACCTTAGGAATCATCTAGAGCAGCCTCATCACCTTCCAGGAAAGGAAGCCCAAGGCCAGAGAGATGAAGCGACTCGCCCAGGTCACAGAGCTGGTCAGTGCCTTTCACCTGGGAAGGGGCCAGCACACATCCACAGAAGGAGGGGGCAATAGGCCATTTCCTTTTTGTGTTTCAATTAATGGGGTTTGTCTAAGATTGACAAGTATAGTTTTAGATATTTCTCCCTCCTGTCCGTGTTCCAACCACAAACATCACCACACACACACACACACACACACACACACACACACAAATTGTCTGCTCTACTGCTTCTAAGAACTCACTAAGACTTTGATTTCCATGAAAATATTTTAAATTTATAGACACCATCAATCCCTTTAGCAGAACTGGGACTGGCTTCCTGACCCACAGGAGTTAACTAGCTCAGGCTGCATGGCAAATACAGGTATGTTTCCAGCCAGGTTTGTCATCCACTTTTTCCCCTCCATTCTTCCCTCCCAATTCCCAGAACCCACCTCTTCACCACCAAAATGGATCAGTCAATTGTAAAAAATGTGGATGGTTGAAAGAGTTGGGGTTTTCAAATTAAAAGGCCTAGATATGCATTAGTGTCATGGCCTCACTCAAGACATTTAATGATTGGCATCTTTAAATTGGGGACAGTAATGCCATGGTGCCATGAGAATGAAATTAGATCATATTTTGGGAAAGCCCTTTTTGAATTGTTGAGGGGAAATGTAAGGGATGTTCATGACTGCCTCCAAGCTGCCCTATGCCTGATCATGTAGTAGAGTTCACAGACCAAAGGAAGGGTGTCGGCAGCTGGGCTGGGCCAGAGGCAGGGCTAGAGATTAGAAATGTGGTGTTCTCCACCTGTGTACACAGGAAAGAGCCTCTTCCCACAGTCCTCAGAGGGGCCACAGCTAGGGCATGCTGTGGCTAGGGCCAGCTGTGAGTACCATCCCAGAATGCACTGCTACTGCTGGTCCAGGTCAGCCCCAAAGCTGCCTTTTTTTTTTTTTTTTCTTTCTTTTCTGTTTTTGGTTCTCATGGCTTCTGAAGCATTTTAAAGAGGCTTATAACTACTGGCCTGGCAGACAGACAACTTGCTTTAGGGCAACAACTCATTTTTTCCCCCAATCTGAGCTTATACAAGTAGAGAATATTGGGGATATGGACACCTAGAGTAATTCACTATTACCCACGTCCTTCAAGCACTGTTTTCCCTTCCCAGTCCAATATCTTCAGCAGTCTTGACAAAAAATGATAATCTCCTATCTGATTAAGATCTATGCCTGACCTTCCTTCTGCATCTCAAAAGACTTTGTTCCTTCCAGAAAGCGCATCCTCTTTTACTCAAGGTAGCCAGCCTCACCAACTACTTCATCACTTCTTCCCGAGCCCTCCTCCTTGGGTAAGCATGGCTGCCTCTATCCAGCAGCACCTTCCACTTCTCCCCTCAGATGTTTTTTCCTCTGTCTATGAGCACGTTGAGACTCCTAATCATTTGAAAAATGTTCCTTGACATTTGTTTCACTATTTACAATCCTATTTTTATGTTCTTTCCATTGTCACACTTCTTAAATCCGTATCTATACAAGCAGTCTCTTTTCCTGAAAACAGCGTTTTTTCCCACCTCATGCTCTCTAGAAACTTTACTTCCTAAGGTCGCCAAGGAAATGTCTAAAGATCAATAACTAGTTTTCTCTGCTCATTCTTCCTCTCCAGCATTTGTGTTCAGTGGAGTTCACTCCTCCACTGTATCTGTGGCAGCACACACCCTCATGTCCCTGTTTCTCTGCCTGCTCCCATGTCCCCTTTGTCAACTCTTCCTTTTAATGTGTCCTTAATGCACACATTTGTCAAGATTCAGTTCCCAGGGCTTCTGCTCTTCTATTTATTTTCCTTCCCTTGTTAATTTCATTTTTAAAATATATCCAAAATCTATATCTCTATATATAACTACTCCTACCCCAAAATGCCTATTAGATGTTGTCATGGTGATTCGATATATCTAATATTAAATTCATCATCTCTCTGACTTCTGCATTTCTGTTAGCAATACAACTTCTCTCTTTACTAGTCACTTAGAGGCTAAACTTAAAAACCATTACTAATCCCTCTACTTCTCTCATCCCCATATGTTATCAACCACCAAGTCTAGTCAGTTCTTTCTAAAACCTTTTCAATCTCCTTTCCTTCTTACTCATTTTATCCCTATTGACTTAATGCTCACGAGTTCAGATAATTCATTCTTTTAATCATTCATTTAACAAATGTGTATTCAGTGCCTATTCTGCACCAGGCTTTGTGTTAGAACTAGGCAAGCAAAACCAAATACAGACTGCCTGTCTTCCAGCAATGGACTTTATAAAGTGTATAAGGTGCTCAAGATAATACTAATGAGTATATAACTACTAATTGAAATGAGTATTCTCAAAATTAACAAAATTCGGGTTGAAACAGTAAGTATGAGTAGAAGTTGACTAGAAAAATGGACAAAAGCATGCTGATAGAAGAAAGAAAATTACTGATAGAATAATTTATTCAAAGATTCTTGCATTAGAAGGAACATAGTAAGTTCAAGAAACTGAGAACTCAGTGAGGCTGGAGGTGAGAGGGCAAGGGGTAAAATGAGGCTAGAGAAGAAAGAAGGGAAAGAATGTCAAGACTGGTCAACCAGGGTAAGTTATTTGGTTGGAAGCAAATAAAGAATTTACTACTAGTCACTTTAATGCAGCAATGGTCTCCTGCCTGAGATCCTGGATTTCCCTACTCTAGTGATGACATGTGCTGCATGTCATCACACAAGTTTTCATAAGATAATCTTCCAACCTATCTAGTTTTACTTCCCAAGACCAGCTTACAAAACTTGTACATTACAGCCAACTACTCTACACTTTGACTCTGGGCTTTCCTGACTCTGCTTTTGTTCACCTCCCTAATCTCTACTTTAATTACCATCTATTATTCCTCTCTACCTCATGACTACCCACCACTGAATGGATCATTTAAATGCATTGTTTTCTGGAAACCATAAATATCCTGATCACCCTAACTTATAATGGCTCTCCAAGTGCTCAGCAACCATGATACTTGCCACTTACAATAGCCTGGGCTTTAGAGCTAGAAAGTCTTGGTTTAGAACAAATCAGTTAATTCTCAAAGCCTCAGATATCTATCTATAAATAGATAAAACCTTTGTATGTATAGGGTTAGTGGGAAATTAAATTAGAATACATTTATAAAGTATCTAAAAGAGTAATTGTCACATAGAAAACATTGAACACTTATTATGCACTGTTAGCTTAACAGACATTTTTCTTGGTAGTAATGTTGGCAAGAGTATCATTCTATGAACACTCATATGCTGCTGGTAAGAATATAAATTACTACTAATACTCAGAGAAAACTATTTGGCAGATTAAGTAAAAATGTCCATAATTTTTTACCTTATAATTATACTTGTAGGTATCTATCAGAAACCAAACAGGAATGGAATAAAGATGTGTGTTCAGAGTTGTTATTTGTTGCATTGTTTATAATAGAAATACACACACATAAACATCCAAAATAAGAGAATGAGTCAATAAAGTGTAAATTATAATTTATCTGTGAGATGGATAGACTTCCATGTAGTCATTCATTTACAATGATGTTTATAAAGAATTTTTAAAGCTCTTAGAAAATAACTGTGATATTGGGTTAAGTGGCAATATAGGGTATTGATGTGTTTTATATTGTTACCCAGCTATGGAAATGTACACAGGGGTCCTCATTATCCACATATTTATTATCTAAGTCTCCAGAGTTGCAAAATTTAATGAGTTGAGAGGGAGTTTGGAGATCTGCACAAATCACATGCAAGGCCTCTAGAAAATAAGGATCTAGAGAGTTAGATCAATAAAAAAATTGAAGAGAAAGTTAATGTGGATGACAAGATGGGCCATACAAAAGAGAATGATCTGACTAGTAAAGTATTATGAGAGACTATTGAGGAAATTGATGAGCTCTTCAAATGTTTTTTACAAAACTGGACTGCTTTATGATTGTGTTACAAAGTAATCCAGTGTGAAGTGATGTATTATTAAACTATATTTTTTAAGTAGCTCCTGACCCCATTTTCCATCATTTTATTGGTTGATATTTTCTTCTAAGTATTGGTGTATAATTGCAAATACAACCTAAATTTTATTTAAAAGGTTTATTACAAAATTATTTGTGTATTTCATTACATTATCAAGATTACAATTAATCTTTTAAAGGACTGTTAAAAGGCAAACTGAGGCATATTAAAAATTTTAAGAGTGTATTTGAGCTAAAATTGATTCAAGTCAGGCAGCGCCAAACTTAAAGTAGTCAGGAACACCCCAGGGATAGGAGTCAGGGAAAGACTTGTATAGATAGAAGCTACAAAAGCAAAGCAAGGGAATTATTTGATTGGCTATAGCTTAAAGTCTAGTTGACTGTGATTAGTTGTCCTTAGTGTTTTGATTTCATAACCTTGAGGCATTTACAAGCTTAGATTTTGGTTTGCTTTTGTAGGCTGCCATTGTATTAGAGCCACCTCAGTCTAATGGCCTCCTTGTTTAATTAATTTAACACCACTTATGAACTTTGATTCCCATTTTCATTGATTATTAGGTAATTCTAGGTTAACAAAAACTTCCTGATTATTATGCATAGAAAATTAAATATAGTAAAATACTGTCCAATAGAAACATAATGTGGCTCAGTTGTATAATTTATGTGAAATTAATTGAACAATATGTTGTACTTAACACAATTATCAAAAATATAATAATTTTGAGATGCAATCAATATAAAACTTATCAATGGGATTTTTTAAAATATATATTTTTTATTGATTTCAGAGAGGAAAGGAGGAGAGAGAAATAGAAACATCAATGATGAGAGAGAATCATTGATCGGCTGCCTCCTGCACACCCCCTACTGAAACCCAGGCATGTGCCCTTGGCCGGAATCGAACCTGGGACCCTTCAGTCTGCAGGCTGACACTCTATCCACTGAGCCAAGCTGGACGGGATTTTTTTTTTTTTACTAAATCTTCAAAATCCAAGTGTATATTTGACACAATACATCTCAATTTGAACTAACCATATTTTAAGCATTATATAGTTCAGGTCTAGAAGAAAATGCATCAAAGTGTTTTTCAAAATGTACACAAAATGGTTATGTATAAATAGAGGGATATGATGTGAGAAATTACTTTCATAATTTAAACTTTTTTAACTTTGGCATTTAACTATCCCATATTTTTACCTTTCTTTTTTCACTTATTAAGGGTAATATTTTTCTATATCTCTCACTTATGGCTTAGATATTTAAATAATACATTTTTTCTACTTCTCTTTATGTCCTTTGCTAGTTGCAGTTCATTTCCTGCTTTAGCTTTTCTGATTTTCTCCCCAAGTTATTTCCATTTTTTCCATCCTTTTCACCAGTAGCCTGGTGAACTTCCACTCTGAGATCATTTTAAAGGAACCTGGTCCAGCCAAGTTAATTTCTTTTTATCCTTCCCTGCTTTCTCATGGATCAAGATCATTTTTTCTTGTTATTATGAAACAAGTAATTTTCTTAGACTTCTTTGTCTAAAAAAAAAAAAAAACCTTCCGAGGGAATCCTTTGAGTTATTGGAATTCACTTAGTTGATTTTCATTCTTTTTCTCCTATAAGTTCCTCCTTTTTGTCCTTTGGAATCATACATTTTAGAACATATAAATATATGGTCACTTTCAATCGAGTTGCTAAATTTAAACTCTTAAATATTTACTTCCTGAACATAAGTATCACATCACGAGTTCTGTTTTCAACCCAGTGATTTGATTTCTCCACCATTTGGCCATAAAGGTCTATTTCTCCTAAATGAGCTGGAGAACTTACTTTGCATCACTTCCATGTTGTTTCCTTTCAAAGAGGATATACACAGAAATTGTTAGGCTACTCTTTTGCATTCTGTATTGAAAAGCTTTGGATAACTTGTTCAAAGAAAACTATGGAGCTTGGTCAAGAGATTGTGTACCATTTTCTTGAGGCTTTCTGGTGCCTTAAGTCACTGCGGAAAGAATTGTCAATATATGTATGAGCTAAATAATTTTGAAATTGTTGCTGTATATTATTAGGCAATTGGTACTCGTTACTGTTAAGACACTATACATTCAGAGAGCAGAAGAGTTCATTTAAATAATATAGAACAGAAAAAAAAAGAGTAATAGAGGTGGTTGTGGGTGGGTACTCAAGTAGTAGCTGATTGAATACTAACAGCTTCCCAAAGTGATCCAGACACTAATGTACAGATGCTGAAATCTAACTCCCTGAACATCTGCTCAATAACCCTCACAGGCCACCCACAGAAAACAACAGGGTTGTTTTCTTCTCTCCCCAGGGATGGGAGTGGAGGACTATGGATAATAGCTTATTAATGCAGGAAGTGAGAAATAAAATAGAACAAACAGTTGGATTTGATGTGGAATGAATTAATGATAATTTACATTTAATATGCATTATGGGTAGAAGTGATAAAAAACAGATCAAGTGAGATTATTTTGGGGAGGCTCGTTATTTGTTTATATTCCGCCCTTCTCTGTGTGGGACAGCAGAGACTGGAAGGCACTCTCAAATGGTAGCAATCTATATACACGAATGTATAGAAGGAGGTAAGAAAGAAAAGAAAAAAGCGGGGGAGGAAGGGAGGCACATAGGGAGGAACTTCAGTGAAGTGTATTTCATTTGTAGAATAGGTTTCCTGGAAGGTGGGGGAAACAAAATATTGGCTACCATTTGATTAAATTCAAAAATATTTATTGAGTACTTGCTCTGTGCTAAATTGTGCTAGGTGCTAAGGAGTATCACAAGATAACCAGGGAGTTAGATCTCTGCATAAGGTGTAACCATGTGCTCCCTCCCACCACCACATGCCCACAGAGGTTGGTCCAGTTTTTAACCCCATCACAAACTAGGAATCCAAACAAGGATAGAGCCCAAACCAATTCCAGGACCCCTCTGAGCAAGACCAAGTTGGAGGAGCCTCAGATAGTAGGGATGATTCCAGAATTTATCTGGCGCTGGCAGAGCTGCCCTTAATCTTGAGTTATTGCCAGCTCATCTATAAGAGGTCTCTGGCCATTTCCAGGATTCCCTCTGTCCTCTCATTAACTTCTCAACAGGCTCTATTGGGGCTCCTAGGAATGACGCAAACCAGAACAGATGTTTAAGGAGAATGTATAAAGCGTTATGTATCTCTAGGTGGGTCACTTTAGCAGGTCACTCTCTTCCCCAAGAAAGAACAGTGTTGCTGTGGGTTCAGGGAAACCCTAGTATCTGGGTATGAAGACAGGAGAAGGACGGGGGTCAGGAGAAAGCCCAGAGAAACAGGATTGAAGAGCCAGTTACTAGTTGCATGCTACTGAAGGAATTATTCAACCTTTCCTGTCTCTTGTTTTCTCAGCCTTCAAATGACGGTAACATGATCTATGTCATGGGGTCACACTGATGATTCAATGAGATAAGATACCTGAACATTCTGGAAATGTCTAAGACAGATATTAGTTAATATTTATGAAAGACTAGAGGCCCGGTGCACAAAATTTGTGCACAGCGGGGAGGGTCCCCTCAGCCCAGCCTGCACCCTCTTACAATCCGGGACTCCTCAGGTGATGTCCGACTGCCCGTTTAGGACCAATCCTGCAGGGATCCCTGTGGGATCAGGACTAAACCAGCAGTCAGATATCCCTCTTGCAATCTGAGACCGCTGGCTCCTAACCACTCGCCTGCCTGCCTGATCACCCCTAACTGCTCGCCTGCCTGCCTGATCACCCCTAACCACTCTGCCTGTCTGCCTCATTGCCCCTAACTGCTTGCCTGCCTGCCTGCCTGATTGCCCCCTAACTGCTTCTGCCTCGGCCCCCGCCTCAGTGGCTTCAGCTGGAAGGATGGCTGGAATAACGTCTGGAAGGTCGTTCAGCTGTCTGGTCTAATTAGTATATCACACTTTTATTATTATAGATATCTAGATAGGTGAGACAATAGATTTCTTAGACAGCTGAGAAAGTAAGTGTGAGAGACTAGCTTTCTCCTAAGACAGCCACTGGAGCTAGAAAAGGAAACATCCAGGCCAATGGTAGAAATTACCCACATAATCAAATTCTGATTTTTAACTGGAGAACCTGGGATTGTATTTTTTATAATTGTACTGAGCCTAAACTCTACATGATGTCTATGATAGAATCATAACCAAAGAACATCAGAAGGCAGACTGAAATATGCTCTTGTCAAGGGCCTTACAGGCTGGGGAGTGTTGTGTTCCAGAAGCCATTCAAATACAGAGGGAGGAGCTGGCCGCTTGCAGCCATCTGGCTACAGTTCTACCACACCCTCCTCTCCATCCTGTCTGAGACTGCACTCTGGGGCCTGCCTGAAGCTGGACCAGATTCCACATAGTGGGCGTAAAAGTGCCTTTCCCTGGACAATCACCCAGGGAGACTCAGGGTTTCCTCTTGGGTCCCAGTCCTGGGTTTCTTTTCCCTCGACTTCGTTAATTTTGTAATTTAGCTTTTTGCATCTTTTCAGCCCACCTAATAAAGCTGTGAGGAAACAAAGGCCGAATTGAAAAGCAGGGCTACAGAATTGAGCTAAGTTAAAATGGTCATTTGGTTCTCATCCCAGTAAATCCTAGAACTACCAGCTTATTCTCCCTTATATCTGTTTCCTCCTGTCAACTAAATGCCAACAAGGACACATCGTCTCAAAAACTTTAACTTCTATTTTGCAGATAGTTGCAGAATTCCAGGACACTATAAGAATTTTGAGCATCTAAAGCAGGGACCATTAATAAGCAAACTGTCGTTAGCTTTGGACAATTAATCCAGGTCAAAAATAAAATTGTAATATTTAATATTTAAATAGCAGGTTAAAGTTTACAGAATGTTTTATGCCCATTTCCTCATTTGATAGTTCAACTCCCAAGATGGTTCCAAATGATTCTACCCTCTGGTGTTCATGCCCTTTGATAGCCAATCCCACATTGAATAGGGCTGACAGGTACAGCCAATAGAATATTGCAGAAATGATGGAGTGTGACCTCTATGCGACCCACATTGCAGCTTTCTTTCACCTTACTCTACTCATGGGTCACTCTCTCTAGGAAAAGCCAGCTGCCATCGGTGAAGACATTCTATAGCTGTGATGGTTAATTCCATGTTAACTTGACAAGGCTCTGTGGGATGCCCAGATAGCTGGTAAAACATTACTTCTGGGTGTGCCTGTAAGAGTGTCTCTGGAATAGATAAGCATTTGAATCAATAGACTGCATAGAGAAGATTGCCCCTACCAACACAGGTGGACATCATCCAATTCACTGAGGGTCCGATTAGAACAAAATGGTAGAGGAAAGGCAAATCTGCTCTCTCCTTGAGCTGAGACATCTACCAGTATCTTCTCCTGCCTTTGGACATTGGCACTCTTGGTTTCAGGGCTTTGGGATTTAAACTGACACACACACCACTAGCCTTCAGATTCTCAAGCCAGCCTTCAGACTCTAAATTACACCAGCAGCTACCCTGGTTCTCCAGCTTGCAGACAGCAGACCAGGGAATTCCTCAGGCTTCATAACTGCATGAGTCAATTCCTATAATAAAATCAATATATCTGTGTCTCTATGTATCCTATTTGTCTGCATAACACTGACTAATTTAGTAGCCCACACAACGAAGAATGGAGGTCTCCTGACAACAGCCCATAGCAACTTAGAAGTGGATCCTACAGTCCCTATCAAGAATTCAGATCGTTGCAGCTTCTCCCAACATCTTTATTTAAATGACAGGTTTCTTGAAATATAGTTCATGTATCATGCAATCCACCCATTAAAGTGTACAATTTTAGTATATTCACATATATGTGTAACCATCATCACAGTCTTTTAGAACATTTTCATCACCTCAAAAGAAATCCCATATCTCTTAGCTATCTCCCTATTATCCGATAGTCCCCAACCCTGAGCAACTACTAATCTACTTTCTGTTTCTATCAATTTGCCTCTTCTGGACATTTTATTTAAATATAATCATATAATATGTGGTCTTTGGGGACTGACTTCCTTCACTTAGCATAATGTTTTCAAAGTTTATTTATGTTGTGGCATATACCAGTACTTTATTCATTTTATAGATGCATTAAATTTCATTATATGGATGTATCACATTTATCTATTCATTCATCAGTTTGTGGATATTTGGGTTGTTTTCAACTTTTTTCTATTATGAGTAATACCGCCATAAATATTCATACACAGCTGTTTGTATGAACATATGTTTTCATTTCTCTTTGGTATATACCTAGGAGTGAAATTGTTGGGTTATATGATAACTCTGTATTTAACCATTTGAGGAACTACCTGAGTGTTTTCTAAAGTGGTTGCCCCATTTTATATTCCAACCAGGAGTAAATAAAGGTTCTGATTTCTCTACTTGCTCACCAACATGTGTTAAATCTACCTTTTTTATTCAAACAATCCTAGTGGGTATGAAATGACAACTCATTGTGGTTCTGATTTGCATTTCTCTGATGACTCATGATGTTGAACATTTTTTCATGTATTTGGTGGCCGTTTGTATATATTCTTTGGAAAACCGTCTGTTTAGTTACTTGGTCCATTTTTAAATTGGGTTATTTGTCTCTTAATATTGAGATGTAAGTTTAAATAGTTTTTTGTGGATTCTTTAGGATTATCTATATACTAGAGACCCGGTGCACGAAATTCATGCAGGAGAGGGTGGTCCCTCAGCCCAGCCTGCACCCTCTCGCAATCCGGGACTGCTGGCTCCTAACCCATGGCCTGCCTGCCTGCCTGCCTGCCTGATTGCCCCTAAACACTCTGCCTGCCTGCCTCATTGCCCCTAACCACTCTTCCTGCCTGCCTCATTGCCCCTAACCCCTCTGCCTGCCTGTCTGATTGCCCCTAACCACTCTGCCTGCCTTCCTCATTGCCCCTAACCACTCTGCCTGCCTGCCTTATCCCCCTAACTCTTCTGCCTGCCTGATTGCCCCTAACCTCTCACCTGCCTGCCTGATTGCCCCTAACCACTCACCTGCCTGCCTGATTGCCCCTAACCACTCTGCCTGCCTGCCTGATCGCCCCTAACTGCTCACATGCCTGCCTGATCGCCCCTAATCACTTGCCTGACTGCCTGATTGCCCCTAGCCACTCACTTGTCTGCCTGATTGCCCCTAACCACTCACCTAACTGCCTGCCTGCCTGTCTGATCACCCCTAACTACTCGCCTGCCTGCCTGCCTGATCGCTCCTAACTGCCTCTGCCTCAGCCCCCACCACTGTGGCTTCATCCAGAAGGACATCCAGAAGGTCATTCGGCTGTCTGTCTAATTAGCATATTATGCTTTTATTATTATAGATTATTATAGATAAGATCATGTAATCTAAAAGTATAGATTATTTTACTTCTTCCTTTCAAATATGGATGACTTTTTATTTCTTTTTCTTGCTTAATTGCCTTGGCTAGATCCTCTAATACAATGTTGAATTGAAGTGGGGAGAGTGACATTCTTGTTTTGTTCCTGACTTTCAGGGGTAAACATCTAGTCTTTCACAGTTAAATATGAGGGTAGATCTGAGTTTTTCATAGACGCCCTTTACTAAGTTGAGGAAGTTCCCCTCTGTTTCTACTTTCTTGAGGATTTTTAACATGAAAGGGTGTTAAATTTATCAAATGCATTCCCTAGTGTCTATATAAAACTGATCATGTTGGTTTTGTTTTTTATTCTATTGATATGGCATATTACCTTGATTGATCCACAAAAATCTTGACCAAGACCTCAGAAGAGATCCTACACAAGAACCAGCTAATCTGCCCCTAAATTCCTGACTCACAGAAACTGTGAGATAATAAATGTTTATTCTTTTTCAAGCCACAAAATTTTAGGGTAATACGTTATGTAGCAATAAATAATTAAGAGTATTTTTATCACTGTTTTATAAATGAATAAATGGGCTTGGCATGTTTACCTGCTTTGTAATCCTGCCCTGAGTTATAGAATTAGATGTGGAAGTGGTTTGAACCAGGTCTTGTGCCTCAAATAAAAAATAGGTTTTCCTTCACAGATTTCTACTAAATTTGATGACAGATCCCAAATTTACTGCAAACTTTTATCTCTGGTTGGCGAGCCCGTCCCATATGATTGGGCAGGTAGTTCACTGCAGAGGCACTACTGGCTGAGGGGGCAGATGGGGACTGATATCTGACCTGTGCTTTTCCTGCCAAGCTGTGCACCTGACTCAGCTGCATTGGCCCAGAGGAAATGGCCCCTTTTCAAACGTGCCCAGAAGCAGTCTGACTGCCAAGCCATATGCCCAAAGGGTTAATACTAGTTCTACATGCCAGTGAAGCAATATTAATCAATGGGACTAATCCCAGACAAATTTTTAAATCTAAAACAGAAGTTGTTATCACCACCCTCTCTTATCCCCTCCCCCTCAACACTTGTTTCTTAGGATGTGGTTGATCACCTTACATACTCAATATCACTTAATTCTCATAATTCTAAGAAGTAGATATTCTTATACCCATTTTATTGATAAGGAAACCTACTGAGAGAGGTCAAATAATTTATCCAATTCCCAAAGATGGTAAATGGTGGAACTGAGGTTAGAACTAAGGTCCATCTGACTCTGAAACCCTTGCTCCACCCACCACACCTTGTTGTTCCATCTCCCTAATAAATCCATTGAGGATATCTCTCTAGGAATATCAGCATTCTCATGGAGAATGCCTGCTAAACTAACATCCAAGACCCAAATACATTCATCTAAAATGGTAAACTGCTGAGCTTTGAAATATGGGATTATTTAGAAGCATTAAGAACTCTCAGCATTCTTCCGAACATTCCACATAAGTGACCTCCTTGACTTAAAGGTAGCTCTGCTGAGCAGTCTCCACAGACATTAGACAATCCACTGAAGTCCATGACCTGGATCTCAGAGGCTGCTATACTTTTTAACTCTGAGATAGAAGAGAAGATCTACTGATGCAGGAAGGCAGATGTTCATTCATTCCTGCAACCAGTATTTATTGAGTGTTTATTATGGACCAGCTATGTAAAGGAACAGAAGAAGATATAGCATTAAACAAAGCAGTTATGCTCCCTGACCTCATGGATCTTAGAAGATAATGAGCTTTCTTAAACTCTCCCTTTCTCTCTCTCTCTCTCTCTCTCCTCTCTAAATAAGAAAGAAACTACACACTTAGCTCTCATTACAACCACTACAGTGAAAGGCTCAATTGACTAAGGCAAAGCTCAATAGGAAATAGCTGAGAAAGCTAAGATAATGCTTTCAAAAACCTTCCTCTTACCTTCTCCCTTGAACAGCCAGAGCAGACACACAGATGCCTCTAAGCAGCCATTCAGGGAACCAGAGGAAGAGTCTCAGACTACACTCCCCCTGAACTGATGGTAAAGAGAGTTGCATGGCTGGGAGCAGGAGCACAGAGGAGAAAGGACCTTTAGGAAAACTTGGCTCTAAAATCAGGAATGTTAGCTTATTATTGTCATGATTTCACAAGGGAACCTCAGAAGGTAGAAGAGTTTGGGTTCATATCAGAACAACATGTAGAAAGAACTGACTGGCCAGCCAAAACCTTATCTGAACCTAAAATGTCTGCAAAATTGGTCAACAAAGTTCAAAGAAACAGCCTTTTCCTTGCAGGCTTTTCGTGCCAAGACTCCTTCTGGTCCAGTTGTAACTGAGTGAATAAGGAAGCCAAGGAAGTGAAATGGAATTTTTGGAACTCAGTCCTGGGTGTGCTGCAAGCTGAGGACAGAAATATTTGGGTTGATGAAAGTGGGGTGTAGGCTTGTTTGCTTTAGGGTCCTTCCCATCCTTCAGAACCTTGGCCAATGGTATAGTCAGGCTGGCTTCTAGTCTCCTTGCAAAGACCAAAGGTCAAGGTGATCTGTCCAAAACACCTCTATCTATAATATATTATATAGAGAACATTAGCCAACAACCCCCGTTTAAGACGGAATAGGTTCAAAAACTCCATATACTAGAAAAACTGGTTAGAAAAATGGAATTTGACACCATGTCAAAGAAACAGATGCACAAGTCCTGATAAGATAGTGGTGTGGTCAGTGTGAGGGCTGCTGCAGAAGGTGGAGAAAAGGCCACTTGTGGGGATCCAGGCCTGTACCTCCTTTCAGCCAGAGCAGCTCAGCTTTCCCTCTTCATACACTGGGGCTCTGGAAAACATTTAATTTGGGGGAAGAGATTCAAATATATGAGACAGACAGATACAAAATATATAAAACATGAAAAACCCTGGTGGCATAGAAAAAGTGCTGCATTGGGAATTAAGAGACCATGCTTCTAGACCAGGCTGCCACTGGGCCCCTTAAGGAAGTGATCATAACTTGCAAATCTTTTTTTTTTCAACTGATAAGTGCACAATGTTGAACAAAAATAGATAGAGGCAAAGAAGCATCGAACAGACTGTCAAACTACAGTGGGAAGGCAGGGGAGGGTTGTGGGTGGGGGAGTAAGAGATCAACAGAAGGACTTGTATGCATGTATATAAGCACAACCAATAGGCACAAGACACTGGAGTGGGGGGTCGCTGAAGGCAAGTGCCAGGGGGTAAGGGAGGCCGGGAGGAGGTCAATGGGGGAGGGAGGGAAGGAGACATATGTACTACTATTTGTAATACCTTAAACAATAAAATAAAATAAATAAAATAAAATAAAATAAAAACATCTCCAAGGAAATTCAGCTCCAACATAATTTAATTCTCCAATTGCAAGAAAGCTCTGACAAAGGTTACAGCTGCCTTTCATGGTCAGAGCTTGAACCTTACTCTAGTCTCCTCCTCCTGAGAAAAAAGGGTTTTACTTGGAGATAAACCTAAAACTGCGAGTCACCTCTGTGCCTAGAAGACCCCTGTAACCAAGCACAGAAAGCAGTGTAGAGAGTAAAGCAGCACGCTATATTCTGAAGGGGCCTATACTGTGCCCTGGTCCATAAAATAGCCCCAACAGTGATAATTATAAAGGCATGTTGTTATTGAAAACACACAGTTGGTCAGACATGGGATCCAGCATTTTATACATATGGACTCTTTTAACCCCCAACAACAGTCCTAAAAAATTGGAAATATTATCATTCCCATTTTATAGATGAGGAAACTGAGGCTCAAAGCGGGTAAGTGACTTGTCCAAGACCACATTGATGCTAATAGAAGAATCATATGGCAATGCCAGGCATTCTAATGTTAGTGCTCTTAACCATTGTGCTGCTCAAAGTGGAGACCAAGATGGAGACTCTACTGACATTTGCGACTCATCAGAGAAAGGAGAAGAAGTTGTAAAAGCAATGAAATACATTGTCAGCAAACAGGTAGCTACCCAACGAAAACTAGAATCTAGGGGGATGCCTCAATGACACTTCAGAATAATCTGGCTAGACATACTGAGTTATTAAGGAGCAGTGGCTCCAAGGGACAGAGGAGAGACAGTCTGAAAAGTAATTCTCCAAAGAAATGATGAAATCAAGTCACTGACCATTGGCAGAATGAGGGAAAGATAAACAGGTCCCTATAGACAGGGAGAGAGGCATGTTGGCAAAGGGAACTGCCAGAAATTCATGTGAAGTGTCCAAGAGCCTGTCAGCATTGCTTAATGGTTCTAGGCTGTTTGAATGAAGCTTGTACACTACTGAATTCATGGTTTAGATATTTAAAAAGAAGGTCAGTTCTGAGTCAGGAAAGCTGAGAAAGGTTCTACCTTCACCTGCTGAGATAGCTCTGTGTTCATATCTGTGATTTCTTGAGGACAGGGTGGAAGGGAAGCAACAGGAGCTATCATTTAAATACATCTACCCCTATAACACTGAACTAAATGGCAGATATTCCTCTTCCCTGTTGCCCCACAGCCTTTCCCTTCTAGTCTAGAATTTCCAGAATCTCAATCTTTCCCTTTGCTCCTCTGTCCACACTTGACCTTAAATATTCCACATGGGTTACTCCTTTTGAAAAACCTTCACATCTCTCTTCTTTCTACCCTAAGCAACACTGGTTGCTAGCAAGACCCTGTCCTAAAAAGGGTCTGGAAAGGCTAGTCTTCAGGACAAAGTGAACAGGGCAATGGTGATGAAGAGCCATCCAAGACGGAAACCAGCCAGATGTCAGGCACAGTGCCTGCCACATGCAAAGGACTCAAGTAATACTAGAAGGAAGGAAGGAAGGCAGGAAGGCAGGAAGGCAGGAAGGAAGGAAGGAAGGAAGGAAGGAAGGAAGGAAGGAAGGAAGGAAGGGCTAGGGGACCTCAGGCCACACCCCCTGCCATGCGGGGCTTGATGGGGGACCTCAAGCCACACCCCTCTCCCTGGCCTGGGCAGGGGGACCTTAGGCCACCCCTCCACCCCAATGTCAGGCAAGGGGACCTGAGGCTGAGACCCCCGCCCCAGCGGGGGCAGGGCCAGCCTGGTCTGGATCTAGCCCAATGGGGGTGGGGCCGGCCAGGTCTGGGTCTCACGTGAATTTGAAGCACACATGGGTGAGCGGGGACTTGACTCTGGTTCCCATGGTGTGCCCCAGACTCTGACAGGAGGAAGATTTTCATATACATTTTACTAATTTTCTTTCATCTCTGACACTTCTATTATAGAGAAAGGGCAAATAGCAATATTAAAATATTTCCTTTAGTTAATTCCCTTTTAATGTGCACAAATTTCGTGCACCGAGTCACTATTATATAAAAAGTCAGCAACCATAACGCCATAATGACCAGAACAACCAGTTGCTATGACACCCACTGCGGCCATCGAACCCTTCCCCCCAGGCCAGCCCCACCCCTGATTAGCCTGACCCACCCCAATCAGCCCGAAGCACCTCCCCCCAACCGATCCTGCCCCTGATCACCCCCCCTACCCCAATAGGGTGCGGGGCCGGCCAACCAACCTCCTGCAGCCCCTCCACCTGCCTGGCCCCACCCCAGATTGGCCCCCCACACCCCATTCAGGGGCAGGGCTGGCCAGCCAACTGCCCACAGCCCCTTCCCCCAGCCAGCTCCACCCCCTATCGGCCCCCCACACACACCAATCGGAGGTGGGGCTGGCCAGCCAACCTCCCACAGCCCCTACCCTGGCAGCTGACCCTTGATTGGTCCCCCCACTCCATTCAGGGATGGGGCCAGCTGGCCGGCCCACCACCCACAGCCCCTCCCCACGGCCAGCCCTGCTCCCAATCGGCCACCCACCCCAATCGGGGATGGGGCCTGCTGGCCAATCGCCCTTGGCCCCTCCCCCCAGCTGGCCCGGCCCCGATTGGGCCCTGATTGGGGTGGGCCAGCCAGCCAACCTCCTGCTATTTCCTCTTCCCAACAGGCCTGGCCCTGATCTGCCTTGATTGGGGCCAAGCCAGCCGGACCCCACCCATGCACGAATTTGTGCGCTGGGCCTCTAGTTATAGATAATAGATGATCTGAGGATTTGGAGTCCTCCAGACAATACTCAGGACCTGCCAGCAGCCACTAAAAATCTTTTTAAAATATTACTCAGATAATATATTCTATTAATGATCTTGATGGCTGCTCTGCACTATTTTGTTTCTTCAACCCTGAATCTTGAAATTCTCCACCGATTGATCCTAGTAACTATCCAACTTTATCTCCCTCAGCTCTTAAGGGGGACTCTCTACCCCAGCAAAGTCACCTTGCCTGGTCATCTATTGCCTATCACACTGCCTTTTCTATGCACATTAGTCTGTCTCCTATACTAAAGTATAGGCTTCTAAAGGTTTATGTACTAAAACATTTCCTATTTGCTTCTCCAGGTCCACTTTCCATCTTTCTCTACCATGCCCTTGGGAGGCTCAACTCTTCAGACTATTACCCTCTTGTACCTTTGGCTTCCAGTGGGTTTTACCAATAGGAGGCCAGATAAAAGATTGGAGGATGGGAAGAGAGACAGTTCCAGAATGTGTTCCCTCCTACCAGGCCTCGTTTGGTCAGTGGTTGTGTTCTTCTTCCAATGCCATAACTCCTGTCAAATGGCCCCTCTCCGGAAGCCAGAATCCTCCCCAGGGCTGATAGCCACTCCTTCTCCTTGTGCCCTCAGGCTGAGTGGTGATAGGTTTCCCACTGTGTTTGTCCTGCATATTGCCCCATCCCTTCCTGGTTCTCTCAACCTTCCCCACGGTTTTGTAAATTACCCATTCATTAAACCTCCATTCACATTTTTATTCATTGTGGGTCAACCCCTTAGTATGGAGCTAGGCACACACCAGTTTGGTGCTGGAAGTGAGCCCCCATTTCGCCTCTCCCTCCTTCTTGCTGAGACCCTAGAACCCCAGCCCTAGCCCTAGAAAGACACCTCCTACCTAATTCTTTTCCCTTTGCTAGGATTCTATTGAAGGTAAAATCTCTTCCAGTGTAAATATGGCTTCTGGGAGGAGCACATGCTTATGTTGATCATGATGGACGTGAATAAGCTTATCAAACTCATTGGGGAGAGTGGATAAATATAACATATTTTGAGAGCCCATGATTTATTAACCATTATTGAGGTGTTGTCACTTATGTGAATCCCTGGAGACATAGTATGTCAGATGTTGCTTTTATTTGGGACAAAGAGAGGAAAAGATTGGTCATGTCTGTGCTAAGGGGGACCCTGAGGTTAGGTGACTAAAGGACTGTGGGGACATGGGGAACAAGTGAAAGGGATTATGTCCAACGATAGGGAAGGACCCTGTAAAGAAACTGGATTCATTCACATATTTGTACAAGGCTGGGCCAGCCCCACCCACTTCCTTCCTCCTCTCCGCCCAGCATTACTTCTGTACTGGAACTGCTACTTCCTCCTCCTCCTCCTCCTCCTCTTTCCCTCCTGTGTCTTTGGTCACCACTCGTATATGTATTGTCTAGGGTACAGAGGAAATTCATATTCACAATTGTTAAAAATATGCCAGCTACCTCTTGTGCATCATTCAAACAGCTGAGAGTCTGAGGAAAAGGGAGGAAATCAGAAAAATCACCCCATAAGGGGCCTGACATTTATGGCTCTGCATGGAATGAGTGAATGTTATGTGAATGAAACGTCAATAGACAGGATTCATCCATGTTGATGTTGTCAAGAAACCTGAGAGGAAGTGTAATAGCAAATGGGATGATCCCTTCTTTCCCTAGCATTTACATAAGACAAGTGCTAATCATATTACACAAGTATGGGGGTTAATGACTCTCTAGAATGGCTCCTATAGCCCTCACAGGATTCTCCTTTGTTACCAAGGAGAAAAGAGAGGCTTTTCTGATCACATATACAGAGCTGGGTTCTTTGGGTTCTTGCTCTTGGGATTCCCCACCCACCCCCACCCTTTCGTAATTGTCCCTTCCTTCTTTTTACTGTATAGAATGTGGGTACGATGGCTGGAGCTTGAGCTGCCACTTAGGATCATGAGATGCAAATCACTTGCAGAGGATAACGGAGTACTATGTAAGTCTGAAATCTGAATCCCTGTGTATGACTTTACCAACCTTAGACTGTTTACCTCTAGACTTCTTATATTTGAATGGAAAATAAATTTCTATTTTATTTAAAACACTGCTATTTTGTTTTCCTTGTCATATTTGGCCTAATCTGGTTGTAATTGATAAAGAATCTCTCTAGGCTTTAAGTATAACATCTAAGTTATCTTGAATAAATTCTAATCCAGAAATTCCATTGTCATTTCCTCAGTTTCTCCAGAGATGTCTAAATATGGAACTCACTTTCTCTTTCTTCCCAGGGAAGTGAAGAAGGCAATATTTTCATGGTCCCTAAAGATGCCCATTTCATAGTCTGAATGACAAAGCAGAATGTGGAATATCTTCAAGGTTCCCATCCAGGCCAAACTCTGGTTCCTTGGTTCCCTGAGATCAGCTGTGCCACAGCCTATTATATAGACCATGAAACCCACCTACATCTAGGGCCATTGTAGAGATTAATAGTGATTCAATGTCTCCAAATGACTTGGTGATGCTTAGATGAAAAGAGGCTTAGGACATAGAAACACATCCTTGTCTTCAGCTAGAAAATAACACTCCATGAGTCGGAAGTAGCACAACAGGACTGAGACGAAGATTAGCGTATCTGGCCATTTCAGGAAGTAGTTAACAGTAAAGGGAAGTGGCGAGAAGGGTGCTTGGAGGCTAGTGAGCTGCCAGAGAGTGGACACAATGTTCCTGATCACTCTTTTCTCCATCTGTATCGCCCCATGGTATGTTTTGATCCCTTCATGGTCTTGCCTTGATGAACTTCTCATTTTCTATCACTCCCCACCTTCTCCACTGTCATCATCCCTGCCTCAAATATAAACTCTAGATCATGAAGAAACCATGCCTTCCCATAGCTACAGGATGCTGTTCATGCTATTCGCTGTTTTTAGAAAGCTCTTAACCTTTCACCTGTTCAAATGACACCTCTTCAGTAAAGCCTTCCTAGATTTCCTTAGGAAAAGTTAGAACCTTTTTCCTCTGTGCTTTTAGAGCACTTTAAATATTCCTATAAACTTCCATTGGAGGGATAACCAAAGGGCTGCATCATATGCACATTTAACTTGCATGGATTTAACTGCACATGCTCAGGAAACAGAAAGAGAAAAAGGAAACATAAAACAAAAAGAGAAAGACATCTTTTTATTTCCCACTCTCTACAAAATATACCTTAGCTTCATTTAAAAAAAAGGAAGCTCTAGTTTAAATGCCAAGAAAAAATAAAGGAAGTTTATTGGAGTTATTTTAGGGGATTTTTGAGGAAGTATTTTCTAGACTATTTGTCATTTCACTTTATATGCTGACTTTGGAGTAAATCTCTGAATAAGATGTGACTCTTCTGCACAGCATCATGTGGTGACTTCTCGGACTGCCCCCAGACAGACTGCTCTAGACTGTGAGCTTCTGAAAAGCACAGCGTATGTTATTTTTTCTGGGGTCTTCTGGACCGAGTACAGTGTCCAGTAGACAGTTGGTGCTCAATAAACATTTGTTGAAAGAAAATTTGAATGATTTCAGCATTTTTCACTGGTTACATCCTACTTAGAATCTAAGGAAAACTGTCTCACCCCACCCACCTCTACAACACCCTTGTCCAATAGTCATTTGATCCCTTCTTTGAAGACACCTAAACATGAGCTATTCTATTTCCAAAACAGCACATGCCACTGCTTTGTTAGAAGATGTCCAGCAAAGTCCAACTTTTAGAAAATGAGGACTGTCCGGAATGGCTAATATCAATAAATCAACAAACAAGTGCTGGCGAGGATGTGGGGAAAATGGAACTCTAGTACATTGCTGCTGGGAACCCAGACTGGTGTAGCCACTGTGAAAAACAGTATGGAGATTTCTCACAAAAATTAAAAATGGAACTGTCTTTTGACCCAATGATCCCACTTCTGGCAATATATTCTAAGAATTCTGAAACACCAGTCAGAAATAATATACTGTATGCACCCCTATGTTCAAAGTAGCATTAACAATAGCTAAGATTTGGAAACAGCCCAAGTGCCCATCTGAAGATGAATGGATAAAATATCTGGGTACATTTACACCATGGAATATGATGCAGCTATAGAAAAGAAGGATCTCTTACCCTTTGAGACAGCATGGATGGGCCTAGAAATTATTATGCTAAGCTAAATAAGGCTTTTAGAGAAAGACAAATATCACATGATCTCATTTATATGTAGAATCTAATGAACAAAATAAACTGATAGAGAGACATGGGAGCATGGAACAGATTGACAGATCTCAAAGAAAAGGTGTAGGGGGAAGAGAAATTAATCAAAGAACTTATATTCATACTAGTAGCCCGTTTGCATGAAGATTCGTGCAATAGACCTTCATTCACCTGGCTGCCTGCACCAGTTTTCTGCTGGCACCGGGGACCCAGGCCTTGGCTGTGGCCACCACCTTCTGCCTTCTTTCACGGTCGGGGCTTGGCCCCGGGCGGTGGCCTTGGGCTTGGCCGCACCCAACATCCCTGCTAAGGATCGCAAGAGCCGACCCCCAGTGGTTTCCTGCGATCCGTGCAGGCTCCCCGCTGGTGCCCAAGGCTGGGAAAGCCTCCGCTGGAGGCTTTCCCAGCCTTGGGCTCTGCCACACCCCAACGTCCCTGCAACGGTTTCCTGGTGGGCGTGGCTTGGTTGTGGGCGTGGCTTAGGCGTGGTGAAGGTACGGTCAATTTACATATTTGTCTATTATAAGGTAATATATGCATAGTATATGGACACAGACAATAGTGTGGTGAAGGCCTGGGGTGGGTGGGAGCTGGGTAGAGGAAGGAGAAATGGGCGACATCTGTAATACTCTCAATAATAAAGATAAAAATAAGGGGAACATTTGTAATACTTTTAACAATGAAGATTTTTAAAAAGAATAAATAATAGAAAGAAAACTATACAAATAATAAAGAATACATATTTCTCCTCTGTCAAAAAAAAGAAAAGAAAATGAGGACTGTCCAGAGTGCCCATCATGGCGCCATGTGCAACAAGGAGCTTGACTCAATGAATTCTGCTGTGGCCACCACCACCAATGAATGTCACTACAGGAATCACAAGCCTTAGATTATTGAACTAATAACACTGGCTTTCTGCTATGAGGGTTTGAAAAATTAAGGGCCCATTCCATTCTCAACAGTGATCCTGAGATCCGCCTCTAACACCTTAGTTATCCAGAGAGCAGCCTTTTCAATCCTCAGAATGACCATGAACCTGGAATTAACAAAGGAGTTAAAGAGGAAAAAGGGTTTTGGTGGATAAATCAACTCTTAATCACCCACCATAATAGACCGAGGAGAGACTGAAGGTGACAGCTGATAATGCTGAGGCAAGAAACAGAAGAGCTCCAGTTTCTGGTGGTGCACAGGACACGTGTGTATCTTTGGTAAGGAGAGAAATACAACTGTCCTGAAGTTCTTTGTGTGGTTGTTTGTTTTTTTTTTCCAATTTATTTACTCTCTTATTTCATCCTACTACTTCATTTTATAGGGAATTTAAGATTTTTGCTTTGTATTCATCCATTAAATCAAGAAGTGTTTTCTGAACATCTGTTCTGTGTCAGGCACTGTGCTGCTCATTTAGGTTCAATGAAGGAAAAGTTCACAGTCTCACAGAGAGATAAGTAAAGAGAGATTTTACAATACAGTGTGGTAAGTGCTAGATAAAGGTAAAAAGCAGTATAATGGGAGTATATATGAGAGGCACTTAATCCCATACTGGAAGAGAAAATGACAATGACAATGAAAACAATAATAATAACTGAAGTATAGTGAGTGTTGGCTGCATGTCAGGTGCTGTTCTATGAACTCTATGTATATTAACTTACTTAATCCTCATAACTTTATGAGATAGGTAACCTTTTTATCAACCCCATTTTCAAGAAAAGAGAGAGAGGATGAACCTGAGAGGATACACAATTTATCCAAGGTCATGTGGCAAATAAATGGCAAAGCTGGTAACTGTACATAGTCCAACTTCAGAGACTATGCTTTTAACAGCTACCCTACTCTGCCCTCTAAAGAGGAGGGGAAGGTCATCCATGGTAGGTGAACACAAGACACCTGATCTGGGACCTTGAAGGAAAAGTGGGCAAGAACAGAGACAAAGAAAGGTAAGTCGGGGGAAGAGGTTGGGAGTAGTGAGTGATAAGTTTCAGAAGGTTACCAAGGAGCAGATCAGGAATGGCTAAGAAATCTGGTCATTAACATGAAAAAGATGAGAAACCATTGAGGGATCAGATCTGCATTGTAAAAAGGTCTCTCTGACTACAGTGGAGATTAGGGATTACTAGGGTTTAAACTCGAGGCAAGAAGACTAGAGAAAATAGTTTTTATAGTAATCCAAAAGAATGGATTTAGTTCAAATGGTCAACTGTTAACTAAAGTGGCACTGGGAGGAAAGGAAGTAGGTATTAAGGCCCATGATGACATGATTCCGTGGTGGATTGGACGTGAGCAGATGAGGAAGAGGGTGTCATCAAGGGGGTGACAACTGGGTTTCTGGCTTCAGTGATAGGTGGATGGTGGTGCCAATCAATGACAAGAAATCCCATGGAAGCCCTAGCTAGTTTGGCTCAGTGGGAAGAGCATCAACATGTGGACTGAAGGGTCCCAGATTTGATTCCAGTCAAGGGCACATGCAGTAGGGGACATCCAGGAGGCAGCCAATCATTGATTCTCTCTCATAATTGATGTTTCTATCTATCTCTCTCCCTCTCCCTTCCTCTATGAAATCAATAAAAATATATCTTTTAAAAAAATAGAAATCTCATGGAAAAGTTTATGTTCCATCCAGAGCATTCCACCATTGGGAGGAAAAAGAAGTCAGAGCCTCCCTCACTCTCCCTATCTGATCTCTGGCACATGAAGCCATTCTACGGATGTCTACAATCCAGCCTTTCTGGGAGAATCCCGCAGAACATTCAAGAGTCCGAGAGGCAGACTGGTCACCTCAAAGAAGTTAGGGTAGATATTGTAATGGTGGAGGAGATACCCATCTAGAGAGAGAAGACAGACCTTGTCTGGAGTCTAGCTGGCCAAGGGCCACACAACTCCTCTGGAGCCTTACCACTGTCTATTCTGAGAGTGTCTTTGCCAAGTTATAAGAAATCATGGGACTAAGGGGGATGGATCTGTACAGTCCTCAGGCTAATAAGTTAATACAACGTACAGCAGGTGCCAGGTACTAACTAGATCCTTTGAGCTCAAGGTTTAAAAAAAGCCAACCTCTGTCAACTTATTGGAGGAGGTTGGCTCCTGGAACAAAACAAAGCAAAAAAAAAAACCAACAACTATGATTCAATGTTTTGATTGTGAGAGTACAAACCAAAGATTCAGTGTCAAAGAACCTGAATGGAACAAGAAAGAGACAAAACAAGTCAATTAAATAACTATTCATACAGAGAAAACATTGGTGCTTTTTTTAAAATATATTTTTATTTATTTCAGAGATGAAAGGAGAGGGAGAGAGAGATAGAAATACCAATGATGAGAGAGAATAATTGATTGGCTGCCTTCTGCACACGCTCCACTGGGGATTGAGCCTGCAACCCGGATATGTGCCCTGACCAGGAATTGAACCATGACCTCCTAGTTCATAGATCGACATTCAATCACTTAGGCATGCTTCTTGATGGCTACCCAAAAGAGAAGATCATGAGGCCAGGGGAGCAATTTAGGAAATGATAGAGGTGAGCTCAGGGGAAAACTAGATAGAAAGGGAGAGAAGCATTCAGCTATAAGAAGCACAACATGGAAACTTATTCTTGGAGAATAGAGTCTTTTTTTTTTTTAAGAGAGTCTTTTTATGACAAATGAAAGAAAGTCTTTAAGTATGAGGGCTCAGAGGAGTAAGAGATAGGAGATCTAAATAGCATAGAACTCCAGAGACAGGGTCAGGACACCTAAACAGGAAGAAAGATGGCCAAAAAAGCCTTTCCCTGGACATTTTGAGATGGCAAGTGAGAAAAGGACCATCTGCCTCAGGAAATATTAGTAGAAGAAGCACTTAGTGGTAGAAAGTGGGAGCTGGTGACTGGCCAAAAACTAGGTTAACCAGAGCAGAGAACTAGAAGAAAGAGAGAGGCAAGAAGGTAAGTAGTAATGTAGAAGATTGAGAAGGAAATAGGGCAAGGGGGGAGTGGGCATTTACAAAAATACTAAATAAATTTATAAGGTTGGTAATGGTGATAAAATCATTGGTGAGTTTGGGAGTAAAGGCAATGTGGTCAAGGGGTAGGAGTGACTCTGGTGAAATCTTTATCCATGAAGAAAAGCTAATATCCCTCCCCACAACATTCGTGTTGGAGTTCTCACCAGCAACAGACGAATGGGCCTTAGGAGCCTGCCTAATATGGCCCTTCATAGGTCGCCTGTCCAGTGGTACTCAGATAAGGAACTTGCACCAGAATGTAATCATGAAGAGATTCCTTTACCTAGAACAGAAGTTGGCAAACTAAAGCCCCTCCCCCAACCCCAAGCTACAACCAACCCACTGGGCATTTCCCACCTGCGCCAATTTTTGTCTAAAAAATAAAAATTATAGCTCTTGCCGGTGTGGCTCAGTTGGTCCCATGCACTAAGGGGTTGCCAGTTCGGTTCCCAGTCAGGGCACACGCAGAGGTTTCCAGCTCAATCCCCGGTAGGGGGCATGCAGGAGGCAGCTCTCTCACATTGAGATTTCTCTCTTCTCCCTTTCTCTCTCTCTAAAAATCAATAAACTATTATTTTTAAAAATCTATACTAATAAAAGGGTAATATGCTAATTAGACCAGATATCTTCCGGATGAAGCCACAGTGGCGGAGCCAAGGCAAAGGCTTGATCAGGCTGGCAGGGGAGAGCAGTTAGAGCAATCAGGCCGGCAGGGGAGAGTAGTTAGGCAGTTAGGGGGATCAGGTCAGCAGGGGAGCAGTTAGGGACATCAGGTAGGCAGGCAAGTGAGCGGTTAGGTTGCCAGTGGTCCCAGATTGCGAGCGGGATCCTGGATTGGAGAGGGTGCAGGCCGGGCTGTGGGACCCCCCACCCCCAGGCATGAATTTCATGCACTGGGCCTCCAGTTGATATGTAAAAAGAACTGTAATGGAACACAGTTACACCCGTTCATGTATGTGTGTCTATGGTTGCCCTAGAATTACGAAATGGCAGCACTGAGTACTTGGGACAGAAACTGCCCTGAAAGGTCTAAAGTATTTACTCTCTGGCCCTTTACAGAAAATGTTTGCCAAACTTTATCTAGAAGGTCTTATTCTAAAAAGTCAAAAGGACCTATCAGTGCGCTTAGTGATAGTGGGTGGTTCAAGCTCCTTCCCTGGTGGAATATTGACAGCAGTTTGCGAACTGGCTGCTATGGACACCGAATAGTGCTGTCCAGAGAACAGTGGGAAGTACAGCTACATCTTACTGGTGGGCTCAAAGGACAGGCTCCAAGCAGGCAGAGCCACCTCCATAAATGCAACCAGCCCACACTACAGGTACCAGAACACACTGACATCCTGGACACCATAGTTAAAGATAGGGTGTTTGGGAGCCACACAACAGAGGCCTTACCTGCAGGGTGTTTTCATGAGAGAAGCACTTATGTGTATTTATGCTTGTTTGTCTTCATTATAATTAGACTGCTAACTCCTCAGGGTAAAACTTGTCTAACCATCAACTTCTGAGTGTGCACTTCATAACTAAGGGTAAATAAAGTAATAACAGGAAATCACCAAACTGTTTACTAGGAAAAAACTAAATATTTCTTTTTTTTTCTATGGAAACTTTTGTAAAGTAGCGAGCAATAATAATGTGCAGATAATTTGTCTGACTTCTCCCAGTTTTAGCATCTGATTAATTTCCTTGGATCTCACTGTGAGAGAAGTTCTCAGGGTGACTGTTTGCTTTGTTATTTGGTGTGTGTGTGTATATGTGTGTGTGTG
Organism: Eptesicus fuscus; assembly: GCF_027574615.1. Lineage (NCBI taxonomy): Eukaryota > Metazoa > Chordata > Mammalia > Chiroptera > Vespertilionidae > Eptesicus > Eptesicus fuscus. Next base: position 83,402,042 of record NC_072479.1, read on the forward strand.
TGTGTGTGTGTGTGTGTGTGTGTGTGCGCGCGCGCGCGTGCGCACTTTAAATCAGGGATAGCAAGTATTTCAGAAATATAGTTTATTATATGGTAAGATGGTAGCAAAGAAGTTAGTCTTAATTCCATTCATTCATTTAGTCATTCACTCAGCATTACTGAGCACACCTCATGCCAGGAGCTATGCTAAGTACTAAAGGTACAATGATGAGAAAAGATTGTGGTCACATAAGTTGAGTGAGGAGAGGCCTGACTCTGGTTCTGATTCTTCTCTGCTGTTCAATTCAATCATCTTTGGGTCCACCATGTTTCCTAACACAGTGGTGACCCTGCCAAAATGTGGAAACAGTCTACCTGCCCCCTCTGCTGGGTCAGACTCATCTCACTGTCCTGACACCCCTGGTGAACTTGACTCACTCCCCAGCCAGGCCACAGCAGCAGCTGTGGGTTGTGGATACCTGGAGTTGCTCTCGCACAGCTATGCCTCCTCTGCCTCCTCAGGACTTTTCAGAAAGGCCCCTCAAGGATTCCTGCATTCCAGCAACCAGCCCTTCCAGATGGGCAGAAATTTCCTGCCTTGGCAGTCAAAAGGCATTTGTTTTTATTTTAAATGCATGGTACCTCCCCAGACAGCCCCACCCTCTGTTCTAATTCCATTAAATCTATTCATTTTGGAACGTGTGTGTGTGTGTGTGTGTGTGTGTGTGTGTGTGTGTGTGTGTGTGTATTTGAAAGAGGAACTGGGAGAGAAGTGTGGAGAGAGGCTGATAAAATGAGGGACCTCCATCGACAGGTAACAACTGAGGGTCCCTTGTGTCCTTCATTCTGTCTCTTTACTTTCTCCTTCCTTGAATATGTCACCTCCCAGCCCAGTCTCCTCTCCCCAAGGAGTATAGGCTGCCTAAATATTCTTGTGAAATATATAATGTCACAGGAGTTGGCAATAATTAAAGGATAAAGCAGACATCTGTGTCTTCAGAAAATAACACATGCATAACGCTCCTAATTTAAAACTATGAACAATGTCATGTTAATATAATTAATGCCTCATTTATTGGGTCCAGTGGGGAATGAACTATTCTACATAATTGATTCTCCCAGAGTGTCAGAGCCTAAAACTTGGTAAATCAAGTCGGTTAAGCATTTTTCATTGTTATGAAAATATTTCTAAATATGTTGTATTATTTTCTATTTTTCTAAATAAAACTCACCCAACATAACTTATTATCCACCATAAGGACAGACCCAGTGCCTTGTGGAGGAGTGCTCAGGCTCCCCATATATGTTTGTAAAACAAATAATTATAACCTTCAACATTGAACTGTGATGTACAAAAATAATGAATTCTTGGGCATTGGAATTACGGAGAGCTCTTTGTCCTTACCTCAGATTATGATTTTTTTGCATTTGTATTTGTGTTTTCATACTTCTGTCTCCTCCCTCACCATGAAGCAGCCAGCTTCTTGTTTCTGTCACTAAAAGTTCCTCCCTGCCCCATGAGTGCACCGATTTTAATCTGCTGTATAATCAGAATTAAGATTATGAAATAAAAGTCAATAGTCTTTAACTTTAAGAGAGGAGGAGGAGGAGGAGCTCTATGAATTTTTGGTGCCCACATTGGCTACCCATAGGCCTTTTTTGCTTCCTGCTAGTTTCTCGGCTGTGTTTCAGGTGGCTGCGCCTGCTACATGAGTAATTCCCAGATAAGCCAAGCATTACCATGAGAGCTACAACAGAAACTCATAATAATGAGTCTTACATGGGTTAGAACCTCTCACCATATGTCATCCAGGAAAAGATCACTTCTGATCATAGAATATGACATCTAAATTAAATGGTTCCTCCTCATTTGTGAGTCAGACAACAGAGGTCACATTCCAGACAAGGGGGAACCCTGAATAGGCTACGATAATCTTCTAAATTCAGGAGTAAACCTCTCCTAGGATATGCAACAGCTTCCATTTGCTGGTCCTCTAGGTCTAACAAGCTTTCCCTCTTTGGGTCACAGAAACTCTAAATTTATCTCATAATCAATCCAACAGGATTAAGTCTCCCAGAGTTCCCATGGAGTTGAGAGAAACTCTATTTTATGCCTAAATAGCTCTCTGCAGCACAGATGAAAAGCAAATGGGTGAAAATCCTGATTTTGAGTTTACCAAGAAATTATTTAGCCTTCAATAGTATATTCTGCCACTCACAAAAACTTAAACAACAATAGTAATGAACTGGTCCAAAATAGTAAGGGAAGAAGTGAGGAGATGAGATTAGCATCGGACCCGTTGGATCCTACTCTTGGTATACTTCTAATACCTTCTTGGTTCCAAAGCAAACTGGTAAAGGCATGAATCTTCTTCCCTCAACATGGTCTGGTTTAAGGTCACAGAGTTCTTTGTTGGTTGGACTAAGTAAGGAAGGGCCAGGAGGCAGAACGCAAGCCTCACCCCTGAGTCTACAGCTGCCTCACCAGGTGACTCCAGTAGACTGTCTGAGCTCTTTTGTATTCTGACTCTCAATTCTCCTGTCTGTAAAAGGAGTGATGGTTGCACCCCTCTGCTCCCAGCATGGTGTGAGACTTTGTTAATAGGTGTTTGGAAAAGCTTGCATCTCTAGATGAAAGCATTTATAAGTTTTGAGTTCTATTCTTAGCTGAGTCTTTGTAGAGTTAAATTTTCTTGACTATGGTAATGGGGCTTCTATGGGGGCAATGGGGGATAAGGACACAAATGTAATACCTTAATCAGTAAAGAGATTTAAAAAAATAGCAAATATATATATAATTCCCTTTGGAAAATTAATTCTATAACCCTAAGAGTGCCGTGGTGAGTATAGAGCCTTTATAAGCCTCTTAAGTCTCCCTCTGACTCATTTTTCATCTCACAGATGATCAACATGGACTCTTCTACTCTAGAAAAAATTCTTTGAAAATTTTTTTCTAAAAATATGTAATATAAACCAGATTTTTCTAAATCAAACTGTGGGTTGAATGTGGGTCTTGCTTGCTTAAAATTTAATTTTGAATCTTTTAGAAAAGATTTCAAAGTAAATAGGTACCACTGATATTTTTTAACAGCTGTATTGAGGTATAAGTGACATAATAAAATACACTTTTTAAATTGTACTATTTGAAAAGTTTTGACATATGTATACATCCAAGAAATCATCATTATAATCAAGATAATGAACATATCCACCCAGTCAGCGTGGCTCCATGGTTGAGTGTCGACCTATGAACCAGGAGGTCACCATTTGATTCCCAGTCAGGACATCTGCCCGAGGTCTGGGCTTGGTCCAAAGTGTGGGGCATGCAGGAGGCAGCCAATCAATGATTCTCTCTCATCATTGATGTTTCTATCTCTCTCTCTCTCCCTCTCCCTTCCTCTCTGAAATCAATGAAAATTGATTCATTATCTTTAAAAAAAAGATAATCAACATATCCATCACCTCCATTTTATAACCCCTCACTCTCTCTCCTCTCACAGTTTGCATTTTCTAGAATTCTATATAAATACTAGAAGCCACCCTAATTGGTTTGGCTCAGTGGATAGAGCATCAGCCTGCAGAGTCAAGGGTCCCAGGTTTGATTCCAGTCAAGGGCATGTACCTTGGTTGCGGGCACATCCCCAGTAGGGGGTGTGCAGGAGGCAGCTGATGGGTGTTTCTAACTCTCTACCCCCTCCCTTCCTCTCTGTAAAATCAATAAAATATTTTTTTAATAAAAAATAAATACTAGAGGCCCGGTGCATGAAATTCATGCACTGGAGGGGCGTGGGGGGGTGGAGAGAAGGGTCCCTCAGCCCGACCTGCACCCTCTCACAGTTCAGGACCCATCAGGGGATGTCCACCTGCCAGCATTCAGATATTCCTCTCATAGTCTGGGACCCTTCATTCCTTACCACCCGCCTGCTTGCTGCCACTTATTGCTGCCACGGATGCAGGAGAGGCTTCCACCACCACTGTTGTGCTCACCAGCCATGAGCCCAGCTTTTGGCTGAGTGGTACTCCTCCTGTGGGAGCGCACTGACCACCAGGGGGCAGCTCCTGTGTTCAGTATCTGCCCCCTGGTGGTCAGTGCACATCATAGTAACCAGTTGTTCTGGTCGTTCTGCGGTAATGGTTACTTAGGCTTTTATTATCCTAATATATAAAAAGCCAGGGGCCATCACAACTGAAACAACCAGATGGAAGACCAAACAGCAGGCTGTGTGGGGTGACCAGGCCGACAGGGGTGTTAGTGAGGGACGACCAAACGACTGAACAGCAGGCTGTGTGGGATGACTAGGCCAGCAGGGGGGTTACTGAGAGATGACCAAACAACTGAACAGCAGGCTGTGTGGGGTGACCAGGCCAGCAGGGGGGTTAGTGAGGGATGACCAAATGATTGAACAGCAGGCTGCATGGGGTGACCAGGCCAGCAGAGGGGCATTTGGGGTGACCAGGCCAGCAGGGGGGGGACAGTTAGGGGCAACCAGGCCGACAGAGGGGAGCAGTTGGGGGTGACCAGGCCGGTAGGAGGGGGAAGTTGGGGGCAACTAGGCTGGCGGGGGCGGGGGGCAGTTAAGGGCAATCAGGCAGGCAGGCAGCTGAGCAGATAGGAGCCAGTGGTCCCGGATTGTGAGAGGGATGTCCAACTGACGGTTTAGGCTCGATCCCCGGAATCAGGCCTAAACCATCAGTCGGACATCCCCCAAAGGGTCCTGGATTGGAGAGGGTGTAGGCTGGGCCGAGGGGACCCCCACCCAATGCACGAATTTCATGCACCGAGCCTCTAGTACAGATAATAAAAAAGCATGTGCTCTATTTCTCCTGGATACTTTCACTCAGTATAATTTTTTTTTTGAGACTTAATCATGTTATTGGTTATATAAGTCCATTGCTTTATATTGCTGAATAGTATTCCATTGTGTGAATATATCAATTTGTTTATCTCTTCACTTTTTGATGCACATTTAAGTTGTTTCCAATTTGGGACTATTACAAATAAAGCTGCTATGGACATTCATGTGCAAGTCTTTGCATGGATGTATTCTTTCATTTCTCTTGGGTAAATATCTAAGAGTGGAATGGCTAGGTTGTATGATACAGTATTATCTTCTTAGTAGATCCTGAATGAATAGATATTGTGTTTGGAGAAAAGCATGATACATGTGAACCCTTACACATAGTTCTCTTTATGCCTGCAATGTTTATCATAGAAAGAGTTTGCTTTTGTGTTACACAATTTACAGAATGCTTTTGCATATATTATCTTAACATATCCTTACAAGTATTTTCTTCTTCCGTTTCTCTGATTGACTCCAATTGATTGTCTCGCTGTACAACAGTATCATCTCCAAGATTGAATGAAGTAGTCTAGATGTCTTCTCAAAAGAACTACATGTCTAGACTGCTTTTGCTCCCTTGTTTCTCAAATGGCAACACTTACCCTAAGTAAGGCTACATTGCCCACTTCAAAAGTGAATCAGCAAGGTGTAGACCAGAGCCTTCTTCTGCCTGCTTCTGACTGCTGTCTTCTTCCTCTCTCACACTCTGATTTCACACATCTACAGACTTGCCAATCACTAATGCTATAATTCATATCTTAAAAACTTCATAACTTGACTCCAATTCTTTCACCAACATGCCCACTAAAAAGATACAGAAACTGTTCATGTAATTCCAAACTCTGAATCATCTTATCACGTTTTTTAAGTTAGGAAATAATATTGGTGAGACACTGATAAAAACCAAACTTGCATTTTCACTGTTTTATGCCAGAAATTACTTCATTTAATTGTTGCAGAAAATTTATTTTAAAATATATTTTATTGATTTTTTACAGAGAGGGACAGAGAGCCAGAAACATCGATGAGAGAGAAACATCAATCAGCTGCCTCCTGCACACCCCCTACTGGGAATGTGCCCGCAACCAAGGTACATGCCCTTGACTGGAATCGAACCTGGGACCCTTGAGTCTGCAGGCTGACGCTCTATCCACTGAGCCAAACCGGCTTTAGCTGTTGCAGAAAATTTTTAGTGAGGCCTTCACAATCATTACTCAAAAACACTCATCCTGTCTATCCCCTTTCCCTCTGCCTGCCTTCTGCTTTCTTTCTGCCTTTTCTGTCTTCACTCTTCCAATTTCTTCTAAGGTTTGGAGAAAACTGTCAATCAATGACTACAGGAGATAATTCCAAAAAGAGTGTTTGGCTTTGGGACAACTGGTTTCCCTATTTCAAAAGTTGTTATATCCCTCCCTACACAAAAACATAATTTAATATGGATTTGAAAATTAAAAATAGAACTACCAAAGCATTAAAAATATTAAATTTTAAAAATAATATTAAAATGGGAGGAGACTTTTTAAGTAGACATAAAATCTAGAATGCATAAAGAAAATTATTGATAGATTATGTAAATTTTCCATTTCTGTATGTAAAAGATAAAATAAAGTTAAAAAGTAAGAGGCAGAAAATTATGTATGTATATATATGTATGTGTATATATATATTACTCTTAATATATAAAAAGTTCCCTACATTGAATTGCACCCTTAAGACTTGTGCATTTTGGGGGAGAAACCAAGATGGCAGCATAGGTAAACACCTAAACTGCTGACTTGCACAACAATTTCAAAACTACAACTAAAAGACAAAACGGACATCATCCAGAACCACGGGAAAGCTGGTTGAGTGGAAATTCTACAACTAGAAGGAAAGAGAAAAGCACATTGAGAGTCAGAGGAGCTGCAAAAGGCTGAGGTACGGAGACACGCGTGCGTGCAGAGAGGACTGATAACTAAGCAAGCGGCTGGCTTTCTCAAGCAGGAGGGAGACAAAAGCTCCCGACTGCGCCGAACTCCAGTTCTGGGTGAGACTCTGGGGACCCAGACTCATACAGTGTGAAACTGGACTGTCAGGAAAGAGAAAAGCACACTGAGACTCAGAGGAGCTGCAGAAGGTAGAGGTCCGGAGGCGAGCGCTCGGAGAGGGCCGGCAAATGAGTGCACGGTTACCTTTCTCAAATGGGAGAGAGACAAAAGCTCCCGACTGCACTGAACTCCAGTTCCGGGAGAGACTCTGGGGACCCAGACTCATTCGGGGAGAAACTGGACTGTCTGGCAGCGGGCGAAACTCGAGGGCGGCTTTCTCTCAGAGGTGTGTGCAGTGATTACCACAGGACACTGAGACCCAGGGGTCTATTAGGGCAGGGCTGAGGGGAAGCCAAGACTGTCTTCTCTGCCCTAAGACTCCACCCCATCCAAGCTGAGCACAGAGGCTCTTGCAAATCTTGTCTCATAAGGGTGTCTCCAGCACAGAAGTTCTCCCAGCATAGACACAGCTGATCCTCACAGCCAATTGACCTGGAGGTTAATTCCTCCCAGTGATACCAACAACAATCAAGGCTTAACTACAACAAGACTGTGCACACAGCCCACAAAGGGGTGCACCAAGAGTGTCCACCTCAGGTAACTGGGGAGGCTGAGCCACTGGGCCATTTAGGACACCTAGCACAAAAAGCCATCCTACCAACTCAGGGAAGCAGCCAAAATGCAGAGACAAAGAAACAGATCACAAATGAAAGAAATGGAGGAAAACAAATGGCTGGATATAGAGTTCAAAACCACAGTTATAAGGTTTTTCAAGAATTTCCCAGAAAAGGCCGATAAATTTAGCGAGACCCTCGAGGATATGAAAAAGGACCAACTAGAAATTAAATATACACTGATTGAAATAAAAAATATTATACAGAGATCTAACAGCAGACTAGAGGATCGCAAGAATCAAGTCAAAGATTTGAAATACACAGAAGCAAAAAACAGTCAACCAGAAAAGCAAAAAGAAAAAAGAATCCAAAAATACGAAGATAGTGTAAGGAGCCTCTAGGACAACTTCAAGTGTACCAACATCTGAATTATGGGGGTGCCAGAAGAAGAGAGAGAGCAAGATACTGAAAACCTATTTGAAGAAATAATGACAAAAAACTTCCCCCACCTGGTGAAAGAAATAGACTTACAAGTCCAGGAAGTGCACAGAACCCCAAACAAAAGGAATCCAAAGAGGACTACACCAAGACACATCATAATTAAAATGCCAAGAGCAAAAGACAAAGAGAGAATATTAAAAGCAGCAAGAGAAAAACAGTTAGTTACCTACAAGGGAGCACCCATATGATTGTCAGCTGATTTCTCAACAGAAACTATGCAGGCCAGAGTGGCAAGAAATATTCAAAGTGATGAATATCAAGAACCTACAACCAAGATTACTCTACACAGCAAAGTTATCTTTCAGAATTGAAGGTCAAATAAAGAGCTTCACAGATAAGAAAAAGCTAAAGGAGTTCATCACCACCAAACCAGTATTTTATGAAATGCTGAAAGGTATTCTTTAAGAAGAGGAAGAAGAAAAAAAAAGGTAAAGATAAAAATTATGAACAACAAATACATATCTATCAACAAGTGAATCTAAAAATCAAGTGAATAAGAAATCGGATGAACAGAATAAACTGGTGAACTGACAATTCTCAGGGGGAAAGGGGTGTGAGGGGTGCAGGAAGAGACTGGACAAAAATCGTACACCTATGGATGAGGACAGTGGGGGGGTGGTAAGGGCAGAGGGCGGGATGGGAACCGGTCGAGGGGAACTATGGGGGGGGGGGGAGAGAAACAATTGTAATAATCTGAACAATAAAGATTTATTAAATTTTTAAAAAATTGTGCATTTTACTGTATGTAAATTTTACCTCAAAAAAGGACTGCAAATAAATATTAAATTCCGTTATTGATAAGCATCTGAAGAATACTGATATCTGCAACCTACTTTGAAATGCATGAAAATAAAATGGACTGATATATGAATAAAGTGATAAAAAGATGGAAAGATTAAATGAAGTCATTTCTGGCATAAAACAGTGAAAATGCAAGTTTGGTTAACTTTATAAAAAAGTAAATATAGCAAAATGTTTATTATTACTATTAGATGGTGGGTTTATGGATGTTCACTACACTGCTCTGTATGCTTGAGATTTTCATAATAACATATTGGAGGAAAGCCTCCTAAAATGAATTAAAAAACACGTAACTCTTAAGAACAGTAAACAAGGCAAATTAACAGACAATTTGAAGTAAAGAAAACAGTGGTTCAAAAAAAGGGGGGATTTTTAATCTCACTTAGAATCAGAAAAATTTATAAAGCTTTATAACATCCAACAGAAATACACATACAGGAAAAATATGCATATAAGGATATTTGTCATTTTGTTTAAAATACAAAGAGGGGGAAAAGAAATGAAATGAAAAAAAAAAAAAAAAAACACCTCTCCCCAAGGAAGTGGATAAATAAATGACAGTGTGTTATGGGGGTTCACAAGTGTCCTCAAGATGTGCCACTATGGCATGTAGATTAATATTACTAGTATCTCATGCTGAAAACAAGGTTCAGAAGGCTCGGGAAGAAATTTGGGCTTCCCCTTTACTGTCTAAAAGAATTTAAGATAGGGTGATATCATCATAAATAACTACAGTTTAATCTGAACTAGATAAGGTAGATGGGGAGTAACCTAGCAAGAGCCACTTGATCAAAGTCCTCCTTGCATTCCACTGTTTCTAGATGGCCTAGCAAACATTTCATCCCCTTGCAAATTTGCCTTACTTCCCTTTGAAGTCCTATACCCATGTTTCCCCCTCCTTGGTTCAGAATGACATATATTCCTTATCTTGCCTTCCTGTCTTTGGAATGTTCTTGCTATGTGAATTCCTCATATGCACGTATCAGAACTTCATTTTCTCCTGTTAATCTGCATTCTGTCACTTTAATAATTCTACCAGCCAGAAGAACTAAGAGGGAAAAGGGAATTTTCCCTATCCCCAATAGTGTCCATGTACAGAACTGTGTGCAACACTGAAGTACTCTAGGAACTGACATGAAAGATTTTCAAGGTCTATTGTTCATTGAAAAAAGATGAACATGACAGAATGAATTGTATAAAAATGACCATTTACATTAAAAATAATAATAGAGAGAAACTAAGATGGCGGCATAGGTAAACACCTAAACTGCTGCCTCGCACAACAATTTCAAAACTACAACTATAAGACAAAAAAACGTCTATCACCCAGAACCACAGGAAAGCTAGCTGAGTGGAAGTTCTACAACTAGAAGGAAAGAGAAAAGAGCATTGAGACGTGCACAAGCGCTGAAAAGCTGAGGTACGGAGGCGCGTGAATCGGGCTGGTGGCAGGCTACTGGGTGCACTGCTTTTTTCAACCCGAAGGGAGACAAGCTCCCGATTACTCTGAACTCCAGTTTCTGGGGACCCAAACTCCTACAGGGAGAAGCTGGACTGTCTGCCATTGAGTCGGAAAGTGAGGGTAACTTTCTTGCAGAGGTGGGCCCAGCAATCATTGTTTACTGTGCTGGGGCGTGGGGCATGGGGACTTGGAAACGTGGAAATGCAGAGACGGCTGACTGGCAGCCATCGCTGTTTGCCATGCCCTAGCCTAGTGATTCCCTGACACCCTGCCGCCTACAATCTACAAACCCATCCAAGCTCCATGCAGTGGCTTTTGCATATAAATGGTCTGCCCTATTGCAGCTTAACCTAACAAACTGCAGCTCTGGTCAGATAACTCCAAAACCTCCAAACCCCAAGCAAAGAGAAAACTGTAGTTCTCGCTGTAGCTCCTGTTGGGTGGCCTCAGACAGTAGCTGACCTGCACCCCATTGGAGATCCAGAAGCTAGTGTATCTAGTGGTCAGTGTGAGACGACACCATATTTTAACTACTCACATCCATAAGTGACACATTCAAGAGGCAGACTCAGTGAGCACCAAAGCCCCACTGAAACAAGTCCTGCCCCATAAGCATGTCTCCAGCACAGCAGTTCTTCCATTATAGACACAGCGAGTCCTCACAGCCAATTGGCCTGGAGGTCAATTCCTCCCAGTGACACCAACAACAATCAAGACTTAACTACAACAAGGCTGTACACACAGTCCACAAAGGGGTGCACCAAGAGTGTCCACCTCAGGTAACTGGGAGGCCGACCCACTGGGCCATATAGGAAACCTAGCACACAAAGCCACCCTACCAACTCAGGGAAGCAGCGAAAATGCGAAGACAAAGAAACAAATCACAAACGAAAGAAATGGAGGAAAATAAACAATTGGATATAGAGTTCAAAACCACGGTTATAAGGTTTTTCAAGAATTTCCTAGAAAAGGCCGATAAATTTAACGAGACCCTCGAGGATATGAAAAAGGACCAACTAGAAATTAAACATACACTGATTGAAATAAAAAATATTATACAGAGACCCAACAGCAGACTAGAGGAATGCAAGAATCAAGTCAAAGATTTGAAATACAAAGAAGCAAAAAACACTCAACCGGAAAAGCAAAAAGAAAAAAGAATCCAAAAATTTGAAGATAGCGTAAGAAGCCTCTAGGACAACTTCAAGCGTACCAACATCCAAATTATGGGGTGCCAGAAGAAGAGAGAGAGCAAGATACTGAAAACCTATTTGAATAAATAATGACAGAAAACTTCCCCGACCTGGTGAAAGAAATAGACTTACAAGTCCAGGAAGCGCACAGAACCCCAAACAAAAGGAATCCAAAGAGGACTACACCAAGACACATCATAATTAAAATGCCAAGAGCAAAAGACAAAGAGAGAATATTAAAAGCAGCAAGAGAAAAACAGTTAGTTACCTACAAGGGAGCACCCATATGATTGTCAGCTGATTTCTCAACAGAAACTATGCAGGCCAGAGTGGCAAGAAATATTCAAAGTGATGAATAACAAGAACCTACAACCAAGATTACTCTACACAGCAAAGTTATCATTCAGAATTGAAGGTCAGATAAAGAGCTTCACAGATAAGAAAAAACTAAAGGAGTTCATCACCACTAAACCAGTATTATATGAAATGCTGAAAGGTATTCTTTAAGAAGAGGAAGTAGAAGAAAAAAGTAAAGATAAAAATTATGAACAACAAATACATATCTATTAACAAGTGAATCTAAAAATCAAGTGAATTAAAAATCTGAGGAACAGAATAAACTGGTGAATATAATAGAATCAGGGGCATAGAATGGGAAGTGGATTGATAATTCTCAGGGGGAAAGGGGTGTGGCGGGTACGGGAAGAGACTGGACAAAAATCCTACACATATGAATGAAGACAGTGGGGGGAGGTAAGGACAGAGGGTGGGGTGGGAACCGGGTGGAGGGGAGCTATGGGGCGGGGGGAGAAACAATTGTAATAATTTGAACAATAAAGATTTATTAAATTAAAAATAATAATAATAATAATAATAATAATAGAACTATAAGAGTATGCAAATGCACATAAAAATGTCCAAAATCATACCTATTTAATCTATGCTTTATCTTAGGAAAGAGAGAAAATGGATGAAGGGAGAAAAGACCCTAAAAAGACATTTAAGCTTCTATTTTGTAGATGTCTATATTATTTGAACTTTTCACAACAAGCATGCAATAACTTTGGTAAATTTTTAAATTAATAAATTGTTCTAGAAAGCTAATAATGACTATTATCTAAATATCCAATATCCCTAAAACATCCTGTGAAAATTGCAAAATTTAGTCAAGAATCCACATATTTTTCCTACCTAACATCAAAAGCCTGAAGTCTTGGAAACAAAACATCTGATGATCTCTTATGGAATTTCTTTCCTTGTCATCTGAATGTCTCCACATTCATGTCTATTAAGCCAAATAGTCACAAGCCTATAAAATGATGTGAAAGTTCTTTCTTCTCCCAACTGCATTCCCCCTAGGGCTTAGCCTAACTCAAAATGCTGAGCCTGGCCTCAATAAAAGCCCCATTGAGAGAAAAGTGTTCTTAAACATAATGGAACACATTCTGAGCTAAATGCCAAAGATTAGATGGATCAGGGAGGGGAGAATTTATGAAAACACTGCAAATCCAATGAAAGAGGCAAAGATGAGATGTGAGAAAAAGCAGAAGGGAGATTGAAGTGGAGAGAGAATAGAGTTGAAAAGGGTTTTAATTTAAATGTTTGCAACATTCTGACCCATAAAAGAATTCAGAAGGAATTTCACCACCTAGACTCGCACATGTATATACGTGTAGAGCTCCGTTCAGCCAACCAGAAGAGACTTTCTGGAGGCAGACAGACTCTAGCCAGGCAGATATGCAAACATGGAAAGAGGAGTGGAAAGAGTTGGGTCGAGATACACTCTCTGAAAAATTACAAGCCAGTGATGAAAAAGTTCCCTGCCCACGGACAGCCTCAGAGCATTTTACAAACGTCTTTGTCCTGAGTGGGGAGGGCATTCAGCTTCTTGCCCACCTGTGGCTTCTTCGGTAGAGATTACAACTGGGATGTGGCAAAAATACCCATGTTCCGGTAAAGATATAGTGTAGGCAAGACCAGAATGCCACCTGCAGAGCTTGTTTCTCACTACCTGTGCTGAAGGAAAACCTCCCCCTGTGCTTCTGAGAGAAACAGGGATGCCCTGTTCACGTGTATGTCCTCATTTTACACCTCGGTTCACTTAAGTACTTAATTAGTGACAGACTCTGTGCTCTGCTCTGGAAATGCACAAATGAGGGGCACAACCCTCTCCCCAGGAATCTCACAATCTGGTGGGTATGTATTTATAATACCATGGATGTTTGTGAAAGGTACAGTGACAGCACAAAGTCAACAGAGATGGAATGCTGGGGAAGGGACGACAGGTTCATTGTCACAGAGGTGAGCTCTGAGCTGCGCTTTGAAACTGAGTAGGAGCTCAAAAGAATAAGATAAGACAAAGCCTGGGAGAAAATGTTTGCAAAAGATATATTTGATAAAAGACTCATCCAAAATATACAAAGAATTCAATGAACAACCTTATTTAAAAACTAGGAGCCCAGCGCGCGATTCGAAATCGCGCGGCACCACCCACCCTCGAGTCGCAGGTCTGGCCCTGCCTCCCTCTCCAGCCCTTGAAGCAGCCACAGCCGCTGCTGATCAGGCCCTCCCCCAGCGCAGGCACACAGAGGCCCCTGCCGCCCCGCCCCTGACTTTGCGTGTGCAACCTCCTCCTGTCCAGTTGACCTGTTATGGCGTCCCAGTTAATTAGCATATTTCTCTATTTTATATATATAGATGGGCAAAGGTCTTAATCAGACACTTTACCAAAGTAGATACAGCAGGTCCTCAAATAATGTCATTTCATTATAACATTGATGAGAAAAATAAATCGATTCCCAACGGGGGTCACCATCTCTGTGGAGTTTGCATCTTCTCCCCATGTTTGCATGTGATTCCTCTAGGACTCTAGCTTCATTCCACATCCCAAAGATGTGCACATTAGGTAAATGGATGGGTCTAAATTGTCCCAGCCTGAGCGAGTGTGGGTGTGAGTTTGAGTGCACCCTGTGATGGAAGAGTGTTCTGTCCAGGGTTGGTTCTCACCTGGTACCCTGAGGCTCCAGGATAGGCTCTGGCCACTTATAAGCAGATTAGAAAATCATCACCTTACTTTTTATTAATCTTTCTTAAATGTACATATAGCTCACATTTATTTCAATGTTTTATATTAGAAATGTTTTGTGTCTTTATTTAGAAACTAGAGGCCCAGTGCACGAAATTCGTGCATGTGGGGGGGGGGGTCCCTCAGCCCAGCCTGCACCCTCTCCAATCTGGGACCCAGCGAGGGATGTCCGACTGCTCGTTTAGGCTCAATCCCAGTGGGGGATTGAACCTAAACGGGCAGTCGGACATCCCTCTCACAATCCAGGACTGCCGGCTCCCAACCGCTCACCTGCCTGCCTGCCTGATTGCCCCTAACCGCTTCTGCCTGCCAGCCTGATCACCCCCTAACCACTCCCCTGCCAGCCTGATTGACGCCTAACTGCTCCCCTGCTGGCCCGGTTGCCCCTAACTGCCCTCCCCTGCAGGCCTGGTCACCCCTAACTGCCCTCCCCTGTAAGGCTGGTCCCCCCCAACTGCCCTCCCCTGCAGGGCTGGTCCCCCCCAACTGCCCTCCCCTGCAGGGCTGGTCCCCCCCAACTGCCCTCCCCTGCAGGCCTGGGTCCCCCCCTAACTGCCCTCCCCTGCAGGCCTGGTCACCCCTAACTGCCCTCCCCTGCAGGGCTGGTCCCCCGCAACAGCCCTCCCCTGCAGGGCTGGTCCTCCCCCCAACTGCCCTCCCTTTCAGGCCTGGCCCTCCCAACTGCCCTCCCCTGCTGGCCTGATCACCCACAACTGTCCTCCCCTGCCAGCTATCTTCTGGCGGCCATCTTGTGTCCACATGGGGAAGGCCATCTTTGACCACATGGGGGCAGGCCATCTTGTGTGTTGGAGTGATGGTCAATTTGCATATTACCTCTTTATTAGATAGGATATGATGGCCCTAGCCAGTTTGGCTCAGTGGATAGAGCATCAGCCTGCAGACTGAAAGGTCCCGGGTTCGATTCCAGTCAAGGGCATATGCCCGGGTTTTGGGTTCAATCCCCAGTGGGGAACGTGCAGAAGGCAGCCAATCAATGATTCTCTCTCATCATTGATGTTTCTATCTCTCTCTCCCTCTCCATTCCTTTCTGAAATAAATAAAAATATATTTTTTAAAAATTGGTTTTGTTACACATTGTTTCCTGTAAAGTCCCAGTTTCCAAGAACCTATCAGTGACATAAGTGAGGACTTACTGTATCCAGGTTGCAAATATGCATATGAAAAGGTGCTCAACATTGTATATCATTAGGAAATTGCAAATTAAAACAACAATGAAATACTACTATGTACCAATTAGACTTACAACATCAAACGGGTGATGAGGATGTGGAGCAACAGAAACTCTCATTCATTGCTGGTAAGAATACAGAATGGTACAGCCACTTTGGGTGACAGTTTGGCAGTTCCTTACAAAACTAAACATACTCTTACCAAATGATTGAGTAATCATACTCCTTGGTATTTACTCAGAAGAGGTAGAGATTTATGTCTACACAAAAATCTACACACGGATGTTTATAGCAGCTTTATTCATAATTGCCAAAACTTGGAAGCAACCAAAATATCCTTCAGTAGGTGAAACGATAAACAAATTCTGGTACATCCAGACAATAAAATATTATTCACTGCTAAAAAGAAAATGAGCTATCAAGACTTGGAAAGGCATGGAGGAAACTTAAGTGTTTATTACTAAATGCAGGAAGCCAATCTGAAAATGCTATATACTGTATGATTCCAATTATAAGACATTCTGGAAAAGGCAAAACTATGGAATAGTAAGTAGATCAATGTTTGCCAAGGGTTGGTGGGAGGGAAAGATGAATAGGTGGAGCATATAAGATTTTGATAGTAGTGAAACTCTACTTCATCATTCTACAGTGGTGGATACATGTCATTATACGTTTGCCAAAACTCACTGAGCATACAACACCAAGAATGAACCCTGATGTAAACTCTGGACTCTTGGAAATAATGATGTGTCGATGTTGGTCAATTGTAGTAAATGTGCCACTCTGGTGGGGGATATTGATAGTGGAGGAGGCTGTAAAAGAGAGTTAGGAAATATACAGGAACTCTATGTGCTTTCTGCTCAATTTTGCTGTGGACCTAAAACTGCTCTAAAAAATAAAATCTATTTAAAAGAGAAAAAAATGAGTAGCAGTTGCAGCACTGGCTACCACACATGCCAACATGGGCTCCCTTATAGATAAAAGACACAGGCAAGGTCAAGCCCTCTGGATTACAAGTGAAACACTCATTTGAAAAAATACAAAGATATATTTTTAAAGATCATAATTATATTTCATGAATGCACCAGGCAAACAAGCCTGGGGAAAGGCAGAGTATGAATGTACAGCTCTGAGCACTGAGAATGGTATATAATAAATTTCCAACACAAGCTGACTGTTATTCTTCTTATTCTCCTCCTCTTCAGCATCAGCATCATCATGATCATCTATATATATAAAAGCCTAAGAGACCAAACAACTGGTCTCTATGATGCGCACTGACCACCAGGGGACAGACGCTCAACGCACAAGATCAGACTCCCTCCTGTCTGGATTGGGCCTGCAGGGATCGGGCCAAAACCGGCTATCCAACATCCCCCAAGGGGGTCCCAGATTGTGAGTGGACGCAGGCCAGGCCGAGGGACCCCACCAGTGCACATGTTTATTAATAGCATTCCAAGAAGGGGAACAACATGTCTAATGCACAAAGACTGTAGCTGTTGGAAGTTCACAGAGAGTGTTGTGTCTCTGGAACTCAGGCATTGAAGTAGGAGCAGTGAGGAGGCAAGCCAGATCTTGCAGAACCATAATTAACTTCCAAAGAACGTCAGATTTTATTCTATATATAAACAGAGATAGTATTAAGCAAGAGCATACATGAGATCAAATTTGCTTTCCTGAAAGAATGGGGATGGGAGCCAGCCTGGAGGCTGCTACCATCGTCCAAGAGAAGAATTATGCTGTTCTGGGCCGAATAGCAGGGGTAAGAGAACAAGAGATGGAGACTGAGCTGGTAGAATTGATGGACTTTAGTGACTGCTGAGATATTAGAGGAGAGGGTGAAGTGAATGGTATTTTGGGTTTCAGGTTTTAGTAAACAGGGCTGGTGGTGACATTAAGGGGAGCCACAGGTTGGAAGAGGCCAGTGAGGTAAGGAGAAAAGAGCAAAGGGCATATGAATTATCTGTCCAAGAGGACTTCTTAGATGGCCATGGACGTCATGGCATCATCAATAATCAACATAAGCAGCATTTATGAAGCTCTAAATAAGGCCCTGCCACTCTGCTGAGCGACATTATCTCATTTCATCCTTCCAGCAGTCTTATGAAAGAGATATTGTTGTTATCCCTGCTTTACAGATGAGAAAACTGAGGCTTAAAAACATGCTCAAAGTCACACAATAAGTGATGGATCAGAGATCTAAACCCTGTCTCTCTACCTGCAAAGCCCAAATCCTCTAAAACACTCTATGGACTCACTGAATTGCCACTACCTCCAGCCCTTCCTCCTTTGAATGACCTGGAAATATGTGGCCTTGTACCCCTAGCAAAACTAGCCCCTAACTCAATGCTTAACTTGGCAAAAGAGCTGGGGACCCTTGGCAGGTGCAGCCAGCACAGCTGTACTTGATGTCCCCATGCCCCATTTCCTAAGCACAGGTCCCTTATTCTTACCCTGAGGCAGATCTTGGCCTACCCAAAGGCACCACTATTCATAAAGGGATTGTAGCTGCTGAAGGGGTTGTGTTCCACTCAGGTCAAATGACATTTCCCAGAGGAATGGTCATTTTCTGCATGTGCTGCTACCTCCCTGGTCTGGACAGTGTGCACTGCCCTGGGAACCAACTAAGTCACTGTGATGAGGTGGGGTTTTCATTTTTTTTAAAAAGTAGAAGTAGGAGTAAATATTGGACCGAGAGGAAATAAAAGATGGCTGTATATTTGGTACATTCGTTCTGAAAACCTTTGAGGCTCAAATTTGCTTTCTTCAGCGATGTGAAGCCATGGCGATTGCTACTGTTAATTAACAGCTATGACTTTTAGCAGCATAGCAGTTTCCAAATGCCAGTCCTCGGGCCAATTAAGTCCGTGATGAACTGTCACCGCAAGACGAAACGAGAAAAATAAGAGCAATGCAATGTGCTTGTGTGTATGTAAGTACAGTATATCACATACATTTGTAAATATCAGTATGACTTTTCTAATTGCCTTCTGGGGAAAAACTTTTCTTTATTCTGAGTCTATTATCTTCCCATTTTTCGAGTATTTTTGACATTCCAAGCCCCAACTCCACAATTCTGAAACAGCTATTGCAGTTAGAAAACCTTATGTATTCATTTAACCAGCATTCATTAAGCATCTACTCTCTTCCAAGCTCTGGGGATGTCCCGAAGACCAAGGCCAACCAGCTGCTGCTGTTCTCACAGAGATGACCCAGCGGGAAAGACGGGTGTCGATGATGTCATAAGAGCACAAGGAGCACTGTGAAGAGACGCACAGGGCATTACAGGAGCATGGGACCCGCAACCTTACCTTGCTGGGGACATCTGGGAAGACTTCTCTGAGAAAAATGCTCTTACGCTGAATAGGAATGAGAAGGATGAGTAGAAATGAGCTGAATGAAGTGGCCCAAAGAGGCAGCAAAGAGTGAGGCAGGTTTGAGGAATGGAAGAAAGGTGGTGAGGCCCAAGGGCTGGGAGACTGGCTACACACAGGAGCACTTAACTGGCTGACATCTAGCTAGTCAATGGCTAAAAAAGGAAGTTCCACCAGCACAGGGTAAGCCTGAATTAAACCCATCGTCCATGTCTCCAGAAGATGCTCCCGACTGCTTGCAGCAAAGCCACCAACTAATAAATGGCTGACCATACACTGTCACACACTGTTTAATAAATAATGTGTCCCCTGAGTAAGAGTCTGTCACTAGCTGGCAAGGTTGGGCAAACAGATCACTTTGCTGACCACTCTGTGCCTCATGTGTTCTCGTGTCTAACTTAAGAGGGTTAGATTAAATCAACCCCAAGTTCTATTCCAGGGCAAACATTCCATAAGGATAAGTGTACAGCAGCTACCAGTCAGTGGGCATTTAAATTTTGAAGTCACTGCACTAGATCTTGCACAGGTTTCCCCTGCTTCCTGAAAGTATAAGCCTTTTTTAAGCCAAAACGTCATAAAGTGACAATGCAATTACCATTACCTTATATGAAAAAAGCATTGAGTATTACCAGATCCAAAAATTAACCTACCAGATTATACCAAGTATGCTTAATTACATCCCGCTTTGCGCTAAGTGTAACACCCTTATGAGCTCTCTTAGGCTTTTCTGATTCCTTAGGACACACCTTGCTAACAGATGCACAGAATAAAGGGAGGTAAAGCCCAGATGCTCAGAGACACAGTTCAAAGCTCTGACGTCTTGATACCGAGGTGCTGGGTGTGATTCTTGAGGAGCCACTCTTGCTGCTTGGGGCGTCCACTGCCTCTAATGGCTGGCAGAAAAACAAACACTGAACACCATTCCCACTTTTCACCTTTTTTCTTAAAAGCAAAAATCCCCTTGGGACTTCCTTTGGCTAGTGAAAACAGGTACTAATGTAGTACGTCTTTTGGAAAAGCAAAGTGGCAAAATGCAAACTTTCGAAAAGCAGAAGTTATAGGAATCATAAAAAGAGCTTACTCTAAATGCTAATGTGCTCCATTGTAAATGGTTATTATTAATAATACGAATTCTAGCCCTACCCGGTTTGGCCCAGTGGTTAGAGCATCAGCCTATGGACTGAAAGGATCTGGGTTCGATTCCACTCAAGGGCATGTACCTTGGTTACAGTTCGATTCCTGGCCCCAGTAGGTAGGGGCACGTGTGGGAGGCAACCAATCAATGTGTCTCTCTCACATCGATGTTTCCCTCTCTCTCTGTCTCTCCCCATTCCTTCCACTCTCTCTAAAAATCAATGGAAAAAAATAATCTTTAAATAATAATAATAATATGAATTCTACACCTTCTTCGAGACCCAGTTCATTTGTCTTCATGATGACCTTTTCAAATACTCCAGGACAGAAGTTAGTCACAATACATAATTTATATGTATTGTCAAGAAGTCTTATGCTCACTTCTTTAGTGATGTCTTTAACTCCCTGACTTGGTTATTTGTGTTTGAAGACAGAGATCATATCACCCATCTCTTCTGGATCAGGCATCCACACTTAGCTTTATGGTAAAGATACCCAATAAACACTTGTAAATTGATTGAATCTCATATGTCACCATTCTTCATACCTATTACCAGGAGAAGCTTACGGAAAGTCAACAGGAAAGAATGTTAATTGTTTTTAATCAGTCTTACTGTCCCTGTGATACAGGCTCTATTGCCTGGGGAAGGCAGGCTGGTAAAAGCGGTTTGTGGGATGGCAATCCCATTGAACTTATCTGAAAGGCTGATTTAGCAGTTAATGTGTTCATAGGATATTTGCATCAAGTGTATTATTAAGCACAGACTTAAGTATTTAGATATGCAAAGTAAACTGCAATAATTTGAGTTCCTTTCAGCAGCTCATCATGTGGAATAGGCCATCTGCCCACCCACAGAAAACAGTCAGGGTCAGAACTCAGAAACCACATCTTTACCCTGTTCCTGAGATCTTTGAGCCACAAAACATGTCATCCATTCCAAAAAGATGTTCATGGAATTAAGTTCTGAGCTATTATGGTCAGCAAGCAATAACTCTTATGAGCAAAAGCAAAACTAAAGCAATAAGAACCAAAATTAAGCTACAGATAATACTGGAAAAATACACAGAACACTATAAATAGTTATTGTGTTATTGCCATTATTATACATGTTTGAGGTGCTTAGGTAGTTTATTTCCTTCAAGATGCTTGTCCTGCAAGGTGGGTGGCAGTGCCTTGGTCCTGGCCTCAGAGCCTAACAGCTATGCATCTCAGACACATGGTTAGCTAAGCATTGAAAATGCTCTCAATGAGTTATGCTAAGATACTAGTTTCTACAGAGTCACCAGCACCAATTCAAAATGCCGCTGTCATTGAGTATGACAGTCCACAAAGTACTACAAAGCTATCATTTCACAAACCTGCAAATGAGGATCTGTACTCCCCAAAAATCCCCATGTGGAAGTTTATTAGTGTTAGACTCTGACAACATTTCAGCATTTTCATCTGTGAGTAGAGAGAATGGAGAGTAAACCCTTACAGAATCTTCCCGTCCTTTATTTCCTATGTTCTCGTCTAAAGTACATATTTCTCACATGTTTCTTAACTTGGATTTTCCAAAATCAGGGCTTTCAGGTAACATTACAACCTGTGAAATCATGTATGTAATGTCTCTGACTCATTATAAGCATTCACTGAATGTTAATTTACTTCTGTCTTTCCTTCTCCCTAAAAATAAAAATAAAATACAGAAATCAGGGATAAAAAATGTGCCACCAAACCCAAAGGGGCAGTGACAGTGAAAGACTATAGCCAGTTCTTCAAATGCTGTCTTCACCCAGCCAGTCATGTGTGGGGCAGAGGTCAAGAGGGAGACCCAAGCATCTGTTGCCACTGGAGATGGGAACACATCTGTAAAAGCCTGTGTTGTGAAAAGATCCGCCCAGGTTAATAGGTCCTGATTTTATAGGTTCAGGTTATCTCCAGGCAAATGAACACCCCATTAAGAGTATTCACATGAGCCAGCAGGAAAGGGAATTTTGCCATCTCCTTCTTTCACTAGAGCATGAGGAATTTGCAACGTGATTGAATGCTAGAGAGCTAGACTGAGAGCCAGCCTTCACCATTCCTGGTTGTGCACATGACATCCTCCAAATCACCCACTGTGCGTCACTCTGGTGCAGACAGCCAGGCCAACCATGCTGCCCCGAACTGGGACCAGTGCAGCCCTGGGACCAGCAACAAGGCACATCCTTGATTGATGAACATTGCAGAGTTAATTAAAAATCAGAAACAATGGGACTGATCTCCAAACCAAGATATTATTGTTGGTGGTGTTTACACCTGAGGTGGAAATTCTAACCTTAAGCAAGTCAAAATACTCTCTCTGTAAATTAACTACAATTATGCCTGACAGCAGGTACCACATATGTCAAGTATAAATAGCTTTGAGATCTGAAGATGAAAGGCCCATTTGTCTTTGCTGCTTGTGAAATTATTTTGCAGGAATCTTACTCTTCCCCCTGTGCCTGAGCTGGAGAGGGCGCTCAGAGCCCTCGTCTCTGGTTTGCCAGAGAGGAAGGAAAGATATGTATAGCATGGAGACTCTGGGTTAAGCTCTGGATTTAAGTCACTGAAATTTAAAGATTACGTGGAATAAACTAACCTCTTAAAAGCAAAACTTCAGATAACCAGCAATTTTATGAGGTGCTGTATCCAAACAACTTGTAGTACCTGCCATACAAATGTTAATGTTTTAATGAGTGTTTTTGCTTCTTTTATTCAAGGGCCTCAGAATCCTTTAGGATGAGAGGCCGCAGGAGCCTGAAAGGGATTAATGACAGGCTTTAGGTGTTATTATCCTCCCACTGAGACACCTGCAATCAAGAGGGCAGAAGGTGAGTTTTCAGCCTGAAGCACTCAGGTGACAGGTAGTTTTTGCTGCTTCAGAAAACCTCCCCAGGAGTGACTGGACAGCACCAAGGAAAAATGGGCAGGGAGAGTAATAACACTTGTAACAATAATAGCATGGATGAGACTTAACCATGTCGCCAGATGCTGTTCTCAGATCCTTTAATTTAATCCTGGCAACAACAGTGTAATTTTACATTTTCCAGATGAGGAATCTGAGGCACAGGAAGATTAATTTGCTCAAATGTAAACATCTTGCACCTGAAACTAATATATTATTGAATGTCAACTGTAATTGAAAAGTAAAATGTTAAAAATTTTTAAACATCTTATAAGTGGTACAAGACAGGATTTGAATCCAAGTAGTTTGATTCTGGAAACTAAATTCTTGACAGAGAGACAAAGCTATTTAATCCTGTTCATTTCATAAAAGACTGGGCCAGCTCAGGTGGGTCTGAGGTCCCATCTTTCTGCCCTCGTTCCTCCCTCTATACCTCTGGTCTCATCATAGATGAACGCCAGTCCATTCACTGTGCCCAAGAAAGTATGTAGAACAAAGCTCCAGAAAATAAGGGAGTACCTGCTAAGCATCTGCTTCTTAAGTCTAAGAAGCTACTGTGTCAGGTCAGATTGAGACATCTAATAGCTAGAGGCTGAAGGAGGACTGCGTTTAGCATGTGTTCAGATACAAAGTGGAGCTCATTCAGAAGAGCAGCCAGGATGATGAAAGACCAGGAGACTACACCAAATAAAGAAATGCTGAAGGGCCTGGCTGGTGTGGCTCAGTTGTTGAAGGTCAATCTATGAACCAGGAGGTCATGGTTCAATTCCAGTCAGGGCACATGCCCAGGTTTCAGGCTTCATCCCCAAAAGGGGGCGTGTAGAAGACAGCCAAGCAATGATTCTCTCGTCATTGATGTTTCTCTCTCTCTCTCTCTCTCTCTCTCTCTCTCTCTCTCTCTCTTCTTCTTCTTCTTCTTCTTCTTCTTCTTCTTCTTCTTCTTCTTCTTCTTCTTCTTCTTCTCCCTCTCCTTCTCCCTCTCCCTCTCCCTCTCCCTTCCTCTCTAAAATCAATTTTTAAAATTAAAAAAAAAGAAATGCAGAAGGAACTAGAGATGATTAGACTGAAGAAGAAAGGACTCAGCAAAACCAGTTTGGCTCAGTGGATAGGGCGTCGGCCTGCGGACTGGAAGGTCCCAGGTTCGATTCCAGTCAAGGGCATATACCTTGGTTGCGGGCACATCCCCAGTAGGGGGTGTGCAGGAGGCAGCTGGTCGATGTTTCTCTCTCATCGACGTTTCTAGCTCTCCATCCCTCTCCCTTCCTCGCTGTAAAAATCAATAAAATATATTTTAAAAAATAATAATTAAATCATATAGTTAAAAAAAAAAAAAGAAAAAGAAAGGACTCAGAAGACAGGAGAACTAGCCTTAAATATCTGACTGATCAGCTCTCAAGAGGGAGATGACCCCAAGAGGGAGAGTTCACACAAAGGCAAAGAAGCTAATTCCAGCTACTGCTCAGAGCTTGTCCAAAGACGCATGGACTGCCTAGTCTTAGAAAAGGTATTTAAGTTCGAACTGAAGACCATTGGCACCAAAGGATATGTTAGTGACACATCCTTTCACTCTCAAGAGTCCTAGTTTGGATCTAAATTAATGGTCACCAGGAAGAGGGAACACAGCCCCTGAGCTCCTGGATAACCTGTGTAGGTTTCAAAACATTTCCAAGCATGTCATTTTAAATTTGCATATCCAAGATTTTTTTTAAGGTAATGGTCCTATTAATTGACTTGTCATTGCAAGCATCATGCTTTTTATCTACTGTTCCATCATTTCCATTACGGTTTTGAGCCTATTTCTTCCCAGATTTGCTCCACTTTCCTCCATCTGTGAGCTCCACACCAGCAGAGGAAACAAGCCCAGGAATGTTGTGCCAAATGGAAAAGGCAGGAAAGCGCTGTTTGACTTGGAATTCCACGGCATGTGGCAGGCAGGGTGGAGAAGTGACTGAGCTCTCTGAACAGGGTGTTCTTTGGGGCCTAGGGAACTTGGTGAAAGCATCTAAGTTGAAAACAAATGGGAGGGAAGGGCCGAAGGGATAAGCTGGGCCAGGCCTGGGGTTGCTGTGTGCCAGGGAACAACCATTGCGCAGGGATGCAGTTGTCCTTTCCTGTTGTGGCACTGCTTAGTTTAGCTTTGTGCTTTTCGTTTTTTAAAGAAAATGCATCACTATTTTAGGGGCTAAAATAGTCATTTTTCAAATTCTTTTTTTTTTTTCTTCTGGCTGCTCTGATTTGGTGTTTTCAGCCACCTTATCCTCCAAATTGCTGACTTGATTCTCTGTTTCATCAAGCCTGATATTAATTCCTTCTAGTGCATTCTTCCTTTTGGTTATTGTATTTTTTCATTTATGACTGGTTCTTTTCTATGGTTTCTATGTCCTTTTTATGTTTATTATCTCTTTAAGTTCTCACTGAGTTCATTCATTCTTCCCCTAAGTTCCTTGAGCATCCTTATAACCATTGTTTTTTAACTCAGGTAGATGGCTTGCCTCCATTTCATTTAGTTCTTTTTCTGGGGATTTCTCCTGTTCTTTCATGTGGGACATGTTTCTTTGTCTCCCTATATTTGTTTCTGTGTACTAGGTAGATCTGCTATACCTCCCAAACTTGGCACAGTGGTCTTATGTAGTAGGTGTCTTGGGGGCACAGTCTCCCTAATCACCTGAGCTAGGTGCTCCAAGAATGTCCCTGTGAGGGTTATGTGAGCCCTCCTATTGTAGTTGAGTCTTGATTGTAAAATAATCATTTTTAATTACAGTTTATGGGAAGACTTATAAGAGACCTCAGTTAAAGAAAGTCATATAGGAAGATGAAGTGAATAAATCCTCAGAGAGTCTGGGTATCAGATCCACGCTGCCTCAGTCAGAGGACTAGACTTGAGTTTCCTTCCAGGTTATGATAATTATTGTGAAGAAACATTTTAGCCCCGTGCACAGTGAGAAAGCAGGGAGCATTCAGCTGGGAGTCCCCTGGTCCATCCCCTGCTTAACTCTGGAACTTAAATCACCTCATTTCTTTGAGGCACAGGGCCCACATGTGTCCCCAAGAACGTGTACAAGAGATGTTTCCAAAGCCCCTTCTAACTCTGAACATCAGTGATTAAAGTCTAAAGGAGCTTATAATTGCCCTGGGACGTCTTTCTCCAGGTCAAGTGATGAAATGGAAAGAGTAACAGGAAGAGAATTTGCCCATGAGTGTCTTCAAGTGTTTGCAAAAAGGAATTGAGCCAATGAGACATGCAAGCAGGGAAGTTTCAGACTCTTCCAGAGGATCAATTACCTCTGTCCATGACTACTCCACGTCTTATGATTGTCAATACATGGGGCAAAAGCAACTTCAGATGGCCCCCTCTCGGAAATCTCCTCCAAAAATGGTTGGTCATGGTAATGGGCCCCTTCTTCTGAGTGACCTAAAGCACAGATAGGAGACCTATGTGGCATAAGCAACTGATTTTGTCATTAGCCAGGTCAGGCTTCAAGCTCCATGGACCAGGTGGACGAGTGAGTCACCCAGCACCATGAGTTAAAGCAAAGAATCTGAAGAAGAAAATTAGCAAAATGTGGAATAGAAAGGTGTTAGGGTAAAATACCCTTAAAGCACTAGGAAGCCAAACAGTTGGAGACTGGTCACCTTTTCACAGGGAAATTCTATTCTGGGGTCCTCCAACAGCACCCCAAACACAGCAGTTGCCACCTAAATGCCTGCCAGTGGCCACAGGGGTCTCTGGACCAAGCAGTGACTAGTGAATGCAAACACACAAGTGTTGGAGTGGAGAGAATATATTCAAGCACATCCCCTTTTGCTTCCGGAGGGCCAGGTGTGGGTCTGTCAGAGCACAGAGAACGAGGGCCACTGAGGGGGCACATCTCCTGAATTGCCCTGTACAGCAATGCCTCCTGGAAGCCAGCGAAGCATGTGATGCTTTGAATGTATCTGATTGTCATCTCTGAGCAAGAAGCCACCAATAAAGACCCAGGCCCATAGGTGGGTGACATCATAATAGTACCTGTGTAGATTAATGTCTGTGTACCAGGCTTTTACAGTGTACATAGCTTTTATGTATGCTATCTCATCAGATGCTTATGTCAACCCCACAAAGTAAAAAAAAAAAAAAAAAAAAAAACACAAAAAACTGATATTATCGACCCCTTCCTCAAAATAAGAAAACTGAGGCTCAAAGTGACCTAATGATATAGTCAAGCTCCCACAGCTAGAGCATCAGAGCATAAGCTCTGATGTCTGAATTAATGAAAGGCAATACTTCAAAAAAAGAAGGAAAGGAGGCATAACCAATCATCTTTGCTTTGCTCCAGAATCTTTCATTCATTGGCACTGTGGGTGTCAACCCCAGGGTGCGCTTTCCTGTGTAAGGGGCTCCGAGTCCCTGGCAAATCAGCAGCCTCTCCCTGCTCACTCCCCATTCTACACAGCTCCCCAGAACCGAACTGGGTGGAAAAGTTAATAACAAGTCCTGCTGCACTCCCACACCAATTAGTACTTAATGTATTGAACACCCACGCAGTCCTCACCAAGCCCCGCAGGGCTTTATGGCCACAGAGAAAAGACTGTCTTTATTTTCAAGGAATTTACAGTCTGAAGAGGAAGTAGGAAAAGATGCATATCAAGTTACACATGAGATAAAATGCTTCACAAAACGCCAGGATTAACAGTATATGAAATCTAATTATAGGTGGACAACGTCTCAAGTGAGGGGGAATCATTAGGGTTTGGTCATACTTCTATATCTAAAGATAATTGCTTGAATGAAAATATTTGCTTTGCTCACTGTCCTTAGTAAATAAAAACATGTTTTCAAAGGCATGCTTAGATTTTGCAAGCCTTACATTTACTACAACTACAGCTAGTATACTGCACAATTCCTTTTAACCTTTCAATCCTTTTTATGTCAATTATGACTATCTATATATATAAAAGGCTAAATGACCGACTGTATGTCCATCCAACCGTCCAACCGACCAGCCGGTACCTATGACGCACACTGGCAATTTAAAAATAAACATTGACTCACACATGCGTGATACATATAAAGCTCTCGCTGGCACCAATCACATGTGTGTGTTTCATTCTGTCATTGTTGATCGTGAATTTGGTTGTTTTTGTTGACATTCTGAAGCTGAAAGAAAGCAGCGGCATCGATAAAATATGTCTAAAAACCAACTATTGGCAAAACTACCTCTGAAGCTGAAAGAAGCCGGCATTGTCAACAGAATATGTCTGAAGACCAACTATTGGCACAACGTACCATTTGAGTGATGATTCCGTCAATTCAACGAATGATGCTGAAAAGGAAAATTTTTCCATTGAATTTCTTAATAATATTACTCCTTCGGGAATGTCATGTCAGAATTAAAATTGAAAGTAGGTGCAATCATCATGCTATTGAGAAATCTTAATAGTAAATGAGGTCTTTGTAATGGTACTAGATTTATTATCAAAAGATTGCTACCTAACATAATCGAAGCTGAAGTATTAACAGGATCTGCAGAAGGAAAGGTTGTTCTGATTCCAAGAATTGATTTGTCCCCATCTGACACTGGCCTCCCATTTAAATTAATTCGAAGACAGTTTCCCGTGATGCCAGCATTTGCAATGACTATTAATAAATCACAAAGACAAACTCTAGACAGAGTAGGAATATTCCTATCTGAACCCATTTTCAGACATCATCAGTTATATGTTGCTTTCTCTATAGTTCGAAGAGCATGTGACATTAAAGTTAAAACTGTAAATACTTCATCACAAGGGAAATTAGTCAAGCACTCTGAAAGTATTTTTACTCTTAATGTGGTATACAGGGAGATATTAAAATAAGTTTAATCAATTTATCAGTCGTTTTTATCAATGTTGTTTTTATACGTATTTGTTGTTTTTATATCATGTTTTTGTTTTTATTTCATGTTTTTATTGTTTTTATATCATATCTTTGTTGTTATGGTTTATTAATCAATTTATATATTATTTTCATATTCATTTTACTAATTTTCTTGCATCTGTGACACTTCTATTATAGAGAAAGGGTGAATAGTGGTATTAAAATATTTCTTCTAATTAATTTCCTTTCAATGTGCACCAATCTGTGCACTGGGCCACTAGTAAATAATAATAGCTTCCATTAATGAGTTGCTTATTCTGTGCCTGTACTATAAAATGCTTTATACTTATTATATTACTTAATTTCCTCTAAGACCCTGTGAAGTAACTATTATCTTCACTCTTCAGCTATAGAAATTGAGGATTAGGGAGATTATTTTTTTATGTTTTTATTAATTTCTGAGAGAGGAAAGGAAAGGGACAGAGAGATAGAAACATCAAGGATGAGAAAGGATCATCAATTGGCTGCCTCCTGCATGCCCCCCCCCCCCCCCACCAACTGCAGATCGAGCCCAAAACCCGGGCATGTGCCCTGACCGAAAATCAAACTGTGACCTCCTGGTTCATGTATTGATGCTCAACCACTGAGCTACACTGGCTGGGCTAGAGATATTTTTCTTTTCAATTACAGTTGACATTCAATATTATATTAGTTTCAGGTGAATAGCATAGTGCTGGACATTTATATAACTTACAAAGTGATCCACTTTACACCATACATAGTTATTGAGTATATTCTCTATGCTATACTTTATCATTTCACATATATGTGGAATCTAAAGAATAAAACATGAGCAAAAAAAGCAGAAACAAGCACAGAGAACAAACTGATGGTTACCAGATAGGAGGGGCAGAGGGTTGAGGAATTGGGTGAAAAAGGTGAAGGGATTAAGAAGTACAAACCAGCAATTACAAAATAGGCATGAAGAATAGAGAGATTTTTAATACACCTGCTCAAAGTCATATAGCTTGTAAGTCGAAAAGTAGATTTGAACCAAGATATGCCTCAATACAAAGTTCTTTAAAAGTTTGTATTTCTTGCCCGGCCAGTGTGGCTCAGTGGTTAAGCATTGACCTATGAACCAGGAGGTCACAATTCGATTCCCCATCAGGGCACATGCCCAGGTTTCAGACTCAATCCCTAGTGTGGGGTATGCAGGAAGGAGCCAATCAATGATTCTCTCTCATCATTGATGTTTCTATCCCTCTCTCTTCCTCTCTGAAATCAATAAAAATATATTTTTTTAATTTATATTTCCTCATTTTAGCTTTATGGCATCCTCATGAAGTGGAAAAGGTTTTAGTAATCCAATTTTAAATATGAGGAAACATTTATCCAAAGTTTCAGTGACTTGCCAAAGATTTTGGACACTAACCCTGCAATCCCATTCTACTTACAATCCATCCCATTGTCTTTCTATGGTACCAGAAACTACTCACATCAAGAGGGAAAGCCAGAATACTATAATACTATAATCCTTCAGAAAGAAGTCGAATCTATGCAGTTTTAAATTGTTCTTTGCTATATGGGTAGCATTGCATCCAAATATTAAAAATCTACCCTTTACCAATAGACAATGCCGATGGTTTGGAACTTCAAATCCAAGCTGGCAATGACCCACATTTAAGAAAACTCCTGTCCTGAACTCTCTCAAAGCCACATCATGCAAGTGATGGTTGGAACCTTGGGCAGGCTCCCTTGAGCACTTATCCTCTTAAAACTAGCACTTATGTTGCAATCACTGATGACTCAGCAGACATGAAAGTGCAATGGAATCCCTCTCCACAAGCCCTGTCCACTCTCAAGTTGCCTCATTGGAGATTCACCTTCTTGGAACTTCTGCCATATTGGTTAATCAACCTAGTTAGTTGAGTGTGTCCAGGCCCTGGTACCCCTGCTTGCACAGATCTCTGGGAATTGTAGTTCTGCTGTAAATGATCAGAAAGTCATGTCACCATCTGTACAATCACATCCTCAGGTTCCTCCTGAGTAAAATAATATTAATAAGCCTACTTGACTGCATTATGGGGATTAAATGAGACAATGAACAAAAAGGCCATAGTATAGTACATTGTAAGTAGTTAATAAATATTAGCTAGCCAATATTATATTGCATTATATTATACAGGGTGTGGCAAAAGTAGGTTTACAGTTGTTCATATGGAAAATGATACAATCTACACTAGTGAAAGAGAAATATGCAAATTGACCATCACTTCACTATGCCCACCAGCCGATCAAGAGTGCGTATGCAAATTAACCTGACAAAGATGGCAGCAGCCCTGCCCCCCAGCCGCTCCAGGCCTCTGGGCAGCATGCATGCAGGTGCAGAGTAGCAAGGCGGGGTGGGACGCCTGCTATGAGGGAGGGTGGGGGGCAGAGGGAGCTACAGGAACGGCGCTCCGGCTGGAGCAAAGGCTGAAGGTGGCAGCCAGAGCAAAGGCCTGAGTCCCGGGTGCTGGAGGAAAACCGGTGCCGGCAGCCAGGGGAAGGAAGGCCTATTGCACAAATCTTTGTGCAATGGGCCTCTTGTAATTAATAAATAATAATACAAGAATAAACTGTTTTGCATACTCATAACTGTAAATCTGCTTTTGCCCCACCATGTATAATCACTAAAATATAATATTATTCTTATTGCTTCTGATGAGCAGTTTAAGTATATTGAATTTAATTAAGAAGAGTATGACTAATCATACATGCAATTGGATATATTTTTTTTAATCCAGAATTGGATCCTTTTCTCAACCAACAATGGTTTAAGAAGGAAAAAGACAAGAGGTAGGATTATTCATATATCAGATGGGATCATGTTGTGCTTGTGATGTCTGAATGGATCGGCAAAAGAAAGCAAAGCTGAAAACCACTTACCTTTATGGATTAGAGGGAGGAAAGGCTTGGAAGAAGAGGTTGTGATTTTGAGACCTTTGTTCCTTTACTCACAGAATCCCTACATATTCAATTTTTCTATGTTCTTAATTAAAAGCAATAAGGCTCAGAGAGGACATGCTTTTCTATAGACAAAACTAGAAAAAAACATACCTGAATTTACATATATATAAATATAATACAAATATGCATATTATTTGTATATACATATATTCACACAAATATATATGCATATATATTTTTATGTATACATATGTGTGTATATATATATATATGTATGTATACATATGTGTGATAGATATATATAAACTCATGAGTTCACACCAATGCCTCTAATTCCAGTGCACCCCCATATAGGGTTCTTTCTTTACTCCCCCACCCATATTTGATTTCCCTTTCCGATGTGAGAATTCTAGCTCCCAACAGCATGAACACATTTTCACGTTTGCCCAATGCCACAATACATCTAAAATAGTTTCAAAATTGCTTAACATATCCACCACAAGATGAATAAAGTATATACACTAAAAATATCCAGGAGTTGGTTTCAATTCTCCCCTACTCAACCTCACCCAAGAAGGAAGGTAAATAGTCAAATAGTGTGTTCATAAGTTACTGGAATTTTTCTTTCTTTTGCCTTTTCCTCTTCAATGTGGTTGTAGTATTTATTTGAAATATAGTTGGGTTCATTTGTTTCCACTTGTTTCCAGTTTTAGGTTTTTCTTTCTCTTCCCATCTTGCTTTAATTTTATTTTTGAAAATGTAGAACATTAACATGCTTCCAAAAGCCAAAATGATACAAAATTATATATATATACTAGAGGCCCGGTGCATGAAATTCATGCATAGGGGTGGGAAGGGTTCCTGAGCCCAGCCTGCACCCTCTCCAATCCAGGACCACTGGCTCCTAACTGCTCCCCTGCCAGCCTGGTCACTCCTAACCACCTCTGCCTCGGCCCCCACCACTGTGGCTTTGTGCGGAAGGACATCCAGATGGATGTCCAGAAGACATCCGGTCTAATTAGCATATTACCCTTTTATTATTATAGGTAGGTGGTCGGCAAACTGCAGGTCACGAGCCAGACAAAAGGCCCCCCAGCCCAACTCTTAGCTGCAATAGTGAGGAAGCCACCACCTCTCTCTTTAAACCTGTTATGTCTCAAATCCTCATTATGTACTTACTAAAATTAGTGAACCTCTACTAGGTTTCCAGATACTAGTCCTTTAGAATGGTAATTTCTATACATCATTACCTTTTGAAGGATGGTCTGGAGCTGTACTATCCAATACAGTAGCTACTAGCCACATGTGGCTCTTGAGTCCTTATAATGTGGTTAGTGTCACTGAGAAACTGAATTTCTCATTTGATTTCATTTAATTTATATTTTTTAAATGGAAGCAATATAAAATATTTTTCTATTGAACTCAGCTTGTTTTGGAGAGGACTACATTTTATTGCATATCACTATTGTATTGCAGTGTGTGGTTCCATTTTATTTATTTTTTAATGTAGCTACTAGAAAATTTATGTGTGTATGTATGTGTGTGTGTGTGTGTGTGTGTGTGCGTAGAGAGAGAGAGAAAGAGGGAGAGAGAGAGAGAGGCTCATATGGTATTTCTAATTGAAATGTGGGTCTCACTGGTTTGGCTCAGTGGATGGAGCATCAGCCTGTGGACTGAAGGGTCCCGGGTTTGATTCCAGTCAAGGGCACATGCCTGGATCGTGGGCTCGATCCCCAGTGGGGGGCATGCAGGAGGTAGCCGATCAATGATTCTCTCTCATCACTGATATTTCTGTCTCTCTCTCCCTCTCCCTTCCTCTCTGAAATCAATAAAAAATATTTTAAAAAAACTCAATGTGTTCTGGTCAGCATCATGTGGGAACCATCCCAGACCTTCAGAATCTGCTGGTTTACAAAGACACTCCCCCACCAGATGATTCTTAAGTTCAGTCATAGAAGCACTGAGCTGGATGCCTTAGAAGGCATACAGGCCTCTGGTAGGTACACCCTAGAGTAGGCCCTGTCCTGGGAGTTGGGGGGGGGGGGGGAGAGGGCGAAGCAGGGAGATCCCTGCCTGCCACTGTGATGTCACAGAGTAAACCTCATGTGTCAGCCAGCCCCACCCTGACTGGTGAACGAGCTGCAGGACATCCTTTCCATCCTCTCCAGACCACCTCACACCACCTTAGCCCTCTGCAGGCAAGAGGGAGCCTGATTCATCTTCACACTAGATACTCATTCCACTCAACCAGTTAAAACAGAGAAGATAAACTGAAACATCTTTGACTCAGAACTTCAAAAGTGAATGAACAAGTCCTCTCAACTGACTCAAAATGTTTGTCTCACCCAGAAGGTAGGTACCTTTATTTTTGAAATCTCATGACTACCTCATGTGTTATCCCTTCTCTCATGTGTATCCCGGAATATTGGATTTGTAATACAGGTTATACAAATTCACCTATTTCTTTCACAAGCTTACGGTAAAGAGCTTGAGAACACACTATAGGATTACACAAAATGGAATAAAAATATATTACTCAAGCCCAGTTTTTATTGATAAACCTGGAGATGTCCATACCTTGGCCTCTTGCTCTTTCATCCTCTTCTATTAAAATGTCCATTTCTTCTTCCTTTGCCTCTTCATCTTACTTTTCCTCTCTGTTCTCAGAGCTTCTTACAACCCCTAGCTTTTCTTTTTTCCCCCTCCATCTGTATGATTCCTGTTGCCAAATTCTGGCTCCTGCTAAAAGACCCAGTGGTGGTGGGAATGAAAAAGATGCATATGACCCTGTTGAACTGAAAGAGTAGATACTAAGTTCTCTTCCAAAGAATGAGGAGGCACCCCCATGGTCCTGCTGGAAGCCAGCTCCGGCCTGGAATCTGCTGGAACTTAAGGAGAGCATAACCTTAAGCTCTTTTGGTCTCAGAGAATCTGTGAGAATCTGCAGGGGTCCTCCCTGACACTGGAAGACGCTCACAGCCAGCAAAGATGTCTTGGCTTGTTTAGGGTAAAACCTATATCTAGTAGTAACTTGTCTCCCATTTGAAAAAGTTGGGGACTACCAACCTTCAGCTCAAAGGTTTCTAAGAAAGAGTTTTCATTATCATATATCTTGCCATTCTCAAGAGAGAAAAATGGAGCTGTTAGCTAGAGAAATAACACACACACAGGCACAGAGCAATGTGGTATGCTGCTCGATGGCTGGAAGTTAGGGGTCTCAGAAGAAAGGATAAGATAGGGCCTAAGAAAGGGACACTGGGGGACTGCAGAGCAGAGCTAGTGATTCATTCTGAGGAGCCATCCGTGTGGGCTCACTGCTCCCTACCTCGGAAGCAGCCCCAAAGTGAATAGAAGGTCAATTGAAGAATCCTCAAAATTGGATAAGAAGAGGATAGAAGGGGCCAGCCAGAGTAAATTTTATTTACCACTGGCTTATGAGGAGAGACTCAGGGAATGTGGGAGAGTCTGGTTATCAGTCTTTACCTGAAGTATACAGCACACTTAATCCATTGCCTCATTCTGGGTGAGTTTCCACTATCTGGCCTGCAAAGTGAACCCTTTGATAAGGTGGCCCGTGCCTTCCCCTTTTCCCCGAGGGGCAGCCTGCCCTGCGGATGAGTCAGGCGCTTACTAGCGCGTGGCCTTGAGCAGTCAGCCGCTCCGAACCTGATTCCTCCGGTTGTGAGGATTCAAGCAGATGCTCGGGTCTGGTACACGGTATGGGTTCCCTTCCTCAGCTCGTTCTCCCAATTTAACTCTGAGGAAATCGTCCCTTGGTGGGAAAGGACTAGAACTCAGGTCGGCTTAGGGGTTCGTGGCCCCAACATTTCACACAAGTGAGGCAAAGGCATAGCCTGGTTTTAGAACAGGAGCTAGGGACCCAGGGACGACAGGCGCAGGGCAACGCCCGGCACTGGGATCCGCAGGCCTGGGTGGGAGGCATTCCTCGGATGACCCCGTCCCAGCACTCCCGGCCGCCCGCCCCTCCGAAAGGCCGCGCTCGCAGCCCCCGCCCAATTCGGCGTCCACGTGGCGGCGATCCGGCCACGCCTCGTCGCGTCCTTGGCCCCAAGACCGCCCGCCCTCCTGCCCGCTCCCGACGGTTCCTTCGCTGGGAGGGGCCCCGCGACGCGGTTCTCCCCTGACGCGGGAGGGAGGGAGGGAGGGAGGAAGAAAGGACCCCCGCTCCCCGCCCCGCCCTCCGGGAAGTCCGTGCCGGGGCCGCTAGGGCGGGACCAGCCAAACAATGCAAAACACTCTCCGGGCGCGTCGCCGTGGTAACGCGCGCCCGTTGCTAGGCGACCCGGCGCCGTAGTAAACCGCGTGCGCGGTGTTACTCATCGAGGGAGGGGGGCGATGGGGAGCTGGCGGGGACTCGGCCGGGCTCCCGCCACCAGACTGCTGGGGGAGGGGGGAAGGGGGAGGGAGGGCAGGAATAAAAGGGATGAGGGCGGCTCACCAGGAACGGAAATGGGGCGGCCGCGCCCTGAGCGCCCCTCCAAAGGCTACCGGCGTTGGGCCCGCAGCCCTGCCCCCGCCCCGCGTCCCCAAGAGCCCAGGGCCCAGCAGGCCCGCGCGCGGGCTCCGTGACCCGCGCGTGAGCGATTGCCCCCACAGGATGTGCAAATGTGGCTGACCCTCTGATTCACTCCAGAGGCTTGGGACGTTGAATAAGGCGGCTTCCTCTCCTGGAAATGACTGCTGGAGCTAAAGCCCTCAAACAATTACATTACAAAGCGGAAAGGGAAAGGCGACGCAGAGGAGAGGCCCCCAAACGCTTTTCTGGGGTCCTTCCCACTGAACATAAGTAGAAGTGTTCCCGGAATTTGGGGCCCCTGTGAGGAAGAAAG
The DNA here is from genome assembly GCF_027574615.1 of Eptesicus fuscus. Taxonomy (NCBI): domain Eukaryota; kingdom Metazoa; phylum Chordata; class Mammalia; order Chiroptera; family Vespertilionidae; genus Eptesicus; species Eptesicus fuscus. Next base: position 83,438,789 of record NC_072479.1, read on the forward strand.
GAGTCGTTTTTATTCTGTGAGCATTTGAGCCCATGTGGACATTAACCATGGTTACGGTTGAGACTGACCCGAAGCTGGGAAATCCCAGAGCTAAGTGTCCAAGAGGGACGTGGATGTTTTGGACACTCAGCATGGGCATTTTGCTGGCATTACTCTTCCCTTCCAGTGTCAAAATGTCGTGTGTGAAAACCTTCTGTTATCCTCATCAGTGAACGCTTAAATAGGAGGCACTGAAGTAAAGATAGATACAATTATAGCAGCAATATCTCAGATGCTTCAAGATACATCATCCATACGGGCTCCGATCCCTAGGGAATCACTGAGCTTGGGAAAGGACAAAACATTTCCAAACTGTCACTGGCTTTTGAGCAATGTGTTTGTACCCTGGACTCTGTGAACTAAAGATAATACTTGTTCATGAGATCATTGCTGTGATCTGGGCTTTGGTCATCCAAAAGCAGGAATGTTTCCACAGGTGGGAGGAAATGTATTGGCCGAGGATCTGTTTGGTGACACTAGGGGTGCATGTGTGGAGAAAGGCAGAGGGTGTGTCTGTGGATCTGTGGACTCTCACTGCTGTTGCGTATGTGAATCAGGATTCCTGTCTCCTTCAGCAACCGGAGGCTGTTGGGACACTTTTCTTTATTCACATCTTATCTTCACCTAATAGACCCCCTAACTGTATTCATGGGCCTCCTTTCCCTTATACACTTCACTCATTCATGGATGTTAGACAGGGCTAGGCTCCGAGGATCAGCAATGAATAAAACCTGGCTGCTACCATAGCTAACTACTAAAGTCATGTGAGCATAACAGACAAGTAAACCATGTGATGAGTTACATGACAGCGGCACACAGAACATGCAGGAACAGGTGCATGTAGGTCAGAGCCAGTGAGAGCCCACACATTTACACCCCACTCCAGCCTTTTACCTACCGAGGAACAAAGAGGAGGGCATTAATGGGCATGGGCCAGAAATCTGACTCCTGGGAGAAGGACAGAGAACTACTGCCCAGAAGGGCAAGTGAACCTTTGTTGGGAGAATATGCCAGTATGGATAGTGGGGAAAAAAAAAGAAAAACAGCTGGAAACCTGAGCCCCAGGCTTTGACCTTAGGGAAGTGGTGTGCTATATAGTCTCCTCTGGCTCAGCATGCTTACCCATTGTTCTAATCACCTCTTATCTACAGTGGACTCACAAATTGAATTCCTGTTTACACAGTATGTGTGGGTGTCCAGAGACCATTGTTTCTCTTACAGATGCCTATGAAATACGGTTTTGTACAGTGTGAGGAACAGTGACTGAGAACCTTACAAACATAGGTTGGTCCCAACCCTTGGCTTTGTGATGTCATCAGCACTGAGTTGCATATCTATCCCTGTGGGGCTCATCCTGAGATGGTAACAGTCCAACATACAGAAGTTAAATACTGTTTTGAGATGTGGAATCTTCGTGTCTGTGCTGAATCATGAGCTTCTGAGCTGAACCTAATTATATTTATGTTGCATTGACTAGCAATTACTTCTTCTGTTCTAAGAGAGGAAAGAGGAGGGGGAAAAAATATTAACAAGCCTAAATTACAATGAAAGGAAGTGAGTGGGATGCTAGGCTCTGATTTTTGTGGCCAGGCACAAAACTCATGTTTTGCCAGAGAGAGGAAATTAGACATTGTGGCCCAGGATCCTTAGGATGAGGGGGTGTGGGATCTCAAGATGGAGCACAGCTAGTAGCCAGCCAGCCAAGCACTCATACAAAATGCTTAGCCTCCTAAGGGGGCAGATTCGGGCTTTGGAAAGGCCTAAAATAATATAATTTTGGAGGCACTCTTTAAGAAAAACAATACAACATGACAAGTACAAATTAGGTAGCAGGGTCTTGGGAGGGGCCTACATAAGAGGGGGAACGATGAAGCTGAAGTTTCATTCGTTATATTCTAAATCCACCTCTAGGCCTCCTCATGAAAGCCTCGGCCACTCCCATCCGCTTTTCCCTGGAGAAGGCAAATGTCAGTCTATTAAGACACAGGGGGTGCGGTTTATGAGCAGAGGCAATAAAAACCAAAGACATAAGGCTGTGCCAAACGGTGACTCAAGCGGGATATGAGAGTGTCTGCAAGTATTTGAAGGGTGTCAGCAGAGAGAGGGGAAAAGAATTGTTCACTGTTCTGGGGTGGACAGGGAATGAGGGTGCAGCTAAGTAAATAAGAATGTGCACAAAATTCATCGGGAAACACCGATCACTGTATTTTCTGATACTGTGGTGTAGCATTTCCCATGGGAAGTACTTAAGGGTCGACTGAATCACCGAAAACTGACATTGGCCACAAAAAAATGTGCTAAAGGAAACAATCCTGGTTCATTCGGAGCCCTGAATTCCATAAGGCTGACACATGTGCTCTATAGATTAGTGTGGGGAGCAGGCCAACCGAGGAAACGAGAACAATCCCGAAGGGAGGAGCCGCCACCTCACCCACAGTTGCTGACTGGTGGGGAGCACATGACTAAAGAGGAAGAATCTGAGGAGATGGTGCCACCCAGCGTTGTGATGACTACTGTAGCCAGGAAACCAGCAGCCAATTCCATCATGAACTGTAACCACAGAATTGCTGCTCCCTGGTCCCAGCGGATAGGGAGTTCTGTCACAACGAATAAAAGGGTCATTGGGTAAGGTGACCAGACGTCCCGCTTTTGGCGGGATAGTCCCGATTTTTAACAATTTGTCCCGCGCCCCGCGTCCCGCGTCCCGCGGTGTTTTAAAAAAGTCCCGATTTTTGGAAAGAATGCACGACATGCTAGGGAACGGCGGGAGAACTGGAAGGGAATATACGGTTTTCGGTGGCCCTGTGGCTATTTAACCAGGATATGAGTTTTATATTATTTTTGTTAATTTTATAATGTTAAACTTTAATAATAACAAATAATTGTTGAGAACTGATTATCGAGAACTGCTTATCAAAGTTCGCATTGTTGATCAGTTGTTAGAATTCGACCACCATTGTTTGGACTTAATGAACAATGGCATTTTTTGGGATTGGCAACGATGAAAACATTTTGTAACTGTCTCTCAGACGATACACATCGTACTGCGTGCTAGTAAGCTAGTTAAACAAGTGATGTCATTACAAATCAGCTATTCAGATAATTTAGGTAAGTTATTTATTTATTTCATAAATACATAAATTTTCTTGAATTTAGCAAACAGTACTCGTATTATTTATATTTTATAGTGGCGGCAAAAAGTCTAGCGCCGGCCTTGAAAGTGACACTACGACTTACGTTATGGCAAATTCATGACCTTTTAAACAACGACAGCAATCTACTAAAAATAATTCACTCAAATGAGAAACATGCCAAAGAATAAAATAATACTATACATAATTTTTTATTTATTATATTTGTAAATTGTACTTATGTTGAAATTTTAAAAAATATATTACAATACTATTTTTGCATTATATGAAAATTTTTGTTGCTCCATATAGACCAAATTTTTAATCAAGAATCTCCCCCCCCCCCCCCACCCCGGTCAATGGTGTCCTGCTTTACCAATGTTAAAATCTGGTCACCTTATCATTGGGTGATACAGGAATTGTGCCTGGGCACAAGCATATTGCATCAAATAGGCTGTTCACATCAGTGTGAGAAGAATAGAGAATGTATTGGGTGACAGAAGTGAGATCCAGAGAGGCTCCTTTGGCTAAAAGGTAGACTAATGGACTAATTCAAACACTCTGAGGAGAGCCTGCCTTTGATTCCCTAAGCTGACTGCACAAACAGAGAATGGGAAAAACCTTCACTTGGTTGATGGTGAATCTGGAAGAGGTGGGAGAAGGGTAGGGCAGGGAATAGAGGGTTTCATTAAATATAAGCCCAAGCTCTAACCAGTTTGGCTCAGTGGATAGAGCGTCGGCCTGTGGACTGAAGGGTCCCAGGTTCGATTATGGTCAAGGGCATGAACCTTGGTTGCAGGCACATCCCCAGTAGGAGGTGTGCAGGAGGCAGCTGATCAATGTTTCTCTCTCATCGATGTTTCTAACTCTCTATCGCTCTCTCTTCCTCTCTGTAAAAAAAATCAATAAAATATATTTTAAAATATATATATAAGCCCAAAATGAGTCAAACAGGTGTTATTTTAAAATATATTTTTATTGGTTTCAGACAGGAAGGGAGAGGGAGAGATAGAAACATCAATGGTGAGAATCATTGATCGGCTACCTCCTGCATGCCCCTGACTGGGGATGGAGCCTGCAACCTGGGTATGTGCCCTGACCAGGAATTGAACCACGACCTCCTGGTTCATAGGTCGACACTTAATCATTGAACCACACCAGCCACACCAGGAGTTATTTTAGTTCCCTGGTTATATATTTTTTCAGTCTGTTCAGCTTTTTACTGATTGTTAGGTCAGAGTGGTAGTATACAAGTTGCTTACATGTGGAGCCAGAAACAAGAAGTCCATCCTGGGTATATACTAAGAGTGTCCTAAAATTACAGATTCCGAACCTCACCCCAGAACTACTATGGAATCTCAGGATGGGGGTCCAGAAATCTACATCTTTTCCAAAATTTCGGATACTTCTGATGCTTAGAATGGAGAAGTACTGCTCTCAATAAGAGGAATTTATAATCAAGAAAAAATGTTATGAGAGGGGTACAGTGTGACAAGGACAGAGAGGAGGAAACAGCTCCCATTCATTTTTAAAGAATGAGTGACTTTCATACTAATCTTGATGAGAGTCAGATCACCAAGTAAGAAGGTAATACAGAATGTCTCCCACCCTTGTCATCCTAATTAGTATGATTTTTGAGGACAGAAAGAACAACATGAACTTCTAGGTGACCAGAAACAAGAATATATGCAATCAACACCTTATTCATTTGTCATATTTCTTTTTTAAGCTTTAGAAACCATCCTATATAATAAAAGCCCAGCAACAGAATGGCAGAACGACCAGTTGACCAGTCTCTATGATGCGCACTGACCACCAGGGGGAAGATGCCCAATGCAGGAGTTGTCCCCTGGTGGTCAGTGTGCTCCCACAGTAGGAGCACCCCTCGGCTAATCGGGATGAGCAGCGTTCCCACAGCAGGCCAATCCCCACAGGCCACGCCCCACACCAGTGCACGAATCCTGTGCACTGGGCCTCTAGTTTAAAATAAAAATAAAAATTGTCACTCCTTTGCCTGGAGAACAGGGAGAAATGGTAGATAGCTGTAGCATTGCTGACCCTGGAATTTGTCTCCTATCCTACTCCATCTGCATCCTCACCACATCCCCAACCCAACACTCTCTGACTGCCTCAGCATTCCATGCAAAGAGATGATGTTAATAATCCTTAGTAATGATGCTAACTGAAGGGTGGAGACCATCCAAGATACCAGGAAGCTATTTCATATCCATGAGTTCTATGAAGCTCTGACATTGCAGATAATAGAGCTTATTAAAGAGATGGAAAGCCCTACATAAGGGAATGAAAACCTTTGCATTAATGGTGATCCTGTAATATTTGTGTGTCTGCCATAAAATGAAGCCCAATCCATTCACATCAGTTACCTAGGGAATGGCAGTGGAATGGAAACTAAATCATCACTTTGTAAAGAAATGTCCCTCTGTGGGTGCAGGTCTTTGCTTTTCTGTGATTAATCCCAGATCCCCATTGGCAAACGCTCCCATGTAATCTCCCAGAACAGCTGGGCCATGATTGTATTGTCAATTATTAAATGCCCAAGTTTCCTGCAAGGCAGCATTTAATCATGAGGCGCTCCAAAGAGAGAGAGAGATGGAAGAGGAGGGATGGTAGGGGGTGGGAGGAGAAGATGGGAAGGCTAGTTTTCAATTTTTCAACGTTAAACCAAAGAGATGTGGAACCCAGACGGCATCCTGCAGTCCTTCCACACAAGCTGCAAGAGTCTGACTATGGCCAAGGTAACCAGCTTCGCCCTCTTACTGCTCAGAACATACATTGCAGAGTTATTTTGCACCTGATTCTTCTAAGAGGTGTGACTGTCTCATCAATTTGTTGTCTATGTTAAGCCTATGTTAATTACGAGTTTTCCTGTTAACCAATGTTGATGGAAGAATTAGTACCTATACACTCCCTAATGATCTGAACCCAAGTGTCGGGAAGTCACTCATTGTCCCTTTTCTGTGGAGTAGAATCACCTTGGCATGGGGCTTGTCAGCACATGCAAAGATATAACTTTCCTTATGGCTGCTGCTTCTTCATGATCACCTTAAGGAAACCCCTGAAAAATTATATTTGTTCTTCCATTCAAGAGGTTTGTGGATCCCGGAGGGGGGGAAAGGCATATTGTGGGGGGAGAAATAAAATATGTGATGAGAAGTACGGCACTATAGGTGTCAAATATAATTCTTGAATGAGGGTCCTTATGTCTATCCTTGGTGGACACTCATTCTGAAAGAAGCCTCTTTGGGCTTCATTCCAAGCTCTTTTCATCTTTTGTTTCTCAAATCACCTTTCCTTAAATTCATTGTCACTTTGGTGCTGCAAAGTGGTTGTACATGGTGTGGGGTTCATTATTCTTACTTCTGAATAACCTGCAGAACTTAAAAATATGTGTAAATTGAAATGGATTAAGGGTAGAAATGAAATCTGATGTGATATGATGATGATAAATTTCCAAGCCACCAAAGACTAAAAATAAAGTTGTTGAAAATGTAGAATTGCCTAAATCCTTAGACAAAATGATTAATGAAGATGTTTTATCTGGAAGTCTATTTCCTATTCAGGCAATGGACAGGAAGATAATTAGAAAGGGTAACTTGTGTAACAGAATAACAACTAAAACCAATAAGATTTTCATGACTAAAAACAAGATTAAAACATTCTTTTGGGGGGCGACAGCGGGGGTGATGAGCCAACATATAATACCCATATCTAGCAATATAAGATGTTTCTCCCTCCCAGGTGCTGTGGTTTTTTAGTCCTTACCGAGGTCACCCAGAGTCTTGCACAGTCTGACAATTCTTGGTGGATTTAATTTATTTTGAGCGCTTAAAAAAGAAAAACCCAATTAGCAGATTGCCTTCCAGAAACAGTTTATCATGTTTTGTATATTGGTTTTTATATACATATGAGTAGTGTGTATTTCTTATTGCCATAAAATAATCCACACTTTGTCTGTAGCCTGCACTGTTTTAGTCCCTGGAAAGTCTAAAGAACAAACTGTTATATTTCTGAGATAAAGTTCTCTGTTAAATGTAGAAAATGTTAAGCTGGAGATGATGAGAGAGGCAGATTAATGGGCCTATCCCATTTAGCTATGGTTTTATTTACGTCTCTTAAGCTAAGCAGATTTGGGTCTGATTAATTCTGCTATGAGAGATCCCCTGAAAAGCTCAAGATGGTTTACTTTAAGAAGCATCTGTCAGCAGCTAAGTATGGGCTTCCTTTCTATTCAGAACGTATTAGCACAATAGTATAAACATTCCATTACACAAAGTGCAAGACCTGTCAAATTTATTTTTGTTACATCTGGCTCCAAGCCACCACTCCCCAAAGTTGAAACGTCTAGCATTGGTCATTCTTCAATTAGCCCTTCTCTTAGACTAAAAATAACGAGGTCAGGGGCTCCCCACAGAGCCACACGGGCCACAGACCTTTCTGCTGCCGCACCCTGTGTCCCGGCTGTGAGTCGGGCAGTGCCCCTCCACCGGCCAAAGTCACCCTTTCCGTGGCTCCATGGCCTGGGCACTTGGTGCGCAGCCTCCAAGGACACCAAGCAGCCATCTCCCATTTGACTCCTGCATCTCAGTGGCCGTGGATGGAAAGCTGGACCCAGATAACCAGGTCTCTCAGAACCCACAGCTTCCTCTGCTCTCTACCCTAGTGGGCCCACTGTTTCCTTTTATCCTCAAGGCCCCACCCCTATGATCCAGTTAATCATTGGCTGATAGGACACATCCTTCCTTGCTTCTCTCAGAGGAACCTATGATGCAGGGAAGAGGACAGCGAAAACTCAATTACCATATCAGACACCTCAGCGAGTCAGTGCTACTACCTTTCAATGCAGACAACTCCAAAAATGATGACCAGCGAGAGCATTGAGAGTGCTCCCAGCTCTTTTTCTCAACCTGATCTATGGCCCTCAGTGGCTTCATCCCTATTCTGACTGAGGTTATTCTCTGATGCCTCTTTGGACCATCCTCAGTAAGCATTTTAGTATCATACGGTCCAGCTTAAATAAACATCATCGCTAGGGTGCCTACCCTGGGCCACCTGAAGCCCACCTTCCACACAGCTCCTTGGAGGAAACTCAAAGCGGCTGGTGGCGCCGGCAGGTTGGAGGGAAGGGGCCTGTGCTTAGGGAGCCTCGGGGAAGGGTGTCCGGATCTTCCAGGAGGCTCTGAAAGCAGGCTCTCCCCTTGTCTGTCTGTTACAGATGGAGCTCCCGAAGATCTTCTCTAGCCAATGGACATTCCTATTTGCCATCCTCAACCTGCTATCACTCAGCTTCTCCACAGCATCCCTGCTCAGCAACTCCTGGTTTGTGGGCACACAGAAGGTGCCCAAGCCCCTGTGCGGAGAAGGTCTGGCAACCAAGTGCTTTGACCTGCCAGTGCCCTTGGATGGGGGCAGCAGCAGCACATCATCCCAGGAGGTGGTGCAATGCAGCTGGGAGACTGGGGATGACCGCTTCTCCTGCCATACCTTCCGGAGTGGCATGTGGCTATCCTGTGAGGAAACTGTGGAAGAACCAGGTAGACTTCTCATCCCCAGCTGCCTGACCGCCCCCTCCCCCATGGGATCTTATAGCCCTCCCCACACCCCATCGGCCTCACCCCCAAGCTCAGCATTTCCCACCATTGTACTGTGTGTTATCTCCTTAGGGGACCCCCTTTTAATAAGGATGAAAGTCCATCTGGCTTTTCACTTCCTGCCTGTCTAGTAGACTCACTGGGTTAAAATAGTATTATCCTTCAAGGGTTCCATTTAGACTTTCAACAGTATGAGGATTTCCATTCTAGCAAACTAAAGTCGCTGTTTAGAAACAAAAAAGGAGAGATGATATTACAGGAACAGCCCTGCTCTGCCCAGTTGTGACCTTATCGGGATAACTTCATTTCTATAGGCCTCGATTTTCTCATCAATGAGATGGATCAGAGTAGATCGCCCTTAAAGCCCCTTCCTTCCCCTCCCTCCTGAAAAAAAGGGTTTTCTCATTCTAAGTATTTATATATATATAAAAGGCTAATATGCCAAGTGTCCCTCCAACTATCCAACCAGTCACCATGATGCTCACTGACCACCAGGGAGCAGACTCTCAATACAGGAGCTGCTGTGACATGCACTGGCCATTTACAAAGAAATGGCACTGCAGACCTGGTGCTGACAAAGCAACACTTGGCTTCCCCCAAGTGGGACACAGGCCCCGCCACCACCCTGGAGCAACAGCCTATCAAATCGCAGCCAACACTGCCAAGACCCCATGGCGCAAAATGCCACCCACAGCCCAGCCCGGAAACAGTGGCTGTGGGCGCTGGGTAATGATGTCATGTAGCAATGGCCGGCTTCCTCTCCCTAGTGACTAGCCTCCTTGGAGTTTCTTCAGCCCAGGAACCCAACTTGCTTTATAGCCAGGTAGAAACATTTTACACTTTAACCAAATGGCTGTGAAGCATTTTCCCATGCCTCATCTCATTTGATCCTCATAGAAGTCCTGGAGTAGGTAGATAGGAGACTCGGTAGAATCCTATTTTCTTTTCATTAGCTGGAAAACGGAGATTTAGAAAGTTTAGAAACTTGACCCGAATGAAAAGAAGTAAGAAATGGTGGAACTAGAAAATGACTTCAGGTTTTCTCACTGCACAGAATATAGTCAAACACTGCTACAGTTAAATATTTCACCCCTTGTTCTCCCGCATGATCTACAATAATAATCTGCTTCATGTTGATATTTACTGCTGTGTTGCTGACAATTACCTGAAAGAGAAGTTGGGGTGCTTCACTGGGTGGAAAAAGTTTAGCTAAATCAGAAAGCAGGTCTAATTAAGCAAGTTTATTTATATATATAAAGCTCTCTCTGGCACCAATTGCATGTGTGTCTTTCCATCTGTCACTGTTGATCGCGAATTTGGTTGACACTTCTATTATAAAGAGCAAATATCAATATTAAAATATTTCTTCTAATTAATTTCCTTTCAATGTGCACAAATTAGTGCACCAGGCCTCTAGTTATTTGTAATGTTAAAAGCAGGGTAATTGAAGCTCAGAGAGAGTAATTAGGCCCTATGAGGATGTCAGGGCTCTGATGTCAGCATGCACCCTCACCCCTGGTCCTCAGGTTAGGAGCAATTAGGTTGAGGTCACCCTCCCTGCTTCCTACTCAAAGCATTCAAATGTCACCTGGTAGTGAAGCTTTTCTAAAGCCCCAAATCACAGACAATTTGCGATCTGCTCCTTCTCCTGGCTTGGGCTAAGGAGAAAAGGAGCCAGAAGAGGAATATAAATGTGTATTGTGCCATTTAATACCACTCCAACTCTAGTCCCTAAACAATTTAGAGCCATTCAGACTAGTGGGACAGCCTCCGCAAATGGCCTGGGTTAACACTGGGGTCATTAACTCTTCCTGGGGTCATTAACAGGAGCAGGAACATTTTCCTCTCAGGGAAACATTGTCATCTTCATTATCAGGAATTGAGAAATTAATTTTGGGTGACTCTTGTCTATGCCATTCATTCTTCCATGCATTCTTAACTGCTTTCAAAGAGACGTTTACTGCCTGCCTACTGTCTGCTGGGCAGGCACTGCGTCAAAACAAATGGAGTGGTGCTGGGTATGGGACTGGGGACAGATTTCCTCCCAACTGTCCAAGGAAGCACCTCCAAGAAACTGACCCTTGTCTGTTTCAGGGGAGAAATACCGAAGTTTCATTGAACTCACACCACCAACCAAGAGAGGTGAGAAAGGACTACTGGAATATGCCACGTTGCAAGGCCTACATCACCCCACTCTCCGATTTGGAGGGAAGCGGTTAATGGAGAAGGCTTTCCTCCCCCACCCTCCCTTGGGGCTTGTGGCAAGTATGTGGGTTTGATAACAAATTTAGTTGCCATTGAGTTTGGGGGCTTCTCTGGATCCAAATCGTACTGTGATCTCCCACTTTTCTCTTCTGAGTTCCAAAGGGCTGACACAGATTCCTTCTAGAGCTGCCTTTCATTCACATGCAGGAATGCAAGGAAAGGAACAGCAGGGACAAATCAAGTTCACAAATAGAAAACCACAGCTCTGACCTACTCCTGTTGCCAAGTAACCATGTTGAAAAGCTTAGGTTTTTCCTTTTTTTCTCCAATAATTTTTTTGTGTCTGTGTAAAATAGAAGGAAAAGGGGAGACATGGAGGGAGGGAAGAAATAAAACTGACTATCCAAAATTAAGAAAAAAGAGAAACAACAATGGTAAACAGCAAAGCCTATTACTGCAAGATTTCAATGACTGCTCAAATCTCTCTTAACAGTATTTACAGCCAATCAATTTTTCTTGATTATATGTTGGGTACCGAGTAGAGTGAGAGCTGTGGGGTGCTAGCAAAGAACCCCAAATTAAGGAATGTTCCCAGCTGGTTTCAGCTTTGTCTCACCCTCCCCTTCTCTGATGCTGCAAGGCTTTTCTCTTTCAATAGGCATCACCTAATCTCCCATCTGATAGTTCACCGTCCAGTTATTTAACTGGCAGGGTGAGGGTGCCTCTTCCTCTGCTTTCCAACAGAGAACCTATGGCTATCACTGGGAGCCCAGTTTGCCTGCATCGGACTTGAACTCGGTTTCCTCCTCCTATTAACGGACTTGCTGTTCACCGGGAACCCTGGCTGCGGGCTCAAGCTGAGCACCTTTGCCGCCATCTCCTCTGTCATGTCAGGTGAGCGCCCCCAAGGCTGGAGAGGATGGGTGTCCTCTGCGCCCTCTGAAGCACTAGCCGGCTGGCTGGTCTCTGCCCTGAGGGGAGGAAAGAGGAACCTTTGGCGGGGTGTGTGTGGGAGGGAAGAGGTATGAGATACATTGCAAGCCTTTTCCATCTTAAATTGAGATAACATGTGAAATGTCATCTTAGACCATGATGTGCTTTGTGAAATGGTTTACCCCTAGGTTCTTTTTCTTTGCAAATGCCTCGATGTGTAAATTAGCTTGGTTTACTTTTCCATTGTGACACAGAGCTTTTCAAGACTGTTGGCTGAAGTAAGAGATGCACATATCAGATCAAGAATAAAGCTCACACTGGGGGTATGGGTGGGGAGAAGTCAAGGGGAACGTAGCCCTGAGTGCAGCATTGACTCAGACGTTCTCCATAGCTCTACAGTCTGGGGCAGCCTGTTGCAGAAAGTCCCCCTGCATTCAGGGAGTCCCTCTGGCAGATTCGTCTTCCCGGACCTGTGACTGCACCTGATACACATGAGAAGGTTGATCTGAAGTCTAGTTCCCTGTAGATGGCAATGTCAGCCTTTCTCTAAAGGTGCTGCCTTCCTGCTCCCTCTGTAGGCCTTCTGGGGATGGTGGCCCACATGATGTATTCACAAGTCTTCCAGGCAACTGCCAACTTGGGTCCAGAAGACTGGAGGCCACATGCTTGGAATTATGGGTGGGCCTTCTAATAAGTGCTTACCATTATCTCCTGAACCTTTGGCCCCGCCCCCAGCCAACCTTTATTAGATTTGCTCCCCTCAAGTAGACCCTTGCTTCGTGTTCTTCTACCTTCTCTTCACCCCTCATCCCAGAAGCCTGTCAGTCAAACAGAGGGTTGGACCATCAGGCCACACCCATTCTTCCCCCACCTTCTGAACAGGTACAGAGAGGGTTCTAGTTTGTTTTGTGAGGCTGTTGTCTTGCCCACTTTTTCTGCTGGTACAACTGTTGCAATTGCTTCTTTACCTGATAAGTATGTTGCCCTTGGGAAACAAGACTGATTTTGTACGGCTTATGGGAATGATGCTCTATATTTTATATATTTTATGATTTGAGGTATTAGAGGACAGAGAAATGGTCAATTGGCCTTGAAATTTGGATTGAATTCTACTCCCTGTGAATGGCTTATTCTCCTGTAATGAAGACTAACTTCTTCCTACCACCATTTTTATTCCACCAAACTGTGTTAGAAATAAAACTTCCCCTACAGTCATTCTCTAATCCTTAGAAAACTAAGGAATCAGTGATTTTTAGAGATCTCTTTAAAAAAGAGAAGCAGCAACCATGACAAAACAAATATAGTCAAGATAAACATCTCCTTTGCTTAAGAGTTCCTCACTTTCTCCCTTGAAGCACATGCTGGATTCAGGCACAGGGGCAACCTGAACTGACAGTAACTATCTGGATAGTGCTATGGACTTTAACAGTACTGAAAAGATGCAGTGCCAGCTACATCTTTCTATGCTAAAGAAGGTAATATGGAAAGCTCCACATGTTGGTTACAAGATCCTACCCTTTTCTCGCTGCATAATACATGCTATTTGATTCAGGCTGGGTCTTTGGTCTACTTCTCCAGCCACCCTATTCAGTTTAACTCATTTCCCAGACTCACTGTTTCTCAACTTTGCCTGTCTCCAAGCCATTGCTGGCATTACTATAGAGCTCAGACTGCAAAACTCCCATCAGAAGCTTCCCCAGCCTGAGTCTACTTCGTCTGCCAGAGGCTGCAGACAGGAACACATAGTACCAGCATGTGGCCTGGCTTTAACCATCCCTTGGCCTCATGAAATCTCTCACTAACCTCACACAACTTCCTGTTTCCTGGGCCACCCAGAATCACAGGGAGATTTAGGATTTGACTTTCCAAGTTTTCAGGGCCGTGTCTGATAAAGTTCCCTGATGACTTTTCTTCTTTGATGAATCCATCCAGCTTCTCTTCATCTCTAGCATCCCTTCCATCCATTATAAACTCCCTAGAGTCGAGAACCAAATTGTTTTCATAATAGGCAAGTTCCACTAGTGCAACCTGTAATACCTCCAAATGTGTAGTAAGTGCTTCCTGATCCTCAACTTTGTGGGCCCTTAAAACTGCTAAGCTCAGAACAAAGGAAGAGGGAGATGATCACTCCAGCATCCCAGTGAAGGAAAATCTTTGGCAGGGTGTGTGAGAGAGGGGAGGGGTTAGGGAGAAGGGGGCAGGGAACTATTACAGTGGGTGGTGCCCACTGTATTCAGCCAAGCCACATGTCTATGGAGTCTTGGAGATTACACAAGGGTAACTGCAGCTTGAGAAACAGTAGGCAACAACGTTAAGTGTGTGTGTTTATATACAAAAAGTAGGCACACCAAATATAAACAAGCACAGCACTAACAAGTAATTCCATGAAAACGAATCTGCTCAACTCCTCGTCTGCCTTTCATACTACATGCATCATTCTCTTTTACTACGAAACATCCAGAGTGTAACCTACTACGACAGACCAAATTAAGTCCTTTTACCCACAGTTCTTTCCCTGCAACACAGTGGAAGACAGCACAGTCAGGTCCCTAAGTCCCTAAGAGGCATCAGCCTAGTTTACTAGTAAGGAAGGGATCAGGGCATTTTTCTTTCAAACCTGTCAGAAAGATTCTGTCTAATTTTTTTTGTATGTTTGTTCCTAGTACAGCCTGAATTTCCTTCACCTGCTGCATGGCATCAGCTGTCACCACCTTCAACACATACACCTAGCTGGTGCTGGAGTTCAAGTGCAAGCACAGGAAGAGCTTTGAAGGAAACTTGAGTTGCCTGCCACACCACCACCAGTGTTTCCTCCAACCGCTGCCCAGGTGCAGCCCACCCGGGGGGCCCTCTGACCAGCTACCACCAGTACCACAATCAGCCCAGCCGCTCTGTCTCTGAAGGAGTTGACTTCTATGCAGAGCTACGCAACCAGGGATTCCAACAAGACACCAGCCAGCTGCTAAAAGAACTGGCTGGGTCTCCTGTAGAAGAACAGTGTTAGGAGTTAAGTGGGTTTGGAGAGCAGGCTGAGCCCCACCTTACATGCTTGTTATCAACACGTGCTTAAGCCAAAGTCTGTTTCTTGAGCATGGTTTTTAGAGGTTAAGGACAAGGGTATGTCCAAGTACAAGTACAAAGTGTGTGTGGGGGTTGCCGGGTGCCACTTCTCCCTTTCCATTCACAGCTCGATCTTTCACTGTCTATACCTCACGCGTTCAGATTCATTTTCTCTCCTTTACTCATTGCTTGTTATGTGCTGGGTTCTGGGCTAAGCAATGGAGATAAAAAAGAGGAGTAAAATGCAGTTCTTGCCCTTTAGGGGCTTATCAATCTGGTCATCTGTCTGGGGTCTGAAGGAATGGAGGTGGGCAAATCAGCAGTCGATGATTGTGGCTCCATTTTGCATGGTGCACTTGAATGTCCTGGAAGTCTCAGAAGGGAAGACGAAGGCAATTGTAGGGGCTTTGACACGTAGATGTCCCTCACACTGCCTCTTACAAGATCTGTATCCACACTGTGGACACCCAATGAGAGTTTAATTAAACATGATCCTAGAAGCCAGAGGGAGATGAATGTGGATGAGAAGGCTCCAACCACATGCAGGGACAGGCCCACTTCCAGAAATGGCCCACTGAGGCAGGATTACGCCTCCCCAGTGAAGAACCACACAGGAGACTTCCCCAGTGAACAGGCTGTGGGCTGTGCTCCTCTCTTGATCCCCACCTTCTCACCCATCCACAGGGGAAAACATTCTTGACAGCTAAGAATGAGAATGGCACACAAGTATGTTCCTATTCATGGTATTTATTTGTTCTGTAACAGTTCACATTTTATTTATTTTTAAATCCTTATTGTTGAAAGTATTACATATGTCTCCTTTTTCCCACCATTGACCTAACAGTTCACATTTTAAATAGTACTTCCTGATACACCAGCTGGCTCTTCTTTAACATGGGCAATAAGGACAGCAATTCACATTCAAGGGGTTGGTGTCATCACACCACACCAGGAAGGACAGCAGACAACGTCTGGGGGGTTGAGAGGGTTTCTAAGGGAAGGAAAGATAAGGGACTGGGAGGAGAAACACCCCTGCGTTTGCAGAAGTCAGTACTATTTCTAGGGAATTGTCACATTGGCCTTGCTAGCAGCCCCATGTTAGGAATGAAGAACGAAATCTGGGTGGGTGGCTGCCTGAGAGGAAAAGTTGTTTAGAGACACACTGAACAAGAAACCCGCAGCCACACTGGTCAGATGAAGCTTCCGCCAACTTTGCCACCATTTACACCTTCTGTACTGGCTGTAAGAGAGAGATGAAACCTAGAGCTTGTACCATGTTTAGCAACGAGAGTCAAACTTATCACAGTCAAAACAATCTATGTTAATTTGCAAATGCACCATGAAGAATTTAGGGGCATTATGTTTTTCTAGCTTCCTCTTACATTGTTTCTGGGATTCACCCAGCACAACTACCTAAAACAATCCCCCTAAACCAGGTCCTCAGAAAACAATTCCTCATGTTACTCCTGCCTAAAGGCTTCAACATGGTAGAGAACCAGGCTCAGCCCAGGCTGCAGGACCAGCACCCAAGTTTTAGGTATTCTGTCAACTATAAATGAGTCTTAGAATTCTCTACTAGACCTTACTCTCTCCTATCCAGGTAGATTCAAACCCTAGAAGAACATCTGGAATCATCCCCATACTCCTGGGTACACTGTTAATGGTCCCTCAAGTTTGTAATAAGCTTGACCTACTCATGCCCCAACACATGCCTTCCAAAGTGTTGAAACCAAATTTGCTTTCACACACTTAAGACAGCGAGGTGCCCAGAAACCTGGCAAGGCCAACCTCAGGCCAGGCTACATGCCTGAGGGGAGCAATTGCTACCAACCTTCTGTGATGTCATAATGCCTAACAGTGGGGCAGTTAGTATCTATCCCGTCAATGTAGGCTCCCTAATTTTCTATAATCTCTCTATATTCTGAATTCCTTTATTAAGACAAGTTAAAAAATACGGCCTCAAGTAAAGAGAAAACCTAAGTGGCACTCAGAGATGACCTAGCAAAACTATTCACGAGGGAAAGCAGTTCTCCTCCAGCTAACACGGGATCTCGGCTAAATACACAATGACCTAGTTTAGGAGAGAACTTAATAGAAGGGAGAACCACTGGAGAAAATTCTAAAGAACTTAACCAATTATAAAAGTTACAGTATTTACATAGGAATTTTTCTGAAAATACAATGCTTCAAAGATTCTACAAGAAAAGAGGTGTGCAGGGCAAAAGAGATGCATCCTGGGCTCAAGAGCAAGAGGAAAAGTCCAGAAACAGCTTTGCTCTCATGCAAGCAATGCAAAAATATCCCTGAAGAAAGGAGAACAAAAGAGAAGTGGTAAGGAGGACACCCAGTAGAAAATGCTAAGGAGGCAGAGTAGAGATGAAGCAGAGAGGAGCGTATCTGCCTCAGTTGTTCCTGACTTCAGTTTTCCTCGATGTTGAGGACAGCATAAACATAAGCACTTTCAAAGTTACTGCAGTAAAAAAAGATCATGACCAGCAGAACAATCAACACCACAGGGTAACATATGGACCTCATCATTGCTCCCCTTCTGATGGGAATATGGTGGTTCTATGGTCACTAAATATATAGACGTGGGAAGTGTGAGGAGACAGGATACATAAGGAAGAGGTGAATGCTGGGGTGGCTCACCCTGGCTCCTGCTATCAGTCTTTCTCACTCTGCTGAGGTTGGAGAAAAGCTGAGGAACAGGTGGGGAAATTCTAAGGAAAGGAATGATGAGTGGCCCTGATAATCAGAGGCAGGCCATCTGGAAGCCTGAAGATGACCAAACAAACCAGATGTATTTCAGGATAAGAAACTGAGTCCCTGGAGCTTAGGACATATCTAGAAAATATTTCATCACAATGCTGAAAACTACACACACATGGCATGATGCAAAACAAAATGCTCCAGTGAGAAACTTCACTGGAATCTCCCAGCAAGAGTTTATAAGTTAGACATACAAAAAACAAAACAATTATTAGATTCACATTTCCAAATTATCCACACGGAGTGCCTAGAGGTGGGGCTTAATGCACAGGTTGAAAAAAGTAGGTCAAACACCCCAACCACATGGTTCGTGCCGTTACTGAAGAACTCCAACGTGCCTTCCAAAGTACTCTGCCACAACCACGCAGAGGTGGCGAGAGGAGGTTGAAGAAGTCTTCCTTCTCTCCAAAGCACTGATTTTATACCGACAGGAGAGAAACAGCATCCGTTCTGCTCACTTCTTCTTAAAGTACAGGCTGCATCCGACTAGATCTGGGGAAAAGGTGAAGTATCAGTGGCTGGACTATTCTTCATGTTGGAGAAATGGAGGAAACCTAAAGGTCAGAATCCTCCATTTTCCTGTTCTTCTGTGCAGCTCCAACAGCTCCTAAGTGTCCCTCCATTAAGGCCCAGAGACTTTCTCTTGTTCCATGGTAAGCTCTTGAATATTGAAACTAGACCACAGATGAGGGTTTTAGCATTTTGAGCAAGATAACTATGCAACTGCCACAAGCCCAGCATGTTAGCATCACTAGCCTCTATCCAGAAAATACCAGTAGGATCCACCCCCCTCAGTCACTGGGACAATAAAAACTATGGCCCCACCAATGTCCCCTAAGGGAGATCGATCATCTCCTCTGAAAACAACTGAGTATCATTTCTCAGGGGTAATGAAGCACCCTTAGAAAATAACACTGGTCTGAACTGGTTCTTGACACCCAGCTACTCAAGAGGCTCCCATTCTCTCTCTTTTCTAAAGAGCAATGTTGAAGTTGGTAGAATTTGTCCTAAACCCTCAATAGTATCCAAATATTTGTGTCAGAAGCTATTCACCTGCAAGGGAGAATCAACAAACTTGATCCTAGAGAGGAACCGTCGCAGCTCCCCACGGCCAATTTTGGGGGTGGTCTCCTTTAGCTGGACCATTTGGCCCTCCATCAGTGCCCACCGCAGACTCAGCTTGCTGACCACCAGGGGTGCTGGATGGCCTCTGGAGCTTGGCCCCGTTGTCCTGGTAACATAAAAGGCATCTTTCCAGAGGTCGTTAATTCCAACTGAGGAAGGACAAAAACAAGAGCAGTTAACAAGGACAGGAGACTTCCACTACAGTAGAGTGGTTCGGTTCAGCAACCAGATTCATTCGTTCATTTACTCCTTCATTAACTCATACAAGAAGTTTATTGAGCACCTAAAAGATGCAAGGCACTGAGCTAAACAGTGGGGTGCAGTGGCGAAGGGCTGGATGCCGGCAAAGCAGCACATTCTTCTGGGTTTTTGTACCATCGTTTTGTTTTTGTTTTTTTTTCTCACAGGTATGTTTATTATTCATGCCAGCAAGGAAAGGGCACTTCTAGATACAGCGTGTCTCTCATCCCCATCTAACAGCCAAGGTGTATGCCGGGCTGATGCTCCCCCGCTGCGCACTCGGCTCAGCTGCTAGTGATGACCATGAGCAGGTGCAGGACTCAAACCTTTCAGAGCTTTAGCTTTTTTATCCGCACTCCTGGTCTTGTACACAATGAGGCCCGTCAGCCCCATCCTCACCCAGATCTCCTGGTAAACGTGGGTGTAATAGGGCTTCATGGGGACCCACACATTTTTAATGTGGCTCTGAAATATCTCGCCACAGCACCAGCGGCTCAGGCTGCCGCGAAACAGCTCGGGCTGCCACGACCCGCACAGCCAGCTCCTCGGGAAGGTCACCGAACGGTACCATAGTTTCTCTTCAGCTGCTTCTAAGAAAGCCCCAGCTCAGGGAACTAGAGGCTATCCCAACTATGGTGACAATTTGGTAGAAAAGTGAGCACAACAAACTAGAAACTCTGAGAATTCCTAGAGTGTCAGCACATGATCATGTAAGCTATTACCTAGCCAGTGCTTATTTTGCCTCATCTTTAAAATATGTGTTGTAATAAAAATGGTCTTGATTCTTAATTACCATTATTAAATGTGCACTAACAGTATTTAACAGAGAGAGTCGGACCTACATTACCACCATTTGTCCACCATCCAGAACTGAAATGTCATTGCTGACATGTACACATAAGGAACTGTTTGACATTGAAATTGGGTCTCAAAAGAACTGTTGGCCCAGAAAGAAACTTACTACAGACTGATTCATTTGCCTGTCAGCATAACTATTATTGCTCGTCTCACATTCGGTTCTTATAAGTATATTTCTAATAGCACATGATCTCACTCATCTAGGGGAAATAATGAACAACATAGACTGATGAACAAGAACAGACCCAGAAACAAGGAGGCGTGGATCAGACTGTCGGGCCTCAGAGGGAGGGTAGGGGAGGGTGGGGGTAAAGGGGAGAGAGCAACCAAAGGACTTGTGTGCATGCATATGAGCCTAACCAGTGGTTAAGGACAACAGGGGGGTGGGGGCATGCATGGGAAGGGGTGTGGGATGGGAATGGGGGAATGAGGACAAATATGTGATACCTTAATCAATAAAGAAATTTAAAAAAAATATTTAATATGCTAATATTAAAAAATCACTCATTTAGGTCAAATTGCAGGATTTTGTAAGCTGACAGCTCCCTACTTGGCCCCCTACCACACACAAAGCCCGTGGACAGGTGTGCTGCAAGCTCCCAATGTATCCCAATAAGTTCAGAATGCATTAGCTTCGACTTAAGGCAAATAAGTTTCTACGGAGAAAGCAAGTCTCTGAAGGGCGAGAGAATATGGAAAGACGTAAGGAACGTGGCCAGTCTGGTCTTCCCCATCCACCCCAGCAGGAACAGATTCCCCGAGGCCAGCCTGGGGAAGGAACCTCTGGGGCGAGACCATCAGACACCTCCAGACTAGCAGGTAGCAGTGGCGGGGTTTTCAGGGCTCAGTTTCCTGAGTTAAAGGTCCCTAATATATGACCCCAATTTGGCTATATGATACTATTTAGATACATATATGAAGTAGAGGAACACTTCCCAAATGTTAACAGTCGTGACGAGTGGTCTTTTTCCCTTTGCTTTTTCTCCTGGCTGCCATTTCTAGGCAATGGGCATGATCCCTTTCACTGGTCAAAGGAGTCTCCACTGATCCTAAACCAATGCTCTGAGAAAACAGTCTACCTCCATCATATCCCTCCAGTTAATTCTAAGTCCTGAGCTCCTAAAGAGTCAAGAAACTACTCTTATTTGTGCTCACAGCCCCTGGTGTAGTGCCTGGCATACAACTGGTGCTCAGTAAACATCTGCTGAGTGAGTGGATGCATGAATCACCACCACTTAGAACCCTCTGGGGATGGGACCACACTTCCCCCTCAACTTGCAGCAGATTCAGAGGAGGTGGGTCCTCACCCCGTGAGCCTGGTGTGCTTCCCAGAGGAAATGCTCCCGCAATGGCCCTGGGCACCAGGGACACCAGGGAAAACCAGTGGCTCAGCACACCCCCTGTCTGAAAGCACACATCCTTCCCTTGGGGACATGGTCTTCTCACACGCAGCCAGCACATCCTCTCCCCTCTCTGTGTACACAGACTCCCACCGTCGCTGGCACTGACCCTCTGCAGCCGTTACTGTGCCCGTGGCATTGGCCAGATCCAGAAGAATGGAGGGGAACGCCGGGTGCAGGAGGTAAAGGTGGAGAAGGCTGGGTGGCTGAGTTCCCAGGATGACATCCTGACAATGAGGAGCAAAAAGGAAAAGCAAAAGTAATTCTGCATTCCCACATGTGACGGTCCTCGGAGGAGACAGTGAGGTTACTCGTTTCTCTCAGATGCTAAGACTTGATCCCAACTGCAAGGAGAAACTCCCAGACATAGGAGACATATTCCTAAGAGCTCAAAATCCTAACCAATCACTCACTTCTTCAAACCACTGTAGTTAGAAAATGCTTTCTTCCTTTTAAGAAAAACAAAAGGAAGAAAGGAAACGTGCATGCCCCGGGACAGAAATCTGAGGTAGAGACCGCACAGTCTCCCGCCTCTGGGAGCATTCAGGTGCGGGTACATCCCCTGCAGCAGGAGGGGGGAGATGTGTGCAGACAGCGACTATCTACATAAGAAAACATGCCAACGACAGTTCATCTCATTGGACAGTAAAGCCAATTGCAAGTGTCAGGATAGGAGTCACAAAAATCTTATTTATAGAAATAAAGAGAAGGCTGACCAGACAGAGCAAGTCATTAATTATAAAACAAAAATTGCAAGGCCTGAGTGTCAGTCTCCAAGCGCCCTGTAGCAGGATAAATGCACACCGGAACTTCCTTTAACAGAGTAACTGCTGTGCAGGGCTGATATCGGGCAGGAGCACGCGGTGCAGCCATGCAGTTGCTACAGCACAGAAATGCCGTGCACGGGTTAGTAAACGGCTGCTCTACTGAGCTCCCCGGAAGCACCGCCCCTTCCGTGGGATCCTCGTGGGTCTCCCCTTGAGGAGGAAGTGAAACCCTGAAAAATGACTATCCCTCTGCTTCTATATTGTCAGCACAGGAAGAAGTCCACTGAGGAGAAGAAGCGTGGGCGGGAGGCTGGCAGCCACCACACTCCCACCACGCGCTCACAAAGCAGAAGAGGGCTTTTCCACACACCCTTAGGTCCCAGGCATGACGGGGCAGATCTCTGGCTTAGCTACCAGGACAAGAGAACTCCTTCCTCACCACCTACAGCATAGGCCCAAATTCCTTGGCATGAAAACCAAAGTCTTACACCATTTAATCCAAATCTGCCGTTTCCAGCCTCCTCCCACAATCACTTACCTGCCCACCGCATGCTTCAAGAATGTCTGGTGACTACCTAAACACATGCTCCACTTTGCTCTATCTAACCTCTTCTCATCTTAACACACACCCTCCCCCCACCCCACCCCCGCCTCAGACTAACTCCCCTATCCAGCTCCTTTCCTCCTGCTAGAACACTATGTGTCCTTGGGAACCCGACTTGAATGCCACCTCTTTCCTGAAAAACTCTCTAATCTCCCCAGACAAAATGAGTATCTCCTTTTTCGCTTCCATTTAAAAATTCTCACTTGTGTTTTCTATTCCCACATTTGTAACATGCCTTTGTTATTTTCAGATGCTTACATTTGAGTTGTCTGGTCCAAAACCCTCATTTTATTACATGAGAAAACCCCAAAAGTTAAAAAGTTAGGTAAATTGCCCATGGTCACATGTTAGGGAATAGCAGAGTGAAGACTATAATCTTGATGTTACGCCAATCTGATCCTCAATAAGAGGGAATATATCAGCACCGTCATTCACGGGTAAAGAGCTCGAAGCTCAGAAAAGTTAGCTGGCTTGTCTGACAGCACACAGCTGGTGAGTTCAGGACCCTTCCTCCTCGGTCTCTGCATGCCCCCATCATTGGGGACCATCTCTCCTCCCTGGAGGTGCAGCACTGTTTCCAGTGTACCCTTAGGTCCCTGCAGAGAACATGGTACCTGGCACACAGCAGGTACTGGTCAACATGTGTTGAACGAAATCAAGGCGGGTCTCCCTAAAAACTCATCAGCACCTCTTATTCTACCTGACTCATCAACAAAATACCACAATATAGCATTTAAGACTTTCTGAAATCCGCCTTCTACGTATCAGAACTTCTCTCCCACAATCTCCCCAAGTGAACTCTCACTTCAGCCGAGCAGGGCCCCTCCGTGTGGCAGCAGCCAAGGGGCTGTGGTCGGCTGCCCCGCGGCGTGGCTAAAAGGCACAGGCGGGAAGCAGAGCTCAGGAGGAACCAGGCTCCTGCTCTGCCCACTCGAAGGCGGCTTTGTTCTAGCCACAACCTCCTGGAGGTATGGCTGGTCTAACGACGCCTTCAGACCCAGCCAGCCCCACAGAGCAGCCACCACCCGACAGAGTGACAGAGGGACCCTCCCAGGCTCACTCACGGAATTGGAAGGGGCAGCTGGCAGCCCTTCAGCCCAAAAGAGGAAGACGGACTTCTGGTCCGAAGTAACTGCGGAGGTGGTTGGTGTTCCTTTCAAGTGACACGGAGCAGTGTAATTCCAAATAACAGAGCCAGAGTCCCCATCCACCACCATCATCTGTAAGAGAGAAGACAGTGAGGAGAGCCCATCCTCAGAAGGGCAGCAGGCCCAGGGAACACACACACACACACACACACACACACACACACACACACACACACACTCAAATAACATTTATTAACAGGCTGAAACAGACGCCAACAGCATCGCCTCCATCCTGATCCTTCCCTCCTGCAGTGGCAGCAACGCTTAGAACCATGATTAAGTGAACGCCGGCTCCTGTACGCTGTGCTGAGAGCTTCCGTGGCATGTGTAGCTCAGCCCTAGGGTAGTCTCAAATTTAAAAGAGCACCGTCCAAAGAGGGGAAAAATAAATTAAGAGAAAACGCACTCCTTAGCTGCATCTCTCAAAGGATAATTAAAGAAACTGAATTCATAATCCCTGGCAGCATTTACTGTATAGCTCCTTTCCCCACAAACACCTCACACCCAACAGTTCTAGAGCCTGTCACCTGCCAAAACTCCCCCGTCTACCTCTAGCCCAGTGTCTTTCGCCTTTTCTCCTCAGTGTCTCTGCTCCTCAGTGTGTGGAAAGACTACATACACCTCTTTCTACCATCACTTCCCTATTCTTCCCGTCTCTAGGGGCCTGCCCTTCTCCACCCATGCTCAGACTCAGCCTCGCATAGGTCCTAGGGAGACATACTCCTCTGAGTGAGCAGACAGGAAAATGGGCTCACAGTTCAAGATTCCCTTCGATAGTCTTGGGAAGAAAAGAAGTCTAGAGACACAGCACTGAACAATTTTATCCAGTCATGCGAATTATCTCATTTAGCTGCCACAATAACCCTACGAAGTAGTAGGCAGTGTTGTTACCCATTTTACAGATGCAGAAACTGCAGCTAGGCAAAATTATGTAATTGGCCTAAGGTCACCAATAAATAGTAGAGCCAGGATTAAAACCGAAGTCTTAACCAACCTACTATATATATACCCTCTCCCTCAATCCTGCCAAGAATGCCAATGAGCATTTCAATCTCTACCTGAAGTTCCTTTGAAAGACAATCAGACATTGCTACTGGAAGGCTCCCCGTGAAGTGACACTTGATCACAGGATCTGTCCTCTGCTCATGACCCAAAAACCCTACTGCGTCCACACCTCATCCAAATTCTGCAGCTTTGCTTTCAACACCCTCCATCAGCTGACTTTATCCTAATCTCTCTAGCGGGAACCCTCAGCCCATCCTTATCTGTCCATCGGGCAAACCTCTTCTCTGCCCCCATGATTCTGCACATCCGACCCCCCGACCACTATGAAGCATCTCTTGACTTTCTCACTCGATCTGCTCTCCACATCCCCGCAGCAGTGTGAGCCCCCATTACAGCACAACGTGGCAGAGCTGTGTACGAACAGCACCCCAATGACTATGAGTTACAGACAGTGGCCTGGCCTTCATTCACGCTGTGTTCTCCACAGACATCATCTGCGTATCCAGCACAGAATTTGGCACACTTGAGAGATGATGATTAAGTATGTGTTGAATTCGTTCTCAGGGAACAGTGTGCAATATATAGATACATATTTCACAGTGAAGATAAACCAAAAAGCTAGGTCAATTATCAAAAGGAAAACATGAAAACTCTTGTTCTGCTTCTAATGTTCAAGAAATGAAAACTGCCTACCCAATCATTATATCCTCACATTATGCAATCTCACGTAAAATGAGAAAGGGACATGCCACGCCTTTCTGTCTCTGGGCCTCTGGCCTTGGTGTTCCCCGCCTGGCATGCTTCCCCATCCACTCCTCTCACAGGATACAGTTCAACTTTCAAGTCCCTGCTCATCCTTCCCTCTTCTATAAAGTCCTCCATAACAACCCGGCCTCCACAGACATCTGCCTTTGCTGGAATCTTAGGTGTATATTGGGTGCACGGAAGTATTACATGTATTTATGCCTGCTTTCCCCCACGTCAGAAGGCTCCTACTGCCTCGCTATAAGTGAGGAATCCCCGAGAAGGTCTCCTGTGCAGGAAGAAGGTTAGCCAGAAAAGCTTCCGATGCTACAGACTTTAGCACCGAGTTGTGCGTATTCACTTTATCCATTCAGCTAGCTAGACTTTAGTTCTTTGAAGGAAGGAACGTATTTTGGGTTCTCTTTATTTCTCCCAGTGCCTAGCGCAGAACTGCACCCAACGTATATCCTTTATATGTGTTTTTGATTGGTTTGAGTCCCAAGGATTTACCTTTTTCATCCCAACTCCATCCTGTATCTGCAGGAGGAAGTCTAACGTCTGATCGTCAGTGAAATACCCAGGAGTGGGCTGGCTACAAATGAGAACAAGGTAAGAGAGCGACAGTGAGAAAACAAGGAAAACAAGGACCTCTTTCCCTCCCTTCTCCTGCATCAGCCCCAGATATCAAACAATTGTTCTGGGCAGTTTTTAAACACAGGAAAGTGGTTCAAAGCAGCAAACGTGAGAAGGAGTGCACTGCCAACCTGGGTAGGCCCTGAAGACTCAGGGTCCAGTGCGGTGTGAGGTTCTGCCCCCGGAGCAGGACCAGGGCCTGTCTGGTTGTGATCAGGAGGTTGCTGCAGTTGGAATCCGGTGCCTTCACCATCTGGAGCAGCTCAACACCGTCGCTGAATCACCAAGACCCCGACAGTCAGTCTCTGGATTACATGAGGCTCCTGACCCACTTGTTCTGTCCTTTTCTCTTGGTACACACGTTTGTATAACTTCTATATTCATCTCCCACCATTAAGGGAGGTCTGCCGTTCGGCGAACTCTCATTTTCCTGACCTTTAGAAACCAAGAATCCCTAGAAAATCCACGCAAGTTCATAAGGAACTCACAGAGGTGCCGCATACCATTCACGTTGGACACTCTGGGAAATAAAACAGAGCCAAAGAGAGCGGCAGGGAAGGGAGGTGCGGATCTGGGCAGGAGTCCTGAAATTGCCATTAAGCATGGACAGCGACTCCTGGTAAATATACACTACATCACATTATTTCTTTCTCTGCACAACTGGGACCATTTAACATCTGTCCAATTCACTGGAACAATAGGACACGGCCTCAGAAAATGATTAAAAATGCCTAGTATTAAAGAATGAAGACAATTATTACTAAATGGGTAAAATCCACTGCATATGACAAACAAACTACATGCTTTTAGTTAAGAAGGAAATAAAAATAAAAAGCAAGATTTCATGGATGCTATTCTTGCTTCTGCCAAAATGATTCTTCAACTAAGAGAAAAAAAATAGAGGGAAAGTAGGGTAGATATTTCAGCAGTTTGACAGTTATTTTAAATAACCCTATCTCCCTAATTTAAAGTTCCCCAGCCTCACCCCGACTCAGAACCTAAACAAATATCCTTCTTTCCAACCTACGTGCAAAGGGATCACACATCATCACTAACACACAGATATCAACACAGTATGTTATCAGGAAAATTTCTCACTCACTTTAACCGGATCAGAAGGTAATAGCTTAAGACTATCACTGCTTCCCCCCAAACCTCTGCCCACATAATTCACCAGCCCAACCAAACTCAGAGACTCCATGGCACGTGAGAGTTTGAAACCTCAATGACAAGGTCCTACCTGTAAATGTCAATGAGTTCTGACAGGTTGATGGATCTTCGCTTCTCCCATTCTGGCTCTTCCATCTGCAGAGAAGGTGGTGCGCTGTCTCGATTTTGGGCCTGAACAAAAATGTCCCGCAGGGTGACAGCTTGGATATTTCCTAGCACCACAGGAAGAGCCAACACTGAGAAGCTGAATTTAATAGACCTCCCCCAGGATGAGGATCTGAGAGAGACTTAGAGCCTGATGAGATGGGTCTACCATAGCTACCCCCTACCCCCCAGACTGGTCCAACAAGGAGTGAACCGGGAAGTGATTATATAGATGCTGGACAGAGAGTCTTCTCTTTGGAGAAGGCAGTAAAGGGAAAGCAGAGTGAATGACCTGCAACAGGTCGGGCAGTGAGCACTCCCTACTATAGGAGGTGATGAAAGGGCTGGTGTCAGCAATTCCCCAGCTTTCACCCAGTCTCACAAAAGAGGCCTAATCACCTACATCCCCGGGGAACAGTAGCAAAAACCAGCCTTGCTTCTTACCAAAGCCAAACAGGATGTAGACAGCCCCATTTGCGGTGATGTAGACCTGAGGACCAATCAGATTCCCCACTCCCACGATGTTGTACTTCACAGGTCGGCCCACTGGACTCCCTGTCCGGCCAGACACCAGCAGAAAGCACAGATCTTGCTGAAGAATTGAAAGAAGGGGGTCCAGTCAACAGAAGCCCTATTGTTTCCCAATCAAATAGTTTCTCCACATAGTCATTGCTTCATTGTTAGCTAAGGATTCAGAAACACTTTCCAGGTTGGAAAGCACCAAGCCAAAACTGCTTTACTTTATTCCCTGGAAGTAAGAAAGAGAGGCAACTGTCCCCTTCCCTTGTTAGACACCCGCAAAGGGCATGTTGACGGTAGCTCAGGCAATTTCTCTGAAGTGCAGTTTTGGCTGATGGACAGTCTCTTGAGACCAGAATTCTAGCCCAGAGCTAAACACAGGACAGCTGACCCCTGGTCTCTGCTCTCATGCCCAGAAATCCCCAGTAATATTTGGTCCCAGCAAGAATCAATGCAGACACTGATCTCCGATCATAACATTACACATCTGGCCTGGCCACTCTCAACCTTACTCTCAAACAAAGATGGGCAAACTTTCTGTGAAAGGCCCGATGGTTAATACTTTAGGTTTTGCGAGTCAAATGTTTCTGTAGTAACTACTCTACCACTACAGTGTGAAAGCAGCCATAGGTAATACATAAAGGTGTTCCAATAAAACTTTATTTACCAAAACAAGCAATGGGCCAAATCTGGCCTGCAGGCAATTGTTTGCTGACCCCTACTCTAGAGGATTTTCTTTTGGGGAGAGTCACTGGTTGGGAAATATGAGGACTGTATCAATATCCTGAGCTCAGTAAAGCTTTTGACAAAGTTTATCATCCTGAGTTCTTATGCATAAGAGAAAGACAAGTGATTTTCAGTGTGCCAGAGGAGGAGTCAGTGACAATGCAGAGGGAGGTTTTAGTGGAATGTCACAGCACCCTGCTTTTGTCCCAGTCCTATTCATCGTTCCTATCAAGGTCATGGGTTTGATTGATTTGGCAATAGATTGTAAAAATAATAACATTACTATAGTAAGTCTATAACAAGGCCACAAAACTTCAAAGTGATAATTATTCAGAATTCACACACAGATCTAGCTGGCTGCAAAGCTCCACCTGCCATAGTTAGTGGAACCATAATGAGACTGCCAGGGAAATGGGTTCATAAAGGTAATTTATCCATTTAAACTCACAAAACAAACTTATTTAAAGCTAAGCCCTTGTAATAAGAGGTTTCAAGCAGCATTTCTAACAACAACAATACTAGGAACTAACTAAAGTTGAAGTGCTCCCAGTAGGAAACATAAGGACCATTTTATAGAGCATACCTGTGATTCCCCAACAGCCAGAACCACAAGATCCCGAATGCCATCTTCGTCCACATCTGGCAGTACCACCCCTGGGGCAGCCAGGGTGCCGTTGGATAGGTAGTTTGGGTTTAAAGTCCAAATGGCTTTCCCTAGGGAAGGACAATAGGCTGATCACA
This sequence comes from Eptesicus fuscus, assembly GCF_027574615.1. Taxonomy (NCBI): domain Eukaryota; kingdom Metazoa; phylum Chordata; class Mammalia; order Chiroptera; family Vespertilionidae; genus Eptesicus; species Eptesicus fuscus. Next base: position 83,468,359 of record NC_072479.1, read on the forward strand.
ATGATGGCTTTCTGCCTCCTGAAAAGGCTGGCCACAACGCTCCCAGGCCAGAAAAGAGAAACTCAGTGGCTGAACAACAGATAGTAATTCCTACTTCCTTTTTACCTTACTGGGTGGAATGGAGCAGAGTGTGAGATGAAATCCCCAAGTGCCTAGCTAACAAACCCATGTAATAACTTCATACCTGGATTTTTTAGATAAATGGAGGTACTAACGTTCCCCAAGAGAGAGGAGCCCACTTGTCTGGGACAGAGGAATTGATCTGAGATTATTACAACTATTAAGGAACCACCAGGGCAGCCAACCAGAAAACTAACTCTCTCTCCTACCATGTGTTCACCTGAGTAGAGAAATCAATCATAGATTTTCAACATGACCTCAGCCCTAGAGTTAACTCGCAGGCAATCCTTTTCCATTCAGAAGTACCCAGGACCAAACTCCAACCTCTAAAATTGGGAAGGATGATATTTATTCAGTCCAAGGTGTTAACAAGCATACCAATAGTATACTTACGACTCTGTAAAGAGCCTTCATTACACATGATTCTTTTTCATACCTTTTGTCATGTATGTCTAAATGCAATAGGAAGATTAAAAGCCAAACAACATGCCTCAACAAATCTTACTTTCTTCACTGACATATTTTTAAGTAGTTGATGCCCAAGTTCACACACGCACCTCAAAGCTATCAAATATGAAGAGGCAATGCTCATCTGTCTTTTGTGGAAAGAACAGAGTAGGGAGACTATCTAGAAACCAAAGGCCTCAAGGTAGTTTCTGTTCAGGCCAAACTGTGGATCTAGCACTCAACCTATTCCAACGCTTTCTGTTATCTCCCTAAAATAACCGCCTTCCAAAGCAGTAAATCAGATTTTCCACCAGGTGAGAGTGGAAGGTCCTCCCCAACCAGACTGTTCTAATCCGAGACCATGGCTCACTGGAGCAGAGATCTTTTGTGGCAAATGATCTTCACCTGATGTCGCATTGAATGCGCTGAGCATCTTGTGCATCCCTGTCACAAGGCAGATGGTCCCGGCCACGCTTCCTGGCATCAGGTCCAAACATGTAATATCTCGAGCCTCCTCAGGGAGAGGATTAGACCAGAGTGTGCTGCCGTTCATCCCCGAAAGGCACACGAGAACAGCAGGAGGCCTTGTGACACCTAAAAGCACACAAAAGAGAGAAGAAATGAAAGGAGGCAGAGGAAAGAAGAAGTAGAGATGAGCAGGAGGCCAGAAAATCAAAAGTAAATGGTGGTAAGGCAGCAACCCACACCTGTGTACTCGGCTCCCTCCCATATTTCTGGTAACAAGGTCTGTCCTGTCCTGTCTGTTCAACACATCTTGTCCAGGACAAGCGCCCTGGACCTCCTCCAGGCTGCCTTATGCAACTCCACGCCTGCACCTCTCCCAACACCTTTGTTCCCATGCCTGTCACCCGAGCCCAACAAAATACTGACATCCTTAAGGATAAAGACTGTTGCATTAATTTCTGTACATGCAGTACCTTACAAAATACTGGTACATAGCAACCAATTGTTGTCTGAATAAAGACAGGAACAAAACAAAAAAAATGAGAGCATGAAAAAGTTGAGAACAACAACAATAAAAAAAACAAACCGGGAGGGAAAAGTATGCTCAGAAAAATGAGGCTACTAAATTAGATCATCTGCAGAGCAGGGAGCAAAATACCTGAATTTTAATTATCACTAGCAAATGCTCCCTGAGGGCAGAAAAAATATTTTTTTTAATAAATCTTAAGATTACACTTAACAACAATCAGTAGGTAGGTCTTCCTGGCCTAGAGTTCATTGGAATCAGCTGATTTAGCCCCAATGAGTAAAAAAATACTACCTGGGCAAATTTATACCTAGGTCAGTGGTCGGCAAACTCATTAGTCAACAGAGCCAAATATCAACAGTACAACGATTGGAATTTCTTTTGAGAGCCAAATTTTTTAAACTTAAACTTCTTCTAACGCCACTTCTTCAAAATAGACTTGCCCAGGCCGTGGTATTTTGTGGAAGAGCCACACTCAAGGGGCCAAAGAGCTGCATGTGGCTCACGAGCTGCAGTTTGCCAACCACTGACCCAGGTCCAAGGATAGCTGGTAAAGGACTGGAGTAGCTCACCTCTTTAATAAATAATCCTTTATGTCAATCAAAAGCAGAATAGTAACTTTCTCTGGTGCCAGTTTTACATTCATTTTCAGTACTGACCCATCTCACACACTTTCCAACTCCAGCAACAACTAATACAGCTTTGTGGCCCCTATTCCTCAGTGCTGCTAATTAAAATCACAACCTGAAAACGAGAGTCAAACTGTAGCTCACAGTTTCAGCCTTGGTTGCCAGAAGCAGTGGCACCCATGACAAGTCGTGGTGATAAATGTTAACATCCTGACTTCTCATGGATGCTCTGACATACTGTGCTGCCCTTCCCCTAAGGGTCCCTACTGACTCTATATCAATTCTCTGACATATTTTTCTGGATGGTGATGGGTTATCCCTTCCCCATTAGTCCATGACTCCCTCAGGCAAAGACCACACTCATTTTGTTTAGATCAATATAATCAGCAGACCTCTGCTTAAGGTACACAGCAGGCATTCAATACGTAAGTCACTGAATGAATGGATGGACAACAGAACAAACAAATAAAAACACAATCCTTCTTATGTTCAGGGGCACAGAGCTTTGAACCCACTGTCCTAGGGTTAAGGGCAGCAGTTTGATATAAGGGTCAAAAAACATGAACTCCACAGCCAGACTCCCAGGATTTGGGTCACAGCTCTGCCATTTATCAGCTGCGGGACACTGGGCAAGTTCCTTAGCCTCACTATGCCTCAGTTTCCTCATCTGCAAACAGGGAATAATTATATTGTCTACCTCATGGGACTGAGATGAGGGATAAATTCATCCATAATATATGTTATAGACTTCATATGGTGCGTAGCACATATGTTAGTGATATTATTATTTTTACAATCTATGGCCAAATCAGGCTAGTTTGTATTGTATCCAACTTAAACCCATGAGCTTGTCACTATGAATCCTGATATGTAGTAAACCATACAAATAACAAATGACCAAAAAGAAATCTCTAAATCTAAGCGTGGATGGGGGAAATTTTTACTTCAAAGCCTAGCTAATGAGTCATAAGCAGGAAAAAATATAACTCAGGTTCAATCACATAGTCAGCTTTTTGCCTGGAGGTTCTCTCTGTAACAGATCTATCCCCAAATGGCTTCTATTTAGTGCACAAGCCCCAAAAAGGTATTTCTTATAAGAGGGGCACATAGCCTAGAATTTTCTAGAATAGACTTGGATGTTTATTTCAGGGCCTGAATGATTAAAAAGTAGTTACTAGTGCATCCTCAACCTCAAACTTGAGTTCCTATATCAGCTCACAGACTATAGTTCTAATCCCCTTTAACGGAGGGCGCAAGCCAAGCCAACGCTCCCGTGGACCTATGCTGAAAACCAACACTTTTGTTTCTTCCTTTTGCAGTTGACCTGTGTAACAGACACTCAATTAGGGTAGGTTGTGAAAGGGTTACTAAGGAGACAAGATGTGGTCAGGGTATAGGAAAACCACCAGGAATAGTAAAGCCCTCAGAACTGTTACTGCTCCCAGGCCCAGAGGGACAGTGGAGGAAGTGATTACTAGAACCCAGAAAAAGCAAGTCCTGTAAGAGGACCACCTTGACAGGAGCTGCAACCTGTGATCAAGGATGTAGCCAGGCTGAGGTAATCCGGCAGGGAGGGAGCCAAAGGAATTCATTCATTCTCATTCTCTCTCTCTCTCTCTCTCTCTCTCTCTCTCTCTCTCTCTCCAATTTCTTGCCTGTGCTCCCCATTGGCCAAACCCAATTGGAAGTCCACAGGCAAGGGAGACCCCTGACATAATCCATGCATGATCCTCCCCAAGCAGAAAGCAGAATGGAGAACAGAGACAAAGGGAGTAAGCAGAAGGAGTAAAAGGAGTGGCAGTCACAAACGAGTCACAGGGATGTAAAGTAAGCAGAAGAAGTAAGTGTGATATATTAGTATGTGAACAAAAGCTTTCTGCCGGGGATGGGGAGGTAGGAGAGTCAACATTTACTGTAATCTAAGAGGCAATGGAAAACGAACTGGGAGAAAACTCAAGAAACCTCAGTACTAATGCTGAGTACTGCAGGCATGTGGGCAAGTCGCTTCCTCTCTGGTCAGCTTCCTCCCTGGACTGGTGACCACGAAGAGTTCCTTCCAGCTGCAGAGCGCAATGGTTCCTTGACTGAGTGGTATTTAGAAGCAGGAACTTCCTGCTGGGGGTTATCTTGCGTGACAGCTCCTGATGCCTTCCTATCCAGGGCAGGCCCTTTTCTACATGGCCCCTTGGGAGCAGCTTTCTCTACGCTCACAAGGGTCAAATCACTGAGCTTCTCCTGGAGCAGCCTCTAGAAGACACGTCTCTTACCGACGGCACTGCCATTCCTTGAAGTTACAAAGGAGAGAAGTACATCCCGCAGGCCATCTCCATTCACATCAGCCAACTCCAATGGAGACAGGTCCCCACCTGATAAACACATTTTAAAAAATCCTTAGCAACTTGCCACAAACCAGTTAAAAAAAGAAAGGGATACATAGAGCCAGTCCTTCATAAAAAACAGGCAGACTTTCAGTTCCTAGATAAGAGAGAGTAGACACAATTCTGCCTATTCCTCTCACTGAGTACAGCTAAAATCCATGGGCATTATACATAAAGCAAATACGAGAAGACTCTGGAAGGTCTGGCCAGGCCTTGAGCCTTACTTTTCTCTTTAAATCGCCCTTCCTACAGCTTTGCTGTCCCCTGAACAGTGCTGGCTGCATAGCAGGAACCCAGCAAGCCAATGCTCTGTCCTATCTACATCTAATTAAGACCAATGCCAACACCTCTTTCACCCTGTCCCCTCCCCTCTGGCAACCACCAGAACCCATCTCTGTGTCTCTGAGTCTGTTTCAATTTTGTTCATTTATTTTGTTCTTTAGAGTCCACATATAAGTGAAATCACATGGCATTTGTCTTTCTCTGACTGTGTTATTTCACTGAGCATAATACCCTCTAGGTCCATGCTGTTGCAAATGATAACATTTCATTCTTTTTTATGGCCAAGTAATATGCCATTGTATTAAGAAGTACAAATTGGCCCAGCCGGGCGTGGCTCGGTGGTTGAGCATTGACCTAGGAACCAGGAGGTCAAGGTTCGATTCCCGGTCAGGGCACATGTCCGGGTTGCGGGCTCGATCCCCAGTGTGGGGCGTGCAGGATTCTCTTTCATCATGGATGTTTCTCTCTCTCTCTCTCTCCCTTCCTCTCTGAAGTCAATAAAAATGTATTTAAAAAAAAAAAAAAAAGAAGTACAAATTGGCAGTCACAAAAGAGTCACAGGGATGTAAAGTCCAACATAGGGAATATAGTCAATAATATTGTAGTAACTAAGTGTGGTGCCAGGTGGGTACTAGAAATATTGGGGAGAACACTTTGTAAAGTATATGATTGCCTAACCACTATGCTGTACACCTAAAACCAATACAAAACGATACTAAAACTAAATTGTAATTGAAAAATACAATGCCAACAGAAACACAACAAAGCAGTGATCTTCCCAAGTTTTTTGAGCTGTATCAGTCCATCTTTTTGTTTTACTTCCAATCTTAACCTCCTAAAGGCAGCTCTACACACACGGGGGAAGAAATGCTATGTGGCACACGTTAACGACTTGGAGGAACTTTTCAATGCAATCAGAAGCTTTACAGAATTAGGGATAAAAATCCTGCAACTCACCTCCCTGGGGGCCCAAGTGGCGGCTCCAGGTGCTGTGCAGATCTCTGGGGGGACAGGGGATCAGGAACGCACATACGAGCACCAGGACCATCGAGATCACCAAGGTCAGCAGAAACACAGATGTGCGTACGTAGGACACGATGGACGAGGTTGTCTTCTGCTCCAGGCCTCCGAGGGGCTCCGAGGGGTACCCCTCTGTGGGGCCCTCCGAAATATGCGGCTTTGCAGCCCCTGCCACCTCGGCATCTGAGTCAGGCTCTGGGGCTTCCCCCAGAGGACTCTTCCCATTTTTGACCCCTCCGTTCTTCTGCTGCAAGTCAAGCACAAGATCGTCCTCACTCTCATCACTGTCGGCCTGTGTGAGCGGATCATACTCCCCTAGGTCTGGGCTCTTCTTCCCTGAAGAGACAGAAAGAGAGGGCTTCACAGAGGAACAAGGAAGGAGAAAGCCTCACCAAGTGCATGGCAACTGCAAACACCTAGGAAAACACACAGAACTAAGCAAACGGAAACAAATCTAGATTTACAACCGTGGACTTCCACGGCTCTGCAAAATAGACATCAGCATGGAGGAAAGTGTGGGGGAGGGGAGAAATCACCCCGTTCTAGAATCATTGCTTTCAGGAGTTTAAGAAACTGGAAAATAAATGGAGAAAGAAAATTTCAAATACCTTTTTAGGTTTGTTGTTGTTGTTGTTGTAAACTCTCCTAATTTGTTTGAATCTCACTAATGAAAAAAAAAACCATGGCTCTTATATCATCAACCTTCCATATGCCTAATATGAGTATTTTCTTTGCTGTTCTTAGATATGTGATGTTCTGATCTTTCCTGGAACTTCCCTAAACCTATGAGTATTTTCTTTGCTGTTCTTAGATATGTGATGTTCTGATCTTTCCTGGAACTTCCCTAAACCTTTAGAATAATGATTCTCTATACATTGTTTCTCACAGTCCAATATTTGTGGCTTCCTAATTGTTTCTATGAAACAATTTAGAAAGTTGAACACTAAATGCCACCTGGACATGTTTCCCTGGAAATTCACTCCTAAGAACCTCACTGGGATTCCGATGCCTTTCAGTACATGTTTCAGTAAATAGTGTTTATCTATAAAAATGCTATTCTGAGCACATATTCCAGGAGGGAGCAGGAACACAGAGGTAGAGGACTTGTCTTGAAGTTGATTTACACAACAAGGACCTGTTTTTACTTAAACCTTATGTTTATTTGGGGGTGGTAAAGAGGCAGAAATTACAGGAGGGCTTAAGCACACCTCCTTGCAAGCCACCCCTTGGCCCTCGCTGCCAATGACTGGATGATTTTATGCCTTTATTTCATGTTATAACCAAGTAAAAAACTAGAAAAAGTTTCTGTTTTGGAAATTACCTGGTAAGCTGTTACTAATGTAAATGCTACTTTAAATCTTTTGTTAAGAAGAAATATAAAAAATCTTAATTAAAAAGGGAAAAAGAAGAATCCTCGATCCTAATCTCTGTCTCTGGTCACTGTGATCTTGGTGATGTCACTTCATACATTACGTCTCAGTTTGCTCAAGATGTGAAATGAAGCAATAAAACACTATATGGAGACCCATATGGGAAGTAAAGTCTTTAACGTAAAGTTTAGTGTTTGGTACATAGAAAGTCAATAAATATTTGATTAAAAAATGAACATTCAAAAAAAATGAACATTCCACAGAATAATTTTATAACATTAAGTACTTTGCAAAACACACACACACACACACACACACACACACACACACAGAAAATACTGAGTAATCTGGCAGTCTGTTAACTACAAATTTCTATATATTTTCTCTTTCAAAGCTATTCATTTTGTCTGATAAATATTATATTTGATTTTAAAGGCAAAAATTATTTTTAAAAAACAATTTTTAGGAATTTCATTCAGAATAGTACTTCAGGATATGCCATAGAGTCACTACAGGTTCAAGCTAATCTCATCTAGTTTATATATCTACTAGAGGCCTGATGCACGAAATTCGTGCAAGGGGCTCGGCCCTCGCAGCCCCCACAGCCCCTCGCAGCCTCGGCCAGCCCTCGCAGCCCCAGCTTTGTTGGAAGGTCATCTGGACAGTCGTTCTGCTGCTCCGTCTAATTAGCATATTGGCTCTTTATTATATAGGAGGATTCTATGAGCCAAATTATTTTATTACTTAGGGCATTTCATGCCCTAACCATCTCAGGTAACTTGATAATAATTTATAAACAGAACCACAGGTTGTTGTAATAATATTAACCCTACTATTTTTTAAGTGCTTCTTTTAACTAAATGAATATACCTAACAGGATCTTTAAAATGTCCTATATACAAAAATGGGTATTATTCAGCCCATAAGGAAATTCTGACACAATGGATCTTCAGTACATTATGCTAAATGAAATAATCCAGTCACAAAAAGACAAATACTGTATGATTCCACGTATATGTAGTCAAATTCACAGAAACAGAAAGTGGAATTGTGGTTTCTATCTTCACAAGAAGCAGGCTGTCAGCACGGCAGGTTAGAAAAGCAGCTGTGACGCAGTCAGTTGAGGAGAGGTGGATTTTTTTTTTTTTTTTACAGTCTGGGTCCAATCAAGAGACAGAAACCAGACAGTAATTCAAAGAGGGCAAGTTTAATATAAGGATAGGGGAAGAGAACTCTAAAAGGCAGCATACAATTGAAAGGAGAGGGCTAAAGAAGGACAAAGTTGACATTTAAAGGGCCCAGATCCACTTTCACACATCAGGCAACAAAGGTGAATTTGGAGTTCAGGGGCAATATACTGACAACAAAGGCAAGTAAATGCAAAACCAGCATGCCTAAGGCCTTGGGACAAACTGGCAGCTCCCAGCAAGGCAGGACAGTGACATCCACCAAGGAAGAGGAGTGGGGGCAGGGGCGGGGGTGTAAGGCGAGATCTGAGTTAACAGGCTTGCATTAAAGTCTAGCTTACAACTGCCCTAGCTCACTCCTCTGGCCCCAGCCACTGCTCACATGTCAGCCAGTAGCTAGCTGTTCAACAAAGGCCCATATAAATATGAAGAGCAATCAGAAAGGAGCCATCACTAGTAGTCATTCTGTAAGACACTACAAAGTTCTGCAAATATTCAAGAAAAAAGTTACAACAAGACTTCAGACAAAATCAACTCAAGAACAAATGCTGGACAAATGATACCACGAAATATAAGAAATAATGAACAACTGCTTTCCCATGGAATTCAAGAAATTAAAGAGCCTTTTCTGACATAAGAAAAAATACATTTCTAAGGAGAAAGACAGTTCAATAAGTAAACAAGCAGGGCTCAGAAAAAAATGGAAGAAAATAATAAAACCATTTTTAAAAAGGTATCTCTGCTGGGATCAGCAAAAAAGAACAGACTCTGCTAAAAACAGAGTCAGAGATATAAAGAATAGACTGGTGAAAATCAAGAAAAGTGAAATGTAAATAACAATGGCTGGCAATTCTGAGCCCTTACTATGCACCTTTCCAAGCCCTTTCACTCTTATCTCAGTAAGTGTTCAGAACAACTATTTAAGGTAGACACATTATTATCTCCATTTTAAAGATGAGGACAATGAGATTTGGAAATTTAACTAACTGGCCCAGAGCTAAACAGCAAGTAAGTGATAGTGCAAGAATTCAAACCCAGGCAATTCAGCTTTGAAGTCTGTGCAGACTACCTATGTGCCTCCCACAGAAAAGAGCAAGGCTGTTAAAAGGACTAGAAAGAGCCCTGGCCAGCGTGGCTCAGTAGGTTGGGCGTCATTCAATGCACGGAAAGGTTGACTGTTCAATTTCTGGTCAGGGAACATGTCTGGGGTTTCGGGCTCAATTCCACCACCACCCTCCCCCGTGCAGGGAGTGTGCAATAGGCAGCCAATCAATGTTTTGCTTTCATGTAGATGTTTCTCTCTCCCTCTCCCTTCCTCTCTCTCTCTAAAAAAATCAATAAAAATATTTTTTAAGAAAACTAGAAAGGTATGACTATAGAAAACAAAGGTGATCCAATATACGCATAACTGAAGAAGAGAACAAAGAAAATGGAAACAAAAACAATACTTTAAAAATATACACCCAAAAAAAAGTTCCTGCAATAAAGCAAGACCTAACACTGCAGAATAAAAGATAAAATGAGTCCCAAGAAAAACTGATACAGCCCTGCCAGCGTGGCTCAGTGGCTGAACTTCAACCTATGAACCAGGAGGTCATGGTTTGATATCCGGTCAGGGCATGCTAGGGTTGCAGGCTCCATCCCCAGTGGGGGAGGGATATGCAGAAGGCAGCCAATCAATGATTCTCTCTCATCATTGCTGTTTCTATCTCTCTCTCCCTCTTCCTTCCTCTCTGAAGTCAATACAAATCTATTTTTTTAAAAGAAAACTCTTACAGAATAATCAACAGTGAAACATATCCTAGTAAAGGCATTGAACTTCAAGGACAAAGAAAGAATCATATGAGCAACCAGGCCAAAGGAAAAAGAATCAAGTCACTAATAATGGGAACAAATATCAAGCTGACTTCTCCACCATAACATACATTCCTAAAAGATCATGCCACAATATGTAAAAAGTTTTGAGAGAAAAAAAAAAACACATGGGTGTGCAATGCAAGAACTTTCATCCAGGCATGACATTTCTGAATTATAAAGGCAAGCATGCAAGAATTCAGAGGCTATCTTACTCTTGTGTCTTTCTTTTAAAAATCATAGAAAATGGGGACCCATTCTTATCCAAACTCTTAAATATTTACTTTTACAGTATTAACAGTACATATTTTTCCAGGTAGTTCAAAGACAAACCTCAGCTTAATTAGTGGACTGCAAGTTTTGGTTTGAGAACTCCTAATATTTTTTTTCTATGTTTCACAGAAAGACAGCATGGGTTGAGGAGATAACATCAAAACCATGCTTCTAAGCTCAGGGTACTTTAGCACTCTCTTCTCTGATGATTTCAGTTACCACCCATATTTTTAAAACCAATAGAAGGTTTCCAAAGAATAAGGGAGAAGACACTGATTTCACAATACACCAATATAAATGAGCTTTCCATAGCTATCACTTTTCCCCATACGAAGACTGAGGATGCTGGTTACATAACCATTCCCAAAATGGTATGAAGGAAACCATAAATAGCAAAGAGATGCAACTATACCATCCACAAAGGTTCCAGGAAAATATAATATATGCTACTCTAGAGTCTATACTTTACATCGACTCTACTGCAATGAAAGGTAAATAATTCACATCATGGATTAGTTTATCCAGGGTACATAATCATTCTAAGTTACACATAGTAAAACAAATCACTACAGTAACATTATGCTCTGATGTTCCCTTCAGTGTTTGACCTTCAAACTTTAAAATGAACTAAGAAAATATATACTTAAGAGGTAATTGTCCCACAGGCTGCTTTATGAATGTCACATTGTCCTTCCGTTATTGATTAACCTCACTCTATGCATGTGAGCCAAACATCTTTCCATCTTGAGCTTAGTGGAAGGGTTTGAGGCTGTGAAACATAACTGCTTTTTCTTCATGAGGATGAGGATATCTGCCATTACCTCACCATTACATCAGGCCTTCCTTCAAGTGTCACATTCATAAAAGATCATGGTACTGCTGATGATAACAACAGCTAACCCTTATTGAATAACATGTGTCGAAGGTTAACAAACCTCTCAAGTATATTCATCTCTTATACTTTGCCAAATAACCCCATGAGGTCAACATGTAGTGAGTGTGTGCAATACAGTGAGTGTTCCATAAAAATATAGTAATTACACATGAAGAAACTGAAGCTTGAAGAGATTAAGTAACTAATCTGGTAAAGACTGGATTTATATCAGGCCTTTCTCATGCTCTTAGTCTCCATTGTATTTGGCTTCCTTACACATAAAAATAGGGAGAACACCATTGTGGTGATCATTTTGCAATATATACAAATCCTGAATCATTATGTTATGCACCTAAAAATAACGTTATATGCCACTTCTGCCCCTTTAAAAAAAAAAAGTAAGTTAACTAAGGTAACATGACAGTAACCCCTAGGCCAAATAATTACAGTGCATCCAAAAAGAGCTAAAAGGAAGCGACTTTTACCTAATATAAAAGAAAAAAAAAAAATGTATTGGGGTGGAAGGGAGAAACAGCAAGAGGGAGCCAAGCTAAAGTACAAGCTGAAAACACACACACACACACACACACACACACACACACACACACACCCATATCACATAAAAGAATATATGGCTACTGTATCTGGGCCTAAAAAAGTATCAAAATACTTGACTGCTCAGGGCAAGCTGCTGTGCAAACATAGGCCCAAGGACCAGACTGTGTTTTCTCTACCCTATCAGATGACCAAGTTACTGAAACTGAATACTCCAGGGAGCAGAAATGCCACCGCCTCAGGATTTGAGAATGCAGACGAGCTCAAGAGTTTTGAACGCTAGATTTTCTTGCATTCTTATCCTCAGAGAATAACTATTACCTATGCTGGAAACTAAAAGAAATAATGCTAAATATGTCTGACCATCTCATTACCTCCCTTGGGAGAATATCATACTACACTAAGGATACATAAGGCTACTACTCTCTTCAAAGTTAATTAATCCTGCAGGTACAGAGACATGCCCCCTTTTTCATTTCAATGTTACATACACATTCCAAAACGGATATTATCAATGTTCCTTCCAATGCTCTAATGAGCCCATGTGAAAAGAAATGTCTTAGATCATGAAGTCTGGAGACAGAAATGCAAATTCATATCAAATCCATACCCAACGCAGTCATCCACGGCTCAGCGTAGCAGGCTGCAAGCTCCTTGACCCTGCACCCCCCACCCCTGCACCTTATGCTGGATATCCACCAGATACACAACTAGCCCTTCTAACGATGCCAGTGAAAGCACCTGCTTTTCCCACTAAACCCTTAAGTGAACAGCAAACAAATGTGTATAGCTTAATGTTTAAAATTTATTTAGGTGGAACCATAAAAACTTTAAAGTCTTATCGTTTGCATTTTATTGGGGCAGAATAAAATACACATTTACTAAAGTAGCGAGTTTCTAGCAGCACAGTTCCGTTCTGAAGGTTAAAAACAAAACAACAAACAAAAACTTGGAGCTGCTGCCCAAAGTACTGAATGAGCTCTGGAAGTTGTCCTCGCCACCAGTGCCTCTTTAAAGAACATCCCATAGGTCACCTGCAAGTGGCAGGTGCCACATCATCTCCCTCCTAGATGCTCAGCCTGGACAGCCAGAGGCTGACCAAGTGGAATCAAAAGCCCGGGATCTAGCGTTAAAAGACCCCCGGCATTCAAGTTCAGGTTTTTCCAATACCGCTTTGCGACTTTGGACGAGTCAATTCAGCCAAATAACTCTCATTTTCCTCTTCTGTACACTCGGAGGCTAAAGACCTGTCATTAAGTGGAGAGGCTGCTCCAGAGGGTCACAGTCCTCGGCCGCCCCCGCCCCAGGTGCAACCCAGGAGAGAAGGAGCTGGAGACGCTCGGGAAAGGATGCTCCCTCACAACCCTTCCCTTGAGGCGGCGGCGCGCGCGCTGACATTCGCCATCGCAGCAGCTCAGCCCGCTCCCGGCACCTGCCCGGCGCGCCTCCAGCGTCCCTCCCGGCCAGGGTCCTGGGCTCGCCCCGCGCCCGCGGTCCCCGACCCGCCTGGCGCCACTAACCCCAGCCCAGGGGGGGCTGCACCGCTCGCCTCCTCGCGCCTGCAGCTCCGCCTGGGTTCGGGCCAGGCCCCGACCGGCTTCACCCGCAGAGCCTTGTCTCCCCAAGCCCGGCGGGGGCGGGGGCGGGGTGGTCTCGAGGCTGCAACTCCTTACCCGGGAGCTTGAGCGCCCTGGACAGCACTGTCGCCATGGCGGAGGCCCCGGTGCGCGTGCGCGCGCCCGCGTCCTGTCGGGAAATGTAGTTCCGGGCGGACGGGGCGCTGCGCTGGGTCCGAAAAGGTAGGAGCTGCGCGGAGAGTCAAGGTCAGGAGGCGGGGCCGGCTGGCGGCCTCCAAGCCCACTTGCAAGCTCCCGGGGGCTCTTCTCTCGCCCACTCGGAGCCAGGCCCCTTACTTGACAAGTGACCTGCGTCTCACCTTATCCTCAGTGAAGTGGGAAGATGAAGCCGACCACGTAGGTTTGCAGGGAGAATGGTATGACATAACCGACTCTTGTGTTGAGAAATGCGCCGTAGGCTTTGGAGACAAGACAGACGGGATTTCAATCCTGCCTGCATCCCTTACTAGCAAGGCCCTCTTGGGCAAGTTACTTGGTATGACTAAGTTTCAGCTTCATTTTCTTTTTTTTTTCTTTTCTTTTTTATTTTTATTTTTTTTTTTGGTAAGAGAACATTTATTGGGTAAATTACAGAGGTAGAAAAAGTAATTCCTAGAAGAAATAGGTGTAGGAAACAAGTCTAGAGGTAAAGGAAGGGCCGTTGGAGCTTGGGAGTGAGGAAGCTAATGGTAAGGTTGGGGCGGGGAGGTGGGAGGGAGAGGGCAAGGGAAAGATATGGGCAAGCTCCCTGGAAGGAGAAAGCTCAGCTTCATTTTTTTAAATGGAGACAATACTATCTACTTCACAGGCTTACTCTGAGAATTGATTATATAATCTGTTTAAAACACAGCACACAATAGGCAACTGTTTCTTTCTTAGGAAAAGGTCGAGGCTTCCTGGAGCTGTAACCCCAATTTCTTATTACCAGTTTAAGTACTTGACACCCTACCCGCAGCTCCCCGCTTGAAAGGTCTAGGAAGTAGAAACTGACCTGCTTCTCCCTCACAGGCACCAAGAAATCAGCGTTTTAGTGCAGGAATGCTGAAGATATCTAATCCTTCCTCTTTGTTTTACTGAAGAGAAAACTGAGTTCTAAAAAAGTGACCTAACTTCTTAGTGTCAAAACAAAAGCTCTAAGATACCTCTCAACTTGGAAGCTGCGTCATTCCCATGAAAAACTGTAGATGGGACTATCCTGTGGAAATCTGAGAAACTCATAACAGCCATCCCCGTCACCCATTTCCCCAGGAAAAAAAAAAAAAATGTCATTGACTCTGACAGAGCACAGACTCTAGAGCCAGGTCATGAGTTCAAACCCCAACTTCACCATTTCCTAGCTGTCAAATCTAAGGCTAGTTGCTCAGTCCCTCTCTGCCTCAATTTCCTCATCTGCAAAATGGGGATGAAATAGTTCTTATTCCACAGAGTTGTCCTGAGAATTAAATGGATACCTGCAAAGCACTGAGAACAGTGCCTAGCACCTAGTAGGTGTCTTATAAGTGTTCTTCTTTTTAATAATAATTTATTAATTTTTTACAATTTAATAATAAATATAACTTAATGGGCGTTGGAGTTTTTTGGGGGTTTTGTTGTTGTTGTTTTGCCTTCTCCGATACCCAAAATTTCTCTTGTTTGCCACTTTTCTGGGGATACAGTTAAAAACCATATCTGAGTTAGTCCAGAGGCCGCGGCTGCAGAGGAACTACTGAGAAATGATAAACTAATTAAGGAAGGAAATATTGTGAAGCACACAGGAGCCATTGTTCCCATTGTTGAGGAGTTATTAGATCATGTAGTAGATGCCCTTGGTCATGCCATTAATGGAAAGGGTCCAGTTGGTTCCAAGACTCATGGGTGAGTTGGCCTGAAAGCCCCTGTGATCATTCCTCACGTTTCTGTGCAGGAACCAATGCAGACTGGCATTAAGGCTGTGGATAGCTTGGTGCCACTGGTCATGGTCAGTGTGAGCTGATTATTGGTGACCGACAGACTGGCAAAACATCAATTGCTATTGACACAATCATTAACCAGAAATGTTTCAATGATGGATCTGCTGGAAAAAAAAAAAAAAAAGAAGAAGCTGTGCTATATCTACACTGTTACTGGTCAGAAGAGACCCACTGTTGCCCAGTTGGTGAAGAGACTTAGAGATGCAGATGCCATGAAGTACACCATAGTGGTTTCAGAGACTGCTTCACACGCTGCCCCACTGCAGTACCTGGCTCCTTATTCTGGCTGTTCTATAGGAGAGTATTTTAGGGACAATGGCAAACATGCTTTGATCATCTATGGCGACTTATCCAAACAGGCTGTTGCTTATGGCCAGATGTTTTTGCTGTGCGCCAATCCCTGGTCGTGAGGCCTATCCTCATGTGTGCTCTGCCTGCATTCCCATGTGCTAGAAAGAGCAGCCAAAATGAATGATTCTTTTGGTGGTGGCTCCTTGACTGCTTTAACAGTCACAAAACACAAGCTGGTCATGTGTCTGCTTACATCCAATGAATGCCATTTCCATCGCTGACGGACAGATCTTCTTGGAAACAGAACTGTTCTACAGAAGTATCCACCCTGCCATTAACATTGGTTTGTCTATGTCCTGGGGTGTGTCTGCCGCCCAAAGCAGGGCCATGAAGCGGGTGGCAGGTACCAGGAAGCTGGGATTGGTATCGGGAGTTGCTGCTTTTGCTCAATTCTGTTCTGATCTCAATGCTGCCACGTAATAACTCTTGGTGTGCTTCTAAGTTCTGAAGCAAGCAGAGTATTCTCCCATGGCCATTGAAGAACAAGTGGCTGCTCTTTATGTCGGTGTAAGGGAGTATCTTGATAAAATGGAGCCCAGCAAGATCACAAAGTTTGAGAATACGTTCTTGTCTCCTGTTATCAGCCAACACCAAGCCCTGTTGAGCAATGTCAGGGCTGATGGAAAGGTCTCAGAACAGTCAGATGCAAAGCTGAGATTGTAACAAACTTCTTGGCTGGATTTGGAGCTTAAACCCCTGTGGAGTCACATGAAGTACCAGCTTGGTTTTGTCATTGTTTCTTCTAGTAGTCAGTCCCGTTTGTAAAAGGATTACCCTCATACTCCAGATGTACAGAAATCACCTAAAAAATAAAGGTTCCATATTGCAAAAACACACAGTATATCTTATCTTACATCTATGTAGGTCATCTGGGAGAAGAAGCAACACTACGAGTCACAAGAAGTCAGTGGTGGCTTGCCTCAGATCAGACTAGTTCATTTGAACACATTCTTGAGATATGAAAATTGATCAAAAGAACCTTTCAGGTGAGCAAGATGTAGAAAATGTCCATTTTAGCTGCAGAAGAACTTGCATTTCTAGGAGACGGTACTATGGACTGGAATAGCCAGGATACACAAGAGAGAAGGAAAGAGGAAATCTGCCCACTTTCTTAGTGAAAGGGGATATCCTAGGAGAGCCCCTTCCTATGCAGTTGAAGTAAAATAAAGTTGTACAGTTCAAAGTTGGATTAAAATTTTGCTTTAAATGATGTAGTCGCCTTAAGCACCAGTGTATATAAATAAACACAGTCCCATGTGTCCACATAAACTTGTGTGAGTGTGTACACATCTCACAGATGTGGCATCTCCAGCTCCTCAGCTTTCTGTACCTACTCTCTGTGGCATTTCCACTCTCCCTATAATCACCCCAGCTTTGCCCAAATGCTTTTCAGGGGAAAACATTTACTCCTGGCTCCCAGAGCTTTCCTCCTCTTTGCCTTACTTGCTCTCTGGAAATGTCTCCCATCCCCCCACGTTGTTTTCCATTTTAACACAGGAACCAGAGTTTAGAACAGTGTTTCTCAAATTTAATGTTCTTTTTCTTCCAATTAAAGGAAAAACTCAAAGCAGCCATCAAATGTATCAGGATCTCTGCCGTTTACATCAAGAAAACCCGTGAGCTCCTCTCTAAGTGACTTGGCAGAACATGAGTGTCTTCGCTGCCTAAACATCCTCTGAGGTCACACCCCACCCCAGGGCTTCTTGACTTACCTTTCCGACAAGTGAAACAAGAGTGGTTGGGGATTAACTTGCCAGACTGCTGTGCCTGCTGTGAAGAGGAGAAATTCTATATCTGAAAATCACAACTGGAGGCAGAAGAGCCCCCTCTGTTCTTCCTATATTGATCTGCAAGGGAGTCTTCTTCCCCAAGTTTCCAAGCTTCCAATATCTTCCAGCAGAAACCCGTATTTGTTGGTTCTTATTACCTTTATGATATCCCAAGTGTTGCTCGGAATCGCTAAGTGTCCTGCATGGGCTCGTGATCAAATCTGGTCGTCTAATATTTACCATTCCCTGGACACTGGCACTTCTGCTGGTCCTGGGCCTCCCAGTAGCTTTCACTGCTTCCTCCTGGAACCAATACTACCATGTTCACCAGCAGCTCCCCATGACTCCCCCCACCCCCTGCCCCCCGCAAAAAAAAAAGAACAGTGAACCAAGCATATGTGACTTGTGTAGTTTTCCTAAAGAGTCGAGGGGACCAGGGGGAGGATCACATGGCACACAGACTATCGCCCCCCAAAAATCTGTTAGCTACATCTCTTCTCCCAGGTCTCTGCTCCTGGCTCCATCACTGCACCCTCCTCCACCAGGACACTCTCAGGTGTGTCCTGCTTTTAATCTTTCTCCTCTTCCCTTTCCTGCCTTCTGCTGCAATTAGCCTCAAAATAAAGCTAGAACCTCACCTCCATCTCACAGATGGCAGAATATTTGCACGGAAGCTGCCACATCATACAATGGAATGCTCACACTACCCTTCCAATATATTCTCGTATTTCAATTCCCACGATGATCCTATGAGGTAGGTATTACTACCCCAGTCTTACAGTGAGGATGTTTACGCTAGATAGATAAAGCCACTTGCCCAAAGTCACGGGGTCTACGTGCTTGAAGGAGGACTTGAATGCAGGGGTGTCTGCTTTTTAATTGTGAGCAAATACATCAAATCCATGGCACGTGTACTACAATTTGTCCTTTCTTCATCCATGGCACACGTCAATCACCACATTCTTTCACAGGGAGCCTACACTCAGCTTTAGAATCCCTAACTCAGCCATCCAGGGGCTACGACCTATCAATTTGACTTGGCTAAAAAGTGAAAATTATTTGTAACCCGTGCCTCACATATATCATAATAACCATACTACAACCCTTGCTAAGACAGTTCCTGATTTACGATAGGTATTCAGTGTTGACTGTAGCTGACATTTGGCCAACGTTTGTTCTACTCTGTTGGGAGTCTTTGATGAGTCCGACATGTTCTGATTGATGGTCAGGACCTAGGCAGTGTTGGATTGTTAAGACTACACCCCTGGTTGAGTCTTTTTAGTTCTGCACTTCTAGCTCACTGGTTAAGTCCTAAGTAATGCTCTAAAAGTCAATAATTAGGGCGCCACTGGTGTGTCACTGGCATGGCAGAGCACTTCATTATTCTCTCCTTCTTAGAGTATTTATCACAGGAATCTGTGTGCTGTGATTATTTGAATATATGTCTGCCATATTCAAACTCTCCTACTAAATGTTGAGTTCTTAATAATAAAATGAAATCTTTGTATATTTTTAGCCCTAAACAATGCAGAGCACATTGCCCCAGATGTGTATTGAATAAATGTGAATTCACAAATGAATAGCACATTATAGGAGAGAAATGAAATCAATTTAGAGAAAAGTTTTAAAAGCAGGAGGACATCTTTAAAATTAATAAAACACTTTTTTTCTAAGTTCACATTCCTTAATTCATGTCACCAAAATGTTCTCAAACTCTGTCACTGCTCCTGGTCACACCAAGTTACAAGAAAGAGGTCACAGTGAATTAAGTTACTCACGCTTTGTCTCTCTGACACAATGCACGCACAGATTCTGACTTGTCACCTGCTTTCCTGTTCTGGCAAGAAAGAAAGGGTGGTTCCTGTTTATTTTCCGCTTATTACACAAACTATTAAACCTTACAGAATTTATATTTCTTCTCCTGGGAGAAGATGGCACATTTACCTATAACCATCCTGAAGGGTGGACCTGCAACTCCAGCAGCCAGTCTCCCAGCAGCCTTCACCTGTCAAAGGACTAGATCAACCCACAGACACTGAGGCTCCTGGCTCCCTCCAGCCCTGAGCGATGCCGCTGGCCTATGTGGAACCATCGCCTTAGATGACAACCCAACACACGATCTTTCCCTCCACATTGATCTGTCCTGAAGGAAAGATAGACAGCCATGATATGAGATATCCAATAAGGAGGGAATATGCTAATTGACTGCCCCGCCCTCAAAGATGATGGCACCCACAGCCACAAGATGGCAGCGCCCAGTCCCCTCAGCCCCACCGGGGTGCCTGCCTCTGGAGTCCCCCAGTCTCCTCAGCCCCCCAGGGCCAGCCCGAGGAGCAGGCAAGCCTCAGATGGTGGCTGCCCAGCCACCCAGGGCCACCTGAGGCTCAGGTAACCAGATCCAGCAAGGCTTGCACTGCCGACAATGGCCGCAGCAGAGGTGATGGGGCATCACCTTCTCCTGATCGCCAGGTCGCCTCCCACCCCTGAGGGCTCCCGGACTATGAGAAGGGGCAGGCTGGGCTGAGGGACCCCCCGCTCCAGTGCATGAATTTTCATGCACCAGGCCTCTAGTACTATATAAAAGTTCTCTCTAACACACAGTTATATTAAATACTATAAATTATTCTCATTTCTATACAATGAACATTTTCAGCTTTCCTTATTTGAAGCATATTGTTATAATGTAATTTTATGAATTACATTCAACCTAAAAATATTTGACCTAAAAATTATTTCTTAGATGTCCTTCATTGTAATCTTATGATCTAAAAATTATTTCTTACATATCTTTATTATAATCTTGCCTCTAAAATAATCTAATAAAACCGGTCATCATTTAATCTGGCTCATTTTCTGGGTTTGGCAACAAGCTTGGTTTGTCAGTATGAGGTTTAATATGACACAGTAGTTGATCTGATGTTTAATTCATCTCTCAGATGTTATTTGAGGGTTTGAGAGGAGCAATCACAATGGTAGAGCTAAACGGATGTATGTGGCCACAAACCATGCAGAGGTTGTGAGAAATAAATCTACCTTTGCCACCACAAATATTTTCATTCATTCTTTTCTATTTTGTTTTCCTACCAAGAGCTTATCTTTAAAGAACTAAAGGCTCTAGGAAATTTTTCTTTTTGCTTATCTAGTTTCTAAAATATTATTCATTCCTTTTTTCTCTCTCTTATAAATATTATCTTTTTATACCTTAATCTTCAAGACTTTTGGATTTTATTCTTTCATCTGAGTAATTATTTTTTATTTCCTACCCCAGTCTTAAAGACCAAGGTGGTTTGCTTAAAGATGAGATTTTGTGTAAAGGTTTTTCCTCCTTCCTAACACAAATTGTCTCATTTTGTGTCTTTTTTCTAAGTTAATCTTAAAAACCTGAGTTTTGTTCTTCACTTAGAAGATTTTGCATGAAGCTAATCTTTTTCCTCAGTCTCAAATGCCACCTTATTTGATAAGGTCTTGTTTGCAGAGATATTTTCAAATAAGTTGTCATATTTTCCTTCATTACTTTTTTGGGGGAATGCTTGTTCCCCACTCCTCAAATTTCTGCTAGAGCATCATGGAAGAAGTGAATTTTCTGATTGATGAGTCAGAAGAAGGAAGGAGAACATGCTTACCTCTCTATTTCCCTATGGGACTCATTCATTCATTCGTTTTTTTAAATTATTCATTCAACAAATATTTGAGTGACTGCTACTCTCTGGAACCTATTCTAGATGCTAAAATTGTAAGATCAAACAAAATAGACAAAAATCCTGTCCTCGTGGTGTATGGAGCCAGGCAGGGGAGAAGGTGTCAGATGTTATGGAGAAAAACAGAAGAGGGAAGGGGAATGAAGTATAGAAGTGGTAGGTGATAAGTGTCGTGGGGTGTTCAATCTTAAACAGGATGGTTAAAGGCCTCAGTAACAGGGTGACAATTTCAGACTAAAGAGCAGTACAGCCTTCACACCTTCACACTGGGGCAAAAGGGCTGCTGTTCTGGGCCTTATGCCCCAAGGCACCCCCAGGCTTTGAAGTATCTTCCTTGAAATGTTCCAAGTCCCCTCCAACACCTGGGACCAAGTGGGCTTCGGTGCCATTCTGGGGGAGCATATCCCTGTGGGCTCCTGTTTCTCTCTTTAGGGGAGCTCTCCGACTCTGCTCCCACCCATATGCCCATGAACTTCGCAATGCATTTTTTAATTTAAATTCTTTATTGTTGAAAGGATTGCATATGTCTCATTTTTTAAATTAAAATGTTTTGATTGAAGACACCTGCTTCAAATATTTCCACAGCCCCTCCTCCGCCCACCAATAGTCTCCCCACCGCACAGAGCCACCCCACTTCACTCCCACCCCCATGTCCAGTGTCAGCCCTGCTAAAGGGGATTTGACTATGCGTGGTTGTTTCTTTTAATAACATTGGATCTCAATATTGGAAGGGATCTCAGAAGTCTGCAAATCTAATCCCCACTGAGTAGGAATTGCTTCTGTAATCCTCAGTCATTTCATCTCTGTGTGGACATTATCAGATCCTGAGAGCACGTGGCATGCAGTAGATATACACGGTTGGGTAACTTTGGCCTGTTACCCGTGACCACACCCAGCCATACTAACTCTCCCTTCCAAAGCCGTAGGAAACAAAGCCTGATCCCTGGTCCATATGGCAATTGTTAAAATGCCTGAAATATGAGGCAGGGCTCTTAAGAAATTTCGCTGGAAGTTATTTCCTCCTTCTTATAAAAAATATTTTTCCTCTCCCCCTTCCCTTTGCCTTAAGTACATGAAGTTTTGTCTCCTAATGCAAGAGGCTTCCTTTGACATTAATTTCTCCTTCAGCAATCAGCCTCACATTCTACAGAGAGAAGTTTTTTTCAGGAGAATTCTCCCCTTGTTTCTTTTTCTATATTAACCTTAAAGACCTGAGGTTTTGTCCTCATTTCTAAGCATGAAGCTCCTTTCTTCTTTAACAGGCCAACCTTAAATAAGAGAAAGCACCTTAGAGAAAGGAATTTTGCATGAAGCTTTTCTGCCTGCCCCATATGATCTCTTACAAATTATTTCGTTAATGTTCATTTTAGTCCTGCACCTTTGTTCCCTTATCTGAGAAATTGTTGAAGACATTTTCCTCCACTCACCGGTCTGAAAGATCAGGATGCTTCTGTCACTAATGTATTGCTGCTTACCCCTGAGCATTATGGATCTGTGGCTTGTTCTCTCTTTTAGTGAATGAGCAAAATATACATACTAGCAACTTAGAAGAGATACAGCTAGGGCCAATGACCATGCACTACTTTTTCAGAAGTAGGTTCATAGTTGTTCATATGGAAAATAATACAATAATCTATACTAATAAAAGGGTAATATGCTAATTATACCAGATAGACTGGACATCTTCCGGACATCCTTTCTGACAAAGCCAGGGTCCCGGGTGCCTGTGGCCAACCCGGGAGGCACTGCCCGGGTCCCAGGTGCCTGCGGAGGCCAGAGGGAGGGAAACCCGGGTCCTGGGTGCTGCAGTTGGCCAGAGGAAGGGAAACCCGGGTCCTGGGTGCCTGCAGCTGGCCAGAGGGAGGGAAACCCGGGTCCCAGGTGCCTATGGCTGGCTGGAGGAGGGAAGTCTGGGTCCTGGGTGCAGGGGCTGAGGCAGAGGTGGTTAGGGGCAATCAGGCAGGCAGGCAGAGTGGTTAGGGGCAATCAGGCAGGCAGACAAGCAGTTAGGAGCCAGTGGTCCCGGATTGTGAGAGGGTGCAGGCCGGGCTGAGGGACCCCCTGCACCCCCCATGCACGAATTTCATGCACTGGGCCTCTAGTTAAAAAATAATAATTCAAGAATAAACTTTTGTGTATTCACAACTGTAAACCTACTTTTGCCCCACCCTGTATTTATAATGTTTTCATTTAAAAAGAACCAAGAAGGTATGATTCATTTCAATGTTATCTTTTTGTGTGTCATTTCAATAAAGTAAAAATGTACAAAATATATTTCAGCTACCTAAAATAATGACATAGATCTAAATGTATTAACATGGGAATGTGTGTGTATGTGTGTACATGTAAAAATGTCTCATACATATAAAAAGATTCCATGGACTGAATGTTTGCCCCTCCACCCCCCGCAAATTTGTATGTTGAAACCTAATCCCTAGTGTGATGGTATTTTGAGGTGAGGTCTTTAGGAGGTGATTAGGGCATGAGGGAAAAGCCCTTATGAATGGGATTAGTGCCCTGATAAAAGAGACTCCAGAGAGCCCACTACCCACTTTTCGATGAAAAGACACAAGTATATTGCCTTCTCTGAACCAGGAAGCAGGTTCTTACCAGACACCAAATCTACATGTGTGGGAGGCAATTAGACAGACGTGAGCAGAGCAAGGACGATTCTGAAATTCTACCACAGATAAACTTGTGTAATGTCTCCTCAAGAGTTACTTTCCCTGTCTAAGTATGCAAGGGGAAAGATATCAAAGTTCACCACGGACTATTTCATAGAAAAGTTACAGTCAATGTAAAGTACAATCACCCATTAAAATACACAGGAGAGGTAGATTATAAAATTAAACTAGATAACATAATTGGAGGTAAAAATTAAAAAAGATATTAGAAAAGTATTTCAATGGAAATGTTGTTGGCTAGTTAGACAGACGTGAGCAGAGCAAGGACGATGGGCCAAGTACAGAAGGTCACCAGGGTGGAAAGCCCCAGGTACCTAGCAATGGAAGATCAATTGTAGGGTGGGACCTCACCTCCGGGGTGACTCTTCCTCCCCCAGCAGATTGCTGGTCTTGTGGTTTGGACCCCCTGACCTTTCCTCCCTAGAGATAACATCTAAGCCTCAGTTGTATTTTAGCTCCAGGCCCAGATAAGCAACAAAACCAGCCTCAGGACCAGCTGCACCAAATAATGACCCCTGCCCTGGTGCCAGCCAATCAATCAGTGGAGACCACAACCCTGAAAGGACACACCTGGAAAGCTGCTGAATAGTCTAGTCAGATCTTCCCCCTGGAACCTTTGCTAAAATCACCACCCTTAAAACCCTTAGGACAGAGGACCCAGGGAAAGATCTTAATAGAATATTCAGCAGTTTTTCCAGGTGTGTCCTTTCAGGGTTGTGGTCTCCACTGATTGATTGGCTGGCACCAGGGCAGGGGCCCTGACTTCAGCATGGCTGGTTTTATTGCTTATCTGGGCCTGGAGCTAAAATACAACTGAGGCCTAGATATTATCTCTAGGGAGGAAAGGTCAGGGGGTCCAAACCACAAGACCAGCAATCTGCTGGGGGAGGAAAAGTCACCCCGGAGGTGAGGTCCCACCCTACAATTGATCTTCCATTGCTAGGTACCTGGGGCTTTCCACCCTGGCTTCTGTACTTGGCCCATTGTCCTTGCTCTGCTCACGTCTGTCTAACTAGCCAACAACATTTCCATTGAAATACTTTCCTAATATCTTTTTTAATTTTTACCTCCAATTATGTTATCTAGTTTAATTTTATAATCTACCTCTCCTGTGTATTTTAATGGGTGATTGTACTTTACATTGACTGTAACTTTTCTATGAAATAGTCCGTGGTGAACTTTGATATCTTTCTCCTTGCATACTTAGACAGGGAAAGTATCTCTTGAGGAGACATTACACAAGTTTATCTGTGGTAGAATTTCAGAATTTTTGTTATAACACTTCTTTACATAGAAGACCTTTTTTCTAGCAGTAGTCAGTTTTTCATTTTCTGACCCAGTATGTAGTTTCCAGTTTTGTTGAATCCCTGTTTACCTCGACTTGACTCTAATCAGGTTCAATCTCTTTGTTATGTTTTCATAGGATGTTTGAAAGAGATGATAAACCAGAGTGTCCCCATATTTTTTCTCTTAAAAATAAATAAATATTTGTTTTCCTTGTTTATTTAAAAATCAAACAGAATTTCTGGTTCCTAAAAAGATGGAAACCTGGCACAGATTGCTGACTCCCTTCCCAAGAATCAAACAAGGAAAAGCTTAAAGGGAACATGAATTCTAGAAGCTAATGACGTGGACAGTAAGAAACTTCTGGGGAGATGAAAGCAGTACACCTGAAGGGGGTGAGGCAGGGGTTGGCTATAGCCTGGGGCAGAAGATTGCAGAGAGAAGTAGGTTAGTGGCAACAACTACACTTCCTTTTGCTTCTTCCCTACTCTGCTTTAAGGCAATGACTGCTTCTGTGTTCACCAGGGAAATCGGTGAAATAGGGGACCAGCAAATAAAATAAGGCAACCAAACTCTCAGCCAGAATTAGGAGTTAATAAAAACAGGGGAGAACAGGTGGGCCTGAAGCATGTACTCCTCCATTTCTTCACCATGCTTCCCGATTAACTTCCAAGTTACAGGTCTAGTCTGGACCTTGCCTTTGAACTCCAGACTCATACAGAAGAAACTGTCTATTCATAACTTTCTGTGGATATTTAATAGGCATCTCAAACAAAATGTATTCTCAACCAAACTCCTGATATTCCCCCTAAAACCTGGTCCCTCTGCAGCCTTTCCCTATTGCAATAAGTGACAATTCTATCCTTCTAGTTACTGATTCCAAATCTATTGGTACTGTATTCAATTTATAAATTCACACAATGGAGAACTATGCATATATAGAAAGGAATTCACACCTGTATGGAGTGAATTCACTGATGTGTGGTTAGGTGAAAAAAAGCAAGTGCAGGATAAAGTATATAGACTCCACTTTTTACGTAAAAATGGAGAAAATATGAAAAATGCACATATTTTCAAAAATGGAAGAATATATTAAAATGTAATAGAAAAGGGAGGAAGGAAGGAGCAGGTTAGAAAGAATAGAGTTAGAAGTTAACTTCTCTGAATATACTTTGCTTTATAGCTTTTAACTTAGAAACCATTTAAATAGTTTTAAAACAAAACTAAATCAAAATAGAATATCAATCCTTGAAAATGGAAAACAAAATGTCAAATATATCATGTTGATAGATTAACTATATAGAGAAGAATTAATTTGATAACTTAAAATACAGCAATTGCACTATACCATCCTAGTGGAATACATTCTAAAGGGAAAACCAGAATTGCAAAAGGAATCTTAAATTCCATGCAGGGGTCATATTGCTAATAACAATAGTACGAAACTATTATGCACATGTATATAATAAGATAAAGCAAATAAGAAATCTGTAATGCTGTTTGAAACTACCATATATACACATAGAATAAGCTCAAGAAATTAAGTAATTATGTTCATGAGTAAGAGTAAAAAGATATAAATATAAAATCAAAAAAGTTAGATAAAGAAAACTATAACATTGTATTTGAATTGGAAATATGAGTATTAACTCATGAGGTATTTTCCTTTTTCGTAGAATACATATTTCTAGCTCTATCAAGAGAAAAAGCCTCGAAGCAATGACCAACCCAATGAGGACCCCTAGTGCCCAGATTGTAATCTCTAAATACTTTTTCTCATGAAAAATAACCTGGCTCCTTGGGGAAATGGATGAGTTCCTGTGGGAGCAGGAATAAGACGGAATACCTACTCATACTAGGAAACCAGGGTGCTATTGAAGTCCACTGGGGTCACTTTGAAAGGTCACAGGAACCAATGTGAAGAAGCTTGCAATGGTCAAAATTGAAACAGTTTGAAAGAGCTCCCAATAGCAAAATATGGAACATTATCAATAAGAATAGTGATTGCAATAAAAACATATGACATATGGTAAAGTCCATAAGTTTATGATACTTTTTCAAAAACCTAAACTTTAGTGGATAAAAAGAACCGAATAACTTTTCTAAAAACTGGAAATGCAAGAAAATGAATACCACCTGGGCCACCCTCATACAAGCATGGGAGTGAGTGATAAACATTCCCTTCTTCCCTCTCAAGCAGACAATTCTCACATGCACTCTACATCGCTTCCCAAAGAATCCCAAGGAGGATTAACCTCCAGCTCCCCACAGTGGGATCAACTCAGTGTGAAGTGTTCTCAGGTTATCTTTTCCTCCTTTTCTGCTTCATCCTTCCTTCTTTTGTCTGAGACCATCAGAAACTAGAAAAGAGGCCTACAATAGACCTTTTCCTCCCAATCCTTGGAAGGAACCAACCCTGCCAACACCTTGATCTTGAACTTCTACCCTCCAAATTTATAAGACAATAAATTTCTGTGGCTTAAGCCACCCCATTTGTGGTACTTTGTTACAGCAGCTCTAACACACTAATTCAAGAAAGGAGGTGGAAAACCAATGTACTAAATTTATTATTGGTCATTGTAGGGAGTTAATAAGCATTATCTCAAGAAATACAGGTGAATTGGAGTGCTATAATTAACATAGTCATAAAGGAAACCACTTGTACAAAAACACAAATACTTTAGTGTTTACAGAAGAAACACACAAAAAACAAAGATGCTATAAATTGTGAAAACAGAAAATATAACTTAAAATTTTGCAACCAAACATTAGTCTTGTATTTAATGTGAAATTACTAAACTCACCTTTTAAAAGAAAAAGTTTTCAGATTAGATCACAAAGTGAAACTCTGCTCTGTATAAGGGCGCATGTAATGGAGATTTTCTACTGCATATTGCTTTGACCACTTGAAAATGAATATCTCATTGCTCGGTAGGAGCTGAATCAAGAGGAGTATGCTACCCCTAAAGATAACCCTGACCCTATATTACCTTTGGATGTCACAGATCAATTTGGAAACTTCTCTGATACTGATTATACATTTATGGGTGGATCTCTGCGAATGAAAAATGTGCTTTCAGATATAGGGTACATTAGAGAACATATAGGCAGAGGTAGGATTCTTTGTCCATAGTTCAAATATGTGTGCCCCAAACTCAGAAAAAGTTAAAAATAAAATATGGCAAAGGCATCAGAAAAATCCAATGGAAAAGAAAGCTGGGGCTATGATCTAAGATGTAAGTGGGAACTAGATCCTTCTACCATTCTAGCTGCAATTTTAATATAGACTCTGTCATCAAAAATAAATAGCTGATGTTACAATTGAGTTATGGACATAATAAAGTTCCTCTCTTCTGATTCCTCTTTTTCTCTAAAATTGCTGATTGTGATCAGCCTCTAAGTTTCAAATATAAGCATATTTTACATATTTTTCCTTCTCCCTTCTAAAAAAAAAATGTATTTGGTGTAGGACGGAACCCTAGATGCTAACACACACACACACACACAACCTCTCCAATAACCCTGTTCATGTTGCCATCCTTCCTACAGTCTGCCCCTCCCACACCATCCCTTTTTCATTCATTCAGCAAATGCTTATTGAGAACTTATGTTTCTGGCATGATTCTCTTTTTTTAAATATATCTTTTATTGATTTCAGAGAGGAAGGGAGATGGAGAGAGAAATAGAAACAATGAGAGAGAATCATTGATCTGCTGCCTCCTGCATGCCCCCCACTGGGGATCAAGCCCCCAACCTGAGCTTGTGCCCTTGGCTGGAATCGAACCCGGGACCCTTTAGTCTGCAGGCCAAGGCTTTATCCACTGAGCCAAACCAGCTAGGGCTGGCATGATTCTAAGTACTGGGGACAGATTACTGATCAAGGTCCCTCCTCTTATGATGTGTACATTCTAGAGGAAAGAGTCAGACAAAAGGGAAAATCATATCAGGAAGGGAACCTTCCCCCTAAAGTCTCTTTCTTCAAAATCTTCCTCTTTTCTCAGCGGCTGACTTCGCTTTCGCTTTAACACTTTCTTCACCAGCCTCTCTTCCCATAGCCCCTGGTCTTGCATTCCTGCCCTTGTAACTTTTTAGTAGACCATTTAACATGCATACAACTTTGTTGATAGGGTTCTGCTTTGTTCTGCTTTGCACATAGATATTACTACCTCCATTACTTCACTCTAGGCAAGGTCTACTCGGCTTCTGAGTGCCTCACCCATCAAGCTCCATATTTTGAATAGGTTCTTCTGCTGCAAATAACAGCCCCCACCTCTCACCCGAGATCCCTTGAACTAATCTCTCTTCCTGGGTATCATTTCCAGGGAAACAACTACAAGCAGCAGCAGCAATTGCTCTGATTAACTGTGAAGTCCCCTAGTGTCTTCTTTCCCACCCTCTTCAGCACTTGGGGATTTGAGAGTTTGGGTTCATACTTCCTGCCCTGCTGCCCTAGGTGCTTAGAGAAGCCTTAAGAGCAGCTTGATTGGCCCTATAATACCTGCCTTTGTAATCTGCCCTCACCATTATTGGCTGTCTGCTCTTAGCTGGATAATCAAGCCTCTCTATGCCACAATTTCCTAATCTACAATGTTGGGGAAATAATAGTACCTTCCTCCCAAGGTTACTGTCAAGGTTAAATGAGATAAACCAAGCAGAGCACTTACAATGCTTACTGGCTCATTTTATTCTTAAAACCATTGCATAACAACATGTACAATTTATTTTGTCCACAGTACACACATACACACTCAACAGTATCCTATATAATACTACATAATAAAGAGGTAATTTGCAAATTGACCATCACGCCCTCACACAAGATGGCCATGCCCATGTGGTCACAAGATGGCCTCATCCATGTTGTCACAAGATGGCTGCTACAAGATGGCCAGCAAGGGAGGGAAGTTGGGAGCGAACAGGCCAGCAGGGGAGGGCAGTTGGGGATGACCAGGCCGGCAGGGGAGTGGTTAGGGGGTGATCAGGCTGGCAGGCAGAAGTAGTTAGGGATAATCAGGCAGGCAGGCAGGCAAGCGGTTGGAAGCCAGCAGTCCCAGACTGTGAGAGGAATGTCTGACTGCCAGTGTAGGCCTGATTGCACAGGGCCTTAACCGGCAGTCGGACATCTCCCAAAGGGTCCCAGATTGGAGAGGGTGCAGGCTGGGCTAAGGGACACCCCCCTCCAGTGCACGAATTTCGTGCACCGGGCCTCTAGTTCAATCATAATGCCTAAAAAATTGCAAAAGAAAGTATTTCACAACATATCAAAGCCTTTAGATAAAGGAAAATATCTAGTAATCTGTTCTTTAAAATGATGTATCCATGCAATGCTCTTGAAGGAGCTGGGTTCAGTTTTTGGTAGCAGAACCAACTTGACCTTGGGAGTGGAGAGAGTTCATCCCCTAACAGTATACAGAGGGCTTTTAAGTTCCTGAGCTCCTTTAATGCTCCCAA
This sequence comes from Eptesicus fuscus, assembly GCF_027574615.1. Taxonomy (NCBI): domain Eukaryota; kingdom Metazoa; phylum Chordata; class Mammalia; order Chiroptera; family Vespertilionidae; genus Eptesicus; species Eptesicus fuscus. The sequence continues at coordinate 83,499,141 of NC_072479.1, forward strand.
CAGCACTGTGAGGTGACCTTATTACCCCAATATTGCAGATGTAGAAAATGAGGCCTGCAGAGGTTAGGAAATTTGCAGAAAAGACACTAGTCACAGTAGAACAGAGTCAGGTTGCAATCCAGATCTTCTGACCCAATGTCTTCTGATTCCCAAATGCTTTTGCTACTTGACTATGCTGAGTAATAGGCCCATTTCACTGTACCTAGTTCAGTAACTAAAATAGGTAATTAGATCTAATATCAAAAAGTCTTGTTAATCATTCCGCAGTTATTAAGCAACTCCTAGGTGTGGTGAGTGAGTTCAAAGCTAAAGGAAAATACATCTTTGCCCTTTAAGAGATTAGTCTGTAAAGGAGACAATGTGGCTGTGAGCAGAAAAAATACTCAGGAACTCTTAAAAAGCAACAAACAATCTTATGAATTGTAAGCTGTATGCCAGTTCACACTTTGAGGTCTCTGGATGCTTTCAAATCAATTGAATGTCATAGTTTACTTGGTAGCATTTGTGTGTTTTTTTTCTTGGTGGCACATAAAATACAGTGTCTCTTATAATCAATGGCATCTTAGAGTCAAGAAAATATAAAATAACTAAATGGCCATTTATTTTATAGCAATCAGCAAATAACTATTTGTCAAAAAGTAAACCTTTTTTGTATGCAGTTAATTAAGTTAATATCTGTTACCACAAAACTAAAGGTCATCAGTATCAGCATTATTGATCCTCACTGCCTGGCTCAAGTTCAGTGTTCCCTCTCTTCAGATGCAGGTACGGCAGGAAGTCCCTCAGCGCTGGTTCAGAGCTGCCTGTGAGAAGAATAAACAAAATAGCACGAGTTCAGACAGAAGGATCTGACCCAGTGTTCCTGGAGGCACAATAAAAGTTGTGTTTTCAGAGAAGTCAGATTTCAAGGGGTGAATCAGAGGGGGAAGATGTCCTATGGAGGCATCAGTGTGGCACAGAGTCAGGAATATACAGAGGGTGTATGTGGACGTGTAGCAGGTGGGGTGACTGTGCAATAAAAGCGTGATGGACATTGACACCAGAGTGAGATTCAAATCCTGGCCAAGCCACACACTGGTTTTTGACCTTGAGAAAGTCACTTAATTATTTTGACCTTCGAGTTCCTCCCTAGTAGTAAAATATTTATGTTTAGTTGTGTGAGTAGAAATAATATTTGCAAAATACTTGGCAGGGAGAGTAGGCACTCAGTGAATGGTAATGGCATTGGTTAGAAGATTTAGAATAGAAGGAGTGCATGAGCAAAGCCATGCTTTGGAAAATTAATGTAGAATCTGTGACTAAAACAGATTAGAGGGGAAATACTGGTAAGTAGAGAGCTAGTTAAGATGCTTTTTCAATCGTCCAGAAGGGGGGTCGGGGGAGAGTGACAAACTAAGGGTATCTGTCAGTGGAGATGTGGCAGTCAGATGTCTGGGGCGGGGGGTGGGGGAGGGAGGGGGCGGTGACTAACAAGACTGTGAACCTGGACAGCTCAGTACCGGCCCGGGACCGAGCCTTAGGGTGGAGGCTCAGAAAAGCACGCAAGGAATGGAGGGGGTGGTGGCGGGGAGGAAAGGGGTGCCCTCCAAGTTTGGCGCCCAGGTACATGAGAGAGGCCACAGCGGTGGACAGAAGATGGGGGGCGGGAGAGGTAGGAAGTTCTACACCGCCCCTGCCTAAATCCTTTAAGGGAGGACGGGGGGAGACAATCAGTTTGCAGACAGACATCCCACAAACCAGTCAGACTCCGCAGAGGAGGCGGCCTGGGGGACTTCCCCAGGACCTGGAGGAATTCCAGGCAGAGGCGGAGCGCGGCTCTTCCCGCCTCTTCCCCGCCCAGTGCCGCGGGGTCGCCCCACCAAGCGCTGTTCCGCGGGCGGAGCCCGAGGCGCCCCGCCCTCCCGCCCCCTTGCACGCTGCCGAGCTAGTTTGCACCGGTCACCCAGTTGCCCCCGCCACCCCACGTCCGCTCGTGTGTGTCCCGATTGCCGCCGGCACCATGTTCGGCATGATCAAGAACTCGTTGTTCGGGAGCGTAGAGACGTGGCCTTGGCAGGTCCTGAGCAAAGGGGACAAGGTAGGCCCGCAGGGCTTGCAGGGGGGAGCTGCGCCCCGTGCACCCTGAAGGGGTTGGAGCGGGTTCTGAGGGGCCGGTGGGACAGAAATGTGCCCCGGATTGCGCGTTATGGCTTCTGCCTTGGGCACGGCCCTCCATTGCCCAGCACTTGGTCTGGGAAGGAGGGAAGGGAGAGGTCCGGTGCAGCGGGGCTCAGGGCTCTGCTGCGAGGAGGGGACACACGCCGGCAAGGTTGATTGGCGGGGAGAATCCCAGCTGGGCGAGGTGGACAGCGCCTGTTGAATGCATCTAAACATTCTGAACTTTGGTTTGCTGAGAAACTCTCCGTGGCAGAAAGGACTGAAAAACTGCTGTCCTTAAGACACACGCTTAAGGACAAGATAGAGGTAAATGGGCAAGGCCGGAGCACAGGGGAGAAGCAATCATTCCGCCTGGGGGTGAGGATGAGCCTTCTGTGGAGGAAGTGTGGTCAGCTGGGTCTCAGGAATGTGCAAGAGTTCACCGAAAGGAGAACGCGTGTGCAAAGGCCCAGTAAAACGGCTGTTGGCCCGCGGGACTCCCAGAGTTGGGTGCCTAGAATACAGGATGAGTGAGTAGGGCGTAATTGCTGTGTTCCCCTGAGACTGACATCACTGCTAACACAGGCAACTTGGACTGCCCCCTCAAAACAAGGAGTCTGCCACTAGATGATCATTTCCTTACTTTGTGCCTTTAGTGGCTGTATATTCAGCTTCCAACACAGTGCCTCGTTTGTTCAAGGACTGTGTTGTCTGGGGGCCAAGTTCTGGTGCCTAGTACGGTGATCATCACACAAAAGCACTCAACTGGATTCTGGATTCTCCAAGCAGCCAGAGCCAGAGGCTGTCACTTCACCTGTCTGTATCTGTCTCCTCAGCTATAGGATGAGCAGTTTAGCCCTGAACAAGGGGGACATTCAAATGCCTGTGAACTCAGCCCAGGGATCTCTAGGGTCCCTGTTGGCTCTAACACTTGAGGAATCCACATGTTACCATCAACATTCAGAGAGCTTTTCTTTCTGTAGTGGAGTCTGGCTCACTTGGTCTGTTTGGGTTAACAGACAATGCAGGTGCAGGCTGATGGTCTGGGCTGGTCTGCTGCCTGTTTGCCCTCAGATCCCTTCCTCACCCGTTTCCTGTTCCGCTCTCTGTGTCTGCTCGTGGAGTGGGGGCTGACCCCTGTGGGCTGTTTCCCAGGCTTGCAGTGTCAGCTCGCTCCCATCGAGGTTCGCCCAGTGGGAGGCACTAGTGGGAGATGAGAGGGCCTGAGGAAGGGAGAAACCAGGGTATTTCTCCCTCTCCTTGTCCACCCTGTCATATTTCTGGCACAAGGTGCTTCTCTGTGGCTCTTGCTAGACAAGTCACCATGGTTCTAGCTTCCACCAAGTGATCCAGGTACCTGAATTCGGGTAACAGATAATCCTCCTTCTACCTCTCCTAAGGCGCTTACTGACCTCTGGATTGCCTCACTGTCCACTGTTAGGTATCTCAGTCCTTTATTACCTGTGAAATCAAGTCCTTGAATTAAGATGCCTCTGTTAAAAATACTCCAGTAGTTTCTGCTTTCTGTTTGACGTTTATTGATACAGCATCACCTGCCCCTGATTTGATGCCTCTAGGGATAAATGCAGCTGCCTGATAAGCATCTTCCCTCAGCATCTGATGGGCATATGGGGCAATATGGGATATTGTCACCAGGCCAAAGCAAATCATTTAACCTGAATGAACCTCAGATTCTGTAGTTGTAGAATAGGTATACAAATGCCCTTCCCATCTGATTCCAGAGTTACTATAAATATTAAAAATTTTTGTAACCTAATATACCCTGCCAAGGTGGTAATATCATTATGTCAGAACTCACCTCATTTCCACTCTTACTAGCTGTGTGGTCACAGGCAACTTTCTTAACCTCTCTAAAGCTAATCATGAGAGAAAATAATGTCATATCTTATAAGATTGTTTTGAAATTTAAATGAGATAACCAATTATAAGTTTTTCAACACACTACCTAGCATTTGGTGGAGGGTGGTAACTGTTAGCTTCCTCTTAGTTTTTCAGGTAATTTTATAGGAAAGTTACTTAACCTCTTAACCACTCTGAATCCTAAAATTCCACAATTATGAGAATGATAATATCTGTGTAACAATTAAATATTCAGATACTTGTAAACTTGTCAAACATATCAATATACAGTATATACTAGTATGTACATATATATATACATATATATATGAAAATCCAGGGTATTATTATTTTGAAAAGAGCCTCTCCCTGAAATTATCTCTTACCCTGGAAAGAGTCTGAGTGAGAAACTGTTGACCACTCTCCTGGGCACATGGGTGGCACATGATGTGTCCCATGTAACTTGAGTTTGGGCTCACCAGATGTTCAAGACTGATTCCATGCACTCTTAGGGGAGGCCCAGGCGCTGCAGACCTTATCATGTGCCTTCTGCATTGCTCAGGGAGGGCGGAGGACGCATGGTCTCTGTGTTGGGTTGGGTGGGCCTTGTGGATGCTCAGAGCAGACTGATATTAATAACTGACATCTTTATGGGATTTGTGTCCAGCCTGTGTACACTGGTTGGGACCCGACTGCCTGGGTTTGAATCCTGGCTCCACCACTTGCCCACTATAACTTGGGCACATTACTTACTTAACCTCTTGTGCTCCTGTTTCATCTGAAAATAAAGATTAAAAAAACTAACTTCCTCACAGGGTTGCTGGAGGGATTGAATGAATGAATCCAGGTAAAATGTTTAAAATAATACCTGACACATAGACAGTACTCAGTTAGGTTGATGATGATGATGATGATTAATATTTTCTTATAATGAGAAAGTTAGCTTCCAAAATCAGCATGTGACAAGGGAAAAAACTGATCCTGCAGAGGACCTTGCAAATCCCATACCAAGAAGCATTCTTGAAAGGTCTCTGTCTGGGACTTGAACTTGACCAGGGTTCCCAATGAATGTTGAAAATTGGTGTTTGTGGCCACAGGCCAAAATCCTCATCTAGTAATCAATTGGGAGCATGAGCTAGCTGAATACAGAGTGGAGAAGGACTATTCTCATGTTCCATGTAACAAGGAAATGCACTTAAAGATATTAGACTTGAAAAATCAAATGTGTTAACTGTATTAACTTAGCTGCTTTATTTTCTGCAAAAATAGAGAACTCTATTTAAATTTAGCTCCCTGAAGAACTAAAATCCTATATAATAAAGAGGTAATATGCAAATTGACCCTCATGCCCTCACAAGATGGCTGCCTATGACCAGGCAGCAGAGGGGTTAGTGAGGGACGGTCAAACAACTAAACAAGCAGGCTGCGTGGGGTGACCAGACCACCAGGGGGGTTAGTGAAGGACAACCAAACGACTGAACAGCAGGCTGTGTGGAGCGACCAGGCCGGGAGGAGGGGCAGGGTAGCTGGGGGCAACCAGGCCAGCAGGGGGGGCAGTAAGAGGCTACCAGGCCAGCGGGAGGACGCAGTTAGGGGCGACCAGGCTGGTGGGGGGGTGCAGTTAGGGGCGACCAGGCCGGCGGGGGGGTACAGTTGGGGGTGATCAGGCTGGCAGGGGGGGCAGTGAGGGGTGACTAGGCTGACTGGGTGGGGGGCAGTTGGAGGCAACCAGACCAGCAGGGAAGGCAGTAAGGGGTGTCCAAGACGGCGGGGGGAGGGAAGCAGTTAGGAGCAACCAGGCCAGCAGGGAGGGGGCAGTTGGGGGCAACCTGGCCAGCAGTGGGGGGGGGGGGGGCAGTTAGGGGCGACCAGGCCAGCACGCAGAGGCAGTGAGGGGAGATCAGGCTGGCAGCAGGGGGCAGTTAGGGGCAACCAGGCAGGCAGGCAGGTGAGCGATTAGGAGCCAGTGGTCCTGGATAGTGAGAGGGATATCCAACTGCCAGTTTAGGCCCGATCCCCAGGATCAGGCCTTAACCAGCAGTCAGACATCCCCCAAGGAATCCTGGATTGGAGAGTGTTCAGGCTGGGCTGAGGGGACCTCATCCCCTCCCCCGGGGCATGAATTTTGTGCACCGGGCCTCTAGTAGTTTTATAATATCAATTTCTCAAACCTAAATTTTCTGAGATCCAGTGAGTCCAATGAGAGGTTATGGACACAGAGGCTGTGAAAACAGGGACTAGCTGCCATAGAACCACCTTAAGACATTATAACCAGCTTCTCTTTAGGATAAATATAACTAGACAAGGTTCTCATCTCTCCACCCAGCTATGGCTATTGTATCCCTTAATATTAGAGTAAAAACTAGATTGCACTCCACGGCCTTCTTTCCCACAAATAGCGTGCCTACTACGTGCAAGACATAGTGCTTAGGTGTTAAGAGATACAGTGATAAACAAGACAGACAATCCCCTGACTCCATGAGGCTGGCTTATGGTTGCAGACAGAGGTTAACAACATTATCATTCAGTTATAATTACAATAAGTGTTGTGTTGTGAAAGTACAATGGCCTATAAAAATATCATTGGGAAGCTGTTTATAATAAGGATCCTCTCTGGGGAAGTGACTTTTAGATGAGTAGGGGCAGAGACAGGAACGAATACTCCAGGCAGAGGAACAACAGATACAGAGGCCCTGAGGCAGGAATGACCATGGCATTTAAAGAGATAGCAGAAGCCCTAACCGGTTTGGCTCAGTGGATAGAGCGTCGGCCTGTGGACTGAAAGGTCCCAGGTTCGATTCCAGTCAAGGGCATGTACCTTGGTTGTGTGCACATCCCCAGTAGGGAGTGTGCAAGAGGCAGCTGAATCAATGTTTCTCTCCCATCGATGTTTCTAACTCTCTATCCCTCTCCTTTCCTCTCTGTAAAAAATCAATAAAATATATTAAAAAAAAAGAGATAGCAGAAGGCCAGTGAAGAGGTGCTCTGGGTGTAGCTGGCAAGGCAGGTAGAAGCTAGGTGGTCCCTGGGCCATAAGAACTTGGTGAATGAAGGCTTGTAGACAGGGGATTAATTAACATGATTGGATTTATATACAATGCTCCATAAATGTTCTCTGGGCAATCTCATCCTCATCGCAACTTTAGTTACCCTTTATGCTGATGACTTCCAAATTCCTATCCCTATGCCAGTCGCCTGCTGAGCTCCAGACCTGCATGTCCAGCTGCACAATGGACAGTTTGCTCCTTTATAGCAGGAGGCAGGTGAACGGACAGATGTGGAAGGGCCCTTCTAGTCCTAGAGTTTTCTACCTTTGGAGTTCATAGGAAGGAAGGATCACTTATGAAGAAGAGGTTGAGTTAAGCCTTAAAGGATGGTTGACTTTTCATGGGGCCATTGGCTCTCTGCACCAAACTGGATTGCTTCCTTGGCAGCCTTTCTGGGGAACAGGCTAAGAGCACGGATCACCTATACTATTCCCCAGAACTCAAGATTCAGGCACACTTGCAAAATTCTATATTTAGATCACACAAAAATCAGTTGAACTAATTTGGGGTAGATGAAACTGACTTGCTGTCAGATCACCATCATTGGACTGATAGTCACAAACCCAACTCCCCATGACAGCCTACAAGTTCTTCAGGTTCCAGCCCCAGCCAGACCTCTGGCCTCCTCTCTTGCCCTGCCCTGCTGGACAGTCATGCTCCAGCCACAAAGAACGACCTGTATTCGTCACCATCAATACACTATTCTTTAACTCTTCTCTTTCACCCTGTGGTGCCTACTCTCTGGAATTGCCCTCCCTAAACTATCAGAGCATGTACGACATTGCATAACAATTATGTAATTCTTCTCACCACCCAACTAGACTGCTTCTGTCATATTGAACTCTAAATATGTAGCACCTGGCAGAGGTTTTCAATAAATGTTTACTTAATGAATCAATGCAGCAGTGACTGAATGTCCAGTGGGATGATCTGTAAGCACCTCAAAGTCAGCATAACCTACCCAGACATATAAACACACCCACCCATGCCCCCTAAACTAACCTAAGTAACTCTCTTCTGTGTTCCCACACTGCCCTTACACTCCTCTCCCCTTAAACATGTCATCATATTATAATCTGTTTCCTGGCTACTTCTATTAGACCGTGCCTCTCATGAGATCAGAAATCATATCTTTTATTTCTGTTTTGTAGCACCTGGCACAGTGCTCAGCACATAGTACATGTTCCATAGTTGTTGGCTGAATGAATAAAAGAGGAAAAGATCCTGCTAGCTTTCTCCAGTGAGAACTTGTTTCTCCATTGTAAGATTTCCTTCAACTTAATCATCCAACCTTTCTACAGAATTTTTAAATTTGTGTTGTATTTTTCATTTCCAAGGGCTCTTTGATCTCTGAACATTCTATTTTTTACAGCATTCTGGAGATGTTCAGGGTGGTATTGGAAGCAGTGTCTTCTCCTACCTCTCTAAGAATACTGATCGCATGAAGTTTTTTCTGCTGTCTCTACATCGTAAGAAATCCCAGAATCTATTTCTCCTGGCCCTTTATATTCAGGCTGTTTCTTCTACCCTGTGGACATACCCAGGCTTGTTATGGAAAGTTCCTTAGCAGCTACGCCTCCTGTAACTGGATTATTTCTGTTTCTAACGTCATCACAGATTGCTCCCATCTATCTCGTAAGCACTGTGTATTCTCTGTCTGTAGGAAGAAGTGTCCTATGAGGAAAGGACCTGTGAAGGCGGGAAGTTTGCCACAGTGGAAGTGACAGAGAAGCCTGTGGATGAGGCTCTACGGGAAGCAATGCCCAAAGTCATGAAGTATGTGGGAGGCACCAATGACAAGGGTGAGTGTCTGGTCTCAGAGGCGAGCCTTGCAGGGTCTTCACTTCATTAGTGGAAAACACAGGGAGGGGCCACAGTGCACCTGTCACTACCTGTTTCAGTGACATGTGAACTTGCTGTGCTGACCTCTGCCCAGCCAACCCCTCACTCTGTATATACCTGTTTTAGGTTGATTGGTTTGGTTTTTTTAATGTTTCTATTGATTTTGAGAGAGAGAAAGGGAGAGGGAGAAGGAGAGAAACATTGACCAGTTGCCTCCCGCATGCACCCCTACCAGGGATTGAGCCCCTAACCTGGGCATGTACCCTGACCAAAATCTAACCAGCCACCTTTCCATGCACTGGATGACGTTCAACCAACTGAGCCAGCCAGGGTGATTTGTTGTTGTGTTTTAACCGTACCGTGCTTGTCATGTCTTTGGATTGGTGAACTCGGTGAAGTGTGCCCACGGTAAGTCAAGCCACAAAGAGAGGGCCAGCCTCTGACTTGAGATCTTAACTCCCAGAATGGAAATCTCCAGTCAGCTCCCTGGTAGCTCAGAGTCTGAGGGGGTCTTCAGAGTCAGTGAGTGATGACTATGGCAGATCCCTGACAATGGAAGGGTCTGAGGATTCTAAAGCTGTCCCACTCCTAAAGAGTGGGCAGTTGGTATGGGCTACCTTTCTACTTTAAAATGATAGGCCTGAAGTTTCCATGGACCTGTTAGCATGTAAACCACATTTAAATATGAATTTAATTACTAAACTCTCTAATTTCGACTACAGTTTGGAATCACTGAAAACTTAAAATGTGTCAGAAAGCAAGGTGAAAAAAGAGATGGCATGGTTAATTTTTAGGGTAGTTCTCAAGCTGATCATTTAGAAGGCTAGAAACTGGTATTAACCTTAGCTACATTTACTAGGACCATAGTAATCAGTCTTTGAACAATAAGCTGACCCGTAGGAGGTCAAGAAGAAATCGTTTTCTTCTTAACATTAGCATAACATATTTTATAAGAAAATATGTGTAAAAATTATAAAACTCATTAAAGAAAATCTTGAAAATCACAAAACAGCACCCCTCATCCATCTTTTCTATGACAATCATTGTTGTCTTTTGAATGTATTTCTTTAGGGCTCTTTAATAGGCTTTTTAAATATAATCATAGTGTTTGTGTAATTGTATATCCTGCTTCTGTTACTTATTTCATCACTATTTTCCACTGTTGTGAAATAGTCTTCTTCAGCATAATTATTACTAGCTACATTGTACTGCATCATGTGCCTATAGTTTATTAGGACATATTCCTATTTTGAGCCTATTTATATGGCTCCCAGTTTCTCACAGTTATAAAATCTGATGCAATGAATATCCTGTTACTAATAGCCTTTTCCGTATTTTGGGTATTTCCTTAAAACTGACATTTAGATAGGAAGTAATTAAGTACTGATAATATTTACGGTTTTGATATATATTACTAAATAATTTTTTCTAAGGTTGTTGAATTACTACCCCCCTACTTCCAATATATGCAAATTGGAGGTATTTTGTGTGTATGAAGTGTGCCACCATATTTTTTTTGATGCCTCAAGTGTTTATTATTAATTTCGTGACCAGAAAATATTGTCATGGAAGGAGAAGGAGACTAGCAGATTTTCACAGACCTGAGCAAGTCCTGTCTCTCAACCCCATCTCACCCCGTGGGCTTTTCTGTTTGCAGGAATTGGGATGGGGATGACAGTCCCCATTTCCTTTGCCGTGTTCCCCAGTGACGATGGCTCCCTACAGAAGAAAATCAAAGTCTGGTTCCGGATTCCAAACCAGTTTCAGAGCAACCCGCCCGTTCCCAGTGACAACAGCATTAAGATCGAGGAGAGGGAAAGCATCACTGTCTATTCCACGTAAGGAGACCATTCTTTAGGCTTCCAAGGGGGTGCTTGAATCATCCGCAGTGAGCATTTGCATTACATCTATATTTTTTCCAGCTCTACTGAGATATAATTGACATATAACATTGTATTACTTTAAGGTGTACACACAATGCTTTGATAAATGATTACCACAATAAGTTTAGTTATCATCCATCACCTGACATAGTTACGAATGAATTTTTTTCTTGAAATGAGAACTTTTAAGGTCTACTCTCTTAGTAACTTTCAAATATACAATACAGTATTGTTAACTGTAGTCACCTTACTGTACATTACATCCCCAGAACTAATTTATCTTACAGCTGGGAGTTTGTACCCTTTCACCACCTTTGCCCATTTCTCTGCCCCTCCCCCTTATCTGTCAACTACCAATATGTTCTGTGTATCTATGAGTTCTTTTTCTTTTTTTTTAATTCCACATATAAGTGAGATTGTACAGTATTTGTCTTTCTCTGTCTGACCTATTTCATTTAGCCCAATACTCTCGAGATCTACCCATGTTGTCACAAATGGCAAGATTTTCTTCTTTTTTGTGGCTGAATGATATTCCATTTTATAGATATACCACATCTTCTTTATCCATTTATCAGCAGATGGATACTTAGGTTATTTCCAGATCTTGGCTATTATAAATTAGAGGCCTGGTGCACGAAATTCGTGCATGGGTAGGGTCCCTAGGCCTGGCCGGCAATCAGGGCCGATCAGGGCCTTCTAGCTGCCGGCCGGTGCCTCCCTTCCCCGGCTGCTGGTGGGGCCTTCCTTCACTTCGTGCCACCATCTGGTGGTCATCACACATCATAGTGAGTGATTGAACTCCTGGTGTCCCAATCGAACTCCCGAGGGGACACTTTGCATATTAGCCTTTTATATATATAGATGCTGCATTGTACATGGGGATTCAGGTATCTCTTCAAGGTAGTAATTTTATATCCTTGGGATATATACTCAGACATGGAATTGTTGGATCTGCTAAAGTTCTATTTTTAATTTTTTGAGGACTCTCCATACCATTTTCCACAGTGGCTGCACCAATTTATATACCCACCAACAGTGCACAAGAGTTCCCTTTTCTTCACATCCTCAATGCTTGTTATTTCTTGTCTTTTGGATAATAGCCATCCTAATAGGTGTGAGGTCATATCTCATTGTGGCTTTGATTTGTATTTCCCTGATGATTAGTGATATTGAGCACCTTTTTACATACCTTTTGGCCTTTTGCATATCTTTTTTGGCAAAATGTCTATTCAGATCCTCTGCCCTTTTTTTTAATCAGATTGGCTTTTTTTTGCTATTGAGTTTTTTATATACATGTGTTCCAAAAATTGTATACTACTACACACTTTAACAGCTGATAGCTCAGTTTTGAAAATGAAATATATTTTAATACACACTGCCTTTATCATTATTCAAAGTGTGTATATACATTTTTGGGGGACACCCTATATTTGGATATTAACCCCTTATGAGCATTGCAAATATTATTCCTTTTCAGACTTGCCCCTTCTCAGATTTAAACTCTCCTCAGATTTGGCTCTTACCAAATTAACCCCTTATCAGATTTGCAAATATTTCCTCCTATTTGGTAGGTTGTCTTTTCATTTTGTTGATGGTTTTGTGGGTTTTTTTGCTGTGCAGAAGCTATTTAGTCTAATGTAGTCCCAGTTGTTTATTTTTTATTTTGTTTCCTTTGTTTTTGCTGTCAAATATAACAACCATTGCCACACTGATGTCAAGAAGCTTACCACCTGTGTTTTCTCCTAGGAACTTTATATTTCAGGTCTTATGTTCGAGTCTTTAATATCTTTAAGTTGATTTTTGTATATGGTATAAGATAGGGTTCCAGGTTCAATCTTTTGTATGTGGCTGTCCAGTTTTCCCAACATCATTTATTGAAGAAACTATCCCATCCTCATTGTATAGTTTTTACTCCTTTATTGTAAATTAGTTGACCATATATGCATGGATTTATTTCTGGGTTCTCTATTTTATTTCATTGATCTATGTATCTATTTTTATGCCAATACCATATTGTTTTTATTACAATAGGTTTGTAATATTGTTTGAAGTCAGGAAATATGTGATACCTCCAGTTTCGTTCTTCTTTTTTCAAGGTTTATTTAGCTACTTAGGGTCTTTTATGATTCCATACCAATTTTAAGATTGTTTTTCCATTTCTGTGAAAATTGGGGTTTTGAAAGGGATTGCATTAATCTGTAGATTGCTTGGATAGTATGGACATTTTAATGATATTCTTACAGTCTGTGAGCATGGATTATCTTTCCATTTATTTGTTTCTTCTTCAATTTCTTTAATTAATGTCTTATAGTTTTCAGTGTACAGATCTTTCACCTCCTTAGTTAAATTTATTTCTAGATTTTATTCTTTTCGATGCAATTGTAAATGGGATTCTTTCTTAGTCTCACTTTCTAAATTTAGATTGTTGATTAAGTAAGAAATACTAAGTCCAAACAATTTCTCACTTCCCTCAGCCTACAGCACACAAACGTTTGCATTGTATCTGAATACCTTTGTCAGTTGACAATTGACTTGACTATAGAGAATATCCCTTCAGTTTAAGCTGAACATTAGCCACAGCAAGGTTCTGGGAGACTCAGAAAAAAGCTAAGCCAAGCTGTAGTTTGGGGTCATAAATTCATAGGAGGCATAAGGCTGGGATACCTCATTTTTACCTCACACTTCCCTAAATGCTGCAAGGGCACAGAGTATATGCCAGAGCTCTTGGTGGTTCATGATCTGTGGTCCTTTGAGCACAGCACACATGCATCCGATTTTCATCCTCGTCCTGTTTCCAGGGCCTCATTTGTGGCCATGTTCCCGTGACTGTAGTGAATAACAGGTGCAAATGGTTGCATGCTCTTATTCTTTGGACCCCAACCTCCCCTTAGAAACCAAGTCTTTTCTATATAATCAGTAACTGTTTGTTAAAATCTTACAGTGTGATGGGTACCCAACCATGTATAGGCAGACACCAGGAGTTTCACCACTAGTTACCACAGAACAACCTCATGAAAAATAAATATACAATTAGTCTTGCACTGGACAGTTTCAGTCCACTCGCAGGGGGGCCTCCAAGCTTAGTTATTTGGCAGACTTGCTCCAACTCTACACCCGAGGGTGCAGTTTTCTCTGTAGAGGATGCATACTGATACTGTTGAGCGTGGCTGAACTGGGCAGTTAGTCCAGGAGACCCAGGGCCCCCCAGAGGACACTGAGTGTACTACAGCTGGGCAGTAATAAATGGAGACCCCCAACTCTTCTACTCCAATCTATTTTTTTTTTAATATATTTTTATTGATTTTTTACAGAGAGGAAGGGAGAGGGATAGAGAGCTAGAAACATCGATGAGAGAGAAACATCGACCAGCTGCCTCCTGCACATGTGCCCACAACCAATGTACATGCCCTTGACCGGAATCGAACCTGGGACCTTTCAGTCCGCAGGCCGACGCTCTATCCACTGAGCCAAACCGGTTTCGGCATACTCCAATCTTCATTCAGACTCTCCAGCCTTCACTATAGAGGCTGCAGAGAAAGTAAACTCTAATTAAAGAATATCTTTCCAGTGCAGGGACTAGGGTGGGGAAGTGAGGCACCTGTGATGCAAGATTTAAGGAGGCACTTACTCTCACAGTTGTCCAATCACAGGATTGGCACTGAGAGTGAGTACCTCCTTAAATCTTACACACTAGGTGTCTCAGCTGTCTCACCCTAGTTCCTGCTCCTCTTCTCCATTCTCTTTCCTGTGTCTTGGGAGGCAGCCTGGTGCAATATAATGAACAGTTATATTTTAGTATAGTTTGAATTCCAGGATGATGCTTGGGAAGTTTTTAAGACTTACTTTCCCCATCCGTTAAGTACTGATACTATCATCTACCTCGTAGGATTATTGTTAAAGAGTGACTTTCAGTATTTACTAAGATGCTATTTATAAGTTACTTAATGTTTATGACCTCTAATAGGTCTCAGTAATAATTCTTTCCCTTCTTATTCCATAAGGAATGAGGTTAATGATTAAATTTGTTCACATTAGATTCTAAGCAGGTGGGCCTAGTTTCTAATTCAGGGATGGGGAACCTTTTTCCTGCCAAGGGCCATTTGGATATTTATAACATCATTTTCGGGCCATACAAAATGATCAACTTAGAAACTAGCCTGCTATATTTGGTCAAACATTTAATTAACTCACCCCTAATGCCTTGGCAGGGCGAGACCAAATGATTTTGTGGGCCTTATACATCCCAGGGTGTTCCTCACCCTTGTTAATCATATGTATGACCAGACCCAGGATAATGAGTTGGTACAATTTTTTTTCATTTGTCTTTAACTTTTTAGTATGGAAACTTTCCAACTAATAACAAGATAGCAGGAATAAGATTATGAAACCCTATGCACCCATCACTCACCTTCAATAATAATTAACTCAAGGCCAGTTCTGTGTCATGTGTACCTTCACAACTTCCACCCAGTCTCTACTCTGGGTCAGTTTTAGGTAAATTCCAGATATTGCATTATTTCATTTGTAAATATTTCAGTGTGACTGCTGAAGACTCTTAAATAATCAGGCTAACTTATCACTCCTAAATTTTAGCAGGCATTCATTAATGTTATAACAATGTAAATCATCCAGTGTTCAGATTGCTCCCATATCTCATTTGTTTTTAGTTTGTTTAAATCTGGATCCAAATAAGATCCATCCATTTCAATTGGTTGGTACACCTTTTACATTTTTATTCATCTGTAGCTTTTCTCACCACCACACCTTTTCATTTTTTCCTGCTGTTTATGGATCGTTCGTCCTATTGTTTTTCATGGTCTGAATTCTGCTGGTTGCCTTTTTAACATGTCCCTCTGTCCCCTGCATTGCCTGTAAATTACTAGTTGGAACTAGAGGCATGATTAGATTCAGGTTTTAGCCAGGATATTTCACTGGTGGTGTTGTATTCCTCCACACTGGCTCATAATATCTGATTGCTTCTGTTTTTGTGATGTTAGTGATAGAGCTCACTCTTACCTAGATGCCTTGTCTCACCAGAGGTTGTAAAATAATAATGTCTTCTATTTTTCCCTCTTCGTGTATTAGCTGGAGTCCTTTGATAAAGAAAAATTTCCCCTTATCTCCTATTTAGTTCCCGTGAGATAGAGTCGGAGAGAAAAAGCAAGATGCCTTCTCTTTAGCTTGATACCTTCTCTTTGTTAATCAGTTTTCAGAATGATGATTTCATTCCTTAGCAGCCTCCAGAGGTGAAGTAGTGTTGCCCTCTGGTATGTTTCAAGCACACCTTGACATTTCTTGTTCTACAGCTGGAATTAGCCATTTCGCTAAGGAACCCTGGTTTCTTATGGCGGGAAAAGGTATCTATTAAAAGGTACTATTAAAGCCAGGTCTGTGGAAGTTTCCTTTCAATTCTCTGAAATCTAAACAGATGAAAGTAACAAATATGGTGTGCAGCCTGGCTCAGTGAAATTTTTTTTTAACCTAACCTACAGTCTTTTAAGTTGGCATACAGTAATTCCTCAACTAGCCACTTGATGTCGCTGCACAGTCACGTGTGCATTTAAGAGTACCTTAGGGTGGAAGGCAGGCAGAGTGAATGAGGTAGTAGATGGTAAAAGCCCTATTTCAAATACACCATTAGATGACAAAATTCGTTCTAAAAGGCAAATCTGGTGTCCTGAATTCAGTTTTCCTGTGCTATGACCTTGTGAAGGATGTCCATTCACAGTATTCATTACAAGTGCTTTAAAATGAATAGAAGGCTATGAAAAAATAACACTATCAGAATATTTTTCATTTTCACAAAAGACCATAGAATTATCCTTACACTTAGATGAGTGGCCACATCCCACCACACTGCCCTCCCTCTGTTGTCTGTAAAGACCACTTAGGTTAAAGCTCAGCCTCCTCTACTCATTTCAGCACTGGGTTCTCAAGAGAGACTAACAGCAGCAGAGGTCTGATAGTTTTAATGAAACTTTCATGGTTTTAATGAAATGTCTGAGTATAAAGGAAAGGGTTGGACACATGGAGATCATTGTCAGGGCAACCTGTCCTCTAGTCCCAGCTCTACCACTTAATGGCTAGAACTTTTTTGCTTGTTATTGGGCCTCTTTGGGCCTCAGTTTCTCATCTGTAAAATGGGGTTGTTGTGAGGATGGAATATGATACCTGTAAATGCCTACACAATGCTAGATGTGAGGTAAACACTCAGGAAATGTTCTCTACTTCTTGACTTCACCTCCCTCTGAGATTAGTTTTCTTTGAATTAACAACAAAAAGGTCAAGTTACTGCAGATACACTTGAGTTCAAACCTCAACTCTAATAATTGAGTTTTATAACTTTGGGCTTTCTAACCTATAAAATAGAATGTATGGTGCATTGTTGTGAGGGTCCAGGGTCTTGGTCCTTGTCTTCCCTGCATTTCTCTATTTTTCCTTCTTCCTTAAAGATCTTAGTCCCCTTCCATAGTATCACTTGCTGCCCTTTTATCAGTAACACTCCAACCTGACCTCTGTCCGTCTCCCTTGAATGTCTTATTATTCTTGAACTTATCGTGAAGACTAAGGCGTGGATATTTACACATTCATTCATTTTTAAAAAATCACATATTCATTTTTTACTTACTCTGTACCAGGAATTGTTTTAGGTCCCAAGCAAAGGGACTGCTCCTTGAAGTGGGAGAAACATCACAAAAGAAACAAACGTCTCAAGATATTTCAGGACTGTGTTGTTTCAGTGATAAGAACTGGTATCTGTGGATTGAAATTATAGGAAAGCATATTTCTATTCAAAACTAAAAACATTCTGGCATAAGGTATCTATCAGTAAAATGGACAGATGATGAGGCAATAAGTCCTTGCCCTGGAGGAATTCAAGTACCATCTGGACAGACATATGACAATTATGCTATGTAATATTTGTACTAAGTGGGAAGTTTGGTTCAATTTGACAAATGTTTATTGAGTACCTCTGATACATAAGCCTACCTCACCTCCAAGAGTCCTGTCAATGATAAGATGCTATTTCTAAAACCTAATCGCCTAGAATTTAAATTAATCACCATAAATTAATCACCCCCAACTCATCAATTGTCCCACCAGTCTTTTATAAATGATGACATTTCTGGGTGGATGAGCCCAAGTCTACCATTTTCTCCCAAGCACCAGCCTTACATTCCTGCTCACCAGGAGGTATCACCACATCTACCTCCTCAGCCATCTTCCACATCAACATGTCTGAAATGGAACTCAGCTTTCCTCCCCAAACCTGATCCCCATCTTACTGAAGGTCCCCTCCATCCTCCTACCCACCCTGTTCAAATGTCATCCTGACTCCTTCACCTAATTATTGGCCAAGTTCTAGTCACCTCCTAGCTGGTCCTTCCTTCCATCCACACTGCCACAAGTCTTCATCACCTGTTGTCTACACTACTACCATGGCCTCCTGATTATTTCTAGTTCTTCCACCTCTGCCCTTTCTAAGGTGTCCTTTGATCACGGCCGCTGGAAGCACAGGACCGATCACACTACTTCCCCCTGCTGCTCAGCTCTGGTTGTGGGCTTCGGCCTGCCTCTGACCCAAGCACACATTAAGGCTGGGACCAAGGCCAAGCTAGTCATAAATGCTCCTTTGCCATGAGTAGGGGAATGGGTGAACTTTGGATTGGGTCCCCAAATGCTTGACCCGGCAGGGAAGCCTAGTAAAAATGCTTTGATGTGGCATTTACTGCCCTCCACACATAGCCCCATTCCACTGTCCACCTGATCTCAGAGCATCTCACCCCCACTTCCCAACAGCCCCCCCAAACACACATACAGTGTCCATTTCCACTCACACTCACCCAGCTCCTCACAAATGTTCTCCCCAGTCTCTGCTTATTGGAAGCTCTGAGAGGACAGGAATTGTTGTCATATTCTTTATTGTTAGCATTAAGAAGAGATACTCAATAATAGCTTCTTAATGTCTCATCTTTCAAAATGCCTTCCCTTCATAGTCAAAGTCAAATCATTTCCTATTGCCCACCATTCTGTTTGTGCCTTTTACAAAACTCCATTCTAGCGCCTTCTGCCCTGTATCATCTTTATATCTTTCTGTCCCAGCCACTAGTTAGACCTCACGAGGGCGAAAAGACGTCTTTATCATCTTTACAGCTCTGTGGTATCTAGCTTGTGCTTTGTGCTCAGTGATGCTCAGCTCACTAAGCTTGATTCAACTTGATAGAAGGACATGTGTTATGGTGTTAAGCCTCTTTCTGTTAACATGAGATTGTCAGCTGCTAGTCCTACATTTCTTTGGTCTGGCACAGAGCTACATGCACATCAGACTCTCCACAAATCTCTGCTGACTTGTTAATTGTTAAAGTTTTAAACCAAGTAGGATGGTCAGGCTTAGAGTCATTTTATTTTTCTTTCTTCCCCACTGCCTGCCTGCAGCAGACACTCCCTGAAAGACAACACATTAGAATCTTTTGCATCCTTGAGCCTGCATCATCTCCTCCCTCCACTCTACCTCCAACTCTCCCAGCCCTTTTTAGTGTCTTTTGTGTTTCTGGAATCCAAGACAGGTGTTAGCTCCTTGGTTCCCATGGTAACCAAAAAAAGTCTTTGTTAGGAATGCTGAGCTCTGATGCTGGGTGAGATAAAATACAGTGCCCCCAGGAGAGCTTCTTTGAAGATGGAGACTTAGAGACTTGTTAATAGGCTTACAAAAATAATGTATAGACTTCATGTTTATTTCCTTTGAGAAGCTCAAGGCACTTTACGAGCATGCCTTAACTCATACTCACACATGCGGGTGAATTTGGAAAGCTGTGGGCACTGTGTTGTTACCGTCCAAGTACAGCTTGGAAGCTGAGACGGGGAGGAATGAGGTAGCTCGTCCCAGAACACAAACGAGGCAGCCGGAGCTGGGCTTCCTGCATTTATCAGGGTTACGTGCCTGGTAGGGTTTGGTCCTCTGGCTTGTTCCTGCACTTCTGTGACATGGTTAGATTGGCAGGAAGGGGAACACAAGCATCTGTTCCATAGCCCACCTAGCTTTGCTTGTTTCTAGTAGAAGGCTCCCAGGATGAAGCAATAGTGACATTTTTATGCTCATTACCAGCATCTCAGTCCACTGAGGGTAAATATAAACAGTTGGGATGTTTTTTCCAATAATGAACTTAGGAAACCCCAAATGATGACATTCTTTGTATCACTCTCTGCCAGTCTCCTTGTACCTCTCAGACAACTTCTCGGGGTCCTTGGCCAAGTCCTCAGTCTTCCCACCACTTGGGGACTAGGATTCCCAAAAGCAGTTTACTGATTCTGTTTGCTCACTATCTATACCTGGTCTCCCTCCTTACCACGATTATAACTAGCACCTCCTCATTGGTGACTCCCACATTTCTCTCATCTATTTCCCAAATCAATAGCTCTGACTCCAGTTCTTCCCCAAATCTAAGGAGATTTTCACAGTGCCTGCCACATACTTAGGTACATAATAATTGTTGCATGAATGTATTTTACAGTGGCAACTTCATATCAGCATGCCACAAACCAAATTATTAACTCTCCTTCCAAAGTGACTGTTCAGCCTAGAACCCCTAATCTGGCTAGTGGCATCAATCCATCCAGAGGCTTAACTGGAAGCCCTGCCCAACTCCCCTCTTTCCATCCCCCCAGTTCCCCCCCATCCAGACACCTTTCAAATTTGCCTTTGTCCAGGCCTCTGTCATCTCATAGTTAGCTGTTCCTGGCCTCCAGTGACTCCATTTCTCCTATCCCTCCACTGCCACCAGAAATATCAGTCCAAAGTACAATTTGATCATATTTGCCCCTTTATAAGTCTACCTTTGCATCTAGGGTAGGGTTCAACATCCTTAGCATGGCATTCAAGACCCTTCACAATGTACCTCCAGTCAATCCACGTCTCCTGTTTTAATTCCCTCTACTGTCCCCTCAATATGTACTTCCAGTGTTTATTATATGTGAACATGGAGGCAAGCAGACTTAAGTGCTACCATCTTTAGGTCTGTCAACCTGAAGACAGTAACTTCCATTGTTTATCCCAGAATGGTTCATCTACCCAGGAGTCTAATATGTGTCAGGCAGTGTGTTAGGTGCTCAGGATACACCAGTGAACAAAAAGTGACAAAGATCCTTGCTTTCATGGAGCCTGTATTCTATCAGGGAACTCAGACCATAAGCTATGAACACGATGAGTAAAGAAAATGATCAAAGGAAGAAGAAAGAGGAAGGGAAGAAGGTTTATAAGATTAAACAGCGTTTTGAGATTAGATCTAATTGAGAAGGTGAGGTTGCTAATGGAGTTTGTTCTTTATTATTAGGCTCTCTTCCTGTGTCATATACTACTGTGAATGAACATCATGTCCCTCACCTCCATAGTCAGGGGATTGAATCGTTGTTCTGAGCAAATTATGAAATAACAATAATGGCTACATTTTCCTGTGACAGGAGCTTACCATGTGAAAGGCACTGGGCTGAGCAGCTTGCATAGTCTTTTCTCCTTTAAGCTTTACAACAGCCTTCGAAGATTGATGCTATCCTTCCTATTTATCAGATTACAGACCGAAGATTAGAGAAATTAAAGCATTTGCCGAAGCCCATGAGCTAGAAAGTAGCTGAGGCAGGAGCTGAGCACACAACTAGCCATTTTGCCTCCAACTGACAAATGAAGACAGTTGAGAACCACTCTTTTGAATGTTTCCCAAAACCAGTAGCTTAAAGAGCCAACACCATCCATTTTCACAAGAGAACAATTTAGTATCACAGCATGAGAGGGGCTACAGAGAACACTCAACACCTGCTCCCACATCCAGCATCTGATTCTTTTCAGACAGATGGTTCTCAGCCTCAGCGCAGGCTTTTATTGCCAGAAAAATACTTCCTTCACGTCCATCCTCTGTCTACTAATCCAGTTTCCTCTCATGTGAGCCTCAATGAAGCTAGAGCTCAACTTCTTTCCTGCCTCATAATTTTCCTTCGATATATATGAAGAGCCAAGCCTCCTCTATTCCCAATTGGCCTCAGCTCTGTCCACGTTCTGTAGCTGTTGTCTAGACATTATAATAACCAATCTCTTAAAGATGAAATCCTGGGTGTTTTCACATCAATAGCCCTGTAATCAACGTGCTGAATGCTTGTGGAGCATGACTAACCACTTATAAAAGAGCAAAGCGTGAGTCAGAGAACCCCACCAAAAATAATGCATTTGGCCTAATCTTGGCCTGATGCGGATTCAGACTTCTGAGTCATAAAGCTCATTAGGAAGGGGAATGATTTTGACTCTCATAAAGATTTTAGGGCAACACAGACTTAGGGTGGTATATTTAGGGTAGGCCACAGGATGAATTTTGGAGCGTAGGCAGATGACGTAAGGAGAGAATAATAATCTCGAAAAGAGAGGCTTTATTGCTTTCCTGTTCCCACCTTCTGCCATCAGGAGAAAAGCCTGATTTGGGGAAAGTCTCTTTATTTACTAGGAAAAGAAGGCTTTCGTGATTTGAGCAGGGGAAGGGATTTATTAGAAGCCATTTCTTTCTTCGGGCATGCTTAAAGCTTGCCGAGGGGCCCTCCAAAGCTTCCTCAGGTGTCTGTTTTTGAACAAAGCTGGCTGCTGCTTCTCACTGCCGAGAGGGGCTCCCTCATTAGAAAACTGCTCTGCTGTGGGAGAAACGTTACCTGCAGCCACCCCCTGACTCCCCTTCATCCTTCCTCCTTCCCCAGCTGGAGATAGAGGCCGAGGAGAGGAGCCCCTGGGCAGTAGAGGGAGCTAGAGAAAAGGGTGTGCCGTGGGGCAGAAGGTCAGCCTGCCATCTCCAGGAAATTTCAGAGAGGGAAGGGGAAGCTCACATTTCCTATGGAACTGCTCTGTTTCAGGTTCTGCATTAGAGTTTTTCACATCCATCATTGCACTTAATGCCCATAAAAACCTTGGAGGAAAACGAAAACATATCCCACTTTTATAAATGAGGATCTGAGGCTCAGAAAGCTCAAATCCAGTCATCTAGGAAGTTCACAATCTCACCCTCATAATGTGATTGTCATAGTAAGTGTGGTGCGTGACCTTTTTTGAAAGATCCCCCTCTCTCGGAGGCCACGTCCTTTCTTAACCAGCCCCTTGCTCTTGTACCCTCAGGCAGTTTGGGGGTTATGCCAAGGAAGCCGACTACGTAGCCCAAGCCGCCCAGCTACGCACCGCCCTGGAGGGCACAGCGACCTACCGGAGTGACATCTACTTCTGCACTGGGTACGACCCGCCTATGAAGCCCTATGGACGTCGCAATGAGGTCTGGCTGGTGAAGACATGAGTCGTTCAGAGCCAGCACTTCAGGGATGTGTGCTGGGTCCCCTCACTGGACGGGCAGGAGGGGCTTCGAACTGCAGCTTCAGCTCAACCGACTTTCCTTCAAAGCCGGTTACTGCCGACTTTCTGAAATAAGCATGTTCAATACACGAGGGCTCTTTTCCTCGTGGTGGGAAATACAGCGGAGATAGGCCCCAGCAGCATTTTCCCAGCTATCTGGGATAATTGATATTTTAAAATTATCGAATCTGTATTTCTGTGATTGAGGGGGGAATGTAATTTGTGTGTGATCTTTAATCTGTGATTCTTATAAGAGCTTTGTCTAAAAAGAAACAAAAAATAAAGTTATTTGACTTAAATAGCTAAGACAAATCCAAGTATAATTATTTCAAGATTCTACAATCCGTGGTTGCCAGAGGGGAAGGGATTGGAGGGCTGCGTGAAAAAGGAAGGGATTAAGTACAAATTTGTAGTTACAAAATAGTCACGGGGATGTAAAAGGACAGCATAGGGAAATTAGTCAACGATATTGTAATAACTATGTATAATGCCAGGTGGGTATTGGAAACATTGGGGGGAACACTTTGTAAAGGATATGATTGTCTAATCACTATGCTGTACATCTGAAACCAGTAGAAAACAATATTGAAAGTAAACTGCCATTGAAAAATAAAAAATGATTTTACCATCTTATACTAGTAGGTGATACAGTTATGAGTATAACTGATGGTGTTTACTGTGGCAGGAATCCGATATTTAGAATTCCAAAATCCTTCCGAATGTAAACCCAAAGATCCTGGGGTAGGAGGAGGACATGCACCAGACTCGGGGCCAAAAATGCAGCCGCAGGAGCCTTAGGTCATGTCAAGGAGTTTGAATTTTATCCTAAGAAAAATGACAAGTCAATGGCTTTGAGCAGGAACATGGTATCTTCATGTGTAAGAAGGAAAATTCTGTCTTCAATGTGGAAAATGGGTTGGAAGTAGATGGGACAAGAGGCAGGGAGGCCAATCACAGGATTCTAAGTAAAAGATGATGGAGGCCTCCATTCGGATCATGGCGTGGGGATGGGGAGAAGTGGACAGTTTGGAGAGAGAAATAGGATCAACAGGACCTGGTGAGCAGCAGTGAGTGAGATAAGGGAGCAGGGGTCAAAGTGCCCAGGATGGGGCTGCCACTCTCTGAGTAGGAAGCACAGGCGAGAAGCAGGTTGACTGGGGAACCGTGTCCACAGTGGTTATGTAGGCCTGTGGTTCATCTGAGTGACGCTATCTTGTGGGCAGCTGGAAGTATGTCTGCTGCTAAAAAGAGAAACCTAATAAAGATATATGGGTGACATCAGCAATACACAGACACTGCATGAATTATGGACCCTGTATGGAGTAAAGAGAGAAGAGAGCTGAGGGAAGAATCGGGAGGAACCCCAATTGTTAGAGGGGAACTGAGGAAAAGAGCCTGCCAATGATCTAAAAGAAACAACCAGTGGTATAGGAGGAAATCAGAACATTAAAAAGGAAGAGGTGCCCAGCGAGTGTTAAACTCCATCATGAGGTGCCAGGAAGCAAGTCCTCAATGATCTCCAGTTTATCTCCACTGCCACCATCCTAGGACACGTCACCATCTCTCTTCCCTGGACTCCTGCAGCGGCCTCCTGACTGCTCGCCACATCTCCACTCTCATCTCCCTTCGCTCCATTTTCTACCCAATATCCAGAGGGATCTTTGCTTAAAAACTCACTTTGCCCTCAGACTAAAAGACAAACTCCATTTTATGACCTGCCAGGCCTGTGAGCTTTGGCCCCTGACCACCTCTCCAATTCCTGTCTTTCAAATCTCTCCCTTACTATCCTCCAGCCGCAGTGAGCTTGTACTTCCTTGAGCGCACTTAGCTCTTTTGGCCTTTTCACTAGCTGTTAAGTTTGCCTGAAACCCTTTTTACTTCCTTTGTGAATGGCAAGGTCTTCTCATCCTACAGGTCCTAACTTTACCTCCTTCTCCTCCAAGAGACTTTTCATGACCCCTGATCTAAAGTGGGTCCCCCTTAGAGTTCTCTGTTATAGCATTACTTTTTTATGTCATAACGCAAACCACCCTTTGTAATTTTTGGACTTATTTCTTTCCTTTTTTTCTGTGCCTCACACTGATTATGTTTGATAAGAATGAGCCCCATACCTGCTTTCTTCTTCATTATACCCCTAGCACCCAGCTCGGGGTCATATATCATTTAGGAATGAATTAAACTGTAACAGGAAACTGAACCAACAGTAGCTTAACCTACTAAGGTTTTATTTTCTTGCATAGCAAGAAATCTAGAGGTAGATTTAGTGGCTACATGATTACATCTCTGCACTTGCCTTCTTCTTTCCCTCATGGCTGCAGGATGGCTGGTGCAGCTCCTGCCATCTCATCCATGTTCATTCAAGTCAGGGAAAAGGGGAGAGGAGGAAAAGCTGTACCAGTTGCATCTGTCTCATTTTTTGAAGAAACAAAAGAGTTCCCAGAAGTTCCCCCAGAAGATTTCCATTTACCTCTAATGTTCTAGAACTGACACTGCAGTGGAGATGGGAAAGTGTATGTGTTTGGTTTTCCAGCCACTCCAGTGGGGAGCAGCAAAGGTGAATGATATTCAGAATGGCTGTAGGGCAGTTAATCTACAGTGATTTCTGCAATGGGACCGTGAGTAGGTATGTACACCTTGAGTCAAGAGTTTGGAAGGTGAGAATTGGGGGACAGCTGGAGAGACTGACTGAGGCCGGATTGCACAGAATCTTAAAGGTTTTAGTTCTACATTCTAACTTCTGAGCCAATGCAAATGGATCAGGAGCACCGAATACTCTCTCTTCCCAGTGTCTTCTGCTCCCCCCATCTCTCCTCTCTCCCTCTATGAAAATCCAAAACAGCCCAGCCAGTGGATTGAGCATCGTCCTATGCATAAGAGGTTACTGATTTGTTCAATTCCCTGTCAGGGCACATGCTGGGTTGCAGGCTAGATCCCCAGAAGGGAGCATGTAGGAGGCAGCCTATCAATGTTTCTCTCTCTCATGGATGTTTCTATCTCTATCTCTCTCCCTTTCCCTTCCTCTCTCTCTAAAATCAATTTTAAAAATTTAAAAAAGAAAGGAAGGAAGGAAGGAAGGAAGGAAGGAAGGAAGGAAGGAAGGAAGGAAGGAAGGAAGGAAGGAAAATCCAAAACAGTGGAACATTCTCAAGGTGAAAAAGGAAGTGGTTGTCAGTCCCCTCCCCCACAGTGAGGACATAGGATTGACTGGATAGTGTGGATATAGTGATTAAGAAAAAAGAGGGGCCTTGCTGAAACCAGTTTGGCTCAGTGGGTGGAGCGTCGGCCTGCGGACTGAAGGGTCCCAGGTTCGATTCCAGTCAAGGGCATGTACCTTGGTTGTGGGTACATCCCCAGTAGGGGGTGTACAGGAGGCAGCTGATCGATGTTTCTCTCTCATCATCGATGTTTCTAACTCTCTATCCCTCTCTCTTCCTCTCTGTAAAAAATCAATAAAATATATTAAAAAAAAAAAAAAAAAGAAAAAAGAGGGGCCTTGCTGAAACCAGTTTGGCTCAGTGGATAGAGCGTTGGCCTGCAGACTGAAAGGTCCCAGGTTCGATTCCAGTCAAGGGCACGTACCTTGGTTGCGGGCACATCCCCAGTAAGGGGGTGTGCAGGAGGCAGCTGATCGATGTTTCTCTCTCATCGATGTTTCTAGCTCTCCATCTCTCTCCCTTCCTCTCTGTAAAAAATCAATAAAATATATTTTTTTAAAAAAGAAAGAAAAAAGAGGGGCCCTAGCCAGTTTGGCTCAATGGATAGAGTGTTGGCCCACAGACGGAAGGGTCCCAGGTTTGATTCTAGTCAAGGACACATACCTCAGTTGCAGGCTTGAGCATGTGTAGGAGGCAACCATTTGATGTGTCTCTCTCACATTGATGTTTCTCTCTGTCTCTCCCCCTCCCTTCCACCCTCTAAAAACCAATGGAAAAATATCCTTTGGTAGGATTTTAAAAGAAGAAAGAAAGGAAAAAGAGGGACAGGAGCTAAGGAAATAAGTTGTTTATCCTCATTCTGGATTCAACAATGAAAAACAGAACCACAGAGACCAGGTTTGCTAATTGCCAATCGATGGACCAGTAAAGCAATCTCTCTCCCTTACTCCAACCCATTCTTTTGTCAATAGCTTTCCCAAAATAAATGTTGATAAAAAGACCACCCTGTGGTCCCATCTCACTCCTCCTCTCCCCAGAGTCTGGAGTAGAGCATATGGCCCGCTGTTTAGATTGTTGTATAATTAAGTTGGAAAACAATCAGCAGTAGAGTACAGATATCAACAAATATCCAGACTAGGTTCTGGGGTTACTGCTCAGGATGACGGGCTTAATGCTGCAGCCTCTCCGGAACTGCTTACATAAGGATGCTCCGCCTTCTGCCCGAAGCCATCTTCCAGTGACATTAATCCCCTTGTACATTTTGTAAGCAACACCCAGTAGACTGTTGTCCTGCATGCAGCGCAGCACAATACCACATTGTCCTGCGCCTGTGAGTGTTTAAGGGCCACCAGGTGATTGTGTGTATAAACACTGTGGAACCCTTGGCTGAGCTCAGGGAGTTGGTCACCACTTGTTTAAGGAAGACCTCCCTCATTTACATTTGGCTTCTCCACTCCTGAGTAATGGCACTTTGATCTTTGAGCACAGTAATTAAAGCTTCACAGCATGCCACATTGATGGGTATTTATTTGGTTGAATGCCATGGATTTTGCCTTAGAATCTGTTATTCTTGACTAGTTCTAGTGTGTGTGTTTTTTCTTTAGAAATATTTTGTTTCTATAGCAACCATCATTCTAGGAATTTGGGGAAACACCCAAGCAATATCCAGAAATGCAGAATCAAGAATCAATTCATGTCAAGTGGGAATTCCAGAGCCGACTGAAGGTGTGGTAGGAATTGATGTGGGCTGTGTAGACCTACCTCATAATCAAACTTCAGGTAGAACATGAATTAAGTTTTCCCTGGCAATGAATTAATTAGACTTTCATCAAAAACTCATTTTATGAGCGGGCTCAAATCCCAGCCTCTTCTCTTATCATGCTTCATCCTCCCTCCTGGGTTCCTTTTCCTCTAGTATCACGAGAATAAATGCTTGTTCCCCTAAGGCACTCCTCACCTCCCCACTCCAAGCCTTTGCTCACACTGCTCACACACCTTGAATCCCCTCATGCCTGCCTGTCCATCCTCTACCCATCCCTCGAGTCCCACCCCCAGAGTCTTTGAATTCTTCCCTGATCCCTCCAGTCACACCCCACTTCCTCTTTGTTTTACGGTCCCCACATCACCCCTAGAGGATAAAGATATGTGCACAGTAGATGCTCAGTCTTATTAATGTAGATTAGTTTTAAAACTTACTAATTTAAAAAATAAGAGATATTGATAGCTCACATTTATTTTTTTAAATATATTTTTATTGATTTTTTACAGAGAGGAAGAGAGAGGGATAGAGAGTTAGAAACATCGATCAGCTGCCTCTTGCACACCCCCTACTGGGGATGTGCCCGCAACCAAGGTACATGCCCCTGTCCGGAATTGAACCTGGGACCCTTGAGTCCACAGGCCGACGCTCTATCCACTGAGCCAAACCAGTTTCGGCTGATAGCTCACATTTATTGAGCATTCACCCTGTCCCAGGCACTATGCAAACTCATTCCATGAACTGCCTTATTTATTTGATACAATAACCCTAACAGGTAGTCACAGGCACTGTATTCTCTACCCCATTTACAGATTAACTGGGGCAGCTCAGCAGGTTCATTAACATGCTCCAGGCTACACAGATGGTACATGACAAAGCCAGAATTTGAACTCAGACAGTTTAACTCCAGAACCAAATACTACTAAACACTCAGTTCAGTGTCTGGTTTCCTTGTCTGGCAAGAAAGGAAATGAGGCAGAATGTGACTCTACAAGTGAGTACACTGGGTGGATGCTCCCTCCTCCCTGTAGAAGTTATTTTGAGGCTCAGCCAAGGTGGCAGTGATATAATCCTATATCCCTAGGGTGTATGCTGCAGAAATAGCACAGCTACCCAACAGCCACCTACATGCCACCTGTTAGATCCGCAGCCCTGTCTATCTTTTCTCCCTTTCCCTCTCTAGTTTAAAATTCAGCTAAAAGAAGGTCTTATGCCACCAATAAAAACACAGGACCATTTCCCCTCCTTAAATAAAATAATGTTTATGAAAAATGTTTAAATATATAATGTGTGCTTGTAATCATGTTGTCTCTGCTCTCATTTTAGAGCCCTTTCTATGGGCTAACAGATTGTGGGTGTTCGCCCTGTGTTTTATGAGTGGGGGGACCTAAGCTAGAAGCAGAGCCCAGTGGAGGCTCAACCATTTGAGGAATCAAGAGGAACTTTCAGCACTTGGATGTCTCCTCAAGGGCTTCATGAAGGAAGTGGAGCTCAGGGAACTGATTTCATTCCTAGAAGAGGCTCGATGGCCATTAGAGAACTCCATCCTTTCATTCCATTCACTCTATTCATCCACATTTACTTCCTCTGAAATGGATCTCCATTCGCAAAATTCAGCAGGTGCATTTTTTGTCTTTATCAGGTTAGTTGGCTTCTCTGACTCCTCTGTACCCCTTGACACTAAGACCGCTTCTTCTTTCTCCTTTGTGTTCCTCCTTTGGCACCTGTGACCTGTCATTCTCCAGGTGCACCTACTTCCAACTATTCCCCTACTTCCTTCATAGTCTTCTCTCTCTATGCCCAGCCCTTAAATGTTGGTGTTCTCTGGGGGACATACTCTATCCTCTATCATATCACATCACTCTCCCAAGATGAGCCCATCAAGGACGATGCAGATTATGCCCATAAGTTCTGTGACATCCAGGTCCTGGTGACTCCCAAGGATTCTTTTCCAGCCCACCTCTCTTCCTGACTTCATTTTTTTCTACATACCATCTCCTTTCAAAATGTGACCTTCAGGCATGCAGAATTAAGAAATGGGTCCATTGCTAAGACATACACTGAATAGTCCCTCCCTTAGTGACACAAACAAATAACTAAAGCTTTGAAATTATCATTCATGAGGGCTCATAAGGAATTGATAAGATTCATTCTCTTTTTTTTTGGGGGGGGGTCTCTTTCCAGTAGAAAAGGAGGTGAAAGTATTAATTTATTCTTCAAGTTACACATAACTCAGAATACATAGATTTCGATGACTTGTCAGCATATCTCCCCAATTAAATGTGATTTTCTCAAGTGCTGATATTTAGTATTATGGATTTTCCCACTCTCAGTTCCCAGCAGAATACTAGTTCACAACCAAAAAAAAAGCTCAGTGTATGATTGTGGGAGGAAATAAATGAATGAATGTGTTTCCCAGTTCATGCAACTGCTGAAACCTCACTGGGAAATGAGGATGAAGAGGGCTAGCCTGTCTGCCTGTGTGCCACACAGCTTGGCACGTGTCTAGGAGGCCAACAGGAACCTGGCACATAAAGAAAAGTAGAAAAAGACAGAAGTACGTCTGTAAGTCCCACATGTTATGACCCACTTGGCATAGTCAGGCAAGTAATTCACAGATATCTCAGACTTGACATGTCCAACACTGAATTCTTACTTCAGACTCTTCCATCCCCCAAAATATTTTTCTCCCTCAATCTTCCTCGTCTCTCTAAATAGCACCACCATTCACCTACTTGCTCAAGGCAAAACTCTGGAAATCATCTTAAGGAGAGACAGAGTTTCCCTGTTTCCTGGATGGTCCTCCCCTGTGCAGCTATCATCTGAGATCAGAATGTTTCTCTTGCCAATGAGACCATTCACCCCACCTTGGACAGCCCTCCTGTGAAATTGATCAGTTGGCCAGTTCTTTTCTGTCTCCTCCCAACTTCTCTTACTTAAAATGAAGGGGTGGGTGGGGCAGAGAGGGATCCTCCCAGAGCACAGGCCCACAGTGCCTCCAGCCATGCCTGGCCAAGAGTGAGAGTTTAGAAGACCACAGGCATTTTGCTACCCTCTGTGTCTTTCTTCCCTGTTAACCCTGGTTTGCCTGTGCTTGGCCCCACTCTCCAACTTAACACATTCTTGGATTTCATCTCATCATTCATTCATTTCATAAATATTCATCGAGCCCCTATAATATGCCAGGCATTGTTCTGGGGATTAGATTTACCAGTGAACAAAACAGACAAAGACCCATTCTTGTAGAATAGGGGATATAGATAGTACACAATAGGCATAATAAATTGTTTATTACTTTGTGTTTTCAAAAGTAATAAATGCTATGGCAGAATTAAAAAGCAGAGCAGGATAAGAAAATAGACAGGGTTCAAGAGTATGGGGTGGAGACTGTGGTGTGAAATTTTTACTAGTGTGGTCAGGGAAGACCGCATAGAGAACAAAGATTTGAAAGGAGTGAGTGAGTTAGCCATGTGGGTATCTGGGGAGAAAATATTATAGGCAGAGAAACAGCCAGTGCAAAGGCCCCAAGACAAGGTGAGCCTATGTGATTGAGTGACAAGTCAGAGAGGCTGAAGTTGGGTGAGCACAAAAGGAGATCAGAGAGGTAATGGGAAGGGCCAGGTCATTTAAGTCCTTTGAGGCCACTTTCAAGACTTGGACTTTTCCTCTATATAAAGTGGAGACACCCATTACAGGATTAGAAGCAGAGAAGTGACATAATTAAACCCAGCTTTTCAAAGGATCCCTCTGGCAACTATATTGATTGTACACTGTAAGAGCTTCAGGTTGGGATTGGGATAGGAGGACAAGCAGACAGCCAGTTCGTAGGAGTCTACTGCAGCAATGCAATCAAGAGATGACAGTTACAGGACCCAGGTGGTGACATTACAGTGGTGAGAAGTGATCAGAGTCTGTATACGAGTATGTATTTTCAAGGTAG
The DNA here is from genome assembly GCF_027574615.1 of Eptesicus fuscus. Taxonomy (NCBI): domain Eukaryota; kingdom Metazoa; phylum Chordata; class Mammalia; order Chiroptera; family Vespertilionidae; genus Eptesicus; species Eptesicus fuscus. The sequence goes on from NC_072479.1 coordinate 83,531,133, forward strand.
AACCAACAGGATTTCCTGTTAGACTGTATTCCGGGTGAATGAAAAAGTCAAGATGACTCCAGGATTTTTTAGTTGAGCAACTGAAGGATGAATTTGCTATAAACTGAGATATGGACAGCTCCTTGTGGAGCAGGTTTGGAGGTATCATGAACCTAGTTCCCTTCATTCTTCTTCTCCCAACCACCTGCAAGACAGAGATTCCACTTCCAAAGTGTTTTGAATCTTACTGGCTCTGTCCATCACCTTTTGGTGTACCAGATGACACTCCAACCAACTGAGCTACACCAGCCTGGGCCATAATGTCTTTTAATCATTCTTCAGTATAAACATTAAATTCACTTATTCTCTTCTTTGTTCACCAAGTTCAATTCAATTTTTGACTGAGTTTTGAAATGCAAATAGATCGTTTATTCAAATGTCTTTCTTTACAGTTTCAGCTTTTCCTCTAAAAAGTAATGATTGTGACTGAGAGAAAAGTGAGTTATAATAATATCTCTAATGTTATTTTATTCAAACTGACTTTATAATGTTCCCTTCTATGTGTTATAATAATATTGGGAACATACAGCAGCAAAAATTATTACATTTATTGGAAAAATGTAAAGACTTTGGAATGAACATCCTTTCAATGGAATGCCGGTGCCGCTGGGGTTATCTGATCCTATATGGATGTGTGCCTTTGGCTTTGACTAGGCTTTTTAGAACTCCATAGAAATAGATGTTAACCTGTAGAACACTCACAGCAATCCTAATAATTCTTACATGTAAATATGTATATAAATTCTGAAGGTTCAGTTGAACAGCTGGAACAAGAGGATCCATTTCCCAGAGGGCATTTCCATTGCCATGTCCAGTGCTTTGGCGAGGATGGCTGAAAGGCTGGGCTCCGCTGGTGCTGTTGACTGAAGTACCTACGTGTGTGTGGTCTCTTGTGTGGCTCAGGATTCTCAGAGCATGACAGCTGTGTCTCAGGAGATAGCATCTGGAGACCAAGTATCCCAAAGGAGCAAGGCAAAAGCTGTGAGGCTTGTTTTGACCTAGTCTCAGGACTCATGCATCATCACTTCCACAACAGTTTACGGTTTATAAGAGAGTCACTGAAGCCAGCCAAGATTCAAGTCTAGGGGAATTCGACCCCTGATGGGAGGAATCTCAGATAATCACAGCCATTTTTAAAAACTTCCACTTCTTTTGGAATCGTTGAATGTGTTTGACATGTTAAAATATATCACAGTTTTCTCCCAAAATTGTAGTTAAGAATGCCCAAGAATTATCTAAGTATGCACTTTTATTACCCATATATCATGTCCAAAAATATTTGCCAAATGAGAGTCTTTTCCAAATCAAGAAATCGAATTTTATGTATCGTGCTTAGCTTAATACTTTACCTTATAACAACCAGCAATTCCACCATGAATACTAAGTGGATATAGTCAGCTCCAACATCTGAACAAAATATTTCTAAAAGTTGTGCTCACTGACATCTCATCTGATTTCAATAAATCCATGAGGTTCAACTAAAATTTATTTAGGTGCCAAAGCTTCGTGATGAATAAACCATGGTTGTTAGTCATTTTGAACAATTTTTAATAACTGCCATATTTTCTGGTCATATTTGTCATCCAAGCTTATAATCCCTTTATAAATTTTTCCAGTTTTGTTGTCCAAGCTTGTAATCCCTTTACAATTAAATAATATTGAATCAACAACAATGCACTTTTCCAACTTGGAGATCATACCTAATCCAATTGTGAATAAAATTAAATTTAAACATACAAAAAATCTTCTGTAAAAACTATATCACTCACATCTGATCTAACTGCAGATATTGACAACTGATAGCATCAGTGCTTTCATTAAGTTGAATCACAAAATCTATATCAGATTGTAACTGTGTTAAAACATCGCTTTTCAAATAAGTCACAGGTATGTAATGTACAGCACAGAAAAAATAGGCAATATTATCATAATAACTTTGTATGGTGGCAGATAGTTACTAGACTTACTGTGGTGATCACATCATAAGGAATATAAATGTCAGATCACTATGTTGTACACCTGAAACTAATGTAATATTGCATGTTAACTATACTGTCATAAAATGGCTTTCCTATATTCTGTAGTTGTACAGATTTGATAAGATATTATGGTACTAGTATAAGGTGAGCAGACAGTCCCGATTTTTAACAATTTGTCCCGTGTCCCGCAGCGTTTTAAAAAAGTCCCGATTTTTGGAAAGAATGCACAACAAGCTAGGGAACTGCGGGAGAAGGGGAAGGGAATAGACGGTTTTCAGCGGCCATGTGGCTATTTAGCCAGGATATGAGTTTTATATTATTTTTGTTAATTTTATAATGTTAAACTTTAATAATAACAAATAATTGTTGAGAACTGATTATCGAGAACTGCTTATCAAAGTTCGCATTGTTGATCAGTTGTTAGAATTCGACCACCATTGTTTGGACTTAATGAACAATGGCATTTTTTGGGATTGGCAACAACGAAAACATTTTGTAACTGTCTCTCAGACGATACACATCGTACTGCGTGCTAGTAAGCTAGTTACACAAATCAGCTATTCAGATAATTTAGGTAAGTAATTTATTTATTTATTTCATAAATATATAAATTTTCTTGAATTTAGCAGACAGTACTCGTATTATTTATATTTTATAGTGGCGGCAAAAAGTCTAGTGCCGGCCTTGAAAGTGACACTTATGACTTACGTTACGGCAAATTCAGAGGAAAAATAATACAAGTTAGTACTGTTATTATTTAGAAAGAAATATAGGATTAAAATAATTTTTAAAATATAGTTACTTTATAACAATCAAATTAATTTAATTTATAAACTAACAATAAAATATGTTCATGTAATTATGTACCTACTTACTGTGTTTTTAAGCAATATGTATATAATAATTTATGATATAATTTTAAATTATTTTTTTTAGATTTTTAACATAATGAGTAAGAAAAGAGGATGCAAATTCAACGATGATCTAAGAAGTGAATTTCCTTTTATTAAAAAAAACAAAAGCGATTACAATATAGACCAAATTTTTAATCAAGAACCCCCCCCCGCCCCGCCCGGGCCGAAACCGGTTTGGCTCAGTGGATAGAGCGTCGGCCTGCAGACTCAAGGGTCCCAGGTTCGATTCCCGGTCAAGGGCATGTACCTTGGTTGCGGGCACATCCCCAGTGGGAGGTGTGCAAGAGGCAGCTGATCGATGTTTCTCTCTCATCGATGTTTCTAACTCTCTATCCCTCTCTCTTCCTCTCTGTAAAAAATCAATAAAATATATTTAAAAAAAAAGACACACTCACCCCCACCCAGTCAATGGTGTCCCGCTTTACCAATGTTAAAATCTGGTCACCTTATACTAGTATATTAAGAGATATATTAAATTTGTCAGCTGATTCATCATTGTATCATCAATATCATATGTATTGTTCCATTCATCCTGGAAGAATAATTTTTAACAGCTGTGTGACCCATTTTTGTTTTGCCACCTAATACACTACTAAATTATTATAAAGCTTTTTTATTAATAGTAGATGACAACTTTCTTTGGAAACATGTGAGGGACTTACTGATAGGATACCATGTTGTTTCTCCAGGTGTGTTTTTCATTTTGAAGATTTTAAGTTTTCATTTATAAAATTTTCATTATAAATTATACTAGAGGCCCAGTGCATGAAATTCGTGCAGGGGGGGGGGCGGGGGGGCGGGGGGGATCCCCTCAGCCCAGCCTGCACTCTCTCCAATCCGGGACTGCTGGCTCCTAACTGCTCACCTGCCTGCCTGCTTGATCACCCCTAACTGCCCATCCGCCAGCCTAGTCTCCCCTTACTGCCTCCCTGGTGGCCTGGTCATCCCCAACTGCCCCCCTCTGCCGGCCTGGTCACCGTAACTGCCCCCCCTGCCAGCCTGGTTGCCCACAACTACCCCCTGCCAGCCTGGTCATCCCCAACTGCCCCCCCTGCCAGCCTGGTCACGCCTCACTGCCCCCCTCTGCTGGCCTGGTCACCCCTCACTTCCCCCCTTGCTGGCCTGGTTACACCACACAGCCTGCTGTTCAGTTGTTTGGTCATCCCTCACTAACCCCCTAACAGCCTTGTCATCCCTCACTGCCCCCCTCTAACGACCTGGTTGCCCTTCACTGCCCCCCCTGCCATCCTGGTTGCCCCACACAGCCTGCTGCTCATTTGGTTGTACCTCACTAACCCCCCTGCTGACCTGGTCACCCCACGCAGCCTGCTGCTCAGTCATTTGGTCACCCCTCACTAACCCTCCTGCTGGCCTTGTCACCCCACTCAGCCTGTTCAGTTGTCCATTCGGTTGTTTCAGTTGTGACGGCCCCTGGCTCTTTATATATATGGATGCTGTCTGTCATTTTATTAAGCTTTGCATATTTTAGTAAGTCACATTTAAATAATATTTATTATAAGGGTCTTTTCCTTTTTATAATGCAGCCCAAATAAAATCAAAATTTTTATTAGTTAACATTTTTCTCACTATTGTTGTATTTACACTTCCAGATTCAACAATTGACCTTGAACATGCCTCTATACTTTTCACACCATCTGCTTTCCTCTAATAATGATAAAACAACCCAATATAAGAACAATGTATACTACTTCACTCAAAATATTATAATAGTCACAAACTGGAAAAAAAATATTAGAAAACTTTCTTTCCAAAAAATATCCTGAACATTCATAAATGACACCCAGTCTTGACGATTTGCTGATCCAGATAAAACACTGAGGTTCTTTGCAACCAACTGCACATTACATAATATACAATTCAATGGAACAATGTTTACATCCTGATATAATATTGATCAAATTAACCACCATATATCAGAAAATTGAATTAATGCCCATGCCAGCTACCTAATTTGCAGGGCCCAGTGCAAATGAAAATGTGACACCCTGGCTAGACATGCTTATGTTAATCCATTTTTCCAAGGGCCCACTACCCAACCCATGATGGACAGGTGACCCCAGAGGGAATGTGGCAGCATCCATGAGGCAGAGGCAGAAAGGGGAGATGGGGTAACTCAGGGCACCAAAGGGTAGCATGGAGTGGATGCCAAGAAATTGTGTCAGGGAGGCTGGGAGGCACTGGAGGCAGGATCACACATGGGCCAAGGCTCTCAGCCCCTGCACATGCTCCACTGTCCCATCTGACTCCACTTACAAAACACAAACTCAGAGATAAAATTATTAAGAATTTCAAGATGATGACCACAGAGCATTAGACTCCAAGCACAGGATCCTTCTGAGTGGGGGGCCCTGAACAGCTGCACTGGTCACACCCCCACAAAGCCAGCCTTGGAAATGACTGTGAACAAAAAAGCAAATGATGTGTTCCTGGCCAGTACACCCCATTTCACACGGCCAGGCTGCACATGGCCAGTCATGACAGCTGCAGGATTTGTCGCAGAATGAAGAATATCTGATGCACTCTCTCTCATAATCTATTCTTTTCTGGGTTTGTTTGTTTTGTTTTTGGGTGGGGTTTTTTCTTGTTTTTTGTTTTTTGGTATTGAACTCTATCTTTTTATTTTTCAACTAGTGCACAAAATTTGTGCACATTAAAAGGGAATTAATTAGAGAAAATATTTTAATATTGCTATTTGCCCTTTCTCTATAATAGAAGTGTCAGAGATGAAAGAAAATTAGTAAAATGTATATGAAAATCTTCCTCCTGTCAGGGTCTGGGGCACGTCACGGGAACCAAAGTCAAGTCCCCGCCCACCCACGTGTGCCTCGAAATCGCGTGAGACCCAGACACGGCCGGCCCCACCCCCGTCAAGCCTTGCCAGGTGGGGGGTGCGGCCTGAAGTCACCCGGCCCAGGCCAGGGGGTGCAGCCTGAGGTCCCCTGTCAAGCCCCACGGGCGGGAGGGCACAGCCTCAGGTCCCCTGGCCCAGCGCCGGGGCGGGGTGCACAGTCTGAGTTCCCCTGGCCCAGGCCAGGACGGGGGGCATGCCTTGAGGTCCCCTGTCAAGCCCCACAGGCAGGAGGCACAGCCTGAGGTCCCCTGGCCCGGCGCTGGGGCGAGGGGCACGGCCTGAGGTCCCCCAGCCTGGTGCCGGGGCGGCGGGCGCAGCCTGAGGTTCCCTGTCAAGCCCCACCAGGCAGGGGCGCAGCCTCAGGTCCCCTGCCCCGGCCCAGCGCCACGCAGCCTCAGGTCTCTGCTGATTGCTCATTAAGGCTCGTTACAGGAACTCGGCCTCCTCTGTGGGCACAGCCATCTTGTGTTACAGAATTCCTGCCTCCGCTGTGGGCACAGCCATCTTGTTACAGTGTGATGGTCAATTTGCATATTCCTCTTTATTAGATAGTATTAACCGTTGACATACAACATTATATTAGTTTCAGGTGTACAACATAGTGATTATACATTTATATAACTTATGAAGTGAGCACCCCAATAAGTCTAGTACCCATCTGACACCATACATAGTTATTGCAATATTAGAGGCCCAATGCATGAAATTTATGCAAGGGGCTTGGCCCTCGCATCCACGGAGGCTTGCCTCAGCCCTCACAGCCCCGGCTTCGTCCAGAAGGAAGTCCGGAAGGTCATTCGGCTGTTCAGTCTAATTAGCATATTACACTTTTATTATTATAGATTATTAAGTATATTCCCTACTCTGAACTTTACATACTGTAACTATTTTTTTCCAATTACAGTTTACTTTCAACATTATTTTGTATTAAAAAGAGAATATTATTTTGTATTCATTTCAGGTATACAGCACAGTGGTTCTTTTTTTCTTTCTTTATAATTATGACCCACGTGTCCTCCTGAGGTATTCCTCCTGGCAGCAAGAATGTGACCAGGTAACAAATATAAAGAAAGAAAGAAAAAAAAACACAACAATGTGACCAGCAACCCTGGCTGCTCCTCTACCTTTCCACATGTTTGCTACATTGCTTCATTTCTCTGGCCCTCTGCTTCCTTATTATTTAATTCCTCATGTAATAAAGTTGGCTTTCTTATTATGAATTATTAATGAAAGGGTTAGGACGGGTGACCTCTAACATTTCCTTCAGCTCTGTTTCTGGGAGAAGGAAACAACACAAATAGGTGTTTGACAAAAGGCATTTGACCTCTTGACTGTTTCATCTCCATTTTTAATGGACTCGTGGTAATCGATACACTTTGATTCATCAAAGCCATATCTGAACTGTTTGGTGTGATGTTGTTGCCACACAAAAGCCAAAAGAAATGAGGTGTGCGTGATGTGGAGGTGTGTAGGCAAAAGGAGGCCTCGTTTCCTTAAGGCCGAGCAGCACCGGGTTAATTCTAGCACCCCAGGTGTTTAAGTAACAATAATTAGTACCTAAGACACGTTCTTTTATCTCAGGTATTCAAAGGCCTTTGTGTCATTAACCCATTAATCCCCCTGCCTCAAGCACTCAGGTCAGGAGGAATCTCCTCAGAAGACAGGCTGGCCAGAACATCACAACAGGGAGGAATGGCTGACTAACTAGAGGGGCTGGGAGGAGGGAAAAGGTCACCAAAATAATTCTCTTGGAAGCATTAAGTGGGAAATCCTCTCTTGGCCTACTGACTACTATTTAACCACTCACTAGGCTTTTTAAGTGAATTTGCATGGATGTCACATTTCATGATCTAGAAAATCCCTTTATCCTTTAATGTAAACTTTGGATTAGCCTTTACAGCTTCAGTCTGACCACAATTATTCCTAAAGCAAGTAAAGGGGAGGACTTGCCTCCCTAGAATATTCTTCTCTCAAAGGGAAAGAAAAAAAAAAAAAAAAAATGGCTTTTTAAAGTTAAGCCATCTCTAAAATAGAACCACCCCACTTCAGAGCGACTTTGGGGTCAGTTAAGGTCCTGACTTATTTAAGGTGGGTTTCATTAAAAAGCATCTGTTGGAAAAGCACACTGATGAAAAGTACCTTCACAAGGCCTGGGATGCTATCATGAGGATCCTTCAATTAAACAATCTGTCCACCACGTAGGAGGTACTCCACTTGGGGCCAGGTGCTATGGGTGCATAAAATGTGGAACTTGACCCCTAAGCACCTATATATCTAATCAAGAGGATTCGGCTAATACAAATAAAATAAATTAATAAATGTAGTTACTATTTTTAATACATTTATTTTATTAATAAATTAATTAATGCAAATAAAAGAGGCAGAAAATATGGTTTCTTTCATTTTGAACAGCTAGACCCTATGTGCTTGCTTGTTGAGTTCACAGAGGGAGAGGACAAATGAGTGCTGGAGTGATCAGGAAGGCAGGAAAGTTCATAGAAGAGAGAGGATGAGCTAGATCTTTTTTTATTTATTTTTTATTTTTTTAATCCTCACCCGAGGATATTTTTCTATTGATTTTTAGGGAGAGTGGAAGAGAGACAGAAAGACAGAGAGAAATATCGATGTGGGAGAAACACATCGATTGGTTGCCTCCTGCACACGCCCTGATCAGGGCCCAGGCTGGGGAGGAGCCTGCAACTGAGGTACATGCCCTTGACTGGAATCAAACCACAGGCCCACACTCTACCCACTGAGCCAAACCGGCTAGGGCTGAGCTAGATTTTAAAGGTAGGAAAAGTATTTGGGTAGGAAACAGGATCAATGTGAATAAAGCACAAAGGGTAAGTAGGAATAAAGCAAAGGCAGTCCAGGTCAGGTACAACATCAAAGAGAAGGCAAGCAGATGGGAGCTTGCTTACTTGGGAGGCAGTGGGAAAACCAACCTGGATAAACCACAGGGCCAGGAGACCTGAAAGAAATATGGATGAGAAAGGTAGGGCCAGGTCACAGAGCAACTTGAAACCAGACTAACAGGTACTGATTTGGGGTCTTCAGACGTCTCTGTCAAACTACAAATATCCAGGAAAAGAACCAAGGAGTACATTGGGAGCAGGGGTGGAGGGTTGAGGAGGGGGCCCATAGCCAGTATAGGTGGGACACGGTAGTGTGTGTTCTACTGTATGTGACCACAAGAGAAAAGAAATATGATCTGCCAACATCAGCTGGTAACTTTCAGTTTTGGGTTCTATCTTGGGCCCTAGGAATGCCCAGTAGACTGAGAGCCAGAACAAATACATCTGATACAGGGTAAGGAGAAGAGGGAGAGAACTTAAGCCAAAGCCCACACTTGATGGACAGCCAAGACTTGAGCAAGGATTTCTAAAAGAGAGTAGCAGAGAAGACAAATTTCCCCCAATTCACAATTTTGCCAATGACTGGCCCTTTAAATGCACATACTCTCTTTCTGGCCCAGTAAAAGTTTTATTCCTTTGTTGAATGGATGCTCTTTGGATCTTACAATCAAAATCAAGATCTGAGGAAGACTCTGGAGACAGCTTTGCAGGAAGTAGGTCAGGAGAAGAATGAAGGGTCCTCATGTAAGACCAACTAAAGGCCTCTCTCAGCTTCCAGAACACATTGGAGTATCTGGGGAGCAAGCAGTCATTCCTAAGTTCACTCCCCCTTCAGGACCTCTCGAAGGCCAAGGTGCCTTGAGTGAGCAGTGGAGTGGAAAATAATTGTTATCACCAAAGAAGTCTCTGTAGAAAAGTTGCTGTGAAACTGGAATAGGTGTGTCTTTCTGACCTTCCGGGTTTTTTTATAGGCACTGCAGGAATCTGAGTGAGGGCCTCAGTCCTTCCGCCCATTTGGGGAGAGAATAAAGAAGCTGAGGTTGTCTCCTTCTTACTCATTGGCAGTTACAACCTCGCAGTCACCAGAGCCTCAGCTTCCAGCGTGGACACAGAGAAGGTAAGTCGGAATGAAGGGGCCATGCCTCAGCTATAAACCTGGGTCACTCCAGCCATCTGGCTTGGGAATAACTGAAGAGGAGGCGAGCTAGGAGTATTCGATTGCAAGGTACTTTTTTCCAAATGAATATGCGGAATTTTTTTCCTAGAAAACCTCTGTTAAGACATAGATTCTGGTGATAAACTACCCAAAAAGTTATTTAAAGACAGGGACCATGTTGTATCATTCTTTGACAAACAAATAGTAGATATTGAACAATAACATGATGCATTGAATTGACTTGAATTTAAAGAAGAAACAGTCATTAATATTACTAGGAAAAATCACCTGTCTGTCTCCTTCAAGCAGTGCATCAGTGTCTTAGTGATCCAATGATCTATTAATGTCAACAGCCCTTGTCCTGGAGCCTGATTTATCTGGAATCCTATAGATCATGCATATCTTGTCAAACACACCAATTTATGAAAAAGATTCTGCATTAACTTCAAAAATCCTTGTAACAGAGAAATTGTAACATAGAAATGGATGGATTATCTGGAAAGACTGTTCTGTTCTTCCCGGAAGGATAGAGCTAGGATAGTTTTGAGGGTTTGATAGTTTGGGGGCTATTTCATTTAATACGTCTTTATTTTAGACTGAGAGACATTATAGTGACATGCATATACCCAACATGGATTCTTGTGGGTAGATGTAAAGTCATAAGTTTGTCTCATCTTTTTTCTGCAGGAAAACAGAAGTCCATTCTCGTGAGGTCCACTTACAGTCACCATGTATGAGGACTTCAGCGAGTCCACTGGGGACTATTACTTCCTCTGTGACACAGAGGGGCCATGGGGCATTGTGCTGGAGTGCCTGGCAATAATCGGCATAGTGGTTACAATTATTCTGCTCTTGGCATTTCTCTTCCTCATGCGAAAGGTTCAAGACTGTTGCCGGTGGAATGTTCTCCCCACCCAGGTCCTCTTCCTCCTGGGTGTGCTGGGGCTCTTTAGCCTTGCTTTTGCCTTCATCTTCCAGTTCAATCAGCAGACTGCCCCTGTACGCTACTTTTTCTTTGGGGTGCTCTTTGCTCTCTGTTTCTCATGCCTCTTGGCTCATGCCTCCAACCTGGTGAAGCTAGTCCGCGGTGGAGTCTCCTTCTCTTGGACGACAATTTTGTGCATTGCTATTGGTTGTAGCCTGTTGCAGACGATCATTGCCATTGAGTATGTGACTCTCATAATGACCAGATGTATGATGTTTGTACATATGGCACCCTGTCAGCTCAATGTGGACTTTGTGGTACTCCTGGTCTATGTCCTTCTCCTGATGGCCATCACCTTCTTCGTCTCCAAAGCCACCTTTTGTGGCCCATGTGAGAACTGGAAGCAGCATGGAAAGTTCATCTTCGTCACTATGCTCATCTCCATCATTATCTGGGTGGTGTGGATCTCCATGCTCATGAGAGGCAACCCACAGCTCCAGCGGCAGCCCCAGTGGGATGACCCTGTCGTCTGCATTGCCCTGGTCACCAACGCATGGGTTTTCCTGCTGCTGTACATCATACCTGAGCTCTGCATTCTCTACAGATCGTGTAAACAGGATTGCTCCTTACAGGGCAACGCCTGCTCGGCCCCAGTCTACCAATGCAGCTTCAGAGCGGAGAACCAGGAACTCTCAAGAGGTACTTTCCTGCGGGTATTCAGAGAGCAGGGAGGTTCTTCTGTGGGAGAAACAGGAGAGAAATAGGACAAGAGGATAGCCAAGAGGGAAGAAAAAGGGAGTGGTCAGAATTTAGTGGATGGCTAAATAGTTCAAGCATGGAAATGAAGACCCCAGAATCAAGGTTAACCTTTTATGAAAAAAAAAAAAATGAGTTCTTCTAAAATACAGAGAGACCAATGGAATGAGACCAAGGCAGAAATGAATCAAAGGCCCTAAGTAAAGAGGGTGTGGCTCTAGTGCTCGTGCTGGGTAAAGAAAGGCACCCACTATAAAATGACTTAATCAGCCCCAAATTAGGCTTGCACCACGCAATTGCATGACATATAACGCTAAATCCAGATGTTGTGGCTGTCAAGTACAAAAGTCAATCCTGGCAACAGTGATTGACATTTTAAAAGTTAAGTCTCAAAGTTAATTTGCCCAAACATCATCATAAACTGATTTGCAGGACTCATCACCTCGTTAAAGTCACAAAGCCCAGTAACTCCGGATCTCTGCTTTTCAAAGTGTTCACTGCTTAAAACCCTTCAGGGTTTACAAAAAGGAACAGGAAGAGGCATTAAATCAGAATCCTGAGTAAAGGCACAGATGTACCATCATTAATAGAAATAAAAGCAATGTGCTTATGTGACATTTTCATAATAATTTCTAGGTCACATTTTGATCCTTATGTAAGAGCAAGCCACCTGACTATCCTTTATTAAAGAATAAAATATATTATCCAATGCCAATAAGGAGGCTTGGACACCAACAACCTGAGGAAAATGGTGGCTAATTTCAGTCATCTGGAAATATATCAAAACTCTTTATTTCCTTTCTAAAACATCTGGCATATTATTCATAACCAAATGTCATAGTTGTACATCAATTCTTGTGTCTTAATAGGCATCTGATTTCTCACTATTTCTAATGTGCAAAGATGATGCTCTTTTATAGACTGCATAGCACATATAATGGTCACTAGGCTCAAAAAATTAATAGGAGCTTTCCTTTCAAGTGCATACACTTTTTAAAGCTGTAATCTATGGCTAATTACACATTCAAATTAAATCCTTCTCAGATAGATGCATCCATTAATTCTTTTCAGTTCAGATGACCGAGAGCCAGACACTGACAGTATATATCCTTCCGATGGCAGTTTTTCATTGCTTGCTGATGCTGTGTCATCAGCTCGCTGAGGTTTGTGGCAGAATTGCAGAGTCCATCTTTCTTGAAACTACTTCTCATAGTTCTCACCAGAAGATAGGATAAAACTTCCTGTGTTTGTTTTATTGTTGTTTCATGATTCCAGGAAACAAAAGTCAGAGAGAGGAGGAGAGAGAGAAAGAAGTCTTAGTTTCATGAACCCCAAACACACTGGAATTTGTAATGATCAATATTCCATACCCCAAAAATATTGGGCAAGTGTTGAACGTTGTTGAAGGAGTGTCCTGGTGGAAGAGCAAGAGCTTGCAAAAGCACAGTGTTTCCTGGGACTAGGCCTATTCCTCCAGCATCGCTAGAAAATCCATTTCTGAGCAGAGAATAGCCTGCCAGTGATGTCAGTGTCAGAGTAGTTTGATACTTTGTTGGGGGCGGCGGGGGGCGGGGGACAATTGTGTAGTAAAGAACACATAGATTGTGCTCCAAAATCGGGCAGAATAACCAGAAATTTAAGTTTTAGGGAATGGAATCAGAATCTAAGTCACCTGGAAAAAGTACAAAATATCAAATATTGTAAGAATGATTAAAATTCAATAAAAAGTACAGGATTACACCTAGCTAGGGAAAACATACAAATAGACACAGAATAGATAAGAACCAGGCAAGTATAATATAGTAAGTACAGTATAATAACAATTACTTGAAAAATCCTAAGGGTGTCATAGGTCATGAGCTGACAGTGGGACAGCAGCTTAGCACTGTCTTTGTTTTTGTTTGCTCAGGAAACAATCTCCCTATGATATAAACAGACCTGTGGTCAGCAAGAACAATCAGGCCATTGTACTCAACATGGGTCAGTCTCTAATAAGAACACCCCTTCCAGTCCTGGGATCCACTCATGAGAAGTGTGGGGAACTTGGAGAGGTTTCGGTGGGAAACCACAACGATGATTAAAGGGTTAGTTAGAACGTCAGACCTATGCAGAAAGGCTAAGACAATGAAACTGAGATGGCAGTTCTGGATGTGCCATTCTCGTAGACTGTTTAAATTACCTCTCTCTCAATTCTGTACTAAAACATGACATCTTGTTTGAGTCTGTGAAGTATGCGTTTGTTATGGGACTCTTCTGATTAATACTGTTCGTAGCTGTGACTCCAGCCACATAATTATTTGATTTACCACTGGGTTGTGGGACCAGAATTATTCAACTGAAAGAAGAATAAGCCAAGAGGAGATTCGCAGGGAATTTCACAAATATAAAGACCTCTCTCCAAGAGGCTATTGTCCTATAATTTTCTGTCTCCAATTGAAGACAATGGGCAGAAATGGACTCAAACCAAAGCATGAGGGATTTAGATTAAATAGGAAAATAAGGGTTGGCAAACACTGAAACAGATCAGCAAAGGGGATTAAGGACCCCATTTCCCTGGAAGTCTTTCGAAAGAAGATTAGGCTTTATCTCTCTGAAGTGGCTTATGGACTTAACTCCAAGATATAAAAACATCTGAATGAAGAATGAAAATGCAGTCATGTTGCTACAGGACACCAAACAATTGGGTATAAATATTCTATGCCCTGTTACAAATGTGTTCCTAACAAGCAGTATATTGATTGATTTTTTAAATTAGTTGTTCTTTTAACTGAGAATTTTAAATGTGATAGAATTTGCAGAGACCTTAAGTATAGTAGAATATCAGCTATGAATCTTTTTTTAGGGTGGGAAAGCTCCTTTTCTAATTATTGCCTACTTTACGTGTTTTAGACTAATTAGAATATTGTTATATCAGGTTTGGTCAAAGCAAGACCGATGAATATTTGAAAGTATCACATTATTGTGGGCATTTTTTCATCCAGTCTTTGAATGTGTACAAACAAACCTAGTATTATTTCATTTGAAGGTTAAAGACAAAAATAGTAAGTCTATCCTATAAAATAAAAGCCTAATATGCAAATCGACTGAATGGTGGAACAACCAGTGGAAGGACCAGTTGCTATGACGCGCACTGACCACCAAGGGGCAGACACTGAATGCAGGAGCTGTTCCCAGCCCACAGGTCCCAGGCCAGCCAATGTGGGTGCCAGCGGGGGCCCCACCGACCACCCCACCGGTCGCCCCACAGATTGGCCCTAATCGTCACTAGGCCTAGGAACCCTTCCCGTGCACGAATTTCATGCACTGGGCCTCTAGTGTAATATAAAAATGGGTCAATGACTATAAAATAATATGAACCAAGAGAAAAAATGATTTTGCAAACATAAGCCCTTTGGGTTGTTTTCCTTATAGCAATTACTCACTTTTGCTGAACATAGTTCTTTTTTTTTTTTTTTAATATATTTCATTGATTTTTTTACAGAGAGGAAGAGAGAGGGATAGAGTTAGAAACATCGATGATAGAGAGACATCGATCAGCTGCCTCTTGCACAACCCCCACTGGGGATGTGCCCGCAATCAAGGCACATGCCCCTGACCAGAATCGAACCTGGGACCCTTCAGTCCGCAGGCCGACGCTCTATCCACTGAGCCAAACTGGTTTCGGCTGAACATAGTTCTTTTTAAGAATTCTCAACAATTTTTTCTTCAAGGCACCCACCTTACTATGAGAAACCCAATTTGAATGGTCCCAGGAGGTATGACTTTCATTTGTTCTTTCAAGGGAACAAATTGCAAACCCACTCTTTTTGTCACCCTCCAGAGTGACAGGTCACAAAGAGAGAGAACTGGCATAAAGTGGGGAGGAAGGCAGTGAGCTGGAGAACTGGGCTTCTCTAATTTATGATCTGTTCTGATAAGAATGTTAGACAAACATTGGTTACCAAGGGGTTGAGTGTGAAGGAGTCTTGTTATGCCACAAGGAACAAAGTTAAACCAAAAATTCAGTTCATTCTCCTGTGAAGGAAAAAAGAGCCTTTCATATATCACCAGATCCAACCCCTCTAAAAAATGCCAGTAGGAGGATGTCAGACCATCATTTATAACCATGCCAACAGCACTACCACCAATAATAATACACAAAGGATAGCACTGTGGTGGTTTCTATACTGTATATCATACCCTATTCTAAGGGCTTTATATATATTAGTTGATTTAATCTTCAAAACAAACCTATGAAATAGATTTACTGTTTTGATCATCATGATCCCTCTTTTACTTCCATCAGGAAACAAAGGCAACAATCAGTTAAGGAATTGGGCCCTGGGTAACACAGCTAACCAGTGAGAGAGCAGAGCCGACCGGCTCCAATTCTACAGCTGCACAGTGTAAATACTAGTGGCCCAGCTATGTCTGTAGCCATCAAACAACAAACATGTATCGAGCCAGGGCCTAGCCTTAGAGACAAACACAGATACTTTCTTCATAAAGCTACAGTCCTGTTGAGGAGACAGACATTCAACAAATAACTACATGTGTGATATTCTACAACAATATAAAATTGTCTTTAATGATGTTTTATTTCATGTCCAGTTTTTTTTACATCAAATCAAAATGTGTAGTGTCAAGCCTCAAGAGACTTTAGAGATGACTTAGTTGAGGCTTTTTATTTTGCTGTTGAAGAACAGTGAGATGCCCTGGTCGTGTGGCGATACCAGAGAGCAAAGGCTCAGACCCAGTGCCCATGTTTTTTTTCTCTAGAAAGCGATGAGGGACCTTCAGCCTCTTTAATTACTAACCACAGATGAGCTTCTCCTGAACACAAAAGGCTCTCCATAGACAATCTTCCTCAGAAGCTTTAAAAAATACTCTTTTTTAAATTACAGATTTTTTGATGTTGTTAGAACAGCCTCAATGGAGAATTCCTTTCTAAAGGGCCAAGAGCCTCTTTGCAAGCCATTAAATCTTCTCCTCGTCCTCGTGTGCTGTTTCCCAGTGAAACTCTGACACTAACCCAGCCCTTCCCTCCTTTGGCTTTCAGCCCGAGACAGTGATGGAGCTGAGGAGGATGTAGCATTAACATCATATTCAGCTACAGGTAAATGTGCTCATCTACATTCACCAGAGAGGGCCAGAGCGAGCACTCCCACCTTAGGAGAGAGAGCGGTCAGGCTTCGTCTCCGGTGGCTTCTACTGACCTGAGAGAGGAGTGGCAGGGCAGGGTCATCCTTACAGGCATGTGGAGCTTGAGCCTTCTAGATTAAACCATACCAGGGTGGCACAATAAAGGCAAGTCAGGCCTTTTGCTTCTGCCCAAGCCTCTCCCAATCCCCATCTCCACTGCCATCAACAATAGAGTGTCCCTGGAAAGAAAAGGCAGCTTGAGGGTTTGTTTGAGGGTGCAGAGAAGCAGGCTCACCGCTGTTTGCCCTGGGCACAAGAGCGGGGGATTGTAAGTAAGTTTTTAGTATCAGCTGTCGAAATGATCCCCTGAGCCCCGCTGGCTGCCTGTCTGAGTCACTGTCCAGCTCCAGCTGCCCAGGCTGCCCCAAGAGCTGGGCTAGGTCTTGACATCATCATCTGCAGGTCCAGCTGGATGTACCAATTTTAATCCTTCTGGGCAAAAGCAGAGGGAACACTGCTGAGTAGAATTGGAGGAAACTTGTTTTTGTGCTGAGATGGCCTGAAGTCACACAATCCAGACAAAATTCTTGTACTATGGGGATCAGAAGTAACTAAAATGCAAGAGTGAAAGTCACAAACTGTACTAGGCAACTCTAGGCTAATCCCTCTGGTCTGTTTTCCGAGACTCGGCCTTTTCCTGGAATGACACACAGTCCAGGATATAGCTGTATCATTTGCTATAATTAACCCTCTGGAGGGCCTTTACATGATGGGAAAATCTTTATTATCCCCTGTGAGAATTTCTTGGGTTACTTTCAACTTCTGGTGATCAGCTGCTATTCAAGAATCTTGCAAAGAAATTCTTGTTAACGACTAAGGGTAAAGGAGTTCTGATATGGGTAGACTCAATTTTTTTTTCCTTTTTTATTAACAAAGTATTAAATGATGGTGAAATAATAATATTTTAAACATAGTTCTAGAGAGTATCATTCCCTATGTTGGCTCAGAAAGTTTATGATGGCATTTCTTCCTTTCTAGACTGTTGATCTCACACAAGAGTATTTCATCCCACGGCTAAACTCTGATGCAGAATTATAAAGTCCACAGGAACCACAAGTAGTGAAAACCCAGAAGACCATCCTAATGTAGCCCTGGTGGGCCCCTGGGGAGCCCACAGAATCACACTGCCAACGAAATATCGCCTCATCCTTCCTGCTCTGCTTCCCGGTCCCCTCCATCCATCTGGACCTTCATCAGAAGACTGCCTGTTCAAGCATAATTACAGTCTTGCTGGCCACCCTACCTGACTATGTGTCTCTTTCTTCCTTCCGTAACTGAGAGCTTCCCTTCCTTAGCAACGTTAGAACAAATTGGTTCCTCTCACCAATGGGACGGAAAGACCCTGGTCTGAAGAAATTAGGGTCACGCTAATATGACAAAGTCTAGAGGTCAGCAGCAACTCACTCTTGGAATACTCTTGTAGTCATTTTTATTTATTTGTGTGTTTGTTTGTTTTGTTAATCCTCACCGCAAGGATATTTTTCCATTGATTTGTAGAGAGAGTGGAAGGGAGGGGAGAGGGGAAGAGAGACAGAGAGGAGAGGAGAGAGAAATATCGATGTGAGAGAAACACATGGATTGGTTGCCTCCCACACGCACCTGCCCAGGGTCAGGGATCGAACCTGCAACCCAGGTACGTGCCTTGGACAGCGAATCAAACCCGAGACCCTTCGGTGTACAAGCCAACACTCTAACCACCGAGAAACACCAGCCAGGGCTAGTCACTTTTTATAAAGGGCCCTTACATATCAGTGACCCAGCATTTGTGATAAAAGTCATAGCAGAATCCTCAGGATCCCACAGATGGGTATTTTAAATAACGCAGACATTTCATAGACTTGGAGGCTGGCAGGCTCTCTCCCAGGATGTCTGCACCCCAGGACAGCGAGTATGATGGCATATGCGGCTGGGGTCAGTGACCTGCTTTGATGAACCAGTAGCAGCAAAGAAAGAGCCACCCAGTTGATGCTCATAAAGGATTTTAGGTGCTGCACATAAAAAGCAGGGTCTGCCTGTCTTGAAGTTTCTAATGAACCGATGCCTCTGCACTAATTACTCTGGCTTCATTCCTCATGCAGCCCCACGTCCTTCCCCATGGATTCATCTGTCCTTGGTACCCATTTGTTATATGTAGCAGGTAGAACAGGACAGAGTCAGAGGTGTGCTGCCAGAAGGGCTCTAAGGATCTAATTCAGCCCAATGACCTTGCAGATGAGGAAGCAGAACCCTAGAGAGATGGAATGACTTGCCCAAAATCACACAGTGGTTAGTGGTTTTCCAATGCATAGACAGCTCTTTTTCCCACTCCAGCAGGCTTCTCCATGCCTATGTTTCTGTCTTTACAAGTAAGGTGTGCTCCTCCCTGAGGACCAAATGGGATATTTCAGACCAGTGAGTGTTGAGCGCTGCTGTGTGAAAGATCTTTGAAAAATAGCTGAGACTCCATACATAAAAAAAAAGCCTTTTTAATGACCAGTGTACAGCATGGACTTCTTCAATGTCAGCGAGTATCTCCTGAGCATGTGCAGGGTACCCGGAACCGTTCTCAGGCTCGGTCCTAGGCAGACAGCACTGCTTTGGTAGATATACACTGAGTGGCCAGATTACTCTGAACGCATAATAATCTGGCCACTCAGTATATATATTAGAGGTCCGGTGCATGAATTCGTGCATGGGTGGGGTCCGGCCAGCCTGGCCAGGGGGAGGGGCATGGGCAGTTGGCCGGCCTGCCTGCTGGTCGAACTCCTGGTCAAGGGGACAATTTGCATATTAGCCTTTTATTACATAGGATATACACTGAGTGGCCAGATTATTATGCGTTCAGAGATCATAATAATCTGACCACTCAGTGTATGTTATTTGTGGGGGAGACAACACACTGCAAAGAATTTTTTATTTTTATTGATTTTTTAGAGAGAGAAAGGGAGAGGGAGAGAGAGAACAAAACGTCGATTGGCTGCCTCCTGCACATCCCATACCGGGATTGAGCCCACAACCTGGGCATGTGCCTTGACAGGGAATGGAACCGACGACCTTTTAATGCATGGGACGCCCAACCAACTGAGCTATACCAGCCAGGGCAACAGCGCCCTCCTTTTAGAGATGAGGAAAGGGACTTGCCCAGGATAACATGGCTTGTTAGTGACAAAACCAACTAGAATCCAGGTCCCCAGCTGCTGTTTAAGTGCTCACCCTCTACACAATGTTCCATTTTCATATATTTTTCTGCTACCCTCAAATTAACTGCTCCTTTTTTAAATCTGTGCCCTGAGCAATGTTCTCAGCACAAACCAGTACCTAGGTTAAGTGACCAGAGTTTTACCTTCTGCTTTTATTGGTAATAGGAAAGAAACACACAAAACATTAAGCCTTGGACCTATTGATGAGGTGGCATACTACTTAACAAACCACATAAAGACCCTAACTTGAGAGGGAACAGCAACCCATGCAACCTCACATCTTTGGAAGAAAACCGTCATCACTGATCCTCCTACTTTCTAACCCCCAAATGATGGCAATGACACCTTTGACATAATTTTGTTTATTTTGTTTGTTTTACAGGCAGGAAATTTTCTGTTGAGTCAGCTCACAAATTTTAATGAACACATTGAAGCCACAGGTGATAGCTCATACTGTTTCCCAAAATGTTTTTCCTAAAATTAGTAAAGGTAAAATTGAACATCTTTGTACCAAATTGCCTCTGAAGTGGATAGCACAATTTAACCAAATGTTGGACTATGTACTAGTTAGATTGGCGGGCTGGGGTGTGGGGGGAAGCTGTATTTTGCAAGTATTTCGTTCAGGCTGTTTCAGGAATGAAGTTGTACTGTAAGGTTACGCATGGCAGCAGGGAGACAAAACTCTCTCTGGGAACCCAGTATAGTCACCCATCTGGCTTCATATACATGGACTTCATATACTGTCCCCCACCCTGGTCCCCCAACCCCTGCTTAGCCACTATCAGCTGACTGACTCTCTCCCTATGTCATAATTCAGACTCCTAAGAGTGGGTCTGATTGGTCCAGCTATTCATCACTGTCTCTGATTGGGAGCTCTTTTGCATTGTTCCTCCTCTTAATTTACAATCGGCCTGTGGATTGGCTGCCCTTGGGTCCAGTACCCACCATTGGTCCATTCAGCTGGCTTGGTCATGTGGTACAGACTTGGTCACATATGCCTGCTCCCTAGTGAGAAGTGTTCTGTGGGCAACAGGGGAAGGCATAACATGCATCATGACTGACCCACTCAGGAGAGACTAATCCAGGAAAATAAAATTTTATAAAATTATAGAATATTTTAATGAAAATACAATTTTATTCCTTTTGAGTTTATGGAGCAATTCACATAAAGCTAAAACCCCAATAGTCTTCTAAGTTGAGATTCATGAGGAACCATTTAAAAGAATAAATAAAACTATGATTAGCCTATTGTACTCAAGTACTCAATTCAATAAGTATGACTTGAAGATCTAAACTCATTTACTTATATATAATGGGTTACATAATTTGAAAGGCACTTATTCTCTTAAGTATTTTAAATAGTCCTCTTCTGATTTTATTTATTTATCTAAAAGAAAAGGTATCAATGAAAAACTTCACTATAAAATACCTTCCTGATGTAAATGGCTAGTTAACTCAGTTAGAGCACAAACGGGCAGTTGGACATCCCTCTCACAATCCAGGACAGCTGGCTCCCAACCGCTCGCCTGCCTGCCTGCCTGCCTGATTGCCCCTAACCGCTTCTGCCTGCCAGCCTGATCACCCCCTAACCACTCCTCTGCCAGCCTGATCGATGCCTAATTGCTCCCCTGATGGCCCAATTGCCCCTAACTGCCCTCCCCTGCAGGCCTGGTCGCCCCCAACTGCCCTCCCCGGCTGGCCTGATCACCCATAACTTCCCTCCCTTGCCAGCCTGGTCACACTAACTGCCCTCCCCTGCCAGCCTGATCACCCCTAACTACCCTACCCTGCTGGCCCAGTCACCCCTAACTGCCCTCTCTTGCCAGCCTTGTTGCCCCTAACTGCCCTCCCCTGCAGGCCTGGTTGTCACCAACTGCCCTCCCTTGCCGGCCATCTCGTGGTGGCCATCTTGTGTCCACATGGGGGCAGCCAGCCATCTTTGACCACATGGGGGCGGCCATCTTGTGTGTTGGAGTGATGGTCAATTTGCATATTACTCTTTTATTAGATAGGATATCCTTCATCTTGATGCTTTTTTTCCTAATTCAAAGCCCATCAAAGGTTTATGTCCCTCCACATTAAATCTCATAATCGCCCCATAAACCTAAAGGTTTTCTACTTACCATTTCTTTTTTTTTTTTTTTTTTTCTAAATATATTTTATTGATTTTTTACAGAGAGGAAGGGAGAGGGATAGAGAGCTAGAAACATTGATGAGAGAGAAACATCGACCAGCTGCCTCCTGCACACCCCCTACCAGGGATGTGCCCGCAAGCAATGTACATGCCCTTGACTGGAATCGAACCTGGGACCCTTGAGTCCGCAGGCCGACGCTCTATCCACTGAGCCAAACCGGTTTCGGCACCATTTCTTAATTCAACCTGTGGTGTGGTTAGGCTAACTTTCCCTCACTCTCTCTACACATTATTCCTTTATTCTTCTTTTACATAAATGCTCCCTTTTCCTAGGATTATATATCTTCGTATTGGTCAGATTTGTGCCTTTTTATCCTACTTTTCATCCTCCCACAATCAGTTCTAAATCTACTTTTTCTCAGAAACTTCCTCTGGAGACATGGGGACATGGGGTTGTCACTCATCAAGACCAACTTAACTTATGGCACAATGAAGTTCCCTTTTTTCTCTTCACACTCAGATAGTAAACAAGATACTTCTGTAGCACCTTTCTCAGAATAAGCCTATTTTAAAAGCACACAATGAGAAATAAACTAGAAAATCTATGTTTTTTTCCTTGGTAGAAAAGCTGCTATATTTTGCACTTGAGGGAGATGCTTCTCAATTAACATTAAATGGGAGTGATTGTGAAGACCTTGACTTTGAGAAGTAATACTTGACATCTAAGTAAAGAAAGACTTTTCTTGGAATTGTTAAAAATGTCTTAATGGCTCAGGCCAGTTTGAAGCTACTGGTCTCTTGTGAGAGATCAAGTTTGCTGCTCTTCAAAGATAGATTAGTTAGAATTAAGTTTTCATTTTAACATATAGCAGAACTCGCTTATTTAAAGAACTTCAAAGTGGCTACCTCAGGAGACACAGAGATGCGCCATTGCTTAAACTCTGATTAGAATGCCTTTCCTGGACTGCCTTCAAGAATGTCTCAAGGAAACCAGTGGGATTGGATTACTATGGGGGTTAAACTGTCTGATTAAAGAAATGAGTTGAATGATGAATTTCTAAATATTGATCGTATCAAAATACTCTCCCATGTTTTAAATCAAATAGAAAAAGTTAGTATAGACTCTCAAGCCTGGCCGGGTAGCTCAGTTGGTTGGAGCATGGTTCCAACAGCCAGGGTTGCAGATTCGATCTCCGGTTGGGGCACATGCAAGAATCAATCAATGAATGCATAGCTAAGTGAAACAACAAATCAACATTTGTCTCTCTCATATTCTCTCCCTTCCTCTCTCTAAAACCAATGAATAAAAAAATTAAAAGTTGCCAAAACCGGTTTGGCTCAGTGGATAGAGCGTCGGCCTGCGGACTCAAGGGTCTCAGGTTCGATTCCGGTCAAGGGTACCTTGGTTGCGGGCACATCCCCAGTAGGGGGTGTGCAAGAGGCAGCTGATCGATGTTTCTCTCTCATCGATGTTTCTAGCTCTCTATCCCTCTCTCTTCCTCTCTGTAGAAAATCAATAAAATATATTTTTTTAAAAATTAAAAGTAAAATAAACTCTTGAAGAATCTCAAGCGCCTCATTGCCTAATCTGTTTGCAGCCTTGGTCAACCCTCCTAAACCCATGAGAGGACTGTGACAGCCACACCAGCCTCAGAACCCCAGCCTGATTGGAAACAATTGCTCCTGTTGCAAAATAACACAGGGTTATAAAGCAAACACACCAAAACAGCCTGTTTTACAAAATTTTGATGTGTTGTTTATCATGGACTTTTTTTGCATTAATTTTTATTATTAAAATGTTGTATAAAATATTATTGATCGTGATTACTGAGGGTTTGGACACTCCCTTGAATTCTGTGCCTCGCTCTCCTGACCCCAGCCCAACCCTGGGGATCAGACTTGCCTCCTGTGGAAGGGTGTGACGGGGAAGGAGAGGGAGCCCTAGTGAAGCATCCATCTTATATAAAAACTGCTGTTTGAAATTTTAACCCTGCTATTTGGCTTCTGTAAATGCTTGCTTGCTTAAATAATAAGAAAAATAAGACTACTCCCACTTCAGAGAGGCCATTAAACCTTCCCCGGACGAAATTATCAGTGCTGGCACCAGGCCAAGCCTTTGGTTGAGGTCTCAAGGCCCCAGCACATAGGGGCTTTTTAAGAACTTGCAAAGGGGGCCAGAAACACCCCATATTTGGGAGACAAAGAAGGTAAAAACACATAAATAGGGAAAATTCCTCCATGTTGGGGCCCAGAATTTGAGAGACATTTTCCTCTGGACCCGCACATAATAAATGTAACTCCATCTCTCTAAGTATTGCTTGGTTCTTCTCCGGTTTTCTGTAACACTAGCTGCACAGTAGAATCACCTGGGAAGTTTTAAAAGCTCTCCATGGCCTGACCTCACCACAGACCAATTACATCAGAATTTCTGGGAGTGGAGCCCAGGCATGGTTATGTTTTAAAATCTTTCCAAATGTTTCTGTTTTGCAGCCTGGGTTGCAAACCACTGCCATAAGCAGATATTTAGGATTGAGTGGAAGGAATTAGAAAGAGAGAGACGTCAGGATCCAGGCCTGGGTAACTAAGGGGATGAGGGTTCCCCTTGTAGAAGAGGTAACCCAGGAGGCGAGCTCAGGAAGAGAAACAGGTGTGGGGTTGGGGAGGACAGCAGATGAGTACAGAGTTGAACCAGTAGAGTGCGAAGTGGAAACACACAGATGAAGGGAAGGCTGTGGAGTTCCAAAAGACAGAAGAGAGAGATTCAGGAACGAGCTTAGAGGCTGTGAAGTTCCAAAAGACAGAGAGAGATTCAGGAACAAGCTTAGAGGTGGAGGAGGAAACTGTGGGGGGAGAGGTGATTGTATTGGGAGCATAAAGAGAGGCCCTGAGAATGCCTAGAGGTGGGGAAGGCTGCTCCCTCCCTAAAGGGATTCTCTCCTGATACTTCTGTCTCCACAGCCAGTTCCTCTTTTACACTGGGGTATCTCCACCAAGGTCCTGTTTGCAGAACCACACTCGAGCTCTGGATGAGTAAACCAAGAGAGCACACTGAGATTCTTCCAGAGTTGGGAAGGCAGCTGCTGGGGCTTGCCTGGAAGATGCATGAATCAGCAAAAGAAGAAATGGGGCCAACTATCCAATGCCTGTCCCCAAACCTGCCTAATCAGCACAATCAGCTGAGGTACTTGTTACAGATAAAAAATTTTCATATTGGGGCCCAGACCTACTAACCCAGAACCTGCAGGAGGGGCCCTGGGATTCCTCGTTTTTAAGTTCCTAGGTAACTCTTAAGATAGTGTGAGTTTGGGAAGCACTGTTCTGTTGACAAGAAATGGCTTCCTCTGTGCTCTGGTTTGTAGCAAACACTGTCCAGGCTTTTCCAATTTGGCCCCCGGAAGGCAGAAAGGGATTGGCTTTGTATGGCACAATCAATGGAAAGATTTTTCTCAGTCAGTCAGGCCCTTGGGGACATTCAGCTTCCAATTTGCATCTTCTTTTCTCCCCTGGTCTGGTGTAATGTTCAGCCCACCCCCACCCCACAGCTGCTGCACCCAGTCACCATCCAGGAGAACATGTGACCAGAAGCAGCTTGTTGCCTTGAAATTTAGGAAGATAAACCCTTCCTGAGCCTATTTGCTGGCACTCTCATCTCCTCCCAGCTTGGTTTATTCGGTGTGAAAGGTCCTTGTTCATCCATTTGGTTCAAGTCAGTTGAGGAAAGGAATGCACTTGGGGAAAAGGACTGCACTTGATCTTTGGGGGGGGGGGGGGCGGGGGGGATCCATCCGAAAGGCTTCTCTGCTGTCTGGCTCTGGGGCATGCTTCTCTCTTTCTTCACATTGTGAAGTTTGTTCTTGTGTAATTCTCCTAGGAAACGGCGCTTTCCCAAGCTTGACAGAGAAAAGCTTCGGGGAAATGAAAACTTGGAGCTGATGAAAGGCATTCAGTCCAAAGAGTAAAGAGACGTTTCTTTCTTTCCTCCAAGCCTCGAGCTTGTGAGTAGCTTTTATCACATTGGTTTTCCGTGTTCTCTTATGAAAACAAAAAAGAAAACTGATGGTGGATCAGCTGAAGTTCATCAGAATTATTCATGGATAAACTGGCACAGAAAACACAAGGGGGGAATCTGACAGTGGTGTTCTCGGAGTGAGATGCCATAATCTTAATTGTGGCAAACGAACACAAAATGAACAGGTAAATTTTTTTGTCCCTGAAAGTTTATTCGCTCATGAACAAATGCTCCTATGTGTGCACGCGCTGTGCCAGCCCCTGCGAATACAGGAGGAAACAAAACAATTTCTGGTCTTCCCGAAATATATAGAAAAATGGGAGAAAAACAAGTAAAAAACAACAAATAAACGTAATTTCAAAGTAGAAGTACTCTGAAGGAAACAGACTGGCTGGCTGAGGGAGGCCTCACTACGGAAGTGACCTGTGGGCTGAGATGCAAATGTTCTGCAGGACAAAGAGTTGGAGGACAGTGGGAAGAGTTGGGGCGGGGGTGGGGGGGGGACTGCAGTGGGAGGCATTTTGAGCTGGGGGCCCTCAAAGGAAGGACTTCTGGAAAAATATGTCTCTGACCAGAGTGACTGGAACCATTAAGAACTCTAACTTGAGCCCTAACCGGTTTGGCTCAGTGGATAGAGTGTCAGCCTTCGGACTCAAGGGTCCCAGGTTCGATTCCGGTCAAGAGCATGTACCTTGGTTGCGGGCACATACCCAGTAAGGAGTGTGCACGAGGCAGCTGATTGATGTTTCTCTCTCATCGATGTTTCTATCTCTCTATCCTTCTGCCTTCCTCTCTGTAAAAAATCAATAAAATATATTTTTTTAAAAAAAAAAAGAACTCTAACTTTAAGGATCAGAACCAAGAAGCGCTGGCAGACCCAATCACAAGCACCACGTGACTGGAATGGATTAAAGGATGGTGAGGTGTGACTGCCTGGGCTCTAGGGCAGCCAGGAAGGGTCTGAGGGTCACCATACATACGGAGCTTTGTAAGACTGGAATGACTTTCTGGCTGAAGAGACACCTTGAGAAAAGCAGGGATCTGGGAAGCCGTGGAAAGCGACAGAATGCCATTGGGTTGTGACACAACCCAAAGGGCGCATGGGAAAGTGGAAATCCAGGTCTCAGGAATGGATTGCTCACCCAAGCAGGGGACAGTTGGTGGCATGCGTTCCTCCTCAGCTATACAGTCTTCAGATTTGCTACCTATTTGCAAGGAGCTGTGTTTTCTTTTGCTTGGCAATGTGTCTGCATGTGGCCAGTGGTTAGGATTAAAGATAATGTTTCATCTCACTTACAGAAATGACCCTCTGTAACTTGCAATGACATCTGATCTGTGTATATATGGATATGTAAGTGTAAGTATATGTGTGTGTGTGTGTGTGTGTGTGTGTGTGTGTACTCACACACCCACCATCAGACACCTCACTCACATACTAGGGAGTTCAGAGACTCCCACTATCTCTAAAAAAGGTATTTGAAGAGCATGAAAACTTCTGCATTTATCCTTTATGCAGAATTGATAAAGAACTATTTTTCTTCCTGTTCTCTTAAAATGAAATCTTACACACACACACACACACACACACACACACACACACACACACACACACACACACTAACCCAGTGACCTGGCAAAAACATACAGGCACCAATTTGGTGTGTCACTGCCACCAGGTATGTTAGGAAAATGGGGGAACAGAGGACCCAGCCAGTGCCTTTGAAGGGGCTTGGGGTGGGCTGGAGTCCACGTCATCAAAAGAAGCCCATTCTGTGCACAGCAGGGTCTGTGCCTTTGGGGGCTGTTTCTCCTCACATCGTCCCCCTCTCACATGATGTGGCTGGGACCTTCGGGAACTGACAGGAGGATATAGCCGCTCTCACTAGGAGGTTCTGTGATGAGGCCAAGCCCCTCTGCCCAGTGTCTCAGGCAGTTCATGATACTCTGGGAATTATAACTTAATAGTCTCCTGAATTTCTGACTCTTAAGTCTTTAACTTCACCTTAACATAATTTTCTCTTTATTATTTTGCCAGGTCTCTGATTTTACAACTCTTCCTCCTACCTATCAGCCCACTCTTTCCCATCCCCTCACCCCCACTCCACTCATTGTCCCCCACTCAACCTTGGTCCTCTCGTCTCTGTCCCTCTCATCTAGTTAAGCCCAGTCAGATGCTCCCTCGGACCCTCACCCTAGTTCCCAATGTTCATAGAATTCATGGGCTTAGGACTCAGATGACTAAACTCGTGCTATGCAAGGGCAACCCACAGACCATTTTTATTTTGCTGAGCAATACAAATAATAGGGTTCTTTCTTATGCAATTAATCATCCTCAAAGAACAAAGAACAAATTTTGCACTTAAAAGTGGTAGCTTTTATGTAGAGAACTAAATGGGGCAATATTTCAGGCATTGACTGCATGTATCTGAGGACACTGGTGTTTATAAAGTTCAAGTATCTTTGCAAAGGATTCTACATTATCACCATGTCAACATAAAGTGATATTAAATATAGCATATACAACAAGCCCTCCATATTCACAGGTTCCACATCTATAGTTTCAACCAACCCAGATTTAAAATATTTGGGGAGGCTGTGCCCTCAGTGGTCCCCGAATCTGTCTCTTGCTTCAACAGTGTTTGGATGGGATAGACCAGGGACGCCCCTTCTTCCAGCCTCCGACCAACCTCCAACCTCTTTTCCAGTCACCACCTTCGGAACCACCTCAGCCTCCACGAACAGCCAACAACAAGGCCAGCCAACTCCGTTTGTTTTTTTTTTACCTTAACTCCCTATTGCCAAATAACCATGAGCTCCCAAATTCATCAGAAGTATTCCACATCGCCAACCACCTGATCAGCCTGCATCTGCGGACCTCTTACACCTACCTCTCTCCAGGCTTCTATTTTGACTGCAATAATGTGGCTCTGGAGTGCATGGGCTTCTTCTTCCCAGAGTTGGTGGAGAAGAAGCCTGAGGGCTCTGAGCATCTCTTAAAGATGCAACAGCAGCCACATTCTCTTCCAGGACGTGCTGAAGCCTTCCCAAGATGAGAGGTAAAACTCAGGATTCCCAGGAAGCCGCCATGGTCATGGAGAAGAGCCTGAACCAGGTCCTTTTGGAGCTGCAGGCTCTGGGTTCGACCAGCCCAGACCCTCATCTCTGTGACTTCCTGAAGAACCACTTCCTGGGTGAGGAGGTGAAACTCATCAAGAAGATGGGCTACACCTGACTCACCTCCACAGGCTAGCCGACCCTCAGGCTGGCTGGGCTTCCCTCATGCAGGACCAGGAGCCCTTGGAGCCCAGAGGCCTTTGAGGAGCCCCTCTGCCTCCCCCTGATGTCCGGCTTTTGCCTGAGCCTCTCCCTAAAACCACTAGGCATCCTTTTAACTGCCCTAGAGCCCTCTCCCATGCAGTAGACTAAATGGAAACAATAAAGCTTTTTGCAGAAAAATTAATTAATTAAAAATATTTTTTTTTGGGGGGGGGGAATGTTACCTGTTGCTGACATGTATTATGTAGTTAGGCCTGCAATGGTTGATTCTGTACTGAACAAGTACAGACTTTTCTTCCTTGTCATTATTTCCTAAGCACTATAACATCTATTTGCATAGCATTTATATTGCATTAGGTATTATAAGTAATCAAGAGATTATTTAAAGTATACAGAAGGATATGTGTAGGTTATATGCAAATACTACACCATCTATATATATAAAAGCCTAAGCAACTGGCCGACCAGCTGACCACCCGTAGCTATGATGCGCAATGACCACCAGGGGGCAGACACTCAACGCACAGGCATGGAAACATGGAACAGACTGATGAATCTCAGAGGGAAGACGGGAGAAGGGAGGGCAGGAAGAGATTAACCAAAGATCTTATATGCATACTAGAGGCCTGGTGCATGGATTTGTGCACCAGTGGGATCCCTTTGCCTGGCCTGCAGGGATCAGGCCGAAACTGGCTCTCCGACGTCCCCCAAGGGGTCCCAGATTGCCAGAAGGACCCCACTGGTGCACAAATCTGTGCACCAGGCCTCTAGTTTTATATAAGGGACTTGGACATCCACAGAGTTTGGTATCAACAGGGTGGGGGATGTGGTCCTGGAATCCATACCTGGTAGATATCAAGGGATGACTATATTCACATAGCATCTTCCCTAAAGCAAGGCTATGAAGAACTGTTCTGTAAAATGCAATCACCACAATACAATATACAGATGGTGTATTATAGAATTATACATCTGAAACCTATATAATTTTATTAACCATGTCACCCCAATAAATTCAATAAAAAAAAAATTTTTAATACAACTGCCAGCTAGGAAGTGGATTATAACATCCAGTAACAAATAACACTCACAAAAGGTGAGGGCGCATCCAAACAATGGAATGCATTTTCATTTCACCTGAGGGCTAAGGAAGTGTTTGGGTTGCAGGTATGAGGATATTGTACAATAAAACTGGTAATCTCTCCATGGTTCTTAAGATTCAAATACCAGGCACGACAATTTGGCAAGTAAAAGTCTGGAACTCTGAGAATTCCAAGAATCCTTGAGCTTATCGAGCCCAGCCTCTCTCCTAACACAGAATTCCCCACGTCATCCTCAACAGAGCATCATTGAGATTGAACACCTCCAGCAGCAGGTCACCCACCACTTTGCAGGAAGTTCTTCTGGGATCTGCCTCCCTAAAACTCCTAACACTGAGCCACCTGTTATGCTGCCATTGTTCAAGACAGCTGGGAGGCAGCAGCATGGGGTCATGCATAAGGGATCCAAAGGCAGCCCTATCACTTGGTAGCTGTGTCACCTTGGAGCTTCCATTCCTGCAGGTGTTAAGTAAAAAGGGATGATAATCATAATCTACACTAATAAAAGAGGAAGATGCAAATTGACCATACCTTCATGACGCCCACCAGCCAATCAGGAGTGAGTATGCAAATTAACCCAACACAGATGGTGGGTTAATTTGCATACACAGGTGCCCAGCAGCTGGGGGCGGGACGCTTGCATCATCGCCATGGCGAAAACGCAGGCATTTTGTACCACCCCAGCCGTTCTGGGTCTCTGGACAGTGTGGGAAGGTGGAAAGGCGGCTCCGGGCCGGAGCAAAAGCTGTGCCACCAGCCAGGGTAAGGAAGGCCCATTCTGCACGAATCTTCATGCTTCGGGCATCTAGTAACTTATAAGGCCTTATAAGTATTAAATAATATTATACAAGTAAAGCCCTTAAAATAAAGCCTGGCACAGAGTAAGCGCACATTAAATGTTAGCTCTAATCATGATAACACACCCTGCAAAGTCCTCTCCTCTCCAGATGAAATATCTCTATTTCCATCAACCGTTCTGTATATCATGTGGTTCTTTTAAAAAGCTCCTCTGTGAGAAGCTCCTTCAATCCCATGAGACCCACGGAAATGGATTTAATATTCTGATGTGGTGTAACATGCCTCCCATTCCGTGGGAACAGTGCTGGCCTTGACCTACACTACACGACTTTGTCAGTACTGCCTGTGATGGCCTCGGCTCTTTGCCTGCTGAGCCACATCACGGGTCCTTAGCAGTCTTACAGCCCATTCTGTGCACAGCAGGGTCTGTGCCTTGGGAGGCTGCTTCTCCTCATGACTGTCAAACCAAGTACTTACGTGGTTTATTTGGGGAGGCATGAACACATTTATAACAAACTAAATTTGGGACCTTTATTCTAATCTGTTCCAATACATTATTATTCCATCTTTCCTAATGTTGTGTCATGTGTGTCATGGGCTTATCAGAGGGGTGATTTTTTTGTTGTTTGTGTTTGTTTGTTTGTTTGTTTGTTTGTTGAGTTGATGGATCTTAATATGGAAGGGGGCCTGAACTAGAAGTAGCTGGGACCAGACAGTTGGGTATTGCACATGTGGTAACCAAATTTCATTAAAGTTTCCTCTTCTTGCCGAAACCGGTTTGGCTCAGTGGGTAGAGCGTCAGCCTGCGGACTCAAGGGTCCCAGGTTCGATTCCAGTCAAGGGCATGTACCTTGGTTGCGGGCACATCCCCAGCAGGGGGTGTGCAAGAGGCAGCTGATCGATGTTTCTCTCTCATTGATGTTTCTAACTCTCTATCCCTCTCTCCTCCTCTCTGTAAAAAATCAATAAAAAAAAAAAAAGTTTCCTCTTCTTTTCTGTTGAAGATCGTGATTGACTCTGGTGCTTGAGACACACACTCAGGTCATTATACACAACAGTTACTTACAAAGTTTTTCCAGGGACTGCCTCTGAAATCTGCCATCAGAAACTGCACAGGGAGTGAGAGATTGCCCTTGAGGGGGCCCTGTAGCTCCACACCAAGGAAAGGAAGAGGTGCTGGGTATGGGTTCTTGACTCTATGTGGGACTTAGAGACGTGGAAGGATCATCATGCTGGCGGGGGGAATGAAGAATTCTTTTTTGCCTTGAAATCCGTCTTATGACAGCCCACTCCCTCAAGAGGCATATGCTCATTTGGCTTGGGGGTTGCAGGACAGTGATCTGTGGTTTAAGAAAATGTCGACCGCCCTCCAGTCCCTCTCCCCACAGCTTACATGCAGAGGGGAAGGGAGATCATTGGAAGAGAAACAGGGGAACAAAAGGCAATTAGGAAGACAAAGGAAAATGAGAGGAATTCAAAACATGGGTGACCATGGTCACTTTATCTGATTCTGTGCTCAAACCCCCTTTTGGAAAAAATGTGTCTAACACTGACCTCCCAAGTATCAACAGTATTCAGAGCACAGAACCAGAAATCTGGTCCCAGTCCTATCTAATAAAAGGGTAATATGCAAATTAACCATCACTCCATCACAAAGATAGCGCCCATAGCCACAAGATAGCGGTGCCCAGTCCTCTCAGCCCCGCCAGAGTACCCCAGTCCCGGGGGGCAGCCGCTGAGAGTGGGCAGCGTGAGCAGCCTGGCGGAATGCTTGCTTCGTTGCCATGGCGATGAGGCAAGCGTTCTGCGCCCAGCCATGGATGGGCCTCTGGGCCGCGGAGAGCCTCTGGGCAGCGGGCACGGAGCGGCCAGGCCCCACAGAGAGCTACTGGCGCACGGATTCATGTGCAGGGCTACTAGTTGTATTATATCCATCAGTCCTGAGCTCCCTCTGAAAAGTGAGGGCTGTGAGGCACCAATTAAAGAAACTCCGTGACCTTCTCAAACGCTACCATTTTAGGCACTGGAGTGTCCCACTCTGAAGGGTCAAGAAAACTGTAATAATCCAGAGGTTGCCAAAATCAGACTCAGACACCGATGTACTGCTCCCCACACCCATCTGCACACCTGAAGCCAGGGAGGGCAAAGCATTGTCTGCCCTGGGTGGAGGAGTTCCAGAGAAGCCTACAGTTTGGACCAGATAATTCCCCAAAGCAGCAGGTCCACAAGCTGAAGGCTGTCTTGCCAGATCCCAGATCTCCGCAGTCAACACTGAAGAAAGGTTTTTCTGAACCCGCCACTTCCAATTCTGAAATAATCCCTGTTCAGGTTAGGGCTGGGAGAGCGGCAAACCTTCCCACCCCGGTAGCAACGGAAGGACATGGGCAAGGAAGGACACGACCAGCTGTGTGCAGCTCAGTTCTCAGCAGTAAGGACAAGTCTGGAAATGAAGGAAGGAAACCCAGAATGCACCGGGAGGGGGAAGAATGGGTGTTATTGTTGCATTTCCAGGGCCAGGCTGTACCTTTTTGTTTTTGGCACACTTTTCCTGACAAAAAGCCAATGTTCTCACCACAAACATACTCGTCGACATTAGTAACAACAGCATATGAGACCATTGTCTGCAAAGATGCCAGATTGCATGCAAATGGGCTGGAAATACTTTGGAGAATTTCACAAAAATCAGACACAGGGCAATTAAACTCTGGCAGAGGAGATCGGAGCAAATTCTCTAAAGACGGTGGGAGGAAGGACGCAAACAGCTCATACACACAAGCCTTTCAAAATTGGACACGTTTGCCTCAAGCCCACTGGATATCTGCTGTTCTGCCTCATGCCCTTCACGGGAAAGCAGCTTTAGATGTTCGTTTTTGAGGGGCTCGGCGTCCTTGAGGGCCGATGCCTGAGGTTCCACTGCCACCAAGTGGAGCCACGCGGTATTGCAGCGATGGACGTTCTCTCAGCCTAAAGCGAGAGGCAGAAGTGACAGGTGGTCTATTTCTCATCTGACAATGAAAGATGAGAGGAAGGTTGTGAACTTCATTTTATTAGCATTCATTTAGTTCAAAGGAGGTGTCATTTTGGATCCCAGCCATCAATCAAACTGGCTTCGCTCAAGGACCTGGCTGGGCTAAATTTGCACCTTCTATTTCCGCCCAGGTGGAGACGGGCTGGGAAACTCTCTTCTCTAGTATCATCACAGAGATTGTTAGAGGCCAAAACCTCCAGCCCCCAAGATGTTCCTCGTTTAACAACAGAGTTTAATTATGTTCAGGAGGCATAAGACCTGAAGACGGGTTAACAGCCGCGGGGGGTGGGGGGGTGACAAGTGTAGTTGAATGGGGAGGGAGCCTTCCACGACTGCCTTTTAAGAACCAAAAAATCAGCGAAATGGTTGCCCACTAGTCCAAACGCCAGAGACCACTTTATTTCTTAGAAAAGAAACCAATTTCCACCCTGGCTGGGTGGCTTGGTTGGTTGGAGCGTCATCCAGTACCCCAAAAGGTTGCAGGTTCGATTCCCAGTCAGGGCACATACCTAGGTTGCAGGTTCCATCCGATCGATCAGGACACATATGGGAGGCAACCAATCAATGTTTCTCCTCTCTCTTCTGTCTGTCTGTCTCTCTCTCTCTCTCAAATCAATAAAAACATCCTTGGGTAGGGGTATAAAAAAAAAAAAAAGAAACCAGTTTCCAGCGATGGGTCCCCTTCCATGTCCTTCCATTTTGGAAGAGGTTGACTTGAGTCCTACGGATACAGAGGCCTATAGACTCTTTTCTAACAAGAAAGCAGATCCAGGTGTTCTGTGGCTCTACCTTTTATTCAGCCGCCTGCGCTTGGCTGATAGGCCAGACACCGAAAGGAAGACAAGAGGGAAGGAAATGGGTACTTCCTGGGTACCTACCCTGTGGCACATCGATAAATGTGAAACTATATTGCTTTTTCCTCACTGGATTATGCCCTCTGGGGAAAGACTAGAATAGTCAGGATATAAATCATTATTTGTAATTCCCCTTTTCAATGCAAAACTTGGCTAATGTTGGTGCAAAGCCATTGAGAAACCCTCAACCAAATCTTTGTGGAATGTAAATAGCCCTAATTCAGCGTGTCATCCATTCACCAACCTCACCTCACCCCTTTCCACGCTAGTTTTTCCTTTTGATGAAAAGCAGAGCATCCGGCTCTTGGGAGGTAACTCCCTAACTCAGCTACACGTTTTAAAATGCCATTTGGTTTCTGTGTATGGGATTTCTTTTTCCTTCACCAAAGAGCAATTTCCTATTGCCCTGCCCCATAGAGCTGTTTCGGGGATTAAGTAAATCATAGTTGTTAGGTACCATGACTTTTCCGAGAGATATTATGAACCAATTCCGTCAAATAAGGGATATGGATTTATTTCCTCCTACAATTAAACTTCGGGTGAATGGCCAAACTGGCTTTAAGGTCTCCTTCCTGTCTTACCTGGGCTGCCAAACCCCATTCCACTGTTGCCACTCCTCTGCCTTCCTGGAGCAAAGCCTCAGGGCCCGTGATCCCTCTTGGCTTCCCCCCTCACCCTTGCCACCCACCTCAAAAGTTGGGGAAAACACGCTTGTCTTGGACACATATGGAGAAGAGAAGGAGAGACACACGGAGAAGGGTCAAGCCCACACCCAGTGGAACCGAACCTTGAACTTCAGCTGCAACATGACTAACGTCCGCCGCTCCTACTGCCGCGGCCACAGTGAACGAGTTGCCACCACATCTTTATTGCATCTCCAGGTAAAGAACGGTGAATAACTTACAATACAAGGCACACTCCCCTCCACAGACAATGCCTGCTTACAGAACGCAGGAGGTGAACACAGTGCAAATCTAGTTACAGAGGCTGGGATTCGGACCAGTGCCAGGAACACACAGAAAGAACAGTGCACAAATGCTCCTGGCAAAGAGAGATCGGGCTTGCCCACACTAGTGAGGTCCAGAAGGAAAACTCCCGGTAAAACATGTAGGGGAGAATAGTTGGGGGATTGACAGCAAGTGTGGGAGTGACCCAAGGAGGGGGGGGGGGGGGACTGTGACTCGGTGCTGGGGACCCACAGAGGCCCTGTGTGTTAGCACCACAGAGATGAGTAAATTTAGGGTGACCTTTGGCCTCTCCTACCCAGGCAAGAAGGGAGGGTCCAGCAAGTTGGCTTCCAGTGTAGATTTAGGCAGGGAGGGGCTGAGAGACAGCCCTTTACTATTTTTGCTCAGATCTGCAGTTCTGCTCTGGGCTGAGCAATCCTTACAAAACCAGCGTTGAGTGTCGGCTTCTGAAGTTGAGTGAGCCAGTCCGCAGTTAGATGGCCGGAGCTTGAGTCACGTGTAAAGTGACAGAGAAGAGTAAGAGAGAAACCCTGAGTTGCCTAGAGACTCCCACCTATAAGAAGCGTCCTAAATATGGAACAAAGGAAAAACTACGGTGCTGCTAAAAACTGGAGTGTCCTAGCCCCCCAGCAACTCCAGAACAGAAGAATAGCTGTTGAGGCTGGCGCGGAGGCCGGGTCTTCCCACAACGTTGTGTATGGTTTCCTTAGAAGACTCGGGACTTAACCCACATCCCTTTAGTTCTGCTGACTTGTCGTGTTCATCCCGCTCTTCAGCTAACTGCCGTTTTTCCTTCCTTCATAGTCATTGTAAGGGCTAACCCGAGTCTGGGCCCGTGGAATGGAGAAATCCTTTTGGGAGGTCCGATTCTGAAAAGGAAGCACCATATTGTTAAGCCCTCTCCCGTTCCCGGATATTTCAACAGAACTTCAATCTGGGCAGGAATCTCACTTTCTTCCCTTTCTCCTAAACCCTCCCCCTAAAGTCCTCCCTGTGCCCTACCCCGCAGTCGTCTGCCCTAACCCCAGAAGGTGGATGAGAGCAAAGTAGACATGTCATCCTTTTAAGGTGGCCATTTAGGAGCCAACAGAATGGTAACACCTTCTATGCCCAAGGGACACGTTCCTGGGGCGCTGAGGCTGCTGATGAAAAAGGAGAAAGAGATCACTTGCCTGCAGCTGGAAATGGGTGGTATAAGGGACATAGGTGGTATCACCTAGCTCTTCAAGACCTGAAACAGAGGGAGAGGAGAAATTAAAGCATTAGGGTCCCATTCCTCGGGCACCCACTCATGCTCACCCCAGTTGAGTCATCTACCAAAGCGTGATAGATACCTTACCCATTGAATTTTCTCTCTGGTAGGCTTCTGAGTGCCCAGGAGAGCCCCCCACTCCCACCCCACCCCCCACTACAGGGAGAAGCACCAGAAGGCTTCGCACCCCAGGCTTCAGGAGCAGAGCCATTGTAAGCAGCAGCTAAGAACCGGGCCTTAGAGGCCCCTCACTCCTCTCCCAAACCCATTCCTCTCTCCTGATTAGGTCCAGAGATCAACGTAAACCCTGGAGAGCAAGACACAGCTCCTGATGGGCAAGGGCAGTGTCTCGATATCAGCTGAGCCTCTTTATGTTACGAGAACAACATAACATCTACTCACACCACCAGGCAAGAGCAAAATCGGTTCGTTCTTTCATGTCAAGATAGGATCTCTTCCCTCCCATGGGCCCAGACACATACAATAAAATGCAGCTCTTCAGGGTAAATTGGAATCCTTAGTAACTCTGTGGAGATTTCCGCTGGTTTGTGATCAAAAGGCTTTCTAACCTCTCTGTGCCCGGTGGTCACTGCAAGAAGTCGTGGCGTGGCTTTACGCGCCCAAATATAGGAAGGTCTCACATTTCCAGAAGGGGTGCCGAGTTATCTTTTATAAAGAACACGATCTCACCTACTTATCTCTAAGAATGTTTCGAGTCATTCCTTTTCCATTCCTTTGCTTCATCTTATTTTTTTTTAAAGATATATTTTATTGATTTTTCACAGAGAGGAAGAGAGAGGGATAGAGAGCTGGAAACATCGATGAGAGAGAAACATCAATCAGCTGCCTCCTGCACACCCCCCACTGGGGATGTGCCCGCAACCAAGGTACATGCCCTTGACCGGAATCGAACCTGGGACCCTTCAGTCCGCAGGCCGACGCTCTATCCACTGAGCCAAACCGGTTTCGGCTGCTTCATCTTATTTTTATTCAGAGAAACCTACATGGACTGTGTCAAAAGTGCTGGATTACAGCTCCAGAGGCAGCTTCTAGATCCACTTGTCAACTAGCTGGATGGTTTTAAGCATGAGCTGAGCCTTGGGGACCTTATCTGTTCTGTCAGGGACACGAGCTGGATAAATACCTGCATGCTCCTTACAGTTATAATACCCTATGATTCTCCCCCATCTCTCTACAAAGGACTGGCCACCCAGCCCGGCTCTATACCTTGAGTGATTTCCTCTTGAGTGTAGGCTCTGTTCTCCACGCCATAGCTCTGCTTCATGAATTGAGGTTTACAGAAAGCATCCTCAACAGGGTAGTCCATGGGGTTCTGTTGCTTTGTGAGCAGCTGAAACTCAGGTGCAACATAAGCCAACAGGAAAATCCAGCCATTGGCCACCAAGGCTGCACTGAGGATGGTATCATCCCACATGGTGTCAGGGGTAGGGGTGACCAAGAGCAAGGTGATCCATGCCACCCAGATGGCCATGGAGAGGAGCGTGGTGAGATAGATGTGGGCTCCG
The DNA here is from genome assembly GCF_027574615.1 of Eptesicus fuscus. Lineage (NCBI taxonomy): Eukaryota > Metazoa > Chordata > Mammalia > Chiroptera > Vespertilionidae > Eptesicus > Eptesicus fuscus. The sequence continues at coordinate 83,569,934 of NC_072479.1, forward strand.
TGTCTCTTCCAGCCTGTGAAGGGGCCACAGAAGGTGAAGCAGGATGTGAGGAAGGTCAGTGCCATCAAGAAGAGGACGAAGATGAGGAGCATGACAAAGTCTTCGTTGCGCCGAGGAGGAGAAAGCTCAGCGAAGATGCCAGTATTGGTCCTGTTCATGGTGAGGACGACATACTCGATAGCGATGACGTCCTGCACCAGGCTGACGCCCACCGCCAGGCCCAGCATCACCAGCAGGGAGAGGGGCTTCCAGCCGCGGACCAGCTTCGTCAAGTTGAAAGCATGAGCCAGGAGGCAGGAGAAGCAGAGGGAGAAGAGGACGCCGAAGAGGAAGAAGCGTGTGGGCCCCGTGTAGCTGTCCAGTTTGATGATGAAGGCAAAGGTCATGCCGAAGACCCCCAGCACACCCACAAGGAAGAGGAACTGGACCGGAAGCACCTTCCGCCTGTTGGAGTCCTGCACCTTGCAGATGAGGGCCAGGAGAGCGAGCATGAAGGCCACTGAGGTCACAGCCCCCACGGCAGCCACAGTTTCCAGGACGATGCCCCAAGCTTCGGACGTATCACAAAGTCTGTGGTACTTGGGTTCCAGGTCACTGCGGCAATCACGAGCGGTTGTGGTCATTTTGATTCTGTGTGAAAGCAAATCAGAGGCAGAGGGTGAATGTCCTAACAAACGCAGGCACAGAGGACCAAGAGAGATTCAGAAAAAAATGTTGTATGTTCAGCCAAGGTTTTGCCCATGACCTTACCATATTAGATAAAGCTACTATCTTTTCTCTATGTCCTTGTGGCAAATCCTAAAGGCTGATGAAAGGAAAGAACAAATCCCATATGTCCTTCCCCATAACTGAACTATAATATTAATATTTACCCTGAAGCTAGAGGGCCCGGTGCTCTGTTGAGGGGTTTCAGAGTCTCAGTTCAAAAAATATGTCACAAATAACTTCCAGTATTCCTGATATTTTTGTCTAGTGTTTTCTTAGGAATCAGTGAGCATGGGAATACCTGTCTCAGACATTATTTGTGAGCATCCCACTCTCCCATGGATAAAAGGAGTTATCTAAATTGTAGATTTCCCTATTTTTCAGAAGCCACTGGATTCTCTTCTTAAACTCTGCTATCACATAGTAGGTGTCTTTCCCTCCTTAGCATTTGTAAGGATGGCTCTACTAATTCCAAAAAGTAATGAAGGAGTCTTCCTTATCATAATGAACTCTTAATTATATATGCAGTATAACACATACATTCATATATGAATGAATATTGTGTATATATTAGAATATTATATTAGTGGTATGTCAGCGTAAGTTAAATATAAATAACAAAAAATTTCTAGTTTAAATCTATCTTCCTAACTTCTTGTGAAACTGGCCCTCCAAGTTTAACTTTGTATTATATAATCATTCGTTCAACCATTATTTTTTTAATATATTTTTATTGATTTTAGAGAGAGAGGAAGGGAGAGGGAGAAAGAGAGAAACATCAATGATGAGAGAGAATCATTGATCGGCTGCCTCCTGCACGCCCCACACTGGGGATCGAGCCCGCAACCCAGGCATGTGCCCTGACTGGGAATCGAACCGTGACCTCCTAGTTCATAGGTCGACGCTCAACCACTGAGCCACGCCGGCTTGGCTCAGCCAATATTTATTGAATGCCACTCTGTGTCAATCACTATTCTAGATACTCAATGGGAAAGGGGGAAACAGACTTGTTCTCTGCCATAGCAGAAGAGACAGACAGACATAATTTGCCACTACTGCCCCAGGCATCCCTTGGCCTTCTCTTACCATGGGTCTGTCGCCTGCACTCTACCCCACAGGAATTACTCCTCCCACATGCAGAGCACAGAGCAAAGCACGGACTAGATTCTACCTCTCCAGGGGAGAGAATGAGAAACATGGGTAAGAAAGGCAGATGAACTTCAGATACAGGCAAGCCCTGAAATGCAAGTACCCAAAGCCTGAAAGCTCTGCCTACAAATGTCCACTCCGGGGCGCTATGGGAAGGGGAGATGTGGAGGGTGCCATGGTTACGGAAGAGGAGGAACCCTGTCCAATTCAAGGGCAGCACAAACAAGGGAAGGGATCCAGGCAGGCCCTGTGCATTTCATCTTCGCTCACTTCACCTCTCCTCTTCACTCCCTCTCAGATTAATCATCAGGGTGGTGTCCGGCTGCAAAGGTACTGCTCTCACCATCCCTGCCCTTCCCACTGTTCCTTCCCCACCCCTCAAAGTAGTGCTGTTTGTTGACAAGTAGTTGTTATCATACTAGCTGATAATTAATTATGAAGGACTTTGAGTCTGACGACTCCAAATCTCGACAGAGACTGATGAGGTTTTGCATAGAGGATAGTGTGGGGCTGGACAGGACGGTAAGGCAGACACCTCCTGCACCCAACTGGACCTCGAGGCCCCTCGCTCCGGGGCAGCAGTGCAGGAGGGGGTGGTGTCTCAGAGCCTCCCGACACCCACAGACCAGGGTCCGACAAGAGCAATGGACAGTGGGTGTGGTGTGTGAGAAAACCAATTTCCCCAATTTCACCTCCACCTCCCTCCCCAACCATGCCAGGGAGATGAGAAACAGTCCCTGAACTGCCTTTACAATAGTGGTGTGTTTTTTAATCTTTGAGTTTTTATTATAGACATTTTCAAGCATATTAAAAAACAAATAGTATAATGGAGGCCCACAGGCTCATCACATAGTTTCAAAACGTATCAATGTATCGTCAATCTTGCTTCAAAAATCTACATCCCCACCCCACTCACTCGATTACTTTTAAGCAAATCCAAGACATCAGATCATTTTATCAATAAATACATGCATACATATGTATGACAAAAACTCCTTTTTAACTTAGCCACACTTAAAAATTAACAATAATCTTTTTTTAAAATATATTTTTATTGATTTCAGAGAGGACGGGAGAGGGAGAGATAGAAACATCAATAATGAGAGAGAATCATAGATCGGCTGCCTCCTGCACACCCCCTACTGGGGATCAAGCCCAAAACCTGGGCATGTGCCCTTGACCAAAATCAAACCAGGACCCTTCAGTCCCCAGGCTGACGATCTATCCACTGAGCCAAACCAGCTAGGGCAAAAATAACCTTTTAATATCAAATATCTACTTAGGGTTTCTATTAGTATTTCCCAATTCTCTCAGAAATATCTTTTTTAAAAAAAGCTTTTAGTAAATATTTTTTATCTGAGTGGCTAATTTTTTAAAATATATTTTTATTAATTTTAGAGAGAGGAAGGAAGAGGGATAGAGAGATAGAAACATCAATGAGAGAGAAACATGGATCGGCTCCCTCCTCCCTAGTGGGGATCAAGCCCACAACCTGGCCATGTGCCCTGACCAGGAATTGAACCGTGACCTCTTGGTTCATGGCCTGACGCTCAACAACTGAGGCACACCAGCTGGGCATGAGTGACTAAGTTTTTGAACTAATATCCTTCTTAATTGACCTCTATTAGCCCTCCCCACCCCTTCCCCAGCATGACAGACATTACACAACAGGTCTAAAATGTTCTAAGTTTCAATTTAGTCAGAGGGAGAGAAACCTCGCCAGACTCATTAGCAAGCAGCCTGTACTGAGAAGGTACCATGTTGCCTAGGGAAAGGCCAGGTGAGGGAAAGAGCCCGGAAGTTGGCTGGGAGAGGACAGGTTCTGGGGAACTGAAAGGGACTTGTGGAAAGCAGGGGGTGAGAAGAAATAGGGAAGCAATCGGCATTGGGGAATATAAACTGTCAGGAGCTCAAGCAATAGCCTTGGAGAAGAACGTAAGAGCTGGAGCAAGAAAGAGAAAATGTAAGGAGTCTAGCAGTGATGTGGACATCGTTTGTAACCAAAGGGAAGGGCAGAGAGACCTAGAATGGACTCGCTCCAACAAAGACCACATGGGGGTGGAGAGAAACCATTTACTCTTGGACTGCTTTGAAGGGGAGGGAGGGTCTCATGATTCATTCACACCCGGTTTTATGCACTTGACTCATTGAACCCTCACAACCACCTTACGATACAGCTCACGTCATTATTATCCCTGTCCCACCAGTGCAGCAACTCTGTTAGCTGACTCGTCCCACTCTGTTAGCTGACTCGTCCCACTCTGTTAGCTGACTCGTCCAAGTCACACAGCTAGTAAGTGGAAGGTCCAGGACTCAAACCCGAATTCCAACTTCAGCGTCGCACATCTTAACACAACACCGTAGAGCCCACTTGTCTGGTAAGAACTTCAAAGCTAGTAGGGACCCTCCAGTTAGAAATGGGGTGACAACATCAGTACTGGGTGCTGCTTTAGGCTTTGAGCATGGATTAAACCGCTGAGAGCTCAGCCTACCCTTGTGAGTTACCCCAGCAGTTCGGAGTTATACACACCCTCCAATTCCTACACAGGAAAGAAATGACTATTTGCACACTGGCTGTGCGTGCTCTACCGAAGAAGGGAGGACAGGAAGGGAGATCCTGTAAGAAAGATGAGAAGGCGGGGCAGGAAGTATCCCAGGGTCTCCCTGTGGTAGGGGACTAGACAGACGTGAGCAGAGCAAGGACGATGGGCCAGGTACAGAAGGTCACCAGGGAGGAAAGCTCTGGGTGCCTAGCAAAGGACAAATGTAAGGTGGGACCTCGCCCCCAGGTTGACTTTTCTCCCCTAGCGTATCGGCTGGTGATGAGGTATGGACCCCCTGACCTTTCCCTCCCTGGAGACAACATTTAGGCCTCGATTGTATTGTAGCTCCAGGTCCAGAAAAGCAGCAAAACCAGACCAGTGACCCCATGCCTGACCTCAGGACCAGCTGCATTGGATAATGACCCCCTGCTCTGGCGCTGACCAAGCAATCAGGGGAGACCACAACCCTCAAAGGACACACGTGGAAAGTTGTTGAGTATTCTATTGAGATTTAACCCCTGGGACATACCCTAAACTCTCCACCCTTAAAACCCTTAGGGTGGAGGACCCAGAGGGCTCTCCCTCGGGGAGCATGTCTGAGCCTTTCCCTTCCTCTCCACACCCTGCCCCCCCCCCCAGGCATATTACCATTGGCTTCCTTACTCCCAAGCTCCAAGGGCCATTCTTTTGCCTCTAGAACTTGTTCCCTAAGCCCATTTCTTCCAGGAATTACTCTTTCTGCCTCTGTGATTTTATAAATAAATGTTCTCTTACAGTTTGGGTCTTGGCTCTGAATTCTTTCCTAGCCAGAACCCAAGTACCGAGGTTGCTGAACCCAGTCCAATCTGACCCCATGGATCAGACACCTGGTGCGTTCCCGCCTCCTACAAACATCCCCATTTGTGAACCCAAGGCAGTGACACTAAAAGCCAAGTGAAGATCGTACCACTGAGTTGGGAAATGGCCACAGAAACCTCTATTCCACATGAACAGACCCATCACCCACGTCCTACCTAGCACTTCCACCTCTTCGCTGTCTCTTGACTATGTCGACCACCAACATCTCCACTTGGACCACTCAGAAGCCCGACCTCTGTCTGCAGACTTGCCATCTCTAAGCCACTCTTGGTGGCCAGGGAAAGAGCCAGAACCTGCTCAGCCGGTGGAAGGCTCGGCCCTGACTGCCTCTCCAGCCTCATGCCTTGTCCCCACACCCTCCTCCATAACCCCAATATTCGAGCTTCTTGTCTCTCCTCCAAACCAGCACTCTATCTCCCTTCAGGCATGCTGTCCCATCTGATGGGGCATTCTCCCCCTTCCCCACCCCCTTCATTTGACTTAGAGGCCCCTTCTACCAGGTGCTTCCCTTGATGCCCATGTCTACTGAGACTCGTGTCCTTGAATTCTCAGGGAGCCTCCGCGTTTCCTACCACAGCGCCTGGCATGCAGCCCTGCCTTGCCTGTTGAGAAGTCTGCATCTCCTGCTGGACAAACAGGTCCCTTGGAGGTTGGGTTATTAAACGTCTCTCCCCAGCCTCTGGTCTAGAACCTGACTGTGGTAAGTGCCCCACCAGGATGGGTGGGCGAGCGTACGGTTAGGAGAAGTGGAGTCCAAGGAAAAGGGGTTGTTCATGAGACAGGGTGGGGTGGGCTGTACCTCACAAGCCCCTCTCTGCTGTCCTTAATCCAACCCCCACCACTTGCTCCCATCCTCCCTCTCACACAGGCTGTCTAAAGTCACACTTTGGGTCTGAAGTGAGGAGCTCTGGGCCGCGTCTGAAACCCTGCTCCTTAGAGACTCCAGGTGTCTCCTAGGAGACCGTGAATCCTGAAGCTTTCCCAGCAAGCAGAGAGGAATTTACTGGAATCCAGTCATGCGTTCCCACCCAATTTCCTGATGACTAAACCCTGCGCTTCGAAGGAGGATGGTGAGGTTTTGGAGGCCAGGGAAATGAGAAATGACTCTGAGTCATAAGGGTGAGACCCCCTTTCACTTAGGACAGCGGCTAACTGTGCTAACTACCTGCTGTCCAATAACCCAGTGACACCCACAGCTGAGACCCTGAAATCACTTGGCGATGCCTTAACCCTTCTGGAATGAGTCAGGCCATTGACCCAAAGGTTAAGAAATAAAGAAAGATGGGGGGGGGGGCATTGGGGGGAGAAGACAACTGGAGGAGGAGAGGCAGGCAGGGAGGAGAGGCACTTACTGAGCTCAATTCCAAACCCTCCCTTTACTCTGCCCCTTTAGGAGGAAGGAGTTTCGGCTGCCTTGCCAAGCGTGGACACTATATCCCGGAACCTCCATCCCCTCTATAAAATGAGGGTGGATGCTGAGCTAAGTGGTCTAGCTCATGTCCAGCTCCACTGTTCACCCTCTGGGGAGCTCCTTGTAGACAATTTCCAAGCCTCTTTCTCCCTCCCCTTCATCCTCCTTCTTGCCCATGTCCTGTCATTAAAAGAATATGTGCCACACAAACTCCTAACTCAACCCCAAACCAGGGCTGGAGACGAGGCTGAAGGGTCTGAGTGCAGGCCAAGGAGAATGCCCACCTGCAGGGCAAAGCCACAGGGTCCTGGAGCAGTGCTGACCCTCCACATGGCATTGACCAACAAGTGGCATTGCCTGGTGTGCAAGGGCAAATGGCAGCATTTGATGGAGTATTTGAGCATGAATTAGCTGGGGCCCTGAAACTTCCCAATAGCTGATCTCATCTTCCTCCTTAGGAGATTCATCTATTTATCTCATACGTCATCTAAAAATGAAAAGGACAAAACCTTCCTCTGAGGACTGCCTGGGGAATGACATCAATAACTTAGGTGTTTGTTGAAGCTGGGCCATCACAGGCAAATTTGTGATTTTCTATCATTTTAATTTCCTCTCTGACCTTCAATTGCCACATTCAATCCATAGTAATAACAACAGTCACAATATAATGATGAATAAAAAGAATGATGACTACCACCACATGCTGAGTCCTCTTGTGAGCCAGGCACAAGGCTTAGCATTTGTATGTTTTATATATATTCTCTCATTTACATGTTTTATACTTATTATCTCATCGAACATTACACAACTCATTTTGTAGGCGAGAAGACTGTGTGTTAGATGAAGTTACATACCCCATGTCACATAGTTAGGAAGAATATGCCTTTATGAGTTTAATCATAATTTAATCTATTTCATCTCTAAGTCAGTTATGATCTCAGAAGCTTTTCTCCCAAACTCCAGCCTCTCTCCATTTAAATCATCTCTGGGAAGTCTCCAAAGCAAGCAGTCTTGCATTAGGTCAATCTTCCTGTCAATCAACAGACATTTAAGTGCCTACTCGTGTCAGGTGCTGTGTTCAATGTACAAGTCACTCAGACCACACGTGTGGCTGCTGCCCTTGGGAAGACCAATAGAGTCACACAGACATACAAACAAGGAGTTTCTGAGTGTGCAGGGAATGCTGAGGGCACATGGAAAACAGTGGACCCGTCTACCTAATGGGATTTTTTTTAAAGCTTTAGCAAGAAAACCAAGGAGATGAGGCATGAAAGATGGGCAGGAAATGGCGAGAGATTTGGGAGACGTTAAAAGAGACAGGACTTTGGGGAATAAAGGAATCCAGATTAATTCTCAGATTTCTAGTTTAGGCAACTGAATGGACCTTAGAAATACAGGTTTATGAGGGGAGATGCCACGTCTAGCTTTTTTTTTTTTCTTTTTTTTTACAGAGAGGAAGGGAGAGGGACAGAGAGTCAGAAACATCAATGAGAGAGAAACATCGATCAGCTGCCTCCTGCACATCCCCTACTGGGATGTGCCTGCAACCAAGGTAATGCCCCTGACCAGAATCGAACCTGGGACCCTTCAGTCCGCAGGCCGACGCTCTATCCACTGAGCCAAACTGGCTAGGGCTAGCTTTGTTGAATCTAAGATGACTATGGGACATGCAGTTGGAGGAATCCAGAAAGAACAAACACGAAGTTATCCTAGGAGTTTACTCTGGGCCACACACGGTTTCATGTAATCCCTACACCACCCTATTATTATGTCCCCTTTTTACAGTTGAGGAAAATGAGGCACAGAGAAGTTAAATTACTTGCTCAAGATCACATGGCTCTGAAAGGCCAGGCTCTTAGACACCAGGTTGAGCTGACCCCTCTGCACGTGGACATGTGGGTCTGAGGTTCAGGAGAGGTTTGGGCTATACACACAGACTGGGCCCATTAAGAGGCAGCTGAAGCCTTGAGAGGAGACCGGATTACACAGGGTGCACATACGGTGAGGGAGCGGGCCGAGGACCGAACCATGGGAACACCATCTCATCTAAGCAGAAGTCAGCAAAGGATGTCAAAAAAGCAACTATTGGAGGTTAGAAAAAGAAATAAGCCCAGGTGGTTTCCCAGAAGCCAGGGAGCAGTTTCCCAAAAAAGAGGGGTCAATGGAGTTAAACAATTCAAGGGGAGCAAAGAAAAGGAGGCCTGGGAAGAGAGCCGTGGATTTAGCGGTTAAAAAGTATATTAACTCCTTTTTGTCTGTTATACTAGATTCAGCCTCAATTTGAGCTTCAAGGCTTTTTTTTCTAGCTGGTCCTCCCAGCCACCTCCTCTGCCTTTGCAGCTCCTCTCTCCCCCTCTGTGCAAGGCAAGCAAGGCTCCCAAGAGTATTTTTCTATCTGGTAGGAAATTGGGGCTCATCTAAGATCTTCCTGGAGAAAGTAACCCTCTTTGCCTCCCCACACACGTTATCCTTTTAGCCAGAAAAACTCTGCCCCTCCTAATCACAATCCATTTGCCATATTTCTCCGAAACTTGGCCCAAATCTTGAGGTTTTTAAAAAATTATTAGTCCCATCTCATTTTAAATTTGTAGGTCTCTTCACAGTTTTTACAAGTAACTACTTCTTGGCACTGAAGGTTTTCCATATATATGTTACATATTATACTTTAACATCAGGTAGACTCGCCTATCAGATAACAGGCGTCTTAAGGATTAAGGAAATAGCAAATCTTCTGTTTGTTGGTACCCCCCTCACTGCACAGTGGTTGTTGAGCAAATGTTTGGAATAAGACTGCCCGCTGAGTATTTACTCAAAGCAAGTTATTTATTAGCAAGTGTGAGTAATGGGGAGGACAGATTTTTCAGATGAATATGTGCTGATCGTCGTATTTTTATCTAGGCTAAGTTCTAAGACCAGGGTGGAGTCTCACAGAAATTTCTCTGCCCTGGATGAAGGATAAGTTGTAATTGGAAAGTGTCTCTAGGGAAATCTCCAGCTCCCCTGTTCTGAGTAGCTGTCCGTATTCTGATGACATAAAAGTGATGCGTCATGGCAACAGCTTATGAATAACATCCCTGAACTGAGTTTCTATGCAGTAACTGAAGAGAAAATAAACGATTCTACTACCATGGGCAGAGCTAAACAAGTATAACAACGGTGTTCATCCCAATTTATTTACTTTCGGGTAGTTCCTGGGGGTATTATCATCTGCCTCTAGTCTAAACAAACCATGTGAACTTTAGATTAATGTAAAATAAATTACTGGAATATAAAATAAAAAATACTGAAAATCATTTTTTTAAAAAACTTACGAATTTTCAAATCTTTTAGACCCAGAATTTTAAGAAATGAAACTCCCAGCCCCAGCTGGTTTGGCTCAGTGCATAGAGCGTCAGCCTGCAGACTGAAGGTCCTGGGTTCGATTCAGGTCAAGGGCACATGCCCGGGTTTCGGGCTCAATCCCCAGTAGGGGGCGTGCAGGAGGCAGCCAATCAATGATTCTCATCATGGATATTTCTATTTCTCCTTCTCCCTTCTTCTCTGAAATAAATAAAAATATATTTTTTTAAAAAAGAAGTGAGCCGAAACCGGTTTGGCTCAGTGGATAGAGCGTCGGCCTGCAGACTCGAGGGTCCCAGGTTCGATTCCGGTCAAGGGCATGTACCTTGGTTGCGGGCACACCCCCAGTAGGGGGTGTGCAAGAGGCAGCTGATCGATGTTTCTAACTCTCTATCCCTCTCTCTTCCTCTCTGTAAAAAATCAATAAAATATATTAAAAAAAGAAGTGAAACTTCCAGAAAAAAAGGCGGTTGGATAAAGTGAAGTCCTCTACTGTTATACCATCTCAAAGCTCTCAAAGACCAGTTTTAAAATATTTTATTTCAATATATAATGGCAACATATTCATGTTTGATCCAGCAAGCCCCAAGCTAAATTTGTCATCTTTCCTTGAAAGCCTGTATTTCTAAGCTCTGAGAATGGCACTACCATCCACTGAGTGGCCTAGTAGATATAAAAATACAATATAGACTACCTAATGTGGAGAGGATGGAGAAAACAGAATACATGGCCAAAAATTAGATGACAATAGCAAACAACTATTATTACAATAAATGTAAATGCTAACATTTTTTATTTTGAAAAAAGACTCAATTAAACTATTTTATAACTTTAAGAACCTCACCTAAAACAACAGGATTTTAAAAGTTGAAAGCAAAAGGAAGGAAAAAATAAAAATAAATGCAAAAAAAAGCACAATTATAATAGATAATGTTTATTTAGCAGGCATTATGTATCAGGTACAAAGTTAAATAGCTTGCTCAAGGTAAGACAATTAAGAAAGAGTTGAGGTATTAATATCATGCAAAGTGTAGGCAAAAAGGTATTATATTATAATAATCAGAATACTGCACATTGAAGATAAAATCATCATGAACGTGTATGCACTGAATAACATAGCACTAAAACACATAAAACAAAACTACCAGAAACACAAGGAGAAATCAAAGGAAATATTACAATTATTGGAGACCTTAATACTTTATCAGTCCTCAGCAGATTAAATAAAAAAATGAATAATAATATGGTAAATTTTATATATGTTCTGTGGATACTTTAATCAAAATATTCTCTATCTTTATATCTTATTAGATCTCCATTATTAATCAAATAATTCAGATCCTCTATATCTAAGATCAGCAAACATTTTCTGTAAAGGGCCAGATAACAAGTAGTTTAGCCTCTGCAATCCATAGTTTATAGCTGAAGCAGCCATAGATAATGCATAGACAAATGAGCATGGCTGTGTTCCGATAAAACTTTATTTACAAACATAGGCTGAGGGATGTGTTTGGCCATGGACCTAGTTTACCGACCCCTGCTCTATATGATTGCTTCTATGGAAGTGGTCTTGGAACATTTACCAAAAAAAAAAACAAACTATATTTTAGACCACACACAAAAAAAATCTGAAATCCTAAAATAAGAAATGTACAGACTATATATTCTGACCACAAACCAATAAAAATAGGAATAAAAGTAAAAACAGACACACCAAACAACTCAGAAACTCTACCCTTCAAGGGAAACCACTGTTCAATTCACTGTTGTTGAAGGTCCTGTTATACCAACACATCATTTCCTGCCCATTTCCTCAACTCAAGCTGTGGGTTTTTAAATAGCAGTGGACCTGAAGTCCAACACCCAGAGTGAGAAAAATAAAACCACACAAGTAAAATTCTTCTTCACACCCCGTTATCTTCAGTGCCCACTAGAGTGACTAGGAAGGCAGGCGCAGGCTCCACAGAGGACTGCCAGGGCTGGGATCTCAGCCTGGGGAGGCGCTGGGGCCTTCCCGAGAGCCCTTAGGGGGAACTCGGGGCCCAGGCCCTGGCCTCCCACAGCTGCACAGTCCTGTGGAGTCCGGAGGAGGAAGGCGGCTTCCTGACTCGAGTGGAGAGCACTTCCCAGGAACGTTCTGCTCCTTCCCATTTGCCCTTGAAGCACGCACCTCTCCAAACCTTGGAGGAGAGCCCGTCAGTCTCCCAAGTAAAACTCCTCCTGACCCTTCCTCCCCTTCATTCCTTCCCTCTCCAGGTAGCAACCAGCACCCGCCTGGAGAGTGGAGCTCGGCCTCCCTCCTCTCCCCTCCGTACCTGAAGCGGCTCAACTGCTCCCCCTCAGGAAGGAGCCCCCAGCCGCGGGGGATTCAGCCCAACCTGCAGCAGGTGTGGCGTTTACAAACCCTCCGAGGACAGACTCAGCCCGGAGAGAAGTCAGGAATGGAAAGTCCTTCCAAATTCCTTCAACCTGAGCAGTCCTCCCCCGGGGTGCTAGCCTTTCCTCCCCTCGGGTGCTGTAGGGCCTCAGGGGCATCTCTGGGGCCGCTCCCCAGTCCCACCTCCTGGTTTGCACGGCGGGGCTGTCCCCGGGCACGCGGGAGCTCCTGAGCCAGGCCGGGGCCGCAGCAGAGGGAACGCGGTGGAGCTGAGCGCCCCGCACTCACAGCAGGAGAAGGGCGGCTCCTGTGAACCTACTTCCCCGCGTCCAGAAGGGCTCGCTTGTTGTGCAAGGACAAAACGCTTGGACACTTTTCAGTAACTGGGTAAAGTGACCATTGTCACCATCTTTCTCCTCCTGCCACCCTCCCCCGCGCCCACCCCTCTCCGCCCCAGTCCCTGCCCTTCCTCCGAGATCCTTCTCCCTCTTTTCTCCGCTCCTGGAAGCCGGAGCTGCCCCCGTGCCGGGCCGGGATCCCGCCTGCTCGGAGCGCGTAGAATGCGTCCGAAACTACCACCTGATGTTCGTTTCGCTCCCCGCCGCTATCTCAGCCTGGGGAGCGCGGAAGAAGGAAACTATCTGAGTCGTGTTAAAACTAGAGGCATTTCTTTCCAGGGATTCTTTTCTGCTCGCAGCCTGCTGCAGTCCTCAGGACCGGGCTTTCCTCTCTCGCCTTCCCCCCTCCCGACCCCGCTCACCCCCAGGATTTACATCCGGAGGCGGGGCGCGCTCCGGGCTCCGCGCGCCTCGCTTACCCTGTGCCTGGGGCTTCGGCGCGTGGACTGGCGCTGCTTCCCGCGCGTTCGAGGCAGCTCCGAGCCCCTTGGTGCTGGGGAGCCCACGAAAGCGATCCCGCCCTCGCGGCGCCGAGCGGTTATAAAGGCGGCTGTCGCCGGAGGGAGGGAGGGAGCGAGCGAGGAGGTGAGCGGAGGGACAAGGGGCGGGAGAGGGTCAGGGGGGAGGACACGCCTATTCCAGTTCCATGGCACTGCATGCTGTTATGAAAATAAAGTCCTCGCGCCAGGGAATGAACCAAAAGCCGCCTGACGTCAGCGGCACAGTCACCCTTGAAATGGGGAGGAGGGCGCCCCGGCCCCGCCCCGCCCCGCCTCGCCGCCGGCTCGGAGCGCAGCGCACCCGCCGGTCCCCTGGCGCCGAGTCCAAGCGAGGGGCCAGCGGGCTGCGCATCCGTCCAGACCACTGCCACCTCCGTCCGAGTGCAAGCCGCGCTCCCCGCCCGGCACGCCTGCCCCCCAGGGGCAAGGGCTAGCCAGGCTGTGGCGCCTGTTTTAATGTCTGGGTCCCACAACCCGTGGGAGGTGGGGGACAGGGAGATAGAAACTTACTGTGTTTACTCGAGTAACCAGAACGGAGAGCTGGCCCCCAAGTGGCCCTTCCCCGTCTTTCCAAGACTCTCGCCCGAGCTGGGGAGGATGGGAAGCCAGGGGCCGGAAAGCGGTGCCCCCAACACCCCACCCCATCTCCCCCCTCCCTACCCCTGCCTTCCCCTGCTCAGGGCCCCCCCAGCCCAAGCGAGGTAGATAGAGGCCAAGGAAAACGTACTGGGCGTCCAGAGTTAACCGGCGGGTCCACAGTTAGGTGGCGGCTCCGCTGGTTAGTAGTGTCCTCAGATGAGGCCCATTAGTGCTGCCCCGGGGCGGAGAGATCATTATCTCTCCACTTTCCTAACTGCCTCTCTCAGAGCCTCACAATGCAGCTTGAGAACGGGGATGCCAGATAAAATTATGAAATAAAGGAATTTGCCTTTGGTATCTGGTTCCCCTCCCCCGGGCTGCCCACCCCTCTCCCATTATCAAGCCAATCCTACTGAAACTTGTCTTTGTTTACTTGTCAAACAATCCTTAAGTGGCTGCCCACACCGCGTCAGGGCTCAGGCATGGCTCTGCCCCACCGCCTGCGGGGGAGGCCTCTGTGCTATGGAAGTGCCCCACAGCACACCTGGGAAACCAGCCTGTGTTACTGTGCAAATTAACTCACGAGGGAAGATCCAGGGCTCCTCAACTTTTTCAAAATGGCTTCTTGGAGAGAATACCTCCACCTTTGTTAGGTTTTTATTTCACTCCCGAGAAACCACAGCCATTGTCTTGGAACACTTCTCACGAGGCCTGCAGCCCCGGGTCTGTAAGCCCACCTGCTCCTTTCCCGGGCCCCTGGTGTGTGTGTGTGTGTGTGTGTGTGTGTGTGTGTGTGTGTGTGTGTGTAGGAAACTGAGAAATCGGTGGAAACGGAAAATGACAGAGCTCTTTCGTGTGTGCCATCTGCCAAGTCAGGTCTTCTATCTGGACCTCAGTTTCCTCCTCTGTTAAAGGAGGAAGTTGAACTAGACCATCCTTGTCCAATAGATAGGTCACTCGAGCCACAAATGGGAGCTACATTTGTAATGTTACATTTTCCAGCGGCCACAGTAACAGAAGTAAAAAAAAAAAAAAAAAAAGGAATTCATTGTAATAATATTTTATTTAACCCAATAGATCCTAAGCATCATCATTTCACCATGTAATCAATATTTTTAAAAATACTAATGAGGCCGAAACCGGTTTGGCTCAGTGGATGGAGCGTCGGTCTGCGGACTGAAGGGTCCCGGGTTCGATTCCGGTCAAGGGCATGTACATTGGTTGCAGGCACATCCCCGGTAGGGGGTGTGCAGAAGGTGGCTGATCAATGTTTCTCTCTCATTGATGTTTCTAGCTCTCTTTATCCCTCTCCCTTCCTCTCTGTAAAAAATCAATAAAATATATATTTATATATATATATAAATATATATATATTTAAATACTAATGAGCTATTTTACATTCTCTCATTTTAAACCATGTCCTCAAAAGTCCAGTGTGCATTTTATATCTACAGCACTTGCCTGGGCGGGTGGGCTAGCCAGCCACACTGTGGATGCTCAGGAGTCCCGTGTGGCTGATGGCTCCCACGGTTCGGTACCGGTCTAGAGGTCTCTAAGGGCTCTTCCAGCCTAGAGTCCGAGTCACCATGCCTAGGGTGAGGCTCGTGACATCAAGAAAAAGATGTCAAGTCAGAGGAGGGAGTACAAGCAGAAGGAACATGACTTTGGGGGTTCCTTCCCTATCCCCCCACCCCTCCCCAGGACAAGAAACCTCCCGAGAAAGGATGGGTGTGTTTTGTTTTCCTGTTGCTCCTTGTTCTCTGGGTGTCGTCTGTGTGGCCTGTCCAGGGCTGTGTGTGGGAGACCTTGGTGGGGATGCTGGTTTTGAAGCACTGCCCTCGGTCCCCTGCACCCATTCTTCTTCACTTTGCCATGGATTTTGGATTTCCCACCTTGTCCTCTTAGCACCGTCCCTTCCGCCCTCCTTTGAACCGCTTTTCTCCTCCCATCCTGCTGTCAGTACACCAGCCCGGCACCGGGCCAGGCCTGGGCGAGGCACACGGAGCTCCTCATTTAAGAAAGCACTGAGCCCTGAGATGGGCGCCTCCTTACACTGTGGGTCCTGCTCTGCTCCTTGCCCCTCTTTGCCTAGGCCCAGCCCTGCCCCAGAACCCGCTCAGGGTCTGGCTGTCTGGGAGGTGGGGAGGAGACTGGCAAGGTGGAACAGCTGAGTAATTTTCAGATGCCCCGGAGGGGGACAGGGAGGGGGACGATAGATGGAATGCTGCATTTGCTGGGTCTCCCATCCTGCTAAAAATGGTCTGGAGAACGAGGTTGGGGCCCTTGGAAATCAATGGACGAAATAGTATAAGAGGAGCCTGGAAACCAAGTGCGACTCCAACTCTAGTTATCCTCCTTGGAGTGTTACCTGGCTTCAAGTGACAGGTGGCATTGTTGAGGGACACAGAAGAGGCGCTCACATGATTGGAAATGAGATGAGAAGGGAGAGCCTCACAGTAAGGAGCCGTTTTCCTCCTGAAAGAGAGGCTGGGCGGGTGCTGCCGAGGCCTCCATTCGGCAGCCAGGCCAGCAAGCAAGGGGTCGCTTTCCAGGAGGACGGGCCCGGCTCAGCCTCAGTCTGGGAGCCCAAGAACTGGGTCCCTGCAGACACTTCTTACGGACCCACCAACCAATACCAACATGCCCGCCACGCTTGACTGTAGGAATGAACCAGGAACGTGGTCAGCTTTCCCAGTGTCCTGGTCATGGCCCCTTTGCCAGCTTTACCTCGGAATATGGGGCTGGAGAACCTCAGGCCAGGGGCTCCCCCTTTCTCTCCCTCACTTCTTCACTAGCAAGACCCCCTCCCTGACCTCAATTAAATCTCACTTAAAAGTCACCTGAGACATAGGAGAAAAGCACAAGTAGTCAGCCTGTCACCTGGGCACAAAAGGCCACCATCAACTCTCCCCATGGCGTTCAGGGTGGCCCTCCCCCAGGGCCAGAGGCCTAAAGGGTCAGGAAGAGTTTTTCAGATGGAGAGGAAAGAGAGGTGAGGAAGGCGGGGTGGGGCATTCCAGGCAGAGAGGACAGAATTTGCAAAGGCGTAGAGGTGTGGGGCAGCCGTGGCCCTGCTCACGCGCACGCACGGTGTGAGCACAAAGTGCGGGCCGGGGGCAGATTGAGCGTGGAGCCCCAGACTCACCTTGGAAGCAGGAGGGCATTGAAGCATGAAGCCGGTGCGGTGGCCCTAAACCCAATGCCTGGTGTCCTTATACGAAGAGGACACAGAGATACACAGACACAGAGGAGACAGAGACACCGAGAAGAGGCCAGGGAGAGACAGACAGAGATTGGAGCTGTGCTGTCACAAACCAAGGATCGATGGCAGAAGGCAAGGGAGCAGAGAGGGGCAGTGTCCCCCTCAAAGCTCCGGAGGGAACCAGCCCTGCGGGCACCTCCTCCATTTCGGGCTCCCAGCCTCCAGAGCTGCGAAAGAATAAACTGTTGTTTCAAGCCTCCCAGTCTGCGATCCTTTGTTAGGAAACCAGTACACCTCTGAAGTGTGGGCCGTTCTGCATGTGCCAGAGGGTCGTGTGAGATGCTGAAAAGAGCCTGCCCAGCACAGCAGCAGTCTCAAAGGCTTGTTCTGGGAGTGGCCTTGGTTTCGCCTTCCCACCTCCACCAGGTCGAAGGGAGAGAGGTGGAGTGTGCAAAGGGGAAACACGTGTGGTGCACGGGAGAGGACACTTGAAGCCCCGGAATGCAGTCTGCAGGGAACCAGAGCCTGCGGTCGGCACCCGGGCCAACCCCCAGCTCTGCCGTCTCGGGCCTCTTGTTATCAAGCCACGAAAAATGCCGTGGCTACAGCCTTTTCTGGGACTGACTTTAAGATTGTGCTCATCTCATACTCAGCGTCCCAATTCAGAGGAAAGCTATGAGCTGAAGTGTCCGCGCTGAAACCAGAGAAGTGCCACCAGTAACCTCAAGGCTGGGTTAGAGGCCCATTAAGTGCCCAGACTGGTTCTGCGATGTGAAACCCCAGCGGCTGGAGCCCAGTGGACCTGTCCTGACCTCCCTCTTTCTCTCTCTTTCTTTCTCTGTCTCTGGCTATGCTCAGCCCAGGACAGGGAGTTTAGTGGCCAGGGCGATTTGTATTGGAATGAACTTGAACGATTAAAACCTTGGAGTTAGAAAGACCTGGCCTGAATCCTACTGACAATTCCGGAGTCTGTTTCCTCATCTGAACATTTCATTCACAGTGTTGTCATGAGCATCAAATAGAATGACACGGAGCACATGGAGGCATTCAGTGACACTCATTCACTCGCTCTTGGATTGCGGACACTGAAGGCAGGAAGGCAGCCCCTGGAGGCTGGACACGAAAGACAATCAAGACAGGGAAGCCAGCACAACTGCCTTTTAGCTCTTCCCTTTGTTACTTCCGGTTACCCAAATGTCCACGTACTTTTCATTTTTTGGAGGGTGAGGTTTATCCTCACCTGAGGATATTTTTCCATTGCTTTTCAGAGAGAGTAGAAGGAAGAGATGGAGGGAGAAAGAAACATCGATGTGAGAGAGAAACAATCAAACAGTTGCCCCCAATGGGTATTGAACCCACAACCTGGGTATGTGCCCTGACCAGGAATTGAACTCATGACCCTTCGGTGCTTTTCAAAGGGGGAGTGCCTATTAAAGAGGTTGATACTTAACACTAAAAGATTAACCACTAAGAATAGAATTTTAAGGAAACACAAGAATGACACAGCCAGTTCCTGGAAGGCATTTTATGAGAGGGTCCTGGCCTGACAAAATCTTTCCAGGCATAAGAAGCTATTTTGGAAATGTGGGTTAGACACCTGAGTATTTATGTGGACGAAAGGGGCCACATGCTGACCTGACAAGCTCAGGGGAGGCCTGCATGGCAGTCTTGCAAACTCAGAGACCTAAAGTAACCACAAAGGATGGTCTGAAATTAAACTTTAACTAAATGCAGTTATGGTGGGCAGTTACATCCTAGGCCGCTATCTTCACTGACAAGGTCAACCTTTACCTTAACTGCGCCTATAGGTCTTTTTGCATCTATAATAACATACCCTTGAAATGTCTGGGTAACTTGCAACTTCCCTTTTTCTGGACCTCTTGGGGCCACAACCTAATGTGCTGGGCGCCAGGACAGATACCACAAATTCCTTCATTATCATGTTAATTGTTCCTGCACCCACCTAAGTATGTGTCTATCATTTTACTTTTTATCCAATTCCAGGGGTCCCTCCCCCAACCCCCACCACTTTGCTTTCTCCCGCCTCTGTAGCCTATCACCAATGGATTTTGTGTAACCCACCTACGTCCCTTTCCTTTTATTGCAATGTATAAATACAGATGTAATCCGCCATTCTCCGGAGCATTACCTCAATTCATTGAGGTTCTGCTTCCCGGCATTATGTCGACAGTTTGGCTCAAATAAACTCACAAAAATTCTTTACAGGTTTCAATGGCTTTTTACGTTAACATTTAGAACTCTGAGATTACCCACACCCCTGCCTTGCCCTCACTTCACTCCCTGGTTTGAGCCCAGGATGTTAATCATGCAATGAATATGTACTGGATATCTCTATACTCTTCTAGAAGGTAGGCATGCCACAGTGAAGGGGACAGAGTCTCTGTCCTCATGTCCTCTGTCCACATTCAGTGGAGGGAAGAAAACAATAATGAAGTGAACATATTATGTTAAGCAGAGGTGGGAGGAGGGTGGCAGGGAAGCCTCTGGGAGACGATGACCATTACGCAGAGACCTGGAGGCAGTGAGGGAGGGAGCCTTGCCAAAATCTAGGAAAGGCATCCCAGACGGAGGGAACAGCAGTGCTGGGCCCTGTGCTTGGCATGTTCATGGGGCAGCAAGGAGGTCTGAGAGACAGGGAGAAAGGTGCAAGGGAGAGAGGGGAAGAAGCTGAAGTCAGAGAGGAAGTGGGAAGGAAGAGGGTGCTGACCAAGTCCGGCCTAGTGAATCACTGTCAGGTCTTCGGCTTTCACTCTGAGTGGGACAGGAAGCCGCTGGCGGTGAGGAATGACATGATGCAACTTACATTTTATGGAGGGTCACACTCCCGGTGTGGAGAATGCACAGGAGGGCTGGGGACAGGGCTGGCCAATCCAGGAAGCAGGGTGGCAGTGAGCCTCCACTAGAGAAGAAGATTGCCTGGAGCAGGTGCAGGGCAGGGGGGAGAGGGCCGGGGGCGGGGGGGGGGGGGGGGGGGCGCGCGAGCACAGGTAGTAGGAAGTGACCCGATTCTGAATACTTTCCAAAGAGCCAACAGAACTTAATGAATTAAATGTGGAATATCAAAGAAAGAAGAGGAGTCAAGGAAGATTCCACAGTTTGAGGCTTTGAATGTAATTGGAAAGAAAATCCTTTTGTTATCTGTGTTATCGATAAACAACTGGGGCTCTTATAGCTACATTCTTATTTAAATTCAATGTCCATATTTTCCAAATAAAACAGTGTGGACTACCAAATGGTTTTGATGCCACTCACAAAGTGCAGGAGGCAGTTTCAAAAATATAAAGACCTAAATATTGAAATTTCTGAGACGTTTTCAAGGCTACTGGGATCAGTTGTGGGATGAAGATTGAAAATGGGATGATCCCATAAAATGTTGTAAGCACCAACTTTTCCCAACAGAATTACAGAAATGCTTTCTCGCTGGTTCTCAGAAGAATCATGAAATTAGAAATTATTTCATGGTCAAGTCACACCAATGTGGCTGAGTTGAATGGAATGAAATAATCTCACGTTGAAACAGGAGTTTGGTGACACAATCAGATATTAAAACAGAAATTAACATGAAGCTGTCAGTCCCTGGGTGATTTAGAATAAGTCAGTCACCATTTAGCCGAAGGGGAAAATATCACAGGAGTATTGATTACAGCTCTTTCCATCTTGGTTTTGTGTTTGTTTATTCTTTATGGTGCCATCTTCCACAAGTTTAAAGTCATAGGTTTTAGCAGGGGACAGAGCAGGGAGGGGGGTTCCACAATTGTTCTCAGTAATGATTCATTTAGATTCCCAGCATAGGACAAGGAATTCCTTCCTATGCCTTCAAACCACAACATTGATCTCCAAGCAAAAAAATGAGAGGAATGAAACATTTCTACTGGAAGTATTTGAGATCTTGGTCCCTAACATATGTCATCAGTTTGACTAAAATAAACTCTTATAAAAAAATTCTCAAAAAAAAAAAAACACAAGCCGAAACTGGTTTGGCTCAGTGGATAGAGCGCCAGCCTGCAGACTGAAGGGTTCCGGGTTCAATTCCGGTCAAGGGCATGTACCTTGGTTGCGGGCACATCCCCAGTGGGGGGTGTGCAGGAGGCAGCTGATCGGTGTCTCTCTCTCACCGATGTTTCTGACTCTCTGTCCCTCTCCCTTTCTCTCTGTGGAAAATCAATAAAATCCTACCTAATAAAAGGGTAATATGTAAATTACCATCACTCCGCTACGCCCACGATTGGGCCAGCGGGAGGCGCAGGGGGCGGGACTCGGGGTGGCCGGGGTAGCCAATTGGGCCGCCGGGACGCTGAGCTCGCATCGCCAGCGGCGGCGTCAGCTCAGCGTCTGTGCCATGGCTGTGCTGCGGAACAGAAGGGGCCTCTGGGGCAGCGAGCTCACGTCCAGCCGCGGACCATCAAAAGCGGGGGCGGGGGAGAGGTGGGTGCCTGTCTGCTCTGGCACCAGGTCTTTCAGAAGCCTCTGCCACGCCAGAGGCTTCCAAAAGGCCTGGTGCACCACCGGACAGACAGCCAGCTCCCCCGCAATAGAAAGCGAAAGCGTGTAGGGGACCCTACACGTGCATGATTCAATCATGCACTGGGCCTCTAGTATACATATAAATAAATAAATAAATAAATAAATAAATAAGCCACATTAAAAAAAAAAAAAAGCACAAAACACCAAAACATTATACTCCCAGTGACTGGGACACTTGAGAGTTTCGACTAAGAAGACATGGAAGACCTTCACTTCTAAAGTGAAGTAAAGTATTTTCAAATAGATGAGCTCCCCAAATACCCAGGTCTCCCCATGTCCCTAGAGTGGTAGCCTTGGCTGAGACCCGTAGAAGAAAACTGACTTATCTAGATGAGACAGTAGAACCCAAAAACCATTCCTACCAAGATAATAAGGTCAATAAATGAAGTCAATTCTCCTCTGAGTACAGGGGAAATATTTGGCTTTCTAATGGCCTGAGGTTTTAAAATATACAACGGTGGGCAAAAGTAGGTTTTACAGTTGTGATTACACGAAACAGAGTTTATTCTTGTATTATCAGTTATTAATGATTGTATTATTTTCCATGCAAACAACTTTAAATCTACTTTTACCCACCCCTGCACAGGTGTAAGAACCAAATATCCATCAGAGGTCTACTTTGTGCCAGCTCCCCTTTTTTATGTAAAAAATCTAAGGAGGCCTATTCATACATTCTCTCAATAAACTTATACAAACACCTACTACGTGCCTGATATGTGTAGTGTTTCAGATGAAACTGAATCAATGAAAGGGCTTCATCCAAATTAATAAATCATCATGTCCTTTGCTCCTCTCTGGGGCTGGAAAATCAGCAGATTGTCACTTTGTGTTGCCTGTCCTTGGATTGCTGAGTGTATTCCATTGTTGATAGGTCAAAAAGGCTAGTGCCACACAGGGGTGGAATGAGAGGGGTCCCCAGGCTGCTTTTCAATCCCAGGCCACATCTAAGTTTGGTTCTGGCCTCGTCCCAGAGATGGGCCAATGGCACCAGTGGACAAAATAGACTGGTTAAACTAGCTAATTCCAAGGACAACACGGACCCAAACCAGAGTGAAACTCCTGTGGAGAGACTGCGGGCTGGCACTCAGGACACACCCTGGGGCTGCCACCAGCAGGGGCAGCCATTTCCTTATTTCCCTTGTGCTACCCCAAACCACCACGGCTGGAAACATCTTTTCAAGAAACTGATGGGTGTGACCTTGGGAGGGAACAGTGTAAATAGGCACTGACAAAGGTGAGTATTGAGAAAAGACTATTTTAAGGAACGTGGGAGACTATGCCACCTTCGTCTTGCTGAAGGTGAGGGCCCCAGATATTTCCTGGTATGACTACTAGTTTCCCATAACCAAGGCTTGTCCTAGATCCCCTGACAAAGAACTTCTGAATTGAGACCCATGGACATTGTATTTTCCCACTGTGAAGAAGCATGGATCTCTTCCCACAGAATAACAGTAGTGTGTGTGTGTGTGTATGTGTGTGTGTGTGTGTGTGTGTGTGACAGAGAGAGAGATCTAGAATATAGATATACATATATATGTTTTGCAGTGTTGAACTACTAGTTAATAATATTTGGGGGTGAGGGGAACACTCAGCATAGTGTGTCTGACCTTTGAGAAAGCATCAGTAAATAGTAGCTCTAGGTGGGAATAGCTTGACCAATGAGAGGACTGAAGTTCAGAAAGACCAAGGGACATGTCTTAGGTCCTAAATCTACTTAACTAGGGAGTCAAGATTAGAAGCCAGGTCTTCAGACTCGTATTACAGTCATCTAGCCTAAATCCCACTTCATGACTTATTTAAGGATAACAACTTAGATAGCAAACTCTTTTATATCATGCATTTTTTAAATCCTGTATTATTACTCCAACCCACAAAAATGGAAGAAACTTCATTGATAGTCTCAAAGACCACCAACGTTCTCTATTTCCTGTAGTGCATGGACCCCTAACCTGAGGTCCATGGACCACACACACACACACTCACACACACACACACACACACACACCAGGGATCCAAAGATGGATTTCATGTTGAGAACCCTTCTCCATTGTCAGAAATGTGTGTGCATTGTCCTTGAGAAAATGTCCATGGCTTTATCAGATTTTCAAAGGTATCCATGGAGGGATAAAAGGTGGTAACTGTTAGATCTGATCAAATAATTGAATCGATACCCCCTCCTCTGGGAACTGACCTTGAGACCACTTTACGACCGACATTCCCTTTTGCTTAGACCGCATTCCACTTACTAAAACCATTATTCTTCCCCTCTGGACCTGCCCAGAGAATTCTCCACCCAGAAAAAGCCTGCCTAGAGTCATTTAAAGATCTCTGACTCCCCTGTCCCTGGGTGCTGACGCCATTTGGGGGGCTCAGTCCATCTGGTATCCAGATGGCCTAATAAATGTATAATCCCTTACCACTTTTCGCCTCGTGCTTTCCTCCTTCAGCGACCCTAACAGTAACCATCATCGACCTATATCCCGTGATATTGTATTTGCCAGTGTAGATCGGGTTTTCCCTGGCTCTCGGTTTTAAAGGGATGCCCCTACAGGTGACATACAAGCATACAAACCAACATAGGCCTGACTGAGAAATGCAGGGTCAGCCTAGGGGTAAGCCTTTCCCTACGCTGGTGTCTTACTTAAAGCCTATTTGCTTACTAACACAGATTTGTTTCTCTCTCTCACTAAAATACATGATGGAATATTCATAAGAAGCAATGGTTTCTTTTTAACCTGTGTTATGGACTGGATATTTGTGTCCCCTCGAAATGTACATGTGGAAGACCTAACTCTCAAATGTGATGAGGTTTGGGGAAGGGGTCTTTGGGAAACAGAGCTAGAAGAGGTCACGAGTTTGGGGCCCTCATGATGGGATTGGTACCCTTATAAGAAGAAACACCAGAGCTCTCTCTCCACCAAAAAGATGTCATCTGGCCCAGCCGGCGTGGCTCAGTGGTTGAGAGTTGACCTATGAACCAGGAGGTCAGGGTTCATGCCCAGGTTTCGGGCTCGATTCCCAGTAGGGGGCATGCAGGAGGCAGCCAGTCAGTGATTCCCTCTCATCATTGATGTTTATATCTCTCTCTCCCTCTCCCTTCCTCTCTGAAATCAATAAAAAATATTTTTTTAAAAAGAGGTCATTTGGCCCTAACCGGTTTGGCTCAGTGGATAGAGCATTGGCCTGCGGGCTGAAGGGACCCAGGTTTGATTAGGGTCAAGGCAGCTGATGGATGTTTCTCTCTCATCGATGTTTCCAAGTCTATACCTCGCTCTTCCTCTCTGTAAAAAAAATCAATAAAGATATATTTTTTTTAAAAAAGAGGTCATCTGAGCACACCGTGACGCAAGAAGACAGGTCTCGGTATGAAACTACCTTACCGACACCTTGATCTCAGACTCCCAGCCTCCAGAACAGTGAGAATATAAATTTCTGTTGTTTAAGCCACCCAGCCTATGATATTTTGTTACGGCTGCCCAGCAGACTAATACAACCAGTTTACCTTTCTTTTCATGACAATGGACATCCAGAGTTTTTACAGTTTCCACAACACTTGTGCTTTCTTTGTCTCGTTTTTTTATATTTACAGAAACTCTTCCAAGCAGATGCTATCCTCATTTTACAGGTGAGGAACTGAAGCTTGGTGAGCTAAGTGGCCTGCATACTGTTAACTTCCAGAAAGTGGCCCAGTGCCCACACAGCCCCATCCCTGACTCCAGAGCCGGGCCACTCTCCCCGGCATCCCCGGCTCCTTGGCCCGGCAGGTGGCTGACTTTGCAGGGTTGTTAGAGGCTGTGCTCTCCGCCGTGTTTCCTGGGGATCTAGCGTTGCCTCCCTGCCAGCCTCGCCCTGCTGAGCTTATTTGCAGCTGGTGTTGCCCTGCAGCCTTAAACAGTCTGCTTTTTAGACATTTAGGTTTGGCAGGGGCTGCAGCTCCTCCCTTAATTCCTCTTCCCAAGTGAAAAGAGCTGACACACTTCTCTGGGGCCAGGCTGGCATCTCTTAGCAAATGTCTCCATTCACAGCTCATTTTCCATGATTCATGTTTGGTGATGCTCTTGTATTTCTACACGTCCTAAGATGCATAACAGAACTATCAAATGGCTGTATCTTTATTTGGTATCAGAAAGGGACTTTACCTGGTTTCTCGGGTTCCAGCTCACCTGTAAAATCGTAAGGACTTCTAGCAATCAAGGCCACGCCAGTCCAAAAGGAGCCAGAAGGGGTGCCCTCAGTCCTGGGTCTCCTCCTGCCCCCTTCCCTACTCCACTAATTCCATACCCTTTCCCATATTTCCTGTGTCCGCTGAACACCTTCCCACTTCTAATCTGCTCTTTTGTCTCTTTCTGTTTTTTTGGTTTTTTAATAAATATATTTTATTGATTTTTTACAGAGAGGAAGGGACAGGGACAGAGAGCTAGAAACATCGAGGAGAGAGAAACATCGACCAGCTGCCTCCTGCACACCCCCTACCGGGGATGTGCC
Source organism: Eptesicus fuscus (assembly GCF_027574615.1). Taxonomy (NCBI): domain Eukaryota; kingdom Metazoa; phylum Chordata; class Mammalia; order Chiroptera; family Vespertilionidae; genus Eptesicus; species Eptesicus fuscus. The sequence goes on from NC_072479.1 coordinate 83,596,025, forward strand.
TGCAACCAATGTACATGCCCTTGACCGGAATCAAACCTGGGACCTTTCAGTCCTCAGGCCAACGCTCTATCCACTGAGCCAGACCGGTCTCGGCTCTTTCTGTTTTAAGCTAACATCTGTTGGGCACCTTCTTATTCCAGGCACCGCCTGACATGTTTTATACCCATTATCTCAATCGTTTTCCCCTCCCAGGAAGAAGCTGATAAACACATTAATGGCAAGAAATGTAAGGCAGTTAAGGTTAAATGGATTAACCCTGGGCCACTTTAGTGGAAAGCATGAGTCTGTCTTGTAAATATACAAGTATTAGTAAGGCAGGCATGGCAGGAAATGCAAGGCTTGGTTTCATTTGGTAACCTGCAGGTGTCTTCTTATAAGCCCTTGATCATGTTATCAGGTTCGTTCACTTGTCCATCTTTTGCAAGATTGTTTCTCTTGGCAAGTATCCTTACTCAGTTGGATTCAGCACTATGGTTTATATAAAGCACCTACTGTGTGAGAGCATTGAACTAGTCTTACAACACAAAAATCTCTATACAAAGGAGGCTTCTACACTCCCAGCACCACAGAAAGTTCATGAATGAACGTCTCTACAGTTTTCAGGGGAAATTTTTTCATATCTTTCTGAGATTATCAAATTTCTTCAACTCACTAGAAGTTGAGAAATCTGCTTTACAGATTTAAGTTATAAAATAAGCCCCCAGCCCTAACCGGTTTGGCTCAGTGGATAGAGTGTTGGCCTGTAGACTGAAGGGTCCCGGGTTCAATTCCGGTCAAGGGCATGTATCTTAGTTGCGGGCACATCCCTAGTAGGGGGTGTGCAGGAGGCAGCTGGTTGATGTTTCTCTCTCATCAATGTTTCTAACTCTCTATCCCTCTCCCTTTCTCTCTGTAAAAAATCAATAAAATATATTAAAAAATAATAATAATAAGTAAGTAAAATAAAATAAGCCCCCAGATGTCAAGATAGTTTGTAAAAGGAATAAACATAAAAACAGAATTAATACATAAACACATAGAAAAATCAAGTCCCACTGTGTTACCATCTGCCATGGAGGCATGCTGTGACCATGTGGGACAGAAGGACCCTCTGCCCACCTTCACTGTCCTCTGGTCATGTAGCATCAATCAGGACTCAAACAAAAGGAGTGATTGTCTAAGCTACCCTACCTAAGGCACTTGGCAAAGGTAGGCCCCAGAACTGACTGACCTCTTATTTAGCCCTGAGTGAAGGGAGTCATCAAGATAAACAATTTTAAACACACACACACACACACACACACACACACACACACACACACACAGTAGTTCCGCCTTATTTATGGGAAATTCATTCCAAAACCCCAGTGGATGCCTGAATCCTCCAGGAGTACCAAACAATATAAAAAAATTATATATATACTAGAGGCTTGGTGCACAGAATTCATGCATGGGGTGTCCCTCAGCCCGGCCTGCACCCTCTCTAATCTGGGACCCCTCGAAGAATATCCTACTGCTGGTTTACAGGGATCGGGCCTAAACCAGCAGTCAGACATCCCTCTCGCAATCTGGGACTGCTGGCTCCTAACCACTCACCTGCCTGCCTGCCTGCCTGATTGCCCCTAACCACTCTGCCTGCCGTCCTGCTCGCCCCCAACTGCTCGCCGCCACCGGCCTGCTCACCCCCAAATGCCCCCACACACACACCAACCTGATCACCCTCAACTGCCCCTCGTGCCAGTGTGCTCGCACCCAACTGCCTCCCCTGCCGGCCTGCTCACCCCCAACTGTCCTGATCACCTCCAACTGACCCATACTGACAGGGTGAGGGGCTGATGGCTGTTTGCAGGCTGGCCAAGCCCCACAGCAGGGACCCTCACACCATGGGAGTGTGGCCAGCCTGGGTGAGGAGCTGAGGGCTGTTTTCATCCTGGCCACCCCTCCTCCCCCGACAATCCAGGCTCCCAGCCCCTCCTTTTTTTCTTTTCTTTCCTTTTTTTCAGCAGCTCCTTGAGCAGAGGCCAGGGCTGGCTGGAAGCAGGTATCTGGGATTTATTTATCTTCTACAATTGAAACTTTGTAGCCTCGAGCGGAGGCCAGGGCCAGCCAGGGCCAGCCAGGGCGGGAAGCTTGGCTTCCTCCATTGCCAGGGGCAACCCAAGCCTCCTGCTCGCTCCAGCTCTGTGGCTACCGCCTTCTTGGTTGGGCTAATTTGCATACTCACTCCTGATTGACTGTGGGTGTAGCAGAGTGATGGTCAATTTGCATGTTTCTCTTTTATTAGTGTAGATATGGAGGGGGAGAGAGAGAGAGAGAGAGAGAGAGACTGTTTTTCCTATATGAACATAACTTTTCACTTAAGGGAAGCACTTTATGGCTTCTCTTGGGCGTATTGCCAACATCACTGCTCTTGCACTTTGGGGCCATTATTAAATAAAATAAGGGTGACTTGAACACAAGTACTGTGATACCTAGACAGTCATCTTGATAACCGAGATGGCGACTAAGTGACTAAGAGGGTGGGGCAGGTAGCATATACACCGGACGAAGGGATGATTCACCCCCCAGGGTGGGACAGAGAGGAAAGGCACCAGTTTTCAGCACAGTACTCAAAACAGTGCACAATTTAAAACTGATGAATTGTTTACTTCTGGAATTTTTTATTTAATATTTTCAGACTGCCGTTGACTGCGGGAACTGAAACTGTTGAGAGCAACAACACGGATAAGAGGGACTCCTGCACACATATATTCATATTGTAATGTAAAGCAACAGACATCCGGGTTAGCCATCTGGTTCATTCATTCCTGCATTCAATCAACACTTAATTCCACCTGGAACCAGGCTCTGGAGTTAAGGATGTAAGTACAGTAGGTCCTGTCCTTAAGGTCCTCACTGTCTAATAGGAGAAACAGACATATAAGCACATGATTACAACACAATGAGTTAAGTGCAAAGAAGGAGATAAACGGAATTCAAAAGAAAGAGGGCAAGTTCTCTTGGGCAGATAAAGCAGGACAGGTTTCACAGTAGGAGTGACTGACAACCAGAAGAATAAGTTTAGATCAGACACAACAAAGAAGACACTTAACACCTGCTGTCCTCTGAGGGTTGCCTTCCATTCCTGCACACATTGACTCAACCGACGCTGACCTACACCTGAGTACTGAACACTGACTCCGCAGCCTGCGCCTCCTCAGAGGGCAGCAATGCAGTCAAAACACCAGGGATGTGCCCTGCTCCCTTCTCTGAGTGAGAAAGATAATAGCATTGCAAACACCCCAGCTCAGGTGGAGGGCACTTTGTGAGCAGGGGTTCCTGAGCTTCAGGCACGCTATAAGACAAGTTCAAATCTACTCGCATCTCTGGAGAAGCGAAAGCCGACCTTTGACATGAGCTATGTCAGGGAGGTCCATCTGGGAGCCTGACCCTCACATAGGAACAGGGGAGATGCTGCACCAGAAAGCCAGAGACAGAAAATGGAAAGACCTGCAAAATACATCCCCCCTGTTTGCCTGTTGTTGCCTTGGGCAGGTCCTTTGAGGAGGGAGCCAGGGGCCTGAGACAGGGTGTTTGAAAAGTGATTGGCAGAGCACTCTGCAGTGTCCAATGTTGTATTGCTACTCTTTCATGATTCTGTCTCCAGCTTTTCTTTCTTTTTAATAAAAATACTTTTATTGATTTCAGAGAGGAAGGGAGAGGGAGAGAGAGATAGAAACATCAATGATGAGAGAAAATCATTCATCGGCTGCCTCCTGCATGCCCCCAACTGGGGATCGAGCACAAACCCGGATATGTGCCCTTGACCAGGATCGAACCTGGGACCCTTGAGTCCGCAGGCTGATGCTCTATCCACTGAGCTAGGGCCTGTCTCCAGCCTTTCAATGGCCAGTAGCCATGGCTGCCATCCACTGCGCTGTGAGAAAGCCACGCACACCTTTCCTCAGGTAATCCTCACAACAGCCCCATGAAGTGGACATCAATTGTATCTCCACTTTACAGGGAGGAAACTGAGGCTTCATAAAGTTAAATAATGGGCTCAAGGCCACAAACCTGGCCAGGGGGAGAGCCAGGACCAACCTCAATCCCCTGACCAGAGACTGGGCTTTTCAGCACCACCGGAGGTTGAGGTTGATGATTACTCTCTCAAGGGTTTCTGTGGACTGAAACTAAATCTCTGCACAGAGGAAAGCTAGATGGGAGGCCCAGCACAGCAGGTCTAAAGACTTCCTGCCCACCCCCACCCCACCCCCAGGGCAGCAGGTCTGAAGGCTGTTTGCTCACCTGGCCTCCAACCTCCTCCCACAGGGCTTTCAAAGAAGCTGGGAAGTAAGATTTCTCCTCACACAAGGTGTCTAAAGGATACTATCACTTTGAGAGGAGTAGAGGCTCCTATGAGATTCCACTCTGAGAGGGGACAGGCCAACCTAGGCTTCGCAGGGGGGCAGTGCTGCCTGGAACCAAAGTGAGCTTTATCGTTGGCTTTTTATCCACTTAACACTTAGTTAACAATCCTTTATTGAGCATCAGCTAGGCATCGGGTTCCATGCTCGGCCCTGGGGGGTGACCAAGATGAAAATAAAACCAAAAGCATGGCCCTTGCCCTTAGAAAAGGTAATAGTGTAAGTAGAGGAAACAAGTGGGTAAGCAGGTGCTGCAATGTAGGAAGTGCTGAAAAGGAGACGTTCTGGGTGGGTTTGGCACATACGTGCTGTGGAGTTATTTACGAAGTGTAAGCTTCCGTTTCCTCGGCAGTGAAGTTTGGACAATAGGCCCTATCTCTTAGGCTTGTTGGAAAGAGTCAACCACAAATGTATGTGAAATGTTTAACTGGGGACCATTCCTGCTTAGTTCCTGGATAAGTGCCAACCTTCACAACCTTGGGCAGGTGACTTAACCCTTTCCTCCTAACCTTCCCCATCTGTAAATTAGGGCTAACCTTAGATCTTCCACATTTCTGGATCTGTCAATCAACAGAGGTTGCCCAAAAACTCTGACAGGTGTTGTGGGAGCAGAGGAGGACTCATGACTCAGAGGACTTCCAGAGAAGAAGATGCTAAGAGTATCATCCTGTTGGGAGAACAATATACACAGCAGGTAAGTGCTGAGTTACATGGTGCCTCCTCTTCCTCTTCAAAGGTTGGAGGTGAGAGTGGGCGTGACCCATGGGGCTGGGAGAGTGAAGAGAGGCTCCCGCAGAGGTGGGACCTGAGCCTTGAAGAACTTGTAGGACTCTATTGACATAGGACTCTCTCATCCCATATGGAATTAGGAACAAGCATGGGGTGTTGAAGGACAAGGGAAGAGATTAGAGTGGATCCTGTCAGGGTTCATGTAGAATGTAATCTTAGACCTTCACGATCTCCTAATTCAGTGGATGACACCACCACCAAGCTCATTCTTTGCCCACAGTCCCAGCAGCCACCCTTGTTGCCTCAAATGTCTCAAGAGCCCACACCCCCAGGTAGCAGCCTGGAGTACCCTGTTCCCAGCTATTCCCAGACCTTCTAACAACTGTGGTCTCCATGACCAACCTGTGTCTACAGAGAATGTTTGAGAAACTCAACTTGAAAGGCAAAGGGTGCACCAACAGAGTAGCCAACCAGATCTTACTGGTGTTTTACATGCCTAATAAACCAGAAAAGGCAAATAACACTCCCAGCGTGACCCGAAGGAGAATAGATGAGGCAGGTATGATAGATGGGGTGTGACCCTTCCAGGAGAGCTGGAAAACAAAAAAAACTCTCCTTCAAAGAAAATCGCTCACCTTGCTCAGTTTCTTTTGGGAGCAGTGATTTATGGGAGTGTACCTGTTATTAGCAATTGCCAGCATAAGCAATGAAAAGGGAGACCATACCTCCCAACTGAAGCATCCCTGCCCAGTTACTTGTAACTACTTATCTGTCTCCATCAAATAGCACATATTAAACAGTGCCTAAATAAACAAGTAAAAAAAAGGTTAATTTCCTGGCAGGAAATTCTTGTATAATTAGTCAGCAGCACCAGTCCCTGCTCTGTCACTAACCAGCACTGTGGCTTTTAGCAGTGCCATGTCTCTCCATCCCCATTACCATAACCTTAGGCCAGGCCACTGTGTCCCTCTCTTGGACCACAACAGCTTCTAATCAATCTCTGTCTCTAGTTTTTCTCCTCTCCCAATTATTCCCCACTCTGGGGACCTCCAATATAGAGATCTTCCTGAAATCCCAAATCTGGTCAACTCTCTCCTCCTTAAAATCTGCCACATCTCTTCCTTTACTCTAGGACCAAATCCAAACACCTTTGTATAACTTTCAAAGTCATGCTCTGGCCCCTGCTTACTGTTCCACACTCATGTCTTATGCTTCCCCATCCAGAGTCCTGTGTTCCAGCCATATTAACTACCCAGGTTTCCCTGTATCATACTAACAATCACCAACACTTATTGTTTGCTAGGTACCAGATATTGTTCTAAAGAACTCTTCATGCATTAACTACTTTAATTTTTACAATGCTACTAAATAATAACTGATGATCTCCATTTTACAGATCAGGAAACCAAGATGCAGAAAGGTTAAATATTATCCAAATTATCCGGCAATAAATGGTAGAACCTGAACACACCATGCTCACCATCCCCTCAACCCCTCTTCTTATCCCCAAGTCTTTGCACAGCGGGTTCCCTCTGCCTGGAAGACGATTTCCTCTCTCATCCTTTGTCTTCCGCCCCCTTTCTTCACTTGGCGAACTCCTACTCTTCCTCTGAGAGTCCCCATGTTTACAGCGCCTCCTCTGAGCTTTCCCTCCGCAGACTGCCCTCGCCCCTCAGTGAGAGTTAGTCTCCAAGGATGGTCCCCAATGAGTGATGCCCTGACGTAGCTGCCTCACTTGCTGACTCTTAGCTGGCGCCATGACTCACAACAGACTATGGCAGATGTGATACTGAGTAACTTCCGGGCCCAGGTCATAAAAAGCCTGGCAGCTTCCACCCAAATCTCTGGAATGCTCACTCCGGGGCAAATCAGACACCATGTAAGAAGTTCCTCATGCTGTGAAGAAGCCAAGGAAAACTACGTGGGGATAGATGTCCAGCCACTCTTCAGCTGTTTCAGCCACCCAAGGGCCATGCTCCAGCTACATGATAAAGAAATCATCTCGGATGTTCAAACAACACCAGCCCCAGCCACCACCTGACTACAACTGTATGAGGGACCCCAAGAGGGGAAGCAGACAGCTAAGTCCAGTCAGTCCACTGAACTGTGATTTGTTCTTTTAAGCCACTAATCTTTAGGGTAGTTTTGTTAAGCAGTGATAAATAACAAACTTATTTTTATTTGTTCTCACAATGGGAGTACAGTGGTGAACAACAGACTGTAACTACCCTCAAGGATGCCCTAGTCTAATGGAAAAGACCGCCAAGCAAGTACAACACGGTGTGATGAGTTTGAGTGGTGGGGGAAGGGTGAGGGAATGGCTGTCCAGTACTTGGCACAACCAAGCTGAAAATTAACAAAAGAAAGCATCATAGTGCGGTGGATAAGAGGATGAGCTTTTGAGTCAGATGGAGTTCTTTGAATCCTGGTCCTGCACTTGCTTTTTGAGTGACTTAAGGAAAATTTCTCAAACACTCTGAGCATCAGAGTAAAACAGGGATAACAAAGTTTAGTTTAGAAGATAGTTGTAAGAATTAAATTAATTACATATTTGTAATGTTTATCACATAGACTGCTACATGGTAACATTCTACATATCACATGTGACTAAATATATTTATAGTTAATTACAGAAAAAAAATATTGCCCAATAGTAACTTGGGCTTGTCAAAATTCATGTCAAATGAATACAGCAGAAAATTTCCTCTAGACGTGTGAATATTTCTCCATGTTGTACATTTTATGACTAAATCGTTAATTATATTTTGCTTACTTGAAAGCCCATACCTTTGGGAGAGAATTAAGAGGGGGATTATTCCTTATACAGGGTGTCCCAAAGATGTATGGACACTGTAACAGCTGATAGATCAGTTTTGAAAATGAAATGTATTTTAATAAACCCTGCCTTTATAATTATTCAAAGTGTGTGTACTAATATACATTTTTTGAGACACCCTACACTTTGGTGTATACTAAACAGGAGACTGGACTGGCCACTCCTTGAGGGTAGGCAATGAACCTGTTCACCCTCATATGGTTCACCCATGTTGATACCAGCACCTGGTACATAGTAGCTGCTTACTCAGAATGAGTTGAATGAATGAATGAATGAATGAATGAATGAAAAGGACTCACAATAAATGACAACATTCAAAGGGCCAGAACGAGGCTGAGCGTTTTACCTAAACTATCTCATTTCCTCCCACAACCCCCTATGATACAGGCGATATCATTATTTCAGGTTGAAACCACTCTTCAGCATTCAACACCTTGTAAACGCCCAGAAGCTGCCCCGAGGATACAGTCTTGAGATAGAAATGGAATGTTGAGACCATCTGGACCGCAGTACGTGACTGACCCCAGGTAACGCCCCCTGGGTACATGACTAAACCCAGTTAGGGTCTCCATATAAACTTTTAAAATTTGGCAGGCAGGCAGGGGAAACTACTCATATTAAGCCCCAGCCCAAGACCGCTGGAAAAAAGTTCCCTTGCTTATTAAACTTGCCACCTGCCAATCTGGAATGCTCTGCCTCTTTCTTCTGTCTCTCCTTGACTGCCCCCACCCCCCACCCCCCCCACCCCGCCCGAGTATAGGGGCCAGTTTCAGATTACACCTGGGAAGCCCCCAAGAAACTTGTGACCTAACAATTGCTGAGTCCTCCAGGAGACCAAAGAAATGGGTCTTGGGAAAGAGGCACCCTGGGGGAAATCCCGAGTTGGCCTCTATGTCTACGTGGGGAGGGGTGGTCAATATGTTAGATGTGTATAGACTGTCGCCTGAGTATGGGGGTCCCCTGAAAATGCCCGCTGACTTAATGGGCTTGTTTGAGAAACAGCAATAACACACTGTGGCAAAGAAGGGAAGCGCATGGCAGCGCAGTGGCCTCTCCTGTGGACAGATGAGCTGATCACAGAGCCCAGCTAGAGGGTGAAACTTCGGTTAGAGAAGGGTATGCGGGAGCAGGAGGGGGCTACGGGGAGGCTTGCAGACAAGCTGGGAGAACAAGATATAAAGCTAAATCCACACAAGCTGCTGTGGATTCAGGCCTACTGAGGCTCTGCCTGTGACAGGTTGATTGGGACCCTAAGCGGTGGAATCCATGGGAAAGTGTGGAGAGTGAAGGGGAGGGTGTTATGGTGATGGACAGGGAAAACAGAAACAGATTAAGTGCCCCTGTGCAGTCCCACACAAAGAACATTTTTAAATAGAATTACTCCAAAACACCTAGGAGAAAGTTTACATTCTTCCTTTATCACTTCAAGTTTTAAATCTTATCAGATCCTTGAAATGTAAACGCCCAGGAGTTAACCAAACCATTGCCCACGGACACTAAAGGAGAAAGGCCTTTTAAAAATGCATACCTCTGTAGAGTGTTCACCTGTTAAATGGATTTGTAAAAGAGCTAAGGTTTTTTTGTTGTTTTTTTTTTTTACAAAACTACTAAAAATAATAAGGATGCACCAAAAAAAAAAAAAAAATAATAATAAGGATGCTCCAAAAAAAAGAACCATACAGAGTTGGGGGAAAAGTATGTTTCCAGTTGTGAGTACATGAAACACAGTTTATTCTTGGATTATTATTTATTTTCCACATGAACAACTCTAAACCTACTTTTGCTCCACCCTGTATATAGAAAGTAGGATGTGTGTTTTCAGTAAAAGCAGGTATGAAAAAAAACAGGTGGAATTTTGTCAAGGGAGTGTTGTGGAGGAAAAGGGGCCCCTATGGGAAGTAGCCACTGATCTGGTCATAAATTCCAAACTGGCAGGTCATGGTGGGTAGTCCCACCCCAGGCACATAACTTCTTTATGAAAAGACTTATCTTTGCCTTAAGCAAGTCCTGTCCATTGTTTCTGTGTATCTAGGTTAACACACCTTTGGAATAAGGGTAACCACCCTCAAGAAAGCACATAATCTTGTTAGCCATCCAGTAATCCAATAACCTTGGTTTCAGTCCCTTCCTTAATTTCAACTGCACAAAAGAGGCTGTAAAATTTATTCTCTGAAACATCTGAGATATTGTTCTAGGCATGTGTCATCAGTTTAACTCAAGTAAACTCTGGCAAAAATCCTCTGTAGGTTTGGGTGATGTATCTTATGGTGACATAAGGAAAAATATAAAGAAGATTTATTTTTTGGTAAAAGAAAAAAGTAATTTTATCCCGAAGTAAAATAATTGTTTCAAAATAAGAAAGGAAAGATAGAACCAAAGCTGGGCCATCTGTGAAAGCTGCAGAGGGTTTGAGGAAGTTGCAGAAGGCTCGCTGAAAAGGGAGAAGAGATTGTACAAAAATCTTACTTACACCTATGGATGAGGACAGTGGGGGGCGGGGGTGAGGACATGGGGTGGGGTGGGAACCAGGTGGAAAGGAGCTATGGGGGGAAAAAAGAGGAACATCTGTAATAATATGAACAATAAAGATTTTTAAAAAATGAAAAAGGATCTTGAGTAAAGAACTTTGTGTGGTCAAGCTGCCGGAGATTGGAATAGATAACTCAGTCAGTTGCTACATTTTGTGTGTGTATGTGAACTCTCACCAGATCTTTAACTGTGGCCATTTTCAAGCCTGCTGTCATTTGAGTGTTATTGTTTTGATCTGATGCTTTTGCAAAAGTGTTTCTGCCAAGGTGCTTCACCTTCAAGGAGATTCATGGAAAGACTGACAAGTACAGGTTTCTGATAAGGAAGATCAATTTGCCTCCACGTGGGCGGGGGGGGGGGGGGGGGAGACAATGAGCTTTTCAAGTGCTTCCCCAAGGCCCCCTGCACAGCCCACAATATGTCATGGGACGGTAGCCCAAGACCTGTCCCTGCCCTCCCTTCCCCACGTCAGTAAAATGAGTCCATTGTATTGACGACATATGTTAACATGGGACTGGCCTCTGCTGCAGGACACTCTGCAGACTTTGTGGGAACATCTGCCAGGGAGAAAATGGGAGAGGAACCCACAGAAAACTCAAGGCCCAGGCACTGCCATAAGGTTTGGGGGGCCATTTGGTCAGCTAAGACTCATGTTGTCCCAGAAGCTGATTGGTAAGAGGCAAGTCTACCCAACCCATAAGGATGGAAAGGAAGTGCAGGCATTTGTAGGGATGTGGGGAGCCTGGGAGAGTTTTATCCCCACCTGCCACAGTGCCTCTGTCCTTTGTGCCTCCTGGTAAAGAAAGGCCACGTCTTGCTGTCTCAGCAGCCAATCAACTTATAGTGGGTGTATTTTTTTCTGGGTTTTTGTTTTGTTTTGTTTTCCTTCTAATCGAGGTGTGAGAACGTTCTAGGTTCGGTTGAAGTTCCTGATGAAGAAACACGATTGAGATTTTTTCAGTGATAAAACCTGCATATTTGTATTTCAAACAATGTAGCTAAAACTTAATGTAAATGCCTCCTTTTTTCCTTTTTTTGATTAATGAATATCATTTATTCAGTATGAAATCTTTATACTATATGTCCCACCTGTTAAGAATAAATGTATGCCGAAACCGGTTTGGCTCAGTGGATAGAGCGTCGGCCTGCGGACTGAAAGGTCCCAGGTTCGATTCCGGTCAAGGGCATGTACCTTGGTTGTGGGCACAGCCCCAGTGGGGGTTGTGCAAGAGGCAGCTGATCGATGTTTCTCTATCATCGATGTTTCTAGCTCTCTATCCCTCTCTCTTCCTCTCTGTGAAAAATCAATAAAAAAAAAAAAAAAGAATAAATGTACGTTAAATCTTGGTTTTAAAAAAAAAGGCACATGTGGGACTGGGGATCAGAGCAGCAAGCTGTGTTTGAGAAGACAAAAATATTATTGAAATGGATTAAAGCTCTGGGCACCTCTCAAGAGGGCTGCCATTCGAGTTAGCTGTGTCTGTGGCTCCGGAAGGTATGGCTCAGGCACTGTGGCAGAGACAACAGAAGGAGAGAATGCCCCTAGGATTTTGGTCCCAGCTCTGGAAGGGGACAGAAACCCAGTATACCCAACAGAGCCACAGCTCCTAGCAGTGTACACAGGGCTCCTCCAGGGAGAGCCTCTCACGAAGGAATGAACCTCAGCAGCCAGTGGGCTGAATGAACAGAGTGGTTTGGCTGGTGGTCACTCATGAGTCCTGGCTGTTAACCCTTTGCACTGACAGTTGGGCTGTTCTGAAGGGATGAACCCCAGGGCTTGTACAATGGGAAGGTGAGGGGTGGGTGGCCATAAGCAGGTCCTTTTGGGGTCAGGATGTGTGGAGGGATATTTGAGTTCACCTGCAAGAAGTTAAGACAGTCCAGAACTGTCTTCCACATCCTGGCTCAAAATACGGCCTGGCCAGTGTGTTTTAGTGGTTGAGCGTTGACCTATGAACCAGGAGGTCGTGGTTCAATTCCCGGTCAGGGCACGTGCCTGGGTTTCGGGCTCGATCCCCAGTTGCGGGTGTGCAGGAGGCAGCCGATCAATGATTTTCTCTCATCATTGATGTTTCTCTCTTCTCCCTCTCCCTTCCTCTCTCTGATATCAATACAAAACATATTTTAAAGTTTTATTTTAAAAATGCGCTGACAGCCCCTCTCAATCAGGAAGCTTATGCCCTAGTAACTGACGGTTTAGTAAATACAGCACAATTGAGTGCATAGAAAGAGTAGCCACTGCAGTACCAGAATGAGATGGCATATTGGCAAAGATGCTGGCTTGCACAGGTGAAGAGGGCAGAAGAGGAAAGCAGGCAGAGAAAAGAGCATGTACAAAAGCCCTGGGGCAGGCCGGAGCTCAGGGACTGAGAAAAGGCCAGTGGGGGAGGAAGGACAAGCGGGAGAGTTGCTGGAGAGGCTAAAGGGACCACGCAGAGCCTTGTAGGCCATGCTGAGTGGCTTTGTCTTTCCTTTCTCTAAAGAGCAAGGGGAAGAGACTAAAGGGCGGTGGATGAGTGGGTTGGTTGTCTTTTTGAGAGTTGGCAAGCGTTGCTTCACCTAGTGGGGAACTCTGGAAAGAGCAAAACTAGTGACAAATAATTCCTTGGACTGGCATAGTCTGCCTCCTCTAACAATAGGGAAAGGTGAGGGTGCAGGGAGCGTAAACACCCATGTGGCACTGCCCACACACAGCAGTCATGCCATGAAGTCACATAGAAAGCATGGTCCACCCTTGGTCTGAGCAGGATATCCCTTAGCCTTCCCCATTCCTGCACGGTCTCTCCTGTGCCTCACTACAGGGAGCGAGCGGGCACTGCCCAGGTCAAGCAAGGTTGTGTCTGCCCCACCCGGCTGGAGGTTTGAGGCAAATCACCTGAATTCTCCATTTGCTGTTTCCTAATTAGAAACACCAGAGGTTGAAAAAAAGGGACTCTAAGAAACCTGCACTTCCACCGTGTAGAAGCGAGCCATGGCGGTTCTCCATGTTAACCTCCTCTCAGCTGCCGGGATGGGGTGGGACGTTGCGGTACATTTCCTGGGTTTCCCTGGCCTCCGCACTCCCACTGCAGCCCTGTAGCTAGTGACTCGGGTTAATGCTGTGCTTTGTACAGTCCCTTGTGCATTTTGGCATCTGATGAAAGTTAAATTAGAAAACCTCAGGGTGGCATCACACAGCTTATTTTGGCTTCTATCTTGCAGAAGAGATCTTCATTGTGTGCCTTAGTATTTTTTCCAGATCAGGGGATGAACAGGAAAGCGAGCCAAAGCACTCCAAGCTGAATTGACAGAGAGGTGGAGGAAGAGATAAACGAGGATTGTTAGCTGCAGCTTAGGGGATTATTCCAAAGGAAGGTGGGAGGGTCACCACACACCATTTAACATGGTAGTAGTCTCAGGTTCAGGTTCAACTCCAACCAAACCTGTCTGATTTACAAAGCCTGGCGAAAGAAGATGCCGCCTACAGGATGACCAGAATTGAAAATAACAGTATGAATTCATAATTTTTTCCTGTCTAAAAACAAACAAACAAAACAAAAAAACAAGAAAAGGCGAAATAATAGAAATGCAAAGCAAACGGGCACAAGGAACATTTTTTGGGATGAGGAAGTGTTCTAAAACTAGAGTATGGTGCCGAAACCGGTTTGGCTCAGTGGATAGAGCGTGGGCCTGCGGACTCAAGGGTCCCAGGTTCGATTCCGGTCAAGGGCATGTACCTTGGTTGCGGGCACATCCCCGGTAGGGGGTGTGCAGGAGGCAGCCAATCAATGATTCTCTCTCATCATTGATGTTTCTATCTCTCTCTCCCTCTCCCTTTCTCTCTGAAATCAATAAAAATATATATTTAAAAAAATAAGCTGTTAAACATTTTTTTAATTAAAAAAAAAACAAAAACTGGCGCTGGCCGGTTTGGCTCAGTGGATAGCTCATCGGCCCACAGACTGAAGGGTCGCGGGTTCAATTCCAGTCAAGGGCACGTACCTCCATTGAAGGTTCAATCTCCAGCCCCAGTCAGAGCATGTGCGGGAGGCAGCCCATCAATGTCTCTCTCTCACATCCGTGTTTCTTTTTTTTTTTTTTTTTTTTTTACATCCATGTTTCTTTCTCTCTGCCTTTCCCTTTCCCTTCCACTATCTCTAAAAATCAATGGAAAATATCCTCAGGTGAGGATTAACAATAAATAAATACATACATACATACATACATACATACATAAATACATAAATCTGATCCTGGCCGGTGTGGCTTGGTTAGTTGGGCGTCGTCCCACGCACTGAAGGGTTGTCAGTTCAATTCCCAGTCAGGGCACATATCCAGGTTGCAGGCTCGATCTCCAGAGCGGAGCATGCAGGGGGCAGCCAATGAATGATTCTCATCACTGATGTTTCTATCTCTCTCTTCCTCTCCCTTCCTCTCTGAAATCAATAAAAAATATATTTTTTAAAAGAAAAATAATAATTATTTTTAAATTTTTTTAAAAAAGAAATCCACTTTAAATATAAAGATATAATAAAAGAGATGGAGAAGGGGGAAAAAATATCTCAAGTCAACAACCTAAGTTTACAACTTAAGGAACTAGAAAAAAAACAACCTAAGCCAACAATGACTTTCCACCTTAATCCCATTGGGATAACTACTATTAACAAAACAGAAAACAACAGCATTGCAAGGATGTAGAGGAACTTGAACCCTTGTGCACTGTTAGTGAGAAGGTAATATGGTACAGCTGTATGGAAACATTTGGTGCTTTCTCCAAAAATTAAAAATAGAATTATCATATGACCCAGCAATTCCACTTTGAGGTATATACCCAAAATAATTGAAAGCAGGGTCTCAAAGAGATCATTTGAACACCATGTTCATAGCAGCCTTACTCACAAGAGATAAAACATGGAAGCAACCTAAGTGTGAAGAGATAAGCAAAATGTGGTCTTTACATACAATGAATATTCTCCAGCCTTAAGAAGAAAATCCTGCAATATGCTACAACATGGATGAACCTGGAGGATATTATGCTGAGTGAAATAAGCCAGTCACAAAAAGACAACCGCTGTTGGATTTCACTTACATGCGGTACTTAGTCAAAATAATTAAAACAGAAAGTATAATGGTGATTGCCAGGGGCTGGGGTAGGGGAAAATGGAAAGTTATTGTTTCAAGGGTAAAAGAGTTTCAGTTCTACAAGATGAAAGAGTTCTGGGGATGGATGGCAGTAGCAGTTGCACAACAACGTGAATGTTTTTAATACCACTGAACTAACTGTGCACTTATAAATGGTTAAGATGGGTACATTTTGTGTTATGAGTATTTTAGCACATTTTAAAAAGTGGGGAGCCCTAGCCGGTTTGGCTCAGTGGATAGAAGGTCGACCTGCGGACTGAAGGGTCCCGGGTTCGATTCCAGTCAAGGGCAAATGCCCAGGTTGCAAGCTTGATCGCCAGTAGGGGGCGTGTAGGAGGCAACCAATTAATGTCTCTCACATCAATGTTTCTCTCTCAGTCTCTCCCTCTCCTCCCCCGACATCCTCTCTCTTCTATTCTATCTAAAAACAATGGAAAAATATCCTTGGGTGAGGATTTAAAAAATAATGAAGAGTGAACCTTAATGTAAATTACAAACTGTGGACTTTGGCTGATTACGATGTAGGTTCATGGATTGTAACAAAGGTACCACGCTGGGGGGAGATGTTGATAATGGGGAAACTATGCATGTGTGGGGTCAGGGGTGATATCTGTACCTTCCTCTCAATTTTACTGTGAACCTAAAACTGCTCTAAAGTATTTTCTTAAAAAGTCGGTATCAGAGTTTTGTTTGAAAATTAATTTCATAATGAAACAAAATAATTCTTTTAAAGAACTGCTGCCAGAATAATTTCCTAG
The DNA here is from genome assembly GCF_027574615.1 of Eptesicus fuscus. NCBI lineage: Eukaryota > Metazoa > Chordata > Mammalia > Chiroptera > Vespertilionidae > Eptesicus > Eptesicus fuscus. The sequence goes on from NC_072479.1 coordinate 83,612,380, forward strand.
GGCTTCAGTCTCCAACTTGTCTCACACTGTGCCCCTATTTAACATACAATTTTTTTAAACATACTTCCATGTTTGTATATTTTTAAACTAGAGGCCTGGTACATGAAAATTCATGCACTGGAAGGGGGGTCCCTCAGCCCGGCCTGCCCCCTCTCACAGTCTGGGAGCCCTCAGGGGCGGGAGGCGATGCCCCCATCACATCTCTGCTGCTGCCACTGGCAGCACCCCAAGCCTCAGCCAGCCCTGGTTACTTGAGCCTCAGGTGGCCCTGAGCGGCTGGGCAGCCACCATCTGAGGTTTGCCTGAACCTTGGGCCAGCTCTGGGTGGCTGGGAGGCTGAGGGGACTGGGGGACTCCAGAGATAGGCGCGCAGAGAGGCTGGGCCCGCCTGAGGGCGGGCCTGGCCTTGCAGAGCACCTGCCACCCTAGCAGGGCTGAGGGGACTGGGTGCCACCATCTTGTGGCTGTGGGTGCCATCATCTTTGAGGGCGGGGCAGTAAATTAGCATATTCCCTCCTTATTGGCTATGGGCACTGTCATCTTTGCAACGGCATGAGGGTCAATTAGCATATTCCCTCTTTATTAGATAGGATTGTTATAATACTTGTGTATGTTATAAAACACATACAAAAATAGAAATTCAAAAATATTTTTAAAAGTTCTGTATCTTCTTCCCACACCCCGACAAACTGTCATGTTCTCCCTGGATGCTCGGTCCCACTATGGAAACCACCCCTCTAGGCCACAGGGAACAGCTGCAAGCCGCTGGCCAGGGAGTGACTCAGGGAGTCTAGAGAGTGGAAAAGGGGCAGGAAATGACTGTATGCTGCTGAGTTCCAGAAAATTCTTTTTTTTTCTAAATATATTTTTATTGATTTTTTACAGAGAGGAAGGGAGAGGGATAGCGAGTTAGAAACATTGATGAGAGAGAAACATCGATCAGCTGCCTCCTACACACTCGCCACCGGGTATGTGCCTGCAACCAAGGTACATGCCCTTGACCGGAATCGAGCCTGGGACCCTTGAATCCACAGACCGATGCTCTATCCACTGAGCCAAACCGGTTAGGGCAATTCCAGAAAATTCTGAAGTTTATGTACAGGCTATACACTTTACATGACACGCTTCTCTTCTCCTTCCCTCTCTCCCTCCTTCCTTCTGTCCCTGCACACTCCCCAGGTGATCAACCCAGCGGTGGGTTCCTCTTCTCTCATTCCCACAGAAACTTCTTAGCCTGAGCCCTTCCTTGTGGGGCTTGCTGCTTCCTGCCAGGCTCCTCCTGGTGATCACACGCGAACTGGAAGTCACCTGGACAAAGATGCTAAAGAGGTGAGGCATGAAGTATGACTTAGCCATCCTCCTTCCAAGAAAGAACCTGGTTGAGGACAACACTAGCATTGGCTAGGGAAATTAGTTAGGCTAACCAGGGTTACCTAAAACACATTTTTGTCCCCCCAAATCTTCCACCACTATTCTCAGAAAGGAGACTTCAGTTTCTAAGATGTTAGTTCTGAAAAGCAAACATCTTTTCCTTGGGCAGGTATTATAAACAAAATTCCACTAGAACTTTTTTGAAGAATAGGAGAAGTCTACTTTAGTGTATCTCTTTAAGTAGCTATAACCATCGAAACACATTATAAAACATACACAAGTCTACGCATTGCAAAGCACATACAAACCGATAAACATACGTATAGTTAGTTCCTTTAAGTATCCTCAAAGGAAAAATGAACAATCTGGCTGATCACTAACATCTTCTCAAACCCTAAAATTATTTTTTAAAATATATTTTCATTGATTTCAGAGAGGAAGGGAGAGGAAGACAGAGATAGAAACATCAATGCTGAGAAAGAATCATTGATTGGCTGCCTGCTGGGGGTGAGCCCACAACCTGGGCATGTGCTGTGACAGGGAATTGAACTGTGAGCTCCTGGTTCATAAGTTGAAGCTCAACCGCTGAGCCATACTGGCCAACAAACCCTAAAATTCTGATATTTGTGTGAGGTTTCACATGAATATTATGGCAGAGATGGCAGAGTCCAAATGTCAAACTTACACATTTCCCAGAGACTTGGTGAAAATATAGAACTACAGTGAAGCAGGGAATCCTTCCCCCTCACCCAGGCCTCTGAATTCCACCAAAACCAATGAAATGAAAACAGAAGCCACGGATTAACTATGATGTGACCAAATCTCTATGCACTTTGTTGGCATGAGTTCACCCTGCAGAGTTCCTAAAGACCCTTGGATGAATGTAGGAAATCACAGAAGATGCTGAATAAGAAATGACCAAGTTGTGGTTTTAAAATATCACAAACAAGCTTTTCAATGTTTCCTCAAGAAATGACTCATTACCTCCAGGAAACTTAAAACTATATGGCAAGCACCTAGCAAATGCCTCCTGCACAGCAAGCTCTCCACAGCCTCGTTGTAAAGAATCACAAACAAACCATCACAAATGTGCAAACAGAAATCTATAGTAATAAAAGGTAATATGTTAATTAGACTGGGAGACCATCCTGGACATCCTTCCGGACAAAGCCATGGTGGTGGGGCCGAGGCAGAGGCAGTTAGGGGTGATCAGGCCAGGAGGGGAGGGCAGTGTGGATGATCAGGCTGGCAGGGAGGCAGTTGGAGGCGATCAGGCAGGCAGAGGGGGCAGTTGGGGACGAGCAGGCCAGCAGGCAGAGTGGTTAGGGGCAATTAAGCAGGCAGACAGGTGAGCAATTAGGAGCCAGCGGTCCCAATTGCCAGTGTAGGTCCAATCCCACAGGGATCAGGCTGGCAAGGGGGGGCAGTTGGGGGCGAGACAGTAGAACATCCCCTGAGGGGTCCCAGATTGGAGAGGGTGCAGGCGCGCTGAGGGACACACACACACCCCCGCCCCCATGCATGAATTTCATGCACCGGGCCACTAGTATATAAAATGAGAAACCTTCTCATGGTCCCTACTCTGTTGACCACCCAGAAAACACAACAATGGTGGTTGGAAGTCGGCACTGAATTTAATAGTTTGGGTTAGAGTGTCTGAGGGGTCAGGAATTGAGCAGGAGTAGACTCCTCCCCCAAAAGGAATGTTGGGAGAAAAGAGCCAACACAGAAATCAGAGTGGAGTTAGCCGCTGTCTGGTCCAATATTTCTGACCATCCCATATGACTGCTGCTACTCGTACTCTTTTGGAACCAGAGGGACAACTCCCCATCACTTGCTGCTGAAAGACATGGCTAGGACAGGATGAACAAACAAGTGGCTCACCAGCTTATTTGACGGAGGGCAATGGGAAAAGCTTACTCCATGGAGTAAGAGAGATACAATGAAAGGGAATTAATGGCTCAGAGAATTTACATTCATAAACACAAACAACATATACTGGGATAAGCAGTAACAGTACTCCTAGGTTACACAGTGTGTGTGTGGTGGGAGAGGCTGGGGGAGGACAAGAACAGAGGGAATGACTTAATCAGAATTCCAGAAGGAAAAGGCAGATTTTTAGAAAGAAAAAGCTGCTTGTAAGCAGAAAGGGAGGGAACGCAGACTGGGGCTTGAAGAAGAGATAATAGTGGAATGCAGCTTGTTCTTCTTACTACATCTGAACTTCAGTTTACTTCAGTTTCTCAGTCCCCATCTTCTGGGCCAACCTAGCAGATCTTCTTGAAGGCTGACACCCTTCAAATACCTCTAGGTAGCTCCCATACGCACCCTGACTCCCACCCCTTTGTCACTGTGGGCCAAACACTGCACAAAGAGTCCTTTTAATGAGTCCCTGTGTTGCAGTCACTGCTCAGAATGAAAACTCCTTCCCATTCAGGGGTATCTTTTCTCCCTTCTGCCATCTACTGGTGGAAATGAAAATATATTCCCTCACCTGGCTGTTCCTGATTTGCAAATAGGTTGGAGTCCAAAAGCTCATTTGTGTAATACTTATCATGTGGAAGACACTTTTCCAAAGGAAAAATATATATATTATAAATGATGGTTCAATCTTTCCTTCATCCAATAAGCATTTAATGAATAACATAATATGAAATTATACACACATAAACACAGTGTATATAATATAGAGGCTTCAAATTTTTACTTACCTCCTTATCAGCTATCCAACCTAGGCAAGCTACTTAGCCAGTCTTCATCTGTAGTGATAGTAATAATAGTGATAAATATAGTGGCTAACACTTATTAATCATTATGATGAGCCACAGTAGAGTTCCTTTAAACCTCACAACCCTGTAAGGTAGACATATTATGTAAGATCTATGGCTCTTCAGATAAGGGGACTGGAACATGGAAAAGGTGAATAACTAGCCCAAGGTCTCACAGCTCATAAGAAGCAGACCTGACAGTCTGACTCCCCACGTAGTCATAATAGGAACAACGATAACCACCTTTTAGGATTTTTCAAGGACTTAGACGCAACACATGTAAAGCTGCTGACACACAGTATGTTTTAAAAACAACAGCTACTGATCATTCACTGGGGGTTGGGCCCTGCAAGATCATAAAGTTGCATCCACATCCATGAATAAGCCATGGTCCCTGCCCTCTAGGCAAGCACAATTACAACGCAGCGCTAAGACCGTGTTCAGCAAAGACAGTTCAGCAACGACAGCATCTGACTTTTTTTTTTTTTTTTTTTAACTTTCTTCGGCATAATCTTCCTAGTACCTGGCACAGTGGCTAGGAGATAGCAGGCACTGGGAGGGAAGGAACAGAATTTTAAAAATAAAATTAGGTTCAAGACTCTGAGTCAGACAGGATAGATGCTCTTAATTTCCATATTAGCAAATGAGAGAGATCGAGGTTCAGTACCTATCACCAGATCTCATAGCAAGAGCGAATGGGAGCGACTAATACTTTCACCAACTTCACTGCATCCCCCCTATCCCTCTGCTTTCTTCCAGGCCCCGGGTGGCATCCAGAGGTCAATGAAGGTAATACCTTCTGAGGGTATCAGGTGGGTGGATGGCTATAAGCAGATAAAAACTTCAATATGAGCAGACATCGGGGACCACATCATAGAGATTACATGGTCTCTAATGGGCCCATTTTCCCCCGTCTCTCTTCCACTTGGCACAAATCAGCGCTTTACTCTAGGTGAGACTGTTTAGGGCTATTTCCCAGAGTTCAAGTTTCTACAGTTATTTTTAGCTGGAATTTTACTGCATACCGGGGACAGGTGAGGCATGAAAAGGAATGTGGGTGTGGGTAACCCTTGAATCTCTAGTACTAGGGTCTGGGTCTCTTGTCATTCCAGCCAAAGAGGGTTGACTCACACCCTGATTTATTATCTGCACTAAGGCTAGGTTTCACCTTAAGAACTATGTGGATTAACACTTCCTGTATGTTCTCTAATTTTGTATTCAAGTCTTTGTGTGTGTGTGTTTGCTCTTTGGAACATACTTTCTTGTGTTACTTTGTTACCTGCTTTTGATAACTTGGAATGCCTTCATTTTCTGTAACCAATATCACAGCCTGTGGTTCTTTCTGGTCCCATTTCCCAGGCCTTTGAGGGACCTGGGGAAGATCAGAATACCTGATTTACATTTTTTGACATATTTGCAGGTGAGGAGCTAACTGGAAAACACTGGCTGTAAGCTGGATGTCTTGATAGCCAGCCAAGTTCTAGGATATTCATTACATTGTTTAAGGACTAAGAATAGTGATCTATGAGTCTAGACCCCTTCTGGCAACCACCAGAATGCCCTCAGAGTGCCTGAAATTGCAGAGTGCCTGGGATTCTGAGCCTGCTTGAAGCTTGGAATAGCATCTCCAAATGACCCCTTCATAAGATAGAGGTATTTTCCTCATCTCACATTAGCTCTGTACAGAAGAGGTAAAACCAGGCTAACTAGGATCATGAAGTCATGACACCATAAAGCTATAAAGAGTGGTTTTATGATTCAGCTGAGAAATAGAGAACTTTTTCTCTGGGCCAGCATTACATGACTATTGACATACGCCCTTTACAAGGTCTTAAAAGTCAGGTGAGGTGTGTTTGTTTGCAGTTGGGAGAGGGGGAGAGGTTGGTCAGTTGGTTGAAGCTGTTTCTTAAATCAGGAAAACAGAACTAAGGAATTACACCAAGAAGGAACAGAACAAAGGCCAGAGACCTCCTTCCTCATTCCTTAACTAGAGCCATTGGTACCTTGACTGCAAAGACAATTTATATTTCATTTAAAGAAAGTAATTTTAAACCCCTAAACTTCTACCCATCCCACCATTTCTGAAGACCTATCTTCTGTCTCTTCTAATCAACTCTTACCACTTCTATTCCACAATGCAATCTTAAACCACAAGGAACATAGCAGTCCAGAGTTTGTAATGGTTGACTAGTGTACCCCAAAAAATTCATGTCTACCTGGAACCCCAGAACATGTGACCTTATTTGGAAAGAGGGTCTTTGCAGGTAAAAAGTTGATCCCTGAACACAAGAGTTAGTGATTCAACAATCCTTCCCCTGTCCCATGCAGTGGAAAATCTGCATATAATTTTTTAAATATATCTTTATTGATTTCAGAAAGGGAGAGGGAGAAATAGAAACATCAATGATGAGAATCATTGATTGGCTGCCTCCTGCACGCCCCCTACTGGGGATCGAGCCTGCAACCTGAGCATGTGCCCTTGACCTGAATCAAACCCGGACCCTTCAGTCCACAGGCCGATGCTCTATCCACTGAGCCAAACCAGCCAGGGCTGCATATAATTTTTGACTCCCCCCAAAATTAACTAAAGTTGCCCCTAAGTATCCATGAGGGATTAATTCCAGGGCCCCCTGCAGATACTCAGATCCCTCACACAAAGTAGCAGAACACAATGCATACAGTTGGTTCTCCACATCTGCAGATTCCCAACCACAGATAGAAAATACTGTTTGTGATCCACAGTTGGTTGAATCAGTGGAAGTGAAACCCAGGGATATGAAGGTCCAACTGTTAATGTACTGCAAAAAAATCTGTGTATTAGTTGATCCTTGCAGTTCAAACCCATGTTGTTCAAGGGTCCACTGTAATTAGTTAAGATGAGGTCATATTGGGTTAGGGTGCGCCCCAAATCCAATGACTGGTATGCTTATAAGAAGGCCTGGAGAAGACACGAACACTAGAAGGCTACCAGTATGTGAAGATAGTGGCAGAGACTGGAGTAATGCTGCCACAAGCCAAAGAACACCAACAATTGCCAGCAACCACCAGAAGCTAGGAAGGGGAGAGGAAGGGTTCTTCTCCTGAGGTTTCAGATGAAGCATGGCCCTGCCAGACCTTGATCTCAGACTTCTAGCCTCCAGAACTGTGAGGCAATGGATTTTTGTTTTAAGACACCCAGTGTGTGATACTTTGTTACAGCAGCCCTAGGGAACTAATACACACCTCAACAGGGGTTTCAGCAGCAAGGCTTAGAAACCTTGTCTTAGAGGACAAGAGCATAGCCCTGAATAACAGCATAAACCCACAGCCATGTCTCATTTACTAATGCATCACACTCATTTATTTGTGAGCCTCCTGCCCTTCACAATGACATCTTTACTTGTTCTGTTTGGGACTCTAATCTATGGTCTGGACCAGGAGTCCTCAAACTACGGCCCCGGCCCGCCGGGTGTTTTTGCCGTTTTGTTTTTTTACTTCAAAATAGAAGACACACAGTCCGCATTTCTTCTCTTAGTGTCCATCTTCCCATCCTAGCAAAGCATAATTAAGAATTTGCTTTAGAGACAACAGCTAACTTTTAGAGTGGTAGTTTTTAACCTTTTTAGTCTCCCCAGAAATATGCCTATTCCTCAGCTGTCCACAGACCCTAGGTTAGAGACCCCTGCCTATTTAGACTACTTCTAATCTCTCCTCCTTACCCACCACCCATACCCAGATTCAATTTCAGCTTGCTACTGCAATCATCCACTGAGTTGAAACAGCAACCATCTATTTACTTTTACCGATTGGCTGAGACAGAGAGAGGCCATAATCCTATGCCAGTTGTCAGCAAACTCATTAGTCAACAGAGCCAAATATCAACAGCACAACGACTGAAATTTCTTTTGAGAGCCAAGTTTTTTAAACTTAAACTTCTTCTAACGCCACTTCTTCAAAATAGACTCACCCAGGACGTGGTATTTTGTGGAACAGCCACACTCAAGGGGCCAAAGAGCCGCATGTGGCTTGCGAGCGCAGTTTGCCGACCACGGTCCTAAGCCATCCTGGAGATTCCCATTAGAAAAATACATTAATGAAGAATTAGCCTCCAGGAGTAGACACAACTCATAACAAATAGTCACAAGGATGGCCCCACTCAACCATTTGCCTCTCCTTTTCCTCTACCATTTCCTCCTTCCCCTTTTTATTGCCTCCGGACTCCTCTACCTTATCCTTCACTCTAATGTACCTTGAGCATCAATGAAATTTGAGGCAAACTAAACAAAACGAGCCATGTGTTAGATTCCAATTAACTTTAAATGCCTTACCCATAGGCACCCATCTCAGGATACATTTGTGGCAGAAAGCACCCTACCTGCTATATTTATAAGACCTTCCTGCAATCAACAGTTCACACCTGACTACCACATAGAATTTTACCGACATCTACTTTTTACTTCTCACCACACTTTGACTCTAAGAAACACAATTCTGAAACATGCACTTTGCATTAATATGAATGCATAACGTTTTTCTGCCAAAACTCATTCTCAGTCTTACTGGAATCGCTTCATCCTGGTTCTGCCACTCCAGACATCCTCTTCTAATAAAACTTACATTCGACAAAGATGATTAGACATCTTTATGTGTAAAAGCCGTCAGAGCACATGACTTCACGACTGCTCAAAGTTGTTTCTGATTTCCATCACCTCTCCGTGCCCCACCCAGCCCCTACAGTGCCAGTGTCTACTTCCCCCCCAGCAGCTGATGCCCAGCTTTATATCTCCTGAATTAAATAATCAACAGATGAGGCTAAAAGAAAGGAAATAGTGTTCAATGGTCACCAATGACAAGTGGATGAAATTGGGTCTTGGATGTCCCATATTTATGATGCTTTCTGATTTCAATCTAGTCACCTGGGGTTAACAATCTATATAAAAACCAGTCTTCCTAACCACTTGCTTAGTCCAGAAGCCAGGGAAGTGAATCTACTTAGGGATCTAAGAAGCACCACAGTCTCACTTAAGGACTTTGCGTCATCCCCTTTTACGTAGACCAACCTCCTTTTAAGTAGAACTTTCTTTCCAAGCCATTCTTCATCTTGTTCTTTTGCTGATTAATTTTAAATGTCACATTGAACTTAAATTAAGAACAGCCTATGAATTTGCCACATAACTGCCACTGTTAGTTTCTTACCCATGAGCAAGATTTTCTTAAATTTTTAAGTCCTTTAACTTATAAAGGTCTTCAAGAAGTTCGAGTCTTTTAAAAATAATATTTAAATTTATTATTTCACATTAGGCCTAAAGAAGCACAAGCTGAGATTGCTTAGGTACCCTAGGTATCCCCATTTTATCGATGCAGACGCTTCTTTACAATTCCAGGTAAAGTGCTGCATCAACCTAGTCCTTGACTTGCAGCTGAGAAAGCAACAGGTCTGTGTGAAGTGACAGAAGGGCACTTCCTACTCATGTCATGAGCAGGCACCAAGTGGAAGAACAGTAAAACCTGTACAAAACATTCTGCAGTCATGGCACTCCAACAAGGAAAGGAGAGTAAGTACTGAAGCAGCTGAGCAGATTCTGGACATAATTCTGAGAGATTTCAGTCTGAAGAACTCTACTGGAGGAGGTTTCTTTCTCTTCTTCAATCCCCTTTCACACAACAGAAGGCAGAAATCAAGTCTTTATATAAGAGACTAACGGCCTTTCCGTTTCTTCATTTTCCCTCCTGCCACCTTGTTCCTGACACCCATAGCGCCCTCCGTATCATCATTGTCCCCAGCATCCTCCCGTGCACGTTTCTTCTTTTCTCCATGCTCCCTTAGCTCCTGCAAAACAGAAAGGATGAGACTGAAAATGAACCACTGCCACTGAGGGTTAACACATCCTGGTCTCCCCTCCATAAAATCAATCAATGAGTACCTTCCTAAAGCTTCACATTAGCAAGGGAATAAGACCAAAACCCCAATATACAAAAATGTTAACCTTATTAACAATCAAAGATACAAATTAAAACAATAAGCTATTATTTTCACATGGCAGACTAGCAAAGATTTAAGAGAATGGTAATATCTAGTATTGACCAAAATGTGAGGATATTCACATATACTTTCACTGACAGTGTAAACTGCTACAGCTTTTCTACAGGCAATGCAGCATTCCATGTGAATTCAAATTTTAACTGTATACTCCTCAGCCCAACAGGTCTAAGGGTTATTCTAAGGAAACAAGACAAGTATGCAAAACTGTACTTACTAGGATGTTCAACTGTGCTAGTTAAAATACAAGAAATTACAAAAAGCCTAAATACATATCCATGTAAATCATGTTACATATTCCTAACAATTCTTTGTAGCAATGAAGAAATGATCACATGGATCTAATTTGCTGAAATCAAAAAATATTAATCATATACAATTAGATAAAGTCTAATTATGGCTAAAAAGAAATATAGCCAAAGGTTACCTATGGTTCTCTGTGGGGTGTAATTTATATGTTCTATTTACTATTTGAATCCTTTCTGTATATTCTGAATTCTCTCCCTCCCCTCATCCCCCCCCCCACCCCCCCATGCACATGTAAACAGAAATATCAAACAAAGAATTCTATTTTGGAAGAAAAACAAAACCAAGTCCACACTTCAGCTACTCCGAGGCACCCCATGGGCGAAGTTCGTCTGTCCCTCAGACTAGAATTCCAGGGAGCTGGTAACACTTGCAAGGATTCTCCTTTAAAATCTTCTCATCTCCACTGCTACTGTTACTGCTATTATTAGCAACTAAGCAGTTTTAGCTCATCTGGTGCTCATAGAACCCCGTAAGGTATGCAAGGTAAGTATTACTCCCTAAATTAGGATAGGAACTGCTTGGTGAGGAACTGTTTCTGAGAAATCAGTCACAACTGGGACATCTGATCTCAAGTCCGAAGGTTTTCCGGCCACATGTGAAACATGAACAGTGGCCGAGAACGTGGTCACTGTGCTCAGACTGAGTCTGAATCCTGATTCAACCACCTAGTTGTATGGTCTAATGATGGACCTACCATCTCGAAGCTTTAGCATGCTTAGAAATGCATTTATTCTTAAATTCAGAATAAATTATTACCCAGCTCCTGCATTTTATTATGAGGACTAATACAATATCTAGCACATACGTAATATCATTTGCAAAGAAGATGGTAAAAAAAGCAAGTTGCATACCATTCGGGCGAATCTTTGGGCTTCAGTCACACGTTCTGTCAGCATCATAACCTCATCATCCTGTGTTGGAAAGACAGGCAGTTTCTTCCCAATTAAGTGTTCTATGCGCTGGAAGAGTTCCACATCATATCTGAGGAAGAAACATTGGCATGGCTTTGGTGGACTGACAATGCAAATGTCAGCCCATTTCAAAATAGATATTATATTATACGATGCAACAGGAGCCAGTGTTAAACAATACTGAATCTATTGTACCTTTTCAGAATACTAACTAAATGCAATATTCTGTGCATTGCCCACTAGAAAATCCCCCAAAACAGTCTTTACTCCCAGAAAGCACTAGCTATATAAAATTTTTCCTTTAAAAAGAAAATCAGAAATAGTTATTCTAATTCTGTGAGTTGAGGGAAAGGTCACTGCTCTCTGGCTCTAGCAGTTAAAGAAATAACAGGGTGGTTTTTGTCCTTCTACATACCAAATACTGTACTAGACCTTGTAGACAACATCTCCAATCTCATTAAAACCCTGCACTATTAACATTAGGGCCAGTGAATTCTTTGTTGTGGGGGCTTCCTTTGTAGTGCAGGATGCTTAGCAGCATTCCTGTCCTCTACCAGGTGGCACTGTGACAAACATATGTTTTCAGACTTTTCCAAAGGTAGGCATTATTTCTCCAAAGGTAGGCATTATTTCCATTTCACGAATGATGAAAATGGGATCAGGGAGGTTAAGTAACCATTCTAGTAACTGGTAGAGTCAGGTTCCAAGTTGGTCTGCTCCCAAGCTCTGCTCTTTTCTCAACTGCTCTGCCCCCGACACCGATTCACTTACTGTGTGACAAAGGTAATGGACTTTCCGGAGCGCCCAGCTCGAGCTGTTCGACCTACTCGATGGATGTAATCCTGAAACAAAAAGGGTAAATGAATTTGAGTTACATGTAGTATAAATAAAACACTATGCATGTGAAGTCTTATTGCAAATCTCTGAAAGAAAACAAATTCGTAGTGGAACATGGAAAAATGGATTTAAAATTTTGTTGAGATAAATCTGCATCATCTATTTTATTCTCACAACACAAACTGACACAATTTTTCCTTTCTTTTATAGAAAGACAAATCTACAAAGCATATCTACATGGTCACTAAGCATATTAACATGGTGTAGAGAAAAACAGCACTGGATCTAGAGGCAGACCTGGGTCACAGCTCTGGTTTTACCACCTATCAGCTACACAACTGTCTGTAAATCACATAACCTGTCTGGACCTTGGTTTCTTACCTATAAAACAGGGATAGAAGACATGCCCAAACTCACAGTTATTGTGAAAATCAAATGAGACAGCACCTTGTCTACAGCAGTTAAATATATAGCCAAGAGATACGGGTTGGTCTCAACCAGGGGTGATTTCATCCTCCCCAGGGAGTATTTGGAAAAATCTGAAAACATATCTGTTTGTCATAGTGTCACCTGTGGGTAGAGGCCAGGAATGCTGCTAAGCATCCTACACTACAAAGGACAGCCCCCACAATGAAGAATTCACTGGCCCCAAATGTTAATAGTGTCCAGATTGAGAAACCCGAGATACAAGGACCACAAGCTGTCACTTCTAAAGAAATGAGACGGACAAAGATCAGCACGCTGCATCTGCCCCTGACTGTGATCATTATTTAACACTTCTCTCTGGCTACCTTCATTCACCTTTATTAATAGTGTATCTGCAGGCATGTGCAAAATGGTAAAAATGAATAAATCAGGAGCTTTCCTAGTTTTTGACACTTAACTAATCATGGACCAAAAAAAAGAAAGATAAGATACAGTTAACATTTCATTAAGAAATATACTCTGGCCCAGCTGTGATTCAGTGGTTGATCATCAACCTATGAACCAGGAGGTCACAGTTTATTTTTTATTTTTTTAAAATATATTTTATTGATTTTTTTTACAGAGAGAAAGGGAAAGGGATAGAGAGTTAGAAACATGGATGAGAGAGAAACATCGATCAGCTGCCTCCTGCACACCCCCTACTGGGGACGTGTCTGCAACCAAGGTACATGCCCTTGATCGGAATCAAACCTGGGACCTTTCAGTCCGCAGGCCGATGCTCTATCCACTGAGCCAAACCGGTTTTGGCGGGAGGTCACAGTTTAATTCCTGGTCAGGGCACATGCCCAGGTTGCAGACTCGATCCCCAGTGTGGGGTGTGCAGGAGGCAACCGATGGATGATTCTCCCTCATCATTGATATTTCTATCTCTCTCTCCCACTCCCTTCCTCTCTGAAATCAATAAAAAATTAAAAAAAAATACACTCTCAATACAATGGAATATTATTCAGCCATAAAAAACAATAATTAAATCTTGCCATTTGTGATAACATGGATGAATCCTGAGGGCATTATGCTGAGTGAAATAGTTCAGAGAAAAACAAATACTATATGATCCTAACCTTTATGTGAAATCTAAAACAGAAACAAAAAAACTGAGCTCATAGACACAGAGAACACATGTGATATTGCCAGAGGTTGAGGTGGGGTTAGGGGAGTGAAATGGGTAAGGAGATGGGGCGCAGTATCAAAAGGTATAAATTTCCAGCTATAAAATAAAAAAAGTCATGGGAATGTAATATTATAGTCTGTAATACTGTAATGCGTATTTGAAAGTTGCTAAGAGAATAGATCTTAAAAGTTCTCATCACAAGAAAAAAAAATGATGATTATGTGTGGTGACGGATGTTAACTTGGCTTATTATAATGATCATTTACAATATATACAAATATAAAACTTTTACCCTGTATACCAGAAACGAATATAATGTTACATGTGAATTACACCTCAATTTCACCTTGGGACTAGAAAGTCAGGTCAGAAAAGGACTCACCTTGGAATGGGTAGGAATGTCAAAGTTGACAACTACATCCACATGAGGTATGTCCAAACCTCGGCTTGCAACATCAGTTGCTAGAAGAATGGAACGAGTCTTTGCCTTAAACTTATTAAGGGATCCCAGGCGCTTGCTCTGAAATGGTGAAAAAAAAAACACATGAAAATAATTTAAGGACTCTTGGAATCTAAGACATACCAACTAGACATATTAAATACAAGAGATAAATTTTTTAAAGGCTATTTCCCCCCCAAGTCCAGATTGAACTTCACGGGTCAAAAAGAAACATGAAAGCAACAACAACAACAAATCTATATATATAAAGAGCCAGGGTCCAAAACAACCAAATACCAGAAGTCAGTCTTGCAGTCAGTGACCCAGCACTAACTGCCAAGGGGGCTGCGGATCAGGCCCAGAGAGAGAAGCAGGGTCTAATCCGCAGCCTCCATGGCAGCTGCTGATCAGCCCCGCCTCTCTGATCAGGCCCAGAGATAGGCCCGGAGACGCTGACTGGCATAGAAACTGACCAATCAGAACCAAATCTGGGGGAACTGTGAGGAACCAATGGCTGCCTAGGAGGCAGAGCTTTCGACACTGACTGGCATAGAGACAGATCAATCAGAACCTAATCTGGGTGAACTGCGAAGGCAGAACCTAAGGAGGGGGCTGAGGAGGGATTTTAAGGGCAACAGCTATTTGGTGTAAGGTATAAGAAAGCGGTTCAATTTTTTAATGACCAGTTTGGCAGTGTAGTGCATGTGACTGGCTATCAGTCCAGATATAGGGATTATTTATTTTTGTCCGCCAAGAGCATCTCCTCCTGCTGAAAAAGGCTTCCCCCTGCCCATTTAAGCGATCTTATCCTATATAATCTATTTATACTAATAAAAGGGTAATATGCTAATTAGACCAGATCGAATGGTCATCTTCCGGACGTCTGACTTCCTCTGGACAAAGCCATGGTGGTGGGGGCTGAGGCAGAGGCAGTTAGGCGAGATCAGGCCAGCAGGGGAAGGCAGTTGAGGGCGAGATCAGGCCGGCAGGGGAGGGCAGTTGGGGGTGAGATCAGGCCAGCAGGGGAGGCCATTGGGGGCGAGATCAGGCCGGCAGGGGAGAGCAGTTGGGGGTGACTAGGCCGGCAGGGGAGGGCAGTTGGGGGCGAGATCAGGCTGGCAGGGGAGGGCAGCTGGGAGTGAGATCAGGCCGGCAGGGGAGAGCAGTTAGGGGCGAGATCAGGCTGGCAGGGGAGGGCAGTTAGGAGCGATCAGGCAGACAGGCAGGTGAGCAGTTAGGAGTCAGTGGTCCCAGATTGTGAGAGGGATGTCCGACTGCCGGTTTAGGCCCGATGTGGGATTGGGCCTAAACCGGCAGTTGGACATCCCCCATGGGTCCCCGATTGGAGAGGGTGCAGGCTGGGCTCAGGGAACCCCCCCCCCACCCCATGCACGAATTTCATGCACCAGGCCACTAGTATTTAAGACTAAGGCTAGAAAATACTAGCATGACGTAAGAATTGTTTAACATAATAATTGGGAAATAATATATTGAAAATCCTTAGAGATCAGAGAATCACTATTACCACTAGGGCTGAATAAATCAACTCAATAGCATCCATATCAGAAACTACCTAAGGAATTAACTGGAATCTCTTGCTTATCCTGAAAGGAGGAAGTAAGCATCCAGAGCAACACTCCAAGTGCATAAAATCAATCACGGGAAGATGCAATAAAGCCATGTGTTGTTACTGTACGAATCTATTGCTATACAGTTTATCTTTCTCATGCCACCTGTTCACCTCCAATGACACCAAGGAATCTTTACCTGACTCATCTGTCCGTGGAGGGGGATGGCAGTGAATCCAAGATTTCGGAGTAGCAAAGCTGTTCTCTGAGTATTGTTACAGGTGCTGCAGAATATCATAAAGGAGTTTCCAGCCAATTCATTTAGAATATAAACCAGGTAGGTATCCTAAATTACAAACAAAAGACAATACGTGTAAATGAACCTGGAAGAAAAGGTTGGGGTCTTGGGCATATAAATTCCATAAAAGTCTAAACTTATACTTGCTTCTCAATTATACAAACCCCTAGCTGCCAGCTTTGCACTCTGTATTTCATTTTTTGTTAATTCTAACCCGAGAATATTTCTCCATTGATTTTTCAAGAGAGTGGAAAGGAGGGGGAGAGACAGAGGGAGAGAAACATCGATGTGAGAGAGACACATCAACTGGTTGCCTCTCGCATGTGCCCCAACCAGGGCTGGGATGGAACCTGCAACCAAGGTACATGCCCTTGACTGGAATTGAACCTGGGACCCTTCAGTCCTCAGGCCAACGCTCTATCCACTGAGCCAAACTGGCTAGGGCTAAAAAATATATTTTTACTGATTTCCGAGAGGAAGGGAGAGGGAGAGATAGAGAGAAATATCAGTGATGAGAACCATTGATCTGTTGCCTCCTGCATGGCCCCCTACTGGGGCTCGAGCCCTCAACTCGGGCACGTGCCCTGACTGGGAATTGATCTAACCACTGAGACACACCAGCCAGGTCAACTTTGCACTCCTTAACCAGCATTATCATCTCTATAAACTCTGAATTTCACATACAGCCTGAGCCAAGCACAAGGAGATCTGTACTCAGCAACCAAAAAAATCCTCACATCAAAACAAAACACAGGGTCCCTGACTACAAAAAAAGCCACATAATAAGCACACAAAAGAAAAACTACCTCAAGGATGGGGTTGGGAAGGAATTATATCATAATTTCGTTACTGTGGTTTATTTAGTATGTTGTGAATTTGTGGAATGTTTGACTTTATCAGTGATAAACAGAACCACAGCCTGCTTTCTAAAGCAAACAGAAAGAACTCCAATCTGTAGCACAGCTCTTAACTAATCAAGAGTTGACTCATTTTCAGATGTTTTGGTAAGGAAGAAGAGGGAACACTTTACCTTGAATTTAGAGGGAATAAAAATATAATATTGCTGTAATTTCTCAACCGTCTGGTATTTAGAGGAAACAGCACATTTCACAGGATTCTTCAGTGCTGCTCGCTGAAGTTTTTGTACCTAAAGAAAAAACAAACAAACCTTAGGAATAGTATACTGATTCCCAAATGCTCTTTCTAGTTTTACTATTATTGTTGTTTGCATTAATCAAGTCTTATAAAGAAGAAATAAGAAGTCCTAGAAAATTTCACCTTCTTGGTCATGGTAGCAGAGAAGAGAAATGTTTTCCGATCTCGGGGAATCACTTTGAGAATCTTGTCAACCTAAGGCACAAAGAGGAAAGGGTATCAATACAATATTTAGACTAGACATCTGCAAATTTCTTTGTGAAGGAGACAGAGAATAGAGTAACAAACTAAATACGACACTGTGGGGATTTGGGGACTCAAAAATTCAATTCAATCCAGCTAAATTTTACAAAATATTTACTATTTGATACCATACCAAATGCTATCAAAAAAATAATAATGTGATTCAGTGAAAAAGAGCAATTTAAATTAGTACATTAGAACTAATCTAAGAGAAAAGTCGAGAATAGGTATTAATCAAATAAATAAGCTATGATGAGTAGGTCATCAAAAAAAAACAAACAAGCACAGCTTTTCAAAGTGTATGGAAAAGGTCTATATCAAATGAAATGGAAAAAGAAAATCTGGTTTTGATATTCCCCATCTCTGAAATCCAAATCCAGCTATATTCGGATGCTGAGGCACTAACAATGGGAAGAGCACCACGAGTGAAAAAGGCAGCAGATGTTTAAATTAGCTAATAATGATGCAGCTCTCCCCATAAGGCAGGTGTGCAATGAATCAAATTTTGAAACAGGGCACCTGAGATGCTCTAAGAGGAGGAAAGAAATTGGGAGCTCACCTCTGTCTCAAAATCCATATTCAATATTCGGTCTGCTTCATCCATGACCAAGTATTTGAGAGCTCTTAAGTTGAAACCTTTTGTATTTTCCAAGTGGTCAATCAGTCGACCAGGAGTTGCTAACAAAGAAAGGTTGAGGAGAAAGAGCAATGTTTAAGAACAAAGACAAAAAGAAAGTTACTAAGCCCCTCCTTCACCCCCCCTCAATTTCAGAAATTAAAAATTAAATAGGTTTACAAAAATCTGTTCTTCAAAGTCTTTCTGTTAGAGTAAGCAGTTAGGCATGACCAGAGCAGCAATGTATGGAATGATACCAGGGCGGAAAGTTCCAGGTGCCTAGCAAGGGGCAAAACTAAAGAGCCAACTATTATAGGCTGGCACCTTGCCCCAGGGTGACCTTTCCCCCCCTAGCATGTCATTGGTCATGCGGTTTAGACCCCCTTAGAGGAACAAGGGGCTGGAGAATAACCTCATATGACTCCTGTACAAGAACAGGAGACGAGAATGGGAAAGGCCCTGATAGGTCAGCTTAAAGAAGGAGCTAAGCCCAGCCAGCGTGGCTCAGTGGTTGAGCATCAACCTATGAACCAGGAGGTCATGGTTCGATTTCTGGTTCGATTCTGGTCAGGGCACATGCCCAGGCTGAGGGCTGGATCCCCAGTAGGGGGTGTGCAGGAGGCAGCCAATTGATGATTCTCTCTTATCTTTGATGTTTCTATCTCTCCCTCTCCCTTCCTCTATGAAATCAATAAATATGTATTTTTTTAAAAAGGAGCCCTTGCCAATACCCCAGGGCAACTCTCTGAGCAGCCAATGCGACTCTTCCCTTGGAGTGTACTTTCGCTTTGCTTGCTAAATAAACTGCCTCCTGAGCTAGAGTTCTTGGCTCTGAATTCTTTCCTAGCCGAACACAAAACCTGAGGTCCACATTCGCCGCTAACATTTCCACACCAGTAAGTAACACCCAACATTGGTAGATTTTCTCCAATTCATCACTGCCAGCATCTTTACCTTTGGCAACTACTCACCTATTACTACATGTGGTTTTTTTGCCAGGGCCAGAGACTGGGACATTGAATCAATTCCACCTACAATCACGGCTACAGGGGGGGGGAGAAAAGAAACATAGGAAAGAGACCCTTAATTTTTTCCATAGTTCACTGATCACCTTTTAAAAGCCAATGCTAGATTTCTACTTAAATATACAACTTTCCCCAAAGCTAAAATACCATATTAGCTTTTTGGTCAATAAAACGTGTGCTAATTATACTTCCTCCCATTCTCCTTTCACACTCATTCTCAACTAGTGACGGAGCCCTAAGACTCCTTTCCTCTTCGAACTTACCAGTCTGTACTCCAATAGAAGACCCTAGGGCTTCAAACTGCTCTGAAATCTGAAAGGCCAGCTCTCGGGTGGGGGTGAGAACTAAAGCAAACAAACGCTGGGGCGTCTCCAGCAGCGCATTCAGAATGGGCAAAGCAAAGGCCCCCGTTTTTCCAGAGCCGGTTTCCGCCAGCCCAATGATATCACGACCTAGGGGGTGGAAAAAGAAAGAAAACATCTCATAGAAATTTTCTCTGCATGTTCCCACATTTTCTACAATGACACAATGTGGGGCACAAAATAAACATTGAATAAATATTTGAGGAACTGGGGGCAGAAGAAGGTTGAATAGACAGAAGACATGGTCTCTGCTCTAGATAAGCTCAAAATCCAGGGGCACAATACACAAATACAGTATAGTGTGATAAGGGCTTTAATATAAGCCCCTGCAAAATACAGTGAGAACACAAAGGAAGGAGTAACTTACTGCCCTAAAGCATCAGGAAAAGCTAAAAGAAGTGATGAGTAAATTAAATCTGGAAGTAAGCACAGAAGGAAAGGAAGGACATTCCCATATGATGGAGGAAGAGGCTGAAAGCTTTAAAAAACATAGCAGACAGAGTAGGGAGAGTGAGCTGTACAATGTGCTGGAGCAGACATCTTACGGGGAAAGGGGAGAAGAATGAGGCCAGAAAGGAAACTCATAAGCCCTGCTAAAGAGTTTTGATATCTTCCCATAAGTGAGAGGATCTGAAGGATCTGAAGCAGGGAATATCATGACCAATGGTATTCATTAGGAAGATAAACTAAGCCTGCCTGATGGCACAGGGAGGAGTCAAGGAGCTAACAGTCCAGGTCCCTTCTTCTGAGGGAAGAATGTCCTAAGTAATTCCTTAAGCCATTACGGGTAAGCTTTGGAAAATACCTGCCAAGCCAAACCACCAGAACAGTGCCCAATGGAATGGCTTCCTCCTGAGCGATGACCTCCACGGTTGTTCCCACGGTTCCTGACTGCGTGACTGCTGAGGCTTCCTTACCTAGACGTTAACTCCCTGAAGTAACCTGAACATGACTCTGTTCTTTACCATCTAAAATGAACCAAACTCCCAGAATGGGGAACACACAGGAAAATGAGAGCTCAATTAGGATACCAAGGGAGTTACAAGGCATTGAGAATGGAAACCAGTGAAATTTAGAAAGTTCCAAAAGGCAATGTATTTGACACTCAGGTTTCTAGCAAGGGAAACTCAAAGGTCATAAATTGAGAGATTGGAACTACAGAAAAATTAGTTCCGGTGAGGAAAACAGTGACTCTGGTTTAGACATAGGGAGCCGGAGGTTCCTACAATAAGTTCAGAGAAATAGCTAAAAACCAGATGGGCATACTTGCGTGGGGCTCAGAAGAAAAGTGGGGGTTAGTTCAAAGCACTATTCTCTCTCTAGAGCTAGTTCAGTTCTTAACCTGGGACTTGTGGGAGAGGAATAAATTCAGAGCAAGGGATAAATTTTTTTTTTTAATTTCTTTATTGATCAAGGTGTCACATATTTGTCCTCATCCCCCCATTCCCATCCCCCACCCCTCCCCACGATGCCCCCACCCCCCTGTTGTCCTTAACCATTGGTTAGGCTTGTATGCATGCACACAAGTGCAAGGGATAGATTTTATGTGTGGATATATTTATGTGTTTTTTCTAGAGAGAAACTCTCTAATTTTTATTTGATTCTCAAAGGGTAAGAAACCCCAAGAATGTCACCCTTCTCTTATGGTAATGTACCTCACTTTCTCTGAGGATCTTAATGAATTTCAGTTAACACTTCTGGGTGTCTTTTTACCACCCACCCTAATCCTGTAAAGTTGAATTTTGGGAATCTAGGAACAGGATTTCACTTCTCCTCTTATTAAAGTTCATTCTGTTAGTTCCAGTCCCACTAGTCATCAGCCACTCTTCTGCAAACCTGGTAAGCATGTCTTACAGCACGAGCTCTCAACACCTCCAGATACTAACAAGGATTCCAGGGACCCTTATGTAAATCTGCACTTATTATTCATAATTTCTTTTTTTGTTGTTTTTAGGGTTTTCTTTGTTTTTGGGGGTTTTTTTTTTTGGTGCACTATTCCCAGAGGTACTGCAATACTGGGTCGATGCGTGGAGTGGACGGAGCAAGCTCCTATTCCATCTTCCTATTCCAAAAATACATCTATATATATATAAAAGGCTAATATGCAAAGTGTCCCCTTGGGAGTTCGACTGGGAGACCAGTTTGATCGCTCGCTATGACATGTGCTGACCACCAGGGGGAGACGCAGAACATGGCGGGCAACCAGCAGCAGTGGCTGGGGCTGAGGGAGCGAAGAAAGGGGGAGGCAAGGGGAACCACGTGGTGGTGGCAGCACACGGATGTGAAGGAAGGAGGAGTCAGGGAGGTGGGGAACCTGATGGGCCCTGATTGCAGGACAGGCTTACAAAGTAAGCTCAGCCCTGGCCAGGGTGGCTCAGGCGGTTGAGCTGTCATCCCCAGCACGGACAGGTTGTGGGTTCAATTCCATAAGGGCACATATCCATGCTGTAGGTTCGATCCCCGTCAATGTTTCTCTCCCTCTCCCTCCTGCGCTCTCTCTCTCAACAAAAAACATAACAGGTGACGATATGAAGTTTCACAGAATAAGTGATTCACAAATCATAAGAAAAAAAATAAAGTAAAACTGCAGAACTTTTACAAAAGCCAACACGCCACCAAAACTTTGTATCGTCAGTGAGCATATTTTTATTCCACTTGAAGTACGCAAGAAGCAGTTCTCCGATGCTCTCTTACGTTCATACCGAATCTGTCCCAGGCCACATGTGTAATGTCAACCTACCTTGTAAGGCCAAAGGAATCGCTTCCATCTGGATTTTGGTGGGCTTCGTCCATCCCAACTGGTCGCAAGCTTCACACAACACATCGGTCACGCCCTCGGAATTAAAAAAAAAACAAAAACCACACACTTTAGCAAAGAGCAGCACACACTCCCCTCCCCTCATTAAATGGCTGTCAGAGCCACCGGCTGGCGACGCGTGCACGCACCCCTCACATTTCATTCAAAGGGCATCTATCGCGCGTCCGCTCGGCCCGCTCCTTCTAAGTGCCACTGCTCACCAGGGACAGGGCCAGGTTCTTGACACGTATTATTTCATTTAATCCTCATAAGGCTACGAGGCACTTCCCCAACTTACTGATGTCGCCAGGGAAGCACAGAGGCGTAACAACTTGCTCTGGGGAGAGGCTGGGTCAGAATTCGAACCCGGCTCCTCTTACTCCACAGCCCAAACGTCGCCACATCAAAATGGAGAAAAGCGCCCACGGGGCTCTCACAGCCCGGCCGGCAGCCACCCCCGCCCGCGACGACCAAGCTCAGACGGTAAGGGAGCGCGTCCGGAACCCGAGCTTCAGAAATTTTCGGGGGGACACCTAAGCTAGGCCCCAGCGGCTTTTGTTCACCACCAGCCGGGATCTAAGGCGACTGGTCTCTGCCTGCGCCTGGCGCCAGCAGTACACAGAGAAACTACCCTCACCAGGTCTTTAAATGTTTTCGTTTCCTCCTCCTCCTCCACGGCCGGCTGGGGCGCTTCTGTAGGGGAACCGGGTTCCTCGGGCGCCGCCATGCTGTCTGGCGGCTCCGGAAGTGGGGCGGCGGCGCGCGGGATGCTGGTTAATGTAGTTGTCCTTCCCCCGACTGCGTGTTCCGGGCGCCCCCCTGCGGCCTTGCCGGGTTTTGCACCAACGGACCGGAGGGGTGTGGCTTCGCGGAAACCTAGTGAAAAAGTTAGGAATGGGTATGAGTGTGGACTTGGGGAACTGAACCGAGTACAGAAGGGGCCGATGACCAGGGCCTCCAATATGCCCTTCAGATCCCCACCCATTATGCTCCTTACTTTTCTAAACATAGAGTTTTAAACAGGTTGATATCACAATACTATTTATTATAATTATTATTTCATTTATTTATTAAAACATTTGAGTGCCTACCATATGCTAGGGTTACGTTATATGCTTAGTGACAAGGGCAGCATCCTCTACCCTCGTGGAGAAGACAGATAATAAGTGACCACAGCCCTGGCTGGTTTGGCTCAGTGGATAGAGCGTCAGCCTGTGGACTAAAGGGTCCCGGGTCCGATTTTAATCAAGGGCACATGCCGGGGTTTGCAGGCTCAATCCCCAGTAGGGGGTGTGCAGAAGGCAGGAATCAATGATTCTCTCTCATCATTGATGTTTCTATCTCTCCCTCTCCCTTCTTCTCTGAAATCAATAAAAATATATTTTAAAAAATAAATAAGTGATCACAGATTCTTTCAAATTGTGGATTAACTATTAACCAGTTAATAATTCGGATTGGCCATTACCAGTTAGTAATGCAGATTTTGTAATCAAAGAAAACACGGTAATTTCAAGAGAAACATCAAAAGTGCTTTATTCAAAGTAATGTCCATCGCTAGCTACACATTTCCCCCCATCTTTCAGGTAATTTGTGGATACTGTCCCAATAGAACTTTTCTTGTTTTGAGGCAAACCATTCAGAGACCCAATTTTCCACTTCTTCATACGTTTTGAAGTGCTGCTCAGACAGTGCATGTGCCATCACTCAGAACAAGTGGTAATCTGAAGGAGCAAGGTCTGGTGAGTTCAACATCGGCCAAGAAGAAAGGAGTCCAAGAAACACCCCAGGCTCTCAAATGATACTCTTAGAAGACACCCTAGGAAAGAGTGTGATATACAGGTGGGACAACTGTAAAACCAGCCCACTACTTCAGATCCTCCCCCCCCCCCCCCCATCCCTCCTGGGATCCAGGGGTGGAGCACATGACCTAGAATAAGCCAACTGGTGCATGTCTCCCATCCTCTCTATTACAATGATTGGTTCAACAGTGTGCACAATGTCCTAGTAAGGCTAATCAAGGCCAGCAAGACTCAATTCTGGGACTTCGGTTTGAACTATCGGTTAAATGTGCTTCTCTTCTCCCTCATGCTAGATCTGGTATGTTGATGAACCTGAAGAATGTAGCAAAAATTGTGAAGAGACAGAAAAGAAACAGTAAAAATCTAAGATCTGACATCACTCTTTGTCTTATTCCAGACCACAGCAGAATTCCCCAGGGTTTGCCTGGAGCAAAAAGTTAACATCCCCACCTCCTGTCAACTCGACAAGGAGAGATTTATTGCAATTAACTAAATGGATACTTGTTAAGACAGGAACACATTGCTACAGCAAAAACAGGATCCCAGCCTGTGGCTGGCTTTGCAAACAGTCAGGGTCTTGCCAACACAGCCTTTTTTTTTTTTTTTTTTTTTGGTTGCACACCCACTAACAGTACAGCATCTGGACCCAGGCATGTCTCCAAGGTGGGGAGACTCAGGCTGGCTGGCACTCAGATAGGGAGACCACCTCCACAGCAGGAGCTCTTGACTGACTCTAGCAACCACTGCAGGCTCTCTGGATTGCTGGACCCCCTGTCCTATGTCCACCTTCCTTTCTAACAGAATCTAGGTATATTGGGATCCGCCAATTCTTAGCTAAAAATTATTACATTTCCCTTGCACGGTCAAGATCGGTGACTTGCAAGGTGAAGTTCTCTGGAGACTTGTGGGAAAATTTCGCCTCCTGGGAAAAACTGCTGGAAGTCTGATTTCTAGGTCATACGAATATTCCTGTGCGTGAGTTAACTGCTTTTTAAAAGTTGATTTACACAGTTTGATACTGAATATTCTAAATGAAAGTGATTAAATATCTGCCCTTTTTCAGTTATTAATTCGTGCCCAGGCAAACATGAGATCAGGTGACTAATTACAGAGACCAAAACATTTGAGGAATGGACAGTTTATTTCAATAGGGGAAAGAACTAATTTTGCTACAGTGGAGAAAAACCCACTGAATTCGAAAATTGCTGCATTTAATTGAATCCCTCTTTATCTCTGTAGTGTCTTTATCTCCATGTCTCAATTCCCTCTTTCTTTTCACACCAAGGCATTGAATGAGAACTATATCAAGTTGACTGATTGTTTGACATATCTGATTTAAAGTGGCTTCTACACCACTCTCACTCTCTCTCTCTCCTCTCTCTCTTTTTTCTCCCAGTACACACTTTTGACTTTGACATTTGCCATACTGGAAATGACTGATGCCTTAGGGCAAACGCATCAAAGCAATTAGGATCAGCCTGTTTGCGAAGGATTGTTTTTCAATAGAGCAGAATGTAGTTTCGTTGAATCCCCTTTATTGTGAAAGAGAGCCGTTCAAATGATTGTAAACCCCAGAAACTACCAGAAGCACTTAAGACTTTAGCACAAACGTATTTATTTTTCAAACTCGGGACTTTTTCTGGAGTATGCTTGTGATCTAAATAATCCTTTCCCTCCCTCTCGTTACAACATACCATTTCAATCTGTTTGTTTGTAGAATGCAGGCCATAAGGAAAAGCCTGATTCACATTCCCACAAAAGAAATAAATATTTGTCTCTAGGATCCACTGAACTGAACTTGACTAAATCCTGACAGAGGCTCCAGTCTTTATAACAGGCATGTAGAGGATGGATAGTCTTTCATCATCAATAAATTCCTATCAAAATAGCTAAGCAATTCATTAAGTTATTCAAATGCATTTGGATAATTATTATGCAAAGTGTTGTTCCAAAGCAGACACTCTTCCTTAGATGTAAAGTGGGCCACTGAAATGATACTTCAAGAGCGTAGGGCTCTGATACAGTCAAAACACCCTAATGATAGGAAATGTTTGCTGCTGCTGGCAAAAGTGCCCCATATATTTCTAGGGAACAGCTCAGGCATTGGAAGAATATAATTCAAACTTAAGCATTAATAGAAGATGGAGTTAGGGAGTGGCTGTACCTTTATGACATAGCACAAATGACAACATGAAGTACATTCTTGTTGACCCAGAATGCTAGCATCTGTGCAGGGTAGTCTAGGAAACGGCACCAGTTTAAAAAGAAACCAGTACCAACTTGAAAACAAACCAGGATACACATCGATTGAAATTTATAGGAAAAACTGAAATTTAGAACCACCAACCACCTCGCCCCAGCGCTGACATTGCACTTCCTCAGACACCGTGCCATCGTTGGGAACCCTGGGAGAAAACGGAACCAATTTAAAGCGTGCTAAATCATTAACTAATACAGCCAAGTTTTTGTGTATGTAGTCTCAACGACTTTTCAACATATTTTTCAACATTACAGTTGTAGGAGTGGAAAGTGAAGAAATTATATTTTCGTAGAGACAGCTTACAGACTTTTTACAGCCCCCAATGTGAAAATATGACACATCACCACCATAACACAAGCTATTTTGTTTATAACCCATAAGACAACGTTACAGGACATCAGGCTTCCAAGGTCTAAGTGCTTCCTTCACATGCTTTTGTTTCGTTTTCCCGTGAAAAGTAGTTCAGAACCCAGGGCTAAATAGATTCTCCTTTCAGGTCAAATGTTATCTGCTGGCAAAGTACCTTCAGGTTAAATATGCCTGCATCATTTCTACCTCCTGCAAGTCAAGCCTCTATTGATAAGCTTAAACTCAGCTCTGGGTCTGTCTATTCAGAACTTCCCACATTTACTTCACGTGGGAAGAGAGACTTATTCAAGGAGAACTCACGTCCAGCCTCAGAAAGTCAAACTCAACCTCATCTCCTGAAAAGAGCCTCAGTAGTCTCCCATTCAATCACTTGCTATTCCTATTATTTCCTAAATGTGATGATTAAATAAAATTAAATGCAAATAATAAAAAGTAAATAAATTAAAAAAATGTAAAATAAATTAAAAAATACTTGGTCTAGCAGTTTTCAGCGAAGGTAATAAAGGTCAATTTCCAATAAATTCACATTCCTTTCTGTACCAGTTTCTACAATGAGTGGGCAACACTGCCCTCTAAAGGGCTTATTACGTTACATCCCTTAGCTAACACGATGGCAAGGTGCCCCAAGATGCACTGATCGATGCACACGTATTCTTTTACTTCTGGGACACAGTCTGTCCTTGACCTTCAGGGAATGGCTCTGAAGACCATGGAGCTCCTAGAGAGGCCCTGAGATTTTGTGAAAGCTCATTGAGGGGATCAGAAATGAACATCTGTTGCAGTGGTTTTCAAACCTTAGTAGGCATCAGAATCACCCCGAGGGCTTGTTTAAATGCACCTCCAGAGTATTCTGATTCCATAAGGCAGGGGTTGAGTCCAAGAACTTGCCTTTCTAACAAGTTCCCTGGTGATGCCGATACTGCCAGTCCAGGGGCTACTCTTCATGAGCCAGACACTGTGCCAGGCACTTTATCTCGCGTAAGACTCACAACAGAGTAAGGGCTTAGCATCTCTCTTTGACTGACCAGGAAGCCAAGTCTCAGAGTGGCCAAGATCACACAGTAGTGACGTGACAGGGTACGTAATAAACCCAGGACTATCTAACTCAAAGCCACTGCTCTCTTCTGTACTCGAGGAAGTCAGTAAATGAAGCTGAAAGTCACTTCGTCTTCCATGGCCTCAGCCGCTTCCTGCCAGGGACAGCACTTAGTGATGGGTTGGTTTCCCCTCTCAGAGCCTGAATATGAAGCCACCCAGGAAGGTCCACTCCATCCCCAGGCTGGACCCGTGAGTGGATAAGCTGAGAGGGGAGGGGAGGGGATGGCATGTCAGAGGGAGGGGCCTCTCTGGGATCCTGAAGCCTCCAACACTGGTCAGAGGGGGTCACTTTGCTCTGGATTCTGGAGGTCTTTGTACTCGGAAACTCTGGAAGAGAGGCTTTAAAGCTTGTGTCTCCCCACTATGGCCTTCTGAGGACCTCCACGCCAAGTAGAGCTTTAGAAAGGACCCAAAGGATGGCCGTGTCTGCACCCTCTCCAGCCTCAGCTCAAACCACCAGGGCAGGGGGCAGGGCCCACCCAACAACTTAAAACCCGAGTGGCCCAGTAATGTGAAGACTGGACGGTTCTGATCAAGGAAAAATAGTTTTCAGGTCACACATTCCACTAGGACCACGCCATACAACAGTCCTCAGCAGAATGTTCACGGTGATGGGAAAAGAAGGGCTGCGAGGACCCTTCACCTCAAGCACAGTTTCTTCCCATCCTTTTGCACGCAGCTCCCAACGCAGCTTGGTGTCTCCTGAGGGAGCTACAAAGCCAGAGCATCCCACAGGGGTGGTTTCTGGCCTCAGCCCTTAGGAGAAAGGATGTGCTCTGAAAAACAGCGCCGAGGGCTGGTCCGCAGAGACCTGGAGGTCGTGGCCACGTCTGGCCTTGGTGCGGAGCCGGACTGCGGACTCCAGCTGCTCACTGAGCTCGTCCAGGGCCCCCGTGCAGGACTCCAGGCTCTCCGCCAGCTTCTGGATCTTGGCCTTCAGCACGGCCTGGCTAACCTTGGTGGCGCCCTCGGCCCGCCTGGGGATGAGGAAGCCGCGGGAGCCGAAGAAGACGATGAAGTAGACGGAGTTGTACAGGGCCATGGAGGCGTTCCTCCCGCTCTGCAGCAGCTGGCGGTCCCCGCGGCCCTGCCAGCGGCAGAAGAACTCGAGGCAGCTCAGCAGCTCGCGCATCTGGTCCTGGCAGGCGGCCGCGATCTCCTGCACCCGGCGCACCTCCCGGGAGTTGCAGAAGATCAGGGAGAGGTCGGACGTGACGGTGACGGCCCCTCCGGCGGTGGCCACCCCCAGCCCCACGGCCGACGCCAGGAGCGAGGCCCCCAGGGTGACCGGGCTGAGCGAGAGCCCCACCAGCGCGGTGACGGCGCCCGCGGCGCTCAGCGAGCTGCCGGCCACGCGGGCCGCCTGGGAGCGTCTGCGCAGGCGCTGGAGGCGCCGGGCCGCCTCGCGCAGGCGCAGCAGCTGGCCGTGCAGCCGGCCGCGGCGGTCGAGCAGCAGCCCCTGGAAGCGCCGCAGCGCCTCGGTGCCCTGCAGCTCCCCGGCCGCCGGCCGCTCCATGTCCTGCGGGGACACAGACACGCATTATTCCAGAGTCTCCGTGGCCGACAGCGGCCCGCGATCGCGGTCCCCACACGCGAGGGGGCAGTCGGCCAAAGTTAAGCATAGCAGCTACTGCCACGCAAGGGCACAGGGGTCCCTTTCCAGCGAGCCATGTGCCCAGTTCCCAAAGATCAGGGCTGTGATCTGGGACAGGTCGCCCGAGTTCTCAGGGCCTGGAATCCGCATTTGCAACTAGGACTAATGCTGTCCCCTGCTTTTTCTCCCAGGGGACGCTAAGGATGGACTTCCCTATTTGTTATGTAAGATGTAAGTGCCGTGAGGAGAGGAGGAGCCTTCTAACACCTGCAATTCTCAGACCTCTGCTCTGTTGGGAAGACAATACAAGCAGGAGGTTGTACCTGCTTACCAAGTCCTTTTGTCACATGAAGACTTGGATCATAAGAGTTGTAATACAGTTCTCTCTCTCTCTCTCTCTCTCTCTCTCTCTCTCTCTCTCTCTCTCTCGTCACCAAAAACTCAAAAATCATATTATCTATCAAGTGCAAGAAACTAATCTTTCTAAGTTAGATGGTTGCCAGGAGCAACGGTTCTGCTTGTTATTCTTCCAGGCTCTTATCTTAGAATTAAGCCTCAGATGTGGGTTTTGCTGTTTATTCTAGGGAGAGCTCATCAGGTCTCGCTCTTTGGTGGGTGCTTCGTTAAAACTAAATTAAATGAATACCACTATATCTCTACTATGAAAGCTCCCTTTTAAAAATGAACAGCGGTTGGCCCGGCTGGCGTGGCTCAGTGGTTGAGCGTCAACCTATGAACCAGGAGGTCACGGTTAGATTCCGCGAGTCGTGGGCTCAATCCCGTGTGGGGAGTGCAGGAGGCAGTTGATCAATGATTTTCTCTCATCATTGATGTTTCTCTCTCTCTCTCATTCTCCCTTCCTCTCTGAAGTCAATAAAAATATATTTTTTAAATGAATTACGGTTGAATGAAATAGTCACCCAACCCAAAATTTTAAACAACTCACTGAGGGCAAACCTTGCACCAAATTGAATGGAAGCCAATTACAGATGACTAACAAAGAGACAGAACTGTACACTCTGGGGTAAAAGTACATCCTTGCTAGTTGCCAAAATCCCCCCCCCCCTTCATATCCGCTGTACTCATCATTATCAGGAACTTCTTTAAAGTGGCAAATAAGACACAGAAATGGAGTGTTCCGATCCTGTGAGATAATCAGGGCAGAGATGTTTTTCTCATCCGAAAGATGAGGAAATCGAAACACAGACAGATTCTAGATGCAGCCAGTCCTTCACAGAGCCCAGTCTAGAATCTTGGTCTCCTGACTCTTGCAAGGTCTGAATTTTACTTGTATGCCTCCATAATTCCACCCACCAGGGATAAATTTCCAGGGAAAGACATCTCTTAGCAAAGTGGGGAAAGTCACTTAAAATATATAATGGACCAGGGATATAAGCCCAGTATTACAAGTCCAATGGAAATTTTTCACTTAGTGTCCCGCTAGGCTCCCCACTTACCATTCACCTCTGGCTACCTCCGGGAAGAGCAATCGGAGGCTGTTTCTGGAGGAGCATGCTTTATAGTTCCCGAGAGCCAATGGCTGCCCTGGGAAAGCCTTGTCTCACCCTGAGAATTGCCTTTTCCTGTCCCGGCCCCTGCGGCCTTCACCCAGAAGGATGTGACATGGTGGAAAATGACCTGCCAGCCTCACAGCACATCCCGTATTTAGGAAGTGAACATTGTGTGTTCGCTTTCCCCCAAACGCAGGAAAAGAACAGCAGGCTCTTCCCCAACTTGAAACGAGTGTGTCATTCTCCCAGGAGGGTATACGCTGCCTTTCCTCTCCTGAGAATAGCTAATGACGTTATCTGGGAGGACATCAAACACATCCCAGGCTGACCAATTATAGTGTTTCTTGAGAGGCCATAATTCCAAAATCGTTTAAAAAAAGGAGGGGGGGGGGCGGGCGGGAACTGTTATGTTTGAGATAGCCACTTACAGTCCACTCCTGTATTTTAAAAAGCTATGTGAATCTGAGAGTGGTTGAAAAATGTGATCCAATAAGCATGAAGCCTTAAAAAAAAAAAAAAAAGGCAACCACAAGGCCACACCCGAAGGAAGTGCTGCGTGCAGTTTTGGGCATCTCCAGCTGCGGAGAAGATATTGGAGGTCTCAGAAAGGTCACGCTGCAGGCCAAATGCGTCAGAAAAAAATCTGTGGGGTCAGGCTGCACAAGGAGCTAATTATATACTCTCAACAGCAGCAGGGGTTCAGCTTCCTGGGTTTCCATTTGAAGTAGCACTTGTAGTCCATGCAATAGTTAAATGAATGGATTCTATCTCCAGGCTAGTGAAGCATGACTCGAAGGGCAGTTGTCTGAATAATTCAGGAGGAAAAGGGGAGTACGGCATCTGTGGGTGCTTTCTGCTGGTTGGAGCTCAGCCTGGCAGCCTCCGACCACAGGACCCCAAATGTATTAATCCTTCTTCTAACACTCACACCTTAAAATAAGGAAGGCCAAATTGGTTTCTCCATTAAATGATTATCTTCTCAACTCTCTGGTTCATCTGGAAAGTCTTAACAGCCATATCTTTCTGGAACACAATGAACTTGGCCACCTTTATAACTATACTTTGTCTTTATCAACACAACGCCATTTGTTACTACTCCTTTTGAACTTGACTTTTTTGAATCATTGGTCGATATGCAAATATTCTGGTTATAGTTCCTCAAAGGGTAAATATAACCTTAGTCAAGATGCCTTCAGTATCTGCCTGAGCTTTTTTTTTTTTTTTTTAATATATTTTTATTGATTTCAGAGAGGAAGAGGGAGAGAGAGATAGAAAAATCAATGATGACAGAGTCATTGATTGGCTGCCTCCTGCACAATCCCACTGGGGATCGAGCCCACAACCCGGGTATGTGCCCTTGACCAGAATCGAACCTGGGACCCTTCAGTCCGAAGGCCGATGCACTATCCACTGAGCAAAACTGGATAGGGCTGCCTGAGCTTTTGAATTAAGAGGTGGAAAAATGTGTCCCCATAGGCATTAACACTCCAAATGGAATGTAAGCCAGGTCTAATCCAGGGTGGGGAGGCGGTGGGCAAGAAAGCAGAGTACCCTGATTTTTCACTTCCCATGTGCTTCTCCAACTTCCCTAGTGCAAGAAAGAAGAGGGAGAGAGCTCCTTAAGTACAGGGATCTCCAAACTCCAGCCCTGGAGAGTCTGAATCAGCAGATCTGGAGTGGTGTCTGGCAAGTGCAGGGGATTCTCACCTGCAGCCAGGGTTGTGAACCACTCACGGCTCTAGAATTTTCTGACCACTAGTGACACGGCAGCAGAAACAGTATGGCTAGTAGAGAGCAGTTTGTTAAGTAGGTGTTTATTCATTTTGGGCCCTAGTTAAAACGACCACATGTTAAAGATAAAGTGAAAATCATGATCAGGGCCTCCCAGAGATGTAGAGAAGCCTAGGCCATGTCTATTTGTTGAGGCTCTCGGTGAATAAATAAATAAATAAAGTTCTAAGACAAGATATGAAAATGTGTGGTTTATATCTTTTAATTACAACATAATACATTTTGCAATGTCAATATTTCGCTACTCACCAGATAATCACAGAATTTATAAAATATTAATCTGTAGTGCACTACAATGGTAATCTGACCCAAGTTTAGATAATGATGATGACCTTTTCCTTTTAACCTTTATCAGTATAGTCTCAGTGACTATACATAGGATTCCTTTTGGAGACAACATCAAAAGTATAAAATCAAGACAATTTGTAAATGTGGGGTTTCATTCACAAAGGCCAAAGGTCTTCCAGACTTTCCCTTGTAATAGATCCTAACACATACAGGCACTCAAATAAATAAAAATGAAAACAATAGCACATATCCACCTGAGGATGTCCCATGTTTTTTGTAAATTCCATGAGACTGTAACTGCTCTAGCACATCATTAAGCTCTCAGAATTGCTTGTTGAATAAAACTAAAGAAAGGTATTTTGTTCTCTTAAAGAAATGGCACTGTTTTCATAATAATTTGATGAGAATTTGGCATGAAATTATCTCTTGGAAAATACAGCCTGGTAGGTAAGTTAGA
This sequence comes from Eptesicus fuscus, assembly GCF_027574615.1. NCBI lineage: Eukaryota > Metazoa > Chordata > Mammalia > Chiroptera > Vespertilionidae > Eptesicus > Eptesicus fuscus. The sequence continues at coordinate 83,645,862 of NC_072479.1, forward strand.
GCTCTTATTCTGCAGGGGACTTCCAAGATATCTACGTTGCATGGCATCTCAACTATTATTGTAATAAATTCATGGCACTACGCAGATTTAAAAAAGACCCAGTGAACACTGAACTCCAGCTATCTTCTTTTCTTTTCTTGGCCTCTGACCTTTGATAATGTACACACACATCCTTAACCACTAGTGTTTAAATACTGCTCTGTGTTCTTTTTTCCACTTAACGTTCCTGCAGACACACACTTCTCTGTTGACATAGTCCTCACCTCTTGTCATTTTTAATAGCTATGTAATAATCCCATTGTTTGTTTAGCCACTTCCCTATTAGACACTTGGATTGCTTCCATTTTTTTTTCACTATTATAACTAGAGGTGCCAGGAACATCTGTGTAAATTTCCCCCCTTTGGATTTTTCTTTGGGGAATATTCACATATGGAAAAAATACCAGGTGAAGGAGAGTGAACTTTTTTTTATTTTAGAGGGAGGGAGGGAGGGAGAGAGTGAGAGAGAGTGAGAGAGAGAGAGAGAGAGAGAGGTGAGAGATGTGAGAGAGAAACATGGATCGGTTGCCTCCCGAACAGGCCCCAACCCAGGATCGAACCTGAAACCTGGGTATGTGCCCTTAACTGGGAATCAAACTGCCACCTTTTGGAGTATGCTCCAACCAACTGAGCCACATGGGCCAGGGTGAGAATGAACATTTTCGTGGCTTTTGTCATAAAATTTTAATTTTTAAAAAATGTATTTTTATTTTTTATAATCACTGCTTCATCGTAAAATTTTTATTATTTTTAAATATATTTTTATTGATTTCAGAGAGGAAGGGAGAGGGAGAGAGAGAGAGAGAGAAACATCAATGATGAGAGAGAATCATTGATTGGCTGTCTCCTGCATGCCCCACACTGGGGATCGAGACTGCAACCTGGCATGTGCCCTGACTGGGAATTGAACCGTGACCTCCTGGTTCATAGGTCAACGCCAGCTGGGCAAGATTTTTATTTTCATTTATTTATTTTAACAAATCCAAAGTTTAATGATCAAGCATTACAAAGTAATTTGGGCCATAGAGTCGAGCAACCCAAGGCTGGGCTTCCCCTTTATCCCCACTAAATGGCGTGTGCAGGTGAGGAGGAAGGAGACAGGCAAGATGAGATAGCATTCTGGTCCTATCAGAGGAGTCTATATGTCATGGGAAGGGGCAGACACAGCACTGGGACTAGAAGAGGGGAGGTATCCACAGAAGGTGGGGGTTTGGGTGTCAAACCTTGTCTTTTCCTAGTTTTCCAGAGACTCCATTCCTCCACTCTGGCCATTTTCTTCCTCATCGGAATCCAAAACCAAGTCCCCTCTGGTAATGACAGGGCTGCCCAGAGCTGGAGGACACATCCTTCTGCTCCGAGGCGGACAAGTGACCTGGGTTCTCCTTCACAGCCCTTCCACCCAGGGTCTGGGATGGACGCCTAGACTTTCCAGCGGAGGCTGCTTTCGTGCCTGCATCACCTGCTGGAAGGGCTATGCGTGTCCCTTGTTCTTTCCTGTTCCTCGTGGATGCCCCCGGGCCTGGGTTTTCCGCTGGCCTAGCGGGGCCAGATGGAAGCGGTGGCCAGCCAAAGGTTCTGGGCGCTTTCTTGAGGCTGGTCCCTGAGGAAGGCGTGGGCCGGGGTTGGTTTTTGGCACAGGTGGATGGAGTGCTGGTCTTGGTTGCTGAGGAGGACTGGGACCATGGGCGCAGACGCGTTCATTGGATTAGGAACAGAGCACTCTGGAAGCGGCCACCCCATGGCCACGCGATGTTGGCTCAAAGCAAAAGACGACGATGTTGGCTCAAAGCAAAAGACGACGTGACAGACATCCCAGGCTGCATGCGGCTCAGCACATCCTGAAGCTGCTGTGTCTGTGGGGTAGGCAGTGCTTTTCCCAGCCGACACAAGTCCTCACAAAACAGCTTTTCCATAGCAGCTAGAAAGGGCTCCCCATGCTCTTGTTCAAGTTCCAGCAACTTCCAATCCAGATCCTCAGGGGCCTCTGCCAGCAGCTTCACCTGCTGGCGAAAGGCTTCCTGTGCCTCTGAGATGATCCTCAGATCCTGCTCTGCAGCTTTGGGGTCCCGCCCTCCAGCAGGTCCCGACACCGGAAAGTGGAGATACAAGGCATTCAGAACGCTGGCCCTGGAGGATCAGCTCCACCACCACCTTGGCCTTGAGGCCCATACACAGGCGCTCGTGGTGGCGGTAGGGAACCCAGCCAGGAGCGGCAGCGCGCAGGGATGGCAGGAACTCCAAAACTCGCGGAAAATATTCCACGTAGTGTCCAGCTGGCAGCGGCAGCTAAGAGCAGAGCAGTGGAGCCGGCACCCGGGGGCTCTGCCATGGCAGGGGCGGGGGCAGGACTTCGGTTCTTTCCCAAGATTTTTATTTTTAAAGGGAGACTCGACCATCATTGCCCTTTTCTGGAAAAGAAAAAAAAAAAGGTATACTCTTACTTGCTTATTCTTTTGGACAAAGATGCCACTGGAAGCTCTTCAATTGCCCCAGTCTCCCTCATGTGATCAACGGAGGCCAGGTTAGGTTTATTCCATGTCCTCCTCCGCAGGTGTGCACACCTGCACAGAACACATGGGATCATGTGGGTGAAACATACATCACGTCGTTAACATAGAAACGTTTGCCCCAGGGGCCCTACAGCATACCTTCTTTACCACATGCTTTGGCCTCCGGTGCCAGAAAGATTGCAGCTGAGTCCACACCCCTCCGGTAGCCATAAAGATTCTTTTATCTACCAGGGCACAGGACAACTATCACCTGGGCCTCTCTCTTTCCCAGGCCTAGTCATTACCTCTCAAGTTCTCAGACATACATAACAATCACTGCAACCTGGATTATGACATCTGCTTGTCTTGTGCGTACAGAGCCATAATAAACCTGAAGCTCTCCCTCGACTTTCAGACAACTTGAATAGTTTCATTTTTAGTGTGTCTCTAGTAGGCAAAAGAATGTTGACTGTTGGTTCTCTTTTATTTTTAACTTTGCTTATAGCCTATTTTTAATAAAATAATTCAGTCATTTTACAGCAAACATTATAGTGAAGCAAGACCGGGCTGAAATCAGCTCTCCAACATCCCCCGAGGGGGTCCCAGATTGTGAGAGGGCACAGGCCAGGCCGAGGGACCCCACAGGTACACGGATTCATGCACCTCACCTGGCCTGCACCCTCTCGCAATCCGGGACACCTTAGGGGATGTCAGAGAGCCAGTTTCTGCCTGATCCCCACAGGCCAGGCCGAGGGACCCCACCGGTGCACGAATCTGTGCACCAGGCCTCGAGTATGCATATAAGATCTTTGGTTAATCTCTTCCCACCCTTCCCCCTCCCCCCTTCCCTCTGAGATTCATCTGTTTGTTCCATGTTTCCATGCCTGTAGTTTCTACTCCTGCATTGAGCATCTGCCCCCTGGTGGTGAGTGCATGTAATAGCTACAGGGCAGTTGGCCGGTCTGCTGGTCACTTAGGCTTTTATATATATAGATGCCTAATATGCTAATTGTCCCTCCAACTGTTTGACCAGTCACTATGATGCACACTGACCACCATGGGGTAGATGCTCCGACTGGTGGGTTAGCTTGCTGCTGGGGTCTGGTCCATCGGGACTGGGCAAGACAGGCCAGACATGCCCTGGAGCCCTCCCATAGTCCCTCCCCAGCTCCAATCATGTACCAGTGGGGTCCCTCGACCTGGCCTGCACCCTCTCACAATCCGGGACCCCGTAGGGGATGTCGGAGAGCTGGTTTTGGCCTGATCCCCATAGGCCAGACCGAGGGACACCACTGGTGCATGAATCCGGGCACCAGGCCTCTAGTATGTGCATAAGATCTTTGGTTAATCTCTTCCTGCCCTTCCTCCTCCCCTGTTCCCTCTAAGATTCATCAGTCTGTTCCATGTTTCCATGCCTGTGGTTTCCACTCCTGCATTGAGCATCTGCTCCCCCTGGTGGTCAATGTGTATCATAGCTACTGTTCAGACGGTTGAATAGTTGGCTGGTCGCTTAGGCTTTTATATATATAGATTAAATAAATGTGGGATCCTTTTGAGACCTATAAAATGTGGTAGAAATATAACTAGGACCTTTGTTCAAATCAGTGACTATTTGTGCTTTCTGATTATCTATAGCCTTTTAAATAGTTCAACATTTGTATTTTATTATTCTGGTAGTATATTACTTGATTTACCAGCTGATTTTATTTTATATTAGTATGTACCATTGTCTTTCTATGGCTTCCTTTGAAATACCTTTTTTATTTTTCAGCTTTGGGGCAGTTCAAAGTGATGTTTAGCTTATCAATTTCTAACATTCTCTGCTCTTTTTCCAGCTGTAGTAAGTAACTTGGAAACATATGTCCTACCCTTGGTCTAATATCTCTTTATCTCCATCCAAAGGATGGCATGATCCTGCTCCACTGACTACAGCCAATTGGACCAGAGGGGGACATCTGAAACAAACTTAGTCAATCAGATTCTTCCTTCTGAGATTTTGAAATTTGGACCCAGAGAGAGCTGAGCTAGTCTTTTCAAGTGGCTGCAACTGAAATACGGAACTTGAGATCTATGGGGAAGCTACATTTTGCCTATTATGTGCCCCAAATAACAGAGAAAGTTTGTTGGTGAGAAAAATAAAGAGAGGACCCAAGAGGCAAAAAGAGAGTCTTAATTTTTATTTCCTGCCATCCTTCTGTTCTATGATCCATCATAATCCTTATTATTTTTAACACCCATTTTATTCCTTGAGTGATATTGATTTCTGATCTTTGCAACAGAGAACCCTAACCAGCACTGCAGCATATAAGATTTACTCTTTGCGTCTAATGGTAAAAGAATTAACATAGATTTTTGGAGGTTTTTCTCTCTGCAATGTCCTTAAGTGAACCAACTACTTAATAACCATGTAGGGGCTCCTCCTACCTTTGTCTTCACCTTAGGTGCAACAGTGCTTTCTTTTGTGGAAAATACAGGCTCTCTTTACTTTTCTAACCCCACAAGCAATACTGCTTGTAACAAATTTATATAATATCAAAATGTAGAAAGTTAAAAATGAAAGTTTCCTCTCTCCATCTGTTTTCACCCTCTAGAAGTAATACTGAGGTTTATAATTTGCTCTGTGTTCTTACATAGTGTTTATGATAACACAAATAGGTGATTGTGACTTTCTTTTACAAAAATAGCATATTGGCCCTGGCCAGTTTTGCTCAGTGGTTAGAGCATCGGCCTGCAGACCGAAGGGTCCCGGCTTTGATTCCAGTCAAGGGCACATGCCCAGGTTGTTAGCTCAGTCCCCAGCAGGGGGCGTGCAGGAGGCAGACAATCAATGCTTCTCTCTCATCATTGGTGTTTCTATCTCTCTCCTTCACCCTCCCTCTCAGCAATCAATAAAATATATATATATATTTTTAAAACAAAACTAAAACATAGCATATTGTTGTACATATTCCTATGCAACCTTTTCCCCCACTTAAAAATATAGCACAAGTAGTATCATTCCCTATCCCCACAGATCATTTTGCCCTTTCTCTCTGGCCTGCTCTGTGCCCCCCAGGCTGACTCCTATGGACTGCCTCACTCAGGCTCCCCTGCCAGAGGCTTCTGATGGGGTTCAGTCAATGGGAGGCACCAGCAAGAGAGCAGAGTCTAAGAGGAGAGAAGTCAGAGGACTCCTTCCCTGCTCTCCCTCCCTTCAGCTGTCCTTTGTAGTAGCTGTGTCCCTGTTTGGCTATTGTTTCCCTGGGTGGCCCTGCCTCTAAGGTTCCAAATTTCCCTGGGCTCCTATTATATACTAGAGGCCTGGTGCATGAAATTCGTGCACTCGGGGGGGTCCCTCAGCCCGGCCTGCACTCTCTCGCAGTCCAGGAGCCCTCGGGGGATGTTCAACTGCCAGCTTAGACTTGCTCCTCACAGGGAACTGGCCTAAGCTGGCAATCGGACATCCTTAGCACTGCCACGAGGCAGGAGAGGCTCCTGCCACCGCCGCTGCACTCGCCAGCTGTGAGCCTGGCTCGGGGCTTCTGGCTGAGTGGCACTCCCCCTGTGGGAGCACACTGACCACCAGGGGGAAGCTCCTGCATCGAGCATCTGCCCCGCTGGTGGTCAGTGCGTGTCATAGCAACCGGTTGTTCGGCTGTTTAGTCGATTTGTATATTAGCCTTTTATTATTTAGGATGTCCTCTCCCTTATGCCTAAGCCCTAGGAATGGTAATGTTTTTCCTCTATTGCTGATCTGTAGGTACTTCACCATCTTTTCTTTGCTGGCTTAACACTAATCAACTTCTTGTAATTAAACTTTTCCTTAAAAATCTCTTCACTTGCAACACCTGGAATGAGTTCTTCCTGCCGGGCCCTCTCTTATACAGATATTTTTCCAAGGTGATACTCATAGCTGTCACTCAACATATTGCCAGGTCACGATTTACTTATCCATTCCTTTATTGATGTGCATTTACCATATTTTCAAGTGAATTGTTTATTACAGTGGTATAGTGAACATCCTTGTGTGTGAATACTTTTGGTGAGTATTTCCGTAGGAGAGAGTCCTAAAATTGGAATTGCTGGAACAAAAGGCATACATATTTTGAACTTGATTAGTATTTTCTCTCCCTCCTGGGCAGCAAGTCAACTATTTCCTCTTCCTGGAATATATTTATAGCTAATAAGCAACAAACAAGCTAGAGCTATGATAAATGAAAAAGTAAGACTATCGTAAAACATTCATGTTAGATCATTAATCCAAAAGAAGTTGTGAATATTTTTAACCTAAAAATAAACTCTTTAGAAAGGAGCTTCTGAATCTTACAGCTATTCAGACAACATAATCCTTCAATCAGCTTTATTTCAAGAAAAGAGAACAATTTCTGACTGTTTGAACTAATCTGACCAGAAAAAGTTCCAATGGTCCTTAAGTGTATTAGATTAAGCACAGGATTAAGAATAAAATCCAAAGAACATTCTGATGGCCCGTTTCAGAGCACATTCACATAATATACAATGTCTATTTGGGGGTTCAGATACCAAGGTGTTTGCTACCACATTCTAGGTTTAAATTTACAAGGCTTAATATTGCAAAAACAGAGAGAGGTTCAAGGAAGCAAAATAGAGATGTTCGTTGAGCATATAAATGAATCGTCTAAATTCCCATCAGTAAGGAAATGGTGAGTTAAAGTTTAGTATATCCATACTATGAAATACTATTGAGCAGTTTTAAAATGCACTTCCTTGATTATGAGTGAAGTTGAACACTTTTCATATGTTTATAGTGGGGTTTTGGGGGAGAGGGGGATTGCCCCTTTTTGCCCATATCCTCCTATGTGGATTTTCTGCTTATATTTTGTGTGTGGGTATGTGTATGTGTGTGAATATTTTCTTTCCCTCCTGGGCAGAGAGTCAACCATTTGCCTATATTTCTATTGTGTTGCCTTTTTTCTTATCCACATATTGAAGGTTAACTATGATACTGATGCTAACTCTTATTATTTATATACTAGAGGCCCAGTGCATGAATTCGTGCATGGGTGGGGTACAGCCGGCCTGGCCCCAATCAGGGGTGGGGTACAGCCAGCTGGCCCCACCCCCAAATGGGGTGGGGGTGCCAGTCAGGAGCCAGCAGCCTGGGGGAGGAGCCATGGGTGATTGACTGGCCAGCCCTGCCCCTGATCAGGGTAGGGGGGCTGATCTGGGGTGGGGGGAGAGGATGTAGGAGATTGACCAGCCAGCCCCGCCCCCCGTTTGGGTGGGGGGTGCAATCAGGGGGCAGGGCAGCCGGGTGGAGGGGCTACAGGAGGTTGGCTGACCAGCCCCGCCCCCTTTTGGGGTGTGGGTGCAATCAGGGCCGGGGCTGGCCAGGGGGAAGGGCTGCTGGCCTATTGTGGTGGGACAGGCCGATCGGGGGCAGGGCTGGTGGGGGGTGTAAGGCTGGGGGTGAAGGGTGGGGGGGATAGCAGGGGGAGCATTTGGCCAGCTGGCCCAGCCCTTGATGGGGTGGGAGAGTCCAATCAGGGGCAGGCCAGCTGCGGGGAGGGGCCGAGGGAGGTTGGTCAGCTGGCCCCACCCCGATCGGGCAAGTTTGCTGGCCACAGTGGGCGTCATAGTGACCAGTTGTTACGGTTGTTACGGCATTACGGTTGCTGGCTTTTTATATATACAGATATAGCAAATATTTTCTTCCATACAATTTGCTTTATCTTACTCATGCTGTTTTATAGTCCTAATATCATATAACCAAATTATTAATCAATATGGCTTTTTGTATTTCTGTGTCTTCTCATAATAGACTCTTCACGTTCTTAATACCACTTCAATAAATATTTATGAATGGTAAGAAGTAGAAATTTAATATCTGCCTCCAAATGGAAGGCCAATGATCCCAACATCTTTCCTAGAAGCTGAATCTTCTTGGCTTTCATGGATTCTGGTTATGCTTATCATTAGTCCCTGTGGGCAGGGTAACTGGATATACTGATTGGCTTAAGTCAATCAAGGCAGCAACTGGAGCTGAAGATGGATTCAGTCCTTCTCAACACACTTTAATAAGGATGAATGAATCAGGAGTGATGTCCAAAACAAATTTTGGGAAACTATTCCAAGTAGAAAATGCAATAATGCTGAAAGATAAAAATAAACAAACAGATGTCCACTGCATAACCTTATGACTTACTAAGTCCCATATTTTTATTAATTTACTTGTCCATTTCTACATCAGTATCACATTGTTTATATCACTAAAGTCTGTGATATGCTTTATAGCAGCTCATCACACCAGATAGCAAGGAAGCTATCAAAGACAACTACCAATGTGTCAAAGGGACCCAGGAAATAATATTGGCCAAAATGGAACAATTTGAGCTTCACTAAGGACAATAATTGTAATGAATTGAAATGCATCAAACATCCTTAAAAATATGCATTCATATTGGTTTGAAAGGATCTAGAAAACAAAAACTCCCAACTAACTGGTCACCTCTGGAGGATGCAAAGAAATTAATTCAATATCCTGAAAACTGGTAAATGAAAGGACTGAGCAAGCATTTATCCTGCCTTTCCTACATGAATATACCACTGGGGGTGCAAGGGAGAGCTATACAAGTCAGGAGATGTTTGTGCAACTCTGTGCTTATTCTAACACCACTGAATTATACCCTTTAAGTAGGTGAATGGTATGGGAGTTATATCTTGTTTGTATGGGTTAAAATTCAAAGAAATTAAAATCCATCTTCCCTAACTTCTTATTCTGCTCTGTATCAGCTGGAGGGGATTTCCATGCCTGGGTAGAGTCAGGGATCTTTTAGCAACGGCAGCCTAAGTTACATCTCACTGGAATGGTCACAGTTCCTACAGGGCCTCTCAGTTAGAAGATAAGAACAGCATGTCTGTAATGTACCTTTTTTTCCTTCAGAGTCTATAGATTTAGTAGAAGATGCAAAATATCACAGCACTAGCCCTACAGCCACCACATTCAGAAAACAAGCCAGTTCCTAGCAGGCATCTCAAGCAAAATGCATGTTCAAAACCAGTACTCAGTGGCCAAAGGCTATTGTAGAGACTGCAGCCTCATCCAGATGCCAGCTGATGGATACCAGAGTCCAAACCTGTGGCCTGTGGATTAACACCCAGGGAGGAGAGATCTCCTGGCTGCTTGTTAATTTCCGCACTATGGCACCTTGCCCTCACCATTTCCAGGAAGCGCTGCCTCTGGGTGCTGTCTCCTCTCTCAGGCAAAGCATTTGAGGGAGGTGCTGCCTTCTTGCACAGTTTAGAAAGGTGCACCGGCAACATCCTCAGTCATCAGGCTTGATTTGAGGAGCTGTTCTTTCCCACCCAGATAGTCAAAACCTTTTACTTCCTGACCCCTTTGAACTTTAGGTGCCTGCACTGTGGTGTTGCAATGAAGGTGAATCCTACTAACAGAGCTCCCACAGTAATACTGAGCATGTCTACTCCTGAGCTGCAATGGCTTTTCCCACTGCCTCTTCCTCAGGCCTAAGAAAGCCATCACCTGGGAAAGATTTCTCCATCTCATTTATTTATTTACTCCTTTATTATTTGTTTAATCCTCACCCGAGGATATTTTTCCATTGATTTTTCGAGAGAGTAGAAGAGAGAAGGAAAGACAGAGAGATATATCGATGTGAGAGAAACACATCCATTGGTTGTTGGCCGGGGAGGAGCCTGCAACCAAGGTACGTGCCCTTGACCGGAATTGAACCCGGGACCCTTTGGTCTGCAGGCTGATGCTCTATCCACTGAGCCAAACTGGCTAGGCTCCATCATATTTAAATAACCACTTTCTAACAGCCTTAAGGACAGGGAGAGAATGACTCTTGAGCTACATGAAAGCAAACTTAGTTTATTCACCCTGTCCTCTTTTGCCCTTAAAGATAGTTCAAAATAACATAAAAGAGAAGTTAAAATCAGCTGTCTGTTTACATTACCACCTAGACCTCGCACTAGTACATTAAAGGCTAATCTCTCACCAATGTTCTGTGGCCCAGAGAGAACCCAGCTGCCCCACAATTTAAGAGCCGCAAATATTTTTGCACTCCTTTAATATCTAAAGGGAAAGTGTATGAAAAGACTGTTTCTTTCTCCCTATAATTGGATCCCTGCCTCAGCTTTAACTGTTAAGTCCTCTTCAGCCTGCTGGCCTCTAAGACCCTCGCTTGGTCCCTGTGCCCATGCCAAGGCCCTCTTACTGCCTCTGAGTGGCTTTTCCAAGGTCTTTTCCCCCAGGCCACCGCTTCAAAAGCCAAGTGCACCACCATAAAAACCTACCTGGCCCAATATAAGCCTTTACAAACTGCCAAGATTGAAAGGTCCTGCACACAGATCAAGGCCCAGGGCCAAGGCCAATCCCTTGCCTCTCCAGAAGCCTCAATCACTCCATGTGTATTCATTGCTTCTCCCTAAGTGTGTTCCTGATTGCTTACCTGTTAATATTCTGGCCAAATGCATCAAATGTTGGAACTTCGAAGGGACACCCAATAAAAAGTACCCTTCCTCCTTTTCTGGGTGCAAAACAAATTAATAAGGTAAAGGAATGGAAGAAGGCCAAGTTATTCATTCATTTCTGATAAAGCTGGGTTGCAGGATGCAGCTTAACAGAAGAGTTTCCCAGCACTAAGCTGCAGAAGAAGATGCCAAGTTCAGGTCCAAAGTCAGCTTGCCTCACGGGGGTGGGAGCATCAGCCTGCCCCCAGAGCAGACCGTGCTGGCTGGAGTCCACAGAGGAAAGGGGACAGGAACAAGCTGTGCATGCCCACTATATTTTCCCCAAATTTGCCAATGAAATCATGCCCTCCTCAGTTCAGAGTTAAGAAAGGGCAGAGCCCTGACCGGATTGGCTCAGTGGATAGAGCGTTGGCCTGCAGACTGAAGGGTCCCAGGTTCCATTCCACTCAAGGGCATGTACCTTGGTTGCCAGCACATCCCCAGTAGGGGGTGTGCAAGAGGCAGCTGATTGATGTTTCTCTCTATCCCTCTCCCTTCCTCTCTGTAAACATTCAATAAAATATATTTTTTTAAAAGGGGGGCAGAGAAAAGCCAGGTATTACATTAACGTAATTCCCTTCACCTAGAAGTTTAGTGTTTCTTTTTAAAAATTTTTATTTTTATTTTAATATATTTTTATTGATTTCAGAGAGAAAGGGAGAGGGGAGAGATAGAAACATCAATGATGACAGAGAATCATTGATTGGCTTGCCTTCTGCACATCCCCTACTGGGGATTGAGCCCGCAACCCCAGCACGTGCCCCTGACCGGAATTGAACCCGGGACCCTTCAGTCTGCAGCCCTACGCTCTATTCACTGAGCCAAACTGGGTAGGGCCTTTTTTTTTTTTTAACTAGTAAAACAGATGTATGTATTACTTGGATAATTAAATAACTTGATTTTTTAAAAACCAAGATATTAGAAGCTGCTACTTGGTGAGACTGCGGTGCTATGATTACAATTTGGAAGTCTAATGATAAGACTTCTTGGGCATAACCTATTAGCATTAGTGGATGACTTCCCACTCTATTAAACAGTTTTTCATATGTCTTTATGAAAACACTTAAGTTCATACCTGTATTAGCCATCACTTAAAAACACGGTTTACAATTTGAAGCAAGATTTATTTATTTGTTTGTTTATTTTTTATTGATTTCAGAGAAGAGAGTGGGAGAGAGAGATGGAAACATCAACGATGAGAGCGCGACATTGATGGGATGCCTCCTGCACACCCCACATTGAGGAGCAAGCCCACAACCTAGGCAGGGAATCGAACCGGTGACATCCTGGTCCATAGGTCTGTGCTAACTACTTGAGTCACAATGGCTGGGCGAAAGCAAGATTTAAATAAAAGTTTTTCTTCATCACAGAGACAAACATTTATAGCCTTCTCAGATTCCTTCTATTGCTCCTTCTGTTCTTTCTTTTCATCAGTGCCTCACCCATTCGAGCCACATCCCACTTCCAGACTTGAATGAAATGGCCACACCATGAGGTGTGACATGAATTTCCTGAGTGGCTACACAGCAGCCAAGGGGCACCGCCTGGGAGTTCAGGGGATCTGGCTCTGTAGAATAAACCTTGGCCCAGGGAAAGGAGACAGGAGGGCGTGGGCAGGTAAATGCCCTCTTTCTCTCTTTCTTGGACTATCATGAGGTGTAGCTTCTTCCTGCAACCTTTCTGCAGAATTCTTCCCGAGTACTGAGCAAGCATGCCTGCTGAAAGACCTGCAATTGGAAAGACCACTTTGCATCCTTCCTTCCCCTTTGCCTCATCATGACCACCTGAAACTATTTGGGCTGCAGTCATCCTACTCTTGCCCTATGGCCAACCTCAGCGATTAATGCATCCAATCTCCCGCAAACCTAACATTTCCCGAGTGTTTCTTACATTGCCCATTCTATAGAAAGCCTTCCTTTTAACTATTCTTTGAGTTTCTTTCTCTTTCCTCAAAGGTTCTACAGCTCAGAGCTCACCCATCTCTACTTCCTCTTTTCTCCAACCTTCTTATAAAATGTCCTTCCAAGTATCGCCCTCATTCTGTGGTGGGTAGAGTAATTTGGTCTCCTCTCGGCATTTTTGTTCTCCTCGCTGCCAAATACCCTGCTTAATTCAACAAAGGCCCTCCAGTGAGCTGAGTGCACAAAGCATTCATTCTTCCTGGTCGACAAGAAGGGAGTGTTGCCAGGACATCATTTTAATACATTTTCCCTCTGTCACACAGACATAAAACAAAATCTCAAGCAGGCAAGAAGTGGAGGGAAGAAAAAGCTATGTCAGGGTGAAGCAAATATGGGCTCTAGAAAAGCACAGTTTATCGTGGCATCTGGCGAAGGCAAAGCCAGGGAACATGGACCTCAAGGGAGGGGCAGATGCAACATAAAACTGGGTTCAAATGAGGCCACCTCGCCTGTGCAAGAGGAGGCCAGGAGCGAGAAAAGGGTTTTCAGGAATACTGGGCACGGGCAACAGGAATGCGGTTCAAAACTCGGTAAATATTATACTTAATAAATACCCCCACAAGTTTCCTGCCAGGACCAGAACTGATCCCTGTGGCAATGAGACCGATTATGAAAACTGGATAAATAGGTCACCTGCCTGCATTCCAGGGTTGAGGACCCAGCAAACCATCAGTTCCCTAATCCTAGTGTTTTCTCCTCACGCTTAAGAAGAATACATTCTACTTAATGTATTCGTTTTCTATTGCTGCTGTAACAAATTACCACAGACTTAGTGGCGTGAAACAATGCAAACTCAATACCTGTGGGCTGGAAGTCCAACATGGGTCTGACTGGACTGGCGTCAGAGTGCTGACCAGGCTGCTTCCTTGCTGGAGGCTTGAGAGGAGAGTCCTTTTCCTTTTTCCAATTTCTAGAGGCCGCCTGCACTCCTTGGCTCACGCCCCCTGCCTCCGTCTTCACAGCCAGCAGGAGTAGGGTGAGCCTCTCATCACTTCACTGACCTCTTCTGCTTTCTTCCACTCTTCAGTTCCTTGTGATTACCTTGAATCCAGTGGGATAATCCAAAACATAACCTTCCTATTTGAAGGTGAGCAAACTTAATTCCACCTGCAACCTGAACTCCCCTTTGCCATGTAGCATAACATCTTCACAGATTCGGGGGATGAGGATGTTTACATCTTTGAGGAGCCAGCATTCTGCCTGCGAGATGGTGATACAAATACTATGGAGAAAGACAAAACAGGGGTTGGGGAGAGGAAGGGACCATCCTTCCATACTCGTGTCTCCCCCTGACCACAGCAGGAAAGGTTCTCTGTTTTTGCTTTTAAGGATTCGTTTGATTAGATTGAGCCCACCTGCATAATTCAAAATACTCTCCCCACCTCAAGGTTCATAAAATCACATATGTAAAAAGCCACTTAAGGCAACACAGGTACCAGTAATTAGGATGTAGACATTATTCTGCATGCCACATTTTATCTATGATGGAACTTTTTTAGGCATCTAAGCTTGTCAATGACTCCGAAATTTCCAACGGGTGCCCTGTCAAAAGCCCTTATAGAGAAACCAACTTGTAGATGTGATTATTTCAATTTAGGAAAGCAGAAGTTACGGTATTTCACTATTAGCTCCCTAGACTGGAAAAAAAAAAGTGTGCATCTTCTCTCTTTTCTTGACTAGGAAGTGAAGCAGCAGTAAGATGCCACCAGCACCATCACGATACAAAAGAGTTACATCAGCTTAAATAATTCCCTGGCGTTGCCTGCTGTGCAATTAGCACATCTCCTCATCCCAAACCCCTGGCAACCACTGATCTGGTCTCCATCCCCTTACTTCAGCCTTTCTAAGAATGACATATAAATGGAATCATATGATTTGTAGTCTTCGGGGTTTGGTTTCTTTGATTGATCAAAATGCACTTGAGATTCACCCAACTGTTGGGTGTATCGATAGTTTTTCCCTTTTTATTGCCGAGTAGTACTTCATTGTATGGATATACCACAGTTTATCCATTCAATTGTTGATGGATATTTATGTTTCCAGGTCTCAGTGATTACGAATAAAGCTGCAATAAACACTCGTGTACAGTTCTTTGTGTGTGAATTTAAGTTGACATTTCTTTTGGGTAAACATATAGGATTATTGCATCATATGATAAGTGCATGTTTATCTTTATGAGAAACTGCTAAACTCTTTTCCAAAATGGCTGTACCATTTTGCATTCCTACCAGCAATGTATGAGAGTTTCAGTTGCTCTACATCCTTGTCAGCATTTAATGTCAGTTTTATGTTTTGTTTTAGTTTGACTTGGGTTGGGTTTTTAGCCGTTCTAATAGGTGTGTGGTATTTTCTCACTGTTGTTTGAATTTGCAATTCCCTAATTACTAATGATGTTAAACATATTTTTATGGGCATGTGTGTCATTCATATATCTTCTTTCATGAAGTATCTGTTCAAAATCTTTTGCCCATTTTTAACTGGGTTGTTTGTTTTCTTACTAATAAGTTTTGAAAGCTCTTATAAATTTTGCATATAAGTCCTCTATCAGTTATGTGATTCGAAAATATTTCTCTTACTCTGTGGCATGTCTTTTCATTGTCTTAACAGAAAAAGTTTTAAATTTCGATGAAGTACAATTTATGCTTGTTTTCTTTCATGGATAATGCTTTCAGTGTCACATCTAAAAATTCCCTCATTCAAAGTCACAAAGAATTTTTCCTAGAAGCTTCTAGTTTTACACTTTGCACTTAGTTCTCTGATCCATTTTGAGGTGATTTTTGCATAAGATGAAAGGTATAGGCTAAGGTTATTTTTCTTTCCTTTTTTTTTTTTTGGTTCCAGCACCACTTATTTTTTTAAAATATTTTTATTGATTTTAAAGAGGAAGGGAGAGGGAGAGATAGAAACATCAATGATGAGAGAGAATCGTTGATTGGCTGCCTCCTGCACGCCCCCTACTAGGGATCGAGCCCGAAACCCAGGCATGTGCCCTTGGCTGGAATTGAACCTGGGACCCTTCAGTCTGCAGGCTGATGCTCTATCCACTGAGCCAAATCAGCTAGGGCCCAGCACCACTTATTGAAAGGACTATCCTTCCTACATTGAATTGGTTTTGCACTTTTGTCAAAACTTGATTGACAATATATGAGTGGATCTACTTCTGGACTCTGTATTCTGTTCCATTGATCTTTGTGCCTATCCTTTCAATAAATACAACTCTCTTGATTACAGTAGTTTTGGTTAATTGATAAATCTACATATATTTTAAAGAGGGCACTATTGCAACTAATCCCTTACTAGGGTGCTATTCTCAGAATGCCCACAAGAGGGGTGATTAGAAATGTCAGCAGAGTAAGTGGATGCTACACAGATGTTGAGCCCAGGACCAAACTAGAATTACAACTAAAATACAAAAAAAAATAAATAAAAAATAAATAAATAAATAAATAAATAAATAAATAAAAAATCCTGAATAATCAACCGAAGACTAGCTGGAGAGAACCCTGATAACCAAGGACGGAAAGTGGAGACTGTGTAGAGCAGTGGTTCCCAACCTTTTGTTGGCCATGCCCCACCTAAGTATCTCTAAAATCCTGATGTCCCCCTCCCCCCCCCCCCGCTGCCTTGTGACATATAATTCTTATTATTCAAAAAGTGAACTCCTATTTACATGGAGGAAGCCTAAAAAGCCATTACCTTGGTTTAAACAAGTTTCCAAAGAACATGTCATCCATGAAAGAGAAAAATAAAAGAACAAAAGGACAGTTGAAATACTGAGGAAGAAATCACTAACAAATTGTTTAAAAAATAACAATATGAAGATATATGAAAAAATAGCAAATAAAGTTCCAAAACATATAATAGAGAACTGAAATGCATAAATATGTCACAATATATATTTACACTAGTGACCCGGTGCACAGATTCATGAACATTGAAAGGAAATTAATTAGAAGGTGGTTGGCAGGGTGGGACTGGGCGAGAAGGACCGGACATGCCCTGGAGCCAACCTCCTGCGGTTCCTCCACAGCCGGCCACCTGGGGAGGTTCAAAGTGAGCGGGGTCCCTCCGGCAGGTGGGGTCCCTTGGCCTGGCCTGAGGGGATTGGGCCAAAACTGGCTCTCCAACATCCCCCCAGGGGTCCCGGAGTGCAAGAGGGCACTCTGCAAAGTTGCTGTCATACAGGGTGTGGAACACGAACACAAGTGTGCAGTAAACCAAATTCCAGGCCAACAGTGCCCCAGGAACAACATAACCCATGGCTGAAGGTGCAATCTCGTGACCCCAGGAGGAATGGGGCTCCCTCCTCTCGGGTTCTGGGGTGCGTCACCCGAGAACCACCACTGCCAAGTCACTGCAGCTCGGCAGCTCCTGCGTTGAGCATCTGCCCCATGGTGGTCAGTGTGCGTCATACCTACCGGCCCATTGGCCAGTCACTTAGCCTTTCATATATATAGATACTGTATAAGAGGCCCCTAGAACCATAAGAAATGCAAAAAATTCACTGGTAATAACTCATTCTCAAATTGCCCCCCTTAAAAATCAAATTGCCGCCCTAGCCAGTTTGGCTCAGTGGATAGAGCATTGGCCTGTGGACTGAAGGGTCCCAGGGTTCGATTCCAGTCAAGGGCATGTACCTTGGTTGCGGGCACATCCCCGGTGGGGGGCATGCAGGAGGCAGCTGATTGATATTTCTCTCTCATCGATGTTTCTGGCTCTATTCGTCTCCCTTCCTCTCTGTAAAAAATCAATAATGTATATATATATATATTTAAAAATCAAATTGCCCCCTTGTGGGGTGTGTGCCCCATGTTGGGAACCACTGGTGTAGAGATTGGTAGGAAGGGCGGAGGCACAAAAGGGCTGGCCGGGCTCCCACAGACAGCAGATGAAATTCTGGAGAGATATCTCAGCTGTGGGGGTTTGCCACTGAGAACTCTGGGGTCTAATCCCTAAGCTGCCCTCCTCCCCACCTCCCAGCAGAGATCATCAGAACTGAGAAAGGTGCCCACATAACATCTGGCTGTGAAAAGCCATGGGGTTGCTGTCTGCCAGGGAAAGATGGCTGGAAATGCAGGCACCCTCTTAAAGGACCAATGCACAAAACTTCGTGTGCAGCCACTCACCTTGGGCTCTAGAGAGAGGGCAGAGGGGACTGGAGCTATGTGAGCAGAGCCAGGGTTAGGGGCTCTCGGGTTAGAGCTCAAAAGGCAGATACCCCGGTTTCCTGTGCTGAGTCATTCCCTCACGCTGGGGAGGTCACCTTTCTCAGGCAGATCTTTGCTATCCACCTCTGGGGTGGGGGGAGTGCAGGAGAGGAGGCAGTTGACCCACACTATTGGCAAACATCTTGCCCCTATATTTTTTAATCCAAAAATCTCCATCACTCAAGATATGTTATCTTGAACAAGTTACATAACCTCAATTTTCTCAACTGTAAAAAGAGGGTATTAGTAGTACCTATGTGAAAGAATGATTACAGAGACTGGGGAGAGAGGCTGGAGGGAGTGGTATGAACAGTGCTTGTTTCGTTTGTCCAGCATGCCTCCTTTCTTCCAGGATCAGCATCTCTTTCTTTGGGGGAGCAGCAATTCTGACCCTTTTCAAGCACCTGGTCCTATTATAGCTGCCAGTCATACTGCCATGTCCCCACCCTGCCCACAAGGAATGGTCAGGGGATGAACACATGACCAAGCATAGCTAATTAGACTTTTCCTTTGGAAGAGTGAACTACTGACCCTGCCTTTTGCTCCTCCCTCTATCTACACCCTTCATCATGTACCTTTGCAGTGTTCCTCGCTCAGGAATAAGTATACTTCCTTGAATGTTAACTTTGGAGTCGGTCATGCAACTTGCTTTGACAAAAAGAATAAAGCAAAGGCCACAGGATGGTTCTTGTCCCAGCTGGTGGGTAAGGAGAAGCTTTTCTCTTAAACGAAGATGGGAGTTTTGGGTAAACACTGAACTGGAGAGTGTTAATTATCGAATTGACACTGGGAGAAAGGATTTTTGTCATTTAAGAGTGAGTTAGTAAGCTAGAGGAGTAGCCCAAGACGGAGATTCAACCAGGTTGACAAGTGAGGCTACTCCCACTGAATAGACCTCAGGGGGTGGTGTGACACCACATAAAATTGCATTTTTATTATTTCACGCCCCCCCCCCCTCATATTTCTTCAAACATGTATTTAAAATTGTTACCCTCTTGTACTTCATTCCCTGTTATCCCTGTTTTATCTAACTTTAGTATTGTTCGAAGGCTTTCTCATGATGTATTTGCTTGGTACATTTTTTGTTCCCTTTCTCTTCTTTTTTTAATTGTTCTTTTGACCCAAGTACTACATTTTCTTACCTTTGAATCTCAGTATGTATTAAAAGGTTTAGAACAGGCCACGCGCCCCTGGGTCCGGGTGAGGCCACGCGCCCCTGAGTCCGGGTGAAGCCGTGCCTCTGGGTCCGGCCGAGACCAAACCAGAGAGAGTTGGACCTGCATTACCACCATTTGTCCACCATCCAGAGCTGAAAAGTCAGTGCCGACATGTACACATAAGGAACTGGTGGACATTGAAATTGGGTCTCAAAAGAACTGTTGGTCCAGAAAGAAACTCACTACAGACTGATTCATCTGCCTGTCAGCATAACTATTATTGCTCATCTCACATTCAGTTCTTATAAGTATATCTCTAGGGACACATGATCTCGCTCATCTAGGGGAAATGATGAACAACATAGACTGATGAACAAGAACAGAACCAGAAACAAGGAGGCATCGATCGGACTATCGGGCTTCAGAGGGAGGGTAGGGGAGGGTGGGGAGAGGGGGGAGAGATCAACCAAAGGACTTGTGTACATGCATACGAGCCTAACCAATGGTTAAGATCAACAGGGGGTTGGGGCATCCGTGGGGAGGGGTGTGGGATGGGAATGGGGGGATGAGGACAAATATGCGACACCTTAATCAATAAAGAAATTTAAAAAAAAAACACATAACGGATAACATTTAGTGGCAGCTGTGGCCCAGAAAAAAAAAAAAAAAAGGTTTAGAACAACAACAACAACAAAAAACCACACATTTATTTGCCCTTTCATTCAACACGTTTTATTGAATTTATTGGAGTAACATTGGTCAATAAAATTATATACGCTTCAGGTGTACAATTCTGTAATACATCATCTGTATATTGTTTTGTGTGTTCACCACCCAAAGTCTCCTTTCACCACCATTTATCCCCCCTATACCCTCTTCTACCTCCCCCCACCCCCTTTCCGTCTGGTAATCACCACAGTATTATCTGTGTCTATGAGTTGTTTCTTGTTTTTGCTTCATCCCTGCACCTTTATCACCCAGCCCTGCAACCCCCCTCCCCTCTGACAGCTGTCAACCTGTTCTTTATAGGAGTCTGTTTCTATTTTGTTTGTTAGTTCATTTTGTTCATTAGATTCCACATACGAGTGAAATCATATGGTATCCATCCAATAGTATTCCGGGTCCTCCAAGAAACAGCCACCAAGATGAAATTAGATATGTAAGAAATTTATTAGGGAAAAGTTATTCGGGAAAATGTAGAGGAAATGAGGAGAGGTTGGGAGAACTGTCAGACCACCATGCAGGTCTGATCCTGAGTGGAAGAGAATGGGAAGGGAGGGAGAGGGAGGGAAACTGTCTTAGACTGCAGTGCGGTTCTAAAGAAAACTCAGCAAGGCCACTGGGGACGCCTCAAACCAAAGTCACCGGTAATCCATCACCCAGTTTGGGTTGAAGCCACGCTTCCCTAGGCTGCTCCTGACCAATGGCTGGGTGCAATGGTGGTACTAAGGTAAGAGGATACCCGGGAGCCATGAGAATCCTTTGGCTGCTCTTTCCGCATGACTCACTCCAACTTGGCTTTTCCTAACTTAGACCTCTTACTTCCTGCACTGACTTTCTGTGCATCCTTTCAAACCCGTAAGAAGATGGTGCCCGGGCTGCTTTCATTGTCTGGGGGGCTCTGTGGTAGGCAGGCAATAGGAAATAGCCTAAAGCACTTCGGAGAAAAGCGACATGGGGGAGACATTTAGTATCTCCTAGACCAGTGGTCGGCAAACTCATTAGTCAACAGAGCCAAATATCAATAGTACAACGAGTGAAATTTCTTTTGAGAGCCAAATTTTTTAAACTTAAACTATATAGGTAGGTACATTATTATTAACTTAATTAGGGTACTCCTAATTCTGTGGAAGAGCCACACTCAAGGGGCCAAAGAGCCACATGCGGCTCGCGAGCCTCGGTTTGCCGCTCTGTTGATTAATGGGTTTGCCGACCACTGGGACTCTAGGCTAAAGGAGTTGGTGTCACTTAAAACCCCGCATTAGTTACCAGAACAAGAAACCCAAATGATACAAAGTGATTCTGCCTGGGGTATACTCTCTGCATATTTACCATTTAGTGGCAGTAGGCAATGGGTAGTGGATTCAAGGGTTCAGAATTTCACTCACGAACAGAGAATTGACTCATAAGAGCTCTACTGAGCCTCCAAAATTCTACACTATCAAGTAGACCAAAAATAACTTTGGCCTACAAAAGGCAGATGTCAGCAGATGGTTACCGTAGCCACTGAGAAAACTCAGGAGCATATCCACAAAATGTCCAGTTCTTTGGAACATGCATCCAGGCATTGATAACAATGAACCATACAACACATTTCTCAATCATGTGCCTCCAGACCTCAACCAGCGCCTTCTGGGGCTGTTCAACCACGTGGACGGCCCTTCTACTTTTTTGTTGGTTGGTTGGTTGGTTGGTTGGTTGGGGGCCGGGCAAATTCCTATTTATCTTTCAATGCTTAAAATCACTTCTCCTCAGCAGAGCCTCCCCAGAATTGTCCTTTCCCATGTATACTCTCACAGAAGGTTGTTCAAACCTATTTTATTGTTCGTCACTCATTGTACTGATCTCTCTCTCTTTCTCTCTGTCTCTGTCTCTCTCTGTCTCTGTCTCTCTCTCTCTCACACACACACACACACACACACACACACACCACTGAGCTCCTTGAGGGCAGGTATAATGTTTTCATACCTAATACTTGGCACACAGCAGGCACTCAATACATTTTTATTGGAAGGAAGGAGGAAAGGAAAAAAGGAAAAATGGCTGATACAGAACTCCTCCCCGGGTAGATATCTGCCTGAACTTTGTGCAAACGTGCATCCTCAAAGTTACATTAGGCAATTCTTTCTCACACCAGGTGTGAGAGCCATTGTTCTCACAGTTACTTTAGCTATCTTAATGACTCGGCCGGATGGCCACAGAATTATGCCACAGATTGTGCCAAGCACTAATGCAGTTGCACCATTCCCAACATGGACTGGTTCTCATTCGATTAATTAAGATGTACCGTGCTCCGGAATGAGGCACTGCCCTCAGAAACAGGTCTAACACACCAGCCCTGAAGAAAACATACCTATTATTCCCACCATGGGCCGTGTTACATCAGATTATTAAAGAGTGTTACAACATGCCCGGGGCTTTGAATTGTTCTCAGTGTTCTCAAAGTAAAGACTCATGTGTAGTCAGTGTGCACTCCACACAGAACAGAACCACCAAGGAAAACAAATACAATGTTCCATGTGCTAAAGCTGAATGGGAGAAATGTGTTTATATGAATACACTATGCAAATTGAGAGAGAACTGGGAGTGATGGGAATGGATGCTGAGAAATATCAGTGAACAGGGAGGGAAAGGGCATATTTTGAAACGTTTCCACATGTGTATAAATCAGCTTCCTCCAGTTAAGCATAATATTGAACTTGTACTCCTATCAATAATAGCTAACATTTTGTAGCACTCCCATTAGCCACCATTTCATACATTACAATAATCTATATATATAAAAGCCTAATATGCAAATTATCCCCACGGGAGTTCAACCAGGAGACGGATCGCTTGCTATGATGTGCGATGACCACCAGGGGGTAGTGCAGAATGAAGGAAGGCCCCAGCCAGCAGCTAACAGCTGGGGAAGGGAGGACCCCGCCAGCAGGGGGCAGCCAGGGAAGGGAGGCCCTGGCCAGCAGCTGGAAGGCCCTGATTGGCCCTTATCGCTGGCCAGGCCTAGGGACCATACCCATGCATGAATTTCATACATCAGGCCTCTAGTATATTTATAAAGCAGCTGATCATAACAACTACCTGAAGGAAGTTATCACTCTCTTTCTCTCTGTCTCTCTCTGTCTCTCTCTCACACACACACACACACACTCACACACACCTCTGAGCTCCTTGAGAGCAGGAACTTAGAGAGGTTAAGCCAGGCATCCTACACCGTAATAATGACCCAACCTTCACGCTTGTTCTGGCTCAGCTAATGGAGACATCCGCAATGTCCCATTGGGGAAGATGGCCTTTGATTTCAACTAGTCAGATCCACCTTCCTCCCACCCACCCCACTCCCATCCCAGCTGTGGTGCCCACCCAAAGAGCAACAATACTTTCCAGGGCCTGAAAAGAAGACCTAGGGCTCAACTGTTCCTTACAGAATTACCTCCAAAACATCAAAATAGATAAATGAGAAGACTCCCCTGGGAGTTCTTTAACTGCACAAAGGAGTTGACCTTTTTAATGAAAGCCCCTCACTACACAAACACATCAGCAAACATCACTTGGCTCCTGTCTACCTACAACCTTCCCCTAAGTAAGCTGGGTCACCCCTCCCAGGCAAATAATGGAGGAAATAGGAAACCAACACAAATTTAGCAAATACAAAACGTTTGAGCAGACCTTCTCACCTACCTTGCAAGAAGGCAGCCTTTGAGAAACTCCTTAATCTGCATGGAGCTAAAAGCAAAAGGAGGTTCAGAGGTAAGCTCATATTTTTATAAACTCCTTCCTTGGGCCTTACAAGTTTCTCTTACCATAAAGAAGGGGTTCTCTAACCTTAAAGTGTTATTTGTAGTCTGACACACATACACACACATAATGTCTACTAATTATAACTAAGCAGCATCCACTGTTTGTCTTCTTCCCAAAGCTACTTCGAAAGTGATCCTATTCTTTGCATCTTGCCTGAGGAGAGTGAGGTGGCAGAGAAGTAGATTTTCCTGTTCTCATTCCAAAGTCTAGCAGGGGCTTTGTTTTTGTTCTTAATGAAACAATTATTAAAGATTTGAGGGTATCATTTTTCCATAAATGGCAAGATATTGCCGGCCAGAAATATTTAATCACTATACTGCCTTCCAATCTGGCAGAAAGTGAAAGAGAATGATTTTGGATCAAGTGTCAAACTGAGCCAGTTGGCCTTGTTCTCACTGAGAGTATTTACAAGAATAACAGGACAGCCTCTAAACCCAGGCTGATAGTCAGCAAGGCCTAAATTTGAGCCTAGGTTCAGCTGTTTAATGTGATCTTGAGCAATAGTTCCAAGGCTCAGTTTCCTCATCGATACAACATTTTCATCAGGATTAAAAGAAATAACATAGATAAGTGGCTTAACACACACTGAATGCTCCACGAATATTGGATATTGTTATTATTTATTTAAATGGAGGAACATCTGCTTACCAGACGTGTGTGTGTGTGTGTGTGTGTGTGTGTGTGTGTGTGTTTCCTGTGTGCAGACTATAGCAAAATGCAAAAGGCACTTCAGGGAGGTATAAATCAAAAACCTAATATTTTGAATCATTTTAGTATTTCTTCCCATTATAGGGACTGTCATAGGTGACTATTAAAATGGAGTTGATAGAAATGGTATGGAAATTTGCAACACAGTCCAGATTATAACCTAATATTCAGTCACTTGCATTCTAGTGTATTTTTTCCCAAATGAGGGGAAGTGGGAGAGACATAGTTAACAAGCAAGAATTTTCAGGTCACGCTGCGCACATCTGCCCTTCCCCGTGCAGGGGAGAATGGCTGAAGGCCACTGCCTTAAGGGACCTTGAAATTCGTAGTTGTGTTAAAGCTTCTAATTACCTGTTTGAGCCAGATTTGGAAGGAACTTTGGGATTGCCAACCCATTTTTTTTTTTTGAAACAGACAGTTGGATATTGAGTTAGCACATCTAGTTCAGAGGAAAGCTATGTTATATTTTTATAATCCACGTAAACAATAATTAAACATCTTCTAATTTAAGGGGGGTGAAATTACCTGCCCAACGTTAAGATGAAAAATTTACTACGAAGAGACAGCTATTACTCAATGTGATCACATGAAGCTTAGCATAAATAAAATAGATTTTTCCCCTTTTAGAAATGTTTAGCATATATTATCTTTACCCTGCAAGTTATATATGTTGGAGTATGTGTGTGTGTGTGTGTGTGTGTATGTATGTATATATATATATACATTTTTTTTCTTTCTCAACTTCTATGCTATTTTACATTCCACCTCACCATTTTTTTCTCCCAGAATCTTTTCCCCACAAGTATCCCCACCTCCTCCATCATCACTTGGCCAGCCCTGGCTGGGTCTGGGGCTCCCAGCCTGCCCCTCCCACATCCTCACCACGAATGAGGTCTTCGCCAACTTCAGGTGGGACCACAGAGGCCACTGGAACTGGGTCTGTGGGAAGAACCTGCCTCCTTCCTTCTGCTCTGGGCTCCCAGGCATGGCTGACGGGGCAGGAGTCTTAGAGGGCAGTGCTGGACAGGCTGTGGAGCAGGAGCCATTTGAGAGCTTGGCTCTGGCCTCCAGGGCAGCTGGCCTACAGCCGGGCTCTGCTCTGCCTCTCTGTCCCTGACTGCTGCTCAATTGTCAGTTCACCTCCTGGGCCTGGCCTCTGGTCAAGGAGGCAGCTGGGCCAGGCCTGGAGCTCTGCAGGCTAATCATTCATTCATTCATTCATTCATTCAGCGTACATGTATTCAGCACCTGTGTGCCAGGCACTGTTCTGCAGACATGGCAATGAATGCAACGGACCTACTCCTGGGGAAGAGACAGACCAAAATGTACAATTTCACAGTGCACGGGGGAAGGGGGCGGGGGGGTTGTCGATAACAAAGGGAACCACACTTGGGTGGAGATCAGGGAGGGCCCTCCTGAGGAAGGACAGGTAAGCTGAGACCTGAAAGAGGAAGTGGAAGAGTGATTAGCTGGAGGGCACAGTAGGGACCAAGTTCCCGAGATGGGAAACAGCGCAGTGCATCTGAAGCAGGGAAGAGACCCAGCAGCCAGGCTGCCCTGGAGGGAGTAAGGAGAGCCTGGCCACCCTGGCCTGTGAGCTGGGTCCTCCATCCTCCCAGAGGGTCTGCTTGAGGCTGGGAGAGACAAGACAGTTCCGGCCAACAAGCCCCCCAGGTCCCAGAATGAGGGGCTTCACCTGCCCCCTCCTGCCTTCCAAGCCAGAGGCAGTGGCCCAGGGGACATGGGCCACAGAGGTCCTGAAAAAGACCCACCCCCAACCTCTTGGGGGCCCCACCTAGTCACATGCAGGGGTCCTCTCACTGGACTCCCTTCTCAGGTGGACAAATGGAAATCACTGCACTAACTGGCGCCTGGATGTTCCCAGGCCTGGCCTCGATCCTGCCTCCAGCACAAGCCAGCCGCGGTACCTCCGCCCTGCGGAGCCTCGGTTTCTCATCTGTAAAATGGGACAGCTCTGCCTTTCGAGTCGCCTGGATAAAGCGGTTAGCATAGGGTGTGGCACTCGGTAGGGGCCTAATCGGGGTAATGACATTAAATTACCACGATTGGAAACAGCCAAGGGGCTGCACATTCCCGCAGCCTCAGCGGACTGAGCCCCCGTGAGGGTGGCGGGGGACTTGTCTCCTGGCCAGCGGTTCCCCAGGCAACCCGCACACGGAGCACAAGGTCGGTGTTCCACCGATGTTGAATGAATGAATCAATGAAAATAAATTAAGGCGCAAGTGAACGACCAGCTCCCGCCCCACGCAACGACATTCAGCTCAGGGGTCCTGCTTCTCCCCTGCGGGGGCCTGGGATTCCGCTGCTCCCGCCTCCGGGGAACACTCGGGTCTGCCGTGCGCCTCAGTTTCTCCCTCTGCCAGCCCGAGGTAAAGAAGGGCAGCCCCCGAAGTCGGAGGGAATTTCCTGGCAGCCCTGGGCACACAATCCTCTTGCGCCGAGGCCAAATGCACTCCCCACCCGTTCTGCCCCCCAAGATACATTTTTAAAATATTATTTACAGTTGTTATCCAGTAAAGGTATACATTTCAAATGTATCTTGATTAGACGATCCGCGTAACAAAAGTTCCTTTCCTTGAAAAAGGCCTGCAGGAGTTCAGAACACGTAATAACCACTTTACTGTAACGCTGATACTCTCTCCGTATTCCAGCTTTTGCCTGCTTCTTTTTTTAAGACACAAAGAGTATCCATCTCCTCAATCTCCCTAGCTTTCAGGCCACTTGACAACAGCAGAATGCAAATTACTCAATAACGACATATTTAAATAACCACTGTATAACAGGAGGCTAGCAGGGTGTCCTGGGGAAAAAAAAAACCACCTCAATGACCCTGTGCAAGATGTGTATTCTCCTCATTCAGAGTCTCCCAGGCCTATCTCTCCCCACCTGCCAAGCCAACTTCCCTCTCTTTGTCTGCCCCGGAACACCCACTCCCGGAATCTGTCCCTTGCAGAGCTACCAATCAGAATCGGTGCCTTGCTCAAAAACCCCGCAAGGACTTCTCTATCAGTTAAGATTTGCATTTGGCAGCTAGTAACAGAGCCCAGAAATAATAGTGGCTTGAACAAGATAAAAGTTTATTTTTCTTTTCTGTAAAGGAACTCGGGAGATAAGCGAGGCAGAGCTGGTGTGGCATCGCCTTATAGTTCCTGTATCGTTCTGCTCCACAATGCACCTTCTATCCTCGGAACAAAGGATGCCTCCTCAAGTTGCATCCATTTTATCCACCTTCTAGGCAGCCAGAAGGGGACAGATAGGCAGATGTCAAACTTGTTAGCAAATGCCTTCAGGGCCTAACATGGGCCAGCATACTTCATGAGCACTCCTTAATAATGGCCAGATCCACGAATGAATTAATTCTGAAGCAGGGCAGTTTATCTTTTACGAAACTTTAGTAAATCTTAACAGTATACTCAGGGCATCACATTAGAAACTAGAGTATAATTGGAAACTCTTTTTAAAAAATATATATTTTATTGATTTTTTACAGAGAGGAAGGGAGAGGGATAGTTAGAAACATTGATGAGAGAAACATCCATCAGCTGCCTCCTGCACACCTCCTACTGGGGATGTGCCCACAACCAAGGTACATGCCCTTGACCGGAATCGAACCTGGGGCCTTTCAGTCCGCAGGCCGACGCTCCATCCTCTGAGCCAAACCAGTTAGGGCTAACTGGAAACTCTTAAAAGAACACCCTGTTTTAGAATCCTATATAATAAAACCCTAATATGCAAACCAACCTAACGGGGGAACGACTGGCAGAACGATTGGTTGCTATGATGCACACTGACCACCAGGGGGGCAGACGCTCAACACAGGAGCTGCCCCCTGGTGTTCAGAGTAGGGCGGGGGGGTTGGTCAGGGGGGAGAGTGCCGCTCAGCCAAAAGCCAGGCTCATGGCTGATGAGTGCAGCGGCGGTGGCAGGAGCCTCTCCCGCCTCCACTGCAGGTGGGCGGTAAGGAGCGAGGGGGTCCCAGACTGCAAGAGCTCCAGACTGCAATAGGGATGTCTGACTGCCGGCTTAGGCCCAATCCCCATGGGTGATCGGGCCTAAGCCGGCAGGCGGACATCCCCTGATGGGTCCCAGACTGTGAGAGGGTGCAGGCCAGGCTGAGGGACCCCCCCCCAACCCAGTGCACGAATTTTGTGCACTAGGCCTCTAGTATCTATATAATCCGCCTGCCACAGTGCTTAAAATCCCCAGAGTTAAAGATTTATTCTTTGGGATTAAGAAAGTGAGAGGTACTGTATTTTCAGTAAAAGGCACTGTATTATGCTGGGGGAGCAGTGAGAGTTCAATACGTATAAGGCAACTTCTAACATATACAAATGTAAGGCGTACACGAAAAATAACACAATCAGCAGTATAGAAATGTCGACATTAATAGGCAGTTCAGAGCATTGAAGTCTATGGACATCTTTCGGTAAATGTGTGAGTCAAGTGATTTGTTAGTGCCCCAACAAGGCCCAAACAGAATCAGTAAGTTTAGGAGAGGGAGGAAAAGCTGCCTGGACTGGTCACAGAAGCTCCTGGGGGCGCCCTCCTGGGCCCCGGTTGCCTGTGTGCCGCAGACGGGGGTGGGAGGCTTAGAAAAGGAGTGGCAGGCAACTGGAGAAGAGGAGCAGAAAGTATAAGGAAAACCACCTGTTGCACAATGCAGACCAAGGACAGCGTGGATGTCATACAGGAAGTGTCACATCAAGAATCGGGGAGCTGCCCACGAGATGGGCAGCCTTGGGCAACTGACCTCCCTGGGCCTCCTCTTCCTTAAAGGAGAGGTTGATGGTCCCTTACCAGCATGAAAATGATCACCCCTCAACACTAAGAGCTCATGCGTTAGCCCGTCCAGAAGAGGCTGTGGAGGGGAGGAGAATGGGTATTTAAGGTGTAAGAGGTGTGAGACTTGGGAAGACAGGGCGTGGGAGCCACTGTGTGGAAACAACCTGCCCAGCCAAAGCGGCCTCTCGGCTGCTCCGCCGCAGAGCGCAGCAGGTGTTATTTTAGAAGCACATCTAGGACTTACTCTGAGGAGCCTGCGGAAGGCCTCTTCGCATGAGTAGGAGTTGCAGCATATTCCAGAGTAAAAACATAAAATAGTGAACACACACATATTATTTTTACACTTATTAAACACTTTCCAGAGAAAGATGTTCTTAAGATTATGAAGCGAGAGGAAAAGCAAGAAACAGAATAAAGGTACATAAAGTGCTTGGCCCACAGCCTGGCCCATAGTAGGCACTCACCACCATCGTCAAATGAAAGGTCTCAAGGAGACCTTCCCTTCCTCCCACTACATAGCCACCTTCACATTCTCACTGCGGGGTCTCCCATTCACCCAATCTCCTTCACTTTGTGCCTCCTCATTCCCATGGCTGAACACTTCCAGCAGAAGACATTAATGGGACTGACAGCTCTCCTCAGCTATCTAACCCCAGCCCTGGGCCCTGAGCCTGGGTATTCAGATGAGGATATGTTAGAGATAAGCAGGTAAGTTTCCCCCTTCTCACCTTCCATCAACAGTATTCTCTCTTTAATTATTTACTGATTAAGGTATTACATATGTATCCTTATCCCCCCATTATCCCCCCCCCAAACCCCTGCTCATACCCTCACCCCCCTAGTGTCTGCATCCATTGGTTATGCTTATATGCATGCATACAAGTCCTTTGGTCGATCTCTCTCCCTTACCCCCACCCGCCCCTGCCTTCCCTCTGAGGTTTGACAGTCTGATCGATGCTTCTCTGTCTTTGGATCTGTTTTTGTTCATCAGTTTATGTTGTTCATTATATTCCACAAATGAGTGAGATCATGTGATATTTATCTTTCTCTGACCGACTTACTTCGCTTAGCATAATGCTCTCCAGGTCCATCCATGCTATTGCAAATGGTCAGAGTTCCTTCCTTTTTACAGCAGCATAGTATGCCATTGTGTAGATGTACCACAGTTTTAGCAGTACTCTCTTTTGAGTGAAGATTTATTTTGTTTTACTAGTGGAGGGGAGGAAGGGAGGTGAATGAAGGGCAGAAGAGAGAAAGGAAACAAAGAAGATAAAATTCAGGAGTTATTCAGGTCTGGGTTTGTCTCAGGGCTGATATTTAAAGCTATAATTTTTTAGTCCAGCTGGCATGGCTCAGGGGTTGAGTGTCAACCTATAAACCAGGAGGTCACAGTTCAATTCCCTGTCAGGGCATGGGTTCCAGGCTCTATCCCCAGTGGGGGGTGTGCAGGAGGCAGCCTTGTCAATGATTTTCTCCCATCCTTGATGTTTCTATCTCTCTCTCCCTCTCCCTTCCTCTCTGAAATAAAAAATATATTAAAAAATAATAACGCTACAATTTTTTAGAAATATAAAAAACTAAGACTTTTCCTAAAGACAGAAACAACTGTGATTGGGGCTTGGAATCACATGTCCAACTCTAGGTCCTTATACTAGGTCTCTGTTTAGCCAGCAGAGGTCTCTCTTTTACTAATCCTCAATTTAAAAAAAACCACAAAACAAAACAAGCCCAGCCAGCATGGCTCAGTGGTTGAGTGTTGACCTATGAACCAGGAGGTCACGGTTTGATTCTGTCAGGGCATCTGCCTGAAACTCCATCCCGGGTGTTTCTATCTCTCTCTCCCTCCCTTCCTCTCTGAACTCAATAAAAAAAATATTTAAAAATAAATAAATAAATAATTTTTTTTAAAGTCCCTGTGGGTTCATTTTTATTATCTCTTTCTGACGACTCTTTCCAAAACCAAGTAAATAGTTAATCCTTTGGCCGAAGTATTAGCAAACACTGAATCCAGTTGCTCAGTAAAATGAAGATTACAATGCTGAGCTATTTTTGAAGAAAAGGATTCAGTATTCACCCCTAAGCTGTTCACATGCTTAGAAGATGCACACCAACTGTACTGGCAAAAGACAAAAATACACGGGCGAGCTCCTAAATGACAAGCAATGGCCTCATTATAGCAATGAAAACAGAATGCAAGCTACACAAGGGCAGGGTGGAGCAGGAGGGGTGAAAACGGCTTGTTCAGCCCACCACTTCAGCGGACTGACACCCAGCCATGGTGCTTGCGTGGCCCCCCCCTCAATACTTGAAATATATCAGTTGTGACCAGTATATCTGTTCTGATGGTCCAAGGACTTCACGTCCCCCTGTTATAGTAATAGTGATAAGAATAATTGCTTACGTCCCTGAAGGAGAAATTGGGACACCCCCTCACTGAAAAACCATATACCCAGAACTTTAAAACATTTTTATATTGTGTATGTTTGGAAGAATAAAGGTGTAAACCAGTACTAAGGGTTTTGACTAGAATAAGATGCAATGAGGAAATAAGCACGTTTAATCGAAGCTGCTCAAGTAACTCTCTTCAGTTATCCGACGGCTTCCCACTGCTCTTGAAGTCAAGTCCAAAATTCCTACCATGGCTTAAAGAGCCCATCACCATCCGGACTTTCCCAACACTCCATTCCTCCTATCACCCGTGCCTGCGGCCCTTGGTTCATGGCATCCCAGCCATCAGCCCCTCCTTTCACTTCCTCAAAGTCCTTCCCTGACTTGGGACCTTGGAGGGTGCTCTGCTTGGATCCCTCTTCTTCCCCTCCTGCCTTCAACTGGTTAACTCCTGCTCAGCCTCCATGTCTCAGCTCAAAGGTCACTGCCTTAGGAGGGACTTGCTAGCCCCCACCACTAGATGAGGCCCCCTGTTCCAAACTCTTACAGCAGCCACTACGGGGCAACCACTACCACACAGGGGACTTTCAGAAAACTGCAGAAGGCACTGCGTGGGGGGTGGATTTTTAAAGACTTGTTTCTTTTGGATCAACATGGCTGGCCTGGGGAGAGTTTGGATTCCAGCCGGTGCTGGCGCCCTCCGCTGGACACCTTTGTAGGAGCACAGAGCAGAAGCTCTGAGGTCCCTTCACAGCACTTACCCTTCAGAACCCTCACCTAAACCCCACTAAATAACTATGGCTGTGATAGATCCCCTGTCCATCTCCTCCAACAGCCGGGAGCTCCGCGAGGGCAGAGCTCCTCTGTTTGTCATGTTGAAGACAGAGAGCCTGGCCCGTAGCAGGGACTCCGTGAGTCTTCATGCAGCAGTGAAGCAGGGCTGAGTCCCACTCAGCAACCATGAAGTTATACTTGCACATGCTTTTTTTCCTAGGAAGATCATAAAAGTTCACTCTTCAGCCGACACTATTGCACTGTCATCTTCCTCCGACTCCTGTGAGTACGTAATTTGCGGCCAAAAATCAGTAATCTAGCTTCCCTGGGAAAAAACCCTGATCCATAGAGATGGACTGCGTGAACTGGGCTAGGAAACAAATCACAGGATTGGAAGCCAAAAGGAACCTATAAATCATCTTGCTTAACTTCCTCACTTTACAGGAAATCGAGGATTAGAATTTTCTCATTTGCAAAATGAAAGTGGATGCAGTGATCTCCCATCCTCCGTATTCTGAGATCCTAAGGTTTGCCCAGGCCCGGCCCACGGAGAGTGACAGTTCCAGACTGGCCTGCTAACTTGAAATTTAAAACGATCTCCCCAGCACGATGCCCTAAGTAACTAAACTACGGGCAGGGAGTTGAGCCGTTGAATTCCAGGCAGAATCCTGGTGTGCCAAATGCCAAAGATCAAGGAATGTGAGGTTTGGGATAATGTTACCACCAGGATCCCATGTGGCAAAAAGATGGAATAGGCTCAATTTTCCATGGTTTGTTAAGATAGCCCCGAGTTAATAGGATGATATTTATGCCTTAATTTATGTGCCCTGGAAGCAAAACCATATACCCAAACACACAACACTCCTCATAATTCATGTAGGGATTTAATGATATCTGAAATTAAATAGACAGAAAAAATTTAGTTCAGGAAGGAAAATTAATTATGGAAATGCCTTGCTCTGTGCTAATATCTGAGGAGAGAGACTACAAAGAGAAACTTGGTCTCCATTCAAGAATTTTAAGAATAACTATTTTTAAATTTGAAATATCTTTATGGCTTTTTCCTGTTAAAATCCATTATTAAAATATACAACCAATATGTAAATAAACAAAATGAAAGTCTCTTCATAATTCTACTCTCAGGAATCGAAGCATACACACGTGAATTTTAAATTTAAAATTTTTTTTTTACAAAAAATGGGGTCATACCATAAATATTGTTCTACACCTGGTTTAATATTATGGACAACTTTTCATATTAATATAAATAAAGCTACCTGGACGTTTAATGGTTGCAACCACATAATCAATCCTTTAATCCTATATCTGAGGGGATGTCGTTTGGTTTTTTGTTTCTTTTTAAAGTCTAATATGTAACTTCACAATGATCATGCTGGTAAATATATCTTTAGTCACAAATCTGACCATTTCCCAAAAGTAAATCTGTAGAAAGGAACTATTGAATCAAAGTGTAAACCCACAGTACATAATATAAAAGGCATTATGTATGTGTGGTTCTAACCTAACACCATTTACTCCATCATATACTCTGACGTTTCATATTAATCATATAATAAATTCTTCTGCTTGAAGCTTTAAGAGAATAGAGAACTTGAAGGAAAAACCAGAATCAAGTGATGATTTCAGAGATTCAGATTACTGGCTAATGTACAGGCATTAAAAACAGGAATGGACGAATGTGTCGAGAAAGGTCACTGTACCTGCTTTCAGAGGCTGATTCGGGGGATTTCTAAGGGAAAGTAAGGTGATGCCAGTAAGCCAGAGATTACACGGTTTGAATGAGAGAGATTTTACCCTGAACTTGAAAGGTGGCCATGGCTTCCACACACACAAACTCCTGCTTCTCTGGTCAATGAAGCTGGGGAAACTCGGCCTTGGACAGAAGGGGGGGGGGGAGGAAGGATAAAAGTCACCTTTGCATCTGAGTGGCACTCATTGTAACTCTTTAAGGTTATGTATTCTCCATATAATTTATGTCCCAACAGTCTCAAACTATAAATGTTTTCACATTCTAGAAACCTTTTGTATTTCCTTTTCTGAAAACCATGTTCATAGCCTTTGCTTATTTTTTCTATTGGTTTGTTTGCTTTTTCTCATTTATTTATAGACACTGTTTATCAGGGAAATTAGCCTTTTGATGTATGGATTGCAAACATTTTCCATTGTCTGTGTATGGGTGTGTTACTGATTAGTACCACACACAAATCCATACCAGGTTCTTTCTAAGATAATTAGAGATGACCCTAAACTCAACACATGCCTTTTTTTTTTTTTAAGCTTTTCAAAATATTGTGGTGAAATATGACATAAAATGTACCATTTTGACCATTTTTTGCAATACATTAATTCTGTTCATTAAATGCCACCAAAAAATCATTTGTTCTTTTTAAGAGTAATAAGAACATATTTAAAAGTGAGAAAACATATTTACAAGGTTAATATAGTGCTGGTTGTGGTTACCTGAGAATCCAAAATAAGAACAGGACATCTATTAATTATATTGTTTATGAACATATAATGGCTATTTATTAAATGTATACCAGGTACTACGCTAAGTACTGCACATACATCATCTTACTGAATAGTTTAATAACCCAATGAGAGAACTGTAAACAGCCTCATTACATAGCCACAGAAACAGAAACTTTAAAAGGTGGAGTAACCTGTAACAAGTTTCACAGGCAGTATGTCAGGTAACTGGGACTCAAACCCAAGCAGACGCTCCCAGAGCCTGAAGTCAAACACTGCAGCAGTGTCTGTCTCCCAGAGGATGGGACCGGAACACTGTGTAAAATTCACTTAGCTAGAACATGGATGACCTTTAAAATATTTTAGCGGTTTTATTTACTTACTTACTACTGTAGTTAATTACACCTAACAACATAAAATTTACCATTTCAAATATTTTTAGCCCTAACTGGTTTGGCTCAGTGGATAGAGCGTCGGCCTGCGGACTGAAGGGTCCCAGGTTTGAGTCCGGTCAAGGGCATGTACTTTGGTTGCCAGCACATCCCCAGGGAGCGGTGTGCAGGAGGCAGCTGATAGATGTTTCTAACTCTCTATTCCTCTCCCTTCTCTCTGTAAAAAAATCAATAAAATACATTTGAAAAAATATATATTTTTAACTATACAGCTCAGTGGCACTAAGTATACTCACACAAACCCCATCTCATTTTTTTCACTCTACTATGGCAGGTTTTGTCATGCAAAACATTTTTATTTTTATATCATCAAGTTATCAATATTACATTTTATGAATTTTATGTTCTGTGTCATACTTAGACCTTCCCCACTCTGAGATTATGTTTCTTCTTTTTTTAAAAAAATATATTTTTATTGATTTTTTACAGAGAGGAAGGGAGAGGGATAGAGAGCTAGAAACATCGATGAGAGAGAAACATTGACCAGCTGCCTCCTGCACACCCCCCACCGGGGATGTGCCCGCAACCAATGTACATGCCCTTGACCGGAATCGAACCCGGGGACCCTTGAGTCCGCAGGCTGACACTCTACCCACTGAGCCAAACCGGTTTCGGCTTATATGTTTTTTTAATCCTCTGAGGTTTCTTCTGGTATGTCCATGGATTCATTTTTTTTAATTTTAAATTTTTTTGTTATTGTTGTTAATCCTCACTCGAGGATATTTTTTCCATTGATTTTTAGGGAGAGAGGAAGTGAGAGGGAGAGACAGAGAGAAACATTGATGTGAGAGAAACACATCAATTGTTTGCCTCCTGCACAAGCCCTGACCAGGGCCCCGACCAGGGAGGAGCCTGCAACCGAAGTTCCGAAGTTCATGCCCTTGACCAGAATCATACCTGGGACTCTTTAGTCTACAGGGTGATGCTCTATCCACTGAGCAAAACGAGCTAGGGCTTAATTTTAATTTTTTTACACTTCACTTAAATCCTTCAGAAATTTATCCTGGTATAAAGTGTGAGATAAAAATCTCACTTTATTTTTTAATGCCAATAGGGATTACGGTATATTTGCAGGGTCTAGTTGGGGTGTGGAGGATTAGTGCTACCAGAAATTAAAACATATTCTAAGTTTACAGTAATCAAAACAATTTGGCTCTGAGTGCTGAAACTGAGAGAACAACGGAACAACATAGGATGACTAGATCTTATCAGAATTTAAGTGTAAAGGTATAAATTTAATTGAAAAGGTATTAATTAACTGCCATCTTTATCATGTTGAGTATTCCTATCCAAAAATATGACTCACCTTTTCATTTCTTCAAGTCTTCTCTTACTGCCGTCCTGTCTGCTGAACAGTGGTAGTGAAAAATTACTTGTGGAAGTTTTGTTTGGGGTCCACATTTTTTCCAGAGTCATTCCTAACACATTGGACTTCCCAGTTTCTCTCTTTACAAAATGTGGAAAGCTGTGATCAAATCTGACTTAATTAGACATATCTATACCGTATTTCCATGGTCTGGGCTCAAACCCAATACTGTGTTAACGATTAAATGGTAGGTGTTAGGTGTTGGTAACATTCTTTTTAAAGGTTCCAATGGCTGAGTTTAAGCCTTGATTTAACTTGGGAAGTTAGGATGGCAGCTGGAAGTTACCACCTACTTGGTATTACCAGCCACCAAACTCAGTGATGGGGGCTTCATGTTGGTCTAGCACAGCAATGTCCAACAAATATAACGCTAGTCACATCTGTAAATTAAAATTGTCTAGTAACCACCCTAAAAAATAGTAAAAAGAAACAGATGAACTTAAATTTAATATTTTTATTTAACCTGATAATTCAAAAGTTTTATCATTTCAACATATAATCAATATAAAAATTATTGTCCGGCTGGTGTGGCGCTATGGTTGAGCATCCACCTATGAACTAGGAGGACAAGGTTCGATTTCCGGTCTGGGCACATGCGTGGGTTTCGGGCTTGACCCCCAGGGTGGGGGCATGTAGGCCGCAGCTGATCAATGATTCCTTCTCACAATTGATGTTTCTCTCTCTCCCTCTCCCTTCCTCTCTGAAATCAATATTTTAAAAAATTTATTACTGAGATATTTAACATATTTTTTCATACTAATTCTGGAAACCTGGTGTATATTTCACACTTACAGCACATCTCAGTTTGGACTAACTACATTCAAGTGCTCAATAGCCACATATGGCTTCTGGCTACCATATTGGACAACTCGACTCTAGAAAATGGTCATGAGCAAGGAAAATGGCTTAATTTAGTAGAAATATAGTATCTCAAGGGTCTGGAATAGACTTTAAAAATCACAAATCTTAACATTCATTTGATAGTCGAATCTTTTCTACAATGTCCCTAATCGAGGGGTCACTCAGACTAGTGCTTGACTCACACGTCCAGGAATGATGAATTCACTGAGGCCAGCCAGTCTATTTGGGGGCAATCTTAGCTCAAAAATTCCTTGCCAAGGGCACAGGCAGGTTGGCATATGGTGGTCTGAGCAGCTTAGCTGGGTTGGGCTTACCTTAAGGGGTTGGGTAATTGGGCTAGGAAGTATTGGGGGGATTAAGAACTACAAAATAGATGGAGTGGTTTGAACAGGAACTGTTAGACTAGGGCTGGGCTGAAATTCTGGTTCAAATTGTCAACTACATTGTAACTAGAGTAACAGATAAAACTCCCCCTTCCCCTCCCCCCCAAAAAAACTCACAAAACACCCATATGCTTATATGCCAACTTCACTAATCTGGAGATAAACTGATTTGGAGAATAATTTAAATTGTGATAAACTTTAAAACTTTTCACCATAAGGTAAAACATGGTTGGTTTATAATTAACGAAGGATATCATATGTAGTAGACCTGTTTTACAACTAACATTATCCTAAAGAATTAACTTTCAGATCCAGTAGTCAAAGCACTTTCAAAATCATCCCTTCTCTGGGTTTTAGCCTTCTCCTTCCATAAAAATACTCTGGAAATGGGAGACAGACAACTTTCTTTTAAAAAGTCAGTAAAAAATGACACCGACTGCCGGACTTATGTGATCCCTGACTTGGTGGCTCCTGAAATAATAATACTTTCCCCCCTGCATTTGCATTTCTTCTATTTTTCTTTTCTTTCTTTTTCCCCTTGGTAGTGAGGTGGTCTTTTCCGGGCCACCTTCGCCCTCCCGCCTTCCCTGATTCTACCTTTCCAGGGCAGGGGAAGGTGCATCCTCGCCAGAGCTCCTGCCGGCGCCTCCCTGGTCCCTCTGGCCCGCGGCCGGCGGAACGGCGCAGCCTGGACATCCATTAACGTTTATACTACATCTCCGGCCCCGCCGAAGCGTCTCCCGGTTGCTGACCGCGGCCCCACGCACCCCACCCGCCTGTACACTGTCAACCGCACTTTGGGGGAAATTTTTGGAACAGAAGCTCCACCTATCCGCTTCCTTCCCGCCTCCACAAAACCAGCCAAACACCTCACCTGGGGCCGCAGAAGCGGTTTTGGCACACGATCTGGAGACCTGTATTTTTCACAAGAAAACAAGCATCCCAGAAAAAAAAAAAAATTCAAACTGCACTCAGCGGCCAATGGGGACGAAGCGGGCGGTGGGCGGAGGAAGCGCGAGGCGGGCGGGGCGCGCGGGGGCTGGTACCGCAGGGGAGGCGTAAAAACACGGCGGGCGCCCGGTTTGGGGTTGTTTTTTTTTGTGTGTGTGTGTGTGTATGTGGTTTTTTTTTCCTCCAAAACCAGCTCGAGCGCGAGACTCCGCCTGTAGCGGCAGCCTCTCGGATCCACCTTAAATCTTCAGTGGACTCCGCGCTGGGGTCAGTGGGCGCAGCCAATGCCAATCAAGTTTACAACCACCAGCACGGGAGGGGAAAAAAAAGAGAGGAAAAAAACAATCTGCAAGTTCTCCAGTCCACACACAGTCACACCGACGCACACACACACACACACACACACACACGCACACACACGCACACAAAAGGAAGGAGGGGGTGGGGGTACAGGCGCGCGCGCGCGCGAGCGCGCGGGAGAGGAAATGTTTGCAAAATGCTGGCTGGAGGCTCGGTGCCCGTGGCCCGAGCGCTCGGGGAATGCGCGCGGGAAGCGCGGCCCGGCCCGAGCGCCATGATGGTGGCCGCGGTTTGGAGCCCATTTTCTTGCGGGGGAGCTGCAGTGATGCAATCCCCCGGACCGGGCTCGGCTGCGCGCCTTCTCCCGGCTTTTCCTTCACGTTCCTTTCGAGGCGCCTCGACGTTTCGCGCCCAGCACGCAGAGTTCTTTTTGTGTCTTTCACTTTCCGATTCCTCCCTACTCTGTGTCCCCCCCACCACCACCCCCCCACGCGAGACGGAGCTGGTACGCGGGTGGGGGACACACACAGACGAGTTTACGTGTAAATATACACTTTCGGTTCTGCGGGCTCTGAGGCTGACCCCACCCACCCCACCCCCACGAGAGCCCGGTTGTTGACCAGGTCCCCGAGTTCTGCCCCCGCCCCGGGTGGTGGTTCTAGCATGATCGTGGGCACTCTTCTCCCCCACCCCCGGCTCGCTTGCCGTATTTTTACCTTCCATTTGCCCGGGAGGGAAGGGGGACTGAGCGTAGGGTGTGGCTCAGGTGGAAGAGATGGCAACTTTTAAAAAGTTAGTACTCTGAGAAACGGATCGGAGAGCCTAGACGAGCTTCTAAAACATCCTTTTCTATCTAAAAAAAGCTTATGAAGAGCAAGTATCGACGCTGATGATGATGATGAAGATGAAATGGCGAAGGCAGTGTTCCAAGACTTGCCAGGAAAGGTCGCTGCGCGCGGCCAGGGCGGTGGGCGCACCGTGGCCAGAACGGCCATCGGCCCCGCTCCCTTTTTTTATGTCCTCGGTCCCTTCCGCCCCCCAATCGTAACCTCTGCTAGTGCTTCCCTGCCCCGGCTCTCTTGCTAGGCAGCTGGGGATGCGACCGAGGACTTCGCCAAGCGGAGGGAAGGGAGGAAGCGACCCTCCGGTGCGCCACGGCGGCCCTCCTGGCTGCCGGCGAGCCGGGAAGCCTTTCGAAAAGCGCGGGGCTGCGGGTCATTGGAGCCCGGGGTGGGGGGTGGGGGTGGGGGAGCGTGCTACTGCCCTGGAGGGTACACGAACTCGGGAAAGTTCTCCCTTTCGCTCAGGTCCCCCCACCGCTCTGGAGGTAGCAGAGTATGATGGGGAGGGTCTGTTTGCCGAGAGGAATTGGCGGGGGGGGGGGGGGGGGGCTCCCGCTTCTCTCTTCGCCCAGAGGAGAGATGATGAGGGAGGCAAGTTTCTGAGAAACCGCTCAGCACCGCTGCGCAGGCGGAGACGCAGCCGCCCTTCGCGGCCTGCGGGCGCCCGGGGCGCGGGTCCTGCGCTCAGGAACCCCGGCGGTGCGGGAGCTGCAAGTTGAAGACCCAGAGCTCGAAGGGGTCTTCTTGTCCCGAAGCGTCAGCCAGCCCGACCCCGCAACTACCGCGGCGGGCGAACGCCGAACTGCGGGCCAGTTCGGGGAGACGACGGCGCGGGGGCCAGGGTAGCCGGGCAGGAAGGTGGCCGGTGCTGGTGGCCCGGTCCCCTCCGAGGGACGCTCGCGGCGGGCGACGCAGTGCTGGCCTGGGGAAGAGGACGCTCCGAGTCGCGGGGGACGCGTCTGGAGACGTGACTCAGAGGTGTAAGGGATCGACACGACGACCGGGGGCTGCGTGCCCGTGAACGTGCCTAGCGCGGCGAGCATCCACCGCTTCCTGGCCCAGCACTCCTGCAACGCAGTCTCTAAAAATTCACATTAAAGGGGCCTCTTTAGGAAGGGAAAATGGGGTACAGGCAACAATTAAGAGGAATTTTTTTCTTGTTAGGAACACTTTTTATTTTTAAAGTACCCTTTGTGGTTCAGAGAAACTTTTATTTCATTATTTCCTGATTCTCCCTCCACTCCTTCCTCCCCCTTTTGAATTGTTTTTCTTGCTTTCTTAGTGTCTTCCTGAAAAACACCCATACGTGTTCTGAATAGAATCACAAAAAACACCTTTCAGTCTTTAATTAAAATAATACCTACTTGGAAAAATGTAGCCCAGCCAGCAAAGGACCTACTTTTCCCTTCCCGCAGCTGTAGAGAGTCAACCCTATTTTTAAAACACACACACACACACACACACACACACACACCAACTTCGGGTCAAAATAAGCTGAAACTATCTTGTTTAGAGCCCCCTTTTGGGGCGCAACAATGTAAATGTAACTACTTGAGGGAAACAATTTAACTCAAATTCAGATTTTTGCAATTTAACCATTTGCAGTTTCCTAGAAAAAAATAATTTACTTTTACATTTTGAAGAGAATGTAAAATTACAGGAATTATTTTAGTAAATCTGACTTTAAAATCTTAATTTTTTTTCTTACTTAAGTAAAAATTATCTCTGCTGTGAATATGAGAACCTAAAACCCTCTGATTTTTGTGTTTAACCAATTTTGGGTTGTGTAGATTACCAGGAAATTTATAAGTTTAGGAACTTGTGTATGATGACCAGTTAAATTTGAAGAATGCTGGTTTTATCTAAATTAGTGTGTAATGCACACTAATTTCTAAAGGGCCTATACATTTGAATATTTTGCACAAGGGGTGTTGATTAGACGGTCTAAACAATTGCTCTAATTCCCCACAACACTTTGCATGTTGTAAATAGAGAATTTAGAGAAGCCACCAATGTTACTTTCATTTTCAATCCTGCAAATGTGTCATCAGTGTACACTTATGTAAGAATTTTTAGTTCTGACACATTCATATCCTAGAAGACATAAATATTTGAACTAATGGAGAATTTAACCATCTTATTTATATGAAAATATGGCTTTTCCATTTTTTACTTGTACAGTTTTGTCCACCCTTATAGAACTAAGTGGAAAATAGCTACTACTACATTCGGACCCACATAAACATATGAGTTGTGGGCCTGAATTGTCTAGATATTTTCCACTTCCTACTCTATTTGTGTAAATATGACTAAAACGCCAGGTTGAATACCTCAAGCTTAGTAAAACACAATATTCACAGTTCAACTCAATGAATAGCTATGGAAGCTTTCTTTATTGATTGTTTGATATGTAACAATAATTGGATCTTTTCACACATTACAAAAAATTATACTTGGCTCAGTATGCAACCTTTTAAGCACAGCCATATTATTTAACAGAAGAAGGGGGAAAAATCTATTCTACCCAATACAGCATTTACAAATGCACAAAACATGCCACTTTGGCTTGTATATTGTCTAGATTAAAAAAAAAAATCTTTTTTAACATAAATAAGTTAG
Organism: Eptesicus fuscus; assembly: GCF_027574615.1. NCBI lineage: Eukaryota > Metazoa > Chordata > Mammalia > Chiroptera > Vespertilionidae > Eptesicus > Eptesicus fuscus. The sequence goes on from NC_072479.1 coordinate 83,688,666, forward strand.
TATAATTTTTCAGTGTCTTTACAGAGTTATGTACACAGGTACACTTGAAATGGTTTTGTTTCATACACATACACAGGAAATGAAAAATACTGTTTAAAGATGTAGTATCCATTTCACTTATAGACGGGCTTTTTGTATACACACTTACCTCTTAAAACACTACTTTCCTTTGGGCAAATTAGCAAAGAGAATAAGAAACTTTAAATTTAAAATTATTTCATTATTTTTCATGTGAAATTACTTACAGATCTTTTAAAAAATATCCAAGGATTTAGAATTATTTTGACTGTGTCTACATATCCCAAAGTGAAAAGAAAATTCAGAAATTTTCTCAACAAATCTGGTAAAAATTAGATGGTTGATTCTGAGCATTCAGACTCCCCCCTCCATTTATTTTTATTTTTATTTTTTTGCCTATAATTACCTGGAGTGATTACCTAGCTGCTAAATAATTAACTGGTAAATTCCAATTTTAAGGGGAGTACTGAGAAGGACAGTTTTTTGTTGTTTAAAAAAAAAAAAAAGCCATTTACTGCTACATAACGGAATCATCAGAGCTCCCAAATGAAAAAATAGCTTCATGTAAAAAATAAATAGCAATTATTTGTAGCCAGTGTTCAAATTTGGATGATTTTTAAAACGAAGTTATCAGTTTTCACTGAAAGGGACATTACATCTTTAAAGAAAACAATTCAAACCCCTTCCTTAAACTGCTTCTCTTCATGTTAAGTCAAATAATTTTCTCCTTGCTCTAAATCGAAGCAAGCTCTTCATACCTACCAAAGCCAATTCCTCAGCTCCACCCTCCCCACCCTCCCCTCCCTTCCCCAAAGTTTATATGCTACATAAAAGCTAAAAACTATATACACAGGTAGTACAATGAAGCAAATAAGGAAAAACCTAATTGCACGATGCTACATCCAATGCTTTTAGAGGCAGATCACTTAAGAGTGCCTAAAATTTTAGTGTTATTGTGTTGTTCCTTTTCAGTGCTTATACAGGACATCCATTCCATGGAGTCAGCGATATGTATTTAAAATGTTTAATTCATATCTTCCTTGCTTCGCCAAGCAGTGAGATGTCTGATAAACAAGGAAACATACTCTCAATTCTGCAAGAGAAACAGAGGAAAGAATTAGGAGAAAAGCACTAGGATAACATTACCAATAAAGTACAGGAGTTGTCCCTGTCTTAGTTGGGGAATACCTGATGGAAAAGAAAGTATGTACTCAAAGTTGATGGCTGTAGTCATCTCTACCCAATGTTTCTTCCCTTCACTGAATTTTTGCTCTCCTCTGTGTTGTGTACTTTTGTCTGCAGCACTGGTTCTCCACAGTGGGCAATTCTGTCCCCCAGGAGACATTTGGCAATGTTTGGAGACATTTTTGGTTGTCACAAGGGGGGTGCTACTGGCATCTATCTAGTGGGAGAGACCAGGGATGCTGCCAAACATTCTACCATGCACAGGACAGCCTCCCACAACAAAGGCTTACTTGGCCCAAAATGTCAACAGTGCAGAGGTTGAGAAACCCTGGTCTAGAGAATCGGGGTCAAAGATGGTGAGAAAGAACAGAGAGAGGAAAATTAAGAAACTGTAACACTCAAGAGTTGCAAAAGTTTCTAAATTTGAGAAACGGTGGAAAATACAACTTCTAGTCTACTAAGAAAATTCTATGAACATTTTTTTCAAAATGTCCTAGTGCCTTAGTCATATACAGGATATACCTATGAATGCTCCTGAATAGGGCCTTACTATTATTTCTAGTATTCTCTGAAAGGGCAGTATTTACTAACAAATGCCTCTCTATGTCAGAATGGAACCAGGTCAAAATCCAGTAGGTCTGCTTTACTGTGGCTCATCTAATGAGCTAGGCCACAAGTCACAAACCAACAATAGCTGCAGGTGATGAGGATGTGTCAGAACAGGTTTTCATCCAATTTTCCCCCTTCATATACAGCTGTAATATAGAGGGTCTATAGTGCCATTTTGTATAAGCTCTGAAAAATATCAGATGTATTTGAAGAAGTCATATATATGACATTATGATTTAAAAACACAACACACTTGAATCCCACCTTAATCCCTATGGTTCTTTAACTTATTTTTTAAATTTTTATAAATGAGGATTTTAAAAGTTAGTACCAACCTCTATTAGGATCTCTTTATATGGTAGGCTATAAGCATGTATGGGGGGTGGGGAGGGGGAGAAGAGGTCACCAGTCTTGTCTGTAAGAAGTATACAAACTATTAATATCTATATTTTGATCATTATGAATAGCTAATCCATGTAAAGTTGGGGGAGGCGAGTTATTCAAATTATTTATGTTGACTGATTTTAGTAGATGGAAAAATCTCCACTTCCCTTGTTTGGGGGTAGACCCACCCTCGACAACCCTGATATCTACTATCCATTTACCATACAAATATCCAGATCGCCCTGTTATAGCGTGATTAGCATACACATGCTGACGTGTTCCTGGACTGCTTACTCTGGCAGAGTTAATTTAACTTCTGCTCTGCAACTTCAGGGTTACCAGAACGTCTGTAGGAACCTTCGTTGTTGCTGTTGTTTGAGCTTTCTATTTTGGTTTTTTAAAAATATGCAGCTTCCTTCTCTGACCTCAAACTTATCAGAAAACAGGGAAAGTGACAGTTTATAGAAATGATAGATAAAAGAACACAACACACCTCTCTTTTTGCATTTCGATTTGCTCAACCAAATACGTGCCATTTGTGCCTAAACATATCCCTCAAAATTTAAATTTAATCTTTTTTTTTATTTTTTGGGGGGGGGCATTTTTCCATGTATGGCCCAGAATCTGTTATTCACAGAACATGAACCTCTAGGAAATGAATTCTCCTGAAGTGGGTCTGAGGCATACACCCCCTTGGTCTTGGTCAGATGAGGAAAGAACCTATCTATTGTTCCCAGCATGTTTTGGTGGGACTCACAGGGAACTTACAGTTGCTACCCACAGGGCCCTGATTACAAGGACTTCTCTGGGACGCTTGCTCCAGTCCTTTGGTGTTCCAAGGGAAAATGACCCGAGGACATGGAAACTGAGCAGAAATACAGTATCCCCACAGGGATGCCCCACAGCCTTCGCCATTCCTGCTTTTTTTTTGACTTAACAAAATATAAACAAAAGGAAAAACCCACAAGCTCTAATCTGCCGGCAACCCCCGAGATCAGGTTATCTCGGGGTTTGAGAGCTCAGAGAGAGTTCCCGCAGGCCGATCTGGGCGTCGGGTTATTTGCTCCTGGTCATCAACCCACCCGAGCAATTTACGTTTGACGTTTTCGGAGGCCCGGCTTCTTGGGCGTCTGCTCCACGGAGCCCGCGTTCGGGGAACCGTCTGACACATTTTCATCTGTTCTGTTGGTTCTTTTGTTTTGAGAAGAGGCATCTAGGGACAAGAGGGGATTAAAAGAAAAAAAAAAAAGAACACACACCATCTTTATTAGAAAAAAACAATGGCTGGCAGAAGTTGGCTCAAGAGTCGCGGAATGAAAAACCCACCACCTCCACCCACCATGCCTGGGCCCGTCAGACCCAGGGGCCTTTCGGGCAGGGCACACACACTCTGAGGTTGTTTTTTACAGAACAGACAGTGCTGGCTACGCCCCAAAACGCCCTCTCCCAAGTGTAGAGGGAGGCCGCTGAGAACCCCCCCCCCCCCCAACGTGGTCACCTACCCACCGCCGGCCAGACGGGGAGGGAGCATCGGCGATGCTTTCGGTTAGTAAAAATTATCAGATAACACAATCTCGGGCTCCTGACTCACAAATCATAAACACAGAGAGGCAGGCAGACAGCACGCGCAACCTCAGATTACGAAAGTTCCCTCCTAAGGAGCTACCCCAGAGTAGGCTGAACAGAAAGGGGATGGGTTAAGCCCCGCGAGCAGGCGAGGCGGTGCCCCAGACAGACAGGCAGACAGACAGACGTTTTATGGCTTGGGGAGGGTCCTTACCGTCGGCGGCAGGTCGCTTCCGCATCCCGGCGCACGGCTCCGCTAAGCCCGGCTGGCCGTCCGACGCATCAGTCTTTGGCTCCCCCAAGTGCGCGTCCTCGGAGGTCGCCGGGGCCCCGACGAGAGGCGCCGCCGGGCGGCTCCCGCTGACATCCTGGCTCTCCGGCGCGGGCACCTTACCGGCGCCTTTGGGCGGCCGCGGGGCTCGGTAGTAGAACTCGGGCAAGCTGCCCTTCTCCACCTCCTGCCACTCGTATCTGCCCTCCAGGGGCTTGTGATTCTTGAAATCAAAATTCCACTTGCGCTGGCTCGCCTCTTCCATGTCTCGGCAGTGCCTCTCCAAGTCCCGGGTCAACTCTTCGTGGTCCACGGGGCCGAAGAGGTTTCTGCAGGCGGAGGGCTTGGGGTACTCGGCCTGTCGGGCGTCCATCCGCTCCAGGCTCGGGCTCCCGTTAGACACTCGCACGGTTGACATCTTCCTCCCAGGTCTGGACGACCGCCTCTCTCTCGCTCTCTCGCTCTCGCTCTCTCTCTCTCTCTCTCTCTCTCTCTCTCGCTCGGAAAACAAAACCGAACAAAACAAAACGCCCCGACCCAGCCCCGAACTGCTGCTCTTATAAGCCCTGCGACTGCCCTGGGAGCCAAGAGAAACAAACCCCAACGAGTAACTGGCGAACGTCAGGAGCGCGCTGGGTCGAGGGAGGGGTGAGGGGGAAGCCCCGGCCAGGCAGCCCCGAGTCTCCGCCGATCAAGTGTCCCGGCGAGCGGGAGGGCGGGGAGGGGAGGGGAGAGGCGAGAGGCGGGGGGCGGCCGAGCCCGTCCGGGTCCAGGCCGGTGCAAGCCCGCGGGTCCCCGCGAACCGAGCGGCTCTCCAAACCTGGCCGGCGTCAGGGTCGCAGAGGGGGGGATGAGAAAGAGGGGACGGGGAGAAGAACACCCCGAAAAGGCGAGCCCCCTTTTCTTAGTCGCCCAATATGGCGGTGGAAGGGAGGCTGACGAAGAAGAAAATGATTGACACCGCAAGTCTATTTAAACAGAGGAGGAGATCCATTGGTTGCGGCGCCGGGAGCCGCCCCGCCGAGGCTGGCGAGCGCGGCCTTAAGGTGGCCCCGGAGCGATCCGGCCGCCTCCCCGCCTCCCCGAGCGCGCCGACTCCGAAAGCGCCGCCCGGAGATTGGCTGGTCCCGTGATTGCTGGAGGTGTACTGCTGCCAGCAAACCTGCTCCGGCTGGCCTCGGAGAAATGAAAAAAAAAAAAAAGAGAGAGAGAGAGACAAACAAACTAGCCAAACGGCTGGGAAGGTGGGGAGGGGCCGGGGCGGCGGGGCCTTGCGCTGCGCCGACGGGCGCGCAGCCGTCCCGCCCGGAGCCCGGGTCTCCCGCTCCTCCGCGGGGAAGCGAAGGGCTGGACCCGATGATCTCAGAGGCTGCTGGCTGCTCTTTGTGCGCCTCGGGGGCGGTCTTGTTTCCCCCGCACTGCGGGCACCTAGCGGGGGGAGGCAGACGTTGGGGGCTCTGCCCGCAGCCGGGCTCTTACCTGCCGCCCCAACTTCTAGCGCTGCGGGGAGAGGCGGGGAAATACTGGGCTTGAGGGTCTGGGAGCCTTAGCTGCGGGCGAGCAAGTGGTTAGCTCACCCGTAACCTAGAAGGCTCAGCTATTCTAGGGGGAGACAGGGGGCTTAGGGAAGAAGCCACGGCGAACGTCTTTCTACAGGTGAGCCTGGAGTAGGCGTGACATTGATGATATAGTGTGTATTCTGAACCCAAGCTCTCAATAAAAATAAGATTTCAGGATCTAAAACTCAAACTGGCCTCCGGAGTCCCTAGTAAACGTTGTAGCTGTCTCAAAACACCGTTAGTGTTCAAAAGCGAGGTTACCTACACCCCTGGCCCAGGTTCTTGCCTCGCGAACACGGGTTAAAGCCATGGACGTGGGCTGCGTGTAGGAACTCGTCTCTTGGTGTGTATTTTTCAGTTCTTTCCCCGGTTGTAGTAGTTTCCTCTACCCGAGTCCCGCCGCCAACTACAACAGCTCCTTCCTTCTCCCTCCTTTCTCTCCAGATGCCCTTCTCCCACCCAGAACAACAGGCAGGTGCCAAGTGAATGCTTTTGGACCTGTCACAATCTGGAAGTCCAGATGATGCAGTGATTTCTGAAACCACCACAGCCATGACTTTAGAACTGATATTGTTCAGGCATTTCTCCGCTCCCCTTGGCAACCTGAAATGTCCCTATCAGTGTGGTCTTGAGCAGGGTGGGAGGAGGTAAAACAGCGAGGGCACGGCTGGGACAGCTCAGATCTCATTGGGTCTTCCACTGCCACCCCCCTTCCCCATACATATAATCTTGGTTTGAGCCCAAATTAACATATTTTACTGGAAACTAATCTCCTTCCATTCTAATAGTCCACAGCAGCGGTGTTTTCTTATGCATCTATGCTACAGGTGAGTTTGGTTTTTAACTTTTCTTAGCCACATTATTGTTTGTTCCCTCCGTGCCTGCTTCACCTCATACACACCATAGTGTCAGAGCTCAGAGAGACCTTCGCAGCCCGATGGTTCACCCCCCCCCCTCTTTTTACCACTGAGGAAATTGACACTCAGAGGATTCCCGTCCAGGGACACGTGTCCAGTGGGCAGCAGAGACAGGATCAGACAGAGGTCTCCTCTCTCAAGCTGGTTCTATTTTGTTTCTTTCCTACCTGATGGCCCCAGCTGGTTCAGTTTTTTTGTCTGCGCTTGCCTGTGCTGTCACCTGCAGGTCCTTCTCTCTTACAAATAATTCAAAGTGGCTCCTTCACATGCCAGGGGATGCCTTGCAGATGTTTCCTTGAGGTGGCCTGTGGTCGCTGCTATTTAAATGTCGCTGTCACTGGCCTTTGGTATCACTATCCACGAGTTCAACTAAAATGCAGATTCCCAAAGGAGAGGGGTGATACCCTGCTCAGGGAGCAGTGAGGGAGGCAGTGCCCAATACTTGCTTCAAGTCAGGACTTCTTTCCTGGCAGAAAATATTTCACCTGGGATCAAAGTAGGTGGGCTCATCTTCATTTGTCTACAATTCATGGCCCCAGTTTTATTAGACTGGAGAATTGGAAGAGAGGGACAGCCCAGTTCGGGTAGGCCTCAGTGCCGTAATTTATACCCCATCCCTGAAATTAGATCATTGTGGTCGAAATTTTAAAATAATTGCTAGACTATACGGGAATTCTACATGCTATATTAGCATGCATTCACATGCATTACTACACAAACTACCACAAATATGTAAATGGAGATACTCCAGAGGATTACCCCTTGCCACAGAGCTTCATTTTATTTTTGGACTCAATATCCTACATAAAAGTAGAAAAGTAATACTTCTATCCTCTGTACTTAATGAACCTTTCTTCAGTTAATATGTAGGAGCACCATGTTGTGGTTTTGTTCATCTCGAGGAGTAAACGAGCCACAGTCACACGACCTCAAGACGTCTGGCTGGCAGCAGAAAAACTGTGCCTACATCGACCTTCCTACGAGCTAATGTGTTTTGTTTACAGTCAAGGCACCGGAGATCGGAACAGCAAATAAAGAGAAGGCCCGGCATCTAGCAGCAACAAAGCGTGAGAAAAAAGAAAAAAAAAAAAATACTATGGGTCCAGGAGAGAAGAGGGAAGGCGGGGATCAGGAGCGCCATCCTCCTGCGAAAAGTAGGCAGGCTGCAAAAGTGGGGCGGACAAGGATTTCAGATCAACAGCGTCAAGGCGGAGCCGTGGGAGGAGACGGAAAGTTTCCCTCTGCACTGTTCTGCCAAGGGCTCTGCTTCCCCAAGACCCCAAATCTAGTCGTGGGTGATGTTTTGTGTTGTTGTTGTTTTTTGTCATTTTTACTCCTGGTAGTTTCCTAGTTACACCTGAGAAGTGTCACGGAAGCCACTCAAGATTTCTGGGTGCTTCACAAGCTGAGGAGACAACTTCAGAGAAACACCTGCGTGGTAGACCGTGTCCAAATGGGGAAGTCAGGCAGGCTGTGGGGTTAGCCCGGCCGGCCGGCCGCGCAGACCCTAATGTGTCCGCAAGGTCTGCATTGCCTTGCTCGGTTGCCCCTCCCACCACAAAGACGCGATTTGTTCTTTCTCAAGGATGTTTGTAATGAGGCAGCTTTCACTCAATTTCACAGTTCTCCTAAGCCAACATATTTTTAGGATTTGGAAAGTTCAGTCATCTGTTCCTGACACTTTTCATGCAATTTAACAAATATTTATTGAACACTTTCTATTAGTGTAATTATTCTTACTTTCTTTCAGCAAATGTCTATGGAGTGTCTTCCATATGCCAGGCATTATCCTAGGTTCTGGGGATGCAGAAGTAAACAAACAGATTTAAACTAGGGTGCAGCTTACATTCTAGCAAGGGGAGAGAGAAACACAATAAACGAGGCAAGTATGTATTATGTAAGGAGGTGATGTCTGCTGTGGAGAAACAATAATCAGGGGAGAGGGAAAGAGAGTGTTGCAAGAGTCCCAATGTGAATACAGTGATTGGGGAAGGCCTCATTGAGAAAGTGGCCTTGGAGAGAAGCCCTGAGAAATTGAGAAAGCAAGCCATGCAGATATCTGGGGAAAGAGTGTCTCAATAAAAGGAACAGCAAATGCAAAGGCTCTGAGGCGGGATCTTGTCTGATGTGTTCGAGGAACAGCAAGGAGCAAGGGGAGAGTGGTAACAGGAACATTCCATACTATACGACCCTGTAGTCCTATGTAGGGATTCTGTCATTGACTGAGTGATAGAGGAAGCCACTGGAGCATTAGGAGATCTTAAGCAGTGGAATAACATGAGCTAAAATATTCCCCGAGGCTTTATTCTCTGCAGCATGAGGACTGAAAGGATGACTAAGTCACAATCCCTGTCTATAGGGTGTATACACTCTAGATGGGGAGGTCATTGTGTACACAAAAGCTACAGAGGTAGAAAGCAATACATAGAAGAACATGGTACAAAGATGGAGTACAAAAGAGAGAGGAAGAGGAAGGGTTCTGGAAGAGGTGATACATGAGTCAGATGCTAAAGAATGAGAAAAATGTCAAGAAGATTATAAGGATGTATTGGTAAGGGTGGTCATTGTGGAATGGGATCAGATGGAGGCAGGCCGTAGATGGCATGCTTTTAAAAAAATCTGTTTTATTCATAAGCAATAGGAACTCATGCTGCTTTTGGTGAAGAGAATAACATGACCTCTGTCTAAACTTGTCTGCTGAACAAAGAGCAAGCTTGGGTCCTGAGAGACCATCTCTGGGACATAGCTGAATGGAAAGCTGGGTGGACAGTCCCATTATGGTGTTAATCCAAAGGAAGATAAAGTTGGGCAGAGTCCTGGTGTGAGGCAAAAAGGTAGAAGCAATGGGCCATGAGACCGGGATGAGATGGTTTGGAACAGAGAGTAGGAGGCAGTCTGGAATGATCCCCTGAGCAACAAAGGCCTAGCTGCAGGTGCTCTGTATGTGGTGCTCACAGGCTTGATGGTGAGCAGAGATGTAACCGTTAAGGTGCTCAAACTGCCTTGGACAGTTGGATCTTTGTGTTAAGAAGTGGCACTTGACAGCAGAGTAAAAGATGAGTGTGATGAGCCTCTAAGGGCGGACCCAGGGAGGTAATTTTGGAGGTTGATCACAGTTGCTCAACCAAGAGATACAACAGCCTTGAGCAGTGCTGTGGAGGAGGCAGTAGAAAGCAAGGAATGAATATGGGATTGCTTAGGTAGTTATAACAGATAAGGAGAGAGATGGAGGGTTGGAGGATGATTGTAAGGACTCAAGCCTGAGTATTTTACAGAATAATGCCATTAATTAGAGAAGTACCACAGAGGGAAGAAGTAAGAGACTGCTAGCTGTCCACCCAAACCCATTCTCGCCTTCTTGACCAGTATCAGAATTATAACTGGGCATACAGATGCCTAGCTACACTACATTTTCCAGCTTCCTTTGCAGATAGATGTGACCTTATAATTATTTTCCAACAGAATGTAATAAGGTCTGTGTCTTCCAGGCCTCGTGCACAAAACCTGTCACAGGACCCCGTCACTTCTGCCTCTCTTCCCCTTCCCGTGGACTGTAAAGGGGAATGCTAGCGCAACCTCAGAAGCCACGTGTTGAAGATATTAGAGCCACCCTCAACCGGGGTCCCTGAACTGATTTGAGAAAAAATAAATAAACTATTTTGTTGAACCATTACACTTTCCGTCTATTTGTTATAGCATTTTACAGTCCATCTTAACTAAGACAGAGGGAAGTTTGGGAGATAGGAAATAGGAAAAGTTAAAGAAATTGGCTTCATTAAGCCAGTATGTGCAATGAAATTAATTGGGTCCCCAAGAAAAGAATGAATAAGAGGTTATGTTCCTTAAGAGGACAACACAGACTATGTTGGAGACATGCATGTGACACATAACGTGAAGTGATGCCGTGGTTGGTGTGGCCTTCTGGGTCCCATCCATACCTACAGTGTGCCATTTATCATATGGCCAGGTCAGATGCTGAGTAGATTGAAGATTACAAAAGGAAGGGAATAAGAATGCATGTGGTGTTCTCAGTGCTTTTATGTCATACTTGAGGTCTTCACTGTCCCATACTCCCTTCTCAGAGTCTGCTTCCTTCGCCTCTTCTGCCAGGGACAGCAGACTATCTGCCACTCTTTCCATTCCCTTCCTGAAGTGGACAAGATGAGGAGAGAGGTGTTTGTCAGACCTACACTGGGCCAACCAAATTCTCTCTACTGAAATTTTGGAACCAGGTCTCAGAATCTTGAATTAGTAAACTGTAAATTTGAGATGAATGAGGTACAGCAGATTTGAGATTGAAAGAGCCATTTTAAGAAAGCTATCTTCCGTCATGTGCTGGCATTGCGGATAAAGACTCTGCAGAGAGTCAGAAGAAAGGAAAGAATATGCGAGGAGGGGCAGAGAAGAGAAACCATGGGTTTTAGAAAGACAGATAACTCTTAGCCACCAAAGACTCCCCAGTTTCTGGATCTTGCCGCTCAGGAGGTTTCATTCCCTGCACTTAAGTTCTATGGAACAGCCCTGTGCATATAAAACAATCTCCACCCTCTTTTGCTCCAAGCCATGGAGTTTCTGTTTCTGTGAGTTGAATCCAAGACATCCCTGGTGAACACAATACTTTATATATTTGAAAGCACCGTTTCTGGTGCCATCACATTTAATCCCCATAAGACCTCAGTTGTGAGACAAATGCTGTTAACCCTCTCATGCATAGGAAGCCCTGGGAGAGAGGAGGCCGAGTGTTCCAAAGCCACGAAAGAGACTAGAAAAGGCACTAGGACTCGTGCGCCTGCTCTTCGGAAGCCGAGTCCAGAGTGCATTGTGGTGATTCTTGTAGAAGATGCAATGACTTGGTGGGATGGAAATTATTTGGAGGCCTCACGGGTATAATTTACCTACTATTCATAAAAAGAATGCTCTGGGGAAAATGGGATTCAACATCCTGGAAAGAAAAATAGCATCTTTGAAAGAAACTGGATTCAAGAACAGTTTACAATGGATCTACTGGGGTCAGAGCTTAAAGAAGGAAAAAAAATGCTTCAGGCATTTTTCACTTAGAGAAAAGTCTTCACTTTCAAGTAAAATGTAGTAAGCATGTGCAGGTTTACCAGCATTACTGGTTTCATAGGAAATAAGTGGCAAAACCTGGATTCATGCCCATACACATGATTTAATGTCCATGACTGAAACATAAGTGGACAACTTCTGTGACTAGGATATGGAATTTGGAACAATAAACATATTCACCACCAAGTCACCATTTTAAACTACATTCTATTCTCTACATTGGAAAAAAACATGAAGGAGAAAACCTCCATTGATTCTGATCTCAGCCTTCAGTTTATGCAAACTTACCCCTAAAAGAATAACAACAGGAAACTGCCCCCATTTTCTGCTCCTGACCACTCTCTGAATAATTGTTCACATGAATATTTGTTAATTCTTTCATTCATTAAATTTTTAATGAGCCCTTACCAGATGCCAAACTCTTTGGGGACACAGTAGAAACAAAGATAGCCAAAGTCCCTGCTTTTGTGGAATAGAGCTTACATTCAAGTGTGGAAGGCACACAATACACATAAATAACCGTGGTATGTCATGTTGTTATAAGTGCCAAAAAGAAAAATAAACTAGTTGAGTGTACAGAGAGTAACGAAGGCAGATGCTATATTAAGAGGAAAAGACTCTCTAATAAAGGACATTTGAGTAGAGACCTGAATGAAATTAGGGTATGGACCATGTAATTTTCTGTGTTCCAAAAATAGAATAAATAGGGACGAAGAGTTAGGAGATGAAATCAGAGAAGAAGTAGGGGCCCAAATGATGTAAATGTTATAAGCCATAGTACAGACTTTGAATTTTATTCTGATCAAGGCAAGTCCTTTTTAAGTTATATATTTTTATTGATTTCAGACAGGAAGGGAGAGGGAGAGAAAGATAGATCAGCTGCCTCCTGCATGCCCCCTACTGGGGATCAAGCCTGCAATCTGGGCATGTGCCCTGACTGGGAATCAAACCTTGACCTCCTGGTTCATATGTCAACACTCAACCACTGAGGCACACCGGCTGGGTAAGGTAAGTCATCTTTGAGCAGAGTTTTTATCTGACTTTTGCTAACTTTAATCACTTTGACTGCTGAATGGAAAGTAATTCAAAGAGGCAAGAAAGAAGTAGGGAGACCAGTTAGTACACCATTGAAGTAATCCAAAAAGAGGCCATGCTGGCTCAGACCAGGGTGGTAGCAGTTTAGGTGGAAAGAAGGGTAGAGTTAATAGATGTGTTCTTAAAGATACAGCCAACAGGGTTGGCTGAAGGATTGGAAATGGAGTGTGTGTATGAGAGAGAGGAGTCTATAATGACTCCAAGGCTTTTTGGCCTAAGCAACTGAAGAAAGGTATGGCTTGTTAACTAAAATAGGGATGACTGAGGGATGAACAAATTTTGCTTTGAATGTGTTAAGTTTGAGATATTCATGGACACAGAAATGGAGATGTTGAGTAACAGTTGTACAGATGAGTCTGGAATTCAGGAGAGAGAGGTTTGTGTTGGACATACAAATTTGGAAATTTTCAGCAGTTAGATGATATTAAAGACACCAGAGGTCCGGTGCATGAAATTCATGCACTGGGGGAGGGGTGTCTCTCAGCCCAGCCTGCGCCCTCTCGCAGTCCAGGACCCCTCGGGGAATGTAGCAGTGTGCCAAGCAGCAGGTGGCCAGGGAGGAGCCCGAATCGGGGCCGGGTACTGCTTGTGCTCATCCCGGAGTCAGGAGAGGCTCCTGCCATGCCAGCCTCGCTCACCAGCTGTGAGCCTGGCTTCTGGCTGAGTGGCGCACTGACCACCAACGGGCAGCACCTGCATTGAGCATCTGCCCCCTGATGGTCAGTGTGCATCATAGCGACCAGTCATTCTGGTCATTCCACTGTAATCGTTGCTTAGACTTTTATTATATGGGCTAGAGGTCCAGTGCACGAATTCATGCACCAGTGGGGTCCCTCGGCCTGGCCTATGGGATCAAGCCAAAACCGGCTCTCTGATATACCCTGAGGGGTCTCGGATTGTGAGAGGGCACAGACCAGGCCAAGGGACCCCACTGGTGCATGATCAGGGCCAGGGAGGGACACAGAGGTTGGCCAACCGGGGAGCGACCACGGGAGGGCTCCAGGGCATGTCTGGCCTGTCTCACTCACTCCCGGTCAGCCAGACCGCAGCAGCAAGCTAGCCTTCTGGTTGGAGCATCTGCCCCCTGGTGGTCAGTGCATGTCATAGCAAGCGGTTGAGCAGCCTTAGCATATCATTACCATTTTACACTTTGATTGGTTGAATGGCTGACCGGTCGACCAGACACTTAGCCTATTAGGCTTTTATTATATAGGATAGGACTGGATAAGATCTCTGAGGGAGTGAGACAGAGAAATGAAGAGCCCTGAGCAGTAAGCCTTGGGGTACTACTGCTTCCCATCAAGAGGATGGAAAGTATTCAGGCAAAGGAGACTGGAAAGGAGCCACGAATGGAGTGAAGAGCCAAGACAGAGGTGACTCAAAAACCAAGTAAAATAACTTGTTTCAAGGAGGAGAGAGAGATCACATGGTTCAAATGCTGCTGATAGAGTTAAGTAAGATGAAGACTGTGAACTAATCATTGGATTTGGTCATGGAGATCATTGGTGATCTTGATAAGAATAGTTTTGGTAGAGTGGAGGATATGAAAGCTTGATTGGAATGGACTAAAAGAGAGAGTCATGCATATGCATGCTGTATACCCACAGAATATAATGTGCACACATAACAACCAATCTAAGAAGATAGTATCTAGGTCCTAATATCAGGAAACCTTGGTCTGGAAGCAGGCCAAGGGTGCGGTCTGGGCGTTCGCTGATGGAGGAGTAAGCACACTACAAAGGTGACTACCTTCTCTTCTTGTTTTATTGTGTGGTTTCATGCTGCTTCCTTCAGTATCTTTTCTAAACAATTTACTTAATTCCTACTTGGATTAAACATAAATTTATACAATTTAATAATTGCAAAATACATAATAAATTTAAACTATTAAACTCATTTCAAAAATAAATTTCTAAAAATTGTCATGTCAACAAATTTACCTCAAACCTCTTTGAAAGGAATCACTTGGAGAATGAGCTGAGAATTAGCACAAAATTAGCTTTGCTCGTGAGTCTCATATTTCAACTGGCTAATGTTCTGCTTCGAAAATCATTGTAGAACAGCATCTTCTGTTCCCACCATAACAGACTGTCTTATTTACCAAATAAACAGTGTAAAACTGCATTATAAATCCTTGCATATTAAAAGGGCAATCAGTTAAATTTCTATGTATTTTTGACACACAGCCTTTCCTGATGCTATCATAATGGTATCTTCTCCAAACCTCATTAATCTGCTTAGGATCTTCAGATATCAGTGGACCAATTATATTATCTCCAGTGTCAAATACAATTTGCAATTTGTTGCCTTTTCCCTTAATTTGGATTTATACTTCTGACCTAGAATGTTCCAGAGCAGTTTTCCTTCTCTTCCTTTACTAAAGAAACACAGAAACATTTCAGAATAATTAGGCCCTCTGTGGCCACCTGAGGACAGAAGATGGAATTTCCCCCGCAGGAATGTAATTGTCCTGCTGCGCTGTGTAAACAGCACAGGAGGGCAGCACAAGGCCTGCACTGTCAGCCCTAATCCTGCAAACACTCCAAACTGCAACCATATTTATAAACTACGTTTCTAAAAGCATACACAGGCGTTATAATCCCCACCAAATGTAATTAAACTCTAAATTTGCGTCAATTCTACCTATTAAACATTTCAGATTATTTTCATACATTACTCACATAATTATCTGAATTTAACATGTATTATTCACAGCAGAGTGTTTTAACAATTGTCTGTGTAGTCAAGGAAAGTGTTAGAACCCTTAACAAGTGAGGAAGTAGAAATAGAGATAAAAGGTGACTTATCTATGGTCATTCACAAGTAGGTGCAAAGTCAAGATAACAACCTAAACCTGATGATCCTTTTCTGCCAAACCTAGCTCTTTCAGAAAGATACCCTTCCACACACAAATACATATATTGCCTCTTGACATATTCACCTTCACGTCAGATAATAATCTACCTTTTTTGTACCATCCAATGAGGCCAAATTAATCCTCTAAACAAAATTAATGCAAAGTAGGTAGAGACCAATAGATATTGGCAAATACACACGTTCCAGTGAAGATCAATGAGACAGCCGCCACTGCTTTCTATCAGGGGTCCTAGATATGACAGTCATGGGACCACTAAATCTATAGACCCTTTCAAGAGAAAGTGCCCACCCCTATACCATGTATGGCATGTGCTCTTGACCAAGAGCTGTGATTTCTGAGGGGCCTGGTACAGATAGCTCTGCCCAAAAGCAGGAAGATGGGTATTAGCTAATTCAATCTTATATTCTCACTCAAGAATTAAAACTGGTCCCACTTCTAGGAATATATCTCAAGAAACTAGAAACACCAATCAGAAAGAATATATGCACCCCTATGTTCATAGCAGCACAATTCACCATAGCTAAGATTTAGAAATAGCCTAAATGCCCATCAGCAGATGAGTGGATTAGAAAACTAAGGTACATCTACACAATGGAATACTACACTGCTATAAAAAAGAAGGAAGTTTTACCATTTGCAGCAGCATAGATGGACCTGGAGAGCATTATGGTAAGTGAAATAAAGCCAGGCAATGAAAGAAAAATACCACATGATCTCACTCATTTATGGAAAATAAAGAACATTATAACCCGATGAACAAAAAGATAGATACAGAGGCAGTAAAGCACCGAACAGACTGTCAAATTACAGGGGGAAGGCTGGGGAGTGTTGGGGAGTGGGGAGAAAGAGATCAACCAAAGGACTTGTATGCATGCATATAAGCCTAACCAATGGACACAAGACACTGGGGGAGGGGGTGGGGAGGATGAGGGCATGTGACAGGGGGTAGGGGAGGCTGGGGGAAGGTCAATGGGGGGAAAAAGGAGACATATGTACTACTATATGTAATACTTTCAACAATAAAAAAAATTAGTTTTAGGTGTTTAAAAAAAAAAGAATTAAAACTAGGAAGTATAGTAAGAACCAGAGGGTCATAGTGAAAAGAGAATAGACAGATGCCGAGAAAGGACATGTAGGGACCAGCAGAGTCACTATGTGCTGGAATGATGGGCCATGGACTTCCATGGCAAAGGTGTCTAGAACTCCCAACATGCCAAATGAACTTGTGATTCCTATTTACATGAGACCCTTTCAAGGCCCAGTAGTTTGGTTTCCCATGTTCTGAGGACTTGACAGTATGGCTAAGATTCCTGTCACACATCTGAACACAAACATGCACACATTTCACACCTTACTTAAGGTAACTAACGAGACTGTTTCTTACAACCAAAGATCTTCCTCAACCACCACTCAATCAGAAAATGGTTCAAATTAGGTAACAGATACTCTTTATAACCAATATAAGCACATATTTAACCCCGACCAAGATCACATGCAATGTGTAATTGTTCGATCAAATCTGCCTTTCACTCCCTCGTGCATCTGTTGATGCCCTACAATGTGTCAGGCATTGTGTTGGTGCTGGAGTCAAATACATACAAACAAGTATTTGAGGGCCTCTGTCTCCAAATTCAGTGAGAAAAGCACAGAAACATGATATCAGAATGGAAATAAATAATAGAAAATTTAGGAAAACTGTATACTGATTGCCTAAATTGTAGATTCTCTTTTGCTTCTACCATACTAACAGAGTTCTTCCATCAAAGTCCAGTTTATCAGTCAACATGAGATTTGTGTCAGTATACTATACACCCAAGAGAAAAAAAACAGAACAGAATTAAATTATCATTCTTGAGTGCCTTGATTATTGGGACAAAGAATGATATAATTAAATAGACAGGGTTAATAATTACTAAGCTCATCACGACATTACTAAACATGAATGCTGGCTTCCCAGGATTTTAAATGTGATTATGATGTTTTAAAAGTTAGGCATCCCTTACTGATCTCTTCTTTTCAGCAATTATCAAAACAGGGAAGTAAAGAAAACATAAGACGTTTAAAACATAGGAGGAAAGGGGAAAGGCTCTGAGCAAGGAGGGAGAAGAGGGAGACACAGAAAACGAGTCTTTTAAAACATGAGTCATCATTATATGGATCCAGATTTATTATAGGTCTGTATTTACTGTGGATTTAGTCATAGTCACTTAAAATAATAATAAAAAACCCCACCAGTACACACTCTAACATGCTTAGACAGATTTTCTAATACTATTCTGCACAGAGGGTTCTGTTATACATTTTATAAGCACTACAGCAGGGGTGGGGAACGTCCAGCCCACGGACCATAAGGCCCTTGAAATCATTTGGTCTGGTCCTGCCAAGGCATTAGGGGTGACTTAATTAAATGTCTGACCAACCCTAACCGGTTTGGCTCAGTGGATACAATGTCGGCCTGCGGACTGAGGGTTCCCAGGTTCAATTCCAGTACCTTGGTTGCGGGCACATCCCCAGTAGGGAGCCTGCAGGAGGCAGCTGATCGATGTTTCTCTCTCATTAATGTTTCTGACTCTCTATCCCTCTCCCTTCCTCTCTGTAAAAAATCAATAAAGTATGTTTAAAAAAATGTCTGACCAAATATGGCAGGGGAATTTTTAAGTTGATAATTTTGTATGGCTGGAGAAAAAGGTTCAAATCACCCTAGGCAGAAAAAGGTTCCCCACTCCTACACTAGAGATTTGAATCAAATACCAACTTTTACCTTAAGTCATTTTAGGATAGATTCAGCACAATTAAATATGGCAAATACTTAAGTGTGCCAAATTTGTATGAAAAATAAGGCCAGTCACCAGAAGAATTTTGAAAAATGAATAAAATGTACTCACTGTCTTCAATGGGGCAGGGACCTTTATTCTACTTATACAAATTAAACAGAGACAATAACTTTAATACAAGGCCAAATATATGTGCTATAAAAAGATAATATAATCAAAGTGCTATGCAGGTTCTAAGAGATCAGAGAAGGCATGACTACAGAGAGTGCTTTTGACTGCAAAGTACTATGCAGGTTCCAGAGGCAGCTGTAGTCTTAAGAGCTCAATAGATTTTAACTGGGATTGAGTTAATCCAATGAGACATTACTAAATGTTAATGTGGTGACTAGAAGAAGCATCTTTTTCCCTGTTATTATTCACTGACTGTGTCCAACATAGCCCATAAATCATATGCAAACCCTTTAAAAATATAGGATTGGAATTCTCTCTCCCTTTTGCCTACTGGCAGTCCTATCTCTCACAATAAAAAGCTTTGTATGCCAGATAATGTCATTATTAGTTCATATGTAATTGGGAAATGGAGAAATATGTCAAAATAATTAAGAAATTACATTTGCTCATTATTTTTCCCAGCACACTTACATTTTGAGCAATCAGGGGCAAACCTTCTCACAATTAAATAGAAAAATCCTATCTAATAAAAGAGTAATATGCAAATTAACCATCACTCACCACACTCACAAACCATGCCCACCAGCCAATAAGGAGCGAGTATGCAAATTAACCCAAGATGGCTGCGAACAGGAGGCTTGGGTTGCCCCCCGGCGATGGAGGAAGCCACACTTTCCACACACTCTGGCCAGCCCAGGCCTCCACTCAAGGCTACAAAGTTTCAATTATAGAAGATAAATAAATCCCAACAAAAATGACTGCGACCACGGAGCAAGAAGAAGGCTTGGCTCTGCTCAAGGCTAAAAAGTTTCAATTATAGAAGATAAATAAATCCCAGATTCCAGGGCCTCTGGTTGGGTTGCCAGGGGGCGTGGCCGGCCTGCAAACCACCACAGGCCCCTCGCCCAGGCTGCCCCATGCCCCAAGGGAACCCCCACCCTGATCCAGGACACCCTTCAGGGCAAACCAGCTGGCCCCCACTCCTGCACCATGCCTCCATCCTAATAAAAGAGTAATATGCAAATTGACCATCACTCCAACACACAAGATGGCTGCCCCTATATGGCCAAAGATCCTGCCCCCATGTGGTCACTAGATGGCTGCCACAAGATGGCCAGCAGGGGAGGGCAGTTGGGAGGGACCAGGCCTGCAAGGGAGGGCAGTTGGGGGCAATCAAGCCTGCAGGGGAGGGCAGTTGGGGGGGACCAGGCCTGCAGAGGAGGGAAGTTGGGGGCAACCGGGCCTGCAGGGAAGGGCAGTTGGGGGGGACCCAGGCCTGCAGGGGAGAGCAGTTGCGGGGGGTGGGGGGACCAGGCCTGCAGGGAAGGGCAGTTGGGGGGGACAAGGCTTGCAGGGGAGGGCAGTTAGGGGTGACCAGGCTGGCAGGGGAGCAGTTAGGCATCAATCAGGCTGGCAGTGGAGTGGTTAGGGGGTGATCAGGCTGGCAGGCAGAAGTGGTTAGGGGCAATCAGGAAGGCAGGCAGGCAAGCAGTTGGGAGCCAGCAGTCCTGGATTGTGAGAGGGATGTCTGACTGCCCGTTTAGGCCCAATCCTAGGATCGGGCCTAAACGGGCAATCGGATATCCCTCGAGGGGTCCCAGATTGGAGAGGATGCAGGCTGGGCTGAGGGACACACACCCCCCCGTGCACGAATTTCATGCACCGGGCCTCTAGTTTAGCACATAAAGACCTTGAGGGAAAAAACAAATTCTTTAGGAGTGCTTTCCTTTAATGCAAATAAAGTCTTGTTTAGTGGCTTCAAGAACCTTTCAGTTTTTCTTATATGGTAAAGCTGCAATGTAAATGAAGGTGTGAAATAATTTTCCTGTGTGTGGTGGAGGAAACTGATAAAGAAGGCTAAATTCTGGGCCAGATTTTCAATTTTGATGAAACTGCTTTTAATTAGAAGCTATCAAGGATCTATATGTCCAAGGAGGAAGCACATACTCCAGGATTAAATAAAACCCATATCCAATTAAAGTGTTTTAGTAGCCACATTAAAAAAATAAAAAAGAAACAGGTGAGATGATGTAATTAATACAAAAACTATTAATGATATATATTTTACATTACTTTTTCATACTAAGTCTTTTCTTTTTAATCCTCACTGGAGGGTATGTTGTTTTTAAATTGACTTTTAGTTTTTAAATTGACTTTTAGAGAGCGAGGAAGGGAGAGAGAGAACCATCGATCAGTTGCCTCCCTATGCGCCACAATCCCCTTAACCGAGGTATGTGCCCTGACAGGAATTGAACCCGCAATCTTTTTGGTGTACAAAATAACACTCCAACCAACTGAGCCACCCAGCCAGCGTCACACTAACTCTTTGAAATCCAGTGTATGTTTTATACTTACAGCACAGCTCTATTTGGATTAGCACATGTAAATGCTTAATAGCCACACACAGCTAGTGGCTAACATATTAGACAGTATGGCTCTCTAAAGGATGTTGTTGAGTAAAAATGACTTTGGAGATTTAACTATGTAGTGTTTTTTTTTTTTTTAATTAGCATAGTAACTTTTATGGTCCTCAAGTAACAAAGTTGCATAGGTTTCAAATTATCTGCTCCTAACCCTATACAGTATTTCCCATATCCCTGCTATTCTTAGTGCACCATATTAAAGAATGTATCTGTTTTCCCTATACATACTTTTCTAGCCTTCCTCAAAGTTGTGGGTAGCCAAGCAACATAGTGTTGAACAATGAGATGTAAAGGGAAGTCTGTTATATCATATGGAATGATAAAGAGAGGCCACAAAGAAAAAGCTTTCTTTTTCTTCACCTATAGCTCTTCTTCCTTTTTGTTTGGAACATTTCGTATGAGAACATAATGTTTGGAGCTTTGGCAGCCATCCTGTGACTATGACAGAAGACTCGTCAATACACTGAGGATGGCAGAGAAAAAAGGCACCTTTCCTTATCCTATATAATAAAGAGGTAATATGCAAATTAACCCTCACACTCTCACTAAATGGCTGCCTACAACCAGGCCGGCAGGGGGGTTAGTGAGAGATGACCAAACAACTGAACAAGCAGGCTGCGTGGGGTGACCAGGCCGGTGGCGGTGGGGGGGGGGGAGCGTGAGGGGCGACCAGGCTGGCGGGGGGGGGGCAATTGGGGGCGGCCAGGTCAGCAGAGGGGGGCAGTTGGGGGTGACCAGGTTGGCAGGAGGGGCAGTAAGAGGTGAGCAGACTGGCGTGGGGGGGGGGGAACATTTGGGGACAACCAGGCCGGTGGGGGGCAGTTGGGAGTGACAAGGCCGGCATGGGGGGCAATAAGGGGTGACCAGGCCGGCAGGGAGGGGGCAGTTGGGGGTGACCTGGCCGGCAGGCAGGTGAGCCATTAGGAGCCAGTGGTCCAGGATTGTGAGAGGAATGTCCGACAGCCGGTTTAGGCCCGATCCCCTAAACTGGCAGTTGGACATCCCTTGTGGGGTCCCGGATTGGAGAGGATGCAGGCTGGGCTGAGGGGAACCTTCCCCCGCCACCCGCTCCTACACCCCCTAGGCACGAATTTTGTGCACCGGGCCTCTAGTCAGAGATATAATTGTAATGAAAAGCCAGCCACACAAAGGTGGGGATGGGAGGGAGAAGGGGTGGGGATGGGGCAGAATTAGCACAAGGAAAAGTGCTTCAGCAGAGATGCCCTCAGTGGGTATTGCTTAACATTCACAACCAGAGTTTACGCTTTTTTTTCTCTTACCCTCACCCCACCCCCTTGTTGAGGATTCCCTTCTATCTGATTGAAACATTCCTTCTTAAGGCATAACAAGAGTGCTGGAGTTACTTCCAACACTTAAAAGAGTGCAGAGCTAGAAGCAGCAATTTGGCCTTAATATATGTGTTTAACACTTTTTAAAATTAAAATGATCTATTATCTATTAGAAATAAAGTTATCTGTCATGAAAAAAAGGTTTCTATTATTTACTTAGTAATATTATATTGTGTTGATTCAACCACTTTTAGGTAGTTGGTAATACATATCAGATTGTTATTTGTCTTGGGGTCAGAATAATTCAAGAACCCAGACTGACACAAATATGTTGATACAAATGGCAGCAGTTTTTCATTGCTTTACAATGTCAGGGTAATCATGAGAGAGCATGCCCAGACACTGCTAAAGAAATGGTGTGGATAGTTTTCTCAGCTACTGATTGTGGACATTTTTCTAACTATTATTTCCTGAGTGATATGACAAACAATGGGAAACCAACCCAGTAGTGTTTCTTTTACTCATCAAACAATTGCTTTTTTTTTTTTCAGTGAACAGAGATGAAGTTTTATTTAACTACTTACCAGTCTTACATTATCATTTTCATCACAATCCTCTCAAGGGAGTCACAATTCTTTATCAACTCATCATTCAATCCCCCTACTTAATTTTTTATTGAGCCATCTCATCATATGCATTAAAAGTACTCAGCTGTTGCTCTGGCCAGTGTGGCTCAGTTGGTTGTGGCATTGCCCAGTCCTCCCATACACTGAAAGGTTGTGGGTTCGGTTCCTGCTCAGGTCACACACTTAGGTTTCCCTTCAATCCCATCAGGATGCTGATGTTTCTCTCTCCACACCCTCCCTTCCCTTCCCCTTTCTAAAATCAGTATGTCCTCTGGTGAAGGTTAAAAAAGTAGTCAGTTGTTGATTACCTTGACAAAGTGAGCCATTTTTTAAGAGTCTTAATCATCAGTGTGAATAAGGAGTCAACTCACCTTAATTTTGCTTAATATGTATGGACCAGAAGGCTAGTCATGACGAAAATGTCAATTCAACCTTGGCTTAGAAAATTGGTTACCACCTTACCTCAACCAAATGAATGTACCTCCAGAAAATGAAGCAAGTAAAGTCACTTCTGACTTTGGTACAAATTTGCCTTAAAAGGTAAGTATCCAAATTGCTAGATTTACTAAATTTTACTATCTTATTGAATATGGTACGAAAAATCCAGAGGCTGTATTATTTTTAGATGAAAGCTCACTGTGAATGATGCTGAAAGCGTGCAAAGCCTAAGAAATTTGGCCCCACCTCACAGGACTATACATTTTCTCTACTTAACGTCATGCTCCCTAAACATCTCACCTTCTGTTGCAAATGCAAGTCTTCAAATGCATCATTTAAAACCTGACAAATAGAATCCGATAAAATTGCCAAACTGTGAACACCTATACTTTCACCTAACTCTAAGATAAAGATCCAGGTTTAGCTGAACCTACTTAAGGTTCTTTTTGAGAACATTAAAATGCACCATTAGAAACTTTTCCATGAATATATTTTTTAAAAACCAGCTTGCCTGCCTTTCTTATTAGTGCATCCGGTCATATGTGTAACACATACTGGTAGTTTCATCCTATCTTCTTGTTTTGTATCCCAGCCTTCTAAGCCACCTGAAACTGTCTTTGAAGGGAACTTAAAACCATTTTTCAAAATTTGCTTCTTGGTTTGTGCTTTTTCTGGCGATTGCTTCTTTTTAGTTTCAAAATTTGCATGGCTGCCTTTTTGACCTGCCTTCAAGAGTCAGTCTTTAAATCAGGCAGATATTGCTCGAGGTTGGCCTCAGGTTGAGGCGTATTTGCATCTTTTCCATCACAGAGTCTAAGTTTTAAGAAGGCCCCTGCCTACTGCCTCGGCTTCTGGGTTTACTTTGCCGCTTATCACTTCTGCGTGACGGGGAGGGCGGTGCTATCCTCTCCGTTAAATTCATGATAAACATCTTGCACGACAGGTCTGACGGGGCAACGCTTTCTGAGAGCTCCGAGCTTTCGTTACCGTTCGTATTTTCATTGGCTTCAGGTTTTACACAGAAATTGCCCTGTTCCTAACCTCCAAGCCGTGTTCCCGGCTGAAAACGTAATTTTCATCACGAGTTACCCATCAAAACGGTGAACGCCCGAAGCCCGGAGAGCGGGACCGAGCCGGAGGCCGGCTTCGTAAACAAACTCCTGCGCAGGCGCAACGGCAGCAGCAGGTTAAACGGGTTGGTCGGTAGCCAACGGGACTTTTCGTCTAGCGAAAAGTGCAGAAACAAAACACTGCGCCCTGAGGTGGTAGCCTGGTTGGCTTCTTTTTTTTTTTTTTTTTTTTTTTCATACTCCTAGCTTTTGTCTCTGAAGAACTTGTGCAGCCCGGGGGGCCTCGGAGAAAAGTCCTCGGCCCCAGAGAACTGCCGCTAGTTACACAACCTCATTTGTTCTCGCCGCCGACTCTAGGTCTTTTTTTTTTTTTTTTTACTTGACTGCAGCACTAATCCATCCCCGCTCCATTAAAAAAAAAAAAAAAAAAAAGAGCCTCACAACGCCACCCAAAAACATTTCTACTCTCCGGCTTCCCAAACCACGCGAGATCTGCCAGCGCGAACAGCGCGTTCCCCCCCCCCCCCCCCCCCACCTAAGTGTACGTTTGCGCCTGCGCTGGGCTAATCACTTTGGCGCCAAAAAAATTCAAAACTTTCTGCTGGGTTATGGCCAACCAAATTTGGCCCTCGAGAAAGGTGGGTCACGTAGCTCCGATGGCTGCAAGCACACCACACGACATTCTCCCGAGATTTTGCAGCCACAACCCTACGTGCCTGTAGGGTCGTCCCTGCTTCCCGCGTTTTTGTGTGGCCGTGAACGCGGTGGGAGAGCGGGAAGTTACAGCCGATCCGGCAGGGAAGGAGTGGGAGTGGCAGAGCCGATCAGAGGGTTGTAAAATAAGGGGGATGAGTTGTATGAGTGCTTGGAAAGATACCTGGAAGCGACAAAGGAATACATTTGAGGGACCAACATATATATATATATATATATATATATGTATATTTATATATATATATATAATTTTATTTTCTTTCTGGAGAACAAGAAAGGATGTCAGTGTGAACTAATGTAATGCAGGGGGAAGGAGATGCGAAAAATTCAGAGGTAAATTAAGGCAGTAACTATACAGCACAACGAAGAGGTGAGACTAGAAAGATAAAACTGTTGGCCATAGAGGAGGTTTTCTTAAAACAGTGTAAATCTATCACACATTTAGTCCATGATGGGTAAAATGAAAATTGAGAAATCCTAAGTGAGTGAAGCAAGGAGGATTCTAGAAGCCATAGTCCTGGGCAAGCTCTGTGGTTGAGATTAGGAAGAAGAGTTAGGGTAACAGGAGTCAGGAACTTGGGAACTGTTTTGAGAGAACTGACTAATCTGACCTCTTTCTCTCCCAGGAACATGCGACACCTGCACAAGCACTGGATTTTGTCCTGCAGCATCGTAAAGGTACAACCCAACACCTGGAGCGTTCTCTCTCACTGAGGCTCTTGGGCCCTACCACCTTCCACAAACCCCATACCTCAGCCAGAATGAAATGTGCATTATAGGGAGTTAAATTGTTGGAATTTGGCTACGAAGTTACTTAGATGTACTACTGGCACATTACAAAAGTATGTACTTCTAGCCTCTAGCTTCCCAGGTCACTAGCTATTAGTCCCATGTTGATATTGGCAGCAGTCTTAGGCAGTTTAGCCAGTATATTTTGATTCTTTGTGTACCGCCTGGAGAACAAGGCAGAGGATGCTGATGGAGTATATCATTTTACTAGACCAGCAAAGAAATGACTTGTAGGTAAGCATTATATCCTCAGGACTTAAGGTAGCAGGTATAGCATGGACATCCATCAGTAAAGACCCAGACATGGTAGTCCCTTATCAATACGTTCTCCTTGGAGCACTTCATTTCACTTTGGCAGCCTGCGGTATAGCTTAGCAGCTGTTCTGTCTGTGTGGAGTTCATGGGAAAATGTTGCAGGAAAAATCCATGGATACAATAGGATAGGATTTCGGGGTTGAAGCTAACTTCGGTTTCTTGTTCTAGGGAGTGGGATTATCCAGCTATAAGAGGCATGGCATCTCAGTATGGTGTCACAGTAAGTGTGTGGATTTGGGAATCAGACCTGGGGTTTGAGTCCACCTGTATTTAGAGAGCCTTAACCTTTTGCACTCGGATGTCGAGTGTGACTCGACACGGTTAGCATTAAATCCCGAGTAGAATAAAGGAATCGAGAAAAAAGCAAGCGAGTGCAAAGGGTTAAGGTAAATCCTAGACCTTGCCAGCATATTAGTATCACCTGGAGAGCTTTTAAAAACCCTAATGCCCAGGCTTCACCCTAAACCAATTAAAAAAGAATTTCTGGGTGTGGATTCCAGAGATCAGTATGGGTTTTTGTTTGGTTGTTGTTTGGTTAGTTTTTGATCAGTATGTCTTAAAGCTCTTCATTTTGCTACTAAGAAACCACTGCTTTAAGAGTTCCCTCTAGAAGAAGGAGGAAAGAAATTAGACCTGTGGTGTAAGACCACCTGATCTGGATAGCTATGTATTTGAAAAAGTCTGGAGAAATAAAGGCTAGAGTTTGAGATGGGCAGACGAATAGGGCATAGTAAGCTACTAGTATGTTCAGAAAACAGACCACTATGGTAAGAATGTGGTGAGCATCCTAATTTTGGAAAGGTCAGTGGTGAAGTCATTAATACTGGTCCCAGGAATATATAGGATTTGTTGTAAAATTGGGGAATTTGAGCCTCCTAAGCTGGTCCTTTGACCTAGCACAGGCAACACAGATAATGATGTCTTTATTGCTCTGCCACTTGGTGAATCTTGGGCTATCAGCAGGCCTAAAGGCAGTGGAGGGGTGGAGTGAACTTTTACAGCCCGCTCTGCTCCGTTGTTTGGGGAGGAGCATCAAGGCATCGCTGAAGTGTACGCATGTGGATGCTCTTCTCCAGTGGGTCCGTGCCTGTGGGAAAGCATGCGCAGCAGGCCATTGATGATGAAGCCCCTTCTCATAGCCTATCAGGTTGGTGTAGCTGCCCTAACCACCCAAGTAGTGGTGTTGGTACTAACATGAGAAAGGTGAGGTTCAAGTCTGTTTTTGTAGCCTTTTAATGAATTGGGAATCATTTGGAATAAGAGGGATGGCATGGAATTTGAGCTTGTAAGGACAAGGTACTTTCTGGAAGAACAACTCTGGTTTCTAGGAATATAAGTGATTCAGTAGTTGAAACCACCTACTCCTTCAGTCATTGGATATCAAGACCCATATGGGGCAGTAATGGCCAGGAAATCTGCTGCATAGGGTAACCTTTCTTTACTTGGACCCCTCTTCTTGAGAAGCACATTAGTTTGTTTATGCAGGCGTCCTCAAACTACGGCCCGCGGGCCACATGTGGGTGTTTTTGCCGTTTTGTTTTTTTTACTTCAAAATAAGATATGTGCAGTGTGCATAGGGATTTGTTCATAGTTGTTTTTTTTAATCTATAGTCCAGCCCTTCAGAGGTCTGAGGGACAGTGAACTGGCCCCCTGTTTAAAAAGTTTGAGGACCCCTGATTAAGAGAATTGGTTAAATGGCGAAACATTGTCTCCTTGGTAAGGAGGCAAGGGATACAGAGACTGTGCGGGGGTCAATAATTAGAACTTATGAAGTAGGTGAATATTAGATCATGCAGAAATGAGGAATGGAGTCAGGTAGAAGGATAGGAGACTCGGGATGAGGAGGGAAGCAATTGAAAGTTAGAAATAGAAAAATCCCAAGTGGTGACACTTTAGTTAAGCTGTTATAAAAGTATGTTAAAATGGGAGTGCTGCCCTGGCTGGTTTGGATCAGTGGATAGAGCATCCCCTATTGGGGATGTGCCCGCAACCAAGGTACATGCCCTTGACCAGAATCGAACCTGGGACCTTTCAGTCCTCAGGCTGATGCTCTATCCACTGAGCCAAACCAGTTAGGGCGGGACTGCCCAAATTTTCATTCAGGCTTGGGAGAAGAAAACCCCCCTAGAAAGGGTACTCACAGTGGAAAATAAAAATTAAGTTGTTTTAAGTTAGTCTGAAGTCATGCTTGTTCAAGGTGCTGGAACGCTATTGTTGATCACCCGCTTTGTTTTTCATATCTTAAAGGTATAAAGATAAATTGGGTGACATTCCTCCCTACAAGAATCTATGAACACAATGCAATATGATATATGCGATTACAGAAGTAATATGTGTGAAAATTAAAGAAGTTCTATAGTAAAAAAAGGTGTAACTTATTTTGGAGGGGGTAGGGTGAAGAGGGACATAGAACCACAGAAAAGATGAAACCCACCTGGCTTTAAGAGAGGAATAGATGTTCCCAAGGAGGACAAGGCAGAGGAAACCATGTGTCAAACCTAAGCTGTGGAAGCATGAAACAGCATGGTGTACATGTGGGTAACCTTCAGTGGAAAGGGCCTGCATATCCAGGTGGGTCATTAAAATGGAGGCCCTAGGTATTGTGGCGGTTTCCAGTGGGGCTGTTGGCAGTCACACCAGTGGAAAGTTAATGGGATTTTATTTTATATTTTTAAAAACATTTATATTGCTTTCTGAGAGGGAGGGAGAGATAGAAACAAGATTAGAGAGAATCATTGATTGGCTGCCTCCTGCACACCCCACACTGGGAATCAAGCCTACAACCAGAGCATATGGCCTGACCGGGAACCAACCATGACCTCCTGGTTCTTAGGCTGATGCCCAACCACTGAGCAACACCGGCCAGGCCAAGTTAATGGAATGGAATTTTAAACACACACACAGACACACACACACACACACACACACACACACACACACACACACAAATACCAGTCATTTCCTCCATCAGTCATTTCCTTCCACTCCTTGCCCTTCCCTTTTATAAAATTTGCTAATTTGTTAGGGAGTGCTAAGAGGGTAGTACATGAACTCTTCTAAATTAGCGCCCACAGCCAAAACCGGTTTGGCTCAGTGGATAGAGCGTCGGCCTGCGGACTGAAAGGTCCCAGGTTCGATTCCGGTCAAGGGCATGTACCTTGGTTGCGGGCACATCCCCAGTAGGGGTTGTGCAAGAGGCAGCTGATCGATGTTTCTCTATCATCGATGTTTCTAGCTCTCTATCCCTCTCTCTTCCTCTCTGTAAAAAATCAATAAAATATATTTAAAAAATAAAAAATAAAAAAAATAAATTAGCGCCCACAGCTTATTGGATCTGGCTCTATTCTGACTTAAGCTGAGTCAATCTGCCTCCTAAGAATTTAGATCAGAACATTGAGAGACTAGGTCTTATTCCGCCCCCCCCCCCATCTTTATTGAAGTATGATTAAAAAATAAAAATTATATATATTTAAGGTGTACAATGTTATGTTTGGATAGACCTATACATTGTGAAATGATTACAATAATCAACTAACTAACATAGCCGTATCACATAGTTACCATTTTCTTGTGTGTTGTGGGGACAACACTTAAAATCTACTCTCTTAGCAAATTCAAGAACACAATACATTATTATTAACTACTAGAGGCCTGGTGCACAAATTCGTGCATGGGTGGGGTCCCCAGGGTGGTGGTGGTGGGGGGCGGCCGGGACGCGATTGGCCCTCTGTGCAGGTGGTGGGATGTCCTTGCCAGCCCGGGATTCGGATCCATCCTGCTGACATTCTCGCAGGTTGTCGGGACCCACCTGGCAGCTGCTTTTATATTGTTTCTTCCTTGCAGAGCGTCTAGGGAGGGGAAGCGGCTGTGGTGCCTGAGGCCGACTTCCAGGAGGCTGGCGGCGCTGGTCTGTTGGTGTCTGGCCCGTTCTCTGGAGATTGGACCTGTAAGACTACTGAGGGAGTGAGTGGCTGCAGCTGGGGTGGCCCCACCAGGACGGGTTGGTCCGCTGAGCAGCGCTCCCGCTGTGGGAGCGCACTGACCACCAGGGGGCAGCTCCTGCGTTGAGTGTCTTCTCCCTGGTGGTCAGTGTGCATCATAGTCCGGTCATTCTGGTCTTTCCGGTTGTTCTGGTCATTCGGTTGTTTGGTTGCTTAGGCTTTTATATATATAGATAGTCACCATGTTGTACGTTAGGTCTCCAGACCTTATTCAACTTATAACTGAAAGTTTGTATTCTTTAACCAGTTTCTCCCCATTTTCCCCTAAGCCCCTGGTAATCATAACCATTCTATGTTACTATGAATTTGATTTTTTTTAGATTCCACTTGTAGGTGAGATAATTATCTTCCTGTGTCTGGTTTATTTCACTTAGTATAATCCCCTACAGCAGTGGTTCTCAACCTTTCTAATGCCGCGACCCTTTAATACAGTTCCTCATGTTGTGTAAATATCTGTGTTTTCCGATGGTCTTAGGCGACCCTGCTAGCAGTTCTCAACCTGTGGGTCGCGACAGATATCGGAAAACACAGATATTTACATTACGATTCATTAACAGTAGCAAAATTGCAGTTATGAAGTAGCAACGAAAATAATTAATGGTTGGGGGTCACCACAACATGAGGAACTGTATTAAAGGGTCGCGGCATTAGAAAGGTTGAGAACCACTGCCCTACAGGTTCATCCATGTTGTCACAAATGGCAGGATTTCCTTCTTTGTTAAAGCTGAATAATATTCCAGTGTGTGTGTGTGTGTGTCACATTTTCTTTATCTATCTGTCCATCGACAGAAACTTAGGTTGTTTCCATATCCTAGCTACTGTGAATGATGCTGCAATGAACATGGGAGTGAGATGTCTCTTTGAGATAGATTTCAGTTCCTTTGGATGTAGACCCAGAGGGGGTTGCTGGATCATATGGTAGTTCTATTTTTAATTGAGACTAACTCATTTAGATAAAAGCGTTGAACTTATAAGGTCACGTAAATTTCAGAGCCAAAGTTGCCATTTGGGGCTTCCATTTGGGGGCAGCAATGCAGTGTAAAGCAGAATGAGCTGATGTCTAAGAGAAGCAGAGAGAACAGGAGACAATAGACCTTGAAGGCCAGAGAGAAAGAGAGGGAGTCAGTGGCTGTCTCGGTGCTGACAGCTTTCTGATTCCTTATTTCAGTCCACTTACCACTTCATGTTCTTGAGTTCCCTGCAGTTCTTCTGAGTTTTTATAATAAACCCCCCTCGACCTAAGTGGTTTCCTTTCTTCCTTTCCCTTTTTTCCTCATATTGGTCGCTGAGGCTTTTATATATATAGATAGTCACCATGTTGTACATTAGGTCTCCAGACCTTATTCAACTTATAACTGAAAGTTTGTATTCTTTAACCAGTATCTCCCCATTTCCCCCCAAGCCCCTGGTAACCACCATATTGGTCACTTAGGCTTTTATATATATAGTTAGTCACCATGTTGTACATTAGGTCTCCAGACCTTATTCAACTTATAACTGAAAGTTTGTATTCTTTAACCAGTATCTCCCCATTTCCCCCCAAGCTCCTGTTAACCATCAACGTGCTTAATTCTTTTCTCCCCTTCCTCCTATTCTCAGCCTAATAAAATCACACACCTTCCACATCTGGAACACACACATATATACCAGAGACACTTATTTAATACACTACAGCTCAAATAAGCCCAGAAAAAGGAGGTTTCTTATTTTTTTCTAGACTTTAACCTGTGTATTAGTTTTCTATTACTGCATAATAAAATGCCCCAAAACTTAGTCACTTAAAACAATAATAAACATTATCTCATAATTTCTGTGGGTCAAGAATTTGGGAGCAGCTTAGCCGGGCAGTTCTGGGATGGTAGCCAGTCAGTAGCCTAGGGCTGGAGGATCTGCTGCCAGGACGGCTCACTCACCTTGGTGGCCAGTTGGTACTGGTTGGCGAGAGGCTTTAGTTTTCCGCACGTGGGCCCCTTCCCAGGGTGGCTTGAGTGTCCTTATGACGTGGCGGCCGGCTCCTCCCAGAATGAGTAATCCAACAGGAGGAAACAATCCTTGTTAGGATCTAGCGTCAGAAGTTACAGAGCCCAGCTGGCGTGGCTCAGTGGTTGAGCATCGACCTGTGAACCTGGAGATCACAGTTCCATTCCCAGTCAGGGCACAGGCCCGGTTGCGGGCTTGACCCCCAGTGTGGGGCATGCAGGAAGCAGCCGATAAATGATTCTCTCTCATCATTGGTGTTTCTGTCTCTCTCTCCCTCTCCCTTCCTCTCTGAAATCAATAAAAATATTTTTTTAGGGGAAAAAAAAAAGAAGTTACAGAGACCCACTTCTGCCCCGTTCTTTTTATCAGAAACAGGTTACTAAGTCTGGCCCATATTCAAGGGGAGGACTATTAAGTGTCACCATTTAAAGGGACACATATCAAATACTTTGTGGACATATTTTGAAACCACCACAACTGTTAGGTTACAGGGGGTTGGGGGGAAAGCACCCAATCCCATTTTAAATACACATAGTTCAATTTAATTTCATTATTTAAATGGTTCCTTTAGATAAAAATGTTTTATCTTTCGTAATGCCTCCCAGGGAGGTCCTGTCGTCTCTGAAGATAACATCCATTTGTATGGGGGATAGGAGGGCTAATGTGCACATCCTTGTGGCATGGGTGAGAGAAAGGGCATCTCCTGACTTCGTTCAGGACCTGGCAGGTTTCCGGCATGATATCCCTTGTCAGCTGATCTCTGGCGAGCCTGTTAGCCTGTGATGCTAAAGCCTGAAGCTGGTGAAGTCATGGCCCATTTTTGTCTTCAGTCTCCTAGGGAGTATTGGTCAGCTCCCCTTGCAGACTCAACTTCCCCTTGGCCCTTGCTATGGAGTCACCTTGCCTGGCCATGGCAGGCCCCCTGGCTGTTAGTTCAGCAGTGCTTAAGGGAACAGGGAAGGCTTGGGATACTTGACTGCTCTATATCTGCCTGACTGTGCTGTTGGGGACTTACCACTGGCCAGAACAGCCATGGCAAGTGCAAGGAATGAGGTGAGGGGCCTGGACAGTGGTCTCAGAAGGAAAGCAGAGGCAGAGATCCCTTGCCCCGAGTGCTCCTCTCAACATGGGGGCAATTCAGTATGGTATGTAAGCCCCCTAACGACCCAGTCCTAGTCTCTGGAACTTGTGAATGTGTTACCTTACGGGGCAAAAGGGATTTTGTAGATATGATTAAATTAAGGGCCTTGAGAAGGGAGAGTAACCTGGATTATCTGGGTGGGTCTAATCTAATGACACGGGTTCTTAAAAGAAGCTTTCTTCGGTCCAAGTCAAAGGGAGATGTGACTATGGAATAATGGTTAGAGAGATACAAAGTTGGTCGTGAGGATCGAGTAAGGGGGCTATGAGCCAAGGAAAGTGGTGGCTGGAAAGGCAAGGAAATAGATTTTCTCTTGATAGCCTCTAGAAATGAACACAGCCCTACCGTCACCATCATTTTAGCCCAGTAACACACAGTTCAAACCTGCAGAACTGTGAGGTAGTACATTTATGTTGTTTTAAGCCACTGCACTTGCGGTAATTTGTTCCAGCCACAATGGAAAATGAATACACTCATATCCAACTTTGGCCTAGAGAGAGTCAGGCCCAGTGACTGACTGTCTGGGTTCTCCTTTATCTCTCTCTCTCTTTGTCACTAAACCTGAAAGCCAGAGGACAGACACACTTTCCATGTCCTGCTCCATCAGAGAGCAGTATTTTTTACTTTTTCATCTTCATTTAGACATTAAAGTACAATAAACTCATATGCTCTTCACCTAGATTCACTATTTGTTAATGTGTTGTCCTATTTCCTTTCCGTGTGTGTGTGTGTGTGTGTGTGTGTGTGTGTATTTGTTGTTCAAGTATTTGAAGGTAAGTTGCTTGTGGAAGTTGAGGATCAAGAAATTAGCTCCCATAAAACTGTCTGCATGCTCTAGGACCCCTTGGAAGTTTTTACTTGGCCCAGTCTGAAGACCTATTCTACCGGACTGAACACTCTGAGTAACCTCTGGTTGATGACAAGGGAAGGCAGAAATAAAGGAACTTCAAGAATGGCTTCCAAAACAGTAGCCTGGATTCGAAGCTTGTTGTCTTGATGCACATTCCTAGTTTGAATTTCAGAAGGTGAATATTCCTTCTTTCCATTCCTTTTATAAGTTCTAAATGGTGCCGTACTTCCTATTCCTAGGGCAGATTGATTCTGTAGGGAGAGGAATAAAAATCATGCAAATTATTTTCAAAATAACACTCCACCACACAAGTATTGTAGGATTTTATGGGTTTGGATGAAAGACAACTGTCTCTTTATCTTCTTCCAAATGGCTAGGAATATGTTTGGTGATTACAAAGTTAATATTTTTTAACAGAATTAGTATTTACTCAACATGCTTTCTAGTAATTATTAATAATATTCTGATTCCTTTTAAAATTACTTTAATTATTATTTTTTCCTTTTTAAAAATTATTTTATCATTAAGCCATGATGTACACATACAATCACCCTAAAAGGAATTAATAATTTAGCCTCTTTTTTTTTGTCTCGAATAATTTAAAGCAATCTTTTTTATTTCTTTTGTCAAAGGGCCATAGTAATGAATCCTGTAACATTAATTTGACAAGTTATTTTGGACTAGCCTAAGACTCATGATACAGACTAGTATAATATAATGTGCCTGACCTGGAGTCAAGGTTAGTTTCAAATCCTAGTTCCCACACTAACTAGCTGTGCAGTTTGGGGCACATTACTTACCTTCTCTAAGCCTTGGTTTACTCATCTGTCTCATAGTTTGATAGGATTCAATGACGTTATGTCCTGAATACCTGACACACGATAAATGTGAGCTATTTTTATTGTTTTTGTTGTTGTTATTGACTAATAGGAGAGATAATAGTCAAGTCACCAGTCTGCTGGTTTTCTAACAGTTTCTTCAAACATGTATCAGCTTTCCTGATAAGTGAATTTTCTGAAAGTGGCAGTTGAATTTCTCTATGAGTCTATAAGAGAAAAACTAGAATTAACCTGACTCTTCTAAAATAAAAGGAGTAAATATGTCTTAAGCTGTGGATATTGAGTCAGTAAGGAATTTCAATTTCTTCACTTGATCTTAGCCAAAAAGCGGAACTTCAGTTTCTTGAAATCATACTCCAGCTCCCCTGAGCTACCTCCTTTCTCACAGTTCGCATTTCAGCACATTGTAAGTCAGAACTTCTCCCCAAACATAAACATTCAGAATGGCCATAGTTAGGATTCTGAGTTTAAAATAATCAGTTATATGCCAGCCTTAGGAGACAAATATATAACTGGTTTACATTTCTGATTTGGGTAGCCCAAACGTTATCCAAGGAATTAACCTTATTAATCAAATTTATTTTTATTAAAAATAGTTTAGCAGCTCACATGAAAATATATTTATCTTTGCTCCTGTAAAATTGTAACGCATTTAAAAATTGTTCCTAGTGTCAAACATCAGGTGTGGACCTCAAGCATCTCCTAGTGAAGGCTGTAGGTCTTTGATGAATGGCTCCACAAAAGTCAGAAGTCCCAGCCTGAAGAGAAATACGTTTCTCATGTTCTTTCCACCACTTGGTGATGGCACTCCACAGTCATTCTATGAAGCTGGCATTTTCATTCAGTTGCAACTAAACAGTTTTTTTTTTTTTTAAATTGATTTTTAGAGAAAGAGGGAGAGTGAGAGAAACATTGGTGTGAGAATGGCCTCCCTACAGGGGAACAAGCCTCAAACCCAGGCATGTGCCTAGAACCTGAATCGAACCAGCAACGCTTCAGTGCACTAGACAGTGCCCAACCAACTTAGCTACACCAGCCAAGGCACACCTACACAGATTTTTAAGGAAAGAAGCTGTAGGGGATGGAGGGAGTTACCATCGCAGTGTCCACACAAATTCCTAGAATCCTTTCAAGATTTAGGGGTCAGCAACAATTCAGTAAGGTAAGGGCCCATTAAGTAAGTTTGGCTCTGAAAATGCTAATTGAAAATCCTCCTCAGCAATTCAGCCCCTTTCCTTCTGCTTTTCTGTAGCCAGCTGGGTCCCATGGTGACCGTTTCTGAAAGAAATCATCCCCTTCAGCAGTTACCTAGCACCATGGCAACGGAGACGTCAGCAAAGCAGGATAGACCACGGAACAAAACAGCTCCTACCAGGCTTCCTCCCTGCTACTCTAATTCAGCCCTGTCTGAGGCCTAGGGATGAGGTTAAAGACGTGCAGACATCCTCACTCAAGAAATCCTATGTATTTCTGTGATTTTTCCGTGAGCATAGACATATGGGCGTATAGTAAATTGTGTTATGAGAATCCCTCCAAAACATCGAGCATATTTAAAGGGTGGGGATAGATTGTGGGAGAACAAGGAGGTAGATATGGAATGCCCTTTGGGTTTAATGTTATATAAAAATTATATTTGTAATTACAAAGTAACCGTAAATAGATAGACAGGGAAACTGGACCCCCAGATATATGGCTTGCCTGATGTCTTTAGGCAAAAGACCTCAGGGAAATATTTTAAAACTATTTTTATTTACTTGAGAATTAAATGAATTAAAAATGGCTTTAGTGAACACGGAAGGGGTTGTAATGCTGTCCGTGGTGCTGAATACTCCATTGTCCCAGATGTGCCAAGGGGGCTCCGGAGGCTGGTTAGGGAACCCCTTGTCATGTTAGGGGACTGATGATAGGAAATACAGGGGCTGGGGAGAAAGCATCATTTCCAACCCTACCTAGCACCTCTGAATGCCCAGAATAAAACGTCCAGATGAGAAAGAAAACAAAAAATTAAGTGGAGAATGCTGAAGGTTTGGATAGTTGAATCTTCCCTTTTCATATGGAGATTTTCAGCCTGAGCCAATCAGGTTGGAGATTTCTGCTGCTTTGCTCCCGAAAGGAAAACTGGGGGGAGGGAGAGAGAAGATGGCCACATTCTCCCCTGGAGCCACATGATCCATTTCCCATGTGACACATTCCAGAGCCTTGGAAAAGAGCAGGGAGGGGCACCCAGAGAGTGGGGCTGGGGGCGGGAAGATGGTTTAACAGTCAACCCTGCACCGCGTCATCTTGTCTCCCTACCAGGAAGCGGGCTGTGAGCCAAGGGAAAGGCAGAGGACAGATATGAATGTGTTCCCAAGCTTTCCTGGTGGCTTATGGCATTCTCCAAACTCCCATGCAAGGGCTATTGCTGACCAAGAAGACCCAAGGAGACTGGCTCTAAGATCAAGTCCGGATGGAGGTATGTGCCAGAGATCCCGCGGTATTGTGGCTGAAATTCGGCTTAGAGAACATAAAACCTTCTTCTTCTTTTTTTTTTTTTCCAGGCAATTTGGGGATCTTGTCTTGGCTAATTGGCTGGTTAGGGGCTTTAGTTTTGTTATGGGTCCAGCAAAGATGCTTAGGTAGTTCTGCAAAATGAATAATTCACCAGAGTAAGTGCCTGTTGAAGAAACAGATGGAAATTCTGTATAGTGGTAATTCATAAAACAAAGCAGTCATTGATGAAAACGATCTTTTTCTTTGAATCCGGGAAGGGGGGAAAAAATGTTACTGAAACCAACTAGATTTCATTGTCACTGAAATAAAATCCTATTTCATCCC
The DNA here is from genome assembly GCF_027574615.1 of Eptesicus fuscus. Classification (NCBI taxonomy): domain Eukaryota; kingdom Metazoa; phylum Chordata; class Mammalia; order Chiroptera; family Vespertilionidae; genus Eptesicus; species Eptesicus fuscus. The sequence goes on from NC_072479.1 coordinate 83,726,453, forward strand.
TCTCCAGCTGTTTATTCTGTGCTCATGCTCCCAGAGGTTGTTGGCAGTGGCTTCTGGAGATGAGGGGGCAGGCGTGCTGTTTCTTTGTGCTGTGCAATCCACTTCCTCCTGATGTTCCTGACCCAGGGAAACTGGACCCCCAGATATATGGCTGTAATAATGTTTCAGGAGGGCTTGTGACAGTTTCCAGCTCTGGTTCAGGACAGCAGACTGCCACCGAATTTCAAGCCTTACAAAACAGCTACCAAGAGGGCCCCCGTGAAGTTCTCAAAGGAATCTCCCAAAGTTACAGGCTAAAATAATCTGTCATGTATTCAAATCTTGGTATCTTGACCATTTCTACCCAGCATAGAGAAGGAAGCTAACAAGTTTAAATTTTACTTTGTCTATATTTTACAAATACTTACAAAGTTCTTACTATATGTAAGGCATCAGTCTAAGCACGCAAAAATCAATCATGTAATCCACATGATAACCCTCTAGAGGAGGTGTTACTAGTACCCACATTTTGGTGATGAAGAAACTAAGGCACAGCGAGGTTAGGGGACTCTCCCAAGGTTGCACAGCTAGTTAATAGTAGGAACAGGATTTGGATACGCAAGAAACTTGACCCCAGAGTTCATGATCTTAACCATTGAACCATGCTGCTTCTCTGCTTGTGTTATTTCAGATGATGTCAGTAATGGATTTGGTTACAAATTTTGTTCAGTTGATGCTACTAGAAGATTGAATCAGCTTGCCTGGCTAAAACAGATCCCCAGTGAAATCTATATTTAATCTTGAATTATCCCAATAGTCACATTTTGTACCCCCAAATAACCCAGTAAGTAATAGCCTGTTCTTTTCCCCTTGTGCTGTATAGATATCTGGTAGTAAAACACTGTTACTATGGTGACCAAATGATGTCTAAAGGAAAAAAAGAAATCTGGAATTACATCATGGTTGATTTTTAAAAAATCAAACCTAGAAACATTCTTCCATCCAGCCTAAGCATGTTCTCTTTAAAAGCACTTACCCAGGTTCCAATATAACAGATTCAACGCCTATAAAATTATGAACATAAACTATGATATCAAACTGATTAGGTATGTTGCTTTAAAATAATATATTTTAAAACAAGGGAATCGATCTCTCTCTTTGTAAATTATTTTAGGTTTTTAAGGAACAATGAGGAAGTTTTTGTGTGTTTTTTTAACTTCTGGAAATTTCCGAGATACAAGGATTTTCTTCCTTTGGTCTGTGTAGTTTCCCTTCTGGCCCTTATGAAATAAAAGATGACTGATCTCGTTCTTATATGCTGTGGGAAAACTAAGAGAATTTGCTAGGTCAAAGATACTAAGAGGAAGATAAGGGAAAGGAATCTAAAATTTGTAAAATTCTTCACTAAATGAGGTGTTTCCCTTCAGGGTTTCATTGAAGAAACTTTGAAGAGTAATTATGTGCCCTATAGTACTGAACTTTAGTTAGTCCTTTAGATTAAGCCTTTCATCCCTACTGAAATCTACATTTCCCTGGGATAAGTAACACATTCACACTAATCTGGTCAACTGAAGAGAGCTTCTTGTGTCCTTCCATCTTTGGATTGCTAGCACTTAGCACCAGGCCTGGTTTATGGTAAGCTTTCCATATATATTTGCAGATGAAGAATGGGAAGACTCAAGACTGATAACATTCTGCCAGTTTGGGGCCTGGTAGGAGCCATTTTGGGGCCCATGCCTATTTTGTTTTGCATGTGTTTATAGGGAGGATCATGAAGAGATAAATGTGCAGTAGGAAAAAATTATGCCTGAAATTTATGTATGCTATAGTTAGATTGACCCTGGACAATGGCACATTAGAGTTCAAGACATACCTATAAATCCTTTCTTAGAGACTACCAATTCCCCTGGCATCCTATATAATAAAAGGGTAATATGCAAATTGACCCTAATGGTGGACCGACTAGGAAAGACTGGTTACTATGATGCACACTGACCACCAGGGGGCAGATGCTCAACGCAGGAGCTGTCCCCTGGTGGTCAGTGCGCTTCATAAGGGGGAGCTCCGCTCAGCCACAAGCAGGGCTGATGGCTGTGAGCACAGTGGCGGTGGTGGGAGTCTCTGACTGCGGCTTAGGCCTAAGCCATCAGTTGGACATTCCCCAAGGGCTCCTGGGCTACCAGAGGGATGTCCACCTGCCAGCTTAGGACCGATCCCCTGGGGAGTGGGCCTAACCCGGCAGATGGACATCCCCCGAGGGGTCCCGGACTGCGAGAGGGTTCAGGCCGGGCTGAGGGACCCCCCCCCCAACCCGTGTGCACAAATTTTTGTGCACCAGGCCTCTAGAATTATGTATATTTAGAATGAAGTTCTTCTGATATTTTATTTCATTAACTTTTTTGGGTTGACATATGTTAATAAGATTATGTAGGTTTCAAGTATACATTTCTATGATACATCATCTTTATATTGCATTGTGTGCCCACCACCCAAAGTCAAATCATCTTTTGTCACCATATATTTGGCCCCTTTTACCCTTTATCCCCTACCCCCTTCCCTCTGGTAACCACCGTACAGTTGTCTGTGTCTTCTGATATTTTTATTTACATCTAGATGGAGGCACCGCTAACATCCCTGATGTTTTGCCTGGCACTATTTCCCAACATTGAAATAGTTCCCTTTGGGTTGAGAGTTAATGTCTTGAGAAGGTCAGTTCCTTCCCCGGGCAGCCCTGTCTTAATCAACTGTGAATCCCAGTACCCAAAACGCCGCCCAAGAGCCCACAGAGCTACAGGATTCCTCCCAAGAGAACCCTGGGATCTTCAGTGTCAGAGTAGGTCAGAGCCAGACAGCCTTTCCCAAACGGACTACAAAAGATCGTCTCTAAGTATTTGAAAGGCTGCTTAGTATTTGAATTCGAGTTAATAGACGAATTAGGGTTAAAATAGTCACAAATATAACCTTTCCTATTATTTTTTCCGTCTAATTAATTCATTAAGGAGAGGAAGAGTAAGGGGTTTGTGAATGACGTACGTATCCCTGAATCCTATTCACTCACCCTCCTTCCCTCCAGTGTTTGCTGTCTGCTGAGGGGACTGTGCAAAAGAAACAGCCCTGCTGCTGGAAGCAAGTGTTGTATGTTACCCTCTCCCCGCCGCCCCCTTCGCACTCATGCAGGCCTTCTCACATCGCAGAGTACTAACCACTATATGATCATGGCGAGCTACCGGAACGCCACATCATGCAGGCCTTCTCAGATACGCAGGTAGGCTAGTGCACACAAGAGGCTTCTACTCGGAAGCCTACCTGGGCTTCCTACTCATCCCTCTCGAATCTAAAAGGTGCAGTCTCCTCAGTCAGCTGAACAGGAGAAGACAGAAGAGAGAGAAAGTGGAGCCTTCCCCTGGAGGAGAGGCTTTGAACTTGGAAGCTAGGCATGAAAGAGGAAAGAAGAAGAGGGACAGCGAGCACGGGTGAAGGACACTAGAAAGGGATGCCTCCGTCCTGCCTTTTGGTCACAGTAACCTGCCCCACCACTAGTAGACAATGCCAAATGAGTCACGCCTTGCCAGCAGGATTATCAAATCCTTTCCTAGGGTGTCTACATGGGGAGGAGGAAAGACCCGAGTGGATGCAGTTTCTTCTCTATGAACCAGAGCACAAAATGGGATGGGATGAGAGGTACCCTCTCCGAGAGGATGGCTTTAAAAGCAAAAGGGGAGTTACCATCATGAATCTCTTTCCCTGTGTGTAGTCACTTCCCCTTGGCTAGACTTGTAAAGCATTCATCTCCTGGAGCCTTTCACTCGGCAGACCTTCCTACCCACTGGATGTCTCTTGGTTCATCCTGATGGAGGCGCTGTGATATGCATGATTAGCCCCAAATTCCGATCAGGAAACTGAAGCTCAGAGAGATGAACTCATCTGCTCAAAGTCACACACAGCAAAGAAAGCCAGGATCTGAATCTAGGTCTTTCTTTTTTTTAAATTTATCTTTATTGTTCAAAGTATTACAGATGTCCCCTTTGTTTTTTTGTTTTTTTTCACATTGATTCCCTCCACCCCATCCCCCCCCTCCCAGGCCTTCACCACATTATTGTCTATGTCCTTGGGCTATGCATATATGTATATGATGCATATGAGTTCCCTGGTTAATCTCTCCCCAGCCTCTCCTCCACCCAACCTTTCCTCAGATTCCTCAGTGTGTCTTTCTAATTCTGTGCTCTTTCCACTATATCACAAGTGAAGTCTACATTCTTTTTAAAAATGTATGTTTTTGGGCCCTGGCCAGTTTTGCACAGTGGTTATAGCATCAGCCTGCAGACTGAAGGGTCGCTGGTTTGATTCCAGTCAAGGGCATGTACCTCGGTTGCAGGCTCAGTCCCAGCCTAGTCGATAAGTCTCTTTCACATCAATGTTTCTCTCTCCCTGTCTTTCCCCCTCGTTTCCACTCTCTCTGAAAAAATCAATGGAAAAATATCCTTGTGTGAGGATTAACAATATATATGTATATGTATATATATATATATATATACATATATATATATATATATATATATATATGTATATGTATATGTTTTGGATATTAGATTAATACAAATACAGTTCAAGAAAATTTGGAAAATATAGAGAAGTATAATGAAAATAAAAATCAGTTATGACCTCACCACCTATAAATAACCACTGTTAAAAATTTTGGTGTATTTCTTCTGTTTTTCCCCCAAAGCATCTATTTATATATATAAAAGCCTAAGTGACTGCCCGACTGTTCGACTGTCCAACCGGTAGCTATGATGCGCAGTGACCACCAGGGAACAGATGCTCTGACCAGTAGCTATGATGTGCACTAACCACCAGGGGGCAGATGTTCTGATGGGTAGCTATGACGCGCACTGACCACCAGGGGTAGATGCTCAATGCAGGAGCTACCGAGCTGTGGTGACTTGGCAGCTGTGCTTCTTGGATGATGCACCTGGAACCAGAGAGGAGGGAACCCAATTCCAGGTGCGTCACCTGAGAACCACCCTCTCGCAATCTGGGAACCCTCGGGGGATGTTGGAGAGGCGGTTTCCACCTAATTGACGCAGGCCACAACGAGGGATCCCACCGGTGCACTGGGCCTCTAGTATAACAATAACAAAAGTAAATGTTTTCTTAGCACTTGCTCTGTTCCAGATGTTGGTCTTAGCTCCTTTCTTGTATCATATTTTATTCTCACAACAGATCAATAAGGTGGGTCCTGGTATTATCCTAATTTTATTGGTGAAGATGCTCATGAGTACAAAGGTGCTAAGTCACTTGCGGTGGCTGCATAGGTAGTATGTGATTTGAAACCCCGGTAGGCTGGCTCTAGGGCAGGGTTTCTCAACCTCAACACTTCTGGCATTTGGACTAGATAATTCTTTGTTGGGCGTGGGGTGTCCTCTTTATTATAGAGCTAGTAGCCCTGTGCATGAATCCGTGCGCCAGTAGCTCGCCAGTAGCTTGCTGCCGCCCTCCAGTAGCTCTCTGCCCGCTGCCCCACCCTCCTGTAGCTTCCCTCGTCCCCTATCCCCTGCCCCCCCTCATAGCTTGCTGCCCTGCCCCCTCCTGTAGCTCACTGCTGCCCGCTTGTAGCTCGCTGCCCCACCCTCCTGCTGATCCATGATCCGGTCGTTACGCAGTCGGTCATTACGCTTCACAGCGTAACGACCATTTGCATATTACGTCTTTATTATCTTTATTATATAGGATGTTTAGCAGCATCTCTGGCCTCTGCCTACCAGATGTCAGTAACACCTTCCTCCCCCAGTTGTGACAACCAAGAATGTGTCCAGCCTTTGCCCAATGTCCTCTGAGAGGTAAAATGACCTCTGAGCCACTGCTCTAGAGCCCATGCTCTCAACCACTACACTGTACAGCCTCTTTATATTTAAAATGTGCATAGAGTTATTTTCTCCCACATCTAAAGAAAGAAATGCACCTTCAAATTTGGGTGCAGGCTATGAAACCATCCTGGAATGTCAAAGGCTTTATAGATCATAGGTAGGAGTTTAGTTACTTACAGAGAAATGTTCATAGGTGGACATTTATAACAAGCTTACCGAATCACACCATTGACAAGTGAGGAAAATAACTATGTTTCTCTCTCTTATTACTTTTTTCCTGGTTCTCTGTGCTAGGCACCCTTCAGCCTTCAAGAATTTCGATTTCAGGTGTCACTTATGGTATAGCAGGGCAGTGCTTATCTACCAAAGTATCAAAACAGATTGCTGTGTCCCAGACAAAAGTAATTGCTTCCTAATAAACAAACTACCAAAGTTTGCCAGTGATTTATTTTTAAATTTTAATTATAAATTTAAGGATGTCTATATAATTATTTTCTTTTCAACATGATTTCTTAGGTTGAAGATTAAGTATTGGAGTTATTGGTTGAGCTTCTAGAGTTGCAGATAATTCTGGATATATCTATTGGGGAATGTCACACATATGAACATATTTGTCATGTCTTTCTCTGAAGAAAAAAAGTTGAAAATTATTGGTATAGGTGATTAGATGATATGCAGAGAGGATGAAAATAAGCATTGAGAAATGTCAGCAGTAGCATTTAACCTATGAAATGTCTAAAAATATATGGCACTAAAATTAATATTAACCATGTGAAACATGCAAGTATGCATTCAACAATATCTTCAGTGATATATATAGGTGCATAATTTGTCCATGAAAAATATACGTTAATGCAAATTCAAATCTAACTTTTGCTCCATGAACTTGAAGGTTGCTTTCTTGGAAAAACTGGGTGGCCGACAGTGGTGCAGATAACTCCCCGGTCAGTGCTTATACTCGGTTCATAATGAATCATTCACCTTCTTTTCAAACATCTGTAAATCGCATTTCTTGTACAGTTCTTTCCTGTGAGTGTAACGAGTCTGGTCTTTGCTTCCCCAACTCTTTCCTATTCAAGTTACACTACTAGAGATGTGAACTGAACCAGAGCTTGGAAATGAAACTGAACATTTAGCTCCAAGACAACTGTTTGCCTCTTCTTTAACTCAGTGAGCATGCAGTAGGTATTCAAAGAATGTTTATTGTAATGTCAAAGGCTCACAGTGCTGGGCCCCAGCAGCTCCAACCAACTTCCCTCTCTTTCTGGCAAAATGCACTCTCAGTGTGAGCTCTCTGCTAGTGAGGGTGGTAGATTATAAGTTAAATGGACGTGTGTTGCTCATTACAGTGTCTACCTATCAGTTTTAGTTCCTAGAGTTAAAATGACTTTAGAAATCATCCAGACCAACCCATTCACATGTGGACATAGAAACAGGGATTCGGAGAGATCGATTTACTTAATTAAGGTCCTTACACTGAAAGAAGAGGAAGAAAAAAAAAAAAAAAGACCTGGGTCCCTTGACTTGCTGTTCAGTGCTTATAATTGGAGTCAGAACCCAGGTTTCTTGGTCCCTAGTCCAATGTTTAAGGTGAAGTAGAAAGCACTATATTCTTTAAGCCTTTCAGGATTTCTAATATTCTAGTAGATGCTGGTAGGGTAGTGGAAAGTGATAGGATGGTTGGTATAAATTTTAGTCTTCACACTCAGTTATATAAGAAATGCTATATGGAATTAGTTTCTATTGCCACTATAACAAATTATCACAAATTTAGTGGCTTAAGAGACAGTTCCTTATGTCACGGGTCCGAAGACTGGGTGTGCTTGGCTAGTTTCTCTGCTTGGTCTCAGAGGCTGAAATCGAGGAGTTGTCAGGTCTGTATTCTTTTGTAGAGGCTCCAGGGATGATTCCCCTCCCAAGCTCATTGTGATGGTTAGCAGAATACAGCACCTTGTGGTTGCAGGACTAAGGGCACATTTCCTTGGGCATAACCGTAGGACTAAGGGCATCACTCCTAGAGGCCTCTCCCTGGTTCTTTCTTCTTCTTTTTTAAAATATATTTTTATTTATTTCAGAGAGGAAGGGAGAGGGAGAGGGAGAGGGAGATAGAAACATCAATGATGAGAGTCATTGATTGGCTGCCTCCTGCACCCCCCCCCCCCCCCCCCTACTGGGGATCAAGCCCACAACCCAGGCATGTGCCCTGACTGGGGAATTGAACTGTGACCTCTTGGTTCATAGGTCAACACTCAACCACTGAGCCATGCCTGCCGGGCCTTCCTGGTTCTTGCAGGTGGACCCTTGCATCTCAGAGCCAGCAACAGCTTGTCAATTCCCGCTTATGCGTGGAATCTGTCTCTTCCTCTGCTACATCTCTCTGCTACCAACCAGAGAAAGGGGTTTATTAGTTTGGGCCCACCTGGATAATCTAAGATAATTTTCCCATTTTAAATTCCATAACCTTAATTATATAGGCAGAGTCCCTTTTTTAAATATAACATAACGTATTAACAGGTTCCAGGGATTAGGGTGTGGACATCTTTGGGGGGCCATTCTGCCTATTACACACATTATTTCCTTTAAATAATGGCAAGCCTGCATATAGTCAATAATACTGTAATAACTGTGTATGGTGCTATCCTTATCAGGGGGATCACTTCGTAAGGTATATAAATGTCTAATTATGTTGTACACATAAAATGAATATAATATTGTATGTCAACTGTAATTGAAAAATAAATTAAAAACAAAGACAAGCTGCCCCCCCCCCCCCCAAAAAAAAATAAAAAAAAAAAAAGGCAAGTCTTCATCCTACCAGGCTAATGGGAGAGTCCGTGACAAACATTACTGGGACTCTTTCTCTCTTCCTCTTCCTGGGTCCTGGGGTTCCTATACAGAGCAAATTTGTGTGATGGTCCCTGTAGCCTTGGATCCCCTCGGATGATAGCAGAAATGGAATTATGGCCTGACCTGGTGTGGCTCCTTGCAGGCTGGTGGATCTGCTGCTTTGGGACCACCCCTGGGGCTGTGCACTCTTCCCAGCTGGGGAACCCTGTGCCTTGGTTCCACCTTCCGCGCTGCACTCCTGTTTTACCACCTGTCACTTACCTGAAGCACAGTGAGAAAGGGAGGCAAAGGTCCCAGAACTTCCTTTAGAAAATAGCTTTATTGAGTTATTATTTACCTACCATAGAAACACAGGACACCATGTATGGGATATTGCATTGGACATATGCTAAAAATTGTTATTTATCTGAAATTCACATGGAGCTGAGCATCCTGTATTCCATCTGGTGACCCTATGTGGGTGGCCTATTGTGAGAACATGTCTTATCCTCTCTGGCTTCCCCGTTCCCCCACCGCAGTCATGCTGGTGGCTGCCTGGGCCTTATGTCGTTCCGTAAAGCACTCAGCTCAGCGTCCACAGCTTAGGGCCAGAAAGTAAGATAGCCACTCAGGAAACTTTCAAAGGGCCTCTAAGGCCTCTTTAGCCACTTAGCATAAATCCAGGGATGTGTGTAGGTTCAGAGCTTTGAGATAGATTGCACCGTAAACCCTACACTGCTAGAGTTAGTGGGCTGGTGAAGGTTACTTCTAACTGCCTCTGCAGGAAGAAAAACGTGATTTATATAGTGTTTGTCCATTTCTGTGGTGTGACTCGTCCTACTGTGGCTGGTTCACGATACCAACGCGATGTCATTGAACTTGGAGCTGGAAAGAAATGTGCACAGCTGGCTCTGGGGAGCCCATGCAAGCCAGCCCCAGCTCACGCCTATTCCAGGCGGTCCTCATTGTCATATACAGGCAAATCACACCTACCTAACAATGAAAAGCTTAAGAGAAAATGTCTTACCACTGTGGTATTTTCTTATAGTAAAACTATTAAAAAATAAAAATAATTTCCTACTTGGGGTAATAGCAATTGATAAAACTTTTTCTGTACTTCAATTCAGAACGAGGTATAGAGTCTGCTTTCATTATGTGTTTTAAAGGCAGCAGTTAATCATCGTTCATAATGAATTTCTAAAACTCTCATGTTTTTTATTCTGAAGAAAGGCTGTGTTTCCAGATCAACGTATCCACTGAACTTGGGATGCTAAGCCGCCATCCAGTATATGGGGGCAGGGATTTTCACATATTTCTGAGCTGGCATATTGAACAGATGTATCTGTGGGTGGTTAGGAGGCTGTGGGGGATCACTTTCTATTCCTACGTTTGATTGAGGAGTCAAGAAAGACCTATCCATGTACAGCCAGTTCGACCTTCTGAATTCAGATCCAGCCCTTTGTGGCCTCCCTGGGCACGAAGCCCCAGTGGAGGTTCAGTGTACAGGCTGTGGAGTGAGGCAGTCCAAGGGTGACCACTTTCCAACTGTATGTGCTTGGGGAAGAGCTTCAGTTTTTTCATTTGTAAAATAGAGCTACCTCCAAGGGCTACCCATATAAAATATCTGAGACATAGTAAGCACAAAGTAAGTATCAACTCTTGGAAGTAGTGATGTTATAACTACTGTCATCATTGTAATTCATCTTACTGCTCATTAATAAACAGCCTTCTGTATTTAGGTCTATTTAGGTCTAGCAGATACTTCCCATTCTACAGAAAATGTTTGTTCCCCCCAACCAAATCATGTAAAAATTCAATATCATACAAATTCTAGTTTGACATTAAATGTTTAAGCAAATCTCAGAAATGAAAATGGTCTTCCTACATTGTGAGAATGTCTGTGAATCCTTAAAACTTCAGGAGGGGGAAAAATCATTGGGATTTTTTGAATCCGAAAGAAACCAAAGCAGCAGTCAGTGAGCTGAGCCAGGAATAGCCCCTGGCAGAACTGCAAAGTGAACCACGTTTGTCTTCTGGGCCCCTCTGTTTCTCACTGTGGTCCTCTCATTAGTGTACAGTCATTCATCCATTCATCCACCCATCAAATATGATTTTCCAAAGTTAAAATCATGACTCTCATACAAATATAGAATGAACATGTGAAAGGTTTATTAACTTATTACCAAAAGAACCAATAAGGCTGATCCCAAGAGCATTTGAAGGAATGGGTATTTACAGGGCTTTGTGCTTTGTTTTCTTTTAAACAATGTCAGCATAAGATTGCATTATAGTCACAAAACTGGTTAATGTCCTACAGGGCAATAAACCTATAACCTTTCTCCTGCTGGACAGAAGTCTGCATATTCTCATGCAACTTCACAATATCTGGACTCTAGTCACATTGTGTAAATAGCAAAATCAAACACAGACACTTTGTCCCAGAGAATTAATCCTTGGAGAAGCCCATCTAAAAATGTCCTGGCTGTGACTTTAAAATAATTTGCTATCCTCTTGTTTACTTATTTTCAGACACTATGTCATTTTTATTAACATGTCTGTCCATTTACTTGTTCAATAAACCTTTATTAATATCTATATGCTCCAGATATATGCAGATAAAGACACAGTCTCTGTCCTTAAGGAATATAACCTAATGGGGAGACAAATATTCAAAATAAAAATAATATAAAGTGATAGACATATTCCCCTCGCAGGTTTCCTAGGATCCCATCATTACAGAAGTCTACCCAATCCCCAATTCTGCACCATGTTAACCTACCCACCATTTCCCCACTTACATATTGAAACGCATCTCTTAGTCTAGCCGATGTGGCTCAGTGGTTGAGTGTCGACCTATGAACTAAGAGGTCATGGTTTGGTTCCCTGTCAGGGCACCTGCCCAGACTGTGGGCTCAGTCCCCAGTTGGGGGTGTGTACGAGGCAGCTGATCAATGATTCTCTCTCATATTGATGTTTCTATCTCTCTTTCCCTTCTTCTCTGAAATCAATAAAAAAATATTTTTAAGAAATGCATCTCTTAGAGCCTGATAGACGAATGATTCCTCTCTTAGATTTTTAATGGATTGTTGATTTTTAGAGAGAGGGGAAGGGAGGAGGGAGAGGGAGAGAGAGAGAGAGAGAGAGAGGGAGAGAGAGAGAGAGAAATATTGATGTGAGTGAGAAACATCGATCAGCTGCCTCACACACATAGCCTGACTGGGGATCAAGCTTGAAACCTGGGCATGTGCCCTGACTGGAAATAGAACCGGTGACTTTTTGGTGCATGGGACAATGCTCAACCAACTAAGCCACCCCAGCCAGGACTACAGAGACACATTTTAACCTAGTGGTGTGTGTCACATGGCGGGCTCAGAACTGGTTGGGAAGAGAAAGGTTGAGCAGGAAAGAGGTGAAGAAGTCTTTCCTGTTGCTCCTAAAATTACTACATATGGATGAGTTGGACATAATTACCAATTAAGCAGCCCTTGTGTTTCCAAAGCATCCGTTGAAAATGTATTTATTTCCAAATTAATGGAGCGGGGAAAGCTTTCTGAAATTTGACTTTGGGGCCCTAGAATTTAGTTATAACATGGCAGACTATTTTTTCCAGGAGAGGGGTGCAGGAGTCTGCCTGAGGACTCCTCAACTACCTTCTCTCTCCCTCAAATCAGAGTTCTATTTCACATAGCAGTGGACCTGGGTGACTCAATTTCGCTGGCCCTGCTCTTATGTTTTCCCCTATCTCCATGGTCACCAATGTGCCAGCTCCCCAAGAATACACAACGATTTTCTCTCTCTGCTTGTAATTCTCCTCGCAGAGCCACCTAGAGTAGGAGTCATGTATTTCAGTTCTCTGTCCTTAGGGGTTCGACTAAGTAAATATTTAATAAGCAATTATTAATGTAGCGAACTTCAATGGAGGCTGTAGAGCTTGGAAAAAGAATAATACTCTCCTTCCAGGAGCCATAGTTGAGTGGGGAAGGACAGAAACTCGGAAATAATTCTAAAGCTGTGATTCTTAATCCTGGCCGCCCGTCAGGATCACCTGGGGAACTTTGAAACATCCCCATGCCCAGGCTGCACTCCAGACCAGTTTAATTAGAGTCCCTGGGTAGGACCCCCAGCGTCAATATTTTTTTTAAAGCTCCCTGGGAAAGTCCAGTGTTGCTAAGCTAGAGAACCATTGGTCGAATAAAGCAAAAGAAATGGGAGATACTGTAGTAAAGGGCTAACCAAGTGCTGTATGGATAAGGATACCACATCCATTCTGGATACGCTAATACTCCTGTCCACTGTCTGGCCACAAATGGGGAAAAGATCGCCTCTCATAACCCTGGGGAAAATGTAGGTCAGTTTGATTGTAGGGCATTTAGAAACTGTATACTCGGGGAGGTAAGGTCTGCAGGAAATTATGTCTCTAAGGGGAAAGGCGCCCAACAAAGATCAACCCAGAAAGATGACCCTCCAATTCATTCCACAGGCTCTTTCTCTCTCTCACCCTTGCGGGGAGAGGGGGATTTTTTTTTTTTTTTTAACTCCCTTGTCTTTCTGAAGAAGGTCTTATTCATGCCCAAAGCCCACATCCTTGGTGAAGCCGTTGCATTTCTTCCTCCTATCCCAAGCAACACTGGGACCCTGTTTTTCTCTGGCATTTAGCTCCCTATCTGTTTTTAGCAGTTAATTATAATTATTATAGAATTCAGTTATAATATCGCCAACAGTTTATTTATACATCTACCCTTTTATGGGTCTCGCTTATCTTTGTTTCCTTAGTACCCAGCACCGTTTCTTGTTTTTCTTTGACTGAATAAACAGAGCTGTGGCAACTTTAGGTCAAGTCAGAAAGTCATGCCATCATCAGGGGAGACCTCGCCTCAGGAACTCCCCAGGCCCCCTTGTCCCACGTCGGAGCATCCAAGGGGTGGGGCTGCCCAAACCAGCAGACGCACTGGCGTAAGGCAGCTGGAGGGAACATGGGAGACGGCCTGGCAGGGCTGTGGTTGCTAGGGGTGAGCTAGTTTCACCTCTCTTAGCAGAGTTTTGCTTTGAGAGAAACAAGAGGAAGTTGACGAGTTTCCAGTTGAGTGTGTTGAGTATGAAGCGCCTGTGCCACGTACTCCCGTTTTATTTAGGCCACAGGCATCCCCAGACGGTCTGGAGCAGCCCTTTCTTTCTGAAAAAGTGCTCGTCTGTTTTAATTTTTAAACTTGAAATATTTTTTTTAATTCGCTTTTTTTTGGGGGGGGGGCATCTTACAGGTTTTACACATAGTAATATATAGGTAAAACGATTATTTCCATTGTATAAGTAGGAGGGTCATGCATTCTATATTTTCTAGGACAGTGCTAATTTTAGATCGTATGTTCTGTTTTTAGACTGTGTATCCTGATTTTTTTTTAATGGAAAGTATGATTGCTAGTGTTTTTCTTTAATGTTTTTATTGATTTCAGAGAGGAAGGGAGAGGGAGAGATAGAAACATCAATGATGAGAGAGAATCATGGATCTGCTGCCTCCTGCATGTCCCCCACTGGGGATCCAGTCCACAACCTGGGCATGTGCCCTTGACCAGAACCGAACCCGGGACCCTTCAGTCCGCAAGCCAATGCTCTATCCACTGAGCCAAACTGGCCAGGGCATGGTTGCTATTCTTACAACTATCATCTGGCCAGCTGTGTTTAAAGATCTTTTAGCAGTCAAGATGTCTAATTACCTTATATTTCTCCTTGAGAAATTAAGTAGGGCTGCCTCATGGACCACTCCCCCCCCGCCCCTCCACCCCACACACTCCTCCAAAAAAGCCTGAAGGTAACATGGAGCTGGCACTTAGCACATTGTCCTGAGCTCCAGACTTTTGTTGCTTGTGGTTTCGTGGTGAGGACGATGTATATGAATCACCGTCTTCCCCGCACAAATTTGTGCAAAAATCCTTCACAGAGAAATGGATCATTAAGAACTGTTTATTCATTCCACCTCTAGAACTTCAGAAACTCTCTCTGTGAGGTGTCATCACAGGAGCCCACCAGGAGGGGCACTGGGCCTATTTCCGGAGCGCCCTGCCCGGCCCTGTGCCGCAGGCCCAATGGTGTTGCTCTGGTTATTACGGATTCAACTGCTAAGCTTTCTCTTTCCGGTTAATAGAGGCGGCCAAATTAAACATCCATGATCCCACTGCCACCAGTCACCTCAATTTTAATAGAATGGCCCACAATTACACAATCTTTTTTTACCTAATAAAAAGTGTAACTTCTTTTTCTCACTGAATAGTACAAAAACTAGGGTTAAACTTTATAATATTTTTTAAGATCTAAGGATTATAAGCTTTTAAAAAGTTGCCGAGCGACAGTTATATTTGGTTGTTTTTAACCATCTGAAGGCCTTAAGGTTCCTAGTAGCCTGGTTACTTCTTTAGAAGACATCTTGTATGTTCTTTCTTCAGTCAATGTGACGTTTTATGAGACAATAACTAGAGAATAGCACCAACAAATCGATAGGTGGCAAGCTATTAGGACATGAGCCACGTCACCTTTGGAAAAAGCGGGCTATTTTCAGATGTCATTAGATGAGGAGCTCTTCGGGCTCATGCAGAAGTGTCATGGTGGCTCCATGGGCTTCCTTAATGCTTCTGTAATGGAAATTCTGCAATAAGGACGGGATCCTTCTCAGTAGCTGGCCCGTCTGTGCTCATAGATTCCTGTTAGCTGTCTCCATAGCTGACATCTGAGTGTTTCCATCAGCCTGAGTTTTCCGCTCCTGCAGCCTCGTTGCTTTAGTGTTACAACATTCAGGAGCTTCTCACTTGCCCGGAATTCCAGCAGCTCCTCACTTGAGGGGAACACCCTTACTGTGACTCTCTAACCCTCTGTTATCCCCAGTGAGTGGAAGGGACAAGGATATAATGAGGAGTGGGGCTTGGTATGAGTTTTACCACATTTGACTAAGGATCAAGAGTGAGGCCAAAGAGAGCCTGCGCTGGGCTCTGCTAAAACAGCGCCTAAAATGAAAGCGAAATGGGCCAGAGTTTGTTCTGGATAGCAGTCATGTTTTCCTGCCAATGCACGAGTCCTACTCGTTGGCAAATGACAACCAACCTAAGTGTCCAAATAAGATAGTTAGCCTTAGGAATCAAGCTCGATGGCACCATTTTAACAGGAGGCTTCATTCTTTTTTTCTTATCCAGAACTAAGAGGGAAAAAATGAATATGGTTTTTGCTCACAGGATGGAGAACAGCAAGCCGCCTGTGGTTATTCCGACACTTCTGGTGCCCCTCCAAAACCACAGCTGCCCTGAAACAGCCACCCCTGCGCCACGCCATGACCTGGCGGAATTATATGAGGAGCACAGCTGGATGAGCAACAGAACAGACCTGCAGTATGGACTGAAACCCGGGGAAGTGGCCACAGCCAGCATTCTGTTTGGGACCCTGTGGTTGTTTTCTGTCTTTGGCAATTCCCTGGTCTGTTTGGTCATCCATAGGAGTCGAAGGACTCAGTCCACCACCAACTACTTCGTGGTCTCCATGGCGTGTGCCGATCTTCTCATCAGCATCGCCAGCTCGCCTTTCGTCCTGCTGCAGTTCACCACGGGAAAGTGGACACTTGGCAGCGCCACGTGCAAGATGGTGCGATATTTTCAGCATCTCACCCCGGGCGTCCAGATCTATGTCCTCCTCTCCATCTGCATAGACCGGTTCTATACCATTGTCTATCCCCTGAGCTTCAAGGTGTCCAGGGAAAAAGCCAAGAAAATGATTGCAGCGTCATGGATCTTCAACGCAGCCTTTGTGACCCCCGCGTTTTTTTTCTACGGCTCCAGCTGGGACCATCATTGTAATTATTTCCTCCCTTCCTCGTGGGAGGGAACTGCCTATACTGTCATCCATTTCTTGGTGGGCTTTGTGATCCCATCTGTCCTCATAATCCTATTTTACCAGAAGGTCGTAAAGTATATTTGGAGAATAGGCACTGATGGCCGAACTGTGAGGAGGACAATGAACATTGTCCCAAGGACAAAAGTGAAGACGGTCAAGATGTTCCTCATTTTGAACCTATTGTTTCTGCTCTCCTGGCTGCCTTTTCATGTGGTCCAGCTGTGGCACCCCGAGGAACGAGACTATAAGAAAAGTTCCCTTGTGTTCGCAGCAATCACGTGCATATCCTTTAGTTCTTCAGCCTCTAAGCCTACTCTGTATTCCATTTATAATGCTAGTTTCAGGAGAGGAATGAAAGAGACCTTTTGCATGTCCTCGATGAAATGTTACCGAAGCAATGCCTACACTATCACAACCAGTTCGAGGATGGCCAAAAAGAACTATGTGGGAATTTCAGAAATCCCTCCCATGGCCAAAACGATAACCAAAGACTCAATCTATGATTCCTTTGACAGAGAAGCCAAGGAAAAGAAACTTGCTTGGCCCATTAACTCAAATCCACCAAACACTTTTGTCTAAAATCTCACAATTCTTTCGATTGTTGTTATGCGCCACAGATTAAAAACTTTAACTATACAAATGGAAGCTAGTTATATATTTTTTCAATCAACTTTTCTGAGGGAAATGTTTTCTTTTGTAAAGTGTATTCGTTTATCGATTATAGTTTTAATTTTAGTTACTGTTTCACCTTGAGCTCCTTTTATTATACTAGTGATATACACAAAAAAGAGAATGTGTTTCTACTTTTAATTTACCATTATATTCGAAAAGCTTAAACCATACACACAGTCTTTGATTAATGAATCAAAGTTTTATTGTTTCCTTTTTGTCCTTCCTACTGAAATGCTGCAACTATGGGCTTCTGTTTTAAATGGAATCCTCTCTGTCACACATTTCAGAGGCTTGTATTTTTTTTTTTTTTATTAAGGACCATTTAGGAAGTGTTAATATTGTATATGTTTTTACATTACCTTTTTCTAAATAATCACTGTCCAGAAAGCACTCCATGTACAGTATTGGAGATATGCTGGACAGTCTTCTGTGACTGAATTTTAATCAGGGTTTGTAGGGAAAGTTTATAGAGTTGTTTAATCCTCTTTCTCTCTCATTTTCATTTCCCTTTAACTTAAGCAGCGGGTGATACCTTGAAAAATTTGAAGTCAATGGGATGTTTTTCTCACACCCATGTCCTATCAAGGTTGTGTCTAGGGCATTTAATTTCCTTCTTTGAGTTAAACTCAAGCAAATGGGCGGGTGCCCTTGCTAGGCAGCCCCAGAAAATGCCAAAGGGAAGAATGACAGATGGCCCTTTGGCTGCCTGGCCCTAACCCTATTCCCTAGGACAGCAAGGGCAAGGAGCACCCTCTTCTTTCCCCTAGAGACTCAGACATGAGGTCTTTTCTCCAGCCAGTGCCTGCTCCCCACGTCTCTCTCCGGGACACATCATCGTACCCTCCCAAAACCAACTCTTCTTTGCCTGTCATAACTTGAGATTTTCTTCTCTGGCTTGTAGGTCCCCGTTATTTCAAATCTAGGACCAGTACAGTTTTAAAGTGTTCTTATTAAAACAATAAAGGGCTTACAGACAAGACTAACATGCATTTTCACACCCTAGTTACCAAGAGCTGCAAATAATAATTCCAGATGTTCTGTGATTTTGCACTATCTCATTTGATCCTCTCAAGAATTCTGTGATGTACTTATTATCCCCTCTGTTTTATCAATGAGGGTATTAGGACTCAAAGTTATGTGGCATATTCAAGTCGGAGTGTGACAGAGCTGGTGCTCACGCTCAGGTCCTTAGACTGCAGGTCGGTTGCTCTTTCCTTGACATTACAGCAGTGTCTCTAGAGAACACACGAGCAGCCAAACCCATCCAGGCCTCCATAGGCTTTCTGGCTACTGCTTTGGTGGAAGTCTAAGGTCTAAGAGAAGCTGGCCATTCTTAAAAGGAGAGTCTAGATGAAATTTAATGAGCTGGCCCTCACCTTTTCCTTGTCCGTGGATAGGTTCTTGGACTTGTAGTGCTGAATTTCCGAGACACATAGAGAACCCTGTACCTTCCCACCTCACCAGACACAGGGAAACTAGACGAGATTGGCTTTGATATTTGAGTCAAAGAACAACAATAAAGCATTTAATCTGCAAAATATTTATAGAGCTGATGTTTATAAGTGGTGGTGCTTCCTTCAATACATTCAAAAGTTAAAAATAATAGCTATATTTTCCTCCCTTTTCTTTCTCCTTATATTCTTACTTATTCCATGAGCAAATGGCACTCTAAAAATGACAAAATGAGGCCAATGTTTATCGCACTTGGCCCTTGAATTTTATCAACTTATTTAAAAAAATAGAAGTGATTTTATTTTCTGCCCTTTTAAATGGAATATTATTTTTTAAAGTTAGATTGTAAATAGTTAATCTTAGTTCATTTTAATTTATTCTTATGTATATTATAGGTCTCAGTTTAAACTAAAAGAGACCAGAAAATTGCTAAGCTCTATCCTGTCTCTAATGTTCTATGAGTTTACCCAGTAAGTAGAAATTCAGTGAGACCATCTCATAAAAACTCTTGTTATAGAAAGTACTAGTTTTTAAATGCCCCCAAATAATGACAAATTAAAGTGTTAAATTATAATCGAGAGAGCACCAAAATCTCATGACCTCTGAAAATGCAGCTATAATCTCTCAGCATGTTGATAATTCACTATATCTTAGTTTAGTTTAATATATAGTATTCCTATTGTCTCACTTAATCCTGAAACTGGAGAAAATCAGATATAATGCCCAGATTGATGAATATTTGCATAAATCTCAGCGACACAAGAACCTTACGTTTGCCTGTCAAGAACTAGAGTTAAGTCGCAGGTAGGCAGGCTTTTGGAGAGAATGAGAGAATTACTCCAGTCTCCTTACCAGGTACACGATGATGCACACCACGAATCTGATTCACGTAGTCTCCAAACAGGAATTCAAGAAAGTGAGAATGGGGGTGTGTGGTGGGGTTCATATAGTAGAGGCAATTCTCCTCCCTGGCTCCAGGTTCCCATAGACTCGGAGGAAGGGAGAGAGGGATGCATCCTTCTTTGAGGTAGACTTTGAATTTCTCCCTTTCTTCTCCCCTCTTCAGTGAAAGCATTCGTGTAACCAACCTGCACATCCTGCTCAGATGTGCTTCCCTGTGGACCTCCTGCCTCAGGTTTACCCAGGATGCCTGGAGCCGGTTCCCTGGGCCAGAGTTCTTGCTCAGGAAGAACAATTTTACCCACCAGGCATTGGGAGCAGTCACTCGCCAGATAAGGTTGGCAGTTTTACCTCTCTTGGTGGGCACAGTCCCTCCCTTCACCTCTCCAGCCTTGCTGCTACCTGCCCCAATTCAGTTTCAAAGCCACACAACCAAGACCTGCTGGAGTTACTTGACCAGCATCAGCTTTGAGGGTGCATCCCTCTGTAAGAACCACATGTAAAAGAAGCAAAGAATTAGAGATTTTTAGGGGAGAAGGGATGTTGAGAGACCCTAGCACAAGCCTCTCGTTGTTTAGAAGAGGAAATTAAGACCAACAGATGTCAAAGTAGGAGAAAACTAAAATGCCTTCTACTACCAGTCCAATATCCTTTCGCCATCCTGCTTGCCATGGCATGATTCATGTATTGGAGATAAAATCCTCCCTGTGTGCAGAAGAATATGAGGAGTAGAAACAATTCCCCGCTGTTCCGTTCCCCTGCTCATTTGCCTGGAACAGAGCTGACTTTAAGGTGCTGTCATTAGTGGAAATGCAAACCGACTTTGTCAAACTGTTCTACAGAATGGCCGCTTGATGGCACTGTGGCCGGCAGGCAGAGCCCACCACCTCTTCAGATGCCTGTCAGTCACACTGGCTGTTCCAGAGAAGTCCTCGTCTCATAGCAACAAGACGGAAAATTGCTGAGCACCCAGAGGCAGCTGTAGATTAACCAATCAATCAGTGTGTTCAAAACACAAAGCATCTAAACATTGGAAAAATTCCAAAATAATTAATACCTTTTATAGACGTGAAGTCACTAGTCAAAATATTATTTTAAACCCACTTTACAAATGGTATCATTAAATAAACATCAACCATCGGACCATGAAACTGGCAGCTATTTCACCTACACTTACCAGGCTTCTCTCTTTCCTGCTCCTTTTATCATCTGACTCTGAGAATTCATGGACCTTTTCAAAGCAGTGTAATCTAGACTTTTCCTAAAAGTAAATGTTCGTATGCTCCTGGTAAGTAGGCAGTTAAATTAATTTTAGGTCCATTTCATTTCCTCAGACCCTCTTGAATTTTTTGAGCCCCCCCAATTTGGGCCATTTAAAACTTTGTGCTCAACTGAAAACTTCTAGTCAAAAGCTCTGTATTCTTTCTCAAAAGGAGTGTTTTTAAAAGTATGTGTTGCTTTAAAAACCCTGTCAACCCTATATAATTTGTAGAATGTATGATTTTTAGTTCTGGAGGAAAATGACCCCCACAAGTGCTGGGATCTGCAGGAAAATGACCCCCACAAGTGCTGAGCCGTGTGTAACTTAGATGGCTACCAAAGTAACTAACAGGTGGGGAGCGTATACAGGTGGAGAAGCTGGAAAAGGGACAATTGACTAAGTGACTCACGGGATGGAGCAGGATGGCGTGGATATCATCAAGCTTCTCAGACTGGCGGGCAATTGAAAACGTATGAATTGTTTATTTCTGCAATTCTCCATTCAGTATTTTCAGACTGTGGTTGACAAAGGGTAACTGAAACCTCGAAAAGTGAAAAACACGGCTGAGGGGGGACTACTGTATTGCTAAAGAAAGCCTCCAACTATATACCATTATAGGGGCAGGCATGAAATAACTGCAAAGAGTTCTGAAATATGATACCTACAACACTACATATTTAGATTCTAGCTCATTAAATAAACGTTTATTTTCAGTTGTTTAAAGTCTAATAATAGTCAAACCCAGGCATAAGTGAATATTTTAAATTTAATGTAATCCTTTACTACATAGGAAGCAGTTTCTCATAACTTGTATTTAGCTTACCAATTACTTATTCTAGGAAAGTTACCCCTTCATTTTTTTTTTTAGTTGATTCCAGAGAGAGGAGAGAGACAGAGGCAGAGAGAGACAGAGGCAGAAGGAGAGAGAGAGAGAGAGAGAGAGAGAGAGAGAGAGAAGAGAGAGAGAGAGAGAGGGAGAGAGAGAGAGAGGGAGAGGGAGAGAGAGGGAGAGAAGAGGTGAGAAACATTGATCAACTGCCTCCCCTAGGTGCCCTGACCAGGAATCGAACCCGCAACCTTTTGGTGTACGGGATGATGCTCCAACCAACTGAGCCACACCGGCAAGGGCATCCTCCCTCTTTTGCTAATAAATGAGGAAACAGGCTGAAAAATTAAATAAATCAGATAATAGATCCAAGACCAGTTTTCTGCCTAAATCTCACTCTTTTTACTATTTTATTCTTATATAGTCATAGTTCAGTATAGTGAAACAGACAATTTGAGATATCTCTGGTGAAGATATTTTATTTTTCATAAAAATATAATTGTACAATGCTCTTCAGAGAAAGAAATAATCCCTTCAATGCCCCCAAATACCATGTGGTTTAACAGTAATCTTCCTCTCCCATAAAACTAAATATGTAATTAACAATAAGCAACTGATTTATTGTGAAATATAGCATTTATGTTTCCCTTTATTTTAACTAAAGGCAAGTCCAGTTTAAACCTACACTTTTTTGTAATAAGCCAAATCAAGTCTATCATAACTCAAAGATGAGAAAAGAAAATGCTAAATGGTGAAGCTGATAAATACTGCCAATTAGCTGGTAAATTGTGATATGAATTTGCTGCAATAAGATAGATTCTGATTTAAATACAACAGAAATATTTTAGATAAAACAGGAAAAAAATTTAAGAACTTCAACCATATCCTAAAACTTGACCTGGTCAGACTTATTCTGTATTATATTCAGTCACCATATTATATGGCAGGTCTATGCTAAATTAATGACAGTTTATGACTGGTCTAAATATACAAACATATTTCCCCCCTTACCTTCCTTTCTGTGGGTAAAAAAGAAAAAGAGAACATCCCTCTGACTCGGAGAGCGAGGAGAACCGCACTGACCCAGAGGGACAGAGCTCACTGATCCTCACCCTCCGCTGTGCCCTCTCGGCCTGTCATTACAGGTACGTGAGAGGTGCTAGGTGGCAGTGTGCTGCTCCCTAACTGAAATGGGGGAAGAAATGCTCCAGCTGTTTTAATCAGTGACATTTATTGACATGCTTCAAGTGGCCAAAGCGTGCAGCGAGCACAATTCCCAAAGCAATCAAAATACTCCTTTTTAAAGCCAGGAACTTTCTCTTGGTTTTGATCTACTCCAAAATACCCAATCGATAGGTTTAGGAATAAACTCAAATAAACTGTAATTTACTTTCAACCCCAAATTATACATCTTCTACCTGACCTGAGGACAGAGTCACTGCTCTTGTAAAGGTACTGGGGCTAGGGGGAAGGGGGGATAGCTCAGATAAATGACCCTGTAATTTAAAATTGCAACCAGAGAAGAAATACTTCAAGCACAATGGAGACATTCCATTGAAGAGCCACATTCATTTTGGAATGTTTGCTTTGAAAACAACTCTTCTGGGTAATTCGAAAGGTACTAAACAAAGTAACTCAGAATAAGTACATCCTGCTTGGGTTGTTTTGCAAAATAAAAAATATACATTTGAGTAGACCAGATGGCAAAACAGACCCATTACAACCTGAACACTATATTTAAAACACTTAAATTCTGAAAGCCTGAATATTAACAATCCTTTATCTATATTTGTGATCCTAAAAAGACATTAAATACTCTTAAACCCCCCTGTCCACCAAAACATAGAAAGACCCAACAGTCTGGGCTAGTGGTATATCAGTAGTCGCACAGGACTGGATTAGAGATCTGAGTTTGCAACCTACGCACAAGAGATCTTTAGGAACTCAACTAAGGGGAGGCACTTTATTCAAATGCATAGCCTAAGAGAAAGGGGGTGGGGGAAGTACCTTGTTATCTGAAACTATGTGGTCTAGCTCATGTTCCTTCTCATAGAACATTTCATAACAAAACATATTTTGTTTGGAAGCCAAATATTTGCTTCATTAGAGCCAAGGACAATTATAATTTAGCAGCAATAGGGCACACAACTCTTGATTTAACTATGGGAAAGAAAAGAGAGAGACTCTCAATGGGGAAATCAAAAGATTCCTAGCCCAAACCGGTTTGGCTCAGTGGATAGAGCATTGGCCTGCAGACTGAAGGGTCCCAGGTTCTATTCCGGTCAAGGTCATGTACCTTGATTGTGGGCTCATCCCCAGTAGGGGGTGTGCAGGAGGCAGCTGATCGATGCTTCTCTCTCATTGATATTTCTAACTCTCTATCCCTCTCCCTTCCTCTCTGTAAAAAATCAATGAAATATATTTTTTAGAAAAAAGATTTCTAGGTCTATTTGAGTGTATCATAGTATGAGCTGGATTCCTTACCATCCCTCCATTTGATGGTCAGGGAGAAGTGAATGTCACTTTGATGGGAACTGGAAAGGACTACTCTGCCCTTGTGCACCTCCTAGTGTGGTGCTGTGCATAACTCTAGCTCCAGTGTTTCACTCCAGCGTGGAGGCATAGCCGGGCCTGAACCAGATGCACACCTACAGTGTGTTTCGTTCTGGCTCAGAACACATTCATAAGGAAACTCATGTCAAGGAACAAAGTAAGTGTTCTGGTTATGGCTACAGCCATTAGGTCTATCAGCAGTTTGTCCCTCATTTTGTTCCAGATCTCTTGAGGCAGAAACTCAATCTCAGCAGCTAATTTTAGTCTATTCTCTTGAGGAAAAATTTCCAAGTTAGTTGACTCCACAAGGAAATGTGTGTGAACATTCATTCCTGCCCTCCCCACATACACATAGAGACATACAATAGAAACACATACATATGTATACACCCTGGATTGTCAAGATGATGTATGCTGCTGAAATGCCTAAAAGGTTATTTCTGGTTTAAAAATAAAATTTGAATCATTATTCTCCCCGTATGGACTAGGCCCTAGCAAACTGTTATAAATACAGTTTGAGAAGACAGCAACAACAGTTTTAAACAGAGGCTGTCTTGAGGGCGTTCCTGATGGATGCTGTTAACATGTACATTATTTAGAACAGGCATATCATTATGGATTATAAAAATAGAAATGTATATATTGGTTAATACAGATTCACAGCTTATGCTGGAATGGCTCACAGGAGAAATCTTGGTTCATGCAGAAAATAGACGTTACTCAAGTACATATAAAGAAATAAAATTAGGTCCTTAAGGCTAAGAACTTAGTCATCAGCCCATTTGGTTTCTCTTTGCAGGGCAATAAAAAACATGAAAGGAGGTGACACCTAAACACACATACACATACAATTACATGGAAAGAATATAAATTAACCAATAAAGCAATGTGGAGTTAAGGTGCAAAAATACAATCTTTACCCATTTTTCTCTACTCCTGTGTTTTCAAGCATTGCAACATATTAAATGCCATGGGTGGCAATACCAACCAGAACGTTTGTAAATTTTTCTAAGTGTTAAAAGTTGAAGCAAAATCCTTTGAGATCCAGGATCACACATTTGGTAGAAACTGCAGATTTACAGAGATGACTGTGGAGCAGTAGGTAGTAAATGAAGCCAAGAAATACAATCTTGTCTATTCATCCTTCATAGGAATCAGGATATTGACTTCAATCACTGACTCAACATTTTATATGATGCTCACCCTGAAAAACAAATCAAAGTTACCAATGTAAGAATGGTTTTAAAGTCAATGAAATTTAGTTAATCTGTTTTAAAATGCATAAAAAAAACTTTTTAAAGTTTGGTATCTAGCCCTGGTCAGTGTGGCTCAGTTGGTTGGAGTGTCGTCTCATGCATTGGAAGGTCGTGGGTGCAGCTCCTGATCAGGCCATATGCTTGGGTTGCAAGTTTGATCCCTGGTTGGGGAGTGTGGAGCATAGGGGAGGCAACTGATCCATGTGTCTCTCTCACATCGATGTTTCTCTCTATATATTTCCCTTGCCCCCTCTCCAAAAAAATCAATTAAAAAATTTAAAGTTTGCTATCTACAGGAAGGCTATTTTAAAATACAGACTGAAGGAAAACAGAACTGACTTGCCTTTTTATTTCCTTAATTCAATTTAGATTAAGCAAACGTTACCTCATCTAATAAAAGTTAACAACATGCCAATACTTCAATTTTATAAAATTTTAAAAAAAATAAAATGTTTATGATATTTCCTAATACTATTTCAGGTACTCCAAAAGCAATCACAATGATGAAGAAATCAATGACATGACATCTTCATTCTAAAATCTGTACAGTCTCCTTAACAAATGGTGCTGGGACAACTGGATATTCACATGCAAAATAATTAATTTGGACCCCTACCTCATACCATATAGAAAAATTAACTCAAAATGGATCAATGACCTAAATGTAAAAGCTAAAACTAAAAAACTCTTAGAAAAAAACATGAGGGTCAATCTTCATGATCTTGGATTTGGCAATGGATTGTTAGATATGACATACAAGGCACGAACAATAAAAGAAAAATAGATAAAGTGGACTTCCTCCAAATTAAAATCTTTTGTGCACCAAGGAACACTATCAAGAAAAAGAAAACCTACAGAATGGGAGCAATATCTGAAAATCATATATTTGGTAAGAGAATCCAGAATACATAAAGAACTCTTACAACTGAACAACAAAATGAAAAAGAACTCAATTAAAAGATGGGCAAGGGACTTAAAGAGACATTTCTTCAAAGGAGATATACACATGGCCAACAAGCACATGAAGAGATGCTCAACATAATTAGTCTTTAGGGTAATGCAAATCCAAACCACAATCAGGCACCACTTCACACCCACTAGGAAGGCTATAGTTTTTAAAAATGGAAAATAAAGTGTTGAAAAGATGTAGAGAAATGGGAAGCTCCATATATTTCTGGTGGGAGTGTAAAATATTTCAGTCACTGTGGAAAACTGTGTGATTCCTGGAAAAGTTAAATATAGAATTGCCATATGTCCTAGCAATTCCACTTCTAGGTTTATACCCAAAAGAATTGAAAACAGTTACTTACACACTTGTACATACATGTTCATAGTAGCACTGTTCACAATAGCCAAGAGGTAGAAATAAAAATCCATAAATGAATGAATGGATAAACAAGTTGTGGTATCCATATACAAAGGGGTATTATACAGCCATAAAATGGAATGAAGTACCGGTATATGCTACAATGTGGATAACCTTGAAAACATTATGCTAAGTAAAAGAAGCCAGACACAAAAAGTCACATGCTGTAGGACCCATTTATATGAAATGTCCAGATTAGGTAAATCCATAGAGACACAAAGCAAATTCATAGCTGCCAGGGGCTGCAGGGAGAGGGTAATAGTAACTGCTGTAATGAGTTTAGGGTTTTCTTTTGGAGTGATGAAATGTTTTGTAACTAGATAGAGGTGGTGGTTGCACAACATTTTAAATGTAATAAATGCCTCTGAATTGTTACTTTTAAAATGTTAATTTTATGTTATGTGACTTTTGCCTTAATAAAAAAATTCTTTATCGTGATGGGCCACTATACAAGACTCAGCCTGGACTAGGTGAGGACCTGGCACATACACCTCTACTATCTCTTCACCTATAAAATAAAAAGTGTAACACCTTCACATAATTATTGGAGGAAATACTTAAGATGCTTAATTTAAGTGAAAATACTTTATAAATTGTAATGCAAAATACAAATAAATGTATTATTATTAACAATAGCTAGAATGGTATACTCCCATTTATGGAGTAGGTCAACTTAATAAAAAAATATTTCCATAAATTTATCAGTTGCACTTTATAGACCCATGTAAAATGCATTTCAGTATTTATAATCTAATCATTTTAATTGCTTATTAGTATAATAGAGGTCTGGTGCACGAAATTCATGCACGGGGGTGGAGGGGGGGGGTCCCCTCAGCCCAATCTTCACCCTCTCCAATCTGGGATCCCTTGAGGGATGTCCAACTGCCGGTTTAGGCCCGATCCCAGGGATCGGACCTAAACCGGCAGTTGGGACATCCCTCTCACAATCTGGGAATGCTGGCTCCTAACTGCTCACCTGCCTGCCTGCCTGATTGCCTCTAACTGCCTCTGCCTGCCATCCTGATCGCCCCTAACTGCTCGCCCTGCCGGCCTGGTTGCCCCCAACTGCCCCCCACTCGCCGGCCTGGTTGCCCCTTACTGCCTCCCCGCCACTGGCCTGGTTGCCCCTCACTGCCTCCCTCCCACTGGCCTGGTTGCCCCTTACTGTCCCCCGCTGCTGGCCTGGTTGCCCCTCACTGCTCCCCCTGCTGGCCTGGTTGCCCCACGCAGTCAGCTGTTCAGTCGTTTGGTCGCCCCTCACTGCCCACCCTTGCCGGCCTGGTTGCCCCACACAGCCTGCTGTTCAGTTGTTTGGTCATCCCTCACTAAACCCCTGCCGGCTTGTCGCCCCACGCAGTCTGCTGTTCGGTTGTTACTGTGAGGGTGTCCTGACCAATTTGCATATTACCCTTTTATTAGTATAGATTATAAACATCAACATTTTATTTATTTAAAGATAAATACAGAGGGAAAAAAGTCATACAGAGGCAAGTGGTCAATAGAAATCCTACCTTAAGACCCTCCTTTACTTACATAGAAACTCTCCAGGTATTGTACTCACAGGAATTGGTGTTAGCGTCTGTTTTCCCAGCCTTCATGTGCCTGCTTGAGTTCTGCTGAGATTTGCTCTGCTCTTCTCCA
Organism: Eptesicus fuscus; assembly: GCF_027574615.1. Lineage (NCBI taxonomy): Eukaryota > Metazoa > Chordata > Mammalia > Chiroptera > Vespertilionidae > Eptesicus > Eptesicus fuscus. Next base: position 83,754,921 of record NC_072479.1, read on the forward strand.
GTCAGTAGGGCCTTTATTTCAGAAGGGATTTTTCCTTGGTCCATTGCCATGCACCACTGCTTGTACTGAAATATGTGAAATATATTTAAGTAAAATTTTACCGGTCAGAGTTCAGGAACCACTGGTAGAAATGCTAAGAACTCCCATGTCAACAAGTCAAATTGGCTGCTGGGAATTCCATCCTTCATTGTACTTCCTATTTCCAACCTAGGACATGGATGAGGCCTACCATCTTTCACAAGAGGGTGAAAAACTGCTGCTGAATCTTCTGATGACATACTGGAGTATTGCTTAGATTAAAAAGGCCCCTCTGGTTAAAAGACTGTCTCCTCACAGTGCGCTACCAATTAGAATTCACTTCTTTTGGCTAATGATCACATTATTTCTTCTACTCCTAAAATAAATACTTTTGTAATTCCTTTCTCTCTTTCATAAACATTCACTAAACATCTACTTTCTTTTTTATAATATATTTTTATTGATTTCAGAGAGGGAGAGGGAGAGAGAGAGAGAGAAACATCAATAATGAGAGAGAATCATTGATTGGCTGCCTCGTGCACGCCCCCAACTGGGGACGGAGCCCACAATCCAGGCATGTGCCCTTGACCAGTATTGAACCCGGGATCCTTCAGTCCACAGGCCGACGCTCTATCCACTGAGCCAAACCAGCTAGGGCATCTACTTTCTACCAGAGTGCCGGAGTGTGTACTAGGAATTAGGGTATACAAAGATTAAATACTCCAAAGACTATGCCTTCAAGTGGCTTACATTACAGAAGGTGAGAAATAATTATAGCATAAGTCAAATTCAATATACTGAAAAAGAAATTACTGAATAGTGTATATCTGAACTCTCTTTATGCCCCAACCTTATTTTCATACCTTCTAAAAAGTGGAGGTAGCCTGTCATAGTTTTGTAATGACCATGGTACTATTCTCTCTCTCTTCTCCAACCTGTCACCTCCTCCCTTGAGCTCACAGTAATGGGGTTTCTATTCTCTTTTACATTTCTACAACCACCACCCAAAATCTGAATGAATAAATGAAAGAATGAAACATGCCAAATAAATAAATGTTTAAACAAATGGTATCCTACTATTCATATTGTAGCATATTGTTATATTGCTTTTTCTACTTAGCAATATATTGTAAATGTTTTTCTATATCAATAAACATATAGGTGTACTATGATTTTTACTGGATGCAAAGTAGTCCAATATATGAATGTACTATCATTTACTTAACCAACCCCTTATTATTGTACATTTGGGTTATTTTCCATTATTTTTCTATCATAAACAATCCCTCAATGAAATAGTCATGTACATTCCACTCCTACTAGTAGTGTATGAAAATGCTTATTTGCCCACATCCTGAATGACCAATAAATATGCTTTCCCATGTCTGTCAAATGGATCGATAGGTGAAAACTGGTTTCTTCATGTTTTAATGTTTTGACTGTGAAGCTTAGGTTGATTTTTTCCATGCATTTATTGACAGACTTTCTTACCATTTCCAGTTCCTCTCTGAGGGCACATATGGCTCTTTCCCGACTGGATACCAATTCTTCCAAATACTGATACCTCAGTTTCTTTCTGGCCCGGCATTCTCTTGCACTCTGCCGGCTCCTCTCAAGTTTTGCCTTCAAGTCAATTTTGGCTGGCTTCCGACCACGTTTGCCAGGCTTCTTTACTTTGCCTCCAATCACCTTCAGCAAGAGAGAGAAGTAATTTTTTTTTGTCTTAGTTCTGTGTCTAGGAAAGTGACTATGGCTGTATACTAGCATGGAAAATATTTATAAATAATAAATGAAGAATGGAACTCAAAAAGCATAATCCCATCAAATGATTTATGAGGCTTTGCTTCATAATTTGTTTTCCTGGTACCTTTGATACCATGAATTTGAGAGAAGAAATAATATAAGTTTTCATTATTTCTTCAATAATAAACTTCAAATAGCTTAACAATAAACTTTATAAGCCATGTGTAACTGGATAATAAAAACTAAAAGATTGCCAAATTTTTATTGACTTGATAAAATAATAAGTTAAAAAAATCAATATTCAAAATTGTAAGTTCAGTATGACCTCAAAGAAGAAAGGATGTTATTAACAAAAGGTCAACGAACATTTCTCTGATGGTTATGATTGTAAACAGCTTTTTCTCACCTGTATTATTGATTTTTAAATGTTTACAATTAGAAAAACAAAATGTGTATGTAAAATTATGCATATATAAAAACAAATAGGTATCCTAAGCAATTTGACAATAAATTCCCTCTTCAAATGTGTTGAGCTCAAAGGAACACACAGGCAGTCCCTGAAATCCTCAGGATACTTCTCTTCTGCCTTTATTTATTATTATTTTTTAAAATAATTATTTATTGTTTTAAGTATTACATATGTCCCCTTTTTCCCCCCTGGACCCTCTCCGGCCTGCCCCCTCCCCCCAGGCCTTCAGCACCCTACTGTCTGTGTCCATGGATTATTATGCACATATGCATACAAGGCGTCTCTCCTGCCTTTAGAAGCCTATAATTATAGTAAAATCTCCTAAATTGTCTCAGGAGATTTCTACCTGATATTCATTTACCTGCATAGGCACAATTTTTTGGTGACTAGCAAAGTAACTTAATCTCTTTCATTATTTAGCTTTGGAACCTCCCCACGTTCTTATACAAGATGTAATCATGAGGATGATGACGTTTTACATACATGAGCCTGAACTTACACATCAAATAACTTTTTTTTTTAAAGAAGTCCTTTGAAGCAGGGTGGGGGTGGGGGGAGGAGGATACCTTTATTCCAATGAATAAGCTTGTTTGGAAAGTGCTTCAGGAGCCAATTTCTGACAAGCCACAATGCAATATGCCTTTAGAGGCTATGTTATTTTAGAGCAATAGATTTTTCTTTAAATTCCCAAACAACTGGATTATCTACTTTGTTTATCTGACGAGGTTCTGAATGATGTCCGGTTCTTTCTGAAAGTTACCCTCAGAGAATAAAAAGTACACTGAAAGGAATATTGTGGAAGCTTTAAAGGACATTCTAAGAGAAGATGCAAATCAAACACTGGCAGATCATTAGAATACCTGTAGAAACCTTCCCAGGTAACAAAACTCAAAAGGATTTGTTTGAAATCACTATTAATATCATATACTAACAATGCCCTATAAAAATCAGATCATTACTAAGTATAATGGTTGGATCAAGAAAACCACACTTTAAATATGGATCAGCCACATTTACCAGACCCTGTATCATAACATTATGGTTAGCCACTGCATCTAGCATTTTATAGGATGGCTCTGAAATGAAATTGAAGGGGGGGGAAAGTCTTTCATTTCCACCACCATCTTGAAAGCTAGCTACTTCAGTACTACTCCCAAATTAGTTTCAACTTTTCAAAAACTGGTCTTTTAAAGCTATTCTATTCTGCATTATCATGTCTTTGTTCCAATATAATAATATATGTCTCAGGAAATTTTCCCTCAGGGCCAAATATTTGATTAGCAATTCCAGGATGACTAGTTGATCCAAATATTACCCTGGGCTAAATTATGCTTATCAACTGCACAATTTTAATAAAGTATTTTGAAATCGCCTTACATTAAAACAAAGTGTACTTGCTTTGCTACAGCTTTTAAAAAGCAATATATTTACAGCAGAAACTCTTGTCTATAGAGAAATAAATGGTAATCACATCTATTCTTTATGTTGTAAAATGAGTCATCACACAACACTATCTATATTGCTGATTTTAATTAATGCAGGAGTGGCTGCTTTGAGAAGCCAACAAGAGAACACAGAGTACTTCACAGATTTCATTGATTTTTGAAACACACCTAGCACAGTCATAAAAATCAAACAAAAGTTATAACCCTTTGTTTAGTTTTCATGGTAGCAAAATATTTAAATTGGAACTATTTTATTCCCTTTTTTATTAGAAAGGCAGAGTAAATTAACCCAGGGTTCCTGTATTTTATATCACCTCCTGTAAAATTACATTTTAAGTCACATAACACCACCTCTCTAGCTTAACTTTCCTCAGGAACAAATCAAATTTTTGGCTTATGGTGCAAGCTAAAATCTCATCAGTGTACAGTTTTCAAGAGTCAAGTATATCACAGAATTATTGTAAATTTTAAGTATAATAATGTGCGACAGCACTTTGTAAAGGAAAGGTTATTATACAAAGGTAGGTTACTATACTAGTTGCCAACTACAGTAGTTAACGAAACTTTATATATTTCATAAGCCATAAAGATGGCAGGACGAATAGGGGAAGTTAATTAGAAACTAGGAACCAGAAACTAAAACTGAAATCAACCTCACAAATTCCTTAAATATCCCTGGGCCAAAAATCATTCTTACCTATGTTTTATAAAATTTTCACAAACTCAGTGATAACCACATTGTCCCCTTGCTCTCTCCTATTTCTTCTGTGAGGAAGCTTTTTTCCTCATCTGTATTTTTTATGATTTTTGAATGTTTCTAATTTATGTGTTCAAAAAGCCTGGGAATTAAGAAAAAATGACTGGATTCAGCCAAGAGAGAGTTCCTCATAATTCTAAATTTAACCATTATAGAAAAAGAGAATCGTTTGCAAAGGCCTGAGCGTAGAGGGCACAGGCTTCCCAGTCAACAGGTTTAACTTCCGCAGAAAGAGGGGGCATGACTGTAGCTGCATGCTCTTTAGAGGCTTATGAAAAGAGGAGTCTCCAGGGTCCAGATTAAATCCTGTTTCAAATGGGCTTGAATCACTTTAGGCACAAGAACAACATAAATTGAGGGCTAAATCGGGGTGTGCAGAGAGGGAGCACTCACAGTGGACAAGGCCTTGACTTAGGCACTCTACATGTTCTCTCATATTACTTCACACCACTTCAGGTGAGGTAAACCCTACGATCCTCATCTTTTTCAGGGAAAGAGGAACAATTAACTCATTTATTCAACAACCATTTATTGAACACCCACTATGCCCCCAAACACTGTAAAACTCTAGGAATATTAATATAAGATAGGGTTCTTACTTTTAATGTATTTAGACTCGTGAAACACAGCAGACAGAAAAATATAACATTATAAAGGGCAGGATATTAATTTTATCTACAGGAATGCTGGTAGTGGACACACACACACATATGCATAGCGATCTCTTTATTTCATAGATGACAAATTTTTTTTTATGATGACAAAATTTTAGCTCAGAGATTTTCAATGTCAGAGAAGGGGCTAGACCCAAGTCCTCTGATTTGCATTATAGCAACTTGTCATAAGATAACTCACTGTCATCAAGCATGACTATTCTCCCTAGGTTCCTAGGTAATACTCTTTAACTTGAACATATAATTCCCCAAAAAGGCTCTACCTAAAACTGACAGGTGTTAAATACACACTGCTAAATTAATGCTATGTAGTCATTCATTTAATCCAGCTCACTGTGGCATTAGGCACTTGGGAAGGCAGTGGTGAGGTTAACAAACCTGTTCATTTTATGCTTCCTTGAAATTTTTGTTGTGACTCTCCACACCCACCCACTGAAGTCATGCCAATTTATTACTTTATAAAATCTCCTCCTCTTTATTCCTACCACCTACATTAGGCAGGGCCCTCAGGGATTATTACAATAGGTTCCCAATGGGTCTCCCTCTTATCCTCCTTTTCCTTCCCCCTTCCCTAGTTAATCCATCTTGCAAAGAGCTGCCAAACTTCTTTTCAGCTTATTATGATCATATTTTTAATTTAGTGTATTTTGGTGTGTTTTTCTTCATTGTAAAAGAATAACACCTGATCATTACAGGGAGGATGAACTTTAATGGCCCTTTGGCCATGTCACTCTCAAGCTCAAGAGAAGACCTTTGGCTCAGCACCGCTTACTAGGTCACCACATCCAGTATATGAGTTTCCTGTGGCTGCTGTAACCATTACCACAAACTTGGTGGCTTAAAACAACTTTAATGTCCCTTTACAGAAAATTTGCCAATTCCTGCTCTAGCTTGTGACAAAATACTTATTTGCCAGTGCAACAAGCTTTAGAACAGGATATTCCCTTTTCCCGATTTTATGCAGGACTCCTATTCTTCCTTACAGATTCATTCCTACTGTGTGAACCATGGCTGACATACCCAAACAATTAGGCATCCCTTCTAGTGCCCCCCAAAACCACTTTGCCTCTACTGCCCTCATTTCTTACTTCACTATATTGTAATTATTTTCCTATGTGTCTGCCTTGCCCACTGAAATGTAAGCTCCTAAGAATAGTTATGAACTCTTATTGACCTTTGTATCTCTACTGTCTAGCATAGCGGCCTGTACATATTCAGTGTCCAACAAATGTCTGATAATTAACAAATAAATAAACTTTTCTGAGAAGAAAGAGCAAAACATTATTTAAACTTTGGTTTGTGTAGTATTAAAATTACCCCTTAGGGTTAAACTATCTGTAGAGGCAACCTGGTTAAAATGTGCATGTAACCTAGATCGAAAAGGCAGGCACATTAAAATATTAATATCTACTGTCAGGTATTTATTTAGTAGATGAGCTGGCTCTTCTGTCTTAGTCTTGTGGAAAGTATTGATGGAGTAGAAAAACAGAAAAGGCAGAAAATGTCTGAGCATGTGGTGCTGCCCAACGAGGGTAGCTCCAACTGTAAAGGAAGGCTAAGGGGCCAATGGTGGGGGACTTCAGGGGCCAAAGCTCAGGTCTGGGAATGTCAAAGAGATTTTTTTGACCAACTTAAAAATTTTTGCAAGAAACAGCACTACTCACAACAACTGAATGGAACGAAAGAACCTGTCTTCTAACCTAAGGAAGGTGTAAGAAACCTCACTTTCAGGTAACTGCGGGTCCGGCAGGTGGAAAGGAAGTATGGAGGAGAACAGTAGCCCACAGAAACATATTGTGAGCAGCAGCTGGCCACCCTCTCAGCAGTACCTCGACTGGAACTTGATGCCCTACATTGTCAGGCTGGGCAATAAAGTATGGTGGTCTTTTATCAATTTACTAGAGGCCCGATGCACGAAGATTCGTGCAAGAATGGGCCTTCCTTCCCCTGGCTGCTGGCACCACCCTTCCGCTCCGGCCTGGAGCCGCCTTTCTGCCTCCCTGCCTTCCCACGCTGCCCAGAGGCCCCGAGCTGCTGGGGTGGTGTGAAACACCTGCGTCCTGCCCCACCCCCGGCCACTTGGCACCTGTGTATGCAAATTAACCCACCATCTTTGTTGAGTTAATTTGCATACTCACTCCTGATTGGCTGGTGGATGTCACAAAGGTATGGTCAATTAGCATGTTACTCTTTTATTAGGTAGATAGTCTGCAGCAAGAACATATCTGGTCTAGGATATTTCAATTTACTCATTCATTCATTCATTCATTCAATAAACATAAAAGTCAAATATAAAACAAGAACCTTCTGTCTATGATCAAAGCCTCTGAAAAGATCACATTTCAATTTTCTTTGTAACTGAATGGAGCAGGTCAGGGAGAAAAGGCTTTCATAAAAACAAGCACTTCTTTGTAGAGGTGGACATGCAGGTGGGCTCAGGAGACTACCTTTCTCACATAATCTAACAGTTTAGGGCAGCAGTCGCCAACCTTTCAGACCTCACAGACCACTGGTTGGCAACCGCTGCTCCAAAGATTTCCTTAAACCAGCGGTTGCCAACCTTTCAGACCTCACGGACCACCGGTGGTCTGAGGACCACCGGTTAGTGACCGCTGGTTTAGGGCACAGTTTAAGTTCATTTCATGTCCCATCCCATTGCCCCTATCCCATTTGGGGGCATAGTTAGGAGCAAAGTGCAGGAGTAAACAGAGCCGCAAAAGTTACACAACAGTATGCACTTAAGAATTAGTAAAATGTGCCCTCGCTGGTTTGGCTCAGTGGATAGAGCGTGGACCTGGGGACTGAAGGGTCCCGGGTTCAATTTTGGTCAAGGGTTGCGGGCTCGATCCCCAATAGTGGGTGTGTACAAGGCAGCAGATCAATGATTCTATTGTTGATGTTTCTATCTCTCTCTCCCGCTCTGAAATCAATAAAAATATATTTAAAAAAATAATTAGTAAAAGGAGCATGTTAGGTGCCTACTACACTATGCTGAGGACCAAGGAAGTCACTGCGAGGTAATACAATAATGGTAACATTTTTTGAGTGCCTACTATGTGTTATAGACTCTGTACTCGAGGCATTATTTCTAATCCTCAACAAAGCCTGTGAAGAAGGTATTGACCACTTAACGGGTGGAATGTAAGTTCAGAAAAATTAAAATAACTTAGCCAAGATTTATTCCTTCCCAACTAACCTAGTAGAGATCTACTCAGTATTTGAACTCTGCTACTTAGCACTTTCCCAAGCCCTCAGTTTTAGATATCCAATATAGCTCTTGCTTTATTTTTCCTATTTGTTATCATCTGCATACTCTGGCTGGTTGGCTCAATGAAACACATTAATAAAGCCCAGGTACATTAGGGCATTCTCTGTAATGCCACTCTGTTCCAATTCAATTCAATCACTATTGACAACCAGTACTCTATGCCGTATTAGGCACAATCCTAGACACTTGGGAGGCAAAGCTGCACCCACATTCAGATTTGTCCTGCTCTTACTCCAGGAGGCAGAATGTGGAGAGCTCTTGGCAAACTCATTTATCACCACTGGTGAAAACAACTCAGGATACAGAATCTTTATAAAGGGAGGACCTCCCATTATCATCAACTGTTTCTTGACCTGCTCATTCAAATACTGCCTTTCTATCATTGCTGCTCCTGCTCATTCATCCTCTTCCTGTTGCCCTGGCCTAGCTGTCAGTGTTGTCATCCTTTGTGCTCTCACCAGCACAGCTCCCACACTTCCAAGCCCCAATCCTCACCTTCCCTTCAGGGAACAATGGAACCTGAGACTCCATCACCCATACATAATGTGAGGAAGAAGTGTGTTATGTGTGTATGGATGTTTGTATGTACTAGGAAGATAACACAATTTTGCAGGACTGCAACAGAGAAAGGCAGGACTGGGAGCTGCCAAAGCCTTGTTATTTAAGGGTTGTTTCACACTGTCTGACTGCGGAAAGCAGCCCAGTCTTTCTGTACATGACACTTAAATATTACTCACCCAGACCTATGACATGTAGTCAAAGTGAAAGTAGTGTATTCACAGAGACACTATTCATCCATTGACATCTGAAATGGAATTTGTTCTCCACACTCATTAAAGATTTAAGAAACTGCTGGTTTCTAAATTCTTTCATAAAAACAATGAATTGGTAAAGAATGAAAACCCAATTTATTTTGTGTACCTGGAACCCTGTAGGAAGTAAGTTATGAATAGTCTACCCCCGAAATTTAATTTCACTCTCCTGGGCAAAACAATAAAATTTTATACCCCCTAATAGTTTGCTTGTTTTAGAAATAACTCCTAGGTGACTTTATAGGTAAGTAAAATAACTCAAAATCTTAAGCATTTTTCTTGGACTTCTTTGAGATTATTGAAGACTTTGAGAAAGTTATTAAATGTTTCAAAGGTATGAAAAGGAAACAACTGAAAATTATGTAGACTATTCTGTGAGAGTCTCAAATTTAAAAAAAAAATTAAAGAACAATATGTTATTTTGGCATTCTTAAACAGCCATAACATGATTTTTCTGGGAAAGATAATGGATACAGTATATGGATTTAATTTCAAAATTAATAGTGAAGAGCAAGCTAGCAAAAGCATTTTGGAAAAGTTATTTTCTGATTTTTCTGGAACGTTTAGAACTCCCCCTTTCTGTCTGGGAAATACCACTTCCTATTAGGTGGGGCTTACTACTTCACAAGCAGACCGTTTCTCTAGGTGAGTCCCAATTCCAGAGTCCTGTGTTGGGCTTTCCCTTCTATCACTTTTCTCAGAGCCTTCTGCAGGAACAGGAAGAGGAGATAATGTAGAACAACACAAGCAGTACAGAGAAGCTGGAAATCTTTTCAATCTCTCTGACTGATAGGTGAAACCAAAACTGGACAGCAGCAAAATGTTACTGGTTACCTGGGAGGGGAAAAGGGCACCCAAACAAAGAAAAAGGCCACCTCCAGCATCATGCTGAAGAGTGTAGAAAGTAAGACCTCTGGATAGCAGAGGGAAGGAGCAAGTCCCACTTCAAAAACTGGCAAATTCTGGAAGTCAGATGATCAATAAGCTGACCATCCCTATCTCCATGAAATAAAACTGATCAACACTAATGTGGGATAGACATAAAGACAAAAAGGTTATACACATGAGTGACCAACCATGAACACTGCTCTTATAATCATAAGGATAATGGATTTGGAGAGAGAAAGGGGGGTACGATGGGTTATTAAGATAGATTTAACAAGAAAGAATTCACTACGTTTCTTCGAGAAGGCTTTCCAGAGGAGGTTAGCTTCCAGACTCTGGACGAATAGCAACAGGAGCTTAGCAAAGTGTTCCAACCAACCACAGGAAAATAGCTCGGAGGGGGAGTGAACTGATTATATGAATGGGGCATTGAGTCAGGGCGCAGGAGAGAAGAAAGGGGAACAGTCAAGGGAAATAGGGCTGGTTCAGGGTGTCCTAGTTAAGATCTCCAAACTAGAGAAAGGCTGGGCGGGGGCAAGGGAAGGCAGAAAGGGAAAGCAAAGTAATTCCTTCACTTATCTCGGTAGGCAAGTCAAGGACTAGGGTTGGCACTACCTGGAAAAGCTGACAAACAGGCTTGCCCTGAGAGTGAACATGTCCCAGAGGAGAGGGCCCTTTTGGGAACAACGCGGCCCGCAGTTCCCTGAATTCCTGGGCGGGTACCCGGGGGTACTAACTGAAGGCGCGGGGATACCTAAGGCAGGTGTTTCTTGGGTGTTGGCATGGGCTACAGAGCTAAGGCTCAGCGGCGGGACCCGCACTTAGCGACAAGCAGGCGGCGGCGGCGGCGGCGGCAGCTGCGCGTGCAAACCACCGGACTTACCTTACTGTCATCCATCTCGGCAGGCAGGCCAGCCTGGCCAGGCGCTCCCTCCCCCTGCCCTCCCAGCTCCGCCGGCCGGGCCCGGCCCGGCCCCCGCCCCGGGGGAAGAAGGGGATATGGTTCTGACTGCCTCCTCTCGCCTAACAGTTCGCTTCCCTGATGCCACAGTCACGGGGATGAGGGACCAGTTCAGGAATGGCAGAGCGGACCCTGGAGGCGGCCCAAAACGCCTCCCTTCGCCGCCACCGCCCCCTCCGCCCCCTCCATGACAGTCTGGGTGTGTTTACAGACGCCCTGGAGAGCTGCCGGGACACTAGGGTGGGCGGGAGAGAGGCACGCGGAATGGCCCCTCCGGCCGCCGTAGCCCCGCGGTGTTCTGGGGATTGTAGTCTCCCTTACCCCAGTCTGTACGCGGCAGACTAGGAAGGAAACTACAATGTCCACAGGGCCTCCGCCAAGCGTCTGTTTTCCTCCGGCTGCGAGCGTTGCGGGGGCGGGGCCAGGCGGGAGGCCCTAACTGCGTTTCCCACAGTCGCTCCTTGGGAGGTTTGGGCCTGGGGCTCCCAGCGGCTTGGGCGCCTGGAGGAAGGAGTCTGGGGCCCCGCGGAGGCAGCCCCGAGGTGGGGACCCCCAGGACCCCCGGAAGGTTTCTTATGGAAAAGGCGCAGCTGCTTCGGGAAACAATTTGGCGGTTCCTTCCGATATTAGACAGAGTCGCCATATGGCCGGCAATTCCCCGAGAAAGGGGAACACGTGTCCGCAGGAAAACTTGCACACGACTGTTCTGTCCTAGAAACTTTATTCATAATAGTCAGAAAGTGGAAGCAAACCAAGGATCCTTCAGTGGGTGAATGAACATGGCCAATTGCAGTGTGTTGTTAGGAATATTACCAGACCATAAAGAGGGATGAAGTGCTGATACGCGCTACAAGGTGGAGAAGCCTGGAAAACATGCAACATGAAAGAAGCCAGACAAGAGAGCCACATGGTGTAGATTTCATTTATAAAGAAATGTCCAGAATAGGTAAGTTTAAAGAAACAGGAAGTTGAGTGGTTGGCGGGGGCAAGCGTTGGGGAACAACAGGGAGGGAGGGGAGCTGGGATGGGGGAGTGATGGTTAATGGACACTGGGTTTCTTTTTGAGGTGATGAAATGTCCTCAGATTGATTTGGTGACGGCTGCACAGCCCTGTGAATATATTGAAACCCACTTATATATATTTTAAAATGAGTAAATTTCATGGTGTGTGCATTATATCTCAATAAAGCCATTTAAAAAAAATGAGTGTCATTGTGCCCTCCTGGTTTAATAAAGTCCGTGAGCTCGTTGTTGTATTAGCCTATATCAGGCCATTGAGGACTTGAGAAAGGTTGTGTGTGCATTAATGTTGTTCTGGAGAGCCCTTTGATTCCTTCCACACTCTTCCAAGATTCAATGGAGATAGAGTTCCCAGATTCAGCAGTAAGTATACAGGACAGTCACTTACAGTTGGATTTTCAGGTAAATACCTTTTGTAGTATAAGTATGTCCCATGCAATATTTGAGACACATTCTTACGAAAAAAAAAAAAGTATTTGTTCTTCGTCTGAAAATGAAAATTAACTGGGCGTCTTCTGTTTTATTTGGCAACTCCAAATTGAGTAAGAGTACTAATAGGCAAGTTGAGTCATCTCTGTCTGACCTGTACAGCCCTTCAAAGGTTCTAAGAAGAAGGTAACCTCTTCCAAGTAAATGCAGCCTGGGCAGGTCATGAGGTTGGTAATGGGTCTGGCATGCTAGGGTAGTGACTGTTGGGCCCAGACCTGGCGGTCTGAGAGTTGCCTAGCTACATCCTTTCTGAGGATCAAGGGGGCAAAACTCTGTGTTAGTGCAGGCTCTCTTCCTCTTCCTCACCTAATACCCCTTGTGTTCAACACCTCCAAGAGTCCCTTTCCACCCCCGAGCCTCCTCATCCTGTGCCCAGCCTGCCCTCAGTTTGCCTCCTCGGTATGCCTTTGCTGCTGTTAAGCCCTGTTCTTCAAGGTGGAATTGGGTTAGTTCTCTGCCACTCTTTCTTCCCATGACAAAAATGCACCCACATGGATGGACCTGGAGAGCATTATGCTCAGTGAAGTAAGTCAGAAAGACAAGTACAGTACCATATGATTTCACTCATACGTGGAATCTAATGAACAAAAATAAACTAACCAATAAAATAGAAACAGACTCATAGAGAACAGACTGACAGCTGTTGGGGGGATGGTGGTGAAAAAGGAAGGGATTAAACCAAAACAAAACACACACACACACACACACACAAATAACCCTCAATAGACACAGACAACAGTATGGTGATTAACAGAGGCAAAGGGGGTTGAGGAGAGGTAGAAGAGGGCATTGGGGGAATAAATGGTGATGGAAGAAGATTGGACTTGGTGTGGTGAACACACAATACAATATACAGATGATGCATTATAGAATTGTACCCCTGAAACCTATAACATTTGATTAACCAATGTCACCCCAAGAAATTCAATAAAAAAGAAAAATGCACCCAGCCCTTTGTAATGGAACTTACCTACCCATGCTTGGCTGGGTGTGAGCAGCTCACAGACCCAATTGCCAGCCCCTCGGGAAGGAGGACTAAGATTGTTTGAACCACGTAGTGGGAATCTATAAACTTGCAGGGGCAGCATGTATACCAGCTTCAGGAGAGTGGTTTTCTCTAGGGTGAGAGGGGGACTGAGATTCGAAGGGTCCTGGGTGGTTGGCTATATGTTTAACTTTTAAAGAGATGAAGCAAATATGTTAAATCTGTTAGTTGGGATGTATGTTGTGTTATCCTCTTTGTATTTCTGTACATATGAAATATTACACAATTAAAATTTAAAAATATAAACACTTTAGAAAGTGTGGAAATACTTTATTTTTAAAAATATTAATTTATAAAAATAAACTTAATCACATCATAAAAGAAGACATTGTAAGTGGAAGAAAATCTTATGAAAAAGTATTGTGTAGTCATATGTTCAACATTTGCAGAGAAATTCCCAGGATTGGTAACAAATTGGTGAGGAAGAACAAGAATGAATATTAACTTCCATAAGTATAAACCCTCAAGAACTTTACAATCCAGGAAGGAGAAATTCACACACACAGGAGACTGTGAATAATCACTAAACAAGGCACCTGATGAAAAGTAATACAGATCAAGTTTAATATCTCTGTGTTAAGTGGGTAGGGAGAGCCAAGCATCAGACTGATCGCTAGAAAAGGAAAAGTGAACACAGCAAATGAATTTTCTTTAAGGAGTGGGAAGAAGTTTGGAAGAAAAATATGCTCTCCGACGCCCAGGCATACTTTATATTCATGGTTTTTAATCTTTTCCCCCTATATCGCCTTCTCAAAAAGAGCCTCCAAGGCATGCAATCCCTTTTAAAAATGCATATTTTCTCCTCCCCCCACTTTTCCCTCCCCAGCATACACACAGACACATTTCATGCACTCTCAGAAACCCCACACAGAGGCACTGTTGGCCTAGGATGCATCAGGCTGCTGCTGCTGCTGCTGCTGTGGAGTTTCTTGTAGTGAATTCCTAAGCAGCATGGCACACACCCACGCCCACTAGCTCTGCATGCCTTCCATGCCCTCATCCCTCTCTCTCTCTTGTTCGTCTTACCACTAGGCTAAAAGAGCACAGGTGTCTAAACAGAGCCAAGATGATCATGTTACTCCCTAGGCCACATGGGCCCGCTTGGCACATGCCTCTGGGGAAACATCAGAGAAAAAGGAAGCTCATTAAAATAGTTTCTTAGGCTCCAGCTGGTTTTCCATTAAATTTGACACATGAGAGTCTATGAATTTAAAAATTATCTAGCCCTTTCCAAACTTTCATTGGAAATGAAAGTTGCTTGACTCAGTTCTGGCGTGGAGATTTTTTTCCCCATCTCCAATTTAGAAATAGAAATAATTAAGAACAAAGCCTGCCAAGAAAGAAACAAAGGTGGCCATGAACTCTACCATGGTAACTTCTGACCCACCTTAACTTTCCATATATTTGAGAAAGAAGGTATCCCAGAGCCATCCTAGAAGTGACCAGCTGTTACTTTGTGTCCCCTCTTTTCAAAGAGTCGATCATCTATAGCTGAGTAATAAAAATTTAAAAATCAGCATGGTTGTACAGGGAATTTGTGGATAGTTCAAATTTTGACACAGAAAATGAGAAAAGAAAAGAGGAAAACTATTCATAGAAAAAAACAAACCGCTGATTGAAGAGAGGTAGGGGGTGGCATGAGATTAAGTGAGGAGGGTAAAGGGAACAAAAATTAACCTTACGGAAACCACAAACAAGGGGAACAGAACAATATTCTACATTCAGGAATGCCATGGCTACGTTGATATGTAAATCTGGCACTCAGAACAACAGAGTATTATTGCTGCTGATATGGTAATCTTGAGAGGTACTGAGGAAAAGTGGGTGGGTCATGTGAAATTCATGAAATGCTTGAGGTGAGCTCACTGCTGAAGTATTAGTCACGTCTTGCTTCGTGTGTGGTTTTTCTCCAATTTATTGTATAGATAAGTATTCCTCTGTACTTTCTGTTCCCGAAGAGTTTAGTTTCTTTTCATGAGGCTTTAAAATATTTCATCTCAAAAGTTCGTTTCTGTTCTAAAGGCATTTTGCAAAATGCCTCCCCTCCTTTGGCCTACTCAGACAAATATGCCTGCATTTGCATACAGCACAGTACCTATTTACTCTGCATTGGCCAGAAAGTTCAGAGGCAAGAGCCTAAAGGAACATTTTCAGACTGAGCACATAATTCAGCCTCCAGCTTGTCAGCAGGAGCAAAATAAATAAATAATTCCAAGAGGGACTGAAACAGTCTGTTGAGAAGGAAGGAAAAAGAGACACAATCAGCATAAAAATAAGGAAGAGAAAATGGAGCTCCAGAAACCACAAAACCTTCCAGGTTCAGAGTTTGCCTTACCTCTTCCCCTTCACCAATATACCGAAACCTTCTTAAACTCAACAACTTTTCTTAATATTGTCCCAACTACCATCCCCAGTTAAAATACTGCTGTTATTCCCAAGCCATGTATTTTACTTCACCCAGTAGGAAAGAATAAAGTGTGCCCTTATTTGAGGAACTAATAGGACATTTACTTATTTGGTCTGTAAGCAACTGCTTAAAATTGAACTACCCTTTTGTAAGAGATGGCTTACTAAGCACCACTATCAGTCATTTACACTTTAGTATGAATGTGCTCCCCCCCTTTCATTTGTTACCTAATAATTAGTTTAATAGGGGGTTTAGGTGTAGAAGAAGAAAATTCTATGACTTTAAAGGATAGGTGTTATAAAAAGGGGATAGATTTGGGTAGATATGTTTGCTGTAGTGGGACTTTGAGCATTTAAAGAGAAGCAAGTCAACACTGGATACCTGTAGGGTTGGAGTCAGGGGAGATAGGAGGGAGATGAAGAAACAAGTGACCAGGTACCTTCTTTCACAATTCTCCTGAGGATTTACTCAATAGAGACACATTAAACAAGCACATCTTATTCTACTGACTCAGACCTAAAGAAGTTTAAACTTACCATGGTACATGTCATAGAGTAAGTAAAACACACACACACACACACACACACACACACACACACACACACACACACACAACAGCCTGCATTTATTGCACAGAAAACTTTTTATAAAAGCAGCTTTCTTTCATCAAAGTTCACTTTTGAGGTTGTTTCCATGTAAGATCTGGTAAACCAGAACTGTTTGCTGAATGAAAATCTGACAGGGCTCCTCTTCCAGAGCTTGCCTTTTTAAGAAGCAAAAGCCTGGAATCCTAGGTTATCCAGGAGGATGTGTGGTTTTGGTACCTGCAGACTTCAGGAAAGCAGCAGGGGAACCATTTCTTCGATTGTGGATCTTAACTGCTTCAAATTTTGCTTCAATCTTCCCTGTTTCTAAGGGGGGAAAAAAACACAAACCCTAAAATTTACTATTGGGACCTTATCAGATGTACTTATGATCCTAAAGATATTTTTAAAAAACCACAATGTTTTTGAGAATTTAAGTGTTAGTATTTCCTGCCTCTTATTAGGTGCTATTGCTAGATGAAAATACCTTCAACTCTTTTTTTCTGGCATTACTTTTTAATATTATGGATATTCTGATTTTTCTATTTGGTAACACATATCTCCATTTATTTATTTACATAGTTAGGTTAAGAATTCTTGCCCAGCCGATGTGGCTCAGTGGTTGAGTGCCAACCTATGAACCAGGAGGTCATGGTTCAATTCCCAGTTAGGGCACATGCCCAGGTTTTGGGCTTGATCCCCAGTGGGGGGAGTGCAGGAGGCAGCTGATCAATGATTCTCTCTCATCATTGATGTTTCTATCTCTCTCTCCCCATCCTCTCTGAAATCAATAATAAAAAAAAAGAATTATTTTAAAGCATATTTTCAAGGCCTTTGACTTTAAAGGCTTCCCACAACTACATAAGAAGACTTTTATTTCAGGATATATCTTTAAATCTTTTTGGTTATGCATAGAATTGTTTCCAGAAACATTTAAGTCTGAAGGTGGTTAATGTCAGTCTTCTTTGGTTAATACCATGTTACCGGAAAGGTACAGTACCTGATATTCTGTGTGATAAAATATAATATTAGTAGTAGTAATACGGCTTGACAGTTTCTAAAAAATGTTTGCATGAATATTAGCTCATAGGAATGAAGGTATTGCTACATGGAAGCTGACCAATTCTGCTAACAGTATAGGGTGGGGCAAAAGTTGTTCATATGGAAAATAATACAATAATTAATGAATAATAATACAAGAATAAACTCTGTGTTTTGCGTACTCACAACTGTAAACCTACTTTTCCCTCACCCTGTATTACGAACAAGCAGTCTCTGGTAGAACAGCATGGTTGTTCTAGCTAACATTATCGTTAAAAGTTAGATATGGAAACAGAAATAATTATTTGCATATCTGTCTCTGTAATTTATAAAGGTGTCCAAATCATTGCTTGCTATGTGAATTCTAAGTGTATCTCAAATGGGTTTTAAAGGACACCCCTTTATTCCTGTTTTGTAAGCAAGCCTAGGTTGATTCTGCCCTCACTGTTTATGTTTTTTATAGATTCACACCATGCTATTTCTCAGCCTTTCCCTACCCAAGATGAAACGTACTGTTTTAACAAGTCTTCCCCCACACCTGTGAAGTCCTGAGTGGCCTTTGCCGAGCAGTTTCTGACACTGACACCTCTCTTTCCAGGGACAGTCCCCAGAACTGCCTCAGTAACACCTCCCATTGTGTGTGGATGAAGAATCACACTTCTGCTTGTTTGTGTTTTAATCGAAGTGGAAAAATTATTCTGTTTCCATTTCTGTCCTGGACTTGGTGCTGCCGGACATTTTCTGGGACCTTCTACTAGAACTTATGGGGCATGCAACCACCGTGATCCACAGGAACTTGGTATAGGCGTATACATATTTTCCACACAAAATACTAAGCTCTTTGTTCCTTTCATTTTTCTTCTTTAAATTAGATCAGCCACCTTGTTTCCCCCAAAGGATGGTATTATCAGAACTAACAGTTTATGCAACTAGCTAGTCTGTTACAGGACTCATTTTATAATGATCGTAGGAATGCGAAAGTTTTAAGAGTTTGTTGCTCCAGCCTCTCCCAACTCTCCTGCTGGCCTCAGGATGATGAGATTCAAGACACAAAAGTAGCAACACCCTCCTTCCACTTTTATCAGGAGTACATATTTCACATTGAACATTTCATAGACAGACTTTACATTTTAAACTCTGGCTTCTAGATATTTCTCTAAAGTAGAAGAGAAAATCATTTTAGCTTAAGTGATGCTGCCTTGCTCAGATAAGCTGCTTGAGTTGTGTTTGTGCCAATTCAAGATGGCCTCGTGCTGGCTGATGCACACGCAGTTAGGGATTGTGCAAGAAATGTGGATCTTCTGCTGGAGTGTTCGGCACCTTGGTCATCAGCCTTTACCTGCTCCTCCACACTTCACCCTTTCCCTCTTCCCATGGGGTTCTTACGTTGTGCCCTGTGTTTTTTGCTGTTTTGTGTTTTCAGACAGCAGGTCCTGGCTGGGGGGCGGGGGGAGCGGTTATTCTTTCCCTAATCCTTTAAGATTTTGTCCAGTTTGTTTTCTCTTGGAAAGCTTCAGGCCTTCTGGTGATTCCCTTAGAGAGCCGCCTTTCCCGCTCAGCACGGAACTTGTCTGTTGATCTGTTGTGTTCTGGCTGCTGCAGGTGAGGCCCAAACAAGTTATAGCTTCCCGCCCAGTTATAGCTTCCAGAGAAGAAGATTGTACCTCCTCTTCATGGTAACCCTCATCCTTCTGATTACCACCCCCCACACACACACACACACACATACACACACACTGTAGGATCCCTGAGGTAAGTAGTACCAGCTATACTTGCTCAGTTTCCTGCTCTCCAATTGTACTTCCTCCTTACTTCCCATCCCTGATCTCATTCATGCTTGTTTTCTCCCTTGATTCTACCCCTAAATCAAGATCTACTTCTCTCCGTGCCACTGATGCATGGCTTGATAGCTCCCTGGGCTCTGCCCTCCTTTAGGCTTGGGAAGAACTACTTCTGCAGTTTCTCCAGGTGCCTGCAGGGCAGCTCAGTCCCCAGCCATCCAATCAGTAAGGTACCCAGCACAGCTGTTCCCTTGTTTCCACAGGTGCTATTGCTAAGTTTGGAGAGGACAGTTTGTTGTGGGGAGGTGGAATCAGACCCCCTTCAGCATTCTTCCAGGGAGCTGTCTCCCCAGATTTCTCTCTTTAACGTTTCCAGCAAACAGGTGGTCACTCCATTGGTAGTAAATTCCTGGATATTTTTACCCAACACCCCAGAAACAAAATGACAATGTTATTGGACATGTCATACAGCCAGGCAAATGAGTAATGTCCTCATTAATCAATTTGCCAAAGAAAACAGTTCGCTATCTAAGCTTGTTTGGAGAGATGCTAGCTATGTGAAGGAAGAAAAACTCGGCCATCTGCTTAAAAGTACACTGTCAAGATTAAAATGATATGTACTCGGTGACTTGGTGTGTTTTCAAGTTAACCTTCCCCTGTGCAAGGCTGCACCAACTGCACAGTAAGTAACACTCAAGTAACTGTTATAAGAACCTCACTGTAATGCTTTAGTAGTGTCCATTGTGTGGGGACTGAGGTAGAGATAAGATGGAATCCAAGAGAGATGCAAATTTTACCAGATTTGTCACTCTATTAAGAAATGTCATACTACAAAGAAAACCTGCTGCTGTAGTATGGTTGATTCATTTTTTATGCATCCACTCATTTATAAAATGGATTGAGTGCTCCTTCTCTCCAGGAATGTGCTATACACTAGGCACACAAAGATTAATGAGGCAGGGTCTCTGCTTACACACTGATGGGGGACTCATTTGCATACTTCTCTAAGTACTTAACTGCAGGATAGTGTGTTAGGTGGGATGACAAAGGTCTATATAAAATACAGAGAGGCTCTAGGGGAAGTCTTTCCTGAAGAGCCAACTTTTGAACCAGGTCGCAAAGGATAAGTACAAGTTTTATAAGCAGGCGAGAAAAAAAGCCTTTTGCAAAGCCAGACTGGCATGAAATCACGATGGGGAACTGCAAATCATTTGGTTTGGGTATAACATAGGCACCTCAGGAGATGGGAAGAGCAGTGTCAAGAGCTAGGGCCAAAGAAGCAGACAGGAGACAGATGATGCAGCACATTGAATGTCAAAGTTAGGAGTGGAGACTTAATGGGTGACATTAAATCTGGGGACAGCTTATCTCTTTCACAGGTAGTTGGCAGCTCCTCAATACCTTATTTTATTTTGTAATATATTATGTCATACTCACAATATATGTTATATGATGGTATGGTATACAGAATTTAATATTATTGTATAAGGGCCTGGCACATATTAAGCTTCGCAAATCTGATGACTGAATGAAGACTCTGATATAAGTCTCTTACCCTTGGTCAGATATTGGTGGTAATGACAGGACCATAGGCCAAGCCTCATGACTTTCTTCTTCTCCAGGCTCTTCCTGTCACACACTAGCAACTAGTGACAAAGGAGCTTGTTGAGATGTCTTCATAGGTATGCAATGCAGCTACAATGCCCAATATATCTTTCAAAAATTATTTTAACCCCTTCATTGCCCAGAATTTTCATTCACTCCATTGTAATATCTCTGGTAAAAAAAAAAAAATTAAGTTTTTCAAATGGTAGTAAGACATGGAATTCAAGCTAAAGAAGCCTTTTATTTTCACTTTTGCTGAACTATGTCTGCTTTGCAAGGTGAGTGACAACCTAGAATGAATAAATACCTGTACTGTTTTCAATCCTCGGTTGGAAATCCACGTATGTGGAGGAGCAACTATATGTAGTGCTCTGTGCCATTTTATATAGGGGACGTGAGCATCCATGCATTTTGGTGTCCATGGGGGTCCTGGAACCAATCATCCCCCCAGGGGGAAACCAAAGGACAACTAAGTTTTTGGGGAGTCAAAGGTTATACAGAGATTTTTTACTGTGCCCCTAACCTTCACATTGTTCAAGGGTCAACTATAATTCTATTTATAATTCTTTTCTCTATGACTTCTGGTTTTTATGTCACACTTAGAAAAAGCCTTCTCCATGACAAGATTATACAAAATTTATTGGTTTATTCTAGTACTTTATGATTTCATAACTACTTATCCCAACACCATTTACTGAATGTTTTCCCTACTGATTTGGAATGCTCCTTTTATCTAAACTTACTTTGTTTGCACCTGGGCCCATATCTGGACTGTCTACCTTTCTCCATTCATCTGCCTATCTATTTCAGTACTATTCCAACTGTTTTCATTAGTGTCGTTTTGGAATATATTTAAAAATATAATGGCTTTGGATTTTTATCATACCATGAAAATATTCCTAATGATATTTCAATGGTGGGTACATGTCATTGTACCTTTGCCCAAACTCACAGAACATATACCACCAAGAGTGGACCCTAAGGTAAAGTATGGACATTGGGTGATCAGATGTGTCAATGTAGGTTCATCCTTGGTAAAAAATGTACCTAGTGATATTGATAATGGGAAGGCTATGCACATGTAGGGGTGAGAATATATGGACAATCTTTGTACCTCCCTATCAACTTTATTATCAATCTAAAACCACTTTAGAAAAATAAAGTCTTAAAAAATAAAATTTAAATTTAAAAAATTCAATGGAACTAATTTTCTTGCTTCACTCTGTTCTCATGTTTATATTTCCAAGTGATCTATACTCAAGTGACAATAAAAAAGTAATTGTATGTTCTGTTTGTACAGAGTAACAATGGCTGTAAGATAGCTTAATGATTCTTAATAGCCAGTATGATTTTTGTTTTCATTTCTAATATTGTGATATAAACAACATTGATTCATATCTATGTTTCATGTAAATGTCTGACTTGACAATGTCCAGGTGTTTACTTAGTCACCATGCTGAGCCTTCTGAAATGCACAAAACAGGCAGAGCCTATTGAAAATTGGAAATACTAGGCCTGCTGAGAAAGAACACTCATGTTCACCATGTTACTCATCCAGTAATGGCAATAAATGTAGGGTCCCAGAATCAGAACACACTATCTTTTTCTCCATACCAGATATCGTCCACCTATATATTTAATTAGAGATGCAACTTTTCAGCCTTGGAAAAAGAGAAATTTACCAAAAAGCACTAAGGAAACCTTTGGAATCTTAGTAACTGCAGTCACTGTGGCCAAATTCTAACCCTTGTGTGGTTTACCACAGGCTACATCATCCCTCCACTCAAGCCTTCCCCTTGTTGAAGCTCACAGGCATTCAGAAGGTCTCTTGAAACATCTGTGAGTCACAGGTAGGGGGTTCAGAAATGAAAAGTTAGAAAGTTCAGAAATTACAACCAGAAGGAAATGGCCAATGGTTTGTTGGTAAGCTCTGTCCTTCCTCATCAACGTTTCTACCACTGTCCCTCCCCTCCCCAAGATCTGAAAGTTCAAAGCTAGACATCACCTCCCTAGGACCTGCCAAGGGAATTCCTCAATGAGGCTCCCAACTACTAACTCTCCATTCATCTTGAAGCTTCATATAGGTACTGTTTTAACCACCATCCACAGAAAAGCTAAGGAAACAGGAACTGATAGACTCAAAATAAGAAGTAGCTTTGACTGGTGTATGTGACCCTGAACACAGACCAAAGCCAGTTGCCTCATGAAGTCATGAGCTCTTCCTTTGATGACTTTCTGCGTTGGGTGCCTTAGATAGACTTCCTGAATTGGGCTAGAACTTGGATGAAATGATCTTTGAATTGGGGTGTGTATGAGTCACGGAAAGCTTACCCCCCCAAGGAGGCAGCAGCCAAGCCAATCTTGAATGGGATTCAAATAGACAAAAGGGAGAGGAGGAGAAGAGAAAATAGCATTCTAAGTAGAGGGAAGAGTATAAACAAAGACATGGAGATGTGATACAGCATAGCAAGAGCTACGAATAACTCAGTGCTGTGTTTTGGGAGTATTAAATGTCAGGTAAGGAATAGTAGGAATGATGTTGGAGAAGTAGGGAGTAGCTGGGTCCTTGGGGATCCTGATATACCATGATTAAAAGCTTTGGTTTTATCTTACAAATGTTTGAAAGATTTTTAAGCAGATGAATGACATATAGTCACTGAAATAGCCCCATATATACATATCATAATGATGACCTCACCAAAAAGAATATAAGGCAATTTTGAAATTAACCTAATTAATGAAAGCTGGTGAGATTGTTGTCCTTTGTATGCTAGAGGATCATTATACCTTTTGTAAGATTGACAAAATGAAGTCTCCACCTAGCTTCTTACACGGGGTTAGGACATGGCTGGATTTATTTATTTATTTATTTATCTATTTATTTATTTATTTATTTATATTGAATTTATTGGGGTAACATTGGTTAATAAAATTATATGGGTTTCAGGTGTACAGTTCTATAATACATCATCTGTATATTGTATGTTCATCACCCCAAGTCAAGTCTCCTTCCATCACTATTTATCCCTCCTTTATCCTCTCCTACCTCCCCCCATGCCCTTTTTCCTCTGGTAATCACCATACTGTTGTTTGTCAATGAGTTTTGTTTTCCCCCCCTTAATCTCTTTACCTTTTTCACCCAGTCCCCAACACCCTCCCCTCTGATAGCTGTTTCTATGAGTCTGTTTCTATTTTGTTTGTTTATTTTGTTCATTAGATTCCACATATAATATGTGAAATCATGGTATTTGTCTTTATCTGACAGGCTTATTTCACTTAGCACAATACTCTTCAGGTCCATCCATGCTGTTGCAAAAGGTAAGATTTCCTTATTTTTTACAGCTGAGTAGTAGTCCATTGTGTAAATGTACCATAGGGTTTTTGTCCACTGATCTACTGAGATGGGCACTTGGGCTGCTTCCAGATCTTGGCTGTTGTAAATAATGCTGCAATGAACATAGGGTGCATTTTCTTTCATATTAGTGTTTCAGGCTTCTTCAGATATATTCATAGCTGGATTTATGTATTGGAAAGATTGTCCTGGTAGTGTTGCAGGAAATAGTTTTAAGCATATTGAGACTGGAAGAAGGGAAATAAGTTAAAGCATTATTAGAATTGTCTAGGTGAGCAATGGCAGAGGTTTGAACTAGGGCAGTAAATACATCTGTTGAAGAAAAAAATCGGCAGATTTGTTTGAAGAGAGAGTGTGGCATAATGTGGCAGTATTGACAATGGACCTCTCAGAAAGGATCACAACTGACTGCTAATCCATCACTGCTTCTTGCTAAGGTCATGCTCCCTGCAGGCTGCTTCATGACTAGTGTGGAAAGGATACTAAGGCAGGCCCATCCCTGGAAATGTGGGATTTCTTGGATGGGCAAATTTAGTTCTAAGGTTTTTAAAAATATATTTTTATTGATTTCAGACAGGGTAAGGAAGAGAGAGACAGAAGCATCAAGGATGAGAGAGAATCATTGATCAACTGCCTCCTGCGTGCCCCTCACTGAGGATCAAGCCTGCAACCCCAGCATGTGCCTTGACCAGGAATCAAACCATGACCTCCTGGTTCATAGATCGATGCTCAACCACTGAGCCATGCCCGCTGGGCTAGTACCTAGATGTTTAATCAGCATTGTGAACTTTCTTAGAACTTCACTAGTGTCGATTGAAGGGGCAATCAGGCTGGCAGGGGAACAGTTAGGCATCAATCAGGCTGGCAGGGAGTGGTTAGGGGGTGATCAGGCTGGCAGGCAGAAACAGTTAGGGGCAATCAGGAAGGCAGGCAGGCGAGCAGTTGGGAGCCAGCAGTCCTGGATTGTGAGAAGGATGTCCAACTGCCCGTTTAGGCCTGATTCTACTGGGAGGGGTGGAGCTCAGCATCTGCGCCATGGCTATGCTGAGGCCCAGCAGGCCGCCCCGGCCGGGCATGCAGCGGGAGTGAAAGGGCCTGTGGAGCCCGGAGCTCAGCATTCGCGCGGCAGGGGAGGAACCAGAAAAATGGATCTTTCCAGTTCCTGATGCTGACAGCCCTATGGGTGCTGGGGTCCTCCACCTGCAGCCCCCAGTCGCAGCCTATCAGCCCCAGTCGCAGACTGGAAGCCCCCTGCCAGCAGTCCAGATGGGACCAGTGTGGCGCCACGGTGGTGGGTGTCAGCGGGCATGCTACAGACATCAAATCACAGCCACTGAGGCCCCCCCCCCACACACACACTCGCAAGTAGTATGGTCCAAGGGGGTGACTCCTAAGGCAAGGCTCCCATGGCAGCTGATGCTCACCATGCCAGGTGAGGAAGCCAGACCTGAAAGCCCAAGCCCCTGAGTACCCGGACTGCAGGGCATTGTGGGCCAGGGCCCTGAGGAGGCCCCAGGACAAGCATCTTCCCAGAGGCTGTGCAGAAGGAGGGGAGGAACCTCTGGCTAGAGGCCGGGGTGAGGGATGCTGGCGTCTTTGCAGGCCAAGACAGGGCTGAGGGACACCCCGCCCCCCACACCCCCATGCATGAATTTCATGCACCGGGCCTCTAGTATATATATATGCTAGTATATCACATTGTCTTTATCCATTCATCTATTGATGGACACCTTGGTTGCTTCCATATCTTTGTTATTATAAATAATGCTACAATGAACATAGGGGTACATAAATCTTTTCAAATTAGTGTTTTCTTTTTCTTTGGATAAAGATGAACTATTAAGTGCTACATAAAAATGAACATAAAAAAGACTGCTGGACTCTGGAGTTTAGAGGGTAGTCTTTTTTTTTCACTGCATTACCTTAGGTACATGAGTTCCCAGTAGGAGATGAGCTGTAGTCTTTTTTTTTTTCACTGCATTACCCTAGGTACACGAGTTCCCAGTAGGAGATGAGCTGTGAGAATATTCTTTTGCCCTTTGGAGGAGAAGCCCATTCTAGAACTCCTTCATGTAACAAGGGAGAAAAGCTATCCCCCTTCCTTGAGGATCTGAAAAACTAGGTGGTTGGAATTCCAAGTTAAACACTTTCTGTAGAGTTTTCTTTAGAACAATGTAGCTACTAAATGAGATAGCAAGCACACTGCAAAGTGCATATTACCAAATGATCTTCCCCTTTCCCAAACATACTAAAAAGCTTACCACAGAATAAAATTTAAATTATAGACTGGAATATGGAGTTAAAACTAGCAAAATGAAATGGAAAGGGAAAATATAAACTCCTAAACAAAATTTTAGGAAATTAATGGTATAAATCTGGTGTGGGGTGGGGGGGAAATCTAGCTGAGCAGTGGTTTATATGAAAAATACCATGGGTTTTAGGTTAACCGCCAG
Source organism: Eptesicus fuscus (assembly GCF_027574615.1). Classification (NCBI taxonomy): domain Eukaryota; kingdom Metazoa; phylum Chordata; class Mammalia; order Chiroptera; family Vespertilionidae; genus Eptesicus; species Eptesicus fuscus. Next base: position 83,781,730 of record NC_072479.1, read on the forward strand.
CTCCATGAAGCCAACAGTACCATTTTGACTTGTAAAGAAATGAGTGTAATCTTTGGCTGCCTAGTAGAAGTATAAAATCCTAGTAATGGGAAACTTCAGTTTCCTCATCTGCAAGATTGGGGGCTGGATTAGATGATTTCCAAGTCCCATACAGCTCTATGATTTTTTAAGTGCATGTCTCTATGACTTTAAAGTTCTAAACCTGAATTGCTACATTTTCAGGAAATGACCATAGAAAAGTCATATAGGCTTGATGAAAACAGATAATCCATTTTAATCTCATTGACTTTATAGCTTGACTGATCTTGGGGCGTGAGGGGATCTTTCTATGTGCCGAAGTGACCTACAAATACCTCCCCAAGACACGTGTGGCAATGAGACAAGCTTGAGAACATTTATTTCCCACCATGTCCAGCTTTACTCAAAATGATTTTTCTTGAGGTGGCAAGCTTGAGCAACCAGTTTTTCTTGAAGTTTGCCTGATACATATGTTTATGGTGAGCTGTACTGTCATTCCTCTGTCTTGCCATAGCCATGGAGGGCCCCTCCCAAGCAAACTAGCTGCCTATTGACGTTGGTAATCAAGGATTTGAGAAGCAGAAATCAAGGTCAACATGAGGCAATGACAGAAAGGACTAGAAAGCCCTAGCACACAGGGCCCCCTTACGAGGCTCTGCTGAGGGAGGGCATGGATCCAAGTTCTAGCCACAGCGTAATAGGCAGTCTGTGATGGTTTTGTGGGTAACCAGTGAGCTTCCTCCCTCCATTGCTGCTACCATTCTCTTCTGGACCGCTAAGCTGGCATTTTCAGACATTTTAAACATCTTTTGAGAAAAATGCAGCAAGAGAGACCAATCATGGGGAAAGCAAAGCTTTAATAAAAATAGAATTCCAAATATTTCAACTGGAATTTCTTTGTCTAGCTAAGAGATTTAGAGAGTGGATCAGAGAGTCTGTAATTCCTTCTTGTCCTGAAATTAACCAGGTGTATGCCCTTGGGCAAGCCACGCAACAACCCGGGGCCCCATTTCCTCACTTGTAAAATGAGGAACCCCACTTAGCTACTTCCAAGAGTGTTGGGGTACCTTTAGGCTGCCCTTGTTTATGGAGGACCCCTAGACTTGGAGGTGATCTCTGTGAAGCCAGTGAGAAGGAGGATCCTAGAATCTTAAGAGGAAGGACAATAAGCAACAACTGAAATCACAGGACTCCCAGGTTCCTGCCCCAGGTAAGTCCCTCCCAGGTACTGACTGAGTTGCTCTGTGTCTCACTTTCTTAACTCGTCGGGTAGAAGAGGTCACAGTGGGTGGGGCTATGAACATTGAGGATACCATTCTCAATGTTCTGGAAAGAGAACAGAGGTAGCAGAAAGGCCAGAAGAGGAGTTTCCACTGCACATTAGCCTCAATTGACTATCCCATTCTCTTTCCACATTGGAAGGGACACAGGAGCCAGGTAAGCTTGGGCATCCCTGGCTTCTTAACTACCTGCATCACCTCAGCAGCACAGTCACCAACTTGGGCAAGGAAATCAAGATCTTGAACCAAAAGGGGTAAGTCCAGGAGATGCTAAATTAGATGGGCTTTTGGAGATTTTAATGGGATCCATAGGCGAGAGGACTTGCTTTTATTTTTTATTGTGATATAATATACATAACATGAATTTTACCACTGTAACCATTTTTAAATATACAATTCAGTGGAGGGGCCTTTTCTGATTATTCAGTTATCTCCCTATACTAATGTAGATTGTGTGCTTCCTGCTAGCGAAGTTCTTGATTAGTTTGCAGGGTGAGACTGCAGGGTCCCATCAGTTAAGCTGGGTTTGGCTTCTGCAATAGAGGAACACCCCAAAATGCCAGAAACAGGACAGGAAATTATTCAGTGGTCGTTTCTCCTTGATACAGGGTGAGATCATACTTGCTGCTGTGTCCCTTTAATTTTTATCTCTGCCTCGGCCCTAACCACTTGTCCAGACCTGTGGTTTGCCCTTGGGCCTGCTTTCTTTTATTATACTGCATTTTTGTTCTCTGATTTCTGGCTTATTCTGACAATGAAATACCTATTTTTCCTGGGATCAGCCTTGTCTTCCCCTTCACTGATCCTGCATACCTCATTTGTCAGATATGATTGACAGCTTCTTCTCTCTACTTGAGCTTCAATCCCACATCCCTGACTGCGTACTGGTCATTTCCTCTAGAATGTGCCAGTCATGGTTCTGCCAAGCATATCTCAACATGTCCAAAAACAACCTTCTTTTTTTTTTTTTTTTTGCTACAAACCAGGAGCTCTTATAACCTTTAAGCTCCTGTCAATAGTTCATTGAGTCATTTAGACAAGAAGCAAAGTCTTCTTTGATTTAATCTCCTTTCAATGCCATTCATTCCCTAAGAACAATCAGATTTTCCTTAAAAAATCTGATGGATACCTTGTATCCATCCTTCCCTCCTCCCCACACCATGCCCATTTCTAGATCCTTACCACCTCTAATATCATCTAGGGCTGGGTCCACTCTTCCCCTGATTGGAGTTCCTGTGCCAGACCTCGAGCTATCTTTATTAATCAAGTCATATCTGTTGAAAACCTGAAGTTCTTCCCTATTCCTACCATGTAGGCTTCTTAACCTTATCAGACTGTTCAGTTCCCCCAATTTGATCCCATTCTAGAAAATCCTTCTGCTATGCAGCTATATTGTAATAGAAAGTTAAATGGACTTGGAATTAGTGGACCTGCTTTCAGATCCTAGCTTTATACTCATCAGAACCACTTGGGCTAGTCACCCGCTCTTGGATCCCCATTTGAAAAATGGAGATGATCATAGGGAATTTTATGAGGATTCAATGAGATAAATACATGTGGAGGCAGGTTAGCAATGTGCTCAGAACCCACATTTGAACAGACTCCCTTGGTTCAAATCCAGGCTTTTCTACTCCATAACCATGTGACCTGGAACAAGTTCCTTCATCTCTCTGGGCTTCGTATTTTTCGTCTGAAAAAAGAGATATAACAGTGCATACCTCCTAGGTCTATAGTGACAATCACATGAGATAATGTATGTAAAGTGCTTAATACATGCCTGGCACATTGTAAGCTGTAATAGGCGTAAGCTATTACTATTATTATGTGCAAGAGACCTAATCAGCACTTAATAAATGTTTGCTAAGTTTGTTGATGAATTCATCTTATCCATATGATCTCATTTCCCACTAATTGTTGCTATGCACATTCCTGTGCCACCCTTCCTCCAGACAGGCTGACCACCTTGACTTTCATGAAAACATCTTCCACTTTCCTTGCCTTTGGTAATGGTACTTCTCTTTTCTAGAATGGCATAATTTCTCTTCCCTGCCTATCCAAATTCTTCCCATTCTTTAAAGTCTGTCCTAAACCCTGCCTCCATGAAACTCTCTTCTGTACGTACTGATTTCTCACTTTTCTAAACCATTTACCCCTGATTCAGCATATGGTACACTCAGATAGTTTCCTTTGTACTCATTTTATGTCTTCAACTAGTTTGGAAGATGTTCACCAGTCTAGCATTGTTTCAGAATGCATAGTAAACACAGTGAATATTTAATCTACTAGACCGGTGGTTAGCAAACTGTGGCTCCCGAGCCACATGCAGCTCTTTGGCCCCTTGAGTGTGGCTCTTCCACAAAATACCACAGCCTGGGCGAGTCTATTTTGAAGAAGTGGCGTTAGAAGTTTAAGTTTAAAAAGTTTGGCTCTCAAAAGAAATTTCAATCGTTGTACTGTTGATATTTGGCTCTGTTGACTAATGAGTTTGCCGACCACTGTACTAGACTATCTTATCAACTCAGACTATCTCTTGGGATCACGTTCCCTGATTATGTATTTAGGGTAGACTTTGAAAAAAGGGAAACACACTTAGTTGTGTGAGGGTGAGAAAGGGTCCAGAATTCTGAAACAATTTTTCAGAACTAGAGTCTCTTATCAGTAGAGTGGCATCTGAAGGTGGGCAGATGAGGGGGTGAGGGATAAGGAGTTCCTGCTACATGGGACAAGGTCCTTGGCCTCTGGGCCAACGTGTTGGAGAAATGCTTAAGGATGGGGGTTCAGCAGTTGAGGGGCTGGAGGCAGACCATAGCTGACACAGACAGGAAAGTGTCCCCATTCAAATTTGGTTCTTGCTGTGACAGGCTTTGCCTTTAACTAGTTTCTCAAGTTCTTACACACCTTTACACAACATTTGCCCTATTGAGAAACTGGTTTTGCATGAAACTTCCCATGGCTTGAAGCAAGTATCCATGACGGTGTTTGCATACCATTGGGGTTTTACCCCTCCCAAATGTACCAATAAAGATGAAGTGGCATTCAGATGACGTGATATGAAGGACATCACTGCAGCCTCCAAACTGAAAATGCCATAACTATGTGAAAGGTTCATACCAGGATTTCACAATCACAGTGAAGGCCAGGAAAGACTAGTCCAGATGCAAGGTAAAGAGCGTTGTCTTTACCCCAGTTCTCACAAAGCCTTCTCTGCAGCCTACGTTGATCTCCCGTCTCTGAACTCCTGTAGTACATATTATCTAGACTACACAGTTCAGTCCTGCATTATACAGTGTCTTCTAAAAATTCTCTCCGTGTTAGTTGTGTTCCCCTACCTAGTTGCAAGTTCCTGAGAAGACAGACTATCTTTCATACTCTTTTGCTACCTCCTGTGGAGCTCCTCCATACACTTCAGTGTTGGGCACAATACGATTCTCAACAGTAAGTGTTGATGATATGTTTTTGGAAATGTGAATTCATGAAAAGTGGCTCCACCAAGGAGAAATAGAAGACCTGTCTCTTTGTTAAAGTAGTGGGCAGCTCTAGCTAGTTTGACTCAGTGGATAGAGCGTTGGCCTGCAGACTGAAGGGTCCCAGGTTCGATACCAGCCAAGGGCACATGCCTGGGTTGCAGGCTCCATCCCCAGTAGGGGGTGTGCAGGAGCAGCAATCAATGATTCTCTCATCATTGATGTTTCTATTTCTCTCTCCCTCTCCCTTCCTCTCTGAAATCAATAAAAATATATTTTTTAAAAAGTGGCGGGCATAAGCAGTCCTATCATCATTTACGGTGCTGTCAGCAGCACCAGCCTCCTTTCGTCAGTCAGGGAGTCAGGACAGTACAGTTAGGACACAGGGTCCCATTGCTTTCCCACTTAGGAGAAAGCAATGTTTGCCCTAGTGTCTGAGATCCCTTCCCGATTTCCCTTTCTCCCCCCAACCATGAAGGCCATACAGTAAGAGCTGAGAGGAGCATCAGATCCTCTGACTCAACCCCTTTATTTTGTAGATGAGGAAACTTGGGGTTCAGGAAAGAGCAGTTGAGGATGGTGGAGGGAGGATTTGTGGGCTTTGGAGTCAGGTAGAATTGGACTCTCATCCCAGTGCTGCCACTTTTTAGCTGTGGGATTTGGGAGTTTCTCTTCACATCTTGGAGCCTCAATTTTCTTATCTTTAAAGGGGGTGGGTAACAATGCCTACTTACTGGGGTTGTAGTGAGAACTAAGTGAGATAATGGTATGTAAACACAGTGCTTGGCAATGAGAGATGCTCAATACTTGTTGGCTCTTTCTCCTTTCCTTCTCTTGAGTATGCTGCCCAAAGTTATAAAAAAATTAAGTGCTAGCCTCTCTTGTTTTTTAAGCCGGATAGTCTTTCAATCACATACTAAAGCTAGTCTTCTATCCACTAGAAAATTAGGGTGAATCATTAACATTTTTAAAAATTACCTTCACTGGGGATTTGGACCAATTTATTTTGAGCACATTTATATGCCTCAGAGATAATAGAAATGAGAAGACAGAAATACTGAATGTCAAAGTGAAATTCAGACGTATTGAGGTTTTACCCATTTCCGACTACAGTGTTTGAACTCCTGGGACTCCTAAAATAGTACTGATGGCCTTTTACCCTTTAAAATAAAAAATCCAGTCTCTGATATATTTACATGCTTTGCCTTTCAACCTGATATTTTTCACCTGTTTTTCTTAAGACATACTCTTCTGCCCATTAATCATCAATTGGAGCTAAACACTGCTGTTGAGGTTCTGTTAAAGAAATCCGAAATCTGTATCGGTAATGATCATTGTGGACTTGTGGGGTGGTTTAGTCTCAGAAATGAAATGGACATTCATATCATTTATAAAAATTAATGCTTGATGATAAACCTTTCTTCCTCGTGCTGGAGAAGATTTACGGGAATCATCAAAATTCGTGCAAGGGCCTAGTCCTTGCAGCCCCAGCTGCCTCAGCCGGCCCTCGCAGCCCAGCTTCGTCCACAAGGTTGTCCGGACGGTCCTCCATAAGGTTGTCTGGATGGTCGTTCTGCTGTTTGGTCTAATTAGCATATTCCCTCTTTATTAGATAGGATAAGAAAGAGGTAATATGCAAATTGACCCTCACGCCCTCATGTCACAAGATGGCTGCACCCACATTGTCACAAGATGGCTACCCCCACGTCATCACAAGATGGCTGCCCCCATGTCATCACAAGATGGCCACCCCCACATCGTCACAAGATGGCTGCCCCACATCATCACAAGATGGCCGCCCCCACATCATCACAAGATGGCCACCCCACATGGTCACAAGATGGCCGGCAGGGGAGGGCAGTTGGGGGTGATCAGACTGGCAGGGGAGCAGTTAGGTGTCAATCAGGCCGGCAGGGGAGCGGTTAGGGGGCTATCAGGCAGAGTGGTTAGGGGCAATCAGGCAGCCAGGCAGGAGAGTGGTTAGGAGCCAGCCGTTCCGGATTGTGAGAAGAATGTCCGACTGCTGGATCGAGCCTAAACCAGCAGTTGACATCCTCCGAGGGGTCCCAGATTGGAGAGGGTGCAGGGTGGGCTGAGGGACACCCCCCTGCCCCAGTGCACAAATTTTGTGCACTGGGCCTCTAGTAGCTTTATAATAGAAATTAAAGCCAATCCTATCTAATAAAGAGGGAATATGCTAATTGACCCTCACACCATCACAAAGATGGTGGCTCCCACAGCCAATAAGGAGGGAATATGCTAATTGTCTGCCCCACCCTCAAAGATGGCGGCATCCACAGCCAATAAAGAGGGAATATGCTAATTGACTGCCCCACCCTCAAAGATGGCGGTGCTCACAGCCAATAAAGAGGGAATATGCTAATTGACTGCCCTCAATGCCCACAGCCACAAAATGGCAGCACCAAGTCCCCTCAGCCCCAGGCGGGCCTGGCCGCTCCGCGCGCCTGCCTCCAGAGTCCCCCAGTCCCCTCAGCCCCCCAGCCACCCAGGGCTGGCCCGAGGTGCAGGCAAGCCTCAGATGGTGGCTGCCCAGCTGCCCAGGGCCACTCGAAGCTCAGGTAACCAGGGCCGGCCGAGGCTTGTGCTGCTGGCAGTGGCAGCAGCAGAGGTGTGATGGGGGCATTGCCTTCCCCTGATAGCCAGGTCGCCTCCTGCCCCTGAGGGCTCCAGGACTGTGAGAGGGGGCAGGCCAGACTGAGGGAGCCCTCCTCCAGTGCATGAATTTTCATGCATCAGGCCTCTAGTAAAGAATAATTTAAAAAGGAACCAAATTTTCCACCATTCCCTGCTATTTATAAAAGCTAAATTATTTGACTTAGGCCCTATGTACTCTGGCCCCAAACTGCTTTCCAGGCTTATTATATACAATTCAATACAAATGTTCTGCTTCAGTTAAAGCATTTTAAATACTCTTTCCCTGCTGGGTCTCTAACTGTATGTTTTCTCTTCCTGTGAGTTTCCCCATTCTTTTAATATCCCAATTGACTCTATTGTTCAAGATCTAAGTCAGCTCTACATAGTCTTCCTAAAAAGGGAGGAATCAGTATGTAGCGATTGTTTACCATGTGGGCTATGTATTAAGTTGGTGCTTTACTTAGTATTCATTTGAACCTCACAACAGCTCCGGATGGTTTGTATGAATTACCTTCATTTTACAGATGAGGAAACGAAGTGTCCCTCAAATCACACAGCCAGTAGCTGGAATTTGTAGCCGGCTATCCTGTCTCAGCTCAGTGAGCTCTCATTTTCCACCAGCTTTTGTAGCACATATCTGGGGTAAACTGGACCAATAATCACAGAAGTGCATTCTAAGATTTCTTATAATGTTATTTTGAGTGCCTTCTATTTTGTATTTTTGTTATTTTGAATGCCATATATTTTGTAATTTTGTTTATCTTAACAAAACCTCCTGTGGGTTCTAACTTGTTATTTCCTAGCTATATGTCTTTGGGCTAAATCTTTAACACCTTTCTTAGCCTCAACTCCCTCCATTGTAAATTAGGAAGATAATAATAATACCTAATTCTTAGGGTTATTACAAGAGTTAAAAATCCAGTATATACCTTGTACAAAAGAGGTGATTGTTGTGTATTTTATTTAACACTAGAGGCCAGGTGCACAAAATTTGTGCACTGGGGTGGGGAGGGGTTGTCCCTCAGCCTAGCCTGCACCCTCTCCAATCTGGGACCCACAGGGATCAGGCCTAAACTGGCAGTCGGACATCCATCTCACAATCCGGGACTGCTGGTTCCCAACTGCTCGCCTGCCTGCCAGCCTGATCACCCCCTAATCACTCTCCTGCCAGCCTAATCGATGCCTAACTGCTCCCCTGTCGGCCTGATTGCCCCCAACTGCCCTCCCCTGTAGGCCTGGTCGCCCCCAACTGCCCTCCCCTGCAGGGCTGGTTGCCCCCAACTGCCCTCCCCTGCTGGCCTGGTTGCCCCTAACTGCCCTCCCCGGCTGGCCTGATTGCCCACAACTACCCTCTCCTGCCGGCCATCTTGTGGCGGCCATCTTTGACCATATGGGGGTGGCCATCTTGTGTGAGGGCATGAGGGTCAATTTGCATATTACCTCTTTATTATATAGGATGGCAATAGTAGTTTATTTTCAAATTCCATTTAATTTCTAGTTGTTTTTTTTTAATAGTAGTAGTTTAAGATATTTCTAAAACTCAGTGACCTAAAGAAGACTAGATCTTTATCTTCCATACATTAAAAAACAGATTTTACACAAAGTTAAAAAGTACTTTTTTGCGACTTGGTCAGAATATCCTATTTTGCTATTTAACCAACACTAAACAGAGGTTAAGTTACTTGTTAAAGACTGTTTGTTCCTAAAGGTAAATGTTTATTTACATTTATAAACATGAATGTTGTTATTGAATGTTGTCATTGTTAGTCCCGAAAGCCACTGAGAACTTGAAACCTATATTTACTTGGAAAATGGAAAAATTACTTAAAAATCCCTGATCTTCAAAAACAGACATTTATTCTTATATCCTTTTATCAGAGCAAAAAAGGAATCACTGTGTTCATTCCAATTATTTTCCTTTAGGATCACATGAAAAGAAGCAAAATTCACAAATATTTTTAGCCTTTCATTTGTTTACTTTCCCTCCTACTACCACCATCATTCTTTTCTGGTTATATAATAATTTTTCAGCCTTTTGAAAGATGAATGCACTTCATGTTAGAATGATAGTTCTTTTATCCTTAATATTTTACTTCACAGTTATTAAAAGACTTGTCAAAACAACCTCGACTTAAACCCAAAATGTACGTCCTACATAATACTGAAAATAAAGTTTGGGTTGTAGATAGCAAAAGTCCATCTGCTACTTTCCTGAGATTGCGACTGAGAAATTCTCATTTCTCAGGGTACTTCTCTATTACCTGTTTGTTATTAATTGTTTGATTAAATCAAAACAAACAGTCTGGTTATCAGGACATTAGGATCTCTGTAGGGTTTAAATGTCCTACATCTGTCTGTAGCTAGGTATTATCCTTATTTTCCCTCCTCTTAACAGTCAAGCTTTTTGAAAGAGTAGTTTTTATTCTACTGTTTCCATTTTCTTCCTTCTTATTACCCTTTTCAACTCACTGAAGCAAGATTGTTGTCAATTAAACCATTCTCTCCACAGTCACTATTGCTAAATCAAAGAAAGTCTTTTTAATCTATCTAATGGGGCTTCTCTGAGCATTAACTCACTGGAAATATGCTCTTTCTTGCTTGCAACTCTCTTTTCTTGGCTTTCTGTAACAGCAATGTCCACTGCTTTTCTGGTTTCTCCTTCTCAGCCTCCCTGTAGGCTTCTCTTCCTGAAATATCAGTATTCCCTTGATTCCCAACACCTTTCTTTTGAGTAAAAAGATGCATGATCTCATCCCCTGGCCATAACTACAACTAAATATGCCAAAGGGATCCCAAATCTTCATCTCCTGGCTAAACACGGTCCGTGAGCTTCAGATACATAGATGCAATGGTCTATTCCTCACAAGCATGTCAAACTCGCAGCCGCCAGACCGCATGCCTCGCCCGCTGGTTGCGAGTTTGACATGCTTGCCTGAGAGATTCCGCAGGCACCTTGAAGTCAACATGCTTAAAATTCAACTTCCTGCCCTAGCTGGTTTTGCTCAATGGATAGAGCGTGGGCCTGCGGACTGAAGGGTCCTGGGTTCAACTTTGGTCAAGAGCACATGCCTGGGTTGCGGGCTCGATCCCCAGTAGGGGGTGTGCAGGAGGCAACCAATCAATGATTCTCTCTCATCATTGATGTTTCTATCTCTCCCTCTCCCTTCCTCTCTGAAATCAATAAAAATATATTTTTTAAAAAATTCAACTTCCCACCTCTCCAATTGCCATACCAACCAGCACCATTATTCACCCATTAGCTCAAGATAGAAACCTAGGAGTCAGCCAATCTTGATACTACCTTCCCCCTTAACAGCTCAGATCTAACTGGTCACCAGAGCCTTTTGACTCTAGTTTTTTAATATCTTTTGAATCTGCCTTTATTTATATTTAATTCTCTAACTTATACAAGTGTCTCTTATCTTGCTTTATGTCCTCCCCACCAAACCATTCTTTATATAGCAAAATGCAGATCTGATCCTGTCATTTCTCCTACTTAAAATCATTCAGTGGCTCCCCCATCCCTTACCTTAAGTCTTTAAAGCCTGACTCCTTTGGCATAGCTTAGAAGGCCTCTATGACCTTGATTCCACTTAGGTGTGTAGTACAGGCTATTCAGATCCCAGCCCTTCCATTTACTGTGCAACCTTGAGCATGTTAACTGTAAAATGGAGGGAATAACAGTTGTGAGGATTAAGTGATTAATTTTCAATAAATGTTAGCTACTCGTTTAAATTATGATTAATATCCTTCTTTATATGTCTTTGAAAAATAGTACTATTATTTCCTTAAGATAAATTCTCAAAGTGGAATTGCTGGGTGTCTATTTTTAAAACATACTGCCAGATTGCCCTGCAGAACACATATACCAATTCATACTCTGACCTGTGGTAATAAGAAGGCCCGTTTCTTCACTCTTGACCCAATCCTGGGATTAACTATTTTAACAATCTTTGCTAAATTGGTAAGTGAAAAATCACCTAGTGTTTATAACTTATTGTGTCAATTTACATAGTTGCCACAGAAAGATCAGCTATACGTTGATAACAGAGTGTTATTGATATTTACTCTCTCTTGGTTGTACGTCTTAAGTTGACATTGAGGTTTCTCATCTTTTTCTGAGCTTGGATTTCATGTCTTTGAACCCCTTTACCTCTTCCATTTCCTTAAGAATGAGTATGTCTTTATTTAAATGAATGCATTAAACACACTTCCTATTAGAGTTTAAGGACTATATTTAGTTCAGTTTCTTTGTAAAACTTTAGATGGGGAGTGCAGATGAGAGTTGGAGGACCCATTTCTAATCCCAGTTTAGTCCCTAACTAGCTGTGCATCCTTGGGCAAGCCATTTAACCTCTCTGGACCTTCACTTTCCTATATATAAAATGAGTGGGATGGTACCAGGTAATGTCTTAGGTATTGTCTAGTTCTCACGTTACGTAGGTAAAATTTTTCTTCCATGAAGTTCCTTTGGAGGCAAACTATTAGAACATTACCTCCTACTCTGTTGCAAATATGGACTGCTCTCCTCCAACAGTGTCACCTCTTTGAGGTAGAACTTGCCTCTTTCCAGAACTTTGGATTCATTTGTATGGTGCCATGAGCCCTAGGACAATAGCAGCAACTACCATCCAAAAAACCACAGCCAAAACTTAAATGTAAAGTAGGTCATAATTATTTTGCGTGTAACAAAACCCTTTGAAAATCTGTTGAAAGCTAGGGACCTACAGGAAAATACACATAAGCATATATGCACAACTTTTTAAGGAGTCCCTAGACCCTCTGAAGCCAATTATGTATTCTCTAGGGATACCTGAATCCTAGGCTAAGAACATTTGATTTGGGGACATTAAAGTGATCCCTAGGATAAACTAAATGATCAAAAATGATTCCTTCCTATTGGAAAAGGGAGCTGCTAACTTAAGTACATATTTATAGAATATTATTAAAACTCTCTCTTTTCTTAAAATATATTTTTATTGATTTCAGAGAGGAAGGAGAGGGAGAGATAGAAAACATCTCCTTTGTAGATTTAATTATCTGATTTAAGACCTTGGAGCCCTTGCTCTGCTGGTGCCTAAGGATAAGAACAATGTCTGCCTTTGGAGAGTTTAGCACTCACTTGTCCCTTTAAACATTTAGGTTAAACAAGCTTGTCTATGCCTAGGAAAAACCTTGCTGGGATTTTGATAGAAAATTGTGTTCACCTATAGATCAATTTTGGAAGAATTGACATTATTACTATATTGCTTCTTCCAATCCATGAATATAATATATTGCTTCAGTTATTTGGGTCTTCTTTAATTTCTTTCATCTGTATTTTATAAGTTTCTTTTTAAAAAATATTTTTATTGATTTCAGAGAGGAAGGAGAGGGAGAGAGAGATAGAAACATCCATGATGAGAGAGAATCATTGGCTGCCTCCTGCACAACCCACACTGGGGTTTTAGCCTAAAACCTGGGCATATGCCCTGATGGGAATCAAACCATGACCTCCTGGTTCATAGGTCCATGCTCAACCACTGAGCCATGCCGGCTGCGCTATCTGTATACTAGTATATAAAACCCTAATATGCAAATAGACCAAATGGCAGAACAACCAAATAACCAGTCGCTATGACATGCACTGACCACCAGGGGGCACGCGGAACATAGCGGGTGTGGGCAGCAGGCGGCAGAGCACAAAACATGGTGGGTGTCGGCTGCAGCGGGATGGTGGAGCAGGTGAGCAGGGGCGCCAGACCAAGGCGGGGCACCGGTCGCTGTCATTGGGGAGAGCCTCTGGTGGTTACTGAAAATTCTTTGCTCCCACGCACCACGGTCCTGCCTGGACCTCACACCTGAGCCACCATTCGCACCTGCTGCCGGCGCCTAGTGCTGACCCCGATTGCTCGGTGCCATCAGCGAGTGCAAGTGGTGGCTGCCGGCCCCGATTGCCCCTCAGGGCTTCTCCACCTACCCCTGCTCCTGAGGGGCGATCGGGGCTGGCAGCTGCCTCTTGCACCCACTCCCAGCGACGGCCCCGCTCGCACCCGCAGCTTGAGCCAAAGCCACTGCTTGCACCCACTGCTGGTGCCTGGCACCGTTCCCGATCGTCCCTGAGGGCTTCTTCACCTCCCCCTGCTCCTGATGGGTGATTGGGGCAGCAGCCGCTGCCACTCACACTTGCTGACAGCGCTGGCCCCAATCGCTCTGCGCCATCAGTGGGTGCGAGCGGGGCCGGCGGGAGTGGGGCTGCCAGCAGACAGGGGACCTGGGCGGGAGGGGCTGGGCAGGGGCGTGGAGAATGGGCTGAGACCCACCCCTGTGCCCACCACAGCCTCACGGCCCACAGTTCCTTTCAAGGTGCACGAATTTGTGCACTGGACCTCTAGTATTTTATAATTTTCAGCATATAGATCTTGTATATGGCCTGTTAGATTTATATTCAAGTATATCATATTCTTTGGGGCAATTGTAAATAGTATTGCGCTTTTAATTTCTGTTCCCATATATTTGTTGTTAGCATATACAGAAGCTCCTTTAGTAGAACAAGGAGAAATGTACTCTTTAGTGAATTAAACTTGTTCATTGTTAACCTGGGATTAGGAACAATCTATTTATCCTAATATTCAAGGACCTCCATAATGTGCTTCTACTAGTAAATCTCTTAAATTTAACCCAAATTCTCCATTGCCACACACAAATCTCCACTGCTATTAGAAGGATCTACTCGTCCCTCATCTGAATCCACCTTATTCATGCCACCTCATGCCTTTGCTCTGCCATTTTCCCTCCAGAATAGTCCCTCCACTGAGCCCTTTCACCCCAAGTTAACTCTTAACTACACTTCAAGGAAGAGGTCAAAGCGTTCTTCAGCAAATGCATTCCCTGACAAGCCCCATATTACTTCCTTTCTTCGTTGGATTCTTTTAACCAATATTGTACACCATTCACTCACTTAGTCTTATATTAGTTGTAGTCTATTTTTAAAAAATATTTTTATTGATTTCAGCGAGGAAGGGAGGAGAGAGATAAAAACATCAATGATGAGAGAGATCATTGATCAGCTGCCTCCTGCATACCCCACACGGGGGATCGGGGAAGCCCCCACCCCACCCCCACCCACACTGGGGATGTGCCCTGACCGGGAATCGAACTATGACCTTCTGGTTCATAGGTCGACGCTCAATCACTGAGCCACGTCGGCCAGGCTAGTTTTAGTCTATATCTTGTTTTCTTAATTAGGTGATATACTCCAGGAAGGCTCCTGTAATAGTTATCATAGCATCACAACACAAGGAAGGCACTCCAATTTAATTGTTGTATAGATGTAGAAAGGGGAGAGAGGTTTTAAGATGTGTCAGTAGAGTAAGGCTACTGAGGCTGCAGCATGCAGGGGTCCTCAAACTACGGCCCGCGAGGACATTTATCCGGCCCGCCGGGTGTTTTTGCCGCCACTGCCTGTCCTGCTTAGCAGCCGACTTAGCAGTGTGCATAGGAATTTGTTCATAGTTTTGTTTTTAAACTATAGTCCAGCCCTCCAACGGTCTGAGGGACAGTGAACTGGCCCCCTGTTTAAAAAGTTTGAGGACCCCTGAAAGGGTACTCCATAAATTCTCACGGAGCCTTCCAACCAGGCGAGATCAATGCTCTCTGCCTCTAGGACAAGGATTCTCTCTCTTTTCCTCCCTTTCCCCAAATCCCAGCTCCTCCAACTAAGCAGACTTGAGATGCAGATCCTTTCCAACTACCCCTTCAAAACTGTTCTAAAACCAGCAGGTCTATGGTTAGATTTTTAGAGGTTTACTTGAGCTCAGATAAGCCCATGGAAGCTGCAGTAACACCCGCTGGCCACCAGAGGACAGGGAGCCGCGGGAGAGATTGCTTCCCCTTAGCCGGAGTCTTAGAGGTCAAAGGCAGTAGAATGCGGGCTCTCCATGCATGGCCCTCAGGCTTTTTTACTAGGTGAAGTGCTCCGTGGTCTCCCATTTCCAGATGGGATCCTTTTTCTCCTCTAGAAGTTGGGCTGGAAGTTCCCAGAGGCTCACCCCAATACTAACCTTCAATGATTACCAATCAGAGCCAGTGCGTGTGAGTTGCAGGACTTAAAGGCAGAAAAGACGGATGGAGACCTGTTTTATCTTCCTAAACCACCCCAAACCTGGTTCTCTGTTCTTGAGCCAATTAAAAAAAAAAAAAAAAGTCCCTTAGGCAGTGTCCACATGGACATTCCACATGAAAGATGCCTTTAGGGACCAACGTCCCAAATGTAGTGCATTGCAAATGGAATATTTTAGGAGCTAGATTATTCCTACACACAAATTCTGGCTCGAGCCGCCCGTTCTCAGTGTGCTTTTCCGTCATTAATCACATCTTTGTTATGTGATATCCACGTGAGTACTTCTCAGTAGAAGCAGCTTCATGCTCAAATGCTCCAAGAACAGCTAGAATAAAGCTCTGATTGTCCTATTCAGTGATTCCACGTCCTGGTTTGTCACCACCTCAGGTCTCCAGTTTTTTCAAAGTGTGCAATGTGTCTCAAAACAAAGCTATTGTAATTAATCCAAATAAGAAAATGCACAAAGGGCAGAGGAGCTAAACCACAGGGTCTGGCACCTCAAGAGGCAGTGAACTTCTGGTCTGATTTAAAGACGATTCTGCACGGTCCCATGGAGAAAACATTTTTAAGGAGATATTTTTTGGGCTGCCCAGGCTCTTTCAAGTTGTAAATATAAATAAGTATAAGAAAATATAAGCCAAGTAAAATAATGTTGGGAACATTCATGGGGAGTGGGGGGGGGGGGGGGGGAGGAGGGTGCATTCAACGACAAACATAACAGAGAGCTGACCGCCTGACAACACTAGCGCTGATTTTTCTTCCAAGTACCTGCAACTCCTCGTCCCTAACCCAGGGCAAGTGCCCTGCAGTTTGGATTCGCCAGACTTTTTTAAAAGAGTGACTGTAATCCTCCCAAATCATTGTTTGCGTTTCTTCACGCTGGTGAGGCCGCTGGAAAGAGCCCAAGCAGGAGGAAAAGCGCTGGGTCCTGGGGCGGCAGGGGGGGTGGGGGGGAGGAAACCCTCGAAAAATACCTGTTGGGGCGCAGCGCTGAGTGCGCGCGGCCAGGGCGCGGACCCGGGGGGTCGCGGCTCCGGGGAGCTCGGGGGGCGGCGGGCGCGCGGGCGCGTCAGGGGGAAGGGCGCGCGGCCGCCTCCTCGGGGCCGCCCGGCTCCGCCCAGCGGCGCCAGCGGAACCTGCTTCGGAGTCGCCGAACTCGGCGGCGGAACGTGACCCGACCCTCCCCGCGCGCGCGGGGGCTCGGGCGGCCGCGGGATGGGCGGGCGGGCGGGCGGGGGGGGCGGCGCGCGGCCCCGCCCGGCGCCCACCGCCCTGCCCTCGCCTGTCTCCTCCTTTCCCCCGGGCTCCGCTGAGTTCATTCACTGGGATTGGTTTCAAGTGACGCCATCTCTTTATTTTTAAACCAATGACCTCATCCGCGCTTGAAGTTTCCTGACCAGCGACTCTTTCTCTTTTCCCCCAGCCCCCCTCCCCGCCCCCCCACCCCGCCTTTTCCCCCCTCTTTCTGTGTATCACTGTTTTTTTTTTTTTTTTTTGGGGGGGGGCCTTTTAGACAGTTTTTAAACGATTATCATCACCTCTCCCTCCCCCCTGCCTCCACGTCCCCCACGCGGCCCCCACCTTCACCTCCCCAACTTCTTCACCCCTTTCAACCTTGTTTTTTTCAAGGCTGACTTGGGGGGGGGGTGTGTGTGTGAAGAAAACTTGCAAACGTCTCTTTTCTGCCTAAGCCTCCCGCCCCCGCCCACCCCTCAGAGAAGGAGAAGATAATATAGTGAACAGAAGACGAGGACAGCGCGACGGGACGGACGGACGCGAGCGGGAGCGCTGCCGCCCGCCGGGCTCCGCGGCGGCGCCTCGCAGGTCCGGGCGGCGAGGGGGGACCGAGGGGGAGACGCCGTGACAACTTTCGTTTCCCCCCGGAGGGAGTCGGGAGGTCGGCGGCCCCAAAAGTAAGTGGCCTCGGGCCGGCCGCGCGGGCTGTGCGGGCGGGGAGGGGTTCGGGCTCGGGGCGCCCGCCGCGCGGGCCAGCGTGGACCTCCGCCGCTCGCCCCGCCGGCTCTGCCTGCCCGGCGTTCGCGCCACCTTTTCGGAAGGCAGGGTGGGGGCGACCGCGGCCCGAGCCACCCGAGCGTTGGAAGCGGGGGTGGGGGGTGGAGGGTGGGTGAGGGGGTGTAGGCCCGGCTGGGGGCCGGCCCGAGCGGGAAGGGGGCGGGCGGCCGGCCGGCGCGGGGTCTCGCTCGGTGCGGTGCGGGCCGGGCCGCCGGGTCCGGCCGCGAGGAGCCGCCCGCGCGGGACGCGGGACTTTTCGCGGGCGAAGCTGCTCACTTCCAGGCGCGCCTGTTGCACAACACGCCTGCCCGGGGGGTGGGGGTGGGGGGGCCCGGGTGGGGGGGCCCGGCCGGCCTGTTCCCATTATCCCCGGTTCGCCTTCGGGGTGAGCAGCGAGGCCACCTGGGTGGTGACGGCGTTGCTTTCTTCAGCCGAACCGACCCGCCAACAACCCCGTTTCTCCTACGAGGGCCCGAGTCATGACGTTGGGGGACCCCGTGGGCCAGTGACTTCTTTATTCACACTAGTGCTAAAACACGAGAAAAGGAAAAAAAAAAAAACACCCACAAAAACCCGGGGAGACAACCGAAGATCTGTTTATCATGTGTGGTTTCATGTAATAAAACACCAGGGAGGAAAATATTTAGGCAACACGGGGGTTTATTTTCTAAAACACACACACACACACACACACACACACACACACACACACACACACGTAGCTAACTGGAGGAAACACGGGTAGATCTTAAAGGTGCATGGGGAGTGCAGAGTGCTCTCACAGATGATGAAACGTGAGCTGCAAAGGCCCCCAAGTCACGGTGTCACATTGTTGGGAGAAAGCACACCTCCGACCAGACCAGCCGGGGATGAATCCAGTGGAGAGGGAAAACCTGTTGCATAATCTCATCCGCCGTGGGCTGTGCTGCGTGCCGGCCCCCTGGAACCAAGGGGAAGTGAGTTGAGATGCAGGGTTTTAAAAACTCAAGTTTTTATTTACCCAGTGTTCTGGCTGCCACTTGTGCTTTAAAAGACTGTAAGTAAACACTCTGCTCTTACAAGTGAACCAAACCTATCAAACCTGTTTAGGAAATGACCAGGTATGTTTCTCTCTCTCTCTCTCTCTCTCTCTCTCTCTCTCTCTCTCTCTCTCTCTCTGTGTGTGCGTGAAATTTACCACCCACGGAAGACCTGATGACTACTGTTTGGGGTACTTGGGCTGTCAGAAAAATGCCTCTTTATGGGGCTGATTGGAAGTGCCCATAGGTGACAACTGTTTGTTCAAAGGATTGATACTATTTTGAACTCCATCAAGAAAAGAGATTTTTAAAAGTTAAGGTCAATTTTTAAAAGAAGAAAAGAATTCTTACCAGTTGAGTTACCTTTTAATTTACTTTCCCTTGAGAATCATGTGTATTTGGTGGACACCCAGCTTGGGAGACCATAATTTTGAGACTTTTTGTGGAGTTCTGTGTTTGGTGAAGGCAGCAACCTGGAGAAGTAAGTTGAAAAACTGAGAACTTACAGGTCTATGTAGGTATTTTAGTCAACATGTGACTAGGCACTGTGAAAAGAATTTTTTAAAAAAGTTATAGAATTTACTGCGTTTGAGGACTGTGGGAGATTCCTGTTAAAAAATTTGGGGTGATGGTAATATTTAACATCTTATGTAAGAATTTGGGCTAAATTCCACCAGCCCAAAAGTTGGCTTTTAGGTAAAATAATTTGTACTTATCCAAGTTCCACATGGGAGAAAATTAAAAATGAATTTACTCTTAATTCTGCTGGTAATATGGTGGCTAGTGTATGAAAAAGTCAGTTCAAGCACTATCACTATAAAACCTACATTTAGAGGAGTACCTGTAAAGTGAAAACAGTCATGTAAACTTGAGGATGAGGGGTCTCTGGCCAAAAGCTTAATGTCAGTAACTGAAAAGGGGCCACAAAGAGAAGATCCTGTCAACTCAGTTCTGTTTCTTACACATTTAAAACTTATGTGTAGAAGTGAAGCAGAGATGAGGTCTGAGGTGGGTTCAGAGTTTAGGCTGGGGACAGAGGGCCAGGGTTGATGTGTGAGTTTGTTTTGATGTTATTTTCTACAAATGTCTATATTGGGAATTTAATTCCATAGTCTATGGGATTAAGTATTGATGAAGTTGACTTACATAGCTGTCCAATATTCATTTTTCAACCAATCATAATATCCTACTAAATATAATTTGCTGGAATTACCAGTGCAATTTATCTTAGAAACCCAACTTTTCCTGGAATATCTAAAAAAAAAAAAAAGTGTTGTTTTCTATCATGTGTTATTTGGACTAAAAATTTCCCTGGACATTTAATATTTTAAAAATGCTTTGCATTCATTTGCAAGCAAATAACACTTTAAATTGAAGAAGTAAATTAACATAGGAAAGCTGATTTGGATCAGAATCCCAAGAAAGGGGAGAAGATAAATCAGGGAAAACAGAAACCAGATTTTATGACAGATTTTAACAGATTGAAAAAACTAGTTGAAAGGGCTTCATAGGAAAAAATCACAGTTGATACTTGATGTTTTTTTTTTTTAATTAACTACATCAAGATTTAAAACCAAAGCAGATATCCACCATCATAAAAGAAAATGTTAATAATGTTGGCTTAAGTAAAAACATAATTAATAAATTAAATCTTGCCCAAAGGCACATATGACATATTCCAAAGCCAGATGTCATTTTTTTCTTGATTGTGAGTGTGTGTGTGTGTGTGTGTGTGTTGTAGGTAATCTGATATTTTTGTACATTTCATTAGCCCTGGTAATCAAAGGTTGGCCATGTGAAGGGATGAGGTTCATAAAAGGTTGCCGAATTTAAAGAAGCAGGCTCAGGCTTTAAGAAAAGGCCATTATCATGCAGACTAGGAGGGACTTTGAAATTTAATCAAATAAATGATTGGAGGGAGCAGGAGTGGCTCAAAAAGAAGTATCTAAGGAGATTACCAAAGACAGGTAAAAAAAATATATAAAAGGTTTCCAAGGGGTATGGTCAGTAAAGAAGGAAATAGAATATACCTTGGCACGAAAGGAAAAAGGCATAAAGGGAAAAATACCCTCCTGTACCTCAGCAACAAGAAGAGAGTAATGAAACTTCATCTCTTTCTTGATTGGGGTTAGATATCACCAAAAAGTCACAAGATTTTTTGTTTCATAAACATTTTAATTTGGGGGGAGGAAGGATGGAAAAAAATAAATTATGAGCATAAGTTATAATTATATGAGCATGTAAAACTTGAAATTGCCAAAGACAAATTTAAAATACAGGGGGACCCATTGCAGTTTTAATTGCGTTAAGGGAGGGATAGGTTATAAAAAGTTGAAACTATTAATTTACTAGTATTTCTAAATTAACTACAGATATAAATCAATCAAGCAAACACTTATAAGTGGTTTACTATTTACATGTACTGAGGTGGACACCAAAAGTTGGAGGAATGGGTCCATACCTTTAATAAGGAGAGGATTATAAGAATTTTAATGGAGGTATGTAAATATGCAAAGATAAAACAATTATCAGACAGCAGGGAAGTGCCAAATTCTTGGTATAAAGGAGGAGATGGGAGGATTAGGGGAGGTAATCTTCATAGAGATAATAGAATTTGACCCCAGTTTTAAAGGATCGTTAACATGTGTATGGAGGAAAGGAAGTGGGGAGGTCAAAGAAGGAGGCCATTCATTCATTTCTTCATTGAGCAGATTTATCTATTATGTGCCAGCCACTGTTCTAGGAACTGGGCAGAGAGTGGAAAAAGGACAATTTTTTTTGCCCTTATGGAACTTACTTTCTAGTGGGAGAAGATGGGAGGACAGCAAACAAGTAAGCATTACATGGAAAATCTAATGTCAAGTGGTGATGTTTTGTGAAGATAATCAGGGTCAGGAAATTATAGAGGGCTAGTTGCAGTCCCACTTACTCTGTGAATAATCTATTTGCCCATCATATCCTGATAAATAATGTTAGCGATATAACTTAATATTTATTGCCATCCAAACCAATTTGAATAAAAGTCTACACATTAACTTCATCTTTAACCAATTTTTAAAAATGAAACCTACATAATTTTTTTTAGATTGAAGCACATAAGCTCTGAGTTTTTAATTCCTCATAAACAATTTATGTACATTTTTTTTTTGCTGCCATTTGCTAGAAGTCTCAAGTTTTTGCATGAGGTTAATATCATTGTTTATAATTTACTTAGGATTGTGATGTACTGGGCTGTATATTTAGGTTAGATTCTCCATTAAGGATCAGTGTCACAATCCTATATAATAAAACCCTAATATGCAAATCGACCGAACTGTGGAATGACTGGTCCCTATGACGCACATTGACCACCTTGGGCAGATGCTCAACACAGGAGCTGCCCCGTGGTGGTCAGTGCGCTCCCACAATGGGAGCGCCGCTCAGCCAGAAGCCAGGCTGGCGAGTGCAGTGGTGTGGCGGGAGCCTCTCCCACCTCCATGGCAGCGCTAAGGACCCCGCGGGGAGCAGGCCTAAGCCAGCAGTCGGACATCCCCTGAGGGGTCCCAGACTGTGAGAGGGCGCAGGCCGGGCTGAGGGACATCCCCCTCCGTCCCAAGTGCACAAAGGTCGTGCACCGGGCCTCTAGTAGTGTTATAATGTGAAGCCAAATTCCAAGGAGAGTTTGTTTTGATGGTACCTTGTATGACAGCACAGGAAACAAAAAGTTGTACAGAGAGCATAAGTAAGCTATTCAGCTTTATTACCAGATGGGAAAAATAGGTTAAAGGGTGAGTCCTCTCTGGGTCTTGTCCACATGGTATAGGAATTGAAAAGTAAATTTGGACTGTGTTGTGTTTCATGTGCTTAATTATATCTCCTTAAAGATTTGTAGGGAAGTTAATGGTCTCATTGGAAATACTGTCTTAAACTTGGGATTTTTACTCTCTACAAATAGTAGTAACCTGAAGCAAAGTGTCAGTTCTGAAATGGGGAAGTCTGGGTTCTTACTGCAGGATCTGACTGCTGGGTTTTGTTGTTTAGAAGATGCCCTTTACAGTGTCAATTAAAAATTTCTTAACTATTTCTTGCTTTTGGACACATTCATGAAGTGCTTCTCGAGCATTCTTAGAGAAATATGTTCTCTCCCCTTCACTCTTTCTGGACTTTTAAACATAAAAAAATTATATAGGTGAAATTGAGGTAAGGGATTCAAAAAAGAATTTATATTGTGTGTATCTATAGAACCAAATCTTTCAAAAAAGTTTTCTATATGCACGTAACCAATTTTCATTTCCAGTATATTCTGATGCACTTGGGTAAGGCTATGAAAAAGAAAACTTTCAAAGGAGGTAGGAAATTCTTTAGCATTCCCTTGATTTTCTTCTAAACTAAATACTCCATTTAGAAAAGGATTGTAGATATAAATGCTGGGGGTCCATGATGTGTGTGATAAAAGCTAACATGACAGGTTCTCTTCAGGAATATTTGGGAAGAACAGTAAAATTCAGATTTGTTTCAGTGTCTGGGTGAGAAGTGGGACAAACTGTGATTTTTAGAAAAAAGCTGCACTATAAATTGTAATGGTAAATAGCAAGGTAATTTATATTAAATATCTTCATTCTTCCCCTTAAGATTAATGTGTAAAGCCATATGTAGAGAGGTATATGCTATTTATTGTTTGCTGTATACATTTAAAAATACCAGCCCTGGCCTGGTGACTCGGTTGGAGTGCCATCCCGTGCACCATGAGGTTGTGGGTTCAATTCCTGGTCAGGGCATATTCCTAGGTTGTGGGTTCGATCCCCCATCTGGGCGCATACGGGATCAATGTTTACCTTTCATCGATGTTTTTCTATTTCCCTTCCTCTCTCTTTAAAATCAATAAATAATTCTTGGGTGAGGATTAAAAAACAAAAAAACAACTCATTCTAGGATAACCTGGTAGGGTCGGCTTTTGATGAATGTTTGCTAAATACGTTGAACTAATTCTCACAACTGTTACTTTTGATCCTGGTTCCGTTACAACTCTAGCTTAAAGCACTGGTTTTTGAGTTTTGAGTTGACACCTGAAGGGGGTTGGTTGCCTTACAGCCCTGGGCACCTACCTGACTTGTTGGAGCAATATGCTCATTCTGGAACCTGGACCCTGACCTCCAGCTTGCCTGATCCTGTGACTGACCTGACCTCATCTTTTCCAAAATGCAGGTGGTTGTTTCCTATCAACTCGGTCTCTTCCTGAGCAGCTGATCTGTGTCCTCTTCTTGTTACTTCTCAGAACACTGAGGTGTCACCAGTATGGCCTATTTTGTAGTGGGTTTCTTTTATTTTTGTCTGTTGTTTAGTTGAGGGAGAAGCACATTCTTCAGGAAGACAGTTCTTGACTTTGTTTTGTAAACTGCACATGGCATATTAATCATGGTATTATTTTCTCTTTCTTCTTAGCATTTACTAAAAATTTTGTGTTTCTAAAAAATGAACTGGTAAGAATCATATTTTAATGATACAAACCAAGTAAAAACTAACAAAGATTTTTGTTTTGGAGACAATCAGGAAATTATAACATGGAGTGTGTATTAGGTGGTATTTAAGAATCTATACTAATAAAAGGGTAATAGCAAATTGGTCACAACGCCCTCACAGTAACAACTGAACAGCAGGCTGTGTGGGGCGACAAGGCTGGCAGGGGGGTTAGCGAGGGATGACCAAACGACAGACCAGCAGGCTGTATGGGGCGACCAGGCCAGCAGGGGGGGGCAGTGAGGGATGACCAGGCCAGCAGAGGGGGGCAGTTGGGGGTGACCAGGCCGGCAGGGGGGTCACTAAGTGGCGACCAGGCTGGGGAGGGGCAGTTAGGGGCAATCAGGCTGGCAGGCAGAGGTGTTTAGAGGTGATCAGGCTGGCAGGGGTGGGGGGCAGTTAGGGGCAATCAGGCAGGCAGGCAGGCAGGTGAGCAGTTAGGAGCCAGCGGTCCCGGATTGTGAGAGGGATGTCCGACTGCCCGTTTTGGCCCAATATCTGGGATCGGGCCAAAACTGGCAGTTGGACATCCCCCAAGGGGTCCCGGATTGGAGAGGGTACAGGCTGGGCTGAGGGGACAAAGTTTTATCCATATTAATGGTATTATAGTGATATTGAGAAAGTCTCATATTTTAAAGATACATGTGGAAGTATTTATAGGTAAAGTGAAATCATGACTAATGTTTGTATTAAAAAACGTTAGGATGGGCACAAACACAGAAATGGGAAATAAAACAATATTGACAAATTTTTTTATTACTGCGTAATGGGTACCTTGGGGTTTGTTGTATTTTCTGTAGTTTGTGTATATTAGGAAATAATTATAATTAGTTTAACTATATAGTTAAACTATACATTACCAATTATAACTAGGGGAAGAACTTTAATACAATAAAATTATGTAGTTGGACATTTGAGCTTATTGGCTAATCAAAAATCTCCACTTTGCATTTTCTATGTTATGCTTTTAGTAATAATTTTTAAGGGAGAATTTTGTAAAATTATAGTCAGAAAAACTGTTTAAAACTTTTAACTTTGTGACCTTGTAATATATACCTGTAGCTTATTAATTGCTTTTTCATATTTTGTCTTTTATCCATTTACAGATGAGGAAACTAAGATCTTAGAGAGACTAAGTGATTTATTCAAATCTCAAAGCAAGTAAGAACTGCTCGAACTGGAGCCGAGGTCGTCTGATTCATTTCAGGTACCTGCTTTCTTATATATACACTAGAGGCTTGGTGCATGAAAATTCATGCACTGGAGGAGGGTCCCTCAGCCCGGCCTGCCCCCTCTCACAGTCCAGGAGCCCTCAAGGGCAGGAGGAAACCCGGTGATTAGGGGAAGGTGACGCCCCATCACACCTCTGCTGCTGCCACTGCTGGCAGCACAAGCCTCGGCCGGCTCTGGTTACCTGAGCCTTGGGTGGCCCTAGGCGGCTGGGGGGCTGAGGGAACTTGGGGACTCCGGAGGCAGGCGGGCCTGGCTCTGTTGCACACCTGCCGCCCTGGCGGGGCTGAGGGGACTGGGCGCCACCATCTTGTGGCTGTGGGCATCGCCATTTTTGAGGGCGTGACAGTCAGTTAGCATATTCCCTCCTTATTGGCTGTGGGCACCATTGTCTTTGAGGTGGGACAGTCAATTAGCATATTCCCGCCTTATTGGCTGTGGGCCCTGCCATCTTTGCGATGGCGTGAGGGTCAATTAGTGTATTCCCTCTTTATTAGATAGGATATTTATAAATGCTCTTCTTTAACCAGCAGTTTTCAAACATTTTGGTGCTTTTAAAAATTATTGAGGACCCCAAAGATGTTTGTTTATGTGGACTATGTCTATCAATATATAACACACTGAGAAATGTTTAAAGTGTTCAGTTTAAAAATAACACATTCATTAAAGGTTAACATAAATAACATACTTTTATGAAGAAGGTATTTCAAAACAAAAAATACCATGAGAAGTGTGACATTGCTTTACATTTTGCCACTAGCTTTAATGCACTGCTTAATAGGAGACATGGATTTTCAGTACTGCTTTTATATTCAGTCTATTGTATATGTTGTTTGTTTGAAGTATATAAAGAAAACCCCAGCTATACACAGATACATAGTTGAAAAAGGGTGCATGGAGTATTTCAGTGTCTTTTCATGTAATTGTGATAGATTCATAAAGATTAGTTGCAATGTTAACTTTGAAACTATATCAGTGAAATTGTTGTGCTCTGTAACATTAAAAATGTATTGAATCTTTGATGTGTATGCGGCTCTATAACATTAGACATTGGTCATTTGAAAAAATAATGGTTTACTGAGTTGTGCAGATCTTTCAAATGCTGACTTATTTGCTAATACAATATTTAACAAATAACATTCATTAATATTATCATTAATTTAGTCAAAGTTTTTAAGAATTGGGAAGCAGTCAAAGAGTTTTGTGTTGAGTTCAAGTTTTCCAAAATTCCATTCTTTTTCTCAAAAGCTCAAATTCTATCATTGGCAACAGATATTGTCAGTTTTTCTTTGAAGTGTCAGGCTCACTTTATTCATTTTAGAGAAAAACGTTTGCCAAATACCTGAGTCTGAATAAACTGTAATGTGTCTTCCAATCACTCTCTTAAGCAAAAATAGCATTCTATGAAAAAAAATGTGTAGTTTAGTTCCCAACTCAGTTTGCATACATGCTTTTCCTTAAGACAGCTATTGTATTAGGTACATAGCAGAAGTGATTTTTGTGTGTACCTCCCATTTCATCACACAGGATGTTAAAAAGACCAAGTTCTCAAGATTAAGACTTAATTAAATTTATAATTTTTACTTTATCAAAAACATTGTTCAGATGAACTGGTTTTTAAAAAAATGGTTGATAGACAGTGGGAAATATAATTATTACTGGTACAGTTTTGTTATCCCTGCTTTGATTCATGAAAGTGCCTGCATTTTGTCCACTATTGCTTTTGTACCATTAGAGCAGATATCAACATGTTGTTTCAGGATAAATCATGAGATTCAGAAAGTTATTTAATACTTTGAGTAATTCAGCAGTACTGGTACTTGTTGCCAAGCATTCACATAAAGGAAGACCTTCTTTGATGGTTAGTTGGCTTGGATACTGGCATAATAAAAACAAAACAGTAAGTCCACCCACATCTATGGCTTTGTCCACTTATAAAGCAAAAGTACTATCCTTAAGGCACTTAGCAGTAAAGTATTTAATTTGATGAGATACTGCATCATTGATAAGTGGTATTGCCATGATTTCTTTTACTGACTTTTCATCCAGCAGACATTCAGCAATGTGAGTCATACAAAGCCTATTAGTTTCTCAGCTATTGTGTGGCTCCCACCAGTGCAGTCGGATAATTTACCTTGTATGATGCTTCAGGGGCTTTTTCATTTCTAATTTGAAAACAGTCTTTTGCTTTTAAAGAGCTCATCATGTCAATTATTAAAACATTCAGTTTCGTTTCTTTATTTTCTTTTAAATCCTCACCTGAGGACATGCTTATTGATTTTAGAGAGAGAAACATTGATCTGTTGCCTTCCTTTATGTGCCCTGGGCGGGGGGGTGGGGGGGTGGGGGAGACCAAACCCGCATCCTAGTTATGCACCCTCACCAGGAATTGAACCTGCATCCTTTTCTTTTTCTTTAAACTCAATGGATTCATTTGATGATAATGAGTAATGAAGTTATATATAGTAGATATTGTCAAAGATTGCTATGCCTAGGAAATAGAAGTACTGAGAACACATTGAGTTAATTTCTTTTAAAAATGCGTATTTATACCTTAAATTTGCTACCTTAGAAAATTCTAAGAAACACAAGAATATATACAGGCATGTTTCATTAGCTGCCAGAGTGACATATTATCATCATGTATCCTCTGGATTTATTGTTGTACCCTCATGAGATACTGAGAATGAAAAAGACAAGTAACATCGTATTACTAAAACTAATTTTGACTTTATGGATTTCCCTGAAATGGCCTCAGGGACCTGGTAAGATACCAGGTGTCTCTCGATCACACTTTGAAAATGATGATATAAATATTGCAGTGTCCTAATATATTTTTAGAGCAGTCTAATATAGACATCTATACCAATAAAGTAATGTTTCAATTTTAACTGGTTAATTATCAAGGAAGACGGGAATATGCTAGTGTGTGGGTGACCCAGAGACCATATTGGGTGGAAGGTCGTACAGCATGAGTGAGTGGTGGGATAAAGGATATACAGGGGAAGAGTTGGTAAAAGCACTTTACTACAACTTAACAGAAAATGAGTGTTTCCTCTCCCTGTGTTTTTAAACGATAAAAGCACTGAGCCCACATATATGTACAAAATACTCATTTATATCAGGATTACACAGCCATTTTTGCTTTGAGTGACAGCAGGGGAGTGATGCTAACATACTTGAGAGGAGCATGGATGCTCATGGCAGTTGTTTGTTCCAACTGGGGAAGCTGTTGACCTTTTTTCTCTGAGGAAGCTGAGGGATGACAAGACACATGAGGTTAGAAAGAAGAAATTGTGAAAGGGGGAAATGGAGTAGACGTCAGTCAGTCTTCATGGGAACAGCTATGGGCAGAACGGGGCTGTGGACAGAGTGGAGATAAGCTTTGAGGGCAGAGAGGAAGATGGGTGAACTGGGCTCTCCCATGTGCTGGACACCGGAAGATCGGGGTCTGGGGAAGTTCAAAGATGGGTGTAACAGGAGTCATGGAGATGAACATTATTTGAAAGATTTCCATCAAAATATGGTTCAAATAACTATTTAAATAATGGTACTGGAAAATGGTAATGGAAAAAATTAAATTAAAAATAAATTAAAAAATGGTACTGGATAGCCTGACTTTTAATGTCTTGCCAGTATTCAAGTTGTTATTGTAACCAAAGGGAGAAGACAGCAGTGCCATGAGTTTGGTGTAGTGCAGGTCAATCTCTAAGCTTTGGTTATAAGCATCAATATGTGACAATATTGACTGGGCCAGGTTTGTGGCTGTAAATTCAAGAATGAAATTTTAACACTTATTTTTTTACTAACAGACAGTTATGATTAAAGAGTTTAGTTTAAAAAGATATTTATCAGTTTTGTTATTTATGTGGTACTTAATTCCATAAAGGATTTGAGATGCCGGAAAGAATGATCAAAGCCAGTAGTCAAAAACAAACATGATTCTAAATGATGTTTTTCCCTAATGTTTTCTCTACTGATGACATTTATGTTACTAGGGTTATACAGTTGAGGTACTCACTATTAATTATTTAAACTGGTCTGTTAACTGTGCAGGAGAATACAGTCCTGTCACTCTTTAGTTGCATGTAAGTATAAACTGTGTGTGTGTAGTGGGAATGAGATTGGACAGAACAGGACTGGAGACAGTCATAGCAGGCCACAGAATTTATTTATTTATTTATTTATTTATTTATTTATTTATTTATTTATTTATTTATTTAACTCAGGACTGTTTTCAATTGTAATTAGCAGACAGCCACCAGCAGAGGCTTAAACCATGAGTTGTTTACGCAGTTCAGAGAAGTTGAGGGGTCGGTTGTCTCATGGTTGGTCCGGCCGCTCAGCAGTGTCCCCACGGTCTCTGCAGGCTTTGATTCTGCTATCCTTTGTGTGTCCACTTACTGCCACCAGCTCACAAACTGGCTGCCTCAGCCTTAGATATCACATCCCTTTTCATGGCAAGAAGGAGGAAGGGGACAGAGAGATCAAGCAATCCTTCCTCCTGTGCTTCCCTAACAGAGAACAAGATCTTTCTCAGAAGCGTCCATTCAATTTTCTCGTTAGTGTCACTTGCTTGAACTGTTTCACAAGACTGCCCCCACCCACAGGAAAGACCAGGGAAGTGAGTGTATGGCTACAGGGGACTGGGTGATTCTGGTTGGTGTAACGCGCGTCATGGATCATTTCCTGGGCTTACATCGCTGTAGCCCAGGAGAATCTGGGATTCTGTTAGGGAGTTAGAAAGGAAGTTAGATGGGTGCTGGCTGAGTGTGTGTCACAAATATGCAGAAAGGGAAGCACAAAGGCTGTTAAGTAACTTTTCTTTAGCCTGGAGACTGTTTTAAGTGTTCCCCATAAACAAGGCCATATCCATTTTCTTTCTTATTTCAGTAGGAGATTATACAGACCTGTATCCCAATTAGTTGCAGAGCTAATTTAGAGGCAGTTAGGTCTCAGTTTTCTCAACTGTGAAATAAGAATATTGTATTAGATCATCTCTGAGGTAACTTCCAGTTCTAAAACTCTTGTCTCTTCTTTTTTTTTTCCTGTCTTTTGTCCATTTTATGTTATATCTTTTTTTAAAATTAAAAAAGTGGACAGGATTAGAGAGAGGATATGAAAATGTATGGTGTTTTTCATTCATATTTTTATCTTTTTATTTATTTTTAATTTAAAAATATTTTTATTGATTTCAGAGAGGAAATGGGAGAGAGAGAGAAGAAACATCAATGATGAGAGTGAATCATTGATTGGCTGTCTCCCACACACCCCACTGGGGATCGAGCTTGCAACCTGGGCATGTGCCCTGACCTGGAATCGAGACTCCTGGTTCATAGGTCGATGCTCAGCAACTGAGCCACGCCAGCTGAGCTATTTTTAATTTTTTAATTAATTTATTTTAGTGCCCCAGGCATGAAATGGCTCTGGCCACCAACACAGGCATCAAGCCAGGGTGAACTAAGGACTTGTTTATTGGTCATCTGATAGCTGAGTAGTGTCTTTAATAAAGATCTTGATGGTATAGAAGGTTTAAAATAGAATTAGGTTTTGGCTTTTTGGCAGTTATTCATATTCTGGCCCAAATTTTCACTGGAAGTGGAAAACAAATTGCATTTTTATTTTTATTTTTATTTTGATAGGGGACCATGTACATATGTGTGTATAATTAAAATACCCTTAGTACAGTGTTCTGAGAAAATGCTCCCTGTCCCAACAGAGGAGGCATTTTAAGCACTATTGTTAAAAACCTGGCAGAACATCCCCTTTTGGCATTGGCTCTTATTTGTTAATAGTGTTCACAGTGCATATTTGCCCTAGATAAAATTAAAGGACAACTAAAGGAAAATGATTCCTTTCATGCACTGTAGCAACTAAACTTTACTTGAATGAGGCAGAACCTTAAAATGGGATTCTCCTTGTGCTACAAAAACAATGATCTGGTTCCTCATATAGAATTGTGTCAAGATTACACGAATTTAGATATACAGTGAGTTGAAAATCATATTCCCACTTTAACAAATTACAAAGCAATTACACTGCTTTTAAAGAAGGTTGTTAAAACATTAACCTAAACAGTGTTAACCTTCTATTCAACAAAAATCTTATGGAAGGATCCCACTGCATTTTATTTGTGGTTTACAGTATTGGGAGATCCTGGAGATAAACATTACTAACTGTGGCACTTCTTAAAGGGCCAGAATGTATCTGCCCCCAATTTGGGGTGCATTTTAAAGAATAAAATGCATGTATGTATATGGATTTAACAGCTGTTTTAAACAGCTTAGGGCAGTATCTAATTTCATTACCAAAGAATATCCAAATATCAGTTAAAAACTTCCCTTCTACTATAACCCTTTTAAGTATGTAACTAAAACAATTGTTTTCATTTTTCATTATGTGAATGACTAAGAGCCTTGTTAATGTAAATATTCAGGAAGCTTGATTTTATAGCTTTTGGTTTTATAACCAACAAAAATTACGTAGAGCGGAAAACCCCTTCTTCTCTTGTCTATAGCCCCAACTAAAAGACAAGTGTTTTTTTCTGGCAAATGAATGACCTGTGTGGCAGGATCTTAGGTGCTGCCAGTGGCTGTCTCATTATAGAATGTAATGAATGTAATATGAGTTTAAAGAGATACAGTATTTTGGGGGGGAAGGGGGAAGATTTCCAAGTACCAAGTGTTAGGCAGGATAGTATCCATTTGCCAGGAAAAAATAGTTTTACACAAGTTTTAAATATAAGTTATGTGAAATCAGTAGAGATTTTTATTATAGAAATGACCTTGATTCAGTCACTAAAATAAGCACTTTGGTTCTGTGTCTAGTAAGCTTTTTTCCTGGACCAAAAATTCCTTCTTTTTGCAGGTGGTCATCAGCACGTCATTGTAATCGGCATGAGCAAGTATTTACTGAGGGACTTCTCTAAGAGTGAGGTATTAGAAGGGATGTAAAGAAGTAAAGCATGCCACCTTCGTCATCAGGAGTTTATTGCTGCCAACATCTCTTTACTGGTTTAAACAAATTGCCATAAAAGACTCCTTATTCTTTCTTTACCCTTGAGGTTCTTCAACTGTGTGTCTAGCGCACCAGTCTCCACTCTCCTGGGTTGAGGGATCAAGTCCTCTCCTGGCCATTTCACCTTCTCTCCTGTGATTACGGGCCTTTGTTGCTTACTCTAAGAGCAGTGTGCTAGCTGGCTGCTTCTGCAGGGTAGTTTGGGAGCAGGAAGACAGTGGCCTGGAGCACTCGGCTCTTTAAAGAGTATGAAAGGTTAGGAGGGACACAGGAAGGAAAAGTAAGAGACCTATTGCCGTTTTCTTTCTTTAATAAAAAAAATTGTCCTGTGGTAAAAACAAATAATGTAAAACTTACCATTTTAATCATTTTTATGTGTACAGTTCATTAGTGTTAACTGTACTCACATTGTTGTTAAACAGATTTTTTGAACTTTTTCCTCTTGCATATCTGAAGCTCTGTATGCGTTAAACAACAAATCCCCTTTTCTCCCTCCCCCAGCCCATTAACCATCATTCTACATTCTGTTTCTATGAATTTGACTGTTTTAGATACCTTATATAAGTGGAATTCTGCAAGTGTCTTTTTGTGATCTATTTTACTTATTCTAATGTCCTCAGTGTTCATCCATGTTGCTTTGTGTGACAGGAATTCTTTCCTTTTCGAGCTGAATAATATTGTATTTTTGTATATATAATCACATTTTGTTTATTCATCTATTGATGGACATTTGACTATTGTGAATATATGAACATAGGTGTACAGATACCTCTTGGAGACCCTGCTTTCAATTCTCTTGGGTATACATCCAGAAGTGGAATAGCTGGATCATATGGTAGTCCTATTTTTAGTTTTTTTTATGAACTGCAGTACTGTTTTGTATAGTAGTTGTACCATTTTATATTCTCACCAACAGTGTACAAAAGTTCCAATTTCCCCACATCCTTGCCAACATTTGCTAGTTTTTAGGCTGTGTTTTGTTTGTTTTTTTTTTAATCCTTGCCCAAGTATATGCTCTTATTGATTTTAGAGAAGAAGGGGAGAGAGAGAGAAAAAAAAAAAAAGGGGGGAGAGAGAAACATCTATCGGATGCCTCCCGTACGTGCACTGACTAGGGATCAAACCCACAACTTAGGTATGTGCCCTAACCAGCAATGGAACCCACAACCTTTTGGTGTATGGGATGACACTCCAACCAATTGAGCCACCTGGCTAGGGATGTTTGTGTGTTTTTAATAATAGCCATTCTAACAGGTATGAGGTGATACCTCATTGTGGTTTTGATTTGCATTTTTCTGATGATTAGTGATGATAAGCATCTTTTCATATACTACTTGTTGTCCATTTGTATATCATCTTTGGAGAAGTGATTATTTAAGCCCCTTTCCCATTTTTCAATTGGGTTATTTGATTTTTTGTTATTGAGTTGTAAGATGCCATTTTCTTTTTATAATATGAACTAGAGGCCCGGTACACGAAATTCGTGCATGGGGTGGTGTGTCCCTCAGCCCAGCCTGCACCCTCTCCAATCTGGGACCCCTTGAGGGATGTCTGACTGCCCGTTTAGGCCCGATCCCAGTAGAATTGGTCCTAAACGGGCCGTCGGACATCCTTCTCACAATCCAGGACTGCTGGCTCCCAACTGCTCGCCTGTCTGCCTTCCTGATTGCCCCTAACCGCTTCTGCCTGCCAGCCTGATCACCCCCTAACCACTCCCCTGACAGCCTGATTGATGCCTAACTGCTCCCCTGCCAGCCTGTTTGCCCCTAACTGCCCTCCCCTGCAGGCCTGGTCACTCCTAACTGCCCTCCCCTGCAGGCCTGGTCAGCCCTAACTGCCCTCCCCTACAGGCCTGGTCCCCCCCAACGGCTCTCCCCTGCAGGCCTGTGTTCCCCCCAACTGTCCTTCCCTGCAGGCCCCATTGCCCCCAACTTCCCTCCTCTGCTGGCCTAGTCACCCCTAACTGCCCTCCCCTGCAGGCTTGATTGCCCCCAACTGCCCTCCCTTGCAGGCCTGGTCCTTTCTAACTGCCCTCCCCTGCTGGCCATCTTGTGGTAGGCCATCTTGTGTCCACATGGGGGCATCCATCTTTGACCACATGGGGGCAGCCATCTTGTGTGTTTGAGTGACAGTCAGTTTGCATATTACTCTTTTATTAAATAGGATTAGATAGGATAGAGGCCTGGTGCACGGGTGGGGGCCGGCTAGTTTGCCCTGAAGGGTGTCCTGGATCAGGGTGAGGGTTCCCTTGGGGCGTGGGGTGGCCTGGGTGAGGGGCCTGTGGTGGTTTGCAGGCCGGCCACGTCCCCCAGTGACCCAAGCAGAGGCCCTGGTATCTGGGATTTATTTATCTTCTATAATTGAAACTTTGTAGCCTTGAGCGGAGGCCAAGGCAGGCCAGGGAGCTTGGCTTCCTCCATCGCAGGGGGCACCTCAAGCCTCCTGCTCTCTCCAGCTCCGTGGCTGCCGCCATTTTTGTTGGGATTTATTTATCTTCTATAATTGAAACTTTGTAGCCTTGAGTGGAGGCCTGGGCCAGCCAGGGCAGGCGGAAAGCTTGGCTTCCTCCATTGCTGGGGAAACCCAAGTCTCCTGCTCTCTCTGTGGCCGCAGCCATCTTGGTTGGGTTAATTTGCATACTTGCTCCTGATTAGCTGGTGGGCTTGGCTTGTGAGTGTAGCGGAGGTATGGTCAATTTGCATATCACTCTTTTATTAGATAGGATAGGATAGCAACTTAGAAGTAGTCACGGATCAGGTGTGATATAGTGCAGGGATAAAAAATGGAGTAAATGGATCTGCTGACTAGAGAGTAACCTCTTGCTTCTCATCCTTACCAGTTCAACTTGCTTAGTTGAGGGTTTTGTACTCCAAAGAGAATTTGAAGCCTCATATTCACTGTCCTCTTCCTTTCCTCCTCCTCATTACCTACAAAACTTGGGGGTGGACAAGATGATAACTGAGGTATCTTGCAGCTCAAAATGTTGAGTTTTGAGAGTATTACCTTTCACCAACTAACCTTTAATATCTAAAATTTCTTTAGAACTTTGGTGATATCTGGCCTGTAGACTGAGAAATCTTCTTATGGCTATTAAGAAGCACTCCACCAAAGCTCTGATGGACCTTTTAATCTTACTCATTTTTTTCTTGGTATCACCTTCAAATCCTGGGCTGAAAGGTTAATTCTTTAACTGATGCTATACACAAGTCCTTCACTGGTTTGTCTTGGAATAATAGAGTTTGTACTTTGCCCTGGAGATATATAGTAGTTTTTTTTTTTAACCTACTTACAGTCATGAGGAATAAAAGTCAAAGTTCATTGGGTAGTGTATTTGTTGTTTTAAATACATAGGGCAAATAGAACACCAGTTCAAATTCAGTGTACTTTTATTTCTGTAAAACCAGCTATATTTTTGTGTTAAATGCCAGCTTTAAATAAATATTACCCTGAAACAGACTCATAGATACAGAGAACAAACTGATGGTTGCCAGATAGGAGGGAGGTGGGATGGGGGGCTGGGTAAAATAGGTGAAGGGATTGAGAAATACAAATTGGTAGTTACAAAATAGTTCCAAGAATATAAAGCACAATATAGGGAATATAGTAAATAATATTGTAATAAGTATGTGTGGTGACAGATGGATACTAGATTTATGGGAGAGGGGGGAATCACTTTATATAAATGTCTAATCACTATGCTATATATTTGACATTAATTTAAAATAATATTGAATGTCACCCTGGCCAGGTGGCTCAGTTGGTAGGAGCGTGATCCTGTACACCAAAAGGTGGTGAGTTTGATTCCTGGTCAGGGCACATACCCAGTTTGTGGATTCAGTTCACAATCAGGGCACTTATGGGAGGCTACAGGTGGATGTTTCTCTCTCACATCTATATTTTTCTCTCTGTCTCCCTTTCTCTCTCTCTTAAGTCAGTAGAATAAGATATCCTCAGATGAGGATTAAAAATAATAATAATAATTAGCAATAATTGTAACTGATATGAAAGAAAAGAAATACTACCCAATCAATCTGTTTATTCTTTGTCCATGGTTTTCATAGTGATATGTATTGTAGTAATTAAAGGAAAGAAGTAATGTGCTTATGGTGGTTGAGGTTGAAGGATACTGTGGACTCTGCTATGATAATGCTTAGTATTATTTTAGGTTTCATGTATTTGATATTTTAATTTTTTTGCATCTTATAGGTCCTGTTTGACAGGTAACAAATCTTTAGGGAGCTTGTCCTAGTTTATATGTAGTTTTATGTTATCATCACATGGTGTTGTAACTTAAAACGCTCTAATGCTAACTCTATGAGGTAATAAGGTAAACAAAGCAAAATCAGTAAACCAAATAGGAGTGGGTGAGGAATATGCATGGTGACTCAGAAAATGAGTTATTGGTAGTTCTTGTAACAGAACCCAATATGTCTAGTCTAGTATTGTCTTTGTGCTTGGCTGTCTGTGACATCTGCATTGCTTTCAGGTCTGTTGCCAGGTCTTAAGGGAACATTACCAAATACTAAATACTTTTGCCAAAATACTAAATTCAGCTGTGTGTGTGAACAGGGGAGGTAACACAGGGGACTAAGGCTACCTCAGGGAGCTACATTGTGGGATGTTGCCATGATGTTTAGAGCCACCCTCGGTCATTCTTAACCTAGATTTTACAGTCAAATCAAGGATTGAAATGCATTTGGTGATATATGATGATCTCAATGCAAAGATTATCCAGGCCCTGAGAGGGCTCCTCATCACCATCCCTGTAGTTTGTAATTTAATTGTGGGAAAAACACAGCCACCAGAGCGTGGTAAAGTGGAAAGATAAATTACATGTGGTTGATAACTACAGACCAGAATTCATTTATGTCATCATTATCAAAAGGTATAAAGATTCCCTTTCAAATGGTAGCATTTCAGAAATTTATGGTATATAAAGAAATCATGTTTTCATTATTTATCCATTTATTTATGTTGCATGGGAAATATAACTTATTTCAATCCTCTCATTTCATTTGTGGTTTCTAAAGATATATAATGTTACTGTGATTACAACATCAATATCATTTGTAATAGAAGTTCTTTCTCCTTGTGGATGTTTCAGAATCCGCATATTAAGCATTAGAATGGTACATATGGCTCTAGGACTGTAATTTGGTCACTATTTCTCTGATCTGCTTTGTATTTGGTAGAGAAATATCTGTTAGGAAATGTGACTGCACTGGTCATAGAATTCTGGCTAGATGGTAGCTTTTAGAATGTCATTAGGCTTCATTTATCCGTGTACCTTCTTATCTATTACTAGGGACCCAGTGCACGAATTTGTGCACCTTGAAAGGAACTGTGGGCTGCGAGGCTGCGGTGGGCACAGGGGTGGGTCTCGGCCCATCCTCTGTGCCCCCTCCCACCCCCTCCCGCCATGGCCCCGGTCCCCAGTCTGCCAGGTGCCCCGCTCCTGCCTCTGCTGCTCGCACCCGCTGACTGCACAGAGAGATTGGGGCCATCGCCAGCAGTGGGTGCGAGAGGCGGCTGCCGGCTCCAATCACCCCTCAGGAGCAGGGGGAGGTGGAGAAGCCCTGGGGGCGATCGGGGCCAGCTATCGGGGCTGGTGCTCGCACCTGCTGATGGTGCTGAGTGATTGGGGCCGGTGCCGGGTGCCAGCAGCGGGTGTGAGCGGCAGCTCCAGTGCCAGCAGTGGGTGCCAGAGCAGGGCCGGCGCTGGCAGCAGGTGCAAGCGCCGGGTGGGACTGTGGCGTGCGGGAGCAAAGAATTTTCAGTAATCACCAGAGGCTTGCTCCGATGACAGTGACCGGCACCATGCCTTGGTCTGGTGCTCCCACTCATCTGCTCCACCATCCCACCTCAGCCGACGCCAGCCATGTTCCACGCATGCCCACTGGTGGTCAGCGCACATCATAGTGACCGGTTGTTTGGTTGTTCTGCCGTTTGGTCTATTTGCATGTTAGGGTTTTATATATATAGATTAGAGTAACTTAAGATTTGATTATAATTTGTGTAATAATAAGTAAATAAGTTTTCCTGATTAAATAGAGCATACATGTATAAAATGTTTTGCTAATATTAAAAAAACATTTAATATAATTCATTGTAAAAAAGTAGAAAAACCATATGACTATCAAAGTGGATTCAGATTAAGTATTTGTTAAAATCTAATATCTGTTTATGATTAATAGCTCCTAATGAATAAAACTAGGGACTTCCCAAATATGATACCAATATCTGGTGAGGATGCAGAGCAGATGGAACTTTCATATGTTGCTGGTGGGAGTGCAAAATGGTACAATTACTTTGGAAAACAGTTTGGCAATTTCTCATAAAGATAAATGTACACTCACACGTGACTCATCAGTCCTACTTCTCCTAGGTACTTACTTAAAAAAGTGGAAACCTTTGTTCACGCAGAAACCTGTACTCAAATGTTTATGCAGCGGTATACATAATCACCAAAAACCTGAAAGAACCCAAATGTCCTACAATGGTAAATATGCAAACTCTGGTACATCTCCACAAACTATTGATGCATACAGCAACATGGATAAATCCTAAAGGCATTATGTTGAGTGAAAAAAAGCCACTCTCAAAAGGTTGTGCACTAAATGATTCAATTTAAGTCAGTTTCTAGAAAGGCAGACTATGGGTATGGAGAACAGGTCAGTGCTTGCCAGGGTGTGAGGGTGGGGAGAAGTCTTGATTACAAAGGAGTGGCATGAGGGAATTTTTTGGCGTGGTGGAGCACTTTACATTAAAAAACCATGAATGTTACTTTATGTAAATTAAAAATGATACTTTTTAAAAAGTAAGTGTAGTAATATTTCTAGATACCAGGTAAATATTTAAGAAATCTATATTTCTGTATAACAGTAATTAGCAGAAAATGAAATCTATAATATTAACACCTACGATTAAATCTAATGAAAGGTGTCCAAAACCATGATAGGAACTGATTCCAAAATTTATATGGAAATACTAATGACAAGAATATCCAAGGTAATAATATTGACAAAAAACAAAATTGCAGGACTTACACTTTTGGATATGCAGTGTAGAATAAATAGATCAATGGAATAGAATAGAGGCCAGAAACAGACACATAAATATATAAGTAAATAAATAAATAAATAAATAAATAAATGTATGTATATTTATGTGAACATATAAATACATACATACACAAGATGGCTTTATACAGCAATGGGGAAAGAAAAATCTTTAATAAATGATCCTAAATCAATTGCCTATCTATATTTTAAAAAACACCCTAATTTTGGCCTTACCTCACTCACATCATACACACAAAAAATTCCAGGGGAGCAGTGGCTGGTGTGGATCGGTTGGAGTGTCGTCCCATGCACCAAAGGGTGGCAGGTTTGATTCCCAGTCAGGGCATACCACATACCCAGGTGTCCTCCATTTGATTACTAGTTGGGGTGCGTGTGGAAGGCAACCGACCAGTGCTTCTCTCTCACCTCTCACTCTCTTCCCTCCATCCTTCCCGACCTTCCTCCCTACCTCCTTCCCCCTTCCTCTCTCTAAATTCAGTGAATAAAAAATTCCAGGTGAATTGCACATCTAAATGTGGAAGGTTTAAAAAGGCTTCTAGAGGTGCCCATGTATTAGTCATCAAATAAAATCATAGTGAACTAGCGGCCCAGTGCACAAATTCGTGCACGGGTGGAGTCCCTCGGGGTGGCCTGCGGAGATCGGGCCCCAGCTTGCGCCTCCAGCCTCACAGCCCCGCAGCCCCACAGCCCCACAGCCTTGAATGGCCTGGCGCCACATCCTCACCTGCTCCACCATCTGCCTGCAGGGCGATTGATTGGGGCTGGGCCTCCCACCCCGCTCCTTTAGCACCTGGGAGCTGGGTGGTGGCCCCCCCCCCCGCTGCCACCACTGGTTGCCATCTGTGAGGTGATCGGCAGGGCAGTTGGGCCCCTGCTTGCACCTGCCTTGGCCTGGT
Organism: Eptesicus fuscus; assembly: GCF_027574615.1. Lineage (NCBI taxonomy): Eukaryota > Metazoa > Chordata > Mammalia > Chiroptera > Vespertilionidae > Eptesicus > Eptesicus fuscus. The sequence continues at coordinate 83,822,001 of NC_072479.1, forward strand.
GCCACCTGCTGACCTGCTCCACCATCCCACCTGGGTCCCACTCTTGTCAGGGCCTATCGGGGCCGGCAGCACCTCCACTGCTGCCTGCTGCCAGTGCCGCGTCGCCGATGCCCACCATGTTCCGTGCCACCCCCTGGTGGTCAGCGCACGCCATAGTGAGCGGTCAAACGACCACCCGAGGGGACAATTTGCATATTAGGCTTTTATTATATAGGATTACCACTACACATGGACCAGAAAAACTAGTATTTTAAATCAAACAAATACAATAAAAAAACAACAACACCTTGAAAATATCAAGTGTTAGCAAGGATGTAGATGGTGGAATTGAAAATTGGTACTTTGTTGTTTTTTTAAAATTGAATTTATTGGGATGACACTGGTTAATAAAATTATATAGGATTCAGGTGTACAATTCTATCATATGTCATCTGTATATTATATTATGTGTTCACCATCCTAAGTCAAGTCTTCTTCCTTCACCATTTATCCTCCATATACCCTCTTCTAACTCCCCCATCCCCTTCTCCCTCTGGTAATCACCATACTGTTGTCTGTGTCTATGAGGTTTTTATTTGTTTGTTTTTATTGGCTTTTCTCTTTGTATTTTTTAATGACAACTTTATGGGATATAATTCACATACCATAAAATTTACCCTTTTAAAGAAATTGAGATACAATTCACAGCTATTTTAAAGTATACTAATAAGTGATTTTTAGTGTATTCATAGAGCTGTGCAGTTATCCCCACTAACTCTAGAACATTCTTATCATTTCCAAAGTAAACCTTGTAAACATTAGCAGTCACTCCCCAACCATCCCCCACCTCCTCCTCAGCCTCTGGCAACCACTAATCTACTTTCTGTCTCTATAGATTTGCCTTTTTTGGGTATTTCATATATATATGAATTCATTCACACACTATGTGGCCTTTTGTGTATGGCTTTCTTTACTTAGTTTTCAAAGTTTAGGGATGTTGTAGCAATTATCAATATTCATTTCTTTTAATGGCTGAATAGTATTCCATTTTATGGATCTATACCACATTTTTCATAACCATTCATCAGTTGATGGACTTTTGGGCCATTATAAATAATGCTGCTACAAAATTCCTATTCAAGTTTTTGTGTGTCCATGATTTCAATACTCTTGTATCTAAATTCGATCTCACTATATCTCACTGCAGCACTCTGCAGAACTTTCTTGGCCATTGCTTCCTCTTGGATTTGTAGTGGATCATTAGTAGTCAAAGAAGCAATTGTTAGGAAGATAGGGACCAGGCAGTTTTGTCACTCTAAGTGGTCTGTAGACTAAAAATCTTGAGGATCATGGGTCTAGACGCCTAACTTCTGTTTACAACTATTATAGATTGTCTAACTCCTGAGAGCTCCTATGTTTTGCCTACCTTACTGGGCCTTGCAATGAAAGGGAACAATTTTAATAAAGGTTCCTCTCTTTATTTTTCCTGTTTACGCTGTGGGCCATACTATTGGGCAGAAATAATGTCAGTGTAGTCTTGTCAGATAACTGCCAGAGTTGTAAAGCCCATGCATGCCTCCCTTTTATTCTCTTCCTTCGGTTTGTGTTTGTTTTGGGGGAGGAGACTGGATGTACATGGGGTCTCAAGGAAGAGGAACTGTCTTTCCCGTCTGTGCTTTCCTCTGTGAAATCAGGGCCACAAAGAGAATCAGCAACCTACCTGCCTCCTGAAGATGAATCTGTACTGTTTCCTGCAGGAAGCAGCCGGCTTCCAGGGACCGGCTGCAAAGTTGCTTTCAGAACCTGTAGAAGAGCTTGCTGGCTAGTGAAGTCCCCACTCCTTCCAAACGTCCCTTTGCCAGAGGTTACTTGTGAATACAAAGAGATTGTGTAGCTGCACCCTAAGGATTTAGGGTAGCAGAGCATTCAGAGTAAATATATGCTGGTGAGATTTCTCACTTCTTCCTTGTTGACTTCCAGACATCACCACTAGAAATTCTTCCCACTCTTGTAGCAGTTAGATACTGAGCCTTGCAGATATTTGGGTACAGATGTCATTTCCAAAGGTGTCTGAGCAAAAAGGCTTGCACAACAGAATAGATGTTCAAGAACTGTTGTATAAGTGAATAAGTCACAAGTTAGACCCACAGTTCAGGGGAGACCTCCAGATGAGCCTTTTCTAGTCTATTGTTTCTTTTGTTGTGTGTTAATAAGGTATACTACGAATAAAATTTGGCTCTGGTTGAGTGCCATCTTAAAAAAAAAAAAGTAATTGCAGGTACAACCTTGAGAAGGGTGAGGGTGTCCTTTATTGAATGTAATATAGAATGTTTGGCCTGGAGCCCAAATCTTGGTTTCCATCAGCAGTTTATTAAATGAACTTTTACAGGATTAGATTAGAAGGAGGGATCACAAAAGATCGTCTGCCCTTGTGCTGGTGATTTGCCCTTAGTAATGGAAATTCCTGGGTAGAGATGTTTAACTTGCACTCATACTCAGGTGAGCACTGAGCTCCATCTTGTCTTCTGCCAACCTTTAAAGGTCTTTTCTGGATATACTTACATCTTAAAAATAGTGAAGATTAGAAACTGGATTCCTTCAACCATAAACTGCCTTATTGGGCTGGAATGAGGTTCTGTGCCCCCAACATACCCTTGTGGTCTTTTGTTGGGTGTCATAAGCAGATTGTTGTGGGCCTTCATTATTATCGGAATTAAAGAAACTGTGACACTGAGAATTTTGTCTATTACTTGACCATGTACTCAGAACCCCAGACTTCCAGCAGATTTTTATAAAATACACAACTCAAAATACAGGTCAGGTGAATTACAGTATTGTGTGTTGCCAAATTTTTCCTTTCCTTCCACTTAAACTTTGCCTTCCAAGTGGCCTGTCCTTTGTGACCCTTCCTTGGGAGGTGGTAAAGAATCCATCTTTAGCCCTAGCCGGTTTGACTCAGTGGATAGAGCATCAGCCTGGGGACTGAAGGGTCCCAGGTTCAATTCCAGTCAAGGGCATGTACCTTGGTTGCAGGCACATCCCCAGTAGGGGGTGTGCAGGAGGCAGCTGATCGATGCTTCTCTCTCATCGATGTTTCTAACTCTCTATCCCTCTCCCTTCCTCTCTGTAAAAAATCAATAAAATATATATATTTTAAAAAAGAATCCATCTCTACCTGTTTGTAAAAAAATGCTGATGCCTGAGCCCCACTCCCCAGAGATTCCAATTTATTGATCTGAAGTACATCAGGATAGTAAGAGTTCCCCAGGTGATTTTAATTTGCAGTCAAGGTTCAGAACCACTGCATTAGCCAACATACTCCTCCATTAATCCTGTATGGAATTATTTTCTTTCTTTTTTTAAAAAATTGATTTTTAGAGAGGAAGGAAGAGGGAAAGGGAGAAATATTGATGTGAAGGCAAAACATTGATAGCTACCTCCTGCATGCCCCCCAACGGGGATGGAGTCTGCAATCCTGGGCATGTGCCCGGACCCGGGAATTGAACCGGCAACCTTTCCGTGCATGGGACAATGCCCAGCCAACTGAGCCATACCGATCAGGGCTCGAGCTATTTTCTTTTTAGTGAGTGTTACAGTTTACAAAGTACTATTCTTCTGCACACTATTCTCACCGTGACCCAGTGAAGCAAACAAGCTCTGCTTCCCGGGTTCCTTATTCTCATGAGTGTTCCGTGAGGGCTTGTTTTCTCAGCATTTTGTCCTCTGTAACTTCATGGCAGCCTGGCGTTTAGGTGAGGCCACCTCTCTTCACAGCCACTCACAGCACATGCTTACAAGAGTGCATTTTTTCTCACTTTTTGATATCTGTTGCTTTCTGTGCCTTTCACAAGCCTATTAACATTTGCAGAATGTTTGCTAAGCCCTATAGGGTTGTGGAAAGCACTATTCTATAGTATAGAAGCTCTAGTTTCTGTTCTGCCATTGACGAGTTGTGTAACTTTGGGCAAATCCCTAACATTTTGTAAAAGGGATATTATTAGCCTACCAGAAGGCATGCACTAGAAGTCCTGCTTCAGCGATGAGAGTTGAATTGTTCTTGGGCTGACCTCCCGTTCTCCCCATTATTGGCAATAACCATTGTCATTATTTTCAGTTCAGACATAAAGCTTTTGCACCTTTTCTCCATCAGGTGAGAGAGAATGACAAATCAGTAGCTCTTGAGGACTGATTGATTGTAAACACTGAGAGAAAAGATGTGTTTTTCAGACTTGCCTGATCCTAAGACCCTCCTGGGACATTTGTTTTAAAAATGCAGATTCAGTCTATACTCCAGAATCCAAGAAGCAGTCTCCAGGGGTGGGGCCTAGATGATCATTTTTATCACTTAAAAATTTTTTTAATTAAAATTTTTTTTTTCAAAAGAAGGAAGTTTGCATTGAGTGTTACCCTGTGTCAGAAATAACCCAGACTTGAGTAAGTGCCTTATTGCCTAACCAGTTGGAGTTTGTTACTCAAATGTCACTTCTTGATGGGGCTTTCACTGGTTATCCTATTTAAAATTATAAATCCCTCTCTCCTTCATATATCTGTCTACTGCTGCCTTATCTTTATTCTTTACATGTTCCTTTCATTTGAATCTTTTAAAATGAGAAGGTGTTTAATGAAAATACTAAGATATAAAATAAAAGTGGGACATTAAATGCCTTGTCAAGTTCTAGGTAAAAAAAATAGAGAATGGGACAAATTTTAAAATTTATTTTGGGGTAACATTGGTTAATTACATTATATAAGTTTCAAGTGTACAGTTCTATATCATTTGTATATTGCATTGTGTACTCATCACCTAAAATCTAGTCTCCTGTCACCATATATTTGATACTCTTTACCCTCTTCAGCCCCCCATCCCCTTTACCTCCATACTGTTATCTGTGTCTATGAGTTTGTTTTGTTTGTTCATTTATTGCTTTCTGTTATATATCCCTTATATGAGTGAAATCATATGGTTTTTGTCTTTTTCTGTCTGATTTCTTTCACTTGGCATGATACTCAAGATCCATGCAAATGGCAGTATTTCATCTTTTCTTATGGCTGAATAGTATTCCATTTTATCACATTTGTTTATCAAGTTCCTGAGTGATTCTTGTGATTAGACAGAAGTGGGAAGTTGCTCATAGGAAATTGAATATAGTAGGTTCTCAATTAATGAACACGTCTATTTCACCAACCCATTTAATTTTCCCTTCTGGGGTTTTACACATTAAGGTTCACAACCCTAGAATGCAGAAGAACAAACACTATTTGCAGGAGAAAAAAACTGAACATTTACTGCATTGTACTAGAGGGCCTTGTAGTTTCTGATACTTAGTGCTGTGATGCTTCAGTGTGTTGATAGCAAATGTGAATAGGTTTCTTTTGAACCTGTTTGAGACTATGCAGTGGGATAAAACAGTACAGCTTTGTGAACATTATTCTTAGGCTCTGTGCCATGGACTACATTTTAGATGAGATGGTGAAGTTGGGTATTTTGATATATAAGTCACTGAATTTCTTAATAGACAAGGCCGTGGCCTCCTTTGTACTGAATTTTACTTGTAGCAAACTTACTGTATTTTTAATGATTTTGCTTTGATTTTTAATTTGGAATATTTGGTCTTTTGATACTGACGTTTACATTTGGAAAAGGAACATTGCCTTCTATTAAACCAGAAAGCAATCTATCTATCTATCTATCTATCTATCTATCTATCTATCTATCGATGTGTATAGGATACATCTGCTAGCACATCTTTTTATATTTTTCCAAATGTAATTTTTTACTCAACTAATTAATATCAGGGACCTGGCATCTATTCTCTTTTTCCCACAGGGCCCTATATTGGTTTAGAACCTTTGTTAATTTAACTGAAACCACTACAAACATGGGTATTTTTCAGGGTGGGAAACTGAGACTGGGTTGGAAGGTGCTCACTACTGCGTGTGACTTGCCCTTACCTGACTGACATCACACCAGATTTTATAGAGGGAGCAAAGTGTAATACCATCCAAAGTGACAGAATAACCTCTTTAAAAAGAAAAAAAATACACACCAAATAACAAATAGAAACACCATTCTTATAAACTTTCATTGCAGAGCAAGTGTTTTGTGGGAAATTTTTTGTGGGTTTTTTTTTTTTTTTTTGACTCATAGTATTTGTTTTCTTCTGTGGGTTATAAGCCATTACTATTTATTTTGCTATTCAAATTGTGTGGGAAATCCTTTTTAAAAACTAGCCAGTAGAGTTACTGGGAGGGAGCTGAGATAAAGGGCCTGTGATTATTGAGTGTTCCACTCCGCCTTTTCTTATTTCTCATGGAAGGTCCTCTGGATGGGGTTTGTGCTCAAACGAGAAGAGAACTGATGGCTGACCCACAGTTGGTGGTGGGGGGAGAAGAGCGGGCAGGCTGGGCCGCTGCTGGTGTGGTGTCAGACTGTAGACAGACAGTTTTGCTCGTATGTGCAGAGGTTACTTTCTGTTCTAAGAACTTGAGCAGTAGTTTATACAATAATTTAGATCTTATTAATTTTCTTATTTTTTTTTATTATTATTTTTTTAATATATTTTATTGATTTTTTACAGAGAGGAAGAGAGAGGGATAGAGAGTTAGAAACATCGATGAGAGAGAAACATCGATCAGCTGCCTCTTGCACACCCCCTACTGGGGATGTGCCCGCAACCAAGGTACATGCCCTTGACCGGAATCGAACCCGGGACCCTTGAGTCCGCAGGCCGACGCTCTATCCACTGAGCCAAACCGGTCTCGGCTAGATCTTATTAATTTTCTTAGTATCCAGTGTGAAAACATGGAGGATTTGTGTCTTCTTCTGAGAGTTTAGATAGGGGTTGAACTCTAGTGTCTGGGTCATCAGGGCATTTGGGGACTAATGCAAATGTAAGGTACTGAATTAATCATCTCTACTCAGTATAAACAAGGATGAAATACCAAAGTTTACCTCTCTCTTCCAAAATAAGAATTTTTATTTTATACTAACAAGTAAAGGATTTTAAAGGTTGATAAGACACCTGAATCTGTGGATGACTGTCTCAGATCAGTCTGGAGCAGTTAGAATTGCTCATTATAATAGTGACACATCCAGGGCCCCAGCTCCCCCCTCCCCAAACACACACACACACACACACACACACACACACACACACACACACACACACACACACCAGAAAGTGGAGAGGCTTCGTTATAATCATGAAGAGAGAAATGAAGATGAACATGAAGAGGGGAGGGTGAGAGGGAAACAGCAGAGCCTCTAAGGACAAATAAGGGCACAGAAACTGCAGTTAGAAGATGTGATGGAGCCAAATTAGAGGGAAAAGACAGAAGGTGAAAAGGACTAAGTGGGAAAGTATGGGGTGAGGACCGGCAGCATGCTGACTGCCCGTGGTGGGCTGCTCTGCAGACTTTGGTCTCCTTGCTGTCCTGTGATGCTGTGACTTCTGCCCAGGTCCTGGCCCTGTCACCTGCTTTGCCCTGTGGTGCAGCTTCCGGATATCATTAACCCCAGGGCCCAGAAGGGGGACAGATGCGGTGACTTAAATTAGCACAGCCTAGGAGCCTAGAGTGAACAATGAGGCTTTCGCCCCCTGGCCTCCCTCCCTTGCTTTCTTCCTCACCTGACAGAATAGCAAGTTCCAGAGGAGGCTCCTGCGGAGAAGTGGGAGTCGTGGGCTCAGGGCAAACCTTGGGAATGCTCCACAAAGGAAATGACCTGAAACAGGTGCCATGCTGTTGTGGAGCCAGTGCCAAGAGTCACCCATTTTAATTTGTGTGTTGTAGGGTATAAACTCTTAACTCCTCAACTGACTGCTTCATAATCAGATCTGCCCTGCTACTCTGACCCTGTTAGGCACCCTTCCTAAATGCACTGACAGATATCACATTCTTGGTGAAGCCATCCTTAGATGTTAAGTGATTGCAGGATTCCTCCTTCTACAGGTAAGGGAAAAACAGGCTTAGGGATGTCAAGTGACTCGATAGGCATTTTAGCTCTTTGTAGAGGAGCTGAAATTAGGAACTAGGTTGCCTGAGTCCTGATCCAGTTTTTTGTTTTTTTAAAACAATACACCATAAAACCTCACTGTTTCTAATCTAAGTTCCTGGGATTAGTTTTGGTGTCAAGGGGCAAAGAAACTGAGTAGGCCCAGGATGGAGGTACAAAGCGATAAGCCAGTGGTAGAGTTTTTGTGACTAGAATTTTGTAGCCCCTGCGTTTACTGTTAATGGAGCTGAGCCAGGGCTCTGCAGCTACCCTTGGGCCTGGCTGCTGTCCCATTTTTGAGGCCCCAGAGTTATTTTTAGCCTCAGGGCCTTGGAAGCAGGTGTGGTCCAGGCTTGAAGGCCATGCCTGGAATGTGTTCAAGGCTTGTTGTGTATGTCTCTCTGGGAGCTGAGAATAGGGACCAGGCTGCTCTATATGCAGGGTTGGGCAAAAGTAGGTTGACAGTTGTTCATATGGAAAACAATACAATAATTAATAAACAATAATACAAGAATAAACTTGGTGTTTCCCATACTCACAACTATAAACCTCCTTTTGCTCACCATGTACTTTGTCAAAAGATTTTGTGCTTTTGCAGTGAGACGAATGAAAGTCATACTATGTTTTACTTGCAGTGCTTTAAACAGGTTTGTTTTTGAAACTTTATCAAATAAAATACATTTTAAGAGTGTTGGGGGCCCAGCTGGTGTGGCTCAGTGGTTGAGGGTTGCCCTATGAACCAGGAGGTCACAGTTTGATTCCCGGTCAGGGCACATGCCTGGGTTGCGGGCTTGCTCCTCAGTAGGGGGTGTGCAGGAGGCAGCGATCAGTGATTCTCTCTCATCATTGATGTTTCTATCTTCTGTCTTTCCTTCTCCCTTCCTCTCTGAAATCAATAAAAATCAATAAAAATGTATTTTAAAAAAAGAGTGTTAGGGAATATATTGATTTAAAAAGAAAACTAGCTATAAATTCTTTGTATACAGAAAAAAACTTTTGTATTATGAGTCATCCTCCAGCTGACCTGTTTTAAAAGCCCAGCTGTATAGTTACGAGTGTGTGATTTAAAATTTAATTTTTCTTGTTTGCCTCCCCTTTCAAACATTATTGTTATTGAAAGTAATTATTTTTAAGTCTGGTTGTGAAGCAGAAATTCAGCTTTTACCTTGAGGGTAAACATAAATTATCCTATATTGTATTAGTGCATCTTCTTACCTCGCCTGAACCCACACTGAACAGCACTGAGGAGGGGGAGTGCAGGCAGGACTGCTGCAGACACTACTACCTGGCTCTAGGGGTATGTCAGTCCCTCGTGCCCTTTTTCTAATATTTTTTTTCACTTTCCAAGATTATGGAAAATAATATATTACCTTTCTTTACCCAAGAAGAACGATTTGTATCTATGTGGGTATTTGATGTCCTGTTTTACCTACTGTTCTGTAACTTGATTTTATTCTCTTCCTATGTCATGACCATCTTTGAATGTCAAACACTATACTTTTATACCACCCTTTTAGAATGTTGCATGATGCTGTGCTGCAGGGCTTTTCATAATTTGTAAGTTACTCAGCCAATCCCCTCTGTTGCCCCTGTGGGCCTTTCCTAATGTTTTTCACGTGTGTGTTACCTGAAAGGTGAGGCAGCTTCTTGTAAGGCACCTTGAAAATACTCTTGTAAGCTATTTTGACATTATCTTCAGGAGAATGTAGTTTGGCATTTTAGTTCTGGAGTATTATTGTTATAAAGTTGGGCTCAAGGGAGGTGGTGGGAGGTTTGGTGGTGATGATTTTTGTTGTTGTTAATCCTCACCTGAGGATATTTTTCCATTGATTTTTTTAGAGTGAGAGTGGAAGGGAGGAGGAGAGACGGAGAGAGAAAAATCCTCAGGTGAGAGGGACGCATTGATTGGTTGCCTCCTGCATGCATCCCTACCAGGGCCGGGGATCCAGCCGGCAACCGAGGCACATGCCCTTGACCGTAATCGAACCCACAACCCTTCAGTCCAAGGGCTGATGCTCTATCCACTGAACCAAACCGGCTAGGGCAGAGTCAATGATTTTTTATTGTTTTTCTTGCTTGTTCCCAGAGCCTTCTGATCTTCTTTGGAAAATTAAATATTACTAAATGTTACTAAAATGTCTAGGTGTTGACCCTGGTTGCAGTATCTTTAGTAAGTTAGCTCTTTGTCAGGAAAGTACACTTTATCTTTCATCCAGTGGGATTTTGTTGTTTGGGGGGTGGGGCGGGCTAAAGATGGGGCATTGATAAAGATTGTAAACTTACATTAGTTTACAGCCCCTTGAATTGAGTAATCTAGCTTACAAAATCCTTGTGGTATTTGATACACCTTCTGACAGGGAGAGCTCCTAGAAAGCATTTTTCTTTATTTTAATGGAATGCTTCTTTAAAAAAAATACTTTTATTGATTTTTAGAGAGGGGGGCGGGGGAGATAGAAACATTGATTGGCTGCCGCTTGCACTTCCCCTGCTGGGGATTGAGCTCACAACCCGGCATGTGCCCTGACCAGGAATAGAACCAGCAAACTCTTGGTGCAGAGCTGACGCTCAATCACTGAGCCACATCGGCTGCCTGGAATGCTTCTTTAAATTAACTACTTCCTTGTTATATAGACCTATTCAAGTATACATCTTGTTTAACGTGTCTTTGATATTTTACTATAGTCTATGTTATAAAACCAAGATTCTTTTATTAGGTACAAAGTGTTCGTGGAGTTGGAAGAATTGTATTAAGTTATCATTAACTTAATCTTTCTTATTACAGTATTTCTTTGGCAAATAATGCATTAATATAGTAACCACAGTTTCTCCCTGTGTAGCTTTATGGAAGAAATTGTGCTAAATTTTCATGTGTATGTATTTTAAAAGTTCAAGGATCTGGAGATGCTTTGTAGATGTAATCATAGTTCTGAAGAAAAACTGAACACCTGCCACATTTTTTATTAGCATTTGCCCAGTTTGGCATTACCTTGGCCAGTATACTCACCGGCCTCAAGCCTTTGACACAGACAGAGAGCTGCAGTCCCCCAGGTATCCACATACACTCCCACCTCCTTCACGATCTTGACTTAACCATTAGAGTAAGGCTTTTTCTGACTGCTCTGTTTAACATTTTAACCACGCACCCCACTCTCCTCCTTCCTTCCCGGCTTTATTTTTTATCCATAGCACTTACACCATCTGTCATGTAACATGCTCTGCTTTTGTTGTTGCTGGTTATGATGTGTTTCCCATCACTAAATGAGGGACTCTGGGAGGACAGGAATTTTTGCCCAGTTCAGTTTTGCTGCATTTCCCACAGCAGTGCGTGGTCCTTGTGAGGCCGCCGAGTAACTACTTGTTAGTTGGCTGAACGAGTTAAGAAAACCAAGATGCACCATCTGACCTCCATTCGGTTTGTTCTGAATCTCTCCTCCTGGACCTCATGCCCATCTTTATTGTGAATATCCTTCCAAAACATTTTCTCCTCAACTCCTAGATTGAACCAGGCCCCGGCCACATTTTCTCTTGCCCAGCAACTCCATTCCCACTCCCGCCACCTCATCTCCTGGCCCCTCTTCTAAGGGGCAAGTCAATTCTCAGACAGGGTGCCAGGAGGAAGCATTAAATGGAGAGGGGTACGTGAGGGAGCCTTGGAGGGCGAGGGCTGTGTCTAGGATAGATACATGGCTTGGTGGAAGGAAGAGGAGAGCTTAGATGGATCAGGGAAGGGGGAGCTGGTGAAACAGGTGGACATTACCAGGAGGCAGTGCTAAGAAAGAAAGACGGGGCCACCTGAGCCAGTTCCAAGAGTGCAGGGCTCTCCCTTAGCGGAAACGGTGAGGACTTCTCCCAGATCTGGACTCCGTCCGGGCTGGCCTGTATCTGCAGCAAAGGCATTACGTTTAGTCTGTGGAGGATGGCAGCTCTTCCAGCCTTTATCTGTGGATCCCTGAGACATATGTGAACACCGGAGCCTCTGGTAGGAGTGGGCTCTTCCAACAATGCTGTTAAGTTGGTGCGAGGTGACTGGATTTTATGGTGCTAACAAGTATTGTCGGCTTGTCTAGTTACTATCTAGACAGTTGTGCTTCAAGCAGTCTATTCCATATTGCCACCACGTGTCAGAATATGTGTCCTCTATTTTGGGGTAAGAAAATATAGTGAAGACACTAATAAGCAACTAAAAAGCATATGAAGCTCATATAGCCTTCTTGGCTTTGGTTAATATGGTGTGTGTGTGCTTTTAATTGAATATATTTTATCAGATATCAGACCTCAGAGTTCCTGCCAGGGTTAACCCACAGCATATGAGGCAAAGTTGCTTTAGTCGGTGTAGAGTGAAGATGGTCAGTGTGCAGTGTGTTCTTGCTTCCAGACGTCGTAGCTTGCTTTTTTCCCTTGTGATTTGTTCATATTTTCTGTTACTGAAAGTCTATGCTTAAGGCTCTACTGGAAAGCTGTTTGGTGTATCTTGTTGCCTATTTCTTCAGTTTTATTGAAGGGAAAAAAATTTAAGACTAGCCTGTAGTTTAATAAAAGTAAACTTCTCACCTGATTATATCCTTCCCATAAATCCTCTGAGAATTTGAACTTTGAGCTCAAGCTCAAAAAATAAGGCTCCGTCACTCTCCTCACTGAACAGGCCCTGTAAGCACCGCATAGCCATAGGATCCTTTTCCTCCTCCTGAGGACTTGTGTAAAAGAAGTGTTTAAAATGGAAACATGCCTCTCGGAGGGTAACCCTGCCTTCTCATGGATCCCACTTTTCAGACCAGTGGGGTGTTCAGGGCCCTCGTGCTGTGGGCCTTGTGTGGCTCTTGGTGGGGGTGGGTATGCTAGGGCAGCAGAGGACTGTTGGCTGTTGACAGAAAATAACCCATGGGTAGATGTGGCAACCGTGCCTGAGAAGGGTTCTCACCGTGTGTGTGTGTGTGTGTGTGTGTGTGTGTGTGTGTGTGTGTGTGTGTAAAATATATACCTAGTGTCGGTATGCCTGACCTAGAAGCCAGGATTGCATCTGTAAGTTGAAAAGACTGGTGCCTCATCTCAGAAGAGGAGAGAGCTGCTTAATAGAACAATTTAAGAAGGACTTTAATATTTTTAAAATTTTCTTGTTGGGTACTAGCTTTAAAGGCTACAAGTACTGAAGAAAATAAAAACAAAACATTTTTCCTTGTAGCTAATTAATGGCAAATTTTTTTAAACAGTTGGGCTTTATATTATTCCTTCCACAACTTTACCTTATCATTAAAATAGTCTTGACTTATGGTTCTCTGACCACAACTAATTTAGTAGTATACTTTAAAAAATATTTTAAAATATTTTTATTTTTAAAAGATTTTTATATTGGTTTTAGAGAGAGAGGAAGGGAAAGGGAGAGAGAGAGAGAAACATCTATCTGAGAGCAGAACATCAATCGGCTTGCCTCCTGCACACCCCTCTCCTTCCCCCTCCCCGGGGATCAAGCCCACAACCTAGGCATGTGCTCTGAGTGGGAATGGAACCAGCAACCTTCTGGTGCAAAGGACAACAACCAACCAACTGAGCCACACTGGCCAGGGCAGTACTATACTTTATTTCATTGATATTCTTGCAAAGTTGGATGCAGAGTGAATTTCAATAGATAAAACTCTTGATTTTCATTATAAAATCAAAGATACATTTATGTATGTAACCAAATGGAGTCTAAAACATAAATGACAGAAAAACTGTAAAAATTGTGTATTAAAGGGGAAAGGCTCTTCTACAACTCATGTTAATATTAAATGTTCTAAATATAAAACAAATGGTTTGCTGGAATGTAAGCTCTACCCAAATTGGCATTTTTAAGGGAATTTGCCCATTTTATTCCCTGATTTGTATAGTCATTTTGTTATACTAAAATGTTGCCTTAGCCCAGTGGTCGGCAAACTGCGGCTCGCGAGCCGCGGTTTGCCGCTCTGTTGACTAATGAGTTTGCCGACCACTGACCTAGACTCTCGATTCCAATAATTACAGGCTGTTGTTGTTCCTTGTGATTAAGCCCCTACTTATCTCTAAACCTTTGTAAATACAGTTTAAAAAAATTTTACTTCTGAAAGTGAAATAGTTTGCAAATGTTTATTTCGTGGCCTTGATTAAGGTTACTGGTCTTTAGTATGATAAATGTTAGTTTTTATTTTAGAGAAACAGGAAGCTTTATTGTATGTATAGAAAAGTGTTACTTAGTTGTCTTCTGAAGGGAGACGACACACACGTGCCTCTGCCATAGTCGATTTGGGGGAAATCTGACATTGGGCATAAAGGCATAATAGGACGGCTCCAGCTGGCCTCAGGACAGGGGTCCTCATGTCACTTCCATCCTTTGCTTCGATCACATTCTCCTCTTAGGGTCACTTTGACCAGACCTTTGCTTGGTCAGGAAAGTGTCTTTTTTTGTATGTGGAACTCCTGGCTCCAGTTCTCTGGGTAAGAATGACCGTTTTCTGCTTGGTAAAATGGTTTGCCGAAACCTGTTGTTGGTTTCAGTGATTTGGGCTTATGAGATTCGGCTGAAGGGAAGCAAAGATGAGAACTTTCTAAGTCAGCTTTTGCATGTTTGCTGTCATCTCCCTCCCTTTGTCCATTGATCTGCTAACCCAGATAACTGCTTTGTCCCCTCCGGATTTTATCATTGTGAGGAGCCAATCAGACTCGGAGACTCGGGGCCATTGTTGGAGTCCACTTGCTCCTGTTCTCATATTTCCACTTTCTGTGCCACCCGGGCACCCTCACGGACAAGTCGCGTCATTCTTTCTCAGTTCAGTGTCATTATGGGACGGGCACTTAGGGAAAACAGGGTAACCCAGTAGTAGGAGCCCTGCTTTGGGAATCAGACAATCTGCGTACAGGACCTTACATGGCTGTGAACTGTGTCACTGAGCAGTCAGGACTTGATTTGGTTCAGCGCTGTATCCTTGGCAGGTGCTTTGTAAGTGCATTAGTTGATTGGCTAGGACAAATTCTCTGCCCTGGCTTCTTCATTTGAAGATGGAGATGACTTCTGTGCCTCTTGCCATTAAGCTGTACTAAAAATAAATGCCTTAATATAATGAAGACAAGAAATGGATAAATAATGTAGTCTGTGGAGCTGATTTGTAAAATGTGGGGGTGATGAGATGATTTCTCAGGTGCCTTCTCACTGTGTGTCTGGCTCCATATGAAGGACACAGCTTGGTTGAAGCTGGACTGTGGCAGGATGGAGTCGCTTCTGTTTTTAGCTGCTGAGTGGTGTCTTTTAGATTCCAGATGCAGGGCTGCTCTGTTCACCATTTCCCTTCCTTTCCCTGTATAATGATGTGTAGTTGCTTTTTCACTTACTTGATTTAGAGAACCTAGATAATTTTGTCCTAAAAACAAACTGTGAGGAGACAAGGCCAATATTACATCCACATGTTCTAGATGAGGAAATTGTCGTTCAGAGAGATGACATGATTTGTCCAAAGTTATGTAACATGTACATGGCCAGGCCACTTCTCTTTGTGTTCTCCTACCTCTTCCCTGTGCCTCAGTTTCTAATTTGTAAGTCTAAAATTAGGAAGTGGGACCCGGTGATGTTTGAGGGCCCTACCATCCTGATCTGAAATCAGTTAATCAGATATTTACTCAGTATCTTACACTGTTTTTGGAAAAAGGAGGATTATACTTATAATACTGCAAATTATCTTAAGCACAAAGCACTGTGGAGGTAAGAAATGTAATACAAAACCTCTGCCATCAAGTAGCTTATCCTCTAGAAGTTGAATGCCCATAGACATCTAGTTTTATGGAGTAGAGAATTTCATATAAACAGATGGACCAGGGGAGATAGGAATCTGAGAATATTGAAGGCCAGAGTGAGGTCCAAGCTGTGGACACAAAACTCCAACTAGTGTCCATTAGGAAATGGTTGATTATAGGAGTTTGGCAAGACAGGGAAGCACTGGGTCTAGTGTGAAGGGCTTTGTTATGTGTAGGTTGCTGTCCTTGAGTCCCAGGTTTAGGGTGTGAGATTTTCTAAGGTGGGAGTCAGTGATTCTCTTAAGAATGAGACACAAGGCTATAAAGGGTCAGGGAACTCCAGGGGAGTTTGGGGGACTGGCCAGGGTTATAGCTGAGACTGTCTTGGGTATATCACAGTCCCCATCAATTAGCTCAGAGGTTGGTATGGCAAGGATATCAGCCATTTTAATCTTTCTTAAAAGGCAACTGGAATTTATAGAACCTCCCATTTCCCTGCCTCTCCTCTCTTTCCTGAGGGCAATTTAAGGGGGTGTGTGCTATTTGCTCCTTGGTGTGCGTGCATATGTGTGTGAGTGTGTGTGTGTATGTGTACTATAATTACCATTACAGTAATTCTCAAACCATCAGAAAAAATTTTTTTTGGGACAGGAAAGCCTTTTACTCTCATTTCACAGACTTGTGACAGTGCACACCCATGAGGATGCCTTGTGGTTGGGAAGGGCAGACACTGGGACAGGGCCCTGGGGCCCTCAGCTCACATAGCTTCACACTGGGAAGGGCGGGGAGGCGGGGAGATGAGATGGGGGCAGGTGGGGCAGGCGGCAGCCCAGCCATGGGGTTGGAGAAAGATTGCATAGAAAGATTGCATAGGCTGTGCAATCTTTCTCCAACCCCACAGTTGGGCTGCTGCCTGCCCCACCTGCCCCCATCTCATCTCCCCGCCCCCCCGCCCCGCCTCCCTGCCCTTCCCAGTGTGAAGCTATGTGAACCGTGGGCCCTGTCCCAGTGTCCGCCCTTCCCAACCACGAGGCATCCTCCTGGGTGTGCACTGTCCACAAGTCTGTGAATCATCAGCAAACTGTGGTACATCTGCACAATGGAATTCTACGCTGCTGTAAAAAAGAAGGAATTCTTACCATTTGCAACAGCATGGATGGAACTAGAGAGCATTATGCTAAGCGAAATAAGCCAGTAAGAGAAAGATAAATATCACATGATCTCACTCATTTGTGGAATGAATAACATAAACTGATGAGCAAAAATAGAACCAGAGATATAGAAGCATGGAGCAGACTGTCCAACCTATGAGGGAAGGCAGAGGGTGTGGGGGTAAGAGATCAATCAAAGGACTTGTACTGTATACATGCATATGAGCAAAACCAATGGACATAGACAGTAGGGGGGGTGAGGGCTTGTGCTTGGGGGAAGGGGTGGCGGGGGAGAGGTCAATGGGGGGAAAAGAAGACTCATGTAATACTTTAAACAATAAAGAATTTAAAAAACAAAAATAAACAAAACAAAACAAAAATATTGCATAGTTCATGAAAATCTCATCCTCGCCCAGCCAGCTGGCGTGGCTCAGTGGTTGAACAATGACCTATGAACCAGGAGATCACGGTTCGATTCCTGGTCAGGGCACATGCCCGGGTTTCGAGCTCCATCCCCAGTGTGGGGCATGCAGGAGGAAGCCAATCAACAATTCTCTCTCATCATTGATGTATCTCTCTTTGTCTCCCTCTCCCTTTCTCTCTGAATTCAATAAAAATATATTTTAAAAAAACATTTCGTTGTCTTTTCCTCCCTTTGCCCTGGGTGGCCCGATTGTGTTTCTAGCACATGGACAGGTCGGTTCCCCCCTTTTCCCCTCAGGTGGCCGGCCTTCCCCTTGGGGGGAGGGCATTTCTGAGAGGAGAGGAGCAGGCACAGGAGTGGTTGGGGGGCAGAGGGAGGGCCTGTGAGGGGCCGTGGTGCCTGGGCTGGACCCCAGGAGCCTGGCAAGCCCTCCTTTCCCGGTGAAGGATTTTTTGCTGAAAGGGCCAAGGAAATGTAGATGGGTGTCAGCCCCGGAGGCTGCAGCTCCCATTGGGATCTGGGAGGTCAAAACTGTGCAGACAGCAGAGGTGGACGGATGGTGGGCGTCCGGCCCGGGACCTCAGCCGTCCTCAGATCCGGACTTGGAAGGTGCTGAGGAACTTGGGTGCCTTGGCGATCATGTCCTCGAAGTCGGAGTAGCCCAGCTTGCCGTCTCCGTCCAGGTCGGCCTCCTCGATGACCTTGTCGCACACCAGCACCATCTCGTCCTCCAGCTCCGACTTGGTCAGCAGGGCCAGTGTCATCTCCAGGCCCTCCTTGCAGATGAAGTTGTCCGTGTTGAAGTCGTAGATCTTGAAGGCGTAGTTGGCCTTGAGGTTGCGGGGCGCCGACTCGCAGAGCACAGACAACATGTCAACGAAGTCGTCGAAGGTGAGGTTGCCCTCACCGTCCTCCGAGAAAGACTCCGTGATCCGCTCCTTGAATGGGTTCTCCCGGAGCTCTGGCATCTGGACGATGGGGCTCTTCCTGCAGTCCATGGGGGCCAGGTTGGGGGCCAGCTCGTAGAACCGCGCGTGCAGCTTGAGGACGTCTTTCTTACTGAAGAAGGTGCAGTCCTGGTAGTTGTCCAGCTGCTCCTCCGTGACGATGGTCTGCTTGTTCCCCATGGTGCGCGGCCACCCGGGCGCCGCCTCCCACTGCTGCCGCCCCGCTCCTGGCGCATCCCGCCGCGCAGTCCCCTGGAGGGGCATGGCTACCAGAAAATATTTTTTTTTTTAAAATATATTTTATTGATTTTTTACAGAGAGGAAGAGAGAGGGATAGAGAGTTAGAAAATATTTTTGTTGTTGTTCTGAAAAATAGGGGATTGCTACCCTTGTTCTAGGCTATTGTTCTTTTGTGCTATTTTTTAAGAAATAAGCAAAGAAAAGGGAGGATAACCATTTGGAATAATAAAACTTCAAGCAGCTTTATATAGCTCTTAATTTCATGCTATAACTCATTTCGTTCCAGGCCCCTGGTGATTATAATTCAAGAATGTGTCTTGTTTTGTCTTCTCTGTGTTTTCATATTTTGAGGTGAAACTGAATTATCATTAGAATGCTTTTCTGAGCCATACCCAATTGTCCTTTTTGTTTGTTTGTTCAAATGAAACAGTGCATCAAGTATGGAATTAGATTAATGGAGTAAATATTGTGAATCATATACTCTCTCTAATCCGATGCTCTTTCTTTTTTTGACCCCCTGTTTTGTTTTCTGTCTGTCTCCCTTCATGTAGGCTTTTCAGCCCAGTGCCAAGCTGCTGGAACGAGGGAGCAAAGGTAAAGAATGACGTAATGCACCGGCTGCCCCAAAGCATCTTTTGTTGTGGGATGGTTATTCCAGTCATCTCTTTATGAATCAAATGTGAGGGGCTGCTTTGTGGACGGAATCCTTTGCAAGAGCACATCAACGGGAAAGAGAAAGAGACATTCACTTGGAGGGCTCTTGCTGAAAATGGGTTTAACTCTCCTTTTGCCAGTTACCACCAGCCTGACCTCAGACATGTTAGTACAATGGAGTGGCTGAGCCTTTGAGCACACCACCATTACATCATCGTGGCAGATTAAGGGAGGAGGTGGGGAAAGAGGACTTACTGTTGCCATGGCCCATGAGATGATTGGGACTCAAATTGTTACTGAGAGCTTGGTGGCTCTGCTGGAAAGTGGAACGGAAAAAGTGCTGCTAATTGATAGCCGGCCATTTGTGGAATACAATACATCCCACATTTTGGAAGCCATTAATATCAACTGTTCCAAGCTTATGAAGCGAAGGTTGCAACAGGACAAAGTGTTAATTACAGAACTCATCCAGCATTCAGCAAAACATAAGGTAAATGCTTTCTTTTTTTCTTTTTAGAATAAATGGACACACTGAATGGGGAATAACTTTAAACAAAGCCTCATTTTAAGGGGAGAAAATAATTTGAGGAAGTTTGATGCCTCAATAAATTTATTAACCAAACTGTCACATTTAAGAATACTTCTAAACTGAACAGAGAGGTTAACTTGTTTTAATTTGGTCAGGGACTGCTTTTTCATTAATGACTTGTTAAAATTGTTTTTTTTAAATTAAACACTAATACAAAGTTATAGTTAATAATTCTATTATTAATAATTTATTGGTAATTATGTATTAACATGTAATAGTATATGTATTGACAAGGCATTAATCCATTATTGGGTATTACCTACAAATTTTCTGAAAGGAAATCATTCTTTTCAATTGCCTTGGAAAGACAGAAAAATTATATTAGAAAGTGCTTTTGATTTATGGGAAACTAAGGTAACATTGGTCAGGACGTAAGCATATTATCCTCAAGGAGTTATTCCTAGTATCCAGAATATCATCTTTGTGATAGATAAGGCTATTTCTTTTCTTCAGGAATCAAAGTGAGTTCATGTTTTAATTTTATTCAACTGATTTCTTTGTTATATAGAAACCATTTTTAAATGTTTTTTTATTTCAAGGACTGTTAGGTTTATTTTGTTTTTATGCTTTACCCTTTTAGAGTGTTAAGGATTTAAAGCCAAGTAGTTTTTAGCACATCTACACAGAAATAGCATCAAGTTGCCTGTAAAAGTTGATTTTTACAAGCATTTAAACCATTTACCTGGTGTATGCTAGGTTTATCCAGTAAGTTGACTGTATCTCGTGTTTTATTTCCCCCCCTCAGATTTTTAATTGAAAACAGGAAGTACTCATTTGCTTCACCACCAGCAGTTTTTGGGATTGTTTTTCTCCATGTCCTTCCTAACAGTCTCACATTTGCATTTTAGGTCGACATTGATTGCAGTCAGAAGGTTGTAGTTTACGATCAGAGCTCCCAGGATGTTGCATCTCTATCTTCAGACTGTTTTCTCACTGTACTTCTGGGTAAACTGGAGAAGTGCTTCAGCTCCGTCCACCTGCTTGCAGGTAAGGCCTGAGGTAGAAATGAAAGGACTCAGAATCTCGTTGAGCTCTGTGAGTAAGCAGTTTTTCACAGTGAGCTCAAAGTACAGTGGCTCATCACCACTTAGAGGTTGTGGTGGCCAATGATTTGTTTAATTGCTGTAACTATTCTATTGCTCAAATACTGTCATCCTTACACAGTGGCCAGTGAATTTTTGACTTAGTTCAAATGCCCCTTCACTTGGTATTTATTAACTAGAAGTGCCACATAGATAGCTCTGTGTGGCACATAGATCGCTCAACACCAGCTGCTTCCCATGATCTAGGAACACCAGGTGCTCTACATCTCAGCTCCTGCTCTGGTGTTAGTTGCCACCCCCTGTGGCAAGAACCAGATCAGTATTCTAGTGTCAAACTCTTATTAAACATTTATAGTTGAAGTAGAGTCCAGCGATCAGATCACAATTCTTGGACATTGTGAACAATGAGGAAGGGAGAGGATATATGTAGACTATTTCTTCTGATAATTAAGGGAAATATTTTAAAACATATTTACTTGTTTTGTTTTTACAACTGAAAGGAAGTCTTGCAAATGGTAGGCAACCAGATGATTTTTACAAAGTACATGGGAAGACTAAATATTTCATATCTGCCCCAAAGGAAGGTGGTGTGGGAGTTCTGTCTTGTTGAATTCCAAAGCAGAATGTTCATCCTTTGCTTCCCCTGATAAAGCCCTTTCACACACTGGATCACAGAGCTGGGAATACAGTTTGACAATGCACAGTAACCTTTAACTCAAAGCTGTTGTGTCTGGCAGATTCTACCACAGTGATAGGCAGGAGTGCTTTTAAAAATGTGATCTAAAAACACAAGGTATTGATACTATCCTTTTCACACCTTTAGTCTTTTGTTGAAAGGAGGGTGAAGTGAACTTGATGTTATTGGCAATTTGTTGTTAGAAGTATAAACATTTCAGTTTTAAGAGAGTAAGATTAATCAGTTTTTGGTGTGTGAACACTGTTAAACTCTGTGCAGGTTTAGATAAGATTTCTGTGTCTCCAGTTCTCTATTGGCCTTTGCTTCAGTTCTCAAAGAACAGGGCAGTTTCTTGTCTCTTTCAGATCAGCTATTGCCACACTTTTTGTTTATGCTATGATTCTGTCTGATCTCTCAGTTAGTATTCTTAAGTGAAGCCAGTTTTTCTTAGAATGTAGTTTTCAGAATTTTGTAACTGAGAATTATAGTATTAGGTTTTGGCTCTGGTTGATAGGCACATTCTTTTATTGGGAGTAAATATGACAACTGTTAGTAGAGTTCCACCAAACTAGGTTGGTGAGTCTGGGAACTCATTTCATGTTCTTGTGGCCACTGTGAGGGACTGTGCATTGGAATCCTGTGAATTGGACCAGTGAGACTGGATTCCCAAGCCTAAGCCTAAGACTTAGAACTCGGTTCTGCAATGAACTCTGCCTGTATTGGCCACACCTGCGGCTTTCCTCAGCCAGGACCTTAACCCCTGCCTGAACAACTCCCTTTTTCTGAGCCCAGTCAGTATGCTAAACAAAATGATTAATTTGATAGTCATATTATACTATCCTGCATAAATCTTTAATTTTTATCTTTAAATCTTATTTAACTTTATATTGTTACTAGAGGCCCAGTGCACGAATTCATCACGGGTGGGGTCCCTCGACCTGGCCAGAGATTGGGTGCGATCGGGGCCATCTCGCCCAATCCCTACTGGGGCTGGCTGGCCGGGGGGAGGGACTGCAGGAGGTTGGCCAGCTGTAGGAAGTTGGCTATGGGAGTGCACTGACCACCAGGGGCAGCTCCTGCATTGAGCAACTGCCCCCTAGTGGTCAGTGTATGTGATAGCTACTGGCCTGTCATCGGTCATCTGGTCATAACGATCGCTTAGGCTTTTATATAGAGAGATGTATCTTTTTCATTTGTTAGCTTAACTCCCCACTGGATTCTCTTTCAGTTGAGGACAATGTCTTGTTCATCTTGAGCTCCCCACAAGTTCTAGCACTTTTAAAAAAAAGAGTTTTGAGTATTTATTTTATATATATGTATATATATTGATTGATTGACTTCAGAGAGAAAGGGAGAGGGAGAGAGAGATAGAAACATCAATGATGAGAGGCTGCCTTCTGCACTCCCACTACTGGGAATCAAGCCTGCAACCCAGCATGTGCCCTTGATCGGAATCTAACCAGGGACTCTTTAGTCTGTAGGCTGACACTCTATCCACTAAGTCAAACCAGCTAGGGCTCTGGCACTACTTAAGTTTTAAAATTTTTTAAAATTGATTTGAGAGAAATAGAAAGAAACATTGATTTGTTACTCTACTTGTTTATGCATTCATTGGTTAATTCTTGTATGTGCCCTGACTGGGGATCGGACCTGCAACTTTGGTGCATTGGGATGACGCTCTAACCAACTGAGCTTCCTGGTCAGGGCACTTCTTAAACTTTTAATAAATATTTGATATATAAACTAGAGGCCTGGTGCAAGAATTCGTGTACCAGTGGGGTTCCTTGGCCTGGCCTGTGGGATTGGGCCCAAACTGGCTCTCTGACATCCCCTGAGGGGTCCTGGATTGTGAGAGAGTGCAGGCCAGGCCGAGGGACCCTACCAGTGCACAATTGGGGCCAGGGAGGGACGTGGGAGGTTGCCCAGCCAGGGAGGGACCATGGGAGGGCTCCAGGATGTGTCCGGCCTGTCTCACTCAGTCCCAATTGGCCAAACCCCAGCAGCAAGCTAAGCTACCAGTTGGAGCATTTGCCCCCTGGTGGTCAGTGCACATCATAGCGACTGGTTGACTGGTGGACTCTCTGCCCCCTGGTGGTCGGTCAGTGCATGGCATAGCGAGTGGTTGGGCGGCCTTAGCATATCATTAGCATATTATGCTTTGATTGGTTGAATGGCCAACCAGTCGACCGGACACTTAGCACATTAAGCTTTTATTATATAGGATCAGCTTGCATATAGGTTTATACCATTTATATTTCATATGATTCATTTTATTAGTTTAGAATATAAATGATTATATTACATAGTAATGAAACTAAAAGTGGAGCAAAACTTGAGAATGTATTGAAATAATTTCCAAAGTGTATTTATTCAGATAGAGCAAGCATATTGCTGCTATGGGAAAAGTATCTGATATGAAAATGTTTCCATTTGTGTAAGTAGATTTAAACATGATTTTAAGATTTAATAAAAATATTCTTGCAATTAAACAGTGCTAATTTAGGTGATCCTTAAATACTGAACTTTGGTGAGAGCTAACAGCTCTGAAACCTCGCTACTCATAGGAAAATACAAGTTCTTGAATCCACTGAATTGAGAATGGTCTAAGTGATTTTTCTGTTTAGCCATAAGTCTCCCACTTTTCCACTTAAAAATTTCAAAGTCAGTTATTAAATAAGCACTGTTAAAGATGTACATCCTCTCACAACCATCTTTAAAAATAAGACTTAAGAATTCGAATCAATAAAATGACAGAATGGGTATGACATAATATTTGTTTTACAAAAATGACTTTAGAACTAAGGATCCTATTGTGAGGATCATATTAGATAATGCATGTGAAATCTCTGTATCAATAGTCTTTTTTTAAAAAAAAAACCTATTATGAGTTAGAAAACAAAATAGCTGCCAACATTGACTTATTGATAACTATTTTGGTCTTGTTAACCTTCAGAAAACTAGTTCCATTTAAAAAATAATTTTAGTTCCTGTCCTTTACTTATTTATCATATATCACTTTATTCTACTTGCCTTTGTTCTATTTCTAAGGGTACCAAGTTGAAAGTAAAAATAGAAGGAAAAAATGACTGAATTTGCTAACAGAGAAAAGAATAATGAATGGGTTATTTTAGTAAAAATAAAGATCAACCTATAGATGAAAAATACTATTCTATTATTTCTTTCTCTTTTCTTACTGTTATAACTCTGAGTAAAAGCAGAAGGGACCCACAACAGTTTTTAAAAATTCTACAGCACTTATTTCTATCCTGTGACAAGGCACACGATAACCCTACAGCAAAAAACCATAAATGAATCACAGACTTCAGCCCTTTCATTTACAAATGAGGAAAATAACAGCCCTTGGGTGACTCTCCCCAGCCCTCCCTGTCCTCACTGTGAGCCCAAGGCCCATATCCGCAGTAATTCCAGGGTCTTCTGGAATGCACCAGGAGCCGACTGGGGACCCAGTGTGCCCATTTCAGACCAGGCTTATCCTGAAAGGCTCTTTTTGTGGTGGCTCTCTCTCAGCCTCTGTGGATTTCCGAGTCATATTCTTCACATTTTATGTAATGAGCAATATATAAAAATATCCTGTATACCGAAATTTTTAAAGCATTAAGTTATTTTAGCCAGAGGGGATCACCAAATGAAAGTCTGCGTACTCTGTTCTATGCTGAAGTATAGCTCTGAACCATGACAGAAGATGCCATTTATTAAGCACTTACTATTAGGTACAGTGTTAGGTACAACGCTAAGGGCTTTTATAAACATTCCGTCTCTGAACACAGCTACAGTCTTAGATTAATGTTTGCTGTGGTTAAAGGCCAAATACACATTTATTTGTTTTGAGTTAGATTTGCTAGGGAAGTTAGGGCTAGGAGTGAATACATTTTTATTAAATGTGAGCTAGGAGTGAATAAAAATGTATTTACTCCTAGCTCTAAATTTTCTATTTAACAGGGATCTGGAGTCAGTCAGCAGTTGTAGCTTTGCTTTAATGGAATCAATTACTATTCTTCCTGATGGAAATAGTGTAGAGCCCGATGGTTCTGGTTATAGATTTTGCAGTATTTGCTATTGTTACCATCGGCTCTGTGGTCTGGTGTGGCATTTCTTCTGTCCCTTCGTCTACGGAAGGGAAATCCTCAGTCAGCCCATTTCAAATCCTGGTGATAAAAGAGAGTGATATTAATGGAGTTCAGTAAAAGTACTGCAGTTATTCAGGAATTGGCAGTTCTCGTGTTTAAAAAGCCACAGTGACTGAGACCCACTGTAAACGGACTAAAAACAGGTGCTGTTTTGCCTACTGGTTGCCGCGTATTTGCTGGCTCTGCTCTGAGCTTCCGTTTGCATGAGGTTATCCAAATTGGATCATCTTTTCTCCCAATTGCTACCTGCCAGTGTGTGGTAAGCCAGTTTATGTCATTTCCCAGCTACCAGTGGCTGACATAATGCCTGAGGCTGTGTCTTTTTAAAAAATGGACTGCAGACCAGACTAAAGATAGTTCCTCAGTTCCTCATCCTGCTATTTTGCACAAGGCAAACAAAAGCACCCTCGATGACAGCGGTGACATCAGTCTTCCCTCGCCCCGGTCGTGTTAGTGTCATCTGTGTGCTCTGGAGCCACGCCAGGTCCAGACTTTTTCATTCAGCCTCTCAGTGCTTGATGGACACTCTTGTGGTTGGGCTGGGCTCTGGGGGGTGGGATACCAGAAAAGCAAAAGGCTTGCCTCTGTTTTGGGCACCTAGCGGTTAATTTGGGGAAACACACCTAAGTGGATGAAACAGAGAAGCATGTGATCATGTGCTAAACTGTATGATGTATTGATAAGGGATGACTCCGCGTAGTCCGTGCAAGTTGGGGAAGATTTGGTTATGGCAGTGAAATTTTAATCGAACCTTGAAAGATGAGTGAGATTTGGGTGGGCAAGGTCCTTGACATTTTAGCTGAGGGGAGAAACACGATTAAAAAAGTCAGGAATGAACATAGATTTTATGGGGCAGCAAGAACTAGAGTGGAATTTTTTGTGAAGGGGAGAAATAGGAATTGAGAGGAAATGAAATCAAATTACGCAAGCCTTTCAAAGCAGAAGGACAGATTTGTACCTTTTTTGGTGGGCATTGTGAGCCTTTGGGGATTGGGCTGCAACTCCTGTCACGACTCAGTCGCCACATCTTTCTTCTGACCTCTGCTCTTCTGCTACCAACTAAGTCAAGCCAATATCATCCCTCCCTCAAATTGATTCAGGAGCCTCTTCACTGGTCTTCTCACATCTTCTGTCTTGCCATCTTTCAATCCATTACTCATACTGTAGCCAAAATTTTATTTTTATTTTATATATGTATAAATAAGTTTTAGTTGATTTTAGAGAGAGCTGAAAGGGGAGGGAGTGAGAAACATTGATTGCATGCCCCCCACTGGGGATCCAGCCCCCAAACCCAGGCATAGGCCCTGATCTCTCAGTGCATGTGACCTCTCAATGCATGGGATGATGCCCATCCAACTGAGCCACACAGGCCAGGGATTATTTTATATTTTTAATTTAATTCTGATTATATCACTCTCTAGTTTAATAAACATCAGTGCTCTTAGGATAAATTCTGAAATCCTTAACTGACTCACAAGGCCCTACAGTGACTGGCTCCTGCCTAACTTCATCTCATGTTACTTTAAGCCCTCAGTTTGTTTTTTGTTTGTTTATTGTAGCTCTGCAGGCCTATCTCAGTGCTCCAAGCCTGCAGCATCAATCTCCCTGGGCCTCTCCCCCACCCACCTCTGTGTGTCCTGCTGGATTCATTGAGGTTGTCAAGCCTTCCCTAGCTACCAGGCAAAGTTGGTTTCCACTGTTACATACACTCCTTTGGCTACCTACCATAATTAGTTAATTATTCATCTAATTATTTGGTTAATGTGTATCCTACTAAACTGACAATTCCAGAGAGGGCTTCTGTCTTGGTTACCACTGTCCCCTTCACCCAGCACTATGTACAGCTCATAGTAGGTGCTCATTAAATGTTTTTTAAACTTAGTGTGAACCCTATGGACAGGTACAGTCAACTTCCTTACTGCTCTCTGAAGTCACCAGGGAAGTGTGCAGCTGGACAAAGAGGACTGCTGATAGAAGTGGTCTTATGGGATAGCCGGCTTTGGGGATTAGAAAGCTTTGAGTTTCACATAGAAGGCCTGAGAAGTGAGTTGTATGGTGATTCAGGGACAGTTTACTAGTTAGTCAATTTGATTCTTAAGAGTCATTCTCCAGAGACCAGACTCATATTTCTTTTTCCTCTTGACTCATAGCATTATCTCCTGATTGACAGTCTCATTGGGTTGTGCCCTGAGCTGGTCACTGTGGACATACCCAGCAGCCACTTCATCCTCATCTGGGGTGACCATGGAGGTGTTACTGGACTCTCTAGACTTAGGGGCATCAAAGAAAAACCTTCTCTCTCCACCTCTCATGTACAGTTCCCTGAGTGAGGCAGAAGCACATTAAGGGTGTGTGCGGAAAATGTTTTTCTTGCCCTGTGCTGCCTCTCACTCTGAGAGTCTCCTAGGGCATTGTGGTCTAGGAATAGGAAGCAGTTTCTGGGCCCCCACCCTTACCCACATAGCTTTCGGCTTTGAATGGAATCAGGAAATCCTTTTGAACACCAAAAATATACAAGACTTATATCCATCAACAGCTATTCATTGTAACAAGGAAGGATTCAATAAACACTTATTGAATTCTAATTATGTGCCAAGCACTGTGCTTAAATGCTGAGGTGATTACAAACAAAGGAGTGTGAGATGTAATTCTTATCCCCATGAAATTCACAATGTATTATAGCTGGAGAAATAAGAGGTCATAGGACACACACGTAGATAATTCAAAAGACTAGGTCAGTAGTAATACTCATTGCCAGATGATTGTTATTCATTTTATACAAGTTCTAAGTTGGCAAGGCCATATCTAGATACACTCACTGGTCAGGGAAGATATTTTTATTTTTTTACTTTTTATTATATGTGATAATTGTGTTAATTCAAAATTAGATTAGATAGAATTTCTCATTCCCCAGGGGAGAGTTGTATAATTATTTATGGGACACATTTTAGGAGGTAGAGGCTACTTATTAGACTTTCTGGAGGGTCTTTACAGAAATGCATATCTGTTCACTTTCCTCTCGAGTAGATAGAATGGTTGGGATGAGTTTAAGACTAATGGTTTATATCATTTGGGATTTTTCTCTTCAGAGCTGTTTATTGCTTCAGGGCTGCTCAGTGGAGAGTTGAGTAGATAGAACACAGATGGAGTGCTGCTGATGTTATTGAGAAAAGCAAGCCATCTCTCTACCCTTTTTGAAATTGTTGCTCAAACCCATGTTGCCTGGCTTACTCAGACCAGTCTATATGCATTGAAATATTACAGTTAGATATTTTTGTTTGATTTCTTTGGGGGTATAAAATTATGTTGCCTTTATTTTTGTTTTCAATTTATTTAACTAGTTTCAACTCTCCATGTATACAGTCTGTGGGCCCTGGAAGAATTATAATCATACTTTAGTCTGTTTTTAAGTAGCTAGAGGACAAAGTTGCCTGAATCATTCACTTCAAACTAAAGCAGAAAATAATTACTCTTAATAACAATTACAACACTTTATTGTGAAATATGCATTTCAGCATTTCATTTTTTAATATTGGGGTTGTCTCCTTTGTACAGTAGCAAAGTAGCAGATTTTTATTTTCGGTATGGAGAGAACTATATTTTTCTCTACAGGTGCAGTGTATACTCCACTTAATTCCTCCATACATTCTAGAATCAGTAAATAAGTGGGTTATATTTATGTCACAAAAAGGGGGTCTTTGTTTTTTAAAGGGTTAAATGACTGGAGAGCTGTATTTAAAAATTATGAAACTATATAAATTATGTGAACATTATTTAATATACAGAGATAAATTTGCATGTGACTTTTTAGATAAATGTTTTTCATAATGTAGAGCTTTGTTGTAAATACTATTTTTGTATAGAGCCATGGAATCCATTCACAAAATGGGAGGGAGTTGCCTTTATTCTTCCTTCCCACTTTGGGCAGCTCTGATACCTATTTGCTTAAGTGGAGAAGTTGTTTCTCCCTGCAGGGAACCAACTCTAAAGCAATGGAATTAACTTTTATCTATAAAGGATAGAGGTCCATCACTAAGTTGTAGTAAAGTACTACTTTTGTTTATTATCTAAATATTCTTTCATTTTAAGAAGAACATTGTGATTTATAGCTGATTGCAAGGGTCAGAGGGAAGAGAAAATAATGACTAATTGGAATTGTTTAGTAGAGTTGTGATATGTATTTTATTTTACTTGGCAGGTTTTTTTCCTCTGAAAATTGAATGTTGCTCACATTGGCTTTTACAAAAAAAAAAAATGGTATTTATGATTGGAATTGTGAAGGTGGTGCACTTAAAGGAAGGAGGTTTTTTTTTGTTGTTGTTAAATTAGAGTGATAGATAAATTATGAATGCCTTAAAACTATATGAAATACTTCCTCTGTCCAAAGTAATACATGTTTTTATTTATAAACTTGCATGATATTGGTTGGATTTGTGGAAGACTAACAAACAGAAATATGGGCCCAGCCACGGTGGGTCAGTGGTTGAGTGTCCATCTATGAACCAGGAGGTCATAGGTTACTTGCCCAGGTTGCAGTCTCAATCCCCAGTAGGGGGCATGCAGGAGGCAGCCAATCAATGATTCAACATCATTGATGTTTCTATCACTCTCTCCACCTCCCTTCCCCTGGGGGGGGATACACACACATACACACACACACATACACACACACGCACACACGCACGCACACAAGTAGCCCATCTCGCGATATCGCATGCAGTAAGCCACACAGGAGCCAGGAGGGATCTGCGCCAGTTCCGCGGGAGGTGGGAGGGACCCACGCTGCTTCCTTGGGAGACAGGCCCGCCGTCTCCTCTCCGGGCCTGTGCTCAGCCATGGAGGCTGCGGGCCGGCCCTCCTGTCCCCCAGAGGCCTTCTGCGGCCGGGTGTTGCTGTGGTGACAAAGCAAGCGTCCCACCCCGGCTGCTCCCTGCCCGCTGCCCAGAGGCCCTCCGTTGCTGTAGCAACGAAACAAGCATTCCGCCAGGCCGCTCACGCTGCCTGCTCTCAGTGGCAGCCCCCCCAGGACTGGGGGACTCTGGCAAGGCTGAGGGGACTGGGTGCCGCCATCTTGTGGCTATGGGCATCGCCATCTTTGTGACAGAGTGACAGTTAATTTGCATATTACCCTTTTATTAGGTAGGGTATATGTCCTACCTAATAAAAGGGTAATATGCAAATTGACCGCACCTTTGCTACGCCAAGCCACGCCCACCAGCCCAAGCCACGCCCACCAGCCAATCAGGGCGAGTATGTAAATAAACCCAACCAAGATGGTTACAGCCACAGAGAGCAAGGTTTCCCAGGCAACAGAGGAAGCCAAGCTTTCCACATGCCCTTGCCAGGCCTAAGCCTCCACTCAAGCTACAAAGTTTCAATTATAGAAAGTAAACAAATTCAAACAGAAATGGCGGCAGCCACGGAGCTGGAGAGACCAGGCCAGGGTTGCCAGCGGCAACGGAGGAAGCAAAGCTTTCTGCACACCCTGGCCGGGCCCAGGCCTCCACTTAAGACTACAAAGTTTCAGTTATAGAAGGTGAATTAACCCAAACAGAAATGGCTGCCGGCCATGGAGCATGCAGGAGGCTTGGCTCCACTACAGGCTACAAAGTTTCAATTGTAGAAGGTAAATAAATTCCAGATACCAGGGCCTCTGCTTGGGTCGCCAGGGGGCATGGCCAGCCTGCAAACCACCACAGGCCCCTTGCTCAGGCTGCCCCATGCCCCAAGGGAACCCCCACCCTGATCTGGGGCACCCTTCAGGGCAAACCAGCTGGCCCCCACTCCTGCACCAGGCCTCTATCCTATCTAATAAAAGAGTAATATGCAGATTGACCATCACTCCAACACACAATATGGCTTCCCCCATGTGGTCAAAGATCCTGCCCCCATGTGGACACAAGATGGCCATCATAAGATGGCCAGCAGGGGAGGGCAGTTGGGAGGCACCTGGCCTGCAAGGGAGGGCAGTTGGAGGCGATCAACCCTGCAGGGGTGGGCAGTTAGGGGTGACCGGGCCGGCAGAGGAGGGAAGTTGGGGGCAAATAGGCTGGCAGGGGAGCAGTTAGACATCAATCAGGCTGGCAGCGGAGTGGTTAGGGGGTGATCAGGCTGGCAGGCAGAAGCGGTTAGGGGCAATCAGGAAGGCAGGCAGGCAGGCGAGCAGTTGGGAGCCAGCAGTCCTGGATTGTGAGAGGGATGTCCGACTGCCCGTTTAGGACCAATCCTACTGGAATCGGGCCTAAACAGGCAGTTGGACATCCCTCAAGGGGTCCCAGATTGGAGATGGTGCAGGCTGGGCTGAGGGACAACCCCCCCCCCCCCCCCGTGCACGAATTTCGTGCACCGGGCCTCTAGTACACACACACACACACACACACACACACACACACACACACACACACACACACACACATATTTATACTAAAGAAATATGGATTTAAACATTGCAGTTTGTCTGCCTGTTCATCCAGATCTGTAGAGTTGAACATGTGTGCACATCTCTGTCAGGCCCCATCCCTGTTTCTCCACAGGTCAGGGAAAAATAATGGAGAATAGCAGCTGCAGCCATTCCTAGGTTCAGGTCTATCTTAGGACACATGTATGGGTCATATGACTTTTTATTTTCTACATTCCCAGATGATAAACATCGTAAAATCTAGGGATAGGAACAATTTGGTAAGATTGGATGGCAAATCAAGTCCTTAAATAACTTTAAAAACTTCTAAAACTTGTTCAAGAAGCTTATCAGTGTTTCAGTACTGCTTTTCACAGTAAACAAAGAAGGATAATGAACTGATGTTATGTCTTCCTGTAATGTAACTCATGTGGAGTGTGTGGGACAGCCTGGAGCTATGACAGGGGTGGATAAGGTGACTCCTTATTGTGTCAGCCATTTGTAACAAAAAGTTTATATAAACGAGTTGGACTTTTCTTCTTATTAGATTTAGTTTGTAAGAGGAAGTGGGACATTTTAGACATATTTCTAAACTGAGTTGCTGATGAGGCCACAGATAGTTTTTCAAGGGTTTGGGGAAACCAGGCAGTGTCTCATCTGCTGTTAATTAATGAAATGAAACTGGGGTCACTAGAGTACAACGATGAATGAAAGGTCAGTGAATGGAAAAAGCTGTCAATGAAGGAGGATGTCAGCAGAGTGGAACCTTGTCCTAGATAAAGATCAGGGAAAATGTGCCCTTTGGCTGAGGTCGAGTTTTCTGCAAGTGACTTGGAGCTGTGGTTTGGGACATTTCAAGACGGACTGAACACTAAGTGAATGCTCTGTTAAATATTTTAAGGCTGTTGCAATTTGTGCTGGAGATTAGTTGAAAAGATTTGTAAAAAAGAGGATTCCTTTTGTTTTATAGTGTGTTTAACAATGTGTTATTGCTGTTTTGTTTGCCTTTAGGGTTTTGTTTGGGGTCCGACTACGGGTTTCTTTCTCTCATTTATTTCTGTTCTCTTAGAATTTTCTAAAGCCACACTCACTTTTGAGGTTCAGTGAAGTTAAAGTGATTAGGGTCACTGTACTCACCAATGGTGGAGCTGGGCCTGGACTCTCAGTTCATGAATGTTTCAGAAGTGTGTCCCCTCTGAAAGTTGTCCTTAGGGTGGCCCAAAGCCATCGAGATGTAGCTACAGCTTCACACCGTGCTCTTAAACCAACCAGAGACTCAGTGTATGTTTCAGCTCTCTCTTGTGAAGTGCACTGAAAGCGTCTCTGGTGTTTCTGGTCATGTCAGACCTCCTTCTCCTTTCCTCTGTCATTGGAGCTTTTGAACCACACAGCTTTGGGGAAACAAGCTCTTCCATCTGTTTGAGAGAGGCCCAGGCCATTTTTAGCCTGGTATGGAGACCTGACAGGGCACGGCGTGTGAGGGGAGGACTCTGTGGATGTCAGCAAGACTGTCCCACACCCAAGAGAGGGCTGATCCATAGTATTTAGAGAATGATATAGCATAGTGATCAAGGGTACAGTCTTGAGCCAGACTGCTGGGGCTCGTGTCCTAGCTCTGCCAGCTAGTATCTGCTGTCTTTCTGAACCTTTTTAAAAATCTGTGAAAGGGGCATAATAATAGCACCTACCTCATAGGGTGTAAAGATTGAATAAATACTTGTAAAGTGCTTAGAGCAATGCTTGTCACATAGTAAATGTCCGGTAATTCTCTGGTTACTTACATTAGTTATAAGTATGATTACTTACACATTTAAAATGGAATTCAAGCCAAGTTTCCTTAGATTGTCTGTTTTCTCTTTTCTCTGAGACCATTTATTAGAATATTATCTTGTTGGATTTAAATGAGAGATCATCCCCTGAACTGTTTGGATCCAGAATAGAAAAAAAAAAAAAGAAAGAAAACTGTTCTTTAGAGAAACACTAGAACCACAGAAGTTAATAGAAGTTAAAATTTAAACTCCTACAGTTAAGTTATAATCAAAACTAGAGGCCTGGTGCATGAATTCGTGCATGGGTGGGGGTCACTCGGCTTGGCCGGCGATCGGGCTGATCAGGACCATCTCACTGGGGGGAGGGACCATGGGAGGTTGGCTGGCTAGCCCCGATGGGGGCTGATGGGGGCCGGCTGGCCTGGGGGAGAGGCCGTGGGAGGTTGGCTGTGAGAGTACACTGACCACTAGGGGGCAGCTCCTGCATTGAGTGTCTGCCTCCTGGTGGTCATTGTGCGTGATAGCGACTGGTTGACCAGTTGTTCAGTCTCTTAGGCTTTTATATATATAGATAGTGCGTGTCACTTATTTTGCTGGGTAAGCTAGGTAAAGAATGATGACACTCTAATATTTGTTATAAGAACTACTTTGGGGTGGAGAACCTCATGTATTATGCAATTACGTTGAAAAGGAACAAAATTATAAATCCTAAACAGTGACACTCATATACATGCCAACATTGGCTGGCCCCTATTTTTGAGATTGTATGCAGGTTGTACTTGTAGGTGTAGGAATTCTAATTGACTTTATTTCATAGTTGCAGTGGCCCCAGTATAGTGTTTCCTTAAGTGTGAGTTCCATTAATATTCTATATATTTTAGGAGGGGAAATGAGTGGGGGAATTCCATGATCAAAAAAGTTTGGGAAACTATTTGAGTTCAATGAAATTAAACTAGTTTCTTTGGAGTTACTTTTTGGAGCCTTTGATATGCTAATGTGTGCTGTGACACTCCCAGGGACATGTGATATGCTGTATTTCTCTTACTTTTTGGACCAGTATCTCGTCTGTCAACTTCCTGCAGGACACCAGTGCTCTGGAGCACACTTTGGGAAATGTAACCTTAGAAGCACTGCTTTCTTTTTTCACCTTTCGTCTCTGGTGAATCCTAACAAGATGAAGCTAAACAATAAGCTGTAGACAAAGGTTGGAGGAAGGCCTCCTGGATACGAGGCTAGATCCTAAATGAATGATCACTATCCATACTAACAATAGAGGAATATGCAAATTGACCGGGACACCATCACGTAACGACCAATCAGGACGGGGGTGGGGCCGCTGCAGAGAGCTCTCAGCATGCCTGCGCCGGGGGTCCAAAGGGCATGGAGAGGAAGGGAAAGCAGATAGGCAGTTAGGGGGATCAGGCTGGCAGTGGGGAGCAGTTAGGCAGTTAGGTGGATCAGGCCAGGAGGGGAGAGCAGTTAGGTGGATCAGGCCAGGAGGGGAGAGCAGTTAGGTGGATCAGGCCAGGAGGGGAGTGCAGCTAGGCAGTTAGGGGCATCAGACCAGGAGGGAAAAGCAGTTAGGGGGATCAGGCCAGGAGGGGAGAGCAGTTAGGGCCATCAGGCTGGCAGGGGAGCAGTTAGGGGCATCAGGCAGGCAGGTAGGTGAGCGGTTAGGAGCTAGTGGTTACAGATTGCGAGAGGGATCCCGGATTGGAGAAGGTGCAGGCCAGGCCGAGGGACCCCCCCCTTCGTGCATGAATTTCATGCACCGGGCCTCTAGTATAGAAACAACCATTACTGATACCTGTGGAGTGCTTACTATGTGCCAAGCACAAAGCTACTTAGATGTATTAACTAAGTTAATGCTTTCAACAACTCTATAAGGTAGGTAACATCATCATCCCTGCTTACAGATGAGGAGACTAATAGCCAGGGGGCTTAAATAACTTGCCCAAATCAGGCAACTAGAAAGGGGTGAAGCTAGAATGTGAACTTGGGTACAAGAGCCTGTGTTCTTACTTTTTCTGCTGCACGATTGTGGGCTTGTATGTGTGGTTTGTATGCTGTGTGCGTGCATGGGGCACGGTGGTGGTGGTATTCCTGGATGAGAGAAGAGCATGAATGTGTGAAATAATGACTTTCGTGTAGCTGGAGGTCATGGTGCAAATGGTAAGAAATGAAACTGTACAGGTTCAGATCCCGAGGGCCTCATCTGTCACACAAAGAAATTAGGGATTTCTGTAGTGGAGCCACTTATTCTTTCCATCAGGTTACCTTAACAACTTTGGTAACCAAACTGCTATGAGTAAAATAGTCCAGACAGTCGGGAGGGAGGCTAGGAATGCACACCCACTCTTACATTTTGCAGGGGGGCTAGTTGTCACTGATTTCCGCCATCCTAGCTGGCTGCCTTGTGGAACATATACCCAGCGCAGACAATAGACACAATTATGCTTGAGTTGCACATACTCCAGGGGATAATGAGGGATGGCACTCTCTCCCTCTCCCTGTACTTCTGCAGTTTTTGAGGGCATATTTTGTATGCCTTTTGGAAGTGGACTAAATGCTAATAGAATGTGACTCAAGAAAATGGATTTATGCATCTCATAAATATTTAATGGGATTTTAAGGTCTTAAGGCTTGATCAAAGAGGTAAAAGTGGGGCTTCCCTGTCTCCTAATAAGACTTAACATGGTATTTGTTTTCTAATGAAAAAGTGTTAAAATATACAAGTCTTTTCTATGATCCAAATATCTTTAGTTCCTGAGTTTGAACTTAATAGTGACAGTTTGGATAGCAAGAAACTTATCTGAAAATTTATCAGAATCTACGTGGTTCCTGGATTCGGATTTGGATAGCAAAGAATACGTGAAGACCTTGTACATTCTTTCCCCAGAGGAGGCGAGAGCGCCTCCTATGGCTACATTTCTCTTCATTAAGAAGTGGCAAGATTGTGACTTCACGAAGGTCATGGAGCAGATCATTATAAGAACAGGACTAGGGAAAAAAGGAATTCATTTGAGTCCGGGAATCTTGTCACGAGACCCCCCTGTACCCTAACCAGTTAGG
Source organism: Eptesicus fuscus (assembly GCF_027574615.1). Classification (NCBI taxonomy): domain Eukaryota; kingdom Metazoa; phylum Chordata; class Mammalia; order Chiroptera; family Vespertilionidae; genus Eptesicus; species Eptesicus fuscus. The sequence goes on from NC_072479.1 coordinate 83,858,820, forward strand.
GTCTGTCAGCACTTCGTTATCGTGCTCAGCGAAATGAACAGGAGCCCTCAGGAATCAGTGGTAACCATGGGAACCTTGACTGAGTACGCAGGGAATCCCAAGGGCTTGACATAGACTGTATTTGTAAGGGTAGAGCTGAGTATGTTTCTGATACCTTTGCAATAAAAAACCTGTACAGTAGAAAGATTTAAACTTAATTTCAGAAAGAATTTTTAACTTGATTAGTTAAATTTTGAAGAAATGTCATATGGCCCCAGTTCACATTTTTTATATCCCCTTTTTGTTTCTGTGAATAATGGTCTTGCCTTGGTTACTTGCTACTTTCCTTAAATACTCTTTACATTGCACAAAAAGCATTTGCACGGGGATGGGGAGCAGGGAGCAAATGTTGCCAGATATGTGCAAGTGGAGAGCGTGAGGAAGAGAAGAGGCATCCTGAGTGCCTTCGAGGCTTGCGTATCCCTGCTGTGGCCCCACAAGCTGAGACGTGGTGCTGGATTGTGTGTCAGACCCAGCAGTCAGCATGCAGACTGGAATAGGTGCGAGTGTTTCCATTTGCATCGATGGGATTTAATTTTTCTTTCTTTTTTAAAAATTTACTTGTTTATAAATTACATACATTGACTATTTTACTTACATATTATGAAAGTTATAAAACATAAGATTTGAAGTCAGAAATGACAAGATAAAAATAGACACATTTTTCCTAATATTTTCTCCTTTTTTATTTTTTAATTACAGTTTACATTTAGTATTACTTTGTATTAGTTTCATTTGTACACATTTGATTTTGTGCATGGCATAATTTTATACTGTTTATCCTTAGGTGGGTTTGCTGAGTTCTCCCGTTGTTTCCCTGGCCTCTGTGAAGGAAAATCCACTCTAGTTCCTACCTGCATTTCTCAGCCATGCTTACCGGTTGCCAACATTGGGCCAACCAGAATTCTTCCCAATCTTTATCTTGGCTGCCAGCGAGATGTCCTCAACAAGGTGGGTGCTTTGAAAATGCCCTTCATTGCAGAGTTTATTGTTAGCAGCTGGAGAAACAGCGATTGCCCATTCGCTGCGGTGTCAGACACACCTGGCTTCCAGGAAGGAAGTACACCCTTCTCAGGGTGACGCCTGGCGAGTGCTCACATCATCTTTTGGAGTGCTGTTTTGTTCGATGTTAACGATTGCCATAGCAAACCCAAACTGTTGTCTTATTTGTTTCTTCCTCATAGGTCAAAGAGACCTGGAATAGGACAGGATTTTTCAGAAGTTTAGCCTTATTTTCTTAGTGTATTCATTTTTCTTTTTTAACAATTGGACACACTCAGGAAGGCTAGTACTTCCTAAAGTCACATTCAGAAATGTGTGTACTTACTGTGCAGCACACTAGAAAGGGACTCGGGGTGGGCTTGGGTTAGGGAAGGACATCATGGTGATCCCTGGCTGGAGGGGCAGGGGATGTGGTAAAGCGATGGCAAGGACAGGGAGAAGGGGGCACTGCAGGCTGCACTGTCTGATGCTCATTGGAGCAGTTTGGTTGAGAAAGCAGAGGGAACCGCATGGTTTCTTGCTGGAAAGGACGTGGGCTGTACTGAACAAGGTGTGCCCAACCGAGGAACCACGTTGTTGAGGCTGTTGTATATAATGCTACAAGCATAACTGTAGTAGAAAATGGGTCTGCCCCACAGCTTATGTCCTCTGAACTGGCAGTGGTAGAACACACTGCTCTGAGTGCCCAGAAAAGTGGTTTTTCTCTAAAACCTCTAATTTACATCACCTCTAGGTGAAAAAGCAAAGATATTCATTCAGCTGTTGGCGATTTTCAAGTGCTGCTTTGCTATATGAAGGCGGAACCTTAACGTTTCCTCCTTGAGGAACTGAAAGAATCGGGCCGCCTGTAAAAGCAGCGTCCACATTGGCTTACATTAACCAGGGGAAAGCCAGGCTTTCCAGGAGGAAAAGTACCGTCATTGGGCAGCCAGGAGGCGTTCCGTTTTTGTTTTTTCCTTTTCTTATTCTCAAAACTCCTGCCTCTTTAAAATTTTACCTCGACACTGTTGTTACTCTGTCAGCTCTGACTGTGAGATCTGCCTGTTTGAAATTTGATAGTTGATGCTTATACTGAGCCTTTCTGGTGAGGTCACAGTGCCTTTGAGCATGTGATGCTTATTAATTCTCTTTTAGAGATAAGCAAACTATGTCACAGAAAGCAAAATTAATTTCCTAAAGTCACATGCCTCCCTAGGGCAAAATAGGAGATGCTTTATTTAAAGTCTCAGATCAGAAAATAAATGAATATGAAATTTCTAGTTAGGGACCCTGTCCACAATTACCCCGGTGAAATGCAACCAATCAACTAGCAGGTAATTTCACAAATCATTGTGTTACAGATAATTTTCGTTATCTTTGACCCTAGATTGAATGTCACATTGTTTTTCTACATACCTTTTCTGGGTTTAACAAATGAGTTAGTTAACAACTACGTGAGTGCCCCCAACGTGAGAACAGTTAAACTGTAGTAGAGGACAGGGCAACAGTTTCCTCATTTTCACTGGCTTCTACATGTGTTTAGATCCATTGAGAGGAAGTGGTCATAGGAAGTTCCTGGGTGAAACAGTTGGGGCAGGGAGCATGGAATACCGTCAGAAAGCTGCTTTATTAAAACACGTGACTAGGGAGTGGTGAGAAGGAAGAATGCACTGGTAGGCTGGCCCGCTTTGAAAGTGGTGCATAGAGGTTTGTATCTAACTTCCAGGTTCATTGTTGAGAAGAGTCTTGGTGCTGAAGGGGATTTCAGAGATCATCTAGTCATCCTCCTCCATTCGATAAATGAGGAAGTTGATATTCCACAAATGTCAAATGAATTCCCTATGATGAGTTTTAGAACCAGATTGGCCTCTGATCTTCCTTCTCAACTCTCTGACTTAAACTTTCCAGGAGAAATAATATGCTTCTTGAAGTTCTTCAAAGATAAAGATTTTATAATCTTTACTAATAGTACATTCCTTTTGATTAAAATTTAGAAACCGAAGTCTTTAAAATCAGCACCCGTAAGGCCACTAATTTTATCAGTCTTTTTTTTTTTTTTTTTAAAGTGACATGGTTTTTAAAAAACCATGTCATAGAAATTTTGTTGGGAGGGTTATTTACCATTTAAAATGCTAGGCTCTTTATATGATTGTGCTTAATCCCCCTAATAGCATTAGGAGGTAGGTAGGCCTTGTACCCAAGATTTTGTGGCTAGGGAGTCATTGGCTTTAAAGCTGGTCAGTGGCAGAGATCAAATTCAAACCCAAGCTACTCTGGCTTTAAGTCCTGTGTTTATAGAACATCAGAAGTACCCATCTTCTGGAAAATGGAACTTTCTATAATAGGCTGCTACGAAGGACTGACAAATCTTAACAGTCTATTGAATCACAACTGAGATTCTCTTTCTCTGCGTTTTCCATATATTTTATACCAGCATTGCCCAAGAGAAGTGTGATGCAAGACACATACATAACTTAAGAATTTCCAATAGCTTTATTAAAAAAGTAAAAGGAAGCAGGTGAAGTTAATTTTAAACATTTTATTTATCACAACATATTTAGAATATTATTTTAACATGTAATCAATATAGGAGTTACTGAAATGCTTTATATATTTTGTACTAAGTCTATAAAATCAAGTGCGTATTTTGTAGTTAGTTACTGCACATCTCAGTGTGGACGAGCCACAAACATGGGGTTTGTGGCTGTCCTGCTGGCCTGTGCAGGCCAGTGCTCTCAGCGTGTATTAATTTTTACTTAAGTCTCAAAGACATGGCTCTTGTGTAGAAGGCCATAAGAAGTCATTGGTAGCAAAAAGAATACTTTTATTTTCCTTTTTCCCTCACAACTGTACTTTTGTTTCTTACAGTATGTTCTTTATCCTCTAGTCTTTGTACTAGAGTTGGACCAGGAATAGCTTATTGTATTGAAAGTAGTTTGCTGATGCCCACTCAGAACTGAGTGGGATTTGAGCAAGAATCTCTAGTTACTATGTAAAGGACAGAAGTTCTTGTTCACGTCTCTCCCTTATCACTGAAAATTTCAAATAGAGAAATTTGCTTCTCACTTAACTACATAATGTGTGACGGAATTGCCTATTTTGAGTTCTAAGCAGTGTGCTGCCAGCATTCTTTGTGCAGCTTCTGCTTTCAGTCCTTCACCAAGCAAAACGGGGGTTGCTATGCTACCTTACTGTTCTGCCTGCCACAAGGACTCCTGCTGCTTTCTCTCTTGTTCTCTTACTAGTATAAGGGTTAGGCCAGTGGTCAGCAAACTCATTATTCAACAGAGGGGCAAACCGCGGCTCGCGAGCCGCATGTGGCTCGCGAGCCGCAGTTTGCCGACCACTGGGTTAGGCAATACCCCAGACACAGTATAGCCAGATGCTGCTTTCAGGTTTCCGTATGACCTAGGAAGACAAAGGTCATTAAAATTTTCGGTAAATACACAGCATTTATTCAGTGTCTACTATGTGTAGAACACCACAGTGTGAAAATTGGTTAGATAAGACCTGTGTGGCAGGCGCCGGAGTCCCACAGTCCTTTCAGCCCAGCCAGGGGGCAGCAGGCACACGGTGCGGCCGGCCGGACCCGCTCTCAGCCCCCAGGCTCAGGTAACCTGGGCCGGCGGAGGCTTGCGCTGCCAGCAGTGGCAGCAACAGAGGTGTGATGGGGGCGTCACCTTCCCCTTATCACTGGGTTGCCTCCCACCCCTGAGGGCTCCCGGACTGTGAGAGGGGGCAGGCTGGGCTGAGGGACCCCCCACTCCAGTGCATGATTCATGCACCAGGCCTCTAGTATGCATATAAGAATGATCAGGGGAGCAAGCAGGTTAGTGAATAGTTATGTGAAACTTCAGCAAAACTTGAGCTGACTTTAGAGAAGCACTGACATCTCCACCTGATGCCCTCAGCAGGGGACCGCCTGGTTGGCAGAGAAGGGAGAAAGATAATGTGTTGAGCTTGTGACATTTTGAGTTTGAAGGGCCTGAGGAATATCAAATAGAGATATCAAGTAGAGAGTTGGAAATATGGATTAGAAATTGAAGAGAAATTTAAGAATCATCAGGATGTAGAGTTGATAATTAAATTTTTGGAAATAGATTCAGCCTTTAAAATGAATATTTAGAGTGAGAAGACCGCCTAGAACTGTCCTAGATCTAGAACAACAAGCATGTTCAGTTTGGGAAGAAAATACTCTTCTTGTATGTACATGCATTCTAAAGTCATAGTAAACTTGTGGTTTTATATTCTTTGTTCTAGTTGTCTCTCTAGTAACAAAGTAATTGAGAGTTGACTGTGTTAATGATGTATGACTTTCAAGCATACTATTTTAAACAGCCATTTTTGCCCTTAAAAAAATTCGGGTTTTAACTTAAGTCTTTTTTATAAATGTCACCGGGTTTTTGGATTTTACCTATTGAATGAACTCTGACCAGTTTCTAGGAAACTAGTATTGAATGAACTTTGATTATTTCAAGGAAACTAGTAATTTTTATCCTTGGTTAAACTTTACTCTTTCAAAAGGAGTGTGTTAGTATGTTATTAGTCGTTTTAATTGCTCTTTCCCTCCGTAGGAGCTGATGCAACAGAATGGGATTAGTTATGTGTTAAACGCCAGCAATACCTGCCCAAAGCCTGACTTCATCCCCGACTCTCACTTCCTGCGTGTGCCTGTGAATGATAGCTTTTGTGAGAAAATTTTGCCCTGGTTGGACAGATCTGTAGATTTCATTGGTAAGTAGCTCAAGTCATATTACAGTCTTTTGGATTATCGTCTCATGTATAGGTGTACCCCCTCCGCCTACCCCCTTTGTTCCTTTAGAGAAAAGAAGCCTATTTCAGAGATTTCAAAGGTCTGAAAACAACACGACGCTGCTTGTCTCATTCAGTGGCCAAGGTGACGTGTGTGCCATCTCTCCCCAAGGGTCTGGCCTTCTGACATTCTAGCTAACAGCACTACCACGGTTTAGCTGGATAGGACTGTGATTGTGTATGCAAGAGTTTTAAAATCAGTTAAACTTTCGGGGCTACATTTCTTACCACTTTTTCCAAAACTATAAAATACTGTTGGAAACTGGTGACTTTCCTTAAACTGGTTTTGCCTTGCTGCTGTATTTTTCCCGGAGAAAAGTATAATCCTGTGAAAACAAATCCATTATATTTAAAGTCTTTATGTCACAAGATTTCTATGCCTCAGTCCGTGTGCCAATAATTTCAATAGTATTGGATCTAATAAAATTCCAGCACACACACACACACACACACACACACACACACGCACGCACGCACACACACACACACGCGCGCGCGCACGCACACACACACACACACACATACACACACACACGCACACACACACACACGCACACACTGCTGCTGCTCATTTCTTTGGTGTTAACAGTGACAGGATCTCATCTGTCCCACATGGTTAGTCCTGGAGCCACCCTTCCCCCCAACCCGACTTGTAGCTTGAGGTGCTGTTGTGTCATTTTGTGCTGCAGGATCAAGTCTGCTGGTGATTGTCCGCAGTGTGGTCCTCGAGGAGCGGCGAACAGAGGAGAAGCGCTGCTAGCTCTTGAACAGCACGACAGGGCTGACTCTTGATGTTCCCGATGAGGAACTTCTGTTGTCCCCCCACCCTCACCCCCCACTCAAGGCCCCTTACATTTGAGTACTCTAATCCACAATTAAATACTCGGAATTGGTTATTGTAATTTTTAAAAAAAGAACTTTTAAAAAGTGAAATTATGTAAATTAAGCCTCTCACTCTATATGCTTTCTCTGTAAGAGAAAATTTTAAGAACTTTGGGTAATTCTGAAAGAGTCCTCTTTTTTTCAAGATTTTAGATTGCCAAGAGTTTTTCATCTTTAGTTAGGATAAATCTGTGAAACATCTTAAGATAAATGGCTTAGCTATTTCACCTTAAAATAATCACAAAACTCCCAAATTAATCCCTCCTATTGTACTTCTAGGAAATATTCAGCATATCATGTAATTTTTGCCTTTTTAAAAGATAACAATTATGGTTAACGTGCTCATTGCCTATCACACTGGTCCAGAGACGTTTAGCTCTGATTTCAGCTAAAAATAAAATTTCAGAACCTATGTGAGAGAGCCTTAATCTGTTAAATCGTGACAATGTCTAAGCTTTAGGAGGGTTAATGGAAAAGAGAATATGAAGAACTTTGTCCTCAACTTATTTTCTTTCATGGGAGATATTGGTGTCATCCTGCCACTTTTAATTCATATAAAAGGAACTTCAGCATGTTCCAAGTTGGTTAAATACACACACACATAATGTGATTTATTTGTAGCACCCAGTCATTCAGGGCAAACTCTCCAGCCCCGTTCTGGAATTAGCTGTTTTTAAAGTTATGAGTTCCCCCCCCCCCCTTAGATCTGTACTCTGTAATCAGTAATTACTGCCTTCGTGTTAACCTTTGGAACTTGATGTCCTCCCAGGTTCCCCCTCACCCTTTACAGCTGTTACTTTCTCGCCCTTTTTAACCTAGATTTTACCCCTGAAGTGCTGTGGTGGTAACCTACTTTTTAAATTCCCAGTTTGCACCATCATGCCTACTTGTTCCTCATTCAGGAAACCACAGAGGCTCCTTAATTGCCCACGAGTCCTTAGCCAGATATCCCCAGACCGTCCAGCACCTGCTCCCCACCTCTGAAACCCCCTTACTTCCTGCACCGCTCACCAGCATCAGCCACGACAGACTGTCTTCTGAGCAGTCTGCCCCCACAGAGCTTTCTTACATACATTTCCCTTCTCTCTGCCAGCTCTGTGCATGTTACTTCCTTTGCTTTAAGACTCACTTCTGCCAAAAAATATGTTCTAATGAACCCCACTCCAGTATAATCACTTTTTAATTAGATTTTTAAAGTACATCATCAAAAAAGTTACAATTGTAAAAACAGTGTAAGGGAAATGCAGAATATTTGTAATACAGAGAAAAGGAAACCTATAACCTCTTTTACACATCTGTTATCATGATTGTTTTTTTCTAACCTTGTTCAATTTTTTTCTGAAGATTGCTTTTTTAAATATGTATCAGTCAGCCAGCCAGACAGTATTTACCATGTGACCAGTGTTAAATCCTCTGAGGGTAATTTGAGAAGCAAGACTCTTCTAGGTTCTTATAATGTAGTTTTGAGATAATTATTTAAAATAATTAGAGAATACTGACCACATAAAAAATTTAAACCTAGCCTACTTCCTATAAGAATTTTTTAAAGTAGTTTTTAAAAATTGATTTTAGAGCAAGGGAGGAGGGAAAGAGACAAACAGACACCGATGTGAGAAGGAAACATCAGTTGCCTCCCACACACGCCCCAACTGGGGATCGAACCCTCAACCTGGGTATATGCCCTGACTGGGAATTGAATCCGCCACCTTTTGGTGTATGGGATGATGCTCCAACCACCTGAGCCACACTGGCCAGGACTCTAAAAAGAATTTGAAGCAGCTTACAGTAAGAGTTTGAGATCAAAAGACACATATTCACACACATTAAAATGGGACAAAAGGGGAAACTAGGAAAGGCACAATAAAACCTGAATCACAGTTACCTATTGAAATAAAGTGAAAACCTTAGCTTTGAGCTTCTTAGCAGCCAAGGCAAAGGGGAAGCACTAAGAGCAGTATAGGCTAAATACTGTACAGCTGAGAGAAGGGAGAGCTGTGTTGGTCCAGTAAGGCATGGGACTCTGTGTACCTGGTTTTGTATAATATTATGTTACACTAGAGGCCCAATGCACGAAATTCGTGCAAGAGTAGGCCTTCCTTCCCCTGGCTGCCAGCACCGACTTTCCTCTGGCACTGGGACCCGGGCTTCCCTCACAGCCCCAGCTTCTTCTGGAAGATCGTCGGTCTAATTAGCATATTATGCTTTTATTATTGTAGATAGTATGTATTTGTTGCAGTGTTGCTTTGTGTTAGTTTATTATATTTGATTTCCCTATCTAAAGGGAAGCTGCTTGATTGTTCATATACTATTCAAAAGCCCTGTGGTGTTTTGTACATAATGAATAATTAATTATACAATAGAAATTTGTAATATAACAGAGGTAATAAGATTGGAATAGCCTTTAATTATTCAGCTGCCAGAGCAGATTCCTTGGATATCTGTTAATTACAAGAATTTTAATATAAGGTTTGGTAGTAGTATCAACTAAAACAAAAATGAAAAGGGAAGTACTTAGCTGCATGGCAGCAGCTCATGGTAACACACAGGTAATTGTTAAGAATTGAGGCAGTCACCATACTAGTTACAATATTAGTTGCCTCCAGGCTGTGTGGAATTACTTCATCCACTCCCACAAGAAAGCTGTTAAATCTCCTCAACAGTGAGAGATGGCAGCACTGTTTGGTGAATTGACTTGGTTCTTGGTCCTCCTCACCCTTCATTCAGGCTTTCCTCCCTAAGTTCTTCCTGCGCCATGCAGACTCCAGAAGAAAAGGCACCCTTACATCCTTCTACCATGGCATGGGGAGTTAAGATGATGTAATCATACAGTAACTCCTGAATATCAAGGAAGGGATAACAGTTATCTTGGTCCTTACTAAAGTGACTTACCAAACCTAATTTATAGTATATTTTGATTTTCTTTCCTCTTAAATTCAGGAAATAAAGTTGAGTGACTTCATGACATATAGAAAAGTCTCCTAACAAAAAATAGGGATACTATAGGTTCCACGAGTCAGCATTTTATTCATTCATTCATTCATTCATTTTAATCCTCACCCGAGGAAATTTTTCCATTGATTTTTAGAGAGTGAAGGGGAGATGGAGAGACACAGAGAGAGAAACATCGATGTGAGAGAGAGACATTGATTGGTTGCCTCCTGCACATGCTAAGCCTGCAACCAAAGGTACATGCCCTGGACCAGAAATGAACCCCGGACCCTTCAGTCCATGGGCCTATGCTCTATCCACTGAGCCAAACCAGGTAGGGCATGAGTCAGCATTTTAAAAGTAGCTTGATTTGGCTTCTTTTTATGTTGTGATGTGATACTGTTATGATTAAGTCTGTCTCTGCCTCCCTGCTATATAAATAGTAACATATGGTACATGGTTGAAATGAAGCTATTCTAAAAAATTTAGTATCTCATATATAAAACAATTATGTTATACACCTAAAAGTAACATAATGTTATATGCTTATTATATCTCAAAACTGGAAAAAATTTATTATCTCTTAACTGGAAAAACGGTTGAAGTGACAGACAAGATAGGAAAACAATATATTAGCTAAATCTTAAGATTTTGGATGTTATTTTTTATGCTTTTCTGTATTTCTGAAATTTTCTACAGTAAACAAGTAGAATCAGGTAACCATCATGTAGTATTTATACTTTGGAAAGTTATTAAAATAAAAAAATGTAAAAAATACATGGTGAAAAGTACTGAGTAAGTCAGTCAACCTGAGTTAGGGACAAATTGCTTATTTAACAACACGGTTGGACCTTCATTGTAATGGTGGGGAAATTATCTTCCCCTGTCTCCTTAAAAGACTATGGAAAGGAAATATCTATGAATAGATGAGATGTACTTTGAGTTGTCAGATGACAAGCACTAACCCTTCTTGGATTTGACTCCTACAGAGAAAGCAAAAGCCTCTAATGGCTGTGTCCTGGTGCACTGTTTGGCCGGCATCTCTCGCTCTGCCACCATTGCTATTGCCTACATCATGAAGAGGATGGACATGTCCTTAGATGAAGCTTACAGGTAAGGACAGACCATGTCTGTGTGATTGACTTTTCATATGCCCTGAAACATGGAGAGGTCTGAGGGTGGGTAACCATACTAAAGCCGATCATGATTATTTTAGTTACACTCTTTACTGGTGACTGGATTTTTAAATGATCTTTTCAAAGGTTGGAGAAGAACGAATTTTATAATATAGCATGAATTCTACCCAAACATATGTCAAATGTATCCTCAACTACTTTTTATGTTTATAACAAATTCAAACAGATCTCTGTCCTGTTATGTGAATTTTATTATATCTTTTCCTAATTGGGAAAGTATCATTTATTCTCATTTAAATATGAGGGAAGCTCTAGGAGACTACTCATAGAATTTCTGCTCTGCTTCAACCTTTGTGTCTCCTTCATTGTGAGGAAAAAGCCTGATACCTGCAGTACTGTCAGACTAAGAATTGTCCAGCTCCATGCACTGAGTAACACCACCACATTCTAGAGCCGCCCAGGTTTTGCAGTGTGTGATTCTGACCTGGCTTCCCCTCCCCCTTTTCTCAAAAGGAGGGTGGCAGTGACCCTAGCACACTGAGGACTGGGGTTTTCTTCAGTAACTGGAGACTGAGTTCTCTACATGTCTTATTGGGGACCTTTTTTTTTTTCTTCCCAAATTGGGAAAAAAGAGAGAACAGCTTCCATTTGAGGAAGGAGATGGAGGAACTGGGTCCTCCATTTGTCTGCAGTAGCTCCTCACCCTTCATTCAGGCTTTCCTCCCTCAGTTCCTCCTGCGCCATGCAGACGCCAGAAGAAAAGGCACCCTTACATCATGTACAAAGTGTTATTATGACGTCTCTACATTTATACTTGTTACAGTTGAGTCAGTTATTTCTGGCTTTGTTAATTTGGTGTAGGTTACTTGATTTCCAAGGAGTTTGTTTTTTCTCTTTCCTTATTCAAATATAAAATTTCAGTGTAATTTCACTGCCGCGTGTTCTGAGGAATGTCCATGAGGGCCAGGGGCCACTAAAGAGTTTATCTACTGTCTTTTAAGAGTATTTATTTCCACAATGAAACATAAGAGTTATTACTAGTTTTGATCCCTCGATGACTCTTCTTTAACATGGTGGTGACCTTAGACCTGGTTTTGAATGCCAGTGCCATTACTTAATAGCTCTGTAATTTAGGCAAGTCACCTAAGGACTTTAGGTACCTATATGATGGGGATAATTATACCCACCTGACATAGGATGGTTTCGAGGACCGAATGAGATAGTGCTCGGTTAACTTGATTCAATGCATTAGCATAGTGCTCACTGTAGCTGTCATGTCGAGAACAAAGAAATGGAACTCAGAAATGTGTGCTTTGGTGCTCTGGCCATCTGATGCCTTGTTTTTTGGTCATTAATTTATAATGTGAACTGTCTTGAGGAAGTGACTTTGGGGATTTTGAGAAGACATGATATTGGGAAATGGAAGATGGAAAGTACAGTGGAAACTTGGTTCTCAAACTAAATTAGTTCCGGAAGGCAATTTGTTCAAAAATTGAATTAATCCATTCCAGACCTACAAACCCTTCTTATTACAGTACATGTCTAATGTACTGTTTAATCTATAAATAAACACTTCTTTTCTTAAGTTTATCAAAGTACCCTTACTGGCCTTAAACGAATCACTTTCAGCACTCGTTCCAGGGGTGTCTTTTAGGTCAGTATGCAGCATGTTGGCTTTTTCACAGATCATTGCCTCTTCGTCCCCACCAGCTAACTGCTTTTTGTTTATCCAAATCAAAATTTTTCTATCTCTTCAATTGCCTGTGATTGTTGTTTTGTGACCACTTGCATACCCTTAGCAACATCAGCCTTCTTGATGGCCTCTTTAGGTTTTAAAATTGTGCTAATCAATGATTTGCCAGCAACGAAAGCAAACAACAAAAACAAAGCAAGAAAATATTCACAGCACAATTTGCTTAGATGTTATCCAAGGTTTAGCATCTTTGGGCATTGTCTCCTTTGTGACCTGAGATGCTTTTTGCTATGCGGTGGTATCAACATGAAAGGGTTGCCAGTTTGAGAACTGAACTGAAGTTTTGTTAAGACAACCAGGACATTTTCTCTGTGAACAACTTGGTCGAGAACCGAAATGTTCGAGATTGGAGACATTTGAGAACCGAGGTTTGACTGTAGCTGTTCCACTGCACTTCTTTCTGATGGTGGCACCAAGGGCGTGGGGTCCTAGTGGTGAGGAAAGAACCATCTCATCAATTGCAATTGGAAGCCTTGGGTCCTTGAAAATAAGGAGGCTAACACTAGTGCTTTGGGGGACCTGGAAACCCCCTTTCTAGCATGCTCCAGGGACATGTTGTAAAATAAAGTTCCCCCAATGCAGAGGCCCTTCTGTTCTCTACTTGAGGTGTCTGCCTGATTAAAACAGTCATCTTCCAAAGATATTTGGGAGGGTGAGTGTAATAATTCCCTACCTCATTTACTCACTATTCTTTAAGATAAAGTATAGTTATAAAATTCAAGGTGTTTTTTCTTCTCCTCTCTTCATAGATTTGTGAAAGAAAAAAGACCTACTATATCTCCAAACTTCAATTTTCTGGGCCAACTCCTGGACTATGAGGAGAAGATTAAGAACCAGACTGGAGCATCAGGGCCAAAGAGCAAACTCAAGCTGCTGCACTGGGAGAAGCCAGGTGAGCCTGTCCCTGTAGCCTCAGAGGCTGCACAGAGGAGCGAGGCGTCCCGCAGTCCACCCTGTGCCGGCTCTGCTACCTCAGAGGCAGCAGGACAAAAGCCTGTGCTTCCTGCCAGTGTGCCCAGTGTACAGCCATCCCTGTTGGAGGACAGCCCCCTGGTACAGGCGCTCAATGGGCTCCACCTGACCTCGGACAAGCTGGAAGACAGCAATAAGCTCAAGCGTTCCTTCTCTCTGGATATCAAGTCAGTTTCGTACTCAGCCAGTGTGGCAGCATCCTTGCATGGGTTCCCTGCATCAGAAGATACTCTGGACTACTACAAACCTTCCGCCACTCTGGATGGGCCCAGCAAGCTCTGCCAGTTCTCTCCAGTTGAGGAAGTATCGGAGCAGACTCCAGAAGCCAGCCCAGATAAGGAGGAGGCCAACATCCCCAAGAAGCCGCAGACTGCCAGGCCTGCAGACAGCCAGAGCAAGCGATTGCATTCAGTAAGAACCAGCAACAGCGGTGCCACCCAAAGGTCCTTCTTATCTCCACTGCATCGAAGTGGGAGCATGGAGGACAACTACCACACCAACTTCCTCTTTGGCCTTTCTACCAGCCAGCAACACCTTGCAAAGTCTGCCACTGGGCTGGGCCTCAAGGGCTGGCACTCCGATATCTTGGCTCCCCAGACCTCCACCCCTTCCTTGACCAATAGCTGGTATTTTGCCACGGAGTCCTCTCACTTCTACTCAGCCTCAGCCATCTACGGAGGCAGTGCCAGTTACTCTGCCTACAGCTGCAGCCAGCTGCCCACCTGCAGTGACCAGGTCTGCTCCGTGCGCAGGCGGCAGAAGCCGAGTGACAGAGCCGACTCCCGGCGGAGCTGGCACGAAGAGAGTCCCTTTGAAAAGCAGTTTAAGCGCAGAAGCTGCCAGATGGAATTCGGAGAGAGCATCATGTCGGAGAACAGGTCGCGGGAGGAACTGGGGAAAGTGGGCAGCCAGTCTAGCTTCTCAGGCAGCATGGAAATCATTGAGGTCTCCTGAGAAGAAAGACACTCGTGACTCTGTTGACAGTTTTTTTTTTTCTCGTTCGCAAAAATATTCCCTGTAAATCTGAAATATATATATGTACATACATATATATTTTTGGAAAATGGAGCTATGGTGTAAAAGCAAAAGATGGGTCAACACAATTGTTCTCAACATCTGCATCTGAGAGACCAGCTAATATTTCTCTCCACAAAAGTGGAAGGGCAGACGCTAGCGTTCCCCGTAGACAGATAAAGCAGTTAGTTATATGCAGTGAATTGCACATCCTCTCGTTCTTACCGAGTCACGTTCTATTTGGTGTGGGAGGACAGAGTCCCCTTCCGTTTTCATGTTGTGCTACAGAGATGTCAAGTTCTAGTCCTTGTCCCGTCCTTCCGTAGTGCACCTTAGCGCTGAGACTGAGCCAGCTTGTGGGTCGGGTGGGTAGACCCTCCTAGGGACAGACCCTAATGGTAAATCCAAGAGAAATGATCACATCCAAAGCTGATCCACAGATCCAAGCTCACCGCACAGCCGAGTGACTCGCGCATCATTCTCCGGTTCAGACCATTAGGGGCCTTGCCAAGATCTCCTTTAGAGCAAACCCAGTACCTCAGACAGAAAGTCGGGGCTTTCACCACTACCGCGTCTGGGAGCCCGTCTTCTCGGCATTGTGAATAGGTAGGTAGCTAGTCACACTTTCCAGACCAATTCAAACTGCACAGATTTCCAGTTGGGCCTGGATGGAGGTAGTTAATATTTTCTTCCCTTCTTCTCAGCTTTATGAAGAAAGAGAAGGGTACCCACCTAGGATTCAGTGCAACAGCCAGGAACCTGGCAGCATAATGATTTAAGCTAAGTTGGGAGGCTAACCAAGTCTACCTCCCTCTTTATAAATCTAAGAATCGTTCAGAATGGGGTTGGTAATCCTTGAAGGAAAGAGTAACTTGGTCTAAAGCCAGATGTGGATTTACTTGGGTTGGTAGCAGAGCAGCGGCACCTTCCGATTCTCAGCCAGAGCAGGTGTTTTCCACTCGTTCCATTTCACAGGTACATTCTGTGAACGTGTGGCCTTTTAAGGGGAACTGCCAAGAGGGAGACAAACTATAGACAGACTGAAGACGTTTGTACAGTTGCTGAGAAGCAGGAAACTTGCTTCTCAGTGGTATTTTCCCTCTCAGCCTGAGAAGGGTGGTATTTCTATAATTTCCTTAGACTTTCAGATTTACTAATCGGGCTGAGAGCGGCTTTAGTAAGCAAGGAATGTTCAGAATAAAACCGTATAGGGAGGTGAGAAGGGGTTGAATTTTGTGAGCTGAGTGGAAAGCCACAGTCAAGCTATTCTCAGAAAATATCCCCAACATTTCTTTAGTAGAAGGGACCTATAGAAATGGGGTGGGACCAAGGTGGTTTCGCAGTCCTTGACCTACAATCACTCTGGAATCAATCCTGGCAGCTGAAAATAGGAGGTGCTTAGGACAAGTACACGAGTGATAGTATATCCCTGCTTTTAAACGTCCTGGCTTAGGTTTTTGTCAACTACAATATGGTCCTCCTTTGAAGCCTTAATTCACGTCAGCAGCTTTTTTGGGAAGGGTGTGTGTGTTATCATTGTTCTTTACTGTAAGTGTAGCTAGTTGCTGACTCATATCTCAGGTTTTTCTGTGTTTGAGAAATGGACAGTCTTTTGACTAGGATGTGACTTAATGTTTCCTATGGTGACTGCTAAAACCAGCATAGAAGGACAATTTAAAACTGACTTGATCGTAACAATTAACATGACTGTTTGTGCACAGATAATGTGCTATGATATGGGTTTAAAATGAAGGCAGGAAAGTAAATTGCATAGGGAGTGGGTGCATTACCATATTGAAAAAGTTCTGTTAAATCATCTTGAGTTAGTTTTTCTTATACTTTTACATTTTGGGTGTAATCAGACATTCTCAAGGTTTTACACAGTAATTTTTTATGTGTTATGTATACACATACAAATGTGTAACAGCTCACTGCTTTCAGAGTTTGGTCACATCTGTTGAACATTTTTTAAAAAATGAAAGCAATAGTTCCAATGTTAAGTATGTTTCAGGAGAGTTGGGGCACTTGGTTTAGATATCTGGGCAGAAATTTGCTGTCTGTCATTTGAGATTTCTCTTGACCATGGTCCCCCTTCCTTCCTGTGACTGTGATGTAGTCATACACTACAACCTTTAGTCCTTGATCATTAATGTCAAATCATCAGTTCTTGGAATCAAGACTACCATGCTGAGGGGGCAGCCTGGGAGGCAGGTCCTGGAGCTACATGGGCGTCTGCAGAAGACGTGGTGGCTGGCTCTCCTCAGCATGTGATCCTAGGGAAGCCTGGAATCTACTAGGATGATACAGAACAGTGATTTTAAAGAGCAAAACTAGACTTTGTATGAGAAATGCTGGGAAATGGTTCAGGACATTTGTAAAGTGAGGTGGAAAGACTGTATAAATGTTTAATATGAATATAGTGTTCTTTTGGAGTAAGGCAAGCTGTTGAATGGTTAAATTGTGCATTTCTCATGTTGATGTGTCATGTGTGTTAATACGATGAAATAAAATCAAAACTGGTACCTGTTTATACATAAATATGAGAAAGGACCTCTCTTTGCAGCTATAAATTTGGTGGGAACAGCAATGTCAAAATTGTGAAAGGAGCAGTGGTAGAACCTATCCTGCTCTTATGTCAAAGAGGATTTAGCTCAACATAAAGTGATGAGGTCATCAGACATATTAGGTGCTCTATCATTCACATGAAACACTGGATCATTAGCATTTTCAGCCAGCCTCCCTTCTTTCACGTTTATGCCAGCTGCACACTACAGCATGGAAACCTAAGGCACGTGGTAAGTATTTGCTGACTGATCGCATCCAGAACAAGTCCAGGGTAGAGATTAAAAAGGCCAGATACACATCTGTGGTACACGTTAATGTGTATACATGGTGCTGTACTTGTAGGAAAAACCGAGGAGGAATAGTTATTAAAGATCTGTTCTCCATTCTTGCCATGTACATCTATATCTATATCTATATATCTATATCTATCTATCTATGTGTGTGTGTGTGTGTGTATATATATATATATATAGATATATATATATATATATTTAAATTTGATTTTAGAGAGAGGAAGGGAGAGAGAGAGAGATAGAAACATCAATGAGACTGAAACATCAACATCGACGGAGGGATCAAGCCCGCAAGCTGGGCAAGTGCCCTGACTGAGTATTAAACCAGAGACCTCTTGGTGCGTAGGTTGATGCTCAACCACTGAGCCACACCAGCCACATGCTACATACATCTTAATGTCCTCTGCCTGTAAATGACGCTGGATTTACCTTCAGTGCAAGCTGATGGAGTAATGATGAGACTAAGAATTACAGGTGATGTCACTTAAGTTGGTTGAGAAAGCTTTCTGTGTTAAAGTTCGATTTAAGAAAATGTAAAAGAAAGGAGGATTGGATTGGGTCAGCGAAGACTAGAAGAGCTGTGCTGGCTAGGACCTCGCAGAAAAATGGAGGTGGGTGTGTGACAAGCATAAAGGGAGTATGGAATAAATCTGCCTCAAGATGGAAGGTGGCAGGGGAGCAGGTGTTTCAGGGAGAGGCTCGGATGAGAAGGTAAAGATGTTGGGAAGGCCAGAAGGTCAGCCAGTTACTAGTTTAAATGCAGACAGGTTTGGGGGGCTGAGTAGGCTGGTGCTGGAGGACTAGTTAGGGTCTGACAACTAAAATGTGACCAGGCCTTAACCTAAGGGGAAATCGGGTGTAGATGTGGAGTAGGGTGTGCATAGTGGGACTAGTTGACAACCTTTTTACCCTGAAAACCTTCACTGCCATGTGATTGTTGTCCGCTGTTGTTTTTCCGACACTAAGGAGGAATGTTTCAGGTCTAGTAAACAAAACTTGTCTAGGTGCTTTTCTCTATTACTCTCTTGCGTCTATAAATGGAAGAGGGAAGTAAGTTGTTTCCCGCATTCTGTGGGGCCCATTCATCCTGTACAGCATAATTATGCTGGTTATCTCTTTAAAGCAGTGGTTCTCAACCTTCCTAATGCCACGACCCTTTAATACAGTTCCTCATGTTGTGGTGACCCCCAACCATAAAATTATTTTCGTTGCTACTTCATAACTGTAATTTTGCTACTGTTACGGATTGTAATGTAAATACCTTTGTTTTCCCAACGGTCTTAGGCGACCCTGCTAGCGGTTCTCAACCTGCGGGTCGCGACATCAACTGGAAAATTACAGCACCTTCTTGGAAGATGTTTACAAGTCAATCATGTTGTTGCAGCTTCTGTGCACAGACATCAAGTTGGGTTTATGTAAAAACAGAGGTTTCATTCCTCTGGTTCTAGCTGAAACACCTGGGTCGGTTTTAAATGCTGTCCCACAGGAGATGCAGCCTGGAACCTTGCAGGAGCAGTGTCACTGGCAAAGGGCAGCTTAGGGTTCGTGTCCCTGTGGTCTGGGTCCTCTCCGGTCAGGGGAATTGTGACCGTTTCAAAGACTGAATTAGAAGTGCTTGGTCCACAAAAGCACTCAGCATAAGTCATGACTCACTACGGAATAAAAGGTAGCAGTAGGAATATGCCTTAACGGGTGAAGAGAACTGAGTCATCAGTAAGTGCCATCACGGCTTACAGTGGCACGATGCCCCCGAACAAATCCCTGAGAGCGATGGATGCAGACACACCTGCATCCCAGGGAGACACTGGTTATACTAGCAGCCAGCTGGATTTGGTTGCTTTTACATTTTGCTTTTTTTTTCCATTTGAAATGTGAACCATTTATCTGGTTACCCCCGCCCCTTCCATAGCCAAGGCATTTGAATCCTTGTCTGTGTGCGAGACGTTAAATGTTATCAATGAGTGAACGATGACCTCTCCTTCGGGGCACTGTGTAATGAAAGTGTGGGGGAAAGAAAAGTAAAGTTACTTTTCTCATGATTAAAAAAACCTTACACCTAAAAAGTCCACAAGAAGGAAGTTTTTACTTCACAATCTTTAGTATCAACATTTTAAATAGTTTCCTACTGAACACTGTCTGTCTCGGCTTAGCTGAGGTGTAAACAAATTGGGAAGAGGGTATTTCCTATCTAGAATACAGTGTGTCCTCACAGCCCTCAATTTCTGAAGATTCCAGTTTTGCTTTGGGACTAAGGGAGGTACCAAAGCTAAATAAATTCCACAAGTCACAGAACCAGTGGCATATGTCAGTCCCCCAGGGCCGCTGGTTTATGTAACCTTGGAAACGGCATGGTTGTAATACCTATAATATACTAGTACCTTTTTCATATGTCAGAGGGAAAACAAATACCTAGAGAATACTTTACAAAAACAAAACAAAACAAAAAACAATCCCCCCCCTCCCCCCCCCGCCGCCCCAACCTCATTTCCTGAGTGCACTACTATATCTCAGGGTAGGTATGAAGTCCTCAAAACTCATTTCATCAAATATTTATCCTGGCAGAGAATACAATTAGTTACTAAGAATGAGAAAACTGAGGGAAACAGACACGAGATCTACATGAAGGCTCTCGTGAAACCTACATTATCACTTGATCTTAACCCCACAACTCAATTGTTGTAAGTTTTTATTCACATGACACAAGGGGTGAAGGCCACCTGCTTCAACTAGTCAAACAAGGGGACTGCATGTGAGGGGCCTGTTTGATGGTGATCATAAACACAGATGAATCAACTGATAAGCAGAACATTCTTACGGGAAGGGAGCCACTGGACACCTAATTTGTAATTAACAAAAAGAAGGAAAGAAGCTTTGTTCCCTCGGGAACTCAGAATGTAAAGTCACTACCCCAAGGCCCAAGGCCACTGCTCAGAGACGACAGGTCAAGATGGCCCTCATCGTTGCTAAAGAGTCACGTGTCAGAGTTGCAGACTTGGAAACCTTAGAGGTGGAGGGGCTTGGGAGCCCGCCCAGACCAGCTGATGTGGTAGGGAGGTGGAAACTGGGGCTCAGGGAGATTTCAGTGACTTACTGGAGATCAAGACACTTCCAGCCAGGCCTCTTCCACAACTCCGCTGCCTCCTCACTCCCGAAACCCCCAAAGGCCAGGTAGGTCGTCGCGTATTAACCAGCAGACATCAAGCATACCTGTTACTTGAAATAACAAATCCCCCGGATTCCCGGAATCCAGTGGAAAAAGTAAAATATTGAGTCGAGAAAGGACAGGTCACACCAAATTATCAAAGAACCACTAGGAATGATGCAGAATAGGGAGGGCTGTTAAAGGAACTGACCTTAAGCAGTTAGTTCCAGCCGCTGGTACAAGTCTCAGTTCAGCTGTTTTTCCTTGGCCTGAAGTCACCGGGCAGGTGGCTGGGCAAGAAGCTGGATGTGCAGTGGGGAGAGCCAGGACAACTGAAGCCTGCAAGCAACACGGTGGACCCAACACCCATCTCACCAGCTGGCCTCTCCTCTGAGCCTGCGTCCTCCCGCTGCAGATGGCCTGAAGAAGCCAGTGTCACACCGGCCCGGGGTTTGGCAGAGCAGCAGGCCGAGTTCCGGGGAGCTGGGGAGCGGGAGAAGCTCTGGGCCCAGCGGCTGTCCACCAGACCCATGGCATGTGCATGAGATGCCACATGGCCCAACCCACGGCAACGGCCAGCACTAAGCCTGGGCATGGTGTTACTTGCCTAACAAGTGGCCAGACACTTCTGTGGCCAGACCTAGCCGGAAATAAACAGGGAAGGGAATTCTGGGAAGCACAGTATAAGTTAGCCAAGTGCACAATATTGTGAAACTACCACACACCATGAACATCTAATTAACTAGTATTCTTTAAAAAATACATTGTTCTCCTCTGCTGCTCTCCAATAAGTATCTACCCAGGACAGCAATCTAAGTCAACGCCATTGTTTTGTCTAATTCATTTTACTACGAAGTAAGTGGTGAGGGTGAGGGCACCTGGGCTCTTTTCCAGCCCTGGAGACAGCAAGCCCTTCCTTCTCTGGAAGCTACAGCATGTCCTGGTGTTTGGAGCTGGGTTCTGTCTTCAATAGGAACTCAAAGAAGGACAGTGACGGTGATGGCTTTAAAATGCCACTTACTGTCGGTCCAGGTGAAGGGAATAGGAGTATTCCTTGTATTATATTTTTCCACTTTTCTGCCAGTTTAGAGATTTAAAAAAGTTAGAAAAAAAATAGTAATGAGAGTAGGTGGGGCCTATTCCAGCCATATTAAAATGTATTGTGAAATTATAATCCTACCTAATAAAAGAGTAATATGCAAATTGACCACACCTTCGCTACACCCAAGCCACGCCCACCAGCCAATCAGGGTGAATATGCAAATTAACCCAACCAAGATGGCGGTTAATTTGCATATCAAGACAGCATAGGAAGAAGCCAAGCGCTGCAGAAGGGAGCGAAGCTGCAGAGAAGCAAGCAGGTGGGGTGGTGGAGAAGGAAGGGAAGCAGGCAGGGCACGGGACAGTACAGCAGGAAGCCCTATTGCAGGAATCTTCCTGCAAGGGGCTACTAGTATTAACATAAAAAACAAACAGCATGGAAGAGTACGCAGAGAAAGACCAATAGGCCAGGTAGGCCGAGTCTTAACCAGCTGACAGTAAGTGGCATTTTAAAGCCATCACCAGCATTGTCTTTTTTCTTAGTTCCTGTTGACTACAGAACCCAGCTCCAAGCACAAGGACATGCTGGAGCTTTGAGATGAGTAGAATAAGTTTAACACGTGAAAGAAGGGAGAGCTGCCCATCAATGAAGGGAAGATACGTTATTCTTTCTTCAAGATCCTGACCTCCCAGAGGCATTGTGATGGCAAGCCTCTTTCACCAGTGCGGCCCAAGCGAGGTGAAGGCAGAGCTCCCCACTCCCAGCTCATTGCTCCGTGTTCCGCCATGGCTCCCTCAGACCACTCCATCTCCTCAGGCTGACGTCTCCACCCACCTTACCGGGGCCCAGGGAGGCAGAAATGGGTGCTGGGGTCAGCCTGGCAGATAGGGAGACGCAACCCTGGCCTCTTCTCTGGGCTCTGGTTTCCAACTTGTCTTCCTGGCTCAGAGGAAGTGAACAGTCTTGATATTATTTTGGTCCTTAGAAAATCCTAGAAATTGTAGGTGTTTTCCTATGTCTGAGTTTTTAAAAGTTATTTTTTTCCATTTAGCTTAGAGCCGTGGTCGGCAAACTGCGGCTCGCGAGCCACATGTGGCTCTTTGGCCCCTTGAGTGTGGCTCTTCCACAAAATGCCACGGCCTGGGTGAGTCTATTTTGAAGAAGTGGCGTTAGAAGAAGTTTAAGTTTAAAAAATTTGGCTCTCACAAGAAATTTCAATCGTTGTACTGTTGATAGTTGGCTCTGTTGACTAATGAGTTTGCCGACCACTGGCTTAGAGTATTCATGTTTCTTCTGTCATTCAGAATATAGTCCTGAATACTGCCCATTCTGGACTGTATTGTACTCCATTGATCTTTCTCTGCACACGGTTTCAAGCTGTTTCTGTCCTACAGTTTATTCTGGGTTCTAGGGACCTTGCAAGATAGCACCTCATTACCATCCAAGATTTAAAAAACTGTAAGCTCCAAGAAGCAGGTAAAGCTTCCCTGGGATATGCTAAGTGAGATCAGCGTTCATCTTACAAACACACCGAAGGCTGTTTCTGACACCGAAGAAAGCCCTCGGGTTTGGAGGAGCAGAGGGAGCCGGTGAGTCCTGTAGGACGTCCCGGCCCAGGGCTCCCCTTCCTCCCCAGCTCGGACTCAGTTCCCCTGCCTGGACCTGTTCCCACACCCCATTCCTTTGCTTCTTCAGTTTTTTCTTCCATTTGAACATTTATGACGTGCAAAGTGCTGCACGAAGTAGCTCTGGTTACTCAAATGGCTTCATTTCCTAAACTCTCATAGCCATCAGCAGCGTTCTGAAGGGCAGGGACGCTGTGGCCATTTCCATCTCCCCGGCGCAGGGTCTGGCACATCCGACGGCGCCATGAACGCCTGCTGAGTGAGTGCTGTCGGGTGTCCCGTCAAAGCCGGCCGCGCCACACGCCTGCCAGGCCGGTGAAACATGCTGGCTAGAACCCTGTTCCACAAACGGGCGGCACCAGGAACCCCGCTGGCAGTGGGAGATGAGCCCGGTGAGGGTGTAGAAAGGGAGTTGCCAGTTTCCGATGACAACACACCGTAACCTGGCGCACACCAGCACTGGTGTTTCCCTGGAGCAGGAAGAGGGTGCCCAGAGAAAAGCCTGTGGGGTGGAAATGGGGTAGGAACAGTAACAACACACAGGCCCGGATTAAATTAGTTCTTTATGTTTGCAACCCATAGCCAGAGCCTTGACAACATTTCATGGAGGCATCAAGGACACGGAGCTCCTTAACATACATACCCCTCCCCTTCGCTCCACATCCTCACTCCACCAGCTACACTAAATAACAGACACTCTCAATTTAAAAAAGCTAAACAAAATAAAATAACTCCCAGTGCAGAGTTCTGGACAGCATTCCTAATAAAACCGTCCCGACATCAGGTATCACTGAGGATTAGTTTGGTTCATTTTGCAAAGGAAACTGCACCGAGGAAAGGGGGAGGTCGGGCAACATGAGGTTTGCAGGCCAGCGGGCTGCCTCACAGCCCCTTCCACCAGCCCGAGCCCGGTCACATCACCCGGCGTCGGTTCCCAGCGTCCTCAGGGTCCGGGTGGCGCCAGGCTCTGTCCCCGGGGAACCGCCGCCTGGCTGGAGGGGAGGAGCCGCTACAGCGTGAGCTCCCGGTCCGGCTTCATGCTGAAGGGCTCCAGCCGCTCGCCCTCGGGCAGCATGCTGTTGAGCCTCTCCATCAGGGGCACGGTCTGGTCTATGCCCATCTGGATGCGGCGGAGGATGGCGGACATTTCGTTGACTTTCTGGATCTGCTCCGCGTATTTGGCATACCTTTTCTGGCGCTCTTGCATGAAGCTAAAGAGAGTTTCTACCGAGAGGTCCATCTGTAGAAGGAAAGGAAGTGAGATGCATTAATCTAGTGCGAGTCCTCTCTGGAGCAAGTCCGGTGGTCAGCGCTCGGCAGGAGGCACAGAGTCCCTCGGGTCAGGTGGGAGCCGGCTAGCTTTAGGGGCAGCAAGCGCTGGGGATTAAAAAACCCCTAGAACCATCATTAGAGGGAGACTAAGAGAGGACTGTCTCGGCTCTGTGTTTTGGGAACATGAGCCGTTTTGTACCTTGTTGAGACCCTGGGATTTCTATCTCGATCTCTCTACATGAAAGAATCCTGGGTTCAGAAATCAGACAGGCCAGGGTCTGAAGCTGGCTCTGCCACGTGAGTTGATAATAATTATGCTTTCTTTCTCAAGGTCTTCATCTGCAAGCAACGGAACAAATCCAGGAGCTGTAGGCTGCTGTGAGGATGAAATAACACCTGCAAACACGTGTAGCGCAGGATCCGGGGTGGCACAGAGGTGCTGTAAACCCCACTCTTCATTTGCCCTCTCTTCCCGGGCGGCTTTCGCTGCCAGGAGCAAAATGCCAACCACGGCTCAAGTCCACTCCCTGTGAGGCAAACTGTGAGGAGCGCTTCGTGCATCCTCTCGCCCAGTTAAACAAACTTGAGGCTCCGGGCTCCCCTTCTGTGACCTCTTTTCTTCCCCTCGTGAAGTTCTTTGGAACCTACCATCTGGATAAAGCAGGGGGAGGGAACCTCTAGCATGTCCGGTGCCTGTACCCCCGCCTGTGAGTAGACCCCACATCCTCTCCCTCCCAGTTTCCTCCCCCGACCAGTGAAGAAACAAATGATCAAAGACTCACACAGCTATCCCAGAGTTCAAGTGCTATGGCTGCCCTTCTCATCTCTCCCAGGAGCACGCCCCCTCCCAACCACAATCGTGCCAAGTGCTGGCATTCCATCAAGCTACCACAGAGCCTCTGCAAATGGCGTGACCAAACAAAATTAACTAACTAACTAACTAACTAACTAACTAACATCGAAGAGACCAAAGCTAACCCCAACAAAAAAGAACCAGTTCTGTTTTCACACTGTCTGTCTGTGGACAGAGGGCTGGTGTCAGAACTCAGTGCTTGATTTCAGGGTTGGTTCCTCCTTTGTTCTGTAATGCCTAGGCCCGTGGTCGGCAAACTGCGGCTCGCGAGCCACATGCGGCTCTTTGGCCCCTGGAGTGCAGCTCTTCCACAAAATACCACGTGTGGACGCGCATGTACAGTGCGATTGAAACTTCGTGGCCCATGCGCAGAAGTCGGTTTTCGGCTCTCAAAAGAAATTTCAATCATTGTACTGTTGATATTTGGCCCTGTTGACTAATGAGTTTGCCGACCACTGGCCTAGGGGACAAAAAGACAGCTAGTGGGAGGGGGTGCAAGGAGAAAACAACAGAACAAAAACCATCTGAGTGGGAAACTCCAAATAATGTGGAAACAGTTTGTACTCTCAGAGGGTTTTGTGCAACCCCATTCAGTCACTCAGCACTCTGGAGGCAGTGAACCAGTAAATGATTGCGTCCATGACAGTCAACCGCCAGGCCTTTCCAGGGCGGCGATTCAATCCAGCACCGAGACACACTCCACTTCTGAGGGGCAGCGGACGATGGGGGAGCCAGTTGGAATCCTCATAAGAACCAGCCGGGTCATGGGACAGCCTGCCAGAATCCAGGACCCTCTCATTTCACTTGACAGGGTCATCCCATCCCCCAACCGCCAACGCAACAGAGGAGACAGGCACATGAGGAGTTTATCATGTCGAAGGCCCTTGGCAATCAGCCCATTCCCCCTGATATTTACTTGATCAGACAGTTTTTACAACCATCTTAGCAAG
Organism: Eptesicus fuscus; assembly: GCF_027574615.1. NCBI lineage: Eukaryota > Metazoa > Chordata > Mammalia > Chiroptera > Vespertilionidae > Eptesicus > Eptesicus fuscus. Next base: position 83,885,079 of record NC_072479.1, read on the forward strand.
GTGTTTGCTCAATAGTATATACGTCCCTACACATTTGCGCATCCAGCTGGGTCCCATGTTTAATGTAGCCACAGCTTTAGTTCAGAGCCACATCATGTTTCATGCTTAGGTGGGAATACATCACTCAAGCATGCTATTCATACATGCTTACAGTTTGGCTTTCAAGAGCCAACTGCATAACAGTCCATGGAAGAAAAAAACAACTTAAGGTTGAGTGACCTCCAAGATCTCAGAATGACAGAACCAAGCCTAGAACTCAGATCTCCTCAGTCCAGCATCTTCCTTTTACACGTATTTCCCAAGCAAGAGAGTGCCCCACTGGTGTACATGAGATTGTAGTTGGTACGTGAAATTTCAGTTGGTACATGGCTTGGCATTGAACAACGTCAAAGTACATGATGGAAAAAGTCATTGCCTTTTAAATCTTTTCCCATTCTTTCTGATTGCTACAAGGAAGTCTCAATTTGGTGCAAGTAAGAGTTTAATACCTGGAAAAGTATAGTAAAATTGGTGATACCCATTTCTCATGTCCTTTTCTCTCTTGAGGCAACACTGTTCCTGATCCCTAATCCCTGTCTCTATCTTTGTACGGTCGATGAACCCCAGTACAGACTTATTCTAGCACATCTGACGTGACTTTAGGCAGTAAAGTCACTATCTAATGCAATTCTGGATCTTACCATTGTGACAATCTGGAACTTTTGTTACTCACCTTTCCTATTTCTATTTTTGGGACAAAGATTTTAGAAGCATAAACAGACATGTGTTGAGTACTGTAGGGTGAACATGCAAGGTCATATGAATATAGATACTGAGAACCAAAACTATTCACACCCACACAGCTTACTGTGTACATTAACATGACGTTTCTTTTCCACTGTCTTTGTTAACGTAACTTTACTATTCCAGGAAACTCAGGCCCAGAAAGAGAAATGTTGCAAAAAGTTTGTTTCAGGAACTTCCAGAAACATCATTTAAATGTGAAAAAAAAAAAAAAAAGATTTTCCAATACAGAGAACGCCTATTTATTCTCCACTACCCTTGCCTTGAAATCCTTGTTTTGCCGTAACTAAGTTCTAGTCAGTGGATGTATATGTGGAAGTTGCCCGTGGCAGCTGTTAGCTGGCACACTCTGCTCTCCTCCTTCTCCTCTTCATCCCTTCCTTCACTCTGCTGTGGCCGGAATGTGGATGCAGCTCCCTGAGACCACAAGAATAACTAAGGTCAAATCACTGGATTGGCAGAGCAGAAAGCTAGAGAAGTCTGGGTCCATGAGGAGTTTTGTGGCTGAGAGTAGTACCAGGCATGGGAGAGAAGCATAAACTTCCATTCTATATAAGCCACTGTAATTTTGGGTCTCTGTAACAGCAGCTGAATTTAATCTTTAACTGATAGAAATGAATGAGGTAAAGTTCTTGCCCTCAAGGAACCAAATATTTACTTTCAAACGCATACTTCAAACCTTGTCCTACATATTCATACATTGTTTTTTTGTGGCAGTACATTTCAAAGGACAGGTGAAAAAGGAGGTGAGATGATTTGTGGGTATATCTGTGGGCTTTACCAAAACATTAGATCTCTGCAGAATGTGCTCAAATTTGTTCCCTGTATGGACGGGGTAACCTATTTGCCCACCTGGTCAGTCCACTGCTGGATATGGATCCAAAATATCAGCAAATCAAATCCAGCAATATACGAAAGGATAATGCATCCTAACCAAGTGAGGCTTAGCTCAAGGATGCAAACTTTTACAGCATCTGGCAATCAAAAGTAATCTGCCATTTCAACAGAGCAAAGATTAAAAATCATATAATCACTTCAATAGATGCAAAAAAAGCATTCAACAAATTCAATTATAAAAAATGTCAGCCAACTAGAAACAGAAGAACAACAGTCCTCAATTGATAAAGGGCATCTATGGAAAAGCCACAGTTAGTGGTGAAAGGCACTTTCCCCCCTAAGATCAGGAACAAGGATGTTCACTCTCATCACTTCTATTCAACATGGTACCAGAGGTAAGAGATTTAATAAGTAAGGGCAGAAAAAAGGCTGACATTTTGAGGAATCCAAATAGACACACTGTATCTCTGTTGTTATGACTCATCTCTATTTCACCAGCTTCAAGGCTTTCATAGTCACTCAGATGACAGTTCACCATTGTGTGTTTTTGCTGACAAGTTTTATTTGTGTTCTGAATTTCTGCTACTGAAAAATCTTACCACAGAGTCCAATTACTCAGCCCCAAGTTTCCTGACAGAAACACAGAAACACTTCACACTACGTAATAAGTGAAATCACTACTTGCCTACAAGTCCTACCCTGTGTTTTTATGTTCAGCCATGACAATGAGTAACTATTACCACTGTTTGGTGTTACCCAACATGGTAAAATATAAATATTTATGTGAACGTGCATGTGTATTTTTTTTTAAAAAAAAAAAAACGTTTGAAAGCAGACAGAAGAGCTTTTGTATCTTCTCCAGCTTCAAATTCTTTGTTACATAAAATTTCCCGGTAAAGTAAGCTTTGATGCTGGTTTGGGACAGGTGGGTCTCCTTTGGAAGATGTCTACATGCTTAATGAGATTTCCTTTTCAATCTAAAGGTCATCTCTTCAAAGTAGTGATACATTTTACAAGGGCCTATAGCTTTACTGGTAAGTTAGAAAAGATGCATGATCCAACAATAAGAGAGCCTCATATAGATATTGTATAAGATGGCCAGAAATAAGTTTAATAACTTTTTTTATGGGTCAAAAGAAAAATGAGCAGGTAAACTGTGTCCCACAGTTAACAAAATTCAAGTCTATATGATCAGTAGATTGTTGCTTTTCCTATCCCTAAATTACTTACGTTTACAGGAAATGTTAAAAACAAAAAAGACTGCTTAAGAATTTAAGGAGACTATGTGTTTTTTTTAAAAAATCACACACCTTTATATCCTTTAAAAGCAATGCCCAGTTTTTAATGTGATGTCGCTCAGTTAACTTAAGCCTCAGGGTCAATTTTTATTTGATCCCAATAGATAGTTCACTTTCTCTGTGCTCATTCTCCACCTCAATTCAATGTAAGAACATGAGCTCCTGGGGAGGAGGAGGCCATGGTGAGCCAAGGCCAGCTATCCAAGGGCTATCTGTCCCTCTTCTCACATTCTGAATCCAGTCCCAGCTCTGTTCCTCCCTTGCACGGGCAACCCCTGTGCTCCAAAATGTAACAAATATACAGTAACATACAATTCTGTTCTTTTATTGTAAGATTTTTTTTTTTTTAGCTAAAGGGCTAAAAGGAAAAAATGACAATTCATCCTGTTTTAAACTGTAGCTATCTAAATAATCAATTCTGGGGCCAGTAACAATCTGTAGGGACTTGGCCATGCCTCAAATGCCTATTTGGAGATAGGCATATTACTGATTTTTAGAAATGTAGGTTCACACCCACCCTAAATCCTTGACATGGCTAATAATTCATTACCATAAAAAGATGGAAGGCTAATAGAAACAAAGGATACATGAAACAGACTGACAGCTGTGAGGGAGGTAGGGACTAGTGAAACAAGGTGAAGGAATTAGTCAAAGAACATATAGGCACAATCCATAGACACAGACAATACTATGGTGTTGGCCAGAGGGAAGGGGAGTGGGCTGGGTGCAGGTGGGCAAAGGGGGTGGTGGAAATGGGGACATCTGTAATAGTGTCAACAATAAAAATAAATTAAAAAAAAAAAGAAAGCTTGAATTTAAATTCTACTAGCTGTATGACAAATCACAAACTGAGTCTCAGCTTCTACTTTTTTAAAGTGGTAATAATACCACCTGTCATCCATCCTTCCCATCTGACAGTAGTGTTATGAAGATTATAAATGAGAGGATTTATACAAAAGCAATCTAAAAATAGAAGAGTGCTAATAACAAATTCCATGGAATGGCCAAATCTGCTTAAGAGATTTGTTTTTTCATAATGCTAAAATGAAACTAAGAAATTCTCAGATTATATGACCACATTCAAAGAAAAATATTCATCAAGTGATGAATGGATAAACAAAATGTGGTCTATTTTCATACAATGGAATATTATTTAACCACTAGAGGCCCGATGCACGAAATTCATGCAAGGGGCTCGGCCCTCACAGCTACAGTGGCTTGCCTCGGCCCTCCCAGCTCCTGCTTTGTCCAGTCTAATTAGCATATTACACTTTTATTATTATAGATAACTAGAGGCCTAGTGCACGAAATTCGTGCATGGATAGGGTCCCTAGCGGCTGCTGGCCGGGGCCTCCCTTCACACCTGCCTTGGCCTGGCACCACCCACTCACCTGCTCCACCATCCTGCTGTGGTCCTGCTCTTGTTGGGGCCCATTGGGGCTGGCAGTGCCTCCACTGCTGCCCACTGCCAGGGTTGCGTCACTGATGCCTGCCATGTTTCGCGCCACCCCCTGGTGGTCAGCGCACGTCTAACTCCCAGTCGGTCAAACTCCCGCCCATAGGGACAATTTGCATATTAGCCTTTTATTATATAAGATAAGGAATGCAACTGACAACATTTGCAACAAATGCAAGGCTGCAACATGGATGAGCTTTGATAATATCGTGCTAAGTGAAAGAGGCCAGACACAAAAGGCCACATATGATTCCGTTTATATGAAATGACTAGACTAGGCAATCCACAGATATAGGAAGCAGATTAGTGATTATTATGGAATAGGAGAACAGGAGATGGGGAGTGATTACTAATTTATGGGGGTTTCTTTTTGGGGTGATGAAAGTGTTCTGAAATTAGACAGTGGTGTTGGTTGTACAACTATGTGACTATACCAAGAACCATTGAACTGTACACTATAAAAGGGTGAGAGGTACCTCAAAATCGAGATCTCAGCCACCTCCTGGAACCTTTTTTGCCTGTATGTAAACTGACTCCACAATGACCACTGAGGAGAGAGAGGGAGACAGAGAGACAGAGACAGAGACAGAGACAGAGACAGAGAGAGAGAGAGAGAGAGAGAGAGAGAGAGAGAGAGAGATTGCCTCCTGCAGGCACCCGGACCAGGCTAGGGCCGGGGATCAAACCACAACTCAATTGCGTGCCCTTAACTGAGGTTCGTGCCCTTAATGTTCTCTGGGATGCCTCTCTCTGACACAATGGGCAGGTGTTTTCATTAATTGCATCACAGGCCAATTGTTACCAATTATCCCACACTGTTGAAGCTACCCTGTTTCTGAAGACAACAGTTTGCAATGACAGCTTACAAGAGTAAACTCTTGCTATTTATTTTCATATCACACCTTTGGCGGATAAGGCACACAAGAAGGGAAACTTCTCTGGAAAACCTCAGTCCACATGGTCTCAAAAACAAAAACTGAAATCCATACTACTGGGACTGTGTCTTTAGTAATCTATGTACATCACATTAGGATGACTGGGTAGGCAGAACACAGTCTATATCAATCGGTAATTCCCTAGTTATTTTAATTACTGTAATAAAATAATGTATAGCAGTTACAACTACTATTAATTATCTATTAAATGTTAGGCATTGTACTATGTACTACACTGAGTGGCCACATTATTATGATCTCTGAATGCATAATAATCTGGCCACTCAGTGTATATCCTATATAATAAAAGGCTAATATGCAAATTGTCCCCTCGACCAGGAGTTCGACCAGCAGGCAGGCCGGCCAACCACCCATGTCCCCTCCCCCTGGCCAGGCTGGCCGGACCCCACCCATGCACGAATTCATGCACCGGGCCTCTAATATATATTTAAACCCAGGCCTCTTCACCAAATCTTTGCCTATCTTTTCTACAGAGCTCATTAATTCAAATGTCAATTCATTTCACTGAAATACATACCGTATTTTCCGGCGTATAAGACGACTTTTTAACCCAGGAAAATCTTCTATACGCCCAGTTGTCTTATACGCTGGAAAATACGGTACCATGTTGAGCAATATGTTCAATACGTTTTTGAAATCCTAAATAGATGGACTTAGCAACTTTTAGTTTTCAAGTGCAGTGAAAGAAGACTTTTGTTTCTAATTTAACCACCAATATTTAATTTCTTAATAACAAAAACAACAAATTAGCAGACAAATTATAAAAACAAAACCAGAGAGAAGATTAAAGGGATAAACTATCTACTAGCAGATCAATTTGAACAACATTTTCACTGGCAAAGTCTGTTTGCACACTTTGTACTCGGACATTTCACTTGTCCAAGCATTTCATGATTCTTGACTTCACGAAGGGGGCTTTGAACATAGAACTTTAGAGCGGCAGGGGTCCCGAGAGAGCATTTGATCCCACCCCTCTCACTTTACCAGACTAACTCCAAAGTGGTAAAGACATTATTTGCCTAAGTCTACGCCAGGGCGGGACTCCACATCTCCTGAGTCCCAGGGCCACCACACGACTTTCCTGTCAACTATCCCGTGCACTAAGTTGGCCAGTGACATTTCCTTTCCTGTAGCTAGTTCTATCCTGTCGGATGGATTACAACTGTGTGTGAAAACTGTGATCTAAAACAGTGTTTTTCAATACACCATTTCTGGATATAAGGAAAACAAAGTATCTACTACAGATGAATGTCAAAATCAACTGATAAGGTCAAAACAAAACATCTCCATGTCCATTAGGAATAGAACCTGCTCAGGTGGACCTAGATCTGCAACCAGGAAGCGATCGGTCAAAACTGTGCGGTTTCTGCTTCCCCTGGAATGACATAAGCCTTCTCCAGCTCCTTGTTAGCTTGCCATTTCCTGTTGCTCAACGGCAAACAATGGGCAGACTGTCGCCAGTGTTTTCATTAATTACAACACGGGCTGAATGGTGTGGGTTACCACATAGTGGACATTTTGAAGTGACCCTGTTTCCTTTGTTCAAACAATGTATCTGTCTCAGCAAAGGAACAAATTTTATTTGGGTCTTTAAGAGAACCGAGAGATACCAGGACCTCAGGAATTTGAATTGCATCACTCTGTTCCAATTATTGTTTTATGGCTTGCCCAACTTCCCCTTGTGCCTTCTTACCCTTGGCAGTTATGTCTAGGCAAGGAGGTGGGAAAGAAATCTCAAAACCTTCAAGCAGTTTCCCAAAGCTAAATATGTTAGTCAGGCAGATTCCCCTCTCCCGCAAACCCCGCCTCTTTATCCCCCTTCCCCCCCAAAAAAAATAGGGGGGCCGGGGAGGGACACTGAAAGGCAGAACATCAGGAAAAGAAAGAGATCAGGGTAAACGGCGGGCTGGCTGGAGGGCAGAAATCCCACTCCTCCCTCCCCCTTGGGAGAGCTTTCCCTGGACTCTACGAAGACATTAGTCCAGGGCACTCTGACACCTCAGATCTTCTGCCTCCTTGACAAGTCCCCGTTCTGCTTTCTAATTAAAGACCCCCTTCCTCTGCCTTCCTTCCAGCGTGGGGCTGGGGAGGTATGACGCCCCTTGGCGCAGGTCCGCTCCCTGGCTCCCCTGACTGCCCCTCTCCGTCCACCTCCATGACTGCCATAGTCCTCAGAGATCCTTTCACAAGAAAGTGAGCGACGGGGAGTGTAGAAAAGGTGGCCTCAGCGTAGGGAGAGCTGGCATTTTAAAGGTGTAAATCTGGGGTCATCGGGGTTATTTTTTAAGGTGGGGCTGCATCCTATAAGGATCACTTTTGAAATATAAACATATACTGTGAAACCAGGAAGGAAATATGATAAAGGGATATTGGGTCCGGGAAAGTTAGCATTAGGTACAAACATGGAGAGAGGCTGGCAAGTAAAAGCCCTTGCATAAAGAATCAAAGAGAAAGAAAAAAAAAAAAACTGCCGTAGAAAGCATTTGGAATCTCAAATGTGGGTTTTAGGTCCGGGTTGAGTCCCAGCTCCACTACTTAACAACTGTGTCACCTTGAATGGTTGCCCTTTTGGGTCTCTGAACCTTGGCTTCCTTATCTGTCATACACAGATGATAAGGTATGTAACATGTCCATTCCAGACCTGGCACATGGTAAACATGTAAAAAATGACGGCAGCATTATTACTACTACCACTTCTACTTCCGTAGGAGACGTGTGCAGAAGCCACGCTGGCAGATGGAGTGGGTGGATGAAGAAGAAAACCTGGGAGCCACATCAGTGACCTGGACTCCCCTTCCCAGTGCCAGGATCAAAGGGAAACGAAAGTCAGTCTGTATGACCTCAGTGACACATTCAATAGTTTAAACCTGAGCGGAGGTGATTAAACAGCGTAAAACTGGACTAGTTATGTGCTCTACAATTCCCTTACTTAGGAACCCCAACTATCCATGAACACAACCCCTTTTTTGACTCAGAGAGAACAGGCCTTGGTGTGGAGATAAATATTTTACAGCTGAAATCCTCTAACTTATGCCTAAAGAACAAACAGGTGACACTGACTATGAGGAGGAGATGATGATGGTGATGACGATGACAATGACACGAAGATACTATGTTGGGATCCCATATCCCACTTGACACAGAGTGTGTGCTCCTAAACCCTGTGCCGGATGACCTAGCCTGACATGGGAGAGCCTGACCTGTAAATCCAGGGGCTCCTACCGTCACCCGCACAGAGCTGGTGTTCATCATCGCTACACAAACTCATCCAGCAAACAAACATCTCCTGAGCCCGGGGGGAGGAATGAGGCAGGGACCCCTTCTTAAAAAATTTCTTTTTCTAATTTATTGAGTTTAGAGAAAGAGGAATGGAGAGATGGAGAGAGAGAGAGAGAGAGAGAGAGAGAGAGAGAGAGAGGACTGATTTGTCATTCCACTTATTTATGCATTCACTGGCTGCCTCTTGCATGTGCCCTGACCGCGGATTGAACCCTTGGTGCATAGGGACGATGCTCTAACCAACAGCTACATGGCCAAGGCCAGGAGATGCCTTCTGAAACCAATGGGGACCAGGAATGACTCATGGATAGGCTGCTGGCTATACTGATGGGAGTACAGGGTTCATCAGGCAGAGACGAAGAGCAGATTCTAGCAGCAGGCAGCATAGTAGAAGGCATGGGCAGGAGTGGAGACCAAGGAGCAGTCTGACTTTAGTGGATGTGGGAGACTACAACTATGATTATTATAAGACTACAGGCCCGGTGCACAAATCTGTGCATGGGTGAGGTTCCTGGGCCTGGCCGGCTGGTGGGGAGGGGCGCGGGGGAGGCGGGGAGGGAACAGACCGCGGGAGGTTGGCTGGCTGTGGGAGGTTAGCTGTGGGAGCGCACTGACCACCAGGGCACAGCTCCTGCATTGAGCATCTACCCCTTGGTGGTCAGTGTGTGTCATAGCGACCAGTAGTTCTGCTGTTCAGTTGATTTGCATATTAGCGTTTTATTACATAGGATAATGTCTTATTATGGGCAAGGCCTCTAATTCAATTTTTTTTTTAGGTAGTTAATGGGAGGGGCAGAATTTTTACTTGAGCCTGAAGCTAAAATTGCCCTTAGCTCAAAAATCTGCATACCACTGAGACACATGTTGGTGAGGCTCATTCTGAACCTCCACACTGTTCTATTATGTGTATAAGTATTGGGAACCATCTTATCTCTTTAGTGAAAGGAACCTTTTGTTATGTTACAATGACTAACTTTATCTCATGAGTTGTGTTTTGGCTTCAAGCCTGTATCCAGTATTCATGCAGCAACTTCAGCTCTTCTGTTCAATATTTACCTGGCATATCTTTTATTTTATTTTCTCTAAATCTTTCTAGATTTTTATGTATTAGATAGGAATAGCCCATGGACACAGACAATAGTCTGGTGAAGGCCTGGAAAGGGAGGGTGCAGGGTGGAGGAGATCAATGGGGGGGAAAAACACACTAAAACAAAGGAACATCTGTAATACTTTCAACAATAAAGATACATTTTAAATAAAGAAAAATATCTTAGTTGAAAAGAGTTTTATGTGAAATAATGTAAGCAATTGCTCTACACTGTACTTTATATTCTCAACTCCTCTCAAAGAGATATTAATTGACCCTATGTTCACTTAATATTAATTGATCCTATGTTCACTGACTGCAGGACTGACTTCCGTCACCCCGACCCAGCACTGACTGCCACGGGGGCTAAGATCAGACCCTGCTTTTCTCTCCCGGCCTCTGTCTGGGCCTGATCGCAGCCCCCTCGCCAGTCAGTGCTGGGTCACTGAGGCGCCTGCAGCATGGCAGTCAGTGCTGGGTCACCAGGACTGACTTCCACCATGCCGACCCAGCACTGACTGCCACGGGGACTGCGATCAGACCCTGCTTCTCTCTCCTGGCCTCTGTCCAGGCCTAATCACAGCCCCCTCAGCAGTCAGTGCTGGGTCGCTGAGGCGCCCGCAGTGCGGCAGTCAGTGACTGCAGGAAGGACTTGCGGTGTTCGGTCGAGCCTTTGGCTGTTTTGGACATTATGAACCCTGGCTCTTTATACATATAGATAGATGGAAAAGCAAGTGAGTGACTGGTCTCAGCAAGGGTGAAGGAGTGAATGGATGAGGTACCTTAGGATGGAGGAAGAAAGCACTGCTGAATCTATGCTGAAATGGTGCCACAAACACTTCTACAGATTAATATCACCTCCTCCTTGGTCTTATTGCATTTGAAACAAATGACTCTACTCCCTAAAATAATCCTTTCAGTCACATAGCCCCTAGCCCTGCAGAGTACATGCACACTCATTATCCCATTTGCTCTGGACTTCACGTTGGTGACACCTAACTTTCTGTGTGAGCAATTTCTAGTAATGGTTTGCTATAACCTAAACAAGTAATAAGCTCTCTACTCACGTGTAGAATGAGAACTGTGGAGTACATCTGAGGTCTTATAATTAAAGTACAGCCTGTCAATATGGGCAGAAAAACGTTAACTGTTGCCTCAAGCTCTAGGAACACATCCTAGAGAGAAATCCTTTGGATTTGGAACCTGAAAGAATTAGATATCTTTTTAAAAAGAGTATCCATCTACAAGTGTCTTCCCAACTAACAACAGAGATAGCAAGTAGGTTTTTAGTCCAAAATATCCAGATAAGTATGAGAATAACTAGATTGTAAATCATGCATAGAATCTTGGGTACTGTGATTGTAATTGGTCCAAAAATTTGATAAATTTTAGGAAAAGACAGAGTTTTGACGAAGAGTCTCCGGGCTTGCTCTTTATATTAAAAGTTCCTTTCTTTCTAGTAAGGCCTTCCAGGCCCACTCTACCTAAAATCTGCACCTCATTGAAATTTCAAATCCCTTTCTTGTTTTACAGTTTTATCCTTGGCACTTATCTGACATGATATATATTTTACTTTTTTACCTTGTTTATTGCCCGTTCCCCAGTGAATGCAAGGCCTATGAGGAAAGGATCCCATTTTGTTCAGTGACACATCCTCACACCTAGAACAGAGCCTGGCACAGAGCTGAATGGGTTCATAAATGAAATAGACAGGTAACAGCACATGCATACAAAGTTTTGAAAGGCCTAGTCTTAATTATAATGGTGTGTCCTAATTTTTTCACTTAATGTTAAAAGTTTAAGGGTTTCTTTTTTGTTTTGTTTTATTTGTTAATCCTCACCCAAGGATATTGATTTTTTTTTTTTTAGAGAGAGGGAGGGGGAGAGACAGAAAGAAACATCCATGTGTCTACAACCAGGGCCGGGATTGAGTCTGCAACCAAGGTACGTGCTCTTGACCAGAATCAAACCCGGGACCCTTCAGTCTGCAAGCTGATGCTCAACCCACTGTACCAAACTGTCTAGGGCAAGGGTTTCTTAATATTACTTGGTTTTCATTGATGGGAGGACTTAAAACAAGTAAAATTTACCATGGAACCTTGCACCAGCTATTCTTAATCTTAAAGTTGGGCTGTAGATGCATTTTAGGAATGTAAGTTCAAGGATAACACAGATGCTCAAAATTTAGTATAACCCTGGGCACACATATAGACTACATTTCCCAGCCTTCTTTGTAGTTATCCATGGGATTGAGTTTAGCCAAAGTGATATACAACACTTACAGGTTTGGTCCTACTCTCTTGCCCCTCCCAACTACTGGATGCTATGAGCAATGTGGTCTTTGTGTATGGCAGAACCACAGATGGGAGGATCCTGGAATCCTGAATTCAAAGGAGGAGAGTCACCTAGTAACCAGAACCACCCACCTTGAATATGAGCAAGAAATAAACTTATGTTGTATTTGAGCCATTACACATCTCTGAGTCTAATTACAGATGCAGTATAGCCTACCCCACCTAATACAACACTCACAACCTTTACTTTTTCTAATAAAAGAAAGTTTATACTGAAATAATTGCAGGATATATTAAATTGTTCACTTAACAAACATTTATTAAATGTTCCTATGTGCCAGGCATTGTTCTCAGCACTGCAGCAATGCTCAGATTTGCTAAAATTCCTTGTTTTTCTTCCCTGAAAGAGATACAGGACAGGGAATATCTCTTCCCAGCCCTACTTCTAATCCTATAACCCATGTGCCCTGAATACTGCTTACTAGCTGGCTTACGGATACCAGTTACTCTGCCATTCCTCACAAGAGAGGCGGCTACATGGAGCTTCTACCACTGCCCGCTGTGGTAGACTGAAAACGAGCTGGGGTGGGAGAGGACCAGGGGCTCTAGTTCCTGGCACCTGCAGCCAGTACTAGGAAAGCTGGCAGCGCCAGCTGTCTAGGGGCCACGTCTAGGGCAGGTGAACTGGGGGGAAGTGGGGCTGCTGTTCACACATACTCCTGTGTCAGTATCCAGAATCTGAATGGAGTTAAATCTCAGAGCAGTCAAATAACTAGGCTTTGCTCAGGCCTCGCCAAAAAACACAAGCCTACATTTCCAAAAGGCGAGTAATAAACTTGGTTGGGCCCTCCTCCAGGATCTCTGCCTTTTGGCGAGGCAGTGCTGCTGTGACGGAAGTGTGGGGCCGGGCGGAAGGAAGTAGTGTACGGCAGACTTACAGCCAGAAGCAGCCCAATCCCCACCTCTACTTCCTGTCACCCAAGGCACCAGTTGTGTTTCTTACCGAGAAGAAAGGTTGCCCAAAGGACAAAAGGGGGGGAGGGGGGGCGCACTATAATTACACTGTAAGGTCTCAACCTGAATTTCACACCAAAGTCACTTGTAAGATAGAAAGGGAACCCAAAACTGTCTTGAAATGCCTTGCCCTCAGTATTTCAGCAAAAAGAAGCCCAACATCTGAATGCTCTTATCAAAATTTATAGTTTTAATTAAACACTTCCAATCCATTTTATAATCTGAGGTCAAACATGCAGCAACCAATGCCAGAATATGTTTAAAAGCAGCAACAGAAATCTAACAATGTTGTCACTTAAAGGAGATTCACAGTTTAAGGTGATAGGCAGAGTTTCACCCTGGCTGGTGTGGCTCAGTTGGTTGGACCATTGTCCTGTATACAGAAAGGTCTCAGGTTCGATCCCCCGTCCTGGTGCGTACAGGAGGCAATCAATGTATCTCTCTCACATCAATGTTTCTCTCCCCCCTCCTTCTCTAAAAATCAAGAAAAACACATCCTTGTGTGAGAATAAATAATTAGCAACAGCCTCACCTAACCAATGGTTCACAAAACCGGGCTTTTACCTGAAGGAGGTCAGAATGAATGCGAATACCAGATCAGGCACCGATTCTCTGCAACACTGTGAGCAATGGATTAACCTTGATCAGTCTCTCCCCCGGTCTCATGGGAGGAGGCATGGTACAGAAAGTCAGGTCAGACACTTGGAAGATGGTTCCAGGTAGTTCTTAAATATTACTGTATTGTCAACAGAAAGAATCCCTGCCTGGCTCTGTGTACTGACTCCTGAAAGGGTAGCCCACCCCTTCAAACACCAGCTGAATGCCTACTACATGAAAAGCAATAACTGAAAATGAAGTGAAAGATCCCAAAGAAGCAGACATAAGTAGCATGGTAAAGCAGAAAAGAGCACTGGAATCAGAGACTCAACTAATATCATCTTAATCATTACCTAAGAGAACAACCTTGGGCAAGTCCCAAATAAACTCCAAGGGCCTTGGTTTTCTTTATTTGCGCAATGAAAGAACTAAGTTAGAGCAACTTTAGGGTCTCTTTATAACCGTATGTGATCATATGACTTTTTTTTTTTTTTTTAAAGTATGTTTTATTGATTTTTTACAGAGAGGAAGAGAGAGGGATAGAGAGTTAGAAACATCGATCAGCTGCCTCTTGCACAACCCCTACTGGGGATGTGTCCGCAACCAAGGTACATGCCCTTGACCGGAATCGAACCCGGGACCCTTGAGTCCGCAGGCTGACGCTCTATCCACTGAGCCAAACCGGTTTCGGCCATATGACTTTCTAAGGAATGCAACTCTTACCTGTTCATCTGAACCTCCCCTTCAATGCTTCATATTAGTTTATGCTAAAATAGCCTGCTTATCAACACACATAAGAATGACAAACTCTGAGACTATCAGAATCATATCATGAACTTAGTTTCAAGGCCCCTAGGCCAGCACATAATAACTGTAACAAAATAGCCCTAGAGGCTTTATCTTCGTTAAAAGGCATTCTAATTTATTTACACATTGATAGCTACTAGAGTGAGACGGAACCGCGATCTAGGTCAGTGACAAGAACTGCTCCAACTCTCTCAACCGTGTCTTCCTGGGGCTGTGGACTTGCCACCAGCCTTCCCTCCGCCTTCCCCGGCCCTCGGGGAAAGCACCCACGTTAGGAGGACACATGCTTCCTTACCTTCCATTTAACCCACATTTCAGTGACAGATGTGACCTAGAACTGAAAGTGTCTGCCCGTCAACTCAAATCCTTAAGTAGAAATGATGGGCTCTCACAAAAAATCACCTAAGTGATAAGTGATATACCCACAGCCTAGAGGCCAAGAACTAATCATGTGTGGTCATCCAGTCTCACATTTCTTGTGACCCGTGTTCCCTAGGTTCCAGTATGCTACTCACAAAGCAGAAGAAACAGTTAAATTTACTACAAAAATTCCAAAAATTGCATATACATGGCATGAAAGGAATCATGCACGGTTTCAAGGAAACCAGAATGAGCTAACTATTTAGTTCTTTATCACACTTGATTATTGAGGGTATTATTTAAAATGAGCCACTATTTAGGCTGCTGCTGTATCAAGAAACTTCATATGGGCCAGTTCATGGCCATAAGGTTAGGCTTTTCTCTTCAAGTCATTTATTTATATTTAAAACAAATAATAAGAGCTAACACTCCAGTGTTTACCATACGGCAGACAGGGTCCTAGGTACTTAACATACGGAAACTTGTTTAACTCTCACAGAAACCTTACTGACATGGATACTATTCTTATCCTCATATAACAGGTAAGGGAACTGAGGCTCAGAAGGATTAAGTAACTTGGCTAAGGTCACAGAGCTAGTTAGAGGCAGTGCCAGGACTTGAACCTGGGCAATGAGGCTCTGGAGTTTGCACTCAGAACCACTACACTAAATCACCCAAGGATACAAGGTAGCCTAACCGGTTTGGCTCAGTGGATAGAGCATCGGCCTGCGGACTGAAGGGTCCCAGGTTCAATTCCGGTTAAGGGCATGTACCTTGGTTGTGGGCACATCCCCAGTGGAGGGTGTGCAGAAGGCAGCTGATAGATGTTTCTCTCTCATCGACGTTTCTAACTCTCTATCCCTCTCCCTTCCTCTCTGTAAAAAATCAATAAAATATACTTTAAAAAAAAAAGATTTATGTGACCAAAACAAGAAAATAATCCTTTTTTTTTAAAAAAAAAAAAAAAGGGATACAAGGTAGAGGTTTTCCCCTCGGCTGAGCCCTCGGTGACTCCCAGTGCTCACAGCTGTACTACTCCCCAGTGGTCACTCCCAACAAATGACCTCCCCTCTTCTCAGAGAGAATACACAGGCTCCTCAGGTGTGACTGATCTGTACCAGGCATCCTCTTTTTATAAGCCTACTTATTTCCTTCCTTTTCTCTCAAAATAAAGAACCCCATGGCTCCAAATCCTCTCCTCTCTTGTTCCCTCAGGGATGTTGCTGTATGAATCCCCTTTTTATCTTTCATCTTTTATCTCTTCTGTCTCTTCCCCCTTAATCTGTAAACATGTTCAAGTATACCATCTACAAAAATAAAATTAAAAAAATAAAATAAATAAAAATAAAAATAAATCCTTTAATCTTCATCCACTTTTAATTCCATAATTTTGCCACTGTCTCACTCTATGACCCTGGTTAAACTGCTTACTTTCTCTAGCAGGCTTGAATTTCTGCATCTAAATAATGATGGCACTGGACCAGAAGGTCTCCAAGTTCCTTCCGACTCCAACATTCTGTGGTTCTTAATGTAGAGAAGCTTTCTTGGACCAAGTTTAGTTTCTCTACTGTCCCATGAAGCCCCAAAGTTAATTTCCTTCTGAGACTGTCAAGCTGTTTCCCAGCCAGCAATGCTCTGCTCTTTCTCTCCATTCATTTCCCGAATACTGGTATGCCTTTAAGACCCAGCTTGAACCTCACCTGTTCGTGGACCGCCTGATCTTTAACGCTTAGAGAACTTCAATCATAAACCGTAACTGAGTACTCTCCATCGACAGCGCCTTATCTTTCATATTACTGTTCCCTCACCTAGATAGCTCTCAGTGAGCAGGGACCAGGTCACATTTCTCTGCAGCCCCTAAAGGACCTCACACTAAGTAGGTCTGCAATAGCTGCTCAGCAGTGCGAGCTGGCTGGCTGAGGGGCCATCCTGCAGCCATTAAGAAAACTAGTGGTCAGTGTATATTACAAGATTCCCTGATTGTGAAGGAAGACCATCTCTATCTTCCACTTCTCTCTCATACACACCTTTATAAAACATTTGTCATTCAAGAGCATCATCCAAATTTAGCAACAGGAAAGCTTAGCTAACTCCTTGCTTTTCTCTTAGCATAATCAGACTAGGACATGGTCATGTTTCCCTTTGACCCAAACTTACGTGATCACAAGCCCTGTAACTTTATAGGCCTCTGGGTACTGCGGGCTCCACACTTCCACTAATACACATGCTCCATGCTTATTAAGTTCCCTTACTTTACAACACACATAGCATTAGGTTACTTCCTCACTCTGGCAACCAAATTTCCAGGAAACATCTGGAATAATATCAGAGAGTTGGTATTTGATCAAAACTACATCCTCAACTTTATTCATTTGGAAATGACTAATTTCAACCCTTAGGTTTGAACTGAGCACAGATGGATGTGTGTTTCAGGAGTTTGCCAGCACTTTTTAACAGAGGCAACAAATCATCAGTGAGAACTCTGAAACAGTGCCTACCTCCTCTGCTCCAGGACAGTGGTCGGCAAACGCATTAGTCAACAGAGCCAAATATCAACAGTACAACGATTGAAATTTCTTTTGAGAGCCAAATTTTTTAAACTTAAACTTCTTCTAACGCCACTTCTTCAAAATAGACTCGCCCAGGCCGTGGTATTTTGTGGAAGAGCCATACTCAAGGGGCCAAAGAGCCGCATGTGGCTCGCGAGCCGCAGTTTGCCGATCATGGCTCTAGGAGAACTATGGAGGTACTGCACAGCACTGTGAGTACTGTTCCGGGTTTTCCAACAACCCTGGGTAACTACTGATGACTCAAAGTAAACCCCATAGTTCCTCAAACAGAGTTAGCTCAGCTTAATTTTTTAAATGAAAGCTCCAGAACACTGGTTCTCAACATTGGTTACGGATTCTACTTTCTATTTATTTATTTAAGTTTTTTAAAAATATGTTTTTATTTATTTTAGAGAGACAGGATGGGAAAGGGAGATAAAAACATTGATGAGAGAGAAACATCGATGAGCTGCATCCTACATGCCCCCTACTGGTGCATGAGATGATGCCCAACCAATTGAGGCACACCAGCCAGGTGTTTTTTCAAAAAATTGTTTATTGATTTTTTTTTATTTTGAGAGAGAGAAGGAGAGAGAGAGAGAGAGAGAGAGAGAGAGAAGAGAGAGAGAGAGAAACATCAATTTGTTATTCCACTGACTTATGCATTCATTGGTTGCATCTTGTATGTGCCCTGACCGGGGATTGAACCCACAACTTCGGTGTATCAGGAGGATGCTCTAACCAACTGAGCTAGTAGGCCAGGGCCTCTACAGCACTTTCATAAATACCAGTGCGCTCAGCTTCCTCCCTTCCCCACCCACCACCATTCAAATATTTCAATCTAACTGGTTTAGAGTAAGACTTATACATCAGTATTTTCTTAAAAAGCAGCTCAGCTATACTGAATGAAGGTATTATTCTTAAATATATTAGGTATGATAACAGCATTGTGGGCTGTGTTTTTTAAAAGGAGTTCTTCATTGGTGGAAAAACTGGTGAAATTCAAATAAGATCTTTGTTTATTGTAACAGTGCTAATTTCCTGGTTTTGATCATTGTATTTAGGATTCTGTAAGATGCTCACTTTAGAGGAAGCTGTGTGAGGGGTATACAGGAACTCTCTGAACTACTGTTGTGACTTTTCTCTAAGTCTAAAATTGACTCAGATTAAAAAGTTTTTTAAAAAGAGTTCTTTACTTTTAAAGATACGTACTTAAATATTTATGAATGAAATTATATGCTTGAGACTTACTGCAAAATAGACCAGTTGAGGAGGTGACAGGGAGTGGGTAGGGTATGGATGGACCAGGAGTGTTGACATGTTCATGCCTGCAGTAGGTGGGCGCTGAGTACATGATGGTTCACAGTATTTATCTACTTCAGGGTGTGTGTAAAACTTTCCATCATATATACTGGAGGGAAAAATTCCCAGGTGATTCTGACACATATTCAGGGCCAAGAAACACTGCTCTGAGTCTTGAAAATGTATAATGAGAAGCTCTGTGTTGTACTACCAGCTACAAACTACTTTACCCAGCTCTTTAAGAATGAGCTGTCAATCTTTCTTACTACACTTTCCTAAACTACAGAATGACAGATATGGATTAGAGAATCTTTCAAAAAGAAAACAAGAAGCATTAAAAGTTGTATTTTTCTAAAGTCGTCTCTCTGAAAGTTAATATCACAGTTAATTTCTAACACAATAGTAAAAAATGGTCAAGTCTTTCTTATGTCTATAAGGGCATTTCCCAAAGAAGTTTCTTTAAAAACGCTATTTCTATAAGATGTTAATAGATGTTACCTAATATAAGGGTTCTGAGATCAAAAAGTTTGAACAGTGCTGGTTTATTGTAAGATTCCTAAGAACTTTTAACAAGAAAATATGCATTGTGACTTTCCAAGGCAGTGATGGAATATGCAAAAAGTTTGATCTTCCTTACATGAATTAGTGCTATAGAACTTATTTTGGAAAATAGTCCTGTAGATCAGTGATTTCCAAATCCCAGGTAATGGAGAATGGCTGCAGAATCACTTGGTAAACTTATTAAAATAATGATTCACAAACCACAAACTAGATTATTAGGGGGACAAGATAACTCACTATTAAAACAAACAAAAACCCAAGTGATTCTAATGCAATCATGGTTGGGACTGGAAGCTATGTAGATCATAATGTAATAAAATAATTGATACCATTTGAAAGGCCACATCAATACCAGCCAATATGAAAGGTCATATTTCATAGTCTACCAAGTAAGACTTTCATATATGTATACATTTTATGAAAGATAGGTGCTAATATCCTGGAAGTGGTGGCAAATTTAAATCTATCAATATAACTGACGACTACTTTGCCATTTTAAGGATGTACTATGTTCATTTCCAATAAATAATTAATTTGCTGTGATTCACAACCTTTTTTACTTGTGTGTTACCACATGTCAATCTTCTTCTCTGGCCTGAGTCAATGACCAGAACTATTTTGTTAAACAACAGGGGGTGCCATTCACATAAGTGGTTTCTCCAAGATGGAGCTCTTGACCTTTTCTTTTCTTTATATGACATACTTTAAGGTGTCAGGAATATACACCCCTTCTTGAGTGAAAACTTTGGAAAATGTATTTACTTATACCTTCATGCACCCAGAGCTGTGCCATGCAATGGCCCGGTCAATGATACTTTTCAGTGCTTAAAAGAAGTACCTGCTTACTGTTATTAATAATTACTCAGCTTCCTACCATGCTCTTTAGTTACCTTGTTTCTTTCCTTACAAAACCTTGTGGGTCAATTGCTTCCATTCAATAAGAATTACTGAGCTTTTCATGTGTTAACACAGTGAAAAATATAATTTTTAGGAAGATGTCAAGACTCCTGCTCTCAAAGAACTGATACCCTCTTTGAAAATAAAATACAAATTACATAAAGGAACAAGCAAAAGTGATTGTGAAGATATAATGTTAGCTAGAGCAAATTAGTATGGCAGGATTTTACACATACTAGTAAGAGCTAACCCTTACTTTAAATAAGTCAGTCAGAGGAAGATAAATAACATATGATTCCACTTACAAGTAGAATCTAAATAACAAGAATAAATGAACAAACAAAATAAAAACAGACTCATCGATGCAGAGAACAGACTGATGGTTGCCAGAGGGGAGAGGAGTTGGGGGACTGGGTGAAAAGGGTGAAGGGGGTAAGCACAGATTGGCCCTAACCGGTTTGGCTCAGTGGCTAGAGCTGAGGGTCCCAGGTTTGATTCTGGTCAAGGGCATGTACCTTGGTTGCGGGCATATCCCCAGCAGGGGGTGTGCAGGAGGCAGCTGATCAATGTTTCTCTCTCATCGATGTTTCTAACTCTCTATCCCTCTCCCTTCCTCTCTGTAAAAAATCAATTATAATATATATATATATATATATATATATATATATATATATATATATATATATATATATATATATATATATATATATAGTACAGATTGGAAGTTGTAAAGTACAACTTAGGGAATATACTCAATAATATTGTAATAACTATGTATGGTGCCAAGTGGGTACTGGAAATATCAGGGGGAACTCTATATAGAGTATATTATTGGCTAACCACTAAGCTGTACACCTAAAATTGATACAAAATAACATGAAATGTAAACTCTACTTGAAAAGTAAAATTTAAATTAAAAAAAAGAGTTAACACTTAACTGAGCAATTTAATTTTTCTTCCACCTTTGGGGTAGGTTACTACTTATTATCCCCATTTTTCAGATGAGGAAAACTGAGACCAGGAGAAGTTAAGTAACTTGCCCAAGCAATAAGTGGTGAACTGGGACTCAAACTCCATATTGGTCTAGCTCCATGGACCACTCTTTTTCACCATCACATTTTACTGTTAGGAAAGACAATCCCACAAAGCAATGAGGACAAATGTCGAAACTCAGAAAAATGACTACTTCCCATAAAGCTGGGCTCACTTGTGCTACTGCCCAGTAGAAAAGGACTCACGAGTCACAGGGAATCACAAGTCAGCAATGTTATTTTCCCACAATACTTACCTCTTTGATTCGCTTAACCAAAGCATTCTGATCAAAAGCAACGGCCTCTGCACACTGATGGAGGTGATCCTGATATCGGAGGCAGAGCTGCAACACCTGCTGAGAATCCAATTTCTCCAATTTGGTATTTGTTGGGGAAGTCTGGCCACTCAATAGCCCTTCAAAGCAGAAAAAAAGAATGAAATCAAATGAAATGCAAGTTACTGTTAATAAACTTATGAATAAAGTAGCTTAATAGTAAGTTTACTAAAGACTGGGTAAGAGACCTAAATTTAATGGTGCATCTTTTGTTATATGCTAATGACAATCACAGCAACTATCATTTATGGAGCATCTACTATGTGCCAAGCACTGGCCAAGTGCTTCCTGTGCATTATTATATACTCTTAATCACCATGGAAGACAAAGTATTGTTAGCTCCAATTTACAGATGAGGAGTCCAAGACACAGAGAGGTTAAGTAACTTCCCTAAAGTCACAGAGCTAGTGAGTGGTTTCTCCAAGACAGAACTCCTGACTTTATGACACTACTTCAAAGTATTAGGAATATAAATCCCTTCTTGATTGAAAACTTTGGAAGATGTATTTACTTAATTCCTTTTAATAATTCAAATGGTTTTCTGAGAAACTGAAAAAAAGAAATAAAATGGATAAGGAAGTTGTTAGGAGGAGATGTAAAATGAAAAAATTTAAAAAGTGAACAGAGTATCAGCTGACACAACCATAAACCCCATTCTTCACTTTTTCTTCCAACAAAAGTTTAGTTGTCTAACTACTAAATTCTCTTACATTTGCATAGGACATTCTATTTTCAAAGCTTTTCATATAGAATTATCTCACTTTTCTTTAAGGTATCTACAGAACAGGGCAATTATTAGCATTTATAGAAGAAGAAATCAATAAAAGAGGCTAACTGACTTGCCTATGGTCACACAGCAAAATCCTGACTAGAATGCAAGTCCACCAACTTTTGGCCAAACACATTCTGGTAATCACACATTTTTTGTTGTTAGGACTCCATTACCTTCTCAAGAATTATTGAGGACCCCAAAGAGCTGTGGTTTATGTAGTTTATATCAATATTCACCAATTAAAAATTAAGCTGAGAAAATTCTGAAATATTTATTAAATCATTTAAAAATAACAATAACTTCATTGAATGTTAACAACAAAAAAATATTTTAAGAAAAAAGAATTCTATTTTCCAAAACAAAAAAGTGAGAAAAGTGGCACTTGTTTATATTTTTCTACGTCTTTTTAATGTCTGGCTTAATAGAATACAGCTGGAGTTTTGTACCCACTTCTATGTTGAATGTGTTGCTCTTTCACATCACGTCACCTCTGGAAAACTCTATTGCACACTTGTAAGAGAATGAGAGTAATTAGCAAATGTCTAAATATTACTGTGAAAACTCCCCAGGAGGGTCCTGGGGACCTCAGGGATTCCCCCCACCACACTCTGAGAAGCACTATCCTAGATCATGCTCTACCTCATATCAGAGCCAATGATACAGCAAGAGGTACACCAAAATAAACATGACTACAGGGTACATGCCGGGCATGATGAGGGTGGACCTACCCATAGCAAAAGTCATCTTGGGAACCCTTCCTCATTCCTGCCCCCAACCACCAATCAAGGTAACATCTTGAAAAACTACAATACAATATCACAACCAGGATACTGACAATGATACAATCTACTGGTCTTATTCAGATGTCTCCATTTTACTTACACTCATTTGTGTATGTGTGTGTGCATGTGCGGACGCACCGGTGTATTCAGTTCTATACAATTTTTTCACACGCAGGGTCATGTGTCCACCATCACCGTCAGATACTGAGCCATTCTATCACACAAGGGTTTCTTGTGTTGCTTCTTATAACCACATCTACCTCTCTCTCATCCATAACGACATCCACCTCTCTCTTATCCTTGCTAGGGGAGCATCCTTAACCCCAGCAAACACTAATCTGTTCACTATTTCTAAAACTTTGTCATTTGAAAAATGTTTTATACATGGAATACAATATGTAACCTTTGGGGACTGACTTTTTTTTCACCTAACAAAATACATTAGAGCAGGGGTCCTCAAACTTTTTAAACAGGGGGCCAGTTCACTGTCCCTCAGACCGTTGGAGGGCCGGACTACAGTTTTAAAAAAACTATGAACAAATTCCTATGCACACTGCACATATCTTATTTTGAAGTAAAAAAACAAAATGGCAAAAACACCCGCATGTGGCCCGCGGGCCGTAGTTTGAGGACGCCTGCATTAGAGATTCATCCAAGTTGTCACGTATTGTCGATAGCTTGTTCCTTTCTATTTTTGAGTAGTACTCTGTGGCATGTATGTACCAGAGCTTGTTTAACCATTCACTCACTGAAGGACATTTGAGCTGTTTCCAGTTTAGGGCTGTTACAAAACTGCTATAAACAGTTGTGTATAGGTTTATGTGTAAACATACGTTTTCATATCTCTGGTATGAATGCCCAAGAGAGCAATTTCTGCGCTGTATGGTAACTGCATGTTTAGTTTTACAAGAAACTGCCAAACAGTTTTCTAAAGTGCCTCTAATCAAGGAGATGGGATTTTTTTTTTCAGAGCACTGAAATCTCCTAACATAAATATCAATTATCTCCTATAACTGACAAAGAACACAGTCCCAGAAACAGACTTGGGAGGGAAGATACCAAAAGCTTTTTGCTGTCAATCCAAGACTGAAGTAGGAAAAGAGTGAGGATGCACCATGCAAAGAGGAATGATTTTGTGCCATCAATAGAAGGCCAGGACAATGCAGAGGCCATAAGGAAAACAATGATAAATTCAACAATATAAAAATCAAGATTCCGCATGGCAAAAACAGGTTAAAAAGTACACCAAAATACCTGGGAAGAATATTTGCAACTCAATCACAAATGGTAAGCTTCCTCTTATATGTAGAGCTCCTAGAATTGGCAAGCAAAAAATCAGCCAAACATAGACAGACAAGGGACATGAAAAGGCATTTCACAGAAAAGGATATACCAATGCCTCAACTATAAGAAAATATGCATAACCTTATTCATCATAAGAAAAATAGAAATTAAAACTTTATTGCTAGCCCATTTTTCACCCACCAAATTGGTAAAAGTCCAAAGTATGATAAAAACTCCAAAGGTGGAACTATGAGGAAATAGGCATTGCTGATTCATATGTAAGTCATTAATACCTCCATGGAGGGCAACTTGACATGGATATCAAAATTACAAATGCATAAAGCCTTTGATAGAATAATTTCACTACTAGGAATTTACATGTACATTAGCATGCGTGTTAAATGATGTAAAAAATATGTATAAGATTATTCATTGCAACAGTGATTATAATAGCAAAATATGAACAAACATCTCAATGTCCATCAATGGGGAGTTTGTTAATTAAACCATGATGCAGCCATAAGTAAGAAATATGATCATAGAAAAGAATGAGGAAGCTCTGTATGTATTCATATAGAAAAATCTCCATAAGATATTAAGTAATAAAAGAAAGGTATATAGGATAATGTATATAGCATGCTACCATGTGTAAAAGGGGAGGGACAATAAAATAAAAATATATATTCATTTTCGCTTATATTTACATAAAGAAACTTAACCTTTTGCACTCGGATGTCGAGTGTGACTCGACACGGTTAGCATCGGTAGCAGCTCGTATGTCGAATTGTATTGAATGTATCAATAATTTGAAATATAAAAAAATCCAGATAAATAAGTTTGTATGAAAAGAAACTCCAGTTTTTTATTCTACTGCCACGCTTTGTAAAATCTGGGATATTTAAAAAATTAAATCCTGAGTAGAATAAAGGAATTGAGAAAAAAGCAAGCGAGTGCAAAGGGTTAAATGACAAGAATTAGTTGGAAAACGGGGAGCTGGAGAGAGACATTCATATGAATGTAGTTCCCTTTCAAATACTTTTAAACATTCATTTTAACAAAACACAGTCAAGGTCTTTCCCATCTATTAAGAATGTCTTCTTCACTCGTCCCTGGACCCGGGTGAGGCTGTGTCCCTGGGCCCGGGTGAGGCCACGCGCCCCTGGGTCCAGGTGAGGCCTTGCGCCCCTGGACCTGGGTGAGGCTGGGTCCCTGGGCCCGGGTGAGGCCACGCGCCCCTGGGTCCGGGTGAGACCACGCGCCACTGGACCCAGATGAGGCTGGGTCCCTGGGGCCGGGTGAGGCCATGTGCCCCTGGGTCCAGGTGAGGCCTTGCGCCCCTGGGTACGGGTGAAGCCGGATCCTGGGTCCGGGTGAGGCCGTGTGCCCCTGGATCCATCCGGGTGAGGCTGGGTCCCGGGCCCGGGTGAGGCCACGCGCCCCTTGGGTCTGGGTGAGGCCACGTGCCCCTGAGTCTGGGTGAAGCCGTGCCCCTGGGTCCGGCCGAGACCAAACCAGAGGGAGTCGGACCTCCGTTACCACCATTTGTCCACCATCCAGAGCTGAGGGGTCAGTGCTGACATGTACACATAAGGAACTGGTGGACATTGAAATTGGGTCTCAAAAGAACTGTTGGTCCAGAAAGAAACTCACTACAGACTGATTCATTTGCCTGTCAGCATAACTATTATTGCTCGTCTCACATTCAGTTCTTATAAGTATATATCTAGTGACATATGATCTCGCTCATCTAGGGGAAATGATGAACAACATAGACTGAGGAACAAGAACAGAACCAGAAACAAGGAGGCATCGATCGGACTATAGGGCCTCAGAGGGAGGATAGGGGAGGGTGGGGGGAGGGGGGAGAGATCAACCAAAGGACTTGTGTGCATGCATATGAGCCTATCCAACGGTTAAGTTCAACAGGGGGTTGGGGCATCTGTGGGGAGGGGTGTGGGATGGGAATGGGGGGATGAGGACAAATATGTGACACCTTAATCAATAAAGAAATTAAAAAAAAAAAAAAGAATGTCTTCTTAGTCAACTTTCCCTTCTTCCCTCACTCAGTTATCCCCAACTCTGTAAGTCAAAACCAGTTCCTATCTTCCAAGGTTTATATGTATGAATACACCTTAAAACAGTATCTTCTCCAAGGCAATTAAAAGTCTCATAACAAACTGTGAGCTGGTAGAACAGGGACCATGTTTTACTTACTTTTTATCTCTTGTGTCTAACAGACAGCATCTGGTTCATAAAAGGTTCTCAGATTCGGTTAACCAGTTAACTGCCACGATATTTTGAATTTAATTAAAAAAGGTCCACTGCCAGCGTCTATAGACACTTATGGCGTAAAAATGGTACGCCATTTAAGAGGATGCAGTTCTAATGCTGGAATTCCAGGAAAGAGTGAGTTGAGGAAGACTTTAGGAGGAAAAAAGGCTTTTCAGGGTCCCTACTCCGTATTCTCTATATACACGTAAGAGTGAGGCCTGGTCTCAGTCTGAATCTGCTCTTCCCAAGTGAGTGAGGAAATATCCAGTGCTTGAGATTACTCCTGGGAGCCTGTACTGCAGAATGGGAGGAGAAAAGCCACAGGGACAGCCCAAGCTTCCAGGGGGCTGAAGCAGAGGACCCAGAACCCAGCGTTAGCTGCCAAAACAAAACCCTTACTCTTCCTCTTTTAAAAAATATAGGGGGATGGTGGGTTTTAAGAAAGCTGCCAAGTCTAGAAGGTACACCAGGGTGATCAAGTTAAGCTGCCCAGTGATCGATGCTTCTTCTCTCTCATATCAATAATTCTTTCTCCCTCTTCTCCCTTTCCCTTCCCCTCTCTCTCTCCCTTTCTCTTTTTCTAAAAAAAAAAAAGAAAAAGAAAAAAAAATCAATAAAAACATTTCTTTGGGTGAGGATTTTTTAAAAAAAATTTAAGACTTTATCATGTCTATTTCATCTTTTTCTATTTTTTTCTTTTCCTGAGCCAATTAAAAATTATAGACATCATGAATTTCACTCCTAACACACTATTCTTCCATATATTTATGGTTAGTCTTCCATGTTAAATAAACGTTTCTAAATCATGTTTTCCTTACTACGCTAGGGAATAGGGCCATTACCCTCCATTTTCTAATTCTTCTTTAGCTTAAAACAGTGATGTACAACAAAGTAGATGTTTATTAAGTAAAAAACCTGATTTAATAGATTGCATATATTAAGAGTTGGGTTTGCAAATGGTGAAAACTGGAGACATTTCCCAAGACCCCGTTGAAACCACTTTGTTTGTACAGGAATAGACAGTGGGCTCCAGGGAAGGGTGAGGACTAGGACCGGCTATTACACAGATCAGCAAACTACCGTGTGCACCCACCTCAAAGTGTTGAGGGGAAAAAATCATCAGGGTTAGAAATTTGGAAAATATTTTGCTGAGCAATCTTTTTCTTTCTGAAATGTCGGGTAGAGGAAAAATGTTTTTCTGAAATATAGTCAAAAGCCATATGGGTATTAACCTGGGTTTTTACCCAACTGAATTCCTTGACTTTTAGAGGCTTAGTCACTTACAGGACTAGAAATGAGTATTATGAGTAGTGGGGCCCATATGAGAGGAACAGTATTACAAGTTCCATTTCCTACCACAGAATACAGAAAGCAGAATCTATGTAACTTTGTGAAAGTATAATTAAGCAACAGATTATGAGAAAAGAAAATCCCCCTAAAACTAATAAGGAATTTTAAAAAAACATACACTGAATGGCCAGATTATTATGATCTCTGAATGCATAATAATCTGGCCACTCAGTGTATATCCTATATAATAAAAGGCTAATATGCAAATTGTCCCCTCGACCAGGAGTTCGACCAGCAGGCAGGCTGGCCAACCGCCCATGTCCCCTCCCTCTGGCCAGGCTGGCCGGACCCCACCCATGCACGAATTCTTGCACTGGGCCTCATATATATATATATATATATGTATATGTATATGTATATATGTATGTACATATACACATACACACACACACACACACACACACATATATGTACACACAAACACATGTATACACACACACACACACACACACACACACACTGAGTGGCCAGATTATTATATGTTCAGAGATCATAATAATCTGGCCACTCAGTGTATATATCTTTGATTTCAGAGGAGAAGGGAGAGGGGGAGAGAGATGGAAACATCAATGATGAGAGAGAACCACTGATGAGCTGCCTCCTGCATGCCCCCCACTGGGGATCGAGCCGAAACCCGGGCACGTGTCCTGATTGGGAATGGAATTGTGACCTCCTGGTTCATAGGTTCACGCACAACCACTGGGCCACACCAGCCAGACTAATAAGGGATTTTTTACTCAACTATTCATGGTATATTTCAAAGATTAAAAAAAAAAATCACAGAAACCTGTGTGTTGTTTAAATCTAGTTCTCAAAGGCATTCCCTCCACTTATCTTAAAGAAAGGGGAAAGTCTAAAACCATCTGCTCAACTTGGGCAGGATCTTATGATATGTGTTAGTGCTCAATTCCTTTGGGGCATTTAGAAAGGGTGCCCTCCATGACTGGTTCCCTTAGGGACTTGTATCTCTATTCAGTCACATCAGAGGAGCAACAATCTCACCCGAGAGAAGGAGCCACTCAGAATGGCTATCATTATTGTTTTGGTTAAACTATTTGGGAGAAGAAACTGCAAGTAGAGACAAGTTCAATATAGCATGCCAACTCACCAAATGTTTTGTGTGGATAAAAACAATGCTCCCAGGATCTCCCTCCTAACAGTTTCCTAAAACCACCAGAGGGCTGATGTAGCTCAGCAGTTGAGTGTTGACCCATGAACCAGGAGATTGGGCTTTGATTCCTGGTCAAGGGACACGCCCAGGTTTTAGGCTCAATCCCCAGTGCGGGGCATGCAGGAGGCAGATGATCAATGATTCTCTTTCATCACTGATGTTTCTCTCTCTCTCTGAAATCAAGAAAAATGTATTTTAAAATAAATAAAACCACCAGAGGGCCAAAAAAGAACTGTCTCATTGATGCTACAGACTGAATGTCTGTGCTTCCCTCCAAATTCATATGTTGAAAATGGCATGGTATGAGGAGGCAGGGCTTTATTATTTTTTTGGGGGGGGGAGTGATTAAGTTTGAGGGTAGAATTAGTAATATTCTAAAAGAAACCCCAGAGAACTCACTTGTCCTTCTAGCATGTGGGGACTTAGCAAAAAGAAGGCCGTCTCTGAATCAGGAAGCAGCCCTCACCAGACACCGAATCAGCTACCACCTTGATCTTGAACTTCCCAGCCTCCAGAACTGTGAGAAACAAATTTCTGTTGTTTATGAGGCACCCAGTCTACCGTTATTTTGTTATAGAAACCTGAGCAGACTAAGACAGGGGAAAATCTGAATTCGGCCCCTTTATTTATTAGCTGCATGAATTTGGACCATGTACCTTATATCTCTGAGCCTCAATTTTCTCATATGTAAAACTTGTACAATGAAAACTCTAAAACACGGCTGAAAGGAATTGAAGACAAATAAATGGAAATAGAACTCATGTTTCATGAACTGGAAAATAATACTCTGAAGATATCAACTATCCAAAGTGATCTACATATTCAATGCAACCCCTATCAAAATTCTAATGACTTTTTTTTGCAGAAATAGAAAAACCCATTCTAATATTCATATGGAATCTCAAAAGACTCCCAATAGTCAAAACAATCTTAAAAAAGATCAAAGATGAAAGATTCAGACTTCCTGATTTCAAAACTTACTACAAAGTTACAGTAATCAAAAGAGTGTGGTACTGGCATAAAGAAAGACATATATATCATTACTAGAGGCCCGGTGCACGAAATTCGTGCACGGGGGCGGGGATATCCGTCAGCCCAGCCTGCACCCTCTCCAATCTGGGACCCCTAGAGAGATGTCCGACTGCCCATTTAGGCCTGATCCAGGACTGCTGGCTCCCAACTGCTCGCCTGCCTACCTTCCTGATTGCCCCTAACTGCTTCTGCCTGCCAGCCTGATCACCCCCTAACCACTCCCCTGACAGCCTGATTGATGCCTAACTAATCCCCTGCCAGCTTGTTTGCCCCTAACTGCCCTCCCCTGCAGGCCTGGTCACCCCTAACTGCCCTCCCCTGCAGGCCTGGTCACCCCTAACTACCCTATCCTGCAGGCCTGGTCCCCCCCAACTGCTCTCTCCTGCAAGCCTGGGTCCCCCCCAAGTTCCCTTCCCTGCAGGCCCAGTCACCCCCAACTTCCCTCCTCTGCTAGCCTGGTCACTCCTAACTGTCCTCCCCTGCAGGCTTGATCGCCCCCAACTGTCCTCCCTTGCAGGCCTGGTCCCTCCCAACTGCCCTCCCCTGCTGGCCATCTTGTGGCAACCATCTTGTGTCCACATGTGGGCAGGATCTTTGACCACATAGGGGCAGCCATCTTGTGTGTTGGAGTGATGGTCAATCTGCATATTACTCTTTTATTAGATAGGATTACTAATTCTACCCTCATAGAATAGAAATAAATAATAAATAAATCCTCATATACATAGTCAAAATATTTCCTATAAGGGACCATTCAATGGTAGAAAGGATAGTCTTTCAATAACTGGTGCTAAGAAAAGTGGAATTCACATACAAAAGAATGAAGCTGAACTCTTAGATCTAATACCACATATAAAAATGAACTCAAAATGTACCAAAGACCTAAAACTATAAATCTGTTAGAAGAAAACATAGGGCAAAAGCTTCTAGATAAAGGAAGAAAGGTTGTTGGGAGCACCAAAGGATCCTTCCCTTTTTAAAATAATTTGCTTTAAAACTGAATGTGTTCTTTTAAAAATTGGCATATAACACATGATTCTACTTCAAGTAGTTTGAAGTATACACAACTTCTCAGAAATACAGACTTTGCAAGGCACAGCAAGACTGACTATAAAAGAGGGAAGGGTATCCTTTATAGAGTCAACAGCAATCACATTGGGGAGCTGTTTTTTGTTTGTTTGTTTTTCAGAAAGATGAATCAAAGATTCACTTTAATTGAAAACAAAAGACATACTAAGAAAAAGATGGAACAAAAAAGAAATCTGAAATATTAATGCCAAGACTTTCTTGCTCAATGGAGTCACCCTTCTTACAGGTGCTAACTCCTGGCTTCCTTGAAGGATTACATACCCTACACTCAAAAAACACAGGATTATTTACACTGGAAAAAAACACCTTGATCAAGTGAAAATTCTCAATTACTGGTAGCTTAAAATGCTGAGGCAATACTATTAATTTATAACAGAGCTAATCTGTAAGAACAAGATCAATTTTAGAGAAAAAACACATTATTTTTCCACACATGATGTCTACTAGTAAGGAAAACCTCATTTTCTATTCATATTATATATAATCAATAGGAAATATAAAATGTGTTTTCTGTACAGAGAGAGTTGAGACTCAAGGAGTTGGCAATAAAGCCAAGTGTCATATGAGAGCCTAGCTGCCTATTATACCGAGAAGCTGAAGAACCAAAATCCTTTTTTCCCACCTGCCCTGCAGCTAGTATATAAGCACAAGGTAGAAGTTCCAGTCTATACACACCCAACCCAGACTCGAAACGGGGAGCAATGTTGCACAATAGGGACCTTCCACAATGACATTCTCTGGTGATAGCACTTTCCAGAAAAACATTCTGAGGCAGCGATAGAAGCAGAACCAGGAACAACGTCCAGTCACCACTCCCAACTAGCACTGTTTGTGGTGCAAGGCATGTCAAGTTCTTGGTAATGGCAGCAGTAGTGACCTCAGTGGGTCAGCTCTGTGGCATAAATTTGGCCATTATGCTTGGGTAGGTAGCCCAAAACCTGATTCTAGAATTCTTCAATAACATTTAACCTCAATGTCTCTACCAGTAAAAGAGGGGTAATAGTATATACCTTGAAGGTAGCTAAAAGGATTAGATAAAATAATATACAGTGTGGGGGGGAAAGTAGGTTTACAGTTGTGAGTACATGAAACACATTTATTATTATTTTTTAATTATTGTATTATTTTCCATTTGAACAACTATAATCCTACTTTTGCCCCATGTTGTATGTTAAGGCCTTTTATAAACAACTAGAGGCCCGGGGCACGAAATTCATGCGGGGGGTGGGGGGAAGTCCCTCAACCCAGCCTGCACCCTCTCGCAATCTGGGACATCCCTCTCACAATCCAGGACCACTGGCTCCTAACCACTCACCTGCCTGCCTGCCTGATTGCCCCTAACCACTCACCTGCCTGCCTGATTGCCCCTAACCGCCTATGCCTTGGCCCCCGCCACCACGGCTTCATCAGGAAGGACATCCGGAATGACGTCTGGAAGGTCGTTCAGCTGTCTGGTCTAATTAGCATATTATCCTTTTACTATTATAGATAAGCTACATCCTATCTAATAAAAGAGAAACATGCAAATTGGCTGTACCTCTGCTACGCCCACAAGCCACACCCACCAGTCAATCAGGAGCGAGTATGAAAATTAACCCAAACAAGATGGCGGCCGCCACGGACCTGGAGCAAGCAGGAGGCTTGGGTTGCCCCTGGCGATGAAGGAAGCCAAGCTTCCCGCCCGCCCTGGCCTGCCCTGGCCTCCGTTCAAGGCTACAAAGTTTCAATTATAGAAGATAAATAAATCCCAACAAAGATGGTGGCAGCCATGGAGCTGGAGCAAGCAGGAAGCTTGGCTTGCCCCCGGCAATGGAGGAAGCCAAGCTTCCCGCCGCCCTGGCCTGCCCTGGCCTCCACTCAAGGCTACAAAGTTTCAATTATAGAAGATAAATAAATCCCAGATACCTGCTTCCAGCCTGCCCTGGCCTATGCTTGGGTCGCCAGGGGGCATGGTTGGCCTGCAAACCACCACAGGCCCCTCACCCAGGCCACCCCATGCCCCAAAAGAACCCCCACTCTGATCCGGGACACCCTTCAGGGAAAACCAGCCAGCCCCCACCCGTGCACCAGGCCTCTATCCTATCGAATAAAAGAGTAATATGCAAATTGACTGTCACTCCAACACACAAGATGGCTGCCCCCATGGGGTCAAAGATGGCTGTCCCCATGTGGACACAAGATGGCTGCCACAAGATGGCCAGCAGAGGAGGGCAGTTGGGAGGGACCAGGCCTGCAAAGGAGGGAAGTTGTGGGCGATCAGGCCAGCAGGGGAGAGCAGTTAGGGGTGGCCAGGCCTGCAGTGGAGGGACCAGGCCTGCAGGGGAGGGCAGTTTGGGGGGACAGGGCCTACAGGGGAGGAGAGTTGGTGGGGGGTTGGGGGGAGAACCAGACCAGCAGGGGAAAGCAGTTAGGGGTGATGAGGCTGGCAGGGGAGGGCAGTTACGGGTGACCGGGTCGGCAGGGGAGGGCAGTTAGGGGCAACTGGGCTGGCTGGGGAGCAGTTAGGCATCAATCAGGCTGGCAGGGGAGTGGTTAGGGGGTGATCAGGCTGGCAGGCAGAAGAGGTTAGGGGCAATCAGGAAGGCAGGCAGGCGAGCAGTTGGCAGCCAGCAGTCCTGGATTGTGAGAGGGATGTCCGACTGGGACCAGGCATCCTACCGGGCAGTCAGACATCCTACCGGGATCGGGCCTAAATGGGCAGTCGGACATCCCTTGAGGGGTCCCAGATTGGAGAGGGTGCAGGCTGGGCTGAGGGACACACACTCCCATGCATGAATTTCGTGCACTGGGCCTCTAGTATTATTATAATTTACTAGAATTTAACTGCTGTCAGTCACTATATAAAGCATTTATTTTACATTTCATGAGTAAGAGAAACAACAGCTACATTAATAATGGCACTCTCTTAGCCAAGCACGGTGCTAAGCATATTATATATTTTACCTATTTCTTAGGATGACCCTAGGAAACATTTTCTTATCCCCTATACTTAGTAAGTAAAGTAATACAGTAATAATAATAATCACGACAACAAAACACAGTAATTGAAATAAGTGCTAGAATTAAAAGAAAAATACTATAAATTAATGATTTTTGGTAACAAATATTACTGTAATTGAAGGAGATAATACAGTAGCCTAAACATGAGAGCTCTGGAATTGCCAATTCTTAAAATTCTATGGTGCATAATTTGGCAACTTACTTGAGGAATTAATTTAAAATACAACTTTCCTCTTAATTTATGCTTAAGATAATTTTTGCTTATTTGAGATTTGGTTTGGAATCTAAATGTTTCCAATAGCAACATAACTCATTTATAACTAAATCTTACTCTTTATGGGCTGTATCTCTGGAGCACACTTGGTTAAAAGTTCATTTATGGGATTTACCAGAGCATCGTTTTTGTGTACTATTTTTGACATTCTTCTCTCTCTCCAGTTACCTGGTAAGGTCCTTGAGTAAAGAAA
The DNA here is from genome assembly GCF_027574615.1 of Eptesicus fuscus. Classification (NCBI taxonomy): domain Eukaryota; kingdom Metazoa; phylum Chordata; class Mammalia; order Chiroptera; family Vespertilionidae; genus Eptesicus; species Eptesicus fuscus. Next base: position 83,919,740 of record NC_072479.1, read on the forward strand.
TCATGTCTTTTTATCTCTGAAACACCCAAGGCACATAGTGCCTTATGAGCGTACACAAAGTAGATCTCCACAGATATCTGCTATTTCATATACTGAGGAATGCTTGTATTTGAATAGAGTTCTGCAAACATACAATTGGTGCCCCCTTGGGCCTTGCTAAAGGTCCCTAAATTCTGAAGGCTCAAGTGCCTGGTTACTCCATTCCATTTCCTGCAAGCAAAGTTCTGATTTAAATTTATTTCTCACCAGAGCAAGAGACACATTCTGTTCATATCTCTCCAAAGAAATGAACTCATTCCCGCATCTAAAGTAAATTTACGTCACCCATATATGAAGATATGGGCTCTTCTTGTGCAAATCCCTTGACTGCAGCCTTTTGAAAATTCAGCAAAGGCAGTTATGTGGAACTACAAGATAAAAGTGATACCAAAGGTCAACAAAACCAAGGATTAAACTTTGTTCCTTTCCCTAGCAACTATGTGAAAATGTACACACCATATATCCATCCCATCATCACTTTGTCAAAATGTGATTGATCTAGAGTAATTAAATCATATATTCAGCAAGTCCACGCCTTGGTTCCTTGAACCCTGATCTCAAGTTCACTGAGATAACATATCTGAATCCCAATGTGACCATAAACACAAAGATCCTATCACAGGGCTAACAGAGCTGGTTTCCACATTCCAAGTCCATCAAGCATGTGCGTCACTGCCTTTGTTGTAGAAGATACTCGAGTTATAAAAATTCAAACTTTCCCCACTATCCCTAAAGCACACAGCTGTGAAAACATCCTCCTTTATGAAACACATCAGTTGATAATATTCAGGAAAAAAATTATGTAATTATTTGTTACTCTTTTCTCATTCTGTGCTTTAGTTTCTCCAGAAACAGGAAAGAGCACCACAGGGAACAAGGGAGAGATGGGCAATCGTAGGAAGAAAATCCTTGGTGTCCAAAACCAAGGGAGAGGAGCTGGGATTGTTAAAGAGAAGCAAGCAGAAGCAATAAACTTCCAATAATGACACACACACACTACCAATATGATACACTGAGTAACCCAACGATTTTCAATCGGTGTGCCACAAGAATTTTTAAAACATGCAATACCTGACTATTTAGTCAGGAGCACTGACCTCTTTTCCCTTAGATTGTCAAATAAAAACATGACAACAACCAACACAACAATAGCCATCTGGTGTGGATGCCCTGTCTTGAACCATAAATATATAGGTCACATAATAGAGTTGCATCTTATTGGTCATATCACATAATAAGGTTGCATCTAATTGGTTAATTCCACATACCAGAAATTCTTTATACAACTATAGGCACCTGATTTTTTTTTTTTCCCGAGAGGAAGGGAGAGGGAGAGGGAGAGATAGAAACATCAATGATGAGAGAGAATCATTGATTGGTTGCTTCCTGCATGCCCCCTACTGGGGATCGAGCCTGCAACCCAGGCATGTGCCCTTGACTGGAATCAAACCTGGGACCTTTCATCCTCAGGCCGACACTTTATCAACTGAGCCAGACCAGCTAGGGCGGCACCTGATTTTTTAAAAAGTCAATTTGGAGCAAAAAGAGTAGATACTATTTTTTTTTTGTAAATTAATAAAAATTATACCAATTTTTCTGTCAGATTGGCAAAAAATATATTTTTTGGTGTGCTGTAGAATTTTATTAATTAGTTTATGTGTGCCATGAGATAAAAAAAGGTTGAAAAATCACTGGGGTAACCCAAATACACAAACACTTTTAGAACAGAAATATGTCTGATTTTATGACACTAATATAAGTAAGTTAGGGAGACAGACTTACAAACTGGTTAAATATGCATGTTTTAGAATTAGGCCTGGATATAAATGCTGTCTCTACCTTCAGAGCCATGTAACAGGAAAGGTCTTTAAACCTATCTGAACTTCGGCATCGCCAATCTGCCAAATGAGGAAAATTTATACACAGGTTAAAGGAGATAATATAATACCTTTGTGCTTAGAAAAAAGGAGAAAAGAGAAAGGAGGAAGGAGGAAAAAGGAAGAAAAAGGAGGGGGAGGAGGAAAGACTGGAAGAAAGAAAGAAGGATAAAGGTGGTTGTTATTATATATTATTAGTGGAAAAGTGGGATTGTGTATACCAAAACCACTGCCTACATGCAACTTCTAAGAAAAAAATAATAGAATGAGGAGTATATAAAAGCACTCTGGAACTTTTCTGTCTACCAAGTATTAAAATATGTGGAAAGTTTTACTATCCAACCTATGTTCACATATATAATTTTCACTGTAAAGACAAGATAAAGCTAAATTATACCTTGGAAGGAAACAAAACTAAAAGTAGGTCAAACAAATATGTGTTTTCATGTTAATTGTAATTGAAACTAGTAGGTAAATATATAAAGGTGAAATATTTCAGAATTATTTTTAGGAAGCCGTTCATTAAAAAACAAATTAAACAATAAGTGAAAGTTATAGCAAGTCAAATTTGGGCTTAAGTGAAGGCACCACATTCAACTAATCAAAGCTATCCAATAAAGGAGCAGATTGCCTTGTATGACAGTGAGCTGCTTGGGATTATATGTTCAGCAAGTCATGGCTAGTAGTCTACCTACTTGATGAGATACTCTACACTAAATACATTCGATTCCAGAACTCTACAAGAAGTAAATTGTATGATAAAACTTCAAAGTCCCTTCCAATTCTAAAATTTTATATTTGAACACTACAATGCACAGCTAACTCTCTGGTATCAATGTTAGGGTAGAGTTCACCTCTAACTTATTCTATTTAATAAAGAGGGAATATGCTAATTGACCATCATGCCCTCACAAAGATGGCGGCACCCACAGCCAATAAGGAGGGAATATTCTAATTGACTGCCATGCCCTCAAAGATAGCAGCGCCCACAGCCACAAGATAGCGGCGCCCAGTCCCCTCCATCCTACAGGGGCGGCAGGCACGCACAGCAAGGCCAGGCCCACCCCCAGGCAGGTCCAGCCATGCCGCGTGCCTGCCTCTGGAGTCCCCCAGTCCTCTTAGCCCCCAAGCCACCCAGGGCCAGCCCAAGGTGCAGGCAAGCCTCAGATGGCAGCTGCCCAGCCGCCCAGGGCTGCCTGAGGCTCAGGTAACCAGGGCTGGCTAAGGCTTGCGCTGCTGGCAGTGGCAGCAGCAGAGGTGTGATGATGGCATCGCCCTCCCCTGATCGCCGGGTTGCCCCTTGTCCCTGAGGGCTCCCGGACTGTAAGAGGGGGCAGGCCGGGCTGAGGGACCCCCTTCCAGTGCATAAATTTTCATGCACCAGGCCTCTAGTCTATATATATAAAAGCCTAAGCAACTGGCCAACCGGCCAACTGCCGGTAGCTATGATATGCACTGATCACCAGGGGGCAGACACTCAGCACAGGAGTGGAAACCACAGGCATGAAAATATGAAACAGACTGATGAATCTCAGAGGGAAGGTGGGAGGGGGAAGGGCAGGAGGAGATTAACCAAAGATGTTATATGCATACTAGAGGCCCGGTGCATGGATTCGTACACCGGTGAGGTTCCTTGGCCTGGCCTGTGGGGATCAGGCTGAAACAAGCTCTCCGACATCCCCCGAGGGGTCCCAGATTGCAAGAGGGCACATGCCAGGCCAAGGGACCCCACCAGTGCATGAATCTGTGCACTGGGCCTCTAGTCCTTAATAAAAGAAGAGTATCAAATTCAGTTAAGAGTCGGACTTGTCACTCAATTCAAACATGTGAGAAACTGAGTTAATGGATCTCATGACCCTCAAAACCAATTTTATTTTCTCCTGACTGCATTTTTTCCTCCTTGGTTGCCTTGACTATAATCTATTCATTCTAATTCCATAAATATTTACTGAACTCTTCTAGAAATCTATCCAAAAGAAACAAACTGAAACTCAAAAGATTTATATACCAAGACTGTTTACTTCAGTATTATTTTAGTATCAAAAACATCCTCCAAGGGGAAAATGATTCTATAACTATGCAACTATAACACATTTATTCAAAGAAATGTTATGCAGCTTTTAACATGGTGTTTTCAAATAATATTCAATGATCTAAGAAATGCAACACTATAATTTTAAGTGAAATGTGATATAAAAGATAAATTCAGCATGATTCTAATTGTAAAGTACATGTATTCATATATGTGCTTAACCTAGAAGAAAATACACAGCAAAATGTTAACAATGGCTATGTCTAGGTGATGGGAATTTTAATATCTTTTTTTAAAACTCTGCTTTCCAAATTATCTAAAATAATTGCATCATCACTCTGTGGTCATAAAAAAGAAACATTATTTTAAAAATATATATATGAGCAAGAAAAGCTATGTTATAGACATCTTGGATTTGTAACTCTGAAAGTTAAAACAATTTATTTAAAAGGAGGAAGCCTGGTATAAAAAAATAAGTTTGCATATGATCCTACATTTGAGATAGTTGCTAAGCATGGTGCTGTCCTTAAATTAATGAGTAAACAAAGAACAGCTGGGACAATATCCAGTTTTATTGAGGATGTAGAATAACAAGAACAGCTAGTGAGGATATATATCAGCATGAGCACTTTGAAGAGTAATTTGACTGCATCTAGTAAAACTGAAAATATATGTGCCTTACTATACAGCCATTTATTCCTAGTTACATATCCTAGAGAAAAACTCTCATACATGTGCACAAAAAGACATATATAAGGATGCCCACTGCCAGTTGCTTAATAGTGAAAAAGTTGAAACAACTCAAACATTAACAGAACACTGATTAAATAACTGTCAAATATTCATTCAATGGAATACTATACCATGGTGAAAATTGATAAATTTCAAAAATAAAAGCCAAAAAAGAAAGTTACAGAAATATGTAAAAGATACAGAATACAATTTATATAAAATCAAACACATAAAAGAATGTTAGATATTGTTTAGAGATACAAAAATATGTGGTAAAAAGTAAAGCCATGAAAAAAATCCATGGGCATGATGAACACCAATCAGATCAATGATTCCCTGCAGAGAGGAAGGGAGAAGAAATATTAGGGAAGGTTGGCTACAAAAGCGTGGCAAGGGGGTGTTAAGTGTATTTAAAATGTTTTTCTTCTAGGATAAAAAAAAAAAAAAAGATCTGAAGCAAATATGGCTGAATATTAAAACCTGACAGAATTGGTAAATGAAGACTCGGGTGTTTGTTATTTTTGCTTATATGCTGAAATATTCCAAATGAAAAAATGTTACATAGCAGCTGGCAATCTCTATTGAGGGCAAGGCTCTATCCACAGCAATAATTCTTAAATTCTTTTGGGTCTGAGACCTCTTTGCAAACCTGATGGAAACTGTGGTTTCGCTTTCCACAGACTTTATTACACTGCCGCCACTCCACCCTCAGCCACCTTAGGAGACATTCAGGAAAACTATACTCTCTCTTTAGCTAGTGGTTTACCAAGGTAATTTCCACTGATGCTAAGATTTAGCAAAACTAGACAATTAGTGAGGGAGTGATGCACTGGCTGCTCAGAAAGATAGCCTGTGACAAAAACAAGACTTTCACTGAAGAAAGACTGCCAGACTGTTTGACAACTAGTGAGAAGGTTAAAACAAAAAGCCAGTGATATACATGCAACTGAATGTCTTCAAAACTAATTAAGAAGGTTTGGGAAACTTTAAAAGAAACGTTCTTATACTTAATTAAGACTTAGTATAAAACCGAGGTGTCTGTTAAACTGTGACTGATAATGAAGATGAGTGAGATTTTTGTTCCTATTTCTTAAAACTTTCCTCTACTTGTACATCTTATATAGTAACACTGAATTTGGCTAATTTTATGCTAATATTTGGGTAATATTTATGCTTCACTTTTCCAATAAGACTGTATTATTTTTCAGAAACTCCAGGTGAACAGAAAAATATACTTTTGATGAGTGACTCAGTTAATGAAGTCTGAGGAAAATGGCTATTAAGACCAAGAAGCCAGAATGAAAGCAAAGCTGACTCTATTTAAAAACAAACAAACAAACCAAAAAAAAACTGACTCTACACCTAAGTTGTTAAGTATCTAGAAGGACACAGGGTCTTTGGAAGGTGATGCTTAAAAAATCAAACATACAAAAAGACAGTAAATACTATAATTCAACATTCCATGTGAAGGTCTTCAACTGATTTAATGATCTCAGACAAGGTTTCCTCCTGGAAGTTCACTAAATTGTCCCAGAAATACTAACATTGTAAGCTTAACAATGCCATGTAAAATTTCCAGCTTCTTTGCCATCGCCTTTCATTCCCTCTGAGGCTGCTGCCATCTTTATATACCAATCCAAATCTTTTCTTCACACACGCCTCTTCCCCCTATCCCTGTCCTGTGAGTCCCTTTACCTTATCACCTACCCCTGCCTCTATTCCTGGGCTATATTTGTGCTGCCTCTCAGAAAAAAAGGAACCACCCACAGAACTGGAGATCTGGGGGAGCAGTAAAGGGCTGGTTAAGAAGCCACTTCCACCTCACCCTCTTCTTTCCTGGCAAGGTCCTTCCCTGCCATCCATCTTTCCAAACTGCTTTTTCCCCAACAGTGTTGTTGTTTTTTTATGAAATCTACTAGAGGCCCGGTGCATGGATTCATGCACCGGTGAGGTCCCTTGGCGTGGCCTGCAGGGATTGGGCCGAAAGCGGCAGTCCAATGCTGCCTGCCACTCCTGCTCATCCTGGCCCCACTGCGCCCGACACTGCTGCTGGGTAGGCTCGCTGCGGCTCCGCTGTGGTCTCCGGGCTGCGGTGGCCAGCTGTGAGCCCTGTGTCTGCTGCCCATAGGTCAGTTGAGCGGTGCTCCCACTGTGGGAGCGCACTGACCACCAGGGGGCAGCTCCTGCATTGAGCGTCTGCCCCCTGGTGGTCAGTGCACATCACAGTGACTGGTTGACCAGTCCAACGGTTGACCAGCTGAACGGTCGCTTAGGCTTTTATATATATAGATTCTAAATGAAAGCTATAAATGCACAACTTCCTAAGACTTCCCAAACCCTTTATGCAAAACAAACCGTAAAGAAACAGGGCTGCTTGATAATGTTGTAAAGCACACATTGTTCTGCCCCCTTTTTGAGGGGATTTAGAAGAAGGGGGGCCCCTCTGGCTGTCAGAAACTGGGGACACTAGTGATATGCACTGGAAGGGGATGCTAATCATCCCCCAACATGGCGGTCCCCATGCAATGAAAACGATCTCTCCAAAATGCTCCTATACACTCCCACACTGTTGTTATGTAACACTGGACCACAGACATTCACTGAGCCAGATAACTCCAGCTAATTTCAATAAATAACTGGCTAACCTTGACATGTCCTAGCTTTTAGGAAAATGCAAAATTGGCTATCAGGTTGCCCAAATTCCCAATGTTGCATAAAATTAGGGGGAGGCAAGTGGTGACACTCCCCCCCCCCCCCCCGCCACCACACACACACACACACACACACACACACACACACACACACACAACCCACGCAGTATTATCTTCTGGTGTTTGAAAATCCTAAATTAAAACGACTGAGTATGGTATCACTATGTTTTAGAGACTTCACTCAAACTTGATGCAGCACTCAATTGAGCCAAAACAGCTACAGGGGCCATTCTTCCCTGAAAAGGCGGTTACATAACCCTCCACAGGGATCAGTGCACAGGGCCTGGGAGGGAGTGTGGGAGGAGCCTGGTCAACATCTCTCCCCTTCATCAGTTCATGTTCCAACTCGGATTCCTCCTGACAAAACAAACATGGCTTTTATATCACAGTAATTAATTCTTTTGCAGCAAACAACTCATTCTCACATTTCTTCTCCTGCTCATTTCCCCCCATAATTCTTTATCCTTTGCCCGCAATCCCTCCTCCCCACCATGTTGCACTATTTGTATGGGGGGAAAAATTGAGCTGCTTCTTGCCAAGTGTGACATCAACTCATTCTTATTTAGTGATGTCCAGCAAGAACTTGCTCTCCCAAAACGTTTGCTAGTTTTGAAGCAACAGATTACGAACTGCATTTTGTTTTCCCTGTCTCTTGTCTTTGATGCGTTAGTGTATTTTCTGAAACAAATGATGTAACACCTCATTTCTGTGACCCAAGGCATTACACATGTACTTATAAAAGATCTTTTCAAACAGCTTCAGGAAGACAAAGTATTGCCTCTTTTACTAAAAGGAAAAAGATAGCATGGTAACAGTTAATTTGACATTTAAAGCTTCCTGAGAGAGATACCTCTCAGTAACAAGAAAAACCTATCAATATTACAGAAAATGCAAGCCCAAAATTCTATTCTAGGTGAAGAACTTTTGTTACCGGGTTGGGGGTGGGGGGTGGGTGGGAGAGGGAGATGTGGAAAGAAAGGAGAAATATAAGTGACCTTTAAAATAGTAAGACAGACACATCACACTACTTCATGCTTAACATCAATTTGGCAAAGCATTACTTTATGAATAATTTTGGCAAGCCAACGACTTTATTATACACATAAAATAAGCTAAAATTCAGAATTATTTCGGTTAGCTTATTGGAAAAATTGGTGCTAGTGTTCTTAGATGTGTCCAACTATGATGGAACTACTGAACTATGTCAGGTACTAATCCTTCTCCTGAAGTCTTCTATAAAACCCTTTCCATTTCATTACTTTGTTAATTAAAAGGCACAAATGGAAACAATATTATTCCTTAGTTTTACTTCCTTCAGGGGTATTATCAGCAAACCACACTTAAATATCAGAAAGCTGTAAAATGAAAATAGTGTGGAAAAAAAGAAAGGATGGGCTCTGGCTGAGTAGTTCAGTTGGCTGGAGTGCCATCCTGATACACCAAGGTTGTAGGTTTGATCCCCTGTCAGGGCACATACGAGAATCAACCAATAAATACATAAGGAAATGGAGCAACAAACTGATGTTTCTCTCTCTCTCCTTTCTTCTTTCTCTAAAATAAATTTTTAAAAAAGAACTGATGGTACATAAAAATATAAAATATCACATATAGTGACTTTTAAATTTATTTTATATTTAAATAGCTAGTAATTACTAGGATTTTCAAATCACAGAGTATAAAAACTCACTGAAAAGCTTGTTACCCATGTCCCAGATCCCACCCCATTCCCAGAGGTAACAACTTTTATTAGTTGGGTATCTTTTCAGAAGTTTTTAAAATGCATATTCAATTAAGACAAATATATATTCTTACTTTTATCTCTTTGTTATCTAAAGGTAACTTACTGCTTTTTAAACTTAATATATTTTGGAAAATTTTCCATATCAGTACACTTCCTCTTGTTTTTTATATCTGCATAGTAGTATCCCATTATATGGCTGTATCTCCATTTAAAAATACTGAGTTATTTCCAACCTTTCATTATTCCAAACAATATTGCAACAAATAAATTTGGTTGTATGTAAGTGTGTGTGTGTGTGTGTGTATACATAAATATATATACACTAGAGGCCCGGTGCACGAAATTCGTGCACGGAGGGGGGTTGTCCCTCAGCCCAACCTGTACCCTCTCCAATCTGGGACCCCTCGAGGGATGTCCGACTGCCCACCGGGATCGGGCCTAAACTGGCAGTCGGACATCCCTCTCACAATCCAGGACTGCTGGCTCCCAACTGCTTGCCTGCCTGCCTTCCTGATTGCCCCTAACCGCTTCTGCCTGCCAGCTTGATCACCCCCTAACCACTCTGCTGCCAGCCTGTTTGCCCCCAACTTCCCTCCTCTGCCGGTCTGGTCACCACTAACTGCCCTCTCCTGCAGGGTTGATCACCTCCAACTGCCCTTCCTTGCAGGCCTGGTCCTTCTCAACTGCCCTCCCTTGCAGGCCGGGTGCCTCCCAACTGCCCTCTCCTGCTGGCCATCTGTGGTGGCCATCTTGTGTCCACATGGGGGCAGGATCTTTGACCACATGGGGGCAGCTATATTGTGTGTTGCAGTGATGATCAATCTGCATAGTACTCTTTTATTAGATAGGATAGAGGCCTGGTACAGGGGTGGGGGCCAGCTGGTTTGCCCTGAAGGGCGTCCCGGATCAGGTGGGGTTTCCCTTGGAGTGTGGGGCGGACTGAGCGAGGGGCCTGTGGTGGTTTGCAGGCTGGCCACGCCCCCTGGTAACCCAAGGGGAGACCCTGGTATCTGGAATTTATTTTCCTTCTACAATTGAAACTTTGTAGCCTGGAGCAGAGCCAAGCCAAGCCTGGGGCTCCCTCCGAGGCCGGCAGCCATTTCTGTTGGGGTTATAATTGAAACTTTGTTGCCTTAAGCGGGTGAGCCCGGCCAGGGTGTGCGGAAAGCTTTGCTTTCCCTGTTGCCGGCAGCAACCCTGGCCTGCTCTCTCAAGCTCCATTCCGCCGCCATTTGTTTGAATTTGTTTACCTTCTATAATTGAAACTTTGTAGCTTGAGTGGAGGCTTAGGCCTGGCAAGGGCAGGCAGAAAGCTTGGCTTCCTCTGTTACCTAGGAAACCTTGCTCTCTGTGGCTGTAGCCATCTTGGTTTGGGTTAATTTGCATACTCGCTCTGATTGGATGATGGGCGTGGCATGTGGGCGTGGCATGTGGGTGTGTTGGAGGTATGGTCAATTTGCATATTTGTCTATTATTAGACACACACACAAATATATACACACACACACATATATATACACACATATATAAAAAAATAAATAAATGCAGGGGTGAACAAAAGTAGGTTTACAATTGTAATACAAATAAATAATCTATAATAATAAAAGCAAAATATGCTAATTAGACCAGATGTCATTCCAGACGTCCTTCCTTCCAGACAAAGCCGCAGTGGGCGGGGGTGCTGCGGTGGTGGGTGGGGGCCACGGTGGCAGCAGGCGGGGGGCCAGGGCCAAGATCTCTTGCATGAATTTTGTGCATCGGGCCTCTAGTACAGTAATGATAAATAATAATACAAAAATAAACTGTGTTTCACGTACTCACAACGGAAACCTATTTTTTTCCCGTCCCTGTACACAGAATGCATCAGTTAGTCTCCAGTGTGGGTGGGTCCTGGGCATGAGTGCCAGTTTTGTCACAATGCAGTACTGCTGACCAGGATGGCACCGAGGAAGCTAATACACACAGAAAATGTGTGACGACCACCATGTCACTAGTCAGTTATCTAGTGTGGAGGCACTCTGTAGTTACCAGTGCTGCCCGGGGGGAGGGGGTCAGCGTAGATACAAAGCACCTTGACATACTTTCAGACGTGTCACTCAGAGCTCAGAAGTTTTTAGGGAGAGCTAGTTCTGTTAGAAGGGGGGTTCCAAAATTCAGAGATGCAAGATTTAAAATAAACTAGGAGAGGAAAACAGAAAACATATACCTTCCTGGGAACTGCAACTATTGAACAAAACAAGTACAAAAAGTCTATAGAGAAAAATAAGAAAATCATAGGTTTTTGCGTGTGTGTGTGTGTGTGTGTGTGTGTGTGTGTGTGTGTGTGTGTGTGTGTGTGTGAAGTCATCCTGAAAAGGACAAAGGAAAAGGCCTTCAAAGTTGTAATTATAGAAAATTGCTCAGGTGACTCCATCCCACCCACATGCTTCTGATTTTCAAAAAATATGATGAGTGCTTTTTAAGTTAGTGTTCCGGAAAGACTGCAGCTGTTCAGCACAGATTTTACATGCTCAGTTAAGAACACTATTTTATCAACATAAAGGTTAATGGCTTCTAAATGAGGGTAGCAGTTTCCAACATGAGTACCGTAAATTCATATTAGCATTCACTCTGTTTAAAGATACAGACCCAGGAAGATGAACTGGCCCCTGGAATGAACAGTGAAATAGTAATTCAAAGATTCGTAATTCCCTTCAACTCCCACCCAAGATTTTTAGCTGGCCCTTTATAAAACATCACATCTGAGTTTAAGCACATCAGCATGGAGGTATTTGCCATGACTGTAATACTGCACTCAAGACAGGAAAACAGAGCAAACTGAAAGATACCTGCCCCTACAATTCCCTATCACACTCCCCACCCACCCCATTCCCAGCACCACCTTCTTATCTTCGACCAGAGGGGCACTATAATTGTGCTAGCCCAGGGAATGTTCAGTGTGCAATGTTCAGACCTACTAGCTGTGGGTCTGCAGGGCCATTTAAACAAAAATTAATCTCCCCTTTCCAATTCTGCTGTTCAAGCAAGCAATCCTACAGCTGTTTCCATTTCCTTTAGGCCTATACCCAATCTTTCAAGTCCTGTCATCTCTTCCTTGAAAATGTCTCTCAAATTTGCTCTTCCTTCCACCATCCTCAACCCAGCTCAGGCTTTCATCAGCTCATCACTAGAAAACTACAACAGTCTCCTACTGTCCTACCAATCAGCCAAAACCCAAAGCTATCAACGTGTCAATATCCTACTCCCTATAGCAACATAAAACTGCCATCACTTCTTATGGCAACACCTCTGTACTCCTTTCCCTGGCTTTCAAGAGCATCCCTGATCTGGCCACAGTTTAGCTTTCTGATCTTAACTTGCTACTCCTTCCCAAGGTGCACCCGTCTCTTGGTCAAGCAGTTATCTCACTGTCTCCACCCACTTCCCCAACAGCAGCACATTCAGGCCCGCTTTGCTCATGCTCTCCTTCTGCCTAGGAATTCCTTCCTCCACCCCTTCCAACCCAAGCCAACACATCCCACCAAAATCCTGCCTGTTCTTGTAGACTCTGCACAATTAATATTCCTCTGCATGGTTGTTTTGTACAACTACGGCCCACCTCTTCCAGGCCAATGAAAAGAACTGGGTCTTTGGAATATGGCAGACCTGAGCTTCAATCTCTGTGGAGGGTGAACACATCTAATCTCTCTTTCTCATAGCTCTGCATCCTTAGATAATGAGGATGACATTAATACCTCCTTCGTAGGATTGTTTTGAAGATTAAAAGAGATTCTGCAATGCGTGACATGCATGGAGAGCAACTGGTGTAGCACTTGGTATATGGTAAACAGGCACTCAACAAATGGTAGGTATTATAACATCATGTGATATTACATGAGCACTATGCTTCTAAAATCCTAGGCTTTAAATCCAGTATGATGTTTTGTTTTTTTTCTACTAGGTTGTAAAACTCAAGAGCAAAAATAGTGTCACATCCAGTTGCATTTCACGTGTTTAATAACTTCAACTCACTGGACAGCCAAGAAACAAGGAAAAACAAATAAAACGGCCTACAGGTCACCAAATAGTTTATTATAAATTCCGTGTGTTAGTGCCGAGGTACTTTAGTAACAGGAAGCCCTTCAGACTGCCCCTAAAGGTCTATTGATTTTTACTTTGGTTTCTAAGCCAACAGTAACAAATTATAAGTTGACTACAACTTGCTATCAGCAAGGGAGACAACAGAATAACTATAAAAAGTAAACATACAAACATAAAAAGTAAAATTGTAAATGAAATCAAATCCAGCAACCAAAAGTTCTGTGTTAGAGTATTAGCAAGCATAATTTCAGAGATAAAGTAGCCCTAATGTTACATAATTCAGAGAGAAACATACAAAGTTATAATGATGATGGTCTAAGTCCAATGATCATAACTGTTAAAGTTAGAAGGAATTTCTGCACAATTACAGCAAATATTTGTTGAGTTTCCAATATGTACCAAATACATACTACACATAAATCATGCTGTTCACATAAAATAAGCCTCTCATTAACTCCTTGAGGTAGGTATCAGTATCCTTATTTTACAGATGAGGAAAATGGGGTTCAGAGAGGTTAAGCAATTAGCCCAAGATCATATGCGTGACATGTTCCATCCCTGAACTAACTCCAAAGTCTGTGCTTTTTTTCCCATATGCTATACTGTCCCTCCACATGCTTATGAATTGCAAGAATTGATTCTAAGTATGAAAGAGGATCCTTCCAGTTCTGCTTAAACATATCCAAAGGAGAGTTCATTACTTTGTAAGACAGCATAGGCTGTGAGACCAGTCAGATCTAGGTAAGAATAGCTGTTTAGCTACTCTCTAGCTGTACACATTGAACAAATCAATGTTTCTGAACAAGTTTCCTTATCTATAAAATGGGACTAAAAGGTACCCATACAACAAGGCTGCTGTGAGGACTAAATGTAAGATGCTGCATGAAAAGTGCTTGGCTCATTGCCTGACAAACTGTAATTGATCAATAAATATTACCATTAAAATGCTTATTATAGGAAGTTATTTATATCAAACTAAACTCTACCTCCCAATAACTTCTGTCCATTGGCCTCAGTTCTGATCACTGTGACTTCACAAAAGTGGACCTAACACTAATCCTGTCAAACAAATAAAGATGCTAAAAACAAAATATTAAAACAGAGATGTGTTCCCCTAAGCCCGTGGTCGGCAAACTGCGGCTCTCGAGCCACATGCAGCTCTTTGGCCCCTTGAGTGTGGCTCTTCCACAAAATACCATGGCCTGGGCGAGTCTATTTTGAAGAAGTTGCGTTAGAAGAAGTTTAAGTTTAAAAAATTTGGCTCTCAAAAGAAATTTCAATCGTTGTACTGTTGATATTTGGCTCTGTTGACTAATGAGTTTGCCGACCACTGCATCTCTTCTCCAACTTCAAAATTCTTATCTGCTTCAAGACTCCTTTACATAACAAGGTTTCCAGACAATGACCTTCTGGTCAGGCAATTCAGCATATGCTCGTTTATAAATATCTCCTTAAGCATGACACCCAGAACACTCTCAGGTATAGAGTGACCAGTGCCAAGTACTGTGCCTGAGACCCCTGCTCTTCCACTTTCTGATCTTGATACCGATAAAAGCCCCCATTGAATTGCTGTTGGGCCAATTTTCTCATATCTTGTCCATATGCAACTGATTGTTATTTTTTTATTGATCTGAGAGAGAGAAAGGAAGGCAGAAAGAGAGAGAAAGATCAATGTGAGAGAGATACAGTACATTGATTGGTTGCCTCTCAGATGAGCCCCGATTGGGGACCAAACCTGCAACCTAGGTATGTGCCCTGACTAGGAATCGAATTCACGACCTTCTGGTGCACAGGAGGATACTCCAACCAACTGAGCCACACTGGCCAGGGTGCAACTGATTGTTTTTATGTAGGACTTGACATGTACTGCTTTTAAATGTCACTGTGGTTTCAGCCCATTTAAAATCTACTGAGATCATTTTGAACTCTGCATCTGTCATCTGTCATGTTAGAATTCCTTCTAACATTTCATCATCTGCAAATCTGATTAATATGCCTCCACCACTTTACTTAAGGTCAATCAAAAAATCTTTCATGAGTATCAAGTATGTCCAGGGTCCTTTGGTAGGAACTGAGTCAACTGACATAATGTTGAATAAGATAGAGGTCAAGGTCAGAACCCTGTAGCATCTTACTTCTGATATTCTTGTGGGCTTATATTGAAAAAATTTAGTTTTGTAAAAGACAAGGCTGATGGAGACACAAGACAGTCTGTAAGTATTTTAAAATGGAGCAAGCCTTCTACAAAGAGTTGGAACCAATGGATAGAATATTATAGTGATACACTTTCTGGAATCATCTCCCCTCTTTCAAGTGCCCCCCTTCTCACCCATCATTCCCCCCCCCTTTTTTTTAAATATATTTTATTGATTTTTTTACAGGGAGGAAGAGAGAGGGATAGAGAGTTAGAAACATCGATGAGAGAGAAACATCGATCAGCTGCCTCTTGCACACCCCCTACTAGGGATGTGCCCGCAACCAAGGTTACATGCCCTTGACCGGAATCGAACCTGGGACCCTTGAGTCCGCAGGCCGACGCTCTATCCACTGAGCCAAACCGGTTTCGGCAATCATTCCCCTTTTTTAATGGGGATACTTTTTTCTGTCTAAGCTTCTGGCACCTCTTTTGTTCTCCATAATTCATTAAAGATAGCAGTTCAGTAACTACAAGTTCTTTCAGTTCCGTAGGCTGGAGAGGTGAGGATGGGGTGGAAGGACAGATTGGGAGTGAGGAGACAAGCACCAGAAAACAATGTATTTTGATCAGCTAATTGCACTTCAGATATAGTCTATCTGGGATTTTAACTACTCCTTTGTTCTATCATTTCCAGTTAATTATCTTTCCTTTTGACAGAAAATATGGAAGCAAAAGAGGTGTCAAATAGTTCTGCTCTGCCATACATTAGCATGACCTCAGTTGGCACAAGAGGCTAATTACATCTACTTACTGCTACCTTTGCTGGGAATATAACTTTTTGTATTTCTAGGTATTCTTTATGTCACTCACCTCAAAATAACTCTGTTTACCCTAGCTTTTATATATCCTGACCCTATTCAAATCATCACTCATACCTTTGTTACGTCACATTTGCTTCTTTCTACACTGAGGACACACACTTTGAAAAAATAAAGCATTTTGGAATGTTTCTCTGCCCAGCCACAGTAATCACTTCAAATATCTTACCTTTTTCTTTCTCATCATAATCATTTGTGTGAAGGTGTATCATATCAATATAGAGAAAGTAAAAAAAGATGATGATGGAGATGGCTTAAGGCAAACTTACATTTTAGTGGGTGAACTATTAAAAGGCAAGCTCCATGAGAGCAGAGATTTTATATTTTGCTAGAGGCTCACCTACTAGAACAGTGCCTAGAGCTCACAGTAGCCACTCAAATATTGGTTAAACAAATGAACAATCAAAGTCTTCAAGGAGGGTAAGATTTTAGCCGGCCACAACAGAGAAGACACCTTATAGATGGAAGACCGTGAGCAAAGGCATGGAGGTGGTAAAGCAAGGGAAGCGTCGAATTTGGCCTGGAGCTCAAGACACACACAAGCTGTGAGAGATGAGAATATAAAGACTTCTTGAGATCTTCATGTCAAGCTGAGGAGCTCAGACCTGCATGTGTGAGGCAGAAGGGAGCGACCAAACATTCTGAGCAGGAATCACGTAACGTGAGCTCGGGTTAAGAAAGATTCTGGTGCCCTGGCCAGTTTGGCTTGGTGGCTAAAGCGTCGGCCTGTGGACTGAAGGGTCAAGGGCACATGATAGGGTTGTGGGCTCAAACCCCAGTAGGGGGTGTGCAGGAGGCAGCCAATCAATGATTCTCTCTCATCATTGATGTTTCCATCTCTCCCTCTTCCTTCCTCTCTGAAATCAATATATATATATATATTTTAAAAAGATAATAATCATACTTATCATTGTTCATTAAAAATGTATTTATTTGTACTGACCTGGGGAAAAGAACTCTATCTAGGGATAGTTACTACCTTTCGATATACTTTCTATTTGAACTCAGAGCATTTGCCTCAATAACATATGTCCTGTCTCCATGTTGGAAAGAGTAAGAGCCAGCAAGTGTTACCAAATCAAAAGTAGGGATAAAACAGCCAAAATAAAGAGGCCCCAGAACCACAGCTTCTTGCCAGAATTTTTGCAAGTCGGAGGAGAATGGCTTAGTTGTCTAATCAAAAGGAGTTATGCTCATATCTGGGAACATTTTTTTCATTTCCATCTAGCACTTTTAATGTGTGGGGTTGCCTTGATATTGTTTCAATCTTTTTTAGGATATTGGCAGGAAATGGAAAGAACAGCAGAAAGATAAAGCCCATCTGGACACAGTGCTAATGTTAGCTTTTTTCTGGTCCCTGGACCAGATTTCCAAATGACTTACCTTTTCTTATATGTGCTCCTTATGAGTCTGGTTTCCTTCCCATAATTATTCACGTATTGTCCTATTTTTCTTATTGCATT
Source organism: Eptesicus fuscus (assembly GCF_027574615.1). Classification (NCBI taxonomy): domain Eukaryota; kingdom Metazoa; phylum Chordata; class Mammalia; order Chiroptera; family Vespertilionidae; genus Eptesicus; species Eptesicus fuscus. The sequence continues at coordinate 83,937,430 of NC_072479.1, forward strand.
ACTATGGAACATTCCCTGATACGGTGGTTTTAATAATGTGCTTATCTACCACTGCTCAATGACCACATCCAAAGAAAACAGTGAATGTCATAATGAAATTTACTTCTTTATTTACAGATATATTTATTTTGCTTTTGGATATTAACTATCCCTGGCTAGCAGTTCCTCTTTGTTGATTTCATGCAGTCTAAATTAGCCACAGCCATGACATTGCTACACTATTTAGGTTTGGAGCAGGTCTTAAAATAGAACTTTTACTCTCCTTTCAAAGGTTGTTCTTGTTAATCCTCACCTGAGGATAGTTTTTTTCATTGATTTTTAGAGAGAGTGGAAATGAGGAAGGGAAGGAGAGAGAGAGGGAGGAAGGGAGGGAGAGACAGAGAGAGAGATAGACAGAGAGAAATATCGATATAAGAGAGATACATTGATTGGTTGCCTCCTGCATGTGCCCTGATTGGGGCCAGGGATTAAATCTGCAACCCAGGTATGTGCCCTTTACTGGGAATCAAACCTGCAACCCTTCAGTGCATGAGCTAATGCTCTAACCACTGAGCCCACTGGCCAGGGCAATGGTGTGATTTTTATCACAGCTACCATACGTTTGGGGAAGTGTGGTCCACAATGTGGTTTCAATCTCAGAAAAAAAAAAACACCTCAATGTTTTAAATAAGTATGGTAGAAATAATAAATACACATAGTGGTAATATATATAGGATACCATAATAAATACTGCATTAATGATATATATAATAAAGCATGGTGCTAATAAAAATATAACTAAAAGAGTGTCAATGAATTTTACAGCATTGAACCCTACCTCTCACTAATTACATATAAGATGGCCATCTCATTGTCCCAAAAAATACTAATTAGAAATTAAAAAATATTCTTAACACATGGCAAGAGTTCTATATCTATTGACTGTAACATGGCATGAGTTCTCCTCTGGCTCTTTGATCTGGGTTCTGTGCTGTTAAACATTTTTCAATGACCTCATCAGAGGTCACTCATAGTATATTATTCACAGGGCTTCACACAAAAAATCAACAAGCTAAAAATACAGGCTACATCTGACACTGAGTTACGGATGATTGCAAAGTCTTCACTGAAGATCCAAAAACCTATCTGGAGAAATACAGAATGAAGGAGGTGTGGTTTAACAGCAGCATACGTGAAAGAGACTTTAGGGTTTTAGATTATTCAATTTTGGCAGCCACAACTGCCTGTGGCTGCCAAAAATGCTACTCCAAACGTGGGCTGTATTAGAAGAAATACAGCATGCAGAGCAAGCCAGTAGATCCAGCTCACACCTGGAATGTTTTGTTCAGTGCTAGGGGTCATGCTCTAAAAGGGCCAAAATGGAGTACGTTTAGGTTTTAGATCAGAAGGCTGAGGGACACAAATTCATGTTATACAAGGGACTGAAATTGTTAGCTTAGAGAGGAGACAGTTGTACAGTTTTTAGTGAGTACATGTTCTTTTCATGATCAGAATAAAAGACATTTCCAATTTGGAGGAAAAAACCATTTAAATAATGCCCAATTCTGGAGAGGATATTATGAATCTGATATGTTCAGGCACTGCTGGTTTATTAAACCTTTTAGAAAACAATCTTCCCATGCATTGTTACAGCCACAAAATAGTTGGTATAGTGGCTTTATAGACAAACTATGGTAGATTCATAAGATGGACTATTGACTGGCAATAAAAAAGAACAAACTCCTAATATAAGTACATGGGTAAACCTCAAAAATGCATTATTCTAAGTGAAAGAAGCCAGACTTAAAAAGCTACATTACCATATGATTCCATTTAAGTAACATTCTGGAAAAGGCAATACTCTACGGACAGAAAACAGATCAATGGTAGTCAGGTTCAGGTGAGGCAAGAAATTGACTACAGAGGGACATGGGAAGAGTTTTGGGGAATGATGGAACTATTTCATATCTTGATTGTTAGAATGGTTAAGCAACTGTACAGATACATCAACCATCACAGAACTGTATATTAAAAAGGATAGGTTTTACTTTATTTAAATTACATGTTAATTTTTAAAAAGGGGAGGAGAAAATCTTTAAGGCAGCCAGAGAAAAAAGATACACACAGAGCAACAAAGACAAGAATTACCATTTTTTAAAAAAAATCATCACCCAAGGGTATGTTTCTATTGATTCCAGAGAGAGAGAGAGAGGAACGTAGAGGGAGAGAGAAACATTAATGTGAGAAACATTGATCAGTTGCTTCCTGTATGCACCCAACCAGGGATCAAACCCACAACCTGGGCATGTGCCCTGACCAGGAATCGATGACCTTGGGTGTATGGGGCAACACTCCAACCAACTGAACCACGCTGGCCAGGGCTAAAAATTAAGTAGAAATAAAGACTTTTCCAGAGCAACAAAAACTGAAAGAATTCATTACCAACAGATCCATACTATAAGAAATGTCAAAGGAAGTTCTTCAGGCAAAGGAAATATGAAATCAAATAGAAACTTGGATCTATATTTAAAAATGAAGATCTCAAAAAAATGGCTGAAATGAAGGTAAATATGAAATATCTCTTCTATTTTTAATAGCTCTAAATAATTGATTGTCTAAAGGAGGGGTCAACAAAGTATGGCTCACGGGCCAAATTTCACCCACTTCCTGTTTTTGTAAGTAAAGTTATATTGGAACACAGTAACACCCATTCTTTTATGTATTGTCTATAGCTGCTTTCTTGCTACAATGACAAAACTGAGCAGCTGAGACAAAGACCAGATGGCCTACAATGCCCAAAATACTATCAGACCCTTTACAGAAAAAAGTTTGCTGCCCCTGGTCTACAGCAAAAATAGCAATGTATTGTGGGTTTATAGCATATGTAAAAGAAAAATATATAACAACAATAGCACAAAATATGATGAGGAAATTGGAGTATAAATACCTTCCTGTGATAAAAACTCTACACTATATGTGAAATGGTGATTAATCAAAGATGTGTACTATAAACTCTAGGGCAACCACACAAACTTTTTTATGATTTAAATAATAAGACAACAGTGGAGATAAAAATTGGCTCATAAAAGGAGTTGATAAGTGCTAAAGTAGACACACAAAAAAAGAGGGGAAAGGAATAAAGAACACATGGAACATATGGAAAACAGCAAGTTGGAAGAGTTTAATCCAACCACATTGAAATTACATTGAATATGAGAAAGCTAAAGATATTGTTTAAAAGATAGAGAATTCAACATGAATAAAAAAGCAAGACAACTATAGGGTACGGTAAAAGTAGGTTTATAGTTGTTTGCATGGAAAACAATACAATCTATCCTACCTAATAAAATGGTAATATGTAAATTACCATCACTCCGCTATGCCCACGATTGGGCCAGCGGGAGGCGCAGGGGGGCAGGACTCGGGGTGGCCGGGGTAGCCGATTAGGCCAGCGGGACGCTGAGCTCGTGTCGCCAGTGGCAGCGCGAGCTCAGCGTCTGCGCCATGGTGGTGCTGCGGCACAGAAGGGGCCTCTGGGGCAGCGAGCTCACGTCCCGCCGCGGACCATCAAAAGCAGGGGAGCTGGGTGCCTGTCTGCTCCGGCACCAGGCCTTTTGGGAGCCTCCGGCGCCGAGCCGGAGGCTTCCGAAAGGCCTGGTGCACCAGCGGACAGGCACCCAGCTCCCCCACGATCGAAAGCGAAAGCGTGGGAGCTGGGTGCCTGTCCACTCAGGCACCAGGCCTTTCAGAAGCCTCCGCCGCGCCAGAGGCTTCCGAAAGGCCTGGTGCACCAGCAGACAGGCACCCAGCTCCCCCGCTATCGAAAGCGAAAACGTGTAGGGGACCCTACACGTGCATGATTCAATCATGCACTGGGCCTCTAGTATATATACTAAAAGCCTAAGCCACCGGTCAACCAGTAGCTATGATGCGCACTGACCACCAGGGGGCAGACACTCAACGCAGGAGCTGCCCCCTGGTGGTCAGTGTGCTCCCACAGCCAGACGCAGCTCGAGCCTCTCCCATGGACACTCCCCCTGTGCACCCCTCCCCCATCCAGACCGGGATCCGGATGGGCATCGGGACTGGGTGCGAGCCCACTACCGCTTCTCCCTAGGACGGGCGGGCAGAGACGGAGCGGCAGTGAGCCTACCGAGAGGCCCGGGCTTGGGCTCCTCCCCAGCCACCTCCCCAGCCGCCTCCCCTTCGCACACTAGTACATTCCTCTGGGGATGTAGGACTGACGGTTTTGGCCGATCACCATAGGCCAGGCGGAGGGACCCCACCGTGCACCGGGCCTCTAGTAATTAATAAATAATAATATAAGAATAAACTCTGTTTCACATACTCACAAATGTAAACCTACTTTTTCACCACCCTGTATATGCTGGCTACAAGAAACTCACTTTAAATATAAACACAGAGCTAGATTAAAAGCAAATGGATGGGACAGGTATGACTTCTTGCTACAACCAAGTGAGACAATAAACAAACCCTTGCTGCAAAACGCAACTATAAAACTGAACAAAATTAAAAAAAAAAAAAAAACTGAACAAAATTCATACAAACAACCAATCTGAGGCTTGAAAAATCAACTGAAGGCATACAATACTGTGAGAAGCATTTATGCCTAAAAAACGCATGAACTTGAATAAGAACAGTAAATCTATGTCATTCTCACCTGGGGCCTCTCCTGTCCCTCCTGCCTCAGTTGAAGCAGACGTTGTGCCAGATGGGGACAGGACATGAGGAGGAGAAGCTTTCTTTGATGCAGTAGGAAGAGGTTCACTTAATTTGGAGCAGTGCGTAACACCCACGTCCCGTGGTGGTGTCCGTGAAAATGATTATCTCAGAGATGGGCAAGTGGGAAGTGCCAAATGCTCTATTAGCACAAAGTTGTGGACGTGTTTGGGGCAATTTTATTCCTGGTGGAGGCTGCGTGCTTTTACAGCAAAATCCGAGAAGGTCTCATCAGTCACACTCTCCTGGCTGACACTGAAGCTGTGTGCAGGCCAAGAGGCCAGGTGAAAGGGCCCAGTGGAATGTAAAAGACAGAGGCTTGAAAACACCCTGAACTTTGACTGTGTGACTTACCCATAACAGACCCATTGACAGAGGAGAGAAACCTTACTGTTCAAGGTGATTCAGCATAACCTCTATTCAATCACTGGCTGACTAGTATGTCATGTAGATACAGGGGCACACCCTGGGAAAGCAGACTAAAAATAAAAACCAGTTTAAAAACGTGAGCAGAGACATCGATGGTCACAAATCACAGCAATTCACAGTTTTAGTAAGCATGTTACCAAACGAAGAAACAATGAACAAACAAAAATAGTAACAAAACAGTATGCGTTAATTAGATTGAGGTGATTACCTCACAATGCATATTTATACCAAAATCATCAAATTGCACACCTTACCTACCATGTATATACAATTTTTAGTTGACAAATATTCCCCAATTAAAGAAAATAACAAAAATCTTGGGAAGAAAAGTATTGCTACACTGAATACACAAACAGAGATACTCCATGACAAGATAGAAATCCTGAAGTTGAAAAGTACAATAACTGAAATGAAAAATTCACCAGAGCAATTCAACCGCAGTTTGAGATGGCAAGAGAAAGATTCAGTGATCCTAAAAATAGAAATTATCCAATCTTAATAACAGAGAAAGAAGATTGAAGAAAAATAAACAGAGCTTCAGAAATTTGTGCAACACCAAGCATTACAACACATAACAATGGAAATCCCAGGAGAGAAAAGAGAAGCTTACCAATTTTCATGAAAAACATTAATCCACACATTCAAGAAGCTCAATAAACACCAAAGATAGTAAATATTTGAGTTAATATAAAATATATATTTGTGTTTTTACTAATTTCTTCTCTTAACATCTTTGAAAGATGTAAACATTTTAAAAATATATATTTATAGTAAGTATAAATATACTTATATTTTAATATAGTTTATATATTTATATCCTATATAATAAAGAGGGAATATACTAATTGCCCATCATGCCCTCACAAAGATGGCAGCACCCACAGCCAATAAGGAGGGAATATGCTAATTGACTGCCACGCCCTTAAAGATGGCGGTGCCCACAGCCACAAGATGGTGGTGCCCAGTCCCCTCAGCCTCCCAGCTGCCCAGGGATGGCCCAAGGTGCAGGCAAGAATGCAGAGATAGCCTGAAAATAGTTTTCTCTTCAAAAACTTAAGGTCACTGAAAGTTTCCTTGGCAATAATTTTTCCTTTCTATCCTGATAAACACTAAAATAACTAATTATAGATTACTAATGTGTTACAGAACATTCAGATTTTTCAACTAGGTTGTGCTTGAAGCTGTGACCTGGTTTTATGAGAAATCCAGATGCTACAGAGTAAACTGAATTAGCCAAAGTCTTTTGCAAATATTGCCTCAGGTTGTAGCAATTGTAACCAGTTTAATAATTGTTTTAGTCTAGTGACATCTAGTGGCAAAAGTGGTAAAAATATCACTACTGTAAATTAAACTACATTAAAGGGAGGCCATTTTATGGGGGAAAAAAGACAAAATATGAACAAACTATATTTATTAGCATTAAAGAATGCTTCAATCTCTCTTTGGCCTATATCAGTGGTCGGCAAACTCATTAGTCAACAGAGCCAAATATCAACAGTATAACGATTGAAATTTCTTTTGAGAGCCAAATTTTTTAAACTTAAACTATATAGGTAAGTACATTGTTATTAACTTAATTAGGGTACGTGGTATTTTGTGGAAGAGCCACACTCAAGGGGCCAAAGAGCCGCACGTGGCTTGTGAGCCGCAGTTTGCCAACCACTAGCCTATATAACTGTTAACTCCTCTCAGTAGGATTTATCATTTGTTTTCTTATCTTGTAGCTGGTACATATTAATCTTGCTATAACATAAGATTTACTGAAACAAAAGATACTAATATTTTAATTGTAAGTTAGAGAAAGTTCTCAGTTAGAAAGACTGAATAAAGAACAAAGCTATCCCCAATGGTGATTATGCCTGCTCCAACAATCTTGCAATTCAAAACTGCATTGTTGTTTACATAATTTGCTTACATCCCAATATATAAAAAGCTAGGGGCTGTCATGACCTAAATGCCGAACAGCAGGGGGTCCACAGCAGGGGCGGGGCTGTGGCAGATGCCTCTCTGCACGCCTGCGCCGGGGATCTGGTTCAAGTCCCGGATTGTGAGTTGCATTTGGTGGGAATAGGGTGGAGGACTTGAGCAGAGGGCAAAGCCCTGGCCAGTTGGTAAGGTCTGGATAAGGCAACCGCCTCTCTGCGCGCCTGTGCTGGGGGTCTGGTTCAAGTCCCAGATTGTGAGAGGGTGAGTGAGAATGACAGAGGCTAAGGGACCTGCAGAGGGTTAGTGGGGGTGGAGTCGATCTTGGATGAGCAGGGAGGTGAGGCTGAGCAGAGGGCAGAGCTCTGGCCAGAGCCCTGGCCAGGAGGCCTGTGGTCTGGGTAAGCCAGCCATAGGAGGGATTAGTCCTGGGAACTTTGGCATTGTAGAAAGAATAGGGTGGAGGACGACTTGGCTGGGACTTGCCCAGAGGTGGAAGATCAGGCAGGAGGAGGCTCTGCCAATAACAGTGGCGGCGATCTGAGTTCCGGTCCTGATGCTGCTCCCCAGAGAACATTGGAGCTGGAAGGCACCTTCACAGCCACTGAATTCCCATTCCCTTTACAGGTAAGAAATCAAGGCCAGGGAGGCCTGGTTCAAGTGCAGGGGGTCCGCGGCGGGGGCGGGGGCAGGGCCGCCGCCGCGGAGGACACCTCTCCGTGCACCTGCGCCTGGGGTCTGGTTCAAGTCCCGGATTGTGAGAGGGTGAGTGAGAATGACATAGGCTAAGGGACCAGCAAGGGGTTAGTGGGGGTTAGTTGTAGAAAGAATAACTTCAGCCATCGAAGATCAAACTGTACACCCCAAATGCTTTTTCTTGGATGGTCCAGGTGGTAGTGGAAAAACATACCTTTATAAAGTTTTAATACATTGTATTAGAGGTCGTGGTGGTACTGTTTTACCCACAGCGTCTACAGGAATTGCTGCAAATTTACTTCTCGGTGGAAGAAACTTTCATTCCCAATATAAATGACCAATTCCATTAAATGAAACTTTCAATTTCTAGACTCGATATAAAGAGTGAAGTTGCTAAAACCATTAAAAAAGCCAAACTTCTCATTATTGATGAATGCACCATGGCATCCAGTCAGGCTATAAACGCCATAGACAGATTACTAAGAGAAATTATGAATTTGAATGTTGCATTTGGTGGGAAAGTTCTCCTTCTCGGAGGAGATTTTCGACAATGTCTCAGTATCGTGCCGCATGCTATGCGATCAGCCAGAGTACAAACGAGTTTAAAGTACTGAAATGTTTGGGGATGTTTCAGAAAGTTGTCTCTTAAAACAAATATGAGATCAGAGGGTTCTGCTTATAGTGAATGGTTAGTAAAACTTGGAGATGGCAAACTTGATAGCAGTTTTCATTTAGGAATGGATATTATTTAAATCCCCTGTGAAATGATTTGTAACGGATCTATTATTGAAGCTACCTTTGGAAATAATATATCTATAGATAATATTAAAAATATATCTAAACGTGCGATTCTTTGTCCAAAAAAATGAGCACGTTCAAAAATTAAATGAAGAAATTTTGGATATACACTAGTATAATAATAAATCTTTAGAAACTTTCGTTAATGATTTTAATCAGCTCTTATGAGGCAAATAATTATATATCAAAACTCATTCTTTACAATGTCACTTTGCATTTCATTAGCTTTCTGTGAAACTGAATTTTGATAGAAACATTTTTTAATTTCAATTTTATTTTTTCCATCACCATTTATCCACTCTATCAACTCTCCTCACCCCTCTTCCTTCACCCCTGCAATCACCACACTGTTGTCCATGTACATGAGTTCTCTTTTTTATTTTTTATTTTTTGCTCAATCCCTCTACCTCTCCCCAACACCTCCCCACCTCCCAAAGCTATCTGCCTGCTCTCTATCTATGAGTCTGTCTCTATTTTGCTTGGCAGTTCATTAAATTCCACATGAGTGAAATCATATGGTGCTTGTCTTTCTCTGACTGGCTTATTTCACTTAGCATAATGTTATCCAGGTCCATCCATGCTGTTGCAAAGGGTAAAATTTTCCTCCTTTTTATGGCAGAGTAGCATTCCATTGTATAAATGTAACAGTTTTTTTATCCACTCATTATGAAAACCCATGACTTCTAAAAAATTCTTCCTCAATAATGAATTCTCAATGAATCCAAAATTTAACATACAGGCATCAATATGAATCAGTTTTAATACTGGAGTTTACCCAAAAATAATAAAAACCCAGTAACATATTGAAAATACTCTTTTGATAACCACTTTTTAAAATATCTAAAATCATTTAGTTAAATGATCTAACAGCTCTGTGATCTCAAGTAAGAGATTCATGTTCTAGTTCAATGTTTTCCAAAGTGTGATCCATAGACCCACTTCAGAATCACCTAGAATGCTAGTTTAATATACAGTTACCTTAAACCTGAACCTACTGAATCAGACTCTCTCTCTCTGAGTTGGGATCTATAACCAGAATTTTTAAAAAGTTTCCTCAGATGGTTTCTTATGCATGATAAAGTTTTGAAATTAATTACTATCAAGATCACGAATATAGCCCAGCGGGTGTGGCTCAGTGGTTGACCGTCAACCCATGAACCAGGAAGTCACGATTCAATTCCCGGTCAGGACACATGCCCGAGTTGCAGGCGCAGTTCCTGGTGGGGGGCATGAGGGAGACATGATTCTCTCATATTTTCTAAAAAGACAACGAATATAAGTTCTTCTAAGTTGTTCTGCCTCTCTCAGAATAAGCTGTTCCGTCCTTTAAGTTCTCCAAAGGGTTACTTAAAGGGTTACACTTTATTTACAGGCATTATCATGTTGAATCACAATTTATCTGTTAACAAGATATGTAGTTTCTCTCACTAGACTGTGAGCTCCTCATGAGAAGGAATAATGGTTTTTGTGTTTGTATCTCTAAGCCTAACAATATCTAACAAACAGCAAGCATTCAATGAATCTGGTTAAATGAATACATGAAACATCATGGTTCTAAAAAGAGCATGTGACTTTGACCTGTGCCCAGTTCCAAATACTATACAATTAGCATCAAATTAATCTGTTCAATAGCCAGTTAAAATTTGGGTATAGGGGAATGGAATTTTTAAAAAATGTTAGGAATACCTTTAAAATTCAGATTTCCTAAACATTTCAGTCTCAAATGCTAGTGTGTTTAAAAACAGAATTTTTAGCCGAAACCGGTTTGGCTCAATGAATAGAGCATCAGCCTGCTGACTCAAGGGTCCCAGGTTCGATTCCGGTCAAGGGCATGTGCCTTGGTTGCGGGCACATCCCCAGTGGGGGGTGTGCAGGAGGCAGCTGGTGGATGTTTCTCTCTCATCGATGTTTCTGGCTCTCTATCCCTCTCTCTTCCTCTCTGTAAAAAAATCAATAAAATATATTAAAGAGAAAAAAAAAACAAAAAAGATTTTTTATATGTGGTTTTGGAAAAGTAGAAAAACTGGAGATGACTAACAGAATTTTATACTATTCAGTCTTAGAATGTTTCTAGGTTGTCACTTAGCAGAAACTACTGACAAAACAGACCATAAAAGGAAATATATACATCTATCTTTATCGTCATATTCCAGGAGTAACCAGCTAGCTCCTTCAGGAAATGTTATTGCTTACAAAGAGGAAAACATAAGCACAATAAGCAGAGAAACGAAAACCTTTTTTAAAGGCGGGGAAGGGATATCTAAAGCTGAAAAATACAATTGTCTGAAATTAAAAATACATTGGATGGGATTAAGAGCAGTATAGACATAACAGAAATAAAGACCATTGTGCCTGGAAACATAGCAGTAGAAATTATCCAAAGTAAGGACAGAATGAAAAAAGTTTTCTTTTTAATTGAAAGGTGAGTCATCTGTGAGAAAATACCAAGTGATCTAACAGAAATTGAAGTCCCACAAAAAAAAAGGCATGATGACAAAAAAATATTGGAAGAAATAATGGCAAAACTATTTAATAAAAATTATAAATTTATTGATAAAAGAACATAGACCACTTAGTGGGAACTCATCATTTTCAATATGGATAGGTAAATATAGAAATAAATATAGGTGCAAATGTGTGTGCATGTACGCGTCTGTGTGTATATGTATATGTATCCTTGCTAAATGCAATGAGAAGGCCCGGCTCTCTACTGAAAGAACCAGGGTTCCTGGAGATTCTGGGGCTGGGTCCAGGGAATAACAAGGTAAGTCTGGAATATTATATTGTCCCATAATATGAAAACATGTTTGAAGAATAATGAGAAATGTCAAATGAACATAGGAAGCTAGACTGATGGTGCTCTGACTAGTTAAATTTGGAGCATTTTGAGACTAAAAATAAATAATGATTGTAACAGATTACAAAACTCACTGAATAAAATAGGAATTCACTGTTCCACCTTGGCTTAAATAAATAAATGGGGAGGAGAGAAAAGTCCTTCTTATAGTAAAGTCCAACCAATAATGTTAATTTAGAAGAATGATAAAATTAGAAAACCACTATTTGGCAACCATCACTGTATAATTAATTCAAGCCAGAAACATCAGTGGATATTATAACCAGTGGAAAAAAGTGTGTTGAATAATGAGATATCACAGCATCACAGTATCTCCTCAAATGCTTGGTAATTAAAAAACAAAAAATCTTTATAATGAAAATGGGCAAAAGCTGACATTTTCAGATAAATAAAAAGAATTTGTTTTCAGCTGGCCTGCACTTGCACAAAATGCTATAAGAAGTTCTTCAGATTAAAAATAAGTGACATCAAATGAAAATTTGAACCTACAGAAAGGGATTAAGAATTCCAGAAATGCCGAAACCGGTTTGGCTCAGTGGATGGAGCGTTGGCCTTCGGACTGAAGGGTCCCAGGATCGATTCCAGTCAAGGGCATGTACATTGGTTGCGGGCACATCCCTGTTGGGGGGTGTGCAGGAGGCAGCTGGTCGATGTTTCTCTCTCACCGATGTTTCTAGCTCTCTATCCCTCTCCCTTCCTCTCTGTAAAAAATCAATAAAAATATTAAAAAAAAAAAGAATTCCAGAAATGGTAAATATATAGGTAAACATAACATTCAATATGCAATGTTTTTCTCTTAATTTATTTAAAAGATATATGATTTTAAAAAATGAACTAAGAAAGCTAATAGAAGAATTAAAATGAAATACTAAAAAATATTTAACTGATCCAAAAAAAGTCAGGAAAGGAGCATGAGAGAAACCAAAAGCAGGCAGCACAAATAGAAAATGAAGAGCAAAAGGGTAGATCTATATCCAACCATATCAATTTATATACCAATTAAAAGGCAGACTGCCCTTGCTGGTTTGGCTCAGTGGATAGAGCATCGGCCTGCAGACTGAAGGGTACCAGGTTCAATCAAGGGCACATGTCCAGGATGCTGGCTCCATCCTCGGTTGGGGGTGTGTGGAAGGCAGCCAATCAATGATTCTCTCTCATCACTGATGTCTCTCTCTCTCTCTCTTCCTCACTGAAATCAATCTATATATATATATATATAAAACTCTAATATGCAAATAGACCAAATGGTGGAACAACCGAACAACCGGTTGCTATTACATGCGCTGACTACCAGGGGGTGCGTGCGGAACATAGTGGGCATTGGCAGCAGGCGGCAGAGCGCAGAACATGGTGGGCATCAGCTGCGGAGGGATGGTGGAGCAGGTCAGCAGGGGTGCCAGACCAAGGCAGGGTGCCGGTCGCTGTCACCGGGGTGAGCCTCTGGTGGTTACTGAAAATTCTTTGCTCCTGCGCACTGCAGTTCCACTGGGCGCCCGCATCTGCTGCTGGGGCCAGCCCCACTTGCACCTGCTGCTGGCGCTGGAGCCGCCGCTCGCACCTGCTGCCAGTGCCCAGTGCCGACCCTGATCGCTCGGTGCTGTCAGTGGGTGTGAGCGGCGGCTGCTGGCCCCAATTACCCCTCAGGGCTTCTCCACCTCCCCCTGCTCCTGAAGGGCAATTAGGGCCAGCAGCCGCTGCTCACATCCACTGCTGGCAACGGCCCCGCTTGCACCCGCTGCTGGCGCCAGAGCCGCCACTCGCACCCACTGCCGGCATCCGGCGCTGGTCCCGATCACTCGGTGCCGTCAGCGGGTATGAGCGGAGGCTGCTGGCCCTGATCGCCCCTGAGGGCTTCTCCACCTCCCCCTGCTCCTGAGGGGTGATTGGGGCAGCAGCCACTGCTCGCACCCGCTGACAGCGCTGGCCTCACTTGTACCCAGTGCTGGTGCCAGCCCCAATCGCTCTGAGCGGTCAGCGGGTACGAGTGGGTCCGGCACCGTCAGCGCGTGGGAGCAGTGGCAGGAGCAGGGTTGCTAGAAGACAGGGGGTTGGGACTGTGGTGGGAGGGGCCAGGTGGGGGCGCAGAGGATGGGCCGAGACCCGCCCCTGTGCCCACCAGAGCCTCATGTCCCACTGTTCCTTTCAAGGTGCACGAATTTGTGCACTGGGCCCCTAGTATAAACAAATAAATAAATAAATAAATGTGGACTGTCAGACTAGATACAAAAGCAAAACCCAATTATATACTGTCTACATGAGATACACTTTAAATATCAAGACAAAAATAGACTTAAAAATAAACAAAAGAATGGAAAAAGATATACTAGCAAACAAGTGTAAAAAAGCTGGAATGACTACATTAATATAAGACAAAATGCACTTCAAGACAGGGAGTAAGACCATAGCTAGAAGGGCATTTCATAATGATAAAAGGGTCAATATAATAATCATTAATGGCTTTGTGCTGAATAACAAACTTCCAGTGCACAGAAAGAATAAAGGAATAAACAAGTTCACAATCATAGCTTAAGATTTTAATACCTCTCTTTTAGTGAGAGAATTAAAAAAATAGAAGATTTAAACAATGCCATCAACCACACTTTGATTTACAACACTACACCCTACAATTGTAGAACACATTCTTTTCAAGTGTACCTGAATGTGTCTTATTCACCTAATAAAAATAAGGTTCTATAAATGTTCATTAAATAAATGAATACATAAATGGAAGATGGGGCATGCTGACTTTTTAAATATAATTTTTAAATTATTGATTTGAGACAGACAGACAGACAGACAGAAACATCAATCATGCTCCCTAGGACACAAACTGGGTATGTGCCCTGATAGGGAATCCAACTCGCCACTTTTCGGTGTAAGGTAAGGTGCTCCGACCAACTGAGCCACACCAATCAGGGCAGGACATGCTGAATTTAAAGTAACAATGGTTGGCTGTATTGACTAGTTCATAGTTGAAGAAATGGACAAGAACTTGAAGGTAATGTTATAGACTTAGAATCATCTAGGCCAGTGATTTTCAACCTTTTTCATCACACACTAATTACTAAAATTCTGTAGCACACCAAAAAATACATTGTCGATCTGACAAAAAAAAAAAAAAGTATAATTTTGATTCATTCACACTAGACAGCTATTGATATGTTGGCTGTTGTCATTTTTTTCCTAAAGGAAAAGAGGTCAGTGCCCCTGACTAAATAGTCAAGTATTGCATGTTTTAAATTTTTTTGCGGCACGCCGGTTGAAAATTGCTGATCTAGATGGCTATATTTCAAAATACTTAAAGTTCACTAAGCTGGATGCTAGATACAAGTACAGAAGCAAAGTCCCAGCAAATGAAGGAAAAAGTTAAATAAAGAAGCATTAAGTTTTAGGGATAGGCATAGGTACCTTCTCTGAGATTTAATACAAAGAAACAAAAATGGATGCAGGCACAGAGATTTATTGGAGTGAGGGAAAGAGTGAGGCTACTCTTGCAAAATGGCTTCACCTTCTCAAGCGGTTTAAAGGACCTTTCGCTTAGGGTTTCCAAGAGCCTTGTTAAAAAGGTTAACTGAAGAGCTATTACACATACAAGACTGATTACAAGGTAATCAGGAATAAGTGATCAACTTTTCTAATATGGTGTTTGGGGGGTAAATATACTCTTAGGATCAACCTGGGCCTAGAGTCGCCTTTAAGCCATTCAAAGAAGACTGTGCTCCGATTAAGATCCATACTCTCAACACCCCATGTTCCAACGCAGAGATAAAATCTGACTGCTGGGAAACACAGGTGTCTTATAAATGCAAAGACTTTCTACCATCATACTATTTGTCTGGCTAATAGCCAAGGAGGTGACACAGATGTGAAGAAACTGGTCACTGAACATCTAGCTCCCTCGTGTTCTCCTTATCTCCCTTCTCCATCGAGTCATTCTCACCCAGCTTCAACCTCAAGCACTAATTCTCAACGTCCCATGTGATTTGAGAGCCTTCACTGCTGTTCCATGAGATTTTGCTCCCCCAAGAAAAGCCCCTCGCTCTTTTCAACTGTCAAAACCTACCTCACATACACCATGGACTTCACAACCAAACACAGAATTCCCAACAAAGCTGTTCGGTGTCACTGAAGCATCTACACTGTATGTTTGACCTTCCTTGTTGGTAACAAGGACAGCCTCTTCCTTAGTCAGCAAGACAATCATACGCTGTATCCAGGGTCAACAACAAAAATGATAGGTCAATTGCAAAGAATGTGCCTGTGAATGCGTATGTGTATGCATGCATATAATTCATCACCATGAGTAAACAGAATAATTATTTAACATGTGTATATATAAAACATCAATATTGCATTTAGCTTGTGAATATTTCATTTCTATAAAATGACATAAAATAATGGGAATCATTAAAAAATATGAGTGGTCAAATTTTAAGAAATCTATAGAGCTTGTTTAATCTTTAGGAATCTAACTACTTTGCATCAAATCTACATTTTTTTTTAAATATATTTTATTGATTTTTCACAGAGAGGAAGAGAGAGGGATAGAGAGTTAGAAACATCGATGATAGAGAAACATCGATCAGCTGCCTCCTGCACAACCCCCACTGGGGATGTGCCCACAACCAAGGTACATGCCCTCGACCGGAATCGAACCCGGGACCCTTCAGTCCGCAGGCCGACGCTCTATCCACTGAGCCAAACCGGTTTCGGCCAAATCTACATTTTGACTGTGTTCTGTCATTACCATTTATTGCTACTTTCTAATTTTTTTATTTTAATTTTCTACTAAATGTTTTACATTTCAAAATAAATTGGTAAAGTCAGACACTGCTATGACAAACAGAAATTCTTTTGACTTAAAAAAAAAAAAAGAGGAACACATATTTGGCATCTGTATGGAACATACATTATATTCTGGTATAATTATCCAAAAGGGTTAAAGACCAAAGAAAGAATCTGCTTGCTTATTAAAAATGCAAACATTACCTCAGTCATACAAATAGCCCCAAACTCGCCTGGCCACTGCCTCTGCAGATCACCCACCAGCATCAGCATTACATCATATGACATTATGGAACAATAGTGAACTCTGTGTAATACTTGAATATATTGTTTTGGAAGAATAAACTGTCATTAACTTGAATAAAAGCTTTCTGAAATCAAACCTGGGGGGTAGAGCCCTCACTGTGTGGCCCTTTTACTACTTTGAGAAATAGCCTCATCCTGAAAGCAGGAAAGAGGGAAAAAGAGATTAGAGTATAAAGGCAACAGTGCTGAGTGGCCCCTGCAGCCGCCCAGCTGACAGCTGGCAGGGCTTTAAATTACCAGACACAACAATGTCAAAGCAGGAGGCACCTCAACACATGCTGCACCTAAAAGTCCAAACAACCTCACACCCATCCCTCTATTTCCTAGTACAGCCCAGTGATTTGAACAATGGGCTTTGCTAGAATTGAGAACTGAGTCTTTTCCTATGTACAAAATTTTTACACACTTGATGTCCCGATGCCATTGCAAGATGGGCTATCACTTGTAGCCATGTGACTTTTAGGCACTGAATTTAAGCTTTGAGCACCAACGTTTTAATCTACGAAAGGAAATGAAAAGCAGCTATTATGCAGAGGCATGAGGGGGAGGGAATTAGCTACTATTATATTTATACTTACTATTTCCACCCAATTGTCCCCCCTTTGCCTACCTTTTCCACTGCCCAGGATGTTCCTACTTACTTCACAAGTGAAACATGAGCATCAACTTCAATGCCGTTGTCACATGTTGCCATTTCTACTTTCATGCCACTCTTACCAAGTGACTTCTCTACCTTCCAAATCCTAGATCACCTCTCAACTGCAACCTGCTACTCCTCTCTCTGAAACTGTCCTCAATGTTCTCAATAGACAAGGTTCACAGAGGCAAAAAAAACAAAGCCAGAGCAACACAGCTAGCTAGTTGGTGGCTGAGTCCCATTTAAAACCTCGTTCATCAGTGCAACCAAGTCCAGCTGCACTGCATTGACTACACTTTATTAACTATTCACTTTCAGATCCCCAGAGATTATTTTAAATCTGAAGTCAGCTTCCCTTAGTACCAAGCCTTTTCCTAGATGCTTCACTTACTAGTCAATTTATTATCATAAATTATGAGTTATTTCAAATACTTAAAAAAAGAAACATTAATCTCAGAAAATTATTAAGTATATCTCAAAGTTCTGGGGGAATTATTGTTGTTTGTTTTTAGTATTTCCCTAAAGTGGGACAAAAATTTGTCACATAAGGCCTCATCCAGGGACTAAAAGAGTTTATAGAGAAAGGTCGCAGTTAACAGCCATGAAAATTCTGACTGTGAGAATTACTGCATGCATTTCCAGAGGGACAGAGCAGAAAGGTTTCCTTAAACCAGCAGTCACCAACCTTTCAGACCTCACGGACCACCAGAGGTCCGCGGACCACCAGCTGGCGATCGCTGGGAGAATACCAGTTCCCACTCTAAGTTTCTAAAGATAAAGGTTATATCTTTTAATATTATTGTACAAGGATATGTGGAGATGAAAATTTCATTAATGTTGGCTTCTTTGGAGAATCACATCATTCCTCAAAATTATGAAAACTAGTAAGAGGATGTAATGTGTCATTTTATGTAAGAGCCAGAAGAGTTTACCAAAGTCTAACTCTAAGGACTGTGGGGAACAGACTGAAAGCCTGTACTGCCACATTAGTAAAGCAGATGAAGTGCTAGGAAGAATGAGTTGATATATGGATCATCTATGAAGCACCATTTGTTTTTATATTTTTGTTTTTTAAGTATAGTGTGGGATAGTGTAACTAGTATAGAATTTGACATCAGTGATGAAGGTTCAAGTTCAATCTATCAGCAGCTATCGGATCTGGCACAAATCACTTAAACATATTTAATGATATAAGAATTAAAGGAATGATATGTGTATGGCAGGGGCTTTTAAAATATATAAATGTAAGATGATTTCTATTACTGTACATTGTACCAGGTTAATAAACCAGTACCTCATGTTCATTTATACGTCCTAATATTTTAGGGGAGAGGGAGACAGAAAGAGAGATTCTTATAGTAGAAACCCCACTCCATTAACAGAAAATCATTACCAGTACTTAATGGAGATATGAAAATAACAAAATAAATTAATATATTTACTAATTTAAAATTAACAAAAATATGAAATTATTAAATAAACAATAAAACTCATATTAAAAGGTAGCTACCTCAATATACACTAATCAAGAAGGCTAATGGTTTGTATACACTCTCCCTCCTCAATATATACACTCTCCTCTCATACAATACGGTTGCCAGAATTAATTAAAAGTGTATCAGTGGTCATGGAGATTTCCTCTATGGATCTGAACTAGCCAACCCATAGTCCAGACCATTCATGGAAATATAACAGGTAAGGACTAAACTCCAACATCATTCATTCATTCATTTATTTATTCAGACCCTACTTTATACCAGGCTCTATTCCAAGAGCTGAGGATTTAACACTTGGAACCAATGCCATCACACATTCTAGTAGAAAAATAGAGACCGTAACCAAATAAACAATGCAGTAGGACAATGATGATTAAGTGCTACAGAGAAAAACAGGCAGGGAAAAGGGCTGCAATTCTAAATAGGGCAGTCAAGGAAGGCTTCACAGAGAAGATGCCATTTAAGGAAAGACCTAAAGGAGAGGAATAAGGCACACAGATATCTGAGGAGAGTAGTGGGGCTATGCAAACCTTTCCAGCAAGTCCAGATAAGTCAAAATGCAAGCCCTTACCTTTCAAAAGAGGTTGGAAGGTTGGAATCTCTTGCAACTTGATGACATCAGGATCATTGCTGACGTTCCGTGAGGCCTGGGAGCCCTGAGCTACAACCACAATATCATCCATCTTGGCTCTGTGCTTAGCTGGAGAAGGAGTCACTGAAAATAAAGTTACACCGCTCAGGAGTTGCATGTTCATTAGCCACCTCTGTCTCACCAAAGCTGTTTCACTGTAGTTATTAAAAATAATATTTTTATACCAAAAAAAAATGCTAACTGGATTTTTTCCTGCGGTGGGGGCTCTAAGGGAAATGAATCATGGAGGAACTCCATTTTCTATCATAGTTTTAAATAACTCAAACATTACAGAATATATATATATATATATATATATATATATATGAAATTGTTTTTGTAATTTAAAATATTTTATTATTTGGCACACAAATGAATGAGCAAATTATGTTTTTAATTTTTATTTCTTTGATCTTCTTGATGTCTGTCCCTATTTTACCAATGAGGAAATAAGGGTACAAAATTTGGCTGTGACTTGCCAAAAGTCAACAGGGGTAGAAAAAGAGTTAGGAAAGGAATTGGAGGTCTACAAGTTGTTGGTATACATGACCCATCCCTGCGGCACTGCGGTTGCAGAGCTGTCTAGCCACCCATCACAGCAAACCAAGTACAGATCCTAATTATGGGGGGATGGGGACAGACCCTGATACCCAACCCTAGATAATGGGTGTATTCCTGAGGCACCAGCCCCCTCACCCTTAAAGTTACAGGGATTAGTCCAAGAAGGTAAAAAAAAATAATCAGTAGGTCCCTTCTAGGCTGAGGCAAAATTCAGACACTTGGAGGACTGCTTAGAGGCAGGTCAATTTCAGGTCTCTAGGCAATCTACTCGGAGGGAAGTGATTCAAACTATCAAGGACTCACTAGTCCAAGACATCTTCCTCTCCCCAAATATGTTCCTGGCTGGGGCCAGAATACACCTTTTACACTCCACAAGGCAGATTTGCAAGCTCATCCATCAGTCAGGCTCTCAAAGGTCGATCCAAGGATGCCACAGAACTGCCCTGCCACCTAGAGGCTGGAGTCTCGTATGGCATGGCGTTCACTCTTCCAGAATCTCTCTCTTTTTTTTTTTTCTCTTTAAGAAATACCTCTTAATCTCTTGGTAATTTACCTAACGCACCCAAGAGTTAAAAGATTATACACCTGTCACACATCCCTCCTGAAAAGGAACCTCTGGGACCCGTTTTGAAGAAGGAACCTGCTCTTAGCAGTCCTGTCTACGATCCATCCACTGTGAGAACCAAATCTCACTGTGTCAGTCCCGAGTCCTAAAGCCAGTAATTAACTAGGTCATCTTTTAAATAGGCTGTGGCTCGGAGACACAGCTGTTTCGAAAATAAATAATGGGTATGGGCGCCCACGCTGGCTTCGCTGCTGTCACACACGGGCACTCCATCAGGGGACTCAAGGCTAGGACAGATGGTGACTTTAAAAAAAAAAAAAAAAGCATGGTGAGGGCTTTCGGTGCGTTCGTGTCCGCCGGTCCCAGACCCCACTAGGCTGGGAGGCAGCGCCCTCCGCAGGCCGACACGGCTGCGTGGAGGAAGGTGGAAGTTAGGGCACCGACCTGAGGAGTTCAGATCGTTGGGTCGGCTCTCGGCCTCCGAGCTCTGCTCACTGCCCATGGTGCAGGCAGCAGCCGGCAGCGAACAGCGGGGAGGCGGTCGCCGCTCCGGCTGCGGGGCGACGGGCAAGGACGGGAGCGGGATGGGGATGCTACATCCAGTCGGGGCGCCGCAGCGGGGCGCTGTGTGCGGATGGAGTGCCCAGCCCACGTAGAGGGGCGCGGGCGGTGGGGAGTGGGGAGCCCCTATTTGGGGAACGGACGCGCAGAGAGGAGCACGCGGCCGCACGCAGCTCGCCCGCCTCCTCTGGAGGAACTCCAAGGAGGGAGAGGCGGGGAACGGCGGGCTTCAGCTGCGCCTGCCACCTGCGGGCGGCGCCGCTGCCACTCACTCGCTCACGCGCCGCAGGCTCGCTCCTTCCGGGACGCCGATTGGCGGCGCCGGCGGCGCGCGGCCGTCAGTTCCGGGTTAGAGGGCCGCCGCCTCCCGCCCCAGACTGGGCGGGACGATTCGCGTAGGAAACTAGGGTGACGCCCCCTTAAAGGGCCCGACCCTCTGAAAACCAGACCCGCCCCAAAAGGATATTGTACTGACCCCGTCACCTTTAAGCATCATTCACACATTCGACACTTTATCCCTCTCGTTAGAACGTTATAGAATAGATGTGTGTGTGTGTGTTTAAACTTTATTTCCCAGATAAGGAGAGATAGACTCACGGTCTGAGTCCACAATTGTCTGGGTGGAAAGCTCCTGTTTCAGCTCTGAAAGCTGGGCATATGGCAGGGGACGACCATCCCCAAAATGGTGAGAGAAGGAGCTGGGAATGAGACAAAATGGAATGTGTGCATCTTCAAAGGGAAGTGGATGCTGCTCCAGTCTAGGCACTTTCTAGGAGACCTTGACAATTATCGGCAAGCTGCCATTCTGAAACAAGCAAAGGCGAGGAAGGAGTACAGGTAATGCAGAATGGAAACTGCAGTTTGGGCAGGTCAAGGACTTAGACCTAGCAATGCAATACCATCAGAGGTGGGCTGGGAGTCTCAGAACTTTGCAATTGATTTCTATTGTTTGCTTCATGAAATTTCAAGCAAATGCCCTGAGATGTTATATATCTATAATAATAAAAGCATAATATGCTAATTAGACCAGACGTCCTTCTGTCCTTCTGCACGAAGCCATGCCTGCAAGGGAAGCCCAGGTCCCAGGTGCCTGCTGGGGACAGGAGGGAAGCCCGAGCTGGGGGGGGGGCCCCCCCGCAAGGCCTACTCTTGCACGAATTTCGTGCATCGAGCCTCTAGTGTAAATATAATCTCAGAAAGAGTGCCAAATTCACTAAATGATTAAGTTCCTTCTATTCTGTATCTCAGGCATTTCCCCTATTTTATCTTATTTAATTTTCACAACAACTCTGAGGCCCATAAACAGGAAACTTCCTTATGGTCACTAAGCAGAATTAGTATTTAATATTGTCTGATTTCAAACCTCAGGCTCTTTCCTCTACTCAGCATTACAGCACTGGGGGTGGAGTGGGGGTGGGGGAGTAAGTGCAAATGAATACAAGTTCGATGTACTGTGAGGATAGAACTAAAAACTGCTTGAGAGATCAAAATAAACTCCTTCTTAGAGGTGGTGTGTAGGTTTTATTCCTTCTCATTTATTTTTCCTCTTTGCTCTTCTGATTGGGTAATTTCAACTGATCTGTCTTCTAGCTCACTGATCTTTTTTCCCTGCTTAGTCAAGTCTGTTGTTGAAGCCCTCTGTTGAATTCTTCAGTTTTTAAAATTATTTCTTATGCTTTTTATCTCTTTGTTGAACTTTTCATCTTGTCCTTGTATTGTTTTGCTGATGTCATTAAATTATTTTTCTGGGTTCTCTTGTAGCTCTCTGAACATCTTTGGAACATTTATTTTGAATTCTTTGTCAGGCAATTCCTGGATCTCCATTTTTTGGGGAACCAGTTACTGGAATTTTACTGTATTCTTTGGTGAGACATATTTCCCTGATTCTTCATGATCCCTGTAGCCTTGTGTAGGTGTCTGCACCTACAGACTTTATGGACTGACTTCAGTAAGGGAAAAATTTTGCCTGCAGGTGGAGGCATGTTGGAACATGCTGTGTCCCCAGTGGTATAGGGCACAAATACAGGGGCTTGTGGTAGCTAATAAGTGATAAAACCAGGAGTCAAGTATTCTAAAACTCATATCTCTAATCCACTCCAGACTAGCTCCTCTTCCCATGTCTTTATGTTCCATCCAGTCTCCAAGCCAGAAATCTGCTTACCCTCACCCCCACATCAACCAATCACAAGTCTAGAGAGCCTCTTGTCTTAATATATTTTCTATCTCTATGCCCTGTTCAGGGTCTCCTCATTTCTTGGAAAACAGAATGACTCTGGCATCACCTTCTTCAATGCATCGTACATGTGGCTGGCAGAGAGAATTTTCTAGAATATTAATTAGGTCTCTGACCTGTCATTGCTGTACTAAAAACCTTCAATAACTCAGCATGTCTTTAGGATAAAGTTTAAAATTTAGCATATGGGATGAAATTCCCTGAATCCTGAATAGTCATGCTATTTTGTCTGTCTGGAATAGTTAGCTTTCATCTATCTAGCTAACTGAACGTTATTTTGTCTGTCTGGAATAGTTAGCTTTCATCTATCTAGCTAACTGAACGTTATCCTTGAAGATTTAACTTGTTGAAAATTTATATCCACACCAAGCCAGCACACAGATACTTATAGCAGCTTTATTCATAATTGCCCGAACTTGGAAGGTAACAAAATATCCTTCAGTAGGTGAATGGATAAACAAACTATGGTACATCCAGAAAATAGACTATTATCCAGTGATAAATAGAAGTGAGCTATCAAACCATGAAAAGATATGGAGGAACCTTAACTGCATATTATTAAGTGAAAGAAGCCAATCTGAAAAGGCTAAATACTGTGTGATTCCAACCATATGACATTATGGAAAAGGCAAAACTATGGAGACAATAAAATGATTAGTGATTGCCAGGGTCTGGGGTAAGGAGGGAAGGGATGAATAGGCTGAGACAGAAGACTCTTAGAGCAGTGAAATCTGTATGGTACTATAATGGTGGATACATGTCATTACACATTTGTCCAAACCCATAGGATGCACAACACTGAACGTAAGGTAAAATGTGGACTTTGCATTTGTATAAGTGTAACAAATGTACCTCTCTGGTGTTGATAACAGGGAAGGCTATGCTTGTGTGAGGGCAGAGGTTATATGGCAAATCTCCCTTCAATTTTGCTGTGAACCTAAAGCTGCTCTAAAAACATTGTCTTTAAAAACAAAAACCGGTTGAACTTACGCACCTTCTGTCAGAAGTCCGTATTAGATGCCCCTCTTCTGGGCTTCCTTAGTTAGGATCTCCCATCATGACATTTATTCTTTACACAACAATTGATTCACCTGTCTCCCCCCCCTGAATATAAGCATCTTGAAGGTAGATTCTGTGTCTTACTGGTCTTTAATTTCTCCTGCAGGTGTTTAATACATGTTTTCTGGATAAAACACTTAAAAAAAAAATACACCTCCACAGAAATGGGACTCCTAAGTCTCAGGAGAAGAGGATCAGTAATCTCCTCAGGCAATGAGGAGACAATGACTATAATTTTGAATTTAAACACCTAGTTCATTTTAATAGAAAAGTTCCTCAATCGTTATTTTCATAATTATTATTTTAATTATGTTCACTGTCATAACTGAAAAAAAATGGTATATCACTTCAGTGATAACAGGTTCACTATATCAAAACATTGAATCTGAAGTCTCTAAGTGAGGGAAAGGTCACCTAGTGCCTAGTATGGACTAATCCTTACAGGGAGATTCAAGGAATGTGACCTCTCTATACCCTGGACCCCCAAGTATATCATCTGCAGAGATAAAATATACTATACATCAGTCTATTGTGGCATCAGGAAAGTCACTCCAATGGGAAATCACGGTGGAATTTCCTTGTCTTTGATAACTCTTTAAAGTTTTTGCAGTATTATTGTAATTCAGGAGTAGGCCATCTCCTGAATACAGCTAATAAGAGTTAGTTTCACACAATGGACCATTATTCATGGGCAGTCTTGTTCAACATATGCTTCCTGCAGAGATTGGTTAAAACTAGGATATAGCTGTTGGCTTTATCAGGGCCAGAATAATAATCTACAATTGCAGAGTGCTTTAGGTTTGAAAGCTCTTTCACACCTACCAAGGTGGAGATATTGTCAAAGTTCAGACCTCTTGGCAAGTTGTCAGTGGTTTCGTAATGTTGCATTTGTTTGCATGTATATGGGTGTGTGGGGTGGAGTGAGCATTGATGAAAAACACACTTCTCCAACCTATGCCCTAGTTCTTTTCCATTCATCCAATCTACAAATATACTTTAGTTCACTGTTTACTGAGTACCTGTTAAGTACCAGTCACCATGCTAAATGTTAGGGATATCATTTTAACAGCTCTAACGGACACCATTTTATTTTTAATCATTATCCATACCTATAAACAATAAATCCTGCAGAATCCCAAATGTCTTCCCTGAGGCTTGACTTGCACATAATATTTACTTCATAAATGGACAACTCGCAGGATAAGCTAAATATAAAAAAAAATGCAAGTGGAACTCTTATCAAGAGAAGGGTGTTTAATTTCATCATTTACCATAATGTCAATCTTGAATCTTTAAACTTTTTCCCTTTAACTCTGAGGACCCTCTGTGCCTCCAGTTATCAAAATAGGTTCTCATATCTATGCCCCGGATAGAATGCACTGTAGATTCTTGGACGTGGAGAAACTGCGCTCAGTGGTTGCCTTTGGGGATGGGAACTAGGGCGGGGTGAGAAGCAGACTTTTCACTGTATATACGTTTTGGTAGTTTTTGACTTTGATCCTGTGTATATGCGCATTCTCTGGCCCAGGGAAGCCAGCAGGTGCAGCTGCAGACCCTCGGGCGACCACGAGGTTCGCGCTCGCGCCCACGCCCCCTCACCGTGTCCTTGGCCTCGGGTGCTCGCGTGGGTGAGTGGGGCGGGGGCGCGTGGGACGAGGGCCCTTTCCCCGGCTCATCGCGGTCACCGGGAGCTGGAGCCACCGCCGGGAGAGGCTCGCATCTGGTGCCTGTACCCGGAGGACCGCGCCCGCAGTAGCTGGGAAGCAGGTCCGGGTTGCCGGGCCGGAATGTGCCCTCCCCCTCGCCTCCCCCACTTCCAACCCCCGCCAACTTTCGGCTGCTGCGACGGAAGCAGGAACTTGCGAACCACAACGCAGCTGGGCCGGGTGGGAGCTGCGGAGCATCCCCTGCTGTCCACACCGAGACCCTCGCGCGGAGTCGCCGCTGCTTCCCCGCAAGCGCGCGGGAGCCGTCCACGCACGGGTGGACCCAGAGGCTCCGGGGTCCCCTCGCCGCCAGGTAAAGGCGTCCCAGCCCCCTCCTCCCGACCTGGCCCCGGCAGCCTCGCCACCCCTCCTGGCCTGGGGCGAGGCTCCTGCCCCCGCCCCGCAGCAGGCGGGGAGCGGGCTGCGCTGGAGGCTGACCCGGATCCCGGTGGCGCTGCGGTGTCCCGGAGGCTCTCCAGGCAGGCCGGCCGGCCGCACCTGTCGCAGATGGCACCGGCCCCGCGTCGTCGTCAGGACCCGCAGAATAGTTTAGTGAGCGACAAGCGTTTCCTCAACGGAAGGGAAATTTTCCTTTTTTTTTTTTTTCTTGTATGATTTGTGTCCCGTATTCATTATCAAACCTACTAATTGTCTAATACTCTGTAGGGGTGTGTGTGTGTGTGTGCGTGTGTGTGTGTGTGTGTGTGTGTGTGTGTGTGGTGACAGATTAGATTATGCTGTGAGTGAGATGATTTCCAATATTTGAAGTAGTTATGTGCACGTATGTTTGACTATAGTAATCAGGCATTAAAACTCAGGCACTTCTCCTGCCCACCTGTATCCTTTTCCCTTCCATCTTTCAACAAGATTGAACTTGATTGTAGACCTTGAAGGCCTAAATAATAATGGCTTAGAACCGTGGTCGGCAAACTGCGGCTCTCGAGCCACATGCGGCTCTTTGGCCCCTTGAGTATGGCTCTTCCACAAAATACCACGGCCTGGGCGAGTCTATTTTGAAGAAGTGGCGTTAGAAGAAGTTTAAGTTTAAAAAATTTGTCTCTCCAAAGAAATTTAAATCGTTGTACTGTTGATATTTGGCTCTGTTGACTAACGAGTTTGCCGACCACTGGCTTAGAAGATTAATTTACCCAATATTTGTTGAGTATTTTTAATGAGATAAACTCTTCAGTACTTCTCACTGTCCGGGAGCTACACAGGTGTTGCATAGTGAGAACACAGCTTAGCATAGAGACTGGCATGTGAGAAATATAAATATCCTATATAATAAAACCGTAATGTGCAAATCGACACAGAACAACGGAATGACTGGTCTGTATGATGCGTACTGGCCACCAGGGGGCAGACGCTCAAGCAGGAGCTGCCCCCTGGTGGTCAGTGTGCTCCCACAGGGGAAGTGTCACTCAGCCAGAAGCCTCTCCCACCACCTCCACTGCAGGCGGGCAGTAAGGAGTGAGGGGTCCCAGACTTCGAGAGCCCCAGACTGTGAGAGGGATGTCTGACTGCCAGCTTAGGCCTGATCCCGGCAGGCGGACATCCCCTGAGGGGTCCCGGACTGCGAGAGGGCGCAGACCAGGCTGAGGGACCCCCCCCAAGTGCACGAATTTTGTGCACTGGGCTTCCAGTTACTTATAATTTCATTGTTTCAAAAGTTGGACATAACAGTTAACAAGGTAGCTATTTGACTTGTGCTGGTTTGTTTGGTTTCTTGGTTTTTAAACTATTCCCTTGTTTTTTACTTACTAAAGTACCTATTTACATTAGAGTTCACCCTTTGTATTGTACAGTTCTATGGATCTTGACAAATATAATGATATGTACCCATCATTACAGTATCATATAGAATTGTTTCACTGCCCTAAACGTCTCCTGTGCTCCACTGATTTTTTTTACTGCCAATGTAGTTTTGCTTTCTCCAGAATGTCATATAATTGGAATTATATTTTTCAGACTGGCTTCTTCCACTCAGCAATATGCAATTAAGGTTCCTCTATGTCTTTTTGTGGCTTGATAGTTCATTTCTTTTTATTCCTGAATAATATTTCATTGTATGGATGTACCACAGTCTGTTTGGAGATAAAACAATGAGAGGCAAGAAGAGGAAGGATTCTAAAACTCAGAGGCAGGCCTACTGTTTGTACCTCTTTCTTCACAAACACTCATCGACTTTTAAGCAGTGATAGGATAGTATACGTGTTTGTGTTTATTAGTTTGTTGCCAAGTTTTTAAACGAAAGGTTGTCTCAAATCTTTTAGAAGTGATATGAATAAAAATACTTGTTTATTTTTGCCCTATGAATTGTAAGTCATTGACATCGACTTAAAGGAAATGAAATGTATCTTTTCTAGATTTGCTAAAAGAAACAAAACTCACTAATGATTTTCTTTTTGGTCTAGAGAGAAATTCTGTCATCCGTGCAATCTTCTTGATGCAAACGAAGACCAAAGGAAGGGTTATCCTTGACCTTTGAGGACTTTAATACCGAAATTTAAAATGTTCTTCAGGGAAGAACGGAGCTTGACCTACACTTGTATAATCATTGGTTTCCTGACAGTCAGGCTGTCTGCCAGTCATAATTGTCCTACTCAGAGTCTAGAAGATGTTGTCATTGACATCCAGTCATCTCTTACTAAGGGAATCAGAGGCAATGAGCCCATACATACATTAACTCAAGAAGACTGCATTAATTCTTGCTGTTCAACAAAAAACATATCAGGTAAGTAATAGTCCCTTGGCAACCCTTTATTCCATGTGTTTTGTGACATAAGTAGCTGGTTGACATGGCTCAATAGTTTATATTAGTGATTCTCAATGGGGTAGAAAGGTAGGTGACAAAATCACCCCGGGAATGTTTCACAAGTGTGCCCTCTCCTCCCCTAAGCTGAGTCAGAGTTACTGATGAGTGTGTGTGTGTGTGTACCACTCAGGTGTTTGGGTATAAAAAGGTGGAGAACCACCAGTGTTAGGTTCTAACAGGCATCTGGGGTATTGAAACAACAATGCTATTTAAATGCTTAGCTGCCATTCATATGACACTGAAGGAAACTAAGGCCACAGGTTTAAACCATGCCTTTGTGTATTTTAGGCTCCAAACCTATTACCTAAAAAGAGGAGTGTATATCTAAGTGAAACAATGTTGTTCAGTTGGTTATGAACCTGCCCTAATTCCCTAAATGAAAAAAAGCAAACACCTAAATTTATTGAGCACCTAATGCCTTGCTGGAGATAAATGAGTAAGATGGACAAGGCCTTGCCCTCAGAGCCTAGAAGAGCTAGTGAACGTTGGACAAGTGATTCTTACTGATTTATTAGCCAACAAAATCCTGTTTTCTCTTAGATCTTTACTTCCTTTTCTTTCTATAATGGTTGTGGTATAAGAAGGAAGGGAGGAAGGAAGGAAGGAAGGAAGGAAGGAAGGAAGGAAGGAAGGAAGGAAGGAAGGAAGGAAGGAATATCCTTTCATCACCATATATTTGATCCCCCTTACCCTCTTTGTCTTCCCCATTCCTGTTCCCCTCTGGTAACTACCATTCTGTTTTCTGTATCTATGAGTTGATTTTTTTTTTTGGGGGGGGTGTTTGTTTTTTTGTTGCTTTTTGTTTTATATCCCACATATGAGTGATAACATCTGGTTCTTGTCCTTTTCCGTCTGATGTATTTCACTTAGCATAATTCTCTCAAGAACATGCATTTTTAATAATTAGCCTATATGCCTCTTAACCTTCAACTTGGCCCAAGGGTCACAGGCCAAGATGTGAGACTGTACCAGATTAAGGTCAAAGCCAACTGTAGGCCATGATAATTAGAGAGAATAATTTCTACTGGACATAAGAGAAAGAGAAGCCAGAAATGAAAATTAAGAGTGACAAGTGAGGCAAGAAAACAGAAAAGCAAAAACAATAAGAAAGTAAAGAAATGCTAAAAAAGAACCAAACGAAGAATGGCACTGATAAAAATAAAAAATAGTCTTTGCATTCCATATACTGTTCAGATTCTTTGTGGAAGGAGGCATATTATGTATGATGCTGACTTTACTGACTCCATCCAGGACACCTGGCTCATGCCTTCATATGTGTGTGAGATGCCTTCAGGATACAAGAGATCTATGAAATCATTAGGGTTAGATCCATTTCTTAAGTTCCAACTCAGCTGTGAGTTGTGTAAAGATTGCAAAATCAGTGTGTGTGTGTGTATATATATATATATATATATATATATATATATACACACACACACACACACACACTTTTTTTATATATATTTGCTAAAATATATCCACCAATATATATATATATATATATATATATATATTTGGTGGATATATTTTAGCAAATAGAAGGCTTATTTCTAAATAGTTAAATGCACTGTTAAAAATTGATTTTGCCAGCCCTAGCTGGTTTGGCTCAGTGGATAGAGCATAGCCCTGTGGACTGAAGGGTCCCAGGTTCGATTCTGGTCAAGGGCACATGCCCAGGTTGCGGGCTCAGTCCCCAGTAGGGGGTGTGCAGGAGGCAGCTGTTCAATGATTCTCTCTCATCATTGATGCTTCTATATCTCTCCCTCTCCCTTCCTCTCTGAAATCAATAAAAATAATATATTTTTTAAAAAATTGGTTTTGCCAAAATTACCTTCATTCAGGTTTTTAACCGAATGTCTTTAAACATGGCTTCTAGTGGCTAAGCTAAGGAAAAGGAAATGATTCAGCAGTCAGCAAGCAAGTGAACAAAAGTGTTTGTGTTGGACACCAGAATAAATGAGGTTCTTCCTGCTTGCCGTACTCTTTAGAAAATCCTATTTCAGAATAATGCCTATGAACCCTTTCATTGCAGGGGACAAAGCGTGTAACTTGATGATCTTCGACACTCGAAAAACAACTAGACAACCCAACTGCTACCTATTTTTCTGTCCCAGTGAGGAAGCCTGTCCGCTGAAACCAGCGAAGGGTCTTATGACTTACAGGATAATGAGAGGTAATGAGAACATTGTTCTTTTTCTTTTGTGATTGGAATTATTTAAGGGCCTGGTTCATGGTAAAGATTTTCTGCAAAAGAGTCTAAGTAAAACTGCCAAAAATGGTCACAAATATAGAGGCACACCAGGAAATCCCATGATTTAAAGTTCAGCTTTTTTCCAGTGAAAGATCTCTGAGTGATACGATTTTGTTTTGTTTTGTTTTTACTTTCTTAAGATAAAAGGTGCACAGACTTTTCAGGAAACATTGTGAAACACCTCTTTAGATCAATGTCAACAGCACTGGAATAAGTGTTTTGAAAGGGGTTAAGACCTAGGTGAATATACAGAATTCTAGTATGTTTGTCATTAGGTTAGAAGTATTTTATAATCACATTATCTGAAATCAAACTCAGTGGATTTTGTTGTATAGACCTAGAGAGAAGTTCATTCAAAAATATTAATTGAGCATCTACCATGTAATAAATTCTGTGCAATGCATTGGAAATATAGTCTCCATGCACATGGAACTTAAATATTGGTTCAGAATACAGAAAATAAACTAAAATAATCAATAACATAATTATTTGGATATATCTTGGTGAGAATTTGACTTGTTAACTTTTCAGGATGAAATGCTTTCAGTATCAAATTTCCTTAGAAGCTTTTGTTATTATAGCCTATATTATTAATATTATTTTCTTTATTCAATAAACAACATGTATTATTTAGTATCATCTGTGCGCCAAGCACTTTTTTACACCCTAGGAATGCAGGATACAACACTAAATATAGAAAACACGGTTCTCACTTCTGAAACTGAGACAGAGACAATAACCATCTATACTAATAAAAGGGTAATATGCTAATTAGACTGGATAGACCCGATGTCTTCCGGACTGGGCGAAGCCGACCCAGGTCCCGGGTGCCTGCGGCCGGCCAGAGGGAGGGAAGCCTGGGTTCCGGGTGCCGGAGGAAACCTGGTGCTGGCAGTCAGGCGAAGGAAAGCCTACTCTTGCACGAGTTTTCGTGCCTCGGGCCTTTAGTAATAAATAAATAATCAAGAAAACTGTAACACAAGTGCAATACAGATAATTAAGCTAAGTGTAATAGATAATCCCTGAGTGGACCCTCTGGATTAGGTGATCAGAGGAAGCATCTGTGAAGAAGTAACCCTAAACTGAGATCTGAGCAGTAAGGACCCAGATGTGAAAAGATCATGGGAAGACCTTCCAGGGAGAGGAAATAGCCTGTTTCAATATCCCAGTTGGCTGACTCATAGTGAACCATGTACATAAAGAGTGATATGCCAGAAGCAGGAAAGACAGAGAGATCACATAAAGCTTTGTAAGTCAGGGTAGGGTAGGACGTTTTTATTTTAAGTTTATAATGGGAAACCATTGGGAGTTTTGTTTTTTTTTGTGTGTTTTTTTTTTAATATTTTTATTGATTTCAGAGAGAAAGGGAGAGGGATAGAGAGATAGAAACAACAATGATGAGAGAGAATCATTGATTGGCTGCCTCCTGCCAGCCCCCTACTGGGGGGGTCGAGCCCGCAACCCAGGCATGTGTCCTTAGCTGGAATCAAACCTGGGACCCTTTAGTCCACAGGCCGACGCTCTATCCACTGAGCCAAACCAGCTAGGGCACCTTTGGAAGTTTTTAAGCAAGCATGGAACGTGGTGTTTTTTGTTTGTTTTAATATGTTTTTATTTATTTCAGAGAGAGGAAGGGAGAGGGAGAGAGGGATAGAAACATCAATGATGAGAATCATTGATTGGCTGCCTCCTGCATGCCCCCTACTGGGGATCAAGTCCACAACCCGAGCATGTACCCTGACCAAAAATCAAACCCTGACCTCCTGGTCAAGCACTGAACCACCCCAGCCAAGGGGAATGAGGTGTTTTAAAGGTGATTTCTCAAAGCTCACTGTGACGGCTGTATTGGGAATGGACAATGACCCAGCAGCAAGAGGGGAAGTGGGAAGACTGGGTAGGAAGTGGGGGTGAGATGTACGTGGAAGGCCATGGCATGGTGGACCAGGGAGGTGGTAGAGGAGATGGAGAGAAGGAGACATAGGGGCTGTTTCAGAGGAAGAGTTAACAGGACTTGCTGCTGGCATGGATGTGGGGGGCAAGAAAAAGACAAGCTGCCCTAGCCTGTTTGGCTCAGTGGATAAAGGGGTCCCGTGGACTGAAGGGTCCTGGGCTCGATTCAGGTCAAGGGCACATGCCCGGTTGCGGGCTCGATCCCCACTCGGGGGCATGCAGGAGGCAGCCGACCAATGATTCTCTCTCATCATTGATGTTTCTATCTCCCTCCCCCTCGCCCCTCCTCTCTGAAATAAATAAAAATATATTTTAAAAAAGAAACAGAAAGGCATTGAAGCCGAGTCCTAGTTTTTGTCTTGAGTGTCTAGATGGATGGTGGCACCATCTACTGAGCTGAGGAAGATCTGAGAAGTGGCTTCAGGGTTGGGAGGGAACGTACAGTCAAGGGCTCTCTCCTGACTGTATCACGTTGCACGTGAAGTACTTTGGGGAATGATACTGCTCAGGGCACCTGGGCACTGACTCTGCTTCATCCCCTGGGTGGGGCTGTGTCTGAGATCTGTTCATGAACCAGGAAATCCTGATACGTCAAACATTCCCTGAAACAGCTTATTTGTGTAAATTCCTCATAAATAGCGGTGTGAGCCCAAGTCTAAAAGGACTGGCACGTTAAGATACAAAGTTTCCATTTTGCAAGATGAGAAAAATCTCTGGGGATGGCTAATGATGATGTTTGCACAACAGTGTGAATATACTCAGTGCCACCAAACTGTACACTTGAAAAGGGTTAAATTGGTCAATTGTATGTATATTTTACCACAATTTATAAAAACAGTAATTTTTAAATGACTATGGATGGTATAGAACAGATTCGGTTTCTCAAAACACTCAAGACTGTACCTTGCATGGCCAGTGCTTGTCCTCCTCCTCCCCTTTTGGGGCTTCAGGGGCCAGGGAGTGACCAGTGTGGCTCCTTCACTTCCCCTGCCTGTTTGTATATGGTCTTGGCTAAAAACACAGGGGACCTGCAGTGTGGTGTGGACATGGCTTCTCACCGTTCCTGCTGGATCACCCGGGACATTGCAGAGCCTGTTAGACACCCAGGGGTGGAGTCTACAGGAACCGGATATGCCAGTCGGAGTTTTCAAAGAGGTCAGGGCTCAAGATATGGATTGGAACGTTTGCTCTTCTCCTTCAGGAGCTCCCGTCATGTAGAAGTTGGACCATCACATTCCTCCTCTATTATCCCTTCCTACTACCTCTTCTTCATGCTGTCCTTTCTCCCACTATCAGTGTGTCTATTATCTATTTCACAATTAAAGCAGAATATTTAAATTATATAGGTAACTTTAATCCAGTCATTCTACTTCCATAAAATCTACACTAAAGAAACAGTATCAAGACAAGAAAAAAACGATTGGTGTGGAGCTGTTTACCGTATAATTAGTCTAAAAAATGAAAAACTAGAAGCAGCATAAATGTTCAGTTGCCAGAGTATGGTTGGGTGAGAAATATGATGGGTTCACTTGAGGGAATATGATGCAGACACTAAAACATAAGTTTGAGGTGTAGAAATAAGCAAAATC
Organism: Eptesicus fuscus; assembly: GCF_027574615.1. Classification (NCBI taxonomy): domain Eukaryota; kingdom Metazoa; phylum Chordata; class Mammalia; order Chiroptera; family Vespertilionidae; genus Eptesicus; species Eptesicus fuscus. The sequence goes on from NC_072479.1 coordinate 83,971,997, forward strand.
ACTTAAATTTCTGGTAAAAAACATTCAGTTGTTTTTCAATTACATGAAAAAAACTTAACTTAAAGGTATACAGACATGTTAATAGTGGCTGGAGCATAACAGAAATTACAGTTGAGTTTATTTTCATTGTTATAATACTTCAGTAATGTTGTTGCTTTTATAATGCATGTATTATAAAAGAGGGAGTGTACAGTAAAGATTCTCTCCAATGGAAATGAGAGAAAAGGGAACTTGGCATGTGCATAAACCTTTCAAGGGCTAGTGTAAAGGCAATGAAGTGGAATTAGAATCAAACAGTTCCTCTGGTAGCCACCAGGGGGTGTCATCAGCCTAGAGCAGGTTGATTAATAGCTAGGTGCAAAGTGGCTCCAATCCCAGACATAGTGTGCAATGGACTGTTTATATTTTACAGGATGTTTACAAGTTATGTGTGTCATTCAGTTTATGAATCTGCCCATGTTGATGGATTGAGATTACCTATAGAAGTAAATTATCTACCTCCTGTTTGGAGTGAAATTAAATACCTGGTTGGTGGTGTGTTTCTGGATGAGCTCTATTTCCTATAAATGATTGACTAGTATTTACAGACTGAAAGTTTGAAAGATGGCAGTGTATTCCATTCATCCTATAAAACTATTGCAGCTTGGCATCATTAAATTTTTTCCAGCTTGTGGGATATTATTTCTACCAAGTACTGGAATAAATTGGGAGTCTGTTTGCTCAGCTGGTTTTCAAGTAATAATCAGTACGTACGTTTTTTACCTAGTGGAGTCACTTAAAAATGAAACTCGAAAGAGGGGTTGAGGGCACAGAACTGTTTCCCAACTCCCTCTGTGGCCTGTCTCTCCGTGACTGAGAGAAACTTAAGTGGGTGAGGTCAGTGGACCGGGTGTGAAGGATCCCTGTGTGGTTCTATGATCTTTGCCAATAGATGAATCTTATTAGGAAAGGAGACTGGCCCTTTCTTTGCTTTATTTACGGGTAGAGGCCCAGTGCATGAAATTTGTGCACTTGGGTTAGAGGGGAGGGTGGGGGTCCCTCAGCCTGGCCTGAGCCCTCTCACAGTCTGGAAGCCCTTGGGGGGTGTCCAACTGACAGCTTATGCCCACTGCTCGCCAGCTGTGAGCCTGGCTTCTGGTTGAACGGCACTCCCCCTGTGGGAGCGCACTGACCACCAGGGGGCAGCTCCTACCTTAGGCGTATGCCCCCTGGTGGTCAGTGGGCATCATAGCGACTGGTCGGTCCACCTTTTAGTCGATTTGCATATTAGCCTTTTATTATATAGGATGCTTGCTTTCTTGGGAAAGAAACAGCTGTTTTGGTCATTTCTGTCAATGGCCTTATTTAAGTTCTGACTTCACACATATCACAGAGTACTTCCTTAGTCTTTTTTTTTTTTGAAATTTTAAAATGAAATATGTTGAGTCCTGCTTTTTTTTTTTTAATATCTGATCCTATCTAAGCATAAAGATGCTGTTTATTTCATGGGGATGTTATGTCTATGAATATGATATCACCTGCAGCAGAAACTCTTCTTCAGCATTGTTGGAGGAAAGAGGAATTCCAGGCATCTTAATTCTATTATAGAGGAAAGTACAATATCCTTGAGCAGGTGTCCACAAACTTTTTTCAGTCAGACCAGTATTTTAGTTTTTGTAGGTCATACACAGTCTGTCCTACTTAGTCACCTCCGTCTCTGTAGTTGGAAAGCAGTGATAGACAATATGTAAACAAATGAACATGGCTGTGTGCCAATAAAACTTTATGAACACTGAAATTTGAATTTCATGTCATTTTCATATGTCACAAAGTATTATTTTTTAACCACTTAAAAATGTAGAAGCCATTCTTAGTGCACAAACCATACAAAGACAGGTGACAGCCCAGATTCGGGCCACAGATCACAGGTTGCAAACCCCTGTCCTGGAAGGATTACTATGTGACAGTTCCAAAGGACCTCTTAGAGGTGTGAGGCTTAGAAAGTGGTCACAGATGTTACCGATCTGAAGTTGCCTCTGGATCTGGTTGTTAGGACAGGGGAGAGTGAGGTCTCGTTAGAAACCGGCATTGAGGGGAGTTGAGGAAGGAAAGGGGAAAGAGAACTGGGGAGAGTTGATCAGCAAAGGCTAGGAAATTCCTTTGCTTCCTTCCTTGTGTTTTCTGCAGTTCTCACCAAAGTGAAATGAATAGTTAACTAGCAGAGTAGTTCAAATGATCATTCCCTGTCCTGATCGCTTTAACAGACTTTGCAGTTTGAGCTGTGATAAACGGCGTGTGTGACTAAGAGCACCACTCTAAGCCTTCTCGTGCCTGAGGAGGACCTGAGGCTGGTTCCTCTTCAGTAGGAATTAGGACTGTGTGATTTTCTGCTCTTTATGTGGCCATCGTGATTTCCAAGTATTGGCTCATCGTCCTCAGAACCTGAGACACTGGCTCTAAAATTTTAATATTCAAGAGCCAAAATTAAATCTCCCACGTTGCCTCTCTCCCCTGAGTGTGGTACTGAAATTTATTTATTTTTTTAATTTAAAAGTGTCATCAGCTGCTTTGGCCTCCCTGCCTTCTCCCTGCCTCCTGAGGAGACCAAAACCCCCTGTTTTCCTCCCCATTTCCCCTTGGCAAGGCAAATCGCGAGGATTCTGCCTCCTCTCCCCATTGTCCCGTGGCCTCCACCTACCTTTCTTGCCTGCCCCTGTCCCTACTGTTAATCTCTCCAGGGATTGCTTGCTCCACACTTGTCATCACATCCCAGCTGGCACCGCCTGCAGGAGCTCTGGCCTCACACGGGCAGTCTCCCTCCCAGTCCCTCTGCCACATCCCCTGGCCCAGCCTTCTTCCATGGCCTTCTTCCATGGCCTAAGGCGTCTCCATCTTCCTACATCTCCTGCTGCCCATGCTGAGGTCCTCTTTGAGTCCCTGCTCCTCTCACCTCTTCCTTCATTTGCCTGACCCTCCTCCACACATTCCTCTTCTCCTCGGTCCCATCACCCTGGAAATAACCCAAGGCATCTGGTGGAGAGGTTCTGATTTAGCTGTTTGTGTTTTTCCATTTTGCACAAGTCTCAAAGAAATGTCAAGTATCAACAGTGTGGGACTTACCGAACAAGTGAATCTGTTTGTCTTTGTTAACCTACCTTATAAATTTAAGTCTCCCTTTTATTTTCTGCACATTTCCAGATTTCCCATCATTGGACGAACCCGATTTGCTGAGCCAGAGAGTCACTCCCATACCCCCTCATCCAACAGGTTATTCAACGCCCACGGGTATCTTATGGAGAGATACATTTTCTCAGAAGTTCAGAGCCTCAGATCACTTGGAGAAACTACTCAAGATTGACCCATTGAGTACACCGTCCCCTGTTTATCAAGAAAAAGGGCATTCTCAGAGTTCCCAGTCTTCCTCAGGACAGAGAATAGGTCATCGGCTGCCTGAAAATGTGACGACATTCCCCATCACAGCAGCTGCTGCTGCTCTACGGACCGTCTCCGCCGCTCCAGAGCCCCGGTCTCTCTTCCCCACCAGTGCTCCAGCCACGCCGTCTGTGCCTTCTCAGCCACAGGTGGCCACCACAGCTCCGCCCGCAGCCACGGTCACGTCTCAGCCTCCCACAGTCATCTCTACCACTCTGACACGTGCTGTGGTTACACCCCAAGCTAACATGACCACAACAGCACTTCCAACCACCACCTTTCAGGCACCTACAGACTTGACAGGCCCGCCAGAAACGATGCCCTTCAGAGAAATTCCCAACCTAACGGTGACCCCAGAGAAGGTCCGTAACCCGGCGACAGGTCTTTTGCCAAATGGGGGTTCTTCCGCTACGAATAAAACTGCTCCCCAGGAAAATGGGAAGACCAGTGTAGGCGGCTCCTCCCAGCGCGGTGTTCCAGAGAGTCAACCCGGCCTTCCACACGAAAAGTGGCTCCTCATTGGGACCCTGCTCTTTGGGGTTCTGTTCCTCACAATAGGCCTGGTCCTCTTGGGCAGAATGCTCTCGGAATCCCTGCGTAGGAAACGCTACTCGAGACTTGATTATTTGATCAATGGGATCTACGTTGACATCTAAGGACAAAGCTGCATGTCTCTTAATTCAGGTGGTTCCTAGTAGCCCACGCGCAGTGAGTTTCTGCTAACTTCGCTGATCTTAGGATTTTTGAAGGTATTTTAAATACGGTCAAGAGTGCACCCCCCTACCACTTTCCTTTTTCTTTTTTTTAAGGGGGGAAAAGAAAACAAATTAGGTAATCTGTGTGATCTGTCTCTAAAATATTAGCTGAAAACAAAGCTTTACCTAAAGTAATAATGTATAATTGCCATATAAATTTGAAAAATTGACTGTTTTTTTGGGGGGAGGGGGGTCGGGGCGGGGGGGGGGGTAATGGTTAGGACTTCTAGGCTCCAATTTGTTAATATTTCTAGTTCCAGATAAAGTCAACTACTTATGATCTTAATTCTAATGGATTTACTTTCCTTTTGTATGTATACCAATGAAACTTATTCCAGATGTATTTCCTTCCAATTAAATATTTGAATAAATCTTTTGTTACTCAGTAATGTTCTTGTAAGTCACATGCTCAGCTGGATAACTTGCCATTTATTCCCACCAGTAAATGATTAAATGATGAAAATATGTGTTCTAAATTAAAATGAACATTCCCCTCCCCCTTTTCTCATCAATGAGCAAAGAGGTTCCTTTGGGAGAATTCTAGCAAAATATTAGCTTACATGGAGACAATGATAAGTCCGTTCTGATGCCCAAATCTATTTTGGATCTATTTTAGTTAACTGTTAAAAATAGTAATAATATAGGCATTTTCCTAAGTTTAAAACTTAACCATATTATTTATAAATTCTTATCTAAACTTGACCAACACTCATTTTTGGCTTTATTTGTAGTAACATTGGAAATAATAGATAGCACTTAAAATTATTATTCAATGATTAGTGTGTGTTAACTTTCATTGATTAATTATTGAAATGCCTGCGAAATGCTTTTCATATGCAGAGTTTGCCAGACAAGTTACAGTGGGTAACTAAGAAGCCAGGAGGCCACCTAGGTCAGTTTGACATGAGCAAAAGCAGAGGTTTGGTCCCTTCCTGGTGATAAAATGGAATTCAGGTGAGCACTTTATACAGTGAACACTAGAGGGCAGCAGGTGGTTAATAAGTAGAGCAAGGAAGGCAAATGCAGGAAATGATAGAAACAGGCTTTTTTCTTTCCTCATCTCTTCCTTCCAGTCCCCTCTCCTGGAACCCTATCCTCCCCTGCTGCCCTCCCCCCTGCCCCTCTGGCTTCTACTAAGCTCATAAAGCTCATTAAGAGGAAAGCTAGTCTCCTGAAAATAGTATTTTTCACATATTTTCCAACTTAACAGTTTGACACAAATCTCCAAGGGGTTTACATAAGCTTTAAGTAGGTTGAATAAATAACACCTTGAATCAATTTAATTTAACAAGCATTTATTGAACAGCCACCTGTAGGCCAGAATCAGATTAGTAACGAAGAGCCTCAGAATTTTTAAATCCCGCCCCTCCTCCCCCCCCTCCTTTTTGATGGAACTGAATCGTGGAAAGAAGGCTTTTTCTGTGGGTGTTTTTAAGAGCTTTCTCCTGCTTCTCTTGGACCGCTCCACCTCCTTGCCGCGTACAGTCTTCTTCGAGATGGAAACTTGATGGGGAGCCCAGCCTGAGGCCCTAGCTGAGGTCCAGATGAGAAATGCTATGGGGCCAAACTCTGGCAGTGACTGGGGACGGATCTAGATTGTCGGGGAACCGTTTGGATTTAGGACCTGCTTCTAAGAGTTGGACTAGCTCTTCTCACACTGCCCTCTCTGCTTACGACCCCGGCCACAGTGGATGAGACTGCTGCAGGGGGCACCAGCGGGGAAAGGAGCCTGCCTTTGTTTCCTTTAAAATAACTGTAACAGTGATTAGCTTAGCCGAACTTTCAGACAAGGGGCTCCGAACGATGAGCTCTCTCCTTTGGCTTGTGAAAAGGGAAGGTGACAGCCTAGTACAGGTGAGTAGACCACGATGGTTCCCTCTGCTCAAAAAATATTCTCTCTCCATTGTTAATGGGAGACCATCACCTGGGTTAAAAGGCGATTCTTAAAAAAGAGAATGACCCCTGAAGAACACAGCCTACCGCTCTTTCCCTCTGGATGAATACTGCTACATTCTTGTTTCTCGGGGATCCTTGCCTGAGTGAGGCATCCTTGAAACTCTTTGGTTCCCAGATGGTGGTGGGCACTACAATGTATCCATGCAACAGCCACCCCAGCTCTGCTTTTGCTTTATTTGGGATGGGTTGGAAGTGTCCGATTCTTTCCCAGCCCCTCTTCCAGTTAGGGATGGACCTGTGACCCATTTCTAGCTTAAAGGAAACCTACTGGAGGCTTCTAAGAAAGATGATCCTCCCTGATAAATGAGGGTCACACAAGTAAGAAAGCCCTTTTTGCCTCCAACCCCTTATTTCCTTCTTGGAATGCTGGAAGGAAATAAGGGGTTGGAAAGCCCTTTTTGCCTCCAACCCCTTATTTCCTTCTTGGAATGCAGGTAAGGTGTAAGGACTTGATAACTTGGAGCTACTGCATGCAACTATCATTGATAATGAAGCAAACGTATACGATGTGCCAGGCACACTTTTACATAAACAAACTCATTCCGACAATAACCTCATGAAGAATTTCTTAAAAATATGTTTTTATTGATTTTAGAGAGAGGAGGGGAGAGGGAGAGGGAGAGAGAAACATCAATGATGAGAAAGAATCACTGATCAGCTGCCTCCTGCATGGCCCCCACTGGGGATTGAGCCTGCAACCTGGGCATGTGCCCTGACTGGGAATTGAACTGGCAACTTCTTTGTGTATGGGTCGATGCTCAACCACTGAGCAACACCGGCTGGGCAAGAATTTTTATGCTTATTTTGCAGGTGAGTAAATTGAGGCACAGAGAGTTTAAGTGACTTGTTTGAGGTTATTTGCCCAGATGATCTGGCTCCAGAGCTCTCATTCCTATAGCTGGAATGATAACAGGATAGCCAAAAAAAGAAGTTTGCAGTAGATCAGACATATTCTAGATGACAGCTTTGAAATTTTGTTGAATTGAATGATACCTTGAACCAAAGCATGGAAAATAAGAGATCAGTGGTCTCATTCTGGGATGGGCTTCCTGTACTTTTTCATTTGCTGACATCCTGTCTTCTTGTTTGGTCCTGACCACCTGTGCCAAAGTCAATGGTCACTCATTAGTTGGAGGCACACCAAAATAGAGAACCCATCCTGACCCAGGTTCTCACCCCTCAATTAACAGTACCACCATCTCCTCAGTCTCCCTGGTACTGAGCAACTTCAAAGTCGAATCTACTTCTCTCTCCTCTTCAGCCTCCACATTCAGTGTTTACCAAATATTATCTATTAATTCCCTTTCAAAAATGCTTTTCTCCCTGGCCAGTTTTCTCAGTGGTTAGAGTGCCAGCCTGTGGACGGAAGAGTCTTGGGTTTGATTCCCGGTCAAGGGCACATACCTTGGTTGCGGGTTCAATCTAGGCCCTGGGGCTGTAGTTCTACACCCCTATTCTCTGTTTTTCAAATGTGCCGGGCACCTTCATGAGCCATGCTATTTCCTCTGCTTATAAATGCCCTTCCCCTTGTTCACCTGGCCAATTTCCACTCACCTTTCAAGACTCAGCTCAAACATCACCTCCACCACTGTCTTCCCAGAGTCTCCCTGGAGATGTATAATCCTCCCGGATTTCTGGCATGGCTCTTGATTTGCACCATTAGCAAGACACTTCCATGGTATCTTCTAACATATCAGTTTATATGTTACACTGCTAGACTGTGATATATTAGAGAGCAATATTTCTCTGATTCTCCCATACTTAGTAGTGTGCCTGGCACATAGTAGACACTCCATAAATGATCACAAGTGAATTTTAAAACCTGTTTGGTGAAGTTCATTCCTTTCAGCAATGAGCAGTAATGTGATCAGCTGTACATGCAACAGCTCCTATATCATGCAGAGAAAATCCAGTTAAAACCACTTATACGCATTTTTTAAGAGAATAGGATACAATCCAAGTGCACAGTGATAAAGTATATACACTTAACTAAGACCATGTGCTAAGGAACCAGTAGATAAGTATTTGATTTTGTTTATTTATTTCCTTAGAGCACAATTTACTTAGCCTATAGAGAGGGTGAGCTGACAGAATGTTTTTGCTTGTGTTCTCATATTTTTTTTTGTTTATTTTTTAAATCTATTTTTATCTTTGAGAATATTACAGATGATCCCCTATTATGGGTTAATTTTAAGGTAACTTTTAGAGCACTCTTATAGCCAAAGTAAGGCTCAGATTCTAAGTTGTCTGTCCCTAAATTATGTTAGTTAGCAAAGGAGTCAAAACTAAAACCTAGAGCTCCAGCCTTTTGTATTTTTATTGATTTTCCACAGAGAGAAAGAGAGAGGGATAGAGAGTTAGAAACATCGATGATAGAGAAACATCGATCAGCTGCCTCTTGCACAACCCCTACTGGGGATGCGCCCACAACCAAGGTACATGCCCCTGACCGGAATCGAACCTGGGACCTTTCAGTCTGCAGGCCGACGCTCTATCCACTGAGCCAAACCGGTTTCGGCAAGCTCCAGCCTTTTGATTCAATATTCTTTCCACCACACTGTACTACCATGAGCAGACACGTGGAAATAATGCACCTAGCAACACACACCCAGACATTGTATGGGTGTAGGTATGTGTGTCCAATTTTGATTTTCAATCTCATTGTATATAACGTAATTTATAATGTCTTTAGGAAACATTTGTTTTTCATCTTCTTTTAATGAGAAACATCCATTTACATTTAAATAATAGAACATGAGGACATGAGACTTACTAAATTCTGTTTTAATGATTATATGCAAATACCATCCTTATCAAGGACCAACAGAATTACCTTTACACTCGTTTTCGCCTTTTCATGTGGCTAATTTGTCTCCTCAGCAATATTGGAAGTGCCTGGAAGAGTAGAACTTCATCTTGTATTCCTTTGATTTGCGCGTATCAGTTATTATTTGCCACCTGTGGCTACCGTGCAGGAAAGGGTAAGAAAGATACGGCTCAGAGAGTTGAAGGACTCGCCCAGCCTCATCTCTGCCTCTCCACCTTTGCTTTTACTGCTGTGACAGCTCCCGCTGGCCTTTGCGTTCAATAGGTGAGCAGTAAACATCTGTTGGTTTTAACACCTTATAGGTGCCTAAACTCTAAGGATTTTGGCCTTTCTTTCATGGGATGAATGGAAGCCCAAATGCAGCCAGACAAGAATTATAAAAGGTAGGAGTGGTGGGCCCTTCGTAGGTCTGGCCTACATATGGGACCCCTCATTCCTCCTGCTCTTCTTCTCCTCTCTCTTCCCAACACCACCCTCAGCTCCTCAGGCCCTGAGACCTGTGCTTCCCTCCAGCATCCCCTCTGCCTTCAGAGGCTTGGCTTCAACGGGAAATGGGGAGACACAAGAATGGGCACGCTCTGCGTCTCCTCAAAGATGTGGCTTCTCGCAATCACTGAAAGCCACTCACTTGCACCCTCAGAGGAAAAAAGGAAATCCTTACCAGCTCTGACAACACATACCCAATTACACACATTTTCAGGCCTTTTTTTACAGGCATATGCATGATAAGCTTTTTTTTCTCTTTTTTAAAAAATTATATTTTTATTGATTTCAGAGAGGGAGGGAGGAGAGAGAGAGAGAGAGAGAAACATCAATGATGAGAGAGAACCATTGATTGGCTGCCTTCTGCAGGCCCCACACTGGGGATGAAACTCCCAATCCAGGCATGTGCCCCTTTTGGGAATAGAACTGTAACCTCCTGGTTAATAGGTCGATGCTCAACCACTGAGCCATGCCGGCTGGGCTCATGATAAGCTTTAAAAAAAAAAAAAAATCCAAAACAACAAAATCTGAAAAGATAATATAGAACAGTGATGGCAAACCTATGACACGCGTGTCAGCACTAAATATTTAGTGCTTGGTTTATTAAATACAATTATATATAACAATTATACATTTATGTTATTTAAACTATAAGTATCGCGAAATAATGTTTTTTCCTCAAAGTGACACACTACCCGAGTTATGCTCAGTTTTTTGGCGAAGTTTGACACACCAAGCTCAAAAGGTTGCCCATCACTGATATAGAAGAAATAGAATTTGGAGCTGATGGCATAAACTCTTATGTGAGTGAGTAAGTAAATGAGAGGGGACTGGGCAGACGAACCATTAGCCAGCAAATGGATGTTATTGCTTCATATTTAATGAACCTATACACGGTGCTAAATGTATCAGCCTTAGCCAGTGACCCCTAACAAACCACTAGAGTGTTTCACGTTGGGTTGATCAGGGACAGTGGCACACAGGCCAAAGGCTGCTGTCACCCAGCCTTCTTTTCGGATGCCCCAAGGTAGACAGGAACCAGGTGCAGTTTTGCACACAGCAAGGAGCTACGAAGAAATCATTCTTTCCCACCTGACCCTGCCTCCCAGGCAGCCATTCTCACACTCAAGTCAGGTTCTGCCTAGCTCCATTTTTCTTCCCATCCCCTTCAGTCCACATCGTCGGCCATCTGAGGCTCGGCTTCTTATCTTTTAGAAGAAGGAAAATCTCCTGCATCGGGAGGACTTTGTCCAGCATGAGCTCTGGCGACATTCACCCTCCCCCTACCCCACCCAGCCACAAAAACAGAACATACCTCGGGGCTGGACTTCTGACCTCCCTCCTCCCCTCTGCAGTGGAGAGGAAAAGGGCACAATTCTGAGAAAAACAAGTATCAAGGGTGGATGGTGTGTGCTGAACTTTTAAATGTTAAATTACGGTGAAAATATTTTGGAAAAGAACCCATCCTCGAAACTGTGCTACATGGTGAAGCTAATGGAGCCCATATGCCGTCTACCAAAACTTAGAAAAACAAACTAAAAACAATACGTTAGCGCCTGCCAGACTGAAATGGGACCGACTCCTTAATATTCACTCAACCCAGAGTAAAATGCTTTAAAATGGTAATGGTTCCAAAGTGTAGCCGAGCTGGGTGGATCAACAGCAGACCTCAAACACAGGGGGGCTTATGTTCAGATCCCAGCTCTGGGCAAATCGCTTAATCTCCTTCTCAATTTTTTCAGCTCTAAAATGGGGATGTCGGTATTTCACAAGGTGTTTACAAGGCAGACTAAAGTGATTGTAAAGCACTTGACAAATGCTCAGTAACTGGTGCTTTTTTCGTAACTTGGCTCTATCGCGCCCTTCATTATTCATGCAGTGGTGTGGAAATGAACGACGACAAGCCAACAGAGCATAGAGGCTATTCATTCAGGGCTTGCTTTAGTAAGGGAGTCAGCCACCATCACTTGCATTGGGCAGAGACTCAAGACAAGCAGAGGAGTGGGGAAGCTTTATAGGGGTGGGGGTTGGGGTGGGGGTTGCTGGCCTGGGGAAGGTGGAGATGGGTTACCGAGAAGCTGGCATCTTATGTGGTTGATTTGAGAAGTATATTTGGTTTTCTCAGGTTAGTCCTGGACAGAAAGGGAACAGAGATCCTGAGTTGGAAGCCAAGTGGTTAGACTTCTTCAGCTGATGGCAGCAGAGACTCTGGGTCAGAGTTCTGCTGTGATATGTGGGCTGGCCATTGTCTGCTTGGGATTTTATTTTCTCACTAGAGGCCCGGTGCATGAAATTCATGCACGGGTAGGGTACCTAGGCCTGGCCGGCGATCAGGGCCTTCCGGCTGCTGGCTGGGACCTTCCTTTGTTCTGTGCTGCCCCCTGGGGGTCAGTGTACGTCATAGCGAGTGGTCAAACTCCCAGTTGGTTGAACTCTTGAGGGGACAATTTGCATATTAGCCTTTTATTATATAGGATTGAAAAATAAAAGTTGGGAGGGGTCCTGCCTAAGTAGCTTAGGGAGTATATTGTACAGTGTGTATCTCTGAGTCACTTTTAGAAGCAGCAAATTTAGAAGACAGATTGCTGAACCAACCATTTTTACTCTCCAAAATCAATGGACCTACCACTAGCCTAGCCATCAGGACACACACCCCTCCCCCACCGCCACTCCTCTACCCCCCCCCTCCCCATTCCCCCATTTCAGCTTCCTCATGAATAGGCTGAGAATTCCTATCTGTCTAGCCTGGCTCATCCTTTGTTTTTGAGGATAAGTAGCTTAATGTTTGTAAGAGAACCCGGTCAAGCAGGTATTTTGGAAGGCATTTCAGCAGTGTGAAAAGGAAGACAGTGGCATAAGCCTTTGAATTTCCACCTAGTGAACTGGAGTTTTGAAAATGTTCTGAGTGTCCTGTGCTGGGGAGACTGGCTGACTGTCCCTCAGACTCTCCATCTTGTCCCACCTGTATTTCCATTAAGGCTGCCTTGTGTCCGTCCACACCTCAGCTCCTCCGTTTCCCATGTCAGTGAAAGGGACCATGAGAAACTTGGCAGTTTCCTTAGGCCCTGCAGGAAAGTTGCATACTTGACTTCTACCTCTCACTAATTCACCCATTTATTTAAAAAAGATTGGGCTTCTTATTGTTATTTTTGAATGAAGAAATAAATATTTTTAAATTTTCCATTTTTAAGTTCTAATGTAGGAAATATTGATAGCTATAATGATATAAACAAAATCTCGTTAAATCTTCAACAATAGTTAAGAGTGTAAAGGGGTCCTGAGACTAAAACGTCCTTTAGATAATTTTACTTTTTGTCCCAGTAATTCTATGTCTACAATTCCATTATCAAAACACAGAATTGCACTTAAAAGTTAAAGCAGAATATGTCTATCGCAGCACATTTAACAATAGAATCAACCTAAGTCTTTGAGTAGGAGTATTTATCGTGCATTCGTAACGTAGACTACTATATGGTTAGTGAGCATATTTTCAAAGAATTTTAATGAATACAGAAAACTAATTTTCAACAAAGGTGCCATGAATACACAATGGGGAAAGGATGGTCTCTTCAGTAAATGGCTTGAAAAACTGGATATTCACATGCAAAGATACAAAATTGGATCTTCATCTTACATCATACACAAAAATCAACTCAAAATGGATTAAAAACTTAAATTTAAGACCTGAAATCATAAAACTCCGAGAAGAAAAAAGCATAGGGAAAAAGTCCCTTGGCATTGATTTTCACAATGATTTTTTGGATATGACATTAAAAGCACAGGAAACAAGGCAAAAATAAACAAGTAGGACTACATCAAACTAAAAGCTCTGCACAGCAGAAGAAATTATCAAAATGAAAAGGCAACATATGGAATGGAAAGAAATACTTGTACGTCATGATTGCAAATATATTTGCAATCTGATAAGGGCTTGTTATCCAAAAAATATAAGGAACTTTTACAACTCAACAGCAAAAAGACCAAATAACCCAATAAAAAAATGGGCAAAGGACCTAAATAGACATTTTTTTCAAAGAAGGCATATAAATGGCCAATAGTTACATTAAAAGATACTCAACATCACTCATCATCAGGGAGCTGAAAATCAAAACCACAATGATATATCATCTCACATCTGTTAGGATGGCTATTATAAAAAAGGCACGAGGCCCTGGCTGAGTTGGTTAGAGCATCATCCCAATACATCAAGGTTGTGGTTTAATCCCTGGTCAGGGCATATACAATAATTAATCAATGAATGCATAAATAAGTGGAACAATAAATCGATGGTTCTCTCCTGTCTTCCATCCTCTCTCTCTAAAATAAATAAATTGAAAAAATTTAAAAGACAAGAGATAACAAATGCTGAAGAGAACACTTGTACACAGTTGTTGGGAATGTAAACTGGTGCAGCCACTATGGAAACAGGTATGGAGGTTCCTCAAAAATTAAAAATAGAACTATCATATGATCCAGCAATCTCACTTGTGGGTATCTATCCAAAGGTAAATGAAATCACTATCTTAAAGAGATATCTGTACTCTCATGTTCATTGTAGCATTATTCACAATAAGCCAAGATATGGAAACAAACCTAAGTGTCCATAGATGAATGGATAAAAAAAAAAGATGGTCTCTCTCTAATGAAATATTGCATAGCCATAAAAATAAAAAAAATCCTGCTATTTGCAAGCACATGGATGAAACTGGGGGGTATTGTGCTAAGTAAAATAAACCAGATAGAGAAAAAACAAATACTGTATGGTATCACTTATATGTGGAAACTGGGAAAAAAGAAAAAAAGGTCAAACTCATAGAAACAGAGTAGAATGCTGTTTGCCACGACCTGGGGAGGGAAGGTGAAGGAAGTGGGCGATGTTGGTCAAAGGGTATAAGCTTTCAGGTGTAAGATGCTTAAGTTCTGAGGATCTAATGCACAGCATAGTGATTCTAGTTAACTAGAGGCCCAATGCATGAAATTTGTGCAAGAGTAGGCCTTCCTTCCCCTGGCTGCCAGCACCAGCTTCCCTCTGGCACCCGGGACCTGGGCTTCCCTCACAGCCCTGGCTTCGTCCAGAAGGTCGTCTGGTCTAATTAGCATATTATGCTTTTATTATTATAGATATTACTATATACTTGAAGTTTGCTAAGAGAGTACATTTTAGCATCCTCTCTCACACACAAAAGTAACTGTGAGATGATGGATATGTTAATGAACTTGATTGTGGTAATTATTTCACAATGTATATGTACATCAAATCAACACCTTGTACATTTTAAATATATTGCGATTGTATTTTTCAGTTATACTTCAATAAAGCTGAAAAAAATAATTGTAATGATATGAGGAGTAACTAGCAGGATAATATTAAGTAAAATATGAGACCATATTATTAATAATCCCAATTTTGTATATATGTGTGTTTATGTGTGTGTAAAGGCTTAAAGAAAATTTACCAAATACATCAAACTGTTCACAGTGATTATCCATATTTGTGTTATTAGATTTTGGGTGATTTTGTTTCTTTATATTTATCTGTATTTTATATGTTACCTATTAAAAAACTCAAATATCATTTTTATAATTAGAAAAACAAGTTATTTTTTAAAACACATAATACCACATTGTTATTGTTTACACAGAAACTTCCAGCTCCCCCAAAAGCCAGGATCTACAACTTACCTTTTTTTTTTTGAAGGAGCATTTGTAAGTGTGAAAACGTGTATAGCCACTGCTTAAATATCCAGTAATGAGTCTGGAGTCTGAAAAGTCCTCTCCTTCATAAACACAGAGCCCAGACTACAACCAAGATAGGCCAGGAATCAGGCATACCTGTGAGAATAGGCAGAACCCACCGGCCTGGACAAAGGTGCATGGCTAAGGACATAAGACTTGGTGAATGTGCCAAGACCAAAAGATAAGCCTACGGGGGAAAGGCAGATGGACTCTCACTCCTATAAGCCAAGTCACAGTACATCCTGAGGGTCAGCTCAAGCTGGAGTGGGGCAAGCCATTAGCAGGTGATTAGAAGGGGCCAAAGAGACTGTAGGCAACAGGGAGACTCAGCAGAAGGGCCTCGGGCACCAATCCCGAGTTCTGGAATTGTGGGTGATCTGAAGCAGTTAGGAACCAGAGCACACAACAGTCTTTCAATAGAAGGGGTCGTGGAAAAGTGGGGAAACCCGGTTTCAGAGACACACCTGGTAACCTAGCTCAGACATACTCAGTTCAGCCAAATGACTTGATGCTCATTTCTACCTCACAGGGTTATGTTGGGAATTAAAGTATGGCAGATGAAATGTTCAGCACAGAGCTCACTACTAGAAATAAATCGAAGTCACTATTTAGTATTATTGTTGTTATTGCTTTCTCTACTCATAAAATAGGGAGCGGGGTGTAGAGAGGAAATAATGTATATGTTCCTCAGGGACATGTTGTCTAATGGACCAAGTCTAGAAATTCTTCAGTAAAGACCTGGGCACACATTCCCTCCAGACCTGCAGGAGCTTAGGGCAAGGGGAACTCATAGTGACATTCTGGTTGTTTAACCTTCGGGCAAGGCTTTCTCATCTGGAGCAGCACCGCCTTCCCTGCGCCACACCTGCATGCGAAGCCTGTAAAATGAGGCTTTACTGCTTTTATTGCTTTGTCTCTGCTGGAGGAGGGAGCCAAAGCAGAGGTCGCTTTCTTCTCTTACGCCTTAAATCATAACATTAACAAACATCATACGTTTTATTATGAAGAAACTACACATATAGATTATGAATCATATCTTAATCCAATTGGCTATACATTCCATAACACACTTGAAACTTACAGGAGGATTTTAAATGTTTACCTTCAAATTTCCAACATTGTAAGGTATTACCCTTTGGGAAAAAAGAAGGGAATTTCCCTCCTGATTTTTATGCCCTTTACTCAAATCTAGGAAAACATGCCCACACCTTTTGCTGCTATCTGTATTGGATCCTGGGTCCCAGACTTGTTTACTTATAGGTTTAAGCTCAACTCCACCCAGGTCCTGAACTAAAATAAGACTTAGGCAGCTAGTAACTGCTGATTAGGCCCAGTGTGTGAACTTCAAGCCGTAGGCACAGTTAAACCAACTGTAGTAATTATTTTTCACTTTTCCCCTGCCCAGAATTCCTCCTGCCTCTTCTCACAACAGTAGCCCTATTTTTTTTCGTGGGCATCAGGGATTGGCAGGGGTAAGGAGGGGTGAACGATATACTCAGGATAGAACTCTCATAGAGCTGTGCTTCCCTCACATGGGGTGGGCACTGTTTCTGAATCAGAAGTCTTGTCAGACTCCAGATGTATTATTGGATATTTAAGCAGTGACTGTACTGACCATCCCTTGAGATTCTGATTTAGTTGGAGCCAGGGTATCAGTATTTTTTTAAAGTATTCATCCATCCTCTTTTTTTTCTATTCTTTTCTTTTTTTTAAAAAAAATACATTTTTATTGATTTCAGAGAGGAAAGGAGAGGGAGAGAGATAGAAACATCAATGATGAGAGAGAATCATTAATCGGCTGCCTCCTGCATGCCCTATACTGGGAATCATGCCAGCAACCCAGGCATGTGCCCTGGACCCGAATCGAACCCGGGACCCTTCAGTCAGCAGGCTGACACTATTCACTGAGCCAAATCAGCTAGAGCTATTATTTTCTTTTAAAAAATTAAATGTGTCCGGGTAACATTGGTTAATACCATTATACAAGTTTCAGGTGTACAACTTTATGCTTTTAAAAGTTCCCCAGGTGGTCCCAGTGTGCAGACAGGGTTGAGATCCGATGCAGCAGGGCAGCAAGCGGAGAGCTCCTATCCCTCACCAACTGGAGGGACTCTCCCCCTGGGTGTTCTCCAGCTTTCTAGCTCTTGAACTTCCATCTGGTAGATCCATGTTATAATGTGGATCTGTGTGCTGTAAAGTGAATACAGAATTAAGATTTTTAGATTGAAAAAATCCACCAGAGTTGGTGGATCATTTGTGACATTTTTATTAAACTTAAAAAGACTCTCCAGTTTCCAAGCGTGACACATTTGTGTTAATAGAAAGGTTATCCTCCTGGTCTTGTGAGGAGAAGACTAGTGATGAGAAGCAGCGAAGGCAGTTTGGAGGCTGTTTCCAGGGTGCAGTGGGCTTATTCTGGTCGGACTACTCCAAGAGGAGAGAGACATGTGGCCCAATGAGATGAAGGAAACGAGCCTTGTAATTCTGTGAAAGGACATACGCTTCTAATTTTTGTGCTATCTGAATGCCAGAATTTTGATTCTAATACTCATGTAGGACTCATAGGGTCCAGGTATTAGGTGTATCAATGTATTAAGTCACATTTGAGTTGGGTCTTAAAAAGTATATGGGTGTTTCCCTGAAAGAAAAGCAAATAATGGTACTCCAGGCAGAAAGACTAGTGTGTACAACAGCATATGAGTAAAAAAGAGCATGGCAGCTTTGGGAACAGTGAGAAATGCAGTATTGCTCTAAGACATGCTTTTACAATTATTTAAATCAAGACTTTACAGGTAACAGACAAATGGGTTTGTCTGAAAAGACTGAGCCCACACTGGGATCCAAAGGGCACGTGACCCTCACAGAGGTTCGTGTATAACAATCTATAACATGGTACTTTCTGTGGAATATCATTCAGTCTCTCCCTGGCAGCAGTGGCAGCTGGAAATTACTGCCTAAACACTTCATGCTCACTGATGCACGGGCTACCAAGCACAGTGCTTAATTCCATGCATTTAATTTCATGTCCTGGAGTTAGCCTTCCACCTGCTTTCCAGGTCAGCGACAAAGACACCTGTTGTAAACCCAGTCTGAGTTCATAATAGCCAATGATTTCTGGCCAAGTTACAATTTTTATGGTGAAAGTTAACCTTTTGCACTCGGATGTCAAGTGTGACTCGACACGGTTAGCATTGGTAGCAGCTCGTATGTCGAGCCACACTCGACACGTAGTTTCACCGTGGGGGGAAGGGTTTTTTTGGTCTATTTTCCAGTATCTTTTCTTGTTTTCATTAGCATGAAAGGACAAGTAAAATGTAAATGCCATCTCAACTGATGCCAAAAAAGAAAAAATGAAAAAACGATAACGCATGTGAAATTTATTAGGAAACTAGTACATGATCTTGTTGGAGAATTCAGAGATGGTACACTAACGTCCAGGGGTAGATTATTATCCCCTAACTTAGAGCAACGTTTAGATGGAAAGCTCCATATAATCACACCTCACCCTAACAAAAAACACAAAGATTGTGTTGTTTGTTCTAACAGAAAAATCAAAGGAGGAAGAAGAGAGACGATTTATATTTGCGAAACATGTGAATGTAAACCAGGTCTTCATGTGGGTGAATGTTTCAAAAAATATCACACCATGAAAAATTATAGAGATTAAAATTACTCTTTGAATGTATCAATAATTTGAAATATAAAAAAATCCAAATAAATAAGTTTGTATGAAAAGAAACTCCAGTTTTTTATTCTACTGCCGCGCTTTGTAAAATCTGGGGTATTAAAAAAATTAAATCCCGAGTAGAATAAAGGAATCGAGAAAAAAGCAAGCGAGTGCAAAGGGTTAAAGGTACCACTGTGTCAGTTTTCCTCATTTCACTCATCCACTTAACAAGCAGTGACTGGGCAACTTCTCTGTGTCAGGCATTGGGTTAGGAACAGAGGATTCGAAGATAACTAATCCACAATGACAACAACCTGCGCCACAGATGACCTTAGAAGTATGAACAAAGTAGCGTGGAGAAACAAAGTTTTCCTAAAAAAACATAAGGTTGTTTTTTGTGTTGTTTTTGTTTTTTTAAATAGGGGAAGTCACACTTGAGTTGGGTCTTAAAAAGTATATGGGTGTTTCCCTAAAAGAAAAGCGGAGAATGGTACCCCAGGCAGAAAGAAGAGTGTGTACAACAGCATATGAGTGAAAAAGAGCATGGCAGCTTTGGGAACAGTGAGAAAAGCAGTATTGCTAGGACAATAGGCTCATGGCAATAGGACTGTGCATGAAACTAGCAAGGTAGTCTTTTGTGAAGGGCTTTTGTAAGCCTCGCTTGAGAGCTTAGATGTTAGCCGGTGAGTGCACAGAATAAAGTCATTCTTTCCAAGCATTGCCATATTTTTGTTTTAAATGAAAAGCTACCAGCGGAGTGAGACAAAGACTAGAAATGAGAGCCCGGAAAGGTAGCTTCAAGGCAGTGGTTCTCAACCTGGGGAGATTTTTGCCACCTGGGGATGTTGTCTTACTTCATGATGGGGATTCTGTAGTGTGTAGAGACCAAGGATGCTGCTAACATCCTGCAATGTACAGGACATGGTCCCTCAACCCCAACAAAGAATTATCCAGCCCCAAATGACAATACAGTCAGCCTCCTTATCCTCCGGTTCTGTTCTACATCCATGGATTCAACCAACTGCAGATTAAAAATATTTTTTAAAAAATGTTACATTCTTGCTGACATGTACTATGTAGCTAGGCCTATAATGGTTGTGTCTTTTCTGAACATGTACACATTTTTTCCTTGTCATTACTCCGCAAACAATATAACAACTATCTACATAGCATTTATATTGTATTAGGTACCATAAGTAATCTAGTGAAGATTTACAGTTTATGGGAGGGTGTGTATAGGTTATGTGAAAATATGGTGCTGCTTTATATAAGGAACTTGAGTATGTGCAGATTTTTTTATCCTTCTAGGGCAGTGGTTGGCAAACTCATTAGTCAACAGAGCCAAATATCAACAGTACAACATTTGAAATTTCTTTTGAGAGCCAAATTTTTTAAACTTAAACTTCTTCTAACGCCACTTCTTCAAAATAGACTCGCCCAGGCCGTGGTATTTTGTGGAAGAGCCACACTCAAGGGGCCAAAGAGCTGCATGTGGCTCCCGAGCCGCAGTTTGCCGACCACGGTTCTTGGGGAACCTGGAACCAGTATAGGAGCTACCTAAGAAAGGGTAGCACAGACTTTATGAGAGACTAGTTATGGAGGCTGAAAAGATGAAGGAGAGAAAGAGAATGTCAAGTATTCAGTTCATTATGATTGGAAGAATGTGATTTCCCCTGATGGAAACAGGGCATTTTGGAAACAAAAAATAAATAAAAATGCAGTTTGGAGGAAGAAAGAACAAGGGATCCTGTTCCAGGGTTTAGTGGACAATCTCTGCTTTCTTCAAGGAAAAGCACCTTTAATTGTTTTTAACATATTTATTTTATTGATTTTTACAGAGAGGAAGGGAGAGGGATAGAGAATTAGAAACATCCATGAGAGAGAAACATTGATCAGTTGCCTCCTGCACGCCCCCTCCTGGGGATTTAGCCCGGAACCAAGGTACATGCCCTTGTACCTGGAGGTGGGCCCTGATTGGATTAAACCAATCAGTTCATCCCATTCTTCTATCGTATTAATTTGGGTAGAGGCCAAGCAGTGGTAACAAAGAAACCCCCAAATAGTGCTTTAAATAAGATGGAAGTTCACCTCTAACTCTCATGAGAGTCAGTCAGTGCTCAGGGATCCAGGGCCTGCTGGGAACTTTGTTCTACTTGCATTAGCGAACACCGATCACTTTCACGTCACTGCGCCGCCATCTCCTGAGGCACAGTCCTCACCGTGTTGAGTCTGGCTCAGCTCCACGTCCACATTCCAGGCTGCAGGAACTGCGAAGAGAGATTTCATTTGTCTCTGAGAAGCTGATGGAGAAGTTTCACACACCACTTTCCCCTCCCCGCCCACTGACCTGCACAGGACTTAGAAACTAGTGAGTGGCCGTGTTCTCAGCTAAAACTGGGGGAAAGTGGCACTTCTTGAGCTAAAAGGAAAAGGAAAGTGTAGAAACTGAGGAAAAACTCCCATCTCTACCACACCTAGATCGATTCAGTGTTTGACCCAGGACCATGAATTAATATAGGCCCATGAGATAGGAAAAAGACACGAAAAAGACATTTTCTGGGAACTTCTGGGAAAGAAGTTGTAAAATTCACATAAACCTAAAAATAACTGACAGTGTCCTGATATTTTCCCTTAACCTTATTAGATTTCTTTCACCAAACCGCATTTTTATTTTTTCAGTTTCCACAATGCCCTGGTTCCACCAGTGGAAATCACCATCACATTCTTCCGATCATAATGAACTGGATACTTGACATTCTCTTTCTCTCCGTCGTTCCAGCCCCCATCATCAGTCACTCATGAAGTCCTTGCTATCCTTTCTCAGGTACCTCCCTTTTTTTCTTCTTCCTGTTCCCCATGAATCTTACCACTGTCTTTACTGTGGCCTGCAAGCCCGGCCAGGCCTGGTCTCTGCCTAACCCCCTGAGCTCGCTCCTGTCTCCCTCCCTCACTGTCCTTCGTCCACACTGGCCTGGCACTTGAATGGCCTAACTTGCTGCCCTCAGTGTTTGCACTGGCTGTTCCCTCGACCTGGAGTCCTAGTTCCCCAGGTATTCAATGCTTTACCTTCCCTTCATTTGCCTCTGCTCTAATGTTACCTCCCCAAAAGGACCTTTTGCAATCACTCTATCTAAATTTTAAATATTATCTACCATCACTCTCTATCTCCTTCCTCTGCCTCCCCATTCATAGCAGTTATCACTAGCCTTGTCATATTTGCTTCAGATCTTTTGAAAATAAAGAATACAGTTGAAGGCTCCTTTTCCCATCTTCCACAATATCATTCCGTTTTCCTCCTTTACCAGAGGAAACTACTGTCATCATTTTTATCTCTTTGACTTCATGTATTCTACTCATGTTTCTATAAATCTACTACATACAGGTATGTGCAAACAACAATTGCTTTTCCTGTGTAAGTCTTTTTATACAGTTATCTATTACTAGAGGCCCAGTGCACGAAATTTGTGCACGGTGTGTGTGTGTGTGTGTGTGTGTGTGTGTGTGTGTGTGTGTCCCTCAGCCCAGCCTGCACCAGTTCCAATCTGGGACCCCTCGAGGAATGCCCGACTGCCCCTTTAGGCCCGATCCTGGGATGGGGCCTAAACAGGCAGTCGGACATCCCTCTCACAATCCAGGACTGCTGGCTCCCAACCTCTCGCCTGCCGGATTGCCCCAAACTGCTTCTGCCTGCCAATCTGATCGATGCCTAACTGCTCCCCTGTTGGCCCGATTGCCCCTAACTGCCCTCCCCTGCAAACCTGGTCCCCCCCAACTGCTCACCCCTGCAGGTCTGGTCCCCCCAACTGCCCTCCTCTGCAGGCCTGGTCCCCCCCCCAACTGTCCTCCACAGCAGGTCTGGTCCTTCCCAACTGCCCTCTCCTGCAGGCCTGGTCCCCCCAACTGCCCTCCTCTGCAGGCCTGGTCCCTCCCAACTGCCCTCCCCTATTTGCCTGATCACCCACAACTGCCCTCCCCTGCAGGCCATCTTGTGGCAGCCATCTTGTGTCCACATGGGGGCAGTCATCTTTGACCACATGGGGGCAGCCATCTTGTGTTGGAGTGATGGTCAATTTGCATATTACCCTTTTATTAGATAGGTACTGCACGTATCTCTCTGTAACGCACACACATGCAAACACACACACACATATGCTTATATATATCCAGTTCAGTCATTTTAATGGCTGTATTGTGTTCCAAAAAATGAGTATACTTCAGTTTAGCCCCTTATTGATGATCTTTCAGGTTTCCCACCAACTTACAGTTACTACTAACAACACAGCAAGACAATATTTGTGCTTGTGCTTTTGTACACGTGTGGAAGAGTTTCTTTGGGGTGTAAACCTGAAAGTAGACGTGTGGGTCATGTGATCTGCCAGATGTTTTTCATTGGCCCCTAAGATCCACTCTCTCCTCCATTCTGCTCTGGTGGGGAAGCTAACCTATATTGGCTGCATCAATGCATTTCCTTGCCCTCTGGCTTCTTGTTGGATTAAGCCAGTGGGAGGAAAGGGGGAGTGGGGAGTGGAGTGGGGAGTGGAGACTGAGATTAGGACATGTATGCTCTTGGCTCATATCCTGCTGGGTCTCAGAGGGCTGGCTGCATTCCTCTCTCCCCCTAAGGCTGCTGCTCCTTGGGTCTGTGGATCTGGTGACCACTATTTGAATCCTTTCAGGGGTAGCGACGAATTTCGTCAAGTTCCCCTGCCATGACTACCCTCATGGCTTTTTCAATTTTCCATGAACCCTACCCATGTTTTTAAAAATAGTCCTTTTAATAAACTGTCCTCAATGACACAGGGTGAGAGTAACATTCTGTTTCTTGAAAGATGCTTGTGGTGTGTGTGTGTGTGTGTGTGTGTGTGTGTGTGTGTGTGTGCATTTTCAACTTTACTAGATGCTCATCAATCAAACTAACCTTCCAACCTCGATTTCTCCCAGGGGACTTGTTAATGAAATCTTAGATATTTTGTAACATTACTAAATAAGACTTACTTTTCACCATCTGAAATCTCTGCTCCAGTCAGATTAGCCTATTCACTGGTCCCTGGATATGGTTTGCTCTTAGGTCTTCCTTGAGTGGAGTATCATTCTCCCCTCTATTTCCCCCTTTTCATATTGTGATCATCTGATCATTCCTATGAGGGAATCTTCCTTGATTCATGAAATCAAACCGATGAGGGAGTTAATGCCTATGAACTCCTAGCACTTACTGTCCCCACCCCTCAGTTGGCACTGTGTGTCTCAAAAATCTTTTGTGGGGTTATTGTCCACTATTAACTAGTTTTTCCTATGCATATGTTTATAATGTTTTCAACAATACTACACTTCTCTTAAATGTAACAGATTTTGAGCTTTATTTTTTAGTATTTACTCTTATTAAGAGGTGCTCAGTTAGTACTATTCATGAATCAATAAATGAATTTCCTGCTTTCATAGCAATCATCAAGAATGGCTATAGCATGCATTCCGATGACCTGACATCCTCTCTGCAGTTGTAAATAGGTGTAATTTTTCTTTTCCAGGCCAGTTCAATTCATTCCAACATCAAATATGTCCTGCTATGTGGCCTGTGTGTGGCCTGTGTGTGGCCTGTGTGTCTGAATTCTGAGAAGTATGCATTTTGGTAGTGAAAGAGTTAATGCCTATGAATTTAATGTAGATTAAAACTGTGTTAAAATAAAAATATTTATATTCTCGTTAGGAAGACTTTTCTTAGCAGTGAAAACAATACCCAACCAAGTGAATTAATAGGGATCAAGGACCTTCCATTCTCCACCCACTCCAATGTGAAAACCTGAGGTTCCTTTATTGACTTTGAAGTATCTGTTAACATCTGCAGACATCCTAAGGGAAATTGGCACGAAATAAATAGCTCCATGCTATTTTTAATTCCACTTGAGGTGGTGGTGGGTGGGGGAATCAAGGAGAAATTAGGTTTCACTATATGAAAACAGGAAGAGACATTTTTTTAGGAGTCACCCTAAACAAAAAGAAAAAAATTGTCCCCCAACCTCCTTCATGGCCACCCCAAATGCAACAATAACAGCAATCACTTATCGCTAGCTAATATATACCCAGGGTACAAAATATCCTAGGTATCATGGCCTTCAAAATATTATTTTTTTCTTTAATATTGGGCTTTAAGCTTTTTTGTTTTGTTTTGTTCGTAATGAGTCTGTGAGAAGCACTTCAATTGCATTTGCAAGCAGTTACTCCAAGTAGTATGTAGATGCTAGGGGTGTGTGTTCAGTCAGGATGCATTAGACTGCAAGTAACAGAATGCCTGACTAAATGAGCTTAGGTCCTTGCTACTCAAAGTGTGGTCCTTGCCCAGTGATCCCACTTCTAGGAATATATCCCAAGAAACTAGAAACACCAATCAGAAAGGATATATGCACCCCTATGTTCATAGCAGCACAATTTATAATAGCTAAGATTTGGCAACAGCCTAAGTGTCCATCAGCAGATGAGTGGATTAGAAAACTGTGGTACATTTACACAATGGAATACTACTCTGCTGTAAAAAAGAAGGAACTCTTATCATTCGCAACAGCATGGATGGACCTGGAGAGCATTATGCTAAGCGAAATAAGCCAGTCAGAGAAAGATAAATATCACATGATCTCACTCATTTGTGGAATATAATGAACAACATAAACTGATGAACAAAAACAGATCCAGAGACAGAGAAGCATCGATCAGACCGTCAAACCTCAGAGGGAAGGTAGGGGAGGGTGGGGTAAGGGGGAGAGATCAACCAAAGGACTTGTATGCATGCATATAAGCCTAACCAATGGACACAGACACCAGGGGTGTGAGGGCATGAGTGGGGGGTGGGGAACAATGGGGGGGGGCATAAGGACACATATGTAATACCTTAATCAATAAAGAAAAAACACACACAACAAAAACAAAGTGTGGTCCTTGGATCAACAACAGGGGCTTGGCTTGGGAATGTGATAGAAATGCAGAGTCTAGGTTCCATCCCAGGCCTCCTGAGTGGGAACAGTGCACTTTAACAAGACCCTCGGGTGACTCATATACCCATCCACGTTTTATAAGCCCTAGCTTGGGCTAATAGGGGTTTATTGTTTCACATAGCAGCAAGTCTGAAGATAGATGATTCTGAGGTTGGTTAATTCAGTTACAAAACGATGCTGTTGATAGCCTAGGTGCTTTCCAACTTTCTGCTTTGACACCTTCCATGGGTCGGCTTTGGCCTCGGATGCCGCCCTTCATAGTAAGATAATCATTGTCACAGCTCCAAGCTTGCTTCCAGCATCACATCCTCATATAAACTGCATTCAAAGCAGGAAAAGTAATCTCTCCCTGTGGTTCTTTTTATTGAAAGGAGAAGAAGAATTCCTAGGACACCCCCCCTCCCTCTCCACAACCGCCCCCCCCCCCCCCACTTCACACCAAACCTCTCCTTTTCTGTCTCATTGGCCAGAACAGAACCATAGACTTGTCTTGAACCACTTTTAGTGGGCAAAGGGGTTTCGATAGTCGCACCTTATTGGCATTTTTAGCTACCTGTGATCAGCCTCGGTCTGAAAACATTAAATGGAAAATTCCAGAAAGAAACAACTCGTAAGTTTTAAATTAGGTGCCATTCTGAGCAGCATGATGAAATCTCGCTCCATCTCTCTCTGTTCTGCCTTGGACGTGAATCATCCCTTTGTCCAGTGTATCTACAATTGAATTCTTTCACCGTCCATTAAATCACCTAGTAGCCTTCTCAATTATCAGATCAACTGTGCAGTATCATGGTGTTGATGTTCAAGTCACCCTTGTTTTACTTAATAATGGCCCCACAGCTCAAGAGCAGTGAGGCTGGCAGTTAAGATATGCCAAAGAGAATTTGTAAAGTGCCTTCTTTCAGGGAAAAGGTGAAAGCTCTCCTCTTAATAAGGCATTTTGTCATCTCACATCATCACAAGAAGAGTGAGTTCAGTACAATAAGATATTTTGCACATGAGAAAGACCACATTCACATAACTCTTATCACAGCATATTGTTGTAATTGTCCTATTTTATTGTTATTAGATGTTGTTAATCTTTTATTGTGCCTAACATATATTAAACTTTATCATATGTATGGATGTATAGGGAAAAAAAAGTATATAGAGTGTTTGGTACTATTTGTGGTTTCAGGTATCCACTGGAGGTCTTGGAACGTTTCCCCCTTGCGCCCCCCCCCTCCAAGGGATAAGGGCGGACTACTGTAATATGTTGGCTTAAATCAATCATGATTCATCTGGAAATAGGAAGGGGCCTACCTAATCTGGATGCCTGAACCAAAATGGGGTTCTAGTAACAGGAGGTATTCATCTCTGTTGTGTAAGTACTCCTCAAGAATATGATAAGGGGAAAATAGCATTAGTAAGGAGAAGCAAAATGAGTTAATGAAGGGATGGGGACATATAAAAAATGTTCTAAACATGGAGCTTTTTCTTACAAATATTGAGAACAGTTGGGTCAACAATGTCAAATCTGTGTCACACAAGTTTGACAAACAACGCCTGGATCTGGTGATCATAAAGTTCAAATAATCTTTATGGACAGTCGAGCGGTAGGCGAGGGTAGAAGAAAGATTACAGGATGTTAAAGAGAATGAATGGTGAGGAAATGAAAGTAGTCAATATAAACAATTTTAAAAGTTTGCAAGTGAAAGAGAGATATAGAGTGATGGTTAAGGAATACTTTCATCAAGGGAAAGTGTTTTTGTCCTCTCCTCGCCTCCCCCCTATCTGAGAATGTCAAGAGGAGAAGGAGTCAGTTGAAGAAAGAATGTTGTCAGCAAGGAGAGAGCCAAATTTTGTATCACGGGGAACATTGCTTGTCTCAGTAAAGGACTAGCAAGCTCATCTATTGAGTAGAAAAAATGTGGACTGGGTGTTAGGAGGGTGGTCGTCAAAGTGTTGTCCCCAAGACTAGAAGACCTGTTGGGAACTTGTTAGATAAACCAATTTTCAGGCCACACCTCACACACCTACCAAATCAGAATCTCTGGGGATGGGACTTGGCTGTAGGCATGTTGACAAGCCCTGCAGGTGATTCTGATGCATGTTCATGTTTGAGACACATCACGCCAGGGAATTGTTTATACAGTACCTACCTGTGTGCATGCCTCTGCAATTACACTATTTGAGTTTTTCCTGTCAGAAAATGTTTCCTACTTTGTTCTTCATTGCTCACTCCAGCTAGGTACACCTGTGGGCTCAGGTACCTACCTTCACACTCTGAGGCGCCTCTGGCCCTGAGGAGGGTGTCTAGAACTCAAGGTAGACTAGGAGGTCTTTTGTGTATCATCTTTGTTTCTGTTCTGGCCAGACTGGTTACCTACACTTCTTTTTTTTCCTGCCTAGGCTCTTCTTGAGTTCATAGGAAAAAAGTTTCATTAATGACTCTCCATTGCTAAACTGTGAAAATCTGCACCCCTTAGCATGAAAGGCCTAGCCGTTTATGACATCATCGCTGTTGCTTTTTTTAATGTTTTAATTTAAAAAAAAAATTCTTTCACAGAAAGGCAGGGAGAAGGAGAGAGAGAGAGAAACATCAATAATGAAAGAGAATCATCAATCGGCTGCCTCCTGCACGCCCCTCACTGGGGATCAAGCTCAAAACCCGGGCATGTGTCCTGACTAGGATTGCAACCATAACCTCCTGGTTCATGGGTCAATGCTCAACCACTGAACCATACCCTCCGGGCACTGCCCACTTCTTGAGCCTTCTACCATGCTACCATGAGGGGGACCTCTTCTCTTTGGCAAGAAGTCTATGGGCTGGAATAGAGAAAAACTCTTACAGAATTCTAGCTCATAGAACTTTATTACCTAAGTACTATTTGCCAGGAATTCTACTAGGAACTAGGATAAAAAGACGGTTTGCAAAAGAGTAGAACATATTCTGGAAGAGATGGTCAAATAAACAAATGATTTAAGTACAGTGAAGTTAAATGCTGTGACAAAGGTTTTTTATGGGGTGATGTGGAAGCAAAGAAAGGATATTTAAGTCAGGGAAAGCCTCCTGGAGAAATTAGAACTTGCGCTTCAGAACATAGTCTTGAAGAAAAAGAAGGAAGCAGCTGAGAGAAAAAGGTAGAGGTATGTGATTCTGACAAAAGGAACAGTGTAGGGAGCTTCTGGTCAAGATGGCGGTGTAGGTAAACACATTACTCGCTTCCTCCCACAACCACATCAAAATTACAACTAAACCACAGAACAACCATCATTCAGAACCACCCGAAATCTGGCTGAACCAAAGTCCTACAACTAGAAAATTAAAAAGAAAGCACATTGAGACTGGTGGGAGGTGTGGAGGTGCCAAATGGGCTGGTCCAACACCCACGTGTGGTGATATATACACACACACACACACACACACACACACACACACACATACATACATATACATACATATATATATGTTATTGATATCAGAGAAGAAGGGAAAGGGAGAGAGAAACATCAATGATGAGAGAGAATCATTGATCGGCTGCCTCCTGCACACCCCACACTGGGGACTGAGCCTGCAACCCGGGCATGTGCCCTGATTGGGAATCAAACCATAGGTTGATGCTCAACCACTGAGCCACGCCAGCAGGGCATGTGTTTTTTTTTAATCAGGAGGGATATCTTGGCTGCAGAAGTCTCCCGTGAGGAGCAAGAGGCCCCAGCCCCACACCAGACGCCCCAGCCCAAGGTTCCAGTGGTGGGAAGAGAAGTAACTTCGGCCTATAAAAACCCGCAGGGATTGTGGCTGAGTAACAAGGAGGGTTGTTGGAGTCCCAAGCAGTTACTCTTAAAGGGCCAGCACACGGACTTACTTGGACTCACTCCCTCTGAGCTCCAGCTCCGGGGATCCAGGGACGTACAAGGAGGAACTAAATTGTCTGGCATCAGGGCAAAAACTGGGGGCAGCTTTTTCCAGACAAAAGTGCTGGCAGAGGTAACTGAACACAAGCACTGTGATACTATAACAGTTGATCTGATAATCAAGACTGCTACTAAGTGACTAATGAGGAGGGAATACATACAGTGTGGATTCTGGGGACAAAGGTGGGACAGAGCAGGCCATGGGAAAATTTCATCACATGACTCAGAATTGCATGAAATTAATTTTTTTAATATATATTTTTATTGATTTCAGAGAGGAAGGGAGAGGGGAGAGAGAGAGAGAGAGAGAGAGAGAGAGAGAGAGAGAGAGAGAGAGAACATCAATGATGAGAGAGAACCATTGATTGGCCACCCCCCCCCCCCACTAGGGATCGAGCCCGAAACCTGGGCATGTGCCCTGACCCGGAATCGAACCATAACCTCCTGGTTCAAAGGTCTACGCTCAACCACTGAGCCACACCGGCAGGCAGAATTGGTGAAATTTAAAACTTATGAATTGTTTATTTCTGTAATTTTTCATTTAATATTTTTAGACTGCTGTTGACCACAGATAACTGGAGCCACATATAAGGGGGGGGGGGCTATTGCATTTGGGAACTCTTACAGGGCTGCATTAGCAAGTATAGGTGCCCAAGTGGGCTAGCCCTCCGCAAGAGAAGGGAAAACTGACTCAAGCCTCCTGTCTTTTGCTGTCCCACACAAGTGGGGAAATTAAAACCCATGTAAAGAAGCCTTGTGAAGGTGGGAGGCAGGAAAGGCAAGAAGCCAAGGAGGGAGGCTAAGACTTGCAGTCTGGAGTTCTGCGTTCATTGCTTCCACTTACTCACACACTCCTCTGTAAGCCTCAGCTTCCACATCTGTGAAATGGGATAATACCTACCTCCCTGGTGTGTTTTGATGATCAAACAACAGAGTGCTGTGAAAAAGCTTGGTAACCTATAAAGCCCTGGATGAGTACTACTAATAGGACCACTGTCACACAGAATGTATGCAACCACATCAATCTAGAGAGTGTAATTTTGGCTGTGCTTGCATCACATTGCTTCCTGCTTTTCACCAGCCCTGCCGTCATTAACAACTCCTGTATGTCAGCTGTCTTGAGTGCGGTTGAGAGTTGCTGGGGAGAATTGCTAGGGGAGAGGCAGTCTGGAGTCCTGTTCTTCCCCCATACCATAAACCAGTTAGAGAGGGATTGAAATGCAGAAGAGGGGGGCTGGGGACAAAAAGGAATGGAAGAAATTTGTCTAGCTCCCCCAAATAACCATTCTAAATGATGATATCAATTCAGATCATGCCCTGCTATGGCCTTTTAACAATTCCCTTTAGCCTATGGGACAAAGCTCACACTTCCTGATCTGGCCCCTGCTTACCTCTCCAGGCTCTGCCCTATACTCCATTCCAGCCACAACACACGGCTAGCCAATTTGTCCTGCTCTCTTCTTGCCTGCACTGTCCCTTTCCATGACTTTTCTCCTTAGACTTCCAATATGGGTTCAGATGCTACCTTCAGAGTGAATTCTGTTTTTTAATTCCCCAAAGTCAGGCATCAGTGAGCCGGTAGCACCGTGGCCACTTTCCTGGTCCAGGTGAGAATACATAATGCGGCGTAGCAAATGAGAGCATTTGTTTTCAGACATGCTCTGGCTTTTATACCTAGATCAACCATTTACTTAAAATTTTTTTAAATTTATTTTTCAAACACGGTTTACATTTAACACTATTTCGCATTAGTTTCAGATGTACAGTATAGTGGTTAGATAATCATATACTTTACATGGTGGTTCCCCCCAATATTTCTAGTACCCACCTGGAAACATACATAGTTATTACACTGCCACCCTTTTACAAGTCAAATTCACCCTTTTGCAAAGCAAATTTGGTTTGCAAAAGAGTGAATTTGAAGCGGAAAACCTGTATTACTGACCACACTGCCTATGCTATCCGCACATCCCTGTGACTATTTGGTAATTGTCCATGAGTATTTCTTAATCTCTTCACCTTTTTCACTTAGCCTCCCAATCCCCCTCCCCTCTGGCAACCATCAGTCTGTTCTCGGTATCTATGAGATCGTTTCTATCTTGTTTGTGCATTTATTTTGTTCTTTAGATTCCACATATAAGTGAAATCATATGGTATTTTGTCTTTGACTTATTTCATTTAGCATAATACCCTCTAGGACAAGCATGTCAAACTCACGGCCCGTGGGCCGCATGCCTCGTCTATTTGGCCCGTGTTAGCCTTTGTGTTTGACATGCTTGGTCTAGGTCTATCGTGGTGTGTGTGCAAATGGTAAGATTTCCTTCTCTTTAAAGCATTTCCTTCTTCAGGCGAGGCTTAAAAGGCACTGAGGTGGATTGTGAAGAGCATAGATGCTAGAGCCAGACAGCCTGGCTGTGAGACTTTGGACTGAACTTTGGGGGCCTCAGTGTCTACATATGTAAAATGGGGATGATGATACTAGTACTCACCCCACAGGATGATCGTGAGGATAAAATGACTTAATATACAGGGTTACAACTGTTTGTATGGAAAAGGAAGACAAATAATAACAAATAAATCATATAATAATTAATCATATAAAAATTAATATACAAGAATAACATCTGTAAACCTACTTTTGCCCACCCCTGTATAGAAACACTGCAAACAGTACCTGACACACATTTGTTAGTGCTTGTAATTAATCACACTGTTTTTTTGTGGGTTTTTTTTGTGTGAAATGGGAATAATATTCACTGGAGAGAGCTGGTATGAGAATTACTCAAGTAAGCAGAAGTGCTTGGCTTAGAGAATATCCATGATAAATATTTTACCTGCCCTTTTAGCTCTTGCCCTTTGTATCATAATTCTCTATTTAAAGGTATCTCCACCACCAAAAACTCTTAGCTCCTCTAGGGAAGAGAGAGATTCAGCCATCTTTGTCCTCAGGAGGTCATGGGAAAACTCAAAATGGCCTTAACTGCCTCTCAGTAAGATCCTAAAAGGCCACAACATAAGAATTTAATCCCTAAACATTTGTATCTTTATAAATCTATGTGGAAGTCATAGTTTGATGATTAGTTGTTATTGTTTTGTGTTTGTGCTTCTTGGTGTATATTTTTCTCACGATTTCTCTCTCCTATGTTTTCATCTCGGGCAGGGTTTTTCCATCCCGGTACTCACAATTCCTTGCTGTGGGACTGTCCTGGGATTGCAGGATGTGTAGCAGCATTCCTGGCCTCTACCCATGAGATGCCAGCAGCACGTCCCACCCCTAGTTTTAACAACCTGGCTGAAAGTCTGGGAGAGGGGACCCAATCTACCCCGACTTCTTCCACCTTTGAGACACACTAATCTAGGGAATCTGCCTAAACGTTTCCAGACAAAGTAAATTTTGGTAGGACTGATTTTTTTTTTCCTCTTTTATCTCCAAGGCAAAAATATGGCGCATATGCCTCCAAATTGAACAGATTCTGACAATGTTGAAGGAAAAAAGAATTTCTCCTCCCTGATGGCAGTATTCCTCTCAGAAATGGCCAGGGTGTGGTGAGGAGGAGGTTCGGACTATGTTTTATTTATCTGGACCTATGCCTCCAAAATAGCAATTGCATATTTCTTTCATTTCATTTTGTGGGGAAACTGAAAGAATGCAGTGTTTTACAATTCAGATTAAAGCTACAAACACATCAAGCTGTCTGGTTTTCTGGGAGTGAGAAGGAGGAGGGGCTTTATTATGGCATAGCTGCATACTAACTTTTCAACATCAGAAAAACTTTACAGCATGAAAGAAAAATGCATATGTTGAGAAGGAACATGAATGCTAAAAACACATTGTTACTATAAATCCCGAATCTGAGACACAGTTCACAATGCAGTTGTACTAATAGTGCAATTTTAAACCTATTTAAGCTGGGAAATTTGTTATCAGGTGACTCATACATGTGGGGAAATCCAGTTCATTTGTGCCAAAGATGAAATAAAGCGATTAGGTATTTAAATGTTGAGATTCTTTTCAGTCTTGTGAATGAATTGCAGTAATCTTAGATGGGGAGAGAAGAAGGAGGGGGTAGTTACTCATTAAGTTAAAAAAATGTTAAAAGGCTCTCTGGATTCAAGTAATATAATCTTATATTTATAACACATTTATACTTAAATAGCGTAAGTACTTTTATTTATTTTTTGAAATATTCAAAAAGTTCAAGAAAACTTAAATAGCGTATCAAGAACTTCTTGTTCTGAACCATTTGCGAGTAAGTACAGATCTGATGCTCCATCATTCCCAGATGGTTTTTTGTGTTATTTCCTATAAACAAGGACTCTCTCCTACAATCACAATTAAAATTAGAAAATTAACATTGATATATGACTGCTATATAATCCTCAGACTCTACTCAAGTTCTGTCTGTTTCAATAAAATGTTTTGTAGCAACAAGATCCACTTAGCATCACA
This sequence comes from Eptesicus fuscus, assembly GCF_027574615.1. Classification (NCBI taxonomy): domain Eukaryota; kingdom Metazoa; phylum Chordata; class Mammalia; order Chiroptera; family Vespertilionidae; genus Eptesicus; species Eptesicus fuscus. Next base: position 84,006,162 of record NC_072479.1, read on the forward strand.
TACTGTGTTCAGTTATGTTGCTCTAGTCTCCCTTAGCCTGAAACAAGTCCTTGGTTTTTCCTTGACTTTCATGACCTTGACACTTTTGAAGAAGACAGGTTATTTTGTAACTTGTCTCTTAATTTGGGATTTACTGGCATTTTCTTGTGATTAGACTCAGGATATACAACTTTGGTAGCAAGAATATCATAGAAGTGATGCTGCTTTCTTCTTATTATATCCTGTCAGTGGCTCATGATTTCAATTTGTCCCATTACTAATGATGTTCCCTTTGATTCCTTGATTAAGGTAGTATCTGTCAGGTGTATCCTCTGGGAAAATAGTCTTTTTCCCCCTCAAACCATGCTAACATCACATTCCTCATCAAACTTTTTTCTTTTTCCTTTCTTCATTTTACTTTATTTGAGAGAGAGAGAGAGAGAGAGAGAGAGAGAGAGAGAGAAAAGAGAGAGAGAGAGAGAGAGAGAGAGAGAGAGAGAAAGAGAGAGAGAGAGAGAGAGAGAGAGAGAGAGAGAGAGAGATGAGGGAGAAACATCTATCAGTTCCTCCCACACATGCCCTAACCAGGGATTTAACTGAAACCTGGATATGTGACCTAACTGAGATTTGAACCTGCCACCTTTTGGAGTATGGGACGATGCTCCAACCAACTGAACCACACCAGCCAGGGCCTATTCCTCATTAAACTTTTGATGTACTCATTTATTTATTTATGTCTGTTTGTGCTCAGAACTTCCCATTTTACTCAGTGGGTTATAGTATTTTGCTCTTGTTTTTAATTTTGATGCTCAACTTGTTCCTGATTGGCCAGCGGAAGTCCCTTCAAACTGACTTCTATGTCCTTGTGACCTGTTCCCATCATTCCTTGAGCCCTTCCTTGCTCTCTGCATAACAAAGTTGTTCTAGACTCATACTCAGATGTGGTATCAGCCATTTCTACAAGGGATCCTTGTTTCTTTCAAAGGGAAATATATTTAGAAGCCAAGGTCTCGACATTAGCTGTGCTCATTGCTACTAGACTGTCACACTCTCAGACCTGCTGGGGTAGCTATAAAAATATGTCACTCTTGCTACAGGGAGCATAATTGACTGACAGTGCTGACAACTGCCCTGGATCTGCTGCCCTGTTTGCTCTGGGGCTGTATTTTCCACGGGTTACGCCCAGTCAGTGCCAGATCACAGCAGGAGTACTAAAGTAGGCCCATTCTGGCAAGACATAGGAATTCTTCAACGGGTAACTCTGGCTTGGGAACCCCACATCTACCCGGTCAATCCATTCTTGGAACTGTGCTGTCCAAGACCTTTCCTACTCCAGTCCTTCCTTATCTCCTCCCACAAAGGGCCGACTGTGTCTCAGTCTGAAGGATCTCTCTCCCTTCTCCTGTTCCCCATCACTGTGGAGCAGTTATCCCCATTATGTAGTGGCTTAAAACAAAATAAATATTTATTTTCTCACAGTGTCTGTGGGTCAGGAATTTGGCAGCAGATTAGATGTCTAGATTCTGTGGTGATGTTGCTGTCAAGATGTTAGACCCCTCTCCCGTCCCCCCCGCGCCCCCCCCTAAGAAAAAAAGGTGTTAGCCCCAGCACAGTCATCTGATGGCTTGGCTTGATCTTGGAGGATCTGCCTCCAAGCTGGTTCACTTGACTGTTGGCAGGACCTCTTAGTCTTCACCATGTAGACCACTCCATAGAGTCAGAGTGTCCTTGAGAGCATGGCAGATGATTTTCTCCTACAGAAAGTGCTCTGAGAGAGGAAGTCAGAAGCCATCATGTCTTTTATTGTCTAACCTTAAAGTCACACTCTGTCATTGCAGCAACAGGTCACCTCTTTTCAGTAAGAGAGAGGATTTCACAGGGGTGTGACTATCATGAGGTAAGAATTATTGGGGGCTATCACCTTGGAGGCTATCACACTCTCCCAATAAATCTCATGCACATCTAATATGGCCTTATTAAATCACTGCCAAGGGCCCTCCTAAGACCTCTGGAAGAAGCCTGTGAAAGTGGGTGTGGGAGGAAGGGAGCTGGAACTTCAGCAGCCTTGATGGCACGCTCATTCTCCTCTCATCCAGAAGTGGCTGGTCTCCTCCTCCCATCCAAGGCCAGTCCGTCCTGCTGAGCTCCAGATCCTTTGGGAAGTCTCTTTTCTTTCCTCATTCATTATTAGATCACCCACTGTTATAAATATGACCATGTTCCTTTTAAATTTAAAAAGTTACCAATCAATCCTAACCAAGTCAACCCCCAATTCCGCCACCTCCAAATTTCTTTCCAGCCACCCAATTGTGTTCTTGCCTTTAACAACAAAATTCTGGAAAAACAACAGGGAAACCTCCCTGTTTCCCATTAATCTCTCAGTTCACTGCATTCTTGCTTGGATTCTCATAAATCTTCTGAAATCACTTTGTCTAAAATTACCAATGACTATTTTGTTCACTTTAATTTTATTAGCAATTTTTAAAGACCCAGTCATTTGAATCCTATATAATAAAAGGCTAATATGCAAATCAACCGAAGGGCAGAATGATCGGTCGCTATGATGCGCACTGACCACCAGGGGGCAGACACTCAACGCAGGAGCTGCCCCCTAGTGGGACGCCACTCAGCCAGAAGCCAGGCTCATAGCTGACAAGTGCAGCAGCAGGGTCGGGAGCCTCTCCTGCCTCCGCGGCAGCGCTAAGAATGTCTGACTGCTGGCTTAGGACATTCGCTGCGGGGAGCGGGCCTAAGCCATCAGTTGGACATCCCCCAAGGGCTCCCGTACTGTGAGAGGGTGCAGGCCGGGCTGAGGACCCCCCACCAAGTGCATGAATTTCATGCACCGGGCCTCTAGTTAAAAAATAATGGTCCTCATAGTATCTTAAATAAGAAGGTGTCTAAAGTAGAATTAAGTTTCCTTCTATCTTCTTTCCCTTCATTGCTTCTTTCCTCTAAATAAAAATTCCATTACACCATACATATTATTCTCTAACTTGCTCTTCAATAACAACATATCAAGTCTATACTTCCAAATCAATACATACAAATCTATATAGTTACAATGAAATTTCAGTTCTCAAACTTAATTCAATCTGGAAGGCTGGTTGAAAACCGTATCATTTTTTCCCATTAGAAATAATGTAAATTGAATTAATCCATTCCAAACCCCCAAATGATTTCGTTTTAATCTTTCTTATATACAGTACATGTCTAATGTATTGTTTAATCTATAAACAAACACTTTAAAAACAAAAAGTACATGACATTAAATGAAAATTTGACAAAAAGGAAATGTATAGTTAAAAAATGAAAATTTAATAATGAGAAGCAACAAAAGCAAAAAAAAAAAGAAAGAAAAGAAAATATTCACAGCACAATTTCCTGAGATGTTAACAATGTGAGGTTTAGCGGCAAACTGACTCATGCATTTTCTCCTTTGTTTGTCACCTGAAAGGCGCGTGACTGATCATACAGGTATCAGCATGGAAGGGATGTCAGGTTCAGAAGCGAATTGCTCAAGATGTAACATGTTTGAGAATCGAGGTTTGACTGTTTTTTTAAATATATTTTTATTGATTTCAGAGAGGAAGAGAGAGATAGAAACATCAATGATAAGAGAGAATCATTGATCAGCTGCCTCCTGCATGCAACCTGGGCATGTACCCTTGACTAGAATCAAACCTGGGACCCTTCAGTCTGCAGGCTGATGCTCTATCCATTGAGTCAAACCAGCTAGGGCTTGACTGTATTTTTAACAGCGGTATAAAATTCCACAATAAAGATATACCATTGTTCTTTCAACTATTCCCCATTGAAGACCATTCAGGTTCTTTTGATTAGGTTGAACCATATAAAATTGTCATATTTGCAGGCTTTCTTTGTTGTATTTATTTCTACTTTTTTAAGAGAGAGAGAGAGATTTGTTGCTCCACTTATTTATGTAGTCATTGGTTGATTCTTGTATGTGCCCTGATCAGGGATCGAACCCACAACCTTTGCATATTGGGAAAACATTCTAGCCAACTGAACTACCCAGCCAGGGCTGTTGTGTTTATTTTCTATTACAAACAATCTATACTAATAAAAGAGTAATATGTAAATTGGTCGAGATGCCCTCACGCAATGACCGAACAGCAGGCTGTGTGGGGCGATCAGGTCGGCAGGGGGGGCAGGTAGGGGTGACCAGGCCGGAAGGGGGGTAGTGAGGGGCAACCAGGCTGGCAGGGAGGGCAGTTAGGGGTGACCAGGTTGGCAGGGGGGGTCAGTTATAGGAGATCAGGCCGGCAGGCAGAAGCTGTTAGGGGCGATCAGGCAAGAGGCAGGTGAGCGGTTAGGAGCCAGCGGTCCCGGATTGTGAGAGGGATCGGGCCTAAACCAGCAGTTGGACATCCCCTGAGGGGTCCCAGATTGGAGAGGGTGCAGGCTGGGCTGAGGGGACCTCCCCCTCCTCGCCCCCCCCCCCCCCAGTGTAGAATTTCGTGCACTGGGTCTCTAGTATTATAATAATATCCATATACATATCTCTGTAAACTTTTGTGTTTTTTTTTGTGGATAGGAAGATGTGGGATTCTTGTTTAAAAGGGGTGTATGTTCTACTCATTGAAAGTAGATTGCTTTCCTAAAATACTGGTATAATGCATGGTTGCATCAATGACCTTTTGGGAAGTTATTCCACACGTCCTTTTTTCAGTGCTTCTCTTAGCAGACTTCTCCATAGTCCACTGTACGTGTCATTACTGATCACACCTTCTCTTGTGCCACCATTTTAAACCAGTTTTCCACCTGCCTCTTTTTGGTCTCTTTCCCTAGCTTCTCTTCTGTTTTTTCCTAGATACTTGTATACCACATGGTTCTTCCCTAGCTCATTTTTTCCTAGTCACACTACATGCTCTGGTCTCCTGTTAGGTAAGTTTATGGGTTCAACTATAATCTCTATCTACCCTCAGCCTACCAATGAGGTGGCTCAAAGGTGACTTCCCCTGAATTAGAATAGGGTTTCCCTTCCTGAAGACGTTTTCCTGTCATTGTCCAGAAAACTGCGGTAATTATTATTCAGGCACACTATTCAATATTCTACAATATGTCCCTTGGGTTGTGTGGTGGCCAAGCTCCACCATCATCATTGATAGCTGTGTTTTCCATTTTCCCCCTGAGTTCAAACTTTCATAGAACAAATTTCCAGCTGGGTGTTTTTATAGGCACTGCCAATATAAAAGAACCATTGTTTAACTATCATCATCACCCCCTCTTGAAATACTCCTTATGCATTTCTTAGTAAATGAGACTCCCATTCATTGGGGTCCATAATTCAGAAACTTCATTCTAGACTTCTCTCTCTCAATTCAATTCTAATAGGTCACCAAGTCCTGCCGTTTTGATTTCACATTCCTGAAATCCATTATTTCTTTTCAGTCCCCAGTGCTGCTGTCCTGACCATCCTTTTCATAGACTAAAAATAACTTCTCACTGGTCTTCCTACCTTTTCCTTTGCCTCCCTTCTATTATCCACACTGCTGCCAGAGAACTTATTTAATATGCAAACCAAGGAGAAAGACCTGTAATGTCCACATTGTTAAGAGGCTAAAATCTAAACTTCTCAGCACAACTTTAAACAGATCTTTATTATCTAATACCTACTTAATGACCTTTACTCATTTCCTGACACTCTCTAAAAGCAATCTATGCTTTAGCTATATGGGTCTACTTTCAAATCCCCAACATGCTGAGAGCTCCCTCACAATTCCATGCCTTTGCCATGCTATCCTTCTGCTTGGAATTCCTTGCCAGTCTTGTTGCCCTGACAAACTCTTATATTTCAAACCTCAGTTTTAGGGTTATTTTCCTTCTGTAATTTCTTCAGGCAGACTTAAACACTTCTGCACTTGAGTTCCTTGTTAGTATGGTACACTCCTGCACTATAGAAATTTTAATTATTTGTTGTATTAATGTTTCCAAACTAGGTTGTAGGCCCTTGAGGGTAGGGACTATGATTAATCTCATGTTTCATCCCCTGACTTTTGACACAGTGACTGGCATTGATTATTTAATAGGTACTTGAATGAATGCAAAAAAACAAATTAGTTCAGTAGTGAGAAGAACAGTATTTAGGCTAGAGTTTAAGCTTAAGCTATAGATTTGCACTTAACTACCTTTAAAAAATTGTAAAAGAATATATAATACATTAAAAGAAATTTAAGAACAGTATAGTAAATATCTTATTTCACCATCCTAATGCCTGTTTTAGTGCATTTACTTTCAGTCTTTGCTCAAAAATGTGAGATATAGATATATATTTACATATATGTGAGATATATATTTACATATCTATATATGTGAGATATATAATGTGTTTGTTTATATATGTATATATATTTATATTTTACATAGCTGTAATTAAAATGTACATGTACTTTTACATGCTTTTAAGTTTAGCTAACTATAAACATTTTACAACACTGTTGAATTGTCCTCCAAAATGTTATTTTTCAGCATTTGTACATCTCATTTCCTTACATAGGTAGATAGCCTAAAAAACCTTAGCCTGCCCTGGCCAGTGTGGGTCAGTTGGTTGAGTGTTGTCCTGTGCACTAAAAGGTCTTGGGTTTGATTCCCGGTCAGGGCCCGTACCCAGGTTGTGGGTTCGATCCCCAGTGGGGGTGTGTACAGGAGGCAACCAATCAATGTTTCTCTTTCACATCAATGCCTCTCTCTCTCTCTCTCTCTCTCTCTCTCTCTCTCTCTCCCCCTCTTCCTCTAAAATCAATAAAAACATATTTAAAAAACATAAAAAACAGCTTTTACGCAGTTTTCTATTATAAATAGGAAGAGATCCAGGTTTTGTGAAACATGAAATTGATACAATTTTGAGGGATGTAGAAAGAAAGAATACAAATTATCATACTTTTGTAAATAGGACTGTGCGCCCACTTTGTCAGGGTCCCTCTATGGATTCTGGAAGGGGCGTGGGAAAGTGAGAGGTCCTCAGGATTGTTTTATTGGCTTCACTATTGACTATCTTCAATGATAAATAATTCTACAGTAAACATTTTGAGCAGGTAATTTTTGTCTTTCTTCTATTATTTCCCAAGAATCCATGTTACTATGATACAATTTATCTTAAGGGAGTTGAGAAAGAAAAGAAATGGTTACACGGTGAACAATTTATATAGACATTATTTAATTTAATCCCTCTTACAAGCCTGAAGAAGGCATTATCCCCATTCTACAGAGGAGAAAACTGAAGTGCAGTGCATTTATATATTTGCCCAAAGTCACACATCTAGCAACTCGTAGGGTTGGATCCTCACCCATCTCTCCTTCCGAAGCTCATGTCTTCATCACTGACATCATGGAGTCTCCACAGCCTCAGTAGCTTTACAGTAATACATCCCCTAGGCCAGTGGTTGGCAAACTGCGGCTCAAGAACCACATGCGGCTCTTTGGCCCCTTGAGTGTGGCTCTTCCACAAAATACCAGGGCCTGGGCGAGTCCATTTTGAAGAAGTGGCGTTAGAAGAAGTTCAAGTTTAAAAAATTTGGCTCTCAAAAGAAATTTCAATCGTTGTACTGTTGATATTTGGCTCTGTTGACTAATGAGTTTGCCGACCACTGCCCTAGGCTATTGCTGAAAAGCATGTTTCTCAGTTATGTGTTTTGAGGTTATGTGTTGCAAAGCTTGCAACGTATTGACATAATTTTTGGAAGAAGATAACAATGGTGGCTAGACTTTCATAGGTAAAATTAGGATAAAGTGACTTGGGTGCTTCTGTCTTTCAGTCTTACAGACATGGATTGCTCTGGTTCAGCATACATTTCTTGGGAGGAGGGGAGTGAAGTCAGAATACCTGGTTTGGGGGCTGCTGTTCGGCATTTGAGTGGCCTTGGATACGTCATTGAACTCCTCAGGTTCTCCTTTTCCTCATGTTTGCAATAAGGATAACAAGTAACACAACCTGCCTCACCGCAGGGTAGTTTTTAAGTGTCAGATGTGATCCTGTGTGTGTCAGCACTGAGTGAAACCCAATGTCCCTGAGTTACTAGTAACATTGCTGGAGTAGCTTAGCTCCCCTTCCTCGCCCCTGTGCCCCAGGTAAGGGCGTGTGACAGCTGGGCAGGGGGACCTGCTGGCTCCATTCCAGTTGATTTAACTCGTGGTGCGCCCTCCTGGACTGCAGCAGCCACGCAGTTCCCGGGCGGTGTCTGGGTCGCTGCTCTTGAATGCCCGGTGCAGCGGGAGCAGTCTGAGATTCTGGGGAATCCTTTCCTCCTCAAGCTGCGAACTGATCATCCAAACATGCCAAACGTTCGTCATACACACAACTTGTAAAATCCCCAAGACTACTCCCGCCCAACTGTCCCTTTGCTCTGTCTTAGGTGCTGACGCATTTATCTAGGAACTGTAGCTGCTCGTTTAGAACTCAGTTCTGGTCTGACTTAATCCTGGGGGAGGTCTGTAGTTCTGGGAAACCAGGAGAAAATTAACATCTCAGGTTGAGCTGTCGTTTGAACATCCTTCACCAGATCCACGTTTACAGCTGGTGTCAGTAGCACTGGCTGCTATTTTTTCTTTAAAAAAAAAAAATGCTTACACCAATTTCCAACCCTGGAAGACTGAGCTCATCACCCCGTGTCGGGACCCGCGTGGCTCCCGGAGCGTGGACCTGCAGCTCGGCCGCCCCCGGCCCGCCGCCCGCCCCCCGCAGAAGCCCGGCCCAGGTGGCGGCCGGCGTGGACCCGGAGCCGCACCTGGCCCGGCCGGTGGCAGCCGCACAAAGAGCGGAGCAGGCGGCGGCCCGGCCGAGCCGCAGAAAGTAGTCCCGACCACGCCGGCTCCAATGTTGTTCGACGTCGCTTCACACCCTCCGCGGGGGGGGGGGGGCGGGGGGAGGGACCCGGCGCAGCCGGATCGGGAAAGAATCCCATTGGAATGCGTCGCCAGGCGGCCTTTTCCCTCCAGGTCTCTTTGGCTCTCCAGGCACATCTCCCGGGGTCTCCAAGCAGAGGCCGCGGGGGCGCCCCCATTTCCTTTCTTCCCTGCCCTGGAGGCGGTGCCGGGGCAGGGTCCGGCCCCGCGCAGGGAGACGTGCGCGCAGCCCGTGGCGGCGGCGGCGGCGGCGGCGGCGGGCGTCCCGTATCCCTGCGCCGCTGCGTGAGAGGAAGAGGCTGAATGAGGAACTGCGCGGGGGAAGCGGGGCGCCGGGGGAGGAGGCGGCGGGATGGGAGCAGACGCTGGCGTCGCGCGATCCCCGACCAGAGCGGCGCGGTAGAGAGGGCGGCGGCGGCGGCGGCGCGCGCGGAGCCCTGACGTGCCCCTTTCTTTCTTCTCTCTCCGGAAAGCGGGGAAGCATGAGCGTGCAGACCCGCCGCTGCGGCGGCCGCCCCGGCTCCTCGCCTCCGCCTCTGCTGGCCGCCCCTCGCCGGTGAGAGGAGAGAACGCGAGCAGGGAAGATGGGGGCCGTGCTGAGGAGCCTCCTGGCCTGCAGCTTCTGTGTGCTCCTGAGAGGTGGGCAGAGTGGGGGGACGGGGGGACGGGAAAGTTGGTGGGGTTCTGGGCGGCGGGGGGGGGGGGGGGAGGTGGCCTTGTTTTGTGTGTGTCTGGGGGAGGGGAGGGAGGGAGAGAGGGAGGAAAGGGGGACCGGGAGCGAGGAGAGGCCTGGTCGTGGGGAAGGAGGGAGCAGGGGCCGGGAGCAGGGGCTGTGCGCTCTGCCTGGCCACGCTGCAGCCCCCCGCCGAGGCTGCCGGACCTTCCCCGGGCGCCTCGGAGCCCCCGCCCGGGCGGCTGCGCTTAGGGAACCCCTGCAGCCCCACGCTGTCCGAGTGGCCGAGGGGCGGTGTGTCTCGCTCTGCCTGGAGTCCTCAAGGGAGAAGAAGGGTCTTTGCATATAGTTTGGCTTTTCGGGCATTGGAGCCCAAGATGCTTTCAGGTGGTTCTCCCCCCCTCGAAGCCCCCGCTTTTCTGTGTCTCTCTTCCGTGAACTTTTAGAGCCCCTGGACTGTGTTTCCAGGCCTCGTTACAACTAATAATTGGCTTCCGTTGGGCATTGCATGATCCTGGGGGAGAGCGCACTTGGAAAGGGACTCCGAGGTGATAGGTCGCGCGAGTGAGCGCTGGGAGTCCATCTCCTGAGCTTCAGCCCGCAGTGACACGGGAGCGTCGCCCTTGTAATCCCTGGTGTTCACGACTTGCCACTATTTTCGGAGCCTGCGAGTGTACAGTTGGCACTGACCAGGAAAGTCATCCCGGTGTGAAAGGGAGCCTGTGTCTGGGACCTAAGGGATCATTTGCTGCGTGCGCTCCCCGGGGGGACTGACTGACTGCTGGGCAGCTGGGTCCGTACGCTTAGCCTGTTCTAGGTAAATGCGCTCTGAGAATCGCGTGCATTCCGTGGCTCTGTCACACAGGCTGCGGCTTTTATTTTGTGACAGTTCACTAGGTTTGACGGGGCCGGGAAGATTTCAACAGCTTCTCTCCAACTTGGCAGCGTTGAAGGTGGTGAGGAGTCTGATGCTATTGAGCATTTACCAGCAGCGGAATGGAAGGTCCTCATGGATGCAAGGGGCTTGTGGCTTTGGGATTGTCAAAATTCTCACTTGTGCTCATGGTCATTTCTTTTCAGGCATGAGACCTCTCGAGTCAGTGGCGATTTTTAGCTGTGAATTTAACAGACTAAACTTTTGTTAAACCCCCAAAACACGATACAGTTAACTAACGATCTTGTGATATAAATGAGCCAGGTGTGCCATTTCTGTGTGTATATGTTTTGGATGAGCGTGAGTGACCGTTTTCTCTTCTTTCTTTTTTTTTTTTTTTTGAGAAAGAATTCTTTTCTTTACTCTTCTTAAGGATTATTGTATTTAAATGTTATAGCTACTTATATTTAATAATTAGGACCCACTAAGCATATTCCAAACTGTTTCCATATGCAAACCCCAGAAAGATAATGCTCATTTAATTTTCTTGGCAGAGGATTTAATGTGGTGTTAGGTACCAGAGAGGTTTAATAAATGTGCTTATTTTAATATAGTATACTCCCTGTTGAAAGGGGGTTTTGTTTTAATAAATGTGCTTATTTTAGTATAGTATACGCTCTGTTGAAAGGGGGTTTTGCCGTAGCTGTGAGAAGCAATTATATTAGACATCGCATATGTCTATATTTTAAGACAGAAAGTTAATAATGTTAACAAATATGGGAGTCTGCTGATAAGTCGAAGGGGACATTTAAATCCATAAGTCAATACGCTTCTGGTTGCCCAATTGTATTTCTTGGAGGGGAAGGGTATGATGTTAATGCCATTTGTTTATTTTAACACCAAGTTTGAGCCTATCATTATTGGAATTAAGAGATGTTGCACTTGAAGTATTATTTTGAAGTATGGTAGTATTGTAACAAGACCTAAGAATTAGTGGTTTAAATAGCCTCATTTCCACTAGCAAACAAAGTTTCCAGAAGTGGAGTTTTCATTTTAAATGTAGCATAATAATGGTATAAGGTGGTCTTTGAATTTAACAGAACTTGACTGTAAATACATATTATTTGAACTAAAACTATCTTTTGATGTGAAAGATTTTGATTCATAATTTAGATTCTTTTCATTCTTTAATAATGTCATTCTCTGTTATAATAGTGATATTAGTTAACTTTAGGCTCCAAGGAGAAAAATGTGATTAATTTGTTGCATTAAGGTCCTTTTTCTTCACAGAAGAGTTGAAGCTTTAACATTGGGAAGATGAGATGATGAGAGAATTGGGAGACCTTTTGTCCTGTAACCCTGTTATATCAGTAGCTGAAAGTCAGGGAATAATGCAGTTGTAATCTAGGCTGCGTTTCGGTCCCTATCACTAGAGATGTAATGGAAAGAATTGGAGATTTCAATCCTAAAATCCTGGATTTAAACTCCATATTTCACTTTGTATTTCTGGTCTAGTCAGTCAATTTCTCTGGACCTCAGTTTCTTTACCTGTAAAATGTAGGTAGTAATATTGCTCTAATTTGCAGGTTTATTGGATGTAATGAATGAAGTAATGAATATGAAGTGACCTGCAAATGTTATTTTTTGTTAAAATTTTTGATTGTGGACTTATCCTCAAATGCTGGGGATTTGAGATTTTATTTGTGTAAGATTCATGAATTCTTAAAGGTAGAAGAGATATTGATCATTTTGCTTTATTTGCAAGTGGGGAAACTCAGATTCAGAGAGGTTATACCTTGATCAATATCCTACAGCTAATTAATGGTAAAGCAGGGATTTATTGTTCATTCTTTCAGCAAATACGTATGTATAGAGTACCTACTATATATCCAGCTCTGGTATATTGGTGAGCAAAATAGACATGGTTGCTGCTCTGATGTACCTCACAATCTAGGTTGTCATTTTTGCCATTCTCTTAGTTCCATCTAGGTACTGATTAGAAAATATTATATCTCTGATTTTCTAGAGGAAATATTTTTATAAGGATATATATTTTAGATACCATTAGTATATAAAATCTGTAAATACCATGTCCCAGCTTACTTTGAGGAGGAGAGGCTTTTGTTGTTTTATAAAAATTCTTTGCTACTTACCTTTTTTTGTTGTTGTTGTTTTGGTGGGGCTGTGGTAAATACTTTGAGGACAAGCCACTATTGTTTGCCATCTTATCCTAATTCCTAATATATAAAGAGCCAGGGTCTGTAACGTCCAAAACGACTGAAGGACGACCAAACCTGCGTGAGCAGCAGGCTTGGGTGGGCGGAGACTGGCAAGCGGGCTGAACTGCTGACCTCTCGGTCCCTCCTGGGTCACGGGCGCTGCAGCGACCCAGCACTGACTGCCACTGCCAAGGCGGGTGCGATGCAATTGGTCGGGGGTGGGGTGGGGGGGGGGCTCCGCCATCACCCCATGATTGCCCCTCAGAGGGAGGCCCAGGCTACCCAGCTGGTGGCAGTGGGCAGGGCCTCCCTCTGTGGGGCTATCAATCGCGGGGCTCCCAGACTGTGAGAGAGTGCAGGCCAGGCTGAAGGACCTCCCCCCCCCCCCCCCAGTGCACGAATTTTGTGCACTGGGCCTCTAGTATTTTTATAAAAGTGATCCTTGGGCCCTCCTGGTGTGACTCAGTGGTTAAGCATTGACTCATGAACAAGGGGTCACCAGTTCAATTCCTGGTCAGGGTTGGGGGCTTGATCCCCAAATGGGGGGCGTGCAGGAGGCAGCCAATTGATGATGTTTCTTATCAGTTTTTCTATCTTTCCTTCTTCCTCTCTCTAAAAACATTAAAAACTTTTTTTTTTAAGTGACCTTTGAAATTTTTTTTTTTTTTTTTTTTAAATATCAGGTATGTTGAAGCCTTGGGGAGGTAGAATGAATTTTGGAGTGGGAATCCGGAGAATTAGGTTCTAAATTTGTCATTAGCTAGTCGTGTGACCTTGGATAAGTCACTTAATATCTGTACACTTTATCTTCATTAGCATAATGAATCCTTCTTTTGGAGATTCATTATTCATATGTACATATTAAGGGCTCAGGCATCCCCAGGTAGAAAGACCAGTTCTAACTTAGTTTAACCCACTATTCTCAAACTTGACAATACATTTTAACATGAATCTTTTTAACATTCTGCTGAACCTTTGTTCCAAGCAACTCACTTGAAGGGAACCTTCAAGCATTGGGTGATTCATGTGAATTGATATATATATATATATTTTTAAAATATATTTTATTGATTTTTCACAGAGAGAAAGGGAGAGGGATAGAGAGCTAGAAACATCGACCAGCTGCCTCCTGCACGCCCCCTACCGGGAATGTGTCCGCAACCAATGTACATGCCCTCGACCGGAATCGAACCCGGGCAGCAGGCTTGGGTGGGCGGAGACTGGCAGACCGACCCTCTATCCACTGAGCCAAACCGGTTTCAGCTGAGTTGATATTTGATGACAGTTTCATATACAGTAGTTGAATCTGATATTTTCATCACTACTTATTTACTTACCTTAAGGTTTGCTCATATGGCTAGGGAATAATTTGGTTTTGAAATTTAAGGTTTCAGCTCAGTGTTATAACCAGCCTAAAAATGATTTCGCATGGTTCAGTTTTTCTTTTCTTTCTTTTTTTGCTTTAATTGGAGGTTTTTCTATTTGTTGAACTGAAATACTGTTTTCATATAGTTACACATGCTTCGGCTATCAGAAATGACTTTTTTTTTTTTAATATAAAAAGAGATTCTGTGAAGGAGTATATAAATGGAAAATATTTTATGTGAACTTACAATTTGAACATACTGGATAGACAACACAGGTTATGGTTCTATTTAGGCCATGGGCAACTAATGAGAAAATTTATTTTCATTATGGAAATTTTATTGCAAATTTATATTCAGAGGAGATTATAAAGGAAAGCACTATAATAGAAAGGTATGGGTTTTGTTGACTAACCAAATCTTCTACCACTTTATGTATCCTTGGGCAAGTTACTTACCTTTTGTTTCTTCTGTTAGATGGGAATACCTTACAAGGTGACTGGGAACTGATGAGATAATGTTTATAAATGGGTAGTACAGTGCACAGTCCATAGTAGACTTTGAATAATTGGTAACTATTATTAACATGGCTAAATTAAAAGAAATATTAATGCTCAGGAAACATTTAGGTGCCAGACACTGTTTTAGGTACTCAATAGTTTTAGGTCAGTGGTTTTTAACTTTTTTGACTCTTCTGATATTTTCTATTTTGTTTTATATAAACAAGATGGCCACTATCTACTAAATTTATTTTACCTTCTAAAGGACTTCGCTTCTAAAACTTCTAAAACTTTTAAAACTTTAACACTGTTTTAGGTGATTATTATAAATGTGCTAGAGGAGAAATAGTTCATTTGATTGAGATATTTATTTACTTGAGTTAACTATGGGCAAAATAATTTTATCAAGACATTTTTTAATTGAGAAATCTTATGTATTTTTTGTTTACAACAATTAAAATTGTTCAGTTGATGTACTTCTCCCTGTAGGATGGGTAAATGCTACACTGCATTTTACCTGCATTGCACGTTGCACCATTCTTTGTATCTTCTGTAAAATGAGCCCATCATAATGAATAGAACACTGCTCCATGTGTATAACTTTGAAACTTAATCAAATATATGGACTGGGCAATCTTAAGAATAGGATATTTGTCCTTGAAATTATTCATTTTAAATATAATTCATCATAAATAATAAAAACAGTGTTACTTGATATTATTAGGAAAATATTTTTGTTTCTCAAGCTTGTGTTATCCTCACAAAAGGTTCAAGAAATTCAGGTGTGGGGCTGGAAAATATTGAAATGTGCCCGGGTTCAATTTGATGAAAATTACTGATACTTCAGTGCTGTGATTCTGTTAGCTGTAATATGAGTTGCTAATTTTTGTTTCTGTGATACCTTGCTTGGAAAGGGACAGGAAATTGTGGATGAGAAGTTCAACCACATTTTCAGGGAAAAATAAAAAATTAAGTGCATTTTTAAGTTATTAGTTGACACTAGTCCTAAAGTTATTGATTAGATTCTTGGTAAAAATAAAAATGCAGAGGTGAATATGGTCAGCAATGGTCATATTTTTTCAAGAAAATAGTCACTCAGATACTGGAAAACTGTACCTTTATCAAATAATGTATGTTTGACCAGGAAGGCATTTTCTCTAATGGCCTTGGTTAGTCATCACTTGATCACTCCTGGACCAAAGCCACATCAAGTAAAGGATTTAGGGATAGAAGTCTCTTATTATTGACCAGCTTTATGGGGGGTGTAATTTGCTTATGTCCATATATCAATTAAAGATAGTATATTTTGCAAGTCTGAGAAAGCTAACAGCTGACCTTCGTTAGCATGAACTCTTATCTACACAGTATATGGTATTTATTTGTAACAGTTTCTTGATTTATGCCAGTGAGGACAACAGCCCTTTGTGAGATAAAAGGTGTTTCAAGAGTAGAGTTTTTTATTTCATATATCACAATGTACCAGAGCTTTGCACATATTAGGTATTCTAAATTTTATATTTAAAGCAATATAAAAAGATGGGATTTTTCATGATGTTCATACAGTCTTATTTGGAGTTTCATTTTGTGTTTTGTCTCACATCATTTATTAGACGTGGTTAAATTATAAATTTGTAATTACTATAAAGTGTTTTTTAGCACAAATTAGGAAAAACTAATCATAATAATTAGACATAAATCATATAATGGAGGTTGAATTTGAAATGTGGATTATGTAACATTTTCTGGTTTTAGGATTTAACTATTACATCAATAATATAATTAATGTGCTCAAGTACTTTTTTAACCCACTATTTTAAAAAAGATATTTCTTTTAATTATATTTCTTATAGTTCATATACCATAAAGTTCATTTTAAAAGTATCCAGTTGAGTGGTTTTTAGTATATTTACAGGGTTGTACAACCATCACCACTATCTAATTCTAGAACATTTTCATCACCGCAAAAAGAAACCCCATGCCCCTTAGCAGTCATTTCCCATTTCCCCTCCCCCCAGTCTCTGGTAACCACTAATCTACTTTCTATCTCTATGGATTTGCCTATTCTGAACATTTCATATAAATGGAATCATACCATATGTGGCCTTTTATATCTGGCTTCTTTCTCTTAGCATAATGTTTTCAAGGTTCATCCATGTGGTAGCATTATCAATATTTCCTTCACTTTTATGGCTGAATAATATTCCATTGTATGGACATATAGAGTACTTTTGAGTGAGTGTGGGTTTGATCATTGGAATTTTTATCTTGAGAAATTATTTCTGAAATCTGTTTTTGAAGTTACAGAAATAGTCTTAAAAAAAATCTATGTTCCTTTTTTTTTTTGCTGGAGAAACACTGAGTAGGTCACCAGCATATTATTTCTGTGTATTGACTTATGAATAGCTTTGTCCCAGTTAAACCTTTTTACCAAAGTTCATATCTAGGACAGAAGGGATTTTAGAAATTACCTTGCCCAACCTCTTCATTTTATAAATTAGAAAGATGAATGACTAACCTAAGGCCAGGTTGCTGGTCTGGACAGTAATTTTATATGCAGTGCTTTTTGTATGTATCTAATTTTACCTGGGCCTTATGATTTTGAAAATGATACTAATCACTTTTGAAAGAGGAAAATAATTGTTAGCCTGATTTTGTAGTTTGCAAATAGGTGGTTTGTCATTACGGTTAAATAAAAACAATTCTGGATTTAGGTAAGGAGAGACTTTTATTCAATAGGGAAAATTATTATTACCATAGGGAAGATTTCTAATAGCCAGATCTGCAGGCATCTTAAAATCAAACACAGAAGGACTTTTATAGAGAATGGCTAGAAGGAATTTTGTAGGCATGTGGGCCAAGTGGGTGGGGGTGAGCAGATTGCATGATAAATGGAATTTTTTATTTCCTGCGGTCAGCTGATGCTTGGAATGAACTGTTAAGGGGAAAAGTTCTATGTGTACTAGCTTAAATTTGGAGCAAGCCAAAGTTTAGGGGATTGTGGGAAAGGAGAAAAGCTTGACTAAAGTTTGGTCAAGCCAAGTCAGTGGATAAGTAATGGGCAATTGTGAGCACTTGGTCAGTCTTCCTGTTGTTTAAAACAAAATTTGTCATTGTTAGGGATATATTTTAGTCAGTTCAAGCTGCTATAAACAAAAATAATATAGACTGGGTGGCTTACAAAGAACAGAAACTTATTTCTTACATGTGGAGGCAGGAAGTCCAAGGTCAGGGTGCCAGAATAGTCATGTTCTGGTGAGGATCTACTTCTGTGTTGCAGACTGCTGACCTCTCTATGTCCTCACAAGGTGGAGAGCAGAGAGAGGAAGTAAGCTCTTTCTTGAATCTTATACTAATTCCATTTACAAGACTCCACCCTCATGACTTGATCTAATCCTAATTACCTCCGAAAGCTCCCACCTCCTACTCCTATCACATGAGTGGAGGTAGGATTTCAACATACATATTGGGGGTGGGGGCCACAAATATTTAGTCCACAATGGGATAAAATAAGAGTCATTGTGAAGGTGGTCTCATTAGATTTGGCCTGGTTATTTATGTAGGTTAGGCCTTTTACATTTGCTTTGCTGGAAGTTTTTATAAGGAATCTTGGATTGGACTTTCATAAGAGCCTATTGAGACCAGGAAGCCAAGCTAAAAAATCGCCATCATGTTTCATTTGCAGTATCTATAGATTTGGGTGAATTTCTTAAGTTCTCAAAGTATCTTAGTATCGTAGGATTCCTGAGCCTGCCTAGAAGTGACCTTGCTTACTTCACCTGTAAGGCTGGGAACTCTGTAAGCCAGGTATCAGTCCAGTTTTCCCATGAGGACTGCAAGTAAGTATTGACTTGGTAAAGTCAACCAGAGCTCCCTAAAAGTGTCTGATCATATTTGATTAAATGAGCACCACTTTCAAATATGGCATTCCAGTCAAAGCCTTGGTTGCATAACCAGTGTTTCCAATGAGGAGGACAGACTCTTCCTGAACCTATGCAAATAATTATATTGGCCTGAAAATATGAATACTCAATAAGAATCTTTGAATTATGAAGGTGCCAGGCAGGGAGAAAAAGGTAAATGTTTTATTTTTGTTTACAAAGGCATAGTTTGCTTAAATTGCTAATAAGTTATAGGTAGCTTAAATAGACAGGAATTCCTTATATCCAAAAAACAGGACATTAAAGCATCAGCAGTATTTTAAACAAAGCCCATAATCATCCTTCATCAGTTTATTCAGTCCTATGTAATTAATTCTTGTTCTGCTAGATCTTGGGTTAGCAGTCTCCTGAATCCATCTGTTTATCCACTAGCTTTTGGGAAATCCTGACTCAGTCCACTGATATAGCCTCAAAGTTATTTAAGTGATGCCATCAGAAGCTTGTGCCCAAGAGTACCTGGTATAGTCATTTTTCAGTAGTCCTTTTTTTGTTGAAGACAAACACTCTGGCCTATAGCACTCATGTGTAAGCACTTTCAGGGAATCATTGGAATAAAACAAAAAACTATCTGAGGATTACAAAAGACTTAAAAAATGATGGTGATTAACTTATTACTGATAATTTTAAAAGTGAAAGATCTGATGAGAATTTTTAATAAAAATAATAATGCAATTGCCCGGCCAGCATGGCTCAGTGGTTGAGCGTTGACCTATGAACCAGGAGGTTACAGTTCAATTTCTGGTAAGGGCACATACCCGGGTTGTGGGCTTGATCCCCAGTGTGGGGTGTACAGGAGGCAGCAGATCAATGATGCTCTCTCATCATTGATGTTTCTGTCTCTCCCTCTCCCTTCCTCTCTGGAAAAAAAAATGCAGTTGACAAGGAAGATTGATTTTTGTGACATACACACCAAAATCACGTCAATCCAAAGCAGTTTTTATTTTTATATTTTTTATATATTACAATAAATGCTTCTTATTAGAGGTTGAAAGTATTCAGTTATTTTTTTAAAATATATTTTTATTGATTTCAGAGAGGAGAGGGAGAGAGAAAAACATCAATGATGAGAGAGAATCATTGATTGGCCACCTTCTGCACACTCCCTACTGGGGATTGAGCCTGCAACCTGAGCATGTGCCCTTGACTGGACTCGAACCCGGGACCCTTCAGTCCGCAGGCTGATGCTCTATCCACTGAGCCAAACCAGCCAAGGCCAAAGCAGTTTTAGACAAAATATGATTAACATTGTTTTAAAAAAGAGTAAGTCTAGAGTACGTCCTAAACATTTGTATAATAAAAGTCTATAAAGTAAGTGATGTGAATCCCCAGTTGAGAACCATTAGCTATCTAGAGTATGCTGTATTCAAATTAAAGAAGTCAGATTGTGACCAACTTGACATAAATATGTTATTAATATAAAATATAAAAAGTATAACTGAAATTATGACTTGTGATACTATACTGTTGTCTAATATTAGGCAAAGCAGCCTTGGGACTCTTAATAAATAGAAACATTACGGACAATGAGAGTACTAATTAATTTCTGGGAACTATATACAATTTCTGAACTAATCATATTAACATTTTACCCATACAGATTTAACCTTGGGGAGGGTAATCTCTTTTGATTTGACAATGCTTCCCATGTAAATCATGACATTGATCAAATAAACCTAATTATTTTTAACACCTCTCTTTTTACTAGGTGAAAGAATAAATTCTTATGAACCTCAAGGGGACCATTTGATTTTGAAAAGACAGAATGTAAAAAATCAAGAGGTTTGAAAAATTGATTAAATAGGTCATGAGAAAAAATACATAGCTACCTATTTAACCAAAGTCGGCCAAAAATCTTTTTTAAAAGTTTACATAGGGAGGAACATGATGGTAAAGAACCTTAGCTCTTTCAAAATTGAAAAGACTTTGTTTATATAAGTACAGTCATGCTCTGCTTAATGTAATGATTAACATTATATTACAATCTGGTGAGGATATGTTCTGAGAAATGCATCATTAGGCGATTATGTCATTGTGTAAACGTCATAGAGTATATTTACATAAATCTAGATAGGATAGCTTACTGCATACCTAGGCTAAATGGGATACAGAACCCAGCAATTTTCAACTGGTGTGCTGCAAGAATTTTTAAAAAATGTTTTGATTGATTTTTGAGAGAGAGGAAGGGGAAGAGGTGGGGATAGAGAGAGAGAGAGAGAGAGAGAGAGAGAGAGAGAGAAATATCGATTGGCTGCCTCCTGTATCTACCCCGATTATCTGGGATGGAGCTGGAAATCTGGGTATGTGCCCTGATAGGAAATTGAAACCATGACCTTGGGGTTCATTGGACAGCACTCAGCAAACTGCGCCACAATGGCCAGGGCCTGCAAGAATTTTTAAAACACAATACCTGACTATTTTAGTCAGAGGCACTGACCTCTTTTCTCTTAGATTGTCAAATAAAAAAATGACAACAGCCAATACAACTATAACAGCCGTCGAGTATGAATGAATCAAAATTATACCTTTTTAAAATTAGATTGGCAAAAATTACAATTTTGATGTGCTGTAGAATTTTAGTAATGAATTTATGTGTGCCATGAGATGAAAAAGGTTGAATGTCACTGGTATAGTCTTTTGCTCCTACCCTATAAGCCTATCTATACAGCATGTTACTGTATAAAACAACATGAGATTAAATCAAGTGCAAGAGGAAATGATGCAATCAAGACATGTGGTAAATATGTATGAGGCTGCTGCTGATGTAACAGCATACTGTCTACTTTTTAATAAGTAGATGGAGTACAGTCTAAAATAATGATAAAAAGTGGTTCAGTCCCAGGTTTCGGTACACACACAAAAAAGGTAAGAAGTATAGTATGGTAAATTCACCAGCCATTTATTATTTATTATTATGTAGTGTTATGTGTTGTACATAATTTTATGTGCTATGCTTTTATATGACTAGCAGTGCAATAGATTTGTTTATACCAGCATTACCACAAACATGTAAGTAATGCATTATACCGTAATGCTACAACAGCTATGATGTCACTAGGTGATAGTTTTCAGGCTCCATTATAATCAGACTAGAGCACTGGTCAGCAAACTCATTAGTCAACAGAGCCAAATATCAACAGTACAAGGATTGAAATTTCTTTTGAGAGCCAAATTTTTAAAACTTAAACTATATAGGTAGGTACATTGTTATTAACTTAATTAGGGTACTCCTAAGCTGGCCTTTGCTAAAAACTCAAGGGGCCAAAGAGCCACATGTGGCTTGCGAGCCACAGTTTGCCGACCACTGGACTAGAGGCTTGGTGCACGAAATTTGTGCACAGGTAGGGTCCCTAGGCCTGGCTGGCGATTAGGGCTGATATAGGGGGCGACCGGCAGGGCAATCAGGGGGGGGCCCCCCGCTGGCACCCACATTGGCTGGCTCTGAGGCCTGTGGGCTGTGGGCAGCTCCTGCATTGAGCATCTGCTCCCTGGTGGTCAGTGCACATCATAGCGACCAGTCGTTCCAACGGTCGGTCTGCCGTTTGGTCGATTTGCATATTAGGCTTTTATTATATAGGATGGGACCACTGTCATAGACAATGTGTTGTTGACCAAAACATCGTTATGCTGTGCATTACTGTACTCAGACATGACAGAGTCAACATTAAGTGCAGGAAATTCTGATAACACAAAGAATCTTTGCCTTCTAGGGAGATTACTCAGAAAACCTTTTATAAACTTTATTAGAAGCAGACAAAGAAAATATTGTCATTTTAATAGAAAACCAAATTTTAGCTTTGCATCAGTTTAATATTTGATACTCAAGTGCTTTTTGTAAACCTTATAAATAAGCTCATCAAATCTTAGCTGACTGTTACCACAACAAACAAAATTCCTTTTTCATGAACTCTTTATAACTTCCTACATCCATTCAAGTTTTGTCCTACATTTTTCTCTTTCTTATTCTGAAAGAATTAGTCATTTTTACTTTAGGGCTGTTTTCTTCCTTATTTCTTTTATTTTTTAATTTTTAAATATTTTATTGATTTCAGAGAGGAAGGGAGAGGGAGAGAGAGAGAGAGAGACATCAATGATGAGAGAGAGTCATTGATTGGCTGTCTCCTGCATGCCCCCTACTGGGGATCGAGCCCACAACCCAGGCATGTGCCCTGACTGGAATCGAATCATGACGCTAAACCACCGAGCAACACCGGCCGGACTCTTTTTCCTTATTAAAAACACATCCTACATACTTTGCATACAGTGTTCTTTTCTGTCACTATTTCTCTTAGTAGTCTCATTAGCATAAAATTATAACTTAAAATTATAATACCTACTATTTTCAGAGAAAACTATGAGGCGAATAATTGTGAACTGTCTGTGATACGCCAAAAGTAGACAGGCAGAGCTTATGAATATACATCTTACAACTTTTTATAACCATATATTTTGTGATAGTACAACTTCTCAATGTAGCAAAAATCAGTATGTTAATTAAATAGACAGATATTTAAAGCTTTTTGGTACCATAAAAATAAGAGGCAAAAACAAAACAAAAACTGTATAAAATTGGAATGCTTCTATACTTAACTGTTCTCTCTTACTTTGAAGTGACGTAGGTATTTAATGAATATCCATGAATCACCTTAGCATAAGTGTCAAGTTTTTAAAAAAAATATATTTTATTGATTTTTTAAGGAGAGGAAGGGAGAGGAATAGAGAGTTAGAAACATCGATGAGAGAGAAACATCGATCAGCTGCCTTCTGCACACCTCCCACTGGGGATGTGCCCACAACCAAGGTACATGCCCTTGACCGGAATCGAACCTGGGACCTTTCAGTCCGCAGGCCGATGCTCAATCCACTGAGCCAAACCAGTTAGGGCAAGTGTCAAGTTTTAAGTTATTAAAATATTTTGGAAACTATCTTCAAGTTTGCTTATTACAAAACATAATAACTGTTGAAATAAAGTTTGTCAGCCGAAACCAGTTTGGCTCAGTGGATAGAGCGTCAGCCTGCTGACTCAAGGGTCCCAGGTTCGATTCCGGTCAGGGGCATGTACCTTGGTTGCGGGCACATCCCCAGTAGGGGGTGTGCAAGAGGCAGCTGATCGATGTTTCTCTCACATCGATGTTTCTAACTCTCTATCCCTCTCTCTTCCTCTCTGTAAAAAATCAATAAAATATATTTTAAAAAAAAGAAAGTTTGTCAGAATAATAATTAACTTGGCTAGCTACAAATGTAGATGAAATGCTAGTTTATTCTATCAGAAATTTGTAAAAGTTTAGAAAGAACATATTCAAGTAGAATAAAAATATATGCTTGTGTCATACTTAATGCTGATAACTCAAAAAAAACAGCTGTTTTTTTAAGCCAGCAATATTGAACTAGTCTTATTTGCCAAAGGTTTATTTAAATGTTAACAGATTCTTAAAACATTTGGGTTAATTTCTATAAAAATACTTTTGAAAGTATAAGAAGTTTAATTTCCTTAATTTCTGAAAATCCTAGGAATATTTAATTTATATGAGGTCCCATTTATCTTCAAGTATATCAGAATAGAACTCATTTAAGGGATTTTGTAATCTAAAATTATAATTGGTAATACTGTCTGGAGGTAGAGAAATATTTTATGTATATAACATACCTATAAATAACATGAAAACATATAATAGACACAGGTAGAGAGCTTATAACTTCAGTTTGAAATGTACAATTCACTGGTGATATAAAAGAGCTAGTTCTTGTTCTTTCTTTACCTTTACATTTTTTAAAACCATAATTGTGTTTCCTGCTCAGTCAGTATGAGGATTGAAGTGTCCTCAACAATATTCGTGGAGGAGACCTTTAAGATTTTTTTTTGCTCAGATGTGTAGTCTTATGGAGGTTGTGGACTAAATGTTGGGTGAGGAAAAGAAGAGAGACCAAGGGCTGTCTGGGTCTTTCTAAAGCTCATCTGAATGGTTAACAGATTCAGCCTGTTTCCAATTAGGTTTTTAAACTTCAGGTCTCTGATCCCCTCATGAGTCCCTAGTGGGGAAAAGGGAACCTTAAAGCTCAAATGACTACAGGGAGATAAGGGGCTGGAATGGGAAGGGAAAGGTCTGACAGGGGTGGATAGAGGGATGGTAGAGTCTGGAGTATTAAAAGAGGATAGATTAAGAATTGCAGAGAGCTAAAGGCAAGGCAGAGGTGGTAAAAAGGAGGAAAGAAGAGCAGAGGGTGATGGGAAAGGAGAGGTTTTAGATGAGCCAGTTCGGGGAGCTCCTAAATTTCCCCAAGGAGGATATTGATGTTCTAAATTATCTTTAGGAAAATTTTGCCATTTTTTTGAGGTTATTGAACTTAAAGTAGTTTTGTTATGGTGAAGTGTGCAGTCCGTGGAAGGAGAGGGAAGGTTCCCAATAGAATGAGAGTTACCTATGGGATTAGACATTTAAATCAGACATAGGGATTTAAAGAGACTGGGAAAGAATATTCTCCTGTGAGGACTCCAGGGAAAATAGAAGAGGCCTCATAGAAGAGCTGGGAATATTCTGACTTGAGTCAGGGTGTGATTCTCTACTCAAAAGAGCCAAAGAAAAATTTTCTTTGCTTGAAAATATTAAAATAATTCTTTACTATGTTGCTGTAGACAAGATGGAGCACCGTTTTAAGAGTTGAACTCAAAGAAAGATCCCTCCTCTGAACAGGAGAGGAGTTTAAATGACTCACAAAGTGACATTATTGAGATGAGGATGGTAAGAGTTCATAGGTGACGTCCAGTCCTCATCCAAGTCACATCACCATGCAGATATCAATTAAAAATAAATCCTTATTTAGGGAGAGACTTTATTTTAAAACTAGCGGCCCGGTGCATGAAAATTCATTCACTGGAGGGGGGGGTTTCCTCACCCAGGCCTCTATCACAGTCCGGGAGCCCTCGGGGGCGGGAGGTGACCCGGCGATCTGAGGAAGATGACACCCCATCACTCCTCTGCTACTGCCACTGCCGGCAGCGCAAGCTTTGGCCGGCCCTGGTTACCTGAGCCTCAGGTGGCCCTGGGTGGCTGGGCAGCTGCCATCCAAGGATTGCCTGCACCTTGGGCTGGCCCTGGGTGGCTGGGGGACTGAGGGGACTGGGGGACTCCGGAGGCAGGCATGCAGTACAGCCGGGCCCGCCTGGGGGTGGGCCTGGCCTTGCCGTGTGCCTGCCACCCCGGCGGGGCTGAGGGGACTGGGTGCCGCCATCTTTGAGGACGTGACAGTCAGGTAGCATATTTCCTCCTTATTGGCTGTGGGTGCCTCCATCTTTGAGGGTGGGGCAGCAATTAGCATATTCCCTCCTTATTGGCTGTGGGCGCCGCCATCATTGAGGGTGGGGCAGCAATTAGCATATTCCCTCCTTATTGGCTGTGGGCGCTGCCATCTTTTGCGACGGCGTGAGGGTGAATTAGCATATTCCCTCTTTATTAGATAGTATACTATTTCAATAGGGAGAATGCTCTGACCATGAGATATGCAGGTATTTCAAAATCAAACAGAAAAAGGCTTTTCTCTTATAGTAGAAGTGAATAGTGCCAGCAGGATCTTTGTGGGAGAGTGAGATAAGCAAGTGAGGGTTAGCAGATGGCCTGACAGGGGCAATTTAACAGGAGGTATGTCTTTTTCTGTGGTCAGCTGATGTTCAGAATGAATCCTTAAGAGAGGACTAAGAGTTCATTGGTTGAGTGTTGTCCCGTGCACCGAAAGGTGGCCAGTTGATTCCCAGTCTGGGCACATACCAAGTTGCGGGTTCGATCTCTGGTTGTGGTGCGTGTGGGAGGCAGCTGATCTCTAAAATCAATAAAAACATTAATTATTTTTTAAGTATTAAAGAACTCTTCATTGGCTTGTTTAGAGCTAGATAAAATATAGGGATCTGTGAGGAAGAGAAAAGCCTGACTAACTTTGGTCAAGCTGGTTCAATGGGGGCATTTGTGAGCATTTGGCCAGTACTCAGTATAAATTTTTTTGGATAATGTGTCTTGATGGGGAATCAAACCTGTCACCTCATGGTGTACAGGATGATACTCCAACCAACTGAGCCACACCAGCCAGGGTGATACTGGCATTTTTTAAAAGTGTATTTCCAATTTCAGCTAGGGAACAGGAGCCATATCTTATAACTAATGGGAACAGGAGCCATATCTTATAACTAATTTTATCCCCAATTCTTAACACAGTTGCCTGCACAATAGTAATATGGTAAACATATTAACTAATATTTAAAATGAATTTTCCACAATCTGATCTAAAAATCAAACCTGCAACCCAGGTACATGCCCTTGACCAGGAGTTGAACCTGGGATCCTTCGGTGCTCGGGCCAGTGCTCTAACCCCTAAGCCATGCTGGCCAAGGTGAGACTTTTTATTTTAGGAAAAGGAAATCAGAAAGCTTTTTGAGTTGGATAAAGTTGAAGTATTAGAAGTAGAAAAGGGAAGGAAAAGTGTTGAGGATGTAAGACATTTTACCTTGCTTCCTGCTTCACTAAGATTATGTTATGAGATGATCTGAAAATGAATGATTCAAAGCATGCAAGTTGTCTTTAGGAATGCAGAAAACGTTTAGAAAGGCTACTAGTGAAACTGGTAGGAAGTTTCTAAAAGAAAATAAGGATTCCTACATACCTATGTAGGTCCCACTAAAGAAATGATGGTGGCTATTTGGGTTATATGGGTTTTAGGAAGTCAGAAGGTAACTTCTTTGGAATGGAAGATATTGAGGGCATATATGCTATAACTAGGAGCAAGTATGTGTGGATCCAATGTATTTCTTTAGTAGATTGAAAGTATTGCAGATCAAATTATACCTTTTAGCTATGCCATTAATATATTGCTAAACAGATATTGGTGACACTATAGTAGAAAGTATTTAAGTATCAGAAGGGTAGTTAGGATGAATTCTGTGATTTCCTTTCAATATATGTAGATTTACATACAGTTCTTTAAAAATCCTTAATTATAAATAATCAGTACTGCTAACTTACACACACACACTTTTTTTTCTTGTACTATGAAGGAGGGCTTAAATGACCAGAAAGTTCCTTTGGATTTTGTAGTTCAATAGAAATGTTAATGTTTAACTTGACCGTCATAAAAACATTTAGGTATCACCTAATGCCAAGTGCAGATTTGGCACACAGTTTTCCAAGCATAGTGCCATAGAGAAAGGTGCCAAGTAAATATTAGATTATGTAGCATTTAGCATTCTACCTTTAACTAATAGGGATCTATTTTACGATTTTTATAATTGGCCCATATTATGAGGGTTATTCTATATAATAAAAGGCTAATATGCAAAGAGACCAGACGGCGGAACAACCGAACAACCAAACAACCGGTCGCTAACAACCAGGGTGTGACCACCAGGGTGTGTGTGTGAATAAGCAGAAAGGACTCTTAGTCACTTTTTTAAAAAGCTCTCTGTCCATTTGTTTTTGTCTAAGAACGTTGGATTTGAGCTTAGAGGAGAAGTTCATGTTTGTTGTACTTACAGATGAAATTAGTGGACATCATAACTACTTTGGCAGACATAGTCCATACATTGGCTTACTTAGCACTTTTTTGAGCATCTCAATTTTTTGAAATGAATTTCTTAAAAGAGGGAGTGGTTGCTTTTAAATGGTATGTGGTCTTGGCTTCAGGTGATGTATTTTAAACCTTTAGTAAGTAATTGTGAGAGAAGATCATGTGGATTAGTGCATCATAACTTTTTTTTGCTGACTCACTTGTGTTCTTCACCTCAGCCTATGCTGTACAGCCACTTGTTTATTTAAATTTTAATGAATTAAGATTAAATAAAATTAAAAAATTAATTTCTTTGTCACACTAGCCACATTTTAAGTGCTCCATAGTCACAGGTGGCTGGTGGCTACTGCGTTGCATAGTGCTGAGAACACTTTCATCATCACAGAAAGTCTGTTGGGTAACATTAACAACTGCTGGACATGGAAACCGGGACTCAAAAGAACTGTTGGCCCAGAGGGAGGCTCACTACAGACTGATTCATTTGCCTCTCAGCATAACCATTATTGCTTGTCTCGTTTTCAGTCCCTATAAGTGTATTACTAGTATCACAAGAGCTCACTCATCTAGGGGAAAAGATGAACAACAAAGACTGAAGAACAAGAACAGCAGTGATCAGACTGTCAGACCTCAGAGGGAAAGTAGGGGAGGGTGGGGACAAGGGAGATAGATCAACCAAGGGACTTGTGTGCTTGCATATGAGCCTAACCAATGATCACGTGACAACAGGGGGATGGGGGCTTGCGTGTGGGGGGAATTGGGAGGGGAACGGGGGGAGGGGGTTGATGACAAATATGTGATACCTTAATCAATAAAGTAATTTAAGTAAAAAAAAAAAAAGAAAGTCTGTTGGGTAGTGGTGCTCTAGATCTTTACTGTTGATATCAGGAAAGTAAATGTCTGAAGCTTGGAACAGATACTTAAAAAAACCCCAAATATAACATTTTACTACTTCAGTCCTAATAGTAGCTTCAGCTTTCTCAAAGTATTATTTAGGATAGACTTTATATTTAGTTTTGGTATTAAGTCATTCTAATATTAATATAAAAGAATAAAATAATTGTATTAAGAACTATCTCTGCCAGACTATTTATATAACAGTTTTATTATAGCATAATTGCTCTGCAATAAGTTGCACATATGTAAAGTATAAAATATAAATAAGTTTTGACATGTATGCATCTTTGGAACCATCATCATAGGCAATATAATGTAGCTGTCACCCACAAAAGTTTCCTCATGCCCCTTTATAATTCCTGCCTCCCATTCTTTTTTACTTTCTCCTCCCACCTCCAGACAACTACTGATCTGCTTTCTATTAAAACAATTTGAATTCTCTAACATTTTATATAAATGGAGCTATGCAATATACTGTATACTCCTTTTTGACTGCTTTCACTGTACATTGTTTTGAGATTCACCCATATTAGTTGTACAAATAGTTCATTACTTTTTATTGAATGAATATATCACAATTTATTAATTCATTAGTTGATATTTGGGTTGATTCCAGTTCGGATTATTACAAATAAACTGCCTGAAGCCAAGACCACGTACCATTTAAAAGCAAACACTCCCTCTTTTAAGAAATTCATTTCAAAAAATTGAGATGCTCAAAAAAGTGCTAAGTAAGCCAATGTATGGACTATGTCTGCCAAATGTAGTTATGATGTCCACTAATTTCATCTGTAAGTACAACAAACATGAACTTCTCCTCTAAGCTTAAATCCAACGTTCTTAGACAAAAACAAATGGGCAGAGAGCTTTTTTAAAAAGTGACTAAGAGTCCTTTCTGCTTTATGTACAGGTCTTGACGTATGCTTTTATTTCTGTTGAGTAAATACCAAAGTGTGATATGGCTGGATCACACTGTAGGTTGTATGTTTAATCTTTTTAAAAAATTAAATATTTTTATTGATTTCCGAGAAGAAGGGAGAGGGAGAGAGAGATAGAAATATCAATAGTGAAAGAGAATCGTTGATTGGCTGCTTCCTGCACGCCCCACATTGGGGATTGAGCCCACTACCTGACCAGGAATAGAACCGTGACTTCCTTATTTATAGGCAAACGCTCAACCACTGAGCCATGCCAGCTGGGCGAACCAGCAGCCTTTTGATGCACGGGATGACGCCCAACCAACTGAGCCACACCAGTCATGGCTTTATCTTTAATCTTTTAAGAAACTGCCAAACTGTTTTCCAAGATAGCTATACATTTTACACCCCCCAGCCCCCCGGTAGAGTATGAGCATTCTGCTGGCTCCATATCTTTGCCAGTTCTTGGTAGGGTCAAACTGTTTAATTTTATTTGACAGACTATTTTAATAAGAAAAGAATGTCCTGGTGGAATTGATTTCCTCTCTTACAACTTTTTATATCTAAAGTGCTACAAAATGCCTGCTGGTGTGGCTCATTGGTTGAGTGCCAACCTTTGAACCAGGAGGTCATGATTTGATTCCCGGTCAGGGCACATGCCCGGGTTGTGGGCTCGATCCCCAGTGTTGGGCGTGTAGGAGGTAGCTGATCAGTGATTCTCTCATCATTGATGTTTCTCTCTCTCTCTCCCTTTCTCTCTGAAACCAATAAAAATATATTTAAAAATATAAATAAGATGCTGCAAAAATATTTTAAGACTGCTTCTATTTATTTACTATTTTTTGATAGTATTTATTCACTGATGTGACTTGAAATTCAGTTTGTAAGAACAAATACATTTCCTCCCATTTACTTACATCTTTTTCTTTTTCTTTTTTTGTACTAGCGGCCCCTTTGTTACTTTATGCAAACAGACGGGACTTGCGATTGGTTGATGCTACAAATGGCAAGGAGAATGCTACAATTGTAGTTGGAGGCTTGGAAGATGCAGCTGCAGTGGACTTTGTGTTTGGTCATGGCTTGATATACTGGAGTGATGTCAGCGAAGAAGCCATTAAAAGAACAGAGTTTAACAAAACTGAGAGTGTACAGAATGTTGTCGTTTCTGGATTATTATCTCCTGATGGGCTGGCATGCGATTGGCTTGGAGAAAAATTATACTGGACAGATTCTGAAACTAATCGGATTGAAGTTTCTAATCTAGATGGATCTTTACGAAAAGTTTTATTTTGGCAAGAGTTGGATCAACCTAGAGCCATTGCCTTAGATCCTTCAAGTGGGTAAGTTTTGTGTAATGTACAAAGGATTTTGCATCTCCTCCTGATTTCTCTCCACTAGCATAGACCCCTCTCACCCCCAAGAGAAAATAGAGCAAATACCAAATGTTAAATTCTTTGGGCTTCTTTGTCAAGTACACTTGAATGTGGGAATTTATCTTGTGTTTTTATAGTAAGGTGTTTCTGTAAGTAGTTTTGTGTTTCTCATATTGCAAAATTATAGTTCTTGATTTTTCTTCTCCACTTATTTTTGTAATTATGAGAGGATAATTAGAAGGCAGAGAAGAAGGGATGAAGACTTAACAAAAGTAGTATTTGATAGTTCAGTATGATAGAAACATCTGCATCTTATAAGTTTTTTTATATACATAGTTATTTTGTAATACTAGTATCTTTTATATTAAACTCTAAAGTATTATTTAATGTCAGTATTGAATGAAAAATAAAAATTAAGTTGTTAAATAATACATTTCCAGTTAACTAAATATATATCTATACTAATAAAAGGGTAATATGCTAATTAGACCTGGAGACCTTCCCAGAGACCTTCTGGATGTCCTTCCTACAAAGCCATGGTGGCAGGGCCGAGGCAGAGGCGGTTAGGGGCGATCAGGCCAGGAGGGGAAGACAGTTGGGGGCGAGCAGGCCGGCAGTGGAGGGCAGTTGGGGGTGATCAGGTCGGCGGGGGTGGGGGGCAGTTGGGGGTGAGCAGGCTGGCAGTGGGGGGCAGTTGGGGGCGATCAGGCTTGCGGGGAGGCAGTTGGGGGAGATCAGGCTGGCAGGGGGTGGCAATTGGGGGTAAGCAGGCTGGCAGGCAGAGTGGTTAGGAGCAATCAGGCAGGCAGGCAGGTGAGTGGTTAGGAGCCAAGGTTCCTGGATTGCGAGAGGGATGTCCGACTGCCTGTTTAGGCCCGATCCCACGGACAGGCAGTCGGACATCCCCTAAGTGGTCCCAGATTGGAGAGGGTGCAGGCCAGGCTGAGGGACCACCCTCTTCCCCCTCTCCCCTCCCCAATGCACGAATTTTGTGCACCAGGCCACTAGTTTGCTATAAAGGTTTATTTTCAAATGAGGAGGGAAACTTTAAAGCTGTGGGTAAATCCCATTAGAAAATGGGAACTGTGTCCCCTCATGCTTCTTTGTTACTGTGCTTCAGTCCTGCCATATACCATTCCTTAATATTTCTCTGTTGAATACATTGTCATACCAGGGTCTGTCATGGCTAAGTATATGTTAACTATCTCAACATGAACCTGAAGTGAGTTACTAATAATTTATTAAAATCTAAAGATAACCTGTAAATAACTATTTTAATATTTTGATTTCTTTTACTTTCAAGTATGTTAAAATGTTTTAAAACTCATTTATAAAAAGGAGGCTATTATTATTATGTAATAAAACGAAACTTAGGGAAAATGAAAGAAAGGTTTATATGTGCTCCTTTGTCTTGATATCAGGTCTTACTTGGTGACAAAGGTTAAAGAAGGTGCCTTGGAACATCAGCTACCTTCATGTTGTAGGAAAATGAAAATATTTGTTTGACTATAAAAGAAAACATGGGCAATAGTGTAGTGACATTTTAGAATAAAGGATTCTGGAAAACACAAATATATTTATATATACTTTATATAACATAAAATTATATATATTTTAAAGGACTGTTAAATTACATGCGAAAGTCAGATGGTCACTTAATAAGGCATCAGAAAATATTTTTGTGACTCTTGTGGTAGGAAAAGAGTTGAGTATCTCAAGGAGAAGGTTGCAGCTGTTGGATGTGCAGTGAATTGTACTGATTTGACAAATTTGGTTGTTGAGAATTTGTGAGGTATTTTTGAGAAATGGAATCTGTGTTTTGCCAATAAGGTTTGTCTCAGGTAGTGTTGAAATGTTTTTGAGGTTATTGCTTTGTAGAACACACAGGGTTTTTTGGTGGTCATTGGGGGGTAATATATATTTTTTTTTTAAAATATATTTTATTGATTTTTTACAGAGAGGAAGGGAGAGGGATAGAGAGTTAGAAACATCGATGAGAGAGAAACATCGATCAGCTGCCTCCTGCACACCCCCCACTGGGGATGTACCCGCAACCAAGGCACAGGCCCCTGACCGGAATCGAAC
Organism: Eptesicus fuscus; assembly: GCF_027574615.1. NCBI lineage: Eukaryota > Metazoa > Chordata > Mammalia > Chiroptera > Vespertilionidae > Eptesicus > Eptesicus fuscus. The sequence continues at coordinate 84,039,389 of NC_072479.1, forward strand.
CTGGGACCCCCGAGTCCGCAGGCCGACGCTCTATCCACTGAGCCAAACCGGCCAGGGCCACTGGGGGGTAATATTTTGATGAAAAGATAAATATTTCTTTTTCTTTTTGACAAACTCAATCTTAGAACTGTGAGAGTGATGTTGGAAATTCACCCAAATATCTATTAAATGTTTAGTATGTTCAGAGCTCTGCTTTTTTGTACTCTTGTTGGAGAGGGATAATACCTTTAAGGGTTTACTATCTATTTAAGGACAGAAAACTTGGGAAAGAACTTTCCCTTCTTCAAAATACGTTTGTCTGCATTATGTAGTATGTATATGTAGAGGGGAAGAGTGTTAAAGGAATTAGAGGAGCCACAGAACTCTTAAGGCTGGATAAAATATCTCGATTACCACAACTCTGGAGCAGCATTTGATAATTTCTATATGTGACAATGATTATGTGGTAGTACATATTCAAGGGAGCTGAATTTATAGACAACTTTTGACTATTCACGTTCTAATAATTTAATTAGTAAATTAATCATTATCATTTTATTCCCTAATGAGCTCTACTTCTGGATGGCAGGTCTGATAAATGTCTTAGCTGATGTCTCAGGAGGCAGCTGATCAATGAGTCTCTCTCATTGATATTTTTATCTTTCTCTCTCCCTCTCCCTTCCTCTGTGAAATCAATGAAAAATATGTTAAAAATTATATTTTAAACTCATGCATTTTAAAATATATTTTATCAAGCAGTCTTTCATGTTGATTTAGATTTGTGTTAAGGATTGTGGTTTTAATGGAAAAGTAATTTTAGATTGAGTATATCACTTATTAAACAGAAGAAATGAGATTTCCAGATTTATTTTTTTGGAAAAATAAAGTTTTCTTTCCAGAGAAAGTACATGAAAACAGTGCTGAGGAAAATGTAGGCTTTATTAGAGTTCCAGGATCCTGGGTTATGAGGTTCAGAGAGCTGACTGAGCTCTCTCAGATCAGCTTATGTAAAAGGAAGGCTGTTGAATGACTAGTATTGTTTGAGCCCTGGGAACTAGTGCAGACATCTGTGTGCTTTCGGATGTATGGAGTTCTTTGTATAATCAGTCCATTTAGCCTAGACTGAAGGATGATTTTTATTTCCCTCCCTAAATTTGGGCTCTATTAGCCTGAGATTTATTTTTCTTTTGACTGGCAGTGTACAATTCAGAATAAGGAACAGGAAAATGTGTATAGAAATTGGTACAGAAATGAACAACCATAGTTACTGAAAGCTGTTATCCTTTATTCCTGACATTATGGCTGCTCCTAATGATAGAGTTCCTTAATCTGTTTCACATTGACTTTGTGATGTTGAGGAACTGCTGTTTCATGTACAAATAAAGCAGTCCCAAGGGTTTTTTGTTTTGTAAGGATCTGTTCATATTCCTGATCATTTTGGATATTTTTTAAAGAGTTAAATTTTAGTGATTCAGTCAGAAGTGAATTCCTACTGAACAGCTTTGACTAATATACAGCTGACCCTTGAACAATGTAGGGGTTAGAGGCCCAACTCCCCACCCCATGCAGTTAAATATGCAGATATAACTTTGGACTCCCCAAAAACCTAACTACTAGTAGGCCTCTGTTGATGGGAAGCCTTACTGATAACATTAACAGTCAGTTAACACATTTTATATGTTCTGTATTACAATAAAGTAAGCTAGAGAAAAGAAAATGTTATTAAGAAAATCATAAGGAAGAGAAAATGTATTTATAGTATTTATTGAGACAAATCCTTACGTAAGGGACCCATACAGTTCAGACTCATATTATTCAAGGGTCAACTGTATATTTTAAAAATACATTTTTATCGTTGCTAAGAATAATATTAAGAACACTAGAAGTTCTACTTTAAAAATCCTTGTAGACCTAACTTAAAGGAAAATGAATGGTTTATAATTTCCATCAATTATATACATATAATTGTCATATCTTGATTATTTTCTACTCTAGTATATCCCAGATGACTAAAATAGTTCCTGCCACATAGTAGGTAGGTATTCAATAAATATTTTTTTGAGGGCGTGGACTTTACGTTTTCTTTTATAATCCTATTAGTTTTCATTTAGTTAGGGGAGAAAGCATTTTCTAAGCAAATGTAAATGTTAGCATGAGCACTTATGATTTCTGAATCAGTATGGCTTTGATTACAATTGTTTATTTAAAAACAATTAAAAGTTTTTTTTCAACAGAAGTTAAGATCACATTTTGTAAAAACATACTCACTGACTCTCGTTTTATGTCACATATAGTTCTGTTTTGAAAGACGTGCTGGTAATTGGGAAACCCTATTTTCTAACCATAAAATCTAGAACTGGTTCGGAATATTACAGATCTAGCTAAATGCCTTCACTTTTTGGCTGAAGAAACCAAGACCTTTGGCCAAGATTAGATAAGAGAAAGCCAGATTCTTAGTTGAGATTTTCTGATTCCATGTGTGGTGCTTTCTTCTTCATGAAAAAGTTATCTTGCTGAAGCTACGTTTTTTTGTTGTCACTGTTTTTGCAAATGAATTATTTTAAAGTTGCAGCATTGTAGCTTTGTTTTAAGGAGGATTTTATAAATTCTTTATTTTTAGATTTATTCACTATACCAATTTCTTACTTTGCAATTACTTTTTATACTTAATCCATTTGGGTTCAGCTTCCTTCTGCTTGAGGTATATTTTTAAATATTTTTTGCAGCAAATAATGGTAAACCCATGGTCTTCATCTAAAAGTGTATATAATTTGCCTTCATTCTTGAAATGATGATTAATTATAGAATTATAAGTGACATTTTTCTAAGTTCTTTGAAGGTATTATGACTTTAATTGTTGTTTTAATAAGCCTATTTTCTAATTATTTTTGCTTTGTAAGGTGCTCCCCCCGCCCTCCTGCTTATTTAAAAGCAGCCCTTAACTTTTTATATTTTTCAGCTTTGCCTACCTGTGTCTAGATGTGGCTATATAGTTTTTTATCTTGCGTATAACCCCTGTTTCTAGAAGTCTAATAATTATTTTTATTTAATTCTAGAAAATTATCCGTTATTTCTTACTTTTCCTTCATTTTTTGGGTCTCTTTTGAAATGCTTGTTTGATGTATGATTTTCTGCTCCATACCTCTTAATTTTGCTTTTATATTATCTATATCTTTATCTATCTGAATTACTTTCTGATTAATTTTTGTATCTGCCTTCCATATAACGAATTCTTTCTTTAGCTGTGCCTAATAATGAATCCATTGAGTTTTTAATATTATTGACTGTATTTTGCTTTTCTAGAAGTTCTTTATGCTCCTCATTTAAAAGACTTATGAGAAAATGTCAACCTACATAAAAGTAGAGAATAGTGTATCAATAATTTTAAACTTTTAAAAGAGTTTCAAAAATAATAGAGTTTATAACCTTCACCCAGCTTCCCATAATATTGTCATTTTATATAACCATAGAACAGTTACCTAGACCAGGAAATTAATGCTGATGCAATACTGTTAATTAATCCATAGACCATATTTGAATTTTTCAAGTTCCTCTCTAGTGTTCTTTTTCTGGTTCAGAATCCCAGGATGCATTTTGTTGTTATCTCCTTAGTCTTTTCTAATCTGGGATATTTTAGCCGTCTTTGTCTTTATCATCTTGACCTTTGGAAGATTACTGGCCAGTCATTTTGTAGAATTGGATTTGTCTGATGTTTTCTCATGATTAGATTAAGGTTATACATTTTTACAAGAATAGCACAGAAAGGATGCTTTGCTCTTCTTAGGTCATATCAGCAGGTACATGATGTGGATGCTGGTGATATTACATTTGATCACTTGCTTATGGTGTTGTTTGCCAGGATTTTTTGTGTGCACTTTTTTAACTGAATTTACTAATTTTTCCCCTTGTAATAAGTATTCAAAGCTATGCAATTAACCCTGTTTCTCATGCTTTATCCACTAGTATTAGCATTCTTTGATTTTTTTTTTTTTTGCTTCCAATAGTTGTTACTCTGGTGTTGGCCAAATGGTTATTTTTTCTAGTTCCATTCTTTCCTCTTGTATACATTATTAATTAGAATTCTGCCTTAAGGAAGAACTGTCCTGTCTCTCCCACAGTTAATTAATATTAGTATGTACTCATGGACATTTACTTTATTCTATAGGTTATAATTTATTACTGTTACTTACATTAGTATGGACTCTTGGGCATTTATTTTATTCTATTTATAATAATAAAAGCATAATGTGCTAATTAGACCGGACAGCTGAACGACCTTCTGGACGTCATTCCGGATGTCCTTCCCGACGAAGCTGCGGTGGTGGGGGCCGAGGCAGAGGCAGTTAGGGGCGATCAGGGAGGCAGGTGAGCAGTTAGGGGCGATCAGGCAGGCAGGCAGAGTGGTTAGGGGTGATCAGGCAGGCAGGCGAGCAGTTAGAGGCGATCAGGCAGGCAGGTGAGTGGTTAGGGGCGATCAGGCAGGCAGGCAAATGGTTAGGGACGATTAGGCAGGCAGGTGAGCGGTTAGGAGCCAGTGGTCCCAGATTGGATGTCCGACTGCAGGATAGGGCCTAAACCGGCAGTCCGACATCCCCCGAGGGATCCCAGATTGTGAGAGGGTGCAGGCTGGGTTGAGGGACCCCCCTCCCATGCACAAATTTTGTGTACCGGGCCTTTAGTAGGTTATAATCCATTACTGTTTCTTGCTCATATTGTCCCAGATATTGGCCATGAGGAGTGCCTTCAGATTTGTTCCTGTGTCCCTCATCATATTTTAAGCACTTTTTTACTGTCTGGTAGCACAAGATGTTCCAAACTTACCTTGTCCTTTTATTGCCTCACCCTTGGAATCAAATGGTATTTAAAAACTAAGATCTGGAAGCTAGGTGTGTTCATTGCTGACTTTTCTTTGCCTTTAAACCCTCTCAGTGGGCAGAGTTAGGAAGTGCACAGATATACACATATAGTTATATAGTTATGTTTTGTCAATATCAACATATAAAAAAGTGAGCTTATGTTAATATCTCTAACTCTAATCCACCACCACCAATTTACATTATTATAGTCTTTTCTCTTTCCTTTTTTGTTATTCCATTCTATGATAGTGAAAAACTAGTTCTTATTATCCACAATATATTTTCTTTCTTTTTTCAGTCCTCACTCGAGGATATGTTTATTGACATGAGAGAGAGAGGGAGGGAGGCAGCAGGAAGAGAAAGGGCATGGTGGTGGTGGTGGGGGAGATGTGAGAGAAAAACATCAATTAGCTGTCTTCTGTACGTGCCCTGACTGAAAATTGAACCCACAATCTTTTGTTTTATGGGATTATACTCCCAACTAACTGAGCCACCCAGCCAGGGCCACAGTATATTTTCTTATTTGCTCAATCCTGGGGATTTCAGAATTGCTAACCCATATTCTTGTGAGAAATAATTTTACTGTTTAGAATTCAATAGTATGAAAGTACTGCCAATAGAGTCAAAGTACTGTCTTTCAAATTTATTTAGGAATTTCTTCTCTTTCCCACTCATTGTAGTGTGGCTGTTATTTTTTTGTAATGCATTTATTACTTAATGTATTCCATTTAGAATATCCCCCTGTATCCCGGTAATGTCTTCCTAAACTTTTAAATATATTTTTATTGATTTCAGAGAGGAAGAGAGTAGGAGAAAGAGATAGAAACATCAATGATGAGAGAGAATCATCAATTGGCTGCCTCCTGCAAGCCCCACACTAGGGATCTAGCTTGCAACCCAGGCATGTGCCCTAACTAGGAATCGAACCGTGACCTCCTGGTTCATAGACGACATTCAACCACTGAGCCGTGCTGGCTAGGCTTGATTTATTTTATTTTTTATTTTATTATAGCGAGAAGAACGGAGAAAAAGAGGAAGAGAGAGAAACATCGATGTGATGGGAGAGAAACATTGTTTGGTTGCCTCCCGTATGCTCCCCGACTGGGGACTGACTGAACCCTCAACCTGGGCATGTGCCCTGACTAGGAACAGAACTGGCTATCTTTTGGTGCACAGGATGATGCTCAACCAACTGAGTCACAACGGGCAAGCTTGTATTTCATCCTTTTTTGTGTTTTAATCATGTTAAATATTTACACTCTCTATGAGATTGTTCAGTTTTCTGAAGTTCTTAGAAATCCACCTCTGTCCTTTCTTATATTTGCTGATTCTTGCTTAATGCAAACTATTTCCTTAGATGTTTTCTAGTTTTGGATTATGAGCTGATCTTCTGAGGGGTTGTCTGTGAGAATCCTGAGTGGCTTGATGGAGAGCATATTTCTCCAGAGAGATTTGGGTTTGCTTTTGCCATCCACCCTAGAGGTGTTTCCAGGGACCACATTATTATTATTATTATTATTATTATTATTATTATTATTTTAATTGAAGTGTAATTTGTATATAGAAAAATGTACAGATCTTCAGTGTGCAGTTTTGACAAATGTATATACCTTATCACCCTCTTCAAGCGGAGATTAATTTTTATATTTATTTTTGAGTTAGGAGTTCCTATACTATGTAGGTGGGATAAATTTAAACTCTAAACTTATGTGGTTTGGGTGATTTTCGTCACCTTTTCAGAACCTAGATCAAGGCAGAAAAGCTGCTTTGTCTCCCACTGTCAATGGCAGATTTTTCTACTTTCTTGTTCTGTGAAGGTTTGTGCTTTGTGCAAGAATGTTACTTGTAATGCTTGTTACTTATAGTGCTTGTTGTGTCAAGGCCTTCTTTTCTTCTATGCTTTGCCACTGAAATAGAAGCCCCTCAATTTCTGAGATGGGAAAATCCTACAGGGTTACTGTAGCATAAGCATGTGCTGCTTTTTACTTCTTGAGAGTTCCTCCACTTTCTTGATACCTTAGTTCTACATTTAAAGGAGTATTTATTTTTTTGTGTCTATGTATGTCTTTGTTCATTTGGGCTGCTATAACAAAATACCACAGCCTGAGTAGCTTTTAATAAGAGAAACTTATTGCTCACAGTTCTGTAGCTAGGAAGTCTAAGATCAAGGTACCAGCCTAGTCCCCTTCTAGGGAGGGACCTCACTGGTTCATAGCTGGTGTCTTCTTGCTGTGTTCTCACCTGATGAAAGGGCCTACAGGTCTCTCTGGAGCCTCTTGTTAAAAGCACTGATCCCGTTCATGAGGCCCCTGCTCTCAACTGAATACCTCCCAAAGGCCCCACACCCTAACAGTATCATTTTTAAGGCTTAGGATTTCAATGTGAATTTGAGGAGACACATTTAGGTCATAACAGTATATAAATCAAAAAGACTAACCAGTGGTTCTAGGTGTTTTGTAAAAGGAGGGTTTTCTGGTTATCTTGTTACCAAATTACCAGAAATACAAAATGTAACTTTTATGTTTTTAAATATTACCTTTTCTGATTGGGGATATATGTGCATGATAGTTGGATATTATTCATGCTTATAAATTTGTGTATTAATGATTTCTTTAAATTAAAGGATTATTTAAATAGCTTCAAGGACTATGAAGTGATTTATGATCTAGTATAGTTCACTTAGCTTTTATGACTCAATTCTAAACTATGAAGTGATTTATGATCTAGTATAGTTCACTTAGCTTTTATGACTCAATTCTAAATGTTGTCTTTTTTTTATTTTATATTTTATTGATTTTTTACAGAGAGGAAGAGAGAGGGATAGAGAGTTAGAAACATCGATGAGAGAGAAACATCGATCAGCTGCCTCTTGCACACCCCCTACTGGGGATGTGCCCGCAACCAAGGTACATGCCCTTGACCGGAATCGAACCTGGGACCCTTGAGTCCGCAGGCTGACGCTCTATCCATTGAGCCAAACCGGTTTCAGCTAAATGTTGTCTTAATTAGCCACCTTTGTGGCTAAATTATATCTTGTAAAGGGTGAAAAATTATTCCTTCAGTTTAGATTTATTGAAACTGAATATTTCTGAATATTTTTATTAGAGAAATTGGATTCATATTGAGTGTACATATTAGATTAGGGGTTTGAGAATATTTTGGAAATTTTATTATTTTTTAATTACCTAATAGTAGAAATGCTTTGGATTGTAACAAATTTGCATAAAATGACTATTATCTAATCTAATTGTCAATTGAAATGTTTTTATTTTTCTGGCATAAGAAATTTTGACATCTTGAAAACTTAATGTTTCCTTTACTTTAATTCCTAGTTAAAATGAAGCCTATCTTCTACTCTTCACTTTACTTAAAAATTATTTTCCAGAAAGTATTGCAAATGGATATTAGACCAGATACATCAATAAAATTACATGTATGAAAATTAGTGAACAGCACACAACAATCTGGTACTGGTTTTCAAGATTTTAGATGAAGAGCAGATGTGCATATTATTTCAAAGTGGAGTTGTAGCCACATATATTTAATTTTTCAGTATCAAGTAAATATGTTTATCTTTTCTTAATTCAAAGTCAAAATAGAACCCATTCAAGCCAAAGTAAATTAGGCTCCAAATAGACTACATAATTGGAAAGTTAGTAATAATCATTGCTGAAGAGAGATTTTTATTTTCTATATGAGTCTGTAGCCTGGCTGTTGAGAAGCCATGGAAGTTATTTATCAGACACTTGCTTTTCCTAAAGAATACTAGAATTGGCTTTTAAATAGGATACCGGTAAAAAATAAAAGGACAACCTTTGCAGAATATATTATACAGATAGTTGAATTTAGTAACTTTATTACGTACTTTTCGGTAACCAAAATTTCGAAGTTAGGTTAACTGCCCAAACAAAAACAAAACAACTAAGCCAAACCAAATCTGCCTCCTTAATATGTGTGCTCCAGTTATTATTATTATTTTGAAAGAGTCCGAAATAAAAGTGTAGTCAAAGAGTTTATAAAACTTAGTCTAATTTTTAGGTATCTAGGTTACAGGGGAGGTTTTCAAGCTTTTTAATAATAGAAAATGTTTATGTCATATTCTAGCAGAGAATTCAGAGTATGTATTTTTCTCAGGAATTTTCTTTTTTCCTGCATCCTGAAGTCTCTATTCTGCTAGTAGCAGTCTAATGTCTTCTGATCTTTTTTTAAAAAAGTTTATATCTTTCTGTTATTGGCAAATGCCCACACCTCCTTTAAGGATTAAGTATCTTAAAAGTAGCAGCCCCTAAATATTACACCTTATTAAGTAAATCTGACACCTTTAAGTTATTCAAGCTCTTTTTTTTATTAGGTGCCCTTTACTGTATCAACTTGATTTCTTCAGATTTTCTTACAGAGCTTAACAGTTACAGGCAGAGTCTCTATATCTGATATACGTATACAGGGTGTCCCAACAGTTGAGAGCTGTTAAATGAAAATGAAATATATCTTAAACACTGCCTTTATAATTATTCAAAGTGTATATATACATTTTTAGGGGATACTCTGTATTTTAGTGATAGAAATGGCCTTTTCTCACTTCTTCAACGTAGATATAACTTTTTAAAGCTTCTTTTTAAAAAATATGTTTTTATTGATTTCTGAGAGAGGGAGAGGGTGAGAGAGAAAGAAACATCAGTGACAGAGAAATATTGATTGCCTGCCTCCTGCACATCCCCTATTGGGGATTGAGTCCATAAACCGGGCATGTGCCCTGACTGGGAATTGAATCAGTGACCTCTTCGTGCGTGGGTTGATGCTCAACCACAGAGCCACATTGGTCGGGCTGTAGATATAACTCTTGATGATTTATTTGACATTGACACCATGATGCTTTCTGTTGGCAGCTCTACTCTAGTTGTGTAAAGTTTCTGGAAATTTTGAAGTCACATAAGAATTTTGAAAATGAAAAACAGAAACTTGTAAAGGATCCAATTTAAAAAATTATGTGTAATAGATTGATGTGAAAATTGTAAAGTTAAAAAAGATTTTGTTTGCATTGAAATCTGAATACATGAAGCATTGGTAAAGAATAATATATTTATTAACCAGAAGGACTTCATGTAATATATATAGTCAAGAATCTTAATATTGAAGGATGAGTTCCAGGCATATTCATAGTTTTTAACTTGGATTGGGGCAGGCATCCAGGGGATAGAATCTGTATGCTCCTATATCTCATTTATATCCCTGGTCTTAGTCTGGTTCCCTGAACTGTTGGTATTGGATGTAACAATACCGGTCTTTATTACAATAAACTGTTTATAGTAAAAATATACTGTTTAGACAAGACAGATTTTGTTTAAAAATCCTTACAGTGAGACTGAGCTAAGTGAATCTGTATCACTTTAATTTATATAAGGGAAGACCAAAGTAGAAGTGAAAGCAGTAAAATCCTATCTTATATAATCCTACCTAATAATAGACAAATATGCAAATTGACCATACCTCCGACACACCCACAAGCCACGTCCACCATCCAATCAGAGCGAGCATGCAAATTAACCCAAACCAAGATGGCTACAGCCAGAGAGCAAGGTTTCCTAGGTAACAGAGGAAGCCAAGCTTTCCGCCTGCCTTTGCCAGGCCTAAGCCTCCACTCAAGCTACAAAGTTTCAATTATAGAAGGTAAACAAATTCAAACAAATGGCGGCAGAATGGAGCTTGAGAGAGCAGGCCAGGGTTGCCGCCGGCAACAGGGGAAGCAAAGCTTTCAGCACACCCTGGCTGGGCCCACCCGCTTAAGGCAACAATGTTTCAATTATAACCCCAACAGAAATGGCTGCCAGAGCCCCAGGTTTGGCTCCGCTCCAGGCTACAAAGTTTCAATTGTAGAAGGTAAATAAATTCCAGATACCAGGGCCTGTGCTTGGGTTGCCAGGGGGCGTGGCCAGCCTGCAAACCACCACAGGCCCCTCGCTCAGGCTGCCCCATGCCCCAAGGGAACCCCCACCTGATCCGGGACACCCTTCAGGGAAAACCAGCTGGTCCCCACCCCTGTACCAGGCCTCTATCCTATCTAATAAAAGAGTAATATACAGATTGATCATCACTGCAACACACAATATAGCTGCCCCCATGTGGTCAAAGATTCTGCCCCCATGTAGACACAAGATGGCCACCACAAGATGGCCAACAGGAGAGGGCAGTTGGGAGGCACCCAGCCTGCAAGGGAGGGCAGTTGAAAAGGACCAGGCCTGCAAGGGAGGGCAGTTGGAGGTGATCAACCCTGCAGGAGAGGGCAGTTAGGGGTGACCAGGCCGGCAGAGGAGGGAAGTTGGGGGCAAACAGGCTGGCAGCAGAGTGGTTAGGGGGTGATCAGGCTGGCAGGCAGAAGCGGTTAGGGGCAATCAGGAAGGCAGGCAGGCAAGCAGTTGAGAGCCAGCAGTCCTGGATTGTGAAAGGGATGTCCGACTGCCCATTTAGGTGGGATCGGGCCTAAACGGGCAGTCGGACATCCCTTGAGGGGTCCCATATTGGAGAGGGTACAGGCTGGGCTGAGGGACAACCCCCCTTCGTGCACGAATTTTGTGCACCGGGCCTCTAGTCCTATATAATAAAAGCCTAGTATGCTAAGTGTCCAGTCGTCCGTTCAACCAAAGCCTAATATGCTAATGCTATGCTAAGGCCGCTCAACTGCTTGCTGTGATGTGCACTGACCACCAGGGGGTAGACAGTTGACCAATCAACCAGTCGCTATGATGTGCACTGACCACCAGGGGGCAGATGCTCTGACCAGTAGGTTAGCTTGCTGCTGGGGTCCAGCCAATCAGGACTGAGTGAGACAGGCCAGACATGCCCTGGAGCCCTCCCATCGTCCTTTCCGGCTGGCCAACCTCCTGCATCCCTCCCTGACCCAAATCGTGCACTGGTGGGGTACCTTGCCTGGTGGCCTGGCCTGCACCCTCTCGCAATCTGGGACCCCTCCGCTGAATGCGGAGGGTGGGATTTAGTCCAATCCTGCAGGCCAGGCTAGTAAATTCGTAATTGTCTTTTAAAGCTTCTATTAGTTTACTAATGATAGAAGTGTAAGTGAAATTTTTAGAACTTGGTTGTAGAATAAGGTATGAAATTTGTTTTTTGTTTTTCTTTTTTTTTTTTTTTTTACATAACTATTTTTTCTTTGACACCCAATCATGAGAATACAACTGTTAGTAATTGGAAAACAGAAGTTTTCTGAAATGAGATTGTGAAAAAAGTGACCTGTACATGGAGATAAGCCTACAAAGACGTACACTAAAGAAGACTTTGAAAATGCATAGTATTTGCCTGCAGAATGAGTGGTAAAATTGTTTAAGATGTTTTATATGTAGAAGATGAGAAGCATCCTACCTAATAAAAGAGCAATATGCAAATTAGCCATCACTCTGCTACATGCACAAGCCACACCCACCGGCCACGCCTACCAGCCAATCAGAGCGAGTATGCAAATAAACCCAACCAAGATGGCTACAGCCACAGAGAGCAGGAGGGAGGCTTGTGTTTCCCAGGCAACAGATGAAGCCAAGCTTTCCGCCTACCCTTCCTGGCCTAAGCCTCCACTCAAGGCTACAAAGTTTCAATTATAGAAGGTAAACAAATCCAAACAGAAATGGCGGCAGCCATGGAGCTGGAAAGAGCAGTAGGCTAGAGTTGCCCCCCACTTTCCGCACACCCTGGCCGGCCCAGGCCTCCGCTTAAGGCTACAAAGTTTTAATTATAGAAGGTATACACAAACCCCAACAGAAACGGCTGCCGGCCATGAAGCGAGCAGGAGGCTTGGCTCCACTCCAGGCTACAAAGTTTCAATTGTAGAAGGTAAATAAATTCCAGATACCAGGGCCTCCGCTTGGGTTGCCAGGGGGCGTGGCTGGCCTGCAAACCACCACAGGCCCCTCGCTCAGGCCGCCCCATGCCCCAAGGGAACCCCCATCCTGATCCGGGACACCCTTCAGGACAAACCAGCTGGCCCCCACCCATGCACCAGGCCTCTGTCCTATCTAATAAAAGAGTAATATGCAGATAGACCATCACTCCACACACACAATATGGCTGCCCCCATGTGGTCAAAGATCCTGCCCCCATGTGGACACAAGATGGCCACCACAAGATGGCCAGCAGGAGAGGGCAGTTGGGAGGCACCAGGCCTGCAAGGGAGGGCAGTTGCAGGCGATCAACCCTGCAGGGGAGGGCAGTTAGGAGTGACCAGGCCAGCAGAGGAGGGAAGTTGGGGGCAAACAGGCTGGCAGGGGAGCAATTAGACATCAGTCAGGCTGGCATTGGAGTGGTTAGGGGGTGATCAGGCTGGCAGGCAAAAGCGGTTAGGGGAAATCAGGAAGGCAGGCAGGCGAGCAGTTGGGAGCCAGGGGTCCCAGATTGGAGAGGGTGTAGGCTGGGCTGAGGGACTCCCCCCCCCCCCCCCAGCCCCCGTGCACGAATTTCGTGCACCGGGCCTCTAGTCATTAAAGAAAGCAGTGTACATTTGTCAGAACCAATCAATATAACTTTACAGCAGAAAGTGAAACTTAATGTATGAAAATTAAAAAAAAAAAAATTGGGTCCTGGCTAGTGTGGCTCAGTTTGTTGGAGTCCTGGGCATCCAAGGGTCTCAGGTTCAATTCCCAGTCAGGGTATGTACCCAGGCTGTGGGTTAGATCCCCTGTCGGAGCATATGGGAGGCAACAGATCGATGTTTCTCTCTCTTGAGCTATCTTATCTCTCTTTCTAAAAAAAAATAAATTAAAAAATTAGGAGGTTGGAGGACCCCAAGATGGAATGTAGAATGAGACAGACAGAATAATCTAATTCTATTAGAAATGTATGAAAAATCTCACTGAAGAGAGTGGGGAACGAAAAGTGCGGACCTCAGTAACTTTGGAAATGCATGGAACCTGTGAGACTAAAGGAAAAGGAACTGCACATAAGCAGTGAACTCTAGTTGATAGTGTTGCTTCCCATAAGTACAGTTAACAATTCTGATTCTATACTAGAATTAAACAGTTAAATAAAATAGATGGTAGGTGGTGAGAACCAGGTTTCTCATTGTTGGAGTAGGAAGTTGTAGATAAGCAACTTGTTTGAGGCTAGAATGATCCATGTGATAGTGATTTAGAATTAGAGACATCAGTGTGAGCTTATGTTTAATCTAATATAGATACAGTATATATTTTAAGTGAGTTTAATTCATTAACTTCAAAACAATAAAAAATAAACATTTCAGCTTGGAATTAATACACAGTTTTTGTAATTAAGGTAGGAGTAGTAGAAAAGTATTGCAGTTAATATTTTCAACATTTGCTTTAAAAAGTATTGTGGAATCTGTCAGATCTTACAGAATGGGGAAGAATCCTAAATCCAAATCCCTGTGTATTACCAATCCTATTTTTTAATGACGTTTGCTATGAGGGAGATTTTCATTGATAAAAACAAATGCAAATCACTTGATCCTAGAGTAATGATTGTATTTTGCAGTAATTGTAATTTTATTTAAATTATTGTTAAATATATGCTCTGTCCTCTCTCATTCCCAAGGGCAGTCGTAGCAACAGAATTTCAGCATAGCTGACTGATACTTGTATCTAATTTTCCGTTAAATACTTATTTTTTTGGCAGGACTTGTAGAATGGCCATTTCCAAGTCATTCTGGGAGGCTGAGATTAATGACTATAACATACATATAAAGGTTATTTCTTTATATGAAATAATTAGGAAAATATTCTTAAAAACCTTGGAGCACCTTTATAATTTTTATTATACTTAATGAATGGTATGGTACTTATATTCTCTGGGAGAATGATTTAAAGTATTTTTGGTGTTGGACTATGTCAGCTGTAATTTTGGGTTCAGCAAATAGTCACAGTATAATTGAGATTTAATTGATGGTCTTTCTGAATTGATCTGGGAGCAATTTGCCAAGTGCATTATAGATTTATCCTAGAAATACTGTAGTGTTTTCTAGAGTTGTGTATACTACTTCTGTTACTATGTATTTACTCTGTATTTTCTGATGTTGCAAAGACATGTCTATAAGGAACAATATACTTTTTTTTTAATTCTCTGTTACAATGCAGGTTCTTATTTAGTAGTTCTAGGATGGAGCCTGAGATCTTGCTGAGGCATTGGTCCATGGACCACATTTTGTAGTCAGGCTTTAGAGCAAGGGGTGGACAAACGTTTTCTATAAAGGCCCAGACAGTAGATATTTTAGTCTTTGTGGGCCACATACAGTCTCTGTTGCATATTACCTTTTTCTTTTTCTTTTTTCACAACCCTTTAAAAATGTAAAAATTACTCTTAGTTCATGGACCCATTCTAAAACAAGGAATAGATCAGACTTGACCTCCTGGCCATAGTTTGTGTATGCCTCTTAGAGAAAGATGTACACATTTGTTGGTTGATAGAAACACAATTTTATAATTGGTTTTTGTCATGACTTTTCAGCATTTCAGGATCATCTTTTTTTTTTTTAGCTGTTAATGAGGTGAGTTATTGCTAATGGTTCAGAAGATTTTTGTTAATTGCTTATAAATGTTTGTTTTTCTTATTTTGAGGTGTAATGTTACATATTGTAAACTTCACCCTTTTTAATGTATGAATTTTGATAAATGCTGGATCCTAGTTTAAATGGTAAGAACAGATTTTAATCAGTAATATATTATTGCAACATGGAAAAGAGTCCAGCATGAATGGAACTCAACTTTGATTTGTACAGGGATGACTCAGTGTTTTAAAAGGAGAATGAGGATGAATAGGGGGGTGAGTAGAGGTTCAGTAGAGTCAGGGAATTAACTTTATAAGAAACTGAAAATTTCCCAAAGTGTTTTTATACCATTTTTCATTCTCACTAGTAATGTAAGCAAGTTCCAGTTGCTTTGCTTCCTCACTGGTAGCTGATATTGTCATCTTCCTTTAAGCCATTCTTATATCTATGTACTGATATTACATTGTGATTTTAATTGGGTTTCTCTAATGGCTAATGATGGTGTGCATCTTTGAATGTGTTTACTGTTATTTGTGTATCTCTTTTTGAAATACCTATCACATTTTTTGCCAAGATTTATATTGTTTTTCTTTATTATTGTTGAGTTTTAAAAATTATTGATTTAGTCTGGATGCAAGTCCTTTATCAGATAGGTGTTTGATAAATCTTTTCTCCTAGTCTGTGGCTTGTCATTACACTCTCCCTTAAAAAAAAACAACACTATATGTATACTATATATATACATATATATATAGTATACATATACATGTACACACACACACACACACACACACACACACACACACACACACACACACTAGAGGCCTGGTGCATGAAATTCGTGCATGGGGGTGTGTGTCCCTCAGCCCAGTCTGTACCCTCTCCAATCTGGGACCCCTTGAGGGATGTCCGACTGCCCATTTAGGCCCGATCCTGGATCGGGCCTAAATGGGCAGTCGGGCCTAAACAGGCAGTCGGACATCCCTCTCACAATCCAGGACTGCTGGCTCCCAACTGCTCACCTGCCTGCCTTCCTGATTGCCCCTAACCACTTCTGCCTGCCAGCCTGATCACCTCTTAACCACTCCCCTGCCAGCCTGATTGATGCCTAACTGCTCCCCTGCCAGCCTGTTTGCCCCTAACTGCCTCCCCTGTAGGCCTGGTCACCCCTAACTGCCCTCCCTTGCAGGCCTGGTCACCCCCAACTGCTCTCCCCTACAGGCCTGGGTCCTCCCCCAACTGCCCTTCCTTGCAGGCCTGGTTGCCCCCAACTTCCCTCCTCTGCCGGCCTGGGTACCCCTAACTGCCCTCCCCTGCAGGCTTGATTCCCCCCCAACTGCCCTCCCTTGCAGACCTGGTCCCTCCCAACTGCCCTCCCCTGCTGGCCTGATCGCCCATAACCGCCCTCCCTTGCAGGCCTGGTCCCTCCTAACTTCCCTCCCCTGCTAGCCATCTTGTGGTGGCCATCTTGTGTCCACATGGGGGCAGCCATCTTTGACCATATGGGGGCAGCCATCTTGTGTGTTGGAGTGATGGTCAATTTGCATATTACTCTTTTATTAGATAGGATAGAGGCCTGGTGCACGGGTGGGGACCAGCTGGTTTGCCCTGAAAGGTGTCCTGGATCAGGCTGGGGGTTCCCTTAGGGTGTGGGGCGGCCTGGGCAAGGGGCCTGTGGTGGTTTGCAGGCCAGCCACACCCCCTGGCAACCCAAGCGGAGGCCCTGGGATCTGGGATTTATTTATCTTCTATAATTGAAACTTTATAGCCTTGAGTGGAGCCAAGCCTCCTGCTCGCTCTGTGGTTGCAGCCATTTTTGTTGGGACTTATTTATTTTCTATAATTGAAACTTGTAGCCTTGAGCGAAGGCCAAGGCAGGCCAGAGCTGTGGAAGTTTGGCTTCCTCCATCGCAGGGGGCAACTCAAGCCTCCTGCTGTCTCCAGCTCCGTGGCTGCCATTTTTGCTGGGATTTATTTATCTTCTATAATTGAAACTTTGTAGCCTTGAGTGGAGGCCTAGGCCGGCCAAGGTGTGCAGAAAGCTTGCCTTCCTCCATTGCCGGGAAAACCCAAGCCTCCTGCTCGCTCCGTGGCCGCAGCCATCTTGGTTGGGTTAATTTGCATACTCCTGATTGGCTAGTGGGCGTGGCTTGTGGGTGTAGCAGAGTAATGGTTAATTTGCATGTCACTCTTTTATTAGTTAGGATTATTGATTTCAGAGAGGAAGGGAGAAAGAAACATTAATCATGAGAGGGAGTCAATGATCAGCTGCCTTCCTGCACACCCCATACTTGGGATTGAGCCCTCAACCCAGCCACCGACCGGGATTCAAACGTGATCCATGCTGGCCAGGCCTCATTACATTCTCCTAACATCTTACAAAGAGCAGACATTTTATATTTTGGTTATCAGTTTTTTCTTTTTCATTTAGGGATTGTGCTTTTGGCTTTCAATGTCAAATCTTAGAAATCTATGCCTAAACTGAGGTCCCAAAGATTTTTCTCCCATTCTTATTTAGAATTTTTAGATTTTACATTTACTTCTATGACCTATTTTGAGTTAAGTTTTGTATGTGGTATGTGATATTATAATTGAAGTTCATCTTTTGGCGTATGGATGTACAATTGTTCCAGCACCAACTGTCCTCTATTGAATTGTCTTTTAACCTTTATTGAAAAACAGTTGGCAGTATGTGAATCTGTTTCTAGACTCTTTGGTCTGTGCTTTTGTTTTTTGTGTCTATTGTTTCGTTAATAACATGCCGTCCTGATTACTGTAGTAAAGATAGTCTTGAAAGCAGTTAGTATGAATTCTCCAAGATTGTTTTTCATTTTCATAATTGTTTTGACAACTCTAGTCTCTGATTTTTCAAATGAATGTTAGTATCAGTTTATCAATTTGTAGTTAAATTTTGCTTGGATTTTTAATTAGGATTATAAATTCTAATTATTAGCTTTGGGAAAATTGGCATATTAACCATGTTAAGTCTTTTCCATGTATGTACATGATATAACTCTTCATTTATCTTAGGTCTTTGATTTCTTTCATCACTGTTTTGTAGGTTTCAGCAAACAGATCCTGCACATGTGTTGTTACATTTATACCTAAATATTTTATGTTTTATAATTCTATTGTGATACTCTTTATAAATTTTCATTTTTATTGCTTTTGTATAGAATGTAATTGAGTTTTTATCAACCATATATCTGAGATCTTGCTCAACTCACGTATTGGTTCTGGTAACTTTTTGTAGATTTTCTTGGATTATATACATAAATAACTATGTCTGTAAATAGAGAAAGTTTTATTAACTTTTTTAGTTTGTGGGTTTTTGTGTGTGTGTGTGTGTGTGTGTGTGTGTGTTTTTTTTACCTTGCCTTCTCTCCCCCCAACCTCTTATTCCACTGATTCCACTGGCTAAGGCTTCTAGTAGGCTGTTAAATTGCAGTGGTGAGAGCAGACATCTTTGCCTTATACCCCAGATAGCATTCAGTCATCCGTCATTATTTATGGTGTTAGCTGCAAGTGCTTTTGTAGATGTATATTATTAAGGTAAGGAAGTTCTATTCTAGTTTGCTGAGAGTTTTTATTACGAATTAACTAGAGGCCTGGTGCGTGAAATTCATGCACGGAGCCCGGTGAGTCCCTCAGCCCAGCTTGCACCCTCTCCAATTGGGGACATCCCTCTCGCAATCTGGGACCGCTGGCTCCTAACTGCCTCTGCCTTGCCAGCCTGATCACCCCTAACTGCCCTCCCCCTGCTGGCCTGATCTCGCCCCCAATGGCCCTCCCCTGCTGGCCTGATCTTGCCACCAACTGCCCTCCCCTGCCTGCCTGGTTGCCCCCAATTGTCTTCCCCTGCCGGCCTGATCTCACCCCCAGTGGCCCTCCCTTGCTGGCCTGATCTCGCCACCAACTGCCCTCCTCTGCTGGCCAATTTGGTTCTGATTGGTCTGTTTCTATTCCAGTCAGCGTCAAAAGCTCTGCCTCCTAAGCAGCCATTGGCTCCCCACAGCACCCAGATTTGGTTCTGATTGGTTGGTTTCTATGCCAGTCAGCGTCAGAAGCTCTGCCTCCTAGGCAGCCATTGCCTTCCCACAGCACCCACATTTGGTTCTGATTGGTCATTGTCTATGCCAGTCAGCGTCAAAAGCTCTGCCTCCTAGACAGCCATTGGTTCTTCACAGTACCCACATTTGGTTCTGATTGGTCAGTTCCTATGCCAGTCAGCATCTCCGGGCCTGATCAGAGAGGTGGGGCTGAACAGCAGCCCCTGCGGAGGCCAGGAGAGAAAGAAAGACCCAGCTGCTGGTGAGGCCAGAAAGGAAAGAGGGAGAGAAAGAGAGAGGCAAGTACTGATCAACAGCTGCCACTGAGGCTGCAGATCAGATCCTGCCTCTCTCTCTGGATCTCAGCCCCCTGGGGAGTCAGTGCTGGGTCGCCATGGCAACCCACCACTGACTGAAGTACCTCCATGTTGGTCAGCCTTTGGTTGTGATCGGTCATTACGACACTGGGCTTTTGTGTCTATTAGGATGGTGGTGGTTTTTTCCAATGCCTTCCTGTATCTATTGAGAATGATACATAGTTTTTCTTCTTTAGTCTGTTGCTTAAAGAAGAATTGGCCAGCAGAGGAGGGCAGTTGGTGGCGAGATCAGGCCAGCAGGGGAGGGCCATTGGGGGCGAGATCAGGTCGGCAGGGGAAGGCAGTGGTTGGCAAACTCATTAGTCAACAGAGCCAAATATCAACAGTACACGATTGAAATTTCTTTTGAGAGCCAAATTTTTTAAACTTCAATTTCTTCTAACGCCACTTCTTCAAAATAGACTCGCCCAGGCCGTGGTATTTTGTGGAAGAGCCACACTCAAGGGGCCAAAGAGCCGCATGTGGCTCGCGAGCTGCAGTTTGCCAACCACGGCTATGGTGAATTTCATTGAACCTGCTTTGCATTTCTCGGCTTAGCCCCACTTAGTCATGCTGTATTCACCTTTTTATATATTGTTGGATTTGAATTGCTAATAACATTAAGGCTTTTGCATTTGTGTTCATGAAAGATACTGGTTTATAGGGTTGTTTTTGTGTTTTTTTTTTCCCTCTTGAAATGTCATTTTCAGATTTTGGAATCAAGGTAATCCTATCTAATAATAGACAAATATGCAAATTGACCGCACCTTCGCTACGCCCAAGCCACACCCACCAGTCAAGCCACGCCCACCAACCAATCAGGACGGATATGCAAATTACCCCAACAAAGATGGCGGCTAATTTGCATATCAAGACAGCGTAGAAAGAAGCCAAGAGCTGCAGAAGGGAGCAAAGCTGCGGAGAAGCAAGCAAGCCATGGGGAGGAGAAGGGAGGAGCGGAGGCGGGGCCGGGGGAGAAGGGAGGAGAGCGGGCTGGCAGGCCGGGAGGGGGGGGAGAAAAGCAGGGGGGCTGGCGGAGAACGTGGGGCGGGGGACAAGGGAGGAGAGCAGGCAGGGCGGGGTAGAGTGCAGCAGGAAACCCTATTGCAGGATTTTTCCTGCAATGGGAACGCTAGTGCTTCATAAAATGCATTGGACATTTATTGCTCTTTCCTATTCTGTTTTTTGGAAGAATTTATGTAGAATTGGTATTAGTTAGTCTTGAAATATTTAGTGGAATTTACCAATTTAGCCATCTAAACCTTGAGTTTTCTTTATTGTAAGGTTTTTAAATTATGAGTTTAATTTCTTTAATAGGTACAGGACTACTCAAATTGTCTATTCATGTGAGAATTTTCATAGTTTGTGTGTCTGTTAAATTTTGGGGAGTAAAGTTGTTATTATTTTTGCTAGGTTTATTTATTTTTAGTTCTAAATCACTTTTCTGTTTGTTTTTTCTGTGGTTACCTTGAAGTTTATTCTTCTGATGTGTATGATCCCAATGTGAAATTGAAGGTAACTTATTGCCTTTTGACCCTAGGTAGCATCCAGGTAGCTGTAAAATTAGCACCATTATTAGAAGAATGAAGATCTATTTTACTGTGATTCTTGGAGTCTCAGGCAGAAACTGAGCCAGTAATTTTTTTTTTTTTAAATATATTTTATTGAATTTTTACAGAGAGGAAAGGAGAGGGATAGAGAGTTAGAAACATCGATGAGAGAGAAACATCGATCAGCTGCCTCCTGCACATCCCCCACTGGGGATGTGCCCGCAACCAAGGTACATGCCCTTGACCGGAATCGAACCTGGGACCCTTGAGTCCGCAGGCCGACGCTCTATCCACTGAGCCAAACCGGTTTCGGCCTGAGCCAGTAATTTTGACAAACAATCTTAATGACCCCTTCTCCTGACACACATATGCAAAGAGAGTTGGTTTTGGGGCGTGTCTGTCTACTGTGGGTGTCTTCTGTTGCTGATTTATATGGATTTGAAAAAGAGGATAAGTGATGGCTTTTATTTTTAGGAGTGTTGAGACATCATTTCTCCTTGGTGAAAACTCAGAATTATCTATTGTTTTTTGAGTAATACAGTTTTGTTTAAGGCATGGCAGCTTTTAAAATATTAATCTCTTACTTGACTGGACCTAGTTAAAGAGAAAAAAACAAAAAGTTCATAATTATTTTTAAAAAAAAACATTAGTTTTGTGATTTCTTTCACATTTAGTTGAGCATAGCCAAGGGTAGATGCAAATTGATCAGTGTCAAAGTAACATATTGTCATAGTGACTACAGTTGACTTTTGGACACAGCAGGGGTTAGGATTGTTGACACCCATGCAGTTGAAAATCCACATATAACTTATGAACCCCTCCCCCCTCAAACCTAAGTACTAATAGCCTGCTATTGACTGGAATATAAACAGTTGATTAACACATATTATGTATGTTCTACATATTATATACTGTATTCTCACAGTAAAGTAAGATAATATAAATAGTTGATTAACACATATTATGTATGTTCTACATATTATATACTGTATTCTCACAGTAAAGTAAGCTAGAGAAAAGAAAATATTAAGAAAACCATGAGGAAAATACATGTACAGTACTGTATTTATCAATACTGTAGGTTTATGTTGTCTGTTTACAAGATAAATCGTCTGTCAGTACCTACATCTTATATTGTACAAAACACTATATATATTTTATGTATTACTAACATTAGACATAAAACATAAAAAGGTAATGTGAAAAAGATTCATATTTATTTACAGGTATAATGATTCATGCATTGATAATGAAGAAGCAGCAAAATGATTGCTTTATGGTAGTATCATTGCTTCACTAAAGAGTAAATTGTAATAAAATTTTCATGGCACTTTCACAGTCACATTCAGCATTGGAAGCATTGTTACATCTTTATAAAACCATGTATCTGTGATGTACCAATTGTGAGAGAGGCATACTGTAATGTAATATAATTATTTGAAAGCAAAGTTCTAAAACAGTAGGAAAACTAACACATTATTAATTTGATATGAAGTATCACTCACCTTATGCCTATGTAAGGATTGGCTATCCACTGCAATACACGTCTTGTACCTGATGTTCTAAACAGTGAATACTTAGGCAATGATGATGATGATGATACATAACGTCTCAAACAGTTCTTGTCTACAGTTATTGGATTTTCACATGAAGATACTCACATACATACACAACAAGTAAGTATATTAACTGTACAGCATGATATTTATTTACTATTTACATGGAAGTGGATCATCATAAAGGCCTTCACCCTCATTATCTTCACATTGAGTAGGCTGAGGAGGAGGAGGAAGAAGAGGGGTTGGTATTACTGTTCAGAGGTAGAAGGGAAGATAGGAGAGGCATGCACATTTGGTGTAACCCTACAAAAGTACATCATACATCATAATTTCTGTCAGACAGTTTTGCTTTTTCATTTCTTTAAAATGTTCCTGTATGGTACCAGTCCTTCCACTGTTTGCTTTAGTTTCAACGCCCATATTATAGAAGGGTCCATTTCAGAAAAGCAGTTAAAAAAAGTAGTCTTGTATAATCAAAGTCTTTCTGCCAGATTGTCTAATGTCAATTTGTTTTCTGGCACTGCTGCTTCTACATCTTCTTAGTCTGGAACTGATTTGGAAGGACTCATCTTCAAGTCGTCTTCTGTTAGTTCTGCTACTGTGGTGTCTGTTAGCTCTTGAATTTTTCCAAGATCCATATCTTGAAACACTTCACACCCCTCCCCCTCTTTTTTTTTCTTTGTCCGATCCACAATCTCTTTCATGATTTCCTTGATTGGCTCTGTTGGGAATCCTGTGAAGTCATGTACAACATCTGGACACAGTTTTCTCCAGCAGGAATTTATTGTTTGAGGCTTGATGTCTTTCACACTTTTTTCTATAATAAAGATGGCATCTCCAGTGGTGTAATCCTTTCAGACTTTCATGATGTTCTATCTATCCGGGTTCTTTTCCATAATGTTGACAGTCCTTCCATAGAGTGCTGTGTGTAACAAGTCCTAAAAGTCCTTACCATCTAGAGGTTGAATTAAAGATATTGTGTTTGGGGGCAAGTAGAGCACTTTGGTGCCTTTGATGTTGAACTCACGGGGTTCTAGGTGGTCAGGGGGATTGTCCAATATCAAAAGAACTTTAAAAAGCAGTCTTTTTACTGGTAAGGTACTTCCTGACTTCAGGGACGAAGCATCAATGGAACCATTTCAGAGCAAGAGTTTTTATTGTCTAGGCCTTCTTGTTGTACACTTGATTTCAGAGAGGAAAGGAGAGGGAGAGAGAGAAAGAAACATCCATGATGATAGAGAGTCATCGATCAGCTACCTTCTGCACACCCCACACGGGATTGAGCCCACAACCCAGGCATGTATCCTGACTGGGAATCGAACCGTGATCTCCTGGTTCATAGGTTGATGCTCAACAACTGAGCCACGCCGGTCGGGCAGTTGAGCTTCTTAAAAAAATGTTTATTGGTCATTCCTCTTCTGTGAAATGCCTATTCAAGTCTTGTACTAAATAATAATAATAATAATAATAATAATAATAATAATGATGATGATGATGTCTCGTACTCATTAAAAAAAAAAAAGACTTGCAGCTGGTATGTATCTTTTTCTTTCAAAGCTCAGGGTTTAGGAGCTTGATAGATAAGGGCAATCCTGATCATAAACCTGATTGCATTTGCACAAAACATAATACGTAGTCTATCCCTTCCAGTCTTAAATCCTGGTGCTTGCTTCTCTTTCTTACTAATAAATGTTCTTTGTGGCATTCTCCTCCCTCCCCCCCATAATAGGGTACTGTTGTCTGCAGTAAAAACCTGTTCAGGCGATAAACTTTCTCCTCAATGATTTTTTTAATGGCATCTGGGAACTTGTCTCCTGCCTCTTGATTGGCAGAAGCTGCTTCTCCTGTTACATTGACATTTTTTAAAGCCAAACCTCTTTCTAAAATTATTAAACCAAAGATATATCTATATCCTTTGCAGGCATTGAATTCTCCAGCTTTAGATCCTTCATCTTCATTTTGCTTTAAATTGCCATATAATGACTTCACTTTTTCTCCAATCATCTTGGAGTTTATAGATATGCTTTTCTTATAGCAATCCTGCATCCAAATAAAGCCTGCATTTTCAATATGAGGTAAAAAGGTTTTGCGCTTGATGGCATACCTGCAGGAATGGCTTCACAAATGGTATTTTTTTACAACGGTTCTTAACGCTGGACTCCTTTATCTTGAAATGACTGAGAGGCAACCGCAATCTGCAGTACACGTCAAGCAATTCAAACTTTTCTTGTAATGCCAAGACTTTTCTTTGCTTTTAGGGAACATTTCCAGCATCACTAGTGGCATTTTGTATGGGTCCCATGGTGTTGTCAAGGTTTTATAGTATTGCACTAAACATGATGAAAAAGTATTCGAGAACCGCAATAAATCACTTTTTACTATGATACACAATTTACTAGAGATGAACTGCTCACACACAGATGATACTTAACACAGCACGTGAGTTTACCACAATTACAGTAGGAGGTGGCTAAGAAATTATTAGAGTAGTACAAGAACTACAATTAATTTTATGTACTTATGATTTAATACTGCATCTTTTACATTTTACTTACACTTTTCTTGATTGTCAATGGTACTGTGCTGTGTCTGTGAGTTTTGATAAATGTTAACTTTTTAGAATAGATTTGTGCATGTTTTATGGCAGTAAATAATAATATAGACTAGTGTCTACATATATTTTATATAGTGTTGACATAGCTAACATTTCCTTAAGGTTTTTAATATTTCTAGGCTATGTGATTTGTGTGTGTGTGTTTTTCAAATTTTTGCAAATCTCTAAAAAATGTTCCTATATATTTTTTTGAAAAAAAAAAAAAAGATGAATACAAGTGAACCTGCTAGTATAAATCCATGTGTTTAACTGTCAACTGTATATGTATACTCTTTGTGCTGTATATATTTTGATGAAAATTCCTAGGTAATCTAATGTAATCCCTCTTTTATCGTTTTGTTAACATTTTCTAAACTGCAGATTATATATATATATATATATATATATATATGCAATTCAATAGTTTTTATTTTTATTTATTTATTTTTAAAATATATTTTATTGATTTTTTACAGAGAGGAAGAGAGAGGGATAGAGAGTTAGAAACATTGATGAGAGAGAAACATGGATCAGCTGCCTCTTGCACACCCCCTACTGGGGATGTGCCCGCAACCAAGGTACATGCCCTTGACCGGAATCGAACCTGGGACCCTTGAGTCCGCAGGCCGACGCTCTATCCACTGAGCCAAACCGGTTTCGGCTATTTTTATTTTTATTGACTATAATATAGGCCTGGCCATACCATCTGGATTATGTATCTTTTGAAAATATCATTTATCTAAATATGTAGTGGGATTCTTACTAGTTAAAGAATTATTCACAGGGAAGTTATTGCCAATACTTCTAAAGTTGCAGGGAAAGAAAATTGTAGCAGCTATACATACTCTTGCCTGTATACTGTGCTCTTTTCCTGAGAGGTAGAAACAGTGGTTAAATGGTTAAGATGGTAAATTTTTTTTACTAGAATAAAAAAAGTACTTTAGATAGTGCTAGACACCTTCAGAGCAACTCTTGAAAAAACAAAACACCCGAGAGGCCCTCACAACCTCACTAGAGGCTCATTGCTAGAATACAATAAAATGAGCAGCTAGCTACTCATATGTATACATCATGCAGACCAAAGATTTTAAAGGATATTGTAATATGCTATATATTCATGTCTTATAAGTAAAATGCGACTGTTGTGTATAACATATTGAATGGATTAACAAATTAAAATCATAATTGGGGGGTGCCCTTCTATAAAGAATTGGATATAAAGAGCTTGAAAAGTTGCAGAAGAAATCTGAAAATCCATTTTTATTCTCACAGATCTCTGTGTATTTCTACTTAGTAAAATTTAAGCAGTAATTATGAACTTTTAAAATCCCAGTTGTCAAACTGAAAATGTTTGAAGAATATATGAAAGGCTGTTACGTGGATGAAATTTATTTGGTGCTTCACTTCCTTACATAGTTTTTCACAATTTACGTACTGAATGTGCCACCTGGGCTAATTATTTATTAATATTTATGGTGAACTGGTTAGTGAGTTAAACACATTAACACCACTTGTACAGAAACTGAGTGCTAAGGATAAATAGGTGCTTGCAGATTTCTTTTACTGGTTCTAAACCCTGTCCGAGTGCATTAGAATTTTTTTTAGAGAAATTTAGACAATATTGATGCCTGACCAATTTAACGAGAATCTCTGATAGAAGAAACCAAGTTATTGATATCTTAATGAGTTTCTTAGGTCATTCTCAAATGCTGCCAGGGTTGAAAATTTAGGCTTTAGGTATTTAATGCTGCTGCTGCTGTTGGTGGTGGTGGTATTACTACCACTATTATTATTATTATTATTATTAGTAGTAGTAGTAGTAGCAGTAGTAGTAGTTTATTTGTATAAGGAAGGATGTAAACAATCTAGAAACATTGTACTAAAGATAACTTGTATTTGTTTGGATTTCTATAAAAAAATTATAACTGGTAGCTTATAAACAACAGACATTTATTTCTCACAATTATGGAGGTTGCAAAGATCAAGGTGTTGGCAGATTTGTTGTTTGGTGAGGGCCTGCTTCCTAGATAGCTGTTTTCTTGTTTGTTTTTTACTGTGACCTCACACAGTAGAAAGAGCAAGGAAGCTTTCTTGGGCCCTTTTTTAAGGGCACTAATCCCATTTATAAGGGCTCCACCCTCATGAGCTAATCACCCAAGAGATCACACCTGCTTATACCATCACCTTGGGAGTTATGATTTTAACATATAAGTTTGGAGGGATAAGCATTCAGACCATAGCATAACTGTTAATTACATGTACAGTTCTAGTTTCTGAGTATTTAAGAACCCATTATCTCATGGTCATTATGTATTGATGATTATTGAGTTTTTAAATTATAATGATGTGGATGAAGCAGACAGTTTAGTGATTTTTCGTTCTTTTACACATCTTTGTTTCATGTTTATGGTGACCTAAATATCAAATCTGTCACAAATTGTTTCCTTTATATCAGTTTTTATCAAGATACTCTTTAAGTGTCTAGATGGCAATTCAGGATGTGATATGCCAGACAGTTTTCTACCATTCGTTCTCATGAATGTTGCCATTGGCCCTTAATGAGAAGGAGTCACAGTAGATTGAGGGAAGAGCTATGAGACTTTTGAAACATGCCATTTGTAAGATGGTGGGGGTGGCAGGAGTTTTAAAATATGAGGCATTGCTGGAACAAAAGAGTTGAAGTGACTTATTTTAAAACTTTTAAAGTAATGCTTTGGTATGCTGTTTCTATCTAAAATGTGTGAGTGTTTATAGTTTTAAGCAATAAAAATTCCTCTGATTTAAACAGAAAAAATATCTTGAAAGCTTATATTGGGTTACTCATAGAATTTCTTAAATGGTAGAAGAACCAGACTTGGAATCTGTAGTCCGGAACAGCACTCTAAATCTGTTGGTGATTGGTGGTGGTGGTGGTTCCCTCACTGACCTGGGACTGTGAGGGCACCAATGTAAGGTGGTATATTCACCACTGTTTGTACTCTCTCAATGACTTGAGGCAACAGATAGTCCTAAAACTGCTGCCAGTGCTTTTTTGTAAAAGTGTATGGAGTAAAGAAGGATGAACTAATTAAAACTGTATTAGGTGTTATTATTGCCCTCAACTTCATGGGAATGGATTGCTTGTGGTCCTTGTTGCTGCTGTTGCCACCTTTGCTTCCTTCTCTTGCATCTCCACCTCGTCCTTTTCTTGGTTTGTCAGAGTGGCAAAACCCAGACCCTAATGTCCTTGTTTCAGTTGCAGTGGAGATTTTGAGGTAAATACCTTCAGACAGGTAATTGATGTCCCTATAGTATATATGGATTCTGAGCCCTCCCTGGCTTGTTGCTTTGCTATTTTTTTTAAATTTGTTTAATGACTTGCTTCAACTAATTCTTTTGAATGTGTTTTCCTCTCAATGTCTGCTTTTGAAATCACTGCTCAACCTCACCCCACCACCCTAAAAGTTTATTAGACTTAGTAAAGGCCAGCAAAAAAAAAAAAAAAAAAACCCACCAAAAAAACAACAACACACAACACACACAAAAAGAACTCACCCAAACCAAAACAAGAAAATTACTTTAGAGACTGCTTCTCCAGCAATGCTGTAGAAGAGAAAGAAGGCTACAATTTGGAATTTCAAAGAAAATATTTGAAGGAAATTTTTCTCTTACTGAAGGGCTACAGCTTTTTTCTTAAAAAAATTTTTTGTTATGCCTGTCTTTCTAGGAATTATCCTTGGGCACTATATTTTAGTGGTCTGCTAATGATTGATTAGAGGTTGTTCCTAAATGCCTTGAGCCAATAATTGTTTCATCATTTTTCTTTGAATCTGTTTGTGGTTTGGGGAATGTTTTCAAATTTTAGGAATTTTAAAATTTGTCCTACATTCAGCGGTTGATCTCTCTAATGTCTCTTGAGCAGAAGCAGCCTTGTGCATGCAATAGCCTTCCTGACCACCAAGGATCTCCCTATTAAATTTCTGTCTGGTGTGTCATTTTGTTGTCTTTCCCGACCACTATTGCTGGGATTGTTTGCCACTGAGAGAGAGCACTCTTGTTTTTGACAATATTCCATTAAGTCCTCCAAATAAAGGCAGTCCCCTCTTTCAGGGCCAGTTAACTGCCAATCTTTTTGGCCTGTTGTGTCTGCTCGTAGTAAAACTTATGTGCCACAAACTCAGCAGTACCATGGTTGCTGATGCTAGTAACCTCTAGCTGAAATACAGCATTTTTCACTGTGATTTGGTAGATTTTCTTGAGTAAATGCTTCTTGTTTTGATGTATGTCCTTTGATCAATTCTCAGAGACTTTAGTTCTTTTTGATAATATTTTCCTATTTTTTCATTAGTTTTAGGGGAGAGGATTTGCTGAGCTCCTTGTAGAGTCATTTTGGGAGCTCTGGCGTTTCTGTTCTTTTTAGTGGTCTGCAGTCTTCATACTGCAGCCAGCCGCCTCCCCCTCCCTGCAAGCTAGTAATTTCACCTCCAATTTTATAAGTCTTTATATTGCTCTAAGAATAAAAAACAGAAATTCTAACAGTCTAAAATTGCCTCTTACATAGTTTTATCTTACATGAATCTAATTCCCCCTCCCCTCATTCTGGACGTTAACTAATCATCACATTCATTTAGGGAGCACTTTGCCTTTACAAATCAAGGCTCTGTGACATAAGTGTTGGAATTTGAGGCATACAGATTTGAATTTCTGTTCTGTATTTATTAGCTGTGTGACTTTGAGCAGTGTTCTAACTTTTCTGAGTTTTTAAAAATCTGAAATAATGGTGATAATCTATATCCTATATAATAAAAGGCTAATATGCAAATTGTCCCCTCAACCAGTTTGACCGGGAGTTCAACTGGGAGTTCGACCAGGGGGTGGGGCTGGCCGGCCAACTGCCCGAGGCCCTTCCCCCGAGCCTGCCCAGCCCGATCGGCCCCTATCAGGGCGGGCCAACCAGACCCCACCCATGCACGAATTTGGGCACCGGGCCTCTAGTTTATATATATAAAAGCCTAAGCGACCATTCGATTGTTTGACCGGTAGCTATGACGCGCACTGACCACCAGGGAGCAGATGCTCCAACTGGTAGGTTAGCTTGCTGCTGGGGTCCAGCCAATAGAGACTGGGCAAGATGCTCTGGAGCCCTCCCTCAGTCCCTCCCTGCCTGGCCAACCTCCCATGGTCCCTCTCCGGCTGGCCAGCCCTGATCGGGACTGGGTGACACGGACCGGACACGCCCTGGAGCCCTCCCACAGTCCCTCCCCAGCCCCGATCACGCACCGGTGGGGTCCCTCGGCCTGGCCTGCACCCTCTTGCAATCTGGGACCCTTTGGGGGATGTCTTCAGTCCAGGTAGAGGGACCCCACCAGTGCACGAATCCATGCAATGGGCCTCTAGTCCTATCTAATAAAGAGGGAATATGCTAATTGACTGCCACGCCCTCAAAGATGGTGGTACCCACAGCCACAAGATGGTGACACCCAGTCCCCTCAGCCCCCCTGCTGCCCAGGGCTGGCCCGAGGCGCAGGCAAGCCTTGATGGTGGCTGCCACCCAGGGCCTGCCCGAGGGATGACCAAATGACTGAACAGCAGGCTGCGTGGGGTGACCAGGCCAGCAGGTTAGTGAGGTACGACCAATTAATTGAACAAGCAGGCTGTGTGGGGTGACCAGGCCAGCATGGGGGTTAGTGAGGGACGACCAAACTACTGAACAAGCAGGCTGCGTGGGTGACCAGGCTGGTGGGGGGGCCATGAGGGGCAACCAGGCTGGCAGGGGGGGGGGGAAGTTGAGGGTGACCAGGCCAATGGGGGGTGCAGTTGGGGGCAATCAGGCTGGCAGGGGGGGCAGTTGGGGGCAATTAGGCTTGCAGGAGGGCAGTGAGGGGTGACTAGGCTGGTGGGGGGGCAGTTGGGGTGACCAGGCCAGCAGGGGAGGCAGTTAGGGGTGACCAGGTGGGGGGGGCAGTTAGGCACAATCAGGTCGGCAGGGTGGGGGCAGTTGGGAGCGACCTGTCCGGCAGCGGGGGGCAGTTAGGGGCGACCAGGCAGGCAGGCAGGTGAGCGATTAGGAGCCAGCGGTCCAGGATTGTGAGAGGGATATCCTATTGCCAGTATAGACCAGCAATTGGACATCCCCTGAGGAGTCCTGGATTAGAGAGGGTGCTGGCTGGGCTGAGGGGAGCACCCGCCCCATGCACGAATTTCATACACCGGGCCTCTAATCTATGTAATAAAAGCCTAAGCAATGGTTACAGCATAACGACTGGTTCGCTATGATGTGCACTGACCACCAGGGGGCAGATGCTGAACGCAGGAGCTGCTCCCTGGTGGTCAATGTGCTCCCACGGGGGAGTGCGCTGCTCAGTCAGAAGCCGGGTTCACGGCTGGTGAGCGCAGCGGCAGTGGCGGGAGCCTCTCCTGCCTCTGCAGTGCTAAGGAGCAGCAAGCTGAGCCAGTCAGGAGCAGTGAGCAGATGGGTGGTAAGGAGCAAGGATGTCCTAGACTGCGAAAGGGATGTCCGACTGCTGACTTAGAGGGATGTCTGACTGCCAGTTTAGGCCCGCTGTGGGATCGGGCTTAAGTCAGCGGGTGGACATCCCCCGAAGGGTCCCGGCCTGCGATAGGGCGCAGGCCGGGCTGAGGCACCCCTCACCCAAGTGCACGTATTTTATGCACTGGGCCTCTTTTATTTCATAATGTTGCTATAAGGCTTAAGTGAGATAATGTGGAAAGCTGTTAGCATTATACCTTGTAGTTAGAAAGTATGTTTATTCCCCACCTGATATTCTCTTCCTATCATTTGAGTAAACACTTCAAATGAAATACCAGTATGCATAAATAGAATCATTCCAGTATTATCATTCCACCTATTTTATTAAAATATATTTTTATTGATTTTAGAGAGGAAGGGAGAGGGATAGAGAGATAGAAGCATCAATGATGAGAGAGAATCATTGATTGGCTGCCTCCTGCACACCCCCTACTGGGGATCGAGCCCGCAACCCAGGCATGTATCCTTGGCCGGAATCGAACCTGGGACCCTTTAGTCCCCATTCTGATGCTCTATCAACTGAGCCAAACTGGCTAGGACTCCACCTTTTTAAAAAAAATATTTTTATTGATTTCAGAGAGGGAGAGAGAGAGAGAACCATCAATGATGAGAGAGAATCATTGATCTGCCGCATTGGGGATCAAGCCTGCAACCTGGGCATGTGCCCTGACTGGAAATCGAACCATGACCTCCTGGTTCATAGGTTGATGCTTACCACTGAGTCATGCCAGCTGGGCTCACCTATTTTTTGAGTAAAAGTTATACCTGAATTTCAGTTGCATTTAAACACATTTATTGAGTACTTCATGTCTAATTCATAGTACCTCATTTAACTTTTAAAAAATGCTTTTGATTGAAATATAACATATTAACCCTTTGCACTCGCTTGCTTTTTTCTCGATTCCTTTATTCTAATGCTAACCGTGTCGAGTCACACTCGACATCAGAGTGCAAAAGGTTAAGAGTTTTGTCTTTAAATCAAGGGCAAATGTTTTTCCCCTCTGGAATGAGACTATTAAGATTTCCTTTTTTTTTTTCTTTGTGAATTCTCACCTGATGATATTTTTTCCATTGAATTTTGAAAGAGTAGAGAGAAGGAGGGAGAGAGAGAGAGAGAGTGAAACATCAATGTGAGAGAGACAGGTCAATTGGTTGCCTTCCTCAGGCGCCCCAACTGGAGCCGGGAAACGAATCTGCAACCCAGGTACATGCCCTTGACCAGGAATCAAACGCGTGACCTTTCGTTGAGACACTCTACCACTAAGCCACATGGGCCAGACTCCATGTTTTTTGAAAAATATTCACATCTATAGAAGCAAAAATAGCACAATGAAATTTTGTATACTCTAACCATAGTACAATGATCATATATATGAAATTAACTTTAGTAAATTTCTATGATATAATTTGATAGTCCGTCAGATTTTTTAGGTTTCCCAATAGTGTCTTTATAGCATTTCCTCAACCGATTTAGAATCTTGCACTTAATAATGTAGTTACCATTTTTCTTTTTTTTCCTTTAATATCCTTTAATGATTCCTCAGCCTTTCTTTGACTTTTATGACTTGATATTGTTTTTTAAGAATGTTCCTCAATTTGTTTCTCTGTTATTTTCATAAATTTGTTCAGGCTGTTCATTTTGGGGCAGGAATACTATGTAAGAGATCTATATAAAAGATGGTATGACCTTTCCAGTGCATCACCTATATAATGCCAGTTTGTTCTCTTATTAATGATGTTAATTTAAGTGATGTGGTTAAGGTGGTGCCCACCAAGCTTATTTTCTCTAAAGTTATCCTTTTCCCCTTTGTCATTAATAAGTAATGTGGGGAGATATATTAAGATAGTGTAAACATTATTTTTTCCCCAGTAAACTTTGATCGAATGTTTTTTGCATCCTTTATTATGCTTGCCTCAATCAATTATTACCAAGTAGATTATTAAAAGTTTGATAATTTCTGGTGTTTTAATTTGAGTGTTCCTCAGTTTTCTTTCTCTAATAGTTATAATTATGAAATACTTTGCTGTGAACCTGCTTATGTCATGGGTTTATTGTTTATGTGATTTTTAGATTCATATACTGGACAGACTGGGGAGAAGTACCAAAGATAGAGCGTGCTGGAATGGATGGTTCAAGTCGCTTCGTTATAATAAACACTGAAATTTACTGGCCAAATGGATTGACTTTGGATTATGAGGAACGAAAGCTTTATTGGGCAGATGCAAAACTTAATTTCATTCACAAATCAAATCTGGATGGAACAAATCGGTAAGATTGCCTTATAAATTTACTTTTAACTTTAATTAAACACCATGTCTTGATATAGTCATTAAATTACAAAGCCTAACTTTATTAAGAAGAAATTAGTGTATTTTTTGCTAAGTGTCAAAGAGGAAGAATAATGTACTTTTAGTTTGCTCTCAAAAGGTCACTGTATTTCTCATCTGTTGGTAGCATTTAGAATTTATGAACTACTAGAAGCCCGAGGCATGAAGATTCATGCAAGAATGGGCCTTCCTTTTCCTGGCTGCCGGCACCACCTTTCCGCTCCAGACCCGGAGCCGCCTCTTTCTGCTCCGGCCCCACTGTCCCACAGTGCTTGATTGGCTGTGGCAGTATGTAACACCTGCGTCCCATCCCCCCACCCCTGCCCAGCGCCTGCATATGCAAATTAACCCATCACATTTGTTGGGTTAATTTGCCTACTCACTCCTGATTGGCTGGTGGGTGTCACAAAGGTGCGGTCAATTTTCTCTTTTATTAGTGTAGATATTTTCTCCTTCTTTACTCTGAGGTAATTTACTTCTACAGTAGTTCTCAACCAGAGATAGCACTGCTCTCTCCAAGAGTGTTTGGAAATGGATGGGGAATTTTGATTAACACGAGGCCTGGGAGTGCTGCTAGCATTGTAGCTCCCAGGGGGCATGCTAAACATTTTGCAATGTGCTAGACACCCAGTACAACAAAGAGTCATCCTACTCAGAATTACCCATAGGCCCCCTAGGAACTGCATATGGAAGCTCATTTGGTAAATTTCCATATTGGACAGTGGTAAATAAACTTTTTCTATAAGGGCTAGTTAGTAAATATTTTAGGCTTTCTGGGTTATGTATGACTTCTGTTGCAACTATTTACCTCTGTTGTTGTGGTGTGAAGGCAGCTATAGATAATACATAAGGGAGTGGGCATGGCTATGTTCCAGCAAGACTTTATTTACAACACATATAGTGCATCAGTGGGCTGTAATTTGCTGACTTGTGGACTAGGAGAAAATCTAGTGCATATGTACTACACCCAGTAATCAAGGAAAACAGTTATAATACATAAACATGGAATTTCTACTCTGATCATGTTCAGATTTTTAAAAAAATATATTTTTATTGGTTTCAGAGAGGAAGAGATAGGGAGAGATAGGAACATCAGTGATGAGAGAGAATCATTGATTGGCTGCCTCCTGCATGTTCCACACTGGTGATCGAGCCTACAACCCTGGCAAGTGCCCTGACAGGAATTGAACTGTGACCTCCTGGTTTGTTAAGTTGACATTCAACCACTGAGCCATGCCAGCCAGGCTGATCATGTTCAGATTTTATTTTATTTTTTTCATGTTCAGATTTTTATAACACTTCCTATTGACGTTCTTGTGTTTGAATGATTATTTAGGTTTTCTAATGGTCTCATTCTGACTCCAGCAAAAATCTAGGGAGCCTTAGGTAGAGTTGAAAGAATTTTTCAGAGTAAGCATTTGTAAGTTATCTGAATGATGAATCAAGAAGCATTTAAAAGTATTGAAAATCAGGAAAGATTTAAATAATTTATTTATTTATTATTTATTTTTATTTTTATTTTTTTCCATTTTTTTATTAAGGTATTATATGTGTACATATTTTACCATTACCCCCCCTCCAAATAATTTATTAAGATAATGTTTTTTATAGTCATGGAATTAGAGTATTTTTTGCCTTGTTTAAAAAAATGAATGAAATAATGTACGCCAAGGTGGTTTAAAAACAATCCTATATAATAAAAGCCTAATATGCCAAGTGTCCGGTCGTCTGGTTGGCCGTTGAACCAATCAAAGTGTAATATGCTGTTGATATGCTAAGGCCGCTCAATTGCTCTCTATGACATGCTCTGACCACCAGGGAGCAGACAGTCGACCAGTCACTATGACGTGCACTGACCACCAGGGGGCAGATGCTCAGACTGGTAGGTTAGCTTGCTGCTGGGGTCTGGCCAATCCAGACTGAGCGAGATGGGCCGGACATGCCCTGGAGCCCTCCCATGGGCCCTCTCTGGCTGGCCAACCTCCTGCGTCCCTCCCCAGCCCCGATTGTGCACCGGTGGGGTCCCTTGGCCTGGCCTGCGCCCTCTCGCAATCTGGGACCCCTCGGGGGATGTTGGAGAGCTAGTTTCGGCTGATCCCACAGGCCAGGCTGAGGGACCCCACTGGTGCATGAATTCGTGCACAGGGCCTCTAGTTGGAAATAAATGTTAAAAAAGTAATAAGTATATGATGAATATAAAAACACTAGAGGCCCGGTGCACGAATTTGTGCACAGGTGGGGTCCGGCTGGCCTGCCCTGATTGGGGTCACAAGGGGGCAATCGAGGTCGGGGCCAGCCAGGGGGAGGGGCCGTTGGCCAGCCAGCCCGCTCCTGATAGTAATGTTGGGGGCCAATTGGGGGCTGGGCTGGGCCATCCCGGGCCAGCCTGGGGTGGGGCAATCAAGGCCCAGATCAGGCCGGTTGGCTGCCGCAGTGCGTGTCATAGCCACTGGTCATTCTGGTCGTTCTGGTCGCTGGGCTTTTATATATATAGATAACTAGAGGCCCGGTGCACGAAATTCGTGCACGGCCAGGGCGGGTGTCTCCTCTGCCCAGCCTGCACCCTCTCCTATCCGGGACCCCTCGGGGCCGGACATCCCTCTCACAATCCTGGACAACTGGCTCCTAATCACTTGCCTGCCTGCCTGCCTGGTCACCCCTAACTGCCCCCCCTGCTGGCCTGGTCACCCCCAACTGCACCTCTCCTGCCAGCCTGGTTGCCCCTAATTGGCCTCCCCCGCCCACCAGCCTGGTCGCCTCTTACTGCCCCCCTGCCAGCCTGGTCATTCCCAGCTGACCCCCTCTGCTGGCCTGGTAGCTACTCATGCCCCCCCCCCCCCCCTCGCCGGCCTGATTGCCCCACGCAGCCTGCTGTTCAGTCATTTGGTCATCCCTCACTAACCCCTCTGCTGGCCTGGTCCCCTACGCAGCCTGCTGTTCAGTTGTTTGGTTGTCCCTCACCCCCCTGCTGGCCTGGTCTCCCCATACAGCCTGCTTGTTCAGTCGTTCGGTCGTCCCTCACTAACCCCCCTGCTGGCCTCGTCTTAGGCAGCCATCTTGTGAGGGTGTGAGGGTTAATTTGCATATTACTTCTTTGTTATATAGGATTGTTGTGTTTTAACTTAACATTTGGCTTTGAGAGGGGCACTAGGAGTTGAATGTGGCCATGTCATTGTTTTCTTGACTCCCTTCAGATGCCCATACAAAAACCAATGAAACTAGATAGCAAATCCAAAAACATATCATAAATTAACGTCAAGCATCCAGAAATAAAAGCAAGTAAGGAAGAGCAGACCACTAATAGCTGCAGACCTCCATAGTATTACTATCTGTGCAAGAATAAGTGGGGGGAGGGTGCATTATATAGGGTGTTTCATTGAACTTAAAAGCAGGAGACCTCCAAAATAGCCTCAATGATTTACTAGACAATGTGGTGGACTATATTAAGAGTAGCAGCTGAAATGAGAGGGTGGGGGTTGCCCACTCTAATATCAGGCAAGTACAGTGTTTCCATGGTAAAGACAGGAAAGGATAGAGCAGTTTGGCTCCAAAGAATTCTTGAAATGGACCTGCTAGAGTTCTCTACCAGAGCAGGGTACCACACTGAGTGGAAACAAAATAGAATAGAATAGTATCATCAAAATTGAGAAGACTAGGGGAAATTAAAAGGCACGAAAGGGAAAGGAAAGATAGAGGAATAGCTGGAGATCTCAGAAAGGAAGCTACCATTGTCTTTAATATTACATGAAAGCAACAGAAGACTGAATCCTGTGAAGTGAGAAAAACTACCTTGACCACCACTTTTTTATAAAATTTCAGGAAAACTAATTTTACATAAACATGAGAAACAAAAGTATCAAGATTAAGTCCCACTTAAGGTTATTGTAAGGAACATCTTATAGCAGTATGTTAAGCTAATAACAACTTAACTTTGAATGCATACTTAAGTTCTATGCTTTTACTCTCCCCCACATTAATGTTTCTGATGTTATACCTTGCGTATTCTTTAAAAATAACATTGTACTTATTTTTTACTACTTTTGTCTTTTAACACTTTTACCCACCACTATTCCAACATTAGAGTATTCTGAATTTAACCATATATTTGTCTTTACCAGTGAAATTTAAATTTTTATATGTTTTTCTGTTACTAATTAGTGTTCTTCTGTTTCAGCTTCAAGAAGTTCCTTTAATGTTTCTTGTAAGGCTGATCAAATTGTGATGAACTCTTTTAGCTTTTGCTTGCTGGGTAGAGTACAGCATGTCCTTGAATAATTTCTTTCAATGTGGTTTCATTATAACATTGATGAGATTCCATAGGAACTTAACTTTTGTTTATGTCACCTAGCCTGTGGTAAAATTTATTTCATTAGATGTCATTTCACTTGAAGTCACAAAACCTATCAGAGATGTTAAATAAGTACTTACTGTATTTTTGTTTGGCAGTTTTTGTCTTTCAGCACTTTGATTATATTGTTCCACTCTCTCCTGGTCTATAACATTTCTGCTAAAAACTCTGTTGATAGCTTTGTGGGGGTTCCCTTGTGTGAAATAAGTTGTTTTTTTTCTTGCTGATTTAAAGAGTCTCTTTAATTTTGGACAATCCTATTTAATAAAAGCTTAATATACTAAGTGTCCGGTCAAAGCATAATATGCTAATGATATGCTACGGCCACTAAACTGCTCGCTATGAGGTGCACTGACCATCAGGGGGCAGACAGTCGACTGATTGACCAGTCGCTATGATGTGCACTGACCACCAGGGGGCAGACCAGACTGGTAGGTTAGTTTGCTGCTGGGGTCCAGCCAATCCGGACTGAGTGAGACGGCTGGACATGCCCTGGAGCCCTCCCGCAGTCCCTCTCTGGCTGGCCAACCTCCTGCATCCCTCCTTGACCCCGGATTGTGCACCGGAGGGGTCCTTCGGCCTGGCCTGTGCCCTCTCGCAATCTGAGACCCCTCGGGGGATGTTGGAGAGCTGGTTTCGGCCCGATCCAGCAGGCCAGGCCAAGGGACCCCACTGGTGCATGAATCCCTGCACTGGGCCTCTAGTTTAATTATAATGTGTTTTGGTGTGTGATCTTTTGAATTAATAGTTTTTGGAACTTTCTGGATGTCTATTTTTTTCTTCCAGGTTAGGAATATTTTTAACTATTTTCTTCCATTAATATTTCTGCCACTTGCTCTCTAGCCTCTCCTTCTGGGACCCTTATCTTACAAGTTATAGTCCACTTTATGGTGTCCCATAAGGCCCATGGGCTATCTTCACCTATTTTCTTTAGCCTCTCTGATTTGGTGACTTTCATTGCCTTGACTTTGAGTTTGCTGATCCTTCCTTACATTTGATCTGTTGTGCTTTGGTACCCTTCTATTTGAAGTTTTCAGATCAGTTATTGTATTCTTCAGCTCTGTGATCTTTCTGTATGATACTTTATTTTTTTTATCTCTTTCTTGAAATTTTCACTTCGTTCATGCATTGTTCTCCTGACCTCAGTAAACATCTTTATGGCTGTTATTTTGAAATCTTTTATCAAGTGTCAAGAGAGTCCAGGAATAAATACATGCATATATGCTCAATTTTAATGGACCTCTGTTTCATTAAGGTTTGTTTCTGAAGTTTTGTTTTTCTTTGAATATATTTCCTTGTTTCTTCATTTTCTTTGACTCTTTGGTTTCTGCACATTAGATAAAACACACCTCTCCCAGTCTTGACAGAGTCATCTTGTTTAGGAAATGAACCTTATCAATCATCCTGGCCTAAGCTCTTGGTTGTCTCTCAGACTTTTGTAATTGTCCAAACTACCTTCTTTGTTTTTAGTGGCTGGCTCCCAGTAGTTGAGGTTGTGCCAATATTGGTTATGCATTTCAAAGTGGAGGTTAGCAGCCTCAATGAAGGCTGATTGGAAGCTGGACTCCCAGGCAGCAGTGGCAAAAGTATACAGCAAGGGCCTTCCAGGGAGAAATTTGGAGATGGGCTTTTTACCTGCTCCTCTATGTTAGACATGGACATATAGCTGCAGAAGGGGTTGCGTCTACACCCACTAAGAACTGCTTCATTACTTGTTACAGTCCTGAGGGACTTGTGGATGTTAGTCTTATTGGCTTTCAGAGGCAGGCTGTCCAGGGCCTCATCACTTGGGCACTATGGACAAAAGCTGGGGCACTAGATATGTGTACAAGCTGAATCTGTGGAGATACTAGAGGTGTGGAGTAAGCTAGGATGGAGGATGTGTCTGCCAGCTTTTTGGTCTACTAGAAGGATTACAAGTCATCCTGTAGTTATCTGCTAAAATAGAAGATTGAGCATTAGATAGCAGCTTTTAAAGTAGGCAAATAGGCTTCTTTCAGGAATAACGAGAGATGGGCGATTCTGACTGCTCTGTCTTTGCTCATCCCTGCTGGGATAGATTTCTTTTGTAAGCCTCATGGTAAGGTAATAAAAAACAGAAACCTATTAAAATTCTAATGGTAAAAAAAAAAAAAAAATTCTAATAGTATTCTTCACAGAAATAGAACAAACAACCCTAAATTTTGTATGGAACCACAAAATACCCTAAATAGTCAAAGCAATCTTGATAAAGAAGAACAAAGTTGGGGGCACCATCCTACCTAATAAAATGGTAATATGTAAATTACCATCACTCTGCTATGCCCATGATTGGGCCAGCGGGAGGCGCAGGGGGCGGGACTCGGGGTGGCCGGGGTAGCCGATTTGGCCAGCATTTGCGCCATGGCTGTGCTACGGAACAGAAGGGGCTTTTGGGGCAGCGAGCTCACATCCCTCCTTGGACCATCAAAAGCGGGGGAGCTGGGTGCCTGTCTGCTCCGGCACCAGGCCTTTCAGAAGCCTCCGGCTTGGCGGAGGCTTCTGAAAGGCCTGGTGCACCAGCAGACAGGCACCCAGTTCCCCCGCGATCGCAAGCGAAAGTGTGTAGGGGACCTTACACGTGCATGATTCAATCATGCACTGGGCCTCTAGTACTTCATAATTTCAAAGTATATTTCAAAGCTGTTATTGTTAAAACATTATGGTATTGATATAAAAACAGATAGATAGATCAATGAAACAAAATAGAGAGTCCAGAAATAAACACATGCATATATGCTTAATTTTAATTTATAAAAAATAAGCCAAGAATATACAATAGAGAAAGGATAGTCTCTTCAATACATGTTTGGAAAATTGGGCAGCCACATGCAAAAGAATGAAACTGGACCCAAAACTCAAATGGGTTAAATACTTAAATTTAAGGCCTGAAATCCTAAAACTTTTAGAAGAAAACAGGGAAAAAGCTTCTTGAATTGGTATTGGCAATAATTTTTTTGGATTTGACATCAAAAGCAAGGCAATAAAAATGAAAATAAACAACTGGTATGACATCAGATTAAAAAGCTTTAGCACAGCAAAGGTAACCAACAAAATGAAAAGGCAACCTGTAGAATGGGAGAAAATATTTGTAAATTGTATATTTGATAAGGTGCTAATATCCAAAATATATAAAGAATTCATACAACTCAATAGTAAGAAATATAAACTATGTTATTAAAAAATGGGCAGAGGAACTAAGATTTTTTCTTTTAAAGGAAGACTTATATTCAGCCAACAGATAAGTGAAAAGGTGCTTAACACCACTAATCATCAGGGAAATGCAAATCAAAACCACAGTGAGTTATCTCACACCTGTCATAATTTCCATCATCAAAAAGACAAGAGATAAACATTGGTGAGGATGTGGTGAAAGGAAAACCTTTTGCCCTGTTGGTGGGATTTTATCTTGGTACATACAGTATATAAAACAGTTTGGAGGCTCCTCAAAAAAATAAAAAATATTACTACTGTATAATCCTGTAATCCCTCTTCTGGTTATATATCCAAAGGAAGTGAGAACAGAAATTTAGGAAATATCTGCTCTCCCATGTTCATAACAGCATTATTCACAATAGCCAATACTACATAGAAACAACTTAAGTGTCTATCTGTCAGTACATGAGTGGATAAATTGTGGTGTATATATACATTAATGGAGTATTATTCAGCCATCAGAAGGAAGGACATGGGACTTGACGAAATTATGCTCAGTAAAAATGAGTCAGAGAAAGGCAAACATTATATGGTATCAAGTATATGGAATCCCAACAGAAAAGTAAGGTCAAACTCATAGAAACAAAGAGAAGAAAACTGGTTGTTAAGGGCTAGGATGTAGGGGAAATAGAGATTGGTAAAATGGTTTAAACTTTTAGCTATAAAATGAAAAAGGTCTGAGGATTTAATGGAATTAAATTTTTAATACAGGTGTGGTCATCCCTGGCTGGTGTGACTTGGTTGAGCATCATCCCTTGCACTGAAGGGGTCGCTGGTTCGATTCCAGGACAGGGCACATATCGGGGTTGTGGATTTGATCCCCAGTCAGGGTGCATATTATAGGGACAGCCAATCGATGTTTCTCTCTCTAT
Organism: Eptesicus fuscus; assembly: GCF_027574615.1. Lineage (NCBI taxonomy): Eukaryota > Metazoa > Chordata > Mammalia > Chiroptera > Vespertilionidae > Eptesicus > Eptesicus fuscus. The sequence continues at coordinate 84,082,140 of NC_072479.1, forward strand.
CCCTCCTTTCCTCTTCTTTCTCTAAAATCAGTAAAGACATATTAACATTTTAAAAAATACGTATGTACAGGGGAGGGCAAAAGTAGGTTTATAGTTGTGAATACACGAAATAGAGTTTATTCTTGTATTATTTATGAATTATTGTATTATTTATTATTATAACCTACTTTTGTCCACCCCTGTATAACATTGTGATTATAGTTGATTAACTGCATTAAATATACTAGTAATTGAAGTTTGTTAAGAGAGTTGAACTTAAACTCCAAACAAAACAAAAAACAATTGTGAGATATGATGTTTAACTAGGTGGGGGAATCCTTTCACAATTTATATGTATATCTTATCACTACATACACCTCAGTATCTTTCAATTTTATTTGTGAATTATACCTGAGTAGAGCTGAAGAAAAAAATTTTATAAAGAAAAAACAAACAATGATGAACAGAGTAATGCCTTTCATAGGAAACTTCCTAGAAAAATAACAGAACAGATCAAAACCTCCATTTTAAAATTCACTGTCAGCAGTGAAACACCAATGTTACCTGTCAAAAACCAATATAAATTAAAATTAGAAAGCTCAGAAATTAGATGACAAAATCCAGGGAAGTATAAATAAAAGAAAAATCATTATGTAATATGCAACTTTTAAAGATTGTTAATGAAGTGCTGAGTAATTTAGTTTTTACTATTATTTTTCAGTTGTGTTACTTGTCTTTCTTGGCAACTTCTCAGAACTCTCTATGTCTTACCATAATGAATTCCAAAAGACTTTAGTATGAAATATGTAGGTCTGTTTAAATTTGGACTTAAACTATGATATCATTCCTGTGAATGTCGTAATCACTTTAGTGAACTTAAAGCTGTTCATTTAAAAAGTGGAAGACATTGTGACATTTCTTTTTGGGAAATGAGATGGGAAAGTAATTTGCTAGGGAAGAGTGAATTAAGAAAAATGAGAGGAGAAAATTGCAGTGATTGGGCTGGTAGAGTAGATAAAAGGTTCTAAAATAGAAAGTTTGTTTGCTAAACTAGTAATGCTAATTGTGTATTCAGTTTTTTTAAAATTTGCCCTAAATGTAAAACACCTTAGGCTAGAACCTAAGTGAGAACAGAAATTTAGGAAATATCTGCTCTCCCATGTTCATACAACTCCAAATGTAAAACACCTTAGGCTAGAACCTAAGTGAGAACAGAAATTTAGGAAATATCTGCTCTCCCATGTTCATAATTTTTTGCTTAGATAAAAATTATTTTATTTCTCTCAATTTAATTTATTTTACTGGTACTCTTTTAGATATTATAGATCATCAAATAATCTCAAGGACCAAAAATTGAATTTTCTTCCCTAAAATATGTGATATTCTTTATTCCTCCTCAGTTGCTTATATTCTCGATCCCTCCGTCCCTTTTTTTTTACTCTCCCTAGGCTATTTATGAAACTATTATATTTGATATTATGAAAATGTCAAAGCATTTATTTTCTTTAATATTATTTTGGCTCAGAACATTTTTTTTATTATTATTCAAGAGTATTTACTAATTATATCACTCTCCATGACACACTGCAAAGTTCTGTGCCTTTAGTACTAATCAGGCAGTCTACCTTTTTGTTCATATAATATAGATTGCTTGTGAAGGTTTTAGGTCTGCTTTATCTCATGAACACATTCTGCCAGTGGCAGGACTTCCTTTTTGCTACGTGACTTGTGAAGGTTAAGAAACCATATAGCCAAAAGCCAGCTGAGATTATTTTGTGCTGGAGCTAGATGGGTTTTCAGAGAAAGCTCTACCAGAATGCCTTTTTAGCCTCATTCATGTGTATGTTTTTACTTTCAGTTATCGAAACCGTAAGAAATGATGGGAAGAAACAGGCTTAGATTCTTTGTTCTTCCACATCAAGAAGGGAAAAAACCTATTGCTTATTTAAAACTACTTCCCAGTGCCAACCATAAACCCTAGGATTTTTCTTTTTGCCAACCTTTCTCCTCTAATGAGATGAATTATGTGGAAGGATGGAAGATGGGAATCCAGAGATGGGAATAGATAGCAGTGCTAATATTTGGGCCTTCTCTTTCTGGTAGCTTCTAGTGAACCTGGGGCCTGCTACCAAATTAGGGGTCATTCTAAAGTACTTGGTTTGGGGGTTTTGGACACTATGAAAATATATTTAAATTTATTATGTGACTTATTTTTCACAGCTGTATTTGACCTTAAGATACTAGATATACCAGTTACTAATGCGGGTTTTTTTCAATAGATGGAGTTGCACATATGTTGATATATATGCAACTTGATATCTATGCTATTTTGTTGTATTGACAGCAAGCTTCAAAACTTCATATGTCAAATTTGCTGAAGGTGTTAACATCATAGATGTTTTTACGCTTAAAAATGTCATATTTCGTGACAAAAAAGAGCATTTGCGGGAAGTTTTAATTCATTACTTTATTTTGAAGAAAAAGTTAACGTATACTTCAGGAAGCTTATGGTGAACATGCTCCATCTCAAGATACTTGTGAAGCTGGTTTAAACACTTTAAAAGTGATGATTTCGATGTGAAAGACAAAGAACATCCAGGTCAACCGAAAAAGTTTGAAGACCAACAATTACAAGCATTATTGGATGAAGATGCGTGTCAAACTCCTAAACAACTTATAGAAAGATTAAAAGTTGCTCAGCAAACAATTTTCGATTGTTTACAAGCAATGGGAAAGATTTTAAAGGAAGAAAAACGGGTGCCACATCAACTGAACGAAAGACAAATGGAAAACCGAAAAGTCATCAGTAAAATGATGCTTCAGTTTCACAAAGGAAAGTCTTTTTTGCATCGAATTGTGACTGGCGATGAAAATGGATTTATTTTGAGAATCCCAAATACACAAAATCATGGGTTGATCCAGGTCAACCATCAACATCGACTGCAAGGCCAAATTGCTTCGGAAAAAAGACAATGCACTGTGTTTGGTGGGATCAGGAAGGTGTGATGTATTATGAGCTGCTAAAACCAGGTGAAACCATTAATAATGATTGCTACCGACAACAAATAATCAATTTGAACCACGCTTTGATCGTGAAACGACCAGAATGTGCCAGAAGACATGGCAAAGTAATATTGCTTCATGATAATGCACCATCACACACTTCAAAACCAGATACAGACATGTTAAAAGATCTTGCTGGGAAGTATTAACCCACTGCCATATTCACCAGACCTTGCTCCTTCAGATTACCACTTGTTCCGATTGATGGCACAAGCACTTTCTGAGCAGCACTTCAAAACCTACGAAGAAGTGGAAAATTGGGTCTCTGAATGGTTTGCCTCAAAACAAGAAAAGTTCTCTTGGGATGGTATCCACAAATTACCTGAAAGATGGGGAAATGTGTAGCTAGCGATGGACATTACTGTGAATAAAGCACTTTTGATGTTTCTCTTGAAATTATTGTGTTTTCTTTGATTACAAAATCCGCATTATTAACCGGTATACCTAGTATGTGTTACTCAGGATTTGTCTGTATTAATGTGGATTACAAAACCATTTAATGTGAGAGATGAAATTCTGATAAAATAATAAAATTTAGAAGTATATGAGTTTTTCTCTTTGTGTTAATAGGCAGGCAGTGGTTAAAGGTTCCCTTCCTCATCCTTTTGCCTTGACGTTATTTGAGGACACATTGTACTGGACTGACTGGAATACACACTCCATTTTGGCTTGCAACAAGTACACTGGCGAGGGTCTGCGTGAAATCCATTCTAACATCTTCTCTCCCATGGATATACATGCTTTCAGCCAACAGAGGCAGCCAAATGGTAAGTGGTTTTGATTTTTAAATTGCAAGTTGGAATAGCTTTGAAGCACTGTGATGTCTGGCGTTCTTGAGAAGCAGGAGGACATGGTAGCAGGGAGGAATTAAACAATAGGGAAAACATAAAAATATAATTCAGGTTAAACAATAGCCTAAACCTTTTGTAGGTTGATATCTATCACTACAGATGGCCTCAGCCCCTTGTTTGGGTTTAGAGTTATAGAGGTGGAGAAGAGGAAAATAAGAAATTGAGATAGCTCATGCACAAATGTATTTCTTGTTCATATTATTTCTCTCTAATGTGTGTTTGATGTTTCCTATGAGTGTGTTTAAAAACAAACTCTTCTTGAATGGAATCTTCTGTTAATCTAACTGGTAAATTTAAGTACCTCAGGTTGCTGAATAAAATACCTACAGAAACTTTTCAGAGCACACTCCCATCCCCTTTTATCTTAATTTTGCTTTTGTTTTTTTGGTCAACCTTTACAATGGTTTGGGCTGTGACTGCCTACAACAATTACTTACAAAGGGGAATAGAATTAGATTTAAAAGGAATTTGAGAATGTTAAATGTTTGGCAGTTGTGTATAAATAAATATTTGGCATGTGTCTGATTGTATTCCATAGCCAAAAATGAAGAGTTTTTAGATTATACATTGCTTTGTATTAGCTCCTTCCATTTAGGGGGAGATAGTGAAATTTTGAATTTGTTATATTGGAATCTTCTGATTATGAGTCCATAGAAATGTTTTTAAATGTATGTGTTGCTCTTTTGTAAAAAAGAAAATGTTTAATCACTTGTATGAATTTCTTATTCTCATGATTAGCCCTCAGGAAAGAATTTCCATGTGTGTTTTTTTGGTGTTTTTTTAATGGCACTGTTGGTTCTTTGTGTTTTACTAATTTGAGAATTTGCGTTTATCTATGATATTACTTTCCTTAATCTTTCATATTTTGTTGGCTTCTATCTTACTGATTTTTTTCTATGAATATTATTTAAATCTATTTTTTCATAGATTCTACAAATTCCCTTTTTTTAATCCATATGTATATCTTTTCCATGTTAATCTTTCCAAAGTTTTTTTTTTTTTTTTAACATTGGAATTACTTTTCTTGGTTATCAGTCCCCTCTGACAGTCTGTTCTCATTCTCTGTGCTCATTCAACTTTAGTTCTTATTAATCAACAGAAACCTTAATCTCCTGTTAGACTATTCACCTTATTTTCTTTCCCAATTACAGCGTCCAAGCTTTTATTTTTATGGTTTCACCACGCTTGAAATGTCTTCTTTCCTGTACTTCAAGGCTCCTGTCATGTCCTACATCCTCCATGAAGCTTTTTTTGGTTTTTTTAATCTCTAATGATTTATTTCCCATTTGACTCTATACTTTTTTACACAGTCTGTAATGTGCAAGATAGGCTTTAGTTTCATGGTTTTGTATTGTTTTCTAGTTTGTTAATTTTGGCTTGCCGACTAGATTGTAAAGCTCATTTAGGGTAGGGACCTCCTGCTTTATTTCTGTGTATTCCTCTTGGATACTGCATGCTAAATAACTTCTCGCTGATTAACTCCCTTCCTTGCAGATGTTCTAGTAGTCAAGCACCTGGATGGCATTTGGTAATAATTCGGTTTATCAGAGTTGTTCATGTTATGGTTGTTAACCTTTGTGTACCTAGAGTGAGAGAGGTCATCTATAATCATGGTATTAATCAGTGTGATTTATATTTGACAGCTACAAATCCATGTGGAATTGATAATGGTGGTTGTTCCCATTTGTGTTTGATGTCTCCAGTCAAGCCTTTTTATCAGTGTGCTTGCCCAACTGGGGTCAAACTCCTGGAGAATGGAAAAACTTGCAAAGATGGTAAGAATATGATCTCCAAGAAGGAAACATTTTTAATAGCAATTGGAATTCTTTATGATTTGTTTTATTTCTATATAATAAGCTCTATATAGTAGAGTGCTTCAGGAGACTCGTTACTTAATCTTAGCTTCATAATTGGTTAAATAACAGGAGTGTTTTGTGTTTTTTGGCCCTTTGCAAACTATTTTAAAAATTATTTTAGTATTTTTTTTACATGCTGTTTTTGAAAACAATTAGGTGCTATTTCTTTTCTCTATCAGCTCTTATAGTCATTTATGTCACAATTGATTCCTATGGAAATGAGTATTCTCATAAAACGTACATTTTTAACAGTAGGTAACACTTGTACATAAAGAATCTCTGTGCAAGAAAGATATGTTTATTAAACTTTTAACTGTAAAGACTGTCATGGGGTGGATAATATTTTCTGAAAAAGAATTGAATGATATTTTTTAATTGCCTTTTAATAACAGAAGTGCTTTCAGAAGAAGAAAAAGTTGCATATTTTATTGTTTAAAGCAACCTCTCTCTATACATAGCAACTACACTGCCTCTTATCCTTACTTTCTTAATTCTCTCTAGCAGTGAGTCTCAGCCGGTGTGCTGCAAGAATTTTTAAAACATGCAGTACATAACTATTTAGTCAGGGCAATGACCTCTTTTCCCTTAGATTGTCAAATTAAAAATGACAACAGCCAACACAACAGTAGCCGTTCAGTGTGAATGAGTCCAAATTAAATTTTTTGGTCAGATTGGCAAAAAATACATTTTTTGGTGTGCCGCAGAATTTTAGTAATTAATTTATGTGTGCCATGAGATGAAAAAAGTTAAAAATTGCTGCTCCATAGAGAGATGGCATGTTGGAGAGGTATACTCATCAGGACCATGGTCGGCAAACTGTGGCTCGCGAGCCACATGCAGCTCTTTGGCCCCTTGAGTGTGGCTCTTCCACAAAATACCACGGCCTGGGCCAATCTATTTTGAAGAAGTGACGTTAGAAGAAGTTTAAGTTTAAAAAATTTGGCTCTCAAAAGAAATTTCAATCGTTGTACTGTTGATATTTGGCTCTGTTGACTAATGAGTTTGCCGACCACTAAGGACATTTCAGGGGACTTCTGGTTTGGTAGAATACCAGTTCTTCTCTTTTTCTTCTTATTCTTCAATCTTACCCTTATGAATCACCATCTGGTTCTCTAGCCACCAGCAAGACCTGGTAAGAAGATTGTTATATTTAGCAGTGGCTTCTTTATCTAACTCTGAAAAGCAGAAGCCTTTATTTTCAGAGTGAGTTAGAGAGTTCCTGGCAGGGGGGTCAGGGAGTCAGAGAGATGGAATTGAGCCCGTGTACAGGATATTTGTCATGACTTGGCATTGATAAATTATCCTCATAGTCAAAGGTGAAGCTGGCTGACTCTTGTCAGACGGTTTCCATGGCAAACAGTAATTTGGTTTCAATTTAAAACAAAAGGTTTTTGTAATGTTGCTTTTTTGTTTAAAAATATGTAGCCTGACTTTAAAACAGGATTTATTTTAGCAATAGTGGTCTGTCTACTCCCTCAAAGCGTACATGTTTAACAACTATTTTGAAATTCAGATATATATTTGACCTATAGTAGCCTTAAGTTAACTATTCTGTTTGATCACCTTGCTTAAATTAACAGCTTCACTTTCTGTGACTTCTTTGTTTATAAAGTTTTGGGCTGACTCCTTTTGATAGAGCAAAGGCAGTAAATTTTGAAGTTATTCTTACTTGATGCCTGCTATGGCATTTAAGACAGAGTTCATTTACAATTAATTCTACATTCAAAAAGCTGATGCTGAGAGCTTTACTCTTGTCAGTTTAATGCCAGTATTTTCCTTTGCACTTACTGCTTTGGTTAGGAATCTTTTTTCACTCTTTTGGATGTCAATTTTCTTACTATCTTTATAGTTAGATGACTTTTTGCTAGTGATTTACCTGAACAATTACAAATATTCTCAGTCTCTGCTGTGTTTTTATTTAATACTAATTTGAGTTTAAAATATTTCATAATAAATTGGATTTAAAACTCAGTGAAATAAAAATTTGAAATTATTTCTAATGATGATAATAATAATATATTAGTTAATATTTATTGAGTACGTTTATGTTCAGTACATTCCTGAGTGCTCGCGTCAAGCCTGTGAGATACAGACAAAGTGACTAGGCTTAGAGAGATTGGATGTTTTGTCTAAGTTTGTATAGCTACTTGAATTCAGTTCTAGCAGATCCACAACTCTAACTTTTAACCACTGTTACATTTATCCGATTCCCTCTGTCTACTGTTGCTATTTCCTTCAGCCAGGCATTATCTTATAGTTATCTTTGTCCACAGCTTTACTGAGATATAATTTACATACCATAAAATTTAGCCATTTCAAGTGTACAGGTCAATGATTTTTAGTAAATTTACAGAGTTGTGCAACCATCACAATCCAATTTTAGAACATCCTCATCAATCACAAAAAGACCTTGTTCTAGATTTCCTTACCTTTTTAAAAGCATTAAAAAAATATATATATATATATATTCATTTATTTATTGTTTTCAGAGTAGAAGGGAGAGGGAGAGATAGAAACATCAATAATGAGAGAGAATCATTGATCGGCTGCCTCCTGCATGCCCCACAATGGGAATCAAGCCCACAACTTAGGCATATGTCCTGACCGCGAATGGAACTATGACCTCCTGGTTCATCGGTCAACCTTCACCACTGAGCCACGCCAGCATGGCAAAAGCATACTTTTTGAACAAAGGACCCATATCCTATCTCCTTCCTCCTTTAATATTCAGCTACTTAGCTTCTTAGTCACTACTTACTTAGTATTCATTATACCGTTAAGTAGTTCCCCCCCAGGGGCTGCATATAATGAATGAAACCAAAGTTCAGTTATTAAAGAGCTTCACCTCATAGTCAAGCTATTTCTATTTCACTGCATTACTTTTCATTTTCACCTTATGTAGATGCTAGTATCCTTTTATACTATGTGTCAATTCCTAAAGGAATTCTGTATTCTTTATTTAGAGTTGCTAAATTTTGCGTGTGGGTTTTAATTTTATTTTTTCCTTCTCATTTATTCTACTTTGTTCCAGGTGCCACTGAATTATTGCTTTTAGCCCGAAGGACAGACTTGAGACGCATTTCTTTGGATACACCAGACTTCACAGACATTGTTCTACAGTTAGAAGATATCCGTCATGCCATTGCTATAGATTATGATCCTGTGGAAGGCTATATCTACTGGACTGATGATGAAGTGAGGGCCATACGCCGCTCATTCATAGATGGATCTGGTAGTCAGTTTGTGGTCACTGCTCAGATTGCACATCCTGATGGTATTGCTGTTGACTGGGTTGCCCGAAATCTTTATTGGACAGACACTGGCACTGATCGAATAGAAGTAACAAGGCTCAATGGGACCATGAGGAAGATACTGATTTCGGAGGACTTAGAGGAACCCCGGGCTATTGTGTTAGATCCCATGGTTGGGTAAGAAGCTCTGCTAATAGAACATTTTTGTTTTCTATAGGTCCCTAAATATATTGATAAAAAAAATTTGATGTATGGTTTTCAATAAATGCCTTTCCATTTTTAGAATATAGTGATTGTAATAAAGTATCAAGTTAAAGAATTGCTAGTTTTTTCCCTTGAATGTTTTGAATACTTTTTTTTTCTAAATTAAGTCCATGGTTGCTGACTTTGGGTGTTGGCTGCAGATTTTGTCGAGGTTGCATCATGACCATGAAAAATGTGAAAAGAAATAGTTTTCAGAACTCTTTTTCTTTCCCTAGAAGATTTCATTTCATTTCATTTTCAGTACTTGTAGAATGATATGGTAAAAAACATATCTTATGTCATGTATTTTCAAATATATAAATGTCTCTATTTTTAAAACTTTGTCAGGCCATGCAGCTTGACTCCTAGTCTTTTTTATTTTTATTTTTTTACAGGAAGGAAGAAGTTACAAAGAGCATGCCCCCTCTTTTTTAAAAAAGTATATTTTTATCGATTTTAGAGAGGAAGGGAGAAGGATGGAGAGATAGAAACATGGATTAGAGAGACACACCGATTGGCTGCCTCCTGCACACCCCCTACTAGGGATTGAGCCTGGGCATGTGTCCTGACCAGGAATCATCTCTCGGACCTCTTGGTTCATGGGTTGATGCTCAACCACTTAGCCACACCAGCAGGGCTTATTTTTATTTTTGTGCCATAACATCCTGACCATAGTCCAGGGAAACAAAGCTTTCTACATGGTCACCAATGTTATTAGTTAACTATGAGATTCATTCTGAGGGCAAACATAGTGGCAAATCCTTACACTTCTGTATAGAGCCAATTAAACTTTCAAGGGCCAGAAGAATCACTTGGCACTACAGTGAGAGTTTTGAGAACTCTGTTTATTACTGGGGTAACCTGTTTGTGTCAGAAATGACAAGCCAGCAAGAAAAAGAGAGGGTTGTTCATGGGAAGGAGCACAAAATATTTTGAAAAAACATAACTAAATATGGAATCTCATTATTTACTAGAGGCCCGATGCACGAAATTTGTGCAAGAGTAGGCCTTCCTTCCCCTGGCTGCTGGCACCGGCTTCCCTCTGGCACCCGGGACCTGGGCTTCCCTCTGGCCGCAGGCAGGCACCCAGGCTTCCCTCGCAGCCCCAGCTTCGTCCGGAAAGACGTCCAGTCTAATTAGCATATTACACTTTTATTATTTTAGATTGGAAGGCATTTTTATTATCCATTCTAGAAAACACTTTTGATATGAAAATTCCCTTCAAGCTTATACACTGCTATTATAAATGTCTTAAACATACTCTTGGTATGTTTAAGGGCTATTTCTCCCCCTTCTATGGTATTGATTGATGACATCAGTGTGATATGACTGGTCAGTCTCATCTTAGGATATCTGAAAGCTACAGTTTATTATCTGTTTCTAGCTCATTTTTTTTGTGTACTTCTATAGGTACATGTATTGGACTGACTGGGGAGAAATCCCAAAAATTGAACGAGCAGCTCTGGATGGTTCTGACCGAGTAGTGTTGGTTAACACTTCTCTTGGTTGGCCAAATGGTTTAGCCTTGGATTATGATGAAGGCAAAATATACTGGGGAGATGCCAAAACAGACAAAATTGAGGTTTGTTCCTTGCTTTTCATTTTAGAACCAGTTTTATAATGGTTTTGAGTTATGGTAATTTGATGTATATATTCTTGCCTTTTGTCTGGGGTTCTAGAGATATCTTTTACAGAAATTTTACTCAACCTTTAGGATTCTAGGAATTAATGTATTTTCATGCACCTAACCCTAGGATATCTGAGTTATACTGCCATGAGAAATGGGTAGTCATCTCTTTCATATCACTTATGTGAATGATTTTCTTCATTATGGGTAAAAGCCACTGCCTAAATTTCCTAGGGAAAATTTCTGCACAAAATAAATGTTATATAAGATCTATACTGGAAAAGCTGGTAGTCATGTCAGGAAAACAGAGCCTATGTGTGTATATAGCCTTTTTGTTGTTAAATTGATTATGAGCTATGTGGGAGAAAGGTTAATTAACCAAAGCTTGGGAAAAATATTTACCAAACTAGAGGCTGGTGCACAAATTCATACATGGGTGGGGTTCCTCGGCCTGGCCAGCAATTGAGGCCGATCAGGGCCGTCTCTCCCACTCCTGATTGGGGTTGACGGGGGTGTGGGGGTGTGTGGGAGGGAGGAACCGCAGGAGGTTGGCTGGCCACAGGAGGTTGGCTATGGGAGTGCACTGACCACCAGGGGGCAGCTTCTGCATTGAACGTCTGCCCCCTGGTGGTCAGTGCGTTGTCATAGTGACTGGTTGACCGGTCATTCGGTTAACTGGTCGTAACCGTCGCTTAGGCTTTTATATATATAGATGATAGAATTAAATTGTAGTATCAGAATAGAATTATGGTGGAAACAACTAGTGATGAATATTTTTTCACAGTGTTTTGTAAATGGTTTATATCTTCAATATTGAGCATGAAGTCTAAATTTCACAGCTTTGAATTAAGCTGTGCTAGAAGTCTTATGGATTGCATATTTAAAACAGAGTTTTGATCATACTATTCCTTTGAGGAATGCATGACTTTCCATATAAAGAATGACTTTGAATGTCTCTTCAGAGCCACAGCAGGTATTTTCTAGTACATAGATAATTTAGGATCTAGAGTTGTTATTTCAGAAAGGTATTCTTAGGAGTTCCAGGGACTCTGAGAGAATAATGAATTGAAGGGCCTCTCTTCAGAATGGAAACTTGGAGTAGAAAAATCCCATCAGTATTCCCACCAGGCTCAAATACTGAAAACTGCATCTCTTATTCTTACAGCTGGTTTTCATTAATAGAAAATTTTTCGTAGATTTGACTATATAAATTTTCTCCCTGTTGTTAGTGTTTTATTGCCCCTCACCCCCTTTAAATCCAAGTTAGTGTTTCAATCTTTAGCAGCTGGAGTACAGTGCTAATGAGACAAAGGTTATGGGTTCACTTTTCAGACAGGCTATTAGCTTCACTTGGTTGGCCTGAATACAAATTGCACACCCATTCCCAACCAGTTCACAAGTGTGTATTGTTGATCACCTGTGGACTATCCATGATTGTATAGGTATTACTACTCTTAGAAAAAGTTTAAAGCTTATGTGTCTAAGAAGAATGTCTGTACATAAGGGAAGAGAACATAATTAAAGTATGGAAGGAAGAACACTTGATTTCTTATTTTGTAGGGATTTTTTTAATTCCATATTTGGTCTTACTTTTTTTTTAGTTTTCCCAGTTCAGGTCACTTTTAGCACTTCAGATATAGAAATTTATTCAAAATCACAAATAGTTTAGGAGGGATTCACGTAAAGAAATGAGAATTTATGGAGGTTCTAAGTTCTAGTGTTTAAGAATAAAAATGAAGCCCAGCTGGCGTAGCTCAGTGATTGAGCCTTGACCTATGAACCTGGAGGCCACGGTTCAATTCCCAGTCAGGGCACATGCCTGTGTTGCAGGCTTGGTCCCCTGTGTGGGGCATGCAGGAGGCAGCCAACCAATTCTCTCATCATTGATGTTTCTCTCTCTCTTCCTCTCCCTTCCTCTCTGAAATCAATAAAAAAAAACATATATTTTTAAAAAAGAATAAAAACGAATACACATTACATAACACTATGTAATACTGATTAAATGAGAATTATTTTCTTAGTTTGCTGTACTCCAGTAGATCTTAAAATTAGTATTTATTCTGATCTCTCTGTTCTGTTGTCCTGTGCTATCCATTGTATACAGGTGTTACACGGTGGTGTTATTTGCTCCCTCACTTACTTCTCCCTTGAGTGGTACCAACATTTTTAAACCTGACTTTTAGATCTGTTTCTCTTCTTCCAGGTTTGCTAGAACACAGCTGCTATTTGTCTTTGTCCTCTTTTTGACAGGTTATTTGGGGTTAATTGTACATCTAACTTCCACCAAATTATATACACACATACCTCTCCTTATTCTTTTCCCCTGGAGAGTCTGATGAAGTTTCCCTAATTGAGCATCAGTGCTTTTGTCATTTTCTTTTCACAGACACATTTGGGAAATAAAGAGCTGGTGTTGTTATTTATTCTCTTCTTAATTTAGGATGATGTGTAAAATTGCTGATAGATGGCAAACTAAGGAAAGAGCGTAGCTCTTTACCTAAATTAATCTTACATAATTGGGGGAGAAAAATGTTAGTTTCCCTGAGACTAGTAGTGATCATAGGAGCAATTGCCACCACTGGCTTTTCATCTTGCCTTACTGAATAGTAGGTGGATTATAGTGAACTTGAAAACTTCTGAAAAGATACATAATTTTTAAAATGCTTCTTTTTCTAGAAGGTTATTTGTTAGCCTTTGCTATGTAGCAGCTGATCCTAAGTACTGACCTGACCCTAGTCTAGGTCACATGCTCTCCTCTAGACCCATTCTTTTAAGAAAGCTTCCTAACTTTTGTCATGCCCAAGAGTGAAAGCTGCTTTTTCCCTGGGTCAATAAGAAAATATCAAATTATGGATTTAATAGCCGTGGTTGTTTTTTTTTCTGGAAGACTTAAGAGTTTTCTTAGGATCAAACTGCCCTTTATGTGTTTATAGTACATTTGGGAAGAGAAGATAGTTGTTTGGTAAATTATTATGTAGCATTGTAAGGCATAGTAAATCTTGTGTTTCAAGTGGATCTTATGGGAAAAGCTCAGAATGTACATTTGCTATTTGCTCCCTCAGTGGAGATTCTTTAGGTTGGATTCTTACTCCCTTTTTTGTAAGGGGCGATATAACCAAATGTTAGATATATTGGGGCACTGGGTCTAAGGATTAGGGAAACCAGAGAAAAGTAATGGGCAGCTCTGGGTTTCAGATTTGATTTTTATTATACAGAGTTGCAGAAAGAATAAATAGGTTTATCTGAGGTTTATAACCACTTCTGCAGAGAGGGATGGGGGACACAAGGAATTGCTAATGATGTCAAACTTTTTGAAAGACAGTCATAATATTGGCCTGTGCTTTAATATAAGAATGTATCTGTGAGGATATGTCTGATTTCCTTACTTGTCACCTGAGAGTGAGCACTTATCTGTAGGTGTCAGTTAAAAGGTACATGCTGGTACTTGTTTATGCTGCTTCATTATGCTAATTTTTAATTGCCTTTTATGAACAAGCTTCTGGTTTACTTGTCTGCACTGGATTTCCCCACCTCTACTCCACCCAAGTGTTAATATAGTGTTTTGGGGCTTCCTGATAATAAATATTAAAGCATGTGCAGAACGGATCATTTCTATTTTTTTGATAGAGGCAACTTGAAATAAGCCTCTATTTCTGCTTTATGAGATCCTGCAGTAGGCAGAAACATGTTGTGTCTTAACAACATTCTCATTGTTCTTGGTCAGGTTTCACTGCCAAAAACATCTGTTGCACTGAGGGCCTGCAATACTGCTTACCAATAGCAAAGACATACCATTGATAATTTATAAGTTTAAAGCATTTTCTTTGCCATTATATAAAGTTAAGACTGTATCGTTTACCTTGTATTTTCTTTGGGATGCTTTTCTCAATACCTTCCAATTTAACTGATTGACAAAATTAATGGTGTTTTGTATTACTGGTTTAATTGAAAATAATACTAAATAATAGCTAAATTTGTCTTACAATTTCTCATTATATGCTTTTTATTTCATTTCCCTCTCCTCTCCCACTTTTGTTTCTGAGCTTTGGCTGACAAATGAAGTAACACCTACTAGTTATAGGTAAAAACAGAGACTCTTTCTTGTCTACATTAAGGGCATGTAGATTTGTTTTGAATCTCTCTCATTGTAAATTTCCCTACTTTAGAGAATACAGTGTCCATAAGTAATTTTATCCAAATCTAATTATATATGGTACAACTTCGTTGGGAAACAGAAATGGAGATTATTAGAACCTTGAGTACCAAGAAATTTTAAATAAAGAGGGTATTATTGTGTAGGATTTGTGCTGAAAACTTGGCATTTGGTGAATGTTTTATTTCATATTCTAAGGCTGAAATTGCAGGGCTACATTTTCCTCTCATGACAATTTCCTCTATTTTATCAATACCCTAATAAGGAAATTTGTTTCCCAAGTATTCGTATTTCTTTTTAAAGTAATTTCTTTGTCTGGCATCTTTAGCCTGTGTATTGTGAAAGTCTGTTAAAACACACAAGGTCCCATTTATGATGATTTTTCTATTGTTTGTTTCTAAGATTATTCCTCCTTAAGAATTTTTAGTACTACTAGCGGCCCAGTGCACGAATTCGTGCACCTTGAAAGGAACTGTGGGCTGCAAGGCTGCGGTAGGCACAGGGGTGGGTCTCGGCCCATCCTCTGTGCCCCCGCCCGGCCCCTCCCGCCGTGGCCCCTGGTTCCCTGTCTGCTGGCAGCCCCGTCCTCGCTGCCTCCATGCACTGACTGGACCGGCCCTGCTCGCACCCACTGACAGTGCAGAGTGATTGGGGCTGGCGCCAGCAGCGGGTACAGAGTACAGGCAGTCCTTGGGGCCAGCGCCGTCAGCGTGTGCGAGTGGTGCCTGCTGCCCCAATCGCCCCTTAGGAGAAGGGGAAGGTGGAGAAGCCCTCAGGGGCGATCAGGGCCGGCAGCTACTGCTTGTACCCGCTGATGGTGCCTGGTGATTGGGACCGGCACAGGGCACTGGCAGTGGGTGCGAGTGGCGGCTCTGGTGCTGGCAGCAGATGCAAGCGCCAGGCAGGACCACAGCATGCAGGAGCAAAGAATTTTCAGTCCAGATGACGGTGACTGGCGCCCTGCCTT
Organism: Eptesicus fuscus; assembly: GCF_027574615.1. Classification (NCBI taxonomy): domain Eukaryota; kingdom Metazoa; phylum Chordata; class Mammalia; order Chiroptera; family Vespertilionidae; genus Eptesicus; species Eptesicus fuscus. The sequence continues at coordinate 84,098,130 of NC_072479.1, forward strand.
GGTCTGGTGCCCCTGCTCACCTGCTCCACCTTCCTGCCATGGCAAACGCCGCCATGTTCCATACACGCCCCCTGGTGGTCAGTGCTAGTTATAGTGACCGGTTGTTCGGTTGTTCCGCTGTTCGGTCTATTTGCATATTAGCCTGCCTTTTATTATATAGGATAATCATCTGTTGTTGAGATAAAGCTCTTCTGATTATATGACAGGTACCATTAAGTACTTTCTTTTGAATCTGCTAATTTATAACATTCAGTGTTACTTAAAATAGATTATATTATACATTCAGTTTTAGATACTCAAATTAATGAACTTAAATGCCTGAATCTTTGCCCATTCCTATTCCTTTACCACACTATGTGTATGTATGTGAATGTATATTTTCCCCAACCTCTTCTTGACCTACAATAATAGAAGATAAACTCCACCATTAGATTCCTCAGCTCAATAGAATACAGGCAGTCCTTGGGTTATGTCGGACTCGACGTACGTCGTTTTGTGGTTACGTCACCATCTCCCATTTATTTATAAAAAAAAAAAAATTCTGTCATTTCGATGTATGTACATATGTGCTTTATGTTTTTTTTTTATTTATTTACCACAAGTAAAGGTCAGGAATTGTTCTTTCTTTTAAATTTTTTTTACTGTTTCACTTCATTACTGCTGTGTATGTGCTCCATGTAAGTGACGTAGGTACTTACGTAGGTGGGTTCCGACTTATGGTGAAAATCGCGTACATCACGCGCCATAGGAACCTATCTCTGACGTAACCCGAGGACCTACTGTACCTGGATTTTGGGCCTGTATTCATTGAATTGTAAACATGGTACCACCCTATTATATCATTTTGCATTTTTTGGGGGTATATCTTATGATAATATATTTTTAAACTCCTATTTGAAAGTTTCCTATTCAAGTACAATTCTAGCAACATTATTTAAGTTGTTATAGTCTGCAGCAGCCGAAGTAGTATGTCATTCAATCATATGCTCTGTTGTCTCATTATCTACTCAACTTTGGCTCTAAAAAAAATGATTGCATGTATAAATTAGAGAATCGTCCTTGATGATAAGTATAATCGTGCTTTCCTGAACTGCTACAACAAACCCTAGAGCCTCACCAATCAGGAGGCTTTGCCTCACTTAAGAGTTAGTATAGTTATATTTATGTAAATTAGGATAAGCTGATATCTGTTGGTACTTAGAAAGCATTTTTAGTGACCAAGTTTGAACTTGCCCTTGTATCATTTTTTAAATATTCTGCTTTTGTACTTTTTCTTCTCATATTTTAGTGTAAAACCATTTAATATGTGTGCAGGTATTTTTAGTTTCAATCTGAAATGTTTAACACCGCTGTTTGAAGCTTGCCAAACTTGTAAATGTTTTTTATTAATGGAGTCGATGTCAGACATTCCTTTTTGGGAGATTATTTCTCTATAAGTGGGAAACTATTTTACTTTCAAAGGGGTCATAGAATTTCATTTTTATTGTTTTTAGAAGGTTTGGAAAGGGTAGGCAGTCAGATAATGGCAAGACCACAGTTTTGGAACTTCATGGGAAGGAATTTATAAAACATTGAGCAGTTAACAGTGACAGGTATTTTAACTCTTTGATTTGATTTAAAGTTATCACCAGCTATTTAAAGATTCTGTGTAATAGTATTTCTATAGTTATCTATAATGAACAAAGGATTCTCTTTTGTTTTGTTGCATTTTAAATATAGTTTACAATTTAAAAATTTAAACCTCCTAAGAATCTTATCATGTAGGCCCTATCATTATTTTTATTTTTTATTTTTGGTGAACTCCTATTAGATTTTCCAAACTCTTCATTCATTTTACTGTAATTTGTTTTTTTGTTAGATTTGATCTGAAATAAACTAAATCTCAGAGAAGGATTAGAATTCCTTTTGTTGTACTGAGATTTTTAATACACTGGTGTTTGTTTAGTATTTCACTTATAATTTTGAGCTTCTGAAATCTGCCAAGACTTTGTAAGTAGGAAGAAGTTAGAGGCTTATGCAATTAATATATTACCTGTTCAAAGTTTTTGCTTTTGTTGTTCATTTTTTAAAAAATTATTTTGGATTAACAAATGACTTGGCTTTTATATTTGGCATTGAGAATTTTAATATTGCTTTTGTGTGTGTTTTTTTTTAAGTATAGTGGTGTTCTTAAAATATGTCAAAACCCCTTCTGTGCCATAATAGATTTTATTAGTTTACAGAGATCAGTAAGTAAACAGTGTTTCATGGGTTTTCAAAGTGTTGTTGTCTTTCAATAAAATAAAGCTGTTTTCAGGTCTTGTAAAATTAGCTATGGTTTTTAGATAGTATGATATACTCACACAAATATGTTTTCTTTCTAGCCAGGTTTCTCTTCCTAAAATTCAGCAGTGCTTGGTGCTTTTTCCTTAGTTAGCATCTTTTGTTTGCCCAAAGTCATACAGCTTTCTGTCTAGGTAAAAAGGAATGGAATTCAAGTTTCCTGACTCCTAATATAGTACTTTTTGTGTTGTGCTCTGTTAGTCTTCTTTATACTATTCATTTTGAAGTAATTTCAGACTTATAAAAAACTGGCAAGAATAAAATCTTCCACCCACCTTTATTTTACAGACTCATGGAACAATGATCAACATCAGGAAGTTAACATTGATACCATTCCATTACATTTATCAATTGGAATTCTATAAGAAAGTGCTATCCCCTCGCCTCTGTTTACTCAATTATTTGAATATATCAGTGTGGACTTATCAATGTTTATTTTATTCTATAGGTTAAATCCATTATTATCATTATATTATTGTAAAATTTGTACCAGAATTATCGTTAGAAGCACCTTCAAGTTGATTCCTGTGTCCTTTTCACATGCTTTTATCTTTATCTTTTTAAATTGTGGTAAAAAATAGGTAACATAAAACATACCCTCTTAACCATTTTTAAGTGTACAATACAGTAGTGTTAGTTATATACACATTGTTGTGCAACAAGATCTCCAGAAATTTTTTTCTCTTGCAAACTGAATGGTTTTAAAATATGTGGTATATACATACAATGGAATTCTATTGCGGCTACAGTCAACATGGGTGTGCAAATATCTCTTGAGATCCTGTTTTCACTTCTTGTGGATATATACCCAGAAATGGGGATTGCTGGATCATATGGTAATTCTATTTCTAAATTTTTAAGGAGCTTCCATCATTTTTAAAGCAGTTTCTGAAACAACTATATATTCCAGCTTAATCTTATTTCCCTTGCCTCACAGCCGTGGTGGAATCAGTTGTTGCTTCAAGGAGACATGATTCTTTTTAATGAAGGAATAGTATTTAAAAACACACACACAATATCTGGGCATAAGGCATGCTCGATGGTACTGTTATAATTTACCTTTTAATACTAAGCTGTTACAATGGATTTTTTTCTATTCAGAGGCCAAATGGTATTTATTTTAACTATAGAGTACTTGAAAAGAATGAGTGGAAAGGGGTTAGTTTTCCCATTAAGCTTTGTCGAAGGCTCCAGGACAATGGGGTTCTCAGAAATGTCTTGTGAAGCAATCCTATATAATAAAAGGCTAATATGCAAATAGATCGAATGGTGGAACTACTGAACGACCTGTTGCTATGACGTGCGCTGACCACCAGGGTGTGTGTGCAGAATATGGCAGGCTTCAGGCGTGGTGGGATGGTGGAGCAGGAGAGCGGGGGCACGAGACCAAGGTGGGGCGCCGGTCACTGTCATTGGGGCGAACCTCTGGTGGTTACTGAAAATTCTTTGCTCCCGCACGCCATGGTCCCGCGTGGCGCTTGCACATGCTGCTGGCGCTGGAGCTGCTGCTCGCACCCACTGCTGGCACCCAGTGTCAGGCTCTGTCAGTGGGTGCAAGCAGCGGCTGCCAGTCCTGATCGCCCCTGAGGGCTTCTCCACCTCCCTCTGCTCCTGAGGGGCGAGTGGGGCTGGCGCCATCAGTGCGTGGGAGGGGTGGCAGCGGGAGCAGGGCTGCCAGCAGAGGGGGGATCGGGGGCCATGGCAGGAGGGGCCTGGTGGGGACGTGGAGGATGGGCTGAGACCCACCCTGTGCCCACCGCAGCCTCGTGGCCCACAGTTCCTTTCAAGGTGCACAAATTCGTGCACTGAGCCCCTAGTTCAGTATAATTGACTAAGGTGAATTGCTGTTTACTATAATGCCTTCTTCTGAAAATCTGTTCTCAATTTTATAGTTTTCCTGTGCAATTCAGGTTTTAGAAAGCTTTGGTGACAATAGCAATTCTTAGCTCCCTCTGTAAAAGAACTTAGTAACTGCAAATGTTTAATATTCTAAGCATGACTTCTTGAAAAAAATATAAAATGAGCCGAAACCGGTTTGGCTCAGTGGATAGAGCATCGGCCTGCGGACTCAAGGGTCCCGGGTTTGATTCCGGTCAAGGGCATGTACCTTGGTTGCGGGCACATCCCAAGTGGGGGGTGTGCAGGAGGCAGCTGATCGATGTTTCTCTCTCATGTTTCTGACTCTCTATCCCTCTCTCTTCCTCTCTGTAAAAAATCAATAAAATATATTTTAAAAAAAGAAAGAAAAAATATAAAACGATCTAGTGCAACTATGCTACTTTCCCTCCATATTAATAATCACTTGTATTTACTCAGGCATTATATGTTTTGAACCAGGTTAAAAGGCTATAAATGCAGCCCTGTCATTGCCCTTCCTGCTCTTTTAAAACAGGTGCATGGCATCCCCTTACTTCCCCTACTTGGTCCAAAGCATTTCTCTTTACTTGTCACCCCTGAGAGATTCTGCACGACTGAATGTTATTTCTATGGGTATATATTTTATTTTTTAAGTGCCATTTCTGTTAAATTATATTTTATGTCCTATGAAGTGTATCAATCAACCCCCAATATCTATTTGTCTGTCTTATAACTTCTAATTCACTCCTTGTTTTGGATATTGCCTGGAACATTAGAAGAGGAATAGTTCCTTGTGAGCATAATTTTAGTTTCTCTTTTAGAACTGCATAGCATTCCCACTCCAATTCATTTTATGATAGGTGCCTAGTTGTCCTATTGTCATCTATTTTAAACGTGCCTAGTTTAAGTAAAGTGGCATAGCAGCAACTTGGGTAGTAGACTGGCTGCATTCCAAGAGTTCATGGGTAATCCTGTCTTGACATTGAATGAACTGATGAAACTGCTCCAAAAACCGGATGTGATGTTTATAGAAGGTTTGCTATTACCTCCTCTCTGTGGAGATAGTGTTCTGGTTAACTCACATCTGTTTCCTGTTGTAGCCCACATTCTCAGTGTGGTTTGGGAATATTTGAGAATGCCTCAGAATGTTAAATCTATACCACAATGTGGTTGAAGCAGCTGAAACCACTGGAGACTCTGGTTCATATTTGGAGGAAGATTTTAGAGGTGACAGAAGCCTAATTTCAGTTTAGCTAATTTACCACTCTGAGGTAATACAGAGAAGCACACCCTCAAGAGTTGCCAGAAGATTTAAGTAGGGTTGGCTCGACTATTAAAGCATAAGGGTAATCTTTTGGAATCACCTAAAATGGTTCACTTGTTCTAGATTCAGAATGTACAAGCAAGCTTTTATCAGGAATTGTATTGTTATTTTAGACATAAGGGGCTTAAAACCACATATACAAACCTAGTAACCTGTCCCAAACTGTGACTAGTTGGCTATGAGAAATGTAAGAGTGATTTTCTTTGAGACAAAGCAGCATGTTCTTGTTTGTTGCTTCTGCCCCGTAGAAAGAGATTGTGTGGTTGGTAAAAGAAAAATATTTAGGGGAGAAGCCAATTTTCTAATAAAAGTGTGAACGCTGAACAAATAATTAAAAGAGGTTTCAGAAAGTAAGCATTGGACTCTATACAAAGGGAAATAATATTGTTCTTTAGATGTATGGTCTCAAAATCAGATTTTATTTAAGCTGTTGATCCTTTAATCTCTTCAGAGCATTCTTATAATTTCTTTTCACATCATATAAAAAGTAATAGCATTTATTAATAACAGTCCTTCCCGTCTTCCTCCTTTGCTGACCCCTCCTCCTTTGGACTTGCACCTTACCTTTATTTTGTTTTATTATTATGGAAAATTTCAAACATACAGCAAAACAGAGTAAAGAGTCTCATGAACCACCCACCCTCAACCATTATCAGTACATGATCAATCTAGAATGCTCTAAATGGGAGAACCAAGGAGATGACAGATAAGGATTCTCTTACTGACACAACTATGGTTTTAACACTTCTATTTTTAGAGAACCTAAAAGAAATGAAAGAATCCGGCCTTTGTCCTTGCTCTTATAAACCTCAGCTAGTGCTTTGAAATGTAAACTTGCAAATTTGATAAAATATTTTTTTAAAAGGTGGAGTTTTTTGTTTTTTTTCATCAGAAATTGTTGTTGTTTTTAAAGTAATTTTAACCCATATTAAAATTAAGTATAGTATAGCTGAGGAGAAAGGAAAGACCAAATGAAAGACAACCCTGAAAGTGGCAGGTGTGAGAGGGGACAGAGATCTAATCTAAATATATTTTGGATATGTTGGATTTGTTAAATACATTATTAAAATTAATTTTAGCTGTTCCTTTTAATGTTTTAAAATCTGGCTACCACCAAATTTAAAATTACACACTCGACTCACATTTGTGGCTTGTATTATTTTTCTCTTGGACAATACTGTTCTAGACTCAACCCTGTTGTAAAAACATGACCAGCTGGCATGGTTCAGGAGTTGAGCATCAACCTATGAACCAGGAGGTCACAGTTCCATGCCCCGGATTGCGGCCTTGATCCCCAGTATGGGGCGTGCAGAAGGCAGCCAATCAGTGATTCTCTCTCATTGATGTTTCTCTCTCTCTCTCCCCCTTCTCCCTTTCTTTCTGAAATCAGTGAAAATAAATAAAATAAATAAAAAACCCGAAAGGACAGCAGACAAGAATAGAAAGATAGGGAATTAAAGGAAACAGTGTGCTTATAAAGTTACATTTATAAAATCTTTAGTACATTTTAATTACATTGTTTAATTTGAAATAGATATGCTAATATCTAGCTTTCCTGTGAGTTTCATTTATGTTCTCCCTAAACACTCCCCCTCCCCAAGACTTATAATTTGCTTTTAAAGTGAAAGAACAGGGATAGCTGGAAGGGACTAATGCTCTAAGTGGGTAAAGCTGCAGAATCCTTAGTGGTGGCTTTTAGGGAGCTGAATTTAAGTTCTTGGCCATTGTGCTAGTCTGAAGATCTTCATTACCATTTGTTGTTTTTCTTCCAGATGTTGCTAAAAACCTTACTAAGCCCTTTGCTCTTTTCTTCTTCTCAGAGACCCATGTTTGCACTTAGCAGAGCATCAACACTGATCTAAACGCCAGTTTTGTCAAGGGACTGGAGTGAAGATCAGTCAAGCATTTCTGATCTACAGTTATGTGCAATTCTGAAATCCAAAAACCTCTCAAAACTAAACATTAGTTTTTGTTAATTCAGTTTTTGGAGAACCTGACCTGAAGCAATATAAGACTACAGTATTTGTAGCCTTTATTTATCTCCCTTTGTAGAAATATTTATATGTTGGCAATGAACTGCTGCCCTGAACCCAGGAAGAGGGGATATATGCACATTGTGGTAACTTCCTTAAAACCAAAAAGGTCTGAATTCTAAAATATTGCTGGCCCCAAGACTTAGGTAAAGGATTTAGGACTTCTTTTACCATTTCACAGAATTGAAAATATTTTATTAACCATAATTTTATATTTAAGATACTTATCTTTAGCACAAATAGTCTGAACACAATGACAGAAGTAAGTGAGGTCTTCCTGAAATACAGCTTTGTTATGTCACTCTCCTGAAAGTGCTTCCAGAAGTTTCTTGTTTTCTATAACTCTCCTTATCCTGGAATTTTACACCTACCACAGGGTGGTGTCTGCCTGGTGATGTCTTCTTTAAGTACCTTTTGAATTCTTTCTGCTTCAAATAGTTTCTTTCAAAGTTCAAACAAAGCATCATTAACTCTGTGTCTTGACATGTGCTATTTCTCTTATTCTCTTATTTCTCCTTTTTCTCTTGAATTCTTCAAGGTGGATTTAAATTCCTACTGTTTTCTAAAGTTTCTCTTGATTAGCTATAGACTAGAGAAGATTTATGTATATGTATGTGTATATGTATATATGTTTTAATGTAAATATAATTTACCTCTACAACTAGATAGTAATTCCTAAGCTAGAAAAAATCCTGTTATAAATTTCTTAGCATTCATCATAATTTCATTCATGGTGATTTGAATTTATTAGATATGTTTATTAATGTTGTTTGATTTTGTGGGGGAGTACAGTGAGGGTCTGGTAGAGCAGCAGACATATGTTCTGATGATACTATCAGACTATTCTTTTTTGTTTCCTGTTTTAGTTTTGGTTGCATAAGCAAACAGTAAAAATGGGGGGTTAGAAATGGGAGTAAGGACCTGTTGTTTTCTACTAGTTGCCATAATATATAAAAGTCTGTATTACATATATTCTTCAGTTTAACATTGTGGTGTTTTGGTCTTTTATTTCCACGTACTCTTTTATATTTATACTAGAGGCCCGATGTATGAATTTGTGCACCAGTGGGGTCCCTTAGCCTGGCCTGCGGAATTGGGCTGAAACTGGCTCTCTGACATCCCTTGAGGGGTCCCAGATTGCGAGAGGGCTCAGGCCAGGCCAAGGGACCCCTCCGGTGCACAATTGGGGCAGGGAAGGGATGCGGAAGGTTGGCCAGCCGGGGAGGGACTGCGGGAGGGCTGCAGGGCCTGTCTCACGCAGTCCTGGTCGGCTGGACTCCAGCAGCAAGCTAACCTACCAGTCTGAGCGCCTGCCCCCTGGTGGTCAGTGCACGTCATAGCAAGCAGTTGAGCGGCCTTAGCATATTATTAGCATATTACACTTTGATTGGTTGAATGACCGACCGGATGATCTGACACTTAGCATATTAGGCTTTTATTATATAGGATATTAATTTTTGTTTTGAAGCGTTATATTTTATAAATTATATGTAGCCATTTAAATATAGCTGTTTACATTAAAGGACTGAATGAAACATTTCACTAAAATAATTTTAAAAGGCAAGAACCAGCATTTATTGAGCATCTAGTACATACCTGGTATTGTGCTATATTTCTTGAATCTTTTTATTTTAAATTTTATTTTGTTTAATTTTTTAAATCTTTATTGTTCAGATTATTACAGGTGTTCCTCTTTTTTCCCCCCCCCCATAGCTCCCCTCCACCTGATTCCCCACCCCATCCCACCCCACCCCATGCCCTTACCCCCCGCCACTGTCTTCATCCATAGGTGTAAGATTTTTGTCCAATCTCTTCCCGCACCCCTCACACCCTCTTCCCCTTGAGAATTGTCAGTCCACTCCCTTTCTATGTCCCTGATTCTATTATATTCATCAGACCATTCTGTTCATCAGATTTTTTATTCACTTGATTTTTAGATTCATTTGTTGGTAGGTATGTATTTGATGTCATTTTGTTGTTCATAATTTTTATCTTTACCTTTTTCTTCTTCTTCCTCTTCTTAAAGAATACCCTTCAGCATTTCATGTAATCCTGGTTTGGTGGTGATGAACTCCTTTAGCTTTTTCTTGTCTGTGAAGCTCTTTATCTGACCTTCAATTCTGAATGATAGCTTTGCTGGGTAGAGTAATCTTGGTTATAGGTTCTTGCTGTTCATCACTTTGAATATTTCTTGCCACTCCCTTCTGGCCTGCATAGTTTCTGTTGAGAAATCAGCTGACAGTCGTATGAGTACTCCCTTGTAGGTAACTAACTGTTTTTCTCTTGCTTCTTTCAAGATTCTCTCTTTGTCTTTTGTCCTTGGCATTTTAATTACGATGTGTCTTGGTGTGGTCCTCTTTGGATTCCTCTTGTTTGGGGTTCTGTGCACTTCCTGAACTTGTAAGTCTATTTCTTTCACCAGGTAGGGAAAGTTTTCAGTCATTATTTCTTCTAATAGGTTTTCAATATTTTGCTCTCTCTCTTCTTCTGACACCCCAAAAATTCGGATGTTGGTACGCTTAAAGTTGTCCCAGAGGCTCCTTACACTATCTTCATATTTTTGGATTCTTTTTTCTTTTTGTTTTTCTGGTTGGGTGTTTTTTGTTTCCTCATATTTCAGATCTTTGGTTTGATTCTTGGGGTACGTTGATCTACAGTTGAGTTTCTGTATATTCTTTATTTCAGACAGTGTATGCTTAATTTCTGACTGGTCCTTTTTCATTTATTTTGGCATTCTCATTAAGGTCCTTGAAGGTCTCACTAAGCTCCTCGGAGGTCTCATCAAGTTTCTCAGCGGTTTTTAGAATATTCTTGAGTAACCTTATAAATGTGGTTTTGAACTCTATGTCGTCCAGTAGTTTGCTTTCCTCCATTTCTTTCATTCGTGACATGTTTCTTTGTCTCCACATTTTGGCTGCTTCCCTGTGTTGATGGAGTGGCTTTGTGTGGTAGGTGACCCATAGGGGCCAGTAGCTCAGCCTTCCCAATCACCTGAGGTGGATGCTCTTGGTACACCCCTTTGTGGGCTTAGTGCAAAGTCTTGGTGTAGTTAAGCCTTGATATCTGTTGGTACACTGGGAGGAATTGACCTCCAGGCCAATTGGCTGTGAGGACCCGCTGTTTCTATAATGGAAGAACTGCTGCGCTGGAGACACGCTTATGGTGCAGGACTTGTTTCAGTAGGGCTTTGGTGCTCACTGAGTCTGCCTTTTGAATGTGTCACTTATGGATGTGAGGAGTTGAAATCTGGTGTCTCACACTGACCACTAGGTACACTGGCTTCTGGATCTCCAATGGGGTGCAGGTCAGCTACTGTCTGAGGCCACCCAGCAGGAGCTACAGCGAGACCTACAGTTTTCTCCTCTTTGCTTGGGGTTTGGAGGTTTTGGAGCTGTCTGACCAGGGCTGCAAGTTTGCTAGTTTAAGCTGTGATAGGGCAGGCCATTCATATGCAAAAGCTGCTGTTTGGAGCTTGGGTGGGTTTGTAGGTTGTGCGGGGCGGGGTCTCAGGGCGTCACTAGGCTAGGGCGTGGCAAACAGTGATGGCTGCCAGCCAGCCGTCTCTGCGTCTCAGACCGTGTCCCCGCGTCCCGTGCCCTGCACCCCAGCACAGTAAACAATTATTCCTGCACGCAGCTCTGCAAGCAAGCCACCCTCACTTTCTGACCCAATGGCAGATAGTCCAGCTTCTCCCCGTAGGAGTTTGGGTCCCCTGCGTCTCCCCAGAAACTGGATTTCAGAGTAATCGGGAGCTTGTCTCCCTTCGGGTTGAAAAAAGCAACGCCCGCTGCCAGCCCGGATCGCGCGCTTCTGTACCTCAGCTTTTCAGCGCTTGTACACGTCTCAGTGCTCTTTTCTCTTTCCTTCTAGTTGTAGAACTTCCACCCAGCCAGCTTTCCCGTGGTTCTGGGTGATAGATGCTTTGTCTTTTAGTTGTAGTTTTGAAATTGTTGTGCGAGGCAGCAGTTTAGGTGTTTACCTACGCCGCCATCTTGGATCCTCCTCTATTTCTTGAATCTTTAATTCTGTTCTGTTTTACATGTGAGAAACTGGCTAAAGGTACCCAGTGAGTATAGAGCTTATATTTGAAATGCAAATCTATCTGATTCTGTCAGAATATTGTTTGCTAATCTTGAGAGGTTTCTTTTTAGAGCAGAAGAATGTATGGTAACTGCTAAATAGAAGAGGCTTAATTATGTAAACTAAAACAATCTTTTGGAATTGTGCTTTTATTCTTTTTCAATTTTTTTTTCATTATCCAAACTCATACTTAATCAGCAATCTTACGTTTAAGTTGTTCTTTCTTAGAATGAACTAACAAAAATGTTGTAGGATGACATAGCTAAAAGAGAAGAGTTGGTTGGTCCTGTAATATTTTTGAAGTAGAAATTTACATTTTATTTTTAAAAAGTTTAGCATAAAGCATCTAATTCAGAATTAGGCATTTAGAACAGTAAATCTTAATTGGAAGGCCAATATTTGGATATAGTAAAGCAATATTAGTATTAATTTATTAAATGAAAGAATGCATATTAATTGATTTAAGATAATACTGAATGAAACTAGGAATAAAATTAAATCAGATATGTTTTATGTACCATAAACTTGGAAAAAAGTAGTGTTTTAGAGTTTTAAGTACAGAATACTTAGCACTCAGTATTAGATGCTCTCTGATAAGAATGATGAACTCCTAATGGAGAACATAGGTTCACTGTTAAGTATGTGGCATTTAGATGCAGTAGCAGTGTATTTTCTGGGAGATGGGAATTTTGCAGGAGAAACTGGTGAGACCTTAGACTGCAACTTTACATATTTGTAGTTTTTCTACATGAGGTAATAGCAGAAACCTTTAGACTTGATGGGCTTTTTTAAGGGTATTTATAGATAAAGAAGAACTCAAGAAATCTTGGGAAATATCCATCCAGATTTGAAAAAGGAAGGAGGAACCAGTAAAATAAAGAGATAAAAAAGTAGTCCTGGTTATAGAAAGAGAAATAAGATCATATTGTGCCATGCTCATCAAGAGTAGAGTTTTAGTGGGTGGTTAAGGTTGTAAAATGTTAAAAAGAGGCAAAGAGCCCAAGAACTGAGAAAGCAAGGAAGCAGTCATTGACTGTTTTCAGTAGAGTTATTTAATCTGAAGCATAGATTGGAAGCCATTTATTGGGAGTTAAGGGAATAAATGATAAGAGGTAGAAAAAGCTATTAGGGATCAGATTCAAAGAATATGACAACACAAAGTCATTCACCTTTTAAACAGTCTTCATAAAATGGGGGAAATTGTGTTGTGTTAAAAGCAGAAAAGAAGGACCTATGGAGAAGGAGAAATTGAAGATCCTGGAAAGGAAGGAAATAGTATTGGGAGAAAGTTCTTGTAAAGGAGGTAGAGGAAGATACTAGAATCAAGAGATCTCCATATTAGGACGGAGAGGCAAAAGTATAGAGTTTTTAAAATAAGCTTTTTCTAAAATAGATTTTCTAAATTATATGTCTAATGAAGGAAAGATTTTGCACCCTGATCAAAGTTTCCAAGCAGTAATAGATTGGGGCCAGAAATCCTTTCTCTGAGCACTGCCATTAGAAGGGATTAGGAATGTATCTCTTCTCCAAAAGTAGGCGGTCAAATGCATTTTTACATGGATTTAAAATTTGAGCAAGAATTTCTTCATTAATTCAATTGGCTAAGCTGTAGGATCTGATGATAAGAACTGTTACAGAAATTTTTATTTCCATTTTTAGAAAAGTTTCTCGAGTGTCTTAGGAAACCACTCCTTTTAAAAATTATTTAACAAAAATTTATTGAGTTCTTTGCTAGGCCCTTTAATAGTTGTGGAAGGTGCATAAATGGATGAATTAAGGTTCCTGCTATTCTAGAGCTCCTATTTTAGTTAAATATGTAAAAAAGTTATCTATCCTTTTTCTCTGCTTAGTCCTTTTACTCTTAAAAATGACATTGATTTTAAGATATAACATAGCCATCATAAAATATGTCCAGGAATGTTCTATAGCAAGAAAATATACATGTAAAAAAAATTTAAGCTCTTGTCTCAAATTAAAGAGAAATTATTAACTTTGAACAGTATTTAATGTAGGAGTTAGAGTAGTACTTAATTTTGTTTAGCTATGTTTATGATTTTTCTTTTTAATCCTCACCCAAGGATGTGCTTTTACTAATTTTAAAGAGAGAAGGAGGGAGGGAGGTAGAATGAAAGAGGGAGGGAGGAAGGCAGGGGGGAGAGAGAGAGAGAGAGAGAGATTAATTGGTTGCCTCTCATATGCACCCCAGCCGGTGATCAAACCGGAAACCTAGGCATGTACCCTCACCAGGAATCGGACCTACAACCTTTTGGTGTATGGAACAATGCTCTAACCAGCTGAGCCACCCAGCCAGGGCTATGCTTAATGACTTTTAAAAAACATTTCTATGAATACAGATTTATACAGTTGGCTTAATGTAAGTTCTGATGTATCTGATATGAACAGATAAATATTCAACTAATATAATTCCTCATTCATCAGATATAAATCAGTATTTATTGATAATTGCAAGTGAAAATGTAGCACAGTTTTGCTTGCTCAATTTTTAAGTACTTCATCTGTGTCTAAGATTTGGCTGTTCTTAGAATGTCAGCAGGTGCTTTAAAATTTTTAGAGAGGAGAGATAAAGAACATCTAGTTGTCATTCCATCTAGGCAATCACATTATTGGCTTACATGGAATATTTCTTACTAGTTTTATAGATAAAAAATTAATACGTTATATATAAGATTGTATCTGATATTTTTTGTAGACGGGTTGGGGGGAAGATATTGATTACATGTACATGTTTTTAGTACTATTACAACATTTCTGAAGGCTTATTTGCCTGGTATAAGGTCATTTTAAATAGTAGAAATGGTCTCAGTTAGGGACTTGCAAGTTGGTGCTTTAGAAGACCTATTCCATCTTGTAGAAAGAAGATGCTGCTGCAATATCAGAGACAGAACGCCTTGGTCACTTCTAGGGAAATTGCTGGTATTTATGAGAGTATCAGAATGAATTTAATGTTAATTTTAAGTAAAAACAATGAAATAGAAAATATACTAAGTGAAGGAGTCCTAAAAAAATACTTCAACTCCAGCTCTGTTTTCAAGTTGTGTGAACTGATATGAATGTTTCCTTAGATGTAAAAAAGGCAAAATTCTCAGGATAAAATGTTCTAAAACAGATCTTAAATAATAAAGAGCTAATATGCTAATTAGACCGGATGGTGGAACAACCTTCCAGAACAACGGGGGTGGGGGTGGGTGGGGAGGGGAGGGGCGGGGATGTGGGGCAGCTGGGGTTGGGAGGGCTGAGGCAGCCGGAGCTGTGAAGGCCTACTCTTGCAAGAATTTCATGCATTGGGTCTCTAGTGTGCAATAAGATAATGTATGGGAAGGTATATTATAATTTGAAAACAAGGTATAAGCAAACTTAAAGTGATGATATAGTATTTTTAATTTTTACGTAATCATTTAATATAAGGGCTGATATTGCCAAATTTTTTAGAAGGAAGGGTAATAAGAGATTGGAGAAATAGAAATGAAATATGAGCTTATATTGAATATTTGAAACCACCCTCATTAAACAGCATTTTGTCATTTTGTGAAAGCATTGTAATAGGGATAAATAAGAAGACACTTTGGATTTTGATGTAACAGACAGTTATATTGGTCATTTTTACATACGTTTGAAGAATAAGTATCCATCTTTTTCCCTTCACTTGAAGGTTATGAATACTGATGGCACTGGGAGACGAGTACTAGTGGAAGACAAAATTCCTCACATTTTTGGGTTTACTTTGTTGGGGGACTATGTTTACTGGACTGACTGGCAGAGGCGGAGCATCGAAAGAGTACACAAGCGGAGTGCAGAGAGGGAAATCATCATAGATCAGCTCCCTGACCTCATGGGCCTAAAGGCCACAAATGTTCATCGAATCATTGGTAAGTAATTCCAGAGTTCTCTTAGAGATGGAAGCAGAAATGAATAAAGATGGATGCAGGCAGCAGTTTGTAACGCAGCATTGTGAATTGTTGATGTTTTGAGGAAATATAGAAATCATCTGTTAAAACCCCGCCCCCCCCCCTTTTTTTTTTTTTTTTTATAGAAGGAAAGGGTTTTTTAAATGTTGGCTTATTACTCTGGTCACATAGTTTGAATTGAAGGGCGCTCGTACACACACACACCTTCATCAAAAGAATTCAATCCTATTATATGAATAATGTAGCTTATTATTTTAAGCTTACTGTGGGTACAGAGGAAAGTATTTTGCAATACTTTTAATTCCCAATTGATTAGCAAGTGAGTTTTGAAGTGCTCCATTTCCAACCTTGACCAGTTCACCCCTCCTTAGGCCCTCACTCCTGGAAGGTCACCACATTGATGCCAACTTTGTGCAGTCACTTGAATGGCAGAGCATATACTGTACTTGAGTATGCTACAGTTCAGAACTCCTGGTCTCTGGTGATTCTCCTGGCTTGGCCTACTGAATAGCTGGGGCCACAACTTGCAACATTGCACTCGATTTTTATTCACTGTCTGTGCTCATAGTGCTTGATGGTGAGATTAGAATTGAAACTAGATTTGGGAGCAGATATAATCATAAGTCACTTTAAAGTAAAAATGTGTTGATTGTGTCAATGTGTATGTCCTTCTGTGCCCTTTTATAATTAATTTATCTTTTAGGTTCCAACCCCTGCGCTGATGAAAATGGGGGATGTAGCCATCTTTGCCTATATAGACCTCAGGGCCTTCGCTGTGCCTGTCCCATTGGCTTTGAACTCATCAGTGACATGAAGACCTGCATTGTCCCAGAGGCTTTCCTTTTGTTTTCTCGGAGAGCAGATATCAGGCGAATTTCTTTGGAAACTAACAATAATAATGTGGCCATTCCACTCACTGGTGTCAAAGAAGCTTCTGCTTTGGATTTTGATGTGACAGACAACCGAATTTACTGGACTGATATATCACTCAAGGTTAGCAAAAGAAGTGGAATGTTAAAACAGGACTAAAAAGGAGAGCTGATAGAATTCTGAGTCTTCATTCTGTGATCAATCTCCCTCATTGCTTAATAGGCAAAGTTCGGTAAAACCTTAAACTTTTGAAGGAAGTCAAGGGAAAGGTCCATTCAGTATTAATTAACTGCCTTTTAATACAAGATACTTGGCTTGAGCATCTAACTCTGTAAGACATAATCTTGCTCTATTATGTTCCCTTTGAAGATAATGAGTGACTTTTCTGCAGTTAGAGAGTAAGCAATTGCATGCTTCACATAAATGGCTAGACTTGACTCTTAATTTATTTTCAACAAAATTTTGGAACCTGACTGAGGTAGAAAATGCCAGTTATGAGTTATAGCACAACTTTAGTTTCTTTTTCCTGGAATAAACATTGAAAAGCATACTGAGTCAAAAAGGAGTTCTCAGAAAATCTGGAGGATAATGTTTTCTTCCAGATTGTTTTGGGCTTGTTTCACATAATTTGAGTAAAATTTTGTCTAACATGCAAAAATCATGGCATTTTGGAGCCAGAGTAAGATTCTTTTTTAAAATTTTTTATTGTTGAAAGTATTTCTTGTCTCCTTTTCCCCCCATTGACCTCTCTCAACCCGCTCGTGTCCACCCCCGCCCAAGTAGGATTCTGATGATGTTCTGTAAAGTCTATTAAATGAGTGAATAAGTGAAGTAAATAAATAAATCTTGGCTTTTACTGTGACCTTCTAAGTTTCCTCATCTTGTAAATAGAGATGAGCCCTATCTTGCAGGCTATTATGAGGATTAACTGAGAAAATTTACATATATAAAGTACTTAGGATAGTGCTTGGCAGCTGTTATTAATAGTTTGACTTATGATTGTTCTAAATTTTAGGGAATTCAAAGCTGCATTGTATTTATTTATTATTATTATTGTTATTATTTTAATCCTCCTGAGGATAGGTTTTTATTGATTTTTAGAGGGGAAGGGAGAGAAAGAGAAAAAAAAAGAAACATCAATGTGAGAGAGAAACATCAATTGGTTGCCTCCTGTATGCACCCTGACCGGGGATCGAACCCCAAACCTAGGTATGTGCCCTTATCAGGAATCAAACCCACGTCCTTTTGGTGTATGGGGCAGTGCTCCAACCAACCAACTGAACCACCCAGCCAGGGTGGTATTATGTATTTTATAAGGAATAAGTTTGTTGAAATCTTATCAGATTGACACAGTGACATGGCATACTCTCAAGCACCTTCAGAAAGCTGATTACCAGTGAAGAGTCAACAACATTCTGGTCACATTTAATAAATTTTAAAAGAAAAGTCATTCCACTGCCTTACTAGAATAACTTTTTGGTCCTTAAGAACCTCAAAAATTTCTCCCTGAATTGGCAATAAAACTTGAGTTTACAGTTGCATTTATTAGAGCTTGATATAATTTTTTTCCTGTATTAAGAAATTATATTAAGAAACTGTGCCTCGGCTCTTCTGGATCCTGCCACCCAACAAAACCCAAATCAAACATTCTTTTTCCAAGTGTTTTGTTCTTAAGCCATTTGACTTTGTTGTTACTCTTATTTTTGCAGACCATCAGCAGAGCCTTTATGAATGGCAGTGCATTGGAACATGTGGTGGAATTTGGCCTAGATTATCCAGAAGGCATGGCAGTAGACTGGCTTGGGAAGAACTTGTACTGGGCAGACACAGGAACGAATCGAATTGAAGCATCGAAGTTGGATGGGCAGCACCGACAAGTTTTGGTGTGGAAAGACCTAGACAGTCCCAGAGCTCTTGCGTTGGACCCTGCTGAAGGGTAAACAGCTTTATGTATGCATTTTTTGCAACTACATTGTATATGGCCTACTATGAGTTATATTCTTTTTTAATCCTCACCCAAGGATATGTTTTCATTGACTTTAGAGAGAGGGCGGTAAGGAGTGTGTGTGTGAGAGAGAGAGACAGAGAGGTAATGATGTGACCTGGGGATCGAACCTACAACCTTTTTGGTGCACAGGATGATGTCCAACCAACTGAGCCATCTGGCCAGGGCATGGGTTATGTTCTTGATGTCTTAATTCTTATTAGGAATCTGACAACTAAACAATATAGATAGGCTTTATTTTAAAACCATTAGCTGACATTTCACTGATTTAAAATTAATAATTATTAGCTAAATTTTACTTTTGTTGTTATGAACATTCGATGAAGAATGAATAGTGAATTGGATTATTAATTAAATATTACTGCTCATATTTATATACTAAATAAACAGCCTTCATAAAGATATCAAGTCTATATTTCCTTGTATCCCCTCCCAAGTTATACCAGATTCCAAACCTATTAAAGTAAATTATCTGAAATAAATGTTATGTGCAAAGAAATGACTGCATTTTAAAAAGTTCCATTTTAGAATATTCATTCAAGAGGACAACTATTTTGATCATTATTTATAAGCTTGAAGAAACTTTGTTATTAAACAGTTAACTGGTTTTGTGAATTGTTGAGCCACTATTTATTTATAAAGTGATGCTTTCTAAGAGTAGATGATCGTTCTGCATGATTTAGAAAAATTTAAAAAGCCAGCAGCTAAGAGATCTGAAATTTGAAGAGTAATTTTCCTTTTAAAAGCAGAAGTTAATGTGAACATACAAGAATATTTTACCATATCTACAATTAAAAATAGTTCCCACCCTAGCCGGTTTGGCTCAGTGGATAGAGCGTCAGCCTGAGGACTGAAAGCTCCTGGGTTCGATTCCTGTCAAGGGCACATGCTGCAGAAGGCAGCTGATCAATGATTCTCTCTCATTGTTGATATTTCTATCTTTCTCTCCCTCTCCCTTCCTCTCTGAAATCAATAAAAATATATATTTAAAAAATAAAAATAAAAATAGTTCCCCTGAAATCACATTAATTCCATGATGAACTAGTTAGCCATACCAAAGACAGTTTCTCTGTGCTGACATGTTGTGGTTGGATTATGGTGATCTTTTTCTTTAAGCTTCAGTTACCAGACAGATAAATTTAGTGGTTGGGACTAAGAACTCTAGTTTATGTGGCTGCTGGCAACTGTGAAATTTCTCTCACAGTTGTTTCTCTCTGGCTCTTATGGTGTGCATGTGCCTGTCAGTTGACAAGTACAGATGCAAACAAAGCCCAAGACCAACTTTACTTTTCAGAAAAGCATTGCTACCAAGTCAGCCATCATCTGACAGGCTCATGAGTACATGTCTATCCTCAGGTATTTGATGAGAGTTGGCGTGTGGAGTGCTTTTCCAGTCCCAGTATTCAGAGTGTTTCGAAACTAGCACCTTACTAGTTTTAGTTGAAAGGGCATTTGGCTAAAGAATTGGTTATAGTTCTAGCTCTGTCATGTGGCTGGCTTGAGGACATTAGACAAATTGTTCACATTTCTTTCAGTGCTTTGGCCTCCTCATAAGTGAAAAGCCCATATAGTACTGTAGAGCTGCTTACAGGGTAATATGAAAAACTTTAAAAAGTAAAATAAAAGCAAAAGCATATTCTAAAATTTCACAAGGATTATAGTTCTAGTGTTCAATGCCAGATGACACATTAAGGAGTGATTCATTGCTCTTATACACATACTATGTTCCATTCTTTTTTAACTTCAGTTTAAAGCTATTTTTATTTTTTATATACTTCTTCTACATCTTGTTTTTGGGGAGAGATTATAGAAGTCGAAAAGTAAGTTTAAAAATTTAAAAACTCAAATTAGTTGTATTCAGAAACACATAAAGATATTTTGTTTAGAAGTGAACCAGATTTGGAGACCAGAGCTTTAATCCTTTCCCATCTTCTTGAATATTAGTTTTATAAATACAAGTGTTGCAATAAGGAAATCACTGGTTTGTTTCCAATTCCTAGGTTTTGGATAGAACAGATTCATTGGAAAAACTAAGGAAAGTTGACTCATTTCCTTTTTAGGATATAAGAAAAATACTTAGCCGAGAGTGCCAAAATAATTGAAAAATTATAGCAATGATTTTGTTTTACCAATTTCCTTGATTTAATGTATATTTTTCTTTAAAATTATTTAGTTAATGATGCATGAATGTGGCTCTTTCTCTGAAGTAATCAAAAGTGAAATTATAAATATCCATTATTTTGAATTTAGATTTATGTATTGGACTGAATGGGGTGGAAAACCTAAGATAGACAGAGCTGCCATGGATGGAAGTGAACGTACTACATTAGTTCCAAATGTGGGGCGTGCAAATGGCCTAACTATCGATTATGCTAAAAGGAGGCTCTACTGGACAGACCTGGACACCAACTTAATAGAATCTTCAAATATGCTGGGTACGTTCTCCTTTTTTTTTATTCAAACCAATAGTAGTAGATTGTTCTTTCTATGCAAAAATCAGAAAGGTTGCTATTACCATTGGTTATATTCTGTTAAAGAAATTTCACATGAATGTCTAGATTCTTCCTCTGGCTGGCATTGTATTCTGTTTATTGTTACAATAGTGGGCTAGATACCTGGATTCACATCTCTGTTATGTGGAAATTTAATTACTGTTGTGCTTATAATGAAATTTATAACTCCCTAGATATTCCTGAAGTGACTTTTTGTACCAGTAAAATACAATATATGCATTTCCATCTTATTATGGAAGGAAGAAGGAAAATTGAACTATGGACCCTTTTGTACAGAAAATAAGACCACAGTCAAAATAGACCATTTACAAGAGTTTAAACAAACTCAGTGATTTATCACAAGAATATAAGTTTGAGGCATGGGGTCAGACTGCAGATGGATTGATTTCAGAGGACTGGTCTGGTTTTAGAATTGCTTTTAAATGAATTGTTCTATTTTAAATTGCTAACAAATGTTTGTTTTAATGTTAAAATTTGGGGGATGGGGTAATGAGACTCATATTCTTAGAAAATCCATCCCTCTGCTTTTCCCCTTTCTACTGCTTTTCCGAAAATAGGACTCAACCGTGAAGTTATAGCAGATGACTTGCCTCATCCTTTTGGCTTAACTCAGTACCAAGATTACATCTACTGGACAGACTGGAGCCGACGCAGCATTGAGCGTGCCAACAAAACTAGTGGCCAAAACCGCACCATCATTCAGGGCCATTTGGATTATGTGATGGACATCCTCGTCTTTCACTCCTCTCGGCAGGCAGGCTGGAATGAGTGTGCTTCCAGCAATGGGCACTGCTCCCACCTCTGCTTGGCTGTGCCAGTGGGAGGTTTTGTTTGTGGATGTCCTGCCCACTACTCTCTTAATGCTGACAACAGGACTTGTAGTGGTAAGCTGCATTTCTCCAAAGCAAACTAGAAATAGAGGAAAAAGAAGGACTTTGAAAACACTGTAGTTCATGTTCTTTCTAGAGTAAAAAGTTGCAGAAGTCCAGAGCTGCTCATTTGTTTAATAAAAGGGAAGGACTAGAGATAGAAAAACGTATGTTTTTGTTACTCTTTATTTGATCATAATTAGTTGATATTATGGGATAATAGATGTTATAGAAAAATTAAATCTTTTACCCTTGAGCATTAAATATTTAGTGTAAAATTTGCATAGCTTCATTGAGAGACAGACAAGTCATACATATTTGCTATACATAATTCATATTTATTCATTACAAAGAAAGAAAAGTACAACAAAGAAGATCTCCAAAATACAATCACCTTGTCCTTTGAAGTTCATAGAATAGGCTAAAGATAAAAAAATTTAAGAGTATAAAAGGCCAGGTAGAAAATGCATATGTGTAAATTTAGTCAGTATGCAACAGCAGAACATAGCTGGGAAACTAGAGCACATGCTCTGAACATAGTGGTAGTTGCTACTTATAGCTCCAACTTTCATTTTTATTTTTGGCTACAATATCTTTATTTTATTTTATACAAAAATATTTATTTTTGGCTACAATATTTTTATTTTTGGCTACAATATCTTATGATGGTAAATGAAATAAGGTAGTGCGTATTAAATACACATACACACACACTAACAACAACAAAACACAGTGTATAACAATACAGGTTGGCTTAAGGAAAACTAGTTTATGACTCAAGTATTCATGGAAACCCATATCAGTGGATAGATAAGAAAGAACAAATAGGTAGATAGAATAAAGAAGTAGAGAATTAGATCAGAAAGATTCATGGGAGAGAAGTAGGATATGATTCACTAGGGTAGACGGTTCAAACTGCATAGGATATTGTATGTAATTATTGAAATTACTTTATTCTGTGCCTGGAAGTATCTACACTAATAGAAGAGTAAGATGCAAATTGACTGTAACTTAGTGATGCCCACCAGCCAATCAGGAGTGAGTATGCAAATTAACCCAACAAAGATGGTGGGTTTATGTGCATATGCAGGCGCTGAGTGGCCGGGGGCGGGGCAGGACGCATGGCGACGATGCAGGCATTCCGCACTGCCCCAGCTGCTCCGGGCGTCTGGGCAGCGTGGGAAGGCAAAAAGGCCGCTCCGACTGGAGCGAAGGCAGTGCTGACAGCCAGGGGAAGGAAGGCCCATTCTTGCATGAATCTTCGTGCATCGGGCCTCGAGTAAGACATAACATAGGAAAGGCTTTGGTCTCTTCTGACACAAGGCTTCAGTCCTGAAAAAGCACATAAGTTTATAGTTGAATGATTCAGAGTCTCTGCCACATTAGTTTTGTGTTTTACTGAAGCAAGTCACAGATTTTTTAAACCTTAATTTTTGTCATTTGTAAAGTGGGAATAATACTACTTTGTAGGGTTGCTGTGAAAATTAAGGCATAAAATGATAGATTACTGTAGAGAATGGATTTGAGGTGGAAAAAAAGTGGCAGGAAAGTTATTTAGAGTAGTGTGGTAATGCTGGAAGACTTGGACTGGGGTGGTGACAGTGGGGATGGGAGAAGCTGATGGAATTAAGGTGTATTTTGAAACTAGAATGAACAGACCTTGTTAATGGGTTGTATGTGGGGGAGAAGTAAAGGGAGGCAGTAACAGTGATTATTTGATTCATGGTTTGATCAGTTAAGTAGATAGTAGATGAGGAAGTATGAAGAGGAAAGTTAGTCTTCAGAAAGAAATAAAATTAATTTTAGGCAGGTTTATATTTCTATGGGGCATTGCAGTAGAAAAACGAAATAAGTTGGGAGAAGATCCCAGAGCTCAGAGGAGAGAGATGAGGTTGGACAGATAACGAACCAATTAAGTAATCTTTATCATGGGTTACATGGAGATACATGTTTTGGTAAAATATGGAGAAAGGATGGAGAGGAGGATTGCAATGTTAAATAGGGTGATTAGAAAAGTCACTACTGCAAAAGTGACATTATGTCATGACCTGAAGGAGGTGAGGAAATGAGCTATGTGGATATCTGGGGGGAAACCTATCAAACAAAAAAGGGGCAGCAAATGCAAAGGACCAAGGGGAGAACATGTCTGACATATTAGAGGAACACCTGGGAGGCCAGTGTTGTTGGAACAGAATGAATAAGATTAGGTCAGAGGAAATAGGAAACCAAATTGTGTGATCCCTTGTTCAGTACTGAAGTGGCTGGCTTTTATGGCAACTTTGTGCAAATTGGGGAAAGGTGTTTCCTCTGGGCAGATGGAGCTGTGCCAGTGCATGGCTTGGATGATGAAGTGTGGATTGGACTTCAGTCCCAACTCCATGCCTTGGGCACAGTGCACAAATGGCACAGTCAGGTGTGGTGAGCTGGGCCTTGTAGATTACGCTGTCTTTAACAAGAGCAATGCCTCCCTTTACATTAGAGGTAAACACTTGTGCCTTCAACAGAGAACTAAAAAGCTCCCTTCTGCTTATACCTCATCCTTCAGCTTCTGCATGTGGCTCTTTTCATTGTGGGAATATAAAACTCAGACAGCCTGATAGGATAATTTTTAAAGCACTATTCCCCAGGAGATGAGGCGGTTAGAGATTGCATACATTAGTATAGATTTAGGTTTACAAAATTGCATATTCTTTGTTACTTTAAGCACTGAATGACTTGTAAGTAATTGAAAACGTCAGCTTTCTCTTAGAAATATTAAGCCAGTTAATTATAATTGCTAATGTTAACTTTAGACTTTTTGAAACAAGCTTATTTGGAGCCATGTTGGGCTTTGTCTTAATCCACATTTCTAGAACACCTAATTGTAGAATCTTATTGAAGGTTAAAACTTGATTCAAAGAAATAGTACTCAGTAAAACATACTAGGAGTCAAGTATTTATTTGATATTGTTTCCCAGTCAGGAAAAGTTGGCAACTAAAATTATGGGGTATTCCTTCTAAGTCTCAATGTATGTCTTAGTATAGGTGATGCTTATTGTGTTGGAAACTTACAATTTAGAGCATTTTTTTTCTTGCTTTATAAGAATGTAGTACTGCCAAAACATAATTCTTTAAATTAAAAAGGATGCGAGACTTGTGAGCTACTCTGTTGCAGCTTGTGTTCTTACTACTTAAGACACTGGTTCTACTAAAATTGCTAAAAGTTGTTAAATCAATATGTGATGGACTCCAGATAATGGAGAGCGCCACTGGGATCATTGGAATATGTTCTAAATCTTCTAAACCAAGTGTGGACTTTTATATCTTTGTCAAATGCTTCATTGAACTCAAGTCTCTTATGATACCACTGTGGACAAAATAGAAAAAAAAAAAATAGGCTAGGTGGCTATGTCATTGAGTAAATTATTACTGGTTTGGGAACAAGAATGCTGATTAGTGTCACTTTGAAGAGGGTTTCTGGGGGCATACCAAAGGGTTTTGTCCTCAGTCTTACCTCTTCAACATTTATGTGTGTTTTGTTTGAGATACAGTTACAGGCTGATCAAATCTTTAAGTGCTACAGGACTTAGTCTGTGTTCCACATTTGCTCTTTTCTTTCTTTAAGCTCCAACTACTTTCCTGCTCTTCAGTCAGAAGAGTGCTATCAACCGCATGGTAATTGATGAACAGCAGAGTCCCGACATCATCCTTCCTATCCACAGCCTTCGGAATGTCCGGGCCATTGACTATGACCCACTGGACAAACAACTGTATTGGATTGATTCACGACAAAACATGATCCGAAAAGCACAAGAAGATGGCAGCCAGGTAATTCAAGGCTCAGTGCAAAAATCGTTTTTTTCCATCTAGTAATTGGACTAGCCAGTCATCTTGTTTTATTTGTATTGACTCTGCATGTGCGTGCATGTGTGTGTGTGTGTGTGTGTGTGTGTGTGTGTGTGCATGTGTGAAACAAACTCTGGACTGAGCAGCTTTTCCCCCTTCTAATGATCTTTGAGTATACAATTTTTGATAATGCTATTAGAATGAAAATTATATTTGGATAACTTACCCTCATGTATTGGTAATGACTTAGTCACTGCCACCCATATTCATTTATATAGTTTTTTTCTTTCATTATGGTTCCATCTACATTGAGTCTTGGAAGCTTCAAAATCATATAGATCTTGGTTCTGATCGCAGGTCTATTACTCACTAGGATTATCATGAAGTTTTTAGATGAATGGAATGTAAAGTACATAGCCCATTAGCTGTTACATTATAGGGACTCAATAAATAATGGTTCTGTTACTAGCTTACTATTATTTAAAAGGTTCAAAGGATAGAAAACACATAATATAACCTCATAAAATTTAAAACAGCTAGGATATGTTATTAATCCAATTTTTTTGGTAAATATTTGGTGACAGTAGGACGGGAATGAAACATTAGCAACAAATCTTACCTATAGTTACATACTAGTCATGTTGATAATGAAAACATCAACAAATCTTACCTATACTTACATACATGTCCATACTTTTTTTTTGCTTTCTTTTTATGACTAAGCAGTATTAGACTAGGATTACTATAAATAATTATAGTCATCTTCCTCATAGCAGTGATGTTAAGTTTGTTTTTGAATGTGTTAAAATTTAGGGAGATTTTTACGTGGCTTATCTCACACAAAAGAGCAAGTGATAATATTTTGAGGGTGGCTGAGGGATCATTTAAGGGTATAGTTATAGTGGTTTATGGCATATGTACTTTACTCTATATAGGCCAGTTCTAACAGGCTGATAACTAGTAGAGAGAAATTATAGATGTTATTATATAGCCAAGGACATGGTAAATAAATGAGATAGTCTCATTACAGAATATGTTACCTCAGAGATGCCAAGTAAATAAAATATAATTTATTCACATAGCGCAGGTGAAAAAGGCTCTCATTTTGCTTGGCTTTATATAAAAGAATACTTCTTTTTTTTGGTACGTTTAAGGATTAGAGACAGACATGATTGACAGCTGTGGTTTATGGCCCCAACGGCTGTTGTCTCTAGAGTAGAGTTTGTCAGCCTCAGCACTGTTGACGCTTTTGGGCTGGATAACTCTTTGTTGTGGAGGACTGACCTGTACATTGTAGGCTGTTTAGCAGCATCACTGGCCTCTACCCACTAGATGCCAGCTATACCTCCCATAGGCATGATGATTAAAAATGTCTCCAAACATCAAATGCAGAGTTGCCCCCTTGTTGAGAACTATTGCTTTTGAGATATTTCTAGCGGTGGCTGTAGCCAGGGTTGTCCGTAAAAGAGAGTTGCCACCGTCTCACGCTCATCTCTAATCAATGCACTATATCAGGTTCTTAGAGCAACTGATATGGCCTTAGCTCACTCTTCTGCCCCATGTCATAATAACCAAATGAAATGCATGTTAACAAAGAAGCACATTACTCATTAAAAATGTTAGTAAGAAATGTCCCTTGAGACTTCCTTCTCAGATGAGTGACTACATAAATGTAAGCATTGTGAGTGATCACCTCAGGGCTTCTGGTTTGGAGCTTAATTTTCTATGTATGTCTTTTTCCCTAGGGCTTTACTGTGGTTGTGAGCTCAGTTCCGAATCAGAACCTAGAAATACAACCCTATGACCTCAGCATTGATATTTATAGCCGGTACATCTACTGGACTTGTGAGGCCACCAACGTCATTACTGTAACAAGACTAGATGGGAGATCAATTGGAGTGGTGCTAAAAGGCGAGCAAGACAGGCCTCGAGCCATCGTGGTAAACCCAGAGAAAGGGTATGTCACTAAAGTGCCGTTCAGATGTCTTGGCCTCTGAGACCCTCATCAGCCTTCCTTTTCAGTCCTTAGTTATTTACCTTTAAGTGTCCTGTGTTCCATTGAAAAACTTGACAATCTCCATCTGTTGGCCCCTGCATTTTTTGCTTTCTCTGCCTATAATTTTCTTTCTTAGTCACTATTGCTTTAATTCTAACTTATGCCTGTACTTCCAGGACTATTTGAACTGCAACATCATCCATGAAGTTCTCCTTGATCTAACCCACCCCTAGCTAGATGTGATTTTTCCTCTCTCCCAGATGCCCAGCACTCTTTATATCTGTGCCTCTCTAGTCATACCTAGTCTTTCCGATTGACCTTACAACTTTTGTTTTCAGTCTTATATTTCCTACTAGAATGTAGGTTTCCTTATGCCAAGAACTAATATGTCTTCTTTCATTTAATTCAGAGCTTTGCATTTAATAAATAATATGTTTATGCATCTGAATAAATAATAAAGAATTCAGCAGGGAAAGTAGCTGACTTCAAAAGAGTTATAGGAAAAAGAATATAAATATAAGAAATGATTCTGCCCTGACCAGTTTGGCTCAGTGGATAGAGCGTCAGCCTGCGGACTCAAGGGTCCCGAGTTCGATTCTGGTCAAGGGCATGTACCTTGATTGCGGGCACATCCTCCGTAGAGAGTGTGCAGGAGGCAGCTGATCGATGTTTCTCTCTCATCGATGTTTCTAACTCTCTATCCCTCTCCCTTCCTCTCTGTAAAAAATCAATAAAATATATTTTTTAAAAAAAGATGGTTCTTATGACCTCTTTTTAGTTATGAAATGGATTAATTAGGGAAGGATTTTAAAATTTTGTGTCCAGGTCTCTGGTTACTGCTCTTTTGTTTTATTTTATTGTAGTATTTCAAAAGTGTAGGTATGCCTGGTGCCCTATCACCTTGTTTTATTAATCCATGAAAGTTACGAGTAGCTCCCTCAGAAATTATGTGTACCCTTTGTTACTATTACTCTGAAAGTAGTAAAAATATCTCATGGCATTTAAAAAAATATTCTGAAACATTTCAAAATAAGATTTTATAATATTCTAGCTCTTTTTATTGTAATCAGTAAGAATGTTTTCATTTTGTATGATTTCTTATTCTGGTAAACTCATTGTTTCCTCCCTTTTCTTCAGGTATATGTATTTTACCAATCTTCAGGAAAGGTCTCCGAAAATTGAACGAGCTGCTTTGGATGGAACAGAACGGGAGGTTCTATTTTTTAGTGGCTTAAGTAAACCAATTGCTTTAGCCCTTGATAGCAGACTGGGCAAGCTCTTTTGGGCTGATTCAGATCTCCGGCGAATTGAAAGCAGTGATCTCTCAGGTACCCAAGAAAAATGTTTCCTTGTTTTTATTTCAGTTATTGAGATATTTCATCAGCATTTGTATTTTTCTTCCACTGTATTATTTTTGGGTACATTTTCTTTATAGTTTTATTCATCAAAAATAGTCAGCATCAAGTTGGTTGGGAAGCACTTTTTTCTTCAACCATCAATATGATTACTCCCTCTTATCTAATAACTTGCCAATATTTTTCATTTGGGCTCTATAAATAATATATTTCTAATGCATCTCTTCTCCTTTCCTAGTTCTGCTCTAGTTTATGTTCACATTGTCTCTGTCCTGCATACTAACCTATGATTAGTCTCCTCCCTGCTGATCCCCCACCTCTGAAACGTTATATGCTATTAGTAGCCTGGTGCACAGATTCATGCACGTTGAAAGGAAATTAATTAGAAGGTGACGGGTGGGGCGGGACTGGGCAACACGGTGGACATGCCCGGGTCCCTCCCTGGCCAGCCACACCTGGGTCGATGCAGTGGCTCGAAGGGCGACTGTGGAGTGAGCAGGATCCCTCCGGCAGGTGGGGTCCCTTGGCCTGGCCTGCGGGGATTGGGCCTAAACTGGCTCTCCTGACATCCCCCTAGGGGTCCCAGAATGTGAGAGGGCACTCTGCAAAGTTGCTGTTGTACAGGGTGTAGAACAGAACGCAGTGTGCAGTAAACCAGATTTGGGGCCGACAGTGCCTTAGTAACAACATAACCCACGGCCAAAGGTGGAATTACGTGGCCCCATGAGCAATCGGGCTCCCTCCTCTCTGGTTCTGGTGTGCATCACCAGAGAACCACTGCTGCCAAGTCACTGTAGCTCGGCAGCTCCTGTGTTGAGTGTCTGCCCCCTGGTGGTCAGTGCATGTCATACCTACTGGACGATTGGACGGTACTTAGCCTTTTTTATATATACTTTCCTAGATTAATTTTTTGAACTATGGTTTCTAATCATCTCATTCCTGTGCTTAAAAAAAAAATCTTTAGGGTAGTCTCAGCCTGAAGGAAAAAAAGTCTAGTTGTACACTTAAGTTGGTACATACGCTCATCAGCATACTCAAATGATCTTTATATTCCTGGTGTTTTGCAACTAAATAAAATCATTTGTTTGTCTTTTTCATTTCTCTGCAGTCCTCTATCTACACTCATAGTTACTTCTTCTCCCCACAAATATTCTGTGTGGCCTTACAAGTGATCATAAAAATTAAATTAAAATGGTACACTATTTATGTCTATCAGAGTGGCAAAAATATGTTAAAGTTGATTATATCTAACATTGGCAAGAAAAGCAGAAAATACTTTCATGCACTTTGGTTGAAGTGGAAATTGGTAGAACCTTTTTGGAGGGCTATTTGCCAATAAATTTTCCTTTTAGATAGCTGCTTATGGAAATGCTGACCTAATTGTAAAGGGTATTTGATAATCATTATTTGTAATAGCCTATTACAGAGAAGTACATTCTACTATATCAAGTGTGTGGAGTATTGCAGTCATTCCAACAAATGAGGTAGATCGGTGTGTAGTGACATGGAAGAATGATTTTTATTTTTAGTATTATTATTTTTATTAAACTTCAGCAAAGGATATTTTTTCCATTGCTTTCAGATAGAATGGAAGGGAGGGAGGGAGGGAGGAAGTAAGAGAGAGAGGGAGAGAGGGACATCGATTGGTTGCTTCTTACACAAGCTCCATGGGGAGGGGGTGGCATGATCAAGCCTGCAACCGAGGTATGTGACCTTAGCTGGAATCAAACTTAAAAGACCCTTCAGTCTTCAGGCCGACATTCTAACCACTGAGCAAAATTGGCTAGGGCAGAAGAATGATTTTTAAAAATTAAGTTGTTGATTAAGATCTAATTTTGTTTAAAATTTAATTATATTTTTTCTATATTTATTGGTAAATTGCCTTCCAAAATATTTATATAATATATACATATTATAGACACACTGTACATATACTGTACATATACACACACACTATTAAGAAACATGGGTATATATGTTTGTATATTCCTTGAGAAATCCTATATAATAAAAGGGTAATATGCAAATTGACCCTAATGGCAGAACAACTGGGAACTACCGGTTGCTATGATGCGCACTGACCTCCAGGGGGAGGCCGGTGGGGCGATAAATTGGGGGTCTCCGTGATCGCCCCAAAGAGGGAGGCCCAGGCCACCCTGTGTGGGCGATTGATCGGGGGGCTCTGTGGAACTGGGGAGCCAGGGGTGTGTGGTGGTGGATGCGGGCAGCACTAGGCCAAGGCAGGTGTGGGCAGGGGGTGGGGCCGCGAGGCAGCCGGGGCCATGAGGCAGCTGGGGATGTAAGGGCCCCGGCAGCCGGGACTGCAAAGGCCTATTGTTGCACAAATTCTGTGCATCAGGCCTCTAGTATACAAATAAGTATACCTTGAGAAAAGTCTGAAAGATTAGCATACTAATATATTAAGAATATTTATTTTTGTATCATTTGAATTTTTTTATTATTTAAAGTATTACATATGTCTCCTTTTTCCCTGATTGACCCCCACCCCCCTCCTCTGGCCACTCCTACACCCCAGGACAAACCCCCACCACCCCAGTGTATGTGTCCATTGGTTATGCTTATATGCCTATATAAAAGTCCTTTGGTTGATCTCTAACACACACACAAACCCTCCCCTCCCCCCACCTTCTCTCTGAGGTTGGATGGTCTGTTCAGTGTTACCTTGTCTCTGGATCTGTTTTTGTTCATCAGTTTATGTTGTTCATTATATTCCACATATGAGTGAGATCATGTGATACTTATCTTTCTCTGACTGGCTTATTTCGCTTAGCATAATGCTCTCCAGTTCCATCCATGCTGTTAAAATGGTAAAAGTTCCTTCTTTTTAATAGTAGCATAGTATTCCATTGTGTAGATGTACCACAGGTTTTTAATCCACTCATCTGCTAATGGGCCCTTAGGCTGTTTCCAAATCTTAGCTATTGTAAATTGTGCTGCTATGAACTATCATTTGAATTTTTATGTTTGAATACATTTGTAAAATTTTTTTTAACTAAAAAAATATTCTGTCTTTTCAGGTTCAAATGCTTCTGTTTCATTTGCCTTCTATGATTTCAAACAATCATGTGTGCTCTTTTGCATGTGTGTGCATTTACCTAGCATAATCTATTCTTTCCCTCATCTGATCACCTATATCTCTTATATCAACTTTAATTTGTATATTGCTATTTATATCAATGTTTTAACTCTTTTACTAGCATTTCCTTTTCTCTAGTTCTCTTCATTTATGATGCTTATTTTTTGTTGTAAGAGTAACACATTCATTACAGTTTAGAAAATATTAAAAAAGGAAAAACCCATAAAATTATTATTTAACACTTTAATTAATTAACTTGCTTATTTTCTGTGAATTTTTCCCCACCCTTAATTATGAAATAGTTCCAGCATGGAGAAAGCACAGAGTTCCTACCATTCAACTTTATCAAATCTTAGTGTTCAGCCATATTTGCTTTTGAACCTCCCTTCCTCTTTCTCTCCCTTGAAATAAAACCTTAGAGAGAATTTTAAAGCCCTTGTGTGTGTCTCCCCAAATATTTTCTAAATAAAGAATTTCTAGAAATCAATAATAGGAAAATGAACAAAACCTATGAATAGCAATTCAGACAAGAAACATGAAGGACCAATAAATTAACCTCTATATCAAACAGGGAAATGAAATTTTATTAATAATGAAATATACTTCTAACTATTGGACTGGAGCTAATTTAGAAGTCTGATAATACCAAATACTGGAGTGGCAATTCTCATTATACTTTTGGTGAGGGTTTTAAATTGATGCAGTCACTTTGGAGAGCAATTTGGATATATCTATTCAAATTGAACCTATAGATACCAGATGACATAGCAATCCCACTACTGTGTTTAGGCCATAGAGACCTGTTCAGACATGTGCACAAAATATTTATTGCAATGCTACTTTTAATGGCCAAATATTGGAAATAGCAATACTAGAATTTTGACTGGGTTTGCTTTGGATTTATAAATCAATTTAGAGAGAATTATTTTCCTAATATATAAAAAGCCAGGGGCCATCACAACCGAAATAACTGAATGGAGGACCGAACACAGGCTGTGTCAGGTGACAAGGCTGGCAGGGGGGTTAGTGAGGGACAATCAAATGACTGAATAGCGGGCTGCGTGGGGTGACCAGGCTGGCAGGGGGGTTAGTGAGGGATGACCAAACGACTGAATAGTAGGCTGCATGGGACAACCTGGCCGGCAGGGGGGGCAGTTGGGGGCGACCAGGCTGGCAGGGGGCATTTGGGGGTGACCAGGCCGGCAGGAGGGGCAGTTGGGGGCGGCCAGGCCAGTGGGGGAGGAAGTTGGGGGTGACCAGGCTGGCAAAGGGGGGCAGTTAGGGGTGATCAGGCTGGCAGCGGCGGGGGGGGGGGGCAGTTAGGGGCAATCAGGCAGGCAGGCAGGTGAGCAGTTAGGAGCCAGCAGTCCTGGATTGTGAGAGGGATGTCCAACTGCTGGTTTAGGCCCGATCCTGGGATCGAGCCTAAACCGGCAGTTGGACATCCCCTGAGGGGTCCTGGATTGGAGATGGTGCAGGCTTGGCTGAGGGGACCCCCCCCCCCCTGTGCACTGGGCCTCTAGTCTTTATAATAATAGTCTTCCAACCCATGAACATTGTTATATCCCTCCATTCATTTGGAATTTTAATTTCTGTCAGTGTTTATTATTGTTTTCTGTGAAGAGGTCTTGCCCATCTTTCATTAGAATTACTTTTTGGAATCTGATGCTTTTGAATGCTAGTGATAAAGCGTATTCTAAATTTTTAAGATTTTATTTTCTGATTATAGCTGTAATATGCTAATACAGTCCATCTGTCCTTCTCAGTATATTGAGCTTGTTTCCAGACTCCTTGCTATAGCTAAAGGATTTCTATATTACAGAAACATTTGTCTACAAATAATGAGTTTTATTTCTTCTTTTCTAGTCTTTTTTTCCTTGTTGCCTTATACACTACTGGCTGGAATCCCCAATACAATGTTGATTGTAATAATAGAAGCCTTGTGATTTTTTGTTTTGTTTTGTTTACTTGATCTGGGGAAAAGCATTTAATACTTTGTGACTAGGTATTATGTTTGCTAAGGTTTTTCTGTAAATACTAGAGGCTCGGTGAATGAAATTCATGCACGGGGGAGTGTGTCCTTCAGCCCAGCCTGCACCCTCTCCAATCTGGGACCCCTCAAGGGATGTCCGACTGCCCGTTTAGGCCCGATCAGGTAGGATTGGGCCTAAACGGGCAGTCAGACATCCCTCTCACAATCCAGGACTGCTGGCTCCCAACTGCTTGCCTGCTTGCTTTCCTGATTGCTCCTAACCGCTTCTGCCTGCCAACCTGGTCCCCCCCTAACCACTCCCCTGCCAGCCTGATTGATGCCTAACCACTTCCCTGCCAGCCTGATTGCCCGTAACTGCCCTCCCCTACAGGCCTGGTCACCCCCAACTGCCCTTTCCTGCAGGCCCAGTTGCCCCCAACTTCCTCTGCCAGCCTGGTCACCCCTAACTGCCCTCCCCTGCAGGCTTGATCGCCCCCAACTGCCCTCCCTTGCAGGCCTGGTCCCTCCCAACTGCCCTCCCCTGCTGGCCATCTTGTCGCGGCCATCTTGTGTCCACATGGGGGAAGCCATCTTTGACCACATGGCAGCAGCCATCTTATGTGTTTGAGTGATGGTCAATTTGCATATTGCTCTTTTATTAGGTAGGATATATATATTTTAAAAAATCAGATTAAGAAAGTTCCCTTCTGTTTTTAGTTTGCTAAAATAAATCAAACTTGGCATGAAATAGTATCCTTTTTATATTTATATTGCTAGATTTGATATGCTAATGTTTTAAGATGTTTGCATCTGTGTTCATGAGAAAGATTGCCCTATAATTTTCCTTTCTTATGTACTTGGAGTTTTGCTGTCAAGGTTACATTGCCTCATAAAAATATTTTCCCTTTTTCTGTTTTTCTGAAAAAGGTTAGTGTAGTATTGGATCCTCCCTCCCCCCTCTTTATATAGTCATGGATAATTATATACTTTTTTATCATGGGGTCTTTTTCTACTTAATATTTTTTAAACATGTTTTTATTGATTTCAGAGAGTGGAAGAAAGAGGGAGAGAGAGATAGAAACATCAAAGATGAGAGAGAATTATTGATTAGCTGTCTACCACATACCCCCTAACTGTGGATCAAGCCTGAAACCCAGGCATGAGCTCTGACTGGGAATCAAGCTCTCACCTCGTGGCTCATGGATCAATGCTCAACCACTGAGCCATACCGGCCGGGCTCAACTTAATATTTTTAGTCTCCCACCGGACCTTTTGTACTGGATTGCACTTAGTACATGCTTTGTTTGTTGAATAAATAAGCATGTTTTTATATTCTCTTTTTCCTTGATTGTCCCCTTCAGTCCATTCTTTTCCACCAATTAATCATTTTTAATCACTCCTATTATTACTGTTTTAAATTTGTCATCAAAGTAATACATGTAAATATTTATGGGAATCAAATGATTTCACTTGGCTTATTACAGAAAAACAGGTCTGCTCTGTTCATTCCCACTCTCAGAGACATCCATTTTTAGTTATCTTAAAATAACTTGTTTAGAACTGCTATTTCTCAGTTTTTTAATTTTATACATTACAAGTTGACTGCCTTTGATGGAAGATAAAGATTTTGCTATCTTAAGCCATAGATTCCCCAAAATACACATATAAACTCGCCTCCCAGACTCCCAACATAGTTATATCATACTTAAGTTTATACTTAATTATTTGTTATTTATGGCTATTTTCCTCCCTGAAGTTAATTTTGTCTAATGTAAACATTGTTTCAATACATACAGATGCATCAAACAATCCATCTTTTTTTCTTTTGAATTGAAAGCATACTGCTGAACTTCTCCTTTTTTATTAAATATATATATGCATATATATATTTAAATATATTTTTATTGATTTCAGAGAGGAAGGGAGAGGGAGAGAAACATCAGTGATGAGAGGGAATCATTGATCAGCTGCCTCCTGCATGCCCTGACTGGGAATCGAACCGTGACCTCCTAGTTCATAGGTCAATGCCCAACCACTGAACCATGCCAGCTGGGCTGCTGAACTTCTTTATCATCTTGCTCCAACCCAAATTTGCTTGTTTTCTAGGGCAACCTCCTTTCATTATTATCCTGGGAATGTACTTGCCAGTCTTCTTGGTGCTGTACCTACTGTTTCCTGGACTCCATTTCTCTGGTTAATTCTTTTTTCTTGATAGAACACATCCTCTATAAGCTTCTTGAAAAGGGGTTTATAGGAGTTTAAAATTCTTGATATTATTTATCTGTTTTTTTCCCTATCACACTTAGTTGACAATTTGAATGTGTGTAGGATTCATGTTTCATATCTCTTTCCTCTCTGAATTTTGAAGGCAGAACTCCATTGTCTTTAAGCATCTCAGCCATTGGGAAGTTTTGTATCATTGTGATTCCTGACTTTACATGTGATCCTTTATTTTCCCTTTCAGAAGCTTTTACCCATTCTCGTTTTTGAGTGTTTTAGAACCTAATGATAATGTGCCTTTGTGTGATCCTGCTCTCCTCTTTTCTTTGTTTCTTTGTTTCTTTCACTGAACTGGTTACCAAGTGAATCCTTTCTGGAAACTTATACCATGAGTTCTGAAGAGTTTTTAAATGTGGTTTCTTTGTTTTTGTTTTTTTCTGTTTTCTCATTCTGGAAGTTTTATTAAAATGTGCCGTTTTGACTATAACTGTATTTTCCTTTCCTATTATCTATCTTTGTCTTTTTGTTCTGCTTTCGGGGGGAGTTTTTCAGATTTATCTTTCAACCCTCTTGTTGGATTTTTTAATTTCCAAGGGTTCTTTTTTGTTCTCTGTCTTCCCTCTTCTAAAAGCATTCTGTTCTTTAAGGGTTTTTGTTGCTGTTGATTTTTCTTCTACTCTTAATTGCGTCTTTTTCTGTAAGTTTCTTTGTTCTGTTTGTATTGGGCTTTGAGTATCTGGTGATTGTTAGTTGCTTGATTGTATTTAATAGTGAGGCACTAAAAATGCTTACTTTCACATTGCTGCTGCTTGTGAAGCAAGGATTCTTAGAGACCTGGCTGTTTTCTAATGGGACTCCTAGGTGACACCATCTAAAGTTCTTTTCTTTTGGATACCTCAGGTTTTTTGTTTGGTCATTGATGGTGGTGGTTTGTTTTTCCTATAGGGAAACCTTCTAGTCTTCTCTAGGAGGATAAAAACTTGATGCTGGTGTTTTTGGAATCTAGTGGGAGAAGGGTGTTGGAGAGAGTCCAGCCGATTATCAGTAAACTCTTAAGTAATTCCCCGGTAAAATCCTATGTATGGCACTACCTCTTTGTCTTTGCCTAGTATATTGAAGTCTAGTTTAACCTCTTTAGGAGGCCTATCTTCAGTCTTCTGCTAGACTCGCAGTGGTTCTCAACCTTTCTAATGCCGCGACCCTTTAATACAGTTCCTCATGTTGTGGTGACCCCCAGCCATAAAATTATTTTCGTTGCTACTTCATAACTGGAATTTTGCTACTGTTATGAATCATAACGTAAATATCCTCATGTAATACATGAGGAACTGTATTAAAGGGTCGCGGCATTAGAAAGGTTGAGAACCGCTGTGAGGAAGGGAGGAGATCCAGGAGCTGCCTTACTTCTTATACTTATTTCAGCTGGTATTCTTTCAGCCTCAGTCACATAACTCCTCCCTTTGCTCCATCCGAAAATCCCTGGCTCTTCTGGTGTGTGAGCTAGCTGATTTTGCTGTTGGCTTCACTAACTATAGGCATTTAGTTTTTCCTTGGATACTGCGTTATTATATCTGATTTGTCTGGTCTCCAACTTCTAAATTTTATGTCACTCTGCTCTTCTGTCCTATTTGTTTTTACGGGTTTATACCTTAATTTTGTTTACCACCATTTTAGTAGATTTGTAGGAGGGAGCATTGTTTTTAACCTACCATTGATCTGAATGTTGACTTAGGCAGTGCCTTTTCATCTGGGCTATCTCCTGACTTTTCTGTATTAAACTTTAGCTTTATGCTTGCCTCCTTGCTGGAACTTCCCCTGATATTTTCAAAGTATAAGCTGATGGCTTCTTGATTGAACTTCATCACTTAGTAAGCATGATAATATATTATAGAGCTATTTGAGAGACTTTTAGGAGGAAGAGGAAAAGAATGAGTATATATATTTTTTCTGTTTAAATGAGGGGGAAGCTATGGGATTTTAGCACATTGTGAAAGAACTTTCTCACAGTTCAGCAACAGAAATAGATTAATTCTACAGAGTCTAGATGACTCTGTGTCTGTAATGTTGTAGGAAGAATTCCTACTTTGAGCTGCAGCTTGAAACAGGTGACTTTCGAGTCAGTTGTTTTTCTGTGTTCTGAGTGGGGTGAGGGGGAAGTTCTTCACAGATGCCTCAGGTGTACTCCATGAGTGGGGAAGCCAAGAGCAAAGAGTTCTGGGCTCACCACCACTGCTTCATCCAGAGAAATGCCATTTTCATCTGTTTTTATATGTAAGAGCTTTTCATGAAATTTAATTTGAAAAATGGACTCAACTTTAAAAAACATCTGAAAACTGCTCTCTTCTTTTCTACATTTTTATGAATTAGGATATTTACTATGCATTGGACACTTACTTATTTGCTCTTGATTGCACTTGAATGTCTAGTCTGTTATCTATCTTCTTGTATGTATATATCTTTTCTTCTAAGAATGACTCTGAAGTTTTGTTGTAGAGAGTTTATATTTTCCTTTTCAGAATTTTTAGAATCTGATTATTTCAATAAATAATTGTTGAATGTAAGACTTAGCCCACATGAATTATTTCTGTTGAATGTTCTTTTTTCCAAGGTGCCAACCGGATAGTATTAGAAGACTCCAATATCTTGCAGCCCGTGGGACTGACTGTGTTTGAAAATTGGCTCTATTGGATTGATAAGCAGCAGCAAATGATTGAAAAAATTGACATGACAGGTCGAGAGGGTAGAACCAAAGTCCAGGCTCGAATAGCCCAGCTTAGTGACATTCATGCTGTAAAGGAGCTGAACCTTCAGGAATATAGTAAGTGCTGACGGTGTACTGCTCATTGTAGGATTTATGTGTAAGAAGTTAAGATAATATTAAGATGTTCTTTTGTGTCTTCTTACCGCTTTATCTTGAAGATTTCCATGTACTTTTAGTTTTGCCTTTTTTTAACATTTACTTATTTGTTTGCTTATTTATTTATTTTTAATCCTCAACCAAAGATATTTTTTCCATTGATTTTTAGATAGAGTGGAAGGAAGGGGGAGAAACAGAGAGGAACATCAGTGTGAGAGAGACACTTCGATTAGTTGCCTCTCCCACGTGCCCCAACTGGGGTCAGGGATCGAGCCTGCAGTCAAGGTACATGCCTTTCACCGGAATTGAACCCAGGATCCTTCATTCTGAGTGCAGATGCTCCAACCATTGAACAAACCGGCTAGGGCTGACTTTGTGCTTTTACAGCCTTATATTAAATTCATCTGGGAGCTTTTTAAATTAAACTTAATCTTTTCCTCCATAAAATAGAAATGGGGGAGTGGAATGGTCTTGCTCATTTTCAAAAATGTTCTCAGGTACAACAGACATTCTGCTTGTCATGCCCTTTCTTTCTCTCCTTCAACCCCTTTAAGAATACTGAAATAAAACATATATTTTATTCTCTATATACCCCATAGTTCAAACTAAAGCATAAGTTATGTTTATATAATGATGAATCTACCTAATAAAAGAGTAACATGCTAATTGACCATAACTTCACAACGCCCACCAGCCAATAGGAGTGAGTATGCAAATTAACCCAACAAAGATGGTGGGCTAATTTGCATATGCAGGAGCGGCCAGGATGGGGCAAGATGCTTTCATCATCACCATGGCGAAGACGCAGGCGTTCCGTACCACCCCAGCTGCTCAGGGCCTTTGGGCAGCGTGGGAAGGCAGAAAGGCGGCTTCAACCAGAGCGAAGGCGGTGCTGCAGCCAGGGGAATGAAGGCCCATTCTTGCACGAATCTTCATTCGTGCATCAGGCCACTAGTATGGTTATAATGGAATAACTTTATTCTTGAGCAAAAGCATACTAAAATCTTTAGGTAAACTTGGAATACTGTGCTTTAATAAGTGATTGGTTTTTTTCACTCTTGGATAAAGTTTTCAATTCTCAGCTTTAAAAAAGTAGCCATAAATATTCTTTTTATCTTACTGAAAACTTCAAAATGGCTGATCATCTTGGCCTATTTCCTTGTTAATAGGTGTCTGTAATAAAAAATACCTTTATAGCAATAATTACTATAGGTCTTACATGATTGTACTTTTGAGCTCTGGCCTGTGTGCTCAGTGTTTAGAGCATGGTTCAGCATACCGAACGGTATTGGGTTCAACCCCCCATCAAGGGCACGATGTGTCTCTCTCACTTTGATGTCTGTCTGTCTGTCTCTCTCTCTCTCTTGTCTGTCTCTCAAAATGAATGGGGAAAATATCCTTGGGTGAGATGAGAGAGAGAGAGAGAGAGAGAGAGAGAGAGAGAGAGAGAGAGAGAGAGAGAGAGAGAGAAAGAGAGAGAGAACTATTGAAATGCCTTCTCAGCACAATGCCTTTAAATCAAATTGGAATATGAAAGGAGAATAGAGGAATGAGAGCACCATTGCTTGTTCAAGTCCTCATTATTTTGTCACGGTTTGTGAACTTGGAAGTTAAGGTCAGAGGTATATGAGAATTAGAAAGTTACAATTGTTGCCATTCTATGTTATGATACGTAATCATGCAGAACATCTAATAGGAATAAGGTAGTAATGACACAGTGCCTAAGTTATTTATTCAGTTGATATAAGATCTCAATTGAGGTTTTCAGGATTTCCAGGGGGTGCGGTATCTTTTTTATAAATAATTGAACATTTAAATATGGTTTTATATTTGGAAAAACATTTTTTTCAAATGTCTAAGAACATTAAAGAGAATGAGATTTTTATCAAAAGTCCATAGAATAAAAGGTTGAGAAACACTGCCGTATAGTTTATTATCCTAATCTAATGACTGATGTCTGTTTTGGGACATTGGTGTTGTATAACATACTGCCATTGGTAGGTAGCCGATTCCCTCATGCTCATCAGCACTCACCAAAACAGGACTGATGTGTTAGTGAAAAGTCAGATAACAAAGGGGTGTCTACATCAGATGTTGGTATTCTGTGATGGCAAATGTCAGTTACTTTTAACACAAGCTAAGTAGAAAATTCATAGCAATGATTTCATTGAATACAGTCTGTCAGACAGACTTTGAATAGTTGCCAGATGGTGTACTTATTTCCTTTAACCCAAATATGAGGAAATTAAACATTTGTAACATTGCAGGTTATCGTTTTAAAAATTATAATTATTGATTTTAGAGAGAGAGAGGAAGGAAGAGGAGGAGCGAGAGAAACATGGATGTGAGAGAGAAGCAACAATCAGGCTGCCTCCTGCAGGCCCCCTACTGAGATTGGAGTCGAAACTCTGGCATGTGCCCTGACCGGTAATCAAACTTGCCACCTTTTGGTGTATGGGATGATGCTCAACCAACTGAGCCACTCCAGCCAGGGCACATTGCTGGTTATCTTTTGCAATTGACTAAACAAGTAATTTTGATTATTTCTGATTGGTTGAGTTCCATGTGAATTTAAGTTTTTCCGTGGATTCTTTATTAATATATACTTTTTTAGTAAAATCGTCTTCTTTTTTAGAAAGTTAGAATTTCTGAGTTAAAATCTATAGTTTAGAAGAGTTTTTATATAGTCTCATCATTCTTCCTACACCTTTTTTTAGTTTCAGTAATCAGCTTTTCTTAGTCACAAAATTAACATGAACTGTATCATTGCTTTGCTTAAAATACTTTAAAATATTTTATATATAAATTTGTAAAAACAGTGTCTTGTTGTCCTCATTTTCTTACAGATTGTTTAGGGATAGAGCAAGGAATTAATATGTGTGATAATAAAGTCCTTGGTAATTCATTAGTGATTGGTTTTTGACCTGGTTGTTCTCCCTTCCTTCCTCTCTTTCTTCCTTCCTTCTTTCCTTTTTTTTTTTTTTTGCAGGACAGCACCCTTGTGCTCAGGATAATGGTGGCTGTTCACATATTTGTCTTGTAAAAGGAGATGGTACTACAAGGTGCTCTTGCCCCATGCACTTGGTTCTGCTTCAAGATGAACTATCATGTGGAGGTAAATATGTTATCATTTTCCTGTGCAGGTCTAAATGCCAATTAACATGTTCTGTAACTTTAAGTTAATTCAAATGAAAGAGAAAGACTGTTGTCTACAGTGATAGAAATTTAAAAATAATCTGATTTCTAATGATAGGAAAATTATTACGTAACTGAGTTGATATAGCTATTAAACATTATGATTATAAACTGATATAAAAATGTAGCCCCCCACAAATCAGTGTTTTCT
Source organism: Eptesicus fuscus (assembly GCF_027574615.1). Lineage (NCBI taxonomy): Eukaryota > Metazoa > Chordata > Mammalia > Chiroptera > Vespertilionidae > Eptesicus > Eptesicus fuscus. Next base: position 84,140,597 of record NC_072479.1, read on the forward strand.
ACCATAAAAACAACATAAAATATATATTTCTGTGAACAAAGATTAAAAGAGCTTATACACTCAAAAAAAAACCATTGAGAAGATGGTATTATAAGACTCTTTTATTCTAACTTTTCCAAGTTTTAAAAAAACAAACGTGTTGAGTAGCAACTGTGAAGCATTCTGCTTGGACTGCAAGAGATTGTATATGTTGGTTATTAAATGAGCTCCGCTCAGGTGTGTTACCGCTGCGTGACAATTATTTTGTTTTTGTCACTCCCCTCCCCCCCTCGTTCATTGAAGAACCCCCAACATGTTCTCCTCAGCAGTTTACTTGTTTCACGGGAGAAATTGATTGTATCCCTGTGGCTTGGCGGTGTGATGGGTTTACTGAATGTGAAGACCACAGTGATGAACTCAATTGTCCTGTATGCTCAGAGTCCCAGTTCCAGTGTGCCAGTGGACAGTGTATCGATGGTGCCCTCAGATGCAATGGAGATGCAAACTGCCAGGATAAATCAGACGAGAAGAACTGTGAAGGTATTTAAAAATTTTAAGACCTGGTTATATAGTCCTTTTTCCATTAAGTTGTTTGAAATTCAGAATGGAGTGTTGCTTTGGCTCAGTGGTAGATTTGGGATTTTCAAGTACATTTGACTTTATTATGTCTAAACATAGTTGAGTACTAATATATGGTGACAGGAAAAGATTTGATTTTGGGTAGTGAGCACATGATGCAATATACAGATCTTGTAACCAGAAACCCACACCTGAAAGCTGTATGTTCATGTTGACGAATGTCACCCCAATAAATGTAATAAAAATAAATACAGTAACGTTCCAAATTATTGTTTTAATTCACTTAATATGCATAAGATTTATACACATCAATAAGCTTAACAAACCCCTAACTGGTTTGGCTCAGTGGGTAGAGTGTCAGCCTGCAAACTGAAGGGTCCTGCTTTCCATTCCCGTCAAGGGCACATGCCTGGGTTGTAGGCTCGACCCCCAGTGTGGGACATGCAGGGTTCTCTGTCACGATCAATGATTCTCTGTAATCATTGATGTTTCTCTCTCTTTCTCCCTCTCCCTTCCTCTCTGAAACCAATAAAAATATATATTAAACCAAAAAAAAAAAAAAAAGCTTAACAGAGGAATGAGGCCAAAAGAACTTTAGTATATAAAAATAGTACTTGTTCCCAGCAAACTGAATTTGTGAATTTATTTATTTTTAACAGATATTTTGAAATTTTTTAGTGTCTAGAAGTGCATGTAGAAATATTTAATTCTTAACAGAATAATTAGTGAATGATGAAATTTAACATAAAAAATAAAATGGGAAATTTCCTGCTGGATTGCCTTTTCCCTCTCTCAAGAAAAATCCCCTGAGAATAATTTTTAAGATGTATCTAAAAGTCTAATTTGTTTTCATTTGCACCCACAAAGTACTTTTTGACTTGCTAGTATTTGGCTTCACAATATAGTAAAAATAAGAAAACTATTTGCCTTTTTTCCCAGTGCTTTGTTTAATTGATCAGTTCCGCTGTGCCAATGGTCAGTGCATTGGAAAACATAAGAAATGTGATCATAATGTGGATTGCAGTGACAAATCAGATGAACTGGATTGTTGTAAGTAGGACTAAAACCTGCATATTACTCTTAAGGGAGAATTTTAAAAATACATTTTCCTTTCCTTTATGTGTGAGTTTTACTTATAATCACTAGTTCCTTACTCAGAAACAACTATTAATGGTAATCATGTTTTGCTTTTAATAAGTCCTCAAAAGACAGCAGTTTTCTTATGCACAAAAATCTTCACAGAAACATTTAGTGTAAAGCATTAGAAAATAATAAATATTGTTTTGCTACAACTAAAGTTAAGAAATTCTGAAACAATTTACAGGCATACCATGGAGATATTGCGGGTTTGGATCCAGACCACTGCAATAAAGCGAATATTGCAATAAAATGAGTCAAACTAACTTTTTTGTTTACATTGCATATAAAAGTTTGTTTACACTATAATGTAGACTAAGTTCAATAGCATTATGTCTTAAAAAACAGTGTACATATCTTAATTTTAAAAGTTTATTGCTAAGAAAATGCTAACTATCATCTGATTTTGTTGGGAAAATGGCACTGATAGACTTTTATGTCACAGGGTTGCTACATACCTTCAATTTGTAAAAAAAACCACAATCTGTGAAGCATACTAAAACGAGATATGCTTGTAGATATGTGGAACTCAATCAGTAGTCTAAACTTAAGAGTTTCTGAACATTAGTCCATGTTTAACATCTCCCATTTTTTTCTTGATACAATTCCACCAGTATCTCAGTGATTTTAAAAGCTTCCTTTCCCTGTCCGGGTAGCTCAGTTGGTTAAAGTGTTGTCCTGATACGCCAAGGTTGTGGGTTCGATCCTGGTCAGGGTACAAACAAGAATCAACCAGTGAATGCGTAAGTAAGTGGAACAATGAAGCAATGTTTGTCTCCCCCCACTTGCCCTCTCAAATCAATTTTTTAAAAAAAGACAGTGCCCTGGCCAGTGTGGCTAAGTTGGTGTGGCATTGTCCCATGCACCATGAGGTTGCTGGGTTGGGCATGCCCAGGTTGCAGGTTTGATCCCTGGTAGGGGGCATGCAGAAGGCAGCTGATCGATGTTGCACTTTCACATTGATGTTTCTGTCTCTAAAAATCAATTTAAAAGTAATTTTTAAAAAGGACAGTAAAATTTTTTAAAAAAGAAGAGCTTGAGGACACTTGTGCCAACATATACTTACTAGAGACCCAGTGCATGAGATTCATGCACTCGGCAGGGGGGGCGGGGGTTCCTCAGCCCAGCCTGCGCACTCTTGCAGTCTGGGAGCCCTTGGGAGATGTCCGATGTACAGCTTAGGCCCGCTCCCCCTGGGGAGCGGGCCGGGAATGGGCCTAAGCCGTCCCTCGGACATCCTTAGCGCTGCTGCGGAGATGGGAGAGACTCCCGCCACCACTACTGCGCTCACCAGTGTGAGCCTGGCTTCTGGCTGAGCAGCACTCCCCCCGTGGGAGAACACTGACCACCAGGTGGCAGCTCCTGCATTGAGCATCTGCCCCCTGGTGGTCAGTGTGCATCATAGAGACTGGTCGTTCCACTGTACAGCCAATTTGCATGTTACCTTTTTATTATATAGGATAGACCTAGAGAACGTAGGCTGAATAGCCTATAGTTTCTTCAAGGTTCATAACTATTGACCAGTGCCCTAACATATAATATATTCCAAAGTGGTAAACTTAGTTCTGAATGGAATGCAGCATAAACCAGGTCTATCCTGTCAAAACTGGTCTAGTGGAATTTAGATAGGAGTCGTTTTAAAACTCTTTAATCTTAATAAAGACTTTAAGCTGATATTTTTAAAAATTCAAATGGTATACTCACTAAGACTTGTAGAATCTATTCATTTATTCATTAACATTTTCTGGATACCTGCTCTGTGCTCAGGATATCGGGTACCTGTACCAAGTTTCTCAAAGTCCTCTATGGTTGAGGTAGTAGTAAGATTAGAACTTTTAAAGCTAGGCAGAGATGGAATTGAATTCTAGCTCAACCTCTTACAAGCCCATTACTTATTCTTGTTAAGCCTTAGTTTCTTCATCCTTGGAATGAAGATAATATTTAGCCTAGAGGTTGTGAGAAAATTAAATGTGTATAAAACATATGGCCTGAATCATAGGAGGTATTATTGACAAAGGAGTGCGATAAGTGATATCAAATGTGCTGTAATAGATTTCTACAAGTAATAACACAAAGGAGAGTGGTCAGTTCTTTAGGAATGAAGATGTGACTCATCAAGGAAGACTTGAGAACAATGGTATAGGATGAAGTTATAGGGTGTTGATCAATGAATAGCGTTAATTATGCAGGTAAATGGAAAGATTGCATTCTAGAAAGAGAAAATATCCTTTTCAGACACAGAGTGAAACAGGCACCTTTGGGAAACTGCATGTAAATGGGACTGCCAAAATACATGGGGGTGTCAGCAAGAGATAACATAGGTAAGATGATAGGGGATTTTTATTTTCTTCTGAAGAGCCTAAACATTATCTCCAGAATAATGGAGAGTCATTGAACAACTTATAAAGGATGGCATGGCTGTGTAATTGGGAAAGCTGTAAAGCAGATGGATTGGAAGTGATAAAATTATAGGAAGGGAAATGTTAGGCTGATTGCTGTCAAACTTTTTTGACCAAATCAAGATACAAAGACATGGGTACACACATAAACAAATATGTCATACAACAGTATTTATCCATAGTATGTAGAATGCATTCTGACATTTTTCTGTTTTAAAATTCTATTTGCAATCCACTAAATTGTTTTTGCCATCTAGTAACTTTACAGCCTGTAATTTAAAAATGCTTAGGAGACTATTATAGTTCAGGAAGAAGATGATGAAGATCTAAATCAAGAGGAGCAGTAGTGGTGGAAAGATAGATTTCAGAGTTATTTCTGAAGTAAAAAGGGTTTGGTAACCATTAAGATATAGTTGATAAGTTTAGGTTGACACACAGATAGATACCTCATTGAGTGACTGGAATCATTAACTAGAATATATCGCAGGGACTGTAAACTGAGGTACCATTCCATATCTTGGCTGCAGATGTAATGTTTGGCTGATGTAGGTGTTTTTTTTTTTATTACTTTATTTTTAATTTAATTTAAATGCCTTTAATTTGCCAAGAGCACCTCATCTGTTTTATGATCTGCTTTACCCCTGGCATCTAGGAAACATGACAGATGCTGGCGACAGAGAGTTCACTTTGAATGTGTTGCATTCAAGTCGCCTATGGGGTGTCCATTGAAGTTTTTCAGGAAGTTGTTGACTGTATGGGTCTGTAGCTCAAGAGAGAGATTTGGGCTCTTCAGTTTATTAATGATAATTAAAGCAGAGGCAGTGGGTGAAATCTCCCAGGGAGAGTTAAATAGAGGAGGAAAATAGCAGGGGGTAGACAGAACTCTGGGAACCACCTGTACTTAGGAGGCAGACAGAAGAGAATGAAGCCAACAAAAGGAAACAGAAAGAATAATCTGAGGTAGTGAAACTAAGAGAGTGGTATCTTGGAAGGATATTGACCAGACATTTTTGAGGAAAACAAGAGCCAGCATTGAGAATATAGAGAGGCCAGTGAGGTGAAGGGTTCATTGCATGTGGCAAATAGGAGAATGTTGATCTTTGCCAGACTAGTTGCAGTGTGGTGGTGAGGATAGGAGCCTGATTTCAGTGAGTCAAGATAGGACCCAGAGACTAAGAATTGGAGATAGTGAGTGTAAACTATTCTTCTTAAGCTTGGCATTAGGAAGGAATGTCAAGGCACTAAAAAGGAATAAGAAAGATGAGATGGTTGCTCACAGGACTAAGAATCTGCCTCACATGCCATAGATGAAATATGTCACTGGCAGTCCTTACGAATTGTGTAACAGTAATGTTATTTTCTCATTTATTTTATTTAATCTATCAGAGGGTGAGTTTAGCAATGTGGATGGGAGATTTGAGGTCAGACAAAGCAAAAGGAAGGTTTTTAAAGGATTTGCAGTTGTGAGCGATATAGTCTGACTATTCAGAGTATGGAATGATTTTCCTTCTAAATTGAAGAGTAATGCTCTAAATTGGATGAGCCCTTTTGCTCTTTCCCTCTACCTCTAATATTGATGTCTCTGCTTCTAAAGCCTCAGACGGAGCAGGTGGATGCCAAGGGCAGGGTCTTGCTCCAGTGCTCGCAAGCCCTGGCTTTCTTTCTGAGTCCTCAAGTACTCGTGTATCAGGCAAGAAGACTCACCCTGAAGGCATCAGCTCATTGGGTCTGAGAGCTAATGCTCATCTTTAGCCCCCAGTTTCCTGTCACCAGGCCTAAATGTCACTTTTCAAACCTAAAATCCAGCCCAGGCTTGCTTTTGGCTTCACCATTCCAGGTCATTTAATGACTTTTTCAGGTTCATCCCTTCTGGCTCTAAAATTTGCTCTGAGATTCTAAAATAAGTTTGTTGATTTTTAGGATATATAGAATGAAGTATGATAGATTTTTATATGTATATGTACTTAAAAATTCTTAATGGAGTTTAACTATAATTCACTTTTTTTTTTTAATCATTTACAGTATGGTTCCCAATGTTTGTTTTATTTTTGTTTTCACTTAAGGATAGTTCCTTTGATTCTTAATGATAACATTTATCCATAATCCATGGGGCATGGTGTAAATGCGTTCATAAAAAAGAAAAGTGTTTATAAGTTGTCTTCATTAGCTTCTCACTTTGCTTGCAAGCCCTCTTTTTTATTACTATTTTGACTCTACAGTTGTTTTTCATTATATAACTGTACTGCCTTCCCATTTTAGATCCAACCGAGGAGCCAGCACCACAGGCCACCAATACAGTTGGTTCAGTTATTGGAGTAATTGTCACTATTTTTGTGTCTGGAACCATATACTTTATTTGCCAGAGGATGTTGTGTCCACGTATGAAGGGAGATGGAGAAACCATGACTAATGACTACGTAGTTCATGGACCAGCTTCTGTGCCCCTTGGTTACGTGCCACACCCAAGTTCTTTGTCAGGATCTCTTCCAGGTGAGTTAAGACTGATCCATTGAGAATCAAGTCTTGGGTCCTGGCAAGACTCTCAGGTTTCCATAATTGAAACAGGATACTACCCAGAGTCTATATCAAACTAGACCTCTTCGGATTTAAAAAATCATAAGAACAAATGTTCTGTCTTACTTTTTGCATCTTCTCTGTACACAAACGACCTGAGGTATGGTTGGTGGAAATTGCCAAAAGATACAAAGCAAGTACGTAGACAAGCATTTCTATATACTGAATATACTGCATTTCTGGATGCACTCTACTGAAAGTGAATCAGCTAGTCATTAAGTGAAAAGTCATAAACCACAGTTCTTTAGATTCACTACCAGGCAACTTTAGTACTATTGAGCCCAGGAATTAAAGGAGGCCAAAAAGTAGAATAAGATTTCTTTTTAGCAAAAATTTGGAAATAGCTGGGTGATCTCTGGGAGGTGTACAATGTCTTATGTTCTCTTCTAACTTTAAGTGATGATAGTTGGGATGGGGGTTTATTCAGGCAAAGCCAAGTAGCCAGAAGTTCTAGACTTGAGTAGACCATGTTGCTCTAGGGAAGTACAGCTTTCTTATCAGTACTTTCTGGTGCCCTTAGTGTAAAGAGCCTCTTAGAAAGAGGTTCTAGACAAAAGCCCTCTAAAAATATTTAGAACTTATTTACGTGTAACCCAGTAAACAGACATGATTTTTAAACTGTTAGTTATTCTGTGTTACTGTACCTATTTGCAGTTGTAGAATTTAGGAGGTCACGTGGAAAAAATGAAAATTTTTCTTTAGCATTGGTGGTTGTGATTACAATATTTGCATCCAGTAGCTGAAGAAATAATCTTCCATACATTGTATTCATGCCCTAAAAAATGGGTTTAGTTACCTTTTGTACAGATCTGTTGTTAGTCTAACCTGCTACACAACCTCCACTCTCCTCAGATCCCTTAAGAGTTTGAAAACCTCTCATTTTATCTCATTTTGAAGAGCTTTGCTTCCATTCTGGAGGGTGGGGAGGCTATTCTTGGCCTTGTTCTAGGCCAGCTTTCAATGGAAGTGTTCACTTTAGAGAGCATTCATTTCCCTTCTCGCAATTATTAGAAAAAGAAGGCATATATTGTTTAAAAGTCAAACTCTTTGTTTTATAGATGTTAATCATCAGTATTTGTCCTTCATTTTAGGAATGTCTCGAGGTAAATCAATGATCAGCTCACTCAGTATCATGGGGGGAAGCAGTGGACCCCCTTATGACCGAGCTCATGTCACAGGAGCGTCATCGAGTAGCTCTTCAAGCACCAAAGGCACTTACTTCCCTGCAGTAAGTAGTCTGGTTTCCTTCATTTCACTTTGAATGCTAAGATTCATAGGATCTCAGATTTTTAACCCTTTGCACTCGCTTGCTTTTTTCTCGATTCCTTTATTCTACTCGGGATTTAATTTTTTAAATACCCCAGATTTTACAAAGCACGGCAGTAGAATAAAAAACTGGAGTTTCTTTTCATACAAACTTATTTATTTGGATTTTTTAATATTTCAAATTATTGATACATTGAATACAATTCGACATACGAGCTGCTACCGATGCTAACCGTGTCGAGTCACACTCGACATCCGAGTGCAAAAGGTTAATTCACTTAAATGTGGGTGCTCAGTGATGGTAAAGTAAAAAGATTTTTAGTATAGGAGTCAGGCATATAAGGTTCAAAGAAGGCTTTACCATCACCATGCAAGCACTTGAAAATCTTTCTTTATGTTGGCCGCGTAGTAACCAGCATATTTGAAAGCACTCGACGTTACTTTCTGTGTAGGTACAAGTGACTCCGGAGAGGCCTCAGCTCCTTCATTTATCTCATGACCTCCCAAAAGAGGAAGCACATGGTATTTCTCCTAAGTCAGTAATTTTCCTTTAAACAATTACAATTTGAAAAGAAAAAATCAAAACCCAGCTATACTGAACTTAAACCAGTGACTTGTAGATTATAGACTTTCTTCTCATCACCTTGAGCTGGTTAGCCATGATGAAAGAAACTGTGTTGTAAGGAGTGGAGAGCCACAAACCTAAGGTCACTTCTTTGGAGAGGAAGGATTGTGCTAATAGTGCAATGGGAACAAATACAAGTAGAGATGGAAGAAGAGGAGTTGAAAGAAAGTTTGATAGTCTCTGTCTGGGATGGACCATTGTTATTTTAATAATTTCATTATTTTTCCTTTTAGATTTTGAACCCTCCGCCATCCCCAGCCACAGAGCGATCACATTACACTATGGAATTTGGTTATTCTTCAAACAGTCCTTCCACTCATAGGTCCTACAGGTAATAACCTCCTCCTCTAACACAAATAGGGGTATTTATTAGAAGGATGGGGTATTCTAATAACCTTGGGCTTGATGTAGCACCAAGTGAGTAGATGATGGTCACAGAGAGAATAGGCCTCTTGTCTTGGTAATGCTGCCCCTGCCCCTGCCACGAATTCTTTTCTTTCAGGGCATTTTATAGTGTTTAAAAGAGTCACAAATGCTGGCTTTTAGAATAACAGGATAGCCCTCAATGCTTTGGCAACATTCTAAGGAAAAGTTACCTATCAAAATGACTGATTTTGAAATATGTTATTGCTCGGGTTAGGTTTAATTGAAAGTCTAAGGATGAAGTATTGGAATAAGACTCTGCATGGTTCAGAGAGTTGAGAGCGCTGTAAAACAGCAGGGTTATTAAGAGCACAGAATTTGAGAGAAGCTTCTGTTCAGCCCTTGTTTACAGGTGTTATTATGACCTGAAATGAGGTATTTCTCATACAGTTGCATGGAATAGGTCACAGCTCATTGAGAGGGGGAGTGTGCCTTTGAGCTGATCTGTAGAGCATAGTGAGCAGGTTAACCATGAATATTAGAGTGTTGCCCTACTTGTCTCTCTTATTTGAAAGGCCAACAGTCAAGAGCTTGATATTCTCTGTTTAAACACTCAGTGCCTGGTATTTATTGTCAGTCCTCAAGTGCCTGTTATCTTCTAGATAAGGTGTTTCCTAGTATTCCAGTCAAATCGCCCTGAAGTAACTGCATAGATGTGTGGAAATCAAATGGAAACTTTTTATAGTACCTCATTCAGAATTCTCAGTTCAGTTTATAGATAACGGCTATTTGAGATAGGCTTGACACTGAACTGAATGTTGCTTTTCCTGCCACAAGTTTGTTTTAAAAAGCTAAAATGAAAAAAAAAATGGAAAAAATATCCTCGGGTGAGGATTAACAAATAAATTAATTAAAAGCCAAAATACAAAGGCAGAAAACTGAAAATTGGAAAAAAAAAGAACAAAATATTTATTTTAAAACCTTTAATTTCTTTAAATTGAATAAAACACTTTGATTAAAATGAACATAATTACATCAAAACTAGTTCTTATTTAATAATTTCCCACATCTCATATTAAGCCCAGTTTGTTTCTTCTGAGTGGAACTTCTTATCATTTGTTGAGATTTTTGTCTAAACTGGAACTTGAAAGAATTTTGTTAATTCTGTTTCCTTCCTTTCCTTATTTTATTCCCCATGAAAATGGAAGTATTTGGGCCTTTTAAATGTTGAGCCAAGAAATTTTATCAAGGCTCTTATCTGGACAGAAAGATAAGACCTAAAAAATACTATGACATCATGTTAATATTGGTAGTAAAAAAAAAAAAAGCTTGAGAAAACTGCTCAGTAGGTTATGTAACACTTGGTCTTTTGGCAGCCTTCTCTTTTGAGGCAAGTCCTAATGCTATCACATGTTTGTATCCTGGGATATTATCTGTGGTACTCTCTATCACTAGGTCTTTTATGGATAGTTACTTCAGTTTTGCACTTGCTCTTGCCCCTCTGTTGCAGTTACTCTGATGAGAAAGCATATAAGATTAACTTTTCTATATTTAGAATATAAAAAGTTGCAGGTAGAAATAGAAATGATAGAAAAACTAGCACCTTAAGTCAGCTCTTATTTTTATTAGTATGATCCTCTCTTTCCAATGCCTTTTTCTTTAGTCATGCTACAAACTTTATTAACAACTATAGATTACTTAAAAAGGTAAGAAGTAAGTTATATAAAATACATTTTTAAAAGTTCACTGGTCTTCTATGGGTATTAAGAATTTATCATTTTGATGTTGAGTTAAAGCTGCTCTTATGACCATAAGCTTGTCTTTTCAAGGAAAATCAAAACCTCTGAAACCACAGCAGTTTTCCTTTGCTGATAGTAACAGTAATGGGATAGATATACCCCTTAGGCTGTCTACAATATTCAGTCTGACTTATACAGTATTTGATTTTTAAAGAGAGAATGAAGTCTTCAGACATCACTAAATTACTCATCAGGTAAATTGTAGAGCAGTTAAAGAATGTTGAAAGAACATAAAACACTTTTAAGTAGTATAAAGTGTGTGAAGACCCACCCTGGCTGGTATGTCGATTCCCCGTTAGGGTACATGTCCCGGTTGAAGGTTCAATCCCCGGTAGGGGGCGTGTAGGACCGATTGATGTTTTTGCTGTCAGATCAGTGTCTCTCTCTTTCTCCCTCTCCCTTCCTCCCTCTCTAAAAGTCAATAAAAAATACATTTTTTAAAGTGTGAAGAACCATTCTTCTCACAGACCATGAAGTAGCAGAAATTGGTGAGGCTCACTATATATACTAGTAGACTAAAGACTGAATGTATAACTGACAGATTTCCAAAAATAACCAGTAAGTACAACTTTGAATAGTTCTTTTTTATTTCATTATCCAGTTTAATGTAAAGCTATAAGAGCACATCCAGGGTCTAGATTGAGTTTACCTGTGCATTTCCATCCTACCCATTTTTAATTGCCTCTAATCACATTGTATTTTCAAATACAAAATACATGCTACCTTCCACTTCCAATCTGCCTTTGAAAATTACCTCCTGGTCTGTGCAAATTTAGATTGTAGTAGTTTATTATCTTCAGTGTGAAGTTTACATCTAATACCTCCGTATTTTGATAGGGAAAACCACTTTTCCATAAAACTAACGCTTCTCTTGGTTTTCTTCCTATACCAGCTACAGGCCATACAGTTACCGGCACTTTGCACCCCCAACCACACCCTGCAGCACAGATGTTTGTGACAGTGACTATGCTCCCAGCCGGAGAATGACCTCAGTGGCAACAGCCAAGGGCTATACTAGTGACTTGAACTATGACTCAGAGCCTGTGCCCCCACCTCCCACACCCCGAAGCCAATACTTATCAGCAGAAGAGAACTATGAAAGCTGCCCACCTTCACCATACACAGAGAGGAGCTACTCTCATCACCTCTACCCTCCGCCACCCTCTCCCTGTACAGACTCCTCCTGAGGAGGGGCCCTCCTCCTCTGACTGCCTCCAATGCAAACATGTACATACAGATTTGGTTGAGATCTGGAGGGGGGGAGGGAGATACTAGAGAAGGATGAGGCAGACCATGTACAGTTAAAAATTATAAAGGGTAGGGAATACTGGAGATATTTGTACAGAAGAAAAGGATATTTATATATTTTCTTAAAACAGCAAATTTGCTGCTTGTGCCATAAAAATTTGTATAAAAATAAATTTGTACTAAAAGTTTTATTTTTGCAAACTAAATACACAAAGCATGCCTTAAACCCAGTGAAGTGACTGAGTACAAGGAAACAGGAATAATAAAGGCATCAGTGACCAGGAATGTCTGGGCTTTATTGATACCAAAAATAAAAGAAGAAGAAAAATGTAAGTCCATTTTAGAGCAGGTTGGAAGTAGCCAGATTGCCTTCATGTTAACTAGTACTTGAGGGCCTACAAGTATAAGAAATCATGAAAGAAAACGGAATTAATACTAACTTTGGATATAGGACTTCGTTTTCTCTAGAAATACAGCAATTTTAGTGAGGAAAACAGATACCAAAATCCATTCTGGGTGTTGCTGTTGTAGGAAAGATCAGCTGTCTGGTGAGATGCTGTGGGGCTGATTGTGTGTGCAGTCTCTGTCCCTCCCTCAGAATCCACGCTCACCTCTCAGAATTTCTCCTCTAGGTGTTTTCACCTGCTTGCTCCCCCAGCAGCTTTGTAGGCCATTTGCCAAGATACCATGATTTCTTCAAAGCTTGTTATCTGAAGATTGATTAAATGGAATTTCCTAAATTAAGGTTTTATTTTAATATTTATACTCGCTCCACTCTCCTGTAGGCTCAGCTCTTCAATTTGACTGCTGTTTGTGCATAATGATCAAAGGTTAGACATATTGCTCCTCTTTACTTCTAAGATTGTTTTAATGCTCATTAATCTGTCTTTTTACAACACATATAGACAATGTTTAAGAATTACAAATTTAACCGTTATGTTTTTGTTATAAGTTGATCATATATCCTTGCAGTACTTTCAGCATGTAATATCGGAGTATAAAATCATTTTTATATTTTTTTTTCCTACTAAAATATTTAAATATGTTCTGGTTAGAGACAATCTATATAAAAGGAGAATGTTTTGTTATCATTAGGTTTTCCCGTTAGTAACTGTTCATGACATTTTCGGGTTCTTTAGGCCAATTTTTCTCAGAAGGATGTCTGCATACATACCTCTTCTAACGTGTGACATGAGTTTAATATCTTTCTTGTTAACTAATGTGAATATTAGATTTTTTTCAAATTACCCAAATTATCCTTATAATCACCTTATATATATGTATTAGTGTGTATTCTCTCTTATCCCATTACGGATTAAGATGATTTAACAAATTTAACAATACGGATTAAATGAGAAAGCAAACTGTTAACTTCTCAGCTGTCAGGACTCGGTGGAGAGGATATTGAAAGGCTCTCTGTAACCTGCCTGGCCTGCATGGTACGGGCTGCTGCACCCCCAGCTGTCAGGGCTGACCGGTGGAACGATTCTAGCATTGCGTTGCCACCTTGCCAGAAGTTAGTTTCCTGCTTTACACGTGTTTCCAGCATATCTATGCTAAAATTGAATGTGTTTTTAAACTAATGTATTTTTTACCTTAGCAAATGTTGGTCGTTTATTGCTGAATGGTTTTTTTAAATTCAGTCTTGCTGAGAGGCCTCTCTGGATTTAAGGGCCCAACGAAAAACAATGGAAGAAAGGATTTAGAATATCAGCAAGGGTGAAGTAATTAATTAAGCAATTAAAAAATGCCTAAGTAAACTTTTTCAAGAGAAAAAAACGTGGTTTCAGAATACTGGTGAGATTGCTGGGGACACCTTATAAGAATCCGTGCGCCTTATAAGAATCCTGTGCACTTGGTTTTGCATATAAATAAGTGGTGATCCAGCAGTGTCTTGCATCTCAGTCAGACAAGTGAACTCTTCCTGTTAATGGAACAGTGTGCTCACAGCCCAACAGAATGGACAGAGAAGTTGCATTCTGTGACACACCATGGGCACTTGATGCTTAAATGAAGATGGAAAGGTTAGCAATAACTGGGTATCAATTAGAATTTGAGAATTCTATATGTTTACATTTTTTTAATGTGCATCTTTATCTGGTGGGCTTCCCATGTGGAAACTTGCACTATAATGAACTAAGAAGAATATTGCCTTGTTGTATCTCAGTCCAAGTGCTTGTACTGCGATGGCAATGGCCTCTTGCAAAATGTTAATTTGTGTGCCAATTTGAAATTATTTGAAGGCAGTTCAGCTTTATCTCAGAATCCTCTTTCTGGGTTAGTTGAGATGGATTTTTAATGTTTTGGGGAGTACCTTTAAAATGAGAGAATTGTCAGAATTCAGGAAGGATTTATTGGCCCTCGGGTTACATGGACAGTTAAGCTTAAGTAAACTTTCTTGATTATTAAACACAGAGCTTTAATTAGAAAAACTAAGAATAAAACAAACAAAACAAAACAAAAAAACATCAAATCATGACAGCACAAATTGGGAGAAAAAAAATCAAAAACGGTTTTGAATTTGGTGCATTGTGAGATTCATTATCCATGAGTGGGGAATAATAAAAATTTCATTAGGTTCCTTAAATAAAAAAGTATTTCAAACATGTCTTAAAGTATGCCCACTTACTGATATGCTTAGAATTATCTGAGAAATTAACTCTGGCAGAGCATATGTTCAGTGCACTATAGTAAGCTATTCCACATTGACATGGTCTTTTATGACCCTGAACTTTTCTAACTTTGAACTTGGCTCCTGCAGAGCCCTGGTCTTCTGAACAGTGGCCTGAGGAGTTTTGCTCTGAACCGTTAATACATTAAACAACTATTCTATATAGATGTTATGTATTTAGAAATCTAATACCAGAGGATAAGTTAGAGGTGGGTGGTTTGAGCAGTAAAATTTTAGGATGTTTGAGGATTGTATTTGTTCATTAAAAAATTCTCTTAAGTCAATGATTTGTATATGGCCAACTCATTCGATATTAGGATATAAAAATAGCCTCCATTTTTACTGGGTAGCAATTAGTTTTTTGGGAAAAGCCCATTTGCTGTAAAGGCCCATTAATGAAGAATACTTCAGATACAGTTAATAGCTGCAACTTACCTAGCCAATTAATAAACTGTGTATATTTATGCGACCTGATACCAATAATCATGGTAAACATTGTTTACTTCTGGTACTAAGGGGCTTTCCTTAAGCTCCTCTGCAATAGATGTAATGCTGCTGTTCCCCTGTCTAGTCCTGTGTCTAGATTAGATGCTTAGAAATGCAGTTTTAAAATTGTTTTTATCTCTTGCAAGAGAAAACGTGCCACTCCATTGATTTGCATGCCATAAGATCTGCATATTGGTTACTATTTCACATCTAACAAAATTCAGGAACAGAAATCTTGGGCTTTTCAAACGCCAAATATGTCAAGCTTTATTAAGTCACACAGTGTGGAGTGTGGATATGAGTATGTGAATATCAGACATCACAAATGAGACTGTACACTAGGTGCAGACATGAACTGAGTCATAAAGAAGTTTATCATCAAATTTGTTTAAAACATGTTCTCAGAATTTTTAAATTAAAGAAATTTAACTTTATTTGGTATTGCTTTCCTTATCCCAAACCTAAAATGAGCCAAGAGAAATAACAAATGATTTTAGAAAGTACTGGTGCATATGTGGTTTCTATCTTCTGGAATGGCATCATTTCATAATAGTCTCAAAAGTTAGCTCTTGAAATTTTCAATGTTTTAGACAGAATTTAGACCTAAAATATGTCATTTTGCATTTATAATTTTAAAATATTATTAATTATGAATATAAATTTATATGCTCAGGATATTTGTTTTAATTCTGTGTCTTATTAAACTAAAACTACGTGAGTAGAGGGGGGAGGTAGATTTTTTTAGGTTAATCTAGATTACGTAGAGTGAATCTGACTATCCTCACCCTTCTTCAGTGCAGGTACACTTCACTCTATTTTTGTTTTTTGTAAGGCATTCTTAAACCATTAAGTTTTCCGCTGAAATAAATATTCATGACTTTACAGATAGAATTATAAACTAACCATATAGAACTAACAAAAACTTTTCCCCCCGCCATTAGTTAGGATTTGCCTAAAAGTTAACACCAAATAATTATAGAGAACTGCTTTTGCTTAACTGTCCATTCTTTTTTTAAATTAAATTAATCAGGGTAGGAATGCATATATGTGTATGTGAATATGTATATATGACCATTCCTTTAATATGGGTATTAAGAGGAAAATAAATCAAAGAGAGTCTGATTAAATGTAATGTTATGTGAAATTAAGTATCTGGGGTTAGTGAGGAAAATATAAAGAGGATACTGAGAAGCTTGAGCTGGACTAGCCTTATTTGCAAGTGAAGGATCTGGTGCTGCTTTCAGATGTTTATCCTTTATGTTTTTAAATTTTTTCTTAAGCTTTAATCTTCGTTTTGTCTTAAAGTCAGCTGGTGTTTCTTGTCCATGGACTTTGGTACGATGGTGCTTTGCAAGGATGTATTTATATATTTTAATGGCCAACATTTGGTCATCCCTTGTCCACTATTCACTTCCCCCTTTTTGTAAAATAAGTGCTTTAATTGTAAACTGTATAAAAATACCTTGTATAAATCCCCCTTTTGATTATTACACTAAGCTGAGTTGTAACAAATGAAATGTTGATTTTTATAATAAAACAGTGGAAAATAAAAGTGTTGTTTCTTTTCAGCAAGAAATTAAAACCAGCTGCTTGTGCTTTGCTGTGATACACAACCATTGTGTTTCAGACACAACAAAACCCACCTTTATTTTTATTTCAAATAAAATACAACCTTATTAGGCAGTGATTGAGCTCAAATAGGTGATTAATGAAAACCAAGTTTTAATATAAAGGTCTTTCCTTAGTAGATGCTTTTGCATCAGAGAGCTTACCTTGGCTTTTTTATTTTTTATTTTATTCCTCGCCCAAGGGATATTTTTTCCCATTGTTCTTTAAAGAGAGAGTGGGAGGGAGGGAAGAGGATGAGAGAGAGAGAAACATTAATGTGAGAGAGACTCATTGACTGGTTGCCTCCCACATGTTCCTGGACCCAGACCTGGGATGGAACCTGTAACCAAAGTACATGCCCTTGACCAGAAATCGAACCCTAGACCCTTCAGTCCGTAGGCCAACACACTAACCACTGAGACAAACCAGCCAGGGCCACCTAGCTTCTTTGCTGACCCTTCGTCGTATTCTTTATTCTGGTGAGGGATTCTTTTAGCTTTCATATATCTCAAAAAGTATTTCACCTTCCTTCTTAAAACATCTTTTTGTTGGGTATAGAATTCTGTGTTGACAATCTTTTTTTCCTCTTAATGCTTAAAAGATGATACATTTTATTCTGTCTTGTTTCACAAGAAAAGTTTGCTATCATTTTGTTTGTTTTTGAGTGTGTAATGTGCCTTTTTCTCTGGCTACTTTCAAGATTTTTTGTAATTACTGGTTTTGAGCAATTTATGATGTGCCTTACTGTAGTTTTCTATATATTTTTTTTTGTGGTTAGCATTCATTGAGTTTCTTGGTTTTGTGAGCTTGTAGTTTTCATCAGATTTGGAATTTTTTCATTCCAGTTACACATATATTGGCTGGTAGAAGTCAGTCCACATTTTACTATTACTTTGTTCTTTTTTCCTACAGTTTTATTTCTCTTTGTTTTGTCTTTGAGTTTACTTTTCTGTTCTCCTACAATGTGTAGTTGCTTTAATCCAGTCTGATCTATATTTTCATTTCTTCTCCAATAGTTTGATTTAAATCATATTTATAATTTCTATGTGGACTTCAGAAGTTCAGTCTTTCCTTTGACTTACTGAGCATATGGAATATTAGTAGTTTTAATGTCCTTGTCTAGCAATGCTATTAGTTGTATCATTTCCAGGGTGCCATTTCTTGAATTTTCTCATTATTGGTCTCATTTTTTTCTTGTGATTTTTCTATTGGATGCCGGACATTGGCAATGTTATGTTAAATATTGGATATTTTTGTGATCCTATAAGGATTCTTGGGCTTTTTTTTCTGGAAGACCGCTAGGTTACTTGATAACAGTTTAATCCTTTTGGTTCTTGCTCTTTACCTTTGTTGGGCAGAACCAGAAGTGTGTTTAGTCTAGCGCTAATTTTTTTCCCCCCATTAGTGAGGCAAAATTCTGAGTATTTTACCTTTTGCCATACAAATTTCGAGGTTTTTCCATTCTGGGTAGTGGAAATAGACGCTACTCCCAAACCTATGTGAATTTTGGAGAGTGGTCCCTTAATATTTTCAGATGTTCTTTTTCAAAGCCTTGGGTAATGTCTTTATTTGCATGGGTTGTTCAGTAATCCTCTGAAATTTTGAGGAGACCTATCTAGATCTCTGAAGCTTTTCGTGCAGTTCTCTTCTCTCCATCATTTGCCCTGCAAACTTTAGCTGCCTTGGCCTTCCTGGACTCGTAGGCTCTATTTTCTCTATTCAGGGAGATTGCTCAGCCCTGTGTGGGTTCCCCTCCTTCCAGCACAGCCTGAGCATTCTTTACCTGCAGTATTCTAGGGCAAGCGTAGGCCTCGCTTTGTTCTCATCTCTCAGGGACCAGTTCTTCGTTACCTGATACACAATGTCTTAGAAACTATTCTTTCATAAATTTTGTCTATTTTTTTTCCAGTTGTTTTAAGCAGGAGATCAAATTCGGTTACTATTCATTTTAGTGGGAAGCTGTAGATGCTATTGGAACACTTGAAGAGCTTGTTGAAACTACATATACCATAGGCCACACTCCAGTTTTACTGATTTACAGTATGTAGCAGTTAAGGCTAGGATGTGATTCTGCAGTTGTGCACTGAAAATATGCCAGACGTTACGTATGCAGAATTAAATTAGCCGTAATACTTGTTTACGAAAGAGTTGGCAACCCATTGTGAGAGGCTGGTTCTTATGGGATAGTGTATTTATTGTCCATATACAGGGTGTTATGGAGCATTCTTAATGAGGAAAGGCATCCAAATGTAGCCCCTTGGAGGCCAAGAGGGTTACAGATGGTTCCTGAAGGAAATGGAGGAGTGAATTGGGGAAGATGGGCTAGAGTCAGGTGAATTAGCGGAAATAGAGGGAGGACGACCAGCAGGCAAGAGCACTTCAAGTGGAGAAAAAATTGTTCTCGAGCCTCTGGACTATAAGATTGCATAATACATGTGGGGAGCTGCAAGTAGTTTGAAATGCTTGGATCAAAGTGGGAGAGGAGATGGTCTTCAGTATCTCCATTTGTAAAAGGAGACTCCTTTGTCCCTAACATTTATGACTTTAGTGTGGGGGAAGACAGAGAATAACTCACTTTAATTGAGATGGGTTGGGCAGTGCAGCATGTGGTAATAGATAGTTCCACTTTTCCCTTGAAGTTGCAAGTATGTCTGAATAACTCAGTCATTTATTTGTTCATCAAAGGTTTATTAAACACCTATTTCATGTCAGGCTCCGAGTTGAGTGCCAGAGATCCAGAAATTTGTAAGGCCTTATAATTTGTGTTTTAAAATGTTGTATGTCTTAAATACTTTCTATGGGACATATTTTACTTACTAAGAGACCTCATTCTGAAGAGTATCATTTTCAGGAAAACAACCAGTGACTGCTTCGAGAGGAGAGAACATTTCCAGCTTAGCTCTGGGCAGCACATGGCAGGGGACGTGCGTGAACCCTTGGCACTAAGTTCCAAGCACTGTTGTAAACACTTTATGTAAATTAACTCATTTGATCCTGACAGGAATTTTTGTACTGTTACATAGTGCTTATTTTAACCACAAGACACTCTTATGACAGTGGTCTTTCCACATATTTATTTTACCAGCTACTAATCATTACATTCCCCTAAAAAATAATCAAGTCTCAAAGACCTTGAGAGGCAGAGGCAGGGTCACTGAGAGGTGAGGGCAGTAGGAGTAATTGTGTTCTGCCAAATGGAATTTTTTCAAAGCACCAAAGAATTCTCCCAGAAAAGTGAGCCTGAAAGGCAGATAGGCTAGTATTTCCCCAAACGAGTAGATCTAGTGATACACTTGAGTCTCTCTGGAGCTATGTCTGCTAAACATGAACAGCAACATCTTCCTAACGGTGGGCTTGCAACAATGTCATTAGGCCGTCCCAATGTGGTTTAACAATAAATAGTACTGGAAACCAGAGAGTAGGCACATGCAGTTTATCATTGCGCCCTCCTGAGGTCGGAATAACACCCTTTCCCTATGGTGGCCACCGAGGCAGGATGGCGGTGTCTGTTCTCAATAATGGAGAGAATTACCACTTGTCTTTCTGGATTTCCTCACACACTCAGTGGAGGGCCTGAAGAACACGGGTGGCAAAGCCATGCGACTACCGTGTGTGAGCTGGACACGAACGAGGCCTCTCCCGATGTTCTTGGTGCATGAGAATAATGCTCCATCTGCCTTGTACACTTTCACTTTCTCCTGGAGTCTATGCTGAGGCCCATGTACACAGGACCACAGCTGGCCAATGAGTTTTCCGGATTACACATCTTCTGATGTTTCAGTCTACTTCTTCAAGGGATATCCCAAGTACCTTTTCCTGGAGCGGGAAAAAGAGAAATAGATTCTTAAAATTCCAAGTTAGTGGAAACATATGCCTGTTAACTCTGCTCTGTTCTTCCAGGGATGACCCTGGGATCAGAGAGCATAGCAGGGTTGGGGGAGGGTTTGGAAAGGTGACTTGGCATCCTTGTGCCTGAAAGGAAATTACCAGCTAAGGACTTAGGTTACACACCCAGGGCTAACAGGCTAGATAGGAAAAGGCTTTGATGCTGTTACTTAACATTCAAAAGAGTAGATATGAAAGGATTGATAACTTTCCTTCACAAACTTCTCCTTTCAGAGGGCTGGAGAATGTGTGAGGTTCCAGGACCTCAGGGTAACTATGTCAAGGGTGAGGAAAAAGGGCCAAGGAGTAAATTAGAATCTCATGGTAGCACTCTGACCAGTGGCTCAGCTGGTTAGAGTGTTGTGCCGATATGTCAAGGTTGCAGGCTCGATCCCCAATAGGGGGTGTGCAGGAGGCAGCCAATCAATGATGTTTCTCTCATCAATGTTTCTATCTATCCTTCTCCCTTTGTCTCTAAAAATCAATAAAATATATTAAAAAACAGAAAAAGAAACTCCTATTCATTAGCAGTTACTCTCCATTCCCTCCCTGCAAAACTCCAGGAAGCCACTAATCTGTCTCCATGGATTTGCCTAGTCTGCACATTTCATATAAATGGAATCATACAATAGATGGCCCTTGGTCTGGCTGCTTTCACTTAGGATAATGGTTTCAAGGTTCATCCATCTGTCAGTACTTCATTCCTTTTTGTGACTGAATAATATTCCATTGTTTGAATATGCCACACTTGGTTTTTCTATTCATTATTCATTATTGATGAACATGTGGGTTCTTTCCTCTTTCGGCTTATAAATAATGAATGCTGCTATGAACGTTCATGTACAAATTTTTATGGGAACATTTGTTTTCAGTCCTCTTGGATACATACCAAAGAGTGGAACTGGTAACTCTATGTTGTACATTTTGGGGAACTGCCAAATCATTTTCCAAAGGGCCTGGATCATTTTAGAATCCAACCAGCAATGTATGAGGGTTCAAATTTCTCCTGTCCTCACCAAAACTTGTCTTTTTTATTTTAGCCATGCTAGTGGGTGTGAAATGGCATCTCATTGTGGTTTGGATTTGCAATTCCCTAATGCTGAAGTCAAGCAGGACTTTTTTCATATGCTCATTGGCCATTTGTATATCTTCTTTGGAGAAATGTCTATTCAGTACATTGCCCATTTAAAAAATTAGGCTAATTGTCTTTTTATAGTTGAGTTTTAAGAGTTCACTGCACATTTGGAATATAAGTCTCTTATCAGGTATACGACTTGCAAATATTTTCCCCCCATTACATGGGTTGTCTTTTCATTTGATGATGTCCCTTAAAACAGGAAGTTTTTTTCATTTTGATGTAGTCCAATGTATTTTTTCTTGCTTGTGCTTTTTGTGTGGAACCACCATTGTTTATAGAACACTTTTGGCATTTCAGCTACATTAATTAACTAAATAGACTTTTGAGAACTGGCCTGTGAACCCAATGGATACTTATAATCTCTCTGGAAAAATGATGGTGATTTCTGGTCTATAATGATAGTGCAAACATGAAGGGTTGTGAGAGTTTCAGAGGCTGGTGAGGATCTTGAGCTGGAGTGGTTGGGAAAGGCTCTGGGGCAAAGGAGGGACTGTTGGTGGGGCGGGGGGGAATCCTGGAAGAAAGAATAAAGCTGAAATAATGTCTAGAACTCTGTCCTCGTAGCATGAGTGAAGGCAGCTTGAATTTAGAACACTTAAGAGCCTCAGTTGTTCAGATCAGCCATATCTGTACAAAAGTGGGAAATGGGAAAGAACAGAAGACAGGGTAGCTCAATTGGCATTCACTGAAGACCATGGAGGGCACTTCGGTCCCTTAGGCAAGATTGGCTGTACTGTCTCCCTGGTTTCCGAGAGACTAAGCCTGTTTGGAGGCCCCAGGATCAGGCTGGCCATGCCTCGAAGAGACTCAACCCTGCTGCTGGCCCTGGAGCATTCTAGCGGAAAAAGAACTCACGACAACCGTGACAACGTGGCAAAGGCCTATCTTCTGAGATTTAAAGCTCTGAGGAACGCACTTGGACAGGTTGACCTGATGAGGCCATTTGAACATGAAAGTTTGAAGGAAATTTCAAGGAATGGGGATAAAGGATGAGGGAGGGGTTGAGGTTGAGGCTTGGTGTGTGTGTGTGTGTGTGTGTAGATAGCTATTTTGTTCAATATCAAGTTATTTAAAACCAATGAAAATTTCACAGTTTGCTTTTTAGTTTGTATCAAAATGTCCCTGTCAAAATTCTGGGTCAAAGCAGTAATGACAAAAATGTCACTGTCACCCTGAATTTCTGCCTGAGGATTACCCCCACACGCTCAGCATCTGAGAGGATGAGAAACGGCCTGCCTCTCCTTGACTCACTGCCAGACGTCCGCTGCTGCAACATTTGTGAGCACAGAAATGATACCTATCTAAACATTTCATCTCTCAACATCTCCTCATTTCCTGTTAGAGCTGCCCAGTCCCTCTCCCTGCAACACACATACCCCATGTACCCTTTGGGAGCTCAGTAAATATTTATTGACGACGAAGATAATCACTAAAAATATGTTCCCATCAATGGGATCTATCTCTTGCCACTCAAGTGTCCTAAACCCATGAGAACTGCTTCACGGATGTGTTCCCTTTGCTTTAAAAAAAAACAACAACCTTCAAACGTTCCGTCCCATCGCCTGTGAGACCTGGAAGATTCGTTGGCAAATAGCGAGCACTTACCCATCCTCCGTGCTGCTGCACCCACGGCGAGAAGTTCTCTCTCAGGTACTTGGCTCCAAAGCCTAGCACCTTGTTCATGGGGTGGTTGTCAATGGCGTTGAGCTTGGCGGCCACGTCTATGGCAAGAGCCGCCTTAAAGCCCCGAGCTTTGACCTCTGATTCTCCTCTGGTATCTACACCCCTTAGGAACTGGTCCGTGATGGTCTTGAAAACAGAGTAGGACAGCCCGTCCTGGAAGCTGTTCATCAAAGCCTTGTCTTTCTTCAGCTGTGTGCAAGAGGGTACGCATTCAGTTGGGCAGCTTGGCCCAGCGAGACCGACTCCCTCGCTTAACGGGGGGCCCCTAAAACACCGTGGGGAAACCTGGATTCTAGTCCAACCCCGGCACAAGGGCCTGCAGAAGTGGACCAGGCATGCGCCTGCTCTGTGAGTTCATTTCAGGGGACAAATCAGTGCATTCATTCCACATTCAAGGAATGTTTCCGGAGCGCTTACAATGGGGATGACTGAGCCCCCCGCCCTCACTCGGGCCTCCCAGTCTAGTGATAATTACAATCCAGGGTCATGCCCTTCAGCTAGAGGTCGTGTCAGGGACTGAATCCGGAGCCTGGAAACCACTGTCTAGGTTCAAACACCTGCTCCAGCTCTTCCTGGCTGTGCAGTCTTGGAGAAATTACTTAACCTCTCAGCCTCAGTTTTGTCACCTCTAAACCGGGATGATGACAGTAACTGTTCTATAGGGTAATGGAGTAAAACGCTCCGCACAGTGCCCCACGTGGAGAAGTGTGCTCGGCACGTTAGTAATTTTTCGGGATGCTGTGAGAGGTCAGGGGCGAGGGCATATGTTCACTGAGAACAAACAAACAGACTGAATCCATTGATGCCTTTCCATGGTTCTACTCATCCTGTTCCCCACCCCCCCTCCCCGCCTCCCCCCATATCCATCTGCTCCACCTTCTTTGGATTTCCACACCTTTAACCAAAAACACAAGTATTGCTTCTGCTTCTTTTGAAAAACTCGGGGCTTGTGTCACCAAGGCAGACATCATCCCGATGTAAAGCCATCCTTGCAGAGTCTATTAATGTGGTGGTTGTCATGTGAAAACAGAACTGTCTTAGCAGGGGCTAAATGTTTATTTGAACATTCTCTAGCTCTGTGCTTGAGGAATGAGCTGAGCAGGTTTTCAACAAACCCTGTTTATAAGAGGGATATTCTGGGGATGCGTCAGGCTGTGGGAGGATTTTGGTGGAGCCGAGTCCTTTACCACCCCCGACATCGGCCTATGGAATCTGAAGCAGGAATGGCCTGCGTCCTTCACACCCCACACCGAGGATGGACTCCTGCTAATCAGCTAGACTCCAGACCTCTGCAGGCGCGAAAGCCTGGACTCGGCCAGACAGCGAAAGAATCAAATGCCCGAAATCCCTTCCAAGGAGCGTCCTGCCTCCTCCCTGCCCCTCTCCTGCCTCTTTCCGTGCGGCTGGCTCTGTGGCCTCACAGGGAGGTACAGTGGAGGCTGCAGGTGCTCAGGGGATGAGCAGCTTTGCAGACACTCTGCAGCCAGGGCGGACGCCTCCCCGGTGTCACTCCCGCTCTGGTGAGAACTCAAGCCCACACAGCACAAGTCAGACCTTTCGTGTGTTCCTGCCAGAGTTCTCTACTGGGGAACCACATAAAAAAAAAAACACAAAAACAAACCACAAAAAAAAACAACAACCAGCCCTAGCCGGTTTGGCTCTGTGGATAGAGCATCAGCCTGCAGACTGAAGGGTCCTGGGTTCGATTCCGGTCAAGGCCACATGCCCAGGTTGCAGGCTCGATCCCTAGTAGGGGGCGTGCAGGAGGCAGCCAATCAGTGATTCTCTCTCATCACGATGTTTCTATCTCTCTCCCTTTCCCTTCTTCCTCTCTGAAATCAATAAAAATATATATGTATTAAAAAAGAACAACCATATGCTCTACATAAATAGTGCAACGTATTATCTCAAATCATCAAGAGAGTGTATTAAAGTGAGGTGTGTTTTTTTTAAGTGGCCATTTGTGGAGTGAAAGGAAAAGCATTTCTGTTCATAATGAGAGGGGTTGCCTTCGCCCTGCCTCCCAGCCCTGGCCTCCCTGACCCGCTGCTGGTCACGGCTAAGGCAGCTGGAAGGAGGCTGCAGGACAGCCACAAGCTGCGAGCTGCGAGGAACCCTCGAGGTCCTGTAACAGAGCCCTCCCAGTTCAGGAACTGGACTGCGCCTGGTTATTGGCATCTACTTGAATTCTGCTAGTGACGGGAAGATCATTCTTAAAATGGGGAGATCCCCGTCGCCCTGCAACTCCTCCCCACTGGTGTTAGTTCTGGAGAAGCGCAGGGGTGTCCCTAAATCCTGTACCATGTTCTGTTTTCTGCTTCCTCTGCACCCCTGTTCACCCCCTACTTGTGGCCCTGACATTCACACACCCCTTCTCTTTAGTCACAAATCCCTGGTTTTCTCACCGTGTCTCCTTCTGCACCATCTCTCATGCCCTTCAGCTCCCTGGGCCCCATCCCCTGGGCCCCCGTCTGACAAGGGCGTTGGGAGAGCAGCACAGAGCACGCTGTGCCCCCTCCTGCAGAAGCCCCTTGGGCCGGACTTCTTCCCCAGGGATCCTGGCCAAGCAAGGAACCAGGTCCCCAGGCCAGTCCCTGACTCACAGACCCTAGAGACAGCTGGGCAACCTGCAGGTGACGGACGTGGAGGAGGTGGCGCTCAGAAGCCCTCTGAGTACAGGGGGAGCCTGCTCCCCAGCTCTTCCTCGGGAGGCGCCTCTCACATGTTTCTCATTGGAATGATGGGTCTCGACTTCTAAACGGCAGGAAATCCAAAGTTCCAAGTAACCCTAACCGGCCTCCCCAGCCGAATTGCTAAGAGACCTCGAGCAGAGAACAGTCCAGCCACTCGGGGGAGATTTCAGACGGGGCTCCAGCCCCGGAGCAGCTGTGGGTCACAGACATCCAGGCTGCAGGGCCAACGCAAGAGTCTAAACTTCCCTGAGGATCAGTTACATGGGGAGCTAGGCTCAGAATTCTGTGCAGCGGATCTGTAATTTATTGGTGTCTTTTCTTACAATAACAAAGTTACTTTCCTCCTTTCCAAAAATTCCGAGGAGGCTCCAGGAGGTTTAGTTATGTTTTCCAAAGTGATTCATTTTTGAGACGCTGCCAGCGCGAAGAATTTCGACTCCAAGGGAAATAAAATTTAGGACTCAGTGTAAACCAGAACTTCGACAAGGCGTACAATTCCGTTCTCATGTACCAGTGCATGGGCACAGAAATAAATCGTTAGTTCAAGCTCCATACCTCTCTTTCCATCTGATCCCCTGAGTATTTCAGCAGCTCAACGATTTTGGCTATTATTTGGTCTTCTCCGTCTGTCGGGAAAATCCAGTTATTTTTTTTCAAGAAAAAAAAAAATCTTAAATTTTCCCAGTGACCGTGCTTAGCCTGGTTAGGGATGGAGGAAGACAAGTGCCTTGTAAGTCTTAGAAAATTAAATCATACCTCCCTTTTGCTGCTTAGGCACAAACACTCCCAGATTCCCTTCCTTTTCCTTTCTTCTTCTCCCTCCTTCCCTTAGTCCCCAGTTCTCACCATGAAATTCATCACTCCGTTTACTGGAACAATGTTGCTGAAGATGTTAGTTCCGCTGCACATGATCCTGTCTCTAAAGCTATTTAGGAGAAATTTCTCCCTGGTCTTTGGGCTTCTCCTGAGCAGATGGTGCTTTACCCACATGGACCCCATCAATCCCCTATTTGACCACGCTCCTCCTTGGTGTTAGCTGCTAGACAAGGTAGAGCCAAATTTGTGGTCCCCCCTCCCCCATCTAAGAGGGGGCATAGTCTTTCTGACCTGCATTTTGAGAATTAAACTCACTTCTAAACCCACCTTATTTTCCTGCTGTTGATTTCTTTTTCCATTGTCCTTCACGTGTATTTTACCATACCAAAATGTCTACTTTGCACGCCGTGTCCTCACAACAAAACAAGGTGGGGTATAAATTGATAAGTTTTCTCCCACCCCAAAGGCTAAAGTGGCAGAGGGATCCAGAGACGGCTCTAGTGGAGGGGAGCGGGGTGTCGGAAGAGGGGAGGGGAAGAAGCAGGGCTTGTCTTGTCTCAAACATGCTGACAATGATACACGAGGGAATGGTCATTGCCTTAGCACAGAATCCAAACAGAGAAAAGCCAGTTACCGAGAGAACATTTTTTTTTTTTTTTACTTATGGCACAATCTCTAAAGTCATGGAGTCCTCATGTTTGTTCTCGATAAAAGGGAGAAAGGCCAAGAAATTAATCTAGCACGTCCCGTCCCAAGAAGGTCAAGTGAAGGGCAAGGTACGTGGGAAGTCTGAGATTCGAGTCACCTGGGAGAAGAAAGAATGCGTGTCTCATTGCCCATGTGTAGTTTCTCTCTGCTGCCGCCGCCTCTCCCGGGGAAGCTGCAGTGGCGGCCCAGATTCCCATGTGCACAAAGGGGAAGAGCCTCAGCGTTAGCCTGGCTTAGGGCTTTGCTTTACATCGCCCGGACACACCCAAGGGAGATACTTCCTTCCCAGCAGACGGAGATGTGTCCCCTCCTCCAGCTCCTCTCTCTCAGCCCCCGTGCGAGTTTTGGTCCCAACAGCACAGTACAGGGTGGTGAACTCACCACTTTGCTCCCCTGGTTGGAAGACCTTTTGCCTCGTGCTTTACCATGCCCAGGCCCAGGCCCCACCTCTGCCCCTCAGCCCCCACTGGAGTTTGGGGGATGACAACCGGGAGAGGGGGCTGTCATTAGTGGGAGTGCAGGACGGAACTTCCCCTCCCGTGGCACTTGGTCCCACTCCCAACTCCAGAATTCCTGTGAGTCCGATGGGATCTACGGTCCGAGCTATTGCTGCAGTTTCGGTGACAACTGACCCCGTCTGGTCACTGCTTCTCAGTTCTGCTTCATGTTCTGCCCTAGACCTGGTGTCCAACACCCAACCCCCTGCTTTTTCACAGGAGCCCAAAGCAATCCTATATAATAAAAGTCTAATATGCAAATTGACCAAACGGCAGAATGACTGGTGGAATGACTGGTTGCTATGATGCACACTGACCACCAGGGGGCATATGCTCAACACAGGAGCTGCCCCCAGCCCACAGGCCCCAGGCCAGCCAAGGCGGGTGCCAGCAGGAGCCCCCAATTGCCCTGCCCATCACCCCACAGAGGGAGGTGATTGACAGCAGTGGTGGGTGGTGGGGCTGGCAAGTGGGCGGTGTCAGGATGGCCAAGGCGAGTGCCAGTGGGGGTCCCCTGATTGCCCCACCAGTTGCCCCACAGATTGGCCCTGATTGCCTACCCATGCATGAATTTTGTGCACCGGGCCTCTAGTATTATATATACTTCCCTGGGCTGGTGCTCAATCCATGCCCTCTGCACTCCCACGAGCAAACTGGTCCCTGGCCACTGCTAACACGATTACATCTAACACTGCACGTCCCCCTGCGGACAAAGTTGATTGCACACTTTGTACTTCCTCCTCTCCCTCACCAGACTTTTCTTTGGACTTAGCAGTGAGCTTGGCATGTGGCTTCCATCTGCTGGCACACTCGCCTTGGCTTGGGCTCTCAAGCTGAAGGTCAGTGCCTCCGGCAGGCTGCCGTCCTGCCCTTGGTCCAGGTCAGCTGAGATTCCTACATCCAGAGCCGAGCTGAGTCAGTACATGGATGCTCCCGTGCCTCTGCCTGGAGATGCCCCCCCCCCCCACACACACACACTCTGAGAGGGGAGTTTACCTTTCTTCCCACTTGCAGCTCGAGGCTGGGAGCTCAGGCCCTCCGAGAGAAAGAGGGTCCTAGGAGCAAAGTTCCCTTGACGCTTGACGCTTCCTCCCTGGGTGTGCTCTTCGGGAGGTGGCCAGGAGTAAACAATTTCAGCAACTCGGTTGGCAATGGAAGCAACTTTGGGGTCCACAGCTGAAACAAGAGAAAACGATGCTGAGGGCCCTTCCCAGAACGTGGTGGCGATATTGGCATGCACAGTTGTCCGGTCTGAAAAGAGGCCTGAGAGTGCGTGTGCGGGACAGGCCATTCCTCAGAAGGCACTGGCAGTTGCCTGGCAGAGGCCGGGATGGGGGAGGAGCCCAACGAGGCATGATCGCCACTTTGAAACCAGGATCCTTTTGCACCCTCCGTTTGAAGTCTTGCAAAACTAGGGTCCCCTTCCCTTTTGTGAGGGAAGAAACACAAAAGGGAGGGTTTAGTTCTTTGCTTGAGGAAATGCTCATTATGCTTTTATTTTTATTCTATTTTTTTCCCAGACCCTTTATATTTTGGAGAGCTGGCCCTTATGTGCATAGGAGGACATTCAATAGTTTGACAAGCCTTTGGGGCTTGGTCACTGAAGAAAGATAAATATCCTTGCTCTCGGGCCACATTAATTACTCAAGTCCATTATCAAGTAAACAGTGAGCTCTCCTTGCTTATCAAGTCACGGGTTTCCTCTCTCCTTCAGATCTACTGGGAAATGTTCCACTAAGGCTGATAGGAAGCAAGGACACGTAAAGTGCAACCCATAACCTTCAAGAATGTATGATCCAGGAAAAGAGCATGGCGTGTATTTGCACACGTAACTAGTGAAGAAAAAACATTTTGGGAGGGGAAGGTTTCAATGACATTGGCTCCCTGAATGGCATAGCCTGTGAAAGACCCGGGTGGGACTGGTGGGTGGGCAGGTGCTATCTCTGGCTTGTTTGGGAGTAAAATGTTCATTGTTGATTCATTACTAAGTTCTCAACTTTTAGAAGCTTGTACGAGCTTTATCTTTGATGTCATTTGAAGCAATTGTATCGTGTAATGCGTGAAAGTGATTCGTGTAATGCGTGAAAGTGATACTATTTCATTGACAGGCTTGAAGTAACAGAGAGGGGTTTTGGCTAGAAGGTGGCTGTGTCTGGGAAATCCCCTTATCAATCAGGAGGGTGAGAGGCAAGGCCTGGGTCCAGGAGGGGTTGTGTAAACCGCAGGTTCTGGCGTCCTGTGGAGCTGCCGCAGGGACACCTGTGCCTCTGTCCCTGGACTCCTCCAGGGCGTGTGTTTTGGTGTCTCCTTTCACTCCCTGGGCCTTCCCAGAAAGGCCACGGAGACTGCTGCTCTGCCCCTATGTCCCCTTTTTAAAAAGGCATAATGGCTTCCTTAAAAAGTCATATTTCATGCTCCATCCATAGGGTTCAATAACAGATGCGTGAATTAGAGAATAGAGAGGTCAAGGACAGAAGAATCAATGCTTTCATTCCCATTTGAACAACCAAACCAAATATACTTTCCACTTTTAAATCACCTTCTTGCAGCCCAACTAGCCTCCTCTTGAACTCTCACCACCCATGGCCCTTGGCAAGGACATGGCAAGAGGCTGGATCCCAAAGCCAATGGGAACCTTCCTTTGCAGTGTCCACAGGACACGGGAAAGAAGAGCTTATGTTTTCTACCTCTGTGACCTTGTGCAGCCTGTCTAGGATGATCAGTGCATGGTTCTCATTATGCCCCATCTTGCACCCAAAGAAAGCAGCTAAAGGTCCCAAAGGCTGTCCCTCCTCATCCCCCACCCCCATGTGGCAGGGCAATCACAGGACCCTGGCAGTTACAGAAGTACCCAACCTGACTTACCTGTGTATAGTGTATGGATTTCTCGGGGGGGAGGGTGGGGGGCGGAATCATAAGCAAATACATGAACTAGCTCTAGTTAAGATTCCCATTTTGAACACCTTAATTTTAAACACTGAAAAAAGAAAAGATTCCTTTCTTGTCAGAGTAGGTTCCACCTGATAGGCAAGGGGAAATTGGGTGGGGATGGGGAGAGAACAGAAAGGCTGCCCATTCTTTGGCATCTATTCTGGAGGGTCATTGTGGGGCTAAGGAGAGCAGAGTTGGGAAGGTGCCGTTCAGCCTTTGGCCCGAGACTTTTGATTTAAAGAGAAGGGGCAGAAAGTTTGGGAGGGATTTCCATATGGTTGAGAATGCTATTTCCCACCCAGTATCCATTTTCTTCTTCCCTCCTGAAATGTCAGAGG
The DNA here is from genome assembly GCF_027574615.1 of Eptesicus fuscus. Taxonomy (NCBI): domain Eukaryota; kingdom Metazoa; phylum Chordata; class Mammalia; order Chiroptera; family Vespertilionidae; genus Eptesicus; species Eptesicus fuscus. The sequence continues at coordinate 84,172,020 of NC_072479.1, forward strand.
TAACAATGGTTGCAGCTGAAAAACTCTACTTCCCAGCCTCCCTTGCAGTTGAGAATGGCCAATGTGATGTAAGAAGAAGTTGGGTGCAGTTTCAAGAAAGCTCTCTGAAAAGGGAGCTGAGTTATTTAGAAAGAAGACACCCTTTTGTCCTTCCTTCGCTGCCTCTTTCTTCCTGCTTGAAATGTAGGCATGATGGCTGGAGCCGCAGCAGCTACCTTAGGCTATTAGGTCCCTTTGAGGTTGGAAGCCAGTAGCTAAGGGATGGAAAGAATAAGAATCCCTAATGACTATGGAACTACCATATCAGGCCTGGGCTGCCAAACGTTGGTCTTCTTTTATGGGAGAGAAAAGTAACCTCTAGGCCATCTGGGACACCTGCTGGGACAGGACTTCCTTAGTGACAAATATGCCTGGAAGGCTGTGGTCCAGGCCATTTTTGCTGGCTGTACGCAGGGTCTCTGGAACCAGAGGGAGCACACAGCTCTCCTTAAAATGGAAGATGTTGATGCCAAGATGAAACTGAATTCTATCTAGGCAAGAGATGTGCTTATGTGTACAAGGCAAAGAACAACACAGTGGCCCTAACTGGTTTGGCTCAGTGGATAGTGCGTCAGCCTGCAGACTGAAGGGTCCCAGGTTCAATTCCGGTCAAGGGCATGTACCTTGGTTTCAGTAGGAGGTGTGCAGGAGGCAGCTGATCGATGTTCCTCTCTCATCGATGTTTCTGACTCTCTATCCCTCTCCCTTCCTCTCTGTAAAAAAAATCAATAAAATATATATTTAAAAAAATAAAAAGAACAACACAGCGACTCCTGGTGGCAAACCGAACAAAACCAGAGTCGCCTGGGGAAAGTGAAGTCATGCTCACGGAAACAGTGGCATGGCTCGTGCTAAATCCTGAACCAACCTTCCTGCTAAGGCCAATGGACACTGAATCTGTGTAATGCTGTGCCCCTCAAGGATTTGAACTTACTGAAAAGAAAACAAATAAAAGTAGATATGTAAGAAAGGAAAATAACCTCTACATTATTTAAGCCATAGTTATTCAAGTTAGTCACTATATGTGTGCTGCTGAGCCTGTCCTTAACTGTCACATTTCACATGTAGTGAATCATAGCTGTGGGGACACCAAAGATTCACAAGTAAAAGAACCTGGGTTGCTAGTTTCTAAAAAATTGGTATTGACATCCATTTCTCTACATCATAAGACCTCTCAGTACTAGACTCTGGTCTTGAGACATCACCTCATAGTCCTCAATTAAGCCTGGAGCCTAGTCCTGGAAATGGCATCCCAGGCTACGTTGTGACCTTTAGTTAAAAGAACCTTGGGGATGCCAACTGCTGAGCTCTGACTTGCATGCGGCGAAATAGAAATGGAATTTGAGGCTCTCTGGGGTCACACCCAACGTAAAACCAACTAACCACCCACACAATTAATTGAACAAGAAAGCAAGGAAGAAAAAATAGGTGAGAAGAGAGGATAACTGTGTAAAAATGTTTAAAGCTAAGTCTACTTAGGAGGTAACTATTTCTGTTTTTTAGGGATATCTATCTACCTATATAGACATCTTAAAATTTTAAGAACGAAATAAAGGTCAAGTGACACTTGAGTAGTATGGAAATACAGAACATCATTCCTCTCAGGAAAGCCAGAAGATGAAAGTCTGTTAAAATCATCTGTCTCTTGGCAAAGTCCAAAGAACAGGCCAAGCAGAAAAGCCTGTTTAGATGCCTTCGAATGGCTCTGTGAGCTCCAGAGCTCAGCGACCACGCCCAGCAGAGGGAGCTGCTGTACCACTGGGGAAGGGGAGCTCCCCAGATAATCCCACCCTCACTTTTGCTCTAAAATTCTATGTCTACTGGGAAGTAGAAGTTTCCTTGATTATAGTGAATGATCTAGAGCTGTCCATGTGTGAGCTGATTCTCCAGGCCAGTCTCAAGATTTAAAAACTGAGACATTACTGCCACCTGTTGACTAATTCTAGATAAGTTCCACAGTCCAATCAGCCCAGCAGGAGAGGAGTTTTCGTTTAAAATCTGGGCATTAGGCACAGCGTTGTTGAAGGAGAAAAAGAAGCTTATGCCAAGCGTTGTGTATGAAGGTCAACTCTCTGACTAAGTCTCTTATGAAAATGTTTTGTTCAATACAATGGATTTTGTCCCTCTGAGGGGAGATTTTGCAAGAACGCTTCAAAGTTGTATTTTTCGAGGGGTTTAGACTTTGAAAAGTATTTCTGTATGTAGCTACCTGATCTTTCCATCTCTCCTAAGAGCTAGGGAGGGTGAGATGCTCCTATGTACAGATGGAAACACAGAGGCCCAGGGAGGTGAGTTGACTTACCCCAGGAAGAGAGGCAGCCAGAGCCCCTGGCTAGAGCACTTCCCCTTATACTGGTCTCTGACACAGAGGTTTAGGAATTTGGGCAGTAAGCTTATTCACAGACAGTGAAGCCAGAAAATCAATCCCATCACCTTTCACTGACACCCTTTCCTCTCTGCTCAGTCTTGAGGAAAGCAGGGCAATTATTATTAAATATCAATAACTTGGGAAACGGAGGCACAACGAATGCCTTGCTTAAGGCTGCATTACCAGCTGGGAAGAGATGAACTATCGTGCGTACAAAGAAGGAAAAGATTTGGTTGCAGGAGAAAAAGAATCCCATCCAAGCCTACCTTGGGCCTCTAAGCGCGGTCCCTCGTTGGAAAGGGACCTAGAACATTGTTGAGTGTGAAGACCACCCTCATACTCCACTCGCTTTAGACCCTGAGCCTGGATCTTCGTAGGCAAGCTCTCTGAATCTTCATCTTTCTCTGCTACTCCAAAGAGGGATCTCCAAGAGGACTTTTTCTTGGCGAGGCTTATGGGCTTCTCACTAGATCGGGAACTTCTGCAAGGCCACGACACCTGTGTCCACGACTCGTTTGCTGACCAGCTCCCCAGTCCTTTCTGGGACAGACTTCTGGTCCTCAGCAGCTTTGGTGAGAAGACAGCAGACGTGCTCTTGAAGACATGGTGTTTGGCGTAGAACTCCAGGATTTTGAATTCGATGCTGTTTGCGTCATCATCATCCAGGGGGATCTCCTCCAGGTCGCACGCACTGGTGGTGCACATGGCGGGCCTGCAACGACAAAGTCCACACGTGTCCTCTACCTGTGGGCGCCTCCTGTCAGTCAGGAGAGACAGGGGCGAAACTCCATGAACATTTATTGAGCGCCTATTCAATTTGTCCTGGGAGGTGGGAGGAGTCGCAGATGGAAAAGTCAGGGCTCTTTTTGAAAGTTCAGTCTCACAGAGACAAGGAGGAGAGACAGGGACATAGATAACTCCAGACAGTGAGCTAGGGCTGGAGCGGGGGTGCAGAGCCAGGCAAGGAAGATGGGGAGGAATAGGAGCTGCAAATCAAGGGCGAGTGATGGCTCTTTGAAAGATAAAAGGGTTTAGGCAGGTGGGTGGATAGTGGGGCTAAGGACTGGATGGGTAGAAGAGGGTCTATGGATGAATTTAGGATGTTTGAATAGGGGTGAGAGAACTGTAAGGCATAAGCTGTGTGGTTAGCCAGGGGCTCAGGATGTGGAGGGACAATAAATGAAGTGGCGGTCGGGGCCAGGTTATGGGGACCTTCTAATGGTAGGCTGAAAGCTTTGCATTTGCTCATGTTGGTCAATCAGACCTTTCTAAATAAGCCCTAGACTATGGAGGGCAGCTAAGGCCTTCGTGGGAGTTAAAGGTCTTCTTCTAGGTGGGCAAATGAGAAGGCCGGCTGCCTGGGGTGTGTGGCCCTTCCCATCTTCTCTCCCTTCTTCCTTTACCCTCTACTTTAGCTTGTATAGATTTGCTTATTTATTTATTTACTTTGAGAGAGAAGAGAGAGAGAGAGAGAGAGAGAGAGAGAGAGAGAGAGAGAGAGAGGAGCAACACATTGATTGGCCTCCTCCTGCACGTTCCCTACCGGGGATCAAGCCCACAACCAGGGCATGTGCCCTAACCAGGAATCCAACCGGCAACCTTTTGGTGGTACACGGGACAACACCCAACCAACTGAGCCACACCAGCCAGGGCTGTTTCTATCTCTTTCCATATTTGGTATCCCACGTAAGATTCATCTGAAAAACCCTGCTATTTTTAAACAAATTTTAAGACTACTGATGCAGGCAATGGAGAGCTTTTCAGTTTTGAGCAGGAGAGTGATGTGATCACAGACATATTTTAGAAAGATCAGTAAAAGGAAAAAAAATGACAGGGATGGAAGGGTTTTATTTTCATATGAATAACCAAATAGGTATAATAAACTGATTTTGTTCAATTTAAGCTTTCATGAAATAATTCCTTTTCTGGTCCCCTGCTGGGAAGGCATTTCTTTTTGTTCAAAGTCTACTTTGCTTCCTTCTGAGTGAAAGATGTTGCTCAGAAATATTGAGACCTGAGGTGGGTGTGAGTCACTGAAGAGGACCAAGGACTGTGCGACCTGAGACACATAAGCAATGAGCCCAAAAGGATGCGGCGAGAGCGGGCTGTGTGGGCAGAACTCTGGGCAGCAGCTTGGTGTAAAAGGGGCTGAGCCCAGGCCAGAGCCCAGAGCCGGAACGTGTCAGGAGGGGATTGCTGAGGTGTTTCATTTGAAGCTTCCTTTTGAATTGGACAGTCCAGGACACTGGGATCCTACAGGAACTATGTACTGGGTAGAAGGGTGAGCCCTCTCCTCAAACCATAATAGTATGCTCCCGTAGACACCTCCATGTAAGTTTGTGTGTTTTTTTTAAACAAAAATCCGAGACCTTTCTAATGTAGCATGAGGACTTTAAGGGTGTGTGTGTATGTGTGTCACTGTTGGAGAGAGGAAGGTCAAACTTACTTAAGAAACAAATTTGCTAAATGCTGATTCAGGAGCAACATCAGAGCAGAGGAAAAACCATGGAGGCCACGAAGGACCACAAAGTCCTTCCATTTTGTAAAGGAATTTTTGTTGAGCTATAGGCTAGAAAGGAAGGGAGTAGTTGGCCCACGCAACAGGCGAGATCAAGGACGAGAGAGAGAAGCAGAGAGCACAGCAGTGCGAGGCAGTGGCCACCCCAATGAATGGGGCAATCCTACAGAGGGAGTGGGTGCTGGGACCAGAGCCTGGAAAGCACTTGGCTAAAAGGGAATGCATGGAGACATAAACGTATTCCTTAAGACACTATAAATGCATTTGACAAGCGTAGGTTTATTTTCCTTACTAATCCTCATTGTGAATTAAGGGAGAGCTGTTGTTCAATGTACAGCTAAGTCATAAAGCAGCAGTGAGCTAGGTTATCACACGTTGGACCTCTTCTGCTCTCAGCTATTCCTTGTTGAAAGGAAAAGCCCAAGGTCTGGGTTTGGGAAACTTACACCATAGGTTTATGCTTATGTTCATGGACACAAGGCCCTGGGTGGAGCTCCTGAGCTCTGGGTCAGAGCCAGGAGGGAAGAACTAGCTCCCTAGTCAGACCCGCGAGACTTGTTCTTTTCTTTCTTTCTTTCTTTCTAAAAAAAATATATTTTTATTTGATTTCAGAGAGGAAGAGAGAGATAGAGACATCAATGATGAGAGATAGTCATTGACTGGCTGCCTCGTGCACGCCCCACACTGGGAACCAAGCCTGCAACCCGGGCATGTGCCCTGACCAGGAATCAAACCATGACTTTGATTCAGAGGTCGATGCTCAATCCCTGAGCTATGCTGGCCGGGCAGTTCAAACAGTTCTAATGCTGCTGCTGTTTGAGAACCGCTGAACTTTAGGGACATGTTGCTAGTTGGCTTAAACCTTGAATGAGCACCATTTTGGCTGAGTGGCTGATTCTTCATATGGTGGCTTTAAGGAAACTAGAAAAAGGCTCATTTGGAGCTCTGTGTGGCAAGAGGTGGGCAAGACAGGACCATTGATCAGCTATGTCACAGTCACATTTATTTATTTTTTGTCTATGGCTGACCCTGCGAGTGTATTAGAAAAATTCCTTCCCCTCTGGGCTTCACAGTCCTTGTCTGTACATTTAGGGAAGGAGAGTCCTGCTTCCTCTGTCTTTTGTGGGGTTAAGTGAGGATGCAGGTCGAGTGCCTCGTGCAGCAGGTATTCAATGCTGGTCCCTTTGCTGCCCTCACTGAAGACAGTGAGCTACCTGTGATTCCACTAGACTGCAGGGTCAGGGGGCAGGGCCAGCCTCTCCTATGGTCAATGTTTTAGCCCTAGGAACCAGCACAGTTCCTGCCCCAGAACTTACTGCTTTGGGAGGCATAGTAGAGACTATCAGGAAAAATTGAAGAGCTGATTCTGAGGTCTGGGTCTAAAGTGTTCACACCTGGCATCAGGCATGGGTGAGTGGGAGGTGGAGGGCAACACGTGGGCCTTGCCCCTCGTGAAAGCCTAATACCTCGGGTGGGCTCTGCCCCACCCTAGGGAGGGCGTGGAGACTTGTTCCATTCAATGAATGACTCGGGGGATCTGGCTATTATACTCTGATCACCTTATATTTACATACTCTCTCCTTATCTCTAGCAAACTACACAAACTTGCTCTCCAAATCAAGGTTACACAACTCCTTTGGTTGGCCTCTTTTCCTTCCCAGAGTGTTCCTTTCCCTCAACCCCCTAAGTGGCCAAAGTCCTTGGGGTCTCCTCTGGCTTGTCCTTTAGGAGCCCCAAGGTGAAGGCGCTGGGGTGTGGGAACAGCTGCGGAGCCCAGAGCTGCGGGGGAAGCACCTCAACTCCTAGGAATGCCAGACACACTTTTGGGATTTTTCTAGTCCTGGATTTGTTTGTTATCTTCCCTGTGGGAGATAATAGATGCAGGAAAAGAGGAAGCAGGCTGTCAGGACCTGTGCCCCAGGTAAGCTGGACAGAACTTTGCATGGCCTGTCCCAGACATGAGGGGTGTGGAGGTCCCCTGGGCAACGGGCTCCGCTAAAGAGCTAACTTGCATTGCTCTGGACACAGATGAGACCCGAGGGGAACTCCTGGGCTGGAGGGTGGAGGACAGATACTCATCTCAAGGGAGGTTCCCAGACCAAAAGATGAACTAAACTTGGTCTGGGTGCCTTGAGCTTCCCCATTGAGTTCCCTTGGCCTCAAGCCCTTTGGAGACTTTCCTTCCTCCTTACTAATCCTTCCTTCTCCAAACGTCAGACCTTTGAATCTCTTCATTCCTTCTCCCGTTTGTCATTTCTGAGTATGACTTGTTCTTTAATCCTAAGGTGGGCACGAGAAATGTGGTAAAATGCCTTAACTTCCTACAATAGGAGCTAAACTGAGAGACAGAGCCTTAGAGGTCATATAAATCAAACAAAAGGACCAAGACTCCGATGGTAGGACAGAGAGTGCAGACACCAGACAGGAGGGAGCTTTCTAGAGGGGAGAGAGAGCGATTTCCCCTGTAACCTGGGCCTGGTACTCAAGGAAGTCCCCATGGGGTCGGCCAGGACTAGACCTTGTGCCCAAGTTCCCTCAGGCTGCTCAGGACTCTGGCCTCAAACCCAGGATTCCCGTCTTCAGCCCCATCCCTGCTCCAGAGAGGAAGTCAGCATCTCCATGGACCACTGACCTGCTGGCCTGTCCTCACATAGGAGATATTCAATGAGAGACAGCTGCAAATTAAAGATGATTCAGCTCGTTACAGAATCTTAACTGAACTATCCCAACCGTCTGTAGCAAAGGAGAAATGAAAGAGAAACCTAAATACCTTCTTTCCCTTTCATTTTTAAAAAAATGTTGCTGAGACTGACATGGTAAGAACTTTTTAGTCAACTCAGTAAACGTCTCCCCTAGTTAGATTGTCCCATTACTAGTAAAACCAGGACTGAAGACCCAGCTGTGTCCTCCCGGGAAGGCTGAGAAGGAAGACAGGTACCTGCGGGTGTTACCTGGTCCGGAAGCTGTCCGTGGTTTCTCCTGCTTCAGGTAGGTGGCAGTAAGGGTATTTCTATACCTGAATCTCTCTCCACGACATGGAAGAGGAAACATTCACCAGGTCTTCTTGGCTTCTCATTCGGGAAGGTTTGTGGGGATCTAAGACTTCATCCGGTGCAGCAGCGTTAGGACTCAGGTTAATGAAGTAAGGCTTAGGGGAAGGATTGCCACTTCCTGGTTAAGCCCTGCCCCCAGCTTTTTAACTGACAGAGTGGCTGACCTTTGCCTGTGTAATTTAACTCTAAAAAGGTTTTGCATCTTTTTTTTTTTTTAAGTTGGCAAGTCAAAGGTTCTTTTTTATTTTATTTTATTTTTTTATTTTATTGAATTTATTGGGTAGCAAGGATTCTCACTCCCCTCCAGGACAATTATGTGGGTATTTTCCTGATCGTTCTTATTTTTACTCTCTCTGTTCAGCAAATGTTTACTGACCACCTATCACGTGACAGGTATTATGCAAATACTTAATCTTAACTACATTGGGAGGCAGGTGTTATGATTCACATTTTACAGATGAGCAAACTGAGGCTCAGAGAGCTCCGATTTCTTGCTCGTGGTTCTTATCAGTTAAGCTGATATCCAAACCCTGGTCTTTCTGGCTGCACACCATATCATGTTACCTCTGCCTCTCAGAATCAAAGATTATAGTCAAATGGAACCAATGGAAAAGCTTTAAGAATTGAATCTAACCCTAGCCGTAGTAAAACTCACCAAAACTCAGTTAAAGATCCTATGCCACAATTCTAGGGACAGAATTCCTGATATACATGAAAGAAGAAACCCTTAAATATGATTTTACACTCTATCCAAATTCTTAACTGAAATAGACATTTGTGGCAAAAAGATCCATGGGGGGCAGATGAAGAGGTTATGGAAAAGTCAGTTTTTTGGTGACTCAAAGTGAATTTTAACTGACAAAACTAATATTTATTGCGCATAATATACATCAGTCTAGTCAACTTAAGGGGTATTAAAATGTTAAAAATATTTTATTCTCATTTTAAAAAAATAGTCACTTTGGGGAAGATGATATATATTCATTTGAAACAATTCAAGAATCAATAAATGCACAAAATCAATAACTAAGCCATATACTATGGACTACAGTTGTTACTGGAGCTCTGAAGTACATAGCTTAATGACTGTGGCTGCAAAAATCATTTAGAATCCCACCAGGCCGTGGCAAGGTGAGTTATGAATACAGGAAGGGGCAGTCGAGGCCCAGGGAGGCAGATTCACTGAGGACAGAGAATGTCCAGTAATCATTCAGCTTCTCATTTCTCACACCCAACAAGCTGGCATGTAATAGAGATGGGACATGATATGTATTATATTAAAAACCAAAACCAAACCCACTTTTCTTCTGATTCTAAAAATATACGTAATATTGTAGAACAATTGCAAAACATGAAAGGGCACATATAAAGCTGTTACTAGAGCACCCATGAATGGACATTGTCATCTGTGGTATGCGGTTTTGTGTGGCCATGTATCGAGTTTGAGGGCTTTTAAAACAAAATCAACTATGGATATTGCTTCAAGGAACATCTAGATAAAGCAATCCAGTTATTACTCAAAGAACCCTTTTTTCTATGACCTCAATCCAAGATACTGTTATGCTGTCTCAAAACTGAGCTGGATTGAGAAAAAGATGGCTGCTACTCTGTTTGGAAAAATACCATCCTCAACTGTACAAGAAGCTTTGCAAAATTTCCTTAAGGTTGAAGATCTACACCCTGGTTTTTCTAAATCCAATGACATGTTCCTTTCCAAGTGTTACAGGGATCTTAAGCAAACAGATAATGCCATGAAGTTCTATAATTTGGCAGGGCAGCTTTCTTGTCTTACCAGAGAGGATAAAGATGCAGAGGAAGAGGTGAAAAAAATAAGCAATACCTTGAAGAAGTAAATAAAAGAACTTAGTCTTCAACAAATCAGATGTGGTCTACTAAATATTAAACTTATCAAAGTTATGTTTTTTATTTATCCTTTTTTTTATGTAAGGGTAATATACTCAGATTTGAAGGTAAAGCCACGTTTCTGTAGAATGCATTCACTAGTAGCACTACAACACCAATCGTGTCATTTGGAGAGGTCTATAATGTCAGCATAAAATGATCTTTAAAAATGTATGCTTTATATTTTTCCTAACAATAAACTATGGTCTTCAGGAAAATAAAAAGGAGGAAGCCTCAGGGATAAGTCAGGGTTCTGGTTAAACTGAACCTGATAGGATTCTTGCTCAGGGCAGGCCATGTGACCTGGCAGTACCTGGGTGTTGGTTGGGGATGAAGACTTTTGGTCAGATATCAAGGGTGGGAGATTCTGGATAAACTGACTTAGTAAGATTCTTGCCAAACCCGGGCTCTTAGAGAGCAAGCCCAAGGAAGGGGCTGAGTTGGGCTCAGAGGAGCCTGAATAAACTTTGGTCAAGGAGAGAGTCTTTGTCAGTGGCTGCGTCAAAATACAAATACAAGAGCGGAGAGGCCTGGAGTACGAGTCAGACTGAGCTGAGGTTCTTGAAAATGTTCATAGCAAAAGGAGGGATTTTCCAGATTCATTTACAACAACAGGAGGTAGAAAGGAAACAACTCCCCCTCCCCTGATTCAATTTGACTTCCTCTCTTCTCTACCAAAGACCTGACTGGGAGAAGTTAACATTTAGACAAAGAGTGGGTGGCGGAGGTGTGTTTCACAGGCCCAGGGTAGGGTGAGCCAGGGTGCCTGACCTTCGATGGTGCCTGACGACTGGAAACGACTTGCACAGTTTTCAGGTGTGAGGCCTCAAAAAACCTCACACCGATGCGAATTGCCTGAAACACGCTGCCCTTGATTATTACCCGATGACTTATGGAACATTGGAACAGAGAGCTCCATGTGCTCACTGAGAGTCGATCAGGACAAAGTACTCCCATCTCCCACCCATCCGGGGGTGTCCTCGGTGAAGTGCACGGTCACTGCAGCAGGACATTTGATGAAGACCCCAGGAGATACATGCACACAAGTGAGGGAATTGCATGTAGAGGACACTGTAATTGCAATACTGTATGCTCAAGGTCAAACAGGAAATTAACAAAGGTCCTCACGTCTATATCCTGTGCTGTTTCCACTCACCACCTGCCTCCTTCCTGCGTCTACTTGTTGAAATCTTTCAAACTCGGACTCAAATCCCGCCTCTTTTTAGAAGCCTTGTTGGCTCCCCCCAGTTGAAGGGGTCACTCTTTCCCCATAGCTACATCATAGCAAGTTTTGAACATTTATCATAGTACTTATCAGTCTTCTTTGATTTAGAGTCCATTGTCCATGCTTCTGTCTTCACTCGGTTTGCCTGAAGAGCAAGGAGATAATTTATTCACTTTCGGATCCCACTTCGCACATGCATGGGGCTTTATATACATCGGGCCACCATACAATGATCGTTGGCTTGGTTATTAAGGCTGTGTCATGTGGACTATTTACCTTAGAAGAGAGAAGCTTCCGGGAGAATGGAACTGACTCTCATGGGGAGGGAGAATTAGATTTAACTACTCAGCTCCAGAGAACAGAAGGAGGAGGAAAGGAGCTAGAAGTCCCCAGGGGACGGATTTGATCTCCATGTATGGAGAAGTCTTCACAGTGACCGTTATTTAATACGGAGATGGATGCCTCATGAGGAGTCAGTTCCACCAGTACAGGTGAGGACACAGAGTAGGATACACCCCTGAGGTTCCCTGTCTGCTCCCCTTGTTTCAGCATCAATAAAGGTCTTGGTGCCATTTCGAGGCCCACATGCAATCACAGACATAGCATATGCCTGGGATGCCAGGTGCACAAACAGGCTGGAGACAGGGCCCTGCACCACTCAAGTAGACGGGGAACTCACTCAGGTTCCTTCTTGGCTCTCACTGGTCAGTCCAGTGTGCAAAAGAGCCAACCCCTTTCTCTATTTCCTCTGTTTCTTGCAAAATCCCTTCCCTCGCTCCTTTCCACCCTCCTCATTGCTGTCCTGTGCACCCAAGTCAACTTCAGGCTGAACTCTACCGCAGGGAAAAATCCTGCATCACAGTTGTATCGTGAAACCTAGCAGCTTAGCTTCGGGTTAGAGTGATATTTAAACCTCGTCAAGCAACTTCCCCACAAAAGCCCCGAGCCCATCTCTTCTAGGCTCTCAGTCTGAGAGCTAAACGTTTTATGTTTCTTCTGGCCACTCCATTTCATTTTCAAATGTTGGGTCTCCCTATTTCTTTTCTGTTTGGGCCCCGGATATATTCCTATAAGCTTTTGATTAAAGCCCGTTCTGTTTTCACAGCTCCTCACCAACAAGTAGGTGCTCACCCCTCTGGCATTGCTCTCAGCACCCTGTTTTTTTCTGTTTCTGAGGCTTCTTTCCAAGACTCCCTAGCCTCTGCAAGCCAAGGTATGGATTGTGACCTCCCATTTAACACCCCCACCCCCAAGGTCTACCTGGTTGTCTTTACAACACAGTTTTGCTCCCCATCTTTGTCTTTGAACCTCTGTCATCTGCTCTCACTCCTAAGGTTCTTGCTCAGAGAGGTCAGGTCAGTAAACTATCTATCATTCACTGTAAATGTAGTCTCCAGAGCAGCTTCTCCCACAACATTAAATTCTAGGTGATACCAAACTTAAGAGAGGTTCTATTTCAAAAGTTCATTGGTAAGAGGCGTGTCTGGATCTCACTCACATTTCCCCCTTGCTATAATGTCCTTCATGGCGGTGTGTTTTGCCCGGCCAGCCCAGGAGAGCCCATTGAACTTGCAGGTTAGGTGAAGCAGCGGCCACAGAATCTTTGGGAGTAATAATAGTGATACAGAACACAATCGCAGTGTGGAGCCGAGTTTCCATGGGGAACGCTCTTCAGAGTTCCGACTGGGAATGCTGGGGTTCCTGGAAGTGTCAGCAGGTAGACTGAGCATGCCCCCACCTCCATATTAAAAGGAAAAAACACACACTACAATTTATTAAGGAATTACTATGCACCAGGCAGTGTACACTGATTAGGGGTGTTACATTGCTTCATCCTCACAGCAACACTGTGCTTGGAGCAGTGTGGGGACTGCTATTACCCACCTTTGACAGATGAGTGAATGCAGCCACAAGAACTGTCTCAGTGACTTTGGACAGGGATTCTAATAAAGTCTGGTGAGTGCTAGGAAAGGAGCGGGGATTCCAGAAGATTGATTGGGTGAGAAGGGAATCCCAGGGGGCAGCAGATGGAACGAAGACCGGTCGAGGTTGGGGACGGTGGAGACTCGTCGCAGTGGGACAGTCTAGAGACAGCTTGGATCAGTGTAGGAAGTTTCTAGACATCATATATTCCCTTCCCTGTGACTCATCTTTGGCAGAGGGATCCTTAGATTCTGTTATACAGACTCTGAAACAATGAAGAGTTGCCACCGTCTACCTATGAGAAGGAAGAGTGGCCATAGGTGGGTTGAGTCCTAGAGGTGACTGAGGATGGTGCTGTAGAGTTCGGCCCCAGCTTTTCACCACGCCCTGTGCCCATGCTTATGACTTTGTAGTGCCCTCTCATCGTGAGTAGAATGATCTGCTTTGTCCCTCAATTCCAGGCTCAGTCATGTGGCCACGGGTTCGAGGCCAAAAGAGTCCCAGAGAGCTTTGCCCTGACTTTCTTGAGCCTCTGAAATAATACCTCTTAAATTCTTGCGTGAGACACTCAGCCGGCATAGCTCAGTGGTTGAGCATCAACCTATGAACAAGGAGGTCATAGTTCGATTCCCAGTCAAGGGTATATGCCTGGGTTTCGGGCTTGAGCCCCAGTGTGGGGTTTGCAGGAGGCAGCCAATGATTTGCTCTCATCATTAATATTTCTATCTCTCCCTCTCCCTTGCTCTCTGAAATCAATAAAAATACATTTTAAAAAATTTTTGTGTGAGAAAAAACACACCTCTAATTTATTTAAGCAACTATTTACAGCTGGCTGGTTAGCTCAGTTGGTTAGAGCGTGGTGCTAATAATTTATTTAAGCAACTATTTAATTGGATATTCTTTTACTCCTGGCTGATTCATATTCCCCTAATATAGAGAGAAAAGTGAAAAAACTAGAATATTTATTCGAATGGTCCAATCTTCAACTATTTGACATTTCAGAAAGAGAGAACGGAGATAATGGGTGGAAGAAGATTATCAGAGGAACAATAGAAGAAAACATCCTAGAACTGAGCTTTCATATCTCGAAACAACACATTCGCCCAAGTCACGAAAAAATCACCAGGATGTAGAATGGAAGTATTTCACAGTTTACTTTCAGATAAATGGACTGGAGGTCAGGAAATTGGCTTCAGCTGAATAAAAGAATGTGTAGCAAAAATAATTAACATTGCAGAGACATTCAAAAGGTTTGTCAATAAATACTAACCCTCAAATGTTACATTTTAAGAAGATGGGAACTTGTGAAAACATAGTTGAACCCAAGGTATCCCTTCAACACAGTGGTTTAGGTTGGGGATGTTGGTTTGTACCTGGAAATTGCCATGTTTTTATTTTAAAAGTTGGCTATTTGGAAAGAGTTTGCACTCTGAAGTCACACAGGCCTACTTCGGATCCGGCAGTACGGTGCAGGCAAGTTCCTCAGCTTCTCTGTGCCTCTTTCCCCATTTGCTTGGCTGTTTCGGTGGTAATTGTGGGGACTAGTGGGGATTCTGTATCTAAAACTCCTGACACAGAGTTGGTACGTCTTAAGTATTAATTGCCTGTAATGATGTTTCTTAAATTGAGATTCTACCTGCACACACACACCACAGCCTTCCATTCTTGTTTCAGTTCGTAAGAGCTTGAGTTACCTTCAAGATTAGCCAGTTTATTGGGTCAGAAATTGGGAATCCCCAGCCCCTAGGGCCTGGGAAAGTTGCAACTAGGGTCTGTGAGTTGGGTTCAATATTCTAAAAGCCTACAGAAATCATACCTGTATTGGGGATCAGGATAAGGAGGGACCAGGTGTCTGCTTTTGTCTGGGATGTGAACTCATTGGGGTCACTCTGGTGGCTTCATGATGATCAGAAGCTCTGGCTGGTATTTGTACATCTGATTACTAAAGACAGGAAAGTTATTAGTTACTTTCTTAGAGATGCATTTTCACAGGCAACATCGTTTCAAACCATGGAAGTTATGGGGATAATAGTGAAGAGGGTAACAAGTTTGGGGCATTAAGGTCCATAAAAATTCAGTAACTTGCCCACAATCACACTGATCTCTCCAGTAGTCAACATGTCCCACTGCCCACAGCGGCTCTCAGATCATCTTTTCTTCCCACCACCTGTGTCCTCCACGTCTATCAAATACTGTTTCAGGAACTTGAAACCCAGGAGTCATAGTGTCAAGCGTACCTCAACTCTCGTATAGGCCAGGATCCCAGGAATCATGGTAAAGGAGAAAGTATCCTTGATCATTTGTCCTGATTTAGAGGTACAGACAGACATTTCTCTTGCTTCCTTTTGTCAATGAGAGAAATTGGTACTTTAGAAGATTTTAAATGCTTGCTTACTTAGGAGAAAGAGAAAACCCTGTTGCTTGTTTATATTGTGTTTTGTGCCTGTGAAAAGACAGGAGGCCTTCAGCCAAGGCTGACATTCCCACGAGAAAGCAGGCCAGGCATGAGAACTGAATGCGTACCTGTCTGGAAACTGGAGCCTTCTATGGTATTAACATGGAGAACCAGGAAGAAAGCTGTTTTAATAAGCTGTGGTCACCAGGTGGCGCTAAACGCACACTGTCAAATCCAACAGTTTTTCAAACCTGGGGCATTTCCCCAAATTTACTGAAGCAGGGGGAAAAAAGGAAATTTTATATATGTATATGTATATAGAGGTAATATGCAAATTAGGCTGGGACGCCGTAACAGTCACAACCAGCTCAGGAGGAGGGGCCAGGTGTGGGCCCAGAGCTTGAGAGAACAACACACAGGGCAGCACACGCTCAGCCCCAGAACCAGAGAGAACACCACACAGGAGGGCCGGAGTGGAGACACAAACCCGCAGGGGGGCCCGGCCCCCAACAACCCCGTGGCTGTGGTGCTTCTGCTCAGGAGCTGCAGAGGAAACACCTTTTCTGACTGCTCATTGGCTAAGCTTGCGGTATTTCACTTGCTTGGGTAATAAGAATCCAAGAAGGTGATCTAGGGTTTTTCCAACCTCACTCCTAGAGGAAAAAATGAAGGTCCGCTGCTGGAGGGGCTAAGAAATGTCATATCCTGCCCTAGCCGGTTTGGCTCAGTGGATAGAGCCTCGACCTGTGAACCGCAGGGTCTGGGTTAGATTCTGATCAAGGGCATGTACCTAGGTTGCAGGCTCCTCCCTGGCCGGGGCCCAGGTCAGGGCTCATGCAGGAGGCAGCCAATCGAAGTGTGCCTCTCACATTGACGTTTCTCTCTGTCTTTCCCTCTCTCTTCCATGCTCTCTAAAAATCAATGGAAAAATATCCTCAGGTGAGGATAAAAAAAAAAAAAAGAAAGAAAGAAATCCATATCCTGTGAAAGAGACATCTTGAAAATGCCTAAACAAAGTTGTCATTTTTTCCTGGTGAAGGGACTGGAGTCCGTGTTGATGAAAACACCTTGGCAGCTGTGGCAGTAGGGTGATGGGGGTGGCGCCTTCCCCTGATCAGCCTGGTTGCCTTCCCTGAGGGTTCTCGGACTGTGAGAGGGGGCAGGCTGGGCTGAGGGGCCACACCCCCCCCCCAGTGCACAAATTTCGTGCACTGGGCCTCTAGTAATAATAATAAAATTATACAGGTAGGTCCAGTACTTCAGCTTGGAGTGGTGGAGCTGAAAGAAGGTGGTAAAAGTCCCAAAGAACTTGCCCTCTTTAATTGTGTGGCAGGGAATGACCGGAAGTGACCGGCTCCAGCAGTAAGAAGCCCAGAGTTATTCTGAAGGCCAGTGACTCCAGCATGGAGGCCCCAGCAGTGGCTGTCACTCCGCGCACTCCTTTACATCTGACCCACTGACCTTAAGGGGAAAGGCAATTTTCATTTCTATAGGGGATCACATTTCCTTTGTCGATTTCCTTTATTCTATTTTCCTCCCAGGAATTGTGCATTCCCAGCCCAGCCGGGGCCTGGAGGGAGTGGTGGGCAGAGCAGCAAACCAGCAGAGAGCACTTTCTTTCTTCCCACTCTCTGAGGAAGACCCTCCACGCCTTCCTCCACCCCTTTCCTCCAAAGGAAAAGTGCTTGTGGTATATCCAAATCCATCGACAATCACGGACTTCCCTGCCACTTCTGATTTAAACTATCTTGAAAGTTTGCTTTCAAAGGCCACTTCGTATTAAAGGGAGAAAATACAAACCCCATGCCTCTTACCCTAACGCCTTTTCCTGGTATCCCCCAAAAAACAACAGGGTTTTCTGCCCTCTGGCACCTTCAGTCCCAGGCCACTGTGCTGGCAGGCGCCCAGGCACCTGAAGGCCTCTTGGCTGCTGTTGTGGAGGTAGCTGTATTCCAGCACAGTGGTTCTCACACGCTAGCAGGCACCTGGGAGGCTTGCTGAGACACGGACTCCTGGGCCCCATTTCCAGAGTTTCTGGTTTGGGGGAAAGCTGGGAAATCTGCATTTTTTAACAAATTACCATCTATAGATGATGCTACTGGTCTGGGACCACACTCGTGAACGGCTTTTTCAGAGCAAAGAGCAGGCGGGGGAACGGAGCAGCAGGAAGGAGCCATGGCTGTGGTTTGGCTGGTTTTTTTCCAGGGGTGTGTGCGTGCCAGCATGGCAGGGGCCTGACCTCCGGGGATACTGCAATTCCTTATCTCTTCTTTCTAGACTAGTGGGTCTGAAACTTGGCAGCACAGAGGGATCACTGTGGGAACTTTAAAAAAATCCTGATTTAATTGTTTGAAAGGTGGTGTGGGCACTGGGCAGTTTAAAAGCTCTCTGATGTGCAGCCCAGGGTGGAAAACCACTGTTCTAGACTCTGTCATTGCATCCTTATATCCAACCCCCAGCGAGTGAGAGTACTAATCATCCATCCTCAAACGCTTCCAGTTCTTTGTCACATCTCCCTACCTCTTCCCACCCTCAGGCCGGAATACTCTTGCATTTCTCTACTAGTGAACTCCTATGTATCCTTCAAAACCCCACTTAAATATTTCTTCCATGGTGGAGAGGGTCCTGGCTCCCCCTAACAATCAATAGCTTCTTTACACACACTTGATTATCAACTTTACTTCACTGCTAGAGACCCAATGCACAAAAATTCGTGCAAGAGTAGGCCCTTCTTCCCCCGGCTGCCGGCACCAGCTTCCCTCTGGCACCTGGGACCCGGGTTGCTTCGCTCAGGCCCTGGTTTCGTCCAGAAGGGCATCTAGAATGATGCCCAGAAGTCTAATTAGCATATTACCCTTTTATTAATATAGTGTAATGATCTGTTCATATCTTCCCTCCTCACTTGATGGTGTACCCCTCAGGGGTTCAATAAAACTGATTGAATAAATCCCATAGGTGGAGATAAGATGCCAAAGTTTCTGGATAAGAAATGTTGCTAATTTCGATTTGGTTCAACAAACTGAGTGCCTACTGTGGATCCAACTCTGGTGGGTGCTTGGCAAGCAAAGCCAAGTGAGCCACAGGCCCTGCCCTGGAGGAGTTTCTCAGGAAGGTGGGCTCTCTGAAGCTAGTTGTGCCAGCATTAAATCCAGAGCTTCAGAGAGACCAGCTGGAGCACAGAGCCAACCCTGGGCCTCCCTCTCAGACCCTCCACGGCACACACCATCCACAGGATGGAGTCGTTTCTTGGCATGTCTTCCATGAACTTGCCCTTGTCCACCTCTCCAGACGGGCAAGTCCCTACCAGTTCATGCTTGGGCTGTGGTTCCCTGCACGCACCATGCTCTTGCCAGCTCAGACCTTTCTGTTCCTTGAGATGCCTTTTCCCCCTTGTTTGCCTGGCTGACAGCCATGCCTGTGGGTCTTCCCTCCCTGACCCCAGGCTGAGGGCCTCCCCTTTCCACTCTCGGCATTGTATGCGCCCCTCTATCATTAGGTTGAAATAACACTGTTTTTTATGAACCTTGCACACAGTATGCTCTTTGTAAATATT
Organism: Eptesicus fuscus; assembly: GCF_027574615.1. Lineage (NCBI taxonomy): Eukaryota > Metazoa > Chordata > Mammalia > Chiroptera > Vespertilionidae > Eptesicus > Eptesicus fuscus. The sequence continues at coordinate 84,190,996 of NC_072479.1, forward strand.
GAATGGAATCCATGCTTACAAGAGATTCTTAAACTTCATTCTGCATCCTATACTATTCACGTGGGTTGATTCTCCTGGAGTTGTTGAATTGCTATAGGCCAGGAAGTGTGCCAGGTGCTTTTAAATCAGGAGCACAATTTGTCTGGCAGTTGTTACCATCATTCCCATATGATGGGTGAGAAAACTGAGGGCAAGTGATTTGCCTAAAGCTACAGAGCTGGTAAGTAGCAGGGGGATACAAGGACCAAAGCCACACTACCTTTTGATTTTTTTCTAAGCCTCTCTCCCCCACTAGAACTGGGTATTTCTTGAAGGCAGGGACGTGGTCTTAATGATTTTTGCACCTCACACCACGCCTGTGTCAGAGGTACTCAGTAAAGGAACCCTGACATGAACTGAATCACACATATGGCATGAAAGTCCTGTTTTAATTGCCCTTCTAATGGTTAAAAACCTTGTCAAATTCTAATTGTACAGTTACCTACTTCCTATGTCATGTTTGATTATGATTTTCAATTCTAGATCTGCTGCCTTTGTTCTCTTCTGCCATTTTTTTTTTTTTCGTGCCATGCTTTCAATGGACAGAGCATTTTCCCTTTTTTTTTTTTTTTTTCTCTAGCAGGGCATCCTATTCCCGCCAGAAGTTTGCGTTGAGTGGATAGATTTGAAAGCTTGTCTCCTTCCTTCCATATTGCTCAAACACCAGCACTACACACCAGCTTCCCTCTCTCTTCTGTGGGGGTAGCTCCCAAGCCAAGTTCACGTGGTTGTTCCATAACAACATGAAAACGGTACCCACTCGCTTGAGCTCCATGCCCCATTGGTGAGAGTGGCCCGTGGCTGTGTGTGCCCAGAAGACCCAGGGTGGGAAGAAGCGTGGCAACTTAGAACCTATTCTGTTAGTTTTCCTATCCCCCAGGCTTACTTTTCCACGTCCCTTATTATTACCCTCCATCCTGAAACCGACCACCACAACCTCATATCTATTTATGAGGACAGCTGTATAACAGGGTTCCACTTTCACTATTTCATTTTGTTTTCACTACAGATCTGTAAGTTAGGCTGGTCTAATCCTATCATCTTGTCACTTGTTCTCGATTTGAGCTGAACCATCTACTCTTTGTCCCTTTCCCGCTCTCTCCTGCCTCCTTTTGGGTTAATGAAGTATTTGTTACTGTTCTATTTTATCTCCTCGATTGTCTTTTTCAGCTTCAACTCTTTGTTTTGTTTGTTTAAGTGGTTGCTAAAAATATGCATCTTTAGCCTATTACAGTCTGACTTGAATTACTATGATTTCTAAATATTAGAGCCTTACAACAATATGCTTCCATTTGCTCCTCAGCTGTCCTCTGTGATATTATTACATGCTTTACTTCTACATCTATTATAAGCCCAGAACCACATGGCCATTATTTTTGCCTTAAACAGTCAATGTAAAAAAAAATGTTTAAAACGTGTTTTCTATTTCCCCCATAGATTTACCATTTTTGGCACTCTTCTCTCTGTGTTGTAGATGTATGTTTCTATCTGGTATGTCCTTTTGGTCTGAAGAACTTCCTTTAACATTTTTTATTGTGCAGTTCTGCTAGTGATAAATTCTTTTAGCTTTTGTTATCTGGCATGTCTTTATCTTGCCTTCATTTTTGGAAGATATTTCTGCTGGATATAGAATTCTAGGTTAACAGTTTTTTCTCTTAGAGCTTCAAATATTTAATTCCACTATCTTCTGGATTGCATTGATTCTGATGAGAAGATTAATTCCTATTAATGTTCCCCTGTAGAAAGATTTTCTTTCTTTCTTTTTTTTTTTTTGTCTTCAGGATGCTTTTAAGATCTCTTTATGTTTGTTTTTCAGCAATTTAACTATGATATGCTTAGATGTGGTTTCCTTTGTGTTTGTTTTGCTTGAGATAAGTTGAGAGTATTGGATCTGTGGATTTTTTTTTAAATCACATGTAAAGTCGTCATTCTTTTGAAATATCACTTCTGTTCCAATGTCTCTTTGCTTTCCTTTTGAGTTTTCAGGTATACATGTGTTTGGTTATTATTGTTCCACATGTAACTTAAACTCTGTAGTTTTTTTGTGTTTTTTTTTTTTAGTCCTTTTTTTTTCTCTATGTGCTTTAATTTAAATACTTTCTATTATTCTGTCTTCAAGTTTATTGCTCTTTCCTTTTGCAGTGTCTAATCTGCTGTTAAGTCCATCCTGTGAATAATTTCACTTATTGTATATTTTTTAGTTCTATAGTTCCCATTTGGTTCTATTTCATAGTTTCTACCTTCTGATAAGATTACTTATCTATTCATTCCTTATGTTCATTCTTTCTCTTTAAATTCTTGAACATATTTATTTTGTCTTTTTAAAATCCTTGTCTGATAATTCCTTCTGTATCACCTTTGGCACTCTTTCTATTGACCACTTTGTTTCCTCCTTGTTATATGCCATCATTTTTTTTTTTTATTGCATACCATTCCTCATGGATTTTATTGTCTTCCTTTCAAGCCTGTTGGATTTTTCTTTAGCAGGCAGCTAGTTATTCGTGGGTCAGTTTGATACTGCTGAGTGTCAGCCTTTGTTTTTGTTATGGAGGTTTGAGTGCATTCCCTCTCTAGGGCCAGGTGGCCTAACCCCTAAGGTGTGGCCTTTACTGGATCTCAGCTGAATTTCCAAAGTATTCTTCAAACTCTCTCTACTATGGCCACTGAAAACATCAGTGTCCCTCCCCAACTGTGTGACCTCTGGAATCTTTGTTCAGGACACCGCTCTCCGACACTCTGCATGCAGGCAGCTTCATTTGTAGCCAGATTCAGGTGGTTCCCATGCAGATTTCCGGATTTCTTCTCTATGCAGCTCCTTCCTCTCCGTGCGCTGCCGTAGCTACAGTCCCTTGGTCAACCCTCACATTTGGTCTGCTTTTCCTCCTGCCTTAGTTTGGATTCTACTTCCCCATGCTGTGGTTTTGGAAAGCCCCAGGCAGAAGGCCATAGTAAACATGGATTTCACCTCTTCTGTTTTACTTCTCTCAAGTTTCCCATCTGTGGCCGACTATCTGAAAACAGTTGTTTTATATATTTTGTCCAGTTTCACTGTTATTTATGGTGGGAAGGTAAGTCTGATATCCCTTCCTCTGCCATGCTGACACCACGAGTTACTTTGGTGGTTAGACTATTAATCTACATTGTAGTTGAGGGGCCTGAGGCTCAGCGTTCATAAGCACCTCCTTACTCAAGATCACATTAGAACCAGCTGAGTAAGGGTGGGGACACAGATTAGAGTCCAGGTCTGTCTGGCTCTAGAGTTGGGGCTTTTAACATCACTTCCCCCTTTTGCTTCCCACTTTCCCTTTCCATTTTGTTCCTCCTCAAAAATATACAGCAATCTCTTGTCCACCTTCTTATCTTCAGTTCTATCATATTTCATATTGTCTCTCATTTTATTGATTGTGAACTTTGCTCTATCTTCTCTGGCAAATTCCATATTTTAAATACTCTCTCTCTCTCTCTCTCTCTCTCTCTCTCTCTCTCTCTCTCTCTCTCGCTTCTGTTTATATCTAGCCATGTTTCTTATTTATTCTTGTATTTTCTCAGTATCAATCACTTGGCCCATAGACCATGTTTTTATAAATGTTGACTGAACCAAAGAAGAAATGGGCTTCATTTCATTCATCCTTTTCCCCCTTTCCCCATGTGCTATTGAAAACAGGTGCTGAAGGAGGCCCAGGGGAGGAGCGGAAGCTCCTAGGAGTCTGTAGGAGGCCCCAGAGTGTGGCTTCTTCTCCACCCACAGCTTGAACATGCTTCTTTTTGGGTTGCTGGCTGATGATTCATGTATTTCTTGATTATTCTTGGCATACTGAAATAAGCCCACTGCCTCTTCTCTTCTTTCTATACTGTTCTCCCCCTGAAAACAATTTCATAAAAATCCCCTTTATTAACCATTTCAAACTTGCCACTAAAATCTATCTACTTCATTTTACCATTACTCTTTCTCCCTTATATTTCTAGCACACTCTAGAATTTTGTAGGCAATTTCTTTATTTTTGCTGTATCTTTCTCTTTTCATTTTCTTCTCTGTATGAACTCCTCTAGAAGCCTCTCTTTAGTATTAAATTTCATCATTTCTATTCCAATTTCTTTATCCTGGTCTCTCTGATTATTGCTTCTACTCGAGGGACTCTGGTTTTCTCTTTGAAACCTTTGATTTCAGGGCCACTTTCCTTGAGCACTTCCTCATATCATTTTCTAACATGCCCATCACTGCCAGCCTGGGAAGATCAGAAGCTTGCCCTCCCCTTGATCTCTCCTACTTTACTTTTAATCTCATCTCGTTCCATCAGGCATTCACCTCCTTCTTTATACCTCTGCCAAACTTCTAGTTTTTGAGGAGTGAGTTTTGACTATTTCCTTCATAAATAAAAACGAGAGCATCATTCATGTTATGTGTCATAACCTGTATCCTTTTTGTACATAAATAATGCCCTTCCTCCATTTGGGTAACCATGTAGCCAAACCATTGGCCTGTGTGTTTAAATAAGCATCTTTCAAGTCTATGCTCTTACAACCTGCGTTATTCAGTTTGCTGGGGCATTTAGATCTCTCATTTTATTCTTTTCTGAAGAATCAGTGGACAGCTTCCTTTCCTCCTCCCCACCGCCCCATTTTCTTGTGATGTTCAGGAAATGAGTCATGTTTTTAAATGTGGCTTTCCTTTTTCAAATTTCTATTGGGGATTTTAAGAATTTTTGGAGATGGGGGATCTGCATATCCATGAAGTGGGTTGTATTGCTTCTCCAATTCACAAGCATCATTTTGTATCATCAGATCCATATTCTATAAATATTCAGAAAGTTCCCATTATAAACTGCAAATAGAAATCTCACTTTTTAAAAATTTTCTGCTTTGGAGACCTATGGATCCAGTTCTTCTCCGGGTTCTTTTCCAGTTCTTCTCTGGGTTCTTTGTAAATAATCTGCTCTGCACAGGTAATACCCAGACTACTCCCAACACAGTCTTATTCCGGTTTATCTTTCCCTGGAGTCCTTTAAGTGGCCAGTCTTGCCTTCTTTTTAGTTGTAAATTTATGCTCCTATGTGGAATTATCTTTAGTCTTTTTGTGAATTTAAGTAGTCTTTGGAGGCTTCTTTAAAATTTCCCTTCCTTTGTCTCTTTTTTTTCTGCCCATTATTTTAGGACTTGGATCTATCCACAATCAGTTGGCCATGCCCCGTTCTCTCTGTGTCACTTTTAATAGCTATTTCTTCTTCTCTAGTTCCCCAACACGCACTTCACAGAGCTTTCCCTCCGGAGTTAGGCTTCTCTACCTAGGAGCATTTTCTCATGAGAAGCTGCCTTCTCAGGCACCAATCACCACACTCTGGCTTCTTTGTTTTCCTTTTTCCCACCACCAGCTGGAATCAATCATCTTCATTTCTCCTCTTCTTTCCTGAAGCCCTACAAACTCCCTTCCTCTTTCCTGTCAGTCCCAGGTAGCTTCCTTGAGTCCATTTGAGCAAGTGTTCCCAGCTCACCTTTCATTCTGCACCTTTGAAGGCAGCCCAGCTGGTCCAGCCTCCATGTTTTTATGACCTGCTCTTGGCCAGTCTGCTTATCCTTTTCCCTACAGAAGCCACACACTAGGTAGTTATACTTTTATTTTCAACAGCTGAATGACTTCACATTACACTCAAGTGATTGCTTGAACTTCATCTTGCGCATGTCTTTATCCTATACAAAGAGCCTAGAAAAAATATCTCAAACTTTTCTGGTAATAGTTTGATTTCATATTTCCTCAGTCTAAACTACATAGTGGCCAACCATTATGGTTTTACCAAGATGGTTAATACCCAGCCAAGTGGTAATGTAATTCTGAACAGGTCTTTAGATCGGGCCTGCCCAGTGGAATTATCAGAAATAGTATCCTGACCCCCTTTTACCAATGAAGTCTCTAAAATAAATAGAATTTCTCTGGTGGTCTGAGTTGGCTTTACACATCTCACTATTCATTTCTAGGAAGGTCTGCAAGTCTATACTTTGGGTTCATCCACAATGAATTGAAAATCCAGGTCTCGGACTGCAGGGGACTTCGAAGGCAGTGCATGGTTGCTCGTTCCACAGCCTGGCATTGGAGAACCTCTTACTGGGTCCAGTTCTGCATAGTATTTGGATAAAAGCCAAGACATTGGCATATAGTTATGTGCCCCATTTCTGATTTAGAATTCCTTTAAGTTTGGGGGCGTCAACTTTTTCAGTCTCCAGACGCATGGGTCAGGATTCTGTGTTTACACTAATGGTTGGTTGGTTGGTTTTACGGTCAGCAGAACAGATAAAAAAGAGACTCGCACACTTCCCACTTGCCCTTCGTACGATTGCATCAGCCAATGTTGGTGAGGGTCCCTTAGAGCACTGCTGGCTGGGTTGTTAGGAGCTGGTTTAAATACTGCCATTGAATAGCAAATATTCCTGAAGAATCTTATCAGATTCTTCTTAGAGAGGGCCCTTGTAATGCCATTGCTCTTGGAGTCTGGTGAACAACATGGAATCCCATTCTGGCTCTTCTACTTAATAGCCGAAAAATGCATAAAGTCTCTGTACCTCAGTGTCCTCATCTATAAAAATAGATATAACAATACCCACTTCATTAGATTGTTCTCATAATTTAATGAGGACTTTGGAAGGGTATTGTTACTACAAAGTGCTGTGTAAATGGAAGTAATTGATGCTTCCTTTTGCTCCTTCCGCATCTCCTCCTGCTTGGGGGTAGGGTATAACTGGTACCCAGGGCATATAATTGACAATGGTAAATAAAGAATGATTATAAAAATAAAAAACTCAAGGCAGGGGAAGGTGAAACAAGTCTACCCCAATGTAAAAAGGGCAGCACAAGGCAGAATGGCGAGAACTGTGTGCACAGAAGTGAAGAAAACATGTAAGTCAAATGAGAGGGGTCCCTCTTTCTTTACCCTTTTGTGGATGGTGTGTGTCAGTACTTGTTTTACTGTAGGAGGTGAGGGAATATAATTTACAGATTTTTGATTCATGTGTTTCCTTTTGGAGGGGCCAGGACAGCATTAAGACAACAAAGAGCATTAGATTCCAAAATAATAGGACATGGAAGAGTGGACAGGAGTGGGGAAGGCTCATTGAAGATAAACTGTGCCCACTCACCAACTTGCTTGGGACAGAGCCTAGTTTTCTCCTTGATGTTGAACGTCTTCACATTGTCACCCAGCTTGGAAATGGAAATCAGTTTGGTGAGTTAAACTGGTGATCCAAAAGGACATGAATGTTAACCAAGGAGCTGTGTCCTCCCTAGAGGAAGAGCTAGAGGGCTCTGATGCGGGATCGTCACTGTAGCCACTGCTCTTAGGGGGTCTGCGTGGAGGGATGGGCATCAGAAGAATGAGCTCAAATCTGGTTGGGTTACTTCTTGTCCATGTAACCTTGGGTATATTTCCCAAAATCTCTCTCAGCCTCAGTTTCCTAATATTATCTAATATTACTACCTATTTCACATGTTTTTGGTAGTGATTAAGTAAAAGGTACTTGATCATTTTTAAGATTCCCCACAAATCTTATTTTTCCATAACATTTATATGGAACTTAATTATTTTAAAGTCCAACCACATTTATGTAACAGATAAGGAAATGATAGTCTAAAGAGCTTACACAAGTGTTAAGACAATTAGTGGCAGAGGAAGAATGGAACCCAGGGCTCCTGTCTCCCAGAGAAGGGAGTGAAAGGGGCTTGGAGGACTGTGGGAATGACTCTGGCCAGGTGAGTAGATTCTGAAAGACCAGGGACAGTAGAATGGGCAGTAGGGTTCTTTGTCTGTGTCAGACATGTGAGGAGAGTGGAACACAGATTGAAGTCTTTCATGAGTGAATTACTGGTTGGCCCTATTCCCAGAGTGCCTGCTAAGCCGAAACTGCCCAAGGGAAGGGACCTTCGTTCATCCACAAATCCCCTCCCTCTTTTAACAAATGAGTTTTTGTGGGCTCTAGGGAAATCTAAGGAGTTGGAGGAGGTGAAGTTTTCCTCCCCTAAGCCAGAAGAAGTGTATTCAGTGGGATTAATAGGGAGAAGGCTGGGGAGCAGGGCAAGGGGAGTTGCAGTAGTAGGGACAGCACAACTCCATTCTTGGTGCCACCTGAACCTGACCAGGTGGACAGAGCAGCCCTCTGTGTTCCCAGCACAGATTCCTCCAGGTCAGCCACCATCTCTTCTACAGCCTGTTCTAAAGGCGAGCATCTCTTTTCAGAGCTATAAGGTGGCTGCTTCTTAATATCCTGTAGTAAGACTTTCCCTGCAAAATGATGGACTGAGACAGGAACTAGGAAGGGGAGGTGGCTAAATCCCTCAGAGTTTTGTGTTTTTGTTGTTGTTGTTTGTTTTTTTGGAGGACCACATATAGGTTTGGCTCTTCTGCAGTTTCTAGCATTTATCCCCAGTCCCTCATTCCCCTCTACCTGCACTGGCTGTGGGCATTTTAGGACCACTACTTAGCCAGCCCCTTCTCCTCCCTACTACCCCCACTAGGGTCCCTCAACTGTGATGTGTTTCACTGGGTTCATGGTTCATTTTGTTACCTGGGCAGACTATTCTGGTTTCTCCTCTCTCCTTGGATTCCAAAGGGCTCAGGACAGTGGTGTACTGGACCTAGAACATTCTAACTTGCAAGAGCCGAATGTTAATTTGGAGAATATTTGTGAGCCAGTGGATAATCACACTGGCAACTTGAAATTGGCCAAGTTGGGAATGTTTACACCATTGGAGTTGGCCAATGTTATAAATCAAGGCCTTCTCTCCTCCCACACCCACCCCCTCCACCCCCCCGGACAGCTGGAATCTACTAGCACACTGATATACGTATAGAGGAATGCATGATTCAATGTAGTCCCGAGGAGCAGCTTCTATTGAAGTCCCCAGAGTGCCCTAGCGCACCCTGTGAAGATCCAGTGACCCAACACCAATTCAAGGTGTCCATTCCCTTTGGGTACTGAATACCTGGGGAGAGAGTAGCAGAGGAAACTAATACTGAGAAATACTCAGCTGGTCGGTGACCAGGTCTTTCCTTCAGGCGCCTGGCCACCATTGCTTTGGCGAGACTAGAGGGAACTGCTCTGGGGCAGAGTGGTCACATTCTTTAATGTGACAACAGGGACAGGCCCAGGGCTCCAAGCCTGATTGGAACTCCATGCCAGACTCTCCCCTTTCCCTTCCTTATCTTTGGATGGCAATCTCACAAGATGTCAAACTGTCACTGATTTTCTAACCAAGGCATGTGGTGTTTGGCAGGTCCCCAAGCATCTGACTCTATGACTTTGAACTATCTTGACCTCTATATGATCAGACCGTGGAGGAGGCACTGTACATGGGTTCTGCTCCCCCCGTCCCCCCCCAAAAAACCCACACAAAACCCTTTCTCTCCTGATCCTCCTTCTCCAACTCCTCATTAAAACAGATCACAACACAACAAAACAAAAAATGAAAACGCCAACCAAAGAGCATCAAAACCCCTTTAAAAGAGGAAACCCCAAACATCAGTCTCAGCCATCACCCCAGAGGAAAGCTAACTTGCTGCCTTACACAAAATGATAGAAACATGCTATCCAGAAAGTCTGAATCATGTATCCTTCCACGACTTCATCTGCACGAAAATAGACACTTCATCTGCTTCCATTTCTAGTTTTCCTGCCCAGAAGTCATTATCTTTTAAAACTCATGGCTACAAGGGATGGTTTCTGGTGAGGGCAGCATGCAGTGCCAACTGGGAGGGTGCCAGGATAGGCCAGTACTAAAATGTCCCAGGAGAGGGAAAGGCCGAGGGCTGGTCTGAGATGTGGGAAGGAAGGACAACTGACACAGGACATGCTCTCAGAGATGACCAAGTTGAGTTCCTATGTTTGTACTTTCTGTTAGGGTCCAGAGAGGGCCATTGACCTGGCCTAAGTCATCCTATGAACGGATATGAAAATGGGACAGAGATGAAGCATCATGCCCCAAAGTTCTACACCAGATGCAACAGTTGGCAGGGTTTGGACCAGCTGCTGCCTTTGCAGTAGATGTACTTGGTATGCAAGGGAACAGGGCCAGCTGATACATCACTTTGCAGGGGAAAGAGCAAAACAGGAGCATCAAATGTGTAGATTCTCACCCTGTGCTGCCTTGCCAGCCATGTCTCAGGAAGGGCTGGGACTAGACCAGGGACGGACCAACTATGGCCCAATGTGAAATCCAGCCCACGGACTGTTTTTGTACAACCAATGTACTAAGAATAGCGCCTACACTTTTAAATGATTGAAAAAAATAAAAAGAATAACATTTTCATGACATTTTAAAAACATTCCACATCTAAGTGAAACCATACAGTATTTGTCTTCCTCTGACTTATTTCAGTTAGCATCTATAGGTCCATCCATGTTGTCACAAATGACAAGATTTCATTCTTTTTTATTCTTGCATAACATTCTATAGTGGATATGTACCGCCTCTTCTTTACCCATTCATCTATTTATGGACAGAAATCTTCCTTTAATGCAGCCCAATGCTAGCTTGTGTTGTTGCTGGGGCATGCACAATATGGGAAGGGCACGAGTAGGTTGGGAATCAAGACACCTGGGTTCTTTTCAGGTTCTTTAATTCATTTTCCCAACAAATGTTTATTGAGCCCTTACCACGTACTATGCTCCAGGATACACTGGTGAGCAAAACAAACAGCAGAACCCTGTGAGGGAGCAGGCGACGTACAGTCAAATGTATCCATGCAATACCAGGGAGAAACACAAATTATAAATGGAAACAAAACAAGCAGAAGGAAAGCTTGCTAAAGGATTGAAGGAGTTCTGACACTAGCTGTGTAGACTTGGTGGGGGCGAAGAGGCTGATTCTGATCTGTCGTCTTCAGACAATCCTCAGAAGAGCCCAGGAGTTGGGGAAGGTGCCTCAGGGGTCTTCATAAAGTGGGGGTGAGAGGCAAATTGCAGGGGGGACCTGACTTGCCAGACCCTTTGTCTCTACCGCACAGAGCAGTACCTTAAAATTTGTATTTTAAAAACTAGGCCTCTGTATGAAATTCTAATTGATGGAAATTCCCTACTGTGTTTTTAAAAAGCTTTCATTTTGGATCGTCTCTGGGTTCTCCTCTAGCTTAAAGACTGTGAGAATTGCTAGAATTTTTTCATAGGAACGGCTAAGCCAGACCGCCCTCACTGGACTAGTGCCTAGTGCAACCATGAGTGTAGCATTTACATTCATTAGTGTGAATTTTTACCTTCTTAGTTTGGTCTATTGATCTAGTAGGCCAAGACAACCTTGCAACATTAATTCTAACATCCTACATATTAGTGATACCTCCCAGCTTCGGTCTTTCTGCAAATCTGTTTTATGTGCTTTTTATATCTTCATCCAGGATATTTGTAAAAATGTTGGTTAGGATGGGGCTCAGGGCAAAGACCTTTGGTTCTTCAGTAAAGACTAACAGGTTATACTGACCAGATTTGTATATGGCTATAGACCCATCTAAGTTTAATAGCACCCAGCCAATAACTTCCCTTTTTATCTCCATACCATTCATTTTCTATACTTCTTTAATGGCTCCTGTCAAGGGCTGGGATGAACTCTGGGGCAATAAGAAAAATAAGACTCAGGGGTTCACAGCGAACAGGCAAGATGGAAATATAATCCAATAATCACAGCAATGTGATGAGGGCTAAAGAGAGAGATGAACCAGGACGCTGGCAGGAAGTGCTCAGCTTTGCCTGGAAACGTCAAGAAGCCATCACAGATGATTTTAGTCAAAAAGGTACCATGAGAAATGTCCAAAGCCACATGCAACCTAGATAGATGACATCGATGGCATTCCTCTGATCGAGGTCCTCAATAAATGCTTCTTGGATTTAATTTAAAGAGAGGGGAAGCATCTCAAAGGAAGCAGAGGACATCTTGGTCAGAGAGGATGGAGGTTAGCGGAGGCAGGTGGGAAGCCGGGCTCCGGCAGCAGCCGCAGTGGGAGTGCAGAGGAGAGACAGGAGGTAGCAGGGAAACCAGAAACTGCTGAAAAGAGAGAGTGGGAGGCAGAGCAAGGAGTGATCCAGCCCTCCACCCTCTACGTTTTGCATCCTAGGCACCCAGGGGTGGTGGCGCTGGTTGTGCTATTAACCAAGATCGCCAGGAGGAAAATAGGTGTGTTTCATAGACCTACCAGAAATTTGGTGGAATATATGTTTTCCACCAAAACATATGTTTTCCACCAAAACATATTCCACCAAAAGGTGGAATACACCTTTTCCCCCCTTTCGATTCTGACTCTGATTTCAGATTTCCACGGATAACTGCTGAGTTGGCACGGGGTGGCTTCCAGGTGTGTGCTGGGGGCAGGGAGGCTTTCCAGTCTCTCCAAGGAATGCTCGCCCTGGGTCGTGCCCTCTTTGGTTGGACCTGATTGAACCTCAAGGTTTAGCTTCAGTTTTGAAGTAGAGCGTGTATTTGCCTGCCACACGCTGGTCTGTTAGGGTAACCAACCCATTCCTGTTTGCCCGGGACTTTCCCAGTTTTAATACGGAAAGTCCCGCCTCCTACAAGTAAATCCCTTTAGTCCCAGGCAAACGGGGGCTGTGGGTGTCCCCAGATGCGCACGACCGTGGTGCGCACGGAGCACCCCAGGCGGCGCCGGCTGGGAAACGCAATCGCTGAAACCAAGTGTAGCTGGGAGATCGGTGCCTAGGCTGCTGGGGGTGCCCGGGGCCTGGGCGGTAGCGGGGTGGGGCCAGGTGGCTTTGTGCGCTGTTGCCCCCTGGAGGTCACCCCAGAAAGTGCGCAGCGGAGTGGAGGGGCTGGGAGCACAGCCGCGGGTGGACTGCGGGTGGGACCAGCCACCTCTCCGCAGGGCTGAGCCAGGCCTCCCTTCATTTACTCTCCCGAGCACTTACATAACTGAAAATCAGAGTCAGACAGACATTCAAGAAGACGCAACAAAGAACGAGGCTGGGCTGTCCGTCCCTCGGACCCGCGGCTGCTCAGGTGCACAGGCTCTGGGAGAAATGCTTTCCCCAGACGCGCCTGGTCCCTGCCGGGCACTTGAGGCTGCGGGAAGCTGGGCGGAGCAGGCAGAGCCGCGGTCCTGTAAGAAAACGTTGGGCCAGTACAACCAAAGGACCATGGATCTCCTGCGAGAGCGGCGGGCAAAGAAGGCAGGTGCAGGGTTTTGCACTTTGCCTTCTCCTGCCTCCCCTGCCCGGGAGCTCACTGGCAGGGAGGGTGCAGGCCGGGCCAGCCATGCTCCGGGCCTCCTCGGGGACAAAGCATAAGAATACCTGTGGCAAATTGAATCCTACATTTATTGCCGAGGCCAATAAATCCACCAACCCCCTCATGCCTCCTCCCCTCCCCGCCACCCCCCAAAAAGGTTAAGTAGTTCCCACAGGGTGCTAGAAAAAGGGTTATTGAAAACAGCAGGGTTGTTTTGTGTGTGTGTGTTTTTTTTTTCCTTAACTTCAGCACTTCTGGTAAATCTCTGATCCAGCATCTAGTGGTTAACCACTGATACAGGAAATGACATTTAACGTTTTTATCACTCAGCCAGAAATGGAAGAACAAGGCGAGTCTGTGTTTAGGGAAGATGGATGGTTGCCCACCACCTTCATCTTAAAGGCACACCACTCCTTTTTCTCTGATTCCTGCTTGGGGTGTTGGTGGCTCACCTTCCCTGGGCCTGCTCGCTTCGGTGACAACAATGAGGCCGGAATGGCAGGAAGCGTTCCCAGCCCTGCTGCTCAGAGTGGGAATGCAAATGTCTCGGGGTTGGAGGGACTCGGGACAGCGCTGGTTCCCCTTTCTCAGCAGCCGTTGTTGCCCGTGGGGACAGGCAGGCAGGAAATGAGTGTGGACGCCTGTCCCAGGCCCTGGGCACCGCAGCACCAGCTCCAGGGCCACCTATCTGGGGTGAGACTTTGAACAGAGCCCCTGTCCTAAGTGGAAGACAGTCTACAGAGGGCCATTAACCACCGAGACAAAGCAAGAGCGTTGAACCCCACAAACCACAGTGAGAGAAATGACATCTGGTTTCACTTGGCTGCTGGGTTCTTCTGTGTTTTTTTGTTGTTGTTGTTGCTGCCCTTTTGGGGTGAGGTGTTTTTGGTGCAACTGCAAAGTGAATTTCTTATAAGAAAAACAGTAACAGCAGCAGCGACAACAATAATAAACACGAACATGGTTGAGTGATAAATAGTCTAGATCAGTGGTCGGCAAACCGCGGCTCACGAGCCACATGCGGCTCTTTGGCCCCTTGAGTGTGGCTCTTCCACAAAATACCATGTGCGGGCGGGCACGTACAGTGAGATTGAAGGAGTACCCTAATTAAGTTAATAACAATGTACCTACCTATATAGTTTAAGTTTAAAAAAATTATCTCTCAAAAGAAATTTCAGTCATTGTACTGTTGATATTTGGCTCTGTTGACTAATGAGTTTGCCGACCACTGGTCTAGATTCATGATCTTTACATGCTCAAGGTCTAGAGCTGGTCAGGGCTATAGCCAGCCAGGATTTGAACCCAGGTCTGTCTGTTGTCAAAATCGTCCTGCCCGCCCTAGCCGGTTTGGCTCAGTGGATAGAGCATCGACCTGCGGACTGAAGGGTCCTAGGTTTGATTCCGGTCAAGGGGATGTACATTGGTTCCGGGCACATCCCCAGTAGGGGGTGTGCAGGAGGCAGCTGATCAATGTTTCTCTCTCATCGATGTTTCTAACTCTCTATCCTTCTCCCTTCCTCTCTGTAAAAAAATCGATAATATATATTTAAAAAAAATCGTCCTGCCCTGCTCTGGCCCCGCCTCCTTGCTCAGCTTCTGTCACTGGGCAGGGGATTGGCTGGAGCACACTAGCAGTAGGCACCCTGGTGGAGTGGGTGGGCAAGATCAGTCAATGCATTGTTGGCAGAAATGTTTGTCTTCCCATATTAATTAAGGCCCAGGTTCTCTGATAAAATTCCCCAGGTCCCTCCCTTATTGTAGGAACTAACATGATCCCATTAAAAAAAAAACACTTTAGATATGTTTTATTGATTTTTATAGAAAGAGGAAGGGAGAGGGATAGAGATAGAACATCGATAAGAAATGTCGTTTGGCTACCTCCTGCTTGTCTCCTACTGGGGATTGAGACTGCAACCTGGGCATGTGCCCTGACCGGGAATCAAACTGGTGACCTCTTGGTTCATGGGTCAATGCTCAACCACTGAGCAACACCAGCCAGGTGTGATCCCATTTTTGTGAAATGAGTCATGCAGGTGCTGAATTGTCCTCTTCCTTCACTCTGGCCACTTCCTGCACCGATTCCTCCCCTGCAAACGCCTCTCCATCAACACTGGCAGGCGGGGTGGTGGAGTGGGCCAGCTCCGCTCCAGGAGGAAGGACAGTAGGGTCCAGGTGGGGCTGTGTCACCTGGTGAAGCTGATTGCTCTTCAAGAGTCACCTATTGATTTCTGCTCTGCATTGTTCTAGGGAGGATGGAGGTGATGCCCACTCACAGCCTCTTGGAGCCTCGGTTTATCCATCCTTGCACTTGCTCTGAAGAGGTACGAAATCTAAAGAGCTCTGAAAAGTGAATTTGTCCTTCCAAAGTTATACCCCTCTCTGTGCAAAGATATAAACTGCAGAGTTTCTGTGGGTGGCTGTTATACCCCAAGGGGCTGAGCCCCACTTCAACTGTGTGATTTTGTTCCAGAATGAGCTGAAGAGACTGATTTCCACCCGTGCTCAGTGAGGGGTGAGAAGTGAGTCCTCCCCAGGGCAATGATCTTCTCCAAGACCTATCTCTTCTCCTCCACGCCTCCACCTCTGCAAAGCTTTCACCTGGAAGACCAAAATGGAGTGATCAGAGATCTGTCTAGGTGACAGATGCTAAGCATTGTTTCCTGTGCAGGGCACTGGAGAGCTAAGACCAATCCAGCAGGTTCTCTGAGCTCAAGAAATTACAGTCTGCTCAGTGATGCCCATCTCCGGCCACCCACTACAGTTATTTGGGGAACATACAAAACCCATGTCCAGACCCACCTTAAGAGCTTCTCCTTTAATTGGCGTTTGTATTTTTTTTTAATAAGGTCCTTGAGTGTGCAGAGTAGAGAACCAGTGATCTAGATGGAGATACAGATAAGATAAAATGACAAACACCAAAATTGCAACACAGATTATTATATGCTCCGACTTTGGCAAATACAAGTTGCTATGGGAACACATAGTTAGGACCACTTTCCCAGCCTAGAAAGAGTTAGGGAGATTTTGTGATGTAGGGAACATCACAGCTGAGATTTCAAGAGCGGGAATTAACCAGATGAGTCAGGACGGAGGGGGTTGGGGAGAAGGGGAGGTGAGGTTAAAAGGATTTCCAGGCAGAGCAAGGAGTATTTTCTGAATCCAGGAGTGTGGCTGGGAAAAGCTGGGTGGGAAGCCCAATGATAAAGCTGAAGAAGGGACCAGGGGCCAGCTCACAAAGGACATTGAAGGCAATATTTGGAACTTCGGACTTTATCCTGAGGTTGACAGGAGCTAATGAAGAGTGACAATCAGAGAAGGGACTGTGATCAGTTGCACAATGTGAGAACCAGATAGGAAGGGAGCCAGACAGAGGCGGAGAGGAAGTTAGAACACGCTTTGGTGACGGTTTTTGAACTATGTTAGTGGTTATAGGGATAGCAAGTGGTGTGTGGATTTGAGGGATATGAGAACATAGAATCAATTCAATGTGGGGAGTAAAGGGACAGAAAAGTCAAGGATGACTTCCGGGTTTCTGTCATGGACAACAGGGTGGATGGAGGTGTGTTCCCTGGGTTGGCCATGCAGGAGGCTCGCTAAGAAAGTGAGGAAAGTGGGAGGATTGCCTACCGTCTGCTCATGCAGAGAGCTAGAGGCTGGGCCTCTGCTGACAGCTCGAGTCTCCCACCACCGGTGGCTCTGAGCTCCTGGGAGCATCGTATCTCAGGGAAATGATTAGGGTGTTTACTTCATTCTTTGCAGCTTGCCAGCCTATTCATATTCTTATGTAGATTTCTCCCCTCCTGATCCCCTTCCCATACACACATTCAAGATGCTCGTTTCCCCAATTAGACCAACCCCCAGATATTGATGAATCTTAAGCACAAGCAATAATAACTGATTTGCATTTTCTATGACTTATTGCCTAAACTCCATTTTACTCCTCTAAGTAAAACTTCCCTTCCTTCCTTCCTTCCTTCCTTCCTTCCTTCCTTCCTTCCTCCTTTCTTTCTTTCTTTCTTTCTTTCTTTCTTTCTTTCTTTCTTTCTTTCTTTCTTTCTTTCTTCTTTCTTATTATATAGGTTACTAGAGGCCCAGTGCACAAAATTCGTGCACTGGTATTGTCCCTAGTGGCTGCCGACTACTCCCTCCTTTCCCCTGGCCCCGCCCTCTGGTCAAACTCCTGGGCAACTCCTGGTCGAGGGGACAATTTGCATACTATGCTTTTATTATATAGGATTATACGACTCTATAATACATCATCTTTATATTACATTGTGTGTTCACCACAAAGTTTCTAAGTAAAACCTTTCAACCCCCATGCTAGAGGCTAAAACCAACAGTAATTAGCATATTAATGCAAAAAGACCCACTGGAAGGCCAATAGACTTCTTTATTCAGCAGGGCTGAAAATCAGCATAATATTGCCCTGCTGTGAGCTCAAAGGCTCAAGGCAATTCCCTAATCTGATAACCCTTTTACTGTTTACCAAACTTTACCTTCAGTATGCCTGTATACATTGCTAAAGGGAAAATGTGTATTCAAGTGAATAAAAGCAGGCGGGACCCAGTTTTGGGGTGCTCTTTATGAAAGAGACACCCCTGGCCCCCAATGCCTTCTAAATTCATATTTCTTTTTTTTAAAAAAATATATATTTCATTGATTTTTTTACAGAGAGGAAGGGAGAGTGACAGAGAGTTAGAAACATCGATGAGAGAGAAACATCGATCAGCTTCCTCCTGCACACTCCCCACTGGGGATGTGCCCGCAACCAAGGTACATGCCCTTGACTGGAATTGAACCTGGGACCCTTCAGTCTGCAGGCCGACGCTCTACCCACTGAGCCAAACCGGTTAGGGCTAAATTCATATTTCTTGTATAGCATTTTCATTAGTGCGTTGGCCCCTTCTTCACATCCTGAACCCCTGCCATAAAAGGTTGCGGCACCCCCATCTACCTGTGAATGAAATATTTTCATGATACCTAAAAATACCTTTTACATTCCTGTTGACAAGTTCAGGTCCCTATAGGCCCCCTATAGACTCTGTCTTCCATGCCCCAGGCACTTGCCCCCTCTAAGAACACCCACTCATTTCTTCTCCCAAACAGTTCTGTGTCCCACTCCCTGCAAGCACTGATGCCAACTTCAAAGATCATTGTCCTCTCTTCCCTGCTTTGTGGGCTGTCTTAATCAGTTCTGGCTACTTTACCAAATTACCACAGCCTGGGTGGTTCAAGCAATGAACATTATTTATCACAGTCTGGAGGCTGGCAGTCCAAGATCAGGGCGCCTGCATGGTCAGGCTCCAGTGAGGACCCTCTTTCAGGAGACAGACTGCCTGCTGACTGGCAAAGAGAGAGCAAGAAAGCTGTCTGGGGTCCCTTTTATAAGGGTACTAATTCCATTATTAGCTCCACCCTCATGACCAAATCACCTCCCAAAGGTGTGGATAGAGACCATAGTGCTCTGGAACTCATTAGGTATATTTAGCAATATCCCAACTCTATCTTCTCCTGGGCAGGTGGTAGCTTTGATCTTTCCGCCAGGCTTGGGTTTAGATGGGACCAGGGAAAGTAAGCAGAGAGGATGTCTGGTACTTCCAGGTGGCAGGTTTAAAATCTGATGCTTCCTTTGCCATATTCTCTTTTCCTTTGCTCTAGAAGGAGGCCAATGATGATGGAAGCAGAGCCACCCACTGACCTACAAAGGACACAAGGATGAGCAAGAAGCAGACCTCTGTAAGCCACTGAGATCCGGGGCCACCTGCTACTGCAGCATAACTTAGTTTATCCTGATCGATACAGGGGTCTGTCAAGAACTGTGAAAAACATAAAACCGAGATTTTATATTGCATGGAAGCTAACAGCTAAGTTGCCAAAGTTATATGGATACTGGCAGAAGACACGAGATATCTGTGTCAGAGATCAAGGATTTTATTCCTCACAACACAAGAATCATGAGCTTCATTGTTACATTGGTTTTCCTTGCCCCCTCTCTTACCTTTCCCTACTGGGACAATGTAGAATGTCCCAGATCAATGCTTCACCCAGTGGGTTTGTGTCACAGCTGAGAACCCCAAGCTTAGGAAACCTGGGTGTGTTTTTTTTTATAATGGACTGCAAGCCAACATCTCTCCTTTGTCCTGGAGGGATATTGTCTTCATTATGCTAGAAAGCAAACAAATTTCCCCTACACTATGGAGGGAGTCATTCTCTCCACTTTCCAAAGATTCTCACTGAAAAACATTCTTGAAAAGATACTTTGAAACAAAATTGGTCAGTGCTTCTGTGTGCAAGAAGTGCAGAAATATGAGACTCATGGAGAATTGTCTTCCAACAATGTCTTTGGGAGGATTTTGGAGGCTGTGTCAAGGAGACCAGACTTTATCTAGTAGGCAATGGGGAGCCATCAAAGCTTCTAAAATGGGGTATGAAGAACAGAGGATGGATTGAAGAAAGAGAATACTAGAGCTAGGAGATTAGGATTAAACACGTAGATTGGGGAATTTGAACATCTGAAGGGAGCCCAAACCACTGGGTTGATCTCTACTTGGGTAAATTCTGTAACCTTCAAAGCTCAGATCAAAGGGCATCTGGTTTGGTGCTTTTTCAAAAGCAGAAGCTTTTTGTCAAAGAAGAATAATGCAGACTTCTGGGCAGGGCTGACTGGCAGCCATTGCTATTTGCTCTGCCCTGGTGATTCCCAGAGACCCCGCCCCTCCCAATTTACAACCCCACCCAAGCTGTGCACATCGGCTTTTGCATATGAATGGCCTGTCCTTTCTCCTTCTAAAATTTGTCAAACTGCAGCTGGGTCAGAGAGCCCCTTGCTTCACAGCTGGGCCTCGTCTGGGCACTTCCAAACCCGATACAAAGAGGAGGAATCTGCAGGTGTTTCTGTAGCTACTGCTGGGCGGCCCCAGACAGTGGCTGACCTTGCACCTTCTTGGAGATCCAAGAGCCAGTGTACCTAGAGGTCAGAGTGAGACCATACCAGATTACAACTCTTCACATACATAAGAGACACACTCAAGGGGCAGACTCAGTGAGTACCAAAGCCCCACTGAAGCAAGTCCTGCCCCATAAGGGTGTCTCCTGCGCTACAGATGTTCCAGTATAGACACAGCTGGTCATCACAGACAATTGGCCTGGAGGTCAATTCCTCCCAGTGATACCAACAGCAATCAAAGATTAACTACAACAAGACTGTGCAAACAGCCCACAAAGGGGTGCACCAAGAGTGTCCACCTCAGATGATTGGGGAGGCTGAGCCACTGGGCCCTACAGGACACCTACTACACAAGGCCACTCTATTAACTCAAGGAGACTTAGCAGCTACCCAATACAAAGGGAAGCAGCTACAACAAACACAGGGAAGCAGCCAAAATGTGGAGACAAAGAAACAAGTCACAAATAAAAGAAATGGATGAAAGCAAAATACTGGATATAGAGTTCAAAACCACGGTTATAAGGTTACTCAAGAATCTTCTAGAAGCCTCTGAGAAATTTAGTGAGGCCCTCAAGGATATGAAAAAGGACCAATCAGATCCAACAGCAGACTAGAGGATCCCAAGAATCAAGTCAAAGATTTGAAATACGAAGAAGCAAAAAACACCCAACCAGAAAAGCAAAAAGCAAAAAGAATCCAAAAATATGAAGATAGTGTAAGGAGCCTCTTGGACAACTTCAAGTGTACCAACATCTGAATTATGGGGGTGCCAGAAGAAGAGAGAGAGCGAAATACTGAAAACCTATTTGAAGAAATAATGACAGAAAACTTACCCTACCTGGTGGAAGAAATAGACTTACAAGTCCAGGAAGCGCACAGAACCCCAAACAAGAGGAATCCAAAGAGGACCACACCAAGACACATCATAATTAAAATGCCAAGAGCAAAAGACAAAGAGAGAATATTAAAAGCAGCAAGAGAAAAACAGTTAGTTACCTAAAAGGGAGCACCCATACGACTGTCAGCTGATTTCTCAAGAGAAACTATGCAGGCCAGACGGGAGTGGCAAGAAATATACAAAGTGACAAATAGCAAGAACCTACAACCAAGATTACTCTACCCAGCAAAATAGCAAGAACCTACAACCAAGATTACTCTACCCAGCAAAGCTATCATTTAGGATATCAGATAAAGAGCTTCACAGACAAGAACAAGCTAAAGGAGTTCACCACCACCAAACCAGTATTATATGAAATACTGAAGGGTATTCTCTAAGAAGAGGAAGAAGAAGAAAAAGGTAAAGATAAAAAATTATGAACAACAAAGTGCCAACAAATACATATCTATCAACAAGTGAACCTAAAAATCAAATGAATAAAAAACCTGATGAACAGAACAGACTGGTGAATGTAATAGATTCAGGGGTGTGGAAAGGAAGCAGACTGACAATTCTTGGGGCGAAGGGGTTGTGGGGGGTGTGGGAAAAGATTGGACAAAGCTTACACCTATGGAGGAGGTCATTGGTGGGGGGAAAGGCCTGGAGTGGGTTGGGAACCAGGTGGAGGGGAGCTATGGGGGGGGGGAAAAAAAAGAGGAACATCTGTAGTAATCGGAACAACAAAGATTTAAAAAAAAAGAATCAAGAAAATAAAGAAATAAAAATATGACTTTTTCTATAGTGAAAGTTTTAGTTTTAGGTTGTTTTAGTTTGCCTAATGTCCCAACAGATGCCTATTCAAGACACACAGAGCTTTTTCTTAGAAAGGAGACCACAGTCCAAATAAATAACATCCTTCAAATTAGAGTAAGGAGATTGCCAGACCTTCCTCAAGAATTTAAATCCATTCAGTCACCTGTGTTTACTCTGCCAACTGATGCCAGCAGGATATTTACTTTAGAAGAAAACTAAGTGATAATAAAGAAGAGGTTGGACATGCTCTATCTGGCTGTCATAGCTGAGTGGAGTCCGTAGGTGACTTGATGACAACAGCTACTGGTACCTCAGAGGGCTCTGCATTTTCATGGGCCTTTATACTGGTTAGGATATGAATCCGGGAATGAATTCTACGGTGGATAGAGTTTCTATTCATCCTGCTCTGGTTGTGTCTTGGTCACTGTGTCTGTCTGAATTAGAGTGAGGAGGCGGGGGAGGAAGAGACATACCCAAGATCCCAGTGTGAGGACGGATCCAGGCTTTGTAGGGCTGGGACTTAGGCAATGTTTGGATCTCTTGCTAAGCAGAAGAATGCAAAATTAGGTAGGAAAAGTGAATGTTTATTTAAAATGAGAACAGAAGCCATAGCAATAATACTTTTATTAGCTAACTACTGGATGCACCTGTATAATGTTATTTTAAAAGTTATTTTGGCCAGGTGGCTCAGTTGGTTGGAGTGTTGTCCTGTACACAGAAAGGTTGTGGGTCTGATTCTTGGTCAGGGCACACACCTAGGTTGTCGGTTTGGTCCCCAGACCGGGCCTGTTGGGGAGGCAACTGATGGATGTTTCTCTCTCTCTCTCCTCTCTCACTCTCTCAAATCAATAAAAAACATGTCTTCAGATGAGAACTTTAAAAAGGCTATTTTAGCTATACTTTGTGTTTTCATATAACAACAATTGTGTGGCCTGAGAATGCAATGCTTTGTGAAAGTGAAGGGAGGTGGGTCCCTAAAGAAAAATTTGGGGCTCTTGGCAGAAGAAGGGGGAATAAATGTTAAGAAGGCAAATGACAATTGTCTGCTCTATAGGTGAACGCAGTGGCCACCAGTTCTAGGCCCCTGTTCTCCGGGATCCTCCAACTTCCTTGTCTGCGATAAGTCAGAATACATGGGGTAGAAGAGGACACACAGGGCTCTTTCCTGAAGGCTGGCTGGCAGCTGGGCCAACTCCAAACTCTGCTCTTCTCTCCAGTAGACACTGCCTGGAGGAGAAAGTTGGTATAAACAACAATTTTATCTGTGCTGCTGAAGCGTGGGGAGAAATATGGGTCCAAGGATTGTCCTGAACTATCAGGCCTATAAGAAAAATTAGTGTTCAAATGCTCTTTGCCTCCCAGCAGGTGCTTAGAGGCCCATCAGAGGCCCTCATTTTAGCATCTGACCTTTCCCAGGCCACTAAAGGTCTGTACCTTTTCTTTCCTTCCAATCTCTGTACCCAGATGTCTGGCGCGTGACTGGTGAATGAATTTGGCAATGGTTCCACTTCCTGGCTGCCTAATAAGAAATCTCAGGCCATTTGATTTGGTAATGACTGGAAAGCAGAGAAAAGTGATTTTTTGTCCTTTATTCCTGCGAAAGGAAAACATAAAGAATATCACTGTTTTTCTCTAGGACTCCATAGTTTTCAGAGAGGTCTGACCACAGGTGGGCCCACAAATTTTTTCATATAAAGACTGAGCAGACTTCAACCAGATTCAATCTCTCTCTCTCTCTCTCTCTCTCTCTCTCTCTCTCTCTCTCTCTCTCTCGGCATCATCTCTGTGATTCAGAAAAGATCTGTGTTGAAGTTAGATATTACTAATGTTCTACAGAGTGGGCCTTAGTTGGGAAAAGAGGGAATCACAGGAAGCAACTATAACCGGTCCCTTGTTTTAGCAATGCATAGCCTGTAATGATTACTCTACTTGACCTTTGTCTTACACAATATTTTCAGGGTGTATTTTATTTTTTTGCTTTGAGTACAGGTATAGAGTGTTTTTGCAGTATGATGGTTTATAATTATTTTGTGAAAAATGGATTTGGCCTTTGAAGACATAATTTATGTACATCAATGGCAATAATTTAAAGATTTTATATAACAATTATTAATCAGTCT
Organism: Eptesicus fuscus; assembly: GCF_027574615.1. NCBI lineage: Eukaryota > Metazoa > Chordata > Mammalia > Chiroptera > Vespertilionidae > Eptesicus > Eptesicus fuscus. The sequence continues at coordinate 84,214,998 of NC_072479.1, forward strand.
AATATTTTCCTCTAAGGTAGAGGTCAGAGCTAAAATAAAAACATTGATGACTCAGTTGCAACTTTTACATTATCACAGCATTAGTTGCCTCTAATTTGACAACTTGAGCTTCTCTTGATTGATTACCTCTTACTTAGGTTCTTCATGCCAAGTTCCACTGGATGGCTATGGCAGCTGTAAGGGCCTTTCTCACTAATGGGCATATGGCAGCTGTTGGCATCTTCAGAAGAGCTATGGGGAGGCACAGTAAACACCAGTGACACTTTAAATCCTTATCAATTGTACAGTTATCTGACCTAGCTGAGATGCAGTGGTGGCTAATGCAAACAAGGGGGATGGTGCTAGAGTGGGGGGAACCAAAGACTTATTTGAATGCTTCTCAAATCTTCATCCCAGGTTTACTATTCAGATCACCCCCTGCTTCTTGCCAAGGATTGACAGCTCCTCCTCATGGAACCATAGCATTCCCCCCTGGAATGATTGAGATGCACATGATGGCATGGCAAGACTTAGATAATGATGACATGTCCAGGGAGTCTTATGATGGACTGACTACACTATATCCTTTATCAAGAAGTAAAAGTGTAAAAATATTTATATATCAAAAGAGAATCAGGCTACTTGAGGAAACTTAACACCTGTAAATCATCCCAGCCAGAGGATGAATTCATTCTATCATCTGGAGAGAGATCTAATCTTCAGTCTATGTCATTCCAGGGAGATAGGAGTGCATGGCTCATAGTATTCCATCTTTAAAATCCATTAAGTTGCATTTAAAATTATAGAATTCACATATATTCTGTGTAGCTAGTAAAATAACATGAAGAAGGAAGAACATTAAGCATCTTTCTCATCATCTCTGATCCTCTAAAGTAAGCAATAATAATGATCTATTATGTATCTTTTCAACATTTTTCCCAAGTGAATACAAATATAGATATATTATTTTGAGTTTTTAAAATTGGGATCACACTGTAATCAGTTTTATGCAACTTGTATTTTTTTTTACACAATAATTTGCTATGAATATCCCTAAGTCATTCTTTTTAATAGCTTTCAGCAATCCATGGTATAGATGTACAAAAATTTATTTAATCTCCATTAGGTGAATATTCAGGAAGTTTCTAGGTTTTCACCTTTGGAAATAATGCTGCAATAAATATTTTAAAAAATACATCATGATGAACTAGTACTGTTTTTCCTCCATAGGACCTATTTGTAGGGGTGGGAATGCTGGGTCAAAGTTTATGTGTACTTGAGTTTTAGTAGCTAAGGCCAGCTTGCTTTCCAAAAAGGTGTAGCAATTTCTATTTTAATAGCAATGCGTGAGGATGCTTGCTAGCTCCAAATGCTATAGGTTTTTAATTAAAAAATGTTTAAAAAATGTTCGTCAATCTGAGGGGCAGGAAAAATGGCATCTCCTTATTTTCCATTTCCCTACCTACCAGTGAAAGATGAGCATTTTTCATATATTTATTGGTCATTTGGATTGCTTCCTGTGTGAATTGCCTGTTCTATTGTATTTAATTGGATATTATTCATTATGTGTTGCAGATATTTTTTCCCAGCTATCATTTAATTTTGACTTTGTTAACCTTTGTCTTTTGTCAAAACATATTATTTAAAATTATGTACTAGGTTTATCTTTTGTAAATATTTTAAAATTACTCAAATAATATTAATTTTTTATAAAGTCATTAAAGATAATAAACTGAAATATGAAAATAAGAATCACCCATTAGCAAACCACCCACAGATAACTATTTATATTTTGGGGTATATATCGCCTGCCTTCTTCACACATTTCACTCATCTCCACTGTTTAGTAATAATTTTTAAAAGACAAAAATATCACCACTGAAGGAGATAACTGTGAATGTGTATACTGATCAGAAGAGAATGGAAAATGTAAATGTGAGAGCTTTTTCATAGCTATATAAGACATTTATTTTTTTAAAAGATATTTTTATTGATTTCAGAAAGAAAGGGAGAGAATGATAGAAACATCAGTGATCAGAAAGAACCACTGATTGGCTGTCTCCTGCCCATCCCTCACTGGGAATCCAGCTGGCAACCCAGGCATATGCCCTGACCAGGAATTGAACTATGACCTCCTGGTTTATAGGTCAACACTCAACCACTGAGCCACACTGGCTGGGTGCTATATAAGGAATTTAGAAACATACAGATAATAAATGGTGAGTAATAGGTAGTACTGATGAGGAGGGAAATTGATTGTTCATATTGTAACAATTCTAAAGGCACATTTTTTCTCATCTTAATCTCTCTGAAATCAGGAAATAGCTTATAAGCAATGGTATCTCACAAACATTGTAGGCCAGATAACAGTCAGAATGTAGTTATTATTGTCTGCACATGTGTGAACTTGTTCATAGCTTTTCACAATGTCTACACTTCACTTGAGTTGTTCTTCTTGTTCATAGTACATATGTTGAATTTAATTGCTGTTTGAAATGTGTTCAGAAAGGTCATGCTATGATTATATTATGTCCTAATCAATACTACCTAAGGCGGGAGAAATAGGCAAATCCTAGACTTCAAGATCACTAGAGGCTTGTGTGACTAATTTACGTAGTGCACATGACTATCCTTAATACATTATCTGTATGTAATGGCATTAAAATAATGGTGCAACTTACAATTGATGGTGTCTTAAATATAAGGTATATGGTAATAAATTGTTTGGTTACATAATATATGTGGGAACTATATTTTTTCAAGAGGTTCTACTACGTGGCTATGCTTATTTGGGGATATTTCATGTATTACAAATAAGATATAATGAGTGAAATTAGACAAGCATGCCCTCATCAATAATAGCATCCCACAAGATACTTGGAGAGGCTGAGGTGATTAAAAAAAAAAAAAAAGGATACGATTGCATAGTTTTGACATGCTGTGAACTGAGAGAAAGGCAAGCACTAGATGGACTTTGGGAGGAGTTTTCTGTTGAAGTCAGTGACATAGATTGCACGGTAAAGTGTTTGAGTGATGGATAAGAGGAGATGTTGCATTGATCGTTTTAACTCAAGAGCTTCTTGGTTATTTCTCCTGTTAATGTGGATGAAGTAGAATAAACAATCCACAAATTCACGTTGCTCCATCTGTCTGGCCTGTCAGCATGGCAGCGTGGAAGGAGCCCTGGGCTGGGAGATGGTAGTAATCATTCTCTGGGAGGGCTGGTCAGGCACTGGCTTTTGTGATGGAAACCTGTTGCTCTTCCTGCCCCTCAATTCAACCGAAGGGTCAAACCTGCCCAGATTGGGTGGGGGGGTTTGGTAGTGGGAAGACAGATAGAATAAGGATTCAGTGTGAACAACCATCCTTTGTCACGTAACTTAGCAGCTAACAGCACAGCTCATGGTCATCTAATGGGACTTGGACCTTTCCTTAAGAAAAGCAGGACATGAGCAGGAGTATCCTCCTATGAAAGTAGTTTCTGTCCACTCTTATTTTAACCTCTGCCTGTAGTTTCTTATTAAGACTTGTGTTTTCTGGCTTCATCAGGAACTTGCCAGGACAAATAATCCTAAAGTGGCCAACTGAGTTAGGGCTTAGTACTTTTCTTGGCCAGAAAAAAGAATGGCGGCAAAGCATTTAGAAACATTTCCCTTCTGGTAAACCCAAGTTAGTTTTGTGTAGTGTTGCTCTAGCCACATATTTTGTTTCCATTCATATGATCCTGGGAGTTGTTGTTTTTAAGCCCACTGATTAAATTTTTAATTTCAGATATTATATATTTATTTCCAGCATTTTCACTTGGTTTCTTTTAAAATGTTTTTATCTTTCCAGCTGCTTAGTCTTGTTGTCCAACTTTCCTGCAATAACCTTTAATATGTTTATAACATATTATGGTTATTATTTAATAATTATTATGTTATTATATAATATGGTTTATAATATAATTTTTCTATGTCCATGTCTGACATTTCGAACATCTGGGTCATCTCTGGGTCTGTTTCTATTACTATTTCCTCTCTTGATTATGGTCACATTTTCTTGCTTCTTCAAAGCAAGCTGCACAGAATCTTTTTTTAAGTGCAAGGCAGCAGATTGTCAAAGGCTGAGAGCTTGACTGGACAGCTGAGAGAATGCATCCGAGGCACCCTCAGACTGTGCTCTGAGGGCAGTGACTCTCCTAAGTTGCAGGTGGGGCAGGAGAGCTGGAAGAAGTTCTTCCTGAGGTTGAAGACAGAGCAATAAACTGTCAGCTAGGATTTGCTTTGGCTGTGTATGAGAAAAACACACACACAGAGTAACAGTGGCTTAAACATGATAGCAGTTGATTTTTCCTCCAGACCTAAAAGTCTTAGTCCACGACACTCCTTGATGTCAGAGACTCGGAACCTCTTGACCGTATTAATCAGCCATGTGTGACTTTGGACTCATGCTCTAAGATGTAGCATTCATATTCTAGAAAAAAGAATAAAAGAAATGTGAAGAAGCTGGGCAAAGGGTGCAGGTATCTTGTTGTTTAAGGAAGGTTCTCAAAGACTGCCCAATGCACTCCTACTTATTCCATGAACAAGACTTTTCCACACAGCAACATTTAGCTGCACGAGAGGCTGAGAAACATAGCCTTGATTGTAGGTAGTTTTTGTCCAGCAAAAATCAGGATTCTATTGCCATAGAGAAAGAAGAGACTATATTATGGGGAGCAACTAGCGTCTTGGTCACCAATCAACTTTCTGAGGAAGAATATTAGAGAGTTCCAGTTTAGTCCTGAACCTTGGAACCATTTTAGGGGAGAGAGCACTGAATATGCCAATAAGATCCATTCCTATAACTGTTGTGTGTGTCTATAGAACCAGAGCAGCAATATGTTCAGAGAAGAGCATCCAAGAAGACAAAGGAACTAAAAAATTATGCCACATATGAAACAGTTGAAGAAACTGAGGATCTTTAGCTTAGACTTAGAGGAAAGAAGAGTTGGTGATGACAACTTTTTAATATATTTATTTATTTATTTATTGATATCAGAAAGTAAGGGAGAGGGAGAGAGGGATAGAAACATCAACGATGAAAGAGAATCATTAATTTACAGGGAACTCATACCACTTAACAAAAGGAAGATAAACAATCCAATCAAAAAATGGGCAAAGGACCTAAATAGACACTTTTTGAAAGGGGACATACAGAAAGGCCGAGAGACATATGAAAACATCCTCAAAGTCACTAATCATCCCAGAGATGCAAATAAAAACAACAATAAGGTACCATCTCACTCCTGTCAGAATGGCTATCATCAACAAATCAACAAATGACAAGTGCTGGTGAGGATGTGGAGAAAAAGGAACCCTCGTGCACTGCTGGTGGGAATGCAGACTGGTTCAGCCACTGTGGAAAACAGTATGGAGAGTCCTCAAAAATTAAAAATGGAACTCCCATTCGATCCAGTAATGCCACTTCTGGGAATATATCCCAAGAAACCAGAAACATCAATCAGAAAGGACATATGCACCCCTATATTTATAGCAGCACAATTTATAATAGCTAAGATTTGGAAACAGTCTAAGTGCCCATCAGCAGATGAGTGGGTTAGAAAACTGTGGTACATCTACACAATGGAATACTACACCGTTATAAAAAAGAAGGAACTTTTACCATTTGCAACAGCATGGATGGACCTGGAGAGCATTATGCTAAGCGAAATAAGCCAGTCGGAGAAAGATAAATATCACATGATCTCACTTATATGTGGGATATAATGAACAACATAAACTGATGAACAAAAATAGATTCAGAGATTAAGAAGAACTGAACAGACCATCCAACCTCAGAGAGAAGGTGGTGGGCGGGGGGAACAGTAAGAGCTCAACTGAAGGACTTGTATGCATGCATATTAGCATAACCAATGGATATGGACACTGGGGCGGTGGGGGCTACTTACCCTGGGGGGCGGGAGTGGCAGGGAGGGGGGTCAATCAGGGAAAAAGGAGACATATGCAATACTTTAAACAATAAATAAATAAGTAAAAGAACAAGAATAATTGATTGGCTGCCTCCTGCACACCCCACCCTGGGGATCGAGCCTACAACACAAGCACGTGCCCTGACCAGGAATCAATCTGTGGCCTTCATAGGTGGACGCTCAACCACTGAGTCATGCTGGCCAGACCATTTTTACATCTTTAAAGGGCTATGTAGTGGAAGGTTTGGGTGAACCAGAAGTGCAGAATCCAGCTGGTGGGGAGAAGTTACAGGCAGAGTAATATGAGTTCAATATACAGAGGGAAATTCTAATAATAAGAACTGCCTCAGAAGGTAGTGAGCATACTCTTTTTCTATCTTATCACTGAGAAGTGCTGAGGACAAAATAGTTAGCAAAGAATGTGCACAGCATCTACAATCTAGGGAGGGAGACAGAAATTGGTCAGATAATCACACACATATAAATGCAAATCATAAAGTATAGCAAGTAGCTCCTGGATTGTTGACTGTGGGAGAAACAGGGAACAGTGGACAGAGAGGATTGGTGCTCATCTAGGGTCTCATCTAAGTGACTTATGGTCTCTCCTGGTTCATTGCTAGATATGTGCTTCAGGTAGTGCTTCAGTGAGAAGAATAGAAAAGACTTGCCTTGGAGGGCAAAGTGAATTCCAACTTTGTAGGATTCTAAAATGGACTTTCTAAAGTCCCACAACAGGTCAACAGGCTAACCAGGTGCTGTTGATCTCTTGCTGGGATAGAGGAGGTTGGTTACACTCATGTGAATTCATAGACTTGAGAACTTGAAGACTTGAAATAATTGGTTTGGAAGAAGTAAAGACCCTCTAAAATCTGTACATATTCTGAAAAGTTTCTGAAAATTCTGAAAAGTTTTCTAAGTTCTTAAAAAAACACACTAATTCCCTTTGCCCAAGAAAACGGCCAGGAAAGAAATCATAGAAACTCTATTTCAGTTCTTCCAATGTCTAAATATATCAATATACAAAAACATGGTAATTTTATGAGTGAAATAAGTTATACATAATGCATTCTTATGTTACTAAACGAACAGCATGACTTTATATCTGCAAAGGGCACTAAAAATAAGCTTTGTGCGCATTTCTATCCCCTGCCCCCAAATTTTCTTTGAAGAAAAAGAAGGTTTTTGTTCTGTAGCTTAAAATTCCTGAAAAATCTGTGTATCTAGTCTGTTCCTTTGTTCTCATCGCCTTTTATCTTGTGTTCTATTCCTGCAAAGTTTATGGGTATGACATTAACTGTTCTTTTAGCCTAACAGATATATAAGGTTTAACTCTATTTAATGCCTCACATTTATCTGCTAGTGTGTCTAGAGAACTAAGGATTGGGGATGAGCATTCTGTCAATGGTTTTAGCCAAAGGGAGCTGCTTCATTTCTTCCCAACTTTAGTTTCCATGGGGACCTGCCAGGCGCACTGATATGCAGGAAGTTTATCCAAAGGATTCAAGAACCATAGAACTAGAGAGTAATTTGTCTTCATGACATTCCCAGGAGGCATTCAGGCAAAAAGGCTGTAACAACTGTGGGGCACTGGCAAGAGGATTAGCTTGGAGTCTGGACAGAGTGTTTGGGGACTAAGAGTCTTGGGTCTGCCACCAACTCCATGAGACCTTGGGCAGGTCACTCACCTTCTTTGACCTCCCTTTTCTTCCTGAAGGTTGAGAGTATTGGACAAAATCTCCATGGTCCTCATAGAGTCTAACATTCTACGAACCCATTGTCCTGACCCCACATTCCACAGTACGATGCTCAAAGGATTGATCTAAGGTTAGAAAATGGACTAATGGGAGAGTTGAGCTTTCTTGTTTCTGAATGGCACTGCAGTCTATTTGGATAAACATGTTTATCTATGTAAACATACTGGACAATCTTGGTTTACCATAGGAAGGAGCTAAAATTAACCTTGGGAAAAGCAGGATTGAGGGAAGAGAGTAAGTTCTTTGTGCCATAGCACAATAATCTTAATACCTACTTTAGGCTGTGTCACCTTGATATCTCTTGGGGAGTAGAATTGGAGAAGGAATGGTCCCTCAGTTTCTGGTGCTGGGTTTTGTTGTTGTTTGCTTGTTTTGTTTTCTGGCTTATACCCTTCAAAAGCCTTCCCTTGAATACCTGGCTTAGTTTGTAACCACCCAGCTTGATACTGGCTTTGAGTTCTTGACCAATGTAATAATGATTGGCTACTCTCCCCTGCTATGGTGATGAAGAAGGGCTGAGGATCTGGGTGACACTTCTGTCCTAGTGGCACAGGAGTCCTTGGGACTCCTTTGTCCTTCCAAAAATGACTCGGAGGGCAAGATTGCCAAGAGGCTGCCAGGGAGTCTGGCCTTATTTTGTCTCCTGACTGGTTGGCAGACCTGAGAGGCTGAGATGAACATCTGAATTTAGGAGTGCTTAATGCTGATTCAAAACTTCAGCTGTGTTCTGGAACTACCCTGCATCTATAAACTTTCGGGTGGATTTCAATCAATATGTGAGATGTGCATATGTGCTCTTTCAAAAATGACTAATCTCTACCCAACCACACTATTTCCTTTCTTGCCTCCCACATTCTAACACCACAAGGGTGGTTCTATTTATTGTCAATAATGGCACTTCTTAGATTTCTTAGATCTGAAAATGAAAACAAATGCCTTAGTTTGCATATGAAGTGACGTGGGTTATTGTGCACATAGAAAGTAATTCTGAAAAATTGGAAATAACCTAAACTTCCACCAATGTAGCATTGGTTAAATAATTTATGGTGATTTATAAATGAAATATAAGTCAGCATTTAAAATGAATACATGTACATAGATATTTATTGATAAGGAAAATTATTCTAGTATGTGAAACAAGTAGGTTAAAGCTAAATATAATAGGTTATCCCATTTTTGCAAAATAAAATATTCAAATGCTATAATCACTGAAAAATGCCTGTAAGAGAGGACTTACACAGGCATCTATAGTTGAGGGAAGAGAAAAATTTCTCGTGTCCAAGTGGTTTGGATCCAGATGTTCATATTTTTACTGCATTGTTTAGATATTGTCACCTTGATTTCTGAGGCTTTGTAGTTGCCCATGCATAAAATTTGGAACAGTGGCTAACTATGGGTGCTGGAACTGTGGATAATTGTGTTCTGCTCACCAGATTGAGTTTTTTCATAATGAACATTTTTTTTTTTTTTTTGCCTCTGCGATAAAATTAAAAAAAGAAATTCAGGAGAATGTTCTTTGTTTGGAATGTTTTGGTAGAAATTAATTTGAACTTTATGTCTAGTTCAAACTGCTGTTATCTACTTCCTCCCCTAACTTCTTTTTGGCTCTAAATTCGTTATATTCCATTATTTTGCATAATCGTGTCCGTTTCCAAATAATGGAGAGGTCCTGACATGTGGTAGATTGGGCAAAACCTCGCAAAAGAAAAGTGGTTCCTTCTCCATTTGGGTGGATCATACTGACCTCTTGGTAATTGGGCTCACCTGTGGTGGAGCAAACATGGTCTGGGAGGCCAGAGGAGAAAACCAGAACTCACCAGAGAAGGAAGTCGGTTGATAAGTGGAGATTTAATCATCAGTTTGTTTAGATTCCCATGTGAATTACTGTTCTCAATTCTTCACATCATTCAAGAAGGATTATTCATCAACATCCTTGCTATGGCCTCATGGTGGGAGGAATATACTTCTTGCCCCTTAACTTTGGGTTTGGCTAAAGAGAATATTAGTGGGCGGGACATGACAGAAGCTTGAAAAAAAGCCTGTCATTCAGACTGCTCTTTTTGTACATCAGTGAACTGCCATGAGAAGAAATTTTCCATGCCACTGTTGCCCAATCAGCCTGAGCACCAGAATAAACACACTTGCCTACAGCCTAACCTACTGTTTGGAGCCATGTATAGCTGACCTGCAGCCTGAACCAGAGTTATCCAGCCTAGCCCACCTAGGCTAGCCAAGCCACAGTTCATCTTGCAGACTCATGAGTCTGAGACTAAATCCTTTTTTAAGCCACAAAGTCATGGGGTGGTTTTTTTTTATGTATCCTTATCCAGGCAATAGCTGATGGATACACTGGTCTATCTGTTGAGCAGACCCTCTGAGTCCCTCCTGGGTAAAAAGGGATTTCTGGCTGCACAATAGGTATGCAAAAACTCTCCAGAAACATCATGATGATAACCTGAGGAGGAAAAGAATATGGTCAACCTGAATTCCCATCTTGCTAACCAACTATCACTAATTTTTTATTCAGGGCAAATGCAGCTTTTCCTACCTGCTTATAAATACGTTCCAGCATCATTCTCTAGCCTGTTCAGCTCAGAGGATAGAGCGTCAGCCTGTGGACTGAAGGGTCCCAGGTTTGATTCCGGTCAAGGGCATGTGCCTGGGTTGCAGGCTTGATCCCCAGTAGGGGGCGTGCTGGAGGCAGTTGATCAATAATTCTCTGTCATCATTGATGTTTCTATCTCTCTCCTTCTCTCTTTCTCTTTGAAATCAATGGAGATATATATATAAAAAAAAATACATCCCAGCATCATTTGAGCCCTCTAATGAAGAATTGCATGGCAAACATCCTAGCTCTAAGTCCACAATAATTCAGTTTGCTATCAATGCCTGACCAGTCAGTGAGTCATTATGAACAATTTACAAGCCAGGAAGTCCAGACTATACCACTGACTCTGGATTTTCTGTCAACAGCATTGTTTTCCATAAAATCTCTTTCCTTTCATTTTAGCTTTGCTCTTAATGTGAAAGCCAGCCGGCTGCTGTACAAGTCAGAGGTCTTGGTAGAGAAGGGTAGTGGAAAACTCAGAGCAGGGATATTGGATGATATTACTTTCTGCCCAGGAACTTTGCAATCTGGGGAGTTTCCTTGAAGCCAGGATTGTGTTTAGATTCCCAAGTACAAGCATATCCAGATCCACCTTCCCCTGCTGTGCTTGGCGAGAAATGTAGAAACTCTTGGATGCTTGCCTCAGTGCAATCAATTGTTACTGTCCTTCGATGGCTGCCATATAGTCCTGGGGTGGTGCTCTCGAGGAACAGCCTTAGGGACATGAATGCATAGGGGTCATCTGGCAGCTTCTGGTGACAATGAAGAGGTCCAGGCAAGGCCTCAACCTGGAAGCCGTAGAACTGGATCTAGAAGCCCGAGCAGCAAGTGGTCCCTCCCACTGGCTTTCAATGGGAGGCATAGATTCCCACCTTTCCTATCTTCAATGCAGGATTCTCACTAAGAGTGAATTTAATTATGGGCTAATTTTTTAAATCAATGAACTTTTAGACATCATAAAAGTAATCAATTGTCAGTGTAGGTAGTTTGAAAAAGTACAGAAAGGTACAAACAAGAAAACAAAATCGTCACCGCTAGTGTGTTCTTGTCACCTGACCTCACCAGCAAGCTGGTATTTGGCATAACCGGTCATTTCATTTCAGAGCTTTGTAGAAAGTATTTTCCTTTGTCATTTCATATTCTTTGAAAACACTCAAATTTAATTACTGAAAATCAGTTCACTTTTCCATTACTGACGGGTGATTATTTTTTTCTCTAATTTTTGCTATCATAAATACTGCTGTGATGAGAACTTTTTCTTAGTGTATTTCCCTACAAGGGAGTGGGAGTTACTTTTAAAAGTCCTCATATTGTCTAGTGGGATATAAGACAGAACTGTTAGTAAATAAATTAATGTTAATTTTTTGATAAGCACTATGATGATTAAATGGTTTATACCTTTTGACTGTTCCATTATTTTAAGTTCCAAGGAAATAATTTGAAATATCACCACAAATCTATGCTCAAAATTTTCTTTGCAACATTTTATTTTTAATAATAGCAAAAGATGGAAAAGAGAAATTCCCTGTATCAGGAAATTAGTTAAATAAATGATGGTATATTCTTCTGTGAAAAATAATACTTATGAGAATTTTAAATAATAACAGAAAATGTTGATTGTAAATGTAAAACAAACCAAATTGTATGCATTGTATAAGCTTGACTGTGAGAAAAATGCACTCTTCCAAATATCAGTGCAAAATTGATTTTTTTCCTTCTTTTCTCTCCTTTTACATTAACATATTACTTTTGTAATCGGGCAAAAGAGTGTGTTGTTGTTCTTTATACTCACATATTAGACATGAAGTCACTTCCAGGGAAGGAAGGTCTGACTGGCCTGTGTGGGTTCCATTTCCTTCCTAACGAGAAACATTGAGAGCGTGGTCTCAGTCAGTGCTCCTACCCCTTTAAACAAAATCAGTGCCTTATTTTGCTTGGCTTCACATCATTTGACCTCTGGTTTGGTTTTCCTGAGTGCATTTTCCCCAAATTTAATTTTTCTAGTTTTTAGACATTTTGATGCTTTCTTCAGAATGAATAAAAGCTCCTATATTGGGTTGAACCGACCCCGACCCCCATTTTTCTCTCGGTTTTGTTTTTGTTTCAAATCTCAGGTAAAATAATTTTTCGAGTTGGGTGTATATATTTACTTGGTATATATCTTTATGTACACACATATCAACTTTGTTAAGATACAGCTTACACATCGTACAATTTATCCATTTAAAACGTACAATTCAATGTTTTTTAGTATATTCTCAGAGCTGTGCAGCCATCATGATATTCAATTTTAGAATATTTTTATCACCTCAAGAAGAAACCCTGTATCCTTTAGTAGTCACTCCCAATTTTCTCCAATGCACGCATCCACCCTGCCCTAGGTAACTCACTCATCTAGTTTCTGTCTCTATAGATATGCTTATTTGGGACATTTCATATAAATTAAATTATACAATATGTTGCTTTTATGACTGGCTCCTTTGACGCAGTATGTTTTTAAGGTTCATCCATGTTGTAGCACATATCAGTACTTCATTCCCTTTTATTACCAAATAGTATTCTATTGTATAGATTTACCACATTTTATTTATCTATCAGTTGACAAACATTTACACTGTTTCTACTTTTTGGCTATTATGAGCAATGTTGCCATGAACATTATGTACTAGTTTTTATGTGAACATATATTTTCATTTCTGTTGAGTCTACCCCTAGGAATGAAATTGTTGGTTCACATGACAACTTTATATTTAACCTTTTGAAGAACTGCTGGACTGTTTACCAAAGTAACTGCACCATTTCATATTCCTACCAGTAATGCTGAAGGCTCTGATTTCTCCACATCGTTGCCAATGTTATTATCTATCTTTTTATTATAACCATCCTAGTGGGTGTGCAATGTTACCTCATTGTGATTTTGAGTTCCATTTTTCTTTTATTTTTTAAATATCTTTATTGATTTTAGAGAGGGAGAGAGAGAGATAGAAACATCAATGATGAGAGAGAATCATTGATCATCTGCCTCCTGCATGCCCCACCCCCCCCCCCTGGGGATCAAGCCCACAACCCAGGCATGCGTCCTGACCAGGAATCGAACCGTGACCTCCTGGTTCATAGGTCAATGCTCAACCACTGAACCACAGCAGCTGGGCTACATTTACTCTTAAACAAGCTTAGGACTGAGACCAGAATCTATCCAAATCATCTGTGAGCAGAGGATTAATGGTGAGATAAATAATGCCATTCTATGCCTCAACTCCTAAGTAAATCAGGACATTTCAGAATTTTGATCTGAAGCTTTGTCCATGCTCAGCATGAACTTTTGAATCTCCCCTTCTTTGCCAGCATTTGGTAGTACCTCAGTAACTTTGCATCTGTTTCTATTGGCAAGATAATCAAGCAATGTTAGGTACGTAAGACTTCAGCACCGTCATAAAGGCCGTTCCAGTGTTCCGGAGCTCAGCTGGTGTGAAGAATGAGCAGGGGGAACAGGAAGGGGGATCAGATGGGTACATGTGTGTAAGTGAACAGATACTTAGTAAAAACTTCAGTTATAAACCTATATAGATTTTTACAAAAATCTGAATCTCAACCAAAGAAAGAAAAGCTTTGTCTATCTAGTTCTTTTTCCTCATAGCCCATGGCCAAGTTTAATTTCTGCTCCAAACCAACATTGAAAGAGAAAAAAAAAAAAAAAAAAGCAACAAAAACAAAAGCCCTTTTGCTCTCCGAAGCACACAATGGATTCATTGATCTGCGAACACGTTAGTTCAATTGCTTGCTTTACCTAGCTGCTGGGAAAAAAACAAAAACCTCCTATACAAACACGGCTTGTGGGAAAAGGTGGGATTACTCTTAAAAGCTTTACTTTGTTTCTGTGGACACGCTACTCTACAGAGTTTGAGTTGTGTAGCGAGCAGCACTCGGGCTGAAAGTCAGGCCTTGCAGATTGATCATGGCTAAGCTACTGATCCAGCCTGTGGTTTGGGCAAAACCAGAAGTCTTCTCAAATTACCCGTAGGCGAAATGGAGACAAGCACAGTGATTTATTCCTCCGTAAGGACAGTCTTGGATTTCTACCCTTCAGCTTTCAAGGATACCACCCGTGACTCCCCTGGAGACACAGAAGAGGAGACTTTCCTCTCCCCCATTCTGCTCTTTGGGTTAGATAAATGACTGAAAACTGGGAGCCATGAGGCTGACCTGTGCATGCACGCCTCACTTAGCAAGGTGGCTAGGTGTCCCCAATTAGTAGGGTCATTCTGGAGTGGATTTTCTGCTCACATGTTAAAAGCTTCGATAAAGTTTGCACAGACCTTCTTTTCCACGGTATGAAATGCTATGGGCATGTTGCAGCTTTTCCGATTCTTCATGCACTGTTACCTTCAAGACTGGATGAGAAGAAAGTGACTGAGGCAGCCCTGGTGGGATGCGTTGCCTCTTCTTGGTGGGTGTGGGGGGGCAATCCTGGCTAGAGGCACTTGCACAGTTCCTTCCCCACGTTGGGTCATGGCTTCAAGAATCACCTTTCAGTAGGAGTTAGTAGACATGGGTGGGTTGGTTATTTTTTCTTCTTCTTTATTAAATTATGCACAACTAGATGGTAAATTCCACTATTCTTATTGCTTAGGAGATGGGCACAGTCCCTAGAGTCTGAGACTATTACAATAGATGCTAAGTAATTCCTGTTTATTGCCACAGTATAAAAGAATATAAAGTTGGACACTGTTCAACACATGCTAAGAAATGGTAAAATGAGATCTGTTAGCACTGTGGTCACCATCTACAACCTTAACAAAGAGCTGAAATGAAGAGCCGGGGAAAAGGATTCCTTCCGAGGCAGCTGTTAGAGTATTTGTCCACTCCCTCCCTAGGGGAGAGGAATGAGGCGACTTCCCTCCCACTTTAAGCCAAGTGAGAGGAGCTTCAGGGTAGCTTCCACAGACCCTCTGGAGTGGGGAGAGTGTAAGGACTGATAGGGAAAGAGATAGTTAGGCCTGACGCAGGAGAAAAATGAAAAAAGGGAGACTGAACTGCACTTTCTCAGACAATGGTGAAGAAAGGAGTCCATTTCCACGGACACCAGATGGGAGCCATGTGGGAGGTGAGCCAGCCTGGAGCTTTCTTGAGAGAATTTTGTCCACCAGAACTCCCTGAGAGGGGCGAGGGGGGTGAACTGACCAGCAGGACTAGGTCACTGGGAGCCTACAGTTCTGGGGAAAGTTGAAACTTGACCATCCAGAGGAGGTCTCCCCTGTGTTTAGCAGGGTGACTATATATCACTTGTCATCTAAATGAGCACACTTTTGGGAAAGAAAAGAATGTGATGAACAAATACGCTGCGGCAACAGGCTTAAACTGGAACTGTCCCTGCCAATAGGACTTAATGGCCAATAGGTTAGGTGACTGATCCATAGCCACCTGCAGCTGCCTCCCACAAAAGGGTCAGCTTTGCATATGCGCCAGGCCCCATAGGCACCAACACCAGGCCTTGGTAGTCCCAGCCACAGGACACAGCGCCAGAGAAAGGACCTGCTTACAGAATGGATTGGAAGATAAAGGTGCTTTATGACTGCAACCTACTGAGTCTATTTAATTCATTAAAATGGTGACTAAAAGAGAACATGAGAACCTCATCTACTCGGGCAACTATTACACATATCCATTGTGAGGCTTTGAGAAGTTCTCCAAGATGCTGAACATACCATTCCTCAGGCCCTGGAATGTAGCGGGAGTGTAAAATGGATCCACTCCTGAGTATCTAGGGCCCAGCACATGCCTAGCACCTGAGAAGCATCCATGAATATGAGCTCATGTAATGACTCACTGAGCATCTACCATGTGCCAGAGGTGTGCATTATCTCACTTCTTTTTTTTAATTGAAAAAAATCAATTAAAGATGACATACAATATTATACTACTTTCAGATGTACAACATAGTGATTAGACATTTATATTACCTATGAACTGTTCACCCCAATAAGTCTAGTACCCATTGACACTCTAGATAGTTATTACAATATTTTGATTATATTCCATATGCTATAATTTACATCCTATGCCTGGCAATTTACATCCTATAACTGGCAATTTGCACATTGTAATTTCTTTCTCTTTTTCACCCGTCCTCCCAACCCTCCTCCCATTTGGCAACCATCAAAATGTTCTCTGTATCTATGAATTTTGTTTATTCATTTGTGTGCTTTTTTTGTTTTTTTTTTCAGATTCCACATATAAGTGAAATCATATAGTATTTGTTTTTCTCTGCCTGTCTTAATTCAACTAGCAGAATACCCTCTAGGTCCATCCATGTTGTTGCAAATAGCAATATTTTATTTTTTTATGGATGAGTAATATTTCATTGTATATATGCATCACATCTTTACCCATTCATCTATTAATAGACACTTAAGTTGCTTCCATATTGTGGCTATTGTAAACAAATGCATTTTCTCACTTAATACCTATAAGGTTTAAGGTCCAAGGGCCTACTCTTCAGTTATAGGCTTAGGATTCCAACCCAGATTTCTTTCTGCTCTCCTTGTTGCTATTCAAGAAGTTGCTAAAATTCATCTTAAAGAGCAGAGAGAAGATATACAGAGAAACTGGATCCACATGGCTGCACTAATTTTGTGGACTGCTTTGCAGTTGTGTGCGGTGGTCAACAGTAGGGACCTCGGAAACAAATGGCCTGTATTCAAATCCTGTCTCTAAGCCTTAAAAACGGTGTGAAATATAGTCAACCTTTGTGTGCCTTAGAAAGGGGGGTGATAATAATGATATCTATTTCATGGGGTTCTGTGAAGTTCAAATTAATTAATACATGCAAAAGGCTTAAGATGATTCTATTCCATGTTTTAAAATATTGATGTTATGCCCCAGTCAGGTGGCTCAGTTGGTTGGAGCATCATCTTGTGCACCAAAAGGTTGCAGGTTCCATCCTGGTTAGGGTGCATGCAAGAGGCAACTGATCAATGTTTCTCTCTCTCTCTCTCTCTCTCTCTCTCTCTCTCTCTCTCTCTCTCTCTCTCTCTCTCTCTCTCTCCCTCTCTCTATTTCTCTCTCCTTGCCTCCCTCCACTCTCTCTATAACATAAAAGAATGTTGACTATTATTATTAATATGCGCTGACCATCTTATTTCCTAAATGCTTAGAGCACAGAACTCCCTATGGTCCATGGGATTAGTAAACACTATATCCCGATACTGCAGGACTGTAATCTGCCTCTGCCCTCTCTTTGGTTGGCCAGGACCCCTCACTGCCCCTCAGAGAAGGTCAGGCAAATCTTGCCTTTGCTCCTGCCGCATCCCTGCCTGCCCCTCCTACCACCCTCTCTGTGTGCAGCTCTTACGTCTAGGTTCTTTCCAGTGTATTTTATCCCAGAGATTAGCTTTGCGTCTGTGATGACCAATCTTTTGTCTTATTGCTTCTCTCCCTTTTCATGTTATGTGCTTTTCTTAACAAAGGAAATTTGCAACTTTAGTTCAAATTTCCTTTAGCACAATTTTCCTAAAAGATAAAGTCCTTCTCAGAAGGCTTCTTGGAACAGGAATCTGGGAGCTTCCTTTTTCCTTTTGTTTGTGGGCAGAGTTTCCTGTTTGCCTGTAAGGTTGAGCTCAATGGTCCCCCAATCATTCTGGGAAGAAAGGACCCTCCAGGAGGCCTCCCCCAGTTTTCAGTAGAGGAACCTCACCGTGAATCTGATTAGCCGGGCCCGAGTAACTGCACTGGCTCCTCTCCCTATAGTCCTCTTGTTTGCATTTTCAGCCTCTACCACCAGACTCAGCAGTGGTTCCACCACCCGGCTAGAAATCACAAGCAGGGAAATAGCCTCCTCCCTCATTCTCAGCTGTCTCCTTAGTGTTCCCTGCTCCGTGGTAGACAAAGTCTATATTAAGGATACTAACTGTGAGAGTGGCTTCAAGAGAGCTGGCTGCCAAATGGGCCAAGAGTTCCTCGTCCAGCAGCCAGACAGCAGGCGGCAATGTTTGAAGTTGTACCAAGTGTCTGGTCAAAGCAGAGATGGTAAGATTAAAACAAAAAAACCTGCCTTAGACACTGAGAGTGGGCAGACGCTAGAATTTATTCCCTGCTGAGCAGCACAGAGAGGGGCGTCAGCTGGTCCGAAGGGAGGAGAAGTGACCAGGGAGTGAGAGGCTCACCAGCCAGAAGCTTTATGAGCATCTCAGTGGAGAAATGAAAACAATCTATTTTTTCTGGATGACTTTCACCCCACTGTGATTTTTTGCATAGGGATAGCAAGAATGTAGAGATGCAAAATATCTCAGAGGTTAAGGGTATATGTGTTAAATCTTTAGTGCTCCTTAGCATCACCTCAAGGGCTTGCTAGAACACGGCTTCCCCTGACTCCCCCCACACGTTCTGATTCAGGAGGGCTCTGATGAGCTCCAGGAGATGCTGCTGGTCCTGGGACCACACTTTGAGAACCACAGCTGTAAAGTCAGATGAACTCGGTTTTAAATTTCCATCACTAACTACTTTGATAAACTTGGACAAGTTACACAACCTCTGCGAGCTTCAGTTTTCCCATCTGTAAACAGAATAATAATACCACTTGAACTTGTTTTGAATATCAGTTTTTTAAAAAACCACATGAAAAGTGCCTAGCACTTAAAAAGAGATTATTGATGAGTAGATGTTAGGGACTTAGCAGGAGTAGGAGGCTTAAAGATCTGGAAAATTTTGAATGAAAAAGGGCGCTTAGAAGCAGAGCAGAGAGGTGAGCTGCCTTCCTTTTGGGCTCCTCCCTGCTTATGCCATTGGCCAGTAATGTGGGAAGGGATGGAAGTTGGTGTGGATTAGAGGCACCAAAGGTAACTTTGGAGAACTGGATGTAAGGGAGGGGACTTGGCTATTTTATTTATTTATTTATTTATTTATTATTTATTTATTTAACAAAATAGACATTTCTGGCTGGATTTTTCAGCTTTGTAACTCAAGGCAAAAACCACATCTCAGAAGTATTTTGAGAGGAGAGAGGAAATTTCTGCTGAGGTGTGGACCTCTCCCACCCAGAGCCCCCAGAATTGAACTTGGCCTCTCAAGTGAAGACTGTGTGTCCAGGTCTCGAAGCCAGGGCTCAGAGCGTCTCCTCTGTTCAGGATGTCTTCTCATCGGGCCTCATCTGTGGGGCTTGTCACCATCCTTTAAGGTTCTTTGTATCTTTGAAGCTAGGGGCCCCTCACAGGCCGATTTCATTTTTAAATCATCTTCTTTGTTTTGTTTATTTTTGTGTTTTGAGACTGTGAGCACTTCAAAAGCATGACCTATAACTTACCTTTATATACCTTTTGTGTTCTCTAGCAAAGGACTGGTGCAATAAATGTTTGGTAAATTATGGAGGAAGGAAGGAAGGAAAGAAAAAGGAAGGAAGGAAGGAAGGAAGAAAAGGAGGAAGGAAGGAAGGAAAGGAAGGAAGGAAAAAGGAAGGAAGGAAGGAAGGAAGGAAGGAAAGAAACCAGGAAGAGAGAAAGGATTTGTACTTTAAAATTTAAGTATCTAGAAGGCCAGATCAATACATTACTCTTTAATCCTATCTTCCACCCTTAGTTCAGCACCGTGAATACGTCAGGCATTCAGTAAGTACTTTGTAAGCAAACTTTCCTGCTTTCCATGAGGATTTGCACCATCTGAATGGGTTTAAAGAGCACTTGACTTCTAACTTCTTTCTGTTTCTCCTTTCCCTTTATGAATGTGTTTTTTTCTTTACTCTTTCACTTCTTTACTAGTATTTTCCAAGAATAAATTAATATACAGGGTGGGGCAAAAGTAGGTTTACTGTTGTATATAAAACACAGATTTTGGACAAGAGAGCAGAGCAGACACCATCCAAGACCACCATAGGACTGGCTGAGTAGATGCTCTACAACTAGAATAAAAGAGGGGGATGTGGGATGATGCTGATGCCGGTGACCCAAAGACCACACTTTAAGAACTACAGCTCAGGCGACACAAAAGAACTATGGCTCAGGCGATACAACAGCGGCCTGGAACGTGCTCGGCGCAGTTCCCCCGGCGGTCTCCGGCTGAGGGGACGGCTCCACTGGCAGCCAAGCACGGACAGACGAGCCCCTATGAGACATGGGGTGGGAGACTCCGCGCTTGCTGACCTCTGAGTCCGTCAAGAATCTCAACGCCCCGGAAGCGGCCAGATGCGCATGCTCGGCGACCGGCCACCGATGCAGACCCAAGGGCCGACACAGCGACGCCAGACTGGCCCACCGCCATGCACCGGGTGCACCGGAGATTCGCCGAGCCGCCGCCCGACGAGTTCTGCAGCAGCCATACTGGAGCTCCGGAAGGATGGCCAGGGGAATTGCTGAGGGGGGATTGACCGGCAGGAATTGGGATCGGGAAAACGGGGCCCCACTGAGACCCGGGTGCGGGCGGGGTTGCGCGCCTCTGGGCTCGGGTGTGGTCACACGCCTCTGGGTATAAGTGAAGCCTCACGTCCCTGGGTCTAGGTGAGGCCACATGCCCCTGGGTCCAGGTGAGGCCGGACTCCGGGTCCGGGTGAGGCCAAGTGCCCCTGGACCCGGATGACGCTGGATCCCGTGCCCGGGCGAGGCCAAGCGCCCCTGGGTCAGGGAGAGCCCACACACCCCTGGGTCCAGGCGAGACCATGTGTCCCTGGATCCGGGTGAGGCCGCGTGCACCTAGGCCCGGGTGAGCCCAAGTGGCCCTGGGTCTGGGAGAAGCCAAGCGTCCCTGGGTCCGGGTGAGACCATGTGTCCCTGGATCCGGGTGAGGCCTCGGGCACCTAGGCCCGGGTGAGGCCACGTGCCCCTGGGTCTGGGAGAGGCCAAGCGTCCCTGGGTCCGGGCGAGACCATGCGACCCTGGATCCGGATGAGGCCTCGTGCACCTAGGCCCGGGTGAGCCCAAGTGGCCCTGGGTCTGGGAGAGGCCAAGCGTCCCTGGGTCCGGGTGAGACCATGTGTCCCTGGATCCGGGTGAGGCCTCGTGCACCTAGGCCCGGGTGAGCCCAAGTGGCCCTGGGTCTGGGAGAGGCCAAGCGTCCCTGGGTCCGGGTGAGACCATGTGTCCCTGGATCCGGATGAGGCCTCGTGCACCTAGGCCCGGGTGAGCCCAAGTGGCCCTGGGTCGGGGAGAGGCCAAGCGTCCCTGGGTCCAGGTGAGACCATGTGTCCCTGGATCCGGGTGAGGCCTCGTGCACCTAGGCCCGGGTGAGCCCAAGTGGCCCTGGGTCGGGGAGAGGCCAAGCGTCCTTGGGTCCGGGTGAGACCATGTGTCCCTGGATCCGGGTGAGGCCTCATGCACCTAGGCCCGGGTGAGCCCAAGTGGCCCTGGGTCTGGGAGAGGCCAAGCGTCCCTGGGTCCGGGTGAGACCATGTGTCCCTGGATCCGGGTGAGGCCTCGTGCACCTAGGCCCGGGTGAGCCCAAGTGGCCCTGGGTCTGGGAGAGGCCAAGCGTCCCTGGGTCCGGGTGAGACCATGTGTCCCTGGATCCGGGTGAGGCCTCGTGCACCTAGGCCCGGGTGAGCCCAAGTGGCCCTGGGTCTGGGAGAGGCCAAGCGTCCCTGGGTCCGGGTGAGACCATGTGTCCCTGGATCCGGGTGAGGCCTCGTGCACCTAGGCCCGGGTGAGCCCAAGTGGCCCTGGGTCGGGGAGAGGCCAAGCGTCCCTGGGTCCGGGTGAGACCATGTGTCCCTGGATCCAGGTGAGGCCTCGTGCACCTAGGCCCGGGTGAGCCCAAGTGGCCCTGGGTCGGGGAGAGGCCAAGCATCCCTGGGTCCGGGTGAGACCATGTGTCCCTGGATCCGGGTGAGGCCTCATGCACCTAGGCCCGGGTGAGCCCAAGTGGCCCTGGGTCTGGGAGAGGCCAAGCGTCCCTGGGTCCGGGTGAGACCATGTGTCCCTGGATCCGGGTGAGGCCTCGTGCACCTAGGCCCGGGTGAGCCCAAGTGGCCCTGGGTCTGGGAGAGGCCAAGCGTCCCTGGGTCCGTGTGAGACCATGTGTCCCTGGATCCGGGTGAGGCCTCGTGCACCTAGGCCCGGGTGAGCCCAAGTGGCCCTGGGTCTGGGAGAGGCCAAGCGTCCCTGGGTCCGGGTGAAACCATGTGTCCCTGGATCCGGGTGAGGCCTCGTGCACCTAGGCCCGGGTGAGCCCAAGTGGCCCTGGGTCTGGGAGAGGCCAAGCGTCCCTGGGTCCGGGTGAGACCATGTGTCCCAGGATCCGGGTGAGGCCTCGTGCACCTAGGCCCGGGTGAGCCCAAGTGGCCCTGGGTCGGGGAGAGGCCAAGCATCCCTGGGTCCGGGTGAGACCATGTGTCCCTGGATCCGGGTGAGGCCTCATGCACCTAGGCCCGGGTGAGCCCAAGTGGCCCTGGGTCTGGGAGAGGCCAAGCGTCCCTGGGTCCGGGTGAGACCATGTGTCCCTGGATCCGGGTGAGGCCTCGTGCACCTAGGCCCGGGTGAGCCCAAGTGGCCCTGGGTCTGGGAGAGGCCAAGCGTCCCTGGGTCCGGGTGAAACCATGTGTCCCTGGATCCGGGTGAGGCCTCGTGCACCTAGGCCCGGGTGAGCCCAAGTGGCCCTGGGTCTGGGAGAGGCCAAGCGTCCCTGGGTCCGGGTGAGACCATGTGTCCCAGGATCCGGGTGAGGCCTCGTGCACCTAGGCCCGGGTGAGCCCAAGTGGCCCTGGGTCGGGGAGAGGCCAAGCGTCCCTGGGTCCGGGTGAGACCATGTGTCCCTGGATCCGGGTGAGGCCTCGTGCACCTAGGCCCAGGTGAGCCCAAGTGGCCCTGGGTCTGGGAGAGGCCAAGCGTCCCTGGGTCCGGGTGAGACCATGTGTCCCTGGATCCGGGTGAGGCCTCGTGCACCTAGGCCCGGGTGAGCCCAAGTGGCCCTGGGTCTGGGAGAGGCCAAGCGTCCCTGGATCCGGGTGAGACCATGTGTCCCTGGATCCGGGTGAGGCCTCGTGCACCTAGGCCCGGGTGAGCCCAAGTGGCCCTGGGTCGGGGAGAGGCCAAGCGTCCCTGGGTCCGGGTGAGACCATGTGTCCCTGGATCCGGGTGAGGCCTCGTGCACCTAGGCCCGGGTGAGCCCAAGTGGCCCTGGGTCTGTGAGAGGCCAAGCGTCCCTGGGTCCGTGTGAGACCATGTGTCCCTGGATCCGGGTGAGGCCTCATGCACCTAGGCCCGGGTGAGCCCAAGTGGCCCTGGGTCTGGGAGAGGCCAAGCATCCCTGGGTCCGGGTGAGACCATGTGTCCCAGGATCCGGGTGAGGCCTCGTGCACCTAGGCCCGGGTGAGCCCAAGTGGCCCTGGGTCTGGGAGAGGCCAAGCATCCCTGGGTCCGGGTGAGACCATGTGTCCCTGGATCCGGGTGAGGCCTCGTGCACCTAGGCCCGGGTGAGCCCAAGTGGCCCTGGGTCGGGGAGAGGCCAAGCGTCCCTGGGTCCGGGTGAGACCATGTGTCCCTGGATCCGGGTGAGGCCTCGTGCACCTAGGCCCGGGTGAGCCCAAGTGGCCCTGGGTCTGGGAGAGGCCAAGCATCCCTGGGTCCGGGTGAGACCATGTGTCCCTGGATCCGGGTGAGGCCTCGTGCACCTAGGCCCGGGTGAGCCCAAGTGGCCCTGGGTCGGGGAGAGGCCAAGCGTCCCTGGGTCCGGGTGAGACCATGTGTCCCTGGTTCCGGGTGAGGCCTCGTGCACCTAGGCCCGGGTGAGCCCAAGTGGCCCTGGGTCTGGGAGAGGCCAAGCGTCCCTGGGTCCGGGTGAGACCATATGTCCCTGGATCCGGGTGAGGCCTCGTATACCTAGGCCCGGGTGAGCCCAAGTGGCCCTGGGTCTGGGAGAGGCCAAGCGTCCCTGGGTCCGGGTGAGACCATGTGTCCCAGGATCCGGGTGAGGCTTCGTGCACCTAGGCCCGGGTGAGCCCAAGTGGCCCTGGGTCTGGGAGAGGCCAAGCGTCCCTGGGTCCGGGTGAGACCATGCGTCCCTGGATCCGGATGAGGCCTCGTGCACCTAGGCCCGGGTGAGCCCAAGTGGCCCTGGGTCTGGGAGTGGCCAAACGTTCCTGGGTCTGGGTGAGACCATGTGTCCCTGGATCCAGGTGAGGCCTTGTGCAACTAAGCCCGGGTGAGGCCACGTGCCCCTGGGTCTGGGAGAGGCCAAGCGTCCCTGGGTACGGGTGAAGCCAGATCCTGGGTCCGGGTGAGGCCGTGCGCCCCTGGATCCATCCGGGTGAGGCTGGGTCCCAGGCCCGGGTGAGACCACGCGCCCCTTGGGTATGGGTGAGGCCACGTGCCCCTTAGTCCAGGTGACACCGTGCCCCTGGGTTCGGCCGAGACCAAACCAGAGGGAGTCGGACCTCCATTACCACCATTTGTCCACCATCCAGAGCTGAGGGGTCAGTGCTGACATGTACACATAAGGAACTACTGGACATCGAAATTGGGTCTCAAAAGAACTGTTGGTCCAGGGGGAAGCTCGCTACAGATTGATTCATTTGCCTGTCAGCATAAATATTATTGCTCGTCTCACATTCAGTTCTTATTAGTATATATCTAGTGACATTTGATCTCATTCATCTAGAGGAAATGATGAACAACATAGACTGAGGAACAAGAACAGAACCAGAATCAAGGAGGCATCGATCGGACTATCGGGCCTCAGAGGGAGGATAGGGGAGGGTAGGGAGAGGGTGGGGGGAGGGGGAGAGTTCAACCAAAGGACCTGTATGCATGCATATAAGCCTATCCAACGGTTAAGTTCAACAGGGGACTGGGGCATGCGTGGGGAGAGGGGTGGGATGGGAATGGGGGGATGAGGACAAATATGTGACACCTTAATCAATAAAGAAATTTAAAAAAAAAAAAAAAAAAAAACACAGATTTTATTTTTGTATTATTATGTATTAATTATTGCATTATTTTTCATATGAGCAACTACAAACCTACTTTTGCCCCATCCTGTATTGAAAACATATCTAGGGGCATAATAAATAACTTTCTATGTAAATTTTGCTTTATTTTACATTCTTAGGTTTTATTTAATCACAGCATTGAATTATTTCAAGAATTCAACTATAGTGGGGAACTCTTCCCATGCTCTGCCTCAACCCTTAAAAGAAGAAGCTCCACTAACACTCGCCTGGAAACTGTGATGTCTTGTGTATCTGTCAGCTCAGGCTGCATAACAAAATACCACAGTCTGGGTGGCTTAAACAACAGAAATCTATTTTCTCACAGTTCTGGAGGCTAGAAGTCCTTGATCAAGGTGCCCTCAGACTCAGTTACTGGTGGGAACTCTCTTCCTGGCTTACAGATGGCTGCCTTCTTGCTGTGGCTTTTCCTCTACAGTTTATGGCCGGGGAGCTCTGGTGTCTCTTTATCTGCTTACAAAGACACGATTTTTATTAGATTAGGGCCCCATTCTTTTTTTTTCTCTCTCAAATATTTTTATTGGTTTTAGAGAGGAAGGGAGAGGGAGAGGGAGAGAGATAGAAACATCAATGATGAGAGAGAATCATTGATGGGCTGCCTCTTGCATGCCTCACACTGGGAATCAAGCCTACAACTCTGGCATATGCCCTGACCAGGAATTGAACTGTGATATCCTGGTTCATGGGTCTATAAAGGCCTTATCTCCAAATACCGTCACACTGCGGGTCGGAGCTTCAATATAAGAATTTTAGGGGCCCACAATTCAGTCTATAACACCTTGGTTGTTTCTCTGTATAAGAGGAGGAAGAGCTAATTAAATGGCCTGGAGCCTGAAATACTCGTTGCACTGACTTTTAGGGGCTGGGGCGTGATGTAAAGATAGAGCTCCTTGTGCCCTGCCTCCTGCTCCCCTGGCCCTTTCCCTTGAGACTCAGAGGGTTGGCGCTGTGCTTCTGGGCACATGTGGTGAGCAGGAGAGTGAGTGGAAAGACTTAGGCTGTCCCAGCCAGGCCCTGCTGGGTCTTTTCCTGCTATTCAGCCTGCCGCTGGGTGGGTAAATCATACCAGTGCTGACTGCAGATCTGTCTTTCTGCAACTCCAAGGAGGGAGAGTGCCCCCGTAACTTTGGTCCAAGCCACATTCTCCAATCAGACTTGTGAGAAATCCCAGTTCTTTGAGCTTTTGAGCTAGTTGACTGCATTATTTTAAATATCACCCCAGCCTCCACCCATCCCAGTCTTTCTCATCTCCTTCCCTCTGCTCTTTTCTCTTCTCCATGGCACTTTTCATCTTCTAACACTTCTCCAGTTCACCTGTACGAGTTTTTTAATTTACTTTCAAATGGCTTTCTGAAAAAAAGATATTCACTGAAGGATCTGAATGTGTATTGAGGAAGATCGGGGCATATCTAACTTAGGGAAAAATGCTTTTTAGGCACAGTGGGGAAAGAGTATATTAACTGTTTTCAAATATCTAAAACATGATTATGGAGCACAGGCATTACAAACCATCTCTGGAACTTTAGCTCATGAAATGTTTGTAGGAAAATGATGATGATGGTGGTGAACACTTACTGAATCCTTCCATGTGCTGGGCAGAATGCTAAGTGCTTTCTTTACATGCATTTTTTTCTTCTACATCTCCCTGTGATGTAGCTAACACCATTCATCCCATTTTACAGCTATGAAAACTGGGGCCCAGTGAGGTTAAGTGTCTGGTCCTAAAGTTCAGCTCAGGTCTACCTCCTTCCAGAGCCTATGTGCATGTTGCTGAGTTTAAGAAAAGAGTATTCTAACAATTAGAGCCGGCCAGGGATGGACTGGCAAGGATTCCGCATGGTCTCTGCTCTGAGCCTGATCCAGGAGAGGCTGGGAGACCATCTGCTAGGACGGCTGCAGAAGGGAGATCGATTTAGACAACTTCTGAGTCTCTTTCCAACTGTAAGATCTTATGAAAACTCGGCAGGCAGTCCGGTGGGAAAGGAATTAAACTTGTTCTTTGTAGCTCTGTTCAATAGACTAGCATTCCTCAGGCGTTTCCATCTAGAACTCCCCAAAGTCAAAGTCAAGTGAATGAACACCCCTGGGAAGTCTGGGGCAGAGCTGCCAGAAGCAAAATTTTGTGTCAGATCTGAAAAAGAAATTGTTTGAACTTTATATCATACATGAAAATATGCTTGTTTTAGTGAAACGTGTTTTAAGTTAGAAAATCTTTTAAAAAGCAAAGACTCTCAATGCAAAGCTTAAATCCACCCCTCACCCGATCCATCTTCCTTTCCCTTTGGCTCATCAGAAGCATGTCATACTTTATTGTATGGGCTCACATATCCTCGACACAACACCCAGTCTCCCAGGGAGAACATTTATCTTAGCATGAGAAGTAAAGCAGTAGTGTTAAGACCAATATAAGAAGTTATCGAGAGGCAGATCAGATTTAACCCCAATGCAAGAGTGATCTTTCCAAGAGGTGCAGTTGTCTAGCAGTGGAAGGGGCCCTGCAAAATACTAGTAAGTGAGCAGCCACTGAAAAGTTCTCAAGCAGAGATAGGTCATGGGCCTGGGAAAGTTAATAGGGGACTCTGCCTTGGGCATGCTGGTGCCAGAGCAAATTCATGGCCACGATGAGAGACATAGGCGAAACCCATGCTCCCTCCACTCAAAGAAGGTTTGTAGAGACACCATTATGAGAGTAATAATAATCAACATAGTCCTTAACATAGTCCTTAACATGTGCCTGAATCCCAAAGCTTTAGTGTATCATTCAGTTCTTAGAATGACCTGTAGTCTCATCAACCCCATTTTCCAGAAGAGGAAATAGAGGCACAAGGAAATTAGGTAAGTGGACCCAGCCTCTCACAGCTGCTGAGAAGCAGGGGCTGGATTTTGTACCCAGACTGTTGGAGTCAGGGCTGGAACCGGCCTTCTTGGTGCACTCCCTCTCCTTTCTGCCTGTCCCCCGCCACCCGACGCCATCTCCTTGGTTCCCAGCTCTGACCTAGAAGGATCGCATCCAGGGGAAGAGGGACTGGTGGTGAGAGATCAGGGCACCTGGACTCTGGTCCACACTCTGCCCCTAACCAGGTGACTTCACTTACCTTTTCCACTTTTTTCACATGCTAATTCATTATTTCTGAATCTGCCCTGGAGGAATGGGTGTTTTTTTTATCTTTTTATATGCTTTTTACTAAAACTCGGAGAAATTGTGCCACATCATGTGGGAGTTCCATTGTGCAAAACTGAACTACAATCAAACAAAATAAAGCAAAGTAAACAACAACAACAAAAAGAAAAAACTTACTGGGAACTGCCTCTCTTCCTTAGGTTTACTTTTCCAGCAGGTGGAAGCTTGTGTTCCGGGAGCTGTAGACGCTGTTGGGAGTGTCTTTCATTAGATCAGGGAATTTCTATTAAGGGTGTTCTTCATGGTTCCCAGCACCACCATTATAACAAGGTTTTACTGGTCTCTTACTCAAATTCACAAAAATATGGCTAGGTTGTGTCCAGATGGCTGTCTGGTGTCCAGTTTAAATGGCCTCATGATGTATTGATGTGGGACAGTGGCTTCATCTGTGAGCCATTTCTGGGTTCCCTCCCATTACAGACAAGGAATCTTCAGGGTCTCTTGGGAAATCTCTGCTCTAATATTCTCCCCTCTAAGACCAATGGGTACAGGAGGGGCTCCTGATATGGAGCCACATGGATTACTGAGAGCTTCATCTTCTCATAACTCAGGAGGGTGAGGCAGGTGCCAGCCACATCGATGGTAGATACACAAATATTTGTTTTATTATTATCTGTACTTCTCTTTTTACATTGAAATTCTTTATAATGTAAAACAAACAAGCACAAAACATACCCCCCTCCTCCTCTTCAATCATCAACAATAAAGGAATTCTCTCCCACTTGAAAGATTTCAAATATAGATCTACTGGAATATGTGGGGTATGATTATGACTTCTTAAGGTCTTCCCCACCCCCTCAACCCTTTAATGCTGTGAAAACAAAAAGTTTACTCAATGCATGTTTTGAGTGAAAGGATGTGTTCACTAGTAAATGCTCTGCTCTCCACCATCTCCCTTCCCATCACAGGTGAGTTCTCAGGGGGTGATGGTGAGAAGAAGGTGGGGTGGTTTTCTGATGATGGCTTATGGATGTAGCGTATACCTGTATATTTTATTTAGAGCAATGTAGACATGTTTGCACAAACTATTTTGGAGAGAAGTTAAAACGATGAGCCAATGCCTAGGTTGAGACACCAATGGAAAATAGCGTTTACCATCGTGGGTTTTATTTTGTCCCTCATAAGCACTGAGAAGCAGCTACAACTGTCTATTTCATGATGTTCACAATGGCTTATGTTGGTCGTTGCCTTGAATTTCTGTCGGATGTGTATGTTGGATACTGAGATGATGGGAGGGTTTGGTGATAGGATGGAACAGGAGGTGCAGGAACAGGAGTACCCTAGAGAAACTCGTTTATAATTGATTAAGACATAAGCCCAAGTACCTGCCTTTTTAAAAGGAGTCATAAAACAAGCTAAACTACATCTGTGGGGATAGATTAGGAGGGGGATCTAGAAGGGAGAGCAGAGGTATCCATTTTTCTTTTGGCCATTCAGAGTTTCTGAAGGTGTGTACAAATGTGGTATACTAATAGACCAATGGAAGAACATTCTAGAGAAGCTGGTTTCATTTCAATATAAGGATTCCCCCTCTTCCCCCCCCCCCCCCCCCCAGTAATTGAATGCATATCAGGATACAGGGCTGCCTTATACAGTGGACTCTGAGAAGGTTTAGGCAGGTCAAGTTGGGAGGCTCCTGTTGGTGCTGTCCTGGTTGGTTTCAGGTTGACCCTGGGAGGAAGGTTGTATGAGGACATCTGGCTCCAAGGATGGGCTGATTCTCTGAAAGGCAGGGCCTCTCTCTCTTCCTTGTTCTCACAGAACTATCTCATCTCCCTACCATCCCACTGGCACCAGGGTGGGAGGGTGGAGAACAGGAGTACCACAATCTCCCTCGCGTGATAGTGTAGGGACACTGTGCATGTACAGATGAGCCAACCACAAATGTTCTTGAATTTTAGGAGAAGCAACAGATTCAGTGAAATGTTATTGGATAGTTATCTCTGGATACCGGTGGGCAAATTGCCCATAGTCCTCCTGTAAACAACGTGAGATAGCTAAGAGGTAAAGGACAAGTCGCAGTGAAGACAATGCTCATACAACACCCAAGTTGACCTTTTAGGGTTGGCTCTGTTTCTTTTTAATAGGCACAAGAGTTTCGAGCTGGGCAAATGAATGTGACTGCTCATCTGTCACTTTCGATCTGGCTGTTGGAAGGACTGAGATACCAGCCAACTATTCATGACTTATCTCATCAGGAGCTCAGCAGCTGGCTGCTAACAGTCAAGCACACAGTCCTGGCCCGAGTCCACAGTGGAAGGTTGGAGCATTTCGCTTGAGGATTGCTCAGGATGGAGCCCTTTGGAAGGACTCCTGCCAGATGTCCAGGCCCATTCAGATGCAGGGACAGCAGCTGTTTTGTTATTCTGAGATGAGGCAGCGTTCCCAATCCATGGAGCTCAGTGGTCAGGGCACAGTCATTCAGACCCTGAGCCAGGGCAGAGTCACAGGAAGGATGGCAGCTACTGCAGTGCCAGTGGGGGGGTGGGGGGGGTGGGGGGGGGGGCTCCAATGCAGCTCAGTACTTCAGCATTTCTAGCAAAATTTCTTCATTCGATGAAATTACCCACACTCCTAGCATGCACTGCATAGATCTGTACCCAAGAGGAGATGGAAAGCAGGAGCTGGAAAGATGCCTGGCACTCATTTTCCTCTGTGGCCCTTTGTCTTCTGCATCACTGCTCCCTGTCAAGGCCAGAACCTTCATGCACCAGAGGAGCAGTTTGAAACATTCAGAGGTCAATGTGGTTGATGGAGCTCAGAAACACACACTGTCCTGAACAGAAACAGAAACATAAAGGGATAATGAAAGCTAACTTTATTTTATGTTATTTTCAAGGCACTTTTAGACAAGGTCTTACCAGCATCTTCCTACTCAACAATATCCCTATTTATAAACAAAGAAACTGACTTGATGATTAAGCAGGGGAGGGTTCATTAGATGGTCACAGGTCTAGGAATGGTGAAGCCAGAAGGCTTATCCCAAGGCTTATGCTGTTTGGACACAGTTACCGTTCATTCTTATTTTTGAATTACAATTACTTGCATTTGCTATTTGTCTTTATAATTATCAAATGCTCTCACAAACACCATCTTGTTTAATCCTCAGGTCAACACATACTGGTAATTAAGTAGTTTTATCCTCATTAAATAGATGCAGAAAGGGAGCTTTGTGGTGGTTTAGTGAGTTAGGTGGAGGTCACGGCCAAGAAGCAGCCAAGCCATTGAACTAGGGATGATCGGACTCCTGTGATCAGCACTTTCCCCATTATATTCCTGCTGTGCCCTCTCCATCGCCATTAATAGTACAAACCTCGGTTCCCGAACATCTCTGATCTTGAACAATGCGGTTCGTGACCAAGTTTTTTATGGAAAAATGCCTCGGTTGTTGAATAAGGCTTTGGTTCGTGACCTGATAACCCTTTCATGCTGATAAACAAAGGAGAGGAGAGAATGCATGAGTATGAGTCAGTTTACCACTTAACCTCATGTTATTAACATTTCAGGAAATTGGGCTCTGAGTAGTAGTGTCATCTTTTTTTTTTTTTACTGCTTATTATTATTAAATATGTACAGTACTAAGTCACCATGGGTCCTGAGGTTAGTGGTAGCAGCAAAGTGAAAAGGAAAGTTGTGAGAACAATGATAGAGCTTAAAAAAGAAATAATTGCAAAGAATGAGAGAGGTGTTCACGTGTCTGATCTGGCTACCAAGTAGGGCCTGGAGAAACTGATGATTAGCACAATTTCATAACAGAAAGAGGCCAGCAGGAGTGCTGACGTTGCTAAGGGTGTGAAAGTGCTCACGAAACAAAGATCACAGGCAACTGAGAAAGGGTAAATCAGGGAACCATTTGGGGGCCTGGAATGGATTAATTCAATTCCCGTTATTTCTAGTGGGAAGAAATGATTTGGTTTTCGAACAAGTCGCTTCTCCCACAGCCTCCCTGAACACAGTAAGTTTGGGAACCGAGGTTCCACTGTACTGTGTAAGGCTACTTGCACAGCTGGGCCGTTACATTTCTCTCTTTATCTGTTGCCTCCTGGGTTTCCACTTCTAGTTTCCCTTAGCTGCTTCAGCCATTTGCAGGCCCCAGTCCTGTTCCTGCTGATTTATCTGATAACAAAGGAGTGTAAAGGAAAGGACCTCAGTGTCTGGGTCTGCTTCACCTACAAAGTTTCCAAGGATGCCCAGCTTTCTGCCCACCCATCGTGGCCACAATAATGACGATTATTGCAGAACTTGGACGGTATTCTTTTGTTACCTGCATTCCCCGGGCACAGCTGACAGACCATCCATGCAGGTAGAGTGCTTTTCTCCTCAATTGTAATAAAAAAAATTTAATTGTTCATTAGTACAGTAGCTGTCAGACAAATGCCCAATTATTATTCATGCATGGCTAAGTAAACTCCTGCTCTTTTTGGGGGGGGGGGGGGGGGAGGGGGGGGAGCTGTGACAAGCACAGTCCTTCCAGAGCTGGCAGAGGGCTCAGATCAAAGAGCGCTTTGTGGCTTGCTTTAACCAGAAAAGAAAGGGGAAGCCCGCGCTCCCTGCTTGTGCCTGGGCCTCCTCCCTCACCTGCCCCAGTGCGCCTTGGGCCTGAAAGCTGGGAGAGAGGGAAGGAGACTGTCCTGCAGCCATCAGGCCCGCTGCTGCGAGGGCCGTCCCCCCTCCCCCACCCCCACCATCCCTCCCGGTTCACCTGGCAGAAGCTCTCTGAGCCCAGCAGCTGCCCGGCGCCTTTTGCCAATAGAGCAAATGAACTGCAAATGCAAATTGCAACATGGAGAGTGGCTCTTGACTAGATCTATTTTGTGGCTCATTCTCCTTCATACCCCGTGGCCTCCTCCCTGCAGGTCCCCTGCAGGCCCGGGTCACGGGGAGGGCGAAGCCAGGAAGGAGGAAGTGTCCCAGGCGGCAGCCCTTTCACTTCCTCCTTTCCCCCAGATCCCATGCGGCGGCGGGGGCTCTTCCCCGGCTGGACAGTTTTCCAGGTTTCCTTTCTTTTCTTTTCTCTTTTTAACGTTTCCCCTCACAATTGACCACAAGACAGATTTTGGCCAGAAAGTCTCTTGCACTCCGCCTGGTGTCCAGGGTGCCATTCTGCACATTTGGGACATCTCCAAGCATCCCCATTCTATCCCTCCGCCCCTCCCCCCCCTTCATCCCTCTATCCCCCCAACATGCTGAAACCTATGAGAACTTCTGCTGTCTTCCACATTATACCCCCTCTGCAGACCCTGGTAGCTCTCCCTACGCCCTCCCTCCTGCCTCACAGCATCTTGATCCAGTGCTCCCTCTCACTCCTTTAATCTTGAATCTTCAAGGCACCCTCCCACCGCCTGTCCTTTCTCTCACCCTATCCCGCCCTCCCTGCTCTGCCTTCCTCACCCTGGCCCTCCCCACCCACTTCATTCCCCTGTGCCCTGTGAACCCTCGCCTCTTGGTGTTCGGCCTCCTCAAACACTCTTCCTCCACCCTGTCCTCCCTGAAACCCGCCTTTCCTCTGAGGATCACCACACGTGTGACTTTCTTCACTGCAGGTTTTCTGTTCTCCCACTTGTAGATCATGTCACTCCTTTCTCCATTAACCTCACTCAGAGCAAAAGCTGAGGTCCTTCCAGGTCCCGGTGTGATCTGCCCCCTGTTCTGCTCCAAGGACAACAAAGCCTGCCACTTTCCTCCTCTCCCTCTCTCCTCTCCAGGTTCTCAGGTCAAACCCGACCCTGCCTCAGGGCCTTTGTTGCACTCGCTGCTCTCTCAGGCTATGACACTCTTCCACCAGATATTCGATGTTTAGGTCCCTTCTGCTTCCATATCCACTCTATACTCAGAAATGCCCTGGCTCTCCCTCACCCCACCAACCTAACCTTTTTTATAACACTTAATGCCCTAATATTTTATACTAGAGGCCCAGTGCACGGATCCGTGCACCGGTGGGGTCGCTCGGCCTGGCCTGCGGGGATCAGTGGGCCTCCGTGCCACCGCTGCCTGGCTTTATCCGCCAGCTTGTCGGGCTCCAGCCCGCTATCCACGTCGATCCCGCACAGCACGAAGTAGTGCACGAAGTGGCAAGCAGC
This sequence comes from Eptesicus fuscus, assembly GCF_027574615.1. Lineage (NCBI taxonomy): Eukaryota > Metazoa > Chordata > Mammalia > Chiroptera > Vespertilionidae > Eptesicus > Eptesicus fuscus. Next base: position 84,249,476 of record NC_072479.1, read on the forward strand.
CGGGGAGGAGCCCAGCCCGGGCTGGGTGCAGCGCCACTCCCACTCATCCCCGCCCCGCTGTGCCTGCCACCACTGCCACTGGGGCGTGCATCACTGCAGCTGCACTCACCAGCTGTCAGCCTGGCATCTGGAGCCCATCTGTCATCTGAGTGGCACTCCTGCTGTGGGAGCGCACTGACCACCAGGGGGCAACTCCTGGTGGTCAGTGCTCATCAGAGCTACCAGCCGGTCGTCAGGTCAATTAGGCTTTTATATATATCCTATATAATAAAGAGGCAATATGCAAATTGACCATCACTCCAACACACAAGATGGCTGCCCCCATGTGGTCAAAGATGGCCGCCCCCATGTGAACACAAGATGGCTGCCACAAGATGGCCAGCAGGGGAGGGCAGTTGTGGGTGATCAGGCCAGCAGGGGAGGGCAGTTGGGGGTGACTGGGTCGGCAGAGGAGGGCAGTTGGGGGTGACCAGGCCTGCAGGGGAGGGCAGTTGTGGGGGACCCAGGCCTGCAGGGGAGGGCAGTTGGGGGCGACCAGGCCAGCAGGGGAGGGCAGTTAGGGGCAACCAGGCTGGCAGGGGAGGGCAGTTAGGGGCAATCGGGTTGGCAGGGGAGCAGTTAGGTGTCAATCAGGCTGGCAGGGGAGTGGGTGGGAGCCAGCAGTCCTGGATTGTGAGATCAGGCCTAAACAGGCAGTCTGACATCCCTCGAGGAGTCCCAGATTGGAGAGGATGCAGGCTGGGCTGAGGGACAAAACCCCCCCCTCCCATGCATGAAGTTTGTGCACCAGGCCTCTAGTGTGTGTGTGTGTGTGTGTGTGTGTGTGTGTGTGTGTGTGTGTGTGTGTATTTATATTTATTTACTGTCTGTCTTCCTCCATTAGTATATATGCTCTGTGAGAATAAGGGTTTTGTTTTGTTCACAAATAGTGGAGTGCTAAGGACTGAGTTGTGTTTCCCCACTAAGTCATATATTGAAGCCCTAGCCCCAATATGATGGTATTTGGAGATGGGGGTCTCTGGGAGGTGATTAGGGTTTGATGAGGTCATGAGGGTGAGGCCCATCATGATATAATTAGTGCCCTTGTAGGAACAGACACCAGAGAGCGCTCTCTCTCTCTCTCTCTCTCTCTCTCTCTCTCTCTCTCTGCCATGTGAGGACACGGAGAAGGAGGACATCTTCTAGCCAAGAAGAGAGCCCTTCCCCACACCTGGTCGTGTTTGCATCTTGATCTTGGACTTGCAGCCTCCAGAACTGTGAGAAGTAAGTTTCTGTTGTGTAAGCCATTCGGTCCGTGCATTTTGTTAGGGCCGCCCAAGCTGACTAAGATTTGGAGGTTCAACAATTTGCTTAAATGTACACATCAATGTTCTATGTAGCAAGGAGCCACAAATCAATTAATATGATAACACTTCATAAACAAAATGAAGGGAGAGAATTTTGTGGTTATTTACTCCCAGCTGCTACCTCCCATCAGCATGAAGTCCTTCCTGTTTTGAGGTTATGGTCTCCTTGTTCTCCTCCCAGTGGCTGTCACCCACGGTCTCCCTGTAACTCATGCAGACTTTGGAATCTGGCTCCCTTCTTCCTCCTCCAACTCGATTTGTAACGTCCTTATAGATGCTTTGTCTCTCAAACTGCTTCCTCAATTTCCAGGTGTCCTTAGTTCCCCTGCATTTCACCCTCCCACAGGCACTTGCTACTCCCCCAGAAATCACAGGCGTCTGGTTTCATGCTGTGACTAGAAAGCCCGTCCCTGTGGCTCCCCACAGTCTCCTTCCCACTGCGCATGCTCTTTGACTTTGTGGAGATTTTCTGGCCTTCGATGCCTCCGTTTCTTCCCAGTCGGTAAGCTCCAAATTGTCACAATGGGTTGGGCCCTTGTGTACTGCACAGACTCTGTCACCCGAGGAGGCAGGTGGGGGCTGACACCCCCCAGTACTTCACTTGGTAAGCTGTGCGCTGGGCAGGGTGGTGACCTGGAAGAAGAAGCACCTTTTTCTTCTTCTGAAGGACAGACCATATCCAGCCAGGGACCCACAGGATTGCATGTGCCCAGTAGGGCATTTAAAAAAATGTTCAGCCCTGGTTGGGTAGCTCAGTTGGTTAGAGTGTCATCCCATTTGCCAAGGTTTTGTGTCAATCCTAGGTCAGGGCACATACAAGAAGCAACCAATGAATGCATCAACAAGTGGAATAACAAATCAATGTTTCTTTCTCTAAAAACCAATAAATAAAATAAATATAATAAAAAATGTTCACAGAGGCAGTGTACAGGCTGCAGCAGTGGACGGCTGCCTGAAACTCTGGAACCCTTCCTGCACTTAAACATTTTCTTCATGGTGCCAATACCAACCTCCCAACTGGGGGTGAGGAGGGGAGCGGAGACAAAACACGCACACAGCTAAGTTCTCAGCCTGGGTTGCTTCCTTGCTTCCAGGAGCTGATATGTGATTTAGAATCCATCAACCTGATGCACCTATAAGAGACTGTGACTCAGAACTGAGTTATACAGAGAAGGCAGAGCAGGGCCATCTGCTTTCCTGGGAGCATGGTGGACGAGGGGGTTTGGTTCTGTAGCTGCCAGCGGTGGGCCAGCCTCTGAGCTAAAGCTTTGTGACTATGGCAGAGGCCTAGCTCGTCTGATGGGCCAGTACTACTGTGTGTGTGTGTGTAGGGAGTGGGGGTGGAGAGGGAGTCATTCCTGGACACTCACTCAGAGTCTTTTTAAAAATTTTATTTTCAATTATAATTTATTTTAATATTTTATACTAGAGGCTCAGTGCATGAATTTGTGCACAGGTGGGGTCGGGTCGGCCTGGCCCCGATTGGAGCTGTGGGTGATGGGCTGGCTGGCCCCACCCTCAATTGGTGTGTAGGGTGCTATCAGGGGTGGGTCCAGCGGGGGAGGGACAGAGGGAGGTTGGCCGCAGCCCCACCCACAATCAGGTAGGTTTGCTGGTCACAGTGGGCATCATAGCTACCGATTGGTCCAATCATTACAGCATTCTGGTTGCTGGCTTTTTATATATATAGATTAGTTTCAGGTGTACAGCATAGTGGTTAGACAATCATATACTTTACAAAGTGTTCCCCCCGATATTTCCAGTACCCATATGACACCATACATAGTTATTACAATATTACTGACTATATTTCTTATGTGGTACTTTACATCCCCATGACTATTTTATAACTATTGATCTGTACCTCTCAATCCCTTCACCTTTTTCACTCAGTTCCCCAATCATTTGGCAACCATCAGTCTGTTCTCTGTATCTATGAGTCTGTTTCTGTTTTGTTTATTTGTTTATACTGTTCTTTATATTCCACCTATAAGTGAAATCATATGGTATTTGTCTTTCTCTGATTTATTTCACTTAGCATACACCGTCTATGTCCATCCATGCTGTTGCAAACTGTAACATTTCATTCATTTTTATGGCTGAATAGTATTCCATTGTATATATGGACCACAGCTTTTTTATCCACTCATCTATTGATGGGCACTTGGGCTGCTTCCATATCTTGGCTATTGTAAAAAGCATTGCAATAAACATAGGGGTGCACATATTCTTTCAAATTACTGTTTTTGGTTTCTTCAAATATATACCTAGAAGTGGAATTGCTGGGTCATACACCATGATCAAGTGGGATGTATTCCTGGGATGCAAGGTTAGTACAATATCCACAAATCAATTAATGTGATAACACTTCATAAATAAAATGAAGGGTAGATTATATCAATAGGTGCAGAAAAAGCATTTGACAAAATCCAGCACCCATTAGTGATAAAAACGTCTCAGCAAAGTGGGAATAGAGGGAATAAATATCAACATAATAAAGGCCATAGACAACAAATCCACAGCTAACATTATACTCAATGGGCAAAAACTAAAAGCTTTTCCCTTAAGATCAGAGTCTGTTTCTTTACACCTCTCAGTGATTGTTTGAGCCACCCATATGGCTTTCTGCTTAAGCTGGCTGGACTGCATTCTGTTCTAACTGGAACACTGACCACCCCAAGCACCCTCCTTGCCTTTCTCCCTTCCCACCCCAGCTATGTCCTATGCTCACCTGAGCTCCATGTCTCCCCCACCCATCCTTCCTCTGCACCCACCCAACAAAACACCTACCTTCCCCCTTTCCCTTTACACCTGCACAGCTGAGCAGTTTGTGGTGGGTGTGGCGGGAGGGGGGGGAATCACATAGCCAATGCAGAGGGTTGCCATTTGTGTCTCAGCCTCAATTGTGTCATTGTGGATCGATCCCCAGCCATCCTTTTCTTCCTCTGGCCATGTTCATCTCTCATTCTCTTCAACAATTTAAAACTTGCACCATTCCCTGCATATATGGCCTCTTCACTCTTAGCAGATAGCCCTTTAACTTCCTGTTCTATTTACCCCTCACCCCCTCCACACTTCATACTACCCCCTTGCCCTGCAAATCTTATGCACCTTCCCTACATTTCCTTCTTGGAGGTGACGTCATTATGGTACCTGTGACCCTATTTCCTCCCACTTTCTTTGGACTTTGCTTACTCCTGCATCTTCTCCCTTTCTTTCTATTCTCAAAAAATAACTCAAAAACATTGTTAGTTTGCATGCAAATTAATTATTTTGCATGCAAATTGATTCCTCATATGTGAGGGAATCTGTTTTTAAGCTGAGGTAAGGATTTATGCATAAAGGTCGGGGTGAGGAAACACTGTGGACAGTCTGAAGGCAGTAAATCTTGTCTGCACTTTTTTTCAGGGTAAACTGATTAGCTGGCAGCCAGCAAAGATGGCCAATCTGGGCCTCCTGTCCTTGAATAGGTCACAAAGGGGAACCCATGAAAACAAGTTTAGTTGTTTATGGATTCTTGAGAAAACCTTGAGAGCCTGACGGAGGAGCACACGCTCCGGCTCTCTCTGTGTGATGTCTCCTCGTGTCCTACCATCAGCTTCCCACCCCCACCCCCACCCCCATTAGGACTTCTCACTTCCTACTGAATCTTTCCCTTAAAAATCTCTTCATGCTCAAATAATTCCCATCTTGAAAAAAAAGGAATTCTTCCTTGATCCTCCCCTGCTCGCATATTCACATTTCTCTGAAAATTCACCTCTCCTCTTGGTCTCTGCTTCCTCACCTCCTTTCGCCCCTTATTCCGTGTAGCTTGGTCTTCTGAACCACAGCACTCTACCCAAACTCATTCATGACCTGCATATCAAACACAGGGAGAGTTTTCAGTTGTCTTCTTCCTGGATTCTCCTGCTGTCTCTGACCCTTTGGCACTCTCTGGCCTGTCAGTCCTGGTTCTTGATGGCCATCCATGATCACCTGCATTCATGGGCTCCTCCTCTTCACATCACAGCCCCAGGGGGCTTTTTTTGGCCAGTTCTTTCCCTCTGGACTCTATGTATCATATGCTGTTATTGTTTACAGCTAATGACTGGATGCTGGTGACTCCCAAACCTGCCGTCAAGGACCGCTAGAACAGTACACAGAAGGAAATGACAGTCGGAGGAAGGAGGGGAATTTGTTTTATCTTGAGACAGAAGTACTAACACTTCACTGAACTCTTGCCATGTGTGACCCACCTTGCACTGGGGACTGACTTAAATGTTAAGGGGAGGCGATCCAGTTTGCTAAGGTGAGAGTGGAGCACCACTTTCCCTGAATTTGCTCCTCCCTTCCTGCAGCAGAGACCTCAGCATGAAGGCTGGGAAGTGGCCGCCTTTTGCTTCATTCCACCCATCTGTTTTCCCTTGCTTCCTCTGTAAATATTGACACTAGTCAGGTCCATTGCAGGCGTGGGGAATATTCTCTACCCCCGGAGAGCTGCCATCACCCAGATGGGTGGCTGGGAATGGCAGCTACGCTTATGTCCACAGTCTCCTGGCCTGGTCAGGTCACCCCTGGGTCATTTGTCTGCTATTGAAGCATAATCAGGGTGCCCCATTGTGCAGCATTCGATAAAGAAACCTCCTGGAAGGGCTGATGTTGCTGTTTACAATTTTTTGTACCTGAATTTATCTGGAAGCGGCTAGAGGGGGGTCGATGTTTTAAGAAGGGCATCCTCTCCCCATGGCACTCCTTACCCCTCCACCCACGCTCTCCGCTCCCAGCACAGATGATCTCTACCACATATGTGGGCACTTAGTCACTGTTTGGTTTGATATTTTCTTGTCCCCCACCACCCTGTGCACCTAACTTTCTCCTTGAAGGCACAGCCCATGGAGCTTACACATGACATATATGACACGTTTTCAGTGTGGAAAGGTACAGAAAAGCGAGCCTAGACCATGAAACAGAAAGAGGATGAACTCTGAGTCGGACAAACCTGTGTCTACAAGTTGTGTGACCTTGGGGTAATTATCTGAGACTGCACTTGGTTAACTATGATACAGGCATAATAATGTACATTATCACATGGTGGCTGCAAAAATGAAATGAGGAAGTACAGGTAAAGCATGGTGCTTATGAAGTGTCCCCAGGTTGTAGCTGTCAGCAGTATCATTGCTAGATTCTTAATAAATATTTCTTGCTCCTATTGCTTCTCCTTTTTCCCTAGAGAATTCACTCAGTCCTGTAATTCATCTATCACACCTACCTAGTGGATAATTCCTCTTCTATCCTCTCTACTGGTTGCATCACACCCCTGGGCATTTGTCATTGCTGATGAATGTTGATGTATATGTTTTTTTACCATAAATTCTAGTGTAAGGTTCCTAAACTATGTATCATGCTTTGTAGTTCCAAATACCTACTGGTTTGCATAGTGTCCCAAGAGATGCTAAATAAATATTTTGCAACACAGGTGAAAATCATTTCACCTTAGAATATAATTAGATATATGCTGGGGTAAAATCCTCCCTTATCCTTTAGTCTATATTCTATTCCCATCCTTGCCCCCACAATCCCTTAAACAGCCCTAACCCCACCTGAGCTAGGGCCTACTGTGCTGGCCTTGGCTGGAACAGACTGCTGTGCAAGTACTTGGCAAAGTAATAATCTATTTGTAGATAAGCAGGGATTGGCTGTATTCTTAGTAGAGTTATGAACTGTCACTTTAAAACACCCATGAGTCACTAACATCATGGTGGGCTTTTCTGCAGGCTCACAGCGCATATGATACTAAAAATATCACTGTCCATCTGTCTAATTAGTGTCTGATCCATTGATGTCACATATTTAAATGAGCTACTTTCTTCATGCCCCAAATACATGAGGGCTCTATTTGTGACACCCAGGCCCCACCTGTGGGTGTGGTATGATGAGAGATGTTAAGGAGGAAAATAAGCAAACAAATGAACTCTGTGCTACACTCCTGAAGCCAGATCACTAGCCTCACATCCCAGAAATGGAAACAGGATGGGTTGTATGGCCCTGAACCCAGTAGAATTTCAGCCCCAGAAAACCTTATTTTATTGACTCTGCTGCTTCATGTCCACCTTCTAAATTACTCAAAAATTCTCGTGTGACCAGCCTTCCAGGACATTAGGGAAGGGGATTCTGGGTAAGGTGGTTCCAGCTTAGCTAAGTTGATAGAGTACAAACCCACCACAGATAGTAAGCCTGGTTGGCATCTTAGAAAAAGAAAAGCTTTGCAGAGAAAAAGAGACACTATTATTCATATTTCTCAATTATAAAAGTAACTTCCTCCCTTTGTAATTAGCAAGCAATCTATGGGTAATACTTTGAGGTGGTATGAATATCCCGATGCCCAACAAAGTTTACTCAGGGTTTTTAGCATCTATTGATGATCCCTGTCTGAATCAATTTTTATTGTCAGTGAGAGCCCCTTCAGACCAGGCCCTGAGACCTTTCAACATGACTCTTGGTGTTTGTGTACTTTCTTGTTTGGGACCCAACAAGAGATCCACGAATCAACTTGTGTGTTTCTGGCCCCAGACCTGGGATGAGGGAACAAATAGTTTCTCCAAGGAACCCTGGTCCTTTTCAGTAGAGAATGTATTTAGACACCAAGATCTGAATGCTGATGTGCTCATTGCCATTGGTGTGCTATTGCAGGCCCTTTCAATGGGAGTGACAGAAAAAGTTTTTTTTTTTAAAATTTTGAGTTCACTGATATTTACAATTCAAATTTATTCTTACCTTTTTATTTTAGATTTTTATTTCTTTCCTCTCCTAGTGAAAATTTTGGTTCCTAATAACATTAATATATTTATTTGCTTTATCCTGCTATATACATAACATATTTTGGGTACATAATACCATCACTACTACTATCAATAAGTCCACTATGTAAAACTGAAGTTTTTTTCCCAGTTATTTTGTCCTTAGAATATATATTCTACTAAGATATAGAGAATAGAGAATACATTCTTTAAAAATTACTCAAATTAATTCTTTGTGTGATTGTGCCATTGAATTTAGTTAGATTTTTTAAAGTTAATAAAAGTTATCTTTCAGAGAAGTTTTTTTTACTTTATTTTAAAAAATTTATTTTTCAGAGCAGTTTGAAATTGAGCAGAAAATGCAGAGTGTCCATACACCCTCTCGCTCCATACATGCACATGCTCTTCCAGTATACAAGTCAGAGACATTCCGCATCACAGTAGTTCATATATCACAATCGATGAACCTACACAGATGGACACATCATCACACAAAGTCCATAGTTTACACAGGGTTCACTCTTGGTTTTGTACATTCTGTGGATTTGGACACATGTATAAATGACAGGTATTCACCATATGGAGTCCAATCACCAGCATAGTTTTGCCTTTTATAGAATGTCAGATAGCTAGAATCATATGGTAGGTAGCCTGTTCAGATTGCCTGCTTTCACTGAGTACTATGCACTTACATTTCCTCTCTGTCTTTTCATGGCTTGAAAGCTCATTTTTTCCCTAGTGCTGAATAATATTTCATTGTCTGGATGTATCATGGTTTATTATCCATTCACCTACTGAAGAACATTATGCTGCTTCCAAGTTTTAGCAATTATAAATTAAGCAATTTCAAATTTAATTTCAAATTTCAAATGTTCATAGCATAAACATCCATGTGCAGGTTTTTGTGTAGACATGTTTTCAGTTCATTTGGATAAATACCAAGGAGTGCTATTGCTAGACCTTAAGACTACATTTAGTTTTATAAGAAATTGCAAAATTGTCTTTCCAAGTGGCTATACTATTTTGTATTTCCACTATCAATGAATGAAGCTTGCTGCTGCTCCTCATTCTTGACATTTGGTGCTGTCAGTTTTGTTTTTTTTAATTATGGTTATCTTAATAAGTGTGTAGGGATATTTCCTTATTGTGTCTTTTGCAAATATCTTTTCCTAGTCTCTGACTTGTATTCTCATTCTCTTGACAGTATCTTTTGCAGAGCAGAATTTAAACAATATATATTTTTTTTAAGAATTTAAAAATTTTAATGAAGTCTAGTCTATCAATTATTTATTTCATGGATCATCCCTTTGGTCATATATCTAAAAAGTTATCACCAGCCGAAACCGGTTTGGCTCAGTGGATAGAGCATCAGCCTGTGGACTGAAGGGTCCTAGGTTTGATTTCGGTCAAGGGCAAGTACCTTGGTTGCTGGCACATCCCCAGTAGGGGGTGTGCAAGAGGCAGCTGATCGATGTTTCTCTCTCATCGATGTTTCTAACTCTCTATTTCTCTCTCTTCCTCTCTGTAAAAAAATCAATAAAATATATTTTTTAAAAAAAATAAATAAATAAAAAGTCATCACCATTCCCAAGGTCATTCGGGTTTTTATAGTTTTGCATTTTACCATGGCATACAAATCCTTAATGATCAGTTTCCTGTCTGCCTTGATTCTAGTCTCTCATCCCTCTATATCCCTGCTATATACATTCCAGATTTTTTTTCTTTTCCTGCTTATGCATCTTCATGTCTCTAAGCCTTTATACTTTCCATTCCTCCTTCTTGGAATCCCCTTCCCCATCTTCACCAGAAAACTTTTGCTTATCCTTCAAAGCCTGGTTCAAATATCATCTCCATGATAAAGTCTTTCTTAACTCCCTCAATAGAGCTACTCATGTCTCTGTGTTCCTATGAGATTTTGCAGTGGTGACCCCTACAACAGAATTCATCAGATTGTGCTATAATTGTTTAATTTTTTTAGTTTATCTCCACTACTCTTTGAGCAGAGTAATTTATGGTATGTATCTGCCTCCCATTTCAAGCACTGTGCTTAAACAGTTATATATGAATGTTTGCTTAATGAGCAAATAAATGATGAGTAGGATCTCATCCCTCCCTGTTTCTGATTACATGAAATTTGATATTTTCTTTCTCTCCTCTGGGCTCTTCTGTTTCTAGGATGTGAATGTACAGATTTAGCAGCTCAGTGAGTATGACCAAGTTTATGAGAGTTTCACAGCTTACCGCCACTCAAATCTTCTAATCTAATTTCCTCCTGCAAATGATGAGTCATCCAATTATTAAATCTTAGAGCTGGAAGGGATGTTGAAGAATCATTTGATCCTTTTTTCTCCTCAAGACTGGGCTTCAACTTCTACTCCATGATAAATAGGAAAGAAGACTGTATAATTACAGATTTTAATATCAACAGAGCACATACCTTTCCTTTCAAATATGTGTGCAATAGTGCTTGAAATAAGTCCTGATGGTTTTTGACAGGATGGGTTATAGGAGTGACATGGATTGAACTTTATGGGAAATATTTTTTCCAGGCCAGACTGCAAACACCTTGTCACCAGCACTATCCTAATTACCTGTAGATCTTTCTGATGAAGCTATGGTTTATATAAAACTAAAATGCCCGGAGAACACAGTTGAGGGTATTTAACCTGCCTATTCCTTTTCATCTTCTGATTTCTTGCTCTCTTGAATTACTACTATTTTAATAGTCATCATAACTACTAAGTGTTAAGTTGTTACATCACCCGTATTAATGTGATTCAAATGAAAATTGGCATTTGACTCTCGCTTCCCCAAAAGCCCATGAAGACGGAGGTTCTCTCCTATTATCCAAGGAAGATTTACTGAGCCATTAAAAACACAGCACTCTCTCCCTCCCCTAATCAATGTGTATTTGCGTTTTTCCTGTTCTATGCGCCCTCCAATATAAATAGATAAACTATTGCACAAACTTCACAAGGGAGATGTCTTAGCAGTTTGGAATGGGGCTGATGCTGTGTCACACATTAGGGAGCATCCATGGTCATACATCTTTAATCTTCAACCAAGTTGGCTGTGCTTACTCTGAAGAATAGCACAACCTGGAAAACTGCCCAGAGAGGTGCAAATTGAGATTTGCATTCACTTTAGGATATAATTTATTCAAACAGGTACTGTGCTAGATTCTAGAGACAGGGAATGGCCCTTGCCTTCATAGACATAATTTTCTACTGAAGGAGCAAAAATAAAGCAAATGAACACATTAAAAACACACAATTTAAACATGTTATAAAGGAAGCAAGTCAAAGGATGGATTAGAGAATAATAGGGTGACTTACTTTTTATAGGTTGGTTAGAGAAGGTGATACTTATGCTGAGACTTGAAGGACAGTAAGGGACCAGCCAGATGAAGAGCAGGACAGAAACTTTCCATGGATGTGGACGAGCATATGTAAAGGCCTGAAGCAGCTAAGATGTTGGTTTTTTAAAAAGGAATTGAAAAAAAAGGAGAGAGTGGAACAAAGCATCCTTAAAATCTGTAGAATATTTTGTTAAACCTTCTTTCTGTTGTGAAAAATAATGAAACTTCTGATTTGGGGTTAAAGAAGGAGAAGAATGTAGAGAAAAAAGTTAGTGTTTTTCTTTCCAGGGAAGTTTAATGTAGGCACAATAATGACCAAGGCCTCGTTTGATGGTTTTAAGTTTGCAGAATCAATGTGTCCCGTCATTACTTTAGGATTTGCAAAGAGGCTAAATTCATTCCAAACCCCCAGGTTGTGCTTTGATGCTCAAGACTGATGCAGGTTTTTATGTTATTTTCTTTTTCCTGGCGTGAGCTTTTAATACACTTGAAACAAACAGCAGCAGCAAAGAATGAAGAATGACTGAACCAGGTTGAGTGCCTGTGCACAGGTGACAAAGATGGGAAAGGAGGACCCAAGAGAGTTAGTGTTGATAAGAATCCCACATGCTTTACTGTCACTCAAGCTCTCCAGGGAGTTCAAAGGATGTTACAGTATGGTCCGATTACCTCTCCCAGCAACTCTGGGCCATAGGTAATAAGTAGAAAGGAAGCTCTCATCTATGGTAGTTAAATGCTGGACAGGGAACAATGAGAGCCCTGTGCTTCTAGCATTCCCCAGACACTGTACAATGGAAGCCCCAGTCTTCTCTGCATTCCCTCTCCAGGTGAGGTGACACTGGCCAGGACTCCTCTTACCCTCCTGTTGGTTGAGTCAGCTTCGGTTTCCCCCTTGTGTTAGGGAAAGTGAATCCCACACTCCTTTTAACCACAATCGACAATACTGGCTTTGTGGGTTCAGCTGTCTCTCCAGAGCCTGCTCTTGATGAAGGGTGAAAAGTGATAAGTTAGAAACTGGACCCATGGAGCTGGCTTGGCTGCAAATCAATGACCCCAGGCAAACAAGTCTTATCAACTTTCATTGGACCAATTCTGATCCCTGAGCTGTATAATCCTTCCCGAACTGCAGTCCTTCCCATATCTCTGGATGCACAGAAACACTGAAAAGTAACCTGCCGGGGTCTGGGTGAGGAATTTGGGGAGGAATGTGTCACTGATAGATGCAGGTTTTGATAACGGCTAGGAGTGACATCTATTATATAGTTTTAAAGGTTCTTAAAGTGCTCCAGTTGCTTACTATTATTATTATTTTTTGTAAAAATGAAAAGGGGCCGGGGGGGTAAGAGGAGAAATTCCTCAAAATTGAGTTTTTGAAGAAGGGAGATAGTTAATATTTACCCGCTAATAACAGTTGTTATTATTATAGCTGTGTCAGAACAGTGCCTCACATCTTGAGATAGAATTTTGAGTAGCGTGGCTGCCCAGGTCATGCCTCTGAGCTTCTGAGAGTCAGTAATTAGTTCCACAGAAGAAACACATAAAGTCCCTCTCAGGAACTCTTAGACCATTTATCTTAAAATTGAGTGTAAAATATAGTTTCTCAGGAAGCCTCAGTTTATTTCCACTTAATTAGATGGTACTGGGTATGAAGGAGAAAGCTGGAAGGGAACTGAAAGCATGAGGAAGACAGAGAAGAGGTTACAGTAGAAACACCAAAGTATAATGCATCCTGGAATCATCCTGTATGGAGGTAAACAATAACATATATGTTTCTGAGCCAGCAAAACATTAAAATATATAAATATTATACGTTTAATAAGCCAAGGAATTATAATGGTGGTAAAAAGATTGTAATAAATTTTAAAAAGTCATTCAGTCAATACCATATTGAAGAAGAACAGTTGAAGCACTGACACTATCCAACTTCAAGTCTTATTATAAAGTTACAATAATCAAGACAGTGTGATATTGACAAAGGAATAAACAAATAGATCAATGGAACAGAATAGAGCCCAGAAATAGACCCACATGATATAGTCAACTGATCTTTACAAAGGAGAAAAGGCAATATAACAGAGCAAAGATAATCTTTTCAACAAAAGGTGTTAGAACAACTAGCTAGCCATATGCAAAAAAAAAAAAAAAAAAAAAGAAAAAAAGCATGTAGACACAGACCTTACAAACTTCACAAGAACTAACTCAAAATGGATCACAGACCTCAGTGTCAAATGCAAAACTATAAAACTTTTAGAAGATAACACAGGAGGAAATCTAATACAGGATGACCTTTGGTTTGGATACAACACCAAAGGCACAATCCATGAGGGAAGAATTGATAAGCTGGACTTCATTAAAATGAAAAATTTCTGCTCTGTTAAAGACTGTCAACAGGACAGAGATGAGCCTCACATTAGGAAAAAATATTTACAAAAAGATACATCTGATAGAGGCTTGTTCTCCAAAACATACAAAGAACTCAACAGTAAGAAAACAGCCCTGGCTGGTTTGGCTCAGTGGATAGCACGTCAGCCTATGGATTGAAGGGCTCCAGGTTCAATTCTGGTCAAGGGCACATGCCCGGGTTGCGGCCTCGATCCCCTGTAGGGGGCATGCAGAATGCAACCTATCAATGATTCTCTCTCATCATTGATGTTTCTTCCTTTCTCTCTCCCTCTCCCTTCCTCTCTGAAATCAATAAAAATATCTGTATATATAAAAGCCTAAGCGACTGTCCGACCAGTAGCTATGATGCACACCGACCACCAGGGGGCAGGCACTCAACAAAGGAGTTGCTGAGCTGCGGTGACTTGGCAGCTGTGGTTCTCTGGTGAAGCACCCAGAACCAGAGAGGAGGGGACCCAATTCCAGGGTGCATCACCAGAGAACTGCCTTCTCACAATCTGGGACCCCTTGGGGAATGTCAGAGAGCCGGTTTCAGCCTGATCCCCACAGGCCTGGCTGAGAGATCCCACTTGTGCACGAATCTGTGCAGTGAGCCTCTATTATCCTATATAATAAAAGCCTAATATGCAAATTGTCCCCTCAGGCAGTCATTAGACCAGCGAGTTCTACCGTTGGCTATGATGTGCGCTGATCACCAGGGAGCGGCATGGAACATGGCAGGTGTCGGTGACATGGCACTGGCAGTGGGTGGAAGTGGAGGTGCTGCTGGCCCCGATGGGCCCCGAAGAGAGCAGGACCATGGCGGGATGGTGGAGCAGGTGAGTGGGTGGCGCCAGGTCAAGGTAGGGGCAAGCAGGGACTCAATCGCCCCACCAATCACCCCGCAGATGCCTCCCAGGTGCTGAAGGAGCTGGGTGGGGTCCTGGCCCCGATCAATTGCCTTGCAGATGGAATAGTGGAGCAGGTGAGGGGCTGGCGCCAGGCCAAGGTGGGGTGCAAGGCAGGGCTGCGGGGCTGTGAGGCTGGAGGCATGAGCTGGGACTACAAGGCTGGGGGAACAAGCTGGGGACTGATCTCCACAGGCCACCCCAAGTGACCCCACCCGTGCATGAATTCATGCACTGGGCCTCTAGTATATACACTGAGTGGCCAGATTATTATGATCTCTGAACGCATAATAATCTGGCCACTCAGTGTATATACTATATAATAAAAGGCTAATATGCAAATTGTCCCCTCAACCAGGAGTTCGACCAGCAGGCAGGCCGGCCAACCACCCATGTCCCATCCCCCTGGCCAGGCTGGCCAGACCCCACCCATGCACGAATTCATGCACCGGGCCTCTAATATTTATATATATCTATGTTCAGAGATCACAATAATCTGGCCACTCAGTGTGTGCGTGTGTGTATGTAAAACAAACAATTTAGTTAAAAAATTAGCCACAGACCTTAACAGACATACCTCACCAAAAAAGATATACAAATGGCAAATAAGCATATAAAAAGATGCTTCACATCATTTGTCATCCGGGAAATACAAATTAAAACAGTAGTGAGATATCACTACCCACCTATTAGAATGGCCAAAATCCAGAACACTGACAACACCAATTGCTGGTGAGGAATGTTGGGTGTTGTTCAGTGCCAATGGGAATGCAAAATGGCACTTTGTATGACAACTTGTCAGTTTCTTACAAAACTAAACACAGTCTTACTGTATCATCCAACTATCGTGCTTCAGGTATTTACCTGAAGGAATTGAAAACTTAATGTCTACACAAAAACCTGCATATAAAGCAGCTTTATTTTTTTGCCAAAACTTGAAAGCAGTCAAGATGTTCTTCAGTAGGCAAATGGATAAATAAACTGTGGTACATCCAGACAATTGACTTATGTTCAGCACTGAAAAGAAATTAGCTATTCATCCATGAAAAGACATGGAGAAACCTTAAATGCATATTATGGAGTGAAAGAGGCCAATGTGAAAAGGTGACATACTGAATGATTCCAACCATATGGCATTCTGGAAAAGGCATAAAACTATGGAGACAGTGAAAATATCAGTGGTTGCCAGGGATTAGGAATGGCTGAGCACAAGAGATTTTTAGGGCAGCGACCCACTCTGTGAGGTATTATAATGGATACATGCTGTTATATATTTTTCCAAATCCATAGGCTATACAACAGCAAGGGTGAACCCTAATGTAAACTATGGGCTTTGGGTGATAAGGAAGTGTCCATTGAGGTTCATCAATTGCAACAAATGTGCCACGCTCGTGGGGGATGCTGATAACGAGGGAGGTTGTGCATGTGTGAGGGCAGGGAAAAGTTCTGTACCTTCTGTACAATTTCACAGTGGACATAAAACTGCCCTTTAAAAAGAAAGTATGTTAAAACAAAAACAAAAAAAGTCATTTGGGGCTTAAAATATTAATTTCAGAATTCTGAAATTTTTATTTACTTTTTATGTCACCAATATGCATAAGAGATGAATTATTTCTTTATTAAACAGAATTTCAAATTCTAAAAATATTTAAAATACAGTAAGTTTGATGATTGTTGCTATACATTCTAGTTTTGGGTTTCACTAGGGCTACAGAGAATTCAGTAGAGAATCTTACAAATATGCATTAAAGAAGAGATTAAGAATTTATCTTCATTTTTCTATTTGACGTATGGAATATGTGTCTTCCTTCTTAGAAGAAAGAAGCACATTCTCTGACTCTCTACTTCCTAGGTTCTCCCCGTTACAGATTTAGATTTAGGCAAAAGTGAGAATGGGCTGTCCACCCTAGAAACTAAGCTTTAATTGGTGATTGGTGTGAACTAGCAGTCTTGGTATGACTATCGGACAAGAAACAATTTAATGCAAGAAACCACAGGGGCTGCATTTAGATATAACCCATTCTGCCTTTTTTTATTGCTGGGGGAGTGGCTCAGCGGAGGGTTCGGGTGGGATCTGGGCTGAATCCATGTGTAGTTGGGGCTAGAAATGTTGGCTCATTGGCAAGGGTTGAGCTTGGCAGAGGTTGGACGTCACCCCAAAGGAAGGTGGGGCATCCTCTCTCAGGCAGGTTTCCCCTCTCATTTGCTATTCTTTAGCTCAGCACCGTGAGTATTTTCTTGTTAATAATTATCACAATTTGTAGCTGGTTTGGTGACTTTTTGGTTTACTTATTTGTTTTATAGAGGATGGCAGGGCCTATGTTTACCTTATTCATCCAGTGCTCAGCCTAGTGCCTGGCACATAGTGAAAACTCAAAACATATTTGTTAAACACATTCCCCATTCAGTTAAGCTAAACATAAAGCTGGAGAGTCCACATGGCTCAGTATTCCCAAGGTTTTCTCCTAGTTGAAGAGTCTAGTCTTTAAAATGTACTTTTATGTTTCTTAGTAAGAACTCAGGCAGCTAAGTGTGCTTGAACCCAACGGTCTTAAGTGATCATCTAGATCAGTGGTCGGCAAATTCGTTAGTCCACAGAGCCAAATACCAACAGTACAACGATTGAAATTTCTTTTGAGAGCCACATTTTTTAAACTTAAACTTCTTCTAATGCCACTTCTTCAAAATAGGCTCACCCAGGCCGTGGTATTTTGTGGAAGAGCCACACTCAAGGGGCCAAAGAGCTGCATGTGGCTTGCGAGCCGCAGTTTGCCGACCACGGTTCTAGATAAACTAGAAGGAATTTGGAGAAATGGATTTAAAACTACCTCTTGGCCTCCCTTTGACTTTGTTGACTCTTTCAGTTCTATACTCAGCAAACTAATGCCTGTTGCCAGAGATTCCCATTTGTTTATCTCCAGTAATACTTTCTGCCTTGAAGTCTACTCTGTCTGGTATTAATACAGTCGCTCCAGCCTTCTTATCCTTGCTGTTTGCATGACGTACATTTTATCCATTCATTTGAACTTATCTTTGTTCTTATATTTAAAGTGTGTCTCTTTCAACAACGAAGAATTAAAAAAAACAAACTTGAAGTGAAAAAAAAAATAAAGTGTTTCTCTTATATACATTTTATACCTAGGTTTAATTATTTTATCCATTCTGACAACCTCTGTCTTTTATTTTTACATTTAGTGTAATTATTAATTTGATTGCATTTAGGTTTACATTTGATTTTTTGTTTTCTATTTGCTTCAACTGTTGTTGTGTGTGTTTTTTTCTCTGTTACTCCTTTTCTGGTTTCTTTTGGTATTTTGTGGAAGATAATAATTCAATAAAATAATTGAATATTTTTCACAATTCCATTTAAATTGATCTATTAGCCTCTTTTCATTTTAAAGTTATTGCTTAGACATTACAATATATCTATGCTTAACTTTTCAGTCTTTGAGTTAATATTGTATTACCTCTTCTTACATATTAATATTGTATATTACATGTTGATATGGTATAACTTCTTTACTGTTCTGACTTCTTAAATGCTTTGACTTTTTTCCATGGCCTTTTCCCAGGAACCCTGTCACCCACAAGAAGGCAGCCCAGTTCATTCCCATGCTGGGAAGGGCCTCGAATGTAGCCCTTCCTACAAAGTTAATATTGTATTAACTCTTCTTACATGTAAAATGTAAGGAGAATCTGGAAACCCTCTATGTCCGTTTACTGCCTTCCCCTCTGCATTTATACTCTAGTTGTCATATGTACTACATTACTGTATGTTAAACACTCCACGCTAAAATGCTATAACTTTTGCTGTGATCTCGCTTCTGTTAAAGTTTTGTGATTTTAGGTACTAGTCTACCTAATAGTTTCTGGGACAAGAGTGAAAATCAAAGCCTAGTTTATAGCCTCAGTGGACTCCTTGTTTCTGAATCTGTCCATGTGTATTTATAAATCGCTTAGAAGCCTACAGGAAGCCTCTTTATTGGAACATCCAATTGCAGGCTTTCACTTAATAAACTCGGTTTATTCATCCTCTTTTAAAATTTAAATTGCAGTGAGCATCCAAGCCTCCTTCCTCTCATACAAACCAGTTCTTGTATTTCTTCATGCAAAATCAAATATTTATGGCATGCACTTTATTATAGCGTTTTGGCATCAAGCTGCCCATAAAATTAGAATTAATCTTGTGTGTGTCTCTGTGTGTGTGTTTTGCATTTCCTCCTGAGACTGTATCTATGCCCTTCCTGCTTTCCGGACCTGTTTTTCCTGAGGTGAAATTGTCTTCATGGGTGGTGCTTTTCACATCTGCACTTGTGCTTTCCAGAATGTTTACCTCTCTTCTTTTTACCTTCGTGTTTATGCTGTCAGTTGGTAGCTTTTGAGGACTGTTTTATATTCTTTGACTCGAGGTGTTTTCCTGACTCTGCTCCAAAGCCAATGAACCGCCCAGAAGTGCACTAACTGCTGCTGGGTAGTGGTGTGACTTCAGGTCAGTCACTCCATTCCTTTGAGGACCGATGCACATGGAGTGATCGGAGGTTCCCTCTGGTTCTAATATGCTATGATTCTAAGACTTAAACTGCACTTTCAGGGACACACAAACACTGCCCAGCAGGGGGTGGGGTTGGAGCTGCTATAGCCATAGTCTCACTTTTTCACACACACAGGCAAAAGCACACACAAGTACACACACACACACACACACACACACACACACACACACACACACACACACACAGCTCTCCTCTCTTGTTATCCTCTGACACTTCTGGTTTTGATTATCCTCAGTCTCAGAAGCTGCTCTATCTCCTGATTCTCACCCCGTGTCTGGCTGCCTGTTCCTTGCTCTGCAAACACCCTCAGTGTTTCTATTTGTGAATGTGGCTTTGACCCATTTCAGCTACCTGGCAGTCCACACAGCTCTGCACCTGGGTTTGTACTCTGCCCCTGCCTGCTGAGTTCACCAGAGTTTTACTCCTTCATCCCTTCCCCAGGCCTTTGCCTTCCAAATGGCCTCACCTGGGACGGGGGAACTTCCATTCTGCCATGTCCGAGGCCCTTTCCAGCATGGGCATGAACTGGGCTGCCTTCTTGTGGGTGACAGGGTTCCTGGGAAAAGGCCATGGGAAAAGTCGGAAATGTCTATGAAGTCAATACCGTGAAGAAGAGAGGTGGGACTGGCCCCAGGTGAGCTGATAACTTGGAGGAAGTTTATTTTCAGTATTCCCTTGTATCTCTTCCAGACACGTTCCCTTCCTTTGGTACCCCGCACTTCCAGTGCTTTCACACTGCTCCTTGATGCCTTAGGACCCACGAGCGGCTCCCTCACCTAGTTCTCAGAACTTCAAGTTCTAGATGATGGCCACGTTCAAGCCCTCGCTCTCGTCGGACTCACTTGTCCTGTGTTCACTCGGTCAGAGCCCTGTGTTCTACCAGCCAAACCAAGAAGCATTTGTGTCGAAGGCTGACAGTGGCGTGAAGAGTGTCCTTTTCTGGATAACATGACAGAACAGGAAATAAGGAATTGGAAGATCCTCTTTTAAACCAAGCTCTCCTGCTTCCTATCTATGTGAACTTGACCAAGTGACTTACCCTGTCTTGAGTCTCCGTTTCCTTTTCATTAAAATGAGAGAGAAAATATTTCTCATGGGGTTGTTACAGGATTTTTAGATAGAATGTATGCAAGCCCTCTTTGTAAGGACTGTGCAAGTATGAAGATGTTTACTTAGGGTTTAAAAATGTTCCTCGGCCTCACCCTATACATCACTAATTGTGAAAGAGGTCCGTTTATTTGGAAAAAGATAAATATAGAATAGTCCCTTTGCTGAAGTTGTTTCTTTAAAATTGTTTCCCCTGGAGTAAACAAGGGGGAAAAACGAACAAAAGATTAAGAGAGCATCCAGGTAAGATTTGGTGAGTGAAAGGTAACATTTTTGGACAGAAGATTCCATATCTACCTACCCATCTATTTTCTGGAGAAAGGACCCAGTATGTACTATTGATTGAACATCTACAATTGCTTTGCACTTTACATACATTACCTCTGCTTTTCAAAGAAACCCTTCAGAATCATAGAGAAGGGAACGGCTACTCAAGGAAGATGAGTATGTTTTATTAAGCCTGCATTGCTGCAGGGGGTAGAGACAAGCTCCACACTCAGCTCTGTCTGCCCCCAAAGCCTGTGTTCTTTTCACCAAACTGCCCTGATCTTACTTCCCCGAGGAAGCTCACTGATCCATCCATAGCACCTGGGGCACCTGGATCTCCTTCAAAATATGTTCAAAAAACAAAGAGCAGGCATATTTCAAAATAATTGGAAGTTCACTGGCCTGAAGGCCCATGGCTAGACCTGTTAGGACTGTACTGTGGCCTGGGCAGTCTCCCCAGAACAGGGTCCTCTGTGAAGCATCCAGTAGGGAATGCACTTTGTCAAGTCTGAGCCCATCCAAAGGTTGGCACCCAACATTATGAAGTGAGGGAGTCTAAAGGAGCAGCTCCATCATGACACTGTGTAATTATTTTGCATTAGTGTAATTCCTGCTTGAGTGCTGGTTAACCCACAGTACATGTCTGAAATGGAAGAAGCCCTTGTAGGTAAGCATAGACCTGAATGGGTAGTGTCTCAGCTGAGTGGCCTGGTCCAGGAGTCCCTAAAGTCACCACCTCTTCCTCCACTCATGTTCAATTTGAGTCTGAGTCCATACTGTTGATAGGAGAGGGCTCAGTGGTCCTCAAGGGTGGCTTTCCCTTGCATGTGGTCAGGTGCCAGCCTATCACCGGCACTAAGGCAATATTTGAAGATGGCCATGGTGGTGGTGAATGCTGGGAGCAGAGGGAGCAAATGAAGCGTCCACTAGCAAGGGAGCTTTATTTGAGTGTCTAGAATCCTGATTATACTTAAGCAGGATAAACAAATAGCCAAATTTCCCATTGGTTTGGGAATAAAGCCATCTCTGGAGTTTTCCGGGTTCTTCTGGGTTCTCCTCGGGTGGGAACTGGTATTGGGGCTATAATAGAAAGGCAAGGAAAGAGCTCCAAATGGAATTGCCCTGCACAGATTTCAAATTCCTAGGAGAATTTGCATTCATCTACTGATTTGAGTAACCAGCTCCAAGCTGATGCAAATGACATGCAGGCTTTTACTAGGAGGAAGAGGCTGGGGGAGGGGAGGAGCTTACAGACTTCTACTTTAGAAGGAGGCTCCTTCTATGAGACGCTGGCAGAGGGTAACTGTTCTAACTTCCGAGCTTGTGTGGAAAGGCATTCTACCTTATTTTGGTCAAGGTCTTGACTAAGGGCCATAGTGTGTTGAGGAAGTAAAGTGGAAATTTAGTTGATTAGACACAAAGGTTGAATATCCCTCAGCAATTGTCCTTGGGTGATTTTCCCACTTGGAATTCTATAGAATCAGAATGATAGAAATTGAGGGCAGGAAGGGCAGTGTATGTGGGTGGTGGGGAGGGTTTGGCAGGCAGGAAAGAGGGAAGGGAACTAACATGTATGTGCTAGAATTGTTACATGTTTTCTTCATTGAGTCATTTCAACTGTGCTTTCAGGAAAGTAATTCTCCAAGAAACCGAGGCCCAAGCCTACAGTGGGCTGTTGGAGGTAGTGGTTAGTCGGGGCTAGAACCCAATATGGCCACTGGTCCTCCTATTGTTCTGTACGAAGATAGATCTCCACTGGAAAGCGAAGACTCTTAGCTAGGTCACGGGTACTTTCCCCTTTTCTAAAGGAAGCAGAAGTCCAGAGTGAGCAAGATGGTCAGGAGTGTGTCATGCTGGACCTCTCGGTGTCCCAAAGGGCCACACATGTAGGGCTTTAGGTCATGGCTCCCGCAAAAGTGACATTCCAATTTCCTAGTCCCCAAATTGAACAAAAATCACATTGTTTTGTGTACATGTGAGCCAAGCCAGGACTTCTTCAACATGAAGGCAAAAGCAAAAATCAAGGAACCTTGCAAACCAATTTTAAATAGAACGAAGCCGACATATTTCCTAAAGCCATTGAACTAAAGCAAAGCCAGCTTAAACTATTCTCGGTGAACCTGAATCAACCCAATATTTCCCTTGGGTTGAGTCCATTGCCGAGGGCTCAGGTGCTCTCTGAGGCTGAGATTTGCCCCAGGAGGACACCGGGCAGGGGGCCCTGGCTCAGGCAGCTATGGGGTGCGGGAGAGCTCAGGTAGCCTTCACCTGGCGGGGCTTCTGACTCTTCATCTGTAATGTGATGGGTTGCACTCTTTCCACACTGTTTGAACTAGAACAAAATAAAACAGAAGCAAACTTTTTTTTTAGAAGGTAGCTCTGGGTGCAGCAGCTGTTTGTGGCTCCGTAGATCCAGAGTAAAGTATAAAAATAATAAACGGTAATATTTACTGTGCCCTGTACTTTTCTAAGCCCTTTCTCTGTAATAACTCACTAATCCTCACAGCCATCCTTCTGAAGTAGGAACTATTATTATATCCTAATTTTACGTTGAAGGAAGCACAGAGAGGTTAAGTATATTGCCTGAGGTCATACAGTTGGTGAGGGAGTGCGGATTCGGATCCAGGCATTCTGACTAGGACTGCACCGGTTTAACCACTCTGCTCTGTCACTCTCTTAGGCCCGCGGGCCAACCAGGTGTGTCAGACCCCCAGTCCATGTAAGAGACACGAAATCAGAATGCAATAAATCAGAAACTTAGCACCAATGAACTCAGGTCTCTATCGGGGATTTTTGTTTTTGCTCTAGGTAGTTAGACAGACATGAGCAGAGCAAGGACAATGGGCCAGTTTCAGAGGGTCATCAGCGTGGAAAGCCCCGGTGCCTGGCAACGGACAATCAGTTGTAGGGTGGGACCTCGCCCTCCGGGTGACTTTTCCTCCCCTATAACTGGTCTTGCGGTTTAGACCCCCTGACCTTTCCTCCTTAGAGATAACATCTAGGCCTCGGTTGTATTTCAGCTCCAGGCCCAGGGAAGCAACAAAAGCAGCCTCAGGACCAGCAGCATTATAATGACCCCCTGCCCTAGCGCCGGGCAATCCATCAGTGGAGACCACAACCCTGAAAGGACACACCTGGAGAGCTACTGAATATGCTAGTCAGATCTTTCCTTGGGACCTCCCCTAAAATCTCTGTCCTGTCCTTAAAACCCTTAGGATGGAGGACCCAGTGCGCTCTCCCTCCAGGGAGCACACCCGAGCCTTTCTTTTTCCCTTCTTCGTCCCATCCCAGGCCCATTACCATTGGCTTCCTCACTCCCAAGCTCCAAGGGCCCTTTCTTTACCCCTATAACTTGTTCCCTAAGCCCATTTCTTCTAGGAATTACTTTTTCTACCTCTTCGATTTACCCAATAAAAGTTCTGTTACAGTTTGGGTCTTGGCTCTGAATTCTTTCCTAGCCAGAACCCAAGTACTGAGGTTGCTGAACCCAGGTTTGGTCTGACCCCACCAGTCAGACATCCAGTGCCATTCCTGCTGGCTGCCTATAACAATGTGACCAGCAAAATAAAAGGTGGACTTTGAAGCCCAAATAGGCAGAACCCTCAGTTGGAGAAAACCAACATCGTTGCTGGTACTGCCCTATCTCTGATGAGAGCTTTGCTCCTGACACATCAGGTCACACCCTGACGTTGTAGGCGATTGCTCCAGCCCTGAAGCCCACTGTCTAAAAATGTTGCTTTGCCCATAGTTGCAATAGTCTGACATTCTGAAGTCAAATTATTCAGCATGTAGTGCTGTTTATCAGAAATAAGCGATTAATTTTATTATTTAACTAGGGGCCCAGTGCATGAATTTGTGCACCTTGAAAGGAACTGTGGGCTGTGGTGGGCACAGGGGTGGGTTTCGGCCCATCCTCCGTACCTCCCCCCAGACCCTCCCACCATGGCCTCTCCCCTTCATCCCGTCTGCTCCCGCAGCCCCCGCTGCCATGCACTGATGGCGCCAGCCCCGCTAGCACCCACTGATGGCGCAGAGCAATTGGGGCTGGTACGGGCAGTGGGTGTGAGTGGGGCCAGCGCTTTCAGTGGGTGTGAGCGGTGGCTGCTACCCCAATTGCCCCTCAGGAGCAGGGGGAGGTGGAGAAGCCCTCAGGGGCAATTGGGGCCAGCAGCTGCCACTCGCACCTGCTGATGGTGCCAAGCGATCGGGACCTGTGCCGGGTGTTGGCAGCAGGTGCGAGTGGGGCCAGCGCTGGCAGCAGGTGCGAATGCCAGGCAGGAGCAAAGAATTTTCAGTAATGACCAGAGGCTTGCCACGATGACAGCTACCGGCACCCTGCCTTAGTCTGGCACCCCCATTCACCTGCTCCACCATCCCGCCGCAGCTGATGCCCACCATGTTCCACGCTCTGCTGCCTGCTGCCCACACTCACCATGTTCTGCGCACGCCCCCTGGTGGTCAGCACACATCATAGTGACTGGTTGTTCGGTTGTTCTGCCATTCAGTCTATTTGCATATTAGCCTTTTATTATATAGGATTATATAGGATTGTAAAACCCAAGAGGCTATCTACTTCAGAAATTCACTAAAGGAAAGGGAATATGAACTATAGAATAGTGAAAAGTGTTTTTTCCCAACACGACAGACATAAGAAATAATGTTAAAACACAGTTTTGAAGATGGTTTTATTATAGTAGACATATATTTATCTTAAAAAATTTTTTTTATTGATTTCAGAGATGAAGGGAGAGGGAGAGAGAGATATAGAAACATCAATGATGAGAGAAAGTCATTGAACAGCTG
Organism: Eptesicus fuscus; assembly: GCF_027574615.1. Taxonomy (NCBI): domain Eukaryota; kingdom Metazoa; phylum Chordata; class Mammalia; order Chiroptera; family Vespertilionidae; genus Eptesicus; species Eptesicus fuscus. The sequence continues at coordinate 84,274,976 of NC_072479.1, forward strand.
CCTCCTGGACACCTCCTACTGGGGATCGAGAAATCCAGGTATGTGCCCTGACCGGGAATCAAACTGGGATCTCCTGGTTCATAGGTCGATGCTCAACCACTGAGCACACAAACGAGACAAATATCTTTAACACCTACCAGTTCTGAATGGAAAGAGAACTGTCTTTCAAGATAGTTTCAGACAAAGTAAAAATATGAAGATATGTTCAGTGCATATAATAAAATTTCTTATTTTCTACATAAAAGAGATGCACTTTTCCCAGTCTGTGGCTTGTCTTTCCATTTTCGTAATGGTATTAGTTGAAGAGCAATTTTTAATTTTGATGAAGTCCAATTTTTTTTTTCTTTTGTGGGTTGTGTTTTTGGTGTCATATCTAAGAAATTTTGTGTAACCTAAGGCCACAGAGATTCTCGTTGACTTCACTTCTTCATCCGACATATCCATTAAGATGCACTTGTGCCAGGCTCCTCCCCTCTGAGAGCTCGAGGGGACAGAGGCATGAGCAATCCATTGAAGGCAGGCATTTGTTGCTTTTACAGAAGCACTTGCAGTTGAGACACCAAGGGGCGTGCGTGGTGCTGCCAGGGCCCCTGGAGGAAGCAAAGGTTGGCTCAGGTGGTCTGACATGGGATCTCATGGCCAAAACTCTGGTTGAAGGGAAAGTCACAGAGACCCTCAGAGGCCGGCAGAAGTGTTGCTAAGAGGGTTTGGGGAGCAAGAGAATAGTCTTCTACTGCCTTGAATGAGATTAGGCAGAATTTACTTGATTTTTGCTAGCAGAGATCCACCTCTCCAATATAGCAGGGCTGAGATCCTTAATTTACAAAAAGAAGAAGAAATCTGTAAGCACTGACAGTGAGGACACTGTCCCCAGATTGTCCCCATTGAATGTCAACATCTCAGGCAGCTGGGATGAAAGAGCTGCTCATCTATTCTGTTGTCTTTTGGAAAGACAAGAATGGCATCGTCCGCTTTCTATCTCCGTCCAGTGACCAAGGCTGGCCTTTCTAGGAGAGGCATTGACGCCAGGAACTTGCACTTCCTCCCGCCAGGATGGTGACAGTGAGGCAGCTGCTAGGAGCACCAGTCTGAAGGTCTAGTTCAAGAACAGCGGTTCTTTCACTTGGCAAAGAGGCTTTTGATCATGAAATTTATTCCTGTTTCTGCCTTAATAGGAAAACAAGCAAACTTCTCCCAGAACAGGATTGGCCCCTGGAATTATTCTTGGAGGAACTGGCAAAGAAATACAGCAAAGAGAGAGGCTAGGTCAGTTTTGCATTAGGGTCAGAATTTCAGGACTCGACGGGAGAGCACTGGACTCCTGCTACTCAAAGTGTGGTCTGAGGGCCAGCAGCATTACATCATCGGGGGACTTGTTAGAAATGTGACTCCCAAGCTTCACTCTGAGCAGGCGAAGAGCAGATCTTCTGCCTGTATTTCTCAGGATGGTGATATTACTGGCATCACCTGCTTTGCATCAGGAGCCTTAGCAGATCTGCAAGCACCTTTCAGGTTTGAGAAGCACGGGTCTAGCCGAGTGGTTCTGCAGTCCCTGCAAATGCCCTGGCTACGCGGTCACCTGGGCTCCACTTAGTGATTCCAGGAACAGCCAGCCAAGGTCAGTCAGCAGATGAGAATGATCCTTTTTTCTTTTCAGGTTAGGCTGGCTAGGCAGCTACATGGACATAAACGAATAAATTGCTATGCTCTAATTTGTAAGGGCAGGTCAGCTGTAGAGTCGCCCTTTAAAACAGCTCATTTTTATAGCAAAAGCATTGTTTAAAGGGTTTGAAGGAAGCAAGAAGAGGACTCTGGCATGTGATTCTGTGTCCATTTAGCCTCAGTCCACAGTATATCTAGTATTAGGAGAACGCAGCGTTATTGTGTGTACCATTCATGCAAATTAGTTCTCATCAATTATTCTGCGTCCTGTTTAAATGGCCACATAGCGCTTTTCGGACCAAGATGAACAAATTGATGCTAGCAGTGGTTCCCACAATTCAATGTGTATCAGACTCACCCGGAGAGCTTGTTAAAGCAGGTTGCTAAGCCCCACCAAGTTTTTGGTTCAGTTTGTCAACATCTCAGGCAGTTGGGAACTGATATTTTGCATTTCTAGCAATTCCAAGGTGATGCTAATGCTAGGTTATAGGAAGAGTAGCTTCCGATGCATTCTTAGCACCACAGGAAACACCTAGACCCTTCTTATTTGATGCTGTGCTCTGACAATACAGCAGATAGGACAAATTCCAGCCATCAGTCCAAGGTCAAGGGGGTCAGAGTACCTGGGACAACTTACATACAGAAATAACCTAACATTCTCTGAGACCGTTGATGTCAAACTTCTGCTTCCCACACCTACATCCGAGTTGCTAACAAAGCATAATTTGCTTCATTTTCTTTTTTTAAAAATTTATCTTTATTGTTGAAAGTATTACAGATGTCCCTCTATTTCCCCCATTGACCCTTCTACCCAGCATCCCTCCCCTTCCCCAGGTCTTTACCACACTTGCTTAATTTTTCATTCTTCTCTTAGTTTCTACCCACCACCGATGGCAAACGTAGTTCTGCTCGTTTGCTGTTGCAATCCTAAGTGTCTATTAGTTGGCAGGTGGCTCCATGGGTCAGTGCTGCTGAGACGTTCTGCGCATGGGGCCGGCTCTGAGCTGAATGATGACTATGGTCCAGTGTATACGTAGGAGCTCGACTCACATGTATGCCCTCATCAGCTGTAGGCTCACACCCATGACTTCAGGAGGATTAGGAAGGCATTATATTGTGAAGAGACCTGAGGCTCTTTACTCTTGGAATTCCCTGGGTCGTCAGTGAACCGGTAAGTCTTTGGCACGGCACAGGACCCGAGCATCTCGGATCGAGGTTCCTTCTGGCAAATATCTGCACCTGTGGCAGCTGCTCAGCTCTAAACGGTCTGCTATGACCTTTCCGGGCTGCCTGTCTGAAGACCGCCTGCAGACGGCTCTGTGACAGAGGCTTTCTGCCAGAGAAAAACCATGCACTTTATCCCATAATTGAGTGGAGACAGGATTTACCTCATCGGAGCACCTTGCCTCTCTGACTCCATTTCATCTTATTAAAACAGACACTTGGGACCTTTTTTTTTTTTTAAATAAAAAATTTATTGAGATGATGCAATTATAGGCTTTTCTTTAAAAATTATTTGCAACTCACTGGCCCTGAGAAAAGGCATTTTTTTCTTTTTTTTTTTCTTTTTGTTACATTCATTTGATTCAGTCCCTTATAAACCCCACACCTCATAAACAACAAGAGAATAGAAATTAAACAAACCAAAAAAAAAAAAAAAGAGAGAGAGAAAAAGAAATTCTAGATTCGTTTGGGTTTGCAGGTGGTTGCAGTCACAAAGAGGAACCTTCAAGAATGTTCACTTGGCGTGTGTGAAAGATCCAGGGAGTTTGGAGCTGTTAGTGTTGATGCAGGTGGGGCCAAGAGTATCAGGTTAGTCTTGGGCGTTTTAGACAGGCAGGGACCATTGTGTCCCCTCCCACCCCTGCTCTGGCTTCCTCGTGTCACTCCCTTCATTCCAGGCTTCTGCCCAGAGAGGAGCAGGCTGAGCGGGTGAAAACTAACTAGCACCGAATGGAATGCCTGGGCGAAGAAAACCGCCCTTTGTTCTTTGTGTTTTCCCAGACCTTTTATCTTCAGCTTCCTGGGTGGGAATGGGTCAAATGGGGGTATGATCGGGCTGGATCCCAAACCTAACTCCGTCCCTGGCATGCTGTCTGCTCCTAGGGCAGGTCCTAGTACCTCTCTAATACTCAGGTCTCCCTTCTGCAAAAGGGAGTTAATATTTCAAAAATGTTTTCAGAGTTGGAGCCTAGGCAGGGAAAGGTGGAAATGGTGCTGACTTAGTCATTCAGGTAAGTCTTGCCATAGCCTCTAAGTGTCAGCTAACTGTATATCCTCAGTGTCAGGAGACAATGGATCAGAGGTTCCAAAGATACTGTTGAAAGAAGCACATCCTACGTTTGTTATTCCTCTTTTCCCGTGAGACCTCCCTTCCCCCAAGATCTGGACCATCGGTGATACTGCCTTAGGCCAGACCAAGTTGCCTTGGTACCAAAAAGATCGTAGAGATCATGTTACTTCCACACAGCCAGTCCATCCCATCGCCACTGCTACCTTCTGATGGAGAGGAGGCAACCTGGCTAACTCAAAGTGCAGGGAGGAGATGCTCGAGAATTTCAAGATACAAGTGAGCATGCCTATTCCGTACACAGCTAGAGAAAGCTCCCCTCCCCCTAGGCCAGTGGTTGGCAAACTCATTAGTCAACAGAGCCAAATATCAACAGTACAACGACTGAAATTTCTTTTGAGAGCCAAATTTTTTAAACTTAAACTTCTTCTAACGCCACTTCTTCAAAATAGACTCTCCCAGGCTGTGGTATTTTGTGGAAGAGCCACACTCAAGGGGCCCAAGAGTCGCATGTGGCTCAAGAGCCGCAGTTTGCCGACCACGGCCCTAGGCGATCTTCCTCTGTATTTTCCTTTCCCCAGTTCTGATCTTGCAAGCCAAGAATCCCCACGATGGCTGCAGGGAAAGGCCAACTGTTTAGGTCACAGATGTGCTTTTAACTTGGTCCCAGGTGAAATTTTCACCTCCCTTGGTATGTAGTGTTGAAGTGAGACATGTCATGCTGGATGGATCCTGCAGGTAGAAAGCAGGTCCTCGGAGGGCGAGATCGTGCCTGATTCACTGTTGAGTCCCTCACGGGTCTGACAGGTGCTTCATGAAGGTTGGCTAAGTTCAATCTGAAACCTGTGAGGTCTGCAGTGTGTGAGCACTGTACCCCTGGTGTCAGCATCGCCCAGGTGTTCTCTCAAAGAACACATGGGAAGGTCTTTGATGTTAAGGGAAATCAATAGGAAATCATTATTGGTAATAAATACCTGGATGGGAAATCAAGACTATACTGGAATTAGCACCTTCTATGTTTTCTTTAAGTGGCTGAAGGTGTCATCCTGTCTTTACATTTTCATAGAGAATATTGCTCTAAATACAGAGAAATCCTTGGGGCCAAAGGAAATTTTCCTCCATAATTCAACCATAAGATTCTTGGACTGGAAAGTAGCCCGAGTTGCACCACCTGGGTCAGGTGGACGGAATGACGTGTCCTCATGATTTCATAACCACATCAAGGGCCCCAGTGAAAACCCAGCCTGTCTCTCCAGCCCTAAACGCAGTGGCTTTCACAGCACGCCGGGTATTTGGCTTCATCTCCCCCTCGCAGATACATCAGTCATCTCAGAGGCTGGTGTGCGGCTGCACACTCCTCAGAGACATCTGTGGCCTGCTGGGACCCAGCTGCACTGCACCATCCACGCCGATTCAGTCCAGACCCTCCCCGGAGGGAGCCGCTAGCCTCCCACAGATGGTCTCTGACCTCATCACAAGCCCGATATTCTGGAAGTTAGAGAGGGGGAGGAGGGGGAGTGTGTGACATGTGAGCTGGCTGGCCACCTCCGTGTGTCTACATATGGTCTGATATGAGGCAGGAACAGAGCAAGAACGAAGAGCCCCGATCAGCTCAAGTCCACGGTCCTGAAACCATAGTCAATCTATTGTGCCCCTCGCCCCCGCTGGTGTCGTTGTCAGTAGGCTGGGGAAGGACTGTGTCTAAAGGCTGGAGAAGAGGCGGGGGTCTGGCAGCCTCACCTGGGACCCGCTGCTGACCATCCCCTACGGACCCTGGGGGAGCTGAGGGAAACGAGAAGGGGGTGCTTTGTAAGGCAGGTCCAATCTTTCGAATGAAAACACACTGTACTCCTCATATTGGATTCTGAACCTGTATTGGAAGAGTGAACTTAGACGGCTAGAAAAGGAAAGCAAATCTAAACAGCTCTCTAAAAATGTTATCATCGAAAGTACGAAGGGGTGGCGCTATCCTCACTTTCCAAGATACAATCGATCTTATTTTGAGGGGAAAAAGAGCCACGGATGGGCCCATTCTGCAGCACAGCTGTGTAAGAAGGACAGAAGGAAACAGCCATGTATCTGAGGGATTTGCTGTCTGCCCAGGCTGGGCAAACACCGGTAGCAACCGAGACTGCACACTCCAGGGTGCTCCCCTCTCCAATGCCCTGTGCTCTATGGGGACCGGGAAACTTAAAAAAAAAAAAAAAAAAGCCTAGAAATCATTAAAAAAAAAAAAAAAGTTAGGTGAGGGCATGGAACTCTGTAGCCTGCCTCTCTGGCCTCTGTAGCCTGCTTGGGGATAAGGGGGTCCCACCTCAGAGCTCTCACTCTGTTTCTGAACCCTCAGGCCTGTGTGCTCTTTGCGGGCTTTCCACCGTGATCCCAGGTGCTGGGGCTTCCAAATAACCCGCGGCCGTCCACCTGGAGCCGAGGCTGTAGAACCCTGAGCTGCGTGGCTCTCACGCTGTGTCTGCAGGATGGACACTCGTTTCCCTGGAGCACAGCCGCCTCTCATGTGTTTGGGGCTCCCTCGGACGGTGGCCAAGTGCAGGGATTGAGGGTCTGATTTAGCGGTGTCGGCCCCAAAGCACCCAGGCCACCAATTCTATTTAGGTGCCAATTGCTACCCAGATTCTCCAAGAGGCTGAACTCCAAGGGGGCGGGAGGGGGTGGGGTGGGGAGAAGGCAGGGAAGGAGAGAGAGCAGGAGAGAGAAAAAGAGACCTCTCCTTTTTCACTTTATCTTTCTTAAAAGCATCCTTTTTCCCCTGCACCCCTCCCCCCCACCCCACCCGCCCCCCAAGATCCAACAGCAACAGGAACAGACCTGATCCATGTGGCGGGGGAAAGAAGAGCTGGACCCTTTTGCAAGTTTTCTCTTTCCTGACGAGCTGGGTTTGCCACTCTTTGTGAGAATTGCAAAAAATATATATATATAATAGATATAATATTTCCATAGGAAAACAAGCTCATGTCTTCCCCTAGGTGACTGATGAAAGTCAAACTGCATGGTCATAAAAAAATAAAAAACAAAAATACCGTGAAACTGACAACAGGTGGAAGGGCGAGGGTGAGGAATTACAGATGGACAGATTCCGAACGAGGGGGGAACGTGAACGCGGGTCCCGGGCTAGTGCCGCCGGCCGGAATTCCAGCCCTGCCTTTGCTGGGTGGTTTGTCTAAGGTGCTCTGGGTCCCTCCTGGTATGCAAGAGCAGTGTCACTCCCGTCGCGGGGCCTCGTCCCCTCCTACTCTCTGCAGCCCCCTGCTCCGCCTCCGGCAGTCCGGGGGCAGCGGCGCCCTGGGCCGCGGCCGCTGAGACGGGGCTGGTGCCTTCAGCATTCATCTTCCTGGTATATCTGTTCATCCAGCTCCTGGGACTCGAGGTGCTCCAGACGGTCTGTCCGGCCGCTCATGATTTCATCTGGGGTTTTCATAAACCTTTGGGAGAGGACATGGAGGAGTTTAGAGATTACATTTTGCTCAAGTTGTCTTCACCCTGAACTTGACACGAAAGAGAAAGGCCCTATCACCTCATATAGCTGGAGAGCTACTGAAGCCAGCTGTTAACGGTAACTTAGCGTCCGTTAGAAAAAGGCGTCCCTTGCCCTGACTGCCTGAAAAATGGTGAAATAACGATAAAAAGAGGCCAGGACGAGGGCAGGTGGACAGCGCCCACTGGAGCTGTGCAGTGCCTCCCACATGACCTTGTGAGGGAACCCTGGTACAGCTCACCCATCTGTGTTCCTTATTTTTAGAGTTACATTTTACAAGGGCCCACGAGAGCTGTAGATCCCCTTCCATACCAAACTGTGAGTCCAGGGAACGGTATTTGAAACTTGATTTTAACTCAAAGGATACAATTAAATGCTGAATGGAAAATTCTGATAATAGGGCCAGTTAGTAGTGGTGCTTTAGAAAATCAGAAAGGCAAAAAAGAAAATCGTTTTCAATGTTAACACAAACACATCCAAAACGTTAGCAACAAATCCTCTTTAGTCTATCTTCCTTAGCAGCCAGGCACAGACTGCAAACCTCATCCTGTTCACTGGGTTCCCTCGGAAAGAACTTCGGTGACGTTTCGGCCACGATTTCATGGTTCTGGGAGGCAACCTAGATGCAAATGCTCTGCCCTACTGTGGGAGTGCCCTTTCCTCAGCCCCACTGTGTGCTGGCACGCCTTTCCCCTCCCCTCTATTCTGGCCTGCACCAGATGAACTGTCTTCACACACACATTTTCTCTCACTCCTCCATGTCCAAAGCCTACGATGGCCACTTATCAAGTCAAGGACCCAGTCTCCGGCCTGCCCACTGGGGCCCTTTGTCATCACACCCAGGAAACTCGATTTCCACTGTAAATCCTCCATCCTTGCCTGGCCAGTCTTCTTCCTTATATAGTCACTAGAGGCCCAATGCATGACGATTCGTGCAAGAATAGGCCTTCCTCCCCCTGGCTGCCAGCACCACCTTCGCTCCGGCCCGAAGCCACCTTTCCGCCTTCACTCCGACCAGAGCCGCCTTCAGCCTCTTGCCTTGTTGCGTCAATTTGCATATTCCCTCCTTATTGGCTGTGGGCGCCGCCATCTTTGTCATGGAGCTATGGTCAATTTGCATATTCCTTCTTTATTAGATAGGATGGCTCATGCCAGCTTCCCAACCTCCAGCTTGGCCTCTATTCGGAACCCTCTCTACCCCTGTCACTGTCTGAGCCCTACTCATCCTTTGAGCTCCGCCTCATCATCCAAGAGCTGCTAATGGGACCCATCTATGCCGAAGCCTTCCTCCCTCCTCTCCCATACTTCCTGTACCGAGTACCCATAATGTGATATGTCACCTGATTATACCCTGGATTTCATACCAAGAAGCCTTCGTTTTGTGGCAAGTGTGGCTTGCAGCACTCATTTTCTCAAAAATGACTAATCTGCCCGCTAATAGCACGATTCTTCCCTTTTCACCTTGTTGAAAATCACTATTGGAAACCTAGGAACCTTCCAGCTACCACTGCTTTTCTTTTCTGCCATATTACGGAGGCAGCACGATCTGTAGCGTCTGGTCTGCAGTCTGTCTTCTACCTTTCCTCTCCTCGCTAACGCTTCCCCCTCAACACCTGAAGTCACTAACGATGCCCTCCAGGCCATGCCCATCAATACGCTATGTATGGCCTTCAAACCACCCTTTTCTCCTTTTGACTGCTTTTCCACATTAGCCTTCTGATATTCCAAGCTAGGCTTGTCACGAAATACTTATTGAAAGCCTCCATGAGGTGTACAACAGAATTATACCAAATGTAATCCTCTACCTCCTAGGAGCCTATGACCTCGTTGTGGGGAGAAGGACTTCACTATTAAAAGTGCAGATCATGCTCTCTAGCCGGTCTGGCTCAATGGATAGAGCTCTGGCCCACGGACTGAAGGGTCCTGGGTTTGATTTCGGTCCAGGGCACGTACCTTGGTTGCAGGTTCCCTGGCCCTGGTTGGGGGGAGGGGGGGCGGTGTGCAGGAGGCAACCAACCGATGTGTCTCTCTCACATGGATGTTTCTCTCTGTCTCTCCCTCTCCCTTCCACTTTCTCCAAAAATCAATGGAAAAATATCCTTGGGTGAGGGTTGACAACAACAACAACAATGCAGATCACGAAGTGGTTTAGGGTCAAGAAATGACAGAATAAGATATCTGAGTGTTTGAGCAGTTGAAGAAGGCCTCGTAAAGGCAGCCAACTGGAGGTGGGCCTCGAGGGTGTACATGTTAAAAAGCAAAACTCAAAGGGGTATATGTTTCTGACAGGGAATTGCATCTGTGTTGCAGGGCGGCTGGCAGAGTATATAATGAGTTTGGGAGGCAGGAGAGTAGACCAGAGGTGGACAGAGAATGTTGAATTACTCTGGGAGTGAATCTGAAGTCTAGCTATCAGTCTCCATTGCTCCGGAAGCAATAATAAGGCTGTTGCCTTTCTCGAATCTTCCACATCTCAAGAGAGTGCCTGTCATTGGATAGACTCCAACCTGGAACCTGCTCGTAAGAAATCTTGGGACATGCGGTGCCTGCAGCACAGAAAGGAGCCAGGGGACCACTCAGCACCACCACTGGCTCAGGCACAGGAGAGTCCCGGGTAACGGCGGTGTCAAGGCCGGCTGCTTCACACAATGGCGATGCCAGTGACGAGAAGCAAGGGGGGAGGGGGAGATTGCTAGCATGTGAAGGTCTGTCTTGAATGTTGCATGTCCAAGACACTAATGTTAAATTTAAATGGACATGTCCTATAAGAAGTCTTTGGAAACTCAGATTTGAAACTTCAGGGAGATTTTAAAGCTGGGTACAAAGATTTAAGAGTCTAACCATTGAGGTGATGATTCAAGCTGTGTAATGGGATCAACTCATTCAGGAAAAAAGCATGTCAAGTGGGAGGAATATAGCCATGGACCAAGTGTAGAAAGAACGGAGGGAAGCGTCAGCACAGCCAGCGAAAGGGGGGCTCTTTTTTACTCCATTTCCTTCGGGGTCCGTCCCCTGAGCGGCCTTTTCCACTTGTTTTTAACATCTCAACTGTTTTTACTGCCCCTTCCTAACACTAAAGCCCGGGTTCTCTGCTCTTTCCAGTGAGCTCACCTGCACACAGACAGGTCATTTTTCACCTGCTTATAAACAACTCCACACCCACGCCTCGAGTCCCACCTCCAAGTCTTTTCTGCCCCACCTGCCAACACGCATGGCCGCAGGCTGCTTGCTGATCCCACGCTCTCCCGACTTTCCCTGGGTCTCACATGGCAGTCACCACCCATGACCACCAGCGTTCTCCTTCTCCTGACTGGTCCCTTAGGTCCCTTCTTCCTCTTCTAACTCCTCTTTTCTTACATGGCACTCGGAATCGCAATCTAAGTGGTGGTTCCCATGGTGGAACTCAGTGTGAGGAATTCTGGGAAGAGGAATGTCTACAGCAAAAGCATTCAGACTTCTGTTACAGTGCATTATAGCAAATATATTGTATCACACGCACACACACACCCCTGAAAAAAATTTCATAAATGAGCGGTCCTTCTGAATTTCATGGGACACATTCTGATATTTTCAACTCTATCCTACACTAATCAATTCTGTTTTATTTCATAAAAAAAAAAAACACACAAAAAGTTATGATGGACTCATTACATCTATTTCACGACCCACTCACAGGTCCCGACTGCAGTTGGACAAACACTGATTCAGGAACCAGCGTACAGGGTTGGGGCCTGGAAGTCCAGGTTCAATTCCTGGTGTTGCCACTGACAGCGCCACTCCGGCTGCTCCCTGACCTACACCGGATGCTAATGGCAGGTGATACTATTGGATCATGGCATTGTTTTACAGGGGAGCCAGACTGTGTTCACTTAGTCTTGGTTTAACTATAGGACCGACATGAATTAAAAAAAAACAAACCTGATTTTTTCTTAAATTCTAACAAACCAGCACCTGGTTTCCGACTCGTAGCCCCGGTGGCTTTGAGTGTCGGATAGGCAGGTAGAGATCTTAACAGGCTCCCTCCTCCCTCTTATTTAAAGAAAGCAATATCCTCCCCAAAGAAGGAAAGGAGAAAAAGGAAGTGCTACCTGAACAAAAGCCTTTGTCCGGGCTCCTTCCTGATAATGTTTAGTTTGTAGTAGTGGCGCAGGGCTCTGGACATTTTCTCATAGGTCATGTTTGTTCTGTTCTGTTTGTTCAAAGGAGGAAGAGAGAAAAAAAAAAGCACAAAGACACAATGAAATGAACCTCAGAAAAGGCGCTGGGGGAGCTGTTAAAATAAAAGTTCTTCAGCGGCTCCCGTGGCCCTGGAGATGGGGAAGGTACCTGCTCATCGCGGCCACCCAGGCCCACTGGTTCCCACCCCTCCGCTTTTACCTCCGCAGCCGCCCAGACTTCTCCCAGTGAATCACCCCTTGTCAGAAGTCCCGGAGGGGGAGGGAGTGCTGGCCAATGCGGCACAGCCCTCGGCAGCCTCCCTTACTTCCTTTCCCAAGCCTGCGCTCTGCTGTGCCCCAGGAATTTCCTGCAGGGTCCCACTATCTGTGGGCCATCCTTCACCTTCTGACCCACAGAGAAGTGCTTTCTTCTTTTTTGTTGCAGTGACCTTTCTCAAACTGTGTTTCTGGTTTGTCACTTTAAGGAAGAGATATTTTGTTGCTTAAAATTCCTGTTGTGGAAGCAAGAATACAGAGGTTCACAGCGCTGGGACTAGGGCACCATGTGGGAGGGGCAGAGGGATTTTTCCCAGCGACTCGCGCATGGAAGTGTCTGGCAGTGGGCGCTGCCGTGTGCGGTCATGGCTGGCACAGGTCCTCCAAGGCTGCAGCCAGGGCAGAGCTCGCTGGGCTGGGCCCCCTTGCCCCCTCTCACTTGGCTGAGCTGGCACTGTGCCACGATGCCACCCACTTGTCTGTGGTCAGACCTGGATCTTGGTTACTTGATTTTTTTAAAAGTAGGAATACAGATTTACTTATTTAGGTTTTTGTTGGAGTTTTTTTTTTTGGGGGGGGGGGGGTTGGAGGAGGTGCTCTTTGCTCTATTTACTTTATTTTGTTGTGGTAAGAATGCTTAACATGAGATCTACCCTTTTAACAAATTTTTAGTGCATAATGCACTGGTGTTAACGTGTTGTACAGCAGATGCCTGGAAGTTACTCAATTTACTTAAAGGAAACTTCATGCCCATTGACTAGTGACTCCTCATTTTCCCCTCCCCCAACCCCTGGCCACACCATTCCATTCTTTGATTCAATGAACTGTTTATTTTAGGCACTTCATAGAAGTGGGATCAGGCAGTATTTGTCTTTCTCTGACTTGCACTTATTACACTTAGCATAATGTCCTCAAGGTCTGTCCGTGTGGCCGCATACGGAAGAACTTCCCTCTTTTTTAAGGCTGAATGATCTTCTCTTGCACGCACAGACCACAGTTCCTTCATCCACTCATTCATGGATGTACATTTGGGTTGTTTTACCTGCTTGTTACGTCTACGCACTTGAACAGTTTTCCTAACTCTAGAAGGCTTTATCTTTTAGATTCCACCCCCTCTTCCTAGTGTGGGAACTTGAGGGGCAGTCCTACTTCTTGCCCTGTCTGCTTTGAAAGGGGGATGTCTTAGAGCCAGAATGTCAGTATTTTCCGTGGGAAAGGGGCTTTCGGGAACATGGGAGTTTCTGACTGAGCGGAACAGAAGCCACGCTTCAGAAGGCTCCCTCGTGCGTCAGAGCCCCACGCGCTTCCCCGTTACCGGTTCCTAATGACACAGGTGACAGGGCCAGGTCAAGGGGGCGGGGGAGGGTTTCTCAGCCCTCGGCCCGGAGGCCAGGATATGCTGAGCTCACTGGCACCTGGCCCGCGCCACACCGGAAAGGGGCATCTTTAATGATCTCCTTCCCTTTGCGACCGTCTCATTGTTTGCCCAGTAAGGAAGAAACGAAGCAATTACGGGCAGCCTTAGGAAGCAGAAGACAGACAATTATCCCCCAACCCCGGGAGAAAGGCTTTGTTTTGGCGCCAGTTTGCAGAGCAGATATCTGGTGCCCTTTTACCTTATGGTTTCCCCACAGTCGAGCCAGTCCGTTGGGATCCACTATCCGGAATATTTTGGATTCTTTGTCCTCCCATCGGATGAAGTTTTCGTACCGGCTGTCAGAAAGCAACTGATAGACGTAATCCCAAAGCAGTCTACAGTCTGCCGAGGAAAAGGGCAAGAAAACGCTGTTGAAAATGTTTCTTGTCGAGACCAAGAACGAGAATCAGAAAATAGTCGAGAAACTACTTTGGCCTACTTTGGATGGACGGCCTAACCTTGCATCTGACAGGGAGACCTGTGCCTCGAGGGACATGGGGATGGTGTTGGAGAGGGTGACCTCTGTCCTGTGCGGCCTGAGACCATCCACTCCAACTGCCTCCTTCCAAGAGGGGGACACAGTGGCCGGGAGGGGAGAGAGGAAGCGACTTGTCCACCGCCATGACCCATGACCTGAATTTGAGCAGAGCCCACAGGAGAGAGAGAACCAGCTCGAACTGCAAATGCATTGGCCCTGGAAGTGCAATGAAAAGCGGGCAATGCAGGGTGGCAGGCAGGAGGCGAGTCCCGATGTTCCCGAGAGAGCGGGTGGCATCAGTGGTGGTGCTAAGATGACTTTCGTGTTGGAGGGTGATACTGAATGGATAGAGACAAGAAGATTGGGGTCGGCTAAAAAATGGCAGAAAAAGAAGCGTGCTACGTGAAAGGCTGTGGGGAAGGAAAAGACCATGGGACTCAGTGACTGTGGCCGTGGGAACTGTGACCAGCATGCTTCTTCTTCTTTTTTTTTTAAGAATACAGATATTCTCACTATAGCACACTTTGGAGGTCTTTAAAACTGCTTTATTATGAGGGGAGCAGGGTAGAAAGAAACCCAGTACAAAAAATCCCTTTCTCTACTTTACAGCAGGTGCTCCATCACTGGGTTGGGCAACCAAGATTTATTAAGTGAATTCGTGCAGGCCGGGCCCTGAGCGAGGCTTCTAGCTGGGGGTTGGCAAATTCAAAGAGAAGATGCATACAGCGTGCCTTTCCTTTGTTCTGGTGCTCTCTGGGTTTGTGCCATCATGGGATGTGGTTTGCCCTCTAGCAGAGCCTTGACGGGTGGGTGGGGGCCGACTGGTACTGTCTAGGTCTACTTCATGTTGGCCTGGCCTCCAGATGAGAATAAGAGACCCAACTTCCAGGGGCTCACTGTGGACCGGGAGCTGTGCTAGGCACTCGCCAGCATGATGGTAATAAAGGATGAGCCGCAGGATGCCGCGTATGTACTCGGCACTCTTCACACGTTATTTCTAACCCTCACCCCAAGGTCCTGGGACTTGAAACCTGAGGCCCCTGCACTACAATGCGCTGACTCCCTCCTGCTGGGCGCGGCCTGGGAGACCTGGAGGGAGTGTCTGGGTTAGACCTGGAGTAGCTTAGAGCCAGCACGTCACCTCCCAGAGCAATCAACACACCCTTCTCTGGAGTGTACCTACAAGAGGAGTTGAGTCAGGTCCCCTTGAGTGAGTTTCTTGGAACTCCCCAAGGTTCGGTTGCCTCATTTATGAAACGGGACTAACAGCCCTTATTTTACAGCAGTCATTTTCCACCTTTTTCATCTAGGGGCACAACATACACCATTACTAAAATTCCGCGGCACACCAAAAAAATGCATTTTTTGAAATCTGACAAAAAACTAGGTATAATTTTGACTCATTCACACTGAAGGGCTATTGTTGTATTGGCTGTTATCATTTTTTTAATTTGACAATCTAAGGGAAAAGAGGTCGGTGCCCTGACTAAGTAGTCAGGTAGGTATGTATTACCTGCTTTAAACATTCTCGTGACACACCGGTTGAAATCGCTGCTTTACAGGATTACCGGGTGAGTGGTAATGTGAGTGAAGAGAAAGTAATGAAAGGAACAACGGTATTTTCCGATGCTATTTGCAGGCGCTGTGCTGTGTACTCTGTGAGCAGGGCTGCATCTGGTCCCTGCGACACCGGATGCGGTATTTTATGGACAAGGAAGCTGGGGTGCAGCTCTGGAGGGACACAAAATTCTAGGTTCCACGTGACTTGGAGGCCTGTGCTGTGCCACACTGCCCAATGTGGCTTCTATCCTCAGAGAAGCTGGTGAACAGGTGTATGTTTGTAAAAATTTAGGACTTCCCAGAGCAAGGTTTGACTCTGTTTAGTGCACCTTTTATGAAATCCAGGGTTTTCTCTGAACAGAAGGAAGTGGCATAAAATATGGCATTTTCTGGGAGGCTTAATTTTTCTAGGAATTACCATGAAACGTAAAATGATCATAAATCATTGCCCTGGCGGGTGTGGCTCAGTTGGCTGGAGTGTCTGTCGTACCATACACCAATGGAGGCAACTGATTGATGTTTCTCTTGTATCTCTCTTACATCGATGTGTTTCTCTCTCTCCCTCTCTAAAATAAAAAAAAAGTAACTGGCATTAAAAAAAAATAACCATAAATCTTTAGTGTCTCTTACTATATTCTTTTTCTCCCAATTACCTGCATGTAAAAGTTAATGTGACGTGTTTCACTGTGTTTTGGAAAAGCACAAATGGTGTTCTTAAACCAATGACACCAGGTTTCTGGAGCCTGAACCCCATTCTAACGAAGCTGGCCAGCCTCTTCGAACTCCACGCCTCCCTACAGCTGCGCTCTTACTGCCAGAGGGTGGGCTGAGGTGGGGGGGACAGGGCAGGGGGATGGACCCTAGTGTCGTAAGTACCTAGAGAAGCCAGTGTCACGCCATTGCAGACGGAGAATAATCAAGCTGTAGTAACATGACTACTCTAGTTTCTAGGCAAAGCAGCAGTATGGGCAAAGTGTCTTATCCCTCCCCGCTGCCCCTCCCCTGCCACCTCCCCGTCTTACAACAATTTTACTGCAAATAGGAAACCGAGAACTGAGCTGGGTTTAATGGACCAGTTGTCCTGCCATCCAATGGCAGATACATTTTAGTTTCCCACCATCTCTTCCAACTGGAAAACATCTGACAAAACCAAATATTATCACATAAAATGCAGGTAAATAGGAGGAACAAGGTGGTGGTGTGGGGGGTGTTGTGTGTAACTTTGCTGTTTCCTACAGGGTTACAATCATTTTTACTGCAAGGAGGCTTGATGACACTTTTGGATTTGTCTGATTTTGGCGTGTGATTCTGTAGAGCAGTGGTTCTCAACCTTTCTAATGCCGCGACCCTCTGATACAGTTCCTCATGTGGTGGTGACCCCCAACCATAAAATTATTTTTGTTGCTACTTCATAACTGTAATTTTGCTACTGTTATGAATCGTAATGTAAATATCTGTGTTTTCCGATGGTCTTAGGCGACCCTGCTAGTGGTTCTCAACCTGTGGGTCGCGACACACAGATATTTACATTATGATTCATAACAGTAGCAAAATTACAGTTATGAAGTAGCAATGAAAATAATTTTATGGTTGGGGGTCACCACAACATGAGGAACTGTATTAAAGGGTTGCGGCATTAGAAAGGTTGAGAACCACTGCTCTAGAGTGTTCATATGATAATCTATATGAAATTCATATGAAAATCTATAATAATAAAAGCATAATATGCAAATCAACCGAACGGCCAAACAGCGGAATGACCCTCCGGATGAACTTCCAGACAACCTTCTGGACAAAGCCGGGGCTGCAAGGACGAAGGCAGCCGGGGCTTTGAAGGCCTACTCTTGCACGAATTTTGTGCATCAGGCCTCTAGTGTACTAATAAAAAACTCTCTGGTTGTCTTATGTAGTTGGATATGGAGAACGTTTGCCCTTCTGAGGGTGAGCAGTTCATCAGCAGCCCTCCCGGCCGCAGGCTTCCTGGAGCTATGACTTCAAGAGCCTGGTTCTCCTCTCAGCCCCATCTGCACAAAGATGTTCACGTGTATGGTTTCTGTTGCTTCTCTTTTACTGTCTTGGCACCCCCATTTTCTCATAAACCAGTAAATGTGAACCAGACCACTTCTTCAAGCACGGGCTTACCCAGGACTGGGCACCATGCTGGTTTTTCATCCAACTGCGACCTTTATGCAAACCATTTACTAAGAAGAGATCTGGAGGGTTATCTGCCCTTTGGTTGGTAAAAATGAAGGGTGAGCTTACCAGAGCACACATGTCACCTGTAAGATTCTAAACCACGTGTACCTTGCAAGCTTTTCCCTTTCATAAATGTGAAAATAACCCCAAACAAGCTACCATTTAATCATTTTAAATGGCATTTAATCCAGCAAAGCCAACTTCAGTTGAGTAATAAAAATATGTTGACATTCAAGACATATTGAATTACTCAGTCACTAATGGAGGAAGCAACAGGAATTTTGTAGCGTAAAGCAGTTGTTTCAAGCTCGGAGTACAAGTGGCTTTTATAACACTATTGATTGTTTTGTTTCTTTAGTTAAAAATTATGCCAGATGATAAAAATAACTGCCTGCCCACGCAAGTTTTTTTCTTCTATTTTTTTTTTTTTTTTACAATTGAAGTTCAAGCCATATGAGTTTTTAAGATTTCAATGACATAAAAGGCAGATCCTTCTTACTTCCCTGGGTCCTTTGGAGATTCTTACCATCCCTGCCCCCCCCCCTGCAATTTTTCACGTGTCCATGTCTGCACAGACACAATGTTCTTTTTCTCTTTCTAAACTGAGGAATCACAGATACGCCACAGTATGGTATTAGTTTCAGGGGTACAACGCTACATAATGACTGGACATTTTTATCTGTGGGGAGATGATCACCACAGTAAGTCTAGTTACCAGCTGTCACCAGACAATGTTACACAGTTTTGTTGTGGTGATGAGAACTTTTAAGATTTACTCTTTGGAGAACTACCAAATATGCATGACAGTATTCCTGACTATAGTACCACGCTGTACATGACACCCCCATGCCTTACTTGTTTTATAAGTTTGTACCTTTTCACATCCTTCATTCATTTTGCCCGTCTCCAACCCCCTCCCTCTGGTAAACGTCATTGTATTCTTTGAGATACAGTGTTCTTTGATCATCAAGGAAATAAAACTCATCAAACTCTATAAACAAAAGTCCATCCCGTTAGAAAGCACTTGGACATGCTTATAAAAAACAGTTGGATCACAAGGTAGTCATTAATTTCAAGGGCATTTCTCCTAAACAAAAGGGCCTTCTCCATCAAGACATGTGGAAATGTTAAACAACTGTCCACTATGTGGACTGTCTCCTCCACCCGAGGAAGTTTATGAAAGGGTTTAGCGCAAGCAAAATGCCATCATGGAGAACCATTTTCTAATTGCAGAAGGAGAGTGCTCGCTCTTTCCTGCTGCGCGAGGTACCCTGGGTGTCTGCAGCTAAAAGACAATGTAAAAAAATCCCTTTCTGTGGTTGGGAAGAAATATTTTCACTCCCACGTCTGTCTCTTACCAGAAACTCACTGTATAAGTTCACTGAGCAGAGACTGTAAAAAGGATGGGCAGCTCTCACATAGCCAACATGGTTTCCAATGGAAAAAAACAACCCTGCTAGACAAAGCTGATGTTTATAAAACCTGAGTGGGACGTCAAGTTGGACAAAGGGGATTGTTTAATGATGGTGGTTAATTAAAATTTCGAGAAAGCTTCTAAGAGAGCAATTTGATGTAGTTTTCATGGCCTCAGTGGAATTTTAAATGAAGGTCTGGAAAATGGAGTTCTGTGGGTATAATCTCCAACAAGAAGAGGCCAAGTGTCCCTGTTTAATTTCTTTAAATTTATTATGAAAAAATAGTAACATTTATTTCAGATTCAGCAACAAAACGGGTAAGCAACATGCAAAAAAAATTGCTGCCTGGGCCAGTGTGTTCAGTGGTTAGAGCATCAGCCGGCGCATGGGAGGGTCGCAGGTTCGATTCCCGGTCAAGTGAATGTACCTGGGTTGCAAGTTCAATCCCTGGACCTGGTTGGAGTGCATGCAGGAGGCAACCAATCGATGTGTTTCTCTCACATCGATGTTTCCCTCTCGCCCCTTCCCGCCTCCCTTCCACTCTAAAATCAATGGAAAAAAATGCCCTCAGGTGAGGACCAACAAAACAAAACAAAACAAAACAAAATAATTGCTACTCTGCATTATAAAAGTAACCAGAGTTTCTAAACTCTTGTTCCCTATGGAGTATCTGGCGATGTTCTGAGACCACTGTGGTTGCTTCACTGGGGTGGAGAATGCTACTAGCATCTAGTGGGTTCAGGTCAGGGTGCCACTAAATATCTTATAATGCACAGCACAAGCCCCAGATCAAAGGATTATTTGGCCCAAATATCAAGAGTGGCAAACTCGAGAAACCCTGCTTATAGACACACAGAGCTTACCACAGGCAGGGGGCGACCTGCAGCTCAGGGTCCCCTGCCTCCTCTCTCCTAGCTAAGCCATTACCTAGACGCAGAAAGTTGATCAATCCAGTGCAGGCAACCCTGTGCGGATACGCAGAGGTGCTCTTACAATGGGTAATTGCTTGCGCTCTGCTGTGGCTTAGGAAAACAGAAACCATATGTGAGCAGGGGCAAGCTGGGGGAAGGAGGAGCTGAGGCACCGAAGACAGAGCCAGGCTTCCTGGCTTCATGGGGCAGAGGGACCGCAGCTACAGACCAGGCGGGACCTTCACACCGCTGGCTGCCCAAGGCGGGAAATGCTGGTGTCTGCAGCTCAGGCCTCACAGCTGAGCTGGAGCCACAGCTGGACACGAGCACCGCCCAGCCCTGCTTTGCTCAGGGGAGGGACAGCCGGGGATTCCCACCCAGGGACTGCGGGGAGGTAGGGACACCGTCTTACAGAAAGGCATACCCTCAACCAAACTGGAATTTCCAGTCTCCCCCAGCCCTCTATTATTCTCACGCAGCCACTGTGCCGTGACTGTGACTGTCTATCCTTTTAAGAAGTCATTCTGAAGCCTCCTTCTCTTTCAGGTGCTCTGATTTCTCAGTGGTTCCCAGTGAAAATTAAGTGCTGACTCAGCCAGAGTGTGAGGGGCCAGCGCCCCCCCCCCCCAGTCCTGCTGAGGTGAAGGGTACCCCCCTCCCCCAGAGCTCTCATCCATCTCCTCCAAACAGGGACAGCGGCAGAGCCCCAGAGGAGGCCAGAGGGAGTGCAGGAGGTAGTCTCCAAGGAAATGAGGAAACCAGGCGCCTCGAAGGAGGACAGCATCACGCAAAACCAACGCCCCAGACAGGTCAGTGCCCCGTGCCAGCTCTGGTGGGCAGCGGTGAACACTTAGTGATGAACCTACTTGTGCCAGACACTTACCTGTTGTCTCCTTAGAACTCTAAAGTGCCAGGAGTGGGCATTCACATTCTTACTATGGAAAAGGCAGCTAGGCCTCAGGGACATTAAGCATCTTTGCTTGGGAGGCCAGGACTAGGGTTCCATCCCCCTGACTCCAGAATCCACGCTGTCCCACAGGCCCACACTGCGCCCACACACCAGGCTGGCTGCGGATCAGGACCTGGGCCAGAACCCCCGGGGTCGGGGCTGCAGGGGTCTGCTGAGGGCGCTCTGGCTGCGAGAGTGTGGGGGGACGTGGTGCTTTCAGCTGCTAAAGTTCTGAGCCCCTCTGGCTCATGGAGATGTACCACAGGCCACCCTTTCTTTCCTCTAAACACATCTACACGTGCGAGGGTGCGAGCAAAGGCATACACACACCTGCACACCCACACCTTACTGCAAAGACCTGCCATCACTTCCGTCCTAATCCCTTGACACTTCACTTTTATGATGCCCCTTTTTCCCTCTTCGAGGCTGCTCCCGAGGCTCATCCTATCTAATAAAAGGGTAATATGCAAATTGACCATCACTCCAACAAACAAGATGGCCACCCCCATGTGGTCAAAGATGGCCGCCCCCATGTGGTCAAAGATGGCTGCCCCCATGTGGACACAAGATGGCCACCACAAGATGGCCCTCAGGGGATGGCAGTTGTGGGCGATTAGATATGCAGAGGAGGGCAGTTAGGGGTGACCAGGCCTGCAGGAGAGGGCAATTGTGTGTGATCAGGCCTGTAAGGGAGGTCAATTAGGGGTGACCAGGCCCGCAGAGGAGGGCAGTTGGGGGTGACCAGGCTGGCAGGGGAGCAATTAGGTGTCGATCAGGCTGGCATGGGAGTGGTTAAGGGGTGATCAGGCTGGCAGGCAGAAGCGCTTAGGGGCAATCAGGCAGGCAGGCAGGTGAGCGGTTGGGAGCCAGCAGTCCTGGATTGTGAGAGGGCAGTCGGACATCCCTTCAGGGGTCCCAGATTGGAGACAGTGCAGTCTGGGCTGAGGGACACCTCCAACCCCCTGTGCATGAATTTCATGCAACAGGCCTCTAGTTGGTAATAGAAAAGTCCATGAGCCTCATGTGAAACAATTTCGCCAGCACTAAGTACTGCTGGGGAGGAAGCCAGAGGAAAGAGCGAGGAGGGACTTCCCCTTGAAGCCCGCCGAGGATGAGCCTCAACGGCTTCCCCTGGGTCTCAGGCTCATTTTCCTTCATCCGATTTAAGATTTGAGGCATCCAGGATTGACTTTCTGTGCATATGAAACTCACCCAGTCAATACAACCAAATCAAGCAAGTACAGCCCTAGCCTGGTGACAAATACACAATACAGAGACTCGATGCCTCCCAACTGGAATTTTGTTTCTATTAAAAATGTAAGCTTGAGAGATAATCAACCTATTTCTTAAAGCCCCTTTGAGGACCGGAACGATTGCAATGATGTGTGTTACATGAGGGCTGGGGAGGGAGAGAACATGGCCTGGGGGGCGGGGGGATTCTATGTCTTATCTGTTTGTTGTAGGATCAACCAACCAATGAAATCCTCACCAACCATGAAGAAGTTCATGTTTGCAAAGCAAAGGAGAGACTTAAACAAAAGCTGTGAGATAAGCACAAGACAAAACATAGTCTCCATTTGGATGGTCATGGACTCTGAATAACAGATCTATACAGACCTTCAAAGTCCTCACTTCCGTGTAGCAAATGAGGGCTATGGATGGATTCTAGAGCAGTTTGCCAATGAATCCTGCTTCCTTGGCAGATTTTTGGATTAAGGCCAAGGAAGGGACAAGCCAATAGGAAGTCTAATCACTCAGGTTTTCATGGAATTGAAGAACTTTAAGAGAAAGCCAAAATGACTTAAATTTTTTCTTTTAAGACTTAGCTGTTTGCACTTAAAAACAAAACGGTAGCTTAGTTTGTTGATGGCATAATGAAAAAAGGGTATTACCTAGGCTGGGAAAGAGGCAATGTTTAGAGAAGCTCTATCCATTACCTAGAAAACTTTGAATAACAAATAAAACTTTGAACAACAAAGTTTTCTAGGTGAACACAGAGATACATGATGATTTTGGAATAAATGAACGAATGACTTAACTATACAATTCAAGTATGCAAAGAAATACTTTCTTTTTTTGTTTGTTTTGTTAATCCTCATCGAGGATATGTTTTCCATTGAGAGAAAGTGGGGGGGGGGAAGGAAGAGGGAGGGAGGGAGGGAGGGAGAGGGAGAGAGCGGGGGGGTGAGGGGGAAGAAACATTGATATAGCAGAGACACATTGATTGGTTGCCCCCTGCATGCACACGCTGGGGCTGGGAGTGAACCCGCAACCCAGGTACTTGCCTTTGACCAGGAATCGAACCTGTGACCCTTCGGTGCACAGGCCAACACTCTAACCATCGATCCACACTGGCCAGGACGAAATAATTTCTTTTATTTCACTGTATTTGTGTTGACGATGTTACTATAATCATTCCGGGCTGGTCTGCCAACAGTCTGCAGCTTAGAACTTGTCTCCTTTCTTACTTCATTGTTATTGCTGCTCGCACAGGTCTTAGGCATGCCTCATTCTCTAAAGCGCAAGTAATTGCTTTGAGGAGGGACAGTTTTCTTCTTCTGCATGCTGCCTTACGCCTATGATTCCAAGCACAACCACCAGACAAGTAAGCGAGGCTGGGGGCAGCAAATGCTGGTTGTGAAAGGCCAAGGATGAGTAGTTTAGGCTTTGCTGGCCACACCAACTCTGCTGCAGCTACTCAGCTCTGCCTTGCAGTGCACAGCACCCAACGCAGCCGCAGATAGTACTAGGTGGCTGGGAGAGGCTGTGTGCCAATCACACTCAATTTACAGAAACAGGTGGCAGCTGATTTGGCCTTCGGGGCAGAGTTTCCAACCCCTGGTCTGGAGGCCCAGGTCAGAAGGAGACTCGTGTGTTGGAAAGGACGCTGGATGGAAGCTCGAGGCTGGACTCTTGATGTGTGTGAATCTCCGTTTCCTCATCTGTAAAGGACCCTTCTAGCTTTGAGATCATCGGGTTCTAAAAGTGACTGTCTATATACACTGAAAGCATGACTCATGGCCTCACCAGAGCTGCACCTTGTCAACTGTGGAGCTCTCTGCCAGCAAACTCTTTGCTCACAAAACACGTCGGTGAGACACAGACCAGTAAAACGTCTACGGGCTGAGAGAAACGTTAGAAGGTTGGCAGATGCTGACTTCCTCTCCTGCCCCACCCAGCAATTCCTTCCTGAGGATAATACACAGAAAACAAGCACAGAAAGAAGCAGCTTGCTCATGGTTACACACCGTTAGCTATTCAATAAAAAATAGAACCCAGGACCTCGTCTCACTCTGGCCTGTGTGAACTCTCTTCCAGAAACACCAGCCATTCCAACTTGTTAAACTCAACAATAGTCCATCTTATCCTTTGGATAATAAAAAACACCTTTAAAAATAAGCTGAATGTGATATTTAAATAGATCTAATTTGCGGTTTGTATTTAAGTTGTCAACTACCTCCTGCATTTCCTTTATTGATTATTTTAGTTTTGCCACAAGATAAATACCTAGGTAAACTGTCATAATTTTGCATGTAATCTCTTAATTGTATGGCGTGTCTCAATATTAAACAGTGAAAAAATAAAGGATTGATGAAGTAGGATGGATTTTTAATAGACCTGGATTCTTAGATTTACATTTTTAACTGAAGTAAATATATATAGGGGGCCTTATCTTGTTTGGAGTTTTTGTCATCTAGAATGACCGCTTTTTCTCTAATTTCCATTTGTCCACATTCGAAATATTCATCTAAGCCCCACTAAAAGCCACCCCCTCCATGAAGCCTTCCCTGATATGCCTGCTTATACCTCCTGTATTACTTAATAGGAGTCCTTTGCCGATACCAATTACAGTATTGCACTTACAGCTAACATGTCTACACCTCTTTAAACACCCATGAGTGCAGTAAAGTGCCTTAAATGCAGGTGTCCACATGCATAAATCCTAGGGTACCTGAGCAAATTATATCTGAGTGGATAAGAATTCGACTTTACTACTTGATCAACATTCATAAGTTGTTTCTACTCATACCCTGCAGCTATGATATTCATCAGAGTGACATTCAACAGCACCTTCATGTCACCTTCATGTCTTTCTGCTCTGTGCTCATTCAAAAAGCTAAAGGAACTAAGTTTTCTCATCTAACAGCTGCTTTATAGGGATCGGAAAGATTATTATGGCTGTTTAGTAATGAAAGAACTTGGCACTGTACATAGAAATCACCCAATAAATTTGACCTTCAATAAACAGAATCAATTTTACAAGGGTCGGAGTAATCCAAAAAGACACCAGAAGTACTGGGGTGGAGAGGCAGGGACCTCTCAAATGACACAAAGGAGCCTAGAATTGTGATGAGAGATACAGAATCAAGACTAAGCATGAGATCATAGACTTTTGGAGTTGGAGTTACATTGTAGATTTTCCAATCCCCTCATTCACTGAGAAAAACAGTGCCATTTAGTTAAGTGAACTACTCCTGAATTTGCTGGTATTAGTTGATACATACATCGGGAGATGTTTAAACTGTTGAATATACCATTAGAGCATTCATAATAAATAACTTTAGGGGACTCTATCATACTGCATGAGTTCTTACATTCCTCCAAAGGGTCTGGGCCCTGCATGATTTAACGGGAATATTGTGATTTCCTAGAGTCACCAAGAAAAGCATCGAATCCCCTTTTCTGTATGCTGTTAAGGGAGAGGGGGCATCCATAGGCACCCAGGTTCATCGCTTGGTTGGTACAATATTCCATGGAGCATCGTCCTGATGAGACTACATCCATTGGCCAACAATTCTGAAGTTTGGGAACAAGAATTTAAAAAGTAGCACCATTTTTAAGGGACTAATATTTTAAAGTTTAAAAACTACTAAACAAGGGAAAAATAACTCTGTAAGTCTGAAAACCTTAATTTTCTTTCGGTACAGACTTATCTTAGATTCCTAAGAAGGCTGTGGTGAGGACAGCGTCACAGAGGAGGCGGACAAAACCGATTTCAGAGGAAGGCAGCCCCCACCCAGCGGGCCGCACTACGGACAGCGTCCTGCAGCCACCCGACCCCTATTTGACCTCTGCTTCTCTGGGGTTCAGTTTCCTCTGTAGTTTCCCCTTTCCAAATGACCCATATAAAACAAATACAGCGGCAATAAGCTACCTCAAAGAGAATTATAAACAAGGAGGAAGTATCTGCAAATGTCCAGTGTTGCTGTGCAGACCGTGCGAGAAACAACACAAGAAGGGCCTTGCTGAACAGCACGAGACCCGTCATGTTATTCACGGTACTGTGCTGACCCATCCTCTTTCTCCTGGACTTGTCTAAGCTCTGCTTCTTTTTCCCCTGCTCTTCTTTTCAGTTTCTTTTTTCTTTTTATTATTAAAGTAATACTTATATATACATACAGGTAGAGAGAACAGTAATCTCCACCCCCCGCAGGCATCCATCACCTGGCCACACAGCCATTGGCTCAGGGCTGACCTTATTTTAGGCAGACTCCATCCATTCCTCATGCCCGACTCTGCGGGATGATTTTGAATCAAATCCCAGACATAGATCATTTCATTTTTCATAGTTTTTAAAACACATAAGTCATATTTCTTTGCCATCTTATTTGCTTGATTCAACATTCCTGATGTAAATTATAACAATAAAGTTGAGACAACACTGGAGGTGCATTTGGGGCCAGAGAAACATTTGGAAACAACTTAAAGAAGGGACACGGAGTGGAGGCGGAGGTGATTAAAGTAAGGAGCCTATAGGGCCCCAGGCTGTTGAGGTGTCAGGAGCACTGCTCCACCCTGGAGTGCAGCTGGCACTTTATCCTGGGGCAGTGGCCGGCAAACCCATTAGTCAACAGAGCCAAACTTCAACAGTACAACGATTGAGATTTCTTTTGAGAGCCAAATTTTTTAAACTTAAACTCCTTCTAACACCACTTCTTCAAAATAGACTCGCCCAGGCCGTGGTATTTTGTGGAAGAGCCACACTCAAGGTCAAGGGGCCAAAGAGCCGCATGTGGCTTGCAAGCTGCAGTTTGCCAACCATGGTCCTGGGGCATCAGCTCATGAAGGAGGAGGAGGAGGAGGAGGAGGAGGAGGAGGAGGAGAAGGAGGGAGAAGAGGAGGCATTTCTCACCTTTCCCTGAACAGGCTGGACCCCTCCCCTCCTTCTTCCATGCATTCCTCCCACCAGTAAACACAAATCACCTTCAGCATCAAGCTACCTCCCTGCTAAGCCTTCCACAATTCCTACCGTCAAAACGTGCCTTCTCTCTGCTTTGCTTCCATAGTACTTAATTATCCCAGCACACAGTGAGTAATAAATAAGTGAATAAATGCTTGTGCACTGAATGAATGGGACATAGGACTTACTTCATTCGGCCTTATATCTTAGTTAGTGGTTTTCCCATCTGTCTCTCCTAGTACATTTTAAATTCCTTGAAGAAATAATTGTGTCAAATCAGCTCTGTGTCCCCTGCTTCCTAATGTGTTTATCTGCGCATATCAGTGCTCAACAAATGTCTCCGGAATAGAGCGACGCTCTAGGCAAAGAGCTAATCTTGCCGAGCGGTTGGAGGATTAAGCTTCTGGACTGACTTCACGTAAATTACGGGAAGATGCGCAAAAATGCGATGTGTTTCTTGTCTTAGGAAACAAATCTGGGCTTGTCATCGTAAAAGAATTCAAGAGTGGTTTCCTCCATCCCAATGACCCAACACCAGCCTCCAACACCACCCTCCTGTTTTTCTCCGCTGCCCCCTCCCAAGTGAAGGCTGCGCTGAGCTACTGCCCACAGGGTGGATTACAGGCCTGCGCCTGAGACAAAGGCTCTTTATGCTGTGTCTGGTTATTAATTAGCGGCTGGAAACTTCAGGACAGGGCCATTAACATGCTCATAAACCTTTTATTTTAAGTGTTTTCGCTTAGCCATGACTCTGGCGTGACTCTCCTTATAAGCGGGATGTAGGACATTTGTTCCTTAACATTTCTGAGGCTCATTAACCACTTCGTCCCAGCAGCTCATTAACTAGCCCATTAGGGATTTCGCCTTATCCAGGCAGAAGTCCTTCAGAGCCTTGGAGGGGACCTAATTGGGGATGGTGTGAGGCTGGTTGCAAAGTTCTCAGGAGAGAGTAGGGCTCTGGTAGGCCTGCCCGAGGCTGAAGTGGCGGCAGAGGGGAGCACCCACTTACCTGCTATCCTCCCAATGGGCATGGCGTGCTCCTCGGGCGGGGAGACGGAGACCATGATGTGGTTCATGTACAGGTCTTCCCGATGCGACAGGTTGATGGGTTTCCCTTCCCTGTGCAGCCCGTCCTCGGAGAGCCTGGACTGTTTGAAATCCACGGAGTGCCGGGGGTTCAAGATCAAAGGGTGCATGATGGGGCTGGGCATCAGCTGGATCACGCGTGTGCTCTCCTGCCGGGGGCTGGACGGCTTCTGGTGGGACTCGGAGGACGGAGGGCAGTGGTTATTCTCTAGGGGAGACACCGACAGGGGGTAGGACTCCTGGTGGTTGTTTTCCTGGTGGAGCCTTGGTCCCTGGGCCCTCTCGGCTGGGGAGAGGCGGCGGATCATGTTGTCCAGGGGGGACCGGAGGGGCCGCTGCTCTGGGTCAGGAGACGGCCGGTGATTTGTTGTGATGGGTGACCTAGAGCGGTGCAACAGTTCAATGGTGGGAGGGTTGTGGTGCACATTCTCCACGGAAGGCCTCGGGGTCCTCTGGACACAGTTATCTGTGGAGCACAGGGAGAGACCATCAGAGCCCCCGGTGAGCTGCCAGGGGAGGGACCTCACTGCAGCTCCACGGTGAACGGGGCAGGTGTGCAGTGCAGCCGCTTTCCGCCCAGGATGCAGGGCTGTTTTCCCCGCTTAGAAAAACTTCAAGTGCACATACTTAGAATTCTTTCCCTGCCACTAGACAGCTAAGAATGTCTACAAACATTCCATTAATCACCTGCTAGTGGCTTACAAACATGAGGAAGCCAAACTTTCATTCTTTACCTTTGACTGCATGTGGCTTTCAGGGTCCTTAAGGGTTTCTCTCTAGATGCTTTCACGGACTTACATTTTCATAAGCAAATTTTCATTTTCTCTATCTCCAGGAGTTATGGGTATATAATAATAATAATAATAATAATAATAATAATAATAAAGCAATTACTATATCCTAGCTTCTGCATTGTACTATTTAAAATTTACAACACTCCTAAGTAGCAGATACTAACTACCTTAATCCTACTTCACAGGTGAAAAAATGGAGGCATAAAGGAGGTAATCAATTTACCCAAAATCACAGAGCCAGTTAAGGGGATTAGAACCAGACTCCAATCAGATTCTAGAACCCATGTATCAACTGCAATATCTACCACTTTTCTATATACAAACCGGGGGGAGGGGGGAAGTAACACCTAACCTGCTCTAAGCATGAATAGTGGGGCGAATGTACAGAATGACAATCCGATTGTACTTGAAAGAACAATTAGGATCACTTTGTTTCTGAGTGTGCAGACCCTACCCACAGGTGCTTAAAGACGGGTAGAGGTCAGTAAAAAGGAGTAACATACCTCCACCCCATCCCACTTGAACTTTCAAGCTGGTCACATGTGAGCAAGGACAACCCAGAAGTATACACAGCTCAGCAACAGAAGTAGTTCTGTAGGCTGGGTGGAGAGAGGAGCTAGCATACATTTGGCTTTGAGTCCCTGCTAAGAATAGGAAGGAGATAAATCTGTCTATGAAAATGGAGCTTTCTATAGGGCCCCGCACTCATCTTCATGAAGTTTTTCTGGCCATATCTATTCCCAAAACTGTCTCATTGGCATAGCTACCAGCAGGCGACTGGTTTAATAAGTCATAGTATACCTCTAAACAGTGGAGGACTATGCGGCTATAAAATGGAATGAGGAGTATCTCAATATTCTGCTAAGCGCTGGTCTCTAGGCTCTATGGTTAGACAAGCAAAGCAAGGTAAAGTATTTATAGTATGCTACCATTTTCCTAACGAAGAAGGGGATTCCAGTTTCAATAATGGCAGAGTGGCTTGGATTGAACTAACCTTCCTACACGTAGAAATAACAGAATCTGGATAGAAGGCATTTCTAAAAGTTATCTGAAGGTAATGGAAAAAACTGAAGGGGATTTCACTCTTGAAAGAGGGAACTGCACAGAGTGAGATACCAACTTGCAGAGCTTTTGCCCTGAGGATTGTCCATGTAATGTGGGGCAGGTAGAAAATGACTTGAAGGTTGCTTGAGGTGTCATGGATTCAGGTATGGCTGCCAGAATGGCAAAAAATTGAGAGAGCAAGTCTCATAAAGAGAGCTTCAGAGGGAATATCACTAAACTGGCACATAGAGTTTCCTCAAATCTTTAACATGTGCTCTGAATAGCACATGTGCTGGGGAAACTCTCTAAGGAGCTCAGTGAAAAGCAACAGCTGGATGATTGAAAGATAGGAGCAGAAATCTCAGCTACTGGCCACTGTACTGAAGACAGAATTTGGATTTTAAGTTCCATTAAAAAGCTCTGTAAGCATCTCAGGCTGTGTATTAACCCAGAATGGCCACACATTATGAGTAAGGATAGTGCTCTAGGACAAAGGGATTTACCCAATGGCTAAAGGCAAAACTGAAGCAGATCTGTCCTAACTAAATGTAAGATCAAGACTCAACAAATTCAAAGTGACTGGCTAGTCATTTAACTGCCTGTTAGAATAAAAATCAACATCTTTCAGAGGAGTCTATATATATACTAGTAAAAGCCTACATGACCATTTGACCGATCGACCACCTGACTGGTAGCTATGATGCGCAATGACCACCAGGGGGCAGACACTCCAACCGGTAGCTATGATGTGCATTGACCACCAGGGGGGGCAGATGCTCAACACAGGAGCTGCCAAGCTATAGAGACTTGGCAGCTGCAGTTCTTGGGTGATGCACCCGGAACCAGAGAGGAGGGAGCCCAATTCTGGGGTGTGTCACCCGAGAACTGCTCTCTCGCAATCGGGACCCCTCAGGGGATGTCAGAGAGCGCAGGCCAGGCCGAGGGACGCCACCTGCTGGAGGAACCCAGCTCACTCCATAGACACCCTTTGAGCCCTGGCGCAGCCCTAGGGAGGGACCACAGGAGATTGGCTCCAGGGTGTGTCCGGCCCATCTCGCCCAGTCCCACCCCGCCAGCCACCTTCTAATTAATTTCCTTTCAATGTGCATGAATCCATGTCCCGGGCACCAGTATAAAATAATACAGAGTCCCTACATACTTGCTTGGATTCTGATTCAAACTTAGAAACATTGATGAGATAGTTGGGGAAATGTGAACATTAACAGGGTATTTGGTGATACTGAAGATCTATTAGTTTTCAGGTGATGTAATAACTCTGTATGATTTTATAACAGGTCCTTATCATTTCAGACCTGTGCTGATATATTTACAGATGAAATTATATACCTGGGATTTGCTTTACAATAATCTGGAAGGTGAATCAGAGTGTACTTGGGGCATAGAGGAAACAAAAATGGCCACAATTGATCCTTAAAGCTGGTGATAGGTACATGGTGGTTCATTATACAGTATAATTCTCCCTACTTTTGTATCAGTTTGATATTTGCCACTATAAAAAGGTGTTGTTGTTTTTTTAAGTGCTTAATCAATCTTGCAATGATACAGGTTGGGATGACAAGTACTAACTTCGTCACTTGAACCCAAATGCAAATAAATGCTTACAAGGTACTGGCTGGACTCATGGTATTAACTTTAATAGCTGAGATTATTAGTATGATATAAATGACCTGTAATCTTTTGGGGATGATTCTTTTCATAGCTAATATGGATCTCGATTCTGCTAGCCATGAACACTTGTCATTTGTCACAGAATATGGCCGTCGTAAGCAAGTATTTAAGATAGTTGCATTTTGAAGTTTCATATCTTTTCTTCTAAATGCCATTTACAGAATGTCTGCCTTTCCTTAAAAGCTTATTAAGGTTTTAAAAATACTTAAGGATGATGAAGGCCATGTGTTGAAAAATCCTATTTCCTGAATCCATTTCCCGTCTTACAAATTGCAAAATGACACAGGCATTGGCCAGTAGTCTGGTTACCTACAAGCTTCCTTTGATGTCCTGGGCTTCAAGGCTCAGTGTACGGGTGTGCACGCAGGGCAAGCCTTAGGAAGTCTGGGAGGACTATGAGAGGAAGAGCTTTCATGCCAAGGGTAAAAGAGGAACTGATGTAATGTCCTGGAGAGATTTCACTCTCTGTTCCTGCCCAGATCGTTGGGAACAATAAAGGAGGGAGATAGTGCTCTGGATAATCAACTCCAATTTTACTTTTGACTCAGGATCTGGCAGGAACAGGACTTGGTGGAGCATGATTTATTTCTCTCCCTGCACACACCACTCAAAGAGGAAGTACTTGATGAAGTTGATAACATTAATGGTAGAGAACTGGATCCGAGGGTTTTAACTCCAGGCAACTGGTGGCCTGGGCACAACCACTGTCAAGGCTGAAAGGCCTGCAATGAGGTCTTCCAAGCTTTTGTTTCAGTTTGCAAAAGCACGCGCCCACGGATGGAGAGGGCGATGACGTTCCTGCCCTGCTGTCTGCGGCCTCTGTTATTATAAGTTGGCAGCAGGGTATGGAAACTTATGAGACCAGAGCCGGCAGGCAGAGAAGCTCCGGACACAGGAAATGCACCGAGCGGACAGTGGGTGCATTAAATCCCCCAGATGTAGGAGTCTTCTGTCTAAAACAAGAAGATTTTTTTTTGGTCTGGCCTTGATGTCTGGGTTTGTTCTTGGTGAATTGCCCATCTGGAAAACTGGGAAGTTATCCACATTGCCCTCCGTCTGAAGGTCTTGATATGGGAGGGAAATGCATAAGGAAGAGGGAGGGAAAGCCACACATAGTTAGTGTGGGCGTGGAAGGAAGAGGGAAGGGGAAAAAAGACCAAGGGCTGGTAGAGAACCCATTCTGGTTGAAAGTGTTTTCTGATCCCAAACCTTTCTCTTTGTACCAGTAGGTCTCTTTTAGACACATATAATCCCTTCTCACTACCAAACAGCCCAAAATATGATGATTACAAAATCATCATATAAATAAATGTGATGATTACAAAAAAAAAAAGGTCTGATTTCTTTTTTCCTCTTTTTTTTTGGGGGGGGGGGTGTTGTTTGTTAATCCTCATTCAAGGATATTTTTTTCCATTGATTTTCAGAGAGAGTGGAAGGGAGGAGGAGAGACAGAGAGAGAGAGTAACATCAATGTTGGGTCAATTGGTTGCCTCCCCCATGTGCCTTGACCAGGGCTGGGGATCGAGCCTGCAACCAAGGAAGGTGCCCTTGATTGGAATCGAACCCGGGACCCTTTATCTAAGGGCCGACACTCCAACCCCTAGGGCTCTCCTCTTTCTTTTTACCTATTAGAAAAGTTTCTCTATTTAAAATTCACTAAAAGTTGACCCAATTTAATCATGTTATAAATAATGAATACTAGTAAACCTAAAAAAACAGAACAAAAACAAATTGCCTTTGGTTAAAGTCATGGGTTTTGACTGGAAAATCTCCAGAGTAGAA
Organism: Eptesicus fuscus; assembly: GCF_027574615.1. Taxonomy (NCBI): domain Eukaryota; kingdom Metazoa; phylum Chordata; class Mammalia; order Chiroptera; family Vespertilionidae; genus Eptesicus; species Eptesicus fuscus. The sequence goes on from NC_072479.1 coordinate 84,308,356, forward strand.
CAAAGGCTAAGATCAAGTTTATACCTCACGCACAGGATCATACGTCCACCAGCATGCTTTCCCTGAGGCCATGGACGATGATAAGAAGTTAGGGAGATGCAAATCAACAGGCCCGGCAGGTCAGCCTCTCTCATCAGCCTCAGTCTCCTGTTCCACATTCTTTCAGAAGGGACCATTTCCCAGCAGAATTTTGTAAAAGATTCATGGGAACCATAAAGAGCTATATGGAGATTAAAGGGTCTAGGTCTTGAGGTAGAACTCAAAACAGATTTCGTGTACAAACTTAAGTGTTGTAACACCTGCTATGGGTTGAACTGTACTTTCCTCACTCAAAGAAAATTCATATTCTGAAGTCCCAATCCCAGTACCTCAGAATGTGACCTTGTTGGAAATGGGGTCATTGCAGACGTAATCAGTTAAGGTAAGGTCATAGGGTGGGGCCCTAATCCGATGTGACTGGTGTCCTTATGAAAAGGGGAATTTGGACACACAGACACACACACACTGCATGATGTTGCCCCACAGTGATTACAAAATATGAGTTGAATCACAGAACCTTGTGTGATGTCAACTATATTTCAAGTAGTGTCTTGGATGCAGAATATACAAAGAGTAAGAAAACGTGGTCCTTGCTCTCAATAATATAATAATTTAAAAGACACATAAAAATACACACTCATCAACAGACTACAGGTGCTGAATAAAGAGTGGATGCACACGGGGAGCATGCCATGTGAAGATGAAGCCAAGGATTGCCAGCAAACCACCAGAAGCTAGAAGAGGGGCGCATGAAAGATTCTCCCTCATGGTCCAATTCTGCCCACACCTCCTTGATCTTGGACTTCCAGCCTCCAGAACTGTGAGATAATAAATTCACGTTGTTTAAATCAACTATCTGTGGCTCTCTGTTATTGTAGCCCTAGAAAACTAATACAACCCTCATCCCCTACTCCTTTCCCAAGAGTTTCAGCTGAGGCTTTCCACTGACCCTTTGCCTGCCCATTTCAGTCTATTCATCTCAACAAGTTGCCAATGCTACTGAATGCCCGAGACTAAAACTGCCCAAGTTTGCAGGGCATGATTCACAGATGTTTGAGGTCATACACAATAAGTAAGCTCCTTGAATTTTATAAGCATTTGGTGAAAGAAACTGAAAGAAGCAACATAGATAACTTGCAGGACTCTGAGGTTTCAACTTCATTATTGTGGGTGGAAGGCCTTCGAACAGGCTACCTCTGCCAGGGGCTCAGTACAGAGGGCAGAAGCAGGTCTGTGGGCCGTGGAGGTGCTCTGGGCTGTATGCTGTTTTTGCCCTTTGCAGGCAGGTGGTGTAGACTGCAAGCATGTCAAACTCGTGGCTACCAGGCCGCTGACTGTGAGTTTGACATGCTTGGTAGAGGAAGGAGTCTCCCTCAGTCTCAATAAAACACCACAAAAGATGTAAATGAAGAAATCAAGGGATCAGATTTCAAACGAGTCTATCAGCCCTGTGGGTGTCCACCTTGTAAATCATTTACAGGGATGGGGTCAGGGTGGCACAGAGATAAGGCAGAGGAGGGCTGGAAAGAGGAAAGAACAAGATAACGTCAAATGAGGCCCTCCTCCTCAGGGAGTGAACCCACAAGACTCCCAGTGCCCTTATCTCAAAAAAGTCAGATGACATTTCCCGAGTGGTAAGAGGAAGTTTCTTGAAGACTTCCAGACCACCTTGTGAGAGTTATTCGTGCATCTGAGGGATCACCTGTCCCTAAAACTTGTGGCTGAAGAGAGCCAGCTAGCCCTTGGGCTAAGAGCAGCCTCTACCATTGCAGGATGCCAGAGGAGGCAGGGAAGGGAGTGGGTCCTCCCTGAAGTAGGCTGAGTCTAGACCATTGGCAAGAGGCTCTCTGCACCACCCAGGGGCTCCACACTTCCCCATCACAATCCAATGCTGCATCAGGGGACAAAGGTCAGAGAGTAAAAGGTCATGCTGCCCTAGACCCTGAAATAAAGGAAGGAAAGCAGAGAAAAGGAGTTAGGCAAGGGTGGAATTCGGCCTGGTAAGGGGAAAAGATGCTGTTAGCTGGTTCCCCGGGGAACGGCAGGAAGTCAAGATCTGGGCCTGTTCTTCCTCTGGTGGAACCTCATGACCTCCTGTCAGATCCAAGAATCCCAGAATTGAAAGGAGCACAAAAAGGTTCATCTTATAGCTCTTACATGTGAGAGGAGACCCAGAAGATTAACAGGCCCCAAAGGCTCATGGAGGACCTAGCATGTGCCAGGGACTGTGACGTCACAGAGTACACGCAGAACTCATTCTCAAAGTGGGCTGTGTCCTGAAAGCAATGAAGGCTGGGACTTCAAATGTATTTTACCCTAGAAATAATATTACATACGGTGCCCGGTTAACCCATGAAGGAATTCCAGGAGAATGGCCTGGGTAGGGAAAAGGCCCTTCTTATGTCCGGAATGCACAAATGCGGTGTTTACACAAAGAGCATGTAGCGGCAATAATGGGATTGGTTAAGAACATTGGAATTGAATGTAAGACATCAAACAGCCAACCACTGCACAACAATGTGAATATACTTAACACTACTGAACACTGAAACATGGTTAAGATGGTAAACGTTATGTATATTTTACCACAACTACAATTTTAAGTTAAAAGAAAAAACCCAATCAAATAGTGGCAAAAAATATCAAATCATGGTAACGAGTAGCATTTATTGAATGCCTGCTATGTGATAGATGCTGTTCTGAGGGCATTTTCCATATTAACTCGATCCTTTCCTATATCCATCATATTTGATAGGTGTATTTTCCTCATTTTACAGATGGAAACTAAGACACCAGGAAGTTGAGTAACTTGCCTGAAGTCTCCCAGCTGGTAAACTGGGAGCTGGGAGCTGAACAGCTGGTCAGGATCCAGAGTGCAGACACACGGTGATGCTCTCTGGCTCCACCACGCATTACACAGTTAACACGGGTTACAAAGTCGCCAGACCCCAGCCAACAGCCTCCTTGACACTTCAGTCATCAACACCATCCCAGCGAGACTAGAGACGCGGGGATGCTTTTCGCAACAACCAGTAATAGGATGTGGCCCGAGCAGCTAAAAGCCTCACGTGCCCTGCTGCCCACTCGGCAGCTGTCCTGAGGGGCTGGCTCCCCAGGACTACGGCAGCTCTCCAGCTCTCGGAAGCCAGTGCCTGACTCAGAGCCCACATTTCTCACAGGCTGGGGATGTTCCCTGGACTAGTCCATTCATCCTGAGGCAGTCAATGCTCTCTATGGGTTAATTCATCCAAGTGATGAATTAACTGAGTTTTTCATATCATGAATTGAGGACGTACACTGGTGTCTCAAAAGTTATCTTTGACTTTTTATTTTTACTTAGATTTGTCAGTTTCAAGTACTATGAAGCAGAAAATGTATAAGCAGACGTTCTGGGACTTGCCACAATGTACCTAGTCAGGGGACCTGACCTGGCATCCTAATCTCTACACGTCCATTCATTTGTTCCACGTTTAGAGTGCTTGCAAAATAATAATAATTAAAAAAAAATAAAAAATAATGAGAACATTATTTTTGTGGCTCAGTCATGCTGCGGATGAGTGCAGGTATTGGAGCCGTGTGGGCCTGGGGTTAAGTCTTAGCTTTGCTTCTTTGCAGCTGTTGTGATTTGGGGGATGTCACTTTACTGCTTTAGCATCGATGTCCTCATCTGTAAAATGGGAATAATATTACCTTCTTGAAAGGCTAGGTGTGAAGATTAAATGATTTAAACATGTAAGAGCTTAGAACAGGGTTTGACATGCAAAAAAGGACCCAATAAATGTGAGCTTTTATTTTGTTATTATAAAGCAGATTCATATATCTCATCTTCTTTAATTATTTCATTAAACTTGTTTAAGATTTCCTTCCTCCAAAACAGTCTTTGGGCACTTGGATCTGGTGGCTGGCGGAGGGGGAGAGGTAATGTTTCCATTAATAAAGCAACCCTATAAATAAAACTTCTGTGGGCCATCCCAGAATGTAGGCCACCCACTCTGCCCCCATCAAAGACATGATTTCTCTCCACTCTCTTACCCTGTGTGGTTGTAAGGAGAATTGAGAAAACAGTATTTTGACACTTGACTTTTCTCATCTTCACTTCCACTTTCCATGTCCACCTGGTGGCAAAAAGCTGCCCCAGAGCAGAACTGTCACCTTAAAACTGCCTACACTGTTGCAGAAACAATCACAGCCCTGCACGTGCAAATATTTTCAAGTGAAAGTGACTAAGAATCACCTCTCAGTCTCTTAGATGGGGCATAGGAGAGGGTGGAACAGAAGAGCTGAAATTATAGGGGGGTCCCCCAAAGTGGTAGTGGAAGAAGAACATTTAAGAAACATAGACATTTCCCTGGCCGGGGGCTCAACTGGTTGGAGCGTCATCCGTACACGAAAAGGTTGCGGATTCGATTCCTGGTCAGGGCACATACCTAGGTTGTGGGTTCAATCCCCATTCAGGATGCGAACAGGAGGCAGTCAATTGAGGTCTCTCTCTCTCTCTCTCTCTCTCTCTCTTCTCTCTCTCTCTCTCTTTCTCTCCCCCTTCCTTTCTCTCTAGAATAAATGAAAACATCCTTGGGTGAGGATTAAAAGAAGAAACATAGATCTCATTCCTTCTCCCTAGAGATTTGTGCATGTCCAGGCCAACATCATTTGCTGGTCTGAAATTTCTAAAGATGTTTGCCTCCTGGTTTTGGTAAAAGAAGTAGTATTGCTTATTTTGTCTTCTTCCTATGTAAATATCTAATTCATATTATGCAGATTAAATGGGTCACAACAATAAAAGGAAAGAAGTCTAGAAGAGATATTTAGCTATTTCTGAGCAACACCAGGCAGGACACTGATAGGATTTTCTATATTTTAGTTGCCCTTTACCCTGAAGGTAGGGAATGCATCTTATTCATCTTCATATCACCCAGGGAGGCTCACACCATGGACAGAATGTGAGGAGTTGAGAGCTGAAAGATCTGAGATCATTTAGTCTAATCTCCTATCTTACAACTGAGGGCCAGAGAAATGAGAAACTTAGCCCTTATGATTGTTCTGGACGAATAATGGGTTAGAACCTGGTTTCCTGACTTCCGACATCATTCTTCAGAAAGTTTTATCTCAGCTGACCATGTGTCCCAGTTTGTCAAAATGATTCTGGCTTATGCCCATTGCCCTCGCTTACTTGTTAGAATCCCATTTCATTGTCATGAATGTCTCGGTAGGGATGAAAATTTATAAGGTTACCCAGTGATATAATATTGCACTCTCTTCCCATAAGCAAATAAGGAAAAAGAGTGGGATGCAGGTTCTCTTAGACTTAGGTGGGTGATCTGAGGACTGCTTTGCCCAACGCAGGACAATTTCAGAACAGACATGGAGAAGACAAGTGTTTACAAAAAAAAAAAAAAAAAAAGGTTTGAATTAGTAAGATCACCTTCCTCTCCTGTCAGAGACTGGAGGGGGTCTCTGAGCTAACACCAGTGTCCTAGCTTATGGGACTGCCGTGTGGCTGCTGGTAAGCCAGGAGGGGGTGGGGGGACAGGATTTTAATGCAATGTACTTGGATGGGATATTTGCAGGGAACTGCTGCTGGATTAAACAAGAAACCTTTGTGTTGGGAGATAAATTCCCAGTATGACATGAATGTGCGAACTGGGTAAGTTGGTGACAGTGATGAGGTGAAGCCACAGGGGGGCCGAATGAAGCTTTGTTCTTGCGTGTCACTCTGCACGCCCGGCCGCCGAGCCAGCCTATCCAGGGGCTGAGCCGAGCCCCGTCTGAAACGCCAGTTCCCCTTCCATTCTGGCACATCTCTCTGCGCCAAGTCAGGAGCTACACACTTTCACATGGCACTGTACCCCAACGAGGTAAGACAAATCACTGGGGACACAGTATTTGCTGTGCTTCATTTCACTTTACGGAACTACTTGTTCTCAGGGCCAGATCCCTCTGTATGTTAACATATGCCCATATTAATGTGCTACTAGTCACAAGTAAATATCACAGTATTGATTCCAGAGACAGTTCCTGTCGAGCTGGATATTTCTTCTTGCTGGTGGAGGAGGGAGGAAAAGGGGTGGGAGGCGGGTGGGGGCAGGGAACTCTAGTCGGGTCCTTCTCCTTCGTCACCAAGGGCACCGATGGATCGGGAAGTCTGGGGCAGCAGCCTCTTCATATGGCCTCTGGGTCTTGTACAGCTCTTCTCATTTGCTAACACCTGATAAGACCTAAGCTTCCCTTCTTGTGTGTCCACCTGTCCATCTGAGAGCATGCCCTGCATCTGCCCGGGCGAAGGAGAGGGCACGTACTCTCAGCTCTTGCTTCCTGGCTGATAGCTTTAAGGAGTGGTCTCAGAACACAGTACTTTCCAGAGCAGGGTCTGCAGCAGAGCTAACTGGTTCACAGGGCGATGAGACCCTTGACCTTGGCCTCATTAGCTCCATTCTTTTACCTACTGAGCTCATCCCTTCCACCACCACACTTGAGAGCACAGCTCATTAAAGCGTAGGTGGGGCACATCTGTATTTATTGGGTTTGAGAGTAGCTCTGAGAGTAAGCCAGCTTTCTCTATAGATTAGCTCCTGCAAATGAGAACAATGACAAGCACACCTACTTATGAGTCAAATCAGGCCACGGGGAGAGGAGGAAGGATTTGTGATGAGGTCAGACCATCAGTCTCCAATCACATTTGGGAATAAAAAAAGGAATAGAAATTCCAAATGGGATTTTTTTTTTTTTTAAGTAATGAGAAAAAGAGGAGGGGGGTGGGGGGGGACGGAACACTCATCACACGCCCTTTGTATCTGAAGAGGCAGGCAAGGTAATATAATTCTCGCCTTAATGTCAAGCTTCAGTAAACCCACCTCCTGGTTACCATGCAGGCGGAAATGTACACGCGGGAAGAGCAGAAGAACGAAGAAACCCAACTGGGGGTGGGGCCAGCTGCTAAATTTAGCTAGGGTAAAACTAGAGGAAGGAAGGATGAGAGAGACATCACAAAGCCAGGGACCTGCTGGGAAGCACTTGGCACAAGGAAGAGGTGTGGAGATGCCCGGAGTCAGGCTCTCTTCTGTGAAGTGCTAATGAAGAAAACAACTTCCCATGTTTTTAATTTGCCAATGACAGAACAAAAATATTAGCCCTGCTCCTGGGGGTGATCTAGCAATACAAGGAAATGCCCCAAGGGACCAGGGTTTTAGTCCCCTAGGAGTCTGGTCCTAAGAAAAAGTCCCATTTGAAAAGTATTGCTTTGTGTCCCCACATCTGTTAGCTAACCCATCCGGGCAGGAAGGCTCCACAGAGGCACTGAGCATCGATCGCCGTACAATGGAATGGTGCACAAAGTAAGATTTTTATACCTATTTCCATGCCCATATGCCTGCTTTTTTTTTTTTTTTTTTTTTTTAGATTTTAAAAATTGCTTTTTAGAGAGAGAGGAAGAGAGAGGGAAAGAGAGAAAAACATAGATGTGAGAGTGTAGCATCAATTGGCTATGACCTGTATGCCCCCTACCAGGGATTGAGCCCACAACCTGGGCACGTGCCCTGGCCAGGAATGGAACCAGCAACCTTTCAGTGTATGGGATGACATTCAACCACCTGAGCGACACCGGCCAGGGCCCCATATGCCTGCTTTGGACTATGTCCAGGGTCACAATGCAAGTCTGGTTTTCTGTTCTGTTTTCTGCCAATGATTTTGATGATGGGTGTGACTCACAGGAGAGCAGCACCTGGGACAGCTGAAGTAGCACTTACACTGAGCACACTGTAGGACACCACCTCTGGTGCATGAAGAAGAACCCCCTGTTCCCCCACAGAGTTCACAGGGTTTGGGTCTTTTTTCATCCTCCAGCTTTCATTCCCCTCTGCTCACACATCTTCAGTGATTCCCCCTTACTGTCCTCCATCCAAATCCTCCAGATCCTGTTTCCAACCTGACCTCCTTGGAGTAGCTCTACCAAGGCCAAGTGTGGATCATTGTTGAAGCAGGCTGATGGCTCACATGGTTGTATTTAGTTTATTCTCTCTATTTGGGGTATGTTTAAAATTCCTCACAACAAAATGTTGTGGGGAGGTGAGGGGGAGGGAAGATAAGCTGTACAACCCAAGTCATCTGATTACTTTCTGTCCCAAGGGCTGACTCCATCCTATGCCATTCTCTCTGCTTGGAATGTTCTCTACATTGTCCCTGCTTATCTGAATCCTGCTGGACAACCAAGGAACCCCCCAGAGCCTCTTGGCTGATAGTGCATGGAGCTGACCTGATGCTGGTACTGGGGCATATCTCCCCTTCCGCCACCTCTTTATGATGCCTACTATGACATGTGCATATCTTGCTCCTTTCTTCACTGAGATTGTGAGTTGCATAGAGCCTAGAGATCTCTCAATCATCTTGGCATTTCCCCCAGGATCTTATACAAATAAGCATTCAATAATTCATTTGTTGAATGAAAAAATGAACCACATAAAAAAGAACAACTTATCAAATTAACAATGAGACCTCTTGGATCTGTCTAAGCCTCGGGCAAGGAAAGACAAGTCTCCTTGGGTACCTTCTTCGTGGTTCTGGTGCAGTATGACTTCTGGCTGGGTGTGGATTGAGTTTCCGGGGTGGAAGAAAGGTGAAAAAAGAATCCGAGGTTTCCTCTGCTTCAGAATATGCTGAAGGAGTTCATAGAGCACATCACCTGGAAAGAGAAAGGAAAGAGAAATACAGAAATGGGAATATTTTATTCACTACTCACTGAGCTTCGACGGTACGTGTGGCACTGTCCTGAGTTCACCATGTCCTGTGAGTAGGACAGGCTCGCTTCCTACTCTCCCAGGGCGGAGGGGACACACGGGATGTGCCGCTTGGAACTCTGAAGGTCAGAGCATGTGATTTTTTTAATAGAACTTTTCGATTATGAAATATACCAAAAAAAGTTTTATAAAATGTCAAAAACCAGGAAGAACAAAAGCCACCCATAATTTCATCATGAAGAGGAAAGCCCCATTCCCTACCTAGCGTTATAAATTAGAATTGAGCATATCATAGTTTAGTGTCCCTTTTTTCCTCCCACATTACTGAACTGTTCCAGTCGCTGCATAATGGCTGCTTCACAGGCTTTATTTGAAATTTAAATTGTCCTAATTTATTGCTATTCTTTTCGTGAAAACATTCTTTCCACATCCATCTTTGCTTGCATTTCAGATAATTCAAAGATTTATGAAGTCACTGAGTATGAAAAGTTTTAATATCCCTATGACAACTCAGAGATTCTTCATAGAAATCATCCCCCCCAAAAAAACAAAACAAAACAAAACAAAACACCACACACACACACACACACACACACACACATACATAACACCCATGCTTTTCTACCCACCCCAATCCCAGGTAGGGAGAGAATAAATATGAAAAAAAATTCACTATCTGGTCACGGCTGCTCAGTACCGAAGAGATAGTATAGGGAACTGGCACATCTGGGATGCTTCCCTCCTTCAGAAATGCAACACAGCACTGCTCCAAGGTCCCATAATTTCCAGAGAATCGTCTTTAGTTGTCAGCCCCTTGCTGAGGATGGAGGGGGGTGTCCTGAGCTGGGACCCCTTGTTCTGATATATTTGGTGTTTGACATGTCCACTGAGAAGTTAATTAGAGAAAAAACACCTGCCATGGTCTTGTCCCACCCCTTTGACTTAGATCCAAGTTCAAAATGCAGGTGGGAGCCCCAAAACCCCTCAGGGGTGGGTGATTAATCTCTCAAATACCACAGCCCTGACTGTCCCCCACGCCCTTCCACACACAGATATGCAGTCAACAACTGGAACAAACAATGGGCTTTTATCTCTAATTTTAGCCGTTTTAAACAGGCTCTTTCATTAACAACTTAATTTAACTGCATATTTTGGGCTGTAGATATTATTATTTTTTTCTTTTAAACTCAGCCTGAGAAATGCTTCCTGTTAAATTCTTTCTCTGTGTAAACCTCTACTCCTTTTCCATTTATCCCAAATCAAGTTCCATCGAATTCTATTCTGAGGGATTCCCGAGGTCCCCAGCATCTTCGCTTTGGCTTTTGTCCTTCCTCTACCTTTGAATTTGGTTGTTATTAACATAACTTACTGCCACTATTTACTGTTATGACTCAATAAGGCAAAAGACTTTAAAGAGCTGAGGTCACCAGGTCACTTGGGTATTTCCTTTCAGTGAAACGGGCAAGAAGATACAGCAGTGTTCTGAACCAGGCTTCTAAAAGGTCTTTGGAGGCAGAACCTGGCACAGGTGATTGGGTTTGGGAGCTGGAAGGCTGCGGAGCTCACCGAAGCCCCACCGAGTAGTCACAGCCGTCATGGTAATGTTGTCTCCAATAAGATGAGGACACGGAGCCCAAACTACAGTCCTAGTTTAAACTTCATATTTTAACCACTTACAAAAATAAGTCACTAATCAATACTCTGTTTCTTTCTGTTTAGTGTGATGTCTTCCTAAACTTTTCTTTAAAAAAAATTTTTTTTATTGATTTCAGAGAGGAAGGGAGAGAGAAAGAGAGGTAGAAACATCAATGATGAGAAAGAATCATTGACTGCCTGCCTCCTGCACGCCCCACACCTGGGATTGAGCTTGCAACCTGGGCATGTGCCCTGACCGGGAATCAAACCATGACCTCCTTGTTCAAAGGTCAATGCTTGACCACAGAGCCAACCCGGCCCGACTTCCTAAACTTTTCTTAATTTACACGACCTCACATTGACTGGGTTTCATCCTGTGGATTTGAGCGCTGCTTTATTTGAGTAGCATGAAGAAGAGAAAACAAAACACTGAAAACGAAACATTAAAAATAAAAGGTCAGTAATTAGTGTATCATTTTGGGAGGGGAGCCAGGAAATATAAACTTAGTGCCTGTGAGGTGTTCAACTTAGTTGTCTAGAGAGGCAGGCTGACATGGAGGATGGCACAGACCGCAGACGCGGCTGCTGGACAGCTCGTCCACCCAGGTGACCTTGAGCGAGTCCCTGAACTTCTCGGCAGAACGCAAACAACATCCACCCCAGAGGTTGCTGCGAGAATTCAATGAGAGGACGGTCTTGAAGCACTTAGAGCAGGGGCTGGTGCACTGCTACACCCTAACCTCTTCCTGGGGTCACGCCCGGGGCTGAAGAAGCTCCGAGGTGTGGTGGCTGAAGACTGGGCAGGAGAGCAGGCAGGGCAGTGACATGGCCGGCAAGAGACTTTGCTGTGGGGCTAGGCTGGTGCCTCAGGCTCGTCCTTTAACACCTCTAGGCCTCACTCAGCTTCATCCACCCCACAGGATTACTGTGAGGAGTGGATGAGGAAATGAGCTCATCACAGCGTCAGGCAAACAGAGAACTCAGCACACACTAGCTGTGGCTGTGGCCACTGCTGTCACCACTACCACCACCACCATTATTGTTATTACTATCATTATTATTGATATTACTATAGTAATATCTCACACATTGAACAGAGGAGGGGTATCTGGGTCACGGTCAATGAGTCTCTGTTTCCTCTTCAGGAAGGGCAAAGGTTAACTGAGGCCATTGACTCATTCGTGGCCTCTCCGGACACCTCACCCCTTTGATGGGCTAAGTCCATGGTGGAGCTGACCTGTGCTCTGTCCCACCCAGGTGACCTTTAGCCCAGGTCTTAACTTCAGGCTCTCACCCCAAAGCTGGCAAAGGGAGCCAGGCAGCCGAGGTTCATCTCTGAGTGGGCAGGAGCAAGCAGGCGGAGGAGAGAGCCAAGTGGAACTTGGCCAGTTCCTCACCTAAACTGCACGCCTATTGTGAGAACTAGTAAGATAACATTCATCAGCACCACCTGTGACAGCTGGCTAGTGGGTGGGAGCAAGAGCCTGAGGTCCCAGGTTCCAGGCCAGGAAAAAACTGAATCCTAAAACAGTGAAGTATGGCCACAGCTAGATCCATCCATCCATCCATCCATCCATCCATCCACATGTTTCCTCAGCAACCAGGGCTCCGCTGGGGAATGTGTCAGGCTTAGCACAAACATGTCACTACTATGGGGACCCAACTAAATGCATGTTCTGTGTGTGCATGCCTGGCAGTAATAACAGCTTGCTGAGAAATGCTCCTGATAACTGCTTGGAGTCTTAGACCAAGAGAGGATTCTAGAGCCGGGGTCGGCAAACTGTGGCTCGCGAGCCACATGCGGCTCTTTGGCCCCTTGAGTGTGGCTCTTCAAAATACCACGGCCTGGGCGAGTCTATTTTGAAGAAGTGGCGTTAGAGGAAGTTTAAGTTTAAAAAATTTGGCTCTCAAAAGAAATTTCAATCATTGTGCTGTTGATATTTGGCTCTGTTGACTAATGAGTTTGCTGACCACTGTTCTAGAAGTTTCTTATAATGACTCGAACTTGTGTTCAGTAAAAGCCCCCTGCCCCCCTTCCCCTGCCAAGAAGTAGCTTTGGAGGAGAACTTCCAGTGACGGGCAGCTGGCCACGAGATAAGCAAACCATTTTGGACAGCTCTAGTTGATAGAAAGTTCTGATGAGCTGGAATCTGGCCGCCCTACAATCTCATGTACTTGAGCTCTTAGCTTGGGCTTCTGGAGCACCATGAACATGTGTCCCATCTACAACCGTCTTAATAAAGATGGCCTCCCACCCTCTCCCCATCGCTACGGTCCCCGAATCCCGCCAACACCCGGCCTGTTCTCTTGGTACACTCTGAAATCATTCATGGAGGCATTTCTGAAAAGTAGTACTAACGAAGAGATCTCTGGAATAAAGAAGATATTTTAAAATGTTATATTTATTTGCTTGTTGAAAATAAAGAGCGTGAGCCAAAGCACGGTATCTCTAACTTAGCTAATGATCACTGGCTCCAATTCAAAAGGCGCTTTTCGGGAAATTCTTGGCCCATTCAATTCTTGATAAATCTTCTTGGTCTTCCCAGAAAAGACATAACTAGTACTAACCGTAAAAGGTGCTTCTAGCTTTTGTTGGCTCCTCCATAGATCTGCATGCGTACATACATAGTTCATGTACATGCATGCCCGTACAGAGGTGGGTTTGCCACGAAGCTAGTGAGTTTCAGGGGCCTTCACTTACATAGTCCCTTGGGAGGAGCCCTAGAACTATATGCATCCAAATTATAAACTTCAGGCCCCATAAAACCTATAAACCCTCTGGGTGAATACACACATGTGACACATGAATGCACACACACACACACACACACACACACACACACACACACACACATACACAGAAACCCAGAAACTAAACACATACTATTTTACAATGGTGATCTGGATGTGAAAATCCAAGCACCTAATTTGAGAATTCTAAATTCTATTCTTTTATTTGCAATTTGCTTCAAATGGATAGTAGTGAGAGTGAACAAAATTGTTGCAAGTTGCTTGTCAATTTTACTAGTGTCTGTAGACCAAGAACATACAGATGCTGCTTAGGGGATCAAATTTATCCAAGTTTCCTTTCTTTTAGAGGAAAGAGCTCTGGAGCAAGGAAGTCCCAAGTTTGAAACATGGTTCCTCTCTTTTTCAAGCGACATGCACTTAGGCAAACTATTTTGAGCCTTAGTTCAAGGCTTAGTTAAATAATCTTTGTCTCAAATAACAACAATGCCATAGACTTGGCAGGGCTGTTACAATGATTAAATGAGATGATGGGAAGAAGCACCAGCCCATGCCTGCTATCATATGTGCTCAATAGATGGGACCCCTTGTGATTATGATATGTGATTATGATAATTATTCACAGACCTGTCTCAAAAAATCTGGAAGCTATTTGCTTTCCTTCAATACTTTTGCACTTAAAGCACATACAAAAGTTTAATGAAAGTCACATTTATATGTATGGAATTTTTTTCCAGTTGACATCATTTCATTCAGACATTTCTAGCTCACCGTTTCTCTCTCCCTCTAGTTCACGGTTTTATCTTCAACATCTTTCTATGGGTTTCTTCCTTTTAGTATTTAAGCAGTTTCAAGTTTTTCCTGTTTTACACACATGTACACGCGCACACACACACACACACACACACACACACACACTCTGTCTTCACCTTCCCCTCTAGGTATTCCTGTTTCTCTCCCATTGTAGCTGAAAAAGTCTCTGAGGAGCTGTCCTACTCTGCTATCATCCCTTTCCTTCCCTCCACTCCTCAGGGCCCTCATTCTGGTCACTCCAAATCCTTCTCCAAACTGCTCTTGCTCAGGCCACCGGCCTGGTGTCAAAGCCAGAGAGCAGCGGTGGGGACTGGGGACCGTGCCTGCGCTCTCAGCAGCATTCACCACCAGGAATCACTACCTCCCCTCAGAACTGCATAGTTTCAGATTCTGATTTTTCCTGCTTCTCTTCTCACCTCTGCTCCTCCTCCTCCAACCCTTCCACAGTCAGGCTCCCCAGGGCTCTCCAGCTTTCTTTCTGGTGCTCTCATCTACTCCCAGGGCTCCCATCAGCTTGTCTATGCTGGATCCACTCCGGCCAGGCATTTCTTCCCACCTCAGGACCTTCAGTTCTCTCCAGACATGTCCTCCAGCATGTCACACGGGCACCACACACTGAGCCCTGAAAGCCCTCATGGTATATATCACTGTTCAGTAAATGCCCAGCTGATCGGGCCAGAAGCCTGGGAGTCACCCTTCACACCTCTCTCCCTCTTATCCAACATCTAATCAGTCACCTTATAGACTGTCTTCTAAATATTTCTTGACTCACCCCTTCCTCCCTGCTGACCCTACCTTAGTTCAAGTCACCACTACTGCTTTCAGGTGCCAGCCATGCCGACTGCCCACATCCACTTTCCATCTCTGCCTTGTCATGCCAACCTCTGCTTCAACCCTGGTGGCTCCTGTCTGTCCTTTAAAAAATATTTTTATTGATTTCAGAGAGGATGGGAGAGGGAGAGAGAGAGAGAGAAACATCAATGAAGAGAAAGAATCATTGATTGGCTGCCTCCTGCACACCCCCCACTGGGGATGAGCCAGCAACCTGGGCAGGTGCCCTGACCGGGAATCGAACCATGATCTCCTGGTTCATAGGTCAACATTCAATCATATGCTCAATCACTGAGCCACACTGGCTGGGCAGGGTCCTATCTGTCTTTCAAATAACACTGACAGTCCTGAGCATGATCCACAAGACCCCGTACAACCTACCGAAGAAATAATAAGCGACCCCACAAATGATCCTAAAGCTACAGTGTATTCCTTTATAGTCACATTCTCCGAGTTCGTTTAGCAAATCTCATATTGGGGGCTGGCTCGGTGACTTCCAGTTTCAACCATTATAAATAGAATTGTTAAGGAATATCTATCTATCTATCTATCTATCTATCTATCTATCTACTATCTATCTATCTATTTTACTGGATTGTTTTCTTAGATTTTTTTTCTTAAAATGGTACTATCAACAAAAGGGTATGATTTGTTTAAAAGTTGTTGTTATTCACTGCTTGTTCTCCAAGGGGCTGGGACCAGTGCAGTGTGTCATCGACAAGGGTCCCCAGAGCCTGTCTCCTGGGGTTTCACAACATCAAACTTCTCACATTTAGTAGATTTAAAGTGGAATCTTAACACTTTTAAAGTGTGCAATTTTCAGGTGATGACTATGTACATATCGTATGAAGCTTATCTTATGTAACACATTCTTATATTTGCAAATTGTTCTCTTTTCCCTTTCTCTCTTCTGTTTTTATTCAGGTTTTAGTTTTCTTCTAACCAATAAAATAATAATAAAAGCATGCATGGTGTGGGAGGGATAGCTCTCAGACTGTTCAGAAAATTCTCTCTGCTTGTGACAGGTTCAGGATGAAGTCCCATGTCTCAGTCCCTTCAGTTTCATCATAAACTCAACAAGGAAAACACCTGTGGAGTCACAGGTCCCAGAGGGGGACCCAGTGGCGGCCATCACAGGCCCATTCCTGTCTCGGACTGCTTGGCTTTCTGACTCTGCATGCTCTCATTTTCCCAGCATGCCATGCAATCCATTTTTGGAGGCTGATTGAATTACAAACGCTATTATTTAATACAAAATGCCTTCAGTGACCATAAAAATAAACTAGTCTTTTACTTAGGAACAAATATTAGAAATTTAGCTGGAAATCTATGTCTTAGACACAGAGATCCTGAGATAAAGGGAGCAGCTTGTGGGAAAAGTTCAATATTATATTTAAGACAAGAATAAATCAGCTAGAAAAGAAATCTAGTGAGACAATTACCTTTAGCTGGATAAAAAAAACATATGGTAAGAAAAACAACAGAATAAGCTCATGAGGAAAAAAACCATTGTGAAAGAAGTATGTTCTTTACTTAAAAAGTATTAGTTTTACATGTTGCAGTATCACTCTCTATGAGGGGTCAGTGATCACCACCTTTCACAAATGGGACAAGTGAAGTGCTAAGAAATTAAGTGGCTTTCCTGTAATTGACTTATCTAAGTTTTCTGTTTTGTTTTGTTTTTTTCTTTCTTTGCTCAAAGACACAATAAGAGCAGAAAGAGCCAACTCCAGTATCTTCAGTCAAGGGTCATGTCTGCTCCACCTCCCACACTGCAGGGCTATTACTCCCCTCTGGGACCTGGACCCTCAAAGACTCTGTGAGTCAATTCTGAAACAGCCAGCTGACACAGCCGTTCAATCTAGCCAGTTGGTCCAAGGAACTATATGTAGATAAGACCAGTATTGTTAGTTTAACCTTGAAAGGGAATTTAACTGTATTTAAAGGTCACAAGCAAAGCATGTTACCAAAGACAAAGGTTCTGGTGGGCTGGAAGGGAAGCAATCACTTGCAGCATCACACTCTAGTATACTAAAAGAGGGATTTTCTTATAAATCTCCAATACAGTTATTGTTGAAATGAAGAAACTTTGAAAGTATTTTTTATTTTCCTTTTCTTTTTTTAAGCATTGATAGAAAGTCTAGCATGAATTAAATTGATAATAACTTGCATTTTTTTCATATAAATAATGTACCTAAATCCATTCTACCTGAATGTCTTGGAGTTAAATCCATGTTAACTGTCTGTTCCTTCTTATTAAGGTGTTTTCTCAAGAGTCTCAAATTGGTCAAATAATCAAATACTCCTTTCAATTTAAATCATCCCAGACCACACCACATGGTATCTAGTAGCTTAAGGACGAGGCACAATTATCCTGTCCATGTGAGATTTTACAAAATAGAGATTTCCTATGTTTATTCTTCAGCTCTGCGAATGTAACAAATTTATCATCTTGTTCTATCTTCTAATTGGGAGAATATTCCAAATAAATATCCCATTTATCTTCAGCTTTTGAAATCCTGTTTAGAGGTGATATAGTTCCCTGCTTCAGTCTAAGGGTTGAAAATGGAGGACCCTTGTCCTTGAAGTGGATAAGTGCAGTTTGTTAAACTGATTAAAAAACGCAGAGTTCAGCCTGGCCAGTGGGATTCAGTGGTTGAGTGTTGACCTATGAACCAGGAGGTCATGGTTCAATTCCCGGTCAGGGCACATGCCCGGGTTGCTCAATCCCCACTAGGGGATGTGCAGGAGGAAGCTGTTCAATGATTGTCTGTCATCATTGATGTTTCTATCTCTCTCTCCCTCTCCCTTCCTATCTGAAATCAATGAAAATATACTTTTCAAAAAGTAGAGTTCAGAGAGGATCCCATATTTGGACCTAAGATAAACAGTATTAATATTTCAGGTAATTATAATTCATTGAGTTCCATTATTTCCTCTTTACATTTGACAAGAGTTGTAATAAGGGATGTTATTTCCATATTCAGAGAGCATAACACTGGGAGAGGCCTGGCAGGAAACATGGCCGGGAGGAAGCTGTAAACATCCATTCATGAGGATAGGGCTACCAGATACTCCTTGGTCCAGGAGCCCCATGACCAGTGAGATGCTGCTGCTGGGTCTTCTCAGGCAGCGGAAGAGATTCAAGAAAAGAGGACAAAACTGGATAAAGTGTAAGTTTTACAAGGCGTGTAAGCTGAAGGAGATCAAAGTCTGTACTCGCTGCCTGTAGAGTGGGAAGTTGTACTGTCTACTAGAAGCTCAACAGTTTTAGTGGCTGAAACTGGACAGAACTGTTAGGAGTTGAAGGGAGATTAGGAGCCACAGGGCGGAAATTCCATTTCACGGATGAGGAAAATAAGGGCAAATGAGGTGATGTGATCTCTGGAAGAGCCACGTGGAGAACCCGACCTCAGGACACTTACTACACGAAGCCCACGTGAGAAGTAGTTGTGGCAAATGTTACACCTGAGAAATAAAAAGATTTTTAAAATCTATGCTTTGTCTCTACCTACGGAGAATACAAGTAGGTGTACAGTGCCTACATGAGAAGGGCCTTCTCAACTCCTTAGTTCTGTCTTCCAAACCCACTGACAATACTCCTCTCTTTTGTGGTAAGTTTTCTTGTAGTGCCTACTGGCAGGTATCACCTTGAAATTCTGCCCATGGCTTTCTGGTTGATACCTTTCTGGTTAATTAAATTACCTGTTAGTATAAATGTATCTCTAGTCCCAGCTCAACGAACTGGGCATGATGCTCAAGTCTATTATTCCCACCTCTGGTCTGGCTCTTACCTCACATTTCCAACTGCAGAACAGGCCATGTCTTCCTGGATGCCCTGGCATTTCTTGGCCAGAATGAACTCACTGCTGCTTCCAGACCCGCCCTTATCTTAGCCAACTACTCTGCACCTGAAGTACTGTTTCTGATCTCATTGACCCAGTTCTGGACTTCAGTGACTCAGACTACAGCAGTATCATTCTAGCTTTCCTGCTTTCAAAACCTTTCAGTGGTTTCCTATTACCCCCCCAAATAAAATCCAAACATCTTAACCTGGGTTTTAAGGTCCTATTGTGTTGGGTAACAATTCAACCAATATTTATTAAGTACCAACTGGATGCCATGCACTGTGCTAGATGCTGGAGACATGGCATCTTAATAGGATATAACCCCTGCCCAAACTGAATTTTCCACTATAGGAGAGGCATGTGGCATAGCAAACAATCACATATATCACTGTGTGTGTGTGTGCATGTGCGTGTGTGTTAGAGGACATGGCAGAATTAGGGAAAGCTCTGGGATAAAAGAGGAAGAGTACCTAACCCAGACTGAACCGGAGAGAGGTGGAGGAAAGGAAGGTTGGAATCAGGGAAGCAGGGATGGAAGTGAAAGCTTTCCTAGAGAAAGTAGCTGAACTTAAAATATGAAGAGGCAATGAGACCAGTGAGGGAGGGGTAAATGAGAATGATGAACAGTGCTTCACATAGAGGATCCAGCTTATGTGGCCTTATCTCTGAACTTCTCCACACAAACTGGCCTACACCTCCTCCTTAACCTTTCCTTACATCCCTTCCCCCACCTCCGTGAACCTTCCAAAGTCTGTCTCCATTGTCATACCCCTGAGCTTCATCTGACCATCCAGCTAGAAATCACCTCTCCTAACCTTCAACTCCCTTAGCCTGTACTCCTGTACCAGTGGCTCAGGGCTATCCAGGGAACATTCATGAAATGAATTTCTCCTGCCCCACCCAACTGTGGTCTATACAACACCTCCTGTCCAGACTAGTGGATCCGCCTTAGCTGGCCTTCCTGCCTCTTGCCTTTTCCATTCATCAGGTGGGCTTTCTCACTGTCACCCAAATACATTAACCTAATGCTGCTCTAATTACCCAGAATGTCCTCCTTCTCCCCTTGCCACTCAATTCCACCCATCCTTCATGCTGTGAACCAACTCCATTCATGCTTTCAGGAGACCCATCCTACCATACGCTCTCCCTTCTCCAGCTTCCTTTGCCTTTAGGTTCAATGCAATCCTGCCTATCTACCTGGACAGCGGGATGCTGTCTGTCTTCCTCATGGCCCATGTCAGCAAAGATCTGACAACATAGCAAGGAACTACGGACAGGCTTTTGCACATCTGTGCTTCCAGCTTTGAGCAGAGATAACCTAGCTTCATCAGTAAAGTTGAGAGGTCACTGGAGAGAAAAATAAATCGGCAACGAAAAGGAGCACCTGAGATAGGATGAGGCTGGAAATTGCAAAGGCTCAGGAAGGAAAGCTTGCCGGAGGTCTAAGTCAAATCAAGTCAAAACACATCACTGTGTTTTCCTTTGTCTTATATAAATGGTTTCTCTGGAACATGAAAGAGTTAGAGTTCTTTTCCTCCAGATAGGTAGCTTTGTCTCTTTAAGCATAATATCTGAGTTTCCCCTGGAACAGAAAAGGGAAGTATTTCTTCATTCAATGAAAAGAAACTATCTAGATTCCTTTTACGTTAGTTTTATTTATATGGCTGCTCTATGGTTTTCTTATTCTGCAACCAAAAATCCATGATAAAAATCAGTGATTTGAGACTAAGTATATTTCACGTATGTTTGTGTCCCTTGTAAAACCTTAAAAAATGATTCCCTTTTCCAAGATATAAGCCTTCAAGTTTCAAAACCACGTATACTTCTGGGAGCAACTTCCCCTTTGACATTTCCTCATATAAACGGTCTGTTGAAATTGGGAAAAGCAGGGGAGATCCTGTTCTCTGTCCTTATCTCACTCCCTGGTATGGGGGACATTTCCTCATGACGGTTAGTGTATTAACTGCTGGCAGGCCTCCAGGAGTAAATAAGGGTTGGACAGAGCTGGAGACTATGCCAAGACCTTACGCAGAATCTTTGCCCTTGGTCAAGGACAGAAGGGTCTCTGCCAGACAAGTTAAATCAAGGAGACTCGATAGAAGGAGGGCCTGTTGGTACCTGAATAACAAGCCCCTCAAGAGGCATAAACCCGAGACTGGAGATCCCCTTTGACATATGGAGTTCCAAAGAGCTACCTTTTAAATATCCACCATATGTAAGATATGAAATTAGAAAGTATATTTCATTAACATACTTTGCAGGTACAAACACTCCTTACTGAACAAAATCTTCCCCTGTGGTCTTAGGAGCCCTCATTTGAACAAATCTTCCTAGTTATATGAGCCTAACTAGGAAACTTCCACTTGTATTGTTCAGGATTTCTACAAGCTGCCAGAGGCATTACTTCAAAAAATTCAGGACAACCTGAGGCCCCTTGAGTTCATTTCTAAACTTGCCTTGGCTACTAGGATCTCCACCTTGCCCATTCCTTATCTCCTGTTCTCTCATTTTTTTCTTGACTTTCTAGTCTAGCTATCTCAGCAGGGCTCCTTCCCCTTACTCAAGCCTGTATTTGTTGTTAACTGAGCAGTTCACAACCTACACTTGCTCTCAAGCACCTCTCTTAAGTCTTCAGACTCAGGAGTAAGGCAGAGAGAAAGGGCGGGGATGCATTTTCTTCCTTATGTGGTGGCAAACTAGATCCCTTAAAATCCAGTGACTGTAGGTCCTAACTGGGTTACTTCTCTGAACCTTAAAGTTTCCCCTTGATCTGAAAGCTCTTCCTCCTCTCCCCTCATACTGGCATATGTCAGCAGGATGTTCCTTGAGGCCATGGTAACCTTCAGAGGAGATTTTTTGGGCAGGATGAGCAGTGGTAAAGACCGACCACTGACCAACAGATTCGCCAAGCTGAGCACGTGTCCAGAGTCTAGACTCTCACCTGAATGAGGAGATCGATAGCGAAAGTCCTCTTTGGTCAGCAGCAGGAGAGCTTTGCCATTCATTTCAAACGTGTTGCTGTCAATTGGCCTTAAAGAAAACTCATTTTCAGCCCACTTGAGCCACTGGGCTACGTCATCCCTGCTCCAGTAAACTGGCTGCAAGCCTGTTGGAGAGAGAGCAAGGCAGAAAGAGACAGAAAAAAAAAAAGGGTCTTGTCAGTTAGACAGCTGGAATAAAGGGGAGAGATTTCTGAATGGTTAACGACATTAGGTCCCCATGTCTGAAGAGCCCCCATGTTTAACTCTGAATTCCAGGTTAAAACCCAAGCTTCATAAGTGCCAAAGTGTGATATCAAATGAACTTTGTATGTAGAGGCAAATGGGGAGAAACATCCTTTTTTTTTGCCTTTAAGGGACCATTGGTCTTAGAGCCCCACCCTTCCTTGCCCCACTCCAGGGCCTGTCTGGATTCCAGGGTTGCCGGAAAGGTGCAGCTCTGTGGTGGCCTGAGGTACCCATGGGGGCTCAGAGTCATGACACATGCCAACACACTTCGAAGGGGACCTTAAAATCAGAGCTGATCTGATTGCGACACAGCGTCCTTTTGAAGTGGGAATGTTCCAGAGCTGGGCTTGACCTCCCAGAGCTGCCAAATAATGAAGTGTTCCCTAAAATTTCTTCCTGGAAGAGCATTTGCTCAGCCTCTGGGAAACCATCAGGCCAGCCTCTGGGGATGAGAGGGCAAGGTAAGGAGAAAAGGTCTTTTGCCTTTTTAGTCTACTCGCTGTGCTTAGAACTTCCTGGAGTGGGGAGTGGGGAGGGAGAGCTACTTGGACTCGGAGTAGGACCAGAAGTGGGTCAAAGGGAGGGCTGCAGCTCAGGGCCTATCTCTGTCGGGAAGCCTGACTGGGAATCTACCTTTTAATTTTATTTTGCTGTTGTGAGAAGTCTTTGACATCATTCAAGTGGTTTAGAATAGTGTTTCTCAAAGTGTGATCTGGGGACCCCTCAGGGTTCCCAAAACCTTTTCAGGGGTCTATGAAATAAAAACTCATTTCATAACTATATTAAGAGGTTATTTGCCTTTTTCACTCTCATTCTTTCATGAATGTACAGTGGAATTTTCTAGAGGCTCCACAAGATGTGGAATTGCAGCAGAGATGAGAATCCAGCCATCTCCGATGAAGCTGGACATGAAAGAGACTTGCAGAAATGTGAAACAATGCCACTCTTCTCACTAGTTTATTTTTGTAAATATACCTATGAATAGATATTTATTAATATATACTTAGCTTATTACTTTTCAGTAATTTTACAAATATTTTTAAAATTCTCAGTTTTAATTTCCAATCTGGTAACTATAGATAGCTAAAACCCATATGAGCAAAGCTTTTTGAGGTCTTCAATAATTTTTAAGATTTGAAAGGGGTCGTGAGACCAAGATCATTGAGAACAGATGGGTTAGAAACAGCTAGATGCTCAACAGAGCTTCATTCTCTAAAGCTGTACTGTGTAAATAGTTCAATACAATGGAATCAGTGAATCAGTGTTTGCTAAGAAGAGCCTCAGTCTCTCTATGCAGTTACCTAAACTTGCTAAGGAGTCTCCATGAGTGTGCTATAAGAGTGTCCTTCAGTTTGATCCTGGAAAGAATCACCTTTCAACCTTAAATAAGGCAAGACAAAGACCCGTCTGGTCTACTTGATGGGCCGCTTAGCATCCCCGGGGAATGAATGGCTCGGGTCCCCTGGAGAAGGTCCAGGGCCTGTGGGCATGACTTTGGCTCTGTCTTCCAGGCAGCTCCTTTGCAAAGTCGTTTTGAAGAATGGTAGCTTCCTTGAACTTTGTGGAAGTACCTTCAAAACTGGTCCACCGTGTAGGGCATCAATAAAAAACTACAAGCATTGGGATACTAGAGATGGGCACCTAGGTGGGGTTGTTGAGTTGTTTTGTTTTTAAGTTGCATAATTTTTTTTACATAGAAAGAAACAAGTGGCATTATAAAATAATAATGTGTAGTATGTTACTGCTCTATGATCTTTAGAATAAAATGGCCACTAGAATTTAAGGTTCTGTTTTAAGAGTCTTAAACTGGGCCAAGAAGCAATGCCTATTAAAAACGGTCAGTAGATACAGGGGGCGCCCCAACCTTTTCCAATGACCTTGAAAAGATGAATCTGGAATCATGGTGAGGTGGTAGTGTGAGGATGGCTCAGCAAAATTTCAACTGTCGAACTGGTACAAAACCTTAAAGTTTACTTCCTATTATTGTCCATGGTGTCAGCCATCTTCGAACAAGAACAGCATAATGGCTTGTCATTAGGGACTTTTCCCTTCCTCTCCTCCACACAAGGCCAGCCATGAGGGGACACCTGTGAGGCTCCAAGTCAAGCGTGGCCTAAGGAAGTGCCTGGGGTGAGAGGGCCACAGAGCAGAAGATGATGGGTCAGAACCAGGAAAAAAGACAGGGGAGCTTATTAGTAGCGCAAGTGCCAAAGCAAATACAGAACTGAATCCCGCCTGGGAAGGGAAATGAGAGTAAAATGCTGAAGTTTCTACAGAGGATGCATGGAAACACAGGAGGGTGGGTGAGAAGGGGGTGGGAGATGTAAGTAGCAATTTGAGGTTCTTTATATTCTACGGAAGAAAATAGTCATGAGTAATCTTTTCCCTAAATACAAGAAGAGGCACACACTCCAAACAGCCCTGCCAGTTAAGAATGACAGTTTCTCTTTTCACTTCCCATTAGTCTCTCCCACAGCCCAGCCCCTGCCGCAAGCAGAGCCACCAGGCGGAAACCCCCTCACCAGGCACCTAAGTGAATGCTCTGAGCTTGTGAGCAACAGGAACCCAGTGAGTTACAGTGGGTCAGGGAACGCAATGGCAATCTTAGCAGGTGACCTGGACAGAGCAGGCTACATGCTTGGGGCCACTCAATAAATTTATCAGAGTCACTACTCTTCCTTCCATCAGCGTAAAGAGATGGCAGACACATTCAGTGAGCTGGAAAGAGGCTTGATAGACTTGGGTGTTCAAAGTCAAGCTTCACTGCCATTGCCTTTTTGGTTCAATAGAATAAAAAGGTTGTGGCTGCAGGATGTGCTTTGCAATTTTAACTGAGGACAAACAAGCCCCATTTACTCATACCTAGGGCCCCAAGGCCTGGGTGTTACAGCGTCTAATGGAATATAGCCCTGGACCCAGAGGAAACTCTGGTCTAATCAGGACCATTTCGCTGAATTTATCTAGCACGTCGATCACTATTCTAAGGCGTTTATAAATACTAGTTCATTTAATTGCATGCTCACAGCAACCCTATGAGACAGTGTTTCAGATTAGGGAACTGAGGCCCAGTGCCTTTAAGGGATTTGCCCAAGGTCATATGGCCATGGTAACAAGAGGAGTTGAGGTTTGAACCCAGGCAGTCTGGTTTCAGAGTCTGTGCTCACATCCATTATGCTGACCCATGCATTTCCCATCCAGATTTAGATGGATTTTCAAGACTATTAGGAATTCAGATAAGACTGAGTGAATTGAATCCTCCCCACCCAAGACTTTGATCTTTAGAGGCTTTCTCAAGTTATCAATGGACTAAAACGACAGCAAAAAAAATCTGTAGATCCCCGAAGAAATAGATTTATAAGTGGGAAAAGGAAGAAGAAGGAGGTGGAACCCTGCTTTGAACACATCCAGGAACACAGCGCTGCCTTCCCCGGCTGCTCACTCACAGGCACTCACTGCTCACAGGCACCAGTCCTGAGGCTTCCCATGGCTCACAGAAGCCACATGGGCAAGATGAGGGAGGCATACATAACACAGAACTTTGTCTGACAGTTATCTCTTGCAACTTTAACTCAGAAAAGTTGAAAAACATAGTGTTGTGTTTTTTTGGTTTTTTTTGATCATTGGTTAAAAGAAAAAGAGAAAGAGCATCTGTAGGTCCCTGAAGAAGTAGATTTTAAGTGGGAAAAGGAAGAAGGTGGAGGTGGGACGCTGCTTCTATGTTATGCTATTCCCTGTGCATATATAACAAGACTACGAGAGCCATGCTAAGACCTGGATTTTTAATGCCAATTCTTTGCAGAGTATGCTTGAGATGACATGAACTGCTATAATTAAGAAAATTACTAAGAATTCCACTGCAATTTTTCTCCCAAATGGGTCAAGTCAAGTTCACGGTGCCATACCCATCAGTGACATACCCAGGCCCTTAAACTTGCTGCTAATATTTATTTGATTCCATGTTCAAAGGTGCAGCCATGTCCATCACCACATTCTTAGCATCATTTCAGATTTTCCGAGTTTAAACATAACTAACCATAAAAAGTGTGCTGGGAGTCAGGAGCCCAGATTTTACTAACAGGTTTGCCATTAATTAAGATGTGACTCTGGGCGGGCCACTCAATTTCTCTGGCTCCGTGATTTCATCTGTAAAACGAGGGGCTTAGAGTATGTGATCTCTATTCCCTTCTGGAATACAGTCAAGATGCTCCCATTTAATTTGAAACTTAAAATCCAAAGACTACAAGGCAGCCCAGACCTTTTTCTTCCAGAAAATGACCCTGAGATTCTGTAACTTCCTCAAGGATCTCCTGAATCACGGAAAACAGATTAAGTTACTTTAAATGAGGTTAGTGCTTGAGAGTGCTTTATTGTATTCTAATTCTTGGAAAAGTTATAACCCAGGCAACGGCAATAATAAACATAACATTTTGACAAGGTGCTCTAACATGTATGACCTCATTTGGAATTCTCACAAACACCCTGTGAAATCTGCTGTATTCTCATTTCAGTTTATCAAATGAGGAAATGGGGGCCTCAGAGTCATTAGATGATTTACTGGTTAGAACAATACTCAGTTCAAGCTCTTTAGCTATACTATACGTTAATCAAAAACACCCTTTAACAAAAACTTTCTGTTTAAACAGGAATTTGCAACAGATTCTATGGCTTAGAGAACAGAATCATAAAAGACAGAAGACACCTCAGCAATGATCTCGTCCAACCCCCACCCCATCTTACTCACTAGGAAACTGAAGCCAGGAAGCAAGAGAGAACCACGATTAAGTGGCCCCAGGTTCCCCAACTTTCCAACATCTCATGTTGTCTCATAACTTGATTCGATGACACAGAACCATTCCACAACCCCTGACATAAGTGAGGAAAGTTATCCCTTGCTTAGTCATCTTGCCTTCAGATTAAATCTTCTTCATCGTTCCAACCATAAATTCTGTACTGTAGTTTCTCTATGCTCACCGACCTGCCTACCTCTTCTGGAGACCCTACATGGCTTCCATTCCTAAACAGAGAACCGGAAGGAGGACTGGACCCTTTCTTTCTCTGAACAGTATGGTTCTATTGATAGTAACAGCTAACAACGATTGAGCACTTGCACTGAATTTCCACTACAATGATTATCATCCTCATTTACAAACGAGAACACTACAGCACACAATAGATGGAAATGGTGGTGCTGAAATTAAAAACTTGCAAGGCCCTGTTCTCAATGTTTTCTGCACAGGATTCATTTAATTCCCACAGCAATCCCTATCCGCATGGACAGAGGAGAAAACCGGAGCACAGAGAAGTTAAGCGACTCCACCAAAGTCACACAGCCAGGAAGTGGAAGAGTCAACATTTGAAACCAATTGGTCTGGCCCAAAGTCCATATTATTAACCACCTATGTGTTTCTCTAATCTTATTTGGTGTTTTGGCAGGACATCAAATTACGTTCATGATTAAAAAGAGAGAGAGGGAGAAAAGTTTCAGTGTTGGTGTGAACTTTGACAGTGCTGAAGCATGCAGGCACTGAGCACCAGCACGGAAACTATTTCCCATCTGTGTGACCTCAGGAAGGTGACTTAACCGCTCTTGTCTCACTAGCCTCCACTGGCAAAAGGGGGCAGCTTTCAATCTGTGAAGCAAGTAGTGAATCAGAGATGATGTGCTTATCAAATCTCAGATGACATAAAGCTAGTACAGAGTAAGATTCTACAAATGATGATGATGTAAAACACAGAGCACAGATAGTATCTGTGGTAGAGCAAGCACTTAATAAATATTAGCTATTGTTTTTCTACTACTGTTATTACTGTTATCATTTGTACAACCACCCTACCTTTCACATATATGGCCGGGGTTTGAAACCCAACTGTGAGAATGCATGTCGATGAATATCAGATTTCATCTTGCTATTTTTCACCATCATTCCAGCCTGCTGCCATCTCTCTGGATCTGTTTCCAGTATCATCTATACTCTGTAGCTTCGTGTCATCTGAAGCTCTGATAAGCATCTGTCACCTCAACAGGTCACTGCCAATTGCTGAGATGAGGGCTTTGATGGGAGTCCTCTGGTGACATACCAGTTACTTCCTTTCTGATGGGCACTGATCAAGTTATTGGCTCCTTTTGGGGTATGGGTGTTTAAGGATCAACCTGTTTAAATATTCTGGTATTTGGACTATAATTTCCAAGGTCAGCCATAAAGGCACCACCCGAAATTCAATGATCCACTTCCCTAATGTCCAGAAATACAGCAACTATAACACTTAAAGCAACCATACTGAAGAGACAGAGAAGAAGCAGGAGGTTGGTTACTAAGGGATAACTTCTTCCCAAGTGCTCATAACATACATGATTGAAAATCTGCCCTGAACTTCATCTGAAAGGGATCAGAGTAGCTGTTTTTAGTCTGTTATACACTCTTTTTCCCCTTTCTATTCTAAATATCAGGTAAACGGTGGCTCACATTCTTTCTTTTAGTACCTCTTCCATTTTTCCATAACCCTTATTAGGGTTCACTGTCAATGGCCTATCTTTCACCTTTGTAAGTTCTCTATTCTGGGCTGTCATTTGTCTGGGCCAAGGGCCTTGAATTTATTTGGGACAACTTTAGATTTGCTTTTATAATCAATTCACCCATCTTGGGCTTCAATTCCCTTCTGTCAATGTTTGCACTACCTGTTTCAGTCTGATGATCACCTTCCTTGTGGAAGAGAGGGAAGAAAGAGAGAAGTTGGACAGTTTTGTTTTTCTGCCACTTATCAATGTTACTCATTCAAACCTATTTGCACGCTGATAGTATGTTTACTCTTGTACTGCCCCCAATACTTATTGTTTTCTTTTTTCTTAAGCATTTTCCATAGTTTTCAGATCACTTAATTTTAACATTCTAGATCTAAAAATATACCTTTTATATTTTTCTTTTCAGTAAGTTGCTCTGTCATCCACTATACACATCTTTTTAAAATCTGAGCTCATTAGATCAGTACGCCAAACAGTGAGAAGATAAATTGGCATGATCTCTGGTAAACAACTTGGTGATGGCTTAAGAGCCCTGTAAATGTTAATTCTGAGACTTTACCTTAAAGAAATAATTTAGGATGCAGAGAAATTGTTCATGCACAAAGATGTTCATTGCCATGTTATTTTTAATAGTTGAAAACTGGGAACATCCTAAGGGATTAGTTAAGTAAACTATGGACAACATTTCTGATAGGACATTATGCAAGCAGTAATGTAATATTTATAAAGAGTTATCTATTCATATGAAAAAACAGCAAGTAGCTGTTTTATATATTATAACCTCCAACAATGCACAGAAAAATATTGTAATGAAACATATAAATATTAACAGCCACTATCACTCAATAGGATTATAGGTGATGTTTGTTCTTTCCTTTCCATTCTTATCATCCAATTCTCTATATTAAGCGCATGTGACATATATATATATATATATATATATATATATGTCACATGCGCTTAATATAATATATATATATATTATATATAATATATATAATAATTAATATATATAATAACATCTAGTTAAAAATTGAGCTCATCAGAGAATGTCCCCAGTACAGCCTCATCAGATTCTTTGGTTGTCTTTCATTTTCAAAAGGTCCCTGACTCTTTGACTTGTGTTTTAGCATTTCAGATCAAGGAACCATAGGTACTTTTTTCTCTAAATTTTTAAAATTTACCTTCTTCAAGTCAAGAAAACACATCTGATCATGCCTTTCATTTCCCTTTCCCCAGTTCTAAGATGAAGTTTTCATTCTCACCAGAAGTTCCCATCATTTCTACTTTACCAAATAATTCCTCCTTATTTGTCAGACATGAGTCCCAGTTAGCAGCACCTCTCGTTGCTTCTTCTACTTTCTGGGAAGTAAAATTGCTAATCGGTAGGTGCATGTGTTAAGAATTAAAATGTGCATGCATGTAGCGGAAGGGGATTGCTCAGCGATTCTCACATCATGCTCAGCATACCATTAACGCCAGGCCATTCAGCCAAAGATCCCCAGCACTGATCATCTGTGGGCCAGCTCTGCAGCCTGCGACTGCCACCCCACCCCACCCGATCCACTCACACCAGGCAGGACACTTCATGAAGATCTGCTCAGTTCTGCACCATTCCCAGATGCTTCCACACCCAGGTCATCCCAGCAACCGTTCTGCGATCGAGCTAAGGCTGGTGCTACCGTATTTGCAGAAGAAACTAAAGCTCAGACAGGCTGAGGGACTTTCCCAAGATCACAATGGGCCTAAGGCCAGAACTCCAGGTCCAGGTCTTCTATATCAGTCCAATGAACTTCCTCTGGGGCAAAGGAAATAATGGATAGAAAGGCCCCTTGCACCCTAAAAATCCACTGTTAAAAGGCAAGGGATTTAGGAATAATAAACCAGAAACTCAACTTCTCCTGGCAGGTCTGGTTTAGCTTAGACTCAGAACTCCGAGCTGTGCTCAAGAGCCCCTTCTGACTTCCACAAAGGGGTCGCAGCGGGCAGGGTTTGCCGTAAAATAAATGAACCCTCCACACTAAAACAACATGCCATCAGAGCACTTTCCGGGGCCTTTTCTGGCTCCTTTCCCTGCCCTGCCAGGCCGTGTGCCCCAGGCTCCCACACTGGGCTTGGACGTACTCTGCCAAGTCCTGCACTCATTCCCCTGGGTCTGCCTTTGCCTTTGGATGTGCTATTTGATCAAAACTGCTTTCAACATACAAACTCGGTTACTAGGGAGTTGGAAGTTCCAAAACATTTCCTGTTCTTGTCCCCAAGAGGTCACCCTGTATCTCAGCCCTCGGTTTCCAAGTGGAGGTTGGACGGTTACACTCATGTCTTTTGGACAAAACGCTAAGAGCAAGAATACTATGTGTGTGTCATATGTCATATTCAATTCCCTCGATTAATTTTTTCTTATAAACCTCATCTGCTAGATTTTTTTGTGTGGCTTTCACTCTGTGCTATCCACAAAGGGATTTTTATCAGCAAACCTGGTGACAGTAAAACTGGCCTGGGGCCTGCTCAGCCTCACAAACATGACTTAGAAGATTCCTTCTCATTTCTGCTTTTGAGCAGCAAGCCCAACATAGTGAGAGGCATGTAACATTTTAGATCAAAACTTGGGTTTTGGATTCAGATAGTCCTGCGTTCAAGTCCTGGTCCTGTCACCTACTAGCTCAGTGGCCTTGAATAAGTTATATCCCTGAACCTCAGTTCTCCCAGCAGTAAAATGGGGCCAAGAATAGTCCTTACCTCCTAGAGCAAATTCAGGTATGAAATGAGATAACCCCTGCACTGTGCCTGGTACACAGCATGCGCTCAGTGCATCTT
This sequence comes from Eptesicus fuscus, assembly GCF_027574615.1. Classification (NCBI taxonomy): domain Eukaryota; kingdom Metazoa; phylum Chordata; class Mammalia; order Chiroptera; family Vespertilionidae; genus Eptesicus; species Eptesicus fuscus. The sequence continues at coordinate 84,339,563 of NC_072479.1, forward strand.
GGGAGGTTGGATAGGACAGAGACGGGATAGCAGACTAATTGTACTTTGTCACCTGTCTCCAGGAAACGGAAATACTTTCTGCAGCTCACTTACAAGAACAAGTGTTCTCATAAGCGGTGTGAAGGCTCGTGTAGGAGCTATGAGGCTAGCACAGGACTCTAAGGAGGCACTGTCAGTGTGCAGATGGGGCAAGTGACTGGAACACGTGAGAGGCTGGAGGGGGGAAGGCCAGATTAGGAGCCCACTCAGGTCTGGGACTAGGGTGAGGCAAGGGAGACAGTCGCCTTGGGTGCAAAATTTAAGGTTGTGCCAAAAAGCTCAGTGATTACAAAAAATAATAATAGGCTAATGCATTATTTAAAAAGCAAAATAAATGCAAATATCCATGATGAACAAAACATCAATATTTTAACAAAAGTTCTATTGAAAAGAGAGGTGATGGGGGTAACAGAGAGAAGGAGAGATTAGAGCAGTACTTCCTAAGTTCGGGAGGTAACGGGTCCCTTTGAGATTTCAGTGAGAATCACTGACCCTCTTTCGAAACTCACAGGCACACGTACACCAACATTTGCCTACAGTTTCAAAGTTTATGGATTAGCTCAAGTTTATCTCTGGATCCTTGGAGAATCAGTTTAGAATATTTTTAGCCTTGTGTGTGCAAATGGGTCTGATACTACGTACCAGTGATATAATGCCAAAACCTAAGTAGATTTGAGAAGAGAAACACACACACATCTCTCTTCATATTTTGAGGAAAGAGAAGAGAGGCAGGCAGGGGGCCCGCCTCTCACTCCAAAAGGGGGGGGGGGCGGGGGGTGATAATAAATGACGAAAGCCAACTCTGGGTGTCATTTCCTTAGGAAATGCACACATCTGACGTTAAATATGGAATACCCCTTCCTCGGGCATTTTAGAAATCATTGCTAACATATTGCACGCTTTTGTTCAGACTAGTGAAGGTCAATTACTGCCAATTACCCGAATTTACGAACAGTGAAGGCAACTGGGCTGTGCAAGGAGAGATACTACTGAGAGATGCATTTTTAAAGGAAAAAGGCAATTAAGGGCAGAATTTCTCACATTGCAGAGCAGAAAGCTACGTTTGTTTTCAAACTTACAGATCTTTGTGCAAACAAAGAAGCCCATTTTTAAGAAGGAAAAGATGTAGGACAATAGGTATGTAGGACAAGAGTTGAAATGTCCTTCAAGTAGCTTTAGAGAGCAAACAAACGACCAGGCAGAAAGCTGGTGCAGGAAGGTTGTTTCTTCGTTTTTATGAAGTGAACATATCCTCAAAATTGTATTGTCATAATAAAACAAAATACGGAGCTTAGACCTGAATTACTCGACCTTTTCTCTTCTTATCTCCTCCCAGTTCAAAATGCCTGCCTCTCTCAGTAGCCAGCATTCTCTGAGATCTGCAGTTGGGCTCAACGCACTCAAGCCTCAGCATAATCTTCTTTGTAGTTTTAGCCTTTTTTTTTTTTTTGCGGAAAATCGGCTTAGTCTGCCCACCATAGCCACTCTGCTTCCTGCCATAATGCTTTCCCTGTGCACACAGAGAATCACTGTACTGTGTTCCTTTGTGGGGTCGATGCTTGCCACACTTCTTACAGAAGGGCTGCGCGCGGGTTTAGGGAACATTCACCATGTCTGTGAGCGTGCCATCAGCAGGGAAAGGTCGGTGCAGGAGGGTGTTTTAATCCTCCGTGGACTCCCCAGGGGGCACTGAGGACAGAAAGACTCCATTGGATTGGCATGATTCACAAGACACAGCGGACCTACTATGTGTCTGAGGAAAGAAGAACGAACATCCTTTCTTTCCCTGTTGTTCCTTTAAACCACACAGGATCGTTTCTTGGGCCTGCCGCAGTCTCCAGAACGTTCCTTTGCTGAGTGTACAAGAGCGGAACTCATTCTCAGTCTGACGGGGCCTGATCTGCCCAGGCACTGGCATGGGAGATGCTTTCCTTTGTGTGGTCCAGCTGTGCCTGGTCCCTTCCCCCCCGGGGTCTCTCCATTCCAAGGAAACCAAAAAGCGAGGCGGCCTTTTCTCAGGATGGAGACGGTCCCCATGGTCACCTGAGAGGCGAGCAGGAGGCTGGGGGTGGAGTGGGGGTGGGGTGGGGGGGTGTATGGTGGGGAGGAGCCAGGAAAGGGAGACCAAAATCAGTGTTTATCTTTTACCACGCTAAGTCCGCAGGCCTCAGAAAAGACAGGCAGGGCTGAGAGGCAGGTCTGGCCAGGGGTTCAAGCAACCTAACTCACAAATCAACGCTCTTCTGGAAAATGTTTCTTTTAAGGAGAATCTCACTCCTCCACCCCCTTCCTACTCCTCCTCCCCCGACTCTCTGGTGAGTGATTCCCAGTGTTTTCAAAGGCCTTTGGGTGCTGAATCCACCTCCTCTGCAAGGCGGCCTGGGCGATGCTGACTCAGCAGTCCCAGGGCAGGCCGACCGTGGCAGCGAGAATCCATTTGACCAGGGCAGCGTGAAACGAAAAGGAAAGTAAAACTGGAGGAAAGACTTCTATTTAAAGATAACTGTGTTGCACCTGTGTGCACACGTGTGCCTGTATGTGTGTGTCACAGACTTCTCTCCTTTCTCAGCCCCCTAGTCCTTCTTTCCTGAGAATATTCATGGGAAGATGGTTTTCGTCCATTTACCCGGTTAAAAAGTTGTCATGTTTTTCCACTGGTTACAATCCCTGGTGTCAGAGTGGCCAAGTTTACTAATGCCCTGGTTTCAGGCCTTAAGATGGTCACTTGGAATCAGGAAAATTAAAAAACAAAACAAAACAAAACAGCTCCATGTTCCCTCCCAGGGCAGCGACACATGCTGTCTTGTGTTCACCATGGGCCCCAGGCTGGTCTGAGACTCCAGATGCTGGGAGATGGGGTGGCTGGGCCAGCTCAGTGGCCAAAGGGGTATCCAGTGACCCTCCCTTGCCACTTGATATCCAGGGATTATCATGGACATATTTTTTTGTGTGTGGGGGAAGGGAGACATCATTCAACCCTCTACAGTCACTGAGCCAGTAGGTGACCGAAACAGGATTTAAATTTTATTTTATAAAATTTAAATCTTCTGTGTTTCTCCTCTGTGTTCTCTCCTAAGAACATTTGTCATTAGATTTAGGGCCCACCCAAGTAATCCAGGATGATCTCATCGCGAGATCCTTAACTAATTTCACCTACAAAGATCTATTTTTCAAGTAAGGTCACATTCAAGACTCCAGGGATTATCATGGACATATTTTTTTGTGTGTGTGGGGGAGGGAAGGGGACATCATTCAACCCTCTTCGGCACCGTCATTCCGTCGGGAGTTCTGTGTCATTTATATCTTTTGGATAAAGCCGTGAAGACCTCCATGGAAGGTGAAGCGGGCAAAGGGAACACATCAAATCAATAGAATCTGTTCACACTGTGGATGTGACGCATCAGAGGAAGGAGTGAGAGGACTTCAAGTCTTAAGAGAGAAGTTAGGAGCAGCCCAGCAGCCCACAGGCAGGATGGTAGAGGCAGCAAAAGGAAGAAGAATTTGGCATATTTTTGCTTTTTTATTTACTTATTTATTTTTTTAAATTTAGCTGTTTAGGGCTACACTCTTCAAAGAAGCGTCCAGTTCTGCATTTGAAAAGGTGTGGATGCTACACTAGGGATGTGATAGCTCTGAGTTCTGCAGAGAGGCCTGCCTCTGTTTTAACTTTGACTTGAGAGGCTGAAAAAAGGATGAACAGAGTAAGTGACACGTGACTGGCGGCCCAAGTAATGTTTGTTCAAAAAGTGCAGGAACGCTTCCCCGAGGCCGGGCAGAGCGAAGAACTGGCGTGAGGCCTCCAGGTGGCGTGCAGGCTGACCTCCAATTGTCCTGCTGTGGACAAACGCGTGCTGTCAACTTTTGGCTCTTGGCAAGAATGGCTAATTTTCGGGAAATATTAAGTTTTTCCTTTAGTTACTTTATTATAAAATAAAATTTAAATCCTGTTTCGGTCACCTACTGGCTCAGTGACTGTAGAGGGTTGAATGATGTCCCCTTTCCCCCACACACAAAAAAATATGTTCATGTCATAATCCCTGGAGCCTTGAATGTGACCTTACTTGGAAAATAGATCTTTGCAGGTGAAATTAGTTAAGGATCTCGCGATGGATGATATCATCCTGGATTACTTGGGTGGGCCCTAAATCTAATGACAAATGTTCTTAGGAGAGACACAGAAGAGAAGGTCACATGAAGGCAGAGGCTCGAGCTATGCAGACACAAGTTTGCTCTGACTCTCCTTCAGGGCCCTGTTATCCACATGTTGAAATCCCTTCACCTCTCTTCCACACTTGTCACTTCCTCTTGAATTCTTTAATCGCTTTTTAAATTAACTTACTGGGGTAACACTGGTTAACAACATAATACATATTTCAGGTGTGGGACTTCATACTGTGACATCTGTGTACTGTACTGTGTGCTCACCACCCCAAAGGCTCACAGCCTTCCGTCACCATATATTTGACCCTCTTTACCCTCCTCGTCCTCCCCCTACTCTAACCTCTTTTTTATTTTTAAAATGTTCCAGCTTTCACTTTCTGTTTTTCTTAAAGATTACCTTTTGCATATATTCATCTTGCATTCTTACTAGTGTATGCTTCATTTCTTTCATTTTTAATTCTTTCCTGTCATCCCACTTCTAAGCTTTCCTAATTTTGATTTATGTTGGCTTTTCTCATGTTGCGTATGATTTTCTTAATATCGTTTAGCTCATCCAGGACATGGGTTGCAGTCCTGGATGGTTCCAAACCACGTCTTTTTGGCCTGCTCTTTGGGAACCCTATTCTGCTGCTCAGCTGCGTTCATCTTATAAAAACCTTGTATGGAGTTGACCTCTCTGCTCTTCTACTGCTCGTTTCCGGGTGAAATTCATTTTGCTGAACTTTCAAAACATGGCGTGGCTCTAACTTTACGAAGTCCTGCCAGTGTGTTTAGGTAGCGTTCAAATACAGTACATGGCTGTCTGCTTGCTGAAATGTCCTGGTCCTGTTGGTTCCCTTCTGGGTATCTTCTCTCCTAAGTTTCTGTTGTTGCTGTCCTGTTCAATTTGATTCCACTCCTGGCAGCTTCTCCATGTAGGGTCGTCCTGGAAGGAGGACCTGGATGGTTGGTTCCAGAGTTCAAGGCGACTAGAGAGCTCTGGACCCTTCGGACCTCACCATAGGCCACGCGCACGCACCAGGCCCTCGTGGAATCAGCAAAAGGACCCCCACCTTCCGCTGCGTCAGTCAGAACAACACTCCAGGCTTCTCAGCGAAAACCTCTTGGCCATTTGCGGCTTTTCCTGTCCTAATATCCATCAAAGCCCCACTGTACCTTGGGCATATCTTGTCGCCTAGTTTTGTCATTTCCTTGGGTTTTTGGTTTTGCTATTGAGTTGCTCTGCTCTTACCTGGGTGTTCTAAGAGATTCTGTCCCAGAACACTACATATTTGCAAGGACAGCATCCCTCTGGTGTCTCATTAAAAACAAAAGAGCACCAATCTTCTTGTGTCTCTGGGTGAACCGCTGCTGGGTTTGGCGCGGTAAGTGAAAACAGTGTGATAATGAATCTGAGACGTCTCTAACCACACCAAAGGGGGTTACAGCCCAAAGTGCAGGAAGCGCAGGGATGGCACCCAGAGGGAAGACGGGTGATAGATGGCTGTGAGCCTCAAGGGGCGCAGGACGGCAAGGGAGGGAACTCCTGGCTTCTCTAACTCACAGGACTGAGAATAATTCTAGTGACGATAAACCTTCCAAATGGAAGGAATTTCTAGTGGGAATTAAGCAATAACAATATCAACAATAAAAAAATGAAACTGTTGAATCTCAGAGAGAAGGTGGGGGAGAGTGGGGTGGGTGGGTGGGAAGAGATCAACCAAAGAAGTTGTATGCATATATGCATAACCCATGGACACAGACAATAGGGTGGCCCGGGGTGGGAGGCAGGGGCGGACTAGAAGGGGTCAATAGGGAAAAAAAGGGGACATATGTAATCCTTTCAACAATAATGATTTTCAAAATAAATAAATAAATAAGTAAAGACACCCAACCTTTGCTCATCTTGCCACACCTCCTATCACAAAAAGTCAAGCCTGTCAGAAGTCAGAACGACAACATTTAAGAAAACTCACAAAAATATGAGTGACTTAGCCTGTAATCTAGACATCTCAATAATCCCAGATCACAGAGATCTCCCCACACGAGTCTTTCTCCTGCTCGGGGTCAAGTGGCAGCTCAGAGAAATATGGAGTTCAGTATAGGCCACCGATTTCCCACGTCAGCAGAGGAGGAGGGAGCCAGCTGCTCACCTCGGAGACGGCCCCGCAGAGCAATGAGGTGCGCGACGCCCGAGGCTCTGCAGGTGCGCCTGCCTCGCTGTCAGCTCCAGCTCGGCTGTCCTGCTTTTAAGCGCCTCCTTTCTCATTAGAGCTTTATCTGTTTGGAAGACCCAGCTCACCCCTGGCACCCAGTCTCATCAGACGATGCCGCCACATGATGATAATTTTTAAAATGGTTTTTTTAATGCAGCCCTTGGAAACTTTGCAAGAAACGTATCGATTTGAAATACTCAAGCTGAATTATTGAGCCTTGGCAAAGGGGAATAAATCTTTCCCATTCCCCTTGCCTGTTGCCAAGTGTAGCTTCCAGGAAGCAATGCTTGTCCTTTCTGGAAATGAAGCAAAACTCAAGCATTGGATCACCTGCCCTTTACTTCCACTCTCCCTCATCTCTTTGCTTTCAATTCACTGACAAAAGCACTTTACATTCATTGCTCATTTGCCTGAAGAGGCATCCGAATTAGTAATGCCCAAATTAGTAATGCCTGGCTGAGGCAGCTTCCTCAAGAATGAGGCCTGATCATTTTGGCAGACCCGGAGGCCCTCGGAAAGCGAGCTTGCAGCAAGCCATTGGGTTAAACACTCTTCCGGTTTTATAACAAAATTTCCCCTACAGACCTGGCTGCGTCAGAGAGTCTGTGCTCAGGGATGCTAGAGCTGGGGCGGGAAGTCGGGGAGCGCTGCGGGAAAGGGGGACCTGGGCTGGAGAGCAGCAGCCTGCACGTCAGGATTAACACACAAATTTCCTGACATCTGCTGTTCCTCTCAGTTCAGTCTGGGGTGATCATCTCACCTGGCCACGTTCCAGGGGAATTCCCGTCATTACCATCAAACAGAGTTTGGTCTAAGTGCTGAGTACTCATCTCTCCATCTCTCCATCTCTCCATCCACTCACCCACTCGCCCACCCAGCTACCTGATTAGGCAACACTATGTGTTGAGTCTTATGTGAGGTGCTGCGTACAACAAGGTGGATGACATGCAGATTTTAAAGTCTGGGAGGGAGGAAAGGAACATCAAGAGGGACTGACAGGTCGGTGCATTAATGCCGGACCCGGTAAGGCTTTCTGAACGCAAGGATGGGGGGACAGATTTCTTGGCAGAGGGAACAGCACATACAAAAGCCTGGACACATGAAAGGGCAAAACCAGTTTGGGAACCTTTGAGTAGATCAATAGGACAAAAAGGAGATTCGTGTGAACGTGTGTTTAAATAAGGGAAGGAGCAGCAGCGCAGCTCCATTCTGCTGCTTCATGGGCAGGTGAGACCTAGTATGTCCCAAACAGCCCTCCTGCTAACACGGGTTTCAATCTGCTGTTCGCAGTCTCTCCCTTCTCAGGGAATGCTGACTCCATTCTTCCAGTCGCCAAGGCCACACCTCGTGCAGTTTACGCCTTCCATTGGTAAGTGATGTCGGCTCTGCCTCTGAAATGTAGCCAGAACCTGAGCATTTTTTGCCCCCTCTGTTGCTACTACATAAGTCTCAGTCACCATCATCTCTCACCTGGATTATTCTTATTGGTCTCGAACTGGCCTCCCAGCTTCTATCTTGTTCCTCAGTCTATTCTCAACACGCCAGCCAGAGGGATGCAGTGAAAACATGCCACTGCTCTGCTCACGATTCACAGGATGTCACTCCCCTGCTCAAAGCCCCAGTGGCTTCCCATCCCACTCGGAGCTAATGTCAAAGTCCCTCAACTGACCTTTTGAGGCCCACGTGATCCGACCTGTCTGCACCCCCCTCTTCCTCACTCTGCCACACCGACCTCTTTGCTGCTCCACACACATGCCAGGCACATTCCTACCTCAGGGCCTTTGTACTTGCTGTTCCTGTAGCTGGAATATTTATTCTTCTCCCAGATAGCCTTGCTTCCTTCAAGTCTTCCCTAGACATTCCATACAAAACTACAACTCTCTGTTCTCTGACTCCTCCTTATCCTCCTTCTTGCTTTGTTTTTTTCCTTAGTATTTATCACTATCTGATCTATATGTTTTACTATTTATCTTGTTTATTATTTCTTTTCTTCACTAGAATATAAACAGATTTTCAATTTTTTTAACCTGATTTATTTATTTATTTTTTACTTACTGGGTGTCCACTGGATCAAAGGATAAGCACATTAAAAAAAAAAGTAATGCAATTTTATTCTCTGGAAAACTATCTAAATGAAGCAACTGTTACTATAATTAAAGTTACTTTATCTTGACACCCAGTCTCTGAATAATACCCGCTCAAAAAATCCTTTGGTATGGCCCCATAGGTAGACTCTGGGTTAAATATATTTGATCTTTACTATAATTAGTTACAAGAATCTAAGGCATCAGTGAAGGAACTATTTTGGTGATGGCTATATCCCCGATGCCTCAAGCAGTTTCTGGCACATTGTAGGTACTCAGTGATCAAGAGTGTGGCCCTAGAGCCAGGAAATCTTGGCTCCCCAACTTGCTGTGTGATCTCAGGCAAGGGACTTACCCTTCTGGGCCTTGGCTTCCTTAACTGTAAAACGGGGGTAGTAACAGGAGCTACATCGGTGCGCATCCCCTGTGCTGAGACGTGTGTGAGCACTGAGAACAGTGCCTGGCATAGATTTGCACTTGACAAACGTCAGCCATTGTCAGGAAGCCTTGTCTGCAGTACCACGAAGTGCTCAGACTTTATCCTAAGGCTACTTGGAGTCATTGAAGGATTTTGCACAAGAGAGTAACATAATAAGATATTGTTTTTGAAGGAGCACTCCAGCTGCAGAGTGGAGGGATAATTAGAACAGAGCAAGCCTGGTACGAGGAGATCAGTAGAAATGGAGATGACAGACACTGTTAGCCTGAACTAAAGCAGAAGGAATGGGTTCGAGACATTATGGAGGTAGAATGGACGGAACTTGGAGATAAAGTCCATGTGGAGGACACAGTCAATGACAAAATCCAGGCTTCTGATCCCTGCAACTCGATGGTGGTGCCCATCCATCCCAACTCACAGGGGACTGCTACAGAGAAATCATATGCAGTTTTGTTTAATATAATGTGAGTGTGGAACAGCTAGGTAGAGAGGCCCAGTAGGCAGTTGTATACACACATCTGGTCCTTAAGAGAAAGATCTAGGCTAGATATAAAAGCTATTTGGGAATCATCAGTCAACTGGTGATTGTTGACGTCACAGGAGTAGATGAGATTTAAGGAAAGCATTTAAGAAGAAAGCCATTTAAAAAAAGGTGTAGCCTTGAAGGATGGGGCAGCAGGAGACAAACCAGGGGACAGTGGTATCTTGCAAGCCGGGACAGAGCGTGCCTCAGGAAGTAGCTAGACACATCACAGGCCGCCCTCATGATAAGGGGGAGCAAGGCATGCCCACTGCAATGAGCATCTGGTGATACTAACCAGAGCAGAGGTGTGATGAGGGTGGAAACCAGGTCACAGCGGATTGAGGCATTAATGGGAAGGAAATGAGGAGTATGGATAACTCTTTCAAGGACTTGCTGTAAAGGAAAAAACAGATAGGGTGGTAGTGAACAGTGATACAGAATCCAGGCAGGTTTCTTTTAAGATGGAAGGAACGAAATGCAAATGCAACCGGAAAAAAAGTCTGCGTGTGGAGAAGGGAGAGGATATGCAATGGGGGAGGCTGGGCTAGGGGAGCCTGAGCTCAGGGGAAGAGCCCTGAATGCAGTAAGGGGAAGACCTCTTGCACTGTGATAGAGAGTAGTGGGCTTGGGCAAGAATGCAGATAAGCAGAGGGTGAGGAGGGGAGGGAGCAGGAGTGCGGGCTGATGCCTGCAAAGGAGGAGGGGGTAGAGGGGATGACAGGTTAGGAAACAGCTGCAGGGAATAGAAGAGCACTGGCCAGGGACTCCAAGGCTTGAAGAGCAATATCCAGCTGAGGGATGTATCATGAACAAAGCAAACACTGACCCATTCTCTTCTGAAAATGCAGATACTAGGCTCAGCGATAACAAGCTCCACATTGCAACTGGTATAAAACTAAAACCATAAAAGCTACTCAGCGAGAACAGACAGTGTTCCCAGAGAAATCAACCATTCCCATTGCTCCTTTGATTAACAACCTCAGGGCTCCCCAGCAAAGCCATGGAGAATAGTATCACTCTCTTTAAAGAGTGATTAACATTCATTTAACCTCTCTGCCTGTGTCTGAATTTTCTCATCTGGAAAAGGACACCTTCACCTGTCCCCCACCCCCGCCCCAGGACCTCCCACCTGGCACTCCCTAATGCCTGTCCTGGACCCAGCACTCCGCAGAGCCTTAGCTCACAGGTTTGCTTCTTCCAACTGCACTAGGCCTTCCCTCCATCCCTGCTGAAACCCATCCCTCCTCTAAGGCTTGGAACCAAAGTCACTCTTTCCATAAAGCCCTCTTCCCTTCTATCTTTTTGCTTCCAGAGCTCTCTAAAGCTATATACACAATTTCCAGAATCTGTGTTATTAGACTGATCATGCTTCAGCCATTTTCCCCACTAGGCAATGAGCTCTGAAAGCAAACCTCTTCGTGTCTGACTTGGTGCCCCACCCATGGAACCCACCTTGGTAAATATTCATGCACTGGAGTTGGCATGGTGGTGGGCTAAAGGGTGCTGTTTGCAGCCATGGAAAGAGCGAGAAGACTTTAAACAAGTAATAATGATTTGTGTGTTGAAACTGCATATATCCTATAAGTGTTGTCCTTCTGGCCTGAAAGGCACATTACTGGCTGGTTAGGCAGTGAGCTCATCAGCAGAAATCAGTCCTTGGAATTATGATATTAGGCCAGTGTACAGGACATTCAACTCCAATCAACTGATTTATTTATTGGCTCTTCTTTCCTAAGTTTTCCTTGCTTGACACCTCAGGGTCATTTTCTTTTCTGACATACTTCATCACCAACTCCCATTTCTTTGGCTTTCATGACACAGTAGAGCAGACATAGGAGCGTCACACACACTGGGCCTCTTGTGTTTGTTTCTAAGACAATAATCACTGAAAGAAAATTAACTTCTGACATTTAAAGGAAAAACATAAACAGATTTTACTATACAGCGTGAGGCAAAAAATATGGAAAATAATGCAGTAATTAATAAATAATAATACAAGAATGAACTCTGTTTCATGTACTCATAATTGTAAACCTCCTTGGGCCCCACCCTGTGTACATGCAGCTTTGGAGCTACTATCTGTTTGATCCGCACAAAAGCTCTGGCAAGTGGAGACTGCTGTTCTCATTTTCCAGATGAGAAAATGCAGACACGGGCAGAGGAGTTAAATGACTGATAAAGATCCCGAGTCCATAGTGGTGGAACCAGCACTCCCAGCCCAGCCTGTCTGTCTCCAAAGTTCGGGTCCCCTTGTCCCCAAGTGACACAGCTCATCACCAGATGGTTCTAAAGGCCAGAGGGTACAGCCCCTCCACCCACCCTGAGGACGGTAATGGCACATGCTATTGCTGGCTTGGGACTTGGAACATCTGAATTCTAAGTGGCCTGCAAGACCAATGGAAGCAGGGAAAGAAGTTGGCGCCTGGTCCAAGATTCCATTTGCTCCATTGAAATAACCAAAAGAAAAGCAGGAGGCAGTTTAATCTGAGTGGCTTAGTGCTACCAGATTGTCAATGGTAGTGTAGACCCTGCAGCCAACTCCTTCCCACACTTTCTAACTCAGCTCCTGGCTCTGTGGGCCCCACCATCCTTTGGCTCAGACAGAGAAGGAAGGCTGACTGCAGGCACTTGGAGCGAGGTGACCAGGACCAGTTCTGACGCTCTGCAGACCCTGAGATCTCTCCTCTACCCGATAAAAACTAAAAGGTTCAGGTAGCAGAGCACCGAGCTTGAGGCAGTGATCTTTTTAAAATATAAAGCTGATGTGTTGTTGCTTTGCTTAAACACTTTCAGAAGCTTCCCAGGGCCTCCTAAGTTCCTGCTGAGCTGGCCATGTCGCCCTCTGGCTGACCTGGCTGCAGCCACACGGACATGCCTGCAATTCCCAGAGGCACTGTGTTCTCTGCCCTTTGCACTGGTCACCCCTCTGCCTGGGATGGGCTGCTTCTGCTTTCTGCCTGGTGAACCATTCACACTTCAAATTATACTAAGATTCCTCAAGGGTCACCCTGTCTGTGAAGTCTTTTATAATCCACCACCCCAGGAAGGATGGGCCTTAGAGGTGGCAAACAGTGGGGGGGGGGGGGGCAGGGGGAGGCAGAAACTGTAATGGAAATGCCCTTTGCATTGGTTTTGAGTCTTGAACTCTACGATGATTGCAGGTTTCAGGAGTTTCTCCGATACCCAGCATACTGTTCTCTGCCCCCAGTCAAATCAATTTACTTGCTGTGTCCTGTCCACAAATAACTTCAAACCTAAGTCATCACACCTACCAAACCCTTCACCTGGATGTCCTTCTCCTCTGAGCCAAATCATGGGGAATGGAGACGTGGCCTTATATCTAACAACACAGGGCTTTCAACACACGTCCTCTCATCTGGCCTTCACAACAGCCAGGTGGGTCGGTGGTGCCAACCTTACTGTTCTTACTCCAGCTGAGCACCCAGAAGGGAAGGAGGCTAACTGGCTTGCTTGAAGTTGACCAACTAGTTAGAGGCAGGGCCGGGATTAGAGATGAGGGCTTCTGGCTCTCGATCCAGGATTCATCTAGTGCACTGAACTCTGAAAGGAGAGGTAGCCTGTGGGTCAATGTCCTGTAAGGTCCTCTCCATACTCATCCACCTGTTTACAACAGGGCCCTGGGGGCGGGGGGTGGGGCAGTGGCCTTAGAGGGTGACCCTATTCCATCAGGGATTTATGGCTGAGGAATTATAAGCCTAGTACTTTACACCTGGCGTTGTTACCTGCACTGTTTGGAGAGGACTCAGCTAAGACACACACTGTCTTTGAGCCTGTTTTCTCATCTGTAAGGTGGGAGCAACTATTTCTTTCGTACCCACCTCGCAGGGCTGGTGTGAGATCAAATGAGGCAATGGACAGGAAGGGTCTTCCATATTACCGTAGGGCATCATTAACTGATACACTGATGTCCTGTTTGTGGCACCCTTTGGCTTCTCCACCCAAGTGTGCGACTGACCACAGAAGAGCAGGGAATATCCTTTCCTGCTGTTTTAGGTCCTCTGTTTCCTTCTCCTTTAGCTCTTGATGGGCTCCAGCTCTTGGCTTTCTGAGCTCACCCTGCAGAAGCAGCACTGAGGTCCCTGCCTCTGGACTCCGGCTGGCAACCCTGAAGGCAGTTTGCATCATGCTTCCCGGGGAAGAGCTTGATGCAAGTCAGAGGCAACGGGGGAAGGGGCATTCTGCTTGCATCTCTTCCCTTGAGTGCATTTTGTCTTAACCCCTTTCGGGGATGCTTGCAGAATTCTAATTTCCTGGTTAAAGTCTCCTCATTGTGTATTGCATTTGGTTTTCTATGTAAGGTTTCCTTCAAGGAAAATGATTCAGAGCACACCTCACAAAGCCCGAGAGACAGAGTTGCAGAGCTCAGAAAGGAGGGCCATCGATCTGAGCCAGAGGACATGAATGCTAAACTACTGACTGTCTCGGAATGAGGGCCGAACCCTGGCACGTAGAGTTGGGCTAAGACCTGAAAGACTACGGGTGGGAATGTTTGGGGGGATCTGCCCCACACTTTGGTGATCATATTTGGGATATTTCCTATTTGCCACACCTGCTCTAAAAATAGAAACTTTGTCTCCCTAAGTCAGGTTTGAGACTTAACCATCTGTTGTTTGGATTCAAATATTGATTTTTTTTTTTTTTACAAAGTCAAGAAAAGAAAAAATAGTTTAAATTGGTACTGCCCTGGAAAATCATGGTGGACATACACTTGGACTTCTTTAAAAAAGATTTGAATACAATAAATTAGACACAACATTAAAAACCGCTATTGAATACAACTTAATCTTTCTGTGATTCCTGAATGGGTAATTCAGGATCTTACAGAAGGCTGGGATTGCCATTAAAAACATAAGCTGTCATTGTACTGGTGAAATATAGAAAGTGCCCGTTAATGATTGCTTTACAAATTCACAGAAAATCAGATAATAGGGGTTTTACTGTAACTGGGATCACGATGGTGAAAAGAATCAATGCATTTCCCAAGAGCCTAAATCACTTCTGGGAAATAACTCACGCTCTGTGAGAATAGGGCAGAATGTACAAGGAAGAGCCTGGCACTCCCTGGAAGATAAATGCTGTGTAATTGTAAGTTGTTCTTCATTATTAAGTTTTTACATTGCAGGTGCATTTCTTTGCATGATTGTTGTTGTTATTAATCCTGTGCCCGGGGCCCTACCCACTATCGACTCTGCTTAAATGGAGTGAAAGATTTCTCCTACATCCAAGGAACAACATGCAATCTGCAGGGGCAGATCACAAGAAGAAATCTTTTCAAGGACCTTTTGATTAAGGGAATCTGGGTTTAAATTACAGTTCTCGGCTCTGACGTGAAGAAAGGAAGAAAGAGGCCATGAAGAAGAGAGGGAGGAGGGGGAGCAGAGAGGGGGGTGTTTGAGACACGCCACACACCACTGAGCCACCAAGGACAGAGTGTCTGCGCTGTTTCATTAGAACACGAAACCTATTCTGTCGACTATGAGTCCGCTGTGAACCGAAAAGAAGTTAGTTCCCTCCCTGAGCATCTGGGGCCCCCTAACTCTGAGTCATGGCCACATTAACTCTGCTACTGAAAAACAAGAGCCTGGCAGCACCTCCAAGCCCCCTGGTCCCATCGCCTGGCACTGTGGAGGATGGGGGGGGGGGGGGGCGCGAGCAGGTTCCCATCAAAGGCAGGACAGCGTGGTGTGCCCTCGGGGCGGACAGCAGGACTGCCCTTGGAGGTGGGCTGTGGAGGGGCGGGAGATGCTTTACACTGCTTACTTTCTCTTTAGAATTCACTTCTCCCCAATCGGGAAGGATGAAAAATTCTGACTTCCATGATGTCTTCTAAAACAATGAACCCTGCATCCCGGGAGGGCAGGTTAGCTGTGCTGTGGGCTCTGGCCGGAGCCTGTGGGCCTGGCTGGGGAGCCAACTCAGCAAAGGGAAGCAGGTCACACTGGTGAACTCAGCCAGCCAACCCTACTTCCCGCCCTCCCCCTCCCCCACCCCCCACCCCTGCCCCCCAATGTCGCGGAGCCCCTGCTGCTTGCTCACTTGCTTGAGCGGCAGGAAATCACTAAGCTAAGAGGATAAAGACCCGTCGGGGTCCCTGTGCAGCTTTAGGGCAGATCTCGATTTCCCTGTGTGGTGGGGAAGCAGATTCCAAACTGCATTCAAACACGATATGGTCCCCAGCAAGGAAGAAATGAAACCCTTTCAATCTTCCGTCCCTCACGCAGCACCCTCCCCTGCTGCTTTCAGGCGCACAGAAGCCTTTTGTTCGAGTCCTAGGAATGTGTACTTAACAGAGGCAGCGTGGCTGTGCGGCTGCTGTGAAAGAATACTGAGCAGAGAGAACAGGCCGGCCTCCCATGAGATCCTCTCCCGAGGTCTACTAGATGGCGGCCTGTTTCAGGAAAACGGGAATTCACTCGAAGACCATGCATCCCCAACTGCTCCCCAGAGGTGCCAAGGTGAGAGGCAGGAAATAAGCCCGGACAAGTGTGAAGTGTCAGTGACAGGAAGGGAGCTGCGATGACTAAAGTGGGGGGGTCACTGAGAATTAGTCCCGTATCGTTCCCTAAGGGCACCCGCGCAGAAAGTGGGCAGCCGCTTCCTGTGGCCCGTGTAACAGCCCACGGTCAAAAAGCTGCAGGGGCCAGCTGGCATGGCTCAGGGGTTGAGCGTCCACCTATGAACCAGGAGGTCACGGTTGGATTCCCAGTGAGGGCACATGCCTGGGTTTGTGGGTTCAATCCTCAATGTGGGGCATGCAGGAGGCAGCTGATCGATGATTCTCTCTCATCATTGATGTTTCTATCTCTCTTTCCTTCTCCCTTCCTCTCTGAAATCAATAAAAATATATATATTTTAAAAAGCTGCAAGGAATGAGCGGCGGAAGGGCCCTCGGGGCTGATCTTCACCAGCCTCCTGTAATAGGGCAAGATTTGTGCAAGACTCACGTGAAGACTGTGAACGGAGTCCGTTTCTCCAAAAAGGGTAAGTATCCATCAGAATACATATGAAAATAAAAAGTGTTCTGATCAAGTGGAGAAGGTTTCCTGATAAGCAAATACCTCACCACGAATAAAACGTTTTAGTGTTGGATAGATGTGAGATTGGGCAAGGCTTAAACGTCGTGAGCATCAGGACACTTTACCGCCTCATGCATATGACTTCACAGTGATGCTTCCAGACAGGGTGAGTCTTATGCAAAACTCTGAAGTAGGCAAACTGCATCCCAGCTTTCCAGTTCTTTGTCTTTTTGCCCTCGATGATGGCATCACAGAATAATAAGTGAGCCCAGGCCTTGGATGAAACCCTAGCCCTGCCCCTGAGCAGCGTATGACCGGACAGGACACTTAGCCTCCCATCTTCATTGACTCGTCTATAAAAAGTGGATCTCAACTCGCAGGGATTGTTGTGAGAATGATGCATGGGAAAGTGCTGGATCCTCAGCAGGCACTGAGAAATGTCACCTTTCTTTCCTTTTCTCCTCCCTCCCAACCCTTCCCTGAAACCTGTGGCCCAGTGATCCAGGCATCCAAGTTTCCTCCCCCTCCCCTTGCACCATTGCAGCACGCTTCTGGGCAGGGATCTAAAAATGACGAATGCTCACGTGAAATATCCACCCAGAGCTTAATTAGCCATCTCCCTGGCCTGTGTGTGTGTGTGTGTGTGTGTGTGTGTGTGTGTGTGTGTGACCAAAATCCACGCTCAAGCGGTAAACTGCTAAGGGTAGAAATCCAGGCACCAAAAGAAGGGCCAGGAGGTATCCTGGAGGCAGCAAGTCTTTTCTGGAAACTAAAACCAGGAGGATGAGCAGATAACTCCAGGGCAGGCCCCCATAGGATGCTCCAGAAGACACTGCTTCTTGGAAGTATCACTAGCCTCTGCTAACCGCCTTTCCTTTTCCTACTGATTGGCAAGCTTTATATTTATGGAAACAGAGGATGTCTCACGTTTAGTTACATTCTGAAAGAGTCCCATATTCTAGATACCACCAGAGCCTGAGGCAAAGGCAGAAAGCTTGGCTGAGATTGAGATCCTGTGATGAGCAATATCCGGGCAATGATCAGAGTTGGGGAAGAAAAAACACACGAGGATGGATTATTTGTTGTATCGCTCCGGAAGTGGCACGAGGCTTTGTTTTAATGAATGCCATGCATCTGAAAATTTAAAGAACTTTCTAACAACTGGTGGTGTTTAAAAATGGCGAGACTGCCTAGGAAATAGTAAGGTCCCATCCACGGAAGTATCCCTAAGTCAAAACATACTAATGGTTTGAAATGAGCCATTACTTTGGATCATCCATATCATTCTTTTCATTAGAAATGAAAATCAATTCTTGATTATATGTTTCTTCTCTAGCTATGGCTGATCAAATCTGAAACTTAATTCCTATTTTACCTGTTTATTTTCATTCCTCCCCTTTTAGCTTTTTTTTTTTTTTCATTTTCCTTCACATTTCTTCCTTAAATCATTTTGTGTCTTTCCTTCTCGTTCTACAGTAATTCCCCCGCCCCTTTCCTTCCTCCTGACCATGGCATTCCATCATCCCTTTACCTATCACTTCTCTGTCACTCACTTCCTAGCATGTTTAATAGGTCACACAACTATCGATTAATTCCCTGAAATCGTATTGCTCAACTCATCCTTCCTCTTCCCAGCACTCCTTTACTTTTCCTAGATCTCCTACTCACTTCTACTATTTTCTCTTAGCTACTGCCTTCCATAATCCTCTTCCATGTAGCTTCCTCTTATACCTTGTCAGGCACTATTTTTCTCTTATTGGATCCTGTGCAGGGGAATGGGTGGAGGTGATGTGACTGGAATTGTGGAGAAAAGTAAAAAATCACATTGAAGCTTGGAGTTACTCAGATGGCCATTGGCACAATGGTCAGTGAGCCCCATTTCCATTGCCCTTGCATCAGTCAAGTAGCTGAGATTTTGGACCGAACTATGTACACTCTCCATGTTATCAAATGTGTGAGAACAATTAACTCTGCTGACAAAAAAAAAAAAACAAAAAAAGATTTATAGTGAAAATTCTAGGGATGCTTTATAGGTATTCTTTTTCAAGTGAAGTTTTTGTTTCTCTTTCATGATCACTTCATTGATTTATGAGTGGGTTTATTGCTGATGATCACTGGGGAAGGGAGCTATAGGGTATCAAAGAGAAAAAATATATGCTGCTATTCCTCTAGAACAGTGGTCAGCAAACTGGGGCTCACGAGCCACATGCGGCTCGCGAGCCGCGGTTTGCCGCTCTGTTGACTAATGAGTTTGCCGACCACAGATCTAGACTCTCGATTCCAATAATTATAGGCTGTTGTTCCTTGTGATTAAGCCCCTATCCCAGTGATCGGCAAACTCATTAGTCAACAGAGCGGCAAACCGAGGCTCTCGAGCCACATGTGGCTTGCAAGCCGCAGTTTGCCGACCACTGCTCTAGAAGAATGTGGGAAGGTACAAAAAACCCCAAACAGGTCAAATACTGGTTTTTCAAGTTCAAAAAGTAATTCCTATTTTTGCAAGGGGCAAGTGCAAAGGTGATCTGATACCACCTACAATTATTTTTCCAAAAAAGAAATAAAATCTGTTAGTCCCATCGAACATGCCTTGCTCTAGGAACAAAGACACCTCTAGCCAGGTGCATCTTTTCATTGGGAAGGTAGGTAGTTTACATGGACAGATTTCCGTAAAGCCTCCCCTCTTTAAATAGGATGTGTTCCTACCTGCCAGGGAGTAAAACCTACAGTGGGTTATTTGGTTAGTTTTTACATATTATTTTATTATGAGACTATCCTTTTCCTGTTGTCCACCTTTCAACAGGCTCAGAAATGGAAAATAAAAAACCTTTTATTTCTGAGGTTTCATGGCACAGCTGTTAACCTGGTAGCGTTCAGCCTCACCTGCTCTTGCCCAGAGCCCTGCCGAGGTCCCTGCCCAGAGCCACTGTTTCCTCCCCGGAAGCCTGACCACCCATGTGTTCACTGAAAGCCCATGTCCATGTGCCTGTACTTTTCTTCACACACCCATTTTCTCTACCACTACACATTGTGTGAGCACTGAATAAAAAGTGATGTTTGAAATATGTTATCAAAACTCACCTACTCTCTAGTGTGCATTTATCTTCTTTAAAATTCTCTAAGATCAAAATGAACAAGATGCCTGCTTCTACTACAATTTACCACTGCAACTAACTCTTACTGAGCTGTAAGGAGCCATACAATTACATCCATCGCCTGTGACTCTCACTGCCTCTTCATAGATAACTTGACAGCCGAATTGTACCAGGCGGTCTGAAATGGGCGGGCCTCAGAATCTCTCTGCACCTTTAAAACCTGGAATCAATTCTAGAAACCAAGTGACAATTCTATTTATCGACTTGGTTGGTGGTGGGACATCATCAAGGGACTACTAAAAGTCACTGCTTTCCTTTAAGAAATGTTCGGCGTGTGAGAAATGTTAGGTCATGAGTTAAGGCTACTTCAAAGGGTGAACTCACAGAGTTGAGCTCATCAGCTTCCCTGGTGCCGGCTGGCAACAGGCAGGGTGAGCACTACTCGTGCGTGTTACAAATCGAGGGCCTGAAACTGGCCAATTTATCCCTGCACTGAGGGCCCAACTCTCTCACCAATTCTTTAAAATATTAAATATATTACTACTCAAATAGAAAAATATTAAAGCTTAAAAGTTCTTTGAGGACAGCCCAGCCAGCGTGGCTTAGTGGTTGAGTATCAATCCCTCAGGGGGGGAGTGGGGAGTGGGGTGAGGGGGAGGACATGCAGGAGGCAGCCAGTGGATGATTCTCTCTCATCATTGATGTGTCTATCTCTCTCTCTCTCTCTGAAATCAATAAAAATATATATTTTTAAAAGTTCTTTGAGGACAAGAGCTTCCTCTTTGATAGGAGTCTAACAAGCAGACTTATCAACCAGCAAATGTCTTCCTGTTTAATTGTAATTCCTTGCATGCTTCCCTAATTTACCATGTGGACCAAGAACATAACCACAAACCCCCACTTAAAATATATCTGGTTCAATGATTTTTTCTGATGCTGGAATGATCCTTTCCCATAAACAAAGCAAGAAAGAACACCAGGCTGTGGCGGCCATTTGGGGAGGTGGGGAGTAAAGCCTTCTATTAAATCTAGTGCATTTTAGAGGGGGGCGGGGGAGGCCACATTAACCCTTATACCAGGAAAACAATACCTATTAAGAAACTTGTAGAGAAATGGGCATGGGTTGTGGCAAGTCAACTAATTAAGAGACATCATTCAAGTAACTATCTAGCCATATGGAAATAGAAAAAGAGGGGAGTCAATTATTTTCATTATACAACAAGGGCAGGGCGAGTAGTGATGGGTCTTCGGGTCACCAGGGAAAACTCAGGCTAATTAGGGGACCAAACTTTTAGACGATAAGCTGGGCAATGAGAGCTGCTAAGGGAACCTACAGAATTCCCCACATTGGAGATGCTCATAGCTGGCTTCAACCCCAAGGCATGATTTAGGAGTAATTAACGTTGCCCGAAATGCTAGGAAACAACCAAACAGCCCACCAGGGATCCAGAGCAGGTCAAATGCCCGGAAAGCCTATCGGAGAGTGTTGTGCTAGGGCTCAAAGGCTGGTCGTCCTGCAGTATATAGCCCTGCCGATTCACACTTCGCATTAAGTAAACCACTCTGCATATAGTCAACCGCCTCTGCCAATGACAAGGATGAATTAAAACTCCCAGCCCATAAGTGGCAGCTGAAAATAAATGTTTGTGGTACTCATAAACCCATGACATTGAAGAGTAACAGCAACGTGTTTTTAAATGATATAGAAAGAATCAGATCCAGAAATTTGAGAGTTTCCCAAGCCCTCAATGCTTCCCGACAGAATGTTCCAGCAGGGGCCAGTCTCCTTGGAAATCTAAGCAGTCCATTTGGCCACGAGGGCTGATCTTGTAGAAGAACCTGCTGATCATAGCTGTCGCTTGCAACTTCTAGAAAATCCACCCAAGTGAGACCCCTGAGGCTTCCCTCCACGTACTTGCACTTTCTTGCCCTCCCAGACCTTGAGAAAGTGGCAGAGAACCATCCCATCCTCCATGGCAGCTGAGGTTTGGAGGTTTAAGTGGTTCATGTTATCAGCCCCCTGCAGTGTCCTAACCAACAGGAAGTTTCCCCCAGAGTTTCCATCACAGGAAATTTCCTGTGAGGAAGCTCTTAACTGCACAAACAAAGAGTTCCTCAGTGACCCCCACTCCCACCCCCCGCCCAAACTGCACAGGCGGCTGAGGCAGTGCGGGCAGAAGGGGGTGGGTGTGAGCAGGGGTGGAAGGTGCCAGGGGGTTGAGGGGTGAGCAGCATGGGAAGAAATAGAGGGGAACAAAGAAGTCATTTTACTTCCCCTGGCCTTGGATTTGTCAGAAAACTGCTTACTAACTGTTACATGCTGGTTTTCACCTCCCGGCCAGCAGCTTCACCCCAGGCCAAAGTGAACTTGGAGAGAGAAGACCTAATGTGAGTGCAGGCTCTGTGGGGCGACCTTCACCCTGAACCCGAGTCTTTTTCCCCATCTCTACAACACGGGGCATTGTGATGAGCAAGTGAGACAGATACATACATACATTGAAACTAGTGAACTGTAAAGTATCAGAGAAATATACGATAGGACCGGCCTAACCATAACAATATTCTCCTGGCAGCAAATGGCTGGGTACAAATGCCTGGGTAATCGGATGTTCCGAACAGAAGAATGAGGTCTATCCCTGGGAGGGCCACGCTACTTCCCAGTCTTTTCGGGCATTCTGAGTTAAACAGAGCACCGGCTGCGGACATGAAGCTTTGTGATTGCCTATCTTTTTGTTTTTTGTTTTGTTACACCGAGATTCATGAAACAAACTTTTATTTTCTCAACTGTAAGAAGCATTTTCCAAAGGTAGGAAATTGGCCTAATTGCTCTAAGCCATCACCAAAGAGCTGTCTCTTAAAAGAAATCAGATAACTTTTATTTAAACATTTTGTCTTTGTCTTCTAAAGGCCAAGGCCCGAGTTTTAAAAAGAAAGGTCAGTGAGAGGTCTACTTGGTTCTCTCCCAGGTAATTTATGTTTCTCCGTTCCTATACTTGCCATTCTGATGTAGGGAGTGTCCTCAGAATGAAATGAAAAAAGATCATGTGGGAAGAGTGTCAATGAACACAGCTCCTTTATTTTGTGTCACCCATGTTTTTGCTTTTACTTTTCAAACCCTGATGTAACTGTACTACTCCAGAGGGCAGACTAGACACTCAATGTCTGCTGTAAAATACCCTCATTTTTTAAATTCTTTCTGGTGAACACCTGGTCTCCTACTCTGGAGAAACATTTTAAAATTTGAACCCCCTGGCCGAAACCGGTTTGGCTCAGTGGATAGAGCGTCGGCCTGCGGACTCAAGGGTCCCAGGTTCGATTCCGGTCAAGGGCATGTACCTTGGTTGCGGGCACATCCCCAGTAGGGGGTGTGCAAGAGGCAGCTGATCGATGTTTCTAACTCTCTATCCCTCTCTCTTCCTCTCTGTAAAAAATCAATAAATGTATTTTTTTTTAAAAAGAAAATATATTCCTTTAAAAAAAAAATAAATAAAATTTGAACCCCCTTTTTAAAACAATTCTGGGGGCTCACTCTATCAAGGGTCAATATCAATGCCTTTGTTTACAGACTTGTTGCAAAAAATAGGCCTATATTTTAAACTTCTGGAGTAAAAAAGAGGTAACCCCCAACAAGAGAGAAGGAAACATCATTTCTGCAGAAATGGGGGCCATGAAAAGGGAAACTCAAAAATGGGACAATGGAGCACACAAGCCAGGTGACAAGGGGCAGTCAGCAGGGCAGAGAGACGCCTGTTTTTGATAATAATAGAGCCAGTCCTCCTGGCTCGCACGGTCTCACACAGCACAGTGCCTCGGGTGTCTCGTGTTTAAGTCCCCTGTTCAAGGCCTCCTGGAGATTCTTCCCCTGAAACCAAGTGGATTCAACGTCACACACCTTTAGTAAGCACATACCGGCAGCAGACATGCCCCTGTCCCCACGGAGTCACTGTCTAGCAGGTGATGTAGTCACACAGATAAGTGTAATACAATATAAATGCATGTTTCGCCTTCGGCCCTGTGCGTGCATAGGGGCTGTGCGCGTTAGGGCAGAGTGAGAGGGATGGGCAGCGAGGTGGGATGCACAGAGGGCAGGCTATTTCTACATGATCCAGACGTGGGGTGGGATTTGCCTCAGTAGCCATGAGTGGTTCTGAGGCAAATCAGGAGATGCCAACTAGTTAGTGGGCTCGGAATTTAAAAAATGAGGGTATTTTACAGCAGACCCTCCTCTCCTCTACCCCTGCTGGACTGAGACATTATCTGCCACCAAGGTGCGACTTTGATTCTGAAACTCAAACATAAGCCCTGCTCTGCCGAGGCGGACTCCATCCAGTGGTGAATGGAGGCCGTAAAGAAACAGCGGGCACTTGGATGACAAGTAGAAGCCCTAGGAAAAGCTTCCTTAAATGCAAATCACAGAAGCTGAGGGTGAGAGGCCCCTGGAAGCCTTTCCACTGCCTCTAGCTCAGACCACACCCAGGTAATCTCCAATTTGTAACGATGACAGACTCTAGGGAAAATACATCTAAAACTCTCGGTGTCTACCTTGGGTTAGGCATTTTTCTCCGCGTTATCGGATTTAATCCTTGTGCTGGGAAAGGGAAAACTTTTGATTCCCCAGGTTGGATATAGGAGCTGATATGCAGAGAGATAAAGCCACTTGCCTGCCGAAACCGGTTTGGCTCAGTGGATAGAGGGTGGACTCAAGGGTCCCAGGTTCGATTCTGGTCAAGGGCATGTACCTTGGTTGCGGGCACATCCCCAGTAGGGGGTGTGCAAGAGGCAGCTGATCGATGTTTCTCTCTCATCGATGTTTCTAACTCTCTATCCCTCTCTCTTCCTCTCTGTAAAAAATCAATAAAATATATTTTAAAGCCACTTGCCCTTTATACAGCCTGGGGCTGCACAGGTAGTCACCTCCCTGCCATCAGTCTCAGCTTTGAAGCTCCGAGCCCTGCCACCTCATCTCCCTACCACAGACCCACAGAAGGGGGATCCAGGCCTGCCATGCACTGCACCCAGAGGGGCTGAGACGCCAGGCTCTGAGGCATTAGTCAGGACTTCATACCCGAACGGCAATGCAGAACAAGAAAGCAGGGTTCTCCCGTTGGTTTTGATTGTGCTTATAAATGGGACTTATTAACCCAGTCTATCCTTAAGTTCAGTAACATTTCTTTAATGTTTTCTCAGTCAAATAGAGGTAAGCCAAAAAGTCAAGGTTTCTTTCTCTCCTTCTTTCTTCCACACCTAACTTGGGATGGAAAAAGATCACCAACTCCAAGGCCTGGGCACCAGTAGCCATGAGTGGTTCTGAGGCAAATCAGGAGATGCCAACTAGTTAGTGGGCTCCAGAGGGGGGGGGTGGGCGGCAGTAGACGCAGCCTGCAGGCTCACCAGCGACTGGGGGAAGAGGAGCACATGGAGACAGTGACTGTGCTTATGTGGTTAGGACCCTAAGGAAGCAGCTGGGATGCTGGGAGAGATGGGTGGCGATGAAGGAGACTTGGTAGAGACTCTAGACATCTAAGTGCACCTGGACCTTTTTGAAGCTGTATCAGCTGTTCTCTGTCCTCAGGCTGCATGGGTAAAAATGCCCGTGGGTACTGTCGCCTCTTCTTCCTCTCCCCGCCCCCTTGCCTTTAGTTAACTGCAGCTGTGGTCAAGGGCCTGCAGCCAACAGCCCCACAATGCACTCCTCCGCAGGAAGTTCCCGAGATCGCTTCCTGAACAGGAAATTTCCTGTGGTCCAACAGACATTCCTCTCCGCGTTTATCACTCACATACATTTGTTTTGGCAGATACTGGGTCTTGGGTAAGAACAACAAGAAACCGTTGGAGGGAAAGCTACCTCGGGACAAAAAAAAAAATGCAGTTATTGTCAGGAGAAGAACGTGTGACTAAATTAACTCCTACCTCAAAGGAAAACAAATACTAGCAAAATGGACCCGAGAGATCTGAACTGTGAGAGAATGTAAATGCCACTCACACAGCCATGCAACACTCATTTTTTTGTTTGTTTGTTTGTTTGTTAACTCAGAGTGAAGGTCAACAGGCTTTGTGGGGTGGGGAGAGACAACCTCAAAGCATTTTGTACATTTTACTGCTGTAGAATTAGGGTTCTTATAAATGTCCTGGCTGCAAAGTGATTTAGATATTAAACTTTTCTGCAAGGTCCTTACATATGTGCCCTAATATAACATATTTCCTATTACAGAGTCATTTCTGTCTCCCCCACTTCTAGGCACCAGCACACCCTTTCCCGAGTGGCCCACATGCCAGCATTTCACGCTTGGGGGGCTGCTCTGCAGCTAAGCCTGCTCTTTGGAGGCCATGACACTGGGTTGAGCAACACCAACATCATTTCCCTCCCAGCCAGCCTGGCCTTCATCTCATAGGCCCCTTCCTTCACAGAGGCCCCAAAGTATTCTTTCTTTCTTTCTTTTTTTCTAATCCTCACCAGAGGATATTTTTTCCATTGATTTTAGAGAGAGTGGAAGAGAGAGGGAAAGACAGAAACATCGATTGGTTGCCTCCTGCATGAGCCCTGACCAGGACCCGGGCTGGGGAGGAGCCTGCAACCGAGGTACATGCCCTTGGCTGGAATCGAACCCAGGACCCTTCAGTCCGCAGGCCGACACTCTATCCACCGAGCCAAACCGGCTAGGGCTCAAAGCGTTCTTTCTAAACACAGAAGAGGAGCACATCATGTCCCTGTCTGAAATCCTTCCACGGCTGCCCATGGGTTGGGGGTAAATTTTAATTCTTCAGCTTAGCACAGCAGGCCTCGGGCCTATCTTTCCTGTTCCGTTTGCACCCCTCCCCTTCACTCCAGTCACCAGCCTCTGCCCGTTTCTAGAACCCATCACGCATCTGCACTTCTGTTCGCCTTCCTCATCTCGTCTTTACTTTTACTTTCCTTCATGACCCAACTCAAACACTCTCTCCTTTCCTGAGTCAGTCGCATCCTCTCTGTGGGCCAGTGACATGAGACGCACCCCCAGTCGCCCCATGTTCCAATGTGTGGTTTCGTTCTCAGTCTTCCCCAAGAGATGACAAGTTTCCTGAGGGCAAGAATGACCTTACTGGTTTTTGAAATCAGAGAACAAATGATTGTGCCTGACACAGAATAGATAGTTGATGGGTATTTGTTAGTAAGATGATCTTCTGAAATCTGATCCTGGAAAGGAAAATTACAGGACAATTTTTTCTACATAAACAAAAAAACAAACAGATCACACAGAACTATTTTGTATCATAAGCATTCTGACAATCTTCTTAGTCTACCAGACAGCAGAACTAAAATCCTTTCCTTCAAATCACCCAAATCAGTGTGTCCATTTTCTCCTGTATCAGAGATTTGTGCACAACACCAGTCCTATTTATTTTACTTGGATTCTAACAGTAGTGAGATGCTTGGCTGCCTGCCCCTGCGGCCCTATAACCTTTCCAGCTGGGCTTACTTAACCCCCTCTCTATAAGCTCAGCTCCACCCAGGCTCCAGGCCCAACCCCGCCCTTTATCAGGGGAATCAGTATTGAATCACCCCAACTGCTGGCTTGACTGGGTCATGCTCTGTAACCCGGAGAAAAGTCTTTGCCGTAAAGGGGCCCTTATCTCGCTTTCCCACCAGCTCTACGCTCCAGTCCTTCTCCATAACAGAAGCCCTAGGACTGAATCCGGTTTCTATGGCTGGGGTTCTCCTATCTGCTGCTTGAGTTCATGTTTCCAAAGTGAATGTTAGACCCCAGCTCCCACCTCCCAACAGCCCACCTCCCTACCACACTCACCAACGACCGACAGACTGGCCTTCCTCCCATACCTGATACTGAAACTCCCCCCCCCCCCCCTTCCCCAGCTCTGACTCCGTGGGCACAGAGGTGTGGGAACTGTGAGTGTCGTGTCTATGTTCTCAGTGGCTAGACTAGCGCTGGGCACGTTGCAGGAATAAAAATAATAGTGTTTGAAAGAATGAATGGCCTCTCAAAGGTACTTTTGCTTCTTGACAGGATGGTAGCTGAACCAGGGGCTGAGGTGCCTGCATTTTACCTGTGTAAAGTGGATTCCTCATTCAGAGGCAAAGGGAAAAATCTGAAGAATGTGGCTGAGGTCACTTGAGTGTCATCAGTTGAAGGACTGGGCTTGCTGCAGCCACTCAGATCGGATGCACCCGATTATTTTCCTGGGCTTTTTGAAGCTGAGCTAACAGATACAGGTGGGAGCCCTTCCCAGCTTAGCTAACACTGACTGAGCCCTTACTCTGCGCCAGGTGCTGTGCTAAGTGAATGGATTTTAGGAAACTAACCCTTGAAGGTCTGCACCACCCGCAATGGCTCCCACCGTAAGTGAAAAGGTCCGCTTCGCTCTCCGAAGTCTCCGTGTGGCGGCCTGCGCTGCGTGGAGAGGGCCCCTCCTCGGGTCACCACCAAGGCCAGGCAGCTGCTGCCCTTCTGCTAACAGGGCTCTTGTTCCAAGAATGGGGACTTGGAGGCAGGATGTTTTGTGGGGAAGGCCCGGTGCTGGTATGCCAGCTACCAGCGGACTGACAGCCCCTGCTCTTCAACTTCAGGGCCTTCTCCAATCTATTCATGTTTAAACTTACTTTATTTTTCTTTTTTAAGTAATTTAGACGTGGGTCAGAGATTTTCCACTCATGCCTTTTTAAAAAATAAAATATATATATTTTTTATTTTAGAGAGGAAGGGAGAGGGAGGGAAAGATAGAAACATCAATGATGAGAGAGAGTCATTGATTGGCTGCCTCCTGCAAAGCCCCACACTGGGCATTGAACTCGAAACCCTGGCCTGTGCCCTGACCGGGAATCAAACAGTGACCTTCTGGTTCATGGGTTGATGTTCAACCATTGAACCACGCCAGTCAGGCTAAACTTACATTTTAAACCTATTCTGCTTTAATTGCAGTCTTACACATTAAAAAAGAAGGCACAGATGCAGTTCATATCCAATGAAACTATTAAAAACACATATACACACTGATCACTCTCAGACTTCCGTGAACACAGAGCTTTAAACAACGGAATGTTAGGCAAATAAAGTAGTACTTATGCCATTTCCATAGGGGTGCCGTGGATATGAAAGAAAGATTGTTTTGGTCAATTCAATAGTCACAAAACACCTTAAGATGTAGTCGAGGATTTATTAAGTTTTGTAGGCAGTTAAAATGAAGGTAGGGGACACGGTTCTTTTCTTTGAAGTATTTACCCCCAAATGGGAGCTAACAAATAAATGTATGCATCAGGAGCAAATACCACGAACGTGTGCATGGAAAGATAACTAGACACAATTTGTTTCTGGAACCACCAAGTAAAATAATGGCACTCTCCTGCCAAAACCCAGACTCCTAATGAGACGGATGCCCACAAAATCTAAGACAACTGGTTTCTCTTGCAAAGCTATAACAAGTGGGCAATGGTATATAGCATCAACTAAGACAACCTCGAGAGATTAAACACTTAGGTGCAGTGAAACCCACAGGTATGAGTCAGGTGCCTGGAGTCAAGCCGACCTCTCGGCTCACTGAGAACCTCCTTCGGTTCCACAGCTAGCAGCGGGAGGCTATTTTTAACCCGCAGGCTTTAGACAGCGAGTCTGGTTAGAATGAGATATCCGAGTCCGGAGCAGCAGCGAGGCGCCAACGCCTGGAACGCATGGTAGAAAATGGCTTGTACCCGAGCCGCTGGGCTGAGAAAGAACATGCTCCCAGGTCCCCAGGCCAGAATGGTCAGCACAGTCCTGGGCTCCAGGGTCAGGCAGGGGCCGGTTTTATAGGAAGCATCTTCCCTGCCTCTGCGCTGAGCCAGTGTCCAGTTCCAAGAGCTATTTTAAGTGTACTTAGAGCTGCTTCTATCCTCACCCACACCAAGGTCCAGGATGGGGAGAGAGAGAGAGAGAGAGAGAGAGAGAGAGAGAGAGAAGCTGCCTGGCTGCCCGGCTTTACTGCTCCTTCCCTGACTTCCGTGGGCTCCCATTGTGCTTCTAAGAAAGCAGGATTCGGTGCACGTCAGTGCTCGGGCTAAATTTATCCCCATCCAGCTGCCCGGTTGCTGAGCGCTTCACAATTACAAACAGCAGGAGAACAAGATGCCTTCCAGAGGGACCAAGTCTCATGGTATTTATTCTAGATTTCTCTGAGATGATCTCAGCATTCATCTTTTTGATGAAGAAAAAAAAGAAAAAGGGAGGAGAAGAAAAAACACCAACCAGAGTCGGTGGGCACAGCTCCCCGGTGCCAAGGCAAAGAGTGACATTTCTTCAGTCACAAAAGGGCTTCGTGTGCCAGGCAGCCCGGTTCATGCCTGGGAAATAGTAAGTCACACAGTGCCACACAGGTAACCGAGCAGAGGCTCCGGCTCCTCCCGGTCCTTCTCTCCCACCTCCTGAGGAGCGAAAGGGCAAAAGAAAGGAGGCATCCCACTGGCTCCAGAATCCGACTCGGATCAAATCCTGGCTGCCATCATCCATGAGACCTTGTGTACAGTAGGAGTTCCCTGAGCCTCACCTGTGCTAACAGCCCCCAGGAGAGTCACTGCTGGTCTGAGTGAGAGGGAGGAGGAGGAGGAGGAGGAGGAGGAGGCACGCATTGGCTTCCTTTGGCTTACGTCTAAGTCACCGACAGCTCTGCCAGCTCAGTCTGGCACTAACGTCCTTGGCGTGGGTACCTGTGGTGAGCATCCCAACGCAGTGCAGCGACATGTTAGGCAAGTTAGTCTCCTGTGCCTCAGTTTCCTCGTCTGAACAGGACCTTCTCAAAGGGCTGTGGTAGGGACTGAGTGAGTGAGCTGAAGCAAAGTGCTGAGACAGTGCCTGCATTAGTTAGCACGCCGTCAGGACTAGCTCTTGTTATTTTACTAACGGGAGCCTGGTCTATTTTCCATTGTTCCAACACTATAGAAAGAATTGGAAGATCTTTTTTTTAAAAAAAAATCCTCACCCCAGGATATGTTTATTTATTTTTAAGTATATTTTTTAATTGATTTCAGAGAGGAAGGGAGAGAGAGATAGAAACAACAATGATGTGAGAGAATTGTTGATGGGCTGCCTCCTGCACACCCCCTAATGGGTTATGGAGCCCGCAACCTGGGCATGTGCCCTGACCAGGGATTAAACCATGACCTCCTGGTTCATAGGTTGATGCTCAACCACTTCGCTTCGCTGGCTGGGCAAGGATATGTTTATTGATTTTAGAGAGAAGAACCGGGGGTGGGGTGGGGTGGGGAGAGAAACATTGATTGCGAGAAAAATATCCATCAGTTATCTCCCGTATACTCCCCACTGGAGATTGAATCCACAACCCAGGTATGTGCACTAACCGGGAATTGAACTTGCAACCTTTTGGTGCACAGGAAAACACTCCAATCAAATGAGCCACCTGGCCAGGGAGAAAGCCTTTTTTTTTTAATAAGTAAGTATTCCTTAGAATCAAGCATTTACATTTTTATAATGTAAAAACATTAGTGGATATGAATTTGGTCATTCTGCAATTCTGCATCTTATATTGCCCACCCCTCCTCCCAGCCCACTTATGATTTCTATTAATATTCTATAATTATATAATTCTATTAATTATTCCAACCAATGCTGGCTGTTTTTTGTTAAATAAAGGTTTGCTATTAATTCTCAAATAAAATAACCATTTAGAACCTTCTGAGTCACTTACTTGGAAATAAAACAAAATGCTTTTTTATTTCCTCCCTTTTCTCTCACTTAGTTCAGCTGCAAATGAGGGTTATTTGGTTTTACTGAAGATGAATGAAAAATGAGCCCCATTAGCAGATGAGACCTGAATCTAAACAAGGATTAATTTAAAGGCAATCCATCAGAATCCTGCGCGTCCCATTCAGGAGTGTGGATTTTGTCTAAAGTAAATGCTTGGCTGCCTCTGGCCAACGCTCCACAAATGCCTGCCACGGGGAGAGTGGGAGTAAACCACATCCACCCTCACGAACCTCTTCTGCTAATTCTCTCCAGGTAAAATCTGACTTAAATGAAGGGGCAAAACAGCATAAAGACAGGGCATCAGACTGCCTGAATCCTCTGTACAAAAGGAGGGCCCCACCATGACGCCTTGGTTCCCAGGCTCCGTGTGTGTGTGTGTGTGTGTGTGTGTGTGTGTGTGTGTGTGTGTGTGTGACCCTCTATGTGTATTTACTATGAAAAATGTATTTTATTTGTTTGTTGTATGAATTTATTTATTTGTTGTGCATATATACTTTGCTTTCAGACCCAGCTCTCAGAGCTGGCTCTATTGCTTCATCTTGCTGGTTTTTCTTTAAAAAAAAATCTTTATTGTTAAAAGTATTACATATGTCCCACATCCCCCCTCACATTGACCCCTTCTAGTCTGCCCTCCCCCTCCGTCTCCCCCCCACCCCAATCTCAGGCCTTCACTACACCACTGTCTGGGTCCATGGGTTATGCTTGTATGCATACAAGTTCTTTGACTGATCTCTTCCCACCAACCCACCCACCCACCATCCACAGGACGTGTTCCACCAGTGATGTGATGACTGCCCGCCGCCACCCCCCCCCACTCCACCACAGTGATTCTCGAAACATCTCACTTACCTCTTCCCCAGGAAAACGGAGCTCTGTTTTGTTATGTACTTGGAACCTACCCCTGAAGATTCTGATTAAGTAGGTCAGAGGTGGGCAATTGAATCTCTTTTTAAAGATCATCAGGTCAATCTGTTGTGCAGCTGGTTTTGAGAACCGCTGGCTATAACTCTTGGCAAATTTAGAAATATTATGAAGGTATATATAAAACAACAATAGTAAGCCATTAACACATAGTGTTATGTGCCAGACATGGTTCTAAGAGTTTTACATATATTACCTAGTTTACTATTAATACATACTAGTATATTGATTTCTTTACTGAATCAAAGGGTGTTGGTGTAAAAATAAAACAAAAATCTAACTATCTGGGTTTTAGCCAGATTCTTCCATTGATTTAAAATAACAAAGGAGATGTAACAATTTGTTTCCCTCAATAGGACATAGGACTACAAAGACACAACTATCTGTCCCTTAAGTAGCACCTTACATGAATTCTACACAGGCAACACTGTGACACAGGTTGTACTGTCTAAGGGTAAAATATATATATATATATCAACAGTAATAGTAATTTCAACTGACAAAGAATTTTCTTCTTGAAAAGCTCAAGTGTAATACACACACACACACACACACACACACACACAATCTCCCTATGGCAGAGAATGTCAAAATTCATCAGTTTGAAAATGTTAATTTTAACTCTGCTCTACTTCCCCAAACTCCTCTAAAATAACAGCAAAGAGATTTTTTGAAGGTACAAGGACAAAGACACCAGGAGAGGAGATATAAACAAAAAGAAGGAGGAGAAAAGGGGGGAGGAAAAGAAGAGGAAGAAAAAAAAACAAACCAGAAATTTGAAAGCAAATGAACCAGTAGTAATTCACTTAGCAAACCCAAGACAGTAGAATACTAAACTCACAGTACGGATAGCTGTGAAATCACCAAACGTACAGGTCAGGATCCTACAAGGCTTGGGGCACTAGTTACATCTGAAAATCTGGACAATCAAATCACTGCTCCTCCCTACCATGGCCAAAGGTGAGAAGTTTATGCTCTGGAGACAGTAAAAATACAGTGACATCAGAAGGAGTTGATACCAGAATGATGAGGTGGATTAGTTGAAAAGTTATATATGGAGGATTAGCAGACTGTATATGTTGATCACTGAGACCTCACTTACCCCTTCTCCCACTGCATTCCCAGGAGGTTGGCAGCTAGACTTATACCCTCCAGGGTGAATACCAGAAGAGTCATTCATCTCTAGGGAATGTGGGCAGCCAAAGACAAAATTCCTGGAGCTATTCATACCAAAGGTATCCTAAGATCAACCAAAGGACTTGCATGCATGCATATAAGCCTAACCAATGGACCAGGGGGGTGAGGGCATGAGTGGGGGAGTGGGGGGCAATGGGAGGATAAGGACACATATGTAATACCTTAATCAATAAAGGGAAAAAAAAGGTATCCTAAGGAACTTCCCAGACCAGTGACCCTCGAAGTCAAGAACTTCCAATCAATGCTTTAGTGCTCCCTCAACACCTAAATGTGAGCAGATGAGCAGAGATCACCAGACCTTTGAGTATTAAAGGCAGAGAGCAAAACAAAGCCCCAAAACAAACAGAAAAAGGCAACATAGAGAAAACAAAGAGAATGCAGGAAAAAGAAAACATATCCTTTGATAAGTAAGAGAAGATATTGCATCTATGAAACAAGAACAAGATGCTATAACAGGGACATGTCCAGACCAACAACAAACCACTTGAATAATAAAGGTCTGACGTCAGGAATGAAAACTCGTTACAAGTACTGGAACACAAAGTGGCGGAACCTTACAAAGAGGAGCTCAAATTATAAGCAGGTGGAAGAGAAAAGAGAAAAGAAAATCACAAAACCAACATCCCAATAATGAGCATCCCAGAAAGTGACCTGAGAAAACAGGGGAGGAAATTTCCAGGAACTCAAGGAAATAAATGTGCAGACTGAAATGGCACGACTGCATCAACACGGACCTGCACGGAGGCACGTGACAATGAAATTTTGAAATTGGAGGATAAAAATGTCCCCAGAGGACAAACAAGTGAACAGAAAGAGTTACACACCAAGGATTACAAATCAGAACAGCATGTTCCCTCAACAGTAGCAGCGCTGAAAGACAATACGGTGGAACAGGCCATCACAATTCTGGGGGAAATTACTTCCTGCTCAGAATTGTAGACTTAGCCAAGTGATCAAGTATGAAGAGAGAATAGATATTTTTCGGACATGTAAGGTCTCAAAAAATTTACTTCCCTGCTAGTGTCCCACCCTGCCTCAGGAAGCTACTGGAAGTTGTCCTCTATTAAAATCGGGGTATGAATTTAAACAGAAAAAAAGGCATGGAATTCAGGAAATGGAGTTAAACTCAAATAAGAGGCAGAGAGAGAAGAAAGGTCCAGATGGCTTATGGGCACCGAGCTAATGTCAATCCGGGAGCAGGTGGAAGGCTCTGAGTCTTTGCTTCAGAACTTGTAACACCTACTGTATCTGATATGGATTAGCGGTAAGTGCATAAAAAGATTAAAACAGTAAGCACATAGAAAAAATACCAGTGTTTAACTCTATGGAAAACTAAAAGTAACCTTAATAGAATGCATGAGTCAGATGCAAAGAGTATTTACATAATCATAATATGCAAGCACTGAATATTGATGTGTACAAAATTTAAGATTTCTGGGTTGCTTCTATGGTAGGGCTGGGGTCAGGGGCGAAGGGATAAACAATTTATTCGTGGTCATCTTCCACAGTGAGGTAACAGGAGATAATGTCGAGAACTGAAAAATAAAGACAGCAACATGAGCATGTAATTTAAGGATTAGGGGTAAATGACAAAAGAATCAGTTAAGAGATTTGAAAGGGGTTGCCTTCTGGTGAGCCTGAAATCAAGAGTGGGGGCAGTGCAGTGGGGAGCATGGAAGATTTTTGTAGCAAACTTTATAGAATTGGTAGCTGCTTTAAACTCTAAAAACATAACAACACTGATAACCATAAAAACCAAAAAGAATTATCAGAGGAGCAATGATGGCTCAGGGAAAGGGACCAAGGACAAGTGCACTAGATGCTCAGTTTCCTTTCAATTCCTCAAGTGCTCATGACAAAAACTACCGTATTTTCCGGCATATAAGACGACTGGGTATATAAGACGACCCCCAACTTTTCCAGTTAAAATATAGAGTTTGGGATATACCCGCCCTATAAGATGACAGCCGGCGTATAAGACGACCCCCGACTTTTGAGAAGATTTTCCTGGGTTAAAAAGTCATCTTATACGCCAGAAAATACGGCACTCTGCTAAAACATGGAACACCTTTCACAATTTTTTAAGAGATAAAATCGTTGCATATGCTTATACACTGTGGAGAGGGAAAAACACCCCGCGTGTGGGCAAAGTATTTTTTATGATTATTTATGACATTAAAATAATTTTAAAGCGTTTTAGAACATTACTATGTAGCATGAACATAGCTCCATGTTAAACACCTATCATCTGGGTCCCTGATCCTGAGGAAATTATGTAAAGGGAACTGCCTGCCTGGGGACCAAGAAACAATTTATTATTCTTGGTCAGCCTTAATCTCTTAATGGGTATTTGTTGAAGGGATGCTTGCTGTGTTGAAGGGAAAAGCATGATGAATGAGGGCTGGACTCCTTATAAATGTTTTCTTATTGTGGTTTTCTTCAGCCATTAATGTTCCATGCCAGGGTGTTGGGGTGAAAGAAATCTGCTCAAGAATGAAAACTGGGACTTCTCACTAGGTCCTACAAAGGAGGGCTTTTTCTCTTTTCTTTCTTCTTTTCTCTTAAATTTGGTTGGATTTGATACCAAAGGCATACAATGAGGGGCTTATGCTCGGAAAACCGCTAATAATCTATATTAGAGCCTTGGCTTTTAATCAAAGTAGCAATTTTACAGACACCAGGTAAAACAAGCCGCTGTGGTCCCTCAGGCCTTTTGGTCACAGAAAACCGGCTGGCCTAATCCTGGCTCAGCAATCAACTCACTTGAACGAGTGTGATCTCGAACAAGTGGCCTACCCTCTCTGATCTCATTTTGTGGGTGTGCAAAATGAAGACTGGGCCCCAGCCTCTTCACCACCCCGCCTTTTCACCATTGGCCAGTGCTTCCAATAGAAACATAATGTGTGCCATGTACTTTTAAATATTTTAGTCCTCACAGTAAAAAGTAAAAAACAACAATACCCCACACAAAAAACAAACAAAATCCATTGCTTTTAATAAAATATTATTTAACCCAATACATCTAAAATATTATGATTTCAACATGTAACTGATATAAAAATGTATGAGACGGTTCACACTTTTTACAGCAGGTTTTGATATCTGGTATGCATTTTACACTTGCAGGATATCCCCGTAAGGATCAGCCACGTCTCAAGTGCTCGATAACAATATGTGGCCACTGGCTAATTGGTACAGGACAACACAGCTAGAGATAGTTTTTGAAAGATTTTGCTTACCCATGGGCAGTTACTGGGAATAACTGATTTATTCTCACATTGATAACTCCAGCCCAAAGCAAAGCAACCTCATGCATCCACAGCCTGATTAACCTTCCAATATTGCCCTCAAGTGTAGAATTGGGAGGACCAAAATTGGCTGATGGACGCACCCCCATCGCTCTTTTCAGACTCTTAGGGACCTGGGGGCCATGATCAGACTAGATAATAGCATAGGGTCTCTTCCAGCACTATCATTCGGCAATTTCAGCATCTGATCACTAACAACAGTATCAATTATGCAGGCACTTTCCAGTGATGTAGACATTCAGAGTTTTAAATAGGGAGTGGGTCATCTGCTCAGGAAGAGTCTCAAGGGGCTGGCATCTGCTTTCTTGATATGAACATTTCCCTCTAAGGTCAGAGTGCTCTAGATAGCTCTCATTGACCCTGAATGTTGCAAAGAGAAGCAACAGGCATGGACGTATGCGGTGAACTACTGTACTTTCAGGCTATTAACAGCCTCCTGGCTCAATACTACCCATGCATCTTTCTTCTCCAAGTGACTTGCCTAAGATGACACATCTGTTTAGGGATAGAACCACTGTCCTGACTCTTGATGAAGTGCTCTTTTCACTTGCAACATAAATCCCCACACATTAAAAACAAAACGAACAACCAGAAAGTCTCTCCTCTAGAAATGAACTGAGGCTTTCTCGAACAGCATTGTATCTGTTCATTCAAAACGATCAGAAATCGTATTATCAACCCACACTGAGGGTGTGCTAAACCAACGAATTCTTTGTATTTTGGAATTACATATTAAATGTGCTATTTTCAGTTATTTCAGACTTACATTAAGTTTACTTAATTGATAAGAGGTTTTGGAGGAAAAAAATAGTGTAAAACATGGGATTCTGGTATGAAAACTATAATAAAATGAAAACTTGGTATGAAAGGATCATAAATGAAAGCATCAAACTATGCTCTCCAAAGGATGTAATAGTCACTGGTGGTCGGTGCAAAAGGCTTGGGATAATCCCAGGACTACCAGAAACACAGTTATGTTTTTTAAAATAAGAACCCTAGCCCAGTGATCGGCAAACTCATTAGTCAACACAGCCAATACAGTACAATGATTGAAATTTCTTTTGAGAGCCTAATTTTTTAAACTTAAACTTCTTCTAACGTCACTTCTTCAAAATAGACTCTCCCAGGCTGTGGTATTTTGTGGAAGAGCCACACTCAAGGGGCCAAAGAGCCGCATGTGGCTCGCGAGCCGCAGTTTGCCGACCACGGCCCTAGCCCATCCTCTGAATCTTAAAATAGCTTCTACTTTGTGCCACCAGATCCTCTTCCCCCCCACCCCCACCCCCGCTGGATATGGGGTCACTTTTTTGTCACCAATGGCTGAATTATGCAATCAAACCTGCTAAAACACGTGCCAAAATTAGATGCCAAGACAGAAGGCATGCTGTTGGCAGCATCTTTTATCTGGTTCTCGAATTCCCTGCTAACTCCAATGTCCAGAGTTACTCAGGAGTTTAAGCTGGAGGATTCTACAGAGCGTGAGCGACGTGACTAAAAAAAGATGCAAAGACTGACACGAACCAAATGCAAGGCTGCTTGTTCCATGAGGAGCCAAGAGATCAACTCCATGGCGTGGTGACAAGTCTGCTCCACAGAGGATGGTGTATGAGGCTTGATATAGCACGCCCTTCCCAAAGGGGAAGTATGGTAAGAAAAACATAATATTGGCACTGCCATAATCCTTACCAATTATAGTGGTGGAGGTGGTATTGGCGATAATGGAGAAGGAAGTGCTTCATTCCCTAATCGATGCAACATAAACAAGCACCTCTTCAGTGCAAGCACTGTTCCAGGTAGCAGGCACACAGCAGTGAAGGGAAGAGAGAAATCCCTGCTCTTAAGGAGCTTATATTATAGTGAGGAAGACAGCAAATAAACAAAAAAATAAATATAAAATATATACGATGTCAAATGGTGGTAAGTGTTATGAAGAGAGAGGAAATGCCATGGAAAGGGTAGGCTGGTGGCAAGTGAGGCTACCAAGAGGGCCTCGCAGTTAAGCAGACACCAGAAGGAGGGGAGGGTGTGGGCCATGGGCAGAGCTGGCAGAGGAGCATCCCAGAAAGAGAGAGGAGAAAAATGCAAAGGCCCTGAGGTAGGAACACGCTGGCTCTAACCTTCCATCGTGAATTGCCAGACTTGTTAACAGGCTCCTAACAGGCCTCTCTGCTTTCACACCCCTTCCCTCCTCACACTTCGTCTCTGCTAATCCCCGCGGCAGCTAGAATGACCCTTTAAAATCAGCGAGACTGTGCCAGACCTCCGCTTAAAGTTCTCATTGGCAAAGGAAAAGCCGAACTTTCTACAAGGGCCCACAGGGTCATCCCAAATACTCTGCTCCCTCTCCTCCTTCCAAACCCAACTGTCCCTGCCACACATCACTTCAGTCACATTTGCTTCCTCTCTGTCGCTTTAAATGCACCAAACATATTTCCTCAAACGCCTTTCTTGCCTTCTGAGCTTGAAATACATTTAACCTCGACAGCCACGTGGCCCACTTCCTCACTTCTCTGTGCAGTTAACTGCTCTCTCTCAACCGTATGGACACAGCACATACCTAATACTGACTGAAAGAATGAGTCTCACCATCTCCTCTCTCCCCTGATACACCATGGTGTTGAAGAGCCCAGGGGGGAACCACACAGATAGACAGACATGTACGAACACTGACTCACGGATCCCCAACTTGCCAAGCCATTTCTCTGGCTCTATCAGCCCCTCTCCAATTTCCTTCACAGCCACCTCCTCCATCTACAGCTTCTCAGGAGAAAGAAAAAAGAAGATTTCTGTAGGGAATTCCCATCAATTATTAAGCTTTCCCTCATATAAACAATTATCGTGTGTATATATACTGTATATGCATGCCTTTCTTTTAGGTTCAGGGGAATGAATCTACTCTCCTATTGAAAACAAAAAATACCTCTATTTTTATGTTGCATCTCAGTTTTTCACTTCTGCAAGACCCAATTTCATAAATCACCCTTATTTCTTGAAAATTTTCAACTCTCAACCAGCAATTCTTCATGGCCAATTATTTTCCATTAAACAGACAAATAAAAACAATCACATAAAAACCTCCCTTTAGCCACAGGCGCCCCCCAGCTCCTCCAGCTCCTGATAGGTCTAGTCCTACCCACTGCCAAAGAAAGAGACACCAATAAGCACCTCCTTCCACATTTCAAGGTGCAGCAATCCGGTTTCAACCGCCTCTCCCACCTCAGAAATTGTTCTACCTTGGTCACTGATGACTGCCTCACCTGCAAGAGCCAAGGACCTCCTCGGTCCTCATCTTCCCTGACTCCTCACAGCCTTCGTTCTTGCTGCATCAGCATTTCCTTCCTGGACTCTCTCCCTGGCCTCTCCATGATTTTCTTCCCACCTCTCTGGGCCGGTTATCGGCTCTTGCTTTCCATCCTGCAGCCCTTGGTAGGGGCTCCACAGCGACTCCTCTTTTCTGCTTCTGTCCCTCATCTTCCTCATCTGATCCATCACTAACCCTGGCCCACTGAATCCACTTAATAGCTCCCGTTCATTCCATCCCAGTGATGTTGCCTTAGTTTGGACGTGTCTTTTTTCTTACCTGGATCTTTGCAACAGCTTTTTACCTCGTCCCATCTTCTGCGTTGCTACCTACAAAAGCTCTTCAACATAAATCTGATCATTTCTCTCCCCTATTTAAATTTCCTGAATGGTATCCTTACAACTTTCAGGGTAAAAATCTAAATTCCTTAGCACTGGCATACTCCTAGGCTACTCAAAAACTAGCTCCTACCTCCTTCTTCAGCCTGTCAATAGATTTGTGACTGTTGTTTTACATGCAGAGTGTGGCAAAAGTAGGTTTACAGTTGTGAGTATGTGAAACACAGAGTTTATTCTGATATTATTATTTATTATTATACTAGAGGCCCAGCGCACGAAGTCGCGTAAGACCCAGACCCGCCATGCTGTGGGACCCCAGACCCGCCACGCCGTGAGACCCATCAATGCACCTCCTGGTGATCAGTCATTTGGTTGTTACATTATTACGGTCACTGGCTTTTTATAATAGAGTTTTCCATATAAACTGTAAACCTACTTTTGCCCAACCCTGTATATGTATAATTCCCATGTTTCTTATCTTTTGAGAATTTTCCAAAAGATGTGTAGTACATAAGAAAAGCCATCTCTTTCTGAACTTGTTACTGTGAAGATCAATATAATAGATTGATTCCAAGCATTTCCCAGTGATCCCCAAATCCCTCTGTCTTTCAGTTACATTAATGAACATTGCATGGAGCCCATTTAAAAGTGAAAAATAAAATGTACAAACCCATTATCATAAATGTCCAACTGGAGAAACACAAATATACACACACTGTCATGAATGAAAAGAACAAAACATATTGTCTCTTACTAAGTAGATTTAAGATATGTTTCAGCTGTCTTGCCAGGTTAAAAACCCCTCTTAGACAAAATAGCAATTTTTCTTTTTCTCTCTTGAAAGCACTGAGAGTATATAAATTGATTAGCCATCTGTTATTACCACTGACCCAAGAAGACTTCTTCCGTAAGTCTAACTATAAGGTTCTACCTTCATCATGAGCAGATTAGCAAAGTGAAAAGAAGGTACTCGGTAAAGATTTTTCAGAAAAGCCCAGGAGTGCATCTTGATTTCAGTAAACCATCTGGCAGTCTCTCTGAACATTTACTTATGGGCTAAATTGAAATAAATTAAAATGTAGTACCATTGTACATATTTGCAAAAATGATGATGTGTCATTTTGGCATACAGGGCATATAAAAACGATTTATATGCCATAAGACACAACACAACCACAACATACTTGTTAATTACAAAGCTCAGTATGTCTGTGCACAGAAGGCAGTCCCGAGTGGCATGCCACAGGGCTCTTTCAGTGATTCTGTCCCATTCAATCTTCTTTCCTTCCAAATAATTAACATAAGAGCAAAATAGGGAATACTCATCTAAACCGAATGGCAGAAAGTAGGAGAGATTCTAGAGAGGGACGAAGACATAAGACCAAAATTATCTCAGCCGACTGAAATGAAATTTAACAGGATTAAATGTAAAGGCATATATTTAAATTTGTAAAAAAAAAAAAAAAAAGACCTACAAAAGCATAAGAGAGGAGAACTCTGACTCTGGCTATAGTCCAAGTAGAAATGTTCAACATGAGTATAACACAGATACTAAAATGCCAACATAACCTTTTGTCACATTGATAAGAAAATTGTCTACTTTTCACTCAACAATTAGTTTGCACCTATTGGAAGAAAAATACTGATACAGGAAGTAATAGTCCCATTTGGTTTAGCCCAGCTAGAGTACAGACCACATTTTCACACAAACATTAATAAAATTGGGAGGACAGTGACAGAGGGGGGCTCAAGAAGATTCATCTCAAGTGAGGTTTAACATGGAAAAGAGAAGATTAAAGGGATAAGATAGTCATCTTCATATGTATGATTAATAATTATGATAACTAGCACTTATTGAAGATCTACTAAGGGCCACAGTATAAGGGACCCTCTATTATACTGTAATCTCTGCAAAGTAGATACTACTTTTCTCATTTCACCAATGAGAAAACAACATTTCAAAAATGATATTATAACTTGCCTAAAATTCACCCAGCTGGTAAATGGCAAAGGTGGGAGTCAAATCCATATCGATTTCCAAAGTTTTGTCTGTCTATAGAATTATGTAGAAGGAACATGTCCCATTAGTCCCACATGACCAAACTAAAACCAAAAAGCAAAGTGACAGTGCGGTGAGTTTCAGAAAAGCCTTATCACATCTGGAGCCATCCGAGAATGGGATGGAAAAGGGCAGGAACGTACTCCTCGCCAAACATATCCGAGCAGAAGGTGAGTGTCCTGGGATGCTGTGGAGACAGTCACGAGTTGGGTGGCAAGTTGAAAACCATCATCTCTGAGGTCCTTTACAGCTCTTAGACTCATGGATGTGTATCGGAAGTTATTAAAAGCCCCTTAAAAAAAACTTACTGATTTTAGAGAGAGCGAGAAAAGGAGAGAGAGAGAAACATCAATTAGTTGTTCCACTTATTTATGCATTCACTGGCTGATTCTTGTAGGTGCCCTGACCAGGGATCAAACCCGTAACTTTGGCACTTTAACCAACTGAGGTACCTGGCCATGCCCTAAAAGCCATTTTTTAAAGAAGTAAATACATACTTCCAAAGAGTTAGACGCTTGTACATGTTAGAAAGCCTGGCCCATCTTTTTCTCTGCCATTGTTTCATGGTGTAGACATGCTTCTTAGCATGCTCCACGAATTTGGGAACAAAAAGCAGTTGAGATTTGCATAATTTTCTAAAGCCTCATACATGAAAGTGGAGCCAAGATGACAAAGATGACAGTCCAGGGCTGCTGTGTGCTGACCTGGGGAATGCAAATGTGAAGCCACTTAGCTTTCCATGAATAAAGCTTCTACAAGACAGGAAAACAAGATGAGACACGCTGCCATTCAATCATTTACAATCTTATGCCAGACACCTATATTTTTGTCTGCTCAGCATCCACACCCCCTTGTGTTTGGGGAAATCCCAAGCTTGGCAGGGCTTTTTACCTGTTCCCTGCAACATAACCTGGGCCAATCAGATGCATCTGCCCCAGTTTTTGAATCTTAAGGGAGGGACTGACCAATGGCAGCCAATCATGAGGTGGCATCCTGAGAGGACTGTCCCTTGGCCAAGCTCTTGGCTGTGGAGCTTGCCCTGGTTTCTATTACTTTTTTTTTTAATTGAGTCAATGAGCTACCCCATACCTTTCTAATAAAAACTTTTCTGATTATGTCAAACATAACTTCTGTTTTTGTTATTTGCGAGTAAGAACTGGCACACTTCTACCAGTGTATATCACAGAATGTGAGTTTGGCTGAATATCTGCTCTTGTCCCAATGCAGTAAAAGAAACACACAAAAACTACTTCTAATATAAACCCAAGATGTCTATTCTAAAACGCTGGCATCCCAGCGACATAGAAAATCCCAACTTAAAAAAAATCAGCTACATCTATTAAACTATAGGAGATAATTATACCTCTATTAGTCCACTGTGTGGTACATTATGATTCTCAAACTGCTTCATTCATTCCACACTTATTTATTGAATGCCCTCTATGACAGAGAGAGAGAGAAAAGGAATGATTCCTAATTAGCCCTTTTGGTTGTTGTGTTTTTTTTTGTTTTTTGTTTGTTTTTTTACATCTAATATAAGTAAAAGCAGAGAAGGCGAAAGGTAGAACATTTGTAATGTTATAGACACAGAAAAGTAAATATTATGGGCAAAACGATTTTTAGAAGTCCTGTCATTTATTTGATTTCAACTAATACCTTATTTCATACAGACTTTATCTACTTATTGAATTATCCAGCACACAAGGCGAACACAGAGAGGAATAATTAGTCACTTCTCAGCAATTCTCTTTGTACTTTTCACCTAGATGAAGAATTCTCATAATGTACTGAACTATAACAGTAGGAACTACTGTACCAAGCAATCTTTTTCTTAAAATATATTTTTATTGATTTCAGAGTGGAAGGGTGAGGGAGAGATAGAAACATCAGTGATGAGAGAGAATCATTGATTGGCTATCTCCTGCACGCCCCCCTACTGGGGATTGAACCCGGAACCAGGGCATGTGCCC
Organism: Eptesicus fuscus; assembly: GCF_027574615.1. NCBI lineage: Eukaryota > Metazoa > Chordata > Mammalia > Chiroptera > Vespertilionidae > Eptesicus > Eptesicus fuscus. The sequence goes on from NC_072479.1 coordinate 84,383,956, forward strand.
TGACTGGGAATGGAACTGTGACCTCCTGATTCAGAGATCAATGCTCAACCACTGATCCATGCCACTGGACCCAAGCAATCTTTGAGTAAAAACCTGGCTATCTGGAAAATCTTAGAAATGAACCATTCTAAAGATTCAAGTTTTCAGGGTATCATACTAAGCACCAAAGGTTAATTCAGTGATTATTTTAACAACTCTGGGGAAATCTCTTCTACTTGATATTTTATCTCTTCTTTCTGGCAGTAAAGAAAAAAATAGCAGGCAGCCAAATGTGTGCATCACTTGAACTATGTCATTTCCATCCTGGAAATGTTTCAGTCTTGGTTCCCGAGGTAGAAGAGTGGGCCTGGAAGGCAAGGAAGGTATTTTTAGCACCCGACTTCTTTTTTGAGAAATTCATCCCTTTCTTGATGTGAATGACTACCACGACTTTCAACCACAGTTTTAGATCAGAAATGTGCACATCACAGGAAAAGTCAAAAGATTCAAGTTCTGAAGACGGGAACTCAGCAAATTTGGTACCAAGTTCTGGGGAAGGGCTGTGTGCTTTTTGCCAAGTACATGTGCTGCAGTGATCTTCCAAGAACCACAGAAAGCACAAGCTGTAAAACAACAAGGTTGCGCTTTAAATGGGGACTTGGGAAAGCGCGCACATGTTAACACAGACCTGCGTGTGTGCATATACTCGGCAATCAGTAGGCCCAGTTTTCACGTTTGCTTGAAACCCAGATCTACGAAAATATAGAGCAAAGTAATGAATACAGTTCTGAACTATTCGGGGGGCTCACATACAGGAAGGAAAAAAGCCACACTAATATCTACTTCAAACATTTATCTGGTTTTGGTTGTTGGGAAGGTAAGATAACCACCAACTTGACATCTTGACAGTTTGACAATATTCAAGAAGCTACACTAAAGGGGACAGCCCTGAGGCTGCAGAGCTTGAACAATCAGTTTTATAAAAGAACAATCTGTCTGAGTCTCTAAAGCCTTTTACCTGAACTCATCCACACATAGGGCTCTAACCTCAAAGAAAGAACTTGGCTTTTACACCGGGCAATTCAAGCTGAGTGTACACAATCTATCTAGTTTAATGCTATCTGAAAGAAGAGTGATTTTTAGAAAGACAAAGTAAGAGCTCTTTGACCTGTCAGAGGAGTTCTCTTTCTCTTCCTCCAATCAGGTGTCAAGCAGTTTCAGGCAGAGCTCAGAATGATCTGCACCCACGAGGAGAAGGCAGCAGGCAGACACATAGGTGTCACTCAGAGGCTCAGTCTGGTTCTGGTCCAATTCAGCACACACACACATCGAGTGTCAGGCACTGTGCTCGGCCCCAGGATTCTAAGATGTGAAGACAAAATGCTGCCTAACCTGGTCTCATTTTCTGGAAAAACATTTCTTCTGGGGGAACCTCTCCTCACGTGACTTAAATAGACAAGGTCATGCTGAAAACAGGTGTGTGCCAGGCCTGGCTTTGTGGCTGAGCACTGTGGGCAGTGCAGGATGACAGTATCATTCACTGAGTGCCAGCCATGCGGCACTCTTCTGGGCACGTGGTAAGCAATAACTCATGTAAGCTCACAACAACGGTACACGGCAGGCCTTGGATGAGCCCTCTAAGGGATGAAGAAGCTGAGACTCTGTGACATTCATTCTGTAGGGCTCTAAAGCCTGTGCATTGTCTGTTGTTGGGCATGGCTTGCCATGAGAACAGGAGTTCCAGTCCTCTTGGATGAGATTCACCCGTTCATTCATTCGTACTTCAGAACCATCTACAGCAGGGGTCCTCAAACTTTTTAAACAGGGGGCCAGTTCACTGTCCCTCAGACCGTTGGAGGGCTGGACTATAGTTTAAAAAAAAACTATGAACAAATTCCTATGCACACTGCACATATCTTATTTTGAAGTAAAAAAACAAAACGGCAAAAACACCCGCATGTGGCCCGCGGGCCGTAGTTTGAGGACGCCTGATCTACAGTGAGCTGAACCCTGTGCTGTGTTCTGGGGGATACGTGGTGATTGATGTGGCGCAGTCCCAGCCCTGATGGAGCTTGTGGTTCAGTGGTGAGGACAGACGGGGAACCCCAGGTCTTGAGAAGGGAAGTTGAGTGTATGTTGAAAGCACATTGGGGTGCTGGTGAGTCCTTGCTGAATCCCAGTGTAAGTGACTTAAACTGAGGCCTAAAAGAATGGATTGGAATTATACTGGATGTATTTTGTTAAGTTAGGGGGTGTGTGGTGGGCCTGGGAAAGGGCTCAGCAGAGTGATGAGTGCTGCAGCCAGAAGGAAGATGAGAGAGAATGTGATCTATACAGGAAATCCGAAAAAGGCCCTGAGTGGCTGAAGGACAGATAGCAAAGAGGAGAGAAGCTGCAGGGGTGAGAGGGACCCAGAGCCTGCAGGACCCTGAGGGCTGCTGCATTTATTCTACATTCAGTGGGAAGGTTCTGAGAGGTTTTAAGGTGGGGGCGGGGGGAGAGGAAGGGGACAAGGGAAAACATATGCCCAGATTTGCATTTTAACACAATAAATCTAGGTGCCAGGTAGCCAACTGGGGATAGAAGTGACCACTATTTCATAGGCCCCTGTGGACAAAAATAATCCTAGGCAAAACTAGAAAATTACAGTAATGAAAGAGAAAAACACTTCTACCCACAATCCTTTCATCTAGAGATAATCACAATAACTATTTTTTCTTGCATTTCCTTCTGGTCTATTTTTATGGATTACAAAAATTGGGTTATTTTGAGGACGAGAGATGTGTATCCTGCCTTTTCAATAATATAAGCTGAGCATTTCAAAAACATGATTTTTAATTGTTGAATAATATTCCAGCATAATGACTTGCCCTCATGGATTTAACTGATTCCTATTGTTGGCTTCTGACTCCTCAGCACATCCATGTGCAAGAATCTCTGTCAGTATCTAAGACTGTTTCCTAGTAATGGGTTTCTAGAAAAGGAATTACTGAGCCAATGAGCAAAACTGTATTAAGTTTTTTACCTGTATTGCCCAAGTGCAGTGGTCGGCAAGCTCATTAGTCAACAGAGCCAAATATCAACAGTACAACGATTAAAATTTCTTTTGAGAGCCAAATTTTTTAAACTTAAACTTCTTCTAACGCCACTTCTTCAAAATAGACTTGCCCAGGCTGTGGTATTTTGTGGAAGAGCCACACTCAAGGGGCCAAAGAGGTGCATGTGGCTCGCAAGCCGAAGTTTGCCGACCACGGCCCAAGTGTTTCTATAAAGGTTATGCTCACTGAGTTGTATGAGTATTCATTCTCTGGCCACTACTGGTGGTTATTTTTAATTTGTTTGTTTGTTTGTTTGTATGATTTCGTTGTTTCACTTATACATGAATGATCCTGTGTGAGCTGCTGAAAGTTTGAAGTGACCAGTTGTGTCAGGTACAAATAAGCATGCCCATCTCCCCATGAAGCCATGTGAATTGAGAACTAACATTTAAAAAAATCTTCCAGTTAACCCCCAACCCCCAAACAAAGATATTTTATTATTGCTAATATACACCAAGTGGCCAGATTATTATGATCTCTGAACACATAATAATCTGGCCACTCGTGTGTGTGTGTATGTGTGTGTGTGTGTGTGTGTGTGTGTGTGTGTAAGCCCAGTGCATGAATTCGTGCATGGGTGGGGTCCGGCCAGCCTGGCCAGGGGGAGGGGACATGGGCAGTTGGCTGGCCTGCCTTCTGGTTGAACTCCTGGTCGAGGGGACAATTTGCATATTAGCCTTTTGTTATATAGGATATACACTGAGTGGCCAGATTATTATGCGTTCAGAGATCATAATAATCTGGCCACTCAGTGTATGTTGGTATTAATTCTATGGCAAGTTATTTCATCTTAATGCTCAATCAAAGGTAGACGGTGTCTTCTGTACGCATCTGGTGGGGTGGGTGCTTCCCCTCTAGACTGTAATTTCCATGAATTAACAGGGAGAATGTCTGTTCTTATTCATCACGGTTTCCACAGAGCCTAGCATCTACCCGGCACATGGTAGGGGCTCAGTTCCTATGTGCTGAAGAAGTGAACACAAATTTACATAAAGACATTTTAATAAGTAATAAAGAGAGCAGTATCTATATTTTATTCATAGGATAACACCGGCCCTCATCACAGGGCTGGCCACAAAATTAGTTTGGTAAATGTTTGTCATGAACGGCTACGTTTTCCTCTTTAGCTCACTTTCTAGGATTAGAACCTGCGTGAAGGAGAGTGCTGGGCAGTACCGGCTGCCCAGCTTCTACCATCTGCTCTGCAGCCACCATCCCTGGTACAGCCCTCAGTACTGGGAACACTGGCTTTGCTGTGTCTGATCCCCACATTTTCCTCGACTCTCAATCATACCCAGCCAAACTCTCAAACCACAGTTTTGATTTGAGAAAACCAACTGCCCTCTGTTGCAAGGCCTCATGCAAGGTGGAGACCACATACGGGTAGAGAATTAGAGGTACAGCATACAATGAAGGCATCCAGCCATGCCCCGATCGGCAGAGATCCTGTTTTTCTACACGGAGCTCCTGATTAGACCTCCAGTAATGACCCACACATGGAGCCTGTCCCCATAGGGTCATTTTCCTCTGTTGCATAATTGAGAATTCCTGGGGGCTGTCTAAAGAGACACCCTCCCTCATTCAAGGGCTAGTTAACAAGTTCCTAGTTGTTCATTTTCTTCCAAGTTCTTTCAAGGGCCAGGGCGGTGGTTATCAAGTGCACCTTCGTGGACTGTGGTGGAATCTGGGCATGTATTTTGCCAGATATATTCTGATAGAAAAGGCGGTTAGTTGAAACAAGTCTACCAGAACTATACTTCAGACAGATGATGAGTTATGTAGGCTTTTATGAGATAATGGACATCTGAAGACCACTTACTTATTGGGGGTAGAGGGTGAGGCATGCTCAGGTATCAACAAAGTTTTGGGACACACATTCTAAGATTTGGATTAACCCTGCAATTTCATATCTACACAGGGCCTAGGACAAGCAGGGGTGCAGGACACGTGAATGACAGGAAGGTGGGGAGTCCGTAGTCTGCCCTAATCCAGCCCTTGATTTTCCGAGTTCTGTCTGCACAAGCAGGCTATGTTCTAATCTAAACTCTCTTGGGTGGTCAAAACGCAGGATCTCTATGTAGCTCCCTAGGAGGGTGGGCCACACTTCAAATCCAAATGAGAGCCCGGCAGTCTGCGGGCTAGGAAGAACCTCCCTCAGCCCTGGACACATGAAATTGCCCAGCACCTTCCTAGCTCAGGCTCCTTTCTCATTTTACTCCCCAACTTTCATTAAAAGCAAAAACAAAACAAACAAAACACTTCTCCTTTTCCTCCCCTTTCTGAGATCTGCCAACTTCTTCTTCCGTGGGCCTTGCAGTGGTGTCCTGCTCTCCCCCCAGGGGGTCCTCAGCCTCCGGCTCCAGGTCTGTCCTCATTTGTGTGGCAGCCTCTGCCTGTCCTGCTCTCTTGAAGCCACGGGGGAGGGGGCCCCAGAGAAACCGGACATGGATGGGATTTCCCTCCCAGACCAGGGAAGGAGAGTCTGAGAGTCTGTTTTTGTTTGTTTGTTTTTCGGTTTATTTGTTTGTGTTTTGAAGGGAATGACATATGCTCTCCTTATAAATACATGCTCTGTTTTCTTCCATCGCCCTCCTTTTTCTACCAGAACCTATTTCTGAAAGCCCTACCGGCCTGAACATTAAAAAAAGTGCCTCAAATATCAGCTTCTCTGGATAATCTAGGTATAGTCTCGTTTAAAATGGCTCATAAGTATCAATTATCTCTTCATAACAAGCAGAATAAAAAATGTAAACAGTAGGTAATAATAAAATAATGCAAATTTCCATTTGAACACAGATGATGCTAATGCCCTGGAACTAGGATTGCACAACAATAAATCCACACTCTCAAATTCTAACTAACTCTCCATCTCGCCCATTCTGATATCCCTTCAAGAACCACTCCACTTCCAACGGAAACATTCTCAAGAATAACCGATTCTTCGGCCCAAAAAAAAATAAAAATTTTATTTTAAAAAGAAATATACACGTATATTTATGTATATGGCTCTTTCAGCTCTTGCTGAACTAAAAAATTCTTCTTACGTCAACAAAGTAAACTTAAGACAAAGAAGTTACAAGGGAAATAAGATAAAATCAAGATTTTCCACTTAAATCCTGATCATGGGCCTTCCCAAAACCAATCTTAGAAGCGGCATTATGATGTGGGCTATCTGAAGATCTTCCAACATTATGATTCTAAAATAAACAGTTTAGACTTTTGTTGGCTAAAGATAAACCAGAGAGATTCACAACAGAAGTTTAAACTGCCATTATTGGTTGTTCTTTTTAATCTTGCAAAATGCGGTAAAGAAATATTCTGACTCAGGGGTGGAAAGGAGCGGCTGGCTTGCTTTAGTCTATATCATGTCCACAGTTGCCCTTTACAGGAAATATGCAATCAGTTACTTCCTTGACTCACGCTGGGTTTAATTCCCCCACAGCCCGAGAAATAAATTCCTCAGAAAAGACATTTCCTTTGTGGGGGAAACTGGTCCCTGCAAATGTAGACAACGGAAACCAGCACCCAATTCTCCCATCACCCAGTCACTCTGAGGTCTGGGCGACAAAGAACCTCACTTCAGAGTGTACCCAAGCGCAGCCCTGAGCACAGACCTAACCTGGCAGGCTATCTTCACTCCTCTGACACCTCTGATCACAGAGTTATAAAACTCCCCGGGGAAGAGGCTCATGAAATTACCAAGTTACATGACCTGTTCCCCCAAATTCACAGATGTTCTCTTGACTGCTGATACTTTCTTCAAACTAATAGACTTTTGTATCCATGGCTCCAGGAAAATGAATTCCTCTGTTGGCTGCCCAGCCTCCAGATTTTGGTTGTTACATTTCTGAGATTAATCTTTCGTAGCGCTGAATCCCACCTTCTCCGTTTCAGGTGTTTGAAAGTTTTCATACTCAGGATCACAACACCATTAATGCCTTTGATGGTGATGAGGTCGGCACACTGATTATATTTAATCAGCTACCTTTTTACTGCCAATGTATAATATCAGGGGCTTTCCGTATAATTGGATGGTTGACTTCTGGAACCGGTGGGAATTTGAGACTACGTAGGGACCTGCAAGGAACCGTCAAAGCTGGGTATGACTTTCTGACTCCAAATCTCATTCTCCTCCCAATGCAATAGTTAGTTCTTTGCTGTGAAGGCCTCTTTAATCCTTGTGTGAGTTTAGTTGGCATTCAAGAAAACACCATGCATTCTTTGAAGAATCTTGGTTTACTTAGAGGAACCCCAGGTGCATAAGTAGGACATGTCATGGGCTATACGAACTGACTTCACAACCAGAACTCTACAAGGACGGGCAGCATGCATCCATAATCCTTGACTTCTTCCCCGGTGTTTGCTGTGAAAACCCATTTTCTCATGGGAACCTAAAGCTCTGAGTGCAGAGCTATCACTGCCCATGTTAATCTGTTACCATGGAGATCACTCTGGTAACATACAAACCTGCCACCAGTCCAGACACACAGTATCTCATCCTGACTCTTGGAAGGATGGCTCTACCTTCAACTCACTCCAGTTTAAAGTTGCCTCTACTAGGATTTAGCTCTAAAGTATCTGCAGGTTAACTCTGAAATGCCATTAAAATATAAATCCTCGGGAGACAATGAGGGAGGTAAGGAACGTGTAGGTCTCAAGATTCTAAAGCAATAAAGTGCACACAGAGGGGTTGTCCCTAGGTTAGAGTTATGGACTTGTGTGTTACATTACTTGACAGAAAACCAAAAGTAAAATCGGAATGGGGACGCCATTGGACTTACTACCTAACACTTACCGAACGCCTGCAATGCGCTATTTACACAGCATCTAGCTCATTACTGTGAGTTATGCAATGTGAAAGCATCACTCGCTGTTAGGCCCCATAAAGTCCACTACATTTCCAAAATTGGGCTTCCTATATGTGGCAGGTCGATAGCATTCTGTCACAATCTGTCTCTAATGGGGCAAACAAATAGATGTGATATTGGTCATCAGTTAAAACACGTCAGAATAACTCTGAGTTTTATGCTAGTTCACTGGATCATGGGGGGGGGCGGGGGTAACATAGCCATTCCTCATTCCTTATTCACTGAAGTCGAAAGGCTTTCTTTCTCTAAAGTCAACAAAGCTACATTTGTGCATGAGAACTTGATACCTGTCTAGAAGAATGTCTATTTTAATTTCCCCTAAATCCTAGGGTTATTAGAAGGTGGGGCGGGGCGGGGGCAGGCACTATGGTCTAGCCTCAGGTTGAAGGGTTTAGATATGACCCTCCCTGTTAGGAATTCCCAGGAGCCATGGAAAGGAGGCTGGAACTGCATGTTTATGTTCAGAAGTCTCAGACTTCAAGATGGGCCTCGACCACATAGACATCAAGGTCTCTGGTGGCTTTTAAAATGAGCGGAGGCAACTCTGGCATCCAACAGCGTGAGGTGAACCAAGGGGGCGGAGCTTCCCTTCTCTGCACACCCCGAGTTAAACCTGGGCTGCTGCCTCGGTCCCATGGGGTCTCGGCAGCGGCACAGTGAAAGTGTTAGGACCTGGGAAGATACCGTCAACTCCCAACATCCAAGGCCTGGCAATCTACTTCAAGGCCCAACGAGTTGTTGTTGCTTTATCTACCCGTGTTTGAAGAGCAGGGGATACTGAAAAGGAGATATAATGCAAACTTAATAAGTAGCAACTTACTTTTGTTTAAGATTGAACAGAAAGAATACTGAATTTCATCCACCTATCAGTCATCTTGCTTCCCTTTGGCACCTCTTCAGCTCCTGGAACATCTCTGTTAATAGCTTCCTTCTAACATGTTCTTCCCTGGCAATGCTGCCCAGAGTGTCAGGTAAGAAAAATACCCAAGGAAACACAGGATTAAGAAGCAGGTGAGTGCACACCAGCTCTTATTCCTAACCCTCCCCCACATCTCTTCTCCCTTCTAACCAAAATAAATAATAATGACGTCAGTCCACCTCTTCCACATCCCTCACTTCCTCACAGAGGAGCAAAGGAGCAGAATAAAGTGTAGCTTTGGCCACAGCATTTCAATGGGTGCTTTCCTTTTTTGTACTGTAAGCCTAGATAGGGAATCTGAAATAATGAAGAAAAGAATTTTTGAAAAAGACCCCACTGGGTGCTCTAGAGGCCAATGAAAGATTAAAATGAGAAATTACATTTTTCTACAGGAGAAATGGCACCATTTCTCCCCTTACTATGAACTCAAAATGACACCTACACAGTGTTTTGCTACATATGCCGAAGAATAACTTAGTACTGTGAGTCTTTCATAATTACGTACCATCAAAATTGTATTTTTTCCCTCAGATTTCCTCTTGGATGCTATCTGTGTTTTAAATATAAGTGAATTTAAAAAAAAATCTTGGCCTTTATTGAAAAGTAGTTTTGAAAGTCTATATTCTTTGGAGAAGAAAATAAGGTTAATGTTGGGAATGAGAAGGAGAAATTACTTCCAGAGCTATTTACACCGCAGTCAAATAAGCTGGAGATAAAAACTTTGGACTTAATAGGGCATACACGGAAAGCTTACTTGTATTGAGAAAAGTTAATACAAGCAAACACAGAATCAAGAAAAAATGTACTTTCTATGGAGATATAAAACATGTCCTTGTAAGTTTTAGGTATTTAGATGCTCAGTAAATAATGGTTTTGTGAATATGATATTAACTGAGTTTTTGCTTTCTTAGACTGAGTTTCTACCTGACTCATCTTTGCATTCCTAGCTTTGAGCATAATGGTTGAATAGAACAAGATCTGAATTGTCTTCAGAACAAACCCAGGCAGCCACAAATGATATTTCCAAGGAATTTCACATGGGAAAGAATGCGATCTGGGGGCGGTCACTTTCCTTACCTATCTGAAACATGGCCAGCAGATTTCTGTCCTCATCTGCAAGATGTGGCAGAGCTGGCCAGTGAGGTTCTAGGCCAACTTGGCCCTAGAATGAACCAGAATGGGCTTTTCTAGAGAAAGGGGGCTGGGCAATGTTTGCTCAGTTAATTGCCCAGGTATAGTATTTCCCACAATGGAAGGCTGCAGGCTTTGTTGCCATTACAAGAGTATCCCAACTAGGAGGTTAGTTTTGTTTCTTTTCAGGGACCTGGTATGGATTTGCTTCCTTTCTAAGCATTGAGGCTCATTTAATTACAATCAACAACAGAGATGGGATGCACTGAAGAGATAAAGAACACAGATTCCAGAGGAGATAGACCTGGGTATCAATTCTGGTTCTACCACCAACCAGGTCTGTGGTCTTAAGCAAGTTACTGAACATTTCAGAGCCCTGGTTTCTGTACCTGTACAGCAGAGATACTATCACTTACTCCCAGACTTGTCACACACAGTACACACCCAACAAATGTCAGCTGTTTTTACTCAGTGCTTGGGATGTCAGCATTTTACAATTGTGATTTTATACATCGTCTCTAGTTTGTCCAGTACCTCAGTTTTCTCAAATCAAAAATGGGTGCTGAGAAGACTATTTTGAGGCAAAATGAGTAACAGTCCTTTACTCACACCAACTGAATAATAGGGGAAGAACAATGCGGCAGTCCTAAAATTCCCTATCAGCACATAAAAACTTTGGGGATAAAAACTTTGGACTTAATAGGGCATACACGAAAAGCTTAGTTGTACAGAGAAAAGTTAATACAAGCAAACATAGGATCAAGAAAAAATGTACTTTCTATGGAGATATAAAACATGTCCTTGTAAGTTTTAGATATGTAGATGCTCAGTAAATAATGGTTCTGTGAATATGATATTAACTGAGTTTTTGCTTTCTTAGACTGAGTTTCTACCTGACTCATCTTTGCGTTCCTAGCTAAACTGGCAGGACCGGTCAACACTGTGGCCTCTATCCTGGGTGGACCTCCAAATGGGAATGGCTTACATGAACATCCGTTTGGAAACTGAGGGTCCCCTAGAGCAGCCAGGAGAAGGTAAACCAAAGCCCCAAGACAAGCTGTCTTGAGGAAACTGCCATGTTCAACCCATGATCCTAGTGTTTTTTCAAGTCAGCATTCACTCAGAAATACCCCGAACCAAATTGCGATAGCTGACACAGCTGGCAAGCACCAATTTTTCCTGTTTACATCAGGAAATACCTAGCTTTTTGACTTAAGTTTCTTCATCAGACAGGCCATTTTACAGTAAATACTTCTTCCTATTCTTCAGAATAAATCCTATAAACAACTGTAAAAGGCAGGGACCTCTTAATTGATTATACAATACCAGAGTTAGATAGACCTTATTAAAGTCACAGAGTTTGATGTCCCCAATTTTACAGATGGGCAGATGAGACTCATAAAGGTTAAACAGTTCACCCCCAGCCACAGAGCTACTAAGTGACAGCTGGGATTGAACCATGGCCTCCTGACTCCAAGTCCAGGATTCTTTCTGTCTACCATGTGGCCGCTCCAAACGTCACACTTTGTTTATTTCCCTCCACAGAGCCCAAATATATTGCACACATAGAAAAACTCTAGTAACTATGTGCTAAATTAATCTAAAAATTATACAATTCTGATGTTTAATCTCATTGTTATTTCAATCCCCAAAGACACCAATATTGGCTAATGAGCAGGGGCTATTTGGTGAAGGTTTCAGGAGTTTACAAAGTGTTTTAGAAATCATAACCTAATATCCTCTTAGCAATGTGAAAAAGGTATTGCTATGCCCATTTTAGAGAGAGAAAGGCCGAGACATTGAAAGACGTGTCCAAGGTTACACTACTCGCTGCATATTGCCAGAGCTGGCACATGAACTTAAACATCCATTCTAAAACCTGTGCCCTTTGTACTGCATTGGCCTCGCCTAATTAATAACTGAACCCAAATGCTACTGCCGTCATCCCTTCTCCTAGTCTATTCCATGAAAAAATAAATTTAGTTCACGAGGCATCTTCATGTCAATTGTTTCAAAGGCCGGCTGCTGAGCCTTAGAAAACACGTTCAGGTTTAAGTGCATCCTTTGCCCAGCTCGGACCCTTATTTCCTTCAGCAACGCAGAGACTTCAGACTCAGCTCTCAGCACGGAACAGCACTTACATTTACTGCCTACAAGATTTTTAAAGGCCAGCCTGAGGAAATGGCTGCATTTTTTTACCCCGTTGCCGAAGACATCTTCAATCATTGCTTTGTGTGGAAGGAGGAAGGAAAGAGGTCATTTCTGAGTCTTGGCAGCATGGGTCTGTAACAAAACCTGTCAGGCCTCTGTGCAGGTCAGGGATGGGTGAAGCCACAAAGGAAGGCAGCAGGAGCAGCGCTCCGAGCCTCCTTGCTGGCAGCTCGGGGGCTGTTAGAGATAGAGATGGTGGCAGCTAATGGTGGGGGTGGGAGGAAGGTGCGGAGGGGGGGCGGGGGGAGGATATAGCCCAGCACACAGAAACCTGTCAGGATGGGATTTATTTTTGTTCTGTGAGGGAGTATAATAGGGCTTTGCCTGCACTCTCAATAGCTGTTTTGAAGTGAACCCGGCTGGTATGTCTTTAATTTGTCATTTCATTATGAAACTGTTTCCCTTCCAAGAAGCCTTCAAGTCAGGAAGCTCTGTCTGCCCACACAGGAAATTCCTTTGCTTCAACTTCCCCAAAAAGGAAATTTCCCTCAGAAGTGAGCCCAGCATATGCCTTTGAGCAGAGCTGTTTCAAAAAACTTTGGCAGCCGAGTCCTGAAAACACCCCTGGTTTTCTGGGGCTGCTGGGATGTCGGGATAAACAGTTGGGCTCTCACCCAGCGGGTGGGGACCCACCGAGCCTGACCCTGGCCCACCTCTTCCTCCCTCTTCATTCTCCTGTGCCCTCGCCCTCCTCACATCCTGTGTTACACCAAGAGCTTTGACTCTCCAAAAAGGAATTCGTATCTGCAACTTTCATCAAGAAATAGGCATACCTGGGCGCTGGCTGGGTAGCTCAGTTGGTCAGAGCATCATCCGATACAAGGCTGTGGGTTAGATCTCTGGTCAGGGAGCTTAAAAGAAGCAACCCGGGCTGGCATGACTCAGTGGTTGAGTTTTGACCCATGAGTCAGGAGGTCACAGTTCAATTTTCGATCAGGGCACATGTCTGGGTTGCGGCCTCGATGCCCAGTGGGGGGTGGGAGTGGGGTGCAGGAGGCAGCCAATCAATGATTCTCTCTCATCATTGACAGTTCTGTCTCTCTCTCCCTCTTCCTTCCTCTATAAATCAATAAAAATATATATACTTTAAAAATCATGGTCATTATTACTATTAAAAAAAAGAAGCAACCAATGAATGTATAAATAAGTGGAACAACAAATTGATGTTTCTCTCGCTCTAAAATCAATTTTAAAAAATAGGCATATCTGTAGACTTCCCTATAACACATGCATGCGCATGGATGGACACACACACACACACACACACACACACACACACACACACACGTACCCCATAGCCATCACATGGCACTTCAGCACAAGGCACCAATTCTTGTCCTCCCTCAACCTCCTCCACACATTTGAGATTTCTGGTAGAAAGACTACACTATCTCAAATGAAGAGGGTGCACAAAGATAAAAAAAGTCAATTATAGGTTCCTAAAGCACATATATTACCAAATTACCTTGTATCAAGAGTGGTAGATTTTTTTTCAAAACAAACTTGCCCAGTGAGGATTTTAAGTAAAATATGGAAGGGGGAGAAAATATCTCCAACCACAGCCTTATAAAAATTAATCTCTCAGACATATTGTGAATGATTAAGTGGTGAGAGCCCCAAGCAGCTGTGTTGAAATGAATAATAATATGGAGTATTTTATGAAGCTTCTTAGCAGACAAGCATTAGCAGGAAACTGTTAGACCCAGTTGAGTTTTTAATTTTCCATTTCAAATCACTTCATTTTAAAAAAAGGGTTGTGAGAAAGAAACAACATAGAGACCTAAAGCACAAAAAGAGGGAATGGCATTGAACTTCAAACCATCGAGCAAGAGAGGGAGAAAGACACAGACAGATGAGGAACTAAGACGGCCCTGGGATTCCCCCCCTGCAATTAGATTGCACTAGCATGGCAGAATGATAGGATCTGATCTTATTACACTATTCATGTGCCCGGAGTCTGTGAGGGGTATTATTGGCCAGGAAATACAGCTACAGTTAAGGGACTAGCGAGAATCATATAGCTCACTGAAATCTGAATACATTAACTCTGAGGTTTGGGGTTGTGGTAGATCTTTTCTGTGCAGTGGACTTATAATTTTATTTTAATGAGTTATTCTATTTTTCTAAAATTTATGAGGCTCCAACCATAGCTGGATCTCGGAGGGGGGCCCAACATTGTTTTTCATGTTCTCAAAGAGAATGGTCTAGGGAACAGTTGGGCTTCTATTGGGAGGGAAGGTGGAGAGTCTGATGGACCTGGCCCACCACCTACCAGTTCTGTGGCTTTGGCCCAGCTCCTTATCCTCTTTCAACCTGACTTTTCAACAGTAAAGTGAGGATAATAAAATGTGGTTCACAGGAGTGTCGTGAGGATTAAATGACATAATACATGTGAAAAGTGCCTACTATAAGCACTCAATAAAGGAAGTTATTACTCCAGATGGAGAGCCATGAGAGAGCTTTCTCCCCAGTTCCACACACCCACTCCTCATCTAAACCACTCACCTCTGGCTAGCTCCTCTAAGTTCCACACAAGTCAAGCTTCTCCTGCCCACTTCAACCTGAGGCTTGGATTAATGGGTCCCTTATACACCTGCAGACTTGGCATTGCAACCACACATTTAGTCACCCCAGATGATGATTAAAAGGCTTAATTTAAGAATTCAGATTTATATCTCCCTGCCAGCCCCTCTCCACCCCCCACCCCCTACAATTCACTATTCCTCTCAAGGAAATACAAATGGCTTGCACATTCTCAAGTTGGCAGTGTGCTTGAAGGAGGTCCAACTTTATCAGGCCGACAGGGATGCTAGCGACGTCCTGAGGCCAAGGGCCAGGCATGGTAAGTGTGAGATTACTCATCCTGGTCTCAGAGGTCCCTGTTCACAATGTTTTGTCTAAATCCAGGGGCCTGGAATTTCCATCTAATCTTTTATGTCTGTCTCCTCTGTGGAGAAGGCCAGCCGCAAGCAAAATTATAAAGTTTATTTCCAACTCTACCCTCTCCTTTGACTTTCTCTGCTGGCCATGGTTCTTCCATTTCAACAGATTCAAGAGATTTGCTAAAATAACTTTCATTAAGATATCAGGAATATAAGGTATTAATAACCTTTATCTAAGGTATTAGATGCTATCATAATGCTTTACTCTTAAAAGTAGACCGAGGTAGAACTAATGCCTGGTCCAAAAGGAATGTATCTTTTTTTTTTTTTCTTCTTAATCCTCACCCGAGGATATTTTTTCCATTGTTTTTTAGAGAAAGTGGAAGAGAGAGGGAAAGACAGAGAGAAGCATCGATGTGAAAGAAACATATCAATTGGTTGCCTCCTACATGAGCCCTGACCAGGGCCCGGGCCAGGGAGGAGCCTGCAACTGAGGTACGTGCCCTTGACCAGAATCGAACCCAGAACCCTCCGGTCCACAGGCCAACACTCTGTCTACTGAGCTAAACTGACTAAGGCAGGAATGTATCTTAACAGTGAAATATCAGGCACCACAGCAGTTCACGTAGGAGATAGTGAAGTTAGGGCAGTCTTAAATCACTGCAACTGAGTGACCACACACCCTGCCAAAGCGTAACGCTGGCCCTGCTCACGGACACCCCCAGCCCTCTGTCCTGGGCCCAGAGTAGTGCCTTCAGGACAATAGAAGTTTAGAAGCCAAACCCTTTCTGAATCTCAACGCTCCTTCAGTAAACTAAGAAGTACCAGGCATGAGATTGCTACACAGCTGGATGTGCGAGGCCCAGGCTACAATACTCAGTTGTATTTCTTCACGCTCTTTCCCTGGATCACTCTGGGTGGTAGGAATCATCACAGAAGCTCCGTGAAGCAGATTCTGGCATCACAGCTCTGAGACAATCCAACACTCACTTCTCTCTTTCTCTCATTGGGATTCATCCGAAGCAAATTGCCGAAGAATCAAAAGGAAAACAATTTCCTTGGGCAAGGGCCAAACAAATATTGAATCTGTTTAGATGTTTGTACGTCTCTGAAGTTCCTCTCCAAATGATCAGAGAATGAAAGTTTCTAACCCCTGACTCTCAAGTGAGAAATAGCTCTCTTAGGGAATTTCTACGTTTGTGTTCCTAAAAGACTTTTAAATAAACCCAAAATATCTGGGTAAATAACTGAAACATGGTCAAATGTTAAGGTCAGCGAGAGCCCCACACAGAATGCTTGACGGAGTTGCCGATAAGGGAAGAAGAACTGCGTGCAGGGCGGGGGTTTCGTGAGGTGGCTTCTGTACCACTTCGCATGAGAAGTGAAAAGAGTAAGTGTGGGAGGGAGTTCAGTTCTGTGAGAACAACTGTGTGGAAGGAATCAGAATGGGAAGGAAAGGAAAGAATTCTCTCCCCCACTTTATTCACATCTAGTGGGAAAACAGGCCCAAGACCGTCAAACCTTCCAACCCATCAGAATGACAGGTTTGTGAACTTGCAGTTCTTAGGGGCTAAGAACTTCCTGAAGTAAGGCATCTGAGGAGGAAGGAGAAGGTAAACCAAGCAAAATTGTTTGTTTGTTTGTTTGTTTTTCTTCCAGAGGGCTGACACCAATCATATGTTCATCTTTGTTTCTCTACACAGAGTTTCTGACGTTGGTGACCCAAGAACTACTTTAGAAAGCAAAAATAAAAGCCCTCCTCAGCTCTGTTCATGAATCGCTGCTGCTTCGGACAATTCTTTTCTCCCTAACCCTACACCCCCTTTTCACAGCCTGTGGCCAGGAGTAGGTGACTCGAGTAACTAGTTCGGGGCCTCTGTTTAGAAATAGTTTCTTGGGTGTGAGTTTCCATGCCCAGGGGATGGCATGGGAGTCACAGATTCTCTGCTGGCTGGGCGGGTGGAAATATACTTGAAAGCTCAGCATCATCAAAGCCTTCACTTTAGAAGCTGAAAGCCTTCAATCCTTGCCAACCGGGTGCTCCTCACCCCCCCCCCCCATAATTAATGAATGCAGTATTAATTGTGCATGTGCTATGGAGCCAGCTGAAGGAGGATGGCGTGGCCTCTCTATGCAGATCAGCTGGCTCGGTAAAGCCTGAAACCCCGTGGAAACCGTCTAGAGAGGGAGCAAAATGCAGGCTGTCATTTGTACAGGTTACAGGAAAGGCCATTGTGCCTCAAGTTGCAGAGGGGATTCCCACAAATCCTAGAGTTGGGGTCAAGAAGGTAGTTGCCAGAAGCCACACCTGTGCATAATGCACTGGGCAAAGGGCCAACTCGCAGACGAGTCTCAGGCTGGAAGGGGGACTATGAGCACAGGGGAGCAGGCCTAGGGTTTGGCGGTGAGTCCTGGGAACCAGTGTGAGATGCGACTGGCCAGGACTGCCTTCAGAAGACAGGCAACGCCCTGGAGCTGGCTCTGTGTCTGATCTCAATCATGGACAGCACAGGGAAGCATCCAACAGCAGCAGGCACTGCACTTCCATGTTTCCTGGCAGGGGGGCATCGTCACAGATGACAATTTCCTGTGTCACTGAAATACCACCATCTGCACTAAAAGCTGATGTTGAGTGCTTGAAATCAAGGGAATGATCATGATTCTTAGCATTGAGAGATAATGCTCCCCTGCTAATATCCCTTGGATTTCTTTCCGGAATTAGAGAGCAATAAAGTGGTTGAGCTTCGAAGAACCTGAAGAATCATGTGCTTGGGCTGCCTGGCTTTACAAACATGAGCATACTACAGCCCGGGGAGAAAGAATGAACTATTCGGGGTGGCCCCACTATTCGGGGTAACCAAGCTGGGCCAACACTCAGAGGGTGGACCCCCAGACAAGTGCACTCCCTGCTCTGTTCTCCTGGAGTAGACTCTCCCAGCCGATATACCAGGTGGGTAAACTAAGGCACAAGAATATCAGACAATCTTTCGAAGCAGGTCAGATTAACAAAGAGTATTAGAAAGTGAAATGCTTTAATTTGAGAACCAAGTAATATAGTCTCTATTCGAGCACATCACCTTTCAGTATTACTGTATAATAATGATCTGGGAGGTAGATCATCTCTTATAAAAAGATGGAAAATCATGGACCTCAGGAACCTCTTTTTACTTCATTTAATTTTCTTCCTAACACTTCAGAATGTATACAAATACCTGAAAATATGTTGCAGATAACAGCCTGCATAGAGGACTGGATTTTAAAATTTATCTCCCTCTAAGTTCAAAATCTAACTTAGCTTATGTCTCTGATTTTATCCCTTTGGTCTTTCAGTCAGCATGTGTCCTTAGTTTATATAAATTTTGCTTAAATTAAAAAATAAAAACCAATAAATACAATAAATAAATAAGGAAAAAAGAAATGAAGAAAAAAGAAAATCTACCTGTTGGCTTGGCTTTTCCCCTGCTAACCAACAGCTGGAAAGAACTAATTTCCATTGGTTTCTAAGACTTTCAAGAAGCAACAAGGTGAAGTGCAAAAAGCCCTGAGTTCTGCATAGAGATCTGGATTCCAACTGTGACTCCTCCACTTGCCCTCCATGCATCGCTGGCAAGGGATTTGCCATTGGTCCTTGGATATAAAACAGAATGGGAAGGAAAGGAAAGAATTCTCTCCCCTACTTTATTCACATCTAGTAGGAAAACAGGCCTAAGACTGTCAAACCTTCCAACCCATCAGAATGACAGGTTTGTGAACTTGCAGTTCTTAGGGCTACTTCCTGAAGTAAGGCATCTGAGGAGGAAGGAGAAGGTAAACCAAGTAAAAATGTTTGTTTTTTTCTTCAAGAAATTTTGCAGTGTTAGAGGCTCTTCAGAATAATATGCATAAAGTTTCTGGCACTGCAAAGCGTTCAATGAATAGTAATGACAATGCACACTTATCCCACACATTACTGTACCAGAGATTCTCTAGAATCTAGAGTGGCCTCTGACACACAGTTGGCCTGGGAAATGGCTCCTTGGGAGGACCACAGCTCCTATGAACTGGCAGGTGAGCTATGATGACAAAAAAAGAAACTCATTTGCAAAGATAAGCCACTCCTGGAAAACAAATGGGTAATTAATTCCTGGCATTGGTACCTCTAAAGTAGAGCTACGGTAAACTGCCTGATACCCCTTAAGATGCTGTCATTCCACACCCTTCAACACTCATCTAGGTACTTTTTTTTAAATGGTTGTGGCATCTCTCCTCACAAACCTTTACCCTCCTTGGAGAACCATTTTAGTTACTGCCCCATCCCCAGAGTAGAGAATTCGGCCCCAGCTGGATGGGAGAACTAATGTGTTCCCTGCACAGCCCTCACGGTTAGACTCTCCCTTCCAGACGTCCAATCTGTTCCCACCACGCATCCACAGCTCTTTATCCATTATCCATATCCGCAATCTGCATTTCTACTGCTGAAATCTTAGAGCCCCATTTGAGGCTATTTCTAGCCATGATCTAGAGGAAACAGAAATAGAGTCTAATTTCAAAAGAATGGGGTTTTAGTCCACCTACTCACGATGGAAGCTGTAAGTATCAGGGGAGGGTGACTAATTATTTTTGGGAATTTACAGTCAGCATGTGGCCAGGGACAGGGACAGTTTAAATCCCTCAAATCCTGCTCTATCTTGCTTCAGAAGAGACCAGAGAAAAGAACCCCCAAAACACACACGCATGGTCCAGGCAACAGTGAAATCAGTAACATTGGTAACAATCACCTCTGGAAAAAGTGTAAGGACCAAACGGTCGAAGTCATTCCTGTTAGAAACTCCAAGAGTCTGAGCTACTGATGAGGTTTAATGAAGCAAAATGGGAGAAAATATCTATTATTTGTGGATGGAAACTTGATCATATTTGTATAGACTCAGCCCACCAATTCTCTGAGACAATAAAGAGGAGGCGGGGAGTAACTTCGGAAAACAGAGTTCAAGCCAACATCCTATTGAATCTTCATGACGTCGGCCAGCAGGATTTTGTAGATACAGATAAGGCTGACCACGGAGCTTATGGGCAGGCATCTCTCATTCTGCAGAACCCTAATATGCCGAGAGAAAGACCACAGAGGTACTGATGGTTGGGAAAATCCAAGGGGAGAGGGTTGAGAGGAGACAGGAGAAATAAAAATGTCCTTTCTTATTTTCCTGTTGTTCAAGTCTCTACTCATAGGATGAACAGGTTCTTAT
Organism: Eptesicus fuscus; assembly: GCF_027574615.1. Taxonomy (NCBI): domain Eukaryota; kingdom Metazoa; phylum Chordata; class Mammalia; order Chiroptera; family Vespertilionidae; genus Eptesicus; species Eptesicus fuscus. The sequence goes on from NC_072479.1 coordinate 84,404,266, forward strand.
AGGCTTTTATTTTTAAATGGCTCTCTTGCTGGGTCTGTCATGAACTTCCAATATTGGGTCCAGAATAGAGCTGGGCATCCCTGGGCTCACATCAATAAGCCACCGCACCCAGTAGGGACAATCAATTGCCTACAGCTTCCAAGCATCTACTTCAGCATTGTAAGGACACTGAGAGCCCCCCCTCCAGTCAAAGCCCTTTGTCAGAACTTATGCAGGAGGAGCTGCCTTAAATGTGCACAGAACACAGCATGAAACGTGAAGTGAAAGAAAAGGTCAATAGACCTCTGGTTATATATTTCTTAAAAAAAAAAAAAGACATCTAAAAATAGCTGCATTTATTGAAGCTGCTTCCTTATCAGGAAGCATGGAGCTAGGAATTAACGTCTGCCTGCATCGGAAATTCTTTCAGACAGCAAACCCAAAAAGGAAATTTCCCTTCCAAAGCATCCTGGCTGGTCTGCTGCGGGCTGTTTTTTCTCTCCACGCTGTTGGAGGCAGCTGACCGGGGCCCTGGTGCAGCCGCGTGGGCTGTTGGGAGGACTAGACAGTCTTTAAGGATTTGAATGTAAAAAGGGAAGGCCCCCAAAGGAAGGCTTGAGGGGAACAAAATAGAAAATGCTGGTGGCAGGCCATCTTTGTGAGAAGTCATTACTGCTTCGTCGAGATCCTGAGAATGAAATATTCTTCCCCATGTCCTTGCCTCAACTCTGCTGGTGACGTCACTGCACGTCACAGGCAGCTGTGAGTGGAGAGGCCGTTTTTTGGAACGCTGATAATGACCAAGGACAGGCAGGGGAGGGTCTTAGAAGAGGGTGGGAGGGGCTGAGGAAGGAGGCTTACAGATCAGACAAGGCCCATGGGGAAAACAGGTCCAGAGAGGGGTACAGGCATGGGGTGGGTAGAAAAGGCCCTGGGATGGAGGGCCCCAGAGCAGAACTGGGCTCCTAGAAACCATATGGAGTGGTTAGAAAACGTAGCCGATTTTCACGGTGAATTAGGGAAATCAGTCTCAATGCTGTGTGCACAGAACCCTAGGCCCTTTAATGAAACAAACAAGGACATACATGCTTCTCTTGGCCCTCGAAAATGGGAGAAGTCACCCCCTAAAGAGGCTATTTACCAGCTTGGGAAACTGAAATTGAGCTCTAGTGAGTTACCGGCCACTGTGTGCCAGGCACTGTGCTAGTGTCATAGCTCTGACACTTGCAAGAAACCTGAGTCTTAGCGAGGTTCAATAATCGCTAATACAGAGAGAGGTGGCCCTGGAATCAAGCCCGCTCAGGTCTGTCCGAACCTAAGTCCTTCCTATCACCAAGCATTTTCACTTGGCAAGAAGGAAAGGAAAATGGGTCCTGCTCCCCGGATGCCATCCCTGGTGAAATGCCAGAAAAATGGCGCTACCTGGTTGAGCCCCACTCCCAGTGGGGGCCCTCTGGGGCCTTCACGACCAGCTCTGTCCCTTTGGCTGATCTTCAGCCTGAGCTCACAAGAGATTAAAGAGGGAGGAGCAGTAGAAGTGGGTGAGCAACGTTAGAATGAATGAGCCATAGTACCAGGCTCCTGTTCCTGATGAAAGGCAGCCTGTTGGAAGGTCAGCACCAATCCATGGTCAAGTGCATCGCTAGAGCCCTAGCTACTCCCATCCCTGCACCCAGGGCTGCCCAGACTCCCATAGTCAGCAGTACTTGCAGGCCCATGAGACTCTGCCGTTGTGTTTTCTCCTAAGAAAGTCAAATGGTGACTTTGGAAATAGAAATCGCATTAGATTCCTCACGTGCTGTGGGAATTAGGACCTATCTGAGCCACAGTCATCTCATCAATGAAACAGAATTAATAACAACTACTTCAGGGACTGTTGCTTGATTAAATGAGATAGTACGTATATGTGAATGCATTCTGTTACGTATAACAATATAAAATATCCACTGTGATTACACTGGATTTCCATTTTGGCCTCTTCATCGGGAACAAAAATAACGTGAAAGCATATAAAAGTGTTGGTTGCTCCAGCTGATTAGAAATGAGAGACACTGCATCTCTTTTTACTGCCCTGGTTCTAATATAGCTTCGTCTGTCACGCGACTGTCTTCAACTCAGTTACTCTGCTGAGAACGCGAAATCGCCACGTGGGTGAGCAGTGGAGAGGCACTGTTTCCAGAGGAAGGCATTAAATTAAATTATTAAACGCACACACGTAGGAGTGGTAATGTAAGAATTTTAAAAGATTCACACGGAAAGGCAGCAGAGCCAAGGGGCTATTCCTGGTGTTCTGACTAGAAAACTCCCAGTGGCCATTACGGCTATTTATGAACCCACAACATCATAAACCTAACCCTATTAAATATGATGAATGACTCCTAGGTTACGATTTTTAAATACCAATTCACAGGGATTTCAGAAGGCCAGACTGGCATCCCAGGATGCAAAGTCTTTGGGCAAATGGCGATTATGTGATTAGATGCAATTATAGCAACTAAATGCGAAATGATGATGGACAAGGAATTTAGAATAAAGAAAATGCATTTATTTATTTAGATTCTGCCCCATCGAGCTGAAACAGGGGCAGCCCTGAACCACTGTTTGAGGCCAAGTGTGTCACGGGGCTGGCACCGCCTCATGAGGCACCTTGTGCTGCGCCCTCAGTGCTCACGGCTCCATGAATTTAGGAAAAAGTGCTCTCTGGGCAGACAAATGAGAAAAAAGTCTCTCCCTCACATCATGAGGGCCCTTGTAAGAATTAGAAAAAGGCATCTCTTGCTCCAAGCCACAGCTCTTCACTGCCTAGAAAATCGAGAGTGATCTTGTCAAGGAACTCAGAGGGCCTTTGGTCCTTTTAAGTGTTTTCAAGGTGTGACAGAAAGCTTATGTCCCCTTTCAAGAATGGGACTTTTTGTTTTACTCTACTTGCTATAATTGCTGCACTTGAAGTCATCTATCCTCAAGCTTAAAAAAAACTCAGCACCCTTTATGGAAGAAAAAGAAAACGAAGAAGCTTTTCCTATCTTCTCAGTAAACATATACGTGTGTTTGCTCCCCTGATGGAACAGGGAAGGTTCAGGAACCTGCTGTGGGGCTGCTGAAGGGCACCCACCTGCACGTCTGGGGAGTGAGGAAGCCAGACCAGGATGGCACGGGGCTGGCCCTTCTCCCCTTGGCTCTCCAGCCCTTTCCTAGGCCCAGATGCCCCTGGCTGCCCCTTTCAGGGCCTCTGCAGTCACCACTTAACACTGGGCTCCATTTGTCACAGGCAAATAAAAAGGAAAGGCGTTACTTTCTACTTCTCAATAGCTTGCTAATCTGTCACGCTGTGTCTTCAGTTTGAGGACAGCCCTGTGTTTGCAGAACAAAACGGGGAGAAACCCTCAGTAAGAGAATCTTAAATACTATGATCCCTGCCCTGCTTCTAACCAGGAAAGGATATATATTTATTTAAGAATGAATGGAGAAAAAGAAAGAGGGCTTATCTGTAGATCAATGGGGATAAATGAAGAAAAGAAGCCACTTTGAGGCTCATCAGCCTGGTGAGTATCTCTTTAAAACAAGCAGTTAAAAATGCTTTCAACCTCGTAATACCATAAATGTCCTGCTGCTGTCTTGGCTTCCAGATTCTTCCCCGTACTTTCCATGAGCATTCCACTGGGAATTGTCTGGAATCCCAGATTAAAACAGCAATAACCCAACTCCCTTGTTAGCATATTTATTTTCTTTTAGGTTTGGAAACTCAGCTGGGATGCATCTCTGAGTATACGGCATGTCCTCAACCCTCCTAGGGGCTACAGGAGATGTTTCTCAAACAGCACGCTGGGCAGCGGAGTCCTGGAACAGGAGAGGGAGGGGGGCGTTGCAGCCTCGTGTGGAAAGCCCCAGCTGCAGACAAACAACAAAAGCCTGGGAACCTCCACTTTCCGAGGATTCATTCCAGATGTCAGAACTTACGGTGTCACAATGGGGCTCATGCAGACTGACAAGGAGGCCCCTGAAGTCGGGCTGCCTGAGAGTAGGCATTGAGGCAAAATCATCACCTGACCAAACCCATAACCTAACAACTACATCGATTCTAAGGTTGGCAGCAATATGATACAGTCCTGTATCTCATAATTATCTATGTGGGGGATCCATCCACCCACCCACCCACCACCTACCCACCCATCTAATGGAGCAAACCATTCAATAACTGATTGACCATAGTCCTCAGTCAGAATACTGAATCACTCAGAACAGATTGTTAGATTCTGCAGTCTGATTGCTAGACTGCAGAATCTAACCATCTGATCCTAAGAACAGATTCCAGCCATAAACCAACGCTATGGCCACATCAGTGAATAATGATTAAGTGCCAACCCTGAATTCATCCATCCATCCATCCAAAGAGTATTTATTAAACACACATGGTAACATAGCAGATAAGAACGTAAGCTTTGGAGTGAGAGAGAATTGAGTTTGAATCCTGACTATCTCTTAGGAACTGTGTGACCTTGTCAAGTTGCTTCAGTTCTCTAAGCCCTAAATTCCTCATGTGTGACACGGATATAAAAAGAATATTGACCTTACAAGTATTACTGTGAGAATTAAACAAGATAATTTACATAAAGGACTTCACCCAGCGCCTGGTACTGTGAGCTATTGTGATCCTGTGATCGTGTGATTACCACAGTAGGGCCTGGCCAAACAGTAGAAAGCTGTGGCTCAGTGAGAAGACTGTCTACTCCTGAAAAAAGTAAAGTGTTGGTAGAAAAAACAGTTCACATAGGGAGAATGATTCCTTAGGTGAGAACCATAATATCTGGAAGAGGGCTAAGATTCTCTTGTCTGGTCACAATGTGTGTGGTATGATAGGAAAACTGGGTGTTACAATGACTGACGCACAGTCAAACAGCTGGTCTAACAGCAGAACTAGTTAGGAAGTAAGGTCTCCTGACTGCCAGTTTAGTGTACGTTTGTTTTGTTTTACCATAACGTCCTATGGAGAGGCAGTTCTATGGTCAAAGAGTTGACATATGCAAGGGCATCCAGAAACGAACCAGGAATTAGGGCCTCCTTGGAGAAATGTGTCAAAGTACAGGAATAAAAAGCTACAAAAGAAATAGCAGCCCGTTTGGGACAAGTGTTCATAATTCTTTTCTCCTTGCAACTGGCAAGGAGCTTGGTCTGCTTTGTTCGTTTCTGTATCCCCAGCATCCAGAAGGTCCCTGGTACAGTACAGGTAATCAATAACTACTAGTTGAATGAAGAAATGAATGAGATTTGGTAGGAGGAGTGTTTGGCCTGCGTGGTACAAGTATTTCCCATCCTGAAGTGACTAGACTAGTCACAGGGCAGCTTGTGGAGGAAAAGATGCTATTACCTGGATGTGGTTTCTTTTGCAACCCTGTTTGCTGCCATGGTGCCAAAGCACTCGGTTTACCAAGGACAACAGAGCCTGCAGCCATGACCCCGGCACCTGCACAGTCCCGATCTGCTCTGTGAAAGGGCACTGTGGCGAGGATAGCAGAGTGGAGCTATGCCTTTACCCTCTTGCCTAAGTGAAGCTGGAATGTGCTGACCCTAACATGGAGCAATCTTGTAAATAGTGGTGGACACAGCAAGCTGGAAGAGGGGGAGAATCCTCGTGGTCCCCAATCCTCATGGTCCACAAGCCCGGCACCCAACCTTACGGTGGGGGAGAAGGGGTTACCAGCAACGTTCCCCCAGCACCTCCCAGCACCACAGTCACCCGATTCCCTGAATTATCACAGGAAGAGAAAAGAGAAGCTTGTGTCCTCCGTCCCCTATTGTTCTCCACCTTCAGCAGGCGACCTGCGGGCTCCTCAGGACAGATGGAACAAGAGAATAACCTGGGGAGCAGCACCATGCCAGAATGCGATGGCGGGCCCAATTGAGCCTCCATGTAAGTTATTAGGAACGAACTCGGACAGGGCCAAGGTGACCCCCAGTGTCCTCCATAACCTGGACTTGTGCCCTCGGGATAACATTTAAGCCAGAGGACCTGGCATTTTCTTGGACACCGTGACCAGGGTGGGAATCAGGTGATCCATTCTCCCCAGCTGCCCCCAGCACATTGTATCTGGGCTGGGTGGCGGCACAGGAAAGACAAAAAAGGAAATGACAGGTGCCGGCTGCTTGGAGCCAGTCCCTGCAGCACGTGTGTTGGCCCCGACGCCCTGCCAAGTTGCAGCTGAAGATTCAGGCAGGGGAGGGGGCTGAGGCCAGGGGTGGAGGCGATTTGGGAGATGATTGGGGGAAATACCACAAGCTGGCTGAAGCTACGGAGGTAATGCAGGCACAAGAGAGAGAAGAGAGGGGAGCAGGAGAAAGGAGGGGAGAGAAGCCATGTCCAGGCACATAAGATCCTGGAAAGAAGAGCAGCCAGCATGGGAAAGGCAGGAGCGGGGGGCCCTGTGAAGCCAGGGAGAGCACACAGCTTCAAAAGCAAAGCAGGGAGAGGATCTGACTCACAAGTTGAACAAAACTTAAAGCCGAACAAAATACTAAAGGGGAGTTAGTGTGAATGTAGAAAGACAGACTGTCCCCCCGAATCCATCTCGCCTCTTAGGAGAGTTAGTGGACTCTGCCACATCTAGCGCCCACTCCCAGATGCTTGGGTAACACATCCTAGAGCCAAACAGAGAAGCACGGGACAGGAGTTCAGGGTTTTCAAAGCCATTCTGGGGAGGGGGTGACGTTGTGTGAAATCACGCTCAGCTGGCCCCTCTCCAGCGTGAAGCCCTGCCCCTCAGCTCCACGCAGTCCATCATTCTGACCCCGCGTCCCTCCGGACGGCTGTCCCTCTGTCTGTCCCCGCCCCGGGCGCAACACTCACGCAGGTGCGCGGGCAGGCGGATCGAGTCTTCCTCCATCCTGAGCGCTCTGGGCACTGGAACATGAAGTGGAGTCGAGGAAGCGTAACTGGGCACCGGGCTCTCGGGAGGTGTGTATGAAATTCGCTCTTGCTGTTAAAAACAAAGGCAGGAAGAGGAGAGGGGGAAAGACAATGAACGCTTGGAACTAGGTGTGAACTAAGGGAGAGGAGCGAAAGGAACAGGGGGCATCTGAGCACATGCCAAGCAATCCCGCCCGCCCCCTCGACAGACGCTGTTCTGTTGCATTTCAGAGCTCCAGCTTTTGGGATTTATAACAAAACTCCTGGGAAGGTTTATAACATAGGGCTTTTCCTTTGGACTCGGATCAGTGGGTGCCCATTTTTTCTCTCTGTACTAGTGGTTTTGTTCAAGTAAAGAGGGGAGACAACGCGGAGGAAATGATAAAAGTGTGTCCTAGAGCAGGGGTGGGGAACCTTTTTTCTGCCAAGGGCCATTGGGATATTTATAACATCATTCTCGGGCCATACAAGATTATCAACTTAGAAATGAGCCTGCTATATTTGGTCAAACATTTCATTAACTCATCCCTAATGCCCTAGAAGAGCTAGACCAGTGGTCGGCAAACTGCGTGGCTCGCGAGCCACAGTTTGCCGACCACTGAGCTAGACCAAATGATTTCGAAGGCCTTACACAGCCCATGGGCCAGACATTTCTCACGCCTGACCTAGAGAATGGCTTTAAAGACTACTCTCAAAAATGACTTTCCAAGTCACATAATAATGCCACCAATACATTCAAACATGTTTCCTCTCCTCTGGCACTATCCCTAGTCTAATCCAAGTATGATCCTGTACTCAGATCAAATGAGAGATCTGCACCAAATGATGGGACTATAAATTCCAGATTTAGTTCATCAATCTACAAGCAAGACGTTTCTATTATCTACCAATCCCATTATACAGCAACCAGCCAAAATATATATCCAATGTTTAATTTTTTCTTCTTCAGAGCAAGGAATTACCTGTAACGTTAACAGGCACCTCCTTGTCCCTTCATTTTCTGTCTAGAATCAATATTTCCTTTTCATCTGAACTGTTTCAGAGATTCAAAGAATCACCTGCATTTAAGAAAACGACTATCTAACTAAAAACACGCAACAGACAAGGAAAGGGGAGGGAGGGGGCTTCGGCAGATCCACTGTTTAAATTCAAACAGGCAGTGTTTGTTAGATCAATTAAAACAACTGGATGGGATGGAAAAGATCATTATTTGTTTGAAGTTAAAACATGGCCAGCAATGGCAAGAAACCAACCCTCGCAAACCAACCCTGCAGCTGAGGGCCAGAAGAGCAGTGCAATTTGCATCTGAGATCTGCATGCCCACTCATTTTGACTCGCAGGCCATACACTCTGCACATAACTTCCGTTAGTTTCTGTGGTTTAACTGGGCAAAGCAAAGTGGGACACACCGGGGCTAAAAATAGGTTGGGGGCGGGGGAGGAAGATCAGTCAAATGCCATTGTGAAAACAGAAATCGGGAGCGAAAGAAAAATCACAGATTAAAGTAAAGCCCGGGGGTTGATGTTTTGGAAAGACGGTTCTCCAACATCTTCTACTTCATCAAACATGCAAAGGGAAGCAGGGGCGTCCCCGGGGCCTATAACCAAAAGTCAAGTTTTTCTTCTGTTCATACCCTGGGAAGTTTGGTGGTTGTGGTAGGACGTTTCAATTTTAAATGACTCTCTACATATTTTTGTAATCTCCAAAGGGAATCGCTACACCTTCCCTGAGGCACCCTCTACCAGCAAATAGGGCATTTGGCGTATTTCTGTTTCAACACACATCCTAAAGTTTCCTGGTGGATTTGCTAACTAAGGGCGGTCACATACATGCCAAATTTCATTTCTGTATCAATCAAGATGTCCTCCGAAAGGTCACCCGGAGGCGAAACCTTCAACTTCACTTTTCTTGAACTTGATCAAACATCACACATAATTTGAGCAACTCTAAGGTTGAGTTATATTTTTCGTGTTTGGGGTTTTTAGGGTTTTGGGGGTGAAAGAGGAAAGACATGAACTCACATGGGAAACATACAAAAATCTGTTCAGGGGTTTTTCAAGGTAAAACAGGCTTTGAAAGCATTGTAAACATAGTCTGTAACAAATGCTCCATACGCTTCAACCCTAGAGTAACTCCCGCCCCTCCCTCCCAGGCCTAGTATATATCTGGAGATCTTATCTACCGTTAACTTCATTCCCAGAATAGCTTTGTTTTTTTTTAGGGTTTTTTGCAGAAGTGAAACTGTTGATGAAGAAAACTTTGTGCAGCCAAAGAATTTTTAAATGGGTTGGCATGAGTGGGAGAAAAAAGAAGACGGCATTTCAGAATACGATGACTTTCCCTTCAAAGCACGAGAAACTTCCGAGATCTAGTCCCTACGAGTGACAGGCCACCTCATCCCAGCTTCCTCATCCCTCACCACCTCTACCAAGGAAAACTGGGTGAAGCCCAGTCCTTCACGAGGATTTTACTTTATTTTGTGGACAGTCTAGCTCTGGCTACTTACAAAAGAGTTGAGCTAGGTGCCACCTTTAAAAGGTGAATGCTCTGACTTGCTGAATCATCAGTGTGCTGTGCCTTCATCACACTGAGCTTTCTCTGAACTTCTGCAAGGCCCCCTGTCCCTACTGCTACACCAAACGCCACACTTCAGTGCTTGCCCTGGCATTTTATACCACCTTCCCCGACATGGCTACACAATTCTGGATGGAAACAACTGTGCTACTTTATTTATTTTTTAGTATGTTTTTTATTGATCTTAGAGAGAGGAAGGGAGAGGGAGAGAGAGATAGAAACATCAATGATGAGAGAGAATCATCGATCAGCTGCCTCCTGCACGCCCCTTCCTGAGGATCGAGCTCGCAACCCAGACATGTGCCTTGACTGGGAATTGAACCCCGACCTCCTGGTTCATGGGTCAACACTCAACCACTGAGCCATCTGTACTATTTTATGATAAAACCTATAAAAAGAAGGCAATAGACTGAGTGATGGTGGACCCTGAATTCCTCTCGTTCCTGATGATGGTTTCCACTCAGCAATATTTTGACACCATAAACTTGGGAGACAGGAAGCTCTTTTTAAAAGATTCAATGAAGAGACCAGTCAGGAGAAAGCTAAATGCCCCTCTAGGGTCTCCAGTGATTTGCTAACAGTCATTACACACGACTGTGGCCCTGGGCTCAGGGGCCAGCAGAGGACAGGGGACCCCAGGAAGGATGCAGCCCAGTGCCCGGGGCTCCTTTCTGAAAAGAACAAAACATACAGCTGGAATCCTTTGACTTTCTTTTTGTTAATCTCTACGGTGACCCACGTGGTCCTGGCTTTTCAATCTATTACTATAGCCATGCACTTAGCATTCGGCACACTGTCATCAATTAGAGAAAAAAAAAAAATGAAACAAATCGGGCTATCTCAGATGGAAACATCTACAAAGAGAAGCTTAAGGAGCCTAACATCCAATTTCCCAAACAAAGGAAACCTCCTATCCTCACAATGGCTTCTCTGGTCGGACCCCAACCAAGAGAAGTAGCGGCTTACAGCTCACTCACCTCTAGCACAAACTGCCAGCCCGATGAAAACCAAAGGTGTTTCACTTTATGATTACAGAGGGGATAACAATTTTCCCAAGAGGATTATCACCACTGGTCTAATTAAATTAAAGTGCTGCAGACAGCGATAGGGGTGCATTCACGTGTTGCGGGGGGGGGGGGGGGGGATAAACTGCCAGAGGGGGTCAATGATGTAACTACAAGGGCCCTGATGTGGTTGCGTTATTGCTCAGGTGCTGAAACAACAACCGGCTGCTTTCAACTGTGCGGACACAACCTGCAGATCGAAAGGGAAGCCCTGCCATTTCCAAGGCCAACTGTAATATCCGTGAGAAGGGAGGCTGGGGGGAGGAAGAGCTGCACCGAGCTCTGAAAAGAAAAAAATGAGGCTAAAGATAGTTTTAGGCAAAAGATGGAATGTAAATTTTACTATTATAGAAAGCTTCCCCCCCCCCAAAAAAAAAATGTAATGGAATATGGAGTAGGGTCAATATAAGCACAACTACTAAAACCAGAATGAGTTCTATTCCCCCCTCTTCATTCCTTCCCCAACCACAGAAGGCCAGTGACAGGTACCCATCTAACGCTGTTCATTTTTATTTATGTATTTAAAAAATATTTTTTCATTGATTTCAGAGAGTAAGAGAGAGGTAGAGAAAGACAGATACACCAATGATGAAAGAGAATCATTGATCGGCTGCCTACTGGGGATTAAGCCCACAACCCGGGCATGTGCCCTAACCAGGATCGAACTGCCGACCAAGGTTCATGGTTCGACCTTCAACCACTGAGCCCCGTCGGCAGGGCACTGCTGCTCTTTTTCAAACTGAGCGCTGAGGAACCTGCGACTATCATGTAAAACAAGCTTATACATTATGCGCCATGTAGGAAAATGGCATTTCTCCCCACCCCTTACCCCATGGCTGCACAGTATGGAAGAGTGGAAAAATATTCTCATTACCAAAAAGTGTTTCCTATTCAAAATTATTCAAATCCTGGGGATCCCCCTGGTGAATTTATGCATTTGCTTTTACACCACTGACTTTCTGATGAGGCTGAAAGGTTAAGAAATACAGAGCCTAGTGCTACTGAAATGTTAACTTCCTGGGAATAAAAAAGATCAAGCGTTTCTGGAATTGAGAAAAACCGAAAGAAAGTTCGGTTGTGCTTCCTAAGAGATGGTTTGCAGGTCATTTCAAAGACTCCTCTACCGCAACGCTGAGATGGCCCTTGCTTTAGGATCCGTTTCGAGAACTAGTCCCATCTCCATGATAAATGCCAGGGTTACCCAGTGACGGTCTCTGAAGCCTGTGTAGGGCACTGAGGAGGAAGTGTCATGGAAACAGCGGTGACCGTGACCATTTCCTGGGCAATGCTAGCAAAAAATGCCACAGGTACCCTTCGCATCCTGCAGCTCTTTGGTGTCTCATTCGTGCGCTGAAATTCATCAACCCCGACAAGATGGAAAACAGCAGGCACCAGAGATACAACAGTCACATGGGTGATATTCAATACTTTGAGGAAAGGACTCTTTTTCCACCAGGAAGGTTTTTAGGAAAGCTGATGCTTATACTATAGTTGTTTCCTGTACACTGAACAGAAGAAATCTCTTCTATGGGAAGCTGTTTATTGAGATTTGCTAAACTTAAGTCTGAATACACATTTACTTAAGTACCCTCTTCTGGCTCCAAAATGATTTAAGGTGGTGGCTTTGGCTTTCTTTAAATAAGCTTTCATTAACACATCAAAAAATGCGCAAGACTGAAATTTGAGTGGCACCATTTTCTAGGTTCTTGGCATCATGGATACAAACAGACATACACAGGAGCCTAAACTCCTGAATGTCGATCTTATTCACATGAATAACTCCGTTCAATATTTTGTTTATCCCCAAATTTAGCGAGATCAACTTAAAGAACTTGATAAAAAATGCCATTGTGGGTCTTCTTTAGATAATATACAGTATATACACAGACCATGGCTTGTTGGGCATCTCCCCAGAAAAGTATACCTTAGGATCTGGGATACATCTTAGGAACGGAGGTGTTCCGTTGAATTTTGAAGTAGAAAACCAGGGCCATCAAATCACAGCAGTGCAGTTGCAATGCTATCTTCCCATCCCATGCAGGCTCCAGAAGACACCCAACCCAGCGGCCCCAGTCAGCTCTTCTCCTAGTGGCCAGCTCCTCCCCTGAGAGCAACATCCCTCTGGGTCAGGAGTGGGGAACCTTTTTCCTGCCAAGGGCCATTTGGATATTTATAACATCATTCGTGGGCCATACAAAATTATCAGCTTAAAAATGAGCCTGTTCTATTTGGTCAAACAGTTAATGAACTCACCCCGAATGCCCTGGCAGGGCCAGACCAGATGATTTCCAGGGCCTTATACAGCCCGCGGGCCGGACGTTCCCCACCCCTGCTCTGGCTGCTCAAGGCGTTAGGTTTTTACAACCCAATTTGTCTTTGGCTTTTAACATGATTGAAATGATTGGGGGAATAGGAGTACCCTGTAAAAATTAGGTGGATGGGAAGTATATTCCTGGTCTCTGGAGCTTCCTCTCTTGGTTACCCAGACACCCCTTCAGCCCCGCAGTGGGGGTACAGGGGTGTAGTGCCCAACAAGCCACATTCACTCTAATGTGGGCATCTTCCTAGGAGCACAGCTTCACCAGTTTAAGGAATGCTCTTGCTTTGGACATAGAAGAAGATGGGTTCGGGACCTGAAATATGCAGATTCCTACAGATTTATAACTGAAACCCTCCCTTTCCTCACCTTCCTGGCCTATTATATCCTAAAATCAGAAGACAGAGTATTGTGTATGTCAAATAGATACAAGTAAGTCAAAGCATCTTAAGTCTTCCTTTTACATGGAACAATGTTATCTATGCACAGTGACGTGAGCAAAGTGAATAAAAAGATAGACGGATCAATCAAGCATTGCTATAAAAGACCATTAAGCTTTTCTATGATCATTATGAAATATTTCAGCACTCATCAGGCGACTAGGAGACCAGGCCTATACTATCTGTTATGAATTCTGCCACCATAACTCTCAGAATTTCCCAGATGGCCCAAATATTTAAAATGTTGGGTCATTTTACCCATAAATACATATGAGTACTCATGCACAATACCATGTGTCCCAGTCTTAGTTGGACAATACGATCACTGCAGGAAGAGGAACTAGCATTAAGAGAGCCCTTGGAATGTATTTCCCATGAAGCCTTTGTTTCAGACCCACAATAACCCTGTAGAGAAGGCTTCGTTATCTCCACTCCACATGAGGAACCTAATCTGAAGCTCACAGGGGTTGAGCAACTTGTGCAAGTCACCAGCCTGAGAAATAGGATACAGTTACAAAGAGGAACACTAAGAAATGACATTTAAGTAGCGCCAGCCAATCCACAATGGCTCCACAACTTATGGGGAATCCCAAGAGATAAATTCAAGCTTGTGAGAATTGTCACAGTTTTAGTTTTTTTCATTGCTTTGCGCCCTCAGAATTCCAGCAGCGTTTCTGAGGGTCACTAAGTCAGGCTGCTGACTTTCTGAAGCCTGGTGCTTATCTTGTGGGGAGCATAGGTGGAGGAAGCCAATGCATTTAGCTGAAAGAAGGGGACCAAATGCGATATCCTGGAGAAGTTCTCCCAGCATGCGCTCTGAGCAGGTGCAGCCATTAGAATCCATCCAGGGATGTGTGACCTGTGGGTAGGATCAGCAGGGCCAACAGACTTCTTGCGCATAGGATGGCTTCACCTTGCATCGATATCTCATCTTGGGGAATTTTTCAGTAAAAATATGTTACTTTTATCTATAAAGCTTTCTTTAACAACAACAAAATACATTTCCCTTCCTCAACTCCTTCCCATTTATCCAAGAGCATCCAATCGAAATGTACAGGTGAGACAAACAGGAGCAGTTAGGAGGAAAGGCTCCTGTCAACATTTATTTGGAACCGGCATCGTCCAGATTTCCATACCAAGAAGGATCTAAGCCTGCCTCCAGAAACCACCGTGGCCACAGTCCAACAAGCTTCTCCAACAGCCTGAAGGTGAGGCTCCCAGTCTCTCAAATGAGGACTGGATGAAGGCACTGAGGACATGTGTGGCCTGTGGGGAAAAGGATTTAAAGGATCCTTGTAGGTGTCTTCAAACACGAGAAGGACTCAGGTAAGGAAGAGTCAAGGCTGACCTGAAGCATCTCAGAGGACAGGGCCAGCAACATATACCTGTGCTCTGGAATTAGGTGTGACTTATTGTTCCCCAAAAAGCTGGTTTAAGCTGAGGCTAGAAGGTGACTCTACAAGAGGTTCCTGCACTGGGAAGGCGCTGAGGTGGTGGAACTTGAAGGTGCCTTAAAACTCCCAGATTCTGCTTCTATACAATCTTATATCTCCTGGCAAATCAAAGGTCATTAATCACAGTGTGGGTGGAGAAGATCCAAACAAAACATAGATACCACGGTCTCCTTCTCCATCAATCCGTCCCCCAGAGTCCCCTCACAGGATCCTAGGGTTCTTTAAAGACAAACCCTCAAAGCAAAAAAACTGAAGTAGCGCTCTAGATGGTTTGGCTCAGTGGATAGAGCATCGGCCTGGCGACGGAAGGGTCCCGGGTTCAATTCTGGTCAAGGGCATATGCCTGGGTTGTGGGTTCGATCCCCAGTAGGGGGCGTGCACGAGGCAGCCGATCAATGATTCTCTCTCATCATTGATGTTTCTATCTCTTTCTCCCTCTCCCTTCCTCTCGGAAATCAATAAAAACTATTTAAAAAAAAAAAACTGAAGTAGATGTCTTTATTGTTCTAATTTTAACACATTTTAATTAAGATCCTTTCCAACCTTGAGATGCTACGGATTTTTTCCCTGAATTTCTTAAGTATTTCTGACATGAATAGTAAGCAGAATCTCAAGCTGTGATTCCTTTGCATGCCAGGTTGTGGTTTCCAGGGATGTTTTTTGCTTGAAGGGTGCTCAGCTCATTTGGCTGGAACCTCTTGCTGACGGAGATGAGGTCACAGCACAGGCTCTGGATCTGCGTCGGACAATTAAACGTGTGCCACTCCATGCCTCCGACTACACTCCTAATCCCTGATGTGATGCAGATGGTTGCTTTCGCTCCAAGTGGAGATTGCGTGAGCTCAGCAACACACGCCACCACGCCTGCAAGCCCCAGGGGAAAGTGCAGGTCCTGCTGAGAGTGGGTCTCCTCAGTGTAAGAAGGTGGTGTGACTTTATTTATACAAAACCAGCAGGCATTACTTCCGGGAGAAAATAAAGTCTTGCTATTGGAATGATCCAAAAATGCCCCTAAGCTTTTGATCAGCCTTTTGAAAGAGGGTCACTACATCCTTTCTTCCTAATTTTAATAGCAGAAGAAACAGGTACTTAAATTAACAGCGGCTTACATCCTGGGCTTAACAAAGTGACCAAGCACAGCTCTTTATTAGCTGCTTTCTCCTCCATTAATGCCATTCCCTTTCATGGTTTGGCTATTACAATTAGCCAATCGGCGGTGTCCCTGCCTTAGGCTAACGGGTAATGAACTGAGAGTTGCTATTTAGTTGTATCAAGGGTGTCATTAGAGAGGTTTCTCAATTTCTCCCCCCAAAGGAGAGAGACCTTCCAGGCATGTTCTACCTGCCATGTGACTGCCCTCCTACAGAATTTACAGTGCAGCGTCCCCAGCCCGGGGAATCATGGGACCTTAAAAACCAGGGAGAGGAAAGGATGGGGGTGAGGCTTCTGCAGAGCCCACAGGCAGAAGGAGCCCAAAGGGTTACTTTGAACCTGTGCTTTAATTCCTCCCTCTCTTCCTACCGTCCCCTCTGGTGCCTGATAAACCCTTCACTCCCCACCCCTAGCAGCTTTCTGCTTTCTATTACAGCATCACTCTGGGCTTTGCTCATCTTCATCTCTTTCTTGGATGGCAGTATCTGGAAGTCTTGTAAAAGGAAGAGAATCAGATAAAGAGAAGCTATAGCTCAAACCCACAACCCTAGCTGCTTGCTGGGGATGATTGGAGGAGAGGCAACTCAGACCTCCTTTCAAGCTAAAAAGGGTTTTGCCCTGTGATTTATCTTCACAAGATGTCTATAGCTTAAATGGCCCACATGCCTGATAAGAAGGTTTTAAAGACTTTGATACCAGAGCAAGATTTACATTCTAATTCACATGAGGGTAAGCCACAAAAATGCAGAATAAAGTCTCTAAAATGGCATCCCCAATGAAGCTATTTGTGCTAAGTCCTAAAAGGTCCTAACTGAATCCAGCCCATTTCCAACGAACCAGGAGACGCCCCCACCCCCTGGATCAGTAAGGAAGAGGCTGGGTTACAACCACTGCCATGCTCAAATTGAACAAAGCCCCTAACTCTACATATATCAGATAATTCCTGGGTTGCCTCAGGCTGAGAAATAAATAGAAATAGAAAAAGCCTTGTAAACTCTACCTAGAGTAACAAGCGCAAATTCAATCTGGAAAAGATTTGTATCTCTGCAAAATGTTTACTACCAGAATAATTTTCAATAAAACCATAGATGAGCACTGTGCTTAAAAGGCAAAGTAAAAGAAGTCAGCATCTCCTCAGTGTTGCTGTCTGAGAAAATGGCATAACAATTCCCATCTTTACTGCCACATAATGCTATTGTGGGGATAAATAAGGTGAAACTTATAAAATATTGTGAGTTTCTTGAAACGAAGGCTCTCTAAAAATGTGAGGCATTTTATGATAAGGAATTTGAGAAATCTCAAATAAAGCACTGCATTTTATGTGTGCTTTAATAATTAAACTTGTCTTTATGGTGTAAAATGAGAAGTTAATTTCATTGAAACAAAGACTGAAGATGACAAAGACCTCACTATATGAATGACTATGGAATTCATCTTTCCCCCGTCCCAACCTCCATCACTCTAAAAAGTAACATATAAACAACATCAAATACTGATTAAGAGTGTCACACATCCATGTTTCCTCTTTTAGAAAAACTTTTCCAGAAGTAATAACCATCTTGGCAAGTAATTTCTACTTTTACTTGTCAAAAAATCATAGAAATTCTCTGATTCTTCGACCAAAGACTCTTTATAGGAGCTCTCTGTGGTCACAATGAGAAAGATCTGGGAGTTTTATTGTTGACAACTATTTACTGAAAACTAGTTTTGCTGACAAAGTGAATATTACTATGAAAAATGCCATCAGCATCACTACCATTCTAAAAATGACAGGAAATAAAAGTATGTGTATACACGCACAATGACACCGGTGATTAACAGAATATCAAGCAGCTTGAAATAATAAGGAATCTGATGTCTTGCACTCTTATAGTCCTGTTGTTAATGCTATTTAATAAGTCTATGGTACGTAAGATCCCTGCCTTCGTTAAAATGATTAGTGCTCAATAGTACATGAAAAATATGCTTGAATTTCCACATACTTCAGGAACTCAGGACCAGCTAACAATTGAGGAAACACACATTTTACACCAGGTATTCCGAATCTTGGCTGCACCCCAGAATCATCTGAAGAAATCTTAAGGGAGGAAAAAAAAATCCCAGCATTCAAGGAAATCGGTCAGGCACCAATATTTTTAAAACCCCTCCTGCCCCCCCCCCCCCCAACTGTGATTTCAATATGCAGAGGAGTAAGGCTGAGAATCACTATTTCAAATCAAGACAAAAATAATAAAGTCAGGATACAATGAAATGATTATCTTTCACAATAGGTTTTTAGACACTTTTTTAATCAATTTGCCAACTGTCCTTTCCCTCCTGAGTAGACAGCTATTGTTTTGCTTTTAACCATAAAATGTAGATTACCAGTATAATTCAGGCAGTTAGTTCCTAAACAGTGACTCCCTGGCCAATATATGAACAACCGCTCAGACAGGTGTCTCTTCCTTCCCAACTGCCTCTGGAGTTCCCCCATCCCCACCCCCGGGAAGGCTGATCCACTTCTCTTCCTGTAGCTTCTCATGGAGCCCGTGTGCCCAGCACTAGCTGCCCTTGTAGCAGGAGCAAGACAAAGTTAATGAAGGAGAAGAAGGGATGGAAACCCTTTCCACTTCTGACCTGCCCTTCCTCCCCCTTCTCCCACCCAGAAAGCTGTCTCTCTTCAGTGCTCAAGCTCCAGCCCCACTTCTCCTGCTCAAGAATGAATCCCCATCCAGTCACTTTTCCCTAGGAGAGGAGCATGATCCCCGAGCTGGCTGTCAGGGCTGTCTTTGTGCCACTCTAAGGTGGCGAGTGCGACATGTAGGTTGTTTTTCTCCTCAAAGTAACCTTGGTACTAGTGGTTAGGTCTTTGTTTTTGCACAGTGAACTATCAACTGATTGTAATTTGAAGAAATGCTTTGAATTCCAAGCAGCTAACTTCTTAATAAAATCTTAGAACCCTAAACTAGTGGAGTAAAGAGGCTGCTAAGGGTAATAATCAAGAAAGTTATGGTCCTTCAATGACATATGCCCCTAACACCCCTAGGGTCATGTCACCAGCACTAGCACAAAACCACCTGACAGATGTAGGAACTGGGGTTGAAGGGGTGACAAGATTCTTGAGCGGATCACCTAACTTCTCTGGAGGGAGCTAGCAGTCCTCAGCTCAAAGTTGTCATCTGTCCCCAGCTACCTTCTGCCTATAATGTTGTTGAAACTCTTGGTTATCATGATAAAGTCTGTGTGCAAAGTGGCTCTGAAGGGGAAGGAGAGTTTCCTGAAGGACTCTGTTGACTATTCATTCTTGGTAAAAACAATCTCAAAAAAACCACTGGACTTAACTCAAGTTCTTCCTATAAAATTTTTTTCCACAGTTTTGAAGCATTAAGATGTTATTAGTATTTTTTTCTTCTTCCTTTAAGCAAAATACAATTCTAAAATAGTGACAGAACCATGACAGGAATATGGCTTTATCATCTGAAATTCACTCAGGTGTTGAAACTGCTTGATTGGGCAGTAATTCTCTTTGCATCCTTAGAAAGCAACCGGCCAACCAAGCTATAAAATCACGCTAGTGTATCACCAGTCAAGCCTCACCAGTGGTTTCAACAACAGTCCTAACATGGAGACTGGAAAAATAAAGCAGTCTACTCTTCAAAAGCTGGCCTTGCGGGGGTTAGGCCTAGATGACAAGACAAATACTGATAAAATGAAAATCTCTGCATGACTCTGAATATCCTAAAACCCAAATAAATATCCCACTCATCTCAAACCACTGTCAATAAACACTTTCTAGTTCCATAAAGGTGTTCAGAAAACTTCTTACAGTTGATCATAGGTTTTCAGCTCTATCATCCTGACTCATAGCTGTAGGCAGTTCCCTCCTCACCCAAGGGCTCAACTGTGGCTACCCCATTCAGGGCTTCCCCTCCTGCCTCTCCTCGAGCCTCCCCAGTCTGTGCTTTCCTGACCTTCTCAGCAGACCCTGACCTTGAGTTTGGATCTAGGCCTCAGTTTCAGTTCCTTGTTTCCAGGTCGATGGTTTGCTGGAGCCTGGACTTTGATGTTCCTGTGTCCACATCCACAGTTGGGGGCCTACCTCGCTTTCCCCTTCCCCTCAGACCCCCAAACCACATGGAGTCCAAGACCTCCTACTCACCCAGAAGCAAAGGCTGTCATTAGCAGAAAACTCCCCAGGAGCAGGGACCTTGTCTGTCCTGTTCACTGCCACATCCCTGTGGGTGAGCGGTGCCTGCTGGCTCACAGCACCACTTGTTAAGTATTTGCTGAATGAATGAAGGAGCCTCATTAGACAATCTCACAGCACTTCTTACTGCCAACACAAACTCGTCTTTTGTCCTGTGTTTTCCCCCAGGGCCATCTAGTGACTTATTGACAAAGTTTTAAGTCCAACCTTCTACACACAAATCTTGCTACAAGCTGCCAGCACCACCCCATCTCCCACTTCTCTCCAGGAGACACATTCACTGCCCGATGAGGTGGTTATTTGACTTATCTTAGGCCTTATTCCAGGTGGTTCCAAGTTCCTGGAATACCATACCGACTATGATCTCACCCCATTCACTCTGCTGCCTCTCAAGATAGATGCTCTGTAATGTACTTACACTTACTCCAGTGATGCCATCATTCCTCAAAGTACTCCCGAAACGCCTCTTTTAGGACTTTCGGAGCCAGTTACAAATAATGGTTTATTGCTGTTTCTTTTATCTGACCAAAAACCTTACTCATCAGATTTGACACCAAATGATGTTGGCTATTTCCAAAATTTAAAGCTCAGGTCGAGGATCAAAGTTGTTCATTACTCTAATTACCCATGTAATATTTCTCTCCCAGCTGGACTTTAAAAAGTGGTGACACAGTCTATTTATGTTATTGACTCCACTCCCCTAGCACAGTGCCTGATACACTGTAGATATACAACTGATCACTGGTGAGTGAAACAATGATCTAAAGACCTTCCTAAAAGCGTTTTCTTTGATTTAAACAATACCCGCTTGGCACTGCTAGACACTAAGAATATAGAGATACGTAAGGGAAAAAAAAAAAACACCTCTTCTTTAAGGAGCTTAAAGTCTAGAGGGGGGAAAAACTTTAAAGGGAAAGAAAACAAACTATTATTTATAGTCAACTCTTCTGTAACAGGCACATATATTATTTCATTTAAATTTCCTAGCAATCAAATAAGCAAATGTTTTAATTCCCAATTTTTCAAAGACTAAGAAATTGGGATTCAGCAATGTTATATAACTTGCATAATGTTAACAAGTGGCAGGCCAGTCTCTGAACCCAGAGACTATGGACAGCAAAACGTAGGTCCTTCCTTCCACAACACCAAGTAAGGTGTGTACAATCTGTAATAATAAAAGCATAATATGCTAATTAGACCGGACGTCCTTCTGGACATCCTTCTGGATGACCTTCCAGACTAAGCTGGGGCTGCGAGGGAAGCCCGGGTCTCGGGTGCCTACCAGCGGACAGAGGGAAGCCCGGGTCCTGGGTGCCAGAAGGAAGCCAGTGCCGGCAGCTGGGGAAGGAAGACCTACTCTTGCATGAATTTCAAGCATCGGGCCTCTAGTTGTCATATAAGTGACTACTTTTGAAACTCTGAAGGGAACCAGACTTACATGGATAGTTGAGTACTGGTATGGGTGTACTCTTTTTCAGCCTTACTCCATACTACTCTAGAAATCACATTAGGTGACGCACCAACTCAGCTCACTGAGAAGTACTCCAAAGACCAGCTTCCTTGCCCTAATTGCTACATGCAGCAAGAAGCAAGGCTTGATTAATCGGAGGTCCATGACCTCCATTCTGTGCTGATCTCAAGGGGGAAGGTATTTTAATGTAGAAGTTGCCATGTGAATGTTGGTGGACACACAAATGCCTTCAAAGGGGATGAGTGGATTAACCAGCAGATAAACACTGGTACATGTGGAATTGGAGGCTTGTGAACAGAAACTAGTGTCACTAAAAGGGCCACCTTTGGGATATATGCCATAAATTACCATGACGTTTTGCCCATTCCTACTGAGGAAAAGATGAGGAATGGAGCCTTTCAAGTTTCATTTCAGAGACAAAAGTTTCATATTATCACACACATACACAAAACAACACTAGAATCTAGGGAGCATGTTTTCCTTTCCCTTAGATTTCTTCATTTCTAAATATATTTTTGAGCAGTGCAGAGTGGTGGAAAAGAGCTATAGCTTCATCTATAAAGTGGATAATAACACTGGCTCCACTTTAAAGGTTGTGAGGATTGAAGGAGACAATACATTAAAAGTCAGCATGGGGCCTGGCGCATAGTTTAATAACTATCAATGACAAGTACATGTGCCAGCATTGTGGCAGATCTTAAGGACATACAGACATACACACATATAGGTATGGTCATTTCTGAAATGGCTTCGTGGCTCCATCTGTGGTAGGCTCGAGATATCACATAATTACATAGAGGACTATGTGATAAAAGGCATGATGCTCATGTAAAACTATTATCTGTTCTAGAGCTTAAATCACTTTCAAGTGCTTTTACAAATCATGCTTTTAAGCAAGGAGGGGGGATGAGAAAATGGTAATCAAAAGATTCGATTCCTATAAAGATGGTGCCCGTAGGAGAAGGGGCCACTGCCAGGTCTGCATGTCCTGGCATGACCGGATAATCCATCTGTCTGGACTGGGTAGGTAGTCAACGAGAGATATTTCAAGGTAATTTCTATAACATTAAGACCCATGGTCTGTCCAAAGGGAAAACTTGCATTTTCTTCTTTTGAGTAACATGCTAGTGACCAAGTGAAACACCAAGTGGTTTTCTGGCTGTCTGCTACAATCGGTGCAGCAGGCCGGCTCTCAGCGCCAGCTTCATCTGGATTTACAGATCAATTCCTCAATACCATCGAGCACAGGGTGGGGTGGGGAAGGTGCCCGTCTTGCTCTAATAACGAACACATTTCATTTCTTGCAGGGAGGTAACTGGTTCTTTGCTAATGACACCTCCTTCCCAGTTGGTTCCATAAGCATTCAAGGGCAGCGTGGCCTCATGTGAATTGTTAGGAGGAGAGTCTGATAGGATTATCCCATCAGAATCTACTCACCGTGTACTTGCTCTCCTTTACTTGTAACCTCGGAAATTAACAGAGGGGGAAGAATGAAAGCAAGTTGACATGTCAGGGAGCCTGGGGTAGGTGGAAGGGCTAAGGGAAAATGAAGGGGTAAATAAAATATATTCAGCACCTTTCATGTACCAGACACTTAGGATATGATAGCTTTCTGTTTTATAAATAAAAATTTTTTTTAAAAAAACAAGTCTCAGCAAGCTTAAAGAACTTGTTTTCCAATGTCATATAAGAAGTGGTGCGAGGATTTGAATCAAGCTATGTCGGGTTCCAGAGCCATGATCCTTCTACATTTTCTCCCCAAAATGAGGAGTAGGGATCTTTGACAAAATGAACATGGTACTTCCATGGAATCATGGGAGATAGTAAATAATATGTTAGGGGGAAAAATAATAATATGTTAGAAAGTTTTTGAAAGTTCTAGTGTTTCACATGATGATTGCAAACCTGAAGTGGGGCAATTTGGATATTCTGACACCCGGGGTAATGTATATAGGCCCAGTGTCAGGATTGTTCCAGATCCCCTATAGGCAGGAAAAGGAAGGGAGCACCTGGAGAAGCATGCCCGCCTGCTCCCTCCCTCAAGACACTGACAAAGCAGCGTGTGCAAACTACACAGTGTAAGATGGCAGAGAACTATGGGGCAGGACATCATGGATAGAAATGCCCTAAGTATGGGGAAGGATTTGTACGTGAAGGAAAATGCTCTCTTTGTAAGCAGAGTTTATTCAAGAAGATGGAGCCTGTTTCCTTTTTGACCTCTCCTGCTTCCTACTTCCTGCTACTTTCCTCATAGTAAGTTTGAAGAGAAAGGGGCCCTAGGAATTGAGACCAGAATCCTCATTTCTCAGATGAAAAATCTGAGACCCACAGAAGTATCTGAAATCACACTTCTTGTTTCAAAAATCCAGTAGGTATCAGTTCTTGTTTTCATTTTTCACTGTATACTGTAGTAAAGAGAGACAGGGTAGACAAAACAACAATAAAAACCAAGAAACCAGACATTTCCCTTTGTAGACATAAAGATATCCCTACCTAATCTCGAATTCCTCTAACTCTAGGACGGTGGGTGTGCTTTGAATCTTTTTCTACCAGGTGGCATTAAAAATGTGTATTGCATCATTCACAAACTATTGCCCAGGCCATTTCTAAAGCACCTGGTCAGGTGGAAGGTAAGGACTATGGGATGGAAGGATTCTCTTTATGCAGGAAAGATTCTCTCCCTGCACTGGTCACCTTCTTGGCTATGATCAAGCGTCCTGGTTTGCCTGGGACTGAGAGGGATCTGGGATGTGGGATTTCAGGGTTAAAACCAGAAAGTCCCAGGAAAACCAGGACAAGTAGGTCCCCTTATTGCCTTCAGTAGGGCCACATTCTCAACTGAGCTAAAGGACCCAGACAGATAAAATGCATTTAACTGGTCTGACACCAGCTACATGGTAGTTAACAGTTGACATTTTTAAGAAGCAGGATGAAGATTAATGACTATAAAGGACGTTGAGCCCTTGGGGAGGAAGGTATTCTCAAAGTAGGAAGTGTTAAGTCCATAAAAGAAACAATATGAGAATGCAGTGGGGCTTTTTCATACCTAACAAGTATGACTAAACCTCTAAACACTTCCTGTTCCGTCCTATGTTTTTCTGAAATTCGCTTTTCCTTATCGGCCAAGAAGGTGGGAGAGAAGAAAATTTGTTCTCTCTTCTCTTCCTAAGAATAACAGCAGGGAATTTCACAACCTCCAAAGACTTGTAGTTTAGCAAGCCCTTGCTTTCACATACAAATATTATTGAAAAACAAACAGCACTGACTTTTCTCCATAAGGATCCTAAATTCTGGCTACATGTAATTCTGGGTGAGTATAAACCACCTGAGTAGGAAAGCACCATTCATTCAGCCATCTAGTTGTATTTTGTACCAGAATTTGTTGTTGCTGTTAAACTGTGCTAAGTGCTTATAACACTAAGTAAGGAGAATACGTTTTTATTTCATACATTACAGTATCCTAAAGCTCAAAAAGTACCTTTTTAGATGTATGCATGGGTCTTATTGCTTTGGAGGAAGAGAGCCACTCCCAACATAAAACTTCACCATTACATGATTCCTCCCAGGCAGTACTTCCTATTCTAAAAGAGCTGTGCCACAAAAAGCGGTCTCCCTTTCACCATTTAGGGTCACCAAATCCACTGGAGGCACTCAGCCTAGAATGGGGTAGAAACAATGTGAACCGAGGAGGGGGTTACACCAGGGCACATGTCAATAGTTCCCTTACTCACAAGAACAGCCTAAAGCTGCCCCGTAGTCATACATATTAGGGAAAAACATTCTCCCACCTTTTCCGAGTTTCTAGAAGTATGACTTGAATAACATAAAGTAATATCTAGGGAAGGGTAATATTCTGTGGGGCCAGGGGGCCATGGGAAAGGCTTTCTCTCTTTCTACTTCCACTCTAATGGGTTGATTGCTGTACCCTCAATAAAAGAGGAAAATAAAAATCGAGCTCACAAATGCACCCACACTCTGCAGTGGAGAGAGCTGTCAACACCGTTCTCTGCCCCCAAAGGATGGGGTCTAAAAGACTGGGATGACAGGGGGCTGGACAGCAGAGCAGGAACAACCGTCGGATGTCCATCCAGCGACATGGCCAGTTCAGGTAACAATGCGACCTCCCCAAAGAGTCCACAGTCATTGAACTCAGCTCGCCTCCTGGGCTGCAATGGACCTCCTGTCCTCGGTTAGAATTCTGGGTCCTGCCTGCGTGTGGGCCTCCTGGAAGCTCTCGGGGCTTCAGTGACTCTCGCCTTTCTGCAACTACAAGTGGCTTCTTTGAGCCTGGCAATCCCACACCAGAAGCCTTATTGGACTTCCTCTGTTTATCCAAGACTTGTCAAGCAGGTTATGCTGCTTTTCTGCCACTTTCCTTTTCAGACACTTCTAAAATGCCAAGATATCAGGAAGCAAATGAAGAATAGGGTTTTCTCACCATAATCCCAAAGGCTGTACAAAGGCTTGCATAGACCACGGGCTTCGCTGAGGACCTGTGGCTGTTCTCTTAAACGGTGGAGTGTGTTTTTAAAGATTGTGAGGGAAGAGTTGTCGAAAGTAAGGTCAAAGTCAAATGCACTGAGTCTCTATCATTAGTGCTGGCCTCTTTCCAGAGAGAGTACAATGCACCCCTTGAAGCCGGCAGCAAGTCCTGTGGCTGTGTCAATAATAATTTTCACTTGCACAGAAAAATCCCCCAGTAGCACATAGATGTTCTTAAACTTCCCTCTCTATTTTGCAGATCTAGAAAAAGTGGTGGAAAGAAATTAAATGCCTTTGTGAATCAGCAAAAAACCTAGGATAGAACCCGGGACAGCTAGTCTTCCTGCTTTAACCCACATATCCAGCACACCACAGGGAAAATAGTTGTTTTTCCTTACAAAAGAGGTGATCTTCAACTTCAGAAAGGTAAAAAAAAAATTCTCAGTTGTTTTGTGGAGAGAATAATTCACAAAACAGTAGCCCTGAGCACAGCTCTTTCCAGAGGTCAAGATGGTATCTAACCAAGGTCAAGACTGTACGGAACCAAGAGTTCAAAGGCCACTGTCTTCCCCATGGTATGAGTCAGTCATGTTGAGACTGCCTCAAGATTAAGGAGGAAATCATCAAATTGCCAGCAGTAACACCCAATTAGGACTGGGAAACTGGCTACTCCTGTCACATGTCCTTTTCCATTCATGGAACAGGAGGTGACCCAGGGAACAACCCTCTCAGGGCCTGGGAGAGGCCACGTATTCGGCATGGACCCACACCTGACCCTGTGCACGCAACCCAACCCCACCTGCTCCAGGATGGCTGCCCAACAGCTTGGAGGACCCTTCAGGAAGATTCTCCAGCCAGAGGCATGGGGCCTTTGAACAGGTCTCCGCTCCTAGTGCCCCCACCCACAGGAGCACACTCACAAGCACACCCAGAAGATCAGATAAAATCCTGAAAACACGGGTAAAGTTCAACCGACAGCTGCCCCTTCTAGGCCACGAATTGGCACACCTGGCCACTTGGCAACTGTTCCTTCCTTAGCAGATCTTACCTGCCTGAGCAGGAAATGGCGATAAGGCTAAGGCTGCGATGGTTTCCTACACTCAGGCAGACTCGGTTTAGGAACAGAACCTTAAACTGTGGCAGATCAGTCCAGTGGAATGAAGTAGAGCCGCCAAAAATAAGAGAGAACTCATGTCCCAGTGTTTTGTAAACTAGAAAGCCCTGCATACAATTTTACATATCACTATTTTGATATTAAATAATGCTAAAAGTAGAATATTGCATTGTGAATAAACATCGATCACAACGGTGGAACAATTATGTGAGCACATGCATAAAGGTATAGGTAGCTGGTTACTATGTAAAAAAGGCTCAATTTTAAAAATTCCTTCCAAGTGGTTTAAACATTTATAAACGATAAATAAGTTGAAATGGTGCCCTTTGATTATAAATGTTTATGATCCAATCTGAGAGTAAAAACAAGTGCCATACCCTTAACTTTGAAGGGCATCTCCCGGTAGCCACAAGGCCAGCCCCATCTCCTCTATCACCCACAGCAACATAAATAAATCTTTTTTTAAGGTGTGAACTAATCTCTTGTGAGACATACCAGGGCTTGCTAGTGTATAATCCACCCCTAATATACTCCTCTGTGCTAAACAAATTCCAGCTTGACAGAGAACTGGACAGGTAGCAAAAGCCTGCACAGAAGCCACATGTACTGAATTCCAGATCCCCACACCTCCTGCCAGGTCAGCTGCTGTGGAGCCCTCGGAGGGGCCCCCGGTCGGAGTACCGTGCACATACCTGCAGACCACAAGCCCCTTCACTTTCTTCCCTACACATGTGATGCGGCCTGTGTTAAACATGTGCTGGTATGTTTCTTTACCTTTTGTAACGATGCAAATCGGGTTCATTCGCCACACTCCTATTCAAACCTCTTTACCAGAAAACCAGCTCCAAGTGTGCTTGAGGCTGCATTTTCTCAGCTCCTCTTATCCCTTATTTTCTGTGTCTTTCGTCAGGATTAGTATTCCTCTCAAATGACTTCATGAGGGACACGGATGAGGGAGATGAGGACTGAAGTGATATAAAACGATCAAACGGAACACGAACACCACAAATGGAACAGGAAGCTCCCAGGCACATGGCCACTACGAGGGAGAAGGCCCTGGGAGATGGTTTTTAACATGGAGCCCCCCCTGTCCCAACTGCTACTCTGTGAGATGTACAGTTGGCTTGTGCATGGGTACAAACAGCCCCCCTGGCCTACGGGGTGCAGGCATGTCTGTGGTCTGTAAGGCTCCTTCTTCGCCCTTCTCTCTCCTGGGGGAGTCAGACAAACTCCACATTCAACAGCTTGTCATCTGGGGTGGTGTTTAGATACACATGCAAGGGCAGGCTACCTCTTCAGAGCTGCAAGGCGGTTTACCTGCCCTTCACAATATAACAATGTCTCTTCCCTGACCTCACGTTCAAATCTTGGCACTGACATTTACTTGCTGTGTAATTCTGCACAAGTGACCTGGCCCCCGAATCTCAGTTTCCTCATCTGGAAACGGGAGATAAAGATGTCTATCTTGAAAGGCTGTGCAGATTAAATGAAGTCGTGTGTGTGTGTGTGTGTGTGTGTGTGTGTGTGTGTGTGTGTCCAAGGCTCCTATTGCTCTATTAAACACACAGGAGGTGTGTTTCTTCCCCTCTCTGGCCTAAGTACTCATGTGCGTAATCCTGAGCCCATTTGTACTTCTTAATTATTTTTTTATATAGTATCTAGATTGTGAAGAATCGTGTCATTTCAATGTTTTCAGTCGGGTGTATGAGCTGTACACACAGTGGGCACCCAGTATGACAACTGTGGTCTAGGATACTGAACAAGGGCCTCATTTCCCCCACATGCAATAATATCTGGTAATGTTTCCTGAGGAAATGACTGTGAGTTCTGGATACAGCTGATCTCCCCTCTGTCCCTTCCCAACAAATCCCTCCACCATTTGGAATGGCCTGAAGAACTCCCATATGTCAAGGTATCCATGCATCTGATCACTTCGTGAGTACATAAACATTTCCGGAGTACACACTCTGTACCAACAAGAGGAACTGTGGACCCACACTTGGACACAGAAATGGTGAGGCACGATTCTCGCTTACCCTTGAGGCAACTGGAGGGAGTCAGACAAACTCTCAAAAGAACAGAGTGTATCAGATGTTAAGGGATGAGTGTATATGTCAGTCCTATGAGACAAAGCGGAGGAAATCTAAATTCAGCCTGAGAACACTATTCCAAAATGTTAAATATATATTCCTTCGAGATAGACCTTCAATACACTTCCCTTGTAGAAACAGTAGGTAAAAGGGAAGCCCCATTCTGGTCTGTTACAAAATAGGTCAACACTTATTAAGTCAAATGTCATTCCAAAGACACCCTCTGGATTGCCAAGTCCTTGTCAGTACCTCTCTCCTGACGTTAAGCCATGTACATTGCAATACAAAAGAATTCTCTTGCAAATCAAACTTGGAATCCTGACCAATCCATTCACACACATATTCACAGCATGACATGTAAGTATTTAGCACCAGACGAGGTGTTGAGTGAAAAAAAAAAAAAATAAGAAAGAAAGGAAGAATATAAGTCTTAAAATCTCCTTGCCAATTCCTGGCAGAGAATGAACAGGCCCTGGAGAAAAGATGTGCCTGGACCCACGGCAAACTTGACAGAAGTGGGAGGGTAGCCAGTTCACAAGCAAAGAAATACATGGTCACAAAACTCCAGTCTTCCCAGTGGGAAGTGGGAGAACCCAAGGGCAGGAGAATAGGGCCTCTCTGTGGACCCCGGAGGAGCGCGACCCCAGACCTTGGTGTCATGAAGGAAGGAAGGCCTCCCCGACATGGCTCCAGGCTAATGCAGAGCACCGGGTCGGAAGCCTGCAGGGGTCTCACGATGGACCACACAGCCAGACAAGCCCCACATCTAGGTACATATCTACCACAAGTAACTTCATGAACAGCTTAACCATTTTCTTTATTAACACTTTAACACTTTATTGCTAAGGCTTATCATTATCCCTTAGACCCCTCTCTCCCCAACTCCTTATTCTTGTCACCAATTCAACCCTCTCTGCTGACTGATGCTCAGAGCAGACATAAAAGCTTCCTGAAGGCCAGGTCTGTCTATCTTTGTATCTTACTCCAACCCCTAGTACCAAGCAGGAACGTGGCTCATAGTAGACCCTTAATCAATGTTTGTGTAATGCCTAGTCATGGGGCAAGCAGAGAAACAATGTGAACATGGACCCTTGAAACATCGCAGAGTTTACAGATTTCCCCTGAGTATAAATTCTCCTGGTTTGACCGGCACAATCCAGTCCTCATGATTGGCTCCAAATACTAAAGACCCATGAACATGCCTTGCACAGAAGGAAACTTCCTCCTTCGAAACTCTCAGCACACACTCCCTCTCCAGGAGCTGCCTGCTGAGAAGGCTGTACACAGAAACCTTAGACCTTGACGTAAGCCCTGGCCACATCAACTGAGCAGAACGCGCCCCGATCAGGACCTGGTGAAGAGAAACCCGAGCTGCAAGAGTAACATGAGATCCAGGCAGCTGACCTGCTTGCGATCTGGAGGCAGTCAGAGGTTAGTTGTGAGTTTAAACCGGCTGTAACTGGACAATATTGGACAACCAACTTCCCTATAAGACCAAGAGTCAGGTGAGCTGACATGCAGAATCCCTTAAGACGCGGTGAGGAAGGAAGGAGCCAATTCTGCTGGGTCGGGGAGCACAGGGTGGCTGCAGGTGGCCTGCTCTCACTCCAGGAACCCTCCTCAGGAGTGCAGGTGCACTCTCCCCAACCAGGGTCCCACATGCTTCCTGGAGGCTCGAAAGGCCACCTGGCCTTGTCCCAAGGAGTACAAACATTTTGAAAGGTAGTCCTGGTAGCAGCCAGAGAAATAAAAGCTTTGTAGATGACTGGCAATGCCACTTTTGCATGCCCGCAGTTGGGAAAAGAAAGAACAGAGGCTAAACTCACCAATGTGTCAGCCAGGACAGGATGCAGAACCAGAGGGGAAAGGAACCCTGATGGGTGAATCCAGTTTCCTTTGTAAGGAAGACAGGACTCCTGGAATAAACATGCACCAAACTCCTACTACGCGCCTGGTACCACCCTGGGATACTGGGATGAAGACAGGGACAGTCCTCAGTGAACTCATACTCCTTTTCCTTCTTTCTTTTTCTTTCTTTCTTCCTTCCTTTCTTTCATTAACTTTATTGGGGTGAGACTGGTTAATAAACTTATACAGGTTTCAGGTGTATAATTCTATAATCCGTCATCTGTATATTGTATTGTATATTCACCACCCCAAGTCAAGTCTCCTTCCATCACCTTGATCTCCTACCTCTCCCTACCCAAAGCTCATACTCATAAAGGTCACACTTTATGACAACAAATGTGTATTTTCTTTTTTTTTTATTTAGAATTTGATTAATTTTGTTACAATAGAGTTTATGAAGAGCAAGACAAAATTTAAGGTAGGTTAGAAGGGAAGGAATAATAGAAGAAAGAGGAAGGGGGAAGGTAAGAAACAAGAAAAGAGGGAGAGAAGGTTGTGGGTATTAAATGTTATTAGGGTCCTCTGGCATAGAGTAAATATTAGCCATTATAGTTATTGTTGTAGGGAGTCTATCACTGTGTCATGCTAGTCCATACTGAATATGTATGATACATCAGGCAACAGTCTAAAGGCTTAACATGTATTAAGTGATTTAATGCTCACAACCCTATATTAGTATTCCCATTTTACAAATGAGGAAACTTGGACATGAAGATACTACCCAAGCTAACCACCCCATCATACAACTATCAGATGAGAGCTCTGGGATTCAGACTCAGGTAGTCTGATTTCAGAGCTCAATTTCTTATCTATTGCATCCATGGTTCTCATGGCATGGTCCCTGGAACTGGGAACTTTTGAGATTTGCAAATTCTTGGTTCCAACCCAGGCCTACCAAATCAGAAACTCTAGCGAAAGGGCCCAGCACACTGCTTGTTCAAAGCCTTCTAGGCGATTCTGATGAACACTAAAGTTTGAGCACCACAGCACTGATTACATTCTAGAGCTTCTCCATACAGTAGTGGCTAAATTGAAGACAGATAATAAAATACCTCACCTCACTGTGACTGGCCTCCCTCTGCAGTGGACAAAGATCACAATACTTGGGTTATCCATGTCTCTTAATTTAGAGAATGGCCTAGGATTGAGGCTTGGGAGAGCAAATTCCATTCTCTTGATTTTCAGAGAAGTTGATTTGTCTTCTCTGACTTGGTACTCTGATGTGAAAAGGCTAGAAGGGGTGAGAATCCTGGGATAGTCGTAGAATGGTTTAACTCCTTCCTAGCTTCCCAACTCAATAAAAAAGCAGTGTCCCAAAATATCTACCTCTAGATTAAAAATGAAATGTAAAAAGGAAAGCTTTACTGCTGGTGTGTTCATTTAGTTTCTGACAGTACATTGCAGGTGGATTTGTCTGTTCTTTCTGCTGGAGTTAATTCAATTATTCAAACCGATCATCCAGTCTGTAAACTACCCAAGCCTTCTGCTTCTCCCCTTTTGGCCATTTCACTGTTCATTAGCACCTCTACTAAGGATAAGCAGGGGAGAGGAATAGGTGAGGAAACTCAAACCAGTCCATTTTTCTCCTTGTTAGCAGTTCTGGTAGACTTAGTGGGAGAAGAATTGTTATTGGCTAAAATGAGACAAAGGGATTATCTATGGTTTTCAATTCTCCATGCTCTTCTGGCCCCTAATTATCACAGTCAAGTCAGCCTAACTTTACAGTGTCAGTCCAGCCTACAAGTGAACAGAAGCATAGCGCTCAAATTCTAGAATCTCTACAGAGGTAACCTATGATCCTTCTTATATTAAAACTCTTAGAAATGCCATGGTCATGGACAATTCTGATCACAGGTAAAAGGGCTCAGAAAAGTGATCACATCTCTAGAACCCCATTTTAATTTTGACAGTTGATTTTTCCCACCATTCCAACTTTCCATGGCCTGGATATGTGCATCTTTACTGACTCTCCTAAGAAAAATAAGAAACCTAACATTAATTAGGCACCTACTATATTCTAGGGTGCCAGACTCCCTGCTGGATATATTATAAATAGTATCTTGCTTATTTCTAAAACATCTTGGCAATAAATCTTTATCCTGATTTTATAGGGAAAGTGAGGTTTAGAGAATTTAAGTCCCGGAGTTAGTAAGTACCAGAGCTAAGATGTGAACACAGAGCTGTATTCTCCCAACCCCACCCCTGAACCTATGCTCTTTCAGCCCCACTGATAGGACTTCTTACTTCCACCCAGAACTCTGTGATGATGCTCTCGAAGCTAATTTTGGGGATGGCTGTGCCAAGTGCTCTCTATGACTCTTAAAGATGCAGGCTGTCCCGGAACATGCTGATGGCATCCTCAGAAGCCCCTCATAATACCTTCAGATATCTACTCTTTCTCCTGCTGTCAGCACTAGCACAAATAACCTCCGGCTTCCATCCCTCTGCCCAATCCGTACAGAATGCCACTAGGCTTGTCCACAGCTTCTGACTAGTAGACCAGACATTTCCTCAGGCAGCAGCCCGAGGCCACGGTGGGAGAGGTCTGCACTTCCCCATGACTCAGGGCCAGGAGGGTTCCAGGAAGCTTAGGCAGCAGAAGTCCGTGCCCTCCGTGTCACCGCAGGACCACTTCCTACTTCAGTGAGGGAAGTAGCTGCATGGTCTAGTGTGAAGGCGGAAGGAAGAAAGGGGGAAGTGATTCTGTTGACAATCTAATCCCCATATTCCATTCCCCTGTTCTGCTCCTGCCCCTTTCCCCAGCCCCACCACAGGTGGATTTGGGGGCCTGAACTTGCCTTTCTCCTCCCCAAGCCGCGTGGCCAGGCTGCTCCCTGCACTTCTGCCCGAGCTCCTCAAAGAAGCCACCAGCAGCACCTGGAGTCTCTTACTGTGAGACACACAGAGGCCTCCTGGGGTTGGCCAGAGATAAAGTCATCTTTATTCAGTGTCCTGTAACATGATAAGAGGGCTTGCTTCATTATTTGTCAGCCAGTCCTTCCTTGCCATCCATCCCTGGTAAGTGAGAGGTGGGCTGGTGGGACATAATCTCAGTGCAGGCAACACTAGAACAGCTCGTCCTTCAGAGAAGAAAATCTCTTCCCTCTCCTGTCCACAGCACTTAGCGCCTCTGTACATCGCAGACCTGGAGGACCAGTATCTTTCACGGGTTTAATGTTTGTTGGTACCGTCAAACCTTGGCTCCTGAACATCTCCAATCTCAAACAATTCGGTTCTCGACCAAGTTGTTCAAACACAAAAAAAAAAAATGTATTGTTTGTCGAACAAAACTTCAGTTTTCAACCTGACAACCCTTTCATGCTGATACCTCAGCATAACAGAAAGTGTCTCTCAGGCAACAGAGGAGAGAATGCTTTTGTTGCTGGCAAAATCAACAATTAGCACAATTTTAAAACATAAAGAAACCATCAAGAGTGCTGATGTTGCTAAGGATGTGGAAATGCTCAAAAAACAATAATCACAGGCTATTGGACAGGTAGAAAAACTGTTGTTGATCAGATAAAGGAAATGCAGTTAGCTGGCGATAGCATTTCCCAGGCACTAGTATATGAAAAATTTGTTTAAGGCTGGTAGAGGGTGGTTTGATAAATTTAAGAAGTGCTTATTTATAAATTAAACAGTACTTTAGACATGTACTGTATATAAGAAAGATTAAAACAGGGAATCATTTGGGAGTCTGGAACGGATTAATTCAATGTACATTATTTCTAATGGGGAAAAATGATTTGGTTTTCAAACAAATCACTTCTCCAACAGCCTTCCGGAATGAAGTAAGTTAGAGAAATGAGGTTCCACTGTATTTTTAATTGCCCAAAGTGATTGTAAAGTAAGTTGAGACAAGGACCATATTTCCTGACCAAAGCACCCCAATGTGCTGCTAGATACTCACGCAGTGCCTCCCGACTTGAGGCGTGGGCCTCCTGGCGGAGCTCAGGGATCCCAGGCTCCAGTACCATGGCTGCCTGTGGCCCAGGCTCCAGCTTCCCCTCCCCGCACGCTCACTCCCAGCATGGCGGCTTGGCCAGTCTTGGGTAGCTTCAACACCCTTCATTTAATCTGCTCTGCTTCCAGTTCTGGAGATGCCAGAGAAACCACACTGACTGCCCGACCAGACAGGATGAAGCACTAACCAAACACATTCTGCACGGCCTCACCAACTTCCAGAAGCGAGAGAGGCCCAGACCCTGGGCAGTTCCCGTCTGAATGACTCTTTCTGAATCACAGGTCAGGGATGTGTCAAAGGCCCGCACAGGGACTGGGCTGGAGAGTCCCGTGGCCCTAAAACTGGTTCCTATTCGTTCCAAAATACGATGCTGAGCATCAGGCGGGCTTTGGGTGGCCTGGGCAGGGACCCTGTGCTGGTGTGAGCTTACCTGTGCTTGCTTTAGTGCTGTGCTGTGGCTATCCTAAAGTTCTTCACGATTTTTTAACAAGGGGGCTTGCGTTTTCATTTTGCACTGCGCCGCAAATGATGTAGCAGGTCCTGACAACATGTTAACCCCAGCGAAAGGGTCACTTCAAAACATCTAGTAAGTCTGGGAAGCTGTGCCAATAGGAGCAGGATGCAGTCAAGCTGGGTGTGAGGCTTTGGGCTGGTGGGGATGAGGGAGCTGGTCTGGTGACAGGGGCAGGAGGGAGCACAGGTGCCCCGTATGGGGGGAAACAGTGCCACCAGAAAGAACGTCTCAAATACACACACCCACTACTGCTCACTTTGGATCACTATTTTTTAGAAACTCCCCAAATCTATCTCAAATCTTTGATTATGGGCCTTGTTTTCTCTTTCCAATTTATACACAGTCTCTTCCCCAATGTTTTGTAGAAGCTTGTTTTAAAAGCTGACATTCTATTTGCTCTTTTCTTTTTGGCTTGAGATAAATTTGCATGAGACGAGGTTTGCTGAGATGGAGACAATTCCACTTCCAGGCCGTTACTTCTCTAACGAAAGTCCAGACTCCACCAGTTACAGCCGGGGCTGCTGCAGTGAGTCTCACGGGGTCAGACTCCACCGACCCGAACGACAGGTGGGAGTATCAGGGTCTGTCTGAATACAAACTTCCCAATGATGAGCATCAACAGCAACCCACAGAACTCTTCCCACTTAGATTCTCTAAGAAGTGGTTTTAGGAGAGCGTTCCCAAGTTTTACCAAAAGGAGCCAGAAGACAAAGACATTGTTTCTTTGAATGCTTCCCCAGCTGTCTTGTGATCACCTACAGGCACTAAGGCTGAGGCTTTTACTAATGTTCTCAGACCTGAGAGCTAGAGATGGACGGATGCTTCTTATTCTTCAGTGCGGAGTACACACACACACACACACACACACACACACCATAGCATTACAGCTTCGAAAGGATAGCTGTTCTCCGTAGTGTAAGTAAATAGCCCACAGCATCCTGCTTGGTGCTCCAGGCTCTCTTAATCCCCATGCACGGCCTCTCCTCCAGAACCATGAAGTCAGCAGGAAGCAGATATGTTTTATGGGCTGTGTCACTTAGCACCGCCTGCACATCCTAATCGGTGATAAAATAAGGGAACTGAAGCCACTGCCATTAGCACTGAAAACGTGGCCCCCTTGGCTCCAGGTCTGCCCTCTCTTGGGAGGGCAGAGAGGACAAGCTGGTCCTGCTTCCTGGCAAAAAGCGAGAAAATGGAGCTGAGCAGACGCTGCTGAATTTGGAGAACATTACCGTACACGGTGCAGGAAGAGCAATGCCAGGGAAGAGAAAGGGTTTCCCTGAGGCTCAGGGGATGCCAGCCACCTGTGTGCACTGAGGCGAGGGGCACCTTGGCACCGCCTTCTGAAATACCTGCTCGGATGAGAGCTCGCTGCTTACCACACTGGCCCTCTCAATCTTGGAACTGAAACCCACCTGATTATTTTAGATGTGAGAGCTAGGAATCTGCACCTACTCATAAGCCTGGGTAAGTGGCTGAGCAGTTTATGAACTGTGTACAACTGCTGTGAGGCCTCTGAGGTGGGCAGAGAACTGGACATCATGAACATGAAGGTGAATCACACCGATTTATGAAGAAATGAGCAAATCCTAACACAGCAGCTCAGATGGCTCTTTCACTCAGTCTTAAAGACAAATCACAGAATGTTGGAGCTGAAAGGGAATGGTGCTCTCGACTTTATTTCACAGGTAGAGAAACGAAGTGTCTAAGGGAGTCACTGCTGATCTGAATAGTCAGTCTTCCTCAGCCTCCTTTGAGCACTTGCAGAACAGAGGATGAAAGAGAGAAACCAGTTCCGCTCTGCCCACATCCACAATGTCAGCCCAAAGTGGGTCAACTTCCATGAAATATTAATATGAATGACAGTCTAGAAACTCATTCAGGTAGCTCACCTGGGTGACAGAACTCAGTCCCAATTCACCAGATCACAGCTAGTCTCCACCTAAGTGGGTCCACATGGTTTTAAACACCAGGTCCACATGGTTTTAAGCACCAGGTTGCTTTCTTCAACTTTACCGTATCAGAGTGCACATTCCCTTTTACCAAGATTGTAGGCTTGATACAGTTAGGTCAAGGGTCACTGTTCTTCCCTGGGCTCTCCTACTATGTGAAGAAACATTGAATATTTATTATTAAAATAAATCTAATGAGGAAATCTGATAGAATTCTCTGATTTGTGTTGGTTTTCCTCCAGTCCCTTATAATTTAGATATTTCAAGGAACTCAAAGCCTTTACTTCCCCAAAAGGTCACATTGTGTAAATGTGACCAACGTTACAGAGAGAAATCAGCTGTCATAAATCCCCAATTTATAATAATCAGAGAAAACTTTGTTCAAAAATAACAAAGACATAATCTTCCACATTGGCAAAAACTTCTCAAAACTTGCTCCACATTTTACATCCTATTGGCACTGCCCAAGACCAGGGCCCTGGCATCTAGCTAGTATATTATCTGTAATCATCTCCAAACTGGTTCTGACACACCCATCCTCTCCTTTCTCCAATCACCTTCCAGAGCCATCAGTCATCTCTGCAAAACAGACCTGACTTTGCTCCAATACTTTCAGTGCCTTCTGCTTTTGCCAGGCTCCAAACTCCTGAGCATGCCTCACGTGCCCTGTGTTCCAGCCACTCACATTCCCAACTCAAATGTCTCCTTTCCTCTCCACCAGGAAGTCTACTCTGAACCCCCAGTCTGAAACAAACACTTATCCTGACCCCCACAACACTTTGTCCACATTCTCTTCCAGCATTTGCCTTGAGTTATAAATGACTGTCTCTCCTGCTGAACTCTAAGTTGTAAGTCTTTTCCATCTCTGGTTCTAGATTTGTGAGCCATGTTAAGCCATGTATGTAGCAGGTAATTCATAAAGTCTTACTGAATTATTACTTAATTGGTTAATTGACTTCAGCAGGCCTCTAGTCAAATAGATGCATGAAGAGAAGAAGCAGGGCTGGGTAGTTAGGCAATT
This sequence comes from Eptesicus fuscus, assembly GCF_027574615.1. Classification (NCBI taxonomy): domain Eukaryota; kingdom Metazoa; phylum Chordata; class Mammalia; order Chiroptera; family Vespertilionidae; genus Eptesicus; species Eptesicus fuscus. Next base: position 84,442,849 of record NC_072479.1, read on the forward strand.
CATTATCACGGCATCTCTGATTAGTCAGCTATCACGCTGAAAAGCACAGCAAGCTGGAGGCAGGCCCATGAGATGTTGGACACCGGGCTGTACGTTTTATTGGGAGCAGAGAGCAGGGAGGAGCAGCTCTGCTTACGCTGTACCTGTGCCCAGGGAACTTGGCAGACAACTGTTTTCTCCTCTGTCTTTCCTTCCCTCTCTTTCCCTGTCTTCTCTCCCTCATCACCTCCTTCTTCCTCTCATCTCCAAATTTAATTCATCATTCATTTCGTGAGTGCTTACTATATGGTAGGCATTTTTCTAGCATTGAAAACACAGCAAAATGAAGCTACTAGCTTACACTCTAATGCAGTGCATCAAAAACCTCAATGTTGTCTGAAGCATCTGGAATCTTGCCAAACAGCAGAATGGGACTCGGGGGGGTCTGGGGAGGAGCCAAGCACCTGCATGTCTGATAGCCTGCCGAGTGATGCTGATGCTACCAGTTCACCTTGTCTGCAGTGAAGTTCTAGACTTGAGCACTGGTTCCCAACCTGGGCTGCACATAGGAATTGGCTGGAGACTTTATACAATACTAATGCTTGGGTATCTTCTCCAGAGTTTCTGATCTAATTGTTTGGGAGTGCAGCGTGCACTGGGATTTTTAAAAGCTCCCATGATGAATACAATGAACATCCAAGGTTGAGAACTACTATTCTAGTGGGAGGTATAGATAGAAAAAAATATATATCTATTTCAGATAAACACTATGAAGAAAAATAAAGCAAAGTAAGTACAACAGAAAGTGAAAGAGTGCACTGTTTTATATTCAGTGGTAAGGAAAGGCCCCTGTAGGAGGTGACATTGGAGCAGATACCTGAAAGATGGGCAGGACTGAGCCATGCAGTTGTCTGAGGAGAGAGCTCCATGTAGAGGAGACAGCATGTGCCAAGGCCCTGAGGTAGAAGTGTGCTTGGCATGTTTGAGAAACAGCAAAGGAGACTAACATACAAAAACATTCACTAGGAGTTTTTACTAAAAACAGTGATTCACAATCATAGTCAAATAGTTAATCTGCTCTTAATGGGGAGTTGAGGCGCATACGGCCTGAAGGAGTACAAAATGAGTACTGTTTCAAATCTAAAGAGCACTCGGAGATGGGCAAACACTTGGAAGCAAGGGGAATGCTTGTGGCTATGTTAGGTCATTTAATCATCACAAGAATTGTATCAGAGAAACAGCATTATCCTCATTTTCAGAAAGAAGTGACCAGGGGCTCAGAGTGGTCCATTCACTTGTCTATGATCATAAAAGGGCGAGATGAACTCCAGTCTGAATGACTTCAAGATCTATTCTCCCTACGTTTTAAATTAATCACATACTGGGCCGTTCTTCCTTATTCTTACTTCACACGTTTCCCATCGCAGACAGGGTGAGTGAGGGAAGGAGGGCACATGCCAGGAGGAGGGAAAGGGTAAAATAGAAGGAGGAGAAGAAAAATCCAGGAGGTAAAGAATGCAGAGAGAGAAGCACTGAAGGACAGTCGCCTCCTCCACACGTGCCTCCAGCTCCCAACCATTCATAGCTGGTGCTCCTAAAACCCCCGAAAGGTGGGCTGAGGGTTAATGTTGCATGGCAACATGGCAGGGCCATGGAACCCAGATATTTGGCCAAGCACCGTCTAGACTTTGCTGTGAAGGTGATTTTTTCGATGAGGTTATCATTTAAATAAATGGATTCTGAGTAAAGGTGATTCTCCTCTATCATGTGTGTGGGTCTCATGTAATAAATGAGTTGAAGGTTTTAAGAGAATACAGACTGAGGTCCCCGAGGGAGAGGGAAGTCTGCCTCCAGGCCGCCTTTGGACTTGAGCTGCAGCATCAACTCTTCCCGGGTCTCTGGTCGGCCAGCCTGCCCCATGGATGTTGGGCTTGTCTGCCTCCACAACTGTATGAGCCAGTTCTTTAAAATACCTCTCTCTCCACACACACACACACACACACACACACACACACACACACACACACACACACTATTAGTTCTATTTCTCTAGAGACCCCTGACTGCTACAGATGGGCACAACCAGTAATGTCATCCTCATCTCTGAAAATTTCCAGGAAGGGGCAGGACTGAGACTGGCCTCCACACAGGGCCTTCACCTTACGTCTCCAACCAGGTTAAAAGGCTAGAAGATCTGGCCGCACGTGGAATGTTTTTAGTAGCATTGTTAAACCTTAAAACGGATTGGGTGGATGAAGTAGGGAATGAGGGCAAAGGCAAATAGAAGGAATGTACTTCACTTTGCCTATGGTTGATGAGACTACTACTCTTCTGACTTCTAGGTTTTCTAAAAAGTGAGAGAGGAGGGTCCATGTGGATCAGGGTGCAAACCTCCACCTGAGGACTGAGCAAAATGCTCTGTTTTTATGAGGCTGCCCTGCTGGGCTGGGGAATAATGACGGGAAAAGAACAGTCACAGATGCCATGCTAAAGCTCCAGGACTGAAAAACAGGACAAAAAAAGTCTGGAGTGTCCTGGAGCCTTGACAAAACAGGAGACAGAAAGCGGAAAAAAATTAGAGAAAAGTGTTCAGTGATGCAATTCCACCCACAGGGGAAGGTTGGGAAATACCATACAATTCTTCCTCAAAAAATGTTGGTCAAAATACTTACTGGTTCAAACATAATGGCATTGAAGAAAGCAAGGAAATGCCATATAAATGATTTCAGATGAGTATTCCTCTTTTATTCATTTTTGAGTAATGAAGACTGTGCCCCTAAAAGCACCCAGAAACCATTGTTACCTTGTAAGACTGACATTTTGAAAATGCTTGAGGGAGAAATGTTTGGTGAGCCAGGGAGCAGCACGGGTCTCCCACAGAAAACAATGGCTACACGAACATTCTCTTTCCTTCGAAAAAGGAATTCGGGGTCAGAAACTATCTCTACATAGTGGTGTCTACGAGAGAGTTTAGGAGAGGGAACCAGGATATATGAAGAACAAGGAAAGAGGGTACTCTTAAGATTAAGTTTCTGCACTTAAATGGGATAACTTCTGCTCCCTTTGCAACTGGGATAGGGAAAACTAACCCTGCAGGTAGAGATACTCCTAGGACTCTTGGTGTGTGATCTCCCTCTCAAGGGACTGCCATTATTTTAAAAATGAATTAGTCTCCTTGAAAAGATGGAACTCATTCCTTGAGAATTCGTTTTGGAAACTGAGTCGAATGATACCATTTCACTTTTTACCAGACCGGAAGAAGAGTTAAAAACACTGAAGAAACAAGGCTAATGGATGGAGTTAGTGTCAAAATTCTGGAGAGGTATGGTTGGGAAAAGAAAAAGGAGAGGCAAGAGTACCAGATAATGCAGGCTCAGTTCTCTGGGGCACCCAGGTCTCCGGAACAGTGGCCAAAGAACCTGCAGGCCATCTGCCCAGCTCCATCGGGTAGCAGTGGGTACTCTGAAGAGTGCTGTCATGATTTTAACTTGCCATGGTCCTGGGAGGCACCGGAAGTTCCCAAGTATTTGCCATGCTTTGCTGAGACCTCTGACCCTCTAAGCTAAGGTGTCTTCGCCTGGGTCAAGTATGGAGTTCCCTGTACCCTGCAGGACCCATTGAAACACAAAGTAGGGAGTGGCTTTCTTGGTGTGACCTAAGGGGAGGCTCTAGATCCAACTTCCCACTAACCACCAGGTCCTAAAGGCCCCGTATAGAGCTTCTCCTTGGGGCTCAAGAAGGCCAGGAGAAGCCTCCTGTCCAAGAACCAGAGCTTCCCATATAGGGCAGCACATTCCTACAATGACCCCCCACCCCATCAGCCTGAATCCAGAATCTCTGCCATCAACCAGCACAGTGCACTGCCCCAAGGCAATAGGTGTATTTTAATAATAGCTATGTTTTACATTTGCAGAGCACTTTCCAGTTTATAATGTGTTTAAAAGTGTAAGGAGCAGGGGAATCTAAGGTCAGAATGCCTGGATTCAAATTCCATTACCATGAGTTTCTTGCCATTTTCTCACTGCAAAGTGAACAAGATGACAGCAGCTACCACCTGGGATTGTTGCTATACAAGTAACAGGGGACAAACAGGTAAAGCACGTGGATCAATACCTGGCACATGGTCACACAATAAATACAGTTTGATGACGCTCCCTAACCCTGAAGCAGATGAAGGAGACACAAGCTCAGAGAAGCTAAATGTCTTTCCTGGTAACAAGCCGAATCAGGGTTCTACATAATCAAACACACGGATATAATTGTGCGTGTATGTTGGAAAGAGATGGGGGTATAGCAAGGGGATGGTAGGTAGGTAGAAGTATATGAGTGGCCAGAGAAAGCCACAGGACTTCGGAAGGGAACAGAGTACTAACAGAGAGAAAAGCATACTCCAAAAGCAGAGAACGGGCTTTGCTTCTACAGAAAAGTCAAGGGTTCTCTTCCAAGGCCTAGGCCAGAATCAGCTAAATGCCTTCCCATCTTGTGACAAATATACTGTTGATGTGCTGATGTAAGAATATTCTGTAAATCAATTCTGTAAAGCTACCCACATAGCATGCAGAGAAGTGTGGTGTGCTGTATTAGTCAGGGTATCCAGTAGAATATATGTATACATACAAAGAGATTTATTTTAAGGGATTGGTTCATACATTTATGGAGGCTGGCAAGTCCAAAATCTGCAGGTGGGCCTGCAGGCTGGAGACCCAAGCAAGAGCCGATGTTGCAGTAAAATCTAAAGGCCTTTGGCTGCCCAACCTTTTGCTCAGGGAAAGCCAGTCATTTGTTCTAGTTAGTCCTTCAATTGATTGCATGAGGCCCACCCACATTATGGAGGGCAACCTGCTTTACCCGAAGTCCACTGATTATACTATCAATCTCCTCCATAAACACCTTCACAGAAACTTCTAGAATAATGTTTTAGCCCTTATCTGGGCACTGTGGCCCAACTAGATTGACACATAAAATTAACCATCGCATATGCCCTTGGGGTTTGGCCTTCAGAGATTCCTTATCTCAGAAAATTATGAGCTCTCCAAAGAAAGCATATGAGCGTTTACAGAGACTTTAGGGGGGAAAGGCAATAAAACCCGCAAAATGCAAGACAGTGGCTAACTCAGGTGGGAAGACAGGGTGAGAGGAGAGAGGAGCACACAGGTAGGGCAGCAGTATTGGTAATGTTCCAGTTCTCAAGTTGGGTGGTAAATTCATAAGTATTCATTAGGTTTTATAACTCACACATCTCCTGTGTACATATCAAATATCACATACCACATAAAGGGTAAAAAAAAAACAACAAGTTTTCAGGCCAGGTAGCAAAACCACTTTCTCAATACAGCCTCCCCTGACAACTCTTGAAGAGAAATCTCCTTCTCTGATCAAACCATCTACTCTACCCACAGGCTGATACTGCGGGGCGACATCTCAGGTGCTCAGGCCTTCCCTTCTCAAATGAGTTTTAAGTCCCTTATGTTCCGGGACAATTTCTTACAACATCTTTTTATTCCCCCACGGAGTCTGGCTGAATGTCTGAGTAACTCAATAAAAACTCATTGATGGCTGAAAAACAAGGTGGGTGGGGACAAGGATAACAAAAATAAACCAGCGGAAAAGCAGAGGTGCTGGGGCGGCCCTGGGTTTCAGGTTTATAGACGGCATTAACAGCTCCAAAAGTTGGCTTGAGAGATCAGAAGCCAGGCAGGGTCACATTGTACAATTTTTACGGGCCTAGAGTGAAACAATGCCCATCCCATGTGGTGGAGGCTATAAATGGTACCCTTGCTAATTAGGATAACACAGCCAGGCTTGTAGAAGGGGATGCACACAGACAGGTTAAGAGCCTGGATCATCTGTGATGTCCAGACTATGATCCCAGGGGTGTGGCCCGTCAGTCCCATGTGTTCCTAAGAAAACACCATGGCACCATGGTACTTCTAACCCAGCCCCCAAGCAAACTTCCAATCTTTTACCACTTCTTGCGCAGTCCAGTCAATAGTTTGGATGATTAACAAACTATTATTGACAGGACTCTTCCAAAAAGCCAACAGTGAGGAGAGCTCACATATCTTCAGATTTCTAGTTCACACTCTGTTCATTGTTCTCATCAGGACTCCTCAACCCTAAACTTGAGATGCTCCCATTTGTCCCATGAACCCCGGCTCTGACTTATTCAATTGTGGTTAAAGGAGATCAAGGCGGTATGTGGTGGTGAGAGCTCTCTCCTATTGGAAACAAAGGGTCACCTGGGAAGAAAGCATAGCCTTGGATGTATGCTCACCGCATAGAGAAGGCTAGCAGAATGCTGGGTGGGGATAATTTCTCTACTCAACAAACTCTGGGGGATCAGGCTTGGAGAATGACAAATCCAACTGCTGAGAGAAAAATGGAGAGATTCCCAGTAGCTTATAAATGGATCTTGTGTAAAAGGTCACTTCATATGCTATCATATAGGAGAGAAGCTGACACTCAAATGACTTTAGCCCTGTTTCCAGCCAGTCTCATCATTAACAGGCGAATACGGCTCTCTGAAGTGACACGGGCAGCTCAGAGACATGTCACATCACTGTCAGAACTAGAACTAGGCCTCCCCACTCCACGGCCAATGCTCTTTCTCCCATGATGTGCTCATGGATAGATCATTTCTGCCAACTGCCACATATATGAGTTGAAGTTTGTATAAAATGACACTGAGTCAAAGAAAGGTCCACATTAGAATACATGAATCTCTATGAAGGAGGTGGGAGGGCAGCCATGAGAGGAAAATAATTCTCTCCTTACACAAGATGGAAAATCATCAGGGGCTACACCAAACTGAGAACATTTCACAACCCACCGCGAAGACCTACCCATTGGTTCCAACAATTCCAAAATTTCTCACATTTAGAAGAAAGTGCTCCTTCCTGGTGACAAAATTCTCCACAGCAGCCTGTTTGGCCTGAGAGGGAACAAGTGAGAGCATGAAATGCATCCCTGGAAATGCAGGGGGAAAAAGGTTGTGTCCAGCTCACACGCAGAAATCCTGCCATTGCGATGGAGCGTGATTCCCACCGCCATGCTCCAGCTCTGAGCTCAGGAAACCACTTCTAAAAAGCATGAGGCTGCCAGCCATACCAATCCTGGTCACGAAAAAGGAACTGCACCTCAGGATTTCATTATTTCTAAGACTACCCATTTGAGAAGCAGGAAGGAGAATTTTTTCCTCTCACCAACACATCTTTTTCTTCCCCAGCCTCGTTTACACTACTGCTCTTCTTCTAGAATCGGAAATTGAGCGCTGTTGTTTACTTTCTTATGAGTTCCCTGAGGTTTGATTGTTGATGTGTGTGCGAGTCAGTGATTAGCATTCTGACTTCAATTCCTTCTTTAGAGTCGGCCAAGGAGCCCAAGAAGTTGGCCACAGCCACTCCCTGGGAACAATAGGCCCTTTCTACAAAATACAGGTTTGTCTTCCTTTTCAAACACACAGGAGTCAGCCCCTGGCGGAGAGGTCTACCTGGCTGCACAGAACATTCACTGTGAAGCAGAGGGCTCCCCAAGGCAAGAGAAACCAACTTGCAGGTCTTATGTCCAACCAAGTCAAGCTTGTACCCCTAATTCCATTCATAGAACTTAAAGCGGTGAATGTATGCTCCATCGGAAAGCGAACAGATACAGCCACAGGAGCAATCTCCTGGAAATACCCGGCTCTTAACAGCCCAGCCTGGAGGAGAAGTCGGGCTGCAGAAAGCACGCCTCACAGGGACTCTCCCACCCGCTCCACCTGCCAGTTTAAGAATTCCTTCAGTGCTCCGCTCACTTAGGACTTCCCCTCTTTTAGCTGTCCTGCTCACAAAAGGCCGTCCAGCTGACTTTACTGTTTCTCTAGCACTTAAACTTGGTCATTAGCAAATGCCATGTCCATCTGGCTGAGGCCTGGCTGGCTGAGGAGGGGTGGAGGTCTCGCCACCACAGGGCCCAGAGCATACTGATTCGCTACTGTCCTGAGGGAAAAGGAATCTTGGCCTCCAGAAGCTAAGGTTCACATCCTCAGGCTCTCTACTCTTCTTTCCCCATCAGGTCTCCTTCATGAGAGACGATCTTGCACGTGAGCTTGCTTTCCCAGCAAAGAGACGTGGCGTCTAGTCCCTTTCTGCCCTTTACTAAACCGGGCGACTTAACCTGTGCGCCAGGTTCTCCGCAGTGTACAAGGACAGGGAGAGCGCCATCCTGCTTCTCTCACACAGTTATCATCGGGATGGACCAGATAACCAAGGCAAATATTTTAATAGCTGCTTTCCACATGTTATTTTCATTCCTTTCACTGGCCTGGGCGTGGGGTCTGAGGACATCAAGAGCTCAGACACGGGCATATCGGCAGAAGGAACGTCTGCTTCTTTTCAGCCCAAGGCCCTCCAAAGATTTGTAAAACCATGGAAACTCAGGGGGTGGATCCAAAAGCTGAGACTCCCACCTCGACAATAAGTCTCTCAAAAGGACTTTGGAAAAGTCCATAGGTTCAAGGTTCTCGCTTTCATTTCCTGCGCTTCTGTGAAGGGCGTACAGAGGTGGTGAGAGTCTGGGGCGGGAAGTGGGCGGGGGGGGGGGGGGGGGCGCTGCTGGGGGATAGAGCTGTCTGCACCGTCCTCTAATCCCCCCTGGAATATTATTCTAGTTACGCGTGAGCCCTGTGGTCCGAAAATACTTCCCTGAAAAGCTCCATCAGCATGGGGTAGTTTGGAAGGTAGGAATATTTAGGATAATCTGTTTAGGAAGAACTGATTTTTTTCCTTTTTAATTTCTTTTTTGGCCCTTTTGTTAATATGCAAATATTTTAAGTTAAACATCCAAAGGTTTGGGACTTTGTGTCCTTAAGTCAAACTACAACAGACCAGACTAGACTCAATCAAGATATTTTTTGGCTACTCGGGCCGAGAAGAGTCGAACAGTCCTAAGCACAGAGGCAGTGTGCCACAAAATTGCTCCATTATCCCAATGCCGATAATCTAATCTAAAGCTGCTCAAAAAACATCTGAAGGCCAGGACAGAGAATATAAATAAAGGAGTCAGATCACACACACACACACACACACACACACACACACGGCGACCACTAAAACTTTCAAGTGATTTACACACCAGGAAAACTTAGTTCTTACAGAACTTTTGTCTATTTCAGAAAAAATTAACAAACTTTACCCAGTGACAAGTCACTGTGAATTGTTTCCCAGAGCTAATGTGTCTGGGCACTAACCCATGTTCTCTCCTGTTCTTTATATGACACTATATGACTTCCATGTTTAGCACATTTTTACCCAATGTACCATCAACAACAACAGGAAATAGGCCTTGTGAATTCACTCTCCTTCCCTCTTCTCCTACTCTCTCCCTTGCTTCCTTCTCTCTTTAACCCCCAAGCTGGCATCCCTTCCAGGTAATGGTCATTATCCACAGACTGTCTTAAGCACTCTTCTCCCATTGACCCACTCTCGTTAATTCACTCACTCACTCATTCATTCATTCATTCATTCATTCAACCAGATTTCTTGAGTACCTACTATGTGTCAACACTGTGGTTGATGCCAGAAATAAAGTACAGACACATCCCTGTTCTCATGATGCCTACCTTACAATGGGGAGAGAGACAAAATAATGAGTAAACAAACAAAACATCTGCAACTTATAATACTGCTAAGGAAGAAGCAAACAAGAGTTGAAGGAGCCTGAAAACAGAAAAAGAAAGATAGCTGTTCTTTTATCTCTAAAACCTTAGAAATATAAATTTATTTTAGCTGTTGACTCTTACACTCACAGGGCAGTCAGTGACCTATCTCAGCCTAAAGTTTCTTTTCAATCTTAAAATGGAGAGGAATTACACAATTGAGATCATTCAGCCCAGACTCCTTCAGCTCGGCCCTCTCAACCTCCAGGAAGGAAACTCCTCATTTCCCAGAGGCACCCTGTGAGGCTCTGTGGATTATTCAAAATACCTCCCAAAACTTAACATGCATTTTCTTTCACTTAATGCTCTTGGGAAACTAAAATAAAAAATAAAAATCAGTCAAGTCATTTGCACAATGAAAACCTGGCCATTAAAGGCCCATAATGGTAGAGCATGTCTTAAACTTCTTGGTACACTCGACTGGCTAGGCCCATAAATATTCCTTTAATTTTTTTTTTTATTTTTTTTTACTGAAGATAACTAAGACAGTTTGTTTTAATCCCCAAATTTCTCTGACCTTTTCTTTCAAACCCCATGTTCTACATCTTAAATTATTTTTATCACACTTCTCTTGATCTTCTATATTTATACACACGCTTTTAAAGTGTGACTAAAACAGGAAAAAAATACTCTAAAAAGGAACTGACTAATGCAAAGGTTAGCAAAAGGGTTATTTTCCTTGAAACTTGTATTATTTTTAGTGTATTTCAGCGCTTTTTCCTCAATCAGCTTTTAGTCAACTAATGACGCCTGGATGTTTTCTTTCAATGTCCGTACTAACAGTATTTTCCCTTTCTGTATGTGAATGTTTGGGGCTCTCTTTACATATCACTATTTAAGGGTACTGACTGGATTCATTTTTTTCTAATTTTCCAGAGTGATTTCTGACATTGTACAATTTAGATTATAAACTGCATATGGGCAGGGACTATGTCTCTTCCTCCTACGCTGACTATCAAAGCACTTGGTGATAAGCCAAGTTCTTCATGGACCATTAGATGGGCTCTGATGATCACGCTGATAGCTTTTGAGAACCCAGCTTTGTTCTTCAAAGTTTAAGTTTATTCACTTGTATGAACGTTTTGTTTGAGTTCTTTTGTTACCAAGAGATCACAGGGAGGGGGAGGGCGGCGCGCTTCAAATATAGCTTCACTGATCTGCTCTAATTACCGCTACACTCCAGCTATTCTATTATTACACACAATCTTAACAATCTTTTTCTACACATTAGACACATCACTTACATGGAAGATGATTAAAAATTACCCCCAAAAGTATTTTACTGAGTGGAAAGCCTGGAGGTAGAAACCTGTCCCATTGTCTTTTTTAAAAATAATATGTTTTTATTGTGACTTCAGAGATGAAGGAAGAGGGAGAGAGAGATAAAAACATCAATGATGAGAGAGAATCATTGATTGACTGCCTCCTGCATGCTTCCTACTGGAGATCGAGCCTGCAACCCAGGCATGAGCCCTGATCAGGAATAGACCCATGACCTCCTGGTTCATAGGTCAATGCTCAACCACTGAACCACACTGGCTGTGCCCATTGTCCTTTATAGATCAACTAGAGGCCCCGTGCACAAAATTCGTGCACAGGGGAGGGGGGAGTCCCTCAGCCTGGCCTGCGCCCTTTCACAATTTGGAATCCCTCAAGTAGGGTCCCTAGGCCTAGCTGGCGATTTAGGGCCTATTGGGGCTTTCCTTTCCCTGGCTGCTGGCAGGTGGCCCTGCCCCAACCCCCCCCCCCCACTGCCACTGCTTGCCATCTGTGTGACGCTGCTCCCCTTCCCCCACCACCGGTCACCTCCCTCTGATGGGTCGCCCAGCAGAGGGAGGCCCCGCCCACCCGGCCAGGGCTCCACGATTGATCACCGCACAGAGGGTGGCCTGGGCCTCCCTCTTTGGGGTGATCATGGAGCTCCCCCTCCCCTACTGCCCCGCTGGCCAGTGGCCTGGGCCTCCCTCTATGGGGTGATTTGTGGGGCGATGGTGGACCCCATCCCCCAACCAATCACACCTGCCTTGGCTGGCCTGGTGCCAGTGCGTGTCATAGCATGGTCATCCGGAAGGTCATCTGGATGGTGGTTCTGCTGTTGGGTCATTCAGTCGATTTGTATATTACTCTTTTATTATTATAGATTCCTTCTTACCACTGTGGTTATAATAAGGAAAGATATGATGGAAATTTTATAAAAACAGAACTCTAAACTGTGGTTGAAATTATAAGAATTTTAGAACATAAAGAGGCGGGCTAGGTGGGCGTGGTCCAATGAACTCTGAAGTCAACATACCTGATGATATGGACCATGAGCCAATTCATCTGTGGCTGCCTTGGTTCAGGCCCTCATCATCTCTTGCTTAAAATCCTGCAACCCATTTGTCTCCCCACTCTCCCCGCCTATACACACCAGTCTCTAGTCTCCATCACTCCAACTGTGACCCACCCACCACCCTGTGAACCCTCAGATTGAACTGCGGCATTCTAAATGCATGACCTGTTCCTGTAAACTCCTCAGCATGGTGTTCAAGCACCTCTAGCTTCCCACCATCTCATACCCTACCCCCATGCTTTCTATACCCTTAAAACTGTTCCTTGCTATTCTTCCAACAACCATGTGTTTTCTTTCACTTGCCTTAGCTCAGGCTATTCATGGAATGCCATCACTTTTTTCTCTAGCTCTTAACACCTATTCATCCTTCAAAGCCAATATGAAATATGACCTCATCTTTGAACCTTTCCTAAATTCCCCTCATAGTCCACAGCAGATTGAGAGCATCCTCTGGCTCCTCACATTTAGCACATGATAGAGTTAACCAAGTATACAGTTGACTCCTTCCAAAAACTGTGTAATCTCTCTTCATAGGGAGAGCCCATGACACAGAGTAGGTGCTCAACTGTTACACTGACATTAATGGCCTCAGTTTTGCTACTCGGCTACCCCAAAGAATACTACTCAGGAAGACAGGGCATGCCCTTGGGAATTTCATCCCAAGAAAAGGCCAAGGATAGGTCTAGAAGAAAAATCTAACTCTGGCTACAAAACTAAAAATACTGAAACTCTTGACTCCTAAAAGAGAATGGCTGACTTAAAAAGGAATGGAATACTCATATCAGCTATGGCAGGGATGAACCTTGAAACATGAATAAGCTACGTGAAATAAGCTGGTCGCAAAAAGACAAATAGTATATAATTCCACTTACATGAGGTACCTAGGATAGGCACATTCATAGAGACGGAAAGTAGAATCACAGTTACCAGGCACTGGAGGGGAGGGGAAGGGGGTATTATTATTTAATGGGTACAGAGTTTCCGTTGGGATGACAAAAAAGTTCTAGAGATGGATAGTGGTGATAGTTGCACAACAATGTAAACGTGCCTAGTGAAATTGTATTATACAGATAAAATGGTTAAAATTGTAAATTTTGTGTTATATATTTTAACCACAATTTTTTAAAGTAGAAAAAAAAAACACCACACCAATAACTGAGAGCCCCTTCCCCCACAAATTAACAAAACAAAACATAGGAGCATGAAGGATAGATAGTGATACAGTGGATTTCAATTTGTTCATCAATTCTCAGATTCCTGGGAAGAGGGATGCCCCTCAAAGTCTTACAATGGAAGTTTCAGAACTAATGGTTGGAAGCCCTGCCTTCCACTATAGGATCAAGTCTATGGAATGTATTTAAATATACCTTTAATTAAATTCAACCAATACAGTAATCCCCGCTAAACTGGCAGAGGAAATGTTCCAAGACCCCCAGTGAATTGCCTGAAACCACGGGGAGTAATGAACACTATGTATGCTATGTTTTTTCCTATTCATACATACTTAGGATAAAATTTCATTTATAAATTAGGCACAGTAAGAGACTAACAGCAATAACTACAAATAAAATAGAACAATTATAACATTATACTGTAATAAGAGTTACGTGAAGGTGGTCTCCCTCTCTCTCAAAATATCTGGAATTTTTCATTTATCAATTTTGGAGCACAGTTGACCACGGGAAACTAAAACTATGGACCCTGAAACTGAGAATAAGGGGGGCTACTGTATATATTGAGCACCTCCAATGTGTCAGGCCTCATGCTACACACTGAAAGAAGATCAAAATTGATTAAAAATAGCCCACGCCATCCTAGGGCAAATGAGACACGTACCTAAATAACTACAGCACTGAGCTGACCTGGATTGAGGTTTAGCAAAAGAAATACAAACGCAGCATGGGAGAAAGAACAACAGTGAGTTCAAGAAAGATTTCCAACATGAGTTAAGGGAAGGCAAATTCATAAGCATTTAATGAAGGAAATTGGATTGTGACCTCGGTCCACTTGTACCTTCACATCCCCACTAGCAAATGGAGAGGGGCACTCGGGATGCCCAAGGGTCCTTCCAGCTGGAGGACTCGGCCACTCTCCATGTTATGTAACAGGGAGGGTGGCTGCAACACCTCCAAATGTTGGCCTGGGTCTGACCCAGTATGGCATTTCTTATCCTCTTGACCATTATCTGCAGATGCTCCATTCTGCTACTTATGAAAAAGTTCAATAATCAACAAACCTGCCCTGGCCGGGTATCTCAGTTGGTTGGTGCGTCCTTCCCATATGCCAAGATTTTGGGTTCAATCTCCAGTCAGGGCACATACAAGAATCAACCAACGAATGCATAAATGGGTGGAACAACAAACCGATGTTTCTCTATCCCCCCTCTCTCTACCCCCACCTCTCCTCTCTCTCTAAAAATGAATAAATAAAATAGTCAACAAACCTATTTTTCCTCTGTATTGATAGATTTTAAAGTATCTGGCAGGATAACTATCTAGGTTTCCAGAAATACAGAACACACACACACACACACACACACACACACACACACACACTACTAGATTTTACTCTCAAATTTCAGTTTCTAATACTTAAATCTAATTTTGCACATTTCTCAACAAGATCCGACTACCTCAAATAGACCTAATCTGCCTTTTCTAGATTATTTGTATTCTTACAGAATGAAATTCATAATGCCTCATTAAAACAAACATTTTTAAAAATTAAAATAAATAAGCTGTATCCTATCAACTTGGAGGCGTTTGTAATTTTGATTTTTTTTTAAGATGCATATGAGCCGTAACCGGTTTGGCTCAGTGGATAGAGCATAGGCCTGCAGACTGAAGGGTCCCTGGTTCGATTCTGGTCAAGGGCATGTACCTTGGTTGCGGGCACATCCCCGGTAGGGAGTGTGCAGGAGGCAGCTGATCGATGTTTCTCTCTCATCGATGTTTCTAACTCTCTATCCCTCTCCCTTCCTCTCTGTAAAAAAATCAATAAAATATATATATTTTTAAAAAGATGCATATGCAACAGAAGTGTTAATACATGCAAATACCATTAAATTCTGGTTTCCTTCCACTTGTCCCATATGTCTTCAGAAAAATGAGAAAGCCTGGCTCAGGTAGAAAAGAAAGAACATTGTCTCCCATTTTATGAATGCACTTTTAGAGGAGCAACCTATTACAATTATCCCTTTGCAGTACTTCACTGATTTAAGTACGGACGGAAGAGAGGAAGAATTCTGAACAGAGGCTGCATTAGGTCCCAATGGCAGATCTTCAGAGTAGGATGACAGTGTCTCCTGAAGTCAGCCTGGGCACTTTCTGTCTGCAAACCTTGGGCAAGTTATATAACCACTCTAATCCTCAATTTCCCCGCCTGTTAAATAGTTTGGTAATAATAATAATACCTAACTCAGAGTGTTGTATTGAGAATTGAATGAGCATGTAGTGACACAAAGCTCTTCACACTGTATTTGGTATGTAATAAAGATTTAATAAATGTTAGTTTTTGTTATTAATTAGCTTATATTCTTATTCCAATGCAACCTTAGACATTTCACTGAGCTTTTTTGAAGCTTTCTTGGTTCTCCCTAGTTCTATCTCACCTTATAAAAATAATAAGGGGGAAACTGAAGTCATATCTATAAAAAAAATTGAGCTACAGGAAAACATTAAACTTCCTTGCTGGTTTGAAAGGGGCAAGCAGCCATGTGTGGGGTGCCTATGTTGAGGGAGCCCACATGGTAAGGAGCTGATGGCAGCCTCTGGCCAACAGCTAACAAGAAGCGGAAACCCTCTGCTAACAAAAATGAATTTCCCCAGTCAAGCCTCAGATGAGACCACAGCCCTGGCTGACACATGACTTGTAGCCTTGTGAGATCCTAAGTGGATGACCCACATAAGCCCTGTCCAGATTCCTGAGCCACAAAAGCTGTGGGATAGTAAATGTGTGTTGTTACAAACCACTACGTATGTAGTAATTTGTTATGCAGCAACAGAAAACTAATATTAATGTGGAGTTTGAGAATGCAGGCATATACACATGATATAAAATATACTCACAAACATACACATATATGCACAAACACACAAGGATTCCTATGATTTAATATCATTGCCTAGTGATTTAGTCTTATTGGAACATTATGGCAGAGAAGAACAGTACACCAAGGACAGTTATTTAGGAGCGAATGGTAACAATCTTCTCCATACTACTGGGGTATTGGGGGGAAATTATAGTTTCCTGTGGCATTTCATCAAGTAACAGCCAAAGGTTTTGTTTTCCATTTATTTTCAAATTAGGTAAGTCAGCCTTTCTGGAAACCAAATTGGGCAAGAGATTTTGTCAAGGTCCAAATCCTCTTGCCAAACTGAATTACCTTATGGGCATGATGGGAAATCTCTCGGGATTTAGTTATGGGAAAGGTTCACAAATCAGACGCCCAGACTGGACAGCGAACATGCAACTAAGTTCAAGTTAAATCAACTGACCCAAACCAGGAGGTCAAGATGTGGTTCTGAGTTCATTTTCTATTTTAAATACTATAATTTTCCAGTTCCTCCACAAACAGACACATGTCACCGAGCAACTTGCCCGATGCTCCTAGAGTAGCATCCCCTTCCATTTTATTAGTATTCCCACTTAAACCTCTGCCCTTTAAATTCTTCATCAGTGTGGAGCCTTCTTAATCATTTTTCCACAGAATCAGGAAATTTAAAAAGTAGGTGGTTCCTTGGAGATCATCTAATCCTATTCTCAAATTTTACCGGAAAAACTATGAGGCCCAGGCAATTCAAATGGCTGGCTCAAGTTTAAAAGCTGAACCTTTTTACAACCTTTAACTCTTCCTGAGAACAGAAAGGAAGAGTACCTTTCTCTTCATCTTTTCCGGCACCTGTCTGTCAGATGCCTGCCAGAACCCTGCGCTAAGCACCCCCTTTGCCAGGGGAACATTTCCGTGAAGTACCAACTATGAATGGAAGAGATCTCAAGTAACTGCCTGAGATCACACAGACTGGGGTGACATCCATCACCCACAAGTTTCTGCCATGGCTGTCAATCCCCAGGAGATTTCAGCCAAGTCATGGCCACAAAAATAAATTATCAGCCCCAGTGCTTAAGTGATGAGCTAAGGCACAACATAATCATGCTATTCCACGCAGACTCACCAACTGCAGCTTGGGGGAAAAGGCAGGAAGGAAACCTATTCGTTTACATTTAACTAATATTTACAGAGGTATTGCCTACATTTTCTCTGAGTTATTTTATTTATCTATTTAACAAACACTGAATATCAATCATGTGTTAGCCACCTTACTACCAGGAATAAAAAGATGATGTAAAAAAAAAAAAAAAAAAAAACAGTCTCTGCCCTCAAGGAGTTTACAGTCTCGTGAGAAAATCAAATATTTAATAATTATCATAATAACATGGAATCTTTATCAAGCACCTACTATGTGCAGGGTGATTCTAAGTGCTTCATATGAATGAACTTCCTCAGTTCTCATTGCCACTTGATGAGGTAGGCACTATTTTTTATTCCTATTTTACTCACAAGAAAACTAAGCACAGAAAAGCTGTTACTTGCCCTAAGTTCATGCATTCATTGTTTTGACAAATATTCACCTACTGTGTTCTAGGCACTGCTCTGGGTGCTGTGGTACATCAATGAACAAAAGAGACAAAGATCCCTGTTGCCATGGAGTTTACATAATGGTGGAAGAAGAGAAATATTAAGCAAAAAACAACTAGAATGAGACACTCTCTTGTCAGAGAGTGACAAGTGCTAGGCAGAAAAACAAAGCAGTGCGGGGACCACAAAAGGGTTGTTTGGAGGGGGATGGGTGGTTGTTATTTTGAAAAGGGTGGCCAGTGAAGATGTCATGGATGAGGGGTCACCTCCGTAGAGACCCGAGGTGACTGCAGAGCCCTGTGCAAGCCAGGACACTCACTGCGAAAGAGCGAGATGAGTGGAACTTTGACTTTCCTTCTTTAACAGAACTTTATTTTCTCTTCCGGTTATAAGGGCAATATGTTCTAAATGAAAAGAAATTGGTTTAGCCCTAGCCAGTTTGGCTTAGTGGATAGAGCGTCGGCCTGCGGACTGAAGGGTCCCAGGTTCGATTCCGGTCAAGGGCATGCACCTTGGTTGAGGGCACATTCCCAGTAGGGGGTGTGCAGGAGGCAGCTGATTGATGTTTCTCTCTCATCGATGTTTCTAACTCTCTATCCCTCTCCCTTCCTCTCTGTAAAAAATCAATAAAATATATATTTTTTTAAAAAGAAATTGGTTTACAATGGGTTTTTTAGAAACTTTATGGAGGTTTGAGGTTCTTCCTCTAAAAACATCAGAATGCTTCTCTAAGTCTGACACTGCAAAGTGGGAGAGAGAAAGGGCATGTGTAAAGGAAGGAGCCCTGGAGGAGGATTCCAGAGACTCGGTTCTGGTCCTAGCTCTGCCTGTAACCAAGGCGTGTTTCTGCAGGCCTGTCACCTCCCCTTCCCAGGCCTCACGGGTCCTCGCCTCTAAAATGAAGGAGTTAGACTACAAGTACTACAAAGCCCTTTCTCGTGCTCCATGAGGCGATGATTAGGAAGAAGAAAAATGTCACTGGCAATGTGGACAAGGCCAACTGAACATACTAAGGGCTGCTGAACACATGAGACCCCAAAGTTCCCTGAGCCCCCAGCTGGGTCAGAGGTTCCTCGCCATCCCACAGGTGTCCCGAGGTCTCCAGCACTGAAGGAAGAGGGATGAGGAGATGCTGTTTGACACAAACACCCTCTGGCTGCTTGATAAGGACAGCAGGAGGTGAAAGCTGGAAAAATCCTCAATATCTAACTGCACACCAACCCGATGAAACACACTTGAGAAAAGACAGCCTTACAGGTCTTGAGTCCCACTGACTGAACTAGTCCCTCTCCCTCTAGCTTGCACCATTAGTATTTTCTCCAGTTGACCCACCTGGACAGGACTGTAATACAACTTACTACAGGGGTACCCAGAATCTGGTGAGATCAGAGACAACCCAGGGCCAGTCCCAGTGCCTGGCAGGAAGAGTTCTAATGTCTGATTAAAGAATTCCAATTGATCAAAAGCAATGGCCTTGGCAGCTGTTGTTCCCTTCACCTCTTCACCATTCCTCTCTCCAACTTTCTGCATACTTTTCAATCCCTGTCTGCCCTGACCTCCCACTTAACTATTTAACTCTCCAAATGCTAATTACATAAGGTGGAGAAACCTCTATTTCAATTCATTAGAATCTGTTCATATCATAGCAATTTTTTTAAGAGTTCTTTGAACTCGGACTAGATTTAGTAACATCATAAAAAGGAAGGACACTACATCTTCAATTCACGACAGATCAGTTTGACATGTATGAAAATGCCAGAAAATTAAGTGTTTCCAATGGGCCTGTCTTGTAACTATTGACAGACTTCAAGGCAATTCCACATACAGAAGTTACAGATGACGCACACTAAGGGACATATGCCATCGTTACATGACCGTTGCCCCAACTAATCTTTTTAAATTGCATGATGAACTAAGGGAAGAAAAGCACTATAATAAACATAATGAATGTCAAGCCAAATTCTCTCCTAGGTCCCTGAGGACAGAAAAAAAAAGGCATATCCAAGGAGAAAGAAAGGAACATCTCATTCCAGCGGAAATATGTCTTCTAAAGAGAGAGATGGGACAAACACATGTGGATAAATGACTATGACTCTGCAAAGCTAAATATATGAATGCAGAGAGAACACTGTAACAAACACAGAGACAATAACCAGGTGGGGAAAAAAGAGTTTTCATTGGGGAGTTCTGTAGGGAAGGAGATTTTTTAAAGCGCTGTTTTGAAAGTGAGAGAGCCATGTGTAGGCAGAGAGGTGCCTGCTCTGTATATGACCATCCTCCTAGTTAGCATCTGCACTGAAAGATGTTCAAAAAGTATTAGGCATTACAGACGAGAGCCTATTTGGTTTCAAGATGACTGACACAGCTGAAAGGATGAACTGAATCCTTTTATAAGAACAACATATAGGTCCAAAATTCAAATAGCGCCATAAAAAGCCACTGTAAACTATTTTACATGCACTATACCTCATATAACCCTCACATAAACCCAATGTAGGAGCTAAGTGGTCCATTTTTTGGCTGAGGAAACTGGGCCTCAGGAATTAAATAATTTGCCAAAAGTCACAGAGCTATAAAGCAGCAGATTTCAAACACAGGCAAGTCTATCGAACTTAAAGGCTGTGATCTTAACCATTATGGGAGGTAGGAACAAGAAGATAAAGAAATTAAATCTCTAATAAGGCGAACCTAAAAGAAAGACGTTCAAAAAGTCATCCAAAATGTAACACTCTATTATGCTGTGGCATGATAAAATGTGTTTCTCTACCTCTATCCATTCCAATAAAAATTGTATTTGGTCTAACTCCATCTGATTTTCCCCAGTGTGTGTGTTTGTGTGTGCAGTGGCTGTATAATGTCTCTAGTTAGAGGGAGAATTGGCCACAGAGGACTAGCTGTTTTCTCTGAGAAGAGAGACGCCTGCTGTCCACCAGCCCCCTCTGGTACTCTTCCCTGAAATCATCGCTCCCTCTGCCAGCCATAGAGTGTCTGAGAACAGATGGTCAGGGATGGGTGCCGGTGAGGCCGTCAGCCCTGTAGCTCCCCTGCTGCTTCATCACTAGAAAGCAAATATATGACAGCAGCTGGGGGGCAGAACTAGGGCAGAGACAGAGCACTATGGCTAAAAGACCAGAAGTAGGAGGTAGACTTTTCCCAGCATGAATGTTTGCTGCCCCTACAATGGAGTTACTTTGGTCTATTTCCTGGAGAGAAAAACACTAGTTCATGACCACCAACTATTCCTGAATCCTAACTTGGGTGAACTCTACTGTCCAAGCAAACAGGCTGACAAGGGCCAGGGGTCTTTGGGATCTTCCCCTCACTCTGGGTACAAGGCCAGGCCTGCCTTCTTAGCCAATCGAAAGGGAAGGGTCCGATTTGTCACTAAGTACCACAGACCCAGATGACTAGGAGTGGGATAGGGACTGGGATTAAGTGAAAATGACTTTGGCCTACCTATAATCCTCCAAACTGGAGAGACTCACAACACCACAAGCACATTTGATTTCTCATCCACTTCCATCACATGGCACACAATGCATGTCCTAGTCAAAACCACCCACTTGCCAGGGCCTGAGTGTGCCATGCTCACCCATGCCTCTAACTTTCCTGAAACAGACTACCCATCCACCCCCCTAATCTAACTTGTGAATTCTTACTTGTTCTCCAAATATCAGCTCTAAGATGTTCTCCCCATCCAACCCCCAGGAGTCTTCTCTCCCAGGGAAAGGTAAGTAGCCTTTCTCTCTGACCTAAGTGTTACAGCACATATCATAACACGTTATAATTCTCAGTTTGCACAACCCTCTCCCCACTAGGTAGGAAGTTCTTTAAGGGCAAAAATATGCTTTATTAAGATGATACTGCCTTGTTCATGGTAGATGCTAGTCCAATGCAAAGAATTGATCCAATTAGACATATGGAAGCATAAAAGACTGTTCCTCAAGGGAATATGGTCTTAGCCTCAGAGTTTAAAGTCAGATGAAGTCAACAAGCACTGACTACCCTGAAGCCATGTATAAAGAAAGTGTTTGCTGTGCACCCAGAATGGTTCCAAGCACCGCGTAGGACTGGGGAAATGGTGGGAGGAACAAGTGAAAATGAGATGGTGTCTTGTCTCATAAAAAGTTTACATGCTACTTCTTCACACCAACTGAAATAAAAAGCACTGAGGATTTATCTTCATCGTGCTTCTCACAAACGTTCCTCTGGCTCAGAGTACTATACCGCTGGTTTCCAAAAAAAAATGAAGCCATATACACAAAGCAATCTCTCGCACATGGACGACTGACTACATGTTCAAGAATATTTATAGCGAATGTGTTTGCAGTCGCTGAAATCCCAGCACCAACCGGAATGCCCATTAATGGGAGCGTGAATGAATAAACTGAATATAATCCCAAATGGGATATTATACAGCAGTCGAAGCACATCAACTATAATGACAACATGTAGCAATAGAGATGAATGATAGCAGTAAAAATATTAAGTGAAAAAGTCCCAAAAGATTATATATAGTCTGATGTTTTTATACAGGTAAAATAAACTATGCACCTGTATAGATGCATACTTTTTCTGTGTGCATTTTCTGTTTTCATGTAGACCATTTTTAGGCCTACATATAGAAAGGAGAGTAAGGGACTGATGCACACACGATTCAGGTGATGGCTACCTTGGGCAGGAGAAGGGAGCAGGATAAGATGTGGGAGGATCATCATCCGGTCAGATGCATGTGATTTTTGATGTCCTAGCTTTTGTTTTAGGGAACGTGTTTATGGTTGCCTTGCTTTAAATAAGTAAAAATATGAAGAGTATGAGTAATGAAGGATTATGAATAATCAAATTCTTGGCATATAAAGTCTAATACCAAGCAAAACAATGAAGTTACAAGAATATTATAACATGGTCCCTGACTCTATGCAAAATGAACAGGTGTCCTTTAAGGGAGCGAGGAGGGCATCGCGAGGGCAGCTCATGCCACATTCTGCCACTAACTGATTTCCACCAGGTGGATACCAACATGGGCATCCACATGTCCCAGTGTCAATCCATGGAGCCCTCTGTTTCCTCGTGGCATTTGCTGGAGAAACTTGAGCTCTGGAGAACGCTGATGCACTTGTTACCCCAGCACCACAAAGCACTCATGGACCAGCATTCATCTCATCTTCTTATATTTTGACCCTTTTCAAATTGCATCATAAATTCATGCTTGTGACATTGAGTACATAGAGCTCCTGGCAACGACATCACTGTATTTGTGAATGAAAATCAATCAATTCTGTCTTCTTCTAGAAGTTAAACCAAGCAGACAAAGCTCTCTCTGGATGGCTTGGACCGTATGCCCTGGAGAAAGCGTGCAGCAGATGTCTGAGAAATAGAGAGAGGGGAGGGAGAGAAGAGTCTCCCCGTGGGAGACAAATGATTCTGAAGAAAATGCATCCCAGAGGCAAAAGTGGTCAGCCAGGACACTGAACCATGTCCAATGGCCACAAAAGACCTGGCAAAGAGCTCTCTTCAAACACACTCAAACCAAGCCCCTAACCTGAAATTTCAGTTGATGGCAGTTTATTTTTTTCTTTTATAAAAAGCTAGGGAGTGAAACATTGGAGTCAGAAAGGGAAATGTTCTTTGCTCACCTAAGCCTGCCTTTTTTATGCCAGGATGCCTGCAAACAATCAAGTTTTCTTCCCGGAGAAGACTGGGGAAGAGCTAGCTACAGTTTAAAATAAAATTAAAAAGTCCAAGTACTGTGCTGTGTCTAAATATTCAAAGCATAACTTATGAGCATAATTAAGGTTTGATCCCTTCCCACCACCTGCAGTCTGATCTCTAAATGTCATGCAGGCACCTTCCTCTATTTATCTCAGCTTTCACGGGGTCCTTGAAAGCACACAGCCATGTTATGGTACTCACTCCCCCTCCCCTTTCCTCTCCAGAGGGGTTCACTCTACTTACACACTTTATCCTCCTTCCACAACCCCAGCAAACCCCCCACATTTCCCTGCCTGACTGAGTCCTGGGCCTCCTTCCCAGGAAATAATCTTGGTGAGATCTTGCCAAAACATTTCTTAATCACGTATTTTCTTTGTCTGAAAAGTTATAGATGCAGTAAGTAACCTTTGTTCCCAGTCCTTCCCACATGCTCAGGAGTCCCATGTCATTTAGTGTGAAGCCCCGGGTGCCTCTTTCAGCCACCACCACTTACACTTTCTTTTGGAGCCTGGATTTAAACCCTGGATTAACCAGCATGGAGCAGAAAGTTGTGGTTATTCCCCCTAACCATGCTCTCTACATATAAGAGTCTTAACCAAAGGATTCTTCCAACTAGCCCCAGGGACCGAGAGCCAAGTCTTCAAGTACAGCCAGGGCTTCGGTGCCTGTGGCTCTCTGCGAAGCACCATTCTCCTTCCGAGTTCCCAGGGTTTCTCTGAAATGTCCTTCTGCCTTCTTTGGCCCCAAACCGAGAGAAGAGAGAAGGGATCCCCGCGGATGGATGACACTACACGGATTTGCCTTCTGCCATCTGAGAAGGCAGGTTACACACCAGCACTTAGGCCTGATGACTATGATTTTGTAGTTATTGCTCCCTCAAGGCTAAGGGAGAAAAGGCTAATGAAAATCAGACAAACTCCCGCATAGCCACAAGGCCGAAGCAGAAATGATTAGAAAGCCCAGACTCGAACCATGGTGTTTGCCCTGCAACGCATGTCCCTCTGTGAGATCCATCCTCCCAGACTGTTGGGTGCAGGTTATTTTCTTGGTAAGTTCATTCACTGGTCCTCCAACTGCCTTTAACCTACACTGAAGGCCTTTTCAGTGTGTCCCTGAAAACTCACCTTTCACTCTTTCCCCGTCTACACCCGCTGTCTCTGTGAGGTCACGTGGGTCTTTTGTCCAAAAGGTCCCCGCTTCCCCCAGGTTTTCCTGGGCCATCCTGGCATAAATAAAGACTGTGGCTCTGGACTCCAGAATCTAACGGAGGTTTCACCATTTCCTTGCCATGTGACCCCAAGGCCAGTTAGCAAATCCTGCCTCAGTTTCCTGATCTATAAAAGAAATAATAATAGCAATGCCCATCTCACATGGGCGACATGAAGATCAAATGAGTGAATATCTATAAAATTTAGAATAGTGCCTCGTACATGGTAAACACTCAATATGTGGCTTTGTCATTGGTGGTTATTATTATCATGATTTTAGTTTGCAACAAACTCTCTCCCTCCTTTAAACCCATTTAGTGCACATCTGCATATGGTATTGATCACATACTGATTCCCCATACTACTTACCTTCTTATACATATATCTTATCTCAATTAGGCTACAAGTTCCTTAAAGGTAAGGACTATAGCACATGTGCTTTTCTTTCGCTGCAATACTTGAAAGTGTCTTAAGTGCAGGGACACAATAAATGCTTGCTACTAACAACAGCACAAATAATACTTACTAAGCTCTACTTTGGCCACACTGTGCTAAGTCCTTCACATGCACTAGCTCACTTAGTTAATTGATTTCTCACACTCAATGACCTTAACTAAATGAGTGGTAAGCTCCAAGGTAAGTGCAAATGGTTTCTACCCATTTTCTCATAAAAAAAAAAAAAAGTTATTGCCAAGCAAATTTAAATTTGAAGAAAGCAGATACTACAGAGTATTGAGAGTCACCGCGATGCAATCTCTGTACCACTCCAAAAATTTCCCAGACCCTTTCTGACAGTGGAGGGATGCAGAATGCTCTCTGAAGGGTATAAAAGCTCATTTAAAAAAAAGTGCATAGTGAATTTCTGACAGATGTAAACAATAACTTCCGAGTTCGCCTTTGACAGTTCCAGCCCCTGAGTGGCTGAATAAATAAAGACCAACTGAATCTACTCTAAACTCTATCCCACCTACTGGTATCCCGCATACGAGGAGGAAGATATAAAACTTGGGCCCTGGTGAACACAAAGGCCCTGGTGTTTGGCAGATGAAGAAGACAAATGACAGAGAGTGATAATTTCACAAAAACTGCAAAAGTATCCACAGACTTTAAAGTAGCTGATGGGTAAGCCTAAGAAACTAGAACCTTTTTCAGAAGTGATGGTGATAGAAGTTTCTTAGGTTAAATCAAAGATAACATTTTAAGCTGTTTTTACAACACAATGGAATTTTACTTTGGGTTAAATTCAGTGAATAGGAACCTTGAAGATTTCCTTGTAAAAAGAAAAATATGTGAATCAACAAATATCTCCACCATGGACTAACTGAAATGTCTACCAATGTTTAGTCTGACTGTGCTGGCTGTGTTTGAAGACAGGCCGACAAACTCTTTGTATGTATATATAAGGACTGTTTCTTTCCAATTCTTCTTTTAATGGCTGAGAAGAAAAAGGCTGAAATCATCTACTTTTGTTCAATCTTATGAGCATAATACCCCATTTTATTTTTATTACAAAAAAAGATTAGGACAAGCATGTATTCTAATTGGCTATTACATTTAAATCAAATGTGAGACTATCTTCTCTATGCACCCTTTCCTTCCTTCCTATCATCCACATATATATTCATATATGCATTTAAATACGTGTGTGTGTGTGTGTGTGTGTGTGTGTGTGTGTGTGTGTTGCTGTTATTATTATTGGTTTCTATATGTTCATTTCTCACTTCCTGGTTTTTACTCAGAGGAGGAGAAGTATTAAAAAGCCATAAGGGAAAAAAAGAAGTTGTCGCTTTTTATTTTACCCAGAAAAAATCAGGAAGTGCCCAAAATCTCAAGAGGGAACCTGCCCTATAGAAATTAGAACTCTATTATTACAGAGAGTAGGTTCTGTGCCCATAGGAGTTTGCATATTTCCAAGGGTCGGTAAGTAGCCTAAATTTTCAGTGTCATTTTCTTCTGGAATGCCCAGGGGCAATTAAACAAATCAGCTAAAAATGATCACAAAGTTCGATATCAGTATATTTTTAATGGTTCTATTTACCCTGCTGAAAAGTTAGACACTGAGAAAGATATACATTCCAAATGACTATAACGAAAGCCAGCATGAACAGTGAAAAAAAGTCTGCTTGATTCGATGACACTCCCCAAGCCCACCAAACACTCAGTGTACTAACAAGTCCCTCCAACTGCCAGGGAAGCTATTCTCAGCTCCTCTTCATCCTATCTCAGCTCCCATGACACCCCTCAGGACTTCCCTGACCACCCTACCTGGAACAGCCACACCCTCCCCTGGGTCATTCTCTTTCCTTTATCCATGGAGTTTGCTTCAGAGCACTCATCATTAACAAAAATAATCTTGTTATTTTTTTACTTATTTTTTTGCAGGTTTCCTCACACAAGAATATTGGCTAGCAGGTATCAAAACCTTACAGGCCAACCCTGGCCAGTGTGGCTCAGTTTGGCTGGAGCGTTGTCCAATACACCAAAAGTGTCGGGTTTGATTCTCGGTCAGGTTACAGGTCCAATCCTGGTTGGGTGCAACCAATCAGTGTTTCTTTTACTTTTAAAGGCTGCATCCTCAGTGCCTACAACACTAGGTATATTTGAACTCTAGATATTAATTAGATAATATGAAGAACTACTATTAGATTTATTAGGTATGGTAATGACAATTTGTTTATTTTTTAAGTCTGTTAAAGACATATACTTAAGTACTTATAGATGAAATTATATGAGGGATTTATACTTCAACACAGTAAGTGGGAAAGGAGTGAGAAATATGGTAGGACATAGAGAGGACAAGACTGATCATGTATTGATTGAAATAGTTGAAACTAAGTGATGAGTATATATAGTTCATTACACCGTACTCTTTACTTTTGAGTATGTGTGGAAAATTTTCTAATAAAATCTTAAAACCTAAATGAAAAAAATAAAACAGGCAATATTCAACAAATTTAACTGCATATTTATTTGATTTTAGGAGACAGAATATCTTTCTAAGTAAAATATTGAAGGAATAAACCAAGACTTTTTTTAAAGCTACATAAATCTAGATGTTCATTCAGTTTATCAAATTAGTGATGACTCAAAGTATGTTATGGATGAGAAGTATCTATGATATAGTAATTTATCTACCACTAAGAAAAAAATGCTTTATCATTTATTTTTGAAAGAACTTTTTGAAAGAACTTTTAAATGTACACGTTTACTTTCATCTTGTGCAAATATTTAGAGAAAAAGAAGTGACACTGATTGGTCATTGTGTTCCTAAAACTTCCTATATGCAGGACCAACTCCCTTGAATCATGTTTTTTAAAAAATCAGAATGATTATTTTCTTTAATCCTCACCCAATATGTGTTTTTTATTGATTTTAGAGAGAGAAGAAGGGAGAGAGAGAGAAACATCAAACAGTTGCCCCCCGTACTCACCCTGAGGACTGAACCCACAACCTAGATATGTGCCCTCACTGGGAATCAAACCTGCAACCTTTCGGTGTACAGATGACACTCTGACCAAATAAGCCACTAGGCCAGGGCTCCCTGGACTCACTTTTGACTCAGTTGTCAATGTCTGTGACAAATGACCATCCTTATCCTCTATCCATGTACAATACACATCTGTGGAATTAATTACCAATTAGTTTTATGACACAGTGCTTAGAAAGGTCAGGCTTTTGTCTTTACGCACATGCTCATACAGTAATTAAAGGAATACATCTTCCCAAGAAAGGAGCTAAAGCAAGGAAGTTTGGGAGGCAACTTCACGGAGTACATAGTATTATATGAAATCCCACAAGAAAGGCCAGAGAAGGGTTTTCTGGGTTTTGCTGGCTGGGCATCATCTGTGCACCAAAAGGCTGTTGGTTTGATTTCCAGGTCAGGGCACATGCTCAGGTTGTGGCCTCGATTCCCAGTGAGGGGTGTGCAGAAGGCAGCCAATCAATGTTCTGTTCTCACATGCTCTCATATCGATGTTCCTCTTTCTCTCTCTCCCTTCCTCTCTAAAAAAAAATCAATAAAAATATTTTTTTTAAGAAATAGAAAGAAAGAAATTAAGTCTAGGCTCAGTAGGATGCAGAGAAGAGAGACTGGCCTGGTGGACTTCCAGAGAAAAGGTCAGCCTCATTCCTGTGCTGCCAGAGAGTGTGGACCAGACTTTGAGGGTCTTAAAGTCTCCTATCGCGCTATGCGCACTGAAGAAGATGCACATTTTCCCTGCCCACCCTGGGATCCAAAAGGAAAGATGATTTGGAAAAGCATAAAGTAAGGAGCGTCACAGAGGAGTAAAAACCTTTTAAAACAACAAACCTGAAATAAGAGGTGTGAGATTCACTTGAAGAACAAGCCACTCTCAGCTAGAACAGTGGAGAGATGGGTGGCTGCTTTACGGCCAGGCCCTGAGACAGGGTACAACTGTCTGAGAGACCACAGGAGTGTTCAAATGATAGCCAGGAGGAGAAGCAGATCATCACACCATTGGGGAAATGCTCTAATTAGTTCCCAGGCAGATCACTTTGCTGCCGGAAGGTGAAATAAGGACAGCCCATCGTTTTCACAAACACTTTGCTCTCTGTTTTTCCCTTCACATGAGTCTCCACTAGAGGAAGTTAATCCCTGCCTGCAGGAAAATTGGTGTTCAGGTCAAGTCAAATTCTACCAGAGATGCATGCCCTGAGGCGGGCCCTGTCCTGGCTAGACATGTAATATGGACCTTTTGGGATAAAGTCACCTTCAGCACCACTATTAAGGGACAAAGGAGTTCTCAGCCAAAGAATACAAAGGGAGCAACAAAAGTAGCTTAGAAATTTTTTTAATGTGAATATTGATGACATTAAATAATATGCACGGGTCAATTTTGCAGTTTTGGTTTCTAGCTTATTATTAATAGACGTGAAATAAATTGATTGTCCTCAACAGCTACCATCTGAAGGGGCCAGCGTCGTTCCCTTTGGTTCTCATGGGAACACGGGATTTTTTTAAATCATCACTCAAATGGCTAACCAAAATGCTCCTGGAAAGCATGAGATATGAAATACTGAAATCCCACCTGCATCCTTTCAGCCTTCAGAGGTCAAAGTGCCAGAAAACTATCAAGCTCAATTATCTCAACTTTTACAGAAGAGAAAACTACAAACCAGGAATGATGAGTGTCTTATCCAAGGGAACAGCTAGTCGTAATTCCCAACCAAGTGCTAGCCCCATGACATCATGATGCCAAACTAAAACGAAATCAGTAAGAAGAGATCTGTACACTTGAGAAGAGAAATAGGATGAGAAGATGTGTGAACCTCAGAAGATGTCATACTGATGGATACCTACGGAGTGTGGTCATTCTCCTAGACTGCTCACAGACCCTCCAACAAGCATGTGTGAAAGTAAGAAACTGCATTTCTGTAGCTCTAATACCAGAAGAGAGACATGGTCTATGAAAGACACAGATCACTGAATGTTACCAATGAAGGAAAATTCTTCCTAAATCCATTTCCCTGTGAGAGGAGAGAACGAGAGAGTGGCAAGAATAGATACAGTCAGATCCCATGATGGCCCCATTTTAAGTCTTTATTTATAGATTGGTGAGACATCATGATGGTTGAACATGCCCTAAGTGAACTTTGTGGCAGTCCCACAAGGAGGGAGGAGGAGATCACTCTATCACCCAGTCTGCAGAAACTAGGAAGGGATGAAAGGACATGCTGTGGGAAGAATGATCCAACTTCACTCAGGATTATTCTCTTTCAAAAATGCAACCACCCATTCATTCATTCATTCATTCATTCATTCATTCACCAAGAACTTACCCTACCTAGAACAATGTACAGAACTGCTAAGAGTGGCTATTTCTTTTCAAACAACCATTTGACCTTACTTTGAATGCAATGCTGAGAGCCAAAGAGGTGGGTAAAAAGGAAAAAATAATCCTTCAACACATGATCTCTTCCCTAAAGAGCTTACCCCTTATTTCGCACATATTCAGACTGTGTTGAAGATTTTGCACACACACACCCCACAGTGGATATAATATTTTCTTTTCAAGCCCAAATGTCTTAATCATTCATATTAATTATCTAATTTATATAGACAACAACAACAACAAAAATGGATGGTCAGAGCAGGAAAAAAGGGCAATTTCAAGAAGAGGAAAAACATACTTCTTTCTTCAAGGAAGAGGAAACCAGGGTGCCGAAGGTGCGGCCATGTGAGTTGTAGAGCACTGGCATAAAACGATCAGAAGGAGCCTCTTACTGCCAAGCACCTAGATCTGTTCGTTTTGTTAGCTAGTGAGACATTCTATAACCTCCAGATGAAACACACAAGTAGACTTCCTCCCTGACCTCAAGAAGTTTCTTTACCTTGATGTCTGATCAAAGACACTTGGGTAGTTTATCAGTATCCATGGTAAAAAGCAGCACACACTTACAGCCTAAAACAGGAGTTGATATGCCTCTCTTCTTGTTCTGTTTTCCTGCCCAAAGTTCTTACAGTAATAGTATGTTACTATGTTATAGGAATATATTACCGTATTACTTGGTCATCCACAAAGCTTGCTCTTTGATTTATTCAGCAGCAAATATGTATCAAGTGTCACGTGCTGGACATCGTGGCGGGCACTGGGATTACAGAGATGGGCACAACGTGGCTCCTCACCCAGGAGAGTCTGGCCCAGGAGCAGACACCAAACAAGCGATGCTTCCGGTGAGGAGCCAAGTGCCCCAGCAGACGGCACGAGGGGCTGCGGAGTGCTGACGGGGAGCACCGCCTCTGCCACTGGGGGTCAGAGGGGCTGGGTGACCACACTGAGAGACATCAGGATGAACAGGTGTTTGTCAGGTGGAATTCGACCAACACTAATACAGTAGATGCTCTCAGCAGCCCTACAAAGCAGGTGTTACTATCCTCACAGCAACCCTATGCAGGTGTCACTGTCCTCATTTCACAGTGAAGAAATGGAGAGTGTAAAGAGGCAAATGATTTGTCCCCTAAAGTTAGAGTAGGTGGCACTAGATTGGCCCCATTACACAGCAAGCCTGTTGAATCGGAGGCCTTGTCATCTTCACCATGGTGATTCCAAGAGTATCCATCACATCATAGGTGTTCAGTATTTGTTCAATTAATCCAAGTGATCAGACTCCATGTCCCATGTTATGTTAGCTACATCCCAGTAAACTAACCAAGAAAGATTCAGATAAACATACGTCTAGCTGTCCATCTGCCCAGGAAAAAAGAAACAGGTCTCCATGTAGGACCATCATTGCAGGTCAAAGGCAGATGCATATGTGTATGTATATGTATATGTATATGTATATGTATATGTATATGTATGTATACAGGCTGGGCAAAAGAAGGTTTACAGTTGTTATACAATCATTAATAATGATAATACAGGAATAAACTCTGTTTCATGTACTCACAACTGTCACCCTACTTCTGCCCACCCTGTATTTATAAAGAGTCTAGATGTGTATGCTCTCTCTGCTCTCTTATCCAGAGCCAAGAAAGAACTTGGATTCTCAGTAGCACTTCAGTTCAGCTTTGTAATTACTGGCAGCGAGAGAGGAGGAGGGAAAAGAGAGAGAGAAGGTTCCTCACAAAGCCAGACCCATCTATCTTCCTCTCTTTCTTCAGAGGCAGCAACTAGAATTGATCTGGGATCGCTTTTCCTGGCTTACAGGAACGTCCAAGCGAGCTGCATAGTCTTCGTACGGGGGGAGCAAATGATAAGGGAGACCTTCCTTCCGTTGATTTGGTTTAAAGTTAACAATAAACAGAAACTTAATTTAAAAAGCAAACCACTGCAGCTCGTGTATATAACTCAAGATTGAGTTTATAACTAAAATTAAAAACTCCGTGTGTCCTCTGCATCAGCAAACTTCCTAACAAGCTGACTGTGTCTGACAGTGCTGCAGACCCGCCTCACCCTCAGCTCACAGCCCTGCAGTCTCCTGGGCTGATAAGAAGGATTGGTAGAGCACCAGACACTGAGCCAAACACAGATTTCATCAAAGACCACATTCTGTTTTCTACACGCTCCTTCATTCAACAGGTATTTATGGAGCACCAACTCTATGCCCAGCACTGCGGTCCCGGCCACAAAACCAAGATGGGTCCTGACTTAATGGGCTCACTGTCAAGGGATGGACACAAACCGGCAATTACAAGATCATGTGACAGAAGTTTCAAAATGGGTGTTATGGGAGTACAGGCGAGGAACTGTCATCCAGACTCGGGGAGTCCAGGAAAAGGCTCCTGGGGAGGATGAGTAGGAGAAGGAAGTCGGTTGGGGGGGAGGAGTGTTTCAGGAAGAGGGGATGGCCTGTGCAAAGACTGGGAGAGCAGAGGATGGTTTGTTTGCTTGCTTGCTCTTTGTAGAGCCCTAAGGCGATGGTTTGGGTAAAGGGAGTCTGGGGGTAAAAGACGAGGGACAGGGCCAGAGAGGTAAGCAAGGCCAGGTCACACAGGGGTCAGAGCCGTGTCAGGGCTTGCACCTGAGGGCAGTAGGGAATTCCTGGAGCAGTTTGGGAAAGCATGACGATTGGGGAGAGGGAGGGCAGATGGAGCGCCTGCATTTCCAAGTTAAGAGTAGACTAAGAAAAAGGCAGAGAGCTTGTGTGCTCCATCACGTCGCCTCGCTGGGCAGGAGATGTCCCTGATGACTGTCTGCAGTCATCTCCAAAGCCGTCACCCAGCCGGGCCCATTGCAAACGAACAAGGAAAGTGGCATGGACATGGCCATAGACTGTGGCAAGAAACACAGGGCAAGGAACAAGATGGTAACAGCGTTATTTCATTTAACCATTTTTAGGTATACATAGCTCTGCCTTCACTACTTTTTCTAAGGAAAAAAGAAAAAGCTCCACGTGTTAGTTTCAAACTAACATTCCCTTTGAATGTACAGTATGTGCGAACTTTAGAGGGCTGTATCATGAGTTTGGGAGAGTGCATTTTTCAAAGGAATGTATAGGTGCCCCAGCTCAGTGATTTTTTAATACTTTTCAAATATATATCACTGCAAAGAAAGGACTTCCAAGGGATTTTTGTTTGCTTGTTTGCTTGCTTGCTTTATTTCTGCCCTTTACTGCAGAAGTCCAAGTGGTGATCTCCACTAGGTCCTCTTTGAATGCCTTCTGGGTTAATTCTGAGGTCAACGTAAAAATACCTGGGAGCTGCAGGTGCTTTGAGGCCAAAAAGCATCCCAGCGGTAAGAAATCCCACAGGTTGGAGAAGTAGGCTCACCACTGTGCTACTGTTCGGTCTATTACTATTAATAAATATATGTCTGCGAAGAGGCAAAGCCCGTCCTTGGGAACTGACTGAAGGCCCAGCTGTACCTGCACTGCCCATAATGCAATCAGTGCCTTCCTTTGGTAAGTGTCGCCCAGGGGCTGCAGCTTCCCTCCAACATGAGGAGAGCTATGGCCCTCATCCGACTGCCACCAGGTTCTCTACCACGCTTCGCAAGGCAAGGACACGGGCACCAGGGCCTGGCTCCTGACCCCCGGAGGACATGGAAGCAGTGCCAGCCCAGCTCCCTCCCCCCGCAGCCCCTCGGGTCCATCATCCCTCCCGGAGATGGACATCCACGCTCTCCTGCAGAAGAGGAGCAGGACGCAGCTGGTTTCCAAATGCAGGGTTGCACAACCAGGTCATCGTGGGGAAAACACCAAAACAAACCTAAAAAAGTCCCCTAGGCCCTGAGCCACGGCACACACGTTAGCAAGGCCGCGGAAGGTGCCAAGCCAAAGGGTGTTTCCATTTTCCCTGGCTGTTTTCTGCACATCGTTATTACATTAAAAATAATGTCTCCTCTTTGGACTGTACACCCTCATGGGCAGGCGCCCTCTGACCGCTTTTGGAACCCTCCAACCAGGAGCTATGGTATCGCTTAATGAAAATATGACTATTTTTTCACTTTTCAAGCCCCAGTGTCCCTTCCTAGGTCACCGGCCGGCCATCTGCTCTCCAGCCCAGAATTCCTGCTTTCCCTCTTCCTCCACACACCCATCTGAACATCCTCTGGCATTTTCTATGGCTATGTCCCCTGGCCTATGGAACTCACAAGCAAGGGCTTCCCAAAAATCAGGCGAAAAAAGGAAGGAAGCTAATGATCTGGCCACGCGAGCACACGCTCTTTATTGTTTGCTGGATTCCGCGCATTGTCCTTGCCCGGGCCCAAGGTAAACACCCGGCTAAATACGCAGAACCGTTAACGTGTACCTTTTACAGGAAGGGGGCACGGGGGCCATTCTTTGTGAGGACAGAAACGTTCTCTGGGACAGATTTGCTTTGGCAGATTAATCAGCAGGACACCTGCTTCCACCCGAATTCCACAGCGCGGCCGTTCCATTCCTGAGGTTTAGGACCGAGGTGCACTCACAACAGCCGGGAAATGACTGCCAACGCCCAGCTCGGAGACCAGGGCACAGCCACTGACCGGGCCGGGAAAAAGGAAAGAGATCATTCTAACAATAGCCACTGACATTATCTGGCCAGAATCAAATGTGGGACCATCAGGCAAGAAAACAACTGAAATGGTGATAAAATATGACAAGCTCTCTTATGGACGAGAGGAACTGATGTGTTTGGGGTAACTACAGCTACAACATTTAAAAGGCTTGGGTGGAAAAATGTTGATTTTTGAAGGAATGTATTTATTCACCCAATATACCTTTCCTCTACTCATTGCCCCTCAGACACCTCATATTTGAACTTCGTCTAAAAGTTCAAGGTTCAGACTTGATTTAACTGCCATTTAAAAACATGTTGAACTCTTCCAAGTCCCCCCCTCAGCCGCTTAGGCAGCAAGAGGTTTAAGATGCTAACAGGGGTTTCCGTTTGCTACTAAGATAGCCTTTCTTTTCCCTGGTCTTTCCTCCATCAATCCACTCTCAATGCCATCTAGACCTGGTCCCTCACAGACATCCCCAGATTGTTTTTCAGCCCCATAAACTCCTCTCACATCCTGTCCCACCACACCCCTCCTCATCACCACGCCCATCTGCTCAGAAAGCTGCCCCTGCCCAGTCGGGACCAACACCCTCTCGTGTACCCACCCCGGAACCCACAGCTCGGCACCATCAGAGCCGCACGTGGCCTGCTGAGGGAGCAGCCACCCGGATTCCCAGCCCCAGCCGCTGAAACACTCCCTTTCCCTTCCGTCACTCAATGTTCAAGTTCGACGTTAGTGCAAAGGACCAAATTTTTAAAGTCTGGGAAGTCCTTCAGTCAGTGAGAAGGCTGAGGGAATTAGCGAGGACTTGCACGTCACACGGGCTTCCCACAGCAGCAACATGGCAATGCAACTCGTTGTCCCTGGCTAACTCAGGGTTTCCCACAAAGCACATGCTATGGACCTAACCAGCGCTCTAAGTGAATCTGCTTACCACCTTCCGTCCCTCACCCCGAGAACATATTACCTCCAATAGGAAGCTCAATATTGCTGAGTGGTCCCTTTCCTTAAGACACGGCAGCTCTGTGATAGCCAACATTTCACACGGGGACCCCATGGTTAACAAGTGGTGTGGGTCAGTGAGACCGCAGCAAGGCAGCTGTCTGCTATGGGTAGCGTGGATTATGGGCTATACAGCTGATTCCCTCTCAGCTCTCCTTTAGCTCTGCATTTCGTTGAACAGCGCTGTATATTATAGGCAAGCTTTGTTTCACCTCATTAACAGAGGACAATTGTATCAGCCATATGAATCTGGGTTCCCATGTTACTTAATTGCTACGCTGCTGTGTTAACGAAGTTAGGAGGGGGTTTTGGCAAGAGCGTAGATCACCTTCATGTACAGATATTTGTGGTTTTATTTTTCCTTTTGCCAGCTTGCCTCTCGGTTTCAATTGCCTACCATCTGCCTTTGAACAATCTAAGTGTGAGCAGATAGATTTTATTTGGAGGATGAACTGCTTTGAGCTCCTCCTAGAAAAGCATTTTCATATGCTGGTTCTCGGGGCATTCGCTGTTTAATGGGATCTCGGAGGCGATTCAGTTTGGGTTGGAAGTTGGTTCCTTTTCATAGTTCAAGTGCATCGGAAAATAAAAAACTTCGAGATCCTAGTTTTTTATCCCAGAAGCAAACAGGGTACTCAGGGGCCGGAACTAACCTCTCACCTTAAAATGACCCCTGAATCACCCAAAGACAGGGACAGAGGAGCCAGTGGTGTGTGATGGATGGTCTATTTCTATCCACCATTCTAATTCATTTCAAGTTTTTAAGAAAATCCAAACATGAAGCATTCAAGACTTTCTGAGTTTGTGGCTTTCTTCACATGCCCAAAAAACACCTGGCTGTAAAGTTCACTGAATTCGCCTGGCTGGTTAAAAAAAAAAAAAAATCCAACGAAGTAGAGGGATTTGACTTGACCTGATCTATAATTTTGAAAATACAGCCCAAAATAAATAAAACCAATTACTGAGTCAAAAATCAGCAAACTAGCTGGGAAAGAGAAGACCTGGGTTCCAGTTTGGGCCTTTGTTCAAAATTCCTCTAAACAGTAGCTCTAAATGTCTAAGTTCTCTTACTCTGAGGACTATCTTCTGAATTACAAGTGGTCAGCAGTCATAGCTGATGGGACAGATGGCATCCTGCTGCTGGTTCTGATCCTTTATCATTGTGATGGAGACCCAGAGCCCCGTACGGCACACCTAGCTTTAACGAAAGAGTCAACGAAACCAAGCTTCCGTCTTGAGCTGGAATCCCAATTTTCTACCCCAACCACTAAACCCCGCTGGACTCCCAACTGAGTTGATGAAGTCCCCGGAATTGCTGTGAGCCTAACACTGAATTAGAAAAAAAAAAGAAAAGAAAAAGTCAGTAGCTCTCTCCTTTCCTCCTCTGCAGAACCACAGGGATGCAAGTCAGGGGGAGAGGGTCCCTGTCCCAGGAAGGAGAAATGCACAATAAACTCTACTGTTCCCATCACTTCCTGAGAGCAAAGCACATAAGGACAGGCAAGAACAACCCACAGTCCCTTCTCCGTCCATCTATCCCACTCCAAAAAAGTCTACACAGTTTTAACAGAGCATTAGTGACTCTTTGTTTTATTATAATTGACTGGAATCATGAAAAGAACACGTTTAGAAGCCTAGAAGGCAAGTTTCAAAGTGTAACACTTACAGACGTCTTGTGCTTTAGGTGGCATAAAATTCCACCTGCTCACCTGGCTATATCAAAGCCATTAAAGGCTACCTCTCATTTACAAAGAGGGAATTAGTATGTGTGGCTGGCCAGGTCTTACAACTGATCCCATAAGTTACCTCCCTAAATCTTCTCGCCATTATTTTTAGAAGAATGAGAACTTCTCTGCTTCATTCCTAAATGAGGTTGCTCTTTAGTGGGATGTGACTCAAACAGAATTCCCTCAACTCTCTCCATCTATTCCCAGAACAGGGCGCACGGGTATTGTAAACAGGATGAAGCTACTCTTATACAGAAAAACCTTACACATGGGTGGTAATGAAGGATCAAAGAATACAGTTCTCTCAGCAAATGTCTGAATAGGAAAACCTATGTAAAGAGATGCAATTTCACTATTTAAACACAGCACAGCACTCATTATAAACGCTGCTATAAAATGAGAACATTATAATGGCCAATAGGCTAATATTGCATAGTAATGTATCATAAACATTAAAAGTCTTTTTTATATATATTTTATTGATTTTTTACAGAAAGGAAGAGAGAGATAGAGAGTTAGAAACATCGATGAGAGAGAAACATCAATCAGCTGCCTCCTGCACACCTCCTACTGGGGATGTGCCTGCAACCAAGGTACATGCCCTTGACCGGAATCGAACCTGGGACCTTTCAGTCCGCAGGCCGACGCTCTCTCCACTGAGCCAAACCGGTTAGAGCAACATTAAAAGTCTTAACATACAGAAATGAATTATTAGTTGTGGAAATTGTAATAATTATAATAATTTCTAAGGCCACTATCTGAAAAAGTCATATATCTAAACTGGGTTGCTTACCCAAACTGCAAAAGACCTGCATAAATTGCAAAGAAAAGACTAACTTTTCAGCGTTTATACTATAACAATCACATGAACAATTTCTCAAAAATTATAAATTGGAATCACTGTTATATCAAAAGCTGCCAAAAAATGACTTTCCTTCCTCTATTTTTGACAAGCGTACTTGATATAAGTACCCAGTACTATTATGTCCACTTAGCAAATTTAGGTAATGAAAACTGATACAATCTTTCATTAACAGAAATATCAGTGTGTCCCAAAGGACAAGAAAAACTTAAAGTTAAAAGGAAACAAGAAAGTATAAAATGACCAAACCAAGGTGAACCAAGAAGCACTAAAACAGTCATCTGGGATAGGAATGTGATTGGGGCAGAATCATCAAAAAGCAAAGAGAAAGGGAAGAGATGATGTGAAGACAAGCACATGGCGGCCAGGCTACCGGAGCCCCTGGTCCTGGGGCCAGAGCAAGCGTGTTTTTGGAGAACCCACTTCAGCACATCCTGTTTTAAAGGTTCACGAGCCAGACATTAGGTGCTGGAGGGCAATGGTTTCTATTTGGGGACCATGAATGAGTGCATGATGGATTGAAGGAGAAACAAATTGATTTGATTAAGTTTACAGAGGTGGGAGGAAAAGACTACAGGAAGATGAGGAGGGGACCAGGGGGAGGTAGGGAAGTGAATGGTAGAGCTAAGCAGGCTGATAACAGAGACAGAAGTTCTGCACCACAGGGGATAAGAAGCAAAGGAAGAAAAGCAGGCCGGTGAGCCTGGGAATAGCTGGTAATGATCCTATTGCACAAGAGGTGGCACAAGCAGGGCCTTGGAAAAAAGAAAGAAGAAGAAAAGAAAAAGCCCATCTGCCCCCGCCTCAATTTCTATGAGATCAGACTTCGAAGTCACAACACAAAGTTGAGAGTGGCAACTGCAGGTCTTCTGTTACAGACTCTTGCTATGAGTTGTGCACAGCATTTTGATGTTCTGGGAATGCATATGGGTTTGATGCAGTGTGACAACTAAAGTAAAGCCCAGGAAAGGGGACGCGAGTTTATAAAAAATTATTTAAAGATATGTGTGCATGCATGTGTGGGTGTGTATCTACTGAGACCCAATGTCACATCGCCCGCGAAGTGTGGGTTGCAAAGGGGGATAGGGTCTGAAGACACGGCCCTGAGTTCAGCACAGCACGGCTGGAGGAGGCCAGGGGCAGGCCTCCATCTCTGAAGACGGCCAGGGAGTAGGCGTGTGCACGTGTGTACGTGTGTGTGTGTGTGTGTGTGTGTGTGTGTGTGTGTGTGTGTAACAGAGATAGCACACCTGGCCAGGCAGTTGTGTAATCTGATACCACAGGGGGAAAATTTCTTCCCGATCTCAGCTGGTGATCAGATTCTGCCCTGAAGCACAGGCTTAAGTGTCCTTGGAACTTTTATCCAGAAGAAAGACAAAAACACTAAGGAGTCCTTCTTCAACACCAGCCAGGGGTCGGGGAAAATGGAAGAAGTTCAGAAAAGCCACGTGGTGCCGTGTCTTTGGTCACTGAGTGTGACCTTTGCCGCAATGGAAGACTGGTCGGAAGCAAGGCTATTGCTCAACAACCCTGATCTCATGGAATTTTATTTCCAATAAAACTAATTGTTAAAATATAACAGCACACTTTTTAAAAATTTTTGGTAAGGCTTGCCACATAAATAAAGAACAGGGAGAAGTCCTTTATCAGTTCACACATCACAATGCAGGTTTTAGAAAATATGGTAACTTCTGCTGGGCAGGGAGGGGCTCCCACACAACTGCATGGACACTTGTTATTCCACTCCTATTTACAATTCAATAGCTCACTAATAAATTTTCTCAGCCCAGCCGGCATAGCTCAGGGTTGAGTATCGACCTATGAACCAGGAGGTCACGGTTCAATTCCTGGTCAGGGCACATGTCCGACTGTGGACTCAATTCCAGTGTGAGGTGTACAGGAGACAGCTGATCAATGATTCTCTCTCATCATTGATGTTTCTATCTCTCTCTCCCTCTCCCTTCCCTCTCCCTTCCTCTCTTAAGTCAATAAAAATATTAAAAATAATAATAATAAACAAATACGTAAATAAATTTTCTCCTAGGCAGGTCAATGTTGAAGCAACTTCAAGTGAAAATAGTGACTGATAGCCCTAACAGAGTCATCAAGGTTCAGATTTTGTTCGGAGGCCGGTTGCTAGAACTAAATGGGGACAGTCTCAAAATTAGATTGTGATATACTAATTGTCAGGAACCCTAAGTCCCGTCAGTGCTAAGCCCCCATGTTCCCTGAACTGTCAGCTTCCCATTGCATCTGGTAAGGCAAGGAGGAGGAGAGAGGAAGTGGAAGGGGAAGGAAATGGCCTCTCTATCAACAAGTCTTGGCAGTGGAGATGCTGGGCAAGGACAGTAACAGTGGGAGGAAACTTGACAACAGCGCATTGTCCAAGGATGAGGTGTATGTGCTGAGTGTTCACAGAAGGCACACCCTTAGTGGCCACCCCCACCTTGGCAGCTTGATAAACGTGCGTTTTCACTGGGAATACACAGACCTATGCTTTGCTGTTCCCTTAGGTGGCTTAGATCAGCATTCCTGTAACAACCCCCAACTTGCACACAACCCCTATTGGACCCTATCTGTGAAGGGCAAGGGCAACCTTGGGCCCCTGAGAAGACAGAAAGGCCTAGAATAGAGCAGCACGGGGACCCCACCTGCAGCCAAGATGACATCAAGGCCAGTAGGTCTGGCAGGCAGCAGCAGCGTGGGTGTGGAAAAAGACAGCCTGTAGCAGATGGGAAACCTGGCAGATGTCAGTTTGGGGGGAACTGTAAAAGAACGCTTGCAGGGATCTGGCTGGGATCAGGAAGTTAAAACTTCACATATCTTGATACCCCTAATCCCCGCTCTATGTCAACAACAATCAGAGTAAAGAGAAAATGAGCCATTTGGGCTTGTATGGAAGGTCCAAGTATATCTGCTTCTATCTAAAAATACCTGACTTTTCCCAATTGGCCCATTTCACACCTATCAGATTGCTCATAACGTCATTACACTCTCCCAACAGTCTCCTCTTTAAGCAAATAGCACTGAGTTGTCTACTATAAACAGAAATGTTGAGGCTGTCATACCACCCATAAGACATGACTTTGAGTTGTGTTTCTGGTACTGTGGTGCACTCGTCATTCTCACTGGTTTAGGCCTCCAGGGCAAGACACTGGGAGTGAAATAAGAGGTCTGAAGAGGTCATCAT
Source organism: Eptesicus fuscus (assembly GCF_027574615.1). Classification (NCBI taxonomy): domain Eukaryota; kingdom Metazoa; phylum Chordata; class Mammalia; order Chiroptera; family Vespertilionidae; genus Eptesicus; species Eptesicus fuscus. Next base: position 84,484,638 of record NC_072479.1, read on the forward strand.
CATAGATAAGGGTAGACAAGAACATGGGATTTGAAGAATGTTGAAAAGAGCTGACCCACATGAAAAGCCATCACAGACTTGGAAAGGCCATTGCGGATATCACAGAAGGCTCAGAAAGCTGTGCTGCTCTCACAAGTTATCTCTAGCAACCAGCTAGCAGAGGAATGAGGTAGGGGAACAACTGGTACTCCCACACAGTGGTGACAGGCCGCTGGTTCCCAGAGTATCCCAGCGAGCAACGCTAAGACTACACATGGCTGCAACAAACAGCCATCAGCTCTCTCTCCCTCATCCAGGAGGGGTCTTGAGCCAAGCCAAGAAGAAAGGATGAATAAGGGATGAAGTTCATTCGTTTCGGGCTGTCCGTGCTTCTCCTTGAAGATCCGGCCTAAAGGTTCTCAAGACTTTTCCCCAGCTCTCTATGTTCCTCTCTGGAAGGTGGGCAATCAAGTGGTAAAGAATGAGTGGCTGCTGTGGGTGCACATTCTTCAGTGCTTAAGTCTCATGAGAACACCTCAGAGCTGGGGGTGGCTGTGTGGTCGGTCGGTCAGCCCTGCCATGCGGTCCAGACAAGGCAACAATAATGAGGTGTCTACCTTTCTTCCTTCCTCTACTTCCCAGGGGCATTTGCTCAGGATGTCAACTATGTGAGGTCTTTATTTTACGTTTTCTTATGGATCACAGAGCCTAGCACCCACTGAGCCCATAGTAGAAGCGGAATGAATTCATGTTGATTTAAAACTTCTATTCAACTAACATACACCGGCCATTCTTGGTGCCAGGCACTGTGCTGGATACTGGAAATATAAAAACGAACCCATCAGATCCCTGCTCTCAGTGGACTTTCACTCTAGTTAGAGGATGAGAAACAATTAAAATATACCAGGATCATTGCAAATAACAAAGGCATGTTCAACACTGTGCCTGTCAGCAACAAGGAAGGCTTCAGATGACAAATTGGCTACAGGGCAGAGAAGGGATCAGGGGAAGATTCCAGGAATAAAAGTTCATAATGTGATCTGGGAAAAGAAAGAGAGGTTGGAGATGATTCTAGAAAGGCAGACTGTACAGGGTCTCGCATGCCACGATAACGAGTGGGTTTTACCCTGAACTGCACTGTCAGAAAGAAACGAGCGTGACAAAGTTTTATTTGCAAAGAATCATGCTGGGTTGGGTTGGAAGGTGCATGAGTGGAGGTCAGACGATCAGATGGGAGGCAGCCAAAGAGTCCGGGGCCAGAAGGGAGACAGTGCTAGTCAGGATGGAGAAGAAAGAACAGGGTAAAAGATACTGGGTGCGGACCACCGCACTGGGCTGCCTTGCAAGTACATCTGCCTTCCAGAAGCTTACAACCCAGTAGCTTAAAGAGCAATGGTGGCACTGACCAGTTTGGCTCAGTGAATAGAGCATTGGCCTGCGGACTGAAGGGTCTCAGGTTCTATCCAGTCAAAGGCCCATGCCTGGGTTGCAGACTCGATCCCCAGTAGGGAGCGTACAGGAGGCAGCCGATCGATGATTCTCTCTCATCATTTATGTTTCTATCTCTCTCTCCCTTTCCATCTCTCTCTGAAATCAATAAAAATATATTCATTTTTTTTTAAAAAAGAAGCAGCAATGGTGGATGAGTCTGTTAGTATGCCATGGACAGAGAAGGGTCATCACTCCCTCCTCAGTCCTGGATGGCTTTTGTGGCAGTGCTGGCTTTAAGCTGGCCTTTGAAGAATGACAGAGAGGTGATTTGGCAGAACTACTCATTTACGCTCCTTCTTTTGGCTATTCTCCCCTGTGATTCATGTCCTGAACCATTTTATTTAGCTCTATCTTTATGGTATAAGATTCTTAGATGGATTATTTTAACAGAAACCTCCAGCAGAAATAGCTGCCATCGTCTCTCACATGAATCCTGCTCATCGGCACCTCCTGACAGTATCTGACCTAGGTGGGACGAAATAAATAAATAAATAAAGACAATAACAATAAGGCTTTGCCAGGCTGGCGAGCTGATCCAGTCAGAGGATTATGAGAGACACCTGTTTTTTCCACACAGCAGCTGCAAACACAGTAGAAGCATGGCATCCTGGAATCAAGAGAGAGTTCTCATTAAAATCCAAGAGCAGCAGAAACTGGTATGAACCAATTTTCAGTGATGTCACCTGAATGTGAAAAGAAGTTCAAGTTAGAGTAGACACATAATAGGAACCCCGCTTTGCTAAACTTGGGAACCTGAATGTTACTTTGCTTATGGGGAGGTGATTATCTATTGGTCCAAATATTCTTAACCTTTTGCACTCGGATGTCGAGTATGATTCGACACGGTTAGCATTAGAATAAAGGAATCGAGAAAAAAGCAAGCGAGTGCAAAGGGTTAATCCTTAAAGCATCTATTATATACTTAGGGCACTATCATAAACATACTGAAGGTTTCTGAAGTTTGGCTGATTTATGCCCTTGTGGCTGACCAAACACCTCTTCATTTAAGCCAGCTTACAAAACAAACCAGCATATAGCCCAATGTAAAATGCGGATACTCCTACAGGAGCAAATAAACATTTAAATTATCTTTTCAGTTCATTGGCCACTGCAGAAATACACACGCATAAGCTACCAACCTGTAAACACCACGGGCAAGCCATTTCGTAGCTGCAATATGTCCACACCGCCTTCCCAGACCAGACCAGGGAGATGCTCTTAGAAACAGCTTGCTAACAGCCTCTCACATTGCTACTTAACAATCCATTTATAGCCCATCAAAAAGCCAACCCTCCAAGGAGATATATTTTATACCTGTATGTAAGGGTTCTTCGCCACAAAGCTGGGTTTTGTAGTATCTTTCACTCTGGAGGCCAGAAATCAGATTATAGCATAATTTCTGTGACTTACGATCCCATAAGCATGCCATATATGGGCATATATGCAAACAGTCACAAGAACAAACCCTTGGAATAAAAGCAGAATGATGCCCAAGAAAGCACATGCCATGAAATAGAGTCCTGACTAGAACTAAAAATAGCACATAAAGGCATGGTGTCAGCCTCCCTCTCGCTGTTCTCCCTGGAACATGCTCATTCTAACCCCAGTGTTGATTCTTAAGCTTCAGCCTTCAATGACTACCTAGGAACCTTCCCGAAGCCAAAGAAGCTCCTCTCGAGGTTTTGGCGTGTGGAGCAGTCTTTCAATGCACTTCACTTATGAGGCCATTGATGCACACGAAGGCAGGCAAAGAGTGAACCTGAAATTGTGAATTTTCCCCCCAAAGTCTAATATGCGTGCCCTGGGGACACCAGGACCAGCACAGAGATGGCCTTTCTGGCAAACAGTCCACCAGAAACCCCTGAAGTGCTACGCATGGTCAATGGCCCAATGTGCAGCCAGCGGGACTCACTCTCGCCCTACCCTGCCTGGAGAAGGATGCAGCCAGAACTTCCCCAAGTGGCAGAATCTTGTCAACACAGGCCCCACTTGGAGTCCCAAAAGGATCCATCCGAGAAGAAAACCCTAAGAATGCAGGATCCCACCAGAACCACGGGCACCAATCTGGGGGCCACGGGGCCGTGAAGTGAATTCTTCCCAATAACCCGTTGGGCACTTAGCCCAGCAGTCCACCAACACGAGCATCGAGGCCGAGCGACTGGATTTCCCCTGGGCTCCACAGGTCATCCTAAAATGGATCCAAATGAGAAACAGGATGCGATGTGACCTCACTTTCACCTATGACCTAGATAGACACGAACCAAGAGGCAAGAGGACTCCATGTCATCCACCCACAGCTGAAATGGAAATGTGCACAGAGCCATCTTTCCCCTACATCGGACTGCTCCACGCCATGGCTAACCACAAAAGCACACCGGCCTTCCCCCTCCCTTAGAGGCTCCATTTGGCCATTTTACCAAAATGTTCAAGACAGACAAATTCTCAGATGAGCCGGCTAACGTGAACAGTGGCGGTGCCCTCCGGGGTCACTCCTCTCCCCGCTCTGCTGGAAGAACAGGCCTTCTAGGGGGGCCCCGCATGGCTCTGGGCCTTTCTGCCTTGTTGTGGTTTTAAGGTTCTTTTCCCTCTGAGGCCTTAGCCCGGATACCTCCAAGTGCAGCACACTGCCCTGCACCCAGAAAACAATGAATAAATGCCCTGTCACTGCTGCCAGTGCCTCATTGTTCGTTTTCTAGGGTAGGTCGCTTAGGAAAGCCACGGTGCCAGTATGGGTGCCAGTATGGGTGCCAGTATGGGTGGGAGCATGGGAGACAGGGACACTAATGGGTGCCCTACTTGAGATGTAACCGAACACTGGGTGCCTTTGCCCATCGCCCTGCCCGTCTGGGTGAAAGGGAGATACCTTTACAGCATGCTGAGAACGATTAGAGGATCATCACTCCCGCCTTCCTGTGCTCGCCAACATTCCCCCTGGATGCCATCGTGTGCAAGCGCTGTGTCTGACCTACAGCTGACTTCTGCCGGCAGGGCAGTGCACCCTCGCGTCGGAGTCACGTCCTGCCACCAGCACGGGGCCTCACAGGCGCAGAAAAGCAGACTGCAAACCCCAGAAGGTGAGCCTTGGTTCCTCCGGTTCTTGGAGGGTAAGGGGCTCCTAACTTTTCCAACCGGAATGGTCTCTATTCTCACCCGAGAGTCTCCGAGTCAGCAGACTAAGGGAAGCACCACATGGCACAGCGTCAAGCAAGGAGCTGGCAGCTTTCCAGGGGATCGGAGATGTAGGCAGCCAAACCGGGTCATTCAGGTCTCCATGTTGCGGAGAAGAGGAGACTTGGCCAGCCTTAGGGAATCTACATTACTCAGGCTTCACGCCCAAAATGACAGCTCTCCCACCTGCCTCGCCTCACTTCGAATATAGATCGGATCAAAAGGCGCAAAGGGAGAGCGACTCCTGGCCCACGGCCCCCACCCATCACTGGCCATGACTGTCAGGACGTGTGAGTCAGGAGAGGCCCGAGTGTCAACACTGCAAGGCACCAGTCAAGTGAACTCATGACATGGATTTTTGAACTCTCTCAGATCTCAAGTCAAAAGAAGGACACATCCACTACAAAACACACACCGTGGCTCCGGTCCTTAAAATTTTCCATTTCCCAAAACCAGGGGTGCCAACTCTGCGGCAGGAAGTTGGGCAGGAGCACACAAAGAGGCCCAAAGAAAAGGCAACTCACTTCTGTCCCTGTGGGTGCCCGGCCTGGGATCACAAATCTACACACAGAAACACGCAGCTGGTCCATGTGGCTGAGCGGAGACACACTGCCGTCTGGTTTGCTCTGGCAGGAGTCTGACTGGACGGTCAAGGGCAGTCTGGGGAAGGGTAGTCTGACAAATGGTCTAGAAGCAGCCATGAATAAGGAAGGAACTAATGTGGAGAAGTTCTCTTCCTTTGTCTGAACTCTTCAAAGCAGTCCAGAAAAGAGCTTAGCAAACTCCCTTTCCCGTTTTTGTAAAATCTGTATTACATTTCTTTGTGCTCACTCCAGTGGGGATCTATGGATCCGGGTATTCCACATTGGGCTGGAATAATACTAATTCTAAGTTGTCTCTTGACCTGGGTTCTTCATTAGCGTCCCGGCACTGTTCCCAACCACACCCACAGCAAGGCGGCCACCTGAGCCCTCCCCCTCTCTGGGGCCACAATGGCCACACCTAGACCCACACTCCCACTGGGGGGACAAGGTGGCGTGCTAGGGAAACGGGCAACTTCTGAGACAAACAGGGGTTTGTCTTTGGGGTTGGATTTTTTTAGTTGCAAGGCTGATTTCTATCTGTAGCGCATTTCTTCCAGGAAATACTTTACAGTCAGCATCTAATCTCTGGTTTCTACTTCCTCGCGTACAGGGGATGTGAGTGAAGCAGGATTACTGACCTCGTTCTACAGATCCGTCTTCAGAAAGACAGGGTTACACAGCCCATCCAAACCCACTGGAGGAGGTACAAGGTGGCCGAGAAGAAATCACAAACGTTCTCTGTGTTTTCCAGGTGGAGGGCGGAGGAGCACACCTCACAAGTTCCTCCTTCTCCTCCACGCCTGCTTTCATGGGGTCAGCGGAAGGAAGAGGCAGCTAACATTCTCTCCTCACAAAGGGTCATTTTCCAGTCTTCTCGTTTAACGTGTACATACACAGGAAAACTCAGGAATGCGTTTTAAATCCCCAGATACTTCAAAACAGATACTTCAGTCTCTTAACATCTACTAAAAATGAAGGATCCCCGCATGTCCCAAAGTAACAAATTTGGCTTTTTCCAACGCTTCCGTATAAACTTCCACTAAGAGCCATCTATTCCCCGCTCTTAAAATTGGAAATTCACCGCCCCACAGCAAACAGTGTCTGTTCTGTGGTCAGACAGACATGGGACCGCCTGTTAAACAAAAGCAGACTGAAGAATGGATGCTCCCTTTCAAGACTCGCCCGAGTCACAAATAATAAGCAACTGTGCGAACAAGCAGATCCCTGAATAGGTTCGAATGCTTGAGTGCTGAGTAATAACGCCAGTTAGAGTCACTGTACAGTACTTCCAGGCTTAGGTTTTTTTTCCTTTTCTTTCATCTCTGGAAACTTATTCAGACCCATACTAGCTATGCCCTCAAAACTTTACTGTAAGATGCAAAAGGCATTTATTATCCTGTAATTGCAGTTGGCTTGTCTCTCCTGCTGTTGAGGCGAGTATTCAATTAAAGTGAGAATAAGAGCTTTTCTGAGCACTGACTGAGTGACCCCAGCCCTGTGAGAAACGCAATGGGGTAGTGACAGGCGCACTTGCTGGGAGTCAGCCAACATGAGAGGCCTAGATTTTAGTTCAGGAAGGGCCATGAACTAGCCATGTGAACTTGGAACAAGACGGTTAACATCTCTGGCCTCCGTATTCTCAGCTGTATAACGTGGAGGATTACAAAGAGGAAGGACTCTTTTTTTTTTTTTTTTTTAGCATTGTAAGGCATTGGACTAGAGAATTTACATATGCCAACAGCCCCTAAGAGACAGGTCTTCTTCTTAGCACTTCAGATGAGGTACAAGGTTCAAGAGGAAGATGAACAAGTTCAAGAACCAGCATTCACTCTCAGTTCTGTCTACTCCAGTGTCTGTGTTCTTCCCCTAGAAGCTCTCACAGTATGGCAATGACGGGACGCCTCTTCTCAGCAACTTACAATCCCCTTGAGGGAAATCACCTTCACAGTTAAGAACTAAAGAACAACATCAAATAGAACAAAATAAGAATCAGAATCTTACATCACTGAGCACCCACCACGCTCGCACCAGCAGGGCGACACATCCTTTTCAGGTCGTTCAGGAAATGAGATCGTTTTCCGTATGTCTGACTCCCACACACCGAGGGAAAATACCCCCGAGGAGAACAAGGTCTGGTGAGCGTGCAGATCCATCGGATAGCTCTTTCCTGGCTTCACTGGGGAGTCAAGTACTTTTCAGGGGTCTTTCGTCCACATGACGGGAATGTAGCCTTGAGAAACGTAACCTTATCTTATGCCAACCGTTTTTGTTGGAGAGCTTTGCAAAGTGCATTACAGTATTTCCTCGCTTCCCAAATCTCACAATTTAAAGTTTGTCTTTAACTGGGATGTCATAATTAATGATCATAAAGATCATCAGTCGTGGTGTGGTGCCTCGCAGAGGGGTTTAACTCGCGCTACATGCGGCATCGCAATGAAGCTATGCTTCCTGAGTTCTTGTCGCTTTCTATCAATGTTCCTCTGCCACACTGTTAGAGGGACGTGGCCCGAGGACTCTGGCTCAGGCACAAGGAACAATGGGACCTCAGGCAGGCGATTTAAAAGCCAGGATGTGGGCAAAGTGGGGGGAAAAGGGGATGGAGAGAGACGCTGCTTAGGGTGATGGGTGCACGAGGCAGTGTGCAGATGATGCTTTGCTGAGCTGTACACTTGAAACCTGTATGGTTTTTCGAACCAATGTCACCCCTATAAATTCCATTTTAAATAAATAACATAAAAGCCACGGGACTCAGTTTCCTCATCTGTTACATGAGAAATTTGGGTTATGCTTTCTTAATCCACTCTTATTACCTCCACCACACATCTCTCTCTGCTTCCTTCTCTATATCTGCTCTGAAAACATACTTCATTGCAGCTGTGCACTATAGAGATCTGTGAAGTAAAAGCCAGAAAATTCTCTCTTCATTCAAGTAAATTAAAACGAGGCCAGTATGGTCACACTATCAGGTGAATGGAAAAGAAAAAAGATCATTCCTTTGATAGTGGGGGCAATCAGGCAACATGTGAATAGACTTCAAATAGATCCTAGAAATCAGTTTTAAAGCTGTACATGAAAGATAGTTAAAACACCACCAACAACTTTGTGTTCATGGATTGTTTACAGAGTTTTAAAGGAAAAAGAAACGTTGTGGAAGGAGAAGAGTCTGACCAGGAAGTGGCACAGGTAAGGTGTGTAGCCCCGAGGCTGGACAGGATGAGGACAGCGTCAGCCTGTCACCCACTGAACGAAGGAGTTCTTGGGCACTGGGGGGAGGAAGAGAGAGGCAGAGAGGAAAAGGAAAGTTTTCTCAGAAAAACATGAAGGGCCCAAAAGGAAGCCCACTGAAAGACAAAATATGCCTAGAGAACATCAGATTAGTATAAAAATGGAAGATCCAAACATTCGTCCCAAGGTAGGTGGCCCGGGGTGACCAGCTGGCCATCCCTTCTATGAGAGCGATGGCTAGAACAACCCGCCTTCAGAGACCAGAGAGGGAATGAGAGTCAGGACTTCAGGAAACATCTCCCCGCAGCTCTATTCCTGCCTCTCCGCTTGGCTGATGTGAAGCCCCACCAGCGCCCCTTCACTCTTAGTTTCCTCATTTTCTTCATACAAACGGCCGTACTTCAGACCAGTGTCATGGAAAATGCTTTGGAATTTGCAATCCCATGATGGAGAATCTAGCCCTGCGGTTGCCAGGTACAGCCTGTGAGAGATCTCAGGCCAATCCGTCGCTTAACTGCCCTGGGCTTTAGATTCCTCATTTGTACAATGGGAAGAAAAAATGCGTCCCTCAGAGAGCTGTTAAAAGTAAATGAGATAATATAATAAAACACTTAACGAAAGGACCATTCACTAAATGATGGGGGTGATGATGATGATGATGATGATGATGATGATGATGGAGGAGGAGGAAGAGGAGGAACAGTAGAAACCACTAAAACGGTACACAAACACCTTTAATTGCCTATAATTGATAAAGCTCCAAAAACGCAAGAGTTCTACATTTCCCTTCAGCCTGGTCCATAGGATGAGAGAGCTGAAACGCTCATCTGGAAGTCCACACCTAACAAACACAGGCTAACGCCTTCCTGAGTCAGCACCCCCTTCCCTGCCCACACTCCGAAAATTCCACATCGTTTAGACAGAGACCGGGCTGAACTGTCTATTTTCACAATCTAGGAAGGGTTATCAAGCACATAATACACCTGACATTGAAGAAACTGTGTGAAACACACAGTAGCACTGGTTTCTCACCAATGATGACACAAGCAAGTCGCTTTGGCCTATGCACTGAGGTTCACCCTGAGATGCCCCAGTAGGCAACATGATCTTAGTTTGGCTGCTATATGTTCAAAAATCAATAAAACTGTGTTCGTTTGGTGACAGGCTATCATTCTAACTCCTCGCCAATTTAGCCCGGTGTTTTTCTCTCCGAATACTAGGTTTGGCAGTGAACCCTCGTTAAGCTGGGCCCCTTTTGGCGTGGGAACCCTGAGTACTCTCACACTCATTCTATTCAACAAACACACACAGAGATTGGATTCTTACACACATCTCACAACAACTACAGCAGCGAAGGACTCTGCCAGAAAACAAACTCCACTGTTCTTTCTGAAGTAGCATTCACAGAAAAAAAATATGTCATCTGTACACCCCGCCCCCTAGGGGGCTTCATTCGACACGGATTCACTCAGCTGGGAGATCCACACCCAAGAGCCGCTTTGGAAAATCGGTAATAAAATGCAACTTCTCTTCAAGTGAGTCTGAGTCCCAACAACCCCCTTGCTCCCTTGCCCCCGACCTTCCTCAGTGTAAATACAGCTCAACTCAGATTTACAGACTTCGGTTTATTGCTCTCTCTCCTGGTGCCCCCTTTTGGGGTATTTTTTTACCCTTGACTTGCCTGTGCGAAGGAGGTGAGCTACTTCCTTAGGACCAGCTGCCATGTTTTTATTTACCTGATACTGTTTGAAACAGGGAGCTCACCACACATAAATTGAGGTGCAAGTTTGGCTGCCCCTGGATAAAAGCGCCTCTGGTCCACTCAAGGACTCCTCAGTTCTGATAACAGGTCCAGTGCCCTCAGCTCAAAGCAGAAGTACCAGTCCCTCACACGCTGTAAAAAGCAATGTTGCATCCCGCCCGCCCCATCTTTGGGTGTATATCCAAAGATCTCAACACAGGGTCTCAAAGAGATTTGCGCACTCTTGTCCACCACAGCTTCATTCACAACAGCCATGAGCTGGAAGTAAACCAGTGTCCCATCAACAGATGAATGGATAAAGAAAATGTGGCATCTCCACAAAATTTGAATATTGTGCAGCCTTAAAAAAAGGGGGGAGAGGGGGAACCCTGTCTCATGCTATAACACTGATGAGCCTCAAGGATATATGATGCTAAGTGAAATAAAAATAATGTATGATTCCACTCCGATGAAGTATCTAAAGTAGTCAAACTCACAGAAACAGAAAAGAAAAAAGGTGGTGGTTACCAACGGCTGGGAAATGAATGTTTGTTGGGTACAGAATTTCAGTGTTGCAAGATGAAAGAGTTCTAGAGGTCTGTTGCGCAACAATGTGAATATACTTAACACCACTGAACTGTACACTTAAAATGGTTAAGACGGTCAATTTAACGTTATGTGTTTTGTACCATAATAAAAAAAAAAATTATTGCTGCAAATGGTGCATCAATACAAGCCCATCAAGCCGTTCTTCCCTCAGCCCCTACTCCTACTCCTTCCTCTCCTCACATCTAACAATATACCCTCTGGGCCCAATGTTCCCCCCACACACCATCTTCCTTGCCCTCCGCGCCCTCGTACCAGCTGGCTTGTGATTAAAATGGACCAAGCGAGGAAGTGCCAGAGAGAGTGCGACCTACTGTATCGAATTTCCCTGGCCTTTTATAGGGCTGAGAACCAGGAGGCCTGGGTGGCTTCTAAACTTGGCTCGGTCCGCAATCAGCCGAAGCAAACCATTCAGCCCTCTGGACCTCCTCTCTATAAAAACAGGGCGTTGGCCCAGGTGATCTCCAAGGTCTTTCAGCTCTGAAAGTTCCCTGATTCAACTGACAAGGAACTGGGGAAAACAGAGCCTGCGGATGTTGAACCTTCTAAGGTCATTCCTAAGTCCCTTGGCTGTATCTTTGACTCAAGTCCTTTCATTTTGGTCTCTCTGTTGAGACACAAAAACAGTCTTAACATTTTTTAATCAAAATAATAAAGCGTTATTATTATACCAAAATCCCACTGGTGATTCTTTTTGGACAGACACCCAGGGAGTGCTGTAGGTGTCCTATTTAAATATGTCACGCACACTGGTAGGTGAAGGTGTTAAGTCACCCTGAGGTGCACAGGGACAGGCAGAGGGGAGGGCAATGACCGCGTCCCATGCCTCTCTTCAAATCAGCAAACATTGCTGAGAAACATTTCCGTGCCCGGTGCCAAGGTAGGTACTAGGACACCAAGTTAATCACAACTCCGCTCAAGGAGCTCAGAGGCCAACAGGGAAAACCCAGAGAGTCTCCCCGTCAGCAGCAAAATAAAAAGAGATTTCCTCAGCCAAGAAAGCCAACCGGTACAGAGGGCAGGGAAGGGGGGGCGGGGGGGGACCAGAGAAGCTGTATGATTAGGTTTTGTTTTCTGGATCGCCCGCCCCGACTAAAGAGCCGTGCCAAGCCTCCTGGAGGACTGTGTCTACTGGGCCATAACCACTTTCCGCTGCAACTTGGCTGAACTGAAAACTGAACAGGTGACTTGAAGGTGAAGGCTGGTGATGGAAAAGACGGCCTCTTCCTTCCTCCTGTGACCAGCACAGTCAGCCACTCAATCCTTGGGGGGGGGGGGGGGGGGGGGGAAGGAGGAAAAATCATTGCACTTTTCATGTAGTTAGTTGTCACTGTCCTTAGGTTTAAACAACCCCAAGTGGTCAGAAATGTAAGCATTTCCCTTCTCTTGAAGAGAGTGCCACTACACATGCGGGCAGCCCAATGCCGAGAAAGAGCGGGGCTCGGTGATGGTTTAGGTGACCTTGAGCTGGCCAACCTGTCTTCTATGGTAAAACCTGGGTCTGATATTAACTCCCCGAGGTGACGATAGCATGCTGAGAAAGCACAAAAGGAATATAAACGCCAACATCAGGCATTCGTTGGCAACCAGCACCACATAAGCAGTGCTTACAAAGGGGTCACTGACTGACTCAGGAACTTTCACCTTGGAAATTCCACCTCAACGGCACACTTCTCTTTTCTATTACAGCAGACACGGCTCACAAGTAAACAAAGTCCTTCCCTCTGTGTCCGCCGCTGGTCAGGCTGCTCCGTGCTCCATCACCCCAGCTGCTGAGGGACTGCCTACCTGCTGACCAGCTAGCTGCTTGGAAGGCAGGAGAGCAAGTGAGGCAAGTTTCAGCGGGGAGGAGCGAGGGAAATCTCTCCACGTACACAGACCTTCCGTGTCACATGTCTCCAGCACATCTGATTCATCAGTGCATCCTTGAAAGCTTCTGACATCCACTTCGCCACTCCACAGAAAAGTTTTTGTGTACCGGACTCTAGAAGCCGTCCCAGTACTTGCTTGTGGGTTCCCAGCAAACATCTTATTATGCACTGTACCACATCCCAGGGACTAAATGAAACACTGCGCACATCGCCAGAACATTTTCAGATGACCTGGAATAATCCCACGCCTTGATCTCCAGCGCTTGTTATTGGAACATTGTGAATTAAACAAACTCCTCGGAAAAATACACTTCACATACGTGCGCCGAAACAGACACACAGTCTAAGAAACAGACACCCAGTCTAAGAAGTCAGTGAGTCTGCATACTTGTTCCATAAAGAACAATCCAAAATAAAAGAGGTACTTCTGTTACTAGTGAAGAACATTAAATTTATTTTAATTCCATAGAAATACAGTCACGAAAAGAGGCACCTAAAAAGAACTCAGAGGGTAAGCAATGAGGAAAGAAATGATATGCAAACTATGGCCGCAATTTTTATGTCACATTTAAGAACGTGTTAGGTCTGGATTTGTGATCGGTTCTGTTTGTGTGGGTGTGGGATGGGGCCGCTGCACTCTTTTCCCACTAAAATACAGTGAAATGAGCCACTTGGTAGGACTCTTGCCTGCAGCACACGAACATGAGCCCATCAGAATAGTGGGGATAATAGTCTCTTTAGAAGAAGTATCAAGAAAAGTCACAGAAAGAATTTTTTTTTTTCTGTTTCGCCCTAAAACTATTGCCCATCGTTGGCCCAGGTTTTCCCGATGCCAGATTTACTGGCGCTCTAAATACAATTTGCGGGATTTAATATCCTATTATTTAGTTGCCTGTGTTTGTATTATGAAGTGTCAAATAAATTTAGATTATCCGTAAGGTAGGATTTTCCTGAACTTGATGAGGAGTCTAATTTACAGAGCAAAAGAAACTGGTTTCAAAGTATCAAAGTACCCTAACCTCTTTATTCTCACACACCCCTCCATCACAGAAGCACTGCCACCCCCAGATATGTACAAACACAGAAGCCTGAAAGTCCCACTGGGCATTTTTATGAGGCAAAAACAAAGAAACCCAAGCCACCTTTTCAGTTCACATTAGCCCTACTTCAAGTCCATGAAAATCTTTCCTGGTAAGAAACACCAAAATCTGAATGTAAGTAGGAAAACCTAGTAAAGCCAATATGATAAAAACACTGTGTTTCCTCTAAACCGATCCTAATGGAAAAGCAGTGTTCAAACAGGAAAGGTTCTTCTGATTCCCCACAGATAAAGAAAACAGGTTATTTGTTCATTGTTTCTGCACAGCGTCCCCTCAAGGAACACACGCTCAATGGGCCAGACCAAAAACCAAGCAAACTTCAGCAGCTTCAGGCTCCCACAGAGGCAGAAGGCTTTTCCACCTGGGTACGGATGGAACCCTCAAATAAACAAAGTGCACGAGAAATGCAGCCACGGGTTAAACAACTGGGGGAGATGGGCAAAACCGGTCTGACTTTCCGGGGTGGCAAACTTTCCAGCAACTTCTGAGAAGCAACGAACCACAGCACCGCCAGCCTAGATAGATCCGTAGATGGATAGATGCACACACACAACTACCTGTAAGTGTTTGCAGCTATCCACTACCCTTGCATGGACAATACTGCAAAACGTGGCCAGAAAGCCCGGAGATTTCTCCTCTCCCATAGCCTGTCCGCACTGTCAAACAGGGAAGGTCATTCTGCTTCACTGGGAGAACTCCCTCTCTCCCTGCATCACAGGAGTTTTCTACTTTGGGACGGCTCAACTTTCATATGCATCTGAGTAAAAGAACCATTCAGCAACCTTATTCACCTTGGTTTAAAAAAGAAAGAAAAGAAAAGAAAAGAAAAACATTCATTGTGCAATGCCCAGGAAAAGCTGACACCAGGGCTGTCTCTCCGACAAGCGCTTGCAATTACCATCCGAGGGGAGGGGGGTAAATCCTGTCTGATCAGACCCAGGGAGTCCTTCCAAAAAAAAAAAAGAAAGAAAGAAATTATTCCATCCCTAAAAGGGGCTGGAGACAATTTTTTTTTTTTTTTCCTAAGGAGACCACCCTCGGGAACAAAAGTTACATTTCAGTCACATGTTGGGAGCAGGAGTAGGGAGCAGGTTTTTAGTTTTTTGTTGGGTTTTTTTTTTTTTTTAAGCGCACTAATTACGGGGGGGGGGGGTGTTTTACAGTTCGCGACCACTCGGGCTCCTCCTGACCAATTGCGACGGGCATCTCATTGTCAAAAAGCAAGGGGGTGGGTTGGGGGCGACGGAGCCTACCGGGGGGCTCGGCGGCGGGGGAAGGGGAGAGAGGAGCAAGGTTACACGAAAGGGTACAGCAGCAGGCGCCGCGAGCTGCAGCTCCTTCCCCTGCACCCCCCGAATAATTTACTGCGAACAGAGCGACTGCCACGGCCCCCTCGGAAGCGCCCAAGCACCACGGCCCCGGCCGGTGTGCCGCTCCAGGGTTTCGGTCCCGGAGAGGGAGGGGGGAGAAGGTCTTTACCTTAATGCTACACTGAGCAGGAGTCTCAGACATGTCTCACAGCGAGCGAGATCAGGAAGTTCTCAGTTTTTTTTCCACTTTCCTTTCCTCTCCCCAACCCAGAAACGCTGCACGGCCGGCCGGACGCGGTCATTTAAGAAGTTTCTTCCAGCATCTCTCCCCGGCAGCCGCCCCGGGGGGGGGTCCGCGAGCGCGCGGGGCGGGCGGAGCGGCCGGCGGAGTTGGTGCGCGGGGCGGCGGGGGCGTGGGAGCCGGGCCGAGCGCGGCGGCGGGGTCTGCACAGGTCACGGCGCGGCGCGGCGACCCGGGGCGCAGCCCGGCCGGCCTCCCGCTCTCTCCTCCCACCCGCGGCCGGCGCCCCCGCCCCCCGCCTCCCGCCGCTCGCCCTCGCTCGCTCGCTCTCGAATGTTTTCCTTCCTGGAAGAGAGAAACTGAAAGGCAGAACTGAGAAAGCTCTCTGCTCATTGATCTGGAGAGTTTCAGGGCAGAAACTGACGCGGATTCCCAGCACTGAGCTCGGTCTCTTAAAGGAGCCACCAGGAAATAAAAGCTCGGGTTACAGCCCGGCATCGGGGAAATAAAAGCCGGTCGGGGTGGGGGGGGGGGTGGGGGGAGGAGGGGCGCGGGCGGAGGAAACCCGGGGAGCGGGGCCGCGCGGGGCCGGGCTGCGGGCGAGGCGGGCGGCGCTCCCAGCCCACCCACCGCCGCGCGGCCCCGGCGCGGGCGCCCGCCCTTCCCCCGCCGCCGGCCCGGGAGCCGGGCTTCCCGAGGCTGAGCCCAACCATCGCCTCGCCCCAGGAAGACGCGGTTCAGAAACGTTACACGGGGGCCCAGGAAACCACGACACAGGTTTATTAGACGCCTCCCACCTTCCCCAGCTCCGGCTCTTGGATACCTTGACGCGCCCAAGGTGCCCCCCGCCCCCGAGCGCGGGCGCGACGAAAAGGGCTTAGGAAGGGGCATTCCGGTAAGGACGCGGATCCGAGGGAGGAAACAAAACAATAGCCTTTGTTCTGCTTTCGCGGCCGCGGCCTCTTTAAGAGAATCCACCAGGAAATGGGAGCTCGGGTTACAGCCTGCGCACCGGGAACTGGGGGCGAGCGAGCGAGCGAGCGAGCGCCCGAGCGCGGCGGCGCCCCAGACAAAGCCCGCGGCCGCGCTGCAGACGCCCGCGGGCGGCGGCGGGCGGCGGGGAGGGGGCGCTCGCCGCCGAGGTGGGCGCCCCGAAACGGGGAGGCGCCGCGCGCGCGCCCGCCCGCCCCGGGCGCAACGGCCGCCGCAGGCGCTTCCCCCCACGGAGCACGCGTCCTGCGGAAGGGAAGGCTGCTGGGCAGTTATCAGAGGCAGTTGGGTTCCTTTTCCTGACCTCCCTTCCTCCCCGTTTCGAAATGCTCTGTCCATTTAAAGAAATAGCGGTCGCTACCAACCGACACAGGTGACCCGACTGCCAAGTGGACGGGGACGTGTTCCTGGAGATAAGAGCCCTCCCCGGGACCACGGCTCCGAAGCCGTCCTCGGCCGCGGACGGACTCCGCGATCCTGCCCGGGGAGCGAGACGAGATGGGAGAAAACAATCGGGGGGGCGGGGGGTGGTAGCCTAGCGTACAGGTGGTCTGCGTGTTATTTTTATTAGTCATGGGCTCCCGAAACGCTCTTGACTATCCACCTAAAGAAGAATGAGGACATTATAATGATGTTTCAGTTCTAAGCCCTGCTAAGGCATACATACATACATAGGGGTTTAATGTGTGGATGCGGGTGTTATGTTACAACTATAAAGACACGGGTGGATGGATGGATGGATGGATGGATGGATGGATGGATGGATGGATGGAGTGTGTGTGTACGTAGAGACCAGAGCAGATTTCCCAAGGTTCTCCCCACCGTACCTGCTGCCCTTCACTTCTCCAAAAG
This sequence comes from Eptesicus fuscus, assembly GCF_027574615.1. Taxonomy (NCBI): domain Eukaryota; kingdom Metazoa; phylum Chordata; class Mammalia; order Chiroptera; family Vespertilionidae; genus Eptesicus; species Eptesicus fuscus. The sequence continues at coordinate 84,501,796 of NC_072479.1, forward strand.
TTCAGACTTCTTCAAACACGCTCATCAGAACTCTCTGAACCAGAATTTATTCAAGGGGTCGGGTTGGAAAATAGTCCTGTTCCTGGGAAGGTGGGAACAATGGGTGTTTGTCAGCCCCCAGGGACCTCAGCAGTTGGTGTCACCTGGTAGACCTGTCCTCCCCAAAGAGAGCTCGGGTCCTCCTCACCAATTCCTCTTGGATCACCGGCTGCCTCCCCACCCCAACAGTTACCTGTCTATATCATCAGCCTTTGACCCATGGACTGGTGTTGCAGATTACTGGTTCTGATGCCCCCCCCCCCCCCCCCCATGGCTGGATTAAATCCTATAAACCTCGGCTTCCTTTTCCTTATCAATGTGGTAGTTGGCACCTGGCTCTCAGCTTCTATCAAATAGGGGTGGGGGATAGTACCCACCTCCTAAGATTCTTGGATTAAATGAGCAAATGCATGCAAAGTGCTCAATTACCTGAGTGTGGGTGACATATCACATGTGCGCAATTAATGTTAGCTTTAATTTTTTAACCTCAGGACTGACACAACTCTCAACTTCCCTTTCTATCTCCTCATCTTCTCCAAAGTGACTCACTCCAGTAGTAGTCTGAATTAGAATGTATGTAGTTCCAAAGCAAAATACATAGTACCGGCTGTGGCAAACACTGCTTTAGACTAGGAATGGACAATTTCTTTTGGAGAAAGGGCCGACAATAAATACTTTAGGCTTTGTGCACAGAATAGATACTTATATAAGTAGACATCAAGTAGATACTTATATAACAAGAGAGAAACAAATATCCATAATTTATAATTGATAAAAAATGGAAGATGTAATAGTAATAACAATTGCAATGCAGGTCTAATGGTAAGAGGAATGGAACTTTTTTTTTTTTGAGGGGGGATAGTTAACGCCCAATTAATTCAAAGTGTTCTCTATCATCAAAACTGAAATATTTATCTGTTAATGCTGATCTGTAAGGAGAGATTATGTATTTCGTTTTTGGAAATATCTTTCCACTCAAATTGGTACTGTCAAATATATCAATCCATGGACATACGATTTTCTTGAGCATATTTATGGCTTAGAAACTGACAATTAGAATTCTGTAAATTCTCTTAGATTTCCCCTTTAGCATACCATTACATTGCAGATTAATCACTTCCAACTGAAGGTTAGGTGGAAGCACCTCAGTTGCCGCTTCATGGATTTGAAATATGGAAATTTCCTTTTTACTGACATCAAAATCCATAAGTGACTGCTGGAACGGTAGTTTGAGTTGAGAAAAAAATTTCAAATTTGTGTTGGAATGGAAATCTTGTTTTAACTTTTGACAGCATGGGAAGTGTATAAAGCAGATTGATATTATTTGTGCTTCAAACAATGTTAGTTGCATCAAAATGATTTAACTGCAGTATATGCTTCACACGTAGCTCTATTTTGCCTTGTAGTTTTAGGTTGAGTTCATGAAAACCATGATCAAGTCTGTAGTAAAAGCTAATTTCCAAAGCCACCCAGTGTTCGGTAATAGTGGTTGAGGGAAGTTCTTTTCATTCATTCATTCCTATCACTTGTTTCTCTATGCCTTGTTTCTGGATTTCTTTGGAATAAATTGGGTGTCTTTTTAATATTTCATTTGAATTCCTAGATTGTCTTTCTAGCTCTTTTTCTCTGTATTAAATGTAGTGGTTGATCTCAAAATTATAATTTGACTCTTTAATGATTACAGTCTATCTTCAAATAATATTATCTATTTTATGACTATGCAAGAGGCCCAGTGCACTGGTGGGGTCCCTCTGCCTGACTTGCAGGGTTCAGGCCAAAACTGGCTCTCCAACACACACCCTCCCCCGGATTTCGAGAGGGTGCAGGCCAGGCTGAGGAACCCCACCAGTGCAGGATCAGGGCTGTAGAGGGACTGCAAGAGGGCTTCAGGGCATGTCTGGCTCTTCTGGCCCAGGCCCAATCGGCGCGGACCCCAGCAGCAAGCTAACCTACTGGTTGGAGTGTCTGCCCCCTGGTGGCCAGTATGCATCATAGTGACTGGTCAAATGGTTGGACACTTAGCATATTAGGCTTTTATTGTATAGGATAAAAAGTTTACAGCAGCATGCTTTAATTGACTGTTGAAACAGTAGTTTGAGTTGAGAAAAAATAAATTAATTGCCCCTCTCCCATTCTTTATATTGTCTTACTAGAGGCCCATTGCAGGAAGAGTCCTGCAATAGGGCTTCCTTCCCTTCTCCTCCCTCCCCATCCCGCCTGCTTCCCTCCCTTCTCCGCAGCCCCGCCTGCTTTCCTCCCTTCTCCTCCCCCCTGCCCTACCTGCTTCCCTCCCTTCTCCTCCCTCCCCACCCTGCCTGCTTCCCTCCCTTCTCCTCCCTCCCCACCCTGCCTGCTTCCCTCCCTTCTCCTCCCTCCCCACCCTGCCTGCTTCCCTCCCTTCTCCTCCCCCCCACCCTGCCTGCTTCCCTCCCTTCTCCGCAGCCCCGCCTGCTTTCCTCCCTTCTCCTCCCTCCCCACCCTGCCTGCTTCCCTCCCTTCTCCTCCCTCCCCACCCTGCCTGCTTCCCTCCCTTCTCCCTGGCCTCGCCTGCTTCCCTCCCTTCTCCCCCAGCATGCCTGCTTCCCTCCCTTCTCCGCAGCCCCGCCTGCTTCCCTCCCTTCTCCACAGCCCCGCCTGCTTCCCTCCAGTCTCCACCACCCTGCTTGCTTCTCTGCAGCTTTGCTCCCTTCTACAGCGCTTGGCTTCCTTCTACGCTGTCTTCAGTCTTCACTCTGCACCTGGATATGCAAATTAACCACCATCTTGGTTGAGTTAATTTGCACATTTGCTCCTGATTGGCTGGTGGGCGTGGCTGGTGGTGTGGCTTTTTGGCATAGCAAAGGTACAGTCAATTTGCATGTTTCTCTTTTATTAGATAGGATATTTCATTTCTACATGTTGTACATTGTAGGTCTTTTTAACATTTAAAAATTGGGAATATATCTTATCTAATAAAAGAGTAATATGCAAATTGGCCATAACTCCAACACACAAGATGGCTGCCCCCATGTGGTCAAAGATGGATGTCCGCATGTGGACACAAGATGGCCACCACAAGATGGCCAGCAGGGGAAGGAAGTTGGGAGGGACCAGGCCTGCAGGGGAAGGCAGTTAGGGGCGACTGGGCCTGCAGGGAAGGGCAGGTGGGGGGGAGGGGAACCCAGGCCTTTAGGGGAGAGCAGTTGGGGGGGACCAGGCCTGCAGGGGAGGGCAGTTGGGGGGGACCAGGCCTGCAGGGGAGGGCAGTTGGGGGGACCAGGCCTGCAGGGGAGGGCAGTTAGGGGCAATTAGGCTGGCAGGGGAGCAGTTAGGCATCAATCAGGCTGGCAGGGGAGTGGTTAGGGGGTGATCAGGCTGGCAGGCAGAAGTGGTTAGGGGCAATCAGAAAGGCAGGAAGGCGAGCAGTTGGGAACCAGCAGTCCTGGATTGTGAGAGGGTATGTCCGACTGCCCGTTTAGGCCCGATCCTACTGGGATCGGGCCTAAACGAGCAGTCGGACATCCCTCGAGGGGTCCCAGATTGGAGAGGGTGCAGGCTGGGCTGAGGGACACCCCCCCATGCATGAATTTCGTGCACCGGGCCTCTAGTGTATATAATAAAGGTACTAAAATATATATCTCTTGTCAATGTGCCCAGATATTTGTCCTTTCTGGTGTCAGTCCTTCTTGCAGATCATATATAATTTTTCTTTGATCTCAAGAACGTTTTACACCTTTCCTTGTAGTACAGTTTGGCGAAGCCTCTCAACTTTTGTCTGTATGAGGCTGTCTTTATTTCACACTCATATTTGAAGGATAATTTCCACTATATAAAATTTTAGGTTGACAGATCATTTTCCTCTTTTGGCACTTTAAACATGTCATTCTATTTCTATCTCCATTATTTTCTTATTAAAAGTCATGTGTAGTTCATATTATAGCTCTCTGCATGTCATATTCCCTCTCCCTCCCCCATCCCGCCCCCCCCCCCCCCCCCCCCCCCCCCCCCGGATACTTTCAAGATCTGCTTTCTAAATTTGGTTTTCAGAATTTTGACTATGTTGTGCCTCTATGTACTTTCCTTTCTGTTTACTCTGCTTGATGTTGGCTGCAGTTCTGGGACCTGGAAGTGGATATTTTTTTCATTAGTTTTGGAAAATTCTCATCTATTATCTCTTTGAATATTGTTTCTGCCCATTCTCTCGCTCCTCTCCTTTTATTCAATAATACAAATGTTAGACCACATGACATTATTTCATAGGTCTCAAATACTCTGTTTTTGAAATTTTTTTTTTCTCTTTGTCTTACATTTTGGATGCTATCTCCTTCCAAGTTTCTTTCCTCTCTGTTGTCATTTTTTACATTCTCCATCACTTTTCTGAAGTTGCTCATATCCTCATACTTGGTTTCTACTTTTTTCTTTAAGTCCTTTACCATTTTTGCCATACTGTGATAATTCTAACATCGTGCTATTTCTTGATTAAGTTCTACTGAGGTTTATCTTTCTTGACCAAAGGTTACATTTTCTTGCTTTATTGTGTGTGTCTTGATTTTTTTTTAATGTGTGCTGGATATTTTATGTAAAAATAAAGTAGACAATGAATTAAATGATATTTTCCTCTAAAAAAGAACACACTCCTTCTCTATAAGGCCACTAGAATTTAGGTTGAGTAAATATAATCTGGACAATATGTGCAAGCTACAAAATACCTTCTGCTACGCTAGATTATGTTATAGTTGAATTGGATTTGGGCTATGTTGTACTTTTTTAATTTGATTCATTCCACCGCTGGCCTCAAATATTTTGAAGGCAGGATCAGGACTTTTCCTATAAGCAAATGTCATCTTAGGGCTGTTATTCTCAACTTTTTTGCTCTTCTTGACATCTTCCTTAGCTTCTAGCTGTGAGGAAGACCTCACTTCTCTTTTGCTCCAACTCCAATTTCTTATCTGAATGTCTGAAGAGTCAGGGGTTTTTTCTCAGCCCTTCTATTCTTCTCCAAGTCTTTTCTAGCTTGAAAGCTCAGGGTATCTCTGAGAGTGTCTCTTAGCTCTTCTTCATTGCCCTTGTTTTTGTGGCCCTACCCCAGTAGTTAGTATCAGTAGGAAGGAATTGTGAGTAGTATGGTTTGCTCTGTGTCTGTGACTCCTGTGGATTCTAAACTGTCACATAAGCCCCCACACTGCCATTAAAATTGGTTAAAAGGTAGGCTGATGGGGGGTGGCAATGGTAAGATATGTACACATATAATACCTTAATAAAAAAAATTGGAGAAAAAAAAAAAAGGTAGGCTGATTTCTCCTTACCATTGCTACAATTACCATAATTTATTCCTGTTTTCTACACTTTAGTCAGGGGTGAGAACCACCATGAATCTTTTCTCTCATATAAAGGATTGTCCCTTTTGAAATTCAGTTCACTTAGTTTTCTCTGTGCTCTCCTCTCTCTGATGGTTTTTTTTAAAGCTATAATTATGTAGATTATCTGGTTTGTTTTGGGTGTTAGGGAGTGAATTATGGTCTCTTGTGACTTTCTACATACAAACTGAAAGAGGAACCTGAATGTCTAATCTTTATCCTACAAAAATGTGATGGGGAGGGGCAAAGAGTGGGAAAGAATAAACAGTTAAGAATATGTGGAAGTGGATGTGTTTAATTTCGAAACCTATAGCTATTGCCGTAGAATAAGGTTCTATTTTAAAAGTGAAAACAATAACATTTTAAACAATTTAAACTACAATAAAAAACATCATCCATATATCTCCACCAAACCAGAATTCCTTAACCTAATGGGCATACTTCTCTAAGAGGGGTCTCTGTCATAACTAGTGGGGTGAGAAAGAAGATGAGCTTACCCAAATAAGACATGGATTTTGAGCCCTAGCCAGTTTGAGTCAGTGGATAGTGTCGGCCTGTGGACCCAAGGGCCCGGGCCCTGGTTGGGGCATGTGTGCAAGAGACAACCAATGGATGTCTTTCCCTCTCTCTTCTACTCTCTCTAAAAGATCAATGGAAAAATATCCTCGGGTGAGGATTAACCAGAAACAAAAACGACAACAACAAAAACCACACAAAACATTTTTAAAAATACATGGATTTTGAAATATTGAGAATCCCTGCCCTACATTATATATTTTCTTTGTTATATCAGTCAGGGTGCAATCCAAGAAGTAGAATCACGTGTGTGTGTGTGTGTGTGTGTGTGTGTGTGTGTGTGTGTAGTGTGTATAACATATATACACATATGTGTATATAGTGATTCCGCTTCTCTGATTGCATGCTGACTGCGGCAGTAAAGAAAAATGTATATATAGGGCAGGCAGTTGGGGAGAGCAGATGGATGTAAAGTGAGTAAAATCAAGAATAAGCTATGACTCAAAAGCATGAGCTGGAGAGCCCTTGAAGACGTACTAAAGCCCATGTCAGTTGTCACTGTCTCTGACCTTGTTGGTCTGGGTGCCCTACATAAGCTGGGACTCTGTCATGGAACTAGACGTGCACACACACCTGACCCAGGAGTTGCAGAAGCTGAACTAGTATCTTGGTGAAGGAAGATCAGTCACCAGCTCACACATCACAGAGGTAAATGGCAAAAGATAAATGACAGCATGTGCAAGCTACAAAATACCTTCTGCTACGCTGGATCACCTCTCCCACACCTGCCAATCACAGCCTCACATTGGGCGGAGCTCAACTCCTAACCCATCTCCTGGTCTAAGTCTCCACATTTCATAATCTTTTTCCAGATTGTGGGGTGTGTTTTATTATTATTATTGTATGCCTTTATTTTTGACATCAATTTTATTCAGGTATTTATATACAGCAAATTTTACCAATTTTAAATTTTTTAAAAAAATGAGTGAGTTTCAACAAGTATATAGTTCTAAAACCTCCATCACCCCCAAAAGTTCTCTCATGCCCCTTTACAATCAACCTCCTCCCCCCACTCCTGGCCCTGAGCAACCACTGATGAGCTTTCTGAAACATTTAATTTCATGTAAGTGAAATCATGCAGTATGCACTCTTCTGTGTGGCTTTCTATTTGACACAGTGCATTTGAGTTTCGTTTATCAGTGGTATTCCTTTGTGTAGATTACTACAGTTTATTCACCAGTTGATGGACATTGGAGTTGTTTCCAGTGTTTGGCTATTATAAATAGATCTTCTATGATCTATTTATAATCACACAAGACTCTTTCTTGTGGCCCACCCTAACTGAAAACACACAAAAGGGAATTCTGGGAATGTAGTTTAAGCAAGCCAAGTTGTCAAATTACAAACTCACCACATATAATATTCAGCTTTTAATAAGCCCCCTCAGACAGTTATTCTCAATACTCTACCACATCTTTTCCCACCTAACCTTCAAATTATTGTATTCCATATGCCTTCTCCCTATGGCTTCCCCATCTTTCTCACTAAGGCCACCATATTACCAACCTCCAACTTAATGACCCTCAAAATAAGTTTTGACATGCTGCTCTCTTTTATGCCATGTACCAATATTGCCTATTCCCAATCTTGCTTTTTTGCCCATAGATTCTCCTCTATCTTTCCAGAAGTAGCAACTCCAGTTTGGATTATTTCCACTTCCCTTTTTCCAACAACAAAATTCTATAGTTCATATATGATCACTACTGGATCTTTCATCTCTGCTCCAATATCTTACTTCATTACTCCCATTTCTGTTCTTAGACCTTGTCCATATTACTCAAAACTCTACCCCCACACACAAACTATGAAGCTATTTGTTTTCTGTAAAGTAGTACCTGAAAACCACCTCTTTTATAAATCCCTCTCACACTATATAAGTGGAAGGTGACCAAAAGATAAGGAGTTGAGTGCAGGCATGGATTTATTATGTAAGAACTGCTCAGCTGTCCACTAATTATGACCTGGGAGGGTTCAGAAGACACTCCCTTCATCAAGGCTTTAAGAACTGCAAGCATCAGCATCCTTGTCAAGTTCTGTAGTAGCCATTGTCTGTAAGCCATTAATAATATCATTAAGCTGGGGACGGTGGGATATTGTAATGACAGGTGCCTAGTGATATCACTTAACTATCTCAGCTACCCATGACAAGGGAACCATGGTTGTCATAATGGACAGAGCTAAAGTGATCATCAGTATGGTGTGATCTTTGGTGATGGCACAAATTGTGTGAGCCACTGGCTCAGATTCCTATGGCTCTTATTCCTATTAAATGTTGTCCTCCCTCTCAAACCTCATGGGAAGTTTTCTGTGTCCACTATACTAAAGAAGAGTAAGTTCAGGTCTGATTACAGATGGGGGGGTGGGGGCCTATGCTGGCACCACTGAAAAGGGAACAGCTGTGACTACTGCCCCACTCAGGAGTAGACCTAAAAAACAACGGTGGTTATGGAAAATCCTTCCATTGGTCAGAACTGGATATGGATTTGCATTTTTTGTCTGCAAAGTTTCTGGGAAAACCACCCTTTGTGGACTTGAAAAACATCTTATTCTTCCTTGTAATATCCCACACAGTATTGCTTCTGAACAGAAAATTGATTTTATGCCAAGTCACAACAATGGGCTCAAACTCACAGAATTCATTGGGCTGTCATGGTCCCCATCATGTTGAAGAAGTTGATCCGATGGGATGGCAGGATGGCCCTTTGCAAACTCTGTTGTGGTGCCAGCTGGATGACACTTTGCAGGGCCAGAGTAAATTCTTCCCCTGAGCAAACAACTACTACATGGTGCTATTTCTCTCTGTTCCCAGAATTAAGGAGTGGAAATGGAATTGGCTCCTCTTATTACTAACCCTAGTGGCCCACTAGCAAAAACGGTGCTTCCTGTCCTCTCAACTTTTCTCGGTTGGTTTAGAAGTCTTAGTTCCCAAAGGAAGGGTATTTTCACTGTGGACACAATGGTTCCATCAAACTGGAAGATGAGACTACAATTTGGCCATTTGGAGTTTGTGGGGGTTTTTTTAAATATATTTTATTGATATTTTACAGAGAAGAAGGGAGAGGGATCGAGAGGTAGAAACATAGATGAGAGAGAAACATCGATTCAGCTGCCTCCTGCACGCCCCTTACTGGGGATGTCCCCGCAACCAAGGTACATGCCCTTGACCTGGAATCGAACCCGGGACCCTTCAGTCCACAGGTCGATGCTCTATCCACTGAGCCAAACCAGTTAGGGCTGGGGTTTTTCATTCTATTGAACCAACTGACAAAAAAAGGTGGCTTACTATATTAGCTGGTGTTATTGGTCCTGATACTCATGGGGAAACTGGGTTGCCACTACACAATGCAGGCAGGGAAGAGTACCTCTGTAATTCAACACCTCTTCATACACCTATGTAGTGTGGAAAAGTTACTAGAAAACTACAACCCAGACAGCAGGACTGCAGAGGGTACAGATCCTTCGGGAGTGAAGGTTTGAGTCTCCCTCCAGGAAACCTGAGGTGCTTGATGACCGGATAGTGGGAAAAGGAGGTTATAAATATGAGCATTATTTTCTCTAAAATGAATATATTCCTACATGTGTGTATGTGTGTATATACTAGTATATCCCCTTTTTTCCCCTCTCCCATTACTCTACTATCTAAAATAAGACTAACTTTATATTTTAGTATTTAAGTTACAGGATATCAAAGGAGGAGTGAGATCTGGCGATAAGACAAATGGACATCATCTAGAGATGAATCTCATTGATATATCCTTTGAGGGAGAAAATCAGTGCCTTTTCAGTTGTACGAAGATTAGTTACATCTTGTTAAGTGGAAGCATGATTTCGCTATTATTTTTATTTGAAAGTGGTTAAAAGAAGGTGTAAGGCTGCCAAATTGAACAACAATGAACTACCCTAAATTATGCTGCTTTTTCCAGAATTCTCTATCTCTTATGATTCTGAGTGAGAGTTGGCCAAAAGAAGAGCCTCCATAAAATCTGAAAGGCAGAAGTGGAGTAGTGGCCGCTGCCTTCAGAAGTTTGCTGCAATCAGCCCTAGCTGCTTTGGCTCAGTGGATAGAGCATCGGCCCCATGGACTGAAGGGTCCCAATTCGATTCTGGTCAAGGGCATGTACCTTGGTTGCAGATTCCCTGGCCCTGGTTGGGGTGTGTGCCAGAGGCAACCAATCGATGTGTGTCTCCCACATAGATGTGATATTTCTCTCTGTCTTTCCCACTCCCTTCCACTCTCTCTAAAAATCAATAGAACAAAATCCTTGAGTGAGGATTAACCCAAAAAGGAGGAGGAGGAGAAGGAGGAGGAGAAGGAGGAGGAGGAGGAGGAGGAGGAGGAGGAGGAGGAGGAGGAGGAGGAGGAGGAGGAGGAGAGAAGGAGAAGGAGAAGGAGAAGGAGAAGTTTGCTGCAGTCAGATATGGTGATGGGGAGATGCAGAGGTCCTGCTGGATCCAAGCTTGTCTTTGTTCTCTGTAAATTCATGATCAGCCCACAGAGACAACAGCTTCCCTCACTTGAGCATCTGGCTATGATTGGGCTCTTGGGTTTCTCTGCAAGTTTCCACCTGTCCACCTGTGCCAGTTTTTCCACTTGATGGGTTATTGACTGCTCACTGGTACAGTCTATGTAGGGAAGGTATGATAAATGCTTCATATGTTTTTCTCTTTATTTACCAGCTCTCAGCATAATGTATGATTCTCTACCATCTTCCCAAGGTGTCCTACTGGCTTTTCCTCAAGTATTTAAACTTATGGATTTAAACATATTTGGTCTGTTTTAATGTATTGCAATTAGTGCCCTTAGAGATGTTCAAATTGTCTATCCTTGGTTATCTATCAAGTTCTAATATAATAATCCTATATAATAAAGAGGTAATATGCAAATTGACCATCACCCCAACACACAAGATGGCTACCCCCATGTGGTCAAAGATGGCCACCCCCATGTGGACACAAGATGGCCACCACAAGATGGCCACCACAATATGGCCAGAAGGGGAGGGCAGTTGGGAGGGACCAGGCCTGCAAGGGAGGGCAGTTAGGGGCGACCAGGCCAGCAGGGGAGTGGTTAGGGGGTGATCAGGCTGGCAGGCAGGCGAGGTTTGGGAGCCAGCAGTCCTGGATTGTTTAGGAGCCAGCAGTCCACAGGGATCAGGCCTAAACGGGCAGTCAGACATTCCTCAAGGGGTCCCAGACTGAAGAGGGTGCAGGCTGGGCTGAGGGACACCCCTTCCCCCCCCCCATGCATGAATTTCGTGCACCGGGCCTCTAGTTTCATTATAATTTACTACACAGTATTCAAAAATTCCCATTATTTTTTCTTCTTTCACCTATGTAATCATTTAAAAAATGGTTTCCTTTCAATTTTTCAAGAGCATAGCATTTTAAAATTTTAATTTATTTTTTATTTTAATTGCATTGTAGTTCAAAGATAGTTGTCATTTGATACTGATATTTTGAAATTTGCTGAGATGCTTTCTATCCATGTACAGAGGTCTACAAACATTTTCTGTAAAAGCACAGATAATAAATACTTGAAGCTTTTGAGACATATTCTCTCTTTGCCTTATCATTTTTTTACTTTATATAATTTGATACTATTTTATTAGGTACACATAAGTTTAGAATTTTTCTATCTTCTTGGTGAATTGGGCTTTTTTAAAACTAGTATGAGTGTCCCCCTTTTTACTTAATAATTTTTTAGTCTTAACAACTATTATTTCTAATAAAAATATATCCATACCAGCTCTATTTTGATTAATAATTGCCTGGCCCTAGCTGGTTTAGCTCACTGGATAGAGCATAGGCCTGGGGACCAAAGGGTCCCGGGTTCAATTCTGGTCCAGGGCACATACCTTGGCTGCAGGCTTCTCCCCGGCCTGTCCCTGGTCGGGATGTGGGCAGGAGGCAACTAATCGATGTGTTTCTCTCACATCATTGATGTTTCTTTCTGTCTTTCCCTCTCTTCTACTTTCTCTAAAAAGATCAATGGAAAAATATCCTAGGGTGAGTATTAACCATAAAAAAACCAAACATAATAATTGCCTGTTATCTTCTTTTTTGCCCTTTTATTTTAAATCTTTGTTTTTGACATTTTTGCCGTACATCTTCTGAACATCATATAACTAGATTTTAAAAAACCCTTTCTGACATGATCTGCTTTTTAAGAGTACATATCAATTGTGTATGGTGATTATAGATTTACCTGGTTTTGTTTATGCCATGTCCCTTAAAATTTCTATTCTACTTTTTCTATGTTTATTTATTCTCCTTTTATGGAAAAGATAGTCAATCAGGCAAATATTTCATGTGCTACCCTGCATTTAGGAGAAGCAATGTGAGTAACCCTGAGCAACAGGAATGAAATGATATGTCACTTCTGGCCCAAAGCTGGGAAAGGTGGGGTTGAGTTCTCTATGTGTTCTTTTATCTTGTTGTAGCAACTTACAAGATGCCGATGGCAAAGCCTTCATCAATCAAGTCCTTCAATTGCTGTGTAAAGCAGTCTCCTACCAACTTGCATTGGTGTGCCGCAAGAATGAGAAGTAAATTGTGTTTATGTTATGTCAGTGAGGTCTTTTTTTTTATGTTTAATCCTCACCAGAGAATATTTTTTCCTTTGATTTTTAGATAGAGTGGAAGGGAGAGGGAGAGACAGAGAGAAACACCAATGTGAGAGAGACAGATCCATTGGTTGCCTCCCGCGTGCCCCCGATCAGGACTGGGAGCCTGCAACCAAGGTACGTGCCCTTGGCAGGAATTGAACCTGGAACCCTTCAGTCCACAGGCTGAAGCTCTATCCACTGAGTCAAACTGGGTAGGGCTGTCAGTGACATATTGAAGTTAATGTATCATCATAGCATCAAATAGCCTATTATGACGAATAAGTTATATTAAAACCTTTGAAATAATTGTGTTTTAATTTTCTTCCCTTTTTCCATTTTTTTCCCCTTGGTTTGAAATGTCTTTGGTCTATTTGTATTTATTGTGTATTTAGATTGTGTTCATGGGGAAGAATTCCATTACTGCTTTGGAGTCCAACAGGGCCTTAAAAGCATGTTTTATTCAGGATCTAACTGTTCTTACTGGTGTTGATGGATCCTTCAGACTGTCTGGAGACCATGCCATTGCAGGTGGAATCACTTCTTTTTCCTGCAAATACACAGATGCCCACCACGAGTCTCCTGTTGCATATTACAAGTTCATAGACCCCAAGTCAAAATTCTTTGTCCAGATGTGTTTCTGAATTCATTTATTTTGGATTTAGAAAGGTTACATAGCATGTCAAATCAGAGATTAAAATAATCCACCAGCCAAATATGTGAATATTCAGAAAAAAAATAGGGTAAATACAGGTAATCAAATAGCCTCCAGTGGTTTATATCAGAGTCTGCCACCAAATTAGTTATGAAAAAGATTGTTTTTTATAGTTTTTCTGGAATTATGAATCAGGTATTCTCGACCTGTATTCTTTTGTTGGGTTACAAAGTAATTGATTAACGTATTGATTTGTTAGTGACACTCTAGTCTAAGGATAAATCCTGGCCACTTTAGTTGAAATTAGTGTTTTCCAAGTCTCTTCAGCAACAATGCTTTTCATGTTGGTGTTTACGAGCAAAATCTATGCTACCAAATGGAGGACATTTCATGAGGACTCCATTTCAGTATCATGTTTACTGATTATAAATTTTAATGTGGATACAAGTTTTTAAGGTTATTTATCACGTCAACATGCTTTCATAGCAGTCAACAATAGTGGAATGTTCTGGAAATTATAATATTTGAAGAAACCAAGTATGTTATGGAGTAGAAAGCCAGGGAAAATGTCAAGTACATTAAAGACAGAACTTCAAAAGAAAGTTTAGAAGCCTCTTATTCTGGCTTTCTATCCAATATAGGAACCCCATCCTAAAGACTTCCAAGTATGCAATCACTGCTCTCTTCTGGAACAAGTGAGCACACTACTTTTTAAGGCAAGTGTCTATATTGTTTAATTGCTAAGCTAACAGTTTTTCCTTATACTGAGAAGCTTATTATTCTTATCCACAATCTATCTAGGATACACACACACACACACACACACACACACACACACACATTTTGTTTTCTCCAAGATAAATTCACCCAGTTTCTTCAAAATATACAAGGACAAAAAATGCTCAGATTGCAAATTTCAGAATAAATATCCCAAAATGGAGATGATAAAATGACAAGAGTAAAACTCACAATAAGAAAGAATTTTCTGATTCTGCTGGTCTGGAAGAAGAAACAAACATCTATGTTGTGAACGGTCAGTGGAGAGGAGCGGCCTCTAGGAGCTGAGGACCTCAGTCTTACAACCACAAGGCGCTGAATTCTGCCAACATCCATTAGAGCCTGGAAGAAGTCTCTGAGCCTCTGATGAGATCTCAGCCACACCATGGTTACAGCCCCTGAGCCCCTGAGCAGAGGGCCCAGCTAGGTTGTGCCCAGACTCACAGAGGACAGGGACCCACACAAACTATGAGAAATAAATTTATGTTCTTTCAAGATGCTAAGTTTTAATAATTTGTTACACTTTTTTAAAAAAGAAAGGATTTTCTAATTTGAGCTTTTCAATAATGAAGCCTACTCCTTTCCAGTGTGGGAACACCTCGCTTTGTGTGGTAATAAAACACAGTGGGGGACCATTTGATCTTAACAAGAAATTTCTGAGAAAAATGGCATAACCTGCTGGCCCCCAAGTGTCTCCCCAGTTCCAAACCTGCCTGATTCTTTGATGCCAAATGGATGGGAAATGATGAAATAAAACCTCTTTTCTAGTCCTCTTCCTTCCTCCCTTAATGAATGATTAACCTCACATTGAATCATCCTTCCTAAGAAAGTTTGTTATACCCAGCTGTCTTTTAGTCAGTTTGAACTTAAAAGGCAATTTTTACAAAATTCCCAGCAGAGGTGCCAAATACTGATTTATGGCTGCCAGAAAGGATGCGTGTCCTGTTCTAATCTGTAGTATATTTCATAAAGTGAAATTGGATTCAAAAGAACATTTTAAAAAAGATTTTGAATTGGTATAGTTATGATTACATGGCTCTCAGGGAGAATAACTGTTTTGTCACTTGATACATTATTGTTTGTTGTCTAGATACAGTTAAAAATTTAAAAATAAAAATATTAAAAATCAAAAATTACTTTTAGCAAAGGCAGATATTCTACAGGATACTTAAACTTGCATGAAAGGGCATCACTAAGGATAAGGAGCTACTTACTGCACACAAATCTCATTGGGCTTCAATAAAATGCTATAGAAACCTTGGATGGCAACATCTGTACTGTGTGTGTTGGCTGACAA
This sequence comes from Eptesicus fuscus, assembly GCF_027574615.1. NCBI lineage: Eukaryota > Metazoa > Chordata > Mammalia > Chiroptera > Vespertilionidae > Eptesicus > Eptesicus fuscus. The sequence continues at coordinate 84,517,078 of NC_072479.1, forward strand.
TTAATTGGGGAAAATTGATTAAAATGTTGATAAAAATGGATTAAAAACCATTTCTTAAGCATGTGGTTTACCTTAAAACATGTAAATATGGTTTTTTTTATATACTGTCAAGGCTTTTTAAAAAAGATTTCTTATTTTTGTTTTTAACATGGGTCTGTAGATACATCTTTCATAAACTACGCCCATAATTCATGGTCTATGATTTCTAGCTTGAATTTCTTTTTTTAATAAAATACATTTTTATTGATTTCAGAGAGGAAGTGAGAGGGAGAGAGATAGAAACATCAATGATGATAATCATTGATTGGCTGCTTCCTGCATGTCCCCTACTGGGGATCAAGCCTGCAACCCAGGCATGTGCCCTTGAGCAGAATAGAACCTGGGACTTTTCAGTCCACAGGCCGACGCTCTATCCATTGAGGCAAACCAGCTAGGGCTTGAATTTCTTTAACATGCATCGAGGACTTCAAATCACATATAAAATAACTGAGTGAAGAATCTTAGACTTTTGCATTTTTCCTTTGCCAATCTTTACTGGCTGCCTCCCCACAACTAACTCAACAGCTATTTCTAGTCCTTATCCCTTTCCAATCTTTGCAAAGTGTTAAACTTAGTTTTCACAGAAACCACAACCCTCTCTCTTTTTATGCCATGTCATCAGTTTAGTCAATATTTCATTAATTTGAATAATTAAAACAACAAGAACAACTGGTAGAAACCAGTCTGGGAACAAATCGGGATGCTTGACATACGGAGAACATGACTGAGGGAGTAGACATGCCCAGAGTGTACTAGAGAGCGTCTACCAACTGCTGGCATGGGTGTGCCAGGGCACTTGTCTGTGTGTTTTGCAGAAGGAAGGAAAAGCATGGATTAGTTTAGATAGTTCGTTAAAAGAATTTTCTTTTAAAACACTACTCTAGAGTCAGATGTGCCCCCAAAATACAATGCAGGTATTGCTGACATGGTGTAGCTAGCTCACAGGGTCCTTTGTATGAGTTTTAAAAGGCACTCCCCCAACACAGGGTTTGGTGAGAAAAGCACGACTTAGATTTTAGTCTCCATTTGCCTCTTCAGCACAGTGTCACTTTGGTGGTCTCTTTTGTGTAAAAGTACAGCCAACTCAGCAGCCCTGGCTCCTGGGATAGAAGATGGAATATGATTAGGGGCATATGATTAGGGGCATATGATCTGTACTCATCCTGAAAGGGTGCGGCAAAGAAGCAGGAAGGATGGGTAATATCTGACCTGTGAGGCAGGAAGACTTCAGTCCTAGAAAAGACACCATACAGATTTCGTGACAGCTGATGCAGACAGACTCTCTTAGCCAACCTACAGCCTGTCTGTGGGAGAAACTTCTTTAGCAAAGATGACTGTATAGTCAGTATTCATTTTACCACAGGCTCCTGGACTGCTCCCCTGATACTCCACCTGCCCTGCTATTCCACTTCCCCTGCTACTCCACCTGCCCTGTTACTCCACCTCCCTTGCTACTCCACCTGCCCTGCTACTCTACCTCCCTTGCTGCTCTACTTACTCTGCTATTACACTTCCTGTACTATCGCTGCTCCCAATTGCACAAAAGAGATCACTAAGGTCAACTTTCAGAGCTCTTCTTCCTGGCCTTAGACGCTTTTCTGCTCCGCTCAAAAAATTTCCTATCTATTGGGTAGCTCCTTTCACAGATGACAGGACCTTTCATTCTAGAATTTATTATGAAAAACAAAATGAAAATGCCTGGTTGACATAGCACAAACATGAAGTTTCTTTTTACTGAAGTGTTTAGAGTCGATGAAATAACAAACATAAGTGACTGACAAGGAAAAGAAATTAAAGAGCTGGTCCCTGAGAGCAAAGCGGGGAGATTCCAAGGGAGGTGATATGGAAAGCAAACTGAAATCTGTTTTACAGCCTTATTTACCTTTAACTATGCCTGGAAAGAGGGAAGTCGATTATGAAGTTGGTTTTTCTTGTTTAACTTGCTTCTTTGCTTGTGTGCTTTGTCTTGTTTTGCTTTTTTGGTAGTAGAGCTCAACCTTTGAGCCCTATAACACCACAGCACTTCCAATGAGCTTTGAAGATTTTATTTTTATAAACAAAAGCACCATGAATATAAAATAGCTACTTATAAGGTAGTTCATGAACTGACCTATAAGTGTGTTTTTAAAAACTATAGAATTTAAACACTGCTAGTAAAAGGGAGAGATTGTCCTAATAAGCATGTACCCTGATGGGGAGATTACTGCCAATGCACAGATGATTGTTCTGGTCTTGCCAACTGTGTGGTGTTCAGCTCTACTTCATTTCATTGTTGAAGTGCTCCTTGCCTGTGTGTGCTGTTCTCATGCCTCATAAAATCAAATGGCAAACCAACAAGACAAATTATTATTCAAGACAAATAATCATGTCTTGTCCTATTGAATATAAAAAATATTTTATGCCCGCTACTAGGGTAACTCAGCACCCTTTCATCTTTCACTTAGAATTACAGTGTTTAGAGCTATCAGGATCAGAGAGATCATCTGGACCGTGTCTCGCTCTGCACCTTTCTCACCCAGAGGTCTTGTTAATTACAAGGTAGATTGCAGAGTCTCACCCCATTTCTGACTCAGTAGGTCTGGGATGGGGCCTAAGAATTTGTATTTCAGCATGTTTTGTGATGTTGATGCTGCTGATCTAGGGATAACACTTTGAGAATCAGCCCAAGCCCCTCACTCTCACACCTGAGGAAACTGAGCCTTAGAAAACTGAAGTGTTTGGCCCAAAGTGACACAGCCCAGGAGTGGCAGAGCCAAGACCAGCCCCCGAGGCTTTCTGGCTTTCACTTGCCATTATCCATTGTTTCTTTTAAGGCTTAATCAATTGTTGCTTTGGCACCAGTCAGGATCTCAAATATCACTCTGCTACTTCTCTCTACTAATCTTTACAGTGAATTCACGCAATCGTGTTCGGTATGGATTCTGTAATCTTCCAGCAGGACCAGTCCTGAGCCTGCCTCTGAGATCCTCCCTCTCCCTAAGAAAAAGTGTCCTGTGGCCCCGCAGGAGTGGCTCAGTGCTTGTGGCGACCTATGGCTCTATTCCTGGTCAGGGCATATGCCTGGGTTGCAGGTACAATCCCCAGTGTGGGGCATGCAGGAGGCAGCCGACCAATGATTCTCTCTCATCGTTAATGAGTCTATCTCTCCCTTCCTCTAGAAATCAATAAATATAAGAGTCCTGTGCCCTAGTCTTGGTGCATTTTTCTTTCCAGAAAAACTTTTACCAAATCCTTAAACAACAAATTCTTGATAAAATTCCCATTTGCATTTAGGAAGTTTCTTTTTCCTTTTTCTTTCTATTCCTTTTTTTTTTTTTCTCCCCTTTTCAGAGTTTTATTCTTTCATATCTTTAGTTTGATCTCCTTCTATTAATAACTTCTCAGGCAACCCTGAGAAGCGTTCTCTGCTTTTCTTCACACATCTTTATTTTGTCAAAATAAATCTGAAGAAGAACTCTCTTATAATTTCGAATCATGTTTCCAATCAGTTTTGATTTTAGAGTCTCTTTTTGGCAGCCTCCTTCTGCCTGTCATCTGCTGCTTTCCATCAAGGCTAACATCTCAATGGGAGCAGATCACTTCAGTGCCTCCATGGCTCCTCCTCACCTTACCTTAGCTCTTCACATGTGCTTCTCTCATTTGGTCTTATTTGACATGCTATCTCTCTCCTCCTTGCACTTCCTCCCATTAATAACTTCCTATCCAGGTCTCTTGGGTTCCCGTTAGTGAGCCTCAAACTAATTTTCTGGTTGACATCATCTTTGTCTCTTCCTGCTTGGAACATGATTTCCTCAGATGGCATGCTTACTTTCCAAATGTCTTAGGGAAAAAGAATGGGATAGAGCAGTGGTCGGCAAACTCATTAGTCAACAGAGCCAAATGTCAACAGTACAACAATTGAAATTTCTTTTGAGAGCCAAATTTTTTAAACTTAAACTATATAGCTAGGTACATTGTTATTAACTTAATTAGGGTACTCCTAAGCTGGCCTTTGCGAAAAACTCAAGGGGCCAAAGAGCCGCCTGTGGCTCAGGAGCCGCAGTTTGCCTACCACTGGGGTAGAGAGAAGAATATATGGAAAGAGCACCAGCGTGTGAGTTATATTAGAAAAAGTGGTGCGGATGGGCAAGTCACTTGACTTCTCCGGGCCTCACTTCCTTAAACCATAAGACATGAACAGGTTGATCCAGCAAGAGTTGCAAACTCAAAACCTGCCAACGCAGTCCAGGCAGGTTATGTAAGCAATGGAAGCAGAGACTGTGGGAAACTGGGGAATGCATGCCACAGCCAAAGGACGAAGTTGCTGCTTGGGCTCTAGTTACCGCTGTGGGGAAACAGTTGTCAGATAATCTGATTTTTCAAGGGTGATCGGGAATCTAGATTTTTTTTTAAAAAATATGAGCTCTCCTTAATTTAAATGTGGACAACTAATTCAAATAATGAACCACCTGCGGGCCAGATTTGGCCTAGGCTGCCCGTTTGTGACCTTTAGATGAGATGGGACCTTTAAGATCCTTGCAATTCTAAAATGTCATGACTCTAGGGAGGTAGAAGGAGGTAAAGCGGGGCTAAATAATGAAGGAGGAGACTTGACTTTGGGGGGTGAACACACAATACAATATACAGATGATGTATTATAGAATTGCACACCTGAAACCTATATAATTTTATTAACCAATGCCACCCCAATACATTCAAGAAAAAATAAATAATAAATAATGTGTTCTAAAGCTAACTAGCTCTCCCTGGGTACATTCCTTCGATTGGTTCCTCGTCATTTGTGTTTGTTTACTTGGCTATCAGTCTCCTAGGAAACACTCTGGAGTTTGTTGTGAGATGAAGGCACAATATCTTCCTCCTCCTTCTGACATAAAATGACCAAGTACTTTGCTACCGGACTCTTAGCATCACAATCAGCTGAGCACACACGCTCTCCTGTGACCGCTGACACTGGTGTGTGGATTGGTCCTAGGGTAGGCAGCCTCCCGACAAAGGAAAGTTTGCTCCTCTGTTCCTTTGGAGACAAAATTTTAGTTCTTCCACGTACTCTATGCAATGTTGATTTACAGACCAGTCTAACTAGGAGGAAGCTCAACAGTCAAAGAAAGACTTGAGGTTCAGAAGTCCAAGGAAAGGAATGGATGCTAAACAGTGAAAGAAAGAAAGAAAGAAAGAAAGAAAGAAAGAAAGAAAGAAAGAAAGAAAGAAAGAAAGAAAGGAAGGAAGGAAGGAAGGAAGGAAGGAAGGAAGGAAGGAAGGAAGGAAGGAAGGAAGGAAGGAAGGGGAAAGGAAGGAAAGAAGAAGAAAGAAAGAAAGAAAGAGAGAGAGAGAGAGAGGGAGGGAGGGAGGGAGGGAGGGAGGGAGAGAGAGAGAGAGAGAGAGAGAGAGAGAGAGAGAGAGAGAGAGAGAGAAAGAAAGAAAGAGAGAAAGAAAGAAAGAGAGAAAGAAAGAAAGAAAGAAAGAAAGAAAGAAAGAAGCCGAAACCGGTTTGGCTCAGTGGATAGAGCATCGGCCTGTGGACTCAAGGGTCCCAGGTTCGATTCCGGTCAGGGGCATGTACCTTGGTTGCGGGCACATCCCCAGTAGGGGGTGTGCAGGAGGCGGCTGATCGGTGTTTCTCTCTCATCGATGTTTCTAACTCTCTATCCCTCTCTCTTCCTCTCTGTAAAAAATCAATAAAATATGTTTAAAAAAAGAAAGAAAGAAAGAAAGAAAGAAAGAATAAAGAGAAAAGAAGGAAGGAAGAAAAAAAGAAGAAAGAAAGGGGGAAAAAAAAGAAAGAAAAGGAGGAAGTTCCTTAAAAGGACAGTAGAGCCAAACAATATTCACAAGATCCTGCCTTATCCCACTTCACATCTTTCTTAGAAATTTCCTGCAAAGGAGAGCCTTTGGCCATTCCTGCAGGCCAGCCTTCCCTGGACCTGCACTCCTCTGTCGGTTCCTCTCTGTCTTCCATCCAAAATCTGTCACTTTTTTTTTTTCTGGTTAAACCCTGGCTGGCTGGCTGCATTCTTTCTCTTGTCACCTTAGGTCACTCAGGAGTAGGACCTGTCATTTCCTCCCTGTAATTGGACCTTGAGAATCTTCACATTTCAGTGTTTTAGTGGAATTAACTAACCATGATACTTTAGGAAGAAAATAAGGCCCACGGACCACTGATATTAACGAGGAGGAAAGAAGCCTCCCAGCGAGTTAAACTTTCTGTGAGGCAGCAGCAGATAGTATCTATAATAATAAAAGCATAATATGCTAATTAGACCAAACGTACTTCTGGACGACCTTCCCGATGAAGCGGGGGCTGCGAGGGAAGACCGGGTCCTGGGTGCTTACTCTTGCATGAATTTCATGCATCGGGCCTCTAGTTACTGATACAAGTAGGTGTCCACACATTATGGAATTGGAAAATATTTCTCAAACTACCAGTTCTCTATAAGAATCTTTAATTTTTAAAATTTTGATGGCATAAAATATATGTATGTATTTTTACAAGCGTGTACCAAATCACTTGATAAACTTTTAAACAGGGACTGGCATGTAGTTTTAGGTAATTCATTTATATTCATGTTATGATTGCATCTTCATTAACTTCTAAATCAGTACTTCTCAAGTATTTCTTCAAGAAATCCTAGGGGTGTATGAATTTTAAGTTGGAAAACTAACTAGTGTATGAATAGGAACTAGGTCCTGGAATGAGGCACTTCTAAGTGCTATCTCAGCAGGTTATTTAACCTAAGCTTCTATGTCCATAAAATTGAGTGAATGCTAGCAAGATTTAAATAAAATAATGCTTGAAAAGAGTTCAGCCCTAGCCGGTTTGGCTCAGTGGATAGAGCGTCGGCCTGCGGACTGAAAGGTCCCAGGTTCGATTCCGGTCAAGGGCATGTACCTTGGTTTCGGGCACATCCCCAGTAGGGGGTGTGCAGGAGGCAGCTGATCGATGTTTCTCTCTCATCGATGTTTCTAGCTCTCTATCCCTCTCCCTTCCTCTCTGTAAAAAAAAATCAATAAAATATATATTTAAAAAAAAAAAAAGAAAAGAGTTCAACACAGTGCCTGGTATATAGAAACCACACAGACACACACACACACACACAGCCAGTGGCTTCTACTACATGGTTATTATTACCATTGCTGGCTAATTAAAAATATCTATATCTATATCTACATCTATATATCTATATCTATATCTATACCTATACCTACATCTATATCTATATACATCTATCATCGATTCTTGTTTTTTATTCCATTTTTGTCATAGATATTTCATCTAATATTTTAAAATAACACACAGACACAGACTTAGAAGACAGGATTGGTGGTTAGTGCTATGTTATGATCTGAGGCATCCTATAAAGAACTTCTTAATAATCTTATTTAAATTTCTCCCTTGCCACTAAATTTCTTTTTTTCAGGATTGAATCCTCATCTTCTTATATCACAATGGCTAGTTGTCTGCCAAAATGTGTGCTTCCCCTTAGAGACCTGAGCTGTCACTGGAAGCAGCCACCTAGACAAGGACTCGAATGCTAACTGGTGGAAGGAAAGTGGGCAGACGTCCTGTGTGGCATTCTCTGGTCAGGATTTAAGAAGCAGGTATATGTCCTCCATCATCTTTCTCCATCCACCAGCTGGATTCATTTGAAGATGAGGCCCTAGGGGGGAAAGTAACCATAAGATGGCAGGAGCTGGATCCCTGAATGGAGGAAAGCTGCCTGTTAATGGGGAACACTTACCATAGGAGATTAAATAAATGAGAAATAAATCTCTACTATGTTTGTGCTACATATATTCTGGGGTCTATTGTTTACTGCCCCTAACAATACCCTAGTTAATACAAAAACTGATACTTTGAAGGAAATTCTGGTATAATAAAAACCTAAAGTAAATGTATTTGGCTGAACATTTGGGCAGCAGATGGCAAAGAAACAGATGTTGGTTGCTAGAAAGATGGAGACCCATGTTATGCATTGGCAAAGCATTTTAAAACTATGTCTATGACAACTTAAAAAGCGGAGTTCATTCCTACAATGGACCATGACTATCATATATTCCCAGTTCTTTACTTGCTTAATTATTTTTATTATGCTTATCTTGTCCCTGTTTTATCATCCTCTAATAAGAAATGCAGATAACTTCTCTATATGTTTATACTAGAGGCCCATTGCACAAAGATTTGTGCAATAGGCCTTCATTCACCTGGCTGCCAGCACTGGTTTTCCTCCAGCACCCAGGACCCAGGCCTTTGCTCTGGCTGCCTCCTTCCACCTTCACTCTGGCTGGAGTCTGCAGTCTTCTTGCTGACTCCGGCCGGAGTCTTTGCTTTGCTCCGGCCGGAGCACCGCTCCTGTAGCTCCCTCCACCCCCCACCCTGCCCCTCATAGCAGGCGTCCCGCCCTACCTGGCCACTCCGCGCCTGGAGGGCGGGGCCACCGCCATTTTTGTCCTGCTAATTTGCATACACCCTCCTGATTGGCTGGTGGGTGTCACAGAGGTATGGTCAATTTACATATTTCTCTTTTATTAGTGTAGATGTCATCATACCGAGAAGAGCTTTAAATGGGAAGACTTCATATCACCCAAAGGTGCTGGCCTTTGAGCCATGTGCTTGAACTGGATTGAACTATAATATGTTTCTTTACGGTGAGGGAGAAAGAAAAAAGATATGTATGAATATTTACTGAAATGAATGGCAGATTGAGAAAGAGACAACATTTTGTTCCTTTTGCCATATTATACACCAAGTTTCATCTAAGCTAGGTTTTCTTTGGTTGTCAAATACACAATTTTATGTATTACTAAAATAGAAAAATGCTGCCAACTAAATATGAATTACATTGAATTCTTGTCCTTAATTGAATGGTGCATTCCTATCAAAGAGATGTTGCAGTGTGAAAAAAAAATGTGTAGGTTAGGATTAAATGAAAACAATTTTTTTTCTGACTACTGTCCCATCTGAGACAATATTTCTTTATCTCTTTTGCATCCAGCTGTTGCTTTGAAACTTGCTCTTACCAATGAAGTATGAGTGGAAGTGAGGTGTGTCACTTCTGGCCAGAATCTTTAATATGTGGGTACCTTGTCCGTGGTCTCTTTTTTCTTCTGTAGCTAAAAGCAGGTGACAGTGAGATCTAGATGGCAGAGCCACAAAGGAGCAAAAAGCAACACCTGGCTTCCTGAATCACCCAATGGAAGAAAGTCACCCACAGTCCAGGGACACCCACACTGGCTTGTGATGTGAGTGAGAAATAAACTCAAATTTGTTTAACATATATATTTTCAGCATGTATTTATTACCACAGTTAGTGTGACCCTAATGAGCAACTCTCTTACATAGGTTGTTATAATAATTAAGTAAATTAGTATAAGTAACGCTCTTAGAATAGTGTCTGGCATATAATAAGCACTATATGGATGTTAACTATTATTATTTAAAACTAGAGGCTCGGCGCATGAAATTTGTGTGGGGGTATGGTCCCTAGGCTTGGCCTGCAATCAGGGCCATCTTCCCCAGCTGCCTGCAGCCAGCCCCGCCCCCAGCTGCCATGCCCCCCCCAGTTCCCTGTTCGCCATCAGGTGATCAGTGCCTGACGGCCAGGGAAAGGGACCAAGAAGTGGTCAGTGCACCTCATAGTGACTGGTCCAGCAGTCATTCTGGTCATTCTGCTGTTAGGGTCAATTTGCATATTACCCTTTTATTATATAGGATAGAGGCCTGGTGCACGGGTGGGGGCCGGCTGGCCTGTCCTGAAGGGAGCCCTGGATCAGGGTGGGGTTCCCTGCTGGGGGGCAGGGCTGGCCTGGGCGAGGGGCTGCTGGGGGTTTTCAGGCCAGTCACGCCCCCGATCAGGGTTGGGGTCCCCACTGGGGGGCAGGGCTGGTCTGGGCAAGGGGCCACCAAGGGTTTGCAGGCTATCCATGCCCCCATCATGGTGGGGGGTCCCCACTGAGAGGCCAGCCTGGAGCCAAGGGGCCACAGGCGGTTTGCAGGCCAACCATGCCCCCAGCTTTGTCAGGAAGAAGGTCCAGAATGACGTCTGGAAGACGTCCCATCTATCCGATCTAATTAGCATATTACCCTTTCATTAGTATAGATGCACTTTAAAAGTGCATATAACCTCAACTTTTATTTTTGGAAGTTAGAAAGTTATCCTAAAAAACAACTAAGAAGTCAATTAATCCAAGCTCTGTCACTTTAGAGATAAGTAAATGAAGTCACTGAGAGGATGAATGGCTTCCTGTACAGTCACTTTATCAGTCCTAAGGACTTTAGTTGTTCTGTTTCAGCCAGGAAACAGGAGGCCGCTGTAGAAATGAGACTGTGGGTGGAGAGGCATGTGATGCTTTTGGAGTTGGGTTATTACCTGGGAGGGAAAGTCTGGGATTGAGGCTCTTGGCAGCCAAAGCAAAGAGCAACAGGGTACTTGGTGAGGGGGCTGGGAAAGAAGCAAGGAGAACGACACAATACCATTTCACTCCATTACTAAGTATAACAACATGTCCAAAGTTGCTTAGCAAAAGATAATGCATATAGTTTGGACACTTGTTAGCTCAAGTCCCTCTCTGGAAATGACCCTCAGCAAAGCCTAAGAGATGAGTGTAGGTGGCCATGATGATATGATGCATCTGGTTCTTCTACCATGGCAGACGGGAACAGCGATGCCCACCTCACCCAAGCTGAGCCGATCTGTGGCTTCTCTTGGAACCAACGTGGAATTGGCTCTCTGAGAGTTAGATGTGTTAGCTTCAAGGAGCCTATCTGTTATTGGTAGTATTGAGCTTGCAGTCAGTTTATTGCCTAGCAGAAGCCATGTGCAGGCCAACATCATAGAAAAGCAGAAACTATGAATAAGTGAAAGGATCTGGCCTGTGGAGATAAGAATGGGGCGGATATTCAGAAAATAGCAAAGAAGAGAGGCCATGTGGCTCTAGGATTTATGGAGCATGACTTGGAGCCTGACAGCTTACCGGTTCCCACCACCTGCTCCCTAGAGGCTGGGTTGAAAAGTGACTTCTCTCTGTCCTTAAAAATAAAACCACTTAAAATCTGAACTGAGTTAGTGTCTGTTCTTTTAGTCAAGGAACTGGTAATAACATAACAATGACTAAATTGATTAAAATCAAATCTAACCATTCTCAATTACTAATTATCAAGTAATAACAATAAAAGTTTGCCTTTGTGAAGAACGAAGGGGTTATTAATGTCCCCACTACTGCTGGAACTATGTCCTCTAGAGTATGAATCTGATGCTCTTCTGAAGAGTCTAAAATCTTAGAGATCATCTTAGAAATGATTTGAGTTGATGAGACCAAATTTTTTAAAAAGTCATGCCACAACAGTTCAAATAAACCAAAATTTTAGATGATATTCTATTTAGAATTCTTTTTTTTTTTTTTGGAGGAGGAGGGAGAGGGATCGAGGGAATTTTTCTTTATTACAATAGTTATATATGTTCATTGTAGAAACTTTTAATAATATAAATAAAGAAAAGGAAAATTCTAAAATCACAGCTTTATCATTAACCATTAGTAATTTTTAGGACAAAAATCCTAATAATGAAACGGCAATCACATCGGTGTTGTGAGCCCTGAAAACTAGAAGGACACCTACTAAGAAAGGCTCCTGGTGGCTAACTGGGTTTAAATAAAAAAAGTAGAGCCCAGCAGCCATTTCTGCATGGGGGCCTCTCAGACAAACTGCACTCCTGCAGAGAAGCCTCATGCATTGAAACTGCACCGTGTTGCTGTCATCTGAGCTAGCCCTTCTAAAGGAGTTCCTAGAATCCTATTTCAACCATTAGGCCTGAGGCTTTCCCCATCCAATTGAAGCTGCACAGCTTTAACCAATCAAAATGGCTCTATTCTGACCAATCTGGACAGTGTCTTTGGACCAATCAAACTGGGAAGATTCAGAGTCCTCATTTGCATGAGGACGGACCAATCAGGGGCTAAGGACGCAGGCTTCTGTCCATAAAAGCCATTTCCTTTGTGGCACTAGGAGGGCACTTTCCATTAAAGACTGTTTCCCTGGCTGAGTTGGAACACTGAAGATGCCTCCCCAGAGCAGAGTGAAGCAGACCATCCTGGACCAGAGTAGATCAGCGCTGAAAAAAATTTTCTTCTTTGCTTTACCCAAAATTGGGAGTTCTTGTTGGCATTGAATTGGCACCAATAACCATTGGTTGACAATGTCTTTCATTATCCTCAAGAATTCATGTGACTTTTGGGGTTATGTTTCTTCATATGCTGATAGACATTTTTTCCCCAAAAAAGAGTTCACTGAAGACTAGAATTTGAATCACTGGGAAACATTTTTGGAAATCAGACTTCTTTACTTTTTCTGATGAACAATAAATGCATTTGCTTTATTCAGTTCCTTTGTTCTTTAGGAAATGAAAAGAACTCATTATTTAATTGATATATCCTGTATGTCATAGAGACAAGTAGATTGAAACCATGTTCCTAGTTCTTTTCTATTCCCTCACCTCACCTGCTTTTTATGAACAATTTAATGGAAGCATATTTTTAATTTGCTAGCTGTCCACTTGTTCCTGTTCACCAAATGATATCAATTCCAGAAGGTTCTGCTTGGCCACTTGAGAATCATGATCTGTTTTATCCCCTCCTTATTTGAGGCTTTAACAGGATTCATTGCTGTTCATTTTCCAAGATCAGATATTTCATTCTTTTTCCCCCTTAAGGCTAACATTTATGCTTGTTTCTCTTATCATTTTCTCTTGTTAGATTTAATTGACTCTCTCATTTTGAAAATGATTATCCCCATCCCATGTTACTTGCTCCTCACACCAATAAGGACTTATTGCCTTAGTGAAATCCTACTCCTTTGATAACCAAAGTAGGAATAATGTCCTAGAGGTGCTTTGCTTTCTTTTGCACATATGGTTTTTGCCATTAGCCATATTTATCTCTGTTTTCCACTAATAAAGGGAATACAATTGCAGTCCTAAATTTTCTAAAATCTGGTAACTCTCCACTGTGGTTTTCGGAGTTTTTTCCACTTTTTTTTTTTTAATTGATTTCAGAGAGGAAGGGAGAGGGAGAGAAAGAGAGAAACATCAATGATGAGAGAGAATAATTGATTGGCTGCCTCCTGCATGCCCCCCTACTTGGGATTGAGCCTGCAACCAGGGTGTATGCACTGGACCGGAATCGAACCCGGGACCCTTCAGTCTTCAGGTCAAGGCTCTATCCACTGAGCCAAACCAGCTAGCGCTCTTTCAACTTATAATTCCAAAGTTTTTAAGAGGACAACATTCTTTTGATTGGCTGCCAGGAGCTTATGTTCCCATTCTGCTAAATCACCTTTTTCTAACCAAGAAAGTGTCACACTTTACTTGTTATGTGAAGATTTAGCTAAAGTTTTATTGAGAGAATGGAAGGTTATCTACTTCACATGACTGACATGCATCATAACTGACTTTTAGAAATCTCAGTTACTCTCAGGAGCTGGAACAGGGAGAATAAAGGAGAGTTAATGAATATTTATAGAATTTCTACTATGTTCTGAGCATAGTTCACTGATGAATGTAATGGACATGACCCCCTGCTCTCAGGAAGTCATGATCCAGTGGGAAAGATGAACAGATATGTGTTGCAATATAGGGTGTTAGCATCTGTGATTGGGGTAAGCACAGTGTTAGAGGAGAATAGACCAGGTGGGGAATGACAGAGAGGATACTTGTGCTGAGACTTCAAGGACTAGAAGAGTTAAGCAGAGGGAGAATATTCTAGAAAGAGAAAAAAATTTGGAAAAAAAAAAAAAAAGTAGAGGCGGGAGAAGAGAGATTTGGAGAACACCAAGGACTTGATGTAATTGATGATACTGTATGTGCATTGGGAGTGTGGTTGTTGTTGGGAAAACAGGGGAGGACATGATGAGGTTATGAATGGTTTGTGTGCCACATTGAAAAAAATTTGCACTTTATCCTGGAGATGCTGGAAAGTGTTAAGCAGACATGTAAAATTAGATCTGCAATTTAGAATGAGTGCTTTAGCAGTCGGGGATGCTGACAGAGCTCAGAAGGTCCTTTTCCTCATGAATAGAGGGTATTTCTCATTTAAACTGAGCCTAGCACCAGTGGAGGTCAGAGGGGTCAGAATCACCTACCCACACTGAACATTTACCTCTTTTCTCTTTTTCTCCTTCTTTCCTCTCTTCCTTCCACCTCAACCTCTTCCTTTTCACAAATTTCTCTTATGAAGCTCTTAAAACTTGAACAGTTTATGGGCAGTTAAAAAAATGTCCGTGAAAACTTTCCAATTTAGTTGTGAATGTCTTCTACCTTTTTCTCCATGGTCAATGTTAAATTACTTACTGGCTGAATTTCCTTTCATAGATACTCAAAGCTCCTACTTTCTCGTTTTGCTACCTATAATTCTTCATCACTATCCATTATCACCTTCAACATAGGAAGGGGAAAAATAGAAATTCAAGTAAATTGATTTTGCTATTGACTTGTGGTTCATATAGAGAGTTTATTAGTAGAATAGGAAAGCTACAAGTGACTTTAATGTTTTCCATAATGTTTTTTAAACTGTAGGCTGTGACCCATGTGTAGGTCATAAAATCAATTTAATGGGTCATTCTCTGCAATAAAAAGAAAGAAAGAGAAAAAGAAAGGAAGAAAGAAAGCAGGCATAATTTATTAAAACAAAATATAAGAGTGTGCTGAATAGACAGTGTTTACATTGTTTCATGAAACTTTTGTTCCAGTTAGAGGCATAGTTTATTCATGCAGATAATCCTATATAATAAAAGCCCAGCCACTGAATGGCAGAACGACCAGAAAGACTGGTCAACTGGTTGCTATGATGCTCACTGACCACCAGAGGGCAGACTCTCAACACAGGAGCTGTCCCCTGGTGGTCAATGCGCTACCACAGTGGGAACACTGCTCGGCTGACCGGGATGAACGGCTCTCCTGCGGGAGCAGCCTCTCAGAGGGCAGGTCCACAGCCACTCAGCTGACCAGGATGAGCAGAGCTCCCACAATGGGCTGATCCCCGCAGGCCATGACCCCCACCAGTGCATGAATCCCGGGCACTGGGCCTCTAGTATAAATATATGTCTTACCATGGGTGGCAATAAAAAATAAAATTTGAAAGTCAAAATAATTTTTTAAAAGTTTGAAAAATGCTCAAGATCAACATTTTAAAATTGTTTTAGTTTGATATAAAATAGTTTTTTAAATTAGGACTTACATATTTTGAAAAATTCTGAGTGTAATTCAAATGTATGCCAATGCCTTCCAAAGTAAAGGTAATAATTCAGAAACAGTTCTAATCAGATAGCTAAGAAAAAATTCTGGAATATTCACATTGGAAGATTCCTTATTAATGAATGTCTGACTTAAAATCTAACCCAAAACTGCAACATTATTCTTTGTACATTTTCATTACTAGTGTTAACAAGCGTAGTTGCAAACAAATAAAATACTTACGCTATTTAATAATAAAAAGAAAAAGCTTGAAAAACCCTGCTCAAGAACAACATTTTCTTACTCTGAAGATATGAAAACAAAAAACAAAAAACTGAGAACTAGAGAAGTTGACTTGTCTAAGTCCATGAATTAGTGGCAAATGCAAGATTTGAGCTTTTCTCTACTAATATTCTGATATTCTCTGAATATAAGTGGATTGATTGCCGAACATGAGGGCTGGAGATTATGGAGTTTATTTACTTAATTTATCCTTGAGACCACAATGTGTAAGATAATCAAATGTTCATGATGCTTTGTTATCTTAGTATTTATGAGAAAACACCCATGTTTCCTTTTTGCTTTGAATCATAGATAAAAGCTAGATTTTTACATATTGTCAGTTTATGCCTTTATTATTATTAAAAACATTTTTTGTGGACAAGTTTGATATATATTCATGCTTAGGTTTTGGATAAAGATAATCTAGTTCATTTTGTTTCTCAGCTAAATGACTGAATAATTATTTTGGTCCTTTCTTCCATATTCCTTAATCACATTGAAAAATATACATTCCAGGATGTTGAGAGATGTTTCACCTGAAATCAGGGAACTGTTAGGTAGACTTCAGGTCCTCTCTAGCCTTATGGTTCTATTGCTTTTACCTTTGAATTAGTCTATTTGGATTGTCTCTTATTTTTTCCAAGAAATTAAACATTTTTGTTATTTTCTATAATCATTTCAGGAAGGCATCGCAAAAACACTGGATTGGGAATTGAGAAGGAATTGATAAATCAATAAAAATATATTTTTAAAAAAACAACACTGAGTTACTAAACAAACAAATGAAGAGTACTGATTAAGTGAAGGTAATAAACTGGAAGGAAATGAGATGAATGATCTAGCTTGCCCAAATTTCCTTACAGCTCTAGGAGCTCTTGAGCTATGGAGACAGGAAGGAAGCAAAATTGGGAATTCCTTAGGAATTTAAAAAAAAAAACAAAGCAAAATCTGGCATATTGTATGACATACAGGAAATTATTTAAAGCAGTTTTGAAAATGTGAATCTGTAAATGGGTTACAGAATCCAGGAACCCATAAAACATTACACAAAAACATATTTCATTAGCTCTGGCCAGGTAGCTCAGTTGGTTAGATCATCATCCTGGCCAAGATTGCAGGTTCCATCCCTGGACATGGAACAACAAATCGAAGTCTCTCTCTCTCTCTCTCTCTCTCTCTCTCTCTCTTTTCTTCCCTCCCTCCCTTCTTCTCTCTCTCTAAAATCAAGAAATAAAAATTTAAAAACATGTCTCTTTATATGCATGTGCAAATTTCTAGGCAGTAGTATTTCTCATGTTTGGAAATGAATCCATAACCTCCACATAGTTGGGAAATACTGATTACAGCAACTTTTAAGATAATCTTGACTCACTTCCTCAGTTTTCCAATAAGGAAATCAAGGCCCAAAGATGTCATAGAGTTTACTGACATTTAAACAATACGTTAGTTGGCAAGAAGGCCCAGGATGCTCAAGTACTGAGCCATACCCAGCCAGGCAGTAACTCAGTGTTTTTACTTTGAATTTCTCATGTAGGAACTCTTTATTCATTCATTCTGCTTGGGTCAGGCACTGGGTTCCATGTTGTGGATATAGTGGTGAATAAGATAGATATTGCCCTTTCCTTAAGAGAAAAACTGACAAAAAGAAGTCACCAAAGAAATTAATAAAGTAACTTCAAACTGTGGTAAATATTGTGAAAGAAACACATATGGGCTTGGCCGGCATGGCTCAGTGATTAAATGTCGACCTATGAACCAGGAGGTCACGGTTCCATTCCCAGTCAGGGCATATTCCCGGTTTGTGAGCTCAATCCCCAGTGGGGGGGAGTGCAGGAGGCAGCCCATCAATGATTCTCTCTCATCATTGATGTTTCTATCTCTCTCTCCCTCTCCATTCCTTAGGAATTACAAGGAAAAATTATTTTTTATATAGCGTGGTCTGGAAGACTTCTCTGAAAAGGTGACTTCAGCTGTGACTAAAAGTTAAAATATTTGCAGGTAAAAGAGGAAGAAAATGTGTTCATGTGCTCAAGTGCTGTGGCAGGAAAAGAAATTGAAAGAACAATGCCAATGCAAGAACATTCAAACCTACAGAAAATTTTCTAAGAGTTTTTTTGAACCAATCTGAGGACATATCCAGAAGCAAGATCTCAAAATGCTCCAGAAAATGGCAGTTTTGCAGTTCTTTTTTATACTTTTGCAGTTTTTTGGAATCAAAGGAGGAACCATAAAGGAAGATTATGAAAACCCATTGGTGGTAGATTAAGGAGGGGGAAAAAGCAAGGCAGGGAAAGCCCTATGATTGGATAAAAAGGAAAATGGAGAGATATACTTCTTTTACATTTGGTGGGTACTGGCTAGTTAACATTTAACATTTACATTGAACAGGCATGGTATACTGGCAATAAGATCATGTGCTCCTTGAGGTGGTTATGCCTCTGAGGGGTCTGAAAAAGAGGATTATCCAGCCATTTGAAAGGTATGTTAAACTAGATGCATAAGAACAGCGGATAGGGCTGTTTAAAGCAAAGATTAACCTTTTACTACAGAAGTTATAAATAGTGTGGGGAGGGGACCAGAGCAGGGTGAAAGGGGTCAATGGGGGACATCTGTAATAGTTTCAACAATAAAAATTAAAAAAGAAAGTTTGAAAAGATACATCAAATTGTTAACCTGTTTTTTTCTGGTTGGTGACACTGTAGGTAATTTATGTGCTTTTCTGTATTTTTTTTGTATCATGTAATTTAAAAATAAAAAAATATTTACAATAAAAAATTTAAAAAGCAGTTATAGGCCTACACACCATAACCTGCCCAATTAGGAATTCATGATCAGATCTCCCTGTGAAGTTACTTTCATTCACTGAGCTTGTCAGATGTATTACATAACCCCTTTTTGTTCACAACAGTGTACCTGGAATTCAGTCAATGCAAGCTGGAGTTGTACAGGCGGCAGGGGCCAGATTGGCATGGTAAGGAATTTGGGTTTTGTTCGCAAGCCTGGCCTCAAAGTCCATGCATTTCACTCAGAGTATTTATTACTTACTAGTACTGTCTGTGCATTGGCCGCTTTTGTGCACTACTTTGGATTCCCTGGTCTCACTCATCTCCAGAGTCTTTGGTTATAAAGCAAGCATGTCAAACTCGCGGCCCACGGGCCGCACGTGGCCCACAAGGAATATTTTTCCGGCCCAGCCAATATAGCAGTATGTAAGAAAACATTAATTTTATCATTGCACTTGTTCTATTTTATACTTTTTGAAACAACCTACGTTTCTATGAAAATTGAAACTTGTGTTTTTTTGCGGCCCACATAAACTTAAAACTTGTTTATTTGGCCCGTGTTAAGCCTTTGAGTTTGACATGCTTGTTATAAAGGGAAGAAAAAGCTTTTTCCTTCTATCTTCCTAGGTTCACTGGCTGGGCTCTCCAATTAAACGGCAAGAAACAGATTAGCAAGAGGGGAAAACAACAACAGACTCAGTTACCTGTACACCGAAGGGTGTTCACAAGTTAATAAAAGCTCAAGGAGGTGGCCAGAGGATTGAGACTTACTTACTACTTAGACTGGACAAAGGGGAAGGGGTTTTGAGTTTCTGGGTGGAAGAGGCAAATTATAGAATAGCCAGGGGCGGAACTGTACAGTAGAGAAGGGTTATCTTGTTATGCTGATAAGAGACTTTCACATGATAAGGGTTTCGTCTGGGTGTAGCTCTCTCCCTGGTAAGAGACACCTTTTTAAATGGAAATTTCCTTTTTAAATGTAAATTTATTTTACAAAAGGGGAAATTTATACTCTATTTTTAGGATAAAGTTAGACGGAGGTGAAGAGCTTTTCCTTCATCTGCTGGTTCTTTATTGCCTTTAGCTCAAAATAATCTTGATGCCAAATAGGCATATTTTTGGTACTGATTGGGGTTACCGGCTGGGACCTCGGTTCTTTTCATTGAAGCAGAAAAGATTTTAAGGTCAATGAAAATGAAAGTAAAGCAAAATGGGGTTTATTGAAGATACATTCCAAAAGAGGAGCAGGCCAGGAGAGAAAGAGAGAAAGAGAGAGAGAGAGAGAGAGAGAGAACTCCTGGGTTTAAAAGAGGGATTTTCTGCCCTAGTTGGTTTGGCTCAGTGGATAGAGTGTCAACCTGTGGACTGAAGGGTCCTGGGTTTGATTCCCGGTCAAGGGCACATGCCTGGGTTGCTGGCTTGATCCCCAGTAGGGGGCATGCAAGAGGCAGCCAATCAATGATTCTCTCTCATCATTGATGTTTCTATCTCTATCTCCCCCTTCCTCTCTGAAATCAATAAAAATATATTTTAAAAAATAAAAGAGAGATTTTTTTGGACGGAGACTTCCATTTGTATTCAGGGATGATTGACAGAAATTATATTTCTTCTGGGATGCCCTTACCCAGAATGTATGCATAAAAGCTCTCAGAGGGTGGGGTCAAAACTGAAATGCAAATTTTATTATAATTAATCCAGGGCCCTAGTAAGGTTGCATTGGCAGGGAAGTCATGTCTTTTCCTCTGAGCTTGCGCCTAGAATCCCTGGCTCCAAACGGGCCTGCTGGCGGTCTGCTGGTTGCTGGCCCATAGAGAGGCAGTCAGAAGGCAATGTTGGTCCAACCCCTGTTCAGGACCCCAGGGCAGGCCCCACCTCAGCTGCTCATGTCTAATATCCTACCTAACATTTTGAGGTGACATATTCTGATACCCTTCATTTTGCCCTTTGAAACTTTTTTTTTTTCCCCAAGAAGAGGCATTTTCATGGAAACAAAAAGAAAAACAAAGGTTAATGGATGAAGCAAACGATAAACCCAGTTTTAGAGACCAGAGGGGAGTCAGCCAAAAAGACTTCTGGATGTGCTGAAAGCATTTTTAGATGATGGAGTGAGGATGGCAGTGATCATCCAACTTTTAATCTCCTGGTTTGCAGTTTGAATGTCTTTGGTGATGGCATATGCATCGGTGTCACAGTCGTGGTGTGGAAGCCTCAGCATTAGCTTGTAGTCCCAATAAGATTTGGGCAGTTGGGTTTTAGTTTTCAGTGATGCCAAGCCAGAAGAGTGAGGGATTGAAATGTTTAATTACTGACAAAATGTACAAAACAGCAGGAAACAATTTGCAAAGGGGTAAAAACAGTAAACATGGCTAGGATTCAACTTAACTTACAATGATGTTGCTGTTTTTATTGAAATATAGATTTTCCTGTCTACAATAACCTGAATTTTTTTCAAAGATAATCAAAGTAAGACTAATTTGCAAAATAAATCTAGTCTCATTAAACTTGTCCTGATTATTTACATAAATTCATCAAAAGTAATAATTGGCCATTTAAGTTCTCCTAAGGATGCTTTGCTGGAACTTTAAATAAGGGAATTCAGATGAGACATTTTTAAAGTCTTTTGAGGCTAGGAAGCCAAGCCAAGAACTTTCTATCGGTCTTTACCGGCAAAACCTATAGATTTGGGTGAATTTCTTCTTTTTCTGAGGTTACCAATATACTTTAAAGTTCCTGGGCCTGTCAGGAAGTGATCCTTCTTACTCACTTGTAATGCCAGGAGTTCTGTAAACCAGGTATCAGTTGGAATTCTGTAACCACACAGAAACTTAATTTCTTTAATATGACCTTGGCTCCTTTCTTTCCTTTTGGTGAAAACTGTCCCCATCCAGCACCCTGACTCACCTGCCTCCCTCTCCCTTGCAGGACCGCTCCCTTAATCATCAAGCCCTCCAGATAATGAGGTTCTGGTCAGCATCAAATAATCTTAGGAACAAACCCCGAGGTCTATTGACCATAGAGAAAGAGTTTCGGTCAAACTAGAGATAACATCGAGGCCCCAGCTTCCGGCCCAGAAAATCAGTGAAACCAGATAAAGTGATGCCATGACTGACATCAGGACCAGATACACTTATCAACTACTCCCTACCCTAGTATTGACCAATCAGTAGAGATCATGACCCTTACTCTCTTAGTCACCATGATTAATGATTTTTCCTCTACATATCTATTGAATAGAAGTGACAAAAGATTTCATGACTGCAAAAAACAAAACAAAACAAAAAAAACACACCAAAACCCAAAAACCTTAGCACTTCCAATATTAAGAAGACTCAGTTTTCTTAAGTAATCAAAGATATAATAAAGATAATACAAAGCGCAAGAAATTATTTTGATAAGATATGGAATCTTTGTTTCCTAGGTGGATTACTCAACCCGTTAAAAACAAACAAACAAACACACACCTTTTGCAATCTCTTATTAAAAACCGAGCAGTAATCAAAACTCCAGTTTTGTGTCAGTATGTGACCAGCATTGGGGTTCTTGGGTTCCCCATAAAAATCAAGAGGAAGCCCCAGAGAAATTTTCAGACAGATTTTGTTAAGTTTATGCTTGAGCACAAGGGAGACAGCGCAGAGAAAAGGAAGATCCTTTGAACTGGCTCAGGGGCTGGCTCTGCTTGGCTGCCTTTTTTTTTTTTTTTTTTTTAATAGGGGACAAAGACATGCTTTTTGAAAGAGGTGGGCTTTTTGAGAAAGGCAGGCTTGCAGAATTTTCCACTTCAGGGTCGGTGATGATTTTTTTTTCCAGCTGTGTTGCCTGGTAACTACGTCCACCTTGCTCTTTGGGGCAAGATGGCTGAGTGCTCATTATTGCCATCCTAGGAAGGTCACATAGCGGTCAAACCTTGATCAACTGTATATATGGGTTGAAAGTTTAAGCAGGCATTTAGAAGGGAGACAAAATTAGCTACCTCTGCATTTCTTAGTAGAGAGTGAAGGAGTAGTGACATTCTTTCAGTCAGCTTATCCTAGTACCTTCTGACCACCTACTCTTACCCTGGCTTCATGGCGACCTGGGATTCTTCATTCCCCAAGGCTCTTGCTGCCTCAAGTTCTCTATTAATAAACTTCATTTAAAAACTTCATGATAAATACATTTAATTGTAGTCAACTTCACCACACAAGGCAAGATTTTTCTTTTTCTCTCTTTCTTTACAACTTCCTAGATCCAGGTAGGTTTTTGTCCTTTATTTTCCTCTTTTGTATCTGAAACTACCTTTAAATACCCTTAAACTGCTTTAGGACAAAATTACTCTCCTTTTTCTTCATAACAACACATCCTTCAATAACTCATACCGTGCCTTACCAAAACACATTTTATTTTCCTTGCATACTTTTCATACAATTTTTCTTCACCCTTATTATTCCTAGTAATTTATTTACATGTATTGACTAGAATTCATAACCTTTAGTAGCCTTAATTTCCAGTGAAAATAAGGAAGTAAGCATTGTGAAATGTGTCTTATATATATCAGCATTCTGTCATAGATAAGCAAGTTTATGAACATACCCATATTATTATTTTATTTATTTATTTTAAAAATATTTTTATTGATTTCAGAGAGAGAGGGAGAGAGATATAAACATCAATGATGATAGGGAATCATTGATCGTCTGCCTCCTGCACGCCCCACACTGGGGACTGAGCCTGCAACTTAGGCATGTGCCCTGACAGGGAATTGAACCAGTGACCTCCTGGTTCAGAGGTTGACGCTCAACCACTGAGCCACGTTGGCAGGGCCCAATATTATTATTTTTAGGGGCATGTTTCTGCATAGCACAGTTTTTCAATGTGGTAAAAGAATATGTTTATGAACACACTCAAATTCTTTCGTCTCTCTGTAATCACATCCAAAAGTAGCTAAATTTATGTTTAGTAATTAATGGTTTAGTATTTTATCTTATTTGGAAATGCTCTAGTCAATGAATATCCATCAATTTAACTTAACTAGGTATAACTTTGACGTTTTTTTACCAAAAAAGTTTTGGAAACTATTTTTAAGCAGAAAGGCTCACTTATAAGCTTTTATCCCACTTAACTCATGTGTTCTTAACCATTATGCTTGGATTGTTCATCAAATTTTCCTAAGATATTAAACAAACCTAGCCATCATTTAAAGTAAGTTTCTTGTTAACAAGTTGTGTAACATAATGTATTTAGACAAATATTTAAAATAACAAAAATGAAGAATCTAAAAATTAAACATATGACTTAGGTTGAATTATACTTTTAAAATCTTTAACAGTAAAGATAACAAACTTATTTGACTAATAAGCTAAGGTCCCAGTCAAGGGCATGTACTTTGGTTGCAGGCTCCTCCTCAGCCCAGACCCTGGTCAGGGCTTGTGCAATCGGTCCATGTGTTTCTCTTACATTGATGTTTCTCTCTGTCTTTCTCTCTCTCTTCCACTCTCCTTAAAGAAAGTCAATGGAAAAATATCATCGGGTGAGAATTTATTTTAAAAAATATATATTTTAAAAAATCCTAAAGGCCATATATGACAAGCCCATAGCTAACATCCTACCTAATAATAGACAAATATGCAAATTGACCGTACCTTCGCTATGCCCGCAATTGGCCAGGAGGCGCAGGGGGGCGGGACTCGGGGTGGCCGGGGTGGCCGATTGGGCCGGCGGGATGCTGAGCTCACCTCTCCAGCGGCGGCTCGAGCTCAGTGTCTGCGCCATGGCTGTGCTGCGGCACAGAAGGGGCCTCTGGGGCAGCGAGCTCACGTCCCACTGGGGACCATCAAAAGCGGGGGAGCTGGTGCCTGTCCACTCAGGCACCAGGCCTTTCAGAAGCCTCCACCGCGCTGGAGGCTTCTGAAAGGCCTGGTGCACCAGCGATCAAAAGCAAAAGCGTGGGAGCTGGGTGCCTGTCCACTTAGGCACCAGCGGACAGGCACCCAGCTCCCCCATGATCAAAAGCGAAAGCGTGTAGGGGACCCTACACATGCATGATTCAATCATGCACTGGGCCTCTAGTACTCAATAATGAAAAACTGAAAGCTTTCCCTCTAAGGTCAGGAACAAGATAATAATACTCAGTTTCACCATGTTTATTTGACATAGTACTAGAAGTCCTAGCAAAAACAATTAGGCAAGAAAATAAAATAAAATACATCCAGATATTAAAAGAGATAAAACTATCTATTTGCAGATGACACAATATTACATACAGAAAACTTGAAAGACTCCATCCAAAGACTGTTAGAACTAATAAACAAATGCTATAAAGTTGCAGGATACAAAAATCAATGTATAAAAGTCTGTTGCATTTCTATGCACTAATAAAAAACTACCAGAAACAGAAATTTAAAAATCCCATTTAAAACTGCATCAAAAAGAATAAAATCCTAGGAATAAAGTTAACCAAGTAGATGAAAGACTTGTACACTGAAAACTATGAGAAAGTGGTGAAAGAAACTGAAGAAGACACAAATAAATAAAAAGATATTCTGTGTTCATGAACTGGAAGAATTAATAGTGTTAAACTGTCCATACTCTCCAGAGAATCAATGTGATCCCTATCAAAATTCCAAGGGCATTTTTCACAGAAATATGAAATATGGCATTTTTCACAAATAAGCCTAACATTTGCATTGCACTCTAAAAGGCCTTAGGTAGTCAAAGCAATCCGGAGAAAAACGAAACCCGAGACATCTCACTTCCTGATTTCAAACTTTATTAAAAAGTTATAACAATCAAAACACTTGAACCCCTTGCTCTCTGAAGCAAACAAGACATGTTCCCAACTCAGGCTCTTCCATTTGTTGTTTCTTTCTTTTTAAAAAAATATTTTTATTGATTTTTTACAGAGAGGAAGGGAGAGGGATAGAGAGTTAGAAACATCGATGAGATCCTTGACCGGAATCGAACCCGGGACCCTTCACTCCCCAGGCCGACACTCTATCCACTGAGCCAAACTGTTTAGGGCTATTTCTTGTTTCTTTAGACAGACATGTGATTGCCCCAGATCTCCACGTGGATGGCTCCCTCCCCTGTCCCAGGCCTTTGCTCTGACACCACATTCTCAGTGAGATCTTCCTGACTCTCTCCATCCCTACCAACCACAGTCCATGCTACTTCCCTTTCCTCTGTTACTTTTCTCCAGGACACAGCCTCCTATATTCTGTACATTAAACTCAGCTATGAGGCACCTGGCTCTCAGCCTCTGCCCAGCCCCAATTCTCAGCAGGTAACTGGCTTAAGTTCTTGTGGGCAGGGGCAGAGTAGTTCAGAAGCGACTCCTTCCTAATAATTTAGGATTTTCTCAGCTCAGTGTCATCAATTGTGTGCATAGTTCGTTTTGTTATCTTTATATTATCAACTAAAAAATATCACTCTATATTAACTTAAAATAATATAACCATAAATGTTACACAAGTGGATTTTTGCAGTTCTCCTTTGTTTTTGCTAGTTTGTTGATTATCTCTATTCTGTCCATGAGGACAAGAATTTGTATCTGCTCCTCTCTCCCCCCCCTCACCCCCCACAGCTGTATCTCTAGCACTTAAAATACTTCTGGCACATAGTAGGCCATTAGTAAACATTTGACTTAGTGTTCAATTAGTGAATGGCTCACTCTGTTTATACATATACTGTACATGACTCCCCTGCACTCAGAAACTGAAAGAAACCATTTGCTTAATCACAATGTTAACAAGACCGTAAACTAAAAATTCATACCACCTTACATTTACATAATGCCTTGGATCTATTAAAACACTTTCACAAGCATTATCTCATTTAATCCTCTCAACTACTTTATATTCCCATTTTTCATAGGATGCCAACTCTGAGAGAAATGGTATTTTATTTAAGTTCACAGGAACTGAATCATGGAGAAATTGAGTGATTTGCTCAAAGTCCACACCAGAGAACTAAGACTCAAACTCAGGTTGTCCTGTCCAAAGATTTGATGCATTTTCCACTCCATTATCCCAACTCTTTAATTCTGTACTAGATCAGTTGCCTATATATTCTTTGATTCTCTATCAGTAATATCTGTCTACTCTCTTGGCCAAACAGGCTCAGGATCATAATCCAGTTGTTCAGGTTTGCTTCAGTTCTTACTAACTGCTAATTTAGCAAAACTGGGGCCGGCTGAATGGCTCTGCCTGGTTGTAAAACGAGGATTAGGTAGTCTAAAAATGAGTGTCCTCAATACAGCTCATCTGCAAAACTATAGATAAAGATTCAGGCTGTAAACCTCCTGAACCAATGACTCTATAAAACTCTGCTTATGTAGAATTACATGCAGATAAGAACTTAACCAAGTTATGGTCAAACCATTTAAATATATCATCCTAAAGCCTTAAAATTACCATGGCCCTTTCAAAGACATACTTTTTCTTATTTCTTCTTAATTCTAAGAAAGAAAGTCTATCTTTTAAGTACTGTCCAAAATCCTTATACAAGGATTATTAAATACTTGCTATGTATGATAAAAAGCATAATGTTATTTCTTTCCTTCCTGTTCATCCATAAGCAAATATTTAGCTTTCTTGGGTTTCTTTATAAACTTTCACTGCTTTTAGTCATTCATCTTCATTCTTCCTCTATCCCATTGTCCCTAACCTACTCCCACTCACAGAAAATTCATTATTATTAGGGGTCCACTCTGCTTTTTCTTTCCTTGTGGCTTCCCCACTTCAACCATAGTCAGCTTAGGGCTCAAAATCCATTTCTTTATACTATCACAGATTGTAAATATTCAAAAGCTGGTGACTAAGGGGAGGGGGAGGATCCCCATTCATGATTTGAACCAGAGAAAGAGAACAGATATTATCAGATGCCCCATTTAAATGGCACACAAATAACATGACTCAAACTGGTTCGGGTGCAGCCTGCATACATTAGAGAAGAGGAGATGGTCTGCTGACTTGGCAAAGGGTTGTAAATAAAAGCTGACTTTGGTTTGGCACCTATAATTACACCCAAGCCATAGCTTGAATGTGATTGTCTCTGAGAAAGAAAAAAAAAAAAAAAAAAGGAAAAAAAGAAAGAAAGAAAGAAAAAAGAAAGAAAGAAAGAAAGAAAGAAAGAAAGGAGACATGAAGATGAAATTTTGTTTTTTATTAATGAGATAGACTCAGATTTTCAATGTTTTTATAGAATTTACTTTAAACTGGGACTTCTCTGACAGAGGACATCCATGAGAATGGTAGAATAAAAAAATGGTGTAATCATCCAGACTTTCATAATTGTCTCACAAATTCCATAGGAAGCATTAATTCCAAACGGAAGTAAAATTTGAAATGATTAGAGCAGAAACAATCCCTCTTCCCAAATCTACACCCCTTAGCTGGATCAATTTAACTGGTGGTTGGTAAAACGTACTAAGCACAACCTTACTAAGTACTGCCAGGGAGGAAAACCTTCTTTTCTTTACCATTCATAGTTCACAGGCTGTCCCCACCACCAATCAAATTGATAAGAAACTGATTAACAGGAGAAAAGTTTAAGTTTTGTAAATGACAGAAGCTCAAGTTGATTCATCTAAAAAGTTAAAAAAAAAAAAGGAATTTATTTGCAAAGTTAGGTTACTAATCTAACTTTGGGAAGGACAAAGATAAAACCAGGTTGGATCAGGGCCTCAGATATCCTTCTTCCTCCATATTCTCTCTTCAAAGGTATCCTTTGTACTTTCATATTATGGCAAAGCTCTCTCCTTCCTTGACAATCATTCTAGCTGAGAGACTAAAGAATAATGGGATATTCCCCGGGGCCAGCTAGAGCTTTTCCAGAGATGGACACCAATGGATGGACTTGGGTACATATCCATCTCTTGGGTCAGTCACTAGCCCTGATGTATGAGGTGCTGTTTTTGGCAGCTCCCACCAGAAAATCATGGTTGGGGTAAGGGAGGGTATTATGAGCATGGCCACAGGGGAGCTCCTTGTGGGCTGTGGAGCCATCCCAGCTTTCCTAACAGCAGCATAGTAAAGAGGGCAGAAGACTACAAAGTATGACTGGGATTCTGGGCCATTATATTTGGGAGGATGGTGATGCCTTTAACAAAGAGAGAAATGGGTTTTGGTAAAGTGATGATTGTATTTTAGACATTTTATTTTTAAGGTTTAGCAGGCTTTATATATGGCATTGTGTGGGAAGCTCTTAGAAATTGGGGTCTTCAGTACTTGGGAGAAGTTGCTTTTTAAAACCATGATTTGGGAGTCATTAGCATATAGGTTACAACACAATGAAATGGATAGGGCTGCTCAGGGAAGATGTATTCAGAGAAGACATACAGTAGAAAAATTGGGAACGTGCTGAGGTAGAGACCAAAACAGTTTGGGCCGGCCAGCACACTGATAATATCTGGCCCATTTGCCACCTTTGGCGTATGTGTCAGAAGTGCAGTAAGAGAATAAGGGGAGAACTGAATGTGATAACCTGTGGAAGCATTTGCTTGCTAGTTTGTTGTAATAGGAAAGTATATATGGGACATAGTGCCTAATGAATAAATGCATGATTTCAAAATGTTCATCCTGGCTCAGAACAAGGCCAGGCTTAAAAATATCCTGTAATGCCCTAGCTGGTTTGGCTCAGTGGATAGAGGGTCCCGGGTTCGATTCCGGTCAAGGGCCCATGCCTGGGTAGCGGGTTTGATCCCCAATGGGGGGTGTGAAGGAGGCAGCCGATCAATGATTCTCTTTCATCATTGACGTTTCGATCTCTCTCTCCCTCTCCCTTCTTTCTGAAATAAATAAAAATATATATTAAAAAATATCTGTAATAATTGTCATTATTTTAAAGAAAGTAATCTCTTTCATTTGGGCAATTATTGGGGGGGGGGGTATATATTTTTTATCTTGTTGGGTTTCTTTAGAAAACAATAATAGATTAGTAAGAGGTGTCATTCCGTGGTGGGAAGGTCACTGTACAAGAAGGTAGGGAACCAGTATTGTGGTTACGACCACCATGCCCTCCCCTCCCCATCACACATACAAACTGTGTGCTCCAGCTTCGCAACCTTAAATAAGTCACTTACTCTCTGTATTTCAGTGGCCTCAACTAACAAAACGAGACTGATAATACTCCATTGCCCTAAGGGGAGGCACTATATGGATGATATTGTGAGTTTCCATCTGCTATGATTATCATAATTCATGCATGTGAGATGTGTGCAAGAGATAAAAACTATAAGGATTGGTTCCTGCCTTAAGTCTGCTCTTGGAAACAGGAAACGCACAATTTAACACATAAGTGCTGTAGCGGAGGCATGGGAACACCAGGAGTCCCATGTCAGTCCTGGGAAATTCGGGGACTTCCTCAGGGGAAGTAACACTTGAGCTGAGTTTGAAAGGTGTTTCCATGACAATAAAGAGAATAAGGGTTCCAGGCAGAGAGAACAGCCCATGTTTTAAAAAGGAGATACATTTTGAGGAAGAACAGAAAGTAAGTTCACGTTAATGGGGTATAAAGAACAAAGGATGAAGTTGTGAAAATGTGGGGCTGGACAGATGGTCAGATATTACTCAAAATAGTTATGGAGCACTCACTGGGTGAAGGGCAGTGTGCTAGATGCTGGGCTGATTAGAAAGGATGGGATCCTGGAGAAGGATTTGGGAAGGCTTCAAAGTAGAATTACAAAGAACAGAAATAAAGCTGTTGAGAGAATTCAGGAGAGACAGAATAAACGACAGTGGCTGTAGGGAGGAGAGAGAGGAGGTTCGATCAGCCCTTAGTTTATTGACTGAGGCATGAAGAGAAGGGAAGAATAAAGGATCATTTTCAACTTTCTGGCTTGGGAAGCTGGGTGGATGAGGGGGGCATTCACCCATTCATAGCAGGTTGGTGAAGACACATGACCTTTTGGCATTCATAGCTCTTACCCTGCTTTTGATTTATGGATACATAATAATTCTTAATATTTCCAAAGATGCTGAAGTACTTTTGTTTTCTGCTTGTTTCCCACTGTCTTGCCTTCTGTAGAATTTGGAGTCTGCAAATTGAGAGTATTTCTGAGTTTATTCTAGACAGTTTGACTCCATAATGGGCTGTGTCTCATTTTCGGGTATTCTAGGCTGTAGCTTATTTCCCTCTGAACATCAGGTACCCCTCTTCATCCATCTTCTGACTTCCAGATCTTTGTTGGAATCTCTACTCCTCTTCTCTCTCGCCTTTTCTGTGTTGGGTGGGGTTGGCACATCCACACCTCTTTGTTTCCTTACCATGATTTTAATGTGGTTTTTGGAAAAAAGATAAGTCAATCTGTCATCTTAAACCAGAAGTTCCCGAATTTGATCTTTGATGTGATATATTCTAAGTAGCTATGGAATGTCTAGGCTGAGATGTATAGTAGGCAATTAACTGTATATATGGGCTTGGACCCAGGAGACAGATCTAGATTGCAGGCAAAGATCCAGTTACTGGTGTAGAAATGATGGGTGGGGATGAGATTGCCTAGGGAGAGCATGCAGGAAGAGAAGAGAATAGGAATTAAGCTTGATGCTGGGGACCATCTCTGTTTAAGATCATTGTTTGTAGGATCCAATATTCTTCTAGCATTAGGGAGACTAACGATACCTCAGAAGTTTCCCATTATGGATAGAAAGGACTCAAATGGGCTCTTTGAATTCAGGAAAGTTTCATTTAATATACAGGGTGAGGCAAAAGTAGGTTGACAGTTGTTTGTATGGAAAATAATACAAAAATTACTAAATGATAATACAAGAATAAACTCGGTGTTTCGCGCTCACAACTGTAAACCCACTGTTGCCCCACCTTGTATAATAAAGGTGTAAAAGCAGTAGTAAAATGATTAGGTGTGACAAGGTTGAACAATAGGGATAGGAGTTCCAAAGATGAGAGAGATAATCAAGGGTGTCATTGTTTCCAGATGATACTATCTGGATTTTTGGTGCTGGGCTCATTCTTATGAGACTGCTGAATGCTGGCTCTCACAGCCTGCTCTCTGATTCGTTTCTTCTGCTGAGAACGTGGCTCTGATTCAAGTACCATTGCTCAGTGAGATATGTCCTGATAGTCTCTACACATTCAGTAAATGTTTATTGAAGCCCTAAAATGTGCCAGATTCTGGGTAAGATGCCAGGTATATGAAAATATAAAACATTCTTGCCCTCAAAAAACCCATACGTATGCATAAATTGCCCCTCATGCTCAACTCAGTGGTGCTCACTGCCATTATTTTATCAGCAAAAGTCTTTTCTACGGGAAGTCTGGCTCTCCCTCATTCTGATAGGTCAATATGGAAGGTCTTATTTTGGCGCCCAATGTGTCCACTTTGTGCCCCTGGTTAAGCAAAGGATGATTTTGTTTTCTGTTTTGTTAATCCTCACCTGAGGCTATTTTCCCATTGATTCTTAGAGGGTTGAAGGGAGAGGGAGAGGAGAGAGAGAGAGATTGGTTGCCTCCTGCACATGCCCCGACCAGGGCTGGAAATCAAACTTGCAGCCAAGGTACCTGCCCTTCACCAAAATTGAACCCAGCACCCTTAAGTCTGCAGGCCAATGCTCCATCCACTGAGCCAAATTGGATAGGTCAGGATAAGGATATTTTTACACTCTTAAGAGTGATAGAGAAGAAACCAAGATGGCGGCATAGGTAAAGACCTAAACTGCTGCCTCGCACAACAATTTCAAAACTACAACTAAAAGACAAAACGGACATCATCCAGAACCACAGGCAAGCTGGCCGAGTGGAAATTCTACAACTAGAAGGAAAGAGAAAAAGCACACTGAGACTCAGAGTTGCTGCAGAAGGCAAAGGTACTGAGACACGCGTGCGAAGAGGGCGGGCAATTGAGTGTGTGGCTGCCTTTCTCAAGCGGGAGGGAGACAAAAGCTCCCAACTGCGCTGAACTCCAGTTCCGGGAAAGACTCTGGGGACCCAGACTCATACAGGGAGAAACTGGACTGTTGTAGAAAGCCTTGAAGGCGGTTTTCTCTCAGAGTGCTTGCAGCGATTACCGAGGGACACTAAGACCCAGGGGCCACTTAGGGCAGGGCTGATGGGGAAACCAATGCTGTCTACTCTGCCCTGAGACTCTGCCCCAAGACTCTGCCCCATCCAAGCTGAGCACAGAGGCTTTTTGCAAGTCTTATCTCATAAGGGTGACTCCAGCAAAGAAGCTCTCCCAGCATAGACACAGCTGATCCTCACAGCCAATTGGCCTGGAGGTCAATTCCTCCCAGTGATACCAACAACAATCAAGGCTTAACTACAACAAGACTGTGCACACAGCCCACAAAGGGGTGTACCAAGAGTGTCCACCTCAGGTAACTGGGGAAGCTGAACCACTGGGCCCTATAGAACACCTAGCACACAAAGCCACTCTATCAACTCAGGGAAGCAGCAAAAATGTGGAGACAAAGAAACAGATCACAAATGAAAGAAATGGAGGAAATCTAACGACTGGATATAGAGTTCAAAACTATGGTTATAAGGTTTTTCAAGAATCTTCTAAAAAAGGCCGATAAGTTTAGCAAGACCCTCGAGGATATGAAAAAGGACCAACTAGAAATTAAGCATACACTGACTGAAATAAAAAATATTATACAGAGATCTTACAGCAGACTAGAGGATTGCAAGAATCAAGTCAAAGATTTGAAATACAAAGAAGCAAAAAACACCCAACTGAAAAAGCAAAAACAAAAACAAAAAGAAGAATCCAAAAATATGAAGATAGTGTAAGGAGCCTCTGGGACAACTTCAAGCGTAACAACATCCAAATTATGGGGGTGCCAGAAGAAGAGAGAGAGCAAGATACTGAAAACCTATTTGAAGAAATAATGACAGAAAAGTTTCCCCACCTGGTGAAAAAAAGACTTACAAGTCCAGGAAGCCAGAGAACCCCAAACAAGAGGAATCCAAAGAGGACCACACCAAGACACATCATAATTAAAATAAAATGCCAAGAGCAAAAGACAAAGAGAGAATATTAAAAGCATTAAGAGAAAAACAGTTAGTTACCTACAAGGGAGCACCCATACGACAGTCAGTTGATTTCTCAACAGGAACTATGCAGGCCAGAAGGGAGTGGCAAGAAATATTCAAAGTGATGAATAGCAAGAACCTACAACCAAGATTACTCTACCCAGCAAAGCTATCATTCAGAATTGAAGGTCAGATAAAGAGCTTCACAGATAAGAAAAAGCTAAAGGAGTTCATCACCACCAAACCAGAATTATACGAAATGCTGAAAGGTATTCTTTAAGAAGAGGAAGAAGAAGGAAAAGGTAAAGATAAAAATTATGAACAACAAATACATATCTATTAACAAGTGAATCTAAAAATCAAGTGAATAAAAAATCTGACGAACAGAATAAATTGGTGAATATAATAGAATCAGGGGCATAGAGAGGGAGTGGACTGACAATTCTTGGGGGGAAAGGGGTGTGGGGGGTGCGGGAAGAGACTGGACAAAAATCGTACACCTATAGATGAGGACAGTGGTGGGGGGGTAAGGACAGAGGGTGGGGTGGGAACCGGGTGGAGGGGAGCTATGGGAGAAAAAAGAGGAACAATTGTAATAATCTGAACAATAAAGATTTATTAAATTAAAAAACAAAGAGTGATAGATAATCATCATCCTATCCCAATATAGCACAGTGCCTGGTGCACAGTGAGCTCTCACTATATTTAGCCTTTTTATTTTTATCACCTCAAATTATTATTAGTAAACAAGATTCCAAAAAAAGCACAAGCCACAGCATAATAGTATATTTCAAGGAAGGCTAATGGGGGGGGGGGGGGGGGAAGGATTTTTTTAAAAGACTAAATTCAAAATAATCAGACTTGTCAAACAAGTCATTAGTTAAAAAAAAAAAAAAAAGTATAGCTGATCAAAGAATGTCTATTGCCTGCCTTACAAACACCAACATCCAAACATAGATGAATGCTTTTAAACCTGGAATTTTAGCTGCTCTGTTTCTAATCTCAGGTTTTTAAAAAAACTCCATTATTTGTTAAAGTCTCTGAGAGAGATAGGAAACATTTAATTAAGTAGAGAATAAGGATGTAGGTTGCCACAAGGGTGAGTAGAGAATTAATCTAGTAGGGTGTGTTGTTATTATTATTACTAAAACTAATTAAATTTGTAATTAACATGACAATGGTAGTGATGGGATAATAAGTAAGGAACAGGACCACTTCAAATGATGGCTATTTTCTAATTTAGGTGAATTTTCAAAATGTCTTTATTCATTCATTCTTTCAATTAGTTGATCCACTCAGTCAACAAGTATAACCCAGCATGTGAAGATACTGTGCTAGGTGCTGGGAATACAGAGGAACTCAATGCCTCACTAAATGACATCCCACCAGAGAAAGTTACAGTGCAGACGAGAATGCCAGGTGGGCTGGAGTGGCGCCTTGCAGCCTTGTTTTACTCCACTTATCTGGTGCTGCCACCTGCTGGGCATTTTCTTCTTTACAGCATTTAACCACAAGGCTCCCATTCCCATCTTTGCATGTGGGATTGAGTACTTTTCCTTAAGAGTGCACATTCCCTCTTCCTCTCCACAACCACCACCACGGTGGCATCAGCCCTAACTCCTCCAGACTTGCAAAGCCCCTTCCTGCAGGTGTGCTCAGTCACCTGCCCAGTGTGCCCAGGGCAATCGCCTCATTTCTCTCCCTTCCACGGAGTTTTGCCTCTGAGCTTCTGCTTGAAGGTTTTGGTCTTCGGTTTTCTTCCCCTCTTGTGAGAGTGAGTTTCTTGCCAGGACCCTGGTAGTGTGTGCCTGAGTTGCTTACCACGGGCAGGAAGAGGCCAAAGGCCTTTGCAGCAAACACTCCTGTACAGGGGAGCAGTGTCCTGGGTGGGGGTGGTTTACTTACATCCTCATGAGTAGTCAGGTCCTCTGGGCTGCTTCAGGATGCTGAGCAGAAGTCAGGGCTCAGGGGATTAAGCATTAAATAGGTCATTTGCTTTGCATCATCAGTTCCTGACGTAAGTCAAATGGCTTCAGGGATGGTTTCATCATTAAACAGGAGCCCAATAGTACCAATGCCACAAGTACTATTTGGCACCGCCTCATTTGGCCCTGCTTCAAGCCAAGGGCTTCCCATGAATTGCTAATGTTTTGCCCAGAAAACAGTAATCTACTAGGTTAGTAGACTGCTTGGTTGGGCACAAAATCATGGAAAGCACCTGCTATTGGTTGTCATCACATTAAAAATTACTCTGGATTTTAGTAGATAAGAATGATGGTTGAAGTATTAAAATATTTTTAGATGTAATGCTTACTTTATGTTTTTTTATCCTAAATTAAATCACAAAGTGGGAAATATACTGAAGAACGTACACATTTACTTCTATCGGGTGGACTCTCCCTTCCCCCCAGAAGTTCTTTAGAGACACCAGGTTTATTGCTCTTGACCATGAACCTTGAAGAACATATCCTGACTCAGTGACCTGCACTGGACCACCAGAAAGAAGGCCAGAGCGGGCACAGTATTCAACAGATTAACTGCCGGATCCCTTTCTGACGCCATTCCTTGGTTCTTTTTCTTTCCTCGTTTAGCTTGACAAACCATTCCGTCAACTCCTTTACTATCTCCTCAGGCTCTAATTAGTATTCGCCCTTCCTCTTCCTCTTTGCTAAAATTAACAGTATGGACAGCCTACCACACAGCCTGGAACATTCCATACCTGGATTGTTCTTGGACACAGCACAACTCAGCCAGCAGTGCCCCATTCCTTTATCCCAATTCTGAGAACGAAGTGATTTTTGTGAAAAAAAGTAATGTGGAACTTGGTATGGACTCCAGGTGCCCATTGATGATGCTCCGTCCAATAGACTGATGCTCCCCACAGAGAAGTCGGGAGGTCCAGTGTGTCCTCAGGACAGAAGACACAGACTATGGGGCATGAGGAAACCTGGAGGAGGCGGCAGCAAGGAATTAGGTCAGGGACAAGGAGACCTGGGAGGCAAACATGGGCAGTATGGGAAGTAGGAAGACATGAGATGGAGTGAGAATCTCAAAGGTGAAGAGATATTATCAGAGGAAGAAGGCATCGGTTCCCCAAACTGAAAGTAGTCCTTGAAAATTAGGACTCAGGGTGGGAGCGGCCGGGGAGAGGTCAATGGGGGAAAAGGAGACATATGTAATACTTTCAACAATAAAGAATTTAAATTAAAAAAAAAAGTTTGGGGAAATAAAAGAAATTAGGACTCAGAAACAGTCAAGATTCAATACTGATTTTTCAATATTTTCCACAATGTGAATGGTTTATTTTTCGACACACTTCCCCCCACCCTCTCCTCCATTTCACAATGTTTCATCACTTTCACCAGAGGTAGAGAGTAAAGAGACCACAGGCAGGAGAGAAGGGAAAGCTTAATCTTTCAAAATCATCAAAATCATTCATTTTTTAAAAATACGTTTTTACTGATTTCAGATGGGGAGGGAGAGGGAGAGAGAGATAAAAACATCTATGAGGAGAGAGAATCATTGAGCTGCTGCCTCCAGCACACCCCACACTGGGGATCGAGCCTGCAACCTGAGCATGTGCCCTGACCAGGAATCGAACCATGACCTCCTGGTTCATAGGTTGACGCTCAACCACTGAACCACACCAGCTGGGAGCTATATGGTATAGTTCTCTATTCACCCCAGTCTCTACTGATAGATAGTCAGGATATTCAAGCAGTGCCCTGGCCAGGTTGTTCAGCTGGTTGGAGTGCATGGATGGGTGGAACAGCAAGTCGACATTTTTCCCTCCCTCCCCCCGCCCCCCTCTCTCAAACAAAAAAACAAACAAATAAATAAATATATTTTTTAAAGATATTCAAGCAGTTTTGGCACTTGCAAATATTGTCAAAATAATATCTCTTTGAACCCTGACAATGGTTCTATTTGCTCTGCAATGCCTCAAACTTATGTAAGCTTATTAGACCTCTGCACAGATTTGGCCTAAAGGAGGGAGTAGCAGCAGGAGGCCCACAACAAAGCCCTCAGCACAGCCCCCACAATTCTATGGGAATCACTGCAGGGCTGACACATAAACTCCAACCATGACCAAGGTAGACTTCTGGCTCATACATTCTTAGCATGTAGCTTTTATATTTTTAGTTTCAAAATGCCTGCCACAGCTCCTGGCAGTTCAAGCAGGAAGCAGGCAGAATTCGGAGGATGCACCAGAAGACTAATTTTCGCATCAAAAAGAGATGGTGGAAATCAAAGGTCACCTTTTGCCTCCTCACTCGCAGAGTCAGGTAAGGTAGAAGCATGTTGCAAATGAGGACTGAGTCCACCGAAATAGAGTGCAGGCATAGAGACACGGATAGAAACAAAAAATGGACAACATAAGAAATTGAAGGATGTAAAATCATCCCAAAAGAATAAACCTCAGTAATAAAGCAATATTTGAAAAGCTGTTTGACAGTATCAAAAAGTTCTTTATCCTTTGACCTGTTCATTTTTATTCTGGAGCTCAGTCCTAAGGTAAATAACTTGAAACACAGATATAAAAAAAAATGATCTTCTAGACTGTTTATCACAGCATTTAAAAAAATTGGATTTAACCTAAATATCTGTCTATGCCAGTTAGCTTCTTGTAGGCTGCAAGGAGCTGATACATCTGTAGGTTGCCTCAGTTGATGGCTTGTGTTTTAAGAACATATGAAAAGCAGTTGAAGAGCAAGCTAATCTCATCAGCCACAGAGCTAAGGGACAGGATACACGGGCCTCAAGGGGCACTAAAAAGCTATCGTGATAAGAGCAGCTCTGTCAATGCTGTTATCTTGTCCCTGAAGAGTAAGAGAGGTCTGCTGCTCTTCATGCGATGCTCTGCCATTATGATGACTCAGCTTCTCTTCTCCCTCCACTGTCGGCTCAGGGTCTCTAGGCCAACTGGGAGTTCTCCAGGACCCTCTCTGCCTCAGTGGTTTTTGCTTACTCTTGCTGTTCGGTCTCCTGATATGTTTCTGATCAGTAGGCACTCGATTCAGGGGCTATGTGCAGCCAGCATAATAAAGAGATAGAAATTAAACATGGACTACATCGAACTGCTCACAGCAGTGTT
The DNA here is from genome assembly GCF_027574615.1 of Eptesicus fuscus. Lineage (NCBI taxonomy): Eukaryota > Metazoa > Chordata > Mammalia > Chiroptera > Vespertilionidae > Eptesicus > Eptesicus fuscus. The sequence goes on from NC_072479.1 coordinate 84,555,459, forward strand.
CACTCTGTAGGTATTATTGCTCTTGAAAGTACCGCTCAGGTTTTCAGCTACTATCTTAAGGTCTTTTATTATTTGACTAGAGGCCCGGTGCATGACATTTGTGCACTGGGGTGCGGGGGTCCCTCAGTCTGGCCTGCGCCCTTTCACAGTCCAGGAGCCCTTGGAGGATGTCCGACTGATGGCTTAGGCCCACTCCCTAAGCCATCAGTTGGACATCCTTAGCACTTCCCCAGTGGGGAGAGGCTCCCGCCACTGCTGCTGCGCTCACCAACCGCAAGTCGTGAGCTCGGCTTCTGGATGAGCAGCGCTCCCCCGGTGGGAGTGCACCGACCACCAGGGGGCAGCTCCTGCGTTGAGCATCTTCCCCCTGGTGGTCAGTGCGCATCATAGTGACTGGTCGTTCCCACGTTCGGTCTATTTGCATATTGCCCTTTTATTATATAGGATTTCAAGTTTTTCTTAAAGAAGCAAGCCATGCTAATTTGAGACCACTTGGGAAATAAATAAATAAAAATTATCCACGAGAATAAAATGGCCCACAATACACAATCCAAAAATACCATTATTATTATGTTGGTGTTTTTCTTAGGGCCCTTTTACCTGGAGCTTTCTTTTCCCTTTTCCTCCACAATATGAGGGGGTGATGGGGGAAGGGGTATTTCTGTTACTTGAGTAACTAAAGATTCAAATACTTATGACCAATCATAAAAATGAACTAAGCAAATTATCAGGGAAACGTTAAAGAAGTCACTCAAACTCCCTTGCTCCTTCATCTGTAACATTTGGGAATGTTAAATGACCTTCAGTTTTCTCACAATCTTAGCAAGTGACCTTGTTTCCTACTCACCAAGAAAAGAGATGTTAACAGGCAATAAGATTTCAACTTCCTGCTTTTAAATCCCGAATATTTAGCTGTATCAACTTAACCTCTCCAGCTACACATTTCTGTGGGTTTCTCCAAAATAAATAGATAAGTAAATAGATAAGTAAAAGTGGAATGGGAAGGCAGGCAATTGGAACGCAACCCAGCAAGTCCTTACAGGGTTGCCAAAAAAGGAGCAAACACAAACTTCGGCTTTAAAATCTAAGAATGTGTCCCTCAATGTTTCATAAAACACACGCCCTTGGAAACACTCTCCATATTTAAATAAACTATTGTAATTGAAGAATGCTCACACATAAATTATGTCAGTAAGCATATATTAATAGTTATGATTAAGCATCTTTGTTCTTAAAAAACAAAACAAACAAACAACCCCAGCTGCATGCTGTTAGGACAGAACCGGTTATTCAGTGTATGAATTAACAAAGAAATGATTATAGTTGATTTGCTTTAAGCTCTTTTTTATATACTAACCCCACTGGAGCCCTAAATGAAATACATTTGAATGCTGTCTCGTTTAGTAAAGCCATATAAAACAATACAATCACCCACCAAATTTTCTCAGTTTTAAATAGTGGAGTTATTATTCTACTGATTCTGTGTGTGATGTTTTGATTCAGATGAAATGATCTGTCAATCTTTAGATTAAATGATTTATTTTTAAATTTATAAAGGTTGCTAAGACCATTAAAACAACGGGCCTACTAAGAGTGACCTCTTTCTCTCCACAGGCACACCCAGGAGAGGCTCAGGGAGGACAGAGTGAGAAGGTGGCCATCTACAAACTGGGAAAGAGAAGCCGCTCCAGAGCCCGAGCATGATCTTGCCCTTCTAGCCTCCAGAACTTGGCAAAAAATCAATTTCTGTTGTTTGAGCCACCTGGTCTGTGGTATTTTGTCATGGCAGCGTGAGCAGACTAATACAATTATCTGGGGGAGGTTTTAAAAAAATACATACCCCAAGTTTGTCTGAGGTGTGGTCCTTGCATAAAAAAAAACAACAACAACAACAACAACAAAAAACCCACAACAGCTCTACTTTTTCTTAAGTATTTAGCCAAATCACAATCACAGAATCAGAATTTCAGATTCCAGAGGAACACGGAAGAAGCATTCACTGACCTTTCCTTGTTATACACAAAAAGAGAACTGCGCTCCAGATTGGCTGAGTGACGTATCCAAGGGCAGTGGCCTATCCTCTTCAACCAAAGAAGTGAGTCTGCTGAAGGAGAGCTGGGGAACCTGCTGGAATGATGTAAACCCAGTAGTCCCTGGGATGGTGGCGAGAGGAACATACACATGGAGGTGTGATGAGGGCGTACATAGCTCCGCCCCAGATAAAGAGACCGTGGAGGACACTCTCAAATGTACTGGAAGAAGAAAACAAAAGAGAGGGAGACTCCAGAGTCTGACCATAAAGATGGAGTGGGCAAGAGCTCGTCAGCTGTGCTGCCAGAGTCAAAAGCATGGAGAAACACCTGGAAAGCAGGTAGCAACCACAGGTGCAGATGAACAGTGAATGCACAGGCGGAGAACCAATTACCAGGTGAGGCCATGGCTGCATGGCGTCGGTCCGTTTTAATTAATTTATTTTTTGACTCATCAGCATTTGGAACATCTTATATTTGGGCATTTCCAATCAGATGCAGCTGGGTCTCTAGAAGCTGAGAAGGCTAATTATTCTTTCCCAGCCCTTTGACAGTGAGGATGTAGATCCATGACCCTGCTCTATTTTGCATTCTTTTTGTGAAAGATATGCCTGCAAAACCTAGGATGGAGAGTAATAATGGATCTGGGAGTCACTTGTGCTTGCAAACCAGTGCTATAATTCCTCATCTATTGCAAGCTCTTCTGAAGTTCCCCAAGGATTGAGTGGATCATGGCACTCCTCACTCCATCTGGAGGGACTTTTCTAAAATACCATTGTCAGTCTCCCTGACCCTCATGGGCTCCTGTCCTGGGGGTGGCTGTCTGCTGGGAGTGTGCCTTCTCACTTGCTATTGGACACACACTGGGCCTGGGTCCAGGCTCTGTCTCTGAGTCTGGTTTGTTATTTCAGAAAGTTAATTCACTTCATTCAATTCAAAGCAGTGTTAGTAAGCCCACTTTTATGGCCCATATTTAATACACCTTCTCTAAATGGCTTTATTGGTATCCTATGTAATAAAACCCTAATATGCAAATCGACCGAATGGCAGAACAACTGGTCACTATGACACTCACTGACCACCAGGGGGAAGACGCTCAATGCAGGAGCTGCCCCCTTGTGGTCACTGCACTCCCACAGGGGAATCTCTGCTCATCCAGAAGCCGAGTGGCAGTGGCGGGAGCCTCTCCCTCCTCTGCTGTAGCGCTAAGGATCCCTTGGGGGACCCGGACTGCAAGAGGGCATAGGCCGGGCTGAGGGCCCCCGCCCTGCTCCACAGTGCACAAATGTCATGCACCGGGCCTCTAGTTAAGTATGAGATTTTTATGCCTTACTCTTATATGTTAACTAGAGGCCCAGTGCATGAAATTTGTGCACTCAGAGGGCAGGGGTGGGGGGGGGAGGCCCCTCAGCTTGGCCTGCACCCTCTCCCAGTCTGGGAGCCTTCAGGGGATGTCTAACTGCCAGCTTAGGCCCGTTCCCCAGGGTTCCAGCCACCGCCATTGCACTGGCCAGCCATGAGCCTGGCTTCTGGCTGAGCGGCACTTCTCATGTGGGAGTGCACTGACCACCAGGGGGCAGCTCCTGCATTGAGTGTCTGCCCCCCAGGTGGTCAGCGCGCATCATAGGGACCAGTCGTTCCACCCTTCGGTTGATTGGCATATTAGCCTTTTATTATATAGGATTAGTTTTGAATTCAGACATAGGAAAGATATGCTGTGTGCTGCCCCACCCAAACACCCAATACTTTGTATCATTTAAAGTTAGACCCTCACACAAAATGCCTTTTAGGCTTATGTTTTACTACCCATAATGCATTTCTCAGCCCAGCCTGCGAGCGACAGCTCCAAGCTGCGGAGGCAGTTCCATTCTCAGTAGGCTCTAGCTTTGCTAAGTGCGGTTGAGTACTATCGACATCCTGGGGAGCTAGTTAGAACAGCAGACTCCCAGACCTACGGAATCAAAATCTGCATTTTAACAAACTCCCCCGGTTGATTTGTGTGCACATTAAAGTGTAAGAAGCACGGTGCTGTAGAACATTCTGCGTGCGTTCTTCCACACAGACTGCTCAGAAACGAATTCTTCAGTCACTTCAAACTCTGTATTGACTCCTCAGATAAACAACGGAGCCGTTGTAACATCTGTTGACTCATCAAGAGCCAAGGAAAACCATTCAAATTATTTGTCTGTTTTTTTTCTTCTTTTTTTAATTGACTATTGACGTCGCTCCCAATGTTCTCAACTCTGCCAGCAACTGCTAATAGTTTCGAAGAAATTTATTTTCTCTGGATACATTTCTTCAGCTGCTGCAAACAAACATGATTTAATTAACTTACCATCAGTGACCGGCTTTCCTTGCTTGGTTAACGAATGCGTCACTCAGAAACTTACTTTGATTGCAGTCTCATTTTCATGTTTTATTTTTGTGACAGAATTCTGCTGTGATAAGAAATTCTATTATAAAGTTGTTATTTTTTCCTGATCATTGCTGTGAGTTGGAAATACTGTGATGAGAGCTTAGTCAGATAATGTCACTATACAGGATAATCTTTCAGCAGAGCTGCCATGTCATACTAAACACAACGCTTTTCCAGCTAACACAAGAACAAAATAATCCTCACTCCATTGTGCCTTAAAAGTGTGCCATTCAAAGCCATAGTTTATCAATGTTGGAATAGACTCTTGAGTTTTGCCTATGGATAGTCTAGCAGGAATGGGAAGGGGAAAGCCAGCTTTTTCTCACTCTGCTGCAGTTGTGATAAGCCCAACAGTTGGGAAGGGAGGAGGGTGCAGGAGAGTAGAAATTGGGGTTTGATTTCCTCTCTCCTAGCTTTGGTCCTCAGACGTGCGAAGCAATAGATTAGAATGGTGTCATCAAGGATTGAGTAGGCTCTGCCTCACATCATCAATCACTTGCACATTTTAATCTCCCCCATCCTCACTCCCGTTTGAAGTACTGCCTTTCAAGGTGTCTTGTGTAGAACTGAGGTACAGCCATACCAAAGCCAACTTGTTGATCCAGTGTAATTTGACAGAGGGAGACCCGAAGGTTACACCTTCTTGCCCTGCCCTACATCCCCAGGCTGCAGGGATCCAACACAGGTAGAATCAATGAAGCCGAAGAACACAGATCACATGTTCACCAGCCAAAGATCTGGGCATTAGACCCCTGCAGGGCACCTAGTGACCAGATGGGCAGGGTCAATGGCCCAGAGAGAAGCTGGTGCCAGCTGGCACATGTCAAGGACTGTCCTGAGACCAGGGGCTCCTCACTTCTCTCCTCAAAGCTACATTACGACTGAGAATTTTCTAAAAGGATTGTTTAAGTTACTAGAGCAAACTAAACTTTAAATTAGAATCTCACTCCCCCATTCCCACTGATCAGGGGGCAGGTACAGGTGAAGGGAAGCTGAATAGGTAAAATCAAATTAAATTATTGTATTTCCTCTAGAGGGTCACTGTGATTCAAGATATGTGACTTTTGTTTAAGGAGTGCTTTAATAAGTTGACACTCACCTGAAAAATTATCTTAAAAAAAATCGTTATTGTTGAAACTATTACAACACCATGAAGAGGGTGCAGGAAAAGATCACCTGAGTGACTTTGGAAACTGCTGTTTGGGCTTGGAATTGTAGGACTAGACACCAAAGGAGCTGTTAGAAACAGTCTATTCCTGTTGGTAAATGTGTTTCTGATAGGGTTCAAGTTAACAATTCTGAAACTGCTCTACATGTAAAATAAGTAATAATGGACAAATAAGTAAATGTCTGGTGGATAGTGAGGGCCAGCTTTTCACTGCCGGAGAGGGAACTCATAGATAAGCAAAGGGGGAACACTAGAAGGAACCCTGTAGTACTAGATTAGAGTCAGGGACATTAGTTTGAACTCATATATTTAACTTTAATATATATTATTTAAGCCCTGACCTGGTGGCTCAGTTGGTTGGAGCATCGTCCAATCCACCTAAAAGTTTGCAGGTTCGATTCCCAGTCTGAGAGCTAATGGGAGGCAATTGATCTCTGTCTCTCTCTCTCTCTTCCCCCTTCTTCTCTCATTAAAGTCAAGAAAACATATCTTCAGAATTAAAAGAAAAAAGTTATTTAATATATATACATTCATATTTAAGTTATGAATATATATAGCATATATCAGAACTCATATTTAACATATCCTATATAATAAAAGCCTAATATGTTAAGTGTCCGGTCGTCTGGTCATCCATTCAACCAATCAAAGTGTAATATGCTAATACTATGCTAAGACTGCTCAATCACTCGCTATGACATGCACTGACCACCAGGGGGCAGACTCTCCAACTGGTAGGTTAGCTTGCTGCTGGGGTCTGGCTGATGGGGACTGAACAAGACAGGCCGGACATACCCTGGAGCCCTCTTGCGGTCCCTCCCCAGCTGGCCAACTCCTGCACACCTCCCCGTCCCCTATCATGCACCATGAGGTCCCTTGGCCTGGCCTGCATCCTCTTGCAATTTGGGACCCTTTGGGTGATGTTGGAGAGCCGGTTTCAGCCGAATCCCGCAGGTCAGGCTGAGGGACGCCACTGGTGCACGAATTCATGCACCGGGCCTCTAGTATATTAAATATTGAAATATATTTGTATGTATGCAATATAACATAAGTTAAATATGAATATACATTTTTGTATATAAGTTAAATATCAGTTCATACTGATGTGTGATACATATTCACAAATAGATATAAAATAATAATAGTATGTATATAAACATGTTACTATATTTTCTATATTATTTATATATTATACATTATAATAGATACAGAAATAATAAATATGTATATAAACATGTGTAAATATATTTTCTATATATCATTGATATGTTATATATTATTTATATATTATATATTGTCTATTATAATATATTTATTATACATAATATGATACAGTATCTATACATATAAAAGCCTAAGTGACCATTATGACCAAACGACCCGAACAACTGGTCGACCAGTCACTATGATGTGCACTGCCCACCAGGGGGCAGATGCTCAATGCAGGAGCTGCCTCATGTTAGTCAGTTTGCTCCCACAGCCAACCTGCCATGGCCCCTACCCCCCTGGCCAGCTGGCCTGCCCCATTGGCCCCAATTGGGGGGGCGGGGGCGGATGGCCAACCTCCTGAGGCCCCTCTGCCTGGGCACCCAACCTCCCATGGTCCCTCCCCCCTGCTGGATGGCCTCCTGATAGGCCTCAATCGCTGGCCAGGCTGAGGAACCCTACGCATGCACAAATTCGTGCACTGAAACTCTAGTGTGGTATATAATATGATATCCTATATAATAAAAGTCTAATATGTAAATTGTTCCCTTGACCAGGAGTTCAACCTGGAGTTCAACTGGAAGTTTTACCAGGGGGCAAAGCCAGCTGGCCAATGGCCCATTACCCCTCCCCCCGGCCAGCCTTGCCCAATTGGTCCTGATCGGGGCGGGCTGGCCAAACCCCACCCATGCACAAATTCATGCACCAGGCTTCTAGTATTTCATATATATCCTTGCTCTGTTCCAAAGAGGGCCTAGAAGCAGTGTCTCCAACTATAGGATTGCCAGATAAAATATAGGGTGCTCAATTAAACTTGAATTTCAGATAAACAATAATGAGTGCACATACACATAAATCTATAACTGATACAATATCTTTGGAAGGATATACAGATAAGAAAACTGGAGCTGGGTGGCTGGGGGACGAAGGTGAGAGCAAGGTAATTTTTCTCTATGTATCCTTTTACCATATGCATGTATTTCCTCTTCACAAAACAAACATTTCAACAAAAATTAAACAAGAAAATCTATGTAGGTAACTTAGTAAACAAAAACATTTTTTAGGAATTAGAAAAAAATGCCTGCCTAACTTTAAAATTTTTTACTTTTTGGGGAAACCACTTAAACCTTCTATCCTATTTTTATACACACCCAGAGCCCATCCTTCTCCATGAGCAGGCCTTCCCTGCCCTTCTGGAGACTTTAATCAGTCTCTTCCTGAGTTAGGCTGGAAAATACATTTCTTCCGGACTATTAGCAGTTGCTGGCAGAGTTGGGGACATTGGGAGCAGCAGGGACAGTGCATGCTGGATGATGCTTCCCAGGTCTGTAGAAGTTTACGGCAATTGTCAGCAAGGAATGCCGAGGACAAGGAATTTCCTCCCACTGAGCAAGTGCAGGACAGCGTTGACCAGAAACGCTGCAGGGGAAGTGGGAGGGGACAGTTGGCCTGAAGCCAAGTCTGCACGGATTGTGCTGAGTCAAAGATATCAGAAGAAAAAGAAAGAAAATATGCAACAAAATCTCTTTTGGTTCAGCCTTGCCAAAATAAAAGGGCCTGCCAAGACTTGGTTAGCAGGCTGGGCTTATGGACCTGCTTTCTCTGCTGACCTGGGAACTGAACAGGGCCTGGAAGTCATTGGGGAAGTGGAGGCTAACAGCCCAATTCTCTCTTCTACCTCCAGGTCAGCAGACCTGGGGCATGGACCACGGACCACGTTTTCCTCCTAGGTAAAGGAACCTACCTTCTCCTCATGAGAGACTTCTATTTAGAGGACAATGCCCTCAGTTTGATGTGGAAGTTTTAAGGTTGATGAGGCTAGACTGACAGGCAAGCATCTCCCCTGTCCCTCCACAACTTCTACTGCATGTGTGCCCACCTCACCCTTTGTTTGATCCCTTCCCCCAGTGATCTGCAGGGAATGGACCAGGAGTTCCCTAGGGGTTCCCTGGAGTGCTTGAAGCGCAGGGGGAGAGAGAGAGAGAGAGAGAAGAGAGAGAGAGAGAGAGAGAGAGAGAGAGAGAGAGAGAGAGAGAGAGAGAGAGATATGGTATCTAGAGCTAGGATTTAAAGGTAAATTTAATAAGGACCTTTGGTTTCAACATAAGTGACTAACATCCCCTTTCTCTCAAAACAATATTCATTTGAACATATTTGGCTAAAAACACATGGAACTCTAAATAAGTTTCACTTCAGATAATACAGAAAAACATACAAATTTGCATACATGAAGAGCCTTGGGATTTAATAAAGAGGAAATCAAGAAATGTCTTCGATTTGAACTTTGGCCTGACTTTCTCAGATCTCTAATTTTCTTGCCCAGATGTTAAAGACTCAAGAGCACCATTGTCTGAGGGGAACAACATCTCTAGCTCTTTCTTCATCGATTGCAGGATCATCTCTCCACTGGTCTGTTTTGGGCTTCCTGTTGGCACACTGACTCTCCTGGTAAGTATGGACATGGGTTCATGGCTTTCATCTAGGGGTCATGCAAATAATCTAAAAGTTGAGAACATTTTATAGGGGAATTATAGGACATTCAATTCACCCCTTGTTATGACATATGGGGAAACCTCAACCTAGAGAGGTGAAGCAAAGCATTCTTGGCATGTAGCTGGTTATGGCAGAACCGGGGCCAGAACCTGACCTCCTGCCTCCAGCCCACTTTCTCAGCCACATTCTTTGTGTTCCCCCCTTGTCCCTCCTCCCCTGATTTCACCCAGGTAGGCACTGTACAATACTATTTAACATTATATTACTCTCCAGGAATTTAAACATCTTGGCATTCAAATCTAATGTAAAAAATTAGCAGGCATTGCCTGGTCAGCGTGGCTCAGTGGTTGAGCATTGACCTATGAACCAGGAAGTCACAGTTCGATTCCTGTTCCGGGCACATGCCTGTGTTGCAGGCTCGATCCCCATTGAGGGGCATGCAGGAGGCAGCTGATTAATGACTCTCTCTCTCATCATTGGTGTTTCTCTCTCTACCTATCCCTTTCTCTCTGAAATCAATAAAAATATATTTTAAAAAAATAAGCAGGGAACTTAAAAATGGACACTCACAATAATTATAAATATAGCAATAGAAAAAAATATATACACTTCCATTGTATGTATTGTAAGGTTAGTATCCTTTTTTTTTTTTTTGTAAGGTTAGTATACTTTAACATTCAACTATCAGATTTGTTGAAGGAATGGAAGACAGCAGTTTTAGTGCAGGAAGAATCCATGGAGGAGATGGAAATCCATTATCTTCTTGAAATGAGGAGAATAAGATAGAAGAAGTTTGTGGGTAGGGCATCCCAGGAACACAGAAAAGCATGATAAAAAAATTATTCATATTATAAAGAGGTTGGTTGGGTTCCTTAGATGCTAGGAATTAAAAAAAAAATACTTTTCCTGTTATATTACTTATTAATATATTTTTAAAGTGTACAATATAAATTTTGACAAATGTTTCCACCAGGAAAGCCATTGCCACAATCAAGATAATAAACATGTCCATCGATCCCCAAAGTCCTTGTGCCCCCTTGTAATCCTTATTCTTCCCTCTGGCCCCTCCCCACTCAGGTAATCCCTGATCTGCTTTCTGTCATGACAGATGAGTTTGCATTTTCTAGAATATTAATCATTTTTTAAAAGATACATTTTATTGATTTTTTTTTTTTTTTTTTTTACAGAGAGGAAGGGAGAGGGATAGAGAGTCAGAAACATCGATGAGAGAGAAACATTGATCAGCTGCCTCCTGCACACCTCCTACTGGGGATGTGCCTGTAACCAAGGGACATGCCCTTGACCAGAATTGAACCTGGGACCTTTCAGTCCGAAGGCCGACGCTCTATCCACTGAGCCAAACCAGTTAGGGCAAGAATATTAATCATTTTAAATTATTTATTTTAAAATGATTTTAAACTTTATAGAAAAATTGCAAGAATAGCACAAGTACTTACAGACATTCTTCATCCAGATTTTCCAACTGTTAACATTTTACCACATTTGTTTTATCGTTTTATTTATATACTTATACATATATTGTTATTATTTTTCCTAAACCAGTTGAAAGCAGTTGCAGACATGATGCCCCATTGCATTTTATTACTTCAATGTGACTTCCTTAAAACTCAGATACTTACATAATCAGAGTGAACATCTCAAGATCAGGAAATGAATATTGTTGTAACTGCCTTCTAATCCATAGACCCCCTTCAAATTTCAACAGGTGTCTCAGTAATGCTCTTCCTAATTTCAGAATCCAACCCAGGATCCTGTGTTGTATTTAGTCATTATGTCCTTTTTAGTCTCCCTCGATTTGGAACATTTCCTCATTCTTTCCTTGTTTTTCACAACTTTGACATTTTTAAAAAGGGAGCAGGTTAATTCCTTTGTAGAATGTCCCTTGCCTTGGATTGGTATTACTAGATTTGGATAATGCATTTTTGTTAGGAATTTCACGGAAGTTATGCTGTTTTCTCAGTATCAGGAGTAACTTAATGTAAATGTATCCTATTATATTTCATTACTTGATTAAAATGGGGTTGCTAGTTTGTCCATTCCAAAGATAATAAGTAAGGGTTTTATTTTTATTAATTAATAAGCAGTAAATATCTGGGGGAGCTATTTTGAGACTATGTCCATATCCTCATCCAATGTTCACCTCCTAGTTTTAGCATCCAATAATAAAAAATCACAAGGTCTTATCTTCCTTAGCCAAGGACAGTTAGGAGCAAATGGTTTACTGCTCAGACCTTACTGGGCAGACCCACCTCAGCCCAGTTCCAATCCCTCTTCTGTCACATTCTTTGAAGGTGAAACTAACCAGAGAATGACCCTGATCCCTCTACAAGCTCATTTTGATGCAACAGCATAGTAGTATTAAAGGACACACCTGGAAAACTGATGAATATTCTATTTGAAATCCTTCCCTGAGGCCTCCCCTGCCTTTAGAAAAGATAAAAACCCTTAAGACAAAGGACCCAGTGCATGCTCTCTTTTTCTTAAGCATGCCTACCCTTCTCCCCTTCTTTCCATCAGTCAGCATACCCTTGCATTCTGAAGTCACAGAATGCATGATGAATTGCACTCAGCATGGATTCTCCCTTGGCCCTAGAGATCATCCTTGAACTTAAAAGACTGGCCAGCTGAATCCCCGTAGGGTAGATCATCTCCTGTGGGCACTCTTCAAAACCCAGACAATGGCTTTTAGTCTCTCAAGCTGCTGCTTTCAGAGGCAAAAATCTGTTACTATCTAGGGCAGTGGTTCTCAACCTTTTTAGTGCCGCGACCCTTTAATACAGTTCCTCATGTTGTGGTGACCCCCAACCATAAAATTATTTTTGTTGCTACTTCATAACTGTAATTTTGCTACTGTTATGAATCGTAATGTAAATCCGATGGTCTTAGGCTCTACAGCAGCGGTTCTCAACCTGTGTCTCAACCCATAGGTTGAGAACTGCTAGCAGGGTCGCCTAAGACCATCGGAAAACACAGATATTTACATTACGATTCATAACAGTAGCAAAATTACAGTTATGAAGTAGTAACGAAAATAATTTTATGGTTTGGGGGTCACCACAACATGAGGAACTGTATTAAAGGGTCGCGGCATTAAAAAGGTTGAGAACCACTGAGTAGGGGAAGGCTGTAAAGGTGCTGCTGCTGTTTGTGGACAAGGCAGGAGGAGCTGGGGGTGAGGTTCCCTGAAGACCGAGGCTCTGCATTCTCTACCCACCTCCAACCTGGCCTTTGTCCAAGAGTGACTGTTCCATGCTGCTCACTTGCTACCAAGAACACAGGAAATGGGGGTGGGTACCTTCTGATGTTTGATTGAGGATGTGGAAAGTCTTACTGCAATGATCAAAAGTAGAGAACTTTTCTAAGCCATTTGTGAACTGTATTCCCAAGGCATTTGCTAAATGGATTCTAGCAGCAGCCCCCAGAAAAATTCAAAGAGGCTTTAGTTTGTGCAATGTTAACGCCTGTCCCATGAACACTTTCCCAAAGAAGGCTGAGGCAGGTGACTCCCTGCCAAGGGTCCTGAACAGTAGGGAGAGGAAGGGTCAGAAACTGTGCTTTGTGTATTGCTTGCTTGTCCAAGACTCATGCTGTGTTCTGCCTGAAGGGAGCTGTGTGGTCTCTGCAGGGTGCTAGGAAGCCTTGGATGGGACCTTTTCAACTTAATTCTTGCTCACCATTGAATTATTGCTAGCTCTATTCATTTTACCACATTTTTATTGAGTTTTTATTGTGTTTCTGGGCTCTGTGCTTACTCTTTTTTTCCCCTTTAAGTCCTCACTCTAGGATATAAATTTATTGATTTTAGAGAGAGAAGAAAGGAGATGAAGAGAGAGAGAGAGAGAGAGAGAGAAACATCGGTGTGAAAGAGAAACATTGATAAGCTGCCTCCTGTACACACCGTGGCTGAGGATCAAACCTGCAACCTGGGTATGTGTCCCAAATGGGAATCAAACCTGTGACCTTTCAGTGTACGAGACCATGCTTCAACCAACTAAGCCACAGAATACTTAATCTTAAAGGGCTGATAGATAGGAGTAAGTCTGTCTTTGTCCTGAAAATGCGCACACTCCACTGTGTGGTTAAGAGCAAGGTTGGCTGAATATCCACTAGACACACTAAGAAGGCATTTGGGAAACTAGAAAAGCAGAGGAACAAAGTTTTTAGTTTTGTTTTAAATGATGTTTTTCTCCCAAAGCATAAAAGTTTTAATTGTAGAAAGTATGAATGTTTTTGTTCAATTTTTAGGACACCAAAATATTTAAAGATTTGTAGATTTCAACCTGGCTCTGTAGCAGGTATGAAAAATATGCGCACAAATAATTCTAAGATAAAACAGAATGTGACCAACACCACTGGGAGTACCAAATGCCAATGTATTGAGAGACAGAGGGGCCACTGAGTCTGTATAGAGGAGGCAGTGATACCGTTGTGATTAGCTAGTTATTAATAACTAGAGGCCTGGTGCATAAAATTCATGCATGGGGTGGAGAGTGTGTCCCTCAGCCCAGCCTGCACCCTCCTCCACTATGGGACCCCTCGAGGGATGTCCAACTGCCTGTTTAGGCCCACCGGGGATCAGGCCTAAATGGGCAGTTGGACATCCCTCTCACAATCCAGGACTGCTGGCTCCTAACCGCTAGCCTGCCTTCCTGCTTGATTGCCCCTAACTGCTTCTGCCTGCCAGCCTGATCACCCCCTAACCACTCCCCTGCCAGCCTGATCAATGCCTACCTAACTGTTCTCCTGCCAGCCCAATTGCCCCTAACTGCCCTCCCCTGCAGGCCTGGTCCTTCCCACTGCCCTCCCCTGCAGGCCTGGTCCGCCCAAACTTCCCTCCCCTGCAGGCCTGGTCACCCCTAACTGCCCTCCCCTAAAGGCCTGTTCGCCCACAACTGCCCTCCCCTGCCAGTCATCTTGTGGTGGCCATCTTGTGTCCACATGGGGGCAGTCATCTTTGACCACATTGGGGGGCGGCTATCTTGTGTGTTGGAGTAATGATCAATTTGCATATTACCTCTTTATTATAAAGGAAGGATAGGAAAGGAGCAAAGAGGGAAGGCCAGACGTTATAAGGATGTCATGTTGGCAGCTTCACCAGGAAGCTGCAACTTTGCACTCCCCAGGGAACCACATAGAGAAGTTAGTCACATGCCCAGGAAAGTTGGGGTGACATAGGAAGGTACTTACCATCAGTCACACCTGGGAACAAAGAGCATTGGCAAGAATGGGCATGGCTACTGCAAGCACATGAACATTTGGCTCTCCTCCTTTGTTCCTGCCTGTGTTTCCTTCATAGCTGTGTGGCCCTGTGAATCCCAAAGGCAATGGACTGATGGGCTGCAGCAGGGAACACAAGCCAAGCTATCCCGATGCTGTACTGGACACTGCTCCAACATGGAAAGGAAACTCTGGACACTGGCTCTGATTTTAGCTCTACTGAAACCCAGCTACACTTTTCCTATGACTGGGCAAAGAGAGATGGAACTTCGGAAACTCAGAGATTTAATTCAACACAAATAAAGATCACTCATTCTCCCGTGCAAGTCTCAGGAATTTCCTTTCCTCAGGATATTGCAAGAACCCCATCCCCAGCAACAACTGGGTGAGAGGAGCCCTTCTCTTGTCTGTTAACAGCAGTATTGAAGTGAACGTTGAGGGACAGGTAGGAGGGGTTGGAGATCATGATCTCTAAATCTATTCAAACTCTTTACTTGTGATATGGAAGTGGGCAGGATGGGCAAGGATGAGCCAGGCAAAAGGACTATCTTGGAAGCCCAGAGGCATGCTGGGGAAATTACGAGCTTTCTCCTGTACTTGGAGAAAAAAAGGTATGGAAGGTCAAGGATCTCAGGGCCCAGGCGGGCCTAGTTTGCTGCAGCAGGAAGGGTTCCTTAGGCCTCCTTCACTCTCCTCAATCCCAGACTCTGCTTCCGACATGAACATCAGGAGACACCACTTTCCATTCCATAGGGCAATCTGCCCAGGGGCAAAAGAAGGCTTGTCCTCCCTGAACCTGACTGCTCAGGGCAAAGGGGAACCGCTCTTTGGCTTTCTTGTTTGATGTGCCTACGGCTCAGCTCAACTGCTCCTGTTCCTAGACTGCTTCTGTTTACTTAGACCTGACCTTTAAACGATGACATGTGAGCCAGCAGAGCCGAGCTTCCTGTGCAAAGTACATTGAGTTCACGACTGTGTCCAGAGCTGCAGACGTTTCCTCTTGTCTGTGAGCTGCATGACCAATGTGCTTGGCCTCATTAAGAATGAAGTAGGAACATGGGAATGTTTTCAAAGGCATCAACTGCTGCTGCTTGGACAGAGGAGAGCCACCACGTGGAAATACCGCAAGGCTTCTTCCTGGTGCAGGGCAGACCAGGTTCAAAGTGTGACCTTGTCCTCGGTGCCTCCCGGTGTAAATCCTGGGGCTGGCCAGGAGCACCCTTCTGGAGAACACCTGTGTCTTCCTCTGGTGCCCTTGTACATTACTGAAACTCCCACATGCGTTTTATTCACAGAGTTATGATGATTTCTTCCTATCCAAAGTCATTTCCTCCTGGATCTTGTTCTTCTTGCCCTGTTTCCATCACGAGTGAAAGCCAATATTATTAACACAAGGAAATTGATGGTAACTTAAGGGGTACAGTTCTAGGAGCCATCGACCCGCTGACAGAAGTTCTGTGTAGTCACAGACAGGGAAGTATGTCTACACATACCATAACGAACTCAACAGAGACGGCTAAAGATGAAGATGAAACGTTACCAGATAGGATAAGGAGTTTAAAAGTAAGACATTTGCAAGTTTAAAACACACTTGCACATCTCTTCCTCTTTGGGACTTGCAAAGAATTATTAGATTTGCATAATAATTCTAGTTGCCAGTTAGCACAGGAAGCAAGTGTTAGATGTTAAAAACTGTTAACTGTTCACGGACCAACATAAGTTGAGTCATGGGGGGAGGGTGTTCTTAAGTTTGCTATGTTTCTTATCTCTACTGCTCCCCTGAAATACACATTTACTCTAGATTAATATTTGAGATTGCCCAACACTTGTTATATGTGTATGCAAAGCCTAAGGAAGAAAACTTGAGTTTGTAATAAAAAGCCAGCTGTGCGTTCATGGGAAATTTACCTGGTATTTGACGTCTTTCAATATGTGTTTCCTCACTTTTACAATGAGGAAATTGGACTAAGCATCCTTCCATCTTTGACAATCTGTAGTTACAGAAGAGAATACTGCATAGAATAGTAAATTCTGCCTTAGAATTCAGTATTGGCTTTGATCCTTATAGCTGTGTGATCTGAACACCATATATATTTTTTTTTCTCTCTGGACCTCACTTTATCTGTAAAGTTACGGGATTGGCCTCTATATTTTTTATTTTCCCATTGAATTCTAATGTTCTGTCGTTTTCCTCTGTTAGGGTACAAATCTTACGCTTCCTGTTTTTGTGTTCTATTCCCGTGTTGAGAGGAAAGAGGAGGGAGTTGAGAGAAGCCTGATATTCATTATCATTAATTTTCTCTCAGTGTCTCACTCTGTTTTATCTTCTTGTTCATTCCTTTCTCTCTCCTGACCCATCCTCCCCAACTTTCTTTCTGATTGTTTATTTAGATAACTGGGAAAGTTTCCTCATAATCAACTTTGCAGATCCAGCTTGAATGGGCATCCATTGCCCTAATCTACTTTATAATGGAGCTCAGTCCTTCTCAAATTTTCTGTGTAATTATAAAAATATATTTATTTAAAATACAAATTTAGCCTGACTGGCATGTCTCAGTGGTTGAGCATCAACCTATGAACCAGGAGGTCATGATTTGATTCCCTGTCAGGGCACATGCCTGATTTGTGGGCTCAGTCCCCTGTGTGGGGTGTGCAGGAGGCAGCCGGTCAATGATTCTCCCTCATCATTAATGTTTCTATCTCTCTCTCCTCTCTCTCTCTCTGAAATCAATAAAAATATATTTAAAAATATAAATTTATAAGCTCTACTTCCAAAATTTCAGATGCATTGGTCTAGAATGGGGCCGAAGGATGCACATTAAGCCCCCAGGTGTTTCTGATGCAATAGTCTGTGGACTTCACTTTAAAAACCATGAGTCCAGCTTCTGACTGTCTCTTCTTTCTCTGTCTCAGTTCTCATCAATTCCTTCCCCTGTGCTGCATATGCTACACGGGTTCTACTTTGCCGAATTTTTTGCAGAGTATTTTTAATGTAATAGGACTATGTGAAAAGTAGATTACAGAGGCCTGAAGAATAGAAAGGGTCAGAATCAGTTGAAGAGTTTATTATTAAAAAGATAGGAGGGAAAGAAAATATGGGCAAACACCAGGAAAGTGTGAGGTGGAAGGGAGGGACTTGCAGGGACCAGGAATTGAAAGAGTTCATATGGCTGCTAAGGAAGACAGTGGTGGAAATCCTACTTTTTGCAACAACGTGGATGGAATTTGATGGCATGATGCTAAGTAAAATAAGTGAGACAGAGAAAGACAAATACAGGCTGATCTCGCTTATCGTATATGCTGAATCTGAAAAAACAAACAAACAACTCAGAAACAGAGCACAACTGGGGGTTGCCAGAAGTGGGGTGTAGTGGGTGGGTGAAATGGGTGAAATGGTCAAAAAGTACAAACTTCCAGTTATAAAATAAATAAATCCTGGGATATAAGGTACAGCATGGTGACTCTAGTTAATAATACTGCATTGTATATTTGAAAGTTGCTAAGAGAGTACAAGTTCTTGCACATTTTTAAAAGTTCTCATTACAAGAAGGAAACTTGTAACCGTGTATGGTGGTAGCTGTTAACTAGATTTATTGTGGCAATCATTTTGTAATATATACACGCTGAATCGTTGTGCTTTATACCTTAAACTATGTTATATGCCAATTATATCTCAATAATCATAATAATAAAAGGCCAAGAGGCATCACGACCAAAACGACCAAACGACCAGTCACCAGGAGGTGCATGGAGCACCTCTCGGCCATAACACCCACTGTGGCCGGTGAACCGGCCTGGGGGAGGGGGAGGGGGGCGGCCTGGTGGCCAACCTCGTGGCCCCTCCCCCTGGCCATCCTGCCCCTGATTAGACTCTCCCACCCTGATCAAGAGCCAGGCCTGCCAGCCAAACGCCCCCTCCTTTCCCCCCACCCCCACCAGCCGGGCCCCCATCAGCCCACCCCACCACGATAGGCCCGCAGCCCCTCCGGCCAGCCCACACCTGATCGCACACCCCCACTCCAATAGGGGGCGGGGCTGGGCAGCCACCCTTCTGGGTCCTGCATTCTGCCTGGTGCACCAGGAGTCAGTTTGGGTCTCGCCAGCATGGCAGGTCTGGGTCTCGCATGATATCGCATGCTGGGCCTCTAGTAATAATAATAATAGAAGACAGTGGTGTCATCTGTTGGGTGTAAGGGAGCAGGCTCAGTGGCTAAGGAGATTGAAGTAAAATTGTAACAATTCTTGTGGGAATTTCAATAGTAAATCAGTTAGGGGTAAACAAAAAAATGATTGAGGCTTTGCTGGTCAGACGCACAGAGTCTTAAAATTGGAGGAATAGAAGAGACAGATCAAACTGAATTTGATGCTTAGATTTCCTCTGTGACATCCCTGCCAATTGACAGGAAATTATTGTCCCTCAGCTCGGAATGTTCTTCCTTTCAATAATTGCTCCCTTTGTCTAGGTGCACTACACAAAGCGAGCCTACCCACCTCGTACATGACAGACCTTCAAATGCTGGAAGATGCTGAGCTATTGGCACCAAGCCTTCTCCTTGGTTAGCGTCCCTAGTCTTTCTGGTTATACTTTACTTATTCCATGTCCTGCCTCCAGTCCTATTTCTCTACTCAGATTATATTTTTCTTTGTCTATTTCCTACTTTTGGTTCTCTTGACATGGCATGACCAGGGGAGACTAGAGCAGAATCATTACCTTTTAGAGTCTAGATGATGTAATTCTGCTAAGATAGCCTAAGATTACACTAGCTGCTGGGATGGTAGAGGGGCATGAGAGATAAAAGGACGTTGACTATTGACTACGCCAAGTTTGCTGTCCACTAAAATGTTCATATCTTCTCTTCATATCCTTCTGCTAAACCATATCGCACCCAGACGATACGCAGCTGAGATGTTTTAGTGGCTCATTTGCCTCATTGTTCTATTGATTTAATGGAAAATATCATGAATATGAAATAAAGTCAAAGGCTTTCCTGTGCTAATATTCAGCTAGTAATCTCTATGTGCTAGTAATCTCTATGATTTCAGATTAGATTGAGGTCCTTCAATTTTACACTTAGGTGCCACCATAGTAGCTTCCTATTCCAGTTTATTGCCCAGCAGATTGCAAACTACTTCTGTGCCAAACCTTATGTCACCAACACGCCCTTATATAGGAGGTGCTCATTACTGTGTGATGGTCTGGTGAGCAAGCACAATGAAGGAACTAGCATGCAAGCCTGTAGATCCAGGTAATGGTTCTCAATGACTAATAACATCCCCAGAGAAAATCAGCCCGTTAAGTGCCTTCCAAGCAAGAACCCAGCCTACCTTTGATGTAGTCTTGCAAAACAAACAAACAAAAAAATTGACCCTAAACCATATTCAAGCCTCTGAATATAACTACCAATTTACAGGAATTGGAACACAAGGATCTGTTAAATAGCTCTGCAGGGATGCGGCTCAGCAAAATCTAGACTATGGGGAAATTCTTGAGGACAAACCATCAGTTTCTTCAATTAAAGTAGAAAAGCAAAAAAATATAGATGAAAGGGGGAAATCTATCGATGAAAAGAAGTTTAGGAGATATATCAATTCATCACTATGTTATATGTTTGAGTCTTATTTTGACCACAATTCAAACAAACAAATGGAAAACATATTCTAAGAGAATCAAAGAAATGTGAGCACTAACTATGTAATGATACCAAGGAATTATTAATATTTTAAATGTAATAATAGCAAAATCAAATGGACTCTATTCTGTTTCATCAACCTATATTTGTCAGTATTACACTATATTAATTACTGTAGCTTTCTTTTATTTAACAATGAGCACAAAGAATTTAAGTCCTTTAAATTTTTAAATAGGATACAAAACACCAACTGCAAAAAAAAAAAAAAAGATAAACTGGACTTCATTAAAATAAAAAGCTCTTATTCTTTGTACAACACTGTTAAGAAAATGGAAAGATAAGTCACAAACTGGATGAAAATATTTGCAAAACACATATAAAAAAATAGCCCTAACTGGTTTGGCTCAATGTATAGAGCGTCAGCTTGTGGACTCAAGGATCGATTCTGGTCAAGGGCACATGCCCAGGTTGCGTGTTCAGTCCCCAGTAGGCAGTCAATCAATGATTCCCTCTCATCATTGATGTTTCTCTCTCTCTTCCTCTTCCTTCCACTCTGAAATCAATAAAAATATATTAAAAAAAGAAGGCTATTATTCAGAATACATGAAGAACTCTTACAACTTAATAATAAGACAAACAGCCAAAACCAGTTTGGCTCAGTGGATAGAGCGTCGGTCTGCGGACTGAAAGGTCCCAGGTTCGATTCCGGTCAAGGGCATGTACATCGGTTGCGGGCACATTCCCGGTAGGGGGTGTGCAGGAGGCAGCTGGTCGATGTTTCTCTCTCATCGATGTTTCTAGCTCTCTATCCCTCTCCCTTCCTCTCTGTAAAAAATCAATAACATATATTAAAAAAAATAAGACAAACAATCCAGTTAAAAAATGGAGAAAATGTTTGAACAGACACTTGAATATAGGTAACGAATAAGTACATGAAAAGATACTTAAGATTCTTAGTCACTAGAGAAATGAAAGTTAAAGCTTCAATGAGCTATCTCTGCATGCTCACTAGAATGACTAAAATTAAGGAGGCAGACAATACCAAGTGCTGTTGAGGAGGTGGAGGAACTGGACTCCTTATGAACTGGTGAGAATACAAAATGGTAGAGCTTACAATTTTTTATTTTATTTTTTAGTTACTTATAAGGTTATATAAAACTGTCCATATAGCAAATTGACCCCACTTTTAAGGAAAATAAAACAGATGTCCACCAAAGCCTATATGAAAATGTTTAGAGAAGATTCAGTCTATAATAGCCTCAAACTGGAACAATCTAAACGTCCATTAATAATGAAAGGATAAACAAATTGTGGTACATCCATACAGTGGCATACTACTCAGTAATAAAAAGGAACAAAGTATGGTATAAATCTCAAGAGCATTTCATTAAGTGAAAGCAGTCAGATACAGAAGACTAAGTGCTATATGATTCCATTTATATGACATCCTAGAAAAGGCAAAAAGATAAAAATAGAAATCAGACCATTGAAGCCAAGAGTTGGGAGAGAAGTGTGGGGATTGACTTTGAAGACAAGGAAACTCATTGGTGTGATAAAATTTTTCTGTATCCTAATTGTGATGATCTTTGAACAACTGTGTTTAAGTGTTAAACCTCATTAAGCTATACACTTTAAAAACATAAATGTTATTGTATATAAATTATAATTCAATGAATTCCACAAAAATAATTACTAAATCAGAACAGAGCACAAAAGTTATATATTCTCCCAGAACTTTACAGGGATCATGAATTTATATGCTAGTTATTCTTCATATGGCTAAAAATGATTCATGCTTGCCTATAATACTTTACTGAGACCATAGCTGTAGTTTTACATAGTGAAGAAAGGAAGCAGGACCCAGCCGGGTATGGCTCAGTGGTTGAGCATTGACCCAGGAACTAAGAGGTCACCAGTTTGATTCTGATCAGGGCATATGCACTGGTTTTGGGGTCAATCCCCAGAAATCAGTCAGTGATTCTCTATCAGCATTGATGTTTCGATCTCTCTCTCCCTCTCTGAAATCAATGCAAATATATTTTTCAAGAAGAAACACTCTGAAGCTGGATATTTGGAATTAAAAAGGAATCTGATCTGTTGAATAACCCTCACGATGGTGAAACTTATGAGGACCCCACCCAAAGTTGACTAAGTATGTATGAAGCAAAATTGTTCTGGTTTGCTGCAATGACCACTGTATAGACATTTTTTCAGATTCTGCAGAGATTGTTAAACAGAGTGGCTGTAAGAAATTGGAAATTGCAAAACCGTGACTTCTTACAGGAGAGAATTTACTTGTAGCCTTCAACTCTCCTTCAGGGCTCCCACTTCCTTTCCTTTCAGGAAAGTGCTTTGGAAAATGCACTATCTGAGATGTTGGGAACTTCCTGGGACATTTCCTCTAAGAGTGTGGGCCCCCAAAGAAAAAAATGCTTAACACGAAGAGATTTCTTTTTAATGGTTCATCACTACAGTGGAGGAAGACTGGACCCTTTGATTGTGTTACATCAGTGATAATCTACTCTGCTGATGCACTCATTCCAGGCATTATTTAGAGATAATCCTGGATTTCTATCCAGTGAGTGCTTGTTAAGTGTTTCAGTTTATAAAAGATAGGTTAGGTCAGGAGGTGGGGATGTGCTGGGCGGTGCCTCATCTGGCTGTTATCATGGGCGCTATCATTTGATAGCTTTCCTTGTACTCTTGGTGTGGTTGATGGGTTTAGTTAATTTTGGGTCTATTCTCAGAGGTTAATTTAAGGTTCTACTATTAGTCCTTTGTCTCAAGTTTCATGTGCTCTTCTGGTGATGTAATTCTTTTCCACAGCTTCAATGACCACCAATACGCTACCAGTTATCAAATTCATCTGTCTTCTGTCAAGAACCTGATACCTGACCAACTACTGGCATCTCCACTGGAATGTCACACAGACTCTAATGTAATGTACACGGCCTGTCATATTCCTTATTTAAGTAAAGGCTCAAAGATCAACCCCCTCATCAAAGTCAGACTATTGAGATTCATCTATCTCTCCTCCCTTTCTCATGTCCTCAATATTCAATCAGGTTCCAAATCCTACTGAGTCTGACTTCTTTATATTTTAAAACACTTGGCTTTCATCCAAATTTATTGTTCTGTTCCCTATTATCTCTGACAACGATGATTAAAATGCTTTCCCACCTACTTTTTCTGCCTGTATTGGACATTCCAATTTATTTCTTGACCGTGCCAGAATCTAGCTCCTTACTTCCTACTTGGGGGCTGTTCTAGTTGTTCCACAATATGCATTTCCTTTCTCCCACAGTAGGAGAATCTGAACTGACCACATGGCCACACAGAATTCTGACTCCATTTGTCACTTTCCTTGCAGCTAGATGTGGCTACGTCACCAAGTCCTGGACATTGGCTTGCAAGTGGAAGTGAAATGTGAAACTTGCAGCTTGTGTTCTTAAAAGAAAGAAGCATGCCACCTCATTTTTTTTTCTTCTCCTTCCTCCTGTGACTAGAATGCAAAAGTGATGGTGGGAACTGGAGCAGCTCTCTTGGGCCACGAAATGGAAACTATGTGTGGGGTGAAAATCCAGGGAGATTGGATCAGGGCTGGCTTCAGAGAAAAGAGCTGCCCAACCCACTCATACCTTTATATGAGGGAGCAATAAAGTCGTCATTAATTTTGATATTTGTTATGGCAGCCGAACAGGTACCCTAAGGAATACTCCGTTTATGAAGCCACACTACCTAGCAACCAAGGCATGGGCCGAAGGCTGACAATCACATGCTCCTAGTGGGGTGAGTAGGGCTAATTCAGGACAACAGTGGCAGTGATGTCCTTCTGCAGCCAAATCTTGGCCAGACTGTGCCAACTAGGAGACAACTGCTGTGCCTCCTCCACACTGCCTTCGCTCCTGCCCGCTTCCAAGCTGCTCTTCCAGACTCTTGAGAATGTGGTGTACTCCTGATATCCTTCCAATAAACCCCCTTTTTAATTTGAGTAGATTAGATTTATGTGACTTGCAACAACAATACATTTCCAAAGTGAGGCACTGAATTCCAATTTCCCTTTTTCTGCGGGTGTGGTATTTGTAAAGAGATGTCTAATCCCGAACTCTCCTGCTTAACACCCACCAGTAGTTCTTCAATTCTTTCCTGCAGGATGACCTCCACGGTGTGGCTTGTGAAGCCTCGCAGGAGCTGGCCCCAGCCTCCCTCCCCAGCTTTCTCTCTTGGTGCCTCTCTCTATGTCTTGCCTTACAAGGTTCAGCCGTACCGAATCACTTGGCGGACACCCACCTCTCCTTCTGCCTGGAACTCCCGGCTCCTCCTTCTCATACCTGCTCATCAACTCGCATTTATAGAGATAACTTGGGGTTCCTCACCTCAATAAAGCTTTCCTAACTCCCCCTACCTGGCCTTCCCTACTGATTGCCAACTCTGTCCTTTAGGCTGCACACTTGCTCCCGTTTTAACCATGCTTCCGGCCCTCACCAGGATCTCTTTGTGCTCATCTGTCTTCATGATACCTCTTCCATCCTGGCCGGTTTTCTATTTCTAGCATCTCTTATAAGGTTGGTAATTAGTATATATTAAGTGAAAGTAAACCATCTTTCTGTAAAATATTAAAAAGTTTTCAAATAAACCAGTAGGTGGCACCCAAGGTCTTCTGCTAAAGCCAACTATTGCACTTGTATGTTTTTCTTTTTTAATAACCAACGTGAGCCAGCAGGTGGCACTCACGGACAGAAACATCTTTCTCTTTCATTAAGTCCCTCCCGGCTTCCTGTGTCTCCTTCCCAGTCTCCTTTTAGGAAAGAGTGGACGCAGTGTATGTCATTATAAGGTCATGCGCCACTTAGTGACGTTTTTGTCAACCGTGGACTTCATATGCAATGGTGGTCCCATAAGATCAGAAGGTTGGGGATGGGGAGGAGCAGAAGCAAAGAGAACACAGTGTTCTAAGAATTGAAAGTACGGCGGGGTGACTGGTTTAGATTGTGTGTTTATGGGGGGCGGGGGTGTGTGTGTGCAGTGATCATGGTGCCAGAGGGCTGATGAGAGTTAGTGCCAAGAAATGAACTTGGGGAAGTAACCAAGGCCTTTGGATGAAAGGCATGGGCTTCAGTGAAAAAGGTGAACGAGATCAAGTACAATTTGTCAGTTACCAAAACAGGCATGTTGGCTGTTATTCCAGCAGATTTGATTCCTTATGCTTTGCTTAAGCTAAGCTTACTGTGACTTGGCATTCCTCGATACATGCCAGCTGCTCTGTGTGAAAGGAGGGAATAACACAGGACATGGTCTTAAATTGAATCCAAGAACTTGGTGGCTATTTTGAAATCAGGATCTTTATTTCTCACTCTGAAGCCATATTAAAACACCAGTTTCAGTGCAGGAAAACCAGCCACGTGTTCCTTCATATTCTTGACTCCCCTGTGTTCCTTTCAGGCTCCATATGGGGTCTGCAGCCCCTCCCTCACCAACACATACAGCCCCATCTCTCTTCTCTGCCTAGCTTTCCTTTTTAGCCCTTGTACTGCTCAGCATACAAAGTAGTGTTTACTTCTCTAACTTGACAGTTGCTCCCTTTACAATGTTCTTGAAGGGGAACAGAGCTTGTCAACCCAAAATATCCCTCTTTGGAATATTGGTTAAGCTGGTTAGTTTTAAGAAACAAAAGACTCAGAAAAAAACCTTTGACCTTCCCCCTAATGGCTTAAAAGAATTTAGACAGAGGACGTGCTCCAGGAAGAGAGATAGTATCATGGATAATTATAGTTTAATATAAACTAGTGTGTGATAGGGAGAAAGCTAGCAGGGCTGGTTTGATCAAATTCCTCTGCGTCCCATTGCTTCAAGATGGTCCAAACAAGTATTTGTTTACTAAACATTAACTCTTTCATTCCCTTGTAAATTGCCTCCTTGCCCTGTAAAGTACCAACCCCTCCCCCCTACCCCACTTAGTTTAAGATGGCATATGCCAGGTAAGCCTTAACTGCCCAACCTGCCCTTGGCTCTCATATTCTTTGGGGACCCCCATATGTACATATGTGATAAGTTTGGTTATTTTCTCCTATTCATTTGTCTCATGCTCATTTGATTATTAGGCCAACCAGAAGAATTTAGAAAGGTAGGGGAAAATTATTTTTTCTGCTCCCATGGTTTTAGTGAGGCAGCCAGGCAAAAAGAAAATTTACCTGTTAGAACCCCACACTTTCCGCTAAGGCTGAAGCAACTCAGGAGATCCTGGGACATCTAACACAGGCTGGAAGGAGGTAAGGGTTCTTACCATGTAAGCCCCCCCCTCCTCGCCCCCCAATCCCCACATGTCTGTCTAGGGATCCAGTGGAAGAAAAAGTTGTGAGAATACTCTTCTCCCTTTCTGAATTTAGATTGGCGGTGAGACTAGTTTCTTGGGCAAACATGACTGTACTGAAGATTTGATTTGAACTTCTGGTTTTTGACCCCATTCTTCCAGAGATGGTCCTTATCTCTGCCAGCTTGAGGATGAAGATGCAGCTGGTGAGCAGCCAAAGCGGCTGTGGATCCAGCTTAGGGAATCTAAATCCTTCTTCGGACTAAAGGAAGGAAAACACATGACCTCCTGCGATTTGGAGCAGCTGTTTAAAGACAGGCCCCACGTGTTTCTTAGGCTACTATGGGGATGAACTGTTGGATCTGTGAGGGCTGCATCCTTCCACCCTCTCTGTGGAAGCCTTTTGCTTCCTTAGTTAGGCCATAGAAGGATTGCTCTTTTGAGTCACTGGTAATCTTACTATCAATGGCCAGACAATAGATCCTTTACGAACTGGTAAAACTTTTAAATTAAAGCATTTATGTCTGTACTTATTTATAGAATTTTTAATTCTTGCCCAAGGCTATGTTTTTTAAAAAGTTGATTTTAGAGAGAGAGAAAGGAGGAGAGAAAGAAAGAAAAACCTTGATCGGTTGCCTCACATATGAGACCTGACCGAGAATGGAACCCACAACCTTTTGGCGTATGGGAGGATGCTCCAACCACCCGATCCACCCAGCCAGGGCTAAAATATCCTTTCTGGAAAGCTCTCATATTAAAACTCCCTTAATAAGATGGAAGGACAGAAATTACAACAAAAATCAAAGTCCATTCAGACCCCTTCCTATATGCCTTTAGATATTTGTAGATATTGTAAAAAATCAGGACACGGGAAATACAATTGTCCAGCTCTGAAGAAGAAAAAAGGAAAAGAAAAAAATGGCAAAACTTTCACTAAAGACAGCCTTACATTTTATGTCCTAAGAACTTGGCTGGGTAACCAAAATATGGCCAAACAGAAATGTGGGCTAACGTCCATTCTTCGTGAGGGTCCTACCAAACTGCTGCCAGCCCTCAGGGCATTTATGACCTCAGTCCTCCATCCAAGGCCAATCTAAGGCTTAAACAACAACAAAAAAATTCTTATACCAGAAAGGGTCCTGAATGTTTAGCCATTTATCCTGAGCCCAATGAAAGAGGGAAATAAAATTTCACATGGTCCCTTCTTTCTCAATCCTGACCAATTGGTTATTGATCCTTTTTTCTCCCAGGGATAGCTATGCCTGTGCCTTAAGGATATGGCATTAGCTTTTTGCCTGCTTGAGATATGTCAGTTATCAGTTCTTTCTTTTGAAGGTCAGAGAGAATGACTCTGGAAGGCACTGAACTTTGCACCCATCGAGACCATCGAATGGTTTAGTGCTGCCAGAAATAAATATTGTTTGTCCTAGCTGAAAAGATATTTTAAAAGAATTTAATAACCCCATGATCAGAAATGTAGCAAAATTGGAAGCTCATTTTTCAAAGTCTGATAGGAATGTATTTAAGCCTCCTAGCAACTCCCCAGGCCCTCCTGTGGATGGGCAGGAATGTAAAGAGGCATAGCTGCCTGAGACTGAACAAACAAAAGGAAACAAACAGGAACCGAGAGCTTTTCAAAAGCACAAGCTGCTGAAAAATCTAAGTCTAGCCCCCAGCCCTCTAGCTTCTTTAAAAATTGTCAAATGAACTGATGGTTATAATCCTAACTTTTTGTTTGAAATATTGCTGATTTTAGAAAACTATTTTGTTTTTCCAGGTACAAGGAAACTTGTTTCTTTTAAACTACCTAATAACTAGAGCAAGTTGGTTAAATTATACCTTTGTGAGCAGAATTGAAACATTTATTATTTCCTTCCTACTTGATCCTTCCAGAATATAGAAACTCTCAGGGAGTATTCTAATTTTCTTGGCAGTATAGTTATTTGCATAAGTTCAGGAAGAGCATGTCCTCCTTATAACAAGACACAATTGGGCCGAAACCGGTTTGGCTCAGTGGATAGAGCGTCGGCCTGTGGACTCAAGGGTCCCAGGTTCGATTCTGGTCAAGGGCATGTACCTTGGTTGCGGGCACATCCCCAGTAGGGGGTGTGCAAGAGGCAGCTGATTGATGTTTCTCTCTCATCGATGTTTCTAACTCTCTATCCCTCTCTCTTCCTCTCTGTAAAAAATCAATAAAATATATTAAAAAAAAAAAAAGACACAATTGGAACCGGGTTATATACAGAGGCTTTTGTGGGGATGTCACGTGTGAGAGAGGTATGCACAGAACCAAGTATGACCAGACAGCTTTAAGGAATTAAGATGGACTTAGGGAAGCCTCTTGGAAATACTGGCCTGGTGCCTTGCTTACAGGGTTCCCAACCACCTTACCAGGAGAGTAAGGAAGGTATGAGAACATCAGGATATTTTGGGAACCTCGCTTAGAGAGGAATTGCTCCAAAGCTAAGAGTACTGCAAGCAAAATCTAAGAGCAAGTATAAGGTTTGCCCTCTTAAGATCCTGTTAAAACTTTAATCCGGAGATTCCTTATAAACAATCCCAGCAGAGTAAATTTAAAAGAGCCTGTTTGACCAGTGGTTATTCTGCTATACTTACACAAATAATCAGGCCAATTAAAAAACAAACAAACAACTAGACTTATTCTGCAAATAAATTCATCTTAATTTGACTATTCTGGTAAAAGTGAGGGTGATTTAGAGAGGAAAAATTATGTTTCAATAGTAACTATAATGCATACTTATGGTTATTAGATTCTGGTTCAGTTAATTGTCTTTGAGGTTTTGTTTTCCGGCTATAAACTGGACTGGATCCTGAGTTTTTTTCTAGTTTTCTCAAATATTCGGCTGTAGTTCCTCAAACTAACATTTTCCATTTTCTCCTATCCTTTAACTTGGAATCACTGAAAACTGAAATGGCCATTTATCCCCTTGGAAGTCCTGCAAACTGCTGCTCCATGATTTGATATAAACTTCAAGAAATCACCCTGGCTCCATTCCCTGACCGGGCACATCCTCAAATTTCGGGTTTGATCACTGGTCAGAGTGGGTGCAGGAGGTAACTGATGGATGTTTCTCTATCCCCTTCTCCCTTCCTCTCTTTGTCCTAAAATCAATAAAAAAAAACAACACCACCAAAAAACCAACATACTAAACTTCAAGACATCACCACAACAGCTCATGGTTATGCAATCTCCATGCCTGATGTGTAAACCACCTAAGAGTTTTTTTCCAAACACTCAATGACATCATCAGAGATGTATGCATCAAGTCTGACACCAGAAGTCTGGCAGCCCTCCAGGCTCAGAAACTGTTTTTAATTTGCTCTAAACATTAACCTTTGTGTTTGTTTGTCTGTTTTTGGTTCCCATAGAAATGTCACTTATTAAATACCTGATTGCTTGCTCAAACACATAGACCTAATTTACCGCCTCCTGAAATGAGACAAAACTGTTTAACTGAATGGATACATCTTCAGGATTAAGTGATTGTTCAATGAAATATGGACAAGCTACCTACCAGCTTAGCTTCTGGACTATAAAACTTCCTACTTGAACTTAAAAAGGTACATGGAAATTTTTATTTTTCCATCCTCACATTATGCATAAAGCAAAAATTATGATCATAAACCAAAATCTCATGGACTTCAGCCTCGTGTTTTCTGCTGCCTGTGGTATATTTCTATCAGCACCTGAATTTCCACTAGTCAATGCATCTTGCCTATTCCTTCTGCAAATCCTGTCCTAACCAACCTCCTACTCCTCTCATTACCACTCAGAAACTGGCTCCTGGTTTGACACCCCTGTGTATGTCAACCTTTAAAATTATTTTAAAAATTACTTAAATTTTTATACTTTATTTTAAATATCTTTACTGAGGTATAATTGACATACAAGAAACTGCAAATACTTAAAATATACAATTTGATAAGCTTTGATATACAGTATATATGTACATATATGCGACCATCACCACAGTTAAGATAATGAACATATCTATCATCTCCAAAAGATTTCTAGTGTTTCTTTGTAATCATCTCCACTTCTCCCTCTCTCCCACTCCCATCCCACGGTCCCCAAACATACTGATCTGTTTTTTGCTGCTAGAGATCAAATTTGCTTTGTCTACAGTTTTATAAAAATGAAATCATATAGTATGAACTTCTTTTACAATATAGTGAGTAGACATTTGTACAATTTACGATGTGATCACCCTGATAAATCTAATACCCACCTGACACCATACATAGTTGTTACAGTATTATAGATTATATTCCCTATGCTAGATTTGTCCATCACTATTTGTAACTACCAATTTGTACTTCTTAATTTCTTCACGTCTTTTCACTCATCTCCCAACCCAACTCCCATCTGGCAAATGTCAAAATGTTCTCTGTGTCTATGATTTTGTGTTTCTGTTTTGTTTGTTCATTTATTTTTTTATTTTTATTTATTTATTTTTAGATTGCACATTAAGTGAAATAATCTGTCACTTGTCTTCTTCTGCTGACTTATTTCCCTCAGCACAATACCTTCTAGGTCCATCCATAAAAAAGACTTCATCCTTTTTTATGGCTGAGTCATATTCCATTATATATATGCCCTACTTCTTCTTTATCCATTAAAATATTTTTAATGTGATTTTTTTTTTAAAGGAAAGGGTAGGAGGAGGCAACACTACTGAAGGAAATCCTAGTGATTAAGAGAGAAAAGAAACTGTATGTAATCAATTTTGTGACTTTGTTTCAGATTGCTTTGAGAATTTACCAAATCTAATAATGGGCTCTTCCATCCTTTAATCATTCTTTAACCTCCTTTCAAATCTAATATAGCTGGGATTCTGCTAAGCTTCAATGTCCATTTTTAAAATGTATGAGATAATTTGGTTCAAGAATAATGGGTAAACAACCTAGCTAGATGTTGTTAGGGAACAAAGTTGTATAAGTCTGGCCCCTGCCCTCTGAAGCTTTCAATATATTCGGGGAAGAGATGTAAGGAGGGGATTGATCTCTAACTATCAGAGTAATTACCCTTGACAAGGAAATGATGAAGAGATGAATCTATACAGAGAAAAGATGGGAATTGACTCTGAACCATTTTGCCTGGATTGAATCATGCCTCCACCTGTTACTGGCTCTTGTAACTTTGGGCAAGTTATTTAAATTGTTTGTGCCTCAGTTTCCTCATCTGTAAATTGGATCCAGTGATGAGCAATATTTTAATTTTATCTAATTTACTTTCGGTAACATTTTGCTCCAATACAATACTCCTTTTCTATAAGGCTGATCCTGGAAGTCGGAAAGTTTAGGTTAATAAGGGAGTTAAGTTACAGAGTAATTGCTTGCAGTTTAAACAACTTTTTGCTTCCCTCTTAATGTGCTAATAGCTGTCCCTAAAAAATAGGCCGTTCTTAGAAAGGTACTATTTCTGATTTTCAAAAATTATCTGTGACCATTGAAAACTAATCATACAAAAATACAAAATTAGCACATGTCTTTAAATCTGTATAGAAAATATAAATCATGTCTAGTTTCAAACTCTCATTTATTAGTGTACCACTCAACCTTGAAAAAAAAAAATGTGTCTCCAAAGGTAGTCTTTTTTTAAAAATACCATTCTTTAGAAAGGAAACTGTTCCTTTTAACTCTACAACACCCCCATTTCAAATCATATAATTTAATTGTCTTGGTCATGGGCATTTCCAAGATGAGATTTTATATTTCGCTCCCATAGCTTCTGGTTACCATGAAACCCGTGCTTGCCTGGCCAGTGTTGCTCAGTGGCCAAGGGTTGACCTATGAACCAGAAGGTCATGGCTCGATTCCTAGTCAGGGCACATGACTGAGTTGCGGGCTTGATCTCCAGTAGGGGGCGTGCAGGAGGCAGCCAATCATCAATTTTCTCTCATCACTGATGTTTCTATCTCTCTCTTCCCTCTCCCTTCTTCTCCAGAATCAATAAAAATATATTGGGAGGGGGGGGGGAGAAAAAGAAAACCCATGCTTTCCTTTATTGAAGGAGTGTGGTCCTGCTGATGTTGGTATAACCCTTTCAATATTCTTCATCTTCACCTTTGCTCCTGCAGGCATTTCCTCGGGTTCTCTATCTTAGTCTTCATTAAAAGCTGCTGCTACTAAAAAGGTTTTTGGAGCAAGCGTTGGAAGAGTTTCTTTGGGTTTACTTGATCCAAGTCTGATGGCTCTGGCTGAGGCTTTCTTTGCCATCTGACTGCCGATGGCAAATCTAAACTGGAGATCATTGTAGGCTTTGCTGGGAGGCCTGCAGCTTCTTCAGCTGATGGCTTCTCAGCACTGCGACTGGAACTTTCCCTTCCATTCCTGGAAGACACTGTCTTAGTTTCCCCAGGTTTTTCTGCTGCTTCTTCGGGTCCTCTGGGGGCTCCAGCTCACGGCTGCTTCTCAGGCTTCTCTGCAGCCTTCCTGTCTGTTGCGCCACCCACCCCTGCCTTTAAGGAGAAGTCTGTGCAGGGCTTCACCTCACAGGACAAAGTGGGCATTGAGGAGATCTGGGCGGTAACTGGACTTGGGGGCGATATAGGAGAGTGGTTGAGAGAGGCCCTAGCATCAGACTGCCCAATGGATTGCTGCTGCTTCTTCTTCTTCTTCTTCTTCTTCTTCTTCTTCTTCTTCTTTAAAATATGTTTTATTGATTTTTTAGAGAAGGAGGAAGGAGATAGAAACATCAATGAGAGAGAAACATCTATTGGCTGCCTCCTGCATATCCCCCACTGGGGATTGAGCATGTGTCCTGACTGGGAATCAAACCAGTGACCTCTTGGTGCATCGGAGGATACCTAACCAACTGAGCCACACTGGCCAGGCTAGGCTGCTTCTTGATGCTACAATACTTACTGTGTGATCTTTCATAACTTCCCTAACCTCTCTGGGCCATGGTTTCCTTATCTAACAGGAGAATAATGAAACTACCTTAGGTTGGTATTGTTTAGAACAATATATACCTGTGGCACATAGTTGAGCAAAATGTTAATTTTTATTACTATTGCTGAAAGGTTTTGCTACAGGGCAGTGAAAAGAAGGGAAAATTCCAGGGCAAAAGGAATAGGGAAACTGAGACAAGAAAGTTAAAACAAGGCCAAATAGTGTGGCCATTTACAGCCAGCTTGTAAATTGCAAGCCCTTATCTTTCCAAGGAGGCTTGTAAGCAAATGGTTAATGACTCTCCAACTGAAGAATGCTGGAAAGGAGGGGAGAAGGGAGAGAGAAGGGAGTTTTTATCCTGCACTAAACAAAGAAATCAGCCATTTGGGGAAGGGGAAAGGAATAAAGGACAGGTTTTCGCTTGTCTGTTTTGTCTTTTTACTCCCTAAACAAAGAAGCCAGCGGTCTTAAGGCTTGGCAAGATAAAATTGCCAGGTGCTTCTCGCGAATCCTGGGAAGGCCACACAGAGTAAAAAGGGACCTTGAAAATGAATCTGTATTAAGATATTCAGCAGAGGAGTTTTGAAACCTATAGACAGGAGGCTACATAACGCTTGGAACGCTCACCCAACTCACTACTCAGATTAGCTGAGGGATGTCCATCTGCGTTCCAAGCTGGATGAAGCAGATCTGCTCGCCTTCTTTAATAAATTTGCTTGCTCTAATTGCTTTAATAAATTGGCTTTATCACAATGCAATCAGGGTCTCTTGTTGGCGGGGGTGGGGGGGGGGGGGGGGGGGGAGGGAGGGGGGGAGCCCTCTCCTTCCCACCCAGCGGGCTGTTCATAACATCTTTTCTGGGGACTCTGGGCTGTGTGTAAATTTCTGTCAGTGATATTGCCAACCCTGTGGGTTCTGAGGTGCAGGAATCAGCTGTGACTTTTTACGCAAAGAAGATAGGCCTGAAGGACTTGAGGGCGTTGGGCCCGGTGATGGGAATTGCACATATGTGTTACACACCTCCTCTTCAGGTAATGGGCATGCCTTTTCATTGAACACTGAGCCTGATTTATGTGTGAGTTCCTCTTGCATCTTCTCAGCCCATTTTACACCTACTGTGAGGGTTAATCTGAGTTTGGGCCAAGGACACATTGCAGCTTCCTACTGCCCCCTAGAGGACTGAAAAAGTCACTAGCAGGAGCCAAGTCTGCACAGCCAAGAGTACTTGATGCTAATGACATCTCTGCATAACCTGAGTATCTTCATTTGAATTTGGCATCATTGAATTTGGAGTCCCTTGGCCTAGGTTCCTCATCAGAAAAATGGGGATAATAACGACTCCCCCATAGGACTGTGGTGAGAATCAAATATGACAATAGCACACGTGAAATCTTATAATTTTAGATATATCTGTTTTGTTGTAGTAATAATAGTCGGAGTAATTATTATTCTCTCCCACAATTCTCTTTTAGAGACCAGTTCGGGTTAGAAGCCTGTGTAATTCCCTTAGAATCAAAGAAGCCATCAAGCTGTGACCACAATTCTTAGTCCCGCATTCTGACTCAAAGTAGCATTTCAAGAGTTTCGTAAAACAAGATTGGCTCCCGTCTAGAAGACAAACTTGCAATCTTGGGCTAGGAGTGGAGTCCTCAGTTAGCTGGTGAAACTAGAATTTCCCCTTTGTCCTCTGAAAAACAGATAATTGCTGCTAATGGTAATGGGGCAACCCAACCTAGGACCTTATCAGGGTTTTCTTCCAACCTCCTCCTTGTTTCTCCCTCCCCCAGGGCATTTGCTCCAGGGACATTCTTATTGTGTGAATGTCGTGTGTGTGTGTGTGTGTGTGTGTGTGTGTGTGTGTGTGTGTGTGTGTGCAGGCGAGGCTTACTTTTTTTTTTTAATAATAACCACCTGAGAATGCTGCCTTCAGCACCCTTGGGCTGAGGGTTCTATAAAAGCTGAACAGAGCTTTCATCAGTCCAGCTCACTGAGGGCTTGCCACCTGCCTGCTCATCTTCTCCAGCGTCCTGTGCTCCCTGCCGCCTGAACCATGATCACGAAGGTCCTCATCTTCTCTACTTGGTTTGTCCTGGCTGGGACTTTCCCCTTAATACTCCCATGTAAGTGGACTATTGGGAGGTTTCTTGAAGAACAAGGCTAAAATCTCTCATGGTGTGGGCGTCTGTGTAAGGGGGGGCAGGGTAGTGGGCGCGGTGGCACGGGGAAGAGATAGATAGATAGAGACATGAAGTGAAAGTTGTGAAGTGAAATGGTTAAAACTATATTGACTTGGATTTAAGGTGAGGTTGGGAGGTTGAACTCTTGAGGCCTTGGGCAGTTGAGTGGCTAAGCTCAGATTTGGGCAAAGTGTTTGAATTGACATCATAAAGGTGTAAAGGCTGGGCAGATGGGATTAGCGTAGGTCAGTGGTCAGCAAACCGCGTCTCACGAGCCACATGCGGCTCTATGGCCCCTTGAGTGTGGCTCTTCCACAAAATACCACAGCCTGGGCGAGTCTATTTTGAAGAAGTGGCGTTAGAAGAAGTTTAAGTTTAAAAAATTTGGCTCTCAAAAGAAATTTCAATCGTTGTACTGTTGATATTTGGCGCTGTTGACTAATGAGTTTGCCGACCAATGGCGTAGGTGATTAGAGAGCTACCGAGGGTTTTCTTTTCTGTGTTCTTCACTGTTGGGTGCTAAAGAGGCTTTATTCTATTTAATGGAGGTTTATAAATCCTAGGCTGTATCCTCATTTCGTAGCAGAGTAAATTTCAAAATGCTTTAGCATTGAGCTCAGTTACACCCAATGGAGACCAGCAGGTCTGGTATGAAACTTGTGAATCACCTTGGGAAAGGAAAGAAGGAAGTGTCCTGTGGACCAGAGAAAGGAAGCTTTGCCCCAAAGGCTTTCTTTTCTAGTCCTTCCTGAGTTCAATTGTAATGAGGAGTGCTGCTGATTCCTTTGCATTAAAATGGTTACTTTCCCCATCCTGTTCCTTTCACCTCTCCCCACGGTAACTCTCAATATATCAGATGCTGGGGTTGGAGAGCTAATGACTTTGGCCTCATTGGTAGAATGCTCATAACCTGCTGAACTAGGCAGTCATATGACTATGTATCTTCCACTATCGCCCAAGAAGACCCTGTTTGCACCCTCATCAGGCCTACATGGTTATGATGCTTATATATGGTTAGCAAGCCCCCAAATATCTGGACTGAATACTCTATGGAACACTCTGGAAAATGAAGTCCTAAACATTTAATGAACAAATCATAAGAGTAGCCCATAGAGTCAACTCCATTGTTATTTTTTCTTTTTTATTGAATGTATTGGGGTGATATTGGTTAATAAAATTATATAGGTTTAAGGTGTACTATTCTATAATCTGTCATCTGTATACTGTATTGTGTGTTCACCAATCCAAGTCTCCTTCCATCACCACTTATCCCCCTCCACCCTCTTCTACCTCTTCCACATCCCCTTGATTCCATTCTTGATATGCACCTTGGAAATAGCTGTTTTCCTTGCTCTTTGCCCCTCTTTGTTTTTAAGTTTTCAGAAACATGGGAGGATTACAGAGGGGGAGTTTTTAGAATGTTTATTCTGTTTTAGTCTGACATTTAGAGGCACACTATCAAATGTTCCTTCCTAAAGTGACCGTTCAAAAAGGGTGGTGTAGGGACACTGAACATCCTACTGGGTGGCAGTCAGTCTTCTGGACGTTCTAGCAGTTGGCAGAAGAGAGACTTGTGGGGAGATGCCATTTGATTTGTTATACCAAGTTATGTCCGTTTTCTCCAGAGAAGATCTAGCTTGGAATGAGAAGGGTGTGGAGATGGTGGAGATATTCTCGCTAGAAAATATTTGAGCTGTTTGTTTTTTCTAGACATCGACCATCATGCAGACATTTTCAAGGACTCAGAGTTACAACCTGAACTAAATTCAACCATTGACCTGGACCTCACTGATACTTTAGAGTCACTCACTGACCTGGCCCTCGCTGATGCTTTAGAGTCACTCACTGACAAGGATCTCGCTGGGGCTGCAGAGTCACCCACTGAC
Source organism: Eptesicus fuscus (assembly GCF_027574615.1). Lineage (NCBI taxonomy): Eukaryota > Metazoa > Chordata > Mammalia > Chiroptera > Vespertilionidae > Eptesicus > Eptesicus fuscus. The sequence continues at coordinate 84,592,928 of NC_072479.1, forward strand.
CTGGACCTCGCTGGTGCTGTCGAGTCACTCACTGACCAGGCCCTCGCTGATGCTTTAGAGTCACTCACTGACAAGGACCTCGCTGATGCTGTAGAGTCATCCACTGACCTGGACCTCACTGGGGCTGTGGAGTCGACCACTGATGTTTATTTGGAGAATGCACAGGCTTTGGGTAAGTAAGGGTTCCGACTGCAGGAGTTGGTGGGCTCCCCCACCTTTTACATTTCTAGGGCAAAGACTGCTTTCCTTCAGTGAACTGGATTCCCAGCATACGACGTGACCACACTCATTTCCCATTCTGTTTTCCTAGAATTGTCTACTGAAGTGGGGTCAAATATCCCCAGCATTATGGGAGAAGCCACTCAGGTGGCCACAGGTAAAAATTCCTGTCTTCAAAAATGCAGACATGTCTCCCTGCCTCTCTTTCCTTATTTACAGCTCATTGCATAGGAATGTCCTGAGGTAACTTATGCAGCTGGGGATACCTTGCTGCTTTGTTCTCTGAGGTGATACTTGTACATTGTGAAATGCTTACCATAGTACGGTTAGTTTCTTTGGAACTTGAGGGACATTGAAGCATTTTCCCAGTGTCAGCAGATGGAGCCATTTGAACACCAATAAGCTCCATCCTGGAGGTCGCCCTGACCTGGTCTCCAGGACCAGCCTTCTGGGCTTTCTCTAAAGAGGACGAGCTTCTTGTGTCTCCAAAGGGTCAATGGTTATGGTGGCAAAAATAGCTTAAGAATTTGCTCTTCTTTTCCAGTTGATTACAATTCAATGTACACAGGGAACGTTTTGAATGAAGATTATTTAAGTATAAATCTTATTTGAATTTAGGCTGAACAGAAGAAAGGGGGATTTAAAAACTTCATAAATGAAGCAGTGGTCCTATCTCTGCCCATCTCTGTCTCAGGCTTTCATCTGCTTTCATTTTTCTCTCTGCCTTTTAGCCACAGGGTCAATGCCTCTGTCACAATGAACAAAACCCAGTCGTTTGTGGGATGCCTTCATTATTACTAAGAAAGAGCTATGGGCCTTACTTACAAAAACAATTTTTAAACAATCTGCTTCTTATATCTACAAATAATAGCTAACATTCGTTGAGATTTACTATATCCCAGCACTGCCCTAAATGTATTGGGAGAATGTAGGCAATAGTAGCAGGAAGCTAGAAATTGTATTTTAGTGGCAGCTAAGGGGCTTTAAATCCTTCCTTTTCCACTAATTATCCTTCTCACAGAATATCTCTCATTTGCAAAATGAAGCTCTATCTCACTTGTACTCTCACTGCCCAAACTGTAGTGGTTGATTAATGAGTTAATGTAAGTTAATTCTGCCTCCCACCCTAATTCTCCCACTCTGATCCCCATCCCATGGGGCAATAGGAAAATTCTCATGTTTGACTATAAGAGCAAGAGGCAGTCTCATGGTCCAGATGCATCTTGTCATTTCTCCGAATGTACCGAATCCCATAGCCTGCTTATCAAGAGATAAGCTGTGGCAATTACCAATTAACTGAGTTTTATTTCCCCCTGCAATGCATTTATTTATTTAATATTTTCCCAGTTTTATTGAAATATAATTGACATATAACATTGTATAAGTTTAAGGTGTACAATATGATGACCTGATATATGTATAGATTAAGAAATGTTGGTGTTCAATAGGAAGAGAAAATTCATGGAGGTTTTATCCTTTGAAATTAACCAAGTGACTTCCTTATTTCTAGTAAGTGTTCCTGGTGATTATTTGGAAGAGCCCATAACTGGTGCACCAGGTAAGATCAAAGAGCGTTGACTTTTTTTTTTTTTTTTTTTTTTTGTCTATTCTTAGACTTTGAGGGATATTTTTCTTCAAGGCTTTCCAGGACAGACTCAGAAGTGGGGCTCTGGGAGGTTCTCTGCCCACGTTTACACCCTTCTCAGCCAGGCGCAGGTTTGCTTGAGAATGTGCACTTTGGGGAAGAAGACAGGACTTGGCTCTTGTACATGAAGACGTGACTGGTCCATGTGTTCCTCTCAGGGATGTCCAAGGGCAAGTGGAGGCCAGTCCTTTACCCAAATCCTCCTCATGGAGTGTGTTTGCATTTCACCTCCACAGGCAGGATTTCAGGCATGGCAGAGTGCCGTGGTGGGTAGGAGGAGGGCAGTTTTGGTGGCACAGACTTGCTAGAGTGCTATGTTTACTAGGGCTACTTGAAACTCTTAGCTGAATGCCAGACACACTGAGTGATATATATTGGAAGTGAATAAAAAATTTTTTTTTTTTTACTTAATTGCAGATGAGCCCAGCACCTCCATGGAAAGCAATGAGTTCACCTCAGAGCTTGTTTGTAAGTTTCTTCTCTTTTGCCCCTGATATCTTATTAGGGATCTGACACCATTTTCAATGCTGGTTTTAATCCGATGGAAAAGGATTGCCAATTTAACAGCCTTCCAGGATGCTTAGATCAGCTCTAAAATCTAATTGAAGGTTAAAGATACCCTCTTTTCTCTCTGAGGTTTATCTTCCAAATCGAATTGTCTGGGTTTCTAGTACTCAAATGGCATAGGACAAACAAGTTCTCTCCCTTGTTTTTTCCGGGACTCTGACTTCCCGTCTCTCTAGGACAGTGGTTCTCAACCTTCCTAATGCTGCGAGCCTTTAATACAGTTCCTCATGTTGTGGTGACCCCCAACCATAAAATTATTTTTGTTGCTACTTCATAACTGTAATTTTGCTACTGTTATGAATTGTAATGTAAATGTCTGATTTGCAGGATGTCTTAGGCGACCCCTGTGAAAGGGTCGTTTGACCCCCAAAGGGGTCGTGACCCACAGGTTGAGAACCGCTGCTCTAGGATGTGGATCCCAGTCCAGTCCATGGACTCTTTCTAAGGGAGAGCCTGCAGAAAAGGCATCAGATTTCCTGATGCAGCAGAACATACAATTCAGTGAAAAACTAAAGCCTTGTGGTTCTGAATCAGGAGATGCCAGTTTTACTACTGGGCCCTACTCTTGGCTTTTTTTTTTTTTTTTGGAATCCACTAATGTGGCTTCTTCATGCAGGTAAATGGATACCTGGACAGTGTGTAAATATCTCATTTAAGGCACCAGGAGAAGGAGGGGGAATAAGCAATTAGGCCTTAAAGAAATTCAGTTACATGCACAAGGTCAGAGTGGGGAGTGGGAAAGATGAGTCTAATCGTTTGAGCCCCAGAGTCTCTGCTTTCTTTTGATAATGCCTATTTCTTTTTATTTTATTTTAGAAAAAGAAGCAGATTCTCCATCGGCTGCAATCTTGGCTCTCCTAATCCCAATTTTCTAAGAAGACTCTGAGCTTCTGCACAGCCCACTGATCCATTATTGGAGCTAGAATAATTGGAAAAGTTCTGTGAGCCTTGGTAAATACTCAGCTGAGGATAAACACAGTGAATTGTCCACAGACAGAGGATGTGCACATTTCTGAACCATGTCCATTTAATATGAGACCAATAAATGTTCATGAGATAACAGACTACTTGGTTGCCTTGTGTTAGTACCAATAATCATGTTATTCTCTCTGACAGAGACTGGAGGCTCCAACTCCTCATGAATATAGGAAAGCATGAAATGAACCTATGAGAACTGCATTAGCTTTTCTAGTCCTGCTCTAACAAATTTCTGCAAACTTAATAGCTGATTGACAACACAAACCTGTAATTTTATAGCTCTGAAGTTCAAAAGTCTGAAAGGCATCTCACTGGGTTAAAAAACGTGTGTCAGCAAACACTGTCTTTGATAAAACTTATAGGACAAATATAAGCCACAATATATGAAGACTGAAAACAGGCAGAATGGTCAATGACATAACAGACAGGAGAAAGGTAATACTCAGGTACCTGTGGAAGGCTGATTGGGGTAAAATGATACCAAATATAGACATATGCTGATTCATGTTATAGAACCCTGGCAAGGCTCAAGGATTGTAGACATCAGGTGCTGCGACGATTCGATTGGAGGAGTAACGACAGTGGTGAGACAGGTAATATAAAATAGGTATATATCCTCCATCATTCCAGTGAGAGAATAGGTTTATTCTCTAGAAAAACTGAACCAGAGAGATTCTGGGCTTGGAGGCAACTGCCCCTGAAGAGAGTAGGAGTGAATTGCTGTTCTAAGGAAACAGAGCAATGAAACAAAAGACTATAAAAAGAATGGACAGGTGCCCCACCTCCTACCCTGGCCAGCTCCAAGGTGCCACCAGTGAGGATTAGCTTGCCAAACAGGAGCTAGGAAGATTTAGTCTCAGAAATAGCAGCTGGAGGCATCTTCAACAAAATAGCTCTCAGGCCACCCAGTCTCCCTACTCGGAGGCACACGATTCTACAAAACTCTTGCAATGCATATAGAGTTTTCTGACGGCCTCACCATCTAAATCTTTCATATAAATAGACAGCAAAGGATCACCAGTTGAGAATCTTCCTCAAATAAGGCTTGAAGTAAAGAAGCAGTAAAAATGGAACTCGGAGGAAAGGTAATGAATATGAGGAGCAGAAGAAACATTAAAACACTGTAATTAATATATTCAGAGGGATAAAAATACATATTGCATCCTTGAAAAAAGAATAGGCTGCTATTAAATAATCAACCAGAAAATAAAAAGAAATATTGGCTATTATTATAAGTTTGATAGAAGATAAAGGTAAGGAATTCCCCCATAAAATAGAACAAAAAGGCAAAGAGATAGTCAATAAGTGAGAAATGAAAGGAAAAACATTCCAACTGACACAAATTTCAAAGGAAACACTATCTTAGGAAAAAAAAAAGTTCAATAAAACACTATTTCTCAGAACTTAAGAATTATTCTCCATATTGAAAGTGTCCAGTGATTATCCACAGGCCCCATTTGACATTTGCAAGGTCCAGTGAACAACTACAAAAGGAGGCTGACGTACTATTTCTCCAAACATTTGCAAGTGATACCTGAGCTAGAACTGAGGTTCAGGTCACGTTTCCACCCAGGTCCTCCAGCCTGTTCCTTGGAGATTGCCTGGAGACTAAAGGAGCTATGTTCTGTACCAGCCACCAGAAGATTGCCTAGAGACTAAAGGAGCTATGTTCTGTACCAGCCAGGACCCTGCAAACAGAGGTGGGAGGGCAGGCTGTCTGCTGGAATAATAGGAGGTTAAAAGCTGGTCTGGACTCAGGACCAACCTGGTCCATTTCCTGTGGGAAACTGCCAGGCAAGTTTTCCTCCCTCATGTCTCACTTCTGATTGAGGATTTACGGGAACTACTAAGCACCTCCCCAAACTACACCACTGCGCATAGGAGTGGTAGGAAATTCAGTTACATGGAGAACTTGTCTGCCTAGACATGCTTTTGATGGATTTGAGGTGACAAAAGTAGTCATTTTTTTCCTCTGGTGCCCCAGGGCAGAAGCAGTGAATTTATTATTATCTTTTGACTTCCATATAAATTTAGAATGTGTTTATTATTATCTACAAAATAGCTTCCTGAGAAATTGATTGGTATTGCATTGAATCTATACATCAAGTTGGGAAAAATTAAAATCTTATCATTATTGAGACTTTTAATCCATGAACATGAAGTATCTCTCCATTTATTTTGATGTTCCTTGATTTTTTCCATCAGAGTTCACATATCTAGCTACCTTTCTTTTTTTTAAATCCTTTCCCGATGATATTTTTTCCTCTTGAATATATATATCTATCTATATATATATATATAGAGAGATATATCTATATATATCTATATATATCTATATCTATATATATATGTTTTATTGATTTTTACAGAGAGGAAGGGCGAGGGATAGAGAATTAGAAACACTGATGAGAGAGAAATATCAATCGGCTGCTTCCTGCATGCCCCTCCTGGGGATAGAGCCTGCAACCAAGGTACATATGAAGTATGGTAGTAGAAACGGCTGTTTGGGTTCTGTACTTATTTGTTTGATAAAACAATAGAAAGTTATTTTGATTTTCTGAACTTATGTATGCTATTCCAATACTCCATTGATGGTGGTTTGAATGTCCCATTGATTGTGATCTCACTGGTCATCGAAGCACATTCTTCTGGGAACCAGGACAGATCAATTATCCTAAATTGTCTCAGTAGCTACAGATAGTGCGTTCCTGTTGACTCAGTGATCCCAGAATCTGGACAGCACAATTATTCTAAATTGCCCCGGTGGTCCCAGATAATGTCTTTCTGTTGATTCAGTGATTCATAGATACTTTAGATAACTAACTTGCTCACGAAACAGGTTCCTCATTCCAGACCCAAAGATGTAATCGATACCTTTGTGATATTCTGCCAATATAAGCCAGATGTGTCAAGCTGTTCGGGGCTGAGAGATCTGGAGCGCTTTAGCCCCTTGTATGCCCCCGGCCTTTAATAAATGACTCCATAATTCGACTTTTTGAAGCGTCCTTTGTAAGATGGGGGTTACACTACAACACATGCCCTTGATCAGAATCGAACCCAGTACCCTTTAGTCCCCAGCCTGACGCTCTATCCACTGAGCCAAACCAGTTAAGGTTTTCCTCTTGATTTTTAGAGTGGAAGGGAGAAGGAGAGAGAGAGAGAGAGAGAGAGAGAGAGAGAGAGAGACAGAGAGAGAGAGAGACAGAGAGACAGAGAGACACACAGAGAGAAACACTGATGTGAGAGACATCGCTTGGTTGCCTTCCTCATGCCCTCCGACCAGGGCCGGGAGCCTGCAACTGAGTATGTGCCCTTGATGGGAATTGAACCTGGGACCCTAAAGTTCGAAGGTCAATGCTCTATCCACTGAACCAAAATGGCTAGGGCTGTCTACTTACCTTTCCATTTAAAGTTTTGGCTTGTGGACCTCCTAAGATATAAATAAAAATCCTCTGTCCATCCAGTGCTTATAAAGAGAGACACTGAAATTGTACTCTTCTTGTTATGGGCTTCATGGGAGCTGAAGTGTTATCTTCCTGGCATTAAATCCCTTTCCCCAAACCTATGAATTTAAAAAGCTAAGCCTCAGATAAGCGGGGTTAAATCCACTCACAAGCCCTAACTGCTTTGGCTCAGTGGATAGAGCGTTGGCCTTCGGACTGAAGGGTCCCAGGTTCGATTCCGGTCAAGGGCATGGGCCTTGGTTGCGGGCACATCTCCAATGGGGGGTGTGCAGGAGGCAGCTGATTGGTGTTTCTCTCTCATCATTGATGTTTCTAACTCTCTATCCCTCTCCCTTCCTCTCTGTAAAAAATCAATAAAATATATTAAAAAAAAATCCACTCACAATAGTCTCACATTAGTCACAGAGGATCTCCTACCAGGGTCCTGGAAACTCCGCATGAAGGCCATAGAGGTTCTCACTAAAGCCATAGAGATCCCTTATCAAGTCCCAAATGCCTCACTCAGCTTTTTAAGCTCTAGAACCAAGAACTTTCATATGACTCCCAAGCAGATACTTCAAATTTCCATAGGTAAAAACTGTAGAGTTTGCTTAGGAATTTGCTCTACAAATCACTGGATTATCTCATATTGTTCTTTATGCCTTACCTATTAGGCCAAACAGAGATTACTAGTCTGCCTGTAATAATTTCTGGTTTATGACAATGGGAAGGTAAAGAGTCCCATGGAATTTTTGGTTTATTAATTAGTTCTTCATCTTTGAACTCAGAGGATCCACTTGTACTCAGTTCTGCTCTAATGATTGCACAGTACTAGATAGCAGTAATTATTACACAATTCCTGGTCCTGGACCTGGTTAGTAATGACGGTCAGTGCTAACAAATAGTTGCACGTAGTTTAAAAGTTTACAAGCATTTTTACATCCTTTTCTATCTTTAATTTTGAGACGTATGAACTATTTGCTCCATGTTAAGACAGAATGTCCACAAAACCCATTAGTTAGCTAAGTGCAAAAAAAAAAAAAATGCACTTAACTTCTCATAAGGGAAGGAGCTGAGACTCAGAAAAATGGGTCAGTAGTGAGGAAGCTGGTTTCAGATCCAGGTACCATCCAATGCTTTCCATGGAGCTATACCTTCTGCCCTACCTTTGTACTCTTATGCCTTGGAATGGGGAAATGACATCAAAGTCCCCAAAGGATGAGTGAATGAATCAAAGTGCCAGGAGAAATCAAGACCTGGTGCTACTGAGGGAGAGCAGTTCACTGGCTCTGACTCACTTGCAGGTGCCAGGAGGGTGGGTCAGGAACACAATAGGAAAGTGGTGTTTCGGACACAGAGAGAGCCTGTTCCCCAGCTAGGAGGAAAGAAATGAATACACTCAGTTTCAAATAGCTGCCTTAAGTCGAGATTTTAAAAATACATTTTTATTGATTTCAGAGAGAAAGGGAGAGGGAGATAGAAACATCAATGCTGAGAGAGAATCATTGATTGGCTGCCTTCTGCACGCCCCACAATCTGGGCAGGTGCCCTGCCCAGGAATTGAACTGCAACCTCCTGGTTCATATGACTCTCAACCACACTGGCCAGGCCTTAAGTCAAGATTTTAGGTCCCTGTGGAATGTAACAAAAAAGATAATATGCAAAGAGTCTTACTGAACCGCAAAAAGTGGCATAACATAGGTATGAAGAGCCCAGATTCTGGAGCCAGAGGGTCCGGGTTTGGAATTCAGCCTATAATGACTAGCTTTGTGATTAATTTTTCTGATCTCCAATTCCCACGTGGCACGTTTTTTTCCTATACCACCAAGCACTTTTCTAATACAAGTTGGGTGCCCTAAAATTCAGCTCAGTTGATACTATCCACCCAGAGGTAGCATGAATTCTACAGACCAAGGGCTCAAATCCACAAGTTTGCCCTCCCCTTCAGATGATGTTACCAGACTAAAGGGATCTGTTTGCCTGCATGCATCAGAGCCCAAATAAGATGTGAATGGGAGCTTGCAGCAAAGACAGTAGGGTTTATTTTTAGGAAGTGGCCCAGGCCTGGAGACACATGTGAGCTAATGCTGAAAGACTTGGCCCCCAGATGGCTTTCCAGGAATGGGTTATATAGAGGGAAAAACATTAAATTATGGTGACTAAAGGAGTTAGGATCATGGTGTCTGCTGATTGATTAGCCAGGGTAAGGAGTAGTTAGTTGATCAGTATATCTGGTCCTGATATCAGCTGTGGTTCGGCTTCATCTGGTTTCGTGACTTTCTGAGCCTGGAGCTGAAACACAACTGAGGCCTAGATGTTATCTCTAGTTTGATTGAAACTCTGTCTCTGTGGCCAATAGACCCGAGGCTTTGTTCCTACCAGAGCCTCCTTGTCCTGAGGGCTTAATGCTTAAGGGACTGGTTCTGCAAAGGAAGAGGCAGGTGAATCAGCGTGCTGGATGAGGTCGGTTTGAATAAAAAAGAAAGGAGCAAAAGTCATATTAAAGAAATGAAGTTTCTGCGTAGATACAATGGGAAGTCCAGGTTGTTACCTGTGGTTCTGACAGACTTAACTACAAATCAGAGGTTCCCACAACCCTCTCCTTGGATTCAGTTAATTTCCTAGAGTGGCTCAATAGAACTCAGGAATCCAGTTTACTCACTAGATTATTGGTTTATGACAAAGGGCACTAAAGAATAGGAATAACCAGCCTGATGAAGAGATACACAGGGTGAAGTCCCAAAAGGAGCTGCTGTCCTTGTGACCTTTGAGGCCCGGGATGGTGGCACATGGAAGTGTTTCGATTCCCCAGGTCAGAACTTCTCTGAATCCCCTCCTTTTGTTTGTCTTATGGAGGTTTTATTTCATAGACATGATTTGTTAACTCATTGGCCATTGGTGACCAATTCAGCTTCCAGGGGGCTAGACCCCTCAAAGGCCAGAAGAATGGAACTAAAAATTGTAACCTCTAATCATGTGGTTACCCTGCCCCCACTCCTTGGTGTGGTCCCAGAGTCGCCTCATTAACATAACAAAAGACACCTTGATCACACTCACGAGTTAGGAAATTCCTAGGGGCTGAGGACACACTGGCCAGCACTAACATCTTCCCAGCTGCAAGGGAGGCTGGAAATTAAAGTTTCCCTTCTAAGTGGCCGTGAATCCAGGCAAAAATTGAGGACTCCATCACCTTGGATGAAAGAAAGAATGGGGCCAAGTCGGTGTGGTTCAGTGGTCGAGCATTGACCTATGAACCAGGAGGTCACCGTTAGATTCCGATTCCCAGTCAGGGCACATGCTTGGGTTTCGGGCTCGATCCCCAGTGGGGAGCATGCAGGAGGCAGCCTATTGATGATTCTCATCACTGATGTTTCTATCTCTCTCTCCTTCTTCCTACCTCTCTGAAATCAATAAAAATATATTTTTTTAAAAAGTTGTTTTTTGGGTCATTATAAACAGGCTATGTAGTCCTTAAACATATAAACAGATATTTGAATTCACTCATAAGAAAAATACAAATTAAAACCATCTCACTTATTAGATGGACAAAAAGTTTAAAAAGCTTGTCAACCTTGGAATTAATTGCTGTCCCTAAAAGCTATTCCTGCACTTTAAAAATGTTGCCAATAGGTGGCACTCCTGACCCACAATCTATTAGTCTAAATTGAAATAAGCTATTGAAAAAATATATTTTAAATAATTTCACCTTTGTTGAGGTAAAATTGCCATATCAAATTGTAAGATGTTTAAAATATACAGTGGCAATATAAATATGTTCTTAAAGGATCTACCCCATCTTGTTAATTAATGCAACCATTACCTCACGTAGTTCTTTTTGTTTGTTACAGTACTTAAGTTCTACTGTCTTAGCAAATTTCAGTTATATAATACAGTGTTATCAATTATAATTGCCATGTTTTACATTAGGTCCTCAGACCTTATTTATTTTATAGCTGAAAGTCTGTATGTACCCTTTTACCAACCTCTCCCTGTTTCCCCAGTTCCCAGACACCGGTAACCACTTTTCTACCTTGTTTCTATGAGTTTGGCTTTTTCTATCTTTCTTTTTTTAGATTTCACAAGTAAATGATACCACGCAGTATGCGGTTTTCTCTGTCTTTCATATTGATTCTGTTCTTGGAAGTTCTCAGAGTTTAATGCTGCTGCCCACTCTGCAGGTCAGTCAGAGCAGTTCGCTACAGCAACTTTCCTAGTTCTGTACTCTGCAATCTTTTTCCCGATTCCAACCATTCAAACTCTGTGGTTGTTTTTTTTTAAAAAATTTTATTTAAATGCATCAGTAAATAAAATGAGTCATAATGTAAAAAACAGTAGTAGTCTGGAACTAAATTCCAGGTTTTTTTCCAACAAAATCTGAGAGCTAGGTGAACCCAGAGAAAATAAATTGCAACAAGAGGGCTCCTCTCTTTGGAGTAGAAGCATTAGAATAGATTCTGTTAAATACTTCTCTATGGTATATGTATGACTCCAAAAACTCATTAAGATATAAAATTCCTAGAAAAATATTAAATAATATAAGAGACAAAGCTTTCAGATTCTTCACATATAAAAAGGACTTACAAATAAATATGAAGAATGGGCATATTTAAAATGGACAATATATGAAGTTCAAAAATACTCGTATATATGACTAATACATGTTTGAAAAGTTTCAAATTATCATTAATGATCAATGAGAAAATTAAACATTAATAAAATTAGCCAGGATATAGTGTCACTGGTATTTTCAGTCATTGATGGTGAGAGCATCAATTGTTATAGTCATGCAATCACTCACCAAGTCCTGTCACTGCATTTGGTCTCTACAGAGATAGCTTTACGATTCATGGTCAGATTTTGAACTAAGCAGCTGTAGAATAACATGTGTACATTTCCTTATCATGATTTCTTAATCACAGTGATTTTCTTCTATTTGTGGCCATCTTTCAAACCAGACTCTCCTTCCACCCACTGCAATTGTGTTATTGGATAGGGGTATATTTTCCACAGACCTTTTCAATTCCTTTCAGCTGATATGTTGTGACTTTAAAAAAACTATTGTTACAGGATTAATTTTTGCATGTGTGATGATGCCTGACATGTAATATCTCATTTGCTAACTCGCAAATTAGAGATTGACACATACTTTTGAATAATTTTCAAGACAAACATATTCATGATTCCTTCCAGTTGTGAACAGAAATGTGCTCCAAATTCTTGAAGAATACTAGCCAGGCACTTTAACCAGCTACACCATGGTACCTAGTATGAAGTTTCCTCAAAAAATTAAAAATGGAACTGCCATTTGACCCAGTGACCTCACTTTTAGGAATATATTCTAAGAAGCCTGAAACACCAATCAGAAAGAAAATATGTACCCCTATGTCCATAACTGCGTTATTTATAATAGCTAAAACCTGGAAACAGCCCAAGTGCCCATTAGTAGATAAATGGATAAAAAAGCCATGGTGCATTTACACAATGAAATACTATACAATAGTAAAAAGGAGGATCTCTTACCCTTTGAGACAATATGGAGGAACCTGGAGAGTATTATGCTAAGCAAAATAAGTCAGTCAGAGAAAGATAAGTGTCAAAGGACTTGACTCATATGTGGAATCTAATGAGCAAAATAAACTGATGATCAAAATATATCTAGAAGCATGGAAACATGCAATAGACTGACGATTCTCAGAGGAAAGGGGAGGGAGGGAGGGAAGAGATCAACAAAAGAACTTATATGCATATATGAATAACCCATAGATACAGACAATAGTGTGGTGAAGGTCTGGTGAGGGGGTGGGAGTGGGGAGGACAGGGCCAATGGGGGAAAAGAAGTGAATATCTGTAATACTTTCAACAATAAAGATACATTTAAAAAAATTCTTGAGAATAGAAAATGAAGACAAAGCCTAACTTTAGAGGTCAAGCTTTATCTTCTTTATGACCAGAAATTTAGGTAATGAAATCAAAGAAAGAAAAGGAAAAACAATAACAAAACAAACTCTGAGATCAGACCCATGCCTCACATCATGGGGCAGGCAGGGATATGTATTGAAATTCCCTATAGTATCTACAGGGATTTACAGACAGTCTCTTGATAATTCCAACCTGCATTTACATTGTGCATTCTTAACACCATACATATTTTTTTAAAAATCATATATTGGGTGGTTGGGTCAAATAGAAAAGAAATAAATGACACCAATGGCTCCATCATCCAATCTCCATCTTTGGCCTGGCTCCCAGATCTGAGGGTCACCTTTGGGATAGACATAGTTTAAAGGTGAGGAGGACCACGTCTGAAGTGTTTTGAATCCATAGCCTTTTAATTTCTGGGAGAACCATAAGTGGAGGGGTATATATCAGAGTTTCATTCTAAGAAAATTGTTTTAACATCAACTGTGTTACATTCAATGAACAGAGCTCTTCCCACCTCCATTGGCTTCTGTTTACCGAAACAAAACTAACTTTTCTCTGGTCTCTTTGTCTATGGCATAAGGGAAGAGGTCTAATTACTGTTTAATAAATCAAACATTCGTTTTTTTCTGGCTGAGTCATACAGCCTTCACATAGTTAATTTTGTTTTTGTTTGTTTGTTTTTTGTTTTTTTTAATAGTTATGCTGACAGGCAAATGAATCAGTCTGTAGTGAGTTTCTTTCTGGACCAACAGTTCTTTAGAGACCCAATTTCAATGTCCACCAGTTCCTTATGTGTACATGTCAGCACTGACCCCTCAGCTCTGGATGGTGGACAAGTGGTGGTAACGGAGGTCCGACTCCCACTGGTTTGGTCTCGGCCGGACCCAGGGGCACGGCTTCACCCGGACTCAGGGGCACGTGGCCTCACCCAGACCCAGGGGCGCGTGGCCTCTCCCAGACCCAGGGGCGCATGGCCTCACCCGGAACTAGGTGTGCGCGGCCTCACCCGGACCCGGGACCCAGCCTCACCCGGATCCACATAGTTAATTTTGGTTAATTAAAAAAAATTGAGCCCTGACCGGTTTGGCTCAGTGGATAGAGTGTCGGCCTGCGGACTCAAGGGTCCCAGGTTCGATTCCGGTCAAAGGCATGTACCTTGGTTGCGGGCACATCTCCAGTAGGGGGTGTGCAGGAGGCAGCTGATTGATGTTTCTCTCACATCGATGTTTCTAACTCTCTCTCCCTCTCCCTTCCTCTCTGTAAAAAATCAATAAAAAAAAAAAATTGAGCCAACAAAAGAAAATCCCATTTAACCCAGTAATCCCACTTCTAGGAATATATCCCAAGAAATCAGAAACACCATTCAGAAAGGATATACCCACCCCTATGTTCATAGCAGCATAATTTACAATAGCTAAGATTTGGAAACAGCCTAAATACCTATCAGCAGATGAGTGGATTAAAAAACTGTGGTACATCTACACAATGGAATACTACACTGTTGTAAAAAAAAAAGAAAGTCTTTATCATTTGCAACAGCATGGATAGACATGGAGAACATTCTGCTGAACGAAATAAGCTAGTTGGAGAAAGATAAATATCACATGATCTCACTCATTTATGGAATATAATGAACAACATAAACTGATGAACAAAAGTAGAGCCAGAGACAGAGAAGCATGGAACAAACCATCAAACCTCAGAGGGAAGGCAGGGGAGGGTGGGAGAGGGGAGTAAGAGATCAACCAAAGCACTTGTATGCATTCAGATAAGCATAACCAATGGACACAGACAGTAGGGGGATGAGGGCATGTGCTGGGAGGTGGGAGTGGCCAGGAAGAGGTCAATGGGGGAAAAAGGAGACATATGTAATACCTTAATCAATCCTACCTAATAAAAGAGTAATATGCAAATTAACCACCACTCCGCTACACCCACAAGCCACTCCCACCAGCCACACCCATCAGCCAATCAGAGTGAGTATGCAAATAAACCCAACCAAGATGGCTACAGCTTCAGAGAGCAGGAGGGAGGCTTGGGTGTGCCCTGGCAATGGAGGAAGCCAAGCTTTCTGCCTGCCCTTGCCGGCCAAAGCCTCCACTCAAGGCTACAAAGTTTCAATTATAGAAGGTAAACAAATCCAAACAGAAATGGCAGCAGCCACGGTGCTGGAAAGAGCGGGAGGCTAGTGTTGCCCCTGACAATGGAAGAAGCAAAGCTTTCCGCACACCCTGGCCAGCCCAGGCCTCCGCTTAAGGCTGCAAAGTTTCAATTATAGAAGAAACATAAGTCCCAAAAGAAATGGCTGCTGGCCATGGCCATGGAGCAAGCAGGAGGCTTGGCTCCGCTCCAGGCTACAAAGTTTCAGTTGTAGACGGTAAATAAATTCCAGATACCAGGGCCTCCACTTGGGTTGCCAGGGGGCGTGGCTGGCCTGCAAACCACCACAGGCCCCTTGCTCAGGCTGCCCCATGCCCCAAGGGAACCCCCACCCTGATCTGGGACACCCTTCAGGGCAAACCAGCTGGCCCCCACCCATGCACCAGGCCTCTATCCTATCTAATAAAAGAGTAATATGCAGATTGACCATCACTCCAACACACAAGATGGCTGCCCCTATGTGGTCAAAGATCCTGCCCCCATGAGGACACAAGATGGCCACCACAAGATGGCCAGCAGGGGAGGGCAGTTGGGAGGCACCAGGCCTGCAAAGGAGGGCAGTTGAGAGGGATCAGGCCTACAAGGGAGGGCAGTTGGAGGCAATTAACCCTGCAGGGGAGGGCAGTTAGGAGTGACCAGGCCAGCAGAGGAGGGAAGTTAGGGGCAAACAGGCTGGCAGGGGAGAAGGGAGTGGTTAGAGGGTGATCAGGCTGGCATGGGAGTGGTTAGGGGGTGATCAGGCTGGCAGGCAGAAGCGGTTAGAGGCAATCAGGAAGGCAGGCAGGTGAGCAGTTGGGAGCCAGCAGTCCTGGATTGTAAGAGGGATGTCCGACTGCTCATTTAGGCCTGATCCCACTGGGGGACACCACCCGCCCCTGTGCACGAATTTCGTGCACTAGGCCTCTAGTAGAGAATAAAAAAGAAAGAAAGAAAATTCCAGTTTTATAGGCTAATGTCTTCCTGACATTTTTTTGGTCATCCTTACCAAGTTTTGACAACCATAAATAGAATTTTGGAAATTTTCTTTACCAGTATGAATAAAGAGTATAAAATTATACTCTGGGTATAGGAGATTAAAAAAATATTTATCAGTTTTTATTTGGAAAATTCATTCAGAACAAGGGCTCTTTAGAACAAGATTTGGACCTGTTATTGAGCACTCAGTATGTGCAAGGCCCAGTGCTAGGCATTTTTATACATGATCTTATGTAATCATCAGAACAAACCTTCAAAGTAGTGTTTTATAGCTGGTTTACAGAAGAGAAGCAGAACTATGCCAGACCAAAAGCTCACTTAATGTCCCTTCCTACTCAATGTCACCTCCCATTTCAAAGATAATCACTATCCTGATTTCTAACACTATAATTTTGCCTCTTTATAAAAAAATGGATATGTAAACTTGTGTGTGTGAGATTCATCACTTAATTGAATGTTTTTATCTATCTTGTTTTAAAGTATTAGCACTAATATAAATATTCTTACATATGTTCTTAGGTAAATGTGTGCACAAATGCAAATAAACCATTTTACCCAGACATATAGTAAGTTCTATAAATGCTACCTGTTATTTTTACTGTTGTGATGATTATTTTTTACAATTTTTACGTGACTAAAACTATTTATAACTTCCCCACCAGGTATTGTTTGAGTTCTTCTCAACTAATTTTTTGGCTCACTTCTAAAATCATTCCGATATTTAAAAAAAGACATACCCGAACAAGTGGACATGCATATCAGTTACTACTCAAAATCTTCACAAGAACCACGCTAATGAGTAAAAACATCCTTCATGCTAACATAAGAATGGCAAGTTCACCCTGACTGGTTTGGCTCAGTGGACAGAGCGTCGGCCTGTGGGCTGAAGGGTCCTGGGTTTGATTCCAGTCAGGGGCATGTACCTTGCTATGGGCATATCCCCAGTAGGAGGTGTGCAGGAGGCAGCTGATGGGTGTTTCTCTCTCATCGATGTTTCTCTCCCTTCCTCTCTGTAAAAAATCAATAAAAAAATTTAAAAAAAAGTTCTAGCAAACTACATTTCCTTTAGGGTTTGGTTCTGAGACTGGCAGATGAGACAGCAGTGTACATATTTTATACCACTTCTAGTAACACTTCAGTTATAGATTCTCCTGATTAAAAACCGTAGGTTGGTGCAATTAGGTATATTTGTCAATGGTGAACTAGCCCTGCTTAATGATTGATTTTGGGCATGCCATGGACCTTGTTCTTATATGGACCATCATCTTCTGATCAACATTTTTCTCACATCCTTGGATGAAGATACATTTAGGTTGACTTGTAAAATTTACAATCTGCAAATTCTAGCTTTGATTATGTTCCACAAATGGAAAGATACAGGCACAAATTTGTTAGGTAAAGAAAATGCAAAAAGAGTGAGAAAATATCAGTCTGTATTTGCATAATAGCACATAAGAGATTATCTTGTCATCTATTGCCTCACATGGAAAATTGGAGCCTATAGCCATGGCAAAAAGTAACAAAATACCAAGTGACTGGACCAGGTGAAATGAACAGGGCTGGTATTCATGGAGCTAGGGATGTCCAGTATTATATTAGAAGTGGTTGCTTTTAGACTTGAGAAAAATCTATGATTTACATACCAAGTAGGAAAATTTATTGTATTCAACAATGCAGTCAGAGAATTTAATGTCTTTAGATAATACACCTAAAATGGGAAAGTGTGTTTGAAAACAGATTAAAATTTAAAAAAATCTAGAGGGTTTAATTATATTCAGTATATATTAATTATAAGCTAATCAAATAATTAGTCATATAACTTTAGTCATATAACTAAAAAATGCTAAGCTATTTCAGACTTTTTAATATTCTCTATACATGTTTTGCATGCTTTCTATGTATGATTTATTTTAGATACTTAATATTTGTTGAGGTTATGTAATTTCACCTTTTAAAAGAATATTTCATTTTAACTGTAAGAAATGAAACACTTTTGCATATGTATTTTATGTATAGAGATCTTGCTAAATGATAATATTTTAATGTATTTAAAAATACTTTTGGATATTCTATGTAATCTCAATCATAACCTGTGAATAATGACAGTTTTGTTTTATTCTTTATAATCTTATATCTTCTATGTCATTTTCTTGCCTTACTGTACTGGCAAAAACATCTAATAAATTGTAATTAATTAATTAGATTAATCTCTAGAGCTTTCTTTGAAAAACAACTAAAATATTTGGATCCAAATGGTACAGTATTTCAGGTGAAGAGTAAAATACAAATCAGTGAAAAAGAATCTGACCAACATTTGCATGCTAACATATTTGACTTTAGCCTTTTCCATCATTACTGTGAGTGGAAAATTTCTATTTGTGCCAATGATAAATGGACACACGAACTGTTTGGTTTGAAAATGAATAGTTCTTTCAAGAAATAAAAAACGGTTTCATGAACGTATGTGAGACTTTATATTTAGCAGATCTTTCTCAACTAAGGTCGGGATTACAAGGAAAGCAGAAAGATTTTCTTAAGTAGATATGAGACTGAATCCAACAGCAGGAGGTTGTCCTTAAGACTGGAATTGCAAACAAAAGCAATGAAGATGAGAATCAGAAATGGATGCCATTCTGCAACAGTTTGATTACAAATTTATCACTCAGATATAGGATTAGAAATTTGGATTTTTTTCCTGTGGAAATGCCCACTGGATTGGAAATAATCTTTCTGATACTGTCAATAGCAGCATTCATAATTGGAATGTTGGGGAACGTGTTCATTGGACTGGTAAATTGCTCTGAATGGGTCAAGAACCAAAACATCTCTTTAGCTGACTTCATCTTTACCTGCTTGGCTATCTCCAGAATTAGTCAGTTGTTGGTATTACTTGTTGAATCACTTATATTTGGACTACCTTCATATTTATTTTCCACTCATAAACTAGCAAAACCTATTACTTTACTTTGGAGAATAACTAATCACTTGACTACCTGGCTTGCTACCTGCCTAAGCATTTTCTACCTCCTTAAGATAGCTCACTTCTCCCACTCTCTTTTCCTCTGGCTGAAGTGGAGAATGAACAGAGTGATTCTTGTGATTTTTGTATTTTCTTTTATCTTTCTGATTGTTGACTTTCTATTGTTAGAAAGCTTTAATGATTTATTCTTGCATGTCTATATACAAAATTATAGTAATCTGACTTTGTATATGGAAGAAAGTAAGACTATCTATTTTGAAACCCTGATTCTTCTTAGCTTGACCTGTTTGCTTCCTATTGTTCTGTCCCTGACCTCATTGCTCCTTTTATTTCTGTCTTTGGTAAGACATATCAGAAATTTGCAGCTCAACTCCATGGGCTCCAGGGACTCCAGCACAGAGGCCCATAAAAGGGCCATAAAAATGGTGATGTCTTTCCTCTTCCTCTTCATATTTCATTTTTTTTCCACACAAGTGGTAAATTGGACATTTCTTATGTTTCCAAGCCAGATGATTGTAAAGTTTATCACGTTATTAGTCTATGTCTTTCCCTCAAGTCACTCATTTCTTTTGATCCTGGGAAACAGCAAGCTAAGACAGACAGCCGTGAAGGTACTGTGGCATCTCAGAAGCCCCTTGAGAAGAGAAAATCTGTTACACCTATACAGACAGATTTCCCAGTGTCTTTTCAAAGATAATAGCTTATCGAGGAAACTTTGAAGATCAATTTTCACTTCTACAGTTGTTTTTTCTACGGGGTTCCTGTAAGTATTTTGCGCATAATTGAAGTTTCCCTTAGAACAGGTTGCTTTGATGATAATTCACACATGGTTAGCCAATACAATTTTAAAAGTAATACTTTTTGTTTAAAAGTTGGTTACCAATACTTTTATTTATTTTATTTATTTATTTATTATTTTTTTAAATTTCTTTATTGATTAAGGTATCACATATTTGTCCTCGTCCTCCCATTCCCATCCCACACCCCTCCCCACACATGCCCCCACCCCCCTGTTGTCCTTAACCACCGGTTAGGCTCATATGCCTGCACACAAGTCCTTTGGTTGATCTCCCCCTTTACCCCCACCCTTCCCAACCCTCCCGCCGAGGCCCGACAGTCTGATCCATGCCTCCTTGTTTCTGGGTCTGTTCTTGTTCGTTACCAATACTTTTAAATCCCAAATATTTTTTCAAAGAGAAGCTAAATTATTTAATTTTATATGCAAGAGATGTATGTGATTGCAACTCGTGTGAGGGAAGTGGCATGCAGTTATTAAAAATCAAGATGAATTACAAACTTAGCTAGGTAGAAGATCTATAAAATGTTGATAAAAATGTTAATAGAGCAACTAAAGTCATAGATGGGAAAAAACATGACCTCATAGCTTAAAGGTCTTTTCTTGAATGAAAAAGCATTTGCATCCCTGTATTAAAGGTCCTGTTGATAACAAGGGAATGAGATGTTTAAGAATAATATTTGTAGTGCAAAATAAAATAATATTTAAGTAAAAACTGGAAGCACATGCTTATAATGCTACTGTTAATCTGAAACTCCAAATCATAAATATTTTTGATGTAGCTAGGCATTTATTAATGTTGCTAAATTCCAGGATATGCAACATACATTTTCAAAGTGACAGAATGGATACTTCTACCATGTTATGTAACAGACTTAAAATATATAGAAAAATTATTCCTTAATTAAAAATAACACTCATATTGCTACTAGAAAAGATCATAATTATATTTTGAGAATGATTATGTTTGCGTCTGTGCACATACATTTTGTTATAATCTGATCACTAGAGTTTTTGAGAAACTAACAGAAACAGGTCAATTGAAAACAAATTTTATAACGAATCATCACAGTATAAATTTTGGACATGCATGAGTATATATAGTGCTGTTTTTATAATAATCTACATTTAGGTAAAATAGCTAAACATTGTAAATAAAGGAAAGGGTGGAAAAGTGTAATATAATATTTTAAATATGATGGTATGGAGTATAATATTGTAGAGATGCTATACATGTATAGATAATGCAATTCTTTAAAAATGAAGAATTCTGTTTTATGGTTTACCTTTGATGTATTCTTCAAATGATGTTAAACAAAGAAAAAGCTGCAATTAAATGGTGGTAATTATGTGGGTTGTGAATTTATACTAATGGAGCAGCAAGGGCTGTTCCTTGGAGCTGGGAATGATGTCAGAATTCTCATTTTCCCCATACTCCTACACTAGAGGTGGGAACCTTTTTCTGCCGAGGGCCATTTGGATATTTATAACATCATTCGTGGGCTATACAAAATTATCAACTTAAGAATTGGCCTGCTATATTTGGTCAAACATTTAATTAACTCACCCCTAATGCCTTGGCAGAATTAGACCAACTGACTTCACGGGCCTTACATGGCCCATGGGCTGCACAGTCCCCACCCCTCTCCTATAAATATGTAATAAGTTGAACTGCAAGCATGTCTAGACTCTGGGTTACTTCTGTGTATCAATAACAATAATGATATTGATAATGGTTTTAATGATAAGAAATATACTGTCTATTTTACTAAGTAACATTTTCCTAAAAAATGTACATACATTATTTTGGACACTTAGTATTTTACCAAACATTGTCACTGTAACTATCTTGACTTGGAGCAAGGTAATATACAAACCAAGCCAAATACATTTAGATTCAGATGTTGAGTTTATTGGATACTCTTTCATGTAAATGACTTAAATAATCTGATTATCTCATACTCTTTATAAGATAACCCAAAACATTATTTAGTTTTTAGTGTTACTAAACTCCCCTTTAGTAAGCGAGCTACAGTAATTGAGCCAACTTATGAGCAACCCTTACTTCTAATAAGTGGGCCTTAGGAGTAAGTGAGTAAATGTGTGACTAGGAGTAAGTCCATACACATGCAGCAACCTAAGGAACATAGAACTATAAAGAACAGCGCCCTATTTTTGACAAAGAAGTATAGCAATGGACTAGAAAAAGAAAACCAAGCCCCAGGCTGGGGTTATTGTAATTGATGTATTGTAATCTGCATATTTGAATGGTAGGTGAGATCAAGTTCTGCACTTTCTCTTTCTCCATCACAAGAGCCTTTGTGGGGGACTCAACAGCAGTTAAGCCACAATCCAAGAAATGCGATGGCCAAGACATGCATTGCTGGTCCCATACAACTTGGAGAAGAAAGACTGACGTGACTATATCCTACCCTGGGACCAAAGTGTTGGGGAAAGCAGATATTATCACTGATTTCTTGTTAACTACCCTCTCTCACCCACCAAATAAATGTTCATTTTAAGAATCTGAGTGTAGACATTGTTAGTTTGAACTTATCCACCCAGGTGACTTATAGGAGAGGAACAAATAACTCATTTCTATTGATGAAATAGTTGTATCTCTGATCCATAGGTCTAGTGCTGAAGGCATCAGAATATACACTGAGTGGCCAAATTATTATGATCTCTGAACGCATAATAATCTGGCCATTCAGTGTACTTCTCTTGAGTACCTAATTTATTTGATATCAAAGATACTATAAATAGTACATCTGATCAGTTTTCCCCTTTGCACTGGCTGATAGCTCAGGGCAAATAGGTGGTTGATCTCCAGCAAAAGTCTAGAACACTTTTGGTACCCATTTGAGATACAAATACACTGAGTGGCCATATTATGCATTCAGAGATCATAATAATCTGGCCACTCAGTGTATATCAAGCACAGCAAGGCACATTTTCTTGAACCATAGTGAGTGCACATATCAGATAGAAACCCATATCTGTACTGATCTTTGAGGAAGAGACATGCCATTTCCCTCAATGTCTCGGGTGGTTTATCTGCTCTCCATCAGTAAGTGGCTTCTCCTTGCAAGATCTTGATTAGACCCCATCTCCTCTGGGTCAGGGACACCCTGTAAGGGGCGTCTGCATCATCACACAGTCATTCTCCATTCTGTCATTCGAGACACTAGATATGTTGTCTAGAGTAATCTATGTCCTATTCGGGACCTTAGGACCAATCTTCACAAGAACAGATGGATCTGAACGGTTTGTTTGATGAATTTGAGAAACATATATAGGCAAACTTTTTTGTCTCCTAGTACATCAAAGCCCATCCCATAGACTATAGCTTATCAAATTTTACTTTAAAAAAATCAATATAAATGCAGCCTTAGAGGACTAAAGAAATGCATAACCATTCTTATTTGGAGCACGAGACTCTAATACTTGTCGGTGTGGGGTTGGTGAGTAAGTTAGACTGGTCTTATCTAAGGTTTGTTACAAGGAAGAGCCAGTGGGATATGTTTGTCCTCTAAGGATTTTGGGGGGAGAGGGGGAAAGTAGCTATAAGTTTTGAAAACTGAAAGCGTATGCTAGATGAAACAAAAATCTACAATAAAACATGAAAGGATGTTTGTGGATAGCAGTGATTAAGCTGGGCAAATATCCTCCATTTGTGAAAGATGAAATCTCTGTCCCTTCAAGCTGTGATCCTGACCCCAGCTAATGGTTTCCTGGGCTAGGGTACGGCCAAAGAAACAGTAAAGATCTCTTTTTACCTAAATAAACATAAAGGCAGTACTTTAATTTAATTACTTTCAAAGGAGTCCTTGGTAAGTTCAATACATGAAAGTTACGATTGTGATTCAGAAAAAACCGGGAGCCTATTTCTTTGATGACAAATAAATGGAAAAGCTTGCTATCGTCAGGATCAGATGGATCATCTCAGCTAGGGGAGCATCTGCTGCTGGCTTCACTGAGACTAATGGGAGGTCTATCAATGTGGTCCTAGAGAGGGGAAAGACAATAGAAAGAGTCAAATAGAAAGCTGATGTATGTTATTTCACTGGAGATGTCGCAGACACAGGGAGGAAACAGGAAGACTTCACGCCAAGAAAGGTAGTATTATTGATAGGAGCTCATAAGATCTTCAGTGGAATTACCTTACTTACATTCACATAAGTAGTAGTTAATTATTATTTTTAAAATTTCTTTATTGATTAAGGTATTATATGTGTGTTCTCATCCCTCCCTTAACCCCCCCCCCCCACTCATTCCCTCACCCCCCTGGTGTTTGTGTCTATTGTTTAGGCTTAATTCATGCATACAAGTCCTTTGGCTGATCTCTCCTCCTTTCCCCCAACCTCCCCTATACAAGTATATAGTCAATATCACTCAGGTAGTCAGTATTTTAAAAAATAATTAGGCTAAAGTAGAACTTTGCATGTATTTTCTCACTATTTCTTGGAGGAAATGTCATTCTTTATAACTGACAATTATAAAATCAACTAGCTTTCCCGTTGCAGGAAAATTTCTGCAATGGGATTTCCTGCTGCACTCTACCCCGCCTCCGTTCCTCCTTTGCCGCCCGCCTCGCCTTCTCCTCCGGCCCGCCCGCGTTTCCCTTCACCCCCGGCCCCGCCTCCGCTCCGCCTTTATCACCCGCCTCCGCCTTCTCCGGCCCGCCCGCGTTTCCTTTCGCCCCCGG
The DNA here is from genome assembly GCF_027574615.1 of Eptesicus fuscus. Taxonomy (NCBI): domain Eukaryota; kingdom Metazoa; phylum Chordata; class Mammalia; order Chiroptera; family Vespertilionidae; genus Eptesicus; species Eptesicus fuscus. The sequence goes on from NC_072479.1 coordinate 84,617,321, forward strand.
CCCCACCTCCGCCCCGCCCTTGCCGCCCGCCTCGCCTTCTCCTCCAGCCCGCCCGCGTTTCCCTTCGGCCCCGGCCCCGCCTCCGCCCCGCCCTTGTCGCCGGCCCCGCCTTCTCCTCCAGCCCGCCTTCGTTTCCCTTTGCCCACGGCCCTGACTTCGCTCCTCCCTTCTCCTCCCCCAGCTCCCCTGGCTTGCTTGCTTCTTCGAAGCTTTACTCCCCTTTGCAGCTCTTGGCTTCTTTTGACACTGTCTTGATATGCAAATTAGCCGCCATCTTTGTTGGTGTAATTTGCATACTCGTCCTGATTGGTTGGTGGGCGTGGCTTAGGTGTAGCGAAGGTGCGGTCAATTTGCATATTTGTCTATTATTAGATTAGATGTTCACAAATTTTTAATTATGGTCATTGTTATAGTTTAATTATTTTGGACTGTCACTATAGCATAGAGATAGATTTAATTAATTGTTATTTGCCCAAACATTTTGTAATAATAGACCTTATATCTTATATAATAAAAGCCCAGTGACCAAACGGTGGAATGACCAGAATGACCGGTCAACCAGCCGGTAGCTATGAAACGCGCTGACCCAGACCTTGTTGCCTGTGCCCTGACAGCCCAGAATCCAGTTCACCTGCCCCCCAGACCCTGACAGGAGGGAGGTGGGAGCCTGATTCCTCCCGGAATCAGCCATTGGTTAGCTTGCTGCTGGGGCCAACCTCCCAATGTCCCTCCCCCCTGCAGTCCCCACCCCCCAATTGGCCCCGACCACCAGCCAGGCCGAGGGGCCCCACCTGTGCATGAATTTGTGTACCAGGCCTCTAGTTTATACATAAAATAACACCTTTATCATGATAAATATAAAACACAACCATTGTAAGAATGAAGCATGTAGAGGCAGTTCAACCCAGGAGCTGAGACAGATCTATACTTAATGCACATTTTTAAAAATGTGATTATTAGCTTGGACTTAAAATTCAACTCATAGCATATAGTGCTTGTGATTGTTTATATTTGTCATTATATCCTTTAGATTAACTTTCTCCTTCAGTGTAACTATGAACTCAACTATTCTTTTATGACTAAGCATCTCCTGGTTGACTTGTTGCTATCTGGTTTTTGTAAACTGCTAAACCATGCCTACCAATGGAGTCCTCTTCTCTGGTAGCCTTTTATATCACTTCAGAGCATTTCTGAAAATATCAGAGACCTCTGGGGACTATTGCCCCACTGCCACGAAACCTAGCGTTTCCTACCCACCTCCAATTCCCTGGGCTGGAAGTAGCTCTCTTTCATGAAAAATGAAGCCCCCACAGAGGCTCCCACATCCTGGGTGCTAGAACTACAAGTTTTTAGTTTTTATATGACTTCTAGTTAGAACCACAAAGACTTGAGTGCAGTGTTGGTTATTTCAGTGTTCGTATAGCAATCTTTCATGAGTTCATACATAGGTTGTAAAATTTCCTCTAGTTTTAAGGAGTTACTTTCTTTTCTTGCTTTTTTACTAGTTTTACAGTCAAGTCTTACTCATTTTCTCTTACCTGTGTTCCCAATAGGATTACCAACTAAATTAGCACTCATTCCTTTAACAAAGTTATTAAGGTCCTACTATTTGCCAAGCCCACCCTGTTCTAGGAGCTGGAAATAGATCAGTGGTCAGCAACAAAATAGATCCCTTCCTCATGGAGCTTCCTTGATTTCCAAGGTTATGTAGTGGTTAAGGTTAATATAATGTAAGTGCCTGACATTGAGCTTTTGATTGCTGAGGCATCTATTTCAAAGACATCAGTCTTGAACAAACATATTGCTAACGGAATGACACAGCTACTAGTAAAAACACCTAGATAAGAAGCCAGGTCACTCCAACCCATGAAGTTACCCATTTAGAAAGTCTTGGGCAACCTAGATAATGGACCACATGAGTTAACTCTGCTTTTCCCTTCCTGGGCCATAATTCCCACTTTTATGTTTTACATTTACCAATAAAGAGTGAACCTGTGGCCCTAACCGGTTTGGCTCAGTGGATAGAGTGCTGGCCTGCGGACTGAAGGGTCTCGGGTTTGATTTCGGTCAGGGGCATGTACCTTGGTTTTGGGCACATACCCAGCAGGGAGTGTGTAGGAGGCAACTGATGGATGTTTCTCTCTCATCAGTGTTTCTAACTCTCTATCCCTCTCCCTTCCTCCCTGTAAAATATCAATAAAATATATTTTAAAAATTGTTATTAAAGAGTGAACCTGTGAAACCTTGGTACCCCACACTCAACCCCAATAAAGGTAGACCCCCAAGACTGCACTTTCTCTTTTTCTCTACCTATGACTTCCATGTGGCCTTGGGTGTGCTGTGTATACTCCAGGGCTTGTGAGTAATAAATCTTGTTCTTTAAGTCCCATGATGGCTGTTGCTGGGGTTGGTCTCAAAATCATAAGGACCACAAGGGTTGGTCCATCACAGAAATGGCTCTGGAAGATAAATGTCCCCACAAGTAGTATGGGCCCAGGTGAGTGTCTCAGGCATGATTGCATCTCTATGGATAGGTGAGAAAAACATGAAACAAGTTATTTATCAAACCAGAGTCAATATTGGCTGAATGGGGAGTACATTGTAAGAGGACCAGTGGGCAAAATCCTGTCTTGTTCCTGGAGAATCTTCATGGATTTGCAGCTTGTGGATAGAAATATTTTTTTGCCTGGGTTTAGGAGGCATTGTAAAGCACACTTTAAGGAACTCACAATGAGTGCCAATAATATATTCCAGACCAATTAAGTCAGAATCCCTTTGGGTGCATTAATACAGTATATATACTTACAGCTCCCCAGGCAATTCCAATTTGCAGTCAAGGTTGAAAAATCACCGTATTAGAGGTACTTGTTTGTTGAAGCAAAAAGCAAGCTAAAATATATTTTACTTTAACTCAATTTTTATGGCACAAAAGATTTTACCAAAAGCATAGTTAAAAAGGAGTAATTCCCTCCAACTCTCACTCCCCCATTTTCTTTTACCATATATTTTTCTTACTACTGTTCTTTTCTCAGCTAATAGTAACTTATTCAGAATCAAATAGGTGGTAATTTAGTGAAAATAAAGCTCAAAAATTCATAGTGAAATCGTAGAGAGAGGTCTGATTTTGGTACCCTTGCATATACTTTTACATCATTGTGGAAAATCATTTTCCTTTTTATCTGTTTCTTCAAGAAATACCAAAAAGTTTCCAGGCCCAAGCCAGTTGTTGCTATCCTCATGAAACTAGAAATAACTATTGACCATAGATTTTTGTAGCACCTTCCTCTGTGTTGGAATTGTATTTTGGTTAACCTTTGGTCACATTCTATAGTAATGGTTTATCTAATGTTGCTTTTTCCACTACTCTGTGAGCTCCTTCATGTTGCTTCCCTTTATTACACTTATTTAATCTATAATAGTGACTAAAACATGGATTTTATTATGTGAAATTAAAAAAAATAATGCCTGTATTATGGAGATTACTTTTTAGAGAAATCTATTAAAATTAAGAAACCTGAATCCTAGTATTGAGTTTCAACTGAAAAGGAAAATACAAACCAGTGTAAGTAAATCTACTTCATATTTGCATGCCTGAATTTACTTTTCCAGATGTCCTCACAAATGGAAAATTGTTGCCAGTGCCAATGATGAGTGGGCACATTTACTATTTAATTTGGAAATCGGTAGCTGATTGAAAGTAATGGTAAAGTTTCTCATTCAGATCTGTCAGACTGAATCATCTTGCTCATATTTCAGACCTACAGCTGGAATAAAAGAGAAACCTTTCAGAAGATAAAGTGAGAGAGTATCTGAATTTTTTGAGCATTTTAAATATAAAAGTGAAAAGTATCAAACTGGATATTATTCTACATCTTGACAGCAAAACATCGGTGAAACAGAATATTAGCTTTCTGGATTCCTTCTACAGAAATGCCATCTGGAACTGAAACTCTTTTTCTGGTAGCTGTAATGGGAGAATTCATAACTGGAATGTTGGGGAATGGGTTCATTGTACTAGTTAATTGCATTGACTGGGTGAAGAGTCAAAAACTCTCAGCAGCTGACTGTATCCTCACCAGCCTGGCTCTCTCCAGAATCACTCTTCTTTGGATATCACTAGCTGACTCATTTCTAATGGTGTTGTGGCCACATTTTTATGCCATTGATAAACTAGCAAAACTTATTGCCATTTTTTGGATACTGTGCAATCACCTAGCTACCTGGTTTGCCACCTGTCTAAGCATTTTCTATTTCTTTAAAATAGCCAATTTCTCCCACCCCTGCTTTGCCTGGCTGAGGTGGAGAACTGGCAAAGTGCTACTTGTGCTTTTACTGGGATCTTTGTTCTTCCTGCTTTTGAAACTTGTGTTAATAGATTCATTCAATGGTTTCTGGATTAAAGTTGAAAATATGTATGAAAGAAACTCAACATGGTCTCCAGGTATAAGTGAAACTCTGTATCTTAACAGCTTGATGGTTTCTAATTTTATCTACTTAATTCCCTTTCTTCTGTCCCTGAGTTCACTGCTCCTTTTATTTCTTTCCTTGATGAGATATACCAGGAATGTGCAGGTGAACTCCAGCTCTAGCGACTTCCGCACAGAAGCCCATAAAAGGGCCATGAAAATAGTGTTATCTTTCCTCCTCCTCTTCATACTACATTTTTCTTCCGTTGTATTAACAGGTTGGTGTTTCCTTGTAGTGCAGAAGCACCAGGCCAATCTGGCTGTCATGTTAACATGGACTATTTTCCCTTCGGGCCACTCATTTATCTTAATTTTGGGAAACAGCAAGCTGAGACAAACTGCGTTGGGACTATTGCGGCATCTTAACTGCCACCTGAAAAAGGGTGAAACCTGAGCTTCACAAACTTTAACAGAACTTCCTATACTCCAGGAGAATTAAATCACTGAAGATACATTTTAACTTGTTTTTCTCACTGGATTCTTTTGGATATTATTGAGCATCGCAAACTTTCCCTATAATGGCCTATAAACTAACAATCTACTCGACATTTTTTAAGAAGCAAGCATCGTCATTATAACACTTGCTAGTAACAAAACAAATTTAGACAATATGAATATAAAATATATAATGCAGCATGTACTAATATTATGTGCCCTGGCAAATATTTATTGTATTTATATGTGAGGAAAACACATGATTATCAATAATAACAAAAGCGTAAAATGCTAATTAGACCGGACGTCCTTCCGAAGACCTTCTGGATGAAGCCGGGGCTGTGAGGGAAGCCTGGGTCCTAGGTGCCAGAGAGAAGCCAGTGCCGGCAGCCTGGGGAAGGAAGGCCTACTCTTGCACGAATTTTGTGCATCAGGCCTCTAGTTTAGAAATAAAATCCCTTCCAAGTTGGAGCAAGTGAAATATTTTTACAATATTAAGTTAAAAATCAATCAAGGAATAAAAATGCTAGATACACATAATCTCATAACAACAGACATAACTTTTGAAACAAAGAAGCAGACTATCATTAGAATCCAAGCTAGAGTAGACACTATCTTTGCTGAATTTATAAAAGGAAACTGAATAATTATCACTATGTATATAATAAAGTTATATGTCTACTCTGCAAAGATCACCTAGACAGTGAGTTTGTATGTAGGGTATGTGTGCATGTGAAAATTATATGAATACTAGTGTCCTTGTCAGAGAGGACAAACATGACCAGCTTACCAGGGATAAAAACAGAAAGGAAAGTTTATAAGGAAATTCACATATTTGTATAAGTTTTAGAAATGTCTCTGTGTATATATAGTGCTCAGTTGACTTTTTATTAAATAATTTTAAAATGAAATCAAAGTAGCTGAAAATGTATATAATCTTAAAAACAGCAGGTAGTAAAATTGTGCTTGATGATATTACAATTTTGAAGTTTGCAATATAGTAATTTTAGAGATTATGATTATAAACATAGTAAAAAACTATCAATAATGAAATCTTTGCTAGGGTTTACAACTGTCATATTTCAGTGGTAGAAGCTAACAAGAAGAAACTAGAAAATAAATGTTGACTGCATTTGGGTTATAAGTTAATTTGGATGGGCCTGTAGGTCAAGTCTGAAGCTGGGAGGAATATAAAAACCCTAAGGGCTTTGTAAAGTGTAATCTTACTCCATGGAACTGTGCTACGGGGTGCTCTGATGTATCCATGAGGATGATCATGACACATGCACATACAGACCTACATAAAGATTGAGATTTTTAAACTGTATTTATTATGTTGGACACTATATAAGACATTTTCTTTTTTTTTTTTTTTAAATATATTTTATTTATTTTTTTACAGAGAGGAAGAGGGATAGAGAGTCAGAAATATCGATGAGAGAGAAACATCGATCAGCTGTCTCTTGCACACTCCCTACTGAGGATGTGCCCGCAACCAAGGTACATGCCCTTGACCGGAATCGAACCTGGGACCCTTGAGTCCGCAGGCCGGCGCTCTATCCACTGAGCCAAACCGGTTTCAGCTATATAAGACATTTTCTGAGTGGGGATGGGGTGGTGGTCAAAACATAAACTTCCAGTGATAAGATAGATAAGATTATACTGGGGTTATAATGAACAACATGATTAGTAATAATTAACACTGCTTTATGGTGTATTTGAAAGTTTCTAAAAGAGTGGATGGATCTTAAATATTTTCATCACAAAGAAAGAGATGTTTTCGGGGTATTTATATGAGATGATGGATGTTAACTAAACTTAGTGTGGTAATCATTTCATAATATATGTAAGTCAAGTCATTATGCTGTATATCAAACTTACACAGTGCTGTATGGCAATTATATCTCATAAAACTGAAAGAAAAAATAAAAATAAATTTCCTAATGATTGTACCTGTGATTATCTTGCTTTTGGAAAGGTGAAATTCTAATCACATTGGCTATATTTAGATTCAGATATTGAGGATAGTTTGGCTTAGAAAGTATCCCTTTCAAAAAATGGTTAAAGATTACCTTGTACTTATTAGAAGTAAGCATATATCAAGCACTAAAGCAGGCTTATTTTTAATTCTCAGATTGACCAGTCAAGGTGGGTACTTTGCCATCATTTAATAGTTGAGGACACTGGGGCTTGGGCCGATTAATGGACTCACCTGATTACTTTGCATTTTAAGAGGTCTGCTGATTTAAAAACCCAATCCTTTTACTCTTGTGGCTCTTAACCAGTGGTGTACATTTCAATTACCTGATCAATTTAAAAAATAAAATTTATTTAAATTAATTTTTAATCAAAGAAATAAAGAGAAATCAAAATAATACTGTTAGACTGGTAGTAGAAAACATATCTTCCACCTTTTCTCTTTCCAGCCCTGATTTTTTCCTTCAACCACTTTTAACTCTTAGCTGCCTCTAATTGCAGTTTTTTAAAATAACATGTCTGATATTGCTTTTTTATTGACTGATTCTCTCCCATTACACACACCTCTCCTCTCCAACCTCCCCCCCCCAATGTTACATAATCATGTTATATCCATATTCAGTGCTAACGTAATTATGACTGACTGTATGATTAGTGTTATTCACAGTTGAGGTATGCAGTGTAGTTCCTGAACAAGTTTTTATTTTTCCTGGGTTCATAATTGCCTCGGCTTTGTTTTCTTATTAAAAAAAAAAAAAAAAATCTGCAGACCACTAATTCATCTCCAGACTCCCTGAAACACTAAAAATCTCAACTCTATATTCAAACATACCAGGCATTCAGTTTTTCTTTTAAGACATTCCACCCGACACTCCGTCTTTAAGCATTTATTGACTTACTGCTGTTCTCTTCCACTCTCCTCCCTGTTTAATACAGTTACAATGCTATTTTAGCAACCTTATGGCTACTTTCTCACAAAATGTCTTCTTTCCTCATGAACAAGATGGTCTCTCTCAACTCCCCACTTTATAGAAGACACCGCTCCCACTCCATTTACCCCCTCTCCTCCCTTCAATATCCCCCCTGACAACCGTACTTTTACATGATCACGGGTGACGACATCTGTAACCATAATCAAGAAGTCTCTTAAAAGAAAAAGACGATAAACAGCATTTGCATAAATTATTATGATTATTTAAATGTTATCCATTAAATAGCCAAGCTTTATGCTGAACGGGACTTCCTTTTCTTTGGCGCCCAGGTCTTGAACGGTACCACTCACAGGGATACTGAAGTCGAGTCCACTGTCTTACACTCCCACCCTCTGTTCAACATCCTGCAGCATTTTACATTGTTTGACATCAGAAGGATTGCTCTTCCTGTACAGTTTTTCTTTTTTTATTCTCACTGAAAACTCGATTGTCATTTTCTCTTGGGGGCAATGAAGAAACACATGCCTTCCCCATCATATCCTTAAGATCGTCAGCTTCTTACTCATTCAATATCTTGCTTACGAGTCAATCCAAAATTCCTGAAATTTGTGATTTTTTAAAAATCTTAATTTGAACCATCAACCTGTTGTATTTTACATTTTTCTCCCTGAAAAATGTAGTAGCCTTCTAAGTCTTTGATATAAGGCATCCCGCTCGTCCTGATTTTGTCTTCAGGATGCACAGCTTCTGAAATATTGTCGGGGGCCTTAATTAAATTCTTCGCCGTCGCCGGAAATCTCGCCGGTCCTCTCTAGTCCCCGCAGGATTTCCGGGACTGTCCCGGGGTTTGGCTGGGAGCCGGGAGCGCAGCCGCGCAGGGGCGTCCCTCCAGCCCACTCTCGCGAGACCGAGGGGGCCGCCCCCGCAGCTCCACTCCGCTCCGTCGCGGGGCCTCCTGGGAGTCCGCCATTGTGCCAGTCCAGAGACCGTTAGCGTAACCGCGACTCTAAAAATGTACCTGCAAGCGGATGTTGAGGATCACGGAGCCCGCGACGTAGAAGTACGGGAAATTCGAGCGCAGCTGCCAGGCCAGCTCGAAGAAGGCGAGCAGGGTGCGGGAGAGCCCTTTGCAGAATGCCCCGTAGGAGCTGGGGGCCGCGGCCGGGCGCGGGACCCCGAGAGCCAAGGAAAACGGAGCCGCCACGGTGGCCACGGCCATGGCCTCGGTGTCGCCGCGCGCCCAGTGCTTGGTGCCGAGGGTCGCGGAGGGTCACCGCAGGTTCCCGCGGACCCGCACCGATGGCCGGGACGGCGAAGGTGGGGGCACTAAGCTGTCGCTGCGTCCCCTCGGCGGTGCAGCCGCTGCCTCCGGTGCGGCGCTGCCTGTCAGCCGTTGGCGCCCCGCCCCTTCCTGTCTCCTGTTAGCTTTAGAGTTGAACACGTGGTAGGTACAGGACGGTTTTTTTATATATATTGCTACACGTTATTTTCTATCACACGTATGGACAGCCATAGCGATATATTTTTCACTTTAAAAATGAAAGTAAGCTTAGAAGGGGAAATACAAGGAATTAAGTATGTTAATGTTTGGAGAGGTTTTTTTTTTTTTTTTTTTTTTTAAATCTGTTTCTATTCTCCCTTTGGAGTTTCTTGTATTCTAAAACATATCCCTGGAATCGAAATTTTCCTGTATGCCTAGAAATAAGTACATATTTATAATTATAATTTTACAATGTTATAATAAAATCAATGCAGTTTTTAGTTGCTCAAAGCCACCTGAAAAATACCACAAACTATTGTTCTTCAAGATTTGTCTATTACCTGTACTTGTCCCTTACTGTTATTTACAGAAAACTTTGCTCCTAAATGAGGAAGACTTTAAAAGTCGGGTAATTCTGGGGGGAAAAAACTGAGGGCCATTAAGCAAAATTTCTCAGCTGCAAAACAATTGTTTTTAGAATCCAACAATATTAATTAACTTCCTTGCTTCCTTCTTCTTTGCTGTTGTCCTTCCTTCTTTCCTTTCTTCCAGGAACTGTAATCCTCCAACTGTGTTCTTTTATAAAAAATACTTCTGGCTATTCTGGGCACTTTGCATAGTCATGTACATTTATGAATAGTTATTCACTCACTGCCATTAGAGCCTGCTGGGATTTGATAGGGCATTGCACTGAATATACAGATAATCTATTTACCTGAAAAGACTCTCCTCTTTCCAGATCTTAGTTCAATTGGCCTCCCTGCCTTGCTCAGCTTTCAGATGAATTTAAAATATAACTTTGGCAATTAATTCCCCTTATCTTGGTGTTAACCGGAGGAAATCTTGCTTTTTACTGCTACATTGTACTCAAAAGCCTGTGCTCTCTGAGGTTAACTCTGAAGTATCAAATAACACAGGCTCAAATGAAGAACAATCCTTAGTGACTGGTGTACTTATTAGGCACAATTGGAAGCACTCTGCACAAATACAGAGTGTCCCCCCAAATATGTATACACACTTTAAACACTGCCTTTATAATTATTCCAAGTGTGTGCATACATTTTTTGGGGACACCCTATAGTGTACCTACTACTCACAAAGACCACCCAAAAAGGATATCATTGTTTTCTGACTTTTTGCTGATGATTATACTGAGACAGAAGTTTTAAAAGAGTCCAAGATCACAGAGATAAAAAGCAGAGAATCTGTGTTTTCTTTTCTGTTCTGGCAGTCTGAGTCCAAGATCCTCTGCTAAACACCATCATTGCACAATAAAAATTGTAACTGAGTAAAACCCAAGTGTAGAGGCTGGTTTTTTAAAGATTATCATGATAATCTTTAAAAAAGTAAGTAGTAAAAAAAGAATTAAACAGAAAAATAAAACCATATATTTATATATAGGAGTCTGGAATCTGCAATGAAAAACAGATTCTTTTGAAGTACTTAATATTTACAAAATTTCTAAATATTTAAATTAAATATTAATATTTAAATATCAAATAGACTCAAAAGGGAAACTTTATCAAAGACCTAAGCATGAAAGATATGTATGATAGCTGTTAATAATGGGTTGGAAGTCTGCATGGGAGAAAATTCAAATTTAAACCTAGATGACCTCCTGACACTAATTTTGCATTTTGGAAAGTATAGAACACTTAATTCCATCCATTAGATATACGTGTATTTGTCTGAGTTAGTGGGGGTGTGTTTATGAGCTTGTTGACAATATAGTTATGCAATAGTATTAATTATAAGCAATCAGCTTTTATAGTGTTCCTGAGAAAATCTAGGATGCTTTTGATAGGAAAAGCTTGAATTTTTTGCACATAATTCTAGCATTAAAAAAAAATTTCATAGTGAGGACTCCCTAGTTATGACCAAGCTCTATCTCATAGTTTAGTCATTCACTGTACATTGGGTTTTTTAATTTTACTAATAAACAATGTTGAACACAAATTGTGGAAGGGTCAAACAAGGAAAAAATTGCAAAACAATATGTCTTTATTTGCATCCTACCAAATGAGAATTCAGCTTTCACTTCAACATCAGTTATGAAATAATCCAGCCAGTGGCAGAGACACACACTGTTTAGGAGTCCATGGAAAACAATATTTTCCATAAAGATAGCATTGAACTTTTCTGTTAGCATACCCTGAAGCTTTCCTTGGCATTGGTTACAGAATTGAAACCAGAAATTCACTGCAAATTCAGAAAACAACTGCACATTGAATTTAAGGTCAGAATATTAAAGGAATCCCGACCAGTGATAGTAGGCTTGGATTTCTTTTTCTTTTCAGAAATCATGGCTTTACTACCAACCATTCTTTCCAGCCTATTAACAATACAATGTGTTCTAGGATATTTTGCCAATGGCTTCATAGCGCTGGTGAACTGCATTGACTGGGTCAAGAGACAAAAGATTTCCTGCGCTGATGGAATTCTCACTGCTCTGGCGGTCTCCAGAATTGGTTTGCTCTGTGTACTAGCATTAAATTGGTATGCATATGTGTTTAATCTACCTTTCTATAGATCAGAAGGAAGACTTATTGTTCATATTGTCTGGATAATAAGCCACCATTTTAGTCTGTGGTTTGGTACTAGCCTCAGCATATTTTATTTGCTCAAGATAGCCAATTTCTCCAGCCTTTTATTTCTTCACCTAAAATGGAGAGCTAAAAGAGTGGTTATCATGATACTGTTGGGGACTTTAGCCTTCTTGATTTGTCATCTTACAGTGCTAAGCATAGATGAAAAAATGGAGATGAATGATTATGAAGGAAACATCACTTGGAAGACCCACTTGAGGGACATTATGCACCTTTCAAATAGGACTGTATTCATTCTTGCAAACTTCATACCCTTTACTATGTCTCTGACAGCTGTTCTGCTGTTAATCTTTTCCCTGTGGAAACATCTGAAGAAGATGCAGCTCAATGGCAAAGGATCCCAAGATCCCAGCACCGAGGTCCACATAAGAGCCATGCAAACTGTGATCTCCTTTCTCTTGCTGTTTGTCATTTTCTTCGTGGCACAAATCATCTCAGTTTGGAATTCGAGTACTCAGCAGAACAATTCACTTCACTTGGTTTGCAAGGTTCTTGGAACCCTGTATCCGTCAGGCCACTCATTTATCCTGATTTGGGGGAATAAGAAGCTGAGACAGGCCTTTCTGTCATTTCTGTGGCAGGTGAGGTGCTGGTTGAGGAAAGGGAAATAAGGGGGGCACCTTGTGCCTTCTGACAGAAAACAAACTGATGGAGTCATTAACGTTTTGTACTTCCTAATGTATTTCTTAATGTGTACTGTTTATGGTACATGTATGTAAAATACATTGGTAAGTTACACCTAGAAAAACTTGTACTTAAGTTTATCACAAAAATACATGTGTGTGTGCATGTTTGACAAAAAAGCATAAGATTACCTTTTTTTTAAGGTAAGCAATATAATTTTACAAAATAGTGTAAGGAATTCTTCAGAATCATGAAGTCATGTATTTCACATACATATTCTATGTTATCCTCTTGAAATTGAAGAATTTATGGTCTGTATTTATGCATATTTAAGGACTGACAACCCATCTTGGGAAATCATTGCTACTTTCCATTGTAGTTAGTACCACATATATGTACCACAGTGAATATAGACTTTGTCATTTGAACCTCCAGTCCAGGCGTCCTTAAACTACGGCCCGCGGGCCACATGCAGGTGTTTTTGCCATTTTGTTTTTTTTTACTTCAAAATAAGGTATGTGCAGTGTGCATAGGAATTTTTCATAGTTTTTTTTAAACTATAGTCCGGCCCTCCAACCGTCTGAGGGACAGTGAACTGGCCCCCTGTTTAAAAAGTTTGAGGACCCCTGCTCCAGTCCTTTGGATGGTAAGGATATTCAATTCTAAATCACACACTGAGAAGAGATGCTTGGCATAGATGTTATTCCATTATGAATTCTTCATGGTTAATAGAAAGCAATTAGAACTGTTAGGAAAAGATGCACGTAATGAAATTAAAGAGTGACAAACATTTAGAATGTATTTTACATACATGTACCATAAACAGTACTAAGATTATTTAATATAACAGGTGAAGCTTAGTAACTAATCAAGTTCTACAATTGGGATGAAAAAGAAAGCAAAACTATCATGTTATTTTTAATGCTGTTATGGTTTGCTATACAGTTAGGAAACTCATTTCATACTGTGTTTGAATTTAGAAAGCCTTTTTTAAAGTAAAAAAAAAAGTCATTGAGTTTTCTCTTAAACTGTGTTTAGGCCTATGAATTGCAAATCATCTCCATCTCACTACTTAAAAATTCCTATTAAACTTAAGATAAAAATAACTAATCAAAATGAAAAGACTTTCTTTATGAGCTTGGTGTTATGTATTTTATTCAGTTTCCCCATAGAAGATGATTTAAAGAAGAAGAACACGAAAGATATGAATTGTAAGGCTTGGTAATCCTAAGAGACCACATAAGGGAGATTTTTTTCTCCTCGGTAGCCAAGATCAATTACCGAAGCCAGCACAGTATCTCCCTTCTTTGCATGTTGATAGAGGCTTAAGGAATCCAACATGGCTGGATAGCAGTCTTAAGTTCCAGTTTGATAAAATTGTTGCTTGTCTCTGGGTAGAAGTGTTCCTTCCTTTGTCCAATGACCTCCAGGCCAGCAAACATAAGGTAGTAGGAAGAGGAAACAAATTTTGCTATGAGGTAACACATTTTCATCCCTTCATTCCTGTACTTGTGAATCCTGGTTCCTGGAGAGACAGTACTATTTATTGCATGCTGATTTCAAGCTTATGTAACCTGGAGAACCTTGCTCCAGCCCCGCAAGATATTGCCACTTAATTGGTACTATTACTGAGTCTTCAAAAAGCCATTATACCATTCTGTTAAGATAGCTGCTTCAGGATGGTGGGGAACCTGTTTAAGATGAGTAATTTCATGAGCGTGGGCCCTTTGCCACATCTTTCCTGCTGTAAAGTTGGGTCCTTGATGAGAAGCAATGTTGTATACAGTACCTTGATGGTGGATAAGGGATTGTCTAAGTGCATGCATGTAGTTTCTGCAGAAGGATTGCACTCAGGGAAAGCAAATCCATATCCAGAGCAGGCATCTTTTCCAGTTAGAACAATATATCTCCTTCATTGTGAAAGTAGTCCACCCGGTAACTGGGTGATCACCCTGAGAATGGTGCCATATTTGAGACTCAGTGTTGGTGTCCGCTATTGGCACATTGGGCATTCAGCAGTGACCACTTTGTTCCTACTGCTGTGGTTATGTTTTACATGAGCCCATTGTGTGATACCAGGGGTGGGTGAGAAAAGACTGTTATCCACAGACCCCGTCATCTTGTCTACTTGTTTATTAAAATTTGTGTCGAAGCCACCTTTTGGGAACATTCATATCAAATACCTTCACAATTTTTGCCCATTCAGAGAAGTCTGTCCACGTACCTCTTTCTCAAATTGCCTTATCACTAATTTCCCAATCATGTTCCTTCCAAGCTGCTGAACATCTGGCCAAACCATTGGCCACAGTCTGTGCATCAGTATGTAATCACAGCTCTACCTGTTTCTCCTCCAAAGCAAAGTGAACACCCAGGTACAATGGTCAGAATTCTGTCACTAGGAGCATTTCCCTTCACCGCTGTCATTTGAAGATGTCCCAGAAAGGGACTGCAGTGCTGCAGCTGTCCACTTAGGGATGGAACCTGCATGTTGTACAGAATCATCTGTAAACCAGGCCCAAGACTCCTCTTCCTCCGTCAACTGATTGTAGGGAACTCTCCATGAGGCCAGCGGTGCAGGCTGGAAAAGAAAGGGCAGTGTAGCAGGAGAGGGGACCATGGGCATTTGGGCCACTTCTTCATGTAACTTACTGGTGCCATCAGGGCCTGCTTGGGCATGATCTTTTATATTCCACTTCCATTCGCTGATGTGTATGTGCAACTTCATGACTCCATTGGTGAGAAAACACTCAAAGCTTAAAGGTCAGGGCAGGTCACATGGTAACTTGGTGGCTGATGGCCATGTGTTTTATCTCTATGAAGGTCCAGTAGCAGGCTCAGAGCTGTCTCTAGCTCCAGAGGGTGGCAAGACTGCTCCAACATCCCAAGGACCTGCACTGTGATTCACCCATAGAGTCCTGTCAAAGGCTGAAAACAGCATCCTTATCTGTCACTGACACTTCATATAAGAGAGTATAGAATCTATTTTATTAATATATTCCAGAGGTAGGCAAGATTTAATACACAAAAGTAGGTGAAGGATTTTGTTATGGAATACAGATGGAGAGCTGGCTGCTTTGATTGTATCACTTCAGTTTCAGCACAGAATAAATACAGATAGCAAAAATTCACTGGTGCAGAACTGGAAGCACCACAATCCTTTCCAGAAGAAGCATATTCTTACACAGACAAATCAACAAACTTACAACTAGCAAGTCAAATTCTGAGGCATTTCTCACCAGACAGAGAAGAGTTTTTTCTTTACCAAATAGGGCAAAATCAAATTCTCTATTATTGCCACTGTTCATTTGCTATTGCTCTGTAACAGATTACCACAAATGTAGTGGCTAAACCCTATAAACACACATATGTTATTTCTGTGGGGTTTTTTGGGTTCAAGAATCTCTGTAAGACTTAGCTGTGTTCTCTGTTTCAGAATATTACAAAGCTGTAGGGGTTTCAATTATATTGAACTAGAGGCCCAGTGTAAGAAATTCATGCATGGGTAGGGTCCGTAGGCCTGGCTGGTGATCAGGGCCCATTGGGGTCTTCCAGCTGCCAGCCAGAGCCTGCCTTCCCCTGGCTGCCAGCTGCTGACTGCCATCTGGGGCCTTCCTTCATTCCGCACTGTCTCCTGGTGGTCAGCATACGACATAATGAGTGGTTGAACTCCTGGTTGGTCGAACTCCTGAGGGGACAATTTGCATATTACCCTTTTATTAGATAAGATTCTTACCTGCATGCTTGACTAGAGAAGAGCCTACTTTCAAGCTCATGCAAATTGTTGTTAGAGTTCATTTTCTTGCAGCGCTCGGCATAGGTACTTTGTAACGTGACTGTTTACTTCTTCAAGGCTAATAAGAATCTCTCTTACTCAGGGGAGGCCCAGCATTCTCAAAAAGCTTTACCCGATTGCATCAGGCACATGAAGGATAATCTCTCTTTTGATGAACTCAAAACCAGTTGATTTGGGATCTTAATTACATGTACAATTCCTTTATGCTTGCCATATTCTGAAGGCTAGGAGTAAGTCATAAGTCTTGCCCACACTGAAATTATATGTGGTATGAACATATGGGAACAGTAATCATGGAGGCCCCTGTAGGATCTGTACACCACAGCAACCACAAATGAGGAATAATATATTGGTAGTGCACAAAATGAAACAAGAACCAACTTGGTCATGTACATGTTCATGAAAAGACTCCTCTGTAAGAGAAACAGTGCTATTGGTGGGTCTCACCAGTGGTTTGACATCTCCAGAGCATTGAGGGCTGGGCTGACTTTTGGGAGTGTTGAAATTGTGTTATGTAACCCTAAATTTTATATATATATATCCCATTCCAAGGCAAAGGTTTTAATTTTCTTGATGGTGTTATTTTTCAGGAAATCTAATTCATTACTTTTGTTGTTGTTTAGTGTGTGTGTGTTGTGTCCTAGGTATGAATCTTTGTCTATCCCCAGGTTACAAAAATATTATATATATTCTAGAAGCTTCATTATATTATCCATATATATAAAGAGCCAGGGGTCATCACAGCTAAGATGACCCAACGGATGACTGAACAGGCTGAGTGGGGTGACCAAGCCGGCAGGGGGTTAGTGAGGGACAACCAAATAACTGAACAGCAGGCTGTGTGGGGTGACCAGGTGGGCGGGGGGGGGGGGGGCAGTATAGGGCGACTAGGCCAGCAGGGAGGGCAGCGAGTTGACCAGGACAGTAGTGGGGGCAGTTACGGGTAACAAGGCCGGCAGAGGGGGGCAGTTGGGGGTGACCAGGTTGGCAAGGGGCTGGGCCGTAAGGGGCAACCAGGCTGGCGGGGGGCAGTTGCAGGCAACCCGATTGGCAGAGAGGGGCAGTTAGGTGCAACCAGGAAGGCGGGGGGGTGCAGTTGGGGGTGATCAGGCCGGCGGGGGGGGGGGGGGGGGCAGTTAGGGGCAATCAGGGCAATAGGCAGAGGTAGTTAGGGGTGATCAAGCTAGCAGGGGGGCCAGTTAGGGGCGATCAGGCAGGCAGGCAGGTGAGCAATTAGGAGCCAGTGGTCCCAGATTGTGTGAGGGATGTCTGACTGCCGGTTTAGGCCTGAACACCAGCATCGGGCCAAAACTAGCATTTGGATATCCCCCAAGGGGTCCCAAATTGGAGAGGGTGCAGGCTGGGCTGAGGCCACCCTCCTCTGTGCACAGATTTCATGCACTGGGCCTCTAGTCTATATATATGAAAGCCTAATATGCTGACCACTCAAGCAGTTGCAATGACATGCGCTGACCACCAGGGGGCAGATGCTCCAACCTGTAGGTTAGCTTGCTGCTGTGGTCTGGCTGATCGGGACTGGGCAACACAGGGCCAGACACTCCCTGGAGTCCTCCCTCAGTCCCTCCCCAGCCAGCCAGGTGGAGGGACCCACCCATGCACAAATTCGTGCACTGGGCCTCTAGTCTTTTATATTTAGGTCTATGATCTTCTCAAATTAATTTTATTGTATGGTGTAAAATAAGAATTGAAGTTTATTTTTCCATGCTGTTACTCACTTTCCCAGCAACATTTATTGAAGAATTTTATTATTTCCTATTGAATTGTTTTAGTTCCTTTGTTATAATATAAACTCTGAAATAATATCCAAGGTAAGAAGCTGCTTTTAGCATTAATTATTCATGAAATAAAGATTAAGCAGTCATAAAAGAATTAAACAGAGAAAGTCAAACTGAATTTCATACATAGAGAAGTCTAGACTTTCCAATGGAAACTACATGTTCTTTTGACATTTCCAAGGAATATTTATAACATTTGTGAGCATTTATATTAAATATTTAATGTGTAAATTTTACATAGACTCAAATGAGAAATTTTATCAAAGCCATAGCATGAGAGATGTTTGTCATCTATTGATAATGGCCTGGAAAGCCTGAATGAAATAAAAGATGGGTTTAAACCTAGATGACTTCACTGAGACTCATTTTTCCATTTTGAAAACAATGGGACAAAAATTACTTCCTTTCATGAGCTGTGTGTGTGTGTGTGTGTGTGTGTGTGTACGTGTGCTTGTATGCTTATGAGTTTATAAACAATAAGAGTATACTTAAATGTTAGTTATCAGTAGTCAGCCCTTAGTGAGTCTTGATCTTCCTGGGGTACCAAGAAACTTGATGCTTTAGTAGGAAAAACTTGAATTCTTTCTACATTTATCTGACATTAAAAACAAAAATGCAAAAGGGGGATAAATGATGATGGAATGAGCCTTGACTAGGGGTGGTGAACACACAATCCTACCTAATAATAGACAAATATGCAAATTGACTGCACCTTCGCTACGCCCAAGCCATGCCCACCAACCAAGCCACACCCACCAACCAATCAGGACGAGTATGCAAATTACCCCAACAAAGATGGTGGCTAATTTGCATATCAAGACAGCGTAGAAAGAAGCCAAGAGCTGCTGAAGGGAGCAAAGCTGCGGAGAAGCAAGCAAGGGCGGGGGAGGAGAAGGGAGGAGTGGAGGCGGGGCCGGGGGAGAAGGGAAAAGCAGGTGGGCTGGCGGAGAAGGTGGGGCAGGGGAGAAGGGAGGAGCGCAGGCGGGGCCGGGGGAGAAGGGATCAGCAGAGGCGGGCTGGCAGAGAAGGCGGGCGGGGGGGGACAAGGGAGGAGCGGAGGCGGGGCCGGGGGAGAAGGGAAAAGCAGGTGGGCTGGCGGAGAAGGCGGGCCGGGGACAAGGGAGGAGCGGAGATGGGGCCGGGGGAGAAGGGAAAAGCAGGAAACCCTATTGCAGGATTTTTCCTGCAACGGGAACGCTAGTATCATATACAGATGGTATATTATAGAATTGTACACCTGAAACCTATATAATTTTATTCACCAATGTCATCTCAATAAATTCAATAAAAATTATTTAAAAAATCCATGGTGATAATAATCCTATCTATGGCCAAGCTTCATTGAACAGTTGAGCATTCACCATGTATTCAATGTATTGGGTTTTAAAATTTTTCCAATGACAAAGTTGCTGAACATGAATTATAGAAAGACAATTGCAAAGCAATGAAAGAGAATATGTCTATATTTGCATGCTAGCAAATGAGGATTCAGCTTTCACAACATCAGTTATGAGATATTCCAGTCTACAACAAGGACATAAAGTATTTGAATAGGAGTTCATATAAGCTGTTTGGAACATAACACTTTCATAAAGAAAGCACTGAGCTCTTCCATAGCATACCCTGGTGCTTTCCTGCTTGGCACTGGTCATAGAATAGAAAAGAAGCAAGTATTTTATGCAGATTTAAGATTAGCTGCAAATAGAACTTAAGGTCAAAATATTAAATGAATCATAACCCGTGATATTTGACTTGGCCTTTCCCCCCCTTGACACCATGAGTTTATTACCGAGCATTCTTTCCACACTAGTTATAGCAGAATTTGTTCTAGGAAATGTTGCCAATGGCTTCATAGCACTGGTGAACTGCATTGACTGGGTCAAGAAACACAAGATCTCCTGCGCTGATGGAATTCTCACTGCTCTGGCGGTCTCCAGAATTGGTTTGCTCTGGGTAATAATATTCCATTGGTATGCTACTCTGTTTAATCCAGCTTTGTATAGTTTAAGAGTAAGAACTATTGTTGCTATTGCCTGGGTAGTAAGCAACCATTTTAGCCTCTGGCTTGCCACCAGCCTCAGCATATTTTATTTGCTCAAGATAGCCAATTTCTCCAGCCTATTTTTTCTTCACCTAAAATGGAGAGCTAACAGAGTGGTTCTCACGATACTGTGGGGGACTTTGGTCTTCCTGGTTTTTCGTCTTGCGGTGTTAAGCACAGATGAAGAAATGCAGATGCATGAATATAAAGGAAACATCACTTGGAAGACCAACTTGAGGCGTATTGTATACCTTTCAAATTTGACTGTATTTACGCTTGTAAACTTCATACCCTTTTCTACGTCCCTGACAGCTTTTCTGCTGTTAATCTTTTCCCTGTGGAAACATCTCAAGAGGATGCAGCTCAGTGGTAAAGAAACTCAAGATCTCAGCACCAAGGTCCATATAAGGGCCATGCAAACTGTGATCTCCTTTCTCTTGCTATTTGCCATTTACTTTGTGACTCTAATCATCTCAGTTTGGAGTTTCTATAATCCTCGGGACATACCAGTTTTCCTGTGTTTCCAGGTTTGGGCACTTGCCTATGTTTCAGGCCACTCCCTAATTCTGATTTGGGGAAACAAGAAGCTAAGTCAGGACTTTGTCTCAGCTTTATGGCAGGTGAGGTGCTGCCTGGAAAAATGGAAACTTTCAACACTAAGAGGGAAATCATTTGTATTCTAGCAAAAATAAAGTGATGGAGCCTGTAACATATTATATTTCCTCCTGGTTTTACCATATTGTATATAATGAAACAATTTTCAAAGATTTGCCTGTTTATCAGATAAAAATATATATATGTGGATGTATGAAAACTATTAGAAAAAAATGGAAAGAACGTACCTTGAATCAATTTTTTCGGAAAAGCAATGTAGTTACACACAATACTGTGATAAATTCCTTAGAATTATAAGATCATGTGTATTTCACATACATAATCCATGTTATCATGTTGCAATTGAAAAATTTATGATCTATATTTTTGGATTTTTAAGAGCTGCCAACTTAACTCTGAAAATCATTGTAATTTTTAATTGTAATTTGCACCCCAGTGTGTTTAGATTTCAGTGTTAGAACTTCTAATCTTTTTCATGGTAAGGATATACAATTCTAAATCATACAGTGATTATGCTTATTTGGGACAGACTTTATTCCACCATAAATATTTCATTTCTGATTAACAGACAGCAACCAGAACTTTTGCTAAGAATTTAAGAGTGACAAACATATTTAGAGTAAATTATAAATTTACTTATAATTCAAGAGTGACATATTGTATATGTATACAATAAAGGGTACTAAAGAATATTTTATTTGATACAAATAGGTGAAAAGTTTAGAAAAATCAAATGCTGCATTAAAGTTGAAAGAAACTTGATTGATACATTACTGAAAAGTTGTCAAATTTTATGTTGTTAGGAAATTCATCCTTTTATAGTTTTTGAATGGAAACTATTGTTGAAGTTGAGGTGTGATGTCAAATATTTCATTTTTTTCTATACCATTTCTGGGCTTTATATTTACAAATATTTCTTACATCTTCATTCTTAAATTTATTTTTAAACTTTAGATATGAAGACTTAAATCTTCCCCATTATACAAAAAGCTCATTGTATTAATAGTAAAGAAATTGTAATATGTAATTCAATGATTCTTTCTGCATACATTAAAATGGAATTTATTAAGTCTATATAATAATTATAGGGCTATCTTAAAGAACTATTTTATCATAATTGGAAAATGATGAAATCAAAGGAAATATGTTTGAAAATTCCTTGATAGAAAGCTCTATAGTAAGAAAGTAAGGTACAATCTTGCTCAGCACCTTGAATTCTACATGACTGCATTAAATCTTGGGTTATGAAATATTAACATCTTTTAAAAGTTTAAAACAAATCATGTCCACATCTGATTTTTTGTGCACATAATTTATCTTCCCCAGTACAATCTAAGCCTCAGAAAAGTGATGATCATGTCTATGTTGTTTACTAGTCACTCCCAGGACCTAACAGGCAATCGATACAATAGTTGGTCAAAAATGGATGAATGAAATAAGTATATTAAGGCTGAGAAACAATTAAAACGAAACTTCACAAAACCTATAGATTGCATGAATTTCTTGATTCATGTAACAGGTACATCTGAGAAGCATTTCTCAGAGCAAAATTTTGACTATTGCATCATGGTATATCACTAGCATATAGCCTTGACTCAGCCATATCATATGAGTGGATAGAGACAAGGTGGAACATCAAAATTAGATAACATCTATCAGAATAGTTTGAAAAAGGCATATAAGGGATTTTTCTAAATTTGTATATATATATTTCTGATATTTTTATGATATTTTTCAAGCTGAGTATTGCACATATAAAAATGGTATCTGACTTATTAAAATTGAGTTAGTAATTGCTTTACTACCTCAGCTGTCCTACTAAAATGTGCATATTGAAAGGAAATTAATGAGAAGAAATATTTTAATGTCACTATTTACCCTTTCTCTGTAGTAGAAGTGTCAACCAAATTCACAGTTGATAATGACAGATGGAAACACATGTGGGTGATTGGCGCCAGCGAGAGCTTTATATGTATCGCTCATATGCGAGTCAACTTAGTCTTTTATAGATATAAAACAAACTTGCTTAATTAGACCTGCTTTCTGATTTAGTTAAACTTTTTCCAGCCCAGTGAAGCATCCCAACTTCTCTTTCAGGTAATTGTTAGCAACACAGCAGTAAATATCAACACGAAGCAGATTATTATTGTAGAGCACACAGGGAGAACAAAGGGTAAAATATTTAATTGCAACAATGTTTGATTATATTCTGCACAATGAGAAAACCTGAAGTCATTTTCAAGGTCCACCATTTCTTACTTCTTTTTAGTTGGGTCAAGTTTCTAAACTTTCTAAATCTCCATTTTCTGGCTAATGAAAAGAAAATAGGATTCCACCAAGTCTTCTATCTACCTAATCCAGAACTTTCGTGAGGATCAAATGAGATGAGGCACACAAAAAATGCTTCACAGACATTTGGTTACAGTGTAAAATGTTTCCACCTGGCTATAAAGCAAGTTGTGTTCTTGAGCTGAAGATACTCAAGGAGGCTAGTTGCTAGGGAGAGGAAGCTGGGTGTTGCTATATGACATCATTACCAGGATGGATACTTAGGATATTAGCTATATATATATATATATAATAAAGTCACTTAAAGTGAGCTAATAATAGTTGTACAATTCAATGAACACTTTAGCCTGGGGCCTCTAAAGCCAGAATCAAAGTTGGGGATTAAAGTGATAACATTTATTTAGGAAGGCATCTGAAGCATCAATAGGAAGCACATGTAAAAATGAAGCAAGAGAAGATATAGACTGATGTGCTGTGACACATTACTCAGATGATTGCCACTTTACATGTGTTGAGAGACAAAATGATGGTCACCGATTGGCACACAAGACTTTTTTGGGAAGGTTATAAGGCAGAACCATATGCAGCATTAGTCCATGGAGGAGAAAGAGAAGAGAGGATGCACACCTTTGGCTCTCATGTCTCCTATTTCCCATTGGCCAGGTTTTATCCAAAGCACAACTAACATCTCAGTTCATCTAGCCCCTTGGTGGCCATTTAGAAAGTCAGATCTCATGCTCCACAATGTGGTGCTGTATTCAAGTCCAAAAGGGACAGATGAGGAGAAACCAAGATGGCGGCATAGGTTAAACACCTAACCTGCAGCCGGGCACAACAATTTCAAAAATACAACTAGAGGTCAGAACGGACATCGTCCAGAACCACAGGAAAGTTGGTGGACTGAAATGCCCACAGCTGGGGAGAAGGAGAAGGCCACGGGGACAGTCGGGGAAGCCGTAAAAGCCTGAGGTATGGAGAAACGGGCGGAGACACGAGCACATGCGCCTGCGGGGAGGATGGAACCAGAGAGGAGGGGGCGGCT
This sequence comes from Eptesicus fuscus, assembly GCF_027574615.1. Taxonomy (NCBI): domain Eukaryota; kingdom Metazoa; phylum Chordata; class Mammalia; order Chiroptera; family Vespertilionidae; genus Eptesicus; species Eptesicus fuscus. The sequence continues at coordinate 84,641,417 of NC_072479.1, forward strand.
GATGACCTGGCCGGAGTTCACTGGCAGGAAGGAGATAAAGGCTCCGGAGTGCGCTGAGCACCGGCTCCGATTGCACTGAACCCCATTCCGGGCGAAACCCTGGGAAACTCACTAACTTTCGCAACTCCGCTGCCCCCGCAGGCCGCCCGGCCCGGGACGCTGGGGACGCCGCCGCAGCGGCGGCGCCCGGAGCCCGGCAGCCTCCCAGCACCCGTCCCCGCCGCGCAGCCCCCGCTCGCCTGGTGCCGCGGGCCGCGCGCCCCGCACACCGGACGGAGGCCCGGGCGCCCTCTCCGTGCACCTCCCGGCGGCGCTAGACTTCAGTAGAGTTGACTGAATTCAAGGGATTAAGAAGTATAAATTGGGGGGACGCCGCGGCGGCGACGTCCGGAACACAGAGATGGCGGTGCCTGGAGCTCGGCGGCCGCCCAGCGCCCGTCCCAGCCGCGCGGCCCTCGTACGCCTGGTTCCGCGGGACGCGCGCACCGGACGGAGGCCCGGGCGCCCTTTCCGTGCACCTCCCGGCGGCGCTAGACTTCAGTAGAGTTGACTGAAATGAAGGGATTAAGAAGTACAAATCGGGAAGTTTGAAAAAGATGGCGGCGGAGGTTAAAGGCTGTTCTGTTGCCTCGCACCCAGCGAAATCGGAGGGGATGAGGTGTGGAGGTGCGTGGGTCTGGCTGGTGGCGGGGGAAAGGGGCTTTTGTTCCAAACCTAAGGGAGATTAGCTCTCCATCACCCTGAAACCCATCTTCTGGCGAACCCCGGGAGACCCAGATGCCTGCGGGGAGAGGCGGGACTCTTGCAGAGGTGCGCCCAGCAATCAGTGTTTGCTGCGCTGGAGTGCGGAACAAAGGGACTTAGATACGTGGAAGGCTGAAGGACCAGACTCACAGCCATCGCGGCTCGCCGCACCATGGCCTGTTGGCGCCCTGAGACCCCGCCCCGCCCTGGGACCCGCCCCGCACGTTTTGAAGACCTGCCCCACAAGTCTTGCAGGCACACCTGCGCCCCAAGCAACGGCTTATGCATGTGGGTGGACTGCCCTCTGGCAGCGGACCAGATGATCTGCTGTTCTAGTCGGACTGCTCCAGGGCCACTCAGACAGGAGGAAGAAACTACAGTTTTTGCTGTAATCCTTGCTGAGTGCCTAAGGCAGTAGCTGATCTACACCCCATTGGAGATCCAGAAACGAGGGCATCTAGTGGTCTGTGGGAGATGACACCAGATTTCAACCACGTGCATAAGGGACACATTCAACGGGAATATTCAGTGAGCGCCAAAGCTTTGCTGCACCAAGACCCGGCCCATAAACGTGTCTCCTGCACAGCAACTCTTCCTTTATAGACAAAGAGAGCCCCCCCAGTGACACCAACAACAATCAAGACTTAACTATACAAAGGAGGACCAAGATGGAGGCATAGGGCGGAAGCCTGATTGTTGCCTACCACAACAACTTTGAGACTACGACAAGAGAGCAGAGCAGACACCATCCAAGACCACCATAGGGCTGGCTGAGTAGATGCTCTACAACTAGAATAAAAGAGGGGTATGTGGGATGATGCTGATGCCGGTGACCCAAAGACCACACTTTAAGAACTACAGCTCAGGCGACACAAAAGAACTATGGCTCAGGCGATACAACAGCGTCCTGGAACGTGCTCGGCGCAGTTCCCCCGGCGGTCTCCGGCTGAGGGGACGGCTCCACTGGCAGCCAAGCACGGACAGACGAGCCCCTATGAGACATGGGGTGGGAGACTCCGCGCTTGCTGACCTCCGAGTCCGTCAAGAATCTCAATGCCCCGGAAGCGGCCAGGTGCGCATGCTCGGCGACCGGCCACCGATGCAGACCCAAGGGCCGACGCAGCGATGCCAGACCGGCCCACCGCCATGCACCGGGTGCACCGGAGCTTCGCCGAGCCACCGCCCGACGAGTTCTGCAGCAGCCATACTGGAGCTCTGGAAGGATGGCCAGGGGAATTGCTGAGGGGGGATTGACCGGCAGGAATTGGGATCGGGAAGACGGGGCCCCGCTGAGACCCAGGTGCGGGCGGGGTTGCGCGCCTCTGGTCTCGGGTGTGGTCACACGCCTCTGGGTATAAGTGAGGCCTCACGTCCCTGGGTCTAGGTGAGGCCACATGCTCCTGGGTCCAGGTGAGGCCGGACTCCGGGTCCGGGCGAGGCCAAGCGCCCCTGGGTCTGGGAGAGCCCACACACCCCTGGGTCCAGGCGAGACCATGTGTCCCTGGATCCGGGTGAGGCCGCGTGCACCTAGGCCCGGGTGAGCCCAAGTGGCCCTGGGTCTGGGAGAGGCCAAGCGTCCCTGGGTCCGGGTGAGACCATGCATCCCTGGATCCGGGTGAGGCCTCGTGCACCTAGGCCCGGGTGAGCCCAAGTGGCCCTGGGTCTGGGAGAGGCCAAGCGTCCCTGGGTCCGGGTGAGACCATGCATCCCTGGATCCAGATGAGGCCTCGTGCACCTAGGCCCGGGTGAGCCCAAGTGGCCCTGGGTCTGGGAGAGGCCAAGCATCCCTGGGTCCGGGTGAGACCATGCGTCCCAGGATCAGGGTGAGGCCTCGTGCACCTAGGCCCGGGTGAGCCCAAGTGGCCCTGGGTCTGGGAGAGGCCAAGCGACCCTGGGTCCGGGTGAGACCATGTGTCCCTGGATCCGGGTAAGGCCTCGTGCACCTAGGCCCGGGTGAGCCCTGGTGGCCCTGGGTCTGGGAGAGGCCAAGCGTCCCTGGGTCTGGGTGAGACCATGTGTCCCTGGATCCGGGTGAGGCCTCGTGCACCTAGGCCCAGGTGAGCCCAAGTGGCCCTGGGTCTGGGAGAGGCCAAGCGTCCCTGGGTCCGGGTGAGACCATGTGTCCCTGGATCCGGGTGAGGCCTCGTGCACCTAGGCCCGGGTGAGCCCAAGTGGCCCTGGGTCTGGGAGAGGCCAAGCGTCCCTGGGTCCGGGTGAGACCATGCGTCCCTGGATCCGGGTGAGGCCTCGTGCACCTAGGCCCGGGTGAGCCCAAGTGGCCCTGGGTCTGGGAGTGGCCAAACGTTCCTGGGTCTGGGTGAGACCATGCGTCCCTGGATCCGGGTGAGGCCTCGTGCACCTAGGCCCGGGTGAGCCCAAGTGGCCCTGGGTCGGGGAGAGGCCAAGCGTCCCTGGGTCCGGGTGAGACCATGTGTCCCTGGATCCGGGTGAGGCCTCGTGCACCTAGGCCCGGGTGAGCCCAAGTGGCCCTGGGTCTGGGAGAGGCCAAGCATCCCTGGGTCCGGGTGAGACCATGTGTCCCTGGATCCGGGTGAGGCCTCGTGCACCTAGGCCCGGGTGAGCCCAAGTGGCCCTGGGTCTGGGAGAGGCCAAGCGTCCCTGGGTCCGGGTGAGACCATGTGTCCCTGGATCCGGGTGAGGCCTCGTGCACCTAGGCCCGGGTGAGCCCAAGTGGCCCTGGGTCTGGGAGAGGCCAAGCGTCCCTGGGTCCGGGTGAGACCATGCGTCCCTGGATCCGGGTGAGGCCTCGTGCACCTAGGCCCGGGTGAGCCCAAGTGGCCCTGGGTCGGGGAGAGGCCAAGCGTCCCTGGGTCCGGGTGAGACCATGTGTCCCTGGATCCGGGTGAGGCCTCGTGCACCTAGGCCCGGGTGAGCCCAAGTGGCCCTGGGTCTGGGAGAGGCCAAGCGTCCCTGGGTCCGGGTGAGACCATGCGTCCCTGGATCCGGGTGAGGCCTCGTGCACCTAGGCCCGGGTGAGCCCAAGTGGCCCTGGGTCTGGGAGTGGCCAAACGTTCCTGGGTCTGGGTGAGACCATGTGTCCCTGGATCCGGGTGAGGCCTCGTGCACCTAGGCCCGGGTGAGCCCAAGTGGCCCTGGGTCTGGGAGAGGCCAAGCGTCCCTGGGTCCGGGTGAGACCATGTGTCCCTGGATCCGGGTGAGGCCTCGTGCACCTAGGCCCGGGTGAGCCCAAGTGGCCCTGGGTCTGGGAGAGGCCAAGCATCCCTGGGTCCGGGTGAGACCATGTGTCCCTGGATCCGGGTGAGGCCTCGTGCACCTAGGCCCGGGTGAGCCCAAGTGGCCCTGGGTCTAGGAGAGGCCAAGCGTCCCTGGGTCCGGGTGAGACCATATGTCCCTGGATCCGGGTGAGGCCTCGTGCACCTAGTCCCGGGTGAGCCCAAGTGGCCCTGGGTCTGGGAGAGGCCAAGCGTCCCTGGGTCCGGGTGAGACCATGCGTCCCTGGATCCGGGTGAGGCCTCGTGCACCTAGGCCCGGGTGAGCCCAAGTGGCCCTGGGTCTGGGAGTGGCCAATCGTTCCTGGGTCTGGGTGAGACCATGTGTCCCTGGATCCGGGTGAGGCCTCGTGCACCTAGGCCCGGGTGAGCCCAAGTGGCCCTGGGTCGGGGAGAGGCCAAGCGTCCCTGGGTCCGGGTGAGACCATGTGTCCCTGGATCCGGGTGAGGCCTCGTGCACCTAGGCCCGGGTGAGCCCAAGTGGCCCTGGGTCTGGGAGAGGCCAAGCGTCCCTGGGTCCGGGTGAGACCATGCGTCCCTGGATCCGGATGAGGCCTCGTGCACCTAGGCCCGGGTGAGCCCAAGTGGCCCTGGGTCTGGGAGAGGCCAAGCGTCCCTGGGTCTGGGTGAGACCATGTGTCCCTGGATCCGGATGAGGCCTCGTGCACCTAGGCCCGGGTGAGCCCAAGTGGCCCTGGGTCTGGGAGTGGCCAAACGTTCCTGGGTCTGGGTGAGACCATGTGTCCCTGGATCCGGGTGAGGCCTCGTGAACCTAGGCCCGGGTGAGGCCACATGCCCCTGGGTCTGGGAGAGGCCAAGCGTCCCTGGGTCCGGGAGAGACCATGTGTCCCTGGATCCAGGTGAGGCCTTGTGAAACTAAGCCCAGGTGAGGCCACGTGCCCCTGGGTCTGGGAGAGGCCAAGCGTCCCTGGGTACGGGTGAAGCCAGATCCTGGGTCCGGGTGAGGCCGTGCGCCCCTGGATCCATCCGGGTGAGGCTGGGTCCCAGGCCCGGGTGAGACCACGCGCCCCTTGGGTATGGGTGAGGCCACGTGCCCCTTAGTCCAGGTGACGCCGTGCCCCTGGGTTCGGCCGAGACCAAACCAGAGGGAGTCGGACCTCCATTACCACCATTTGTCCACCATCCAGAGCTGAGGGGTCAGTGCTGACATGTACACATAAGGAACTACTGGTCATCGAAATTGGGTCTCAAAAGAACTGTTGGTCCAGGGGGAAGCTCGCTACAGATTGATTCATTTGCCTGTCAGCATAAATATTATTGCTCGTCTCACATTCAGTTCTTATTAGTATATATCTAGTGACATTTGATCTTGTTCATCTAGAGGAAATGATGAACAACATAGACTGAGGAACAAGAACAGAACCAGAAGTAAGGAGGCATCAATCGGACTATCGGGCCTCAGAGGGAGGATAGGGGAGGGTAGGGGGAGGGTGGGGGGAGGGGGAGAGTTCAACCAAAGGACCTGCATGCATGCATATAAGCCTATCCAACGGTTAAGTTCAACAGGGGATTGGGGCCTGCGTGGGGAGAGGGGTGGGATGGGAATGGGGGGATGAGGACAAATATGTGACACCTTATTCAATAAAGAAATTTAAAAAAAAAAAAAAAAAAAAAAAAAAAAAAACAAAAGGGACAGATGATCTGGCTCAGGCAGGGTATTGACCAAATGATTAGGAGATGGTCTAGGGCAGTGGTCGGCAAACTCATTAGTCAACAGAGCCAAATATCAATAGTACAAGGATTGAAATTTCTTTTGAGAGCCAAATTTTTTAAACTTAAACTATATAGGTAGGTACATTGTCATTAACTTAATTAGAGTACTCCTAAGCTGAACCTTTGCTAAAAACTCAAGGGGCCAAAGAGCCGCACGTGGCTCGCGAGCCGCAGTTTGCTGACCACTGGTAGGGCAGCGGTCGGCAAACCGCGGCTCCTCTCGCCTGACCAACCGACACCCACACTTCTTCAAAATAGACTCGCCCAGGTTGAAAACCAACTTCTGCGCGCGGACCACGAAGTTTCAATGGCGCTGTACGTGTGCGCCTGCACGTGGTATTTTTTTGAAGAGCCACACTCAAGGGGCCAAAGAGCAGCATGTGGCTCAGGAGCCGTGGTCGACCCCTGGTCTAGGGAAGCAGAGAAAGCACACACATTTGTGTCTAAACAGCTCACTCTTGTGCCACTCAGATGTACGCATGCCCTCCAGTCATCCAGAATGTTCACTGGTTTCCTGAATGCACTACTTGTGCAGTTGAGGGCCTTGGGTATAGAGGAGCTCCTTGCTTGGTTTAATGCTGTGCTCTTCCCGTTTTGTTTTTCAAACAGAAGGTAGTCCTCTGCCTATGAGGAGATGGCTTTGCACTGATTCACCAGGGGTTTACTCTCCCAGTCTCCCTTGGGACTTGTAAGCAACATGCAGAGTGTCTGTACCCCTACAATTGTGTCAATTTTAATCTTTTCAGATTTTAAAATAAGAAATCTGTAAAATATCAGATATATGTGTAGGTATGTAACACAAAGTTACTAAAAATAGAACTTTATAATTTTATCCACAAAATATTCCTAATTTAGAGTATATGTCTAAGATTTCAGATTGAAAATGAAGAATAAATTATGGACTATTGAAAATTGCATACACTAAATATATTACCTCAAAAATAGGACCCAATATACAAATGACTTTGTAGAGATTCCTTCAAATCATGAAGCTGCTTTCTTTCCATTAAACTTTTTAAATCATTAGTTTCACATTCAAGAATTTATTAATTATATTTATTAGTAGGAATATCTAATTTTTATTTAGAAATAAATTGTATTTGCAATACTTTTCAAACATGTGCTTCAATTTATTTTCACTTTAATGCTTAAGACTACCAAATCTTGAGTAATGATTGTCTTTTAATTGCAAAAAGCTCTTTGGGAGATTGGTGTCTTGGTATATTTTATGTTATCACATACCCCTGTTTTACTGGTAAGTAGCTAAAACATTTACAGTAAATTGAGTTCAAGAGGTGGAGTAAAGGAGAGAAAATTATGGCCACATGTCCTGTGTTCAATACTGTTAAATCTTTAATATAATAGAATCTATGTATAGAAATGAAGAAGTCTTTACTCATAGCTTACATTCACAAAGAAATCCCTTCAATGTGTGGGCTTTGTGTTTGAAATTGATTTTCTTGTTTTCCTAATGTAGTTCATTAATTTATTCATTGAATAAATATATGTTTAACATCTCTTTTATGTGACTTTTGGAGAAATTTTAATAAAGAATATAAGCTATGAAATAAAATTAAAAGTGGACATATGTAATAGGTAGCCACTAAAAAGAGGAAATTATACCTTTTAGTGCCAGGTAAGCTGTGTACTTCAGAACTTACTGATCCTCAAATGTGCATAATACTACTGCTCATGTGAAGAATTGAAGTTCTAAGATGCTAAGTGACTTACTGCGTAGTGCAAGCACAGAGCAGAGTAAAAGTCCCCAGAGCATGGGGCTCTCCCAAGACTCAGGAAATATTACCAGGAAGAGGCTTCTCATGGCAATAAGAACTAAGAGGTGTGTGGAGATAAACCTCAGAAACATTACATCATATTTTACTGAAACATTTATTAAGTTGTACTTAAGAACATAAAGGAGGGTCTGAACAAATGTGGGCATATACCATGTTCTTGAGTAGATAGAATCAATTTCATAAGCTAGCAATGTGTCCAAGCCCTTGTGCCCAATGCTTTTACAATCAAAATTACAATGACGTTTCAGGAATATTTATAAAATTGCCAAATATTTTAACAAAATATTTAATGTGTTAATATTAAATAGACTAAATAGAGTTACCTTTATAAAAAAACTAAGTATGAGATATATGCTTGACCAATATTAATAATGGTCTGAAAACAAGCCTGATGAAAGAGAAGCAGATTTAAATCTAAAAGACCTCATAATATATATGTTTCATTTTGAAAATTACAGGACAATGGTTTGTATCTTACTGTTCATCAGACTTTTTCAGGAGAACAAATGAAATGTATAGGTGGTGTGTATATATTTATAAGCTTGTAAACATTGAAGCTATTTATGAATATTAGTTATCTGCATCCAATTTTAGTATTAGCCTTCTTAATGGTCCTAGGGAAACTGGAACGTTTTTGAAAGGAAACACTTAGTAAACCAGTAGATATGTTCCTTTAAGTCTTCCTGTGTGGATCCAATGTTTTTGTTAAAATAAATCATCAGCAATAATGAGCCATTATGGTCATCACTAGATGATGAAGATCCAATGATCAATTTAGACATTGACTGAATATCCTATGTATTTGATTTTAAAATTTTACTAGCTTACATCTTAACTTGATTAATTCAAATGATGTAAAGGTGAGAAAGGCAAAACATTGCCAAATGACGAAAGGGAATTTGTCTGTATTTGCATGTTAACAAATGAGAATTCAGCTCTCCTTTCAACATCAGCTATGAAATCTTCCAGCCTATAGCAAGTTCCTCACTGTGGGAACAAGAATTCATTTAAATCACTGGAACAATGTCTTTAGTGAAGCAAGCTCTAAACCCAGACCTTAGCATACCTTGGTGGTTTTCTGCTTGACATTGATCTCAGAATTTAAAAGAAAATTAGAACTTCACTGCACATTTACCAAGCAGGTGCAGGTGCAACTTTGGGTTATAAAGGAATCATGAGCAGTAATATTACGTTTGGCACTACCTTTTCCAGGCTTGACGTTTCCCCCCAAGACATGATAAGTTTACTACAAAAATTATTTTCCATGCTAATGATGACAGAATTTGTTCTAGGAAATGTTGCCAATGGCTTCATAGCGCTGGTGAACTGCATTGACTGGGTCAAGAAACACAAGATCTCCTGCCCTGATCGAATTCTCACTGCTCTGGCGGTCTCCAGAATTGGTTTGCTCTGGACAATAGTATTCAATTGGTATGGAACTGTGTTTAATCTACCTTTCTATAGTTCAGATGTAAGACTTATGGTTTATATTGCATGGATAGTAAACCATCATTTTTGTCTCTGGCTTGCTGTTAGCCTCAGCATACTTTATTTGCTCAAGATAGCCAATTTCTCCTGTCTTTTATTTCTTCACCTAAAATGGAGAGCTGAAAGAGTGGTTATCATGATACTGTGGGGGAGTTTCTTCATTTTGCTTTGTCATCTTACAGCGCTAAGCATAGTTGCAAAAATGGAAATGAATGATTATGAAGGAAACATCACTTGGGAGACGAAATTGAGGGACATTATGCACCTTTCAAGTATGACTGTGTTCACGCTTGCAAACTTCATACCCTTTACTATGTCTCTGACAGCTGTTCTGCTGTTAATCTTTTCCCTGTGGAAACATCTGAAGAAGATGCAGCTCGGTGGCAAAGGAAATCAAGATCCCAGCACCAAGGTCCACATAAGAGCCATGCAAACTGTGATCTCCTTTCTCTTGCTGTTTGTCATTGATTTCCTCGCTCAAATCATCTCAATTTGGAGGTCTATAATTCAGCAGAATAATTTAGTTCTCATGCTTTGTGAGGTTCTTGGAATCCTGCATCCTTCAGTCCACTCATTGATCCTTATTTGGGGGAACAAAAAGTTAAGACAGGCCTTTCTGTCATTTCTGTGGCAGCTGAGGTGCTGGCTGAAGGAAAAGAAATAAGAGGGACACTTTGTTTCTTCTGGCAGAAAACAAAGCGATAGAGTCTATAATGTTTTGTACTTCCTACTACATTTCTTAATGTGTATAGATTTGGGTAAGGTATACCTGAAGCATCATAACCTCCATCTTGTATAAAACTGCTGTTTGAATTCTTTGCTATTGTTAGATAGTCCCTAGTCCTGTAAACTCTGTCATTATAAACTGTCACTTTAAGACAGTCTGTTATTCTGTAAAATGACTTTGTTTTTAGTTCAAATAATAGAAAAGGGTAAACGTAACTGTCTGACCTTACAAGCTAGCCATCCAATGTAATAGATAATTCCCATATTCTTATGCCAAGTACAAACTCATTATGTACTCAAGTTTACAACTCTCTGTAACAATAACTCACACTGAGCTATTTGTAATATCTGCAAACAAAGAGGCTTGAAAAGTATAAATATGAGACACTTCCTCTATTTCGGGGCTCAGAGATTTGGAAAAAGACACCTTCCTCTGGGCTGCATGCAATAAATGACTCCTAATTAATTGGCTCATTAAGGCGTCTTGTATCTCATTCGATGATTGACAATACAACATACCTAAAAAAACTTTTACCTAAGCTTATCACAAAAATGCATATGTGGGCATATTTATAAAAAATACCAGAAAGATTGCCATATTATTTTTTTTCAAGCATGCAATCTAGTTTTACAAAATGGTGTAAGAAATTCCTTAGGATTATGAAGCCATGAGTATCTCACATATTCTATTTTATCATCTTGCAAGTGAATAATTTATTATCTATATTGATGTATTTTTAAGGACTGACAACTCATCTCAGGAAATCATTGTTTTTCTTCATTGTATTTAGTACCACACATATGTACCACAGTGAGTATAGATTTTTTTGTTTGAACCTACAATCTTTTAGATGCCAAGGATATTCAATTCTACTTCGCACATTGAGGATGGATGCTTGGTATAGATATTATTCCATCATGAATTCTTAATTCATGGTTAAGGGATAGTAATAAGAATTGTTAGGAAAAAGATGCATGTAATGAAATTAAAGAGTAAAAACATTGTGTACATACATGCATAATAAACAGTAGTAATGATTATTAGATTTAATAGAATAGGTAAAAGCTTAGAAAATAAACAAGTTCTACAATAGGGATAAAGAAGAAAGCAAAATGATCATGAAGTTTTAATGCAGCTATGGTTCTCTATGCAGTTAGGAAAGTCATTTCTCACTGTGTTTGAATTTAGAAGACCTTTTTTAAAGTAAAAACCTGATGTCAGTTTATTTAGTATAACCCTAAACCATGTTTGGGCCTCTGAATTTCCAATCACCTGCTCCACCTTGCTACCTAAACATTTCTTTTATAAAGTTTAGACAAAAATAACACTAATAAAAGTAAAAAGGCTTTCTTTAAGAGCTTGGTTTTATGTATTTTATTCAGATTCCCCGTAGAAGATGATTTGTAGAAGAAGAATACAAAGGATTGTTTATAGTATGAATCTAAGGATGTGGTAATACAGAGACTGCCTAAGGGAGTGGGGTACCCCTTGGGAGCCAAGATCAATTACCCCAGCCAGCACAGTAGCTCTCTTCTTTCCTGTTGATTGAGAGGCCTATGGAGTACAAAATGGCTAGATGGCAGTCTTATTTCCAGTTTGATAAAATCATTGTTGTATCTCCTGGAAGAACTGTTCCTCACTTTATACAATGACTTCCAGGCCAGAACATAAGGTCAAGGAAGAGGAAACAGAAATTTTGCTGCTGGGCTACTAGGGGCAATAGTGAGTGGTGACCCTCGCATTCCCATCCCTTCATTCCTGCACTTGTGAATTCTGGTTCCTGGAGAGACAGCACCATTTATTGCATGCTGATTCCATGCATATGTAACCTGGAGAACCTTGCTGCAGCTCCGCAAGATATTGCCACTTAATTGGTACTATTACTGAGTCTTCAAAAAGCCATTATACCATTCTGTTAAGATAGCTGCTTCAGGATGGTGGGGAACATGTTTAAGATGAGTAATTTCATGAGCGTGGCCCCTTTGCCACATCTTTCCTGCTGTGAAGTTGGGTCCTCGATCAGAAGCAATCTTGTATACAGTACCTTGATGGTGGATAAGGGATTGGGTAAATGTAAGCATGGTAGTTTTGGCAGAAGCATTGCATTCAGGGAAAGCAAATCCATATGCAGAGCAGGCATCTCTTCCAGTTAGAACCATACATCTCTTCCATTGTGAAAGTAGTCCACCCGGTAACTGGGTGATTAACCCCTGAGAATGGTGCCATATTTGAGACTCAGTGTTGGTGTCTGCTATTGGCACATTGGGCATTCAGCAGTGACCACTTTGTTCCTACTGCTGTGGTTATGTTGTACATGAGCCCATTGGGTGATACCAGAGGTGGCTGAGAAAAGACTGTTATCCTCAGACCACATTATCTTATCTACTCTGCTTATTAAAATTTGTGTTGACGCCATCCTTTGGGAACATTCATATAAAATATCTTCACAATTTTTGCCCATTCAGAGAAGTCTGTCCACGTACCTCTTTCTCAAATTGCCTTATCACTAATTTCCCAATCATGTTCCTTCCAAGCTGCTGAACATCTGGCCAAACCATTGGCCACAGTCTGTGCATCAGTATGTAATCACAGCTCTACCCATTTCTCCTCCAAAGCAAAGTGAACACCCAGATACAATGGTCAGAATTCTGTCACTAGGAGCATTTCCCTTCACCGCTGTCATTTGAAGATGTCCCAGAAAGGGACTGCAGTGCTGCAGCTGTCCACTTAGGGATGGCATCTCCATGTTGTAGAGAATCTTCTGTAAACCAGGCCCAAGACTCTTCTTCCTGTGTCAACTGATTGTAGGGAACTCTCCATGAGGCCAGCGGTGCAGGCTGGAAAAGAAAGGGCAGTGTAGCAGGAGAGGGGACCATGGGCATTTGGTCCACTTCTTCATGTAACTTACTGGTGCTGTCAGGGCCTGCTTGGGTCAGATCTTATGTATTCTGCTCCCATTAGATGATTTTGCATGTGTACCTTTATGGCTTAGTGGGTCCGATAACACTCAGGTCATAATGGGCAGCTCAGGTCACATGGTAGCTTGGTAGTCCATTTTCAAGGGTTTTGTCTCTACTAAGGTTCAGCTGCAGGCTAAGAGCCGTCTCTCTAGCTGCAGAAGATGGCAAGACTTTGCTCCAATATCCTGAGGACCTGCACTGTGATTCATCCACAGAGGCCCGCCGAAGTGTTGAAATGGCGTTCCTATCTTTCACTGACACTCATAGAAGAGAGTATAGAATCTATTTTATTAATATTCTCCAGAGGTAGGTGAGATTTAATACTCAGACAATAGTTCGTGACGTTTTGTAAAATTTAATGCAGACATACAGAGAACTTGCTGCCTTGATTGTACCACTTCAGCTTCAGCATGGAATGAATACAGATAGCAAAAATTCACTAGGACAGATCTACAAGCACCGTAAACCTTTCCAGAGGAAGCATATTCTTATACAGGCAAATATACAAATATAAGCCTAGCAAACCCAATTCTGGGGCATCTCTCTTTTAACTAATTAAAAATAATTATGTAATGGAGAATAAATATGCTATACTTATGTAAAGCTACCCACGTTAACTATAATAATAGTCAAAGCCAGGCTGTCACTCTAACCTGATTTTTCTGCCAAAACTAGAGCTAACATGTTGAAAGGCTTTTTTTTTTGTTTGTTAATCTTCACTCAACGATATTTTCCCATTGATTTTTAGAGAGAATGAAAGGGAGGGGAGAGTCAGAGAGAGAGGAACAATGTGAGAGAGACACATCAATTGGTCTCTCCTGCACAAGTCCCTACCAGGGCCAGGAATTGAGCCTGCAACCAAGGTATGTGCCCTTGACTGGAATTGAACCCAGGACCCTTCAGTCTATGGGCAACGCTCTATCCACTGAGCCAAACCAGCTAAGGCTAAAAGTTTTTTGGTATACTTTGCAGTAAGGAGCAGCCTGTCCTATAGACCTCTGCTAATGCCGACTATCCAGGGGCAGAAAGGCAACTGACAATAACCAGATGGCCAACTCAAGGATGCTGACCATGAATATATGTATTGGGATGAGGAAGAACACTGCCTGCATTTCCACAGCTCCTCCTCTTTGCTTTGTTTTTCCTCTCCTCCCTTCTAAAAACCTCTTCCTACACTGAGAGGTTAAGATGAACTTTAGGATGAGAGTCCCCCATCTTCTCAGGTTGCCACACATGAATAAACCTCTTTCCTGTCTCATGAATTTGGCTTGCATTGCAGCAGCCAGCCGAACTTGGGTTTGGTTACAAGTTGACTTATCATCTTAATTATATGCAAAATCCCTTCATGTTTGCCATATTCTGCAGGCTAGAAGTAAGTCATGGGTCCTGCCCACACTGAAGGGGAGGAAAATATATAGGGTGTTAACAGCAAAGAACAGTAATCATGGAGGCCCCTGTAGGGTCTTTACACCACTGCTATCTCAAATGAGGAATAACATACTGGCAGTGCACACATTGAAACCAGAATAAACTTGGCCATGTATATGTTTATGGCAATTAGTGATTCTCATCAGTGGTATGACATCTGTATAGCATTGAGGGCTGGGCTGATTTTTGAGAGTTTTGAAATTGTCTCATATTGTAATCCTAAATTATATGTATATCATTATATGGCAAAATTTTAATTTTCTTGACAATGTCTTTTCAAGAATGCAAGTTTATTAATTTTGTTGTTTTTGTTGTTGTGTGTGTGTGTGTGTGTGTGTTTATGTTTGTGTCCAAGCTAGGAAATCTTTGCTTATTCCCAGATCACAAAAATATACATTTTTTTCTGGAAATTTATCACATTATATTTTATATTTAGGTCTATGATGACCTCAAATTGATTTTATTGTATGGTGTGAAATAAGGGTTGAAGTTCATTTTTACATACTGTTATTCACTTTCCCAGCATCATTTCTTGAAAAGAATTTTATTTCTCACTGAGTTGTTTTAGTTCCTTTTTTGCAAATGAACTGGCCATTTATGTGTGGATCTAGTTCTAGACATTCTTTCTATCCATTGACCTATTTGTATAATAAACAACAGTATTACATTGACTTAATTGGTATAGTTTTACATTTTTGAAATCAGATATTTATTTCACAGAGCAAAAATTTTCAATTTTTATAGTTCAATGTATTAATTTTTAAATTTTATGCACCCTGCTTTTGGTATTGCACCTAATAAATTGACCAAACCCAAGTTTACAAAACTTTTCTCCTACATTTTATTCTAACAGTTTTATTGGTTTAGCACTTCCATTTAGGCTTATAATAAAGTTTAAGGTAACTTTTTCATATGGTATAAAATAAGAGGCTAAATTCAACTTTATGGGAGGAAACCAAGATGGCGGCATAGTTTAAACACCTAACCTACAGCCGGGCACAACAATTTCAAAAATACAACTAAAGGACATCATCCAGAACCACAGGAAAGCTGGCGGACTGAAATGCTCACAACTAGAAGGAAAGAGAAAACCACAAGGATAATCAGAGGAGCTGTAAAAGCCTGAGGTATGGAGACACGGGCGGAGACACAAGCACGCACGCGTGCGGGGAGGACGGAGCCGAAGAGGAAGGGGCGGCTGACGGCCTGGCCAGCGTTCACTAGCAGGAAGGAGATAAAAGCTCCAGATTGCGCTGAACCCCAGCTCCGACTGCACTGAACCCCAGTTGAGGGCGAAACCCTGGGAAGCCAGGCGCAAGACCTGGCCCATAAACATGTCTCCTGCACAGCAACTCTTCCTATATAGACAAAGAGGGTCCTCAGGACCAATTGGCCTGGAGGACAATTCCTCCCAGTGACACCAACAACAATCAAGACTTAACTATACAGAGGAGGACCAAGATGGAGGCATAGGGCGGAAGCCTGATCGTTGCCTACCACAACAATTTTGAGACTACGACGGGAGAGCAGAGCAGACACCATCCTGAACCACCGGAGGGCTGGCTGAGCAGATGCTCTACAACTAGAATGAAAGAGAGGGGTACGCGGGATGATGCTGATGCCGGTGACTCAAAGTCCACACTTTAAGAACTACGGCTCAGGCGACACAATGGCGGCCTGGAACGTGCTCGGCGCAGTTCCCTGGGCGGTCTCCGGCTGAGGGGACTGCTCCACTCACTGCCAAGCACGGACAGACGAGCCCCTGGGAGACATGGGGTGGGAGACTCCGCGCTTGCTGACCTCCGAGTCCTTCAAGAATCTCAACGCCCCGGAAGCGGCCAGGTGCGCACGCTCGGCGACCGGCCACCACTGCAGACCCAAGGGCCGATGCAGCGACACCGGACCAGCCCGCCGCCGTGCACCGGGCACACCGGAGCTTCGCCGAGCCCGCCACCCAATGAGTTCTGCGGCAGCCGTCCTGGAGCTCTGAGAAAATGGCCGAAGGAATTGCTGAGAGGGAATTGACCAACAGGAATTGGGATCAAGAAGACGAAACCCCGCTGAGACCCAGGTCCGGGCGAGGCTTCGAGCCTCTGGGCTCGGGTGTGGTCACACGCCCTTGGGTCTAGGTGAAGCCTCACGCCCCTGGGTCCGGGTGAGGCCTTGCACCCCTGGGTACGGGTGAAGCCAGATCCTGGGTCCAGGTGAGGCCGTGTGCTCCTGGATCCGGGTGAGGCTGGGTCCCGGGCCCAGGTGAGGCCACGCACCCCCTGGGTCTGGGTGAGGCCACATGCCCCTGAGTCCGGGTGAAGCCGTGCCCCTGGGTCTGGCCGAGACCAAACCAGAGGGAGTCGGACCTCCGTTACCACCATTTGTCCACCATCCAGAGCTGAGGGGTCAGTGCTGACTTGTACACATAAGGAACTGGTGGACATTGAAATTGGGTCTCAAAAGAACTGTTGGTCCAGAAAGAAACTCACTACAGACTGATTCATTTGCCTGTCAGCATAACTATTATTGCTCGTCTCACATTCAGGTCTTATAAGTATATCTCTAGTGACACATGATCTCGCTCATCTAGGGGAAATGATGAACAACATAGACTGAGGAACAAGAACAGAACCAGAAACAAGGAGGCATCGATCGGACTATCGGGCCTCAGAGGGAGGATAGGGGAGGGTGGGGGGAGTGGGGAGAGATCAACCAAAGGACTTGTGTGCATGCATATGAACCTATCCAATGGTTAAGTTCAACAGGGGGTTGGGGCATCCATGGGGAGGGGTGTGGGATGGGAATGGGGGATGAGGACAAATATGTGACACCTTAATCAATAAAGAAATTAAAAAAAAAAAGAAAAAAAATAAATTCAACTTTATGCATGTGGATATTAAATTTTGCTAGCACCACTCATTGAAAAAATACAGAGGTAATTTCCCCATTGATTCAAACACAGTACCTTAAAAAAAACAACATCTGAGACACATGCCCTTAAGATAGCCGTGTATGCAAACGTAGTACTCACATCCTCCCACAACCACACCAAAATTACAACTAGAACAACCATCATGCAGAGCAGCCTGAAATTTGGTTGAATGGAAGCACTACATCCAGGGAATTAAAGAAGAAGCCACATTGAGACTCATAGGAGGGACAGAGAAGCATAAGGGGCTGGTCGCATACCCATAGGTGGTGGAAAAGAATCAGGAGGGAAATCTCGGTTACAGAGGTCCCTCTGAGGAGCAAGGGGTCCAAGCTCCAAATGAGGTACCCAAACCCAGGATTCCAGTGCCAGAAGGAGAAGTGCCCAACATTTCTGGCTGTAAAACCCAGAGGATTGAGGCTGAGGGAGATGGAGAGCTTCTACAGTCCCAGACATTCCTCTTAAAGGGCCCACACCTGGACTTCCTCCAATTAACTTCCTTTGAGCTCTGGTGCTGGGACAGCAACTTGAAAGGCACCAGAGACATATGGGGTGGAACTTATTTGTCCAGCATCTGGGCAGGAGCTGGGAAGGCAGCTTTCTCCCAGACAGAGTGCTAGAAGAGGCCACTGTTCCTTTGATGAGCTCTCCCGCCTCCAGGCAGCTACCATGTCTGAGACTCCATTAATCTGGCTCACATTATTTGCTCTGCCTGGGTGATTCCGTAAAGCCCCTCCTCACTCAACTTTCAGGTCCACCCAAGCTGTTTTCAGTGACTTTTTTTTTTTTTTAAATACAAATAGCCTGTCTTGGCTAATGCTTCAGATTTTCAGAAAATCTCTCAAACAAGCATCATCGTGCCCCATGCCTCTTGCTAAATGACCCCACGTCTGGCACTAGCAGCTGAACTTAGTTTGTGCGTGGCCTTGGCAGGGCACCTCCAAGCCACACAAGTAATAACCATCTGCAGATTGCATTGTGGCTCATGCCAGGTGGCTCCTGGAAGTACACAGGCAGTGACTGACCTTGTCCTGTACCTTTCCAGAGTTCCCAGAGCCAGAGCATGCAGTGGACAGGTTCAGACCACATTGAAGCACCACCACTAAACCACCTCCACAAGTGACACACTCAAGGAGTAGTCTCAGCAGGTACCAGAGTCCTGCTGAAATATGTCCTGCTCTGCGGGGTGGGCCCCAGCATTGCTGACCCTCAACAGGGGTCTGTGGTCACAGCCAGTCCTTGCAACTAATTGGCCTAGAGGTGCCAACAACATGCCAACAACATGCTCCCATTGACATGCCAACAACAATCAAGGCTCAACTAAATGGAAGGGTGTATATAGTGCACACAGGGAATCCTCTGGAGTGCCCAGATTGGATAATCAAGGAGGCTGTGCCATGGACCCTACAGGACACCTACTACACAAGGCAATTCTATCAAACCCGGGAGAGACACAGCAGCTCTACTTAACACATAAAAACAAACACAGTCAATAGGAGGAAACAAAGAAACATGTCCCAAATGAAAGAACAGAAAAAGAACTAAACAAAAAGGAGATTAACAATATACTAGATGCAGTGTTCAAAACAATGGTTATAAGGATGCTCAATGAACTTAGGAAAAGAGTAGATGAACTTAGTAAGAACTTCAAAAAAGAGATAGGAAGTATAAAGATGGAGATAGAATATATTAAAAGAATCAGTTAGAAATAAGTACATTAACTTCAATGAATAATGTATTATAGGAAATCCACAGTAGAGTAGCTAAAACTGAAAATCAAATCAGCAATATGAAATATAAGGAAGCAAATAATACCCAATCAAAACAGCAGCCTTTCTGCCCCTGGAGTCTCAGACACAAAGTGTAGGGGGCTCAGCACCTCACTATGGATCCCTCCCACTAGCCACCTGGGATGGCAGGGTCTGGGGAATGACTTAGTCTATACTCACCCTCCCAAACTCCCACCTGATTCTGTAGACCCTTTCCCCTGTTCTGGCATCTGCTGATCCCTCTTACTCTCCCAGTACCTCCAAACCTTCCTATGCTGACCCCAACTCTCCTTCTGCACCAGCACTCCCCCACAGATTTTACCCTCTCTCCCCTACCCCCCAGTCTTCTACCCCATACTTCTTCCTGCCCTGCTCTGCCCTACCTCCATTCTGCCCTCCTGCCCAGACCATCCAGCAGCCCTGGCTCTGGGAGAAATGGTTAGAACAAAGCTTTCCTTGGCTGGAAGAGACTCTCCAGGGAGCTGCATGCAGAAAGGCACTCCCAGTCCTGCAACTACTCTGTCCTGCCAGATGCCAATCAGAAATTGTGTCTCTGGAGACAGAGGATAGCAGAAGTAGGCTGCTGTCCTTTGAAGCCCCTCATCAGGAGGAAACTCTCCCCTCCCTATCTGAAAAAAAGTTCACCCTGCTGCCTCCCTTGTCACTTTCATCAACCCTCCTTTGCCTCTTTCCTTGGAAGTGGAAGGATTGGAGCACATCCAATATAATAAAGAGGTAATATGCAAATTGACCCTCACACCCTCATATCACAAGATGGTTGCCCCCACATCGTCACAAGATGGCTGCACCCATGTCATCACAAGATGGCTGCCCCCATGTCATCACAAATGGCCACCCCCACATCATCACAAGATGGCCTCCCCTATATTGTCAGAAGATGGCCAGCAGGGGAGGACAGTTGTGGGGACCAGGCCTGCAGAAGAGGGCAGTTTCGGGGGGGGGGGGGGGGGGCATGTCTGCAGGGGAGGCTAGTTGGGGGCGATTGGGCTGGCAGGGGAGCAGTGAGGGGTCAATCAGGCCAGCAGGGGAGCAGTTAGGGGACGATCAGACTGGCAGGCAGAAGCAGTTAGGGGCAATCAGGCAGGCAGGCAGGCGAATTGTTAGGATCCAGCAGTCCTGGATTGTGAGAGGGATGTCTGACTGCTGGTTTATGCCTGATCCCTTCAAAATCATACCTACACCAGCAGTTGGATATCCCCCAAGGGGTCCCAGATTGGAGAGGGTGAAGGCTGAGCTGAGGGACAACCCCCTCCCCCGCCACTGCACAAATTTCATGCACTGGGCCCCTAGTCTATATATATATATATATATCTATATATATATATATATAAACACATATCTATATCTATATCTATATCTATATCTATATCTATATATATAGAGTAATATGCAAATCAATGGAGTGGCAGAACAACAAGAAAGGCTGCTCGACAAGTCGCTATGAGGCGCACTGACCACCTATCGGTCCCTCCCCCTGATGGCGAACGGGGAACCCCAGTTGGGTGATGGTGGCTGCCAGCAGCTGGAGAAGATGGCCCTGATCACAGGCCAGGCCTAGGGACCATACCCTCGCACGAATTTTGTGTGCCTGGCCTCTAGAAGCTAATAAAAGACTTCCCCCTCCCTGCACTCTCTACTGACACCTTTTTGTTGGACTCAGCCTGTCTGCACCCAGGCTCCTGAAATAAAAGCTTTTTGATATATTACAGCCTCATGTCATAGGTGTGTGATCCTGGCACACTCTGAATCTTTCAATGATCAAATCTATGACCAAGCTTTATTGAACAATATAGCTTTCATTGTATATTCAATGTACTGGGCTTTTATGTTTTCCTAATGACAAAGTTGATGAATACAAATTATGGAGAGCTTAAACAAAGAAAATTGCAAATCAATGAAAGAGAATTTGTCTATATTTGCATGCTAGCAAATGAGAATTCAGCTTTTACAACAACATCAGTTATGATATATTCCAGCCTACAGCAAGGACATTATTTGAATAGCAGTTAATTTGAGCTGTTTGGGTAATAAGAATGTTTTCATAAAGAAAACATTGAACTCTTGCATTAGCATTCCCTGGTGCTTTCCTGCTTTGCATTGGTCATAGAATTTAAAAGAAAGAAGAATTTTATACACATTCAAGATCAGCTGCAAATAGAACTTAAGGTCAGAATAGTAAAGGATTCACGACCAATAATCTTTGACTTGGCTTTTTTTTTTTTAGACATGATAAATTTATTACAGAGCATTCTTTCCATCCTCATAATAGTGCAATGTGTTCTAGGAAGTTCTGCCAATGGCTTCATAGCGCTGGTGAACTGCATTGACTGGGTCAAGAAACACAAGATCTCCTGTGCTGATGGAATTCTCACTGCTCTGGCGGTCTCCAGAATTAGTTTGCTTGGGATAATAGTATTCAATTGGTATGGAACTGTGTTGCATCCATCCATCTATAGTTCAGAAGTAAAAACTATTGTTCATATTACCTGGGTAGTAAGCAACCATTTTAGTCTGTGGCTTACAACCAGCCTCAGTGTACTTTATTTGCTCAAGATAGCCAATTTCTCCAGCCTTTTATTTCTTCACCTAAAATGGAGAGCTAACAGAGTGGTTCTCATGATACTCTGGGGCACTTTGGTCTTCTTTATTGTTCATCTTGCAGTGATAAGCACAGATGAAAAAATGAAGATGAATGTATATAAGGGAAACATCACTTGGGAGAGCAAATTGAAGGACATTGCACACCTTTCAAATGTGATCATATTCACGCTTGCAAACTTCATACCCTTTACTATGTCTCTGACAGCTGTTCTGCTCTTAATCTTTTCCCTGTGGAAACATCTGAGAACGATGCCGCTCAGTGGTAAAGGATCCCAAGATCCCAGCACCGAGGTCCACATAAGAGCCATGCAAACTGTGATCTCCTTTCTCTTGCTGTTTGTCATTTACTTCTTTGCTCAAATCATCTCAATTTGGAATTTTAATATTATGCAGAACAATTCAGTTCTCTGGATTTGCCAAGTTCTTGGAATCCTGTATCCGTCAAACCACTCATTTATCCTGATTTGGGGGAATAAGAAGCTGAGACAGGCCTTTCTGTCATTTCTGAGGCAGGTGAGGTGCTGGCTGAAGGAAAGGAAATAAATGGGGCACCTTGTGTCTTCTGTAAGAAAATAAACTGACGAAGTTTGCAATGTTTTGTGCTTCCTACTACATTTCTTAATGTGTATGGAATTAGGTAAGGTATACCTAGAAAGTGCCTTTCTGCATTTTATCACAAAAATATATATTTGTGCATGTTTATAAAAAATACAAGAAAGATTATATGATTACCATGTTATATTTTTCAAGCAAGCAATCTAATTTTATAAAAGATTGTAAGAAATTGCTCCAAATTATAAATTTATGAACACTTCACATACAAATTCTATGTTATCATCTTGCAAGCAAAGAATTTATGGTCTATATTTATGCATTTTTAAGCACTGATAACTCATCTCAGGGAATTATTGACATTTTCCATTGTAATTAGTACCACGCATATGTATCATAGTGAGTTTAAATTTTTTTTTTGTTTGAACCTGCAATCTTTGGGATAGTAAGGGTATTCAATTCTAAATCACACACTGAGGATACATGCTTAAATAGACATTATTCCATCATGAATTCTTACTTCCTGACTAATAGAAAACAATCAGAACTCTTGGTAAAAGATGCACGTAATGAAATTAAAGAGTGACAAACATACTTGGAAAGTATTTCATATTCATGTACAATAAATAGTACGAAAGATTATTAGATTTAATACAGTAGGTGAAAGCTTAGAAAATAAACAAGTTCTGCAATTGTAATAAAGAAGAAAGCAAAATAATCATGATGTTTTTACTGATGCTATTGTTTTTGAGTTGAGAAGACATTTTCTAATTCAAAAACTTATATCAATTTATTTAGTTTACATATTCACCATGTTTGGGCCTCTGAATTTGGAATCATCTGCTCCATCTTTCTATTTAAGAATTTCTTTTAAACTTCGGAGAAAATGTTTAAATTTTACCTATCTTAAACCTGTGCCCAAAATAAATGTAGTATATAATTATGGTACATAAGTCAATGATCTTTCTGCACACATGAAAATTGATATCTATGATGTCTATGTAATAATTATTAAAAAGTCTTCAGATCTGTTTGTATTATAATCTTATGGAAAATGGTGAAATAGACAGTGTGTTGAAATATATTTGGTTTCGAGTTCTATCATAAGAAAGAAATGTATAACCTTGTTAAACAACTGGGGTGGTGGGGCTTGTCCTGGGAGGTGGGAGTGACTGGGGGGAGGTCAATCGAGGAAAAAGGAGACATATGTAATACTTTAAACAATAAGAAAGACAGAAAAAGAAAAATTTTTTTAAAAGAAAGAAAAGTATAACCTGTTTAGCAAGTAAAATGGTAGTATTATGATATTTTAACAATAATATCTATACCTTAATGTATATATTTCATACATCTGATTTATTCATTTGTTTCTTTATCACCTGTCTTCTCAGTAGAATATAAGAACTATAATTTGGGATGCTGTCTTTCCTGTGTCCTACTAAGTCTCCAGGACATAAAACCCAGCCCTTGGGATAACTGGAGAAAATGATATTCTAAATATTAAATAATAACACGAATAAGCCACATTAGTTCTGGAAAACCAATGAAATCAAAACCCATCACAAAATCAGTAGATGGCATAGGAACTGGTTCTGTTTTTTCACCATTCCAGTGACTCTTAACAAATCTGTATGTGCTTGGTTCCAATTACTGCCTTAGACTGGGTGAATGAACAGCGGTCACCAATAGGCTCCAAAACAAAAAAGCAAGTCATACGTGATCTAAATTCCCTATTGCTTTTTTAACAGTCCTGATGTGTTCAAGGAGTCTCCTCTATGCAGTTATCCTGGGAAGAAGGCTGATCACAACTATGCCATCACAGACATGTGGCTTCCACGATTGCCTTGGAATAATTGCCATTGCAGACAGCAGGGCGAAAAAAGATGTATGGGGAGCATGTGTGGGAGATACTTTGGGTGTGGGCCTATAAATGGTTCACTTAATTTTCATTCACAAAACATCAATCCACATCATTCACATTGCCATACCATCTGTAAGGGAGTCTCAAAAACATCGTCACTCTATTGCCTAGAAAGGAGATTAAGAGATTTTGTTTAGGACATAGATATTGGAGGGCACTTAGAAACCTTAGAAGCTTTTCAGTTGAAAAGCCAATTAGATATTGTAAAACAAAAAAAGTTTCTCTGCTTAGAAGGGTGTCATATTTGTTCATGTCACTGATAATTTGACATGACCTTACACCAGTCTTGAATTTATTTCTGTATTTCTTCATAAATTCTAAATAATTCAAGTTCCTGCTAAATATTCCTGACTTCACCAAACTATAATTGATTTTGCATTGTAGCATTTGTAGCTGCCTTGTGTATATTCCTGGTATACATTGCTTATAACTTCTGATTTAGCTTCTATACTATTCCCACATGATTATTTTTAGTTATTTGTTCTAGGACTTGTGTGTGGTCTTTGAACTAGAAATAATTGCAATAAGTTATTTATGTAAATTAAATTACATAAACAAAAATACTAGATATGTACAAGGATCTTATTGATAAGTAGCAAATCATAACTTAATTATATAAAAGCTTTTCCTCTAGCAACTACTATTCAAAATTTAAAATATTTGCATTTAGATGTATGTTCCAAGGAGATAGAAATACAAGTTGGTGGAAAATAATCTCTCTCAGATTTGCATGTTTACATATTTTACTTTCTCCATTTAGTCAGTGGCACAAAGGAAAATTTGCAGCCGGTGTTGAGATAAGTGGACAACATTTATGTTTATACTAGAGGCCCGGTGCATGAAAATTATGCACTGTAGTGGGGTCCCTCAGCCTGGCCTGCCCGCTCTCACAGTCTGGGAGCCCTCAGGGGCTGTAGGAGACCTGGCAATCAGGGGAAGGCGACGCCCCATCACACCTCTTCTCCTACCATTGCCAGCAGCACAAGCCCAGGCCGGCCCTGGTTACCTGAATCTCGGGCGGCCCTGGGCGGCTGGGCAGCTTCCATCTTAGGCTTGCCTATGCCTCGGGCTGGCCCTGGGAAGCTGGGGGGCTGAGGGGACTTGGGGACTCTGGAGGCAGATGCACGGCAAGTCTTAAGGGTCTGGGTGCTGCCATCTTGTGGCTGTGGGTGCTGCTATCTTTGAGGGCAGGGCAGTCAATTAGCATATTCCCTCCTTATTGGCTGTGGGCACCACCATCTTTGTGATGATGTGAGGGTCAATTAGCATATTCCTCTTTATTAGATAGGATAGTAGCTGACTGTAAGGAATACTACAGGTATTCCTGAAATGTGTGTGTCTTCACAGAACTGTTCAGTTTAGCACTGGAATTACAATACAAATAGAATGCACTATTCTTTTGTGAAGGTCTCTGGAACTATATCTCAAGGCAGAATTTTGGTTGTACTTTCTGGAATTATGATGAAAATATTTATGGAAAGCATCATAAATGGATGTCCATCTGCAACTGTTTCACAATAAAGCTTTCATTGAGGCACAACATTAGAAACATTCTTATACCAATGTCATTTGAAATGAAGGCCACCTTTCTGGTTGTGTCAACAGGAATGATCATCTTAGGAGTGCTAGGAAATGGGTTCATCGGACTGGTGAACTGCATCGAATGGTTCAGGACTGGGAAAGTTTCCTCAGCTGATTTCATCCTCACCAGCTTGGCTCTGGCCAGAATCATTCAACTGTTGGTAATACTCTTGGATTCATTTATAATGGGGCTAGCTCCACATGTGTACGCTATTGGTAAACTAGCAAAGGTGGTTACTATTCTTTGGGCATTAACTAATCACTTAAGTACCTGGATTGCCACCTGCCTCAGCGTTTTCTACTTCCTTAAGATCGCCAATTTCTCCCACTCCTTTTTCACGTGGCTGAAGTGGAGAGTCAACAGGGTGCTTCTTCTGCTTTTCCTGGCGTCTTTCTTCCTACTGTCTCTTAACCTCTTAACGCACGATGCTATTAGTGAATTCTGGTTGAATTCCTACAGGGTACATGAAATAAATATGACTTTGCGGTTTGAAGAAAATGAAATGTCCTATCTCAAAAGTCTTCTTCTTCTCAGTTTGACCTATATTATCCCCTTTTTCCTGTCCCTGATCTCTTTGCTTCTTTTATTTCTGTCCTTGGTGAGACACACCAAGAATTTTCAGCTCAACCTGGCGGGCTCAGGGGACTCAAGCACAGAGGCCCATAGAAGGGCCATGAAAATGGTGACAATGTTCCTCCTCCTCTTCATCATTTACATTATTTCTCTTCTAACAGCAATTTGGATCTTCACTAAAGTACAGACCTATCAAGTCATGATGCTTGTCATAGTGATTTCAACTGCCTTTCCCTCAGGCCACTCTTTTATTATAATTTTGGGAAACAGCAAGCTAAGACAGATTGCCTTGAGGCCACTGTGGCACTTAAATTCTCTGAGAAAAAGCAAAACCTTTGCCTTTATAGACAGAATTTGAAATAACCTTGTGCATCCTATTGGAAAATATCTTAATAGAAAACCTTCAGCATTTCTTTATATCAGGGTTTGTTAAACAGCAGTAAAATTTCCCTATAACATCCTTTAAGTAATTATATTTTCTTAAAGTGATAAGACATAATATTTGACTAAAGGACATGTCTTTATTTTTTTAACAGTTTTTGGTAACAGTAGAGTATTTGAGACCTGGAGGAGTATGGTTATAAAAGTCTATAATGAAATATTGATAAATGTATAAACAATATACAATGTAATATGAATAAGTGTATATAGAATTACAGTTACTGAAAACGAAAAAGTAACACAAATTTTTCTAACTAAAGATAAGTTTGAAAGTAGAATTGAAAAAGAATTGTAAAGGTTAAGTGTAATAATATGTTATATAAACATAAAAGTGTTAATATTAGTGTGATGTTTCTACTGTTGGAAAGGATCTGAAATAATAGGAATTTTCATACCATATTTATTGGATTATGCATTGATAAAACAACTTTGTTCAAGAGTATGGCATTATGCATTCAATGTGAACATGCATATCCTAGGACCCATTAATTGTACTCCTCCTTGTTATACTAGAGAATTTTTTCATACATGTGTGACAGAATATACATGCAAAAATGTGCACGGTACTGCTGTTATTAATAGCTGAAATTGGGGAGTCATGTAATTCTCAAATTGAGAAATCATATAAATGCCCATTAGTTATAAAATGGACAAATAAGTCATGGCATACGGACACAATAGGAAACAACACAAAAATGAAAATGAACAAATTAGACCTATAAATTTCTTAGTTCCTTGATGGAGAAAAAAGACAGAGACATAGAAAGGCAAATTTGTAAAAGCAAAATACATATTTAGTGTAGTATTTGGGTATGTTTGTACATATGTAGTGCAACTTCTGTAATAAAATGATTCAGATTAATGACAATAGCTGGGCATGTAATCAGCAGAGAAGAGAAGTTTGCTTGCTAATGATGCTATTAAAATATGAAATAAAGTTTATATACTGTACTCTTATATAGAGGTTATATGCATTCCATATGACAATTCTATACGAGCAAAGTTCTTTTTGTTTGATTCACAGTGCCTTAATTTTATAATGTGGTAAAAAATAGCAAATATATTATCAGAAATATTTTGTTTGTAACTTACTCTTGATAAAGTTTTAGATGATATTGTTCCTTCAAATCAGACCTGATGTTGAGAATTATGTATCATAAGCCATGGAATAGATCTGTAATGTTCTTTCATTACAATGAATTCTGTCTCTTAGAAAAGTGGATAAAGTCACAACTTTCAGAGATCTCCCATTTAACTGCCTTCATCATCATCATCATCACCGTCATTATCCTGTTACTTTATTTAATGATTTACATTTCAAATATTTACACACATAATTTTGGCAATGTGTGAATTATTTCTTAATGATCATTGTATCTAAATTATGTTAGTTATTAGCAAAGTTAACATCAAGTGAAAAGCTTTATAAATTGAACATTCTTTCATTTTAAATGTATTGCTTGAGCAAATTATTCATGAATGATCTTAAAATCACGGAATTAAGCTACTGAGACCCATTTCTAACATTAGAAACAAAGTAAATGCAAAATGACTCCTAAAAAATAACTCATGGATTAGGATTGTGTCTCTTTGATTGATGTATTTATATTTTGGTTATTTGAATAAACATATATATATATATTTTTTAAATAAACATATATATATATTTATGTCGATGAAGTCTTTATTGTACTAAAGGCTTATGTTACCAACCATAAACCACATAGGAGACAGTATCTTCACTCAGAATAATGATAATTTATCTCTTTTAGAAGTAAACAACCAAAAGAAAAAACGATGCAAGTTTAAAATATGATGGCAACACACAAAGGTGGCCGATAGTTTTGGTCTTTGTCAGAGGAATACAACCTGTATAGTTTAACAAAGTCTGGCTTTAGGTCTTCATTTCAAAAGCATACTTTCTTTGTGCCATACTGATGGCATCCCAGAGAGTAGAATCCACACCACCAACTTCAAAAGGATATGGCTCAATGAGGAAACTAGTTATTGATTTACATCAAACATTATGAAACAAAATCATTATTATAGTATTTGAAATCACAAGAACTTTAAAAATTCAGGACTTTGAAATTTCCCTCCTGAGATATTGATGCTTCTAGTACATAGTCGCTAGTAAGACAGATGCATTCTATCATTCCAAGTGTACTTATAAATATGATACTTGGTGCTGAAAATAGATATTATGTCTTAGCACAAAATGGCAGCAGTTACGTTTGCTAAATATTTTTGGTGAGATGCACTCTTTGGTGAGAAGCAAAATAACATTGAGAAGCCACCTTATTTTGTTTCTCTCCTACCTCCTGATACTCTCAGAATCTTTAAGTAATTTTCAGAGGAGAAACCACAAGACCAGAATGAATGAGTGAAGACCATCTATGTGTAGCCCATGGACCATCAGATCTGCTCTAGGCCAATCAGCTTGCATTGCTGTATCACCTGTTGCACATGGAATTTCCCTTAGAGTTTCTATCGCTCTAACAAGTGATGGCCAGAAATGATTTCTACCTGACAAGCTAGGTCAAGATCCATTTTCATTCTCAGAAAGTTTTCTATATGCCCAAATAGTTGCTTTCTGTGGCTTAGCATTGGACAGGTGTTACTGAAGGTGCCTGCCCCTGCCTTGACTTTTCCAAACAAGTCTGAGCCTCTGGGTGTTTCCTCAGACTCCTCCTTGCTTAAAAGACACTACAGATGCATGTGTTTTATCAAGGATGCTTGCCTTGCTGATTGTATCTAGAGGTTAATTGTAGTTCATGCTGTTGTTATAATAAAAGTCTAAGGAGGCAGGCAATCGAGGATGCTTAGTTCCTAAAGCCAAATAGCCCCTTAGCCTTCCCTTTCACAAAAAAAAAAAACATGAGTCAGAGTAATCTTTTCACCCATCATTCAGGTGTGTTGGTCATTCCGGCAGCTTTTCCTGAAACTTGGAGAAACATTTTTTTCAATAGCTTAAAGTATCTTGTGCCTTCATTAGCACCAATGAATTCTAGTAATAAAGACATATCAAGCCAAAACCGGTTTGGCTCAGTGGACAGAGCGTCGATCTGCGAACTGAAAGGTCCCAGGTTTGATTCCAGTCAAGGGCATGTACATTGGTTGCGGGCACGTCCCCAGTGGGGGATGTGTAGGAGGCAGCTGGTCGATGTTTCTCTCTCATCGACGTTTCTAACTCTCTATCCCTCTCCCTTCCTCTCTGTAAAAATTCAATAAAATATACTAAAAAAAAAAAAAAAAAAAAAGACATATCAAGTTCAGGTGGAATCCTAAACACTGATTCTAAGGCTTTCTTAGATCTTCTTTTGCTTCAAGGGCCGGGTTGTAGAAAAGTAGGTTGAGGTACTTCTATACCTCTTTCTTTATAAAAAAAAAAATATATTTTATTGATTTTTCAAACAGAGAGGAAGGGAGAGGGATAGAGAGCTAGAAGCATCGATGAGAGAGAGACATCGACCAGCTGCCTCCTGCACAACCCCCACCAGGGGATGTGCCCGCAACCAATGTACATGCCCTTGACCGGAATCGAACCTGGGACCTTCTAGTCCGCAGACCGACGCTCTATCCAGTGAGCCAAACCGGTTTCGGCTATACCTCTTTCTTTATAAACTCATGCATTTGCTTTTTTCCTCTTTCTTCTAGATTGATTACTAATTTGTACACTATGTCTTGTAACTGTCAGCCCAACCTTATGTTACAAAGAGGTTGTGTCTTATGAATTACTGGTTGCATTTTGGACATCTGTTGCTATAGTAAAAATGTCTTACAATGCAGCTTTTACAACATGTATGAAGATATTCTATAATTTTAGTTACATGTGTTTGTAGTTGAATGGGGTCAGCTTAGAGGGATTATTCTGCTTTTAAGTGTACCTCAGCCCAGCCTGCACCATCTCCAATCTGGGACCCCTTGATAGATGCCTGACTGCCTGTTTAGCCCTGATCCCACAAAACGGGCAGTAGGACATCCCTCTGACAATCCAGGACTGCTGGCTCCTAATCACTTGCCTGCCTGCCTGCCTGATTGCCCCTAACTGCTTCTGCCTATAAGCCTGATCACCCCCTAACCTCTCTCCTGCCAGCCTGATTGATGCCTAACTGTTGCCCTGCTGGATCCATTGCCCCGAATTGCCCTCCCATGCCAGCCTGGTCGCCCATAACTGCTCTCCCCTGCAGGCCTGGTCCCCACCAACTACCATACCCTGCAAGCCTTGTACCTCCCAACAGCCGTCCCCTGCAGGCCTGGTCCCTTGCAATGCCCTCCCTTTCTGGACTGGTCATTCCAAACTGCCCTCCCTTGCCAGCCTGGTCCCCCCAAATGCCCTCCCTTGCAAGACTGGTCATCCCAAACTGCCCTCCCCTGCTGTCCTGGTTGCCCCTAACTGTCCTTCCTTGCAGGCCTTGTCCCCTGTAATTGCCCTACCCTGCAGGCCTTGTCCCTCCCAACAGCCCACCCCTGCAGGACTGGTCCCTCCAACTGCCCTTCCTTGCAGGTGTGGTCACTTAAACTGCCCTACCCTGCAGGCTGGGTCACCCCTAACTCTCCTCCCCTGAAGGCCTGGTCACCCCCAGCTGCCCTCGATTCTGGCCCGTTCTCCCCTAACTGTCCTCCCTTGGCAGCCTGGTTCCCCCAAACTGCCCATCCCTGCAGGTCTGGTGCTCTCCCCCCCACAATTGCCTTCCCCTGCAGGCCTTGTCCCTTCCAACTGCCCTTCCTTGCTGGCCTGGTCGCCTCAACTGCTCTCCCCTATAGGCCTAGTCCCCCCAACTGTCCTCCCTTGCTGGCCTGGTTGCCCCAACTGCCCTCCCATGCAGGCCTGTTCCACCCCCACTGCCCTCCCATGCAGGCCGGGTTCCCCCCTTTCAAGTGCCCTCCCTGCTGGCCTGATCGCCCACAACTGCCCTCCCCTGCTGGCCAAGTTGTGGCAGCCATCTTGTGTCCACATAGGGATGGCCATCTTTGACCACATAGGGGAGGCATCCTGTGTGTTGGAGTGACTGTCTATTTGCATATTACCTCTTTATTATATAGGATAGCTTTCACTATATATTCAATGCATTGGGCTTTTATGTTTTCCTAATGACAAAGTTGATGAATACAAATTATAGAGAGCTTAAACAAAGAAAATTGCAAATCAATGAAAGAGAATATGTCTATATTTGCATGCTAGCAAATGAGAATTCAGCTTTTACAACAACATCAGTTATGATATATTCCAGCCTACAGCAAGGACATTATTTGAATAGCAGTTAATTTGAGCTGTTTGGGTAATAAGAATGTTTTCATAAAGAAAACATTGAACTCTTGCATTAGCATTCCCTGGTGCTTTCCTGCTTGGCATTGGTCATAGAATTTAAAAGAAAGAAGAATTTTATACACATTCAAGATCAGCTGCAAATAGAACTTAAGGTCAGAATAGTAAAGGATTAATGACCAATAATATTCGACTTGGCTTTTTTTTTTAGACATGATACATTTATTACAGAGAATTCTTTCCATCCTCATAATAGTGCAATGTGTTCTAGGAAGTTCTGCCAATGGCTTCATAGCGCTGGTGAACTGCATTGACTGGGTCAAGAAACACAAGATCTCCTGTGCTGATGGAATTCTCACTGCTCTGGCGGTCTCCAGAATTAGTTTGCTTGGGATAATAGTATTCAATTGGTATGGAACTGTGTTGCATCCATCCATCTATAGTTCAGAAGTAAAAACTATTGTTCATATTACCTGGGTAGTAAGCAACCATTTTAGTCTGTGGCTTGCTACTAGCCTCAGCATACTTTATTTGCTCAAGATAGCCAATTTCTCCAGCCTTTTATTTCTTCACCTAAAATGGAGAGCTAACAGAGTGGTTCTCATGATACTCTGGGGCACTTTGGTCTTCTTCATTGTTCATCTTGCAGTGATAAGCACAGATGCAAAAATGCAGATGAATGAATATAAAGGAAACATCACTTGGGAGAGCAAATTGAGGGACGTCGCACACCTTTCAAATGTGATCATATTCACGCTTGTAAACATCATACCCTTTACTATGTCTCTGACAGCTGTTCTGCTGTTAATCTTTTCCCTGTGGAAACATCTGAGAACGATGCCGCTCAGTGGTAAAGGATCCCAAGATCCCAGCACCGAGGTCCACATAAGAGCCATGCAAACTGTGATCTCCTTTCTCTTGCTGTTTGTCATTTTCTTCGTGGCACAAATCATCGCAGTTTGGAATTCGAGTACTCAGCAGAACAATTCACTTCACATGATTTGCAAGGTTCTTGGAACCCTTTATCCTTCAAGCCACTCATTTATCCTGATTTGGGGGAATAAGAAGCTGAGACAGGCCTTTCTGTCATTTCTGAGGCAGGTGAGGTGCTGGCTGAAGGAAAGGAAATAAATGGGGCACCTTGTGTCTTCTGTAAGAAAATAAACTGGTGAAGTTTGCAATGTTTTGTACTTCCTAATACATTTCTTAATGTGTATGGAATTAGGTAAGGTATACCTAGAAAAGTTTATCACAAAAATATATGTGTGTGCATGTTTATAAAAATACAAGAAAGATTAGAAGATTGGCATATTATATTTTTCAGTTAAGTAATCTAATTTTATAAAATGTTGTAAGAAAATGCTCAGAATTATAAATTTATGAACACTTCACATACATATTCTATGTTATCATCTTGCAAGCAAAGAATTTATGGTCTATATGTATGCGTTTTTAAGGACTGATAACTCATCTCAGGGGATTATTGCCATTTTCCATTGTAATTAGTACCATGCATATGTATCACAGTGAGTTTAATTTCTTTGTTTGAACCTCCAATCTTTGGGATGGCAAGGGTATTCAAGTCTAAATCACACTCTGAGGATACATGCTTGAAATAGATATTATTACATCATGAATTCTTACTTCCTGGCTAATAGATAACTATCAGAACTCTTGGGAAAAGATGCACGTAATGAAATTAAAGAGTGACAAACATATTTGGAATGTATTTCATATTCATGTACAATAAATAGTACTAAAGATTATTAGATTTAATACAATAGGTGAAAGCTTAGAAAATAAACAAGTTCTGCAATAGTAATAAAGAAGAAAGCAAAATAATCATGATGTTTTTACTGAAGCTATTGTTTTTGAATTGAGAAGACATTTTCTAATTCAAAAACATATCAATTTATTTAGTTTACATATTCACCATGTTTGGGCCTCTGAATTTGGAATCATCTGCTCCATCTTTCTATTTAAGCATTCCTTTTTAACTTCAGGGAAAATATTTAAATTTTACATATCTTAAATATATGCTCAAAATAATTGTAGTATATAATTATAGTACATAAGTCAATTTTCTTTCTGCACACATGTCTATGTAATAATGATAAAAAAGTTTTCAGATCTGTTTGTATTATAATCTTATGGAAAATGGTGAAATAGACAGTGTGTTGAAATATATTTGGTTTTGAGTTCTATCATAAGGAAGAAATGTATAACCTTGTTAAACAACTGGGGTGGTGGGGCTTGTCCTGGGAGGTGGGAGTGACTGGGGGGTGGTCAATCGGGGAAAAAGGAGACATATGTAATACTTTAAACAATAACATAAGAAAGAAAAAGAAAAAAAATTTTTAAAGAAAAATAAAGCATAACCTTATTAAACAAGTAAAATGATAGTATTATGATATTTTAACTATAATATCTGTACCTTAATGTATATATTTCATTCATTTGATTTATTCATTTGTTTCTTTATCACCTGTCTTCTCAGTAGAATATAAGAACTATAATTTGGGATGATGTCTTTCCTGTTTCCTGCTAAGTCTCCAGGACATAAAACCCAGCCCATGGGATAATTGGAGAAAATGATATTCAAAATAGTAAATAATTACATGAATAAGCCACATTAGTTCTGGAAAACCAATGAAATCAAAACCCATCACAAAATCCGTAGGTGGCATAGATTTCCTGGTTCTGTTTCTTCACCATTCCAGTGCCTCTTAACAAATATTTATTTAGACTGGGTGAATGAACAGTGGTCACCAATAGGCTCCAAAACATAAAGCGACTCAAACATAATCTAAATTCCCTATTGCTTTTTTAACAGTCCTGATGTGTTCAAGGAGTCTCCTCTATGCTTTTATCCAGGGACGAAGGCTGATCACAACTCTGCCATCTTAAACATGTGGCTTCCATGATTGCCTTCAATCATGGCCATTGCAGACATGAAAATTAAGTGCACCATTTATAGGCTCACACCCAAAGTATCTCCCACACATGCTCCCCATGCATCTTTCTTCCAGGTAGGAGCAGTGGGCAGTTCCAGGGCTCACCAGGCTCTCTACTCTCGAGGTGGACTCTGGGGGCCAGGACCAAGGCCACAACCACATGGGTTTCTATTTCCATTCTCTAGACATGTGGTCGGCAAACCGCGGCTCACGAGCCACATGCGGCTCTTTGGCCCCTTGAGTGTGGCTCTTCCACAAAATACCATGGCCTGGGAGAGTCTATTTTGAAGAAGCGGCGTTAGAAGAAAGATGCATGTGGAAGAAAGATGCATGGGGAGCATGTGTGGGAGATACTTTGGGTGTGAGCCTATAAATGGTTCACTTAATTTTCATTCACAAAACATCAATCCACATCATTCACATTGCCATACCATCTGAAAGGGAGTCTGAAAAACATCGTCACTCTATTGCCTAGAAAGGAGATTAAGAGATTTTGTTTAGGACATAGATATTGGAGGGCACTTAGAAACCTTAGAAGCTTTTCAGTTGAAAAGCCAATTAGATATTGTAAAATAAAGAAAGTTTCTCTGCTTAGAAGGGTGTCATATTTGTTCATGTCACTGATAATTTGACATGCCTTTAGATCAGTCTTGAATTTATTTCTGTATTTCTTCATAAATTCTAAATAATTCAAGTTCCTGCTAAATATTCCTGACTTCACCAAACTATAATTGATTTTGCATTGTAGCATTTGTAGCTGCCTTTTGTTTGTAACTTACTCTTTTTAAAAATATATATATTTTATTGATTTTTACAGGGAGGAAGGGAGAGGGATAGAGAGCTAGAAACGTCGATGAGAGAGAAAAATCGACCAGCTGCCTCCTGCACACCCCCTACTGGGGATGTGCCCGCAACCAAGGTACATGCCCTTGACCGGAATCGAACCTGGGACCTTCCAGTCCGCAGGCCGACGCTCTATCCACTGAGCCAAACCAGTTTCGGCTGTAACTTACTCTTGATAAAGTTTTAGGTGATATTGTTTTTTCAAATTAGACCTGATGTTGAGAATTATGTATCATAAGCCATGGAATAGATCTGTAATGTTCTTTCATTACAATGAATTCTGTCTCTTAGAAAAGTGGATAAAGTCACAACTTTCAGAGATCTCCCATTTAACTGCCTTCATCATCATCATCATCACCATCATCATCCTGTTACCTTATTTAATGATTTATATTTCAAATGTTTACACACATAATTTGGGCAATGTGTAATTTATTTCTTAATGCTCATTGTATCTAAATTATGTTAGTAATTAGCAAAGTTAAAATCAAGTGAAAAGCTTTAAAAATGGAATATTGTTTCATTTTAAATGTATTGCTTGAGCAAATTATTGATGGATGATCTTAAAATCATGGAATTAAGCTACTGAGACCCATTTCTATCATTAGAAATGACTCCTAAAAAATAACTCATGGAATAGGATTGTGTCACTTTGATTGATGTATTTATATTTTGGTTATTTGAATATACATATATATATATTTATGTCGATGAAATCTTTATTGTACTGAAGGCTATGTTACCGACCATAAACCACATAGGAGACCGTCTCTTCACACAGAATAATGATAATTTATCTCTTTTAGTAAACAACAAAAAGAAAAAAAACGATGCAAGTTTAAAATATGATGGCAACACACAAAAGTGGCCAATAGTTTTGGTTTTTGTTGGAGGAATACAATTTGTATAGTTTAACAAAGTCTGGCTTTGAATCTTCATTTCAAAAGCATACTTCTTTCCTGCCATACTGATGCCATCCCAGAGAGTAGAATCCACATCACCAACTTAAAAAGCATATGGCTCAATGAAGAAAGTAGTTACTGATTTACATAAAAAAATTAGGAAGTAAAATCATTATCATAGTATTTGAAATCACAAGAACTTTAAAAATTCAGGACTTTGAAATTTCCCTCTTCAGATATTAATGCTTTTAGTACATAGTCGCTAGTAAGACAGATGCATTCTATCATTCCAAATTGTACTTATAAATATGTTGATTGATATTGAAAAATAGATATTATGTCTTAGCACAAAATGGCAGCAATTACTTCTGGTAAATATTTTTGGTGAGATGCACTCTTTGGTGAGAAGCAAAATAACATTGAGAAGCCACCTTATTTTGTTTCTTTCCTACCTCCTGATATTCTTAGAATCTTCAAGTAATTTTCAGAGGAGAAACCACAAGACCAGAATGAATGAGTGAAGACCATCTATGTTTAGCCCATGGACCATCAGATCTGCTCTAGGCCAATTAGCTTGCATTGCTGCATCAGCTGTTACACATGCAACTTCCCTTAGAGATTCTTTTGCTCTAACAAGTGATGGCCAGAAATGATTTCTACCTGACAAGCTAGGTCAAGATCCATTTTTCTTCTCAGAAAGTTTTCTACTAGCCCAAATATTTGCTTTCTGTGGCTTGGCATTGGAGAGGAGTTGCTGAAGGTGGCTGCCCCTTCCTTGACTTTTTAAAACAAGTCTGAGCCCCCCGGTGTTTACTTAGACACGTCCTGGCTTAAAGGACACTACAGAGGCATATGTTTTCTCAAGGATGCTTGCTCTGCTGATTGTATCTAATAGTTAATTGTCCTACCTAATAAAATGGTAATATGTAAATTACCATCACTCCGCTACGCCCACGATTGGGCCAGCAGGAGGCACAGGGGGCGGGACTCAGGGTGGCCGGGGTAGCCGATTGGGCCAGCAGGCTGCTGGCGACGCGCGCTCAGCGTCTGCGCCATGGCTGTGCTGTGGCACAGAAGGAGCCTCTGGGGCAGCGAGCTCACGTCCCACCATGGACCATCAAAAGCGGGGGAGCTGGGTGCCTGTCTGCTCCGGCACCAGGCCTTTCGGAAGCCTCCGCCGCGCTGGAGGCTTCCAAAAGGCCTGATGCACGAGCAGACAGGCACCCAGCTCCCCCGCGATCAAAAGTGGAAGCGTGTAGGGGACCCTACACGTGCATGATTCAATCATGCACTGGGCCTCTAGTAGTTCAATAAAAGCCTAAGGAGGCAGGCAATCAAGGATGCTTAGTTTTAAAGCCAAATAGCCCCTTAGCCTTCTCTTTCACAAAAAATGTGTGTCAGAGTAATCTATTCATCCATCACTCAGGGTCTGCTGGACAGTTCCGGCAGCTTTTCCTGAAACTTGGAGAAACATTTTTTTCAATAGCTTAAAGTATCTTTGCTTTCATTAACACCAATGAATTCTAGTAATAAAGACATATCAAATTCAGGTGGAATCTGAAACACTGATTCTAAGGCTTTCTTAGATCTTCTTTTGCTTCAAGGGACTGGTTGTAGAAAAGTAGGTTGAGGTACTTCTATACCTCTTTCTTTATAAACTCATGCATTTGCTATTTTCCTCTTTCTTCTAGATTGGTTACTAATTTATACACTATGTCTTGTAACTGTCAGCCCAACCTTATGTTATAAAGAGGTTGTGTCTCATGAACTACTGTGTTGCATTTTGGACATCTGTTTCTATAGTAAAAATGTCTTACAATGCAGCTTTTACAACATGTATGAAGATATTCTGTATTGTAGTTGCATGGGTTTCTGTTAAGTAACCTCTGGAAATGGAACACAAGATGAATGGGGTCAGTTCAGGGATTAATCTGCTCTTAAGTGTTTGTCCTTGTCCTTTGACTAGAGGCCCGGTGCATGAAATTTGTACACGGAGAGGGGGGTGTCCCTCAGCCAAGCCTGCACTGTCTCCAATTTGGGACCCCTTGAGGGATGCCTGACTGCCCATTTATGCCTGATTCCTTTAAACAAGCAGTCGGACATCTCTCTCACAATCCAGGACAGCTGGCTCCCAATTGCTCACCTGCCTACCTGCCTGATTGCACCTAACTGCTTCTACCTGCCAGCCTGATTACCTTCTAACCACTCCCCTGCCAGCCTGATTGATGCCTAAGTGTTCCCCTGCTGGCCCGATTGCCCCTAACTTCCCTCCCCTGCCAGCCTGGTCAACCCTAAACGTCCTCCTCTGCTGGCTTGGTTGCCCGTAACTGTCCTCCCCTGCAGGCCTGGTCCCCCCTAACTCTCCTCCCCTGCAGGCCAGGTCCCTCCCAGTGCCCTTCCTTCCAGGCCTGGTTACTCCCAACTGCCCTCCCCTGCAGGCCTGGTCACCCCTAGCTGCCCTCCCCTGCCAGCCTGGTTGCCCCTAACTGTCCTCCCCTGCCAGCCTGGTCACCCCTAACTCTCCTCCCCTGCAGGCCTGGTCCCCCCCCAGTGCCCTCCCTTCCAGGCCTGGTTGCCCCCAACAGCCCTCCCCTGCAGGCCTGGTCACCCCAAACTGCTCTCCCCTGCTGGCACGATCACTCCTTACTGCTCTCCCCTGCAGGCCCGGTCACCCCAAACTGCTCTCCCCTAGAGGCCTGGACATCCCCAACTGTTCTCCTCTGCTGGCCCAGTCACCCCTAACTACCCTCCCCTGCTGGCCTGGACACCCCTAACTGCCCTCCCCTGCCAGCCTGGTTGCCCCAAACTGCCTTCCACTTCAGGTCTGGTACCCCAAACTGCCCTACCCTGCAGGCCTTGTCCCTTCCAACTGCCCTCCCCTGCAGACCTGTTACCCCAAACTTCCCTCCCCTGCAGGCCTGGTCCCCTGCAACTGCCCTCCCCTGCAGGTCTTTTCCCTCCCAACTGCTCTTCCATGCAGGCCTTGTTCCCCCCCTCCCCCACAACTGGTCTCCCTTGCAGGCCTGGTCCCTCCCAATTGCCCTCCCCTGCTCACCATCTTGTGTCCACATGGGGGTGGCCATCTTTGACCACATGGGGGCAGCCATCTTATGTGTTGGAGTGACAGTCAATTTGTATATTACCTCTTTATTATATAGGACCAGAGGCACGGTGCACAAAATTCGTGCACGGTGGATGGAGGGTGTCCCTTAGCCCAGCCTGCACCCTCTCCAATCTGGGACATCCCTCTCACAATCCAGGACTGCTGGCTCCCAACTGCTCACCTGCCTGCCTTCCTGACTGCCCCTAACAGCTTCTGCCTGCCAGCCTGATTACCCCCTAACCATTCCCCTGCCAGCCTGATTGATGCCTAACTGCTCCCCTGCCAGTTGTTTGCCCCTAACTGCCCTCGCTGCAGGCCTGGTCACCCCTTACTACCCTCCCCTGCAGGCTTGATCACCCCATCTGCCCTCCCTTGCAGGCCTGGTCCCTCCCAACTGCCCTCTCCTGCTGGCCTTCTTGTGGCAGCCATCTTGTGTCCACATGGGGGCAGTCATCTTTGACCACATGGGGGCAGACATGTTGTGTGTTGGGATGACAGTCAATTTGCATATTATTCTTTTATTAGATAGTATTCAATAGAGTAGAGGCCTGGTGCATGGGTGGGGGCCAACTGGTTTGCCTTGAAGGGTGTCCCAGATCAAGTTGGGGGTTTCCTTGGGGGGGGGTGGGGCAGCCTGGGCGAGGTTCCTGTGGTGGTTTGCAGGTTGGCCACTCGCCCCGGCGACCCAAGTGGAGGCCCTGGTATCTGGGATTTATTTATCTTCTATAATTTAAACTTTGTAGCCTGGTGCGGAGGCCTGGGCTGGCCAGGGCAGGTGGAAAGCTTGGCTTCCTCCATCTCTGGGGGCACATCAGGCCTCCTGCTCTCTCCAGCTCTGTGGCTGCCCCCATTTTTGTTGGGATTTATTTATCTTCTATCATTGAAACTTTGTAGCCTGCAATGGAGGCTTGGACCGGCAAGGGCAGGCGAAAAGCTTGGGTTCCTCCATTGCCGGCGAAACCCAAGCCTCCCTCCTGCTCTCTGTGGCCACAGCCATCTTGGTTGGGTTTATTTGCATATTCGCTCCTGATTGGTGGGCATGGCTTGTGGGTGTAGCAGAGGTACGGTCAATTTACATATTACCTCTTTATTATATAGGATAGCTTTCACTATATATTCAATGCATTGGGCTTTTATGTTTTCCTAATGACAAAGTTGATGAATACAAATTATGGAGAGCTTAAACAAAGAAAATTACAAATCAATGAAAGAGAATATGTCTATATTTGCATGCTAGCAAATGAGAATTCAGCTTTTACAACAACATCAGTTATGATATATTCCAGCCTACAGCAAGGACATTATTTGAATAGCAGTTAATTTGAGCTGTTTGGGTAATAACAATGTTTTCATAAAGAAAACATTGAACTCTTGCATTAGCATTCCCTGGTGCTTTCCTGCGTGGCATTGGCCATAGAATTTAAAAGAAAGAAGAATTTTATACACATTCAAGATCAGCTGCAAATAGAACTTAAGGTCAGAATAGTAAAGGATTAATGACCAATAATATTCGACTTGGCTTTTTTTTTTTTTTTTTAGACATGATACATTTATTACAGAGAATTCTTTCCATCCTCATAATAGTGCAATGTGTTCTAGGAAGTTTTGCCAATGGCTTCATAGCGCTGGTGAACTGCATTGACTGGGTCAAGAAACACAAGATCTCCTGTGCTGATGGAATTCTCACTGCTCTGGCGGTCTCCAGAATTAGTTTGCTTGGGATAATAGTATTCCATTGGTATGGAACTGTGTTGCATCCAGCCATCTATAGTTCAGAACTAAAAACTATTGTTCATATTACCTGGGTAGTAAGCAACCATTTTAGTCTGTGGCTTGCTACTAGCCTCAGCATACTTTATTTGCTCAAGATAGCCAATTTCTCCAGCCTTTTATTTCTTCACCTAAAATGGAGAGCTAACAGAGTGGTTCTCATGATACTCTGGGGCACTTTGGTCTTCTTCATTGTTCATCTTGCAGTGGTAAGCACAGATGCAAAAATGCAGATGAATGAATATAAAGGAAACATCACTTGGGAGAGCAAATTGAGGGACATCGCACACCTTTCAAATGTGATCATATTCACGCTTGCAAACGTCATACTCTTTACTATGTCTCTGACAGCTGTTCTGCTGTTAATCTTTTCCCTGTGGAAACATCTGAAGAGGATGCAGCTCAGTGGCAAAGGATCCCAAGATCCCAGCACCGAGGTCCACATAAGAGCCATGCAAATTGTGATCTCCTTTCTCTTGTTGTTTGTCATTTTCTTCTTCGCTCAAATCATCTTTTTGGAATTCAAGTACTCAGCAGAACAATTCACTTTAGATGCTTTGCAAAGTTCCTGGAATCCTGTATCCATCAAGCCACTCATTTATCCTGATTTGGGGGAATAAGAAGCTGAGACAGGCCTTTCTGTCATTTCTGAGGCA
This sequence comes from Eptesicus fuscus, assembly GCF_027574615.1. Classification (NCBI taxonomy): domain Eukaryota; kingdom Metazoa; phylum Chordata; class Mammalia; order Chiroptera; family Vespertilionidae; genus Eptesicus; species Eptesicus fuscus. The sequence continues at coordinate 84,683,422 of NC_072479.1, forward strand.
GGTGAGGTGCTGGCTGAAGGAAAGGAATGAGGCACTTGATTAATGAGGCACTTGATTCTTCTGCAAGAAAATAATCTGGCGAAGTTTGCAATGTTTTGTACTTCCTACTACATTTCTTAAAGTGTATGGAATTAGGTAAGGTATACCTAGAAAACTTGTATAGAAGTTTATCACAAAAATATATATAGGTGTGGATGTTTATAAAAAATACAAGAAAGATTATATGATTGCCATATTATATTTTTCAGGTAAGCAATCTAATTTTATAAAAGATTGTAAGAAATTACTCAGAATTATAAATTTATGAACACTTCATATTCTATGTTATCATCTTTCAAGCAAAGAACTTATGGTCTATATTTATGTGTTTTTAAGGACTGATAACTCATCTCAGGGGATTATTGACATTTTCCATTGTAATTAGTACCACACATATGTACCACAGTGAGTTTAAATCCAATCTTTGGGATAGTAAGGGTATTCAATTCTAAATCATACACTGAGGATACATGCTTGAAATAGATATTGTTACATCATGAATTCTTACTTCCTGGCTAATAGATAACAATCAGAACTCTTGGGAAAAGATGCACATAATGAAATTAAAGAGTGACAAACATATTTGGAAAGTATTTCATATTCATGTACAATAAATAGTACTAAAGATTATTAATGATAGAGCCAAATTACCGTGCTGCCCCTCCCTGTAGACTGCAAGAATGTAACAGTTGCACGTACCTGCTAATAGGAATGTAGAGAGATGGACTCAGTCCACTTTAGGCAAGCTGTCCAGTGTGCCCCTGTGTAACTGGACCCCTCACCCTACCCCTGACCAATCATGGGGGTCATAAACACTCTCCCTGCCCACTGCTTGAGACCCCCTTTAAAGCCTTTGTTCTGGCGAGAGAGGTCCTCTTTTTCCCCAGTGATTGCTGGAGATGAGAGCTCGTGCTAGCACGAATAAAGGTTCTCTTGCAGTTACAGCGGGTCTTGGCTCCTTCCTGGGGGGGGGGGGGGTGTTTGGGGATTCTGAACACTGGGCATTACAATTAGATTTAATACAGTAGGTGAAAGCTTAGAAAATAAACACGTTCTGCAATAGTCATAAAGAAGAAAGCAAAATAATCATGATTTTTTTATTGATGCTATTGTTTTTGAATTGAGAAGACATTTTCTAATTCAAAAACTTATATCAATTTATTTAGTTTACATATTCACCATGTTTGGGCCTCTGAAGTTGGAATCATCTGCTCCATTTTTCTATTTAAGAATTCCTTTAAACTTCAGAGAAAAATATTTAAATTTTACCTGTCTTAAACATGTGCTCAGAATAAGTGTAGTATATAATTATGGTACATAAGTCAATGATCTTTCTATACACATGAAAATTGATATCTATGATGTCTTTGTAATAATTATAAAGAAGTCTTCAGATCTGTTTGTATATAATCTTATGGAAAATGGTGAAATAGACAGTGTTTTGAAATATATTTGGTTTTGAGTTCTATCATAAGAAAGAAATGTAGAACCTTGTTAAAAAACAGGGGTGGGGGGGGGGTTTGTCCTGGGAGGTGGGAATGACTGGGGGGTGCTCAATAGGGGGAAAAGGAGACATATGTAATACTTTAAACAATTAAAATAGAATGAAAAAACAATTTTTAAAGAAGGAAAAGTATAACCTTGTCCAACAACTAAAATGTTAGTATTATGATATTTTAACAATAATATCTATACCTTAATGTATATATTTCATACATCTGATTTATTCATTTGTTTCTTTATTACCTGTCTGCTCAGTAGAATACAAGAACTATAATTTGGGATGATGTCTTTCCTGTTTCCTGCTAAGTCTCCAGGACATAAAACTCAGCCCATGGGATAGTTGGAGAAAATGATATTCTAATTATTAAATAATTATATGAATAAACCACATTAGATCTGGAAAACCAATGAAATCAAAACCCATCACAAAATCCGTAGGTGGCATAGATTTCCTGGTTCTGTTTCTTCACCATTCCAGTGCCTCTTAACAAATCTGTATGTGCTTGGTTCCAATTACTGCCTTAGACTGGGTGAATGAACAGTGGTCACCAATAGGGTCCAAAACATAAAGCGACTCAAACATAATCTAAATTCCCTATTGCTTTTTAAACAGTCCTGATGTGTTCAAGGAGTCTCCTCTATGCAGTTATCCAGGGGAGAAGACTGATCACAACTCTGCCATCACAGACATGTGGCTTCCATAATTGCCTTCAATCATGGCCATTGCAAACAGCAGGGCGAAGAAAGATGTCTGGGGAGCTTGTGTGGGAGATAATTTGGATGTGGGCCTATAAATGGTGCATTTAATTTTCATTCACAAAACATTGATCCACATCATTCACATTGCCATACCATCTGCAAGGGAGTCTGAAAAACATAGTCACTTTATTGCCCAGAAAGGAGACATTCTGTTTAGGGACATGGATATTGGAGGGCACTTAGAAATCTTAGAAGCTTTTCAGTTGAAAAGCCAATTAGATATTGTAAAACAAAAAAAGTTCCTCTGCTTAGAAGGGTGTCATATTTGTTCATGTCACTGATAATTTGACATGCCTTTACATCAGTCTTGAATTTATTTCTGTATTTCTTCATAAATTCTAAATAATTCAAGTTCCCACTAAATATTCCTGACATCACAAACCTAGAATTGATTTTGCATTGTAGCATTTGTAGCTGCCTTATGTATATTTCTGCTATACATTGCTTGTAACTTCTGATTTAACTTCTATACTATTTATCCATGATTATTTTTAGTTATTTGTTCTAGGACTTGAGTGTGCTCTTTCAACTAGAAATAATTGCAATAAGTTATTTATGTAAATTAAATTACATAAACAAAATAGTACATATGTACAAGGATCTTATTGATAAGTAGCAAATCTTAACTGACTTACATAAAAGCTTTCCCCCCAACAATTACTATTCAAAATTTAAAATATTTGCATTTAGTTGTATGTTCCAAGGAGATAAAAATACAAATTGGTGGAAAATAATCTCTCTCAGATTTGCATGTTTACATATTTTACTTTCTCCATTTAGTCAGTGGCACAAAGGAAAATTTGCAGCTGGTGTCAAGATAAGTGGACAACATTTATGTTTATACTAGAGGCCTGGTGCATGAAAATTCATGCCCTGGAGGGGGGTCCCTCAGCCCCACCTCCCCTCTCACAGCACTGGAATTACAATACAAATAAAATGAACTATTCTTTTGTGAAGATCTCTGTGAGAGGCGACCTGGTGATCAAGGGGAAGGCAACGTCCCATCACACCTCTGCTGATGCCACTTCCAGCAGCACAAGCCTCAGCCGGCCCTGGTAACCTGAACCTTGGGCGTCCTTGGGCGGCTGGACAGCCGCCATCTGAGGCTGGCCTGTGCCTCGGGCCGACCTGGGTGATAGGGTGCTGAGGGGACTGGGGGATTCTGGAGGCAGATGCACGTCATGGTTTAGGGGTCTGGGCGCTGCCATCTTGTGGCTGTGGGTGCTGCTATCTTTGAGGGAGAGACAGTCAATTAGCATATTCCCTCCTTATTGGCTGTGGGTGCCACCATATTTGCAATGGTGTGAGGGTCAATTAGCATATTCCTCTTTATTAGATAGGATAGTAGCTAACTGTAAGGAATACTACAGGTATTCCTGAAATGTGTGTGTCTTCACAGAACTGTTCAGTTTAGCACTGGAATTACAATACAAATAAAATGAACTATTCTTTTGTGAAGGTCTCTGGAATTATATCTCAAGGCAGAATTTTGGTTGTACTTTCTGGAATTATGATGAAAATGTTTATGGAAAGCATCGTAAATGGATGTCCATCTGCAACTGTTTCACAATAAAGCTTTCATTGAGGCACAACATTAGAAACATTCTTATACAGATGTCCAGTGAAATAAAGGTCTTCATTCTAGTTGTGGCAACAGGAATACTCATCTTAGGAGTGCTAGGAAATGGGTTCATCGGACTGGTGAACTGCATCGAATGGTTCAGGACTGGGAAAGTTTCCTCAGCTGATTTCATCCTCACCAGCTTGGCTCTGGCCAGAATCATTCAACTGTTGGTAATACTCTTGGATTCATTTATAATGGGACTATCTCCACATGTGTACGCTACTGGTAAACTGGCAAAAGTGGTTACTATTCTTTGGGCATTAACTAATCACTTAAGTACCTGGATTGCCACCTGCCTCAGCGTTTTCTACTTCCTTAAGATCGCCAATTTCTCCCACTCCTTTTTCACGTGGCTGAAGTGGAGAGTCAACAGGGTGCTTCTTCTGCTTTTCCTGGCGTCTTTCTTCCTACTGTCCCTTAACCTCTTAACGCACGATGCTATTAGTGAATTGTGGTTGAATTCCTACAGGGTACATGAAATAAATATGACTTTGTGGTTTGAAGAAAATGAAATGCTCTATCTTAAAAGTCTTCTTCTTCTCAGTTTGACCTATATTATCCCCTTTTTCCTGTCCCTGATCTCTTTGCTCCTTTTATTTCTGTCCTTGTTGAGACATATTAAGAATTTTCAGCTCAACCTGGCGGGCTCAGGGGACTCAAGCACAGAGGCCCATAGAAGGGCCATGAAAATGGTGACAATGTTCCTCCTCCTCTTCATCATTTACATTACTTCTCTTCTAACAGCGATTTGGATCTTCACTAAAGTACAGACAGATCAAGTCACGATGGTTGTCATAGTGATTTCAGCTGCCTTTCCCTCAGGCCACTCTTTTATTATAATTTTTGGAAACAGCAAGCTAAGACAGATTGCCTTGAGGCCACTGTGGCACTTAAATTCTCTGAGAAAAGCAAAACCTTTGCCTTTATAGACAGAATTTGAAATAACCTTGTGCATCCTAAACCTTAATAGAAAACTTCCAACATTTCTTTATATCAGGGTTTGTTATACAGCACTAAAATTTCCGTACAACATGCCTTTAAGTAATTATATTTTCTTAAAGTGATATGATATAATATTTGACTAAAGGACATGTCTTCAGTTTTTGGTCACAGTAGAGTATTTGAGACCTGAACAAGTATGGTTATAAAAGTCTATAATGAAATATTGATAAATGTATAAACAATATACAATGCAATATGAGTAAATGTATATAGAATCACAGTCACCAAAAGTGAAAAAGTAACACAAATTTTTCTAACTAAAGATAAGTTTGAAAGTAGAATTGAAAAAGAATTGTAAAGGTTAAGTGTAATAATATGTTATATAAACATAAAAGTGTTAATATTAGTGTGATGTTTCTACTGTTGGAAAGGATCTGAAATAATAGGAATTTTCATACTGTATCTCTTGGATTATGCACTAGTAAAACAACTCTGTTCAAGACTATGGCATTATGCATTTAATGTGAAGATGTGTATCCTAAGCCCCTTAATTGTACTTCTCCTTTTTATACTAAAGAATTTTTCGTACATGTGTAACAGAATAAATATGCAAAAATGTGCATGTTACTACTGTTCTTAATAGCTGAAATTGAAGAGTCATGTAACTGCTCAAATTGAGGAATCATATAAATGCCCATTAGTTATAAAATGGACAAATAAATCACGGAAATAGAATACAACACAAATAGAATACAGCACAAAAATGAAAATGAACAAATTTGACCTAAAATTTTCTTAGTTCTTTGATGGAGTAAAAAAGACAGAGACATAGAAAGGTAAATTTGTAAAAGCAAAATACGTATTTAGTGTAGTGTTTGGGTATGTTTGTACATATTTAGTGCAACTTCTGTTATAAAATGATTCATATTAATGACAATAGCTGGGCATGTAATAAGAAGAGATGTTTGCTTGGTAGTAATGCTATTAAAATATGAAATAAAGTTTTTATCTGTATTTTTATATTTAATATTTTATATTAAATATTTTATATATTTTTATATATGCATTCCATATGACAATTCTATACCAGCAAAGTTCTTTTTGTTTGATTCACAGTGCCTTAATTTTATAATGTGGTAAAAAATAGAAAATATATTAACAGAAATATTTTGTTTGTAGCTACTTTTGATAAAGTTTTAGGTGGTGTTCTTCTTTCAAGTTAGACCTGATGCTGATAATTATGTATCATAAGCCATGGAAGATATCCGTAATGTTCTTTCATTACAGTGAATTCTGACTCTTAGAAAACTGGATAAAGTCACAACTTTCAGAGATCTCCCATTTAACTGCCTTCTTCATCATCATCATCACCATCATCATCCTATTACCTTATTTAATAATTTATATTTCAAATGTTTCCACACATAATTTGGGCAATGTGTAAATTATTTCTTAATGCTCATTGTATCTAAATTATGTTAGTAATTAGCAAAGTTAACATCAAGTGAATAGCTTTAGAAATGGAATGTTCTTTCATTTTAAATGCATTGCTTGAGCAAATTATTCTTTTTTAAATTGATCTTATAATCATGGAATTAAGGTAGTGAGACCCATTTCTATTATTAGAAATAAAGTAAATGCAAAATGACTCCTAAAAAATAACTCATAGAATAGGATTGTGTCACTTTGATTGATGTATTTATATTTTGGTTATTTGAATATATATATATAATATATATATATATACTATAATATATAATGTCAATGAAGTCTTTATTGTACTGAATGCTTATAGTACTGACCATAAACCATATAGGAGACAGTCTCTTCACACAGAATAATAATAATTTATCTCTTTTAGAAGTAAACAACAAAAAACAAAAAAAGGATGCAAGTTTAAAATATGATGGCAGCACACAAAAGTGGCTGATAGTTTTGGTCTTTCTCAGAGGGGTACAGTCTGTATAGTTTAACAAAGTCTGCCTTTGGATCTTCATTTCAAAAGCATATTTCTTTCCTGTCTTAGAACATAGATTTATGTGAATAGGTGGTTAAGTTTTTCTTAAAGTTTCCTTTTCAAGGCCTGTATGAAGTAGTGAGGTAACTCAGCTGTGAATCCAGCAAGCAGAACTGATAAGCATGGTCATACTGACCCATCAGGAGTCAAAGCATCATCTCATCAACATCATCTCATCGCCTGATAATAGTTGATGTCTACAGACCCCAGGCCTGCACCTAGCTCCATTCCTCACTCTAGTCCCTTCTACTTTATAATCCTGTCCCCTACACCTTGCTAGAAGGCAAGATTTAATACTTGTTAAGTACCCTGTCTTCTTAATTAGACTAACCATTGCTGTCATTATCATTCTCTTTGTTTTGTTATAGTCTACAAAATCGGGAATTGAGCAGTAAACTCGATTTGCAGACCCCGCCATTTCAAAGAAGAAAGTTCACCACCTTCCTCTGTCTTTTGCAGCCAGGAAAACAAAAAGGGGAAAGATGTGGGGAGGCATGGGATGGGAGTTGGCTGAAGGTGCCTGCCCCTGCCTTGACTTTCTAAACAAGTCTGAGCCCCCAGGCGTTTACTTAGACACATCCTTGCATAAAGGACACTACAGATGCATGAGTTTTCTCAAGAATGCTTACCCTGCTGATTGTATTTAGAGGTTAATTTTAGTTCAAGCATTTGTTGCAATGAATGTCTAAGGAGGCAGGCAATCTAAGATGCTTAGTTCCTAAAGCCAAATAGCCCCTTAGCCTTTTCTTTCACAAGAATGTGTGTCAGAGTAATCTATTTATCCATTAATCAGGGTCTGCTGGTCAGTCCCGGCAGCTTTTCCTGAAACCTGGAGAATCCTTTTTCCCAATCGCTAAATGTATCCTGTGCCTTCATTAGCACCAATGAATTCTAACAATAAAGACATACGAAGTTCAGGTGGAATCTGAAACACTGATTCTAAGGCTTTCTTAGATCTTCTTTTGCTTGCAGGGACTGATTGTAGAAAAGTAGGTTGAGATACTTCTATACCTCTTTCTTTATAAACTCATGCATTTGCTTTTTTCCTCTTTCTTCTAGATTGATTACTAATTTGTCCACTATGTCTTGTAACTGTCAGCCCAACCTTAGGTTATAAAGGGGTTGTGTCTCATGAACTAGTGTTTTGCATTTTGGACATCTGTTGCTATAGTAAAAATGTCTTACAATGCAGCTTTTACAACATGTATGAAGATATTCTGTAATTGTATTTGCATCCGTTAAGTTGTAACCTTTGCAAATGGAACACAAGATGAATGGGGTCAGCTCAGAGGGATTAATCTGCTCTTATGTGCTCTTTCTTATCCTTTGATTCTGGCCCATATCCCTCCAGCATCAGCGAGAAGTGGCTCATCTCTTCCTCTTTCTCTTTTTTTCTCCAGCTCCTCATCCTCTTCCAACTTCTCCTCCTTCTCCTGGAAGGGGACCCTCAAGTGGCCCAAGTTGTGCTTGACTCCACCTCAGGGGGCCAAGAGCATGAGTAGCCAGGAGCTCTTGCCTCTGACAAAGGTGGTGGACCCTCCTCATGCCCTGTGGGCACCAGGGTGAGGGCAGAAGAGAAAATGAGTTGTGTGTGTGTGTGTTATGTGGGGCAGGCGGGGAGGGCGGGGCCGCGGAGGTGGGCAGGGAGAAGCATGGCTGTGGCTCCCTCCTCCTTGGCAGTGGTTGTGTTCTTGAATATATTTTGAGATAAAATTCTGCTCCTTAACTTTCCCTATAATGAAAGCCTGTGGTAATGGCACAGCAATAGACAGGCTGCCATCAAGGAAAACCTCATGAGACATTCATGACCGGTTTCTATCAAATTACAGGAGTGTGACTAGTTCATAAATATATCTATTTTGTGACCACAGTTTGGGAAGATACAGGTGTGGATACATTTCCTTATTATCACTAATAAAAATGAAAATGCTTTCTTGAAGTGTTTGTTGTTATGTGTTTTATTTAGTTTCCCCATAGAAGCTGATTTATAGAAGACAAACCAAAGATTGTTTCCAATATGAATTGTAGGACACCTAAGGGCATGGTGTTCAATTTCCCCTTGGGAGCCAAGATCAATTACCCCAGCCAGCACAGTCTCTCCCTTCTTTCCTGTTGATTCAGAGGCCTAAGGAGTACAAAATGGCTAGATGGCAGTCTTATTTCCAGTTTGATAAAATCATTGTTGTATCTCCTGGTAGAACAGTTCCTCACTTTGTCCAATGACCTCCAGGCCAGCAGAACATAGGTCATAGGAACAGGAAACACATTTTGTCACTGTGTTACTAGGAGCAATAGTGAGTGGTGACACGTTTTCACCCCTTTATTCCTGCACTTGTGAATCCTGGTTCCTGGAGAGACAGCACTCTTTATTGCATGCAGACTCCAAGGGCACGTACCAAGGTTTCAGGCTGGTACCTCGGTTGCAGGCTCATTCCCTGGCCTTGCTTGGGTCTGGGAGCATGTAGGAGGCAACCAATTGATGTGTCCCTCTCAAATCGATGCTTCTCGATCTCTGTCTCCTTTCTATCCTTCCACACTTTCTAAAAATCAATGAAAGATATCTTCAGAAAAGATTAACATCAACAACAATGACAAAAACAAGGAAATAAAAAACTAATGTTAATTTATTTATATTATCCTAAACTATGTTGGCATCTCTGAACTGATAATCATCTTCTCTACCTTGCTACCTAAACATTCCCTTTAAATTTCAGAGAAAAGGAGTAAAAATTTTCGTATCTTAAATATATGCTCACAATAAGTGTAGTATATAATTGTTGTACATAAGTCAATGACCTTTATGCACACATGAAAACTGATATCTATTAGAGCATTGGTCTGCGGACTCAAGGGTCCCAGGTTCCATTCCAGTCAAGGACATGTACCTTGGTTGCGTGCAAATACCCAGTAGGGAGTGTGTAGGAGGCAGCTGATCGATGTTTCTCTCTCATTGGTGTTTCTAACTCTCTATCCCTCTCCCTTCTTCTCTGTATAAAAATCAATAAAATATATTTAAAAAATTGATATCTATCATGTCTATGTAATAATTATTAATAATGTCTTCAAGATCTGTTTTTATTATAATCTTGTGCAAAATGATGAATCTTAAAATGAGATGACATAACTTTGGTAGCAAGTCTTATTATAATAATGAAATGTATAACCTTATTTAACAACTAAAAGTTTCGTATTACGAAATCTTCACATTATTATGTAAAACTTAATGTATATCTTTCATAGATCTTATTTATTCATTTGTTTTGTATTGCCTGTCTGCCCCAGTAGAATATAAAAATTATAATGTGGGATGTCTTCCCCGTTTCTTGCTAAGGCCCCAGGACATAAAACCCAGCCCATGGGATAGTTGGAGAAAATGATATTTTAAATATTAAATAAATACATGAATAAACCACATTAGATCTGAAAAACCAATGAAATCAAAACCCATCACAAGATCAGTAGATGGCATAGATTTCCTGGTTCTGTTTCTTCATGACTCAAGTGCCTCTTAACAAATCTTCATGTTTTTGGTTCCAATTACTGCCTTAGACTGGGTGAATGAACAGCGGTCACCAATAGGCTCCAAAACGTAAAGTGACTCATACATGATCTAAATTTCCTATTGCTTTTTAAACAGTCCTGATGTGTCTGAGGAGCCTCCTCTATGCTGTTATCCAGTGAAGAAGGCTGATTACAAGTACGCCACCTTAAACATGTGGCCTCCAAGATTGCCTTGGAATCATGGCCATTCCAGACAGCAGGCAGAAGGTAGATACATGCGGGAGCATGTATCTGAGATCTTTTGGGGGTGGGCCTGTAAATGGTGCTCTGGTGACTTAATTCTCACTCACAAAACATTGATCAACATTATTCACTTTGCCACACCATATGTAAACGAGTCTGAAAAATATAGTCACTCTATTGTCCAGAAAGATGAAGACATTTCATTTAGGACATGGATATTGGAGGGCACTTAGAAACCTTTCAATTGGAAAGCCAATAACATTTTGTAAGACAAAAAGAGGTTTCTCTGTTTAGAAGGGCGTCATACTTGTTCATGTCACTGATAATTTCACATGCCTTTACAGCAGTCTTTTCTTTGTTTCTGTATTTCTTCATAAATTCTAAATTATTCAAATTCCCACTAAATATTCCTGTCTTCATAAAAGTATAATTGATTTTGCATTGTAACGTTTGTAGCTGCCTTGTGTATATTCCTGGTATACATTGCTGATAAGTTCTGATTTAGCTTCTATAATATTTCTCCATGATTATTTTTAGTTATTTGTTCTAGGACTTGCGTGTGGTCTTTGAATTAGAAATAAGTGTAATAAATTATTTCTATAAATTAAATTGCATCAACAAAAATACTTGATATGTACAAGAATTTTATTGATAAGTAACAAATAATAGAATTTTATAAAGATTTCCTCACTAGCAATTACTATTCAAAATTTACAATATTTGCATTTATATGTATGTTCCAAGGAGATAGAAATATACATTTGTGTAAAATAATCTCTCTCAGATTTGCATGTTTACTTTACATCACCATTGAGTCAGGCGCAAAAGAAAATTTGCAGCTGGTATCAAGATAAGTGGACATCATTTGCGTTTATATGGTAGCTGACTATAAGGAATACTGTAAGTATTCATGAAATGTGTGTGTCTTAACAGAACTGTTCAGTTTAGCACTGGAATTACAATACAAATAGAATGTACTATTCTTTCGTGAAGGTCTCTGGAACTATATCTCAAGGCAGAATTTTGGTTGTACTTTCTGGAATTATGATGAAAATATTTATGGAAAGCATCATAAATGGATGTCCATCTGCAACTGTTTCACTATAAAGCTTTCATTGAGGCACAACATTAGAAACATTCTTATACAGATGTCCAGTGAAATGAAGGTCTTCATTCTAGTTGTGGCAACAGGAATACTCATCTTAGGAGTGCTAGGAAATGGGTTCATCGGACTGGTGAACTGCATCGAATGGTTCAGGACTGGGAAAGTTTCCTCAGCTGATTTCATCCTCACCAGCTTGGCTCTGGCCAGAATCATTCAACTGTTGGTAATACTCTTGGATTCATTTATAATGGGGCTAGCTCCACATGTGTACGCTACTGGTAAACTAGCAAAGGTGGTTACTATTCTTTGGGCACTAACTAATCACTTAAGTACCTGGATTGCCACCTGCCTCAGCGTTTTCTACTTCCTTAAGATCGCCAATTTCTCCCACTCCTTTTTCACGTGGCTGAAGTGGAGAGTCAACAGGGTGCTTCTTCTGCTTTTCCTGGCGTCTTTCTTCCTACTGTCCCTTAACCTCTTAACGCATGATGCTATTACTGAATTCTGGACGAATTCCTACAGGGTACATGAAATAAATATGACTTTGCGGTTTGAAGAAAATGAAATGCTCTATCTTAAAAGTCTTCTTCTTCTCAGTTTGACCTATATTATCCCCTTTTTCCTGTCCCTGATCTCTTTGCTCCTTTTATTTCTGTCCTTGGTGAGACACACCAAGAATTTTCAGCTCAACCTGGCGGGCTCAGGGGACTCAAGCACAGAGGCCCACAGAAGGGCCATGAAAATGGTGACAATGTTCCTCCTCCTCTTCATCATTTACATTATTTCTATTCTAACAGCAATTTGGATCTTCACTAAAGTACAGACCTATCAAGTCATGATGCTTGTCATAGTGATTTCAACTGCCTTTCCCTCAGGCCACTCTTTTATTATAATTTTGGGAAACAGCAAGCTAAGACAGATTGCCTTGAGGCCACTGTGGCACTTAAATTCTCTGAGAAAAGCAAAACCTTTGCCTTTATAGACAGAATTTGAAATAACCTTGTGCATCCTATTGGAAAATATATTAATAGAAAACCTTCAGCATTTCTTTATATCAGGGTTTGTTAAAGAGCACTAAAGTTTCCCTACAACATGCCTTTAGTAATTATATTTTCTTAAAGTGATAAGACATAAAATTTGACTAAAGGGCATATCTCCACTGTATTAACAGTTTCTGGTAACAGTAGAGTATTTGAGACCTGGAGGAGTATGGTTATAAAAGTCTATAATGAAATATTGATAAATGTATAAACAATATACAATGTAATATGAATAAGTGTATATAGAATTACAGTTACTGAAAACGAAAAAGTAACACAAATTTTTCTAACTAAAGATAAGTTTGAAAGCAGAATCAAAAAAGAATTGTAAAGGTTAAGTGCAGTAATATGTTATATAAATATGAAAGTGTTAATATTAGTGTGATGCTTCTAATGTTGGAAAGGATATGAAATAATAGGAATTTTCATACCATATTTATTTGATTATGCATTGATAAAACAACTTTGTTCAAGAGTATGGCATTATGCATTCAATGTGAACATGCATATCCTAGGACCCATTAATTGTACTCCTCCTTGTTATACTAGAGAATTTTTCATACATGTGTGACAGAATATACATGCAAAAATGTGCACGTTACTACTGTTCTTAATAGCTGAAATTAAGGAGTCATGTAATTGCTCAAATTGAGAAATCATATAAATGCCCATTGGTTATAAAATGGACAAATAAATCATGGCATACGGACACAATAGAAAATGAAAAAATTAGAACTATAAATTTCTTAGTTCCTTGATGGAGAAAAAAGACAGAGACATAGAAAGGCAAATTTGTAAAAGCAAAATACATATTTAGTGTAGTGCAACTTCTGTAATAAAATGATTCAGATTAATGACAATAGCTGGGCAAGTAATAAGCAGAGAAGAGAAGTTTGCTTGCTAATGATGCTATTAAATATTAAATAAAGTTTATATACTGTATTTTTATATAGAGGTTATATGTATTCCATATGACAATTCTATACCAGCAAAGTTCTTTTTGTTTGATTCACAGTGCCTTAATTTTATAATGCAGTAAAAAATAGCAAATATATTATCAGAAATATTTTGTTTGTAACTTACTCTTGATAAAATTTTAGGTGATATTGTTCTTTCAAATTAGACCTGATGTTGAGAATTATGTATCATAAGCCATGGAATATATCTCTAATGTTCTTTCATTACACTGAATTCTGTCTCTTAGAAAAGTGGATAAAGTCACAATGTTCAGAGATCTCCCATTTAACTGCCTTCATCATCATCATCATCACCATCATCATCCTGTTACCTCATTTAATGATTTATATTTCAAATGTTTACACACATAATTTGGGCAATGTGTGAATTATTTCTTAATGATTATTGTATCTAAATTATGTGGGTAATTAGCAAAGTTAACATCAAGTGAAAAGCTTTATAAATGGAATGTTCTTTCATTTTAAATGTATTGCTTGAGCAAATTATTCATGGATGACCTTAAAATCATGGAAATAAGCTACTGAGACCCATTTGTAACATTCAAAATAAAGTAAATGCAAAATGACTCCTAAAAAATAATTCATGGAATAGGATTGTGTCTCTTTGACTGATGTATTTATATTTTGGTTATTTGAATATACATATATATATATTTTTATGTTGATGAAGTCTTTATTGTACTGAAGGCTATGTTACCGACCATAAACCACATAGGAGACAGTCTCTTCACACAGAATAATGATAATTTATCTCTTTTAGAAGTTAACAATAAAAAAAACAAAAAAAAAAAAAATGATGCAAGTTTAAAAAATGTTGGCAACACACAAACGTGGCTGATAGTTTTGGTCTTTCTCAGAGGGATACAATTTGTATAGTTTAACAAAGTCTGGCTTTGAATCTTCATTTCAAAAGCATACTTCTTTCCTGCCTTACTGATACCATCCAGAAAGTAGAACCAACACCACCAACTTAAAAAGGATATGGCTCAATGAAGAAAGTAGTTACTGATTTACATCAAAAATTAGGAAACAAAATCATTATCAAAGTATTTGAAATCACAAGAACTTTAAAAATTCAGGACTTTGAAATTTCCCTCCTGAGATATTGATGCTTTTAGTACATAGTCGCTAGTAAGACAGATGCATTCTATCATTCCAAGCTGTACTTATAAATATGTTGCTTGGTATTGAAAAATAGATATTATGTCTTAGCACAAAATGGCAGCAATTACTTCTGGTAAATATTTTTGGTGAGATGCACTCTTTGGTGAGAAGCAAAATAGCATTGAGAAGCCACCATATTTTGCTTCTTTCTTACCTCCTGATACTCTCAGAATCTTTAAGTAATTTTCAGAGGAGAAACCACAAGACCAGAATGAATGAGTGAAGACCATCTATGTTTAGCCCATGGACCATCAGATCTGCTCTAGGCCAATCAGCTTGCATTGCTGTATCACCTGTTGCACGTGGAATTTCCCTTAGAGTTTCTATCGCTCTAACAAGTGATGGCCAGAAATGATTTCTACCTGACATGCTAGGTCAAGATCCATTTTTCTTCTCAGAAAGTTTTCTACTAGCCCAAATAGTTGATTTCTGTGGCTTGGCATTGGACAGGAGTTGCTGAAGGTGCCTACCCCTGCCTTGACTTTTTCAAACAAGTCTGAGCCGCCAGGTTTTTACTTAGACACGTCCTGGCTTAAAGGACACTACAGATGCATGTGTTTTCTCAAGGATGCTTTCCCTGCTGATTGTATCTAGAGTTTAATTGTAGTTCACGCTGTCGTTATAATAAAAGCCTAAGGAGGCAGGCAATCGAGGATGCTTAGTTCCTAAAGCCAAATAGCCCCTTAGCTTTCTCTTTCACAAAAAACGTGTGTCAGAGTAATCTATTCACCCATCAACCAGGGTCTGCTGGTCAGTTCCGGCAGCTTTTCCTGGAACTTGGAGAAACATTTTTTTTCATTAGCTTAAAATATCCTGTGTCTTCATTAGCACCAATGAATTCTAGTAATAAAAACATATTAAGTTCAGGTGGAATCTGAAACACTGATTCTAAGGCTTTCTTAGACCTTCTTTTGCTTCAAGGGACTGGTTGTAGAAAAGTAGGTTGAGGTACTTCTATACCTCTTTCATTATAAATTCATGCATTTGTTTTTTTCCTCTTTCTTCTAGATTGATTACTAATTTGTCCACTATGTCTTGTAACTGTCAGCCCAACCTTATGTTATAAAGAGGTTGTGTCTGATGAACTACTGTGTTGCATTTTGAACATCTGTTGCTATAATAAAAATGTCTTACAATGCAGCTTTTACAACATGAATGAAGATATTCTGTAATTGTAGTTGCATGAGTTTCTGTTAAATAATCTTTGGAAATGGAACACAAGATGAATGGGGTCAGCTCAGAGGGATTATTCTGCTTTTAAGTGTCCCTCAGCCCAGCCTGCACTGTCTCCAATCTGGGACCCCTTGGTGGATGCTCAACTGCCCGTTTAGGCCCGATCCCACTAAATGGGCAGTCGGGCATCTCTCTCACAATCCAGGACTGCTGGCTCCCCACCTCTCGCCTGCCTGTCTGCCTGATTGCCCCTAACTGCTTCTGCCTGTCCACCTGATCACCCCCTAACAACTCCCTTGCCAGCTTGATCGATACCTAACTGCTGCCCTGCCGGCCTGATTGCCCCTAATTGCCCTCCCCTTCCAGCCTGGTCACCCCTAACTGCTCTCCCCTATAGGCCTGGTCCCCCCCAAGTGCCCTCCCTTACAGGCCTGGTCCCTCCCAAGTGCCCTCTTGTGCAGGCCTGGTCCCCCCCAACTACCCTCCCCTGCAGGCCTTGTCCCTCCCAACTGTTCTCCACTGCAGGCCTGGTCTCCCCCAACTGCCCTCCCCTGCCAGCCTGGTTGCCCCTAAATGTCCTCCCCTGCAGGCCTGGTCCTCCCCAACTGCCCTCCCCTGCAGGCCTGGTCCCCCCAACTACCCTCCCTGGTCACTTAAACTGCTCTCCTCTGCAGGCCCATTCACCCATAACTGCCCCCCCTGCTGGCTGGGTCACTCCTAACTGTCCTCCCCTGAAGGCCTGGTCACCCCCAACTGCCCTCCTCTGTAGGCCTGGTTCCTTCCAACTTCCTTCCCTTGCTGGCCTGGTCACCCCAACTGCTCTCCCCTACAGCCCTGGTCGTCCTGTCCTCCTTTGTTGGCCTGGTTGCCCCAAATGCTCTCCCCTGTAGGCCTGATCCACCCCAACATCCCTCCCCTGCAGGCCTGGTTCCCCCCTTCCAAGTGCCCTCCCCTGCTGGCCTGATCACCCACAACTGCCCTCCCCTACTGGCCACCTTGTGGTGGCCATCTTGTGTCCACATGGGGTGGCCATCTTTGACCACATGAGGGCAGCCATCTTATGTGTTGGAGTGATGGTCAATTTGCATATCACATCTTTATTATATAAAACTAGAGACCAGTGCATGAAATTCATGCATGGTTATGGGGGTGTCCACCAGCCCAGCCTGCACCCTCTTTAATCTGGGACATCCCACTCACAATCCAGGACTGCTGGCTCCCAACTGCTCTCCTGCCTGCCTTCCTGATTGCCCCTAACCACTTCTGCCTGCCAGCCTGATTACCCCCTAACCACTCCCCTGCCAGCCTGATTCATTCCTAACTGCTCCCCTGCCAGCCTGTTTGCCCCTAACTGCCCTCCCCTCCAGGCCTGGTCACCCCTATCTGCCCTCCCCTGCAGGCCTGGTCCCCCCCGCAACTGCTTTCCCCTGCAGGCCCGGTCGCCCCCAACTTCCTTCCTCTGCCAGCCTGGTCACCCCTAACTGCCCTCCCCTGCTGGCCTGATCACCCACAACTGCCCTCCCTTGCAGGCCTAGACCCTCCCAACTGCCCTCCCCTGCTGGCCATCTTGTTGTGGCCATCTTGTGTCCACATGGGGGCAATCATCTTTGACGACATGGGGGCAACCATCTTGTGTGTTGGAGTGATGGTCAATTTGCATATTATTCTTTTATTAGATAGGATTAGATAGGATAGAGGCCTGGTGCATGGGTGTGGGCCAGATGGTTTGCCCTGAAGGGTGTCCCGGATCAGGGTGGGGGTCCCCTTAGGGTGTTGGGTGGTCTGGGCGAGGAGCCTGTGGTGGTTTGCAGGATGGCCATGCCCCCCCGGCGACCCAAGAGGAGGCCCTGGTATCTGGGATTTATTTATCTTTGATAATTGAAACTTTGTAGCCTTGAGTGGAGCCAAGCCTCCTGCTTGCTCTGTGGCTGCAGCCATTTTTGTTGGGATTTATTTATCTTCTATAATTGAAACTTCATATCCTGGAGTGGAGGCCTGGTCCAGCCAGGGCAGACGGAAAGCTTGGCTTCCTCCATCTCTGGGGGCAACTCAAGCCTCCTGCTCTCTCCAGCTCTGTGGCTGCCCCCATTTTTGTTGGGATTTATTTATCTTCTATCATTGAAACTTTGTAGCCTGGAGTGGAGGCCTGGACCAGCAAGGCAGGAGGAAAGCTTGACTTCCTCCATTGCTGGGAAAACCCAAGCCTCCCTCCTGCTCTCTGTGGCTGCAGCCATCTTGGTTGGGTTTAATTGCATATTTGCTCCAATTGGCTGGTGGGCGTGGCTTGTGGGCATGGCTTGTGGGTGTAGAGGAGGTACGGTCAATTTGCATATTACGCTTTTATTAGATAGGATAATTTTCACTGTATATTCAATGTACTGGGCTTTTATGTTTTCCTAATGACAAAGTTGATGAATACAAATTATAGAGAGCTTAAACAAAGAAAATTGCAAATCAATGAAAGAGAATATGTCTATATTTGCATGCTAGCAAATGAGAATTCAGCTTTTACAACAACATCAGTTATGATATATTCCAGCCTACAGCAAGGACATTATTTGAATAGGAGTTAATTTGAGCTGTTAGGGTAATAAGAATGTTTTCATAAAGAAAACATTGAACTCTTGAATAAGCATTCCCTGGTGCTTTCCTGCTTGGCATTGGTCATAGAATTTAAAAGAAAGAAGAATTTTATACACAATCAAGATCAGCTGCAAATGGAACTTAAGGTCAGAATAGTAAAGGATTCACGACCAATAATATTCGACTTGACTTTTTTTTTTTTTAGACATGATAAATTTATTACAGAGCATTCTTTCCATCCTCATAATAGTGCAATGTGTTCTAGGAAGTTCTGCCAATGGCTTCATAGCGCTGGTGAACTGCATTGACTGGGTCAAGAAACACAAGATCTCCTGTGCTGATGGAATTCTCACTGCTCTGGCGGTCTCCAGAATTAGTTTGCTCTGGATAATAGTATTCAATTGGTATGGAACTGTGTTGCATCCAGCGATCTATAGTTCAGAAGTAAAAACTATTGTTCATATTATCTGGATGGTAAGCATCGATTTTAGTCTCTGGCTTGCTACTAGCCTCAGCATACTTTATTTGCTCAAGATAGCCAATTTCTCCAGCCTTTTATTTCTTCACCTAAAATGGAGAGCTAACAGAGTGGTTCTCATGATACTCTGGGGCACTTTGGTCTTCTTCATTGTTCATCTTGCAGTGATAAGCACAGATGCAAAAATGCAGATGAATGAATATAAAGGAAACATCACTTGGGAGAGCAAATTGAGGAACATCGCACACCTTTCAAAAGTGATCTTATTCATACTTGCAAACCTCATACCCTTTACTATGTCCCTGACAGCTGTTCTGCTGTTAATCTTTTCCCTGTGGAAACATCTGAAGAGGATGCAGCTCAGTGGCAAAGGATCCCAAGATCCCAGCACCGAGGTCCACATAAGAGCCCTGCAAACTGTGATCTCCTTTCTCTTGCTGTTTGTCATTTTCTTCGTGGCACAAATCATCGCAGTTTGGAATTCGAGTACTCAGCAGAACAATTCACTTCGGATGCTTTGCAAGGTTCTTGGAACCCTTTATCCTTCAAGCCACTCATTTATCCTGATTTGGGGGAATAAGAAGCTGAGACAGGCCTTTCTGTCATTTCTGAGGCAGGTGAGGTGCTGGCTGAAGGAAAGGAAATAAATGGGGCACCTTGTGTCTTCTGTAAGAAAATAAACTGGTGAAGTTTGCAATGTTTTGTACTTCCTACTACATTTCTTAATGTGTATGGAATTAGGTAAGGTATACCTAGAAAAACTTGTACTGAAGTTTATCACAAAAATATATTTTTGTGCAAGTTTATAAAAATACAAGAAAGATTATACGATTGCCATGTTATATTTTTCAGGTAAGCAAACTAATTTTATAAAATATTGTAAGAAATTGCTCAGAATTATTAATTTATGAACACTTCACATACATATTCTATGTTATCATCTTGCAAGCAAAGAATTTATGGTCGATATGTATGCATTTTTAAGGACTGATAACTCATCTCAGGGGATTATTGACATTTTCCATTGTAATTAGTACCACACATAAGTACCACAGTGAGTTAAAATTTTTTTATTTGAACCTCCAATCTTTGGGATGGTAAGGGTATTCAATTCTAAATCACACACTGAGGATAGATGCTTGAAATAGATATTATTCCATCATGAATTCTTACTTCCTGGCTAATAGAAAGCAATCAGAACTCTTGGGAAAAGATGCATGTAATGGAATTAAAGAGTGACAAACATATTTAGAATGTATTTCATATTCATGTACAATAAATAGTACTAAAGATTATTAGATTTAATACAATAGGTGAAAGCTTAGAAAATAAACAAGTTCTGCAATAGTAATAAAGAAGAAAGCAAAATAATCATGATGTTTTCACTGATGCTATTGTTTTTGAATTGAGAAGACATTTTCTAATTCAAAAACTTATATCAATTTTTTAGTTTACATATTCACCATGTTTGGGCTTCTGAATTTGGAATCATCTGCTCCATATTTCTGTTTAAGAATTCCTTTTAAACTTCAGAGAAAATATTTAAATTTTACCTATCTTAAATATATGCTCAAAATAAGTGTAGTATATAATTATGGTACATAAGTCAATGATCTTTCTGCACACACGAAAATTGATATCTATGACGTCTATGTAATAATTATAAAGAAGTCTTCAGATCTGTTTGTATATAATCTTATGGAAAATGGTGAAATAGACAGTGTGTTGAAATATATTTGGTTTCGAGTTTTATCATAAGGAAGAAATGTATAACCTTGTTAAACAACTGGGGTGGTGGAGCTTGTCCTGGGAGGTGGGAGTGACTGGGGGGCGGTCAATCGAGGAAAAAGGAGACATATGTAATACTTTAAACAATAAAAAAAAAGAAAATAATTTTTAAAACAAAGAAAAGTATAACCTTGTTCAACAACTAAAATGGTAGTATTATGATATTTTAACAATAATATCTATACCTTAATATATATATTTCATTCATCTGATTTATTCATTTGTTTCTTTATTACCTGTCTGCTCAGTAGAATATAAGAACTATAATTTGGGATTTATGATGTCTTTCCTGTTTCCTGCTAAGTCTCCAGGACATAAAACCCAGCCCATGGGATAATTGGAGAAAATTATATTCTAAATATTAAATAATTATATGAATAAACCACATTAGATCTGGAAAACCAAGGAAATCAAAACCTATCACAAAATCAGTCGGTGGCATAGATTTCCTGGTTCTGTTTCTTCACCATTCCAGTGACTCTTAACAAATCTGCATGTGCTTGGTTCCAATTACTGCCTTAGACTGGGTGAATGAACAGTGGTCACCAATAGGCTCCAAAACATAAAGCGACTCATACATAATCTAAATTCCCTATTGCTTTTTTAACAGTCCTGATGTGTTCAAGGAGTCTCCTCTATGCAGTTATCCAGGGGAGAAGACTGATCACAACTCTGCCATCACAGACATGTGGCTTCCATAATTGCCTTCAATCATGGCCATTGCAAACAGCAGGGCGAAGAAAGATGTCTGGGGAGCTTGTGTGGGAGATAATTTGGATGTGGGCCTATAAATGGTGCATTTAATTTTCACTCACAAAACATTGACTCACATCATTCACATTGCCATACCATCTGCAAGGGAGTCTGAAAAACATAGTCACTTTATTGCCCAGAAAGGAGACATTCTGTTTAGGGACATGGATATTGGAGGGCACTTAGAAATCTTAGAAGCTTTTCAGTTGAAAAGCCAATTAGATATTGTAAAACAAAAAAAGTTTGTCTGCTTAGAAGGGTGTCATATTTGTTCATGTCACTGATAATTTGACATGCCTTTACATCAGTCTTGAATTTATTTCTGTATTTCTTCATAAATTCTAAATAATTCAAGTTCCCACTAAATATTCCTGACATCACAAACCTAGAATTGATTTTGCATTGTAGCATTTGTAGCTGCCTTATGTATATTTCTGCTATACATTGCTTGTAACTTCTGATTTAACTTCTATACTATTTATCCATGATTATTTTTAGTTATTTGTTCTAGGACTTGAGTGTGCTCTTTCAACTAGAAATAATTGCAATAAGTTATTTATGTAAATTAAATTACATAAACAAAATAGTACATATGTACAAGGATCTTATTGATAAGTAGCAAATCCTAACTGACTTACATAAAAGCTTTCCCCCCAACAATTACTATTCAAAATTTAAAATATTTGCATTTAGTTGTATGTTCGAAGGAGATAAAAATACAAATTGGTGGAAAATAATCTCTCTCAGATTTGCATGTTTACATATTTTACTTTCTCCATTTAGTCAGTGGCACAAATGAAAATTTGCAGCTGGTGTCAAGATAAGTGGACAACATTTATGTTTATACTAGAGGCCCAGTGCATGAAAATTCATGCACTGGAGGGGGGGGGGTCCCTCAGCCCCACCTCCCCTCTCACAGCACTGGAATTACAATACAAATAAAATGAACTATTCTTTTGTGAAGGTCTCTGTGAGAGGCGACCTGGTGATCAAGGGGAAGGCGACGTCCCATCACACCTCTGCTGATGCCACTTCCAGCAGCACAAGCCTCAGCTGACCCTGTTAACCTCAACCTTGGGCGTCCCTGGGCAGCTGGACAGCCGCCATCTGAGGCTTGCCTGTGCCTCGGGCCAGCCTGGGTGGCAGGGACTGGGGGACTCTGGAGGCAGATGCACGTCATGGTTTAGGGGTCTGGGCGCTTCCAACTTGTGGCTGTGGGTGCTGCTATCTTTGAGGGCAGGACAGTCAATTAGCATATTCCCTCCTTATTGGCTGTGGGCGCCACCATATTTGCAATGGAGTGAGGGTCAATTAGCATATTCCTCTTTATTAGATAGGATAGTAGCTGACTCTAAGGAATACTACAGGTATTCCTGAAATGTGTGTGTCTTCACAGAACTGTTCAGTTTAGCACTGGAATTACAATACAAATAGAATGCACTATTCTTTTGTGAAGGTCTCTGGAACTATATCTCAAGGCAGAATTTTGGTTGTACTTTCTGGAATTATGATGAAAATATTTATGGAAAGCATCATAAATGGATGTCCATCTGCAACTGTTTCACAATAAAGCTTTCATTGAGGCACAACATTAGAAACATTCTTATACCAATGTCATTTGAAATGAAGGCCACCTTTCTGGTTGTGTCAACAGGAATGATCATCTTAGGAGTGCTAGGAAATGGGTTCATCGGACTGGTGAACTGCATCGAATGGTTCAGGACTGGGAAAGTTTCCTCAGCTGATTTCATCCTCACCAGCTTGGCTCTGGCCAGAATCATTCAACTGTTGGTAATACTCTTGGATTCATTTACAATGGGGCTAGCTTCACATGTGTACGCTATTGGTAAACTAGCAAAGGTGGTTACTATTCTTTGGGCACTAACTAATCACTTAAGTACCTGGATTGCCACCTGCCTCAGCGTTTTCTACTTCCTTAAGATCGCCAATTTCTCCCACTCCTTTTTCACGTGGCTGAAGTGGAGAGTCAACAGGGTGCTTCTTCTGCTTTTCCTGGCGTCTTTCTTCCTACTGTCTCTTAACCTCTTAACGCACGATGCTATTAGTGAATTGTGGTTGAATTCCTACAGGGTACATGAAATAAATATGACTTTGCGGTTTGAAGAAAATGAAATGCTCTATCTTAAAAGTCTTCTTCTTCTCAGTTTGACCTATATTATCCCCTTTTTCCTGTCCCTGATCTCTTTGCTTCTTTTATTTCTGTCCTTGGTGAGACATATTAAGAATTTTCAGCTCAACCTGGCGGGCTCAGGGGACTCAAGCACAGAGGCCCACAGAAGGGCCATGAAAATGGTGACAATGTTCCTCCTCCTCTTCATCATTTACATTATTTCTATTCTAACAGCAATTTGGATCTTCACTAATTTACAGACCTATCAAGTCAAGATGGTTGTCATAGTGATTTCAACTGCCTTTCCCTCAGGCCACTCTTTTATTATAATTTTGGGAAACAGCAAGCTAAGACAGATTGCCTTGAGGCCACTGTGGCACTTAAATTCTCTGAGAAAAAGCAAAACCTTTGCCTTTATAGACAGAATTTGAAATAACCTTGTGCATTGTATTGGAAAATATCTTAATAGAAAACCTTCAGCATTTCTTTATATCAGGGTTTGTCAAACAGCACTAAAATTTCCGTACAACATGCCTTTAAGTAATTATATATATATATATATATATATATATATATATATATATATATATATTTATGTGAATGAAGTCTTTATTGTACTGAATGCTTATAGTACTGACCGTAAACCATATAGGAGACAGTCTCTTCACACAGAATAATGATAATTTATCTCTTTTAGAAGTAAACAACAAAAAATAAAAAAAGGATGCAAGTTTAAAATATGATGGCAGCACACAAAAGTGGCTGATAGTTTTGGTTTTTCTCTGAGGGGTACAGTCTGTATAGTTTAACAAAGTCTGCCTTTGGATCTTCATTTCAAAAGCATACTTCTTTCCTGTCATAATGATACCATCCCAGAGAGTAGAATCCACACCACCAACTTCAAAAGGATATGGCTCAATGAAGAAAGTTACTGATTCACATCAAAAATTAGGAAACAAAATCATTATCAAAGTATTTGAAATCACAAGAACTTTAAAAATTCAGTACTTTGACATTTCTCTCCAGAGGTATCTATGCTTTAATACATACATGCCAATAAAACATATGCATTCTGTCATTCCAAGTTGTACTTATAAATATGATGCTTGGTGATGAAAATAGATATTATGTCTTAGCACAAAATGGCAGCAATTACTTCTGGTAAATATTTTTGGTGAAATGCACTTTTTGATGAGATGCAAAATAACATTGAGAAGCCACCTTATTTTGTTTCTCTCCTACCTCCTGATACTCTCAGAATCTTTAAGTAATTTTCAGAGGAGAAACCACAAGACCAGAATGAATGAGTGAAGACCATCTATGTTTAGCCCATGGACCATCAGATCTGCTCTAGGCCAATTAGCCTGCATTGCTGTATCACATGTCACACGTGGAATTTCCCTTAGAGTTTGATATCGCTCCAACAAGTGATGGCCAGAAATGATTTCTACCTGACAAGCTAGGTCAAGATCCATTTTCTTCTCAGAAAGTTTTCTACATGCCCAATAGTTGCTTTTTGTGGGGAGGGATGGGACAGCAGTTGCTGAAGGTGCCTGCCCCTGCCTTGACTTTTCCAAACAAGTCTGAGCCTCTGGGTGTTTCCTCAGACTCCTCCTTGCTTAAAAGACACTACAGATGCATGTGTTTTCTCAAGGATGCTTACCCTGCTGATTGTATCTAGAGGTTAATTGTAGTTCATGCTGTTGTTATAATAAAAGCCTAAGGAGGCAGGCAATCGAGGATGCTTAGTTCCTAAAGCCAAATAGCCCCTTAGCCTTCTCTTTCACAGAAACCGTGTGTCAGAGTAATCTATTCACCCATCAACCAGGGTCTGCTGGTCAGTCTCGGCAGCTTTTCCTGGAACTTGGAGAAACATTTTTTTTCATTAGCTTAAAATATCCTGTGTCTTCATTAGCACCAATGAATTCTAGTAATAAAAACATATTAAGTTCAGGTGGAATCTGAAACACTGATTTTAAGGCTTTCTTAGACCTTCTTTTGCTTCAAGGGACAGGTTGTAGAAAAGTAGGTTGAGGTACTTCTATATCTCTTTCATTATAAATTCATGCATTTGTTTTTTTCCTCTTTCTTCTAGATTGATTACTAATTTGTCCACTATGTCTTGTAATTGTCAGCCCAACCTTATGTTATAAAGAGGTTGTGTCTGATGAACTACTGTGTTGCATTTTGAACATCTGTTGCTATAATAAAAATGTCTTACAATGCAGCTTTTACAACATGAATGAAGATATTCTGTAATTGTAGTTGCATGAGTTTCTGTTAAATAATCTCTGGAAATGGAACACAAGATGAATGGGGTCAGCTCAGAGGGATTATTCTGCTTTTAAGTGTCCCTCAGCCCAGCCTACACTGTCTCCAATCTGGGACCCCTTGGTGGATGCCCAACTGCCCTTTTAGGCCCGATCCCACTAAATGGGCAGTCGGACATCTCTCTCACAATCCAGGACTGCTGGCTCCCCACCTCTCGCCTGCCTGTCTGCCTGATTGCCCCTAACTGCTTCTGCCTGTCAGCCTGATCACCCCCTATCCACTCCCTTGCCAGCCTGATTGATGCCTAACTGCTGCCCTGCCGGCCTGATTGCCCCTAATTGCCCTCCCCTTCCAGCCTGGTCACCCCTAACTGCCCTCCCCTACAGGCCTGGTCCCCCCAACTACCCTCCCCTGCAGGCCTTGTCCCTCCCAACTGTTCTCCACTGCAGGCCTGGTCTCCCCCAACTTCCCTCCCCTGCCAGCCTGGTTGCCCCTAAATGTCCTCCCCTGAAGGCCTGGTCCTCCCCAACTGCCCTCTCCTGAAGGCCTGGTCCCCCCAACTACGCTCCCTGGTCACTTAAACTGCTCTCCTCTGCAGGCCCATTCACCCATAACTGCCCTCCCCTGCTGGCTGGGTCACTCCTAACTGTCCTCCCCTGAAGGCCTGGTCACCCCCATCTGCCCTCCTCTGTAGGCCTGGTTGCTTCCAACTTCCCTCCCTTGCTGGCCTGGTCACCCCAACTGCTCTCCCCTACAGCCCTGGTCGCCCGCAACTGTCCTCCTTTGTTGGCCTGGTTGCTCCAAATGCTCTCCTCTGCAGGCCTGTTCCACCCCAATGTCCCTCCCCTGCAGGCCCGGTTCCCCCCTTCCAAGTGCCCTCCCCTGCTGGCCTGATCACCCACAACTGCCCTCCCCTGCTGGCCACCTTGTGGTGGCCATCTTGTGTCCTCATGGGGTGACCATCTTTGACCATATGAAGGCAGCCATCTTATGTGTTGGAGTGACGGTCAATTTGCATATCACATCTTTATTATATAAAACTAGAGACCGGTGCATGAATTTCATGCATGGTTATGGGGGTGTCCACCAGCCCAGCCTGCACCCTCTTTAATCTGGGACATCCCTCTCACAATCCAGGACTGCTGGCTCCCAACTGCTCTCCTGCCTGCCTTCCTGATTGCCCCTAACCACTTCTGCCTGCCAGCCTGATTACCCCCTAACCACTCCCCTGACAGCCTGATTCATTCCTAACTGCTCCCCTGCCAGCCTGTTTGCCCCTAACTGCCCTCCCCTGCAGGCCTGGTCACCCCTATCTGCCCTCCACTGCAGGCCTGGTCCCCCCCACAACTGCTTTCCCCTGCAGGCACGGTCTCCCCAACTTCCTTCCTCTGCCGGCCTGGTCACCCCTAACTGCCCTCCCCTGCAGGCTTGATCACCCCCAACTGCCCTCCCTTGCAGGCTTCGTCCCTCCCAACTGCCCTCCCCTGCTGGCCTGATCACCCACAACTGCCCTCCCTTGCAGGCCTAGACCCTCCCAACTGCCCTCCCCTGATGGCCATCTTGTTGTGGCCATCTTGTGTCCACATGGGGGCAACCATCTTGTGAGTTGGAGTGATGGTCAATTTGCACATTATTCTTTAATTAGATAGGATTAGATAGGATAGAGGCCTGGTGCATGGGTGTGGGCCAGATGGTTTGCCCTGAAGGGTGTCCCGGATCAGGGTGGGGGTTCCCTTGGGGTGTTGGGTGGTCTGCACGAGGAGCCTGTGGTGGTTTGCAGGATGGCCATGCCCCCCCCCGGCGACCCAAGAGGAGGCCCTGGTATCTGGGATTTATTTATCTTTGATAATTGAAACTTTGTAGACTTGAGTGGAGCCAAGCCTCCTGCTTGCTCTGTGGCTGCATCCATTTTTCTTGGGATTTATTTATCTTCTATAATTGAAACTTCATATCCTGGAGTGGAGGCCTGGTCCAGCCAGGGCAGGCGGAAAGCTTGGCTTCCTCCATCTCTGGGGGCAACTCAAGCCTCCTGCTCTCTCCAGCTCTGTGGTTGCCCCCATTTTTGTTGGGATTTATTTATCTTCTATCATTGAAACTTTGTAGCCTGGAGTGGAGGCCTGGACCAGCAAGGCAGGAGGAAAGCTTGACTTCCTCCATTGCTGGGAAAACCCAAGCCTCCCTCCTGCTCTCTGTGGCCGCAGCCATCTTGGTTGGGTTTAATTGCATATTTGCTCCAATTGGCTTGTGGGCGTGGCTTGTGGGCATGGCTTGTGGGTGTAGAGGAGGTACGGTCAATTTGCATATTACACTTTTATTAGATACAATAATTTTCACTGTATATTCAATGTACTGGGCTTTTATGTTTTCCTAATGACAAAGTTGATGAATACAAATTATGGAGAGCTTAAACAAAGAAAATTGCAAATCAATGAAAGAGAATTTGTCTATATTTGCATGCTAGCAAATGAGAATTCAGCTTTTACAACAACATCAGTTATGATATATTCCAGCCTACAGCAAGGACATTATTTGAATAGCAGTTAATTTGAGCTGTTTGGGTAATAACAATGTTTTCATAAAGAAAACATTGAACTCTTGAATAAGCATTCCCGGCTGCTTTCCTGCTTGGCATTGGTCATAGAATTTAAAAGAAAGAAGAATTTTATACACATTCAAAATCAGCTGCAAATGGAACTTAAGGTCAGAATAGTAAAGGATTCACGACCAATAATATTAGACTTTACTTTTTTTTTTTCAGACATGTTAAATTTATTACAGAGCATTCTTTCCATCCTCATAATAGTGCAATGTGTTCTAGGAAGTTCTGCCAATGGCTTCATAGCGCTGGTGAACTGCATTGACTGGGTCAAGAAACACAAGATCTCCTGTGCTGATGGAATTCTCACTGCTCTGGCGGTCTCCAGAATTAGTTTGCTTGGGATAATAGTATTCAATTGGTATGGAACTGTGTTGCATCCATCCATCTATAGTTCAGAAGTAAAAACTATTGTTCATATTACCTGGGTAGTAAGCAACCATTTTTGTCTCTGGCTTGCTACTAGCCTCAGCATACTTTATTTGCTCAAGATAGCCAATTTCTCCAGCCTTTTATTTCTTCACCTAAAATGGAAAGCTAACAGAGTGGTTCTCATGATACTCTGGGGCACTTTGGTCTTCTTCATTGTTCATCTTGCAGTGATAAGCACAGATGCAAAAATGCAGATGAATGAATATAAAGGAAACATCACTTGGGAGAGCAAATTGAGGAACATCGCACACCTTTCAAAAATGATCTTATTCATACTTGCAAACCTCATACCCTTTACTGTGTCCCTGACAGCTGTTCTGCTGTTAATCTTTTCCCTGTGGAAACATCTGAAGAGGATGCAGCTCAGTGGCAAAGGATCCCAAGATCCCAGCACCGAGGTCCACATAAGAGCCATGCAAACTGTGATCTCCTTTCTCTTGCTGTTTGTCATTTTCTTCGTGGCACAAATCATCTCAGTTTGGAATTCGAGTACTCAGCAGAACAATTCACTTCACATGATTTGCAAGGTTTTTGGAACCCTGTATCCGTCAAGCCACTCATTTATCCTGATTTGGGGGAATAAGAAGCTGAGACAGGCCTTTCTGTCATTTCTGAGGCAGGTGAGGTGCTGGCTGAAGGAAAGGAAATAAATGGGGCACCTTGTGTCTTCTGTAAGAAAATAAACTGGTGAAGTTTGCAATGTTTTGTACTTCCTACTACATTTCTTAATGTGTATGGAATTAGGTAAGGTATACCTAGAAAACTTGTACTGAAGTTTATCACAAAAATATTTTTTTGTGCAAGTTTATAAAAATACAAGAAAGATTATACGATTGCCATGTTATATTTTTCAGGTAAGCAAACTAATTTTATAAAATATTGTAAGAAATTGCTCAGAATTATTAATTTATGAACACTTCACATACATATTCTATGTTATCATCTTGCAAGCAACGAATTTATGGTCGATATGTATGCATTTTTAAGGACTGATAACTCATCTCAGGGGATTATTGACATTTTCCATTGTAATTAGTACCACACATATGTACCACAGTGAGTTAAAATTTTTTTATTTGAACCTCCAATCTTTGGGATGGTAAGGGTATTCAATTCAAAATCACACACTGAGGATAGATGCTTGAAATAGATATTATTCCATCATGAATTCTTACTTCCTGGCTAATAGAAAATAATCAGAACTCTTGGGAAAAGATGCACGTAATGAAATTAAAGAGTGACAAACATATTTAGAATGTATTTCATATTCATGTACAATAAATAGTACTAAAGATTATTAGATTTAATACAATAGGTGAAAGCTTAGAAAATAAACAAGTTCTGCAATAGTAATAAAGAAGAAAGCAAAATAATCATGACGTTTTCACTGATGCTATTGTTTTTGAATTGAGAAGACATTTTCTAATTCAAAAACTTATATCAATTTTTTAGTTTACATATTCACCATGTTTGGGCCTCTGAATTTGGAATCATCTGCTCCATATTTCTGTTTAAGAATTCCTTTTAAACTTCAGAGAAAATATTTAAATTTTACCTATCTTAAATATATGCTCAAAATAAGTGTAGTATATAATTATGGTACATAAGTCAATGATCTTTCTGCACATGAAAATTGATATCTATGACATCTATGTAATAATTATAAAGAAGTCTTCAGATCTGTTTGTATATAATCTTATGGAAAATGGTGAAATAGACAGTGTGTTGAAATATATTTGGTTTCGAGTTTTATCATAAGGAAGAAATGTATAACCTTGTTAAACAACTGGGGTGGTGGGGCTTGTCCTGGGAGGTGGGAGTGACTGGGGGGCGGTCAATCGAGGAAAAAGGAGACATATATAATACTTTAAACAATAAAAAAAAGAAAGAAAGAAAAAATTTTTAAAAGAAAGAAAAGTATAACTTTGTTCAACAACTAAAATCGTAGTATTATGATATTTTAACAATAATATCTATACCTTAATATATATATTTCATTCATCTGATTTATTCATTTGTTTCTTTATTACCTGTCTGCTCAGTAGAATACAAGAACTATAATTTGGGATGATGTCTTTCCTGTTTCCTGCTAAGTCTCCAGGACATAAAACCCAGCCCATGGGATAATTGGAGAAAATTATATTCTAAATATTAAATAATTACATGAATAAACCACATTAGATCTGGAAAACCAAGGAAATCAAAACCTATCACAAAATCAGTCGGTGGCATAGATTTCCTGGTTCTGTTTCTTCACCATTCCAGTGACTCTTAACAAATCTGTATGTGCTTGGTTCCAATTACTGCCTTAGACTGGGTGAATGAAGCGAGGTCACCAATAGGCTCCAAAACATAAAGCGACTCATACATAATCTAAATTCCCTATTGCTTTTTTAACAGTCCTGATGTGTTCAAGGAGTCTCCCCTATGCAGTTATCCAGGGAAGAAGGCTGATCACAACTCTGCCATCACAGACATGTGGCTTCCATGATTGCCTTCAATCATGGCCATTGCAAACAGCAGGGCGAAGAAAGATGTCTGGGGAGATTGTGTGGGAGATAATTTGGATGTGAGCCTATAAATGGTGCATTTAATTTTCATTCACAAAACATTGATCCACATCATTCACATTGCCATACCATCTGCAAGGGAGTCTGAAAAACATAGTCACTTTATTGCCCAGAAAGGAGACATTCTGTTTAGGGACATGGATATTGGAGGGCACTTAGAAATCTTAGAAGCTTTTCAGTTGAAAAGCCAATTAGATATTGTAAAACAAGAAAAGTTTCTCTGCTTAGAAGGGTGTCATATTTGTTCATGTCACTGATAATTTGACATGCCTTTACATCAGTCTTGAATTTATTTCTGTATTTCTTCATAAATTCTAAATAATTCAAGTTCCCACTAAAAATTCCTGACTTTAGAGACCTAGAATTGATTTTGCATTGTAGCATTTGTAGCTGCCTTGTATATATTCCTGGTATACATTGCTTATAACTTCTGATTTAGCTTCTATACTGTTTCTCCATGATTATTTTCAGTTATTTGTTCTAGGACTTGGTTGTGGTCTTTGAACTAGAAATAATTGAAATAAGTTATTTATGTAAATTAAATTACATCAACAAAAATACTAGAGATGTACAAGGATCTTATTGATAAGTAGCAAATCATAACTGAATTACATAAAAGTTTTTCCCCCAACAATTACTATTCAAAATTTAAAATATTTGCATTTAGATGTATGTTCCAAGGTGATAGAAATACAAATTGGTGGAAAATAATCTCTCTCAGATTTGCATGTTTACATATTTTACTTTCTCCATTTTGTCAGTGGCACAAATGAAAATTTGCAGCTGGTGTCAAGATAAGTGGACAACATTTATGTTTATACTAGAGGCCCAGTGCATGAAAATTCATGCACTGGAGGGGGGGGGGTCCCTCAGCCCCGCCTCCTCTCTCACAGTCCGGGAGCCCTTAGGGGCTGTAGGTGACCTGGTGATCAGGGGAAGGCGACACCCCATCACACCTCTACTGCCACTACTGGCAGCACAAGCCTTGGTTGACTCTAGTTACCTGAACCTCGGGGGGCTGGGTGGCTGGGCAGCTGCCATCTGAGGCTTGCCTGCACCTCGGGCCGACCCTGGGTGGCTGGGGGGCTGAGTGGACTGGAGGACTCTGGAGGCAGATGCACGGCAAGGCGCTGCCATCTTGTGGCTGTGGGCACCACTATCTTTAAGGGTGAGGCCGCCAATTAGCATATTCCCTCCTTATTGGCTGTGGGCGCCACCATTTTTGTGATGGTGTGAGGGTCAATTAGCATATTCCTCTTTATTAGATAGGATAGTAGCTGACTGTAAGGAATACTACAGGTATTCCTGAAATGTGTGTGTCTTCACAGAACTGTTCAGTTTAGCACTGGAATTACAATACAAATAAAATGAACTATTCTTTTGTGAAGGTCTCTGGAACTATATCTCAAGGCAGAATTTTGGTTGTTCTTTCTGAAATTATGATGAACATGTTTATGGAAAGCATCATAAATGGATGTCCATCTGCAACTGTTTCACTAAAAAGCTTTCATTGAGGCACAACATTAGAAACATTCTTATACCGATGTCCATTTGAAATGAAGGCCACCTTTCTGGTTGTGTCAACAGGAATGCTCATCTTAGGAGTGCTAGGAAATGGGTTCATCGGACTTTGGATATTTATTTCAAAAGCATACTTCTTTCCTGCCATACTGATACCATCCCAGAGAGTAGAATCCACACTACCAACCTAACAAGGATATTGCACAATGAAGAAAGTAGTAACAGATTTACATCAAAGATTAGGAAGCAAAATCATTATCAAAGAATTTGAAATTATAAGAACTTTAAAAATTCAGGACTTTGAAATTTCCCTCCTGAGGTATCTATGCTTTTTGTACATAGTCACTAGTAAAACAGATGCATTCTATTATTCCAAGTTGTACTTATAAATGATGCTTGGTGCTGAAAATACATATTATGTCTTAGAACAAAATGGCAGCAATTACGTTTGCTAAATATTTTTGGTGAGATGCACTGTTTGGTGAGATGCAAAATAATGTTGAGAAGCCACCTTATTTTGTTTCTCTCCCCGCTCCTGATACTCAGAATCTTCAAGTAATTTTCAGAGGAGAAACCACAGACCAGAATGAATGAATAAAGACCATCTATGTTTGGTCCATGGACCATCCGATCTGCTCTAGTCCAATTAGCCTGCATTGCTGCATCAGCTGTTACACATGGAACTTCCCTTAGAGTTTGTTCCAATAAGTGATCACCACAAATGATTTCTACCTGACAAGCTAGGTGAAGATCCATTTTTCTTCTCAGAAATTTTTCTATATGTTTTTCCTGAAACTTGGACAAACTTTGTTTCCAATTGTTTAAAATATCCGGTGCCATCATTAGCACCAATAAATTCTAGCAATAAAGACATATCACGTTCAGGTGGAATATGAAACACTGATCCTAAGGCTTTCTTAAATCTTCTTTTGCTTGAAGGGACTGGTTGTAGAAAATCAGGTTGAAGTACTTCTATACCTCTTTCTTTATAAACTCATGCATTTGCTTTTCCCCTCTTTCTTCTAGATTGATTATTAATTTGTCCACTATGTCTTATAAATGTCAGTCCAACCTTATGTTATAAAGAGGTTGTGTCTCATGAACTACTATGTTCCATTTTGGACATCTGTTGCTATAGTAAAAATGTCTTACAATGCAGCTTTTACAACATGTACTAAGACATTCTGTAATTGTAGTTGCATCTGTTAAGTAACCTTTGCAAATGGAGCACAAGATGTGTGGGGTCAGATTAGAGAGATTAATCAAGTGCTCTTGCTCATCCTTTGATTCTGCCCCACACCCCTCCAACCTCAGCGAGAAGTGGCTCATCTCTTCCTCCTCCTCCTCCTCCTCGTTTTCTCCAGCTCCTCATCCTCTTCCAACTGATCCTGGAAGGGAACCCTCAAGAGGCCCAGGTTGTGCTCTGACTCCACCTCAGGGGGGCGAGAAGCATGAGCAGCCAGGAGCTCCTGCCTCTGGCAAAGGTGGTGGACCCTCCTCATCCCCTGTGGGTACCAGGGTGAGGGAAGAAGAGAAGATGAGCTGTGTGTGTGTGTGTGGGGGGGGGGGGTTTGGAAGGGAGAGGGAAGAGGGGAGCATGGCTGTGGCTCCCTCCTCCTTGGCAGCGGTTGTGTTCTTGAATATATTTTGAGATAAAATTCTGCTCCTTAAATTTTCCTATAATGAAAGCCTGTGGTAATGGCACAGCAATAGACAGGCTGCCATCAAAGAAAATCTCACCCTGAGACATTCATGATGAGTTTCTTTCTAATTACTGGAAGGTGACTAGTCCATCAATATATCTATTTTGTTACCAAATTTTGGGAAAAGAAGGGTGTAGATACATTTCCTTAACAATAATAAAAAATGAAAATGCTTTCTTGAAGTGTTTGTTGTTATGTGTTTATTTAGTTTCCCCATAGAAGCTGATTCATAGGAGAGGAACCAAAGATTGTTTCCAATATGAATCCTAGGACACCTAGGGCATGGTGTTCAATTTCCCCTTGGGAGCCAAGATCAAGTACCCCAGCCAGCACAGTATCTCCCTTCTTTCCTGTTGATTCGGAGGCCTAAGGAGTACAGAATGGCTAGGTGGCAGTCTTAAATTCCCATCTGATAAAATCATCCCTATTTCTCCTGGTGGAAGTGTTCCTTCCTTTCTACAATGACTTCAGGCCCTCAGAACATACGGTCGTAGGAAGAGGAATCACATTTTACTATTGGGTTACTAGGGGCAATAGTGAGTGGTGACAGGTTTTCACTCCTTGATTCCTGCACTTGTGAATCCTGGTTCCTGGAGAGACAGCACTCTTTATTGCATGCAGACTCCAAGGGCACGTACCAAGGTTTCAGGCTGGTACCTCGGTTGCAGGCTCATTCCCTGGCCTTGCTTAGGTCTGGGAGCATGCAGGAGGCAACCAATTGATGTGTCCCTCTCAAATCGATGTTTCTCGCTCTCTGTCTCCTTTCTATCTTTCCACACTTTCTAAAAATCAATGAAAAAATATCCTCAGCAAAGTTTAACAATAACAACGACAAAAACAAGAAAATAAAAAACTAATGTCCATTTATTTAGTTTACCCTAAACCATGTCTGGGTCTCTGAACTGTGAATCATCTTCTCCATCTTGCTACCTAAACATTCCCTTTAAATTTCAGAGAAAAGGAGTCAAAATTTTCTCATTTTAAATATATGCTCACAATAAGTGTAGTATATAATTGTTGTACATAAGTCAATTAACTTTATGCACACATGATAATTGATATCTATGATGTCTATGTAATAAATATTAAAAATGTCTTCAAGATCTGTTTTTATTATAATTTTGTGCAAAATGATGAAACCGAAAGTGTGTGGACATAACTTTGGTAGCAAGTTTTATAATAATAATGAAATGTATAACCTTAACAACTAAAAGTTTAGTATTATGAAATCTTCACACTATTATCTTTTCCTTAATGTATACCTTTCATAGATCTGATTTATTCATTTGCTTTGTATTGACTGTCTGCCCCAGTAGAACATAAAAATTATTATGTGGGATGATGTCTTTCCTGTTTCCTGCTAAGTCCAGAGGACATAAAAGCCAGCCCATGGAATAGTTGGAGAAAATGATATTCTAAATATGAAATAAATACATGAATAAACCACATTAGATCTGAAAAACCAATGAAATCAAAACCCATCACAAAATCCGTAGGTGGCATAGATTTCCTGGTTCTGTTTCTTCACCATTCCAGTGCCTCTTAACAAATCTGCATGTGCTTGGTTCCAATTACTGCCTTAGACTGGGTGAATGAACAGCGGTCACCAATAGGCTCCAAAACATAAAGCGACTCATACATAATCTAAATTCCCTATTGCTTTTTAAACAGTCCTGATGTGTCTGAGGAGCCTCCTCTATGCTGTTATCCAGTGAAGAAGGGTGATTGCAAGTACGCCACCTTAAACATGTGGCCTCCAAGATTGCCTTGGAATCATGGCCATTCCAGACAACAGGGAGAATGTAGATATATGGGGGAGCGCGTGTGGGGGATATTTTGGGGGTGGGCCTGTAAATGGTGCTCTGGTGATTTAATTTTCACTCACAAAACATTGATCAACATTATTCACTTCGCCACACCATCTGTAAGGGAGTCTGAAAAACATAGTCACTCTATTGCCCAGAAAGATGAAGACATTTCATTTAGGACATGGATATTGGAGGGCACTTAGAAACCTTTCAATTGGAAAGCCAATAAGATATTGTAAGACAAAAAAAGTTTCTCTGTTTAGAAGGGAGTCATGCTTGTTCATGTCACTGATACTTTGACATGCCTTTACATCAGTCTTGAATTTGTTTCTGTATTTCTTCATAAATTCTAAATGATTCAAGTTCCCACTGAATATTCCTGTCTTCACAAAACGTGAATTGATTTTGCATTGTAGGTTTGTAGCTGCCTTGTGTATATTCCTGGTATACTTTGCTGGTAAGTTCTGATTTAGCTTCTATAATATTTCTCCATGATTATTTTTAGTTGTTTGTTCTAGGACTTGGGTGTGGTCTTTGAACTAGAAATAAGTGTAATAAATTATTTCTATAAATTAAACTGCATCAACAAAAATACTTGATATGTATAAGAATCTTATTGATAACTAACAAATAATAACAGAATTATATAAAGGTTTCCCCCCTAGCAATTACTATTCAAAATTTAAAATATTTACATTTAGATGTATGTTCCAAGGAGATAAAAATACACATTGGTGTAAAATAATCTCTCTCAGATTTGCATGTTTACATATTTTACTTTCTCCATTTAGTCAGTGGCACAAAGGAAAATTTGCAGCTGGTGTCAAGACAAGTGGACAACATTTGTGTTTATATGGTAGCTGACTGTAAGGAATACTACAGGTATTCCTGAAATGTGTGTGTCTTCACAGAACTGTTCAGTTTAGCACTGGAATTACAATACAAATAGAATGTACTATTCTTTCGTGAAGGTCTCTGGAACTATATCTCAAGGCAGAATTTTGGTTGTACTTTCTGGAATTATGATGAAAATGTTTATGGAAAGCATCATAAATGGATGTCCATCTGCAACTGTTTCACTATAAAGCTTTCATTAGAAACATTCTTATACAAATGTCGTTTGGAATAAAGGTCTCCGTTCTAATTGTGGCAACAGGAATACTCATCTTAGGAGTGCTAGGAAATGGATTCATCGGACTGGTGAACTGCATTGAATGGTTCAGGACTGGGAAAGTTTCCTCAGCTGATTTCATCCTCACCAGCTTGGCTCTGGCCAGAATCATTCAACTGTTGCTAACGCTATTGGATTCATTTATAATAGGGCTAGCTCCACATCTGTATGCTACTGGTAAACTAGCAAAGGTGGTTACTATTCTTTGGGCACTAACTAATCAGCTAACTATCTGGTTTGCCACCTGCCTCAGCGTTTTCTACTTCCTTAAGATCGCCAATTTCTCCCACTCCTTTTTCACGTGGCTGAAGTGGAGAGTCAACAGGGTGCTTGTACTGCTTTTCCTGGGGTCTTTCTTCCTACAGTCTCTTAACCTCTTAATGCACGATGCTATTACTGAATTGTGGTTGAATTCCTACAGGGTACATGAAATAAATATGACTTTGCAGTTTGAAGAAAATGAAATGCTCTATCTTAAAAGTCTTCTTCTTCTTACTTTGACCTATATTATCCCCTTTTTCCTGTCCCTGATCTCTTTGCTCCTTTTATTTCTGTCCTTGGTGAGACACACCAAGAATTTTCAGCTCAACCTGACAGGCTCAGGGGACTCAAGCACAGAGGCCCACAGAAGGGCCATGAAAATGGTGACAGCCTTCCTTCTCCTCTTCATCATTTACATTATTTCTATTCTCACAGCATGTTGGATCTTCAATATTTCCCAGACATATCAGGTCAAGATGTTTGTTGTGATGATTTTTACTATCTTTCCCTCAGGCCACTCTTTCATTATAATTTTTGGAAACAGCAAGCTAAGACAGATCGCCTTGAGACTACTCTGGCCCTTAAATTATTTGAGAAAAGCATCTAAAAGTCAAGTGAATTAAAAATCTGAGGAACAGAATAAACTGGTGAACTTAATAGAATCAGGCATAGAATGGGAGTGGATTGATAATTCTCAGGGGAAAGGGGTGTCTGTATGGGGAGTATGGGAAGAGACTGGACAAAAATCATACACCTATGGATAAGGACAGCGGGGGGGGGGGGAGGTAAGGGAAAGGGGGGTAGGAACTGGGTGGTGGGGAGATATGTGGGGAAAAAGGAGAAACAATTGTAATCTGAACAATAAAGATTCATTAAAAAAATAAAATAAAATAAAAATTATTTGAGAAAAGCACAACTTTAACTTTATAAACAGAATTTGAAATAACCTTGTACATTCTATGGGAAAGTACCTTAATAGAAAACCTTCAGCATTTCTTTATATCAGGGTTTGTTAAAAAGCACTAAAATTTCCCTACAACATTCCTTTAACTAATTATGTTTTCTTAAATGATATGACATAATATTTGACTAAAGGACATGTCTCCAGTGTATTAACAGCTTCTGGTAACAGTAGAGTATTTGAGACCTGAACAAGTATGGTTATAAAAGTCTATAATGAAATATTGATAAGTGTATAAACAATATACAAAGCAATATGAATTAGTGTATATAGAATTATAGTTACCTAAAGGTAAAAAGAAACACAAAATTTTCAAACTAAAGATAAGTTTGAAATTAGGATATAAAAAGAATTGTAAATGTTAAGTATAATAATAATTTATATAAATACTAATGTAAATATAAATATTAGTGTGATGCTTCTAATGTTGGAAAGGATCTGAAATAATGGGAATTTTCATGCTATAGTTCTTGGATTATGATTGGTAAAACAACTTTGTATAAGAGTATGGCATTATGAATTTAAGGTGAAAATGCATATCCTAAGACCCGTTTATTGTATTGGTTTTTATACTAGAGAATTTTTTCATGCAAGTGTAACAGAATGTATATGCAAAAATGTGCATGTTACTACTGTTCTTAATAGCTGAAATTGGGGAGTCATATAAATGCCCATTAGTTATAGAATGTACAAATAAATCATGGCATAGAGACACAATAGAATACTTTGGGAAGATGTAAGAACAAGCTGAATAAAACCTAAAAGCCCTTGCTGACTATAGTGTAATGTGTATTACTGAATGGGGGTGAGGCATAAATGAGGAGAATTCATGCTCTGCAGATGAGCCTCTCATTATTGCCAATATCTGGCTTTAACTCAGAGACTGTTTTGTTGGATAAAGATAGAGTTCTATCATTTCTCACAAGTCCTGTCTGTAGTTTCCAAAGTTGGCCAAATGTTTACAGGTCAGTGTAAAATATCAAGAGTAATCATATTTTTAAAATATCTTGATGTATAGTATGATTTTTAACACCAAGATAAGCTCAATAAATACGAATGAAGGAATGAAAGTCTGAATTATTAGAGAGGAAAACAACAGGTTTTGAATCCATATGATTTTGGGTTCTCTGAGCCTCATTTTCTTATTGACAAAAAGAAGACAGTCATTCCTGGACAACAACCCCATGAGGTATTCTGCAAGCAATGTGT
Source organism: Eptesicus fuscus (assembly GCF_027574615.1). Taxonomy (NCBI): domain Eukaryota; kingdom Metazoa; phylum Chordata; class Mammalia; order Chiroptera; family Vespertilionidae; genus Eptesicus; species Eptesicus fuscus. Next base: position 84,723,745 of record NC_072479.1, read on the forward strand.
GTTTGGGAACGTGCAAATGATGAATTTATAAATAAATATAAATTATCAGCATCTAGCACTCAGCAGTTGTGATTTTGCTGGGTTCACTCAGGAAACTTGAATGCTTTGGATAGCAAAAGCCTTACATAAACTATGGAAATGTCCCATCAGTCTTCCTTCATCACACCTCAGTAGTGACGATCTTAGTGCTCCCCAAATTCCACCTACTAATGTGAGTGTTTGCTGTATGTTAGAGTTGCAGGCATTGAATTTTTTAATGGTAATGATAACAACTGAAATTGGTTAACAAATTGGGTAGAGGTTAAATAAGGCAAGCTTTGAAAAATAATGAAAGAGAATATGTCTTTATTTGCATGTTAGCAAATAAGAGCTCAGGTTTTTTTTTCCTACCATCAAGTATGAGAAATTTCATTTTATGTTGAGAACATAGAGTACCTGGATTAGAGTGCAGCTAACTCTCTGGGAGAAAAACTTTTATAAGGAGAGTTATGTGCCCACCCATTAGCCTACCTGAGTGCTTTCTGACTTAATATTGAGCCTGCAATTTTTAAAAAGAAATGAATTGCACATCCAAAAAACAAGTATACATACTATTTCAATGTGGTAAATCAAGAAATTATCCATGTTCCAATTAGACATCAAAGCTTTCTCTTTGAAGACATGGTGAGTGCCTTGCATTGCTTCTTCACCATTTTAGTAAACACGGAATTTGTCATTGGTATTTGGGGGAGTAGATTCATAATACTGGTGAACTGCATTGACTGGTTCAAGAAACGAAAGATCTTCTCAGTTGATGGAATCCTCACTGCTTTGGCGCTCTCCAGAATTTGTCTGATTTGGGCAATAATGATGAGTTGGTTTGCAAAGGATATTTATCCATCTTCACACATGAATATAATGGAAGTTGTACTTATTATTCTCAGGGTTGTGGCCAATCATTTTAGTAACTGGTTTGCCACCGGCCTCAGTCTCTTTTATTTTCTCAAGATAGCCAATTTCTTAAATCCTGTCTTTCTTTGCCTGAAGCGTAGGTTGAAATGGTCGTTCCGGTAATGTCGCTGCGAGCATTAGTGTTCTTATCTTTAAATCTTACTATAATAAGTATGTATATTAATATCCAGATACATCCATGTGAAAGAAGTAGGACTTTGAGTTCTAAAAGGAGCAACACTAAAAACATTTCAAAACTGATTGTACTCACTCTTGGAGCTCTCATACTTGTTTCCATATCTCTGAATTTTTTTTATCCTGTTCATCTTCTCCCTATGGAAACATCTCAAGAATATGAAGCACAGTGCAATGGGATTCAGAGATCCTCACCTCAAGGCCCATATAAGAGCCATGAAAAGTGTGATGTCTTTCCTGTTACTATTTGTTGTTTATTTCCTGTCTCTTTTTATAACAATTTTCCATTCTGAGGTGATGCAGAACAAACTGGTCCTTTTGCTTGGCCAGGCTATTATAAATCTTTATCCTTCTGGCCACTCATTTATCCTGATTCTGGGAAATGGTAAGCTCAGAAAGGCTTCCCTTTCGGTGCTGGGGCAGCTGACGTGTTATTGAAAGTTGGGAAACCCTGAGATTCATCGACCACTCTGGAGAGCAGAACATATAATCTAGAAGGAAAGAAGTTAATAATTTTTTTGTGTGGTATTTCACCCTTCTTTGGGGTTCTTCTGTAATATGTAATATCAAATATTTTTAAATGTTTATTTGAAACTAGTGGCCCAGTGCATGAAATTCATGCACAGGTCGGGGGAGGTGTTCCTTAGCCCGGTCTGCAACCTCTCCAATCTGGGACTCCTCGAAGGATGTCCTACTGCTGGTTTACAGGGATCAGGCCTAAACCAGCAGTCTGACATCCCTCTCGCAATCTGGGACTACTGGCTCCTAACTGCCCACCTGCCTGCCTGATTGCCCCTAACCACTCTGCCTACTGGCCTTCTTGCCCCCAAATACCCCCCCACAAGCCTGATCACCCCCAACTGCCCCCCGTGCCACTGTGCTCGCCCCCAACTGCTCCCTCCTGCTGGCCTGCTCGCCCCTACCTTCCCTCCCCACTGGCCTGCTTGCCGCCAACTGCCTCCCTGCTGGCTTGCTCACTACAGTATCTATAAGAGTCAGAGAAGGAATGAGTGCCAGAAATAAAACATGAAAATATTGATGTATAAATATTTCTCTCTTCTCCGCGTCCAGTGCATCTAGAGAGTGGTCCAGTTCCTGAGTAGGGTTCATGGAGGATTGAGAAAATGAAAGAGACAGACACAAATACAGTAGGGAGAGCTGGGACTGGGAGAGACAGGGACCCAGAGCCAATACAGCACATTTATTTTATACAGCAAAAAAACAGGACGTTTTACTAAAGGTCAAGACAAAGGAGATTATGTACATTCTTGGGTGGGCCCGAGTCATATTCATTCTGGGTGCTTGGCTGGAGTTAGATAACAAAACCTACCTCTTGGCGCCTGGACTGAAGGTCAGGCTGACAACACTCCTGCCTCTGGCAAGGTGTGTTTCCAGGACGTGGCTCTGCCGACACCACTGGATTCAGCTGACAATAATTAAAGAAATGCTCATGTGCCTTCCCAGGCACTCTCTACATTGATGCATTTGAAATTTATCCTGAAAACAATAATGAGGTTATTACTGGGGAAAACCCTCTACAAAAGGACAAGATTATAAATAGAGGAAACAATGAGACGAATCTTACCATCACTGGCAAAAATGATAAGGGTCTGAACTAAGATGGTTGCCACAGGCTTGGAAAACAGGGGGTAGATTTGAGAGATATTAAAATCATAAAATCAACTGGATGTAGTAACCAAATAAATGTGAAAGGTGAACAAAGGTGAAATCAGGTTGACACAGGTTTCTGGCTTCTGTGAATAGATGACCTACAAAGGACTAGCTCTGTCATTGCAGAATTGATACTGGATTCGTTTGAGAAATTAAGGACCAGATTTTGTAAATTCTTTATTTTATGGAGTGAATCATTCAATACCAGACAGGTTAAAAAAAAAAAAGAAAGCTCTAGCTGTTTGGCTTAGTGGATAGAGCATTGGCTGGAGGATTAAGGGGTCCTGGGTTCAATTCAATTTAAGAGCACATATCTCTGTTACAGGTTAGATTGGTGTGTGTGGGAGGCAACCAATTGATGTGTCTCTCTCACATCGATGTTTCTCTCTCTGTCTTTCCCATTCCCTTCAACTCTCTCTAAAACATCAACGGGAAAACATCCTTGGGTGAGGATTAACAAAAAGGAAAGAGAGAGAGAGAGAGAGAGAGAGAAAGAGAGATAAAAAAAAAAAAAAGGTGTCATCAATCTTATCAATCTTCTATCTCTCTTATTTTATCTCTGGTCCTGAGGGCATGAAACGTTGAAGGTGCATTCTTCCTCTGAATGTAATTTGTTGGCAACAAACATGATGATAAAAAAAACAACAACCCTCTTCTTTTATTGTGTCTGGGTTGTGGTGGACCCCCATTTGTTTGTTCTGAGAGGTTGACATGTAAAGTTCAATTAGTCTGAAAGCATCATCTAACCAGCAGAAGTGTCTATGTGGTCCTGCCTTTACACATCCAGGAACAGTGGCTCACACCATCTCCTCCCTCAGGTTAGCTGGGTCATAATTTGAACTTTTATGTTTACTATTAGTTTATTTGCTCTAAAGACCCCATCAAAAAAGTGGGGCTGGGGATGACATCTAATTACTCTTGGTTCCACTGCATTGAAGCTATTAGTAAATTAAAATGTTCTTCTTGTTAATTTCAGATGATCAGAACAGATACCTCTAAGGTATTTTGTATTTCAAACAAAATTATATGCAACAGAATAGTCCTAAATATAGTTACAAATTTTAAAGCACTTTTCCATAAAATAATCTGAACAATATTCTGGGGAGGGGGGAATTCCTATGCTTTAGCTAATGCTTTTCGTTCTTCCTACTCTCCTTACTTTCTCAAGAATTTTTTTAAAAAAGTAATACTCCCTTTTTATACTTCAAAAAAGTTTTTGAGGAAACAAGATAAATTCAGTTTTTGTGACTTATAGTTTGGGGTGCCTATGTTTCATAAAAGATTTAGCATTAAAAATAATGTTTAAAATGCTAATGACAGATGAACTGAAAGGCCCACATCTTTAAAGCAAAAAAAAAAAAAAAAAAAAGTTTCCATGGGAATTATGGTACTGAATTTAGATGCATATATTGCACACCAAGTTTCTGAAAATTTCCAACTCTATACCTTACTCTCAATGTAGTGACTTACACTACAAAAGCTTCATAATTAATCAGCAGTACAGGGATTGCTTGTTTCACTTACATCTTGAAGTATTTTAATGTGGAGAAAACAGGTGTTTGAGGTTTCTATTTCACAATTCAGATTTGTAAATCAAATGAAGCAGTTCCTTGGGAGAGGATAAAGAATTTTCATTCAAAAGAGTGAAAATTAATCCATGCCTTTATTTACATGTTAGCAAATGAGAATTAGATCTTTCAGTCATCTCTCCCCATATAGAATAGTACAGTTTGTAGCTGACAATCTGGACCAAGACTGGAAATTCTTAGCAGAGCAGGTTGAAACGTCCAGTAAGTGTTACAGAAAGTGATTCCACAGTCTAACTGCAGATTTCTGGGTTTCACAGCTGTAAAGAAAAGCCACAGTAAAACACAAGGAGAAGAATACTACTGCGTAATTAACTATATTATCTAGCAAATCATCTGGAAATTGGTCAGTCAACAAACTATAGATCAGAATTTCCTCTTTGAAGCCATGTTGACTATGCTGGAGAAAGTTTTCGTGACTGTAACAAGTGGGGAATTTTTAACAGGAATTTTAGGAAATGGATTCATTGGACTCACAAATTGCATTGCCTGGGCTAGAAATCAGAAGTTCTGCTTGGTTGACTTCATTCTTACCAGTTTGGCCTTCATCAGAATCAGTCTTTTGTGTCTAACAATTGCCAATTTGTTTTCAGTGCTGTCCTATCAGGAAATCTCTGATACTATGGAAGGAAACCTTATTTATTCTAGTTTCTGGATACTGGCCTCTCACCTGAGTACGTGGTTAGCTACTTGTCTCACTGTCTTTTATTTCCTGAAGATCGCCAATTTCTCCTCTCCTTTTTTTGTCTGGCTAAAATGGAGAATTAACAAGGTAGTTTTCACGCTTCTGCTGGTATCTTTGCCCTTCCTGCTCCTGAGCCTTCCTTTGCCATATAATTTTGGTATCTGCTGGTATCATTTCCCCAAAAAACATGAGGGAAATATGACTGGGTTATTCAATGTGAGTAGAAGTAAAAATCTAGATCAGGTTGTTATGTTCATGATTGGGTCCCTCCCTCCTTTCTCTGTTTCCTTGATTTCCTTTTTCCTATTGCTGCTTTCTTTGTGGAGACACACAAAACAGGTTGAGCTCAACATTAGGAAATCCAGAGATGCCAGTACAGAGGCCCACTCCAGAGCGATGAAAACTGTGTTTTTCTTTCTTGTGCTCTTTGCACTGCAGCACTTCGCCTATTTCATGACATTTGGGGGTTATTTTTTGCCAAAGAACAAGCTCATTGTGATGCTTAGTTATATGATAGGAATTTTATATCCTTCAGGGCATTCATATGTTGTGATTTTTGGAAACAGCCAAATGAGGAAAGCCTTCTTGCGGATTCCTTGGCACCTGAAGCGATGCCTGAGAAGAAAGGTACTCTCAGTTACATAGGTAGGCCTGCGAGAGAAGTCAGCAAGATGGCTTCGTGGAATCTGCTTTGCTTCATTGGAATCATCCATTTGTGTGTGTAATGTATCACTGAGCATCATTCTTCTAAACCTGGATAGAACTCTAATCTAGTAACTAGGACAAAAAATACGAAGAGGAAGTATTACCTTTCTGAGCTGTTAGAACTTTTATGTATATATATAAATGTATATATATGTGTGAATATAAATATATACATCTACAGAAGTCAGATGTCAAAATTAAACAAAAGTCAACAAAATTGAATGAGTGGGTATAGTAAGATCTAACAGAGAAAAAAAGTTATATAGAAAAAAATATTCAAAAACCACCTGTAAATCACTATTATTAACATTGAGTCATTCACAAAAGTCAGTAGTTCAATATGGATGGACATGTAAACTATCACTCAGGATTCCCAGTTCATATTAATGTGTTAGTACCTAAAATCATTTAGTTCCTCTAGGTAACCACCTTGTCTCTGTCATAATATAAATTTAGTCATTAAATTAATGTTTTGGTCATCTTTTACACTAAATTGTATTTTTTGAATATTTTTGTTACTGGTATAACTGCAGAAATGAGATAGTCTACAATTCATTGAAGCTGTTAAAATCTTTTTGTAATGACCAGTTACTATAGCTGGAAATTTGATTGTAGTAATATCCTATCTAATAATAGAGTAATATGCAAATTAGGCATCACTCCGCGACAAAAATGGCAGCCCCCATACCCACAAGATGGCGGCACCCAGTCCCCTCAGCCCTGCTGCTAGAGTGTCTGGCCTGTCCCACCAGCAAACAGAGCACTGATAGCAGGGCATGGTTGCTTCCTTAGTGCTGCGGCAGCGAGAAGCCGCCAGGCCCTGCGCCCATGGAGCCGGCGGAGGAGCAGGGCATGGAGTCTTCCCGATGGTCGTCACCAGGCCCCGTGCCAACGGAGCAGGCAGAGGAGCAGGGCCTGTCGCCGTGGTGATCGGGAAGCCACCAGGAGCAGGCGGAGGAGCAGGGCCTGTCGCTGCGGCGATCGGGAAGCCACCAGGAGCAGGCAGAGGAGCAGGGCCTGTCGCTGTGGTGATCGGGAAGCCACCAGGAGCAGGCAGAGGAGCAGGGCCTGTCGCCGTGGTGATCGGGAAGCCACCAGGAGCAGGCGGAGGAGCAGGGCCTGTCGCTGCGGAGATGGGGAAGACGCCAGGCCCTGTGCCCATGGAGCCGGTGGAGGAGCAGGGCATGGAGTCTTCCCAATGGTCGCTGAGGCGATCGGGAAGACTCCAGTGCCAGCAGAGCAGGGCATGGCAGCTTCCTGATCTCGGCAGCCGGGTAGCCACCAGGCCCTGCAAAGCCGGGCATGGCAGCTTCCTTAGTGGGGCAGTGGCAGGGAAGCCCCCAGACATGGCAGACAGAGCCCAGACAGCAGGGCTTGGGGGTTTCCTTAGTGGGCAGTGGTGGTGGGAACACCCCCAGGCCCCACAGACAGAGCCTGGACAACAGGGCATGGGGGCTTCCTTAGTGTGTCCGTGTCTGGGAAGCCCCCAGGCCCGGCAGACAGAGCACACTGCAGGGCATTGGGGCTTCCTTCACATGGCACATGGTGGCAGCAGACAGAGAGCGACAGCAAGGCATGGGGGCTTCATCTCCATGGCTGCAGGGAAACCTCCAGGCCCCGCAGAGAACAGAGAACCATGGGAGTGGGCCTAAGCCATCAGTAGGATATCCTCTGAGAGCTCCTGGATTGTAGAAGGTGCAGGTTGGGCTGAGGGACGCCCATGCACGAATTTCGTGCACCGGGCCTCTAGTGCTATATAATAAAAGCCTAATATGCAAATTGTTCAACCAGGAGTTTGATCGGGACTTTGACTTCTTGCTGACCACCAGGGGGCAGCATGGAACATGGCAGGCATCACCTATTAATTTATAACAGTATGGACTTACAGATTCATATTTTATTCAATGGGTTATTATCTATGACTATCATTATTTATTTTAATGCCTACATTGTCCTAGGAAGAAAGAAAGAAAGAAAGAAAGAAAGAAAGAAAGAAAGAAAGAAAGAAAGAAAGAAAGGAAGAAAGAAAGAGAAAGACACTCCACTCCACAAACAAGACACTCCACAAACTATGGTTCAATAGGTTTTTTGTTTTCTTTTTTTAAAATATGTCTTTTTCTTTTTTAAATTGATTTCAGAGAGAGCGAGAGGGAGAGATGTTTCAGCTTCAGATGACCTTCCTGTGTGTCTTATAAGGATACTAGAGGCCCGATGCACGAAATTTGTGCAAGATTAGGCCCTCGCACCTCAGCTGCCTGGGCCCTCGCACCCCGCCCTCTGCCCACTGGCCATTCCAGAAAGTCATTCTGCCGTCCAGTATAATAGCATTTTAGCTCTTTGTTATATAGGATAGTCATTAGCTATGGGGCCCACTTCAATCCAGAAAGATCACATCAGAAAACACCCCTTTCCCACATAAGGATATATTCACCGATTCTAAAGATTAGTGCAGTGCACTTATCTCCTATGTCATCCTAGTAAGGACTAGTGTTTTACAAGGGAAGAGCATATAGGGCCAATGCTGTCCTCCTTGAGGTTTAGTCCCTTGTTTCAATCATTCTGATCTACTCAGGTGAGGCCTGAGGAAGTCCTCAGTTTGGAATGTCAACAAAACCAAAACAGGACATAGGGGAAAGAAATAGGACTTGAAGAGACCAACACCATTTTCTTATTTTTCTACTCCTTTGTTTTAGACATAAGAATGGGAGTATTGTAGCCTAAGGGTGAGGAGGTTTGTAGTTTAGGCCAGGTGTGGCCTTTCGCTGGAGAGGAAAGCCTAGAGGGCCTTGAGCTACTCATGAGACACTTGTCAATGCTGAGCATGGTGTTTATATTCCTAAAAGACCCTGAAGTTAAAACTATAACCAATTAGGAATTTAGGATCCTGGCAGTATTTAATCTCAGGAAGCAGGGTTTACAAGGAAACACCACATTGTTTTATTGTAATTTGTTAATTTGAATTTCTACATGAATCCATCTGAAATTCCCTGCTTGAAGAGGAAGAAAGCATAAAGCAATATCACAGAACCATCTCCTTTCTTGCCTGTTAACAATATAAGCTCAGCTTCCAGTCAACCTCACAAATGAAAAATTCAGCCTGTGACAATGGCAAAAACATGCTTGTAGTCATTGAGTTGATACTTACGACGATTGCTGTTTGGACAGTTTCCATGTCTGGAACTGCTTTTTCACGAAGCTACCAATAGTATTTTCTCATACCAGGTTTGGATATTTTTTCCAGCCTAAAACAGACTCCAAGATAAAACCTTGAAGAGGAGCATTTTCAGCAGTTGTATCATTCCCAAAAAGTCATTTGGAACACAATCTATCAGCAGTGAGAGAAACAGCTGAGATTTGACCTCTGCAGGCATGTCAAGTGCAATTGAAAACGTTTTTTGTGATCATTGAACTTTTGGAATTCATAAGAGGTATTTGGAGAAATAGATTCATTGTACTAGTAATCTGTGCTGACTGGGTCGAAACCAAGAACATCTCCGTGTTTGACTTCATCTTCACATGCGTGGACATCTCCAGGATCAGCATGATATGCATAATTTTGGAAGATAGCCTTAGAATAGTGTTCTATCCAGAAGTATCTGAAAACCACCAAATAATAACAATAGTGTGTCCAACTTGAGAAGAAAGGGCAATCTAAATCTAAGTAGGAATGAAAAATAAGATAACCCAATAATCTACTCCATAGTTTCAGGGGGGAAATTGCAGGCCTGATTTGAAGGCTTACTTGATTAAATTACTGTAGAAAACAGAAATTGACATTGGATAATATTTATTAATTATTTTCCACCAAATTCAAGAAAACAGTACTATGAAAGAAGAGAACAAATATGAGATACTATAACAGCAAAAACATATAAAAAGGGAAATTGAACAAAATAAAACCAGTGCCATGGAAACATGGGGCAGACTGACAGCTTTCAGAGGGGACTGGATAAAAGAAGGTGAAGAGATTTGCCAAAGAACATACATGCATACCGATGGACACAGAGAGCAGTGTGGTGATGGCCAGAGGGAAGAGGGGGCGAAGGCTGGGTGGAGGTGGGCAAAGGGGAGAAAATGGGAACAACTGTAATCGTGTCAACAATAAAAATAAAGTTATTTTTAAAAAGGGAAATTACAAAGGGGCAAACAAACAAACAAAAAAAGCTGAATAAAATAGGAGAGAATTTATGAAACTAAACACAACAGAATTTTAAAAACAATACATTATGGCATACAATTATTAATATAGATCAAGGATCAGAAAATAAAGTCTTACAGGACCTTAACTTAAGATTAATAAAGGAGCATTGTCAGAATGTGGTAGCAATTAAACACATGGAATTTGTCTAGATTTTTAAAAATATCCAAAGGTAATAAAAATATTGATAATTACCAGCCTACAAAACAAAACCCAACCTTTACCCTCCCCCAAAATATAGAAATGTTAAGAATGTATTCTTTGACAATCATATTATAGAAATAAATTGAATAAAACATGCACATGTGCACTTGTATATATTCTTAATTTGAGTATATTTTATATTTCAATAAATACTTGATTAAAATCTTTGTTGACTGAAATTTTATTGAATGAATACCATAAATCTTCTTGAATTCTATTTATAATTCTTTAAAGACAATGTTTGGAAAGATACTAAATCTATAAATATTTGAGAATATACTTACATTATTTACAATCTTTTGTTTCCCAATTTAGAAACATTATTTCTGATGTTATTCAAATCTTCCATTTATCTTTCAGTTAAACCTTCTAAATGTAAATAGATCATTTCTGGGCCAATTACTCATTTGCATGTATTTTTCTGTTTTATTCTCTTTTTTGTACACTTAGGATATATTTTATATGAATTTTACTAATGTAATCTAATGTAATTATACATTGCTCAGCAACATTGAGAATATGGTTTACATGTGCATCTTCCAAAATTTATCAAGACTTCCTTTGTGATCTATAGCATATTTAATATTAGGGTTCATCCACTTGTACTGGAATCATTCTCTCATTTGGGAAAGCAAGAATATATGTAGTTTTATGGAGGGGTGTAAGTTTTATAAGATATGTATAGTTTTGACTTTTGCAAACATTTGTAGTTCATAGTTTTTTACCTGTTGCCAACATGCTTTAATGCAAAGAAAACAACATAAATATTTTCAAACCTACATACACATAATTGTTCATCAACATAGAAATTGAAATCGTATATCAGTGGTTCTCAACCACGGTGATTTTTCACTCCTCCTGGGACATTTGTCAAAGTCTAAAGACATTTTAGTAGTCACAGTTGGGGAAGTGCTACCAGCATCTGTGGGTGGGGACCAGGGATGCTGCCAAATGACCTACAATTAAAACAAAGAATTATTTAACCAAAAATGCCAGTGTCTGAGATTGGGAAACCCTCAATCTTGTGCACAGTTGGGAACATCGTAAACTTCAAGAGAAGGGGAATTATCAAGAAGTCAACATAAAAAATTTGACTCTTAAACAATCATGATAGAGAAACATATTAATATAAGAAAATGACAATTATATGTTTCTTATTGGGAAATTATTCCACATGTTTTTCACAAAAATATGTAAAATTTCAAAGTTGTAAAACAAAATGTTGACAATGGCTCTTTTAAGAGATATTTGGGTGATTTCCAAGTTTCTGCATAGATCATGACTATTGAATATTTTTAAAGTTATTTTAAAAATTTCCTTTCCAAAGTAGTTTTCAGATGCCTGAGATTTATTTACCATGAAAGCCTAACCTACTTTGCATAAAATGTTGGTTCCTGATAAAATGGAAATTCTCTTTATGTCTGTTCGTGTGTGATATTTGCATCTTGTTTGTGTGGTAACCCTGGAAGTGAGTTTTCTTTGAAAAGAGAATAGAGAAAATTGAAGGGCTTTGGTAGAGTTAAAATAAAATGTTCCTTTAACCAAGAAAAAAATTGAGATATTAAAATTAATGAATACAAATTATATAAGTAGTTATTAAAGCTACATAACGCTAACAGGGTTTTTAGTAAGTTACATTTTTCTTTAGTTATCTTTTTGTTATTTAATTTTTTCTAGTTTTATTGAAATATTATTGATATGTTATTGATATATAAAAATAAATATAAGGTACATAATGTAATGATTAGATACATGTATATATTGCAAAATGATTACCACAATAAAGATTAGTAAACATCTCTACCTTTCACATAGTAATTGTGTGTGTGTGTGGTGATAAAACATTTTAAGATCTACTCTCTAAGCAATTTACAAGTATATAATACAGTGTTGTTACTTATAGTCATTATGCTGTACAGTAGACACCCTGAACTTAATCATCTTATACCTGAGACTTTGTACCCCTTGGCTAACATCTCTCTATTCCTAACCCCCTGGAAACTACCATTCTACTCTCTTAATTTTATGATTTGGCTGTTTTAGATTCCCCATGTAGGTGAAAACATATAGTATTTGGCTTTCTCTGGCTGGCTTATTTTACTTAGCATAATGCCCTCAAGGCCTATGCATACTGTTGCTAAAGGCCAGATTTCCTTCTTTCTCATGACTGAATAATATATTATATATATTATATATCACATCTTCTTTATCCATTCATTTGGTGACAGACAATTAGGATGTTTCTATTGTGAATAATGCTGCAGTGAACATGGGGGTGCAGATATCTCATCCATATAGTGTTTTCATTTCCTTTGGATAAATACCCAGAAGTGGGATGTTGGATCACACAATAGTTCTATTTTTAAAATTTTGAGAAATCCCCGTACTGTTTTCCAAATTAGTTGTACCAATTCACATTCCTAACAACAGTGCACAAGGGTTCCCTCTTCTCCACATCCTCACCAGCATTTATTATCTCTTGTCTTTTTGATAACAGCCATTTTAACAAGTATGTGGTAATATCTCATTGTGGTTTTGATTTGCATTTTGCTGATAATTAATGATGTCGGTTATTGAATTTTGTTATCAATATGTTATCAGGAAACATACTCTGAAAGTTTTTACTCATTTAACATTTGTGGGATTTTTTTTAGCCTCACATATGGTCAATGTTGGTAAAAAAATAGTTTATGTGTACTTGAAAAGTATATGAATTATTCCATTGTTGGATACATCAAGTTTGTTAATTGTGTTTCAGATTTTCTTTGTTTTTATTGATTTGGGGTCCATGTGTATTATGAGCTCTTGAGTTATATGATTTAAAGCCTTTCATATGATTATAGATTTGCTTTTTCTCTTTTGATTTTGTAAAATATGCTAGATTATTTGGTGTATAAATTTTGGATTGCCATATAACAGTGCTGAATTGAGCATTTTATCTGTAAAATACCCTTCCTCTTTTTTGTCTAATATGTATATTGTTGGAGTTTTAAAATCCTGGGTGTCAGTATTGTCTTTTACTTAGAGTATTTAGTCCATTTTTATTTAATATAATTATACTTTTTTTTTTGACGAGGCAGCTAGAAACATTTATTTTATAGTTCGCTAAAATTTAAAGAAAGTAGTCATTTTTCATCATTATTTTACTTCTTAAAACAAAGCAAGGGTAATAATGTTGAAAATAAACTACTATGTATTCTTAAATAATTTATTTCAGTCACAGTAAGAGGCAAACAAAAATTAAACAGGCAGCATACTTGATTACTCATTATGTGCTAGAAATGACCAAAGTTATTACAAACATTTTTTGTTTAATTTTCACAATAATACATCAGGTAAATTTCATTGTTTTTTTCTATAAATGAGAAACTGAATCCCACAAAATTTATATTATCCAATTAAGGCCAATACGTAGCAAGCCATGATTATAATAAAATTCTCACTGTCTCACACACAGGCTTGTGAGAATTTTAGTCTAGACAGCAGCTCAGAGGTGTCTGGGATCTAAAACATGAGACTTCAGTAAAAAACCACCCTGGTGCCTTGAAAGCACAAACCTGCTTCATGAGACACTGACACAGCTTATATTTCTCAGTAATTAGTAGAGAAAAAGTTTATTAAGTTGAGACAGTTACATGTTTTATATTTAACTAGAGGCCCAGTGCATGAATTCGTGCATGGGTGGGATCCGGCCAGCCCGGCCCTGATCAGGGCCGATCAGAGCCGGGCCAGCTGTGGGGAGGGGCCACAGGCAATTGGCCGGCGGGCCCCACCCCCAATCAGGGGTCAGCTTCCATGGGAGGGGTCATGGGAGGTTGGCTGGCCCACCCCACCACCAATGGTATGTGTGGGGGCAATTGGGGGCAGAGCTGGCTAGGGGGCGGGGCTGCAGGTGGTTGGCCAGCTGGCCCTGCCCTGATCAGAGTGGGGGGCCAATCTGAAGTGGGGTGGGTGGGGGGAGGGGCTACAGGAGGTTGGCTGGCTGGCTTCACCCCCTATTGTGGTAGGAGGGGCAATCAGGGGCATGACCAGCCAGGGGGAGGGGTTTCGGGCCAATTGGGGGCAGGGCAGGGCAGGCTGGGGGAGGGGCCACAGGCAGTTAGCTGGCCAGCCCCACTCCCAGGCTGGCCACATAGGGCTTCATGGTGAATGGTTGTTCTGGTCATTACAGTGTTCCAGTCGCTGGCTTTTTATATATATAGATGACATTTATCTTCTCACTATGATCCTAACTATAGTGTGGTTTTTATACCAGGGCTTTAAAAAAAAAATAAAGTCAGCTCTCAAGTATCTTACTAAAGGTTACACTGCATGTATTTGGAGAGACCGGGCTCAATGTTATTTATGATATACTCTCCTTCACTCCTTAATGACTAAGGAGCATCATGGGTAAATGGACACACCCTTGAAGATGCATTCTGTAGTGAATGACTCCTATACAAAGTCTTGAATAATATATACAGTTGTGTATAAGCTTTCCTTATTCTTTTTAGTGGCAGAGGAAATGAAATTGTAACATTTTGTCAGAGATATCACCTCCATACTGTTTTTTGTTGTTTTTTTTTGTTTTTTTTATGAAGCATTAGTGATTTTGTTTCTGATCATAGAAATTGGTGAATACAAATTCTCTACTAATGCAAACAAGACATTGGGAAAAATATAGCACAAGGCAAGTTGGGCAACTTGTACACCCTATTGTTAAATGAAGGTTTTAAAGAGGGGTGGGGGGCGCTGGAGAAGGCAGCTAAGCTCAGTGCGTGTGTACCCACGGCCAGAGGCACTACAAAAAAGTGGGTGAAGGTGTAAGAGATTTAAGAGCTTAGAGAACATAGTCTCATGGGGCCAGTACATTTCATAAGATTGAAATATGGAACCATTTCCAGAAAAAACAAAAGCATGGATAGAATTTACATATGAGAAACCCATGGTTTGTAACATTAAGAAATGAGACAGTGCAAGCACTGTAGTCTAGGAACCCCAACACAATGGGGAGGAACAGTAAGAAGAAAGAAAGGAGGAGATTAAGGTCCAGGGATTGGCAAAACCCACAAAATCCTTATATTCAAACTGATTCTATAATCCTATAACTCAGTAGCCAAATTTAGGTTACTATCTAGCATAATCTTGTTAAAAACTATTAATGTTACGTTTTGCACAATATACTCCCAAGATCCAGGGACATTTCTCTGACACACTTACCTCCCAGTAATGCTTCCCTGATGTAATAAACGGTGAGCCCAGGACATTACAGTCCTTATCATCGTCTTTCCAAGAAGTTAATGGCTCCTATGCAATGGTCTTCCAACCTAACACTCTTGCTTGTCTCCGATTCGCAGAAATCAACATCTGGATTATTCTTGGGAAGGTTCACGGTAATGCAACTCTCATGTGAGGAAATCTGGAGAGAGTGTCTGGCTTCCTCAGAGTGAAGTTCTTAATCTTTTTTATGATGCCATTCACATTCTGCAGCATTGCTACTGTTGACCCCTGCAACGGATGCTCCAGGTCTGAGATGAGATCTCACAGCAACTGCCTGTGATGGAACAGCATGCTCTCAGTCTGAGCAGCTCATCCAGATGATCTTCCTCCTCTTTCTCCAGCTTTTGCAGCTCCGTCTGTTCCTCACTATCGTGGATTTCTCTCAGTTGTTTAAGACAATCCTGGACATACTTTTTCTTCCAGGAAGTTGTCTTCTTCGAAGTCAGCTATCAGTTTCTCAGTTTCCTTGAGCTCCTCAACGTATCCAGAGCTTCCTGGAGCTCATGCTCGCACAACTGGACAATCTCCTCCATTAGAAACATGTGGTGACCATGATGCTCTTGAGACGGCTCACAAAGCCAGCACATGACCTTCCCATGCTCCTTGCAGAAGAGCTGGAGTTTCTCTCCGTGATGCTCACAGAGATAACTCATGTGGGCTCAACTTGACTTCCCTAAGCGCCTCCACTATGTTGGCCATAGGTCGACTGAGACGCAGGTTCTCAGGCTGGTAACTGATCCAGCACACAGGGAAGCTACTTCTTCTTGGCTGACCATGGACTCTCTGTTGTTTGCAGTGATGCAGGCTTGGCAGAAGCTGTGCCCACATTCCAGGATCCTGGTGTTTGTTTTTTTAGGAGATTCAAGCAGATGGGGCAGGTCACCTCCTTCTTTATGTTCACCAGGATTCCCAAAGCCTTCGCAGCTGCTCCCCTGCTCCTTCCTACCTGTTCTGATATGAGGCTCCTCTTGCTCACTGATTTCTGCTTATTCTGAAATTTTAGTGCGAGGAGCAGATGTGGTGAATCCTTGCCTGATGTCCTCAAAGAGAATCTTCTATAATTATACTTTTATTTCTATAAGTTTTGTTCCCAAATTCCCCATTTCTTTCTAACAGTCACTTATTGCTATTCTCTGAAATTACATCATTTATTTTTTTAAAGTAGTTCATACACAGCTGTTATATCTACAGATATTCTTATCTGTTAGTTTTAATATTTGCAGCCCATGTGAAGTCCATGTTTGCTGCTTGTTTATGTTTGTTTTGCCTTGCTAACTATCATTCATAGTTTATTTCTATGTTTGATGATATTTCATTCTGAGGTCATTAATTCATGGGAGTCATGCCAATATAAATTGGAAAACTTCTTTTTCTAAAACTCAGTTTATTCATTTTAAAAATGAAGTTAATAATAGTACCTATTTTAAAGGTTTGTTGTGATGTTGAAATGAGATAATAACCATAAAGTGCTTAGCATAGTACTGGGAACATAATAAAGGCTCAATAAATGTTAGATTTATTTGTTACTTTTTAAATTTTGGACAATGTTTGATTTAAATGATTGCTTCTGCTTCCTCCATTAGAATGTAAATTACATGAATCACACAAGCTTTGAATTTCTGTCTACTATTATATTCCCTCAGTGTCTAAAAGAGAGCTTGGTATATTGAGACACTCAGTGAAATACTTGTTGAATGAATGAATGAATGGATGTCATCAACGTGAAATATAGTAAATGAAGGGATTATTTCTAAGAGTCTTTCATGTCAACATAACCTACATTCATGAATGGAATAACTATTAAAAATACAGCAACAATTTTGTGAGATAAATTTTGTGAAATTTTCTATACCCGGTTGAGCTTGAATTTTAATTACATATTAAAAGATAAAATATGGGTCTGGGAGAGGCTAAGCGTCCCTGGGTCCGGGTGAGACCATGCGTCCCTGGATCCGGATGAGGCCTCGTGCACCTAGGCCCGGGTGAGCCCAAGTGGCCCTGGGTCTGGGAGAGGCCAAGCGTCCCTGGGTCCGGGAGAGACCATGTGTCCCTGGATCCAGGGGAGGCCTTGTGCAACTAAGCCCGGGTGAGGCCACGTGCCCCTGGGTCTGGGAGAGGCCAAGCGTCCCTGGGTATGGGTGAAGCCAGATCCTGGGTCCGGGTGAGGCCGTGCGCCCCTGGATCCATCCGGGTGAGGCTGGGTCCCAGGCCCGGGTGAGACCACGCGCCCCTTGGGTATGGGTGAGGCCACGTGCCCCTTAGTCCGGGTGACGCCGTGCCCCTGGGTTCGGCCGAGACCAAACCAGAGGGAGTCGGACCTCCATTACCACCATTTGTCCACCATCCAGAGCTGAGGGGTCAGTGCTGACATGTACACATAAGGAACTACTGGACATTGAAATTGGGTCTCAAAAGAACTGTTGGTCCAGGGGGAAGCTCGCTACAGATTGATTCATTTGCTTGTCAGCATAACTATTATTGCTCGTCTCACATTCAGTTCTTATTAGTATATATCTAGTGGCATATGATCTCGCTCATCTAGGGGAAATGATGAACAACATAGACTGAGGAACAAGAACAGAACCAGAAGCAAGGAGGCATCGATCGGACTATCGGGCCTCAGAGGGAGGATAGGGGAGGGTAGGGGGAGGGTGGGGGGAGGGGGAGAGTTCAACCAAAGGACCTGTATGCATGCATATAAGCCTATCCAATGGTTAAGTTCAACAGGGGATTGGGGCATGCGTGGGGAGAGGGGTGGGATGGGAATGGGGGGATGAGGACAAATATGTGACACCTTAATCAATAAAGAAATTAAAAAAAAAATTAAAAATAAAAATAAAAAATTAAAAGATAAAATATATTGCCCTAGCCAGTGTGGCTTAGTGGATAGTCGGCCTGGGGACCAAATGGTCCTGGGTTTGATTCCGGTCAAGGGCATGTACCTCAGTTGTAGGCTCTGGTCAGGGACCTGGTTGGGGCGCTTGCAGGAGGCAACCAATCGATGTGTTTCTCTCACATCAATATTTCTCTCTGGCTCTCCCTCACTCTTCCACTTTCTCTAAAAATCAATGGAAAAATATCTTTGGGTGGGGATAAAAAAAAAAAAAAAGATAAAATAGCTATATGTATAAAAAGCCATCGACCAGAACGCTGTAACAACCAGAATGACCGGTTGCTATGACACCCACTTCAGCCAGCCAACTGGCATGATTGGGGGGTGGGGCCATCCAGCCCTGCCCCTGATCCCCCCCCATTCTAATATGGGGCGTGGCCAGCTGGCCAACCTCCTGCAGCCCCCCCCCCACCTAGCCCCACCCCAGATTGGCACCCCTACTCCAATCAGGGGCAGGGTGGGCTGGCCAACCCCCAGCCAACCCCACCTGCTATGTGCCTCCACCACCTCAATCAGCCCGTGTCCCTTCCCCCAAGCCAGCTCCACCCCTGATTAGCCCCCCACTCTGATCAGGGGCAGAGCTGATGGGCCAACCACCCATGGCCCCTCCACCAGGCCACTGGCCTCTGATCGGCCCTCCCACCCCATTCAGGGGCAGGGCCAGCCGGCTCACCACCGAAAGCCCCTCTCCACAGCTGGCTCCACCCCTGATCAGCCTCCACCACCCCAATCAGGGGTGGGGCTGGCCAGCCAACCTCCTATGGTCCCACCCCCAGCTGCTGACCGCAGATCAGTCTCCTCTACCCCATTCCGGGGGGGCCCATCAGCCAATCACCCTCAGCCCCTCCCCCCAGACAGCCTGGCTCTTATCAGGCCCTGATGGGGCAGGTTGGCCAGCCAACCTCCCACCATCTCCTCCTCCTGACAAGCCCACCCCATCCGCACTGATGGGGGCCGAGCCAGCAAGACCCCACCATGATCGAATTCGTGCACTGGGCCTCTAGTATTGAATAATATGGCAAAATGGTTTCTTGTACCTTACTTAACACAAAGTGTCAATAGTTCAGTATCTAGCTCTAGCCAGTTTGGCTCAGTGGATAGAGTGTCGGCCTGCAGACTGAAAAGTCCCAGGTTCAATTCCAGTCAAGGGCACATGCCCGAGTTGCGGGCTCAATCCTCAGTAGGGGGCATGCAGCTGATCAATGATTCTCTCTCATCATTAATGTTTCTATCTCTCTCTCCCTCTCCCTTCCTCTCTGAAATCAATAAAACTATATTTAAAAACATAGCTCAGTGCCTAGGTAAATATTTTTATTTTAAATTCTTTATTGTTGAAAGTATTACATACGTCTCCTCTTTCCCCCTTGACCTCTCTCTGCCCGCTCCCACCCCTCAACACTGGCCAGTGTCTAGGTAATTGAGTCACAATCTATTGTCCTCTTTATATTATAACTTGACGTGTTCCCTGCCTGAATTAACACAAGATAAATAATGATGTTAATGGTGATATTAGAAAAATATAAAGAAATCCAATTTTTGTTTCTGTTGTGTTTTGTTTCTTAGAGATATGTGTTTGGTACTCCTGTGCCACAATTCAGGTTAACAAATGCAAAATAGTCTCAGACAAGTAAAATCCATTAAACAAACTTCCATTTGCATGTTAACAAATTGTAGGTGCGCATTCAGGCAAGGACACATTCTCTAGATGAGCTGAGTTTTACACATAAAAGTGGAAGAGTCTCTATGAAGATACTTCAGATTCCATCAAAAGCATTAACGGACATTTTTAAATATTTATGTAATGGAAGAAAAGAAAATTATTCATCCAACAACCAGCCAATATATACCTCATCCTGCATCAGGTAATCTGAAATATATGTAACAGAAACAATATTAGGACTTGACAGCTATGCTTAATATAGCGGAAGGTCTCCTTATTTCTGTAGTAGTTGGTGAATCAATACTGGGGGTTTTAGGAAATGGATTTATTGGACTTGTAAACTGCATTGACTGTGTCAAGAACAAGAACTTTTCTGTAATTGGCTTGATTCTCATTGGCTTAGCTACTTCGAGAATTTTTCTGATATGGATAATAATTATAGATGGATTTATAAAGATATTCTCTCCACATATGTACTTCTCTGGAAGCCTAATTGAATATATTACTTATTCATGGATAATTATAAATCACTTAAGTATTTGGTTTGTCTCCAGTCTCAGCATCTTCTATTTCCTGAAGATAGCTAATTTTTCCCACCACATTTTTCTCTGGTTGAAGCATAGAATCAATAGAGTACTTCCTCTTCTGATGGGATTGATGTTTATTTCATGGTTATTTACTTTCCCACAAATTGTTAAGATTATTAATGATTATAAAATAGGTAATAGAAACACAACCTGGCTTCTCACCATAAGTAAAAATGAATACGCTGCTTACCAAATTTTGCTCAATCTGGGAGTCATTTTCCTCTTTACACTGTGCCTGATTTCATGCCTCTTTTTAATCATTTCTCTTTGGAGACACAACAGGCAAATGCAATCGAGTGCCCTAGGTGTCAGAGACCCCAGCACAGAAGCACATGTGAAAGCAATGAAAGTGTTGATATCTTTTATCATCCTCTTGATCTTGCATTTTATAGGCATTACCATAGAAATATCATGCTTTACTGTGCCAGAAAGCAAATTGCTGCTTATTTTTGGTATGGCCACCACAATCACCTATCCCTGTGGTCACTCATTTCTCCTAATTCTAGGAAACAGCAAGCTAAAGCAGGCTTTTCTGAAGGTACTATGGCCTTTAAATAGCTAAACTAATATTTCAGCTGGGGAAAGGAGAAACCTCTCAGAACTCCATAGTCAGGCCTGGGGAGAAATGGATGCTCAATGAGAATAATCCAGTGAAGAAACGCCTGAAGATATTTCACTTGCATCACATTCTTGCCCTGGCTTTAATTGTGTTACAAAACATCACTAAAATCCTCCATAATGATTTCTATGAAACCTCAGGAAATTTCATTCTTCAAGGAGATTGTAACCTCACATGCAAATTCCGTGGTTCAGTCTGCTTCTTCACCCTGCAATTTTTTCCCACACATCTCCCAGAGGAAAAAAACAGCATGGAGACTATTCACTGCAAAGTTGATGGTGGTGGAATAAGCATCTGAAACCAGACTCTTCACTGTGCTTTACCTGACTTCCCTGAAGCACTGGCACCCTGTCACCAAGAGACCCAAACAAAAAGAAATAACAATGTGTTCTGATCTTTAGCTTTAATTACTGTTTTGTAAATAAGCTTATGGTGTTTGGGAAAATAAAAGTGATAATTTATATGTACTCAAACCTATATGTTTCCCTTTATGGTTTCTTATACTGCTATTTTTGCAAATTTTGGCTTAGTACATGTTCCTTTTATCAATAAAACTCATTTTTTTCCTGATAAAATATGTTTTATTGCACCTAAAGTTTAAAAAAAAACACACACATCAAGGACTTAAGGAAAAGTTATGTATATTTGTAACACTCAACTAATTGTTAACATATTTCTACATTGATTTCAAAATAAATTTCCTGATAGATATAGGAAGGTATGTTGATTAAAAAGCTGTTTTGATTACATTTATATATAAACTTAATGGATATATCTCTTAACTATGGACAGTAGGATTTCAGATTTTTATTTTCTTCTTTTAGTATTGTATGAATTTCTAAAAGTACTATAACTTATGCAATAAATAATGTAGTCAAGGAAATGTAATACAATAAAAGACAAGTTACATAAATAAAATTGTTTAACTTTCCTTGAGAAAGGAGGAAAAGACAATTCCTCAGCATTTTCATAAACTGTATAATTACTAACTCTGATGTCTGCTGGTCTAATGTCTAAGTTTATTTAGTTTATTATTTGTGCTGACTCTTGATTATGCCTTCTGATCATCGTGTATTTTGTGATTCTATTGGAAACTCAGTTTCATTAAACTTTATCTGTGGAAGTTCTTTGAGGTCAAGTTTATAGTGTACTTTGCAGAAAGGATTTAACATTACCTATGATGCTGACTGGGGAATCCCCCAATCTTGGACTTCTTTAAATTAAATTTTCAGTTTGCAATTTTACTACAAAGGTAATAAAGGCTACATAGGTAGTGCAAATTCTTGTCCCAAACGTACATATGTACAAGGTAATTATTAGAAATTCCCAGAGCAACACATCTCCTTTCCTTCTTTCCTTCAATTCATGTCATGGTTGAGAGGTACTCCACCTAAAAATTTAGCCTTTTGCTGGGCATATATTATTGTCTTACTGCTCTGTAAATAATTGCTTTTCAGGGTTTCTGGTATAGTGATAGTATCCAACTTCATTTCCAGTCTTGAAGAGACCCATCCTAGGTATCTTATTCTATAAGTACATGGTCCTTAAAACTAAGCTCTAGATTAAAAGAAGATTGAAAATGTCCCAAGGTTCTATTTTCAGCATTTTTTCTCTCTCAAAATTTGTACTTTCCCACCATTTTTGGCACCTGAGGATAAACAAATAAACAAACAAAAAACCCCACAGACTTTTCTGGGGCCATGAACTTAAAGATTTGTTTTTACATATTTTTATGTATTTTGCACTGGAGATATTTATTTAGACATCTGTTTTGCCATTTTCTTAAAAGCAGAAGTTAGTTGTTTTTTCTAGCTTGTTTTCAGTCTTTTTTTTTTTTTTAGTATATGTATTCAAAACTGTATATTTCTGCCTAAATATTGCTTTAAATATATTCCACAATGTTAACACATAGTTCTTATATTGTCATTCAACTCAAAGCATTTTAAAATATCCATTGTAATTTTATTTTAATGCAAGGGTTATTAAACAGAACAATTTTCTAGTTACATGATATATGTAATGGCAATTTTTATATTGAAGTTTTATTTTATTGAAGCTGGATCAGAAAATATATTTGTATGATAGTCTAAGATAAAATTTATTTGACCTAATATATAATATATTTCTGTGAATGGTCTATGTTTTCTTTTTTAAAAATATGTTAGTATTGATTTTAGAGAGTGAAAGAGAGGAAAAGAAAGGGGGAGAGAGCGAGAAAGAGGGAGAGGAAGAGAGAGAGAAACATCAGTGTGAGAGAGAAACATTGATCAGTTGCCTCCCCTACACGCCCTGACTGGGATCAAACCCACAACCTGGGTAGGTGCCCTGACCAAGAATTGAACCAGCAATCTTTCTCATACTAGCCAGGGAAGTCCATATTTTCTTGAAAGAAATTTAATGATGCTAAAGTCAAATTTATATATTTAGATGAACCATATTAATAATATTTTCTCTCCCTATCCATGTTTATTATATGACAATTTGAAATTGATTATTAATAAACATACATTTACAATTATTTGTTTCTGTTCATAATATTTTCATTTGTAGCTGCATTTAACTTGAAGCAATATTGATATTATATGTGATTTGGTGGTCATTGCCTTTATAATAATTATTATTTTTTTAATGATGTTAAAAACCCTCTTTGTTACTCATGCAGGATTTTTCTTTAAATTTTATTTTACCCATTGTAAAAATCACTAATTATGTTCATTTGCTTCATATTTAATTACTATGTGTTCTCCATCTGTGTATTTTTCACATTTCTACATCTTTCTTTTATTGCCTTCTGTAGAAAATAAATCTCTGATTTTTGATACTTTATGATCACTGAGTAAACATTTTTATACTATTGGAATCTCAATTAACTTTCTGTCTTCACATTTCTCTTTTTCTATTTTTAATGCTTTCTTCTAGTTTCTCCACTCCTTCCCTATATTCTATTAATATCAACTATATATTTTAATCTATGTGGATTCCTCTGAAATTCCATGTATTTTTATTTTATTCATTTAAAAAGCATTATTCTGATGAAATCAGTCTTCACCAAACTGCCAAAGTATCCCACTGTACAAAAAAGTTTAAGACTCTGAGTTCAAACCAAAAAGGTAAAAGTGAACTATCCAAAAAATGGATTAGAATATAAGGATTTTGCTGATGATTTACTGTGAAACCGGTGACTAAATATGAGTTGTCTGAAATCCAAACAAGTAACCTAAAGAAATTATTCAATGAGGACAAATAACATGAGGCTGTTTGCATTTTGTTACTAGCAAAGAAAGATAAACAAGGATGGCATTTTAGTAAGCATAGGCCCTTAGGTAACTGCTCATATGCCATAGCATGTTTTCATTCCCATTTGAATATAGACAGAATACCTTCTCCAAACTGATCCCTAACCCTAACCAGCAAAAACCAAAGAGGAAAAAGATTTTGGTGAAATCAGGAGGCCTATAGTATATGTAGATTTCAAAGTACACATAAGAGCTGCCAAAAGCAGCTACATTTGGACAAAAGTTGTGTAGGAAATAAGGGATATAGGGAAAAAGACCAGGAATCAGAAGGCAAAGTAGAATTCTCTGAGTTTACCAAGAAATTCAACAACGCCAGTCAGTTATCAATCAATCATCCACATACATGATTTATGTTTGTCTTCATCTTTTCTGGATCTTACAAATTGAACCCAGAGTATTTCTGTTTCCCAATGATAACCTTCAACTTATTTTATCCACTGATTCAAAGTTTACTCAAATATTTCAATTAAACTAATCAAATGCAACATCGGCCCTACAGAGGTTAAATATGGTCTGACCCTGTCAGGTAAGATGCAAATCAATTTCTTTAGTGAAGTTCTTCTCAGAATACTGCCTTTTTCATGGCTTTGGTCATGACAAGCACAGTGTGTGCTTTTGGGCTGTATCATCTGATGCCCCTTCAGAAATAAAGCGCAGAGAATCATGGAATGAACCCCAAATCTCACTTAATAGGTTGACACTAGCCTTTGCTTTCTCACTAAAATCTGCATATTTAATTTTTCTCTCTTTGTTGAGTCTAAAAGTGTTTTATCGTGTGAACAAGAACAGATCAAGCATTATCTCATTAAATATTTTATGATACTATTGTGTTAGTTTGTTTAATAAGTAATATTTAACATCAGGTTTTTTAATTCTAGAAGCTGAATGTTGGTATGTGTGTTTGTTTAGGTGCATATGTGTACGTCCTGTTATTTCAAATTATATAGCTAAGAAAATTCAAAGCATGTATTGTCGTTACTCACTACAGATGTCATGGTCTCACTTGTCAATCAGAATTTGTAGCTTTCTAGATCTTTCCTTGTCCTCCCAAGCTCAGACTGGTTTCTTCTTCCTGTCTCTGTAACAAAAAGAGACAGGCATTTTCACTGATTTTTCTACATACTGAGACTAACCTCAGGGACAAAGCAAAACCCCTCCAAAGAACTCTAACATCTTAACCAGAATTCTCTGGGTCTCATTTACTGACATTATTACAATTTAGTGTCTATTTTTCTTTACTTCCTTGTAAAGTTACCTCCTTTTTTTTCTTTTGGCATCTATTAATGAAGATTTCTCATTGCTGTCTATCTTACCTTATAATAGACAAATATGCAAATTGACCGCACCTTCGCTATGCCCAAGCCACGCCCATCAACCACGCCAACAGGACACCGTTGCAGGGACGCTGGGGTGCAGCGGAGCCCATGGACCGGAAAGCCGCCCGGGGCTTTCCGGGCCTTGGGCGCCAGCCGGGTGCCTGCTCCGATGGCAGGGACCCGGCTGGGGTGCGGTGCGGCGGAGCCCAAGGCCCGGAAAGCCTTGGGCGCCAGCTGGGTGCCTGCTCCGATGGCAGGAGCGAGCCGACCTGGGGGTCTGCTCCTGCAATCGGGTCGCAGGGACGCTGGGTGCAGCTGAGCCCAAGGCCACCACCCAGGGCCAAGCCGGGACCCTGAAAGAAGGTAGAAGGCAGTGGCCACAGCCAAGGCCTGGGTCCCCGGTGCCAGCAGAAAACTGGTGCAGGCAGCCAGGTGAATGAAGGTCTATTGCACGAATCTTCGTGCAAACGGGCTACTAGTATATCAAATAAAACTGCATTTACTTGTGCTTTCTATCTTAAATCTCTCTTTTCTGATACCAGAATACCACATAGATTGCGCATGTACTTTGATTTCTCAGGCAAAATAAGCAGATTTACAATTTATATTAGTAGCATAAATCAGTATTTTCCTTCTGTGCTAGAAACCAGCAAAAACCAAAGAGAAAAAAAATATTGGTGAAATCAGGAAACCTGTAGTATATGTAGATTTCAAAATACCCGTAAGAACTGCCAAAAGCAGTTCCATTTGGACAAAAGTTGTGTAGGAAGAAGTGCAAGAAAGAAGCAGAAGAGGGGAAGGACAAGGAGGAGGGAGGAAGATAGAGGAGAAGGTTACAAATCTCAGAAATCAATTTTCAAAATATACTTCCTGAGTCTGAGGGATGCATGCTGAAATGCAAAAACTAAATCCCTTATTTACAACACTGGCTGCAGGAACTGGTATAAGTAAAACAACTGATAAAAACTCTCCTAACCTGGTTTGGTTAAGAGTAATAGAGAAGGTGAAATATACAAAACATCATTTAAGTCAACTCTAATGGTAGGAGCCAGTCTGTCTCTGAGGAAACAGAAAAAAAAAGTCAGCTTTTGGATCATGAAAAAAATGATAGGAAAACATGCAAATAGCTACTCCAAGAAAATGCAACTCATTCAATTATTAGTAACATTGTCACACCATCTAAATCAAGATAAATATGGAAAATGGAAGGGAAAACTTGGTATAAAGCTATAACATTAACAAGTGTCAAATACAAGAGAAATAATGACATGGAGCAGATGGAAATTGTGACCAAAATTCACTATAAAGTTTTTTAAATTAGTGAAGCAATAATTTCTATGAAGAAATAATACAGCCATAATTTAAGAACTTAGCCTAAATTGATAAAACTCTGGAAAGAGTAAAAAAAAAAAAAATCTAGATAACATGAGTAAAAATATTTTTTAAGACCAAATAATACATAGTTAGTGTTAACATTTTAAATTCCCTGTAAATATGTAGCCCTCCATGTTCAACCAAACTTTGGATTTTCAGCAGTAATTAATATTATCATTCAACAAAATGAAGATTCCTCTACAAATTTCTATTTTTTGACCATTTTCTAATGGATGGAAATGCTTGAGGTTTAGGTTTGCCAGATGAAATACAAGACACTCAATTAATTTGAATTTCAGTACCTTCTGGAAGTAGTTATCGCATGTATTTGAGACATACACTAAAAAAAAAATCATTATTTATTTGACATTCAAATTTAGTTGGGTGTTCTGCATTTTTATTTGCTCAATCTGGCATGCCTGTTGAGTTTACTAGCATGCATCACAGAAAAATAAATCCAAAATTTGCAAAATGTAATATGAGAAAGACAGTGTGGGGCCATGAACAGGAATCAGCTGAATTTGCATCTTGGCAAACTGTAGCTCAGTCTACATTAACTATATGTGAAAAAGTAAAACTTGCTGGGAAGGTAAATGGACATACAGCGACCAGGCTAGGGATCGCCAACAACATTGTTTGTCAAGACTAATTAGGATTTAGTGACGATAGCTACGATCTTCATTTGCCATTCCAGTCTCCATCATAAGACAGACTACAATAAAAGAGGTAAAGAAAATAACAGCAAAATCTAGGAAGTAGGTGTAGATATCATACTACATTAGTTCAAATAGAAACAAATTGGATATTTCTCTGTTTTAACATGTCAGACGAAGTAATCAGCACCTTAATGATCATAACAGTTGGGGAGTTTTCAGTGGGGATCTTAGGAAATGCATTTATTGTATTGATAAACTTCGTGGACTGGATGAAGAGTAAGAAGATTGCTTCCATTGATTTAATCCTCACAAGTCTGGCCATATCCAGAATTTGTCTAATGTGTATAATAATGTTAGATTGCTTTATGTTGGTGTTGGATCCAGACGTCTATGCCACTGGTAAACAAATGAGAATCATTGACTTCTTCTGGACACTGACCAACCATTTAAGTATCTGGTTTGCCACCTGCCTCAGCATTTTCTATTTCCTCAAGATAGCTAATTTCTTCCATCCTCTTTTCCTCTGGATGAAATGGAGAATTGAAAGGGCGATTCCTGGGATCCTGCTGGTGTGCTTGGCCTTCTCTGTGTTCATTAGCCTTCCTGCCGCTGAGAACTTGAATGATGACTTCAGGCTTTGTGTCAAGGTGAAGAGGAAAACAAACTTAACTTTGAGATGCAGGGTAAATAAAGCTCAATATGCTTCCAGCAAGGTATATCTCAACCTGTTCACGCTGTTCCCCTTTTCTGTGTCCCTCATCTCTTTCCTCCTCTTGATCCTCTCCCTATGGAGACACAACAGGCGGATGCAGCTCAATGCCACAGGGTGCAGAGACCCCAGCACAGATGCCCACATGGGAGCCATGAAAGCTCTCATCTCCTTCCTCCTACTTTTCATTGCCTACTATTTGTCCTTTCTCATAGCCACCTCCAGTTACTTCATGCCAGAGACTGAATTAGCTGTGCTGATCGGTGAACTGATAGCTCTAATCTATCCTTCAAGCCATTCATTTATATTAATTCTGGGGAACAAGAAATTAAGACAAGCATCTCTAAGGGGGCTATGTAAAGTAGCACATACACTAAAGAGAAGAAATTTATAATAACATAAACAGATCTGAAGACACACTATCATTTTCTAGGACAAAGGAAGACAAAACGTTTATTAATTATCTTCAGTTCTTACATTAATGTTGATTTCATATGGTTGATTACCTTAAAATGAATGTAGTATATTTATAACTTAGAAAATCTATGTATAGCTTATTTTGCCTCTTTACCCCTGCCTCTATGCCTCATTGTCTCTTTTCTCTCTCTCCTTCCCAGCAGTTTTTTGAAAGATGTTTTAAAACAAACTGTGAGAGAAGAGAGTATTTTCATTGTTCATCATTTATCCAGATGCAAATTGTATGGCTAATTCAGAACAGCTGTAATAGCATCTTGCTCTTTTGCACCCTCTGAAAAGCAGCTGGCTCATCCTCCTGGTCCTGACTAGATTCTTCTCAGGTCATCCAAATAAGCTCCACCTTTGCAAAAGACTCAATAAGGTTACAGTTCTTAATAAAATGCTATGCAATTCTATGAATGTAGCAGAAATTAATCCTGATTATAATCACAAATAAAACATAAATTATGATTAAAATAAATATTGTCACAGTGAGTACAAAAATTATTTTAGGATCATAGATCAATGAAAAAAAAAGATGCTAAGTGTGAGAGAAGGACAGTTTATATAAAAAGTTTTTATAAAATAAAAATGGCTAAACAAGAAGCCTAAGTAGAACTATTTATTGCTTATTAAAGGATATTTCCTACACAAAAGACATGTGTAAGTTTGCTTTTAGCAAACTAGGACTGCATCGAGCACTGATTGTCAAGTTACCCTGATAAGATGAGATCTTCAATCAAAAACTTATGTTTTTAGATGTTAAAATGTTAATACTATCAAAGAAGATGTTGATTCAATACAGATCATCTCTATAAACTAGGAGGATAATATTCAGATTATACATAAGTCATCTATAAGATATCTATTTGGGAAATTCCATCAAAAGCACATCATTTATGTTGTGGCAAAAATATCTTGAAGTGATTGACCAGCCTAGAGTAGTCATGGGCTTTGTGTGCAGAAGATAAAATGTTTATAAATATTCTGATCAATAATTTGATAAAAATAATTTTTATCTTTCATATGTTGTTTCATGTGTTAATTTTTTCTTCTCTGAATCTGACAGTGCAAAAGGTAACACATTGATTAAGCTGATAATTTTTTTAAATGCCTTATAAGTTAAAAGAAACAATAGAAAATTAGGTGCATAGGTTGAAACTTAAATTTTAGTTTAAAAATAAACTTAAGCCCTAGCCAGTTTGGCTCAGTGGATAGATAGCGCGTCGGCCTGCTGACTAAGGGGTCCCTGGTTTGATTCTGGTCAAGGGCACATGCCTAGGTTGTGCGCTTAATCCCCAGTAAGGAGAGTGCAGAAGGCAGCCGATTAATGATTCTCTCTTATCATTGATGTTTCTATCTCTCTCTCCCTCTCTGAAATCAATACAAATATATATTTTAAAAATAAATAAATTAAAAATTAAAAAACTGGGGGTGGGGTGGGGTGAGGGCATATGCTGGGGGGTAGGGGAGGCTGGGGGAAGGTCAATGGGGAAAAAAAGGAGACATATGTAGTACTATTTGTAATACTTTAAACAATAAAATAAAATAAATACTATACAAGAAATATGAATTTAGAAGACATTGGGGTTCCAGGGGAGCCTCTTTCTTGAAGAGACACTCTGACCTCTGGCCTGGTCCACCTTTTATTTATTTGAATATACATTTTCCCTTTAGCAATGCATACAGGCATATCAAAGGTAAAGTTTGATAAAGAGTAAAAGGATTATCAGGTTAGGGAACTGCCTTGAGCCACCACTATCTCAACAATTGGGTGCTTAGCGTCAACCCTGCCAACACCCAAGGTCCATCGGCCTTCTGTGTTCCTTGGTGCACTCTCATGATAGTATTGGCAGTGGGTGGCTGACCACATCTCCCCCTTTTTGTTTTCTTAATAAATCTTGAAAAGTGTATGCCATCTGTAGGGCTTGAGTCCTTTTAAGACTCTTCATTCTGTATCTGCAGACTAGAAATAAACATAAAAACAAGAATGAGACAGACAATAGTGGTTATGCTAAGAGGCAAATGTAGGGAGGTC
This sequence comes from Eptesicus fuscus, assembly GCF_027574615.1. Lineage (NCBI taxonomy): Eukaryota > Metazoa > Chordata > Mammalia > Chiroptera > Vespertilionidae > Eptesicus > Eptesicus fuscus. Next base: position 84,754,782 of record NC_072479.1, read on the forward strand.
CAATGAAAAGGATTGAGTTCTTTCATGGCCCTTTTAAATTGCTGCCAGGCAGCTAAGGAACTAGTTTGTAGTAGGCTACTTTCTGGGCTATCAGTTCTTTATGGGTCCCCTTCTCAATCACTGTCCCCTGTGACATGACAGAAATGATATTTGAGTTCTGGATGGTGGACAAATGGTGGGCAATGACAAAAAATAAAAAATAAATTAATTAATTAAAAATCAAAAATCTGGTAAGTAAATTTTCTCACTGTATTAATTTGCAAGGGTTGCTCCAACAATGTACTACAAACTGAGTGCCTTAAACAACAGAAATTTGTTTTAGCACAGCTCTAAAGACTAGATGTTTAAGATCAAGGTGTTGGTTCAGTTTATGGGCTCTGAGAAAGAATTTGTTCCAGGTCTCCTAGCTTCTGGTGTTTTGATGGCAATCTTTAGTGCTCCTTAGCTTCTAAAAAGCACACAAGTCTGTCTTCATCTTCATATGGTGTTCTCCCTGTATACATGTCTACACCCAAATTTCCCCTTTTTATAAGGATACCAGTGATACTGGATTAGGGGCCCACCTACTCTCACATAAGCTCATCTTAACTAATTATATCTGCAACAACCCTATTTCCAAATAAGGTCACCTTCTAAGACACTGGGGTTAGTACTTCAACATACAAATTTCTGGGAGACATAATTCAACTCATAAACACTCACTCTCCTTTACACCTTCCCTAGTTCTGGTAGATTTTACTTCATGCCATTTCTACAAATGCATATATGCAAAAAAAAATTAAATTGAGTCAACATGTATGAACCAAACACAGTGCTGAGGTACATCTGCATGTCTCTAAACCAATGGGAAGCTTGTCTGGTTGACAGCTGGATGATGAGTCTATTTCCAATAGGGCATGCTGAGGGCAAACAGGTCCTAGAGGCCCTCCTGAATCCCAGACATACACAGAAATGTAATAATATGCACGCATGTACTGAAAGACCGTCAGGGATCAAGGAAATTTACAAGATTTTTTCCTCTGTTTGAGCTGAGAAAAAGATGTCTGTATTGATCATGTAAACTTGGAAAACTCTCTTATTGGTCTCAAGAATAATTTTTTTTTTTTTTTTGCTTTGGAATATTGTTGGTAGTTAAGACCTTACACAATTATTGAAATCTGAGCTACCTATCAGTTACACAATACAGAACATTTGGAGTCCAGTCAGAGCTATCTACCTCCCCAGCCTGTCCTTATTTTCCCTTGACTGAGAACCATGGCCCTAAATGAAAAACAAGACCCAGGATGTAATGCTTATGACTTTATTGATGATTTAAAGTTGGAGAAAGAAAAGGCCAGGTTTACACCACTGAAAAGTCCATGTTCACCAGTCGATCTCTATCAATTCTGAAACAGAGAAAAAGATTTTAGACACAATAATCGCTGAGCCTGCCGAAACCGGTTTGGCTCAGTGGATAGAGCGTTGGCCTGCGGACTCAAGGGTCCCTGGTTCGATTCTGGTCAAGGGCATGTACCTTGGTTGCGGGCACATCCCCAGTAGGGGGTGTGCAAGAGGCAGCTGATCGATGTTTCTCTCTCATCGATGTTTCTAGCTCTCTATCCCTCTCTCTTCCTCTCTGTAAAAAATCAATAAAATATATTTAAAAAAAATAATCGCTGAGCCTGTGACAGCCATGGCATTCTCAGCCCCAGGGCGCCTTATGTGCCATGCCAGCTGAGCCAGGTTCAGTGACCCTGAGAGGGGGCAGTGAAGGATTGAGAAAAGACAGACAAGAGAATGAAAGCTGGGTCTGGGTGGGATGCTGCTTCTCTGATGGAGAGACAGCGCCACAGACTACAAGCTGTGTCTTTATTTTATAGCCAGATGCCAGGAGACCAAGTAAGGGCGTGGTCAAGGTGTTTACAACATTCTCGTGGGTTTCGATCCTACTCAATTACGTGCACCTGATCAAGCTTTGTTTACTTGCAGCCTATATCACTTAGGCACGTGGGGCCATGTGTTCAGACCATAGGTTCAAGCTTACAACTATAGCTGCTGGAGGGTTCAAGCCTTGGACTAATGAGAGGGCTCTGCCCTCCAAGCTGGGACTTGCACGTGGCCATGAGAGGACTGTGCCCTCTCATTAGTCCAAGGCTTGAACCTGTCCAAACACTGTAACCGCTCTCCACATTAGCCTGAGCACGCTCTATGACTGGTATTTCTATAATGAAGTAGGCTCATTACAAGACAACACATGAAGTTAAAAGAGAGTAGAAGAAGGAGTGGGGAGGTAGAGGTGGGAGGAAGAAGCCAGGAGAGGGAGACAGGAGGGAGGAGAGGAGAAGAGAGGTGGAGAGGAGGAGAGGTAGGACGAGGGGAATTTTAGGTTAATATAAGAAAAGGGGGTCAAACAAAAGCTCAGGGTAGAAGTAACACTTGCTCTTAAAATAATGGAGGATATTTTTGTATGTGTAAGGTTGAGGCAAGGAGATTTGTGGCAAGGCCAAATTTGGACAAACATTTTGAGTGATTAAAATCAAGAATCAAAACAAGAGAAGTAAATAGAAACAAAAAAAATAAAAATTTAAGGAGAAATTCACTAGATTGGGGAGTAAAAATGCAATTAATACCTAGGGAATGACTGGAAGCCATCTTTAGTTGGTTTTCTTTGTCATTGGCCACCACGCTGACTACCCTGGCCACCTCTTCCACGCTAACCACCCTGGCCACCAGGGCCACCCTGGTCACCTCTGCCACCTCGGCTACCCTGGCCATCTTGGCCTCTCTGGCCACCTTGACCACCTCGGCCTCCTCTCCCACCTTGGCTACGTGAGCTTTCCTGCTCTCCCTGGACATTCTGGCTTTGAGGCCAATGATGGTGACCATGGTCTCTTTTTTCATGCTGACCTCCATGTTCTTCTTGTGATCCCTCTGGGGGTTCTTCAACAATTTTATCGTCTTCTTAAGTGAGATAATATATTCAGAAAGAAACAAGGAAAGAGAAAGGTTAGCCATAAACTTAAATGAGGCAAGTAAGGAATCTACTGTAGCCTAAATTTAGTTAGAAGTAATATAATACTGTTTTAAATGGTACTAGGGTCCAGAGCCTACAAGGGGCAGAGAAATCCTGGCCTCTTCAGAGTGCATGTACTTAGCTTAGCACCTCATGTTCACTCCGTCACTAGTTATTCTCCCCTCTTTTGATGTTTCGGCCACTATTCTATATGGCCACCTAGTCTAAGCTTGCTGTGATATACATGAATTCATCTATAAACCACCCGTTAACTCATGATGTCTGAGAAACCACCAGATGGAGTCACCGTGTCTATCTATAGATATGCATGATATCTTGGCACCAATCTATTGAACAGGGGAAATTATCAGCTACCCTGCCCTTCCCAATAGCACAGCAATCATATAACACCCACTCTCCCCTCTCTTCTATCAACTGTTAGGTCTTTAGATCAACAGAAAGTATACACAAAGCCCACCCTATATTTTATCCTTTTGAAAATGTCTGGTATCTATAATTGAATCCCAGCCCTCACCATCTGTTATATTAACTTTCAATCATTTTTTCATGCTCTCGTGGTCATCACTCTTTTTTCTAATCAACAGTACATTTATTTATTTATTTATTTATTTATTTATTTATTATTTATTTTTGTTGTTGTTGTCAGACGTGATGCCCTTTGCCAGAAGCGGTAGGGGAGTGCCGCTTGGGCTTCCGGGGTCCAGAAGTGGATGGGATGGGGGTATTTATTTTTTATATTCAATGTTATTTTGTATTAGTTTCAGGTGTATAGTATAGTGGTTAGACAGTCACATACTTTACAAAGTGTTCCCCCAATATTTCCAGTACCCACATAACATCATACACAGTTATTACAATATTCTTGACTATATTCCATATGCTGTACTTTATATCCCATAACTATTCTGTAACTACCAATCTGTTATGGTTATCACTCTTACAATCATTCTTTTGCGAGTCAGTGTATACTTTGTTGCATGCCCATTACATCAGACATGAAGACTCTAAGCTTAAAAGACACAGTTTGGGCTTTCAAGTTGCTATTCTTCATTGTTGTCAGATCAACAAATAAATTTCTGGTTCACTCCCCTATTCAAAAATCTCTCTGTGGTCCATAGGATAAATTACAAATTCAGTTTGCCATTCATAGCATCTTTTGTAATCTGGAACTAAGCCACATCTCTAGCTTTATCTTCCTACTAGAGGCCCAGTGCACGAAATTCATGCATGGGGGTGTGTGTCCCTCAGCCCAGCTTGAACCTTTTCCAATCTGGGATCCCTCTCACAATCCAGGACTGCTGACTCCCAACTGCTCACCCGCCTGCCTGCCTGTCTGCCTGATTGCCCCTAACCACTTCTGCCTGCCAGCCTGATCACCCCCTAACCACTCCCCTGCCAGCCTGATCGACGCCTAACCACTCCTCTGCCAGCCTGATTGCCCCTAACTGCCCTCCCCTTCTGGCTCAGTCACCCATAACTTCCCTCCCTTGCCAGCCTGGTTGCCCCTAACTGCCCTCCCCTGCTGGCCTGGTTCCCCCAACTGCCCTCCCCTGCAGGCCTGATTTCCCACAACTGCCCTCCCCTGCTGGCCATCTTGTGGTGGCCATCTTGTGTCTACATGGGAGCAGCCATCTTTGACCAAATGGGGGCGGCCATCTTGTGTGTTAAAGTGATGGTCAATTTGCATATTACCTCTTTATTATATAGGATATTTGCTTCAACCTTACTGGGTTATTCTGTGTTCCTAGACCATTGAAATGCTATGTTATATACAAAAATTTGCCTATGCATTTATCTTTTCCTTCCCCATGCCCCACTCTCCAAGGTTCAGATTACATGGCATCTCCTGTGGGAGGCCTTCCCTTTACTCCCCTTCTCTGAGCTGCCATAATGCCTAACTTTGCCACTTTTCTGAAGGTGATCATCATTATGTCTAAAAGTGAAATCTTCCATTACATCCTGAGTTCCTTAAGGACAGGAACAATGTTTCATTTACCTTTGCATCCTTGTTACCAAGAATAGGACCCTGCCAAGTTATTAAGTATTAAATTTTATTGAATTAATGTTGGCATAGACAATGTAGATAATTAAAGCTTTTTTTTTTTTTCTTTCAGGATTCCTTATAGCCATGTCCTTACAAAGGCAGGTAATAGGCAAGAAAAAATCAGAAGTAAAGCAGTGACCATATTCTCTAGACCTGAGAGAACTTATAGATCTAAAGCAAACCGCTGATTTTTTTTTTTGATCTTTTATGCTCATTCTGCAATATACTAAGAAGATTAAATTATATAGTGAAATGGTTGAGGAAGAAAATCTTTGAAAATTAAGCATAAATTAAAATAAAAATCATATAAATTTTGGATTACACCAGTGACCCAGAGGTTCCTAGAATCTATTTAGAAAAATTCTAGCTAAGTTGATTGAATTCAAAATAACTTAACCCCCTTACACACACACACACAAAAAAATTAATTAATTAATTAATTAATTAAAATAAAACAAAATAACCCACCTGATGGTTGGGTTTCTTCCTCTTGGCTTTGAGGGCCTTCTGCAAGAAAGAATAAAGGAAAGAATAAAGTATAAAATGCTATCATAGCCTTAATGCAAGGATCATTGACAAGTCAGGAACTGAAGAAAATCATTAAGTATGTAAAGGTTTTCTTTAAGCAAGCAAATTTTTGATTGACTCATTTATGGTACTGAATCCTACAACTCTTTGGTGACATAGCTTAAAATTCATTAGCTCTCTCATGCACTCTGGTCTTTTCTTATAGCCTCCCTCCTATACACACTCCTACCCATGTCACTAAAATTGTCTTCAAATTTTTCATTTGAAGTGTTTTCAGTTAATAATGGCTTTAAGTTTTATCTACTCTGAGGCATCTTATTTAAATAGATCTCAAGGCTTAGACTACAGAAGAATGAAGCATTAGTACTGTAAATGAGTAAGTTGCAATAATAAACTTACTGATTGAATAAGTACTTTAGTCAAATTGCATGATATCTTTATGATTACATGGTATTTTTATAACTTAAATTAGTTAAATGTCAATAGAGACAACACCCTTAAAATGTAAGGGATTTGTATTATTCAATCATTTGTCTTTGTCTGTAGGATTTATAGAAAACATTTGCGTAGGGTGGCATGTTCTGTTGATCTTCAGACACTAGGTCTCTGACACAGAATATTCCAATGTGAAAAAGAAGGAGATGGGCCATATCTAACAATAAAACTGAGGACCACTAAAACTTAGGCATTTGTTACTATTTTTTGCCTTTCCCTAGACTCAATTTTGAGATTTTCAAGAAATAAATACTAAGCAAAGAAAAAGGTATGATAGGTTCTGAAGAAAAAAAAGAAAGGACCACATCCTTGAACAAGGATTTACCTGGTGAGTTTTCAGTATCAGTACCTAGAATTTAAAAGAGGGGTGGGGTGAGAATAAGAAAACAAATTAAAAATATGATTTGATAAGATCCCAGCTATACATTTATATAAAGATAAGTAGGGTTAAATTTAAGAAGTTAGAAAATTCTTAAGAGAACTACTACTACTAATAATATGTTTGAATACAATGGACCAACATTTCATAAAGTAGAATCCTATATCTATCTGATCATTGGTTCTGAAGCAGGGATGAAAAGGAAGTCAAATATTTTACTAATTCTGTATTATACATAATAAAGTGGAGAGCAACAATGGTTGTAGATAAAATACATATTATGAGACATCTTGCAACAGAGAAAATTTGAGAATTGAAACCATCTGTAGCCACGTAGCTTATTGTCTTTATTACCACGACTTTATCCCAGAAAATTCTCGCCTCCAAAAGATAAATTTTTCAAATAATTATTGGTTACTTCAGGAACTTGCCCAAAACCCATTTAAACAAACATTAATCTGTTCAACTTTTTAATGGCATCAATTGCTTATGTACCAAGGCTCAGAATGCTTCACTCCCAAACTCTTGCTAATTATGTAAGCTCTTCAAAGTATTTAAACTCAAAGGTTATGGTTCGAATATGAAATATGGGTAATATCTACTTTGAATTGTTATAATGAATAATCAATGACATGATATGTGTGCAAGACCATGCATAAACTTCCCATGCATAAAATTCCCAATACATACTTAAAGAAGAAATATTTCCAAGTAATTTTACTGTTATTCTCCATCTAATATCCAAATTATCACAAAGTGTAGAGTTTAAGGCTCAGATGATTTTATTATAAAACTAGAGGCCCAGTGCACGAATTCGTGCATGGCATGGCCTGCAAGGATTGAGCAGAAACCAGCAGTCCAACACTGCCTCCCACTCCTGCCTGCTGCTCCCACTCATCCCAGCCCCGCTGAGCCTGTCGCAGGCTCGCGCCCAGTCAGTCCGAATCAGGAGAGGCTTGTGCCGCCACAGCGGTGCTTGCCAGCCATGAGCCCTGCATCTGGCACCCATCCTGAGGTGGGTTGGGGAGGGCCAGGACGCAATCAGCCCTCTGGGTGAGGTGGTGGGACACCCTTGCAGGCCTGGGATCCAGATCCATCCTGCTGACATTCACTCAGGTGGGTCAGCTGAGCGGCACTCCTGCTGTGGGAGTGCACTGACCACCAGGGAGCAGCTCCTGCATTGAGCGTCTGCCCCCTGGTGGTCAGTGTGTGTCATAGCGACCAGTTGACCAGTTGTTTGGTAGTTCAGTTGCTTAGGCTTTTTATATATATAGATACCCTTTTATAGATGCTTATTAAGGCTTATACATCTTTCAGAAAAATCCAAAATTACCATTTTACAACTACCTTTCCCATGAGCAGCAACTTTATCTCAGTTATGACAAGAGGTTTAAAATTCAAATAATCTATTAGAATTGTTTTTTTCTTTATTAATTAAGGTATTACATATGTGTCCTTATGTATTTGTTTAATATTCCCATTTTCTTGACTTAGGATGCTTCTATATAATGAAATAACATTTCATAAGAAAACAAAATCTTATTCCAACTTTCAATTATTTGTCTTACAAGAAGTCTTATACCTAATGTTTGCAGTCATTTAAACAATTATCTGGATTTTGGTAACATTAAGATATGCCATGAGTCTTCTCTTAAAAAAGTCACAGACTAACGAAGACTTAAGCCTTCCTCTTTTATTATATATAAATTCCTCCATCATTACTTGAAATTATATATTTCTAGTAAGTCTTAGATTTATTATAAATGCATGCCTGCCAAGCAGTTACATGATCAGACCTATAATTATTTTAAAAGAATAAGTAATGTAATGAAAAGAAAAAATTCATAGTGCCTACTTTATGTCAAAATGATGATGAAATAAGCAAAAATTTAATCACAATTCTCATTTCCAAATGTTTAAGGGTTGATATAAGAAAATGATGTATCTAAATGAATTATAGAATTTTTATTCAATTTAGCTGACCTGTTCCACACAGAGCGAATAATTGAATGTCCATATATCTAAAAACAGCAGATGTCACACCATGAAGATACTGCTTGGGACTTGGGCCCAGATATTCAGGGAGATATTTGCAATCAGTAGAAAATAGAAACTAATTTTATCTCCTTCTTTATTGACCTACTCTCTGAAAATAAAGTACTTAATTTCTGAGAAAGGTCAATTCAAATCCACTCTATTCCATTAATTTTAACCCCATCATCCCTTGTATGATCTCCATTTCCCCCTCTTACCATTACTGATATCCTGAGCTGAGCTCAGGGCCAGCAATGCCATCGAGAGCAAGAGCAGAAACATCTTGGCAGAACCCATGGAATCTCTTGATGTTTCAGGAAGCTTAGCCATGCTCCTTTATAAGAGCAAGGAGAACAATATTACCTTTGAAGCCCATGGGGTGGACTTCTCTCACCCATATCTGATTGGCTATTTGGGCCTCAGCCAGCCTGTTGGGTTTAAGGGCTGGTTAAGCTCTTCAATGAAAAACTGTATGTTGATCAGGTTCTTTAAAATAATTGTTTATCCTCCCCAACTATTAGTTATAGTTATAAGTATTAACAATTGTCTTCTATTCTGTAACACTTAGTTCATAACTATGGTTCCCTGTTTTACTACCATATCCAACATGGTTCAAGCTGAACAAATGTCAATTATTTCAGGCCCCTTTCCTGTAGAATGAGCCTCATCATGAAATGAAAGGCTAAAATAACAGAAATATAATCTCAAGATGAAAGAACAACAATGAAAGCATTTGCCAGAAAGAGACTAAAACCACCTTCAGACTCAAAGACTATCATTATTCAGAATACCCTTGAGTTCATGATTTCAATGGACTGGGGAATCTTAAAACTAAAAAAGATCAGAATAATGAGTAGGTGAGAAAACAATATTGTGCAATGAATCATTGAGTAGATTAAGAGCGTTGATCTTGGACAGAGAAGAGTATGACTAAACTTGTTAGTTATACTGTTATATGGAACAAAGAACAATTCTTATGTGTACAGTTCTGGAATGTACAAAAAAAGACCTATTAATTTTTAAAGAATGGTATTTTGAACATAATACAATAATTTCTTATAGTAATTATTTAAATATTTTTAGATAACTTTAAATTTAACTTCACATTACTTTAGATAAATTTTAATTATATTAGACTAACATATAAGTATGTTTCTTGGAATTATTAAAATGAAACAATAGATTGAGTTCTTTCAGGGGAAAAGTAGTTTCTTATCACCAGATGTGCTCAGGCACTAAGGGATCTATAACTGAATGTTTAAATCACACACACACACACACACACACACACACACACACACCCTGAAGATTCATCGGGGTAGAATCATTTGTGTTCAACTATCTCTTTAAAATGTCATCAATGGAAGAAAGGCTTGTCCTTCCTTTGGATAAAAATTCAAAAAATAATATGACCTTGCTGATCACTCTTAGATAGTAAAATATAGTGATTGTTTTGTCACAAAACAGTCTTAATTCAATATATTAAAATGCCCAACCCCATGTAATGGTCATAGTTTTGAAATTTATTCAAAGTTCTAACTGTTTTCCCTCCATCCAGCTAAGGCATTCTATAGGCAAGTTGCCTGTCTCCTCACCAGAGGGTGCACCCCGCTTATCTATTTCTCTGCTCAATGGCAGCTCTTTTTTTTTTTTTTTTTTTTTGACACCTCCTAGGACAGAGTTATGGGAGGTGGGGGTGATAAAAGAAAGGGAATTGAGAAAGTTCTCATTTTATTGGTATCTAGGCCTGATATATATTTAAAGATGACTGGCATGGGAGTACATTCATGCCTTCTTTAAAGACTTCCAGTTATTGGTACTATATTACCTCTAAATGCCTTGATGAGAACAAATGTACTTCTTATTCAGTTAGTTAAAATCCAGCAGTTTAGCTTCTTTGTCCTGAGATTCCATCACTTCTCCAGTTGGTGCTATTAGACCCAACCTAAGATGATCCTTCCCAGGCTCTCATGCTTAATTCGCATCTGATTTATGGAAAATGCCCATTATTTTCCCTGAAACATCTCTGCAGCACAGGGCAATCCCACCTCAGCCAACCCTCCTTCACTTCATCCATGAGCAGTTACCAGTCTACTGCCATAGCCATCTTTAGATATCTCAGAGGAGTCAGACACTAGTTCAATGTGCCCATCACACTTAGGGTCATAGTTATTCCACATGAAATCTTTGTGCAGATGAGAAGCTGTCTCCTTTGAGCAGATACAGCCCTGCTGTTTCTCAGTTTAGCAAGTTTACTGCAAGGTGGAATTCTATCTCTACTTGCTCCCTTGTGCAAAGCACATCTTGCTTCCCATATGTGGTGTCCCTGAATATCGACATCACTACTCAATTTCAGGAAGCCCGTAAAGCTCTGAAGTAATCTCCCTTAATGCACTTCTCCCTTGACTTGAGATGAAGAACATCATCCAAGGCATTCTCTGTTGATGGTGGTGAAGAGGGGAGGGGTAAAGATATTCACAGAATAGTTCTGTCCAAAAAGAAAAAAAAAAAATCCTTCTCGCAAGTCAGCCTCTAAATCTCTTCTCTCCATGTGTAGATCAAGGCAAACAATAGGCTTAAAAGAAGGGTAATTAGTTTTCCCCTTTTTGAAAGTCTTTCAGGGTATTTTATCTCATAATAACTAATTTGGTATCTACCTTTTACTGTATACTTGTTGTCTTAGTTAGAACTTCTCATTAACATCTTGTAGTGTATCTGCTGTCTCTACTCAAGGTGGACAGATTATTCTCTGTTGCAGTTTTAGCTGAGGACCATCCACCAGGCCTCCTTAGCTATCATATGAGGTAAAGAGTTCCACCCGAGGCTCTACTGATGCTTCCATAGGTTGCCGTCTGTCTGAGTCCATTCAGGCTTCTTTAACAACATATCATAAACTGGGTGGCTTAACAACAATGGAAATTTATGTCTCACAGCTATGGAGGCTGCAAAGTCCAAAATAAAGGCACCAATAGTCTTGGTGTCTCCAGAGGGATTGTAGTTCCGTATCAACCAACATGGGATTATCTTCTAGTGAGAAAGAGAAGGTGCACAACAATAGATACACTGTTTGCTTAAATAAGTTTACAAAACAACACCATATATGTAGAAATATCCATACACCTGAATGCACAAAAGAAGGCCTGTTTAGATGATAAATCAAATAGTTCACAGTGGTTACTTCTGGGTAAACCAGGAGGGATTTTTATTAGGTCAGTCATTTTTAAAAATATATTTTTACCTCGAGAATGAACTTATGTATTCTTTGTTGCATTCAAAATAAATACAATTTATTTTATTAAAAATTTTTATTGCTAGCTAAACTGACTTAAATTTTTCACTAGCATTATCATCATCCAACCCCTCAAAATTCAAAATGTCTAAGGTCCACCCTGTTTAATGCCGATTAGAGACTAGAATCAAGATTAGCCTCATCTCATCACCTCAGCTGTTAACTCACTTTCACTTCAGTGGTGTAGGCATGCAAGAATTTCTTTCCTAATTGACTCAGTAAAGCAAAATCATCATTGAAGCCTTTCAATGAAGCATCCTACCTAATAAAAGAGTAATATGCAAATTGACTGTACCTTCGCTACACCCACAAGCCACGCCCACCAGCCATGCCCACCAGGAAAGCATCTGTCAGAGGCTTTCCCGGCCTTGGGCACCAGCGGGGAGCCTGCGATGGATCGCAGGGAACTGGGGGTCTGCTCCTGCGAGGGGGTCTGCTCCTGTGGTGGATTGCAGGGAACTGGGGTCCCCTGCCCAATGGGTAGTGTCTGCAATCACAGGGAGCTGGAGGTCCCCTGCCTAGGCCTAAAGCTTTGGCCAGAGGTTTGAACTATAGAGGAAACAACTTTTCTGACTGCACATTGGCTAAGCTTCCTGTATGCCACTGGTAATATTCTTAGTAACTTGGGTAATAAGAATCCAAAAAGGTGATCTAGGGTTTTTCCACCACACTTCTGGAGAAAAAAACAAAGGTCCGCTGCTGGAGGGCTAAGAAATGTCATATCCTGCCCTAGCAGGTTTGACTCAGTGGATAGAGCAGGGTCTGGGTTGATTCTGATCAAGGGCATGCACCTAGGTTGCAGGCTCCTCCCTGGCTGGGGCCCAGATCAGGGCTCATGCAGGAGGCAACCAATCAAAGTGTTTCTCTCTGTCTTTGATGTTTCTCTCTCACTTTGATGTTTCTCTCTGTCTTTCCCTTTCTCTTCCACATTCTCTAAAAGTCAATGGAAATATATCCTTAGGCGAGGATAAAAAAAAAAGAAAGAAAGAAATGCATATCCTATGAAAGAGACATCTTAAAAATGCCTAAAGAAAGTTGTCATTTTTTCTTGGTGAAGGGACTGGAGTCGTGTTGGTGAAAACACCTTGGTGGCTGTGGTGACTGGCAGTGGCTACAGCAGCGGGGTGATGGGGTTGGTACCTTCCCCTGATCAGCCCAGTTGCCTCCCACAAAGGGAGGCCAGACTGCGGCTTAGGCCCGCTCCCTGTGGGGAACAGGCTTAAGCCATCAGTAGGACATCCCCTGAGGGCTCCCAGTACGTGAGAGGGGGCAGGTTGGGCTGAGGGACCCCCCACCCCCAGTGCACGAATTTCGTGCACCGGGCCCCTAGTGTTGAATAAAAGTCTTAAACAACATAGCACAATGTTGAGCTATATGCAAAGATTCAAAGTTTGATCACTGACTTTTAGTGGACACAATGTCCTTCCTTCCTTCCTTCCTTCCTTCCTTCCTTTCTTTTCTTTCTTTCTTTCTTTCTTTCTTTCTTTCTTTCTTTCTTTCTTTCTTTTTCTGTTTTCTTATCTGGTAAGTACCTATGAATGTCCTATTAACCACAGAGAGTTATTTTGGAATTTAAAGTTGTTTTCCTTAAAAAAAAAAAAAACACATAAAAGAAACATACTAGTAGATATTTATTTGCAATTCCTCTTTCTAGAGTTCATTCTTCTCCACTGTTAGGTAAAATATAAAACAAACTAGAATGTTTGCCAGGATAGTTTATACCAGAGATCTCTTGATTCTTTGAATGCATACAAGTTACTCTCCACATGATTCATACATTTTCATGCCATATTTCGGAGCATGTCTGTGCAAAAGGTGGGTGTTCGTTAACTATGTCTTAATTCATGACTTTCAAATTACACAACTGGGAAAAATTCATCATACTGAAGTTAACATCATAATAGATGACCTTCATGGATCTCATAAGTCTATTACATGCTTTAACTTAGGTAAATTAATAAATGTCAGTGCCTTGGATTTCTTCCATATATTTCCCAAAGCAAACATTAAAATATTAGATCAATATAAGATGAAAGATGAAAGTAACACCAATTACATTACAAGACAAAACAGAAAAAAAGCAACAACCCTGTACAGTATGTAACTTTCAGAATTATTTACAGGAATTTCCGCGATCAAATTGAAATTGGTATGCTGTCTGAAAATGTCCCCAAATTCCTTAAATTTCATAGTCTACAGAAACTTTAGGGATTCCCTAATGGCTCCCCAAGGTCCCCTTCTGGACAGCAGAAATCAGATGCTTTGCAATCTAGTTACTCCTGGTACCCTTAGAACTAAATAAATAATTAAAACAATAAATTGAACACAGGCTCAAATACAGATGATGCTGAGCTTTCAATAACACATAGATTTTAAGAACAATATTTGAGAAGGTAATATTTTGGCAGAGAGAAGTCATTAAAAAAGCTCAATGGTATCTTCTTCTGGATCCATTTCTTCACTCAATATCTGGGGGTGGGTGGGGAGTAGGGGGTGACAAAGAAAGAAATAGTTCAACCAAGAGTTGAAAACTGACCTCTAACTCTCAGATGGGGTGGGATTTGTTAGAAAAGGAAGGAGAGCCATAGGAAACATAAAAGAAAGAAAAAGTCCAGGTTGCTTAGTGAAGGATAAAGAACATTATTAAGATTACTAGAGGCTCAGTGCACGAAATTCGTGCACGGAGGGGGGTTGTCCCTCAGCCCAGCCTGTACCCTCTCCAATATGGGACCCCTTGAGGGATGTCCGACTGCCCGTTTAGGCCCGATCCCACCGGTGGGATCGGGCCTAAACGGGCAGTCGGACAGGCAGTCGGACAGGCAGTCGGACATCCCTCTCACAATCCAGGACTGCTGGCTCCCAACTGCTTGCCTGCCTGCCTTCCTGATTGCCCCTAACCGCTTCTGCCTGCCAGCCTGATCACCTCCTAACCACTCTGCTGCCAGCCTGTTTGCCCCCAACTTCCTTCCTTTGCCAGCCTGGTCACCCCTAACTGCCCTCTCCTGTAGGGTTGATCACCTCCAACTGCCCTCCCTTGCAGGCTTGGTGCCCTCTCAACTGCCCTCCCTTGCAGGCCGGGTGCCTCCCAACTGCCCTCTCCTGCTGGCCATCTTGTGGTGGCCATCTTGTGTCCACATGGGGGCAGGATCTTTGACCACATGGGGGCAGCTATATTGTGTGTTGCAGTGATGATCAATCTGCATATTACTCTTTTATTAGATAGGATTAACTGCATGAGAAAAGTGGTTGCTTCTGTCTATCACTATATTCCCAGTGCCTAGCATATTGTGGGCATTCAATAAATGTTAGTTGAATGAATAAATGAGCGAGTGAATGAATGAACGAAAAAGTCAGGTGAAATATACATAGAATTTTTCTCCTGAGATGGCATGCCCTTTTAAAGATCATGGAGAAAGTGATCTGAATCTCAATGATTCTAACCATAAATTCCATCCTATAGTTACAATTGGAAATAAAATATGAATCTGGGTTAGAAGTATGTAAGACAAAAGACTCGGAAAGTATGAGAAAGTTAAGGATGAGGGGGTCATGTTGCCTGAAACTTACTTATGCCTTAGATTGTGGAGATGAGTTGAAAATTTCATTATAACCAAAGAGAGTGTGTAGACCTCAGGTCACACCAAGAGGAACCACAGATTTTCAAAGCACTTTTGCAGTCATCATCTTTTTTGTACCAGGATTCCCAGGATAATATATGCAAAGACTAGATTGTTGTTTAGAGTGCTATTTCCCAGTACATCTAAACTTGGTTTGACTGAAATCTTGACTGTCACTCCATTGGGTTGTCTCAAAAGATTGCATATATCCAGGACACATACCCAGCTGTTCTTCATTTGTAAAAGAAAAAGGAAACTGTGAGGTTTTACCTTCTCTGTTTTTCTATAAGGAACTTAATGAAAGCTGTGTCCATAGTCTCCTTAATTATGTTCTTCTATTAGCCCATTTCTCTCTTAAAATTACTATAAAGCACTATGCAAGTAAGTATTTCCAGTAATTAATGAATGCCAGGAAGCATTGTAAACTTTCATAATGATTCTTTGGCGTTTTGATACTATAAAAATAAAATTTAACATGAAAATAGTGATCCCTTTTTGGTCATTATACCATAGAATAGGAAACACTTGACACAATAGAAAAGAGTAAATGTAGAAAATTTAAAAACTACATATAATTTACTTGGTGGCATGGATTAACTTTCTAAAGGAAAAGGGAAGAATTATAAAACAACCAAGTTTTAAGTTCAACTTAAAACTCACTTTCCATTATCTCTATAAAGTTTATTTTCCTTTGATAAGGGGTATAACAAAATTGGAGAATTTAAAATTTGGGAGTAACTCACAATCCTATTTATGAAAGAGTTATACTTATTACAAGATTTTCTTTCATTAATCTCTTTAATTCTGATAATTCACCTTATTGAATATATAGCATAGAAGTTATGAATGACATATTCTTTCATGTTATTGACTTGTCATTAACCATAAAGAATATTAGTTTCTGCATGTATGATATGGCAGAATGGATTTTTCTTCACCACCATCCAATGCTACACTTATGAGTTTAAGGAAATAGAATATGGTTTTAGAAACTTTTAATTTTGTAATAATTTTAGATTTCAGAATAGTTTCAAAGACAGTAGAGAGTGTGCCTACATACCTTCACCCAGCTTCCCTTTATGATTACATCTTCCATAACCATAGTACAACTAGAGGCCCGCAGCACGAAATTCATGCACTCCAGGGGAGGTGTCCCTCAGTCTGGCCTGTGCCCTCTCGCAGTCCAGGAGTCCTTGCGGGATGTCCAACTGCTGGCTTAGGCCCGCTCCCTAAGCTGTCAGTTGGACATCCTTAGCGCTGCTGTGGAGGCGGAGAGGCTCCTGCCACCACCACAGCGCTCACCAGCCATGAGCCTGGCTTCTGGCTGAGCAGCACTCCTCTGTATGAGTGCACTGACCACCAGGGGGCAGCTCCTGTGTGGAGCCTCTGCCCCCTGGTTGTCAGTGCGCATCAGAGCGACTGGTCATTTTGCCATTCGGTTGATATGCATATTAGCCTTTTATTATACAGGATGATCAAGACTAAGAAATTAACATTGGCCTAATACTCTTAACTGAACTACAGACTTCATTCAGATTTGCATAGTTTTTGCACTAATGTTTTTTTTTTCTGCTCCAGGATCCAATGTGAGATGGCACATTGCATTTAGCTGTCACCTCTTAGTCTCCTCTAATCTGTGAGAGTTCCTCAGTCTGTCCTTATCTTTCATGATGTGAATGATTTAGATGAGTACCGGGTCAAATATTTTAATGAATCCCCTCAATTTGTGTGTATCTGATATTTTCTTATGATTAGGCTGGAGTTGTGAGTTTTTGGAAAGAATACCACAGAGGTGAAATATTCTTCTGCTAACACCACAGCTAGCTAGCACTGTGTCTTTGTACTGATGCTCTCAACTTGATCGCTTGGTTAAGGTGGCATCTGCCAGGTTTCTCCTCTGCAAAGCTGCTACCTTTTGTTTTCCAGCCTTGAATGGGGTCTTTTTAATGTGGCTCAATCCTGGGACAAAGACAGATACTTACCTATCCCTAGCATATTAACAAGGGTTAATCTTAGTAGTGAAACTATGACATACTTACTCTGAGATTCTCCATCTGAAGACAACAGGCAGTGAATGCTGTGGGTGCCCTTCCCTGCTCCCCTCCACTGCCCAGTGCCCTACTGTCCACTTGTGAATATTGGCTGCTAATTCTCACAGTTGCCCTCTTCTCCAGACAATTGCCCTCAGCAGCGACTCTCTGACATGAGGGTGCAAAAGGCTGATCTCCTGGCCTCATAGAACTCATTCTGTGGAGCACTTGGTGCTTGAGAGCTTTCTCTGGGGGTCAGACTACGCTAGTCTCCATGGAAAATCCCATTCTTGCTTATAATGGGATTTAAGCTATATCTATATCTATATCTCTTGCCCTATCCTGCTTCCTTCACCCACCTGACCTCTGGGAGAATGCTTCAATAAATATTTTGAAAACATTTCCATTTCAGACTTGGCATCTAAAAAATCTGACCTAAGACAATACCTCATTTTGAGTTCTTTTTCTCTTCATAGCCCCTCCCCACCTCCACAGGTAGGATCCCAGGCCCTTTTCTCTCCTCACCCAACAGCAGAAACGAAAAAGGCAGGATCCCGGCCAGCGTGACCAGTGGTTCAGCCTCGATCCATGTTACCAATCAGATCCCTGATTCCCTGTCAAGGCACATGCCAGGGTCGTGAGCTCGCTCCCCAGCAGGAGACAGCACATCCGTGTTTCTCTCTCTCCCTCTCGCTTCCTCTCTCTTTAAAGTCAATAAAAATATATTTCAAAATAAAAGGGCAGGAATGCCCACTCACAGAGGTCAGACACAGGAGGAAACAAGTGAGGGCCAGTGAAGGAGTTAAAAACACTGAGGGCTATGGATGGGCCTGAGAAAAAGGGTGGGGGAAGCTTTCTTCACTCTCACCTGTGCTCTGAGCCTCAGGGACAAAAACTTTGAACCATGGATAGAACTCTGGGACAAAATATTCACTCCCCGGTCCCATCTATAATAATAAAAGCGTAATATGCTAATTAGACCAGACAGTCGAACGACCTTCTGGACGTCATTCCAGACATCCTTCCAGACGACCTTCTGGACAAAGCTGCAGTGGCAGGGGCAAGGCAGAGGCAGATGCCACGGTGGGTGGGGGCCAAGGCAGAGGCAGTTAGGGGCGATCAGGCAGGCAGGTGAGTGGTTAGGGGCAATCAGGCAGGCAGGCAGAGGGGTTAGGGGCGATCAGGCAGGCATGTGAGTTGTTAGGGGTGATGAGGCAGGCAGGCAGAGTGGTTAGGGGTGATCAGGCAGGCAGGTGAGTGGTTAGGGGCGATGAGGCAGGCAGGTAGAGTGGTTAGGGGCAATCAGGCAGGCAGGCAGGTGTGTGGTTAGGAGCCAGCAGTCTGGATTGTGACAGGGATGTCCAACTGCCAGTTTAGGCCTGATCAGGCAGTCAGACATCCCCCAAGGAGTTCTGGATTGCGAGCAAGTACAGGCCGGGCTGAGGGACCCTATCCCCCACCCTGTGCACAAAATTTCATGCACCGGGCCTCTAGTTATGTTATAAAATCAGTTTTGGCTGGATAGTATTCCTTGAACTTGAAGTAAAAGATGGATAAAATATGTTATCTGGGCTTCGTATATAAGACTTCCTAGCTGACAGACCTTTGGCTGCAAAATTCTGGAGAATGCAAACATTGGCTGAGGAATAACTAGTAAAATAATTAAATACAAACAACCTAACACTAAGAACAAATTTAGAAGATAGTGGTATCACCAAAACAGAACAAAACAGAGTTACTGTAAGAAGAGAATGAATAATAATGTCAAATACAGACTCGTTTTGAGGCTTATAGGAAGCTAGTTTTAATAGATGGCACCAGATCATTTATTGGTTGAAGCAAAGTGGATTCCACAAATGAATATTTGTTCAAGAAGTTAGTGAGCTAATATATAGCTACTTTGAGAATTAGGCAGGATTAGGTGGGAATTTTTTGTTTGTTTTTTCATTTTTTATTTATTTATTTTTGATAAGGGAAGCTTTGACTAGGGGTAAAGGACAATTGTCAAGAGAAGGGTAAAACTAGTTATGAGTCAGGGAAGATCAAATAACTAAGCATAATGTTTAAAACCTGGATTCTTTTGATGATTTTCTTGTAGGGAGGAACCTACAGTAATTTGAGCTAGCTTTTATTATAGTGTGATTATGCTTTTCTATGTAGTTTTATGTCATGCATGATACTAGGATGCCACACTGTGGTCATTGTTAGTATAGCTTCTGTACTACCTCTATTATTATATTTCCAGATGTCAATGGCAACCATTTTCATGGTCCCTTTGTTTTTTGCTTAACATGACTTCCTATTTTAAATATTGTGGGTTTTTTTGGTAATACATAGCATTCAAATAAAATATAAATCCAAATAAACAATGCAACATACAAAAAGGAAACAAGATTCAAAAGTGGGTTACAAAGCCTAAATATATACTTTTAAAATTTAGTTGAAAATGGGCTAAAGTAGGCTAACTTTTAAATTATGTTTGAACACTGTATGATCTTTCAAAATAATGGAATTCATAGGATAGTTTCAAGTAATATACTACATTAGTTATTATGAATATCACTCCAAGCACTACCTTTTTCATAGTCATTCTGATTACACACACCCTATCCTATGTAATAAAAGGCCAGAGACCATAACAGCATCACAACCATAATGACCGTTAGACCAGAATCACCACGGCCCCTTGCTGGGCTGGCCCCACCCCCCCAGCAAGCAGTAAGGGGAGATCAGGCAGGCAGAGTGGTTAGGGGTGATCAGGTAGGCAGTTCAGTGGTTAGGGGAGATCAGGTAGGCAGATGGCCCCTCACTGGACTGGCTCCACCCCCAAGCAAGCAAGTTAGGGGCAATCAGGTAGGCAGGCAGAATGGTTAGGGGCAATCAGGAAGGCAGACAAGCAGTTAGGGGTGATCAGGTAGTCAGGCCAGTGGTTAGGGGTGATCAGGTAGGCAGACAGCCCCCCAGCAAGCAGTTAGGGGTGATCAGGCAGGCAGGCAGAGAGGTTAGGGGCAATCAGGCAGGCAGGCAGAGAGGTTAGGAGAGATCAGGGAGGCAGGGGAGCAGTTAGAGGCATCATGCAGGCAGGCAGAGGGGTTAGGGATGATCAGGCAGGCAGGCTGGTGAGCAGTTAGGAGCCAGCGGTCCCAAATTGCAAGAGGGATTGGGCCTAAACCGGCAGTCGGACATCCCCTGAGGGGTCCTGGATTGGAGAGGGTGCAGGCCAGGCTGAGGGACTCCACCCCCCCCCCCCAATGCACGAATTTCATGCACCAGGCCTCTAGTACTATAATAACTTCAAATCTAGCTATGGAGGAGTCACCAATCAAATATACTCCACTCTTACTAATCTCACCTCGTCTTTTTAAATCTCTTTTTATATGATGCAACAACTTGATAACTGTCTTAGTACTCCATCCAGGTTCATAGGGAAGAGCATCACTTATTTGTATCATATAGCCCAGCATAAAATGGTGAATTTAGTACTTATTTATATGCTACCTTGTTAAATTTAGTCTTGCCTTACTCTACTATGAAGATTGTCTGTTCCTCAAGGACAATCACATATTTATTTTGTATCCTCTATATAAATGCATCTTTAATTTAAAATTAAATAGATTGCAGAAGGCTGTATTTCTAAAATTACATTAAAAACTATTTGATCAAATTATTTAAGAGATTATAAAAAGCTATTTATTTATTTATTTTTTTACCAAAATGACAAGTATATACAAGATTTGGAAGCAGCCCAAGTGTCCATCAGTAGATGAGTGGATTAAAAAAGCTGTGGTATATTTACCCAATGGAATACTACTCAGCCATAAAACAAACAAAACAAAACAAAACCAAAAAAACCACAAGGAAATCTTACCCTTTGCGACAGCATGGATGGACCTGGAGAACATTATGCTAAATGAAATAGACCCTTATTTATAACACCATTCGTGGGCCATACAAAATTATCAACATAGAAATTAGCCTGCTATATTTGGTCAAACATTTAATAAACTCATTTCCTAAGGCCTTGGCAGGGCCAGATCAATTATTTCGTGGGCCTTATAAGTCCCGTGGGCCTGATGTTCCCTACCTTTGCTTTATTTTAAAAAAATTTTTAAACATATTTTTATTGATTTCAGACAGGAAGGAAGAGGGAACGAGAGATAGAAACATCAATGATAAGAGAGAATCATTGATTGACTGCCTTCTGCACACCCCCTATTGGGGATTAAGCCACAACCCAGGCATGTGCCATTGACCAGAATCAAACCCGGGACCCTTCAGTCTGCTCCATTCACTGAGCCAAATTGGCCAAGGCCCTACCCCTGCTTTATAATCACACCCTTCCTCGCCTTTGTAAAACATGTAAGATCTGTTTACTGTAAGTATAGTTTCTTTTTTCAAGAATGTCACATAAATAAAATCATACAATATGTAATCTTTTGAGGCTTATCTATTATCATTTAGCATAATGTTTTTGAGGTACATCCAAATTGTTGTACATATCTATATTTCTTTCCTTTCATATTCCTGGGTAGTGTTCTATAGTATAGATGAACTACATTGTGTTTATTCATTCACCCATTGAATGACTTTGGATTGTTTCCAGTTTGGGACAATTATGAATAGACAAGCTTTAAACATTTGCCTACAGTTTTTGTCTGAGCATAGTTTTCATTTCTTCAGGGTATATACCCAACAGTGGGATCACTGGGCCATATGGTAATATATCTTTAAGTCTATAAGAAACTTCCAAACAATTTCCAGCATGGTGTACTACTTTGCATTCTCATTAATAATGTATGGGATGTCTAGTTTATCTGTATCATCACCAGTACTTGGTATGTCAGTATTAAAATTTTTTTTTTTTTTGCTGTTATAATAGATATGTAGTGATATCTCACTGTGGTTCTGTATTTTCCTGTGGCTAATGATGTTGAACATTTTGGTAAAGTGTTTTTTTATTCTTTTGCAAACATTGGGTTGTTTGTTTTCTTATTGTTGAATTTTGAGAGCTCTTTATGTATTCATGTAAATTTTTTGGATATGTGATTTGCAAATATTTTAATCAACTTTATAGCTTGTCTTTTCAATCTTTTAGTAATGCCTCTTACAAAGCAAAGGTTTTGAAATTTGATTAAAGTCAATTATTTCCCCCCTTGCCCCCTCTTTATGGGTCATGTTTTTGGTGTCATGTTGAAGAACCCTTTGCCTATCCCAGCTCAAAGATTTTTCTTCTATTTTTTTCTAAAAGTGTTACAGTTTTATCTTTTAATTTAGATCTGTAATCATTCTGAGTTAATTTTTATATATGGTAAAAGGTGTGGATCAAAGTCTCTTTTTACACATGGATATTCTGTTAGAGTACGATTGAATTGCTTTTGTACATTTGTTGGAAATTAATTTGCCATATTTGTATGGGTCTGTTTCTCAATTCTATCCTATTCTATTGATTGATGTGTTTATTCCTCTACCAATACCCACCATCATAATTACTGTAGCTTTATAGGAAATCTTAAAATTGGGTACTGTAATTTCTCAACTTTCTTCTTCTTTTAAAAATTGTTTTAACTATTCTAGTTCCATTGCCTTCCCCTGTGAATTTCTGAATGTGCTTACCTATCTATAAAAAGTCCTGTTGGCATTTTGATTTGACTTGTGCTAATTTTTTAGATCACATTGAAGAGCACTGACATCTTTGAGTTCTTCTGATATGAACACAATATATCTCTCCATTTATATGGGCTTCCTTCAATTTCTTCTATCATCCTTTTTTTTAGTTGTCAGCATATAGATTCCATATGTGTTTTGTTAGATAATTCATTTTTAGTTATACTAAATAGTGCCCCCAAAGACCATACTAATTTATTCATCTACTAGTGGTTGTGAGTTTCCATTTTCTCACATTTTACCCACGTGAATATTGTAAAATAATTTTAAAACTAATTTGATTTTATATATTTAAGGTAATTTATTTTATAGGGTAGACAGGGTCATCTTCCTGCAAGTCTCTTTAGGCTTATCTGTTGAACTTAGAATGCATGTGCTAAAGGCAAGGCATTGCAGATACAATGTGTGTACTACATTGCACAGGTAACTCTTATCTCTTCCCAACTGAAAAGGAAAGCTGTTGTGAGCTTAGTTTAACATCTTTTCAACTTTCTAAGGAATAAAGCTAACCAGTTTTCAATTTTGGCTATAAGATTCCCTGAGATAGTTCAGAACAAATGAACTATGGACTGGTAGCTAGAAACTTAAGTGAATTTGCCATTGACCTGCGTGTGAATTTGTGGAAACCACCTTGCTTTCCCATACTCAGTTCTTGAAACAAAGGATTGTTGTACATCTGTGGTTCTGATTTGTAAGTGAACAATTATATTTTTCAAGTGGGAAATAAAGAAATAGAGGAATAGAGAAAAGGAAAACTAAAAATAATAAGAGAAAAGGAAAGAACTGAAAAGAGAAAAAGAATCCAAGTTCTGATTGCTGCCTCACTAGGGATTGATCAGTTGTCCAAGTAATTAGGTGTTGACTACTTGTCCAAATCATTAAAAATTGACCAGTTGTCCTGGGCGCGGAGGCCATGGGGGCATAGGCGACCAAGGAGACAGAACTAAACCTCACATCACCCTGCTTGGCCCCGGAGGATGGCTGGTTAGCCAGAGACGGGTAAGATTCCTCAGGGAAGGAACAACCTAAGACAGGCACAGTCACACAGGGGCCATCAGGAGAGAACTTGGGGGTCAACAGAGGTGGGGCACAGACCTTCACCCCCCCCAAGTTTGCAGGGGCCTTGAACCCTCACCCCTGCTGAAGGAGATCTCCTGCCCCCATGGCTGCTCAGCTTCACATGCCCAGCTCAAATCGGGACCCAGGTAACAGAGTCTTGGCCGACAGCAGATGCCCTCTCACCGCAACAAGATTTGATGGAGATGTCTTGCACCCATGATCCGGGGAACTGGGGTCTAGGATATCTAAATCCAGCCTAGCACCAGGAATGCTAGGGCCTACTCAAGAAGGCAAATAATCCTCTCCACTAATAATTACAGGGTAAAACAAGATGGTTGTTAGAGTATTAAATTTGACAGTAAAATAGTAGTCAAGTTTTTAGACTAATTTAAATTGGCCAATCAAAATAAGCAAATACTCTAGAAAAATCGATTGTACTGGACAAAAAAGCTGTTACTAAAGTGTTAACTAAAATTTTTATTGGTAGTTCATCTCATGGTAAAATTGCGTAACATATAATGAACCTAAAGCAGTCACATTTTAGTGCAAAAAAGTAAAATTTAAAAGCTATCAAGATTACAGCATAAAATTTCCAAAAGCCTCCCAATATTTAAACCAAAAAAGGGGGGATAGAAGAATATCATGTAAGGAAAAATATCCTGCAAATAAATTACATCTAGAAAATTTTTACTTTAGAAAATTAACTTTCATTTGAAATGCTAACAGCAAGTCACCCAGGTAAAACATACATGGTGTCAAAACAAGCCAAAGGAAAATCATTTGGGCAAAAAAATGAAAAAGGATTGCAAGTCAAATTTATAGAAAATATTCCTTTATTAACTTTTGGTCGAGAATATGTTTGTATATTTTCAGAAAACAACTCCGAGACATGTGGATTCCTGCAACAGAGAGGAATTGACAGGAGTGCTCCAGCCATGAAGTCAGAAGAGAAACAGTCCAGAGATGGAAGACACTGACGATGCCTTGCCATACTAGCAGTCAGCAGATATGCATCACTGCAGATTGCCCAGGACCAAACCAGAGAGGGTCGGACCTGCAATACCACCATTTGTCCACCATCCAGAACTGAAATATCATTGCTGTTATGAACACATTAACAACTGTTGGACATAGAAACCGGGACTCAAAAGAACTGTTGGCCCAGAAAGAAACTCACTATAGACTGATTCATTTGCCTCTCAGCATAACCATTATTGCTTGTCTCATTTTCAGTTCCTATAAGTGTATTCCTAGTATCACATGAGTTCACTCATCTAGGGGAAAAGATGAACAACATAGACTGAAGAACAAGAACAGCATTGATTAGACTGTCAGACCTCAGAGGGAAAGTAGGGGAGGGTGGGGACAAGGGAGATAGATCAACCAAAGGACTTGTGTGCTTGCATATGAGCCTAACCAATGATCACGGACAACAGGGGGAGGGGGCTTGCGTGTGGGGGGGATTGGGAAGGGAACGGGGGGAGGGGGTTGATGACAAATATGTGATACCTTAATCAATAAAGTAATAAAAAAAAAAAAAGAAATTGACCAGTTGTCCAAGTCATTGATGGTGACCAGTTGTCCAAGTCAATGGGGTTGTCTAGTTGTCCAAGTAATTGAAGTTGACTAGTTGTCCAATTCATCAGAGGTTGACTAAGTCATTGCTACTCAGGGAATTGAGTCTCTCTCTGTTGTATACTAGTAGTGTGAAATTCAGTTAATCCTTGAACATGTTTTTCTCAACTTGAAATTGTAATCATTATCTCAGATTGTGGAGAAAAATTATGAATGTTCTGGAAAATGCAATTGATATCAATTTCTATAGGCTTGTGATAACTTTTTTATATAAAATACTAGAGGCCTGGTGCATGGATTCAGGCACTGGTGGGGTCCCTCAACCTGGCCTGCGGGGATTGGGATGAAACAGCTCTCCGACAACCCCTGAGGGGTCCTGGATTGCAAGAGAGTGGTTCTCAGGTGATGCACCCAGAATCAGGCTCCCTCCTCTCCGGTTCTAGGTGCATCACCCGAGAACCATAGCTGCCAAGTCACTGCAGCTCGGCAGCTCCTGCATTGAGCATCTTCCCTCTGGTGGTCATTCCATGTCATAGCTACCAGTCAGATGGTCAGATGGTTGGATGGTCACATAGGCTTTTATATCCTATCTAATAAAGAGGGACTATGCTAATTGACCATCACACCCTCACAAAGATGGTGGTGCCCACAGCCAATAAGGAGGGAATATGCTAATTGACTGCCATGTCCTCAAAGATGGCGGTGCCTACAGCCACAAGATGGTGGTGCACAGTTCCCTCAGCCCCCCAGCCGCCCAGGGCTGCCCGAAGCACAGGGAACCAGAGTCGAGCCGAGGCTTGCACTGCCGGCAGTGGCAGCAGGAGAGGTGTGATGAGGGTGTTGCCTTTGCCTGATCACTGGGTCGCCTCCCACCCCTGAGGGCTCCTGGATTGTGAGAGGGGGCAGGCCGGGCTGAGGGACCTCCCCCTCCCCCCCCCCCCCTCCGTCCAGTGCATGAATTTTTATGCACCGGGCCTCTAGTATATAAATAGATAGATATTTTTATTGATTTCAGAGAGGAAGGGAGAGGGAGAGGGAGAGAGAGGAAGAAGAGAGAGAATCATTGATCAGCTGCCTCCTGCATGCTCCACACTGGGGATTGAGCCCACAACCCAGGCATGTGCCCTAACTGGGAATCAAACTCTGATCTCCTGGTTCATAGGTCGACATTCAACTGCTGAGCCATGCCAACTGGTCTGTGATAACTTTTTATTTAATTAAGTATTTGTGTGATTTATGTATTGTTTAGAGATTGCTGATTATAAATATTCTTTCATTAATGGTATTGTTAGTATATGCTTTACTAACCATAGAGCCAATAAGGAGAAGCTAGAAATAAGGAAAGTGATTAATAATTGGGTATTAATCTTAATAAGTGGGTATTAGTAACAGAATGAGCAACTGACACAAACTTCACCTTACAACTGTTTGAAAATGAATTTAAAAATAAGGAATAAAATGTGAACCATAGTGGAAAAAAAGATATCATTAGAAAACTGAAAATGTTTATATATGTCTAAAAGATAGAAATCTGACAGGATTAAAGTGAGGAAGGAAATTTGGCTGAAAGATAGACACCAGAGAAAATGTATATTATTTCTTAAGACTCTTCTGGGTCATAATTAATGAAAATGAAGCAGTATAGGGAGCCAAGAACAACCATTAGGGTGACTGCTTAGAGATGGAATGTAAAGTGGTCGGGCAGGCTGGCCTTGCTTCCACACCTCCTAGGCAAACACAAACATTCTCTCTCTCTCTCTCTCTCTCTCTCTCTCTCTCTCTCTCTCTCTCTCTCTCTCTCACCTCACACACACACACACACACACACACACACACACACACACAGTAAAGCAGTAAACACTTCAACATCTTCCAGACTGGAGAAGTTAGCATGACTAACTGGGTCACAGAGGCACTACAATGTTCCAGGTAGCTGGCAACACCCAAAAGGAATGGAAAAATTCTCACAGGAATGACTGTAAGATTTTATACTAGAAGATGCCAACTGTCTCCATTCCAACATTGGAGTCAGGAAATAGTAAATTTAGAAAGTGTCCACAATCAGGAAAAGAGAAATTCTCAAATATAAATACAAGCTTGCAATCAAGGCTAATAAAACACACAGGGAAATAACAATTGTATTAAAGAAAGGCACCAAATAAAACAGCAATAAGAAAAAAGTAAATGAACAATAAAAGGCATACATTTTTGATATTAAAAAGAAAGCAAGGAAAAGATCAATAACTATCGGTGAGTAGCTAGTTGTGTCACTTTTAAAATTGTTTAATCACTCCATCACTTAGTTTCTCTTCTGTATAATATTATTAATTATAGTTCTGCCCTCAAAATATTATAGTGACGATTAGATTTAAAGAGCTTAGAACTTTCAATGGAAGTCAAGTGACCGACTATTCAAGTTAATAAGTTCACAAGGTAAAAAATTACTAAAGAATTTAAAGTAATGCCTGGCACATAGTAAGTACTATGCAAGTCTTAGCCATTTATACAGCAATGATTGATACAAAATGAAAGTTAAAACATGTTTACAAACCCTCAATGTAAGAGTTTTAAAAGAAAAACATAAATATTACTGAAGGACATAATGAAAATATAAACAAATGGAATGATGAACCATGTTTAAGAAGAAGAATAAATATTAAGTAAAAATAATAAAGTTTTCCTGAATTTGATAAAATCCTAAAGCCAAAATCATAACAAAATTGTTCTGTGAAATTTATAAGTTGATTCTAAATTGTATCTAATAGATTAAATAAGTGATCATTGAGCCCATCAAAGACAACCATCCCAATTCACATAAGGTAACTGAGAATTCTAGATGTAACTTGAAAACAGTATTTTTCAACACCTGGCTAGAACTAGCAAAAATCAAAGGACATGTTTAGAGATTTAACAAAATAAAGTAAGACCAAAATCCAGAGAAGGAAGTAAGGGAATCTGCTCAACCAGGATAATCTTAAGCTTCCACTTTATGGCCCAGGCACAAAAACAAGCACTCACTCGCCTCCACTAGTGAACAGTCATTAGTGAAACTGGAGACTATTAATGGAACCCAATGCCCTCCCCCCGCCCCCTTTTACACACGCCTGGATACAAGAAGGCTATACCCTCATTGTCAGGGTGAATTACAAACACATTTTAAAGGAAAAACCTCTCCTCAGAAAAGGGAAGAACAAATGTCAACCCTGGAAATAAGGGGAGTGAAAGAAAATGGTCTGAGAATTCATAACTATAAAACCAACTTTTAAATATGTTTGCAACATTTAGTCCCAAAAATCTCATCCTGAGAATTTGTTTTAAAGCAATACCATCAGTTGTCTCTAAGAAATAAAAAAAGAAAACTTTAGTAAAATAAAGCATCTTGAACACAGATCCATCCCTAAGAATACCCATAGATAAGTTGCTCAGATCTGGAAGTTATGGGGGAAATCACACACACACATGCACACACCCCACACACACACACACACACCACGGGTGCGCGCACGCATGTGTGCGTAGCTTTTGCACAGACACACACGCAACAAGCACACATTTGCACAAATTAGAAAACAGGTTGCCACAAGTAAAAACCAGTAGAAATAAAAAGCAACAATCTGTTAAAACTTAAATAGGCCATCTTTTTGTTTTGTTGGTTGTTGTTTTCTGCTTGTTTGGAAAGATGGAAATGGGATAGAAAACAGAAGCTAAAGTAGGGACACCCACAATGGATCAGGAAATACATATTAATCATTCACATATATATTGGGAACTCAGGTGCTCTTAAGACATCATTTTTGCTTACAAAGAGACCATAGTCCAGCTAAAGAAATAATGATATGCACAGCAAAATAACTTACATAAGTCAATGATATGAGTCCCAAAAGAGGTAGCATGAGCCACTGTGGCCTGAGAGGCTCAGAAGAAGTAGATGGAACTTGAATTTACATAGAAGAAATGGGATTTTGCATAACATCAGAGAAGTGGAGGGATAGTTCAGGGAGCAAAAGAGACAGGATATTGAGCTATCACCCAATGCTTCCACACACACACAAAAAGAATGACAAGAAAATGCTTCGAAAGAAAGAAAATTGGAAGCACCCAGGAAATAGACTAGAAGAGAGTAGGATCACATGTAAATGCAGTGCAATAAAGTAAATTAATTGATCAATTAACTACTGCCTATAAAAGAAATAAATGAGAATATAGCCATCAGCTAATTATAAATATAAGCATCTATTACCTAATTGTGTAAATGAGAAGTATGCTTAATTAAAAGTCAGGAGAATTCAAATTATTTGGGATTCAGTTTTTATATTTGCAAACTGGGGAGGAGAGGGATGTATGGACGAAGGCAGGTAATGATCTTATTCATGCTCTCAGCACTACATTCAAACTTTACAAGCCAACTCCGAGAAGAGGGTGCCCACAATGACAACTAAAGTAACCGGCCTAAGCTGTCTCAGACTGAATCTCAATACCCAAGAAATCCACAAGGTGGCAACAACCGGGAAGTAAAAGAAAATTCTGAGTCGGATTCTCAGAAACAGACTTGTTCCATGACTAATGTTTACAGATTTCCCTTCCTGTGTTTTTATGATGTCACTGACTCTGGAGGAGCTGGGAGAACAAAGGCTGTACACAGCGGGACTGCGATGAGGACTCCCACAGGAGAACCAACTATGATCTAGAACCCTTGCAATCCTCACAGTCATGCAAGAGACTTTTCCATCCTCATCCACATTTTACAGAGGGAACTAGAAAGACAGCCTGGCCTTTGTGGCTCAGTGATTGAGTGTCGACCCAGGAACCAAGAGGTTCCTACTCAGGGTACATGCCGGGGTTGCAGTCTCCATCCCCAGTAGGGGGTGTGCAGGAGGCAGCCGATCAATGATGTTTCTCTCTCATCAATGTTTCTATCTCTCTATCCCTCTTTCTTTCTTTCTCAATTAAAACAAAAGCATATTAAAAAAAAAACAAAAAACACTAGGAAGACAGAAATCAAGTAAATTATCCAAGGGTGTCCTAACCGGTTTGGCTCAGTGGATAGAGCATCAGCCTGCGGACTGAAGGGTCCCAGGTTCAATTCCGGTCAAGGGCATGTACCTTGGTTGCAGGCACATCCCCAGGAGGGAGTGTGCAGGAGGCAGCTGATCGATGTTTCTCTGTCATCGATGTTTTAAACTCTCTATCCCTCTCCCTTCCTCTCTGTAAAAAATCAATAAAACCTGTTTAAAAAAAATTATCCAAGGTGACAACCAGTAAGCGATAGAGCCAGAATTCAAAACTTAGCGTCTCTGGTCATAACTGAAGAGCTGCTTACAAGATTGATTCATTTTTAGCATGGGACAATATACATAACTTTCCCAGACACTATTAAAGAGTGGTTAAAATTTCTATTTTAAGGTTTATTTCAGGGTCACTCATTTATTTTTGCTTCCTTCTGTTTTTTGTTGAATTTATTGGGGTGACATTGGTTAATGAAATTATACATCTGAAACATATAAATACATATGTTTCAGATGCACAATTCTACAACACATTACCTGTACACTGTATTATATGTTTAAGACCCCAAGTTCAGCATCAATGATTTCTTTTCTGCCACTTAAATGAAGCAGGAACATTTCTTCATTGGTTGACATCAAAATCAAATAATAGAATTTCATTTCAAACTTGGTTAAAGGAAAAAAAGGATGGTTTCTCAATGAGATGAAGGAGCCAAAGATAAGAAGTTCTTTTAAGTGGTACAGAAAATTAGAATCAAGAGCCAGAAAACTATTAGAAATTATGACAATTGCTCATACTTATTCTCCCTCTGTCTCCATGTTCTCTGGTCTAGGATTTTCTTGGCCTGTCTAGGCTATTGCCTCTTCTAATCACTGGCTTTCTTTTCTTTTCTAGACCCCACACATCCTCACCTCCAGTGACTAGCAGAGACTGGCTCACATCTTTGCATCCAGATTTCTAACCTCTGAGAGGAAGAACCCCATGTGGTCTGGCTGCGGCTATAAAATAACTAAGCACAAATAAGGGTGATGGTTTTCCAAGAAGGATGTTCTGAGCCAGGCAGACACCCCAGAAAATGTATGTTATGACTAGATAAATATTTTTCTAAGAAATTAGAAAGGCCATGGATGAAATTTCAAACTATTGTGCATGTCTACATTTTCCCCTATATTGATGGTGATAACTATCAAACCAGAATTTGGGACAAATATTTTCATAATAAAGTTAGGCCAGCCTTAGCCAGTTTGGCTCAGTGGATAGAGTGTTGGCCTGTGGACCAAAGGGCCCCAGGTTCAATTCTGGTCAAGGGCAAGTACCTGGGTAGCAGGCTCCTTCCCAGGCCCAGCGTGGTCAGGGCTTGTGCAGGAGGCAACCAATCAATGTGTTTCTTTCACATTGAGGTTTCTGTATTTCCCTCTCTCTTCTTAAAAATCAATGGAAAAATAGCTTCAGGTGAGGATTTAAAAAAGAAGAAGAAGAAAGTTAGGTCAAAATTTAAAATTTTTGAATTTAAAAGGTCTATACCTCAGCATATCTATCCTATATAATAAAACCCTAATATGCAAATTGACTGAACGGTGGAATGACCGGTTGCTATGATGCACACTGACCACCGGGGGTAGATGCTCAATGCAGGAGCTGCCCCTGACCGGAGGTGGCGGTTGGGGGCCGGAGCCAGCCATAAGGTGCGAGGCCACCAGCCAAGGCGAGTGCCAGCGGGGGCCCCTCAATCACCCCACCCACCGGTCGCCCCACAGATGGCCCTGATTGCCGGCCAGGCCTAGGGACCCTACCCTATATATTGGGAACAGTCTCTTAGATTTAAACATTAAAACCTGGCAAGGCTACTCTAACATGAAAAAACAGGATGATGTAGTGATCATATGCATGGACTCTGGCTTACACATTTTGTGGTCAGCCCTGATTCTGACACTTATAACTGTGCGACAAAGCCAATTACTTAACTTCTCTCTGCTTCAGTTTTTCTACCCATAAGGTGGGGAAAATGGTACTACTGCCAGAGAAGGATCATGTTATGTACTGCTTTTTATAATCAGGGCAAAAAAATGTAGCTGCCCATACAACAGCAAGATGCCTTTCACCTATATGAAAAGTATGGTCACTGGTGCATGCAGCGTCCTGGATTGCAAGAGGGATGTCCAACTGCCAGTTTAGGCCTGACATTCCCCAAGCAAGGGGTCCTGGATAATGAGAGGGCACAGGCTGGGCTGAGGGACACCTCCTCCTCCTGTGCAAAAATTTCATGCACCAGGCCTCTAGTTTTAATATAAATTATACACATAAAAATCTGTTAATGACAAGTCAAGTAGCAATAGACTTAAAATCACAAAAGATTGATGGTGAACACACAATACAGTATACTAATGATGTATTATAGAACTGTATACCTGAAACCTATATAATTTTGTTAACCAACTAGAGGCTCGGTGCACGAAATTTGTGCACTTGGGGGGGGGTGTCCCTCAGCCTGGATTGTGAGAGGGCACAGGCCAGACCGAGGGACCCTACCAGTGCACAATTGGGGCCAGGGAGGGAGGTGGGAGGTTGGTCAGCTGGGGAGGGACCATGGGAGGGCTCTAGGGCATGTCTGGCCCATCTGGCTCAGTCCCGATTGGCTGGACCCCAGCAGCAAGCTAACCTACCAGTTGACTGTCTGCCCCCTGGTGGTCAGTGCATGTCATAGTGAGCAGTTGAACGGCCTTAGCATATCATTAGCATATTATGCTTTAATTGGTTGAACAGATGACCGGATGACTGGATGACTGGACACTTAGCATATTAGGCTTTTATTATATAGGATGTCACACCAATAAATTTGATAAAAAATAAATAAATGAAATTTAAAAAGATTAATTTAAATTTGACGTACAGAAAGACTGTCGACTAAAGGTGGGGTCACTGAAACAGGTTGTCACTTGCAGTGGACACTTCTCTCCTGGAAATTAGGCCTTAAGTAATAAAACAGATCTAGCAAAGGTGTTTAATATCCTGATTAGAACCAGGTCAGTGAATTTTTTAGTGACATTCTTAAGTTGTTTACAATTAACATTTATTCTATTTAGCAAAAGAGAAATATGAGAGTTACCAATATATTACAAATGTAAGCTACTATCAAAAGCTGAGTTACATGCAGCTTAAACCCTACATCAGTGATTTTCAAACTGTTTTGCACTTCAGAATTGCCCGTTGATGGCTGCCCCACTCCCTCCCACCCCCTCAGGTTTCTGATTCTGTAGGTCTGGCTGAGGTCTGATAATCTGGAATTTGTATTTCTAACAAGTTCTCAGATGGCATTGGTGCTGCTGGTCTGGGGATGGCACTTTGAAACCTCTGGCTCTAAACCCTTCCCTCCCTCCCTCCCTCCCTTCCTTTTTTGTTTGTTTCCATGTTCAATGTTGTGCTGTGCCAAGTGTCCACCCTGCTTAAATATCGTGGTTTAGGGGGCATAGGTGATTATGAAAGGCAAAGAAAGGATTCTCCTTGGTGATGCTGGAAAGGCTGGAGCACTTGTGTGGAATCGGGAATTTAATGTAAGTCTGTGTTTTAGCATCTTAATTAGTGATAACCTTACTGCTCTCTTGACAGTTTGTGGTATAAAGTTTTTTCACCAGTCTGTGCAAAAGGCCTGCACAATGCAGAGTGTGGCCTGAAATGTGTGCAAACATTCAGATCCTTGGAGCTTACCAATTTGACATTTATTTTTAAGCTGTACTGAGATATAATTGACAAATAAAATGGTAAGATGTTTAAAGTGTATAATGTAATTATCTATATATATAAAATCCAAGTGACCAGAATGCTGGAGCGACCAGAACGACTGAAACAACCCGTTGCTATGACGCGCACTGTGGCTGGCCAACAGGCCCGATCAGGGGGAGACCCCTGCCCCTAGCCAGTCCTGGCTGTGTCAGGGGTGGGACTGACTGGCCAACCTCCTGCAGCCCCTCCCCCTGGCCGGCCCGGCCTCCAATCGGCCCCCCTGATTGGGTGTGGGGCCCGCTGGCCACCCCCACCACGGCCCTTCCCCTGGGCTGGCCCCACCCCCAATTGGCCCCCACACCCTGATCGGGGGCAGGGCTGACCGGCCAACCTCCCACTTCTCCTCCCCCGACCAGCCCCGCCTGATCAGCCCCCATCAGGGTGGGCCAGCCGGACCCCACCCGTGCACGAATTCGTGCACCAGGCCTCTAGTTTTGTATAAGTATACATTGTGAAAGATTTCTCCCATCTAGTTAGTTAATATATTACTTATTTGTTTACTTATTGATTGGTGAGAAAATTTACGCTCTCCTGTCTTAGTGAATTTCATATGTACAATATCGTGCTATCTATAGTCACTACGTTATTAGATGCTCAGGTCTTATTCAGCTTACCGCTGAAAGTTTGTGCCCTTCTGCCAGCCTCTCCCTATTTCCCCAGCCCCTGGCAACTATGTGTCTACTCTTTGTTTTCTTCCATTCTGTAGGTTGCCTTTTCATTCTGTTGACGGTTCCTGTTGCTGCATTTTCTTAGTCTCCAAATCCCCATAATGCTCTAAGTCATTTTTTGGTTGTTGTTTTCATGTTCAATTTTCTATATTAAATACTACTTGTTTTCTCTTAACCCACCTCCCTAAATTGTAATTTATTTTTCTTGAGAGTTAACATGTATTTACTCATTCTTTTGATGCCTGCTCTCAGTCAGACACACTGCTGGTGCTTCAGAGATTGGTGAAGAAGATCAAGAAGGAGATTCTCAGAGGCTCACCGTCTAGTGATCTTGGGAGATGCTTGGAGAAGCCAGGGAGGGCTTCATAGGGAAAGTCAAGTTTGAACACAGTCTAGAAGGAATCATGAAAACTCTCAAATGTGTAGAAGGAAAAAAGGTATTCCGATCTGTAAAAATGCATGGAGACATGCCAACATGTGAATAAAAAGAGGGTTTCTAGAGGAAGCAATACATTTACTGAGAATGTCAGATCTGAGCCAGGAAGCCCCCCACTAATCCCTTATCCAACCATGTTAGTCATCACTAATCCATCAAGGTTCTCCTCCATGCTGAGCTCCAACAAGCTCTTACCCCTGAGTCCTTCTCACCAAGGCAGGCCAGGTAGCCATTACCGACCAACTGAAGTTTGCACAAATAGGAAATCTATTTGGCAAAAGTACCCTAACTGAAATGTATGAATTTCTACTTGGTAGCATTTCAGTCTAGTGGGGCAGATATAATAGGAGGAGCTTTTAGTATAAATAAATTAATCCTGACTGGTGACAGACAGCTTTCTGTCTACATGTCAGATGAAAGTAAAGAGATACTAGCATTGCTGAAGGTGGACCAGGCGCTGGGAGAGAGGGAAAGTGATTAAAGGAGCAAGGAAAGGACATGCTGAGTCAAACTCTGGGAATTTTAAGCATGTAAATCAACCCTCCTGAGCTAGTTGAGTGTCTACCTTTTGATAGCTGTTTTAAAGTTTTGTTTCAGTATCCCCTTGATTCTGCTTGGGTACATTGTGCTTTGCTCCGGGAATTATGTCCCCCAAATAATAACAATAACTTACATCTTTACTGTCACAATGTTCACATATAATACTGTATTATGTAAAGCTCTTTACTGTCTCCTGCAGGCAACAGGTCTTCACAACTCCTCCTCATTCCCCCTTTACAATCGGAGACTAAAGTGCTGTATGGGCCAGAGATACCCTGTCATTATTAACTCTGTTTTATGAGGTACTCCTAAGTCATTGAACTCTTTTACACTTGTCTTTACAAGCTACTCCTCAGAGCTATATTCAGAAGTTATGGCCCTTTACAGATACTAAGAAGAGGCCTCAACTGAGTTGGTTACTTTCTGAAGAGCTGACAAACAGTAGTGGAGTCTTTCTCCTAACTAGGATCTCTTTGGCTGTTTGGTCACGAGTACTGTAACTTCCCAACAGGAATTAGTAAAATATGTTATTTTCTCAGTTATCTTGGAATTTTATTAGATCTCTGATATATATTAGATGCTGCACAAATTACAAATCTGACATATATTAAGATGGATAAGTGACACAATATGTCAAGTATATAATGACCCATATTTATTATATATAACTAGAGGCCTGGTGCACGAAATTCATGCACTGGGGGGGTGTCCCTCAGCCCAGCCTGCACCCTCTCCAATCTGGGACCCCTCAGGGGATGTTCAACTGCTGATTTAGGCCCCATCCCACAGGCCTAAACCGGGATTGCTGGCTCCTAACCACTCGCCTGCCTGGCTGCCTGATTGCCCCTAACCACTCTGCATGCCAGCCTGATAGCCCCCTAACCGCTCCCCTGCCAGCATGATTGACACCTAACTGCTCTTCTGCCAGCCCAAACACCCCCAACTGCCTTCCCTTGCAGGCCTGGTCGCCCCCAACTGCCCTTTTCTGCAGGCCTGGTCCCCCCCAACTGCCCTCCCCTGCCAGCCATCTTGTGATGACATGGGGGCAGCCATCTTGTGATGACATGTGGCTGGCCATCTTGTGATGATGTGGGACAGCCATCTTGTGACAACATGGGGGTGGCCATCTTGTGATGTGAGGGCATGAGGGTCAATTTGCATATTACCTCTTTATTATATAGGATGTGTTGAACATTTTAGTTTGGGAGCTTAAATGTAGTAAGATATTTACATTATGCTTTTCACTTCATCACCCTCATTTTGCTCCCATCCCCACCCAACCAAGTAACAGTAAAATCATAATTAATTTCAAAGATGCCATACTGTCTGCTTGGAGACCTGTTGCTGTTGGTGCACTAATTCCTCTTCAGGGCCTGCCTCTGTGGTTTTATCATAGCAATGGATAGAATAATACATTGTAAAAGTCAACTTGACTTGTAATGACAAAATATGTATTTGACTATGTGATAAAAAATGTACATAAAAAGCCAGAAAGAACAAAAAGCATTTTAACTTTTTATTAGCAAATAATTTCAAACATACAGAAAAGTTGTAACTATAAGAGTAGTAAAAAAATAACCCACATCCCTTTTACCCAGAGCCACTTTTTAACATTTTACCCTATTTGTTTTGCTATTCTCTCTTTTTGCCCATTTGAGGGCAAGTTACATAAATCATGGCCTTTTACTTCTAAACTTTTCAGTGTGTATTTCCTAAGGATCATGATTATCTCTCATGTAACTCCAGTACAGTTATCAACTTCAATGCATTTAACATTGATACCATACTTTTTATCTAACTGACTGTCCGAATTTCACATTTGTGAATTAAGGCAAAAAAGTCTTTTGTAGCATTTTTTTCTCCTCCGGCACACGCACCTAACCTAATACTGCATTTAGTTGTCTGGTCTTTTTAGCCTCCTTTAATCTGAAATATTTCCACAGCTTTCCGTTGCCTTTTATAACATTGGCATGTTTAAAAAATAGTCTTCCCTCCTTTTAATACAACATTCCTTATTTGGGGTTAGTCTGATATTGTCTCATTATGAAATTCAGATATGCATTTGCGGCTAGAATACTACCTCGGTGATGCTGTGTCCTTCACAGGAAGCTCATCCCTACACACAAGCTCTCCATCTGCCTCTCACTGGTGGTATTCATTCGGATCACTTGGTCAAGGTGTTCTTCATTCTCCACTGTATCATCACTGCTTTTCCAATAGATCTAAGGTCCCCATGACCCCCTCCTCAGGTTTGACTAATTTGCTACAAGCTACTTAGCTTAAAGAACTTAGAAAATCAGTTTTCTTACTAGATTACCAGCTTATTACGAAGGATATTAAGGGATATGAAGGAACAGACATAGAGCAAAGTCTGGAAGAGTCCGGAGCACACGAGCATCTGTCCTCTTTGAAGTGTGGGGTGCACCACCTTCCCGGCATTTTCGCTCTGCAAACCAGAAACTCTCCAAACCCCATTCTTTCGGGGTCTCATGGAGTTGTCATTACCTAGACATGATTGATTACATCTTTGGCCAATTGGTGGTTGAACTCAATTTCCTCTCTCTCCTCCCCAGAGGTTAGGAGTGGGACTGAATGTTCCAACCCTCTAATCACATGGTCGGCTTCACTGGCAACCAGCCCCCATCCTTCGGTTACCTAGGAGCTTTCCAACAGCCACTTCGTTAACATAAACTCCGATGTGGTTAAAGGGGCTTGTTATGAATAGCCAAAGACAACTTCATTGCTTTCATCACTCAGGAAGTTGGAAGAGTTTAAGAAGTTCTGTGCCAGGAATGGGAAGGGAAATCAAATATATATTTATGATTATAAATCACAATATCACAGTAATATCTCCCCAAGAGCTAGATATGTTAGCTGAGCACAGGGGACATTTTCTGCCTGTCCCTTTCAGGACCTGAGCCCTCTTGGAAAAATGTCTTCCTCCCAGAATAGCCCCAAATCTTCCCATTGTCAGAGCTGGTTCAGTTTGTATTAAGCCCAGATAACTTGAAGTCTTCAGATAATAGAGCAGCTGTGTGGGGTGTTAAAAGACAAACTGAGGCACATTAAAAATGTTTTGGAGTTTATTTGAGCAAAAGTTGATTTGAATCCAGCAAAGCCAAACCAGAAGTGGTTA
The DNA here is from genome assembly GCF_027574615.1 of Eptesicus fuscus. Taxonomy (NCBI): domain Eukaryota; kingdom Metazoa; phylum Chordata; class Mammalia; order Chiroptera; family Vespertilionidae; genus Eptesicus; species Eptesicus fuscus. The sequence goes on from NC_072479.1 coordinate 84,794,076, forward strand.
GGAGACAGGAGCTAAAGGAACACTTTTATAGGGAAGGCGTGGAAGCAAAGCGAAGAAATTGACCTACTCCCTTGCATGGTTTGGGCCAATTGACAGAAAAGGACACATATTTCCGAACTTGTTGAAGGAAACAGCTGCTTCTTCTTTCCCCCTTTTCACCAGCTCCCCTACTTGGGAGAAGGTTGAAAAGGAATTGAGTCCAGTCAGGTTGAGTTCTTCACAGGGAAAGATGCTTATCCTGGCTCCTGCTCACACCTGTGCTAAGTGGGTCAGCGGCACTCTTCTCCAGATCTGAGGGCAGGTTCTTTGTAACAAAGTCTCTAACTTTACTATGAATACACCAGTCCCTCCTAATCGGTGGGGATACGTGCCAAGACCCCCCAGTGAATGCTTTAACCACAGATGGTACCCAACCCTATATATACTATGTTTTTCCTATACACACATACCTATGATAAAGTTTAATTCATTAGTTAGGCACAGTAAAAGATTAACAACAATAACTGATAATACAATAGAACAATTATAACAATATATTGTAATAAAAGTTATGTGAATGTGGTCTCTCTCTCTTTCTCTGATAAACAGGATATGTTGGACAAAGGGATGATTCACAAGCCCGGGCAGGACAAAGCAGGATGGTGCAAAATTTCATCATGCTGTTCAGAACATCATGCCATTTAAAACTTATAAATTGTGGCCCTGGCCTGCTAGCTCAGTTGGTTAGAGCATTGTCCTGATACACAAAGGTTGTGGGTTCGATTCCCCGTCAGGGCACATACAAGAAACAACCAATGAATGCAGAAATAAGTGAAACAACACAAAAAAACCAATGTTTCTCTCTCTCTCTCAAGTGGATACATTCCTAACTGGTTTGGCTCAGTGGATAGAGCATCAGTCTTCAGACTGAAGGGTACCAGGTTCGATTCCGGTCAAGGGCATGTACCTTGGTTGCGGGCACGTCCCCAGAAGGGGGTGTGCAGAAGGCAGCTGATGGATGTTTCTCTCTCTCATCGATGTTTCTAAATCTCTATTCATCTCCCTTTCTCTCTGTAAAAAAATCAATAAAATATATATATTTTAAAGGTATGAATTGTTTCTAGAATCTTCCATTTAATAATTTCAGGCCGCTATTGACTGCAGGGTAACTGAGTATGGAAAGCAAAACTGCAGATAAAGGAGGACTACTATACAGTCAGCTTTTCCTAACTCTGGCAACACTTAGGAGTTTTACCTACTATATTCTCTCATCGCAGGCCCTGGAACCAGCACTCAAGAACCTTCCACCACGCCACTGACATGTTTTACGTGGGAGCACGAGTGGCCTCTTCAGGTTGACTTCCTCAGACATTCCATAGATCGTGTTCTTTTTCAGCACCCTGCCATCTCAAATTAGCCTCATCCAAGATAGAAATGCCTTTCCTCTTGGGATGGAAACTATATCTCCTAAAAACACTCTCAGTTTCTGGTAATCATTTCCATCACAAGTTACTTGACCTTTCCCAGCTCCGTCATCTGTTTCAACATGGTAAACCATGCCTCCAAAGTCAGGTCTAGGTGTGGAGGATCATTTTCACCTTGTACCCAGGATTCTGACAGTACTGCTCCTCCACCTTCAAGAAGTGGTTTAATTTTTAATCATTCTGAAATGAGGGTCTCATATCCATGACCCACTAAAAAGTATTAGGTAAGCATTGGAGGCCCCTGGGATCTCTGCTACACTGTACTTATCATCTAGTCCAGCATTTTTCAGTAAACATGTGATGAAGTTTTTGCTGTGCAATTTATGGTGCAAATAGATGAAACCCTTTCTTTCTAGTGGCCTGAGATTTGTGAAGCTCTTTGAAACCTTCATTAACGTGAAATGAAGGAGGAGGCTTTGCTGTAAGTTATTCTCATGACCAGGTAAATTCTTTAGTAGTCATCCTTACAAATTTATTAATTTTACAGAATGTGTATAAAGTGTGTTATTTTATATATATTTTCAATCCTACAAATTATACCTTTTCTTTAAAATGTATTTATAGTATTATATATAGCATTCTGTGCATGTTAATATTGAGAGAGAATATATTTTATGTAAAATAACAATGTGATAATAGATTTATACACTTTTTAAAATAAGTATTTTCAGCAGGGTTGCATTTATCCTAATTTCTCTCATCTCCTTCTGGACAGTCTGATATGTAGAATTGTGGAGTAATTTTCAAACTCTGTCTCATCATACTCCAGCAGACACAAGTCACTAGGGACTTCTTTGCATGCACACCCAACTCTACACCAGAGTGAAAACTAGGTTCATCCACCACTCGATTTGCCTGGGACTGAGACCTTCCCTAGAATGTGGGTCTTTCAGTCAAAAATCTCAAAATGATTAGTCTTCAGTGCTCGGAGTTATAATCTGAGTAGATTACATAACTCTGAGTAGAGTCCTTAATAGAAACTGCACAATGATTTTTGGTAATTATAGAAAAAAGTGGCACATGTAAGGGTGTTGAGTCTACAAACTCAGGTGTGAAAAATATGAATCCATAAATTAATTAGTCAGGCTCCTGCCAGAGGAAAGATGGCACCACAAAAGATAATTAATTGAGGAGGATTTAACAAAGAAGTTACTTACAAGGTGTAGACAGGATTAAAGGAAGTCAAGAAGAAAGAGTGCAGCTTGCCTACTCCCACCTCAGGCTAATGACCATGGGAAAGCTTCTAAAGATTTTAGATTTTTGAGGGCAAGGAGAGGGAATGGTTAACAGAACACAACCCAGAGAGAGCAACTGCAAGGCAGGGCCACCAGACAGGATCTGCTGCCTTCAGTAAAAGGACCCAGTCAACCCACAGGGAGGGATCCTTGGAAATAAACATCCCCGTTCATTCTTTTCTCTTCCTCTGATCTCCTGCCAGTGCCTCCCAATGGCTGGACACAACTGGAATCCAGAGGGCAAAAGAAGTCTGTAGAAGTCATCCAAAAAGGTTAGCTCCCTGGGGCACAGAGCAGAGAGAAAAAAGTGGAGAATGGACTTAAGCGACGAGCAAAAAAATTCAGCCTACATTATTTTCTTAAACTTAATCTTATTTGGAGACCCTATCCCACCAACATTGTAAGAAATTTAGTCAATTTAGTCATTAATTGGCTCTGCCTCCCCTCCCCACCCATGTGCATCCCATGTAAGACCCTTATTCCAGAGAGCAGTCTTTAGTCTACACTGTGCTCACACTTGCTGCTGAGATGGGCATTGTCCAAGCTTGCAAGAACATCCAAGTCTGGTGGTCCTGTGCCTTCGCTCCACAGCATTCATAGGAGCCTTTACCAGAGTTAACAACGTTGAGGGCTGTGATGCTACCCAAATATGCCCACCATGCAGACATCCTCCACACCACAAAGACCTTCCAGGAGGCAGGAGAGAGAGAGGGCAGGCCACAGTCCCACTTACTTACAGTAAGCTATTGTCCCTTTTCCAGGCTTGAGAATCTTCTTGCCTTGGCTTCTGCTTTTGCGTATCTCCTTACAAAGACACTAGCTCTTCTTCCCTTCCACTTAACATGCCCTAGCATATTATCTTCAGCGGGTTTGTTCACAATATAAAGAGAGGTCTTTCCTTGAGTCAGCTTCAGCCTTCAGTCCTATAGACTACCACCTGCCAAAATCTTGGCTTTCTCTTTGGAATAAGAACAAATGAAAATTACAGAAACAAACTCAGAATGCTCTTTTTCTTCTATTGCAATGTAAATAAATGCAATTTAATTTATATACAACAAATTGGAAATATAAATGGTGCTGGGGTACTATAGCAAAGGGGAAATTGAGATCAATCCCAACATGTAAGAGGAAAAAATCTATAATAATAAAAGGGTAATATGCTAATTAGACCAGATGACTTCCGGATGTCATCCTGGATATCCTTCCTGACAAAGCCAGGGCCAGAGGGGAGCCAGTGCTGGCAGCAGGGGGAAGGAAGGCCTACTCTTGCACAGATTTTTGTGCATCGGGCCTCTAGTATGTATATATAAAAAAATCAGTGTATAAAAAGATAGGAAAACAGCAATAGACTAATCATGTATTATATTCCACATATTACCCTTTTTTCTCCTCACTTTGCTTCCATGTGTATGAGCTTCTGAGTTTGACAGAAATGGAGGGACACAGGAGGAGGAAGTTACAATTTTCAAAAAAAAACTTGCCTCTCTGAATGAATGCTAGATTGCTTTTCAGAGCTGGTATCCTCCTATAATCCATATGGAAAAGAGCCATAGGAAGCATCAGTGTAGAGTTGAATAGATGGTCCTGCTTTGGACCTTGAAAGACCATACTCTGGTTACCTCCTCTGTAAAATGAGGATACCGATCTTGCAGAACTGGCGTGAGGATTAGAAATGATAAATATGAGGCCATGATGGATACCAGATAAATGATGCCTCCTTTTGGTATTCAAGGAATTGTGCCACCCCCACTACTACAGAAGACAACACATGAAAGAAAGATCTGAGAATCTGATGAATTAAAAAATGAACTGGACTAGAGTTAAGAACAAGTGAAATAATAAGAATGGCAAATGGAAAGGGTCAACTGAATAGAATAAAAAGTCTCTACCTTGGAGACATTTTTGTCGCTTCCTTCTGGTTCTTGTTTGAGAGGGGATTAGGAAAGATCATTTGATTACAAAACATACTCTCAATATGAGTTTGGTTCCCATCTGGAGGAAAAGGCATAAGTAACCCCAATCCAGCATTTTCTTGACACATTTCTATTTCAAACAGCACTGAGGCCTAATTCGGAAGGTATGTACAGCTTGCTTAAGAGTTTCAGCCATAATAGGAGTCAGGAAAATGCCAACTAATCTTGAGGGACCTGAATATATTGAGATCAGAAACTAGGGCTAAGGTGTGCCCAGTTATACCTGTTGAGTGGCAATAGTGAATCTTAGTTCCTAGGCTGAGAAGAAGAGTCAAGTGACAGTGATGTGGAGATCACTCTCCAGAGACGACTCCTGCTCCTGTCAAATCTGGGTAATAAAGTACCAATTAAGCACATCTCTGTGGGCCTTTACAGTAAATCAAGACTACATCCAACCATCATCCTCTTACCCACAAAGACTGTCTTTAGAACTTTCTCAAATAGAGATTCATTGAATTCATTTTATCACATGAAATTTCTCACCATCTCACAATTAGAAATCCTTTTTGGTACAACTTAACTTGTGTTCTTTTGGTTTACTCTTGTTAGAGATAACAAAATAGCTGGCTAGGATGATTTTTACATCAGTGAAATACAAGTAAAATGGTATTCTATTTTCTTGGACCCCAAAATACCTTTTAGGTCCCTTTAATTAAAAAAAATGTTTTTATTGACTTTAGAAAGAGAGAAGGGAGAGGGAGAGAGAAACATTGATCTGCTGCCTCCTCCATGCCCCCTACTGTGGATCAAGCCCACAACTGAGGCATGTGCCTTGACCTGGAATCGAACCGGTGACTTCCAGGTGCATGGGATGACACTCAACCAACTGAGCCACTCTGGCAGGGCCCTTTTAGGTCCCTTTAAATGTCAGAGTCCATACTTTAGCTTTAGGACAATATTTCATTTCATTGTATTTATATATCATAAACCTTAAATCTAAGTAGAAACTCAGGAAATTAAGATACAGAAGAATAGGAGTGGCCACCACCAAATAGTGAAATATGTCTTTGCTGTAACGTGTGTGTTGTGCTGTTGAGTCGGCTCCAACTCCTGGCAGCCCTGTGAATGAGGGACGTCCACAATGTCCTGTCCTTGACCATCCTGCTCAGCTCCTGAGACTCATGCCTGTGGCTTCTTTTATGGAGTCAATCCATCTCATTTTTGTTCTTCCTATTTTCCTTTACTGTAACATACTTCTTTATATTGCCCATCATTCTGACGATGTGCTTTTAGCCTAGTGGAGTTTAATAATAATCATAACATAATAATAATACATAAAATATACACTTACACACAAAAATCACCCAACCACCATCAAAACAAAGTACTGTAACTGCCTTAGAAAACAAACTAAACCATTCCACTTGATTCTTGCAATCTTGTTTATAAAAATTAGCCTACCTGAATTTAAGTTTTTCCTTTTGATATTTCACAAGCCTTAAGTTTTTCATTTTCCATGTAAATGTTTACTGTGGGGATCCCTAGTGTGGTATAGCTTTAAATTCTAAAACTTTTACTTGCTTCTTTAAAAATTCTAAAATTGCTCCATCTTTAACAATGAAACCACTCTTTTATTACTGCTTTTCACCTTCCATGGCATAAAAAGCCAAAGGGAGGGAAGAACTGACTTGAAAGTCAAGATGTTGAAAATCACTTTAAGTTTCCTAAACAGAAATATAAATGAAGAAAAGAGTATTTTTACTAAAACAATTTTGAAAATATATTTCATGTCTCAAAGCAAAACAGCATTAGGTGGGTGTGTTTCTGGAAAGTCACAAACTTATCTGCAATTGTAACTTGCAGCCTATCACCTTAGTAAGGACACAGGTATCCTATCATAATACTTACTTTTGCTCAAACTCTGCTCCCCAACATCTTTACTTATTAAAAGACCAGCATCAATAGTGATAAATGCATGGGATTCAGGTAAAGGCAGAATAAAAGAAAGAGGACTAGAAAGAGTTTGCTTGGAGAGCAGTAAGATTTCTGAAGATCTAAACACTTGGAAGAGGTAGATATTACTCATTTTTATTTAGTTCAAATATTAAAATAAATACACACTCAGATCTACACTAGCAAATATTGCTACTTGATGGTGCTTTTTCTTTATATACATATATTTTTTCTTCAATATTGTGTCCCTATCATGTGGAAGTCAAAACTCTGAGGGCACTTGATTAATCTTTCTCTCTTGCAATTTTATTAGAAGCAAGTACTTCCTTATGCTCCCAAATTTTCTCATTCTCAATTTCTACTCCAAAGTCCCCATGTTAGGAAACTATCAACATCAAATGAAACAGGTATCGCCAAAAAATGAGTACTAAACAGATCACTACAGTGAGCAATTAGGGATTCTAATAGTGATCAAATGGAAGTCTGACTAAGAGGAAGAGTTCCAGTTAAAGAGGAGAAAGAATTTTGAAGAGAAAAACTAAAGAGATCTACTGGATGCTTTTTCTTTTTTTCTCTGTTTGGCTGAGGATCTGTTTTTCAGAATTGTCGTATCTACCAAAACAACATAAGACATTAAATCTTCTAGACAAGAATTTAGATTAGATGTCCCATGAGATTTTTCAAACAAGTGAGGATATAAAGGGAAGTAATAAAGAGGATGAAAATTTACAAAAAAAGTGAATTAAAACAGGGAGAAAAAGAGAAGTAATCTGTGCCGAAAGACACAGAAGAAAGCTTTTTCAAGGAGAAGAGAGTATATTTTACTGTTTCAGAGAGTTAGTTCCAAAATGCTACAAAATAAAATTTTACACAGATGTTGGGTTTCCTCTCCAAGGGTCCTAATTGGAAAGATATGAACATTTTCTCATGGCCAGAGAGTTTTGCTCAGTTGACTCTATTTCTGAGATGAGTTCTGAGTGTTTACAGATTTCTCTGCATGTTTCTTACATTTTACCAAATTCCCATTATATACTTAATGAAAGAAGAGAGTTTAAACACCACCAGATCCAATGCCAGAGCATGGGGATTTTTTCAGACAGAATTGTGTAGTAGAAAGAACACTGGATTGAGTGTCAGGGTTTGGTTCTAGCTTTTCCATTAAATCGATGAATTAATTGGAGAAAGATGTTTAACTTTTCTGATTCTCACTGAGTAAAATGAGAGGGATTGAAATGGATACTTTCTAAGATTTCTTTCTAGTTCTTATTTATCTACCAGACAACCTTTTCAAGTTCTTCAACCAAAAGCGCACCAATTTGCTAGTCTTTAGAGAAACATTAAGAATGTATCTAAACAGTTTAGATAAAAACAATAGAAGCAAAACCAACACAACAAACTCTCATAGAAAATTAACATATGCTGAAATACGTAATCAGTTTTTTTTAAAACCTGCTTTTTATAACTTCTTAGTAATTGCTCTCCCCTCTCAACAATCTCAGATCTAGAGGTGCAACATTTTCCAAATCCTAAATTCAGCTTCCCATAGAAGTCACAGTCAATCCCCCACTCTAATCTTAGTTCTTTTAATGAAAATGAAGAAAACCCATAATATATCTGTACTTTCCTTTGGTAATACATATTAAAGTTAAAGAAGGAAAGAGTATGTCTGCAAAGACAGTGGTAGTATAGAACAGATATTGTAAATTAACTTTATTTTCATACCCTAAAATGTATCAGTGACACATTTCACAGCTACTCAGAATTATGGAATTAGGGTTCATGTAAACCCTTTGCATATTATATATCACTAGAGGCCCGGTGCACAACATTCAGCTGATGGGGGGAGGGTCCCTCAACCGGGCCTGTGCCCTCTTGCAGTCTGGGACCCCTTGGGGGATATCTCCCTGTGAGCTAGGCTTCTGGGTGAGTGGCGCTCCCCCTGTGGGAGCACACTGACCACCAGAGGGCAGCTTCTTCCTTGAGCATCTGCCCCTGGTGGTCAGTGCGCATCATAGCAACCAGTCGTTCCACCATTTGGTCTATTTGCATATATATAAAACCCTAATATGCAAATAGACCGAACGGTGGAACAACTGAACAACCAGTCGCTATGATGTGTGCTGACTATCAGGGAGAACATGGTGGGTGTCGGCAGAAGGCGGCAGAGTGTGGAACATGGCGGGCGTTGGCTGCGGTGCGATGGTGGAGCAGGTGACAGGGGCGCCAGACCAAGGCGGGGTGCTGGTCACTGTCATCGGGGTGAGCCTCTGGTGGTTACTGAAAATTCTTTGCTCCCGCACACAGTCGTCCCGGAGCCGCCGCTCGTACCCACTGCCAGTGCCTGGTGCCAGCCCCAAACGCTCCATGCAGTCAGCGGGTACAAGTGGGACTGGCGCTGTCAGTGCGTTGGAGCGGCATCGGCAGGAGCAGGGCTGCTGGTAGACAGGGGACTGGGGCCATGGCGGAAGGGGCTGGGTGGGGGCACGGAGGATGGGCCAAGACCCGCCCCTGTGCCCACTGCAGCCTTTCGGCCCAGAGTTCCTTTCAAGGTGCACGAATCCGTGCACTGGGCCCCTAGTATAGGATAAGGCAGCTCAAGTAAGCCCAACAGGTAGCACTATCTTGATGGGTTACTACATACAGATGTGTGGTCCAAATTAAAGGGCCAGAACTTTTTCACAATGGGCTTCTGGAGAATTATTCAAGCTAAACTTCTAGTTGCCTAGCAGAACTCAATATTAATTTCATCTATTTCTTGGCTGCCAGAAATTTTAAAATTAGATCTGTGGGTCACATTTGGAATTAAAATTATATTTCACTTGCTTATTGCTGATCTAGACCATAGCCTCCGTGAACATAGGGTCATTCTGGTCTTGATTTGGATGCTATTCTTAGCACATAATGTGAATGATCAATAAGTATGTTGAATGCATTATTAGTGAATGTCAAACAGAGCCTTATAATCAGGGTACCTTCTTCCCGGAATAACACCAGAGACCATGACAAAAAACTTTGCTTTCTTGTTCTTCTACTTTTGTATTCCCAACTAACCAATTTCCTTTCTGTGTTGTTTTAGCATCAATCAGGTTTAGATGAATACTTGTGTTTTCCAGTTTCAGATCTACTAATATATCAATGTTTCCATCCTTTAAGCTCTAATTCCTTGAATGGATTAAACTCTCTTCAATCTCCTTGGTCAACTAATTGCATTTTTCACCTTAAGGTGATATGCTGGGTAGTCTTTTGCCAACTCAGCATCATCCTTAGTATCAGCAAAGGCAGGAACTACATTTCCCAGAATCTCTTTCCCAATATGGGAAATGAGGGGCACTTGCTCAAAATTTAGAAGGCCGAACAGGAGGAGACCATTGTTTTCCAGAGTCAATTACAGGAAGACGTGTGGGCAGATAAAGGTCCAAAGCTGCTTCCAGATAAATTGCCTTTATGTTGCTTAGATAGCTGATGAGGGTGGACTCCCAGCGAAGCTAATGAAGTTTGAACTTCAGGGCTCCTTTCTGGCATGAACCCTTTCTGGGATTCTGGGAGTGGCTTTAGCACGTTTGTATTCATAATTTTACTTATTTTTTTTCTGAAAGAGAGCTCTCTAAATTGCATATGCTTTAAGGCTCACAAAACTTGGCTCTAGTCCTGAATGGTTCAGAGCCTCCCAGAGAGCTTGTGTCTCCAGGGGCCTGAAGAGTGCTCCTGAAAACCAGTGGCTTAGGGTCTCGGGTTAGGAATCTTCAGCGGAGCCTCTGACTTTCTCTTCCCCTGTCTGTCCAACATTTGTAGAAGCTCTAAATCCAAAAGTCACTAGGAACTGAGTGGTTTTTGTTTTCATGACCAAACCAGTCAGTGCTTAAAAATGACTGCTGTCAACAATTAGATTATGATTCTTATTTTGTTTCACTTAATCTCCAATATAATAAATAACATTTCTTTACACTAGAAATAATAGAAAAACAATTCTTTCACATCACTTGGAAAAAGCCTTAGAGCAGTGGTTCTCAACCTTTCTAATGCCGCGACCCTTTAATATAGTTCTTCATGTTGTGGTGACCCCCAACCATAAAATTATTTTCGTTGCTACTTCATAACTGTAATGTTGCTACTGTTATGAATCGTAATGTAAATATCTGTGTTTTCCAATGGTTTTAGGCGACCCTGCTAGCGGTTCTCAACCTGTGGGTCTCGAAACCACAGGTTGAGAACCGCTGCTGTAGAGCCTAAGACCATCGGAAAACACAGATATTTACATTACGATTCATAACAGTAGCAAAATTACAGTTATGAAGTAGCAACAAAAATAATTTTATGGTTGGTAGAAAGGTTGAGAACCACTGCCTTAGAGTAAGCTCCATCTTGATCAACACTGGATACTCAATGTAGCGCTTTGTCTAGCACAGTGTGAGCTTAGTAAATGTGTGCCAATGAGTGTGTGAATGAGTGAGTGAAGGAATGTTTGACTTGATGAGCATTTGTATCCAAGTTGATCTCTTGTTATGTTTGTTCTAACTAATTCTCTAGTTTTATTTAGCCCAGTATCAAGAACTCCCAGCTGCTAAACTGCTTTTTTTGGATGAAAATAAGTAGATTCGGGAGCCGGTCCAGCACAAATTCTAGGAAATTCCAGGATGCATCTGTAATTATGTTAGGGTCTTCCAGAGATTGGAGGCCACACCTGTTAGTTACGAATTATTTTCCAAGGGTGAATAAATATATATATATATATGTGTATATATATATATATATATATATATATATATATATATGTATATATATATATACATATATATATACACATACACACACACACACACACACACACAGATATATATCTATACATACACACATATATACATATATATGTATATATATGTATATCCTATATAAAAAAACCCTAATATGCAAATCGACCGAATGGTGGAATGACTGGTCACTATGACACATACTGACCACCAGGGGGCAGCTCAACGCAGGAGCTGCCCCCTGGTGGTCAGTGTACTCCCACAGGGGAGTGCTGCTCAGCCGGAAGCCGGGCTCACTGCTGGCGAGCACAGTAGTGGTGGTGGTGGGAGCCTCTCCCGCCTCCACTGCAGGAGGGTGGTAAGGAACAAGGGGTCCCAGGCTGTGAGAGGGATGTTTGACTGCTGGCTTAGGCCCGATCCACCCCCGTAGGAGGACATCCCCCAAGGGATCCCAGACTGCGGGAGGGCGCAGGCTGGGCCAAGGCCCCTCCCCCCCCCAGTGCACAAATGTCGTGCACTGGGCCTCTTATATATTGATAATAATAATATATATTGCAGTTTTTCCTGCAATCCAATTCTGCATAGTAAATAGCAATGATAATTATTTTGTTGGATAGTAAAGTCAATGGCCAGTCCTCACAAGAATAAATCATGCTTATAATTCAAGTTTATGACTATAATCTTAAAAAATATTAAGTGATTTAATCAATCATGTTTAGAATTAGACCAGCATTTTAAAATTATTTTTAGACTAGCATTTTTAAAGCATATATATATATATATATATATATATATATATAACATTCTGTATGCTCTATATTGAAATCAAACTAAATCAAAATAAAACATGTAGGCGTTTGTAATTTTAAAACTATTGATGAAGTACACAGAAAAGTAAAAAATCCCGTGTTTTGCTATTCTTTTCTAAGAATTAATTTAATGAGTATTTTCCATGGCTGGAGTAAGAAAGTAATAATGCAGGATGATTTCATAATTATTGGTAATGAATGTATTGATAAGTAATTAAGTTTGGAACAATTTGGTCTTTTTGTTTGTTTTCATTTAGTAAGCATTTACTGTGTTCCAGCTCTATGCTAGGTTCTGTGCTAACCAGTGGAAACATAATGAGTTACACTTGATACCTACCCTCCTGAGGTGGGGTAGACAAGTCACAGATAATTCCAGGGTGGGAAATGGGTAAATGGTTTGGGGAGCTTTTGTGAGACCAGACACTGGAGTTACCTATGATAATCTTATCTACTTTCCATAGCACCTTTCAGAAACTCTCATGAAGGAGGAAACCGACTCTTGAATACCTAGCCCCAGTTTACTCGGTTAATAAAAGAGCAGCACTCAAAATTTATACCTACGTTTGCCTGGGCCCTAGAGCAAAGCCCAAATCGTTCTGTATTCCAGACAGTGCTTGGGTCCAAGGCATACTCCCTCTGGCCTGTACATGGTTGAGCAAAACCCAGTCCATTCTGTAAAAGGCCATGTTGGCTCTTTCAACTGGGGCAACGTTTATTGGGTGATTTTTTTTTCTCCGTACCTGTCATCCCTGAGGCTGAGGGCTCAGTTGCTGAAGCTTTCACCAGATGGCCCAGGCAATTGGAGCAGAAGGGAGGATGTGGATTTATTCGTTTTTTTTTTTTTAAAAAAAACCGCATTATTTAAATCACATTAACAGCTCATTCTTTGTCTGTTACATGGGTGTACATTAATTCTCCGTGGGCTGCACTTCAATTTCCTCTCACCTGTGGGTGAGAGGTGACATGATCCGTGAATTATCTTTCCAGGAGTAAGTTGTCAGATAGTCTCAAGATTTTTATCATGCCAGTTCTTAACTGCTGTAGCAAATAGTTTCCGGTGCTTGATCAACGTTGAGTAAAAACAAGTGTTTGGGGGGAGACAGGCGCAGCGCAATCTGGATGCCCTGCTTTCCTCCCCCTGGAGGTCGGTTCCAGGTGGCCTCGGGGTCCCCGGGGAAGCGGTCTCTCCGCCCCTCTCCAACAAAAGGGACAGCAGGGTGCCCTGCAAACCAGCGTGCCCTGCAAAGCTCAGACCTACCGTTGCTTTCCTTTCCTGGCCTCCCCGCCCCGGCCCCTGCGCCCCAGTCCCGAGCGGATGGGTGGGTAGCGAAGGGCACCGGGCGCCTTTAAATGCTAATGAGAGTCGGTGCCCAACTCCGAAGCCAACTTTTCCCCACCCTCTTCCCTCGCCCGCCCTTCCCTCCCCGGCCCGTGCGCCGCCTAGAAAAACTTGTGCGGGGCCATTTTTGGGGCAGTAAGATCGAGCGAGGAGCCCAAGAGCGAGCGCGCAGCGCCCGAGAGCTCGAGCCGCCTCCGCCGCGCGAGACCCCAGCCCGGCCGCCGCCGCCGCCGCCGCCTGCGCCGCGAGATCCGCACCGGCCTCCCCGAGAGCGAGCCCGGCCGCCGCGACCACCAGCCGCGCTAACCGCCGACCAACCGCCACCGAGGTGCCCGAGTGAGAGCCAAGGAGGCGGCATGAGCGAGGCGGGCGAGGCCACCACCACCACCACCACCACCACCACCACCACCGCCCTCCCGCAGGCTCCGGCGGAGGCGGCCGCCGCGGTCCCCCAAGACCCCGCGCCCAAGAGCCCGGTGGGCGGCGGCGCGCCCCAGGCCGCGGCCACGGCGCCCGCGGTGCTCGTCGCGGGAAACCCGGGTGGCGACGCGACCCCCGCACCCACGGGCCCCGCGGCCCCCGCCTCTTCAGCCCCCACCGGCAACGAGGACGCGGAGAAAAAAGTTCTCGGTGAGTCAGTCCCGGGGAGAGTGGAAGGGCTGCCCTGGGCGGGGCGGGCGGCAGCCGGCCGCCGAGCACGTGTGGGCATCTCCCATCTGCATTTCCCCTCCCCCCCGGGGGGAGGGGGACGCCGTACGGGGTTCCCAGGGCGTCGCACGGGGGCTTGGTTCCCGGGACGTGGAGGTCCCAGCGCAGGTGGCTGCAGCAGCCGGCCCTGCGGGCGCTCCCAGGTGAGCGCGTGGCGCGCGGCGCTCCCCGCCGGGTCGGTGCGCGTCCCCCTGGGTCCTGGGCCAGCAAGTTGCGTCCTAACGTGGGTCCCTGTCGCGCGTCCCTGAAGCGGGGGAGGGCTCCCGTCCCGAGAGAAAGGGGGCGGCGCGGCGGGAGAGAGGACCCAGGGCGGGGATGGAGGTGGATGGAGGCAGGAAGGGGACACGTGGGGCGGCGACTTTGGAGTGGATGCTTGGGGTCTGGGTGGGGGAAAGGACCTCCTTTCGGGAAGAGCGAGGCGGCTGGTTGGAGACGGAAGGGGGGGAAAAGGGGGGAAAGGCTTCCTGCTGGGAGGCTCAGGTGTCTGTCCCTGACGCCCTTCCCACTTTGGCTCGGGAAGGGCGCCATGCTTCTGTGGGCCACACGCTGGGAAGGAGGGGGGGGGGGGGGTGTCGCAATCCCCTTGGGTCTTGGTTTCGTGTCTTCCGTCCCCCCCCCGCCCCCCCTGCGCCCCCTGCTGCAGAAACCCTGTTGACCCATCGCTACCCCGCTTTCTTCTTCCTGGACGGGGGGGGGAACGCGTTTGCTGTAGCAGCTGGAAAAAACGTGGTAGGAAGGGTGGGTCTGACGTCTGTTGAGAACATCGTTATCTTAGGACTTTTGTAACTTGGGAAAGGAAGTGGGCAGATGAGACATCAGGGTTCGGGGGGGGGGGGGGGGGGGAAGGGCCGACTCCAGCCTTCTCTCCAGTGAGCCCCGTGTGGGGCCTTCACCGGGCTTACACAACAGGTGGGTGGCGAAAAGCTTCCTCAAGGGTGTGTGTGTGTGTGTGTGTGTCTGTCTCCTCCACTCGCTTCTAAACAGGAAAGTGCAGGAGATGATGTAGGTAGGATCCCTCAGAGACAGTTGCAGTATTTTGGGGTGGGGTGTGTGGGATCTCTCCGAGCCTTCCCAGTTTTTCTAGGAAGGAAAACTAAGGGAATGACGGGAAGGGAGGTGTGTGGTTCCATGCTCCGCTCCTGGAGGGGCCCTGTTTTCCCGTTTCATTCCCAGGGCTTTCCCAGTCACTGCCAACAACAAGCTAAATGCAACCTGTGTAGGTTTAAGACATAAAATAGCCCTCATTCTGCTGAACGGAAAGTCGTTGAGTTGTGATATTTCCCACAAGTGTTTCTTGGAAGACTTCATGCCGAAATGTCTGAGAGAGGCAACCTTGGGTTATCCAAAGGGGTGTACAGATACCTCCTTCTTTTTTTCCTTTTCTGTTGTACAAAGGGAATTTTGAGGTTTTTCACTGAATCCATCTACCCCTTTGGATCTGAATTAACCTTTTGGGTTATTAAAGATGAAGGAAAACAGATAAACTTAATTTTGTCAACCACCACTTGCTGTTCGCCTCTACCACATCCTGGTGACGGGTCTGGAAGTCCTTCATCTTTCCACTATTACTCCAGCTCTCAGAATGACATCTTAACAGCTTGTCTCTGTCCACTGTGTTCTGCCATCCCCTTTCCTTTGCCAGGCAAACACATGGATGCCTGCACTGTGCCAGGCACAGGGCTGACTGAAATGGAATTTGGGTTTTGGAGTCTCCCATTCTAGTTTTTACAAACAGTCTTTCACTTCGGTGGACATACAGCCAACCATAGGCCAGGAAAAGTAGTTTACCTGAGGGAAACAAGACTGCCTTCTGACGAAAAGCCACATGGTCTACCTCTGTCTGCTCTTCACCCTGTGCATATGTGCGTGAGTTTATGGTTTTAAAGCAAGAAGTGTATATGTATGAATGTGTTTGGCCATATGAAGTCGTTAGAAATATTTGTGGAATTAGGAAACATTTTTAAAACTACATTGGGGAGTAAAATATCCTTCAGCCTTGATTGACTTTAGACTTGAAAATCATTTTTTTAAATCTTTTCCCCTATTATATTAGTGTTGGCTTTCTAGTCAAGGTTTTTCCTTTGACAATGGTAGATAGACATTTACTTATATGAAAATGAGTCAGAAACGGTTTTATTTATCTTTTCCTAGGTCACCAGGGCAAATGAAAGGAGGCACAATGACAAATCGTTTGAAATAATGTATGGCTGAAAAGCATATGGTTTATCAAAAACAGGCCACTTCTGTGCACATTTGGATCTAAAACATATATATATTTTTTTCTTCTTGGCCCTAGTGCTCTAGTTGGAATGGCCTAAAACTGCAGCTTTAATGGTTTAATCTCTTCACTGGGAGATCTTCCTTTCTTGGTGTCAGCCAGAGATTGCTCAGTCAGCAGTGGGCTGAATGACTCTGGAGGCGTAAAGAATATAGGTTGTTTTTTCTTCTTTTTACAAAGAGAGCTAAAGCATTTCCTCAAGCATATCAATCTAGCAACACTCAGAATTAACCCTTCCCACAGAAAACAAGTCCCAATTACTGTTTTAGTTTTGAGTTAAAAGAACTGAATCCTTATTGCTTATCCTTGCAAGTTAATCTCATAGAGAGGCAGCATGAATTAATGTTAATTGTTACTTTCATTCTCTGCTGTGTTTTTTCTTTTTTTCTTAAGGTACTTGATTGTCACATTGCCTGTTTCACTGAGTCCTGATAATTGCTTTATACATTTTTCTGAATTTAGACATAGGCATTTCCTAGAGATGCTGAATTTGACATTCACAGTTGATTTAAAGGAGCCATCTCAAATCGTACTTGATGGATGAAATAATTATGACTCTGCAAAGTACAACTTACATGACCATACTTTTGGGTTTTCTCTTAAATACTGTTGAAATCTGGGGTACAGAAATGGTCCTACCCATGATGCAAAGTAAAGCCCATAATCAAGTTTAAGAGGGAATTTTATAGAAAATTCTGGGTTTTGATTCCCACCAACTGCAGAGAGTAGGGTAAGCAGTGAAACAGAAGCCCAAATTCATCCCTGTGGTTTGAAAAGGCCTGTTACATCATGTCTCGGGGTGGTGAGTACAGAACCAGGTTGAGACAGCACCAGTTCTATTATTACTCTGGACTCTGATAGGCCCCAACTGGCAACTCGGCAGGCTACTTTATGTTATATCTTTGTAGATTAACTGGGAGCTACTATTTCACTTCATCAAGTTTGCCAGTACTTCAAAGTGTGAATGCAATGTGTTAAGGTCATTTGTACTTACCTTGTTCATCTACCTGCATTCTCTTTCATTGTGACCCTTGCTTTTCACTAATAACATTTTTCAGTGTTAAAACTTAAAAGGGCTTCCCCCACCCCACCCCCTTTAAACAGTATTTCTCAATTTTAATTATTGCAGAACTAAATAGACTTATGACCACCATTATGACTTTACTGACAAGTTTAACAGGGAAGATTCTGAAAAGTATTTCCCCATAATATCTTCACTTGCTCTATTTTCTTTTTCTATTATATTTTGGACTTAAGCTTTTCGTGGTTTCCTCAGGTATGTTTAGGCTTTGTATAATGCTATCAAGACCTTAAGTGATATGAGCTTTATCTCTTGGTGTAGGTCAGCTACTAATTTATCCGCTTAATCTATTTTAGCCACCAAAGTCCTTGGCACTGTCAAATGGTTCAACGTCAGAAATGGATATGGGTTTATAAATCGGTATGTATGTCTCTGCATGTTTTAAATACATACTTATGTTGTGGTACCAATTGTTAAAAATTTTTTACCATGCTTGATTAGTGACTTGTATAAGTTTTAAGATTTGTAAGCACTATCAGTATTCTCATTTCTAAGCTACTGGTCATTACCAAAACACTGATAAGTAACTTATTTTATAAAATCTAGTCATTAAAAGAACAAAAGGGGTGGGGGCGATAAATCAGAAGTGGGAAGAGCCTAGGGTAATGGAGTCCATATCCATAATCTCAGAGATGGAGAAACAGAGGCCTAGACTGGTCAGGCCACTTTCCTAAGGTCACACAACTAGTGCGTAATTGAGCTGGAACTATCACGCAGGTCTAGGCCAAGTGCTGTGTAGAAACTAGTGTTTTCTTTAAGCCATGGTAACTCCTAACCATATAGGAATGAGAATGTAAGTGCAGGCTGTTGGGAGTATTACATTTTCACATGATACTGTCATTTGCTTTGCTCCCCCTCCTACCTCGCTCCCCCATTCTGAAACCCTCCCCCCCCATTTCTGTTTTGGTGAGAGTGGGGGGATGAGTTAGGGTGGGGTGATGTTGGGGGGGGGGTGACTGTTTTTGGTTTCAGTGTAAGGAGAGCCTAGATCACAGCTGTGCCTTGTCCTTTTAACTGTCTTGCTTTGCTTTTGCCGGGAGGGAAATCTGGGGCTCTGGTTACATACCACGTGACTTAGAAAGGGATGAGAGGAAAGGGATAGTTCAGTGTGTGGCATCTGCACACTTGCATCTAAGCACTGTGGTGATGTGGAGGAGCAAGGTGGGTGCCTTGGGGGTTTAGAAGTTTTCAGTGAGGGTTGAGTCCAGGCATCTGAATTGAGTTTAAGAGGACAAACAAAAATTTGTGTTGTGCTTTGAAATCTAAACTCTTAAAACATTTGTTCTTTTTAAGTTTTCCTTCACATACCTAGTACCTTTTAATTGTGTTCTTTTTATCTTCCAACAGAAATGACACCAAAGAAGATGTATTTGTGCATCAGGTAAGAGGGGTAATAAATGTTACATTTTATATGTGTGAAAAGTGGGATGTTGATAATGTGCTGTTTCCCATTCCCAAATGTAGTCATGTACATCATTATTCTACCCCAAATTCTTTTTTATTTTTTTTATTTTTTATTTTGAGAGTATATGTATTAAAACTGGGAGCAGTAAAACAAGGAAGGGCCTAGGATGAGAGAAGAAGCCACAGGAGAGCCTGGGCGGGGCTGCTTTGGCTCTGCAGAAATGTTATGGGAAAGAAGGGAGCCAGGGCAGGGCTGCTGTCAGCTCACTGGAGAGGCGGGAAAAGGTGCCTTGGAGACTGGTTCGGGTTAGCCCAGGACGAGCTGCTGCTGCCCATTGCTCCCCTGGTTGCAAGTGTCCTGGGGTCCCTTACAGTTTAGGAGATGCATGCCTGTGGGGGAAGGGGAGGAGGGGGAGGCATGGGTGTGCTCCTGGGAGGAAAATGCACTCTGCCCTAAACTCTTTCTGTGATTCTTATTTTGGCAAGAGAGCTCAATTCCACATATTAAGATTGGCAGATAAGCTCTTCTGTTCCATCATAGTAACTGTTTTCAAACAGTTTTATTTTCGAATGGCATGCAGTAATATGTAGTTAGGCCACTTTTTAATTTTGGGCCCTTTGAGTCCTCAGCAAAAACGTTGTTTCTGTGTTGGGTGTTCTGCTCTCCTGACTGTGTGGTTCCCCTTAGCGTTTGGCCAGAACCCACTTGGCTTTTGCCTGGGTGGGTGTTGCTTAAAGCTCCTCTATCAGAGCAGCTCTAGCTTGAAGTAAACAGCACAGCAAAGCAGATGGTTAGGATGTGCGTGTGAGACGTGAGGAAACCCCCCTTTCCCAGGACTCGTCCTCACCCCTGTTAAAGGTAGGCCTGGTTAGCACATGGCCAGGTCAGAGGGCCCCACGCGGTTTTAGAAGTGAAGCAAACGTAGAAAATGGGTAACATATGGGAAACATGGGCGTCTCTGCTGCAGGATCTCAGTCTAGGATGTTCTTCATTCTATTGCCGTGTGTCCTGGACTTACTTTACAAAAGAGGTGACAAGGAAACATACCTACCCTTACTGTGTTTTTGTATATTCAGTTTTCAATGAATTGTCCCACATCTGTGTGTAGTTCTTAGTGTAGAGCAGGGAAGCAGAGAGGCAGGTACTGTCACCAGGATATTTACCTACAGGCCTCTGTCAAGCATCTGTAGGTAAATATGTGGTTTTCAGTGTTTTTGTTCCCTTCTGTTTAGGTGTGTGTGGGGGGGCGGGGGGCGGGGGGCGGGTGGTGACTGGAGATAGTGATAGTTAAGAAGCTCTCTGGTTGTGGTTTTTATTGTTTACATGTCCACTTGACTGGATGTATTTCAGCTGTACCTAGATGACTTGGGTAGATTTTTTTGTTGTTCACATACATTAACTTTTAAAGTCATTGCCGAAGCCGGTTTGGCTCAGTGGATAGAGCGTCGCCTTTCGGACTCAGGGGTCCCGGGTTCAATTCCGGTCAAGGGCATGTACCTTGGTTGCGGGCACATCTCCAGTGGGGGGTGTGCAGGAGGCGGCTGATCGATGTTTCTCTCTCATCGATGTTTCTGGCTCTCTATCCCTCTCCCTTCCTCTCTGTTAAAAATCAATAAAATATATTTAAAAAATAATAATAATAAAAAAAAATAAAGTCATAGCAGACTGACAGGAAGTGTTGCTTATAATACCAAGAGGTTAATAGACCGGTTGGGGAAAGGACTCTGCGTTGGGTGACGGCTGGAGTAAAAGGACCTCACAAGTTTCTGTGCTAGTGGCCAGCTTTGTTGGCCTGTGAGTGAGCGTGTGACCTGATTCCAGCCCCTGTGAGGCTGTGTGGTGAGTCACCTCCCTGTGTTGAGGCCTGCCCAGTCTAACAGGAAAAGGGGAAGGAGCCGGCAGGGAGGGGCTGGCTTTGGAATGGCTGAGTGTTCAGGCAGCAGGCTGCGTGCGCATATATCCTGTCCTGAACTGCCTTTTTTCTCTGTGGGTGAAGTCTCTGCTCTATTGGCTCATTCTTTTATTTTTTTTCCCCCCTCCCTCCTACTCAAGAGTAAGGGAAGGGCTGGATTACACATGCCTAATCGCTTTATAAAATAAGGTTGACCTAGTTCCATAGAAACTCAGAGCCCCTTTAACTATTTAGAGATACCAGCTAAAGAAATGGAAATTCATCGCAGGAGTTATTCCACTTCCCTCTACTGGTTGAAAAAGAAAGGTCTGCTCACGAGCAGATGTTTAGGTGCAGATGTTTAATGCAGGGTAACATCTTTATTAACCTTTTAATGTATTGTCAGGGACACAGCATGATGTGGTGGGGAAAATATTGAATACATATATAGATGCAGAACAGGTATATGAGTTTCCCCACTTACCCCCCATCCACCCTCTCCCCTGCTTCATCTTGAATATGACCGTGGATACATCACTTTTAGCCTCATGTTTCCTCATCCATAAAATGGGGTCAGGTTGGGGGAAAGGCCAGATTATCAGCCATGTTCTGATTCCTTAGGTAACTTTGCATATTTTATCAGAAATATTTACACCTTGGCATTTTCTAATTCATTTTTCCTGTTCACCATTCCTCCTCCCTTTCACACACATTCTTTAATATTTTTTTAAAATATATATTTTTTTATTGATTTCAGAGAGGAAGGGAGAAGGGAGAGAGAGAGATAGAAACATCAATGATGAGAGAGAATGATTGATTGGCTGTCTCCTGCACACCCCATATACTGGGGATCAAGCCTGCAACCCGGGCATGTGCCCTGACCGGGAATCGAACCGTGACCTCCTGGTTCATAGGTCGATGTTCAACCACTGAACCACACCAGCTGGGCTCTTTAATACTTTTTGAGGTTAGCAGCTTCTCTTGTCTACAGAAACCTTTATACCTAAAATGTATGCTTGTGTGTGTAAGATTTTATAAAGGCATCCCCACTCCCACTGATAGAGCTACTGTCTGAATCTTCGATGATTACTAGTTTGAGGGAACTAATATATCCAATAATATCACGACTAAGTGTTGAGGCTGTAACAGAATACAACTACACATTCTGTTTTTTTATAGTGGTTTGTTTGTTTTATTGTTATTTTAGAGATTCAGGTTAGTAGGAGAATAATTTTAAAAAGTAATAATAAGTCACCTGTGTTTTCAATATACCCAGTAAACTTGAAGCAATGAAATGTTACCAGTATTGACATATACTTTACTTAGAATTTCTCTTCTTATAGACTGCCATCAAGAAGAATAACCCACGAAAATACCTGCGCAGTGTAGGAGATGGAGAAACTGTAGAGTTTGATGTGGTCGAAGGAGAGAAGGTGAGCGGGTTGGGTTGGGTCTCAGAGTGTGCTGGCACTTAAGTTTTCTTGCAGAGTAAATGCTCTCTCAGCCCCTTACAAACTCACATTACTTTGGATGTTTTTGTGTTAACAGGAAGAAGTGACTTTTAAGTAGAAATATTTTTGATTATTGGATGTCATTATAAGCATTCTTTGATATATATTATAAAAGGATGTTTTAATTTCTTATTGAATAAATGATGAATCCTATTTAATTATGGAAGGAAAAGCAAATTTTAAATGGGGTGAAATTTTACTTGCACAAATAATATTTTCAGGCTGATTTTTAATAATACAAGTAATACACAGTGAAGAATGTTTTAATCTCAAAGAAGATTTCAATTGAATCTTTGGATTAGGTTTTGGAAAGCTGGAGGCTTTTTGATGGACTGTATTAACAACTTTATTCAGATGAAGCTAATTGATCATCTTGAAATGTACCTGGATATTTTTAATGCTGTTATATTATTTAATTTCAATATTAGTAATGTCCTTTCTATTTTGCTTTTAGACAGCAGTCTATTATAGATATCAATAAAACACCGTAGCATTAAAAAAAATCTTAAAGCTGTATATGTTACAACCACCATGGCATTTAATCGTGGCGGCTGAATTGTAAACTAACAATGGCGTGAATCACTAGTTAACTCCTCGCATGTGCTTTTCCCACACACATACATACATACCATTCCATAGTCTGTATTTTTAGTCGCTCCCAACCTGTTCTGTTCTAAAAGAAAAACACTTTATTTCATTTAATATAGCTATTTAAATGATGTCTTTACTGATTTGATCCCCATGGTATCTTGCAAATCTCTTGGAGTTTTGAATCATCCACCAACAAATGCTGGCCTGTAATGATCTCTAAAATTTTGCTTTGTCAGGTTTATTTTGCCTCTGTATGTTTTGTCAGGTAATTTTACCTCTATGTTTTCAGAACTTGAGGTTTTACAAATTGATAGAGAGTGTGAAATACACTGTTTTGAGGCTCTAATTTTTTATATGCTTGAAGCATTATTTTATTCATTTTTCTGTAAGAGAATAAGAATGCTAAATCTGTTCTGAAGAGTATAGGAAGGTCTAAAGAGGGACTACATGTATGGAAACTATTACTAAATCAAGGACCCTTCTTTCCCATTGCTCCCAAGTTTTGCTCTTGGTCGTCATTGCTGGACAGAGCCACGTGAGCCCATGAATGGGAATTCTCTTGGTACCTCAGGGTAGCATAGGTTTTCTAGCAAGATACCATTATCTCAGTTGTTTTCCACTGAGCAATATTCCTTCCTGGTCTAGCATTCTTTCTTTTACAGTTGTGTTACATTGACCAGTTTGTGTTCGTCGAAGAGGTACACACTGCTCTTGAACCTAGTATGGCCAAACATGAAGGCAGATCATAGGCTGCGTGAGCAAACAAGCTGTATACATTTCAATACTAAAACCTGGGTATATTTTTGATGTCTAACAACAGGAATTGATAGTACAGTCTGTCAGTCTTTAACATTTTGGTTGTCTAAGGCTGTTTTTGGGGGGGTTAGCTTCTTTTAAATTTTTTTAAAATATGATTTTATTGATTTTGAGAGACAGGAAGGGAGAGATTGAAACATCAATTGGCTGCCTCCTGCACGCTCCCTACTGGGGATCGAGCCATGTGCCCTGACGGGAATCGAACCAGCAAATCGATGCTCAACCACCGAGCCACACTGGCCCAGCTTCTTTTAAATTTTGAGGGTGTCTTTATTCTGTCTCAGGGTGCCGAAGCAGCCAATGTGACTGGCCCAGATGGAGTTCCTGTAGAAGGGAGCCGTTATGCTGCTGATCGGCGCCGTTACAGACGCGGTTACTATGGCAGACGCCGTGGACCTCCCCGTAATGTATGTTGGCCTCTCTTCCTAATTGGTGATTGCAAAGATGTTCACATCTGAAATTGAGTGTACATACTTAGAGAAGATGCATACGGTGTCTTCTCCTGGCAACACAAACACAAAATGATTGTTGTTTGTTGGTTTTGATGGAAAATTTTCATACCCAGAATTTATGCGTAGCCACTGGTCTCATTAAACTTGCCATTGAAAAGTTGTACCAGTTTGTATGTACTTCGCTGTAAAAAACAGACATTTAACCATCTTATAACAAGAAAGCTTAACTAAGGTAGTCTGTGCCAAGGTTGTCAAAAAGGCATTCTCTTCATTGGGCTCTTTTCCGGGACCAGAATCTTGCCTTCGGGCATTCACTGGTGAAGGGGAATGGGATTGGCTCAAACCTGTGGTTCATCCCTTGGCACTGGCCCTGGCACTGCTGGTCTCTAAGAAAATCAGCGTTTGGTTGGCAAGGAAGAATGGGGATAGATTGGGAAGAGGCAATAAACAGTGTTGGCCGCAGAAATATTAAATTTGCCTCAAGTAAGTGGCTATTTTATTTTAGCACTAGAGGCCCAGTGCATGATTGAATCATGCACGTGTAGGGTCCCCTACACGCTTTCTCTTTCAATCATGGGGGAGCTGGGTGCCTGTCTGCTGGTGCACCAGGCCTTTCAAAAGCCTCCGGGGCAGACAGGCACCCAGCTCCCCCACTTTTGATGGTCCGCGGTGGGAGGTGAGCTCGCTGCCCCAGAGGCCCCTTCTGTTCCGCAGCACAGCATGGCGCAGACGCTGAGCTCGCGACGCGAGCTCAGCATCCTGCTGGCCCAATTGGCTACCCTGGCCACCCCGAGTCCCGCCCCCTGCGCCTCCTGCTGGCCTAATCGTGGGTGTAGCGGAGTGATGGTAATTTACATATTACCATTTTATTAGGTAGGATAGCATTTGCTTTATTTTAAAGTGTAGAAGTAGTAAGTAATTGTCTGGATTTATCTTTCTTCAGATTGGTATCAATCCAGGTGAAAGGCTTTACAACCAAGTCTCTGGCTAGAGCTTTCTTAGGAGGCGCAATATAAATACTTTTAAAGCACCCAAAAAGAATCCCATTTATTTGTGGTCATGAGGATTCTATAAGTTTGAGTCACTTTTTGATGTTTCTAGAATTAGTACCTGGGACTGGCACCATAGAATAAAACTCCAGATGTTTTGTGGGCGCAGGGTTGTGGCTATGCCAGTTACCCAAGAAGAACTTGAAAAATCTCACCAGAATGAAATATATGCAGGTTGAGCATGGTTTATCCCCATGCTTTGATAGACTTACATCTTTCTGCTTAGCAGAATGCTTTCCCTCTCAGTCTGTCATCTTCTCACCCTGCCCAAATTGGTTTTTATCAGATTGCTTATGGCATCTTATTTTTCTGTTTCTGTATTTTTCTTACCCACATTTTGCTTATTCTGTTTTTGTTTTGTTTTTTTCAATAAGCTGTGCAGGGGGTGGAGGTAGGAATGAGCATTTACTATGTCAGGTAAACGCAAGTTCATCAGATTCATGGAGCTTGTAGTTGTAATTATTTTGACTCCTAGGTTAATTCAGAAGTACAGTGGTAGAACCTTTAGTGAAAATTTTCCCTTTAGAGACTTTTCTCCTCAGCTGGAAATTTGAAGTCATTCATGTAAAAAATATTTAGAAATGTCAAAATTCTGAAAGTGTACATAAATGTGGTTTTTTTTGTTATAATGTTTTTAAGTCCTTAGAGCTCAAGAGCATGTTTGTTAATGGTGCTGCCATTATTCTCATTTTGTGAAAGTGAGAGATTGTCTGTGTACAGCTCAAAAAGATACAAAAAGCCTAAAAGAAAAAAAATTGTATGAAGTCTCACACTTAATATTTTGGTGAACATTTTTTCCTGTTAATACGTCATTACGTAATTGGGATCACATCTCATTCAGGTTATGCGAAGTTTATAATGGCTTGATTTGTCTGAAAAGCTCGTTGAAGCGTTTCCTGTTGGGGAATTTAGTTGCCCATGTTGGCTTGAACTGGAGAGTTCTAAAACTTAAATATCCTCACCCTCCAGGAGAAATGGGTCATTATGTTAATTTTTAATTTAGCTATTTTTAGTAACTATAGTTACTTCCCATAAGACTACTTTGGCATCTGCATATCCCACATAAAGTAAGATTTTAAATGTCTTTTGAGGGATGTTTGGCTATTAGCTTTTATTTTTAAATATATACTACTAGTGTATGATACGGTAGTTGAAATACAGGAAAAGTTACATAATGGGTCAATAATTCCCTTTGCTAGTAAGACCTATATATTTTTAAAAAAATTAATGTATTTTTATTGATTTCAGAGAAGAAGGGAGAGAGAGAAACATTGATCAGCTGCTTCCTGCATGCCTCCCCACTGGGGATCGAACCTACAACCCGGGCATGTGCCCTGACCGGTAATTGAACCGTGATCTCCTGGTTCTTAGGTTTACGCTTAAACCACTAAGCCATGCTGGCTGGGCATTAAGATCTATGTTTAGAAACTACCTGTATCTATTACTTATTACTATCTTTTAATGTACAATTAAAACTTTATTCTTGAACATTTAAAGAAAAGCTAACTTTTCCATGAAATTGAGTGAGAAGAGTGGTGTTACTTGATGTTTTTGCAAATCTCTGATGTTTGATTTAATAGAAGACAGCTGAGTTCTCATATCTCCTGCACTCAGTCTGCTGAGACCACATGTCAATGTAGCTCTGGGAGACCCCACCATACACTCATGAGATGATGAGATGGGAACAGGCAATTAGCATCCTCATAGCATTATGAGAATAGTTGGACCTTGATAACCCCCTGAAGGGTTATGGAGACCCTGTCCACACTTTGAAAATAGCTGTAGGAAGTATACTATGTGGAACAAACTGTTGATAACACTACAAAACATATTTTTTCTTGACTGCCCTGACTTTGCCTCCGTGGATGGCAAATGTTGGGAGACACACATGTGGCCAAGGTAAATATTATTAACATTGTAGATGTTCTTTGGGTGGTTGGTCAACTGATACTCATCAATCCTAATTAGATGACTTACAATTATTATAGAGTGATTGCTTTTGCTTTTCTGCTTCTTGGTATTTTATCTGCATAGATCTACTTTAATCTGAATGTAGTTTATCCCAGGTTATCACATAATGATCTGGGTTAAATGCACTTTGTATAAAAAAAGGATTATTCCTTTTGGGGAGATATTTTTCTTTTGGTGATATTCACCCTAAGTGGTATTCTTTGGTTCTTTCCTTGCTGAAACTTCTTCTGAATCTCTGTTTCTTTGCTTCGCTAGTACGCTGGGGAGGAGGAGGAGGAAGGGAGCGGCAGCAGTGAAGGATTTGACCCCCCTGCCACTGACGGGCAGTTCTCTGGGGCCAGGAGTCAGCTGCGCCGCCCCCAGTATCGCCCTCAGTACCGGCGGCGGTTCCCGCCTTACCACGTGGGACAGACCTTTGACCGTCGCTCACGGGTCTATCCCCATCCCAACAGAATGCAGGTAAAATTGCACCTGGGACTTCTCTTCAGCAATCCTCACCCTTCCGTCCTTCCTCTGCCTCTTCCTCCTCCTCCTCCTCCTCCTCCAACACCAGCCGCTGGAAACAAAACCTTGCTTGTGGCTTCCTGGTGCTGCAAAAGCTGAGGCAAGGCCTTGGGTCTTTCAATCTAGTAACATTTCTAAAAGCACAACCGTGTGAGCCATGCCTACAACTGGGGGCACTAGTGGGTAGGTTACAGTTTCTAGTTTATGGAAGAATAAAAGTAGAGAGACCGATGATAGGCTTAAGAGCTTAAACTCTGAAGTCAGACAGACCTGGATTTATTTAAATCTTGCCTCTGCTACTTATTATCTGTGAAATTTTGAGAAAACCAAACTGTAGAGAGATTAACTTACTCATACATTAAATGGTAATAATAATGTGCCTCCACTGTGGGGCTCACTGTGATTAAATCAAAGGTAAAGACTTCAGTGTGATGCCTCAGGTTAGCTAACACCTGTAAAGTCCTTAATTTAGGTGAGATGGTGTTGATTAAGAAACCCTACCAGAGGGTGAAGATGGTTGGTTATTGATTTACTCCTCTTTTTTTAATCACAAGATATTGATACAACTATTGTGAACTTGACCTGTAATTAATGAGCCTTATTAAAGCAACTTCCCAGTCCCTGGAAACTTAGGACAGGGCATCCTTTTTGTTACCACTAGCTACAAATACTTCCTCTTAGTGTCCTTGGGTTGTTTTTCCACTAAGTGTTTTGACTGAACACTATGTTCAGTCTGTTCTTTGCTACCCTTCTCATGTCCCATCATGCATGACTGTGTTCTTTCTACATTGCTTCTTGTTTTTTCTCTTCCACTCTTTAACAGCTGTCCCTGACAAACGTGCTAAAAATAACAAGTAGACTTGCGTATATGGAGAGATTGGGTACATGAGGCACAGGCATAGCAGGCTCCGTTAGGGCAGCACTGGGGGCTGCTAGGAGGACAGGAAGTCAGTGAGATTGTAATGCACTTTTATTTTCAGTGTTGATAATAACTGAAAGTTGATAAGTTACTTCAGTGTTACTTCCTGAAGTAACCATTTTTAGTATTTAGCATATGCACGTGATGATTCTTTTCTGTATTTGAAATAAAGTATATTTCACCTTAGATTTGAAGGTTGAGAGTGAAGTGACTCTGGAGTGCCATGTAGAATATCATTTGCAGATGCTGGTTGAAAACTAATTTTTGAAATATATGCATAGTTCTTTAAACGTGGCCTGGATTTTTTTACTTTACATTTCATACCTGAAGTAAAAACTGTCTTAGACTTTTTTCAACAGTTTTCCTTTACACTCTTTCTAATACATACCATGTTTGGATGTTCACTGAGTGAGCTAACCAATAACATCAAGTGAAAATTCCTGAAACTTCCTTCCATAAAACTAGGCTACTTCAGGGTTGTCAGTGTAATGACTTACAAGTACTGAGAGATCTCTAGATGGTAAAAATTACGGAGGTCATATAGAAAAGTCTTTCTAATATTTTCTACAATATACAAAAACTGACATGTATTGGACACAACAGGGAAAACTAACAATATGCAGGCCACTAGTGTTTCCCTTATGTACCAAGAACATAATATAGCATGGTCAGTGACCAAGTGACTTCCGTGTTCTTAAAGATAATCAGTGTGTTTGGAAATTAAGTGGAATTGGTTACTGAACTAATATCAAGTATTTGCAGTCTTTGAGAAAATAAATATATGGTAGAGGAAAGGAAGTAACATTGTTTGGCATTTGCCAAATGGTTGGCATTTGTGAAATCAATTCTTACTCAGTTTTCCCTGCAGCTTTAAGATGGTGATGGGTTCCATATGGTTGTTGTGTTGTGGTTGTTACAAATGAAGGGATTTGAGTATTTTTAAAAGTTAGCAAGTTTTGCCTAAGGTACATGGACTAGAAGTGGTAGAGCTTCAATCCATCTATGCATGCTTTTCCCACTTTCTCATTCTAGTCAGCTTTCATCCTCTATACGTGTTGTTGTTTCTGTCTTTTTTATTATTATTATTGTTATTATTTTCCCTAATCAAAGTTCCTGAGGAAGAACCAGGTTTGTGTGTTCAGAGAACGGAGGGGAAACTCATGTGGTTGGGCTGGGATGAGTAGAGAGAAGAGGGCTAGGAGCTCAGGGCAGACCAAGCATGCCTGATAGACCATGATAGGGACTGTTAACATACTGTAAGTGTGACAAAAAGCCAGTAAAGGAATCTAAACAGGGAAGAAACAGATTTAAGCGATCATTGGACTGTTTTTAGAGCCTGGACCATGGGAGGCCACAGGTAGTAAGATCAGCTGCGGTGGAGAGAGGATCATGGCATGGATGAGAGTGCTTTCAGTGGAGGTGTGATAGCTGGTCAGACTCAGAAAATGTTTTCACTATGAAGGTGACAGCATTTGATGCTGGAGTGCATGTGTGATTTTAGGAGTGGAGGATACCTCCAAGTTTTTTATTTAAACAAATATAGGAAGGCTGAAGAAAGGTAACCTTTGGGAGAGAGATGGGAATCATTTGGAGGTCTTTTCTTCACATTAAATTTTACCTCCGAGTGGAGATGTCAGGTAGGCAAAAAAATTAAAACAAAGCAGAGTCAAGAGGTAGAAAGTGGCTTGAGTTAAGAAGGTTTAATTTTAAATAAGTTGGTTGACAAAGTCTTTGGAGCTATATTTGAGAAGAGACCTAAGGGAGCAAGGCAGCGAGTTATTGGGGTACTGGGAAGGGCATGCATGGCAAAGGGATTGGCAGGTACAAAGGCTGAAGGGAACCTGAAAAAGAGAAATGAGACTGTAGGTATAACTTCGGAGTCATAAAAACATATTGAAAGGCTTCATATAGGATGAGATTAACTATAAGTGAGAATTGGTAGAGAATTGATCCTGGGACCGAGTTCCGAGGCATGCCAATGGAAGATTAGGAAGATGAGGAGCCTAGCAAATGACATGAGAAGGAACAGGTAGGAAAAAAAAGTATTTCAAGAGGAAATGCTGCCCCCAAAATAGAGGAAGTTAAGTTGAGAATTGATTACTGGGTTTGGTAACTTGGGAGGTTAGTGATTCGGTGAGAACAAAAATCTAGTCAGAATGAATTCAAGAGAGAGCCAAGATTGGGGCGGGGCGGGGGGAAAGAAGAGGTATTTTCTTCCCCTTTGAGGAGGTTTCTGTGGTGGTGATGGGTTTCCTTTAGCATATATTTCTGTAAAGGAGCTCAAAGAAATGGGGCGCAGTATCTGGAGGAGGATCTGAGGTTAGGGCAAGGTTTGGGGTTGATTTTATTTTTACATTGAGTGAGTTCTGTCCTGGTTTCCCTTAGCCCTTCCCTCACCAACTACTTACTCATGATGCATTAGATGGGCAGATCAAATGCCACACACACACACACATTCATACATTCATACACTCATTTATATATGTATAGTTTATAGTATGTGTGCATATATATTTGTATGTGGTGGTCCTTATTTCTGTTCACTGAAATCGCCTGAAATCAGTGACACCTTGATAGCATTGAGCTTCCTAAACACCATTCTCTAATAAAAGGAAGCTCCTTTCGAGAAATGGCTGATTTCAGATCTGAACCAGAGAAAGTACAATATGAACCTGGAACATCTTGTCATGCCAGAAAGCAAGGAAGTACTCAGAGAATGTTGGAGACATGTCAAAGGACATGAGGCAGCTTGAATGGGTTCCCATTGGCCAGTAATGATAGTAACAGATTATAACCCATTGAATAAAATAGAAAACCATGAGTCTGTATAGATATACATGAATGTATTGAATTTGATGAGGAATGAAATATTTATAGACTTTGAAATTACTTCACAAAATCCTTCTTAATTACAAAGGAGAAAAGAGTAAACCTAGCTCTGGCCAGTGTGGCTCAGTTGATTGAGCAGTCATGTGCACCAAAAGGTTGCTGGTTCGATTCCAAGTCAGGGCACATACCTAGGTTGCGGGCTCGATCCCTGGTCTGGGTGCGTGTGGGAGGCAGCCAATCAGTGTTTTCCTCTCACATCAATGTCTCTCTCTTTTCACTTCTCTCTAAAAAAAAAAAAGCCACCCAAATGTATAAAAACATATTTAGAAAAATAAAAAGAGGAAACCTACAGCAGAGGAGCCTTAGAAGATAGATACCACCTCAGCTACTGCTCAACACCAACACTGTCAGTAAGGTGCAAATCGGAGCCAGACTCCACCTGGCAGGAGGCAGTGAGGAGAATGCAGTGTCGCTTTTGTGTCTTCCCTGCCGTCCACACAAACTAGAGCCTGGGAAACACCCAGCAACCCACACTGAGGTATATTTTACAGACTATCTGGCCTGTAATCTTTTTTTTTTTTTTTAAGAACAATTTTACTTTATTATTTTATATGTATTTTTTGATTTCAGAAAGGAAGAGAGAGAGAGCTAGAAACATCAAGGATGAGAGAGAGAATCATTGACCGGCTACCTCCTACACGCTCTCCACTGGGGATTGTGCCTGCAACCCGGGCATGTGCCCTTGACTGGAATCGAACCCGGGACCCTTCAGTCCATAGGAAACCAAGTAGAAATTGAAGAACTGTGTCAGAAAGAGAGACAACTAAATTCAAGGCATGGTGCTAAGTGGGTCTTTTTTGCTATAAAGGGCATTATTGGTGAGACTTGAATGGGGTCTGAGGATTAGATTCTACGTTTGTGATTATTTCAAAATAAAGTAATTGAAAACTATGGGTGTTATTTCAGCATGTTCATGGGCTTGGGTGGAAATGATGGAGCAGAGAGGGGAGAAAATACCCAGTGAAGGGGGGGATAGAGAGAGAGGGGTTGGCCATGGATATGAGCTTGGACCACTTAGCCAGTGTAATGAGAGAAGACAATTATTACAAATATAGGTAGCTTAGTAGATTCTGTAGTGAAACAATGTAGAAAATATTTTCTGATTGCTTCTTAGTGAAATATGGAGAAGAAAGGGATGTTAGTTTTGAGAAGAAAGGGATATTAGTGGGAAGATGATTGAGATTGTGACTCTATTGTAATGAATTTTAGAGATTGTTGGAATTTCAGAGGTTGGTAGGTAGGTTTTTTTTTATTTTAGGTTTTTTTTGTTTTGTTTTTTTTTTTAGTTTTTAGTTATTCTTCCTCTAGAAGTTCTACAATAAAGTTATTTTTTTCCCACAGCTTACAATAAATTTATCATCAAGAAAATATACTTTATTTTTTAAATGTTATGCTTAAATAGTGCAAATAAATACAAGGAAGAAATTGTGAAAGGAAGAAATCAGGTGAAAGCATGATTATAAGGTGTGAGAGAAATTTTGAATGTAGAAACCATTAGTGATATTGAAGGGATACCCAGTTTGTAGAATTAGCAGGTCTGAGTTTGAAAAGATTCTTCTTGCTCAAAAGTTAGTAGGTTTGTTGTTTTTTTTTGAAGAGATGAATGGAGCACTTTAAATTAATATTGTGAAATGAAATTAGTTGCTCTGGAATAAGGCAGAATACTGTTATAAGTGGGAGCGAGTTTTTCTTTCTTTTCTATCCTTCATAAAGATCTAGTCAGGAAATAGTTTACTGTTACAGTTGAGAGTTCCCAGCTTTGTAAGGAAGCATTTTTATTTCTTACTTTTCAAAAATTCTGAATACAACCGTGTGCTCTGTGTTTGCTGTATCCTGTAGCACGGCACTCATTTTCAGCCCTATTCCCTTCTAGGCTGGTGAGATTGGAGAGATCAAGGATGGCGTCCCAGAGGGAGCTCAACTTCAGGGACCGGTTCATCGAAATCCAACTTACCGTCCAAGGTACCGTAGGTACGTCACATTTCACTAAGGCGTGATCAGCTGAAGGACTCAGGAGTGACGGTAGAATGTGTGAGGATGTTGTGGGTCTGTTCTGAGGATTTATTATGTAATTGAAGATGTGGCTCCTTTCATTATGTGTTTAGGGGAGACTGCAGTATATGTTTTCAGATGGCCTGTGACACTTCCCCCTTCCCTAAATAATAAAACTTTTAGTTATCCCTGTACCAAAGCATTATTTGTATTTGATAGCATTCTTATGTTTTAATTATAAATTAATACTTACTTTTAAATTATATTTAATGAAATAAGCAGAAATTAATTGATGAGTAATTCACTGGTAGTGCTACAAATGGAGGAAGATGGAGTGCCAGAGAGTATTTGGGATACTACATATTCTGTTAACTGAGCCAGTCTAGTGTAAGGGTTAAATCGGGCTATAGATCAAATTGTCTGTTTCAGTTCCCACCCTGCAGTTGGTAGCTATAACTCCTTTGACAAGTTTGTGAACTCTCTTAAGACTTAGTACTAGGTCTGTAAAATGGACATTAACGGCTATTCTACAGTTGTCATTAGGGTTAAATGTATAACGAAGCATCTAACTAAGATAATTAGTCTGTTGCCTGGTATAGTGAGTGCTCAATAAATACCACTATCCATGATGTTAATATTAGTGAAGAAGGAGCAGGTTATTTTATTTGTGTTCTGTCCCTGTAAAGACTGCAAATTGAACTAGATTTCCTAAGATCCTTTTCAGCTTTTTGTATTATAAGCCTTCCTGTTTGTTTATTTGCCCTGTCCTTGAGGTAAGTGAAGAAGAATCTTCATTCCTGAATCACATGTAGACCACCTTGAAGTTCGGCAATAGGGGTTGATTGAAAGGAGAGTACCAGTAAGTGTAGTATTTGGGGAAAGGATTTGTACCATTCTGCATCCTTTCTTCTCACAATTCATTCTAGTTTTAGGCATAATCACTCTATAAGGATTGATTACTAAGGACTTTCAAATAAGAGATACTTCATAGAAATGTCTTCATGAAAACTGAGGAGACAGGACAGTATTTGAGTCCAGCTCTGTCGATTCCCAGCTGCGTGATCCTGGCAGAGTTACAGTTGACCTTTTTGACCTATAAAAGCAGCCATCCCATGTGATTCAAACAAGTACTTACTCTCTCTAAACCTCTTGGCTTTCTCACTGTGGATCTAACTCACAGAATTGGTGTTGAAATTAAATCACTTAACGTGTAAACACTCCAGCACAGGCTCTGGCACGTGGTGGGTGTTTTCTTCCCATGTTTAATCGCCATAGTCTCCACGAAGCTCTGTTCCTGGAGGGCGGACACCAGACCACTTTCCTTCTTTGATTTTCCTCTCCTTAGTGCCTATCAGAGTGCCTGGTAGGAATATAGTATGTGTTCAGGGTCTGTTTATTCACTACAGATAGGTATTCAGGTGAAAGGGGAAAATGGTGGGTTTTTTTTTCCCCACCAAAACTTTGTTCCATTTGTTTTATTAGCCTGTGCATAATTCTAGTAATAAGTACCTGGTCACTTTGACTTTTTAATTTTAAAAATGAATGAAACCTATGTTCTTGAGAGTCCCTGTCTCGTTGCACTTTTTCTCTTTGTTTTGTGATCTCTGTTCTAGAGGACCTCCTCGCCCACGACCTGCCCCCGCTGTGGGAGAAGCTGAAGATAAAGAGAATCAACAGGCGGCCAACGGTCCAAACCAGCCATCCGTTCGCCGCGGATACCGGCGCCCGTACAACTACCGGCGCCGTCCCCGTCCTCCTAACGCTCCTTCACAAGACGGCAAAGAGGTAAGTCCAGCCAGCCCCTCGGAGGGGGTGGTGCCAGATTATTCTTAATCATGTCAAACTTCAGTATCTATTCTAAGAGTGGCTTTATAGTCTGATAGCCTATACTTAAATATATGTATATATAAAAATATGTATCTTTACATATAATAGTTTATGTAAAATGTTATTTACAAATAATTATTTACACATAAAATTTTATATATAAGTAGTATCTATTCACATATATTTTCTATATATCTATATCAACATTTTGCTTAAGGTCCATACATACATAGAGTATACTCTGCACATAACACAAACCAAATATTTGAGTTTAACTAAATTGACATTCTTTGAATGAATTACCCATCCTGGTGGGGATTCAGAGCCAAAATATTTAGGGCTGTCCAAGTAAAGGACAGCGTTTACAGAGAGGAACCCGCCTCTAGGTGTGTGGAAAGTAATCGTGTGTCATAGACTTTTTGTTACGGAGAGTGGCCGTGTTTAATTTACTATTTGGAAGTCATTCTTTGTGATACTGATTTTTGACTCATACTTGAGAGTAGATAAAATTTTGTACGGTGATTTGCCTCCATAGGCAATAGGACTCCAACTTTTGAGACTTTTTTAGTCTTGACCTTCCCACTGTCACCTGAATTGCTTCATTTCTGGTGTGTGAATTTGTTCTGTGTTTCAGACCAAGGCAGGTGACGTGCCATCCGAGAACCCTGCTCCGGCCACCGAGCAGAGCAGTGCTGAGTAACATCAGGCTCCCCAGGCACCTTCCCCATCACTAGGTAAGAGCTTGGCAGCCCAGGCTTAGGTTGTTTTGTTTGTTTGTTTGTTTGTTTGTTTGTTTGTTTTAAATGTCATTGATTTCTCAACCAGAGCACAAATCAGTCTAAACTAGTTCTGTGATTTACCTGGACCATCCCCTCATCTCCATTGGGATTCTGAAGAAAGAGTGGTTAAATATCTCTGAGGTTTTTTTTTTGCTACGCTTTGGGGACATAAGCATTCAGACAGGTAATGAGAGCCAAATTCTTTTTTCTAGACAGACAGTTTTTAACTATTATAGTATTAACCCTTTGCACTCGCTTGCTTTTTTCTCGATTCTTTTATTCTAATGCTAACCGTGTCAAGTCACACTCGACATCCGAGTGCAAAAGGTTAATATGGTATACCAATAAGAAAGTTTTTGGAAGTTTTACTTTTATGACACCTAGTGGCCAATTTGATCATTTTCAAGTGCCTGACCAGGCCTTATTTTAATATCTGGAGACAGATTTGTAGAATAAATTAGAGGGTTTTTTTTCCCTTTGACAAGCAACATGATTCATTTGGAGGCAGTGGGGACAATGTGTAGGAGCCAAAAGGCCTGTACATCCAGGGCAGGATCTGCTGCTCATTTGCTAGGTGATCTTGAGCAGTTCGTTTACCCTCTGCCTCAGCAATGTCTGCTGCTGGAAAAATGGGAACACCAACAGACTTTATCCACCAAGGTCTTTGCAAAGATTTAATGAGATAACACCTGTGAAGTGGTTAAACAGAGCAGTAAAGAATAACCTCTTTGTAAAGGTTAGCTTGTTAAGCTTCATTGTGGTTTCATTATTATGTACTGACTGTTCTCATTTATAAAAATATTTTATGGAAAAGAGTTTCCATTAAATCAATGCACAGTTTATAAATCTAGAGAAGATAAACATGTACATTTTGTTTAGAGCTTTTGAAATACTTATTTATTTATTTTTTTATTTTCAAGAAAACAGGCTATTTTTGTCTTTTTATTCTTTGACTCTTGGTCATTTTGTCACTTTTTATAAGTTTGATTTTAATTCTTTCCAGGTGACCTAAAGAATTAATGACCATTCAAAAAACGAAACAAAAAGCAGACACGACCTTACCAACACCAAAGAAACATCCAAGCAATAAAGTGGAAGACTAATAACCAAGATGTGGACATTGGAATGTTTACGATTATTCTTTACGAAACAAGTACAAAACGAGAATGTCAGCCAATGTTTCCAGCAATTTTTCTGGAATGCCTGCACAGAAGACAAGAGAGCAACCTCCCCAGTTTCGGCAACCACTAGGTTTATATTTTTTTCCTGGTTTTTACTGTTTTGGTAATATGAATTGAAAGAAGAAATATTAATACCACATGGGGAGAACCCCAACCAAAGAAATCTGAAATA
Organism: Eptesicus fuscus; assembly: GCF_027574615.1. Classification (NCBI taxonomy): domain Eukaryota; kingdom Metazoa; phylum Chordata; class Mammalia; order Chiroptera; family Vespertilionidae; genus Eptesicus; species Eptesicus fuscus. Next base: position 84,831,552 of record NC_072479.1, read on the forward strand.
TATAGTAAATGCTTTTTTGTTCCCTTTTCTAGTTCATTTTGGATGCTGGTGCTAAACTTCCAAGTGTCGTGATTTAAAAAGAAATTTTATGCTCTTCTTATTTATTTCTAGATGAGGGGAGGATAACATTTTTGCTTTCTTATGCGACTCTCTGAAAATGTGCAGCATGAAGTTCCTCAAAAAATAAAATTTTTACCCTTGAAAGGAGAAGGTGTATAACTGGAGTATGTTTTCCTGTCTCAGCGTGTGTTTTGTCTTTTCCCCCCACTTAATTCACTTGACTTAATAGTAAGTTCAAAACCAAACGTAAAGGTGCACTCGTGCGATCTAATAAATGTAGGCACATGCGTTTGGGATGGTGGTAGATGCGTTTGGAATGTGCGTCTGGGAATGAACAAGTCTGTGTCTGCGCTCAGCAGTCGGGCATCCTTTTGTTTCTCTGGTCCTCTGTCTTTTGAGTCATCTTCACTGAGGTGAGTGGATGGCACGCAGGTTAAACTCTTCCTTTAGATCAGTGGTTCTCAACCTTCCTGATGCCGCGACCCTTTAATACAGTTCCTCATGTTGTGGTGACCCCCAGCCATAAAATTATTTTCTTTGCTACTTCATAACTATAATTTTGCTAGTGTTATGAATCGTAATGTAAATATCTGTGTTTTCCGGTGGTCTTAGGCCAGTGATGGGCAACCTTTTGAGCTTGGTGTGTCAAACTTTGCCAAAAAACTGAGCATAACTCGGGTAGTGTGTCACTTTGAGGAAAAAACTAACTCCAAGACTCTAGTCGCAAATGTTTCATCCTCAGGAGCAGTAAATGTTTCATCCTCGGCATGCGGCCGCGTGTCATCAGAAATGGCTACGCGTGTCATAGGTTCGCCATCACTGTCTTAGGCGATCCTGCTAGCGGCTCTCAACCTGCTTCCTGCGCCAGCCCCGCTCACAGCTAGTGCCGGAGCTGCTGCTAGCACCCGCTGCTGGCACCTGGTGCTGGTCCTGATTGCTTGGCACGGCGCTGTAAGCGGGTACAAGTGGTGGCTGCCCTGATAGCCCCTGAGGGCTTCTCCACCTCCTCCTGATCCTGAGGGGGGATCGCTGCCACTCGCACCTGCTGAAGGCGCAGACCCCTCATCCCCGCCTCACACCCGCTGCTGGCGCCAGCCCCAATTGCTCTGCTCTGTCAGAGCGTGGGAGCTGGCTGCAGCGGGAGGGGCCAGGCAAGGGCACGGAGGATGGACCAAGACCCCCCCTGTACCCACTGCAGCCTCATGGCCCACAATTCCTTTCAAGGTGTACGAATTGGTGCACTGGGCCCTAGTCATGATACAAGTGTCTTGTTTAATAGGAAAAATCAGGAAAGGAAATAGGTGCTGATATAAATCTCTGAAATAAGTTGATCTTGTCAGTGTCAAGGGTAAGACTTCATCAACTTTGTCTTTTCCTGGGGTTTTATCTGGTAAACTAGCTCAATTTCTGCAATAATTTCAAGATTTTAAAAGTCTTTACATAGTAAGATTTACTTTTATTGGAGAGATCACTGTGTCAGCAATCTGAAAGATATGACAGGAATGGAGGCCAGTTAGAAGCCTATTCTCCAAAGAGGACATACAGATGGCCAATAGACATGTGAAAAGATGCTCACCGTTACAATCATCAGAGAAATGCACATTAAAACCACAATGAGATCACCTCACACCTGTCAGGATGGCTGCCACCAACAAATCAACAAGTGTTGCAAAGATGAGGAGAAAGGGAAGGAACCCTTATGCACTGTTGGTGGGAATGCAGATTGGTGCAGCCACTGTGGAAAGTAGCATGGAGTTATCTCGAAAAATTAAAAATGCAACTGCCTTATGACCCAGTGATTCCACTTCTGGGAATATATCCTAAGAAACCCAAAACACTATTTTGGAAGAATACATGCACCCCTATGTTCATGGCAGTGCTATTTATAACAGCCAAGATTTGGAAGCAGCCCAAGTGCCCCTCAGTAGGTGAGTTGATAAAAACCCTGTGGAACATTTATACAACGGAATACTACTTGGCTGTAAAAAAGAAGGAAATCTTAACTTTTTGCAATAGCATGGGTGGACCTGAAGAGTATTATGCTAAGTGAAATAAGCCAGTTGGAAAGAGGCAGAGGCCATATGATTTTAATTATATGTGGAATCTAATGAACAAAATTAACAAAATAGAAACAGACAGCTATCAGAGGGAAGAGGGGAGAAGCACAGGGTGAGAAAGGTGAGGGGATTAATGATGGTAATAGTTATAATAAACCCATTGGTGATTACCAGAGGGAAAGGGGGATAGGGGAAGATAAGAGAAGTAAAGGGGCCCTAACTGGTTTGGCTCAGTAGATAGATTGTCGGCCTGCAGACTGAAAGGTCCCAGGTTCGATTCCGGTCAAGGGCATGTACCTTGGTTGAGGGCACATTCCCAGTAGGGGGTGTGCAGGAGGCAGCTGATTGATGTTTCTCTCTCATCTATGTTTCTAACTCTCTATCCCTCTCCCTTCCTCTCTGTAAAAAATCAATAAGATATATTAAAAAAAAAAAAAAAGTAAAGGGGCGGGGATAAATGGTGGTAGAAAGAAACTTGACTTCAGGTGGTGAACATATAATACAATATACAGATGATGTATTATAGAATGTATCCCTGACAATTATATAATTTTATTAACCTGGTGCACTCGGATGTCGAGTGTGGCTCGACACGGTTAGCATCGGTAGCAGCTCGTATGTCGAATTGTATTGAATGTATCAATAATTTGAAATCTAAAAAAATCCAAATAAGTTTGTATGAAAAGAAACTCCAGTTTTTTATTCTACTGCCGTGCTTTGTAAAATCTGGGGTATTTAAAAAATTAAATCCCTAGTAGAATAAAGGAATCGAGAAAAAAGCAAGCGAGTGCAAAGGGTTAACCAATGTCACCCTAATAAATTCAATAAAAAATAAAATAACTACACACACAAAAAAAGCCTATTACCATAATTCAGCCAAGAAAAGAGGGATGATAGAAATTTAAAAGACAGAAGGATTTTCCTAGGCTTATTCGATGGGGTATCAGCCTGAGGACTGAAGGGTCCCAGGTTCGATTCCAGTCAAGGGCACCTGCCTCGGTTGCAGGCTTGATCCCCTGCCCTAGTCTGGACTCATGCTGGAGGCAACTCGTCGATCTGTCTCTCTCACAGGGGTGTGTCTCTCTGTGTCTCTCCCCTTCCCTTCCACTCTAAAAATCAATGAAAAAATATCCTTGGGTGAAGATTAACAAAAAAATTTAAAAATAAAAGGTAGAAGGACTATACTTAATGCCATTTGATGGGATGGAATGGGCTGAAAAAAGTAGTAAGTATTGATGCAACATTTCGGAGCTTTCTAATTTGCAGTTAAGTGGATGTGGTACTCAGCTTGAAGCTTATAGCCCCTTAGGGAGATAAGTAACTTTTCTGAAAATCATAGAGAGTGTTTATTAATTAATTAGTATCAATTTTTAGAGAATTATTTAATGGCATAGATTAAAACCCTCTTTTCTTTTTTTTACCATTATCAACGAAGTAGGTAGACTTTTAAAAAATAACTTTTAATTGACCATACCTCAATAATTTAGCCAGAAAGGTCAGAGATTTGATTCAGGATTATTATGGCTTATTTATTTAGTTTTTTTAAATCCTCACCTGAGGATATTTTTTCCATTAATTTTCAGAGAGAGTGGAAAGGAGGGGGCCAGTGAGAGAAAGAGAGAGAGAGAGAGAGAGCGAGAGAGAGAGACATCAATGTGAGAGAGAAACATCGATCGGTTGCTCTCATGCACTCAACCAAGGATTGAACCTGAAACTGGGTATGTGCTCTGACTGGGAATAGAATTCGGGACCAATTGGTGCATGGAACGATGCTCAACCAAATGAGCCACAACAGCCAGGGCTCATCCCCATTTTATGAATAAAGAAACGGGTGAGAGATGTTAAGTCACATTTTTTACTTAGTATGAGGAAAAAATTTTGGTAGCAGGTCCTCAGCACTGATAAAGTTGAAACAGAGCTGGACTACCTGCCAGAGATGTTCTGCTGTGGAAATGCAAGGATTTGGACCAGATGAGTTTTTGCTGTGTGTTCAAGGATTAGAGAATCCTAGGATGTGAAACTTGACAAGGATTTGGGGCTAATTTACTCCAACCTCTTCATTTCACAAGTGAGAAAACTTGAGGCCCAGAAAGGTCAACCCATCCATGTTGAAGCTATGGAAACTAGCTGTAGGCCAATAATCTCTAAATTACACTGAATGCTTCTGAGAATCTTGGGGAAGGAGGGAGGAAAGGAAAGAAATGAGTGGAGCATATGGTTGGCATAATGTCCCAAAATGTGACATTTTTAATAATAATTTTGTATTGTTTAGGTCACCAAGTTTGTAGTAATTTGTTTCATCAGCAACAGGAAACCAATGCACCATGTGAAAAATGAACAAGTATACACGGAAAGTTGTGTACCCATAATCAACAATCCCTAGGACACACCAAGCTGGGCTAAACATGAGGGCGTACCGAGAGTGATAGTCCATGTTCTCTTGTCTCTGCCTTTAGTTGGTTGCAGAACCTCTGGTTTATCTTAGAAACCCTTTCCTCAACTGTCCCTGGGGGTCAAGGTCGTGGAATACCTCATACATTTTCACCCACTCAAATCCCACCTACATAGAGTCCACCCTTTTCCTGCTCTGACTTAGATCCCCTCTGTTGCTGTCTACTGTTCTCTCAGTGCCTTAGAAGTCCATGTAGGTGCCGGGCATTGCTGCTGACTCTACTTACAGCTTCCATCAGGGTCGCTCTGTTTCCCTGGGCAAGAAGCCTTGCAGGTAGGCCCCAGCATCTTGTGGAGCCCCTGCTGCCCCCCTAAGGTGAAGCCGAGCCGTGTTTTCAGGTAAAGTTGGAAGAATCTGTCTGCCTCCCCTGAGTGTCAAATGCCTTTGGAACAGTTCCAAAGCAATGCTACCCAAGGTCTAATGTAATTTGTTTCGTTGGTTCATTGTGTGTGTGTGTGTGTGTGTGTGTGTGTGTGTGTGTGTGTGTGTGTGAAATAACTCTAGCAGTTATACTTACAATTTCATTTCCCTAGAACTCAATTGTAAATCATGAGGTCTTGGCCAAAGGAATTTAAGAGACAGACATAATGCCGCACACTAAGCTATTCTTGTTATTAAGCAAAGCCTTCATGCTCTATCTTTCTTTATAATGAACGATTTCCCAGGGATTTCTGCATGCCCCATATAAATAGGTTTCGGGACTACCCACCTCACCGGACTTCAAGCTGGGATCCCTCACAATTGCAGAATTGTACAAGAGAGAACGCACTAAATAACACGTGACTAGATGGCTGTTAGGAGAGTAGAGGAAAATAGGATCTAGTAAAGGTTCATGTGGAGGAAACTGTAGAATGAAGAGGTTCCCCAGTGTAAATCTCAGTGTGACTTCCGACTGTTCCGTACTTAACATGAGCAGAGCAGAGAACAAGCACTCTTAAATGCTTATTGAATTAGTACTGAGGCAGAAATAACCACCGGACAGGGATGGTGGAACTGAAACATTGCTGAAAATGAGTCGGGGGGCCTGAAATTTGAGACAGAGGTAACAATTGAAATGATAAGGGAATGAACACTTGGAGAAAAAAGAGAAACAACAGATTTCTAACCACCTTATTCATTAGTATAATGTGTGGGACCTCCTGTTTATATCTTCTGTTTAACTAGCTTTGCATTTCGTACGTACTTAGTTGTTTCTGTGTCTTGCTATTTCCAGGGTTTTCTCTATCTCAGAAATGTAAACATTCATCATTTGTTTGACGTGCTCAATAACATTTAGGGAGTAAAGTTTTGCCTTTCCCTCTTTGTTAAATATGCACATTTTTAAAAGTCCTTATGTCCTAGAGGTTACAACTTCTATCGTTATGATGGCTCCTTGACAATATCAAGATTTTTGAATATTTTGTGTATCAGAATGGCTAGCTAGCAATATGCTAGGGCACTGTGGGAATTACAAAAATGAGTAAGCCACAATCTCTGCCCTCAAGATTAGGGTGCTCGGGGAAGTAGAGTGGGAGGTCACATAATTTAGAGCTTCTACCACTTCATCTGGCTTTTATTAATCAGTTATGACATAAATGATGGGAAGAACAATTGACTGATGAGACCTTATCATTCAAAAAAAAATGAGGTAAAATGTATATAACGGAAAATTAACCAATAATCATTTTAAATGTACAATTCAATGACATTTACAACAGTTCATCCCGTTTTAAAAGAGCTCTAAAGGGAATAAACATTTTGATAGAGAAGACTAGAGAACGGAAGAACCTGAGTCTCTACATACTCCCCATTACGGTGTACCCCAACTCTTTCTCTTCTAGTGGCTGCCCCTTTCTGCTTGGTAGGCTATCAGTGCTGAATCAAGTTATCAATGACCTGTACTTCTTAAATTGAACTTGTTTTAGGGGTTAATACCTAACTTGGAATTCCTTCTTTTCTTTTCTTCTTCCCTCTTGTTCTTTTTTAGTGTTTCCTGTGATTGTAAATTCGATGAGGGCAGGTAACCTAACTACCTTGCTCGCCTCTGCATCCCTGGTCCGGAGAGTATTTCAAAAGCCTATGTTAATGATTCGTTACCTAATTCTGGGATTTTTTTATTTCCACTTATCCCTCATCCATTCCCTCATGCCACAGCAGTGGTCAAACTATTTGGTAACACCCAGCAAAATCTCGGTTGCGATTGTCCCGGGATGGGACTAATCAAGCTGAATGACAGATCCCGACCCTTTTCAGCACCAACGAAGGCCGCTGCGTTGGGGTCCGACCCGAGGTGGCACTGTTGCGCTTTATCAGGATTGAGCAGTTCCACGTGGACTGGCGTTTGCTTTCTACCTGACCACCGGCCTATCAATCACTCGGGAAGGAAATGAGTGTGGAGGTCAGCAACAAGGCCGGCTTTCACAGCTGCAGCGGAGGTTTCCCGCGGGCTGGTGTGTGGTGAGCCCCAGAAACCCCAGGGCCCACAGCCTTCCCTTGTGGGAAGCCCGCCCAAACTCCATCCTCCGCTGGCAGCCACGCCCCTCGGGGAAGGAGGGACTGGAAAGCATTTCCTTGAGGCTGGCACACCTTGCCCTACCCAAACCGGTCATTTTTTTTTTTTTCTTTTTTCTTTTCCTTCTCTTTCTTTCTTTCTGGCTGGGCCAGTTCATCTGAAACCAGAGTGACCGGAGGAGGGACACGGTAGAGAACAGGGGTTTGAGGGGTACAAGGGTGGGGGGGGGGCGGGTAGGGGGGGAAGCTGGGATGCAGGTAGGGGTGGACTTCGGCCTTAGGAAAGAAAAAGAGGGAGGAGGCCAGAGTGGGATGGTTGTGAGCGGCTGCATTGCATGTGAACAAACAGCAATCACCAGGTGACTGAATCTGTATTTCTTTGGAACAAGCATCGTGTGGGTTTTGCTTTCAATGTTTTTGTGACAAGAGACTAACCTTGCCTTAGCGATTTTGGCAAAGAGCAGCAGAAGCCAGAAAGCCCAGTGATGAGGGGCCTCCGTGTCTTCCTGGGAGTCGGAGAGGGGAGGTAGGAAGAAGCAGGGCACAGGAATTATTTGTCACAGGACTATATCGCCACTCTCAGCTTCAGCTTTCTCATCTGTAAAGTGGGGTCATTGTGATGGTTACTGTAAGTGAGATAATACCTGTACAGTGTGATAGGCTGTTCCCTGTTGACTGAATTTCTGTTTTCTCTTCCTCTGTCTTCTCTTTCTTTCTCTTTCCCTTTTCATTATCAGTCCTTCAACCTCAGCCCCATTTTGTCTCCTTTCTTCCCTTTCAATTTATGTGATTGTGGCTGCTTTCTGCTGCGAATCCTTTCCCCATCAGAGTTTCTCCTATATTTCAGCCCAAGCTTCCTTCCCACTACTTAGGGAGAGCCATCAGTGGTTGTGGAAATAAAGGCTACTGTAACCTGGAGCCCACCGACCCTGAACTGCAACTGGAAACTGGGCTTTGTGCCTGCAGGCAGGGGAAGGAAAGCCCCGATAGGCCCTGATCTCAGGCCAGGCCTAGGGACCCTACCGGAGGGGTCCCGGATTGTGAGAGGGTGCAGGCCGGGCTGAGGAACCCTCCTCCCCTCCCCCCCCGCCCCCCCCCTCCCCCCTGCCCAGTGCACGAATTCTCATGCACTGGGCCTCTAGTTAACAATAAGGTCACCTTTGGATGTACTGGAAGCTAGGACTTCCAACATATGAATTTTGAGTCAGCACATTTCAACCCATAACAATGCCTAGTTCTCTAATTATGCACATGCTGAAAGTTAGTTGAGCATCACATCTATTTCAGTTTTCTTCTGCAGAAACTTGGTTTTCCCACCTTTTGCAACTCTTCCCAACCAGCTCCTGCAAGCATATGCGCCAGACTCCTACAGGGAGTTACATGATTCTGCAGCTCTGTTTTGCTCTAACCCGAGCGAGCTATTTTCCTGTTCTTGCATTAACAAATTACCACATACTTGATGGCTTCCAACAACACAGATTTTGTCTTAAGTCTGGAGCTCAGAAGTCTGATTGGGGTAGGCAGGTCTGTGTTCCTTCTGGAGGCTCGAAGGAGAGAATCTGTTTGCCCGCCTTTTTCCAGCTTCTAGAAGCTGTCTGCATTCCTTGGTTCATGACTCCCTTCCTCCATCTTCAAGCCACATCAAGTCTTTCTCACATCCCTATGCTGACACCTACACTTCTTCTTTCTCCCACATTTCAGGATCCTTGTGGTGACATTGGACTCAATGGATAATCCAGGATAACCTTCCTATTTTAAGGTCAGTTCATTAATCCATCTGCAATCTTAATTTCCCGGTGCTAGTTTAACACTATTGAAAACTAACGGATTCACAGTTCTGAAGATTTGGACATAGACATCTTTGGAGGCCATTATCCGCCTGCCACACTGAGCTGTCAATGACTAGGTTTTCTTTGTTGGGTTTATTGTTCTGTTTTCACTCTGAGGAGTCAATATTTTGCTTGCTATGTGTAGTAAAAAACTTGATATTCCTTCCATAGAGAAAAATAACATCCTGCCTAATGATAGACCTAAAAATGTTTCTCCATTGAGCAGAAACCTGGGTACCATGATCTTCCCATGTAACACTTCAAAATTACTCCTCAACCCCACTTGTACTTTTAGCAATACCTAATGAATTTATATACATTATTTTCTGATAAAATTTATTTTAGGTCCAATGATATTTTTATAGGCGAATTTAGTGATTTATTTATTGAACAGCATATGAATACTTTTTAAAACTATGTTTTTATTGATTTCAGAGAAGTAGGGAGAGGGAGAGAAAGATAGAAACATCAATGATGAAAGAGAATCATTGATTGGCTGTCTCCTGTACGCCCCCTACTGGGGATCGAGCCCTGACCGGGAATCCAACCATGACCTCCTGCTTCATAGTTCGATGCTCAACCACTGAGGCACACAGGCCAGGCAAGCATATGAATCTTGATATGTGCCAGACACTAGTCACTCTAGGTGCCAGGGGATACAGCAATGAAGAAAGAATAGGGTGATGAAGAAAATAGCCTAAGTCCCTAAATTTTACTTTTTTTTTTTTAAAGTCCCCAAATTCTTGTTGTCATGAAGGTTTCATACTTTTTATTTTTTATTTATTTATTTATTTATTTATTTATTTATAATAAATCTTTATTGTTCAGATTATTACAGGTATTCCTCTTTCCCCGCCCCCCCATAGCTCCCCTCCACCTGATTCCCCACCCCACCCCATGCCCTTAACCCCCGCCACTGTCTTCATCCATAGGTGTAAGATTTTTGTCCAATCTCTTCCCGCACCCCTCACACCCCCTTACCCCTGAGAATTGTCCGTCCCCTCCCTTTCTATGTCTATGATTCTATTATATTCAGCAGTCCATTCTGTTCTACAGATTTTTTTATTCACTTGATTTTTAGGTTCACTTGTTGGTAGGTATGTGTTTGATGTCTTTTTGTTGTTCATAATTTTTACCTTTACCTTTTTTTTTTCTTCTTCCTCTTCTTAAAGAATACCCTTCAGCATTTCATGTATTCCTGGTTTGGTGGTGATGAACTCCTTTAGCTTTCTCTTGTCTGTGAAGCTCTTCATCTGACCTTCAATTCTGAATGATAGCTTTGCTGGGTAGAGTAATCTTGGTTGTAGGTTCTTGCTGTTCATCACTTTGAATGTTTCTTGCCACTCCCGTCTGACCTGCATAGTTTCTGTTGAGAAATCAGCTGACAAGTCATATGGGTACTCCCTTGTAGGTAACTAACTGTTTTTCTCTTGCTGTTTGTAAGATTCTCTCTTTGTCTTTTGCCCTTGGCATTTTAATTATGATGTGTCTTGGTGTGGTCCTCTTTGGATTCCTCTTGTTTGGGGTTCTGTGTGCTTCCTGAACTTGTAAGTCTATTTCTTTCACCAGGTGGGGGAAGTTTTCTGTCATTATTTCTTCAAATAGGTTTTCAGTATCTTGCTATCTCTCTTCTTCTGGCACCCCAAAAATTCGGACGTTGGTATGCTTAAAGCCGTCCCAGAGGCTCCTTACGCTATCCTCACACTTTTGGATTCTTCTTTCTTTTCACCTCTCTGGTTGGGTGTTTTTTGCTTCCTCATATTCCAGATCTTTGGTTTGACTCTTGGGGTATGGTGATCTACAGTTGAGTTTCTGTATATTCTTTATTTCAGACAGTGTATGCTTAATTTCTGACTGGTCCTTTTCCATTTTTTTGGTGTTCTCATTAAGGTCCTTGAAGGTCTCTTCAAGTTTCTCAGCGGTTTTTAGAAGATTCTTGAGTAACTTTATAAATGTGGTTCTGAGCACTGTGTCGTCCAGTAGTTTACTTTCCTCCATATCTCCTATTCGTGACATGCTTCGGTGTCTCCGCATTTTGGCTGCCTCCCTGTGTTGATGGAGTGGCTTTGTGTGGTAGGTGACCTATAGGGGCCGGTAGCTCAGCTTCCCCAATCACCCTAGGTGGTCGCTCTTGGTACACCCCTTTGTGGGCTGAGTGCAAAGTCTTGGTGTAGTTAAGCCTTGATTGCTGTTGGTGTCACTGGGAGGAATTGACCTCCAGGCCAATTGGCTGTGAGGACCCGCTGTGTCTATAATGGAAGCACTTCTGCACTGGAGACACGCTTATGGTGCAGGGCTTGTTTCAGTGGGGCTTTGGTGCTCACTGAGTCCGCCTCCCGAATGTGTCACTTATGGATGTGAGGAGTTGAAATCTGGTGTCTCACACTGACCACTAGGTATACTGGCTTCTGGATCTCCAATGGGGTGCAGTTCAGCTGCTGTCTGAGGCCACCCTGCAGGAGCTACAGCGAGAACTGCCATCCTCTCCTCCCTGCTTGGAGCTTGGAGGCTTTGGAGCTGTCTGTACCAGGTTGCAAGTTTACTAGTTTAAACTGCAATAGAGAAGGCCATTCATGTGCAAAAGCCGCTGCTAGGAGCTTGGGTGTTTTTGTAGATTGTGTGGGGCGGAGTCTCAGGGCGTCACTAGGCTAGGGCGTGGCAAACAGCGATGGCTGGCAGTGAGCCTCCTCCAACTGCATCCCCGCGTCTAGTGCCCGGCAACAATTCTACCTCCACGCAGCTCTGCTAGCAAGCCACCCTCACTCTCCGACCCGCTGGCAGACAGCCCAGTCTCTCCCCAGAAACTGGATTTCAGAGAGATTGGGGGCTTGTCTCTCTTTGGATTGAAGAAAGCAACGCCCACCTCCAGCTGGGCTCCGCTGCCAGCCCATTTCGCGCCCGCACTCCCCTGTACCTCAGTTTTTCAGCGTTTGTGCCCTGATTGCGCCCGTCTCTTTCGGTATAGTTATAGAGGTTCCCGCTCAGCCAGCTTTCCCGTGGTTCTGGGTGATAGATGTTCTGTCTTTTAGTTGTAGTTTTGGAAATTGTTGTGGACAGCAGCAGCCCAGATATTTATCTACGCCGCCATCTTGGATCTCCCTATGCTTTTTCTGCTAATTCTGTCACTTAATTTTGTTTTCCCTACCAACCTAGGTTGAGTGGTCTTAGTTTCCCAAAATGCCATGACTTTAGTTGTGGCTACTGCTCTGTGCCTACTTCTTGGCTCTGTTCATAAAGGACCTAAAGAAGCTGACTGGGGCCTTAAGGAAATTACTGTCTACTTGGGAAGAAACAGATAATAATAGGCAAACTAATTAAGTGCAGATTAAATAGGTTGGGTATTCAATGATTATACTAGCATATCATTTCTTGGACGAAGTTTCTAACTGGGGAAAATGAAAGTTGAAGGGACTGAATGTACACAAAGAAAAAGCAGCTAATTGCACAGACATCAGTGTAGAGTGGAAAGAGCCCTGTCTCGCGTCCAGGGGCCTGCAGTCTGTTTTAAGCTCTGACACTCTTTTTGTGAGTAAAGAACAAGGCACTTACCTCAGTGTTCTGAGTTGTGTTTTTTTTAATGTGCTTTTATTGATTTTAGAAAGAGAGGAAAGGGGAGAGAAAGAGAGAGAGAGAGAGAGAGAGAGAGAGAAGAGAGAGAGAGAAACATCAATGAGAGAGTAACATTGATTATGCCCTTTATTGGGAATGAGCCTACTACCTGGACATGTTCCCTGACCAAGAATTGTTAACCGGTGACCTCTTGGTGCATGGCACGATGCTCAATCCACTAGTCACACCAGCTGGGCCTTAGTTATTTTATTCTTATTATTTTCATCTCTCAGAAAATGAAGGGTTGAAGTAGATTGGGAAATCTCAGCGGATTCTTTCAGGCTTAAGAAAGACACAAAAAAAGTCTTTTAATTTTTAACTTCTCATAATACCTCTGAATTTCCTAACCAGAACAGTCATGAGGATATAGGTTAGAGTTTAATCACCTCTGGATATGGGAAGGAAAATGGGGTGGAGTGAAGGAGTTCCTATCCATCCCGTGACTTGAGCTTTTCCTGTATTTACTCTTACCCTCTTAGTTCACTAATCCTTCTCCACTACTTTCTCCTTCCTACAACTCCAGCTGAATTGGGCAGTGCGGATTCCAGCTTTATTATGCTGTGAATACCACTCCCTAACAGTGGCTCTTAAAGTTGTCTGGTAACAAAATACATAGGAATATGGTGCTGTTTCTAGAACATTGATCTAAATGAAAATTACCGTATGTATATAACTTTAGGCTGTGTGAGAATTCCACTAAGAACAAATTGTAGCAGATGCTAAAGGTTAAGGGGGAAAAATGTGTTTCAAAAGGTACCTTGTGGCCACAGGAAAATCTCAATAACACACATATCATACTCAGAATTTAAGCCAGGTAGCTTTCTGAAGAAAGCTTCAAAATTATCAGTTTCTGTCTTATAATCAGTCATTGAATGATTTAACCAGATATACTATATTATTAGGTAAATGCAGGATATTATGTTGAGCGACTCCAGGAGATATATGTTACATTGATATGCTAGCAACTGAATAATGAAAAATATTTACCCAAGATGATAATTTGGAGTTCAGAGAAGATGAGCCTACACACCGTTTTTTCTGATAATAATCAGCTATGAGAACCAAATGTATGTTGAAACCATGCCTACTAGTGTGTGTCATTAGAATCAACTTCTTCAGAGTCCCTTTTAAGGCAGATGGGACTGGCGGGGCCCAGACAGGAAAGCTCCTGCTGATTCTTGTCTCAGTGCTCACTGATGCCCCTTCCACCGGGCTCCAAATTAGTGCTGCCTCTGGCCAGTGAGAGGGAGGGACTTGCTTATCTGAATAGCAGACGTTACAGGCTCGGCTTGTTTCAAGGAAGGAGGAGGGGGATGAAGGGAATGCTGACAATCTATCTTGACTGTCTGGTTTTCCCTCAGATTTGTAAGCAGATGCAGCAAATCTAGCCAGTCTGATCTGAACCTGCCCTACCTCCTACGTCTGTGATCTTCCCGCCGGTCTCACTGACTGACCCCTTTAGCGTTCCTTGGGGATGATATCTGACTATGAGTCAAAATGAGTTCCGATGGAGGAAGAAGCATGAAGCAGAGTAGTCACTGGAATAGTCTTAAAGCCCTGCAATGCCAACAGTGAAAATACAACTGAAATGTATAGGCTCTGGTCTTCAACCTTGGACGTATGTGGGGAAGATTTCCAGAGGCTAGTCCAGATGCATTTACAGCCCACAGGCGTGACAGGCAGAAGAAACTGTGAAAGTATACGCACGTGAGACATTTCAAGAGCTAGCGTCTTCCTCCTTATCCTCACCCCCGCAGAACTTAACTGAATGAAAAGAAATCAAATATCCAGTCAAATATCCCGAGTGATGGAAAGTGGTAGTGAAAGAGCTTAAGATGGCCCTAACCGGTTTGGCTCAGTGGATAGAGCATCAGCCTGTGGACTGAAAAGTCCCAGGTTCAATTCTGGTCAAGGGCATGTACCTTGGTTGCGGGCACATCCCCAGTAGGAGGTGTGCAGGAGGCAACTGATCGATGTTTCTCTCTCATCGATGTTTCTAACTCTCTATCCCTCTCTCTTCCTATCTGTAAAAAATCAATAAAATATATTAAAAAAAGAAAGAAAGAGCTTAAATGGACATTCAAGACACACAATACAAGTCTCAGCTTAGGTGCTAATTAGCTGTTGGAAGACACCTAAATTCTGTGGCTCAGTTTCCTCATCAGTAAGTTATGGAGGTTAGGTATTTTGGTTGCTTTCAAAGGACTCTCTGGTTGTGCACATTCAGAATTCTATGGCATCTGTGGAACATGCATTGATTGCATTCCATAGTGTGCTTGCCAGGCAGAATAAGAAATGGAGCCAGGGTTGCTGTTTTTATTGTTTCTTTAGCAGGGAGATATGACTATAGTGGCACAGAAGATACAGCTACTTCATTTAGAGTGTGGGAAAAGTATGGATTTTTTTTTTTTTGGAAGGCCACTGACTTTATTGATTTAAAAAACTTTATATGGACAGTGACTCTTTTGCCAAAAGAGAAGCCAAATGTCATTAAACAGACCATAGGTGAGAGTAGGGGTGAGGGAAGGGGCCAGAAATCCACCCAGAAAAGCTGATTATTGGCCTGAAACTGGCAGGGGAAAGAGAAGGGAGATGCATGCAAGAGTGAGAATTCCAAAAAAGTTGAAATGGTGAGGGGAGAGAACTCCCCCAAAGACCCGGAGGCCATTGGTGGTGAGCAGACAGCAATCGCTTCCTTTGTAGAGGACAAGGGAGTAGCCCCCACTCAGCTGCAAACTCTGAAGACTCAAGGCTGGTGTTAGGGATTGGCGGCTCCCCAGAGAGCACCATAAGAAGGCGTCATACCACTCTCGAAGGCACCCAAAGCTGTCCCGGGACTGCTTGGCATTGGCGCCACATGTGTCCTTTAGCCATTCCCAGAAGAGTTCTTCATCTTTCTTTAGCACCAGAAACTGGCTGAGGACCACATAAGCCTTGTCAAAGCCCCTTTCCTCCAGCTTCTTGCCCAGGACTTCACCAATCCCAGGCAGGCTCCCCACTGGCTTCCCCCCAGGGGCTCTGCCATGAAGTCTCTGTGCTTTTGGGAGGTTGTCATCTTGATCAGGATTAATCAGCAGTTCCAGCTCCCATAATGGCTCCTCCAAAGAATGGCTTTTTGACACTAAGTTGAACTTGCTGTCTTTGCATGCCTTCTTGGAGCCCAAGCAGTTTCCATAATGCCAAGTGTCCTCAATTTCACACCCTGTCTTTCATGTCCTCACTCATGTTCTACTCTTAAGATGAATGGATTCATAATCAGGAGGTCCCACATCTGATTAGATCTCTGATTTATTTTCCTGACCCAGGGCCAGTCACCTTTTCACTTAGATCTTAGTTTCACATGCAATATGAGGTTGTTAAAGCAGCCATCAATTATTCTGAAGTGGCTTTCTATTATAAATTTGAAGATAGCTTTGAAGGCTAATTCAATTTTGTGGGATTAAGAAAAAAAGAAATGTAGATAAACCAAATGTGATTTTATAATGATCTATAAATCATCTCCTCTTTACCATCACCAATTTTATCTTTCTAAGTCTACTCTTCTTGGGCTGATATTAAAATTGATTATTTTTAATTCACTGAGTTAACATTGATTGAGAAACAGAGACACGCTGACTTAGAAATGAAAGTATGAGCTTAGGTTATCTACAAACTGATTAGCAATAAAGATTTGATAATATCAGCAAGGCCACAGGTTGTGAATTCGTAGATATGCAGATCATGTGTGAGATAAATCACTCACAGAAAGAAGTTCAATGAACCTTGGATAGATCTCTGTGCTAGCTGGAAATCCCCATATCTTCATACCTGAGTTACGGGGTTCAAAATGATATTGGAGGCTGCACCTTTATGGCTTTTATTTAAACCTCAATCAAACATATTATGGGTACCCATGGAGCAGTGATCTCTGTAGGTTAGATATGTAGAAGCATTAGATAGGGATTTAGAGATGTGATACTTTGGATATTCTCTCTCGTTCCACCATTTCATGGCAACCTGAGAAATTTAGACCAACTCAAGGCTATCAAAGAAAATAAACTAGGTCTGACGGTCAGAGCTACAAAATGTAGGGCTCTGTGTACTTAACCAGGTATGAGAGGATCAGTGGTGGCCTTATATTATGCCCTGGTGCTAGATAAAGATGGCATGTCTGGCCAGTCTTTAGGAGGCATGTCCTTTAGCCATTCCCGGAAGAGTCCAACCTGATCTAGAACTGATTTTCTTAAGGACAGGACAGTCTGTGGTATCACCAAATTGCACACAAATTCTTGTTTAATCTTTAGAGGTCCTGGAACTGTAAATGTTATCATCAACAACAAATGAGACTTGTACACTTGAAACTGCAAACTATCATGGAAAGGAATTAAAGAAAATCTAAATAACTGGAAAGACAACTTGTGTTCTTTTGTAGGAAGACAATATTGGCAAGATGGTAGTACTCCCAGAATATATATATAACTGCCAAAATTCCAGATGGATTTTTTTTCTGGAAAAGGTTAAGCTGATTATAACATTCACATAAGGAACAGAAGGGACTTAGAATATCCAAAACAGCCTTCAAAAAGAGAACAAAGTTGGAAAACTCATACTGAATGATTTTAAAACTTACTACAAAGCTCAGTAATTAAGGCTGTGCTATTGGCATAAGGATACACATATGAACCAACAGAATAGAATTGAGAGTCCTGAAATAAACCCATATGCCTATGGCTGTTTGATTTTTGACAGGGTGCCAACATAATTCATTAGGGGAAGAAGTGTCTTTTAACAACTGTGCTAAAACAACTGGATATCCACATGCAAAAGAATGATGGTGAATCCCTGCCTCACACCATATGCAGAAATTAACTCAAAATTGATCAAAGACCTACATCTATAAATTTCTTAAAAAAAACATATGTATAAATCTTCATGATTTAAGTTAAGCAAGTTTCTTAGCTATGACACCATAAGCACAAGCAACCCCCCCAAAATAGATAAATTGGACTTTATAAAAATTAGAAATTATTGTGCTTCAAAGGACACTATCAAAAGTAAAAAACAAAACAAAAACAAGACAAAACAAAACAAAAAAAACACCACACACAAAAAACCACAAACAGACAAAATGGGAGAAAATATTGCAAATCATATATCACATAATGGTTTAGTATTCAGAATATATAAAGAACACTTACAGCTCAACAATAATAGACAAATAGCCCAATTTAAAAATGGGTAAAGGATTTGAATAGACATTTCTCCAAAGTGTATATATATATATATAACCAATGAGTACATGAAAGGATGCTCAGTATTATTAATCATCAAGGAAATGCAAATCAAAACCACAATGAGATACCCATTTCACATCAGTTAGGGAGGCTATGATAAAAAAGAAGACTTGAATAGGACAAAAAGGCAAGATGAAGAGAGAGAGTGAGAGAGAGAGAGACTACAGAAAGGAAGGGAGAGGGGGAGAGAGAGATAGAAACATCAATGATGAGAGAGACTTGTTGATGGGTTGCCTACTGCCCTCTCCACACTGGGGATCAAGCCTGTAACCTGGGTATATGCTCTGACTGGGAATTGAACTGTGACCTCCTGGTTCATAGGTTGACATTCAACCACTGAGCGATGCTGGTCAGGCATGACATCCATCTTTATTGCCCTCTAACATTGGAGCCCCTGTTTCTCTGACCTTCTGACTTTAGGATTTAAATAGTGACCCCTGGTTCTCAGACCTTCAACCTCGGACTGAATTATGCCACCTGTTTTCTTGGTTTGGCAGATAGTGGGACAGCTTGGCCTCCAGAACCTCATGAGCCAATCCCTATAATAAATCTCCTCATGACACATATCCTATTGGTTGGGTCTCTCTAGAGAACCCTTACTAACACAATAGACGAATCTTGAAACCAGGTGAATGTGAAAGAAGCTAGATACAAAAGGCCACAAATTGTGTGATTCAATTTATAGGAAATGCCCAAAATAGGCAAATCCATAAGGACAGAAAATAAATTAGTGATTGCCAGGGGTTGGGCATTGGGGGGTGATTGCTGTTGGTACTAGTTCCTTTTTGGGGGCTGATGAAAATATTCTAAAATTAGATAGGAGTGATGGTTACAAAAATTTGTGAATATACTACAAATCACCAAATTGTACATTTTAAAAGGGTGAATTTTATGGTATGTGAATCATATCTAAATAAATAAAAACCTAAAGCAATGTTAAAGATAATTCTAATTGGAAAAAAAAAAGTTTATGAGAATCTACCTGGGTAGCAGATTCTATAGCCACAGGACCTGGTTGAAGATCCAAATCCCTGCTTACTAGCTCTGGGATCTGGAGCAAGTTACTTCTCTGTGACCCAGTTTCTTTATATGTAAAGTGCTTAGAACAGTGCCTAACACATGGCGAGTGTTATATAAATGTTTGTCACTTTAACTATATGCCATAAAATGTACTAAGCCATAGTGAAAAGCAAAATCCAGTATCAAGGAAGCAGGGCTGGGCATAAATGTCAGTTAAGGAGGAGCAGAGCAAGGGTGGAGCTTAACACTCCATTTGATTTATTGTCTGAACTCTGCCCCATCTGACTCATGGAAAGAGACTGGGTTAGTGGAAAAGAAGAGAGAAATAATTCGGGTTGAGGATACAATACTTTCTTACCAGGGCACTGGAAAAAAAAGGTCTAAGAATATGTTAGGGGAGACATACAGAGGAGGAAACCAGAGCAAGGGATGGTGAACAACATTTAATATGTTTTTGTTGTTCAGTTTAAATAAATAGCCAAGACCGGTTTGGCTCAATGGATAGAGCGTCGGCCTGCGGACTGAAGGGTCCCAGGTTCGATTCCGGTCAAGGGCATGTACCTTGGTTGCGGGCACATCCCCAGTAGGGGGTGTGCAGGAGGCAGCTGTTCAATGTTTCTCTCTCATCGATGTTTCTAGCTTTCTATCCCTCTCCCTTCCTCTCTGTAAAAAATCAATAAAATGTATTAAATAAATATTAGGCAACGACTTTTGAGGGTTTTCTTCTGGAATTTAGATACTAAACTCATTATCTTTGTTCTATCCTGTCTTTATTGGGATCTTTGTTGCTTCTTCATTTCAAAGAGTAAGATCACACAAACCTTTAAAGTTCATGTCACTGTCACAGTTTTGTTCCCCAGGACAAATCAAGAACCCAGAAGAACCCAGGAAGGTGGCAGGTTTTTTTTGTTTTGTTTTGCGATACTCGTACCCCTTTGCTTTAAGCTGCTTTCTGCGTCTTTGTAGGGGTACATCTACAATTCGTGTAGCTCTTGCTCTTCCTGTTGATAGCAAATAGAGATTCTATTAGAAGGACTGGATTACATACCCACTTTGAGGAATGGATATAAGGTATTAAATTCTTTACTTAAAAATAGGGAAAAACTGTTGTCCACCTTCCTCTTGTTTTTTACACTTCCGAATACTCTTGTATGTAAATACGTTTTTTATGTTTGTGATTTCATCATAGTTGTGCTTTCTCAGATATTCTGCACTGGATATCGATAAATGCCTTGTATTTTTACTCTTTCTATGTTTCATAATCCTTTACGTACAATCCTCTGACAGAGATGTTAATGAGCTAACGGTCACATACAGGAAGTTGCTGACCCGGGGCCATAACAGATTTCATGATTCCTTTGCATGTATTGGGACAGAATTATTCCCTTTCACTGTACAGTTCCTCTAGAACCTTCTTTTTTCTTTAAATTTTATAAGAGTTTATTTAAACCAAACTGATGACATATGCCAGGAAGCAAGATCTCAAATGCCCCTGAGAATAACAATTGCAGTTTCTTTTATGTACCAGGTGTACCGGTTAATAATGTGGATTTTATAATAAAAGAAAACATGATAATTTCAAGAGAAACATCAAAAGTGCTTTATTCAAAGTAATGCCCATCACTAGCTACACATTTCTCCCAACTTTCAGGTAATTTGTGGATACCGTCCCAATAGAACTTTTCTTGTTTTGAGGCAAACCATTTAGAGACCCAATTTTCTACTTCTTCGTACATTTTGAAGTGCTGCTCAGAAAGTGCATGTGCCATGGATTGGAACAAGTGGTAATCTAAAGGAGCAAGGTCTGGTGAATACAGCGGGTGGGTTAATACTTCCCAGGCAAGATCTTTTAATGTGTCTTTAACTGGTTTTGAAGTGTGTGATGGTGCATCATCATGAAGCAAAATTACTTTGCCGTGTCTTCTGGCACATTCTGGTCATTTCACAATCAAAGCGTGGTTCAAATTGATAATTTGTTGTCGGTAGCAATCAGTATTAATGGTTTCACCTGGTTTTAAAAGCTCATAATACACCACACCTTCCTGATCCCACCAAATGCAGAGCATTGTCTTCTTTCTGAAGCAATTTGGCCTTGCAGTCGATGTTGATGGTTGACCTGGATCAACCCATGATTTTGTGCATTTGGGATTCTCAAAATAAATCCACTTTTCATCGCCAGTCACAATTCAATGCAAAAAAGACTTTCGTGCCATTGAAGCAACATTTTTACTGATGACTTTTCGTTTTTCCATTGTCTTTCATTCAGTTGATGTGGCACCCATTTTCTTTCCTTTAAAATCTTTCCCATTGCTTGTAAATGATTGGAAATTGTTTGCTGAGCAATGTTTAATCTTTCTGCAAGTTGTTTTTGAGTTTGACATGCATCTTCATCCAATAATACTTGTAATTGTTGGTCTTCAAACTTTTTCGGTTGACCTGGACGTTCTTTGTCTTTCACATTGAAATCATCACCTTTAAAGCATTTAAACCAGCGTTCACAAGTATCTTGAGATGGACCATGTTCACCATAAGCTTCCCGAAGTATACAATAACTTTCAGCAGCACTTTTCTTCAAAATAAAGTAATAAATTAAAACTTCCCACAAATGCTCCTTTTTTTTTTTTTGGCACGAAATTGGACATTTTTAAGTGTAAAAATATCTATGATGTTAACACCTTCAGAAAATTTGACATATGAAGTTTTGAAGCTTGCTGTCAATACAACAAAATAGCATACATATCAAATCGCATATATAACAACTTATGTGTAACTCCATCTATTGAAAAAAAATCCGCATTATTAACCGGTACACCTGGTATTTGAAATTACATGGAAGTGGAGGAAAATAAATTGGGGATTAGTTTATAGGATAGTTAACAAGACTATGTTCTCTCTTGAGTGTGATTATTTCAATAGTGTATTAACTCAGATGCATAGAAACAATGGACAAGGCTTTCTTAAGGCAAAGATAAACTTTTTTACTAAAGAAGTTATGTGCATGGGGTGTGCATGACTACCCACCATTACCTGCCTAGTTAGGGGTTTATGATCAGATCACCCTGTGAGGTTACTTTCCATAGAACTCCCACCCCAACCACCACTTTTTTTCATTCAGTTCCATTTTTTGGTCATAAATCAATCTAAAGGATGCATCTAAATCCAAAAATTCTAAAGTAATTTATAAAAAAAGAACAGGATAGTTGAAAATTTAAGATTTGAAAGAAGCAGATACTTTACAGAAGAAGATGAGAAAATTATAGTAGAAGCCCAGGTAAGATTTACTATAACGATGCATTAATCTTAGATCTCAGGAAATAATTATCTTATTCCTGTGTGATATGTAGACATATGCATATCCTAATTATGGTATTATGTCATGACATTTCTGCTGCATTGGATGAACTTCTTATCAAAAAAAAAAAAAAAGAGAGGTCATTTGAAGATGTCATAATTAGAAGAGGGATAATAATAATTATTACAGGAATATTTTTATTCCTATACTTACAGAAATAATTACTATGCAGTAGCTATTGTTTTAAGTATCATTTACTTTTTACACTGACTCTTCATGAGATAATATTGTAAACCCAGTTTAACAGATAAGAAAACTAAGGTTTAGGAGAGCTTAATTTTCTCAAGAGTACACAGCTAATTAGTAGCAGACATGGGTATACTGGATTTCAGAAATGGACTGGGCTATGCTTCTGAAGCTTGTAATAAAAATGAAAGTGAACTGGATCCTAGAAATATGCCCTTTTGTCCTTTATTGTGGAAGATGTAAAAAGACCTTAAGGAAAGAAGTGTCTGAAAACAGCATCTTATGCATATAAATTCGGAGCAGAGAAGTAAGGGACTAAGGCAGATGGCTGAGGTTGGCAGCTGTTGGGCTGCAGTGTGGTTATCTACACTAATAAAAGAGAAAGATGTAAATTGACCGTACCTTCGTGATGCCCACCAGCCAATCATAAGTGAGTATGCAAATTAACCCAACAAAGATGGCGTGTTAATTTGCATACACAGGTGCTGAACGGCTGGGGGCAGGACACAGGCGTTTGGAACCGCCCCAGCCACTCTGGGCCTCTGGGCAGCATGGGAAGGCAGAAAGGCAGCTCCAGGCCATAGCAGAGGCTGAAAGGTGGCTCCAGGCCAGAGCAAAGGCGATGCCGGCAGCCAGGGGAAGGAAGGCCCATTCTTGCACGAATCTTTGTGCATCGGGCCTCTAGTATGAAGATAAGAAGCCAGCTATAGTAGCATTGCAAATTTCTGCTTAAGAAAATGCACACACACCTCACACACCCACATCCACATCCATGCACATCCACACTGGTTCTGCACTTTTAGCTCATTGAATTTGTTTTCCAACTATTCTCTCAATATTTAGCTAGTCCTTTGGCAGTTTCATTGCATTACACCTATATTAAGAGGGAAGGGATTTTACCCACATTTATGCCAATGCTTTGCAGGAAAGCCACATCCCCTGGAGACCATTGTGGTGGGCAGTCATAGTTAAAGTTAGAGAACCTCCAGTACAACGTAATGTTCAGAAACACTAAGTTGGAACCCTTGGTCTGAAAAGTAATTATGGTACACTCATGAATTCTTGCTCGAGCAGGAATATGTAACTGTTACCATTGAAGGACATGTTTACTTTCTTATTAATTCTCAATAGATTCCTTTCAGGTAAGTGAGCATGATTATCTTAGTTGTAAAAATTAGGAAACTAAGGCTTTACAAGGTTAAGATACACCCATCCTGCATCTCTGACACCAGTCCCTGTGTTTTGTCTACCACAGTTTCATGGAAATGATACATTAACTTTGTTCCTGGAAGTTCCAACTTGGCTCTCTCCCAGGTAGGAAGGACAATGCCTTTATCAAGCAACAGGAAGAACTTAACGCCAGGTCTTCACCTTGACTTTAGGACAACAGAGCCTTCTAAGAGCCATAAATCTAGGTCTTTGGGAAGATTTCCTCCCCTACCTTCTGTGTTTTCTGTCACCCTCAGCCAATTTTCTTCTTTGATGTCTCTGCTTTCAAGCACTAAGGTGGAGCCCTTGGTCTGAAAAGTGATTAGGGTACACAAATGAATTCTTGTTAGAACAGAAACATGTTCCTGTTCTACCTTCCAGTCTTTCTACCTTCCCATTTCCTTATTATGAAATAATTAAGACTTAATTCAACCATTCCTGACTGGTACAGCTATATGACTACCTCTCAGTATGGGATACAGGTGAAGAAGGGAGGGAGGGTGGGAGAGACTGGTGCATATTGATTGTAATGGGCCTGGCACTGTGTTAGGTACTTTACATGAATTATCCTATATAACTTTTGTAGATTAAAAAAAGGGGGGGGGGGCATTCTACGGAAAGTGTGATTTGATCATAAATTCCTGACTGGGCAGGTCATTATGAGTAGTTATGCCCCAGGTAAAACTTTTTAGTACAAGGTTTATCTTTGCCTTAATCAAGCCCTGTCCATTGTTTTAGTGCATCTAGGTTAACACACTTTTGAAATAACCACCCTCAGGAGAGCACATAATCTTAACTATCTTGTAATCCAACCCCTGCATTGCTTTCTCCCTCTTCCTTAATTTCAAATGCATAAAAGAAACGCAAAACTGTTCTTTCCTGGAGCATTTTAGATCTTGCTTCCTGGCATGTGTCAGTTTGACCCATATAAACTCATAACAATTCTCTACAGGTTTGGACTTTTTAAAAAATATATATTTTATTGATTTTTTACAGAGAGGAAGAGAGAGGGATAGAGAGTTAGAAACATCGATGAGAGAGAAACATCTATCAGCTGCCTCCTGCACACTCCCTACTGGGTATGTGCCAGCAATCAAGGCACATGCCCTTGACCAGAATCGAACCCGGGACCCTTGAGTCTGCAGGCCGACGCTCTATCCACTGAGCCAAACTGGTTAGGGCAAGTTTGGACTTTTTTATGTCAACACTTTTAACAGTCTTGGATGGTAGATTTTTTGTTGTTGTTGTTAATCCTCACATGAGGATCTTGTTATTGCTTTTCAGAGAGAGTGGAAAGGAGAGAGGGGGAGAGAAACAGAAATGTCAGAGACACATTGACTGGTTGCTTCCCACAGGCGCCCCAACCAAGGGCAGGGAGCAAACCCATAACAAAGGTGTGTGCCCTTAACCAGGAGTCAAACCTGCGACCCTTTGGGCAACACTCTAACCACTAAGCTACACTTTCCAGAGCTTGGATGGTAGATACTCTTGTCTCCACGTTGCAGAGGCTCAGACAGTTAGAATACCTCATACACAGTCATGATGGCTGGCAGCACTCAGCTTTCAAATAGAAGCCCAACTCCAAAGCTCCTTCTCTTACCTCTTAGGAAATTATAGGCAGAGTAGCAATAGGAACAAAAACTTGTGAGATTCTGGGGCTGCCATGACATGGATAGGACGACGAAGAATTTGAGAGAGGCAAGGTGGAATAACTGGTTGAGGGGCCTGGTTGGTTGGCCTGCCCTGTTCCGGTGTGATTCACTTCCTGCTGCTCTCCATGCTTCTTCACTGCCCTCAGGAGTGCCCGGGTCCTTAAACTAGGAAGGGAAGGAATGGCAAGGTCAGGTGATATGCCTCCAGACATTCAATGAATTACTTACCAAACCAGAACTAGAACTCTGAACCTCCGACTCGGTTATCAAAGCACCAGGTCAGCGCCCAGAGGCGCCCAGCTCTGAAGCAAGCACACCCACTCCTGAGGGGGCATCTGCTGTTCGCTCTTGGCTGTGCAGAATGAGCTGGTTAAGTGTTCCTAGAAGGGTCTTTTTTATCTTGCCAAGTATTTGTTTTTGTTTACCTGGGATTACACTTCACGTTTGGAATCTTTACAGGGACACACCCTGTTTGACACTGGACCGAGTTACACAGCAGCTGAGTGGATTTCCTGATTGTGAAATCTCCTGGCCATTTGTGCCTCTGCTTGCCTGGGTCTGGGATGCATTTATCAGAGAATGAGAAACTGTGTGCGCGCACTGTGGGACACGTGCCTGTGAGTGTGTGCCTGTGAGTGTGTGTGTGTTCCTGAAATCATTTGCAGGCTGTCTTCTGTCCTCCTCAGCTGGGGCCTTCTCTCTACCAGAGGGCAGTGTGCTAGAACAGGCTGGAGTAGAGGCCAGAAAACAAAATTGGTCTCTTTACTTAAGAGGGTAAACACCAAGAGTGTTAACGTACCAGAAATCCTCCTTTTAGAAGGAAAAGCCGAGCAGGATGCGTTGCGAAGAGGGAGGCTGATCCCTGAAAATACAATGTGACGGACAACAGTAGGAACAAGGTGTCTGAAAGAAGCCAGGAGAGCAGAACACGCAGGTGTCTTCTGGAGAGTTGCTCAGGTAGGAGAAAGGAGACACAGATGGGTCAGAGGCAAATCTGTGTTTAGAGGGTGTGTGTGCTCTTTGTGTGTTCTTGACTTTCCCCTCTTCTTTTTTAAAAAAAATATTTTTATTGATTTCAGAGAGGAAGGGAGAGGGAGAGAGAGAGAGAAACATCAATGATGAGAGAGAATCATTGATCAGCTACCTCCTGAATGCCCCACACTTGAGGATCGAGCCTGCAACCCGGGCATGTGTCCTGACTGGGAATCAAACCATGACCTCCTGGTTCATAGGTTGACACTCAGCCATTGAGCCACACCGGCCAGGCTTCCCTCTTCTTTGTTTAAATTTATTTTTATTGTTGAGAGTATTACAGATGTCCCCCATTTCCTCCTCTTTGCTCCCCTCTACCTGGCTCCCACCTCATCCCAGGCCTTCACCTCACTATTGTATGTGCCCATGGGCTATGCATACATGTCTATAAGTTCTTTGGTTAATCTCTTGCCACCTCTCCCACCTTCCCTCTGAGATCTGTCAGTTCCATGCTTCTATGTCTCTGGTTCTATTTTGTTCATCAGTTTATTTTGTTAATTAGATTCCACACATGAGTGCGATCATGTGATAGTTGTCTTTCTCTGACTGGCTTATTTCACTTAGCATAATACTCTCCAGGTCCATCCATGAGGTCTCAAAGAGATCCTTTATTTTTGCATCTGCATAGTATTCCACAGCATAAATGTACCATAGCTTTTTTATCCCCTCATCTACTGAAGAGTGCTTGCGCTGTTTCCAGATCTTAGATATTGTAAATAATGCTACTATGAATATATAGGTGCATATATTCTTTCTGATTGGTATTTGGGATTCTTAGGATATATTCACAGAAATGGAATCACTGGCTTAAAAGGCAGTTCCATTTTTAATTTTTGAGGAAACTCTATACTGTTTTTTTTTCTCCACTGTGGCTGCACCAATCTGCATTCCCAACAGCAGTGTATTAGGGTTTCCTTTTCTTCATATTCTCGCCAGTCCTTGTTATTTGTTGATTTATTAGTCATTCTGGCAGGTGTTGAGCATTTTTTCATATGTCTATTGTCTATCTATATGTCCTCTTTGGAGAAGCATCCATTTTTTAATTGGATTGTTTGTCTTCTTCTTGTTGAGTTGTATGAGTTCTTTATATATTTTTGAAATCAACCCCTTATCAGATGTATCATTGACAAATATGTTTTCTCACACCTGGCTTCCCTTTGCATTTTTAGGATGGTTTCTTTTGCTGTGGAGAAGCTTTTTGACTTTTTCTTCTTCTTAACATCCCTTATTCTGGGCTGGGGAAATTGCTATTGATTAGTAATCCTATGAATAGAAAATAATCAGATGGAGAATGTCTAATTTAAGATATATTATTTCTGAGTCAGAGAAAGACAAATCCCATCTGATTTCCTTATATATAGAATCTAAAAAACAAAATAAAAGGACATACACTGAGTGGCCAGAGATCATAATAATCTGGCCACTCAGTGTATATCCTATATAATAAAAGACTTGTCCACTCGACCAGGAGTTCGACCAGCAGGCAGGCCAGCCAACCGCCCATGTTCCCTCCCCCTGGCCAGGCTGGCTGGACCCCACCCATGCACGAATTCGTGCACTGGGTGAATATATATATATATATATACACATATGTATAATAATCTGACCACAGTATATATATATACTGTGGTCAGATTATTATGCGTTCAGAGATCATAATAATCTGGTCACTCAGTGTAATACCTGGCATATATATTGTAGTTGTTCAGTATATGTTTGTTGGATCTGAAAAAAGGAAGGATAGCTTATCTTCAGAATGTTGGAGATAATTCTAGAATCCTATAGATCTGAGCAGTTCTCTATTTTGCCCCCAATTTAATATGTTCATTCCATTAGAGTTTTTTGCTTGTTTGCTGTTTCTTTTGCTAGATAGCTCATGGGTAAGGTTGAAAATGGGAGGAAAAAGGAAGGCTGAGTGACTGAGTGACTCTCAGTCTGGGGGCTGCTATCTCCATATATTTTACCTCCCCTCACGTTAGGTCTTTGTGTCCTCTGCCCCATAGCCCATAGCTGTTAATAACTACCTTAACCCAGGGTAGCATCCATCCACAAAGGTTGGTCACTTATCTAGGTAAAAAGATAAGGCTGGCTGAGATACCTGTGTGGATATGCAGGCAGTAAGGCTGAGGGTGAGGCCAGCATAACAGATTTAATCACACCTTATGGGGATGGGACCCGATGTTATACAGAGGTCAGTCAAGGGATTTATCACAACACATAGGCAGATAGTGTACGGGAGAATGGATCATTTTTTTTTAAAGTTTTATCTGTAGGTATATTTTGGTAAGAAGAATTTCTTCTGGACACTCATGGGTAAATGTTGATTATGTCTGGGAGACTGCATGTGCTAACTGAAGAGAAATGTCACTATGAGAGTTGTGTTATAGTTGCAGATAAAACGCTCTGTGTGTATAAAACAGATGTAGAGATGCATTGTAGCATTGTGCTTGCATTGTGAGCAGGTGTAAGAGTTTGGAGAGTTAATATTACTATTTAGCTAAATTCTAGTTATAATTATTAACTTCTATGGTCTCTAGACTATACGTTTGCGAAGACTTGGGGTGAATTTCACTTCCCATTTTACTCTCATTCTCTTCTTATTTGTATCTTAGTAAATTTTGAGTTAGCCAGGGTCAAAAAAACAACAAACACAAGTAAATGGCAGAGAAATGTTCCATATTTCAGTTGTTTAACTCCAAACCCAATACTCCATAAACTACTTTACTACACATACGTCTTTGTCACTCAGGTGGACAAGATCAGTAGTGTCAAGAAGAATTTACGTCAGAAACCAAAAGAACCATGGAAACCATAATGTTGAAACCAAACTTCATCAACGAAAATACCATAAATTGGAAAGAACAGATGAGTCGAGTCTGCCTGCAAGTCATAGTGGGGCAGATGATGTCTGCATGTCTGCTTTCAAAATGTATTCTGAAGATAAGGGTGGAATCAGAAATTTTCCGCAGTACTCACTAGATTATGGGATCTCGGATCATTTTCTTTGCTCACTTCCCTGGTTCTGATCCCAATCTTATTTCTAACATCTGCTTTTTGAAGGGAAAAGCCTCATTTCTAGGACTAGCAATGTTTTGCTGTGAGCCTGAAGGGTAGGAAGGGGCCAGAACACCCAGAGGATGAAGCACTGGCCTAAGAATCAGGGTCTCCATGCTGGATCACGCAGTGGAAGCAAACTTGTGAGAGGAAGAATGAATGGAAGGGCACTTGGAAGAGGTGATTTTTTTAAAATCCAGAGAATCAGACTTGTGTAGATAACTTGCTTTATGCCTGGTGGTATCTCCTAAGGTGCATGAGGCAAAAAGGGAGGTGATTACCCAGAGTGATTGTTCTAATCTTCACCCTCCCCTACCTTCCCAGGGACCCCGGCCCTGAAATGCACTTTGAATGGGTTGGGAAACAAGCTCTCCCATGGTGGTTGGAGTCCAGACACTGTTCAAAGAGATATTTTAACACTAAGACTGAGCATCATCATCTTTTCTTCTTATTTTTAGCTGTCTGCAGGCATTCCTGAAACAAAGGTGATATACAGGACAGATGAGGAAGACGAATTTGTATCTTGGTTCCTCCTGAAAAGTTGTCTCTGTAAAGGAGCAGAGTGATTGCAAGACAGACAGGACCCATATCATAAAAGTGCAATGCCCACTAACACTACAAGTCACCTCAGATTTTAAGTATGATCACATAGATGAACACACTTCATTTCCTTTGAAGTGTTATACAAATTTAAGACATTTATTTGTTTTAAGTATATTTTTATTGATGTCAGAGAGGAAGGGAGAAGGAGAGAGAGATAGAAACATCAATGATGAGAGAGAATCATTGTCTGGCCACCTCCTGCACACCCCACCCTGAGGATCGAGCTTTTGACATAGACCAGAAAGGGAAAAAAAAAGTCCAAACTACTAGGGAAGACTAGCATGGGACCTCTGGTGGGGTCCTTAGAATGAACAAACCCAACTGTAAACTACAGGGACCTGGCAGGTGGGGGTGGGTGGGCTAACTTCAGATCCTAGATCTATGCCCCCTGTCTCCCAAGCTCTATCTCTGGCAAAGTATGTACTACAGCTTGGTTTGACTGTCACCTATTGGATGCTGCTATGTTGCTAACATCGCATTTCTCCTTGGCTGTGATTTTGATGGCTTGTTGAGGAATCTCTTTTCAGTATAATTTTTGGTTAAAGCATTTTGTCAATAACCACAGCCTGTGCATTGCTCCTTTGGTGGATGTCCTATGAGGGAGATGCTGATGTTCTGCTGTTTGTAATTGTGAAACCTGAACCTAATCTCTGGATTGGAATATCCAGTTGTCAAGTATAAATACTGGGATTGTAGCAAAGTATGTGGGGACTGGGCTGCTTTTCTGTATCATACAAGCATCATTCTGGAAATTAAAGAAATTTAACCACAAAAAAATATATATTTTTAAAAAAGACTAAACTCTTTAAACTACCCATGCACAAAAAAAAGTGAGGTAGAGAATGTTTTTCAGTAAATGCATATTGTATCCAAAGGTGGGTGCTGTAATGAATGTGCTCCAGGTGCAGGGGTATAAACATGAGTATGAGACGTTGGGTGTAGGTATGTTGGGCCATATGCCTATAGTTGAGAGTGGCCCACCATGAGCAGTTCTATGTGGGGATATGTGTGCACACTGGGCTTTAAATAACTTCCTCCAGTATGCATCAGTGGGTGTGTAGTTTGGTTTCTGGGCAGAGCACATGAGTTTGAGCTGGCTGTGACTGACCTATCTTCCACTTGTGCTCTGGTAAGACAGATTATGCTCACAGAACCTATTCCTCAGAGAGCCAAACTCATTAAACTGGCTGCTCCCTGAATGAAAATAATTACATTTGATAATGCACTGAAAAGGAAGTAAGAGGCAAGGGAAATAAGAATGAGAATGGCAGTGAGAAATTTTCATGTGGCTTTTGAATTCTCCTGGTTGAACATGTTTATTTTTAAGATCTTCTTCATTTCACCCTCACAAGGCTCTCTATTTTTTGCCCTATTTTTCCTTCCATGTGGTCTTATGGAATTGTGGAAACTTTCTCAACTACCTTTCACCTTGCCTTTTTGGCTTACAAACTCAATGAGATGGACTTTGCTGTCTTATTACTCATTGACTTCACAGATCCCTTGTTATGTATAAACCCACGGATAAGAATTTACTTTTCTTCTCTGCCAATTTTCTTCTTTGGGCCACTCCTCTGTTTACTTGGGCTTCTGTCAACCAACTACACACCTGTCAGTCTTAAAAGTTATAAGGAAATTATTTAACTCTCATCCCCCCATATAAGCTCACGGGGCTGCAGGAATAGTGAAAAGGTGGTTTGGCTGGAGCTGAGAAACTCCTTTACCTAAAAGACTCTGCCTCAGTAGATAGCACTGTGGTCATTAATAGCAATAATAAAACACAATATGTAATAAGGCTAATGTAACATATGTATAATATCATATATCATATAAGCTACAATTCTAGTTTTTAAAATTCTGCCTTGTTATCAAATGACTACAAAAGTAGACCACACACTTAGGATTACCTAAACAGTGGAAAATAACCATATTTTTCTTTCAGATCAATCAGAATTAAATAAGTAGGCTTTGCTGACCATAGAGCCAGGGGAGATTCTTGTTAACAAAAATAAAGTTTGTAGATATATGGAAGGGTGGTGACTGCCAGTTCTTTCAGAAAGAAAGGTCCAGGATACTGGAGGAGTCATTTTAAATACACTGTATACTTATTATACAGAATTAGAAGTGATTCTCATGAAGAATTTCTATTGTAACTATAATGTATTTGAAGGAGAACTGGAAACTGGACAAATGGAGAGAGATGGGTTGAGAGAAATATTTTTATGGTATATCATTTTATATTTTTTACTTTTGAACAATATTTTCTTTTTGTTTAAAAGGGAGAGAGAGAAAGAGAAGATACTGACCCTCCCTTGAATCTATATACTGGTAAGAATGAGGGTCTGTGTTTGTCTGTATACTAGAGGCCTGGTGCACGAAATTCGTGCATGGGGGGAGGGGTGTTCCTCAGCCCAACCTGCACCCTCTCCAATCTGGGACCCTTGAGGGATGTCCAACTGCCCATTTAGCCTGGTCGCCCCTAACTGATCTCCCCTGCCATCCTCATTCCCCCAACAACCCTCCCCTGCAGACCTGGTCACCCCTAACTGCCCTTCCATGCAGGCCTGATCACCCACAACTGCCCTCCCCTGCTGGTCATCTTGTGTCCACATGGGGGCAGCCATCTTGTGTGTTGGAGTGATGGTCAATTTGCATATTATCTCTTTATTATATAAGATTATATAGTATGGTAAGCAGGGGAAGCTCTTTGGAGCTCGGAGAGCTGCAGAATTAAATAGCTTTTATTGATAGATGCTGATTGTTCATTGGTTGTGAAGGGAAAGCATATGCACAACTCTTCTCTCTTGAAATCTGCTAACTATTTATTCATTGTCTTCATTAGCATAGTATAAAAATGAAGTGAAATACAAGGTGGGGCAAAGGTAGGTTTACAGTTTTGAGTACACAAAACACAGTTTATTCTTGTATTGTTATTTATTACTAATTGTATCATTTCCCATATGAACAACTGTAAACCTACTTTTGCCATACCCTGTATTTTATTTTAAAATTAAATGAAAAAGAACATTAGACCTGCTTGAGGACTATAGAGGAGGTAGCTCTTCCCCTCATAACTCATGTACTTGAGCACTGGAGCAGGGTCTTGGGTAGGAAGGGAGCCTTCAAAAATATTTTGAGAAACAATGGCATGAAAAGGTAAGAGATCAGGGTTGTACTTGGTATATAAGAGAAGAAAATGCTAGGAAAAGAATAAAATTTTTGCCCTGGATGAATAGCTCAGTTGGTTAGAGTGTTGTCCCCATATGCCAAGGTTGAGGTCCCTGCACATACAAGAGTCAACCAATGAATGCACAAATAAGTGGAACATCAAATCAATGTCCTCTCTCTCTCTCTCTCTCTCTCTCTCTCTCTCTCTCTCTCTAATGTGTCTAAAATAAATAAATAAAATAAAAAGAATAAAATTATCAGCCTGAATATCAAGTACATTGACAGAGATGAATGTATGGCTCAGAGAGTTCCAGGTAGCCATGTATTTAATATCTAGTGATCTGTAGATGTGCCTTAAAGTTCTCTGTGTGCTCCATTTTACTTTTTTTCAGAAACAATCCTTGTAAATTATTCTCAGGTGTGTACTGTGCATTCTCTGTGGATCAAGCATAGAGTGGACAGCTGTGTGGCAATGGGAGAGGAGAAGGGCATGACACAAATGCTAAAGGAATGCAGTCTCAGTGACAAGTTGTGTAGTAAGTACACATGTTTGTGTTCTTCTCTTAGAATAATGAAGACTAAAGTCTGGATAGGATCTAGGAGGGGAACAATTTGATTTGTAGTAGAAATGAAGACAGTATTGATAAAGAAATGGGCCATTGTTTTAAAAAAGGTGCCAATCAGAGATGAAGATGCTGCATTCTTCATCTCAGTAGGAAAAATAAGAGAAGAGGCACAGAGCACACTTGCTGGGCTAAGAAAGAGGGACATTGGCGGTTGTGATGAGAGAGTTGCTCCCAATAAGGTTTCCATTGAATGAAAGTGGAGTGGAAGAAAGAAGAGATGACCATTTATGCATGATGAGCTTCGGACTGGTGGGTAGAACATCAGGCTAGACTTCTTCTTTAATCTCTTTTCTTTCTGTTTAATTTCCTACCCAGTTGTCTGGCACCAGCAGTATGAAATCATCATCATCCCAGCCTTTCTGGTTGGTGCCTCCCTCATCATTCTTGGGGTCATCCTGTGGCTTTTTATCAGAGAAAAAAGAGCTCAACAGCAGTCTCCTGGACTCCAAGGTAAAGCTCAAACTGGGGCTGGACAGCAGCTCAGGGAAGACAGAGATTGCAGAAAAACAAAACCCAAGTCTCAATGGGTCCAAGTCTACTAGAAGAGGTCTAGGTTCCTGCAATGCGAAAGGAGGCATGGGTCCCCTTCTGTTGAGTTGAGGGACAAGAGGGAGTAAAGGACTCATGAGTAGAAAGTCCACATATGCTTGTTTGCTGAAAGCAGGACAGGCACGAGAGGCCTCATGTAACCTGCTTCTGTCCTCTTTGTCTTATTGCGCTCTCAAATGACCACATGAATGTCTAAGGATCTGGGAGGAAAACCTAGTAGGTTTTGTTTTCAGCTTGGAAGGATGACATCTTATTCCATAATACATTCCAGCCCTACCCTGTGCCCCTGGAATATATAATGAAAAGGGGTATCTTTCATAATAGTCTTTGTTAGGTAGGAGATGATAGCAAATGGTTCTGGAGTACCACTGAGCATATAATGAAAGATAGTCAGCTAGTACATGAAATTAAGAGTAAAAATAAGGGGGAAAAATCTGACAGTAATATGAAACTTCATAGTGGCTGATCCCTAATCCCTCTCCAAATTTTATCCCAAGTCTCTTATAATTCATTCTTGTAGAAAACCTTTCCAAAGAAATTGTTTGAACTCACTCTCGAGAAGGCCGGTTACCCTTCGATTCTCAGTCAGAGCACATGCCCAGTTTGCGGGCTCAATCCCCAAAGGGGGCCTACAGGACTGCAAAATGATTCTCTCTCATCACTGATGTTTCTATCTCTCTCTGTGAAATCAATAGAAAACACACAAAAAACCCTACCATATATTGCCCTGGCTGTTGTTGCTCAGTGGATAGAGCGTCGGCCCACACACCGAAGGGTTGTGAGTTTGATTCCTAGTTAAGGGCATATACCTGGGTTGTAGGTTCAATCCCCAGCCCCAGTTGGAGTGCATGTGGGAGGCAACCAATCGATGTGTCTCTCTTACATCGATGTTTCTCTCTCTCTCCCTCTTCCTCCAAACCTCCTTTCTTTCTAAAAAATCAATGGGAAAAATATCCTTGAGTGAGAATATTTTTACCAAAAATAAAACAAAAGAACCTAAACTCACTCTCACAACCACTTGTTGCATTCTCTTTTGAATATACTAAAATACGGCTTTCAACCACACCACTCCACCAAAACAACTCTTTCCAAGATCACCAATGACAGCTGTGTTGAGTCCTCATCGTATTTGACCTGTCGAAAACATTTTGTATTTTTTTCTTCTTGAAACACATTTTTCTTTAAATCTTCAGTCACTTTCTAAATGATCTCATTTTAAGTCTATAGATTCAAATGCTTTCGCTGTTTTAATTATAGTCCCCCTTGAATTTCAGATTCTTATATCAAATCACCTATTTTGCACTTGGTATCTAATACACATCTCATATGTAATATTTCCAAAGCAAAGGTACTGAAATTCCCTCACAAAATATCCTCTGCCAATAGTCTTCCCCTATCTTAGTAAAAGGCAAACCCAGATTTCTACGCATTCAGTCTAAAATATTAAAGATGTCTATCCAATCCATTAGTAAATTCTTTAACTCTCTCTTCAAAATAACTTATACCACTCTCACCTCACATAGACATTGTAATACACGCCTAACTGGGTTCCTTGCTTGTAATCCTATACCTTCATGGTATATTCTCCTCAGAGTAGCAGAATTATTCTTTTAAAGTGTAAGTGAGGCCTGTCAATTCTCTGCTTGGAAAATCCCCAATAGCTTCCCATCTTAGAATGAAAAAAGACAAAATTCTTTCAA
This sequence comes from Eptesicus fuscus, assembly GCF_027574615.1. Lineage (NCBI taxonomy): Eukaryota > Metazoa > Chordata > Mammalia > Chiroptera > Vespertilionidae > Eptesicus > Eptesicus fuscus. The sequence continues at coordinate 84,867,470 of NC_072479.1, forward strand.
TAGTCTTACATGATCTGGGCCCTCTCTGGCCTCCTCTTCTATAATTCTCCAGTTATTCTACTTGGTTCTACTGCACTGACTTCATTATTCTTCCTCCAGTATGCCAAGCATGCTCCTTCTTCAATACATTTGTACTTCTTGTCCCCTTTGTCTATAATACCCTTCCTGATACCAGGATATAGTTTACTCTCTTATTGCTTCCAGGTTATTTCTCAGATGTCATCACAAAGGCTTTTCCTGACCTTTAAACATGAAAGAGAATTATTGATGCTTCTCTTTCCTCCATAACACTCAAAACCTGGTATGTTATTATCTGCTCCTCTCTCCTACCACTAGAAAATAATCTTCATAAGAATCTGGACTTTACCCAAAAGTTACAACAGTGCTTGGCATGTAGGAGGTGATATTTGTTGAATAAATTAATGAATTAATTAATGAATGAAGATTTAATACAAAGAATGAATCTCTCTATTCCAATAGAGAAAAGTTGGCTAAGGAAGGGAGAAAGTATCAGAATACCTTTTGAATAAAACTAAGATGTATGGAATAACATGACCCTGGGCACAATTTGAAGGAGGAAGAATAACCATAGCTTAGAGTTAAGTATCCATATCTCTCCTCTACATTTGGGAGCAATTTGATTGACTTAAATGATATTCCCCACTGGCAGTTACCACCACCTTTAGGTATCTGTGGTTTTAAATATGTTTTTTATTGACTTCAGAGAGAGGAAGGGAGAGGGAGAGAGAGAGAAAAACATCAATTGATAATCATCAATTTGCCACCTCCTGCATGCCTCACACTGGGGATGGAGCTCGCAACTGGGACATGTGCCCTGACTGGGAATTGAATGGTGATCTCCTGGTTCATGGATCAATACTTACCCACTGAGACACACCAGCTGGGCTAGGTATTTGTGGTTTTAGCAACTATTCAGGAACTTCCTCAAGTGTCTCTATATTATATTTATATTGAACTGTGATCCTGAGAAACAGAAAAGAAATTCCATTATCACTTTCAAGAGGCCATCTTGAGTTGTCTTAGAAGTAATGGAATTATCATAAAAGTTCTAAAGGTTGGTATTGATGCTGGTTCACAGAGAAGCATCAGAAAATATGCCCACAATGGGTGGCGAAAAAATTATTAAAGGAACTTTCCTGCCAGTTTGTTCCAAGCTCTGCTTTCCTGGAGTCTGGAGGGTAGGAAGAAGCTGGTTGGTATCATCTCTTTGTTCTAGGCATTGCTCCTGTGCCTCCATTTAGGGGCCAAAACGGGGAAGCAGGAGGACATGAGGGAAGTGTATTTGTGCCACTTAAGGAGACATCGGTGGAAAGCCTTCTACAAACATCCACACATGCCCTGGCTGAGCTGCAGATACCTCGGGAGCAACTCTCTGAAGTTCTGGAGTGGATCTACAATGGTAGTTGTGGGGCCATCTATCGAACCAAGATGTACCCTGGGGACCCAGCTAAGTCCAAGGACGTTGTCCTCAAGGTTTTAAAAGGTAAAACTTGGTTACACTTCCCTTTCCCTTTTTAACTTTCCCCTGTGAGCACCCCTAACAGTAAATGCTAATGGGCTTTGCAGACATTAAGATGTTAATCAATAGATAGTGGTGATCACAATTGTGTGCAGAATAAGAAGGGCTGTGTTGAGGAGAATTTCAGCTTTTAAGCTTTTGTACCTCAAACTCAAGAAGGGATTAGAAAGTAAAAACTCAAGACAAATGTTTTTGTGGGGGTCTTTCTTTCCCATAGCTCAACCTTGCCTATCAAGACTGTTACTTGGATGAGGATGTTGAGGTTGATTCTTCATTTTTCTCCACTATATATCTTACCCTGACAACACTGTGTTTTTTTTCTTTCATTTTGCTGATGCTCATAATATGGACAAGTAATGGTGGATGCATAGAACAAGGATAGAATAAACAAGATTATTAATCCAAAGGCCTAGACTGTGATAACATTTTAATGTGAACACACTTGCCCATTTAGTTGTAAGACCTATAATTCTGTTACCTTTGACAAAAAGATCAGTGAGGATCATCTTCTAATTGGTTCCCTTTCTGTTTACTTTTTGTCTATAGTCACTCCCCTTTAGAGCCTTGAGAATTATCATCTGAGGTTGCTTCCTGCCTCAAACTTCCCATTTTCTCTGAACTGTTCTGACCACTGCCCATGGCTCTTCTGTTCTCCACAGAACCAGCTAGGCTCCAAGAGATACAGGATTTCTTAGGGCGAATCCAGTTCTATCAGTACCTGGGGAAGCACCAAAACCTGGTACAGCTGGAAGGCTGCTGCACAGAAGGAGAGCCGCTCTATATGGTGTTGGAGGATGTTGCCCAGGGGGACCTGCTCAGCTTTCTCTGGACCTGTCGCCGGGTGAGCGGTAGGGTAGACGTGTTAGAAAGGAAAGGCTTTACCTGGCTGATTAGCTGTTCACATGGTAATGAGCCTGACAAGTGACAAAGTAAAGAGACATTCTAACAGCATAACAGAGTGATTGAGTATCACCATCCAATGGAACTTTTTATGATAGCAGTGTTTTATATCTGCCCTGTCCAATATGGTAGCCCCTAATCACATGTGGCTATGGAACACTTGAAACGTGACTGATGTGACTGAGAAACTGAATTTTTAGTTTTATTTCATTTAAAAATGATACACATGTAAATAGCCACAGGCGTCCAATGGCTACCATATTGGGCAGTGCAGCTTTAGAGTATGGACTTTAGGTTCCACTTCCTCCTAGCTGTGTGAATTTGGGCAAGCCACCTCTCTCAGCCTGAGTTTTCTGAATCTGTAAAATGGGAGTAATAATAAAAGAAATTATGTATGTAAAAACACAGCAGTGATGGATATATAGCAAACACTCAAAATGGTAGCTGTTAATAGTGATAATTGCATAACAACATAACTATCTAGTACTGATTGTAATTTTGTTGTTGTTACTGCTAAGTGTGCTTTCCATTCTGTAACATCATGCTAGGTATGCCAGGGCTGAGTTGAGGAGAAATTCAGCTTTTAAGCTTTTGTGCCTCAAACTCATATTTTAAAAAATTCATTTCCAGACTAAAGTGCAAATCATTTTCTTTAGTTTCCCTACTTGTTTATGTATTCCTCTTTCTCAAGCACTATACATTTCCTTCGTTCTTTACTTGCCAATGAGCAAGTTCAATATTAAACAAGCCTCCTCAATATGCTTATTTTACTACTAAATGTGTATGGAAAAGGGTTCCTGTTGGCATCTTCCATCCAGTGATACAAATAGGACAATGTGCACATCTCTAGGTATTTAAAACCAAAAGAAGAGCTTATCCAAATGTAACTTGTTTTATGCTCTAACCTCACTAGCTCTTTTCTGTTTTTAAAAATTGCTATCCTTCTCTATTTTAGATCACCTCCCCTTGCTTTTCTCATTACACCAGACTTCTCCCTTCTTTGCATAGTCAGTGCCCACGCATCCTTCAGATTTCATAAAAAATTTTCCTTGTTCCCCAACTGAATCAGCTCTCTTTCCCCCACCATCATATACTTTCTTTTACATTTCCTTCATGGTGCTTATAGATATGCAATTATACATTTATATATGATTATTTTATTCTGGTTCATATGTGTTTGCCATGCTATAAACTCCAGAAGGCAGCAGACACATTTATTTTGTTCACTCTTATATTCTGTGTTCCTAAGATGAAATCTGGCACATAGTAGGCATTCAATAAAAATGTGTTGAGTTAATATGCTTAATTAATCACACACACACACACACACACACACACACACACACACACACACACATTGATGCTTTATCCAGTGGATTAAAGCATATACTTGTCTTTCGTCCTTGCTATTCTGTTCTTCCTTCATTCTTCTATTTATCTACATTCTTTATTATTTTTTCCAGTCCAATAAATCATTGTATTTCTCTTCACATTTGAGAATCTGTAATATCATTCTATCCTTGAACCTTACAGTTCTATGTTTGTTTTCTTAGCTTTGCTATCTACATTTAAGAATATCTCTGCCCATATATTTTTTCAGATCTGTTCATGTCATTTTGATATAATGTTTCTCTTCTGTCTCTGTAGGATGTGATGACTATGGATGGCCTTCTCTATGATCTCACTGAAAAGCAAGTGTATCACATTGGGAAGCAGGTTCTCTTGGCTTTGGTAAGCTGAGCAAAATGATAACAGACAGTAGGGATTTTCTTGTTAACTTGGTATTTGATGTCATATTTTTTTATATTTATATTACTAAAGGGTATATATTATAAAGAAAATCAGATGGAAGTTAGGGGGCAGAAACTTAAGCACTGAAAATTATTTTCAGTTCTTTTTTTAATGAAAGAATTTAGAGTATATACTACAGGACTGGTAATTCTGGGCAGAACGTAGTCAACTTAGGGTTTTTAAACAGAACAGTAAGGGTTTAAAAAGGTTTCTCAGAACTCAAAAACCAGGGCTAAGAACTTTATGTCCACTTGCTTAATACTTTTACTTCCCCATATATACTAATATTAATAGATGTGAAAGGGGCAAATAGGGAAGCCAATTGGGATAATATATGAGAAGATTAAACTGAATGGGTAAAAGGCTACAGAACCAGAAAGAAGTATACCATTTTATACCCGAAAAACAAGAAATACTAGTTCAGAACATGTTTTGTTGGAGACTTGCTTTGATACTGAATGTGAAAGGAAATACATATACCTTAAAAAGAAGGAACAAGTGCAAGAGAAGGAATAAGAAGGGGCAATAGTGAGATCATTCCTTTATTTTAAACCAACTCAAAGAGATGAGACAATAAATATTTTAAAAATTAATACATAATAATAAAGAACTTACTTAAAAAAGAGAAAGAACTCAGGGCTTAAGAGAAAAAAAATTATCTTTACCATAATTACTCAGGACATTTAGATGACTATGTCTATGACATTGTTTGGATAATTTTTTTAAAAATAGCATTTGTTATAGAAAATCAGGCTCTGTGAAGCTTCCACTTTCAGTTTTTGTTTTTTTTTAAATGTATCCTGCCATCCGGATGTGTGAAATATACCAGGTATCTAAATGTAATAAGGGAATGCTTAGAAAAAAAAGTAGTGAGATGAAAATAAAGCAGTAGTTAAAATTGAAGTTCCTATGGGGCAGGGGAGAGAGAACATCGCATTAATGAATATTATCTCTGGTTTTGGAGGGCCTAGTTGGTATAGTTCCTTGACAAAATTAGGGTATCAGGTTACAGCCTACCCTGTATTCTAAGCCATAATTGCAGAGGTGCCCCCGTGGGGTGCATTGATTCTATGGGCTCTAGGTTACCAGTTATAAGATAATAAAAATTACTTTTCATGACCTCAAAGTTACTACATTCTTTAATTCTTCTCATTACAGTATAATTTATTTGTTTTAAAACTCCACCAGAAAGGGGGTAGGAGTTAGGTGGAGGTGGAAAAGGATACGGGGGAAGGGGTAAATGATTATGGAAAAGAAATAAAATTCCATCAAAGACAGAACAATTGCTAGTCACTATTTCCTTCATCATCAATGACTGGAAATTACCACCTTAATCTTTTATTTTTTCATACCATTTCATTTGGTAATGATATACCTTAATCTCCAGCTCTTTGGTCATGTATTTTTTCTAATGGGCTTTATATGCTTTATATACTTTATATACTTCTCCATATGCCTTGAATAACGTTCTCAAATGTCTTGTTGGCTATGCTTAGAATTAATTTAATACTTGGTTTCTTTTACATGCATTTTATTTTATTATTTTTTATTGTTGTTAATCCTCGCCCTATGATATTTTAAAATTGATTTTTAATGATAGTGGAAGGGAGAGGGAGAGAAAGAGGGAAACACTGATGTGAGAGAGACACATCAATAGGTTGCCTCCTACACGCACCCCAACCAGGGCTGGGGAACCTGCCACCAAGGTACGTGCCCTTGACTGGAATCGAACCAGGGACCATTCAGTCTGTGGGCTGATGCTCTATCCACCCTAACTTCTTAAAAATATAGATTACCAGGTCCCTCTGCCTAGGTTTCAGTTAAGTAAATATGGGGTGAAAACCTTATGTTTTCAAAAAGCTCTCAGGCAATTCTGATTTTTCAGTCTGGCTTGAGAAATATTAGTATAATTTATAGTCCCTCCTATAAATTAGAAAACCTGGTTCTGGTCACTACCTCTTAATAACTGCTGTGGCCTGTGTAATCAATTACATTTATCTAAAACATACTTCCTGCCAAAACCGGTTTGGCTCAGTGGATAGAGCGTCAGCCTGAGGACTGAAAGGTCCCAGGTTCGATTCCGGTCAAGGGCATGTACCTTGGTTGTAGGCACATCCCCAGTAGGGGGTGTGCAGGAGGCAGCTGATCGATGTTTCTCTCTCATCGATGTTTCTAACTCTCTATCTCTCTCCCTTTCTCTCTGTAAAAAATCAATAAAATATATTTAAAAAAAAAATAAAACATACTTCCTTAACTCACTTCATCTAGTTATTTTAGGGACAAAATATAGTGATGTAAAACTCCATATGAAAGCATTATTATGACACTCAGTTTTCCTATGTACATATTACCTTATTTTGGGGACTGCTGTTAGAAACTTGAAACCTACTTGCTTTTCCAGTTGCCAGCTGGATCCTCTCTGAGAGAAAGGTGAAATCAGGCAGGGCCAGGGCTTGACACACAGTGGGCGAGTAGACATTCCAAACCCAGTATTAATGTTATTTGGATTATTTGCTCAGTTTGGTAATCCTAAACACTTTTTTCCCCAAAATAGATTTATTTACTAAGAATTATTTAGTTTCTGAATAAAAATCACCAATTGTTCCTCCTTGGGTTTTTAACACACATCCGTTCTTTTGGGATTCTTCTATTCACCCCAACACTTTAAAACATACAGCTCTTGTTAGCACCAGGAGGGACAGTTAAGGCAGCGAGGTATTTCCTTGGGTCTCAGCATCTGGAGGGCTCATGGTCTCCCCCTTGAAAGAATGTACATAGTAGGCACTTTCTTAGGTTGGAAAGGCTGTCCCTGAAGAAAACAATTATGCAGAAGAATGCAAATCCAGTTATATTTGGTCAATTATTGTACCTGATAGCTTTAAAATAAAGTCCCTTTGGTCATAGTCATCAAAGGCTTGCTGGTTGTTTTCAACTGTAAAAAACTGTCTGGAAAAAGACAATAGGAAAGAGCAGGGTCTATAATGACAGTGCTGTGAGGCTGGGCTGTGCAACCACCTGAGAGCACACAATAGTTTGCTTTAAAAAAAAAAAAAATCCCACAGTCGGGGTCCTGTATCATTTCAAATCAAATTCCTCCTTGTCCTTAAACTACCCAAAACATCATTGCACCAGATCCTCATTTTTAAAGTGAGGTGTATGTCCTCAGAGTCATGCACCATGTTGCTGGGGAAAAACACACAAAAAACCCTAGGACTTGATTTATTAGCAACATTAATTGCTTTTTACCACACTGAAAGTCTGTGCTATTGTGAAATTCAAAGGTGATTCAGAAGTAAGGACAGTTGTTGCTCCATTAGGATAGACCCCAAAAATGACTTTTCAGAAACCAGGGCTGTCTTCCGCAGACCCCAACCAGACTCTGGGCTGCTCTGGGGGATGCAGGCCAAGGGCAGCCTCCCAACTAGATTCACAGTGATTCTGGTTTATCTGTTTCTGTGAGCAGCCACATGTGGGGCGGTGGGTGGGCCAGATGTGCCCTCCGCTGGGCACACATACACCTTGTCATTGAGATCAGGGTTCATCTTGGTGACATCTCCTAGGTGATTTCAGTGGTGGCCCTGTAGTTGACTAGGAAAAGGCAGACCTTCTCCAGGCACTCCTCCTCCCTCATGTTCTGGCCCTTGGCAAGCACTTCTAGGAGGTCTGCCTTATAGGGTGTTGCATACAGTGCTGCCTGGAAGATCTTCTGCAAGATCCAGCTGTGATGCTTCTTGAGGGCCATCTCGTAGGCTTTGGTGGCATTGATGTGGATGAGGTTGGGGTGGTTCTCGGCCCACTCTCTATCACAGATCTGGAGGAAGACATGGATGAAGCAGAGGCCTCTTCAACCACATCAGCACCATCCTAGCCGCTCTTTGGACCACTCTGCTCCATACATTTCCTTCTTTGCCTCCAGGATATTCTGTATGGTCCAGAACTTGGCCAGGCAGTGTCAATCACAGCTTTAATTTTCATAATGTTGGCACTTAGGTCTGCCTTGATGGGTGTAAACACTGAGGACTCAAGGCAATCAAAGAAGGGTGGCAGGTGGGACACCACCTAGAGCCATGGTTGGCAAACTGTGGCTCGCGAGCCACATGCGGCTCATTGGCCCCTTGAGTGTGGCTCTTCCACAAAATACCACGGCCTGGGCGAGTCTATTTTGAAGAAGTGGCATTAGAAGAAGTTTAAGTTTAAAAAATTTGGCTCTCCAAAGAAATTTCAATCGTTGTACTGTTGATATTTGGCTCTGTTGACTCATGAGTTTGCCGACCACTGGCCTAGAGGAAGGGCCCCATCACAATCTGCTTGTCCTTGGGCAGTGGCTTCCGCAGGTGCTCAGCCAGCAGCACCATTTCAGGGTCAAGGCCAGTGTTGATGCCCCAGCCGGAGCTATGGGTGTCCATGCCACCCCTCCTGCTATCGCTGTCAATGCTGGGGATGTCACTGCTGCCGCCAGCCAGAGACTCCGGAGATGCCCTCGAGTGGAGCCAATCCTAAACAATTTTATACCTAAAAAAACAAGGAATATTACTTTAGAACATGTTTGGTTGGACTTGCAAAATGTCCGATTCATTATCATGACTTGGAAGTGATATGCCAATATTAGAGAGACTTGCTTGGAATAGAAAATGCCCTTATCTTTTTAATGATCCCTAGCACTGCTTCTCCTTGGGTGTGATCCAAGCCGTGACCTCAGACAGCTGATCTACCTTTGATCTTAAATTGATAGGAATTTCTTCAGGATAAACATCTGTTCCATGGGGATGTGGCAGCCAGAAATATTCTGATCCAATGTGACCTTACCGCTAAGCTCTGTGGACTGGGCCTGGCTTATGAAGTCCACACCCAAGGGGCTATCATCTCTACTAGCACCGTCCCCCTCAAGTGGCTTGCCCCAGAACGGCTACTGCTGAGACCAGCTGGCATCAGAGGAGACATGTACGGTTTGTTCTTGCCCTTGGGATTTCTGCCCTTCTTGACCTGAGTGTCCTCTAGTCCCTGACCATGGCAGCATCTGTTGTCAATTATGTCTACTTAGAAGTCAGACAGACTCTCAAGCAGAAATGCGTATTATGTGACAGAGCTTGTATTTGGCATCTGACTGCAATCTTTTTCAATGCCTTTTGAATTATTTCTTCAGTATTAGATTAGCAACTTTAATTAGAAAAGCAAAAAACGAAAAGATTGTTTACACTGGTATCTAGTAGCGTCCTTTTAATTTGAAGGACGTGGGTCCACTTAATCAAAAGTTCAGTTAAACCAGGAATTATTAAAATAAAAAGAAATATGCATACATGCCTCAAATAATTTATTTTAACTAAAACATATAAATGGATATATATTGATTGATCTTTTGGAGGAGGGTCAAGACCTTTTTCATGAGGATGAACCTGCTAAATGATGTTACATGTTGTTTTTTGTATGAATAGTATCTGTCATAAATTATTTTTGAGTTTCAGTTTAAATTCTGAGTGAGAAACTTGAAAAACAAGTGTGAAACAATTTGACCGCAGACATTTATTGTTATTTTTCCTAATTTTTTTACATTTGTGTCACCCACATAATTTGATACCACTTTCTTTTTAGCAGCTTATTTTTATAGAATATTTTCAAAGCATTCAACCTACTTTTCAGGGAGCTATATTTTTTGCATTCATAATCAATTAGCGTGCATAATATTTGATTACATAATTACAGCTACATGTATGATTGGTATATAAACAGGACTGTAAAGAATCACAATTGAATTTTGATAACCATATAACTCAGCTGCTTGGAGAAGTACATAGGTGTAACATGGACTATCTTACTATCCATGAATGTCATGAGCAGCAGAGAAAATTTAGAATGTTGGTTAATATGGTAAGTCAATTAAGAGACTTCCATTGCTGCTTCACTGACATTGGCTTCTCAATAGAAGTCTGGGAGCAATAAGCTGAACTGGGAAATATTACTCATTGAATGATGATGTTATAGAATAGTGAAATATACATCTCTCAAATTAGGTTGCACTAGAGGCCCAGTGCATGAAATTCGTGCACAAGTAGGGTCCCTAGCAGCTGCCAGCTGGGGCCTCCCTTCCCTGGCTGCCGGCTGCCAGCTGGGGCCTTCTTTCGTTCTGCACCACCCCCTGGTGGTCAGTGCACATCATAGCGAGTGATCGAACTCCCAGTCTCCCAGTCAAACTCCCAAGGGCACAATTTGTATATTAGGCTTTTATATATATAGATAGGGGAATATGTATTCTGACTATGTATAAAGCTCGTTCTGTTAATATTTTTCCTAGGTTTGGTCAATTAGATATACTGAGGAAATAGATAAATTATAACCCTCATTTGGTCTTGTGCTAAAAATAAAGGCTGGAATTTCAGCAGGAAGGAATGGAAAGGATGAAAAATATGCTGAGGGGAATTTCTTTATGTTTGAGTGAATGTGTTTGCATAAACACACCCATAATTTAGCCAATAATAGTAAACATCTGTTAATATGAAATATAGAAAAAAGTAGCCATGAATCCAGTCTCCAAAGGGATTACACTCTAAGGGGATTGAATAGAAATGCTTTCAAATGGCACTCTTACTTGGCTTATTTTATCAGACACTCTCTGTTCCTTTTCTTTGCCTTCTTTATAGGGCTCTTCCTGAAGTCCTCCAATATTTAAGTGAGTTCTCTTTAGGAAAAGAAAAAACAGAAATTAAGTAAATGACTTTTTTTCTTTTATAGCTGGTCCTTTGGTATCCTGCTTTATGAGATGGTGACTCTAGGTATGTACCTGTATGCAAGTATGTTTGAGTGATGGGTGACATATTCTATGAGAAGGGGTTTCTGTTGAATCTCTGAGGTTTGAACTGGGCTGACATGAAATCCTTCTATTCCTTTTAATTTTCTTTTGCTTTCTTTCTCTTTTCCTCAACACTGTACCAATTCCAAGGATATTTTTAAAATCCAAAGGATAAAGGATAATTCCAAGAGTGATCTTGCATAAACACAAAAATTTTGTCTTCAGATTTATAGTTTGTATTCTAGAGGACCCAACGTTCTTTTGCTACTCTCATGCTTTCCCTACCAACAGGGGCACCACCATATCCTGAAGTCCCTCCTATCAGCATTCTACAGCATCTGCAAAGAGGGAAGATCATGAAGAGACCCAGTAGCTGCACACAAACCATGTAAGTGGCTTTTAAGGCCTACTCTTCTCTCATTCCAAATCTTTTTTTGCTCCTTATCAATCATGCCTTTTTAAGAGATCATCCCCAGCTGTCCTTCATGTGCTAATGTACATCCCTATATTAAACTTATACAGTAAAACACATCTGCTCGTATGTCATATATATCATATGTACATATGTATATGTGTGTGTATACATGCACACACAATGTTGAGGCAACCACTGAGAACTCTGTTAGGAATCCAAATTTGTTTTAGTTCCTTTAGAAGCTTCCAAAATAGGTATGAAGCAGACCAAATACAATGCAAGTACAGTAGTGTTTTACTTGTCTAAATGTCAGTCTCAGTCAGAGACTGCCAGCCTTAGTTCTAATATAGCTGTCATAAAATCCATTGCACCAGAATTATTAATTGGCTCTTACTTAGTATTTAACTTTTAAAAATTACTGACTATCTGTTTTTCCAGCTCTGAGCACATTAGAAGTCAACCAGTAGAAGGAGGTAGGAGGAAATTTTAAAGACAGGAGAAGGAGGAGCCAATATTGCCAGCAGAATGAGATAGCTGGTGAACCATGTAGGCGCAAAAAAATGGAAAAAGTAAAAATTACACTCAGTATTTTATGACTAATAAAGTACAAAAAGGGATAGTTATAGAACATACAAAAAGGTTAAATTATTTATAAGAAGGCAGGAGAGAGTATAATATACTAATATACATTTCCATGAAAATTTTTGCTATCTTGTAAAATTTTCAGCACTAAATGGTAAATTCCAAGTAAACATTTACTGTATCAAGCAGATTATACATGTCAACTATCATAACTATAAATATACACAGTATTGTGATACTGGCTGGGTATACTAGAATAAAATTGCTGACAAATATTTCTTGCAGGCTTTCTTTGTATAAAGGGCTGTCTTTGATCTGGAGGGAGACACTTAACTGATAAGATTGCTAATCTTGAAGAATTTAACATTGGATGAGGAGATATCTGAAACCAAAAGCTCAGATTCATCTCAGAGTCAAAAAGACATAAGTTCAGTGCTAATCCTGCTACTTTACTATATATTATTTACTTACCTGGAAATAGGTATAATGATAATCCTACCTCAAAGTTATTGTGAGGCTAAAATGAAATAATGCATGCTAAGTTCCACTCCAATGTTTTATATAGTAAGTAAGCTCTTGGTAAATGTTAGCAGTATTATTACAGTAGCATCTTTTACAAAGTCTCATGGTTCAACATTAACAAGTGTGGGAAATACAGAGGGCACTTAGGTTCATAAGGTAAAGCTTCAGAGAGGAACTGAGATTTAAGATGATGACCACCGAGAGCATATTCAAGGAGTTGGGCACAGCACGAGCAAAGACAGAGTTGGGTGTTGATAACCACATCTATGGCATAGCGAGACACTGACTTGGCTGGAGGAGAGGGCTTCAGTTAGGCAAGGCCTATGTGGTAGAGAAGCTAGGGGGTAGGATGTCTACTTCATATGGTAGGCAGTGGGAAACCACTGTAGGTTCTTCAGCAGGGATGGGACATGATGAAAGTGTTTGAAAACAGACAGCATTATACATTCTGTAAACTGGATTGAAGAAAAGATAGATGAAAGGTGGCAAATACTTTGTCTAGATTAAGGCAATTTCCTGAAGAAGGTAAATTATAAAAGGGGAAAATGATCTGGATTCATGGAAGAACAAACCCTATTACACTTTCCAAAATTAGGATGAATAATATTATTCCATAACTTCTTATATATTTTTAAATAATTTTTTTAATTTTTCAATTACAGTTGACATACAATATATTAGTTTCAGGTGTACAACATAGTGATTGGACATCTATATAACTTATGAAGTGATCACCTTGATAAGTCTAGTACCCATTTGGAGCCATACATAGTTATTACAATATTATTGACTACCAGTAGCCCTGTGCACAAATCCGTGTGCCAGTAGGTTGCTGCCACCCTCCTGTAGCTCCCCCTGCCTTCCCCCATAGCTTGCTGCCCTGCCCCCTTCTGTAGCTCTCTGCATCTGCTTGTAGTTCGCTGCCCCATCCTCCTGCAGATCTGTGATCGGTCCTTATGAGATCTGTCGACTGGGTCGTTATGCCTCAGGGCATAACAGATAATTAGCATATTCCTCTCTTATTATATAGGATACTCCCTATGCTGTACCATGACTTCTTATTTTCCTGGTTGTGATATACCTTTTATTGGTGGATAAGTTGTACCAAGGGTTTGGAATGCTCCAAGTTAGTAACATTTAAAGATGAGAACACAACTTCTGAAAGAGCTTTTGGCAACAGAATGGGGATGGGATGGGGACTGTTCTGTCATAATGATTGTACCCTGAGAAATCTTCAGTCATTCCTATTATTAGAAGGGCCCTATTGAGAAGATGATATTAAGAGATTTAGATTAAAAGCATAAGAGAATGTTAATCTCTGAGAAGAATGTAAGAGTCAGGACAATGAGAAGTAGACTAACGAATTTCAGGATTGTTGTTTTTTGTTAATATTTGTTAGGTGAGGAGACATGTTCCTCAGACATTTGCCTTGCCAAGGAAGTCAGTTTCTCTTATTTCCCTTTCAGGTATAGTCTTATGAAATCCTGTTGGCGCTGGAAAGAGGACAAACGCCCTTCACTTAGAGAATTATGCTCACGCCTAGAAACTGCCGCTCGAACTGCAGATGACAAAGCTGTGTTGCAGGTACCAGAGTTGGTGGTGCCTGAATTGTATGCAGCTGTGGCAGGCATCAGCGCAAAGAGCCTCTCCTACAGCTACAGCGTCCTTTGAAGATCCTGGGGCAAGAAACATGTATGGCTGATCATAAACTCTGGGAATTCCTCTAAGAACAGAGGATGGACTTTCCAGTGGGACATAAAGGAAGAAGTGGGAGATGGAGCTGGATCTCCCCCTATATATTTTCCTAGATATGTGAAATGATGCTGGGTGAGACTCTACACACCAGAGTAGAGAAATACAGTTTCATTTATGTTGTCCCATTCCTAAAGAATTAGGGTAGAAGTGGTAGATAATGTCACTGCAAAGAAGGTTTTATAAATCTGAAAAAAAGTTTTCTGCGGGGGTCGGGGAGGAGGGATCATGGCACAAATAAGCTGGTACATCCTACCACTGGCTAGTTTCCTCCTGAAACATGCTTTTATCGAGACTATTATAAGGCCCAGAGAAATTAGAATCAAACGAGGAAATAGCCCCAAAAGGAATTGATGAGAAAGAAAGCTAAAGGTTCTATTTGCTCAGGGGTATAGATGTGAACCAAGGTCATCCTTCAAAGAGAAGGTGGAGGGAAGATAGAAAGTTCCACAGTAATGATCCCTTCATGCAGGGCTAGAGGAGAGCCATGAAGGAAAATTTCTGAGTTTCCCCTGGGTACAGGTAAGAGAAAGATGGTCCCCTTTTATATAATGCTGAGGCAAGTGAACCCTGTTTATACTACTTTTAACTAGAAGATGGAGAGGTCATTTGATGATTAAGAACATTCAATACATATTGTTCATCAGTCTAGCTTCCTGGTCCCTATAAGATTAGGGAGACTGAGCCTAGAGTCAGTTAGGAACATGAATAATATACCGGGTATGTTTAAAAAATATGAAAGGTGGAAACCAAGCAAGAATGCTTAGTAGGCCAGGTCTTTATCAAGGCCTACCAAAGTATATCCAAGCCAGAAGGATAGTAGTTTCTGATTTTGAATTATCCATTGATACTGTGAAACTTATTCCATTAAATTAATATTTATTGAGTGAAAGTAGGCTCTTCAGATATACAATGGCCAGAATCTCTATAGTAGGAAGGATAAAAGTGAATGGAAGATAGAAAAATTAAATAGATAACCTACATTGTCTGAAAAAGGATAGAATGGGTATAATACTTACCTCACAGGGTTGTTGTAAGGACTGAAGGAGAATATGTATTTGTATGATATCTGGCATATAATACATGCTCAATAAATGTTAGTTTCCTTTCTTTCCTCTTCCTATTCTAGAATCTTTTATATCTTTTTCTTTTAAAATCTACTGTAGCCAAGAAGAAAACATTGGTCACCAGTCACGCTGATGTAGGATATGCCTAAAGACAATGGTACGGTCAAATACCATATGAATAAAATGTCGAAGTCATCATTTTTGTATGAATTTCTGGATGATGATAGTAATCTCCAACTACTGCAAAATAATGAAAACATCACGATGATAACCATTCAGCTGAACATGTGATCTGTGATTTTAAAGAATTCTCACTCTGGGTACTCTGGAAAGGCCATCTAAGGCTGATGTAGGAAAGATGACTGGCTGTTGAATATTTTGAAGAAGTTAGAATCCTGATGGAGTCATGATGAATCATCTAACTAAATAATGATTCTTGCATATGTAAGAATACCACAATGACTGGTCAGAATTTAAATTAAGTGGCAGTAGAGAGAAGGAAGGTTGAGTGGCTTGGTACTACATAATAAAGTCTTATGGAAACTCATCATTGCTTCTAGGTTCTTCATTTAAGTCAAATTTACACAAGATTTCGTCAATCATTCTAATATATGTAAATATGTTAAATTGTGTGTTAAGGACAACACTGCTAAACATTGTGCTAGGTGATGAATAAAAGAAATAGAGAGCCTTTGATTACAGTCTGAAAAGTAAGATATAAATATATACATATTCGTGTGAGAATTCTTAAATTACACTTTGTGGTAAGTGCTACGAAGAAAGATAGGCCCAGCCTGTGTGGCTCAGTTGGTTGAGCATTGGCCAGGAGGTCACCAGTTTGGTTCTGGTCAGGTCACAGGCCTGGATTACCAGCTCAGGTGTGGAGGAAGCCGATTCCCATTGATGTTTCCCTCTCTCTCTCTCTTCCCCTCTCTGAAATCAATAAAAACATTTTTTTTTTAAAGAAACAAATTGGACAGAGGGGAATATAAAATGGGGAGCTCCCTGAAGATACGCCGTTTAAATTGAGACCTTATCTTCCGTCATCTTATTTGATCCTCTCAATAGTTCTATGAGCTTGGCAACGTCGACTGCAGTATAATAATTTGATTTATGAACGAACAGGCTTCGAGATAGTGACTTAACCGAGGTTAGGTAGAGGGAAGTGTTGGGAATGAATCTCAGGTCTTCTGTCACTCATTTTACTAAATCCCACCTTTCACTAAGTCAAAGGTCACCCATAGACAGGATTACTCTGTGTGTTGGTGAAAGAAGGATGATCAATATCATTTAAAATATAGACTGTAAAAGCTCATCCTGTCTTTCCCCTTCCTTCAAAACCCATCCCACACCGGAGCATTCCTCACTTCCCCAAGGTAATTCTATCTGGTGGGAGACGAGGGCTAACGCATTTGATCTAAGTCACTGCCACGACTCCACAGGCCACTAAAGACGAGCCCTCACTGAAGGAAGGAAGCTTTACTATTAAAAGGAACTGTTTTCATGCTATGTGCTTCCAGGATTTCGGACCTTTTGTTTGATGGATTCTTTGTCTCTATTATTTATAGGCTTCCAGTTGCCCGATCACTCGCGCTGTCCAAAGGGAGAGCCCCGTTTTAGGTAGAAATCCAGCAGGAGAAAAGAGTCGTGTCCAGGTCTCGCATTCCGATTTCGGGCTTCAGCTTTACTCCTCCCACCAGTTAACGGGGATCAAGGCCGCGCCCAACTCACAGCCCGCCCCGGGACCCGACAAGGAAATGCGACTTGCGAGCCTTTGTTCCGGGCCCACAACAAAGGCGGTCCTCTGTCCACACTTCTGTGCTTTGGCCGGTATCATGCGATTCACGTAATTCTGGAAATAACATGCTTCTGCCCACACGAAAGCCAGGCTGAGCTACCCGCTCCGGTGCGGCCGGGTCTCCCCCGCGACAGGCCGGCAGCCCGGACCGGGGAGGCCGGCGTGGCGCGCCCGCAGTGACGCGCTGTCCAGGGCGCTGACGTCACTGCCAGGCGCCCGGTGGCACGTTGGCCGAGCCCTTCGGCGGGCTCTCTGCGGGGAGGGGAAATGGCTTTGGCCAGCGATTTCTATCTGCGCTACTATGTAGGGCACAAGGGCAAGTTTGGACACGAGTTTCTGGAGTTCGAGTTTCGGCCGGACGGTGAGCGGAGGAGCGGCCGCCCCCGCGGCCACCTGGCGCGGCGCTGGGCCCGGGCAGCGGTGCGGGGAGCCCGCGGGGAGGCGGGGAGCCCGCGGGGGGGGCGGGGCGGGGGTGCGAGCGGGCGGGCGACGGGGCTGAGGTCCTAGTAAGTAGGAGCTGGAGAATGCAAGAGGCGTCCATTGGTTTTGTGACCAAAAGAGAATCAATCGGTGTAAATTCACTCGGAAAGGCTCATCCTGGCTGATGCGAACTAAACTTGAACCTGCGGGAATTAGCATCCTGGAGTCCGCTCACCGGAAAGGGCCTTAAAGGACATCCGGTGGGTCCACCTAATGCTTGAACATTTTTAAGAACATCCCTGACCTGCGGTGGCCCGAGGGATGCTGCAAATCCTCCGGTGGCTAATCTTTGGAGTACCCATTCATTCATTCATTCATTCATTCATTCATTCATTCATTCATTCATTGTATTCACTCTGGCGCCTTATGTGCGTGTCTAGGAAAAAAACCCACACGAATGAGACCCGCCCTGAAGGGAGGAGCCCAGCCTGTGGAAGAAGGAGCCTCCTGATGTGTTTTGGCATCTTCCCCGTAGGATAGGGTGACCAGACCTCCCGCTTTTGGCGGGACAGTCCCGATTTTTAACAGTTTGCCCCGCGTCCCGCGGCGTTTTAAAAAAGTCCCGATTTTTGGAAAGAATGCACGACAAGCTAGGGAACGGCGGGAGAACGGGAAGGGAATATACGATTTTCGGCGGCCATGTGGCTATTTAGCCAGGATATGACTTTTATATTATTTTTGTTAATTTTATAATGTTAAACTTTAATAACAACAAATAATTGTTGAGAACTGATTATCGAGACCTGCTTATCAAAGTTCGCATTGTTGATCAGTTGTTAGAATTCGACCACCATTGTTTGGACTTAATGAACAATGGCATTTTTTGGGATTGGCAACGACAAAAACATTTTGTAACTGTCTCTCAGACAATAGACAAAAACATTTTGTAACTGTCTCTCAGACGATACACATCCTACTGCGTGCTAGTAAGCTAGTTAAACAAGTGATGTCATTACAAGTCAGCTATTCAGATAATTTAGGTAAGTTATTTATTTCATAAATACATAAATTTTCTTGAATTTAGCAGACAGTACTCGTATTATTTATATTTTATAGTGGCGGCAAAAAGTCTAGCGCCGGCCTTGAAAGTGACACGACTTACGTTACGGCAAATTCATGACCTTTTAAACAACGACAGCAATCTACTAAAAAAAATTCACTCAAATGAGAAATATGCCAAAGAATAAAATAATACTATACATAATTTTTTATTTATTATATTTGTAAATTGTACTTACGTTGAAATTTAAAAAAATATATTACAATACTATTTTTGCGTTCTATGAAATTTTTGTTGCTCCATATAGACCACATTTTTAATCAAGAACACCCCCCCCCCCCCCCCCACCCCGGACAATGGTGTCCCGCTTTACCAATGTTAAAATCTGGTCACCTTAACATAGGATGCATTAAGAGTACAAAAAAGGGGAGTGGTTAGTTCTACCAGAAGGAGTAAGGAAAGCTTCCTAGAGAAGGTGACAGTTGAAATGACTCTTGAAATAGGTTATTTTCTTAGTTCCTGGGGTGGGGGTGGGGGGCCGGGGGAGGGGGGGGGGAGGGAAGGGAGGCCGGGTAGCATGAGCAAAGGGCGAGGTAAAACTGCCTGCTGCCCGTAAGGTCTGCAGCACTTTTTACCTTTCGCCATCTCTGATTCTTTTTAGAGAGTGTTATTGTATATTGAACGAGAGTGTTATTGTCTATGGAACCCTTCTTGCAACAAGGACAGTCCAGCTGCATAGACGTTTCTTTTTTGAATGCCTATTATGTGTTGGGCGACATGTAAATACAAAAATCGAGGGTACAGTAATGAATAAGACTCTTTAATTTCCCGCGAGGAATTATGTCTTGGTGGGTGACACAGACATGACTGACCATAAATCAGTATGGATATGAAGTACTGTGCTCATGTTTTGGACAAAGTTCTGAGAGCGAATGAAAGACAAATTAGGAGAGGAACACATATTAGGAAAGGGGAAGAGTATCAGGCATTTTAGGCAGAACTCACGGTTAAGGACAACCCTGCAATTACATAGAAACGGTAATCGCCTCATTCTCCCTATGTTTCCTCTACATTTAGCCAAGGAGCCAATTTATATGAATTCTCTGTCCTTTTTTGTTATGTGATACTGTTTCCAGAGCCTTTGTCTATGAGTAGTTTTCAGCTTGTCCATATCACTTTTAGCCAGTCACATAAATTGAGTAGTCTAATATTATTAGGGAAATTTCATGCTAGAATAGTGGTTCTCATTTATTTATCTACCACCACAACATCCTCACACTTTCATTAAAAATAAGTGAGTCACAAACCAGTGATTCCTAAGGGGCTTACCTCATTAGGTTTACCTATCATTTTATTTTAATTTTACCTATCACTGTATTTTATTTTTATTTATTTATTAAATATATTTTTATTGATTTCAGAGAGGAAGAGAGATAGAAACATCAATGATGAGAGAATCATCGATTGGCTGCCTCCTGCACTGCCCCCTACTGGGGATCAGCCGAACTTGGGCAAGTGCCCTGACAGGGTTATCCAACCATGACCTAGACTCTCGATTCCAATAATTACAGACTGTTGTTGTTCCTTGTGATTAAGCCCCTGTCCACGCAGCACCTGCTGGGCTTTGCCTTTCATTTTAAAGGATCAGGACCACATTACATGTTTACCTGGGCAACTGACTAGCCATGAGGAGAAGCATGCATCAGGGAGTACAAGTCATGATGGATTAAAATTAAATACAGATCAGTTAACAAACTGGCCAACTTTTATCTAGGAGCAGCACATAGTTTGTGTGCTTCCTAATCACAATTCTAAAATATTAACGTTGTCATTATACGTACATTAATTTGAAGGAAAATGATTAAAAGAGCATTTTGGAGTAATGGGAAAGCATGAGTATTGGAAAAAGATAGAGCTAGATCTGAATCTTGTGTGGTCCTAAGCAAGTTACTCAACTGGGAGTATGTGGGAGAATAAAACCTACCTTTTAAGGTTGTTTTACTGATCAGGTTAAATGCTCTGGGCTAATCAGCACCAATACAGACATAAAAATAAACTTTAAAAGAAATGTTTGTTTCTTTGTCTATGTCTAGATCAAGACATAGCTTAAGAAAATGGGCCCTAAAAATGGCCTTCCCATTGTATTGAAAGCATCAAATATTTAAAAATTATATTGAATATTAAAAAAATTATATTGAGTATTTAAAAATTATATCAAAGGCATGGAATATTTAAAAAATTGACTAGCTTCAACTGCAGCCAACTTACCAGCAATTTTTGAATGTCTACATTCTAGCATTGGTCATATGCTAGGATGGAAGAAATATTATTAAAAGTAGTAGTATAAAATGGTGTTTATTTTCAAAATTGCTTACGGTGTCATCTTTATTTTTTTTTTTTTAGCAGTTTTTGCTGTTATAGATTGAATTTTTTTCCACTCCCCACAGGAAAGCTTAGATATGCCAACAATAGCAATTACAAAAATGATGTCATGATCAGAAAAGAGGTACGTTCTTTTGGAATGTGTAAGTTGATACAGTTAGCCATTTTCCTTGTGTCTGTTGAATTTGCAAAAGTATATATAAAGCTGTATTGTAAAGAAGAAGCCAGTTTATATGTTGAAAGGGAATTCTGCTTAAATTAGATATAATTGTAGCATCTGTAACAATAAAAGAAGCAATCTGAATATATTAAACTGTATTCCCACATTTGAGCATATCATTTCATTAATTTTATAATTTGTCTTTTTACTCACTATTTAAAATGATAATCATGATTTAAGCACACTAAGAATTTTAAATGCAAGGCTTTAAAGTTAGGGATAAGAAAAAGTTCAAATCACTATGATGTGTACTTTGTCTCTGTTCAACTCAGATTTTTTGTTGTTATCATTAATCACTTGGAGAGATTTGAGTCCCATGTTACCAAGGCAGAATACAGGTTTTAAAAAGGGGCTAAGTGATGTGAAGAGTGAAAAGAAAGGGCAAGAGAGTGAAGAAAAATAAGAAGCATGAATGATTCCATCTGATGTTATACTTTGGAATCAGAATTAAATTTTTCTTTGATATTCTCTTTTAATATTTAGGGTTTGTAACTCCATTTTATCATTTCCTTCTGAGTCGTGGGAAGAAATAGAGAGGCATCATGAAATTTTGTTACAACTTATTTTCAGGCTTATGTACACAAGAGTGTAATGGAAGAACTGAAGAGAATTATTGATGACAGCGAAATTACAAAAGAAGATGATGCTTTGTGGCCTCCCCCTGACAGGGTTGGCCGACAGGTTTGTATTTAGTGATTCTTTAAATGCATAAATATTAAAACTGATACTATCATTGTTATGTTTCTCCTTATTTATTTATAATAGACACTCATTGATTCCTTAGTTTTTTATTTATTAGGTACCTGGTAAATTTTCTTTTTCTTTTCCTCATTTTCTGTGCTACCTCCTAGCAGTAAAGGAGTTGGTATATAGCTCTAAATTTAGACATCTTTCTGAACAGTCTTCTGTAGCCACCCCAGGTAAGGTTAGGATGTTTTCACACTGTTGTGAGTAATTTCTATTACATGTTAATTACTTTTTTAGGAATAAGTATAGGTATCTGTTAAATTTGAGACTTAAGATTTTCACTGACTTAGTAAAATTTACTTTATAACTTTGAAAACTCTTATTTGCATCTCTTGCCCCAGAGAGGGATTTGATTGGTTTGTTCAAGTTGACCACTGCCTTTGCCTCTCATACTCTCTTCAGAGTAACTGATGTATCTCAGAGGCCTTCTGAAGAGTTCTGAAGGCTGATTTCACTCAGTAGAAAGACAGTTTGATTCCTGAATTGGGCTTTTCAACTCTTGGATAAAAGAAATATGAACCTTGGAGGAAGAAACATTTAATTACACTTGTTTGTAACACCTTCGACTACAAGAAAATGTGGAGAAATCTTAACAGATATTGACCCTCTGTAGCAGTAATTTAACTCTTCTATTTAAAGAAACATTATTTAGGAAGCAAGCATAATAGTTAATAGTATTTATGCATTGCAAACACTTTTAAAAAGTAAATTTAGATCTGTTTGTTTTATGCATATGTGCATATGTACAAAAAACAGACAATAAGTAGTAAACTGTTTATCTCTTTTAAACTCAGGGAGAATCTAGTTTATCTACCCACTTGAGGATGTGGTCTTGTGTTTTGGTTATTGGGGAGGATTAATCATGCTTCAGAAATTGTCTGTTGGTCTTTAAGTCAAAGATTTTATGATTGTTTGAGAATCTTAGTTAATTCTCCATTTTGTGTGTGCTATAAATGGCATAATCAGGTCTTCTGATCAGTCTTCAGTGGCATCTGTTTTTAACTTGAAAAATGACCACAGATACAGCCTCTTAATTGTTGGTTTTAGGTTTACAGATAAAATATAGATAAAAATTTATACAATAATTATGGCACACTGGGAACATCTACATTATGTTATGTTTAATTTAATAGTTTTTAATTTTAATGTTTTGTGAAGTCAAAGAATATCAGTCTTTCAGTCTTACAGTCCAGGATTCAAATATCAGTTCATAAACAAGTTTTTTCCTATGCTTTCTGAGTCTTGGATTTCATGGTTGTAAAAGTAGTCTAATAAAGCCTACTTGATAAGTGTATTTTAGGGATTACAGATAATATTTATACTAAAGTAGTACTATAATTAATATTATGCATTTTATTTTTAGAGCCTGGTAAAAAGGTAAATATGTTTTTATTATATTATAAATAAGTGTACAACCGCATATTATTTTTACAACATTGTGCTTCAAAATGATGCCTTTAGTGTTTACTTGATATAATAAAAAATAATTGTGTGTCACTCTTAAGTATGTCATTCATTTTTTAGTATATTTATTAGATCTCTGGAGAGTAATTTTGGTTAAGTCATAATACTGGGAGACTCTTATGCAGATGTTGAAGTTTTTATTATTTTATTTTATAGACACAGTTTATGTCTAACAGATTATGCCCCACCCTGCCCCTTCTCTATTATTGTTAGAAAACCTGCAGTTAAAATTGGGACCCCCATGGTATCAAGAATATAGATATCTCTAGGATGGATTTTTATATTAATTATATTTCTTTATTTTCTTTAGGAGCTTGAAATTGTAATTGGAGATGAGCACATTTCTTTTACTACATCAAAAATAGGTTCTCTTATTGATGTAAATCAGTCAAAGTAAGTATGATAAAGCATTTTCACTAATTGATAAAATTTATTAGAGAGGTTCATTTTAGAACTATAGTGAGTTTGCTAAGATTATTTCATTGGCACTCTGTTTATTATACAGATGTAATTCTGATTTTTATGTCATTAAAGACTTGCTGTCAAAGAAGATAACAGTGTATTTATTGATTTACAAAAAGAAAATCTTAATGTGATAACTATACATAAACCCTACTTTAAAAAAAATCGGGACAATCACAAAATTTAAAAGAAATTCTTATTGGATATCAGCCTCCTTAGCTCCACATCACATCATTCTCCTCCTTGGATTTAATCTTCAGATGAATAAAATAAAAAAAACCCAGTATAGTTTAATGGCGTTAGCTATGTATGTCTTCCCAAGTTGTGTTTCCCTGTCTGTCTTTGCCTGAAAAATCCTTCTGCCTCCATTTCTTTCTTTCCACTCTTTACCTTTATTTTATTTTTTTCACTCTTTACCTTTAAAATATCCTCCTAGTGTCCTTTTTTTCCTATCACTCTAAATTGTAATAACTTATTTGTTTTCTTTACTGGTTTGTATGTAAACTCCATGAGAACCTTGTGTATCTCCAAAATTAGCACAGTGCCTGGCACATAATAGAGGCTTTATGAATATTTATTAGAGGAGAGAGGAATGAATGCCTAATAACTATTGGGTATAAAAGGCTATGTTCATAAAGACTGACCAGATACTTTTAAACTATCAAATTTATTTTCCCATAGTTGGTGAGGATGTGGCATTCATACCCTACTGGGATTATAGATTGGTTCATGTTTTTTAGAAAGCAGTTTGATAATTTGCTACAAAAGCCATCAATATTTTGTTAAATTTTCATTGTAGTAATTTCATTTCTGAGTGTCTATTCTGCGAAAATATCCTCAAACTAGAGGCCCGGTCCACAAAATTCATTCAGTCGGCCCGGTGCACAAAATTCATTCAATGGGGTGGGGGCGGGGGTCCCTCAGCCTTGCCTGCGCACTCTCATAGTCTGGAACCCCTCAGGGGATGTCTGACTGCAGGCTTAGGCCTGATCATCATGGATCCGGGGCTCTTGCAGTCTGGGACCCCTCACCCCTTACTGCCTGCCTGCAGCTGAGTGCACTGACCACCAGGGGGCAGCTCCTGTGTTGAGCATCTGCCCCCTGGTGGTCAGTGCGCGTCATAGCGACCAGCTGTCCTGCCGTTCAGTCGATTTGCATATTAGGGTTTTATATAGGATAATGAAAAAGCTTTATTATTTATAAAGATGGTGCCCTGGCTGGTTTGGCTCAGTGGATAGAGCATCGGCCTGTGGACTGAAGGGTCCCGGGTTCAATTCCGGTCAAGGGCACATGCCTGGGTTGCGGGCTCAATCCCCATTAGGGGGCGTGCAGGAGGCAGCCAATCAATGATTCTCTCTCATCATTGATGTTTCTTTCTCTCCCTCTCCCTTCCTCTCTGAAATCAATAAAAATATATATAAAATAAAATAAGGTCATTAAACACTTATTTATAATTGGAAAAATGTCCAAATGTCTAATAAGGAGATAATTGTTAAATTGATTAAAAATTACTTGTGAGTTCTTTTTAATGTAATGAGGAAAGTAATGTTAAAAAGGGCACAGGGAATAATTTGCCCTAGCTGGTTTGGGTCAGTGGGTAGAGCTTCGGCCTGTGGACTGAGGGTACAGGGTTTGATTCTAATCGAGGACATGTACCTTGGTTGCAGGCTTAATCCCTGGCCATGGTTAGGCACATGCAGGAGTGTCTCTCTCACATCCATGTTTCTCTGTCTCTCCCCATCCTTCCACTCTCTAAAAATCAATGGAAAAACATCCTCAGGTGAGGATTAACAATAAAAAAGTGCACAGGGATTATTTTAATTAGTAAAGAAAATAGAGAAGCAACAAAATGTTTATAGTTACTCGTGAAAAGTGACATTATATAGTATTATGAATATTATTTTTTTCCATCTTTATAATTTTATCTGCTTTATACATTTTTGTGATACATTGCTATTATAAGAAAATAAACACTTTAAATATGAAATGAATACTGGTGAAGAAAACTTTTATTTTTTCTCTTACAGAAAAGATAGAGATGCATTCCTTTAATTTATTTGTTTTAGATTTTTGTTTTGTTTTAGGGATTAATTTATAGAATTATATTGTTGCATTTTAGGAACAAAAAAGTAACTTTTATCTTTTTCGATTTTAGGGATCCTGAAGGCCTTCGAGTATTTTACTATTTGGTACAGGACCTGAAATGTTTAGTTTTTAGTCTTATTGGATTACATTTTAAGATTAAACCCATCTGAATTATGTTTTTGAAGCTATTTTTATATTTAATTAAGGGATGAATAAGGGAGGGTTTATTTGTCATTTATAATATTGGGATTTTTATGAATGTGAAGCAAACATATTTTTTTTGTATGCAAACTGAAAATAAGAAAATACATAAACAGTATTTTTACTTGTGTCCAGGAGAGTTGGACAGTCCCCACACACATTGAATTCTGTAAATAAAAGCCACCTTTTGTTGAAATTTTGCTTCAATAAAACTTACCAAACCTCTTATGGAGAGTGATTTTTTTCAGGAGACTGTCTATTGCCATTTAAAGATAATAAAAAATTGTAGGAGTTACATATATTGGCAGAAAGTAAGAATATGTATCCAGAATAAAGGTATCAGATACATTACAGGCAAAAAATGAAAAAAAAAAAAAAAAAGAATAAAGGCAATTGTAGATCTTCCCTTATTTCTTCCATACTTGATGGGATTTAAGGTTTTGGTAATTGTAGAGGTTGTTCACAGAAGGCTCGGGTTTTTGTTGTTGTTGTTTTTTTTACGTTTATCACAGATTCTTAGGGATTATTCACATGTAAATGTTTTTAGTATAAGCAGTGATTTCCTCAAGGATTACAAAGGTAAAGTCAGTATCCTAAGTTAGGCACATCTTTTATTATGCCCTTATTCCTTATTTCACAAATATATATTTTGTGTCTCTGTTGGAACTAAATGAGTTCTTAGCTTAAAAAATTATTAAAAATTTAGGCTCAAATGTGTACCTATATATTTATATTTTAACTCCCAATGAGCACAGGTCCCACTCATATTTCCCAGTTCCCTTCAGCCTTTGCCTGTTAGACTTGACCTTTCATTTCTTCTCCTGTCAGTAACCATGCCCTAGTATTCTGTTATTCTTTAAAAATGTGTAGTCCTGTTAGTAAGAACCTCCTGCCCCAGGGACCAGTCAGGCCTGACCTTAAGGTGAAGAATGAGTCTCAGCAGTCTTGCCGGGACTCCTGAGCAGCTAGACAAGAGCAACTCCGACCAGTAAACTTCTTTGAGATTATAGAAATGTTCTGTGACTGTGCAGTCTAATAATGGCGACTAGCTACTACGTGTGGCTACTGAGTACTTGAGATTTGTCTATTGTAACTGAGTTTATAGTCCTATTTAGTTAGAAGACATTTTTTCCAACATTGTGTTATGAAAAATTTCAGGCATAGAATTATAAAATGAACATCCATATGCCAATCTAGATTCTATAATTGAATTTTTAAAACTAGTAAGTCTTACAATAAATCATATCCTGTTGCTGATTTTTCACTTAAGGATAGAATAACTGGTATAGTTGGTGCCAATAGACGACTTTTCTTTAGTGCTATTTAATGTTGGTTAAATTTAGTCACATGTGGCTTGTGGCTACCCTTTGGACAGGGTAGCTCTAGAGCATGGCTTGGTAGCCTGTTTGCCATGGAGTGCTCTCTGGTCCTTTACATTGCATGAAAATGCATGGCCATCTTCACAGTTGCCATGGAAAGTCACCTGATCTCCACTGTGCAAGACCACTTGATCACCTTCAGTTCCCTTTCATGAAAATAAACATTTCTGCTCAAGATGTAGACCTCGAGACTTCAAAAGAGAGTCCCCCTTGCATCTTGGCCACCAGCATGCCATCCAGACTAAGGAAGACCTAGAAACTTCGGGGCCACGTGAGCCATGGCCACAGCTGCATCGGTGAGCACAGGAAGCACCCCGGGGGCCGAGGTAATGCTGGTGGCTTGCATCATCACAGGATCAATTTCAACAAATATCACCCAGGTTACTCTGGGAAACTTGGTATGAGACATTACCACTTAAAGAGGATCTAGAGTTTCTGCCCACCTGTCAACCTAGATGAACTATGGACCTTGGTCAGTGAGCAAACTCGGTAAATGCCCCAAACAAGACTGGAGCTGCTCCTATCATTGATGTGGTGCGATCAGGCTACTTCCACGTTCTGGGGAAGGGAAAGCTCCCAGAGCAGCCTGTCATTGTGAAGGCCAAGGTCTTCAGCAGAGGAGCTGAGGAGAGGATTAAGGTGTTGGTGGGGCCTGTGTCCTGGTAGCTTGAAGCTACATAGAGAGAAGTTCATTAAAATTCCACAAGTGAAAAAACAAACAAACAAAAAACAGATGTAGAGCTCAATGGATATGCAGTATAAAATCATTTTATAATTCTCTTAACCCTTAGCTGTCAGGAAAAAGGGAGAAACAATCACTCTTTGAACCACTTGTAGGTCCACAATTTTTGGTTGCTCCTAAATATAATCTTTATTCTGTGGTTCCAGTTGAATAAGATGATCCACTCAAGACTAAGCAAGGTTGGGGAGAAATAGTTCTTAATTTAAAAAAATCTTTAACATATTAACACTTTGTTCCCATTCTCTAACTTCTCTGTACTGCCTATTTATTTATACTCTATCCCCACTGCCTACTAAGTTCTTATATTTACAGGGAATTCATACAACTTAACAAAAGGAAGATAAACAACCCAATCAAAAAGTGGGCAACTGACCTAAATAGATGCTTTTTGAAAGAAGATATAAGGAAGGCCAAGAGACATGAAAACATGCTCAAAGTCACTAATCATCAGAGAGATACAAATCAAAACAACAATGCTGTACCATCTCACACCTGCCAGAATGGCTATCATCAACAAATCAACAAACGACAAGTGCTGGAGATGATGAGGAGAAAAAGGAACCCTCGTGCACTGTGGTGGGAATGCAGACTGATGCAGCCACTGTGGAGAACAGTATGGAGTTGCCTCAAAAAACTAAAAATGGAACTCCCATTTGACCCAGTGATCCCACTTCTAGGAATATATCCCAAGAATCTAGAAACACCAATCAGAAAGGATATATGCACCCCTATGTTCATAGCAGCACAATTCACCATAGCTAAGATTTGGAAACAGCCTAAGTGCCCATCAGCAGATGAGTGGATTAGAAAACTGTGGTACATCTACACAATGGAATACTACACTGCGATAAAAAGAAGGAGTTCTTACCATTTTCAACAAAATGGATGAAGATGGAGAGCATTATGCTAAGTGAAATAAGTCAGAGAAAGATTAATATCACATGATCTCACGCATTTATGGAATATAATGAACAACATAAACTGATGAACAAAAACAGATCCAGAGACAGAGAAGCATCTATCAGACCATCAAACCTCATAGGGAAGGTGGGGGTAAAGGGGAGAGATCAACCAAAAGACTTGTATGCATGCATATAAGCCTAACCAATGGACACAGACAACAGGGGGCGTGAGGGCATGAGTGGGGGGTTCGGGGGGCAATGGGGGGATAAGGACACATACTATGTAATACCTTAATCAATAAAAAAAAAATTATTCCATCAAAACACACACACACACACACACACACACACACCCACACACACACAACCAAAAAAACCAAAATTGGTCATTAGGATAAATGTTTTATATTGTCTCTGATTTTCTTATACCTGTTTGAACTGGCTCTTCCTTGATTGTAAGCTGCTGGTAGATGATGATCATTCAAAATTGAATTTTGTGTAACGTTAGTTTTATGAGAAATGGATTTTATAGTACTTGGGTCAGCAGATACTTGTCCCCACCCCAATGTCCCAAAATAAAGAGCACCTTTGCAATAAGCAAACATCTATTCCAAGTGTTGGTTCAGCGCCCCCTCCCTCCTTTTGCCCCTTCATGGGGTTAGTGTCACTACTCAGCATCTAGCACAGTCTTTTCCACATAGTAGGTGCTTTGCAAAAGTTTATTGAACTGGTTGTCTTACTGCCTTCACATTATTTGTCTTTGTAACAGTCTGAGATGGGAGATTTTAATTTCTATTGCTATGGAAACCTTTCAATTACCATGAATTTTGCATATGTGCATAGTTATACTACATATTCGAACACACTGGACAAGGTTGTGTCTTGTATGTGGCCTAACTGTGATCCTGATTTCCCATGTATAGTGTCAGTAGAACAGTTTAACCTTGATCAACCAAAGCAACAAATACAGCACAGCAAAGAGGACTGGTAAGAAATGAGATGATCTGGCAGGGTCTATGCTTCTATTTTATTTGTTTATATATTTTTATTTTGAGTTTCTGGGTTTTGTACCTCTGCTTCTTAAAACTAAGAGTGCAGGCAGACATTTCAAGTTCATTCAAGTGGACATTTTAAATATGAATATAAATGATAGCTGAGATCATCCTATATAATAAAAGGCTAACATGCAAATTGACTAACGGAGGAATGACTGGTCACTATGACGTGCACTGATCACCAGGAGGCAGACCCTCAATGCAGGAGCTGCCCCCTGGTGGTCAGTGTGCTCCCACAGAGGGAGAGCCTCTCAGCCAAAAGCCCTGAGCTGGGCTCACAACTGGTGAGCGCAGTGGTGGTGGCGGAAGTTTCTCCTACCTCCATGGCAGCACTAAGTATGTCCGACTGCCATCAGTCAGACATCCTCTAAGGGCTCCCAGACTGCAAGAGGGCACAGGCCGAGCTGAGGCCTCCCCCACCTCAAGTGCACGAATTTTGTGCACTGGGCCTCTAGTTTTATATAACCTATTAGACTACTTTATTTTGATTTGAAATGTGTGAGACTTATGCTATAAATTCAACCTCTGATCCGTATGATTTTTTTTTCAAAGACTTTTACTTGGAGCAGTTTTAGCTTCACAGCAAAACTGAAAGGAAGGTACAGAGATTTCCTGTATCCCCCTTCTCCCCCACACATACATATTCTTCCCCATTATCAACATCTCCCACCAGAGTGGTACATTTGTTACAGCTGGTGAACCTTCACTGACACATAATGATCACCCCAAACCCATAGATTACACTAAGGTTCATTCTTGATGTGTATTCTATGGGTTTGGACAAATGTATAATGACATGTATCTCCCATTATAGTATCATACAGTGTTTTCACTGCTCTTAAGGCTCCTGTGTGACACCTATTCATTACTCCCTACCATCAGCCCCTAGCAACCACTGATCTTTTTACTGTCTTCATAGTTTTACCTTTTCCATGATGTTATTTAGTTGGAATCATATGGCATATTCAGATGGATTTTTCACTTAGTAATTTTTATATATAAAAGCCTAAGCGACTGAATGACTGAACGACTGGTCGACCAGTCACTAACACGTGCACTGACCACTAGGGGACAGACTCACAAGATCGGGCCTGTGGGGATTGGACCAAAACCGGCTATCCGACATCCCCTGAGGGGTCCCAGATTTCGAGAGGGTGCAGTCCAGGCCGAGGAACCCCCACTGGTGCATAAATTCATGTTCCGGGCCTCTAGTATACATATAAGTTTCCTCATGCCCTTATGGCTTGATAGCTCATTTATTGTTAGTGCTAAATAATGTTCTGTTGTCTGGATTTATCACACTTTACCCCTCCACCTATGAAAGGACAGTTTAGTTGTGTGGCTGCTTCCAGATTTTGGCAATTGTGAGTAAAGCTGCTATAAACATGCAGGTTTTTGAGTAAATTTTAAGTTTACTGACTATTTTAATAATCGGTTTTCTAGCATTGTGTGGTAATGAGCTGGAATAGAACCCCTCCAAAAAAATAATAAAAATAAACAGGAAAGGTAAATGAGTGCTTTGAGGGTGAGGTTAGCATCTGAACTATGTGATACTTTGGCAAGAATATTGAAGAATCAAATTCTTAATTATAGCACTGCTTCACAGAACTATTTTTCTTTTCACCTGTGAATAGACTCTATCCCTTAGTTGCACAAAACCCAAATAGACATTTGTAAATCCTTTTGGCCATTGTTATTATTATTTTTTGGTTAATCCTCACCCAAGGATATATATATTTTTTCATTTTTAGATGAAGGGAGAGTGGAAGGGAGAGGGAGAGAAGAGAGAGAGAAACATTCATGTGAGAGAGATACATCAATTGGTTGGGCTCCTCCTCCGCCCTCCTCCCCCAATGCCCTGACCAGGGGTTGAGCCTGCAACTGAGGTACATGCTCTTGATGGGAATTGAAACTGGGTGGACCCTTCAGTCCTCAAGCCGATGTTCTAGCCACTGAGCCAAACTGGGTAAGGCTGGCCATTATTTTTTCATACTTACTTCTTGAGGTTGCCCTCTTATTTAGCTACTTAGAAATTGGAGGAAAGATGGTTGTTTGACTGCTAAAGGCCAGGTAGGACAATTTAGAGGATTTTAACTCTCCAATAGTAAAATAGCATTTATTTATTTATTATATTTTTAATTTTTATTTATTGAATTAATTGGAGGTGACATTGATTAATAAAATAATATAGGTTTCAGGTACACAATTCTATAATACATCTTATGTATATTGTGTGCTCACCACCCCAAATCAAGTTTCCATCATTTATCCCCTCTTTGCCTTCTACCTCCCCCAACGCTTTCCTTTAGTAATCACCATATTTGTTGTCTGTATCTATGAAGGTTTTTAAAATTTATTTCTTTGTTTAATCTCTTCAAAGACAAGAAGGACAAAGGAAGTAGCTAATTATGGGAACAGGAAACCTCAAACAAGAGGTCTTTTGTGGTTTTAGAGCCAGAAAATTTAGTATTGCTCAGTGGCATAAAGGTCAGGTATTAGTATTGCTCAGTGGCATAATAATTAGAGCCAGGAAATTTAAATCGCTCAGTGACATAAAGGTCTCACCATGGAGGTGAGAACCTGGCCAGGTGAGGCTACTGCTCCCAATAGAATGATGTAGACCATCTTTCCTGAGGGAGCTGGTGGTTATTCTAGACATGGTTTACTTCAGCCTAGGACAGGAAGAACAGCATGATGCTGTGAAATGATAAGCCACTGAGGTTTGAAGGTGTGATCAGAAAGCTTGAAGATACCACTATGAGCTATGTGCGCTTGATGAAGTTAACGTCAGGAACAAATGTGTAAAACATGTGGTTTCCCAAGTGAAAAAGAAGCTTTACAGCAAAGCAGCAATTAAATAAATAAATGAATGCTTTATATACTCATATTATGTTTGCATAAGTGTGTTTTGCACAAAAGTGAATTTGGAAGGCAGTATAAGAACATTTAAAATATTCTTGCCCAACCATCATGGCTCAGTGGTTGAGCATTGACCTGTGAACCAGGGGGGTCATGGTTTGATTCTGGTCAGGGCACATGCCTGGGAATGTGGGCTCAATCCCCAGTAGGGGACATGCAGGAGGCAGCTGATCAGTGCGTCTCTCTCATCATTGACAGTGCTCTTTCTCTCTCTCCTTCTCCCTTCCTCTCTGAAATCAATGAAAACATATATAAAATAAAATATTATTAAAATTCTTCACCTTTCTGTTTTATTAACAAGTGATTGTGATGAAGTTTTGTGCTAACAGTGGTTGTGATACAGTTTGGTGCTTCCAATTTCGTGTGTTTAATGAAAGGGCCATCCTAGGAGTTTCAGTTTGGTCTGAAGTTACTACTATTCTCTTCTGATGCTGGTTGTCTCCTCATTTAGAAAGAAATCTGTTGTGTTTTTTTTTTTTTTTTTTCAGAATCAGAGCTTAGGAAAACAAACAAATGAACAAACAAACAAATCAACCCAAAACAACTAGAGCTTAGAGGTAGCTGCTACACAGTTTGGGTCTTTGATCATTAATCTCATTCTATATCTCTCTAAAACTATGAACGATCTAGATTTTGTAGTCAGTTTCTCTTCTCTTGAACCACCTTGTTTATCAAGTGCATGTGGAGGCATCATATCTCTCTATGTGCGGCAGTGACGATAATGAACAAGATGATGCGGTACTCATCCTATGGAGTTTATATAGAGGGGACAGACAACTCTGTACATGTGAAAATGTGTTCCACACCAGTGGTTCTGTGGAGCACACCGTGCCTTTCCCCACCCCCTTCCCCCCGGGACGTTTTCCTTGCCTCTCTCTCCTAAGCTCCAAGGGCCCTTCTTTCACCTCCGTTCCTTAGTTCATGTCTTTCATGGCTCACTTCTTCTAACTCTGTGACTTCCTAAATAAACATTCTCTTATCGTTTTGGAGGGAAAAAAGTGTTCCCCCCACCTGTGTGGCCTCCATCATGAGACCTACCCACTCTCTCAGCAGCTCTAAGGATGCAAATGAAATCGAAGAAAGGCTCACACTTGGCCAGTATGGCTCAGTTGGTTGGGAAGGGTTACAGTAGGGGGCCTGCAGGAGGCATTCTTACATAGATGTTTCTCTCTTTCTCTTCCTCTCCATTCCTCTCTCTCTAAAAATAAATAAAAAACAAACAAAAGAAAAACAAAAGAAAGGCTCAACAACATCAATGTTTCCAAGGGCAGTAAGATAAATAATCAGATCTGAGGTCACAGAATTTCCCAGATCCTAAAATCATATTAATGTATCCTCCCCAAACCCCTCTCCCCAACACACATGCTTTATTTCAAGCACCTGCACCCTAAACCTGCCACATTAGGGTAGAGAACCTAGCTCAGTGTCAGGATTTCTGGATTGTAGTCCTGCCTTGGGAGAGATAGAAAAGAAGAGCATTTACTTATATTGAGGTCTAAGAAATCCTATCTGTAATGCTTATCTCATTGAATTTTTCCAAGTCTGTGAAGTGAGTACTACTCTTATTAAACATACTAGAGGCCCAGTGCATGAATTTGTGCATGGGTGGGGTCCTTCGGGGAGGCCTGTGGAGATTGGCCCAGCTCATGCCCCCAGCCTCGCAGCCCCACAGCCCCACCTGGCACCCCTCCTTGGCCTGGCACTGCCCTCTCACCTGCTCCACCATCCCGTCTGCGGTGCGATTGATTGGGGCTGGGCCCCCCGTGAGGCTCCCTCAGTGCCTGGCAGCCCCGCCTCCCCCACCCCTGGTCACCATCTGCGGGGTGATCTGCAGGGTAATTGGGCCCCCGTTAGCACCCACCTTGGCCTGGCTCCTCCTGCTCACTGCTCCACCATCCGCTGCAGTTCCACTCTCGTTGGGGCCCACTGGGGCAGGCAGCACCTCCACTGACACCCACTGCCAGCACTGCATTGCCGACACCCACCATGTTCCGCACTGCCCCCTGGAGGTCAGCACATGTCTTAGCAAGCGGTCAAACTCCTGGTTGAACTCCCAGTCAAACTCCCAGTCAAATGACTGCCCGAGGGGACAATTCGCATATTAGGCTTTTATTATATAGGATGATAGTGCCCCAGTGCATGGATTTGTGCACATTGAAAGGAAATTACTTGGAAGGTGGCTGGCGGGGTGGGATTGGGTGAGATGGCCACCCTGGAGCTAACCTCCTGCTGTCCTTCCCTGGCATCTGTGGAGTGAGCAGGGTCCCTCCAGCAGGTCTGGTCCTTTGGCCTGGCCTGTGAGGATTGGGCCAAAACAGGCTCTCCTACATGCCCCAAGGGGTCCCGGAGTGGGAGAAGGCACTCTACAAAGTTGCTGTCGTACAGGCTATGGAATGCAAATGCAAGTGTGCAGTAAAGCAGATTCGGGGCTGACAGTGCCCCAGGAACAACATAACCCACTGCTGAAGGTGGAATTGCACAGCCATGCGAGGAATCGGGCTCCCTCCTCCTTAGTTTCAGGGTGTGTCATCTGAGAACCTCCTCTGCCAAGTCTCTGCAGCTTGGCAGCTCCTGCATTGAGCATCTGCCCCCTGGTGGTCAGTGTGTATCATAGCGACTGGTCAGATGGTAGGCGAGACACCTTTTATATATATAGATGAGAAAACTAAGATTTGGAGTGACTTGTTGAAAATGTTATTGCTAGGAAGGATTTGAATCTTGGATTTCAAATAATAATATTTCACACTTAATGAGAGCCTGCTATATATTTGCCAGTTCTACTTAGGCTCTTTATATGATCTATCTCATTTTATCCTCACAGCATCCTTGGAAGGCACATATTACTGCTTCACTGATGAATTTGAAGGCTTAGAGAAGTAAGTGACTTGTTGCAAGTCACACATAGAAGCTAGGACTGGCATTTTAAGCCAGATATTCCTGTTTCCAGAATTCATGTTTTGTGGCAAAAGGTTTGTTAAAAATCCAGGCCCTGCTAAATTCATAGTCTGTATTCTAGTCCATCAGGCCTGATGGAAACAAGGGTCAAGAACTAGCAATAACCTGTCTTTTGGCAAGTCAGTTAGCCTCTTAGGATTAGTTTCTTAATTTGTAAAATGGGTGCAATAAGAAATAGCTGTCAGCCCTAGCTGGTTTGGCTCAGTGGATAGAGCATCGGCCTGTGGACTGAAGGGTCCCAGGTTCGATTCCAGTCAAGGGCACATGCCTGGGTTGTGGGCTCGATCCCCAGTGTGGGGTGTGCAGGAGGCAGCCGGTCAATGATTTTCTCTCGTCATTGATGTTTCTGTCTTTCTCTCCCTCTCCCTTCCTTTCTGAAATCAATAAAAATATATTAAAAAAAAAGAAGTAGCTGTTAGCATTGGGAGGTTTCAATATGCTTCTACACACAGCATGTTTGATGTGCTTATGTACACAGTAGGTTCTCCAGTAAATGATAGCGTCTCTGTCTGCCATCTTTCCACAACCATTCTGCTTCTTCCACTCTAACTTCCTGTCTCTCCTCAGCAGAACTTCCTTCCTTTTCCCCTCTCCCTCCCTCTTTTCTTCCCTCCCTCTCTCCCTCCTTCCGTTTCTCCCTTCTTCTTTTCTCCCTCCCTCCCTCCCTTCCATCCTTCCTCCTCTTATTTATTTATGGCATTAGGATAGAGGGCCAGGGATCTTCTCTGTTTTGAGCTTGACAAAGCCAATCCAAGGTTAGGGTAAAGAAAGAAGAAAATGCCCAGCATCAGGTATTCCTGTAATATCCAGGCTCTACCCATAACATCTTGCTTACATTATTGAATGAAGTTCATGTCTGGGAGGTATTTCAGCTACTTGCTGCACGTGATGACAAGGGGCAGGCCTTGGTAGTGATTCAGAGACTAAGGATTGCATTGGATGGAGGACAGAAGTTGAGGGCCAAACCCTGGGCATCATAACCTAAACGGGGTCCGTACATTCAGCAGACGGGGTTTGGAATTAGTTTGGAGGGGAGGGGAGAGGCATGAGCAAACAAGAGCGGGGAGGTCATCTCAAGCATGATGTTTGCTGGTGGCTAGAGGTTGGTAAGGAAAGAAAAGAGGAAGCAGAGCCTGTTGCAATCGGGGTGGGTTTGTTTCTGCATAATTAATTTCCCCTTTTTGTTCCCCACCTCACTCCTCTTCCCCACACTCCATAGTAACTACGACCAGCTGATTTGAGAAGCAACTTAAATTGGTTTCATAGAACTGTATGTCAGAAGATTGACAAGGCCTGTATGAAATGATAGCGAATGTCTGGCTCATAGAAACAGTTAGAGAAGTGTATTTCTTTTAGCTGGTAGGTTGTCGATATCTATGAAGTAAGGTTCGTGGACAAAACTTAAGTATAGAAATAACTTACCAGCATCTCTTCTTAAATGATCAAATACGAACATTTTCACACACAGCTAGTAGTGTATAAATAAAACAACTTTTCTGGAGAGCATTAAGTAATATGTGTCAAAGTTCTTTAATGTACATGCACTTTGACTCCCTAATTTCATGTTTAAATTTTTTCCTAAGGAAATATTCAAAGGTAAAAGCCAAATATTTTTTATACTAGCAAAAAAATGGGAACAACCTAAATGTCCCACAGTGGAGAATTGCCTAAATAACTCATGATATAGTCCATGTGGGTAATAATTATATGGCTTTTAAAATGATACATCTTTTCCAAATAGTAATAAGAGAAAGTTTCTGACAGATGGGCCATACAGGGTATCCCCAAAAATGTATATGCATTTTAATAGTTGATAGCTCAATTTTGAAAATGAAGTGTATTTTAATAAGCACTACCTTTATAATTATTCAAAGTATGTGTATACATTTTTGGGGATACCCTATATTTTAGGCATATTTTTTAAATGAGAAAACATGTATTAGATAATAATTGATCAAAAACATTGTGTAAAGTGACACCAACACTGATAGTAAATGGATAAAACATAAATTTTGAACCCAGTTAGCATGGCTCAGTGGTTGAATGTTGACCTATGAACCAGGAGGTCAAGATTCAGTTCCCCGTTAGTGCACATGCCCAGTTTGTAGGCTCGATCCCCAGGTTGAGGGGGGGAGGGACGGTGGTACATGCAAGAGGCAGCTGATCAATGTTTCTCTCTCATCATTGATGTTTCTCTCTCTCTCTTTCTCTCTGAAATAAAAAAAAAAGATATAAAAAAACATACATTTTGATAATGTATGGATAAAACGGTAGAAGTACACCAAATATTTTATAGTGAAGTTATAGAGAAAGTTTCTGACTGGTGGGCTATTTAAGTCATGATACTTCTTACATATATGTATATTGACATATTTATACATTTACATTTTAATCATTTATTTTTACTAGTAGTTTCTTTTAAGTAGGCTGGTTTTTGTGAAAAATATTAGTATTTGTTTTTTGAATGCTGTGTACCTTTATCTTTTTAGTCCTCGGATGTTGCTTTTTAAATGCAATCTTGCAGATACCAAGTAGTTGGTTAGTTGAGATGAAGGAACATGTAGCTCGTGACCGTCTTTCCTTCGCATCAACACCAGCTTTCATCATACAATTTCCTTTCATCACTTTGGTCAAGAGGAGGGGCAGACAATTTTGGGTTGGAGTATTATTCAGAGATGATTCACTGCTGCCTTCCATCTTACAGCCCCTCATGCACTCGAGGATCCAGGGTTGGAAACTCTAACATCTTCTACCTCATTTTTGGGTCAGCTTTCTCCACCTGCATCCCTACATCCACAGACACAGGTAACATTTACTGCTAATGCCTCAGTGCTTAACCCGAGTACCCTATTAGTGCTCCTTATAAAGAAAACAATCTAATAAACTAGGATTTTAGGAATATGTTATTTTATCAATTACAGATGACTAGGCATGAGTATGGGATTGATTAGGAAAGCAATCTCGATTGCGTTAAAACTACATCATCTCTGAAGGGAATGTGAAAACTAGCTCAGCGTTCACATTTAATGTGGACTGAATGATTTGCATGGTATCTATTCCATCTTGAAGGATTCTGAAATAGAAAATACCCCCTTTCCTTAGGAAATTGGAGAAAATGTGAATAGTGAAGTCTAGGAAATTTTGTAAATTAAAATGTAAAAGAACAGAGCTACATATGCAATTTGTTTTTCATACTATCTGTTTCTTGTATATCATCTTTTCACATGGATTACTACAAGGAGCAAGGTACATTTAAAATATTTATTATTTAACAGTTCCTTTTTAATATTGATATTCATTAATAAATTAAATTCTTTATAGATATTACCTATTGACTGCCTTTAAAATTTTTTATTTTAACATAGACCTCTCAGGCAGTATCATACACAGGAAGATTATTTCTAGAATTTTAATGTACATGCAGTCATTTGGGATTAAAAATGCAGGTGTTTGGCTCCAACCTGAGATTTTTATTCAGCATATCTTGCATGGGGCGCTGGAATCTGAAATGTTAACCAATCTGCAAGGTTAACTCTCAAATAATTCTTGGGATACACTTTGGGAAACACTTCGATCGAGTTACATTATAATTGAATAGAACAAGTGAACTTTTTAACAATTTATATGCAGAGTTGAACAGTAAATAATGGTTTTTAAAGTCAAGATATTTATATTTTTAGAATTTAAAAAATGTAGAATTTTGGTGTTTTAAATTGATAATTTTAAAGGTGTTTCAGTCATTTGGGATGGTACCAATTGTATGTATATGTTGAACATTTTGAGCAAGACTGGGTAGGTGAATAGGACCCAGTCTATTCAATCTATTGATAAATATTATTTTTTTTCATATTTTCTAATAATCATGGGTGTAATATTATATAAATTCCTTATATAAATCAGTCTCAGCTTATGTGCTTTAGACATTCCAATTAGTTAATAAATACACATTCATATCACAGGCAGACATACACACATACCTCTCATTTCTGGCATGTCCTATAGACTAACATTTTACATTTTCTTTAGACAGAAATCATCCTGATGCAAGGTTTTAATGCAAAACATTTTTCTCTTTGTACTCTAGAGATGAGCGATCAGGAAGTAATTTATTTAACCCCTGCATTTCTTCAGGGTCCTTCAGAGCCACAAAATACATTAAGGCCTGGTGGTACTCAAAGGCCTGGGAAAACTGATGGCAAAGGTATGTTTTAAGCATCTGGATTCACCCGTTCTTATGGCTTGTCAAATGCTTGAAGCTTGAAAAAATGTTTTTATCTGTACTTCAGGTTCTCAGATGGTAATAAAAAACCATAAGGTTTGTAGCAGTAGAAGAGAGCTAATAGAATATTTTCATTCAAATTTGATCAAGGACTTTTTGAGGCCTTTAATCCCTGGCTCGATGCCTGTTTGTTGGAGTGTTGTCCCGTACACCAAAAGGTTTTGGGCTCGATTTCCAGTGGACCGTGTATGGGAGACAACCGATAAACGTTTCTCTCTCCTCTCTTTTTTATTTATAATAAAAATATATCCTCGGTGGGGATAAAAAAAAAAGTAGAATCTCAAGAAAACATTGCATTTCCTAGACAAATAAAAGTCTAAGAGACATTTAAGAGATGAAAAATATGATTTTATTCAGACAAAAGATATTTTAAGTGCTTTAAATATTTACCAAACCTTGATGGCAGTGAAGCTGCAAATATATTAAAATCAAAAGGCGCATTCTAATTTTTCTATTCTCTCTCTCTCTCAAATATTGTCACAATTAAACTTTAAATTGAGAATAACTTTTACTATTTTAATATAGTGATGGTAAGAGATACAGCTTTCAGATATTGAGGACACAGTAGGAGGCTAAATATAGCATTGTCTAGTGAAAAATAAAGTTGATGAGAAAGAAAGGAAAGTTGATTTCTAGAAGTATCTTTAAGAATGGATCCCAATCACATTTGCAGCTTCAGTATATCCACTATTGGCTACCAATTTCTCAAGAATATGGAC
Organism: Eptesicus fuscus; assembly: GCF_027574615.1. Classification (NCBI taxonomy): domain Eukaryota; kingdom Metazoa; phylum Chordata; class Mammalia; order Chiroptera; family Vespertilionidae; genus Eptesicus; species Eptesicus fuscus. The sequence continues at coordinate 84,908,612 of NC_072479.1, forward strand.
TGCGCCCGGCCGGTGTGACTCAGTGGTTAAGCACTGGCCCCTGAACCAGGAGGACATGGTTCAATTCCCGGTCTGGGCACATGCCTGGGGTGCGGCTCTACCCCTAGTAGGGGGCTTGCCAATTGATGTTTCTTTCTTATTCCTGTTTCTATTTCTCCCTCCCCCTCCTTCTCTCTAAAGTAATAAATATATACTAATAAAAGCCTAATATGCTAATTAGACCGGACAAACTTCTGGAATCCTTCCTTCTGGACCAAGCCTCTGCAGGCGGGAGCCTCGGCAGAGGCGGCTGCAGCAACGGCGAGGGCCAAGGTCTTTGCACAAATTTCTTGCATAGGGGCCTCTAGTATATATATATATATATATATATATATATATATATATATGTATATATATATACATATATATATATGTATGTATGTATACACACACATATTTAAAAAAAGAATATTGACTGCTTTCCTTTCTTCTTCATGATTAGTTATGATTACCGCAAGGAGTACACACACTAGTGTGGATTCTCATAAATGTGAGAATGTGTCTACTGTCACCTGAACTTTCTAAAAATATATATTTTATTGATTTTTTACAGAGAGGAAGGGAGAAGGAGAAGGAGAGGGATAGAGAGTTAGAAACATCGGTGAGAGAGAAACATCAATCAGTTGTCTCCTGCACACTACCTACTTGGGATGTGCCCACAACCAAGGTACGTGCCCTTGACTGGAATTGAACCTGGGACCCTTCAGTCCACAGGCCAACGCTCTATCCATTGAGCCAAACCAGCTAGGGCTGCCACCTGTATTTTTGAAATCCTGTAGAACTGTTTTTGTGTGTAGGATTTCTGCCATGGGTGTAAGCCAGTCAGAAATCTGAAACTTTAAAACTGTAACTACTAGATTCCAGATTTAGATCAATTTGTACGATATAATTTTGTAAAACTTTTAAAAAACATTTGTCCCTTTGTTGCAAATGGTGTCCCAGTAAAGGTTAGTAGTGGGCCAAGCTCTACTTTTGGTGATATTTTTAAATTAAAACATTTTTTATTTAATGGTCTTAAATGTATGATATATCCTGGACTATGCAAGTGGATTATGACTTATCTTAAATTACATGTAGATTAAATTATATTTTACCACACATGAAATATATATATATATATATATATATATATATATATATATATATATATAATCAGCCTTCTATCCTGCTGATTATATTTTCTTCTTTCTTTAAAGAGTTTTCAGTACCCTGGCGTCTCATTGCAGTGGCTCTTGGGATCCTCTGTTTACTTCTAATCATGACAATCATAGTGTTGGGAACAATGTGTAAGTAACTAAATACATCCTTCGAGTCTGAGTAATAGCACTAATCACCAATTTTGCAGTTATTAACAATCAATTGTTCCCTGGATATCATAAAGGAATGTTTCAGATGGCTTTTTCTTGGTGATTTTTTTCCTAGACACATCAGAGTATTATTTTCATTTCACTTACCTATTTCAATGACTCTGCAGCCTCATTCTTTATCATACAGGTAATATTCCTTTTGATACAGGACTTAGTAATATTCTGCGTTCCGAGTTTTGATCAGTGTGAATCTCAGATAAACATTCTTTAAGAAACAACTGTTTGAAATAAATTATGACTTTCTTTTATTGTTCTATGATCTCACTTATATGTGGACTGTGATGAACAAACTAAACTGATGAACAAAATAGAAACAGAGGCATGGATACATGGAATAGACTAACAGCTGTCAGAGGGGGAGGGAGGATTAGGGTGGTGGATGAAAGAAGGTGAAGAGGTTAGCCAAAGAACATATATGCATAACCCATAGACACAGACAACAGTGTGGCGATAGCCAGAGGGAAGGGGGTGGTGGCTGGGTGGAGGTGGGCAAAGAGGTGGGGGGAGGGAGGTAAGGGGACATTTATAATAGTGTCAACAATAAAAATAAAGCTAAAAGGAATGCAATGAAGAAATGATTTAGTAAAAATTTAGAGTGATTCTGTACATAGATGTTGGAATCTTGAGTCCATCAACTTTTATTTTTTATTTGAATTTCTTGATATCTTTATAGAGAAAATCAGTAATATATTGCACTCAGATAAAGTGACATATTGGGATCTTTCTCCTTTTTTTCCTATATTTATCCTATTTAATAATAATGGTGCTATTTCTTCATGTGTCTTAGTGCAGATTTTCATACTCAGAAGATGTGTTGCTAAAAGTTGGCTAACTGATTTTTACTTTGGTACCTATTTTTAAATAATGTGCTAACTATCAAAATGAAACTAAACTGAATGGTAAGGTGTTGCTATCATAATTTTATTCAGATCTCTTATTTTATTTATTCTAGACTTAAATTGCTAACAGTGAGAAGTTTGATCTTTTCACTTGTATCATCAACTTACTGAGGTGTTACTTTCTAAATGTCAAATTGCTAATTAGAGTAATGAAATGGGTTGATTGTCGAAGTGAGATTTTTTTCTCTATACTTTCAGCATTTAATCATTCTGAGTATAGTTTTGCGTTTTATCCTCTCTATGAATCTTAGTTTTTCAGTATAATCAAGAAAAACATCAACAAGATGAAATTCTACAAAACCTCAAACAGAAGTACCACATTTTGCAAAATGACAACTACTTAACAAAGCAACTTTTGGCAAATAAGACTCTAGAGTCTGACATTCTCAAAAATAAAGCAGTTCAGTGGGGAAAGAATCCGGTCTCACCATTAATAGAAGAGAAGATATGTCATAGAAAAAAGAAAATCTCTTCAAAATCTTTGCAAAATACAGGTATGAAGGAACTCTTTAGTGAGAGACTGCATGAATTTTCATCATTTCTTCAGAAGCTTCAAAGTTAATAACAGGCTTGTGATATATTCTAGTTATCTAGGTCTCCTGGGGAAATTTAATTTATGCCTCTTAGAAATAATATGGGTATTTGAGATTGCTTATTTTGAATTTGGGTTTGAGACCCCAGGAGCCATGTTTAGATTAGCAGCCTTCTGTATTCCCCAAAAGTTAATGGCAGTTCACCTACTGTTTCCAGAAGGTGAAATAATATGTTAGCTCCCCTGAAAATTCAGATTATTTTGGATGTGTAGGCAAATTAGTCACTTCTACTTTATTGCTGAAGTAGATGCTATCAATAAAAATAGACATAGGCTTCAATGGGCATAAAGCCTTTTATTTGGATGCTGTTGTAAAGATAATTGTAAGTGTGTGTGTGCGCGCGCACATATGTGTGTTGGCCTGTCTTGTTTTTCCAATCTGCCTTGACTTCAGATTTTTGGTCGACTGTGATCAATATGTATTCCTTACAATACATCTGCAAGATTTGTCATAGTGTTGATATTTGTGCAACTCTGTGTGGCAATACCTATAAAAAATTACAGGAGATGAACATATTAATTTCATACAATAAATTCTCTTATCATGCATAGCAATGGAGTGAATTGACCTGGTTATCAGCAATTAATACATATTTGTTTAGGATTTAGAGTTTACAAAGAGTTTTTGCATATTTAATCTCATTTAGGCATGGTAATCAGTGGAAATTACCATCTCCATTATTAAAGCATTAATAATATTTTTAAAACTTGGTGTATTGCAAACTATATGAGATAAAAAAAAATTCCAAATAATGTTTATTCAGAAGACATTCCAGAAATTTCTTTGAATTTTATTATTCTTTAAGCAGCATATTGAGGTATTACTAATATTTTAAAAACTGTATTTATTTAATGTATACAATTTGATGACTTTGGATATATACATACACTTGTAAAATGATCCACAATTAGGGTAATATCTCCCAATTGTTCCTCATGTCCCTTTTTTATTTTTGTGGTAAGAACACTTGACATACAATCTCTCCTTTTACCAAGTTTTTATTTTATTTTTTTTTAAATCCTCACTTGAGGATATTTTTCCATTGATTTTTAGGGCGAGTGGCCGAGAGAGGGAAAGACAGAGAAAAACATCGATGTGAGAAAAACACATCAATTGGTTGCCTCCTGCATGAGCCCTGACCAGGGCCCAGTCTGGGGAGGAACCTGTAAGTAAGGTATGTGCTCTTGACCAGACCAAACCTGGGGCCCTTTGGTCCTCAGGCTGACACTCTATCCACTGAGCCAAACTGGCTGGGGCTTCCTACCAAGTTTTTAAGTACACAATGCAATATTGTTAACTATAGGCACTATGTTGTATAGCAGATGTCTAGAATTTATTCATCTTGCATAACTGAAGCTTTATACCCATTGAGCAACTACCCATTTCTCCCTCCTACTTGCCCCTGGTAAGCACCATGCTACTTTCTGTTTCTCTGAGTTTGACTGTTGAAAATACCTCATGTAACGACATTCATGTAGTGTTTGTCCTATGTCTGGCTTATTTCATTTAGCATAATATCCTCAAGGTTCATCCATGTTGCTGCATATGGCAGGATTTCCTTCTATTTAAGGCTGAATTGTACTTCAAGTATGTATAGCCCACATTTTTAAATCCATTCATCTGTTGATGGACATTTGGGATGTCTCCACATCTTTGGCTATTGTGAATAATGCTACATTGAACATGGGTGTGCCAATGTCTCTTGGCATTCCAGAAGTTTGATGAACCTCAAGCTATCATTATTGGTAGCTATTAAGATTTTATCTAGTTTAGAAGGCTGATAGATATATTGCTATGCTTAACAGAATGCCAGATAACAAGAAGTTTAATGTTTTACCTTATATGTTGTAGGCGAACTCAATGAAGAACTCTGGTCCTGTTGTGGAGTAAACTGTTATATTTTTACCACTGAAAATAAAAACTGGAAAGAATGTAAAGAGACTTGCCAAAATAAAGGATTATCTCTTTTGAAGATAGACGATGAAGATGAACTGGTATCATGGATGATTATATTCACTTTTATTCTCTTGGACTTTGTCTCCCACTCTCACACCCAAGATATTGAGGACAGGGGGAGGGGTCCCAAAAAAGGAAACTTCAGCTATTCTTTGTGTTGTGTCTGTTGAGTGAGCAAAAATAGTACAGTTAAGAGTCTCTCAGGAGACTCTGCCTACTAACAGGAACACGATCTTGTTATTTACTCAGCACTCAATACTTATTATCCATCATGATCATTTTTATGTCCAAAGTGGAAACCTCTTCGAGGATGCATTTTGGGTCTTTGCAATCATCTTTCTTTCAAGAAAAACACTCACAGAGAAATATGTCTCACTTTGGATGAAGTACTTAATCTTACAGGCTGGAACCAGCAGTTATTTCTCCCAATAAAGTGACAACTGAAATCCTGGAATAAGCCCTGACTGGTTTGGCTCAGTGGATAGAGTGTTGGCCTGTAGACTGAAAGGTCCCAGGTTCGATTCCGGTCAAGGGCATATATCTTGGTTGCGGGCACATTCCCAGTAGGAGGTGTGCAGGAGGCAGCTGATCAATGTTTCTAGCTCTCTATCCCTCTCCCTTCCTCTCTGTAAAAAAGCAATAAAAAGTATATTAAAAAAAATCCTGGAATAACATGGTGGAGTAGTTACTACCAGGAATCCAGGAGGCAGACTGCCTGTGGTCATTTCCAGCTCTGGCACTTACTAGTTCGGTAACCTTGGTAAATGACTTAACCTCTCTTAGTTTCAGTTTCCCCACCTGTTAAAATGGAGATAATGATGAGAAACATAAAACTGATAACAGTTTTACAGTTTTAGCCTCATGTGATTTTCCTTGCATCTGCAGGCAACATTTACTTGATCAATAGTCTTAAAAAAGTTTTTTTTTTAATTGATTTCAGAGAGGAAGGGAGAAGGAGCGAGAATTAGAAACATCAATGATGACAGAAAAATCATTGATTAGCTGCCTCTTGCATACCCTACACTGGGGATTGAGCACGCAACCCTGGCATGTGTCATGACCAGGAATCAAACTGTGACCTCCTGGTTCACACAATTTATAGACAAATCCAACAGATGTTTTAAATCATAATGCAGAAGATTTTATGTTGACATAAAATATTTTCTGTATTTGATGCATTTAAACAGTTAAATTTAAACCTATATTTACAAAACACATTTAGTCATTTAATTAGACATTATGTAATATGTCACTTTGATTTTACATTTTTGAACTAGTAAATATTTCTAAATTCTTCCCCATTTTCCTCTACCCCTTCCAACTACTAAACTATAGCAAAGTTTTCTTTTATGAGGCTGACGGCTGTAATGTACACGTCCCCACATATGCTTATTTTACTCCTAGGGGCCTGGTGTGCAAAATTCATTCATGGGCCCGGGGAGGATGGCCTGCATCCGCTTGCAATACAGGACCTCTGGCTCCTAACCGCTCACCTGCCTGCCTTCCTGATCACCCCTAACACTCTGCCTGCCTGTCTCATAGCCCCTAACCACTCTGTCTGCATGCCTGATTGCCCCTAACCACCTCTGTCTGCCTAATTGCCCCTAACTGTCTCTGCCTTGGCCCCCCACCACTGTGGCTTGGTTTGGGAAGACATCCAGAATGACGTCTGGAAGGTCGTTCAGCTGTCCAGTCTAATTAGCATATTACGCTTTTATTTTATTTATTAATTTTTAATTTCTTTATTGATTAAGGTATTACATATGTGTCCTTATTCCCCCATTAACCCTCAAACCCCCCATTCATGCCCTTACTCCTCTGTTGTCTGTGTCCATTGGTTAGACTTATATGCATGCATATAAGTCCTTTGGTTGATCGCTTCCCCTTCCCCCACTGTCCCTTACCTTCTTTGAGGTTTGATGTTCTGATCGATGTTTCTCTGTCTCTGGATCTGTTTTTGTTCATCAGTTTATGTTGTTCATTATATTCCATAAATGAGTGAGATCATGTGATATTTATCTTTCTCTGCCTGGCTTATTTCACTTAGCATAATGCTCTCCATCTTCATCCATTTTGTTGCAAATGGTAAGAACTCCTTCTTTTTTACCGCAGGACAGTATTCCATTGTGTAGATGTACCATAGTTTTCTAATCCACTCATCTGCTGATGGGCACTTAGGCTGTTTCCAAATCTTAGCTATGGTGAATTGTGCTGCTATGAACATAGAGGTGCATATATCCTTTCTGATTGGTGTTTCTAGTTTCTTGGGATATATTCCTAGAAGTGGGATGACTGGGTCAAATGGGAGTTCCATTTTTAGTTTTTTGAGGAAACTCCATATTGTTCTCCACAGTGGCTGCACCAGTCTGCATTCCCACCACAGTGCACGAGGGTTCCTTTTTCTCCAAATCCTCGCCAGCACTTGTCATTTGTTGATTTGTTGATGATAGCCATTCTGGCAGGTGTGAGATGGTACCGCATTGTTCTTTTGATTTGCATCTCTTGGATAATTAGTGACTTTGAGCATGTTTTCATATGTCTCTTGGCCTTCCTTCTGTCTTCTTTTGAAAAGTATCTATTTAGGTCAGTTGCCCATTTTTTGATTGGGCTGTTTATCTTCCTTTTGTTAAGTTGTTTGAGTGTACTTTTATTATTATAGATATTTGTTTTGAAGATTCCTTCTTTCACTAAAAAATATGCTATAATTATTTTCTTATATCCTTTAATATCTTTATGGAGCATGCGTTTGAATCAGTATCAAATTATTTTATGTCTCCTATTGTTAAATATTTAGATTTTAATTTCTTCCCATGTTTTAAATAATCTATGACACTCACAGCCATTTCTTTAAAAATATATTTTTATTGATTTCAGAGAGGAAGGGAGAGGGAGAGAGAGATTGAAACATCAATAATGAGAGAGAATCATTGATCGGCTGTCTCCTGCATGTCCCCCACTGGGGATTGAGCCTGCAACCCGGGCATGTGCCCTTGACCAGAATCGAACCCAGGACCCTTCAGTTCCCAGGCTGATGCTCTATCCACTGAGCCAAACTAGCCAGGGCTCTTGCAGCCATTTTTGATACAAATAATGTACTAGGAGAAAATTGTGTTGGAAAATGAAAATACAAGGAATGAGGGTAGAAAGAGCTTTCTCGAAAGGAGGTATATAGGATGTTGTGGGAAGCAGCAGAGAACTGGCCACCAACTCAGCCGGCTGCTTTACCTGTCGTCTCCATTCATCTCACTGATGGAAATTTAGTCACATATGTTGTGATTCCTTTACAGTCCTTCCTTCAATCTCAGACTTACAAAAGTAACCACTGGATTGGAATGTCATTTAATCAACAGAAAAGTAAATGGGAGTGGATTGACAAAGGCACACCTGGAATGTAAGTCTCTGAAATGCATCCAAACTATAACATCAGTGTTGGGGTAGGAAGTATTGTTTCTAAAAAGTATCTTCTCTCATTTCACACAGAAAAAGTGTGCGCAGGCCACAAGAACCTTCTGCCCGTTACTCACATTTAACATATCTTATGTGTTCTGCCCATGCCTCACAAGCTGTTTAGTGTCATTTATCTTATGTGTTTCTTTCCCTTTTTTTCCTGCGGCAGATTTGAATATTTTAAAATAACCCTGCAAAAGCAAATTACATGAGGAATGGTTTATGATTTTGGATTCTTAAGCGGGCTTGTTCTTTTGGTCTTCTGCTTAAATCTAAGGTTTAAGATAATTCTAGGCTATTTATTCTGAAGACTAGCAGCCCGTTTGCACGAAGGTTCGTGCAATAGACCTTCATTCACCTGGCTGCCTGCACCAGTTTTCTGCCGGCACCGGGGACCCAGGCCTTGGCTGTAGCCACCACCTTCTGCCTTCTTTCAGGGTCGGGGCTTGGCCCCGGGTGGCGGCCTTGGGCTCAGCTGCACCCTAGCCACCCTGCTACGGATCGCAGGAGCCGACCCCCGGTGGTTGCCTGCGATCCATGCAGGCTCCCCGCTGGGCTCGGCTGCACCCCAGCGTCCCTGGGATGGTTTCCTGGTGGGCGTGGCTGGTGGGTGTAGCGAAGGTACGGTCAATTTGCATATTACTTTATTATTAGGTAGGAATTATTAGGTAGGATATATCCCTTTGGCATCTCATCCCTATGTAGCTTGTCCTTTGTTTAGGGCGGTGGGTGGAATTCCTTATTCGGCATACTCACCTTTTGCGTTCCCCTCCTTTACTTAATAACTCTTAGCCTGAGTGTGAATTTGCTTCTTGCCTGCCAGTTCATACATTTATTCAAGAAGATTTCAATTATTTTTAATCAGCATCTTTTATTTATTTTTTAATAGAAAGATTTCTGGCACCTAGTCCACCACTTTTCTTAAGAAGTCCTGCTTTTACACATTTCTGAATGGATTGTCATGTTTTAGCTAATGATTAGCTATGGGACTGGAAAGGAAAAGTAAACAAAGCAAATAAAAAGATTGATTAAACCTCATTTCTGACTATATTATAATTCTACTTTTTTCTCTATAGAGTATATACACATGAGACCTGATTATCTGTATCATAGAAATTCTTCTCTTTTTAATCTCTCACTTTTGCTGAAAAAATTACTGTAACAAAACATGTTTGCTACATTATAATCCCATAGCAGTATTGCAAGGTAATTTTGCCTTCTGACTAAAACTTTCCAGAGTGGAATAAAAGGGGAGACTGTGGGTGTAATCAAGAGGCTGAGGGAGATTCTATTTGATGGATTAAGAGCCAAAGACAATGCTCCAGTGATGACTAACATTTGTGTAATCCTGGTCTGTAGGCAACTGACTTAAAAATTACGATTTATGTTATTGTAAGCTTCAGAAGTAAAAGTTGACTACACATGTTTTTTGTTTTACAGTAATATTTCAATAACAAGTTTCAGGAGAGGAGAATGTGTATTTTTAGCCTCAACGAGAATAGCAAGTATTGATTGTTCTAAAACCTACAATTGTATCTGTGAGAAGAACATTGTCTCCCTCCTTAATGAATATACTCAAAGGAAAAGGTAAAATGGAATTTTGCCATTTTTAGTGTGTTTCCTGTAATGATCTGTGATTAGTTAACAAAGTAATGTTTTTGACTGCAGGACTTAGTCCACTGCAGAAACAGAGATGCTGTAAGAGAAGAAAATGCTCTTTTGGACAATAATTTGAGAGATCAGACGTCATTGGTCTTCGTGGAGAAGCGGGGAAGATTTTGCTTTTGGAGAGTAGTTATCCTTCTCTTTAATGGACCTGTGGAAATCTCTGTTTCTCTTTCCTGGAACTACACACAGAAACAATTAGAAAACTCTTAAGTACCTGGGTCTTTTCCTTATTTGTAGGATAAGTCATTGCAATAACCTCTGATTTTGAGAGATAACACAATTAAGAACTAAAAAATAGTTATCTTCCCCCCCCATCTGGATGCTTACCTCTCATCTTTAAAAATATATTTTGCTATAATTTCAAACTTACTGAGTAGTTAAAACAATAGTATAAGAAACTCTCATCTAACCTGTACTCATAGTTACCATTTGTTTATATTTTACTATCTGCACTTTATTACATGTTCTCTCTCTCTCTCTCTCTCTCTCTCTCTCTCTCTCTCTCTCTCTCCTCCCTTCTCTCCCCTTGCTGATCCACTTGATAATATATTAGTAACATTATGTCTCTTTGTCTAAATATTTTACAAAAATAGGAACTTAGTGTTGTATAACCATAGCACAATCATCAAAATCAGGAAATTTAGCATTGATATAGTACTATGCTTTTGTCTACAGTCCATATTTAAATTTTGTCAACTGTTTCAACAATGCTATTTATAGATGTGTTTCCCTCATATTCAGAATCATGCAATGTATTTAGTCCTGATGTCTCCTTAGTCTCCTTTAATCTGGGACAGTTCTAAATGCTTCCATGGACTTTCTTGACCTTCACATTAAAAAAAATAATTATCAACCTTATTGAGTTAAACTTTGCATGCAATAAAATGCATCCATTTAAATCACAAGGTCAGTGGTTTTTTGAGAAATGTATACACCTGTTAAATACCATCAAAGCAAGATATATAACATTTCACCATCTCCAAAAGTTCATTTTTGCCCCTTTCCACCCACCTGGACCCAGGCAAGCAGTGATATGCTTTCTGTCACTATAAATTAGTTTGCCTATTCTAGAATTTTATACTTCATGTACTCATTTTTGTCTGAATTTTCTCAGCATCTTTTTGAACTTAGTTTTTCTCATGTCAGTAGGTTATTCTTTTTGTTACTGTGTAGTATTCCATTATACAGATATACCACAATTTGTCCACTCACCTATGAGCATTGGATGTGTTTCTCATTTTTTATTATTATTAATAAACCAGCCATGAACATTTATGTGCAAGTAACTGTGTGGACATGCATTTTCATTTCTTTTTATTAAATACCCAGGAGTTGGTTGCTGAGTCCTATGGCAAGCGCATGTTTAATTTTATAAGAATCATCTAGATTGATTTCCAATGTGGTTGCATCATTTTACCTTTGCAGTAGCAACATATGAGAGTTCAATTGTCTCCATGTATTTGCCAAAGCTTGTTATTGTCAGGCTTTTAAATTTCAGCCATAACAATGGGTACGTAGTCATATCTTATTGTGGTTTTTCACTTGTATTTCCCTGAAAAAATAATGACATTAAGCATTTTTTCATTTGTTTATTGCTATTTACATATCTTTGAATATGAAGTATCTATTCAATATTTTGTTACATTTCTTTTTAAAATTGGTTTTCTGTCTTCTTATTGTAGAATTATGAGAGTTCTTTATAGAATTTGGATACAAATTCTTTGTTAAATATATGTATTACAAATACTTTCTCTCAGTCTTTGTGTTGCATTTTCATTTTCGTAATAGTGTCTTTCAAGAGGTGAAGTTTAAAAAAATTTTTTAAATATATTTTATCGATTTTTCACAGAGAGGAAGGGAGAGGGATAGAGAGTTAGAAACATCAATGAGAGAGAGACATCGATCAGCTGCCTCCTGCACACCTCCTACTGGGGCAGCACAGCTACTGGGGATGTGCCCGCAACCAAGGTACAAGCCCTTGACCGGAATCGAACCTGGGACCTTTCAGTCCACAGGCTGACGCTCCATCAACTGAGCCAAACTAGTTTCGGCTGAAGTTTTAAATTTTTTGATGAAGCTTAACATATCATTTTTCTTTTATTGTCCTTAGAAATCTTTGCCTATATCAAAATCACAGTGATTTTTGTCTTATGTTAGCTTTCAGAAGTTTTATAGCTTTAGCTTATACACTTAGATTGTACACATTTCAAATTAATTTTTGTGTGTAAGAAAAGTTATTCTATAACTAGAGGCCCGGTGCATGAAATTTTTGCACGGGGGTGGGGGTGTTCCTCAGCCCAGCCTGCACCCTCTCCAATCTGGGACCCCTTGAGGAATGTCCGACTGCCTGTTTAGGCCCGATCCCAGTGGGATATCCCTCTCACAATCTGCTGGCTCCCAACTGCTTGCCTGTCTGCCTTGCTTCCTGATTGCACCTAACTGCTTCTGCCTGCCAGCTTGATCACCTCCTAACCACTCCCCTGCCAGCCTGATTGATGCCTAATTGCTCCCCTGCCAGCCTGTTTGCCCTAACTGCCCTCTCCTGCAGGCCTGGATACCCCTAACTGCCCTGCCCTGCTGGCCTGATCACCCACAACTGCCCTCCCTTGGAGGCCTGGTCCCTCCCAACTGCCCTCCCCTGCTGGCCATCTTGTGGTGGCCATCTTGTGTCCACATGGGGGCAGGATCTTTGACCACATGGGGGCAGCCATCTTGTGTCTTGGAGTGATGATCAATCTTCATATTAGTCTTTTATTAGATATGATAGAGGCCTGGTGCATGGGTGGGGGCCAGCTGGTTTGCCCTGAAGGGTGTCCTGGATCAGGGTGGGGGTTCCCTTGGGGCATGGGGCTGCCTGAGCGAGGGGTCTGTGGTGGTTTGCAGGCCAGCCACGCCTCCCAGCGACCCAAGCGGAGGCCCTGGTATCTGGGATTTATTTATCTTCTAGAATTGAAACTTTGTAGCCTGGAGAGGAGCCAAGCCTCCTGCTCGCTCCATGGCAGCAGCCATTTCTGTTGGGATTTATTTATCTTCTATAATTGAAACTTTGTAGCCTTAAGCAGATGCCTAGGCCGGCCAGGGTGTGCGGAAAGTTTGGCTTCCTCCATCGCTTGGGAAACCCAAGCCTCCCTCCTGCTCGCTCCATGGCTGCAGCCATCTTGGTTGGGGTTAATTTTCATACGTGCTCCTGATTGGTTTGTGGGCATGGCAAAATGATGGTTAATTTGCATATTTAGGATGCAATAGGATGATATCCAGTTGATTTTGTACTACTGTTGAAAGACTTTCCTTTCCTCTATTGAATCACTTTGGTGCCTTTGTAGAAAATTAATTGACTAACTGTGTGGGTCTACTTCTGGATTCTCTATTCTGTCTCAGTGATCTATATGTTTATTCTTATAGTAATACCATACTGTCTGAATACTGTAGCTTTACAGTATGCTTTGGAATAAGATGGGCTAATCTTCTACATTTGTTCTTTTTCAAAAGTGTATTGGCAACAACAAAAAAATAAACAACCCAATTAAAAAATGGGGCAGAGGTCCTGAACAGACATTTCTCCCAATAGACATTCAAACAGTGAACAGATCTTATAGAGTAAAAGCCGAATATGCTAAGTTTCTGGTCATCTGGTTGGCTGTTCAACCAATCAAAGCATAATATGCAAATGATATACTAAGGCCCCTCAACTTATTCGCTATGATGTGTACTGACCACCAGGAGCCAGACACTCTGACAAGTAGGTTAGCTTGCTGCTGGGGTCCGGTTGATTGGGACTGAGCCTGACTGAGACAGACCAGACATGCCATGGAGCCCTCCTGCAGTCCCTCCCTGGCTGGCCAACCTCCCACGTCCCTCTCTGGCCCTGATCGTGCACCAGTGGGGTCCCTTAGCCTGTCCCGCACCCACTCACAATCCAGGACCCCTCGGGGGATGTCAGAGAGCTGGTTTTGTTCCAATCCTGAGGGCCAGGCTGAAGGACCCCACTGGTGCACGAATTCGTGCACCAAAGGCCTCTAGTATATGATAAGATGCCTACCTTCAGTAACTATTAAGAAAATGCAAATCAAAACTACAATGAGATTCTGTTAATAAGGTAAGTAATAACAGTGTTGGAGAGGTTGTGGAGAAAAAGAAGCCCTCACTCACTGCTGGTGGGAATGTAAACTGGTATAGCCATTGGGGAAAGCAGTATGGATGTACCCCCCAAAATTAGAGTTACCATATGAACCAGCACCTCCTCTTATGGGTGTCTACCTGAAAAATTTGAAAACATTTATTTGCAATGATATATGCACTCCTATTTTCATTGCATCATTATTCACAGTGACCAAGACAATGAAACAACAGAAGTATCATGCCCCTCTATAGATGACTGGATAAAGAGTATTTGGTACCTATATACAATGAAATACTACTCAGCCATAAGAAAAGATGAAATATTACCATTTGCGACAACATAGATGGATCTTGAGAATATCATGCTAAACGAAATGTCAGAAAGTCAAGAACCATATACTTTCACTCATATGTGGGATATAAAACTGGAAGCCACAAATGAACAAATGAGAAGCAAACAAAAACTCATAGACATGACAACAGTACAGTGGTTACCAGAGGGAAAGAAGGGTGGGGAGGGTAGTGAAGGGTAGAGGGGGTTGACTGTATGATTGTGGAAGGAGGTTTGACTTTGGGTTGTGGAGACACAATGCAATATACAGATGATATGTTGTAGAATTGTACACCTGAAACCTGTATACTTTTATTTACCAATGTCACTCCAATAAATTCAATTAAAAAATGATGAAGTTTCCTTTGGGTACTTGAAGGAATAGTACCTACTACTTTTAGTTACATAACAATGATTAAAAAAATAAAACACGTGATGAAAAATATATTGACTATCTGGAATCTTTCATTTTCTCCAAATTTCTTAAAAAATGCTTGATTGGGATTGCATTGAATCTGTAGATTAATCTGGGAGAATTGATGTCCTAACAATATTGAGTATTAAAATTCATGAACATGATTTATCTTTCCATTTAGTTTGGTCTTTAATGTCTCTCAACAATGTAGTGCATTTCAGAATATAGATCTTATACATGTTTTTTTAAATTTATATTTTTGCCGCTGTTGTAAATGACATTTAATATTTTTTTCAAATTATTTGTTGTTGTTTTATAGAGATAAAGCTGTTTTTCTGTAAATTGATGTTATCTTGTTAACTTATTTCCAGTAGTTAAAAAAATTCTTTGTAGATTTCAAAACTAGGAGGGTCCAAACCTAAAGCTAATGGGTGTGACTATGTATCACTTGGAGGCCTGATATTTGAAGTGGATACAATGACTACTTGGGTTTTGTGTTGTGTTGGAAGAAAAAAATTCTTCTACCCTTCTAGATTCTAAGGCTAAATTGAGATGAGACAGATTAAAAGGCCAAAAACCACATTTAGTTATATATGAAAGGGGGATCCATAAGAATATGAAGTCAGGCAATCAAAGCTGATAGTTATTCTGAGCTAAGTTGAAGGGCGTGGGGGTCTGGGACTTCAAAGTGGAGGAAAACAATTTATAGCTAAAAAAACACATGCTGTTTTTTATGAAGCTGTGGCCAGCCTGAAAATGTGCCATCTTGTACTTCCTGGAAAAACAAATGTTTGGTTAACGAATGCTTGTCATGTACAGACAATGGGACACAAAGAGGACTTGGATCTCCAGGTCCTGTCAAGCTATCTCCACCCCCCTTCTCCTCCCCAAGCCCACCACGTCCAGCCTGTGTTCTTTGCAGTTATTCTACTAATAGCTCTCTTCTTGGAACAAGCCCTCTATCTATTATTTTAGTCAGTGAAGGGGAGGAGAATGAAATACTTCCTGAGTTTTCTGTTTCTCAAAAATAATCAGCCTGAGAAAGAGACATATATTGTGGTAGTAAGTTTTGCTCCCCTGCAGCATCTGTCCTTGGGAGAAGGGGAGGGGGAAGAGGCAGAGAGCCTCTTTCTTGGTATAGCAGATGATGCCTCATAGTAGGTGAAGCACGGAGTTGTTACATAGACTTAAATATGAACGCGAGGATGGCTATGGGCGTTGAGGGAACCAATGCCTCTCAGCCTGTTTGTGCTCAGAACTCTTCCTTCCTCCCCTCCCCACCCCTCCCTGCACACCCAGATTTGCCTTGAAGGGGAGCCAACCCCTTCAGGCTGCATTTCCAAGTGTCTTAACCAAACAAAGCTGCAGGTGAACCTGAAGTGCTCTCCATACTTGACAGGGTAGCAAAATGAGGGAAAAGGGAAGTTGAGTGCAGGAGGATGGGAAGCCAATTCCAGGTGATGCATACCTGGGCTGGCCGCTGCTCCATGAAAAAAACAAAGCTGGTCCCTTGACTCTAGGGAAGGTGGCTGCACAGAAACGCTGTAATTGTGAACAGTGGCTGGAAGGGAGGAGTGGAGAGGAAATGTGTGTGCAGATTTCATCTCGTTTCCCATTGGTTATAGTTCATCCGAAATGAAAACATTCCTGCATGTCTGGCATGCACAGCTGCTGGTGAATCCAGCTCTCACACCCTCCGGTGTGGTGCTTCTCAGGGTCTGGGCATGGCGTTCAGAGCCACACAGTTCATTTGTAGACTTCAGACAGTGGGAACACTCAGCTTCGCCTGTAAGTGATCATTGCAGGGACAACAGTGTAAAAGCGAGTGACATACGAAGCTCAGCGGAGAATCTGAGAAGGTACATAAGATGTATTCAGTAAAAGCAGGCTCCCAAGTTCAAGTGGGTTTTGTCAATAGGAAATTGGACAATGGGAGAAAGGGTAGTTTCAATCCTGCTCTACTTTAATTTTCCTACCTAGCAACAGTTACATTTCTTTACATTCCTACGTCTCTTTGGACAAAGCTTCTGTGGTTCTAGGTTCTGCAAGGGATCCTGACTCCAAGGAACCACCTCCTTCTTTTATCCCTAGTGTAGGAAGTAGTAGAGGCTTTCTGGTATTGTTAAACTCTGTTTTCTTATTGATTCCTAGGTGGTTTCTTAGCATCATCTTTGTACTTTCATCATCAATTCTCTGACTTAAATTCCTTCTGCTTTAATACTCAGAGAGATTTCTGTTTTCCTTGCTGGAAAACAAGGAAATATATGTGACTAATATACATATATTTTCTCATTTTATGATTCCAACAATCCTATAAGCTAATATCATTAGCATAATTTTATAGAGGATGAAAACAGAGCTTAGTAAGATTATTCAATTAAATAGTTGGAGTTGGGTTTGAATCCTGGCTTCCTGACTCCACTCTGACAGTGATGTAGCTCTGATCTTTAGTTTTAGCTGAGATATCTTTACAGTATCTTAATAGGCTATGAGTAATTACTGCTAATAATAATCGAGAATAATGGATATTTTTCTGGATATAAAAGCAAGTATACACTGAGTGGCCAGATTATTATGATCTCTGAATGCATAATAATCTGGCCACTCAGGCATGTATGTATATATATATTAGATGCCCAGTGTATGAATTCATGCATGGGTGGGATCTGGCCAGCCTGGCCAGGGGGAGGGGACATGGGTGGTTGGCCGGCCGGCCTGCCTGCTGGTCGAACTCTTGGGCGAGGGGACAATTTGCATATTAGCCTTTTTATTATATAGGCTATACACTGAGAGGCCAGATTATTATGTGTTCAGAGATCATAATAATCTGGCCACTCAGTGTATATGTTCTCATAGGCATTTAAAAATGGTAGGTAGGTGCAATGCTTTCATGCAAGTATTATGTTAATTATTTATAATAGTCTGTTACAGTAGCAGTAAGACCAAGAGGAGACACAAATTGAACTTGATTCTTAAAAAAAGTTGAACCTGATACTGAGTTTATTATCAGCAGGTGGGAGCTGACTCATGATGTAAAGAGATGGTTATTAGAAACCAATAGTGTGGAACTGGTTGTTTTCAGTTTTTCCTTCTTAAATTTTATCTGCCATGTGCTTGTCAGAATCTCAAAGTAGAATTAAGATATTTCACACAAAAATCCCTGACATGATTCAGTGTCCTGAAGTGGTTATCGGGTTTGAAACCTCTATGCTCAATGCAGGTGTTTTACCCATTACAAGCTCCAGTCATGCGTTTTATTTGGCCCCCTATGCTTTTTCTCTTGGTAATTAGGGTAAATGGCACATCCTTGTACAGTTGCTCACATTCCAGCCCAGTTAGAATGAACTGTCCACTTTCCTGCTCAATTAAACTCCTTTGTCCCCTATTATGCCACTTGGGATTATATTAAACAAACTAGAGGCCTGATGCACGAAATTCGTGCAAAGCGACTTGGCCCTCACAGCCACAGTGGCTGGTCTCAGCTCTCGCAGCCCCAGCTTCGTCCAGAAGGTAGTTTGGCTGCCCTGTCTAATTAGCATATTATGCTTTTATTATTATAGATGTCTGTTCATCCGAATTGCATTGAAAATGGTTTTTACACCCTGTTTCCTAATTTGGATACATTTTATGGCCTCACATAGTAGCAGTTTGCTTTTGTTGTGAATGAAAGCAATACAAAGCAAATACATTGGTGGCTTTTATCAGGGAGATCTTAGAAGAGAAGTGAGCATTAAAAAAGAAGACATTTCTTTGGGTGAATATGAAAAAACCTGTCTTCCAGTGGTGAGAAGCACAAGCAGAGGAGTGGTAGCTCTGATTTCATTTGAAAAACTCTCAGGGTGTTTATTATGATGAAACTAACAGAGAAGTAAGGCAATGTATGCTTTAAGTGTCAAATACGCAAAAGGTACTTCAAAGCTAAATAACAAGGACATTTGTAGAGTTCATTTTTATTCAAGAAATATTAATTAAGCAACTACTGTGTATAGAAAACTGGGGTAAGTACTAGATATTCAAGTGATAAAACAAAAAAAAACAGCTACATTTACCTTGCTGCCCAGCAAATGACTCAAGCTTGTGTGGATTATTGGCAGTGGCTCTCGAGATTTCCTGAGCACAGGGTTCATCTGGAGAGTTGGTTAAAAGGCAGATTTGACCCCCTTCATTCTGATTCTTGGTTGGGAGGGCAGATTGGACAAACAAGCATAAGAATGCAGCTTCAGGGTGGCAAACTTTGATTCCCTTCACATAACACATTGCTAATGAGGAGCAATACAGTGACTATATTACGTCATGTCATTGCATTGTGTGGTGGTACAGAAACTATTAATACTTGTCCTCCTGTTTTCAAAGTTCTTCTGGGCTAATTATCAAAGGAACAGAGACAGATTAACTAGAAAATTTCAATGGGTTCCTCATCTCACCGGAGAGGAAATTCACACTGAATTAGTAAGAACGGACATAGGAAAAACAGGGTGGAGAAATCAGGATCATTCTGGATTTATTGTCACTGTAGCCACAAATTGTGTTCTTCTAATCTGGTGGTACAGTATACAGGGAATGTGGTGCACTACAGAACAAGATGGTTGAAGATTACCAACAGCAAGGACAAACAGGAAACCCTTGTAATTTGTGGCTTCAAAATAAGAGGGTCTTAAATCTCTCGGGCAGCCAAATTGCAGCTTCTCAGCTGACATTTCCCCTTACAGCTCTGCTTTTGTGTATTCTGACCTGTTCTTTTAATAATTTTCCAGTCACAGTAGGAGGACTTCTTCAAGATGATAATCTTTTGTCTTAACACCTTCTAGTTTTGCTCCCTGCAATTTAAACCATTTCTCCCTTTGTCATTGGCACAGAAGCATCCTCCAAGCTTACAGAAGACCATAAATGGTGAGGAATTACAACATAAACTTCACCATAGAAGGGATTTCGAAGGAATTCTCATAAAAAAGGAAGAATATTTACTCAAATATGACTTTTATTAACAACTAATTCCGCTATTGTAGGGATGTAGAAATTGTAGTGATTTTTTTCTTGAAACAATAATGGTACTCCTTTCCCCATATCTTATCTCAATATATTTCTTTAGTTTCCAATAATGATGGAGGGGGATATTTACACAGGAGTGAAATCTCATGACAAAAGGAAGAAAATACAATCCAGAACTTCTGATAGGAAATATGATTTTATTAAGCATCTATTTTCACAAAATCCTAAAATCATAGGTTTGAACAGGATCTTTACAGGTTTAACAAGCCAATCTCTATATATAAAAAGCTAAGCGACCGTCTGACCATCTGGCCGTCCAACCAATAGCTATGATGCATAATGACCACCAGGAGGAAGACCCTCTGACTGGCAGCTATGATGTACACTGACCAACAGCGGGCAGATGCTCAACACAGGAGCTGCCAAGCTGCGGTAACTTGGCAGCAATGATTCTTGGGTGATGCACCCCGGGAACCAGAGAAGAGGGAGCCCTATTCTGGGGTGCGTCACCCAAGAACTGCCCTCTCGCAATCCAGGACCCCCCAGGGGATGTCGGAGAGCCGGTTTTGGCCCGATTCCCGTAGTGCAGGCCGAGGGACACCACATGCTGGAGGGACCGTTCATTCTGCACACGCCCTTCAAGCCGAGGTGCCCCAGGTGCGGCCAGCCAGGGAGGGACCGTGACAGGTTGGCTCCAGGGAGTGTCCGGTCTCGCCCAGTTCCGCCCTGCCAGCCTCCTTCTAATTAATTTCCTTTTAATGTGCACAAACCCGTGCACTGGGGCACTAGTTAATTTATAAACTTCTCTCTATAACTTCCCTGCCAAGTGGTTATCTATTGAGTTTTAACACCTTCAGGGAAATAGAACTAATTTTTTCTTGAAGGTAGTCAATTACAGACTTTCACTGCTTCTAGAATATTTTTCTTTATTTTGAATCAAAGTATTTATTCTTGCATCTGATATTTACAAACACTACTTGTAAGTCTTTTTACTGGTAAAAAAAAAAAAAAAAAGGAACAATTCTCATAAGGTGCCTCATGACTTCTGAGGCTGAGTCCAACATCCAGAGCAACAGGTCATCATCTCTTCCTGGGCCTGTGAATTAATTATATTAGAGAAAATACAGGAAAGTTCATCTTGCTTTATTTGACACAGAGTCAATTTATATTAGTATTTGCCACTTATAAGCCTTTTACTATTTAGGAAGGTTTATTCTAATGCCAGGGAATTGTATGTATGCCTCATGCAGTAATGTGTGGTTCCTTATCCCCATTCTCCCAATAGTTCTCCTCTGACCATCCTTCACAGTCATCCAAGTGGGTATTGTATGCTGGGCTTATTGCCTCCATCAGCAGATGGCCTTCCCAGTGGAAGCACTGACAGAAAATATCATGGCTTTTATGGCTTTGGTGATCTTCTAGAAACGCTTTGCATATAAAAATCTGAATTGTCATTATTTTTGCTCTTGTAGTTATAGCAGTCGTAAGCTAATATCAAAGAAAATAAAAACACATGCTGTCATTTTCTGTGAGTGGTATTGGGAAGGGGGGCCTAGGACAAACATGAATCATATCTTTCTACTTGAATGATTTATTAAATGTTAACATTCTGTACATTAGCCATTTATTCTTAGATATTGTAGGAAGTCATTATTTGCTGATAGATATTTACATATATAAAATTAATAACAATCAAGGGTAGACATGCCCATTAAGTAAGCCTGAGCCAGAGACTGCACCACATGCATGGTAGGTTTCCATGAAAAGATTTTCTTAAACTCATTTTTTTTCAGTGTCTTTATTGAGCAGTGTTCGCATCACACTGTATGTAATCATCTCCAATAATTTCATGCTTCTGTATTTTTTTACCTATATAACTAATATTAGTTTTATTGGAACACTGCTGCAATAATATATTTTTTAAAATTCATTTCAGAGAGGAAGGAAGAGGGAGAGAGAGATAGAAAAATGAATAATGACAGAGAATCATTGATCAGCTGCCTCCTGCATCCCCTCTCTGGGACTTGAGCCCACAACCCGGGAATATGGCCTGACCAGGAATCATAACTTGACCTGGTCCATAGGTTGATAATCATTGAGCCATGTCGGCCAGCCTGTTGCAATAATACTTTTAATTTATACATGGATTTCTTTATTTGGTTTAGCATACAAATCTGCTCTTCTTAAAGACACAATGGTTGTTGCAGGTTAGCCATGTTCCATGTGCTACGCTAGGTGGCAATGATACTTAAGAGATACTGTGTTTTGGTTGTTGTTGTGTATTGCAATGTTTTCTTCCACTAACCTAAAAAAAAACATTCTCAAGAATGGAAATTATGATCAAATACCTATCTTAGTGCATTTGAGATCTCAAAGGAGGCCAGTCCGAGAGGAAATTACAGATACTGGGGAGAGTGACGGAAAATGAACATGGAGACATGGTCAAAGGCCAGATAATGAGATAGTTCTGGTTGTTTAAGTTCAAAAGGAAGCCATTAAAAGCTTTTTATGGAAGAGAAAAAGAATCAGGGATCTTGGGAATTTAGGTGATTTCATGTTATTTAAAAATATATATATTTTATTGATTTAAAATTTTTTCTTTTTTTACAAAGAGGAAGGGAGAGGGATAGAGAGTTAGAAACATCTATCAGCTGCCTCCTGCACACCTCCTACTGGGGATGTGCCCGCAACCATGGTACATGCCCTTGACCGGAATTGAATCCGGAACCCGTCAGTCTGCAGGCTGATGCTCTATCCACTGAGCAAAACCGGTCAGGGCTGATTTCATATTGTGAAGAGGCAAAAATTAAGTTGTTATCAGCCAATAAGGAAACATTTAAGAAAAGTACATGGAAGTGAGCTTGAAGGGGCTTTTTGGGGGGCAAGTTGTGATACTCTGAGCATTATTAATAATAATAAAGTAATTAAAACTAAAGAACATTTTACATGGCATGTTCATAATTATACTTAGAAAAGTTTGCAGACATAGGTAGTTGTGATCTGAAAGCAGAAATATAAGAGATTATATTTTTAAATGTTTTATAATAAGTTAATCATTTCATTAAGTGTGTTGATATATCTAAATGAATTTTACCTGTTTGAAAGTATCAGTGTGTTTATAAAGCATAGAGAAGTATTTGTTAGCTGTATAAGTAAAGAAAGGAAAATATTGGAAACTGTAAGCCAAATAGTTCAGAAAAAGCAGAACCAAAAGCAGGATGATCATATACAATAAGAAAGTAGAAAGAGAAAAAGAGTACAATATTATGTGTTTTGAAATGATGATTTAGCGATCTATCTTAAAAAGGGAACTAAATACAAAACTTTGATTCCTCTTTACTAGGACATAGAATTTCTAAGTGCCCCTAAATTTAAATGATGCAACAATGCCTGTGTAATTCATAATAGTACTAACACATTATATCAATATATATTGATAGGATAATGCATAATGAAACATTGGCTAAGTGAGATTTAAAACGTATCACTTGTAATGAAGATTTTTAGGTTATAAAAATCCAAAACCTATGTGAAAGGTGAGAATTTAAAATCTTCTATGTTTATTTAAAAATATATTTTTATTGATTTCAGAGAGGAAGGGAGAGGAAGAGAGAGATATAAACATCAATCATGAGAGAGACTCATTGATTGGCTGCCTCCTGCACACCCCACACGGGGATCCAGCCCAAAACCGGGCATATGCCCTGACAGGGAATTGAAGTGTGACCTCCTGGTTCATAGGTCAATGCTCAACCACTGAGCCACACCACCTGTGCTAAACTTTCGTATTTTTACAACAAATAAAGTTTAACTCTAAAATAAGTGCTAACTTGGAGGCTTGCAACTTAAGTTAAATCACTGTCGGAAAAACAAACAGATCCAAACTCTGACTAAAAACCAGTTGTTTGGAAAACCATTTCATGAAATATTTTGCTTTTTGGTCTAGGGACACTACTGCAAGCCCAAAAAACTATCAGAGGATGTAGTAATGCAACTATTGAAAAGTATAAATCTAATCATAGCTGTAGAGAAACAGAAAACATTATAGTTGTTTAAAAACATTATAGTTGTTCTAAAACATTAAAAGTGAAGTATAAAATCTGCAATTATATTTTATTACTAAAGGCCCGATGCACAAAATTCATGCAAGGGGCTTGGCCTTTGCAAAGCTGGCTTCATCCGGAAGGTTGTCAGGATGGTTGTTCTGCTGTTCCGTCTAATTAGCATATTAGCTCTTCATTATATAGGATACGTTTAAATATAATAACAACAATAAATTTTGTAATTATTTTGTTTGTGTATGTCTGCTTCTTAAGACGGTTGAAGTGTTCAAAAGAGTTAGCTAGACTGCCTCTTTAATTGCAAGTTAAATTTTGTATGGGACTTAATTTGAGTAAGTACATTGAAATTAATGTTCAAATGCTTAAATAGGTTTCAAATTCTCTTTATTAGTGGATTAGCTATTTCTGTGTAATGAATTACCCTACAATTTATCTTATACTTTTCCTGGATGAGCAGGTAGGCATGGCTCAGCTGGGTGGCTGACTCAGGGTGTGCACCCCGGCTGGGGTCTCATCTCAAGGAGTGATTAGGATCTGCTTGCAAACTTACCCACATGGCTGTTGGCTGGCTTCAGGTCCTCACTGACTGCTGATTGGAGAAATCAATGACCTCCCCAATGAGGTCATTGATATTTATATCATAACAGTTTGTTTCCTGTGGGGGTGGGGTGGGGATGGAGAGAGATATGGAAACCATAGACCTGGAAGAGAATTACACAAAGGCATGAATCCCAGGAAGAGGGGATAATGATTGGGGCCATTTTAGAGGCTGCCTACACAATTAGATATCATGCATTTTATAAAATAGGGATGATTCAATTTACAAATATGAGTAAATATTATTTTCCTTTTGCAAGAGGCTTTGGTCAAGTTAGCAATGATCAGTTTGCTTTTATGTATCCCTGAGATAATCTATTGTACTCATCTATCTTCAGTACTTGATAGAATATTCAAAGGTGAGAGGAGATAAGTGGTGATAAAAAAAGAAAAAGAAAAAGAAAAAAGAACAGTCACCAGGTGAGAGATGCTCCAGAAATTCAGGTGAATGAATGAGAATCATTTGAAACAGTTTGTAAGGTTTGTTTTTTATGGATACTGAGAATTTTTAGAAATCCAAATAGCAAGAGTGCTTTTTAAAAATGTATAGACCTGTGATATTTGCTGCCACTTTATAAATGTAACTTTGCTTACTAGTTTCCAAAGGATCTTTTTCACTTCTGATTTTATAATTTTGTATTGTGGCCACAAGATGGCAACACCACACAAACCAAGCACTAAAATAAAGGCTCTTAAAAATAAAGTCTTGCTGGTAAGAATAAAGTAATAAATATATTCGTATACACTACTGTTTTATGAGGAAATGTCAGTTAGTATATAATTACTGTAAATAAAATTTAACAAAACATAATTTTGTTCTTAAAAAGGAAATACTTTTTGAGCTAATGATTCCACTTCCAGAAACTTATCTTCAGAAAATAATATGTGTGAACAAAATGCTATACACATTTAAATTTTTACTTCAGGATTCTTTGAATTGCCAAATACTAGAGAAAAATCTTGTTCCCAGCTATAGTGGGAAGGATTAGAAATATATGAAACAACTATACAATTAAAAAATATAAAAACATTAAAATTATTTTTTTGAAGTATCCAAAAATATGAGAAGTGCTTCTGTCATAACATTAATTGGTTGAGCATCGACCTGAACCAGAAGGTCAAGGTTCAATTCCTGGTGAGGGCACATGTCCGGGTTGTAGGCTCAATCCCCAGGTGGGGCATGCAGGAGACAGCCAATCAATGATTCTCTCTCATCATTAATGTTTCTCTCCCTCTCTCTTCCTCCCTGAAATCAATAAATACATATTTTTAAAAATAAAAACAATGGAAAAATATCCTCAGGTGAGGATAAACAAACACATACATACATATATACATAAATACTTACATACATACAATATGAACCTGGCCCTTAGGAAACTTAGAGAAAACATGTAAACCAAAAATAAAGTGCCGAGGTCATCAGTTTGTGCAAGATGTTGAGGAAGCATGAAAATGGAAAGAACTTAAATATCTGAAAAGTGATCATGTTTTCACAGTTTCTGTATGCCTCCTAAGAAAAGAAGTTTAAAATATTGGAGTAATCTGAAAGCTACTTTTATGTTAATTAAATTGGAATATAAAAATAGTCTATGTCTATGATAAATATTTTACAGAGGACTTGCATTAAAATATTTTTTTCTTGTGATGTATCAAATCTATACTGAAAAATTAAATCAACCATTTGAGAATTCTTTAGTGACTGGGCATGTTAAAAGACTGTTTTTTTGTTTGTTTGTTTGTTTTAGTTGGGATAAGATTGATGTATAATGTACAAGTTTGAGAAGTACATTGTGTTGGTTTGATAGATTTATATATTGCAATATGAGTTCTACAGCAATATTAGCTAACACCTTTATCATTTCATGTAATTATCATTTCTTTTTGTGTTGAGAACTATTAAAATCTAGCCTCTAAGCAACTTCGAGTTTATAGTACAAGCAATTATTTTAGCCAGAGATGAAACTAATTCAGTAAGGAAGGGAACTGGACTAAAATTATGTGCACATTTTGCCACTTGATCCTTATCATTATTGTGATTCTTAAAGTAGTAAAAAAAAACCAAACAGATGTAATGTGTTTTCTCATCTAATGTTTAGTCTTGTTGTCCTGTATAGAAACCCTTGAGCAGCTCCAAAAGGAGAACGAGTATCTTATTGAGGCTTTGGAAGAACTAAATGCGAAACAACATAATTTGGAAGTGAGATAATTCTCAGTTGATAATCCTCCTAAATAATAAAAGGGTAATATGCAAATAGACCAAACGTCAGAACAACCAATCAAAGCGTAATATGCTAATGATATGCTAAGGCTGCTCAACCACTTGCTATGACGTGCACTGACCACCAGGGGGCAGATGCTCCAACCAGTAGGTTACCTTGTTGCTGGAGTCCAGCCGATCGGGACTGAGTGAGATTGGCTGGACACACCCTGGAGCCCTCCCGGGGTCCCTCCCAGGCCCAATCATGCACCAGTGGAGTCATTTAGCCAGGCTTGTGCCCTCTCACAATCCGGGACCCCTTGGGGGATATCGGAGAGCTGGTTTAGCCCAATCCTGCAGGCTCATGGCTGGCAAGCACTGCTGTGGCAGTGCGAGCCTCTTCTGATCCGGACATATACAACTAGTGGTCAATGTGCTCCCACAGCAGGAGTGCTGCTCAGCTGACCTATGGGTGCCAGACACCAAGCTCATGGCTGGCGAATGCTGCTGTGGCGGCACAAGCCTCTCCCACTTTGCAGCAGCACTACTGAGCTGCAGCGGCAGGCGCAGCAAGGCCAGGATGAGTGGGAGTGGCATTGTGCCCAGCCCAGGCTTGAGCTCCTCCCTGGCCGCCTGCCACTTCACGCACTACTACATCCCTCAGGGGATGTTGGACAGCTGGTTTCAGCCAGATTCCTGCAGGACCCTGAGGGGTCCTGGGATTGCCAGAGGGCACAGGCCAGGCTAAGGGACCCCACTGGTGCATGAATTCATGCACTGGACTTCTAGTCTCTTCTATAAATGTATGAGTCCTTTGAAAAGAGAGAGAGTGCCTCTACTTCCTTGAGTTTCGCACAGCACCTAGTATAATAAATTTCGCATAATATGTCTTTAAGGAATGCTATTTAATTTGAATACAGTGAGTATGGCCAGTGACTAGTATTTTCTAAATTTTATAGGGGTTTACCAGAGCCAAGTCCAGATTTCCAGGGGAAATGTGTGTATGAAAATGCACATACCATTTGTTTTGATAACTGCACCAAGTCCTTTTCATGCACATGTGAGAGGGCTGTCCGCAGAATAAGTCAGAAGAAGGATGCAAAAGAAAAGCTATGAGGTTTGAATCTCAATAATATTCCAGATTCAAGATCTGCCTGTCTTTAGTCTATTGCATTTCATGTTATTTATGTCTTTTTTTCATGGCATAAAGAGATAAATGAGTTTATGATAGGACACAGGGTGTACGATCACAGCAAAAATATCATGGTAGCTCAGAAAACTGAAATTTCAGAGCCTCTTTGTTTTGTGAAAATTGTATAACAGTTAATAAGCATGTCAATCATCATGAATATTTTTTTATATTTCAAATTTTATTTATTCGTTTACAATTGAAAATTCAAGGAACAAAACTTCAAGACAAATGCAATAATTTAACATTTACAAAGAATGGCAAACATAAAGAAATATCAATGGCAACATAAAGCAAAATATCAAAAACATAAGTTTATTTAAAACAAATTTCTGAAGTAATTTATTTTTTAAGTTGAGATGAAACTAATTCAGTAAGGAAGGGAACTGGACTAAGACTTTGCAGAAGTCTTCCTAGCAGATTTTATAATATGTCAGTTTCGCTACACCTTTAATTCCTGGCTTTTCATCTTAGTGGAAAACATCTTTAGTGTCAGAGGCTACTTTTAAATGGACTCTGGTTCTTTCCTCTCACCCCACTTTGCTTCAAGTTTTTATTACACTAACTACCCCCTTACATACAGTCAATCAATTTTATTTAAAATGACTTACCTTCAAGACATAAACATTCCCATACATCTCTCTCCATCCCTTTAAACTCCTCTTCTAATTACCCCTTTTATAAGTTTCTCTTCAAAGTAAATGTACTTGAACAAAGAATCTACTACAGTTATGTACTTCCTCACTTTCCAGTAATTACTCAGAACTCTGTTACACATCTTACCTTTTTTTCTTTTTATGGAGACTGCTTTTGTTTAAGACACTACTGATTTATTTGTCATTTATTCATTCATATGTGCTTCTGCTTTAGAAAGGAAGTTTAATTTATGTATTCAATGTATGTTAATCTTATGTTATTTAATCTATCAACAGCATTTTACTGGTTTATTTACTTCATTTTTTTACATTATTATCATCATCATTATCGTTATCCTCTTAGGACACTATTATTTTACTTTCAATAGTTTGTCTTTCCTGGTTTTCTTCTTACCATTCTCGTTCTATAGTCTATCTTCTTTATGAATCTTTCCTAATTGCTTCCTAATGTTTTTCAGCTTCAATGTTTCATTAGGGAACATTAATTTCATTTAGGATGATATTTCATTTATTGACACAGGTTCAGCAGAGATACTTTTGGTGTACAAGGTCTGAGACCAAGCCTGGGCTCAAATATCTTTTATTACCCTTCCTATGTATTTGACATTCTGCAAGTTATCCTACATCTATGAGTCTCAGTTTCCTAATTCAGAAGATTGGGATGATAATAGCTGTAACTCATAATTATTTTCAGATTAATTAGGATCAGATGTTTGAAGCATTTAGAAGAATGAATAAGCAAGAATAAGTATTCGATAGGTGTTTGCTATTGTTTTAGATTAGAAGGAAAATTTTGAGCTTCTTTAAAATGTAAAATTGATATGATTTAAAATTATTTTTATTATATTTGATGATGGCACAATATAGAAATTTACTCATAGCACATTAACTTCTTTACATCTTTAATCTAACTCTCTTTTTTTATCTTTCAATCCTTCTTATTCTCTTATTTTTTTCATTAAATTTTCAATACTCTTTTCTTTTTTTACTATTTCCTCTTTTTTTTTTTTTTTTTTTACCTTTCTTTATTGACTACAAGTGACCAAAACAGGGTTCAATCTAGCTTGGGCATAATGGGAAAACTTTTGGAAACATACTTGGTTATTATATATAATTGAAAAAAAAACTTTGAATAAATAAGCCATAAGAAATGTAATGATACAGCTTAGCCACAGAGAAAACTGGAGCTATGAACTTGAATTCTATCAGCACTCTCTGTTGCTTTTCTCTGCTTTTTCTCAGTGTAGGATTTCTTCCATTTAATAGAAAACATGGACAATACTCTCAGGCTTCCTAGTTTATAGTTTCTACCAATGACAGAGTTTATTCTCCTTTAATTTCACTTGAAAAAATAATACCATGTTAAGAGAGATCCTAGCCCTAAAAAATATGCCACTTCAGCTATAGCCATATGTATTGGAGGGTGAGAAGTTCTCAGGAGAAAGGGTGTATGCTAGCGGACAATAGTATAGTAAATACCCTCACAATCACACTCTTTTTTCCCCTGCACAATCAAAAGGTGCCACGAATCAAATATATTCCTCAAGGAAGCCTAGACATGTTAGGAAAAATTAAGTAAAATAATAGCATATATTTAAAATTCACTCGGTGTCAAGTGCTGTTACAAGTGATTTATGTGTGTTAATCAATTTAATTCACAAGATAAGCTGTTGTAAGGAATATTTCATTAGTTTAGGAAAAAGAGAAGTGGTTAAATTAACTTTTTCAAGATTATAGAACTTGTTAGTAGCAGAGCTAGAATTTGAACTCAGATATCTAAATATCAATGTCCATGCCCTGAACCACAATACCATGTATATCTTCTCATACACCTACTCAAAGATGCATCTAGCATAAGTATAATATGCCATTTAATGGCAGGTAAAATTATACAGGAAGCCTTAGAAAATAGTGAATAAAGACATTTAATGATTCCATATTCAATACAATATAGTGAGGAATTCAGAAGACGTTGAGGCTTCTGCTGTTTTGCAGACTTGCAGTGATAGCAAAAGAACACGTTTTCTGGGGAGTTCATATAAGGGTCATAACTCAGATTTAAGGGTGAATTAGGACAGGCATTTTAGTTGATTTTATACCTAGGAATATACCTCAATATATAGCAGAAGTCTCAAATCTTTTTTTTAAATATGTGGCAAGTCAGATTCCTATGGAAATATTATTTGAGCCAGAGGTTGTTTTTTTTTAAAGTCCTCTTGGGATTAACATTTTGTGGGAGAGAAAGGCAGTATTAGACATATAAGCTGGATGAACTCACCATTGAGCTTTATCCAACTTCATAGGGATCTCTGGAGCTAGAAAAATCCGTCAGAATAATCCCAAATTAGGGTGTGGGCGGTGTCTTTAAACCTCTTTTATCCCTCAGGCATGGGATTCAGATGGCCCACAGGAAGGGTAATGATTTAGGGTGAGGCAGATGTCTTAAACTGGGCACAATGTCTCTGGGCTGATACCTAAGAGCATGCATCAGCATTCCTAGCATCTGTGGAAGTTAGTACCATAGTCTCAAAGGGGAATCGGGATACAGCACAACATTTATGACAGAATAAAAATAATTCACACCTGAATGATTGAGTTGGAATTAGGCAGAAGAGAGTTGATGTTATGGATAAGGAATTTTATGTAGAGAAAATGGCATATATGAATGACATAAGGAAGAGATTCAATACATTTTGGCCAAAATGCAATGTAAGGAAAGACTGAAAAGCATTAAAGAACCATTTATGGCTTCATGCTGTTTAGCCACATGAAGGAGTTTGTACTTGGCAGGAATCACTCAAGTCTTTTAGGCAGAGAATAGATACGATTTGTTTCATCCTGGGGTAGTGGACATGCTTTCGAAAAATTGAAACTGCACATGCTTTTTGAAGTTAACCTGAGATTGTTTATTTGCAGAAGTACTCCACTGCAGGGGAATTCCAGTCATTTTATTCATATCCTTTCTGAGTAGTTTAATGAAAAAGCCTCCACCAGGCAACATCAAAGATGAGGGCAAGTTTACACATCAGGTTTCACATTCACTAGCAATCACTAACTAGAAACAAAAGGTAAAGAGATCTAGAAGACTTTAAAACTAGACAGGAAGTGGGTTTTGCGATAATAATCTATGTTTTCAAAATAATCTATATTTGCCAGTGGAGCTCTAAGAGTTTAAGAGTTTCATGAAATATTTTGCCCCAATTTAAAATTTATTTAAAATCTCTTGTCTTATGTCAACTGACTTCATAATTAGATCGCCTACTTGAGGTCATAAGATGGCTACTGATGCTATGAATATTATATTCCCATAGCTTTAGAGCCAATAGAAAGGATAATGCATATTTAATAGTTAGTTAAAAGACCCAACTTTCCCTAAGATTGAGTGGCATACACTGAAACAATAATGGAGACCAGAGGCTCCATGCTAATTGTTAGTTAGCTTTTGCATTTCACCAAGGAAGATGAAAAGGGAAGGGAAATTCTCTCTGAATCCTAGCATGGGACATAGGATCAGCTAACTAAATGCTTCACCTAAGACTTGCCTTATAAGATAGCATCTCCACAAGGGAGTTAGGATGGGAACATCTTTGAGTGCCATTTACCCTGTTCTCCACAACCCTCAATTCCTGGTGGGAGCCATGTGGCACTCTCTTCTGTGGCCTACATCTCCCCAGGGCAAGTTCTTTGAGCACAGACCTGATGCTGGTGTGTTTATGTCTGGTGACACTCTTGATCTAAAAGCTTAGTGCTCGGCAGATGGGAAGGTAGCAGCATCAGGTTGATTGTCCATATTAACAGTTTATTTTTCTACAGATATTTTAATGGCACGATAATAGCAGCTGTCTTGGAGATATTGTACATATACAACTGAGAACTGGAAGTGTTCTAACAGACTGTACCAAATATACTTAATTTTATGTCTTTTTTTTTTCTCGTCATCTTTTCATCTGAGCTATATACAGTACATATTCTTTAAAGAAATTTAAGATCGTAATTATATTGTTTCAAGGACATATTTTTTCAAATTTCTTTTTTCCAACCAATATTTATTGAGCGAGGGTCCTTCATGCCAGCATTCTTCTAGGATCTGAAAATATATAAATGGACAAAACTAAGAAGAGGCGCTGTCCACATGGAGTGGCATTGTAGTGGAGAAAAGTCAGACTGCGAATGTGCAAATCATATATGTAATGAGTGATCGTAAGTGGTAGTGAGAAAAATAAATCAGTGAAGGGTATTTTGCAATGCCAAAGGAGGGACTGTGTTTAAATAAAGTAGTCAGGGAATGTCTTGGCTAATCCATGTAAAATTCTGTTTTAATTTTGAGAATTATATCATCTAAACTTTCACATTCTCTTAGATAACTGTAATTCTCCATCTTTTCAATTGGTAAATGCCTTCTTGACAGTATAATTATTATTTTTTAAATAAAACACATGATAGATTAATAGGGCTCTAATTTCTGTATAAGAAATTAAAATAACTTATTGAAGCTTAATTAGGTTGTAGAAAAGCAAAACATTGATAGTGCTCTACCTTTTTGTTGTTGTTGCTTTTATTTCATGACATGAAGGCCATGAGTAAGGAAAAGGAAGGCAGGGTAGTTACTGTATTCTTTCATAATTTCAAAAGTGGGTAAAGAGCCATCTAAAGAATATTGATAGAAAGGTAATTGAGTTATCTAAATTCAAATTCCCTAAAATAGCTTAAAAAACTATACCTATGACATGAAAACATAAACACAAAATTCACATCAGTTGAGCATGACTAAGAGCCAGAAAACACGAAAACTTCAAATTACCTGTAAATAGAAAAACAACAGCCAATTTCTAGTGTAGTCATTTCTAACTAATTTTTTGGAAGCGGTAGAGGTTTTAGAGAAACTGAGGACTTCTGCAGAAAGTAAAAGACCACACTCATCGTGAAAATCCTAAAAAGGAGTCCCAGTAGATGAAGTGCTGGGTACAAGAAAAAGACTTAAAAATGCATTTTGGACTCTTAAGCGTCAGTCTTAGAAAGGAAACACTCTGGGTTGAAAAGGATAGAGAGGGAAAAAGCACATCTGGAACCTATGCAGTGAAGGGAAAAAGAAGCAAGTATATGCATGTAAAGTAGGGAGGGTGTTAGTGTATGTTAGGCAAAATGACATTTAAAAAAATACCTTCCAAGCTTCCTTTCTCTCTAAAATCCATTTAAGAGGCTGCATTACAATATCCTAACAGAAGAGGGCACTCTCGACCTAGGGACCTCACAGACTACCCAACTACAGTGCCAGTCCACTAAAAGGTATTTTCACCTAACCTGAAGATATCATAGGAGGAATACAGAAAAGGAGAATCAAAACATTTAAGCTGATGCAAATTTTCTCCCATAAAAACCAACCACGAAACGTAAGGAAACCAACGCAACACTCCAAACTGATATAAATATCCCAAAAAGACATAAAATTTGTACACAAACCAAAAATTCACAAGAAGCAAAACTAAAGTATAAACAATTGTCCTTTTTCACTCACCTATTTTTATAGGTAATTTTGTTATCTAAATAATGGAATGCCTACCTACAAGCTTCTTTTTTAGGAGCATTCTTTATTTTAGTCTCTTTCAATAATTTTCTTATATAAATATCTACTAAATTTACTGTTCATCATCATGTAAGATTTTTCTGAAAATATACAATGTTAAATTACTTTCTACATCAATACATTTCACTTTTGGATTTTATTTATATACCAGTGGCCCGGTGCATGGATTCATGCACATTGAAAGGAAATTGATTAGAAGAAATATTTTAATATCGCTTTTCGCCCTTTCCCTATACTGGAAGTGTCAACCAAATAACGACTGATAATGACAGATCAAACACATGCGTGCGATAGGTGCCAATGAGAGCTTTATATTTATTGTGCACGTGTGAGTCAACTTAGCCTTTTATAGCTATAGAATAAACTTGCTTAATTAGACCTGTTTTCTGATTTAGCTGAACTTTTCTCCAGCCCAGTGAAGCACCCCAACTTCTCTTTCAGGTAATTGTCAGCAACACAGTAGCAAATATCAACATGAAGTAGATTATTTTTGTAGATCACACAGGGAGAACAAAGGGTAAAATAATTAACTGTAGCAGTGTTTGACTATATTCTGTGCAGAGAGAAAACATGAAGTCATTTTCTAGGCCCACCATTTCTTACTTCTTTTCAGTTGGGTCAAGTTTCTAAGCTTTTTAAATCTCCATTTTCAGGCTAATGAAAAGAAAATAGGATTCCGCTGAGTCTCCTATCTACCTACTCCAGGATTTCTGTGAGGATCAAATGAGATGAGGCATAGGAAAACGCTTCATAGACATTTGATTAAAGTGTATAATGTTTCCATCTGTGTTCCTGGGCTGAAGAAACTGCAAGAGGGCTAGTCGTCGCTAGGGAGAGGAAGCTGGGCGTTGATATGTGAGGTTATTACCCGGAACCCACAATCACTGTTTCCGGGCTGGGCGGGGCTGTGGGCAGCATTTTGCACCATGTAGTCTGGGCAGCGTCAGCTGCAATTTGGTGGGCTGTTGCTCTGGGGTGGTGGCAGGGCCTGTGTCCCACTTGGGGAAGCCAAGTGTTGCTTTGTGGGTGCCAGGTCCATGGTGCCTTTTGTCTGTGCACATCATGGCAGCTCCTGCATTGAGCATCTGCCCCTGGTGGTCAGTGAACGTCATAGCAACCGGTCGGAAGGTGGAAAGGACACTTAGCATATTAGTCTTTCATACAGATAGATATCATATCAAATATCACATGATCTCACTTATATGTGGAATCTAATGAACAAAATAAACTGATGAATAAAACAGAACCAGAAGCATGGATACATGGAACAGACTGACAAATGTCAGAACAGCTCTTTCATCAAATCTTTCACCTGGAAGGGCACAGCTCTGAGAAGACAGCTATAGAAATCACCAGAAGAAATTCTTTGGTTTGAAGGGTCAACAGCCATAATCAAATCATGCTTGTGACTGGGTGAAGGTGACCTGGGACAAAGGAGCCTTACCCAGCAGTAGTGCATACATATGTTCCATGGGGAAGGTCCCCCACAGACACCAACTCAGCACACGTGCATGCACAGGAAAATTCTAAGCCTGGCTTGGACAGAATTGAATAAAGTTTATCTATACTAATAAAAGCCTAGGTGGCCCTCGCATGTGACGTTGCCACAAGATGGCCACCACAAGATGGTCGCCACAAGATGGCCACCACAAAGATGGCCGTGCGCACAGTGGAGGCAGGGACTGGCAGCCGCTCCACATAGTGAGGCCTGGGGGTCCTGCAGCTCTGCGCAGTGTGGAGGAGGCCGGTCCCGGTGTCTCCGCCACCTCGCACAGAGGAGGTGGGTCATGGCAGGGGAGGGCACTTGTGTGTGATGGGGCCAGCAGGGGAGTGGTTAGGGGTGATCAGGCTGGCAGGCAGGCAAGAGGTTAGGAGCCAGTGGTCCACAGAAATCGGGCCTAAACCAGCAGTCAGACATCCCCGAGGGGTCCCAGATTTGAGAGGGTGCAGGCCTGGCTGAAGGACACCCCCACCCTAATCCCCTCCCCCCCCCTGTGCACAAATTTAGTGCACTGGGCCTCTAGTATTTTAATAGTTAAGAAGAGTCCAACTTCCATCCGGAACCCCACATCCTCTCTTGGGCTGTCACTCAATCTCAGGAGATACTGGTTAAAGGAAGTAAACAAGGGCCCGATTGTGTAGAATCAACAGGCGATTCTTTCCTCCAAATATGGCTCAACAATGCTGGGAACAAGCCATTTCCTGATGAGCAGTCAAAAGGTCAGACCCCAGCCATGTTGTCATAGCAGAGATGTGACCCCAGTTCTTGGGATAGATGTTCCAGCAACACAATAGAGCTGGGTCCTTTTTGCTCACCTAATCTGGTCTCTTATGTCTCTCACTTAAGACCTATTAAACACCCCCTTCTCAACCTCAGCTCAAAACACAAACCTGTCTCCTTGGGGATATTGATCTCAGAGGCGCCAATGCTACTTTTTGGTGGAACAGGTGGGCTACTGAGCTCAGAGTTTGTTCCTGAGCTCAGAGTTTGTTCTTTCTATAACTGGAAAGAACTGGAATTAAGATTGAGGAACTGGGTGTCTAAGCTCTGCTTCTTTTTTGGTTTCCTCTATTGGCACCTGCGCTGTCTCTCTCATAAGGCCTTAAAGGTTAAAGCCTTTCTCTCTTGTTTTCATATGCCTATCAAGTAAAAACAACAGTAACAAAAATATAAAATATTTGTTGGCTCTCAGGGGCTATGAGCAATTGAAAAAGAGGTGATATAACTCCTATGCTCAGGAAACACAAGTGACATATGACCAATAAAATTGAACGTATATAAAAAGTACATAGAAGAATAAATAGGAAAACCATCGTGAGTGTGAGTGGGTGTGTGCAGCAGGAGGCATCTTTGGTCACACCTGTAGGTGTTCAGCAAACACCAGCACTGCCATGGCTGTGGTGGACTCTGTGGCTTTCAGGGATGTGTATCGCAGCCTACGTCAACATGGTCAGAGGTGCTACTTACTGTTTGACTGAAATAATGACCTCAATTATCTGTGAATCGCATAATGGAAAGGTTGAAATCCAACTATTTCTGTAAACATATTTCTTGACAACAGAAATACTAAAAAGAGGATAAAATGGAGAACTTTTTAGAGCAGTAAAGTGAATAAGACACAAGCAGAGAAAATGAGATTGATGTAAAGATAGTCACAAATGTTTTAGAGAGGAAGAAGAAAGAAGCCTAAGCTTTCATAGGTTTCAGCATTGAAAATGTCTCTATGCATACACAAGAGGAGGGGAACCTGAAAGGTTAGGTGTTATGTAGATAATGGATTATATCAAAATTTGTATTAAGGTTTTATTAGAAACTATATTAATATCCATGAAAGCTGCAGAGATTACCGAATTATCCATCACAGGATAATGTAGGCAATGTATGACCACATCTTTCAACAGCTAAACTTTCATGTTGTGAATTTCTACTGCCCATAACATTAAACTGACTGAGATATTATTAGCTCTGTGGGCTGACATTTAACATTAGGACAACACCACATTATCACACTTTCAATTTGAAAACATCTTATGTATTAGTGAAACCTGTCTCCTAATGTCAGTGTGTTTTCTTGAGCTCTAGCTTTGGGTTTAGAAAATAGATAGGGACTGTTAACTCAGAAATGCCTTGGACCCTCACGCTGTTCCCAATGGATTAAAGCTGATGGTTCAAATGTTATTAATAGTGTAATTCTACTGGGCTCCCTCTTTATTCTTTATGTCTTAAGTTGTTTCAATAGTGGACCTTCGATTTTTGAATTTTGGTGGCACTGAATCTATGAATCTAATATTATCAGAAAAGTTATGGAAAGTGCTGAGATTAAAATGTGGTCTTCAGACTTGGAAAACATCAATCAATCAATGTCTTTAGCAGCCCACCTCAGTCTGGAGTTGTCTATTAAAACTTCTCAATTGCTACATTTCTTCAAGTGAAGGTATTGGGGATATGAAATGTGATATTTTTAGGTGCCTTCAAGTTGTATTCTTAATTTCACTGACCTTAGGTTTTAGTTTATCCAGGCAACTCTCTTGAATCTTAAAGTCTCTTTGAAGTTGTTCTAGTCTGGCCTTCTGATCTTCTGATAAAGCCTGTGGGTAGGCAGCAGCTACAGGTGCCACACTCAACTTCCATATTTCACTTATTCCATCCACATTTACTAAAGTAGGGTCCATAAGGTGCTGAATACTGCCTGCACATAATGATCAGAACAGTTTACAAGATTTATAAATTCAAAAGTGAGAAAAACATCCCTAGTGAAACTGCAAGGGGTTAGTTTGAAGAAACTATAATTTTGAAAGCATATTTTGTCTTGGGTTGAATGAGCAACACTGGAGGAGAAATTGCAAAGATAGTGCCTATGGCTCAGCTTGTGAGAAGGTGATGAAGAATAAAGCAAGCATCTATGATCACTTGCCCAGACATATTCCTGCAGACAGTCGATGCTGCAGAGTCTGTGGATATGAAAAAAGTGGGCTGATTCCACATAACATGTTTATTTTCTGGTATTAGCTAAAATATAGATCTTAGATTGATTACTTGATATCACCATATCAATGTTTGTGGTGCTGGCAGCTGTGTAATCAGTGGGCTGATTTCTATTTAAAGTCTAGCTGTTGACCTCAGAGGAACTTCTGGAGGTTTTAAGTCTATAAGAATGCAAACTTGAAGAATCATTTATATGTGCTAATTCTGGTTTGACTTTAATTTTTTGAGCTTCTGTTGAAATATTATGGATGTTATATTGGCCTTTGGCACAAGACTGTGAGCTACTTAGTAAATCGTTAGTGATTCTGAAATGTTAGGTGAGCTAATGGGCATGTAAATGTGAGAAGTCTGCTGGCCTTCCTGGTTTGGCTGCTGGGTTTAGATGTGTGACAGAGGATACATTTAGGATAAATAGTCAAGGAAATAGGTTGATTAAATTACCACATACCCTACTTCCATTGATTCCATTCCCTTCTCTTCCTTGTGGTGGACATTCTGTGATTGAAAATCCAACTTGACAGAAATGATGTGATTGAATAGCCCAAAAATTCCAGAATCACCTGAAAAATAGAAGTTGCACTTACAGTTAGATACCTTGCTCTGTCCTGAGAGAGAACAGCACAGCAGGCATTGTAATTGGATAACATGACCTGGATAAAACTTAACAGAATTGTCAGAGTTCATAGGATTACACTGAGATATCCAATCAGAATGCTGGTCAACTAAAATGTAAGGTCTAATATAGATAGAATTTTCCTGTAGACTAAGTCACAGGTCATCTAAAAACCTGAAAATCAATTAATTACTTCTTCAGAACATCTGTGTGCTGCTTGATCAGGACTATTTGTATAGGAAACAATTCTAGCTTTAGTGGAAATAGTACTTATCTCTTCAATTGAAGCATTTTTGTTCTTTATCCTTACAACCTACCGCAACACGACAGCTTCAGATTTGACCCACAGGGGATAACCCCCAGCCCTGGGTTCCTCCCTGCTCAGACCCACTGATCAGATGAAGAAGAGGAGTGGAAGAGGGGAGGGCAGTTGCATCACTGCTCCCACACTCCCAATCCAAGGCCCAGTTGTTATGGTCTCTCTCTCAATCCTTCTTTCCCTCCTCCTCTCTCCTTCTCACCCCTTCTCCCCACTCATCTCTTTTGTGATGGTTAGTCCCCATTATTTTTTCAGAGTGGTATTTTATATCTTTTCAGCTCCATTGCTGAGGCACCTAGAAACAAATAATAGCAAATATATTGTTAAAAAAATCTATGGTGAGAAAGACACTTCATTAACAATTCTAGGAAGAAATTGATTTTATTACTATCATAATATATTATATATTAAAATGCACATTATATAGGTTAAATTTTTTCATATATATTTTTTAATTTAATAAATCTTTATTATTCAGATTATTACAATTGTTCCTCTCCCCCCCCCCATAGTTCCCCTCCACCCGGTTCCCACCCCACCCTCTGCCCTTAACATCCCCCCCCACTGTCCTCATCCATAGGTGTACGATTTTCGTCCAGTCTCTTCCCACACCCCCCACACCCTGTTTCCCCCGAGAATTGTCAGTCCACTCCCTTTCTATACCCCTGATTCTATTATAGTCACCAGTTTATTCTGTTCATCAGATTTTTAATTCACTTGATTTTTAGATTCACTTCTTGATAGTTATGTATTTGTTGTTCATAATTTTAATCTTTACCTTTTTCTTCTTCTTCCTCTTCTTAAAGAATACCTTTCAGCATTTCATATAATACTGGTTTGGTGGTGATGAACTCCTTTAGCTTTTTCTTATCTGTGAAGCTCTTTATCTGCCCTTCAATTCTAAATGATAGCTTTGCTGGGTAGAGTAATCTTTGGTTGTAGGTTCTTGCTATTCATCACTTTGAGTATTTCTTGCCACTCCAGTCTGATCTGCATAGTTTCTGTTGAGAAATCAGCTGACAATTGTATGGGTGCTACCTTGTAGGTAACTAACTTTTTCTCTTGCTGCTTTTAATATTCTCTCTTTGTCTTTTGCTCTTGGCATTTTAATTATGATGTGTCTTGGTGTGGTCTTCTTTGGATTCCTTTTGTTTGGGGTTCTCTGCACTTCCTGGGCTTGTAAGTCTATTTCTTTCACAAGGTAGGGGAAGTTTTCAGTCATTATTTCTTCAAATAGGTTTTCAGTATCTTGCTCTCTCTTCTTCTGGCACCCTCATAATTCTGATGTTGGTATGCTTGAAGTTGTCTCAGAGGCTCCTTACACTATCTTCATATTTTTTGGATTCCTTTTTCTTTTTGCTTTTCTGGTTGAGTGTTTTTTTGCTTCTTTATATTTCAAATCTTTGACTTGATTCTTGCAATCCTCTAGTCCAAAAAACACCCTCAAATTATGGCCCGCAGGCCACATGCGGGTGTTTTTGCTGTTTTTTTTTTTTTTCTACTTCAAAATAAGATATGTGCAGTGTGCATAGGAATTTGTTCATAGTTTTTTTTTAAACTATAGTCTGGCCTTCCAATGGTTTGAGGGACAGTGAACTGGCCCCCTGTTTAAAAAGTTTGAGGATCCCTGCTCTAGTCTGCTGTTAGGTCTCTGTATAATATTTTTTATTTCAGTCAGTGTATACTTAATTTCTAGTTGGTCCTTCTCATATCCTCGAGGGTCTCACTAAATTTATTGGCCTTTTCTTGAAAATTCTTGAAAAACCTTACAACCATGGTTTTGAACTCTATCTCTAGTCATTTGCTTTCCTCCATTTCTTTCATTTGTGACCTGTTTCTTTGTCTCCACATTTTCGCTGCTTCCCTGAGTAGATAGAATGGCTTTGTGTGCTAGGTGTCCTATAGGGCCCAGTGGCTCAGCCCTCTCCAGATACCTATAGGGCCCAGTGGCTCAGCCTCTCCAGATACCTCAGCCTCTCCAGATACCCCTTTGTGGGCTGTGTGCACAGTCTTGTGTAGTTAAGTCTTGATTGTTGTTGGTATCACTGGGAGGAATTGACCTCCAGGCCAATTGGCTGCGAGTATCAGCTGTGTCTATGCTGGGAAAACTTCTGTGCTGGAGATACCCTTATGAGACAAGACTTGCAAAATTGCAAAAGCCTCTGTGCTCAGCTTGGATGGGGCAGAGTCTCAGGACAGAGCAGACAGCCTTGGCTTCCCATCAACCCTATCCTATGAGGCCCCTGGGTCTTAGTGTCCCTCGGTAATCACTGCAAGCACCTCTGAGAGAAAGCCACCCTTGAGTTTCACCCGCTGCCAGACAGTCCAGTTTCTCCCGAATAGATCTGGGTTCCCAGAAACTCACCTGAAACTGGAGTTCAGCACAGTTGGGAGGTGTTGTCTCCCTCCCATTTGAGAAAGCCAGCCGTGCACTCAGTTGCCAGTCCTCTCCTTGCGCACGTCTCAGTACCTCTGCCTCCTGCAGCTCCTCTGAGTCTCAGTGTGCTGTTCTCCTTTCTTGTAGTTGTAGAATTTCCACTCAGCCAGCCTTCCTGTGGTTCTGGATGATGTCCATTTTGTCTTTTAGTTGTAGTTTTGAAATTGTTGTGCAAGGCAGCAGTTTAGGTGTTTACCTATGCCGCCATCTTGATTTCTCCCTCAAATTTTTTCGTATTTTAATAACTAAACATTATTTTTCCCATAAGCCTGCCATGTGTATCTCACTAACATAGAATGAGTTAATAAATGGCTTCTTCTTGCCTGGCCAGCATGGCTCAGTTGTTGAGTGTCAACCTATGAACCAGGAGGTCAAGGTTTGATTCCTGGTTAGGGCACATGCCTGGGATGGGGGCTTGATCTCCAGTGGGGGGGGGGGGGGTGTGTTGGAGACAGCCAATCAATGATTCTGTCTCATCATTGATGTTTCTATATCTCTCTTCCTTTCCCTTCCTTTCTAAAATCAATAAAAATATATTTAAAATATAAAAAGCAAATAAATGGCTTTTTCTTTAAAATGTATATATTCAAATTATTTCAGTGCCATTGCATATACATTATTTTTTATTGTTTTTAATGAGTATAATATTTTCTGATATGCAATGAATGTTTAAACATTTCTTTTTAAAAAGATATCAGTCACTGATATCTGAAAATCTTATTATGGACTTCTTTATTCAACTCCCCAGAGCCATTACTTCATTATTTAGTATGAGAAATTTATGTACAAAGAAAATATGCAGGTTTGTATACTCAAACCTTTCTACATAACCATTAAAAGACACATTTGCCAACCCTAATATTTCTTTTTTTTTCTAATATATTAGTTCATTAATGTTGTCAGTATCATGGCCAAAATTAGTGATCAGGTTACTTAAATTGCATTCACTTATTACCAGTGAGAATTTAGCATTTTTTCACATTTTACTCAATTTTGGGATTGTGTGTGTGTGTGTGTGTGTGTCTGTTCACACTTTTTGTGTGTGTGTGTGTGTGTGTGTGTGTG
The DNA here is from genome assembly GCF_027574615.1 of Eptesicus fuscus. Taxonomy (NCBI): domain Eukaryota; kingdom Metazoa; phylum Chordata; class Mammalia; order Chiroptera; family Vespertilionidae; genus Eptesicus; species Eptesicus fuscus. The sequence continues at coordinate 84,951,642 of NC_072479.1, forward strand.
CCTGTTCACACTTTTTTTGCCCATTTGCCAAGATTGGCTGTTTTTTACTTATTGGTCTGTATGTGCTCTTAATATATGTGATTATCCATCACCTGTTATATAAGTTATAAATATCTTGTTTTTCTTTTGTCTGGCCAAATATATTATTATTTTCTCTTTTTGTTATATATTATTTTTGAAGTTGGTCTTTATTTTGTATTTTTCTTGGATTTTCTCAAACAAATATTACAAATAAATTTTTGGCTTTCTTTTATTATATATATTTATATTTACCATTTCATTCATTTGTAAATTTTTAAGCATAGGGAGATAAATTTGTTTTTTCCTCCAAAAAGTATCTCGAGTTGTTCGAACTCAAGTTATTGAATGTTTTATAATTTATTGTCTGGTAGCACTCTTAAGTAGTATTACTGCTTGTCTACAATATGTCAAGTCATAGAACAATAAACAATAAGGAACATAGAATCTGGTCGGGGGCAGCTCCTATGTTGAGCGTCTTCCCCCCAAGAGGGAGGCGAGTGGTGATGGGGGAGCAGGGCTGGCCAATGGGCAGCACCAGGCTGCCAGCCAAGGCGGGTGCCAGCAGGGGTCCCCCAACTGCTCTGCCTGCCAGTTGCCCCATACATCAGCCCTGATCACTGGCCAGGCCTAGAGACCCTACTCTATATATTGAGAACAGTCTCTTAGATTTAAAAATTAAAACCTGAAAAGGCTACTCTAACACTGAAAAAACAGGATGAAGCAACGATGACATGCATGGACTCTGGCTTGCACATTTTGTGGTCAGCCCTGATTCTGACACTTATAACTGTGTGACAAAGCCAATTACTTAACTTCTCTCTACTTCAGTTTTTCCACCCATAAGATGGGGAAAATGGTATTACTGCCTCAGAAGGATCATGTTATGTACTGCTTTTTATAATCAGGGCAAAAATATGTAGCTGCCCATACAACAGCAAGATGCCTTTCACTGTACGAAAAGTATGGTCACTGGTGCATGCAGCATCCTGGTTTGGGGATCAGGCCTAAACCAGCAGTCAGACATCCCCTGAGGGCACAGGCTGGGTTGAGGGACACCCCCCAATGCACAAATTTTGTGAACTGGGCCTCTAGTTGTAACTAATACTGCAGTGAACACAGGGGTGCATATATTCTTTCGAATTAGTGTTTCAGATTTCTTCAGAAACTGGAGAATATCATGTTAAGTTAAATAAGCCATTCATAGAAAGACAAATACCATATGACTTCACTTATATGTGGAATCTAATAAATAAAATAAACTAAAAAACAAAATAGAAGCAAACTCATAGATACAGAGAATACACTGACAGCTGCCAGAGGGTGTGGGACCCTCTCTGGGTGAAAAAAAGTGAAGGAATTAAGAAAAACCCCCACATAGGCAACAGTATGGTGATTACCAGAAAGAAAGTGTAGTCGGGGGAGATAGGATAGGTTAAAGGGGAGGTAAATGGTGATGGAAGGAATCTTGGCTTAGGGTGGTGAACAGACAATATAATATACAGGTGATGTATCATAGAATTGTACCCCTGAAATATGTAATTTTATTAACCAAGGTCACCCCCAACAAATTGAATTTAAAAAATGTAAATTAAAAAACAAAGAAAATACTGCCATTTGTGATAACATAGATATATATGGAAGGCATGTTTCATATTTGAATAGAAAATTATTCTATTTACTAGATACTTGGTGCATGGATTCTTGCCCTGGTGGGGTCCCTCAGCCTGGCCTGTGTGGATCAGTGGACCTCTGCACCGATACAGCCCGGCCTTACCCGCCAGCTCCTCTGGCTCCAGCCTGCTGTCCAGTTGATCACACATAGCACGAAGTAGTGCTCAAAGCAGCAGGTGGCCAGGGAGGAGTCTGAGCCTGGGCTGGGTGCTGCACAACTTCCACTCCTCCTGGCCCCACTGCGCCTGCCACTGCCACTGCTGCTGGCTGCTCGGGCACACAGGGGGAGTGTCCGCTGGAGAGGCTTGTGCCACCACAGCTGTGCTTGCCAGCCATCAGCCCAGTGTCTGGTGCCCATGTGTCAGCTGAGCAGCGCTCCTGCTGTGGGAACACACTGATCATCAGGGGGAAGCTCCTGCATTGAGCATTTGCCCTCTGGTGCACATCATAGCTACTGGCTGGTTGTCCAGTCATCCAGTCACTTAGGCTTTTATATATATATAGACTAGAGGCCTGGTGCATGAAATTCATGCACAGGGGTGTGTGTCCCTCAGCCCAGCCTGCACCCTCTCCAATGTGGGACATCCCTTTCACAATCCAGGACTGTTGGCTCCCAACTACTTGCCTGCTTGCCTTCCTGATTGCCCCTAACCAGTTCTGCTTGTCAGCCTCATCACCCCCTAATAACTCCCCTGTCAGCCTGATTGATGCCTAACTGCTACCCTGCCAGGCTGATTGTCCCTAACTGCCCTCCCCTGTAGGCCTGGTCACCCCTAACTGCCCTCCCCTACAGGGCTGGTCCCCCCAACTGCCCTCCCTTACAGGCCTGGTCCCCCCAACTGCTATCCCCTGCAGGCCTGGGTCCCCCCCAACTTCCCTTTCCTGCAGGCCCAGTCTCCCCCAACTTTCCTCCTCTGCCGGCCTGGTCAACCTTAACTGCCCTCCACTGCAGGCTTGATCGCCCCCAACTGCCCTCCCTTGCAGGCCTGGTCTCTCCCAACTGCCCTCCCCTGCTGCTCATCTTGTGTCCACATGGGGGCAGCCATCTTGTGTTGGAGTGATGGTCAATTTGCATATTGCTCTTTTATTAGATAGGAGGATAGAGGCCTGGTGCACTGGTGGGGGCTGGCTGGTTTGCCCTGAAGGGTGTCCCAGATCAGGGTGGGGGATCCCTTGGGGTGTGGGGTGGCCTGGATGAGGGGCCTTTGGTGGTTTTCAGGCCAACTATGCCCCCCAGTGACCCAAGCAGAGGCCCTGGTATCTGAGATTTATTTATCTTCTGTAATTGAAACTTTGTAGCCTTGAGTGGAGGCCAAGGCCAGCCAGTTTGGGAGGGAAGCTTGGCTTCCTCTATCACCAGGGGCAACCCAAGCCTGCGGCTGGCTCCAGCTCCATGGCTGCCGTCATTTTTGTTGGGATTTATTTATCTTCTATAATAGAAACTTTGTAGCCTTGAGCAGAGGCAAGGGCTGGTGAAGGCGTGTGGGAAGCTTGGCTTCCTCCATCGCTGGGGGACAACCCAAGCCTCCTGCTTGCTCCAGCTCTGTGGCTACTGCCATATTTGTTGAGTTAATTTGCATACTCACTCCTGATTGGCTGGTGAGCGTGGCTTGTGGGCGTAGTGGAGGTATGGTCAATGTGCATGTTTCTCTTTTATTAGATAGGATATTTAACATTATTTGTTTGGGTCAAAATCTATCACATTACATTTTTTTTTTCTATTTGTAACTTCAAATATACATTATTTTTAAACCTTCTTTAGGAGTAAATATATAGCCGAAACCGGTTTGGCTCAGTGGATAGAGCATCGGCTTGCGGATTCAAGGGTCCCAGGTTCGATTCCGGTCAAGGGCATGTACCTTGGTTGTGGGCACATCCCCAGTGGGAGGTGTGTAAGAGGCAGCTGATTGACGTTTCTCTCTCATTGATGTTTCTAACTCTCTATCCCTCTCTCTTCCTCTCTGTAAAAAATCAATAAAATATATTTAAAAAAAAGAGTAAATATATATATTTTTTATTTTTCCACATTCCCCCATTCAAGGTTATTAATTCAATATGCCTTAACCATACTTTTAATATTGAGGAAAATACTTAGTTCAGTCTATGATTGTCTAACCACTATGTTGTACACCTAAAACTAATACAAAAACAATATTCAGTGTAAACTGTAATTGAAAAATAAAATTAAAAACAGAACTGAGTCAGAGAAATAGATATGCTATTTGGGAAATGATGGTGACAGGTACAATATGGTTAAAAATTTGATAATTTCTCAGAATAATTAGTGATGAATACCATTAAATACTTGTTGATAATTGATTGGAATATTTAGAAAATTTTCTATGACAATACAAATGAAAGAATAAGGATATAAAAAAAAGAAGTATTTAATGCCAAGATTTAGCAAGCTTGTTCAAAGGTTAAATTTAAGGTACTTAACAGACGTACATTTTCAGTGTTTGTGACTGAAATGGAAACAAATGAACTGCATGGTGGTTAAACCTCAGTGCCCCCATATTTGTAGAATATGAAGACAATTTCTCAGAGGAATTTGAAAATGAACACTCTAAATGACATACTTAGAGGTGTGATTGTACTTTCAGCTAGAGCCCAAAGTCTCTTATATTCTGGAGATGTGTGATGTGATAAACTGATTTCAAAATAGCTAAAGTGTGAGAATTACCTTTTCAAACCTTAAGTGACGTACTTGATGAGATGTTTACTTTTTCCACTATTGCTTCACTCTGAGCCTTTAAAGGGCAATCTGTGAAGATCCCAGACGTTGTTTATTTTGGTCCTGAATTTATGTTTTTAAATTCTCCTTTTATTACCCAGCTATGACCGGGCTCTTTTGTGAGTCACCTGGCCTCCCCACTAAAGGACGCACGACTTTCTGGCCTACAGAAGGTATGTGTCCCTACTCTCCTGTCTCTCTACCAGCCCATCTCACACAGTGGGAGAAAACAAAGGCTAGTTGTGAGGGGCAACTAATATACAACAAAATCAAAGTGGAATATTAGAGTTTTTATTTGAATAATTCAGGGTAAGAAGCAACCATAAAATATGAAATATGTTGAAATATTTCTTAAAGTGTTCAAATTAGTGCCTGTAGGGAATTAATAAAGTGCATACAAACATGCATAATTGGGTTTATAAATCAAAATAATTTAAAGTGAAACCTAAAAACATGAGAAGGAATAATTAGTTTTGGATTTTGTAATCAGTACAAGGGGATATTTTGGGGTATAATAATATATTAATTTATATTTTGCCCAAGCTTTCTAAATAGATACTTTAAAAAATTAATTGCACGAATGCAGGCCAGACACAATTCCTTATACACTTACTGAGATTGATTAAAAGCAGCTTGATTTTTACTAAAAATCAGGATGAAGTAGCTTCTGTAAAAATGCTAAACTAAACTTAATTATAAACGGTCAAAATACTTTTTAAAAATTTGAACAAACAGTGCAAAAAAGATCGGCCTTACTGATTAAAGAGAATCCTGCTTACTGAATTATTTTACAGTGTATAACTAATATGAAGCATAAATAATACCTTGGAAAATGTGACTAAAATAATACTTAAGATAATTCACATTTATTGAGAGTTTATGTGTCACGTGGAGTGCTAAATTTCACATGCACTATATCTTACATATTATTCTACTTTTGATTAGTAAAGTAGGTTACTTGTCAATAGGTAAATTTTTAAAGGTCACACATTGTAAGTTACAAAGACAGAAATTAATTCCTCTCTCTCTGACTGTAGAGCCCATGGACTGGATTATTAAATTACATTATCTAGATTACTGCCATTGTTTACACAACTGAAGTGGCTTTCAGTGACATTAACAACCAAAGGGTCTTTCTGAAAGTCTGAACCAACAATGTTATTCCATCTTCTGGGTTTATATCATGCCCATTAAATCAATTATTTTTAAAAGATAATTATTTAAAAATATTTTACTTGTTAATTTTTATTATTTTTTTAGGTTACAGGTAAGTTTAGTGTGTCAATGTAACATTTTTCAACATATAACATATTTCTTTAAATTTTCACTTATTTCTCAGAACTCATCAACCATTCAAATTAAAGACATGTTGGTAACCACTTCAATAAATAAATGCAAGTCACTAAATAAATGTAACTCAGTGCAGGAAATTAATATCTATGCTCCACCCTTAGAGCACTTGGTCTTTAATATGGGATTTCAAATGTTTCATAAATATTGTCCCTCTTTTTTCTAATAAAACATTTAATTTCTATGACAGGCATTCTAATGGTGTCAAAATACTTCTGTGACTTTAAATTAATGAGGTTGTTATTATTCATGTATGTCTGTACTCCTCACTAATTATGTTTTTTATTGCTCCAACAAATAAGATGTTGACAAAGGTAGAGAATGTATTTTAAAATGTACTTTACCATGAGACACTTGTTTAAACCTCTAGGGAATTTAGAACCAGAACTTTAGATTCTGGAAGTAAGCCCAATACTCAACCTCTACCCCGCCCAGTTTTCCTGTGAGGAAGCCCTGCATTACACGTACCTGTTATTCATACATACACTTAACTGAGAGCACAGTCTCGAACACCACCCACCTGCAGAGATGAACAACCAAAGAGTAACCTATGCAGAACTGAATTTGGCCAAGTCCGCCAAGAGACAGCAAAGGAAACCTAAGGGCACTCAAAGCTGCATTCCAGTAACTGAGCAGGAAATAACCTATGCAGAATTAACTCTTGAAAATGCTTCCCGGGATCTTCAAGGGAGGGACAAGAAGGACCACTCCAAAGGTAACACATTCCATAGACACACAGTGTAACTGTTCTAGTATGTGCAGCTGGGGTGCGGAGATGTGGGGGAAAGTAAGGCATTAGCTCACATATTTTTCATTTGTGAGAATCAGCGCTTAAAGTTGGAATGCAGTATTCTAAGATGAAAGCTGAGGGTAATTCTATTCAGGTATTGTTGTAAGGTGTAGTCTTAGACCAGTAACTCATGGAGCATTATATTTCCTAAACATGCCATGGTATATTCTGAGAGGAGGATTACAGTGGTAGGCATGGGCTTGGTGTCCAAGTTTATGTATTTGATTCTCTGTACGTAAACTGTCTAAACAACTGTGGCTCTCTCCTTTCTCAGTGTTTCCTTTTCTCTTCCGGCAGTTTCACCATCGTCTCCAGAGAAGCTCATTGCCGGGACCCTAGGGGTCATCTGCCTTGTCCTGATGTCCGCTGTGGTAACGATAACTGTTATTCCCTGTAAGTAAATATTTGTAAGATTATACAGCATTTTTCACTCTAATGATTACCAGTGCCTCTAAACAGTTCATAATATTATGGAATAGAATTTTCATTTTAAAGCATGCATTTAGAATAAATGTGGAATGGTTATTCTGAATTTAACAAATGCATAAATAACATAATGTTTGTAAAGAGTATTTTACATATAGTCATGTATTTTGATTTCATCACAAAGACATGCTTTAGGAGAATTAAAGACTTTGTAAAGAAATACAAATTCTTATTGAGATTGGTTAAACCCATCCTGTAAGAGATGGTGAAGTTTGGTTCTTTAGGCTTTTAAAATATTTTCCTCTAACTTTTTATTACTGTATTAATTATTCTTGGTAAAATCAATTTTATTACAGATAATTCTCCTCCTAGACAATACAACAACAAACTTCAAACTAAGAAACAAAAATTGTTATGATTTATTTAGATTAATTGATATTTTAAGAATTACTTTAATTTTTTTAGCTACTGTAATACCGGAGAAGAACAATTATTCTCAAATAACAAGGATCCAGAAAGGTACATAATGATTTTCAAAGTTCTGATATTAGCAAAGTTTATATTTTGTCTCTATCTTAGGCTAGGCAACAATGATAATAGGCTCTTTTGGGAGAACATAAATTATAAAATGAGCAATAAGTGTTCATCAATAATTATTATAAGAGAGTGTTCCTTCTTTTGCAACATTATGAAGAAACATTAATTTTAAATTGCCACATCCATTGTTGCTGTTTGGCTTAAATTTCCTACTGCTATAATGTAATAAGAGACAAGTAATTTTTCCATTCTTAAAAAGAAGTTTCATTCATCGACTTTTAGGACATGTATAGAGTGGATATTTTTGTTTGTGTGTTTGCATTATATGGGCACATAAATTAGGGGATATCTGGCTGACCTTTTTCTGTGAGTGTGTGTATGAGTGTGTTTTGTTTTATATGTGCCAGCCAGTGCGGATGCATAGGTTTATTATGTACCTATGTATTTATACTTATGTAAGTGTGTAAGTTAATTTTTATTTTTAAAAGTTCAAATTGCTATTGGATAATAATTCATAATCTTTCTTTAGCATATCATTGTGAACATTGTCCACTGGAGTGGTTTACGTATTCCAACAATTGCTATTATATTAGCACTGAAAATAAAACATGGAATGAGAGTTTGCTGGCCTGTGCTTCTAAGAACTCTAATCTGCTTTACATAGATAATGAAGAAGAAATGGTAAGATGTTAAACATTTCATATACTTTATTAAAGGCTTATTTCAGTCAATAGTATATTTGTAGAATTCACATTTTTGTACATAGTTGTGGTTATTTAAAGTCTGTACAAAATTCCACTGTTCGACTTTATAATATTTTATATTTTTATACTACTAATCTCCAATCTTGCTTTTTATAGAAAACTGTGCTTCTATAAGTGCTTGGTTTCTAAAATAAACTTTGCCACTTAATTTTACCTTCTATCAAGGATACTAAACAAACAATTGGACAGATGGATTGCAAGGGCAATGGAACCATATAATTGCAAATCAGATCACAAAATAGAGTTTGCGCTCCTTAGCAGCTCTGCTCCTGTGTATTCTCTCATCATTTCTCCTCCCGTATCACTTACCCACTGTGCTGACTTTTAATATTACAGAGTCTCTTTGCTTGTTTTTGAAACTCGTAGAAATGAAATCGTACAGTAACATATTTTCTTCCTGTTTCTTTTGACTCCCATATGATATTGTTGCATTTCATCTATCTTGCATTTATCTGCAGTTTGTTAATTTTCACTGCTGAGTTATGTGGATGTGACATTTTAAAATCCATTCTCTCTGTTGTCGTTCACTGGGGACGTGAGTCTCAGGGCCTCCAGAATAAAGAGCCTTGCTGGGTCCGTTACTTTTAGACATCGGCTCCTTTTCGCTGGTCCCACCTCTGACTTGCCTACCTGGTTTCTCTGGTTGCTTTTCAGCAGGTGTCCTGATGGATCACTCTCCTGGGCTTGCCTGCTGTTTCTGGGCAAGATTCCCTCTGCAACACAGAGGAGGAATGGCTTCCTTGAGGCATGTCCATTTCTAGGTTGGGTGTTGGAAAGAATCAGGCCTAAGTCACTTCCTTCTGTTGGGTGGGATATAAGATACCCTGTCACTCTGTTTCCTAATCCTGGAGTACCAAACCTTTTACCCTTTCTCATTCCACCTTTCAGAGCTCTCCTTTACTCGTGTCTCTCATTAATTAGTTCCAGAATTTATAGTTCTAATTAGCAGGGAAATGAGTCTCTGACACTTGGACCAGTGGATTCCACCAACACAGAAACAGGTCAATTTGGGCTTTATCTGGTTAAAGAATGTTGAGAGACACAGAGAATCATTTTTCCTTCCTTCCTTCCTTCCTTCCTTCCTTCCTTCCTTCCTTCCTTCCTTCCTTCCTTCCTTCCTTCCTTTCTTTCGCTTTCATGTCATTTATTTTCTTAATTACAATCCCTTCTTAAAAAAACGTGGTAGCTGAGGAATAGTAGAAAATAACATTGATTTAGTCAGGTATCAAATACTTTAGTATTATTTAAAGCTTTGTTATGTTAGTTTTGTCAACGTGGGTAACTACTAAATTACATGAATCCGAATTTTTCTTATTAAATTAAGAAGAATGAGACCTTTAAACATAAATATTTGGGTTAATTTTAAATCAACTATACAAACATTGCTGAAAGTTTTTAAAAATATGAAATGATTTTAATATATCTTTAATAAAAAGTCTTCATATATCTTTAGTGTCATATTAGGATCCAACAATCTTATTTTGTTCTCAAAATGAAGGATCTTTTGAGAGAATACACTATTTGCTTTAAAAAAATAATCATTCATGATTATTATTTAAATAAAAATTCTTTATTTTGGTGTAGGAATTTCTGCGTTCCATATTACCTCCATCATGGATTGGAGTTTTTCGTGCCAGCAGTGATCATCCTTGGATGTTGATAAATGAATCACATTTCAAACTAAAGTAAGTTGTTTTTTAAATGCTATATAAAAGGAAAATTCAAAAAAAGAAAAATTCTGAAGAGTATTATTGATGTTTTTGTTTAAGTTGAATTATAAACATGAAGAATGATTGTCAACGTTGATGAAATGTTGATATAAATATTAAAGAATGACTATCTAATTTTCCTAATAACCAACTCTTACTAATATTCTATGAAAAATGTCATTACTCATTTTCAAAATATTCTCTGATTGCAGTTACATGGAAAATGCTATTTATTGTTTCATAGATTGGCTCCACACAATAACAACAAAATAATGCATTTTTCTCCATTACAGAATAGAAGACTTATCATTTGGTAAAGGTAACTGTGCTCTGCTAAACCTATATGGCCTCACATCATGGAGTTGTGGAGCTTCAAAAATATATAGCTGTAAGCATAAGCTTTAGAGTTAAAACACCTGAGTTTGGATTCTGTCGGGTAACTTTATTTTCATGAAATGGAAATAATATTATGATTGCATATGTCTTCAAGTGAATTATATCACTTGTTCTAATAATGAAATAATTTTCTATAACAATTTTTGGACAATAACATAAACATCCAAAAGTGCAGATATTCATTGCTTTTAGTGTCTGACGTGTTTTGGCTCAACATTATATTTGCGGTATTCAACATTTCTAAAAGATCTTATGTTGTGTGAGTCACGTTATATGTGTTACCAAGTAGAGGCCAACCCACAGAGGCAGAAAGTAGGTTAGTGGTTGCCAAAGGTTTAAGGGAGGTAGGAATAACAAACAATGCTAATTGGTGCACTGTTACTTTTGGGGGCTGGGTACTTTCTAAATTTTGTTAGTACTGATGGTTGCAAACTCTGTTGAATATACTAAAAATCACTAACATATATACTCTACATGGATGATTTTTTTTTTTTTTTGCTTTGTAAATTAAACCTCAATACACCTGTTAAAAACACTTGAGGTTATGTTAGGGACTGCATTTAAACTTTAAATAATTTATAAAGATGTTATTTTACAATATTGATTCTTCCAATCACCATCATGCTTTATCCCTCCATGTATTAGGCTTTCTTTAATTTCTCTACTATGTTTAAAAATTTTCTATATTGAAGTCAAAGCAATATGGTTCTTCTATAGTTATGATTTTGTAAATGGTATACTTATTTAAAAATTTCTTTAGTAATTTTTGCTGCTTTAAACATAAATGCAGTGGAGGTTTGCTATTGATTTTTGTATTAGTCCTATCATTTCAAATATACATTCTTCTGCATAGTATATATGAAGAGTTATTTTATTTCTTCTTCCCTGGTGTAATTATTTTCTTTTCTTGACTTATTTTCATAGGCTAGAGTTTTATTTCCAATGTTGAATAGTAAGGATAGTAAAAGTGCTATATGTATCCTCTATTTTTGGGGACCATATTTAAATATTTCATCCTTAAGTATGAGGTTTGTTTTAAAGTTTTTTTCATCAGACCTTTCTCATATAAAAGCAATTCCATAATATTGCTATTATTCTAATATAATGATGTTACATTTTTATTATTTTTGCATCAGTTGAAATGATAAATGTTTTCTCTGTATAGTGTTTATGAAGTAAACTACCTTTATTTCTTTTAAATGTTAAACCAACCTTGCATTTCTGAAATAAAACCACAGTGGTTATTTCGTATTGTCCTTCAAAATTCGGTGCATATATTACACTTAGATTAAGTTGTTTTTCTTTCATCCAGGTTCACAAAGAGTTGAGAATGAGTTTTTATTTGTTATGTACCTGACAGGTTTTTATATCAAGGCTATATTAAAAACATTCTTTTTTTTTCTTTTTCCTGGAAACCTTTGTATAAGAGTACTGTTATATTTTTAATGTTATTTTTCATTACTTATGCTGAAACCAAAAATGTGGGTGTTTTGAGTCCCATTTCTTGTCTCATGAAAATCGAAGAATGAAGTTGCAGACAAAAAGGATTAATGGAACCAAAGTTTATTGGGAGAAGCCAGTCCTGGAAAAGGTGCAGCCAGGGTTCCAGGGGTAGGCCCATATCCAGAGCTTCCTCTCCATGTTACAGTCGGGAGTAGTTTAGTATTCAAGCTAATTAAACGCTGTTAGTCCATGTGTGGAGGCCCATATGTCCGTAACCCACGTGGTCGGAGGGGATGTGCTCCCCAGCAACAGGAGCGTCAGGTATCCATTGTGCGCTAAGCTGGGGTGAAGGGAAGGGAGCCTGCGTTTGTTTGTTTGTTTGTTTGTTTGTTTGTTTTGTATATATGCTTGCCTCACTGCCTTGTGATTGGGTATCTGCACGCTGTCTGTCTTTGTAATATCCATCCATTTTAAAGTTCATGCCTCTGGCTCGCACCCTTCCTTCCCACCCCAGTTTGGGTGTCTTAGTAACTCCGCCTAGCTGGTTCCTGGTTTCACTTCCTTTTCCCATGGTCCTGCCCCATCTACCTAACATTTTTCTGTCTCAATGCCAGTGGAACTTGAAGATGCTTTTTAAAAAAAAATATATATATTTTATTGATTTTTTTACACAGAGTAAGGGAGAGGGATAGAGAGCTAGAAACATCGATGAGAGAGAATCATCGACCAGCTGCCTCCTGCACACCCCCTACTGGGGATGTGCCCGCAACCCACGTACATGCCCTTGACCGGAATCGAACCTGGGACCTTTCAGTTCACAGGCCGATGCTCTATCCACTGAGCCAAACCAGTTAGGGCTTGAATAATGTTTTTGTAGGAACATTCATAAAATGAACTCAATTCTTATACTACATGCTAGATATACTGAGGTTTCCATTTGTTGCACTGCATTTTCCTATTTTTTAAATTTAATGTAGACATTAAAATGTACTCATAATGAGGCTTTATTATCTACTTAGTATCTATAAATAGGATAAGGCTATTTCCCTGTTTACTCTAGATAATGCAATACTTGGGTTTTGTTAGTTTTTTCCAGATCTTATCAATTTTATCATTTTCAATGAGAATAACTTTGACCTTGTTGATTCTCTCTACTCTTGTTTCTTCTTTGTCTTGATTTTGAATTTTTTGTGTGTTTTGCTATCTTCATTTGGATTTAATTATAGTTTTTCCATTTTTATTTTCTTGAGATGCATGCTTTGATTTCTTAAAAAAAAAACACCTTTTATTTTTTATTGTTGACACTAGTACAGATGTTCCATTTTCCCCACCTTTGCCCACCTCCACCTAGGCCTTGCCCTCTCTCCCCTTCCCTCTGGCTATCACCACACCGCTGCCTGTGTGTGTGAGTTGTGTCTGTATGTTCTTTGGCTAATCACTTCACCTTCTTTCATCCAGCCCTTCCAGGTGCCCTTTCTTCTGACAGCTGTCCATCTGTTCCATGTATTCATGCCTCCTGGCTTCTATTTTGTTCATCAGTTTATTTTATTTATTAGATTTCACATATAAGTGAGAGTACATAGTGTATGTCTTTCACTGACTGGCTTATTTCAATTAGCATAATATTCTCCAGGTCAATCATGCTATAGTAAAAGGTAAGAGTTACATCTTCTTTATGGTCATGTAGTATTCCATTTTGTAAATGTACCACTTTTTCTTCTCTTTCATAAGATATATATTTAAGGCAATCAATATTTCACAAGACAAACTATTTTTGTCATATATTCTTTGTAATTCATGTAAAAATTGTGATCATTCATTGTGATCACTTCTTTGGCCCATATGTTATTTAGAAATGTATTACTGAATTTAAAACCATATAATAATTTTTAAGTTTGGGGTTATTGACTTTTATTTTTGGTAACCTGTTAGAAAATTTTCTGCAAAGCTGTAAATGTCCCTAATCTCTATTGAAGTGTGGCTAGTGTGACAGAGAAACCTATCTTAAAATTTTATTTATTTTCAATTAAAATTTAAATCTGAATACCCACATTTTATGGCCCACTTGTCAAACTTGATGAGTGGCTACTGCAGTTAAACCACAGTTCTATATATTTTATATTAACATTCTTGGAAATGTAAGTATACATTTTTAAATATTTTCATGTAAACTTAAATATATGAGTATTCTATAACACTATATTTTTTTTTTTGTGTGTGTGGGGGGTGTCTATGTGTGTAGTTAATTGTTTAAAACTTTTTATAGTAGCTCGGCCAGCATGGTTCAGTGGTTGAGCATCAACCCATGAACCAGGAGGTCACGGTTCGATTCCCAGTCAGGAGGCATCTGATCAATGATTCTCTGTCATCATTGATGTTTCTATCTATCTCTCCCTCTGCCTTCCTCTCTGAAATCAATAAAAATATATTTTAAAAGAATTAACAATTCTCCTCAAACTCTTTCAAAAAATGAAAGAGGAGTGAACACTCCCAAACTTATTTCATGATGCCAGCATTATTCTGAAACCAAAACCATAAAAAGGCATTACTGGAAAAGAAAACTATAGGTCAATATCCCTGAAAAATATAGAAGCAAAAATTCTCAATAAAATACAATCCCAATTTACCAGTGCATTAAAATAATTATTCACCGTGATCAAATGGGATTTAGATCCGGGATACAAGGATGTTTAACACATCCAAATCAATCAATGTGATATATGATATTAATAAAATGAAAGAAAAACTATATGATTGTCACAATAAATGCAGAAAAAGCATTTGACAAAATTCAATATTTAGCATGCTAAAATTCAAAAAATGATAGAAGAAATATATGTCAACAAAATCAGTAGCATCTCTATATAGTAACAACAAAACTTCTGACAAAGAAATAAAGAATTGATGCCATTTACAATACCATCAAGAACAATAGAATATATGAATGGATAAAAAAACAGTGGGAAATTTACACAATGGAATACTACGTGGCTGTAAAAAAGAAGGAGCATTCACTCTTTGCGACAGCATAGTTGGACCTGGGGATTATTATGCTAGGTGAAATAAGCTAGTTAGAGAAAGACAAATGTCACATGATCTCACTTATGTGTGGAGGAATCTAATGAACAAAATAAACTGGCAAAAAAAAATAGGTCCCAAGGCATGGATGCATAGAATAGAATGACAGGTCCCAGAGGGGAGGAGAAAAGGGGACCAGAAGAGATTAACCAAAAAACATATATGTATATATGCATAGCCCATGGACACAGACAATAGTGTAAGGAAGGCCTGGGATGGGGAGGAGGCTGGGTGAAAGGGGGAAAATCAGAGAGAAAATGAGGGACAACTGTAATACTGTCAATACTATCTAATAAAAAAGTAACATGCAAATTGACCATCACTCCAACACACAAGATGGCTGCCCTCATGTGGTCAAAGATGGCCACCACAAGATGGCCAGCAGGGGAGGGCAGTTGGGAGGGACCAGGCCTGCAGGGGAGGGCAGTTAGGGGCAATCAGGCTGGCAGGGGAGCAGTTAGGCATCAATCAGGCTGTCAGGGGAGCAGTTAGGGGGTGATCAGGCTGGCAGGCAGAAGTGGTTAGGGGCAATCAGGAAGGCAGGCAGGTGAGCAGTTGGGAGCCAGCAGTCCTGGATTATGAGAGGGATCCCAGATTGGAGAGGGTGCAGGCTGGCCTGAGGGACACACCCCTTGTGCATGAATTTCATGCACTGGGCCTCTAGTAATAAATAAAAAATATATATACTTAGGAGTATGTTTAACTAAGGAGGTGAAAGTACTCTATGCAGAAAGCTACAAGATATTAAAAGGAATTGAAGACACAAATAAATGGAAAGATATTCCATATTTATGTATTGGAAGAATTAATATTGCTAAATTGTCAATACTACCAAAAACCATCTATAGATTCAAAGCAGTCTCTATCAAGATTCCAATGGTAGAAAAATAAACACTCCTACTTATATACAACCACAAAAGACCTTGAGTAGTAAAAGAAATCTGAGAAAAAAGAACAAAGCAGAAGATATCACACTTCCTGATTTCAAGCTTACTATAAAGCCATAGTTATCAAATACTGTCTGATCTCATAAGTAGAATATAAAAACAACAAAATACTTATAGAAAAAGAGGTCAAATTTGTGGTTGCCAAAGGTGGGAGGTTGAAGGAGAGAGGTATTAAAGGAAGATTCTCAAAAGGCACAAAGTTCAGATATTAGGCAAATAAGTAAGAGAGATGTAATGTACAACATGACTATAGCTAACACTGCTGTAAGTGATGCAGTAATTTCTGTGTCTGCTGGGGTTACATTCAAGACTCTCAGTGGATGTCTGTAACCACGAATAGTACCGAACACAAAATATACTATATTTTTTCTTATATGTATACAAGAGGCCCAGTGCATGAAATTCATGCACGGGGAGGGGGTGGAGGGAGGATGTTGTCCCTCAGCCCAGCCTGCACCCTCTCCAATCTGGGACCCCTCAAGGGATGTACGACTACCCATTTAGGCCCGATCCCTGTGGCAGTCAGCCAGCCCTCTCACAATGCAGGACTGTTGGCTCCCAACTGCTCGCCTGATTGATTGCCCCTAACCGCTTCAGCCTGCCAGCCTGATCACCCACTAACCACTCTCTGCTAGCCTGATAGATGCTTAACTGATCCCCTGCCAACCCAATTGCCCCTAACTTCCTTCCCCTGCTGGCCTGGTAACCCCTAACTTCCCTCCCTTGCCAGCCTGGTCACCGCTAACTGCCCTTTCTTGCCAGCCCGATTGCCCCTAACTGTCCTCCCCTACAGGCCTGGTTGCCCCAACTGCCCTCCCCTGCTGGCCTGATCACCCTTAACTGACCTCCCTTGCCAGCCTGGTCACCCCAAACTGCCCTCCCTGCCAGCCTGGTCACCCCCAAATGACCTCCCCTGCAGGCCTGGTCCCTCCCAACTGCCCGCCCCTGATGGCCTGATCGCCCACAATTGCCCTTCCTTGCCATCTTGTGTCCACATGGGGGTGGCCATCTTGTGTGTTGGAGTGATGGTCAATTTGCATATTACCTCTTTATTACATAGGATACCTACGATAAAGTTTAATGTGTAAATTAGGCACAGTGAGAAATTAACAATAATAACTAATAATAAAAGACAACAATGATAACAGTACATTGTAATACAAGTTTTGTGAAAATGTTTCTTTCTCTCTCTAAATATCTTACCATTCTAGAGGCCCAATGCACAAAATTCGTGCAAGGGGCTCGGCCCTCGCAGCCTGGGCTGCCTTGGCCCTCGCAGCCCCGGCTTCATCTGGACGGTCGTTCTGCTGTTTGGTCTAATTAGCATATTAGCTCTTTATTATATAGGATTGCAGTCACCTTCCTTTTTCTGGTGATGATGTGAGGTGATAAAATGCCCACATGCTAACATAAAATGAGGTGAATGATGTAGATAGTGTGATATAACATTAAGCTACTGTTGACCTTCTGTCAATACATCAGATGGAGGATCATCCGTTTAGGATGATGCTAGATCATCAACTCATGACAATGTCAATGGTTGGATGTCAGGAACAGACCATACCAATGGTTAGGGATGGACAGTTGAAGGGTATTTTACTGAATACTTTTTTTTGGTTTGTGTGTGTGTGTGTGTGTGTGTGTGTGTGTGTGTGTGTGTGTGTGTGTGTTTGAATTATCTTACTAGTACTTTATTGAACATGCGAATACAATTATGCTGGTAATAAATTAATACACACACTCACACACACACAGACATATATAGTTACAGAAACATTTAGTTCTTTCTAAGAAAATGATCCTGAACATGTAAAGGATATGCAGAATCTTGTACACAGTTGACTTTATAATCTTCAAACTCAGAAGTGTGGTAACAAAGTTACTGAAGAATGGAGTCTCTTTCATGATTTAGATAGTTTTGAGTTTATATAGGTTTCAATGAGCATTTCAGCTCCTGCAGGTTATGAAGCTTGAACTGACAGTTTAAAAATCACCTGCTCCAGTATCCTAAGTGTAGAGCTAAAGAATCCACTATCCTTGCAAAAGATTACAAAGCTAGTAAAAGACAGATCAGTACTCAGAGGGGCTCCAGAAATGACTGTTGTGTTAAATAAGGCACACATATCACACAGAACTCTAGTCATGTCTGAAAGCCTCTGGTTTTACTTCCTGCTTAACAGAAGTTTAAATCAAGTTCTGCTGTATTCTTTTATAGTTAACAAATTTAGTGACTTGGTTGCTTTGGAAACAAAATTGCTCCCATGATTGCAGGCTGACAGTTGATCACTGCCTTTCATGCTTCTTTTCTCCTGAAACATCTGGAGTCTGGCCACTTTTCTTCCTGCTCTTCTGTGCTCACAGACCTGTATCAAAGTCTCTGCTCTTGTTTGAAATTCATTGTTAACCAAGGGAGCTAAAATAATCAATGTTTACAGAGCCACCAACATTGCATATGGGGCAGTTTGTTTCTCTCTGTAGCTCATTTCTAACAGACAGCACTTGCTCTGGTCATCTGAGCCATCACTGATTTCAAAGCAAGTGTGGATTACTTCTGGGGCATCAGTAATGAGATGTCTCAAATAGCAATGTGATGTCTCATCCCATCAGACTATGCCGCATAATCTCTCTCTATATAAAATCTCTCTCTATAAAACCCTAACATGCAAATAGACTGAATGACAGAACAACTGAACAAGCGGCCACCATGATGTGCGCTGACCACCAGGGGGCATGTGCAGAAAACATGGCAGGCATGGGCCACGGAAGGATGGTGGAGCAGGTGAGCGGGGCACCAGACCAAGGTGGGGTTCCAGTCACTGTCATTGGGACAAGCCTCTGGTGGTTACTGAAAATTCTTTGCTCCCATGGTTCGCTGTCCCGCCAGGCACTCGCACCTACTGCTGGTGCCCTCCATGTTCGCACCCACTGCTGGCACCGGGCACTGGCCCCAATCATTTGGCACCATCAGTGGGTGTGCTCCCAGAACTGCATCTGGATGACCAAAGATAACATTGTTTGCACAACAGGGGGCTCTTGACAGTTATTACTTAGGCACCCTGGCGGCAGACATCCTGGCGGCTGGGGCACAACAAGACCTCTATGTTGAGATAACCTATTCTTGATATTTACGGCCTAACTACCCTCCCGCTGACATCATTAGAGGAATTCCCTCACCCTCCCTGACTATATCTATCCCCGTATACCTTGCAATAAACGAGACTTGATCAGAAAGCCTGTCTTGTCTCCGTCTCTTGTGCCTCTTGTCCTTTCATTCCCACTCCCCCTCTAGTATCCGCGTTGACTTTACCCACAGGTCGGGGCAAGCGGGTGTGAGTGGTGGCTGTTGGCCATGATCGCCCCTCAGGAATTCTCCACCTCCCCGTGCTCCTGAGGGGCAATTGGGGCGGCAGCTGCCTCTAGCACCTGCTGCCAGTTATGTCCCCACTCGCACCTGCTGCTGGCACCCGACACTGGTCCTGATCACCCCTGAGGGCTACTCCACCTCCCCCTGCTCCTGAGGGGCAATAAGGGCAGCAGCTGCAGCTCGCACCCACTGGCAGTGCTGGCCCCGCTCACACCCGCTGCTGGTGCCAGCCCCAATTGCTCAGCGCTGTCATCACATGGGAACAGTGGTGGCGGGAGTGGAGCTGCCGGTAGAGATGTGACCAGGGGCCGCAGAAGGATGGGCCAGGTGGGGGCCAGAGGATGGGCCGAGACATACCCCTGTGCCCACTGCAGCCTTGTGGCCCACAGTTCCTTTCAAGGTGCACAAATTCATGCACTGTGCCCCTAGTGCTTCATATAATATACCAAGCACTTCCAGCACACATTTTTGGTAATTTATTTTGTGTCTCAGCTAATGGCCACACATAACCTTGCTGTTGGCAGGCAACAATAACAGCAACAACAGCAAAAAGGCCACTCATGTTTTTATTGATTTTTTTAGAGAGGGAGGGGGAGAGAGAGAGAGAGAGAGAGAGAGAGAGAAAGAGAGACCACCCATCAGTCCTTCCAAATGTGCCCCACCAGGGATTGTGGAACCTGCAACCTTTTGGTGTATAGGACATGCTCCAACCAACTGAGCCACTCGTCCAGGCCTATAAGTCACTTCTATACTGAGAGCAGCTAAGACAGGTTGCTATGTCTTCCCCATTTTCCACATTTTTCTTGGTGATGCAGAAGTTATCACCACAAGGGCAAAGTAGAAATAGGTCTCCAGTTCCTCATCCTATCCACCTCATCAGTGGTGAAACATTGCCATTGCACTGTGGCCAGATGAGGGCCCACAGGGCCCAAAGCAATAAGCATGGGTCTAACTTCCCGGATTCCTGCCCCAGCAGGGTGTTGTCACCAAGCACTGGCACAGGAACTATCACTGCAGAATAGTTTTGGAATAACACTGTTACTGGAAGTTGCTGTGTTTGTTTGTTTTTTTTGTGTTTTTTTTTCCAACTCATCAATGTGTTGCTGCAAAGTTGTAATCCTTTGGTGATCATATGGGTAACTTTAATGCTGCATTCGATGGGATGATCTTATGCATAAGTTTTGTAAAATAAGGCTTGCTTGAACACAAGCACTGCAATACCACAGCAATCTGTCTGGTAGCTTAGACGGCTATTATGTGATTAGTAGGTGGGTAGAGTGTACAGTGTAAATACACTATATCCTCTTTATTTTCTTATTTCATCTTTATGAGAAGATGGATGTTAGTTGAACCTATTGTGGCAATCATTTTGCAATATGTGTATATCAAACCATCATGCTGTAAATTTTTGTTTCTTTTGATGCTTATGTGTCATTTAACTTGTTTTTTAAAAATCTTCTTTTTCTGCCCTTCCCATCTATATGTGTGTTTGTGTGTGTGTGTGTGTGTGTGTGTGTGTGTGTGTGTGTGTGTGTCTCTCGACTGGACAGGAGGAGGTTGCGCACGCAGGTGAGGCCTTGAGTGGAGATGGAGACAGAGATAGGAGGGCCAGCCAAGCTGCTATGCAGTGGCTCAGGCCGGACCCTGGAGCCGGAGCAGACACGGACAGGGACAAAGGGGCTGGCCTGAGCTGCCATGGTATGCCTCAGGCAGGCCTGCTGGAGCTGACAAGGACAGGGATGGGGGGCCGTTCCCCAGCCTCTGCGGCTGAGCGCAGGCTAGGAGAGGAGAGGGCGAGCCTACCCGCAGCCTCACAGGCCGATCACAGGCCCAGAGAGGAAAGGGTGGGCCTGCCCGCAGTTTCCATAGCCGAGCACAGGCCCAGAGTAAAACATTGACAGCAAGCCCTTTCAGTATAATTGGGGCATTAGAGGCCCACAGAATGATCATTTCCTTTTCCATGAAACACATAACTCTGACACACTATTTACAATTAAATAAGTCCTATTTATTTTGACATTTTACAGCCCTGGAAAGTTACACATAATGATCAGCAAAGTGAGAAGGTGAAAAGAATTTTTAGGCTTTTAAAGATGTAACTAATTTCTGTCTAGAAGAGAAACCAATTCAAAAAGTGATGGTTTTATTGTCCTATAGGACTTTAGCCAGATTGTATCTAATTTAGCAGTTTTACTTCAGGCTTTCAACTTTGGCGATCTCCTTTGAACAGCATTATCATCCTGCCAGTCCCTTCACTGAGTTAAACAGAACTTTTGCATCTGCTATTATATATTTGAATAAGAATTATGTATTTAACACATGCAAAATTTTGTTTTGACACAATAAAACAAAAGGTCATTTGATTCTTCCCTGGAACTCAGAAAAGCACAAACTTGAATCATTGGTGTGGCTTAGGCTAATTTTTCAAATATCCGACCTAATAAAAGAGTAATATGCAAATTGACCATACCTTCGCTACATCCACAAGCCACGCCCACCAGGAAACCATCCGGCCGGAGGCTTTCCCGGCCTTGGGCACCAGCGGGGAGCCTGCGATGGACCGCAGGCAACTGGGGGTCTGCTCCTGTGAGGGCGTCTGATCCTGTGGTGGATTGCAGGGATCTGGGGTCCCCTGCCCAATGGGCGGTGTCTGCGATCACAGGCAGCTGGAGGTCCCCTTCCCAGGCCTAAAGCTTTGGCCAGAGGCTTTAGGCCTGGGCAGGGCACAGCCGGTGATTGATGTGAACTATAGAGGAAACACCTTTTCTGACTGCACATTGGCTAAGCTTCCTATATGCCACTGGTAATATTCTTAGTAACTTGGGTAATAAGAATCCAAAAAGGTGATCTAGGGTTTTTCCACCACACTTCTGGAGAAAAAAACGAAGGTCCGCCGCTTGAGGGCTAAGAAATGTCATATCCTGCCCTAGCCGGTTTGACTCAGTGGATAATGCCTCGGCCTGCCGACAGCAGGGTCTGGGTTGATTCTAATCAAGGGCATGCACCTAGGTTGCAGGCTCCTCCCTGGCCGGGGCCCAGATCAGGGCTCATGCAGGAGGCAACCAATCAAAGTGTTCCTCTCACTTTGATGTTTCTCTCTGTCTTTCCCTTTCTCTTCCACATTCTCTAAAAGTCAATAGAAATATATCCTTAGACGAGGATAAAAAAAAGAAAGAAATGCATATCCTATGAAAGACACTTCTTGAAAATGCCTAAAGAAAGTTATTAGTTTTTCTTGGTGAAGGGACTGGAGTCATGTTGATGAAAACACCTTGGTGGCTGTGGTGACTGGCAGTGGCTGCAGCAGTAGGGTGATGGGGCTGGTGCCTTCCCCTGACCAGCCTGGTTGCCTCCCACAAAGGGAGGCCAGACTGCGGCTTAGGCCAGCTTCCCGTGGGGATCAGGCCTAAACCATCAGTAGGACATCCCCTGAGGGCTCCCAGTATGTGAGAGGGGGCAGGTTGGGCTGAGGGACTCCCCACCCCCAGTGCACAAATTTCGTGCACCGGGCCCCTAGTTGTTAATAAAACTCATGTTGGGATCTTTTCAGAGCCAAGAATTCTCTCTTTCAGGCTTACATATTCAGCATCTTCAAGGAGGAGGCCTGTTATTCTGTGTTTTGTTTTGTTTTGTTTTTTAATACTCACCAGAGGATATTTTTTCACTGCTTTTTAGAGAGAGTGGACAAGAGCGAGAGGGAGAGGGAGAGGAAGAGGAAGAGGTAGATGGAGAGGGAGAGGGCTCACTCCCACCCGAGGGCAGGCCCTAGCCAACAGTCCTGCCTCTGCACCTGCAGAGGAGACACCTTTTCTGACCGCTTGTTGACTAAGCTCCCCGTATGCTACTCGCAGTGTTCTTGGTAACTTGCCTAATAAGAATCTAAGAAGGTGATCTAGGGTTTTTCCACCACACTCTGCTGCTGGACGGGCTAAGAAATGTCATATCCTTCCCTAGCCAGTTTGGCTCAAGTGGATAGAGCCTTGGCCTGTCGATGGCAGGGTCTGGGTTTGATCCTGATCAAGGGCATGTACCTAGGTTGCAGGCTAGGGCTCATGCAGGAGGCAGCCAATCGCAGTGTCCCTCTCACATTGATGTTTCTCTCTGTCTTTCCCCCTCTCTTCGACGCTCTCTAAAAATCAATGGAAAAATATCTTTAGGTGAGGACAAATAAAGAAAGAAAGAAATGTCATATCCTATGAAAGAGACATCTTAAAAATGCCTAAAGGAAGTTGTCATTTTTTCATGGTGAAGGGACTGGAGTCTGTGTTGATGAAAACATCTTGCTGCTACAGCAGCCAGCAGTGGCAGCAGCAGTGGGGTGATGGGGCTGGCGCCTTCCCCTGATCAGCCAGGTTGCCTCCTGCAGAGGGACGCCTACTGATGGCTTAGGCCCATGGAGTGGGCCTAAGCCATCAGTAGGACATCCTCTGAGGGCTCCCAGACTGTGAGAGGGGGAAGGGTGGGCTGAGGGACACTCCCCCCCCCAGTGCATGAATTTCATGCACCAGGCCTCTAGTTTTTAAAATAAGGGACATTTTTTAAAATTGCTTTGTTTTCCCCCTACATAGTTAGACTTGGGCTTTGTCATTTACCACAACTCATCCTAATTAAAGTAGAGATGGTTTTGATTAGAAAATGAACCAACAGAAATACAATCATTAGTTATATAATAATTTAATCTCTGTCATGGTGCTATAGTTCAACATTATCTAATGTTATATCCTTCACAGAGATATTATTTTTGCCAAGGGAAGTCTAACTAACATTTAAGAATAATAAAATGAATGAGGGATTTTTTAAGAACTAGGACAGAAATTGAGAAGGTAAGTATGAGAATTAATGATAGTTGTGACAGTTATCATAAAGGTGAAAATGTAGTAATTCTTCAGATCATTGAAGACAAATATCATTAAATAACTATAGTTAATGGGATTATGATTTTAGAAATTTTCCCATTATGATAGAAATTCCATAATGAGAGTATAGGGAAAAGAAGTATGTAATGCCAGGATTTAGAAACCTGTCTAAGAATAGAATTTAAACATCTGAGATACTCCTAACAAGGCCTAAGTGTTCAGAGTTTGTGATTAAGATGTAAGTAAGTTAACAGCATGAGTGCTGAAGTCTTTCTTTCTTTTGTCCTCTGATATCTTTTTGAATAAGAAAACAACTTCTCAGAGGCACTGCCAATGTGGATAAACTACAGCACACACTTACCAGCCCAAAGTATCCTATATTCTGGAGGTGTTTGATGATGTAAACCATCTTCAAAATAGCCCAAGTGTAAGAATTTCCTGTTCAAACTTTAAGTGACATATTTATGAGAAATCTACTTTTTCCACTCATGATTCACTCTGAACTTTTACGGGGCAGTCTGTGAAGACCACAGTCATTGTTTACTAGAGAAACCTGGTCTCCCACTAAAGGATAAAGAAGGTACGTGTCTCTATTCTCCTGTCTCTCTATTAGTCCTTCTCATGTAGTGGGAGATTACAAATGCTAGATGTGATGCAAGTGAGGTACAATTAAGATACAACCAAATAAAAGAAAACTTTGGTATCTTTATTTAAATAATTTGGGGCTAAAAAAATGAGAAGAATAAAATATAAAATATGTTGGAGGATATCAAATTATTCAAATTCTTGCCTGTAGAGAATGACTCAAGTGCATACACACATGCACAACTGATGTGTTAAGCAAACAATTTAAAGTAGAATCCAGCAAGAATCATGACAAGGAAGAGTTATTTTTATTTTATAATCAATATAGGTACATTTCATATTTAGCCCAGCCTTTAAAAAGAGATTCTTAAAATAAATTATCTGAATTATAGTGGTAATCCAAATATGCAGTCATTTAGATTAAATAAAAATAGTTAGCTTTTAATAAAAATCAGGATGAAGTAGCTCCCATAAAATGCAAATTTAAGCTTAATTATAAAAAATCAAAAGATATTTTTAAAAATTGAACAAACATTGCAAGAAATGGCACCACACTGACAAAGAAACTCTTGTTTAATGAACTATGTTACAGCATTATAAATAAATGTATGCTATTAAATAAAATTAATTTACTTCATAGTTACTATATATGCCAACACAACTGATGCCCCATCTTTGGAGCATTCAGTCTTTAATCATTATTTGATTTCAAATTTATCATAAATATTGGAGACTTTTTTTCTAATATAACATTTTAATTTTAATACAAGCATTCTAATAATGTTAAAATATTTTCATGGAATCTGTCTTTAAATTAATGACAATGTCATTATTTATGCTATTCTTTATTCCTCATTGATTTATTGCTTTTTATGACTCAAACAAATAATATATTGTCAAATATAGAATATCGTAAAATTTACATCTACTATGAAGCACCTTTTTAAAGATCTAACAAATTTAAAACCAGAACACTAGTTTTTTCAACTTGGAAATGAGCCCTACTACCCTTTACCCCACCCAGTTTTACTGTACTAGAGATCGCATTATTGCATATGTCATTTATTCGTAAGTACACTTAACTTAGAGCACAGACTCAAACGCCACGCACCTGCGGAGATGAATAACCAAAGAGTAACCTATGCAGAACTGAATTTGGCCAAGTCCGCCAAGAGACAGCAAAGGAAACCTAAGGGCACTCAAAGCTGCATTCCAGTAACTGAGCAGGAAATAGCCTATGCAGAATTAACTCTTGAAAATGCTTCCCGGGATCTTCAAGGGAGGGACAATGAGGACCACTCCAAAGGTAACACATTCCATAGACACACAGTGTAACTGTTCTAGTAGGTGCAGCTGGGGTGCAGAGATGTGGGGGAAAGTAGGGCATTAGCTCACATATTTTTTTCATTTGTGAGAATCAGCGCTTAAAGTTGGAATATGGTATTCTAAGATGAAAGCTGAGGGTAATTCTATTCAGGTATTGTTGTAAGGTGTAGTCTTAGACCAGTAACTCATGGAGCATTATATTTCCTAAACATGCCATGGTATATTCTGAGAGGAAGATTACAGTGGTAGGCATGGGCTTGGTGTCCAAGTTTATGTATTTGATTCTCTGTACGTAAACTGTCTAAACAACTGTGGCTCTCTCCTTTCTCAGTGTTTCCTTTTCTCTTCCGGCAGTTTCACCATCGCCTCCAGAGAAGCTCATTGCCGGGACCCTAGGGGTCATCTGCCTTGTCCTGATGTCCGCTGTGGTAACGATAACTGTTATTCCCTGTAAGTACATTTTTGTAAGGTTATACAGAACGTTTCACTTTTATGTCCATCAGTGCCTCTGAACACTTCATGGTGTTATAGAATAGAACTCTGATCTTAAAGTATGCATTTAGACTAAGTGAAAAATAGTAATCCTGAATTTGTCCAAGGTATAAATATCAGAAAGATTTTAGAGAGTAGTTTATAAATATATGAACATATATATGACCACATATATCCATATGTATCTACATCTATATCTATGTCTATATCTATATCTATATCTATATCTATATCTATATCTATATCTATATCTATATATCTATATCTATATCTATATCTATATCTATATCTATATCTATATCTATCTATCTATCTATCTATCTATATATGTTATACACTGATTTTGTAATGTAAGGCATGCTTTAGGACACCTTATTGAGAAATACAAATTAATTTTTGAGATTGTTTAATCCAAATACTGTGAGAGATGTAGTTCTCTAGACTTTCAAAATATTTTTCCTCAAAATTATCATTACTACATTAATTTTCATTGGTAATTAAACTTTATTCCAGATAATTCTAATCCTAGATAATACAACAAATTAAATGTAAGAAACAAAAGTATTAGGATGTAGTTAGATTAAGATTAATTTTTATAAGAATTACTTTTTTTCCCCCAGCTAATGTAATACTGGAGCAGAATAATTCTTCCTTGAAAACCAGGATCCAGGAAGGTACATAATTATTTTCTCAGTTCTGATATTAGTATAGTTTATACTTTATCTCTAACATAGGGTAGTCGAAAATAATAGCTTTTTTGGAAGGGGGACATAAATTATAATACCAGGCAATAAATGTTCATAAATAATGATTATAGAAAAGTGTTTTCTTATGCAACAATATGAAGAAATATTCATTTAAGATCATCATACCCATTGTTGCAGATGGGCTCAAAGATAATTTTAGGATTCTAAAAACATGGTTTTCTTCATTGACATTCAGGACATGTAGAGAGTGGATTCTTTTGTTTGTGTGTTTGCTTAATATGGGACATAAACCAGGAAACAAGAGACTAACCCTTCTCTGTGAGTGTGTTTTCTTTTATATATACATTGCACAAATGTGTCTATACCTATGCAAATATGTAAATTAACTTTCATTTTTAAAAATTTAAATTGTTTTTGATAAAATTTTATAATCTTTCTTCAGCATATCATTGTGGACATTGTCCAAAGGAGTGGTTTACATATTCCAACAATTGCTATTACATTAGTACTGAAAAAAAAGCATGGAATGAAAGTTTAAAGGCCTGTGCTTCTATGAACTCTAACCTGCTTTACATAGATAATGAAGAAGAAATGGTAAGATTTAAATATTTCCATTTTATTTTATAGACAACCATGCTTCTATAAATGCCTTTTTTCTAAAGTAAACTTTGCTACTTGATTTTACTATACATCAAGGAAACTGAAGGTATCATGATTGTGCACATTAATTAAAAACTTAAATGACCCATCCTAATAAAAGGGTAATATGCAAATTGACCATCACTCCAACACAAGATGGCTGTTCCCATGTGGTCAAAGATGGCTGCCCCCATGTGGACACAAGATGGCCACCACAAGATAGCCAGCAAGGGAGGGCAGTTGTGGGTGATCAGGCCAGCAGGGGAGTGCAGTTGGGAGGGACCAGGCCTTCAAGGGAAGGCAGTTGGGGGCAATCAGGCCTGCAGGGGAGGGCATTTAGGGGTTACCAGGCTAGCAGAGGAGGTCAATTGGTAACCAGGCCTATAGGGGAGGACAGTTGTGGGGGACCAGGCCTGTAGGGGTGGGCAGTTGGGGGCAACCAGGCTGGCAGGGGAGGGCATTTAGGGGCAACCAGGCCTACAGTAGAGGGTAGTTAGGAGTGACCAGGTCTGTAGGTGAAGACAGTTGGAGGGGAACAGGCCTGCAGAGGAGAGCAATTCGGGGTGACCAGGCCTGCAGGGGAGGGCAGTTGGGAGTGACCAGGCCTGCAGGGGAGGGCAATCAGGCAGGCAGGCAGAGATGTTAGGGGCAATCTGGCTGGCAGGGGGACAAGGTTGGGGCAATCAGGCTGGCAGGCAGGTGAGTGGGTAGGAGCCAGTCGTCCCAGATTGTGAGAGAGATATCTGACTGCCAGTTTCGGGCCTAAACCAGCAGTAGGACATCCCCTGAGGAGTCCCAGATTGGAGAGGGTGCAGGCCGGGCTGAGGAACCCCCTCTGTGCACGAATTTTGTGCACCGGGCCTCTAGTATTCTAATAACCATGCATGGTGTCAGATGGGTAGCAGACCCATTGGGGTGTTCACCTCAAAAGGTATACATGTGCCCAATCAACATGCTGTACACCTGAAACCAAAACAATATTGGGTATCAATTGTAACTGACAAATCTTTTTTAAAGTTGCTCAAAAATTATATTCATTGTTTATTATTACCGGAAACTGCATCCAAAATCTCAACATACAAATTAAAACCAGAGGCAAAATAATTATAATATAGTCACTTAAAATATAAAGGTTAAGAGTTTTGTTCCATTCTTCATTGCTAGCCACTTGTAGGTGTCTATACTTTTTTAATGGCTTGTGCATTGTACAGCAACATGCAGGAATCCTTTTTTCTGATATTCTGCTGCCCTTGACAGTTGCTGGTTGGCTTCTTGGACATGCACTCTTGCACTTTCAACTTTGCCTTCTATGCTATCTATCACATCTCCTTGCTCATGAATTATCATTCACAAATCTTTAAATAGGTCCTTTATATCCATAATATCAGCTTCAAATTACCTAACAGAAGACTCTCATGAGTAAGGCAAAGGTCATCCTCCCTAATTTCCTCATCCTGCACCTGCTCCTGAGGTTGACTTTGGCTTTCCCAGGATATAAGATTCTTTTCTTCTGAGCTTTCCTCAGGAAAACTACCAAATTCTCTGAAACTGGCTCCCACTGGAGCAACAAACTCTATTTCTCATCAGCTTGCCTCTGGTCCTTCAGAAAGTTTGTCAGTGATGTGGACTCAACATTAACTAAGTGATCCTTCTGTATTTTCCTTTGACACTGTTCACTGGGGGTGGTGGGCAGAGATCCAAACTCTTTTCACTTTTTAATTTATCTTCATTGTTGAAAGTATTACAGATGTCTCCCCTTATCTTCTCCCCCATTGACTCCCACCACCTACCCCCACTTCCAGGCCTTCACCAGACGATTGTCTGTGCCCATGTGTTATGCATATAAGTTTCTCAGTTAATCTCTCCCTCCCCACCCACCTACCCCAGCCTTCCCTCTGAGATTCATCAGTCTATTCTATCCTTTTATATTTTGGGTCTGTTTTGTTCATTATTTAATTTTGTTCATTTGATTCCACATATAAGTGAGATCATATGATACTTATCTTTCTCACTGGCTTATTTTGCTTAACATAATACTTTCCAGGTCTTCCATGCTGTCTCAAAGAGTAAGAAATCCTTCTTTTATACTCTTGCTTAGTATTCCATGTTGTGAATATAACATGCCATTTAAATCCACTCATCTATTGATGGGCACTTGAGCTGTTTCCACATCTTAGCTATTGTAAGTTGCACTGCTATGACATAGGGGTGCATACATTCTTTCTGATAGGTGTTTCGGGTTTCTTGGGATATATTCCTAGAAGTGGGATCACTGGGCCAGATGCCAGTGCAATTTTTAACTTTTTGAGGAAACTCCATACTATTTTCCATAGTGGCTGCACCAATCTGCATTCCCACCAGCAGTACTATGGTTCCCTTTCTCCATATCCTCGCCAGCAACTTGTCATTTGTTGGTTTGTTGATGGTAGTCATTCTGACAGGTGTGAGGTGATACATCATTGTCATTTAAATTTGCATCTCTCTGATGATTGGTAACTTTGAACAGTTTTTTATTTGTCTCTTGGCCTTCTGTATGTCAACTTTGGAGAAGTGTCTATTTAGGTCCTTTGTCCATTTTTAAATTGGATTGTTTGTCTTCCCTTTGTTAAGTTGTACAAGTTCCTTATATAATTTGTATATTAACCCTTTATCAGATGTATCAGTGGCAAATATGTTCACCCATGCAGTGGGATCCCTTTTCATTTTGTTGATGGTTTCTTTTGCTGTGCAGAAGCTTTTTATTTTGATGTAGTCAGTCCCATTTGTTTATTTATCATTAGTTTCTCTTGCCCTGGAGATGTATCCACAAACATATTGCTATGAGAGATGTCCAGGATTTTGCTGCCTATGGATTCTTCTAAGATTTTATGGTTTACCATCATACACTTAAGTCTTTTATTTATTTTGAGTTTATTCTGGTGTATGGTGTAAGCTGGTGGTCTAGTTGCATTTTGTTTTTGCATGTACCTGTCCAATTTTCTCCACATCATTTATTGAAGAGGTTGTTTTTACTCATTTGTATGCTCTTTACTCCATTGTGTGCTCTTGCCTCCTTTGTCAAATATTAATTGAGGATAATGGTTTGGGTCAGTTTCTGGGTTCTCCATTATGTTCCATTGATCTATATTTCTATTCTTGTGCCAGTACCAAGCTGTTTTGATTACAGTGGCTTTGTAGTATAATTTAATATCTAGTATTGTGATCCCTCCAACTTTGTTCTTCTCTCTCAAGATTGCTGTGGCTATTTGGGATCTTTTTTTGTTTCCACATAAATTTTGGAGCATTTGTTCTAGATCTGTGAAATGTACTGTTTTAATAGGGATTGCATTGAATCTATAGATTGCTTTGTGTAGTATGGACATTTTAATGATGTTGATTCTACCAATCCATGAACATGGTATAGTCTTCCACTTGTTATATCTTCCTCTATCTCTTTTTTTTAAAAGATATTTTATTAATTTTTTACAGAGAGGAAGGGAGATGGATAGAGAGTTAGAAACATTGATGAGAGAGAAACTTCGAAGAGAGAGAAACATCGATCAGCTGCCTCCTGCACAACCCCTACTGGGGATGTGCCCGCAACCAAGGTACATGCCCTTGACCGGAATTGAACCGGAGACCCATCCTTCTCTAGGCCAATGCTCTATCCACTGAGCCAAACTGGTTAGGGTCCTTTATCTCCTTTTTTAATATCCTGTAGTTTTCTGAGTATAGTTCTTTTACCTCCTTAGTTAAGTTTATTCCTACATATCTTAATTTTTTTTTTGTTCCAATCGTAATTGGGATTTTTTTTAAAAGTTTCTCTTTCTGTGAGTTCATTTTGGTGTATAAAAATGACATAGATTTCTGGGTGTTAGTTTTGTATTCTGCTATGCTGCCAAATTCATTTATTGAATCTAGTAGTCTTTTAGTGGAATCTTAAGGGTTTCTATGTACAGTATCATATCATCTGCAAATAATGACAGCTTTACTTATTTTTTTCCAATTTGGATGCCTTTTATTTCTTCTTATCTGATCACTATAGCTAGGCCTTCCAGTACAATGCTGAATAAGAGTGGTAACTTGGTTATCCTTGTCTTGTTCCTGTTCTTATGGGAAATGGTTTTAGTTTTTGCCCATTTAGTATGATGTTGGCTGTAGGTTTGTCATCTATGGCCTTAAAAGAGTTTTTATCAAAGTTGGGTGTTGGATTTTATCAGATGCTTTTTCTGCATCAATAAATATTATATGTTTTTTGTCTTCCAATTTGTTTATATACTTTTCTGTTCCTTTGGCAAGTTTGTTAGGATGCTGCTGCTTCTGTTGCAGCTGTTGCCTCAATTCACGTGAATCTTGAGGTGTTTCAAGTTGATTGAAAGACCCTATATTTCCACGGAACATTGTGGGATCTTCTGGATATTGCATATCCTGGGCCAGCTGGGTGGGGTCACAAGAATTTCTGCAATGTGAGACATGGGTGGTTTGCTTATTCACTAATTGCATCAGGTGTTGTGGGCTGTGCATTTAACTAAGCAGTCACCCAGCCTCCTCATTTTCCTCCTCCTCCTCCAGCCAGGGACCAACTTAGTTGTTTGTATGAAATCAATTACCTAACTTATCATAAAAATTTTTCTCTCATAGAATATTTTGAGCAAATTTGTTACGTTTCCATGGATTCAACCCTACCACAGAAACAATAATTGGTCGGTGTGGAAAAATGGCTTAAGTTTCTCTTCCAAACTGTAAGTTTCTTGAGAACTTATATATTTTATGTCTTCATGCTTTAAGTCAGAAATTAACCCTTTGCACTCGCTTGCTTTTTTCTCGATTCCTTTATTCTAATGCTAACCGTGTCGAGTCACTCGACATCCGAGTGCAAAAGGTTAATCTTAGAAATGAAAATCAATGCATGAACGATTACATAAATACAGTAAAACTTTGGTATAGCATACTAATTCAGGCAAGGAGATATCCACTAGAGACAAAAGCCATTATGTTAGAAAGTAGGTTTTACAAATATATATGTTCAAAAATTGACAAATTAGTTTACCTGTTTGTACTTACGATGACACATTTGTGTAATTAAAGTGAAGTACGTATGAAAAGTTTCGTTTCACAGAAAGGCTTTCCGTATGTGTTACTGTAATTTAAAATTTATACTGAAAAGGTCTAGTAAATGCGTGCATTCACCAGTCATGACCTGTAAACAAATGTGCTGGCTGGTGTGTGGCTTCAGCCCTCAGGCTTTACAACTGCAGAGAGTCAGGCCACAGGGCAACAGCACCAGTTACCACAGGCGATGTGGTGTGATCCTGGGCTAACCATTAGCAGTGCATTGTTTAGGGGCTTTCACCCTTGGATTTAGATATGTAGACTCTAGTAGTAGAGATGTAATATTTATTTATGTCAGTGAAATTACTACATTGTTTTTTCCAACATATGGCCTAGTTACTAAAATTTTAAAAAAATAATGAATTAAGAACAAAAAATTAACCTGTTAATTTAATTATAAGTAAACCTTTTATTAAAACATTTTAAAATTAGCAAGGTATTAATTTCACATATGATATACAAACCTGAAATTTTGTCCATTAAATTCAGAGTCTATTAAATCGAGTGTTTCCCTTAAACCTAATGTTTCTGTTGAAAAATTATAAGAGGTGTTCAGATTTAGATATGTAAATATTACTGTAAAGAGTTTATTCATTAAAATATGAAGTTATATATGATCAGACTAATGACATATTATTTCTGTATTTCAGATCCGCAATAACTTCAGGATTTCATAAGGATTGTGCATTTGCAAAGTTTAACGAAAAACTTGGCAAATACAAGCTCTCTTCTGAATCCTGTTTAGAAAATCATAGCTATGTTTGTAAGCACCAGCCACATTAGCTTACCTAAATCTAGTATAATGGTACTCCCACCATCTAAAAATAATACATTTCTAGTTTCTTTAAAAGCACTGCAATTATTTTTGTAGAACTATTTTTTAAGATATTATTTTGAGACCAGCTTTAGGTTCACAACAAAATTAAGAGGAAGGTATTGAGATTTCCCTTATTCCTCTGTCCCCACCCAAGCAGAGCCCCCCTTTTATCAACATCACTCACCACCGTGGTTCATTTGTTACTGAGAATGATTCTACTTTGACTCTTCATAGCTCTTCAAGTCCACAGTTTGGCCTGGCTGCTGTGGATCAGTAATTGAGCATCATCCCATGCACCGAGAAGTCAGTGGTTCAATTCCTAATCAGGGAATATGCCCGGGTTGCAGGCTCATTCCCTATTAGGAGGTGTGCAGGAGGCAGCCTACCAATGTCCTCTCTCATGGATGTTTCTATCTCTATTCCTCTCTCTAAAATCATTATAAACTTTTATTTCAAAGTCTATAGTTTATTTGATGTTTTACCCTTGGTATTAAAAATTTATTTTTAAATCTATATATTAATTTAAAAGTATATATCCAGTTACATATTGTACACTTTTAAAACTTCTGATATTCACTAAAATAAAGCATGTACATATTATGAATTATAATATCAAGAACTGTTATTGCTGCCCTTCCTGGTTTGGCTCAGTGGATAGAGTGTCAGCCTGCAGACTGAAGGATCCCGGGTTTGATTCTGGTCAAGGGCACATGCCCAGGTTGCGGGCTTGATCCACAGTGGGGGGCGTGCAGGAGACAGCCAATCAATGATTCTCTCTCATCATTGATGTTTCTATCTCTCTCTCCCTCTCCCTTCATCTCTGAAATCAATAAAAAATAAAAAAGAACTGTTCTTTCTAAGTCTGCAATAACATGAATAATTGAGCAAATATTTCCAAATTAATTTACTTGACCTAGCCTTTAAATGTTCAAAATGGGGGCTGACCATCCCAGGGTTACAAGGTGTATAAGTGTGTTGAGTCAGGAGCGAAAAAGTAGGGAAAGTTTGATTCAAGGAATTATTAACTACTTGTTGGCGAGAGCCTGAGGAGAGGGGAATAAAAGAAAATTACAAAAATGTACTCTAGGCCTAAGGAAGATTACCAAAATGAAAATCACATTGGTGCCAGGTTTTAGACTTCACTGAAGACAGTGTCACTACAGAAAGCTTTATGGCAGGTATGCTCACTGGACTGTGGTAGGACAGAGCAGTTCCAAGTCTGCTGGCCCAAACTGGTGAGGATGGTCTCAACTTATGACTAACAAGCAGGAAGGCGTCCCTGCCACATGTCAGCAGGCAGAAGCTGGAGGAGAGGGAACTGTGACCAGCCACAAACACTTGCTGGGGGGTGAACACCTCAGGAACTTCCTGCTTGCGTGCAGCTCTTCACCACATCTCTGTAGCCAAAACTGAGAACACACCATGAAACCAGGAAGAAGAGCCCTTTCTCTGGCACGTCTCTCTAGTGCCTTTTACTGGGAAAACATCAGGTGAGCTGACAGGGAAGAAAAGGTTTATAAGACCTAGCACCATTAACTCACAAAGGGCAGTAAGGATAGATTGGGAGCCCAGAGTAATACATTCTTAATTGACACTCAAGGTTATTTATTATGCAACAACCCCATGATTTCTATAGAAAAGCCATTTAAATATATCCCACTTATTCAGAATATGGGACCAACACATATATCTTCTAAATCTATTTTGGTGCAGCATTATCAATCATTAGATTCATTTTCTGGTGCAAACTGGTGGTTTTACTGGATAATAATCAGTGTCCTTTGCTATATTTTACATGTCTGTTTTTTTTTTTTCTCTCTCTACTGGATTTTAGATATTTTGGAGGGTACCTTGTTTTATTAAATTGTCTGTCTCCCCCTTTTGATACTCTTAATTACTATGTTTTAGAATCATGTTTGATGGACACAATAAAGTGTTATAAAGTGTTAAGTAATGAAGAAAATAAAAATTAAAAGGATACAATATCTGTGTGAATGAAAGAGTTAATTATTGACAGAATGTGGGATGAACTTTAGTAATTTGACACAATCATTTGGAGATATTTTTACTATAATTCAATTACAAGTGGGAGAGATCCTGCACTCGCTTAATAATTGCAAAATGAATTAATAGTTTATATGAATTTATCTCTTTGGATATAGATGTTGCCTTTATATTCTGTACATTTATTCATTAGATTCACATAGAGAAAATGTGTCAATATTCAAAATTAATTTGTATCTAATTGCTGAAGTTGCTTTGACATTTAAAAACCAGCACTTATTTTATTCATTTATTTCTCATTTCCCCTTTTGTGGTTTGGTTGGCTTTCAGTTGATATAGACTGGGTATGTATTGGCTCAGCTCAAGATAAAGCTCATATATTTTTTTAATATTTTATTCTCTGATCAGTGGGCTACCTGGTACATAACTTCATAGCAGTGATTAGCAACTCTCAGCATGTCTAGCAGAAGTGTGCTTCTTGATGCCTGAACTCAGAATTCATAAACTGTTACTTCCCAGATCACATTATATTATCATGGTCAACCTTTTTAATTATCTACAAAGTATACTCTTCTCATAGTGGTCAGAAGGAAAAGTGTAGATTCCCCCCAAACTAATCTAATCTATCTATCTATATAAAAAGCCAGCGACCAGAACGCTGTAATGACCAGAACAACTAGTAGCTATGATGCCCACTTCGGCCAGAGAACCAGCTGATCATGGCTTGGGCCGGTGGCCAACCTCCTGCAGCCCTTCCCCCAGGCCGGCCCCACCCCCATTAGTCCCCACCACTGCAATAGGCCCACGGCCACACCCCCAGCCAGCTCTGCCCCCAATTGCTCCCCCCCCCCAAATGAGGGCCAGGGCTGGCCAGCCAATCACCTACAGCCCCTCCCCCCTGGCCGCTGGCCCTTGATTGGCCCCCCACAACCCATTCAGGAGCGAGGCCCACCAGCCAGTTGACTGCAGCACCTCCCCTCCAGCCAGCCTGGCCCTGATTGGGCCCCAATAAGGGTGGGCTGGCTTGCCAACCTCCCACCATCTCCTCCTCCCATCAGGCCTGGCCCCGAACCTCCCCAATTAGGGCCAGGCTGGCTGGACCCCACCCATGCACAAATTCGTGCACTGGGCCTCTAGTCTACAATAATAGCCATAGGAAGATGGGAAAAAGAGAGTAGTACACCAGCAGTTAGGACCACGTGTAGGAGTTATGGAAATTGCAGAATCCAGAATATATAATACCCACATACTTTGTAGTCACATTGTTCCTCACATGATCTCAATATTGCCAGATTAAAGTTTCTTAATATTTTAACTAAGTTAACAAATTAATATTATTTCTTGATGTAAAAATTTTTCTCAAATTTAAAGTACGAATTACCAATATAAATTATCAAACTTTGAGAACAAGTCACCAAATTAAATGATCTGAAGATTAAGTCTGAATAAGAAATTAGTTGATCAGATCCAAATAAAAGTAATCAGACTTCCTGGGATAGTCTTGGGAAAATGGTGACTTTTGTGTATGTAGTTAAATCTCATTCATCTCAATTGCTACTTCTCTGATATAAAATTACTACAACATGCAGCATCATAGTGATTGAAGAGTTTGTCTAAATGTCTCTACCCTTCACAGATATCCAGCATAAATAACAAAAAGAGAAATAAGAAACAAGGTATTGGAGATGGAGAATCTCCTTGAGACCATAAGAAGACTGATATTTTGTGATGAACAGGGGCAAATTTATCGACATGCTGGTTTCCACACCAAATCATATCTTTGTCCAAATATTACATTCCCAATAGACACAGAAGGGATTTCAGTTTTCTCTCACAGATGATACTTTTAATTCCTCTTACTTTGTTCAAAATGTTTTCATACAGCATTTATTATCATCTCACATTGTATATTTTACTTTTCTTCTGACTTAAACCACAAATATTTATTCTATCACAGTTCTGGAAGCTTGAAGTCTGAAATCAAGGTGTCAACAGGGCTATCTTCACTTTGAAGACTCTAGGGAGACTTTGTGCCCTGCATTTCTCTTCATTTTGGGTGTGGCCCTGAGTCCTTGGCATTCCTTGGCCTAAGGAGATATTATTCCAATCCTGGCCTCATTCATCTCATTGTTATCCCTGTGTGTCTCTTGTCTCTGTGTCCAATGTCCCTCTTCTTATACATTTCATATGTATTAATTAAGGCCCATCCTACACCATATGGCCTCATCTTAACTTGATTACATTTTCAAAGGCCCTATTCCCAAGTAAGGTCACATTCACTGGCTCAGGTAGATATTACTTTGGGGCTTGAAGGGGTGTGGGCATGTGATACTAGAAAGTGACTAAAAATAACAGGTAATATCCAAATCTTTTGTCTAGGTAACATTGTAACTAGAAACAGAATTTGGTTTGGTATTTGTGAAAACTCAATTTCAACCATATATATGAAAGGTTGGTAGAAGAGAGTGGGAGAAATGTCCTGGCATAAAATCAGAAGAAACCGTTCACATAGAATTCATCTCTCTTTGTCATTTCAAATCGTTCATTCTTAACACTTTAAAATATAACAACCCAAACCCAAAGTAAACTGGTTTTGTAGAGACTGATGACAATTAGTTTGAAATAATTATCTCCTACACAGGTACACATATATCACATTTGCATGACACTTAAATTCCTTAATTTGACCAATATTGTATATTTTATTCTTTCTACATATTAAACTCTTCCATTCTTTTAGGAGTCAATAAGACAGACTATAAAACTGGCCTGTATTTCAAAAAGATAAATGGTATTTGAAGTCAGTTAACTAAAATCCTACATAATAAAAGGGTAATATGTAAATTACCATCACTCCGCTATGCCCACAATTGGGCCGGCAGGAGGCGCGGGGGGCGGGACTCGGGGTGGCCGGGGTGGCCAATTGGGCCGCGACCGGGCCCCCGTGCCACTGAGCAGCGGAGGCAACGGGCCAGCTGTGGGGACGAAATGTCCCCCCCCCCCCCCCCCCCGCCCTGAGCGGTGGCTGAATGGGGCCGGCAGGACACTGAACTTGCGCCACCAGCGCGAGCTCAACGTCTGCACCATGGCTGTGCTGGGGCACAGAAGGGGCCTCTGGGGCAGCGAGCCCATGTCCTTGCGGCGGGAGTGAACGGGCCTATGGGGCCTGGAGCTCAGCATCCGCGCGGCAGGGGAGGAACCAGAAAAATGGATCTTTCCAGTTCCTGATACTGACAGCCCTATGGGTGCCAGTGTCCTCCACCTGCAGCCCCCAGTCGCAGCCCATCAGCCCCAGTCGCAGACTGGAAGCCCCCTGCCAGCAGTCCAGATGGGACCAGTGTGGCACCGCGGTGGTGGGTGTCAGCGGGCATGCTACAGACATCAAATCACTGCCACTGAGGCCATCCCCCCACACACACTCGCAAGTAGTATGGTCCAAGGGGGTGACTCTTAAGACAAGGCTCCCACGGCAGCTGATGTTCACCATGCCAGGTGAGGAAGCCAGACCTGAAAGCCCAAGCCCCTGAGTACCCGAACTGCAGGGCGTCGTGGGCCAGGGCCTTGAGGAGGCCCCAGGACAAGCATCTTCCCAGAGGCTGTGCAGAAGGAGGGGAGGAACCTCTAGCTAGAGGCCGGGGTGAGGGATGCTGGAGTCTTTGCAGACCAAGACTGGGCTGAGGGACCCTCCCCCCCTGCACCCTCGTGCACAAATTTCGTGCACCGGGCCTCTAGTTTTTACTATAAAGGGGTGGAAAAATCTATAAGATATGCAAAAATCCACACGATTTCTGATTATGTAAAATGACAGCATCTCATCTGCATATAGATCATTGAGCTAGCTATAGTTAATGCAATTGCTATGGTATACATTTCCTTAAGCAGACTGATTTCCTTCACCTGGGTCAATCACAGATTAGAAATTGTCAAAATTTTAATTTGTTTTATAGGCAAATCTCATCTTTATTATACCTAATTTTTAAAGACATAGATTAACAATTTATAGAATTTACAATGCATTTGTTTTATTACCTGTTTAGCATGACCAACTACTCTTTCATAGTCTTCAAAACACTCATCACTTATAAATGACTAGAGGCCCAGTGTGCGAAATTTGTGCATGGGAGAGAGGCGGTCCCTCAGCCTGGCCTGCACCCTCTCCAATCCAGAACCCCGTGGGACTGCTGGCTCCTAACCGTTCACCTGCCTGCCAGCCTGATCCCCCTAACTGCTCTCCCTTGTCTGCCTGATTGCCTCTAACTGCATCTACCTCAGCCCTGCCACCATGGCTTTGGCCGGAAGGATATCCAGAAGGCTGTCCAGAAGATGTTCAGTCTAATTAGCATATTATCCTTTTATTAGTATAGATGCCACCTTGTCCTAAAAATGCAGGTTGTTTCCAGGTTTTCTTATCATGGAAGGGGAGCCTGCAGTAGCATCCTGGGTTCTGACCAGGGCTTATGGGCTTGTGCTTTATCTCAGCAGATGCGATTCCTAGAAGAAGACTCCTGAATGTACCTTAAACATTTCTTTCAATTTTGCCAAATCATCCTCCAAATATTTGAACCACTTTAAACTCCCACCAGCCACCATGCGTGTGCCCTCCATCTCACTTTGATGCCAATATCATTGATTTCCCCCTAGAAGCTTTCCTCCCCTCAGCTGGGACTACTTGGCACTTGAGCCAACTTCCCTGTTCAGCCCGGGACTTGATTTCCCAAGATAGAATTATGGAGGAGGAAAAATAGTTTTCCTCTACCCTTCTGATTTCTTAGAGGAGGCCCTTGTAATGAAAGACAGATTGCCAAGAGAAAAACAGAAGTTCATTAACATGTGTGCCTCGTGTATATGTATGTGGGAGATCCCAGGGAAAAATGAGTAACTCCCCAAGGTGGCTTAGAATGCAGATTTAAATACCTTCTTCCTAGGGAAAGGGGACGGGAGATGTAGGCCTCTTAGAGGAGAGTAAATGATTTTTAGGAAAGATGAATGGGGGTGGGGGGAAGTAGTTTGTAACAAAGTTTGGGTGTGATGTCAACTTCTACTCTCCTGTCCGGTGACAGGAGTCAACCTTCTCTGCCTGATGACACTTCTCCCGTCCAGGGGACCTATGACATTTAAGCTCCTTTATGGGGATCCAATTTTAGGCAGATCAGGAGACTTCAGTGAAAGCCTCTCCTTGCATTTGCTATTTTTCAAGCATCTGCAGCTCAAGATCATCAATATAACAACACGGCATATGTTAGGGTGGCATGTTCCCTGACCTTCAAAATAAACCCAACAAAAGCTTATTTTCTCTCTTAGATCATTTGCCACAGTAGTGTTATTCCTTGGAGACAGTATTCTGACCAGACCTTCCTGGGAGTGATCAGAACATACCCTGTGCTTGTAGAATCACTAAATAAATCAGGGTCAGTTTTCTCATCTTGTGGAAAGGGAGATAAAGTTATGATAGTTTATCTCCTTTTCCACAGGTTTCCTGTGGGTTTGTGTCTCTGCTGCGGCCCCAGTGCCACTGTGGCCGTGGATCTTGGGGCTGCTGGGTGCTGGGCTCCCCTGTGGGCTTGTGTCTCTGCTCCTCTGACCCCAGCACTGCCATGACCATGGGTCTTGGGGCTGCTGGGTGCTGGGCCCCCTGCAGGCTTGTGTCTCTGCTCCTCCGGCCCCTGCAGCAGTGGCAACAAAGTAGGCCCAGAGGCCCTCTGTGGGTGGGGTGGGGCAGAATGCCTGCATCATCACCATGGTGACAACGCAAGAGTCCTGGTCCAGCCATCATCTTTGTTGCAGAGTGACAGTCAGTTTGCATATTACCTCTTTATTAAATAGGATAAGATTTGCTTAAAAGATACTTTTGCATTAAACCCATGAAACGTGGAGAGACCAGTCTGAGTGGTGATTCTTTGCCTATTCATGCTTCAGAGTTCAAAAGATCATATGTTCATGTTATCCTATAACATTTACTGATTCTAACAGTTTGGGGATAGAGGGAAAAGGCAGACAGAAAAACTACCTACAAAAAAGAATGGAAATATAAATTGTACCTGAAACCAGATAGTTTTCTTTTGCGTGAACATTTCCCAGATAACTCATTTTAGACTAATTTGCAAAGCTATGCCAGTTTGTTACAAAGCAAAAACATTAGTTGGATTATTGATCATCTCTCCAATGATGTATTGGAAATAATCTCCTTGATGCCATAACGCATTTCTCCATTCTATTGGTAAAGAAAACTAAAAATGGATGAGATAAAAATTAAGCTTAAAACAAATTAGCCATTTTCTCTCAAAACAGGATAACTACTGCTAACCAACCCTGCCTCCCTCTTATCCCCAAATTAGAAAGCATACCATATTCTTTAGAGAAGGTTGTTGGGTTGGTTTTTCTGTTCTTTTGTGTGAACAAAGTGCATGTTTTAAAGACTATATTTTCATCCCATAATTTTCTGACCTCAATTAACTTCTCAGAATATATCAGGTAATAAGTAATGACATTGTTCACAGGGTTTTCAAATTATTTACTTAGAGGATGGGATAAAACCATACTATAGAATTTCTTTTTTATCTTTTACAAGTGCAATTTTATTTAATTTTTAATTTTTTATTACAGTTTACATTCAATATTATTTCATATTAGTTTAAGGTATTGAGCATAGTGATTAGACATTTATGTAATTTATGAAGTAATCCCCAAATAAGTCTATTATCCATCTGGCAACATATATAGTTATTTCAATATTATGGACTATATTCCCTAAGTTTTACATTCCCATGACAATGTTGTAACAACCAATTTATAGAATTTTCTTTTAGGATTTTTCAAATTCAGTAAGTGTGCCTCTCAATTGAAATTTTTATAATCTGTGGTTTATTTTGTTACTTTTTTTGCCCTTTGGTGAGAATATTTAAGTTCTATCTCTTAGTAAATTTTAAATATAAAGTACACTGTTATTGACTTTAGTCACCCTGTAATAGATTAGATCCTTAGGCCTTATTCATCTTATAACTGGAAGTTTGTACCTTTTTACCAACCTCACTTATTTTCTCCACCTTCCCCCAACTTCTGGCAACCACTTTTTAATGAATTTCATAGTTTTTAATTCTACATATAAATGATACCATACAGTATTTTTACTGTCTCTGTTTAGCTTATTTCACTAAGCAAACTGCCTTCAGGTTCATCCTTATGACAAATCACAGAAATTTCTTTTTCTCATGGATGAATAACAATCCTCTGTGTGTAACATTTTCTTTATCCATTCATCCATTGAAGATACCTAGGTTGCTTTCTAACATTAATTATGGTGAATAATGCTTCAGTGAACATGTGAGTACAGATATCTCTTTGCAAATAATTGTGTTGCCCTGACTGGATAGCTCAGTTGGTTAGAGCATTGTACCCATACACCAAGGTTACTGGTTGATCCCTGGTCAGGGCACATATATGATTTCACTCATTTGTGCAGTATAATGAACAACATGAACTGATGAACAAAAACAGATCCAGAGACAGAGAAGCATCGAAGAGACTGTCAAACCTCAGAGGGAAGTTAGGGGAGGGTGGGTGGGGGTGAGAGATCAACCAAAGGACTTGTATGTATGCATATAAGCATAACCAATGGACACAGACAACAGGGAGAGTGAGGGCATGAGTGGGAGAGTAGGGGGCAATGGGGGAATAAGGATACATATGTAATACCTTAATCAATAAAGAAAAAAAAGAATCAAACAATGCTTTTCTGTTTTTTGTTTTTTAGGTGTTGTATTTTTTGTAATAGATGCACAATTCTGTCAATTTATTAAAAAAATTTAAACGGTAAAAAAAATTAAATTAATTAATTAATCAATTAATTAAAATATATTAAAAAGAATCAAACAAGTTGATTTCTTTGTATTATCTATCTAATCTCTTTCCTGTCTCTATTTTGAAAATCAATCAATAAATTAAAAATCCTATCTAATAAAAGAGTAACATGCAAATTAATCATCACTCTGCTACACCCACAAGCCACGCCCACCAGCCACGCCCACCAGCCAATCAGGAGCAAATATGCAAATAAACCCAA
This sequence comes from Eptesicus fuscus, assembly GCF_027574615.1. Taxonomy (NCBI): domain Eukaryota; kingdom Metazoa; phylum Chordata; class Mammalia; order Chiroptera; family Vespertilionidae; genus Eptesicus; species Eptesicus fuscus. Next base: position 84,995,448 of record NC_072479.1, read on the forward strand.
CCATGATGGCTACGGCCACAGAGAGCAGGAGGGAGGCTTGGGTTTCCTGGACAACGGAGGAAGCCAAGCTTTTTGCCTGCCCTTGCCAGCCTAGGCCTCCACTCAAGGCTACAAAGTTTCAATGATAGAAGATACATAAATCCAAACAGAAATGGCAGCAGCCACGGAGCTGGAAAGAGCGGGAGGCTAAGGTTACCCCTGGCGATAGAGGAAGTTAAGCTTTCCCCACACCCTGGCAGACCCAGGCCTCTGTGTAAGGCTACAAAGTTTCAATTATAGAAGATACATAAACCCAAATAGAAATGGCTGCCACCACGGAGCAAGCAGAAGGCTTGGCTCCAGTCCAGGCAACAAAGTTTCAATTATAGAAGATAAATAAATCCCAGATACCAGGGCCTCCGCTTGGGTTGCCAGGGGGTGTGGCTGGCCTGTAAACCACCATAGGCACCTTGCCCAGGCCGCCCCAAGCCCCAAGGGAACCCCTACTCTGATCAGGGACACCCTTCAGGGCAAACCAGCTGGCCCTCACCCGTGCGCCAGGTCTCTATCTTATCTAATAAAATAATAATATGCAGATTGACCATCACTCCAACACACTAGATGGCTGCCCCCATGTGGACAAAGTTCCTGCCCCCATGTGGACAGAAGATGGCCACCACAAGATGGCCAGCAGGGGAGGGCAGTTGGGAGGGACCAGGCCTGCAAGGGAGGGCAGTTGTGGATGATCAGACCTGCAGGGGAGTGCAGTTAAGGGTGACCAAGCCAGCAGAGGAGGGAAGTTGAGGGCGACCAAGCCTGCAGGAAATGGCAGTTGGAGGGGACCAGGCCTGCAGGAGAGGACAGTTAGGGGTGACCAGGCCAGCAGGGGAGGGCAGTTAGGGGCAAACAGGATGGCAGGGAAGCAGTTAGGCATCAATCAGGCTGGCAGGGGAGTGGTTAGGGGGTGATCAGGCTGGCAGGCAGAAGCGGTTAGGGGCAATCAGGAAGGCAGTCAGGCGAGCAGTTGGGAGCCAGCAGTCCTGGATTGTGAGAGGGATGTCCGACTGTACATTAGGCCTGATCGTACCTGGATTGGGCCTAAATGTGCAGTCGGACATCCCTCGAGGGTTCCCAGATTGGAGAGGGTGTAGGCTGGGCTGAGGGACAGTGCCCTGTGCACAAATTTCATGCACCGAGCCTCTCGTTATAAAATAATTGTGTTGTTTCTTTGGATTCTCATTCAGAAATGAGATTGCTGGATTCATACTCCCGATTTTAATTTACTTACTAATGAAGATAAACATTTCTTCTTTTCTTGATGTAGTATGAGAAAGATGAAAAAATTCTATCTGATACACAATAGATAATTTAAATGTAATATTTTCTTTCTTCTAATGTTCATGTGTCATTTAACATGTGTTTTCAAAGTCTACTATTTCTGCCTCCCCAGTTATGGTCAAGTGAAATTCTTAAAAATTATATTTGTTTTCCTCCTACATAGTTAGACTTGGGTGTTTGTCATTTACAACAAATATTTCTATTAAAATACAAACTACTAATTATAATTTGAATATGAATTAATAAATAATATGAGTATTTATTTAATATTTCAATTTTATACACTATGGTATAGTTCAGTGTTGCCTAATGTCTTATCCTTCACAGACATTTATTAATATCAGGAAAATTTATATTTTTAATATATAAATAATAAAATTAAATACAGCAATTTTAAAAACAAGAGAGTGTGAGAAGATATATTTGAGAATAAATATTTGTGACAGTTACTATATGTAGAAAATGTAATAAATCTTCAGAATATTAGTGACAAACATCATTAAGTAGCTATTGTTAATGGAATTATGGTTTTAGATTTATTCTTTTATAATTAAAATAACATAATGAGTGTATGAATAAAATGAGGGCCACACCCCCTGGCAACCTTGTCTAAGAGTAGAACTTAAACATCTGAGATACTCTTCTCAAGGCCTAAGATTTTGTGATTTAAGATGAAATAAGTTAACAGCATGAGTGGTCAAGTCTTTTGTCCCAGAAATCTTTTAGAATATGAAAATAATTTCTCAGAGGCACTTACCAATGGACAAACTAAGTGACGCATTACAAGCTCAAAGTCTCCTATATTAGGAAGATGTGTGATGAGATAAATCATCTTCAAAATTGCCCAAGTGTAAGAATTTCCTGTTCAAACTCTAAGTGACACAGTGATGAGAAATCTACTTTTTTCTTCTTTTGATTCACTCCCAGTCTTCACAGGACAGTCTGTGGAGATCACAGACATTGTTTGTTTTCAGGAGTGACCTGGCCTCCCACTAAGGATTCATAACTTTTTGGCTCCCAGAGGTATGTGTGTCTACTCTCCTGTCTCTCTACTGGCCCAGTTCATTTAATGGGAAATTACAAATGCTAGATGTGGTACTACTGAAGTACAATTCACATACAATCAAATAAAAGAAAACATTGGTATCCTTATTTGTACAATTGAGGGCAAAAAGAGTAAAATATAAAATATGTTGGTAGATATCTTAAAATATTCAAGTTTTGCCTGTACAAAACGACTTAAGAGCATACATACATGTATATTTGGGCTTGAAAATCAGTATAACTTCAATAAAATCTCATTGGATGTTGTAATTAATAGATATAATAATAAATGTATATTATTTCATTTTTATCCGAGATTTAAAAAATAAATTCTTAACAAGAATTCATCAAGTCATGAAGGTAAAACATAATTCCTCATACATACACTTCAATTAAATAAAATCAGTGTGACTTGCAATGAAAATCAGGATTTAGTAGTCTCAGTAAAATGCTTATGTAAACTTTTAAAAATCTTTGTGGTTGAATATTTAAACTTAATTATAAACAATCAAAATACTTTTTAGAAATTGAACAACACATGCAAAAAGATGCCACACTGATAAGAGACTCCTGTCTAATGAATTATGTTTTCATTGTCTGATAAGAATCAGAAATAGTAACAATGCAATTGTGTTAAAATAATTAAAACAAGTGACATATTGAGAGTTTATAAATGTCAGATTGTTATCTTTACATGCATTGTATCTTAACATATTTTTATTCCCACCTTAGATTATTAAGCTAGGTTGTTAAGCACTAAATAACTTTTAAAGGTAATACACTATCAATTTCAAAGCCAGAATTTATTATAGATCTCACTGACTGCAGAGCACATTGACTGAATTATTGATAATCTGATTTATTACATTTGCCTACACACTGACTTTGATAGCCGTAGGTCCTTTATGGAATTTTGCATCAACTTTGTTCATCCATAAATGATATACACATTTATTAATCATTTTATGGTTTCGTATCTTAACCATTAAATAAATTGTAAGTTACTTGTGTAAAGTTAGTATTTTTAAAAATTCTTTAACGTTCTATTGCTTTTATTATTTGTAAGTTTTGGACACTTTTAGTGTGTGATATAGCATTTTTCAGCATAGAAAATATTTTCTTAAATTACAATGATTTCTCAGAACTCCACAATTATTTAAAGTAACAATTGATTTTAAAATATCATCTGCCCTTTTAATAAATAAATATAAGTGACTAAATAAAATTAATTTATTACAGAAAAGTACTATATATTCTAATACTACTCTTCCCCCAACTTTAAAGCTCAATATGATTATTACTTAATTTAAAAATTGTCATAAAAATTAGGGCATTGCTTTTTTTTATATAGCATTTAAATTTTCACAGTTATTCTAACTGTATTAAAATGTTTCAGTGTACTCTCACTTTAATAATGTTATAATTATTCTGAATTTCTTTATTCTTCGGTAACTTCTTATTTTTCATTGCTTCAACCAATAATATTATGTCAAACATAGAATATCATTTTAAGAACTATTATTCTATCATGAAACACATTTAAATCTCTACGTAAAAAAGAACAAGACTTCACACTGGTCAAATGCAAAGTGAGTACTGTTACTTATCTCACACTCCACCCCCAAAGACTACCCTGGGGGTCTTGTCATTGTTCACATCATTTGTTAATTACTTAAGTACTGTTACCATAGGCACCACCCCTTCATTACTCAGCCTCAGAGATGGATGTCCAACAAGAAAATGGCTCAGAAATGAATCTGGCTAAGGACTTAAGGAGACACCAAGTGAAAGGTAAGGGCATGAAAAGCTCCTTTGTACCAACTGAACAATAAGTATTCTATGTGGGAATAAACTTTCAAGTGCTTTTTAAGATCTTCAGTGGAATTACAAGGATGACTAAAGCAAAGGTGACACATTTAATAGGCACACAGTATAAAGGTTCTAGGAGGTGCAGCTGGGATATAGAGGTGTGCAAAAGAGTAGGGAATTAGCTCACATGTTTTTTCATTTGTAAGGGTCAGAGCTTGAAGTTGGAACACAGTATTCTAATATGAAATCTGAGGGCTAATTCCATTCAGGCATTGTTGTAAGGTGTCGTCTTTGACCAACAACTCATGGAGAATCGTGAAAATGGAATGGTACATCTGAGAGAAAGATTCCACTGGTAGATATGGTTTTGGGGTTCAACTTTATATATGATTCGCTGTGCATGTGGGTTCTCTTATATATAAATTGTCTAAATAATGTCTCCATCTCTCCTTTCTCTTCCTGTAGATTCACCATCACCTCCAGAGAAGCTCTTTGCTGGGATCCTGGGAGTTATCTGCCTTATCTTGATGTACAGTGTAGTAAGAGTGATACATTTTATGCCTTGTAAGTTTTTGGAAGATTTTAAGAAAAATAATTTTAAAGAATCTGAATGCCTCTATGAATTTCATAATAGAGTATTACAGAATAGAATTCTAATTTTAATGTCTACATTTAGATAAATGTGCTGTTGAATTTGTCAAATGCATAGAGATAGAATGATTTGTAGAAAATATTTTACACATATTTATATATTCTGATTTCATAACTTGAATACCTACTTTATAGGAATCCAAAAGACTTTATTGAGAAATACAAATTAATTCTTGATATTGGGTAAGTCAATATTATAAGAGATGGTAAAGTTTGTTCTCATAGTCTTTTAAAATATTTCCCCCTAAGTCTGTATTACTTTATTCATTTTTCTTAGTAAAATCAATTTTGTTACAGATAATTCTAATGATAGACCATATTTAAAAAGACTTCAAGCTAAAAACAAAAGTTTTCATGTTTTATTTAGATTAATTACTTTTTAAACAATTACCTTTATTTTTTAAGGTACTGGGAAACTGGAGAAGAACAATTCATCCCCCAAAACAAAGATCCTGAAAGGTACATAATAATTTTCAAAGTTCTGATACTGGCAAAGTTTATATTTTGTCGCTATCCTAAGCTGGGCAAAAATGACAATAGACTTCTTTCAAGGGTGAGAATATATATTATAAAATGAGCAATAAGTATTCAAAAATAATTATAAAAAAGTATTTCTTCTTATGCAACAATATGAAAAAGTATTTACTTAAATATCACCATACCCACTATTGCCAATTATCTCAAAATTCCTATTATGTTGAGACAAAATCCCATTGCTATTCTAAAAAAAAGTGGTTTCATTCAATGATTTCAAGGATATTAGAGATTGAATATTTTTCTTTGTGTTATTTCTTTATGTGAGCGCATGAATTAGGCAATAAGGGGTGACCCTTCTCCCTGAGTGGGTATATGTATCAGCCTGTGACTGTGCATCCATATTATGCACAGATATGTATGTATTTGTGCATTTATGTATATTAATTTTTAATTCAATTTGTGTTCGGTTAAACATTTATAATTTTTCTTTAGAAAATCATTGTGGTCATTGTCCACTGGAGTGGTTTACGTATTCCAACAATTGCTATTACATTAGTACTGAAAAAAAGCCATGGAATGAGAGTTTGCTGGCCTGTGCTTCTAAGAACTCTAACCTGCTTTATATAGATAATGAAGAAGAAACGGTAAGATTTAAATGTTTCCATTTTATTTTATAGACAAGCATGCTTCTATAAGTGCTTTTTTCTAAAGTGAACTTTGCTACTTGATTTTACTATACATCAAGGAAACTGAAGGTATCATGATTGTGCACATTAATTAAAAACTTAAATGACTCATATAATTATAAATCATGAAATAGGAGTTGCTAGTCCACAGTAGCCCCTCTCCTGTGTGTCTCCTTTAACACTCATATGATATTTTTGCAATCACTCCATATTATCGCATTTATCTGTAATTTGTTAATTTTCACTGCTGTATTATAGGCACATGACATTTTTATTCTGTTCTACCCAGAATATAGTTGTTTTTTAATATGTGGGTATTATGAATAATTATTTTATGAAAAACCTTCTGCCTTTTTAAAAATATTATATTGTATTTAAAACAATTTATATTATATATAAATATTAAATATAATACACTATATTCATATACTATAAATATTATATTTATAATAATATAATAATGTATCTATACTAATAAAAGGGTAATATGCTAATTAGACCAGGAGACCTTCAGGGAGACCTTCCAGACGTCCTTTTGGACAAAGCCATGGAGGCAGGACCGAGGCAAAGGCAGTTAGGCACAATCAGCCAGGAGGGGAGGGCAGTTGGGGATGAGCAGGCCAGCAGTGGGGGGCTGTTGGGGGCAAGCAGGCCAGCATGGGGGGCAGTTGGCAGTGATCAGGCTGGCAGGGGGACAGTTGGGGGCAAGAAGGCTGACAGGCAGAGTGGTTAGGGGCAATCAGGCAAGCAGGCAGGTGAGTGGTTAGGGGCCAGCAGTCCCAGATTGTGAGAGGGATGTCTGACTGCAAGTTTAGGACTGATCCCTGTGGGGTCCTAGATTGGAGAGAGTGCAGGCTGGGCTGAAGGACACCCCTTCTCCGTGCACAAATTTCATGCACTGGGCCAGTAGCAAATCTATAATAATAAAAGCATAATATGCTAATTAGAGCAGACAGCTGAATGACCTTCCAGGCAACCTTTTTTTTTTTTAAAATATATTTTATTGATTTTTTTACAGAGAGGAAGAGAGAGAAATAGAGAGTTAGAAACATCAATGAGAGAGAAACATCGATCAGCTGCCTCCTGCACACCCCCTACTGGGGATGTGCCTGCAACCAAGGTACATGCCCTTGACCGGAATCGACCCTGGTACCTTTCAGTCCGCAGGCCAACGCTCTATCCACTGAGCCAAACTGGTTTCGGCTGGATGACCTTCTGGACAAAGTCGGGGCTGCGAGAGTTGAGCCCCTTGGACAAATTTTGTGCATCGGGGCTCTAGTATAATTATCCTACCTAATAAAAGAGTAATATGCAAATTAACCATCATTCTGCTATACCCATAAGCCATGCCCACCAGCAAATCAGGAGTGAATATGCAAATAAACCCAACCAAGATGGCTACAGCCATAGAGAACAGGAAGGCAGCTTGGGTTTCCCAGCCAATGGAGGAAGCCAAGCTTTCTGCCTGCCCTTGCCAGCCTAGGCCTCCACTCAAGGCTACAAAGTTTCAAGTATAGAAGGTAAACAAATCCAGACAGAAATGGCGGCAGCCACAGAGCTGGAAAGAGTGGGAGGCTAGGGTTGCCCTGGCAATAGAGGAAGCCAAGCTTTCTGCACACCCAGGCCCACCCAGGCCTCCGTATAAGGCTACAAAGTTTCAATTATAGAAGATAAATCCCAACAGAAATGGCTGCTGCCACGGAGCAAGCAGAAGGCTTGGCTCCACTCCAGGCTACAAAGTTTCAATGGTAGAAGCTAAATAAACTCCAGATACCAGGGCCTCCCCTTGGGTTGCCAGGTGGTGTGGCCAGCTTGCAAACCACCACAGGCCCCTTGCTCAGGCCGCCCCACGCCCCAAGGGAACCCCCACCCTGATCCAGGACACTCTTCAGGGCAAACCAGCCGGCCCCCATTTGTGCACCAGGCCTCTATCCTAGCTAATAAAAGAGTAATATGCAGATTGACCATCACTCCCACATACAAGATGGCTGCCCCCATGTGGTCAAAGATCCTGCCCCCATGTGGACACAAGATGGCCACCACAAGATATCCAACAGGGGAAGGCAGTTGGGAGGGACCAGGCCAGCAGAGGAGGGAAGTTGGGGGTGACTGGGCATGCAGGGAAGGGCAGATGGGGGGGACCCAGGCCTTCAGTGGAGAGCAGTTGGGAGGGACCAGGCCTGTAAGGGAGGGTAGTTGGGGGGGACCAGGCCTGAAGGGAAGGGCAGTTAGCGGTCACCAGGCCTGCAGGGGATGGCAGTTAGGGGCAAACAGGCTGGAAGGGGAGCAGTTAGGCATCAATCAGGCTGGCAGGGGAGTGGTTAGGGGGTGATCAGGCTGGCAGGCAGAAGTGGTTAGGGGCAGTCAGGAAGGCAGGCAAGCAAGCAGTTGGGAGCCAGCAGTCCTGGATTGTGAGAGGGATGTCTGACTGCTGGTTTAGGCCTGATCCCTGTGGGATTGGGCCCAAAAGGGCAGTCGGACATCCCTTGAGGGGTCCCAGATTGGAGAGACTGCACCCCCCCCTCCATACATGAATTTTGTGCTTCGGGCCTCTTGTATGATTATAATTGCATATGTAGATAGTTAAAATTTATTGTCCTCTATGAATCAGAATGAAATTACAGGGTCATAAATATATGTATATGCCAAATTTATTAGATTATCCCAACATTTTCTAGTTTATTATGCAAATACACATTTTATTAAAAAATTCCATGACCCAAGATTAAGTACTGCCAGAACATTCAATGCTATACATTCTGATCATTATATAAAAGTATCATTTTGACATAAATAGGCATTTTTCTGATTACTAATGGATAGAACACTTCTTTCTGGGCACTACTTCTTATGGAATTATGTATCGAGAGAATGAGAAGTTCCTGTTCATGTCTCTCTACCATATGTCCTGTGTGCTGCCTGTTATTTTCCTTCCTAGAAGTGGTTATATTTTCTATATGAGCTCTTTTTTAAATTTATAAATGCAAAAGAATTTTTTTTGACTGTTACTTACATTTTTAGTCTCATATTGGAGTCTTTAAATGACCTGAATTTATTAATGTTAACCTAGTCTAATATCTCATTTTGGGTGTTAGTGATTATTTTAGAAGTTAGTCAAAGTTTGTGAACACAATCTGTTATATTATACTAGGGGCCCGGTGCACGAAATTCGTGCACTGGTGGGAGGGGGGGGTAGGGGGGGTTTGCCCCTCAGCCCAATCTGCACCCTCTTCAATCTGGAACCCCTCAGGGGATGTCCAATTTCCAGCAGTCGGACATCCCTCTCACAATCTGGAACCACTGGCTCCTAACCACTCACCTGCCTGCCTGCCTGATTGTCCCTAACCCCACTGCCTGCCTGCCTGCTCGCCCCTACCTTGATCTCCTGCCAGCTTGATTGCCCCTACCTTGCCCTCCCCTATCAGCCTGATCACCCCAAACTGCCTGTGCCTTGGCCCCCCGTCTGGCCTCCCTCTGGAGGCACCACCCCCATAACCCCAATGCTGCTGCCACTGCAGGTGGTTATGGCTGCCTGAGCCTTGGCCTCTGTAGCCACTGCGGCTTTGTCTGGAAAGATGTCCAGAAGACAACCACTCTAATTAGCATATTACCCTTTTATTAGTATAGATTTGGGGACCATTACAATCACGCAGAACTTGAAGAAAACACATGGCCCTGGTCAGTTTGGCTTAATGGAGAGAGCATCGGCCTGTGGACTGAAGAGTCCAGGTTTGATTCTGATCAGGGGCACACATGCCTGGGTTTCGGGCTCAATCCCCAGTAAGGGGCCTGTGGGCGGCAGCTGATCAGTGATTCTTTTTTATTTTTTTTAAATATATTTTATTGATTTTTCACAGAGAGGAAGGGAGAGGGATAGAGAGCTAGAAACATCGATGAGAGAGAAACATCTACCAGCTGCTTCCTGCACACCCCCCACCGGGGTATGTGCCCTCAACCAATGTACATGCCCTTAACCGGAATCGAACCTGGGACCTTCCAGTCCACAGACCGACGCTTTATCCACTGAGCCAAACCAGTTTCGGCTGATCAGTGATTCTTATCATTGATGTTTCTATCTCTCTCTCCCTCTCCCTTTCTGAAATTTTAAATATATATATATATTTTAAAGAAAACACATGATCTTCACTTTGGGCTTTGTCATCTTACAATATCCTTTGTGCAGTGTTTTAACTTCCCTCAACTTTCCTTTACCCACCTTTAAAGTGCAATCTATTTTGGGGAAGATGATCAGGAAAGTGATTCCAGTGGGTAGAAGTTTTTTTTGGAGGGGATGGGTCACGAAGATATTTAAAAATTGAGCATGGTGATGGTTGTACCACTCTGAATTTACTTTAAAAAAACAGTTCATTGTACACTTTAGGTGACATGTACAGTATATGGGTATTTCTCAACAAAGCTGTTCTTTTATTTCTTTTTAAATAAAGACCAGTCTTATAATCAGTTGCAGGTGTTTTCAGAGGCCCCTCAAGATTTGCTTACCATGTCCCAAATCACGGCTGTGATTCCCAGTTGCCTCCAGTCCTGGTGGATCTGGATGGTGTGGTTTGCAAAGGAGAAGGTGGCAAGAGGCTTAGGGAATTTCGGCAACCCCATTCCCCCGGTCTCCTCATAGGGCACCAGGGCCATTCCCACTGTGCCAGCTCTGCTCCCTTTAACCTGTTGGGCAAAAGAATCCAGCGTGCTCTGGCCAGAAAGTGCATTCTTTCTTAGCTGGCCCCCATGCTTTTTTAAAGGTCGTTTTATGGATTCAAAAGAATAAACAGAGATGTGGAAAGCTTTTGTCAAGGCAGACACCCAGGGAGCACCGGGCTCGGCCCGGACACGCCCCCCGGGTGGCGATCGCCATGCTGACACCCGGGGAGCGCCGGGCTCGGCCCGGACAGCCCCCTGGGTGGCGATCGCCATGCTGACACCCATGGAGCGCCGGGCTCGGCCCGGACAGCCCCCCGGGTGGCGATCGCCATGCGGACACCCAGGGAGCGCCGGGCTCGGCCCGGACACGCCCCCCGGGTGGCGATGGCCCCCGGGACACCCACGGAGCGCGGGGCTCGGCCCGGACAGCCCCCTGGGTGGCGATCGCCATGCGGACACCCGGGGAGCGCGGGCTCGGCCCTGACACGCCCCCCGTGGCGATTGCCATGCGGACACCCGGGGAGCGCCGGGCTCGGCCGGACACGCCCCCCCGGGTGGCGATCGCCATGCTGACACCCGGGGAGCGCCGGGACACGCCCCCGGGGTGGCGATCGCCCCCGGGACACCCACGGAGCGCCGGGCTCGGCCCAGACAGCCCCCCGGGTGGCGATCGCCATGCTGACACCCACGGAGCGCCGGGCTCGGCCCGGACAGCCCCCGGGGTGGCGATCGCCATGCTGACACCCACGGAGCGCCGGGCTCAGCCCGGACACGCCCCCCGGGTGGCGATCGCCATGCGGACACCCACGGAGCGCCGGGCTCGGCCGGGACACGCCCTCCGGGTGGCAATCGCCATGCTGACACCCGGGGAGCGCCGGGCTCGGCCCGGACAGCCCCCTGGGTGGCGATCGCCATGCTGACACTCACGGAGCGCCGGGCTCTGCCCGGACACGCCCCCCGGGTGGCGATCGCCATGCTGACACCCGGGGAGCGCCGGGACACGCCCCCGGGGTGGCGATCGCCCCCGGGACACCCACGGAGCGCCGGGCTCAGCCCGGACACGCCCCCCGGGTGGCGATCGCCATGCGGACACCCGGGGAGCGCCGGGCTCAGCCGGACACGCCCCCCGGGTGGCGATCGCCATGCAGACACCCAGGGAGCGCCGGGCTCGGCCCGGACACGCCCTCCCAGGTGGCGATCGCCATGCGGACACCCACAGAGCGCTGGGCTCGGCCCGACACGCCCCCCCCTGTGGCGATCGCCATGCGGATCCCCGGAACTTACAGGATTGGGCGCAGCCATCTTGGTCTTCCCAACGGCCGGATGGGCCACCCGGAGTCCCGCCCCCAGCCTCTGGCAGGCCCAATCATGGGCATAGCGGAGGTGAGGTCAATTTGCATGTTTCTCTATTATAAGGTAAGATGAGAGATAGATCCATTAGTTGCCTCATATATGTGCACCAACTGGGGTTCAAACCCACAACCGAGGTATGTGCTCAGACTGGGAACTGAACCCACAACCTTCTGGTACATGGGATGATGCTACAACCAACTGAGACACACTAGCCAGGGCTGCCATCATATTTTCCTATAGTTATTTAAACATAGTATTTTTATAATATACTAGAGGCCCGGTGCATGAAATTCGTGCACGGGGTGAGGTAGGTCCCTCAGCCTGCCTGCACCCTCTTGCAATCTGGGGCCCCTAGGGGAATGTCCAACTTTTTTGGAAAGTACATATTTTTGATAATATATTATAGTAAATATGGATTCTGCTTCATCTTCCTTAGATTTTTGTAACTTTAATAAACTTTTAGTGTAGAACCTTCTCTTTTGAAGTATGCTTACTCAGTTTTTAAAATTATTATTTATTTTTATATTTAGTCTTACTTACCATAAATTATCCTTGTGAATGCATAGCTTAGTGGATAACCAATGATTTTTAAAAATGTATTCAAATATGTCAAATCAGTATGGCTTTCACCCTCTGCTACTTGATATGTGTGTGTGTGTGTGTGTGTGTGTGTGTGTGTGTGTGTGTGTGTGTAGGGAAGTGCTCATGATTTTGAAATCAGTTCTCAAGTCCTCTTTGGCTTTTCTTTTTTATTATATCATCTTTGTTTCTTCTATACATGTGCCAATTTTTCCACCTATCAGTCAAGCATATGCAGAGAGCTAATGTGATCTCTTCTGTTGCACTCTTACTTTTAGTACCTTCCTTTTAGTTATGTTTATGGCTGGCACTGTGCCTGACAAAATGGAGAACACAGCCTCTGTCTAGGAAAAGGATAATTTCCCTCATTTATTAACTAGTAAATTCAGCACTTCGAGCTCAAAAATGCTAGTAGTGGGCAACCTAACAACCCTGTCTACTGCTTATCAAGTCTTCCCCTATGGCAATAATACCATTGATATTTGCAGCCTTCCCAAAATTATAAAAATTACAATTCTTACTCACTGAGCTGAGTTGGGGGGTAGAGGAGACATGGGAGCAGCCTTAGATGACCACAAATTTGCTCTATTTTTACCTGAATCTCAATCAACTTTCAGAGCTGTGAAATTGTTATTTTTGTCCATTTGTTCTCTTCACTTAATTGTACTAATACAGTGGTCGGCAAACTGCGGCTCTCAAGCCACATGCAGCTCTTTGGCCCCATTGAGTGCGGCTCTTCCACAAAATACCATGGCCTGGGCGAGTCTATTTTGAAGAAGTTTAAGTTTTAAAAATTTGTTTCTCAAAAGAAATTTCAATCATTGTACTGTTGATATTTGGCTCTGTTGACTAATGAGTTTGCCTACCACTGTACTAATACATTTTCCTAATGTGTCCATTGTATAATAATATATTACAAATTGAAAGAGTATAAAATAAAATATATTTGTTTTTGTTTTCCATTTTTAAAATCATCATTGTTTTGGTTGCAAATTACAATTTATTTAATTACTCAATATTATACAGTATTTGTTCCCATTTGAAGTCTCATAGTTTGCCATATAAAACATTGCCTTCAGTTTCAAACTGCAATGTAAGAATGTGATACAATGTAAATCATGAATTAAGATAATTATCTTCAGAGTATTCAGATTAATGCATTAAAGCAACATTGATTAAAAAGGCAAGTGAGTTAATTGGAAAATGTAATTCCTTTTTTAATGGTACAAAATGGTTACCTCTATATGGAAATGAAGAACAGCTTAAAAGTTTATACATTTTTATATTAAGCATTTGCAATTGCCATCCATGAAATACCTGTTTATGACTTTTTATTATTTTTTGAGTTATTTGTCTTTTCCTTATTGACTGTCAGTGTTTTTAAAACACATTGTGTATTCCGTTCTTTTATTGATTCTGTTTATTGCAAATATCATTTTCAAGTTTGTGATATTTCCTTTTTGCTTCTTCCCTGATACTTTCAAAAATAGATATTTAAAATTTTAACACAGTCCAATTTATTAATGTTTCTTTATGACTCATGATTTTATATTAAAATACTTTACTAAATATATTTTTATTTTTTCTAAACCTTTCTAAATTGTGTTTCTTGCATTTTAATTTTTAATGTATCTGCAATTGGATTTTATATATGGTGTGGGGTGGGGAACAAATTAAAAAATGTTTTTCATGTGACAAAATAAAAGTTTATACATTTTGAAACTTTTATCCAAAAGGGGTATTTTAAATTCAGTTGTAAATAAAATCATGGTGAAACAAAGTACAGCATAGAGAATACTAGTATAGTCAACAATATTCTAATAACCATGCATGGCGTCAGATGGGTAGCAGACCCATTGGGGTGTTCACCTCAAAAGGTATACATGTGCCCAATCAACATGCTGTACACCTGAAACCAAAACAATATTGGATATCAATTGTAACTGACAAATCTTTTTTAAAGTTGCTCAAAAATAATTCTCATTGTTTATTATTACCGGAAACTGCATCCAAAATCTCAACATACAAATTAAAACCAGAGGCAAAATAATTATAATATAGTCACTTAAAATATAAAGGTTAAGAGTTTTGTTCCATTCTTCATTGCTAGCCACTTGTAGGTGTCTATACTTTTTTAATGGCTTGTGCATCGCACAACAACATGAAGGAATCCTTTTTCTGATATTCTGCTGCCCTTGACAGTTGTTGGTTGGCTTATTGGACATGCACTCTTGCACTTTCAACTTTGCCTTCTATGCTATCTATCACATCTCCTTGCTCATGAATTATCATTCACAAATCTTTAAATAGGTCCTTTATATCCATAATATCAGCTTCAAATTACCTAACAGAAGACTCTCATGAGTAAGGCAAAGGTCATCCTCCCTAATTTCCTCATCCTGCACCTGCTCCTGAGGTTGACTTTGGCTTTCCCAGGATATAAGATTCTTTTCTTCTGAGCTTTCCTCAGGAAAACTACCAAATTCTCCGGAATTGGCTCCCACTTTAGCAACAAACTCTATTTCTCATCAGCTTGCCTCTGGTCCTTCAGAAAGTTTGTCAGTGATGTGAACTCAACATTAACTAAGTGATCCTTCTGTATTTTCCTTTGACACTGTCCACTGGGGGTGGTGGGCAGAGATCCAAACTCTTTTCACTTTTTAATTTATCTTCATTGTTGAAAGTATTACAGATGTCTCCCTTGTCTTCTCCCCCATTGACTCCCACCACCCTACTCCCACTTTCAGGCCTTCACCAGACGATTGTCTGTGCCCATGTGTTATGCATATATGCATATAAGTTTATCAGTTAATCTCTCCCTCCCCACCCACCTACCCCAGCCTTCCCTCTGAGATTCATCAGTCTATTCTATCCTTTTATATTTTGGGTCTGTTTTGTTCATCATTTAATTTTGTTCGTTTGATTCCACATATGAGTGAGATCATATGATACTTATCTTTCTCACTGGCTTATTTTGCTTAACATAATACTTTCCAGGTCTTCCATGCTGTCTCAAAGAGTAAGAAATCCTTCTTTTATACTCTTGCATAGTATTCCATGTTGTGAATATACTATGCCTTTCAAATCCACTCATCTATTGATGGGCACTTGAGCTCTTTCCACATCTTAGCTATTGTAAGTTGCACTGCTATGACAGAGGGGTGCATACATTCTTTCTGATAGGTGTTTCGGGTTTCTTGGGATATATTCCTAGAAGTGGGATCACTGGTCCAAGTGCCAGTGCAATTTTTAACTTTTTGAGGAAACTCCATACTATTTTCCATAGTGGCTGCACCAATCTGCATTCCCACCAGCAGTACTATGGTTCCCTTTTCTCCATATCCTGGCCAGGAACTTGTCCTTTGTTGGTTTGTTGATGGTAGTCATTCTGACAGGTGTGAGGTGATACATCATTGTCATTTAAATTTGCATCTCTCTGATGATTGGTAACTTTGAACAGTTTTTTATTTGTCTCTTGGCCTTCTGTATGTCAACTTTGGAGAAGTGTCTATTTAGGTCCTTTGTCCATTTTTAAATTGGATTGTTTGTCTTCCCTTTGTTAAGTTGTATAAGTTCCTTATATAATTTGTATATTAACCCTTTATCAGATGTATCAGTGGCAAATATGTTCACCCATGCAGTGGGATCCCTTTTCATTTTGTTGATGGTTTCTTTTGCTGTGCAGAAGCTTTTTATTTTGATGTAGTCAGTCCCATTTGTTTATTTATCATTAGTTTCTCTTGCCCTGGAGATGTATCCACAAACATATTGCTATGAGAGATGTCCAGGATTTTGCTGCCTATGGATTCTTCTAAGATTTTATGGTTTACCGACATACACTTAAGTCTTTTATTTATTTTGAGTTTATTCTGGTGTATGGTGTAAGCTGGTGGTCTAGTTGCATTTTGTTTTTGCATGTACCTGTCCAATTTTCTCCACATCATTTATTGAAGTGGTTGTTTTTACTCATTTGTATGCTCTTTACTCCATTGTGTGCTCTTGCCTCCTTTGTCAAATATTAATTGAGGATAATGGTTTGGGTCAGTTTCTGGGTTCTCCATTATGTTCCATTGATCTATATTTCTATTCTTGTGCCAGTACCAAGCTGTTTTGATTACAGTGGCTTTGTAGTATAATTTAATATCTAGTATTGTGATCCCTCCAACTTTGTTCTTCTCTCTCAAGATTGCTGTGGCTATTTGGGATCTTTTTTTGTTTCCACATAAATTTTGGAGCATTTGTTCTAGATCTGTGAAATGTACTGTTTTAATAGGGATTGCATTGAATCTATAGATTGCTTTGTGTAGTATGGACATTTTAATGATGTTGATTCTACCAATCCATGAATACAGTATATTCTTCCACTTGTTATATCTTTCTCTATCTCTATTTTTAAATGATATTTTATTAATTTTTTTACAGAGAGGAAGGGAGATGGATAGAGAGTTAGAAACATTGATGAGAGAGAAACTTTGAAGAGAGAGAAACATCGATCAGCTGCCTCCTGCACAACCCCTACTGGGGATGTGCCCGCAACCAAGGTACATGCCCTTGACCGGAATTGAACCTGAGACCCTTCCTTCTGTAGGCCAATGCTCTATCCACTGAGCCAAACTGGTTAGGGTCCTTTATCTCCTTTTTTAATATCCTGTAGTTTTCTGAGTATAGTTCCTTTACCTCCTTAGTTAAGTTTATTCCTACATATCTTAATTTTTTTTGTTCCAATCGTAAATGGGATTTTTTAAAATTTTCTCTTTCTGTGAGTTCATTTTGGTGTATAAAAATGACATAGATTTCTGGGTGTTAGTTTTGTATTCCGCTATGCTGCCAAATTCATTTATTAAATCTCATAGTCTTTTAGTGGAATCTTAAGGGTTTCTATGTACAGTATCATATCATCTGCAAATAATGACAGCTTTACTTATTTTTTTCCAATTTGGATGCCTTTTATTTCTTCTTATCTGATCACTATAGCTAGGCCTTCCAGTACAATGCTGAATAAGAGTGGTAAATTGGTTATCCTTGTCTTGTTCCTGTTCTTATGGGAAATGGTTTTAGTTTTTGCCCATTTAGTATGATGTTGGCTGTAGGTTTGTCATCTATGGCCTTAAAAGAGTTTTTATCAAAGTTGGGTGTTGGATTTTATCAGCTGCTTTTTCTGCATCAATAAATATTATATGTTTTTTGTCTTCCAATTTGTTTATATACTTTTCTGTTCCTTTGGCAAGTTTGTTAGGATGCTGCTGCTTCTGTTGCAGCTGTTGCCTCAATTCACATGAATCTTGAGGTGTTTCAAGTTGATTCAAAGACCCTATATTTCCACGGAACATTGTGGGATCTTCTGGATATTGCATATCCTGGGCCAGCTGGGTGGGGTCACAACAATTTCTGCAATGTGAGACATGGGTGGTTTGCTTATTCACTAATTGCATCAGGTGTTGTGGGCTGTGCATTTAACTAAATGCAGTAAACCAACTTAGTTGTTTGTGTAAATTCAGTTACCTAATTTCTCATAAAATTTTGTGTCTCATAGAATTTTTTGAACATTTTCATTAAATTATCATGGATTCAACTCTACCACAGAAACACTAATAATTTGTGGGTGTGGCAAAATGGCTTAGTTTTCTCTTCTGAAATGTAAGTTTCTTGAGAACTTATATATTTTATGTCTTCATGCTTTAAGTCAGAAATTAATCTTAGAAATGAAAGTCAATGCGTGACTGATTACGTAAATACAGTAAAACTTTGGTATAGCATACTAATTCAGGCAAGGAGATATCCACTAGAGACAAAAGCCATTATGTTAGAAAGTAGGTTTTACAAATATATATGTTCAAAAATTGACAAATTAGTTTACCTGTTTGTACTTACGATGACACATTTGTGTAATTAAAGTGAAGTACATTTGAAAAGTTTCATTTCACAAACAGGCTTTCTGGATGTGCTACTGTAATTTAAAATTTATACTGAAAAGGTCTAGTAAATGCGTGCATTCACCAGTCATGACCTGTAAACAAATGTGCTGGCTGGTGTGTGGCTTCAGCCCTCAGGCTTTACAACTGCAGAGAGTCAGGCCACAGGGCAACAGCACCAGTTACCACAGGCGATGTGGTGTGATCCTGGGCTAACCATTAGCAGTGCATTGTTTAGGGGCTTTCACCCTTGGATTTAGATATGTAGACTCTAGTAGTAGAGATGTAATATTTATTTATGTCAGTGAAATTACTACATTGTTTTTTCCAACATATGGCCTAGTTACTAAAATTTTAAAAAAATAATGAATTAAGAACAAAAAATTAACCTGTTAATTTAATTATAAGTAAACCTTTTATTAAAACATTTTAAAATTAGCAAGGTGTTAATTTCACACATGATATACAAACCTGAAATTTTGTCCATTAAATTCAGAGTCTATTAAATCGAGTGTTTCCCTTAAACCTAATGTTTCTGTTGAAAAATTATAAGAGGTGTTCAGATTTAGATATGTAAATATTACTGTAAAGAGTTTATTCATTAAAATATGAAGTTATATATGATCAGACTAATGATATCTTATTTCTGTATTTCAGATCCGCAATAACTTCAGGATTTCATAAGAATTGTGCATTTGCAAATCTTAACAAAATCCTTGTCAAACACATGCTCTCTTCTGAATCCTGTTTAGCAAAACATAGCTATGTTTGTAAGCACCAGCCACATTAGCTTACCTAAATCTAGTATAATGGTACTCCCACCATCTAAAAATAATACATTTCTAGTTTCTTTAAAAGCACTGCAATTATTTTTGTGGAACTATTTTTTAAGATATTAATTTGAGACCAGCTTTAGGTTCACAACAAAATTAAGAGGGAGGTATTGAGATTTCCCTTATTCCTCTGTCTCCACCCAAGCAGAGCCCCCCTTTTATCAACATCACTCACCACCGTGGTTCATTTGTTACTGAGAATGATTCTACTTTGACTCTTCATAGCTCTTCAAGTCCACAGTTTGGCCTGGCTGCTGTGGATCAGTAATTGAGCATCATCCCATGCACCGAGAAGTCAACGGTTCAATTCCTAATCAGGGAATATGCCCGGGTTGCAGGCTCATTCCCTATTAGGAGGTGTGCAGGAGGCAGCCTACCAATGTCCTCTCTCATGGATGTTTCTATCTCTATTCCTCTCTCTAAAATCATTATAAACTTTTATTTCAAAGTCTATAGTTTATCTGATGTTTCACCCTTGGTATTACACATTTATTTTTAAATCTATATATTAATTTAAAAGTATATATCCAGTTACATATTGTACACTTTTAAAACTTCTGATATTCACTAAAATAAAGCATGTACATATTATGAATTATAATATCAAGAACTGTTATTGCTGCCCTTCCTGGTTTGGCTCAGTGGATAGAGTGTCAGCCTGCAGACTGAAGGATCCCGGGTTTGATTCTGGTCAAGGGCACATGCCCAGGTTGCGGGCTTGATCCCCAGTGGGGGGCGTGCAGGAGACAGCTGATCAATGATTCTCTCTCGTCATTGATGCTTCTATCTCTCTCTCCCTCTCCCTTCATCTCTGAAATCAATAAAAAATAAAAAAGAACTGTTCTATATAAGTCTGCAATAACATGAATAATGGAGCAAATATTTTCAAATTAATTTACTTGACCTAGCCTTTAAATGTTCAAAATGGGGGCTGAACATCCCAGGGTTACAAGGTGTATAAGTGTGTTGAGTCAGGAGCGAAAAAGTAGGGAAAGTTGGATTCAAGGAATTATTAACTACTTGTTGGCGAGAGCCTGAGGAGAGGGGAATAAAAGAAAATTACAAAAATATACCCTAAGCCTAAGGAAGATTACCAAAATGGAAATCACATGGGTGCCAAGTTTTAGACTTCACTGAAGTCAGTGTCACTACAGAAAGCTTTATGGCAGGTATGCTCACTGGACTGTGGTAGGACAGAGCAGTTCCAAGTCTGCTGGCCCAAACTGGTGAGGATGGTCTCAACTTATGACTAACACGCAGGAAGGCCTCCCTGCCACATGTCAGCTGGCATAGGCTGGAGGAGAGGGAACTGTGACCAGCCACAAACACTTGCTGGGGGGTGAACACCTCAGGAACTTCCTGCTTGCGTGCAGCTCTTCACCACATCTCTGTAGCCAAAAATGAGAACACACCATGAAATGAAAAAGAAGAGCCCTTTCTCTGGCACGTCTCTCTAGTGCCTTTTCCTGGGAAAACATCAGGTGAGCTGACAGGGAAGAAAAGGTTTGTAAGACCTAGCACCATTAACTCACAAAGGGCAGTAAGGATAGATTGGGAGCCCAGAGTAATACATTCTTAATTGACACTCAAGGTTATTTATTATGCAACAACCCCAAGATTTCTATAGAAAAGCCATTTAAATATGTCCCACTTATTCAGAATATGGGACCAACACATATATCTTCTAAATCTATTTTGGTGCAGCATTATCAATCATTAGATTCATTTTCTGGTGCAGACTGGTGGTTTCACTGGATAATAATCATTGTCCTTTGTTATATTTTACATGTCTGTTTTTTTCTCTACTGGATTTTAGATATTTTGGAAGGTACCTTGTTTTATTAAATTCTCTGTCTCCCCTTTTGACACTCTTAATTACTATGCATTAGAAGCATGTTTGATGGATGCAATAAATAGTGTTTAGTAATGAAGAAAATAATAATTAGAAGGATACAATATCTGTGTGAGTCAGAGTTAATTATTGACAGAATGTGGGATGAACTTTAGTAATTTGACACAATCATTTGGAGATATTTTTGCTATAATTCAATTACAAGTGGGAGAGATTTATATTTTGTCTCTATCCTAAGCTGGGCAAAAATTACAGTAGCCTTTTGAGGGAAGAGAACAGCCTACCTAATAATAGATAAATATGCAAATTGACCATACCTTTGCTATGCCTGCGATTGGGCAGGGGGCGCGGGGGGGGCAGGACTCAGGGTGGCCGGGGTAGCCGATTGGGCCAGCGGGATACTGAGCTCACATTGCCAGCAGGGGTGCGAGCTCAGTGTCTGCGCCATGGCTGTGCTGCGACACAGAAGGGGCCTCTGGGGCAGCGAGCTCATGTCCCACTGCGGACCATCAAAAGCAGGGGAGCTGGGTGCCTGTCCAGTCAGGCACCAGGCCTTTCAGAAGCCTCCGGCGGGGTGGAGGCTTCTGAAAGGCCTGGTGCACCAGCGGACAGGCACCCAGCTCCCCTGTGATCGAAAGCGAAAGCGTGTAGGGGACCCTACACGTGCATGATTCAATCATGCACTGGGCCTCTAGTATATTATAAAATGAGCAATAAATATTTACAGATAATTATAAAAAAGTATTTCTTCTTATGCAACAATATGAAAAAGTATTTACTTAAAGTCACCATACCCACTATTGCCAATTATCTCAAAATTCCTATTGCTCTATTATGTTGAGACGAAATCCCATTGCTATTCTAAAAAAAAAGTGGTTTCATTCAATGACTTCCAGGATATTAGAGGTTGAATATTTTTCTTTGTGTTATTTCTTTATGTGAGCAAAGAATTAGGCAATAAGGGGTGACCCTTCTCCCTGAGTGGGTGTATGTATCAGCCTGTGAATGTGCATAGATATTATGCACAGATATGTATGTATCTATGCATATATGTAGATTATTTTTTTATTTAAATTGTGTTCAGTTAAACATTTATAATTTTTCTTTAGCAAATCATTGTGGTCATTGTCCACTGGAGTGGTTTACATATTCCAAAAATTGCTATTATATTAGTAGTGAAAATAAAACATGGAATGACAGTTTGCTGGCCTGTGCTTCTAAGAACTCTAACCTGCTTTATATAGATAATGAAAAAGAAATGGTAAGGTTTTAAGTGTTTCAAAAATTTTATTAAAAGCTTACTTTAGTCTATATCATATTAACAAAGTTGACATATATTCTTGTACATATTTTCGTTATCATTTTGAAGTGTTAATATTCTATTTTTGATTTACATTTTATTTATATTTGATAACATTCATGCACATTTGTTAAGTTTCAATCTTGCTTTTCATAGAAAACCATGTTCCTATAAATGCTTTCTGTCTAGAATAAACTGCTATTTACCTTTACCATATGTCCCCGACTCTAAAGATACCGTAATTGTGCAAATTGCTTACAAAGTGAATAGAACCATGTCATTACAAATCAGATCCCACATAAAAGTTTCCAGCCTCCTCAGCCCTGCTGTGTATTCTTTCATCACACCTTTTCCCTCTTTATTTAGCCACTGTCTTAGTTTTTAATACGATGGGATGTGTGCTTGTTCTGGATTTTCATATAAATGAAACCATGCAGTGTGTTTTTCTTCATTTTGCACCTCCTTCTGATACGTTTTACAATTTATTTATATTGCTACATTTATCTGTAGTTTGTTAATTTTCACTGCCTGTTATGGGAATGTAACATTTTAAAGTCGATTCTATCTGATGTCTCTCATTGGGAATGTGAGTTTCATGCCCTCAGCAATAAAAAAGCCATGCTGGGTCCATTGATTTTAGTTATAGGGTTCCCTTTGCTGGTTTTGCCTCCAGCCCTCCTACCTTGGATTCTGTTGGGTTTAGGAAAACTTACTCTGATTTCCTTTGTTAGCAGGTGTCCTAAGGGATCTCCCTGCAGGATGGGTGGTGTTGCTGGGCAGAATTCTCTCTCTAATGCATGGGAGGGGTGGTTTCCTTGGAACTACCTCCTATAATGCTATGTTGGATATTGGGAAACAGCAGGCCTTAGGTTACTGCTGTTGGGTGAATATATAAGTTACCCTGTCTATTGTCCTCTAATCTTGGGGAACCAACCATTTTCCCTTTCTCTTTCCACCTTCAGAGCTCTCCTTTACTTAACATCTTTCACTAGTTCTAGAATTTATAGTTGCATTTAGTGGGGAATAGCAGAAAAACGAGTCTCTGACACCTAGACTACTGGATTCCACCAACACAGAAATAGATCAATTCAGGTCTTATCTGGTTCAAACCAGATTTTTGGCTTCCATGTCATTTGTTTTCTTAAAGACAATCCTTTAATTTTTTTCTAAAACCTAAATTATGAGGAACGTAGTAGAGATCTACATGGATTTAGTCACAGTATCAAATACTTGAAATAAGTATTTTAAAATTTATTTAAAGCCTTGTTATGTTAATTTTGTCAACATTTGGTAACTACTAGATTACATATATCAGGATTTTCCTTGCTAACATCACTACTAAGTATCAATGTTCAAGACTTAATTTTAAATCCAAAGTAGAAAAAGTATAAACATGGCTGAAAAGTTTTAGCAATATGAATTCTTGGTTTATGATTTTATGTTTAATATTGATTAAAATCCAACATCTTATTTTTTTCTTAAGTGAAGGATCATATGAAAGTACACTACCTGCATTTAAAAAATAATACAAACTTCATGATGATCATTTAAGTGAAAATTTTTTATTTTGGGGCAGAAATTTCTGAGTTCCGTGTTTTCATGGGTTGTTCTCAAAATGTAGGATCTTTTGAAAAAATACACTACTGGCTTTAAAAAATAACTTTTAATGATGATTATTTAAATAAATTTTTTTTTTATTTTGGTGTAGGAATTTCTGAGTTTTATCTTACCACCATCATGGATTGGAGTTTTTCGTATCAGCCGTGATCATACTTGGATGTTGACAAATGGTTCAGCTTTCAAACTAAAGTAAGTTGTTTTTTAAATACTGCATAAAAAATACAAAAAGGAAACATTTAAAAGAGTATTATTAATACATTTGTTTTAGTTGAACTATAAACATGAAGAATGAAGTTCAAAGTTAATGAAATGTTGACATAAATACTAAAGAATGACTACCCAGTTTTCCTAATGACAAACTCTTACTAATATTATGTAAAGAGTATCATTACCTATTTTAAAAATGTTTTCCTATTACAATTACATGAAAAATATTATTTATTGTTTCATGGATTGTCTCCATACATGATAACAACAAAGTTATGCATTTTTCTTTGTTACAGAGTAGAAGACTTATCACTTGGTAAAGGTGACTGTGCTCTGCTAAACCTATATGGCCTCACATCATGGAGTTGTGGAGCTTCAAAAATATATAGTTGCAAACATAAGCTTTAGAGTTAAAACATCTGATTTTGGATTCTGTCGGGTAACTTTATTTTTCATGAAATGGAAATAGTATTATTTACATAACTCTTTTTTTTGCATAACTCTTAAAATGAATTATGTTATTTATTCTAATACTGAAAAATTCCTTAACAATTATTAGAGAATGATATACACATTCAAATGTACAGGTATCATTACTTTTAGTTTCTGACTTTTTTTTTGTTCAGCATTATATTTGTGGCATTCAACCTTTCTAAAAGATCACATTGTGAGGCAAACCCACAGAGGCACAAAGTGGATCAGTGGTTGCCAAGAGTTGAAGAGAGGTGGGAATAAGAAATGACTGCAGCCCTAACTGGTTTGGCTCAGTAGATAGAGCATCGGCCTGTGGACTGAAGGGTCCCAGGTTTGATTCCGGACGAAGGCATGTACCTTGGTTTGCGGGCACATCCCCAGTAGGAGGTTTGCAGGAGGCAGCTGATCAATGTTTCTCTCTCATCGATGTTTCTAACTCTCTATCCCTCTCCCTTACTCTCTGTGAAAAAATCAATAAAATATATTTTTTAAAAAAGAAATGACTGCAAATTGGCATACTGTTTGGGGGGCTGAACATTTTCTAAATTTTGATCATGGTGACAGTTGCAAGTTCTGGCAATATGCAAAAAATCACTGATATATACTCTCTGAATGGATGAATTTTATGCTTTGTAAATCACACATTAATAAAAACATTTAAAAAACACTTGCAATTATATTTGGGACTGCATTTAAACTTTAATTTATAAAGATTAGTCATTTTACAATATTGACTCTTCCAACTAATACCATGCTTTATCCTTCTATGTATTAAGTTTCCTTTAACATCTCTACTATATTTTTAATTTTCCTATATTAAAGTCTTACAGAAATATAGGTATTTTACAGTCACAATTTTGTAAATGACTTATTTTTTTAAAACATTTAGTAATTTTTGCTGCTTCAAACAGAAAAACACATGAGCTTTGGGACAGCATGGATGGACCTGAAAAATATCATGCTAAATGAAATAAGCCAATCTGAGAAAGACAAATATAACATGATCTCACTTATTTGTGGAATCCAATGAACAAAATGAATTGACCAACAAAATAAGACCCAAAGCTTGGAGGCATGGAACAGACTGACATACCTCGATGTGGGATTGGGGAGGGACGAGAAGAGATAAACCAAAGAACTTATATACTTACTAGAGGCCCGGTGCACAAAATTTGTGCATGGGTAGGGTCCCTAGGCCTGACCAGTGATCAGGGCCGATCTGTGGGGCAACCAGCGGGATGATCAGGGGGCTCTTGCTCGTACCCACCTTGGTTGGACTGGTGCTGCCTGCTTGCTGTCCCTGCCCCCCCACCCCCACCGCCACCACTGGTTGGGGTCTGCGGGCTGGGGACACTCCTGTGTTGAGCGTCTGCCCCCAGGTAGTTAGTGCGCGTCATAGCAACCAGTCATTCCACCAGTCGTTCCACCGTTCGATTGATTTGCATATTAGGGTTTTATATAGATAGATATGCATAACCCATGGACATGAGCAATAGGGTATTGAGAGCCTGAGGAGGGGGTAGGGGCAAGGAGGAGGAAGATAAGGGGTGGAATGGGAGATGCCTGTAATACTACCAACAATAAAAATATATTTTAAAAAAGAAATACAATTGAGGTTTACATGTTGATCTTGTATCCATTGACTTCCTTGATTTTTTTTTTCAATTTTATTAAATTTAGTGAGGTAATATTCATTAGTAAAATTACATAGGTTTCAAGAGTACTATTCTATGATACCTCATCTGTATATTGCATTGTGTGCCCACCACCCGAAATCAAATCTCCTTTCATCACCATACACCTGACCCTCTCTACTCTTCACTATCCCTCCACTCTCCTTTCATTCTGGTAACCACCATTCTGTTGTCTGTATCTATGAGCTTTTGTTTTTTTGTCTTGTTTGTTCATTTGTTGCTTTCAGTTTTATATTCCACATATGGGTGAAATCATATGGTTCTTGAATTTTTCTGTCTGATTTATTTCACTTAACATGATATTCTCAAGATCCATACATGTTATTTTAATAAAATATACAGATGATGTATTACAGAATTGTACACTTGAAACATATATACTTTTATTACTCAACTAGAGGCCCAGTGTACAAAATTCGTGCACAAGGGGGGTGTCCCTCAGCCCAACCTGCACCCTTTCCAATCTGGGACCCCTCAAGGGATGTCCAACTGCCCATTTAGGCCTGATCCCAGGGATTGGGCCTAAATGGGCAGTCGGACAACCCTCTGACAATCCAGGACTGCTGGCTCCCAACTGCTTGCCTGCCTGCCTTCCTGATTGCCCCTAACCGCTTCTGCCTGCCAGCCTGATTGATGCCTAACTGTTCCCCTGCCAGCCTGATTGCCGCTAACTGCCCTCCCCTGCAGGCCTGGTCACCCCCAACTGCTCTCCCTGCAGGCCTGGTCACCCCTAACTGCCCTTCCCGGCAGGCTTGATCGCCCCCAACTGCCCTCCATTGCAGGCCTGGTCCCTCCCAACTTTCCTCCCCTGCTGGCTATCTTGTGGTAGCCATCTTGTGTTCACATGGGGGCAGCCATCTTGTGTGTGTTGGAGTGATGGTCAATTTGCATATTACTCTTTTATTAGATAGGATGCCACCTCTATAAATTCAATAAAATGTTTTTAAAAATTAGATGTAAAAAAATAAATGTTCTGTTCACCAAAGGTAGTCATCTACAAAATGTAAAGGAAACCTATCAAATTAGAGAAAATATTTGCAGATCACATACATGATAAGGAGTTAATATCCAAAACATACAAGGAACTCATACAACCTAATAGCATAAAAACAAATAATCCTATTAAAAATGGGGAAAGGGGAGAAACCAAGATGGCGGCATAGGTTAAACACCTAACCTGCAGCCGGGCACAACAATTTCAAAAATACAACTAGAGGTCAGAACGGACATCGTCCAGAACCACAGGAGAGCTGGCGGACTGAAATGCCCACAGCTGGGGGGAAGGAGAAGGCCACGGGGACAGTCGGGGAAGCCGTAAAAGCCTGAGGTATGGAGAAACGGGCGGAGACACGAGCACACGTGCCTGCGGGGAGGATGGAACCGGAGAGGAGGGGGCGGCTGAAGACCTGGCCGGAGTTCACTGGCAGGAAGGAGATAAAGGCTCCGGAGTGCGCTGAGCACCGGCTCCGATTGCACTGAACCCCATTCCGGGCGAAACCCTGGGAAACTCACTCACTTTCGCAACTCCGCCGCCCCCGCAGGCCGCCCGGCCCGGGACGCTGGGGACGCCGCCGCAGCGGCGGCGCCCGGAGCCCGGCGGCCTCCCAGCACCCGTCCCCGCCGCGCAGCCCCCGCGCACCTGGTGCCGCGGGCCGCGTGCCCCGCACACCAGACGGAGGCCCGGGCGCCCTCTCCGTGCACCTCCCGGCGGCGCTAGACTTCAGTAGAGTTGACTTAATTCAAGGGATTAAGAAGTATAAATTGGGGGGACGCCGCGGCGGCGACGTCCGGAACACGGCGATGGCGGTGCCTGGAGCTCGGCGGCCGCCCAGCGCCCGTCCCAGCCGCGCGGCCCTCACACGCCTGGTTCCGCGGGACGCGCGCACCGCGCACCGGACGGAGGCCCGGGCGCCCTTTCCGTGCACCTCCCGGCGGCGCTAGACTTCAGTAAAGTTGACTGAAATGAAGGGATTAAGAAGTACAAATTGAGAAGTTTGAAAAAGATGGCGGCGGAGGTTAAAGGCTGTTCTGTTGCCTCGCACCCAGCGAAATCGGAGGGGATGAGGTGTGGAGGTGCGTGGGTCTGGCTGGTGGCAGGGGAAAGGGGCTTTTGTTCCAAACCTAAGGGAGATTAGCTCTCCATCACCCTGAAACCCATCTTCTGGCGAACCCCGGGAGACCCAGATGCCTGCGGGGAGAGGCGGGACTCTTGCAGAGGTGCGCCCAGCAATCAGTGTTTGCTGCGCTGGAGTGCGGAACGAGGGGACTTAGATACATGGAAGGCAGAAGGACCAGACTCACAGCCATCGAGGCTCGCCACACCATGGCCTGTTGGCGCCCTGAGACCCCGCCCCGCCCTGGGACCCGCCCCGCACGTCTTGAAGACCTGCCCCGAAAGTCTTGCAGGCACACCTGCGCCCCAAGCAACGGCTTATGCATGTGGGTGGACTGCCCTCTGGCAGCGGACCAGATGATCTGCTGTTCTAGTCGGACTGCTCCAGGGCCACTCAGACAGGAGGAAGAAACTACAGTTTTTGCTGTAATCCTTGCTGAGTGCCTAAGGCAGTAGCTGATCTACACCCCATTGGAGACCCAGAAACGAGGGCATCTAGTGGTCTGTGGGAGATGACACCAGATTTCAACCACGTGCATAAGGGACACATTCAACGGGAATATTCAGTGAGCGCCAAAGCTTTGCTGCACCAAGACCCGGCCCATAAACGTATCTCCTGCACAGCAACTCTTCCTTTATAGACAAAGAGAGCCCCCCCAGTGACACCAACACCAATCAAGACTTAACTATACAAAGGAGGACCAAGATGGAGGCATAGGGCGGAAGCCTGATTGTTGCCTACCACAACAACTTTGAGACTACGACAAGAGAGCAGAGCAGACACCATCCAAGACCACCATAGGGCTGGCTGAGTAGATGCTCTACAACTAGAATAAAAGAGGGGGATGTGGGATGATGCTGATGCCGGTGACCCAAAGACCACACTTTAAGAACTACAGCTCAGGCGACACAAAAGAACTATGGCTCAGGCGATACAACAGCGGCCTGGAACGTGCTCGGCGCAGTTCCCCCGGCGGTCTCCGGCTGAGGGGACGGCTCCACTGGCAGCCAAGCACGGACAGACGAGCCCCTATGAGACATGGGGTGAGAGACTCCGCGCTTGCTGACTTCTGAGTCCGTCAAGAATCTCAACGCCCCGGAAGCGGCCAGGTGCGCATGCTCGGCGACCGGCCACCGATGCAGACCCAAGGGCCGACACAGCGACGCCAGACTGGCCCACCGCCATGCACCGGGTGCACTGGAGCCTCGCCGAGCCGCCGCCCGACGAGTTCTGCAGCAGCCATACTGGAGCCCCGGAAGGATGGCCAAGGGAATTGCTGAGGGGGGATTGACCGGCAGGAATTGGGATCGGGAAGACGGGGCCCCACTGAGACCCGGGTGCGGGCGGGGTTGCGCGCCTCTGGGCTCGGGTGTGGTCACACGCCTCTGGGTATAAGTGAGGCCTCACGTCCCTGGGTCTAGGTGAGGCCACATGCCCCTGGGTCCAGGTGAGGCCGGACTCCGGGTCCGGGTGAGGCCAAGTGCCCCTGGACCCGGATGACGCTGGATCCCGTGCCCGGGCGAGGCCAAGCGCCCCTGGGTCAGGGAGAGCCCACACACCCCTGGGTCCAGGCGAGACCATGTGTCCCTGGATCCGGGTGAGGCCGCGTGCACCTAGGCCCGGGTGAGCCCAAGTGGCCCTGGGTCTGGGAGAGGCCAAGCGTCCCTGGGTCCGGGTGAGACCATGTGTCCCTGGATCCGGGTGAGGCCTCGTACACCTAGGCCCGGGTGAGCCCAAGTGGCCCTGGGTCTGGGAGAGGCCAAGCGTCCCTGGGTCCGGGTGAGACCATGTGTCCCTGGATCCGGGTGAGGCCTCGTGCACCTAGGCCCGGGTGAGCCCAAGTGGCCCTGGGTCTGGGAGAGGCCAAGCGTCCCTGGGTCCGGGTGAGACCATGTGTCCCAGGATCCGGGTGAGGCCTCGTGCACCTAGGCCCGGGTGAGCCCAAGTGGCCCTGGGTCGGGGAGAGGCCAAGCGTCCCTGGGTCCGGGTGAGACCATGTGTCCCTGGATCCGGGTGAGGCCTCGTGCACCTAGGCCCGGGTGAGCCCAAATGGCCCTGGGTTGGGGAGAGGCCAAGCGTCCCTGGGTCCGGGTGAGACCATGTGTCCCTGGATCCGGGTGAGGCCTCGTCCACCTAGGCCCGGGTGAGCCCAAGTGGCCCTGGGGCTGGGAGAGGCCAAGCGTCCCTGGGTCCGGGTGAGACCATGTGTCCCTGGATCCGGGTGAGGCCTCGTGCACCTAGGCCCGGGTGAGCCCAAGTGGCCCTGGGTCTGGGAGAGGCCAAGCGTCCCTGGGTCCGGGTGAGACCATGTGTCCCTGGATCCGGGTGAGGCCTCGTGCACCTAGGCCCGGGTGAGCCCAAGTGGCCCTGGGTCTGGGAGAGGCCAAGCGTCCCTGGGTCCGGGTGAGACCATGTGTCCCTGGATCCGGGTGAGGCCTCGTGCACCTAGGCCCGGGTGAGCCCAAGTGGCCCTGGGTCTGGGAGAGGCCAAGCGTCCCTGGGTCCGGGTGAGACCATGTGTCCCTGGATCCGGGTGAGGCCTCGTGCACCTAGGCCCGGGTGAGCCCAAGTGGCCCTGGGTCTGGGAGAGGCCAAGCGTCCCTGGGTCCGGGTGAGACCATGTGTCCCTGGATCTGGGTGAGGCCTCGTGCACCTAGGCCCGGGTGAGCCCAAGTGGCCCTGGGTCTGGGAGAGGCCAAGCGTCCCTGGGTCCGGGTGAGACCATGTGTCCCTGGATCCGGGTGAGGCCTCGTGCACCTAGGCCCGGGTGAGCCCAAGTGGCCCTGGGTCTGGGAGAGGCCAAGCGTTCCTGGGTCCGGGTGAGACCATGTGTCCCTGGATCCGGGTGAGGCCTCGTGCACCTAGGCCCGGGTGAGCCCTAGTGGCCCTGGGTCTGGGAGAGGCCAAGCGTCCCTGGGTCCGGGTGAGACCATGTGTCCCAGGATCCGGGTGAGGCCTCGTGCACCTAGGCCCGGGTGAGCCCAAGTGGCCCTGGGTCTGGGAGAGGCCAAGCATCCCTGGGTCCGGGTGAGACCATGTGTCCCTGGATCCGGGTGAGGCCTCGTGCACCTAGGCCCGGGTGAGCCCAAGTGGCCCTGGGTCGGGGAGAGGCCAAGCGTCCCTGGGTCCGGGTGAGACCATGTGTCCCTGGATCCGGGTGAGGCCTCGTGCACCTAGGCCCGGGTGAGCCCAAGTGGCCCTGGGTCGGGGAGAGGCCAAGCGTCCCTGGGTCCGGGTGAGACCATGTGTCCCTGGATCCGGGTGAGGCCTCGTGCACCTAGGCCCGGGTGAGCCCAAGTGGCCCTGGGTCTGGGAGAGGCCAAGCGTCCCTGGGTCCGGGTGAGACCATATGTCCCTGGATCCGGGTGAGGCCTCGTGCACCTAGGCCCGGGTGAGCCCAAGTGGCCCTGGGTCTGGGGGAGGCCAAGCATCCCTGGGTCCGGGTGAGACCATGTGTCCCAGGATCCGGGTGAGGCCTCGTGCACCTAGGCCCGGGTGAGCCCAAGTGGCCCTGGGTCTGGGAGAGGCCAAGCGTCCCTGGGTCCGGGTGAGACCATGCGTCCCTGGATCCGGATGAGGCCTCGTGCACCTAGGCCCGGGTGAGCCCAAGTGGCCCTGGGTCTGGGAGTGGCCAAACGTTCCTGGGTCTGGGTGAGACCATGTGTCCCTGGATCCAGGTGAGGCCTTGTGCAACTAAGCCCGGGTGAGGCCACGTGCCCCTGGGTCTGGGAGAGGCCAAGCGTCCCTGGGTACGGGTGAAGCCAGATCCTGGGTCCGGGTGAGGCCGTGCGCCCCTGGATCCATCCGGGTGAGGCTGGGTCCCAGACCCGGGTGAGACCACGCGCCCCTTGGGTATGGGTGAGGCCACGTGCCCCTTAGTCCAGGTGACGCCGTGCCCCTGGGTTCGGCCGAGACCAAACCAGAGGGAGTCGGACCTCCATTACCACCATTTGTCCACCATCCAGAGCTGAGGGGTCAGTGCTGACATGTACACATAAGGAACTACTGGACATCGAAATTGGGTCTCAAAAGAACTGTTGGTCCAGGGGGAAGCTCGCTACAGATTGATTCATTTGCCTGTCAGCATAAATATTATTGCTCGTCTCACATTCAGTTCTTATTAGTATATATCTAGTGACATTTGATCTCATTCATCTAGAGGAAATGATGAACAACATAGACTGAGGAACAAGAACAGAACCAGAATCAAGGAGGCATCGATCGGACTATCGGGCCTCAGAGGGAGGATAGGGGAGGGTAGGGAGAGGGTGGGGGGAGGGGGAGAGTTCAACCAAAGGACCTGTATGCATGCATATAAGCCTATCCAACGGTTAAGTTCAACAGGGGATTGGGGCATGCGTGGGGAGAGGGGTGGGATGGGAATGGGGGGATGAGGACAAATATGTGACACCTTAATCAATAAAGAAATTTAAAAAAAAATAAAATAAAAAAAAAAAAAAAAAAAAAAAAAAAATGGGGAAAGGACCCAAATAGACATTTTACCAAAGGTATACAAATGGAAAAAGGTTCATGCAAAGGGCTCAATATCACTAATCATCAGGGAATACAAATCAAAACCATAATAAGATATCACATCACAACAATACAAGAGATAACAAATGCTTGTGAGGATGTGGAAAAAAGGGGAACCCTTGTGCACAGTTGGTGGGAATGTAAACTAGTACAGCCATTATGGAAACCAGTATGGAGATTCCTCAAAAATATAAAAATAGCTGAAACCGGTTTGGCTCAGTAGATAGAGCATCGGCCTGTGGACTGAAAGCTCCCAGTTCGATTCCGGTCAAGGGCATGTACCTTGGTTGTGGGCACATCCCCAGTAGGGGGTGTGCAGAAGGCAGCTGATCGATGTTTCTCTCTCATCGATGTTTCTAACTCTCTATCCCTATCCCTTCCACTCTGTGAAAAATCAATAAAATATATTTTTAAAAAAACAACTTAAAAATAGAGCTATCACTTCATACAGCAATCCCATTTTTGAATTTATATACAAATAAAATGAAGATACTCCCATGTTCATTACAGTATTATTCACAATAGCTAACATATAAAGACAGCATAAGGGTCTGTTAACAAATGAATGGAGAAAGAAGATGTGGTATATTTAAATGTATGCCATGGATTATTATTCAGCCATGAGGAGAAAGAACTCTTGTCATTTTTTTATCTTATTCTTTAAGTGCCACTTATAATTGCCCTGTGAACAATGCATTACTCATTACTTGTTGTATTCTGAGAAGTATAAAAATGTGTGGTAAAAATATGGGGTCCTTAAACCTGTAATTTAATGACACAGAAGAACAGAAAAGGCAACACAAATAATTTTTCCTAAGTGATAATATACTTGTTCAAGGAACTGAATAGAATTTTTTTCAGAAAACAATGTCTACAGATATATTGAATAATAAATATGTGGCAATAGAGATGGCATTACAGATCCTGAGAAAAGAATGGTCATTCAATAAAGGTGATGGAAAAAGTCATTACTCTGTGGAAATATAATGACTATCAAAGATCTAAGTATGAAAAAAAATCCTCACAAGTTTAATAGAAAACATACCAAAATGCCTCAAGATCTTTAGTTAAGGATACATTTTTCAATCAAATTCCAAAAAACCCCCACCAAATTATAAATGAAAATAATGCAAGAAAATAAGTAATTAAAAACACACCATGATGCTAATAAAAATTTGAAGTCATCTGATTTGTACGTCACAAATGACATTTACTTAAGAGGAATTTTGAAAAGATTTATTATTTTATTTTTTTTGGTTATTTATTTATTTATTTATTTTTTTATTTTTTATTTATTTATTTTTTAATTTCTTTATTGATTAAGGTGTCACATATTTGTCCTCATCCCCCCATTCCCCTCCCACCCCTCTCCCCACGCAGGCCCCAATCCCCTGTTGAACTTAACCGTTGGATAGGCTTATATGCATGCATACAGGTCCTTTGGTTGAACTCTCCCCCTCCCCCCCACCCTCCCCCTACCCTCCCCTATCCTCCCTCTGAGGCCCGATAGTCCGATCGATGCCTCCTTGCTTCTGGTTCTGTTCTTGTTCCTCAGTCTATGTTGTTCATAATTTCCCCTAGATGAGCGAGATCATATGTCACTAGATATATACTAATAAGAACTGAATGTGAGACGAGCAATAATAGTTATGCTGACAGGCAAATGAATCAATCTGTAGCGAGCTTCCCCCTGGACCAACAGTTCTTTTGAGACCCAGTTTCGATGTCCAGTAGTTCCTTATGTGTACATGTCAGCACTGACCCCTCAGCTCTGGATGGTGGACAAATGGTGGTAATGGAGGTCCGACTCCCTCTGGTTTGGTCTCGGCCGAACCCAGGGGCACGGCGTCACCCGGACTAAGGGGCACGTGGCCTCACCCATACCCAAGGGGCGCGTGGTCTCACCCGGGCCTGGGACCCAGCCTCACCCGGATGGATCCAGGGGCGCACGGCCTCACCCGGATCCAGGATCTGGCTTCACCCGTACCCAGGGACGCTTGGCCTCTCCCAGACCTAGGGGCACGTGGCCTCACCCGGGCTTAGTTGCACAAGGCCTCACCTGGATCCAGGGACACATGGTCTCTCCCGGACCCAGGGACGCTTGGCCTCTCCCAGACCCAGGGCCACTTGGGCTCACCCGGGCCTCACCCGGATCCAGGGACACATGGTCTCACCCAGACCCAGGGCCACTTGGGCTCACCCGGGCCTAGGTGCACGCGGCCTCACCCGGATCCATGGACACATGGTCTCGCCTGGACCCAGGGGTGTGTGGGCTCTCCCAGACCCAGGGGCGCTTGGCCTCGCCCGGGCACGGGATCCAGCGTCATCCGGGTCCAGGGTCACTTGGCCTCACCTGGACCCGGAGTCCGGCCTCACCTGGACCCAGGGGCATGTGGCCTCACCTAGACCCAGGGACGTGAGGCCTCACTTATACCCAGAGGCGTGTGACCACACCCGAGCCCAGAGGCGCGCAACCCCGCCCGCACCCGGGTCTCAGCGGGGCCCCGTCTTCCCGATCCCAATTCCTGCCGGTCAATCCCCCCTCAGCAATTCCCCTGGCCATCCTTCCAGAGCTCCAGTATGGCTTCTGCAGAACTCATCGGGCGGCGACTCGGCGAAGCTCCGGTGCACCCGGTGCATGGCGGTGGGCCAGTCTGGCGTCGCTGCGTCGGCCCTTGGGTCTGCATCGGTGGCCGGTCACCGAGCATGCGCACCTGGCCGCTTCCGGGGCGTTGAGATTCTTGACGGACTCAGAGGTCAGCAAGCGCGGAGTCTCCCACCCCATGTCTCATAGGGGCTCGTCTGTCCGTGCTTGGCTGCCAGTGGAGCCGTCCCCTCAGCCGGAGACCGCCGGGGGAACTGCGCCGAGCACGTTCCAGGCCGCTGTTGTATCGCCTGAGCCATAGTTCTTTTGTGTCGCCTGAGCCGTAGTTCTTAAAGTGTGGTCTTTGGGTCACCGGCATCAGCATCATCCCACATACCCCTCTTTTATTCTAGTTGTAGAGCATCTACTCAGCCAGCCCTATGGTGGTCTTGGATGGTGTCTGCTCTGCTCTCTTGTCGTAGTCTCAAAGTTGTTGTGGTAGGCAACAATCAGGCTTCCGCCCTATGCCTCCATCTTGGTCCTCCTTTGTATAGTTAAGTCTTGATTGTTGTTGGTGTCACTGGGGGGGCTCTCTTTGTCTATAAAGGAAGAGTTGCTGTGCAGGAGACACGTTTATGGGCCGGGTCTTGGTGCAGCAAAGCTTTGGCGCTCACTGAATATTCCCGTTGAATGTGTCCCTTATGCACGTGGTTGAAATCTGGTGTCATCTCCCACAGACCACTAGATGCCCTCGTTTCTGGGTCTCCAATGGGGTGTAGATCAGCTACTGCCTTAGGCACTCAGCAAGGATTATAGCAAAAACTGTAGTTTCTTCCTCCTGTCTGAGTGGCCCTGGAGCAGTCTGACTAGAACAGCAGATCATCTGGTCCGCTGCCAGAGGGCAGGCCACCCACATGTATAAGCCGTTGCTTGGGGCGCAGGTGTGCCTGCAAGACTTGCGGGGCAGGTCTTCAAAACGTGCGGGGCGGGTCCCAGGGCGGGGCGGGGTCTCAGGGCGCCAACAGGCCATGGTGCGGCGAGCCTCGATGGCTGTGAGTCTGGTCCTTCTGCCTTCCATGTATCTAAGACCCCTCGTTTCGCACTCCAGCGCAGCAAACACTGATTGCTGGGCGCACCTCTGCAAGAGTCCCGCCTCTCCCCGCAGGCATCTG
Source organism: Eptesicus fuscus (assembly GCF_027574615.1). Lineage (NCBI taxonomy): Eukaryota > Metazoa > Chordata > Mammalia > Chiroptera > Vespertilionidae > Eptesicus > Eptesicus fuscus. The sequence continues at coordinate 85,032,312 of NC_072479.1, forward strand.
GGTCTCCCGGGGTTCGCCAGAAGATGGATTTCAGGGTGATGGAGAGCTAATCTCCCTTAGGTTTGGAACAAAAGCCCCTTTCCCCCGCCACCAGCCAGACCCACGCACCTCCACACCTCATCCCCTCCGATTTCGCTGGGTGCGAGGCAACAGAACAGCCTTTAACCTCCGCCGCCATCTTTTTCAAACTTCTCAATTTGTACTTCTTAATCCCTTCATTTCAGTCAACTCTACTGAAGTCTAGCGCCGCCGGGAGGTGCACGGAAAGGGCGCCCGGGCCTCCGTCTGGTGCTCGGTGCGCGCGTCCCGCGGAAACCGGCGCGCGAGGGCCGCGCGGCTGGGACGGGCGCTGGGCGGCCGCCGAGCTCCAGGCACCGCCATCGCCGTGTTCCGGACGTCGCCGCCGCGGCGTCCCCCCAATTTATACTTCTTAATCCCTTGAATTCAGTCAACTCTACTGAAGTCTAGCGCCGCCGGGAGGTGCACGGAGAGGGCGCCCGGGCCTCCGTCCGGTGTGCGGGGCGCGCGGCCCGCGGCACCAGGTGCGCGGGGCCTGCGCGGCGGGGACGGGTGCTAGGAGGCCGCCGGGCTCCGGGCGCCGCCGCTGCGGTGGCGTCCCCAGCGTCCCGGGCCGGGCAGCCTGCGGGGGCGGCGGAGTTGCGAAAGTGAGTGAGTTTCCCAGGGTTTCGCCCGGAATGGGGTTCAGTGCAATCGGAGCCAGCGCTGAGCGCACTCCGGAGCCTTTATCTCCTTCCTGCCAGTGAACTCCGGCCAGGTCATCAGCCGCCCCCTCCTCTCCGGTTCCATCCTCCCCGCAGGCGCGTGTGCTCGTGTCTCCGCCCGTTTCTCCATACCTCAGGCTTTTACGGCTTCCCCGACTGTCCCCGTAGCCTTCTCCTTCCCCCCAGCTGTGGGCATTTCAGTCCACCAACTTTCCTGTGGTTCTGGACGATGTCCGTTCTGACCTCTAGTTGTATTTTTGAAATTGTTGTGCCCGGCTGCAGGTTAGGTGTTTAACCTATGCCGCCATCTTGGTTTCTCTCAAGATTTATTATTTATATGACTGTTTATTTATAAATTCTAAGATAATATCATAGGGGAAAATTTTTCTTCTGTTCCATTATATGATACTAGAGGCCCAGTGTGTGAAATTCATGCACTTGGGCCGGGGGGGGGGGGGGTGTCCCACTCAGCCCAGCCTGCACCCTCTCATAGTCCAGGAGCCCTTGGGAGATGTCCTACTGCCAGCTTAGGCCCGCTTCCCACAACATCCTTAGTGCTGTCCCGCTTCTGGCTGAGTGGCATTCTTCCTGTGGGAGTGCACTGACCACCAGGGGGCAGCTCCTTCATTGAGCATCTGCTCCCTAGTGGTCACTGTGCATCATAGCAACTGGTTTTTCTGCTGTTTGGTCGATTTGCATATTAGCCTTTTATTATATAGAATAGAGTGATATTAAACAAACAAAAATGAAGTCGTCTAGCATGGGCTAAGTTAATGTAATAAAAACATTTCTTTGTGAAAGAAATTACATCTCAATAGAATTACTTATTTTTAGAATTATGGGAAGTTTCAACTGAGATGGGGCCAAGAAATTTCTCCACTCCTAGCTCAGGAAATTATGCCAAACAATATTAGTTGCCAAGATGCTGACCTGTTCTACTTCCTGTTCCATCAAAGCATACATTCAAGATTTATGGGATCTCTGTCATGTGTTCATCCTGTTGCAATGTTCTAGTTGACACTGTACATGCTCTACCCAGTACCTTATACCTTGCTGAATGTTCTGAATAAATATGTTAGGTTGTGAATAAATAGATTCTAAATACATATTTGTTAAAGTATGTTTGCAGATTATTTGCTGTTATATTGCTCAACTTGTCACTTCTGATTTGGTATGCCCATGCATATCCAGACTCAGCTCTATTTCTTCCAGTTCATTTTATTTATTTTATTGCTCATATGAATTTTAGAATTTGTCTTTTTGGCATGTCCTTATTAGATTAAATACATTTATAGAAAAGTCAAATTACAATAGTTTAATTTTTCAAAACCATGCATTTTATGCTTTTATTTCTTGTCAACTATCCAGTAAACACTTCTGACCACGAAGTTTTAGTGTCACAACTTGACGTGACCATCCTTCCCCGGAGGACTGTTTCTCATGACAAAGTTACACTGTGGTCTTGTTACCTCCTCCCTTGATGGTAGCAACACAGGAAGGGCTTAACACATTCTCAGCCATGTAAGTTAGATTGTATCATATTTGCCAAGAAGGCCAGTTGATTAGGCCTTGGTGGTATTCTCACTTAAGAAAAGTAATTTCTAAATAGTTCATTGAGGTGGGGGGAACTCAAATGATTTGAAACCAGGCCTTTGGAAAATACAATTTTCTTTCCCTTGTAGTTTCAAGAGGTCAGATAAATATGCACATATGAGACCCATACATGTATTTTTGTAGTCAAATTATTGTTTCTACGTACATTCATTTTTGTTGGTTTTATTGCATTTATGAGAAAGTATGTTTTCTGAAATCTATATGTCATGTACTTTTGCAATTTCATGCATCACCGGAGCATCACTAATGTTCAGCAAATCCTCAATAGATGTTCCATCATGACAGAGTGAGTATATGCTTACCACTGAGAAGTAAATTAGAATTTGTTTGTACATGGTATTTCTTTATATGAGTAAGGTCCATTTTTAATTCAATACTAGAGGCCCGGTGCATGAAATTCGTGCACAGGGGGTGGGGGGTGTCCCTCAGCCCAGTCTGCACCCTTTCCAATCTGGGACCCCCAGGTAGAATCGGGCCTACAAGGGCAATTGGACATCCCTCTCACAATCCAGGACTGCTGGCTCCCAACTGCTCACCTGCCTGCCTTCCTGATTGCCCCTAATCGCTTCTGCCTGCCAGCCTGATCACCCCCTAACCACTCCCCTGCCAGCCTGATTGATGCCTAACTGCTCCCCTGCCAGCCTTATTGCCCCTAAATGCCCTCCCCTGCAGGCCTGCCTCCCCCAACTGCCCTTCCCTGCAGGCCTGGTTGCCCCCAACTTCCCTCCTCTGCTGGCCTTGTCACCCCTAACTGCCATCCCCTGCAGGCTTGATCACCCCCAACTGTCCTCCCTTGCAGGTCTGGTCCCTCCCAACTGCCCTCCCCTGCTGGCCTCATTGCCCATAACTGCCCTCCCTTGCAGACCTGTTCCCTCCCAACTGCCCTCTCCTGTTGGCCATCTTGTGGCAGCCATCTTGTGTCCACATGGGAGCAGTCATTTTTGACCACAGTGGGGCAGCCATCTTGTGTGTTGGAGTGATGGTCAATTTGCATATTATTCTTTTATTAGATAGTATTAGATAGGATAAAGTCCTGGTGCATGGGTGGGGGCTGACTGGTTTGCCCTGAAGGGTGTCCTGGATCAGGGTAGGGGTTCCCTGGGGTCGTGGGGCAGCCTGGGCGAAGGGCCTGTGGTGGTTTGCAGGCTGGCCACATCCCCTGGCAACCCAAGTGGAGGTCCTGGTATCTGGGATTTATTTATCTTCTATAATTGAAACTTTGTAGCCTTGAGTGGAGGCCTGGGCTGGCCAGGGCAGGCGGAAAGCTTGGCTTCCTCCATTGCCAGGGAAACTCAAGCCTCCCTCCTGCTCTCTCCATGGCCGCAGCCATCATGGTTGGTTTAATTTGCATACTCGCTCCTGATTGGCTGGTGGGCATGGTTTGTGTGTAGCGGAGTTACAGTCAATTTGCATGTTACTTTTTTATTAGATAGGATGTTTCTCTTCGAATCCATAAAACTGGATGTCAACTAGACTTATTGTGGTGATCATTTCTCAATATATACAATTACACACACACACACACACACACACACACACACACACACACCCTTGATCAGAGAAGGAACAACCTATTTCTTGTGAAAAATGTATACATGTCCTGCTTGTGGCAGGGTTGGGGGTGGGCTAGAAGGGGTGAATGGGGGGAAAAGTGATATATGTAATACTTTCAACAATAAAGATTTAAAAATAAATAAATAAATCACTTTGGCTTCAGGATTTTTTCAAAGATTGCTAATATCTTGAAGTTAAGAATGATGTTGCCATTTACTACATTGCTCACTGTGGCCAATACATGAAAACAATGAAAATGTCCTTTTATAGATGATTGGATAAAGAAATATGTATAACAGAACACTACTCAGCCATAAGACAAGATTAAATATTGCCCTTTGGGATAACATAGATGGACACTGAGAATATTATACTAAATGAAATAAGTCAGTCAGAAAAAGCTAATAGCCATATGATTTCACTCGTATGTAGGATATAAAACTGAAATTCATAGACGTAGACAACAGGGATGGGGGTTAATAAAGGATATAGGGGGCCAAGTTTATGGTGATAGAAGATTATTTGACTTGGGTGGTGGGCACACAATGCCACACACAGATCATGTATCATAGAAATGTCCACTTGAAACTTATATAATTTTATTAACCAATGTCACCTCAATAAATTGAATTTAAAATAAAATAGTAAAAAAAACTTCCCCTCAAAAAACAATGATGTTTATATAGATCAGAGATTTTCAACCAGTGTGTCTCAGCATCCACATTGGCATGTTGCAAGAATTTTTTAAACATGCAATATCTATTTACTCAGGGTCACTGGCCTCCTCTCCTTTAGATTGTCAAAAAAATGATAACAGCCAACACAATAGCCTTCCAATGTGAATGAATCAAAATTATATCTATTTTTGTCAGATTGGCAATTTTTATATAGGTGTATTTTGAAATTTTAGTAATTAGTCTGTATGTGCTGTGAGAAGGAAAAAGGTTGAAAATCACTGATATAGATCCTAGCACATTTGCTAAAGATTATTTTTATCATGAAAAGTGGTTGAATTATAGTAAATGTATTTTCCATTTTTATATATGCAAATTCTTTCCATTTTTAATCTTCTCTTTATAGAAAGTTACATTTAATAATTTTTCTTTCAATGAGAAAATAAACTCAATTTGGTCTTCTATATTAGTTTTATATATACTGATTTGGTTTGGCATTGATTTGGGATGTTGCAATAATTTTTATAAATGAGATTGACTTTCCTTTTCCTTTCTGAACATGTCTCATCCTGAGTATCAAGGTAATTCTAATTTTAGTGAAGAAATATCAACTATTCATTTCCCCCCTACTGATTGGAAGAGTTTGTGTAAGTTATAATGATCTCTTTCTTGAAAATCCATTATTTCTCTCCTGTGCATACTATTTGCCTTTTGTGTTATCCATAAGCAAACTTTTTATGTAACCTACTGATTGCATAACAATTATTCTAGCTTTATCAAACATTGCAGAATCAACTTGTGTAAATTTTATCTCACACATATTGTAAAAGTAAATATGGTCTATTTGTTCTATTAGCTGAAGTTGATTGCCTAAAATTATCTCATTGATTAAATTAAGTGTGGATGCACTGATTTAAATTTTGTTTTCATGAGCACATGTTTATTGAGACTTAATGTGAGTGACTGCTTTTTTAGTTGTTTCCCTCAGTTTTCTTCTTCTAAGTGTTGTATGTGTATTATTATTATAACATTCAAAAGAAGCTCTAATTATTTTGTAAATAAGCTATTTATTTCAGAATAGTTTTAAATTTACAAAAAAAAATTGTAAAAGTAATACAGAAAGTTCTCATATATCCTATATACTCAGTTTCCCTTATTTATTAAGTTATATTAGTATGGTACATTTGTCACAGTGAACTGATGATATTGATGCACTATTATTAGAGAATGTACTTTATTCAGATTTTCTTAGTTTTTACCTCATGTTATTTTTCTGTCCATTATCTCATCCATTACATTTAGTCATTGTATCTCTTTAGGCTCCTTTATCTGTGACAGTTTCCTTATCATTTTATAAGGTAGCACAAATTAGGAGTAGCTAAAAATCAGAAGATTAAGACATTAATTGATTATGTTCTTATTCTGCATAAGATTTGGTGGTATGCTTCTGAATAATAATGAGGAGTAATATAATAAGTGATGCTCATAAGAAAAAATAATAAAAGGGACCAGAGATTGATCTGAGACACCCATCTATATAAAAAATGAAACAATAATGGCCATAATTGACCATATGGCTAAGCATATGATGATTTATCATAGAATGTCTATTTTGTATACATTTTATATTTTCATTGTTAGATCATGTATGGATACATATGTAGACATCTATACTAATAAAAGTCTAGGTGGTCCTCCTGTGCAATGTCATCACAAGATGGCCACCTCAAAGATGGCCGCCACAAGATGACTGTGTGCACCGTGGAGGTGAGGCCCGGTGAACACTCTGCATGGTGAGGCCTGGGGATCCCATGGCTCCATGTGGCCCAGAAGAGGCCGGTCCTGGTGTGTCTGCTGCCTTGCAGGGAAGAGGCAGGTCCCAGTGGAGGAGGTGGGTTGCAGCAGGGGAGGGCAGTTGTGGGAAATTGGGCCAACAGGGGAGGGCAGTTGTGGGCAATCAGGCCCACAGGGAGGGCAGTTGGGGGTGATCGGGCTGGCAGGGAAGCAGTTAGGTGTCATCAGGCCTACAGGGTAGCAGTTAGGGGCGATAAGGCTGGCAGGCAGAAGTGGTTAGGGGCGATAAGGCTGGCAGGCAGAAGTTGTTAGGGGCAATCAGGCAGGCAGGCAGGCGAGTATTAGGAGCCAGTGGTCACAGATTGTGAGAGGGATATCCGACTGCCAGTTTAGGCCCATCTGGATGGGTCCCAAATTGGAGAGGGTGCAGGGCAGGCTGAGGGACACCCCCATGCACGAATTTCATGCACCGGGCCTTTAGTGTGTGTGTGTGTGTGTGTGTGTGTGTGTGTGTGTGTGTGTGTGTACATACATATATATATATATATGTATATATATGTATATATGTATATATATATATATATACATACATATATATATATATATACTGTGATTGTGCACATATATGTTTATATACATGAAAAATATCTATAATTCCAATTTACATGATACAGCACACTTGATTCCACTCAAACTTACGTGCAAAGGATGATTAAAAAGTTTAATTTTCTTCTCTGTTTTCTTTCACACAGTTATTTACAACCATTTTTTATAAGTTCTTACTTTTGATTCAGAAAGAGATTATGTAATCTTACCAACTGTTTCTCATAACCTTGGGACACTTTTTATCACTCAAGTCAACATTTCAAAGTCATAAAATGCTGTTAGGACCTAATATTTATTTCACCAATTAGCAAAATCTTCTGTGCAGTGAAGATTTGTGCTTTTTTTTTATCAACAGGAAAATGAGGTTAGAATAACATCACTTTTTTTTTTTTTAGAACATCAACGTTGATTGAACATTTCTTGTTTCATTTCTAAATTGGGAGCTCAGAACACTGCACCACTTTCAATTTTTCACAAGAAGCAGGACGATCCTTCTCTGACCAGGTGTGTGTGTGTGTTTGCGTGTGTGTTTCTAACACTATTATTCAAAAAATGAGAAACTCTTGTGGTTTGAACCTCAAGAAAATATTTCCAAAAATAATTACACAAAGAATTAATTTTAATTGTTTCTTTGGTATTAAAATAGAATTACTGAAGGCAAGGAATGCTATTACTTCCATAGTGTACCCTTTCTCACTTTATTCAATGATAGATAAGTAGGATACATTTTTTAAAGAATCAAAAGTTAAGATGAGCCTTTTCTCTAAACAAAACCAGAAGAATGACTCTTTACATTTGGGAGTAAAAAAATGAATTTCAATTTGAATTCTCATCTTTATGAGTTTTGTGCTCTTATGCAAGGCACTCATTTTACGTAATAGACAACTTTACTTACAAAATAATATAAATGATATCTGTTGCTTTCAACTATCATGTTTAAATATGAAACTAGTTTTATTTTTTTTTAAATCTAAGCACTATGCATATTTATTAAATAGCAATTTTTTTCTGAGAGTTATTCTAGATACTGGAAATGTTGCTATTTAAACAAGGGTGAGATACTTTTGTTAATGATAATGCTGATAATAACTTGTTATAAGTTATGAGGAGGATGATAGGGATAGAAGTTGAATTAATATGTACTAAGAAAAAACATTTAACAAAAATTCATTTATATACCTTACCCAAATTTACCTTGCAAAGAAAGCAATTACCACCAAATAAAATAAAATTGTAAATAGAAAACTATCTTTCAATATCAGTGATGGGAACATTTTTAATTAAGTATCTTAAAGTAGGTGAATTTAAATGAACTCATATATATTTACACTTTAAAAATAATTGTTTATTAATTTATAACAAAAATATTTTTAAAAATAATTTTACATTGCTTGATATGAATCCTCATTTTCATTCTTCCCTTTTTTTATACATACTAGAGGCCCGATGCACAAAATTTGTGCAAGGGGCTCGGCCCTCACAGCCATGGTGGCTTGATTCAGCCCTCGCAGCCCTGGCTTCATCCAGAAGGTCGTCTGAAAAGACATCCAGAGGTTGTTCGGCTGTCCGGTCTAATTCTTACGTTTTTATTATTATAGATGCCTGGGAGAAATTTTTCTGTATTCTCACTTCTCCAATCAAAATAGATGATCACCACACAGAAAGAAAACAGAAAGCAATTTTTTTTCTTTATTAAGGTGTTACATATGTGTCCTTATCTCCCCATTGCCTCCCCACCCACCCCCACTCATGCCCTCACCCCCCTGGTGTCTTTATCCATTGTTTATGCTTATATGCATGCATACAAGTCCTTTGGTTGATCTCCCCTCCTTACCCCACCCTCCCCTACCTTCCCTCTGATGTTTGACGTTCTAATTGATGCTTCTCTGTCTCTGGATCTGTTTTTGTTCATCAGATTATATTGTTCATTACATTCCACAACTCAGTGAGATCATGTGATATTTATCTTCCTCTGACTGGCTTATTTCAGAAAGCAATTTAATAAAGGTGTGATTTCATTTTATTCAGGAACGTTTGTAAATGAAGTCTTTGGATTCATCTCTGTGGTAGATAAACAGTCATAATTAGATGATGGGGCTGGTCCGAGATCGGTGGGCTGCGCACAGCATGGGTATGTACTTTCCACATAAATATGTAGTGTGGCCTGTGTATAATTTCAATATACCCAGAATTTGATATAAGCATGTCATGTGTGGAAAAGCAATCTATTCTTATTGGCTTATGTTCATTTTATATTATGTTAATATTATATTTTAAATCAAGTCTCAAAAGCTTGAAAAATTTTTTCCCAGCCTGAAATAGTGACAGCACCAGAATTTGGAGTTAAAAGAAATGAAATTTAATCCAACTTTTAGCAGTCTTTAGTTTTGAGATCTTGGACAAGTCCCAGCTTCTCTGTAATTAAGTTTTCTTTCCTGGGAAGTAGAGATTTAAAACATATGATATTTATCTTAATATATTTCTATGATATTGAAATAAAATGACATGTATTTAAATGTGCTTCTAAAACTAAAAATATTATAAATTAATAAATTACTCACAGTTGGTAACATTATATTAAATAAGCAATCCATCATTGGTCACCTCTAAGATTCAATTTATTCATTCATAAAATAATTCCTACCTTCTTCATATGTTTAATAATTAACTTACATATTATCTGTACAATGTTTTAGTTTAATTTTTGTTATAAAAGGTAATTAACATTAGCATTTTATTTATAAAAGGCTTTTACATACTTAGTAATTTTGACTACTTCAAGAGTTACCTTTTCTGCTCAGAAGCAAGATTCTTTGTCACTATCCTAAAGCTTTGGACTGTCCTATTTTATTCCTTGTATATCCTTCACTCTGAGTAAAATTAGACACACTAGCCTTTATTGTGGTTGGCATTATTGATACTAAGTGCACATTATTTTATTTCACTTTTAAAAATAGCCATACCAGGTTGTATTGATATCCTTTGTTCCTTCTTTCCTTTCTTTCACTTTTTCAGTTTATGAAGTTATTAACTTAGTAAATGACCTTTGTAAAGTGATCATGTGTAACTCCCTAAGTAAGGCACTGTCTTTTTCATTATACTGTGTCTTTATTTGAGTGTTAGATTTTATTACACATTAATAACTAACTAGTTTTAATAGCACGTAGGATCTTCCTAAAGACATTTTGCTATTGAATAAATACAATTTTATTTATACTACAAAGTGTAAAAATCATAATAATGATTTAACATAAAACAAAACTAACCTGATGTTATACTTTAAAAGGAAATGGCAAGTTAAGGTTTAAAAATTTATAACCCAAGTGACAGAAAAGCCACGACTCATACTGGCCTAAACTGTTTTTCTCCAGAGACGCATGAATCCCATAGTTATAAATTTAAACTTGTAAGTAATGCTGCTTCTACACCATGGCAAAACAAAAGATCCACATTAACTACAAATACACATGGAGAAAACTGTAAGTAATATGTTCCATTCGCTGTCTTGAGGTAAAAATGGGGAACTCTGTGGTTATCAGTGGTAAACATTCAGTTTATTTTACCGTTATGAGAAAAGCAGAAATGAAATTATTTCTTATATAACATTGGAATATATAATAAAAGGAGCAGGAACTATTGAGTTTAGTATCTTTCCATGCCTTAAAAATGATCAGATTATCATAATAATGCCAATTGGGACAGCAATTTCTAAGGGATCACTGAACATCTAGCTGTAAGGAGGAGTAAATAGAAATGGAAAACAGAAAAGAAATACAAAATATTCTTCAGGGGTATGTTTTTACTCTTTTTTTTGCATTTTAATTTCTTTATTGATTAAGGTATTACATATTTGTCCTCATCCCTCCATTACCTTCCCAGCAGCCAAGGTTTCTGTGTGGTGAAGTAGATATACCCTCTGCCCGTTATCAAGGCGGAGTGTGATTGAAAATGAAGCCTGAAATCGTTTACACAAAAAAGGAAACCAACAGACTAATCTCACTTATAAATTTCAATTAAATCAGGGGTGGGGAACATCCAGCCCACAGGCTACAGAAGGCCCGAGAAGTCGTTTGGTCTGGCCCTGCCAAGGCATTAGGGGTGACTTAATTAAATGTCTGACCAAATACAGCAGGCTAACTTTTAAGTTGATAATTTTGTATGGCCCTCGAATGATGTTATAAATATCCAAATGGCCCTTGGCAGATAAAAAGTTTCCCACCCTGAAATAAATGTTAAAAAATAAATTATTAGCAAATAGCAACACTTTCAAGAGTTAATTATAGGAATGAAAATGTGCTGTATGTAATAATCAAGGATTATAGATCATGTGCATAATGTTGAAAAGGTTTTGGAAAAAAAATCAATATGAATTATTTTTTAAATTAGTTTTGAGAGAGAGAGAGAGAGAGAGAGAGAGAGAGAGAGAGAGAAAAGGGAGTGGGGAAGAGAGAAACATCGATGTGAGAGGGAAACATTGATAGGTTGCCTTCTACCCACCCCCTAGTGGAGATCCAGCCTGAAACCCAGGCATGTGCCCTGAGCAGGAAAACACCTGCAACCTTTTGGTGCACAGGGTGACGCCCAACCAACTGAGCCACACCAGCCAGGGCTCAATATGAATTCTTAATTCAAAAGAAGTTAACTTTTAAAACCACTAAAATATAAGCCCTACTTTAAGGTATATGTTCAAAAGCTATCATTATACTTATTGATAAATGTTAATAGCATTTTTATTATAGTTAGAAAAAGGCAATGATTTTTATTATTATTATTATTGATTAATATTGATTGCTTTGTTGGTGATAGCCAACATACATAACCAATAAAAGAAAAAAACAAATAACCTGAAAATAGAATAAAAGGCAAAATTAATATTATCAGCAAAAGTATATGATTTTAAATATTTTAAGAAACCTTAAAAGCTTCATGCCAAAAAATTACAAATAGTAAGGAAATCTGATGTGTGCACTTGTTTAAAAATAATGTGTAAAAATTAACTGTCTACTAAACTACAAAAGCCAGGAAAATGTGATAGAAAGGAAAATGCCATATTTATAAGACCAAAAATCAGAAATAAACTATAATGAAAAATACTGGAAATAAATTTATTACTTTAAAGTTGTACTAATGAACATAAAATGAGACATACATAATGGAAAAAGACACTATTCAAGGATAAAAGACAGTTTAAAGATGTAAGTTATCTCTCTATATTTATACATTTAATATGATTCTGTTGAAATATATATTTAAAATTTGTTTCAGAGAGAGAGAGAGACAGAGAGACAGAGAGAGACAGAGAGAGAAGAGAAAAACATTGATGTGCTAGAGAAACATCCATCAGTTGCCTCCCATGGGCACCCAACTGGGGATCAACACGAAACCATTTTGATGTACAGAGCAGTGTTCAACCCACTGAGCCACCAATCGGGCTAATGTACTTTATTTTAACATAGTAGGTTCTTGAAAGCTCATTTTAAGCTTTTTAAGGCATAGTGAAGTGTAATGATTGATAATATATTTTTAAAAAAGAAATGTAATGTAATATTGTGGACACTATAAGTACTCAAGTATATTATTAAAGAGGGATATTTTATATGTAGTTTGAGTGGAAAGACAGGTTAGAGAATATAGCAAAAAATGTAAACACATAAGAATGTATTATATGCTAAAGGTAATATTTCATATCATCAAGAATACATTGATTTATTCACTAAATAGGGTTAGAAAAATTCAGTAACCATTTGGAAAATAAAATTTTTTATAAATTTGAGTTTCTACCTCATTTATTACAGACACATAAACACACACACACAGACACCAAATAGATCCAATTAAAAAAGGAAACTATATAACTTACAATGGAAGCTTCATTTTATAAACTCAAAATAATGAAAGCGTTTTATTAATATCAAAAAAGAATAATGCACAATTCACCATAGCTAAGATTTAGAAACAGCCTAAGTGCCCATAAGCAGATGACTGGATTAAAAAACTGTGGTACATCTACACAATGGAATACTGCACTGCGGTAAAAAAAGAAGGAGTTCTTACCATTTGCAACAACATGGATGGAGCTAGAGAGCATTGTGCTAAGTGAAATAAGCCAGGCAGAGAAAGATAAATATCACATGGTCTCACTCATTTATGGAATATAATGAACAACATAAACTGATGAACAAAAACAGATCCAGAGACAGAGAAACATCGATCAGAACGTCAAACCTCAGGGAAGGTAGGGGACAGTGGGGGTAAGGGGAAGAGATCAACCAAAGGACTTAGATGCATGCATATAAGCCTAATCAATGGACACAGACAACAGGGGGGTAAGAGCATGCATTGGGAGGGTGTGGGGGGTATTGGGGGAATAAGAACACATATGTAATACCTTAATAAAGAAATTTAAAAAATGAATAATGGTTTGAGCAAGTCAACTATTATCCATTTAAACACCCCTAAATATCATAAAGTTAAAACAAAAATGAAATTTAAGATGAATATTGCAAAACATATGGCAAGAAATAAACTAATATTCTCAACTTAAAAGGTGAGAAAAAAGTTACTTCATACAAGTATGAGAAGTCTCAAAGAAATAAAATAAGCTCATGACTATAATACAAGATGTTTAATCTTTTGTTGTCTTTTTATAACAAGAAAAATTAAGTTATAAAATTTTAAATAATATTGGTGATTAGATTTATATATTTAAAAATCTGAATAATACTTTATGCAAAAGAAAGAGTGAGCAAAAGGCTTTTAAATCTGTATTTGGTACTACATAATTTGATAGAGCCTCTTTGGACTGAAATTTTCAATCTTTACAAAAATTTAAAAAGGAAATGCTCTTTGACTCAGTAATAATTCTTATGGAATTTTTCCTAGAGAGGTATTAAAACAGATGCACAGGTGTGTATGAAATGTTATGTATATAATTATTTCTTAGTGAAAACTAAGAAACAATTTAAATATGCACTGGAAAAAATTCAAAGTCAATCAATAATAAGATATTTGTCCATCCTATATAATAAAGAGGTAATATGCAAATTGACCATCACATCCTTGCACAAGATGGCTGCCCCCATGTGGTCACAAGATGGTCTCCCGTATGTGATCATAAGATGGCCACACCCATGTCATCACAAGATGGCCACCACAAGATGGCTGGCAGGGGAAGGCAGTTGTGGGTGATCAGGCCAGCAGGGGAGGGCTGTTGGGGGCAAACAGACCAGCAGGGGAGAGCAGTTGGGAGGGAACCAGGCCTGCGGGGGAGGGCAGTTAGGGGCGACCAGGCTGACAGGAGAGGGCAACCAGGCCTACAGCGTAGGGCAGTTGGGGGTGAAGCGGCCAGTAGGGGAGGGGTTTTGGGGGGTGACCAGGCCGGCAGGGAAGGGCTGTTGGAGTGATAGGGCTGGCAGGGGAGGGCAGTTGGGGGTGATCGGGCCAGCAGGGGAGCAGTTAGGCATCAATCAGGCTGGCAGGGGAGAGGTTAGGGGGTGATCAGGCTGGCAGGCAGATGCGGTCTGGGGTAATCTGGCAGGCAGGCAGGTGAGTGGTTGGGAGCCAGCAGTCCCGGATTGTGAAAGGGAGGTCCTGTGGGATCGGGCCTAAAACGGCAGTCAGACATCGCCCGAGGGGTCCCAGATTGGAGAGGGTACAGGCTGGGCTGAGGGACACCCCCATCCAGTGCACAAATTTTGTGCACCAGGCCTCTAGTGTACCAATAAAACACAAAGCAAGCAGTTATTTATGAAAATTTGACAACTTCATAAGACATGATTAGAATAATCACTAGGACATTTTCTTAAGTAAAAATAATCATAAAATATTTTGTATAGTTTCTTGAATATATGTTTTTAAAAGAGGGTTTAGGGACCTGTCCATTTTTCCCACAATTGGGAAAAATGCATTCTGTCTTCTGGCAGAATTTCAACTTAAACAGCACACATATAATACCTGCAACTTTTGTGCTTTCTTTTTTAATATAGAGGGATTTGGGATTGGTGTCTCAGAAATTTAAAAAAATGGAAATTTAACTATGAGTTCTTCTGGGGAACTTTTAAAGAGAAATAGGAGAAAATAGTAGATTTTATAGTCTTATTTTTAATAATTTACAAAGTACTCTTTTATCTGTCCTGAGAAAATATATGAGGAAAAAACACTAATATCACTCAGACAGAGAAAACAAATCTAACGTCTATATTAAACATAAAGAATACCAGAACCCTTTATGCTTTCTCTCTTTTTTCTTATCAGCATCTGCATTTTTCCTTACCCGGTGCATTGCTGTAGCTCTGGGAATCCGTTTCATTGTAATGGTAATGATATGGAGTGCCGTCATCATAAATTGTAAGTGATAACAGAGACATAGATAGCATTGCTGATCAAACGATTGTAATACATTACTTTGATTAATATTTAGCAGGACAGAAACATAAACTAGCAACATTTAATGTGCCTTTATATTTTAGCTATTAATCTAGAAACTTGTCAATTATTTTTATTTTTGTATGAACTATGTCACAATACATAACTTGCTAATAATTATGATTATTTTAATAGCATTATTCAACCAAGCAGTGCCAATTTCCTTGAATGGTAAGAGAAAGTTTTCTAATATTTTGAATCACAAATTGCATGTATCTGTGTATACTGGGGTTTAGGCATGTATCCAATGCTGCTAACAGGAAAGTTTATAGGACAGATCATGTATTATTGAAATCTACACTTGAAACCTACATAATCTTATTAACCAATCTCATCCCTATACCTATAATAAAAATAAAGTGTAAAAGAAAATGAATTCTTGTCCACAATTCACTATAGCGTTTTAAATTTTATTTTATTTTTACAATGAAGGAGTAATTGTAAAAAGTGGAAAACATAGTTTTGGCATATCTATCTATAAATATGTAGAGGTATGTCATTGAGTATGACCACAATGGCCTAATATTTGGAATTTTAGAGTTAGAATAAAAAAGGTATTTACCCTGCCTCGAAAAAAAAATCTGATATAATGTTCAGACATGTGCAGAATTAATAACATATTCTCCCTTTCTAGAAAGTTACTGTGGCCCATGTCCTAAAAACTGGCTATGTTATAAAAACAACTGCTACCATTTTTTTAATGAAAGCAGGGACTGGTTTCAGAGCCAAGCTTCCTGCATGTCTCAAAATTCCAGTCTCCTGAAGATATACAGCAAAGAGGACCAGGTGAAGTATTGTTTTAATTCATCTGCCTATATTGAGTCCTACCATATGTGGCAACTCTCTGGAATATGAACCTGACATATAATAGAGACACTAGGCTCTGATACACCAACCCCAAATTCTTCTGTATTCAAAATAAGAAAGCACAAAAATTGTAGGTATCATATAATATATGTGTTGTTGAAGTTGGAATTCTAAAAGAGGACAGAATGCACTTTCCTCAACTGGGGAGAAAATGATTAAATGATTAACCTTGTATTTACTAACATTCTGAGATATAGCTTTATTTGTGATTTCAAACAGGATTTCTTTAAATTGGTGAAGTCCTATCATTGGATGGGACTAAAAAAAAATCCAACAAATGAAACCTGGCAGTGGGAAGATGGCTCCATTCTCTCTCCAGATCAGTAAGTCTGCACCTATAGGTCTCTAGTTGTGGATTTGCATCTAAGTTATTCCTATGATCACTGAACTATCACATTTTCCTTCACACAATGCCAGGACATCCCCATATGCTAACAGAGTCAGTCCAAAACTCTTAGGGCCTAGATTTAGTACTTTGGGAAGCAGCCAGTACCCATAAAAATGAGTAAAATTAATTGTTTGCTATGTGCTAAATACTGTGCAAGCTACTTGCTATGAACATATGTGTGCAAGACTTTGTATGAACATAGGCTCTCCTTTTTCTTTCATAAATACCTAGGAGAGAAATAGATGGATCTTATAATAAATATATATTTAACTATTTAAGAGACTGCCAGACTATTACCCAAAAGGCTTGTGAATTTTGCAATCCCACTAAGCAGTGTGAGACTTAGGATTTGCTCAATATCTTGCTCAATACTTGTTATGATCAGTTTCTTAAATTTTATCCATTCTAATGTGTATAGTGGTATCTCATTGTTTGACTAGAGGCCCGGTGCACAAAATTCATGCACAGTGTGTGTGTGTGTGTGGGGGGGTGTCGCTCAGCCCAGCCTGCATCCTCTCCAATCTGGGACCACTCGGGGGATGTCCAATTGCCAGTTTAGGCCTGATCCCTGTCACAATACTGGCAGTCGGACATCCCTCTCAAAATCCGGGACTGCTGGCTCCCAACCACTCGCCTGCCTGCCTGCCTGATTGCCCCTGACCACTTCTGCCTGCCAGCCTGATCACCCCCTAACCACTCCCCTGCCAGCCTGATAGGTGCCTAACTGCTTCCCTGCCAGCCCGATTACCCCCAACTGCCCTCCCCTGCCAGCCTGTTTGTCCCCAACTGCCCTCCCCTGCTGGCCCAGTTACCCCCAACTGCCCTACCCTGCTAGCCCGGATGCCCCCAACTGCCCTCCCCAGTTGGCCCAGTCACTCCTAACTGCCCTTCCCTGCTAGCCCAGTCACCCCTAACTGCCCTCTCCTGCTGGCTTGGTTGCCCCTAACTTTCCTCCCCTGATCACCCACAACTGCCCTCCCCTGACATCCATCTTGTGGTGGCCATCTTGTGACCACATGGGGGCAGCTATCTTGTGTGAGCACTTGACGGTTGATTTGCTTATTACCTCTTTATTATATAGGATTTCCACTCTGATCTTTATTATCTTCTCACTCAGAGTTAACTTTTCATTCTCTAGTTTCTTATCACAAAAACTAATATATGGATATGAAACTTTTCCTCTTTTCTAATCAAAGCATTCATGCTATTAATATTTGTGATGATTTGGCAGCATTCCACATTTATGAGGTATTTATTTTAATTTTCATTCATTCCAAAATAGTTTCTAAACTATTTCCCTTTTTCCCTTTAATGCATCAAAGAAGAATTTCTACATTCTTCTTTGATGTGTGAAATTTTCAGGTGTTAGTTTATAACATTTAGAATTTCCCAGAGATATTTCTGGTATCAATTTCTAATTCCATTTTGATCAACAAACATATTTTGTGACTTGAATCTACTTGCACTTACTGATACTGGTGTTTATGGATTAGACTATGATCTATCTTTTTTTAAGGTTGACTCTATTACAGATGTCCCTCATTTTGCTTCCCTTTTCCTCCCTCCACACTGCCCCCAACCCAAGTAGGCCTTCATCACATTATTTTCCATGTCCATGGGTTATGCCTGTCTATACTAATAAAAGTGTAATATGCTAATTAGACTGGACAGCTGAATGACCTTCTGGATGTCCTCTGGACTAAGCTGACATGGCAGGGGCTGAAGCAGAGGTGGTTATGAGCAATCAGGCAGGCAGAGGAGCAGTTAGGGACATCAGGTAGGCAGAGGCAGGCAGTGAGGGGTGATCAGGCAGGCAGACAGCCCAGCCATCAGGAGCCAGCAGTCACAGATTGCGAGAGGGTGCAGGCCGGGCTGAGGGACTCCCTCCCACCCCCGTGCATGAATTTTGTGCACCAGGCCTCTAGTATGTATATATATATTCTTTGGTTGATCTCTTCCCAATGTCCTAACTTTCCTGTCCTCTGAGCTCTTTCAGTCTGCTCTGTTTATCCATGCCTCTGGTCCTATTTCTAAAATTTTGTATGTGTCCTTGTATAACTTAGAATTTATCTAAATGGGTGAGATGAAAAAGAGTTTGTTCTCTGGGATACTAATAAGATTTTGTATCATCTTATCTCACTTTATCCACTCTGCAAGTATAAAAGTTCAGTTTGTAAATAAAACAACTACCATACTAAACTTCTGTTTATGAATGTAACAAATACTGATTGAGTGCTACTCCATTTCCATAAACTATGCAGAGATAACTACAGAGTTGAATAGACCATAACTTCTTTAAAAGCTTCACATTTTAGTTAGAAATATAGCTATGAATGAATAAGTAAAGCCCATGTAATCTGTATTCTGGCACAAATGTGATGACAATGGCATAGGAAAACAAACACAGAAATTAAAGAAACACACGAAAAGAATTAGATTAGAAAGAATGAGCTTCTAATGTGCATAGATTGAGACCAACTAAGAGCTGTTACCAAATATATCTTAATTTTTCTCTCTTATAGTGGCTAGTTGTTTCTGTGTAGACAGAAATAATGATCTCTTCCTTTATAATATGTATATATATTATCAGGCCATGTCCTTTATTGATGTTAATTTCATATGGAAGTAGAATCATCATTCTTTCTGCAGCCTTATCTCTCCTACCTGTTCCTGGCAGAAAACAAATCACTATTTATTACATGAATTATATAACTACAAAATACTCAAATCCTTGAGTAAAATAGATATACATGTATAATTATGCCTAACCCTACACACACACACACACACACACACACGCACAAACACACACCCTTATGTATGTGTGTATATATTGATATACTAAAAATGTTATAATTTTAAAATTAAAAAAATTAAAAATTTTTAAAAGTAAAATTGCATATATATGAAGAATATTGTACATTTTTCACAAAACATGATATGGAATCCTGAAATTATTTCTAACCAAATATTTCTTTAAAAACATTTTAAAGCTTGTATTTTACACTATAGGCCCGGTGCACAAATTTGTGCACCAGTGGGGACCCCTGTCCTGTCCTGTAGGATAGGGCTAAATCTGGCTCTCCAAGATCCCCCAAGGGCTCCTGGATTGTGAGAGGGTACAGGCCAGGCTGAGGGACCCCACCAGTGCATGATCAGGGCTGGGGAGGGACATGGGAGTTTGGACAGCTAGGGAGGGACTGCGGGAGAGCTCCAGGGTGTGTCTGGCCTGTCTCACTCTGTCCCGATTGGCTGGATCCCAGCAGCAAGCTAACCTACCAGTTAGAGCATCTGCCCTCTTGTGGTCAGTGCACATCATAGTGAGCGGTTGAGTGGCCTTAGCATATCAATAGCATATTATGCTTTGATTGGTTGAATGGCTGACCTGACAATCAGACACTTAGCATATTAGACTTCTATTATATAGGATGGGTACACATATAAAGAGATTCCAGACTTTCTACATTAAATAATTTCCAATGGATAAAAGTGGTAGCACCTAATTTATAATAGAATACAATTTTTACTTTTATTACCTGAGTTGGGCTATATTTCATTCATCTATCAATTAAAAAGGCCAGGCATGGTCCTTAAATCTGCTATAATGATAGTATTTCAGTACCTATATTTAAGTAAATAGTATTTAATTTTTATATTTCTGCATTAATGTAATCATGCATGTAATTTGTTTTTCTCTCTAATCTAGAGTAACAATGGTTGACATGGCAAACGGATCCTGTGCAGTTTATGGCTCCAGTTTTAAAGGTTACACAGAAAACTGTCTAACCCCATACACATACGTCTGCATGCAGCCGATTGTGTGAAGAGTTTGTTATTTATAAAATATAAAGGATTTCAAAATAAAAAAACACCATTCTCTGACTTTCTTCATGAATAAAACTTCCAGAAGAAAATGCCACCAATATTTATTAACTATTTTTTTCATCTGACATGCCACAAACCATATACTTGCAGCAAATAAAAACGAACAATTAAATAACGTATCTTCTATAACAATGTTTCATTTAATTTTGAAATTATTGAGTGATGAACAAATTCATTTTTAAGTTTAATAAACTGCTGATAATACTTATGGTAGAACTAGATATTAATCCATGATTTTATTAAATATTCACAAATATTAAACTAATAAGGCTTTTAGAACTTTCAAACACAATACATTTGAAAATTAAGTATACTTAAAGCTGGATGAAGGCTATATGTGGGTTTATTAAATTTGTTATTTTTGAAATAGTCCTTAAAGTTAAAAATAATCCTGGAAAATTTTCAATGTTTCCTCTTCTTTCTCTTTTTGTTAATTAAATTTATTGGGGTGACATAGAGTAATACAATTATATAGATTTCAAGCATACAATTCTATGATACATCATTGACATATTGTATTATGTGCCCACCACCTGAAGTCAAATCTTCTTCCATCACACATTTGACTCCCTTTACCCGTTACTACCCTCCACCCCCTTCCTTCTGGTAACCACCATACTGTTGTCTACATCTATGTGATTTTGTTTGTTTTTCAGGTTTGTTCATTTGTTGCTTTCAGTTTTATATCCCGCATATGACTGATTCAATCTCCATATGCTGTCCTTCTTACATATACAATAACCAAGGTCTTTGCAATTACCATCCAATAACTGACCATTTTTCATATATTTGCAATGATCAGAGGCAATGTCAGGTTTTGTTAACCGGAGTCTAGAAGAGAAAAGAATTTCTATTTTTACTAAAATTTATTTCATAGATCAATTCTATTCTTAAAGGTTACTATGCATTAAATTTCATAGGTCAATTCTATTCTTAAAGGTTACTATGCAATAACTGAAATATAACGGAACATACATTTCTTTGGCAGATTTATTAATATGTAAATAATAAATAATCTTTATTTCATTCAACTCTTAAGGAAGGAAAATGACAGAGTAAGGAACTCCAGACCATTGGTTCATTAATGCATAAAGCTGACTATAACTGACTCAGATTTTTTAAAGATCTGGAATCTAATAAAAGTGACAACAAGCAAGTGCTTGTTTAATGAAGAAAAAAGCCTCTATTTTTTGGTAAGAGAGCATTTGTTTCATTCAAGTAAATTAATCCAGGTCAGTATTGCTCAGTTGGTTAGAGTGTCGTCCCTTACATCAAAACATTGAAGGATCCACTCTTGGTCAGGGCCTATAACAGGTTGCGCCAGAGGCAGCTGATCAATGTCTCTCTCTCTCTCTCTCTCTCTCTCTCTCTCTCTCTCTCTCTCTGCCTCGGTGAGAATTTAAAAAACAAGTAAATGAAAGAGAGATGCTAAAATTGTTTTCAGTCCTGATTATTATGCCCATGTGCTTGATAAAATAGAATGAATGGAGTACCTCCTAAACATTAGCATTTTAATAAGAAAATTGTTGCTATAAGACCAGCTTTCAAATTTTCTGTCAGGACTCCTTTAAACTATTATAAATTATTCCAGAGACCCAAAGACATTTTGTTATTTGAGATAAATCTATCCAAATTTGCCATATTAAAAATTAATTCTGTTATAGTAAAAAGATTCACTCATTTATATGCAACAATACTAAATACATATACATTTTGTGTTAATATAAAAATAATTATATTCCCTCCAAAAATAGTGCCAACATTGTCATGTTTTTGTTTTATATTTTGCAAATCTTTGTCTAGCATAATTGACAAGTGAATTTTTATATTTGCTTTAGCGGTTAATCTCTTTTGATATATTATGTTATAATGTTTCAGAAGTACTTCCATTCACCCATGAAAAAATGAAACTGAAAATCACATTTCAATATTATATTGAACATAGTTTTTCCTTCATAGTCCTCTCGTAAGTGTCTTTGTCCATTATGTAGTAAATTATTATGGTTCAGAGAAATAAAAATTAAGTCTATACCTAGAAAATCAGCTGGTTCCTACTTGAGTATAAATCATTAGCCACCATACTAAATATCATTGTTATTCATTTCTAAAAGTCAAATATTTTAAGAGTTCTATGTGAGTTGTAGTAATCAGTATCAGGTTTAATAGATAACTTCACATCATGGAATTTAACATCTAATTATATGCACACTAGATAATTAATTAATATTGCTATTCTGGGACTGGTGTTTCAAAATAGTTGGAAGAGCACAGTTGGTGTGGCTTGGTGGTTGAGGTCAAGGTTCAATTCTCTTTCAAGGCACATACTAGGATTGCTGGCTCAATCCCCAGTGTGGGGCGAGAAGGAGGCAGCCAATCAAGGAGTCTCTCTCATCATTGATGTTTCTATCTCTCTCCCTCTCCCTTCCTCTCTGAAATCAATCTAATCTAATAATAGACAAATATGCAAATTGACCGCACCTTCGCTACACCTAAGCCACGCCCACCAGCCAAGCCACGCCCACCAACCAATCAGGACGAATATGCAAATTACCCCAACAAAGATGGCGGCTAATTTGCATATCAAGACAGCGTCGAAAGGAGGGGAGGGGAGGAGAAGGGAGGAGCGAAGTCAGGGCCGGGGGCGAACGGAAACGCAGGTGGGCTGGAGGAGAAGGCGGGGCGGGTGACAAGGGCGGGGCGGAGGCGGGGCCGGGGGCGAACGGAAACGCAGGCGGGCTGGAGGAGAAGGCGGGGCGGGTGACAAGGGCGGGGCGTAGGCGGGGCCGGGGGCGAACGGAAACGCAGGCGGGCTGGAGGAGAAGGCGGGGCGGGCGACAATGGCGGAGCAAAGGGAAACGCGGGCGGGCTGGAGGAGAAGGCGGGGCGGGCGACAAGGGCGGAGCAGAGGCAGGGCTGGGGGCGAAGGGAAACGCAGGCAGGCTGGAGGAGAAGGCGGGGCGGGCGACAAGGGCGGGGTGGAGGCGGGGCCGGGGGCGAACGGAAACGCGGAAACGCGGGCGGGCTGGAGGAGAAGGTGAGGTGGGGGACAAGGGAGGAACGGAGGCGGGGTAGAGTGCAGCAGGAAATCCTATTGCAGGATTTTTCCTGCAACGGGAAAGCTAGTCCTATCTAATAAAAGAGTAATATACAAATTGACCATCACTCCAACACACAAGATGGCTGCCCCCATGTAGTCAAAGATGGCTGCCCCCATGTGGACACAAGATGGCCACCACAAGATGGCCAGCAGGGAAGGGCAGTTGAGAGGGACCAGGTCTGAAACGGAGGGCAGTTGTGGGCGATCAGGCCAGCCGGGAGGGCAGGGGGGGGGACCCAGGCCTGCAGGGAAGAGCAGTTAGGGGCAAACAGGCTGACAGAGGAGGGAAGTTGGGGGTGACTGGGCCTGTAGGGGAGGGCAGTTAGGGCCAAACAGGCTGGCAGGGGAGCAGTTAGGCATCAATCAGGCTGGCAGGAGAGTGGTTAGGGGTTATCAGCCTGGCAGGCAGAAGTGGTTAGGGACAATCAGGCAGGCAGGCAGGAGAGTGGTTGGGAGCCAGCAGTCCGGGATTGTGAGAGGGATGTCCAACTGCCGGTTTAAGCCGGTTGCTAATTTTTGTAGCAATTAAGTAAGTCATTGCTACAAAAAGAAAGTACCGGATAAAACTAGAGGATTTAATAGGAATTCCTTTAGGACCAGGTGATCAAAATAATTTTTTTAATACATGAATCAGGCCTAAACCAGCAGCTGGACATCTCCCAAGGAGTTCCTGATTGGAGAGGTTGCAGACTGGGCTGAGGGACATCCTCCGCACCCCCCACCCCAAACAGTGCACAAATTTTATGCACCAGGCCTCTAGTAAAAATATATTTAAAAATAAACTAATGGGAAGATACTTACTTGTCCAAGGTAAAAGCTGAGCCATCTAGCCAAGCCCATTTCAGTTCACTGCTGTTGTAATATAAACTGATCCAAAACTTTTCTGCCCCAATATGACATTGCTCCATTGAAAAAATTTTAATAAAATCCTGGAAAGAATGAGAACAGGAAATAAATAAATCTGACACTTTGGTTGGTTGTCTATATATACATATAGAAATGAAAACTTTTATTTACTTTATTAAACATTTTCATTTTTTATCTGGTATTGTAATGCTATAATACAAAATGTTCTTGGGATTTTTTGGCAACTTACTAATAACCAATAATTTATTCATTCATCAAACAACTATTATGGAGCCCTGGTAATACTGTGAACATTGTGCTGCATATTGAGAATTGGAAGGCAGTAAGTAGACTTGTTACCTGTGCATTTAAGAAAGATGCAAACCAATTAAGTAAGCCATTGCTACAGAAAGGAAAATACTGGATAAAACGAGAGGATTTAACAGGAACTCCTTTAGGACCAGGTGATCAAAATAAATTTTTTAATACTATAGATATTTTAGGATAAATCATAAGGTAAATAGGCACTTATTAGGGTGCGGTCACAAAGGATTGAGAAGAGGACAGTAAAATTGTGAGAAGTTAGAATTAAACTTTAGTAAGTACATAACTGAAGTATGTTTAAAAAGTGGGTGAGGAAGTGGAAGTGATAAGAAGTTATTGGTAACTAAGTAGGCTGTGGAGATAAGGAAGAGTTCAGATGGAAATAAAGCTTGCACTAATATTTGGCTTAGGGGCTTAGAACTAGGTCCTGAGGAAGAGTTTCAGGAAAGGGAACAGCATAATCTGCTGTGTATCATGTGCATTTCCCTGTGCTGAAACAGGGATATCAGAGCAGACAAAGCCTAAAGCCCAAGAAATACCTCCTGGAGAAAATTATTAAAATGTAAAAAACATACACTTGTTTTTACCATTTCTTTTTCAGTATTTAGTTTAAGAAAACTTGAAGACTGAGTAGTGCAATGAAATTCACAATTTATCCAAGAACTTGGTTGTGTAAAAACAGAGTAGCAGTTTTCCCCATGTTGGTGCCAGTTCTTCTCACAAGGGTGACATTTACAACCTAAAGAAACATTACAGTCAGTCTAAATGCCTCCTGTTTAAGCTGTGAAAAATAAGTGAGAATCATTACATAAATCATATGATCAATTATATTCACCCATTTAAAACTGCTGCTCTGTTAACTAATGTGCATAATGCTAAGACATGACTTATGCCACTATAATTTAATAGGACAATTATTACTATGTAAGCATTATTGACAACTTCAGTTTTAAGTGGATTTTTAGCAAATATGTTTCTGGGTATCTAACATTGCATGTTATGTGTGTAATATATTTAATTGCTTAATTATTATATATGCATATAAGTAAACACAGAGATGTTTTTATTTCATAACTCTTAGGAAAGCTGACCTTGTTCCTAATTACCTTGAACTTTTGTCGGTAGTGGGGGAATCCCTGAATTTCCTGAAATCAATTTCTTCCGGTCTGTTTCCTGACTGGAAGTGAGATTTCCTGAACATGGCTCTGTTTCTGAAGACCAAATCACAAATATCAGTGAGATTTGTCCCATGTGCCTGAAGATAAATGTGCTATTGCACAAGCACTTTATTTGTTAGGTGACTACAAACAGTAAAAGTACATTAGCAATGATATCTAAAAGGCACCATATAATTGGAGGGGATACACAGACAAATCTAATAACAATAATACAAGCCTGATGGAAAAATTAACATAATATCGGTAAGATCACAGATTATAGAGAAATTGACTCTGATAAGGACAACCTGTGGGAGATTTTTCAGAAAAAGTAGTCCTGGTGTAAGTTTAAGTAAGAGAAGGAGGTTAACGGGCAGCAAAAGAAAGAGGAGTTCCCATTTCATGTAGATGGAATCGTATGAATGAAAGGACAAGGACAGGAAAGTTCAAGGTAAAGACATAGTAATTTGATGTGGTTCTTAAAATCACCTCTAGTACAGAGACAAGAACAACAAAAAACGAAATGGTGCTGAGGATAGTACCTCAGAAAATAAAAGACCTTAGGGAGATTCCTTTCCATGAGCAGTGAGCAAGCTGACTTCTTTTCTATCATAGAGACTTACTCTTTGTAGCTAAGATTCTAACTGACACAAGGAGCACCAAGCAGATGAGCCCCAGAACCGCAGAAATTATCTTCCATGAAGTCTGCAGGGCAGAGTTGCCTAGTAGAAAGAGATCAGTAAATCGGTTCAACATTGGCTTTTATATGCTTATTCACAGTTCTTTAATTGTTTTTCAGTTATACTTTACTTTCAGTATTATTTTGTATTAATTTCAGGTGTACGGCATAGATAATCATATACTTGACAAAGACAAAGTGACCCCCCTAATAATTCCAGTACCCACCTGGCACCATATATAGTTATTATAATATTATTGACTATATTTCCTCTGCTGTACTTTACATCCCCCAAACTATTTTGTAATGACCAATCCCTTCACCTTTTTCACCCAGTTCCCTAACTCTCTCCTCTCTGGCCACCATCATCCTCTTCTCTGTATCTATGAATCTGTTTCTGTTTTGCTTTTGAGTGTTTCATATTCAAACTCCAAAGACATGTCTATAGGCCTTATCTGGCTGCCAATTCATGTTGTAAAACTATTCTTCAGTTAATGGTCTTGATATTAATCCTCTCTAATAAAAGAGTAATATGCAAATTAACCATCACTCTGCTACATAAGCCACGCCCACCAGCCAAGCCATGCCCATCAGTCAATCAGGGCGAGTATGCAAATTAACCCCAACCAAGATGGCTACCAGAAGGGAGGCTTGGGTTTCCCTGGCAACAGAGGAAGCCAATCTTTCCACACACTCTGGCGGGCCCAGGCCTCCACTCAAGGATACAAAGTTTCAATTATAGAAGATACATCAATCCCAAGAGAAATGGCTGCCAGCCACGGAGCAAGCAGGAGGCTTGGCTCCACTCCAGGCTACAGTTTCAATTGTAGAAGGCAAATAAATTCCAGATACCAGGGCCTCTGCTTGGGTCGCCAGGGGCATGGCTGGTCTGCAAACCACCACAGGCCCCTTGCTGAGGCCTCTCCACACCTCAAGGGAACCCCACACTGATCCAGGACATCCTTCAGGGCAAACCAACTGGCCCCCACCTGTGCACCAGGCCTCTATCCTATGTAATAAAAGAGTAATATGCAAATTGACCATCACTCCAACACACAAGATCAAGATAGCTGCCCCTATGTGGTCAAAGATCCTGCCCCCATGTGGACACAAGATGGCCACCACAAGATGGCCAGCAGGGGGGGGCAATTGGGAGGGACCAGGCCTGCAAGGGAGGGCAGTTGGAGGCGATCAACCCTGCAGAGGAGGGCAGTTAGGAGTGACCAGCCCAGCAGAGGAGGGAAGTTGGGGGCAAACAGGCTGGCAGGGGAGCAGTTAGACATCAATCAGGCTGGCATGGGAGTGGTTAGGGGGTGAACAGGCTGGCAGGCAGAAGCAGTTAGGGGCAATCAGAAAGGCAGGCAGGCCAGCAGTTGGGAACCAGCAGTCCTGGATTGTGAGAGGGATGTCTGACTGCCCGTTTAGGATTGGGCCTAATCGGGCAGTCAGACATCCACTGGGATCGGGCCTAAATGGACAGTCAGACATCCACTGGGATCGGGCCTAAACGGGCAGTCGGACATCCCTCGAGGGGTCCCATATTGGAGAGGGTGCAAGCTGGGCTGAGGGACACAACCCCCGCCCCCGTGCACGAATTTTGTGCACCGGGCCACTAGTTTTAATATAAATGCAAGAATGAAAATATCTATTCTCTTTTTAAAATAAAAATTTTAAAAGTTATATGCAATACTTTTATTCCATTAGAAAATTTGAGAACAGATTAAAAAATAAATAAAAAGACAATCACTTCCCTTGTGGGTCTGGTTCTGTGGATAGAGGGTCGGCCTGTGGACTGAAGGGTCCTGGGTTCAATCCTGATTAAGGGCACATACCTCGGTTGCAGGCTCCTGGCTCTGGTTGAGAGCATGTGGGAGGCAACCAATCGATGTGTCTCTCTCACATAGGAGTTTCTCTCTGTCTCTCCCTCTTCCTTCAACTTTTTCTAAAAATAAATGGGAAAAAAATCCTCTGGTGATGAAAAAGAAAAGAAAAGAAAAGAAAAGAAATCCAACCACTAATTATTCACACAAAAGCACTCCACCATCATTTTTCTTGACTGTGTCTATTTTACCTCGTTAAAGCCATTTTTACTGCTTTAACAGGCCATGACATTTCTAATAAACTAGAGGCCCGGTGTATGAAATCGTGCACTGGGGGGAGGGTGGTGGGGGGTTGTGCCCCTCAGCCCAATATGCACCCTCTTTAATCTGGGACCCCTCAGGGGATGTCCAACTTCCAGCAGTCGGACATCCCTCTCACAATCCAGAACTGCTGGCTCCTAACCACTCACCTGCCTGCCTGCCTGATTGTCCCTAACCCCACTGCCTGCCTGCCTGCTCGCCCCACCTTGATCTCCTGCCAGGCTGATTGCCCCTACCTTGCCCTCCCCTATCAGCCTGATCACCCCAAACTGCCTGTGCCTTGGCCCCCAGTCTGGCCTCCCTCTGGAGGCACCACCCCCATAACCCCAATGCTGCTGCCACTGCAGCTGGTTATGGCTGCCCGAGCCTTGGCCTTTGTAGCCACTGCGGCTTTGTCTGGAAAGATGTCCAGAAGACAACCACTCTAATTAGCATATTACCCTTTTATTAGTATAGATTTGGGGACCATTACAACCACGCAGAACTTGAAGAAAGCACATGGCCCTGGTCAGTTTGGCTTAATGGAGAGAGCATCGGCCTGTGGACTGAAGAGTCCAGGTTTGATTCTGATCAGGGGCACACATGCCTGGGTTTCGGGCTCAATCCCCAGTAGGGGGCCTGTGGGCGGCAGCTGATCAGTGATTCTTTTTTTTTTTTTAAATATATTTTATTGATTTTTCACAGAGAGGAAGGGAGAGGGATAGAGAGCTAGAAACATCGATGAGAGAAACATTGACCAGCTGCTTCCTGCACACCCCCCACCGGGGTATGTGCCCGCAACCAATGTACATGCCCTTAACCGGAATCGAACCTGGGACCTTCCAGTCAGCAGACCGACGCTCTATCCACTGAGCCAAACCGGTTTCGGCTGATCAGTGATTCTTATCATTGATGTTTCTATCTCTCTCTTCCTCTCCCTTTCTGAAATTTTAAAAATATATATTTTTTAAAGAAAACACATGATCTTCACTTTGGGCTTTGTCATCTTACAATATCCTTTGTGCAGTGTTTTAACTTCCCTCAACTTTCCTTTACCCACCTTTAAAGTGCAATCTATTTTGGGGAAGATGATCAGGAAAGTGATTCCAGTGGGTAGAAGTTTTTTTTGGAGGGGATGGGTCATGAAGATATTTAAAAATTGAGCATGGTGATGGTTGTACCACTCTGAATTTACTTTAAAAAACCAGTTCATTGTACACTTTAGGTGACATGTACAGTATATGGGTTATATCTCAACAAAGCTGTTCTTTTATTTCTTTTTAAATAAAGACCAGCCTTATAATCAGTTGCAGATGTTTTCAGAGGCCCCTCAAGATTTGCTTACCATGTCCCAAATCACGGCTGTGATTCCCAGTTGCCTCCAGTCCTGGTGGATCTGGATGGTGTGGTTTGCAAAGGAGAAGGTGGCAAGAGGCTTATGGAATTTCAGCAACCCCATTCCCCCGGTCTCCTCATAGGGCACCAGGGCCATTCCCACTGTGCCAGCTCTGCTTCCTTTAACCTGTTGGGCAAAAGAATCCTGCGTGCTCTGGCCAGAAAGTGCATTCTTTCTTAGGTGGCCCGGATGCTTTTTTTAAGGTCGTTTTATGGATTCAAAAGAATAAACAGAGATGTGGAAAGCTTTTGTCAAAATCCTTTTACATGGTTCTTCCAGTCTCATGGGAAATGAGATGTGGCTCTGAATTCATCCCAAAGTGTGTCTTTGGGCAAAAGCACCTAGAACGGCACAACTCCTGCAGAATGCCCCACACACTTTGCTGTCAGGACTCAGGGGGGCTTGAGGGTGAGCGAGGCGGCGGTGCCAGCACAGGACCTGGGAGAAGGTAGGGCTTTCTACACTGCCCAGGCCACGTGGACTACAGCAGTACCCGCCCAGGTGGGCAGGGTGTTTGCTGTTTTGTTTTGGTCTGGCCTCTACCCTGTCAGCCACGGACCTGTGCCTGCACTGAGACTGAATGGTTTGATTGCCCTACTTTTTGGTGAATAGTGGATGCACTCCCAGAGACTGGCAGTTAGACTCTGGCGGCTTCTGAGTCCCTTGCGGGGAGAGCCCGGCCCTAGGTCAAGAAAAGACTCAGGCGTCCTCGGCTAGGTGGCCTCCTTGGGCTAGGGGCCGCCACAGTTTGAAGGCTGGCCATGACCCCAATCCTGGCAGGGGTCTCCTCTGGGGTGCTGGCAGGCCTGGGCTAGGGCTGCGGGCGGTTTGGAGGCCGGTCAAGCCCCCGATCCTGGTGGGGGTCTCCTCTGGGGTGCTGGCAGGCCTGGGCTAATGGCCGCCCTGGTTTGGAGACTGGTCACGCCCCGATCCTGGTGGGGATCTCCTCTGGGGCGCTGGTAGGCCTGGGTTAGGGTCACTGGTGGTTTGGAGGCCGGTCACGCCCCCGATCCTGGTGGGGGTCTCCTCTGGGGTGCTGGCAGGCCTGGGCTAATGGCCGCCCTGGTTTGGAGACTGGTCACGCCCCGATCCTGGTGGGGGTCTCCTCTGGGGCGCTGGCAGGCCTGGGTTAGGGTCACTGGCGGTTTGGAGGCCGGTCACGCCCCCGATCCTGGTGGGGGTCTTCTCTGGGGTGCTGGCAGGCCTGGGCTAATGGCCACCCTGGTTTAGAGACTGGTTAAGCCCCCGATCCTGGCGGGGGTCTCCTCTGGGGCGCTGGCAGGCCTGGGCTCTGGCGCCTCAAAGGGAGAGGTTCCTGAACCTGCTTCCCACACACCTAGGCTAGGATACATCTTGTAGGAGGCGGCTTCAATGTCGGGGGTCGGTGACCAGGTCCTCCGGAGCCTCGCTTTCTGGGCTGCAGTCCCAAGTCTCCCAGTGCCCCAGCCTCGGATGCGCCCCCGCAGTTGCCCCCACCACCAGCCACATCAGCGCAGGCCACAGCAGCTGAAGCCAGCCTCTTGGAAGCCAGGCCACCACACCCACCACCTCTAGTAGCTCTCTGCTGCTCCCTCGCTGTGCCCTGTCCTCTGGGGTGGGGGAGTGCTCCCAGCCCAGAGGCCCTCCCTCCCTCCGCAGCCTGGCTTGGGAAGCTGGCCTCGTGCTGGGGCTACGATGCCAGCGTCCCCACTCGGCCACTATGGGTGCGACGCGGACCCCACGGAGGCCAACCTGGAGAATGCGGACCCGAGCTCTGCATCCAGCTGCTGCAGATGCCCTCGGTGGTCAACTACCACCCGCTCCTTCCGCCGGCCCCATTGATCCCTCTCAGCACCAGCCATTTAGGCCAGGGTGGCGATCGCCCCCAGGACCCCTGGGGAGCGCCTGGCTCGGCCCGGCCATGCCCCCCCAGGGTGGCGATTGCCCCTGGGACCCCTGGGAGCGCCTGGCTTGGCCCGGCCACGCCCCCCCAGGGTGGCGATTGCCCCCGGGACCCCCGGGAGTGCCTGGCTCTGCCCGGCCACGCCCCCCCATGGTGGCGATCGCCCCCGGGACCCCTGGGAGCAGCTGGCTTGGCCTGGCCACGCCCCCCCAGGGTGGCAATTGCCCCAGGGACCCCCAGGAGTGGCTGGCTGGGCCCGGCCACGCCCCCCCAGGGTGGCGATTGTTCCTGGAGTGCCTGGCTGGGCCCGGCCACGCCTCCCCAGAGTGGTGATCGCCCCCGGGACCCCCGGGGAGCAGCTGGCTGGGCCTGGCCACGCCCCCCCAGGGAGGCGATCGCCCGAGCACCCTCGGAACTAAGAGGATTGGGCGCCGCCATCTTGGTCTTCTCAACGGCCGTATAGGCCACCCGGAGTCCCGCCCCCAGCCTCTCACAGGCCCAATCATGGGCATAGCGGAGGTGCGGTCAATTTGCATGTTTCTCTATTATAAGGTAGGATGTTTTTAAGTTAACTGCATAATATTCACTCTCATGTATATACCATCAGTTTTTACTATTCTTCTCTATTCAGACATTGAGGTAATTTCTATAGGTACAATGTAGTCCCTATTACAATGGAATATTTTACAGAAGTAGAACAAGCAATCCTAGAATTGTATGAAGCCACAAAAGACCCCAAATAGGCAAAGCAATCTTTTTTTAAAATATAGGGAGAGGGAGGGAGGGAGAGAGAGAGAGAGAGAGAGAGAGAGAGAGAGAGAGAGAAACATACATTGATGTGAGAGAGAAACATCAATCACCCTACCAGGGATCAAAACCACAACCTGGGTATGTGCTCTGAGCTCTGACTGAGAATCAAATTGGCCACCTTTCAGTGCATGGGACAAAGCTCAACCAATTGAGCCACAACATTCAGGGCTAGGAAAAGCAATCTTGAGAAAAAGACAAAAAGTTGGAGGCATCATGCTTCCTGATTTCAAACTATAATACAAAGCTATAGCAATCAAAAGAGTATGACACTAACATTAAAAAAAAATACATAGATCAGTAGAACAGAATAGAGATCACCAAAATAAACCCATCTAAACTAGTATATAATCATTTAATATATGATGAAGAAACCAAAATTACACAATGAGGAGTAGACTTTTCAATAAATGGTGCTAGGAAAAATGGACATCCACATGTGAAAGAATGAAACTGAAGCACTATCTTATACCATATACAAAAATTAACTCAAATAGATTGGTCTTGAACATAAGACCTGATACCTAAACACTCCAGAAGAAATCATATGTGGTAAGCACCTTGGTGATGATGTTTTGGATTTGACACTGAAAGCAAAGGCTAAATAAGTAAAGTGTGACTCTATAAAGTAAAAAGCTTCTACACAGCAAAGGAAACCACCAACAAATTGAAATGGGAACCAGCTATTGTGGGAGGAAATATTTGCAAATTATATATCAGATAAAACACATAAAGAATTCATTCAACTCAAGAGCAAAACAAATATGATTAAAAATTGGGCTGAAAATAGACATATGAAAAAATGTTCAATGTCACTTATCATCAAAGAGATGTAAATTAAACCCACAATAAGATATTACCTCCCACCTGTCAGAATGGGTATCATCAATAAATCAACAAGCAGCAAGTGCTGGGAGAATCTAGAGAAAAGGGAACCCTCGTGCATTGTTGATGGGAATGCAGATTGGTGCAGCCGCTGTAGAAAACAGTATGGAATTTCCTCAAAAAATTAAAAATGGAACTGGCTTATGACCTGTGATTCCACTTCTGGGAATATATCCCAAGAAACACAAAACACTAGATCAAAAGAATATATGCACCCCTATGTTTATTGCAACATTATTTACAGTAGCCAAGATCTGGAAACAGCCCAAGTGCCCATCAGCAGAGTGGATGTAAAAGCTGTGGTACATTAACACATGGAATATTCTTTGGCCGTAAAAAAAGGCAAATCTTACCTTTTATGACACATGGGTGGTCCTGGAGAGTATTATGCTAAGTGAAATAAGCCAGTCAGAAAAAGACAAATACCATACGATCTCACTTGTATGTGGAATCTAATGAACAAAATAAACTGAAGAATAAAATAGAAACAGAGCCCTACGGGGTTTGGCTCAGT
Organism: Eptesicus fuscus; assembly: GCF_027574615.1. NCBI lineage: Eukaryota > Metazoa > Chordata > Mammalia > Chiroptera > Vespertilionidae > Eptesicus > Eptesicus fuscus. Next base: position 85,066,547 of record NC_072479.1, read on the forward strand.
GGATTGAGCATCAACCTGCTGACTGAAGTGTCCCAGGTTTGATTCTGGTCAAGGGCATGTACCTAGGTTGCAGGCTTGATCGCTGGCTCTGGTTAGGGCACATGTGGGAGGCAACCAATTGATGTCTCTCTCACATCGATGTTTCTCTCTGTCTCTCCCTTCCACTCTCTCTAAAAATCAATGGGGAAAAATAACATTGGGTGAGAATTAACAAAACAAAAAAAAAACCCCACACAAATGAAATAGAAACAGAGACATGGGTATATGGAACAGACAGCTATCAGAGGGGAGGGGAGTTGAAGGACTAGATGAAACAAAGTGAAGGGATTAAGCAAAATACATATACATATATATGTATAACACAAAGTCACAGACCACAGTGTGATGACAGCCAAAGGGAAAGAGGGTGGGGGTAGTTGGAAGTGGGAAAGGGGTGGGGGAAACAGGGACTGAAACAGACTGCCTAGGGCTGTGGTCTGCAAACTGCAAACTGCAAACTGCGGCTTGCGAGCCACATGCGGCTCTTGGGCCCATTGAGCGTGGCGCTTCCACAAAATACCACAACCTGGGCGAGTCTGTTTTGAAGAAGTGGCGTTAGAAGAAGTTTAAGTTTAAAACATTTGGCTCTCAAAAGAAATTTCAATCGCTGTACTGTTGATATTTGGCTCTGTTGACTAATGAGTTTGCCGACCACTGGCCTAGGGCAATGGGCTCATGAAGCAGTGTGCAGAGGATGCTTTGTTGAGCTGTACACTTGAAACCTGTATGCTATTGTGAACCAATGTCACCCCAACAGATTCAATAAAAATAAGAATGGAATAGAAAATATATCCCATAAACCATTTAAAAGATTGGGCAGAGGATCTAAATAGACATTTTCCCAAAGGAAACATGCAGATTGCCAAGAGGTACCTGAAAAGGTATTCAGTCATCATGGAAATGCCAATCAAAACCACAATGAGATTTACCTTATACTGGTTTGAATGGCTACTATAAAAAATAACAAATATTGGCGAGACTGTAGAGAAAAGGCAACCCTTGAGCACTGTTAGTGGGAATATAAATTGGTGCAGCTACTGTGTAAAACAGTAAGGTGGTTCCTCAAAAGATTGCAAATAGAACTACTATATGATCCAGCAATTCCAATTCTGCATATTTATCTTAAGAAAACAAAGACACAAGGTCAAAAAGTACTTGCACTTCCATTTTCATTATAGCATTTATTTACAATAGCTAAGATATGGAAACAAGTGTTCATCAACAGATAAATGAATAAGGAAAGTGATATATATATATTATTCAGTCATAACAAAGAAGACATTCTTGCCATTTGTGATAACATGAATGGACCTTAAGGGCACCATGCTATCAGGCAGAGAAACACAAATACCATACACTCTCACTTCTATGTGTTGCATAAAAATAAAAATAAAAATCATGAGCTTGCAAAGTGGGGGATGAAGGAAGTAGGTAAAATGGATGAAGGGGATGAACATGTACAAACTCCAGTTATAAGCCATGAGGATGTAATGTGCAGCATGGTGACTTCAGTTATTACTCTATTGCATATTTGAAAGGTGCTGAGGGAGTAAATCTTAAAAGTTCTCATCACATAGCCAAAATTTTTTGTAACTACAGTGTTGGATGGTAACTAGAGTTTTGGTGTCATTTTGCAATATATACAAATATCAAATCACTATTTTGTATACATGAAACTAATTATATGTCCATTTTCTGTACTAATAAAAGCCTATGTGGTCTTCACGCCCTCATGCCATAACGCCCTCACGTCGAAATGAGTGATTACCAGTAGGCTGTGTGCGCAGTGGGTGCGCGCAGGTGGGCAGGGCTGTGTATGCACGTGGGTGGGCGGGGGCTTGACGCTGTGTGCATGGTGCAGAGGCAGGTCCTGCCACTCTACATGGCAAGGCCGGGGTCCCGTGGCTCTGCGCGGCATGGCAGTGGGATGCCCAGCTCCAGCCTACCTCTTTGGGGCAATCCATAGAGGAGCCCCAGAAGGGTGGGTGGGGCCTACCTCTTTGGGTAGATAGATCCCGGGGATCCCACACTGTGAGAAGGCACAGGTTGGGGGACTTCTCCCTCTGAATGCACGAATTTCGTGCACTGGGCCTCTAATATCTCAATAAAAAAGCAAAAATAACAACAACAAAATTGTACTGCATATTAATTTCAGCCATCAACTCCATCACAGAACAAGTAGCAAGCAGGAATGTCAGACCATAGTCATCCTCAACCAACTGTACTTGAGACCTTAGTATGTTTTCAATCTCATACATCTTGAGAAAAAGCATACTCCAGCTGTGGTATTTTGTTTTGTTTTCAAATCTATTTTTACTAATTTCAGAGAGGAAAGTAGAGGGAGAGAGAGTTAGAAATATCAATGATGAGAGCAAATTAGTGATTGGCTGCCTCCTGCACACCTCCTACTGGGAATCGGGCCTGCAACCTGGACATCTGCCCTTGACCAGAATTGAACAAGGGCAATGCTCTATCCATGAGTCAAACCAGCTAGGGCCACACTCCAGATTTTACATGTGGTACTTAAGGCTTATAAAACATGAAAGCAGTATATGGAGATTAAAAGCTTAAATAATTCATTTTTAGTTAATTTATCTGCACTAAGCATAAAATTGTTCAGATGTTTACTTATTTACACCAGTGAAAATCTAAAGAATTAGATATCCAAAAGGATGATTGCATAAAAAGATCAAGTATGCATCATTGTACTATTTATATAAGTTAAAATAGGGAAACAAACAACATAAAATTGACAGTATTGCCCCTAATGCATGTCATACATGGCTAATAAATAATGAAAATAAAATTGTAGTGATAAATTAGAAACATACTAATGGTAAAATGTTGAGTGAAAAATATATTTTATACTCATCTGGGGTGGCTCAATGGTTTAGCATCAACCTATGAACCAGGAGATCATGGGTTTGATTTCCAGTCAGAGCACATGCCCAGGTTACAGGCTTGATTCAATTGTGGAGCATTCAGGAAGCAGCTGATCAATGATTCTCTCTCATTATTGATGTTTCTATCTTTCCCTTCCTCTGTGAAATCAATAAAATATTTTTAAATATATTTTTATGTATTTGATAAAGGCAGATGTCATTTTTATTTATTTTCAATTACAAATGACATTCAGTATTATTTTGTGTTAGTTTCAGCTGTACAGCATAGTTATTAGAAAGTCACATACTTTAGACAGTCACTGGACCCACTGATATTTGAAGTACCTGACACCATACATAGTTATTACAAATTGGAGGCCCAGTGCACGAATCCATGCACCCATGAGATCCCTCACACCAGTGCACGATTGGGGCTGGGGAGGGACCATAATAGGGCTTCAGGACCCGATTGGCTGGACCCCAGCAGCAAGCTAACCTACTGGTCAGAGTGTCTACCACCTGGTGGTCAGTGTGCATCATAGTGACTGGCTGAAAGAATGGTAGGACACTTAACATATTAGGCTTTTATTATATAGGATTATTGACTATATTCCCTATGATGCACTTCCCTGTGACTATTTTTAACTACCAATTTGTACTTCTCAATCCCTTCTCCTTTGACATCCAGTCCCCCAGCCTCCTTCCCCTCTATCTACCATCAGTATGTTTTTTGTATCTATGAGTCTATTTCTATTTTGTTTGTTCATTTATTTTGTTCTTTAAGTCCACAAGTAAGTGAAATCATATGGTATTTGTCTTTCTCTGTGGTTAAAATTAAATAACCACAAATTCATAGAAGGTATGAATCAATGATTAATTTTCTTTATTTCTTAAATATTTAGTATTATGAATGTTTATCTTGACAAGATTAGATATGGTAAATTAAATAACCTTGTGCAAAATGTTTTTGCTCACTTGAAATGCATTTATTCAACCTAGAGCTAAGGTCATGTTGGACAGTCTATCATATATTGGCCATAATCCACAGTCAAAGATTGGAGAGGTTATAGTTTCATTTGTGTGTAAATTTTTGCATTTCTCATGTTCAATTTCAGACATATATCAGACATTGTTTTTAAGTATCAAGTAAAACAATAGAATAAAAGTGAGAAAGCTACAGACCTCGATGTTCAGAACACATGATCCCTTTGGTTTCAGAGTAGTTAGGTGCCCTCCTCTGCAGCTGGGATGAAGAATGAACTCGCACCTCAGAGTAAGTCATGGCTTCTCCCATTCTGAAAAACATAAACATATAGAAGGTAACATGAAAGCTTTCTTATGACCTCCTTGGCCATAGAAATGCCATATCTAAAATACATGGTTCATACAGATGTTATCTAGATTATAGTTAAACCTACTAAATAATTTGGAGTTTCTTTCAATTTAGAGAATATTTTTAAGAAGAGATGATCACTAAAGTTTAAAAAAGATTTTGAACAAATAAGGGCATGGCATTTTTTTTATTATATTCAACTTAAATACTTTTCTTAAATTACAAATTACCAACTTACAAATTGATGACATATGTTGAATTAATTCTTGTCATTAAATAATAAATAAAACACTTTTTAAAGCCAGACAATAGAAAACCTCCCAATTTCACTTATAGACCTTCATACTTCTTGTTAAACTCTTATCTCTTTTTAGTATAAATTTGTTTGCTTGTATTCCTCCATTATCATCAGGTAATTATTCAAAATATGACTTAAATTCTACCTCTGTCAAGAAAACTTTTCCGATCTTTCAGTAAGAATTTATCATGTCTTCCCACGAACTCTCATTTATAACACTTTCCTTTAAACCCATTATCATATTTTGTTTTATTTTATGCTGCTATTTCCTTACTAGGACACACTATGATTGCAGAAGTCATGTCTTAAAAATTTTGTTATTAATACCATTTTTGTTAGGTTCATTTATGCTCTTTATAATTACAACAACTTGACTTTGATGCCAAACTGAATATTTTATACATCAAATACATTTTACCTCAAAAGGAATCTTAACATTTTTAAAATTTGGGTTTTTTTTATTGTCTTTAAATATCTTTCCATATAGAATTAAGAATTTGCTTCCAAGATTTCTAATGATCTTATTTCCAATAGTTATCATAATCAAGAAAATATATTCAAGTCTGTTCTCATCTGCCTACCTACCATTTATTTCTTTATCAATCAGTCTATAGATCTTTCATCTATCTGAATATGTATCTTCTTATTGATAAATATCACTTTCCATGTCCTATTAAAATTATTTTGATCAAATTTTATATAATAATTTTTAGAATAATGTACGGTAAGTAAAATACATTAATATCAAGTACCTGCTTTTTAGAGGAAGACGCGAGGATCTTTGCAGAATACGTATTTTCCTGGGAAGAAGGAGATTATAATTCTTGGGAAAGAAGTCTGAAAATAAGAATACTTGATGATCCTTGGTATAAAATCCAACCCAGAATATAAAGAGAAGACAATAAATACATAGTATAATGTGTTCTTTATCCTACATACAAAAAAGTAAGTGAGAACAGAGTCTAAAAATAAGTGTTCTCAATGCAACCACACAGGAAGCCCTTATATCTAAAAACATCACTAGATCTGGGGCCTTTTATCCATCTGAACTTTAATAGCATTAAAATACCTGGTATATTTTCAGTAATGACCAACATGGTTCTCTCAATTCTTGGATTTTAAGATTTAAAAAATAAAGATTATTTTTTTTTATTAGGAAAATAATTCACTTCCACCAACACCCCCTTTTAAGTTCTCTGCACTGTATCTTATCAACTGTTTGGCTAGATAGTACATCAAATTTTTTTTAATAAATGTGCATAATTCATCACAGTCTTTTATATTTCCTTTGGTTTATAGCATCATTTGTTATTTATATTTTCAATGGAATTAAAAGTATCTATCTTAACTATAACCTGAGCTTGTAAAAGTGAATAGGAGTTAACTAGAGGGGGAAGTAAGTGGAAAAAGCTTGGTAAGCAGAGGAAATAGCATTTGCACATTTCCTAAGCCTAGAAAGAACATATGGAGAAAGTTTTGACATACAGATAAAGTTGTGAAACCATCACACAGTCACATGTGAAATAAATTTATCTGTCACCCATACACAGGATGGGGCAAAAATTGACTCAGTTATGAGTATGCAAAACACAGAGCTTATTCTTTTTAAAAAATATATCTTAAAATACTTTTTTTGAGTTTTTATTATCCCTACTGTATTGGTGGAGTTATTTTTATATTTATTCCTAAATATTTTATTGTATTTATTATTACATAAATAAGGTTTTCATCCATTGTCTTCTAATTGGTTTTATTTCTGTAGACTAATGCTATCTATTTTAGTATATTAATTTCACAACCTGCTAATTTGCTAAATTACTTACAATTTGAGCTGGGTTTATCATTGATTCTCTCATATTATTTTCATAGAATATCATGTCTTATGAAAATAGAGTTTTTATTCCATTTTAATATTTTTATTTGTTTGTTTTTTTCTAGCCTAGTTGGCTAACATGACCAGAACAATGTTGATGAGGAGTGAAGATAATTGGCATCAATGTAATCTTCTGACTCTAATGCAATATTTCTCAAGGATTTTTCTGCAAAGTACAACACTGGCTTTAGAATGCACAGACACACATACATCCACATACAGCATATATATGTACTATATTCAGTTAAAGTATCCATATGTTTTTGCTTTTTTTGAGCTTCATATTAATATTAATTGTATATAAATATATAAATAAATAAATATCAATATATGTATTGAATAATGTTTGTAGATGCTTCAGGTGCATTTGAAAAGAAGGTATATTTCCTATTATCAGTATACTAGAGCCTGGTGCATGAAATTCATGCACAGGGGAGGGGAAGTCCCTCAGCCTGTCCTGCAAACAATGCCAGCGTCCCACGCCCCAGCCAACCTCTGGCCAGAGGCCCACCCTCCCTCGCTCCATAGGCTGAGGAGTTTGGGATGCTGGGGCTCATGGCCGGGGTGACGCTTCCCCAGTGTCCCACACGCCCTGACCAGCCTCTGGCCAGAGGCCTGCCTGCCCATCCTCACTCCCTCTGTGTACCGGGGCGCACGGAATGCTGGGGCTCATTGCCGGGGCAACATTGCCAGCATCCAGCGCCCTGGCCACTATCTTTGTGACGGAGTGATGGTTAATTTTCACATTACCCTTTTATTAGATAAAATACTGGTCAATATACTGCTCAGTATCTATCATACTGAAAATATTACTAAGATTATTTATAACGTAACTTAGTTTTGTCCAAATTTTCTGTCTTGTATTGAGAGTGGCCTATTAAAATCACCATTTTTTTCTAGTTTATAATATTTTTATTATCCCAAATAAAACCCAATAACCAGTACTCTTCATTCTCCCTTCCTTCCTTGCAACTAGTAATCTGTTTTCTGTAACTGTGGATTTACCTATTCAGAATATCTTATAGAAACAGAATCATACTATAGAGCATAGGGCAAAAGTAGGTCCACAATTGTGAGTATGTGAAACAGAGTTTTTTCTTGTATTATTATTTCTTTATTATTTTATTTATTTTCCATATGAACAACTACAAACCTACTTTTACCCCACTTTGTATTTAACCTTTTGGTATCTTTCACCGAAACATAATGTTTCTGAGGTTCATTCATATACTAGCATCTATCAGTACTTCATTCCTTTTTATGACTGAACTAGAGGCCCAGTGCACAAAATTCGTTGCACAGGGAGTGGAGTTTTCCTCATCCCAGCCTGCACCCTCTCCAATCCGGGACCCCTCAGGGGATGTCCAACTGCCGGTTTAGGCCTTATCCCGAGGATCGGGCCTAAACCAGCAAGCAGTCAGACATCCCTCTCACAATCCGGGACTGCAAGCTCCTAACTGCTCACCTGTGTGCTGGCCTGGTTGCCCCTAACTGCCCCCTCTGCTGGCCTGGTCACACCTTACTATCCCCCTCTGACCTGGTTGCCCCCAACTGCCTTTTTCTGCTGACCTGGTCGCCCCTAACTGCCTCCCGCCCCTGAGGGCCTGGTCACCCCTAACTGCACCCCCTGCTGGCCTAGTCACCCCCAACTTCCCCTCCTGCCAGCCTGGTCGCCCCCAACTGCCCTCCCTGCTGGCCTGGTTGCTCCCAACTGCCCTCCCGCTTGCCTGGTCACCCCTCACTGCCCTCATCTGCTGGCATGATCACCCCTAACTGCTCCCCCTGCTGGCCTGGACGTCCACAACTGCCCCCTCTGCTGGCCTGGTGCCTCTCACTGCCTCCCTCTGGCCTGGTTACCCATAAATGCCCCCCTCTGCTGTCCTGGTAGTCCCTCACTGCTCCCTCCCCGTGCTGGCCTGTTTATCGCCAACTCCTCCTCCTGTAGCCTGGTCACCTCTCACTGCCCCCCCTGCTGGCCTGGTTGCCCCATGCAGACTGCTGTTTGGTCATTTGGTCACCACTCACTGCCCCCCATGCCTGCCTGGTCACCCCATGCAGCCTGCTGTTCAGTCATTTGGTCGTCCCTCACTAACCTCCCTGCCAGTTTTGTCACCCCACGCAACCTGTTCGGTCATTACTGTGAGGGCATCCTGACCAATTTGCATATTACCCTCTTATTATTATAGATAATATTCCATTGTGTGGATATGCCACACTTTAGCCATCCATTGATAGACATTCAGTATGTTTCCACCTTTTGTCAACTGTGAATAGTGCTCCTTTTCAGCGTATAAGTGAACAACATCCTATATAATAAAAAGCTAATATGCAAATATATGAACAACCAGTCTCTATGATGCAAACTGACCACCAGGGGGCAGACGCTTAATGCAGGAGCTGCCCCCCCCCCCCCCCCCCCCGTGGTCAGTGTGCTCCCATAGGGGGAGTGTTGCTCAGCCAGAAGCGGGCTCAAAGCTGGCAAGAGCAGCAGTGGTGGCAGGAGCCTCTCCTGCCTCCGTGGATGCCCTAAGGATGTCTGAGGGCTCCCAGACTGTGAGAGGGCACAGGCCGGACTAAGGGACAGCCCCCCCCCCCGCAAGTGCATGAATTTCATGCACAAGCCTCTAGTTTGTGTATAAGTATTTGAGTACCTGTCTTCAGTTCTTTTGGATATTTATTAATGTGTTACTACTATCTGCTTCTTCATGCATCTCCTTTCATTTTTTTATTGTACAAATAGCCACTGTTATTTACTGGATAGATTCTTAACATTTCAATCTTCATGGTAGTAATCAATTTTAACATTATCAAGTGTCTTTCCTCACTCTGTTTAATTCTCTGTAGGTACACTTGTTTGCCTAGTATCGGATTGAAACCTATACTTATTTTTTCTATTTGTCTTAGAAATCGTTGTTCATCACTTTACTTTTAGCATTCTATTACTTTCCTGAGTTTGATCATATTCTATATATTCATGTCATATAATATCCCAGAGTATTGACAACAGCTAATTAATTATAAAAGGAATTATAAATTCAATTATAAAAATTAAAAATTATATAGTTGTTTAGTTGGATCATTGAATAAAAATAATGACTCATTATTTCTACTTTGATTTCTCTCTAAAAGGTCTTTTGTACTATATCTGGAATCTATCTTGATTTTTATTCTTATAATATAAATCCTTGAGAAATTATAAGTAGGTTTTATAATGATTGTTTCAATGTATAGGAAATTGGAAAGTTATTAGTTCAAATATAACTATCCAGTTACTATCTTATTAAAGACTTGATTCAAAGTATTCAGTTTACCTAAATAGTGTATTTTCTTAGGTAAAAAAAAAAAAGAAAACTAGAACTAAATACCTATTCATCTCCATATTGCAACTAAAATAGACTGGAATTTTGAGAAGCACAGAATTTTTTATTTTCTGCTCAAGTTTTTATTCATTAGAAATGAAGTAACAACTGAATTGGTATCCAATCCACTTTTCTTGGCAAGAACAGCAGCCAGAACCTATGAGAAAAAAATAAAGCATGATGGATAGCATTGAAAATTCAATATTATCACTGCTATGTACTCATTCAAAAATAATTGGCTATTTATTCATTTTTCTATAGCCCAAGTGCCCAGCAGTAGATGAGTGGATAAAAAAGCTGTGGTGCTGCTACACAATGGAATACAACTCAGCCATAAAAGAAAGGAAAGAAAATCTTACCTTTTGTGATAGCCTGGATGGACCTGGAGAGTATTAAGCTATGTGCAATAAGCCAATCAGAGAAAGACAAATTCCATATGATCTCACTCATATTTGGAATCTAATGAATAAAATAAACTAATAAAATAAAAACAGACTTATATTAGGTCAGAGGGGTGTGGTATGGAAGTTGGGTGCAAAAGTTGAAAGGGGAAGGCAAAAACCAACTCACTGACAGACATAGTACAATGATTATCAGAGGGAAATGGGGGGCAGGCAGGAGAGGGTAAAAGGGGAATTAATGGTGATGGAAAAGACATGACTTAGAATGGTGAAATACAATACAATATACAAATGATGTGTTATAACTGCCTCCCCTGCCAGCCGGGTCACCCACAACTACCCTTTCCTGCAGTTGTGGTGGCCATCTTTGACCACATGGGGGTGGCCAACTTGTGTGAAGATGTGAGGGTTAATTTGCATATTACCTCTTTATTAAATAGGATTATTATATAGTATTGATTAAAATCCAACATGTTATTTTTTTCTGAAAATGAAGGATCAAATTAAAGTACACTACTTGCATTTAAAAAATAATATAAACTTTCATGATGATCATTTAAATAAAAATTCTTTATTTTGGGACAGAAATTTCTGAGTTCCATATCAGCTCCATCATGGGTTGGAATTTTTCATAATAGCAGTGATCATCTATAGATACTGATAAATGGTTCAACTTTCAAACTAAAGTAAGTTGTTTTTTAAATACTGCATAAAAATATAAAAAGGAAACATTTAAAAAAGTATTATTAATACATTGTTTTAGTTGAATTATAAACACGACAAATGAATTTCAAAGTTAATGAAATGTTGATATAAATTCTAAAGAATGACTACCCAGTTTTCCTAATGACCAACTTTCACTAGTATTATGTAAAGAGTATCATTGCCCATTTTCAAAATGTTTTCCTATTACAGTTACATGAAAAACGCTACTTATTGTTTCATGGATTGTCTCTATACACTATAACAACAAAGTTATGCATTTTTCTTTGTTACAGAATAGCAGACTTATCACTTGATAAAGGTGACTGTGCTCTGCTAACCTTCTATGGCCTCACATCATGAAATTGTAGATCTCCAAAAATACATAGTTGCAAGTATAAGCTTTAGAGTTAAAACACCTGAGTTTGGATTCTTTCAGGTAACTTTATTTTTCATGAAATGCAAATAGTATTATTTGCATAACGCTTTTTTTGCATAACTCTTCAAATGAATTGCATTATTTGTTCTAATAAATGAAAAATTCCTTAACAATTATTAGAGGGTAATATACACATTCAAATGTACAGGTATCATTACTTTTAGTTTCTGACTTTTTTTTGTTCAACATTATATTTGTGGCATTCAACCTTTCTAAAAGATCACATTGTGAGGCAAACCCACAGAAGCACAAATTGGTTGCCAAGAGTTGAAGAAAAGTGGGAATAAGAAATGACTGCAAGTTGGCACACTGTTTGGGGGGCTGAACATTTTCTAAATTTTGGTCATGGTGACAGTTGCAAACTCTGGGAATATGCAAAAAATCACTGATATATACTCTCTGAATGGGTGGATTTTATGCTTTGTAAATTATACCTTAATAAAACAGTTAAAAAACACTTGGGATTATATTTGGGACTGCATTTAAACTTTAATTTATTAAGATTAGTCATTTTATAATATTGACTCTTCTGACTAATATCATGGTTTATCCTTCTATGTATTAAGTTTCATTTAATTTCTCTACTATATTTTTAATTTTTCAATATTGAAGTCTTAGAGAAATATGGGTATTTTATAGTCACAATTTTGTAAATGACATTTTTAATTTTTAAAATGTTTAGTAATTTTTGTGGCTTCAAACAGAAAAACTTGAGCTTAGGGACAGCATGGATGGACCTGGAAAATATTATGCTAAGTGAAATAAACCAATCTGAGAAATACAAATATCACATGATCTTACTTATTTATGGAATATAATGAACAAAATGAATTGACCAACAAAATAAGACCCGAGGCATGGAGGCATGGAACAGACTGACATACCTCGATGTGGGGTTGGGGAGGGAAGAGAAGAGATAAACCAAAGAACTTACATACTTATATGCATAGCTCATGGACATGAACAATAGGGTACTGAAAGCCTGAGGAGGGGGTAGGTAACAAGGAGGAGGAAGATAAGGGGTGGGGGATGGGAGATACCTGTAATTTTATCAATGATAAAAATATTTTTTAAAAGAGAAATACAGTTGAGGTTTATATGTTGATGTTGTATCCATTGACTTCACTGATTTTTTTCAATTTTATTAAATTTAGTGGGGTAACATTCATTAGCAAAATTACATAGGTTTCAAGTGTACTGTTCTATGATACCTCATCTGTATATTGCATTGTGTACCCACCATCTGAAATCAAATCTCCTTTCATCACCATACACCTGGCCCTCGCTACTCTTCACTATCCCCCACCCTCCTTTTGTTTTGGTAACCACCATTCTGTTGACTGTGCCTATGAGCTTTTGTTTTTTTGTTTGTCTTGTTTGTATATTTGTTGCTTTCAGTTTTATATGCCACATATGGGTGAAATCATATGGTTCTTGAATTTTTCTGTTTGATTTATTTCACTTAACATGATACTTTCCAGATCCATGCATGTTGTAATAAAATATATAGATGGTGTATTATAGAATTGTACACTTCAAATCTATATACTTTCATCAGCCAATGCCACCCCTATAAATTCAATAAAAATATTTAAAAATTAGATGTAAAAAATAAAGGTTCTGCTCAGCAAAGGTAATCATTTACAAAATGCAAAGGAAACCTACCAAATTAGAGAAAATATTTGCTGGTCATATATGATAAGGAGTTAATATCCAAAACATACAAGGAACTCATACAACTCAATAGCATAAAAAAACAACAATTCTATTAAAAATGGGGAAATGACTCAAATAGATATTTTACCAAAGATACACAAATGGAAAAATGTTCATGCAAAAGGCTCAACATCACTAATCATCAGGGAAATACAAGTCAAAACCATAATAAGATGTCACATCACAATAATACAAGAGATAACAAATGCTTGTGAGGATGTGGGGAAAGGGGGAACCCTTGAGCACTGTTAGTGGGAATGTAAACTAGTACAGCCATTATGGAAACCAGTATGGAGATTCCTCAAAAACATAAAAATAGAGCTATCACTTCATATAGCTATCCCACTTCTGAGTATATATACAAATTAAATGAAGATACTTTCATGTTCATTACAGTATTATTCACAATAGCTAACGTATAAAGACAGCATAAGGGTCTATCAACAAATGAATGGAGAAAGAAGATGTGGTATATTTAAATGTATGCCATGGATTATTATTCAGCTATGAGGAGAAAGAACTCTTGTCATTTTTTATCTTATTCTTTAAGTGCAGCTTATAATAGCCCTGTGAGCAAAGCCTTACTCATTACCTGTTGTATTCTCAGAAGTATAAAAATGATGTGGTAAAAATATAGGGTTTTAAACCTGTAATTTAATGACACAAGAGTACAGAAAAGGCAACACAAATAATTTTCCCTAAGTGATAATATACTTATTCAAGGAATTGAATAGAATTTCTATGAGAAAACAATGCCTATAGATATATTGAATAATAAATATGTGGCAATAGAGATGGCATCACAGATCCTGAGAAAAGAATGGTCATCCAATAAAGGTGATGGAAAAAGTCATTACTCTGTGGAAAAATATTGACTATCAAAGATTTAATAATGAAAAAAGTCCTCACATTTTTAATAGAAAATATACTAAAATGTCTCAAAATCTTTAGTTAAGGATACATTTTTCAAATTTCACAATAACCAAATTATAAATGAAAATAAAGCAAGAAAATAAGTAATAAAACAAAACCACCAGGATGCTAAGAAAAATCTGAAGTCATCTTATTTTTACAACATGAATGTCATTTAGTTCAGAGGAATTTTGAAAAGATTTATATTTATACTAGAGGCCTGATGCACGAAGATTCATGCAAGAATGGGCCTTCCTTCCCCTGGCTGCCACTGCCTTTGCTCTGGCTGGAGCTGCCTTTTTGCTCTGCCTGGAGCCACCTTTCTGCCTTCCCATGCTGCCCAGAAGCCTAGAGTGGCTGGGGTGGTGCGGAACGCCTGTGTTGTCACCATGATGACAACACAAGTGCCCTGCCCTGTCTCCGGTTGCTCAGTGCCTGTGTGTGCAAATTGCCCCACCATAATTGTTGGGTTAATCTGCATACTCACTCCTAATTGGCTGGTGGGCTTCGCGAAGGTACATTCAATTAGCATGTAGCTCTTTTATTACTATAGATGACTTATTTATAAATTCTAAGATAATACTATAGGGGAAAATTTTTTCTTCTGTTCCATTATATGATATAGATTGATATTAAACAAACAAAAATGAAGTCGTCTACCATGGGCTAAGCTAATGTAATGAAAACATTTCTTTGTCAAAGAAATTACATCTTAATAGAATTGCTTATTTTTAGAATTATGGAAAGTTTCAACTAAGAAGGGGTCAAGAAATTTCTCCACTCCTAGCTCAGGAAATTATGTCCAATAATATTAGTTGCCAAGATGTTGACCTGTTCTACTTCCTGTTCCATCAAAATATACATTCAAGATTTATGGGATCTCTGTCATGTGTTCATCCCGTTGCAATGTTCTAGTTGACACTGTACATGCCCCACCCAGTACCTTATACCTTGCTGAATGTTCTGAATAAATATATTAGGTTGTGAATAAATAGATTCTAAATACATATTTGTTAAAGTATGTTTGCAGATTATTTGCTGTTATATTGCTCAACTTGTCACTTCTGATTCAGTATGCCCATGCATATCCAGACTCAGCTCTATTTCTTCCAGTTCATTTTATTTACTTTATTGCTCATATGAATTTTAGAATTTGTCTTTTTGGCATGTTCTTATTAAATTAAATACATTTAAAGAAAAGTCAAACTACAACAGTTTAAGTTCTCAAAACCATACATCTTATGCTTTTATTTCTTGCCAACTATCCAGAAAACACTCCTGACCAGGAAGTTTTAGTGTCACAACTTAACATGACCATCCTGCCTGGAGGACTGTTTCTCATGACAAAGTTGCACTGTGGTCTTGTTACCTCCTCCCTTGATGGTAGCAACACAGGAAGGACTTAATACATTGTAGCCATGTAAGTTAGATTGTATCATGTTTGCAAGAATGCCAGTTGATTAGACCTCGGTGGTATTCTTACTTAAGAAAAGTAATTTCTAAATAGTTTATTGAGGTGGGGGGGTATTTCAAATGATTGGAACCAGGCCTTTGGAAAATATTATAATTTTCTTTCCCTTGTAGTTTCAAGAGGTCAGATAAATATGAACATATGAGACCCATACATGTATTTTGGTAGTCAAATTATGGTTTCTACATACATTTGTTTTTGTTGGCTTTATTGAATTTATGAGAAAGTATGTTTTCTGAAATCTATGTCATGTACTTTTGTAATTTCATGTATCACTATAGCATCCCTAATGTTTAGCAAATCTTCAATAGATGTTTCATCATGACAGAGTGAGTATATGCTCACCATTGAGAAGGAAATTAGAATTTCTTTGTACATAGTATTTCTTTATATGAGTAAGATTCATTTTTAATTCAATATATTTCTTCCAGAATCCATAAAACTGGATGTCAACTAGACTTATTGTGGTGATCATTTCTCAATATATACAATTACAGACACACACACACACACACACACACACACACACACACACACACACACATACACACAAACACAGACACCCTTGATCAGTGAAGAAACTACCAGTTTCTTGTGAAAAATGTAGACATGTCCTGCCTAGGGCATGGGTGGGAGTGAGCTAGAAGGGGTCAATGAGGGGAAAAAGTGATATAATAATACTTTCAACAATAAAGATTTAAATATAAATCACTTGGGCTTCAGGATTTTCTAAAAGACTGTAGCCCTAACCAGTTTGGCTCAGTGGATAGAGCATCAGCCTCGGACTCAAGGGTCTCAGGTTCGATTCTGGTCAAGGGCATGTGCCTTGGTTGTGGGCACATCCCCAGTGGGGGGTGTGCAGGAGGCAGCTGATCGATGTTTCTGACTCTCTATCCCTCTCCCTTCCTCTCTGTAAAAAAACAATAAAATATATATATAAAAAAAAAAAAGTGAGAAAAAAGTTAATTCATACAAGTATGAGAAGTCTCAAAGAAATAAAATAAGGTCATGACTATAATATAAGATGTTTAATCTTTTGTTGTCTTTTTATTTATAACAAGAAAAATTAAGTTATAAAATTTTAAATAATATTGGTGATTAAATTTATATATTTAAAAATCTGAATAATACTTTATGCGAAAGAAAGAGTGAGCAAAAGGCTTTTAAATCTGTATTTGGTACTACATAATTTGATAGAGCCTCTTTGGACTCAAATTTTCAATCTTTACAAAAATTTAAAAAAGAAATGCTCTTTGACTCAGTAATAATTCTTATGGAATTTTTCCTAGAGAGGTATTGAAACAGATGCACAGGTGTGTATGAAATGTTATGTATATAATTATTTCTTAGTGAAAACTAAGAAACAATTTAAATATGCATTGGAAAAAATTCAAAGTCAATCAATAATAAGATATTTGTCCAGCCTCTATAATAAAGAGGTAATATGCAAATTGACCATCACATCCTTGCACAAGATGGCTGCCCCCATGTGGTCACAAGATGGCCTCCGGTATGTGATCATAAGATGGCCACACCCATGTCATCACAAGATGGCCACCACAAGATGGCTGGCAGGGAAGGGCAGTTGTGGGTGATCAGGCCAGCAGGGGAGGGCTGTTGGGGGCAAACAGGCCAGCAGGGGAGAGCAGTTGGGAGGGAACCAGGTCTGCGGGGGAGGGCAGTTAGGGGCGACCAGGCTGACAGGAGAGGGCAGTTGGGGGCAACCAGGCCTACAGAGTAGGGCAGTTGCGGGTGAAGAGGCCAGTAGGGGAGGGGGTTTGGGGGGTGACCAGACCAGCAGGGAAGGGCTGTTGGAGTGATAGGGCTGGCAGGGGAGGGCAGTTGGGGGTGATCGGGCCAGCAGGGGAGCAGTTAGGCATCAATCAGGCTGGCAGGGGAGAGGTTAGGGGGTGATCAGGCTGGCAGGCAGATGCGGTCTGGGGCAATCTGGCAGGCAGGCAGGTGAGTGGTTGGGAGCCAGCAGTCCCGGATTATGAAAGGGAGGTCTTGTGGGATCGGGCCTAAAACGGCAGTCAGACATCGCCCAAGGGGTCCCAGATTAGAGAGGGTACAGGCTGGGCTGAGGGACACCCCCATCCAGTGCACAAATTTTGTGCACCAGGCCTCTAGTGTACCAATAAAACACAAAGCAAGCAGTTATTTATGAAAATTTGACAACTTCATAAGACATGATTAGAATAATCACTAGGACATTTTCTTAAGTAAAAATAATCATAAAATATTTTGTATAGTTTCTTGAATATATGTTTTTAAAAGAGGGTTTAGGGACCTGTCCATTTTTCTCACAATTGGGGAAAATGCGTTCTGTCTTCTGGCAGAATTTCAACTTAAACAGCACACATATAATACCTGCAAATTTTGTGCTTTCTTTTTTTAATATAGAGGGATTTGGGATTGGTGTCTCAGAAATTTTAAAAAATGGAAATTTAACTATGAGTTCTTCTGGGGAACTTTTAAAGAGAAATAGGAGAAAATAGTAGATTTTATACTCTTATTTTTAATAATTTACAAAGTACTCTTTTATCTGTCCTGAGAAAATATATGAGGAAAAAACACTAATATCACTCCCACATAGAAAACACTCTAACGTCTATATTAAACATAAAAATACCAGAACCCTTTATGCTTTTTCTCTTTTTTCTTATCAGCATCTGCATTTTTCCTTACCCGGTGCATTGCTGTAGCTCTGGGAATCCGTTTCATTGTAATGGTAATGATATGGAGTGCTGTCATCATAAATTGTAAGTGATTACAGAGACATAGATAGCATTGCTGATCAAACGATTGTAATACATTACTTTGATTAATATTTAGCAGGACAGAAACATAAACTAGCAACATTTAATGTGCCTTTATATTTTAGCTATTAATCTAGAAACTTGTCAATTATTTTTATTTTTGTATGAACTATGTCACAATACATAACTTGCTAATAATTATGATTATTTTAATAGCATTATTCAACCAAGCAGTGCCAATTTCCTTGAATGGTAAGAGAAAGTTTTCTAATATTTTGAATCACAAATTGCATGTATCTATGTATACTGGGGATTAGGCATGTATGCAATGCTGCTAACAGGAAAGTTTATAGGACAGATCATGTATTATTGAAATCTACACTTGAAACCTACATAATCTTATTAACCAATCTCATCCCGATACCTGTAATAAAAAGAAAGTGTAAAAGAAAATGAATTATTGTCCACAATTCACTATAGCATTTTGAATTTTATTTTATTTTTACAATGAAGGAGTAATTGTAAAAAGTGGAAAAGATAGTTTTGGCATATCTATCTATAAATATGTAGAGGTATGTCATTGAGTAAGACCACAATGGCCTAATATTTGGAATTTTAGAGTTAGAATAAAAAAGGTATTTACCCTGCCTCGAAAAAAAAATCTGATATAAAGTTCAGACATGTGCAGAATTAATAACATATTCTCCCTTTCTAGAAAGTTACTGTGGCCCATGTCCTAAAAACTGGCTATGTTATAAAAACAACTGCTACCATTTTTTTAATGAAAGCAGGGACTGGTTTCAGAGCCAAGCTTCCTGCATGTCTCAAAATTCCAGTCTCCTGAAGATATACAGCAAAGAGGACCAGGTGAAGTATTGTTTTAATTCATCTGCCTATATTGAGTCCTACCATATGTGGCAACTCTCTGGAATATGAACCTGACATATAATAGAGACACTAGGCTCTGATACACCAACCCCAAATTCTTCTGTATTCAAAATAAGAAAGCACAAAAATTGTAGGTATCATATAATATATGTGTTGTTGAAGTTGGAATTCTAAAAGAGGACAGAATGCACTTTCCTCAACTGGGGAGAAAATGATTAAAAGATTAACCTTGTATTTACTAACATTCTGAGAACTGGCTTTATTTGTGATTTCAAACAGGATTTCTTTAAATTGGTGAAGTCCTATCATTGGATGGGACTAAAAAAAAATCCAACAAATGAAACCTGGCAGTGGGAAGATGGCTCCATTCTCTCTCCAGATCAGTAAGTCTGCACCTATAGGTCTCTAGTTGTGGATTTGCATCTAAGTTATTCCTATGATCACTGAACTATCACATTTTCCTTCACACAATGCCAGGACATCCCCATATGCTAACAGAGTCAGTCCAAAACTCTTAGGGCCTAGATTTAGTACTTTGGGAAGCAGCCAGTACCCATAAAAATGAGTAAAATTAATTCTTCGCTATGTGCTAAATACTGTGCAAGCTACTTGCTATGAACATATGTGTGCAAGACTTTGTATGAACATAGGCTCTCCTTTTTCTTTCATAAATACCTAGGAGAGAAATAGATGGATCTTATAATAAATATATATTTAACTATTTAAGAGACTGCCAGACTATTATCCAAAAGGCTTGTGAATTTTGCAATCCCACTAAGCAGTGTGAGACTTAGGATTTGCTCAATATCTTGGTCAATACTTGTTATGATCAGTTTCTTAAATTTTATCCATTCTAATGTGTATAGTGGTATCTCATTGTGGTTTGAATTTGCATTTTCTTAATGACTAATGATATTGAGCATTTTTCCTGTGCTTATTTAACATTCATCTTTCAATATTTTTATTTAATTGACTAGAGGCCCGGTGCACAAAATTCATGCACGGTGTGTGTGTGTATCCTCTCCAATCTGGGACCCCTCGGGGGATGTCCAACTGCCAGTTTAGGCCTGATCCCTGTCACAATACCGGCAGTCAGACATCCCTCTCAAAATCCAGGACTGCTGGCTCCCAACCACTCGCCTGCCTGCCTGCCTGATTGCCCCTGACCACTTCTTCCTGCCAGCCTGATCACCCCCTAACCACTCCCCAGCCAGCCTGATAGGTGTCTAACTGCTCCCCCGCCAGCCCAATCACCCCCAACTGCCCTCCCCTGCCAGCCTGTTTGCCCCCAACTGCCCTCCCCTGCTGGCCCAGTTACCCCCAACTGCCCTACCCTGCCAGCCCGGATGCCCCCAACTGCCCTCCCCTGTTGGCCCAGTCACTCCTAACTGCCCTTCCCTGCTAGCCCAGTCACCCCTAACTGCCCTCTCCTGCTGGCCTTTTTGCCCCTAACTTCCCTCCCCTGGTGGCCTGATCACCCACAACTGCCCTCCCCTGACATCCATCTTGTGGTGGCCATCTTGTGACCACATGGGGGCAGCTATCTTGTGTGAGCACTTGACGGTCGATTTGCTTATTACCTCTTTATTATATAGGATTTCCACTCTGATCTTTATTATCATCTCACTCAGAGTTAACTTTTCATTCTCTAGTTTCTTATCACAAAAACTAATATATGGATATGAAACTTTTCCTCTTTTCTAATCAAAGCATTCATGCTATTAATATTTGTGATGATTTGGCAGCATTCCACATTTATGAGGTATTTATTTTAATTTTCATTCATTCCAAAATAGTTTCTAAATTCCCTTTTACATTCTTCTTTGATGCATGAAATTTTCAGGTGTTAGTTTATAACATTTAGAATTTCCCAGAGATATTTCTGTTATCAATTTCTAATTCCATTTTGATCAACAAAGATATTTTGTGACTTGAATCTACTTGCACTTACTGATACTGGTGTTTATGGATTAGACTATGATCTATCTTTTTTTAAGGTTGACTCTATTACAGATGTCCCTCATTTTGCTTCCCTTTTCCTCCCTCCACACTGCCCCCAACCCACGTAGGCCTTCATCACATTATTTTCCATGTTCATGGGTTATGCCTATCTATACTAATAAAAGTGTAATATGCTAATTAGACTGGACAGCTGAATGACCTTCTGGATGTCCTCTGGACTAAGCTGACATGGCAGGGGCTGAAGCAGAGGCGGTTATGAGCAATCAGGCAGGCAGAGGAGCAGTTAGGGACATCAGCTAGGCAGAGGCAGGCAGTGAGGGTTGATCAGGCAGGCAGACAGCCCAGCCATCAGGAGCCAGCAGTCACAGATTGCGAGACGATGCAGGCAGGGTTAAGGGACTCCCTCCCACCCCCATGCATGAATTTTGTGCACTAGGCCTCTAGTATGTATATATATATTCTTTGGTTGATCTCTTCCCAATGTCATAACTTTCCTGTCCTCTGAGATTTTTCAGTCTGCTCCGTTTATCCATGCCTCTGGTCCTATTTCTGAAATTTTGTATGTGTCCCTGTATAACTTAGAATTGATCTATATGGATGAGATGTCACTTTTGACAAAAAAAGAGTTTGTTCTCTGGGATACTAATAAGATTTTGTATCATCTTATCTCACTTTATCCACTCTGCAAGTATAAAAGTTCAGTTTGTAAATAAAACAACTAGCATACTAAACTTCTGTTTATGAATGTAACAAATACTGATTGAGTGCTACTCCATTTCCATAAACTATGCAGAGATAACTACAGAGTTGAATAGACCATAACTTCTTTAAAAGCTTCACATTTTAGTTAGAAATATAGTTATGAATGAATAAGTAAAGCCTATGTAATCTGTATTCTGGCACAAATGTGATGACAATGGCATAGGAAAACAAACACAGAAATTAAAGAAACACATGAAAAGAATTAGATTAGAAAGAATGAGCTTCTAATGTGCATAGATTGAGACCAACTAAGAGCTGTTACCAAATATATCTTAATTTTTCTCTCTTATAGTGGCTTGTTGTTTCTGTGTAGACAGAAATAATGATCTCTTCCTTTATAATATGTATATATATTATCAGGCCATGGTCCTTTATTGATGTTAATTTCATATGGAAGTAGAATCATCATTCTTTCTGCAGCCTTATCTTTCCTACCTGTTCCTGGCAGAAAACAAATCACTATTTATTACATGAATTATATAACTACAAAATACTCAAATCCTTGAGTAAAATAGATATACATGTATAATTATGCCTAACCACACACACACACACACACACACACACACACACACGCACAAACACACACCCTTATGTATGTGTGTATATACTGATATACTAAAAATGTTATAATTTTAAAATTAAAAAAATTAAAAATTTTTAAAAGTAAAATTGCATATATATGAAGAATATTGTACATTTTTCACAAAACATGATATGGAATCCTGAAATTATTTCTAACCAAATATTTCTTTAAAAACATTTTAAAGCTTGTATTTTACACTAGAGGCCCGGTGCACAAATTTGTGCACCAGTGGGGACCCCTGTCCTGTCCTGTAGGATAGGGCTAAATCTGGCTCTCCAACATCCCCCGAGGGCTCCTGGATTGTGAGAGGGTACAGGCCAGGCTGAGGGACCCCACCAGTGCATGATCAGGGCTGGGGAGGGACATGGGAGTTTGGACAGCTAGGGAGGGACTGCGGGAGAGCTCCAGGGTGTGTCTGGCCTGTCTCACTCTGTCCCGATTGGCTGGATCCCAGCAGCAAGCTAACCTACCAGTTAGAGCATCTGCCCTCTTGTGGTCAGTGCACATCATAGTGAGCGGTTGAGCGGCCTTAGCATATCAATAGCATATTATGCTTTGATTGGTTGAACGGCTGACCTGACAATCAGACACTTAGCATATTAGACTTCTATTATATAGGATGGGTACACATATAAAGAGATTCCAGACTTTCTACATTGACTAATTTCCAATGGATAAAAGTGGTAGCACCTAATTTATAATAGAATACAATTTTTACTTTTATTACCTGAGTTGGGCTATATTTCACTTATCTATAAATTAAAAAGGCCAGGCATGGTCCTTAAATCTGCTATAATGATAGTATTTCAGTACCTATATTTAAGTAAATAGTATTTAATTTTTATATTTCTCCATTAATGTAATCATACATGTAATTTGTTTTTCTCTCTAATCTAGAGTAACAATGGTTGACATGGCAAACGGATCCTGTGCAGTTTATGGCTCCAGTTTTAAAGGTTACACAGAAAACTGTCTAACCCCATACACATACATCTGCATGCAGCCGATTGTGTGAAGAGTTTATTTATAAAATATAAAGGATTTCAAAATAAAAAACGCCATTCTCTGACTTTCTTCATGAATAAAACTTCCAGAAGAAAATGCCACCATTATTTATTAACTATTTTTTTCATCTGACATGCCACAAACCATATACTTGCAGCAAATAAAAACGAACAATTAAATAACGTATCTTCTGTAACAATGTTTCATTTAATTTTGAAATTATTGAGTGATGAACAAATCCATTTTTAAGTTTAATAAACTGCTGATAATACTTATGGTAGAACTAGATATTAATCCATGATTTTATTAAATATTCACAAATATTAAACTAATAAGGCTTTTAGAACTTTCAAACACAATACATTTGAAAATTAAATATACTTAAAGCTGGATGAAGGCTATATGTGGGTTTATTAAATTTGTTATTTTTGAAATAGTCCTTAAAGTTAAAAATAATCCTGGAAAATTTTCAATGTTTCCTCTTCTTTCTCTTTTTGTTAATTAAATTTATTGGGGTGACATAGAGTAATACAATTATATAGATTTCAAGCATACAATTCTATGATACATCATTGACATATTGTATTATGTGCCCACCACCTGAAGTCAAATCTTCTTCCATCACACATTTGACTCCCTTTACCCGTTACTACCCTCCACCCCCTTCCTTCTGGTAACCACCATACTGTTGTCTACATCTATGTGATTTTGTTTCTTTTTCAGGTTTGTTCATTTGTTGCTTTCAGTTTTATATCCCGCATATGACTGATTCAATCTCCATATGCTGTCCTTCTTACATATACAATAACCAAGGTCTTTGCAATTACCATCCAATAACTGACCATTTTTCATATATTTGCAATGATCAGAGGCAATGTCAGGTTTTGTTAACCGGAGTCTAGAAGAGAAAAGAATTTCTATTTTTACTAAAATTTATTTCATAGATCAATTCTATTCTTAAAGGTTACTATGCATTAAATTTCATAGATCAATTCTATTCTTAAAAGTTACTATGCAATAATTGAAATATAACGGAACATACATTTCTTTGGCAGATTTATTAATATGTAAATAATAAATAATCTTTATTTCATTCAACTCTTAAGGAAGGAAAATGACAGAGTAAGGAACTCCAGAACATTGGTTCATTAATGCATAAAGCTGACTATAACTGACTCAGATTTTTCAGAGATCTGGAATCTAATAAAAGTGACAACAAGCAAGTGTTTGTTTAATGAAGAAAAAAGCCTCTATCTTTTGGTAAGAGAGCATTTGTTTCATTCAAGTAAATTAATCCAGGTCAGTATTGCTCAGTTGGTTAGAGTGTCGTCCCTTACACCAAAACTTTGAAGGTTCCACTCTTGGTCAGGGCCTATAACAGGTTGCGCTAGAGGCAGCTGATCAATGTCTCTCTCTCTCTCTCTCTCTCTCTCTCTCTCTCTCTCTCTCTCTCTCTCTCTCTATCTCTCTCTCTCTCTCTGCCTTGGTGAGGATTTAAAAAATAAGTAAATGAAAGAGAGATGCTAAAATAGTTTTTAGTCCTGATTATTATGCCCATGTGCTTGATAAAATAGAATGAATGGAGTACCTCCTAAATCTATCCAAATTTGCCATATTAAAAATTAATTCTGTTATAGTAAAAAGATTCACTCATTTATATGTAACAATACTAAATACATATACATTTTGTGTTAATATAAAAATAATTATATTCCCTCCCAAAATAGTGCCAACATTGTCATGTTTTTGTTTTATATTTTGCAAATCTTTGTCTAGCATAATTGACAAGTGAATTTTTATATTTGCTTCAGTGTTTAATCTCCTTTGATATATTATGTTATAATGTTTCAGAAGTACTTCCATTCACTCATGAAAAAATGAAACTGAAAATCACATTTCAATATTATATTGAACATAGTTTTTCCTTCATAGTCCTCTCGTAAGTGTCTTTGTCCATTATGTAGTAAATTATTATGGTTCAGAGAAATAAAAATTAAGTCTATACCTAGAAAATCAGCTGGTTCCTACTTGAGTATAAATCATTAGCCACCATACTAAATATCATTGTTATTCATTTCTAAAAGTCAAATATTTTAAGAGTTCTATGTGAGTTGTAGTAATCAGTATCAGGTTTAATAGAAAACTTCACATCATGGAATTTAACATCTAATTATATGCACACTAGATAATTAATTAATATTGCTATTCTGGGACTGGTGTTTCAAAATAGCTGGAAGAGCACAGTTGGTGTGGCTTGGTGGTTGAGGTCAAGGTTCAATTCTCTTTCAGGGCACATACCAGGATTGCTGACTCAATCCCCAGTGTGGGGCGAGAAGGAGGCAGCCAATCAAGGAGTCTCTCTCATCATTGATGTTTCTCTCTCTCTCCCTCTCCCTTCCTCTCTGAAAACAATCCTATCTAATAAAAGAGTAATATACAAATTGACCATCACTCCAACACACAAGATGGCTGCCCCCATGTAGTCAAAGATGGCTGCCCCCATGTGGACACAAGATGGCCACCACAAGATGGCCAGCAGGGAAGGGCAGTTGAGAGGGACCAGGTCTGAAACGGAGGGCAGTTGTGGGCGATCAGGCCAGCTGGGGAGGGCAGTTGGGGACGACCAGGCCTGCAGGGAAGAGCAGTTAGGGGCAAACAGGCTGACAGAGGAGGGAAGTTGGGGGTGACTGGGCCTGCAGGGGAGGGCAGTTAGGGCCAAACAGGCTGGCAGGGGAGCAGTTAGGCATCAATCAGGCTGGCAGGAGAGTGGTTAGGGGGTGATCAGGCTGGCAGGCAGAAGCAATTAGAGGCAATCAGGAAGGCAGGCAGGTGAGCAGTTGGGAGCCAGCAGTCCTGGATTGTGAGAGGGATGTCTGATTGCCCATTTAGGCCTGATCGGTGGGATCGGGCCTAAACAGGCAGTTGGAAATCCCTCAAAAGGTCCCAGATTGGAGAGGGTGCAGGCTGGGCTGAGGGACACACAACCCTGTGCATGAATTTCATGCACTGGGCCTCTAGTCCTATATAATAAAGAGGTAATATGGAAATTGACCCTCACATCCTGGCACAAGATGGCTACCCCCATGTGGTCACAAGATGGCCATTCCTATGTGGTGACAAGATGGCCACCACAATGTGGTCAAATGCCCATGTCATCAAAGATGGCCACCACAAGATGGCTGGCTAGGGAGGGCAGATGGGGGTGAACAGGTCAGCAGAAGAGGGCAGTTGGTGGTGATAAGGCTAGCAAGGGAGGGCAATTGGGGGCAACCAAGATGCAGGGGAGGGCAATTGGTGGAGACCAGGCCTACAGACGAGGGCAGTTAGGGGCAACCAGGCTAGCAGGGGAGGGCAGTTGTGGGGGGACCAGGCCTGCAGGGGAGGGCAGTTAGGGATAACCAGGCTGGTAGGGGAGTGGTTAGGGGTTATCAGCCTGGCAGGCAGAAGTGGTTAGGGACAATCAGGCAGGCAGGCAGGAGAGTGGTTGGGAGCCAGCAGTCCGGGATTGTGAGAGAGATGTCCAACTGCCGGTTTAAGTCGGTTGCTAATTTTTGTAGCAATTAAGTAAGTCATTGCTACAAAAAGAAAGTACCGGATAAAACTAGAGGATTTAATAGGAATTCCTTTAGGACCAGGTGATCAAAATAATTTTTTTAATACATGAATCAGGCCTAAATCAGCAGCTGGACATCCCCCGAGGAGTTCCTGATTGGAGAGGTTGCAGACTGGGCTGAGGGACATCCTCCGCACCCCCCAACCCCCCACAAACAGTGCACAAATTTTATGCACCAGGCCTCTAGTAAAAATATATTTAAAAATAAACTAATGGGAAGATACTTACTTGTCCAAGGTAAAAGCTGAGCCATCTAGCCAAGCCCATTTCAGTTCATTGCTGTTGTAATATAAACTGATCCAAAACTTTTCTGCCCCAATATGACATTGCTTCATTGAAAAATTTTTAATAAAATCCTGGAAAGAATGAGAACAGGAAATAAATAAATCTGATACTTTGGTTGGTTGTCTATATATACATATAGAAATTAAAACTTTTATTTACTTTATTAAACATTTTCATTTTTTATCTGGTATTGTAATGCTATAATACAAAATGTTCTTGGGATTTTTTGGCAACTTACTAGTAACCAATAATTTATTCATTCATCAAACAACTATTATGGAGCCCTGATAATACTGTGAACATTGTGCTGCATATTGAGAATTGGAAGGCAGTAAGTAGACTTGTTACCTGTGCATTTAAGAAAGATGCAAACCAATTAAGTAAGCCATTGCTACAGAAAGGAAAGTACTGGATAAAACGAGAGGATTTAACAGGAACTCCTTTAGGACCAGGTGATCAAAGTAAATTTTTTAATACTATAGATATTTTAGGATAAACCATAAAGGTAAATAGGCACTTATTAGGGTGAGGTCACAAAGGATTGAGAAGAGGACAGTAAAATTGTGAGAAGTTAGAATTAAACTTTAGTTAGTACATAACTGAAGTATGTTTAAAAAGTGGGTGAGGAAGTGGAAGTGATAAGAAGTTATTGGTAACTAAGTAGGCTGTGGAGATAAGCAAGAGTTCAGATGGAAATAAAGCTTGCACTAATATTTGGCTTAGGGGCTTTGAACTAGGTCCTGAGGAAGAGTTTCAGGAAAGGAAACAGCATAATCTGCTGTGTATCATGTGCATTTCCCTGTGCTGAAACAGGGATATCAGAGCAGACAAAGCCTAAAGCCCAAGAAATACCTCCTGGAGAAAATTATTAAAATGTAAAAAACATACACTTGTTTTTACCATTTCTTTTTCAGTATTTAGTTTAAGAAAACTTGAAGACTGAGTAGTACAATGAAATTCACAATTTCTCCAAGCACTTGGTTGTGTAAAAACAGAGTAGCAGTTTTCCCCATGTTGGTGCCAGTTGTCCTCACAAGGGTGACATTTACAACCTAAAGAAACATTGCAGTCAGTCTAAATGCCTCCTGTTTAAGCTGTGAAAAATAAGTGAGAATCATTACATAAATCATATGATCAATTATATTCACCCATTTAAAACTGCTGCTCTGTTAACTAATGTGCATAATGCTAAGACATAACTTATGCCACTATAATTTAATAGGACAATTATTACTATGTAAGCATTATTGACAACTTCAGTTTTAAGTGGATTTTTAGCAAATATGTCTCTGGGTATCTATCAGTGCATGTTATGTCTGTAATATATTTAATTGCTTAATTATTATATATGCATATAAGTAAACACAGAGATGTTTTTATTTCATAACTCTTGGGAAAGCTGACCTTGTTCCTAATTACCTTGAACTTTTGTCGGTAGTGGGGGAATCCCTGAGTTTCCTGAAATCAATTTCTTCTGGTCTGTTTCCTGACTGGAAGTGAGATTTCCTGAACATGGCTCTGTTTCTGAAGACCAAATCACAAATATCAGTGAGATTTGTCCCATGTGCCTGAAGATAAATGTGCTATTGCACAAGCACTTTATTTGTTAGGTGACTACAAACAGTAAAAGTACATTAGCAATGATATCTAAAAGGCACCATATAATTGGAGGGGATACACAGACAAATCTAATAACAATAATACAAGCCTGATGGAAAAATTAACATAATATCGGTAAGATCACAGATTATAGAGAAATTGACTCTGATAAGGACAACCTGTGGGAGATTTTTCAGAAAAAGTAGTCCTGGTGTAAGTTTAAGTAAGAGAAGGAGGTTAACGGGCAGCAAAAGAAAGAGGAGTTCCTATTTCATGTAGATGGAATCGTATGAATGAAAGGACAAAGACAGGAAAGTTCAAGGTAAAGACATAGTAATTTGATGTGGTTCTTAAAATCACCTCTAGTACAGAGACAAGAACAACAAAAAACGAAATGGTGCTGAGGATAGTACCTCAGAAAATAAAAGACCTTAGGGAGATTCCTTTCCATGAGCAGTGAGCAAGCTGACTTCTTTTCTATCATAGAGACTTACTCTTTGTAGCTAAGATCCCAACAGACACAAGGAGCACCAAGCAGATGAGCCCCAGAACCGCAGAAATTATCTTCCATGAAGTCTGTGGGGCAGAGTAGCCTATTCGAAAGAGATCAATAAATTGGTTCAACATTGGCTTCTATATGCTTATTCACAGTTCTTTAATTTTTTTCAGTTATACTTTACAATCAGTATTATTTTGTATTAATTTCAGGTGTACGGCATAGTGGTTAGATAATCATATACTTTTCAAAGTGCACCCCCCCCCCTAATAATTCTAGTACCTACCTGGCACCATACATAGTTATTACAATATTATTGACTATATTTCCTATGCTGTACTTTACATCCCCAAAACTATTTTGTAACGACCAATCCCTTCACCTTTTTCACTCAGTTCCCTAACACCCTCCTCTCTGGCCACCATCAGCCTCTTCTCTGTATCTATGAATCTGTTTCTGTTTTGCTTTTGAGTGTTTCATATTCAAACTCCAAAGACATGTCTATAGGCCTTATCTGGCTGCCAATTCATGTTGTAAAACTATTCTTCAGTTAATGGTCTTGATAGTAATTTTAATATAAATGCAAGAATGAAAATATTCTCTTTTTAAAATAAAATTTTTAAAAGTTATATGCAATACTTTTATTCCACTAGAAAATTTGAGAACAGGCTAAAAAATTAAAATAAAAAGACAATCACTTCCCTTGTGGGTTTGGTTCTGTGGATAGAGGGTCAGCCTGTGGACTGAAGGGTCCTGGGTTCAATCCCGGTTAAGGGCACGTACCTCGGTTGCAGGCTCCTGGCTCTGGTTGAGAGCATGTGGGAAGCAACCAATCGATGTGTCTCTCACATAGGAGTTTCTCTCTGTCTCTCCCTCTTCCTTCCACTTTTTCTAAAAATAAATGGAAAAAAAATCCTCTGGTGATGAAAAAAAAAAGAAAGAAAGAAAGAAAAGAAATCCAACCACTAAGTGTTCACATAAAAACACTCCACCATCATTTTTCTTGACTGTGTCTATTTTACCTAGTTAAAGCCATTTTTACTGCTTTAACAGGCCATGACATTTCTAATAAATGTTTTTAAGTTAACTGCATAATATTCACTCTCATGTATATACCATCAGTTTTTACTATTCTTCTCTATTCAGACATTGAGGTAATTTCTATAGGTACAATGTAGTCCCTATTACAATGGAATATTTTACAGAAGTAGAACAAGCAATCCTAGAATTGTATGAAGCCACAAAAGACCCCAAATAGGCAAAGCAATCTTTTTTAAAATATGTTTTCATTGATTTTAGAAAGAGAGGCAGAGAGAGAGAGAGCAGAGAGAGAGAGAGAGAGAGAGAGAGAGAGAGAAACATACATTGATGTGAGAGAGAAACATCAATCACCCTACCAGGGATCAAAACCACAACCTGGGTATGTGCTCTGAGCTCTGACTGAGAATCAAATTGGCCACCTTTCAGTGCATGGGACAAAGCTCAACCAATTGAGCCACAACATTCAGGGCTAGGCAAAGCAATCTTGAGAAAAGACAAAAAGTTGGAGACATCATGCTTCCTGATTTCAAACTATAATACAAAGATGTAGTAATCAAAACAGTGTGGCACTAACATAAAAAAGATACATAGATCAGTGGAACAGAATAGAGATCCCCCAAATAAACCCATCTATACTAGAATATGGTCATTTAATATATGATGAAGAAACCAAAGTCTTTTCAATAAATGTGCTAGGAAAACTGGACAACCACATGTGAAAGAATGAAACTGAAGCACTTTCTTATACCATATACAAAAATTAACTCAAATGGATTGGTCTTGAACATAAGACCTG
Organism: Eptesicus fuscus; assembly: GCF_027574615.1. Classification (NCBI taxonomy): domain Eukaryota; kingdom Metazoa; phylum Chordata; class Mammalia; order Chiroptera; family Vespertilionidae; genus Eptesicus; species Eptesicus fuscus. The sequence continues at coordinate 85,097,764 of NC_072479.1, forward strand.
ATACCTAAACACTCCAGAAGAAATCATATGTGGTAAGCACCTTGGTGATGATGTTTTGGATTTGACACTAAAAGCAAAGGCTAAATAAGTAAAGTGTGACTCTATCAAAGTAAAAAAGCTTCTACACAGCAAAAGAAACCACCAACAAATTGAAAAGGGAACCAACTATTGTGGGAGGAAATATTTGCAAATTATATATCAGATAAAATACATAAAGAATTCATTCAACTCAAGAGCAAAACAAATATGATTAAAAATTGGGCTGAAAATAGACATATGAAAAATGCTCAATGTCACTTATCATCAAAGAGATGTAAATTAAAACCACAATGAGATATTACTTCCCACCTGTCAGAATGGGTATCATCAATAAATCAACAAGCAACAAGTGCTGGGAGAATGTAGAGAAAAGGGAACCCTCGTGCATTGTTGATGGGAATGCAGATTGGTGCAGCCGCTGTAGAAAACAGTATGGAATTTCCTCAAAAAATTAAAAAATGGAACTGGCTTATGACCTGTGATTCCACTTCTGGGAATATATCCCAAGAAACACAAAACACTAGATCAAAAGAATATATGCACCCCTATGTTTATTGCAACATTATTTACAGTAGCCAAGATCTGGAAACAGCCCAAGTGCCCATCAGCAGAGTGGATGTAAAAGCTGTGGTACATTAACACATGGAATATTCTTTGGCCATAAAAAAGGCAAATCTTACCTGTTATGACACATGGGTGGTCCTGGAGAGTATTATGCTAAGTGAAATAGCATGGCCAGTCAGAAAAAGACAAATACCATATGATCTCACTTGTATGTGGAATCTAATGAGCAAAATCAACCTAAGAATAAAATAGAAACAGAGCCCTACGGGGTTTGGCTCAGTGGATTGAGCATCAACCTGCTGACTGAAGTGTCCCAGGTTTGATTCTGGTCAAGGGCATGTACCTAGGTTGCAGGCTTGATCGCTGGCTCTGGTTAGGGCACATGTGGGAGGCAACCAATCGATGTGTCTCTCTCCCATTGATGTTTCTCTCTGTCTCTTCCTCCCACTCTCTCTAAAACTCAATGGGGAAAAATAATAGAGACAGCTATCAGAGGGGAGGGGAGTTGAAAGAAAGTGAAGGGATTAAGCATAATACATACACATATATATGTAAGACACAAAGTCACAGACTGTGATGACAGCCAAAGGGAAAGGGGGTGAGGGTAGGTGGAAGTGGGAAAAGGGGGGGTGGGGAATGAGGACTGAAAGAGACTTTGCCTAGGGCAATGAGCTCATGAGGCAGTGTGCAGATGATGCTTTGTTGAGCTGTACACTTGAAACCTGTATGCTTTCGTGAACCAATATCACCCCAACAAATTCAATAAAAATAAGAATGGAATAGAAAATATATCCCATAAACCATTTAAAAAATCAGGTAGAGGATCTGAATAGACATTTTCCCAATGAAAGCATGCAGATGGCCAGGAGGTACCTGAAAAGGTTCTCAGTCATCATGGAAATGCCAATCAAAACCACAATGAGTCAGAACGGCTACTATACTGGTTAGAACGGCTACTATAAAAAATAACAAATATTGGCGAGGATGTAGAGAAAAGACAACCTTTGAGCACTGCTGGTGGGAATATAAATTGGTGCAGCTACTGTGTAAAACAGTAAGGAGATTCCTCAAAAGATTACAAATAGAACTACTATATGATCCAGCAATTCCAATTCTGCATATTTATCTTAAGAAAACAAAAACATTAGGTCAAAAAGATATCTGCACTTCCATTTTCACTACAGCATTTATTTACAATAGCTAAGATATGGAAACAAGTGTGCATCAACAAATGAATGGATAATGAAAGTGTGATATTTATATATATATATATGTGTGTGTGTGTGTGTGTGTGTGTGTGTGTGTGTGTGTGTGTGTGTGTGAATTTCTTCTTTGTTATGACTGAATAATATACATATATTATTCAGTCATAACAAAGAAGAAATTCTTGCCATTTGTGATAACATGAATGGACCTTAAGGGCATAATGCTGTAAGGCAGAGAAACACAAATACCATGTGCTCTCACTTCTATGTGTTGCATAAAAATAATAAAAAACCTGAGCTTGCAAAGTGGGGGATGAAGGAAGTGGGTAAAATGGATGAAGGGGATGAATGTGTCCAAACTCCAGTTATAAGTCATGAGGATGTAATGTACAGCATGCTGACTAAAGTTATTACTCTATTGCAGGGGTCCTCAAACTTTTTAAACAGGGGGCCAGTTCACTGTCCCTCAGACCGTTGGAGGGCCGGACTATAGTTTAAAGAAAAAACTATGAACAAATTCCTATGCACACTGCACATATCTTATTTTGAAGTAAAAAAACAAAACTGCAAAAACACTCGCATGTGGCCCACGGGCCGTAGTTTGAGGACGCCTGCTCTATTGCATAGTTGAAAGGTGCTGAGGGAGTAAATCTTAAAAGTTCTCATCACATACCCCCAAAATTTTGTAACTACAGTGATAGATGGTAACTAGAGTTATTGTGGTGATCATTTTGCAATATATACAAATATCAAATCACTATGTTGTACACACAAAACTAATTATATGTCCATTATCTATATTAATGAAAGCCTATGTGTTGTCACGCCCTTATGCCATCTTGCCCCCACGCCAAAACGAGCGATCACCAGGAGGCTGTGTGCACAGTGGGTGCACGCAGGTGGGCAGGGCTGCATGCGCACATGGGTGGATGGGGGCTTGATGCTGAGTGCGCAGCTTAGAGGAGGTCCCACCACTTCACGTGGCGAGTCCTGGGGGTCCTGCTGCTCTGCGCAGTGCAGCACAGGACCCCTGTGGCTCCATGCAGTGAGGAAGAGGGACCCCCAGCTCCAGTCTACCTCTTTGGGGCAATCCATCCAGGAGCCCCAGATGGGTGGGCGGGGCCTACCTCTTACTCCTGCACTGTGAGAGGGCACAGGCCAGGCTGGGGGGACTCCCCCCACCCCGAGTGTACAAATTTCATGCACTGGGCCTCTGGTATCTCAATAGAAAAATAAAATCAACAACAAAAAATTGTACTTCTTATTAATTGCAGCCATCAACTCCATCACAGAACAAGTAGCAAGCAGGAATGTGAGACCATAGTTATCCTCAACCAATTATACTTGAGACCTTGGTGGGTTTTCAATCTCATATATTTTGAGAAAAAGCATACTCCTGTTGTAGTTTTTTTTCAAATGTATTTTTATTGATTTCAGAGAAGAAGGGAGAGGGAGAGAGAGTTAGAAACACTAATGATGAGAGAGAATCAGTGATTGGCTGCCTCTTGCACACCCCCTACTGGGAATTGAGCCTGCAACCTTGCATCTGCCCTTGACCAGAATCGAACCAGGCCAATGCTCTATCCACGAGCTAAACTAGCTAGGGCCATACTCCAGTTTTTACATGTGGTACTTAAGGCTTATAAAACATGAAAGCAGTATATAGAGATTAAAAGCTTAAATAATTCATTTTTAATTAATTTATCTGCACTAAGTATAAAATTTTCCAGACATTTACTTATTTACACCAGTGACAATCTAAAGAATAAGGTATCCAAGAGGATGTTTACATAAAAAGATTAAGTATTCATCATTGTACTATTTATATAAGTTAAAATATGGAAACAAACAACATTCAATTGATACTATTGCTCCTAATGCATGTCATACATGGCTAATAAATAATGAAAAGAAAATTGTAGTGATAAAATAGAAACATACTAATGACAAAATGTTGAGTGAAAAATATATTTTATGCTCAGCCAGGGTGGCTCAGTGGTTGAGCATCAACCTATGAACCAGGAGGTCATGGGTTCAATTCCCAGTCAGGGTACATGCCCAGGTTACAGGCTTTATCCCCAGTGTGGAGCATTCAGGAGGCAGCTGATCAGTGATTCTCTCTCATCATTGATGCTTCTATCTCTCTGTCTTTTCCTTCCTCTGTGAAATCAATAAAAATATTTTAAATATATTTTTATGTATTTGATAATGGCAGGTATAATTTTTATTTATTTTTCAATTACAATTGACATTCAGTATTATTCTGTGTTATTTTCAGCTGTACAGCATGTTGTTAGACAATCACATACTTTACAAAGTAGTCCCACTGATATTTCAAGTACCTAAGACCATACATAGTTATTACAATAGTAGAGGCCCAGTGCACGAAATCCGTGCATGGGGGTGTGTGTCCCTCAGCCCAGCCTGCATCTTCTCCAATATGGGACCCCTTGAGGGATGTCCGACTACCTGTTTAGGCCCGATCCTACCTGGATTGGGCCTAAACGGGCAGTCGGGCATCCCCCTCACAATCCAGGACTGCTGGCTCCCACTGCTCACCTGCCTGCCTTCCTGATTGCCCTTAACTGCTTCTGCCTGCCAGCCTGATCACCTCCTAACCACTCCCCTGCCAGCCTGTTTGCCCCTAATGGCCCTCCCCTACATGCCTGGTCACCCCTAACTCCCCTCCCCTGCAGGCCTGGGTTCCCCCCAACTGCCCTTCTTTACAGGCCCATTCACCCCAACTTCCCTCCTCTGCTGGCCTGGTCACCCCTAACTGCCCTCCCCTGCTGGCCTAATCGCCCACAACTGCCCTCCCTTGCAGACCTGGTCCCTCTCAACTGCCCTCCCCTGCTGGCCATCTTGTGGCAGCCATCTTGTGTCACATGGGGGCAGCCATCTTATGTGTTGGAGTGATGGTCAATTTGCATATTACTCATTTATTAGATAGGATTATTGACTATATTCCTTATGATGTACTTTGCATCTCTGTGACTATTTTGTAACTACTAATTTGTACTTCTCAATCCCTTCTCCTTTGTCATCCAGTCCCCCAGCCTCCCACACCTCTGTCAACCATCAGTATGTTTTTTGTATCTATGAGTCTATTTCTATTTTGTTTGTTCATTTATTTTGTTCTTTAGATTCCACATGTAAGTGAAATGATATGGTATTTGTCTTTCTCGGTGGTTAAAATTAAGTAACCACAAATTCATAGAAGGTATGAATCAATGATTAAATTTTTTTTATTTCTTAAATATTTAGTATTGTGAATGTTTATCTTGACAAGATTAGATATGGTAAATTAAATAACATTGTGCAAAATGTTTTTGCTCACTTGAAATGAATTTATTTAATCTAGAGCTAAGGTCATGTTGGACAGTGTATCATATATTGGCCATAATCCATAGTCAAAGATTGAGGAGGTTATAGTTTCATTTGTGTATAAATTTTTGCATTTGTCATGTTCAATTTCAGACATATATCAGACATTGTTTTTAAGTATCAAGTAAAACAATAAAATAAAAGTGAGAAAGCTACAGACCTTGATGTTCAGAATACGTGATCGCTTTGGTTTCAGAGTAGTCAGGTGCCCTCCTCTGCAGCTGGGATGAAGAATGAACTCGCACCTCAGAGTAAGTCACGGCTTCTCCCATTTCTGAAAAACATAAACATATGGAAGGTAACATGAAAGCTTTTTTATGACCTCCTTGGCTATAGAAATGCCATACCTAACATACATGGTTCATAAAGATGTTATCTAGATTATAGTTAAACATACTAAATTGGAGTTTCTTTCAATTTAGAGAATATTTTTAAGAACAGATGATCATTAAAGTTCAAAAAAGATTTAGAACAAATTAAGGCATAGCATTTTTTATTACATTCAACTTAAATATTTTCCTTAAATTATAAATTACCAACTTACAAATTGATGACATATGTTGAATTAATTCTTATCATTACATAATAAATAAAATATTTTTTAAAGCCAGGCTATAGAAAATCTCCCAATTTCACTTATGGACCTTCATACTTCTGGTTAAACTCTTCTCTCTTTTTAGTATAGATTTGTTTGCCTGTATTCCTCCATTATCATCAGGTAATTATTTAAAATATGACTTAACTTCTACTTTTGTCAAGAAAACTGTTCCGATCTTTCAGTAAGAATTTATCACGTCTTCCCACGAACTCTCATTTATAACATTTTTCTTTAAACCCATCACCTTTTTGTTTTGTTTTATGCTGCTATTTCCTCACTAGGACACACTATGATTGCAGAAATCACGTCTTAATAATTTTGTTATTAATACCATTAGTTGTTAGGTTCATTTATGCACTTTATAATTCCAACAACTTGACTTTGATGTCAAACTGAGTATTTTATTCATCAAACACATTCTACCTCAAGAAGAATCTTAAAATTTTTAAAGGAAGCTTTGCATATGTTTCAGTACCTAAATAGTCTATGGCTATTCCATGTGCTACTGAATGTACAAATCTAACAGTAAGTTTTCTGAACTTCTTACTAGTAGAATTTGGGACTTCTTTATTTTCTTTAAATATCTTTCCATATAGAATTAAGAATTTGCTTCCAAGATTTCTAATGATCTTATTTCCAATAGTTATCATAATCAAGAAAATATATTCAAGTCTGTTCTCATCTGCCTACCTACCATTTATTTCTTTATCAATCAGTCTATAGCTCTTTCATCTATCTGAATATGTATCTTCTTATTGATAAATATCACTTTCCATGTCCTATTAAAATCATTCTGATCAAATTTTATTTAATAATTTTTAGAATAATATATAGTAAGTAAAATACATTAATATCAAGTACCTGCTTTTTAGAGGAAGATGCGAGGATCTTTGCAGAATACGTATTTTCCTGGGAAGAAGATTATAATTCTTGGGAAAGAAGTCTGAAAATAAGAATTCTTGATGATCCTTGGTGTAAAATCCAACCCAGAATATAAAGAGAAGACAATAAATACATAGTATAATGTCTTTTATTGTCCTATACACAAAAAAAAGTAAATGAGAACAGAGTCTGAAAATAAGTGTTCTCACTATGCAACCACACAGGAAGCCCTTATATCTAAAAACATCACTAGATCTGGGGCCTTTTATCAGTCTGAACTTTCTTTAGTAGCATTAAAATACCTGGTATACTTTCAGTAATGACCAATATGGTTCTCTCAATTCTTGGATTTTAAGACTTAAAAAATACAGATTTTTTTTTATTAGGAAAGTAATTCACTTCCACCAACACCCCCTTTTAAGTTCTCTGCAATGTATCTTATCAACTTTTTGGCTACAATAGTACATCAAAATTTTGCTAATAAATGTACATAATTCATCACAGTCTGTTATATTGCCTTTGGTTTATAGCATCATTTGTTATTTAAATTTTCAATGGAATTAAAAATATCTGTCTTAACTATAAGCTGAGCTTGCAAAAGTGAGTAGGAGTTAACTAGAGGGTGAAGTAAGTGGAAAAATCTTGGTAAGCAAAGGAAATAGCATTTGCACATTTCCTAAGCCTGGAATGAACATATGGAGGAAGTTTGGACATACAGATAAAGTTGTGAAACCGTCATAGGTGAAATAAATTTATCTGTCACCCATACACAGATGGGGCAAAAATGAACTTTCAGTATGAGTATGTAAAACACAGAGCTTATTCTTTTGTAAAAATATATTTTAAAATACTTTTTTTTTGAGTTTTTATTATCTCTTGTGTATTGGTGGAATTATTTTTTGTACTTATTCCTAAATATTTTATTGTATTTATTATTATGTAAATAGGGTTTTCATCCATTGTCTTCTAATTGGTTTTATTTCTGTAAACTCATGCTATCTATTTTAGTATATTAATTTCACAACCTGCTAATTTGCTAAATTACTTATGATTTGAGCTGGGTTTATCATTGATTCTCTCACATTATTTTTATAGATTATCATGTCTTGTGGAAATAAAGAGTTTTTATTCCATTTTAATATTTTTATTCTTTTTTTTCTAGCCTAGTTGTCTAACATGACCAGAACAATATCAATGAGGAGTGAAGATAATTGGCATCAATGTAATCTTCTGACTCTAATGCAATATTTCTCAAGGATTTTTCTGCAAAGTAGAACACTGGCTTTAGAATGCACACACACACACATACATCCACATACAGCATATATATGTACTTTATTCAGTTAAAGTATCCATATGTTTTTGCTTTTCTTGAGTTTCATATTAATATTAATTGTATATAAATATATAAATAAATAAAGATCAATATATCTATTGAATAATGTCTGTAGATGCTTCAGGTGCATTTGAAAAGAAGGTCTATTTCTTATTATCGATATACTAGAGGCCTGGTTCATGAAATTCATGCACAGGGGAGGGGGTCCCTCAGCCCAGCCTGCAACTATGCCAGCGTCCCACGCCCCAACCGGCCTCTGGCCAGAGGCCCACCCTCCCTCCCTCCATGGCTGAGGAGTGTGGTATGCTGGGGCTCATTGCTGGGGTGATGCTGCCAGCATCCAGCGCCCTGGCCAATATTGGTGCCGCCATCTTTGTGACGGAGTGACGGTTAATTTTCACATTACCCTTTTATTAGATAGGATACTGGTCAATATACTGGTCAGTATCTATCATACTGAAAATATTACTAAGATTATTTATAACATAACTTATTTTTGTCCAAATTTTCTGTCTTGTATTGAGAGTGGCCTATTAAAATCACCATTTTTTTTCTAGTTCAAAATACTTTTATTATCTTAAATACAACCCCAATAAGCAGTACTCTTCATTCTCCCTTCCTTCCTTGCAACCAGTAATCTGTTTTCTGTAACTGTGGATTTACCTATTCAGAATATTTTATAGAAACGAAATCATACTATAGAGCATGGGGCAAAAGTAGGTCCACAATTGTGAGTATCTGAAACAGAGTTTTTTCTTGTATTATTATTTCTTTACTAGAGGCCCAGTGCATGATTGAATCATGCACATGTAGGGTCCCCTACACGCTTTCGGTTTTGATCACGGGGGAACTGGGTGCCTGAGCTGACAGGCACCCAGCTCCCACGCTTTTGCTCTCAATCGCAGGGGAGCTGGGTATCTGTCTGCTGGTGCACCAGGCCTTTCAGAATCCTCCTGCGCAGTGAAAGCTTCTGAAAGGCCTGGTGCCTGAGCAGACAGGCACCCAGCTCCCATGCTTTTGCTTTTGATCACTGGTGCACCAGGCCTTTCAGAAGCCTCCAGTGCAGCAGAGGCTTCTGAAAGACCTGGTGCCTGAGTGGACAGGCACCCAGCTCCCCCGCTTTTGATGGTCCCCGGTGGGACATGAGCTTGCTGCCCCAGAGGCCCCTTCTGTGCCACAGCACAGCCATGGCACAGACGCTGAGCTCGAGCTGCCACTGGCAATGTGAGCTCAGCATCCCGCCAGCCCAATTGGCCACCCCAGCCACCCCGAGTCCCGCACCCCCGCGCCTCCTGGCCAATCACGGGCATAGTGAAGGTACGGTCAATTTGCATATTTGTCTATTATTAGGTAGGATTATTTTATTTATTTTCCATATGAACAGCTGTTAAACTACTTTTACCCCACCTTGTATTTAACCTTTTGGTATCTTTCACTGAAACATAATGTTTCTGAGGTTCATTCATATACTAGCATCTATCAGTACTTCATTCCTTTTTATGACTGAACTGAGGCCCAGTGCACAAAATTCGTGCACAGGGGGTGGGGTTCCCCCATCCTAGCCTGCACCCTCTCCAATCCAGGACCCCTCAGGGGATGTCCGACTGCTGGTTTAGGCCTGATCCCGTGGATCGGGCCTAAACCATCAGTCAAACATCCCTCTCACAATCCGGGACTGCAGGCTCCTAACTGCTCACCTGCCTGCCAGCTTGGTTGCCCCTAACTGCCCCCTCCACTAGCCTGGTCACCTCTTACTGCCCCCCTGCTGACCTGGTTGCCCCCAACTGCCCCAGTCTGCTGACCTGGTTGCCCCTAATTGCCCCCACCCTGTGGGCCTGGTCACCCCCAACTACCCCCCTATCAGCCTGGTCACCCCTCACTGCCCCCATCTGCTGGCATGATCGCCCCCAACTGCTCCTCCTGCTGGCCTGGTTGCTCCCAACCTCCCCCCACACTGGCCTGGTTGCCCCTCACTGCCTCTCTCTGGCCTGGTTGCCGCCAACTGCCCCCACTGCTAGCCTGGTCGCCTTTCACTGCCCCCCTCCCACCGGCCTGGTCACCCCATGCAGTCTGCTGTTCAGTCGTTTGGTTGTCCCTCACTAACCTCCCTGCCAGTTTTGTCGTCCCATGCAGCCTGTTTGGTTGTTACTGTGAGGGCATCCTGACCAATTTGCATATTACCTTTTTATTATTATAGATAATATTCCATTGTGTGGATATGCCACACTTTAGCTGTCCATTGATAGACATTCAGTATGTTTCCACCTTTTGTCAACTGTGAATAGTGCTCCTTTTCAGCGTACAAGTGAACAACATCCTATATAATAAAAAGCTAATATGCAAATCTATGAACAACCAGTCCCTATGATGCACACTGACCACCAGGGGGCAGACACTTAACACAGGAGCTGCCCCCTGGTGGTCAGTGTGCTCCCATAGGGGGAGTGTTGCTCAGCCAGAAGCCAGGCTCAAAGCTGGCAAGAGCAGCAGCGGTGGCAGGAGCCTCTCCTGCCTCCATGGATGCCCTAAGGATGTCTGAGGGCTCCCAGACTGTGAGAGGGCACAGGCCAGGCTAAGGGACACCCACCCCCAAGTGCATGAATTTCATGCACCAGGCCTCTAGTTTGTGTATAAGTATTTGTTTGAGTACCTGTTTTCAGTTCTTTTGGATATTTATTAATGTGTTACTACTATCTGCTTCTTCATGCATCTCCTTTCATTTTTTTATTGTACAAATAGCCACTGTTATTTACTGGATAGATTCCTAACATTTCAATCTTCATGTTAGTAATCAATTTTAACATTATCAAGTATCTTTCCTCACTCTGTTTAATTCTCTGTAGGTACACTTGTTTGCCTAGTATCGGATTGAAACCTATACTTATTTTTTCTATTTGCCTTAGAAATCGTTGTTCATCACTTTACTTTTAGCATTCTATTACTTTCCTGAGTTTTATCATATTCTACATATTCATCCTACCTAATAATAGACAAATATGCAAATTGAACGCACCTTCGCTACACCCAAGCCACTCCCAACAGCCAAAGCCACACCCACCAGCCAATCAGGGCGAGTATGCAAATTACCCGACCAAGATGGTGGTTAATTTGCATACGCTGAGGGAGGGAGGAGTGAAGACTGAAGACAACTTAGAAGGAAGAGGGAGGAAAAGCGGAAAGCAAGGTGGCTGCCAGAGGGGAAGCCCGGGCGGGGCGGGGCGGGGTGGGGAGGGGCGGGGCAGGGCTGGGAGGAGTGTGGCGGGCGGCAGCGCCCCGTGCGTGCAGGTGCCGCGGCTGCAACGGTGGCAGCAGCGGCTGCGCACGCGGCCACAGTGGCTGCTTGCAAGATTCTTCCTGCAAATGGGCTACTAGTGTCATATAATATCCCAGAGTGTTGACAACAGCTAATTAATTATAAAAGAAATTATAAATTCAATTATAAAAATTAAAAATTATATAGTTGTTTAGTTGGATCATTGAATAAAAATAATGACTCATTATTTCTACTTTGATTTCTCTCTAAAAGGTCTTTTGTACTATATCTGGAATCTATCTTGATTTTTATTCTTATAATATAAATCCTTGAGAAATTATAAGTAGGTTTTATAATGATTGTTTCAATGTATAGGAAATTTGTAAGTTATTAGTTCAAGTATAACCATCCAGTTACTATCTGATTAAAGACTTGATTCAAAGCATTCAGTTTACCTAAATAGTATATTTTCTTAGGTAAAAAACAAACAAACAGGAAACCAGAACTAAATACATACCTATTCATCTCCATATTGCAACTAAAGTAGACTGGAATTTTGAGAAGTAAAATATTCCTTATTTTCCGCCCAAGTTTATTTTTTTAAAATATATTTTATTGATTTTTTTACAGAGAGGAAAAGAGAGGTGTAGAGAGTTAGAAACATTGATGAGAGAGAAACATCGATCAGCTGACTCCTGCACACCTCCCACTGGGAATGTGCCCGCAACCAAGGTACATGCCCTTGACTGGAATCGAACCTGGGACTCTTCAGTCCTCAGGCCAACGCTCCATCCACTGAGTCAAACGGTTAGGGCCTGCCCAAGTTTTTATTCATTAGAAATGAAGTAACAACTGCATTGGTATCCAATCCACTTTTCTTGGCAAGAACAGCAACCAGAACCTATGAGAAAAAATAAAGCATGATGGATAGTATTGAAGATTCAATATAATCACTGTTATTTACTCATTCAAAAATAATTTGCTGTTTATTTTTTTTTTCTATAGCCCAAGTGCCCAGCAGTAGATGAGTGGATAAAAAAGCTGTGATACATCTACACAATGGAATACAACTCAACCATAAAAGAAAAGAAAGAAAATCTTACCTTTTGTGATAGCTTGGATGGACCTGGAGAGTATTAAGCTATGTGCAATAAGCCAATCAGAGAAAGACAAATTCAATATGATCTCACTCATATATGGAATCTAATGAACAAAATAAACTAATAAAATAAAAACAGACTTATATTAGGTCAGAGGGGTGTGGTATGGAAGTTGGGTGCAAAAGTTGAAAGGGGTAAGCAAAAACCAACTCACCGACAGACATAGCATGGTGATTACCAGAGGGAAATGGGGGTGGGGGCAGGCAGGAGAGGATAAAGGGGGAATTAATGGTGATAGAAAAGACATGACTTAGAGTGGTGAAACACAATACAATATACAGATGATGTGATATAAAATTGTACACCTTACCTATATGATTTGATTAACCAATATCATCCCAATAAACTCAATTTTTAAAAATCTACTACTGCTCTGGCCAGTGTGGCTCAGTTGGTTGGAGCATAGTCTCATACACTGAAAGGTCATGGATTTGATTCCCAGTCAGAGCACATATCTAGGTTGCGAGTTCAGTCCCAGATAGGGGAGCATACAGGAGGCAACTGATAGATGTTTCTCTTTTTCTCTTTCTAAAATCAATAAATATAGCCTTGGTTGAAGATTTTTAAAAAAAATCTATTAATACATCACAATTTCAGGATAGTAAGTGAACAAGTCAGACTTAAACTTTTTCCCCATGGAGATTATATCCTAGAGTCAGAATTCTTTAATTTCCAATCATTTTACTGATGAGAGAAATAAGGCAGAGCTAGATACTTGACCAACATCACTAAGTTTGAAACCCAGACTGTCTTTCTCCAGAGCACACGCAAAGTATTTCAATGCAAGTCTATATCTCTGTCCATGTTTTGTGATTTTGATTTCTTTAGCACAGAGTGATGAGTATCTCCATCTCATTGTGTGCTTCTGATCTCTGCCTCATTAACCCAGTGATAGAAGGCGAATATAAAAAATCTAGAAACAGAGTGACTTCCCATTACTGTCACACACACACACACACACACACACACACACGCACGTACACACACACACACACACAAGCACTCACACACGCCTGTGTTCTACGATTGCCTCAGGTGGTCTTTGTCCACACTAAAGTGCTTCATTTATTTGAGCTTTAAAAGCTTTTCACACTGTAGCCCTAGCCACTTTGGCTCAGTGGATAGAGCATAGGCCTGCAGATTGAAAGGTCCCAGGTTTGATTCTGGTCAAGGGCACATGCCCAGGTTGTGGGCTTCATCCCCCAGTATGGGGCTTGCAGGAGGAAGCCAATCAGTGATTCTTTCTCATCATCATTGATGTTTCTCTCTCTCTTCCTCTCCCTTCCTCTCTGAAATCAATAATATATATATATATATATATATATATATATATATATATATATATATATATATATATATATATTTTGAAGCTTTTAACACTGTATTCTCCAATGTTGTTTTCCTTTCAAGTCCTTTGAACATGCCTTCAGACATTCTATTATTCTTATTTTTGCTAGTATATTAATTATTATACATTTACTGTGTTATTCAGATAACATACTGATAGTTGAATTTATACTTTTGTTCTTGGAAGAATAACTTTATTAGTGTGGAATTAAAATGTGGGACAGATAATCAAAATAAAATTCTTGAGAGTAGGTACCTTGATCTCTGATTAAGTATCTGGAAATACAATCTACCATTCATCCACATATAAAGCAGACTCCCAAATAAGTTTTTCTTATTTATATTGTTTATTTTTAAGCATTGCAATATTACCATAGATGAACTTTCTTTGTTAAAGACAGTCTTTTCAACCAAAAAAAAAGAGGAAAATGAAAAACAAAACCCAAGGAATGTGATTTTATTTTTCAGTTTCCATAAAATGTTTTCCATCTTTTTATGCAGCGTGTACATGGTTCTGATTTAAATTGACCACCAAAACTGATAAAATTTAAATTCTAACCAGAGGATGTAAACATAAAATTTCATTCATCCAGACTTTATGTAAATCCATTCTGAGAGAGGTGATGGATCAATAATCATTTGCCAACTTGAAGTCTATTTGTTTTTAGTTTTCATGTTGGATATCATTGAAGTAGCAAAAACTACATAATTTTGCTTTTTTTTTTGCCCCATGTAAAATTGCTTTAAGTAAATAGAATTTTAAGAATTTGCTCACAGATTTAGTTTTGAGATTATACAAATTTGTGACACAATATGTAACAGGACGTCCTTCGTTTGTAAGTTATTCTGTTTTCAGAATCATGTTTGATGAGACTTATCTAAAACATTCTCTTCTTTTTTTCATCTTAGTTCACTGACTTAGAAATAAAAATTCATCAAAGAGTGTTCAATTCAAGAACCTTAGGCTCAAGTCACAAAAAAGATAACTAAACACACACATCTACACACTCACAGAAGAGTTGTATGTAAAATACTCCCTTTAATTCTTTCTGAACTGCCAACCTGGTTGGTTCTTTGAGTCCTTCTTGTACATAGGCACTGGAATAGTGTTTGTGCCTAGGTCCCTACGATTATCTCCACTTGGAGTCGTGGTTATTATGGCCCTGCCCACACCACTCATTATATTTGGTGTACTCTGGCCAACCAGTATCTGTAACTGCACCTGTGAATTTTTTTTTCTCCTAGAATAGCTGAAAGCTTTCCTGATCCCACACAGAGCAGTTTGGACGTAATGAGATGTTATCATCTGGATGGGCTTCAACCAACAAGTCTCAGGATTTGGTGCAGTCAAGCATCCTCAGCCCTTACAAAAGGCAAGTCTGAATACGGGGTTTGTTCCATTTCCCACAGTCACTCAACCGTGTTAACTTCCTGTCTCCTATACTAGAAGCTATATTCAGAGAGCAAGCTTTACTGTATTCTGCCTGCCCTTTCCTATATTAACACTCTCTTTCTGACCTTTATTCCCTGCACATCCAAATAAATTTTTCACTCAAAATCATCCTCAGGGTCTGCTGCCGAGAAAACCCAGACTGAAATTTCACTGAAATGTTCCGATTCAGTTATGTGTTTGGTTTTGAAAAGTTCGGTATCCTTCCAGAAAATGCATCTCTCTGTGCAGGATTTCTTCTCTCCCAGTGGCCATTGGAGGCAACCATACTTTTTCTCCGCTGTAATTTACTATCGTCCTTGTTCAAAGCAAACGATGACTCCATTAAGTACAACATTCAGACCAAAACAAGGAGATAAGGGAATATAAACTAATGTCATGTGAACAGGGCGGTCTTTTGTCTGCTTAGCAATTTCTAACTGAAATATTGCAGAACATATGTAATAGTATACATGCTAAGAGCCCCAAATTGGAAATTCATTTTGATCTCACTACTTTGAAAATGCATGCATTCTATGAGTTGAAAGAAAATTGCTAGCATCAGGCTGCAACTTATTCTCCTCATAAGGGAGAGGGAAGGACTCCCAGAGAAAGGCAGAAAAAAAGGATTCTGGACTGACAAATTCTCCTGTGAACATGCTAATCATAAAACGGCTAGCAAAGACTGGTGGGTTCCACTTGTCAAAATCCTGATCTATTGACTATTTTATCAGGATGTATTAGAATGTCTAAAACTATTGATGGCTGAAACAGAAGACAGGAAATTTTTTTTTCTGTGAGTGTGTAGATGTGTGTGTTTAGTTATCTTTTTTGTGACTTGAGCCTAAGGTTCTTGAATTGAACACTCTTTGATGAATTTTTATTTCTAAGCCAGTGAACTAAGATGAAAAAAAGAAGAGAATGTTTTAGATAAGTCTCACCAAACTAGAATCTATGGGTTTCCAACTTCCTGGAAAATGTCACATAAACTATATAGCCATCTGAGTATAAAATAGAGATATATCATGACCTCCAGGCATCACCTTTTATTTTATGTGATACACTCACAGCCTTCCATGAGAGGCCTCATTTGGTATTCAGTTAGTCTGGAATAGAGTGTGTCCTAAGGTGGAAAGAAGGACCTGGGGGATGCATGCAGACCTGGACATCTCACTGCTTTGTCCGCACCTCACAAGTATTTACCATTAAAATTTCTAGCAAAGGTTGACACTGAGCAAAATTTTCGAGAATGCTTGTGAGTTGGATTTAACAATCTAATCCTTTGTGTTACTTTCTTGAGGAATTGGTAACTTCTGTCTACATAGGTCATGTGAAATATATATATTCTTTCATGTCTATAATCATATAGCCCTTACCACCCATCTTCACTTGCAGCTGAGTTATCATGGCCCTGGGAATGTCTGTTGTACCAGGCAGATCTCTGCATCTCTGTGCCTGGAGCCTTCATCTCCCTCTAGATCTGTTAGAAGCTTAGCAGCTCTCACACCAATGAATCTAAAGACTTGATATTATAAGTATCACAGCTCCTTTTGCCTCTCTAATACGCAGGGTCTTTTGAAGATGCATGTTCTAAAAAGAAATGTGTGAAAAAGGTATTTCTCTTTCTTAATATGAGGCTACAAAGAACTCTCCTGCCATGGGAGAAAGAAGAGTAAGCTAATGGAAATGATGGAGGAGGGTGAAAGATCAAAAAGAGAGGTCAGAGTGGCAGGACTGATGCTGCTGATGGGGATGGGGGAAGAGACATGCTGTGAGAAGAGAGAATACATTAGGTGACACTCAGGTAACTCTCAAATCCGTATGTCCCTTCATCAAAACCTTGAATCACAATGGGAAGAGAGTAAACATCTGGGGGAAAAAACTCATCTTTCATGTGAGAGATTATCATGTACTTTCTGCTCTCAAGGCATATTCTAGCTGTTCTTGTCATTATCTGGAGATAACCCCTGGTAGGAAGAGTTGGCATCATCCCTTTTAACACCATCAGACAACACTGTTTCTTGCAATCTCCAATAATCCTTGTAAGACCTCATGAAAAAAGTAATAATAGTAATTAAGAAATTAAAGAACAGGCTGGAACCCTGTGGTCAGATAGAAGACTGTTTCTGAAATTTGGTCTGGTTAGACAAAAGAAGTCCAAGTTTCATCCTTGGCTGGAAATAATACAACACCCTCTCTATACTTTTACAGAGGAAGCTGATAAGAGTAGGAAACCAAGAATGGGAATCATTTGCCCTTTAGGGCCAACAAGGATAAGAATAGTAGGAGAAAGAAATGTTGGTTTTCAAAATAAGTACTTCTGTATTATGGATTTTTAAAGTATATGCATGGTTCCCTTTGGCAAAAAATAGATAATAAAATCAAATAAAAATTAAATCTCCAAGAAGTATAATTTATGTTATTTTAGACTTTAAATATTTTAAAATATGGTTTTTATATTCTGCATCTGTTATCATATAACTTAATTTTATTTCTCTTTTATCTCACTTTATTCTAAAGTAAAATGGTTTTGGTTTGATGGTCACATTGTCCTTATACCTGAAGATATAAATGGAAGTGTTCCATTATATCTGCATTGATCCAGTCCAAGGTAAAATAGTGAAATCAAGTCATACTCACCTCAATTGGGTTTTCAGTGTTTGAAAGACACAATTAAATGCAAAATAAGAATATCAATCCAATTTTCTTAAGATATATGTGCAACATTATCATAAAAGTGAGTTTTGCAACCCATGATATTTAGGGAACATGTTTTCTGAATTAATTAGGAAAAAAAGGACAAGTGAGTAACTCCTTTACTGAGAAGCATAAGTAAAACAAAAAAAAATTCAAGAGAAAAAGTAAAAAAATACTGAACAAAAGTGACCAGGGCACAGATTTTGTTTCTCTTGGGAAAATCTGAAAGCAAGCACTGTGTGAACTATGGTTTCAAAGCAAGAGGCTCAAATTATGTTTAATAAAATCAGAAATTTAAAAAAACAATTTTTCTTTTTATTTAAAGTAGAAAAATAAATTGAATCATTACCAATATGAATGGTTTAAAATGTATTTATATGATATTTGATACAATGAGATAAAATACACTTTGATGTGTTTCTCTGCCTTCTAGTGGCCGATTAATGAGCATGGTTTGTTACTAGTAAAATGTAAGAATTTCTGTTTTCAGTCATATAAGTATTGAGTTTTTCCTGAGAAAAGAGCTAAATAAGCTGTTTCTTTCAAATATAATTGTTTTGATTTCATCACTTTCCCCACTCCCTGCACTGTACAGGATAATGAAAAAGAGTTGTGTGTGTGTGTGTGTGTGTGTTTGTGTGTGTGTGTGTGTACATACATCAGCCTACAAGTGAACAGAAGTTAAAACACATATGGCACAAGAATACTTTCATCCTTTGAGCCTACTGGGGCAATCTGGATAGAGATAAATTATTATTGTTTCCTTGTCTCAAATTTCACACCCTGAGATCTTACTGGCAGTGCAATTCTAAGAAACTTGAATTGCTCGCTGAGACCTTAGCTTAAACTCAGAAAAGGCAGAGGAACAGTCGAACTATGAGACACTTAAATTATGAGAGAAAGTAGAGTCATCCTCCCAGAATTGGTTGCGGAGTGTCTGACCCGGTACAAAGATGGTAGGGAGTTCCTGAAGGCCTGGTTGGGAACAGAGTCAGACACAGGAAATGAATCCCTCTCCTTGCAGCCCCGGTGACACAAGGTTTGTTTATATACTTTTGCTTGTGCAACTCTGGGCACCTAGGATTTTAAATGAAGTGAATGTGTTCCATCAGACTCAGCCATGTATCTTCATGCACCAAATTAAAGTAAGTGAATAACCACATGGCTTGTTTCTCTCTCTTTCACTCTTTATTTATTTATTTATTATTACTTTTTCACATTCAGTTATAGAGAATGAATAACCAGCAAACTGCACTTTTCTTAGAAGAGGTCAGAACTTAAATGTTTTAAGCCACACAGCTTTCCTAAGTAACTAGAGATTCCATCTCAAGACATCTTTGTGGGTATGTTTCTATAGTTTATGTAGTCAGCACAGGTTTTGAATGCAGCCATAGCAAGAACTTCCTTCTTAAAAAGATGTATTAATTTTTATTTTTATACCTAAATATGGTCCCACATGTTATTTCAGAGACATAGAAAAAGCCAATTAATTTAAACCAAATGAAAGCAATGAGTTAAAATTATTACGATTCAACTTTGTTGAGTAAAGCAATGGAAACAAATGAAATTTTACCATGTCTTGAATGAAGCTAGGTGTTAGAATTGTGATGGCCTATTATATTTCTAATTACCTAAAGGACAAAACATGAACCTATTAAGTTTATTTAAGTGATATATCAAGTGGTAAGACTATTGAATACATATATTTTTAAATATATTTTATTGATTTTTTACAGAAAGGAAAAGAGAGGGATTGAGAGTTAGAAACATCGATGAGAGAGAAACATCGATCAGCTGCCTCCTGCACACCCCCCACTGAGAATGTGCCCCCAACCAAGGCACATCCCTTGACCAGAATCGAACCTGGGACCCATCAATCCACAGGCTGACACTCTATCCACTGAGCCAAACCAGTTAGGGCTGAATACATATATTTTATTTATGATTTAGACCATTTCATTTTCACAGAAACACAGGCATCTCTAGCTTAATATTTAATAAGTGACCTATTTTTATTTCTTATAAATTTACCCAAGTGTTTTATAACCTTTTTCCAAAATATTTTAATTTATGTATTTCATATAATTTCTGAAGATACTTATGTCAGTTTTATAATGAGTATTTCAAAGAAAAGTAGTAACCAGATAATTTGTTCAAAAGTCCATTCAATATCAAATTAAAAGTGTTCAGCTTAACCCTGGCCAGTGTGCCTCAGTGGATAGAGCGTCAGCCTGCACACCAAAAGGTCATGGGATTTGATTCCTGGTCAAGGGAACGTATCTGGGTTGCAAGTTCGATCCCAGGTGTCAGTTGGAGCGCATGCAGGAGGCAATCAATCAATGTGCCTCTCTCACATTGATGTTTCTCTCTCTCCCCTCCCTCCCTTTCTTCCATTCTTTCTAAAAACTAATGAACAAAATATCCTCAGGTTAGAATGAACAACAACAAAAAATGTGTTCATCTTAATTTTGAAGTATTTTCAATGTCCCCCAAAGGTGATATGGTGATACTTGATTTGAGAAAATATTGACTCATCTCTGCTCTGTAGCTGAAATACACTGGAACTCTGACAATCACAGAGACCCCAGCTAATGATTAAAATTTGTGTATCATTAGAAAGGAGGTAATGCTCGAATCTGTCCCCAATCCACTGTGGAATAGAACAGAGTCACAGAGCAAGGAGATACATCCTCAGAAAGAAATGAAGAAAAAGGACTCATGTTAAAAGTAAAGTTTGAGCAAGATTGTGTAAGGTTTGAAAATACACAACTGTGGTTACTGAAAAGTGAAAAATGGATACCAGACCTGCCTCATATCAAAACCTTTTGAAGACAAAAAAAATTTCAACAAACATTCTCTCTTCTAACCCTTTTGAATAAAATATAATTTATATATTAAAAATAATAAAAACATAAAGTTTAATAACCCATGCAACTAAAACCCATGTAAAGAAATAGAAAATTTCCAGGATCACCAAGATCTTTCCTCCTTTAAACTTCCAGTTACCATCTTCTTTCTCTTTCCATATATTACCACCATCTTTACCTCTCACATGATCTTCACGTCTAATGTGAACTATAGTTTACTTTTGCCTAGTTTTGAAGTTTGTATAACAAGAAAAATGCAATATAAACTCTTTTGTGTCTATCTTATTTTCCTTGTGTTCTTATAAAGGACATCCAAGGGCTCATCTTCATCTTCTTGACAACAACTAGGCTTGATGTAAATTACTGTGGCTGATGAATAAGACAAATGATTGATGTAAAGCAGTTGGGGCCCAGTTTGGATACTGGAATTGGGTCAACTTTACTGAAAACAAAATGAAGAGTAATGACTATATAAAGGAAATTTTGAGGCATGAATTTCTAGGAGGATAAACTTCGGGAAATTGTTGACTTCTTTCAATAATATTTTATTTGCTTTTGTATGTTTCCTTTTTTTAAAGATAGGTCTTTATGAGTGAGTCTACCACTAAGTCCAACAAATAGCAGCTTCAAAGAATAAACACATTATATCACACAGTTTCTGAGGGTTGGGAATCCTTGAACAACTTAGGATGGATGTGACTCAGGTTCTCTCATTAGGTGACTGTCAAGATAGTTGGGGCTCTGTTATCTGAAGGCTTGAGTAGAGCTGGAAAGTTGGCTTGCAAGACATGCTCATTACATAGCTGCTAGAAATGAGTAGCATTTAGACATGTCAAAATAAATTTCTTTTTTAATTGAATTTATTGGGGTAACCTTGGTTCACAAAACCATTCAGGTTTCAAGTGTACAGTTCAACAAAGAGGTTTTAGCTCCTTGTCATATGGTCCTTTCAACAGGGCTGCTCCTGATACGATGGCTGGCATTCCCATATCAAGTGACCTGAAAGAGAAAAAGAAGGAAGAAGCCACACTACCTTTTATGAACTAGACTCAGAAGTGGCATACTATCATTTCCACTGTCTTTCACTGGTCACACATATCAACTGTGAGACAATGTGGAAGGAATTTAAACAAAGTTATGTGAATTTGAAAGTGTGAATCATTGGTGAACATCTAGCATTTGGCTATAATATATACTTTGTGGATTTTCACCTTAATAATAAACAAAGACTGATAATATGAGACACACCTCTTTGAGAAATGTAAAATTTATAAGTACATTTACAACTCTTATTATGTGACCTAAGAAAGGATAAGGCAATGCAGAGAGTAGGGTTGGTGCCTGTATAATCTCATTTCACACACCTTGACATGAATTGGCAAACTATGGCCTGTGGAGCAAATTTGTCCCACCATTTATTTTTCTAAATAAAATTCCCTTGTAACACAGCTAAACCATTAATTTACATACTATCTATGTTTTCTTTTTGCACTGCAATGGCAGAGTTGAGTAGTTTCAACAGAAGACTTGCCCACAAAGCTAAAAACATTCACAATTTACTTTTTATAGAATGCTTTGAGGATGTAAAGAGAAAAAATTCCAAAATTACGGAAATGTAAAGTGTGGGTAAATATTCCAAATATTTCCAAATATTTAATAATCTGATACAGCAGGAGAAAGAGAATTCAAATGAGTTGGGGACCGAGAAACATCCAGGAATAAACTTCCCAAAGTTTATTTACACAAAGATAATTTTTCTCTGGATAAAACTGATAATATTTGTTCTGATATTTATGTGATGAAATTTGGGTTTTGGAGAGCTGAGGCAGAAGTTTCCTGCAGAGTTTGGTCATATAATGGAGACAGGATGTCTAACCAATTATCTCCACTGTAAGTTATCAATAAACAAATTGGCCCTTGAGACTTTTGAACTTAAAAAAAACCTTACCATACATAATTAATTAGTTAGTTGGTTAGTTCACTGTCCTTACCATGACCAAGAGGCAGAAACTGATGCTCAAATATCTCGAGATAAGCAGAAAGCTGTCCAGACCCAACTGTAAAATAACCCTATTGGGCAAATTTAGATGTCACTAATGGAGTAACTAAGAATGAATATATTGGGGTAACCATAAAACCACAATGAGATACCACCTCACTCCTCACAGCTTTCAGAATGGCAACGGAGAGGGGTGGCCTCTGGGAGCTGAGGGCCTCAGTCCCACAACCACAGGGAACTAAATTATGCCAACAGCCCGAAGGAGCTTGGAATAAAACTCTGAGTTTCAGATGAGAAGTCAGGCTGGTGAAGACCTTGGTTCTAGGCTTATGAAACCACAGATAAGGAAACAACTAAGCCATGCCCAATTCCTGATCCAAAGATAATACCAGGTAATAAACATGTACTGTTGTAAGTTCCTAACTTCCTCATAATTTGCCATGAACCCACACATAGCATGTATTATATATACTCGGGGTTACATAATTAGGGTGACAGGATAAAATAAGGAAGTCTACAAGGACTACTGCCATATTATTTTGTGTGTTTCTTAGACATTTCCTCACCCTGTCCCATTTGTTTTACTTTAACACTGAGATAGTCCCTCAACTAAATCCTTCCATGTGCATAATCCCATTGCAAAAAAAAAAAAAGAGAGAGAGAACAAAAGAAAAAAATAAAGCATCTATCCCCAGAGAACATATTAGAAATCTCATGTCAGAGGGGGAAAAAAGATACTTAGTAGAAAGAGCTTTATGGAAAAGAAGTCTCTCCGATCCCAAAGATTAAAAAGAGACTTTCAGGATGAAAGAAAGCAGAATGCAGGTAAGAGTGGAAGGAATAATGTCCAACATGGAATGGGTCACACGGTCAAGGCCTGACTATGACTAATATAAGGGGACCATGCTGTGAGAGAGACACATTGCCATGGGTGACTAGAATCCTCCATTCAATCCAGAACTTTCCATTGGAATGCTCTGAAATTATATAGAAGCTGAAAAAACTCAGAGCTATAATTGGGAGGCAACAATAATTTTCCTCTCCCAGTGGAGACAAATTTTGACATAGGTTAGTCTCTGAAATTAGACATCATCTACCATATTAGCATCTTGTGCTTCCTCATTGCTCCTGCAACTGTAATGAAAGTTCATGAGCTCTCAGAAAAAAGGCAGGTTGGGCTCTGCACACCTCATAGGTGATAATGTACAACTAGCAATTTGAACCTACATTTGGATGTGGCTAAATGAAAGCAGTTAACATTCATCCTGGACAGAAATTGTGAAAATGGAACATCCTTGGTTCATTGCAGAGGAAATCACTCTAAGCAAGAAAACAATCAAATAAAAGAAACAAGAATCCCAAAGAAAATTGCTTCATGAGAGGAGGATAGGGAGAGGGGAGAGTTGGAACAGAAAACTACTCATTTAATTATAATCTTATCTATACTGTGTTTTAAATTGAATTTAATGTGTATTATTTGGAAATCATGTGGACAATAAAGCCAAAACATAACATATCGAGGAAGAACAATGTATGTTTGCTTAGTTCCAGTTAAACATTTGAAAAATGTTTTAGCCTGTCCTGTGTTGTTGTCGTTTTTTCATAATATAACTTAAATGTATTTTTCCTAAGTCAATCTTTTATTTTATTTTATTTTTATTTATTTATTTTTAAAAATACATTTTATTGACTTTTTACAGAGAGGAAAGGAGAGGGACAGAGAACTAGAAACATCGATGAGAGAGAAACATCGACCAGCTGCCTCTTGCACACCCCCTACCGGGGATGTGCCCGCAACCAATGTACATGCCCTTGACCAGAATCGAACCTGGGACCTTTCAGTCCGCAGACCGACGCTCTATCCCCTGAGCCAAACCGGTTTCGGCCTAAGTCAATCTTTATACAGGAAAGTAAAGAGTTCAGTTTTTAATCTTATTATATTTATATAATGACACATAAAAGATTCTTCTTCCTGGCTCATTATATATTAAAAATTAATTTGAGTTCTTAATTATTATTACTTAATTGAAATATAAAACTATTAAATACATAGACATGTCAATATAAATTTCTAAATATGTCTATACAACAATTAACCAAAAAGAAAGGAAATTGGATTCTGAAATCTGTGAGACTGTAAAAACCTCATCCAGATCTCAGGACTTGGACCTCATTGTGTTCCTAGCCCTTCTATGACACATTCAGAAACCCCTCTATAAAATGGTTCACTCCCTCTTCCACAAAAAGAAGAAAAAGGGAATTGTTCATATTTTACACATATTTACACATATCGTTTAGGAAAAGGTTCTTGGGATTGATTAGAGATTAAGATCTTCAATGCATGTGCAAGTCTTTTATCGATTGATAAGAAAGAGTGAAGTAAAGAGAGGTATTGTCAATGTATGTGATCAGGACTTGGAGTCCCTTTACCCTTGCAAATTCTGAAAGCAATCAAATAGGAATCACATATTTGACCAAAGACTTAAAATCATCTTACAGAACTCAGGAGTATCAAAATAAAACACAAATGTGTGCCCCTCTGGAGCTGGAAGATACACCTGAGGAAACTTATATGGCACTTTCAACTGTACATTAACGCATGTAGAAGTATAGGTATCCAGAAAGAACTACCAGAAACGTGAGATGAAGATGGGAATTCCCAATATAGTACTCCACACAAAGGTCTGAAATGATGTTGGTGTATATTATTCAATGTAAATTGTTTTCTTTAAATTTCTGCAGAGAAAATTTACCAGAATGTATACATGACAATATTGATCATATGCACTAAATCAAAATATTTATGAAATTATTTACTTGAGGTTTTATAATTTCAGGTATACATGCATGCATTTCATCAATTTTAAAACACATGTTTTGAAATATATGAAAATTGCATGATAAGATATAATAAGAAATATTTTACAGATCTCAGAAATAGATAATTAGTAATGATGTAAGAGGTAGACTTACCATTCTTAGTAATACTGGACCTTCCTTTATTGCCCACCCTTCTGTCCTCAGCAATACCTAAATAAGATGTTGTTCACAGATATAATAATTTTCATCTGTGCAGTATTCATTCAAAAGAGTATTGGGTGTGTTATACAGCATGCAGTTTCCTGCATTTAAACGTTCAGTGAATGCAAATCTGTAATGAAAAATAAAATGTTATATAGAAAAAGGAAATGAAAATGTCCTATCTGAAAAAAAAGGATGTATTTGATAATTTAGTCCAGGAAAATAAATCAGAGCATAAAAGTGTCATTGTATGATGCTAAAATACCATGTTTGTGAGTGGAAGCAATATTCCAAGATTACAAATATACAGAAAATAAACTCAGATAATATAAAACATGGGAGGATGCTGAGAATATTGGGTCCCACCAGAAAAAAAGAAAAGAATGGTTATCCTGCTTTTCCTGGACAGTTTATGTGTGAGAGGGCAGCTTTTTATCTCTTACGTTGTTGCTAATTATCTGCTCATACAAGTCCTGGTACCAAGGTAAAAAGAAAAAGTCAAAACCTATTTTATGGTCAAAAGTACAGTAACTTATGTCACTTGAACATTTATGGGGATGTTCTAGATAAGGGTAAAATTATTGTTGTCTTGTACTTAATCTCTTTTCTGTATTCTCATGCTCCAAACAGGTTTATCTTTGCTACAGTGTTCCTGGAATTTATATTCTATGAGTACAAAGGATAAACTCATAAAGAACAGGAAAGGTTTGACCGTCAGAAACTTACAGATCTTTGGAGAAAGCAGAGCCATCCTCCCACAACCAGGCATGATGTTTGTCAGAGTAAGAGAGTCCAATCCAGTAAAAACTTCTACTGGATTTTATCAACTGCTTCTTTGAAACAGAGACAAACATATTAATCTAATTTGAATCTACTCTACAAATAAAGTACTCTCAAGAAAGTTAGTGTCCAGAATCATATCCAGACTCTAAATCAATCAAACTGACATCATTTTTAAAGTCTAGTACAGGAAGTATGGTCATGTCTCATCATGTTCTCATATATGAGGTCCATTCATTTATAGAGAAAAAAACATCACAAATCTCAATTCTTGAACGAATGGAAAACTTTATAAAGCGGTTAGATTTTCATGGAACAGATCCTTCACAGAAGATCAACCATAAAATTTGATTCCAAATCAAAAGCATCTTGAGGAATAGTTTTTCAGATATAACCTTTTCGTCCTATACTCCCCAAAAGTTCCTCATGAAACTGGAGAACTCTTTCATTTGTCTTAAGAGTTGGGTAACTATTATATTCATGCTGTCATATTCGTTTCTCCTTATATGCCAGAATAATTGCAATGTCTATATAATTACAAAAATTATATATTCAATTAAAAAACTAAAAATTGCAAACTTGTTTAATTGGTTCTTTGAATAAAAATAATGACCTATTACTCATTTCTTCTTTGATTTCTCTCTAAAATGCCTCTTGTACTTTATCTGGCATCTATCTTAACTTTTATTCCTATAATATAAATTTTTGAGAAATTGTGTGTTGGTTTTATAATGATTATTCTAAGGAATAAAAAATTAGTAAGTCATTATTAGGTCAAATATGACCATCCATTTACTATCTGAAAAGGCTTGAATCAAAGTAATCAGCTTACTTAGACAATATGTTATCCTAAGCCAAAGACAATATAATAAAAAAAACAAAACAGAATTAAGTACATGCCAGCTCATCCATGTTTTTCAACTGAAGTAGACTGGAATTCTGAGAAGCACAGAAATCCCTACTTTCAGCCCAACTTTTTTTTTCATTGGAAATGAAGTAACAGTTGCATTGGTACCCAATCCACTTCTCTTGGCAAAAACAGCAGCCAGAGCCTAAAAGAAAAAAATAAAACTTGACTAATGACATTGGAGATTCAATTTTTTTAAGCATTATTTTCTCATTCAAAAATCATTTTATTTTTTTCTACAAATATTTTTTGAGAGACTACTTCAGAGGATAGCCATGTGAATGAATCATGGACATTATATTCTAGAGATAGCATCAGAATTATCAATCTGTTATTAATCATATTTAATGCAAGTTTGGGTAAATATACATAAGAAATTCAGTATGTTAAAAACATCCTATAGCAGAGTATAGCAAGTGACCCAAAGTTGAGCTCTGCTGTGTGGATAGGATTAATTAGATGGAAGAGATATTTAAGGGAGAAAGACATTTTAGCATATTTCCTGAGTCAGAAATAAATATGGTACATTGGGAGAATTATGATATATATTTTAGACATTTTATTTTCAAACTGAAGATAAATAAAACAATTAGTTTGAAGACCAATGATACAGTTAACCGGTAATAATGCCTTGAACATTTTATCCTCAGAGATAGGCGTAATGATACATGGTATGTACTCAAATCTTTGCCAAGTGAATGTTGCTCAAATTATAGAGTAGAATGGTCATTACATGGGGAGGGGAGTGGGAGGAATGGGGAGAAGTTGGAAATAAACTTCCAGTTAGAAGATCAGTGTTCTGAGGGTCTACTGAATAACATTGGGATTACAGCTGACAATACTGTATTATACACTTGTAAGTTGCTAAAGGGTAGATGGTAAATGATCTCAGGACAAAAAAGAAATGCAATTTTGTGACATGATGGAGGTATTAGGGGTAACCAGGCCTGCAGGGGAGGGCAATTAGGAGTGACCAGGCCTGCAGGGGAGGGCACTTAGGGGCAAACAGACTGGCAGGGGAGCAGTTAGGCATCAATCAGGCTGGCAGGGGAGTGGTTAGGGGGTAATCAGGCTGGCAGGCAGAAGCTGTTAGGGGCAATCAGGAAGGCAGGCAGGCGAGCAGTTGGGAGCCAGTAGTCCTGGATTGTGAGAGGGATGTCTGACTGCCCTCAAGGGGTCCAGATTGGAGAGGGTGCAGGCTGGGCTGAGGGACACCCCCCCCCTGTGCACGAATTTCATGCACTGGGCCTCTAGTATAAATATAAGTTATGAGCAAACACTGGCAGGTAATAAGGATAAGCTGTAACATATACTATAATTTGTTTTTGATTTGTTATTTAAACATTAGCACTCATACAGGAAAAACATGTCATTCAGGCCAATATTTTCCTTATTACTTAAATATATAAATGATACACATTCAATGTAATTTGATAATTTTTACATTAGAGAACAAAGAAATTAGATTATTCTACAATTAGTCGATAAACTTGTCTTTTACTAAGTGTAATATTCCATCACACTTCAGTGTGACAAAAACAAGAAACTATTTCATGCTCTATCAAAACTAATATTTTCCAAATTATGGAACCTACCTTCCCGAGGTTCCATGGTGGTGAGTCCTGGAGATGATGTTGGCAGAATACTTTGTTTAGTAAATGCTTTAAGAAATAATTATAAATTTACTTAATTAGATACAGGTTTATAAAATAACACAATATCGTACATTAGTAAAATGAAATCTTTCTTATTGAATGGCTTTATTCCAGTCTTGATCTTTACTGGTATATATACTTGCCTATAAAAGCTTACCATTTTTCAACAAAATTCCTAAAGTAGCCATCAGCACAAGGCACGTTACTCCTAAGATCCCAGAAATCAACCTCCATGGAGTGCTCTGAAAAGCTGTAGAGAAAGGGAGGGATGAATTGAATAACAAACACAGGAGCTAAAATGCTGATACGCACAAACCAGATAGAAAATCTAAAAATTTATTCAGTTTGAAAAACCAACTGTCTTTCCAATGAAACATTGGAAAATGAAGACATTCCATTGAGAATTCCACCCAAATATAAACATTTTATGTGATGTACTTTATTCTTTAGGAAGGTTATCCATATCTTCTTTACCAGCTCTTTCTCAGAAAGTGGATTCAACATTTATTTTTAATTTGGCAAAGAAGCCCAGAGATCTGGAGTAAGAAGAAATGAACAGGCACCAAGCTCTGTTTTATGGGCTTACAAAACAAACATTTACTTTAATTTTGTCAGTAAAAATCACAAGATAGTAGTATGATTCCCATTAGGTAGATGAGAAAATTTAGAACTTATTATTAATGTTATTTTCTCAAGGTATCAAAGCTAGTAAGTACCCAAGTCAGAAATCAAACGAAAGTTTGTCTAGGACCAGAGTCTTTATTTAATATATTCTGTCATTGTCACAACATACTTGGGAACATATCCTTCTGAGAAAGGTCAGGTGCTCCTAGATTTGTAGAGGTTTTACAGGGAAGAAAAGACATTGGAGTATCTGGATCAAAGCATGGTCAATACTTTGGGAGCTGGGTTTATAGCACATTGAATTATGATACATAAGCAACAACTTTTTGCAAGAACATTATATTACCTAATACCGCATATTACTTGCTTGTAGCCATTTTCCCTACAACAATTCAACATTAGGAGATTCTGCATTAACATCAGCATACTCCCAAAATGTTGTCATTAACAACAGACCAATGTGTCAAACTGTCAATCTGGTTGGTGTTTGGATGTCACAACCCAAATTCAAAATTTTAAAATAGCGCTTGTAAGCACTGTATCCTAAATATTTGGCACTCTCTATTTATACTAGAGAATGTGGCTCATAATTTAACCTGGTAAATTCAGTTCTCATTTAGAATTTAGACCTTTCCCTGCCATTAGTCACTTTTTAAACCTGTTGGAAAAGCCTCACAAAATCATTTCTAAGTTACAGAATGAAGAATCGGAGAAATAAAATTAAATGGGAAAAGCTGATACACGGGAAGCCTAACATTTTCTACATTATTTTCTTAAAGCATGCCCTGAAATGAGCAATACCCACGAGATACTCTTTCCGTTTATATTCATTTTTAAATTTATGACTCAGGCCGACATACCTGCCATGAGAAATGTTGTTCCAGTGTAGACACAGATAAGTCACGATGTTTGTTTGTTTAAGAAGAATGGTGTTGGAGCTGAAGGCTAAGAACCTGAAAGTTGTGTATGAAGAAACGCAAAAGGAAAAGAAAAATTGTGTATTTTAGTGATATGCTTGATGTTCCGGAAACCACAATACAGGAAATTCTCACTACACTTGTGAATGCAAATTCTTTGACAATCAGAAGAAAAAAAAGTGAAAGGTTTTTTGTTTTTGTTTTTTTGTTTTTTTTAATGTTTGAACAGGGATCATCTTTTAAAAATATTGGGAAAAAAGATGGGCACACCAAAGGTAAATTTACTTAGTATAATAAAGTGCCACAAGAATTTTCTTCTTTTAATAATGATAAACATTTATAATTTACCGGCATTGAACACAGATTCAATTACTTGGCATATGTTAGCAGCACATTTGTTTCTGAATATTGCTTAATAATAAAGATACATAAATATACTTATTCTTCTGATGATAACACCAAGGCAGAACTAAATACATGACCAAGGTCATTAAGTTTGAGACCCAGGCTATCTTTCTCCGGAGCACACATGCAATGTATTTCAAGTCAGACCTATCCCTCTGTGTCTATGTTTTGAGATTTTGATTTCTTTTTTTTTTCTTTTTTTTTTTTGCTATTTCCATCTCTCATTGTGTGCTTCTGATCCCTGCCTCATTAACCCCCGTATGGAAGGTGAAGGTCAAAAAGGTAGAACCAGAGTGATTTCCCATTACTGTTCCATCCATACACACACACACACACACACACACACACACACACACACACACCTGTGCTCTACAACAGCCTCAGTTGGTCTAGGCCCTGAGTGGTCGGCAAACTCATTAGTCAACAGAGCCAAATAGCAACAGTACAATGATTGAAATTTCTTTTGAGAGCCAAATTTTTTAAACTTAAACTGCTTCTAACGCCACTTCTTCAAAATAGACTCGCCCAGGCTGTGGTATTTTGTGGAAGAGCCACACTCAAGGGGCCAAAGAGCCACATGTGGCTCGCGAGCCGCAGTTTGCTGACCACGGGTCTAGGCCCACCCTTCAATGCCTCATTCAGACGAGCCCCAAAGTTTTTTTCAACATTTAACTCTCCATTGTTCAGTTCCCTTCAAGTTCCTTGAACTGCAGCTGCTTTATTACCCTTATTTGTACTAATATTTAAGTATTATATTTTTACTGTGTTCTGTCATTCAGATAGTATACTGATAGCTCAATTTACAAGTTTTTCTCTTCAGAAGAATAACCTCATTAGTGGGAAATTCAAATGTGAGACAAACGGGTGAATAAAAATCTGAAGAGTAGAGACTTTTTTTTTTTAATATATATTTTATTGATTTTATTACAGAGAGGAAGAGAGAGGGATAGAGAGCTAGAAACATCGATCAGCTGCCTCCTGCACACCCCCCCACTGGGGATGTGCCCGCAACCAAGGTACATGCCCTTGACCGGAATCGAACCTGGGACCTTT
Source organism: Eptesicus fuscus (assembly GCF_027574615.1). Classification (NCBI taxonomy): domain Eukaryota; kingdom Metazoa; phylum Chordata; class Mammalia; order Chiroptera; family Vespertilionidae; genus Eptesicus; species Eptesicus fuscus. The sequence goes on from NC_072479.1 coordinate 85,129,886, forward strand.
CAGTCCGCAGGCCGATGCTCTACCCACTGAGCCAAACCGGTTTCGGCAGTAGAGACTTTTTTTAAACGTATTTTTATTGATTTCAGAGAGGAAGGGAGAGGGGAGAGACAGAGACAGAGACATCAATGATGAGAGAGACATCATTGATCAGCTGCCTCCTGTACGCCCCCACTGGGGATGGAACCTGCAACCCAGGCATGTGCCCTTGACCAGAATCAAACCTGGGACCTTCAGTCCAGAGGCTGATGCTCTATCCATCGAGCCAAACCGGCTAGGGCGAGTAGAGACTTTTGAGAGTGGGTGGGTGGGTGGTTGAGAAAAGATCAGCCAAACATGGACACAGATAATAGTGTGGTAAAGGCCTGGGGAGGGGTGTGGGGGTGGGTTAGAATGGGTCAATGGGGATCCTATATAATAAAAGGCTAATATGCAAATCGACCAAACAACTGAACAACTGGTCGCTATGATGCACACTGACCACCAGGGGGCAAATGCTCAATGCAGAAGCTGCCCTCTGGTGGGCAGTACACTCCCACAGGGGGAGTGCTGCTCATCCAGAAGCTGGGCTCACGGCTGGCAAGGGTAGTGACGAATACAGCAGTGGTGGTGGGAGCCTCTGCAGAAGCGCTAAGTATGTTCGACTAATGGCTTAGGCCCACCTAAGCTGGCAGTCAGACATCCCCCAAGACCTCCCGGAGTGTGAGAGGGCGCAGACTGGGCTGAGGGACCCCCTCAAGTGCACTAATTTTGTGCACCAGGCTTCTAGTATATAATAATTACAACAATAAAGATTTTTAAAAAAATAATAGAGACCTTGATCTGTAATTAAATATCTGGAAATAAAATCTAATCTTTACCCACAGATGAAGCATACTCTCATATAAGTTTCTTGTTGTTTATAATATTTATTTTCAAGCATTATAGTAGCACCATAGATGAAACTCATTGTAAAAGATGGGCTACTCAACAACCAAAAAACAACAAAAAACAAGGAATGTGATTTTATTTTTCAGTGTCCATGAGTTAAGTTTTCCATCTGTTTAATTTACATTGTATGCATAGAGATGCTTTCACTGAACCATGGAAATTGCTAAGAGATTGTAAGCAATTGCCTGAGATTGTAAGCATGAAAATTCTTCATCCACATTTTATGCAAATTCAAGGTAAGAAAGCTAATTTAAAAGTGATTCTTTGTCTACTTGAAGTCTATTCAATTTTATTTTTAATTAAATTTATTGGGGTGACATTGGTAAATAAAATTATGTAGATTTCAAGAGTACAATCCTATGATACGTCATCTGTATATCACATGGTGTTTATCACCCAAAGTCAAAATTCCTTCGGTCACCATATATTTTACCCCCTTTACTACCTCCTCACACCCATCCCCTCTGGTAACCACGATACTGTTATTTATGTCTATGAATTTTAGTTTGTGTTTTTTGTTTTTTCATTTGTTACTTTCAGTTTTATGTTCCACATATGGGTAAAATTGTATGTTTCTTGACTTTCTCTACCTGATTAATTTCACTTAGCATGATATTCTCAAGATCCATCCATGTTGCCACAAATGGTAGTATTTCATCTTTCTTATAACTGAGTAGTATTCAAGAGTAAAAATGGTTTTTACTTGATAGTTACACTGCCCTTTTACTCTAGGAAATAAACAAAAGTGTTTCATTGTCCTGTATTGGTCCTTTGTGTGATAAAATGGTGAAATCAAGTCATATGCATATCACATGTATTTTTAGTGCTTAAAATATACAATTACATGTAAAATAAGAATATCTCTCCAAGCCCTACCCTGTTTGGCTCAGTGGATAGAGTGTTGGCCTGCAGACCAAAGGGTCCCAGGTTCAATTCTGGTCAAGGGCACGTACCTCGGCAGCAGGCTCCCCCCTGGCCTGAGCCCTGGTCAGGGTGCGTGCAGGAAGCAACCAATTGATGTGTTTCTCTCACATTGATATTTCTCTCTCCCACTTTCTCTAAAAATTAATGGAAAAATATCTTCAGGTAGGATTTAAAAAAATATCTCTCTGCAAGTCTTTTTAATATATCTGAATAACATTATCATAAAAGTGAGTTTTATATGACACATGATGTTTAGAGAAAATATTTTCTGGATTAATCAGGGGAAAAAGGACAAACGAGTGTCTCCTTTATTGAAATTTATAAGCAAAAATACCCAAGAAAAAACAAAAAGTGATGAATTAAAGTAACCAGGGTATAGATTATGTTTCTTTGGGGAAAATCTGGAAGCAATCACTGTGTGAACATGGTTTCAAAGCAAAAGGTTCAAATTATAGTTAATAAAATACAGTAAAATCAGAAATTTTAAAAATATGTTTTATTCTTTCTATTTCAAAAATATGTTTTATTCTTTCTATTACAAATTTAATCAGTAATAATATAAGTGGTTAAAATTTATTTGTGTAATGTTCATTACAATAAAATAAAATACACAACAATACATTTAAACATACTTTCTTCTGTTAACCTCTTTTTTTCACTTTTTACTTGGAAATGAATATAGATTGACAGAAAGTTACAAAAATAATACAGCATAGAGAGCTACCTTGTACCTTTCACTCAGCTTTCCCCAATCATGATATCTTACTTAGATTATGTTATGCCCAGAGTTCAGGGTCCCCAATAATCAACCACTAGGGAGCCTTTTCTCCGATGCAAAAGCAATGAGTCTTTATTCAAACCCGGGTTTGGCTCCCAGCCTCCTCCTGACGCAGCAGTGGGGCCAGAGAGAGAACTCCGGGGGAGTGATGAATTATAAAGGGTTGGACATTTGGGTGGGCTTAGGGAAGTGACGTGGGTTACAGAGATTGCCTAATTTGGACTGAATCTACTTCTCTACATTCCTATTGGCAGGTTCATGCAATTGTTACATTCTCGCGGTTTTCTAAGAAAAAGGAGTCATATACATAGTTACACAGGGTGGAGGGTACAGTACATTTTGTGCTGTCCTGCTCTGCCCTTTCAATTACAATATCAAACCCAAGACATTGACATTAGTATAATTCACAGACTTTATTCAGATTTTAACAGTTTTATAAGCACCCGTTTGCTTTTAAATTCTTGTAACCACTACCACATGAACTCTGTTTTTATATCCTAGAAAATAATTACCAATAATTATTTTGTTACTCAGAAGTATGGTTGTTAAGGAAAAGGCAAGATATATAATGAAACTTTTTCTGTGTTTGCCAACTTTCGTTTTATTGAGTTGGTTCAGTAGAGGAGAATTTTAACCTTTATCGAGTACATCATTACATGCCTATTATAGTCCTTAATGTAAATCTCTTACTAAGCATATGAGCACACATTAAGTGTATCAGTACATTTAATCCTAGTGAAGTATTTTGGCATGTCACTATTTTACTGACAAAGAAATGTATTAATGCACAGAAATTCTCTTATGTACAATACTTCAATTTAAAGATGACAAAGGTATACTTAGCAACAAGAAATCCTTTACATGTCTTCCACATCTGAATATTCTAGTCCTAGAAACAAAGATCCTGACATTCTCTTAAATTGAGTAACCAGTTTCTTCTTGGTCATTCAGTTCCACAGATGGGCCTTTTCTAGGACTTGATTAGGATTTTTCTTTATGGGTCTTGTTCTGGCTCTCTAAGGAATAGAGATAATCACCTTGCGGCTCTAGTCAAATAAGGAAATATTTGCTATTGGTAGGTGCTGATTTTCAGTTCTTATTCAACACATTATCTTAATTGATCTCTGACATGTTACCCAATATCTTTGCAAGTACAATATGGGATTTAGATACTGCATTGCTTGTTTTACATGTACGGTAGCATTTCACAGTTGCCGTTTTAACTGACATTTACAAATTCACTCATGGGTATTGACCAGAGACATTACGCAAAAAGCATGAAATGTACCAAGAGAACTGCTTTCCATCAAAAGAAATAAGCCGACCAACAAGAAATAAAACAAAAGCAGCACCAATTCTGACTGCGGTTCAGGAACAGTTTAATCAGAATCAAATGAAAGAAACAAATGTGAAAGTTTGGATGAATTTAGATCTTTCTCAGCACTTGACTCTGCCTAATAGCTACTTTATAAAATGAAATGTCTACACAGAAAAAGAAGCATTCAAATAACGGTGATCTAATTGGTAATGCACATTTTGGAAAAAACATTGGCATTCTGAGATTGTTTAAGGCATGGATTTTCAACCTTTTTCATCTCGTGACACACACAAGCTAATTACTAAAATTCTGTGGCACGCCAAAAAATATATTTTTTGGCAATCTGACAAAAAAAATAGGTGTCATTTTGATTCATTCACACTAGACAATTGTTGTGTTGGTTGTTGTCATTTTTTAAAAATATATATTTTATTGATTTTTTACAGAGAGGAAGGGAGAGGGAGAGAGTTAGAAACATCGATGAGAGAGAAACATCAATCAGCTGCCTCCTGCACACCCACCACTGGAGATGTGCCTGCAACCAAGGTACATGCCCTTGACCAGAATTGAACCTGGGACCCTTGATTCCGCAGGCCGACGCTCTATCCACTGAGCCAAACCGGTTAGGGCTGTTGTCATTTTTTTTATTTGACAAAGGAAAGGAGGTCAGTGCACCCTAATAGTCAGGTATTGTATGTTTAAGTCTTGTAGCACACAGGTTGAAAATCACTGGTTTCGGGTAAGGAGAAGTTTATGAAACCAGAGTGAAGAAAACGTACAATTTGTTTCAAAATTTCTTAATTTCAGCCCTTAAAGCTCCTCTCCTATTTAGTAAGTCCCAGCATGTGAGACTTAGGTGTAGAAATCTCACGTAGGAGCTGCAAAGAGCTTGCTGGCTGCAGCTGCGGCTTGTCAATCGTCACGTAACTGGAAACATTGTCTCTGTGGTGAGCTATTAGGTAGGCCGTTGGGTTCTCCCTCTCAACACACAAAATGTGACAACTTTAAAGCTCAACTATTTTTAAAATGGCACTGAGCCTCTTTCTTGGCCTGTATGCAAAAATAGCTACATTGTAAAGCTCAAGGGTCAGTATCTGTTGATGAAATTTGGGCATAAAGAAGAAGAAACAAGGGAAGTAAAAGGATTCTGTAAGAGGAGTAAGTCGCATCAAAACCCAAGAAGTAGGGTATTCATATAAGTAAAAATCTTTCAGTCCAAAGAACTCACCTTTTAATGTTTGTACTTAACTCTTATCTGGTGAGTGTCAATCAATTTACACATTACCAAGTTCCAGTATCCTGAAATAAATCCAAGAAAAAAGAATCATAAAAGATTATTGTTCAAATTTTATGTTTTCTCATTATTTAGTAGAAAAGTAGTCTATCATTTATTATACTCAAACATCTAATAATAGACAAATATGCAAATTGACTGCACCTTCGCTACACCTAAGCCACGCCCACCATCCAAGCCACGCCCACCAACCAATCAGGATGAGTATTCAAATTACCCCAACAAAGATGGCAGCTAATTTGCATATCAAGACAGCGTCGAAAGAAGCCAAGAGCTGCAGAAGGGAGTAAAGCTTCAAAGAAGCAAGCAAGCCGGGGTGGGTGGGAGAGAAGGGAGGAGCGAAGTCAGGGCCGGGGGCAAAGGGAAAAGCAGGCGGGCTGGCAGAGAAGGCGGGGCGGGTGACAAGGGAGGAGCGGAGGCGGGGTAGAGTGCAGCAGGAAATCCTATTGCAGGATTTTTCCTGCAACTGGAACGCTAGTTATGTATAAATCAGTAAGACAATTTTGGGGGATTACTATATACCAATTTTGTGTTGGATATTTTAATCTTCATAACCTATGTTATTAATACTATTGTTTCTTAAATTTCATAGTTGAAGACAGAATATTATAGAGGAAATATGATTAAAGTTAAGTAGCTAGCAGTGGCTGAGCTGAGCCTCACTAAGTTTGTCTACCTCTATAGAACAATATGTAGGGAGATGCTTTACATAATTCTAAAGGAATATATCATTTTGCCTCAATTATCTTGGTAATTTTTAGTACTTGTTTATATATATACTAGAGGCCTGGTGCACAAAATTTGTGCATGGGAGGATTTTGGGTGAGTCACTCAGCCAGGCCTGCACCCTCTCCAATCCAGGACCCCTTCAGTCAGACATCCCTCTTGCAATCCATGACCGCTGGCTCCATAACCACAGATGTATTAGATCAAGCATGTCAAACTCAAAGGCTAACATGGGCCAAATAAACAAGGTTTAAGTTTATGTGGGCCGCAAAAAAACCAAAAGCTTCAATTTTCATAGAAACGTAGGTTTATTTCAATAGATATGCTGAATACAAAGGGCTGAAATAAATGAATAATCATTAACATAAAATAATAGAACTTTTTAATAAAAATTAATATTTTTTGAACATTAACTTACCAGACACTGAATAACTACAAATTAATAAGCATAACACAAATAAACCTATTTTTTTTTCTCCAAAAGCGAAACATTTCTTGTTGCACACACCAAACAAGTCAGTCCAAGTCTAATGACATGGCAATCAGCCGTTAAAATATTCTTTGCTAGTATTAGTGGAGAGAATGGTGCGCCTGCACGTAAGGTATGTAAGGGAGATGAATGCAACACAATTATAGTAATCAGTCATAAGTGAACATCGTAGTTCATTATTTATAATTAGGTATCACAAGATATTGCAAAAATTAAGTTATGAAATTTTTATTAAAAGGTTTCTTACATACTGTTATATTGGCTGGGCCACAAAAATATTCATTGTGGGCTGCATGCAGCCCGTGGGCCGTGAGTTTGAGATGCTTGTATTAGATGTATATTATATGACAATTGCATATGTCCAGCAATATACCTATGTCAATGCATACACATTTGACTAGGTACTGCCGGATTGTCTTATGGAGGTAAAACACAGATCTGGACAATTAAACCAAATTGTCACCATGTTATGTAAGAGTGGCTTTTTTACATCTTATCAAGCTTTTAGTTATATGCTTTATTCCTGGTTTCATGTCTCCTGGCTTCAATGTATTATACTTTAATTTTTTAAATATCTATTTATAAACACTAATATCAATTTGTGAATTTTATGATGCTTTCAGATATAAAATAATTCATGTGAAAAGGATATTGACAACAAGGTTGATGATCCTTTTAAGAACTTATTTGGATTTCTTCGAAGTTAGATTTGAGGAAGGGGAGATTTTATCTTGCTACCTCCTTCTACTGTTGGTGTGTTTATATGTGTGTGAGAGTGTACGTGGTGGGAGAGGTGAGAAATCTTTGACCATAGAGACATAAGTGCAAAATAAGCATTATAATTTGGCCATAGCAATTAAAAGATATTTACTATTCCCTATAAGTGAGCATTATTGTTAAGTAGGTAGGACAAGGGTCTCAACAATTCTTACCTAATGCTATTTTGTAATGTTAAAATGTAGCATCGTATTTTACAGATCAGATGTAAACAGGATGAACCCAAACTAGGATAAATGTAGCCAAATGCAAACTTTCTATTGTAAAGATGTTTATAATTAAATTATTAAGATTTCCCCCCCACTATTATGGTAATAAACATCAATACTGGCTTTGAAAATATTTCAGACTAAAATTAATTAATTTAAGAAATCATTGGTGGTTACCTACTAAGTGCCAGACACAAAAAAAGAAACAAAACTCTTGTTTTGTGGTGGTTTTACTCTATTACCAGAGTCCAGCATTAAGACCATGCACATGTAAAAGAGTTTATCAGAAGGAGAAATATAAAAAAGGAGGATTTGAAAAACTGGGAACGTATAATGTGTGATAAAATTTCAAATCTGACGGTGAAGACTCACTGTGAAAAAGAGAATCGCATGCTGACGTGAAGAGTGACTGGCGGGGAGAGAATCACCAAGTGCTCTGTGGCTTCCACGCTGAGGAGCAAGACTCATCTGGCTTCTTTTGAAACAAATCTCAAATGTTACTGAGGATTGTATACTCCAATCCTAGACGGGCTTTCTTGCGCTAACCCTAGCTAAACCAAGACCGAATGGCCAAAACTCAGTCAAGAATCCTGAAATATTTCATTTTTTATTAGAGATTGTAACATAGATTTTTAGTTTGTTTCCAAATCAGATGAACCTACTTTTAATGGGAACTATCCAACATCTGTACACTGTTACAGATGTCCGCATTTCCCACGGTTTGCTCCCCTCCACCCAGTCCTCACTGTACTTCCCTCTGGCCATCACCACACTGTTGTCTGTGTCTATGAGTTATGCATATATGTTTTTATGGCTAATTCACCTTATTTCATCCAGTCCGCCATCCACCGTCCCCTCTGACAATAAGTGCTGGTGAGGATCTGGAGAAAAGGGAGCCCTACTGCACTGCTGGTGGGAAAGCAGACTGGTGCAACCCCTATGGAAAACAGTATGGAGTTTCTTCAAAAAATTAAAAATGGAACTGTCTTTGGCCCAGTGATCCCATTCCTGGGAATATAACCTAAGAATCCCAAAACACTAATTCAAAAGAATAAATGCACCCCTGTGTTTACAGCAGTGTTATTAAAAATAATCAAGATCTGGAAACAGCCCACTTGCCCATCAACAGATGAGTGGATAAAAAATCTGTGTTACATTTACACAATGGAATACTACACAGCCATACAAAAGAAGGAACTCTTCCCTTTTACAATAGCATGGATGGACCTGAAGATTATTATGCAAAGTGAAATAAGCCAGACAAAGACAAATACCATATTAGTTCACTCAGATGTGAAATCTAATGAACAAAATAAACTGTACTCACACTTTTTGACAGGAAATACATCCAACAACTTTCTAGTAACAAAATATCACATACACACACACAAAAAAAATGATTGTGGGGGAGGGGTGAAATACAATTGATATATTTCTAAACTTTTTAAAAAAATTTTTGTGAGTTTATTTGAGCCAAACTGATGACAATTGCCAAAAAGCAAAATCTCAATAGATTGGGATACTGCTCTGGAGAATGGCGGGTTTGTACCTTGTTTTTATAAATTATCATCAAAGGGGAAGATGTAAGTGGGTTACATGAAATCCATTGGTGATAGATTAGGAAGGTGGGACAAAGCAAAGTGGGAAAACCTCTGGGATTGGAATGAAATGATGGACATATGCTTCTTTTACATAGATTGATACAGGGTAGTTAACATAGTTAACAGCTGACGATTAACATAATAACAATAAAGATGAAGGAATACCCAGACATTTTACAGGTATGTTATCTTAGATGCAAAAAGACAATAGGCTCAGTAAAGATCGAAGTTGATCTTTGTCAGGGAAAATACTGGCCTAAGACATGACTACCCACTATAAACTGATTTTAGTTAAATATTTAATTTCAGACCATCCTTTGTGGTTACTTTAGGTCTTTGAGTTTGTACAACCACTATGCAGACCTTTCCTGAACTAGTCAGATTAGCATGTGGCCTTTTTTTTTTTCATCCATATATCCCCCTTTTGGTCATAAATCAATCCAGAGGATGCATTGATGACCAACCTTTCGGTTGGATAACGGAGTCACACGGTGCAAGGAAGACTCATTCCTAGGAAGTCTCCATGTCAGCATTTGTCTTGCTGAACAGGGTGGACTACTGGGGATGGGGCAAGACCATAACTTTAGATGGCATTCAAGCTCGAATTTATTTTTTTTTAAAAGGCAGGTAAATGGGAGGCAGTCAGATCCTATATGTCCTTGTTAAAAAGTATTCTGGATCATTTCTAATTTTTAAGCCACCATGATCCGAGTCTTTTTGCTGAACCACATCTACCAGGGCATACAGTAGGCTGTCACTAAAAAAAGAAAAAAAAAACTGAAAAAATGGACAATAAAAAAATAAGATATGCATTACAAAATATTAGAGAAATACATCAAAAAGTTACATTAAAACTTTTGAGGTGACAAATTAGAGTTCATTATAAATTTATTCTCACATGTCAATTTATATCATTTTGAATATTTTTCAGCTCCAAATTTAACCTTTGATATATAAAATCACTGTTTTGCGTTTTGCTCTTTGAAAACTCCTAAGTTATGGAAGAAATAATCTATTATGATTTATACATTTAAAGAAATGTTTATTCTTAGGGTAAGAATAACTTGTGAGACTAGTTTAATGTACAAACATGCAAAGTATATAATACCTAATAAGTTCTCAGAAAATCTATGGGATATATGTGTGTGTGTGTGTGTGTGTGTGTGTGTGTGTGTGTGTGTGTGTGTTTATATATACACACAAACATGACTTCATATGTTAGAGACTATTAATTATAGTATATCTGAAGATTAAACTTTACTGGAAATGATGTCTGAATTCTGATATGGCCCTGGCTTTTTTGGTCAGACCTCATCAACACTCAGTGCACTCTGTGTGGGTAAAAGGTCTACTGCACAGAACAAAATATTTCCAACCGCAGGACTACTCAGTGCTGCTTGAAATAACTTTAACGCCTACAGTAGCCTTGATATGACCATACAATTTGAGGGATGAGGTGAATGGGTAGTGGGCAGAGAAAATAGCATGCGTGATAAAAACAAAAACAAAACAAAACAAAAAAGACCAAGAAGCTACATCAAAACAATTTACCTTGTCAAAGAATGAAAGATAAAGATTAAGAAAGAGAAAGACCAAAATGGAGGTGTACACCCTAGGCGTGGGTGGTCGTTATCGCTTTAAAATCATTGTCTGCATCATTATTGTTCAGACAAACATAACCACAGGAAGTCACACTACATTCGAAGTCCTAACCTAACAGCTTTTACCCCTGAGAGAGGAAAAGCAAAGAGAAAAGCTTGTCAAACAAAGAAAAACAACATGAGGAGCATAAAGCACTGGCTAGACTGTAAAGACTGGAGTTATATTCATATGAGGACTTCTTTTACCCTCACACCTACAATGCGGCCTTACATCTCACAGCCTTGGCACCGTTTGTACAGCTTCTCCCCCCAAATATTTGAGAGTCTGGTTCCTTCATTTCATTCAGGCCTCCAAATGTCACCCCCATGACTACTTCTCTGATCACTCTTTCTAAATGTGAAATGATGCCCACATCATTCCATATGACCTACAATATTTCCTACAACAGATAAGCCAAAGTTCCTTTATAAAACCAACAACTAAAACTCAAAATCTAAAATGACACAGTATTGTAAATGTACTGCTATATGTGAACTTTATATTAAGTGTATTTTTATTTGATATTTTTGACTGTATGGAGAACATATTGTTTATTACATGATGCTGAGATTTACCAGGATTATAGACAATGTTAAAAGAATCAGAAAATTAGATTTTAATAAATACAGTGAAGAATAGTGACATATAATCAGCGGAGGGCTTGATTCTCAAATCAACAAGAATACTAAATAACCAGAAAGATGAAAACTAAAAGAGGTTATAGATTACTGATATTTTTTAAAGAATTCAGGTAAAAGAGATATATTTGTATGGTAATAATTGTTACTCAGGATTCCAAAATCCTATTCATATAACCAAAACAATTAAAATAATTCAGATACTTGCCTGTATTAATTTAGATTCAAGGTTTCTCTGAATTTCCCTTTAAACCTGAATGCAATTTTGTCCTTTACCTGCTTTCCTCGTATCTACAATAATGTATGCAATTTTCATATAATTCTATCTTTCAGTCAGATTCAGTCACAAGAACATGTCATTTCAGCAATTCAAATTTCCAATTTGACTATATTTCAAGGCCATGTGTAAAATCCAACCTATTCTCCTTACCTCAAGATTCTTACCTTTGTCACTTCTGCAAAGTCCTTTTTGCCATACAAGGCACTATTTACAGTATCTACTGTAAATAGTGATTGTGACCTGGATATTGGTGTGTGTGTGGGGGGGGGGGGGGGGGGGGGGAGGCATTATCCAGCCTACCACAGAATCCAGGATGCCTCCAGGTTGCTCCCTGCCCTCGGGGGGCCCCTTTTAGCCCACAAGAAATACTCTCAGACATAGTTGATCCCCGTTTTGCAGACATGTGATATGTTCCCCGTGGAGCTTTCACTACTCTGTCACCATAGGCTACTCTGGTGGGTATGGTCGTGGTATCTTTTATTTATAAAGTCACTCCACATCCATCCTCCATGCTTCTTGGCTACATTCTGTGGTCTTGGAAGCTAAACTCTAATAACTGCGTCCCTCGGGCTTCCTTGCCCTCTGGCTTCTGGCTGGTGTCAGCCATTGGGAGACATTGGCAGGAGATCAGAAGGTAAGAGGAGAAAGCAGCGTGTTTACTTCTCCAGATCCCGGCAGTGACTAGAATCTCTCGTATGAGTTCTTGGCATCTTCTGACACTCACAGTGGATCACAATGTGGTCATTATCTTATGATGTCCTGCACAACATTGCCCAGAGTATATGTAGCTTAAAATCTATTTGACTTATTGTATTTCGTACGAAGTAAAAAAAAAAAAGTGTTCTGAGAAAGTTCTCTGTGGTATTTTTCTAGAATATTGGCTGCTAAAAATACATTTGCTCCATTATTACTAAATAAATAAACCATCTATCTTTTGATATGACCAATGTTGTTGTTGTTGTTGTTGTTCTCAGAAAGAATACTAGATTTTCTTTTTAATTTAAGCATCATGCATCTGGTCAACACACTAGGTAAGCAAAGGTGTTGTTGACATATCCAATCACTGTGCACTCGGAGTAGTATATTTCCAACCACAGTGTTGCCAGCACTTGAAATGGCATTTAGCACCTAGACTACTCAGTATTATTGTAATAATTCTTGGAATCTAAGATGGGGTGGGATGGTTAATGGAAAGGAGAATTAAATTCCTGATGGAAAAAAATAAGTTCCTACTGTAGAAGATACTGGAAGCAAAACCTGTGTAACTGGCTAAGAAACAGTAGGTTTAGTTTAAAGGAAGAGAATGAAATAAAAACTGAGACTGACAAACTTGGATGTGAGGATCACTACCACTTTAACTGTGACATTAGTGTCATTTACCAGTTGGACATGCAGGGTCACAGCTAATAGAAACACATAACCATGTAGGATAACATGAGGCTGAAGAATCTTTGATGTAATAAGAACAAGAAATAAGATGAGGATGAAAAATTCACTGATGCGAGTCATTCATATGATTCATTTGATTTTGGTTTTAGTATGAATAGAAAGAATTTTGCTTAAATTAGTATTGTAAATTTGGCAGAAAATGCTCCCAATTGGCATTATTTAACAAAAAGAAGAAATAGAAGAGTGAACATAAAAATCAGAGTTAAAAGTCTAAAGCCATAATATTGAATATTTGTATAAGGCATATTTTGATACATCAAACTACATTTCTGTCAACGCTAAAGGACCTGAGATGTGGCTAAGGAGTGTTTAGCAGTATTTCTGATTGTCTGGATTTGATGTACCATTGGCAAAGCTAAGGTGGTGGTCAAAGATATATGCTCTTGAATATAGAAATATTCTAATTAGTGTGAACTATGTAAAACCAATGAATTGTGTGTCATAGATATCACCAAGAGAATAAAAATAAAAATTGATAATCTATATGAAACTCTGGACAATTCCCTTCTCTGTATCCCTAGCTTTCTTGGGGAGTGATCAGTAAAATACCTATCTCAGTTATCACCTATTGCACTTGCTTATGCTACAGATTCCTTTACCTCCCCTCAGATTAAATTGATTCACAGTTTTTGTGGTGGAACATGGGAATCTGAATTTGGGGCATGCACTCCAGGAAATTCTTAAGAATAATTAATATTGAGAAGCACTTCTCTGCTTCTGTAAACTTTCAATTACATTCAATGAATGTTATCATGATTTTCTAACATGAGACCATTTAGTCAACACAGATAAAGTTGACCTATGAAGCAGGAGGTCATAGTTCGATTCCTGGTCAGGGCATATTTGTGGGCTCGATCCCCAGTGGGGGTCCTGTAGGAGGCAGTGGATCAATGATTCTCCATTATAATTGACTCGAGGCCCAATGCATGAAGATTCATGCAAGAATGGGCCTTACTTCCCCTGGCTGCTGGCACCACCTTCGCTTTGGCCAGGGGGCTGCCTTTTTGCTCCAGCCTGGAGCCACCTTTCTGCCTTCCCACGCTGCCCAGAGGCCCGGAGCGGCTGGGGTGGTGCGGAACACCCCCCCCCCTCGCCTGCTCGGCGCCTGCATATGCAAATTAACCCTCTGTCTTTGTTGGGCTAATTTGCATACTCACTGCTGATTGGCTGGTGGGTGTTGTGAAGTTATGGTCAATTAGCATGTTACTTTTTTATTAGTGTAGATGTTACTATCTCTCTCTCCCTTTCCCTTCCTCTCTGAAATCAATAAAAATATATATTTTTAAAAGATATAGAGAGAATTAATTGGAAGACAGTTTTAAAATCTTTCTTCAAAATACACTATATAAAGACAGATAGAAATTAAACATGAAGCAATTTATATAAATACCTAAAGGCAGCATTCCAGAAAGAGTGAAGAGATAAAGGGGCAGATGTGGTCTCTGTTAAATTAATAACAAAGACTTTTTTAATCCAGTGATAATGAGACATCAACCCACAGATTTATGAAGACTAACATTAATCAGGGGAGGGGTGGAAAGAAAGAAAAGTACACATTATAGTAAAAACCAAATAACACCAGGAACAATAATAAATTTCCCAAATCAGCACTAGGGAAATGGTAGCATCTGATTTTTTCTTTATTTTTTGTTTTTTTGGTTTGGTTGATATATCAGAGCTATGTTAAAATTTCCACAAATAACCCTAACTGGTTTGGCTCAGTGAATAGAGCATTGGCCTGTGGACTAAAGGGTCCCAGGTTCGATTCTGGTCAGGCACATGTACCTTGGTTGTGGGCACATCCCCAGTAGAGGGTGTGCAGGAAGCAGCTGATGGATATTTCTCTCTCATCGATGTTTCTCTCTATCCCTCTCCCTTCCTCTCTGTAAAAATCCAATAAAATATATTTTTTTAAAAGAAAAAGTTGCAGAGTACAGAATAAATAAAAATAATAAAAAATTTCCACAAATATTTGTTTTGTTATTGCTCCTTTTACATATACCATTTATCCTTACTATATGTTAAAGTTATATTAAAAGATTATATTAAAATTTTGATATATTCTTGTTGAATTGAAACCTTTATTATTAGTATTAAACCCACCTAAATACTACATTTTATGTGAAAGTGCATTTTGCCATATATTAAGACCTGTTTTCTTTGATTTCATACATTTGCATTATATTACATATTTTAAGCATTGTACATCCTTATCTATTAGGTGTCACTTTGATAAATAACACTTAACATTTAAATTGTTTTAAACCTGTGTGATAATTATCTTTTTACTGGTACATTTTGAGGGTTCATATTTACTGTTGATATATTTTATTTCTAATCAATATCATAATTTTGTGCTTTCTATTTGTCCTACCTATTGTTGGGTTTCCCTCCCTCCTTCCTTGTTTCTTTTGGATTTATTTATTTTTCTCAATTTATGTTTTCCTCTAAAATTTTTGAAGTTATACTTTTCACCTCTTAGCATTTACTTTAGAATTTAATGCAGGTGTACTAAAATTATTGATGTCTGAAATTGACCAGTGACTTTACCCTTTTCCTAAATAATATGAGACCCAAGAGCATTACGGTCTCTCACTCAAATTATATATTTTTGGTTTGAAGTTTATTCCTATTGATCAAAGGCGAAGGGTGGGGCCCTGAGGTCACTGTGGGGTATATATCTCATAGCACACATTAGATTGAAGATAAAATTTTACATCTTCATAATTTATCCTTTCAATGATAATAAATTATGGTAATTAAAAATAGTAATACAAAAATATGTAAACTACATATGTAAAGTAAAAATTTATCAAGTTGGTCACTTAAACATTTTTATATTGCAATCTTAAAATACCAGATTAGATGCATCTTATATTACAAGTGCATGCATAACAGCATTTTTCTACCAAATATAATATAAAATCATAGTATACAATAATTTGTACCCTTTTTGTACTTAATATATTATGGAAAATTATCCATCAAAACTTGCTGAGCTGTCTCATCTATATTTAATGACTATATAAATTTTATTTTAAGAACCCATTATAATTTATTTCATCAACTAATTTTTTGATCGTTGAATTGTTTCTTTTACTTTTCTATCAAAAACATCCATTGGTCACTTGGACAATTTAAAAAGTTATGAATAATTATGTTAACAGTAGCTATATTGAGGAAAAAGGGTTGTATATCATTTTTATTTTCTATAGGATAAGTTCTCATATTGTTTGAATTATTTATAACTGTCATGGATATTTAAAACAACAAAAATATTTTTAAAAATTAGTATCTTATAATCTTATAACTTATGATCTTATAAATAAATATATCATTTAATTGCATAAAATATTTCAGCCTTCATTGTTTATTGTTTTTGAAAAATGACAAGGCAGAAAAGAAGTCATGGGTATAATTTTAAAGTATAACTTTGGAAATAAAGAAGTATTTCATTATATATAGATGACTAACATTTAATCTGTAGGTGATAAGTTACATTGCCTTTTATTTTCTTAAGTGGAAACAGTAGTTTACATATTAAACTCAGGGGAAACATCCTGTCTGATTTGCAATATTAAGAGATCTGCTTCCTTGATCCTGTCTCATTCTGGCCCTCTGCTTATCATCTGATCCACACAATCTAACCTACTAGTAAACTATGGAACCAAAGTCGCCGGCACTGTGCAGCTCCAGTCTTGATCTTCATCCTTTGCCAGTGGAATTTCATGAAATAACCACAGGTAAAATCAAATACTGCTATTATTACTAATCCATTTATGTGATGGAAAAATGAGACAATAAACAACAAAGTTCATGGCCAGATACTTTTAGGAGATGAAAATATTTTGTCTCCATGGATAAATTCAAGATTTTTATTAATAAATTGAGGGGGATTTAAATTTTAGACAATCATTATTTGGTGCAAAAATATTTACAATGGGCTTGGATTTACCATTTTTTGGAAAAATGTTACGGACTGGGTGGCTATGACTTCTGCTTCACTTTCACTGAAGAAATGCATGCAATATGTTGCGAAGAGAATTTATCTACCTAATGAGAATTAGGTTATTTTTATCATGCTCCTTTAATTAAGATTAAATTCAACTATAGAAGAAACAAAGATAGGTGTTTAAAATAATTTTATATCTCTACTCTTGCTTCTACAACCAACGTTACTTCTGATGCTATTGGCCACTATATTTTTATAACTACCGTTCCACACTGCTATTATTATTGGTATTGCAAAAATAACTTATTGTATGATTATTGTTTTAAGCACTATGTTCTTGACTTTATATACATTAATATAATCTTCAGAATATATCTATGAATGAATATGGTTGTTATCCTTATTTTATAGATGAAGAAACTAAGAATTATTTTTTTAAACCTGCTACATTTTACAAAGCAACTACTTGATTGACCCAATCCTAAAACTTTCCTATAACAATAAAATAGGGCAATTTTAGTTCATTTCTAACATGATTTTCAATTATATATTGTTTATCATGTACATGAATATATTGATTATAGTTATTGCCTGCATTTTTAAATATATTTCCTAGAGCCTTGTGAGGAAAGAGTAACATACGCAGAACTCAAAATTGATTGTTCTTCAAATATTCAGAAGAACAAAATAACTAGGATTTTGAAGACAAAAGGTAAGAAACCTTTAAAACTCTAGATTCCCTTTTTTTGCTTGAATATTTTAATGAACTAATCATAACAACAAATATTCCTGGACTAATCTCTGAATCAAAATTCATCTCTTATACCTGCACTATTTAACTTGGTCATATTGACCTAAAGTGTTGTGTTAATAACAAATGAGAATGATCAACAAACCATAGATGGCTAGAGTGGCTTAGAATGATGTACCATGGACACAGAAAAAAGACTGTTTCATATCTAATTTCACTGTTTGATATTTTAGTCTTACAAAATGTAAATGTTCCTTTAATGCCTTTGTATTTCTAAAAACAAAATGGAGCTAATGAGGAATTTCATGGTAAATGAACTTTTATCAAGACTGACACAGAATATTTGTCTGGGCCAATAATTAATATAGTTATGTTTTATTTTTACAAAATTCTGCTACAAAATGGAAGAAATCATTCCTTAAAATTTGGAGGAGGGTGATAAATTAAATTCCCAGTAAGATTTCTGAAGTGTTCTTTTGTAGTATTTGAAAGATTTCTTTAACAGTACCATTTGATAGTTCACAAATAACCCATTCTTACATAGAAATATTTTGTATCTTTCCTGGCTGTAGCCAAATCTGCAAAATAATTGTTAGAGTTCCCGTCATAGGCAAGGTATATTTCCCCACAATGTGTTGCTCCCATAAGCTTAGATTTCAGTCCAATTCAAGTGGGTTGAATATTCCTGACCAAAGTTTGTTCTAATCCCAACTCTTAAATCTTGCTTCCATTGATCATTTTAGTAGCCACTTCTTTCTCTTGGACAGAGTCTCCATGGTGCCTTGCTGCAATGGCGTTTGCCTTCCTTTATTTAATTGTTCTGGTAATAGCTGCGATTATGATAGCTAAGGGTAAGTATTTTTCAGAGCTATTGAATTCATTTGTTTTAAATTACTAGATTATAATTTTTAAAAGCCTTCCAAATTTATGCTAGGGATTTCCTCAAGGTATTTTTTTTCTCATTTGTTATTTTAATTATATAAGAGTAATTTTATCAGATGGGACCTGGAAGGAGTTAATGGGGGCGGGGGGGATGAGGAACTATATAATACTTACAACAATAAAGATTTTTTTAAGGAGTAATTTTATCAATACAATTTTTTAACTTGAATTTTCAATAATAGCTTTGGCCCAGGTTGTCCCATCAAAGAAACCAGTAGATAATTGGATGTTTTGATTAAAAATGAAAAACAATAGCATAGCAGCATTCTATATTTTATCATAGTGTTATTGACATTAGATTCACCAACTTTGAGATGTAACAAAACATGAAAGTATTAATAGAATTCAATGATGGGACAAATAAAAATTAAGTGTTTGGGGATTAAGTCAAATAATTTGAAAGACAGAACTTAATAGAGGAAAGAAAAGCTGGAAAGATGGAGGGCATGTATTTATCGAAAATGAAACAAAATAATCAGAATATTAAACTGTGTATATACATTGTTTGAGCTATATTCCATAGAAAAATAAACTAATAAAAATGTTCACCTAAATAGATACTTGACTAATAATTTTTTAATATGTTTTTATTGAATTTTAGAGAGAGAGAGGGAGAGAGAAGTATTAATGTGGGAAAACATAGATCAATTGCCTTCTATATCTTGACCAGGAATTGAACCCACAACCTGTGTATGTACCCCAACCAGGAACTGAACCAGTGACTTTTTTGGTGCATGGGACAATGCTCAACCAACTGAGCCACACCAGCCAGGACTTGACTGATAATATTTTAAGGATGAACTTTAAAGTGTGTTAGTAACAAAAATTGACCCCTAGATAAATTGTTTAGTAGCTAGCAAAAGATTGACGATTCCTACCCAAATCACTAAGATGAGCATAGCATCATTCCAAATTATTTCCATATACAGGAAAACATTTTAGGACAATATCACTTACAAACATAGAAGCAAAAATCCTTTAGAAAAGAGGTAACATAATACACTACTGTACTAAAAGAATGCTATATGATGACCAAATACTGATTAAAATTAGGGATGGGTTTGGACATTTATCAAGAGATTTGTCAATACAGAGGAGAAAAAGAAATAGCTACAAGTAAAAGAAAACATTTAACCTGATTAAGACTATTCATGAGAACTTTCAGCAAATATTATCTTTCATAGTGAAAACTTAGAATCATTTTCAATAGAATCAGGAAGACAAAAATGATTGATGTAACTCCTGTAATTCAACATTTCTGTGGATGCCCTAGCCAAAGAAAAGCAATAATTCAAGAAAACCTATTTAGATATAACATAAATATTAAAAAAGTAAATACTGAAATTATCCATAGATGGTGTGCTTTCTTATCTAGATATTATAAGAAAATATGCTGGAAAAAAAGAATTAGAATAAAAACCACTTTAATAAGGAAGCTGAATAAAAAGTTGACAGAGTGTTAATATACACCAGTGAGTTATATATTAACATCCAATATTTAGGTCCATATTTAAGCCTATTGACAGTTCTTCTTAGATACACAAACACCTAGCACACAACATTTCCAAACATATTCTATCTTCTCAACCCTGATCCTTACCAATATCAAGAAAAAATCAGATACGCTAATATGGTTTTCTTTCTTGGCACTTGATGTCTAGTGAAATGAACCTAGGAGTCATCTGTGATATCTGTCGCTATCTCAACTTAGTGACTTACTACACTTCTCTATATTTGCATTGCAACCCATCTAATACAAGACAATAAACTCACCTTTATTCACTATATTAACTATATTCACCTTCGACTTCTTCAAATCAATTTCCAGAGTAACCTCTTCAAAATAGAAATTTGATAAACTCACCATACCTTTCCTGTCAGCTTCTTAATACTCTAAATTCAATATATTTAAAAATCCTTGGCGTGGTTTATGAGGTCCTTCCATGCTTGGTCCATGGCTCTCTACCCAGCTGGTACCACACACTTTCTCACTCTCCATGTCCCCATCACAGTTGTTGTCCTTCAGTTCCCTGAATGACTCATGATTAGAGTCACCATATAACATCATAACTTTAAGAATGAGAGTAGACGGTATTAACCCTTTGCACTTGCTTGCTTTTTTCTCGATTCCTTTATTCTAATGCTAACCGTGTCGAGTCACACTCGACATCCGAGTGCAAAAGGTTAATAATTATTCTGGGAGAACAAGCACAAGTCTGGACTCCTCTGGGTAGATTGGTATGAATTGTAAGATGCCCCTTGCTGCAGAGTATATGCATAGGCTATTCCTTTTACCTGAAGCATCTTCCCTTCTACTTTTCCCAGGTAACTAAGTCCTAGAGTAATCAATAAACACAGAATAATTAATATTATGTTATGATTAGGCCAAATTTCTCGGTTACAATGTCTTATGTACTCCTCATTTGTAGCATTTGTCAATGTCATCTGTTTAATTGTTTGGTGATTATTTACTCAATATTGTCTCTCCCACTAGGTTGTTAGCTTCAGTAGAACAGAGCTCATGTCTGAATTTGCTCTACATTTTATCTTTTCCCTTTGAATACTATATTGACACATTATAGGTACTTAGTGAATTTTTTTGATTAAACAAATTCATACACCTAACAATACGCCTAATAATGTTTATGGCTTATATGAAAGAGATTATAATACATACTTTGTTAAAAGGCACAGAGAAGAGCATTAATTAAAAAAAAAGAGCATTAAGGAATTAAATATATATTAGATGTGCCTTGGTGGGAAGACTAATACTGTGAAGATGATGTATTCATCTAAGATTTGCATGACAACCAGCACAAGTGTATTTCATAATAAACAAGTAATAAGTAAGTTAATCTTATAAGTAAAAACTTATAAGTAAATCTTGTAAGTAAAAATATCTTATAAATAAAAAATCTTATAAGTAAAAATACATATGAAAATACAGTATATTAACAAGAGAAGTAGGGATCTAGCCTTTCCAGGTATCTAAATAGTCTGTAAAGCTACAAGTAATTTCTCTTTATAGTACTGGTGTAATATCAACAAAAATAAAACAGACTGTCTGGCTGGCATGGCTTAATTGGTTGAGTGTCACCCCATGCACAGAGGTCACTGGTTTGATTCCCAGTCAGGGCACATGCCTGGGTTTCAGGCACAATCCCCAGTAGGGGGCATGCAGGAGGCAGCAGATCAGTGATTCTCTATCGTCATTGATGTTTCTATCTCTATTTGGTGTTTCTCTCTCCCTTCCTCTCTCTCTCTAAAAATCAATAAAAACATATTTAAAAATAATAATAAAATGGACTAATAATAACACTATATGCATGTGTGTATCCACGGTGTATATATACTTAGTATGTAATATAGTAGTCTCCTTAAAATGACAGATATTTAGGAATAGGTTTGGATTAAAATGTGAAAATTGGGCACTCATATACAATTGATGTATGAAATTATTAAATTTATTTTAAAATATATATATACACACATACAAGTATATACACATATATAAACTCACACAAAGAAGTAAAAAAAATACAATGTGTGCTCATGTGGAAACAAGTGTCAATAATCTGTTAATGTGGAAGACAGTAGAAATAAAGAGAATTTACACAAGAATATAGTAATTTGAAAACAATCAAAAAGTGCTTAATAGAATTTTCTTTGCTGAAGTAAGTGGTATTAAAGGGATCATGAATGGGAGTGGGAGTCTTTTCTACCTTTTATATATAGCTATAATAATAAAAGGGTAATATGCTAATTAGACCAGACATCATTCCAGACATCATTCTGAATGAAGCCGGGGCCGGAGGGAAGCCAGTGCCAGCAGCCAAGAAAGGCCTACTCTTGCATGAATTTTGTGCATCAGGCCTCTAGTATACATATATATATATATATATATATATATATATATTTGTATTCATGTTTTTACTAAAATAAACAAATTTATGTATTAGTTGTTTAAAATAAAGTAATTAAAAGAAGACAGCATTATATTCTAGAAATAAAGAGGCTATATTTGGATATGACACATAGGATAGTAATATCAAAATCAAATATAGCCCTAGCTGGTTTGGCTCAGTGGATGGAGCATTGGCCTGTGGATTGAAAGATCCCAGGTTCAATTCTGGTCAGGGCACATGCCCAGGTTACAGGCTAGATCCCCAGTAGGGGTTGTGCAGGAGGCAGCAGATCAATGATTCTCTATCATCATTGATGTTTCTATCTCTCTTTTCCTCTCCCTTCCTCTCTGAAATCAATAAAAATATATTTTTAAAAATTCATTAAAAAATAAGAGATAGCCTAGAATTCTAATGGATATTCCTCTATGATGCTGTGCTGTTACAACCTATTTTAAAAGTATTACTAAGTAGAGAAGACTATTTTATTGTGAAAAACAAGCTATGTTTTAGGGCTGTCCATATTATTTTTATCAGCACATCTTGATAAAGTCTTGAGCACACCAATATAATTTAAAGTGTAGAACACTTTCTTGTTAATAAAATAAATCAGTGCAATATCCTAATAAACTGTTAGCAAACCTTGTCTTAATAAGTAAGGGAGGAAAGAGAAGCAATTGAACAAACAGAAGTATTTCCTGTGTCAAGTAAGCTAACCTTATTGTAAATTACCAATTGGAGGAGAGCTCTTCCTGGTTAGTATGGCCATGGTATAAATGAACCAGGAATGAGTAAACAAGTGGCAGAAAAGGAGGGGATATTCTGTAAACAAACAAGACAGTTTTGAGGTAATAATTTTAGTCAAACATGATTTGCTTATCTAATAATGCTTTAAGATTTAGCTGGATTATTTGGCTTCTCATATTAAGGACAAGGCACTGTGAACATTACTCATTCATAGGGTTGCCAAAAGAACTTAATGTCATGGTGAGAGGTGTATACACTTGACCTAAATGAAATCCTTTGTCCAACAACAAATTACATGACTTTGTAGTTGGACTGGGATCAGGTCTTGATAAAGCATGTATGCAGACAGATTTTTCTCTTCAATTTATGTAAAGTCTCCAAAATCCCTAGGGGTAACCATAGAGTTTATGGTTCTCAACCTTTCTAATGCCGCGACCCTTTAATACAGTTCCTCATGTTGTGGTGACCCCCAACCATAAAATTATTTTCGTTGCTACTTCATAACTCTAATTTTGCTACTGTTATGAATCATAATGTAAATATCTGTGTTTTCCGATGGTCTTAGGCGACCCTGCTAGCGGTTCTCAACCTGTGGGTCCCAACCAACAGGTTGAGAACCGCTGCTGTAGAGCCTAAGACCATTGGAAAACACAGATATTTACATTACGATTCATTAGCAGTAGCAAAATTACAGTTATGAAGTAGCAACGAAAATAATTTTATGGTTGGGGGTCACCACAACATGAGGAACTGTATTAAAGGGTTGCGGCATTAGAAAGGTTGAGAACCACTGCCATAGACCATTCAGATTAAAATAAATGCATGCTAGGAACATTCCATTCACTCTTTATTTGAAAATTCTACTTGTGCCACCTTGAATTCCAGATCCTTCCAAATAAATCAGAACACATCCATGTGAAATGATGTGGGTTAAAGGTTTCATATTTGAAGATAGTTAGAAATAGAGCTGTTAAGAAAAATCATAATTTTGCAATCTTTCAATTTTAATGAGTTTGAATTTTAGCATATAGGAAGTTGATAGTTCCGAAGATAGTTGAAAGGGTAGCATTATCCAAGCTGTGCACTGGAGGTATTAACTCTAGAGGCATTTTGATGAAAATGTTGGCAAGTAAGAACTAGCCAACTTTTTCCTCAAACAGACAGAGAGCTGGTAGAATATTATAACGGGTCAATATAAAAATAATAAAATCTGAATGGGGGAAAGGTTATGTTATTGTGAAGAAAGGAACAGATATGGGAAGTATTGCAGTGATAGAATTAATACTTTTTGATTGATTGGATGCGTGCTATATCAAAGGTGTTTGTGTCAAAGGTATATTCAATCATTATGTCCTAACTTTCCAGGTTTACTAATTACTTAGATTGGCATCAATCAGATACGGAAACATGAAATTATTAAAGCACCAATTTTAAATTTGTAAATATCCATCATCAATAAAAGCTAAATACTTTAATATCAGTTAGATGTAAATGAAAATTTATAATTCATTCCCCCCAGTTAATAATAAAAATGATGAATAAATTTGTATTTAAAAAATTTTAGATTTCTATTTTATTTAAACTCCCAAATACTTGAAAGAGCTAATATCCTGAAAATATATTTTCTTTTGCAAATTTTATTTGACTTTCAGTTAATTATCTAAAAGGGATTCTGAAGGCACAGGAAATCAGTGAGCAAAATGAGACTGCACATTGCCAAATGCTATAGCAAAACAGAGGTATGTATTGACTTGCAATGAGAATCTTATATCATATGTAAGTTATTCAAATATAGATGCATATATAAAATTAATAGATATGAGATCGAAGTTACATAACTATGGTGTACTTATCAGAAACATTTACTTAGAAAAATTCTCACGTATAAGGCCTTCTCTTGAAGTTATGGAGGGTAATTGAAAATAATAATGCAAAAATTATAATACACTGAGTAACCATGGGTGATAGGTTATCTTTATGCATATACTTTTCAAAACGTTTCTTATTAAAGTATGGTTCACATACAATATTATATAAGTTTCAAGTGTACAACATAGTGATTTGACATTTATATATCTTATGTGTAATCCCATATGTCTACTAACCATCTGTCACCATACAAAGTCATTACAATATTATTGACTATATTTCCGGTGCATTATGCCCCCATGGCTTACTAATTTTATAACTAGAAGTTTGAAACTCCTCTTCCCCTTCACTTCACTTTTTTCACTCACCCCCATCCTCCTCCCTTCTGGCAATCATTCACTTCTGTCTGATTCTTAGTCTGTTTCTGTTATGTTTTATTTGTTTACTTGTTTAGTTTGTTTAGATTCCACATATAAGTTAAATCATATGACCTTTTTTTTTTTTGTTTGTCAAGGTAACTGCTTCTTCTTTGAAGAAAATTGATATATTGCTTCTGCTGAAAATAAAATCTTGGCAGCAATAAAATTCTTCTGAAGCACTGAGCTCCAGTCTTTCAAGACAAATAGCAAGGAAGAATTGGAAGCTTATGGCATGATATTCATTTCTATATTTTCTTATACAGAAGATAATCATAGAGATGTTTTAATATTTTGTGCTCATTCAATCATGTAAAGATCAACGTGTAATTGGAGATCTCTTAATAAAACACAAAACATCAAAATATGGACTTAAAATTATTTTTAAATATGTTTACATATAGATAATAACTACTAATACATAAAAATTTCAGACCTTGGTAAATAAATGGAGGAAAATATCACAGAGGACATACATATGAAGGGGAATCTGGTCATATTTGGCACCTAAGATGTAGTTACTATTTATTAATTGATTCTAATATTGCTAGCACCAGTACTTCATTGTACTGCTCCAATATCCTATGAGACAGTACTATTATTATTTCTGTCCTAATAATAAAGAAACTAAGGCCCAGAGAGGTTGAGAAACTTTGCCAAGGTTGTATAGCTAGTAAGAACTAGAAATATAGTCTTTCTCTACAGACCATGAGCATCACCATTATGCTATGCTGACCCCGGAACAATAAATTGTATCAAACCCAGTTGTAAGAATATTGCTTCTTTGGAAACAGTCAGGGTTGTTTATACAAACAGGTTCACATTTTTCTCCCCTGGATGTATCTTTTAGAGAAGAACAAATGAGAAGAAACTTTAGAGACTCAAAGTTCATAACAGCTCTGAATAAGGAGTTACCATTTTTATACTAATTATTCTTTGGAATATGTAGAAAAGAGATTAATAGAAGTGCTGCCGTTCCCCTATTAGACTCTAGCAATCATAAAGAATACATGTCTTCTTTATTGTTTCATTCTCTGCTACATGGCTATTGCCTCTATATTGTTTCTGTTTCTTCATTGCATTCAAGTTCTGTTATTCCCTTCAATAAAGACTTCACACTGTACCCGTGATGGTAAATTTATGGCATATATGCCGGCAATTTCCCTTTGGTGCGTTTGCAAGGCATTCCTCATAATTACAACATTCTTCCCTGCTGAGTCCAGACTCCACTTTGAATAATTTTCAACAAAGCACATCTGAAAGTCTTCCCCAGTTGCATTGCTGTCTACATGCTATGCTTCAAACTAAAGCTGAATGTACAGATCATCAGTGAACGCATTCAGAAAGAGCAAGTCAAAACTAAAATATCCTATCTAATAAAAGAGTAATATGCAAATTGACCATCACTCCAACACACAAGATGGCCGCCACAAGATGGCCAGCAGGGGAGAGCAGTTGGGAGGGACCAGGCCTGCAAGGGAGGCCAGTTGTGGGTGATCAGGCCAGCAGAGGAGGGCAGTTGGGAGGGACCAGGCCTGCAAGGGAGGGCAGTTGGGGGTGATCAAGCCTGTAGGGGAGGGCAGTTAGGGGAAAACAGGCTGGCAGGGCAGCAGTTAGGCATCAATCAGGCTGGCAGGGGAGTGGTTAGGGGGTGATCAGGCTGGCAGGCAGAAGTGGTTAGGGGCAATCAGGAAGGCAGGCAGGCGAGCAGTTGGGAGCCAGTAGTGTTGGATTATGAGAGGGATGTCCGACTGGCCGTTTAGGCCCGATCCTAGGATCAGGCCTAAACGGGCAGTCAGACATTCCTCAAGGGGTCCTAGATTGGAGAGGGTGCAGGCTGGGCTGAGGGACACACACACACACACACACACACACACACCACCCCCGTGCACGAATTTCGTGCACCAGGCCTCTAGTATAAAAATAAAGTTAAAAATATCATATAGTCACACTATTTATTTAAAGAATTAGAATTAGAAATGGGTGCCAAATGTCTGCTATATATTATTTTAAAATTGAATGTATTGGGGTAGCATTGGTTAATCACATTATAATAATTTACTTTTCTAGTGCCCTAACCTGGAATTGAACCATGACCTCCTGGTTCGTAGGTCAATGCTCAACCACTAAGCCATGCCGGTCAGGCAATAATTGAGTTTTAAAGCAAAGTTCTTTGTACTGCATGTGCACCTGTGAGTCTTAGTAGTTGTCTCAGAGTCACTGTGTTATGGAATAAGTTGGACTTTTGAATAGTAATCAAGTTGAAAATTAATTTTCAAAACTTTAAGGAACAACTTTATTTATTGTGTGGTCACAGATAGCCTCACCACATTGGCCAACACTCCCCTAATGTTCTCCAGTAATTTTTTACTAGCTCACCCCAGCTCTTAAGAACTTTTCCACCTTGTTTTTCTGGAGTTGAATTCAATATCTCTCGCTTATTGCAATCATTTTGAATAAAGTCTTTCTGGCCTGTTTAATTCTATCCAGTTAAAATTTGAGATATCTGGGTTAAGATACCTCTGGGACTATCCATTAATTCTTTGCACCATTCTTTCAACTTTTTCTATAAGTCTGAAATTATTTTTAATGAGCTTACTCGTTAATTTAAAAACTAGTAAAGAGAAGAATCAAGTATTTCTCCAGTAAACTGTTTCCTGTATAAACTATAGCATAGAGTAACCTAATAATTGGTGTTAACTAGTTATAAAAAATATTTCAGCAAGTAAATGAAAAGATAATGCTTGAATTACAATACCACTATTTTTCCATGCATTATGAATTAATAGATGTCATTAATGATCACCAATTGCTGCTGAAATTATAAAAAAGAAGCACTAAAAAACAAACAAAAAAAATTAAGCACTAGATATTAAACATCTCTGAATACAAGTACACAACCCTTATTATAAAACAGTAGGGCTTTATTACCTAAAATAAATGCAATTTGTTTCTTATTAAGTATCTTAATATCAATATACAATAAAAACAAAACAAAACAAAAACAAAACAAAACAGAAGAACACGTCCAATAGCATTACAGAGGTGCATTAGCAACCCAGGACCATAGAAAATCCTAAGCACAAACAATCGAGTTCACAATCAGGGAAATGTGAACACTGATAAAATAGCTGATGACATTAAGGAATGATTGTTGACATAGAGGTTATGTTATAAAAATGCATTTGCCTTGCAGAGATTTACACTGAAAGTTCACAGAAGAAATCATGTGATATCTGGAATTCCAAACTCATCTGGACTGGAGAAATTATGTTTGTTAAGCTGGGTGATGGGCACAGGGTAACTCATTAAACTATTGTCTTAATGTTTTAAATTTTTCCATTAACAGAAAGTTAAATATAAGAACACTTTTCTCTCCATTAATCACTGGGTACAATGGGATTGGAGAGTTGTTCTATTGAGCTAGTCATAGTAAGAAGTAAGATCATGAGATGAAACTAAACAATAAACAGAGAAGAAAAAAGAGACATTTATAAAGTATAAATGAGCATCCCAGAACATGTTGATGGTCCACTGTATTTTTTCTTTTAAAGAAGATTATTATGATGAAGGCAAGCAAGGAATTTAGCATTAGGCATTATGTTTTAAGAAACAGAAGAGGGACAAAGAGATCCAATTGAAAGTGAAATATCTATAATAATACAAGTATAATATGCTAATTAGACAGGACAGCCAAACGACCTTCCAGACATCATTCTGGATGTCCTTCCGGATGAAGCCGCAGTGGCAGGGACCGTAGCAGAGGTGGTTAGGGGTGATAAGGCAGGCAGGCAAGCAGTTAGGGGCAATCAGGCAGGCAGGTAGGCCAGTGGTTAGGAGCTAGCAGTCCCGGATTGTGAGAGGGATGTCTTACTGTGGGATCGGGCCTAAACTGGCAGTCAGACATCCCCCAAGGGGTTCCAGATTGTAAGAGGGTGTAGGCCGGGCGAAGGGACATTCCCCCCCCCCCGCAACCCTCCGTGTACAAATTTCGTGCACTGGGCCTCTACTTTAGTAATAATTAGGTGAGTAGCCAAGACTACACTTTCAAAGTTTTGAAGGCTTAAATAGGTGGATGAACTAAAAAACACAATCTTCAATCTTCAATCTTTATACATGCTAATGTAAGGAAATGTCACTATCCTATACAATAAAGAGCTAATATGCTAATTAGACCTGCTGGCAGAATGACCTTCTGGAACAACCTTCTGGATGACCCTCCAAAATGACCAGTGGGCAGGGAGACGAGGCCATGAGGCATCTGGGGCTGTGAGGGCCAAGGCGGCAACTGGGGCTGCTGCAAGGGCTGAGCCCCTTGCATGAATTTCGTGCATTGGGCCTCTAGTAATAAAATATTAAGGTTAGAACTGCCCCGACACACACACACACACACACACACACACACACACACACACACACACCATTTAGACTCCAAATGTACTAGCTTTGTCTCATTCATCAAATTTCAACTCATCATTTTGTTAAACTAATGTATGATAAATTATTTTGGTTCTATGCTAGGATTTTCTGGTTCTGTGATATGTATTCCATATATATAAATCATTAGTTAAGCGAATGTTCTTATTTTTTTCACATGTATTTTTAACTTACTAGGCTTACCTAACATATTTCTTTCTCATTGAGATTCAAATGAATTATATACTTTGGATAAATTCAAGAGTATGACCTTTTACTATTTGCTTCTCTATTTATAAAAAAAATTTAAAAGGGGGGATTTCTTCTAAAGAGATACTATTATTTATTTAATAGACATTATTGTGTACCTGTTTGCATAGTACCTGACGCATAGTAGGCACACATCAAATATTCAAGTGACACATTTATTGAATGAATGAAAAGTAGACATGGTCTTTGGCTTCATGGAGTATACCTTCTTCCTAATAAAAGAAATTACAAAATCTAAGTAAAAAGGCAAATAAAAGTTCAAATTGGTGTTATAAATAAAACAAACAAACAAACAAAAAACCCAGTTTGAGATTCAGAGTGATAGTGCAGGGAACCTGTATTATCTAACTGGGTGATTAGAGATTGTAATATTCAAGCTAAGACAAAGTATAAGAATGAGTTGGACATGAAGAGCTAAGGAAGGAGCCATGTAGTAGAACACGCCAGCATGTGCACAGCCCCCAAATAGGAAATTGTTTACTGTAGTTTCAGAAAGAGATATAAGACCAGTGTGTGCTGGACATTGGGTGACATTTAACGCTGGTGGGTCTTGATCCAGCATCTAGAAGGGTTCAGAAAACCTGGAGAAGGCTGTGCATAGATTAAATAAGAATCCAGAGATGAAATATAATTTTGAAAGGCATTGGGGGTCAGAGGAGCCTAGCTAAAGAAGCTAAGTTCTCCTTGTCTCAAGACCCCTTGCTTTTTATTAACACAAATTGTCCTAAGGCAAGATGGAGATATACACTTCAAAGGGTACGGTTTCATACAGAAGCATTGTCAAATTGGGAAATTGCCTTCGGCTTTTCAGGTATTTGGCCAACAAGAGGCAATAACATGTAGATTAAGATGCCCTGAGCTGTCTGGCAGCAAACAATCAATTTAATGCATCCTTTTGAGGTTTGGGGAAATGCCTTTACCCATTCCAGCAGGCGATAACATATGTGACTCAGCCCTTGTTGAATCCCCAAGTTCCATCAACCTTTCGATGAAACTCTTGCAATTATGACATGCTGGAACTGGCTTCCGGCAAGTATGGGTCAAAATTAGTTAGTTACAGGGCAATTGACATGGTATACAAGAGGTTGTATATGTGTAATCTCTTTAGTAGACCTGACCATTATAAGCAACATTACTTTGGTATATATTTTGTAGCTGCAAAGTTTTTTGTTTTTGTTTTTTTAACTTTTTTCTTTTTAAAGCAATACCAAAATATAGAATGCAGTTCTACTCTTTTTATCCTTATTTGAAAACATAAACTCCTAAACAAACAAGGAGTAGAGCTAGTTTGACAAAAGATGCTCAAAAAGTGTTCTTTTCCTTTTCCTTTTCCCACTTCAGCCTCCTGAATCCCCCTGCACATGAGGAAGTTCTTCATTGACAACCTACAGACTGAGACAATGAGAATAAATTCAGTTCTGAGATATATTTAAAGAAATTTATCATTGACTAGAGGCCCGGTGCATGAAATTCGTGCACAGGGTGTGGGGGGGGGGGCGACCCCTCAGCCCAGCCTGCACCCTCTCCAATCTGGGACCCCTTGATGGATGTCTGACTGCCCGTTTAGGCCTGATCCCACCGGGATTCACAATCCGGGACTGCTGGCTCCCAACCGCTCGCCTGTCTGCCTGTCTGATTGACCCTAACCGCTTCTGCCTGCCAGCCTGATCACCCCCTAACCACTCCCCTGCCAGCCTGATCAATGCCTAACTGCTCCTCTGTAGGCCTGGTCCCCGCCCCCAACTGCCCTGCCCTGCCCTGCAGGCATGGTTGCCCCTAACTGCCCTCCCCTTCCTGCCTGGTCACCCCTAACTGTTCTCCCCTGCTGGCCTGGTCACCGCCAACTGCCCTCCACTGCAGGCCTGGTCCCCCCCAAATGCCCTCTCCTGCAGGCCTGGTTCTCCCACAACTGCCCTCCCCTGCAGGCCTGGTCCCCCCAAACTACCCTCCCCTACAGGCCTGGTCCCCCCAAATGCCCTCCCCTGCAGGCCTGGTCCCCCCCAAATGCCCTCCCCTGCAGGCCTGGTTCCTCCCACTGCCCTCCCCTGCCGGCCATCTTGTGGTGGCCATATTGTGTCCACATGGGAGCGGCCATCTTTCACCACATGGGGGCGGCCATCTTGTGTGTTGGAGTGATGGTCAATTTATATATTACTCTTTTATTAGATAGGATGTGTGCATTTCTTTTTCCCTTAGGAAGGAGAGAGAAACATTGATTTGTTGTTCCACTTGTTTATGTATTCCTTGGTTGATTCTTATATGTGACCTGACAGGTGATTAAACCTGCAACCTTGGCGTATTGGGAGAACACACCAGCCAACTGAGCTACCCAGCCAGGGTGATGCCTGCTTTTGGATTGCAGTAATAGTCGATCAACAAACTTCACCTTTCATAGAAACAAACACTCTCAGAGATGTAAAGACTGAGATAAAACACCAAGCATTTTCCTTTTTCCTTCCTATAAATTTTTATTTGGGCTCCCCCCTCCTTTTTTTTCTTAAAACCCTCACCTAGGAATAATTTTCTCATTGATTTTTTAGAGAGAGTAAAAGGGAGGGAGGAGGGGATAGAGAAAAACATCCATGAGAGATACCAGTCATGTGTTGCCTCCCGCACACACCCTGACCAGGGCCAGCGCTCGAATCTGCAACCTAGGTTCATGCCCTTGACCAGAAATCGAACCCATGACGCTTTAGCCCACAGGGGCAACTCTCTAACCACTGAGTGAAACTGGTCAGGGCTTTTTTTTTTTTTTTTTTTTACCTGTTAGGTAATTATGAGGAAACAGATCTGCTTTATTCTTTTTTTTTTTTTTAATATGCTTTTATTTCCTTTCTTGGATATGCATTACTGTTAATTTTTTAACAGAAGGATCTCCATGTGTCTGAGATAAATGTGTTAGAATTTTATCTAGATTCTGAGACACAGGAAAATCAGACAACTAAAAATGTGTAATGCATCTCCCCTCTTTTAGAAGATAAAAAAAGTTGACAATCAATGAAGGTGATCTCTTATATTTCCCACTAGTTGTAAGATTCTGTGGTCTTTGTTTATTAGTGACAAATGGGAAAATGATAGTTGTAGCCAGATATGAAGTTGCATTATTATTAAATGGATCGGCCCGCCACCTTGTGGCCATAAGTGTAATGAACATAATTGTTTGAAAAACCTAGCTGTGATGGAGTTGGAGGGAAGCGACAGGATTGAGAGCTACCTTGTAAATTAGCTCATCAAAGTCTTTCAGTCAGATTAAAATAGCATCAAAGTCATTTTGGACAGAAGATAGATGGCTATTAAACATGTGCAAGATGCTGGTCCAGCAGAAATCTAATCCAGAGACTGGTATTATTTTAGATTCCACAGTAGTGCAAGAGTTGATGAAGAATGAACTGTGGATCTTGCAAGAATTATTCTAGGTCTGTTATTTAATAGGAAAAAATGCAGTAAATTCAGCAGAGAAGCTCCTATTTCCAGCACTGGAACAATGAGCATACAGTGGAATTCTTCACAACCCTGACTCCAGAAACCACTTGAGAAGTTTGTAAAAAGTCAAGACGCTTAGCCCCTTCCCCATGTCCTTCCCAGGAGTGATTCTGTGATTTTTAAAAGCTAGCCACTGATGCTAATGTGCAGCCAGTATTAGAAACACCACATAGCTGAGTACCATTCCATAGGATAGAGGGAGAGAGAGATAGAAACATCTATGATGAGAGAGAATCATTTATGTGACTGTAGTTATAAAGACCCAGGCTATCTTGTTCAAGAATAAATAAACAAAACCCCCTTACATTACAGTAGTAATATGCAGAGTATAACACACCCATATTACCCAAGTTTAAAAATGATTAGAAGATTAAGAGAAACCCAAAAGATCATTTTGAATTTTTTCCTTGCGTAAGTCCCAAAAAATGTGCTCTCCAAAAATATCCCAAATGACAGTCTCCTGGTCTTTATTTCTTTTTAGGACTAGATACATTCTCTTGTAGACATTGTTAAACTCATTGTGAATTTCTCTCATTCTTTGGCAAATGTAAAACATTAGTGGTTCTCAAGAACCCGTCTGCATACATTAACCTCATTTAAAATGCAATTTTCTGTATTTGCCCCTAGAAATCCACATAATTAAGTCTGGAGTGGTGAGTAGAAATCGCCCTTATTTTTACAAGCAATCCAGACAAGTCTGATGCAGTTGGTTTTGTGTATCTCAGAGAATCACTGCTGAACCAGAGTTCAATTTGCTAGGTTACTGAGGGTGCAGGGATGCATTTTAGATAAGAAATATTCTAATACTTTTCTATTACAGTGGTTTTTATAGTGTGTCCTTGGATCACAAAGTGTGGTCCTAACATCAGCATCACCAGGGGACCTCTTGGAAATGTAAATTCAGCCCCACTCTAGACCTATGGCATCAGAAGTTCTGTGGGTGGGGGCCAAAACGTATTTTAACCAGCCTTCCAGGTGGTTCTGATGCACTCTTACATTTGAGAACCACCGGTCTCCTCAAACCCACCGCCCTCCTCACCCCCATCCTCCTTGATGACTTTTTGATGTAGCTTCTCCTTGATCTTAGAATTTTTAACTCACCCTCCTAACAACATGTCTTTAGGAAGGAACCATGCAGGTTCAGTCTTTTGCCCTGAAGGATAGTCTTGAACAACCAATAGTTACAGAGAACAGTCTTTAGTTCTCAGATGAGCCCGGCTGATGAGAATCCTGCAGCTATTTTAAGGAGCTTTAAAAAAAGAGAGAGACAAAGCCGTCCCTGCCCTACTGCCCTCTCAGCAGAAGGTCATGGCACAGTCTGAGGCACATGAGCGGTAGGCAGGCCCGCACTGCCTGCGGAATGTGGGCACCTGTGTACATCAAGACTACACTGTGTGGGTCAGATTCCTGGGAAAAATGCTTGCAGATGTGTGTCACCAGATAAAGCCAAGCGCCTTCTCTAGCATTTTATTTATTTATTATCATATTTTTTCCTTTTTTTTTCCTCTCTAGCATTTTAGGTGGGACTGCAAAAGCTTCTGCCTACACTACAGGAAGTGCTACTTTTTTCCTTGTCCTCCTATTGGGTGTTCCCTGATACACTTCTTTGCCAAATAAATCATTGCATTTCTAATTTTATATTTCCAATAGAAGCCAAGGGAGTAAAAATTAAAGATCAAACCATGATTAGTGTTTTGATTGTTCGTGTTTTGTCTGTCTAAGAAGCAGGATTAGAGTAGGTACTTCCATTTTCTACAGAAATACGGGGGCAGGCAAAAGTAGGTCTACAGTTGTGGGTGACATTCTTTTGAGTTACTACAGCCATTGTAACTAGTAAACGGCGTGTCTTTTTCCATATGAACAACTGTAAACCTACTTGTGCCCATCCCTGTATTTATATGTCTCTCTGTATAATTTTATTGGTTCTGTTTCTTTGGAGAATCTTGACTAATATAGAGGGACAAATATTCTAGATAAATTCTTAAAGTCTTGAGTTTATAAAAGTCTTGGTGAGTTGGAGGAACTTACAGAGCCATGAAGCTACAGCATAGAGAGCAAAGGGCACAGTGACGTTAATTGAAGCTGCATAGATTATTGTTTTTTAAAATATATTTTTATTGATTTCAGAGAAGAAGGGAAAGGGAGAGAGAGATAGAAACATCTATGATGGGAGAGAATCATTGATTGGCTGCCTCCTGCACGCCCCCTATTGGGGATCAAGCCCACAGCCCAAGCATGTGCCCTTGACTGGAATGGAACCTGGGACCCTTCAGTCCACAGACCGATGCTCTATCCACTGAGCCAAACCGGCTAGGGCTGAAGCTGCACAGATTATGAAAGCAAGTAGGAAACAATGAGGAAGTCACTTATCAAGTCACACTCTGTTCTAGTTGACTTTGAAGGCTCAATTTTGCTTCCAAGGATGCCTTACCTGCCAAGCTAGAGAAGCTTGAGATTTGCACTTCATATGACAGGTATGAAAAATGCCCAGTCTGCTTTAGTCTTTATTGCTGCATTGTACTGCACAGTTGTTTGAGTCAATAAAAATGTACTGAGAGCTGGACACTGGGATACAAATATGAATTAAACATAATCTAGGTCTTACAGAATTCAAGATAATGTAGAGAAATTTCTAAATGAAAGGTTATAATATTTTAGGATTATTATACACTCTAATAGAATTATGTATAAAATGATGTCATTCTGAGAGGCAGACATTATTATTTGTAATGTACCAATGAGGAAACAGAAATTCAAAGAGGTTAAGAAACTGGTATATTGATACAGAGCTGCAAGTAGAGCAGGAAAATCTAGTGTTTATTTTGGATGGCCATGTGCCTGGTTATTACAATGGGAGAAGAAAAAACTGGGTTCTGGGGAACAAGCCATCTCTACCACATCTCTCAAGACTCAACTCTTAAGATAATAAATACTTGTAAGATTCTTCCAACCTTTAATTACTTGTGCTAGTTCCTGTGGTAGTTTTCTAAAAATGAATAAATATAATTGCCTTTTTAAGAGAACTTTTACAAATATACTCACAAAGTATAAAACCTATATAATAAAGAGGTAATATGCAAATTGACCCTCGCACAAGGTGGCTGCCCCCATGTGGTCAAAGATGGCTGCCACAAGATGGCCAGCAGGGGAGGGCAGTTGGGGGTGACCAGGCTAGCAAGGTAGTGGTTAGAGGGTGATCAGGCTGGCAGGCAGGTGAGCAATTGGGAGCCAGCAGTCCCGGATTGTGAGAGGGATGTCTGATTGCTGGTTTAGGCCTGATCCCACAGGTATCGGGCCTAAACTGGCAGTTGGACATCCCCTGAGGGGTCCCAGGTTGGAAAGGGTGCAGGTTGGGCTGAGGGACACCTCCTCCCCCAGTGCATGAATTTCATGCACTGGGCCTCTAGTATACCAATAATTAACTTTCCAAAATAGGTTGAAAATTAAAACTGGGAGCATTGTGCAGATCACTTAACCTCTATCTCAAACTCCTTAGAAGCAAAAGAAAGGATCAATTGAGACTCAAATTACTCATTATACTTAATACCCACCCATCTCAGGTCTGTTGTGACTCTTTCTGGTTGAGGTGGAAAATGAGAGGAGGGCAATAGCCTTATATTCATTAAAACAACTCAATCTCTTTTTATTCTAGTAATAAAATTGGTCCTGGGAATTTAAGAATGTTAATGGTGTTTTATTACTGTGCAACTATAAATTAAACACACTCATTAATTTATAATTACATCACAAATACATTTTTAATTTATTTTATAGTAATATCTCCCATATAACTTTACTGAAAATCATATCGTTAATGAGATAAAGGGATTCCTAGTTGCTTAGTTAAGCAATTAATCCCAGAAATGTCTAGATTAAGCTAACGAGCTCAGGTTCTAAGAGTTAATAGTGTCTACTAAAAAATAATATCAACTAGGCATTTTGTCATCAAAAAGGATTTATTCGGGGAAAAACAAAGGATTGCAACTCAATGCATGCAGAAACCTCAAGCCAACTGCATACTCTGGCCTGTGTGCCAAGATGAAGGAGTGTTTTTTTAAGGCAGGGGTGAGGAACCTTTTTTCTGCCAAGGGCCATTAGGATATTTTTAACAGCATTCACTTAATATAAATTTATGTTGCTATGAAAAAAGCTCCTAGATTTATTGAATTTTGAGATCCAAATACAGTTGCCTTGGCAGGGCCAGACCAAATGATTTCTTGGGCCTTACACAGGCTGCTGGCCGGACGTTCCCACCCTGATATAAGGGAAAGGAAGTAAATGGAAGGGGAAGTTAGAACCACAGAGCTTTATTATAAACACAGAGTTCTTCCTGTAAGGTTCTAGTGTGTAGTGTTCTCATGATTAGAGTACAAGCATTTCCATAAGTTCTAGCTCCTCCCATAGACCCTCACAACTGATTGCTTCCTTAAAGTTCCAGTTAGCCTTCATCAGTAGATAAATCCCATGTTTTAGTATAAGCATCCAGATGCTTATTTCTTCATTCCTTCATTTAGCAATCATTTGCTCCTCGTCACCTGCTGGCTACCAGGGATACAGAGACAATTAAAATATGGTTCCAGCACTTGAGGGACCTAAACTATAATTTGGGAAGCAAGATATGTTTAAAGCAAAATAAACAATGCAAAAGATAATAATGAAATGTACAGATGTTTTACGGAAGCACAGATACAGAATATAGTCCTTACACCGAGAATTATGTTGCCAAATTTCCAAGAGAGTTAAAGGAGTTATTAGGAGCTGGTTCATAGTAGAGTATCTTTTTATGTTCTGCTTCCATAGCAATGAAGTTTTGAGCCAGGCAGATGTCCATCTAGGATAAAGACTAAATTTCACAATTTCATTTAAAACGAGGCATGGCTGCCCTGGCTGGTTTGGCTCAGTGGATAGAGCATCAGCCTGCAGACTAAAGGGTCCCAGGCTCGATTCCGCCAAGGGCATGTACCTTGGTTGCAGGGACATCCCCAGTGGGGAGTGCGGGAGGCAGCTGATCGATGTTTCTCTGTCATCGATGTTTCTAACTCTCTATCCCTTCTCCCTTTCTCTCTGTAAAAAAATCAATAAAATGTATTAAAAAATAAATAAATAAAACGAGGCATGGCCAGGTTAGTAAGCTGCAGTCAGTAAAAATAAGTGGAACTGTCCTGAGTGCCTCAGGGAACCTTCCTTAAGAGAGAGCTGAACTTAAACGTAAAAGATAAAATAAAATAAAAACAGAGAGTGAGCTGACTTGTATGCGGTCCTCTTCTGGATCTCTTCCTCCATCTGATTACAGGAACAGAGGATGCCTTTAACTCAAAGGATGATGACCACACCCGATGTGGGAGTAACCTGGGCCTGGGCAGACTGAGCCATGATACCAAACCTGAACTTTTTACATGAGAATGGCATATATATCTCCTTTAAGCCACTGTTGTTTTACAGTTACTGGTTCTTGTGCCTAATCCTCACAAAGGTGCTATTCCTGGAGAGAGCCCAGCCAGGAAGGTAGGACAGGGAAGGGCATTATAAATAAAGCAATGTAAGGTGAGGCCTGAGATGTAAAATTAACTAGTACCTTTGTAAGTAACAAGCAGAAACAACTCCTTTATAGGACAGGGGACTATTACAAAGAGAAACTGAAATATTTTGCAGCTTCAGTCTTTAGTCTGACCAAACTTCACATGGAATCCCCGAAGGTTCTGATCTGCTTTTGTTATAGTGCTAGAGGCCTGGTGCACAAATTCGTGCACGGGTGGGGTCCCTCAAAGTGGCCTGCGGGGATTGGGCCCCAGCTTGCGCCCCCAGCCTCACAGCCCCGCAGCCCCACCTGGCACCCTGCCTTGACCTGGTGCGGACCCCTCACCTGCTCCACCATCTCGCCTGTGAGGCCATCAATTGGGGCCTGGCCCCCCGCCCGGCTCCCTCAGCGCCTAGGAGCCGGGTGGCGGCCACACCCCGGCTGCTGCCACTGGTCGCCATCTGCGGGATGATCGGCTGGTCGATTGGGCCCCCACTCACACCTGTCTTGGCCTGGTGCCACCCACTCACCTGCTCCACCATCCCGCTGCAGTCCTACTCTCTTCAGGGCCCATCAGGGCCAGCAGTGCCTCTAGTGCTGCCCACTGCCAGCGCCACATTGCCAACGCCCTCCATGTTCTGTGCCACCCCCTGGTGGTCAGCGCACATCAAGGCGAGCGGTCGAACTCCCAGTCAAACTCCCGAGGGGACAATTTGCATATGAGGCTTTTATTATATAGGACAGTAAAAGCTAGGAAAACTACAGGACAAGCTGCACAAAGGAACTGAGACAGATAGTTAAACAGTGTAGCCACCCAGTAAATCCTATCTTCCCTAAACCAGGGGCACTTAAGAGTAAATGGTTGCACTTCTCCCCAACCAGAGGGTAAACAGCTTAAATCACCCCACTCACGGAGACAGATAGAAATCCAATCAGTGCCATTTCCCAACCACACCAAAGGACAGACAAATTTAAGAGAATGAATCTCATTTTGGTACATCAGCAGATGTAAAGTCTATTGAGCTGCCCCTGAAACCTCCCCTCAAAACCCAGCCTTTAAAACCCCTGAAAATAAAGGTCCCATTACCATCTGATCTCCCTCTGGGGAGCATACCTAAGCTATTCCCTTCCCCTATCCTTCCCCCACAGGCAGGTCTCCCCTGACCTCTAAGTGACCCCAGGAGATTTACAGCCAGGGGCAGCAGCAGCTCATCCCAGGCTAACCCCCTGAACCTGTCTCCATGGCCCCCTGTTCTCTGACTTCCTGGTGAGCCAAGGCCGCCCAGCCTAGGCTCTCCTGTGGCTTCTTCTGTGCCCTCCTTGTGTCACTCTCCTGAGTATGTTTTTGCTGCAGTCAATAAATGCTTGCTTGCTTTACTACACTTTGTCTCTTGATTGAAACCTTTCCCTCAAGAAGACAAGAACCGAGGTCTCATGGTCTCCCTGGTAACACTTTGACCCCAGGCATTTAGTTTGCAACTGGACCTGGACTTGAATCTAACTGTGTAGAGCTCAATATTGGCTGTTTCATCTCGAAAAAATTAACCTTTCTTTTCCCTATTTAGCAGCCAAATTAGATGAAAATATTCACTATGGGTTTTATTGTCCAAGATTCGGTGAGACAACAGTAAGAACCTAGCACAATGATTTATATACATAATGGGCCAATGAAGGTTTGCTGTCTGTCCTGCCCTTTGACACTGCTTTCATTCACTTTCTTGCTCCCTTGTGGGTAATTAAGAAGAGTGGGTCCTTGAGGGATCTGTCATTTGGGGATTAGAAAGTTGACTAAAAGAAGGCACAGGGAGAAGAGGCCTAACTTGCCACCAGAACCAGTCGTCCCCAGCACTGGGCTGCCCACTTCCGGCCACAGAGCTGTTTGGGCTGCAGAGGCCTGAGCCCGGCGTGTCCTCTTTGGAAGGCAGTTTTACACACTTCCTTCTGCTCCGGGTGGTACAAATGGAGGGGAGTTGTATTTGCTAATGTGTGGAGAGCACAGCTTTTGACACAGGGTCTCTAATGTGTGTGTGTTTTTTTTCCTTTTAAAACGTATATCAAAATAGCTGAGAAAAACAAGCTCTGCAGCCTGAGTCATTCACGTGATACTATGCCCCCAGCTGTGTTGACCAAGTAGCCCTGGCACTGTGAAGCCAGGGAAACAGAGCGGTGGGTGGGGAGTTGGGCTGCAGGCAAGCTCTCTCAGTGATAACACGGACTCAGGGCCACTCAAGGACGAAATGGGCCGGTTCCTGAAAATAATTGGTGGCTTCATGCAGCACAAACAAACAAAACAAAACAAATAAGGATGAATGCTTGGAGCTCGTTCAAATCTCTGAGTAAAATTATATCCGAAGGAAAACACAGCTAGAAGTAGTGGATTACAAGTCTTCTCTAGAGTCAAAACTGGCTGAAACTGATTTTGTCAACTAGTTTATTTTCCAGAAATGACTGCATTTATTTTTAACAGTTAACTTGGTGCTATATCCATGGGCAAGTGGACAGCATGCCTCAGCCCACACACAAAACCTCAAATGAATGCCATTTGGTGGTTAATGACACAAATACAACAAATAATGGTGTGCTTACCGACGGTAACATGTCCACAGCAACTGGTACACTGACAGTATTGTAACCAAAGGGGGACTGCGACAGCCAGAGGCCTGTGCACATGCCGGGAACACCTTCCACACTGCAAAACCGCGTGCTGCCCCCGGAGCTCTGCCAGGCAGTGCACCTGTCTGCCTAGTCACCTCTCTTCCTGAGTTAACCACCATTTGCTTTGCTCTTTTGCAATCTTGACCTCTGACTTCACAACACAGTCTATGAACTTTTTTAAATGCAGAGCTTTATAGGAAATCAATTCTACATTGGGGAAAACACGGCAAGCAGTCTGCTATTCAAGAGTGGCTTTCTTTTTATCATTTCCACCCACAGGGCTAACAGTTGTGGGGCAGGATGTATCTAGATGGCAGATATTCTCTCTCTCACTCCCTCTCCATGGTGGTAATAAGCTTCCATTTTATACTAAACTAGAGGCTCGGTGCACGAATTCGTGCATGGGTGGGGTCTGGCCAGCATACCCCGATGGGGACCCATTGGGCCAGGCTGGTGTGGGGGGAGGGTCCACTGGTGGTTAACCAGCTGGCCCCACCCCCAATCTGGGTGTTGGGGGCCAATTGGGGGGCTGAAGGAGGGGGGTGTTGGCCAATCGGGGCACAGATCAGGCTGGTTGGCTGCTGCATGTAGTGCACATCATAGCCACTGGTTGTTCCAGTCGTTCCGGTTGTTCCGCCATTCTGGTCATTGGGCTTTTATATAGAGATATGAGAGTGAACTTCTATGTTTGCCCATTGGGGAACTTGTGACAGTGAAATAAGCATAAATAAACCAATCAGGACAATTGGAATAAATCAAGACACTCTTTGCAAAACTAGATGTACGCTCACCCTACAGAGATATGAGATCTACCAAAATATCTGATAAAAGCTAAAAACTCACTCATCCCTGATAGTGACTTCAGACTGGATTCTAAGGGGCAAATTGGACTATTTGACACATCATTCACTCTTGATTCCCCGGAAGAAGTATCAGGATGTCAATCAACCTTCCATGGAACAAGAGGCCCCAAATAGTGAAAAGACATTCCCTAAGGTGCTTTTACTCTGAGACTTAATTACACAATGGCCAGAGGGCACTGAGAGGCTTTAGAGCTGGACCAGCAGGAAGCGTGGGAGTGGCTCTGAGAAGGAACCTCTGAATTGGAGCCCTCAAACACCCAGCCTGCCTTTGCCCCTGAACTGGGCTAAGTTATTTAACGTTAGAGATTTAAGACAGTAGAGGGCTGGTCTAAGGCAGTATGCAATGTCCCATCAAAGGACCAATTCTCTCCAACAGAAAGACCCAGAGATAGGTCAGATTGAACTAAGCAAAGGCCTCCCAGGGAGACAGAGGTTCTCAGATCAAAGTACCTCTTGGATTTAGTGATGGGCTGCCATCCCATACACTCCAGGGACTGCTCCCCATGTGTAGGGAACTGGGATCTGCCATGTATTTGTTTTTATTTTTACCTTTTTTGGCTAATCCTCACCCAAGGATACTTTTTTCTATTGATTTTTTAGAGTGGGAGGGAGGGGCAGGAGTGGGGTAGAAACATCCATTGGTTGCCTCCTTCATGCACCCTGAACTTAGCACCCTGACCAGGGCCAGAGGATTCAAACCTGCAACTCAGCTATGTGCCCTTGACCAGGAATCGAACCTATGATCCTTAGTGCACAAGCCAACACTCTAACCACTGAGCAAAACCAGCCTGGGTTATTTGTTTTAAACATTTATCCCATCTCATTCTTAGGCAGTGACTAAGTCCATTACCTTAAAAATATAACTCATATCTTAATTCAAATATTAGCTTCCATTTGACTTTATCAGAAACACCTAAATATTTTTCTGCCAGTAGTGACAGTTGTCTATTCCCAGTGCTTTGATGTCAACATCAAAATTCCTTATAGCTTTTCTTAATTTTCTTCATGTGGTGCTTGCTGGTCTTGGGCTCCCCTCTTCCCGCAACCCGGGCTGAACTTTCTCAGTCAGTACACTGGGCGTGGTTTGGTGGTGGGTGGAGTCCTGCCATGGATCTTTCATAACCACCAAAACTGCAGAGGTAGACATTACTTGGGGATACAGATGCAAGATTAGAATATCAGAGACAGGTTCTGAAGTTCTTTAAGGAAGCATGGTCTACTAATCTTTTTTTCATTGTCTCCTAACTCGCACTCCAACTGCTCACTCATGTATCAGTCCCTGACAGAGTGGACTCAAATGGTCAGAAGACCAGGAGCCTTACCTATGTGCCTTTTCTGCTTTAGCCTCACTCCGACCAAGATGTGGAGGGAATATGTTTAGTTGGGACTTAAGAGCAAAACCAGGTATATGGAACAATGCCTCTCCAACTTCCGTGCACAGCAGAATCATGGGATTAAAAATTCAGGCGCCTATGCAGAGATCCTGAGTGGGTAAAATCTGGAACAAGGCTTAGGCATTGCACATCCCCAATTCCAACCCCCATATTCTGATGTAGGCTGTCTTCCCCCTTCAGTTTAGAAAATCACATAA
Source organism: Eptesicus fuscus (assembly GCF_027574615.1). NCBI lineage: Eukaryota > Metazoa > Chordata > Mammalia > Chiroptera > Vespertilionidae > Eptesicus > Eptesicus fuscus. The sequence goes on from NC_072479.1 coordinate 85,174,313, forward strand.
AACAGTGACAAAGCATTTAGCACGCACACACCACCATTACACCACACTGCCCCAACTCCACTCACATTTGGACGGTAACTCCTGGTCAGCAAACTTGTACACGTCTGACTACATGTGAGCAAATACTGCCAACAGTCACCCACTCAGATGTTCTGCTCAGAGACTCCCACCTGCCATCCATTGTAATGCATACTAAGCAAAGGCAACAGTTGTGAACTCACGGTGAGTTGAAGGTATACAACGACTTTATTTCCTTGGCCTGACAGCATAAACATTACACAAGAACCTGCAGCTGACAGAATCAACACCCAGATTCCCCCACACAGGAAGAACCCTTTTCATGAGCAGAGATGAGCTGAAATGTCATGTCTGAGTGCTCCCCACCCCCACCCAGAAGAACCCCTAAAGTGAAAATAATCAGAATCAACAGAAGCCCCACGAATTACTAAAAGTCATCCTCTCCAACTTTCCTAACTAGCAGCTGCAGTAAATGAAAACCCCGGGAGGGAAGCAGCTGGCCATCACTTAGCATTTCTGTGCCTGTGAGACAGAAGGGACAGCAGGGAGGGGAGGACATCCGCTGAGTCTGTCATTGGAAATGGCTGAGGCTCATTAAAGTCCAAGGTAGGGGTGGGATGAGGGGCACCAGAGAGAGAGCAGGTTAGGCAGAGATGTTCAATACTTCATCAATTCCAGTTAATGCTATCAAAACTACCTTCATTGTCACGTCCTTCACGCCTGGCTCTTATTTTCCTAAAGTGAGCTCCATCTAAATTTCTGTCTTGACATCTATCCCCATCACTGGGGTGGTGCTTGATGTCTGTGAGATTATGACTGGGATGGGGGAGATGTGGTGAGGAGGAGGAGGAAGAGGAGGGGGAGCAGCAGGAGGAGGAGGAGGAGGAGGAGGAGGAGGAGGAGGAGGGGAGATAGGAGAGATGGGGTACAATGTTTGAATTACAATGTGTCTCTCTTGGTCCCCAGGAATGGTCCACTACCAGTAGTCCTAAAACATTCCCATCCCCTCCCCTCTCCCCTCCCCAGCTGTCTTGTGCAAATGTCAAAGAGAATCTCTGCCCCAAGAGAAGGGAGAGCTGAAAGGTGATGCTGGTCCACAATCAACTCTGGCCCCAACTTGCCCACCTCCTGACTCTTCTAAAAAAAAAAAAAAAGAAAAGAAAAGAAATCACACAAAAATTAATTCGCAGTAATGCTATGAAATTATATCCTCTCCATTCCTCGAGCAAGGCTAATCCAACAGCTCTGTCCTGACATGCTTTCTCTCTGGGCCGAGGAAGCAGCAAAAAAATATCAACTGAGCAGGTGAAAATATGACGACGGTGTGTACGGTGTAGTGTTTCCAGATGTCTTCACCTTCTGTCTCCTCCATGGTGGGAGCTAACGATCTCTTCCCCACATCCCACACATATCCCTCCCCCTACCCCCGAGTCCAGGTGCTCCCATCTGCTGGGCTGCCACCACTCACTTCCCATACACACTCTCATCACTGTAGGCCACATACAGAAAGTAGTCTTCCTCATGGTTGTCCTAGGGGAAGAGAGGAGGACAGGTTAGAAAACATCATCCCATTCATTATCTCCACGGACGAGGGCATAATCCTTATCTTTAAAAGCTCATTCTTTCTAGCAAGGAAAACACAGATACAACAAAACATGCACATTGAGATATATACTGATAGGGAATATATGCTATGGGGTAACAATTAGAAGTATTCGAAGTTTATTTAACTCACTAAAGGGGCACAGAAGGAGGCAACATCGTGTGTGAAATCCTTTCAGGAGTAACAGTTACACTCTTAGGTGATACAGCAAGACAAAGTCCTACTATTGGGTTCTGACCGTTTACCAAGGAAACCAAATAAAATCACATACATTGGTCTGGCCAGCATGGCTCAGTGGCTGAGCATCGACCTATGAACCATGAGGTCATGGTTCGATTCCCAGTCGGGGCACATGCCCAGGTTGGGGTTTCGATCCCCACTGTGGGGTTTGCAGGAGGCAGCCGATCAATGAGTCTCTCTCATCACTGATGTTTCTATCTCTCTCTCCCTCTCCCTTCCTCTCTGAAATCAATAAAAATATGTATTCTTAAAAAATCACATACATTATTCTCTCCAGCTAAGTTTACCTGCTAAAACAATTTAAAGATTTTTGTCTTAATTATAAATTTCAGTTTATTTGAAATTTTCACAATCAAAAGCCATTTCCTACTGTTTCAATAATGATAATCCTATGTTAAAATACTCTAGGCAAGGCTAGCTGGCTCTGTAGTTGGGTGTCGACCTATGAACTGGGAGGTCCCAGTTCAATTCACGGTCAGGGCACACACTCAATGCTTCTCTCTCATCATTAATGTTTCTGTCTCTCTCTCCCTCTCTACAATCAATAAAAATATATTTTAAAAAAATAATATGCCAGGCAAGGCAAGACTGAAAGAAGAATTAAAAGGGATTGAATTCGGTAGCTGCTCTATTCCTAAAGGACAGAGTGCTATCTAATCTCGCAGAGCCTCACAGTGCCTGCCCTGAGTAAGAGGATCGTGACAGACAACACCTCCTGTTCCACTTCCCAGGTGTGTTATCAAAATGCACGAGAACAAAGGCTGGAGAACACCAGACCTGTCCGCACTGCTGTGACCCGGACCATTACCTCATACAGCTGGCCCATGGTAGCGCTAGTGGGAGGGATAGTGTTGTTGACAAAGAAGAATAAGGCGTCCTCAGGTCTCAGGTGGATCCTCTTCCGGATTAAGAAGTAGAACTGGCCAACTGGATGAAGGAAGAAGGTTTTATAAAAGAAAGGCAAGAGGAGAGAACACAAGGGACTAGGAGAATTCTGCTATACCTGCTCCCTTTCAAGTCCCACCTTTCATACCATCTGAACAGAGCCCATTACGGTCCCATGGCGATAGAAATAAAGTGAAACTCAAAGACTTGTACTATATCTTGTACTTGTGATATGCCACTGAGCAGTTTATTCCTCAGAAAATAGGAACTTACTTTCATTTATTCAGACGTAGACCCGATGCTAGCATATCCACGCTAAGCCTGAGAACAGCTTGGAGGGAACACTCTATATCCAGACTATAATAACCTCCTCATTGTCTAAATCTGATCTGAAACACACGTCCATCCTAAGACAAACTAGTCATGGGAAGAGGTCTTCTCGACTCCAGTAATCTCAGCACCACCACTCATCCCAATGCTGGGATAATGAATGGAGTTCAACGCTTTCCCTTTTACTGAGCACGCTGAAGACCTTCTAGAAGGCTGATATTTAAATCTATGAACTCTAGAGCAAACATATCTAAAAATCTTTCCAGTGTCTCCTGGATGCAGTGATAATTCCACTGAGGACCAAGGTGAAGAATGAATATTACATCCTCTGCAATTCCAAACGTTAACCAAAGCATCTGTAAAACGTTAACCAAAAAAAATGGAGTTTGGGGAGACAAGGAAATCATTTGAGAATCTCTAAAATGTGATTCTTGCAAGAAACTAGTCTGGTTTTCCTCCTGGAATAAAGTGACATCACAGTAACAAAGATGATGTTAAGTGCTTTAACTAACAGACATCTGATCTCTTTCAATGTCTTATATTTTGCTGTGCCCAAAATCGAGGCACTATGATGCGAAATGCTTAAGGGACTGGTGATGGGGAAGAATCATGTCACCATTTTTGAATAACCTAACTTTCTGAAGAACCCTACTTTCTTCAACCTACTTCCTCAGTCTCACAATCTCATCCATGCAGGAAGGACTGGGAACACGTTGCTACGGGAGGAAGGGTCAGGGAAGGAAGAGCATTACCAGTGAGGTCAGAGGGCACAAGGTACTTCCTCTTGTCCAGATCAGGCACCCTGGCCTTAGGAGCCTTCTCCACGATCACCTGGCAGGAGAGGCAAAGAGTGGGGAATGAAAACTATGGAAACCAACCTAGTATTTTTCCTTCCACATCCTACAGTTTCCCCGTTTGAAGTGAGTGTGACTAGTCCCAGTAACATTTTTCCGTTACTTAGTCTCCCTTACAAATATTCGGGGAAACGGGCTTTCTGAAAAAGGTTGTAGTTTTATTACTGCAATAACAAGAGGATGGCCAGGCCATGTGATGAAAAGTAAAACGAATCTTGATTTTAAGTAATTACAAGTTACCCGTCAGGTATACTATAAGATAGATGCCTTCTGGTATTTAATTAGAGCATTAAGGCTGTCTGGGTCTTCTCAAATGGTCCAGAGTACCTGTTAGTTTTCTTTCTTATAAATGCCACTTATTAAAGCTAGAGATGACGTGGTTTAAATTTTATATTTTGTCAAATTTTTTAAGAATGACCACAAAAAAAAGTTCAAGACACTATTTTATTACGCAAAAGAGTAAGTAGTAAAATAGTTCTTACAGTGTGGTATTCTGTGCTATCTCAGTACAATAACCCATTTATCAATATTATGTTAGAATTTCAAGGGATTTTTCAATGTCTATAAGTATTTCTATAATATTTGAAAGTTTGGAAAAACCATAGATTTCTGTAATGGGAAGAAAAAAGTTAAGCTATGTAAAAATTAAAGACTTGCCCTGGCCAGTGTGGCTCAGTTGGTTGGGCATCATCCTGTGCACCAAAAGGTTGCTAGTTCCATTCCTGGTCAGAGCATATGCCCAGGTTGCGGGCTCGTGCAGAAGGCAGCCACTCGATTGGTCGATGTTTCATTCACTCTGACATGATGTTTCTCTCTCTCTCCCTTCCTCTCTCTCTAAAACAATCAATTAAAAAAAAATTTAAGAAAAATAAAGACTTTTTATTCATGTAAATTTATAAAATAGAAGACATAAATATTTAACATTTTAAATATTTAAATAATATATTTAAATTTAATTACATACTACAAAAGTATATTTAGTATTTATAGATTTATACTTCATGCATATTATATTATATGTTTAAATTTTAAATATTTGAAATGTATTATAAAGCCATGAGATTTAGACTTTTAGTTTAGAAAATATCATTACTCTAGATAGAGGATTTGGAAAGTATAGGAAAATTATAGAAACAGAAATAAACACTGGTCAAGTATCCCTAGTAGCTGTTCGATCTTCAACAGGTCACTTAACCTCTCTGAGCTTCAGCATTCCAATGTGTAAAGGGAAGATGATAACTTTCCAACATTTCCTTTACAAAATTATGGTACTGATACGGTGGACTTGAGTAACCCACAAAATTTTATGTGAAAATGCTTTGTAAATTATCTAAACACAAGGATTGGCTTAGAGGAAGGTATCTAAACCTTTTAAATTTAAGGAGACCAATTAAAATAGTGAAAAACTGCCCTGACCAGTGTGGCTCAATTGGTTGGGCATCATCTCATGCATCAAAAGGTTGCCGGTTCAAGTCCCCCACATGCCCAGGTTGGGGGTTCCATCTCCAGACAGGGCCTGCAGGAAGGCAGCTGATTGATGGTTCTCTCTAATGTTTCTCTCTTTCCCCCTTCCTCTCTCTCTAAAATAAAATAAAAATAAAAAAACAGTAGTGAAAAACTTATTTTATGTATACAGAGAAAAATAATCCTATACCACTAAGACCAAAGGAGCATAACACTTAAAAATAAAAACTGGAGTAGCCCAGCCGATGTGGCTTGGTGGTTGAGTGTCAATCTGTGAACCAGAAGGTGACAGGTTTTGGGCTCAATCCCCAGTGAGGGGGCGTGCAGGAGGCAGCCGATTGATGGTTCTCTCTCATCATTGATGTTTCTATCTCTTTATTCCTCTCTGAAATAAATTATAAAAAAAAAAATAAAAGAAGGAAACTACAAGGGAGTAGAAAAAAAGCCAACTGCAAAGGAGACATCCGCGGGGGGGGGGGGGGGGGGGGGGGGGGGTGGGGGTGTAAGGGGGAAGGACTTGGAGAGGAAAAGGAAGGGGAGCAGGAAAGCACTGCTTTACCAGAAATGTTTAGGTTTCCAAGAATCCCAACTCTGCTACTCTCTTACAGTGAGCTCTGGGCCAGAGGCTTTGCTCATCTGTTTTTCTTATCTGTGAAATGGAATGTGGCTAATACTCCTTGGGCTGTTCATGAATTTAAAAAATAGACAATAAAAAAAAAAAATAGACAACCTGTGCCTAACAGTTTCCTGCAATGTCACAGGTTTTCAACACACTGTAGCTAACAAGATCATTTTAAGAACCCATGAAACCCTTCTCTCCCAAGGCACAGTCACACCTGTTCAGGTGTGGCAGCTCGAGAGATTGTGCTGGGGCTAAGCTTGCGTTATGTGAGCAGTCAGGGTACGTGGCTGCTTTACCACCACCCATCAATGGTGCAGCTGAAAGGGGGTTTGGACATAATTTACTCTAACCCTCTATTTGGTAAACAGAACACTGTAACAAGATTCAGGGTTCGACCCAAAACGGGAATCAAACCTCAGAGCTCAGCAAAGCTTTTCTTTCTGCGCCACAGCCAGAAAGAAGGAAGGTCACAGGCTGAGCTCCTAAGGAGCAGTTGGGAGGCTTCTAACTGGTTAAAACTTTAACTAGAGGGACTATGAGGTCTGAGTGCTGGTCCAAATAGCTTACAAATTATACAATTTTGTAAAAATTTAATACCAAACTCAGCAGGGAGGGAATAGGGAGCATCAGCTGAAATATTCTGGGTGAATGCATGTAAATGGAAATGGGATGGATCTCAATTTTAAGGAAACATAGGAAACTTAACTAGACTTAGGAACAGGTATAGTTCAGAGTTTGTAACTTACATAGAGCTACTGAGAACAGAGCTTCATACTACACTGGACACTTGATGGAAGCAACAGTTTATTTCTCTATTTCCAACACCAAACAGTGTGAGGTGCACAGTGCACACTTAATTCTGATAGAATTGTATGGAGGACCCAAAGCAGGGCTGCAACCCCAGGTCTGCAACAGACCAGCTGTGTGAAACCTTTAGGCAGTTACTTCATTTATCTGTGCTTCAGAGTCTTCCTCTGTAGAATGGGGATGATAACGGTGGGCGGACGATTAAGACAGAGTGAATGACTATGGGAAGAATATGCTCAGGTACAACTATCAATAAAGTTAACTGTCACTTCTAAATGTTATTAGAGGACAATGGAATATCACCAGATTTGGGAGAAACTTCTGAAGCAGTCATCCAAAAGCAATAAGTGAAGGATCCTTTTTGTGTGCAATGTCCAGAGAATGGTACAGCCCTCGCGTCTCCTCTTCCTTACAGGAAAAGGACTGTCCTGATAGGAAAAGGATTGCTCTGGTCGCTGTGCGATCACGACACTTAGACAAGGATTGGAGAGGAGGCCTAAGTGTACCTGCTGGGTCAGGAAAGCACATCAGATCATCGAAATTCCTTTAGCTGTAAATGATGTGTAACATGTATCTTAATGTCCCTGCCTGAAGATAATAAAGGCTACAATCTAAAGTTTCTGCTCCTTCATCTCCAAAACAGAAAGGTTGTTGCTCTCTCTAGCACACTTAAAAGTCTTCTGCTTTCCAATCCGGCTGTGTAGCCCACAGGAGAGAAAAACCAGGCAAGGGACGGGGTTGGGGGGTGGGGTGGGGGTTGGTGATGGGAAAAGCGCCCGGATGCAGAAAGATACTCTCTCCCTTCCTCCTCAGTTACATGAACCAGGGTCCACAAACCGAGAGAACAACGCCCGGGCCTTCCTGACTGTGTCTAATTACAATCTGATCAGAGTAAGTAGCGGAGGAAGGCGGCCTGCCCGCACCCCCCCCCCCCTCCCAGGGCCCGGGGAGCCAAGAATGAGGCAGCCCCGCTGTTGCGCAGGGAACGTGACCTTGTTTTCCCGGCCAGGCCGGTCTTGTGGCACTTCCCCCGCCACCTGCCCCCCCCCCCCCTCCAACCCTAACAGAATGGAAAGAAAAAAAAAAAAAAAAGACCCACTGGCTTCCGAACCGTTGCCTCCCAAACCCAATGCTATGAGGACCAAAGCCAACTTGATTAAGGGAGCACCAGCTAAGGCAGACATCGATGGGAGCAAAACCCAGAGATTTTCCCCCACATCACTGTCCCTGCGACCTTAAAGGAAGCAAATATGCGGGCCCGACCTAGCCGATCTCGCACACAAGGGCCACATTATTTTGAGCGCCTCCCAACCTGCATACACAGCCTCCCAATTCTGCTGAGTCATTCAAACGCAGACTCGGCTGGAAGGATGCGGTCGGCTCCGGAGATGGGCACGGGCCCCGGGAACACGGGTTTTTAAAGGACCCGCAGTCAGCGCACCCATCCCGCCAGCCCTCCTGGCAGGGAAGGGCGTTCAGGGTTCAGTCCTGTTAGGGGCCAGCGCTCTGCTGTGCCTGAGGGCAGCCATCACGAACCTCCCCGCCCCCCCCCCCCCCCCGCCTTCCTATGTCCCCCTTCCCTTCCCCCTTTCCACTCCCCCGCAACTCACGGGGACCCTGTCCGGGTATTTCTTCCGGATCTTTTCTCCTTCCTTTTTCCGATACTCAAAGGGATGGTCCTCCTTATACTGGAACTTCATGATGAACCGCAGGGTTTCTAAGATCCCCGGACGGGGGCCTGCCTCCAGGGCTGGTGACTGCGTGGCCCTCGTCTGGCTTCCTTCGGCCAAATCTCAAGACGCAGCGGAATCCGCTTCGGAAAAAAGGCAGCTCCGGGTCGCCACGCAGCGAAGGCCGGGCTTTCGGGAGGGATCTCGGCTCCTCTGGTCCGCAGGTGGAGGAAGGCCAGGTGAAAAGAACCGGCGCTGGCTTTCCCCGAAAGCTGGGAACACAAAAACAACACGGCGGCGCGTTGGCATTGTGACGTCGCGACGCCCCGCCCCCTCGGCCCGCCCCCCGGCGTCCCGGACCCCAGCGGGATGGGGGTGGACAGACACGTGGTTGGTTGGCTTCAGGGTGCTCTCTTCCTACCTGACCTTTTCCTGAATATAATTCACTGCAAACGGAAACGGGTTTTGAACTACTTATTCCATGGAGAGTGTGACATGAAAAACGGTTTTAAAACAACAACAAAAAAATGTTCTACAGATGTCTTCTTCCCTCTTCCTCGCTGTTTTTTTGGTTGGGTCCAAACACACACACACACTGGGAGAAAAACCAGCCTTTTCCAGCTGGCTGGAGCTGGCATCTGGGGAAACCGGGGACCAGGGGTCACGGGTTCCTTGGGCCGGTGCAGGAATGCGCTGCGCTTGCAGGTTGCCCTTTGCTCCTTCAGCTGCACCCGCCGGGCACCTTGGGAGCCAGGCTGGCTTCCTTAGCCGGTGACCCCTCCTCCGCCTCGTTGGCGTCATTTTGTTTGTGTTCCTGCCGCAGTTTGCTCCTGGAGCAGGAACATAAACAAATCGTGACTCAGGAATTCGGAGGGACATATTAGGTGAAGGGCGTGAAGTGTAAGCAAGGTCCCGAGAGGGCTGTCAGTCATGACTCCAAGGGCTGCATGCATGCTCAAATATAGCAATGATTCACTTTCTCCTGTTAACTCGGGAGATGGGAAAAGAAAATAGCAAGATTGGAGTGATTAAATCAGTAGTTCTTCTCAGTCTTTTTCCTTATTCAAACATTCACCTGGAGGATAGATAGCACTGCTGCTGAAGTGTCCCCAATGTGAATAGAAAGTGCCACCAGAGAGGGTGCTGGGCCCTCCCCTTACCTCACCAAGAATCAAAGGGACTGGGGCTTTTCCACCCTCTATCCATGGCAGGGACCTATTGGGGAAGAGCAGCAGGAATTATAAGAAGTGTGAGGAAGGGCTGCTGTACCCAGAACAAGCTCCGGAAGTTCTGGAAACTGTTTGAGACAGCCCAGCCAGCGTGGCTCGGTTGCTGAGCGTGGACCTATGAACCAGGAGGTCAGGGTTCCATTTCTGGTCAGGGCCCATGCCTGGGTTGTGGGCTCAATCCCCAGTGTGGGGCGTGCAGGAGGCAGCCGATCAATGATTCTCTCTCATAGTGGATGTTTCGCTCTCCCTCTCCCTTCCTCTCTGAAATCAATAGAAATATATATTTTTAAAAACTGAATGAGACAAAGGGCATTGTCTTTCACCTACATTGTATCAAGTTCTCAGGGTCTCTGATTTAAAAAAAATAAAGCCACAAAATAAAAGAAACTAAGCTGTACTGTTGAAACAGGAAAGTGAGTTGTATAGCCCTGCTTCTTGATGTTAATTATTTTTCACCATGGCATCTTTCAATCATTTTTATGGGTGAAAATCCATCCCAGAGATGGGAGGCATGTTAAAGAATTTGTGAACATGTTTTAAAACCACCACTATTACTCATATCCATTCCTAATTAGTCTTTAAGTTTTGTCTTTATCATTTCTAGGAGAGAGAGAGAGAGAGAGAGAGAGAGAGAGCTCACTAAAGCCAGAATAAGTATAATAAAACCATATTGTTACAGAGTAGTAAGAAGCTAGAAAAAATTTCAGGACAAGCGGAATAGGGAAACTAAGATAGTTAAACAGCAGTTTGCAGCCACCTAGTAAATATTATCTTCCATAAACCAAGGATACTTAAGAGTAAATGGTTTGTACTTCACCTCCCCAACCACAGGGTAAATAGCATACATCACTCTACTCAGGGAGACAGATAGCAGAAACCCAATTATTGCCATTTGCCAACCACACCCAAGGACAGACAAATTAAGAGGATAAATCTCATTTTGGTACACCAGCATAAAGATGATGAATATTCTATTGATTCTCCCCTAAGACCTCCCCTAAGCACCAGCCATTTAAAAACCCTGAAAATGAAGGTCTCAGTTCTCTCTCCCTCTAGAGAGCATGCCTGTGCCATTCTCTCCCCGCTCTCCTTCCCCCACAGACACATATCTCCTAAACTTCAAGAGACCTCAGGAGACTTGCAACCAGGGGAGCAATAGGCAGTGGCAGGTTGGTGGTCCAAGGCTAAGCCCTTGAACCTGTCTCCAGGTGAGCCTTTTCTCTGACTTCCCAGTGGGCCGAGGCTCTCCTGTTACTTCTATGCCCTGCCTAGTTCCACTGTCCTAAGTGTTTTTGCTGTCCTCCATAAATTCTCACTTGCTTTTCTACACCTTGTCTCTTGATTGAAATCTTTCCTTCAAGAAGACAAGAATCGAGGTCTCATCATCTCATCTCTAACACTATTTCAATGTGTCATTTCTTTTTTCTTAATATCGTTCCATGGTTATGGAGTCTCTTTAGTCCTTGGGGAAAAATTCAATAGAAACATTAGAATCAAGTTGAGGAAATTTCCTAGAAGGTAAAACAGTAAGACAAAGATGGAAAGAGGGCAAAGGGATGCAAATTCGAGTTTCCACATTCAAATACTAGGAGTCTCAGAGAGAATTCAGAAAAATGGGGAAGGGGAGTTAGATTTTATTTATAACAGCTAGATATGCCTTAAAAATCCTCAGGGAATTTTGTGACAAGGTAAATTATCATTTAAAGTATAAGAATAATACATGACATTCCTTAAACATGGAAACCAGAATTGCATTGCTTGTGTATCTGTTTTCAGGAAGCACCTGCAAAATGAGTAAGTAAACCAAGAAAGGAAAAGATATGGGATACGGGAAACAGGATTTGACACGCGAGAGCGATGACGATAATCCTCAAGGTAGTAAAAGTGGTTAATAGTTACTAATGTTTTAAAGTACAAGCTTTATGTATAGTATGTGTATATTAACACATAGTCCTCACATAATAATGTAATATACTCATTTTATTCTAATTTTACAGCAAGTAATTGAAATATAGAACTATTAAGTAACTACACCATGATGGATTGGACAAGGAGTAAGGGAAAGAACCAAAATTTTAACCCATAAAGCCTGCTTCCCATTAAACTCATATAATCAAAATCTCTATTATAAAAATCTGTGGCCATGACGCCTTCACGCTGTAACGACCCAACGCCAAAAGGCACCTGCTGAATATCATATGATTTCTTCATGCAAACAAGTAAGTGTTGCTCTGTTCAATTCTCATCTTCCAACAAAGGTCAATTTAAGTGCTCCTGAGAAGGAAAGGTTAGGGCAGGAAACTATTCTTATCTCTGTCCACAACTGTCCTCAAGGTGGGCACGTGTGGGTGGGCGGGGACTTGATGCTGGGTCCCGCAGCACTCGTGGTCTGGGTCTCGTGCGATTTCGCTTGGTGGGCCTCTAGTTGTGATATAACTATATTTAGAAGATAGGAGGGCGCAAGAAATGTTCAGATGTGTTATGGTAGTATGGAGGTCCAGAACAAGCCACCCCAAGATGTGCTTCAGTGGAAGGCAGATTACTTTGAGATTTTAGATTAGTCTCAAGAGAAACTTCTATCCCCCTTCCCCTTGACTATCTGGAGGAGTTTGAATTAGAGACCTTGCCCATAAGAGATTATCAGAGATAACTATTTTTGACCTATCAATGTATAGGTCAAGGCAAATTACCAATATTGAATGTCTGCTCTTCTTATCATTCTGCAATGACCTTTGGAAGCCCCCAAGGCACTTTACCTCACCACTAGCTCAGGATGTCTTGTAGACCTCAATCCCCCTTTCTATCTCTGAACCTCTCATGTATGCAGGGTCTCGGACTCTCTCATGTGGGTGGGGTTCCTGAGCACAGATTAACTTTGATTTTCTCTTGTCAATCTGCCTCCTGTTATTTTGATTATTCCAGCCAGCCAAAAAGAACCAGAGGGGGGGAGAGGAATTTTTCCCCTTCCCCATAGTAGCAAAGATAGGGATCATGGTAATAAAAAAAAATGGCTAAATTTTCATCTTCTACAATGCAACCTATGCATAGTATTTGGAGAAATATAGAATTTGCAGAATCAGCTAAAAAGTAGGATGTTTTTGTATATGTATGTGTGTGATGGGAAGGTGCTACTTTCCTTCGCAAGCCTTGTCGAGCTCTTGGACGTTTAAATCTCTATTAAGGTATACATTTGATGAAAGGAAAAAAGGACACCCAAATTTAAAAATAAGAGCAAAAGGTTTCTCAGGTTGTTTTTTAAAGTCTTAGGAAGTTGAGTGTAAAACCAGCTCAGACACTCTGCTCCCTGCAAATTACATCACTGCTCTGCAATTTAGCCTCCAACGCATGGAGTTTGGAGAGCCAAATGGTGCCCTGTGGGCATTCACATGGTAATGAGTACTTGCCAGTTATTCGACTTTTAATAACTGTTGTCCCCTTTGAATTGAATTTGCATTTATCTGCTTTGGTATTTACTGAGTTTGAATTTATAAACACTTTTGAGAGAGGGAAAGGGTAGTTAGTACTCAACTTTACCACCTATGATAATTAGTATTAACACCGCAGGGGAGAGCAAATTCTAAATCTCGTGCAAGAGGGGAGTAAGAGAAATCCTGCACAGGCAAGTTAGATATGCAAACTGGTTCTCAAGAGAGGTCTAGATACTTGGAATAACTACTGAAAGGAATGGAAAAATTACTAAAGAAAACCTAGCAGAAATGGTAAATGGTTCAGGTGTGTTGGAGATCATTAATATCACTTGTCCAACAAGGACTGTAATCACCAAAGGGCAACGTGAACAATTAAAGCATGAGTACCGTAAAGCTGAAATAAAGAGGTGTTAAATGTAGCCCTCCTTATTTCATAACTTTGCCTAGTAAGCTTTTATGAAAAAAGTTGAAAAAGTAGTGTCTGTGAGGTAGATAGTTCAAGAGCCATAATAGTCTCCCTGTCTTCTACATCTCACATCTCTTCTCTCCTGACACCCAAAGCATCTTACAAGCCACATGATCTCTCTCCCCCTTCAAAAACTTAACAATGTTTTTCAAAGCATGCAGGATAAAGATCAAACTGCTTAAGCTCCTATGCAATGCCTTCCATAAAAATGCCACCCTATCTTTCCAGATTCATTCTTATTATATCTCTTAGCATTTTGAACACTCTCCATGATTCACATTCTCATTATTTCTATCTTTGCTCATCGGCAGAACATGCTCATATACTACATGTCTAGTGTTTAGAATTCTAATTTGTCAGGTTTCAGCTCAAACACGACCACTTTCATTTCAAACTCTTAAAATCATGAGGTGATTTTCCAAGGTGGGGAAGTATAATTCTGGCTTCACCAAGGTGAAGGTGCCACCAGCAGGACCTTGGCCAACATTACTCAGAGACAAGCATGCACAATATTTCCCACAGTGGAACTCTCAGTATATCTTGGCCAATCCATAAATCACTCAAATTGTTTTCCCAGTCAGACAGCCTGCTCAAGGGCAGATTTCCCATTATGGCCTCTTGATTGCCTTCCAGACAATCTGCTTATCCAAGGAAAAGAAAACACAGCTTGCTGTTCCCAGACTTTGTAATTTTTCTCCCCGTCTCTTAAATTGGTTACATAAACCCCATTTTTGCTTTATTCCCATATATCCATATATAAGTAAACTATTTTTTTTAAAAAAATGTTTTTTATTTATTTCAGAGAGAGGAAGGCAGAGGGAGAGATAAAAGTACCAATGATGAGAGAGAATCATTGATCAGCTGCCTCTTGCACGCCCCCTACTGGGGATTGAGCCCACAACCCCAGGCATGTGCCCTGACTGAAAATCGAACCCTGACCTCCTGGTTCATAGGTTGATGCTCAACCACTGAGCCATGCCAGCAGGGCAAGGGTCTCATCACTTTTAACTAGGACTTTTACAATAGGCTCCCAGGTGGAATTAAGACCGGACTTTTTCACACTTCAGCTAAGATCTCAGACTTTCACCAGAATATCTTTCTAAAACACTGATCACATTATGAAACTCTCCTGCTAAAAATACATTAAGTAGCTCATCGTCTTCTAGTTCAGTGCCTGAATTATTTAGTACAGGCTTAACAAAGGGCACTTTTTTTTTTTCCAGCTCTGTACTCTCCTTCCATTTTATAATACAAAATTCATATAAAACTTTTGTATTGTACTAGTAAAGGGAAGAAGCTAGTAGAAAATGAACAATTAAAGAATAAGCAAGAGGAAGAAGAAGGAAGATGGGAAGTTGATTATCTTGTTCGTAACCACATACAAGCTTTAGCTTAAATTAAGTTGGCTTATATTTTACCAAGTTTATGAAATGCCTTTTCCCCATTTTAGAAATCACTGTCTTGAATTCACCCCTAAATCTGGTCTTCTCCAGTCTTTCCCATCATAATAAACACTAATACCTTCCATGTATTGGCTCAGCTCAGTGATCAAGGAGTCATTTTTTTACTCATTCCCCTTACAACATTTCCCTTTCCAACCTATCAGCAAATCCTGATGATGGTCTCCCAATATATTTTTCAAATCCTTACAGTTATCACTACTTTCATCTCTAATATCACCATGGTAGTCCCATCCATAAGCATCTCTTAACCACTCTTCTTCAGTCGCCTCTCATCTGGTCTTCATGCTTCCATTCACTGCTCCAGTCCCTTCTCCTGTAGCATTCACTCACTGTTAAAATTCAAATTGCATACGTGACTTATTGTTTAAAATCCTTCAAGGACTTCTGGATGCATGTAAAATATAGTCTGTACTCCTTGCCCCCAAGGCCCCTTGCTTCTCTCAGACTCCATTTTTGCAGCTCCCTCCTAAGCTCACTAAATCAGCTACTCTAGTCTTTTTTCAGTTTCTCAAATTTACCAAACAGTATCACATCTTTGAAAATGCTCTTTCATCACTCTGCCTTTCCCAATGGTTCTTTGCACTCTATTAGAGGCCCGGTGCATGAAATTTATGCATAGGTAGGATCCCTAGGCCTGGTGGGTGATCAGGGTCAATCAGGGCCTTCCGGCTGCCAGCCAGGGTCTCTGTTCCCTGGCTGCTGGTGGGGCCTCCTTTCCCTGGCTGCTGGCTGCCAGCCAGGGCCTTCCTTCATTCTGTGCTGCCCCCTGGTGGTCAGTGCACATCATAGCAAGTGATCGGTCTCTGGTCGAACTCCCATGGGGACAATTTGCATATTAGGCTTTTATATATATAGATTTGCTTTTTCTTAAGCTCTGTGAGGACTAAGAGTCAGAGACCCTGTGTTTCTTGCACACTTTTATACCTCCAGTTGCCTCAGCACTATTCTTGGCACATAATTTCCATTGAATCAAATGTAATACAACACACAACTAGAAATATTATTATTGGGAAGCAGGAAGGACGTCTATTTCATTTAGACAGAAGGAAAGAGGAAAGGAGAGGTTCATAGCCACAAGGGTTGTAGCTTTGGGCTAGGAAGTTACCTGAAAGCTTTGATTTCCTCTCTAAACTAAGAGGACAAATCCCCTGCCTAGAATTAACGAGTAGGTTATGGGGTGTGAGGTTTGAAGAGAGATATTGAAATTTGAATAACTACTGAAAGGAATGGGAAATTTACTAAAGAAAATCTAGAAGAAATGGTAAATGGTTCTGGTGTGTTGGAGATCATGACCTTGTAAATGACCTCAATCAGCAGAGTTGGGAGGTTTTCTGCAGCTCTTCTGTTCAGCAGTGTAGGCTTTGGGGAGAGATCAGTTAGCTTCAATGAACCAATGTTTAAAGTTTGAAGAATAGGTGTGAGGAAAGTTTAAAGGGGTTAAACTTTTTTGAGAACGTGGTGAAAATGATTGAGCTGATTAACAGATATCTTAGATAGAGTAGATAAAGAAGTGAAGCCACTTGGGTGCTACTAGCTTGTGACAAAATGGAATGGTGACAGGAGTGAACTCCATGTGGCTGCCAGAGGGGCAAAGGGGCAGGGAGAGATGGGGCAGTGAGATCTCTTTAGACTAAGATAGGATTTCTTCCAAGATCTTGTTATACCTGACAACATTTTAACTTAAGACTATGGTATCTTGAAGGACAGATGAGGCAAGAATATTTCACAGAATGTGTGATAATAAAGTGATTCATTTGGCAGCGGCAAAACAAGGCCACCTCAGGTGCTATTAACAATTCATGCATTTCAACAATTTCCAGAGGCAATTTGATAAATGACCCAGGAAAAACGCAGATCACCAGCAGGTTATACTCAGAATAGTTTCCCTCTGGCAGGGCTGAGTGAGCATTCCTCCAAGAATGTACTTAACGAGGCATCGACTGCACTAATCAGCCATTCCTGGCTCTGAAATGTCTCCCTGAGTACTGGAGCTAATTTCCTAATAAATGAGTTTGTTCACATGTTCCCTACCTCTACACAGAACATATTAACAGGAGTTGCATATCTTCAGTTGTTTACCTCAATTAACAAATATTATTGATGAAGTAAAGCGACTTCAGGTGTGACTTAGCAATAACATAGCAAAAGGAGAAACCAGAGGATCATGGCAGGCAGGTGAAAATCAGACATCTGTATCAAGAATAATAAAATAAAATAAACCACACACGTGCATAATACTTTACAAATCTGTCATATATACTTAGTTTATTTGACCCTAACATCAAACTTGTCAGGTGTTGTCAACTGTCTATTGTACAGATGAGAAAACTGTGCTTTAAAGATTCCATTGGGTTATCTAAGGTCACTGCTGAATATAATTCACCTCCTCCATTTTCCAATAGTATTATACTTTGGAGGTAGTATACTACATGGGCAGTTTAACATGACACAATGGGATGATGCCTTGGGGAGGCTTTCTTTAGGCTGGGTTCAGTTTGTGCTCCAGGAAATGGAGAGGTGTGCAGGTAGGAGAATGCATTTCTATCATGGCGCCACAAGGTGGCAGTAAAGGCCACCACTAGAGACTAGTGCTTGTCACTAGACACTTGGTTTCAGGTGGTCAACGCAGGGAGGAGAAAAGAAGCAAAGCAATGCTATTCTTTCCAAGTTAGAAAAGGGTGCGTGTGTGTGCTCAAGCACGTGCGTGCATGCCTGTGTTCACAGGGCAGAGGAACTGAAAATTGAATAGAACTGTTACTGCACTCTGTGCACTGTTCAATACCACTGGTAGGTAGGACCAGAGTGAAAGAAAGACCTTTATATCTGGCATTTCAATATAGACTGTGTTCTCCTAGCCCAGTGGTCGGCAAACTCATTAGTCAACAGAGCCAAATATCAACAGTACAACGATTGAAATATCTTTTGGGAGCCAAATTTTTTAAACTTAAACTATATAGGTAGGTACATTGTTATTAACTTAATTAGGGTACTCCTAAGCTGGCCTTTGCTAAAAACTCAAGGGGCCAGAGAGCCGCATGTGGCTTGCGAGCCGCAGTTTGCTGACCACTGTCCTAGCCCATACTGCAATCCCACCCATGGATTATGGATGTCCAGTTAGGTATTGCATGATGTCCAAGATTATCATTGTCATTCAGTGTACAAGTGCGTGTTCCCTCAAGAGGAAAAGTGAATTTGGTACATTAATGCTTATGGCTCCTCAAGTGCATTCTACCCAGGAACTGGCAGAGAAGAGCAACTTGCAGTACCGTATGGGTAAAGGAACTCAATAGTTGAAGGAGTTCAAGAAATCTTTGAAATGTTGCTAGAGGTTAGTTGCAAATTTTGGTATTGGATAAATAATGAGAGTTCTCAATTAGAGCATTTCATATCAGAAAATACATGTGGCTGGAAATGAAGAGTTGGAGTCCATGTTTTCCACTAGATGATGTTTAGATTCATCCTAAATCTTCTGAAAGGTAGCCAAAATGTTCCGTGTGTCCATCTTTACCGACTCTGCGGATACCCCCACCCCGTTTCTAAAACCGAAGTTCCCATCAATTCGAAGCGTGGTCTCCTTGAGGAGACACCTTCTCCATTGGAGGCAGCTGCTTTTCTTCTGGCACTGAGGGTAGGTCAGGTGCTTTCGGCCCACACCTGGCAACCGTGAAGCGATTCATGTGGAGAGCTTCCTCATACCCGGGGAGGGTGTCCACGGAGGAGGGCAGCTGGCCCAGGGGGCTGTGGGAGTGGGCCACCGCCAGGATTCTCCGAGCCGCGGGGCCAAACACTGACTGCATCGCTGGTGAGGGGGGGAGGAATAGAGCTAAAGTAAATGTGACATCCTCAGAAATCAGACTTACAACACTCTAAAATTTCCCTCTACCTCACAACTGACCAAACTCCTTGTCAACTCTGTTGTTAGGAAATGTTATGAAAACCCTGTGAAGCTTGTTTAGAAACCGACTTCACTTTCTGCTAAAAGACCCTGTCTTCTCTGGTATCCTCGAATAATCTAAATTGGGTTCCCATATCCCACCATCGTTGGCAGATTTTGAACCCTTTAGACCAGTGGTCGGCAAACTCATTAGTCAACAGAGCCAAAGATCAACAGCACAAGGATTGAAATTTCTTTTGAGAGCCAGATTTTTTAAACTTAAACTGCTTCTAACGCCACTTCTTCAAAATAGACTCTCCCAGGCCGTGGTATTTTGTGGAAGAGCCACACTCAAGGGGCCAAAGAGCCGCATGTGGCTTCCGAGCCGCAGTTTGCCGACCACTGCTTTAGACTGACCCACTGATCTTGCAATCTCCTTAGAAATACTTATTTCTGCCTTACTTATCTTTTCTCAAAGTGATTGGGGGGCAGGAAAGGTGAGCAACAACACACCACGTTGTTCTCTTTGCAAAATAAAAATCACAGTGTTTTGCCACCTGTCGTTCCGCCTGGTATTTGCCCTCCAATTTTAGTAAATACCATACTATAAAGAAGAGAACAGGAGAAAATGAAGTGCCTTCTGATCACCAAAAGAATGTTGAGGCTCATACTTTGTGTATCAAGATTTGGAGAATAGATCCCATCTGTGGTAGATAGTTAGATAGATATGAGCAAGGATGACGGGCCAGGTCGGGAAGGTCACCAGGGTGAAAAGCCCCAGGTGCCCAGCAAAACTGGGAAAACAAGAACCTCACCCCCAGGGTAGCATTTCCTCCCCTAGCATATCTCTGATCCTGCCCTTTAGACCCCTGCAGTTCAGACTGACCTTCCCTCTCTTGGCATGTTGCTAGTTATGAGGGTTAGACCCTCCTTAGAGGGGAACAAAGAAGGGAGCTGGAGAATAGCCCTGAAGCATTAAGCTCCATGACAGAGTTTCGATCAGCACAAAACACACCTAGGCCTCGGTTGTGTTTCAGCCCCAAGCCCAGAAATGCAGCAAAACCAGACGCGAGGCGCCAGGGCTGACATCATCAGGACCAAGTGCATTGACTTATGACCCCTCTCCCCTCCTCCCCTCCACCACCACCTCTCCTCCCCGCCCCCCAGCCCATTTCTTCTACAGCTCACTTCCTCTACCTCTATGACTTTTTTTTTTAATCCCCCCACCCTTTTTTGTTTGTTTGTTTCTTTCTCCGACTTTCTAAATAAACTTTCTCTTATAAAATAAAAACACAAAAAGACTTGGAGAATATAAATAACTGAAAGTACACATGACAAATTTCTCTAAATATATAAAAATTCTAGATAGAACATGTGGGTTTTTACAAAATCCAAGACTTTTTGTTGTTGTTAATCCTCACCTGAAGCTATGTTTCCATTGCTTCTTAGAGAGAGTGGAATGGAGAGGGAAGGACAGAGAGACAGAGAAACATAGCCAAACTAGCTAGGGCCCAAGACCTTTTTGAAAAAGGGGTATGCTTAGGGCTTAAACCCATTTTATTAATCTCAACTATTTATGAATCGGGTCATTCTTCTCACATAACGTTTCCAACATCATCTCCAGCATTTCCTCTCTTCCTCCACTCTCTCATCAGACAAGAACCATGTGTGCGAATACAGTGCTGCTGCCAGCACAGGTCACTGCATCACCAGGCTTCTGGCCATTAAGCCTCCTCTGAGTTATAGCTTCTTTTACTCTACAGCCAGGTGTTCTTCTACCCTTGCACCATCATGATCGCGTGTTTAAACCCGGCTCCCTTCCCGTGTCAACAGTCCGGGTACTCACAGGTGATGGTGCTCTGCAGAGTGCTATCATGATCGAAAGCGATGACGGTCACTTCGTAAGGCGGCCGGCCCTCATCTTCCCCATTCTGCTGGCGACTCAGGCAGCAGCGGAAGCACACAGAAGTCAGGCCGCACAGGAGGAGCAGGGCGCCGATGACCACCAGCAACCTGCCGGGGGGCCCACCAGCACCGAGAGCTCTGGGTTCTGCCTCCTTCCCTAACCTTGGCCTCATCAGCCTTCCCTGTCTGCACTTGGGTTCTGGTGTGAATCTTGTGCAGAGTAATTACAAGATGTTAATTCCAGGGCTCTCACTTCACATATGATCCTTCCTTGCTTTGCCAGCAGGACAGAGTCAATTTGTTAGAAAATTAGCCAGAGGTTTAATGTGATTTGGAGGGGCTGCTTTTTACCTTACTGAAGTAACCTCTGTGGGCTATTTTAGAGCTGATCTGAGAACGTGGACAATGATCGGTTGATGTTGGCCGGGGAGGTGGTATTGAAATAGGAAATCCTGGCGTATTGTCACACAGGGTGGTGATGAAGTAAGGAAATGACTCCATGCGATGCTATGCAAGTAAGTAGGCTGGCGGTCTCATGTACATTGTTTGCCTACTGTCAAATATATTTAAACTAAGGAGCAAACAAAAACAGTGGTTATTACAGCTGAAACTTACCATATATACCAGAGATGTACCCAATCTGTGGTCAGGCAACTATGAAGAAAGAATAAAGTTTTTGCAATAAAAATATAGTCAATTCCTGTTACGATTCCAGAATCAAAACAATGAGTCACAATAATATGATCCCTTGTTATGACAAAAGCATCCCAGGCTATATTAATTTCAATGTAACCAGCTAAATCTATTGTGTAATGGGATGCTTGAAATGGTTTTATACGACGGATGGCAGTATGTAAATCATTTTGTAAGCCATTATAAGACAGACGAAAGCAGTGCTCATGAATTAGTATTCATAGAAAAGGTAGCCATGACTATTGTAAATAGTTATGATGACAGTTACCAAGAAAGGACTTCCAATTCGAGTTTAAAAGAGTCTGAGCCTGGCCGACGTGGCTCAAGGGTTGAGCGTCAACCTATGAACCAGGAGGTCACAGTTTGATTCCCAGTCAGGGCACATGCCTGAGTTGCAGGCTGGATCCCCAGTATGGGGCATGAAGGAGGCAGCCGATAAGTGATTCTCTCTCATCATTGATGTTTCTTTCTGTCCCCCTCCTCTCTTCACCTCAATCAATAAATATATTTTTAAAGAGTTTGAAAATGGGTGTGAAAGTTAACATTTGCATATATTTGAGATTAATAAAATTTGAACATAAAGAAAATTTCGGTTATAAGCACGAAAGCAATACAACGAAATTTGTAATTTATGTATTGCAAGTTGTTGCAGGAAGGGCCACCATAAAAACTCCCACCATAAAAAGGACCCTGAATTTTCACACCTAGAATCAAAACTGATATACATGATGGCTGAGGCCAAACAAAAGGGGGGAAATGTAGAAACCAAATTCATCATGATGAAAGCTAATTAAATATTCTGAATTAACTAGGACAGCTATACATTTTCTCTATTGGGATAAAAATATAGATTGCATGAGAGAAGGAGTATGGGATAAGCTAAGGAGTGGGAAGGGGAAGTAAAGGAAAATGTTTGTTTAAAGACAAGTAAATTTAATATTACTTTCTGATATATTTATCTATTGAAATGCACACTCTATCCTCTCCGTGGTTTCGCAGTTGTGGAACATACCATTGGCATTTTCACTGAACAATGTCCCCTCCAGGTTTTCTCACATCCCCCCACCCCCACCCCCTTTTCCCCTATTTTGTTCATCAGTTTATTTTGCTCTTTAGATTCCACATATAAGTGCGATCATGTGATATTTGTCTTTCTCTGACTGGCTTATTTCACTTAGCATAATAATCTCCATTTGAACATTCCCCTTTTGTTCAAAGCCCTTTATAGTTCTACGTTGCAATTCTGATTCTATTAAAATGACTCTTCCTATGGTGATGTCTAAAACCTCAGAGAGAGTGTGAAAGTAACCAAGGCCATCACCATTTCCCTTGGGTGTAACGTCTTTGCTATTGAGAAACTCTTCCCATGGCTAAATATGTGTTTTCCTTCAGCCTGAGCAAATCTTTGGTTGAAACTGTCATTGATTTTTTTTACTAGTTTACCTCTAAGTGGAATGAATCTTTTCCTTTTTTATCTTTATATCCTTTGTGTCTACATAAGACCTAATTGTGATAGGTTTAGATTAAGGGGTAATTATCTCAAAGTAATAGCTAAATAAAGACTGCAATAAATATTAACATGCCCTAAAACAGTGGTTCTCAACCTTCCTAATGCTGTGACCCTTTAATACAGTTCCTCATGTTGTGGTGACCCCCAACCATAAAATTATTTTTGTTGCTACTTCATAACTTGTAATTTTGCTACTGTTAAGAATTATAATATAAATATCTGTGTTTTCTGATGGTCTTAGGCGACCCCTGTGAAAAGGTCATTCGACCCCCAAAGGGGTCACGACCCACAGGTTGAGAACCGCCTCTCTAAAAAAATAAAATACTCCAGATTTGAGGCGGTGATGTACCTTTGGAAATTACCCACATATATCTGCCTATGACTAAGATATTGAATCCAGTCTGTCTCCGTGAGTCACTAAAAATCATGAATAAGAAACTCTACTGCAAATCTCTATGACTGCATAAATTGAGATGATTAAGTCGGCTGCTTTTAAGACTGGCTTTGGAAAAAATGCTGTCAGCAGTGTTATTCTGAGTATTCAGGATGACAAAAATGCATGTCTTTATTTTGGGATAACCCATCCGTGGGCTAAGTGCCCATTTAAGGAGAAATAAGGGAAGTCACAGATATCTGATGACATTTTGACCCTTTGTGTATTGATGTTTTTGTCTGTCGCTCCTTCCTCCCCAGTTGGACTCTCAGATACTTACTGTTCAGGACTGACACAGTTCTCCTCACATCTTGCCCAAGGAAGCTGCAGGAAGGGAAATAGTCTCAGACAGGGAAATTGTCTGGTCTTCTCTGCCCACCAACCTATGACTGCTATGTTAGATCAGTTGGTGAGAGCAGGGTAAACTCGAGGACAAGGTCATAGGGTCAACCATGTTTAGGGCTGTTTGTTTTCATCTCTCCTATACCCATTCAATTACTACATTTGAGGTGGGAGAACCAGGAAGAACAAATACCTAATCTGTTTGTTTTTTTCTTTTGGTGGTAGTTGAGCATCACTGCCTTGTGAATGAGAGGCAGCCTTTATATAAATTCCTTTGTCCTAGAAATGTCCTGATCTGTCCCTCAGGATACTGTGACTGTCTTCCTAACTCATTCCCAGTACAAAATGAATTCTGCCTCACTGCTCTTTTTCATTCCCTCGGTACATTCATAACTTACCATGCAAGAGAAGACGAAGGGAAGAAAACTTATTGAGTAGCTACTATATGACAGTCAGACGGCTAGTAATTTTTAATATTTCTTAACATTTCATCATGATAACCATGTAGGTGGATATATTTAACCTTATTTTAAGTGGTTAAGGAACTAAGGCATAGGGGTTTAAGTAACATGACCAACTGCACACACCTCTTGATGTGGCCATAACTCAAATGAAACCCAAATGAACCAGGGACAAATCTGCTCTAACAGCTCCTTGGCAGTGTTAGCCAGTCCCTTCAACTCCTTGTAAAGAAAGAAACTTCCACTTCTCCTACCTTACATTTCGGCTGACTTTCTCCTTCAAAAACCTTTCTAGGTAAACTTTTGTTCTAGAAACTTTTTCCCAATAACTTGAAAGACTTGGTATTTCAGGAAATCAACAACAAACACAAAAAGGTCCTCTTAAAAGGGACAGAGATTTACATTTACTTGGGGTTTTATGGGGCGGAGGGGAGGGGAGGGTTGGGGGAGGGAGCGCACACATACTCCTAATGTATCAGGAAAGGGCTTTGTAAAAGATCTAACAGCTGCCTTCTGCTGATAATATTTGCGAAACTACTGGTTTTGTTTTAATTTAAAATAGTTGACCACTAAGGATGACAAAGTGTGAGTTTCTTCAACCCAGTTTTGGTACTTTGTTTCATTTTCTTGACTAAAGGCTAGAAACACCTGAATTTCTCAGCAGATAAAATGCCTCTTTCAGGCCTGTTGCAAAAAAGAGAAGAAAAAGAGAAAAGAAGGGAAGGGAAGGTCAAGGGAGAGAAGAAGCAAAAAAGAATATACAAGAAAAAGAAAAAGAAATGGGTTTTCAGACATTAATTTAACTGTTATACAGGAAGCAAAACAGACAGCCCACGCCCTGCTAGAAGTGGTACAGGAACCTGATAGTAGGCAATTTCTTCATTTGCTCTCCTTAACGGATTTCATAGCTGTGTACACTTCCCCTTGATAACTGTTCAGAATCCCTTAGTCCAGTGACCCCTCTCCCAGCTAAATGAGTTACTCAGAGGCTACTGAATTTTAGTGGGGAGAAAAAAGAAAGATCCAAAGTATTTTTAAAGAGTTTCCCCTCTTTTAACTTATTTCTGATATGGAGGCACCTTTAAATTCCAAGAAGAGCATTAGGGCTGATGTGGGAAAGTCCATTTAGGAGAATTACATACCTAGTTTTGATCATTTGCTTGGGAATTTGAGGGATGAGTGATAAGATGTTAAAAGAGAGAAATATGCACACAGAAGTGGCATTTCTAAATTGCCATACATATCTGCCTTGTATCTACGGTCGCCCTAATTTCTGTCCCATTTCACTGATGTTGTCATTCGTCACACCTGCACTATGTCACCCTATAACACAAAGGAAACATTCTAGTTATTCATTTGCCACTGCCCCTTTGGTCTTCCCCCCTCATTCATTTCCCCCCAGATTCTTCTGAGAGTTGGTTTATCCAAGAAACAAAAACAAAAGCCTTTTTCCTGCATTTTCACAACTTACCTGGATGAAATACACCAGGGTAGAGGCCAACACGGTGTGGACTCTCAGTCTCATGGGGCTGAACTCCTGAGTCTCCAGGATCACGCACTGGGTGTCCGTTACCTCCTTTCCAGGTTCTGCTACTTCCTTTCCATGCTCTGCACCTTGTCTGACTTCTTGACCTAGAGGACTTAGGAGAGAAACTTTTCTTAGCAATAAATCACTGTTTTCTTTTTTCTCTCTCTCTCTTCTTGTTCCCCTGGGCTTTTTATTTTCTGTGGTCTTTCCTTTCCCGTTCATCCTGGCTTCTTTCTCTTTTCTATTCCTGGTTTTAGGGTTTCCACATTTGCTTCCCTTTGTCTTTTCTTCCCTTCTACTATTAATCCTTTTCTATATGTCTTTAGCTTTCTCTCAATGCCCCCAAGAGAAAGACGTTTGACGAGGACACATCAGTCCTCGGAATTAGGAATTTTTCTAGGCAGTGATGAGAAACTTGACTTGGAAGAGGATCAAAGAGAGATTATTCTTCTCCATCAGAAAAGAAGTGATACTCTTGGTTCTTCACCACAGCACACCAGGTGACTGCTGAAGGTTGAAAGTCACCCTGCCAAGCTCCATTCACACACCCTCCACGTGATTAGGCCTCCTCTCTTGCTCTTTGAAACCCTCCCCTTCACTATGTTGATAATCAACTCTCCTGGTTCTGGATCATTTATTCCTAACTATTGGAGGAGGACTGAGAGGTTGCCAAATGAACTGGAAAGCCATCCCATCTTTGGAGAAAGCAGATTTGGAGATTAGAATTTCTGGGTCATGTCCATTAAATTCCTGTCCACTCTGACTTCAATTCCCATTGGAATAAATAGACAGACAGACTTAAAAAACAAACTGGGTTCCAAAATCTCTCTCTCTCTCTCTCTCTCTCTCTTTCTTTCTCTCTCTCTCTCTCTCTCTCTCTCTCATAAAATCTTAGGTAAGAGTAAAAATAAACACATATGGAAAAAACATAGAATATTTGTAAAGAAACGTATCTATAGGAACAAATGAATGCTGTTTACATGAGCTATACTTAAGTTGGTAATCACTTAATACAAAGTATTTCATAAGAAAATTAGACATTAGTTTATGGAAATGTATCTATTTCATAAGAACTGAGTAAAACCAACTTTCAGGCCCTTTCTAACTCTGAAAGTCTACTTTTACTGAGTGATTGTTCAGGGGAACTGTTGAGAGGGATTGAGTGTCCAAGAGCCCTCATACCACGTGACAATGTAATATAAGAACGGAGAATATAAACTTATTCTTTTTTTAGCTAAGGAAATCAGTGAGATAAAAGTCTCATATGACACTGATGATTCAAAACCAGTCAGTTCCAAAACTAAATGAGCAGTACTTTTTTTTTTTTTTTTTTTTTTTATAAATGTAAGGAAATTGATGTTAGGATGAACAGTATTTTCCAAATTTCAGCAAAAAGCTTGGCAAGGTAGGAGGTGTTTAACAGGAAAAGAAGAGCAGGACTCTAATCCAGGCCCTCTACTGAGTTATTGTTTCCCCAGTCTTTAATTTTCTCATTCATATAGGGTATCCCTCAAAAATGTATACACACACTTTGAATAATTATAAAGGCAGTGTTTATTAAAATACATTTCATTTTCAAAATTGAATTATCAGCTGATAAAGTGTATACAGTATACATTTTAGGCGGGGGGGCAACCTATATAATAAGAGTGGAATGTCCACTTGACCTGACCCAGATCTTGTTTCATGGAGAAAATACAATCAGAGAGACGAAGGCATTTTGATTATAATATTTCTTTCTGTGAACATGGGTAACAACATTAACCCTTTATTTCTCTTTGTTGTTTTTTTTTTTAAGAGAGAACACACTCTCTCTTTTTTTAAAAAAAAATGTTTTTATTGATTTTAGAGAGAGGGGAAGAGAAAGGGAGAGAGAAACATTGATCGGCTGCCTCCTACACACCCCCTACTAGGGATCAAGCCTGCAAACTGTGCATGTGCCTTGACTGGAAACCTCTCTGGGTACAGGATGGCACCCAATCAACTGAGCCACAACAGCCAGGGCTCTTTCTCTTTTTCTTGTCAGAAAGACAGTATTGCATAATGGCTAAGAATCCAGGTAGATTTTCTGGGATTAAATACTTGCTTTGTCACTTACTAGCTGTGTTATATTGGGCAAGTTATTACATCTCTCTGTTGGTTAAGTTTCATTCCATATAAAATGAAGTGACAATAATAATGATGATTTATAGAGATTAAGTAAGTTAATGTGTGTGAAATGTATATAATTGTCTCAATATAAGAAGCATTATAAATGTTAACTATAATGACCTTGATTTCCACTTAGTTTTACCAATGACCTTCACCTTCATGGATAACTGATGTCCACCATGCTTCTCATTGTTACCATGACCAAGTTTTACGTATTCTGACATTTCAGTTCATGAATAGTTTCCCTTGCTATCCTGGCCATCTCTTCTCTCAGTCATTCCAGCCTTCACCCGCATGAACAGGTTTGCCAATTAACATGACCTTTTTTCCCTCCCAGAGCACTTTTCTGTCCTGTGATTACCATCACCTTTTTGCCCTACAGCTACTTAACAGGTTTCAACCAAATGGGATTCTGTTAATGACCTCCTAGCTACTTGTCCTTTTTTGGAATTACTATTGCCACTTTTTTCCCCCCTTACTTGGTTATTCCCTGGAGAAATAGAGATTTGTGTTTATCCTTATCAAAGTGATTATTCCTTGTGAGGTCAGCCCCATCTGAGAGGAAAGAGGATTCAGGAGGAAAGATTGAAGAAGGTACCCAATGGCATGGCAGGTAGCTGAGATAAAGGGGACTGATCTCATTACAATGCTACACAATCTTGTAGTTCCAATAAGCTTGTGAATCATTAGCTTAGACATAAGTTGTTAAGGATGTGGAGTGGAACAAATAGAGGGCACATGTACACAAGCTTTTAATCTATGCTTCAGGGAATTGTTATACAATAGCTGTAACAAGTGGGGTTAAAGAACTACTTATTTCTGGTTCTTTTGATTATTCTCCTTTTGACCTTGTCTAAGTCAGGTGACCAGATTCTCTTCCTCGCTTTGCCTCAGTGAAATAGAGGCCAGGTCTATCATTACTCCAAAGCATCAAACATGAATTACAAAGAGCTAAGCAATGAACAATAGCTATGGCTTCAAAAATGCATAACATGGAAGAAGAACCCAGTTTCATCTTGCAACCACTCCACTAGGAAGTGTCTCTATGGAATGAACCAAGATTATAGCTTGAGTATTCAGTGGCAATCTCTAAGGCATTGAAAGTCAGTGATAAGATTAAATTTAAGGAGGATAAATTTTATCACAAGATCATTAGTTTTGTATGCCATGTAACACATTACCACAAATTACATGAACAGCAATATAAAACAGCGTTTATCTCACATTGTCTGTGGAAGTATGGGCATAGCTTAGGTGGGTCCTCTGCTTAGGGTCTCACAGGCTGCCATCAAAGTGTCTGCCGAACTGGGTACTCATATGAAAGCTCAACTGGGGAGGAATACACTTCCAAGCTCCCTCTGGCAAATTCATTTCTTTGTGGTAGTGGGATTCATGTAAGTTTGTTTTTTTCCTTTAAATTCAGGCAGAGAAAGAGAAGAAGGAGAGAAACTTTAGGCTCTATACCTTTGGTGATCCCATACACATGGTCACATACATACTGCAAGCCACAAATCCCACCCACATTCAAGCGCAAGAACATTGGGAGGCAGGGATAAGGAGACCCACTTAAAGTCTGTTAAGTCTGTCCAGCTATCTGCCCCACAAGGATTATAGAAATTATCCCCTTGGATTTTTACAAACAGGAGAGACACAAATGTCCATCAATGGGTGAATGGATGAAAAAATGTGGTATATACATACAATGAAATATTATTCAACCTTAAAAAGGAAGGAAATTCTGACACAGGCTACAACTTGGATGAACCGTGAAGACATTATGGTAAGTGAAATAAGTCAGATTCAAGACAACAAACATATGCTTCCACTTATATGAGATACCTACAGTAGCAAATTTATAGAGACAGAGAATAGGATGGTAGTTTCCAGGAACTGGGAGAAGGAAGGCATTAGTTAGGGTCTTCCAAAGAAACAGAACCAATAGGATGAGTATATTGAGAAAGAGATTGGTTATAAGAAATTGGCTCATGCAACTATAGAGGCTGGCAAATCTAAATGTGTAGTGCAGGCCAGCAGACTAGAGACCTGGGAAAATGATGTAGTTCCAATCCAAAGGCTGTCGGAGGAAAAATTTTTCTTATTTGGAGTAAGATCAGCGTTTTGTTCTATTTAGGCTTTTGACTGATCGGATGAGGCCCATTATGGAGGGAGATATGCTTTACTCTAATGATTAAAATATTATTCTCACCCAAAACACCTCAAAGAAACACTCAGAAGAATGTTTGACCAAATATCTGGGCACCCCATGGCCCAGACAAGTTGACAGATAAAAATCACCATCATAGGAGTTATTGTTTAACCTTTTGCACTTGGATGTCTAGTGTGACTCGACATGGTTAGCATTAGAATAAAGGAATCAAGAAAAAAGCAAGCGAGTGCAAAGGGTTAATGAATACTGAGCTTCAGTTGGAGAAGATGAAAAAGTTCTGGAGATGAAGTGTGGTGATGGTTGCAAAACAATGTACTTAATGCCACTGAACTGTACACTAAAAGTGGTTAAAATGGTTAAAGTTTTATGTACGTTTTACCACAAAGAAACAAAGAGAGGAACTGCTTGTTTCTATCAGGCTTGAATAGGGGAAAGCCAAAACAAAGCTGTGCTAAAGAGCCAGCTAACCCAGAAGACTGTGACCGATCTAATGTTTAAACCCTCCATGTTGTGGCTCCTCAATGTGAGCTTCTGGTGTGAGGGAAGTCAAGAAAAAATTTTAGGGTAACCTTCATGTGGGTGCTCTCTACCTCACACTGTACTTTTAAAGTCTTCTATGGAGTGGGTAGTCTCTGCCTTGGTGATCTGAAAAGTCTCTTACTGAATTATTTCAGGAGATGTTCATACTGAATCTATCTCTCATCTGTCACCTTTGTGTTTTATTAACTGGCATAATTGAAAAACTTCTGAGACGAGTTCTTGTCTGGCATCTGATAGAGAAGAGACAATCAGCAACCCTAAACTGTTAGGGCTTCAGTTCCACTTCCTCAAAATAAAATAACTGAGACAGACTTTTGCTAAATTAAAACCCAGCTTATGCTGTGTATGTGTTTATAGCTAAGAATCTCACCTATTGATTGTCTACTTTTTGCAGACTATTACACAGTTTATATGGTATGCCAGTGTAGTAAGAAAGAATGAATTTTATTAATAGAAAGGGATCTCTCCTTACTTTCCAAGGACTTGTCATTTTGTTGGTGAGGTGGAATAACATTAACGGAATTGAAATCAATGCATACACTGTGAGACATATAAAATGAGGGGAGAAAAGAAATTAATGATGGTAATTTTACCTGTAGATGTTTAGTAGAGGGGATTTTTTTTTGGAGGGGATTTTTTAAATAATAAAAAATAACTGTGTTTGAAAGATTTGTAGGACTCATCACCAGATACGGGACTGCTTACATGAGCTTCTCATGACTATTGACCCAAAAGAAAATTAATGATTATGTTCTCCTGGAACTTGGTGAATTATGGATAAGAATGTCTGAGAGATTTAGCTCAATCTTAGGCCTCTTTTCAAGAATACAGTTTTCTTAGCATAATATTTTTCTTTTATGGTTAAGAAGTGATAGAGGGATAATAGGTAAGAGTTCTATCAGTAAACACATATAGGCATCCCTTGACATATAGGGAGTCAAGTCAATAACGTTTAAAACAAAATTCTTTGACAGGCAATTAATCTGTGTTGAATATTACTATTATTGATATTAATAATTATTAATAATTGGATTCTCATCGTACTTGAAGGACAAAGCTTAGCATTTTCACCCAAGATTCCATTTGAATCCCAATAACATGTCTCAATTTATAGACAAAGACAAAGGTTCAAACTGTTAAGTAATTCCCCAAGATTATAGATCTAAGGATTAGCCAAGGAAATATTTGAAGCTAGCTCCATCTGACTTCAAAGTTTTCTCTGCTGCTATGCTATACTGTCACTATCTGAATAGTACCCTTAATTAAATTCTAAAATCACCCAGGTCACCACATCATTATGGCTGATGGTAAGAGCCATATGTGATAAATCCAAGAATTCCTGTCTTATTGCCAATTAAATGTCAAAATTAAAAAGGAAAATGTAATGTGAGACTTACAAAAGACACAGTGTAGAGATAATCTGCTACAATGAAATAAGCAAGCAAATATAGACATTGGAATCACACTGCTGGTCTAAATGCACACTTTCCCACAAATTTAATGTGTCTTACTAATTTGAGTTTCAGTTTCCTTGTCTGAAGAGTGGGTACAAATTCCTCTCCTCTAATGCTCTTGGAAAATACAGTTTTTCCTTTCATAAATTACTTAGTGAAATATCCTGAAATACTCTCAGAATCACCACTTTCCCCTCCTGCAATAGAAATAACCCAAGAATTTGCGTCAGTAAATATGAAGCAAAGCCTCTCCTTCCTCCTACCAATGATTGAGTCATTCTATTAGATAGCAGTAGCTATTTAAACACTCCAGCAAAAGCTCAGACATTTTCACTTGGTAGAAGTCCTTGGCTGCTTGACTTTCTCATTCTTGGAATGAATTTGGATATGACTTTTGATAACTTCAAGAGCAAGACTATGAAGGATCAACCTGATCAGAGGACAAATGGAGGGAAAGCTAAAGGTAAGGAGGGCGTGAATGAATCCCAGGATTAGCTTTAAAATGTAAATTAAGTGAATATAAGATTAAAGAGCTAAAACACTTAACTATAGAATTAAAAACATTTACTTAAAAGAAAAGCAGCCCTAACCGGTTTGGCTCAGTGGATAGAGCATTGGCCTGCTGACTGAAGGGTCCCAGGGTCAATTCCTGTCAAGGGCATGTACCTTGGTTGTGGGCACATCCCCAGGAGAGGGGGTGCAGGAGGCAGATGATGTTTCTCTCTCATCGATGTTTCTAACTCTCTATCCCTCTCCCTTCTGCTCTCTAAAAAAAAAAAAAAAAAAAAAAAAACAAAACAATAAAATATATTTTTTTAAAAAGAAAGAAAAGCAACTTCGATATAATGGAGATGATGATGATAAAGATGAAGAATGAACTAACTTGGTTTGCATGACGATGTAGTAGATGATGATGATGATAACTAACTTTTATTGATCATTTACTATGTCCTATGATATTCACTTTAGATGCATTATTTCTCCAAATCTTCACTCCCTGAGATTAAGACTATTATTATTTTATCTTTTTTTTTTTTTTTTTTTTTTTTACAGAGGACTAGCTAGGGATTGAGTTCCACTGAATTACCCATCTTTATGCAGCTGGTAAATGTTCAAGTTAGGATTGTATCACAATATTCCATTTATTCAGATAATTCCTCCTGCTGAAAAAGGCTCCTCCCCTCCCCCGCATTTAAGCAATCCTATTCTATATAATCTATCTATACTAATAAAAGGGTAATATGCTAATTATACTGGGTCAACCAGCGATCTTCCAGATCTCCAACTTCCTTCCGGACAAAGCCATAGTGGTGGGGGCCGAGGCAGAGGCAGTTAGGGGTGATCAGGCCAGCAGGGGAGAGCAATTAGGGGCAGCAAGGCTGGCACAGGAGGGCAGTTGGGGGTGATCAGGCCTGCAGGGGAGGGCAGTTGGGGGCATTAGGTAGGCAGGTAGGTGAGTGGTTAGGAGCCAGTGGTCCTGGATTACTAGAGGGATGTCCGACTGCCAGTTTAGGCCCAATCCCAGGATCGGGCCTAAACCTGGCAGTGGGACATCTCCTGAGGAGTACCAGATTGGAGAGGTTGCAGGCTGGTCTGAAGGATACTCCCACATGCACGAATTTCATGCACCAGGCCTCTAGTATGCATATAAATTCCCTGGTTAAGTTCATCTCCCCCAACCCTTGACCCTTGCCTTCCCTCTGAGATTTGACAGTCTGTTCCAGGCTTCTATGTCTCTGGATCTATGTTATTCATCAGTTTATTTTTATTTTTTTCATTAGATTCCACATACTAGTTTGAGTAAAGTCATGTGATACTTTCTCTGACTGGCTTATTTTGCTTAGCATAATATTATCCAGGTCCCTCCATGCTGCCTAAAAGGGTCAGAGATTCTTCTTTTTTGCAGCTGTATAGTATTCCATGGTGTAAATGTACCACAGCTTTTTTATCCACTGTCTACTGATGGGCACTTGGGCTGTTTCCGGATCTTAGCTATTGTAAATTGTGCTGCTATAAACAGAGGGGTGCATATATTCTTTCTGATTGGTGTTTCAGGTTTCTTAAGATATATTCTTAGAAGTGGGATCACTGGGCCAAATGGCAGTTCCATTTTTAATTTTTTGAGGAAACTCCATTCTGTTTTCCATAATGGCTGCACCAGTCTGCATTCCTACCACCAGTGTAATAGGGTTCTCTTTTTGTCACATCCTCACCAGTACTTGTCATTTGTTGATTTGTTGATGATAGCCATTCTGACAGGTGTGAGGTGATACCTTGTTGTTTTTTTAATTTGCATCTCTCAAATGATTAATGACCAAGCATTTTTTCATATGTCTTTTGCCTTCTGTATGTCCACTTTGGAGAAGTGTCTATTTAGGTGCTTTGCCCATTTTTTAATTGGATTGTTTATCTTTTGTTAAGTTGTATGAGTTCCTTATATATTTTTAAAATTAACCGCTTATCAAATATATGATTGCCAAATATGTTCTCCCATACAGTGGGCTCCCTTTTCATTTTGTTGATGGTTTATTTCATTGTGAAGAAGCTTTTCATTTTGATGTAGCCCATTTGTTTATTTTCTCCTTAGTTTCCCTTGCCCTAGGACAGTGGTCAGCAAACTCATTAGTCAACAGAGCCAAATATCAACAGTACAACGATTGAAATTTTTCTTAATTTTTTTAACTTAAACGATATAGGTAGGTATATTGTTATTAACTTAATTAAGGTACTTCTAAGCTGGCCTTTGCTAAAAACTCAAGGGGCCAAAGAGCCGCATGTGGCTTGCGAGCCGCAGTTTGCTGACCACTGCCCTAAGAGATGTATGGGCAAACTTACTGTTGTGAGAGATGTCTGAGATTTTGCTGCCTATGGTTTCTTCTAAGATTTTTATGGTTTCGCAACTTATATTTAAGTCTTTTATCCATCTTGAGTTTACTCTTGTGTGTGGTGTAAGTTGGTGGTCTAGTTTAATTATTTTGCATGTATCTGTCCAATTTTCCCAACACCATTTATTGAAGAAACTCTCTTGACTCCATTGTATGCTCTTGTCTCCTTTGTCATATATTAATTAAGCATAATGGCTTGGGTCGATTTCTGGGGTTTTATTAGTTCTGTTCCACTGATATATGCCTATTCTTGTGCCAGTACCAGGCTATTTTGATTATAGTGGCTTTGTAGTATAACTGATATTGTGATCCCTGCAACTTTGTTCTTCTTTCTCAAGATTGCTGCTGTTATTCGGGATGTTCCATGTAAATTTTTGGAGTGTTTGTTCTAGATCTGTGAAATATGATGTTATTATTTTAATAGGTATTGCTTTGAATCTATAGATTGCTTTGGATAGTATGGACATTTATTTTAAATTTATCTTTATTGTTGAAAATATTACAGATGTACCCTTTGTGTTTTTTTCTCATTGACCCCATCTATCCTGCACCTGCCCCTCTGAGGCCTTCACCACACTATTGTCTGTGTCCATGGGCTATGCATATCTTAACTAATAATAGACAAACATGTAAATTGACCATACCTTCGCTACGCCCATAGCCAATCAGAGTGGGTATGCAAATTAACCCAAAAAAGATGGCAGTTAATTTGCATACATAGGCACCCAGCACCTGTGTCCCAGGAACATCCTGGCACTCAGGTCACTGTGAGGTAAGGCCACGTGGGCCCAGAGCAGCCTGGGAAGGGCCTGAGCCAGGGGGCTCCTGGACAAGGCCAAGCCTGCAATCAGAATGAGGA
Organism: Eptesicus fuscus; assembly: GCF_027574615.1. Taxonomy (NCBI): domain Eukaryota; kingdom Metazoa; phylum Chordata; class Mammalia; order Chiroptera; family Vespertilionidae; genus Eptesicus; species Eptesicus fuscus. The sequence goes on from NC_072479.1 coordinate 85,210,194, forward strand.
GGCAGGAGCGGAGCCTGCGATGGATTGCAGGGAGCTGGTGGTCCCCTGCTCAAGGGGCAGAGTCTGTAATCACAGGGAGCCTGGGGTCCCCTGCCCAAGCTGAAATCCTCCACCAGAGGCTTTCTGGCTAGGCTGGAGTGGAGTCTGCGATTGCAGGGAGTTGGGGGTCCCCTGCCCAAGGCAGAAAGCCTCGGCCAGAGGCTTTCGGTCTGGGCAGGCCTGGACAGGGGCAGAGCCTGCGATCACAGGGAGCTGGGGGTCCCCTGCCCTGGGAAGGAGCTGGGCAGGCCTGGGAGGGGCAGAGCCGGTGATCAGAGGGAGCTGGAGGGCCCCTGCCCAGCCCATGATTGGTGTGAACTATAGAGGAAACACCTTTTCTGACTGCACATTGGCTAAGCTTCCTGTATGTCACTGGTAATATTCTTAGTAACTTGGGTAATAAGAATCCAAAAAGGTGATCTAGGGTTTTTCCACCACACTTATGGAGAAAAAAATGAAGGTCCGCTGCTGGAGGGCTAAGAAATGTCATATCCTGCCCTAGCTGGTTTGACTCAGTGGATAGAGCCTCAGCCTGCCGACAGCAGGGTCTGGGTTCGATTGTGATCAAGGGCATGTACCTAGGTTGTAGGCTCCTCCCTGGCCAGGGCCCAGATCAGGGCTCATGGAGAAGGCAACCAATCAAAGTGTTCCTCTCACTTTGATGTTTCTCTCTGTCTTTCCCTTTCTCTTCCACATTCTCTAAAAGTCAATGGAAACATATCCTCAGGTGAGGATAAAGAAAGAAAGAAAGAAAGAAAGAAAGAAAGAAAGAAAGAAAGAAAGAAAGAAAGAAAGAAAGAAAGAAAGGAAGAAAGAAAGGAAGGGAGGAAGGAAGAAAGAAAGAAAGAAAGAAAGAAAGAAATGCATATCCTATGAAAGACACATCTTGAAAATGCCTAAAGAAAGTTGTCATTTTTTCTTGGTGAAGGGACTGGAATCTGTGGCTGTGGTGACTGGCAGTGGCTGCAGCAGTGGGGTGGTGGGGCTGGTGCCTTCCCCTGATCAGCCTGGTTGCCTCCCAAAAAGGGAGGCCAGACTGCGGGGAGGGGGCCTAAGCTGTCAGTAGGACATCCTCTGAGGGCTCCCAGTATGTGAGAGGAGGCAGGTTGGGCTGAGGGACACCCCACCCCCAGTGCATGAATTTCTTGCACCAGGCCCCTAGTATGCATATAAATTCCCTGATTAATATCTCCCCACCCCCACCTTCCCTCTGGAGTTCATCAGTCTGTTCCATGCTTCTATGTCTCGGTTCACCAATTCATGAACATGGTATATTCTTCCACTTGTTTATATCTTCCTCTACCTATGTTTTTCAATATTCTATATTTTTCTGAATACAGGTCTTTTACCTCCTTGGTTAAGTTTATTTCTAAGTATCTTAATTTTTTTTGTTACAATGGTAAATGGGATTTTTTTTTTAGTTTCTCTTTCTGAGAGTTCATTATTGGTATATAAAAATGCCATCAATTTCTGGGTGTTAATTGTGTATACTGTTATGTTGCTGAATTCATTTATTAAATCTCATAGTTTTTTGGTGAAGCCTTTAGGGTTTTCTGTGTACAATATCATGTCATCTGCAAATAATGACAGTTTTACTTCCTCCTTTCCAATTCGGATGCCTTTTATTTTTTCTTCTTATCTGATCACAGTGGCTAGGACTTCCAGTACAATATTGAATAAGAGTGGTAAAAGCAGACATCCTGTCTTGTTTCTGTTCTTAGGGGAAATGGTTTTACTTCTTGCACATTGAGTATTATGCTGGCTGTAGGTTTATCATATAAGGCCTTTATTATGTTGAAGTATGATCCCTCTATTCCCACTTTGTTGAGAGTTTTTATCAAAAAAGAATGTTGGATTTTATTAAATGCTTTTTCTGTATCAATTGATATAATCATGTTATTTTTGCCTTCCAATTTGTTTATGTGATGTATCACATGTATTGATTTGCAAATATTGTATCAGACTTGCATCTTCTAAATAAATCCCACTTGGTCACGGAGTATGCTCTTTTCCATGTATTTCTGGATATGATTAGCTAATATTTTGTTGAGAATTTTAACATCTATGTTCATCAGGGATATTGGCCTAGAATTCTCTTTCTTTGTAGTGTCTTTATCTGGGTTTGAAATTAGGCTAATGCTGGTCTCATAAAAAGAGGTTGGAAGTGTTACTTCCTCTTGGATTTTTTGGAATAGTTTAAGGAGTATAGATGTTAGTTCTTCTTTGAATGTTTGGTAAAACTCCCTTGTGAAGCCATCCATCTGGTCCAGGGCTTTTGTTTGCTTGAAGTTTTTAAATTATTGCTTCAAATTCATCAATAGTTATCAGCCTATTTAGGTTTTCTCATTCATTTTTTCTGTTTGAGTTTTAGAAGATTGTATTTTTCTAGGAATATGTCCATTTTGTCCAGGTTGTCCACCTTGTTGGAATATAATTGTTCATAGCATTTAAAAATATTTTTATTGATTTCAGAAAGGGAGATAAGAAACATCAATGATGAGAGGGAATCATTGATTGGCTGCATCCTGCACACCCCACACTGGGAATCAAGCCAGCAACCTGAAATCGAACCATGACCTCCTGGTTGATGCTCAACCACTGAGCTATGCTGGTCAGGCATGTTCATAGTATTTTTTTATGATCATTTGATTTCTGTAATGTCAGTTGTTACTTCACCTCTTCATTTCTGGTATTTTTATTTGGGTCCTTTCTCTTTATTTCTTGAAGAGTCTGACTATAATTAATCTTGTTTATCTTTTCAAAGAACCAGCTTTTGGTTTCACTGATCTTTTGCATTGTTTTTATTTTAGTCTCCATGTCATTTATTTCCACTCTGATCTTTATTTCCTTCCTTCTCATTACTCTGGGCTTTTCTTGTTGTTATCTTTCTAATTATTTAAGTTGTAGGGTTAAGTCATTTATCAGAAGTTTTTCTTGTTTTTTTTTTAGGTAGACCTGTAATGCTATGAACGTCCCTGTCATGACTGCTTTCACTGTGTCCCATAGATTTTGGGTTGTTGTGTGTTCATTTTCATTTGTTTCCCAGAAGTTTTTTATTTCTTCCTTGATCTCTTTGGTAACACATTCATTGTTTAATAACATGCTATTTAGCCTCCATGTGTTTGAATGCGGGGGAGAGGGGAGAAAGAAAAAAAGGTGAAATGCTATTCATCTCAGCAGAGTTTAGTGCCTTCTGGGATCTCCCTTTGGATCCTACTCTTCTGATGACTGACTGACTGTTCTGTCTGCCAATTCTGGGCTTCCTGGAAGATACTTAGGTACTCAGCACTGTCAGAAACTGTCCTCCTTTGGCTTTCACCAACCTGCTTGAAGTTCCAAGTGACCCACAGTTTACATCTGTCTCCATAGGACTTGGCTGCATGCAGAAGGGGTCAAGCTGTCCTATAAAGTAGGGTTGTTAGCAGCATGGGGTGCAGGTCTGGGCCAGTAAGCTTCCCCAGGTTCTCCAGGCTCTGCCTCTGCCTGCCTTTGCTTGACAGCCAGTCATTCTTAATCACTGAAAAATCTGTTTCTGAAAGGGCTTTAGGCAGAATCAGGAATCTAGACCTCTGGGTCTCCCACAAGGGGGAGGTGCTGTTCGTATTTCAGGGCAAGTGGTAAATATGTGTCACTGTCCCAGGGCTATTCCTGTGGGAGTGGCTCAGAATATTACTCTGCCCCTTGGCTGGGCAGAGACCCTTGTATGCAATCCAGTGAGATCAGCTGGAAATCTGGAGTTTCTATCAGCTCTCCCGCTTGGGGAAGGCACCGGCAAGGTTCTGGGGATAATGGGGCAGATGGCCCCACCCCCAACCCAGTCACAGACACTCCCTGAGACTGTTCACACCCGTAGGCTTGGCCTCTGCTGCGTTCTTTGCAAACGTCAAGCTGCAGGGTGTGGCAGTCAGGGCTCCTGAGGGTGGGACAGGCTGTGTCACCTAGGGAAGAGTTTTTCCTTTTCCTGAGCTCCAGCTATTGGGAGCAGCTAGCTTCTCCCAGGAAAAAATGGCCCTCTCGGGTTGGGAGCCTGTAACGGAAGGCAGCGCTCCCGACTGTTGCTTTTCCATGTCTCCCCCCAGTGCTTCCCACTCCACCCTCTCCTTAGTCGCCTCCAGTCCACGCCGCGGTCCCTGCACCAAAGCCTTGGGTGAGTAGCTACAAATGAAAACTCATATGCTCTGGGGGGAGATTGGGAGTGGGGGTGGTGGGGGGAGACAGAAACTGAGGTTTTCTCTCGGACTGGCTCCGGCCTATGGGCTCTGGTCTCCACTGCAGCCGACAGCCCTGCCGCCTTTCACGGCTGGATGTTACATGGGCCGCTGGTCTTGGGTGTGGTGCTCCGAGCTGTGGAGCCCAGACTGGGTTCTGGGCCTCTGTCATCTGAGGGAAAAGACCCTCCAGTAGTGATCCTTCCCCACTCTTGGCCTACCGCAGGGCAGCTGGGTCAGCCCCTCTCAAGACTTCGCCCTTCCTACTGGTCTCCAGATGTTTTCTGTCCTTCCTCATACAAGTCTCTTCCTCAGCTGGGCCTCAGTTTGTAATTCCAGGTGTATGTTCCTCACTTTAGCTTTATTTCCAGCCTGGCCCTTGGAGGAGGTACAAGAAAGGTCTGCCTATCCATGTTTCTCTTCTCTCTCATTGATGTTTCTATCTCTCTCCCTCTCCCTTCCTCTCTCTGAAATCAATTTAAAAGAACATACTAAAAAAAAAAAAAAAAGGTCTGCCTTTTTGGCTGCCATTTTCTCTCCTCTCTCACATTATTCAGAAATGCTTTTGACACATGAGAGAACTCTGTGAATATATTTGATCATTGATTGATTGATTTATATCATTACATGTTTATACTGGATAAAGACCTAAGTTGGGATCTTAATGTCTGTGTGATCTTAGCAAGTCACTAAATTTTTCAGTTTCCTTACTTGCATATACAAGGTGACGTCAGTGCCTTATTTACTTATCTCACATGATGAGAAATCCAAATACATTATATGAGATGTTTTCCTGCTAAACCAAAATACCTGTGCTTTTTTAGTGGTAGAACGCATAATTAGTCGTACACAACTATGTGAGTTACATAATTTTGCTTCTATGTTAATAGTGAATATTTTTCTTATAACAACAGGGCCACAGCTGGTGTAAATATAGAACATGGCACTAATATGAGTCAAATGAATATTGAGGTTTCATTTCTAGTTTTCTTTGCTCCGTAATCTCAGTTCCAAGATGTACTTTTAATGAAGAGTTGAATAGCACAAAATTATGTTGTAATTCTTTGAGATGATACCAGTTAATTGATTAAAGCTTATTTGCTTAACATCAGATATTCATATATATATTATGTTATTATAAAACACACACTGTGTGTGTGTGTGTGTGTGTGTGTGCATGTGCATGCACACACTGATTTGGTCTACATTGAAAACAAGTTGATCCAACCAAGCTGGACTGAGGATTTCATTGTCAGGGGGAGTAGACAAAGTATAAGCTTTAGAATCAGATACTTAGAACCAAGTATCTGGTATTGAATCCTGGGTCTTCAATTGTGTCAGTTGTGTGGCAATGAATACATTATTTAAGCTCTTTAATTGTCCAGATTTTCCATCTGTAAATATGGATAATGCATTATTTGCAGAGTCTTTGGGAGGACTAAAAGAAAGTAATGCAAAGTACCAGGTATACCAGTAGACAAGATCCAAAGAATGGTTTGATTACTTGTCTCCATCTTTTTTTGCTTTTCTGATTCTATTCTCTGTCATTCTAGGTCTTCGTTGTCTTTCTTCCCAATGGTGGTGCCCTGTGGCTGTGACGCTCGGGATCCTTTGTCTGGGTTTACTGGTGTCCATCATAATGCTGACAGTGCAATGTAAGTGCCGACACAGGAAGTGATGGAGGGAAAAGATGAGAGTTAATAAACATGGTTTGTAAATTGGTTTCAGAATACCTATAAACAACCTTGACTTAGATATATTTTAAGCAAACTGTTTTTGAATGAGTGGGAAGATGAATGGGTATATTGTGCTAGTCTCTCAAATTGTGGTATGGAATGAAGATTATGAATTGTAGGTTTTTGTTTTGATTAATTTTCATAACTTCATGGATAGAGCCTACATAAATCCTAATGCAATGAGAATGAACATAATTTGAAGTCAATTATCCACAAGATCATCTGAGAGACCCAAAAGTAAACGAAACCTCATTTAGCTCATGTTGAGTTTTAATAGAGATGATTAAATACCAATTTAAAGTTAAGAACTGGAAACAAAATTTTAATAAGTACAACATTTTAATAAAATACTTCAAATTTATTGTATGGATATTTTGGAAAGAGGTTATTTCGGTGGAAAAGAAATGAAAGAAGAATGAAAGTGGCCAAGAAGGAAAGAAAATCATGTCAAGTTCCCACCTCTTCTGCCTGTGTATTGAGATTGTAGATCTGAGTTATTTTGTCTGTCTAGACCCAGGTATTAAGGCTTTTACAAGTGCTATTTGTTTTTCAATTGTTGTGTATGGTCACAACCATTTATTTTTCAATTGATGTAACATGAAGGCCTTTCCTGATGATGGGAGAAGTGTCTTTGACCAGTGGTGGTGATTGGAAGAGTCTTACTCTGAGGCTCTGACTACTTTACAACAAGCTCAAAGTTGGCCTGCAAGGCAAGGAAACTGCTTTGTACTGAATCATCAAGCTTCTAGAACTGAGCTATTTGGCCCTTAACATATTTTTGCCTGCTTGATTTCACAACTTTTATTGCATCTCCACCCTTCCTAAAATATGCTATGGCAAAAAAAAAAAAAAAAAAAAAATGTTTGAGACTCTTGTGACACAGCCACTTAAAATAGTCCTGCAGGAAGGTTTCTCAAAAAAGGGTATCATAGTTCTTGAATAAAATCAGGAAGTCTGAAAATGTAGAAAGATGACAGAGGAATGAAGACACAAACATAGTAAATGATTAATGACTTTACTGCTAATAGTCATTAATTCTGGTTGGTGATTATTTGTAGATTGTCTACATTTTATTAGTGCCATTGATACTTATTTTGGGATTGCTTTTAACTTGTGTGTAACTCTCAGTAACAAGTAAAACCTTGATAATTTTTTAAATCACAAGTGTCTGTGACAGTTCCTGATATAAAAAAATATTCTAGGAATACCAAAGAACTTTCAAATCCATAATGTTTGAGTAAATTTTGGTCATTCTCCAGCAATTTATCTGTTTTCAAAATAAATTATTTGATTTAGTTCTTTGATTTCTTAAATATCCAGTGGAGGGACTTTTATTGAAGTCTTTCTTAACCCAGCTTTAATTTAGTATCCCAGGTGACTGATCTTCTAAAGCAACAGCAAGAAAACCTTACTCACCAAGAAAATATACTGGAAGGACAGAGTTTAGCCCAGAAACAGGAGGAAAAAGCTTCCCTTGAATTACAGAGGAAACTCAAGGAAATGATTGCAAACCTTACCCAGGAGTTGGATGAGAAATCCAAAAAACAAATGGAACTTCTTCACCAGAACCTGAATCTCCAAGAAGCTCTGACAAAAGCAGCAAATTTTTCAGGTATGAGGTTGGAAGCTCCTCTAATTAATCTTAAATCTCTTTTGGAAAAGCCTCTAGGCACAAAATTGGCATATTGATATGTATATCATCATATATATAAAAGCCTAAGTGACTGGCCAACCATTTGACCATCTGCCTGGTAACTAGGATGCACTCTCACCAACAGGGCAAACGATCAACATAGGAGCGGAAACCACATGCATGGAAACATGGAACAGACTGATGAATCTCAGAGGGATGGGGGGAGGAGGGAGGGCAGGAAGAGATTAACCAAAGATCTTATATGCATACTAGATGCCTGGTGCCTGGCCTGCAACTTCTCGAAATCCAGGACCCCTCAGGAGAGCCAGTTTTGGCCCAATCCCCACATGCCAGGCCAAGGTGCACCAGGCCTCTAGTTATTTACATAATGTTATAACTTCATTTCATAATGTTCTACACCAAAAGTTCTCTAATTCTGTCATCCCCACCCTATCCTCCCTCAAATTCTTGAGATATCTGATTCCATTAAGCACACTTTTGGTGAATTTAAGTTTGTTTTCCTCATAAGAGTCTTCTCCCATTTTAAAATTCTAGTTTTGAGATTTTTCTGGAAGAATCCTTCTTCCCTTTCCCCTTGCAACAGATTCTTATCTGCTTTCATTCCAAAGTATGTCAGTCATTTTTTTTTCTCTCCCTAAACAATGTCCTTTGTCCCTGGAATTCCTACCTCTGCATTAGCTTTGTTCTATGGAAAAGTTTCTTAAAGTATACTACATCAATCTAAATTGAATCAATGAAGATAGACTGGCTTGGAAGTGTTGGGTAGATACTTCAAATTAGACAAAAATATAATGGGCCCAGGAAGTTAGTTTATATGAGAAGAATTGAATTGATCTCAGCTATATAATGGACTCAGACTCTAGGAGGCAGGTAGAAATAGTAGCATCTATAAGAAGGAGACAACAATGTGAACTCAGGTTGTTACAGAAATTATCTGATTTATTTTGCCTTCCTACAATATGTAATTAAGTCAGGCATATGCTTTTAGTCATAAGGAGAGTTAGAGGGTGTGAAATGAAGTATGTTGCTTCCTTGGAGGCATTGAATGAGTCCTACTCTAAGCATTAATTAACTACCACTAGTAAAAAGAGATATCTCCAGTTCTTGCTTGTATAGCTCAGTTAATCTTAACCATGTGATTTCTTTGGATATTAAGTAATAAGAGTCCACAGATAACCACAGATTTCTTTATGTTATAGATGAAAACTTGAAATCCAGATAAGTTAAATAATAATAACTTGTTTTGTATAAAGTTTTGCAGTTTATTAATCCCTTTAACATTTATAAGGCTATTTATTTTTTTAAAATATATTTTTATTGATTTCAGAGAGGAAGGGAGAGGGAGAGAGAGAGATAGAACATCAATGATGAGAGAGAACATTGAGTGGTTGCCTCCTGCAACCCCCTTCCCACCTACTGGGGATCAGGTCCACAACCCAGGCATGTGCCCTGACTGGGAAAGAAACCGTGACTTCCTGGTTGGTAGACTGATGCTCAACCACTGAGCAACACTGGCCAGACTATAAGGTTATTTAAACTTCCAAAATCAGCAGAAATTTTTAGACAAAATTAGCTTTTGTCAAACATATTTAATCTCTTTAATAAGGGACTTATCGAGGAAATAAAACAATACCCCATGTCAAAGAAGGCTTAAAGGAAGAAGGCTAGTATATTAAGGATATGAATGTTTATATAAGCAGACATAGCTACATTCCAGCCAAAGATTTATTTCACAGGTGGATCTGTAAAAAACAGTTTATTTTCATCAGTTGCATGGGATTAAATTTACATCAGGGCCATGGAGAGCCATCTCCCAGAGATGCCAGTCATGGATAACTAATTTTCTATCCCTCTTTCTCTCTCATTCCCTCTCTCTGAAATCAATTTTAAAAAACCTTATTTAAAAAATATATCCAGCCCTAACTGGTTTGGCTCAGTGGATAGAGTGTAGGCCTGCGGAATCAAGGGTCCCAGGTTTGATTCTGGTCAAGGGCATGTACCTTGGTTGCGGGCACATCCCAGTAGGGTGTGTGCAGGAGGCAGCTGATCGATCGATATTTTTCTCTCATCAATGTTTCTAACTCTCTATCCCTCTCTCTTCCTCTCTGTAAAAAAGTCAATAAAATATATTAAAAAAATAAAAAATATATCCATAAACATATAGACATTGGCAAAAACTGCCTATTGCCTAAGTCCTCAGTTGAGGTTTTTGCACTCTGAGGGTTTTGCAACGGAAACCTGTGTTTTCTGAAATCTTACTGAAATTAAGATGCTCACTTTATGCGAATATATTGTTCTCCCTGCCTAGAACATCTTTATTTTTTACTTTTATTTAAAGTGTAATTTTATTTTATTTTTAAATATATTTTTATTGATTTCAGAGAGGAAGGGAGAGGGAGAGAGAAATAGAAACATCAATGATGAGAGAGAATCATTGATCGGCTGCCTCCTGCAAGCTCTCTACTGGGTATTGAGTGCGCAAACGGGCATGTGCCCTTGACCTGAATGGAACTGGGGACCCTTTAGTCCACAGGCTGACACTCCATCCACTGAACCAAACCAGCTAGGGCTGAAATAGTTTTTGAACACTAGTCAGTATAAAAATTATTAATGGGATATTTCATATGATTTTTTCATACTAAGTTTTCAAAATCATGCCTGTGTTTTACACTAACAGCACATCTTAAAGCAGACTAGCCACAATTCAAGTACTCAAGAGCCACCTATGGGCTACTACATATACAGCATGTGTCTTAAATAAGGAGGCATGGTATTTAAGCCTAAACCCACTATTCAAAGACATGAAGTTTTAAAATACATAAGCATAACTTTTAATAGCAGAATGGCTATTAAGTATTCATTTCCCTAATGTTCACTTCCATTACTCCAAACTTAACTTTAAAAAAGTAGAGCAGATTCTAAAATTACATCACAGCCCAAGCTTTGCTTTTTAGCTGCCTTACTTCTAATTTGGTTTACTAAAATCAGAATGCTTTTTCTTTTACTTCAAAAAAGGGAGGTATTTGCAGAGTCTGGGTATAATCTATGAAGAGATGGTTTGAATTCTGTGGGGAGACTTGATTTAAGAGTTATAGGAAAAAATGTTTTTAAAGAATTATGGAAATATTTTTCTCAGGCATAACTCTACTGATTAGATATTCTACACTTCCTAGGTCCTTGTCCCCAAGACTGGCTCTGGCATGAAAAAAACTGTTACCAATTTTCCTCTAGTTCATTTAATTGGGAAACAAGCCGGGGGAACTGCTTGTCTTTGGATGCCCAGATGCTGATAATTAATAGCACATATGATCTGGTGAGTTTCTATGGATGTGTATTAAGGTGGTGTATTGGTTCAGAGGGAAATAAATCAGCTTTAGGCCCTGGGTGGAGGAGCCCTTGTTTGAGAATGAGAATACCTATGTACTAGCCTAGCCATGAATTCCATACATGGCCTTTGATGGACAGGTTATGGAGTATCTATGGTTTCAGTAAACCTTTCTGTAAAACCATCGAGAAGATGTCAAAGATCTCCTTTGGTTCTTTCGTTTTGTGAATCTGTAAAACAACCCCCCTGAACTCCAACATCAACTCAGAAATGTTGCTCCCCACAGGAATTCATCAAACAACTAACTGCTCATTCCAATGCCCCATTCTGGACGGGGTTAACTAAGAGGAAACCAAGCTCCTCATGGCTCTGGGAGGATGGCTCTCCTTTGATGCCCAACGTGTAAGTTTTCCCTTCTTTGCTGAACCCACTAGTGAAGTTACTGCAGCATTCCACACAATGTGCTCTTCTTGCCAGAGAGAAGCTTATTGTTCTCCCTGCCTAGAACATCTTTATTTTTTATTTTTATTTAAAGTGTAATTTTATTTTATTTTTTTAATATATTTTTATTGACTTCAGAGAGGAAGGAAGAGGGAGAGAGAAATAGAAACATCAATGATGAGAGAGAATCATTGATCGGCTGCCTCCTGCACGCTCTCTACTGGGTATTGAGTGCGCAGGGATTTCTGAGAGTCTCCTCTCACAGGGGGACCTACCCTTCTCTGGAGTTTTCCTTCCCACCTTCATTATAGATTTGAGTTTGAGACCAGACTACATTCCTGCCACAAGGTGGCAGTAATCTACTTTTCTTTTGTGTCCCTACCTACAGGTTTAGATTGAGGGGAGCTCTTTCCCAGAAGAATCCTTCAGACACCTGTGTATATATACAAAGTGGAACCGTTTTTGCTGAGGACTGCATTTTAACTGCATACAGTATATGTCAGAAGAAGGCGACTTTGTTGAGAGCACAGTGAATTTGAAGGCTCCGGAAGAAAGGAAGGAGCCCATCTTTGAATTCTCTTCTGGAATTTAAACTATTCTTCCTCACTTGGTTGCAAACTGTGAGGCCCAAGAACAGGTATTAGCTGACTGTAGAGCTCTTTACAGAAAGTGGGCTCCAGCTGCCTGATACCTTTATAACAAAAGTTTTGACTCTATCTCTGTCTATATTTTTTGACCTAGCTTGTTGGAAGCCTCCCAACCAGCCTTTGGTCCCTCTTTTTTATTTTAATGTTTTGTTCCTCTCCAAACCTTGGGAACCCTCTCTACCTCAGTGCCATCATCCCCTCGCCCTCCTGAAACTGCATAGAAGATAGAACAGAGAAGAGTTGCCCAACTGCAGATAGAGGGCAATAAAGGGGAAGCATGCATGGGAAACAGCGCATGAAGAAACAGAAAATGGGAAAGGTCATATTGGAATCCAGAAATGCATGTTCTCAATTTAAAAGCGACCATTTGTTGGTCTTTGAAATCGTGGTCTCTCTCCAGACTCTCCTGCTTACACACAAACACACACACACACACACACACACACACACACACACACGCACACCATATCTTCACGTTAGAAAGTAATTAGAAATTGGGTGGTCTTTTCTGTGATCTCGTCTACAATTAAGTATCAGTTCCTGAATTAGTTATTTCTTCATCTTTTCTCTACCAAAGGATAGCTTAATACCTTTAATATGTATTTGTTAGATTCACTAGTAGGATGGCCCAGAGGGAAAAATAGTTGATTTTTTTTTTTCACCAAAGTACATACCTTTTATTGATAAACGCTTCTTAATTTGGTTATATTGTGTTATAATGCAGAAACATACAGAATCACCAAAAACGAATGACAATCAATTATAAAACAAACTGAGCCAGGTATGGAAATATCACTGAACAGAAACAAATAGAATTAGAAATATTTCTTCTATTTTCAATATTTTTACTACTTTCTCCCACAGTTTAGCCTTTTCATCCTCTGACACATAATCTAGCACCAATCTTATTTTTTTTTAAAATCTCTATCATTCCTAGGAAAACAAGAGACAGTTTCTTTTATTAACAGATTTATAATAAAGTGAACATATATAAAGTGCACAATTGCCGGAGTCTTTCTCAGCATCTACTAGGGTTCAGGAATCTGGAAAAGGGACTGTGCATAAATGAATGAAGAGACTAGAGAAGAAATATGAATTTGGAAGGCATGGGGGAAAGCCAGACAGAAACTTAGTTCTAGTGACTAAGCTCCCTGAATGTCCAGACCCCTAGCTTTTTATTAACACATTTTGCCCTAAAGCAAAGCAGATACACATATCAAAGGTAAGGTCTGAAACAGTAAAAGATTATCAGGTTGGGGAACTGCCCTCAGCTGTCTGGCAGCAGGTAATAATATATGCAGATCTTCAGCCCTGCTGAAGCCCCAAGTTCCAACAACCTTTTGATGACCTTCTTGCATTTATGACCTGCTGGAATTAGCCTCCAGCACACAATAAGTTTTCTTTATTTTTATGCTACTAATATTTCTATAAGGATATACTGAAACGTTAGATAATATTAGCTAATGACAAAATGTAGAAATGAGGCATCAGCTTCTCTAACCATAGCTACAAGAATATTAATATGTATTGTCATTACATGTTCACTTTCGTATTATCTCATTCTATTATATAATATAACAATTAGATAGAAAACAGTAAGTAGGTGAATCGCATCTCAGGTAAGCACTACATGGAAATCTGCCTTTGAGGACGGTGACCTCCCCACTCGCCCAGAAATCGAGCTAAGCTCTTGAGGAACAGTCTGAAGAATCACAAGAGACATTGGTGAGCCTCTTTAACAAATCAACAAAAGAGCAGCAACTACTATGTTACAAGGGATTCAACTTGCCACTCTTTGGAAATGTCACATTCATGTCAATGACAGTCCTGATGCCTACTCAGCTACCCCTCTAGAGATGTATGGCTACTTCTATAGGATGATTTCAAACTGCAGGAACGTTTGAGGGGGCTAAAATATTTTCATGCAAGTCTCCAAACCCATAATCTTGTTGCTATTAATTAAAATAAAATGTTATTAATTAAAACACACCCGACAGCTGGGTTAGTTTTGTTAAGCTTCCAGAAGTATTCACTGTGACGATGTTCCTCTGAAACAGGCTCGTTCTCTCAGATCTGCCTACACGTTCCACATCACCTGCATGTTCCTTGCCTGAAAGTAGGAACGTTCAGAAAACACGGCACACTGGGAACTCAAATGTTAGTACCGGGGAAAGGTCAGTTCAGAATCACAGCTAAGTTCAAATGTTAATGTTCTAGAAATATTACTCCATCAAAAGCACAAAAGAACAGAAGGAAGGTTTTGATGAGGAAGTTAAACCATGCATTTCGGTAAATTCCCTTTCTGCTCACAGAACACAGGGTGAGCAGCGAGTTGAAGCAACCACTATACTCTTATGTGTCGTGTGATGGCACAGTGGGTCCCAGCTGAGTCACGAAGGGCATCTCAGTGGAGGCTTTATTCCTTAGGCTTGTTGCTTACATCCCTAAGCAGCTAAATGGTTAGCACTTTTCTGCTCTATGATAAACATGCAGAAGAGTCCATCTACGTGTTCATTTTTTTTTAATGCAGCTATTGCAAAATTAACTTCGCTGTGGAGTAATACTGTAAAATGGAAGAAAAGACAGGAACAACTTTGAAGAGGTGAAAGGCCGCTCTTTCCCGATGGATGGTGTAGGGCAGAGGGTGAGGACACAAATAACAAGACTCAACTCCATTTTACAGGACAGGAGCTCCTGTCACTGTACAGCTTTGTGGCACAGTCGGGACAATACACATGCTCCTGGTGGAAAACAAAGCGCTTGTGGGCCAGATGCACGGAGCATTTTTTTTTTTTCTGCAGTGGAAGCAGTAGTCGTGCCAGGATTGTCCTTCATAGGCCACCACACTGGAGCCTTTACCCAACCCAGTGATGGGGTTCTTGCATCCAGCACACTTCTTGGCCACAAAGTTCTTATAGCAATCCACGCAGTCATGCTGGTCCTCCACAGCGGGGAAACGCTGCCCGGCCAGCTTCTTAGAGCAGGTAGCACACAGAGCACTCGGCATGCCAGGGCTGATCCTGGTAAGTGAGTCCTCCAGATGTGATGGCCTTGTTGCACTTTACGCAATGCTTGGCAAGTCTGGACTCATGGCAAGCCACACAGTAGAAGTCCTTCCCTTTCCGGAAGAAGCTTCCAGAGCCGATGACTTGCTTGCAGTGGCTGCAGGTGAAGCAGTCTTTGTCCCCTTGTGCTCCACATTCTGATCTCATGCCCCAATTGGCTTGAAGCAGCCCTTGCACTTGGGGGAGGCCTCCCGAGGGGTGCACTGGTTACACAGGATCTTGTTGTCCTTGCACCTAGAAGTTTCGTTGGCCCAGGGGCGCAGGCACTGGGCACAGTGGAAGCAGGTGTCGCGCCAGCAGCGGTTCTATAGTGCACCTCCTTGGAGTCCGCACCCATGGGCTCGCGGCATTCCACACAGGTGTTGGCGCACAACTTGTCAAAGCACTTCAGGCCGCGGTGGTGGCCATCCTTCTCCACGCCCTTCTTCCCCTGCAGGGCGTCCCTGCGGCAGTGGCAGTCACACTTCTCAGCCCTGGTGCCCACCTTGTACCTGGAGGGACCTCACACGGGGTGTGTGGACAAGGGGATGTATTTGGCAAGGACTGGATATGGTTGTCAAGTTCCAACGTGCCTACTATGGAGGAACTACAACTTCCAACTGGAACTCCAACATTAACACATTATATAATCTTGGAACAGGTGCTTGACCTCTTTGACCCTCTTTTTCCTCACTGTCTGGAATGCTTGGCAGCGGCGGATTGAGCCCCCTCGGCCAGACCCAATCTATAAGCTTTTACACATGTAAACATGTTCCCTTGAAATCATCACCACAATCAGGATAGTGAACATATCCATCTTCCCTAAAGTTCACCATGCTCCTCCCCAATATTTCCTCCCAGACAACTACCAATCTATTTCAGTTTGCATTTGGTAGTATTTTATATGAACGAAATAATACAGTATGCTTTTATTTCTTTTATCTTATTTTGCCTAGCTTCTTTCACTTAGCTTACTTATTTTGAGATTCATCTAACTGGTGGTTTATATCAATTTTTCATTCCTTTTTAAGTACTGAGTATTATTCTCTTGTGTGGCTAGACCACAAACTGTTTATCCTTTTACATGTTGACACCACTGAGTTCTTGAAACGAAGTATTACAAATAAAGCTGCTATGAACATGTGTGTACAAGTCTTTGTATGAACATAAGATTTCTCTTCTCTTGAGTAATGTCTGGATCACTTGTTCGATCTATGTTTAGCTACTTAAGAAACTGCCACACTGTTTTCCAAAGTTGTACCATTTTACATTCCTACCAGCTGTGTACAGATGTTCCAATTCCACCTCATCATTGGGTACACTTGGAATGTTAGTCTTGTCATTTTAACCATTCTTATAGGTAAGTAGTAGTATATTATTGTAGTTTTCATTTGCATTTTCTAAAAGAAGAATGATTTTGAGCATCTTATATGCTTATTTATTATATTTTCTTGGATAAAGTCAACTATACATTTTTTGATAATTTTTATTTGTTATTTGTTTTCTTATAATTGAGTTTTGAAAGCTCTTTGTACTCTGAATAAAAGTCCTTTATCAGAAATTGTCTTGATAATTTTTTTCAGTTTATGACTTGTTTTTTTTTTGTTCTCTGAGTAGTATACTCAGAAAATCAGAAGTTTTTGATTTTAATAAAGCCCATGTTCATGTTTCTATTGTTGTTTCTAAAAGTTTGTTATGTAACTTAAACTCATAGAAATATTTTCCTGCCTGCCAGCATGGCTCAGTGGTTGAGCATTGACCTATGAACCAGTAGTTCACAGTTCAATTCCCAGTGAGAGCACATGCCTGAGTTGCAGGCTCCATCCCCAGTGTAGGATGTGCAGGATTCTCTCTCAGATGTTCAGTGATTCTCTCTCATTATTGATGTTTCTATCTCTCTCCCTCTCCCTTCCTCTCTGATATCAATAAAAATATATTATTAAAAAGAAATATTCTCCTATGCTTTCTTCTAGAAAGTTTATAGTTTCAGATTATACACAGAAATCTATGACTTATTTTGGGTTAATTTGAGAATTATGTATCAATGTTTGTTTTTTGCTTAAATATATTCAATTATTTTAGCAACATTTGCTGAAAAGATTAATTGTTCTTCACTATATTGCATTTGCACTTTGTCAACAGTTATCTATCTATCTATCTATTATCTATCTATCTATCTATCTATTTATCTATATATATATACACACACACACACACACACAATTCTGGACTCTGTTCTGTTCCATTGATCTCCTTGTATATTTTTACACTACCATGCTATCTTGAAGACTGTAGTTTTATAGTATATCTTGAAATAACATAGTGGTAGTCCTTCAATTTTTTTTTTCAAATTTGTTCTGAGTTATCTATGTCTTTGCATTTCCATGTTAAAAATTTTAAGTCTTTACTAGCTTTCCTGTTGCAGGAAAAAATCCTGCAATACGATTTCCCGCTGCACTCTACCCTGCCTCCGTTCCTCCCTTGTTCGCCCGCCTCACCTTCTCCTCCAGCCCACCCGCGTTTCCCTTCTCCCCCGCCCCGCCTCTGCCCCGCCCTTGTCCCCCGCCTCACCTTCTCCTCCAGCCCGCCCGCGTTTCCCTTCGCCCCTGGCCCCGCCTCCACTTGACCTTTATCACCCGCCCCGCCTTCTCCTCCAGCCCGCCCGCGTTTCTCTTCACCCCCGGCCCCGCCTCCACCCCGCCCGCCACGCCTTCTCTTCCAGCCCTCCCTTGTTTTCCTTCACCCCTGGCCCCGCCTTCGCCCCGCCCTTCTCCCCCAGCCCCGCCTCCGCCCCGCCCTTCTCCTTCCCCCCGGCCCCGCCTCCGCCCCGCCCTCCCACCCCCCTTGCTTGCTTCTTCGAAGCTTTACTCCCTTCTGCAGCTGTTGGCTTCTTTGGACGCTGTCTTGATATGCAAATTAGCCGCCATCTTTGTTGGGGCAATTTGCATACTCATCCTGATTGGTTGGTGGGCGTGGCTTGGCTGGTGGGCATGGCTTAGGTGTAGCGAAGGTGCGGTCAATTTGCATATTTGTCTATTATTAGATTAGATATTTTATTATATATATATATGTGTGTGTGTGTGTGTGTGTGTATTGATTTCAGAGAGAAAATGAGAGGGAGAGAGAGAGATAGAAACACAATGATGAGGATTGAGCCCACAACCCAGGCAAAACTCAGGCACATGCCCTGACTGGGAATTTAACTGTGACCTCCTATTTCATAGGTCAATGCTCAACCACTGAGCCACACCAGCTGGGAAATTCCATTAAAATATCTGATCTTTAATCATAATATTCCCAAATATATCTTCTTTGCACCTACATTTACTTCCAAAATCCTCTCAACCTTCACCCCTCCATGATCATTTATCCTCATTCTATGGTGTACAGGTCTTAACATGTGAAGAATGCTATGAACCAAAAATTGATGGACTACTACTTTCCTGGGAACAATTCTTTTAATTGAGAGAGGAGTAAGATTTTATAAGCATTTGTACAGCTGGGAAACTCAGAAATCTAAGTAGGAGTACTAGCCATCTGACTTGTACCTGGACCATAAGAAAATCGAAGTGGCTTTGAAATTATTAAAGTGGTTTTTTTTAGGACACATTTAACCAAATTGGTTCATGTTATATTCCAGTGAATGGTCACATGTTTCACCTATTTCCTAGTTCTTTTATTATGTTAAGAGAACAACTGACAGATAATTTACAATTCTACCCTTAGAGAGTGAAAAAACAATAATAATATAATTTAAATTCAATAAAGCATCCTGTAAAACTAACAGCAGGCATCTACCTCATTGGATTCATAAACATCAAATCATCTGCCTTTGCTAAGCTCTTTTCTGAGATATGTTTAGATAGCACTACATTTTTAAAAAATAGATTTTTATTGGTTTCAGAGAGGAAGGGAGAGGGAAAGAGAGATAGAAACATCAATGATGAGAGAGAATCATTGATCAGCTGCTGCCTGCATGCTCCACACTGGAGATCGAGCCCACAACTGGGCTTGTGCCCTTCCAGGGAATTGAGCCCTGACCTCCTGGTTCATAGGTTGATGCTCAACCACTGAGCCACACTGGCCAGATGATAGCATTACATTTTTTATTTATTTACAGCAAATCCCAAATATTTTAAAAACACTAAATAAGAAACTTTTTCTAAATATTAAGCATGTGTGTTGTATTTTGAAAATGATGTAGGATTCTTAATATAAAATTTTTAAATACCTGATTATAGTAATGAGTGGCATAACAATGTTTCAGTCAACCATGAACCATGGTGAGTTCATAAGATTATAATAAACTAAAAAATTCCTATCACTTAGTAACATCATGGCCATCATAATGTTGTGCAATGCATTACTCACATGTTTGTGGTGGTGCTGGTATAAATAAACCTACTAGGCTGCCAGTTTTATAAAATCACATACAATTGTGTATAATATGTAATATTTGATAATGACAACTAGGTTACAGTTTATGAATTTACTATACAATACTTTTTATTGTAGAGTAAATTTTAGAGTAAATGTTTTCTACTTATTGTAAAACAGTAGGCCATGTTATACTGCTAGCAAGAGCATACATCTTGTGTTTACTGTGTCTCCTGATTGCATAGTTTCATCTTGTGCTTGATTTAATCTCATGTTGTTTTGTTTATTGTGGCTCCTAAGCATACAAAATCCACTGCTGATCTTTCCAGTAAGAAGCCACATCAAGTGATTGTTCCAAAAATAAAACTAGGACTACAAAAGTGGAAAATCTGTGATGGTTTTTGCTCACCAGTCAAGCTATGATATTAAAGAACTAGAACAAAGTGACAGACACTGTTAGAACATCAGCTTCATTGAAAGTAATCAGCTAATAAAAAAATTTGAGAAAGGCCTATATAAGCTATGGAGAACTTCTAATGATCTGATTGAAGATCAGGCACAGAAGTATATCTCTCTTAGTACTATGACAATCACAGCCAAAGCAAAGAGTTTGTGATGTTGAAAGCAAGGCTTGACCCACCTACAATGTTGAATTTCCTGCTATCTCTGTGTGATTTAAACAATTCAAGAATCATTATTTATTACTCTAGAGGCCTGGTGCACGAATTCATGCACCAGTGGGGTCCCTCGGCCTGGCCTGCAGGATCAGGCTGAAACCAGCTCTCTGACATCCCCTGAGGGTTCCCGGATTGTGAGAAGGCGCAGGCCAGGCTGAGGGACTCCACTGGTGCATGATCAGGGTAGGGGAAGGACGTGGAAGGTTGGCCAGCCAGGGAGGGAGCGCAGAGGGCTCAAGGGTGTGTCTGGCCCCTCTCGCTCAGTCCCAATCAGCTGGACCCCAGCAGCAAGATAACCTACCAATCGAAGTGTCTGCCTTGTGGTGGTCAGTGCACATCATAGTGACTGGTCAACCGGTTGACTGTCTGCTTCCTGGTGGTCAGTGCACATAATAGTAGCGGTTGAGTGGCCTTAGCATATCATTAGCATATTATGCTTTGATTGGTTGAACAGCTGACCAGACAACCAGATACTTACCATATTAAGCTTTTATTATATAGGACTAGAGGCCTGGTGCACGAAATTCGTGCACGGGGGACTGGGGTGTCCTTCAGCCCAGCCTGTACCCTCTCCAATCTGGGACTGCTGGCTCCCAACTGCTCGCCTGCCTGCCTTCCTGATTGCCCCTAACTGCTTCTACCTGCCAGCCTGATCACCCCCTAACTACTCTCCTGCCAGCCTGATTGATGCCTAACTGCTCCCCTGCCAGCCTGGTCACCCCTAACTGCCCTCCCCTGCAGGCCTGGTCACTCCTAACTGCCCTCCCCTGCAGGCCTGGTCCCCCACAACTGCTCTCCTCTACAGGCCTGGGTCTCCCCCCAACTGCCCTTCCCTGCAGGCCTGGACACTCCCAACTTCCCTCCTCTCCCAGCCTGGTCACCCTTAACTGCCCTCCCCTGCAGGTTTGATCACCCCCAACTGCCCTCCTTTGCAGGCCTGGTCCCTCCCAACTGCCCTCCCCTGCTGGCCATCTTGTGGTGGCTAACTTGTGTCCACATGGGGGCAGTCATCTTTGACCACATGGGGGTAGCCATCTTGTGTGTTGGAGTGATGATCAATTTGCATATTATTGTTTTATTAGATAGGATTAGATAGGATAGAGGCCTGGTGCACGGGTGGGGGCTGGCTGGTTTGCCCTGAAGGGTGTCCCGGATCAGGGTGGGGGTTCCCTTGGGGCATGGGGTGGCCTGGGTTAGGAGTCTGTGGTCGTTTGCAGGCTGGCCATGCCCCCCAGCGACCCAAGTGGAGGCCCTGGTATCTGGGATTTATTTATCTTCTATAATTGAAACTTGGTAGCCTTGAGTAGAGGCCTGGGCCGGCAAGGGCAGGTGGAAAGCTTGGCTTCCTCCATTACTGGGGAAACCCAAGCCTCCCTCCTGCTCTCCGTGGCTGCAGCCATCTTGGTTGGGTTTATTTGCATATTTGCTCCTGATTGACTGGTGGACGTAGCTTGTGGGTGTGGCTTGAGGGTGTAGCAGAGGTATGGTCAATTTGCATATTACTCTTTTATTAGATAGGATAATGTGAAAGTAAGTGGTGAATCTCCAGTTCTGATGTGAAGGCAGCTGAAGAAATTTTAGAAACTCTAGATCAACTGATGGTGGAAGAAAAGAACTAGCCAGATTAAATATTCAATATGGATAAAATGTCCCTATTCTGGAAACAGACACCTAAAAGGAGTTTCATCCATAAAGAGACCAAATCAATGCTAGGTTTTAAGGCTCTTAAGGTCAGAATACCAGTCTTGCTTGGAGATAATGTTGCAAGCTACAAATTAAAACCCTTTGTGATCTGGCACAGTGATAACCCCAGGGCCTTGGAGCATATTAATAAGCACACACTGCCAGTGCACTATAGGAGCAGTAAGTCATGGATGATCCAGCTCCTATTCTAAGATATCCTCTTAAATTGCTATGCCAGTGAAATGAAGTACTGTTTGGAGAAAAACATAACTTTTAAGATTCAGCTTATTGTTGATGATATTCCTTAAATCCTCCTTTTATTGGTAGTCTTCATCCCAATATCAGAGTGGTGTTTCTCCCTTCAAATACCATTTCTTTGATTCAACCAATGAATCAAGGAGATATAGCAATTTTTAAGGCCTATTACCTGAAGAGGACCTTCGTTCAGGCTATTGTTGCTACTGAGAAAGATACTGATGCAATTCTGGAAAGATTACAACATCTATGATGGCATCAAGAACCTTGTTTGGACTTGGGGTAATGTCACCAGGAAGTGTATGAATGACATATGGAAAAAGACACTCAAGAGGTTCCACCATGACTTCAAAGAATTTGCCAAAGATGGGGAAGTTGTAAAAATCAACAAGGCTGCAATTGAGATGCCAAACAATTTTATCCTGGGTGGGGATGAGAATGACATTGAGGAACCCCTAAAGATAGTGCCTGAGAAAATGTCTAATGAGAAGATGTTGGAACTGGAGCAGGAATGCATAGCTCAAGAGGCAAGAGAACATGGACTCAACACCAAAAGGTTTCTATTATTGGAGAGAAATGTTCATGGTGCATTACCTACTTAAATCTATGACTAAGAAACCCACACATACAAGTAAGCCACCATGGACATATTTCTAAAGAGTAATGAAACCTCTTCAAGAAGAGCCTCAGGCAGGTCCTTCAGGAGGTATTCCAGAAGAAGGCATTGTTATCATAGGAGATGGCAGCTGAAGACCTTCCAATGGGACAGGATGTGGAGGTGGCAGACAGTGATACCGATGATCCTGACCCTGTGGAGGCCTAAGCTGATTTGTATGTGTTTTGCTTTTAACAAAAAAATTAAAAAGGCTCTAGCAGGTTTGGCTCAGTGGATAGAGCATTGGCTTGTGGACTGAAGGGTCCCGGGTTTGATTCCAGTCAAGGGCACATGCCCAGGTTGCAGGCTTGATCCCCAGTAGGGGGTGTGCAGAAGGCAGCTGATCAATGATTCTCTCTCATCACTGATGTTTCTGTTTCTCTCTCCCTCTCCCTTCTCTCTGAAATAAATAAAAATATATTTTTTAAAAAGTTTAAAAAGTAAAAAAAAAATTTTTAATTAACAACAGGAAAAAGCTTATAGAATGAAGATACAAAGGAAGAAAATAATTTTGTACAACTGTACAATGTGTTTGTATTTTATGTTTTATCACAAAAGTAAAAAAAGTTAAAAAAATTCTATAGTAAAAATTTATAGTAAGCAAAGCTGAACTTATTCCTGAGTGATAAAAATGATTTTAATAAATGTAGTGTAGCCTACATGTACAATATTTACATAAGGTCTACAGGCATGTGCACTAATGTCCTAGACCTTCACACTCACTCACCACTCACTCACTTATCCATCCAGAGCAATGTTCACTCTTGTGAGCTTCATTCACGGTAAGTGCCCTATACAAGTGTACCTTTTTATTTTCATTTTTTTATACCATACTTTTATCATAACTTTTCTAAGTTTAGGTATGTTTAGATACACAAGTACTTAACATCCTATACAATAAAAGGCTAATATGCAAATCGATCAAATGGCGGAACAATGGGTTGCTATGATGCACACTGACCACCAGGGAGCACACCACTCAGCCAGAAGCCAGGCTTATGGCTGGTGAGCACAGCAGCAGTGGCGGGAGCCTCTGTCGCCTCTGCAGCAGTGCTAAGGATGTCAGACTGGGCCTAAGCCATCAGTCGGACATCCCCCAAGGGCTCCCGGACTGTGAGAGGGTGCAGGCTGGGTTGAAGGACGCCCTGAGTGCATGAATTTTGTGCACCAGGCCTCAAGTTGTGTTATAATTGCCTATAGTATTTACTCCAGTAACATGCTATAGAGGCTTATAGCCTAGGAGCAATAGGCTATACCAGGGGTCAGCAAACTGCGGCTCACGAGCCACATGCAGCTCTTTGGCCCCTCAAGTGTGGCTCTTCCACAAAATACCATGTGCGGGCGTGCACGTACAGTGCGATTGAAACTTCGTGGCCCATGCGCAGAAGTCAGTTTTCAGCTCTCAAAAGAAATTTCAGTCGTTGTACTGTTGATATTTGGCTCTGTTGACTAATGAGTTTGCCGACCACTAGGCTATACCATATAGCCTAAGTATGTAGTAGGCTATACCATCTAGGCTTGTGTAAGTGCATTCAGTGATGTTCACACAACAACAAAATCACCTAACGAAGCATTTCTCAGAACATATCTCCATCATTAATCAACATTACTTGTATATACTTCAGTAACTTAAATATCAAAACAATGGTATGAGATATTATGGTTTCTATAAGTTATTCTAGTTTACTTTGGCAAACAGATTTGCATTAGAAATTTTTCTTACTTTTTAAAAATTCATTTAGCAACTCTCTATCAAATGCCTTCTTTCTTTAGTGCTAACAAGGTACTTACAATCTAGTGTGGAGGAAGAAAATGAACAATTAAATTATTAGTTACATATACACTATTTTATTCATTCATTTAATACATGCAAGTGGTATTCTAAATGCTGGGAATCGGTGAACAAAGACAGAAGTTCCTGTTCTCTGAAACTTATGATATGGTGGCAGAAATTAAAAATAAAGAGTTTTTCCGCCTGCTCTCCCCTCCCCCCGAGCGCTGCAGCAAGTCCTAGCCATAGCAATCAGACAAGAAGAGACAAAAGGCATCCAAATTGGAAAGGAGGAAGCAAAACTGTCATTATGATCATTTTTGGGACCTCATCCGCCATGATGAGATGTTCTCCGATAGCTACAAGATCCGGGAAATCATGGACAGGCTGTGCCTGAAGGAAGAGGGGAAGAAGGTCAATAGGACAGAGGGTAACATTGATGACTTGTTTATTGGTGGAAATGCCTCCGCTGAAGGCCCTGAGGGTGAAGATACTGAAAGCACAGCAATCCCCTGTGTTGATATTATCATGAACCATCATTTGCAGGAAACCAGCTTCACAAAAGAAGCCTACAGGAAGTACATCACAGGGAAACTTGAAGAACAGAAAGAATAAAGCCTTTTATGACAGGGGCTACAGAACAAGTCAAGCACATCCTTGCTAATTTCAAAAACTAGCAGTTCTTTATTGGTGAGAACATGAATCCAGATGGCATGGTTGCTCTTCTGGACTAACGTGAGGATGGTGTGACCCCCATGTATGATTTTCTTTAAGGATGGCTTAGAAATGGAAAAATGTTTACAAATTTGGCAATTTGGATCTATCACCTGTCATCATACTGGCTGCGGCTCTTCATCCCCACACCAAGACGAGGACAAACAGGACTGATGTTATCTTGAGCTCTTCATTTATTTTGACCTTGATGTATTCAGAATGGAGGTATTGTTTTTAAGAAAAAACATGTCATTTTTATTTAAACATGTCATATAGGTTTAAATAAAATGCATTTAAACTCAAAAGAAATAAAATAAAATAAAGATATGGTAATTATTAAAGGACTCCAATGGCTTCTTATAATCAAAGATAACTCTTAACAGCCACAATTCCTTAGAGGTGAAGATATAGAGATGCCTTTAAGCAGAGTGAATGTCACATTTTTACTATGAATCAGGTCCAGCCTGCAGAGATTCTTCAATTTTACTCACAAGTGTTATTAAAACAGTTCAACTTCCTCCAACTTGCCTTGACATTTCTAATACAAAGCAGCAGATGGCACCACCATACCATTCACTCTGGCCTGATTTTGATAAATCTTTTTGATAAATTCATACTGACTTAGATCACACACCACGGGAAATCTATTTTCATCTTTTAGTTAGCTCGATCCTCTCTTATTCACTGTACAAATGTCCCAACAGAGATTTAAGACCCATCATTATTTTACTGGTGAAGAAACAAGTAGAGAAAATTAAATAACACATCTAAAATCACTCAGTGTCAGAATTAAGAACAAGGCAACATGATGCATTTATTAGATAGAACATGGACTCTGAATTTAGAAATTCTCCCAATAACAGATATTATTTCCCTTATGCAATTAAATGGTCCTATCTTGTGCCCCCCACCCCCTCCCATTTAAAAATGAATGGAGTATACCAGGTGAATTCCTTCCAGATATTTCGTAGGTTCAAATGTTTTTTTTTCTAAATAAAATTATTTATGAAATTTCCAAATATAAAACAAGCAAAATCAGATATGCTCTAGCCGTATCAATACTGGGAAGTCTAGAGACTTTTCTATTTGGCCTATCTTGCATCACATTTTGCTAGATTTTCCTTCCTATTAGAGATGATTTTGAGTTAAAGGGCACAGGACAAAACGAAATATAGCAAATATATTCAATTAACCAAAACATGGATGGCTATAGAGTGACGAAAGCAAATGCAAAGAAGAAGGAGGGGCCACTGTGGGTGGAAGAAAAAAGATAATGTCACATGTAACTGAAAGCAAACAAACAAATATACATACAAAAAAACTTCCCACTTCAAAATAACACCAACCCTTCTTAGTCTACCCCTTGCTTTCCAAAGGCAATGTAAAGACAACTTGGTAAAGTACAGCATAGGAAATATAGTCAATAATATTGTAATAACTATGTATGATGCCACGTAGGTACTGGAAATAACAGAGAGAACATTTTGTCAAGTATATGATTGTCTAACTGTTATCAGTGAATGCAATCTGTGTCCCCATCTATTACCGATGGACGTGGAGTTCTTGCGATGTTGCAAGGAAAGGAATTTCCTGAGACTCACACGGGAGGATGAGTGATCTTTATTGCCATGGAATTAAACCACTGGGTTCCCAATGTTGCATTTTCCTGTGTTCTGCCATGGAAGAAGTCCAATCTTGTCTTCAGTAGGATAAGAATTAAGACCACTTCCCGGAGTCTTCACTCCGTACTAAAGCACAGTCCAGTCCAGCATCCTACATGTAGAGTAGGATGCACGGCCCTGGGCCATGGGGTTGCTTAAGATTACATGGCTATGGAGAGAGAACAGACAATGCATGAGGTGAGTGTGGGTCACAGAGCAAGAGCACCAAAGCACAAGAGCAGAACAAGAGGTGTAACAGAGAGGGTGCTCTTTGTCTGGGGATTATAACCTGGAGTGTAATCCATTAACCCTTCAAGATTTCATGTGCTTGCAGTGGCTTCACCACCCGTAGCCAATTACCTTTTTCCCAGGTTAGACTGATAAGCGAGCACCTTCGCTGTGCATAAGCCCATCTCCCCTTTTGTTGGATCCATTCCCCTAGTGATCTGCAGGAAATGGACAGGTGGTTTTCTGGGGAGTGTGAAACTGTAGCTTTCTGGTGACACTGCCCAGATGACCATGCTTATAATGTCTGGCCTCTCATTTTCTTCCTTCCTATCCTATATAATAAAAGCCTAATATGCAAATTGATCAAACTGAGGAAAGACCAGTGGAACGACCGGTCATTATGATGCTCCCTGACCACCAGGGGGCAGATGCTCAATGCAGGAGCTGCCACCAGCTTGCAGGCCCCAGGCCTGCCAAAGTGGGTGCCAGTGAGGACCCCGCAATCGCCCCACCAGTCACCCCACAGAGGGAGGCGTCCAGTGTGGCAGTGGGGGGCAGGGCTGGCGAGTGGGCAGCCAGACTGGCCAAGGTGGGTGCCAGTGGAGGCCCCCCACCCCCGATCGCCCTGCCCATTGCCCTGCAGATTGGACCTGATCATCAGCCAGGCCTAGGAACCCTACCCATGCATGAATTTTGTGCATTGGGCCTCTAGTTATTAATATTAATAACTAGATAATCAATACAATAACATAACAATTATGCTATACACCAGAAACTAATCCTCTCTAATAAGAGAGTAATATGCAAATTAACCATCACTCTGCTACACAAGCCACGCCCACCAGCCAATCAGGGTGAGTATGCAAATTAACCTCAGCCAAGATGACTACCAGAGGGAGGCTTGGGTTTCCCCGGCAACAGAAGAAGCCAAGCTTTCCATACACTCTGGCAGGCCCAGGCCTCCACTCAAGGATACAAAGTTTCAATTATAGAAGGTAAACAAATCCAAACAGAAATGGCGGCAGTCATGGATAGAGCAGGAGGCTTGGCTCCACTCCAGGCTACAAAGTTTCAATTGTAGAAGGTAAATAAATTCCAGATACCAGGGCCTCTGCTTGGGTCGTCAGGGGCGTGGCTGGCCTGCAAACCACCACAGGCCCCGCACCCAGGCTGCTCCATGCCCCAAGGGAACCCCACCCTGATCCAGGACACCCTTCAGGGCAAATCAGCTGGCCCCCACCTGTGCACCAGGCCTCTATCCTCCTATCTAATAAAAGAGTAATAAGCAGATTGACCATCAATCCAACACACAATATGGCTACCCCCATGTGGTCAAAGATCCTGCCCCCATGTGGACACAAGATGGCCACCACAAGATGGCCAGCAGGGGAGGGCAGTTGGGAGGCACCAGGCCTGCAAGGGAGGGCAGTTGGAGGCAATCAACCCTGCAGGGGATGGCAGTTAGGGGTGACCAGGCTGGCAGAGGAGGGAAGTTGGGGGCAAACAGGCTGGCAGGGGAGCAGTTAGACATCAATCAGGCTGGCATGGGAGTGGTTAGGGGGTGATCAGGCTGGCAGGCAGAAGTGATTTAGGGGCAATCAGGAAGGCAGGCAGGCGAGCAGTTGGGAGCCAGCAGTCCTTGATTGTGAGAGGGATGTCCGACTGTCCATTTAGGATCAGGCCTAAACGGACAGTCAGACATCCCTCGAGGGATCCCAGATTGGAGAGGGTGCAGGCTGGGCTGAGGGACTCCCCACCTCCATGCACGAATTTTGTGCACCGGGCTTCTAGTAGAATATAATATTGCAATATAAAAAATAAATATAAAGGAAGAAAGAAAGAAAAAAAAGAAAGAAAGGAAGGAAGGAAGAAAGGAAGACAACTTGGTTGTGATTTGGGACTAGAAATTGGAATTACCTAAAATTTATTTCTTAGTTCATAAGAAGTATAAATATGCTTCTTTTCTGTCCATCTTCCTCATTAGAGAGTATATTGAGGCACTATGCTAGACATCACACTCAGAATACCGATAGAGATAGAATGCTTGTACTTTTGGAGTTTATAAACTAGATCAGACAGTAGAATTTAGTAATTTTAGACTATAATATATAAAGGTACTTGTATATATTTCATACATATAGTATTACTTTTAAAGTATTTCCCATTACTTATATACATTCTTTTATACATCAACCCAACATATATTTATTGATAACCTACAATGAATCAGAAGCTAGTCTAAGTTTTTCGAAACTAACAGTGACAAAGACAAGCAAGATTCTTAATTCATCGAGCTTACAAACATGTGGATGAGTGAGTCTAATCATAAACAGATGAGATATATCCAAATATTGTAAAGTGCTTTAAAGAAATAACAAACAACTGTATGATATGATTCAGACTGTTATGATTCAGGCATCCTGGTTGTATTCTGCTTCAGACTGAGCAATTAAGGAAGACCTGTTGGAGAGGTGATATTTGAATTGAAAACTGATTATCAAGAAAAATTCCACCAGGCATAGTTCTCAAAGCAAAGCACTTCAGCCTATGTGGAAGTCCAAAGTCCCTGAGACAAAAATAAAATTGGTATGTTCCTGTGATTTTAAAAAAAGAAGGCTGATGTTTTAAGACAGTGAAGGGAAGATGGTTAGGAAATGAAGCTAGAACGGTAGTCAGACATTACATCATTTAGATCCTTTTAGGGAAGAGATGCTATCCTAAGGAATGTTCATTAGGCAATAAAGTGGTGGTGGTGAATTGTCTGTAGAGAATAAAAAATAATAAAGTGTACTAAAAGTCAGTCTGCTTTTTATTATCACCATTTACCATACTAAACAATGTCAGTGATAAAATATTCCCTGAAAGTATATTTTGTTGGCCAAAGCTTTAAACAATTATTGTGGTTACTGTTAAGTTTTAAAACTATCTGTTTATCTCGTTGTCTATATAGTCAATTCTTGTTATTCATGGCAGAGGTCTATGAAGTCACAGAGAACCCTGAATAACTATTGCTTCCGGTTAGGTTCCTATGAGCATCTGGCCACATTTTTGTCAACAGATTAATATACAAACTTGTTTGGGGAGTGGGCCTAAGCCAGCAGGCAGACATCTGCCAAGGGCTCCCAGACTGTGAGAGGATGCAGGTTGGGCTGAAGGACCCTCCTTCCGTGCACAAATTTTGTGCACTGGGCCTCTAGTACAATTATAAGTTATTTACCTGCTCTTTAAGATGTAAAAATCTACCACCCCAAACTTTCTTCAAGGACCTTAGAGACGTCTCTTTGAATGCATTCAGGGAGTTAGGGAGATAAGTCCCTGTGGGAGGGAGGATAAGGATGTGAAACTTCAGTGGAAGCACCACTCAGCTTCAACAGGCACCATTGCTTCCTGTCATAGGACAGAGGTTTCTTTTTCTTCTGGATAAGTATAATTAAAAAATCCACATGATCTAGTCACATGGATTAACTCTCCTTAATGCCACTCAGCAACCTTTCCTTAGCACACTCCAGCCTTTAAAAAGTCTCTAGCCTTTGGTTTTGAGGAAGTTGCGTGCAGTCCAAGCTGGCCCTCTTCTCTATTTTCCTTCAGTAGGAAAGAAAGATTACTAAAGGAAATCTGTCCTCACTGCTTCAATGTTACATGCCTCCTTCATTCTACTTGCTTCAAAGTCTTGTAAATGGGTTGGATACATGTCTAGTTTCCAACAATGATGAGTGTTTTGGGGGGCATTACTATGGCAATTGGAATACTGAAAAAAACAACACTTAGCATAATATTTCAGTCCCAGAATTCTCTATAATGTTACTAGAAATATAAGTGTATGAAATGGTGAAGGAAGCAGTGTAGCAAAACAGAAAAGATCATACATTTTCCAGCAAGAGTAGATGTTAGTTTGATTCCTTGCTTCAATATTTTTACTATCTTCTTAAAACTGAGCAAGGGACTAAAATTACTGTGTTTTAACTTTTTCATTTAAAAATAGGAAAAATAATACCCATCCCATGTTCTTGTTGGAAAATTAAGATTGAATGAGAAAACACGCTCACTGGCTAGTACCTAGCTTGTAGTAATTGTTCAATAAATAATTACTACTTTGTATTATCAATCCCTGGCAAATCCCAAAGAAATTTGTTTAGTCTCTGTTGTTTTAACAATGTACCTTTTTATAGCATCCTTCATATACCTATCTATAGGTTTCCACTGTGAGAGAATGAGTTTCTTCATTTATCCTTGTATTCCCAGCTCCTGCCATTTCAAAAGATGGATATTCAATATATGCTTAGTGAATGAGGGACTACATGAATAAATGAATGAATGTATAGTAAAACAAAGTAATGATAAAATTAAAGTACCAAAATTGTTTGATAGTTTACATAGGCCAAACCAATTAATGATGTAAAATTTATTTGTGAAAGTAATGAAAACAGCATAAAATATTGATCTTCTTATGTTTCTTATTTTTGGTCTGAAATAAAGACCTGTCTATGGTGCTCTCTTACAATTTTTTTTAAGTCATCAGTCTCAGAAACAGGATCTAAAGATACAAATGGGAACTTACGGCATAGTTTTCATTTCCTGCTTTTGGATAACTGGTTGTACTACTTAGTTAAGCTCAACTTGTTAAAGCTCATTAAATGCATAACACACATGACTTGCTTCATAGATCCTCTTTGGTCCACAGGCAATTGTCTTAGAAGAGAGGGAAGAGCTCTCGAATGCAGTGTCACTTGAGGAACTCAATGGAATAATGGCATACCGATCTGAGCTAGAAAATTTGGATGAAGATGGATATACTCAATTGCAGTTCAGCTCTAGAGGCATCACCAGGAGACCTGTGTCCTCAGAGAAAGGTATTTTTTTACTTTCTGCTTTCCACATTTTCATTCTCATCAACTAAAAAACTTAACCAAGTGGAGAAAATTTGAAAGACTTGTGAATGTAAAGGTTTTATTAATAGACATATATATATTATTTTTCAAAAAACATTTACTTTTTAGAACAGTTTTAGATTTAAAGACAAATTGCAAAGATAGTACAAAGTTCAGAAAACCTTTTAAAATATTAATACATTAATATTTTAAAATATTAATATGTTAATATTTTAAAAGGTTTTCCAAAGTCACTGAAGATAAGCCTTTTCTTGTAGCAACCATTCAGTGACTAATCATTCATATTTAAATTAATTATGAGGATGATAGAAAGTACTCACAATATCTGTTCTACAGAAATAGGTCAGCAGCGAGGAACTGGTAATAAGTATGATAAGCTGCAAAGATGAAAGAATTTCAATAAAAGTGACTAGTTTGATAGAATTAAATTGTAGAATGGAGGTCAAGAAAACTGAAATAAGTGTATACATAAACCATATCAAGATATTAGAGATAAGAAAGAGAAGAATGAAAAGATGGAAGATAGGTGAGAGATAAAAACAAACTGTGATTTTGTGGTAAAGGCCAAAAGGGAAGTTGGAAGTTATAGGCTTTAGAATACTGAATCTGATTTTTTATGTGTTTGTGGTAAGAGCTTGATTTGGATGTTTTTAAAAAACAAAAGGAATTTTTTGTAAACCAGTGAAGAAAAATATATGCGTTAGATGAAAAGGTCCTATTAGTAACTCATGAGTCTTAAAGAAAATGTGAAAGAAGTGGAATATGGAGAAGAGCATTAAAAGATCTTTTTCTTCCATTTAGTCTCCTCTGTAATACTCCTATCTGACAATTCTCTGAAGTGCTCTTAACTGCTTATCCTCAGTCAGAGGCAAAACTATATTCTTGGAGTGGTGATGCTAACATAAAATGAATTCCCTATTATCAAGAAAAAAATTATTCACAGGGTTTGACATCAGAATTTGCTCTCTTCTGCTTTCTGGTCATTCACATTGCACAATTATTTTGCTCTCACCACTTACACAATTCTTTTTTTGGGGCAACCTGTTGGGAAAGAGTGGAAAAACTGGATGATGCAAGTGGTAGGAAGGTGTGTGTGTGTTCATGCATATGTATAGACACACAGTGAGTTACCTATAATCTGCTAGTAGTCTCTAAACTAGGTGCTTTTCCATGTGTTAGCTTGCTTAATTCCCACAATAATTCTTTGAAATAGTATTACCTCATTTTTCACAAGGAGAATTTTTTTGAAAAAAGAAGTAATTTGCCCTAAGTCATGCAACACCTACATAAAAAGGGAAGATCACCTGTAGTAATCACTATTATTTCCCCTACATGAAGCTATCTCTTCTAAGAATGAGTGGGATTTCAGGAATCCTGGTAATGTCAAGACCTATAGACATCAATGTGGAACTGAAATTAGGAGTGCATAGCTACAAAGGCACTGTGCTCAAATTATAATTCCAGAACCCAAAGAGATATGCTAAAGGTGGGTAAAAATTCAGACTAATCCTAGATAACTAGATAATCAGGATATCAGTGATTAATGATTCACTTCAGAATTTGCCAGATTTGGATGAATTGCAGAATTGAAGTGTACCATGATCCATCATCCTATTTCTTTTTTTAAAAAGATGTTTCTGCCCTAGCCAGTTTTGCTCAGTGGTTAGAGGATCAGCCTGCAGACTGAATGGTCCCGGGTTCAGTTCCAGTCAAGGGCACAGCCTGAGTTGTGGGCACGATCCCCAGTGGGGGGTATAAAGAGGCAGTCAATCAATGATTCTCTTTCATCATTGATATTTCTATCTCTTCCCTCTCCCTTGCTCTCTGAAATCAGTAAAAATATATATAAAAATAAATAAAATAAAATATGTTTCTATTGATTTCAGGGAGAGGAAAGCAGAGGAAGAGAGAGATAAAAACATCAATGAGGAAAGAGAATCATCTATTGCCTGCCAGCTGCATGCCCCCTACTAGTGATCGAGCCCACAACCAGGAGGCATTTGCCTTGACTGGGAATTGAACCATGATCTCCTGGTTCACAGGTTGATGCTCATCCACTGAGTCACACTGGCCAGGCATCTCATTTCTTCATCCAATCCCTGTTCCCTCTGTCTCCATCAGGACCTTGTGCTGCATCTCTTCCTTGGCGTTCCATTGCTATGACTTTGGGAATCCTATGCTTGGTAATACTGGTGATAGCTATAGTCCTGGGTACTATGGGTGAGTACTACTGTAGAAGATTAACAGCAACATATATTTAACAAGCATTTATAATGTGCCAGACATTCTTTTAAAAGCTTGACATGCATAATGTAATTTAGTCTATATATTAACCCTATTCAATTGGTGCTATTAATTCTCATTTTACTTATAAGGGAAGTAAGAGTCTGGGAGGCTATTTTACTTTTTAAGGATCATAAACTAGTTAGTGGTAGGACCATGATTAGGAATTTAGGCAACGTGTCTAAAAAATTCATACTCTGAACTACATTGCTCCACTATCTTCCTGGTTTCAAAGCTGTGGAATTTCTGGAATAAACTAATGAAAGGAAACCTGTGGAAGTGAAGAAGAAAGTACAAAGTGGTGCTATCTTTCTAATAAAATAAATTCCCTAACAAGACTACAAGCTATTCTGATTTAAGAAAACTGTTTTATACCTCATCTTTAATAGAAATGCCATTGGGAAACAGCAGAAATTACCTGAGGCACTTATTAAGTGCTTAGTAGATATTTTATAATGGATGAATAAATCCCCTTAGATTTTATATCTCATGCATTCCATTGTCAATAAAGTACTATTTTGCCTTCAGAGAGTCTTTATTAGATTATTTAATTATCAAATGTTTATTGAGTACAGTCTACGTTATAGGTACTGGGCAGGTTCTCAAGGAGCTCTCATTCTAAAAAAGTAAAAAAAAAAAGATAGAAGATTTATTATTATTTAAAATTTATCATAGCTGCAATTGACTTTATTCTATGTGCTTCCTGCTTTCTCTTTAATACTTTCTTCTTCTCTGCTTCCTTTTTCCTTGTTTTACTATACCATCTTAATGGTAGAATAGTTGAATCCCTCCCATCTATTTAATCTGTCTATCATCTATTTATCTACCAGCTATCAATCTTTACCTCTGCATCAGCAATGTGTTATCTGTTTATCATTAATAAAAAATGTATCGCTTTCCCTGGCTGGTATGGCTGAGTTGGTTGAAGTGTCGTCCCATGCACCAAAGGGTCATGGTCAGTTCCCAGTCAGAGTATAGGCCCAGATTGCAGGTTCCATTCTTTGTCTGGGCATGTGTGTGAGGCAAATGATCAATGCTTCTTGCATCAATGTTTCTCTCTCTCTCTCTCTCTCTCTCTCTCTCTCTCTCTCTCTCTCTCTCCCTGGCCCTCTTCCTTACTTTCTTTTTAAAATCAGTAAAACAAACAAACAACAACAAAAACCCATATCCTTGGGAGATGATTAAAAAAAAAAGTATCTCTCTGGCCATCATCAGTCTGCTGTCTATATATCTACAAATCTGTTTCTATTTTACTTGTTCATGTATTTTGTTCTTTAGATTCCATATATGCTGTAAGTGGAATCATATGGTATTGGTCTTTCTCTGACTGATTTATTTCATTTAGCATAATATCTTCCAAGATTTCATTCTTTTTTATGGCTTAGTCGTATTCCATATATATATATCTATCTATATATATCTATATATATATATAGATAGATATATATACCTCACACCTTTTTTGCCTGCTTGTCTATTGATGGTTTCTTGGGTTGTTTCCATATCTTGGCTATTATAAACAAGACTGCAGTGAACACGGAATGCATATATTCTTTTGAATTAGTCTTTATATTACAACAAAAATATGGATTTTGGAGTTTAAATTTTCAAACATAGTAGAATGATCCTTTTGTCACTATTATTGGTATATGAAGGTATTTGGAGATCCAATTCAGGAAACAACTCATTGAAGAATGAGAATTTTCCATCAAGAAATAAAGAGAACCACAATCAACCCACACAATCATCTTTAGAAGAGGCTGTGGATTATCCCAAAGCTCTCACAACCACAGGCAAGGGCAAAGTTAAATGATTAATGGAATTCTTGATTCAGGAGGGTTAATTATCAGTGTTATGGCTTGGAAGGGTTGGGGAAGAGAAAACTTTTATATGCAGTGATTGTACATTCAAAGAAAGCACACATCAGTATTATCTCAGTCTAAAATGCCCCTGTCATATATACGATGATGTTACATCATAAATATCCATGTACTTGGCTGAACAGTTCTAAGTTGGATTTTTTTTTCCAAATCAGTAACTCATTTATCCCTGTCTATGTGTTTAGATCTACAGGAGATTTTATAATTTGAAATATATTATTTGCCTTTGGGGAACTGACATTTTACAGTGATATACTAAGAATAAAAAATAGCACATCAGAAAGGAAAAAAGGGAGAGATAAAGGAAAGAAGGAAACATGTTGGCAAGAATTAAGAGGCTAAATGACACATATATAGAAGAGATAGACCTAATAGATATATTCCTGAAAACTCTAGTTAAATTAATTTTTTATCATACAATTTCACTACAATTTTATATACACTTGATCTTCTAATTGTATCATAATTGAATATGATAACACTTTTACTTCAATTTTCCATCTGTGTACCCATCCTTCCTCATGATTTGTATCAAGTAGCTAATATTATGAAACATCAATAATCTGTAACATGAATAACTGTTCTTACACTTTTTTCATTTGGAAAATTGCCTTCTGAAATGGATCTCATACCTGTAAAAAGTTAACATGAAATTACCATATACCTCAATGATTTATTTTGAGTTGATTTATTTGAAGAATTATGAAGAAATGGAGTTCCTAGCTGAATTTGAAGGAATGATGGATAAGAAAGAAAGGAAGGTTGACTGTCTAAAATACTTTTATAATTAATTCAATTTTAAATTTTAAATGAATGGGGACATTTTAATATGTCCTATTTTGTAAAGTCATATCTTATAGTTTGAATTGAAAAGGAAATATTTTGATGGTGATTCATTAATTATTTATTGTGTCCTCAGGATGCATGGTGCTTGCACCACATCATAGTTATCTTCTATTTCCAGGAGTTCTTTCCAGCTCTTGTCCCCCTAACTGGATTGCACACGAGAATAGCTGTTACCTATTTGGCACATCACTGAATTCCTGGAATGAAAGTAAAAGACAGTGCTCACAACTGGACTCTTATCTCCTGAAGATAGATAGTTCAAAAGAATTGGTAAGTGTAGATTTCAGCTATAGTTATCTGTAGTCTATATTGATCAGAAAAATAGAGATAGATTCCAGGTAATGATAATCTTCCTTAAGAAAAACTGATATTGGAAGAGAACCAAGATGGTGGCATAGGTAAACACCTATACTTGCTGCCTCTCACAACCACATCAAAATTACAACTAAAAGGCAGAACAACTACCACCCAGAACTGCAGGAAAGCTGGCTGAGTGGAAGTTCCACAACTAGAGAGATGAAGAAAGAGCATTGAGACTGGTAAGATGTGCAGAGACACAGAAAGTATTGGCACCTGGATGTGCTGCTCTTTTAATCGGGAGGGAGATACAGGCTCCCACTTGCTCTGAACTCCAGTTCCAGGTGAGACTCTGGGGGACCCAGACACATATGCAGAGAAACTGGACTATCTGGCATCGGGACAGGAACACGAGTGCAGCTTTCTCGCGTAGGTACTTGCAGCGATCATTGTTCCTGCATGGGGGCGCGGGACGCGGAGACCCAGGGACCTCTCCAGTGCAGGGCTGACTGGCAGCCATTGCTATTTGCTCTGCCCTGTTGATTCCCAGAGACTTCGCCACACCCAATGTACAACCCCACCCAAGCTGTAGGCATCAGCTTTTGCATATGAATGGCCTGTCCTTTCTCTGCTTAAAACCTGTCAAACTGCAGCTGGGTCAGAGAGCCCAGAGCTCCCAAAAGAAGGCCCAAGGCCCAGCAGCAGCAGCTGGCCTTGCTTCACAGCTGGGCCTCATCTAGGCACTTCCGAACCCCATACAAAGAGGAGGAATCTGCAGATGTCTCTGTAGCTCCTGCTGGGTGGCTCCAGACAGTGGCTAACCTTGCACCTCCTTGGAGATCCAAGAGCCAGTGTATCCAGTGGTCAGAGTGAGACCATACCAGATTACAACTCTTCACATCCATAAGAGACACACTCAAGGGGCAGACTCAGTGAGCACCAAAGCCCCACTGAAGTAAGTCCTGCCCCATAAGGGTGTCTCCTGCACAACATATCTTTCAGTGTAGACGCATCTGGTCATCACAGCCAATTGGCCTTAAGGTCAGTTCCTCCCAGTGATACCAACAGCAATCAAGGGTTAACTACAACAAGGCTGTGCAAATAGCCCACAAAGGGGTGCACCAAGAGTGTCCACCTCAGGTGACTGGGGAGGCTGAGCCACTGGGCCCTATAGGACACCTATCACACAAGGTCACTCTATCAACTCAAGGAGACTTAGCAGCTACCCAGTACATAGAAACAAACACAGGGAAGCAGCCAAAATGCGGAGACAAATAAACAAGTCACAAATGAAAGAAATGGCTGAAAGCAAAATACTGAATATAGAGTTCAAAACCATAGTTATAAGGTTACTCAAGAGTCTTCTAGAAACCTCTGAGAAACTTAGTGAGACCCTCAAGGATATGAAAAAGGACCAATCATAAATTAAGTATACACTGACTGAAATAAAGAATAATATACAGAGATTCAACAGCAGACTAGAGGATACCAAGAATCAAGTCAAAGACTGGAAATATGAAGAAGCAAAAAACACCCAACCGGACAATCAAAAAGAAAAGAGAATCCAAAAATATGAAGATAGTGTAAGAATCCTCTGGGACAACTTCAAGTGTACCAACATCTGAATTATGGGGGTGCCAGAAGAAGAGAGAGAGAGAGCAAGATATTGAAAACCTATTTGAAGAAATAATGACAGAGAACTTCCCCTACCACTTACAAGTCCAGGCAACACAGAGAACCCCAAACAAGAGGAATCCAAAGAGGACCACACTAAGACACATCATAATTAAAATGCCAAGGGCAAAAGACAAGGAGAGAATATTAAAAGCAGCAAGAGAAAAACAGTTAGTTACCTACCAGCTGATTTCTCAACAGAAACTATGCCGGCCAGAAGGGAGTGGCAAGAAATATTCAAAGTGATGAATAGCAAGAACCTGCAACCAAGATTACTCTACCCAGCAAAGCTATCATTTAGGATTGAAGGTCAGATAAAGACCTTCTCTCGAGGTT
Source organism: Eptesicus fuscus (assembly GCF_027574615.1). Classification (NCBI taxonomy): domain Eukaryota; kingdom Metazoa; phylum Chordata; class Mammalia; order Chiroptera; family Vespertilionidae; genus Eptesicus; species Eptesicus fuscus. Next base: position 85,249,514 of record NC_072479.1, read on the forward strand.
GATGCCAGTGTACACATGTATCCTTCACCAAGGTGACTCATGGTGCCTATAAGAACATCTCTCTGTCTCTTCTCTGTCTTTCTATCTCTATCATCTCTGTTTATCTCTCTATTCTTGACGTGTATTTGTGTTTATGTTTCCCTACAGGAATTTATAGCAAAGCAAGTGTCTTCCCAACCTGAGAACTCATTTTGGATAGGGCTCTCTCGCCCTCAGGCTGAAGGACCATGGCTCTGGGAGGATGGCTCAAAGTTCTCTCCTAACTTGTAAGTATCTAGAGCAGTGGTTCTCAACCTTCCTAATGCTGCGACCCTTTAATACAGTTCCTCATGTTGTGGTGACCCCCAACCATAAAATTATTTTCGTTGCTACTTCATAACTGTAATTTTGCTACTGTTATGAATCGTTATGTAAATATCTGTGTTTTCCGATGGTCTTAGGTGACCCCTGTGAAAGGGTCATTTGACCCCCAAAGGGGTCGCGACCCACAGGTTGAGAACCGCTGATCTAGAGAGATAAATTCTCATACCTTTTCTTAGAAAAGGAAGAACATATCAAGCAGTTAAGAACCTGATTTGTCTCTTCCACCCAGTTCCTATCCCATCCCAGGCCTTTACCACCCTATTGTCTATGTCCATGAGCAATACATATCTATATATATATAAAAGGCTAAAATGCAAAGTGTCCCCTCAGGAGTTCAACCAGGTGACTGGGAGTTTGATCACTGGCTATGACATGTACTGACCACCAGGGGAAGGGCAGAATGAAGGAAGGCCCCGGCCTGCAGCTGGCAGCCAGCAGCCGGCAACTGGGGAAGGAAGGCCCTAATTGGCCCTGATCACTGGCCAGGCCTAGGGACCCTACCCGTGCATGAATTTCATGCACCAGGCCTCTAGTATGCATATAAATTCTTTGGTTAATCTCTTTCTGCCACCCCCACTTCCCTCTGAGAGATTACAGATATAAATTAAATCTTATGGTATTTGTCTTTCTGTCTGACTTATTTTACTTAGTATAATATGCTCAAGGTCCATCCATGTTGTCACAACTTATAAGATTTCAATTTTTTTATGACCAAGTAATATTCTATTGGATATATGTACCACCTCTTTTTCATCTTATCATCTGTTGATGGGCACTTGGGTTGCTTCAATATCTTGGCTATTGTAAATAACACTGCAATGCACATAGGGGTGCATATTTTTTTTGGAATTAGTGTTTTGGATTTCTTTGAATAAATTCCCAGAAGTAGAATTGCTGGGTTATAAGGTAGTTCTATTTTTTAAAATATATTTTTATAGATTTCAGAGAGAAGGCGTGAGGGATAGGGAGATAGAAACATCAATAATGGGAGAGAATCACTGATTTGCCACTTCCCACATGCCCCACACTGGGGATTGAACCTGCAACACAGGCATGTGAACCATGACCTCCTGGTTCATAGGTCAATGCTCAACCATTGAGCAACACTAGCAGGGCATAAGGTAGTTCTATTTTTAATTTTTGAGGAATCTCCATAGTGGCTGCACCAATTTGCATTCCCACCAACAGTGCACGAGGGGTCTCTTTTCTTCATATCCTCATCAACACTTGTTGTTTATTGATTATTGATGATAGCTATTCTAACAGGTGTGAGGTGATATCTTATAGTGGTTTTGGTTGCATTTCTCTGATGGTTAGTGATTTTGAGCATCTTTTCATATGTCCATTAGCCATCTGTATGTTCTCTATGGAGAAATGTGTATTCAGGTCCTCTGCCCATTTTTTTTTTGTATTTTTTTTTATTAAGTTGTATGAGTTCTTTATAAATTTTGGATATTAACCCCTTACCAGATGTATCATTGGCAAATACCTTCTTAGGATTAGTAAGTTGTCTTTTCATTTTCTTGATATTTTTTTCTGTGTAAAGACTTTTTTAGTTTAATGTAATCCCATTTGTTTATTCTTTCTTTTGTCCCTCTTGCCTGATGATATATCCTATATAATAAAATCCTAATATGCTAAGTATCTGGTTGGCTGGTCGACTGGTCAACCAATCAAAGCGTAATATGCTAATGATATGCTAAGACTGCTCGACCACTCACTATGATGTGCACTGACCATTAGGAGGCAGATGCTCTGATTGATAGATTAGCTTGCTGTTGGGGTCTGGCAGATCAGGACTGAGCAAGATGGGCTGGACCTGCCCTAGAACCCTCCCACAATCCCTCCACGGCTGGCTAACCTCCCATGTCTCTCCTTGGCCCCGATTGTGCACCAGTGGGGTCCCTCGGCCTGGCCTGCACCCTCTCGCAATCCAGGACCCCTTGGGGGATGTCAGAGAGCCGGGGTCAGCCCAATTTCGCAGGCCAGGCCGAGGGACCTCACTGGTGCACAAATTCGTGCACTGGGCCTCTCATATTAGAAATAATGTTCTCTTATTAAAATCAAAAGAGGGGTTCCAAATTAATATTTTGATACATTACTATGCCTTGGTTTTCTGGGTGGCTGTAATTTAATCTAGATATGTCCATATCCAAAAAAAAAAAAAACAACAACAAAAACTTTTGGATGTCAGGTAAGATTTTTGGAGAACACTGGTCAGAATTCTCCCAGAAGCCTTGATCAAAATTGTTTCATGCCCTTAGCCTAGTCCTTTTTACAGAAGAATTCTCTCAATCCTCCAGCACAGTGCCAAGGGGAGATAGATAGGCAAGATGAAGAGTATCAGATTATAATTTTTACCCTGAGGCTCAGTGATGTCCTTGTAGCTTGAGTATTTAGTACTGCTCCTTCAGGAGACTGAAGAGCAAATAGAACAGAGCCATACTTCCACTTACCCATGGTAGTTAATGTAATTGTCTGACATTGTATTCTTTTTTTTTTTTTTTTTACATTGTATGCTAATATAATCCTGCTTTTAGGATGCATTGAAATATATAGTTTTTTTTCTCCCCTTCTTAAAATGGCCTTTGCTATCTCTGATTCCTCATTCAGTTCTAGATCATTTTCAGCAGTAACTATTCTACTTGGTCTACTCACTAATATACCCAATAATAATTTCACTAAACTGTTGCTTTATTTGATAAATATACTTCTAGAAAAGAGTTTGAGAGATAAGCAAAGAACTGCCTATAGAATATTAATTGTTTTGTCTGAAGCTTTATTTAATTTCATGCAAGTAGTACTATTTCTTAAAATCATAAGCAGACCTTTAGAAAAATTAAATAAAACAAATAAAAACAGTAACACATAAGCAGACCCACTACCCATCAATAGGTGAGGGGATAAAAAAGCTGAGGTAGGCCCCTAGCTGGTTTTGCTCAGTGGATAGAGCATCAGCCTGCAGTCTGAATGGTTGTGGGTTTGATCCCTTGGCCCTGGGCCAGGCATGTGCAGGAGATAACCAATTATTATATCTCTCTCACATCAATGCTTCTTGCTCTCTGTCTCCCCCTCTTCCTTCCATTCTCTCTAAAAATCAATGGAAAATATCTTCCAGTGAAGATTAACAACAAAAAGCTGTGGTATATTTACACAATAGAATACTAGTCTGCCATACAAAAGAAGGAAATCTTACTTTTTGTGACAGCATGAATGGACCTGGAGAGTACTGTGCTAAGTGAAATAAACTTGTCAGAAAAAGACAAATACCATATGAGTGCATTCATATGTGGAATCTAATGAACAAAATAAACTAACAAACAAAATAGAAGCAGACTCATAGATAATGAGAACAAACTGACAGCTGTCAGAGGTGAGAGGGGTTGGGGAGCTGGGTGAAAAAGGTTAAGGGATTAAACAAAACTAAACAAACAAATAAAGGGGGTGGGGAGAGGTGGAAGAAGGCAAAAGCGGGGATAAATGGTGGTGGAAAGAAACTTGACTTTGAGTGGTGAGTGCACAATGCAGTATGCAGATGATGTTTTATGGAATTGTACACTTGCAACCTGTATGATTTCATTAACCAATGTGACCCCAATAAATTCAATTAAAAAAAACAACACATTTTTCAGTCACTTTTATACCTTAACTAGGGGCCTGGTGCATGAATTCATGTATGGGTGGGGTCTCTCGGCCTGGCCGGTGATTGAGGTCTACTGGGGGGCTGGCCGGCCGTGGGAAGAGCTGTGGAAGGTTGGCGGGCCGGATAGGGGGAGGGGCCATGGGAGGTTGGCTGTGGGAGTGCACTAACCACCTGGGTGAAGCTCCAGGTATTGAACGTCTGGCCCCTGTTGGTCAGTGCACATCATAGCGACTGGTTGACCAGTTGTTCTGACCTTTCTGGTCGTTCAGTTGTAATGGTTGCTTAGGCTTTTATATATATATAGATAGATAATGAAGGATATGTTACCATTTGAGAACTAACGCAATCTAAATTCAAGTCTCCTTTTCTAATAAATGTAGACACTTACGAATTCTTTTTACTAATATCCTCAACAATTTATTTCAGCATTGTGTGAATAGTAGTCTGTATTCTTTATGTTTGTTCTAATTATCTCATTGCATTTTATTTTAATAGGTTTCAAATCAGAAGCACAGCTACCCAGGAAAACTCATCCCACAATTGTGTATGGATTCACATGTCAATAATTTATGACCAGCTTTGTAGTGTGCTCTCATATGGCATTTGTGAGAAGAAGTAGTTGATATAATGATGTGGGTGTTGTCATGGGGGAGCCGAGTGAAGTATATAAGCCTAGAGGCCCAGTGCATGAAATCATGTGCGCGTAGGGTCTCTAGGCCTAGCCTGTGATCAGGGCCATCTTTCTCCTGCTCGCCAGTCCCCAGTCCTGCCCTGCCGCCTCCACCCACCCCGAGTCTTGGTTGGCCGGGCGATCAATTTGAGCCTGCGGGCTGGGGCAGGGACCAAGAGGTCTGCCTTCTGCCCACTTGCCAGTCTCCAGTCCTGCCCCACTGCCACCCACCCCAGTTCCCCATTAGCAATCCAGCAATCTGAGACTGCGGGCTGGAGGGACGTGGCCAAAGCACTTCATAGCGACTGGTCAATCAGTCGTTCTGGTCATTACACTGTTATGGTTGCTGGACTTTTATTATATAGGGTAGTAAGGAGGGAAGGAAACAAAACACAAATGAGAGATATTTGAGGTCAAAATAAATGCTGGAAATATCTAAAGAGCTCAGCCAACCTTAATCTTAGCTGAGAGACAGGATGGAAAGATTGTGATTTCTGTACATTAACTCAATTGGTAGTCCAGTATTATGTTCTAATGGAGCTAGTATAGCATAACTTGAATCTTTATTCTTCAATTGACCTGGCATTTACCTGGGATTAATCAGAATTCCTTGGTGTTTCAGGAGATCTTAATTTCTGGCTCTAACAAAGTAATTCTTATCCTTAAAAAGTGCCACTGGAGTGTACATGGGGTGTCTCTGCGATTTGTTCCTCCACGTTTAGCAGTGCATCATCAGACACAGGTCAAAGGCACAATATAATTCTGCATAGCTAAATAAAAAAATCAAAATAGCTTCACTATAATCAGAGCTATTTTTTATTTTGTTCATCAATATGATCATAATTGTGACCAAAACTTCCATAAAAAGTGGGAATTCTATCTTTTTTTTCCCTTTTCAATTAAATAGCCCAGAAAATATGTCTGTCACATCTCCGATTAATAAGATCGCCTGTAATGTGTAATTGTAGGGAAACTGCTCCTAAAAGAAAGCTTTCTCCTTTTTTGGTTGTTTAGTCACATTTTTAAAAATTTAATACTTTTATTTTTCAATTAGAGTTGACAATCAATATTATTTTATATTAGTTTCAGGTGTACACCATGGTGGTTAAATATTTATATATTTTACCAAATGATCCCACTGGTAATCCTATACCCACCTGGAACCATACATAGTTATTATAATATTATTGACTCTATTTCCTATGCTGTACTCTACATGTCCAGGATTATTTTGTAATTATCAAATTGTACTTACTAATCCTTCACCTTTTTCACCCAGCCCTCCACCCCTCTTTTCATCTGTCAACTATCAGACTGTTCTCTGTATGTATGAGCCTGTTTCTGTTTTGTTTGTTTATTTTGTGCTTTTGATTAAACATAAACATAAAATAATTTGGTATTTGTATTTCTCTGTCTGACTTATTTCACTTAACATAATACCCTCAAGGTCCATCCCTATTGTCTCAAATGGTAAGATTTCATTTTTTATAGCCAAGTAATATTCAATTGCATATGTACCACCTCTTTTTAATCCAATCATCTATTGATGGACACTTAGGTTGCTTCCATATCTTGGTTATTATAAATAATGCTGCAATGCACATAGAGGTGCATATACCTTTTGGAATTAGTGTTTTGGATTTCTTTGACTAAATTCCCAGAAGTAGAATTTTTGGGTCATAATGTAGTTTATTATTTTTTAAATATATTTTTATAGATTTCAGAGAGGAAAGGAAAGGGAGAGAAAGATAGAAACATCAATGATGAAAGAGAATCATTTATCAGCTGCCTCCTGCATTCCCCTGACTGGGAATTGAGCCCCGCAAACCAGGCATGTGCCCTTGACCGGAATCAAACCCAGGACGCTTCAGTCCACAGGCCAACACTGTATCCACTGAGCCAAACCAGCTAGGGCAAGGTAGTTCTATTTTTAATTTTTGAGGAATCTCCATACTGTTTTCCACAGTGGCTGCACCAATTTGCATTCCCACCAACAGTCCCTTCCCTCCACATCCTCACCAACACTTGTTGTTTGTTGATTATTGATTATAGCCATTCTGACAGGTGGTATCTCATGGTGGTTTTAATTTGTATTTCTCTGGTTAGTGATTTTGAGCATCTGTTCATATGTCTATTAGCCATCTGTATGTCCTCTTTAGAGAAATGTGTATACAGGTCGTCTGCCCATTTATTTGTATTGTTTGCTTTTTTATTAAGTTGTATGAGTTCTTTAAAATTTTTGATATTAACCCCTTATCATTGGCAAATATCTTCTCAGGATTAGTAAGTTGTCTTTTCATTTTCTTGATGTTTGTTTTTGCTGTGCAAAAACTTTTTTAGCTTGATATAGTCCCATTTGCTTATTCTTTTTTGTTTGTTTCCCTTACCTGTGGAGATATATCAGAAAATACATTATTAAGAGCAATGTTATACAGTTTACTGCCTATATTTTTTTCTAGGAGTCTTATGGTTTGGGGATTTACATTTAAGTCTTTAATCCATTTTGAATTTTGTCTTTTATATGTTGTAAGAACGTGGCCTAATTTCATTTTATATTTTGCATGTATGTGTCCAATTTTCTCAACACTATTGAATAAACTGTCTTTAGTCCATTGTATATTTTGATCTGTTGTCATAGATTAATTGACCATATAGGCATGAGTTTATTTCCGGGCTCTCTAGTCTGTTCCATCAATCTCAGTCTGTTTTTATGCCCATATCATGCTGCTTTGATTACTATAGCCTTGTAGTGTAGTTTGCTATGAGGTAGCATGATATCTACAACTTTCGTTGTTCTTTCTCAAGATTGCTTTGGCTATTCAGGATTTTTTGTGGTTTCATATAAATTTTAGAATTATCTCTTCTAGATCCATGAAAAATGTCATTGGTATATTTTTTAAGGAATATAAAACTATTAACCACTGTTTACCAGTATTTACAATAAAGTAAACAATATACAGTTGGGTAACATTCTGTTTACTACAAAGCTATTGTTTTTCCTGGCTTTTGTTGAACCAGTGCCCCAAATACTGAGACTGAACCTACATAAAAGAAAATTTTATCACTGCCAATAACCTCCTCACCCAAATGAGAAAACTAGGCAAACTCTGATGTGTTTTAATTAGTTAAGCAACACTTATTTGCTTAAATTTTAGTGCTGGCAAAAGAGGCAAATATGAAGGAATAGTTTTATATTTCTTAAAAAATATACCAATGACATTTTTCATGGATCTAGAAGAGATAATTCTAAAATTTATGAGTTGGAGTAAAGAGAAAATATGCAGATCAAGAGTTTAGATTACAAAAAGTTTGTTCACCCATTTATTACAGCAGGTCCTAAATTGCCACGGTCTCTAACAATCTGATTAGGTATCCATGAATAAAGTCTTACACATTCCTTGACCCTAATTTTTTAGTCAATATAGCACAGGGATTTCAACCTCTTGTAAAGGAACATTTTACGAGGTGAAACCTTTAAATAAGTGTTGCTTAACTAATTAAAACACATCAGGGTTTGCCTAGTTTTCTCATTTGGGTGAGGAGGTTATTGGCAGTGATAAAATTTTCTTTTCAGGGTGTTTTGCAAATAAACTTGCATTTATGATTGTAAATATGGATTCTGATATGTCTACTTTAAATTGTCCAATTTAAACTGCTTACATTATATTTAAATTGCCCAATTAATTACAAATGATCTAATTTCAAACATTAAAAGCTTCAGGAAAAATTTCAATTTAACTTCAAATGATTTTTTTCTTAGGTTGCTGAAAATGATGGCAGCTCAGAAACATGAGCTTATCTATGGTTGTGAAATGGTTTTGTTTTGGTAAAAGGAAAGAAAAAGAAAGAAAGAAAGAAAGAAAGAAAGAAAGAAAGAAAGAAAGAAAGAAAGAAAGAAAGAAAGAAAGAAAAAAAGAGAGAAAGAAAATCATTTACATATGTATACACACCTTCCCTCCTAACCCCCCCTCCCCCTAAACAAAAAACCCACAATGATCCTTAGGCACATACAAATTCTGACTGAGTAATGACTATGGAGATTTCTCCCAACATTTAGAAAAGCTTCTCTAATGCAGAGGAAAAAATACAACAACATGGTATCAAATGTTCTTTTCTGATAAAGGAAGCAACTACAGAAAGCTTTTGTTCAAAGTAACCATTGCTATAGATGCAACCCCCCAACAACTCCCCAGCACTACTTCAAAACAAACATATCAAACTTGATTTTCATTATAATGTAGTTCTTTCTTCACACTAATAAAATAAAAATAAAAAAAACAAGACCCAGATTTTATATATATGTATAAATATATATAAAAAGCAATGCAAACATTTATTGGGCTTTGTCTTCTGGACAAGAATGCCAAGTTAGTGTTTCTTCATAGAAAGCAATTACAATTTGAGGACACTTCGTATTTGCCTCTTTTGCCAGCACTAAATCAGCCTCATCTGAATCTTTCCATTTCATGAGAAACATTAACTCTCCACTGCTGTCTGTGGCACCAATTATTTATTCAGGATCAAGACCTCTGGTAAAGCCTCTTGGTTTATCAGCAGCATGTCTTTTCTTCTTTGATTTGCTATCATCAGATTCACTGTCCGATAAAGACTTTCTTTTTGTACCATCTTTTTCTTTACCTGCTTTTTGAGAATTAAGAAATGCTTCAATTAACTCTGGACAATCTAAATTTTCTTCAGGTTCCCAAGTATTGTCGACAGGAGACAAACCAAGCAACACTTAGAGAAATGGAGTTACACAGCTTTATTATGCCAGCGGCCTCAGAGGAGGTTACCTCTCAAATTCTGAGCAAACCAATATGGTGGAAGCCCCTCTTTTATTTATTTATTTTTTATTTATTTTAAAATATATTTTATTGATTTTTTACAGAGAGGAAGGGAGAGGGAGAGGAATAGAGAGTTAGAAACATCGATGAGAGAGAAACATCAATTCAGCTGCCTCCTGCACACTCCCGACTGGGGATGTGCCGGAAACCAAGGTACATTCCCTAGACTGGAATCAAACCTTGGACCTTTCAGTCCACAGGTCGATGTTCTATCCACTGGGCCAAACGAGTTAGGGCTGGAAGCTCCTCTTTTATCCCCTTTTGGTTTCTTTTGTCCTCCAAATATGTATTATATTTCTGGACCTTTCATGGGCTTTGCAAAAAGCCCCAGGTGTTGGGGTCTTGAGACCATACCTAAGGGCTTGGCCTGGCGCCAGGCTGATAACCCCTCTCCGGGGGCTGTGTCATGGTTTATGGCCTCTGTAAAAATGTGAGCATTTAGGTAACAGGTCTTGCAAGACCAGTTTGTGGAGAAAGGCGCAATTACTTAATTATAGGTTATCAAGAATGTACACTGGGCTTGCTGGCACAGATTCAGATTGCTAGCCCCCCCCCCCACCCCCACCCCCAAATATCAGGGTTACATTGGAATTAGCCTTTTAGCTTTCTCATCAGCATCTGTGAATCCTTTCTACTTCAGGAAATACTCCACCTTCCCATTCACTACACATCGGTCCAATACTTTTTCCACTATAAATTCTTCAGGCTCTGCTTCTTCAACTTTTTTACTTTTTCCATTCTGTTCTTTCCCATTTTTTGCAATGTAGTTTTATTGGAGGCCATTTTTTTTTATTGCAGACTGGAAGAGCTATTATTCACTGTCTCCATACAGCTCCGTGTCCAGTCCCACTTCTCAGGCTTCTCCAGTGTCTCAGGCCCTGCACACCTTCAGCTCAAGCCACTTACGAGGGGGAGGGAGCCGGGAAAATGCACGTGGGGCTGCGCCTGGAGAGGGATTCGTGCTGCCCACACTAGGTAACAGCAAGGGGCCATGCCATTGGTATTTTTATAGAGATTGCATTGAATCTATAGATTGCTTTGGATAGTATAAACATTTTAATGATAATTTTTTTTCTATCCATGAACATGGTATATGCTTCCATTTATTTGTATCTTCTTATAATTATTTTTCTGAGTACAGGTCTTTAACCTCCTTGGTTAAATTCATTGCCAGGTAGTTTATTATTTTCTGATGCAATTGTAAATGGAATTATTTTCTTAATTTTTCTTTCTGATAGTTTGTTATTGGTATATAAAAATGCAATCAATTTCTGAATATTAATTTTGTATCCTGCTACTTTACTGAATACATGTATTAATTCCAATATTTTTTTTTTTGTGTGTGTGAAATCTTTAAGATTCTCCCTATATAGTATCATGTCATCTATAAAAAAATGACAGTTTTACTTCTTTCTTTCCAATTTGGATGCCTTTTTTTTTCTTTGTTTGATTGCTGTGACTAGGACTTTGAGTACTATGTTGAATAAAAGTTGTGAAAGTAAACAACTTGTGTTTTTCTTGATTTTTTTTCTTTCTTTTATTTTTTTCATCACCATTTATCCCCACTGTACCTTCTCCTACCTCCACCCACCTCTCTCCACCCTTCAATCATCACACAGTTGTCCATGTCCATGAGTTCTTTCTTTTCTTTTATTTATTTTTGGCTCAATCCCTTGTCCCTGATCTTGAGAAAATCACTTTTAGCTTTTCCCTGTTGAGTGTGATTTACTGCAGCTTTGTCATATATAGCCCTCATTATGATGAGGTATGTTCCCTATATTCCTATTTTGTTGAGAATATTTATCATAAATGATTGCTGATGTTGTCAAATGCATTATTTAGATCTGTGGATGTGATTGTATGACATCTGTTCTTTATTTTTTTTAATGTAATATGTTATATTAATTGATTTGCGGATATTGAACCAACTTTGTATCTCAGGAATAAATCCTACTTGGAAATGGTAGATGATCTTTTTAATGTTGTAATAGGAAAGTTTTCAGTTATTATTTCTTCAAATAGTTTCTCAGTCCCTTGTTCTCTCTCTTCTCTTCTGGTATTACCCATGATGTAAATGTTGTTATGCTTGATGTTGTCTCAGAGGTTCCTTAAAGTATTCTCATTTTAAAAATTCTTTTTTCTTTTTGCTGCTCTGATTGAATATTTTCTGGTAACTTGTCTTCCAAATCACTGAATTGATCTTCTACTTCATCTAATCTGCTATTGATTTTTTCCAGTGTATTTTTTTTAAAAATTATTAATTTCAGAGAGGAAGGGAGAGGGGGAGAGAGAAATACAAACATCAGGTATGAGAGAGAATCATTGATCAGCTGCTTCCTGCATGCCCCACACTGGGGATTGAGCCTACAATCTGGGCATGTGTCCTGACTGGGAAATGAACCATGACCTCTTGGTTCATAGGTTGACCCTCAACCACTGAGCCATGCCAGCTGGGAACTTCAATGTATTTTTACTTCAGTTTTTGTAGTCTCCATTTCTGACTGGTTCTTTCTATGGTCTTTTTTTTTTTTTTTTATGCTTACTATTTCTTTGTTGAAGTTCTCACTAAGTTCCTTGAGCATTCTTGTAACCATTGTTTTGAATTCTGTATCTGATAGATTGCTTCCCTCCATATTATTTGTTATTTTCCTGTATATTTCTTTTGTTGTTTCATTGTCTCCTCAGTTTAGCTTCCTCTCTCTCTATTTTTTCTATATTAGTTATATCTGCTAAGGTGGGAACCTTGGCAGGGTGGTTTTATGTAGTAGATGTCCTGTTGTGCACAGTGGTGAGACTCCCTGATCAAAGAGCTGGGTGTTTCAGGAAAGTCCCTTGTGTGGGTTGTGTGTGCCCTTCTGTTGGAGTTAAGCCTTGATTGCTATTGGCATGTCAGTGGGTGGGATTGATCTTCAGGATGACTCACTTTGAATGTTGGCATATGAGCTGCTCTGTAGGTGTTTACCCACAGAGCAGGATTTGCCCCTGAAGGGTCTGGTGCTTGTTTAGACCACCCTTTGCTTGTGCCATTTGTGATGCTAATCAGGTGGTGCTCTGCTGTGGTCTGAAGTTGGCCACTGGGGGTGTTGGTTCTGAGGCCTCTTGGGAGAGTCTCCGGTGCAGGCCAATGCCAGATGCTGCCTATGACTGGCCTGGGTATACTTGCTAGGAGCCACTAAGTGATATGTCTTGGTAGCTGCCTCTGTTGGACCTGGATGTGTATGGGAAAATGCATACTGTGAGGCCAGCTTCCACCAGTACTGGGCCTAGGGCAGGTCAGCATAGGTCACAAGGCACCTTGAGATAAGCTGCTGCCTGCCTGTTGCCTGGAAGGCTTGTCCTTGAAAAGGCCTGGAGTGGTATGCAAGTTGGATGAAGCAGGGTCTCTGGGAGTCATGAGAGTAGGATGAATCATGATTACCAGGTTCATCTAGATTCAGATTTGGTGCTAGTGCTGAGCCTGAGGCCACTCATCAAACGTCACAGTGTATGTACACTGAGGCCAGTCACCCACTGCCTGGGGCCTACAGACCTTTGTGGTGGGTTGGAGACCCAGGAAGTCATCAGGTTGGAGCAAGTAGAGTTCCAACTTGCTCAGATTCAGATTCATGTTGGGGGAGGGCCCCACACAATGACAATGGTGGCCCTCACCCTAAAGCCACACAACTCAGTTTTCTCCCTGTATGTCTCTGGTACCCTCTGAGCTGGACTGGAACTCCTGGAGAGTTTTGTGTGTGTGTGTGTGTGTATGTAAATATATATAAAAATATATATATATATATTATTATATTTTATTTCAGAGAGGAAGGAAGAGGGAGAGAGAACTAGAAACACCAATGATGAGAGAGAATCATTGATCGGCTGCCTCCTGCATGCCCCACACTGGGGATCGAACACAACCTGGACATGTGCACTGACTGGGAATTGAACTGTGACCTCCTGGTTCATAGGTCGACGCTCAACCACTGAGCAACGCTGCCTGGGCAATTGCAGTAATTTTAAAGGTAGTTTCCCAGCATCCACCTTTCTCTGTTTATTTTCAAACATAGCAGAGTGATTCCATTAAATTGAAAGCAAAACATGTCAGCCTTTTACGAAAACTCTCTATGATATCTCATATATCTCAGAGTGAAAAAAAATCAAAATAAAAAGTAAAAACCTTTAAATTGTCTATAAGACAATTACTGTGGCCTACTTTATTCTTTTGAGTCAATCTATTCTTCTCTAAACTCATTCCATTTAGGACACTGATTTTTCTATTGTTTCTCAACTAGAGCTGGCATGCTTTCCCCTCATACCTTTTCAGCTCCCTGTTCTCTTTATCTGACTGATTCTTACTCTAGAAATGTCCAGGCTTACCCTTACATCTCTTTTAAGTCTGAAAAAATATCACTTTCTTAATGTGGCTGACTCGCCTTCATTTAAAATTAGCAACCCTCCTTCCTGTATATTCCTGATCTCCCTTATCTCATAACTCTTATCAGAATCTAGTAAACTCTTCAATTTACTTATTATTTTCTAGTATATCAGCTGCTTTCCTCCATAGGATGTAGGCTTTAAAAGGAAAGAGTTTTATTTTATACTGATATGTCTCAGATAATAGTACCTGAATTCAAAGAATGTTTTTGTCATTGTTGAAAAAAATAATTTAAAGACAAGTAGTAAAATGCTAATGTAGATAGTTTGGCAAAAATTGCCAAAGATCTATGTGAATAACTGAGGTTTGGAAAAAAGTTTTCATTGACGTTTCATTAGAATCATAATTATCAGCATCTCCTTAATGTATATTTTTCAGGCCCCTGTTTTGATTTCTAATATTTCATCTTTTTGCTTCATTCTCATATGTGCTTCACTTACCATTTCCTTCAAAAAAATTTTTTTATTTCCTTCTCTTCTATACCTTTCTAATACATCAACACAATGAAAATTACCAAATGATTTTTGATTTCCTACTTTTTACAAGGCATTATGCAAGAGAAAGGTCTCTTTTCATTTGCTTTATTTAGAATAACCCAGTAAACAATACATAGGTTGAGATGCATGATGAATCCACAATATATAATTTCTGACCCATCCCTCATAGAGGTTGGTGGCCCTAATCCAAGCATCTTCCACACTCTATATTTAGTGTGCTTGATTTAGCCAAGCTATCACCCCTAAATATAGAAATATATTAGTAGAATAATATAATTCTACTAGTGGCCTGGAGCACGAAATTTGTGCACGGGGTGGGGGGGAGGAGGGGTGGGTGTCCCTCAGCCCGGCCTGCACCCTCTCTAATCTGGGACCCCTTAGGGAATGTCCAACTGCCAGTTTAGGGATCGGGCCTAAACCGGCAGTTGGACATCCCTCTCGCAATCCTGGACCACTGGCTCCTAACTGCTCACCTGCCTGCCTGCCTGATTGCCCCAACCACACTGCCTGCTATCCTGATTACCCCCAACTTCACCCCTTCAGTCTGATCACCCTTAACTGCCCCCTCTTCTGGACTGCTCAACCCCAACTGCCCCCCTCTGCTGGCTTGCTCATCCCTAACAGCCTCTGCCTCAGCCCCACCACCATGGCTTTGTCTGGAAGGATGTCCAGAAGGTCTCCCGGAAGGTCTCCCAGTCTAATTAGCCTATTACCCTTTTATTAGTATAGATTATACTGATTTGGGAAGAATTTTTGGACATTATCTAAAATAAACTTCTCATTTCCTTCTCAGCTTAGGAAATGTAGGCACCAATTGTTTCTAGCTTCCTAAAGTCACAGGTAGTTAGTAATAATTCTAAAAGTCTTTACTTCTAGGAAATTGTGTTCATTATCATGATGTACCATGTGATATAAAATGTTAAATTGAGTCTTCATACTGAAAGAAGAAAGATTATTGAATTGAACTGACAACCAGAAAGTGCTTCTCTTTCCCTTCCTTCCTTCCTTCCTTCCTTCCTTCCTTCCTTCCTTCCTTCCTTCCTTCCTTCCTTCCTTCCTTTCTTCTTTCTTTTTCTTTTTTTCTTTCTTTCTTTCTTTCTTTCTTTCTTTCTTTCTTTCTTTCTTTCTTTCTTTCTTTCTTTCTTTCTTTCTTTTTCTTTCCTTTTTTTATTTTATTAATCCTCACCAGAGGATATGTTTAGAAAGAGGAAGAGAGAGAGAGAGAGAGAGAGAGAGAGAGAGAGAGAGAGAGAGAATGAAACCTTAATCTGATGCTTCTCTTATGTGCTCTGACTGGGGATTGAACCCACAACCTTTTAGTGTATGGGACAACACTCCAACCAACTATGCCACCCAGCCAGGGGCAGAAAGTGCTTTTAAGGCTAGTTCTGTCACTAAGAAGCTCTGTGACTTTAGAGTAATTTCTCACCTAGCTAGGCTTCAATCTCCCTTTTATAAAATAAAAGAATAGAATCAATTAGATATCCTCAAAAGGACTCTTTTGTGCTGACATTCCTTGTATATGATGCTTTACACTATAGCCTTGGAGAAAGGAAGAGGCTGGTCCTGTAGTCACTTCTGTTTTCTCAAGGGCACAGAGAGGTTAAATTCACTATAAGTGCCTCAGGGAGTGTATGATGGGTAAGAAAGTAGGTAATATATCCCTCTGACTTATTATTGTTTGCAGAGTCTGAAAATTGTAATTGACTCTCTGCAATTGTAAGGTCTTGCCTTCTTTACACAGTTAAACAGGAAGTACAAACAGATGAACCAAAGAGATCTGAGAAGCACCACCGCTTCGGTAATTGTTAGACAGAGACCGCCCAAACAGAAAACACATGCTATTTCCCCTCTGCCTGACCAATTTGGCATTCAGAGTACAAGTTTACAGGCGAGGGGTTGGGCCTCTCCAGGCAGGAACTGGAGTCAGACGCTTCCCTGCTACTTGCTGGGAGAGAAGAACATTAGGAATGCCTTTCAGTGCCTGCGTTCCTGAACTGTCCCATAGAAGCCAGGCAGCTCAGAGAAATCCAGCCACAGCTCACCCTCAACCTTGCAGGAATCCTGATGCAGGCCAAATACTTCAGCACGAACAACATGCTGGATGATGAATGGCGCACCACCTTGAGCCTGCATTCTCAAACCTCTACTCCATCCCAGCGCCCAAAGCATGGGCACACAGGTACTCTGTCCTCTGGAGTCCAAGTGGGCCAGATCCTTGAGAAATGCATGAGATAAGCTATCTCTCCGAGGAATGTACAAAATAGGGGAAAGACAGGTGAATGTTTTCATGATTTGCAATCATGTGAACTGTTCACTTTCCACCACTTGTGTTCCACTTCCTTTAAGACTATCTGGAAAAAAAATAATTAAACTCCGTATATACGCAGACGTTTGTTTTTCTAAGATTCTCTTGCTGGCAGAGGGCTTTGCAGTTGAGGGTGTGTTGTTTTGACCAGTTAGGTATGTCATACAAAGTTGAGATTGTGAGTACGAGTAAAGCATTGTCCCTTCTCCTTCCTGCCATCCCATGAGGGCCAAATCCAATGCTGTTTTATTTACCATCTGTGATCTGCTCTGGAAAGTTAGATTTTTAAAGGCTACCTTTTGGCTAGTTTTGAACTCATGGCTTTGGAGGGAGTTTTCCAAGCAGATACATCAAACCTGGTATTTTGCTATAATAGTTCCTCATCGTGAAGTGTGAGGCCTTTGGAGAGTCATATCAACATCAACTGTTTGGCTTTATCCTCTGTGGAATGAGGGGGGATTAAAGCAAATGCCTCTTAAGGCCCCTTCAGCTCTGACATTCTGTGTTTCAGGGATTTAAATGGTGCCCTCAGGTGCAATTACATCCTATTTCTTCCTTCCCCTTTGTTCTATTGAGTTCCAGAATATTATCAAGATGATTGAATTGAATTATGAAAATATTTAATTTCAGTTATGTTTAACTTCCATCTTATGCTTTTATCTCCAATAATTTACCCTGTGACATGTTAATAAATTATTTATTATAATATATATTTTTAATGTTAATATATATTTTTTAGTCCAAAGAAGAGACAATTCATATATGTAGAGAAGGATCTTTTTTGTCATTGTTGTTAATCCTCACCTGAGTTATTTTTCCATTTATTTTTAGAGAGAGTGGAAGGAAGAGAGACAGAGAGAGAAACATCAATGTGAGAGGGACACATCCATTGGTTGCCTCCCACATTCAGGATGGCTAGGACTAGAGAAGGATCTTATTTCCCAGGCAACTCAGCCAATCTAAGGCAGATATATGTCTTGAGGTCTTGTGAAAAGGCCTCATACTGTCATGTAGACAGGACTAGATTCTAATGCCTGGAAAGTCACTTACTAACTGTGTGATATTGGACATGTTACTTAAGTATTCTAGGCCTCAGTTTCTTCATTTATAAAATGCTAGTGATGATAAATATGTATACCTTGGTTATTATGTGCCTGGTATTGTTTTAAGTGCTTTGTACATATTACTGGTATTTCATATGAACTTATAACCAAGTTACATAGAAGTAGCAAAGCCTCTCTTATAAGGTGGCTATTATACTAAGGTTGATGAGCTATGCAAAGTCCTTGGTACACTGCAGGCATACCAAAAATGTGAGGTTTTTTTTTTTTTTTCCCACTATTCCATTCCTGGAGAATTCCTAAAGTGTTTTGTGTAACATTTTTGTGTCAGTCTGTATCAGAAAGATCCTCACTCAAAGTCTGGATCTGAACATGTCCTTCCTCTCTTGACCACATCCAGGTTTTCTTCCCTTTGGTGAATCTGGATACACACCTTTCCCCTGTTCTCTTCCATTTCTCTTTATCTAGGTTTTATTCCTTTCCCCTTTAACATTTTCCATTCACTTTCTATTTATTGAATGATCTGCCTCCTGAGACTCACTGATGTGGCTTCCCATAACCTGTGAGGGGGGACTGGGGGATTTCCAGCCTCCTTGATGAAAAACAAAGTGCAACTTTGGGATGTGAGTTTCTGCAGCCACTAGATATGTGCAATAGGATATGATATGTTTTCCTTTAACAAATCTTGCGAAGAGATGGCCTTTAGGGCTGTGGTTTTTAAGTGGCTTGTGTATAACTTAATTTTTCACCTTTGACAAGAGCCAGGAACTCTCACAGGATTAGTGATCAGCATAATCAGGAACAGGGTGTACAAGTAAGTTCTGTTGAGCTTGGAGGGTGGAGAGGGAAGTGTAAGGGATAAAACACTACTGAAACATCTGGCAACTTTTTTGTGAGAAGTGGAAATTAAAACACTAGGAGTAGAGGCTAAAAGCAGTGTCTTCCAGGAAAACATCTGAAAATAGTTATTTTACCCTACGTGTATGATGTCTTGTTTTCACCTTGCGATAATGCAGATATTTAAAGCAATTTCCCGATAGGATAGAAGTCTAATTATTTCTTAGGAAAATAGGTCTGAAATACTTTTGCTCTTAAAAAAACAGAGTAAAAAATCACTCTGAGATTTTTATTTTTTGGCAATGCAGATGATTCAGATTCCACATAATTTATGGCAGAATTATAACTGGAATATTTTAGAATTAACAAAAATAAACAACATACAATCATTTATTTTCTAAATTTTCATCTTTTCAATATAAAGTTATGTATGTTTTTTTCCCCCTAAACAAGTGATGGGTAACCTTTTGAGCTTGGTGTGTCAAACTTCGCCAAAAAGCTGAGCATAACTCGGGTAGTGTGTCACTTTGAGGAAAAAACTAACCCCAAGACTCTAGTCGCAAATGTTTCATCCTCAGGAGCAGCAAATGTTTCATCCTCGGCATGCGGCCGCGTGTCATCAGAAATGGCTACGTGTGTCAGTGCTGACACGCGTGTCATAGGTTCGCCATCACTGCCCTAAACAATTAGAAAGATAGAAAGCAAAGATATAAGGTAATACCCTCATGCCTTCTTCCCACAAATTACATTGGGGGTTATGCTACCCTAGGCCTGTTGCAAAGTACAGGATATAATGCCAAATATGATATGATCTCTGTTTATGAGGAAACTTAAAGTCTAATACAGTTCTCAACTCAGCAATAAGTGTGGTAAGTGCCATGATGAGAGCATGCACACGGTACAATGGAGACCTTGGTTACTTCTATCTGGTAAGGGTCAAAGGGATCAGGAAAGTTTTGAGAGCGGGAGTGACCATTGAGTTGAGTTGACTTTAAGATGTTCCTCATGATATGGAAGCAGAAATGGGAAGGTTTAAGAGGCTGGCGGCCTTACAGGCAGACAGACACATGAGAGAAAAGCCAAGGAGGTCTTCAATAACTTTGTTTTTCAGAGAACTATAAGCAATATATTATGGCTCAGATGTAAAGTTGGAGGGGGGAAGCTTGATCAGAGGTTAAGTCTGGAAAGGTAAGGAGGACCTATTGTGTCATACGGAGGTATTTTGATTCTATTCAGTAGGTAAAATGAGTTAACTAAAGGATCTAAACAGGTAGTAACATCATCAATTGTGTGTTTTTAGAAGACCATCTAAGCTACACTGAGGAGGATAGATGAAAGGAGTATGAAACTGGATGAGCTGACACAGAGTGTGCACTGTATGAGCATGGGATTTGAGAACCTGAACTGAGGTAGTATGGAAATGAGGAGGCAGAATCAGATATGAAAGATGTTAAGGAGGTAGAATTTAAATAATTGGTGACAGGCTACAAATGGGAAGACAAAGGGAGAGCATAGGTTGACTAGGTTCCATCTGATAGTATGTTGATGATGCTGCCATTAACTGAGATGGCAACTATAGAAAGAATAGGAAAGATAATGAATTCAGTTTGAGTTTGAGATGCCTATGTTAGAAGGGACATGCAGTTGGTGTTGCCCAAAGACACTTGTACTAGTATCTATACTAATAAAAGGATAATATGCTAATTAGACCAGGAGACCTTCCAGACTTCCTTCCGGACAAAGCCATGGTGGCAGAGCCGAGGAAGAGGTGGTTACGGGCGATCAGGCCAGGAGGGGAGTAGGGAGGGCAGTTGGTGATGATCAGGTCGATGGGGGGGGAGGGGGGAGTTGGGGGCAAGCAGGCCAGTGGGGGGGCCAGTTGGGGGTGAGCAGGCCAGCAGTGGGGAGGGGGAGAAGTTGTAGGCAATCAGGTCTGCAGGAGGGGCAGTTGGGGGCAAGCAGGCTGGCAGGGAGGTCTGTTGGGGGCGAGCAGGCTGGCAGGCAGAGTGGTTAGGGGAGATCAGGCAGGTAGGCAGGTGAGCTGTTAGGAGCCAGTGGTCCCGGATTGTGAGAGGGATGTCCAACTGCCAGTTTAGGCCTGATCTCTGAGGGGATCTCGAGGGGTCTCAGATTGGAGAAGGTGCAGGCCTTCTCTCTCTCCCCCCCACCCCATGCATGAATTTCGTGCACTGGGCCACTAGTATATAGTATATAGATTGGAAGTAAGGATTCTGAGCTACATATTTATGTGAAAATTGTCAACATTTAGGTAGGAATTACTAGCAAACTTTCTGAAAATGAATGATGCCACTGAGGAAGAAAATGTTAAATGAAAAGACAAAAAGAAAGTGAGAAGAAGAATGCTAACGAGAGAATTTAGGGATTACAATATTGAGGTGAAGGATGAGCAAGAGATTTCAATAAGAGCTACTAGGAATGAATGGTGGACAGTGATAGAAGCGGACCAGGAGAGAGAGCGTCATCTAGGAAGCAAAGAGGCAGTACCTTCAAAAGAAATGGAAAAGTCAACAGTAGTGAATAGTGAATTTAAAAAATAATAGTAAATGCTGCCGAGAGTTCAAATAAGAGGAATGCTAAAAACAATATATTGTTTTAACAATAAGAAGGAAACTGGATTATTGCTATTTTTTAATAGCACGGGTATGAAAGCAACTAATAGTTAAGTAGGAAAATAAATATTTGTCATTTTCTTATTTTTAAATTTTTTTCTCTTCTTTTATGAGGAAGCTAGGTGTAAAGAGAAAAAATAAAGTGTTAGAGCTGAGTATTATGGGGTTGCATGAATACTTGTAAAAAATTATTCTTAGGGTGTAGGAGATTCTAACTCAATTGTAGCTTGAAAGAAATACAGTTGGAACACTTCACAGTAATAATATACTGCGAAGAGAGCAAATGAAATAACTGATAACCCAAAATTTCTGTTGAAGATTAAATATAATCCAACAAAAGACTCTGAAAACCTATTTGGATTTAAGGAAAAAATTATTGATAAATTCAAGTTTTACTTTTCCTTACTTATATTAATGACAATATTCTCCAATTTTTCTTAGATTTTTAGCTTTATTTTCTCATCTCCAACATAACCCCTCCCTTGAAAAGTCATGGCATAAATCACATCTAATCAATTCAATAAATCTTTAATGCATACCTATTCAATATGAAGCCTTATTCGGGGGGTCCCTGGGCCTGGCCTGTGAGACCAGGCTGAAACCAACAATCCGACATCCCCCTAGGGGTCCCAGAGGGCGAGAGGGCACTCTGCAAAGTTGCTGTCACTTGGCAGCTCTTGTCTAGTCGGTATGAGTCATAGCTACCGAGCGGTCAGGTGGTCGGGCAGTTGGCCAGTCGCTTAGGCTTTTATATATATATAGATGTTATGTAGTGCTATGGAATATATGTAGGAGGCCACAAAAGCAAATAGGCATGAATAACTTACTGTGTTTATTCATGAGCATATTTTTGAAGGAGGTAACATTTGATCTGGTCTGTAAGGTTGAATACAAGTTTTGCAGGTAGAGCAAGATGAGGCACTGGGTGGCTTTTCCATTGTGAATACCACATGTGCGAAGATAACAACAGAGAGGTAAGGAACTAGCTTGGTGCAGTGTGTTAATGGTTAAAATTAAGAATGACAAGAGTTCAGAGGGAAAAGTTGAAGTGTTAGTTTTGGATTGGAATTTAGATCAGGAAAAGATAATTTTGGAAATTATCAACAGTGTGAAACATGATGACAAGATAGACGATGGGGAATGTTAGTCCTTGAAGGGAGGGGTGTATGAGGGAGATCTGGGCAGATAAAGCAAAATGTAGGATGAGATCCTACTATGCAGGGGTTTATAGAGCATGCTAAGAAACTTTGTTTCTTAAGGAAGATACTACATTTATACTTTATAAAGTTCACTTTGGTGATAGAGTGAAAAATGTCTTATTTAAAGTGCCTCTTATTGAGATATTTCACAATATAGAAGTGGCAATTTACAAGTGATAAAACTCTAGAGTCTTTCTATAATTCCATATAGAACTGCCATATAAGGCAAATATTAATGTGAGGTTTGTTGGGAGGATAAGAAAATGACTTAAAACATTCAGCTCTGGCCCTAGCCAGTTTGGCTCAGTGGATAGAGCATCAGCCCACGGACTAAAGGGTCAAGGGTTCAATTCAGCTCAAGAGCATGTAACTCAGTTGCAGGCTCAAACCCTGGCCCTGGGTGCAAGGGGCAACCAATTGATGTGTCTCTCACATGGATGTTTCTCTCTCAATGTCTCTCCCCCTCCCTTCCACTCTATCTAAAATAATCAATGGAAAAATATCCTAGGTGAGGATTCACTAAAAAACAAAAAAAAAAAACAAAGCAAAACAACAGCAACAAAAGAATATTCAGCTCTAGAACAAGAGTACTTAGAGAGTACTTCTGGCTC
Source organism: Eptesicus fuscus (assembly GCF_027574615.1). Lineage (NCBI taxonomy): Eukaryota > Metazoa > Chordata > Mammalia > Chiroptera > Vespertilionidae > Eptesicus > Eptesicus fuscus. The sequence continues at coordinate 85,272,591 of NC_072479.1, forward strand.
CATCACTTACTAGCTGCTCAACTCCAAGCAATGAAGTAACTCCCCAGCACTTCAGGTTTCTTATCTAACTAAGGGAAACATGCAGTCTTATGAACCCTGGAAAGTGCTCTCAGCCCACAGAGCCTCGAGCGCTCTCCCAAGAGGGGCTTACTATGTGCCACGTGTGAAGATTAAGGAAACAAGAAGTTGCTAAAAAAAAAACAAAACAAAAAACATTTAAAATTAAAAAAATTTAAAACTATAATCAAAGATCAGGTGTAAGCTAGCAATAACTGAAAAATTTTAAAAAGAACAGTGACCTAAAGGATGAGATACGCATTTCCTGAAATATTCAGTGTCACCAGTTTAGCTCATTTCTCTGTGAGTCCTGGTTCACAGTGACATACATATACAGTGTGGTGTTAGGCATGACAATGTAATCCTGGCTCTGCCACTAAGTTTGCAATGTGGCTTCGCACACATTTTTGAATTCTCTTTGTTTCTTCCAGCTTTTATGATCTCTTTCATTTTGGAAGCATACTAAATAGATTAATTTAGTAATGTCTGTTTCATTTGTTTATAGGCCCAAGGAATGGAGGTATAAAATTTCCCCTCTCTGTTGCCTGAAGAAGAGTAACTTGCTTGGTGTGACAGCTCTCTTCATATACAAAGTTTCTTATAACTACAAAGGAATTTGCGTTCAAAATTTGACCTTAGCACTGTAGCCTTTTATAGTATAGTTATAGTAAGAGGATACAGGAAAGGCTGTTTTTTTTTTTTTTTCTATATATATCTTGTTATTCCTAGGGATGTTTGTATCATTCCTTGGACTGTCCACACCTTTTTCTAAACATGCCTCAGGAGACAGCATCAGAGTTCTTTTCCAAAAAATAGAGACACAATGAAGCCAAGCCAAACCGAAGCAACTCCCAAGCAGATTATTTTTCTTATTTTAGGGTGGGGGTGATCCCTAGAGAGAGATCACATTATAAGCAGCACACTTGGATTAAAACTCAGGAATATTAAAACCAGAGTTAGGAAAAACTACCTACAGGGAGGAAAAAGAAAAAGTGAAACTTGCAACTTTATAGTCTCTCCATCATGAAGGTCTGGTTTCTTAGAAGTGACCATACCTAGTATAGAAACCCCCTAGGGTTTTGTTTCTCTGGGTCTTTAGATAGAACATGAAGATATTTTAAATACTGAGGGATAAAAGGTGGAAGGGAAGAAGGAAAGGAGAGGAAGGGAGAGAATGGGTGAGGGAGAGAGAGAAAGAGAGAAGAGTCAGAGTAGAAAAATTTCCAAATGATCAGGGAAATATGATTCCTTTGAAATGAAATTTAATATCCTATCTAATAAAGAGGGAATATGCTAATTGACTGCCATGCCCTCAAAGATGGTGGCACCCAGTCCTCTCAGCCCTGCCAGGGCAGCAGGTACACAGCATGGACAGGCCCACCCCCAGGCGGGTCTGCTCTGTGCGCCTGCTTCCAGAGTCCCCTCAGCCACACAGAAGCCCAGGGCAGGCCCAAGGTGCAGGCAAGCCTTGGATGTCGGCTTCCCAGCTGCCCAGGGCCAGCCAGAGGGACAACCAAATGACTGAACAAGTAGGCTGCATGGGGTAACCAGGCCAGCAGGGGGGTTAGTGAGGGATGACCAACCAACTAAACAGCAGGCTGTGTGGGGCGACCAGGCCAGCAGGGGGGCTGTGAGGGGTGATGAGGCTGGCAAAGGGGGCAGTGAGGGGTGACTTAGCTGGTGGGGGGAACAGTTGGGGGAGACCAAGCTGGCGGGAGGGGGAGTTAGGGATGACCAGGCTGGCAGAGGGGAGTAGTTGGGGGCAACCAGGCTGGCAGGGGGGGGGGGCAGTTAGTGGTGACCAGACCAATGGGTGGGCAGTTAGGAGCAACCAGGCTGGCAGGGAGGGGGCAGTTGGGGGCGACATAGCTGGATGCGGAGAGAGTGAGGGGCGATCAGGCCAGCAAGGGGGGGCAGTTAGGGGCGACCAGGCAGGCAGGCAGGTGAGTGATTAGGAGCCAGTGGTCCAGGATTGTGAGAGGGATGTCCATCTAGACCAGCAGTCAGATATCCCCCAAGGGGTCCCGGATTAGAGAGGGTGCAGGCTGGGCTGAGGGGAACCACCCCCCACCTTGTGCACAAATTTCATGCACCGGTCCTCTAGTATATACACTGAGTGGCCAGATTATTATGATCTCTGAACGCATAATAATCTGGCCACTCAGTGTATATCCTATATAATAAAAGGCTAATATGCAAATTGTCCCCTCGACCAGGAGTTCGACCAGCAGGTAGGCCGGCCAACTGCTCATTTCCCCCTCCCCCTGGCCATGCTGGCCGGACTCCACCCATGCATGAATTCATGCAACAGATCTCTAATATATATATACACACACACACACATACACACACACACACACACACTGAGTGGCCAGATTATTATGGGTTCAGAGATCATAATAATCTGGCCACTCAGTGTATATATATAACAGTAATTGAGCTTATTTCAACTGATGTCTATGTGCTAAAATAACAATAATCTTTTCCAAAAAGGAGCTTACTTTCTACTGGGGTTTGACAGATATAAAGCAAAGGAAATAAGATATGTAATATATCTGGTGGTAATAAGAGAAGTGGAGAAAAATAAAGCCAACATGGTGGTTGGTCCACATATGCACGTGTATCTCTGGAATCTAGAAACACCCACCTGGTTGATGTTCTTTGGCAATATAGAACTTTAAAAAGACAAGGTTTTGGAGAATTTGTTTAGACTTGTTCTCTTGTGCTCTGCTGCTCTGAGACACTCTTAATGACAATGCCTTGAGAAATCAGCAATTTCCAGGAAAACTTAGATCAAAGCACACAGGCCAGATCTCTCAGATCTGCTCATGATTCAGAATCTCACATGTCAATGGATAGAAGCCAGTACAGCCAGGAGATGAATTTAGCTGAGTCTGCCCTCTGCTGACAGAAAGGTTGCTGAAAAGTCAGTTGATTTTAAAAAGTCAATCTGTAAGGTTTAACTTTAGATAATCTTCCGTGCCTTTGTAAATATTATGTAGTTTAAGAAGTAGTAATTTTTTTTTATAAGTTCACTCTTCATTCACTTACTCATTAAATATGTATCCAGCCCTAATGTGCCAGGCACTATTTTCAGTAGTAGAAATACACTGGTGAACAAAGTAGACAAGATCACTTTTTAAATGGAGTATACATTTAAGGGGGAGGAGATAGAGAAAAACAAACAAATCGATGAAAATAACACCTAATAATCTTGGTTTTAAAAATCAGACACAATGGGGTAATGTGCTAGAGATGGATGCACGGACATCTGCTAAGGAAGTGCCATTTAAACTGAAAGCTGAATACCAGGAAGTAGCCTACCAATAAACCCACCTGAGGATTAATTACTGCTGGGGTGGAGGCAGAGCTAACACAAAGCACTGTGACAAGCTTGTTTGTTTCAAGGATAAACAGAGGCCACTGGAGTAGAGCATTTGCCTGAGGGCTGAGTAGTGCAAAAATGATGAGTCATGTAGGGTCTAGACGGAAAAAGGCTCTCAGAGAATTTTATTCTAAGTGCAATAAAGATATTGGAAGTGTTTTCAGTCTGGAAGTACCATGATCAAATTTCCATTTTTTTAAAAAAAAGAGCAATCTGAGTCTTTATGAAAAGTGATTTAGATTTTATTCAAATTGTAATGCAAACTATTGAAAGTTTTTTATGAAGGAGATGATTACTAAGAGAAATTAAGATTCACATTTTAAAATATATCAATGGCTGCTCCTTTATTTTCACTTAATTTCCCTACTAGATTGTAAGTTCCAAAGGATAGTAGTGATGATATTTTCTATTTCTATATATCATTATCACTTATCATTCCCTATTTGGAAATAATTTTTGGTACAAATCTCTGTACATAGAATAAATTCTGTAGAGGACTCTTCTAAAGAGGAATTGAAATTATGTTTCTTTAATCTTTTTGTTTTAGAACCTGACTTGAATTCCTAATGAAGTGAAACTCACAAGTCATAAAGAGATCAGTTTGTTTTAGGGTTTCTCTCTCCCTAGGTTTCATTTTAATCACAATGCTAGATGCTACCTGCACCTTATCAGGGAGTCTTCCTTGTCAGATTTATAGGTTCATTCAGATTGATAGCTGATCTCATTAGGTGACAGGTTTACTTCCCCTAAGCAGAGCTCCTAAAATTACCACATGGTAGCCCTGACCAGTTTGGCTCAGTGGATAGAGTGTCGGCCTGCGGACTGAAGGGTCCCAGGTTCAATTCCAGTCAAGGGCATGTACCTTGGTTGAGGGCACATCCCCAGTAGGGGGTGTGCAGGAGGCAGCTGATCGATGTTTCTCTCTCATCGATGTTTCTGGCTCTTTAATCCCTCTCCCTTCCTCTCTGTAAAAAAAAAAATTAAAATAAAAAAAATTACCACATGGTAAGCTTGTGGGGGTATAGACAAGGGATGTTGTCTATAAGCTTCTTTATTACTTAACTAGAGGCCCAGTGCACAGAATTCATGCACGGTGGGGTCCCTAGGCCTGGCCAGCGATCAAGGCCTGCTGACTGGGGACCAAGCCAATCAGGGCCGGGCCAGAGAGGAGGCGATGGTTGCCGGGCCTGGCATGGAAGGAACAGAACACCAGACTCCTATGCTGCCATCGTCAGCACCCTGCCACTGTGTGGTTCCCCACCTCTCCCTCCTCCTTCCCTCACCACCACGCCATCACCGCGGCTGGTGTGCAGCAGGCAGATCAGGGCCTGCCGGCCAGGGGGAGAGATGGGGCACAGGAAGTTGGCTACCAGCCCTGAGGAGGGAGCTAGCCCTCGGACCCCGGGGAAAGGGGCTGCATCCGCCACCACCCACCCCCGGTTCCCCATCACAGCCCAGGGGCTGGGGGGAGGGACTGCAGGAGGTTGGCTGGCCAGGGGAAGTTGGCTATGGGAGCACACTGACCACCAGGGGTCAGCTCCTGCATTGAACTTCTGCTCCCTGGTGGTCAGTGCGCATCATAGCAGTGCGGTCATTCGGGTCGTTCCAGTAGCTTAGACTTTTATATATATAGACTAGAGGCCTGATGCACAAAATTTGTGCAAGGGGCTCAGCCCTCGCAGCCCCTCGCAGCCTCAGCCGGCCCTCGCAGTCCTGGCTTCGTCTGGAAGGTCATCCGGAAGGTAGTCTGGATGGTCATTCTGGTGTTTGGTCTAATTAGCATATTAGCTCTTTATTTTATAGGATTGGCTCAAAATTGAGATAGCTTGGATCTATCCTCGAGAAATTGATGATCATGTTCCTTTTTCTTTTCTTTTTTTTTAAAAATATGTTTTTGATTTTTACAGAGAAAGTAGGTAGAGGGAGAAAGAGAGAGAAACATCAATGAGAGAAAAGCATGATCGGCTGACTCCTGCACAAACCCTACTGGGAATTGACCACAACTTGGGCATGTGCCCTGTCCAGAAATCTAACTGGCAACCCAACTGGCAACTTTTTGGTGCACTCTACGATGCTCAACTCACTGAACCACACTGGCCAGGGCAATGATTTATTTCTGTATAACCTATTTTTGGAGAGCTATAAATTGAAAGAACAAACAAAATCTTTACAAAAGAGGGACTTTTCAACAAAGAAATCCTTAGAAGAAACAGTAAAATAATTTCTCATTACTGATATGCAATTTGCTTTTTGGAAGAGGCATATGAAACTTGGGAGGGATGATATTTTGCAAAAGTGACAAAAATTAATTTCATCTCTTCTTTGATGATGTATAAAATTGTTCCTCAAGGCATTTACATGAGATTCTTTTGTAACTCAAAGTTTGATAAAAGTAAAGTTATACAAAGATATGTAAAGATAATAGTAATGCATAACTTGACTCACTGCAAAGACTGGGTGGATGTGGGAGGAAGAAATGGGTGGGGCTTGTAAAAAGAATCTAGCCCTGGAAAGTGAGGCTTGGCCTGGAGCATTATGATCATGTTTCCGAGGGCAGAAAGAATGTTATCTAGTCCCTGACTACTGTTGTTCTGCAGGATTTGTTCTTTCCCAGAACCAACTCCTCTCGCTTGCTTGCAGCTGACATACATCCAAGAGGAAAAACACCCCAAAAAACACACCCTGTCTTTTCTTTTGTTCCCTGCAGAGCAGCCACCTCCCTCTTCAGCATGGCGTCCAGTGGCCTTGATCCTGATCATTCTGTGCCTGGTGCTGCTGATTGGCCTGGCAGTACTGGGGTTTGTGTGTAAGTCTGCACTCTGACTTGGGGGAGGATCCTGGCTCCAAGGTTTGTCTAGGATGAGAAATATTTGTTATGAATTTTTATTTATTATTTTTTACTTCTAGATTCCGTGGATAAATTCAATGTACCTTGTTCTAAAGTACCACTTAAATAGTGAGTAGTGTAAGAAACATTAAAATACAGAAATCAATTGCTAGCTAGATTTTTATGTTCTGTTTGAGATAAGAAGTTTTTGTTTAAAAATGCCAATATTTAAAATCAACTATTATTCATAAATGCGTGCTTCAGCTTCTTCCATTTCACAAAAGATTTGAGGCAGTCGTTTTCACCGTTAGCATGCCTGGCTCAGTGGGCTAATACAGAGGGAAGACTTCCCCCATTTATATCCCACCCCCACAATATAAGGAGAAAGACCAGGTCCTTAATCACTATAATATTTTTCAAAAGGTCCAGGAAGTTATACTATCATTTTGTGAAAATCTATGAAAATCAAAAAAGGAAAAAAAGCATGCATAAAATTCTTTAAATTTCAAATTAGTAAGGACAAGTTCAAAAACTTAAAAAAAGGAAGTGGGCATATTTGCTTCATCTGATCATTACAGCAATCTTCCCTGAAACAGTTGAAGAAGGTGGTTCAAAATAAAAGGTTACATTGATGAGCAAGTTTTAATGTAAAAAAAAAATTACAGGAAATCTGCAAACTTTTACTATCTTAAATTTTAAAATAAGAAAAGGTAGTTTCTACTCTGATCCCAAAACTCCTACTTTATTTTGATACAACTAACTATTGTTTTGCAACCACCATTCTTTTTAAGGATATAGAGCAACTTTCATGATTCATAAAGGATTTTATTTTCATAAAGGATTTTTGCATTTAGATTTATAGTAGAAACCTGGAGTTTAAACCTGAGTGTTGAACATTTTTAATCAAATGATAGTAACTTATTCTTACTGAGTCAAACCACAAATGTATAAAAACATAGAAATGATAATATGACCATTTTAATGACTGAATGGGATAATCTATGATACATTGTCAATGCTCAATATAATAGACAAAGGATAAATGGATTTGTGGGTTTAGGTTGAGTAATGATTTTAGAATATACAAAAATTTTTATTAAACAGTAAACATGGTTAAGGAATTTATTCCTGAAGTTAGAAATTGTTACTATGACTCCAGATTTTCAGATAAGGAAACAGACTTGGAGAACTTAACTTGCTCACAGAAATACAATTTTTTTATGTACCACAGTCCAAAATTGAATATAGGTAATAAGGTATCTCAGAGCCTACGCTCATGAACAAGATACTGTTTTATCTTCCCCATATGTAGAAAATAGACATGGAAATAAATAAACTGTCTAGTCTAACTTGGTAAATTGGCTTAGTTTTTCAGTTCTACCAGCTCTCCAATACTCAGAAAGACAGCATTAATAAACTGGAAGAAAAATCGGGGAATCTCTCCCAACAACTGCAATCTCTCCAAGCCCAGAACAGGAAACTTGTAGAAACTCTGCAACAGGTGGTTGAAAAATATTGTCGTGAGCTTTATAATAAAACTGGAGGTGAGTCCTGATCACTAAGCTCTTCCTACCCTCAGGATATCTGTCAATATAGTGTATCTGGGAACCAATATATTAATTGGTTGAATTATTTAACTAGTTGTCTGGCAAACTTAATAGTTTGGGCATCCAGATCATGTCCAATTATTGGAATCATTTAGCTCAAATACATCTGTGTTGCAACACATGAAGGGATTATTGAAACTCAGACATTTTAGACAATGCAAGAGACCTAAGATGTGAATATAACTGCATATTTAAGGAATAATAAGGAACCTGTGTACCTGGACCAGAGTGAGTGAGTAGAAGAGTAATAAAAGATGAGGTCAAGATTATTTATGGTTTAGGGAACATCGTAAGGGATTTGGCTTCCATTTGGAGCAAAAGGAGAATTCATTACAGGATCTTGAGCATAGGAAATACATGTCTGACATGAATTTTAAAAGGCTCATTCTGCAACTCTGTTGGAGAATGAATACACGTTGGAAGAGGGAAGGATAGAAACAGAGAAATCATGTAAGAGATGGCTATTGCCATAATCCAGGTAAGAGGATAATGGTGGCTCAAACTAGGATATGATCAGTGGAGATGAATGCATGATGTAATAAATGGGCTGTGAGAGAAATAAAGGAGTCAAATATATCTCCAGAGTTTTTGATCAAAGCAACTAGATTCATAGAGATGTAATCAAGTGAAACGGAGAAGAATTCTGTGGTTATAAAAGGGAAGGTTAGAAACAAGAATGACGTTTTGGGCAGGTTGAATTTGAAATATAATCTAGATATCCAAGTGGAGATATGGATAGCAGTTTGGTATACAAGAGATAAGGTCTAGGCCAGAAATACAAACTGACTTACAAAGAAATATAAATTATTTATTTGTTTAAAACTTTGTTTTACCTTATAAAATATTTCTAATATACAGAAAAATACAAACAATAATATAATATCTATTTGTATTGACCACTCAGATTTCAATGTTTACATTTTGACACTGGATTGTCTTGAAAATAAAGACATTTTTATGGAATTATTGAGTTTCCATCCTACCATATACCAACAAGGGACTTGGTTACAGGAACCCATCCCTCAAAGGCCAAGTCCATGTTCCCACATAGATATGGCTGTCAGGGCTTAGTTCCTATATTTACAACCACTACCCACAGTAGTCCATCTCACCCTTCACCTCTGTACTTAATTCTCTAACTTGGATGCCCATCTTAATTTCTGATACATGGATATTTACCATTCTAATTCATACTTGGCTAAGTATTTAAGTATTTTTTTTTCTAAAAGTTTATTTATTTGTGTTTAAAATGAGAAAAGAGTTCATACCCTATTTGTATATATTGCATTAAAAAACCCCATTTGCTATTATATATGAGGATTTTGAAGAAGAAAATTATTAAAACTTCAATTGTACATACATTCTTAAGTACAATGTATGTTGAGTTTCTGAACATGTGCAAAGTTCTGTATGTATTGGACATCCTCTCTGTGTGCTAAATTGCACAGGGCAAGGAGCAAGGAAGTCCCAATCATTCACTGTTAGATTCTATATCCATGAAAGCAGGTAGTGTCTGTTTTAATGTCCACTGTGTACACAGGACCAATTATAATTCTTGGCATATAGTGGGTGCTAGGTAAACATTTGTAGTTATCATTGTGTCGGCAAATAATATCTAAGAGAAAGGGAGTTCATTTTTTCTTGGGTCATCAAATACTATATAATTTTAAGAGAGGCAAGAAAACAGATCTATGTAGAAAATAACTTATTAAAATTGGTTTCTTTCCAAGAGCATAGATGTAGCCCTTGCCCAGAAAATTGGAAATGGCATGGGGACAAATGCTACCAGTTCTTTAAAAAGAGCAAGAGTTGGCAGGACTGTGACTCTTTCTGTACTGCTGAAAACTCAACCATGCTGAAGATAAACACACAGGAAGTACTGGTAAGGTGCTGAGTTTTGGTCAATGTTTGAAGTATTCTCAAAAAGAATAGCTTGCTGCCCTGCCCCCTCCTGTAGCTCTCCACAACCCACTTGTAGCTCGCTGCCCCACCCTCCTGCTGATCCATGATCTGGTCGTTACGTGGTTGGTTGTTACGCCTCACGCGTAATGTATAATTAACATATTCCTCTCTTATTATATAGGGTATCTATATAATAAAGAGCCAGGGTTGTAACTACCATTACGACCAAAGGCTCGAACAGACCAGAAGTCAGTGCTGGGTTGCCTTGGTGACCCAGCACTGACTGGGGCTGCTGCCAGCACCCCAACCCAGCTCTGACTGCCTAGGGGGCTGTAGATCAAGCCCAAAGAGAGGCCTGCAGAGAGAGAGGCAGGGTCTGATCCATAGCCTCTGTGGCATCCGTTGATCAGAACTTGCCTCTTTCTCTCCCGCCTGGCCAACAGCTGGGCCTCCATTTCTCTTCAGGCCTCCACCCGGGCTGCTGATCAGCCCTGCCTTTCTGATCAGGCCCCATTGATAGGCCCAGAGATGCTGACTGGCATAGAACTGACCAATCAGAACCAAAACTGGGTGAATGTAAGGAACCAATGGCTGCCTAGGAGGCAGAGCTTTTGACACTGACTGACATAGAAACTGACCAATCAGAACCAAATTGGCTGGCAGAGGCGGGCAGTTGGGGGTGAGATCAGGCTGGCAGGGGAGGGTAGTTAGGGGTGATCAGGCAGGCAGGCAGAGGCAGTTAAGGGCGATCAGGCAGGCAGGCAGAGGGGTTAGGGGCAATCAGGCAAGCAGGTAGGTGAGTAGTTAGGAGCCAGCAGTCCCAGATTGTGAGAGGGGTGTCTGACTGCCAGTTTAGGTCAGATCCCTGTGATTGGGCCTAAACTGACGACGGTCGGACATCCCCTGAGGGGTCCCCGATTGGAGTGGGTGCAGGCTGGGCTGAGGGAAACCCCCCTCCACACACAAATTTCATGCACTGGGCCTCTAGTATGTGTGTGTGTGTGTGTGTGTGTGTGTGTGTGTATATATATATATATATATATATATATATATATATATATATATATATATAATTTTTTCTTTCTCCCCTTCCTAGTCTGAGACATAAGTCATCCTTCCAAATTCTTCTTTTATCTCTTTTAACATTAAATCTTTTCATTATTCTTTTTCCTTTTGGTTAGTTCCTTCTGCATGTATTTCTAAAAGTTACTTCCCCATTCCTGCACTTTTTCTTCCATTTCCCAGAATCACTTCACATCTCTATAAATCTGCCTCCTGTATTTTTTTTTTATATGTGTCTTAGTGTTTACCCTGTGACTTGAAAATAATAAGTCACTTTTAAATCTTGGTTGATGCGCTTCTTTGTTTCAAAATATCAGTATGTCGCCCATGCATGAACAAATGAACTGACCTTAGCATAGATGCTTTCGCTTAAATGAATTATTATCTATGTGAGGTAGGAGTCATGTCTTGTTCTCATATTAAAAGTGTTGGCTGGCACTGCACATCTCTGTGTATATATGTGTGTATTATAATATCTCTAAAAGCTAAATGTTTTCTTGTGTGCCTTTGCAGCAGTTTGCCATGCCTCAGAGCTACTCTGAGTTTTTCTACTCTTACTGGATAGGGCTATCCCGCAACGACAGTGACAAGGCCTGGCTGTGGGTGGATGGAGCTCCTTACACTTCTGAACTGTAAGCCTTCAGAATATTTTGTGGGAAAGGCATGTAATAGAGAGTGACAGACCAACAAATGGGTTCAATAAGCACTAACTGAACATCCTTTTTGTATTGGATACTATGTTTGTAGGAGGCTGTCCTGAGGCAGACAGATAAAAGTGTTAATAAAATTGTAGGAAATAAGAAATATACAACTTAATCATTTTTACTTATTTTTAAAAATATATATTTTATTGATTTTTTACAGAGAGGAAGGGAGAGGGATAGAGAGTTAGAAACATCGATGAGAGAGAAACAGTGATCAGCTGCCTCCTGCACACCCCCTACTGGGGATGTGCCCACAACCAAGGTACATGCCCTTGACTAGAATAGAACCTGGGACCCTTCATTCCACAGGCCAATACTCTATCCACTGAGCCAAACCGGTTAAGGCAATCATTTTTATCTTACAGTTAAATAAACTGAGTCACAGAGAAGGCAATTTTTCAGATGGCTGTAAAAGTACATGTTAAAGTTGGATGATAACATGTACCATAGTTTTAGATAGAAATAGTTTTTGTTGTTTTGGTTGACTTGATGCTTCAAAGAATGACCATGGAAATGGAGGGGCTGAAAAGAAAGCGGTTGTTGACTTCATCTTTCTAGTAAACTCATTCTGGGCATCTATTCTATAATTGTATTAAGCTAGGAATATTTCCTATGTACTTTCTGAGTGTTTAGTATTTCTTTCTATAAATAAAATATAATTAAGTTAACTTTTTTTTCTTTTTTAAGGTTTAAGATTAAAACAGATTTCACCAATCTAGGAGACGGGGACTGTGTGACCATTCTCAGTGGAATGTTTTTCTCAAAGAACTGCCAAGAGTTGAGGCGGTGTGCATGTGAAACAGTGGCAACCCCAGTCAAGTTAGAGAGACTCCCTTAGCGTCTGTGAATCATTTATTCTATGAGGTGATTGACTCTCCAGCTATGACTACAACTGTGTGCTTCCTCCCTTCAGAGAAATTGAAGATCAGAACAAAAGTCATTCTCTTTATGTGCACCTGTAATAGTTTGGTTTCAATCTATTCTCTTTCATTTGATCCACGTTTATGCAACAATTCAACAAAAAGCTTGAGCCACACAAAGTCAATCCAAAGGATATTTGAGACATAGGGAAATGGAAAAAAATCTGGAAAGGCAATTGCTTTGACCGGCACAAGAAGGATTTTCATATTTCCTGCTCAAGATCACCAGTACTTCTGAGCTTGGAAGTTCATGCACATATTCACCAGTCACAAAGAAGTCCTGATTACGTATCACCACCCGGCCCCTGAAACCCATAAGGTTGTTGTAATCCACCTTCTCGATTTTGAGATAACTTTCTAGTGTTTCTTCTCTCTCAGCATCTAATATCATTTTTTTGTTTGTTTCTATGTCTTCCTTAATATTTGGAGTGAGAAACTTAAACAGAGGAACTAAATGTATGTAAGATCCTTTGCTCCAACAGTCAATTAGTCCATGAGAAATTAGCAATCATTTCTTACACTGAGCTAACACATACAAAGCTAATTCATTTGGTTTGCTTAAATTCATATTTTTTCCTTCTCAGTTTCTCGATAGAGCCCCCATTTGCTCTGGCTAATTCTCTTTATGAGAATCTTAACTTATTACAAACATACCTCTTCATATCTATTTAAGATTCCAATGATTGTCTCCTAGGAAATTCTTCTAGGATAGAAATAGTCTCAACTTGCTTCCATATCAGAATTACTATCCCTGATACTTCTTTCAGAGAGATTGACAACCAGAACAAAAATCAGTCTGTTTATGTGCATCTGGAATAGCTTAGTTTCAGTTCCTATTTTCTTCCATTTGATCCATGTTTATACCTCTCAGGTACTGGAGATTTAATAATAATAAACAATGTGAAGTGTGTGTGATTTTAGAATGAATTTGTGATTTGGGGGAAAAGTCAGTGTGAAAATGCTCTTCAAAACATGACAGAAGTGTTTTGATTGTGCCTTATGAGACATTGTATGGGCTCTGCAAGAGTACTGATTCTTTGATTATTTGAGGAAAATAAGAAGTCTTTGAGATGCATTCTGTCTTCAAAAGGATGGTTTTAAGACTTTTTAAAAATGAAATCCTTTGAAGCAAATTTGTCATCAACGTGTGGCTAAAGATGAGTAAACCGAATTGTAGTAGGGCAAATTATCTAATCAGGTCATGGAAAGTGAGAGACTGTGACATACATAGTTGGCTTTTTATGGAAGTGTCCCTTTCTCCGGATGACAATATGCACAGCCATACATGGGTCATTGCAAAGAACACCATCATGAACACTTGTTCATTTGTTTATGGATAAACCATTTTAGGCCATTAACACTAGAGAGGATAATTTATTATAAATCTTTATTTTTCAACAGTGGAAACTGGAATTCTTCAGTTTTATTTTCAGTAAACATCTATCTTATGGTGAAATGACATGAAGTTTGCAAACATATGATAAAGAGAACATTTTTGTGTTAATTTTCATAAGACTATGTCACCTATCAGTTACTAATTACAGATTTCTCCTTTACGATTTTTCCTTTCAATTTTCAGTCCATTGGCTAGGAAAATTCTTCAGTGTTAAACAAATTTTGTGTTGATTTATTATATTGTGTAAAATCTGCACTTGTGATCATAAAATGAGAATTTTACATCCCTTTGTTTTATTATTGCAAAATCACTTTATTTCAAGTAGTTTATTTCACTAAGTATAAAATGAAAATATTTATAATTTCTTTACAGTATTATTATTTAGCTAAAATGAGGTAAATGTGAAGTCACTTCCATAATCTAAACTGTAATATAAAATTTAAAGGATATTAAAAATATGCAAAAAGAGGGGAAAGGGATTTAGTGGTTATCTATACTAATAAAAGGGTAATATGCTAATTAGTCTGGGAGACCTTCTGGGAGACTTTCCAGACGTCCTTTCAGACAAAGTCATGGTGGTGGGGCTGAGGCAGAGGCAGTTAAGGGTGATCAGGCCTGCAGGGGAGGGCAGTTGGGGGCGATCAGGCCTGCAGGGGAGGGCAGTTGGGAGGTAAGCAGACCGGCAGGGTGGTGGTGGCAGTTAAGAGTGAGCAGGACAGCAGGGGGGGCAATTGGGGGTGAGCAGGCCTGTGGGGTGGGAAGTTGGGGGCAAGCAGGCTGGCAGGGGGGTATTTGGGGGTGGGCAGGCCAGCAGGGGGGTAGGTGGGGGCCATCAGGCTGGTGGAGGGGGCAGTTGGGGTGATTAGGCCAGCTGGGGCGGGGGAGTTGGGGGCAATCAGTCCACCAGGAGTGGGCAGTTAGGGGTGATCAGGCTAGCAGGCAGAGTGGTTAGGGGTGATCAGGCAGGCAGGCAGGTGAGCCGTTAGGAGCCAGTGGTCCCGGATTGCAAGAGGGATGTCAAACTGTCAGTTTAGGCCCTAAACTGACAGCCAGACATCCCCTGAGGGGTCCCAGATTGGAGAGAGCCCAGGCTGGACTGAGGGACATCCCCTCTTCTCCCCCCCCCCCCCCGTGCATGAATTTTGTGCACCAGGACACTAGTTTTAAAATAAAGGGGAGCACAAACAAGCATAAGCAACCTTCTCTGGAGACCTGCATTAATGAACAAATTGTAGAAAGGCACTTACATTGGGGAGCTGTGGATATTACCAAGTTTTTTTCCATGATGATGAAGATAATTAATGCACACAGTTAATGTAGTAAGCACATAATATGAAATGTGGATTAGACCTTTAGTTAGGCAGTTAAGTGTTATTTAAATTTTGCTACTACAGCAAGAAAATACAGTTAATATGAGGAAATCAAATGACTTTGTGGACTAACTTGTAAAATATAGACACACAAATTTTGACCTGTGTTCAGGGTTGGATGACAAAAGTTTCTTTAGATGACATTGCTTTAAAAAGTTTACCTGCCTGGAAGGTGGGTGTTGAAGAGTATTCTATCTCCAAATCTGCAATCTAAGGGAAAGTATCACTTTAGACAGTGAAGGAGGAAAGGAAAAAAAAGCATTTGTTTGACATTTTTGGCTGTTCTTGAGCTATTTCTCTGTCTTTGCCCTCAATAACCCCATCATCTGTACAATAAAGCCCACAATACTGATCAGAATATGAGCAAATATTTTAAAAAACAGAAAAGTAGTATGATGCAACATTCTCTCCACAATTTAAAACAATTTTAAAAATGGCCCTGGCCAGGTAGCTTAATTGGTTACAGCATCATCCTGATATACCAAGGTTGAGAGTTCAATATCTGTTCAGGGCACATACAAGAAGCAACCAGTGAATGCATAAATAAAATGGAACAGCAAATCGATGTTTCTCTCTCAAAAAAAAATCAATAAATTTAAAAAAGAAATAAAAAATTAAGAATAGAAAATAATTATAACATTAATTGGAAAATATGATTTGCTGAGATCAATTTTCCATTGAGAATCAGAGAGGACAGCGCCCCCCGAATTGGTTTTTCTGCCAGAGAAGACCTTGTCTAGGCTCTTGTGTGTTTAGGTAATTCTGAAGCAATTGCAGGAAAAGTCAAACGAGGAACATGGCCTTTCCTGGTAGACCCAGTTCCCCAGGGTACAACATGAGCTATTTCTTTTCCTGAGGATATTGAACCAGCTCTTAAAACTTATCAACAGGAAACAGGTCTTGAGCCCTATAACAGCAGGAAGTGTGAGCAGTGTAATGGGAGCTTTTTCTTTGGGGATATAAACAAATTATTAAATAAATAGTCTATTAGGTTGCCTCAGGGCTGGTCTTAATATTTGAGAGTCAAATACTTGGTGAAGGGATTCTTATCAATTTTGAAGAATAGGAAAAGCGGCATAATTCACGTTAAATTGTACATAGTTTTTTTTTTACAAGGTTCATTGTATGAGTAGACTAATAGACTAACGGTTATTAGTCTTTCAATCTTATTTCTCTAATGTTTTGTTTTTTTCTTTTTACTCAGTTAATGTTCTTTAACCATACCACATTACAAAGCCTCTTTACTTTTGCAGGACAGATTTTCATGTTTTCTTTTCTTTCTCATTTTAAAAAGTATATTTTTTATTGATTTCAGAGGGAAGGAAGAAGAGAGAGAGATAGAAACATCAATGATGAGAGAGAATCATTGATCGGCTGCCTCCTGCATGTTCCACACTGGGGATTGAGCCCGAAACCTGGGCATGTGCTCTGATCGGGAGTTGAATAGTGACCTCCTGGTTCATAGGTCGATGTCTCAGCCACTGAGCCAGGCTGGCTGGGTTCTTTCCCATTTTTAAAAGCTAACTTGGAATTCATTGAGATGAATCAAGATACTCAATTTGTTACTGGTGGGGCTAGGTAGGGTATAAAACTGATTATCCCAGTGCTAAGGCCCAGTCTCCTACCACTGCCTTGAAAAAGGCCTTGACATTTTGGGCCAAAATCAACCTGCAGGACAACATCTTCGACCTGTAGTACTTGAGTGAAAGGCAATATCACCACTGAGGGAATTTAAAGGAGCTCTGCCAGCTGCACTGCAGATAAAATTCTGACTTGTAAATACTGCATCACATACTGGCGGGATGACATCAGCTGAAGGATGTTTGCCTTCTGCTTCATTGTACTTTTACCTAGAAGAATTATTAAACACTTCCTATGCTTTCTCTAAACATAGCTCATGACAATACTTTGAAAAATCTTGAAGACAAACAGTCTTCACTACTAAAAATTGCTATTGTTCCTCCTTTATTCCAGGTTATTATATACAGCTGCCAGCTGCCAGCTGTGAAAACCAAACACATGCTGTTTTCTTCGCTTGTCTCCTTTTCTAGGTTTCAGCAGAAAACTAGAGAAAATCCCTCATATTGAAATCCCCACCATTTAAACTGAAGGTTAAAGGTAAATAAAGAAAAACCCACAAAAACATGCAATTCTCTTCCTTAAAGGACCTTACTCTTCAGAGGTCACCTTTTACAATAGACTTACAGGTTTGCTTAAATGATTTGCACCATTTCAGTGAATTAGGTTTTATTTTACTTTATTTATTTAAGTGCTGTCTTTAGTATAAAGAAAGATGAGAATCTAGTGTAGCTCAGCTACTCCTTGTGAAAAATGAAAGATTTAATAAAATTATATTGCATTTAGCAAATATTTGATGAGAATCTACTGTGTAGTAAGTTATTATAGTGATGGTAAGGGGTAGCAGAGTAATCCTATATAATAAAGATGTAATATGCAAATTGATCCTTATGCCCTCATGTCACAAGATGGCCGCCCCCATGTCATCACAAGATGGCTGTCCCCACATTGTCACAAGATGGCCGCTCCCATGTCATCACAAGATGGCTGCCACAAGATGGCCACCCTCACATCATCACAAGATGGCTGGCAGGGGAGGGCAGTTAGGGGTGACCAGGCCAGCAGAGGAGGGCAGTTGGGGGCAACCAGGCCTGCAGTGGAGGACAGTTAGGGGCGACCAGGCCAGCAGAGGAGGCAGTTAGGGGTGACCAGGCTCCAGTGGAGGGCAGTTAGGGGCAATGGGGCTGGCAGGGGAGCAGTTAGGCGTCGATCAGGCTGGCAGGGGAGTGGTTAGGGGGTGATCAGGCTGGCAGGCAGAAGCAGTTAGGAGCAATCAGGCAGGCAGGTGAGCAGTTGGGAGTCAGCAGTCCTGGATTGTCAGAGGGATGTCCAACTGCCAATTGGACATCCCCTGAGGGGACCCAGATTGGAGAGGGTGCAGGCTGGGCTGAGGGACAACCCCTCTCCCCACCCAGTGCATGAATTTCATGGACCAGGCCTCTAGTGTAATAACAACTAGTGAATTTTTCCTTCCCATAGATCATAAGATACTTGCATATCCACTGACTCTTGGGAACAAGCTAATCCATGTTCAAGGAGCCTACAGAGCTAGGACACAAATTGTCTACAAATGTACTTGAAGAAATTTATTCACTTTAAAAGAGAAATTCTCTTCAGACAGTTGCTGGCATTTTACATATAAACTTTATCCTTTCAATATTCCTGAGACATGAGCAGGAAAAGGAATAACTTTTACCTGGAATACAACATAAGGTAGATGCCTAGAGATGATTGGCGATTTACTACAAATAATAATAATAGCAAGCACCAATACAGTGTCAAACGCTACCCAAGGTACTGTTCTTAGCAATTTACATATATTAATGATCTGAACCTCAAAAGTATTTTGAAATAAGATCTCTTATTATTTTACAGTGGAGAAATTAAGGCACAGAGGGATACAGTTAGAAGTGCTGGAGAGCTAACCTTTGAGAGTCCTTTGATTTGTGAGTGGTGGGGATGGTCAGTGAGAGGGAGAAGGGAAGCACACAGCTCTCCTTCACCAGAGACAGGCTGGTATTGGCAGCCTGACTATCCCTTCCACTTATGTGAGTGCTGGTAGTTCATCTCTCTAGTAGAAATCCACAGTTCTGAACAGGGTATTGTCTTACAGGCAGCAGATATCAGCATCTCTTCCTTCCAATTTGATAATCCATATCCCAGGGCTCCTATCCCACCAGTCTGATAAAGATGCCTTGGAAACCTAGCAAATGCATAAAAGATCTGGCAGCCCTAACCGGTTTGGCTCAGTGGATAGAGCGTCGGCCTGTGGACTAAAGGGTCCCAGGTTCGATTCCGGTCAAGGGCATGTACCTTGGTTGCGGGCTCATCCCCAGTGGGGAGTGTGCAGGAGGCAGCTGATTGATGTTTCTCTGTCATTGATGTTTCTAACTCTCTATCCATCTCCCTTCCTTTCTTTAAAAAAAAAAAATAAAAATAAATCAATCAAATACATTTTAAAAAAAGATCTGGCAGACAATGAGTTTTAAAGGCAGCATTTATTTATTTAAAAAATTAGTCAGCTAGAACTGCATCATCTCCCCAGTGACATTAGATTTCTGTGTAGAGTTTATAGTCAATCTAGACTGAAAACTAAACAAAAAGGACAAATGAAAGTGATTTTCTTCAGTTTGTTTTCAACCTTTCAGGGTTTTATCTTCTGTTGTCTTAAATCAATTTTATTCTTGGCAATTTGAACATTGTCAAAAGGATGTCTATGAAGTACAAAATAATATTACCCACGGTAAATGCAAAAACAAGTTTCGAGTCCCAGGTAGCTAGTTTAGCCCACACAGAAGTTCACTTCTGCACTTGCTCGTTGGCCTTTCTTCGAACTCAACTTCTTTCAGGCAGGGGATCTTAATGTGTACTTCTCACAGATAAAGTATTTCCAAACGGTACAGTTAGTGGAAAAAAGAACCTTGTCTCTGAAGTATCCACAGAGCTGGTGAGTTGATTGGGGTCTCTTTATTGGTAACCTGGAGAGATGAGTCAGTATACCTGAGGTTACGTATGGGGCTTACGGAGTTATTCTTGTGGGTAACTTATGAGAGGTGTGTAACTTTTTATTTTGTTCTATTTTGTTTTAATATGGCACCCTCCTATAGTCGTTTTGTCCTCCTTCCTCAAGAACAGAGCTGTTTTCTCTCAATAAAAGTATGTTAGCATATTGTGAACAAACTGCATCTGTAAGCACACAGATAGGCTCTAGAGTAGAATATCTTCCCTAACTCTTAATTCTCAAAATACTAAGGCACCTGATTCTATTCACCAGTTTCCCTATGGTCTATCTGAAAAGCTTAATATGGAAATTCCTTAATAATTACTATAATATCTTTCCCTTAACACTCTCTAGTTATTAAATTATAAAAAGGAAAAATATGTTTGTTAAGTAAATAATATTGTTCAGCCCCTCAGATGTTGATATAAATGTTCTAGAGTGAGGCGGTGAAGCTGAGAAGAAGGCTGAGAAGAAGAAAAGAAGAAGATTTAGAAGCCATGAAGCTACTCTTAAATTACTCAGCTTTGATTCCAATCAGAAGTCTATGAAGTGATAATGCTGGGTATGTTTTCTGGAGGACATCTAAGGTATAAAATAAAATGAGCATTTGAATTTCCTTATGTATTTTCTTGAAGCGTTGTGATTTTTCCCTTAGACACTTACAGGTCAGGGGATGGAGTGGAGCCATCTTGCCAAAACCAAGGTTGGCTGGGTCCATCCTGAGAAAGTCCCACCCAGTAATCATGGTCACTTTTGATCTTCCTCAGGCTGCCAACGATGAAGTCCTATAAGAAACAAGACCTGGCTGGTGAACTGAGGGTGTGGGGAAAACAACAACAAAATACCGTGAAATATAGAGTGTGCCAACTTTCCTAGACAGAAATGAATGGAACTTTAAAGCTGGAGAAAGGAGGGGGTGTATTTAAAAGAAGAAATACATTTCATAGATCTTCTTTTCTATTGCGTTATGATCAATGTAGTGTTGAAGACCATGGGAAAAATAGGCAACTGGTATTAAAATTGTTTTAACAGATTTAGAGTTGGGCAGAGCTATATGTCAAACAAGGTAAGTGTTATACTGAATCCTCATTATCAGAAGAAGTAAAGTATCCTCGACATCATAGACCATGTAGATCATTCTTTCACAGCATACTTCAAAATGAAAAATAGTTTGGAAGATTCCAGAAGCAACTTAACTGTAGGTATATTTTTTGTTAGAGGAAATATTACCTATGTTGTCACCAAATTTGCACAGAAAACATAATGAAAACCCATACTTGTAGTAAATTAGTTCAAGTTGCCTTGCTTTACTACATATAGTTAACACATGTTCCCCCATTATTCTTGTAAAAATGGACTTTGATTAATTACTGAATATAGCTACATCTACTTAATAAAGTCAGAAATGTGTAACCATGAATGCTTCTTCACGCATATATATGGATGGAATAATTTCAGGAAAACTTCATTGTTTACTTAAGATGTTAGTAAACTGGGTTTAATGTTACTAAAACAATTTATTTAGCAAATGCTTATTTTCATATACCTTTCTATTTCATGACAGCACCTCAATTTTTATATCTCTGATTTTTTTTTGATAATTGAAAAAATTTTATAGTTTGTTATTTTTCCCTACAACATTAAAAATAATAAACTTAAAACATATATACAATTATAATGTATGTATATTTTAGAGTTGATTAGCATGTCCAAAATGGTATTTCTTTTACTCGTTCTCATCTTTGATTAACAAAGGACATAGATCTATCATCCGCTAAATGACTTCAGGATAACCGTTCTGTTTTTTGTTTTGCTTCTCCAGTTAAAAGAAACACAAATCATACTAATTCCTACTTTATCCCTTTTAAACCTTTACTACAACAAATATATTACTGTCATAAAATATTAAGCAATTCTATCTTATTTACAATTAGTCCTTTCTTTTAATGGGTAACATGGTATTTTCAGAATGATATGAAGCCATAAAACAGTGTTTACCATTTCTTCTTTGCTGTCTATTTGTAGAAGATTAGAGCCCTCCTTCAAACAATCCTCTTTACTGGTTTTCCAAATATTCCAATTTTCAAAGACATGGTAACAACTATTTCCATTCTGAATCCAGTTGTCTGGACAAGGAGCTTTGAATAAAACATTTTACTTTATTAAAGTTATTGTAAAAATATTAGAAAAACATCTCTCAAAAGAACCCCTTGAAATATCCCCAGTGAAGCTGAACACTCTAATCGAATATGTCAGTGGTCGGCAAACTGCGGCTCGTGAGCCACATGCAGCTCTTTGGCCCCTTAAGTGTGGCTCTTCCACAAAATACCACGTCTTGGGCGAGTCTATTTTGAAGAAGTGGCGTTAGAAGAAGTTTAAGTTTAAAAAATTTGGCTCTCAAAAGAAATTTCAATTGTTGTACTGTTGATATTTGGCTCTATTGACTAATGAGTTTGCCGACCACTGGAATAGGTCATATGTTGCAGTACTTACCAATTTCAGCTTCTCTGAGGCTGACTACAGTAAGATTTATACAGTAATTTTCAAATAAAATTAACTCGGGAATATCTTTTTGCAAATTGTTCCTCTTCTATAATAATTGATATGATTATTCTATTTTTATAAATATCTCCTTTCCTTAAGTTTACCTCATTTATAGATCTCATTTGTTTGCTTATAATTTTCTATCTGCTAATCCTACTGGCCCAGTCTAGTTGGAAATGTACTGGACCATTAGGCAAGTTGAGTAATAAGCCTCAAGTTAATGCTTAAATTATGAGAGTTAAACATGAAAATTTTGCCCTGCTAGTGTTGCTCAGTGGTTGAGAGTGGACATATGAACCAGGAGGAGGTGATAGTTTGATTCCCAGTCAGGGCACATGCCCGGGTTTTGGGCTTAATCCCCAGTAGGGGGCATGCAAGAGGCAGCCGGTAATGATTCCATCTCATCATTGCTGTTTCTATCTCTCTCTCTTCTTTCCTCTCTGAAACCAATCTACACTAATAAAAGAGAAACATGAAAATGACCATCACTCCGCTACACTACCAGCCAATCAACAGTGAGTATGCAAATTAACCCAACAAAGTTGGCAATGCCCATAGCAGCCGGGCAATGCTGGAGCTGCTGGGGGCAGGATCAGAGACACAAACCCGCAGACCTGGCACCCAACAGCCCCAAGGCTCACCATGTCGGCGCTGGGGCTGCTAAGAGTTGGATCAGAGACACAAACCTGTAGTCCCAGCACCCAGCAGCCCCAAGGCCCACCACCATGGTGCTGGGGCTGCTGGGGGCTGGATCAGAGACACAAACCTACAGAGGGGCCCGGCCCCCAGCAGCCCCAAGGCCTGCCACTGTGGCGCTGGGGCTGCTGGGGGCCGGATCGGAGACAAAAACACGCAGGGAGGCTGGCACTAAGCAGCCCCACACCCCGCCATGGCGGCGCTGGGGCTGCTGGGGGACAGATTAGAGACACAAACCCAAAGTCCCGGCATCCAGTACCCCCAAGCCCCAAGCCCCATGGTCGAGACACAAACCCACAAGAAACCTGTGGAAAGGGAGATAACCTATCATAACTTTATCTCCCTTTCCACAAGATGAGAAAACTGACCCTGGTTTATTTAGTGATGTGGCCCACACCTTTCTAAAAGCACAGGGTATGTTATGACCACTCCCAGGAAGGTCTGGTTAGAATACCGTCTTCAGGGAATAACGCTACTGTGGCAAGTCATCTAAGAGAGGAAACAAGCTTTTGTTGGGTTTATTCTGAAGGTCAGAGAACATGCCACCCCAACATATGCTGTGTTGTTATATTGATGATCTTGAGCTGCAGATGCTTGAAAAACAGCAAATGCATGCAGAGGCTTTCACTGAAGTCTGATCTGCCTAAAATCGGACCCCCCAAAAGAACTTAAATGTCATAGGTCCCCTTGACGGGAGAAGTGTCATCAGGCAAAGAAGACTGACTCCTGTCACAGGACAGGAGAGTAGAAGTTGACATCACACCCAAACTTTGTTACAAACTATCTCCCTCCACCCCCATTCATCTTTCCTAAAAATCATTTACTCTCCTCTAAGAGGCCTACAACTCCCATCCCCTTTCCCTAGGACAGTGATTGGCAACCTTTTGAACTTGGTGTGTCAAAATTCGCCAAAAAACTGAGCATAACTCGGGTAGTGTGTCACTTTGAGGAAAAAAACTAACCCCAAGACTCTAGTCGCAAATGTTTCATCCTCAGCAGCAGCAAATGTTTCATCCTCGGCATGCGGCCGCGTGTCATCAGAAATGGCTACGCATGTCAGTGCTGACACGCGTGTCATAGGTTCGCCATCACTGCCCTAGGAAGAAGGTATTTAAATCTGCATTCTAAGCCACCTTGGGGAGTTACTCATTTTTCCCTGGGATCTCCCATGTATACACGAGGTACACATGCTAATGAACTTTTGTTTTTCTCTTGGTGATCTGTCTTTCATTATAAGGGCCTCCACTAAGAACTCAGAAAGGTAGAGGAAAACTATTTTTCCTCCTCCATAATTCTATCTTGGGAAATCAAGTCCCCAGCTGAACAATGAGGTTGGCTCAAGTACCAAGCAGTCCCGGCTGACGGGAGGGAAGCTTCTAGGGGGAAATCAATGATATTGGCATCAAAATGGGATGGAGGGCACATGCATGGTTTTTGGTGGGAGTTTAAAGTGGTTCATCATTTTTGGAGGATGATTTGGCAAATTTGATAGAAATGTTCAAGGTACATCCAAGAGTCTTCTTCTAGGAATCACATCTGCTAAGATAAAGCACAAGCACATAAGCCCTAGTCAGAACCCAGGATGCTACTGCAGAATCCCCTTCCACGACAGGAAAACCTGCTAACAACCTGCATTTTTAGGAAAAGGTGGCATCTCTACTAATAAAAGGGTAATATGCTAATTAGACTGAACATCTTCCAGACGTCCTTCCAGACAAAGCCATGTTGGTGGGGCCAAGGCAGAGGAGGTTAGAGGCAATCAGGCAGGCAGGGAAGAGCAGTTAGGGGGATCAGGCAGGCAGGGGAGAGCAGTTAGGGCAAACAGGCTATCAGGGGAGAGCAGTTAGGGGGATCAGGCCAGCAGGGGAGAGTAGTTAGGGGTATCAGGTGGGCAGGCAGATGAGCGGTTAAGAGCCAGAGGTCCTGAGGGGTCACAGATTGGAGAGAGTGCAGGCTGAGCTGAGGGGACCCTCTTCCCATGCACAAATTTTGTGCACTGGGCCTCTAGTTATATATGTAAACTAGAGGCCCAGTGCACTTTTTTGTGCACCGGTGGGGTCCCTTAGCCTGCCCTGTGGGATTAGGCCAAAACTGGCTCTTCAACATCCCCTGAGGGATCCTGGATTGCAAGAGGGTTCAGGCCAGGTCAAGGGACCCCAGTGGTGCATGATCAGGACTGGGGGGGGAGGGATGTGGGAGGTTGGCCAGCTGGGGAGGGATTGTGGGAGGGCTCCAGGGCATGTCCAGCCCATCTCGCTCAGTCCCGATTGGTTGGACCCCAGCAGCAAGCTAACCTACTGGTCTGAGTGTCTGACCCCTGGTGGTTAGTGCACGTCATAGCGAGTGGTTGAGTGGTCTTAACATATCATTAGCATATTACACTTTGATTGGTTGAATGAACGACCAGATGACCAGCATATTAGGCGGAGGCTTTAGGCTTGGGCAGGGGCCAATCCTGCGATCAGAGGGAAGGAGGAAAATCAATGGAAACATATCCTCAGGTGAGGATAAAAAAAGAAAGAAAGAAATGTCATATCCTATGAAAGACACATCCTGAAAATGCCTAAAGAAAGTTGTCAATTTTTCATGGTGAAGGGACTGGAGTCCATGTTGATGAAAATACCTTGGTGGCTGCGGTGACTGGCAGTGGCTGCAGCAGCAGGGTGATGGGGCTCGCGCCTTCCCCTGATCAGCCCAGTCGCCTCCCACAAAGGGAGGCCAGACTGTGGCTTAGGGGAGCGGGTCTAAGCCGTTAGTAAGACATCCTCTGAGGGCTCCCAGTATGTGAGAGGGGGCAGGCTGGGCTGAGGGACCACCATCCCCCCAGTGCACAAATTTCGTGCACCGGGCCCCTAGTACAGAAATAAGATTGAACTGGTGAGTGGATCAAATGATGTCTCTTCTATTATAAAATGCTGACTACAATTTTGCAGAGAATAAAATGAATGTCACTGATTTGGGGTGCAAAGTTGGTGCACACATTCATATCTACAAAGTGAAAACTTATTTTTATATCAGTTACCTGATCTGAAAGAGTTTTGCATCAAGGTTTGGCAATATCTTATCTGGAAGTCATGGCTTGTCGTCCACTGTGTGAAGTTCAACAGCGCTCTGTCTTGTTGCATGAGTTTTTCTTGCTGCTTCTTTGCAATAGCTGACACCTGGAATACTTCAAACAATAACAATCATTTCTACTAAATTCCTGACAACTTATAACAGTCATCTTTCAACACAGACTTAAACACAACTACCAATTACTGATGATTTTTGTGATATTAGTTTGCATTATTTTGTTTTTGTTTAAAAATTTACATTGTTTAAGAATTATCTACTATTCTATGCTGTACACCTAAAACTAATAAAAAATAATATTGAATTTAAACTGTAATTGAAAAATAAAACTAAAAAATATATAGCTAAAGGAAATGTGGAGAAAAACTTTATTAATAAAATTAATACTTATTGAAAAAAATTATATTGTTCAAGAATACAAATTAAAAAGAATACACAGCAAAAAGCTCATTTGCTACCCTTGTCTTTGTATTCACTCAATTCTATTCCTCTAAAGTAATTTCCTTTTTATTCTTCTAGAGGTAATTTGAATCTACAAGCAAATGAACATAAACTGCCCTTTCTTACCTTTACACAAATGGTAACAACCTGTTTACATGGTTTTGCACCTTTAAGTACTTAAAATATATTTTGGACAAAATTTTATGTCAGTACATAAAGAACTTTCTCATTATTTCAGTATAACTACATAGGAGTCCATTGAATGGATGTATCATGATTTTAGAAAATTTCTATTGACTTTTAGACTATTTATTATCTTTTGGTATTACAGAAATGACTACTGACTACTGTAACAAAGAACCTTAGTCATATGTAATTTCACGCCTGTGCAAGTATATTTTTAAGATAAGTTGTTAGGTCAGTTTCTGTGCATTTATTTAAACCATATTGGATACTTCCAAATTACCCTCCACATGTGCAAATGCCATCTTAATATCATTTGAATTTACACTTCCCTTTTTATGTTTGATGTTGAAACCTTTTTTGCATATATATAAATAAAAGTCGGTTGTATTTCTTTTTTTAATGAAGTGCATAATTATATCCTTTGTGAATTTCTTCATTGGGTTCCTAGTTGTTTTTTTTTTCCTTTTTGTGTCTATGAGTTCCTTATTGTCCTAATTGAGAAGGCCTGGAATCAGCCTAAGCAGCGCATGGAGCTGATCCCTGCACAAGGCCTCAGACACTAATTAAAGAGTGTAGCTTTGTGGCCATCAGTCTGGGAATTTTCTTTGGCAAGATTATACTAGCTGGTCAGTCTTCTTTCTTTTTTTTTTTTTTTTTTTTAACATGTTTTATTGATTTTTTTTTACAGAGAAGAAGGGAGAGGGATAGAGAGTTAGAAACATCGATGAGAGAGAAACATTGATCAGCTGCCTTCTGCACTGTGACCGCAACCAAGGTACGTGCCCTTGACCAGAATTGAACCTGGGACCCTTCAGTCCGCAGGCCGATGCTCTATTCACTGAGCCAAACCGGTTAAGGCAGTCTTGTGTCTTAATGACAAATGATTGATGACTCACCCCTGGTTACAAAGAGACCCTGAAAAGTCCCTGCTATTGAGGCTGGTTACCGAGAAGGAATGTGCCTGGGTGGTCAGCAAAATATCAAAATTTCCAGCAAGATTTGGGACTCCCTGGTACCAAGGTGTTCTGTGTACACATCAGTGGCTCCTGATTCAAGAGAGAAATTGTGTCCCGAAAAGACCTTGCAAGGGAAGAAAAGGATGCCTGTCTGCATCTGGCCTCCCCAGGCCTCTTATTGTAACACGTATTAATACCGTTGTTAAGTTATATCCTCTTCTTGTAATAAACTGTCGATCTGTAAATGCTTTGACTTTGGGGAATCACTGTCCTACAAGTCTTCTGTAGCAACCCCCAGATGGCTCATAGTTGTCTCGTATCATTTATTGACTCTTTCCTCTCCATACTCTTTATTTGCCATCCTTCAATTACTGCAAATGTCCATCGAAGTACCTGATTATGCAGCATTTTTATTGTTTTGAGGATATTCAAGTTTTCTACTTATCTTTTCATATATCAGCACCACATTATTTCAGTTACTTTAGACTTTTACTTTACTTTAATATCTCATAGGGCCAACCCTCCTCTTATTTTCAGATTACTTTTATATTAATTTTTGCTTATTCCCTTCTTATAACTCTGGCTAGCTCATTAAGTCAGTTCTTTTTCAAAAGCATGTTATAAAGTATCTATATATCCCTATTTAATTAAATATTTATCTAAGCATGAATATTAATTTTCTTAATCCTGTTTGATTTTTATAGAATTTCTTGAACCGGTGGCTTAATGTTTTTAATCAATTATGGAAAATACTTATCCAATAGATCTTATAATTATACTACTTTTGCCCAACTCTCTTTCTTCTACTTTTGGGTTTATTATTGCACATACAGTAGTTAGCTCTGCCTCAAAAAGGGAGGCTGAGCTTTAATTTTGCTGTGTTCCTAATAGTGAATATTGTCATGAAGGGGAAGTTTGTGTATAAAAAAAAAGCAATTTGCATTTTCATGTTGTTTGTCTCCCAATTAACTGGTCAACATTCACAATAAACTATTTAATTGCGTATCTGCATATTCTGACCTGTTTTAGTCATCAACATTGCTACTGAGAAGGAAATGCTAAAACCAAGAGCCTTGGACTAGGGAAAGCAGATGCTTATGCCCCATCCATCTCTGGATAATACAAGTAACGCAGCTGTCAGTGGCTTATTTATTTTCCTTCTTCACAAAAGGCTGGATCTCATGAGTGGGGAGTAGGATAGTGGTGTTATTTACTTTATCCTATTAATAACCTGGCACATTTAAACAATGAAAAATAACAAACTTCCTTTCAGGACTTTGAAGTATTAATCTAAAGTGGTTAATTTTGATGACTATCTTAGATTCACTATATTTGGGAGGTTATTGTTGCTTTGCTTTATTACTACTTGAAGAGCTTGTACCACATAAAACTGTAATAAAACTGAGAAAGGGAAATGAGACTTTAGTTTCGCCCCAAGAGGGAAGGAATGTACTGCACCTTTATTAGTGTTGGGGTTATAATTAATTTGGAACCAGTAAGGAATAAAAGATTTAAACAAAATAATTACCTGGGGAAATGATTTACCAAATACTAAACATATTTTTAGAAGGAAATAAAAATATTTGTTATAGGCCTGGCCAGTGTTGCTTAGTGGTGAGGGTAAAAAAAAAGTATTTGTTATAAGATGTTATATGTTTTACCTAACTAATGAATCAGGAAAATAAAAAAGAATAGTAAAAACAAATGAAAAATCTGATTTCTTAGAAAATGTTTTGCACAACTGAGTTTTTAAAATAGTAAGTCAATTAATATAAGTAATATGGTAGAGAAAACCAGAAAAATACAAAATAGTAACATGGAAGCAAGAAATTACTTCTACTTATCTTTAAATTTACCACTCCTTTAATTCCTCCTCCTTCTCTGCTTTGCTTTATGGTATTCCATAGTGTGGAATTAATTAAATTTTATTAATTTAAATGGTCCCTTAATCATAGGCATTTGAGTTTTGTCTAATATACTGTACTCCTTATTGCTACACATGCAGGTTTATCTACAGGAAAATTTTTCAAAAGTGAGATTTATGTGTCAAAACCAACCAATACAAAGTTTGTTAGGAACATGATTGTCTTTGTTATCTAAACAGACTTCATGAACTATGCGAGAAGAAAAAGTTACGTATCCATTGGATAGCAAGTTTTTGAGGAAATTTACAGTATGCTTTCATTAACATACTTAGTATGTACTACATTCTTTTCAGTGATGTAAGAATTGCTGATTGCAGATGACAAATTATTTTTATTAATTTTTTAAATAAATTATCCTATATAATAAAAGTCTAATATGCAAATTGTCCCCTTGGGAGTTTGACCAGATGTTTGACTGCTCGCTATGACGTGAGCTGACCACAAGGGGGTGGCTCAGAACATGGCAGGCGTTGGCGATGCAGTGCTGGCAGCGGAAGGCAATGGAGGCACTGCCGGCCCCGATGGGCCCTGATGAGAGTGGGACCGTGGTGGGATGGTAGAGCAGGTGAGCGAGCAGCACTGCGCCAAGGCAGGTGTGGGTGGGAGGCCCAATCGCCCTGCTGGTCTCCCTGCAGATGGCAACCAGCAGCGGTGGCAGGGGGCGGTGCGGCTGCTTGGCTCCCAGGCACTGAGGGGGCTGGGTGGGGGGCCCGGCCCCAATTGATTGCCCCGCAGGCGGGATGGTGGAGGAGGTGAGGGGACGGCACCAAGCCATGACTGAGTCCCAGGTGGGGCTGCTGGGCTGTTAGGCTGGGGGTGAGAGGTAGGGCCCAATCCCTGCAGGCCACCCTGAGGGACCCCACCCGTGCATGAATTCATGCACAAGGCCTCTAGTTTTTATATAAAAAACAAATTCTATATCCTGTTCACTTCAAAATGTTGCTTAAAAATGTTGCATCTTCATTTAACCTTTTTTTAATTGAAAGTGTTTTTTGTAGTTTCTTTCATTTTTTCATCCCAAGTAGTTTATAACACATCATTGACATTTATTATATAGAATTGATACTTAAACCATAGCTGTTGATATTTGCAATGTCAGTTAAATAAGGCTTATTTTTTAAAAATATGGATTCTTATAGTTAGAATAAAACTTGGCCATATTCTAAAGTTCCCAGTTTTTACAGAAGAAACTAGATTAGTATGTTAATTAACTTAACTGTTAGTTCTCTTTCAACTCTGCAAATCTGCTTCCAGTATATCTTCTAGATAAACAAATATGTAAATGTGAGTTTCTTTTAAAAAAAAAGACTGGCATTTGATTTAAATGTATTTATTAAATATATGTACTTAAGTATGTATATATTTAATAAAGCACAGAGAGAGAATGGGATGATATAAAAAGCTTTCTGGAAGCTCTAATATTTATGCTAGGCTGTAAAATTTTATCTGAGGAGATAGATAGAGTAACAATTACTTTTGAGCTCCTAGTAATTATTAAAGCATTCCTCTCAGAACCACCAGGAAAATGAATTCATAGATAACATGATTCAGGTCAAGTTTCCTGTACTTTTGTAGAAGCAAATCTGAGCCTTTCTCTTCTTCATTTCAGAACTCATAATTCTCAGTCACCAGCTAATGCCTCCTAGGGAGAGAAATGATTTGCCAAAGCATGCAAGAGAGAAAAATTATCTCGACAATAACCTTCATCTCTGTCTCAGCATATTTCTTGGAGGTAGCATGAGTGATAATAAATTTTCTTAGTCATTTTTGTGGAACTTGCAGCTCTGTAATTATTATAATTCATAAAAAATTCACTTGCTAGAGGTGGAAACATCTCAAATTTGGAATAAATAAATGTGATTAAATATGGCCCAAATAAAGTTCTCAGGCTTGCATTAAACATTAAATTGCTCCTTGTCTAAAATAAAGTGAAAACTCATATTAAAATAATATGCACAAGTTTAGAATAAATGCATATTAGAATATATAGAGCATTTACTGAAATTTTTCACATGCTAACACGATTCACATAAGTAATTATTTACATTATTTTCCCCAAAGAGACTCATAGCATTAGATTTGAGTTCAACACCATGCCATTGAACATTAAAAGTTATAACAGCATCCAAGGGCTTAGAGTGTTATATTAAACCAATGTTCCATAAATTACCTTAGGAAGTTATTATTTTTGTCATTTATATGTTTGTAATTGATTTATTTATCCATTTGTAAACTATGAAGTTTTATTCATTATAATATACAGATGTAATTGCATGTTAAATGACATGTCATATATAATACATACAGATTTTTTTTAAAGATATCCTTTTGTACTTACACTTAATACCCAAGAAAATGGAGGCAGTTAATGAGCCCACGCAGAAAATACAGGCTATCACCATCATGAGACACCATGTTCCTAAACAAGGAGTCGGGACAATAAAATTGAGTTAGAAACAGTAGGTGAAAGGGATGGGCCAGGATAAGACTAGACTGAGTGAAAGAAGGAATTAACCTTAGGCATTTCAACCACAGAATTGTTGACACCATGTAACTGTAACAGTAAAAAGAGAACTCCAACTCTTTGAAATGCAAGTTATAACTTGTAATACATTTGATTGCAAAAATGTCAAATAAACTGACATTTTTAATAACACACTTCTTCTACCTTTATATGTATATGTGATGCCACAAACTGACTAACTAGATATACGTATGTGTTCTTTTCCAAAATATTTTTGAGATTGTCGCAAATCAGGCAGCAACCTTTTATTTTTTAAAGCAAAAATACTACTGGTATGGTGCATCTCCTCATCTCTTTTTAGTGTCACTTGAACATGATTGGTTCAAAGACATTTCTTTTTAAAAAAATATACATTTTTTATTGATTTCAGAGAGAGAGAGAGATCCAGGAAACATCAATGATGAGAGAGAATCATTGATCAGCTGGCTCCTGCATGCCCCCACACTGGGGATAGAGTGGCAACCCAGGCATATGCCCTGACCAGGAATCTAACCATGAGATGAGAGAGAATCATTGATCAGCTGGCTCCTGCATGCCCCACACTGGGGATAGAGTGGCAACCCAGGCATATGCCCTGACCAGGAATCTAACCATGAGATCCTTATTCATAGGTCAATGCTCAACCACTGAGCCACTCCGGCCAGGCTATTTCATTTTTTAATGTTAGCGTAGCCTGCACATTATCATATTCTAAAATGGGTTACCTCACTAGAAAATTCACCTGGGCTCAATATGTAATGGGAAACAAAACATACACTGCAAAGTCTTGGACCAAATAATTAGAACAGGTTACCTGAACATTTGGTGGAAGACTGATGTTTCTGGGAAGGGTTTGGTGTTGGAGTGTCCCACTGAAGGGAGGTATAGAGTTCTTCATCCTGCATGTCTGAGGGGCTTTGATAGGTGAGGCAGTCCGCACGAGAAGCTAAGACAAATAACTCCTTTTGTCAGGAGCCGATCGGTGAAAGAACTGAAATTGGCTATTTTTACACACCAGTGGGAAAATATGTTGGGGTTTAAGGAATAGAATAATGCATCTTCATCCAGAAAGTAGAAGTTTATGAAGTTTAAGCCAAAGCACAACTTGCTAAAGAAGGAAATGAGAAAGGAACTGAACTCAAATGGCCAATGATAGAACCTGCGATTGGTCTGGTTTGTGAGATGTAGCAGATGTTGAAGGTGATAGCACTGAGTTACTGTTACAATGAAAAGAAGTGCAAAAAATGTACTTATATTTGTTATAGGACACAAAGCATGGGAATGACCTAGACAGCAAAGATACAAAGGTAGCTCACTTTGGGCAATCCAGGATGTAAGGAGTCATCGTCCGTCACTGTGTATCCTTAAGTAAGAAAGCTAGGAAGGGATTGCATCCCTAAAATAAATTTGCACACTGTGTTAGGCTAATGCAGTTGCTGTGAGAAGTAAATCTCAAAATACCAGTTTAACACAATGGAAGTTTATTTCTTGCTCACATAACATTCTAGCTCCAGTAATCCTGGTTACTGGGTAGTTTTCATTGAAATGGAACCCAGATGCCTTCTGTCTTGTGAAACATTAAGTCTTCTACTTCTAGCCATTGGAAAAGAGGAAAGAAGATGGCAAATCCCCGTCTTGAAAGCCATAACCTAGATATAACAGATCACCTCCACATGCACTAATGTTAACACCTGTGTTTGGATCTAAGGCTGGGCCTGATAAATGGAACTTTTGCCTGGCTGGCAAACTTTCTATGACAACTTCACTCTAGAAGGAAAGCATGAATTATTTAGTAGCTAGATGGCTATTTCTGCCACATCCTGTGCCTATTGCACTGGTATTGGGAAATTTGATGCTTTAATTATCATTGGTCATTTGTCCTTAGGGCTAAAGGTCATCTCTCAGTAATTTACCGTCTGCAAACTCCAACAGTCTGCAAAATCGCAATGTTCTCTTTTGTGTCAGTGTTTCACTGGATCAATCATTGATCTCTGCTACAGAAGGAAACAAATGGCTCTCAAGGGTATTCTAATTCATACAGATGCTGTTTATGAAGTTTTGATAAGGAAGCCACAGGCCAAGTCTACCCTGATCATGCTGTTCATTTGAGTTCTGCCTCCCAAGGCACAGAGCGGGGATAAGAAGAACTCAAGAGGCAAATGAAGAATATCCAAAAAAATCCTCCAAGTATTTTATATGACTTTCGTGTGACCTGAGATTCTGATGTGAAAAATAGTGTGACTTAATCAATGGAAATATTTCTATCTTCAGGAGAAAAAAAAGGTAGAAACAATAAACATACCAAATGTACATTAAGACTAATGTCAGGACCGTTGTTCAAAGTGTTGCCATTAATTTCTGGATTCTCTTAAATTTCATCAGCACTTTGCATTCTCTAATACATACCATTGGGCTCTCCTAATAGAAGACTAATATGTTACCTGTTTTATATTTGATGTTTTTAATCATACTTATTTACTATTCATTATTTTCCAAGTACTGTGTCAAAGGGCTTTGACATGAATTATTGTGATTGTCACAAATCTATGATATAGGTGCTACTATTAACTTATTTGTAAATTGAGGCACAGAGAAGTCAAGTTATTTACCGGTTTACTTATGTAGTGAGTAGAAGAGTTAGCATCTGAAACCAAGTGGTCTGATCACAGTACTTGTGCTATTATAATCTGTGGTATTCCGAGTTCATGTACAAGATGCTTTTGATATGAGTACAAAAACAAAAACAAAAAACAAAGAATCTCTGTAAGCACAGTTTTATTGGTCACATTTGTAATTAATTACATTTTTGCCATGCATTGAGATATTAATCTTTGAAATTTTGTTGTGCCATAGTGATGTATATTTTTTTCATTTGGGGCACATAAAACATTAAAGTCCAGAGATATGATTGATTTTTAGATAGCTTTTGGAATTATTAGTTTCTATTTGTTTTTTCTAAATAAAAAGTTAAAATAGAAAAATAGTGATACTAACCTGAAAATGCCAAGATCTTGAGACATTTTAAGTGGAGGAAGAATCTGAGGTATTTCTGTTATTCCTCCCTCTGCCCGCCCCGCCGCAAAAAAAAAAAAAAAAAATCCTGTTCATGTATGGATAGTATAAAACAAGATAAAGACTTAAATATCTTTCACTGTTAGTATACAAAGCTGTAAAAGTAATACACATTTATTGAGTGTTCATTACATGCTTGGTACTCTGCTTGATGCTTTATATAATCACAATAATCCTCACAATTACCTCATGAGTAAGGTAATAATATTAAACTAATTTTATAGACACCAAAAAGCTGGGTTTGAAAGAGACTAAGTAACTTACAAAAGCCACACAGGGATTGAGTTCTAGAGTAATATTAGTTGAAATCTATTGAAGTTGACATATCAGAATCAATTAAGGGAGCTTATTAAAAACATAGGACTGTCTCCTTAGCCTTTTAACATAACTATTTGTATTTGAACAACTAGTGTTTTCACAAACACCTCAGTTGAGAAGTTTGAGAATCATGTTTATAAATTTTATTAGCACTAATTTAAGAAGAAAGTGTACCTTCAGAGGAGCTGTGGCAAGGAAATGCACTTTTTGCCTGTTATCCTGTTAAAGGGTGCCTCTCCCCATGTCTATAAATATTTCAAGAGTTACTCAGCAAAAAAACAAGCACAGAACTGTCAGGAAAAGAACTAGATAAAGTATTTTTACTTGCTGATCTGTCTCCTAGCCTATGGCCTTGATAAGAAGCATTTACTCATTTTTAAACTCCATCAGGTTTCTTGCAAACTTTATTTCCCTGCTTTGCACAGAAAATTACTGCTGTTGAGTTTCACAAGAGGTAGATTTAGAATAGAAATTGTATTTACATAGTGTTTTACTAAATTGATGCTTTGTAATGAGCTATACACAATGAGAAGTCACTATTTTTTTCTGTTTCTTGTGAGGCAGAAACTGTGCTTAGTCCTTAGCAAACAGGAAATCCAAGGTGTCTGCCTTCATGGAGTTTCTGATATAGTTAGTACTCTGAAGTTTTATGCTATGTTGTAGAACTTTGAGGTATATACGATAGGTATTAACCTATTTTAAAGATGCAAAGATGGAAGTTAAAGAGACTACATAATTGGCCTGTGTTTGTACTTTAGATAATCACACCATCTAAATTATTCTCTGATTTCAAGATTCATATTTTTCCCACCACCTCATGCTGTCTTTCAAACTTGGATATTTGATATGGTTTTCAAACTTAAATATTTTGCACAGCTTAAGTCATCTAAGTCCAAACCTTTCTTTTTTTTCTTTATTAAGGTATTACATATGAGTTCTTAACCCTCCATTGCCCCCATCCCCCCACTCATGCCCTCACCCACCCCCCCCGTGTCTGTGTCCATTGGTTATGCATGCATAAAAGTCCTTTGGTTGACCTCTCCCCTTTACCCCCGCCATCCCCTGCCTTCCCTCTGAAGTTTGACAGTCTGATCTATGCTTCTCTGTCTCTGGATCTGTTTTGTTCCAATTGAAAATATATTTTAGGTCTGAAGATACAGTGAATAATACAATGTTGACATAATTAGGAATGGAAGACAAGCAGAAGGGAAATTAATAGAAAAAGCACCATTGAGAACAAAAGATCAACTCACAGACTAGCTTCTGGATGTCTAAAGAAGAGACCAAGTTACCCCTTCATATAAAGAGATATATAAAGAGGGGACCACGTGGTGCTGGTAGGAAACATAATGTTAAGGTGACTCCAAGGGGAATAAAGGAAGAAATAAGTAATTTTATGGCTAGTGATTCTTTCATCCAGATCTTTTATTATACAATCAAATATTTGTCTGTGACAACCTGCCCGTCTCTTTGCATTAAAGTAGCTTGTCCACCTTTGCCATGCCTGCCTTTCTCTCACACATTAAATAATGTTTGTTCTTGCAGAAGCTAGGGTGAATTTTCCCACTATGAAAATAAGCACAATTCATATTTTCTCTTGCATTTTCAGAAAGCTCAAACCTGTGAATGAAAAAGGTAGACATGAGTTCATTTGAAAGCCAAACAATCAGCAATAAAACTCTGTGTACAATTTTGTTACATAAAGTGGAGATGAAATTATGGGAAAAGAAAGTTACAAACAACATTCAGATCACTGAGAGACTGCCAATCTGCTTGGGAGTATAAAGTATGTCCATTTGAATCGGTCAATAATAACTTAAAATAGAATAAGATTAAACAGCAAGTGAACAGTAAATACAATAGTAGTCCAGAGGAAGAGATGGATGGGAATCTGAAGTAATTGGAAAGGCTTTATCTTTTTATCTTTTATAGAAGATAATACCTTAGTTTTGTCTTGAAGGAAGGGTAGGATTTAGATGAGCTTCAGAGGGAAAGTAGTTGCATAGGATGGAAATGAGCTCATGGAAAAGTAAGTTGATAAAATTTCTTCGAAATAAAGGTTTATGTTATAAAATAGAAGATATAAAAAGCAGCACACTATATTGTATTGCCTGTTAACTTGTTTATATTCTCTGCCACACTGCTTATGAGAAGAGGACAAAAATGTAATTTATTAATTCATTTGCTACATATCTATGGGATGCCTACTATGTGCCAAAGTTTTTCTCTGTGTCAATGATAGAGTGGTTAAGAAAGACAAGGTCCTTTCTACTGGGGAACTTACATAATAGTTGGGGGATACTGATTTGCTGAAAGGACGGAGGGAATACCAGTTTGCTTGCAATATTGTGAATGAGACAGCAAGTTATCGGAGATCAAGGTCTATGAAAAGACTTGCTTGTAGTTGAAGTATCCTTGTCTCCTACTCATAGTAAATACTTAATAAATATTTGTAAATAAACTAATTAAAATGTAATAATCAGATTGTGTAAATTTTGGTTAATGAGTTTAACTTTTAGTGGGAGAAACACTGCAGTTTTGATATGCAAGATAAACAAAAGGTGTTGAGACTGAAGATCGGAAAGCCACATTAAGTAACTCAATGCAATTGGCTCCTTTGACTGGATTATTTGCAGAGAGATGGAGCCTTATGACAAGGACATCAGAACCACCTTGTGAATGATGATGAGTCTGATTCCTGGAGACCCCTAGGGTGGAAGGGTAGGTAGATGCTACAAAAAAAGTCAAAAGAATCCATGAATAACTTTCAACCACAAAATAATAAAGATAATTTTCTTGTAAAAATATATGAAGAAAATTAGATTAAGCTAAAAAAGACATAAACTGTTCCAATAGTAAAGTGGTCAGTAGAAATGAATGAGAAAAAATATTGGGAATAGAGGTAGAATGTGACTTAGGTAAAGAACAGAGGAATGGGATAATACAAGTAGAATTGTCTTACTACCAGTGTTCTCTTGTTAGGATTAGGGTGTAAGTTACTCAGCTTCCGCTTATATAACCCACAGTAGGGTACAGAACTACCTCCCAATTTATAAACTTGTACCCAAGTGGATAGAGTATCTCGGGAATAAAAATTACTATATTCTGAGTGCCCAGTGACTCACATATTTTTGGAGGGAACTGAGCCATCTTCCCACTTCCAGACTTTATTGGAGTTCTGTCGGGACAGTCCCACCCAACGAATTAATCCAGTCCTGGATTTGATATATTCCTATTGCAAACACAGATAAAAGTAATGGTCAGAAAACTTAGTGTTTTTTTTAAATCATCATTACCTTTATTTTAGTATTATAGCTTCCTGAATTCAGGTGTGTGCCAATTTATGAAAACCTAAGCTGACCCAAATTCTTAACCATAGAATCACTCTGTTCACAAAAAAAAAAAAAAGAAAAAGAAAAAGTCTTGAAAACTTAAAAACAAACAAAAATTTTAAAAGTTCTAGTAACTACTAGCCAAACTTTGCCCCTATTAACCTTCCTTTGAGGGTTTTCTTCATGCACATTTGTTCCTTCAGCAGCACAAACGATTACTAAATGTTGGTGATGGTATATGAGTGTTCACCTGCCATGGAGGCTTACAAGCCCTGGCCCACTGTGCTGTGACTCCCGGCACTAGGAGGGGACCCATGCTCGCAAAACTCCATCAGACCTACTCACCTGAGACCAGTTCTAGGCAGCTCAGAGCACAGAGCTCAGAGGGGCCCTGGGTGGCAGAAGGTTCCTTGACCTGGAGCTCTGGAGTGGGGCCCTAAAGACACCGAGGAGTTCACTTCACCACGAGGCAGAGGGCATGGAAGGGCAGAGAGAACCGCTCTGCAGAGCTGCAGAGGTGGAGAGGACCCATTGAGTGAAGGGAGGGCTGAGTCATTAGTGGGGGCTGGAAGGCAGGCTAGAGGGGGTGTCCTAGCTGGAGACAAGCTTGGTCGGTGATAGAAGCCACGGTCGCAGGGCCTTGAATGCCAACCCAAGTATCTAGTCTTTCCAGAAAGGGCAATGGGAGGCCCAGAAAGTGTCATTTTTAATAAAAAGTTTCACACAAACAAAATTAGAGGAAATAATATAATGAACACTCATATACCATCACCAACATTTAGTAATCGTTAACATTTTCCCATACTTCCTTCACTTCTGTTTTATTGCTGTCGCAGTATTTTAAAGTAAAGTACAGATATGAACAAAGTTCACTCCCAAAGTGTGACTTCAGTATGACTATAATAAAAAGGGACATTTTGCTATATAGCTACAACTCAGAGTTTCGAAGACACTAAGTTAACACTAATATCATAGGTAATAATCAGTCCACATGCAATTTCCCCCCAAAACATGTCTTTGTTAAAACTGGGAGGCAATCCAGGACCACATGTTGCATGTTCGCTATCCATCTAACTTCAACCTCTGACTCGCTCCTTCTTTTTATGACATTGACCTGTGAAGGGACCGGTTGTCCTGCAGAAAATTCCTCCTTCCAGATGTGTCTGTTGCTTCCTTGTGGTGTCGCTGGACTTGTTCCTCCATTCCCTGAATTTCCTGTACGCTGAAGTACATTCTAACAAATGTCCGTATTTATTAGAGTCAAACTTAAGTCAGGGCACACGCCCAGGTTGCAGGTTCTATGCCGGGTCTCGGTGCCTACAGGAGGCAACTAACGCCACAGTTCTTTAAAGGCACAAAGACAAAGCTTCATTGTAACACCCTGGACCGCACAAAAGTTAGATTATATGTCTATGTTAATATCATAGATGTTCAGGGGAAGCCTTTTGGACAAGGATACCGAATAGGTGAGGCTCCCAAGGGTTTTAAAACCAGGCAGGATGGGCAGCTGGGCAGCATCTGGCTTTAAGGGCACACGAATCCCCCCAGGGTCTCGCTAAAAAGCTGCTTCTGATTTAGCAGGTCTATCTGGGGAGGGAGGCCCACACTGGGGAGTTCAGTGAGGCGGTTGCCGGGGAAGGGGGAGGGAGGAGGGAGAGCAGGGGACACCTCTAAGGTCCCTGTGTACTCATCCTCTACTGGTGGGCTGAGAGGTGGGCCTGGTGTCGGATCCAGGACAGTCTTCATGTCTCCAGTGACACTCCAGGAAATGGCTTGTCCCAAGGTGCCAGAGGGATGGCCCAGCGCCTCTGAAACCTCAGGGTCCCGGAGAGAGAGCATGGACCTCGGTAGGCCCTCTGGGGTGGTGGCCTCAGCTGCCCCCACTGGACTGTGCTCCTAAGTCTTGGCCTCGGGGGCCTTGAGGGCCTGGCCGGAGGCGCTCAAGTGGGAGAGGAAGGAAGCGGGGAGCAGAAGAGGCCAAGGCTGTCGCCTCCCAGCCTCCAGGGGGGCCTTGAGTAAACAGGAAGGCCAGGCGGCTCCACGGTGGGGGGCTCCGGAGGGGTGAGTCCAGAGCCCTCCTGGGCCTGAGCCTCTTAGAGCACGCAGCTTCCTTGCTGGGGCAGCAGACTCAGAGAGGTGGTCTGGCTTGTCCCCAGTCACCCAGCGGGGCAGGGGAACAGGGCCAGAGCCTCACCTGCCTCTCCTGCTCCTGCCCGCTTCCTGGGGTTCTGGTGCGGGGTCTCCTGCTCGTGCTGCCCACCATGGTTCAGAGGGTGCTGGATGAGTCTCACTTTTGGGGGCCTCAGTTTCCCTTTTTTGTGAACTCAGAGCCCTTACAACTGACTCAAAGGTTCGAGATTTCCTGACCCCGTGGGATTCTTCTGCCTCTGAGGTGGTCTTCAGGGTCCCTCAGACCTTGGGAGTGGGTTTTACCAGGAAGGCCAACATCCCCAAGAGGCAGCAGGTGCCGGACCATCCCCATGGGCCAGGCACTATTCTAAGCAATGGGCCTTTGAAACTTCCGTGAGTGGCCCTGGCCAGCGAGGCTCAGTTGGTTGGGACTTTGTCCCGTGAACAGAAGGGTCATGGGTTCGATTCCCAGTCAGGGCACATGCCCAGGTTGCAGGTTCTATGCCGGGTCTCGGTGCCTACAGGAGGCAACTCACTCCACAGTTCTTTAAAGGCACAAAGACAAAGCTTCGTTATAACACCCCGGACCGCACAAAAGTTAGATTATATGTCTATGTTAATATCAATTAATTATATTTGATATTTAGAATTGTACCAAGTTCACTTGTTAGAGAATGAAAAATAAAATAAAAAACACAAAACATGTTGATACTTACTGAGCTTGATAAAGTTCTCAGATTTTTCACAAACCAGAAGGCATGAGAAGAAAATTATGTGTGTGTGTGTTTTTTTTAAGTCAAATTTTTCACTTCAGATTTTTCTCCTTATGATTTCAAAATATTTGGCATGGGAATCTCCTTACCAGAATGTTCTGGCTGGCAATCTTCAGTAGAGTGGCATTCATGTTGGCACAGTACTGCTTACTCTCTTCCCAAGTCAGGTTGTGCCTGAAGAATCCATAGCAATTGCCTTCATAATGTCTCCAATTTTTGTCACATGGGCTGTCCTTATGGCCTTAAGGAGAAATCAAGCATAGGAATCCTTTTATTCTAAGTAGAATTTACTTTTCCTCTAAATTCAATGTTTTCTACAGATAGCATTACAGAAATACTCTAGGGTAGAAGAGATACGGTTACCAAATTATACTTACTGAAACTGTCTTTTTGTTCTGATGGTTTCATTAAATCTTGGCAGAACTGGTTTGCTAATAATTGTTGCAGAATTCCTGAGAGATTTTTATTCTCAATTTGTAGGTAGTTTTGCTGCGTGACAGCTAGATGTGAAAGTTAGTTAATAATTTGTAGTAAGGATAATAAG
This sequence comes from Eptesicus fuscus, assembly GCF_027574615.1. Taxonomy (NCBI): domain Eukaryota; kingdom Metazoa; phylum Chordata; class Mammalia; order Chiroptera; family Vespertilionidae; genus Eptesicus; species Eptesicus fuscus. The sequence continues at coordinate 85,314,892 of NC_072479.1, forward strand.
GGTAATGCAAGGATCTTTCAATAAACTAATTTCACTAGGGTTATCAATCTATGAAGTGTTTACTAGCTCAGTGATTTTCAAGCTTTTTCATCTCATAGCACACATAAACTAATTAATAAAACTGAGGCACACAGAAATATTTTTTGCTAATCTGACAAATAAAAAGGGTATAATTTTGATTCATTCACACTGGATGGTTATTGTTGTGTGATGTTGTCATTGTTTTTTTTTTTAATTTGACAATCTAAGGGAAAAGAAGTCAGTGCCCCTGACTAAGTAGTCAGGTATATGCATGTTTTAAACATTCTTGTAGCATACCAGTTGAAAATCACTGTTTTAGATACACATGAATAAATGAGTGCTGAAAAGGGGTCAAGGCAAAAAGGAGGGGTCATAAAGAACAAATTAAGAACTAAGAAAAGCTGACAGGGTTATCCCAAATAATAAGTGAACTATTTGAAGGAAATAATAACAAATAAGAAAATGCCATGATCAAATCGCATTCCCACAGCAATTATTTTGAAAGTTTAAATTTCTAAGCGGATTTCATGTGGGTGAATAAACTCTATTGTTTTGTTATCCATGTATTACCAAAATATCCATTTATTTAAAAATGCATATTAATTTATTTTATGCTAAAAGTACTGTGATATTCACATAAGTAAAAAATGTTGAATGGATGATTCTAAAATATTTTATGAAAAAATATAGAGGAACACAAACAACAACTAAACAGATGATAATATGGCATTGGAGGGCTTTTAGGTTTATAGGGAAAATACAGGGAATAGAATGAACAAAATCTCAGACAAGGGACAGAATTTATTTGTAAAGTGGAGAAAATTCCTTGTTGGCAGGATCTTAAGATAGGCAGGAGAGTGAAAAAAAAGTTTCAAAAGATAGCGTAGAAATATACTGAGGAGAAACTTAAGAACCAGTCTAAAATTCTTGAAAATAATTTTTAACTAATAAGAAATCTAAAAGATGATTTTAATCAGGAGGGAAAGTTCAGAGTTCCCCTTTAATGACAATATCATGGCAGCTATGGGTAGAATAAATATTGGAGTAGTGACAAATACAGTTAGCTCAGTGGCATACACCAGGACCCTCAGGTATTGCCTTTCTCACATGCAATCATTGAATGAGTCAACACTTACACATAATCCCCAGAGCCACGAGTCCAACAACCAGCCCAATGCACAAGACCAGCAGAATCAAAGCCATTACCCGCCACAATGACGAGGACGCAGGCTCAACTGTGGACATACAATAAAGATGTCAGGGAACAGGTGTGGGTATAGTTATGGGGCAGCGACCCTCCTGGCCCTGCCCTCTCCGGATTTTTTTCAGTGATGTAAACAGCATCATGGGCAGATCTTGCCATGTTCCCTTGGTGATCATTAACCGTAAGCACAACCCACCCCTACTCCATACATCCATTCCCATTCTCAGAGCACGTCTCTCTGAGTCCAAATATAACTTACACCGTGTGTGTTTGTCTTTGTTTTGTTTTGTGGTCATCCCCATAAGTAACTGCTTTAATGAGCAAGACCTAGAGAATCAAACCCATTTGCTGACATGTTAAAAAATGGGGTTTTCAAACATTCTCTCCCTTTATCCTCATGGTTTCTAGTCCCTCTGGCATTAAACTCTGTAAGTGTAAAGTAGTGTTCCTTGCTTGTATCTTTTCTTGTTTGCTGCCTAAACAAGTCTATCTGAATCTATGTGGATAGTATTCAAGTGCTATAGGAAAATAAGTCCATTTAGGAAAATAAAACTATACATGCTATACTAGTTTTTTTTTTTTAAAAAAAGAGAAAACTAGAGTTGACCCATTTATATAATTAATTTTCAAATGGCTTGCTCTGGGCATTCTTACCTGAGGTGAGAGCTGGCTTGCGAGTTTTAATATTTAAGGTGATGTATCCATCTTCATCCTGCATGGTTTCCTTTGCTCTGCAAGTGAGCTCAGGGTCCAATGACTTTGCAAAATGTAGTGTCCACTTTTATTATTTCAGTGTCTGTCAGTCTGTGATCCTCCTCTCTCTCATAAGGTGGAGCCATGAGTTGGGGATGTGTGGGATTTGGGGTTTTTTTCTTCCCATTTTTTGTTTTGTTTTTGTTTTTTCTTTCCAGGAAGCCCTTTCATAGCTGCTTAGGGATACATGAACCTTGAACATAAAAACACAAAAATAATAATAACTTGTTGAAAGGAGTAGATAACAGCATTTGTTTCTCGTTTCCTTATCTTCAACTCTAAATGGAGGGATATCCCATCATGTGTATCCTTTCAAAGAACAAAAGTTCATGCTTGATCTTAACCCTAACAGAGTCTGGATCACGTTGTTAAAATAAACTACTTTCTGATGAGAATTCAGGGGCAAAACACCAGTAAATATATAGTCTATTCTATTGTGAGGAGAAAAAGCTAATAGCAGTTGATCAAATATGGGCTTAGTTAGATATTTCATGGACTTACATTGGAAGGAGCTATTTCTAATTATGACCTAGAATTCAACCAAATACTTGCATCTTTCTCAAATGAAATTCTTCATAAATTCATGGATTCCACATGAGGCAGGCATCATATTTCTTAGGTTTAGGCTTCAAAAGACAACATCAAATAAAGTGAAATAACGCAGAGTTAGTGACTTGATGTGTTATTACTTTTCAATAATGTTTGCACTTTCAAGTGAATTCCCAGGAATGGAAAAATCCTAATTCAATGAAATAATGTAATATTAAGCATAGTGGTGCTATAGTTGAAGAGATATTATTTTGGAGAAGAAATGTTTTCTTAGTCCTTTACATCATGATATATTATTTATTCCACACATTTAACCTTTGTCATAACAAAATTTTAATGTTAATTATTTCTCAAAAACACCACTTAGTTTGATTTAAATGTATTGAAGTCTTATAATGTCTAGCATATGAGCAGTTTACTTAATCTGTCCCATTCTTTAGTCATTTTTGGAACAAGAAGTAGAATCCTATATAATAAAAGCCCAGCGACCGAAATGGCAGAAAGACCAGAATGACCAGAGACCAGAACAACCGTGGCCCCTCGCCCCAGCTGGCCCTGCTCCCCAGCAAGGACCCCACCCCAATCAGGGGCATGGCCGGTCTGGAAACTGCCTGTGGCCCCTGCCCCAGCTGGCCCCGTCCCCCAGCAGGGATCCTTACCCTCATCAGAGGCATGGGCGGCCCCTTACCCCGCCAGCCCTGTCCCCAAGAAAGGACCTCCACTCCGGTCTGAAGCCCCCATAAGGGCAGGCTGGCCAGCCCCCACCCATGCATCAAGTCTCTATCCTATATATTAAAAAGGATAATATGCAAATTTACCCTAACGGCAGAATGACCAGACTGACCACTCAACCAGTCACTATGATGCACACTGACCAGCTCTCGATCCTTTTACCCAGCCGGCAGGCTCCGATCGCCCAATGGTGAATGGGAAACTGAGGTGGGTGGTGGGGGTGGGGTGGGGCTGGCTGCGGGTAGCCAGGGAAGATGGCCCTGATTGCAGGCTAGGCCTAGGGACTGTACCTGTGCATGAATTTAGTGATCTGGGCCTCTAGTTAATAAATAAAAAAGTAAAAAACTGCTTGTCTGCTCACACTGATGATACAGATAAGTGAGGCTGCTTCTGTCTTCATATGACATCCAGATCTCCCACACATTTAACTTTATGAAATGGATTTTTAATTGTCCTTTTAGCTTAATTGAAAGTATTTATAAGAACAACCATAGAAAGCTAGCGGCTGTGCTTACTAGAAAAATATTGGTGAGGGTGCTATCTACTCTGTCACTAGGGTAGTTCTTACATATTTTTGTTAAAACTTCAGGGCCAGAAAAGCTACTCTTCTTCTGAAACTATTAGGCATTTGTCTTCTTAATGATCTTATTTCTACCCTTTCTTCAGTTAATAGTGTTAGACTTTATTATTCAATATAGTAATTACATAGGATCTCATGGCAGATATTTTATTTATTCATTTTCTAATTATCACATCTTGTTCTAATAAAGAGGGAATATGCTAATTGACTGGCATGCCCTCAAAGATGGCGGCACCCATAGCCACAAGATGGTGGCACCCAGTCCCCTCATCCCTGTTGGGGTGGCAGGCAAGCAGCATGGCCGTGCCTGCCCCCAAGTGGGTCCAGCCACTCTGCGCACCTGCCTCCGGAGTCCCCCAGTCCCGTCAGCCCCCCAGCCACCCAGGGCCAGCCTGAGGAACAGGCAAGCCTTGGATGGTATCTGGCCAACTGACGCCCAAGGCACAGGCAAGCCTCAGATGGAGGCTGCCCAGCCGCCCAGGGCCGCCCGAGGCTCAGGTAACCAGGGCTGACCAAGGCTTGCGCTGCCAGCAGTGGCAGCAGCAGAGGTGTGATGGGGGTGTCGCCGTCCCCTGATCGCTGGGTCGCCTCCCGCCCCTGAGGGATCCTGGACTGTGAAATGGGGCAGGCTGGGCTGAGGGACCTCCCCCTCCTATGCATGAATTTTCATGCACTCGGCTTCTAGTATACATATATTTTCTTCCTGTTATCTCCTTCACTCTGAATTCTTTGTTGGTTCACATAAAATAACCTTTTACTTTAAAATTTCTTTCCATACACACCTCAAACTATTTTAAGAAGGGGTGAAAAGAATAAACAAAACAAGCATGAAAGGCATTGCTGATTTTAAAAACTCAAACTTAGCATGATTTGAGTATTTTCACCAAAACCCAATCCTTAATAAAATATCCCACTTTAAATAGAAGTCAAATTCAATAATGTTATAAAAATTAAGTAATCAAATTTTTAAAATTCCCAGACCCATATTTGTCACTGAGTTTCTTATCTCAGCTATAATATTCAGTGATTCCCAGTCATAAGCAGGGTAATTTCAGATCATTACTCTACCACTTACCTACTTCTGTTTCTGTTCAAGTAACATATTTCAGTTAAAGTGGACTGTTCACTCTTCCTAACATTGATCACCCCAATCTGCCACCACAGTCTGAGAATGTTTGACTTTCCCTCTCTTCTATTGCCCACGTCTACTCTCCTACCAAGTCATGGGGTTTTCTTCTCATCTATCTCCTCTCTTTTTCAGTTTTTTCTGACACTGCCTTACTTTAGTGTTGTTTTTCCCCCCTAAAATATACAGAAACACTGAAAAATAATTGTGCCCAAGTGACAGAAAGAAGAATGTGGAGGTTATGGTTCAAATGACATCTTTTTAATAAAGCATGACTCTGTTCCCTTAATAACCATGTAGGTAACTTATGAAAATTTACAGTTAAATTAAATCAAATATGTAAATGAAGATGGATGGGCATTTGGAAGCACTTATAATTCTTGTAAACATTTTCTTGTTCAATTAACAGACACTTTAAGAAGGTATGAAGCATAACAATTAGCTTGCTTTGTCAGGGTTACCATATTCTCTAGGTCTTGGCTAATTGGCTTAATTATAAAAATAGTCCATTTATTCCTTTTGTAAACCACCAGGAAGGTGCTGGTCTTGAGTTTGATCCATGAGTTCTTAAAACTGCACATTTAACACCAGAAGTAGGTAAAGCTGAACTAGGGTAACGGTAAGCCTCAGAGGATATTTATTTGCTTTATCTTAGCTTCTGGTTTGTAATTCATATTGTTTTTGGAACTTCAATTACTCTAGCCACAGACTAAGGGTCTTATATTTAGATTTGTTTCATTAAAATATATTTGCCTTTATTTTTATTCCCCAAGCATGGCTTTGCGGTGTTAAGTATACGCTAGTTGAGTATAGAGACTCTCAGGGTCAAAGGAACTCCTGATAACATTTAGTCTTAATTCTGCTTTCTTGCTATACATATCCTATAAATACAAGCTGAGTTACTCAGCAACAGTTAATCAGAGAACTGCAGGAAAGCAAGTAGATGTAATAACTTCCCCTCCCCTTTTCCAAAATCCAGGGGCTTTGCTAAATATCTCTTAATCACACTACAAGGCATGTTATTGCCATATTTTATTTTTTGCATATTTTATTATTCCCTTTTTTCATAGCTCAGGAAACTGGAAAAAAACACCATCCTGAAAAAATGGTTCTTTAGTCCAAACAGCCTTATGAGTTTGAATTTGGAATAAAAACCTTTATTTGTTTAACATTTTAGAGATTAAGAGGCACTATTACATAAATTATCTCTTTTAGTTTAAAGTAAATATTTAAGTGATGTTCATTTTGTTTCAAACACTGACATTGGTGAATATTCATGGACAAAGTCATGGTAATAGTCCTTATGGAGCATAAAATCTTAGATTTTTGCTACCTAATTTTTATTTTCCAGAATTTAGAACAACTTCCCTCATCACACCACACACCAGCCCACATTCTTGTCCCTACAGAAAAGCTTCACTCCTTTCTAACACACAGAGTCTCCCTAGATATTTAATTTTTTGTAATTATCCCCTCAAGAGTGTATTCCATGACTCTAAAATAGTGACTGACATACAGCAATCATCCAATAGATATGATGAGTGAAAGAATGAATGAATGAATACATACATACACACATACATACATACATACATGTACAATGGGCATTTTCATTCTACATGTAAAAAGAGAATTTTAAGGAATCTTGGGACTTTTCTATTTTTACACTTCTTATAAAAAGTAGTACCATCTACCTCCACATTCTTTCCTCTACAGTATGATGTATTTTAAATTTAGTCCAGACTTCATTATCTATACTGCTAGCTGGAGAATGAGTACAAGAAAATAGGATCACAATGACAAGTTGTAGATACAATAAGAAAGGAAATTAGTGGAATACATAACATTGTGGATAAGACTGATCTTACCTAATAATAGACAAACATGTAAATTGACCGTACCTCCACTATGCCCACCAGCCAATCAGGAGTGAGAATGCAAATTAACCCACCAAAGGTGGTGGGTTAATTTGCATACACAGGCATGGAGTGAAGACTGAAGACTGAAGACTGAAGAATGAAGCTCCTCCTGCGGCCAGAGCCAAGCCTGCAGGCTGCAAGCTTGGCTCCGCTGAAGGCTGAAGGCTGAAGGCTAAAGGCTGAAGGCTGAAGTCTGCAGTCTTGGCTCCGCTGTGGCCTGGTCCCGGGGGGTTGGAGGAAAACTGGTGCCAGCAGCCAGGGGAAGGAATGCCTATTGCACGAATATTCGTGCAACGGGCCTCTAGTAAATATATAATGATGGTTAGTAGTGTATACAAAAAGGAAATAATGTTGACTACTATGAATGCTCTAACCGTGTCTCTAAACTGAAAAATATAAAGAAGCTGAGCATTTTACAGTTGGTGATATCTTTTAATGGACTTTTAAATGTGTATAACCTTTAGGCTAATCCTTCAGTGCATTTATTGATGATATCCTATTCCCTTTCAGTTTTCTGCATTAAAAGTGTTGGTTCAACTTTTACTTACTAACCTCCTACACAAATTAAATACTGTTTATTTTTTAATTTTGAAAAAGCTAAGATTTCCTGTTATGAAATGCTGTTGATCTAGGATTTGAATGAGTCAATCAGTCTGCCTTCATAGTCCTTTATTTTAATCAGGATATTGTATTATCCTTATTGGATGAATATACATTCCAAAATAAATTCCATCCTATACTCATCCTCTGGCTCCTCCTTGTGGCCAGTTTTTTTTTCTTTTTGCTTTTCTCTTTATGTCTTTGATGCCTCTAAATTTAATTTTTACTTTTCTTCATCCCTTCTTGTAAATATTTTTGAAGATGAATTTTAAATATCAGTTATGTTGAATGCTGCTTGTAGGCTAAGATGAATCCTCAGAAATAGCCTTTGGATGTGTTACTGTGGAGGTTAATGGTGACTTGGAAAAAAAGCATTTTTATATAAAATGAAGGGAAAAGACTAATTAGTGTGGGTTTAAGAAAAATAGGAAGAAACAGCAGGAATAGACAGCTTTTGAACACTTTAATTGTTAAGAGAATTAGAGAAATGAGGTGATAATGTATAGAGCATGTGAGGGGGATGAACAAGAGATTTTCTGCTTATTTTTAAAATAGAAGATATCTCATATTTGTAAGTTGAGTCAACCAGCAGTAAAAAATAATGATCCCAGAGACAGAAAATTATAAGTTGAAAATCTTTGAGTAGGTAGATGGAATGGATTTCAATGTATAGATGGAATTGAACATAGATAAGAGTTTGTAAAATTTAACATGGAAGATGGTTGAAAATGATATTACCATGCATACAGAGGTAAATGTTTTTGTATATTTGGTCAGTGAAACAGAGAAAATTCTCTTCTAATTGTTTTTATTTTTCCAAGATAATCTTCTTCTGAATATTAGTTGCTTTTTGCAGGAAGATTATTCCATAGGAAGTTAGCCATGCCAGAAGGGAACTCCATTCACATCGTTTTTAATAGCTATCCATTTCTTCTCCATGCCCCATTGCCCTCTCTCTCTCTCTCTCTCTTTCTCTCTCTTGTCTCTCCCTCCCTTTCTTACACACACACACAGACACACAGACACACACACACACACACACACACACACACACACACACTTGAATTTCCTAAAACATCAGCCAAGTGTGGTTGGTATTTAACTACACAGATCTCAGTACATGTGACTACACACTCCTTCCTGTTTTAGTATGTGTATCTGCTTGGTATCTAATATAGGTGAGTATAAACCACATCCAATGTGTCCATGCAGAATTAGCTTGCCTTACCTTTAACGCATGTAAAGAGGAAACCTAACCCTTTATTGAAACCTTGAGGATCATAGGATTTCCTGCATAAAACTACCACTTCTGCACTGATTCCAAGCACCACTTCTTTGCTTCATAGTATGAAACAATAATGAAATAGCAGTTTGGAATCTACACTATACTGATTTCTAAGGAGACTATTTGACTTCACTCACATTCTCTGCAGAAAAACAGAGTATCATTCTGTCCTTACATAGATTGCAGTGGGATGTGTCTTGAGCCAGTTGAGTGTCTGTATAAAAGCTCCAAGCCTTGGAAAGAACATCTTGTTTCAGGCCTGAAGACACTGAAACATTAATTACACAATTTACAGTAGTGCTTTCTTCTACAATGTCTGAAGAAGTGACCTATGCAACACTTTCATTTCAGGATTCTATTGGAGCAGGAAATAACCAGAATAGAAATAACCTAAGGAAAAAAGGTAAGGATTCAGGGAAAGTGAGACTTGACCTTGGGGGATGGACAGGTGTTCAATGCTTTGAGGTGCTGACTTTGATACCTGTGCTAAAGAGAAGGGTGCTGTGAAAGCTTTGAAATAGAGACAAAGTTGTGGAATATATTAGTAGAAAAAGTGTTCCAAATACTGAGGAAAAAATGGTGTGTTATCATTATGTTTCATGAAGCCATGTGTAATAGTAAAAATGTTGATTAGACATGCCAGACATTGAGGACTAAAAGGTTGTTTTTTATAAATGTAGTCCTTTTATAAATGTAGTCCCTGCAAGAGATGCCAGAGGAATCTTTTAGAAGGCAGATTGGAAGCTTCTAAAACATAGAAGGCAGGGAAATTTTTCTTTTCAAAGGTATAAAAAACTGAACAGGATAATTGGAGAATGGGTGAGTCAGAAATAGATGATAGTTTCAGTTTTATAGTATTTAAAAAAAATAAGAAATTGAAATTCCCAGAATAATGAGTAGTGTTGAATATATAACAACAGTATTTTTTAAAAGTATATTACTTGCTGTGCATCACATCTTTATTAAAATATAGTTGTTAAGTAAATGAAGTAATATTAGTACTTTTGACAATGTGTTGAGAAAACTGAGGCTAAAAGCAATTAAATGATTTAACCAAGTTCATGTGGTGGAGTCCAGACTCAGTTCTAGCCTTTCACTCATCCCCTTATATCCAACTGAAAGAAAGAAAGAATGGTGTTTGTGGTCAAGAATCCAATTTAATGTATCAGACTACATCCCTCACTTTAAAAAAGCCATTGACAGTTCAGGTTGTTGTCCTGAATCATCAACTAAAATATATAAACTATGTTCTTTTCTTTAGAGTTATTTTTTTTAATTTAAGTGTGTGTGTGTATGTGTGTGTGTGTGTGTGTGTGTGTGTGTGTGTGTGTGTGTGTTTTGAGAGGGGGTGATATAAAAAAAGAAGATGGGAATAGACTTTGCATTTGTCTAATAAAGGTAGTTATACATTATTTTTTAGAAAAGTTTAATTCTAATCTTTGAGAAAGAGGGAGTAGTGGATATATTATATGTAATAGTGTACCTGGAGGTTACATTAATCATTCTCAAATATTGGGCTAGATGCCATTAGATCCTGAATTGAGGAATAAGAAAATGATGTAAGAGAACCATTTGTGAGATATACAGGATGGGGCAAAAGCAGGGTTACAGTTGTGAGTACATGAAACACAAAGTTTATTCTTTTATTATTGTATTATTTTCCATACAAACTAATTTAAGCCTATTTTTGCCCCACCTTGTATATGGAATGTCAAATTTTGAAGTATTATTCACTGGCTTCCTGGTCTTTTCTGTGGTTTGTAAGTTAGATTGTACATTTGTCCCTTCTTTTATTCAGTATCCATTCATTATCTAATGGGTGATAAATAAAATGGGTAATAGATAAAAATAAAACCCATAATAACACTTGTGTTGTGGAGGTTTGTGATTTTAAAAACTTGGGATCTCTTCTACTGTTAGGGTCATCCAGAAAACCACTTTCTACAACATCTTATTCATGAATTCAATAAACTTGAAGAAGAAAGGTGTGTAATGATGAAAATAAAAGCCTAACGCTTAGAAGACACTCATAACGGAAAGGAGAAGGGAAAAGAAAGAAAGGAAGAATAAAAAGAGGAGCACTGGTGGTGGGGCCCTCACAGCACATTGTTTTAGGTGTTTTCTAGAAAGGGGCATTAAAGAAGCTTAGGAAGCTTCCTCGGTGGGAAAAAATAAACACCACATGCAACTCCTACAAGGGAGTTCTGCTTGTTCATTCCTCTGATGGCTTTCTTCATTGTTTCCAGGTCTATCCCACACATGGCGTTGGGCAGCCCTGAGTCTGCTGACCCTTTGTCTGTTGCTGCTGGTTGGGCTTGTGACCTTGGGGATTATGTGTAAGTATATTTGCATCCAACCCAAGGAAGATGATTAGGAAACACAATTGTAAACTATGTGAATTCAGGTTTGGTATATGGTAAGTGCTGCATCCTAAAACATCCAATGCTTTCTGCTACTTTCTATTTCTCTCATTCCCCCTGTCTCCAAGGTAAACCAACGAGGAAAATATTATTATGAGGATTTTTCCCTAAGTCCATTGCTTTCTCTTGATAAGCTAGACTGGACTATGAAGTCAACTTTTATTTTTCCAGTTATTGGTTGGAATAAAGAGTCTCTTTTCTGCATAGGCACACATCCGCTTATGATTCCAATGGTGAGAAACAGAAAGCCAAGGAAGGTGGGTTCAAGGAAAAGCATACCATTTTATTTACCTCTAAGACTTTGTGCAAGACTGACTTAATCTGCTCACGTAAGACCTTTCTAGAGAAGAGAAACGTCTAAGCAGCAGAAACAGCCTGACTACTATAAATGAAAAAGAGATACAAACAAGGAGGAAGAGTTGCCTGATATTCCTTAGCCAGTAGATAGAAAGTTGAACCTGCCGGGCAGGCGTGGCTCAGTGATTGAGCGTTGACCTATGAACCAGGAAGTCATGGTTGGATTCCGGGTCAGGGCATATACCCAGGTTGATCCCCAGTGTGGGGCGTGCAGGAGCCTGTTGATCAATGGTTCTCTCTCATTATTGATGTTTCTATCTCTCCCTCCCTCTCTCTGCTTCTCTGAAATCAATACAAATATATTTTAAAAAATCAAGAAAATAGAAAGTTGAACCACCTCCAACAATGGAAGCTCCACTTCCAAGCACAGTAGTGAAAAGAGTATTGTTTTTAGTCTGACCCATAATTTGGACAGTAAGGGCTATTCAGGGTAGGGAATCTGGAACTAACAAGTACAAAAACATCCTGAGAATACACACTTTGTAGGATGTTAAGTATGTGATGTACAGAGTAGAGTAGTGAGTGAGCACAGTATTCAATTTCAAGGGATTTGCAATCAAGAACATTTATTTGCTAAATGATACCAACATTTCCTCTGATACTTTCATTTTTTTTATATGTGTAAAATCTCATGGATAATTAGGATTCAGACATACCTATTTGGACATACAAATAGAAGTTAATGATGTAACTTGCTCTTTTGAAAACAAGTATTATGTTCTAGCAGTAGTAACAACTATTCAGCAGCCAATCATTATGAAGCTTAGTAGTCATTCTTCTACAATGATGTATGTTTTATTTTTAAATTATTAACATTATTATAGATGTTCCCCTTAACCCCCTTAGCCCACCTAACAATGATGCATGTTTTAAAAAAATTAAGATGCACCGTACCTGGTTTGGCTCAGTGGATAGAGCATTGGCCTGTGGACTGAAGGGTCTTGGTTTTGATTCCATCAAGGGCACATGCCCGGGTTGGGGTTGCAGGCTCAATCCCCAGTGGAGAGGGGGGGAGGGGTGTGTGTGCAAGAGGCAGCCAGTCAATTATTCTCTCTCATCATTGATGTTTCTATCTCTCTCTCCCTCTCCCTTCCTTTCTGAAATCAATAAAAATATATTAAAAAAATAAAATAAGAAAATAAAAAAGAAGATTTAATATGTATTCATTGGTTCTCCATAGAAGGAAGAGTTTTTTTCAATTAAAGTGCAGTGCTTAGAGTGCAATTGTTCTTAAATTTATTCTGCTGGTGAATAACCTAAAGTGCTTATTAAAAATGAATATTTTTATGGATCTAAGATCAGAAATGATCAAGTATGGCATTAAAATCTGCCTTTAAAAAAACATACACACACAAATAAACAAATACCCCAAGTGATTCTGACACAATCTGTCTGCAGACCATACTTTGAGATAGCCATTTCTCCAAAGGATTCTGTTTCTATTAAAACAATTATGTGAACCAACTCCAAACAGAAAAAGACAAAATTTCCAACGAGCATATGGCAAAATGACCCGCACTGCCTTAGATGAAATGTCAGAGTTATGTAATCAGCAATTTGTTATTTTAATATAAGCACAAAATAATTAAATATAAATAAAGTTATAAGAATGAGCTTTAAACAGCTTTAAATAGAAAGGCTTCTTCCAGATACCCCCATTATTAGGAGTTACTAATAAATTTTAAACAATATAAGAAATATTTCTGTGTTAAGAGAATTATCCACGGCTAACGTGAGAATGGGAGGCTGTATGAACTTATTTACTATTATGTCTTGGAGTTTTGCAGACCTCTAATGAAATTAACTCAGATTCAGAGAATTTGAGTCAACTTCAAAAAACCGTCCACCACCAGCAAGATAACTTATCCCAGCAGCTGAGCAACTATAGGAACTTTCCCACGGAGGAGGAGGAACTTCTCAAATCACAGATCTCCAATCTATTGAAGAAGCAGGGACAAATGGCCATCAAACTCTGTCAAGAGCTAGTCATTCACACCTCAGGTAATCAGGATCTGATGACCTATCAGATCAAATCTGTTGTCCCAGTTTAGGTTAATTATGTGCATCACCTCTGGGAGTATGAGAGAGTCATGCTGTCCAAAGACCACTAATGACATCACACTGATTTTACAGAAGACAAGGGAAGATTTTAAAGTATTTAATATTTTTGAAACAGAGGCAAATTTGGGGAAGCATCGTGGACTTATATCAATTTGGATACTTCAGCCCTTCACTTTATGATCTATTTTTAGGGGATCCTGGTGTTATAAGAAGTTAAAAGTAGAACTGATCCTTCTAAGGCCAGAAGACTGAGCCCTACAAAGATAATTTTAATCACCATTGCCCCAACCCATAATTGGGGTTGATTTCATTTTCAAAGGTTCCTACAACAGTATGTTTTCAGGGTGCTGGGTCTCAAACTCTATTATCAAATTAAGTAGCTTAGTTTCCAAAACCTTCCCCAATCACTCCAGAGTTGTTTAGTTTGTACCTTTAGATATAATTTCTTTTTCAGACCACAAATGCAATCCTTGTCCTAAGATGTGGCAATGGCACCAAAACAGCTGCTATTATTTTGCAACAAATGAAGAGAAAACTTGGAGTAAGAGTAGAAAAAACTGCAAGGACAAGAACTCCACCTTGGTGAAGATAGACAGCTTAGAAGAAAAGGTCAGAATCTCCTTTCCTGGTTACAGAAATTGCCCATGTAATGTAAAGCAAATAAATAGAATTTCTGATCCACACAGTAGGAATTCAGTACATTTTGAAGGAGAATTAATAAATGGTTTTAATGTATGTTTCCATTTATCTTACTTCTGCAACTTTTCTCTTTCTCAGCATTTTCTGAAGTCACAACCATTACCCAAGTTTTCTTTCTTCTGGTTGGGATTATCATGGGATCCATCTGGCAGAAGTTGGCTGTGGGAAGATGGTTCTAGCCCCTCTCCATCCTTGTAAGTCTCTATTTGGAAAAAATCCAAGCTAATAACTCTAAGAAATGGGATTTTGACAAAATGATCTGATTTTCATTTCCATAATAATTAGTGATGTTGAACATCTTTTTATTTGCCTGTTGGCCCTCTGTAGGTCTTTCTTGGAGAAATGGCTAATCAGATCCTCTGCTTATTTTTTAATTTTGGTGGTGAATATGCTAGAGTAAATATAGATATCAAATTACAATAGTGTACATCTGAAACATATGCTATTAATTAATCTACCTTAATAAAAGTTAATTTTAAGAATTATAAATCGAGATATAAGAAAGAGTAGAACCTACAAAGAAAATAGAGCTTCAGTAACAAATATTGATGCCCTGGCCAGTTTTGCTCAGTGGTTAGAGTGTCAGCCCACTGACCAAAAGGTCTTGGGTTCAATTCCTGATCATGGGCACCTTCCTCAGTTTCAGGATTGATCCTAAGCCCCCAGCTCAGGTTGGGGTGCATGCGAGAGGCAACCAATCAATGTGTCTCTCTCACGTAGATGTTTCTCTCTCTCTCTTTCCCCTTATACTCTCTCTAAAAATCAATGGAAAAAATATCCTGAGGTGAGGATTAAAAAAAATACTGAAAGGAGGAGTACCTTCCTTTGTGTGTGTGACAAACTCATGTCAAGACATTGACTCTCATCTATTAGTTTAAATTTCTTTAACAAACATAAATCATACTTACTATGTTTGAAATACTTTATAAATATTAGCCCTATGATTAAAACACTATTATAGTCCCATTTTATAGGTGAAAAAATTGTCATAGAGAGATTAAATAGTTTGCCCATGGTCACTCAGCTTATAAGTAGCAAAATCAGGACCAATCTTGTGATCATGAGATCAGCCTCTCAGCTACCTTGGCTCTTCGATACTTAAAATCCAGAAGGATAATCTATACTAATAAAAGGGTAATATGCTAATTAGACTGGGTTGACTAGTCATCTGACTTCCTTCTAGTTAAAGCCAGAGTGGCAAGGGCCGATGCAGAGGCAGTTAGAGGTGATCAGGATGGCAGGAAAACAAGCAGTTAGGGGTGAGATCAGGCCAATGCAGGGGGGCAAGCAGTTAGAGGTGCGATCAGGCCAGCTGGGGAGAGCAGTTGTGGGTGATCAGGCTGGCAGGGGACGGCAGTTGGGGCAATCAGGCTGGCAGGGGAACGGTTAGGTGGTGATCAGGCTGGCAGGCAGAAGCGGTTGGGGTGATCAGGAAGGCAGGCAGGTGAGTGGTTAGGAGCCAGCAGTCCTGGATTATGAGAGGGATGTCCAACTCCTGGCAGTCAGACATCCCTCAAGGGGTCCCAGATTGGAGAGGGTGCAGGCTGGGTTGAGGGACACCCCCCCCCCATGCATGAATTTCATGTACTGGGCCTCTAGTATTTTTTATAAGAACCTACATTAACACACATTTAAATTTAACAATTGTTAGCTATTTTCTAACAAAAAGTAAGTCTACATTGGTTGATCAGTTTAACAATGGGGACTTGCAATTAAATTATATAGCAAATGTTTTCATGAATTAACATGAGCGACTTTATGGTTTTGATAAAAATATTTAAAGTATTTATAGTCTATATAGTATTTTGAAAAAAGGATTTTTGGCAACTATTAAAAGATATGAAAAAATAGGTTAACTTAAAAATATGTCATGGGGCACAAAGTTTTACAAAATTCTTTTAACAGACACTGCAAAACCAAATATTTTGAGGAACACCTCTCATCACAACTAAATTCAAATGATACAATCATATTTGTATTTTTAATATAACATACTAGAGGCCCGGTGCACAAAATTTGTGCATGGGGGTGTGTGTCCCTCTCCAATCTGGGACCCCTTGAGAGATGTCCTACCAGGATTGGGCCTAAACAGGCAGTCGTACATCCCTCTCACAATCCAGGACTGCTGGCTCCCAACTGATCACCTGCCTGTCTTCCTGATTGCCCCTAACCGCTTCTGCCTGCCAGCCTGATCACCCCCTAACCACTCCCCTGCCAGCCTGATTGATGCCTAACTGTTCTCCTGCCAGCCTCTTTGACCCTAACTGCCCTCCTATGCTGGCCTGGTCCCCCCACAACTGCCCTCCCCTGCAGGCCTTGTCATTCCTAACTGCCCTCCCTGCCAGCCTGGTCACCCCCAACTGCCCTCCCTTGCAGGTCGGGTGCCTCCCAACTGCCCTCCCCTGTTGGCCTGATCGCCTACAACTGCCTTCCCTTTCAGGCCTGGTCCCTCCTAACTGCCCTCCCCTGCTGGCCATCTTATGGTTGCCATCTTGTGTCCAAATGGGGGCAGCCATCTTTGACCACCTGGGGGCAGCCATCTAGTGTATTGGAGTGATGGTCAATTTGCATATTACTCTTTTATTAGATAGGATTCAACTCCTATTTCGCTCTTTAATAATGCATGTTGCCCTAGCTGGTTTGGCTCAGTGGATAGAGCATAGGCCTGTGGACTGAAAGGTTCCAGGTTCGATTCCAGTCAAGGGCACATGCCTTGATTGTGGGCTTGATCCCCAGTGGGGGGCATGCAGAAGACAGCCAATCAATGATTCTCTCTTATCATTGATGTTTCTCTCTCTCTCTTCCTCTCCCTTCCTCTCTGAAATCAATAAAAATATATTTTAAAAAATAATGCGTATTGTCAAAGTTTCCTTAAATTGAATTATAATTGCCCATTTTCTGTCAAAGATACTGTGCTTCAGTTGTGACTCATGGACTTCCTTTAATAACAAACAATATGTTTATACTTTTCTCCCTGGTTACACTTTATCTTCATTCATTTCCCCAAGTTTTGTCCTGGACTTTTCTACTCAACCCCAATCTTCCCTCCCTCTAATCACCACTACTTACATTAAATTGACTAACCTGGGTTTATGCAGATAATGGGAGAAAGCACATGCAAGGTAATAAACACACACACAAAAATCACAGTTGCTTTACCAATGGAGCAATATTGGGCATCAAATGATTACAAATTAATCTGAGAGTCTGACGATGCTAGACTGAGGTTTCACAGGCATACCATGACACCATGCAAGTTCAGTTGTTTCCATTTTGGAATTTAAGAAGATATGTTCCTCTTCCCAAAAGAGTTTTAATCTTTCCTGGCCCCCCACCTCCCCATTTACACCTAATTGAAGTATGGAGGAGGAGGCCCACACAGCAAGTTTCAGAGCCTGGGAACACTGTTTCCCTGAGATTGAGCTGTCTGATAAACCAGTGCGGCACACTCAGCATAGTAACATTGAACTTCAGGATCACATGGCCATGTCCTACTGAGGAAAGGACAGTCTGAGCAAACGCACATACTAGGAATAAGATTTAGTAAGTTCAGCCCTGAAGCAAGAAAAGAACATTGCAGTGTAAGGCAGATCATTTGGCAGGTGGGGGGAGCGGGGACAGAATTGGTGCACACAGAAAATTTAAATCAGATGAGTATAATTTTCTAATGACATTATTTAAGTTATCACCAATTCCTTGACAGAGGAACTGGGGACTGATACTAGGGCCACATTCATTTCACTCTTAACTTTGTCTTATTCTCTTTCACCCTCCATATATATATATATAAATATATATATAAAAAATATACTTGTACATAGTAAAATGTAACAAATTTATACACAGAAAGTTATTTCATTTGTTTGTTTTTCTTCATCAAGTTCCAAACTAAAGAAAATCTAGTACTTCTAATGTAATCTGCACTAGAGGCCTGGTGCACAGATTCGTGCACATTGAAAGGAAATTAATTAGAAGGTGGCCAGTGGGGCGAGACTGGGCGAGGTCTGTGGAGTGAGCAGAGTCCCTCAGGCAGGTGGGGTCCCTCAGCCTGGCCTGTAGGGATCAGGCAGAAACCAGCAGTCCAACTTCCCCCAAGGTGTCCTGGAGTGCAAGAGGGCACTCTGCAAAGCTGCTGTTGCTCAGCAGCTCCTGTGTTGAGCATCTGCCCCCTGGTGGTCAGTGCACTCACTTAGCCATATATATATATATAGTAGTTTCTACCATTTTAATGGGGGGAATACAAATTCTCAACCCAGAATTTAAGCATCCTTCTTAAACAATTCCACATGTAATTATAATTTACTTGAAATAAAGAACTCAAATCTGCCAACTTCAGGGATCTTGTTGTGTTGTGGAAGCATAAGTCTCTCAACATTCAGGTATATGATATTTAGTAGTGGAGAACATTGAACTGTGATCAAATTTAAAATATTTGATGTATAACTTAACTTTTAAAAATATATAATTAATTTTGAATTGATTAATTTTCAGATTTAATACTAGAGAATATGCCCAGATCAATGGATCCCAAGGATGTGCCTATTTTCAAGAAGGAAATACTTACACTTCCCGCTGCAGTGCTGAGATTTCTTGGATTTGTGAGAAGACAGCTGCGTTAGTGAAGATTGAAGACTTAGATTAATAGGCTTCTTCCAAATTCACCAAAAAGTGAGGGACTTGTGGTTAAGTTCATGTGAGGAAGGAGACAGCTACCCAACCAGAACCAAAAACATATTAAAACGTGACTGTGTATTGAATCTATCAGGCAAATAAATGTGCTTTATAGAACATTCTCCATGTCATTTTTTGATGCCTTCTGATCTGATGTTCTGGTTATTGCTGGAGTCCTAGGGGGATTAGCTGTTCTAGGGCCCTATTCTGTCGCAAAATCATTTTACTGACTTTCCTCTCTCAAATAAAGGACTCTTTTTTAGCTCTGTTGTTACATATTCATAAGTGCACTGGGTGCTATGTGAGGACTAAACAGTCAGAACTGACACAGGCCATCGCCCTGGAGCAAGGCCCAGGAGATCTTGCTGCGAGAGTTGCTGGATCATGTAGCAGGTGGGGGATCCCCAAGTAGGGATTCCGGTTTCTGGACAGCAGCACTATACCAAATGCTTTGGAAATATCTTAGCAAATAGAGGGCCTGCACCACTGTGTACCAGGTCCGCATCAGCCTGCAAGTACAACATAACTCGCCCTCCTCCACTTCCCTATGAAAATACACTTTTAATAATCTTTAAAATTTAGATCATTTGTAATCTAGGTGAAGTAGCACATCATTTAGCTTTTATATCCTCATTTATTTAAATTAGTAATGTTGAGGTTATTCATGTGGCAATCTGGGAATTATTATTCAAAGTTTATTCTCTTATAGTTGAGATTTTATTTCATTGAGAAAAGTTCTAAGAAATTGGAGAGATTAAGATGTTAGAATTATTAATTTTTATTTTTCAGATTTTTTCTTTGACATAGTTCGTCGGTGTCCTTGCACATTACAGGATAAACATTGGAAATTTAGAGGTCAAGAGTTTTTCTGGGACAAAATTGCTGATTTGAGGATATCAATGAAAAATATGGTTCTTATGTCCTCATATAATTGCACAGCTATGTATAAGCTAAAGAAAATGGTAAACTAATTTGTGATACTGATTTTGCTAGAACAAAAATATAGAATTTACTGGAAAAACTGATATGATCCAACATCAAAGCTAGTTGCATTTCAGAATACTTTGACCGTTTTTTTTAAAGAATATCTTCATACATACCATCTAGTAACCTATTATTCTCTAAAGATTTAAAATTGTGAGCTAATCAGCGTTTTATATCTGTACCAACAGACAGTCTAGAATAAAGGAATTAAAGTCTAATGTGAAAATTGAGCGAGAATTTCAAATAAAACATATTTAAGCACAAATTATTAGAGATCATTATTTCATCATTGCTCAAGTAAACAGGCTTTACCAATTTTCACACAGAGACTGCAATACAAGTTACATATACATGGATTGAAAAACAACTTTGTTTCATTACTCTGTAGTAGCTACTGTCAATGTCATTCTTACAAAGATAATTTTATTTTCTGAAGCTTAAGACTGTGCCCTTGACTCCCACACATTTGGGTTTTTCTTGCTCCCCACAGTAAACATAATTTCTTCTTTTATTCCTCTATTTCTAACCATTGAGATATCTGCTGTTAATAATTAAAATATCTGGGTTGGTTATTTTTTGTTCCTATAAAGAAGTTACAAATGGCTGGGGGGGGTGTCAATTGGGAAAAAGAAGACATATGTAAAACTTTAGACAATAATAATAAAAAAAGAAGTTACAGGTCCTTCCCCCCCTTCCCCCTCCCAGCCCCCAGATATCTTGTATCTTTTAATTCTCATCTCATGTACACTCTGACTTTCACATTCAATAGAAGAGAACATTTGTGTTTCTGACCTTAGAGTGGCTCTGGAATTTGATCAGACCTTATTGCTCATAGACCTCTTGTGCTGCCCTGCCATCGGCATGCTATCCCTGGCACCTCTCTACAGGTAACGAGTAAATCTAAAGCTCTTGTTGGGGAACCTCTTATGTCACAATAATTTATCCTTATTGCTTACTGATAACTTGGCTTATGAAACATGATATATCCCAGGAATCTCTCTCTCTCTCTCTCTTTTTTTCTCTCTCTCTCCCCCCCTACTCAAAATCCGTGGAAGATATATTCCTGGAAGATATTACACACACACACACACACACACACACACACACACACAATCAAATTTCCTGGTTCCCTTGGTTGTGTTTGTATTTATTTGGGATAACTTTTCTTCCCTCATTGAGTAGTTATGTGGTTTCCAAACCAGCATTCACATCATATTTAGACAAACGGTCTCTTAAAAGTTTGCATCTAAGATCTATAGGTTCAGAATGACTTAGGGGAGGAGGGGAGCAGGATTAAAAATCCTGTGAATTTCACAAACTCCACTGGTAATTCTTATTAACTTAGCCTGTGCAATGTTTGGATAAATGACCTGAACTTCCTGAGCAAATATGCAGAGGCAAAGGTGCAGGAACCATCCCTAAAATGGATGGCTCGTTCTTTCCTCTCTCTCTCTTTTCTATTTTTTTTTAATTTTATATATTTTACTCTCCCTCCCCCCAGGTTTATTGAGATAATAGACATATAATGCTGCTATAAGTTTGAGATGTATATCATCATAATTTGATATATGAATGTATTGCGAGATGATTTCCACAGTATTTAGTTGCCACATCCATCACCTCAAAGGAATGGCTCCTTTTGCAATGTTAGCAAATTTGTTTGGTCTGTGAAGGTCAGGGCAGGTCAAAACTGGGACAGAAGTAACTACTAATCGCAGCTATTTCATTGTTGTAACTTTGATCAACAACTTCTTAATGAGGGGAAGGAATTGGATGGTCAGAACAGACTGGCCATATGCAATTCGATCTGTCTGGGTTTGTGGTAGTTCTCAGTGTGTCTGCACACTGAAATTATATGAGGAGCTTTGAAGAAGCACTGATGCCTGAGATTATCCCACCTCTTATGATTCTGATTTGATTGATCAGGGGTGTGACAAGGTATTGAAAACATTTAAAGCTTCCTATGTGATTCTGACGTGTTGATAAGGTTGAAAACCATTTCATGAGGTCATTCCACTGACCTTTATGTTGGGTCAATGCAGGGGTAATATGTTGGCAAAATAGCCAACCCTCCATTATCATGTAAAAAAAAGCAGGTGAGCTAGTTCCATTGGTGAGGATTCTATGGGGTTGGAGCAGTGAACACAGTGATTATTATTTGAAGCTAAGGTTGACTATATAGTCAAGGCTATATACTGACTGATTTATGTGTAATTACTCTTGTATATGTTTGACTTTGTATAGAGAAAAATGTAACAAACATATGATTAACATTGTTTCCCTCAGGGTATGTATGATGGTAGCAAAGCAAGACAGGAAGAGGAAATGATTAACTTAGGACATGGAGAATTCATTCGGAAGCTGAGGACTGAAAGTGAGGGTCAGATTCTGAACAGATGGCCAAAATTAACTAATGGTCCTGAAGCAAATGTAACTCTTCATTTCTCAGCTATGTTAGTCTTGCTAAATAAGCCTAACTTCAGGTAATAGCATGGGTGTTTCTCTCTCCTTCAAGATATATAATAACATAAATACGATCAAGTGCACCTCCCCTGAGTTTTCTCAAACTGTGCCTTAGCTTCCAAGATACAGATGCATCCTAGTCTTTATTGAGGAGTTGTATCACTTTGTGCTTAAGATGATATATTTTTGAAGTCAGGCAGATGTAGGTTTCTCTCTCTTCCCCCCCTCCCCCATCTCTCTCTCTCTCTCTCTCTCTCTCTCTCTCTCTCTCTCTTCTCTCTCTCTATATATATATATATATATATATATATATACATACATATATGTATATATGTGTGTGTGTGTGTGTTTGTGTGTGTGTGTATATATATATATACATATATATATACACACATACATATATACATATATATATATATATATATATACATATATATATACACACACATATATATATACATATATATATACACACACATATATACATACTAGAGGCCCGGTGCATGAAAATTCATGCACTGGAGGGGGGCGGGTCCCTCAGCCGGCCTGCCCCCTCTCACAGTCCAGGAGCCCTCAGGGGTAAGGGGTGACCCGGTGATCAGGGGAAGGCGATGCCCCCATCACACCTTTGCTGCTGCCACTGCCTGCAGTGCAAGCCTGAGCCGGCCCTGGTTACCAGAGCCTTGGGCAAGATCCGAGGCTTGCCTGTGCCTCAGGCGTCGGCTGGGCAGCCACCATCCAAGGCTTGCATGTGCCTCGGGCTGGTCCTGGGTGGCTGAAGGCTGAGTGTATTGGGGGACTCCAGAGGCAGGTGCATGGTGTGGGCCTGGCCTTGCTGCGCCCCTGCTGCCCAGGCAGGGCTGAGGCGCCTGGGCCCTGCCATTTTGTGGCTGTGGGCTCCGTCATCCTTGAGGGCAGGGCTGTCAATTAGCATATTCCCTCCTTATTGGCTGTGGGCGCTGCCATCTTTGTGACTGTGTGAGGGTCAATTAGCATATTCCCTCTTTATTAGATAGGATACACACACACACACACACACACACACACACACACACACACACACGAGGCCTGGTACACAAATTTGTGCACTGGTGGGGTCCCTCAGCATGGCCTGTGGGGATCAGCTGAAACCGGCAGTTCAATGCCGCCCGCTGCTCCTGCCTGCTGTTTCCACTCATCCCACCCCTCTGCACCACACCTGCCATGGGCTTGCACCCAGTCAGTCCTGATAGGGAGAGGCTCATGTCGCCATAGCGGTGCTCACCAGCCATGAGTCTTGCATCTGGTGCCCAGCCCAAGGGGGGTGGGAGGGTGGGAGGGTGGGATGCCATCGGCCATCTGGGCTGGCAGTGGGATGCCCTTGCCAGCCCAGGATCCAGATCCATCCTGGGACTTTCACACCAGTTATCGGGAGCTACCTGACAGCCACTTTTATATCATTTCTTCCTTGTGGAGTGTTTAGGGAGGGGAAGTGGTCGCGGTGCCTGAAGCCAACTTCCAGGAAGCCAGTGGTGCTGTCAGGATCGTGCCGGCGGCACCAGTCCGTCGGTGCCTGGCCCATTCTCCAGAAATTGGACCTGCAGGACTACTGAGGGAGTGGGTGGCTGCTGCCGGGCTGGTGGGTCACCAGGACAGGTCGGTCAGCTGAGCGGCACTCCTGCTGTGTGAGCTCACAGACCACCAGGGGCAGCTCCTGGGTTGAATGTCTTCTTCTGGTGGTCAGTGCACATCATAGCGACCTGTCGTTCTGGTCATTTGGTCGCTTAAGCTTTTTTATATATTAGATTTTTTTATTGATTTCAGAGAGGAAGGGAGAGGGAGAGAGAGATAGAAGAATCAATGATGATAATTATCAATAGGTTTCCTCCTGCCCACCTCCTACTTGGGATTGAGCCTGCAATCTGGGCATGTGCCTTGACTGGAATGGAACCTGGGACCCTTCAGTTCACAGGCTGATGCTTTATCCACTGAGCCAAACTGGCTAGAGCTACCTTCAAGGTTTTTAAGAAATCGATCTTGGTGTAAACAGAAAGGCCACCTTTTTTTATTACAGATATAAAGTAAGCTGGTGCCTGCAACCAAACATCAGTTCATTGGAGTAAAAAGAGCAAGAAGCAACTGGGCAAGCCATAAGGATTATTTTGAGCTTTCTGTGCCCTCTGTGGTGTTGGGGTCAGAAGTGAGGTAAGCAAGGGGAGAGTCTAGGCCCTTTCATCTTTTAGATTCATTAACACGGAAATTGTAGAAAACATTATTTTTATTGTAATAGTTACCAAATGAAAAGACCATCATTTTCATTTCTCCAACTTCCTTTGACTCTAGACAGAATTTGTTTCTGAGAAAAGTTACTGTCTGTGGGTGATCGTGATGTTGGAAATTCCTTCCAACTCAGGTTTTCTTTTACAAATTTCCTCACAGAGGGTGGTTACATGACCTGGACCAATCAACATGGTCCATATTCCTGGACAGTGATTGGCTCAGGGCTGAACATGTGACCAATCAGCTCCCACAGGGCAGCAGTTAGTGTTGGAATCCTAGGGGAAGAGAAGCTCTATTTCCGTTGGAGTGCTGAGGGGTTAGGAGATCATATCCTGTTGGCTGTTGGTGGCCAACTTGCTTTCATAAAAGGAAAGCCCCAAAGAGAATGACAGCAACAGAGAGGAGAGGAGGCAAAGCCAAGAGGTCCAGAGAGATGATTCCTGCTGAGGTTCTCAAGCATCCAGGTACAGCTTTGCCTAAAGCTATCTGCCTTTAGACTTCTTCGTTACATAAACTATTTCCTCCTGCTTTGATGGTTTGTTTAAGCCACTGTGGGATTTCTGTTACTGGCTATCAAAAAAAATTCTGACTGTTCCTTCTAGCTTGGTAAATAGAGTACCTTGGAACAGCAATGCTATGGATTTAGGCTATCTTCAAGGAATAATTTCCAGATAACATCGCAAGGCTCTAGTTCATTCTAGAGATCCAAATGAATTCAAACAATATCTGTTGAGGACCAGCTATAGGCCAGGCCACTCATGTTACCCAAATTAATCCTCATGGGATTAACCCTGATAAGGTAGCAACTGATGTCTTCATTTTAGAGGGCAAAATGGAGGCTCAGAAAAGGGAAGTGACTGGACCATAGTGAGGAAGTGTGGGGCCTGACTGCAAACCCAGAGTCTGCGGCTTGCACTCTGGGAAGCCACATGGTGTGGCTGTCCATGTGATAAGAGCTAAGCCACCCAGCCCCACTCCCAGGGTACTGTGGGCCCCTGAGACTTGGCAAATGCCATTGGCCATTAGGAGACTCACAGAAGCAATGTGTACCCTCCTAGCTCCCCAACACTCAGCATCCCTTTCTCATGTTTTGCTTGGCAGTTACAGAATCATGCTCAGGTGACCACCTGGACAATTCCCCTCTCGCAGGCTGGAATCTGGAGCTGCTACAGGGTAAGCAAGTAACCTTCACCCCCCATCCCACCCCACCATGCCTGGGGACATCTCCTTCATTTGGACCTTGGGAAACCCTACTTCCCACTTGCACACTAGAGGTCTCTTCCAGAATATGCAGAGGACCTCACTCAGTTTGGAATGGGTTGTATTCATCACTGGCCTTTCCATGTCTCCCTTAAAACTCAGCTGATGCACTCCTCTCCCTGTACTGTGGCCTCCCATGGCTGCTGCAAGAGAGTGACCTGTCAAAAAAATCAATAGCTCAGCACCTGAAGGCGTGTTTAAGGTGAGATCTGGCAGCCAGGACCTCACACTTCAGATGAAGCGGCTGTAGAAATCCCAGGGTTCCAGGAAGCAGTGCGTGGGCCAACGTGAATCTGAATGGCCTTTGATGGCTAGAGGCTTCTGGCTTTGGGAGAGCATCCCCAGATGGTGAGGTTTCTGAGGGCCTAAAAGCCCACTGTGTGAAGGCTCACAGTGCACAGAGGAAAAAAGTCAGAGGCCTGCCCTAGAGGTGTCCAAATATGGACATACCAGCCAGCCAGCCAGAGCACCATAGCTCATGAACTGCTTTCAAGGGTGAAAGGGTGGGTGGGGGCAGAGGTCAGAGACCCAACTCTGCTGGGGAACTAGTTTACAGCAGCCCACATCCCCAGGAGATTACAATCAGGTGAGATAAGAACAGAGGGTTGAGTGTGCCGTGGTAGGGGAAGGAGCACTGGACAGGAGGGAGGGTCAGGAACAAATACCCCAGAATGAGGAGTTAGACATAAGGGGCAAAAATGTGTGACAAAGGGTCAGGTTCTGAGGTAGATCCTAGACAAGATGGGGTAGGGGTACAATGGAAAAGGCTTGAGTACATCTAGACATTCATTAACTAGGGTTGTCAGGGTGGACGGACTGTGATGTTCATTTCACAGCCTGCAGTGCCCAACACTCAATAAACATGTGGTGACTTGACCCAAATTCGCCCTTTTTCATGTTAAATTCCTGAGATAGAGTTTGCTGAATTAATAGATTGAAGACTCAGGCTCAGGTAGATTAGTTAGAAAAACTAAACTAAAGATTACAAATGAAAGCAAAATACAGACTTGAGACAAAACTAAGAATTCACACTCATATCTAAGACTCCACAACCTGAGGGCCTTTGCTCTTGTTATTCTCAGACTGAGCGGAACACTAGGCCGTCTACATTGCTTGTTCCCTAAATACCTTCAGGAGTTTCCTCAGATGTTCTTCCTGACTTTATTTTTCTTCATAGTACATATTCCTGCCCGAGTTTGCATGCATTTTACTTATTTTTTTCTCTGTCTCCTCCACTAGGCAGTCTGCTGCGTGAGAATAGAGACCTCTGCCTTCTTCATCCACTGCTGTGTCCCAGTGTCAGGCACGGGCCCAGCATGCAGTAGGGCTTCAGTGAATGGGTGCTGGGTGAGTAAACACTGCAGACCACAGACAAGACTGTTTCCGGTGGTGATGAGTTGTCCACTCACTACTTACCGAGGCCCGATTAAATGCTGGGCACTCACTTGGGTTGTAGGCTCAGAAGAGAAGGAGACAAACAAACAAACCCTGCTGCTCCTTGTGGAGCTGCCATTGTGAAGGGGGGACAGTGAGCACAGCCTGTTAGAAAGGATAAGTGCTGCCGAGAAAAGCAGAGCTCGGGGAAATCTGGCCACCGGGGTGGGTGCTGGGGTGAACCAAGAGGGGACAGAGGAGAAGGAGAAGAGAGAGGTCAGGGACTCAGATCATGCAGGGCCAGCTGGCCCCTGTGAGGACTTTTACTCTGGCTGGGGGAAGCTGCAGCTGGGTGCTGAGCAGAGGGCAGGTCCCTGAATGCCATGAAGGGAAGGAAGTGGGTCCCAGCTGGGGAGACTGTCACAGCACATTGCGTAGGCAGGGAAGGCTCCTCGAAGGGGATGGATGACATTTGAGCTGAGCCCTTGTATGGACCGCGTTTCTAGCTTCTGCAGGGTAGATGACTTTACCCTGCACCTACATGCTGGACATACCTTATTCTGAGTCACCTCCACTTGGCCTCCTGCCTCTCTTGTTGGCTACCTCCCTCCTTCCCCCAGTGAGTCGTCCTTCTAGGGACCCACTTTTCAAATACAAACAACCAATGCGGTATACATGGCCCAACGACCTCCTCTATCAACTGTCATACTTCTGACACTCCCCCTGTGCCCTAACCACCCAAGGACAAGTACCAGACAACTTGGGGCAGCTCCCATGCTATAGACCCCATGAAATTAATTCAAACCAGCCAATCCTGAGCCTGTTTACCCTACCTCATCTGCTCCTTCCTGCAGAAACAACAGTAAAGGCTCCTTCCCACAGTTCCTTTGGCTCCCTCTGCCTCCTGACCTACCCCGTGCTTCCCTGTGCAGCCCTGTGCGTCACGGCTTGCTTTCACTTCTGGAACTGTGGGTAATAAGCTACCTTTTCAGTGGCAGTTACCTCCTGATCTGTTGACCTCAATTAACCTCATATATTCTATTAATGCATCCTATTTTTAAAATATTTTTATTGATTTCAGAGAGGAAGGAAGAGGGAGAGACAGATAGAAACATCAATGATGAGGGAGAATAATTGGTCAGCTGCCTCCTGCACACCATACACTTACTGGGGACTGAGCCCACAACCTGGGCTTGTGCCCTGACCAGGAATTGAACCGTGACCTCCTGGTTCATAGGGGCACGCTCAACCACTTAGCCACACCAGTTGGTCAATGCATTCTGTTTTAAACCAGACATACAAGATGTTTTGTAGACACTTAGAGTAAACAAATAAGAACAAATGCACTCTATACTTTTTGACAATATCCCAATTTAATATACACCGAGTGACCAGATTATTTTGATCCCTGAATGCATATATAATAAAAGGCTAATATGCAAATTGTCCCCTCGACCAGGAGTTTGACCAGCAGGCAGGCCAGCCAACCGCCCATGTCCCCTCCCCTGGCCAGGCTGGCCGGACCCCAGCCATGCACGAATTCATGCACTGGGTCTCTAATACACACACACACACACACACACACACACACACACACACACACACAATAAAAGGGTAATATGCTAATTAGATCAGACATCTTCTGGACGTCCTTCCAGACAAAGCCATGGTGGCGGGGGCAGGGGAGAGCAGTTAGGGGCAATCAGGCAGGCAGGCAGAGTTGTTAGGGGTGATCAGGCAGTCAGGCAGGTGAGCGGTTAGGAGCCAGTCGTCCCGGATTGTGAGAGGGCAGTCAGACATCCTGCGGGATCGGGCCTAAACTGGCAGTCGGACATCCCCTGAGGGGTCCTGGATTGGAGAGGGTGCAGGCTGGGCTGAAGGACCCTCCCTCCCCTCACCCCCATGCACGAATTTCGTGCACTGGGCCTCTAGTATATATATATATATATATATATATATATATATATATATATATATACACACACATATACACACACACACACACACACACATACACACACACACACTGAGTGGCCATATTATTATGTGAGATCATAATAATCTGGCCACTCAGTGCATATTAGGATTATTTTTCTTCATAAAATCTCAGATACCATAAGGGTGGAGAGACTGTAGGGAATTACGTGCATAAGACCAGATACCAGACAATTCCAAAATATCTGTCTCTCTAAACAGAGAGCTCAGGCCAAGGCTTGACTAAGTCCCAGGCTCTGCCTTCATAGTGCACGTGGGATTTGGTTGTTTTTTTTTTGACATTAAGCTTTTAAACTTGTCAGTTTAGCAGGGAATTTGTAGCAATAATTAAGTTACACCAGGCGTGAGACAGCCTGTTCCCTGAGTTATTGCATGAGAATCTGCAGATATTGGCACGAAAAGTGTCAGCATAGCACATTTCACAAGCTGCATCTTTGGAAGAGCGTGGGTGATACACTACTGTGGGAGGAGTGAACAAGGCGATGCCTCTGGAGGAGACGCGCTCCAGGCTGGTTTAGTTGGGAGCATTGTCCCTCACAGGTTAGCTTTCCAGAGAAGAGCCCTGAGAGGAGAGGAGACTGAGCTGCGCTTAGCTGTTCCCTTTGGCTCTTTGAGTAGCCTGGCCCTCAGCAACTGCTGTCCTGGTTAGGATAAGGTTCATCTACACGAGAGTGAAAAATAGAAGGTTGCAACTCTCTTCTGCTCAGTCTGCCCCAGGAAGGTCTCTCTCTCTCAAGTCGTATCATCCTAGACGACTTTCCCTCATCCACAAATGCCAGGACAAAGCTTCAGCCTCAAAGCGCATCTTCCAGCCACAGGACAAAAGAAGAAGCAGAGAGAAGGGCCCACTTCTCTCTTCTAGGAAATATTCTAGAAGTTGCGCAAATGGCTTCCTTTCCCACCCTGCAAGGAGAGCTTGGTCACACACTCAGCCTAGCTGCAGAGGAGGCTGGGAACTCTGTAGTCATTTTGTTGTTGTTGTTAATACTCACCCAAAGATATTTTTCCATTGATTGTTTTTCTTTTTAAAGAGAGTGGAAGGAAAGGAGGGAAGGAGAGAGAGAGAGAGAGAGAGAGAGAGAGAGAGAGAGAGAGAGAGAGAGAGAGAGAGAGAGAGACATTCATGTGGTTGCCTCCCATATGCGCCCTGACCGGGGCTGGGAATCAAATCTGCAACCCAGGTACATGCCTTTGACCAGGAATCAAACCCGCAACCCTTTGGTTCATGGGCTGATGCTCTAACCACTTAGCAACACTGGTCAGGGCAGAACTTTGTAGTCTTAAGTGACCATGTAACCCACCGCATAAGGCAGGTGTTTGGTTGCTCAGACAAAGTAGTGGACAAGGCGATTAGGAGACACCTGGACATATCCACCATACCTCTTTTAATGTTTCCTTCCTCCAACCAACCATTCTCTACCTTGGGTTCATCAGACAAATTGCATTAAGTAGTTCATAATTCAGGAACTAGCTGAAAATCATGGGCTGGTAGGTACCTTTCACTAGATTTTTCTATCAAATCGTGGTAGGATTCCATATTCCTGATTCTGAGGCTCTCTCTCACCCCAGCCCATTGTGCACATGCAGCCAGAGGTGTCTTGTCCAGTGGAAGTTGATCATGTCACTCCCTGCTCATGAATCCACTGCTCTTTAGAACACAACTCAAAGCCCCTCTTGTGGAACTGAGCTGGGACTAATGAGGGATATGTGGGGCAGCCACAAGCCCAGTTGGTCAAGGTCAGAGCTCACAGGAGGAGAAAGTCTCTTTAGTAGAGCATTCAGTCATTGGAGCTGACTGCTTTCCAGGCTCTGAGCTGGGGGGTGTTCAACGATGGAGACACAGAGCAAAATGCACCAGTGGGGCTGGTCCTGGAAGCAAGGGGTGCTGGTCCAACCCCCTACTCCCCAGCTCTCTCTCTGTATGTAAGTAACATCCCAGCTTCCTCCTGACCCCAAGCCTCTTCTCTATTTCCTGTGGTCAAACCCATGCTCCAGGGCTCCTTCCTGAAGGGGAAAGGGAAAGGCCTGGCTCCTGTGTTATAGTGGGAAACTCAGCTGCACAGGTAGGTGACTGCTCAGTCGCTTGGGGGACCCACACCCTGCCACTTCTCTGACTCCCCAAATAGGCTGGGTCATAGGATTGTGTTATCTTATTTGGACCTTTTGGTCATAATTAACACAGGACAGAGGACCAAAATTTCTCCACGGTCCTTCTGCAAATATTTGATAATGTGTTAGAAAGGGAACAATTTTCCATTTCTGCCCTGCAGTGTGGCTCACAGCCTTTTCCCACATTTCTTGCTGTTAGGAATTACCATGATAATTCTATTTTTTCCTCCCATCTAGTTGCTGTGATTAATTCCAAGTACTACATCATTATGTGCTTCTCAAACTGGAGGCTGCCCAGGCCCAATTCTGTGCCAGAAGAATGCAAAACAGAGCATCCAATATAACTTTCTGAAGCATCAAGATTATTGCAAGATTTGGAAAAGCCAAGTACTTTAGTAAGAACTATCCCCCCTCCCACAAACATGGAAAAAAGGAAGAGCATGGGAGGTAAGAAGGGTCCCAGGAAAAGTAATCCAGTCTCTGAAGTTTCACCCAGGTTGGGGCCGAGTGACAGACCTGCCGTGAAAGTGGCCTCTCCTCTTACTGTCCACAGGCTCCAGGCCATCCTCCCAACTCACCAGGTATTTGGTTGTAAAGCTTCTGAAGGCCATGAAGATGCCAGATACCCTCTTGATTTTAATCCCATTCTGAGAACATTGTGGCAGTTTGCATACCTCCGTCATCCCCTGAATCAAGTCCTCTCGCCCGGGGTCTGTGCACACACAGTGTGCACTCCTTGTACCTCTCCAACCCTGACTGGGTCCAGGCTCTGGCCAGTCTCTTGCACCTCATGACTGGGGCCAGCATCCCCGGAGCTCAGCATCTTGAAGTTCAGCATTTAAAACAAAGGGAGGCCAATTTGACTGCCCAGAGTCTTTGTGGTCCTGCCTTGGCAGTCCACAGTTTACATGGGCTCTACCCTGTTTTTTTCCATGCTGCTTCTTGTTGGATGGCCCAAAGCAGAACTTTTTAAACATAAAGTTTAAGAACCTCCCAGCAACACCCCTTCCCTGCTCCCTGTCTGCCTAAACCTGGCTGTGACAAGGCTGAAGTCACACCATTAGGCTACCCAGCATAGAAGGAAATAACCTGGGGGCACTTGGTTCCCTCTGGGGAGCCCTAGACCCATGCAGGGGAGCTGGCCTAAGGTGGCTATCTTAAACTTTGAACTGGTTGGAGGAGTGGCAGCCTTCTGCCCTGACTCCCGGTGCTCAGGTTGATCATCTGTGGTGCAGATTCAAGTGTGACTAGCTGACTTACTACAGCTTCCTTTTATAGAGGGGGAAAGGTGGCAGAGAACTCCGGCTGAACCACCATGGTTGGATAAAGACTATGAATGTTGATGTGAGGGAAAAGGAAGGGCCTTGCCATGATGGTACAGAGCTTCATTTTGGGTTTCTTGGTACTTAGGACTAGGTATGTGGCCACCATGCTGTCCTAACTCTTGTTTATTAATGAATTGAGCATCTGGTTCCATTCAAATCCCATGTTCATCATGACTTCTGTTACATGGGGGTTCATGTTGTCACAGAGCTGCTCACTATATGGCTTGAGTTCTTCCTCTCAGCCCATGGTTAGCCATGGGTCCCTTAACGTTTTTCTGCTGTTGGATATCAGTGTTTTCAGCAGTTAAAGGAATATGCAAGATATAAACATTAGGATGTCATATTGTTAGCCCAGTGTCCACTACCTAAGCACCCAGAGGTCCTCCCTCCAAAAGACAAATTCCCAGTGAACATCTTCTCTAGTTTCACCTCCAAGCACCACAATCTACTCCTGGGTGGTCCTAGTTTTGGACCCAGGAAGAGTTAGGGGGTGCCATCAGAGGGGCTGGCACAGTGCTCGCTCGGCTTTTATCTGATAAGCTCATTGCTGAGGCCAAAGTCTGCCATGTGTATATTCACTGCCTCGTGACAGAGCACATTCACTGGCTTCAGGTCCCTGTGGACAGAGCCCTGCTGGCAGTCCAGCACAGTGAATACCAGCTGCTGGAATTTGCCTCAGGCCTCACTGCAGGTAATGCAGCAGTGGTCCTGTCAATTATATGTCCCCTCCATTCACATGCTCCATAATGAGGAACACTGTTTTTTTTTTGTTTTTTTTTTGGTGGCAATCACCTATACAGCTCTGTGATGTTCGGGTGATGTATAGGTAGGCATATATACTTTCTATGCATCTTATGTGTACCAGCCACAATTTTAAAATGGAAAGGATACACATTTGTTCAACAAATTAATTCTTTTTAAAGGGAGACAGAGCCTCACTTTTTTTCCTACAATTTCCAGCCTTGTTGTTGCAGGCAGATGAACCAGGACCTCCCCTGGCAGTACCCAACATCCCCCAGGCTACGGGCAGTAGCAAATGAGACAAGAGACAAGTAACTGCCCAACAACCTATGTCCCATTTTTATGTCTGGATGCGAGTGATAGTTTCCAAGGTCCTTATCTGAGGGTGAGGAAAGAACCGTTGGGTAAAGTTGGAACAGAGACCTCAGCTGACTCTTTGGGGTCTACTGGCTCTGAACTGACACTAATTGCAGGAGTCCTAAATGATCACGGTGGCCAGCCAGTAAGAGTAGGGGCTTATGGAGATCAGATGACCAATAGAATTTTAGCTCAGATCCCTCTCTCAGTGGGTCCAGTGGATCTCCAAAGCCATCATGTTATTATTCTTCTCTGGAACCCACATATGTTCTCTGATATGTGCAATGACTACTTTTATGGTGGGAGAGTCCAAGTAGAAGCTATTTTGTTGATCTGTATTGCAGATCCAGATGGGGATAGCAGGCCCACTAAAGCTTCCTTCTATTGGTGGTCAGAGACCTTCAGCTGACCCTCCCTGGTTGGGCAAGGACTATAGCTATTGGGTTGAGGGGAAGGGCATTACGGTGATGGTACAGACCTCCACCTTGGGTTTCTTGGTCCTTAGGATAAGGTACATGGCCAACATGCTATCAATACTCTTGCCTCTTCATAAATTGTGGATCTGGTTCCACTTAAATCCCAGGTTCATCATGACCTCTGTCATACAGGGGTCCATGTTGTCACAGAGCCGCTCACTATACGGTCTCAGTTTCTCTTCTTGACCCATGTTTAGCCATGGGTCCCTCATGATTTCTTTTAAGTTTCTCTGCTGTTGGATGTTCACAGTGAACATCTTATCTAGAACCACTTCCACGCACCACACATCTACTCCTGGGCGGTCATAGTTTTGGACCCAGGAAGAGTTAGGGGGTGCCATCAGAGGGGCTGGCACAGTGCTCGCTCGGCTTTTATCTGATAAGCTCATTGCTGAGGCCAAAGTCTGCCATGTGTATATTCACTGCCTCATGACAGGGCACATTCACTGGCTTCAAGGTCCCTGTGGACAGAGCCCTGCTGCTGGCAGTCCAGCACAGTGAATACCAGCTGCTGGAATTTGCCTCAGGCCTCACTGCAGGTAATGCAGCAGTGGTCCTGTCAATTATATGTCCCCTCCATTCACATGCTCCATAATGAGGAACACTGTTTTTTTGGTGGCAATCACCTATATAGCTCTGTGATGTCAGGGTGATGTATAGGTAGGCATATATACTTTCTATGCATCTTATGTGTACCAGCCACAATTTAAAAATGGAAAGGATGCACATTTGTTCAACAAAGTAATGGTTTATTATTTTAAATATGGGACAGAACCCTCATTTTTTCCCCCCTCCAACATCAAACCTTGTTGTTACGGGCAGATGAACCAGTGCCTCCCCTGGTAGTGCCCAACAGCCTCCATGCTATGGAGAATAGCAAATGAGAAAAGAGGCAGGTTACTGCTCAACAACCTGTGACCCATTTTTGTTTATGTCTGGATGACAGTGATAATTTCCAAGGTCCTTATTTAAGGGTAAGGGGAGAACCATTGGGTACAATGAGACATTATCCATTCATAAGGGATCTCAGCTGACTTTTGGGGGACTGCTGGCTCTGAACTGACACTAATTCCAGGAAACCCAAAAGGTCACTATGGCCAGCCAGTAAGAGCAGGGCCTTATGGAGGTCAGATGACCAATAGAGTTTTAGCTCAGATCCCTCTCACAGTGGGTCCAGTGGGTCTCCAGACCCATCCTGTTATTATTCTTTTCTGGGAGGCACAATCTGAATAGATAAACTATGTGGCAGAATCCCCACATAGAGTCTGTTATGGTGGGAAAGTTCAAGTGGAAGCTACTTTGCTGATCTGTCTTGCAGATACAGGTGGTAATAGCGGTCCCACTACAGTTTCTTTTTATTAAGGGGTGGAGACCTCTAGCCCCACCACACAAACGGAGGAAAGACTATAGCTGTTGGGTTGAGGGGAAGGGAGGGGCATTACCATGATGGCACAAACCTCTACCTTGGGTTTCTTGGTACTTAGGATCATGTACATGACCATAATGTTGTTATAACTTTTGCCTTTTAGTGACTGATCTTATTCACACCATATGTTCATAATGACCTTTGCCATGTGGGGAGTCCAGGTTGTCACAAAGCCACTCACTATAAGTCTTCAGTTCTTCCTCTTGCCCAATGTATAGCCATATGTCCCTCATACTTTCTTAAAGTTTCTCTGCTGTTGGGGGTCAATGGTCATCAATATTTTTAACAGCTACCCTCATTGGAAAGGTATAAACATTGGATATCGTATTGTTAGCACAGTGTTCACTGCAGAAGCTCCCAAAGGTCCTCTCCCATAAAAGACAGGTCTCCGGTGAACATCTTACATAGAACCACTTCCAAGCTCCACACATCTACTCCAGGGCATTGATTTGACCCAAGGAAGAATTCTGGAACGAAATAAGAGGGGCTGTCACAGAGAGTGCTCAGCTTATAGCTGGTAAACTCATTGCGGAGGCCAAAGTCTGTCATGCCTATATTCACTGCCTCATGACAGGGCACATTCACTGGCTTCAAGGTCCCTGAGGACAGAGCCCTGCTGCTGGCAGTCCAGCACAGTGAATACCAGCTGCTGGAATTTGCCTCAGGCCTCACTGCAGGCAATGCAGTGGTCCTACACATTATCTGCATGTCCTCTCCATTCACATGTCCCATAATGAGAAACAATGTGTTTTCAGTGGCAATACCTTGAATAATTTTATAATATCAGGGTGATTCTTAGGCATATGTATTTTGTATGCACATCTTTTAGGTGTATCAGCCACAATTTTAAAATGGAAAGGATGCACATTTTTTTTTCAACAAAGTAATGAATTATTATTTTAAACTGGGAGACAGAGTCTCCCCTTGCTCCTCCAAACTCTAGTACAGTTATTGCAGGCAGATAAACCTGGGCCACCCTGGCAGTGCTGAAACCCCCGCGTGCTATCGAAAGTAGCAAATGAGACAAGAGGCAAGTACCTGCCCAACAACCTATTTTTGTTTTTTTGTGTTGATGGGAGTGATAGTTTCCAAGGTCCTTATGTTAATAGGTGGTGAGAGGTACTAGTCCCCACCTGTTGCTTATGGAATCGGAATTCTTGCGATATTTCAAGAAAAATAATTTTCCTAAGACTTGCACAAGAGAATGAGTGATTTTTATTTCTGCAGAATTACATCCCTGAGTTTCCAATGTCCCATTTCCTTTAGTCCAGTCATAGAAGAAGAGTATCTGGGGCTTCAGCAAAGCTAAAATCAGAGCCAGAGTCCATTCTATGTCTGCATCCTCCAGCCCAGCATCAGAGTAGCTGGTTTGTTTCCTACTGCAGGTCATCAGTCCATTAGGAGTGAGGTCTGTGTGGTCGTGGGCCATTTGGGCGAATGCAAGATAGTCAAGAGCCAATCACAACAAGAGAGTCAAGAGAAAGAACTCCTTTGTTTAGGGGATTACATATTCCCAAATTTTCACAGAACGGTAATGGCTCAGCCTATTCTAACCAATCCATGGTTCCCCAGGTTTGATTGACCAGCACCTTCCCTCCTCACCACAATTCACTATATATGCATCTATCTCCCCTTTGTTGGACCCCTTTATGTATGTTTTTCAGGGAATGAGCCAGTAGTTCCCCATAGAATGTGGAATTGTAGCTTATTGGTTAAGCAGTCAAATGACCATGCTTACTATGCCTGGCCTTCCCTATGCTCCTTTCCTTTTATTAATAAATAGCTAATTACAATGGCATCACTTACTGAGAATGAGGGAAATAACATTGGGTAAAGTGAGAAGTTATCTATGCATATAAGTCTAGTGCATCTTTGGCCTCAGCTGGTTCCATGGGGACTACTGGCTCTGAATGGACACTAATGCCAAGAGACCCAAAACATCACTGTGGCTGACCAGTCAAGAGTAGGGGCTTTAGGAGGTCGGTAATCAATAGAGTTTGATCTCTAGTCCCTCTCAAAACAAGTCCAGTAGGTCTCCAAATTATCCTGTGCCTTTCCTTATCTGGAATGCACAATTGGAGTAGATATACTAGCCAACTAACAGAATCCAAGTGGGAACAGCAAATCCAGTACAGCTTGTGTTTATTGAGGTGTGGAGACCTCTAGCTGAACCTTCTTGGTTGGGGAAGGACAATAGTTGGGTTGAGGGAAAGGGAAGGACCTTACCATGATGGTATAGAACTCCATCTTGGATTTCTTGGTACTTAGACTAAGGTATGTGGTTATCACACCATCATAACTCTTGCCTCTTAGTGACTTGTGGCTCTGAGTTCATTCAAACCCCATGTTCATCATGACCTCTGTCACATGGGTGTCCATTTGTCACAGAGCTGCTTACTGTAGGGCTTCAGCTTTTCCTCTTGGTCCATGTTTAGCCATGGGGCATCTCATTATTTCTTTAAAGTTTTTCTGCTGTTGGAGATCTAGGATTATTTTTTCAACAGTTCATTCTTTTTTTCAAAGATATAGACAATAAAATGTTATATTGTTAGCTCACTGTCCAATGCCAAAGCTCCCAGAGGTTCTCTCCCACAAAAGACAGGTTCCCAGTGAATAACTTATATAGAACCACTTCTAAGCTCCACACATCTCCTTCAGGAGACAGATGCCTCACTTTGCTCCTTCATCCTCCAGTCTGTTGTTACCTGCAGGCGAACCAGGGCCTTCCTTGTTAGCCGCCCCGCCCCCACCCCCCTACCCCTGCTATCTATAGTACCAAATGAAACAAGAAACAGTTAACTAACTGCTCAGCAACCTATGTCTCATTTTTGTTTTTGTCTGGATGGGAGTGGTAATTTCCAAGGTCCTTATTTGAGGTTAGGGAAGAAAGTTTGGGTAAAGTGAGAAGTTACCCATTCATACGAGGCAGATGCAAGAAAGTTCTTAGCTGATTCTATTGAGACTGCTGTCTTTAAACTGACACTAATTCCAGGACACCAAAAATATCACTGTGGCTGACCAGTCAGAGTAGATGCTTATGGAGGCCAGATGTTCACAAGAGTTTTGGCTCTGATTACTCTCACAGTGGGTCCAGTTGATCTCCAAACCAATCCGGCTATTTTCCTTATCTGAAATGCACAATTGGAAAAGATAAACTCAACCCACATAGGTTTCTTAATCTGTGCAGTGAGTGCTACTATGGTGGGAAAGTCCAAGTAGAAGCTATTTTTCTGATCTGTCTTGCACATCCAGGTGGGAATTGCAGATCCACTAGAGCTTCTTTTTATTGAGGAACAGAGATTTCTGGCTGAACCTGCTGGGTTGAGGGGAAGGGAAGTGCCTACCATGATGGTACAAACCCCTACCTTGCACTTCTTGGTTCTCAGGATGTGGTACACTGTCATCACAATGTCATACTTTTTTCCTTTTAATGAGTCATGGATTTGGTCCCACTCAAATCCTATGAGCTCCCTAAGAATAGAGGGAATTTAGAGTTCAGTGCTATCTGCCATAATTTGAGAAATGCAGGGGTGGTGATTCCCATCCAATCTTCATTTATCTTGCTTATTTGGTTTGTGAAGAAGACAAGATGTGTCCTGAAGAATGAAAGTAGCGTATTGTAAGTTAACTGGAGTTGCTCTAACAGCTTAGTTGCATTGCTTGAGCAAATTAATATCTTTCCTGATAGCTGGTATTAAGCTATCAATCTGGCAAATAAAACCAATCAGAAGCAGTTACTTTCAGCTGTCAAGGCCAATAATAGACCTTCTCTGTTTTACTTCAGGAATGTCGAAGCCCATGTCATTATTTAGTTCACAGGAATTGTGGTCAACTTTTCATTCCACAGATATCCCACTGGTGCATTACATTGATGACTTTATGCAGACTGGACCTAATGAGTAAGAAGTAGCAACCACTCTCAATTTATTGGTAACACATTTGTGTGTCAGAGGGGGGAAAATAAATTTTACAATAGGGACATTTTTTTCTCAGTGAAATTTCTAGGGGTGCATTGCTATAGAGCATATCAAGAAATTGAAGATAAGATTATATATTGTATACTAGTGGCCCGGTGCACAAAATTTGTGCACGATTGGGGGGGGAGGGCGGGAAGGGTGTCCCTCAGCCCAGCACACACCCGCTCCAATCTGGGACCCCTCAGGGGATAACCAGCCATCGGACATCCCTCTCACAAGCCAGAACTGCTGGCTCCTAACTGCTCGCCTGCCTACCTGATTGCCCCTAACTGCTTCTGCCTTCCAGCGTGATTGCCCCTAACCACCTCTGCCTCGGCCCCACATCTGGGACCCAGGATTCCCTCCTCCAGCCAACCACAGGCACCCGGGATCCGGGCTTCCCTCCCTCTGGTCAGTCAGAGGTGCCCAGGCCGGCTGCAGCTGCAGGGAATGGTGGGCAGGTGGCTTTGCCTGGGATGCAGCCACAAGTGCTGATGCCCGGGACCACAGAATTGGGCGGCTTCTCTGTCTCCTGGGCCACAGCCAGCTGCAGGTGCTGGTGCCTGGACTGCAGGTGGGCGGCTTCTCCATTTTCCCTGGGATGCAGTGTGGGTGACTTCTCTGGCTGGCTATAGCCTGGGATCATGGGACAGGCGGCTTCTTCATCTCCCAGGCCGCACCCAGCTTCAGCCGCTGGGGCCTGGTTTCTCCGTCTCCTCCAGGACATGGGGCAGGCAGACGTGAGGCTTCTGGTGCTGGCTGTGGCCTGGGATCATGGGGCAGGGGGCTACTTCGTCTCCCAGGCTGCAACCAGCCTCAGGTGCTGGGGCCCGGTTTCTCTGTCTCCCCCAGGATGTGAGGCGGGTGGCTTCTCCAGCTGGCTGCAGCCTGGAATCACTGGGCAGGCAGCTTCTACTTCTCCCAGGCTTTACCCAGCCTCAGGAGCTGGGGCCCAGTTTCTCGGTCTCCCCCAGGACGTGGGGCAGGCGGACGTGAGGCTTGCTGCTGGCTGCGACCTGGGATCATGGGGCAGGTGGCATCTTGAGCTCCCTGGCTGCAGCCAGCCTCAGGCACTGGTGCCCAACTTCTCCGACTACCACAGGCCCAGAGCGGCTGGGGGGCGGGGATGCTGCCATCTTTTCAGAGTAATTTGCATACTCACTCTGATTGGATGTTGGGTGTAGCGGCGTGATGGTAATTTGCATGTTTCTCTTTTATTAGTGTAGATGGGCTCTCATACAACCAAAACCAGGTACAATGACTAGTGGGCCTCTTTGGATTTTGGAGACAACATATTTCTCGTTTGTGTGTTACTCAGGTCCATTTGTTTCTAGCTAGAAATACAAAATTTGAGTATTGTATATATTTCCTATTTAAAGCTATGCTCAAAGACAAGGCCTTCAAGAGTAAATATATAACAAAAAGAGAAAATACAGGGTGAGGCAAAAGTAGGTTTACAGTTGTGAGTACCTGAAACACTGTTTATTCTTGTATTATTATTTGTTAATTATTGTATTATTTTCCATACGAACAATATGGGTTTGCCAACCTGGAAACTATTGATGCTATTTAATCTTATGTTAACCACTATTGTCATAATTCTCATCTTTCCACTAAATAAAGACAATTGTAACCAATTAATAAAAAGCCGGGGGATAAATTAATTTACTGACTAGGGGCGTCAACTGAGTGAGTCCTAGAACTTTCTAATCAAATATTTTCTTAACACTTTTAAAAATTTTATAACCATATCTACTTCTATTAAATAAAAGGAATTGTGGAATGATATATAGTCATGGTCCTCCATTTATTCCCATTATATAAGTCCCATAGTAATGTACTAAAATGAAAAAAAAAAAATAAAGACAGAGCTTAGAGCACAAGAATAATTGAATTATGATAATGTTTGGCTTCATAATGTGTTAAATACAACCTTAGACATCAAACCTAAATTGTAAAGTTCAATTTCTTTTTAATTGTGAGACTTAGAATGATAATCTATGCAAATCACAAGGCACATGTGAGACAAAAAGGAAATATCTGATCATTTGTTTTTAATGTCAAGTGCTTTACAAATTAATTTTTCATTAGCATCATTTTCTTCTCCATCCTTTGAGGTATTGTTTCAAAGGTACAACATGGTAGAACTCCAATTATAAAGGCGTAAAATTAGAGGTAGATCCTGGTTTCACATTATACATGAAGCTAAACTTCAGATTCAAATCTAAATGTAAAAATAAAAGTAGCAATACTTTGAGAAAAGCTGCAACATAAGCATTTTATTTCAAAGAACACTATGGAACATAATACATGATAAACAAAACTGGGAAAACATACGGTCAATACAGAGAATGAAAACTCTTGTTCATTGAATTCACTATTGTACTACAGAAGTTTTTCAGGTCATTCCTTATCTTGGTAGGTTCTTAGCAAAGTTTAAAAACATGATTTTTATGCTTCCATCTTTAGTTCTGGTTTAAACTTCAGATTGGCCTTGTAATCTTCTTTCTCATCAGTAATTCTTCACATGTTGTCTTCTACCTTTTTAAAATTATTATTCTATGCCTTATGAAAGTAGGAAGGATCTCTTGATTTAAGGACAAAAGACAAGGCTTTAAAATCAAAGTTAACAATGGAAAACATATATTTTTTCTATGTTCTCTCAGATCATTTTTGTTCTGTTACTTCACTAAAACTTGGAATCATTTAAAAAATTCTGTTATCACTCAATTCCTTAGAAAAAACTTGTGCTGAGCAATTCTTCCAAGCTCCAGTTGAGCAGTCATGAATGTAATAGAATCTTTAGATTTATGTCCATGTGAAGTCCCAAAACCCCAACATATAACTGAAAGGTATAAAGCAGAGAATGCAACTTAGGAATTTTAGAGTAAAAGTTGTGAATTGCAATAGTCATGAAGGAAGAAATGAAGGTGACAGATATAGTTTTCAGGAAAAAGACTGCATTTTTTTCTGTAAAGCATATCCATGGTAAAATATTTGACCTATTGACGATAAGATGCTCAATAGAAAACTTAAGTGCACACTTTTCTAAGCCATAAAAAAGAAAGGAATTGTGGTAACTTTTTGCCATCGCCTACATGAAAATTTTGTATTTTTAATGCCCAAGAGAAAATTAATTTTTCCACTTACTATATTTGAAAGCAATGCACATTTTTTTGGGGGAAAATTTTTGTATGCATCTTCCCCTTCAATTTAATCTTAAATATTCTCTTATTTTCCTCTCCAGTTATTCTAAATTGCATGCATAGTCTAAATGGGGAAATTGGAAGATATTTGGTGTCAAAAAAAAAAAAAAAAGATTGAGTCATCAAAGATATCCTCTGTGGTAATCTCACAAAAGATTACAACACTTGAGCAAGGGTGTTTCTTCCATCTTCAAAACATCATTTCTTGAGAAACCAGAAGTCGTTCCAAAGGGCTCTACTAAGGTCTGAGTGAGGCAAGCTTATAGCAGACATATTTTTGGGCTGAGTGGAAACCCATGCTCTACATTTCCCACTCCTAAGAATTCAATAGTAGCGCTCAAAGTTATGTTCAGACTAGAGGCCCAGTGCATTATTGAATGTAGGGTCCCCTACACGCTTTCGCTTTTGATCACGGGGGAGCTGGGTGCCTGTCCGCTGGTGCACCAGGCCTTTCGGAAGCCTCGGCATGATGGAGGCTTCTGAAAGGCCTGGTGCTGGAGCAGACAGGCACCCAGCTCCCCCCCTTTTGATGGTCCGTGGTGGGACGTGAGCTCGCTGCCCCAGAGGCCCCTTCTGTTCCGCAGCACAGCCATGGCGCAGACGCTGAGCTCGCGCAGACGCTGAGCTCACGCCGCCGCTGGCGATGCGAGCTCAGCATCCTGCTGGCCCAATCGGCTACCCCGGCCACCCCGAGTCCTGCCCCCTGCACCTCCCGCTAGCCCAATCGTGGGAGTAGCGGAGTGATGGTAATTTACATATTACCATTTTATTAGGTAGGATGCTAGTTCACAATCAATAAACAGCTTGACTTAAATGGTTGGATGATAGGTAAAATTAAAGTATAAAAAAGCTTGTTTATTTAGAAATTCAGAATGAAGTACAGTAAAGTTGTGTGGTTCTTTTTTTTTTTCTTTCTGCTGCTGCTACTTCAAGAGATCACCACTCTGTATCTTCTCTCAACTATTGGCCAATTAATAATTTGAGTGAAGTTGATTTTAATTGATTACATGATTTTGATATGTTCTACTAACATGAAATCACCTGCACTAGGTGTGGAATAATGGTTAGCAATTAATCTGGCAAATGTAAAATATAATATTAAAGTTGCAAGGAGAAACATAGGCAAAAGTTTTGATGCAAGATATGTGTGTGTGTGTGTGTGTGTGTGTGTGTGCTGTGTGTGTGTGTGTGTATTGTGGGTTTGGGGAAAGTAAGCATTATAGATATTTTCTGAAGCAATGTGGTTCACAATAAATAACATTGGAGATATTTATTTCTATATAATTAAGAGCTTTATATAGCAGATAGACACACAATGTTCTGGGAGAAGAGAAAA
The DNA here is from genome assembly GCF_027574615.1 of Eptesicus fuscus. Lineage (NCBI taxonomy): Eukaryota > Metazoa > Chordata > Mammalia > Chiroptera > Vespertilionidae > Eptesicus > Eptesicus fuscus. The sequence continues at coordinate 85,359,136 of NC_072479.1, forward strand.
AGGAACAGAAGCCATCAAAATTATTTTACTCTAGTATTGTAAATGGAATGGGAAGTAGGGAATAACTGAAAAGAGTTACAAAGGTCTGGGTTATCTTAAACTGGTTTACTATTTAAATAGCATGAATAGGTTAAGAGTAAAAGGATCATGTGTTTAGATCATGTACATTTGCATAACATATAATTGGGCATAAGTTCTATGTATTAATGTCATGGTGCATAATTAAGGACCTTGTGAAAAATGTGCTAAGAATCTGGCTATATCAATGAAATGCATGAATTAGGGATTGGACATTTTCTGATTTTTAAAAGAAATATGACTAATCTAAAAGCGGACATTAAGATGGAGGAGACAGCCTGGCTGATGTGGTTCAGTGGTTGAGTGTCAACCTATGAACCAGGAGGTCATGGTTCGATCCCCAGTCAGGGCACATGTCCAGGTTTTGGGCTCGGTCCCTGGTTGGGGTAGTGCAGGAGGCAGCTGATCAATGAATCTCTCTCATCACTGATGCTTCTCTCTCTCTCTCTCTCTCTCTCTCTCTCTCTCTCTCTCTCTCTCTCTCTCTCTCTCTCTCTCTCTCTCTCCCTTCTTCTCTGAAATCAATAAAAATATATTTTTTTAAAAAAATGATTGAGGAGACATTGGAAAACTGCATCATCAGTGGTGAGAGATGATTAGAACATAGAGTGAGCTAAAGTGGAGAATGTGACATATAGAAGAATAAAGTTTCTATATTGGAAATTATTTGGCTCTGTTAGGAGAGGGGGTAAAATTGTAATAGAAAATGTTTCCCATATTTCTTCACTGAAAAATTAGAAGTTTTAATTGAGTTTGATGTTGTTAATTGTTTTGGATTAATCAGAAAAAAAACCCTGCCCAATTGGGAAGATAAAAAGTTTGCTCTGGAGATTAAGAGAGAGGACTACTTGCAATAATAATGTGAACTTTATCTACATTTGGGTGTTAATATTTATGCATTTGAAGAAAACGGCATGTGTAAAGAGAAGAAGGTCGAAAATAGAACTTTAAGAAAAGACAGTGGAGAGAGAGAAAGAGTTTGTAGAGGTAGAAAAGTAGTCAAAGAAGCAAGAGGACCACCATGAGTGAGGTTAAGAATGAAAGCATTTCAAAGGCATTAGTTATCTATAGTGTGAAATGTTCTAGAACTGAAAACTGCCTCTATAACCAGCAATTTTATGATCAACAGTGATCTTAACTCACTAAAGTTCTCTAGAGTGTATTGAGAAGAAATTTAAAGGTGAGAAAGTGCAAATAATAAATAAAATTACCCATTAATAAGCTTCTCTTATAATGAAAAGTTTTCATATTGTGATAAAAAAAATAGGTAATTGCTTGTGTACTTCACATTATAACTCCCAGAATATGTTATGCAGTGTCATTTTATCCACTGCTATGATAAAAAAGCATTAACTTATTATCATCTAAGTTTTTTTTCTTCCTCTACTTTCACTTATATCATTCCCTTGGACAATGCAACTTTCTAGACCTAACACTTATTCAGTACTAGATTGATTGTGATGGTTAATCTTATGTGTCAAGTTGCCTGGGCTAAGAAATGACCAGATAGCTAGTGAAAAATTATTTCTGGCCCTGGCCAGTGTGAACCAGTTGATTGGAGCCACATCCCATACACCAAAAGGTCATGGGTTCGATTCCCAGTCAAGACACATACTTAGGTTGGGGGTTCCATCCCTGGTCAGGGTGCACACAGAAGGCAACTGATCAATGTTCCTCTTTCTCTCTCTCTCCTTCTCCCTTCCTCTCTCTTTAAAATCAATAAAAATGTATTCTTAGTTGAGGATTTAAAAAAAATTATTTCTGGTTATATCTGTGAGTCTATTTCCAGAAGAAAAGAAAATTAGCACTTGAATCAGTCGACGGAGGAAAGAAAATCCACCTTCAACAACGGGGCGGGCATCATCCAATCCATTGAGGCCCCAAATAGACCAAAGACAGAGAGGAATGACACATTTTCTCTCTTCTTGAGCTTGGAAATCCATCTTCTGCCCTTGTACATCAGAGCTACTGATTCTTGGGCCTTCAGAATCTGTGATTGATAACCAGTGGCCTGTACCCCTGTTCTCAGGCCTTTATCCTCAGACTGGGACTTCTACTATTGATTTCTCTGGTTTTCAGATTTGGACTGTATTACGCCACTGGCTTCCTGGATCTCCAATTTGCACATGGCAGATTGTGGCAAATCTCAGCCAATTCCCATAGTAAATCTCTTATCTAAATATATCCTATTGTTTCTGTTTCTTTGGAGAAACCTGACTAATATATAGATCTTATCTACTCCCCTTTCATAACTTGTATGCTCCTATGTTCTTGGCCATTTCTTTCCTAATTCTTCACTCTTATTATTTTAACCAGCACCTATTATTCTGTAATAATTCTAACATATTTTAAAGGGAGGCTATAACTTATTTAGCTTTGTATTCCAAGTGCCTTCCACAAAATTGCTGCTTAACACATTTTATTAAATAAGTATTTAATAAACATACACATTGATGGCTCAAATGTATATCTCCAGATTTTACTTCCTCTCCCTCCCTCCCTCCTCTCTCTCCTGTCATTCTCTCTTTTTTAGATTTAATCTTAAATGTTTACATTCATGTGGTAAAAATTGAACTCAATAGAGTTTCTAACACAATTCATCTCTCAGATGTTTCTTGTCTTTATATTACATTTTATGAAATATATTACCATCTAGTCATTTAAATATAAAGTTGACTTTAATTTGGATTTCTTCTCCTACCAATTCTAATAAAATGGGAGTATATCGGATTTAGAAGAGAGGGATGCACATTGTACAATGATGGGCCAGTTTGCAAAGAAAAACAACGAAAATGACAGGAATGGTGAAAAGATTATTTCCAGAGCATGATGTGTATAATAGAAAAAGGAATTAGATGTGATGAAAAGAATAGAGTAGAACACGATAAAATAGAATAGAGTAGAACAAGATGGGATGGGATGGGATGGGATGGGATGGGATGGGATGGGATGGGATGGGATGGGATGGAATAGAATAGAATAGAATAGAATAGAATAGAATAGAATAGATTATTTGAAACAGATAGTGAAGGCACTTTTAGCAAGAAGTTTACTAGGTCATATTTGTCTTTCCTGATAGTAACTTTGGAAGGTCTGTATCATTCACTCATAGGCACCATAAATTAGAGTTGTATTTGAGTCACTGAATTTACTCCATATTTTTTGACACAGCCTGACAGCCTCTTAATAGATCTCCTTGGTGCCAGTGTTAACATCATTTATGTTGTTGTCAGAGATGTTGAAAAAAAACTTGGTGTTATGACAGAATGCTTGGTTAATGTAAGCTCAGGAGAGGACAGGGAGAGAATAAAAAACAACATGTATTTCCAACTCTAGAACTTTCCTATAAAGGGCAGAAAAGGTACTATGTAATAGCTAAAGAAGTACTAGTACATGTTTTTATGTATGAGGGAATGATTTAGTAGAGAGGAAAATTGGATAATATAGGAGAGAGAAAAGAAAACTGCTATAATGATACCTTGAGTAGGTAAAGCAGGGTGGGGCTGGAATATAGTGAAAAAGTGGAAATGTTTGTTAGGATCATGGATATCCTATCCATAGTAAAATAAATGAGAGCAGACTATGTGGACAATGATGCACATACTTTCATAGCTATGTTAGTTATGGAATTAGTGAACTTATTTTTTATTTATTTTTTTTTTAGTGATATAAGAAGTAAGGTTATTATTGTGAGTGAGGATAAGGAATAAGTATTTAAATTTTGAAGGGAAAATATATGAAATAAATAGGTGAACTGATGAGTAAATAAACTAGTGAGATTAAATATAGGTTTTAGCAGTGTTAAGACCTACTTGAGGTTAGAAGTTATGGATTTGTCTATTCACTATCAACTAAATAGGTGTAGGTGTGAGCTAGCCTAAGATTCAGTGTATCTTTTGTTTGTATTTTTCTAGTATAAGGAAGTAAAATAGGAGAAAGAGAGTTGAGAGTATATTTGAGGGGATGATTATAAATTTTTTACTAACTTAAGTGAGAAATGAGGAGAGTAAGAATATGAGGGAGGCAAGTGACAAAAGGGCAAAGGGCCATTGGATAATATGATCTGGTGAAGCAAACATATTATGGAGTCTGAATAATGGAGGAAATGATTTGGAAATGCAGGAGGCTGAATTTAGGGCATGGGTCACTTCAAATTACGATTATGGAGGGGTTCCAGATATTGACAATAATAAATTTTAGATTATGACCAAAGGGGTTAGTAGAATAAATGAGAAAAAATACAAGATTACTAGAGGTCAAGTAATTAAGTGTCTAGAATGCTGGAAAAATGGTCTATGTAGACAAAGTGCTAAATATTAGGAGAGTGTTAGTGCTAGAGAGATTAACAGTGAGCTGAAATTTTCAAGGAATCGGGGAAGTGACCACGAGTTGGAAGATGACTGAAACAGTGTTGTGTAGTGGTTGTAGCAGTCTGATGTCAAGAGAGTCAGCGTTAGAAATTTTTAGAGATGGGGCGAGGAAAGGTGATCTGGAAATTGAAAACAGAAGAAAGAGAACTTCGCATATCACAATTTATACTTTATTCCTTTCATCTCCCCTGGCCTAGAACAATAGAGAGATTGATCTGACATTGGTTTGCAGTATGTTATTTCTTTATTTGGCTTAGTAAGAGAGATTTTCTTGTATGCTTTGGCCTGTGTTAAATAAATTGCTTGCAAAGACAAACTCAATTTCTGGAGTCTAATTTTGTTGTCTTCACAAGACAAAACAAAAATGTCACACATTCTCTTAGGGCCTTGAGTGGTGGCTTATTTATTTACTTATTTATTTATTTATTTATTATTTAGGTTCATCCTCACCCGAGGATATTCTTCCATTGATCTTTTATAGAGAGTGGAGAAGAGAGAGAAAGACAGAGAGAAACATCCATGTGAAAGAAACACATGGATTGGTTGTCTCCTGCATGTGCTCCAACCAGGGCCAGGCCAGGGAGGAGCCTGCAACCAAGGTATGTGCCCTTGACTGGAATTGAACCCGGAACCCTTTGGTCCACAGGCTGACGATCCATCCACGGAACCAAACTGGCTAGAGCTGATAATGTGATTTTTACCTCTAAACACAACTTCATTAATCCAGTCAATGAACCAAAGCATTATTTCATCTTTTAAAATCTTTTACCTTTGGTAGACATTTGGACAGGTTGTTGATATTACAGTCATGTCACTTCTTTAGTGGAGATTTTGTTTAAAAATGATATGAAGGATACTATTGAAAATATTCAAGCATCCTGATAGGAAGTAACAGCAAAAGGAAGTATGACAGGAACTTTCACCACACTGTACAAATGATACCCTAAATAATCATCTAAATACAGTTACAGAAGGAATAGCTGACCATAGAAATGTTGACCCTGCTATTACTTCAGAGAAACTAAATAAATTTATTGACATAAATAAGAAAAGTAGTTGTGATAAATGGTACCAGCCAAAAACTTCACTGTAGAAAGGAACTGTAGAAAATATTTCATATCTTTGAGAGCACAAAGGATAAAATGTTAAAAGCTGGTCTCAACTTAGAAGTATAGCAGTTTGGTAAGGCATGGAAAAGATGTTCAATCTGTTTAGTCAGAAGTTGTACCACCCCAGAAGAAGTTGTACCACTATTCATGCATTCATGCAATTCTTTTTTTTTTTTTTTTTTTAATTTCTTTATTGATTAAGGTGTCACATATTTGTCCTCATCCCCCCATTCCCATCCCACCCCTCTCCCCACGCATGCCCCAATCCCCTGTTGAACTTAACCGTTGGATAGGCTTATATGCATGCATACAGGTCCTTTGGTTGAACTCTCCCCCTCCCCCCCACCCTCCCCCTACCCTCCCCTATCCTCCCTCTGAGGCCCGATAGTCCGATCGATGCCTCCTTGATTCTGGTTCTGTTCTTGTTCCTCAGTCTATGTTGTTCATCATTTCCTCTAGATGAATGAGATCAAATGTCACTAGATATATACTAATAAGAACTGAATGTGAGACGAGCAATAATATTTATGTTGACAGGCAAATGAATCAATCTGTAGCGAGCTTCCCCCTGGACCAACAGTTCTTTTGAGACCCAATTTCGATGTCCAGTAGTTCCTTATGTGTACATGTCAGCACTGACCCCTCAGCTCTGGATGGTGGACAAATGGTGGTAATGGAGGTCCGACTCCCTCTAGTTTGGTCTCGGCCGAACCCAGGGGCACGGCGTCACCTGGACTAAGGGGCACGTGGCCTCACCCATACCCAAGGGGCGCGTGGTCTCACCCGGGCCTGGGACCCAGCCTCACCCGGATGGATCCAGGGGCGCACGGCCTCACCCGGACCCAGGATCTGGCTTCACCCGTACCCAGGGACGCTTGGCCTCTCCCAGACCCAGGGGCACGTGGCCTCACCCGGGCTTAGTTGCACAAGGCCTCACCTGGATCCAGGGACACATGTTCTCACCCAGACCCAGGAACGTTTGGCCACTCCCAGACCCAGGGCCACTTGGGCTCACCCGGGCCTAGGTGCACGAGGCCTCATCCGGATCCAGGGACGCATGGTCTCACCCGGACCCAGGGACGCTTGGCCTCTCCCAGACCCAGGGCCACTTGGGCTCACCCGGGTCTAGGTGCACGAGGCCTCACCCGGATCCAGGGACACATGGTCTCACCCGGACCCAGGGATGCTTGGCCTCTCCCAGACCCAGGGCCACTTGGGCTCACCCGGGCCTAGGTGCACGAGGCCTCACCCGGATCCAGGGACACATGGTCTCACCCGGACCCAGGGACGCTTGGCCTCTCCCAGACCCAGGGGCACGTGGCCTCACCCGGGCCTAGGTGCACGAGGCCTCACCCGGATCCAGGGACACATGGTCTCACCCGGACCCAGGGACGCTTGGCCTCTCCCCGACCCAGGGCCACTTGGGCTCACCCGGGCCTAGGTGCACGAGGCCTCACCCGGATCCAGGGACACATGGTCTCACCCGGACCCAGGGATGCTTGGCCTCTCCCAGACCCAGGGCCACTTGGGCTCACCCGGGCCTATGTGCACGAGGCCTCACCCGGATCCTGGGACACATGGTCTCACCCGGACCCAGGGATGCTTGGCCTCTCCCAGACCCAGGGCCACTTGGGCTCACCTGGGCCTAGGTGCAAGAGGCCTCACCCGGATCCAGGGACACATGGTCTCACCCGGACCCAGGGACGCTTGGCCTCTCCCAGACCCAGGGCCACTTGGGCTCACCCGGGCCTAGGTGCACTAGGCCTCACCCGGATCCAGGGACACATGGTCTCACCCGGACCCAGGGATGCTTGGCCTCTCCCCGACCCAGGGCCACTTGGGCTCACCCGGGCCTAGGTGCACGAGGCCTCATCCGGATCCAGGGACACATGGTCTCACCCGGACCCAGGGACGCTTGGCCTCTCCCAGACCCAGGGCCACTTGGGCTCACCCGGGCCTAGGTGCACGAGGCCTCATCCGGATCCAGGGACGCATGGTCTCACCCGGACCCAGGGACGCTTGGCCTCTCCCAGACCCAGGGCCACTTGGGCTCACCCAGGCCTAGGTGCACGAGGCCTCACCCGGATCCTGGGACACATGGTCTCACCCGGACCCAGGGATGCTTGGCCTCTCCCAGACCCAGGGCCACTTGGGCTCACCCGGGCCTAGGTGCACGAGGCCTCACCCGGATCCAGGGACACATGGTCTCACCCGGACCCAGGGACGCTTGGCCTCTCCCAGACCCAGGGCCACTTGGGCTCACCCGGGCCTAGGTGCACGAGGCCTCACCCGGATCCAGGGACACATGGTCTCACCCGGACCCAGGGACGCTTGGCCTCTCCCAGACCCAGGGCCACTTGGGCTCACCCGGGCCTAGGTGCACGAGGTCTCACCCGGATCCAGGGACACATGGTCTCACCCGGACCCAGGGACGCTTTGCCTCTCCCCGACCCAGGGCCACTTGGGCTCACCCGGGCCTAGGTGCACGAGGCCTCACCCGGATCCAGGGACACATGGTCTCACCCGGACCCAGGGATGCTTGGCCTCTCCCAGACCCAGGGCCACTTGGGCTCACCCGGGCCTAGGTGCACGAGGCCTCACCCGGATCCAGGGACACATGGTCTCACCCGGACCCAGGGACGCTTGGCCTCTCCCCGACCCAGGGCCACTTGGGCTCACCCGGGCCTAGGTGCACGAGGCCTCATCCGGATCCAGGGACACATGGTCTCACCCGGACCCAGGGACGCTTGGCCTCTCCCAGACCCAGTGCCACTTGGGCTCACCCGGACCTAGATGCACGAGGCCTCATCCGGATCCAGGGATGCTTGGCCTCTCCCGGACCCAGGGACGCTTGGCCTCTCCCAGACCCAGGGGCACGTGGCCTCACCCGGGCCTAGGTGTTCATGCAATTCTTAAAAAATGAAATAAACCACTTTAATTCTTAATGTTTCTAATATTTTAAATGATAATGTACTAATATTAATTTCACTATTTTTATTTCCATATATATATATATATACATATATATATATATATATACACACACATTTATATCACCAACAGAAATATAGTTTTTAATCTTTTGAGACAAAACAATCAAAATTTTCCCTTTGATTCTGAGATTGTTTGTGCATGGCTTCAGCTGATATAATGCTTTCTATATCCTGTGGTGTTACAATAAGCTATAAGTTTGCATTTACCTAGGATAAAAAATGTGGCATATCTACTTTGTTTCCACAAATATTAACTACTGGAGTCATCAGATTTTCCAATTATTTCATTTCCATTGAATATTGCCTACTTTACTGTTTCATCACTTGCAACATTTATGAGAGTGCCAAAACTGTAAATAAATGAATGAATAAAAATGGATTGCATGTTTCCTTTATCTTAAAAAAGGGATAATTACTTCATGAATCCAATCTGTTATATCCATAACTTATTTTTTTAATTTTCTTGTTAGATTATTTAAGTTAAAAGAGAAAAAAAGTGACAATAGCTAGGGTGATTCCTTACACCACTGTGAGAATTCACAAGAGCCCTCAACTCTCTAAAACCCTCAAGTTACCTCTTGGCCTTCTGTTCCCAATTTCATCCAAGAGGTCATGAGTAACCTTGGCTTGTTCGGGACACATCTGATTTTATGCCTAATGTCTTGATGTAACTATCTATAGTGCCTCCTTTCACTCTGAAAAGTGTTCTGGTTTGGGCAATAAAGCATAAGGTTACCCTCACTGCAAGTCTCTTAAAAATACTTGCATAATCTTCTTTTAATAAAGTATGTAAACTTATATTATTTACTTAAACAATATGCAAAGTAGAAACACAGCAGAATTTTCTTGGCTACAAAGGGACACATTATTGTGTGTCACACAGGGTAACACCCTTGACCATGATTTGATTTTGCATTTATACTTTCCACTTCTTAGTGCGAAAGGAAGGGCTAGGAAGTATAGCAAAACTTCTGAATTTCTACTTTCTGTGCTCATAATTCCAAGGGTCTCCTTTTATATAGAATAGATATTTTGCTAAAAAAAATAATTGTTTGGGGTATAGACAAATGCTCCCATAATTTCTTGCCTTCTCTTTTTCATCTTTGATCATATATGGAGGATGGCCATCAGATAAATGTATCCAAAATTAGCATACCAGGCATTCCTTTATTATTGACAAAATAGAAGGGGCTAACTCACAGGTAAAATGCAAAATTTTGAAACATATTCTGTCTTCTTATTTTTCTTGGGTAATGTACAATTCAGATGCATCCAGGAGACAGGTCATGGGAGACACCTAATGAACAGCTATACACAAAAGAAACATCAGTTACTGCTCCTTTGTCCCACTGGGAGCTAATTCAACTACAACAGAACCAGACTCATGTCACCCAAATTCCACTCAACAATCATTTTACTTCTTCTTGGTTCCTTGTCCCCTTTCCCTCAGTGAAACGTTAAAACCGTCTTTATTCTCAGGTTTCCTACTTAACACCATCACTCTCTTAACCTTCAGCATACGATAAACAAAAACAGAAGGTATCAGATGAGCTAAGTCCTCGTCCCCCAAATACCACCATATCTACATCTGTAGAGGTTCTAATTTTATTTTCTGCATCCACTGTGGAATGGGTTCCCATTCGTTCAAGACTAGCCTTTATACTCTTTTCCAACTTACTACCACCCTCTCTCCAACTCTTTTCATCTTTCCCTCTCCATTGGGCCCTATCCTGAAGTAAGTCATAATGTCTTTAAAACTCTCCTGATGTCATGAATTTTCTTTAGTGATATAAAAGGTAACGTCTTCCACTACCCTCAAAGATTCTAAAGAGAAAATCTGAGGCTTAAGCTTTATTTTACTGCTTCTTCCTCATTCAGATTTTAAGCTATCTCTAACATTCTCCTTGAGCACTGTACTTCTCATTTTTTAGATATGAAATAGCATAATTGCAGTAAAATAATCATTAGCATTATTCTCGATTTATTGTTTCGATTCACCTTAGATCAAAGCTTCTGTAAGATGTATGAAGGAAGGGCTTATTATTATTGTTACATCCCCAGAATTTAGTATATGTTGCCGACCTTAGTAGGCACAAGAAATATTTGAAAAATAATGTTACCAATAATTAATCTGCATGACTTCATTTATAATACTCTTGCCAGAGACATCTATTAATTGTTAACTAACACTTTATTTCTTAGATATGTCTTAGGCTTTGAAAATAGGCAGACTAGAAGCCTGTGTGTCTCAGTGGTTCAGAGTTGCCCTATAAACCAGGAGGTCAAGGTTTGATTCCCAGTCAGGGCACATGCCCGGGTTGCAGGCTTGATCCCCAGAAGGGGGCATGTAGGAGATAGCAGATCAATGATTTTCTTTCATCATTAATGTTTCAATCTCCCTCTCCCTCTCCCTTCTCCTCTGAAATCAATTATATATATATATAAAGGGAAATAGGTAGACTAAGATTTGAGCCTGCATTCTGGTGCTTATTACTCACGTGACCTTAAGAAATTTACTTATTCTCTATGAACTTTAGTTTCCTGATCTGAAATTTAGGGATAATGATACTTACATCTTAGACTGTTTTAAGGTTAAATAAAACATTAGATAGAAAGGTCTTTTTCAGTCTTTGTGGCTCATTATAGGCATGTAATACATAGTATTTGTCATCATTTGTGCATTATTTAGCCTTTTTTGAGGTATTTCCACTGTTGATTACATTATTCTTTGAACTGTCCCCCCTTTTTTAATCATCAGCTCCCATTGGATCATGCCTTCTTTTTTCTCCCTATTTTTTAAATCATCTGTTCTTAAGTGCTTATGCTGGTTTTCCTATTTTCCTGACCCACATGTGGTACAATATATAGGATTTTATCCTGTGGCTTCTCCTTTTCTCAGTTCATTTTGGATGTTGTCACCCAGCCTATTGATTTTTTAATTAAACAAAATCTTCCTTACCAGGCTCAAATACCCCTTGATAATGGGGATCAGTACTTTATTCCTCTGGCATTCCCAATGAAAAGAACATGGTGATCATTGGTAAATGTTTGGTAAGTAATTAATGTTTAGTAAAATTATGAATGGATAATTTTTTTAAAAAAAATTTCCATTGCAGTCATCCCCCATTCACTTCCAAGCAAAATTATATTTTATTCATGTGATTCTCACATAAATTTGACATATTAGAGTTTACACTCAATATCAGTTCCAAACATAAAAATGCCACACATACACTGGATCATTGTTTTCTTATGTATAAATTCAAGATAAAAAATTTAAGCCCTAGCCAGTATTGTCCAGTGGTTAGAGTGTCAGCCTATTCTCTGAAGGATCATAGGTTTGATTCCCAGTCAAAGTTAGATATCTGGGTTGCAGGTTGATCCCTGCCCAGGTGTGGGCATGTGCAGGAGGCAACTAATTAATGCATTTCTCTCACATGGATGTTTCTCTCTCTCTCCTTCCTTCTCTCCTTCCCTTTCTTCCTTTCACCCTTTATAAAAAATCAATTAAAAAATATCCTCAGGTAAGGATTAATGAAACAAACAAAAAAGAAGATAGAAATTTTAAAATTATCATAGTTTGCTCTCTTTCTTTCATACCTCATATCTAATTAATTTTAGTCTAAAAACAATTTTATCTCTTAATTTTTCTTAATTTCTTAATAGTTTATTAATTTTTCTTTGATTGAGATGTTTCTCTTTTTAATAAAGTTAATTATCAAAAAGAACATGTTAAAACAATGAAATGTCTCCCCTTTGATATTCTAAGTATAATCCTATAGAAAAAAGAGCACAGTTTTTTAAAATCAAGCTATTGAAGAAACCTTGTACTTCAGCGAGGCTTAAAGTGTTCTCAGTATTACAAATGGATATACAAAATGAATAAAACTTTATCTTTATGAAACTAAAAGTCTAACAAAACAGACACATTTATAGCTATTGACAAAAAATATAGTGATGTGTGAATATAAAAGAGAAAGCCACTAATTGAGCCTCCTGTAATGGAAGTAAATTCCCAAGGAAGCAACAGAGTAAAAATTTGAAAATAGAGTTGGATTAATCAAGTTCAAAAGGGACAAAATAATGATTCAGTCAATGCCCTGGCCAATGTTGCTAAGTGGTTAGAATGTCAGCCATGCACCAAAGGGTCTCTGATTTGACTGCTGTCAAGGGCATGTAATTGGGTTGCAGGTTAGAACCCCAGGCCTGGTCAGGGCATATGCAGGAGGTAACCAATTGATGTTTCTCTCTCACATCATTTCTCTCTCTCTCTCTTTTCACTCTCCCTCCCTCCCTCCCTTCCTCTCTGTTCCTTCCACTCTCTTTTAAAAAAATATCAATGGAAAAAATATCCTTGGGTAAGGATTAACAACAACAACAAAAATAATTATCTATCCTAATATATAAAAAGCCAGGGACCATCACGACCTAAACGACCAGATGGAAGACCGAACATCAGGCTATGTGGGGTGACCAGGCCTGCAGGTGGGTTAGTGAGGGATGACCAAACGACTGAACAGCAGGCTGCATGGGGCAACCAGGCCAGCAAGGGGGGGAGGGGAGTTGGGGGTGACCAGGCTGTCAGGGGTGGGCAGTGTGGGGTGACAAGGCCAGTGGGGGGCGCAGTTAGGGGTGACCAGGCAGGTGGGAAGGGGGCAGTTGGAGATGACCAGGCCGGCATGGGGGGCATTTGGGGGCAACCAGGCCAGCAGGGGGGCAGTTAGGGGTGATCAGGCTGGCAGGGGGGGGAGTTAGGAGTGATCAGGCAGGCAGGCAGGTGATCAGTTAAGAGCCAGAAGTCCCAGATTATGAGAGGGATATCTAATTTCCGGTTCCTAAACCGGCAGCTGGACATCCCCTGAGGGGTCCCAGATTGGAGAGGGTGCAGGCTGGGTTGAGAGGACCGCCCCCCATGCATGAATTTTGTGCACTGGGCCTCTCGTCTATATATAAAAGCCTAAGCAATCAAACGACCAGAACGACCGGGTGCTATGACATGCACTGACCACCAGGGGGAAAATGCTAAATGCAGGGGCTGCCCCATGGTGGTCAGTGTGCTCCCACTGCCAACCTCCCCCGGCCAGCCAACCTCCCATAGTCCCTCCCCGCCAGCCGGCAGGCCCTGGGCTGGGACAGGGAACTGGGGTTGGTGGCAGTAGACACAGCCCCTTTCCCAGGGGGTCCAAGGGCCAGCTCCCTCCTTGGGGCTGATGGCCAATCTCCTGTGCCCTGTCCCTTCTCCCAGCTGGCAGGCCCAATCAGCCCATCTCCTGCCCACTGCAGTGGTGGCATGGTGGTGAGGGAAGGAGGAGGGGGGAGGTGGGAAACCATGTGGTAGAAGTGTGCCAACAATGGTGGCAGTGATGGCTGGCATCCGTTTGTTCCATGCCCAGCCCCATGACCATTGCCTCCTCTCCAGCCTGGCCCTGATGCCTGGCTCCAATTGGCCCTGATTGCCAGCCAGGCCTAGGGACCCCACCTGTGCACAAATTTAATGCACCGGGCCTCTAGTTCAGGTAATCCTACCCTATATAATAAAAGCCCAGTGACCAAAATGGCAGAATGACGAGAATGACCGGAGATCAAAACCAATGCAGCCCCTCACCTCGGTTGGCCCCACCCCCCAGCAGGGTGGGACCAACAAGCAAACCACCTGTGGCCCCTCACCCTGGCCAGCCCCATGCCCCAGCAGGGATGCCCACCCTGATCAGAGGCGGGGCCAGCCTGCAAACCTCCAGTGGCCTCTCGCCCCGGCTGGCCCCATCCCCCAGTGGGGACCCTCATTCCAATTGGGGGCATGGCTGGGCTGCAAACCACCCACGGTCCCTCACCCTGGCTGGCTCTGCTCTCCACGGGTGAACCCCACCCTGATCGGGGGTGTGGCCAGCCTGCAAACCTGCCATGGCCCCTTGCCCTGGCCATCCCCATCCCCCAGCGGGGACCCCCACCCCGATCTGGGGCACCCATCAGGGCAGGCCGGACAGCCCCCACCAGTGCATCAAGCTTCTATCCTATATAATAAAAGGGTAATATACAAATTGACCCTAATGGTGGAACGACCAGATGACCACTTGACCAGTCACTATGAGGCACACTGACCACCTCTTGGTCCCTTTCCCTGGCCAGCAGGCTCCAATCACCCAATGGCAAATGGGGAATCAGAGTTGGGTAGCAGAGGATGTGGGTGGCATCAGACCAAGGCTCCCATCCCATCAGTCACCCCACACACAGAAGGCAACCCACGGTGGGGGTGGGGCCAGCAAGCAGGCAGGAATGACGGACCTCTCAGGCCCAACCCTGGCCGTCAAGCTCCAATCGACCAATGGTGAATGGGGACCCAAGGGTGGGTAGTGGCGGAGGGAGGGGCCTGCTGCGAGAAGCTGGGGAAGATGGCCCTGATCACAGGCCAGTCCTAGTGACCATACGCGTGCATGAATTTTGAGTGCTGGGCCTCTAGTAAAATCATAAAGAGTAAAAATCACACAGAGACATGAACTAAATTCAAGTTCATGCTGATATCAAGATCTGTTGGGTTGGAGCATGCTATATATTACAGCAAATTAAACAAGTGAGTGTGCTGGGATAGTAAGAGTTTTAGCATTCCATAGTTAGGAATTTGGCATTTTATCAACACTCAAATATTAATAAATACAATAACAGCAAAATAATCATGGGTGTTGCAGTAACTTTATCGATTTATCTGTATTTTAACTTTAATAACACTAAGTAGGGTTGTAACATGTGAAAATAAGATAAATGATTTATATGATTATACCAAATGGCTTAGTCAAGACTGTAGATTTTCATCAGTGTACAACAGCTCAAAGGAGAAAGAGAATCCCATGATTTAAGTTGCATCAATAGTCCATTAAAATATGCCTCACAACTGAAACTAAGTCATTACTCTCTGGTTCTATAAGAACCAATAATCAGAGGGAACAAGAAATACCAGAGAAATACATAGCCATAACTTACCTGTTGTGATATGTTTCATGGATTGGTGATTCTAATAATTGTATGTCCTTGCTATTTGAACTTGTGGTATAGGAATTCTCTAATGACTCCACTCAGAGGGAAGGGGCACACAGAAAGGGCATAAAGGCCACTTATCAGGAACAGCCAAGGATTAACATTGTCACTCAAATCCTTCTTACCTGTACCTTAGCAATACCAGGAAATTTCTGTGGACATACCATAAATCATAACACAGACCTGAGTTCTATTGCCATTTTTCTCCATGTCACATAACAGGGAGGAGAAATTCTTCCCACTATCTCCGTGCCATATGCATGACTCTGAACATGAGCAAAATCTGAGGTCTGAAAATCAAATGAGAAAGTCTTTGAGGCTGGCACACACATATGCATAATATGTATTCACAGATATACAATCAATAAGCATACATATCAGAATTCCAAACATCTGCACTGCTAGTATATATTGAAAGGTTACAAAGGTTATATATTGAATGAGATGATTGCTTAAAATATGAGAGAAGGAACAGAATGTGTTTGAAATGAAATGGAATTTGAACCTGAAACAATGTGAGACAGAAAAGGAATCATAGATACATAGGAAAAAAATGATGAAGGGATTATTAAAAGCACTCAGATAAAACTTCAATATGTTTGAATTGCTGCAACAGGACCCTAGTCCATCTCTATTCTGTTAAGTTTTCTGCAGAAACCATATCACTTCACTGTTTTCAATGATCTACCTTTTTTATATATAAAAAGCAATGACCGGAATGCTGTAATGACTGGAACAACTGGTCTCTATGACGCCCACTGAGGCCAGTGAACCAGCCCGATTCGGGGGTGGAGCCATCTGCAACCTCCTGTGGTCCCTCCCCCAGCCGGCCCTGCCCCTGATCACCCCCCCTACTCCAACAGGGGACAAGGCTGGCTGGCCAACCTCCTGCAGTTCCTCCCCACACCCAGTCCCACCCCAGATCAGCCCTCACTACCCTGATTGGCCCACAGCCCCTTCCCCCAGCTAGCTCCACCCCTGACTGGCCCCCCCCACTCCAATCAGGGGAAGGCCCAGCCAGCCAACCACCCATAGCCCCTCTCCCAGGCTGCTGGCCCCCTATCCATCCCCCCGACTGCATTCAAGGGTGGGGCTAGCTGGTCCACCGCCCACAGCCCCGCCCCAAAGCTGGACCACCTCAGATCAGCCCCCACCACCCCAATCAGCCTGCAGCACCCCCCCCCCCCAGCCAGCTCCGCCCCTGATCAGCCCCCACACACACCAGTTGAGGGTGGGGCTGGCTGGCCAACCATGCACAGCCTCTCCCATGGCCCCCTCCACCCAATAGGGGACTGGGCTTGCCGGCCAATCACCTAATTGGGATGGGATAGCCAACCTCCCACTGTCTTCTCCCGACAGACCTGGCCCCGATCCACCTTGATTGGGGCTGGGCCAGCTGGACCCCACCTGTGCACAAATTCGTGCATTGGACCTCTAGTGTTTCTGTAAGACCTTGCTTTAAATTATACAATGTTTTCCCATTGTTTCCAGGTTACAATCCAAACCCTCTCCATTATCTACAGGAACTCAAATGACACTCCAGTTTTATTTCTTATTAATCTTATTTTGAATACCTTGAACTTCTCCTGAGAGTGTCATGCTATATCACTCATCACTTTTATTTCAATACGCCTTCCCTTCCAGCATTGAATATTGTACCCCCACCCAATCTGGACTATGCCCTCCAACTATATTATTTCTTGCATTATATATTTATGTTTATGTGCACTTATTACACTGGATTGTAATTATCTCTTTACTCATCTGTGTTTTTTTTCTATCATATCATTAGTTACTCAAGGCAAAGAATTATTAAACTGTTATACAGAAAATTTTATATTCTTAGGGTCTTCACCCAAGTGGTATGCAATTTTTTTAAATAAAAGAAGGTAAGAAAGGAAAGACTGGAAGAATGAAAAGGAGGTAAATCAGTGAGAGGGTAAAGGGTTTTTAGCAGAGGAAAGCGCCTGGTTCCTCTATGAAGAAACTGAATACTCTATCTAGCAAAGCCTAGGTTTCTGCTATGACTGACTGTTAGTGCCACACTTTATATCCAGTTTCATTTGAAAAGAAAAGTTGTCTGTTCAGACATTCCACCCTGGTCTCCCACCCTTAAAATATCCAGATAGATCTAACAGAAAACCTACCCTCTTTTAATAGCAGTACAGTCAACACAAACCAGGATCCCTTTCTTTCATACATTTGAAGAGAGAAGCAAGAATTATAATGTATATTAGAGCACCAGAACATGAGAATTACCATGAGAAAAAAAGAAAAAAACCTGTCTACCTCCAAAAATATTTTTTTAGGAAAGACAAGAGTCATATTTTAAAATACTCCTCTGATTAATATACTTACATGACTTTAAAAGTAAGAACAGAATGCTACAAAAACAATTCTCAAGAATCACACAAGGTTTTATCAGGTTAAAAATATGATTGTCAAAATAATAATCAATAGAAAGATTGGAAAAAAAAGTTTAGACAATCTCCCATAGTAAAAAATAATACAGAAAATGCAAAACCAAAAAGAGAAGACAATCTGCAAATCTTAACATTTGAAGCAAAGAAGTCATGAAAAGAACAGAGGAAATGAGGTAGAAAAAATAAGTTAATAGTAATAGCACATATTTCCCCTAAATTAGAAAGACATAAGCTTTCATATTGAGAAGGCCTACAGAGTACACACCAGTAAATGATAAGAAAACACTCATACCCAGAATATCTTAAAACTTCAGCTCCCCAAAATGAAGAAAACATTTTAAAACCTAAAATTAGGTCATTTTTATAGAATGAAAGTCACACTGGGAACAGACTTCGTATTAACAACATCACTTGCTAAAGAAAATGAAGCAACATCTTCAATATTCTTGAAGAAACTCCTTTTAACCTTCAAATTTATATCAAGCCATATGAGGACCTTCTCAGACATGCAAATATGCAGAACATTTATTTCCTATATATCCAGCTAAAGTTCATTAAAATAAGAGGATAAATAAATGGGAGTGTAAAAAAAGGAAAAAGAAGAAAGAAGGGAGTCAAGAAAACTGAATCTAACCCAAGAGAGATAGATGATAGATAGATGATAGATAGATAGATAGATAGATAGATAGATAGATAGATATTAGTTTGATAAAAGTAATAGTTAAACAGCATATAAAGAAACAAAGTGAAGAAATACAGAAAGTGTTTTTTATAGAAGAATTTATAAATGGTTATCACATTTCCATGGTATTTTTAATTTCAAAAATATTTAAAGATTTTGAACCCAGTGAAAAGGCTGGGGAAAATTAGACAACCCTAAGTTATTGATGAGACTATGAAACAGATAAATGATTTCACTCACCATTTTCCTTCTTCTTTATATCTTCATCGTATTTTGAGGTAAAGTTTTCCCATGATTTTAATGTATTTTCAAGCATATTTTTGAAAGCAAAGTGCTCACTTGAGATGTTTTTATATATATCCATGTATAACATTATATTTCTCTCCAGCTGATCTATTATGTTTTGTTGCCTGTCATAAGCTGTTCTGTTGCTGGAGAAGAGTTCCTGGTAATCTATAATTCACAGCAAGAGGTTAATTAGATTTTAACACAAAGCCTTCCAATAAATTATATTAATATCATAATAGTTATTTAACAATTTAATGGAAAAATAGATTAATAGCTACATACATGTAGAACACCAACCTTTCATACTTTTAATATTAAAATTAATTGAGATAAAAATGACTGAAATTACTCAATGAAGCACGAGTTTCTTATTAAAGGAAATGTCCAAATAAGTTTAAATGCAAACAAAAAAGATCCATTTGAAACAGAGATTTCAAAATAAAAAACAGTGTAATTCAGTATTTAGTTTATAAAAATGCAAACCACACTTTTGAGATTAGCAAGTATTATAATATATTAGAGGCCCGGTGCACGAAATTCATGCACGGAGGGGGGTTGTCCCTTAGCCCAGCCTGTACCCTCTCCAATCTGGGACCCCTCAAGGGATGTCCGACTGCCCGTTTAGGCATGATCCCTGGGATCGGGCCTAAACGGGCAGTCGGACATTCCTCTCACAATCCAGGACTGCTGGCTCCCAACTGCTTGCCTGCCTGCCTTCCTGATTGCCCCTAACCGCTTTTGCCTGCCAGCCTGATCACCCCCTAACCACTCTGCTGCCAGCCTGTTTGCCCCCAACTTCCCTCCTCTGCCTGCCTGGTCACCCCTAACTGCCCTCTCCTGCAGGGTTGATCACCTCCAACTGCCCTCCCTTGCAGGCTTGGTCCCTCTCAACTGCCCTCCCTTGCAGGCCAGGTGCCTCCCAACTGCCCTCTCCTGCTGGCCATCTTGTGGTGGCCATCCTGTGTCCACATGGGGGCAGGATCTTTGACCACATGGGGGCAGCTATATTGTGTGTTGCAGTGATGATCAATCTGCATAGTACTGTTTTATTAGATAGGATAGAGGCCTGGTACAGGGGTGGGGGCCAGTTGGTTTGCCCTGAAGGGTGTCCCGGATCAGGGTGGGGTACCCTGGGGGCATGGGGCGGCCTGAGCAAGGGGCCTGTGGTGGTTTGCAGGCTGGCCACGCCCCCTGGCAATGCAAGCGGAGGCCCTGGTATCTGGAATTTATTTTCCTTCTACAATTGAAACTTTGTAGCCTGGAGCAGAGCCAAGCCTGGGGCTCCCTCCGAGGCCCGAAGCCATTTGTGTTGGGGTTATAATTGAAACTTTGTTGCCTTAAGCGGGTGGGCCTGGCCAGGGTGTGTGGAAAGCTTTGCTTCCCCTGTTGCCGGCAGCAACCCTGGCCTGCTCTCTCAAGCTCCATTCTGCCGCCATTTGTTTGAATTTGTTTACCTTCTATAATTGAAACTTTGTAGCTTGAGTGGAGGCTTAGGCCTGCAACGGCTGGCAGAAAGCTTGGCTTCCTCTGTTACCTAGGAAACCTTGCTCTCTGTGGCTGTAGCCATCTTGGTTTGGGTTAATTTGCATACTCGCTCTGATTGGATGGTGGGCGTGGGTTGTGGGCATGGCTTGTGGGTGTGTCAGAGGTATGGTCAATTTGCATATTTGTCTATTATTAGATTAGATTGCTGAGCCTTTGTATTATGGATTTCAGGTTCTTGAATAGATATTACCATAATTTAAACCCCAGCCTCAGAATTGAAGAAAAAAAAATTAGAAAGACAGGGATCATGCCTTTAAGATCTTCCAAAAGATTCAGAAAGCTTCATAATTTATCTATTTTGTGTATCATTACAACATAATCTGACTTTTCTTGATATACTGATATTAGTTTACCTGGCAGTCCTTCAAATTAATAAAATCTTTCATTTTTCAAAGTTAAGCTTTATAAAGATTAAATGAGATCAAAATCAGCAAGAATGGGCATTCAAGAAACGTTAGCAATCATTGTAATATTTTCCTCTATTTCCTCCAGATGCCTTTGTACTCACTGCTGTAGGAGGGAAGGAAGGGGGGAGAGCATTC
Source organism: Eptesicus fuscus (assembly GCF_027574615.1). NCBI lineage: Eukaryota > Metazoa > Chordata > Mammalia > Chiroptera > Vespertilionidae > Eptesicus > Eptesicus fuscus. The sequence continues at coordinate 85,380,195 of NC_072479.1, forward strand.
CCACTAGCATCCAGGCTTGGGAAGAAACACTCCCAAAATATAAAGTGTTTCAAAAAGTCTTTTAATTCTCAAAAAAATAATTAAAGGATATTTAAAGAAATTACTGCAGGGATTGGGATTCAAGGAAGAGAAGAAAATATGATGCCTATAGCAAGGGATAGAAATCTGAAAGAAAGACAAAGGGATATTAAAACCATAAAGTGTAAAATAAAATGATAGATACATGATCAAATATTCTCCATTGGTCACTTAGTAACCACACAAAATTTAAAAAGTACTTTGGGCACTCTTGGTCCTGGAAATTGAGGAAAAAAATGTAACTATAAGATATGGTTGGGGTAAAGATTGAATGAGATTGCATGTGAAGATCTTGAGAAAACGTTAGTACTCAAAATGTTAATATAATGTATCAGAGTAATGTAATGTGCCTGATAAAACCAAGGGACAGCCTCAGAGAAAAGTGGAAACTTACTCATTACGATCAGGGTTCCCAGTCCAGCCAGCACGGCCAAGTTCAGCATTAGCAAAATGAAAGCAACAGGGCCCCACACTTTCAATGGAACAGAATGTCCTACCGGGAGGCCTGAATTCAGGAATATGACATGAATTTTAGAAAACGGACACAAAAACTACTAGTTACTTTGTGGGCCCTTAGAAACTGTTCATCACATTCAGCATTGAGGAAACAAAAGAAGCAACCTGATTCTCACTTAAGAACACCCCCCTCCTCCAAAGCTTCATGAATTGGTGTTACCTGGTACTTTCCATGTAGAGATATAAATGACCTGAAAACTGAAAATGTACCTAAAAATCTATGTAATATACAGGTAGACTCCCCTCACCCTGTATTTTCTCCCCCATTTCGTACAATTGAGTTACCTTCTCTCTTGTTTTTTTCTTTATTGTTTAAAGTATTACATATAGTATTACATATGTCTCCCTTTTCCCCCATTGACCCCTCCCAGGCTACCCCCATCCCATAGCACATGCTGTCACCCCACTAGTGTCTGTGTCCATTGGCCACGCCCATATGCATGCATACAACTCCTTTTGAGTTACCTTCTCTTATTCATGATCATAAAACACTGTCTATAGCAATGTATTAGAGGATTCATCTCCAGAGCCATTAACTGGCCAAGAGGGGAGGAGGGATGGTAAACCTACAAATACTGACAATGAGTTCTTCAGTGAAGGCTACAATTTAACAATTTAACAAACCCAACTCATATACACTGGGGTCCCACAAATTTGATTTGGTATCACACTCTTAAATGTTTCTTATAAAGTTAAACATACCCCAATCCAATCTAGAATTCTATTCCTGGGTTGATACTTACCTAATGGAATTTCTTTAAAAAGTCTACACAAAGAATTGCATATCAAAGAAGCTTTAATCATACTAGCCCCAACTTGGAAGCAACTAAAATAACCACTTACCAGTGAATAGATAAATACCGTGGTATATCTATGAAATGGACTACTACTCAGCAATGAAAAGAAATTAACTACTGATTTACAAAACAAGGATGAATTTCAAAAGCATTATGCTTATGAAAGAAGACAATAATGAAGAGTATATGTTATTTGAATCCATTTATATAAAATTCTAGACCAGGCATGATAGTTCAGGATGATAGAAAGTAGGTCAGTGATTAGGATAACTTGAAAGGTACACAAGGTATCTTTTTAAAAAAATATTTTTTATTGATTTCAGAGAGGAAGGGAGAGGGACAGAGGGATAGAAACATTGATGAGAGAGAGACATTCATCAGCTGCTCCTGCATGCCTCCTACTAGGGATAGAGCCCACAACCCAGGAATGTGCCCTGACTGGGAATCAAACCATAACCTCCTGGTACATAGGTTGACACTCAACCACTGAGTCAAACCAGCCTGGCACCCAAGGTGTCTTTTGGACGGTGGTATATAGGTATATGTTTGTTAAGTACAATGAACTATACATTTAAAATGAGAATATTATTTTGTATTTAAATTATATTTCAATAAGGTTGACTTGAAAATAAAATTATTTTAAATAATCAGAAAAGTAAGATTTTTCATATGCACACAAAATAGAGTGTTATAAAAAGAAGCCTTTAGAAAACAAGATTTGTAGAAATAAAATGATACCAAAAACATATTTTTGATAGAAAAATTAAAAGAGAGTTTAAGAAAATCACTCATGAATTGTAACAAAAGGATAAAATGATTTTTTTTAAAAGGGAGGGAATAAGAAAATGAGATTTAATAATATAAAAATAGGAAAGATCAAGAAAAGGCCATGAAAACTCTGGGGTAGATGCAAAAATCATAAAAAAAAGAGATTGTTTCCCATAACTAAAGAACATTAGTTTATCCTCCTTACTTCATTTCTTGAAAATTTTTTATCTTTTATTTTTAAAAAGTAATCTCTAGCCTGGCTGGTGTGGCTCAGCTGTTGAGCATCAACCCAGAAACCAAAAGGTCCGTTTGATTCTCAGTCAGGGCATATGCTGGGGTTGTGAGCTTGATCCCCAGTAGGGTGCAGGAAGCAGCTGATCAATGATGTTCCTCTCTCATCGATGTTTCTATCTATCTGTATCTCTTCCTTCCTCTCTCTAAAAATTAATATAAACATATTTAAAAATGATAAAATAAAAGTAATCTTTAATTTTTATGTTTCAACATCTCCACCTCCCTCCTCTCCTCCCCCACACCCACCCCCCCCCCCCCACACACACATTCTTATTAATTTTCTTCTGGAGCCAGTGGGTCTATTTACTCAAATAGGTCTTACCTCTCACTGCTCTGCTTTCTGGCAACTCAGCTGTACTCTCAATAGTCTTTGGTCCATTTTCATCTGCATTATTCAGCTCCAATTCTGGCATTTCATGATTTTCTTTTCAGGGGAAAAGTTAAAGTGTTTTTAAAAAACCACTCCTGGCTCTGGTCTCTTTTTTTCTTTCTAACTATTCAGATATCCCCAGTGTTTCTACTTGATTCTGATGATAGATATTTGTAAATAGACAAACCATTTATTAAACTTCACAAAAATGAAATTCAAGCAACCTACCCAGATGTATGTAAAGAATAAAATTCTCATAATTTTTTAATAATGATTGTTAATTATTGGGAAATATGTGACTGAACACGAATTGCTTCTCCACTTTTATAAGCTCTTGAAGTCAGTTGCCTATGATATTGCTTGGATGGTGATGATATAATATTTCTCCCTAAATACATACAGTACCTTCATCAAACATCATGGAGAAGATGACTCTGTTTGGACATTTATCTCTAACACATAATCTACCAACCTGATACTTAAAACATTTGAATATAAAATACTTTGAAGGTAAATTAGTAAATTAAAAATTCCACATATTTATAGAAGATATAATTTCATATTAACAGCAAAAGGAATTAAAAATATACAGAAGTATTGAAATATGTAAATAAAGTAGAAATAACAAAAGTAGTCTCAGGAATGTACAAGAAACCATGTGTCCCATTAAACACATTTCAGTAAATACGATTCTGATATTTTCCAAAATTATCTTCCTACTGCTTCATTGTTATCTCTAACTTTGTAAGGATTGAATTGCTAAATAAAACAGACTGGAATATACTATGTTGAGATACGGACCTTTCAGTCTTATTCCTTCTCAGAAAGAAAAAAAAAATAATGACATCATAGTGTAGAGTGAGATGGTCCTATAAACCTCATAACATATGTCTATTTTATATCTTTTAGCAGTTAAATAAAAATCCTGGCGAGTTATCCTCATGCTATTACTTTTTTCCCTTCCCCTAATAGCCTATAATCTCTAAAAATATATATATAAGAAATGCTATTGTGGTGACAGCAGACATCTGCATTCCCAGAGGCTTAGACCAGAGTCTTTTTTTACACATTCCATGATCTCACAAAATAAATACGCTAAATAAAACTAGGCCCTGGCACAGCGACTTCACTATGAACTAGCACTCCATAATGGAATCTTAGAAGAGTCTAAGAGCCTGGAGTTGAAGATAGGAGAACCCACCAGTATTGGCGAATAATCTCTTCTCTGGTCTGTCAGATCCTGCATAGAGGATCTTACCTGTTGTCTTGAGGCTGCAGCTCTCCAGAAGTTTCTTTGACTGAGAAGGATTTGGAAATTTGAGGGTAGCGTAAGTCACTTCCTCAGGCATTACTGAACTAATAAAGCACAATCCAATCACTCCCTGTGCTGTGCCGTCCCACTGAAGTTCGCAGGAGCTGCTGTTGTTGGGTGATCTGGGCAGGCAGGGACTAAGTTGAGTGAACTACCTTTGTAAAAACCAAGCAAACAAATAGTGTCAAAAACAGAACTGTTACTTCTGCATGCATCATATCTCCCTTTTTCTAACTTCCTCTAGTAAAACACCAAGTTGAAGAAATGGTCTTAAGAGAAAAGTGTAGGTTTTAAACATAAACAAGGTGTTGTTTTTAATTTGTGGAAAAACCATAGGGACCTCCAGACTTGAGAGTACCTTGTGAAAATACAAATACAGGTATATTTTCTTCTGCATATATAAAGTTGTTAATCACATTGTGCCCATGTGATTATAATTGCATGTCATCCACTATGAATTCCCAGAAAACTACAGGTGAGTTAATGCTCCCCAAAATGTTTTTATTTCCTTTTTACTTCCTATTTTTCTGGGTTGAAAAGAGTCCTGAGAAGTTAAAAGAAGAATATTAATGAACAGTAGAAAATCAAGAAAAAAGTAGTACTAAGAGGAAGAGAAGAAAAAGTGGGCGGCTACTAATTAGATATCCACTCTCCCCACCCCAACACACACACACAAAGCAGCCTCTGAAACAAAGGGAGATATATTTGAAAGTGGCAGTTCTTTCTTTAGAGTGTACTCATTAGGATAGGATCTGAATTCTAATTACTTGAATTCTGGCAGAAAGGTAGGACAAGTATTTATTTGAAGCTATTTTAAATAGTGCAGAGCTGAAACAGGAGACCAAGCGCTCTGCTTGAGCTCCAGCACAAGATTAGTCAGTGAAGAGCATGCTCACTGTGTCCTGAATATCTAGCGTAGTGACAACCATACGATGCATGTTCAACCAGTACCTGTCAATGAATAAATTATTAACTCATTCATAAATAATCACAGTTCTGCTCAGTGAAAAACAACAGTTAAATATTCTTATTAATAAAAACACCTGCGGTGACTTTCAAGAAAGATTGGGCTCCTTGTCCATCTCCCACAGAATTAAAAACAAAAAGAACTATAAGGAATAAATTTAGGACAGTTTTTGCTATGATAATTGACACAAGGAAAAAGACATTACCTTTTACTACAAAGCTTGAAACATATTTTTTTTTCTTGGAACATGTTTTAAAAACAGAACAGGTAAGACACACTTAAGGAATATTCATAATTCATTGCGATTAAGTACAAATGCAGTGAGGCTTTCCTTTTGACAGAGGAAGAGACTGTATTCTGACTGGGGGCTGGGGGTGGAGGCAGAGATAGGGGCAGGAAATATGTGAGGAACATGAGCTTTAGTGCTTTCTCTAATATTAAGGAAATTAGAGAAATCTCTAGGCCTTACTTTACTTTATTAAAAATGAAATGGCCCACACCAAGATACACCATAATTACAATGCAAAGGTTAAAGACAAAGAGAGGATATTAAAAGCTGCGAGAGAAAAGCAGTTAGTTAACTACAAAGGAGCTCCCATAAGAATGTCAGCTGATTTCTCAACAGAAACTCTGTGGGGCAGAAGGGATTGGCAAGAAATATTCAAAGTGATGAAAAGCAGGGACCTACAACCAAGATTACTCTAGCCTACAAATCTACTATCATTTAGAATTGAAGGACAGATAAAGAGCTTCCCAGTCAAGAAAAAGCTGAAGAAGTCATCATCATCAAACCTGTATTATATGAAATGCAAAAGAGTTTTCTAGAAAAAGAAGATAAAAAACATGAACAATCAAATGGCAATAAAAATATATCTATCAACAACTGAAGTTAAAAATCAAAATAAATGAACAAACAGAACAGAAATATACTCATAGATAAAGAGAATGTTTTAATGGTTGCCAGATGGCAGGGGATTGAGGGATAAGTGAAAAAAGGTGAAGAGATTAAGAAGTACAAATTGGTTGTCACAGAATAGTCAGTATTGAGAATATAGTCAATAATATTCTAATAATTATGCATGGTATCAGATGAATATGGGTTTTATTGGGATGGTCACTTAGTAAGTTATATAAAGTCTAATCATTGGGGTGTATGCCTGTTACTAATATAATATAATATGTCAACTGTAGTTAAAAATAAAAATAAAGATGTACTCAAATGGAAAAACTAGGTGCCAAATATTTTTTCCTGCCCCTATTGTATAACAGCAGCCCTACTTTCTCCTGTTGAGCATTTCTCATTCCAAGACAATCATTCATCCCATGAGATGTGCCTCCTGGTAGAAGGACTTGTTTTTTAAGGACCAGTTTCTCTAAACCTACAGAACTCAGAGTTAGGCTGACAGAAGGCACTTATTTCCCAAGTTGGTCATTAGAAATGATGGTAAGACAGGGTCACTATTGTTTTTGCCCTTTGTTTTCAGACCCATGCATTCTATCTACCAAAGACATAGCACCACATAAAGGTTATTGAATTAAAACATACACTGTATGTTGGAAGATGGCATCATCTGTATATACTATATAAAACCGTAATGTGCAAACAGACCGAAAGGTGGAACAAATAAACAACTGAACAACCGGTCGCTATGACGTGCGCTGACCACCAGGGGGCACACGCAGATCATGGCAGGCATTGGCAGCAGGTGGTAAAGCGTGGAACATGGCGGGCATCAGCCACGGCAGGATGGTGGAGCAGGTGAGCAGGGGCGCCAGATCAAGGTGGGGCACTGGTCGCTGTCATCGGGGCAAGCCTCTGGTCGTTACTGAAAATTCTTTGCTCCCACTCACCATGGTCCCTCCGGGTGCTCACACCCACTACCAGTCCCAAAGCCGCTGCTCATACCTGCTGCCAGCGCCTGGCAACAGCCCTGATCGCTTGGTGCCATCAGTGGGTGCGAGCAGAAGCTGCCGGCCCCAATCGCCCCTCAGGGCTTCTCCACCTCCCCCTGCTCCTAAGGGGTGATCGGGGCCAGCAGCCACCTCTAGCACCCACTGCTAGTGACGGCTCCACTAGCATCTGCTACCAGCACCAGAGCTGCTGCTCACAACCACTGCCAACGCCAGCCCTGCTAACACCTGCAGCCAGCACCAGAGAGGCTGGTTGCACCTGCTGCCGGTGCCCAGTGTCGGCCCCAATCACTCGACACTGGCAGTGGGTGTGAGCAGTGGCTGCCAGCCCCAATCGCCACTGAGGGCTTCTCCACCTTCCCATGCTCCTGAGGGACGATCAGGGCCAGCAGCTGCCTCTCACACCTGCTGCTGGCGACGGCCCTGTTTGTACCCGCTGCTGGCGCCGGAGCCACTGCTTGAACCCACTGACCCTGATCGCCCCTGAGGGCTTCTCAGTTCCCCGTGCTCCTGAGGGGTGATTGGGGCAGCAGCCACTGCTCACACCCACTGACAGCGCTGGCCCCAATCACTACACACCAGATAGAATACAGTGGGTGCACATGGGAGCAGCGGCAGCTGTGGGATGAGGCTGCAGCGGGAGGGGCCGAGCGGAGTCGCGGAGGATGGGCCGAGACCCACCCCTATGCTCACCACAGTCCTGCGGCCCACATTTCCTTTCAAGGCACATGAATTCGTGCACTGGGCCCCTAGTGTTGTCATAAGTATTAACTCTGAGCTGGTTCTCCATCTGTGCTTTCAAACAGCCCTGAGTTCTTTCCATTGCTCAGTCTATCTCCAGCTTTATGTTGCTTTAGTTTGTGATATGACAAGTGGGTTCTATGGTCAATTGCCCACATTTCTTACCTCTATGTTAGAATGTGTGTTCCCCAGTCAGGCATGAGGTGTTATATTATTTCTTAAGTTGACCAAATGACTCTCTAAATTCATGGATATAAGTCCTGGATGACACTATATAGGCAGGACAAGCAATTTCATTTCCTTCCTTCCTTCCTTCCTTCCTTCCTTCCTTCCTTCCTTCTTTCCTTCCTTCCTTCCTTCCTTCCTTCCTTCCTTCCTTCCTTCCTTCCTTCCTTTCTTTCTCTCTCTTTCTTTCTTTTTCAAAATTTAAATCAATCTGTATTACTAGAATAATTCTCAATTGGTCATGATTTATTACCCTTCTATATATTCTTAGATTCAATTTTCTTTGATTCTCCATGAGGTTGGTATTTATCTTGTCTATGTCAAAGAAAAAAAATTGTTTTCATTTTCAGTGTTCTCACTCAAGACACTGTATTGATGCTTAATATTATCTGGATTGTAAATGAAATGGTTTGACGTTAGGCATGTCAAGGTTTTTTTGTTTTGTTTTTTACTTAGAAAATGAAGAGAAAGAGGAAATTTGAAAATGTAAATTGTTAGGAGAGAGGCACAAATTTAGTTTCACAGCATCTTTATTTCATTTGTGTGGTCCACAAGATGTATGAACCTTAAAGTTGCTAAGGCAAAATAGTTACACTAACTACATTCTTCCATCTGGTTTTTCATTCATTAGTATGCTCTCAATCTTCACTGGATTAGGTAACTTCTCACACATAACATTTTTTTTGTTAGTGCAGGTATCATAGTAAACATACATATAATGTATATATCCACAATACATTTCACCATTTAAGTCAATTGTGTTTCCTGTAAACCTGAAAGAGAAAATAATGAATCACATTAGGTTGGTCAAACATTTGAAATATATTCACAAACACAAAAATTGCTTTTCCAGTATATCATTGCTCCCAGGTTCTGCATCATCTAAAATAAGTTTTAATTATTATTTATAGCATTCAGGTTACTAATTTTTATTGACATATATACAATGTCAAACACTGCCTTATTTTTCTCTGCCTTGTTCTCTTTCTCACATCTAGAATATTTGCTGTTCTTTTAGACATAGCATTTCTATTCCCTAATACCTAATATGATTTAGAATAATGCAATTCCATTAGATTTTCTAGTCTAACTGGCTCAGCAATAAATCTTTGACACTGTCCTCCTCAAATACTTTTCATAATCACTAAAGCCAATAATTAACCTAATATGATACTTTAAGCTCAACATCATCCCCAAGTGATATATCCCTCTAGTTTGTTTTTTTAAATTTATTTTTATGATAAAGACAGTATAACACATTTTATTAAGTTCTTGTCCATTTTTAAAAGTGTTCTTTTTTTAAAGTTAGATTTATTGGTGTTACATTGGTCATATTAACATACTAGAGGCCAAGTGCACAAAATTTGTGCATTAGGGGAGTGTCCCTCAGCCCGGCCTATGCCCTCCCACAATCCGGGACCCCTCAGGTAGGGCCCTAGTCCTGGATGGCAATCAGGGCCTATTGGGGCTTTCCTTCCCCCAGGTTCCGGCAGCTGGCTCTGCCCCTGCTGCTGCCACTGCTTGCCATCTGGCCATGCTGCCCCTGCATCCCCACCACCAATTGCCTCCTCCCTCTATGGGCAACAGTTGTGGGTGTGATCACTTGGCTGGCATGGGCCTCCCTTTGTGGGGTGATCGATTGTGGGGCCCCCAGATTGATTGCCCCTCAGACGGAGGCCCCACCAACCCAGCCAGGACTCCATGATCGATCACCACATAGAGGGAGGTCCCTCCCACCCACTGCAGTGCCGTTGGCCGGGTGGCCTGGGCCTCCCTCTTTGGGACGATCGATCATGGAGCCCACCCCATCCATTGCTCCACAGAGGGTGGCCTGGGCCTCCCTATGTGGGGTGATCGTGGGTCAATGGCAGGCCCCCTGACCAATTGCATCACACCTGCCTTGGCTGGTCTGGCGCCAGTGCGTGTCATAGCGTGGTCATCCAGAAGGTTGTCCAGATAGTTGTTCTCTGTTCAGTTGTTTGGTCAATTTGCATATTACACTTTTATTATTATAGAAATTGTATCATGTGCCCACCATCCAAAGTCAAATTTTCTCCTGTAACCATATGTTAAGACCCCCTTCTCTCCCTCTAGGTGTTTTTTAGAGATTTTTACTCTGAAGTTCTGAATTATTACCAGCCCCTAATACAAGATTATTGGTCAGGGATTATGAATTAAGACAAATTTGTAAATTGAAAATATTATCTTTTGAAAAAAATTAGTATTAATACTTGAGCTGATAAATTATGATCATTAATCAATAAATAAGTTCATCAATTAAATATTCAAAAGTAAAAATTTCTATTTGAGGTGATATACTGATGTCATTGATCACACCCCTTTCCAGAAAAAAGTTCAAAAGGGAATCATATATGCAAACATATGTAATTATGTATTATACACAAATATAATGTGTTTTATATACATATATTATTGTATAATTTTTATTTCAGTATTATTTACTTACTAGAGGCCCAGTGCATGAAATTCATGCACGGGGTGTGTGTCCCTCAGCCCAGCCTGCACCCTCTCCCCCTCTCCAATCTGGGACCCCTCGAGGGATGTCCGGCTGACCCTTTAGGCCCGATTCTGGTAGGATCGGGCCTAAAGGGGCAGCCGGACATCCCTCTCACAATCCAGGACTGCTTGCTCCCAACTGCTCACCTGCCTTCCTTCCTAATTGCCCCTAACCGCTTCTGTCTGCCAGCCTAATCACCCCCTAACCACTCCCCTGCCAGCCTGATAGATGCCTAACTGCTCCCCTGCCAGCCTGTTTTCCCCTAACTGCCCTCTCCTGTAGGCCTGGTCACCCCTAACTGCCCTCCCCTGCAGGTCTGGTCACTCCTAACTGCCCTCCCCTGCAGGCCTGGTCCCCCCCAACTGCACTTCCCTTCAGGCCCGGTCACCCCCAACTTCCCTTCTCTGCCAGCCTGGTCACCCCTAACTGCCCTCCCCTGCAGGCTTGATTACCTCCAGCTGCCCTCCCTTGCAGGCCTGGTCCCTCCCAACTACCCTCCCCTGCTGGCCTGAATGCCTACAACTACCCTCCCTTGCAGGTCTGGTCCCTTCCAACTGCCCTCCCCTGCTGTCCATCTTGTGGTGGCCATCTTGTGTCCACAGGGGGGCAGCCATTTTGTGTGTTGGAGTGATGGTCAATTTGGATATTACTCTTTTATTAGATAGATAATTAGAAATAATCTGCCGAAACCGGTTTGGCTCAGTGGATAGAGCGTCGGCCTGTGGACTCAAAGGTCCCGGGTTCAATTCCGGTCAAGGGCATGTACTTTGGTTGCGGGCACATCCCCAGTAGGGGGTGTGCAAGAGGCAGCTGATCGGTGTTTCTCTCTCATCGATGTTTCTAACTCTCTATCCCTCTCTCTTCCTCTCTGTAAAAAAATCAATAAAATATATTTTTAAAAAAATAAAAAATAAAAAAAAATAAAAAAATAAAAAAAAGAAATAATCTATTATGTTTCCAGCCTATTATATATTATCTTCCAACTAGAGGCCCGGTGTATGAAAATTCATGCACTGGAGGGGAGATCCCTCAGCCCGGCCTTCCCCCTCTCACAGTCCAGAAGACCTCAGGGTTTGGAGGTGACCCGGCGATCAGGGGAAGCGATGCCCCATCACACCTCTGCTGCTTCCATTGTTGGTAGTGCAAGCCTCGGCAGGCCCTAGATACCTGCACCTCAGGCTGGCCCTGAGCGGCTGGGCAGCCAATATCTGAGGCTTGCCTGTGCTCGGGCTGGCCCTGGGCAGCTGGGAGGCTATGGGGACTGGGAGACTCTGGAGGCAGGAACGTGGCAAGGCTGAGGGGACTGGGCACCACCATCTTGTGGCTGTGGGCACCACTATCTTTGAAGGTGGGGCAGTAAATTGGCATATTCCCTACTTTTTGGCTGTGGGTGCCACCATATTTAAGGGTGGGGCAGTTAATTAGCATATTCCCACCTTATTGGCTATAAGTGCCACCATCTTTGATGGCAGGGCAGTCAATTAGCATATTCCCTCTTTATTAGATAGGATTAGCAAAAATTGCAAATAAACACATGGAAATTCTACTTTTTCAAAAAAAGATCCCATTTATACTCTCCCTTGATACACACATTACCTTTACCCCTAATCCTTCACTCCAAATGAGATCTTTAAACTATATATCCTTTTCTCCTTAAATATATCTGTACTTATCTTATCCCCTACTCTATCTTGTCATTGCAAACTGCCAAAGCTAGAGATGCCTTGTCTTTTTCACTCATATTCCTACACCTATTTTTTTTTTATCTAAAGGAAAAAACAACTAAAACAAAACAAAACAAAAATCAGTCAAAGCTTCTATTTACTGTCTACCCCAAGGTAGTGAGTATGCAGGAATCTCAGAGTTTAGATTCAATGTGGCAACACCTCAACACAGTCACCCTGAGTTTGCTCCAGCTTGATGTGTCCTCAACAAACAGGTATGTGCAAATTCATGGTTTACAACAGGTTAAGACTCGGTTTTTTTCTTTAGTCCAGTTTTGTCTACTTCTGAAATTAAAGGGATTATACACTACCAATAAAATTTTGACATTACTTTTATGTAAGTCTTGCTTTTTTCCTCATTACAAGCTGAACAAATACAACATATGAATCCATTTATAATTACACTAGAGGCCCAGTGCACAAAATTTGTACATGGGGGGTGTCCCTCAGCCCAGCCTGCACCCTCTCCAATCTGGGACCCCTTGAAGGATGTCCAACAGCCCACTGGGATCAGGCCTAAATGGGCAGTCAGACATCCCTCTCATAATCCAGGACTGCTGGCTTCCAAATGCTCACCTGCCTGCCTTCCTGATTTCCCCTAACTGCTTCTGCCTGCCAGCCTGATTACCCCCTAACCACTCCCCTGCCAGCCTGATAGATGCCTAACTGCTCCCCTCTCCTATAGGCCTGGTCCCCCCCAACTGCCCTCCCCTGCTGGCCTGGTTCCCCTAACTGCCCTCCCCTGCAGGCCTGGTCACTCCTAACTGCCCTCCCCTGCAGGCCTGGTCGCCCACAACTACCTTCCCCTGCCAGCCATCCTGTGGCGGCCATCTTGTGTCCACATGGGGGCAGCCATCTTTGACCACATGGGAGGGGCCATCTTGTGTGTTGGAGTGATGGTCAATTTGCATATTACCTCTTTATTTTATTTTATTTTTTAATTATTTTTTAAAATATATTTTTATTTATTTCAGAGAAGAAGGGAGAAGGAGTGAGAGATAGAAACATCAATGAGGACAGATAATCATTGGTTGGCTGCCTTCTGCACACCACCCACCAGGGATTGAGCCCACAACCCGGGCATGTACCCCTGACCAAAATTGAATCCGGGACCCTTCAGTCTGCAGGCTGATGCTCTATCCACTGAGCCAAGCCAGCTAGGGCATATAATTACATTTTAAATATATTACACAATGAAATATTTTATATAAAGCATATATGCAATATACCATGCCCAAGTTCATTTTATTCTCTTTACCAAAAATTCTCTTCTAGTCTATCTCTAGAATTTCCATTAAAGATGGCCATTTCAAATGTCAGTTTATAACACAAATTTCAAAGCTAAAATTTATGTTTTGTTATTCTGACTGAAGCATTTTCACTTCTATTCTTTTTATCTGTAGATTTTTAAAACTAGTCTAATCATACAATTAATGGTTAAGAAACTAAGGGCAGAATCCATCTTTCACTTATCTGTGAATCACAGCACTTAGCATCATTTTAAGTACATGTTAGAGTCCACTGAATTTTGTTGGTTTCTATTGTTCTCTTAGATAAAAGCACTATCCATGGAAATTCTCCCTTATTTGGCTACCATAATTTTGTTAGTAACTTGTCAAGATAATAGAAAGACATTTGTGTCAACTTCTTGCATTATTAGATGCATTAAGGAAGCCTTATGGAAAATAATGCTTTCCAGATACAATTTTAATCGAAGCCAGTTTTATTTGTAACCTACAATGCTCCTGAAGAAAAGAAACATTCAACATGACTAAAGACTTACCAGTCAGAGGAGATAATTGTTTCATCCAAGTCTTTATTAGATTTGTAATCTTCTCTGGGAGATAATCCTAACCAATAGTTATAGAATTTCTTGGACTTTATAAATTCCTACAGGAAATAGAGATAGTTTGTTAAAATAACTACCTTCCATTTCTGTATTTTACCTCATAATGTAATTTCTTACAAATAACTGTCTTAAGTTAACATTTTAAACATTGTACTACTATTTTTCATTGTCATTAAAGAAAATTGAGGCAGTGTTTTTCACTACTAATATAAGAGTTTTTCCAGCGTTTATACATCAGTAAATGTCTCACATGAAGAAGGATCTACCAATCCACTCATAATCTTAATATAAGAGTCAATGAAGTTCACAAACTTCAGGATTCAAATATTGAACAGTAAATATTTGTCTAGGGGCAAAGAGGTGGCTATAAATACATGTAAATAGAATAGAAAGAGGAGGAGAAAATGTAGCAAAGTCAAATGAGAGTGGTTATGGAACAGAACTTAAAACCAGTCCAGAGTTGTGTAGTCAAAGTAACATTTTTTAAATAAATACTACAAATAGATCATTTGAGGAAAAACACATGAAGAAGAGCTATGGATTGATTTCCCGCTCTTTTTTTTTTTTTTGAAGGATGAGGAAGATGTTTGAGTAGGGAAGCTGAGACTATGGGGAAAATGAATTTTTGCCTTGAAAAATAAATATGTGATTACCATCTGATACCAGAAATGTTGAGTAATAAGTAAAATATGGAGATACTATTTAGATATTTGAAAAATAAATATATAAACAAATCTTCCAGAGAACTCACTTTTTCTCAGACCCAGGAACTCTGTGCAATATATTTGCTTGGCACTTGCCTTTGCCATCCCATCTTAATTCTGCTTTTTTATACATTAAACTATATTCCTATTCTAGTATATATTGGCTTTCTCTCTTAGTTAAAAAAAAAATACAAATAGTGGAAAGAAAGAATCTCCTCCTTTGTATATCTTTTGGAATTGGTAAACCTCAGGAATAATTTCCA
Organism: Eptesicus fuscus; assembly: GCF_027574615.1. NCBI lineage: Eukaryota > Metazoa > Chordata > Mammalia > Chiroptera > Vespertilionidae > Eptesicus > Eptesicus fuscus. The sequence continues at coordinate 85,395,232 of NC_072479.1, forward strand.
GATCTTCTGTTTTTAGATAAATGCTCATAAATCATGTCTTAAAGGTTGATCCTAAACTTTGGAAAAGCTTACAGACCTGATTCTGGGTGCCCCATATCTATTCATTTGCCCAGCCTCTCAGGCAGGCTGATACTAGGGTTCTAAGCTAAAGTTTTATATGCTTTACCTTGGCTACCTGAGATAAATGTGCCAAGTCTCAGTCACATCATACTCCAACTAGAATAAGCCAGAATCATGTCAGGATTGGTACAGATCTTCCCCAACATGCCTCACTCCTACTTATTCTACCTTGGGAAAAATGATTTCCCTCCTCACAAGCAGAGATCCATAGGAGCTTACCAATACACTTTTGTTCTTAATCTTCACCAGGCTGGCATTGTGAATAGAACATATTAAGTCACTCTGTTTCCATGTCTCATACTTTTTTAATTCTCCATAACATCTGTCTTCATGCCACATCCATTTCTCTGGACAAGGTTTACATTTGTGCTCTGGAAAAATAATGTAGTTCTACGTGGTGTGTTTGATAATCATCATTATTCTCATTATTCCCATTGTCCTCTATGTTAAATTAACCAAATTTACTTGTCTTTTTTCTTTGTACATTAAAGGTGAAGAAAATGAATCTTGTGTTCTAGGACCCTCTATACCACCACAATGTGTCTAAAACATATTTTGAACAACACATTTCAAATTAAACACTTATCTTCCAGTACATTTTCCTACCTCAGGAGCCCTGGATAATAATTAATTAATTTCTTTCTCTCTTTGTCATTTTTGATATTACTACAAGGTAGTAAAGGCTAATCCTAAAAACATTGGGTAGTGAGAATCAAGCCCACAAACCTACATCAGTCCTGCCTTCTTCAAAGAGACCATTTCTAGCTCTGACTTGTTGAATATTTGGGAAACTTTGCAAGGGCACAAAGAACATATTTTATTTATAATAGTTATAGAAAGTGTTACAAGGGCAAGGCATACCTTTATTTTCTCCTGACTCTTATTAAGAATTCACTGAAATTTAGGAACTAAGTCACCTATAAAGAGATATACTTTTCTCCCAATCTTCTATTAATTCATTACCCAGAAAAACCTAATGAATGTCAGATTAGAGAAAATGTATATTGTTTAATGTTTCATTAAGTTACTGTCATCCCTATAATTTTGGGGTCTACGTTATTATTACTTTTTCTGTTTTTCCTTTAACTAAATAGAAATATTAAGTACTCTGTCAACCAGATTTAATTCCTTCCCCCAAATAATGACTTCCTAAGGAAAGACTGATTCTCAAGTGACTCCTAGGATTAGTTCATTGTATGATAAATAACTCAGACAGGAATATAGGATTACCTGGTTCTTTTTGATATAGCTCATAACATAATTTGGTGGCCATTTCTTGCAGTGTGCTAGAGAGATTCCTGATCTTCTTGAGACTATCCATATTATATGTTAGTTGTAGAGAAACATTATTCTGAAGTTTGTCTTTGAAATTTTGTAGCTCTTCCAATTTTTCCATTTCTATTTTCAAACTTAGGTAAACTCCATTAAAAAAAAGAAATGATATAAAATGTTAATCCCTCAATACATTCATCACCTCCTTTATTCTGAAATAATATTAAGAATATTGAAGGTCTAGGGAAGCATTCATTTCACAAGAATGAGGGAAAGAGACGAAATACAATACTGTAAGGACTTAGTTATAAATTCCCCTTTGTGTTCACATATTGCTTATAATCATTTCAAAGCCTCAATTCAAAAAGTGAACTTCCTTGTAAAACTCATGCAATTCTAAGTGCCTTTGCATTCAATCAAAACATGGGTGAGGCCCTGGCCAGGTAGCTGGGTTGAAGCATTGTCCCATACACCAAAAGGTTGTGGGGGGCGGGGGAGGGGAGGCATACTAGATGCAACCAATCAATTTTCTTTTTCATGTCGATGTTCCTCTCTCTCTCTCTCTATCTTAGTTGCTCTCTCTCTAAGAATCAATGAACACATACTTGGGTCAAGATTTTTTTAAAAACACACACACAAAGAAAACTTGGGTAATACATACATATGCTTCCCAACACTCCCAGTCCAATCAGCAGCAGAAGGCACAGAAGAATCAGAGCCGCCAAGGCTCTTTGACGCCACACATGGGAAGGAGCAGGAGGTGCTGTGGAAAGCAAAATTAGCAGAAAGGCTTGGAAATGGTATACATCTTAATTTGATTCATTAATTCATTCATTCATTCATGCATTTTGCATATTTTTTCTTCCCTAACATGTCCTGGTAAAGCCCTTATACTTCTACCACCTTCTATACTTCTTCCATCTTACAAAACATCCATAGCTCAGAATCTTACCTTTCACACCAACTTGGTCAAACTCCTGAATATTTTCGGTCTCACTGGAATCCTGGAATTTTAGATCTGCATAAGTAACTTCTTCAGACATTGATAGCTATTAAAAGAAAGCTTGACAACAAAAACAAAAACAAAAGAAAAAGAAAAAAAAGATGAAGGTTAAACTAACAGTTGAATGTTAAACAGGAGTTGTGATTTTTAATTCTGTTTATAAACTAAAACTTAAACTTCTGTTTTTAAACCTCTTATGAACCTCCAACAAGTTTGAAAATGAGCTGCAACCCTCCTGTGGCCTGAGACAAGAACAGAGAACTTGTGCAAGAAGGACTATACTGACACTCTTCCTCTTATCTCTTCCTTTTTCTTATTTCTCTGTGTCTACCAACTACAGAGTAATTTTCAAATTTGTGTCTGGGTATCACCAGTGTTGTACAAGGGGTTATGGATCACTAGGGCAAACATGATGCAGACATCAAATTTATTGGACACAAACTTTCAAGCAGAGAAATAACAAAGAGGGCACAATTCTCAAACACTCACTGCTCCACAAAAATGGCCTGGCATAGATGCTCTGCACATGTCATGGCAAAGGTTCTGACAGAGGGGGTTTGTCATAGCCAGGAGACAGCAAAGACACAAAGGGCACGCCCGGAGAAAGGGAGAGTGTAAGCTCTACCTTGACAGTTTGTGACATGGGTATAGATTAGCCAAGATGAGATAGAATACCTAGTTTCCCTAGAATACAAGAAATATACTAAGGGACCTGGGGCTCAGGGACCATGTTAGGAAGTATGCATACCAATGGGGTGGTCAATGCAGGTATACCAAAGGTTCTAAAAATGGTTTGGCAGATCAGAAAAGCTGAGCTCAGCCTTGCTATCTTTCTGCAGATGGCTCAATCAATTCAAGCCAGATTTCAGCTAAGCTATCAAAAGGAGGAAGGAAATGCGTCTGCAGGGTTATGCAGGCAGGCGTCTGGTAAGTGTGACACAGCATTCTCAGGAGGCAGAGACTCATTCATTTCTTGACCAAGTATGCAAGGTGGAGGTGGGGTTGTGGAACGATTGTTGTTGAATAAGTTCTTTCTAATTTCATTAGTAAATCTTACCTGAAATTTTGCATTGGTATTGCCCCCCATAAATACCATAAAATGGATTGACATTTTGTTTGTTTGTTTTTTACTAAAGCGAATATGTAAAGATTTTTTTAAGTACGTAATAAAAATATTAACTGCTTTATTATATGTTGGAATAGACAGTAAGATTAAATACAATAATAGATCCCTTTCACAAGAGATACTAAATAATAAAAATCATAGATACAAAATAATTAGAAATATGCACAACCAAAATGAAGAAAACTTTAAAACTCTTGAACAAAAAAATTTAAAAATAGGAAAACATGCTTTTGGATTGCAAGTATCAATATTGTAATAAAAAAGTCACTTCTTCTAAATGTATATAAACAAGCAATGTCAACTTAAAGTACTAACAGATTTTCCTCCTGATACTTGAAAAATGCTATCAAAATTTATCTAAAAATATAAGAGTGAACATCTTGCCAGCAACATTTAAAAGAAAGAATATGCAAAGCATGTGATTATCTCATCCTAAGCACTTTACTAATGCTAGTTTTATCTTTACAGCGCTAATACTATTATAATCACCCTTATTTTACAAATGGGAAGTGAGCTATTAAGAGGTTATGTCCTGACCAGGTTGGTGTGACTCAGTGGTTGAGTGTAGATCCATGGAGCAAAGGTCATGGGTTTGATTCTCAGACCTGGTTGTGGGCTTTGTTCCCAATAAGGGCATGCAGGAGACATCCAATAAGTGATTCTCTCTCACCATTGATGTTTCTATCTCTCTATCCCTCTCCTTCCTCTCTCTCTCAAATCAATAAAATAAATTCTTTTTTTTTTTTTTTAAAAAAAAAGAGGTTATGCCCTATTTGGCTCAGTGGATAGAGTGTCGGCCTGTGGACTGAAGGGTCCCAGGCTCAATTCTGGTCAAGGGCACATGCCTTGGATCCCTAGTAGGGAATGTGCAGGAGACAGCTGATCAATGATTCTCTCTCATCATTTATGTTTCTATCTCTCTCTCCCTCTCCTTTCCTCTCTGAAATCAATAAAAACATATTTTAAAATAAAAATAAATAAAATAAAAAAGAGACTATGTCTTTATCCAACATCGCACAGATGATAAGTAATAAAGTTGAGACCTGACCCAAGCATCCTGGCTGCCTAGTGTAATATATCCATAGGCAATAATGCCTCATATATTTTTTTAAAAGCCTCTTGTGATGGGAATAGACTAACCCTTCTATTTTCCTTATGGATAATATATTTATACATAAAAATGAAAACATTAACATTTTAGAAGAAAATATGCACTGATGGATTTTTTTAAATTATTATCTTTAAGTGGGAAAGACCTTTAGAAACAAGATGAATAAAGCCATTCAAGATTGACACAATTGACAATAGAAGAGCAAAATTTGTCTATATGACAAAATATAATAAAGTAAAATACCCAGGAGGATCGGGCCTAAACAGGCAGTCGAACATCCCTCTCACAATCCAGGACTGCTGCTTCCCAACTGCTTGCCTGCCTGCCTTCCTGATTGCCCGTAACTGCTTCTGCCTGCCAGCCTGATTACCCCCTAACCACTACCCTGCCAACCTGATTGATGCCTAACTGCTCCCCTGCCAGCCTGTTTGCCCCTAACTGCCCTCCCCTGCAGGCCTGGTCACCCCTAACTGCCCTCCCCTGCAGGCCTGGTCCCCCCAGCTGCTCTCCCCTGCAGGCTTGGGTCCCCCCCAACTGCCCTTCACTGGAGGCCCGGTCACCCCCAACTTCCCTCCTCTTCCAGCCTGATCACCCCTAACTGCCCTCCCCTGCAGGCCTGATCACCCCTAACTGCCCTCCCTTGCAGGCCTGGTCCCTCCCCACTGCCCTCCCCTGCTGGCCATCTTGTGGTGGCCATCTTGTGTCCACATGGGGACAGCCATCTTTGACCACATGGGGGCAGCCACCTTGTGTGTTGGAATGACAGTCAATTTGCATATTACTCTTTTATTAGATAGGATACTAGAGGCCCAGTGCATGAAATTCATACCTGGCCTGGCCTGCACCCTCTCATAATCCAGGACCCCTCAGGGGATGTCCTGTCCAACTGCCGGTTTAGGCCTGATCCCTGCAGCCAGACATCCAGCAGTTGGACATCCCTCTCACAATCTGAGACCGCTCACCCCTAACCGTCTACCTGCCTTCCTGCTCAGTGCACATCATAGCATCCAGTCATTCTGCTGTAATGGTCACTTAGGCTTTTATATATATATATATGCCCGGTGCACAAAATTCATGCACGGGAGGGTCCCCTCAGCACAGCCTGTACCATCTCCAATTTGGGACCCCTCGGAGGATATCCGACTGAGTCGGACATCCCTCTCACAATCTGGGACTGCTCACCTGCCTGCCTAATCACCTCTAACTGCCACCTCCTCCCCAGCCAGCCTGTTGGCTTGGTTGCCGCTAACTGACCCCCTGCTGGCCTGGTCGCCCCCAAAACGCCCCCTCTGCTGGCCTGGTTGCCCCCAACTGCCCCCCTCTGCCAACCTGGTCACCCCTTATTGCCCCCTCCACCAGCCTAGTCACCCCTTACTGCCCCCGTGGAGGTCTGGTCGCCCCCAACTGCCCCCCTCTGCTGGTCTGGTCACCCCTAAGTGCCCCCCTGCCGACATGGTTGCCCCATGCAGCCTGCTGCTCTGTCATTTGATCATCTCTCACTAACCCCCCTGCCAGCCTGGTTGCCCCAGGCAGTCTGCTGTTCAGTCATTTGGTCATCCCTCACTAACCACCCTGCCAGCCTGGTTGCCCCACGCAACCTGCTATTCAGTCATTTGGTGGTCCCTCACTAACCCCCCTGCTGGCCTTGTAGCCCCGGGCAGCCTGCTGGTTGTTACTATTACTGTGATGGCATCCCAGACAATTTGCATATTCTTCTATTATTAGTATAGATTATATATTTCTTTTTTTTACTAATAAATCTTTATTGTTCAGATCATTACAGTTGTTCCTCTTCCCCCCCAGTTCCCCTCCACCCAGTTCCCACCCCCCCCACTGCCCTTACCCCCCCCCCCCCCACTGTCCTTATCCATAGGTGTACAATTTTTGTCCAGTTTCTTCCCACACCCAACACACCCCATTCCCCCTGAGAATTGTCAGTCCACTCCCTTTCTATCCTCCTGATCCTATTATAGTCACCAGTTTATTCTGTTCATCAGATTTTTTATTCACTTGATTTTTAGATTCACTTGTTGATAGATATGTATTTGTTGTCATTTTGTTGTTCATAATTTTTATCTTTACCTTTTTCTTCTTCTTCCTCTTCTTAAAGAATACCCTTCAGCATTTCATATAATACTGGTTTGGGGGTGATGAACTCCTTTAGCTTTTTCTTATCTGTGAAGCTGTTTATTTGACCTTCAATTCTAAATGATAGCTTTGCTGGGTAGAGTAATCTTGGTTGTAGGTTCTTACTGTTCATCACTTTGAATATTTCTTGCCATTCCCTTCTGGCCAGCATAGTTTCTGTTGAGAAATCAGCTGACAGTCATATGGGTACTCCCTTGTAGATAACTAACTGTTTTTATCTTGCTGCTTTTAATATTCTCTCTTTGTCTTTTGCTCTTGGCATTTTAATCATGATGTGTCTTGGTGTGGTCCTCTTTGGACTCCTTTTGTTTGGCGTTCTCTGCACTTCGTGGACTTTTAAGTCTATTTCTTTCATCAGGTAGGGAAAGTTTTCTGTCATTATTTCTTCTAATAGGTTTTCAATATCTTTCTATCTCTCTTCTTCTGGCACCCCCATAATTCAGATGTTGGTGTGCTTGAAGTTGTCCCAGAGGCTCCTTACACTATCTTCATATTTTTGGATTCTTTTTGCTTTTTGCTTTTCTGGTTGGGTGTTTTTTTGCTTTTTCATATTTCAAATATTTGACTTGATTCTTGGGGTCCTCTAGTTTACTGTTGGATCTCTGTATCTTATTCTTTATTTCAGTCAGTGTATGCTTAATTTCTAGTTGGTCCTTTTTCATATCCTTGAGGGTCTCACTAAGTTTCTCAAAGGTTTCTAGAAGATTCTTTAGTAACCATATAACCATGGTTTTGAACTCTATATCCAGTCGTTTGCTTTCCTCCATTTCTTTCATTTGTGACCTGTTTATTTCTCTGCATTTTGGCTGCTTCCCTGTGTTGATAGCATGGCTTTGTGTGCTAGGAGTCCTATAGGGTCCAGTGGCTCAGCCTCCCTAATTACCTGAGGTAGACACTGTTGGTGCAACCCTTTGTGGGCTATGTGCACAGTCTTGTTGTAGTTAAGCCTTGATTGTTGTTGGTATCACTGGAAAGAATTGACCTCCAGGCCAATTGGCTGTGAGGATCAGTTGTGTCTATGATGGGAGAACTTCTGTGCTGGAGACACCCTTATGGGGCAAGACTTGCTTCAGTGGGGCTTTGGCGCTCACTGAATCTGCCCCCTAATTGTGTCTCTTATGGATCTGAAGAGTTAGTAGTCTGGATGGTCTCTCTTTGACCACTGGGTACACTGGCTCTTGGATCTCCATGGAGAGAGGCCACCCAGCATGGGCTACAGAGAGATCTGCAGATTCCTTCTCTTTGTTTGGGGTTTGGAGGTGTCCATATGAGGCCCAGCTGTGAAGCAATGCAATCTGCTGTTGAGCCTTGGGTCTTCTTTTGGAGGCTCTGGGGCTCTTTGACCCAGCTGCAGTATGTTAGGTTTCAGATTGCAAAAGGCCAGGCCATTCATATGCAAAAGCCTCTGTGCACAGCTTGGGTGGGGTTGTAAATTGGGTCAGGCAGGGTCTCATGGAATCACCAGGGTGGAGCAAACAGCAATAGCTGACCATCAGCCCTGCCTGGAAGAGCTTCCTGCGTCTCTGTGTCCCATGGCACCGTGCAGGAACAATGCTCGCTGCACGCACCTTTGAGAGAAAGCTGCCCTCGAGTTCCGCCCCATGCCAGACAGTCCAGTTTCTCCCTGTATGAGTCTGGGTCCCCAGAGTCTCGCATGGAACTGGAGTTCAGAGCAGTCCGGAGCTTGTATCTCCCTCCCAATTGAAAAAGACAACAGCATACTCAGTTGCCAGCCCTTTCTGCTCACGCCTCCGTTCCTCCACACTTCACTTCTGCACCTCCGCACCTCCTCCAAGTCTCAGTGTGTTTTTCTCTTTTCTTCTAGTTGTGTAATTTCCACGCAGCTAGCCTTCCCGTGGATCTGGATGATACCCATTTTGTCTTTTAGTTGTAATTTTGAAGTGGTTGTGCGAGGCAGCAAGTTCAGGTATTTACCTATGCCACCATCTTGGTTTCTCCCTTTATATATTTCTTAAGTACTGTCTCCCAGATTGTACCACATTTGAGTCTTAAAAAACATTTACATCATTATTCTGCTCTACTAAGCTAGCAGCTTTTAGATGGTGAGGCATGTCCAATGAATTGTTATTCATTGCCCACTTCCCTTGCCTTGCAATGAATTTCTTTGTCAGAAGGCATGTTGTAAGGAATAAAATGGAGATTAATGGATTGCCCTGTAAATCCAAGACTAATGGTGCTATCAGATGCATTGAAAGTAAGGAAGACAAATCCATGTCTGGATCAGAGTCCCAAATATTGCTTAAAGCTCAATTTTCTCTTGTTTTGCAAACACACACACACACACACACACACACACACACACACACACACACACACACACCTAGCTAGGTAGGATCAATCCAGTCCAATCTGACTTATTTTCTCTAATTTTACAAAATGGGCCTAACAAAATCCAGCAAAGACTATATTTTAACTACGTCCATTGAATATTTTTTGTATATTATCTAAACTTACAAGTTAGTAGTGTTTCTGGGATATTTAATTAGGGAAAATATCACAGATGCGAAGCAATAACATTTGTTTAGCTGTTTTTTCTCAGAAGTATTTGATGCCAATGGCCATTCCTTCCTTCTTAAACACTTTTATTTCTTGGATTCTATCTTTCCATCAGTTAATCCTTAATGAAATGATGTTAAATTACAATTATTATTTATCTCAGTTCTAGAACTCTTAGTTGGCTCTTGAATTATTTCCCTATTGTTGAGCCTCTTTATACTTTTATCTCTTTATTTGAACACACAAATCATTTTTATTTTAAATTTTCTGTTTGATATTATCAGTGTCTGAAACTTTTTGGCTTGTCAATTGGTGCTTTTTTATTTAGTCCTTTTCTTTTGTTTCTTTTTTTTTTTTTAGGGTGCCTCATAATATTTTATGAAATGCTGGGCATTGTGTATAAAAACAATGGAGATTATGAACAATATAGTTCTACAAATAGATTTTTATTTTTTCCTTGCAGTCAGGTAAAACATAAACAATGTGCAGGAACAATTAAGTTATAACCAATTGGAGTCCCTCAAGTTTTGTCTTGTTAGTTGTTTTAGAATTTTGTCCAACTTTTAAAATTATTGTTAAACTTATTGGGGTGACATTGGTCAACATGATCATATAGGCTTCAGGTATGTGTTTCTATGCTACAGGATCTGTATATTGCACCATGTTCTCACGACAAATGTCCAACTTTTATAATGATCTTTTTGTAGGAGTTTCCATGCCATATAAGCCACAGGTCAATGTCCAGAACTGGAGATCTCCCTATTGCTCGTTATATACTGAGCATATATAAGAGCCAATAGTCAACCAATACATTCACATCAGTTTTTCTGGGACAACATTTACTAGGAGACAATATCACAGATGCAGAGGCAACAGTAGCTGCTTAGCTGTCCTCTCACTATCACACTGGGGCAATGCCCAGCAATCTGGCAGGTAGGATGTCAGCTGCCAGGGAGGAATTCTGATGCTGCATGTGGGTGTTTTCGATGCATGGCTCGGGGAGCCTTCTGTTGGCAGGCTTAGGGGTTGCATTCTAAGCATTTTGGTGATGACATTGTAGCATGGGAAATCTTGTATCTCCCCTATTCTGCTGCCTTAGCATTTTCACCACAGAAACCAGTAGTCCTACTTATATCTGTAACTATAGACATGTCAGAACCTATCAGCTGAGACCTTCCTGAAGTACACTCTCTACATTGACAGTCTTAAGCCCTCAATGGTAGCCAGTTACTTTGGAAATGTACAGGAACTAACCCTGATGCGAATCAGTTTGGGATGAGGTAGTTCTTGCCTCTCATTCTAGTCTTGATTCCAAAGTGTGGCTGAAATGTATCCCTCTCCAGTTGAGCTAAAACTTCAGTGTGTAAATCTGCATGGCTGGGTCTCTGGAGCACACAGCCACTGGAGGGGAAGACTCAGGTTCATGCAGAAAACTGGAAAGGACGTCAGTCCTGCTTTTACAACAGCTAAGTAAAGCTGGATAATTTGCAAATTCACAGCTTTTCTTAAACTCACCAGAAATCTGAGGTCACAGGGCAGTCAACTCAACTGAAAACGAAGTCAGAATGAAAAGCACCTTCAAGGGGAGACAGGTCATGAACACTTACTTACCTGGGGTAATAAATCACTCATACAAGCTGTTACAAACAGTTGGCTAAAGGTTTTAACAAGTTAGTAAAGGCAGAATGTGGGTTTGGTTGAAAGCATAGAACTCAGCAGTAAATCACACCTAGCTGAAGGCACCTCTACAGACCTCACCAGATGTGAAAATTTGAAAGCCAGTTCGAAATAAGCCAGTCAGAGAAAGATAAATATCACATGATCTCACTCACTTGTGGAATATAATGAACATTATAAACTGATGAACAAAAATAGATACAGAGACAGAGAAGCATAGAACAGACTGTCAAACTTCAGTGGGAAGGCGGGGAAGGGGTGGGGGGTAAGAGATTAACCAAAGGACTTGTATGAGTGCATATAAGCATAACCAATGGACACAGACACCAGGAGGGTGAGGGCATGTGTGGAGGGAAGAGGGTTGGGGGGAGGTGGCCAGGTGGAGGTCAATGGAGGGAAAAGGAGACATACGTAATTCTATATGTAATACTTTAAACAATAAAATAAACCTTAAAAAAAAGAGAGACTTCAGAAAGTTTCCCCGTATGTTGCAAGCCTGGAGGAGATGAACAGTAGTAATTGTACAAAAGACACAAAGCCCGGCCTGGAGATTTCTCCTGAAGGCACTGGAGACAAAGCCGCAGACTCGGCCTCTCAGACCACAGGTGAAGGCTCCTTGCAGCTGGAAGTGAAATAGAAACGTTATCCTCCTGGGGAAAGACTGAAAAACACGGGGATAGCATTTACACTGCTGCTAGGAGTCCTCTGCTAAATTCAGCTCTAGTTACTCACAGTGGAACTGCACCCTGTCTTCCTGTTTGTTCCTGCAGTGGTTCTCACCTTCCAAATGCACTGCTTTCACTGGGTTCCTCCGGTCCTGCTTCCAAATGTCTCTGGGCATCTTTGCTGCTTCCCCCTTCCTGCAGGTCCGATCTGCCCTTACTGGGGCAGCAATCTCTGTTTCCTGTGTTGTGCAGCCTTTTCCTGCCCCCAGTCCCTGCGCTGCATCACTACCTAAGGGTTCTCTGAGAGGTGTAAGCAGGAAATGGAGAAAAACCCCAAACACTTAACAACTTAAAAGATAAGAAAACTTGTTGTGACCTGTGCAGAGCCATCAGGTAAAATAAAAAAATATCCAGTTAAATTTAAATCTCAGATTTTAAAAAATTGTTTCTTTTTAGTGTATTTCTCATGCAATGTTTGTACTTCTTATATTTGCAATATTTTTGGTTGAGCTGAAATTCAAATTTAACTGGGAATTCTGTATTTTAATTTTCCAAATCTGTCTACCCTGTGCATACATACAGAGTGAATTGGCTGGAAAAATAAAGACAAATTTGTATGGGCAGCAAAAATTCTTTTAATGAGAAAAAAAAATTGTTCTGACCACTCACCAAAAAGTATTCTTTCCCTTCCTCTTCATTCATATATATACATATCAATCAATCTATCCATTACCCAATTCCATGCTTTTTTCATAGAATTTATCAAGTATTAAGACGCAATTAATGTTTTCCAAGTGACGGAAAGGCATCAGGAAATTAATTGTGTGTTTTTAAAAAATATATATTTTTATTGATTTCAGAGAGGAAGGGAGAGAGAGAGAGAGAGAAATAGAAAGATCAATTATGAGAATCATTGATTGGCTGCCTCCTGCATGTCCCTCACTGGGGATTGAGCCCAAAACCCGGGCATGTGTCTTGACCAGGAATCCAACCGTGATCTCCTGGTTCATAGATAGATGCTCAACCAGTGAGCCACACTGGCCGGGACATTGTGATTTTTATGGACTGGCTGCCCACTCTGTCAGGCTCTGCCCTTCACAAGTCACCGAAAGCTTATTGAATGAAGCAAGAGCATAGCTACTGAGATTTCTGCAAAGTCAGTTAGCCAGTAAATGAAACTGCATAGCACAAAGTTATAAATCCAGGCTGCCACAACAAGAGGATAAATAGTATAAAGCTGGGGCCTAGGTACACAACAGAATGCTTGGTCCAGTAGTGACCATCTCTACCTTTGCTTATTTTTAAAAGCCACTGGAGATCTGGTGGGGAACAGTACCCCACAAGCTGAGTACAGCAGGCACTGGAGGCGAGATGAATCAAAAGAATCCTGCCAGGCAACCAACTCAACCCCAGACCATCTTTAAATCATTGCACACTAGACACTGAAGGTCTTATGGCTATTATATTCCACATTCTTGTTTACTGCCCTTCAAGGCAGTTGGATTCTAAATTTCACAAAATCTAGCTATCCAATAATATATATAGTTTCTACTTTGGGTCCAATGTATTCAAAACTCCTTCTGTAGTAACTCATCTCAACATTTAGTAGTAGAAACACCTGAGCAAAATGTGGGGGGAAAGGCTAGGCACATGCAGTGATTTAAAGGCTTAAAAGAAGCAGTACATTCTGAGAAATCAGAGGAAACATTTCCTTACAAAACAGTTAATAAAATACATAGGAGAAAACTTCAACACAACCATGAGATTCCAGAAAACATTGTATATATTTAAGCAGTAGTTTGTATGACTGGGATATTTCTTAAGGTTTCGTCTCCCTTCCTGCCCACCTAATAGGAACTGACATCATCAAGTTTATGGTCGAGGACCATAAACAACAACCCTCAACCGCATTAGAAGGGAAGAAAGGCCTGCAGCTCTGTATGTGCACACAGAAATTAACTTGATTCTCTCATCGCATTAAACTCACTCTGAGACGTATTTTCACACATCTGGGTAGTTTTGGGGTCCCTATCAATAACAAGAACAGTATCATTTCAGAAATTTTATCTCCAGCATAATATCAAAACTCTAAGCTCATCTATCCAAACTGAAACTTCAGTTTCAAACCTCTTCCATCTTCTGACTTGAACTATTTCAGACCGGGAAGCATTCTGAGGACAGGATGTTCTGCTTGCTTCCCCTTCTTCCCTTTGCTTCAATAAAGCCTCTATTTAATAGCTACTGTTTTTGACCCCCACATTGGAGGGGAGAAAGCTGTAGGAAGAGAAGCACAGATGTATGTTGTTGCTGGCTTCCTTACTGAGTGATTTATGTGGGCTTTGTGGAAATCCCCTTATCTGGCTGCTACTTCCTGTTGGAGACACTTCTCTTGATCTGATTCTTTCGCAGGTTTTGGGATTCTATCCACATTCACTATTAGGGTTTCATTGCCTTGAATCCCCTATGATACATTGTAGTTCTGTTTTGCTTTTTTTAACTGTGATAAATATCCTATACAATAAAGAGCTAATATGCAAATGGTTATCACGCCCTCTTGCCCTCGTGCCTTCATGCCCTCGAGCTGGGACAGCGGGAGCTGAGGCCACGTCCCCTGCCCAGCAGGGCTTGACGGGGGACCTGAGGATGTTCCCCTGACCCTGCGGGGCTGGATGGAAGTGGGACTGGCCGGGTCTGGGTCTCGTGCGATTTTGAGGCACGCACAGGTGGGCATGGGCCCAGAGTAAAGTTCCCGCCCACCGCGAGAGCCGCTGCTCATTTGGTCGTGATGGTGTTACAGCATGACGGCCACGGGCCTTTTATATAAGAGACTAGAGGCCTGGTGCAGGAAATTCGTGCATGGAGGGGGGTTGTCCCTCAGCCCAGCCTGTACCCTCTCCAATCTGGGACCCCTCAAGGGATGTCCGACTGCCCGTTTAGGCCCAATCCCAGGGATTGGACCTAAACGGGCAGTCGGACATCCCTCTCACAATCCAGGACTGCTGGCTCCCAACTGTTTGCCTGCCTGCCTTCCTGATTGCCCCTAACCACTTCTGCCTGCCAGCCTGATCACCCCCTAACCACTCTGCTGCCAGCCTGTTTGCCCCCAACTTCCCTCCTCTGCCGGCCTGTTTACCCCTAACTGCCCTCTCCTGCAGGGTTGATCACCTCCAACTGCCCTCCCTTGCAGGCCGGTGCCTCCCAACTTCCCTCTCCTGCTGACCATCTTGTGGTGGCCATCTTGTGTCCACATGGGGGCAGGATCTTTGACCACATGGGGGCAGCTATATTGTGTGTTGCAGTGATGATCAATCTGCATAGTACTCTTTTATTAGATAGGATAGAGGCCTGGTACAGGGGTGGGGGCCAGCTGGTTTGCCCTGAAGGGTGTCCCTGATCAGGGTGGGGTTCCTTTGGGGCATGGGGCAGCCTGAGCGAGGGGCCTGTGGTGGTTTGCAGGCAGGACACGACCCCTGGCAATGCAAGCGGAGGCCCTGGTATCTGGAATTTATTTTCCTTCTACAATTGAAACTTTGTAGCCTGGAGCAGAGCCAAGCCTGGGGCTCCCTCCGAGGCCCAAGGCCCGCAGCCATTTGTGTTGGGGTTATAATTGAAACTTTGTTGCCTTAAGCGGGTGGGCCCGGCCATGGTGTGTGGAAAGCTTTGCTTCCCCTGTTGCCAGCGGCAACCCTGGCCTGCTCTCTCAAGCTCCATTCTGCCGCCATTTGTTTGAATTTGTTTACCTTCTATAATTGAAACTTTATAGCTTGAGTGGAGGCTTAGGCCTGCAACGGCTGGCAAAAAGCTTGGCTTCCTTTGTTACCTAGGAAACCTTGCTCTCTGTGGCTGTAGCCATCTTGGTTTGGGTTAATTTGCATACTTGCTCTGACTGGATGGTGAGCGTGGCTTGTGGGTGTGTCGGAGGTATGGTCAATTTGCATATTTGTCTATTATTAAATAGGATGGTTGATTGGATTCAAGAATGGATATCAATTTAATATGAATTACATACAGAAACTCTACACTTCTACTCCTCTCATACCACTTTGTGTTCTTGTATTCAAAATTGCTGCTTTTTATATTGTGTATACATTTACATAAAGACAGGTACTGCATAATCTCATTTATATATGGAATCAAAAATTATCAAACTTATAGAAGCAGAGAGTAGAATGGCACTTCCCAGGAGCTGGAGGGAGGAGGAAATAGGGCAATGTCAAAGGGTACAAAGTTTCAGTTATTCAAGATAAATAAGTTCTGGAGATCAAATGTGCAGAAATGTGACTATGGTTGACAAAACCATATTATATACTGGAAATTTGCTAAAAGGGTAAATCTTAAGTGTTATCACCACACACAAAAATAAAATGGTAACTATGTAAAGTGATAGTTATATTATTACTTGGTGGTAGTGATTATTCCACAGTGTATACATATACCAAAACATCAAGTTATATACTTTAAATAGATACAATTTTTATTTGTCAATTGTATTTCAATAAAGTTGGAAAAATATCTATGCTAGGCAAGTCCCTTTCCCCCTCAATTATCTGTTAGACTGACTTCAAATGTTTTCTAGTCTATTTTAATCTACACATTCATTCTTATTTTAGCAAATAACTTTAATATTTCCTTAAAGAAAGACAATACTCCAGCAATAGCCTGGCATCATACTTGAACATTTGTCTGTATTTGAGTTCTATTTTTCCCTTTACTTTTATTAAAATAAATGATCTTAGTAGTAAGGTTGTATAGGTGTTTTTGGAAACAAACCAACTCAGATCTCAGCATAGTGAATGCAATATAGTAATGAGCCTTTAATTTGTCCTAATTACCAGGTTGAGTAGAAAAATTAATGTAGATAGAACACACACACACACACACACACACACACACACACACACAGACTCATTATGGGGGCTCTACCTTCATTACTTCATCTAAACCTAATTACTTAGGCAAGAACTCATTTCCTAATACTATCACATTAGGGGGAAGATGCTCAACACATGTATTTTAAGCTATAACAACTTTTAGTCCATAATTTAGGTGTAAAATAAGGTATATGTATATTTAATGTATGTTTATATGTGTACTAGAGGCCCAGGGCATGAAATTCGTGCATGGGGGGTGGGGGGTGTCTCTCAGCCCAGCCTGCACGCTCTCTAATCTGGGACCCCTCGAGGGATGTTTGACTCTCCATTTAGGCCTGATCCTAAAGGGGGATCAGGCCTAAAAGGGCAGTCAGACATCTCTCTCATAATCCAGGACTGCTGGCTTCCAACCGCTCGCCTGCCTGCCTGATTGCCTTGCCGCTTTTGCCTGCCAGCCAGATCATCCCCTAACCACTCCCCTGCCAGCCCGATTGCCCTCACTTCCCTCCCCTGCTGGCCTGGTCACCCATAACTGCCCTCCCCTGCCAACATGGTAGCCCCTAACTGTCCTCCCCTGCAGGCCTGATTGCCCCCAACTGCCCTTCCCTGCTGGTCTGATTGCCCACAACTGCCCTCCCCTGCCGGCCATCTTGTGGTAGGCATCTTGTGTCCACATGGGGGCAGCCATCTTTGACCACATGGCGGCGGCCATCTTGTGTATTGGAGTGATGGTCAATTTGCACATTACTCTTTTATTAGATAGGATGTATTTATAGGCAAATTTGCAAGAGAATGTGTGGAGGATGATTGTGAATTGTTTTGTATGATTCTGATTATGAACAAATTTAGTTATCATGGTTTAATTAAATAACACCCCCTCCAAATACATGTTTTACATGTACATTTAAATTTCAGTTTTACAGTATGCTTATGTATACTTACAACATATTTACATTACATTGACTATAAGTAATTATATAAAGTACAAACTTCACTGTTAGTTTTTCAGCCTACAAATCATTATACATCATGATCAATGACCCACCATATCACTTCTAAGTCTTTCAATGATTATTAAATGTGTATTTCTCATCAGTTAATTCATAGATAATTGTCTCACAATGATAAATTCATACAACACTTTACAAAAATAGATAATCAGAAGGAGGAGTTGGTCAATAATTATTAAAATGCAGCAAAGAAATAAAAAGTGATAATCAAATAGAAGGTAAATAGACTTATAAAAGGAATAGTTGCTCATGCGGATACTGACACTTCCACTTTGAAGAGACTCTACCTATGCAGCTGGGGGAATTTAGTGAAGGCAAACATCAACAGAAAAATAAGGAAAGTGCGTGTGTTGAAAAGGTTGGAGATATCCCAGAGAAGTTACAGCCACAAATATATATATAAAGAATTCTCAAAGATATTGCTTGACATTTCAAATGCGAAAGATCCAATGCTGGAAGCCCATTCAAACTTTGAAATACAAAATGTGAGAGAGCATGGAAAAGATTCTTGTCAATATTGCAAGTTATATAAGAGTCAACCTATTCAAATCACTCTTGATAAGTTGCTGTTTTGTTTTTTCAAAATAAAATGAAGCATTTTAATTCTCAGTGCTTATAATGTTTCAAATTACATACAATGTTCTAAAAAATACATCAGTTGTACTGGTTTTCTATTTCCTATACATTTTTGAGGGAGAATAAGAGAGCTTTTAATGTTTCAACAAAAATTTTAAAGGTCAGACCTAGCTGGTTTGGCTCAGTTGATAAAGTGTTGGCCTGTGGACCAAAGGGTCCCTGGTTCAATTCTGGTCAGGGGCATGTACCCAGGTTGCAGGATCCTCCCCTGCCAGGAGGGTTCCTGCAGGAGGCAACCAATTCATGTGTTTCTCTTACATCAATGTTTCTCTCTGTCTTTCCCTCTCTTTTCCACTCTCCCTAAAAATCAATGGAAAAATATCCTCTGGTGAGGATAAAAAAAAAATAATAAGGTAAATCATAGTTTCCCCCCTTTGATTATTAAAATACGGTAACATGACATGGTCGTAGCTCTCACATTTTTATTATCCTGCTTTACTGCTCAAAATGAGGACTCCCTGTATATGAAACAAACCTTCATTCAAATACAATGGAAACATTTAAGAACAATGGGTTTGTCTGCCCCAAATATATCCCTAAGCAATTAACAAATAAACTTAGAACTCAGAAATTAAGAACAGAAAAAATTATTTTTAAAAACGTGGGGCGAGCCCTGGCCAGTTTGGCTCAGTGGATAGAGCGTTGGCCTGCGGACTCAAGGGTCCCAGGTTCGATTCTGGTCAAGGGTATGACCTTGGTTGCGGGCACATCCCCGGTAGGAGATGTGCAGGGGGCAGCTGATTGATGTTTCTGGCTCTCTATCCCTCTCCCTTCCTCTTTGTAAAAAATCAATAAAATATACTTTATATTAAAAAAAAAGAAAGAAAGAAACATGGGGCGAAGGGCAGAGCCACTTCGTAGTGCTGGAGAGTATGCACAGGATACAAACCAATAACCTGGGTGTTGTAAAATTGTCTCGGGTTTGAGATTTTAGGGAGACTGCACAACAGCATCAACAATTGAAAGTATGGGTCTCTCCACTCCCTGCTTTGAGCGGTTAGCAGGTGTGACTAGCAGGAGCCAATCAGAGATTGAATTCTCAGAGACCTCCAGCCAATCCTGGCCGTGGAGCCTTGGCTACCAGGGCAAGGGGGCGGGCTGTTGTTAGCTGGGTAGCAGTTACTGTCCCAGCCTCTTCAAAAACATCCCAGGCAATGACAGTTGATAGGCGCTGCCCACTGCACATCTAGCCCAAGTCCTGCCGTGGGCCTGAGCGGAGGATACTAGTTTGATGTGCTATTTCCACTTCCGTTTTGCGACACCATCTTCCTAAAATACTGGTGTCTCAGTTTCCTGTAGTATTCACCACATATAATTAGCAATTTGCAGTTCAACCCTAGGATTACCCCAGCAGCTGTGATCTCAGATGAATTTATCCAGGAGCGCAAAGGAGATGGAGAGAACAGGGACTGAGAGTCTGGATGGGACGGAAGCTGTGGAGCAGGAGGCCAAGAGGCCAGGTAAGGGAGAGACAGAGGTCGGCCGTGGAGACAGGGACTACGCCTTGTTTTATCTTCCTATCATCCTTTCCTGATCCCAGTTTGCACCTAAAGAAAATACAACCCCTACACTCCCACCATCACAGCATTTGGAGAAGTCAGTCTCTTTCTTTCTTTCTTTCTTTCTTTCTTTCTTTCTTTCTTTCTTTCTTTCTTTCTTTCTTTCTTTCTTTCTTTCTTTCTTTCTTTCTTTCTTTCTTTCTTTCTTTCTTTTCTTTCTTCTTTCTTTCTTTCTTTCTTCTTTCTTTCTTTCTTCCTTTCTTTCTTTCTTTCTTTCTTTCTTTCTTTCTTTCTTTCTTTCTTCCTTTCTTTCTTCTTTCTTTTTTATTTTTTTAGACAGTCTTTTATTAATATGTCCCAGGAGGATATTCGGTTATCTGTGCTGGAAAAGGGGCAGAAGACTGAGTAACATAGTTCTCAGAAATGGCACCAAAAGTAGAGCCAATGCACTTTGAGGCTGTTGCTGATGAAAATTCAGACGCTCATGCCCTTTCTTACCTTCCTAATATATTAATTACTGGGTTGTGAACAGAACATAGAGAAAATAGAAAAAAAAGATGTTTGTTTGCTTGCTTTTCTGTAGAAGATAAACAATGACATACATGTCTTTTCCCTAGGTATAGAAACAAAGAAAATGCTAATCGTATCAAGTATGCTATTTGGAGGCATCACCATTCTTCTTTGGGCAATGTTAGGATTTCCTAGAAAATGTAAGTGAACAATTTTTTGCTAAAAAAAAATGTTAATGGTAATTTTCTTATTCTACATTGAACAATTGAAACAGAAATTATTCTCCCATAAAGAGCATCTAATTTATCTTCAAATTTAGGCACTTGCTTTGCCTTCTAGAATGATCATTCTTTCAATAAATATCTATTGAACTTCAAGCAAGTATTAGGTGGTGATGATAACCAAATGAAAAAAATGCAATTTCTGGCCTCAAATGAATCCATCTATACCTAAGAAACAAGCATATTAATAAACAGTAATAACACAAATAATTGCAAATAGAAGTATGCCCAATTTGAAGCAGAACAGGAGATTATAAATTTGCTTTCGGTATTCAATTAAGGCTTTATGAAGGGAGAAGCATCTGTGCTGAATCTTAAGGTCCAATAGGCATTTATCAGAGCTCTTCATCTGAGAAAAAGAGCATGAGTGTCACAGAATCACACAGGTGTGATTTTGATAGGTTTAAAAAGAAGTGGGGGTGGGGACTAGTAATTGTATTACGTTTCCCTAGTGCATTAACACTCTCACTCCCATAGATCTCCTTTCTCTCCAAACCTTTAATTCCTCTTTCCCCATCTTTACTCTCAAATATATATATCTTTGCTTCCAATTTTACTTCAGAAATTATAACAATTAGTAGAAAACTTTCAAATACTTTCATGATCACACCTACTTACTTGCCTCCATTTCTATCTGTTCAGACTCCTGGTACTATTGATGAAGTAGTCATGTTCCACACTAAAGCCTATAGCCCGATCAGTAATAATACTTTAGTAATTCTCCTCTCTCTCTCTCTCTCTCTCTCTCTCTTCTCTCTCTCTCTCTCTCTATTTCTCTCCTACAGCATCAAGGTGTTTTGTTTTGTTTTGTTTTATGTTCAATGAAAACATCTCATCAGCAATACAATATGGTGGTATATAACCTACCTTAAAACATTAGACTTCCATTAGCTGCCGATATATTTATTTTCTACTCTACAGCAATTACCTTGAAAAAAATTCTGCTAATTTTTTTCTAATTTCTATCTTCCCATTTGTTGTTATATCTATTTGAATCAGGTTCCCACTTCCTCTTTTTCCACCCAATTTGTCTTTCAATTTCATTAGTAACTTCCATATTGCTAAATCCAGTAGTCAATTCTCAATTTTCTTCTTACTTGACCTATTTGCAGTCAACACTCCCTCTTCCTGGTAATAATTTGTTCATATGGCTTCCAAGACACCATTCTCTCATGGCTTGCTTCCTATCTAGTTTATCCCTCTTTCCAGATTTCCTTTGCTTGTTCCTTCTTTTCTCCCTGACCTCTTAACTTTGGTGTGCCCCAAGGGTCAATCCCTGAAAAGGGTCAATTCCCTCTTTATCTACCATTGTATCTTTGGCAATCTGGACCAAACTTTCAACTTTAAATATCACATAAGCACTGATGACCTCCAAATACACATCTCCAATCTGGAATGTTTATCTACCTCTTTACTGTAATCTCTTCTCTCTGAAGTTTGCCTCATCTCAGGAAATAACACCTCTATCTTCCAATTTTGAAATACAAATCCTTATAGTCATGTTTTGACTCTTTTTTCCTCCTTTCAAACCCAAATATAATTAGCAAATTTGCCTGGTCTTTTAAAATATCACCAGAATCTGAGTACTTTTCACCACCCTGTTCCCAGTTAACATCTTCTCCCTACTATATATTTTTCCCCTTTCCAGTCTTAACCTTCTAGGGCAAAATTTTTCAGTGAAAATATGTTAGCCAAAAATGTCATTTATATTTTAGAAGCCACATTTTTAAAAAGTAAAAAATAAACTAATAAAAATTATTTTGATTGTATTTTTATTTAACCCAGGATAGTCAGTATAGTATCATTACACCATGTAACAATATAAAAGTATTAATAAGATTTTTACATTCACTTTTGGTGCTAAGTTTTTGACATTTAGTGTATATTTTATACTTACAGGACATCTATATTTGAACTAGTCATATTTCAAGTGTTCAACTGATACATCTGGCTAATGGCTACTATCCTGGACAGTACAGTTTTAGAGTATATTTTTTAACAAAACTTTTAAAGAAATCAGATCTGTTTAAAGTATTGCAATTTTTTTATTCACTTGGAATAATGCCAAAAGCCTGCCAATGGCCTCTAAGGCTCTATCAGATCCAGTCACCCTATTACCTTTGTGATCTCATTTCTTACTACTTGCCTTTTTCTCAGTCATATAGGCATATTCACTCTTTTGTAAACAAGCCAAACACTTTATATTTTATCTCTTATCTTTGCTTGAGAAGATCTTCTCCTGTGCGTGCTTATGTCTCACTAGCTTACTTACTTCAAGCCTTAAGTACATCGCAACTTCTCATTGAACCCTATCCTGACAACTGCATTAAAATTGCAACTCTTTCCACCAACAATCCCACCCTTCCTCACTGTGATATATTTTATGACCAATTAATAATTACCTACACATGTAAATCCGATAGAGCAAACATTTTTTTGTGTTATGTACACTGTTGTATTTCCAGAGCTACTACAAAGGTGCCTTGCATATAATAAAAACTCAACTGGTAGTTGAATGAATGAATGAATGAATGAATGAGAAAGCTTGGTTTTCTGGTGACTCAAGTTCTGAACCAAATACTTGACTTTTGTGCTAGCTATTTTTTGGAACTTGATGCTTTTAAATCATTTTGAACTTGATACTTTTAAACAGTTTTGGTAACCTGATAGTTTCACTTAGCTTTTATACCAGTTTCACACTGCTAGTTTATTGCTCCATTTGAAGATCTTCCCATTCATAGGCTTGACATGAACCAGTAATTTATTTCAGCTGTGGGTAGGAGGTGTCCTTTTGGTAAACCTTGTTTTTCTTAGGGCTATACATTAACAAGTAACTTTATTTATCTAATTGCAGTAAGTTGGAGAGT
This sequence comes from Eptesicus fuscus, assembly GCF_027574615.1. Classification (NCBI taxonomy): domain Eukaryota; kingdom Metazoa; phylum Chordata; class Mammalia; order Chiroptera; family Vespertilionidae; genus Eptesicus; species Eptesicus fuscus. The sequence goes on from NC_072479.1 coordinate 85,418,545, forward strand.
AAAGAGTGGAGAGTAAAAAACTAAACATTTCAACATTTTCCCCTCCATTGTTTTGTGTTTAAGGACAAAGAAACAATGCCAACTGTTGGGGAAATGTAGTTCTTGAAATACATCTATTGACAGTTAAGTTAGCAAAAGGGAGTCAACCCTCTCAGGTTATGAATACAGAAAATGGGTTTATTCACAGTGGGACATGTTCCAGATGCCATAGTAGGCTACAGAAAAGAGATAGATGAATAGAGAAAACAGCAATAGTATGAAGAAACTGGTAGGGAAAATGCCTTAAAAAGTTTGAGTTTCTGGAAGTTTGTTTATTTGTTTATTATTACTATCTTAACTTAAGCATAGATCTGAATTCTTCAATCATGATTTCTTTATACTTTGTTATCTTTAATTTTTTTGAATTGATGTTTAAAGTTAAACCATTTGAATTGAATATGGAAAAATACATTTTTTCAATGTTAAATAAATGATAACCTTTTACCCTAAAGGTTAAATTCTTTCTATTTCTTACACTTCATTCTTTTTTTTTTCTCTATCACTGTGTTAATTTTAGTTAAAAATCCAAGGATCTTTAAAGGAAAGTCATGCACTTGGGATGCAATTACATGTCCACAAGGCTGGAATCAAATCCATAATAAATGCTTCTTTCGATCTGAACAAGAAAAAACTTGGAGAGACAGCCAGGCAAACTGTATGGCCTATTATGGAACTCTGGTCATATTCAGCTCCCAGAATGAAGTGGTTAGATTTTTCCTTTGCAATATAAATCTCATTTAATTTTTTGAGCTACTATCTGACAAGTATACTTCATAGTTATGATATATCATGCAACAAAACAAATATATTTACCTTTATGGAGCTTACATCCCAAGGGAAGAGACAGGGAATAAAAAATAGTTATAACAAATATGTAAATTATGTAGGATAGAAGTTAGTAAATTTTATGCAAAAATACATATTTTTTAAATTAAGTGGTTATTGTGAATGTTCCAAGTGGGTAGGCTGCAAGTAAGATGGTCTTCTCTCATTGAGATGATGACACTTGAGCAAAGATATAAAGTATATGAGGGAGTTAGTCAAGGGAACCTGAGGGATAAAGTTCCCTGGAAGAGGAAACAACTGGAGCACAGACATTAAGATAGATATTTGCCTGGAATATTCAAGGAACAGAAAAGGGGCAGCCAGTCAGTGTGCCTAGAATGAGAGGGTGAGTAAAGGATATGGATTATTAGGGGCTTGTAGATTATTGTAAAGTAAAATGGGGAGATATTGCAGAATTATGAACAAAAATATGACATGATCTGACTTAAGTTTTAAAAGAATCATTGTCTTTGCTCTGATGGACTAGTGAATGGCAAATATAAAAGCACAGTGTCATCTTACAAAGCTGTTGCAGTAACCCTAACAAGAGAATAATGGGCTCAAAGAAGGACATTAGCATTGAAGATAGTGAGAATGAAAAAGTGAGGAGACATTCATTACAACAGTCTGTATCTTGTAAAAGGACTTTTTGACCTACCATCTGGGGACCTCTTCTTATTGGATTGGACTGAAAAAGCAAAATGCAAGTGAACGCTGGATGTGGGCGAATGGTAATGCATTTAGCAATAGGTAAGTCTTAAAAACATGTATTTGTTATTAAATGCATTAAGCATGATAAGGATTCTAGCCCCATAGGTCCTCCACACCATGTCCCAAAAAGGGCCTCAACAAGTAGATGCCAGAGAGAACCTTCAGACAAGCATTTGGTCTTTAGTGAGGGTTTGGCATCAGATACCAATATTTACTTCTACATGGTGACTTGAACTATAGCACCTGCGAGCCACAAGTATTCCTTTTATCCTAGACTAAAAGAAAGTTTAAGTAGTTTGATCCTTGCCTCTTCCCACCTTGTTCTTCTGTACTTTGCCTTTTGTTCATTTGTTGTTGCTGTAGACTCTCATTGACAGGGGAGTCTCAGAAAATATACTTAAGCCGACACTTACTCCATCCATTGATGGCCTGAAATGGAAGAGAATAAGTGAGAAATATAACATATTTGTTTCTCTTGGCTTTTATTTCAAATTTTAGAACTTCTGTATGTTATTTAGCTTGAGGAACTGATTGTACCTTTGGACTCCATTTTTGTTTTTGAAACACTAAAGATTTTCTCCAACTTCAAGGAAGAGAAAGAAATAGGAAGGATATTGAGTTTCTCGTAGAGGGGACCACTAGCTACCTTTTATTAGCTATATAAAAAGAGTAGCAATATGTTTTATGATATTTCCTAGATTAAAAAAAAACCAGCATAAATTTACAGAAACTTCTCCAGTTACCATTGTGTTAATATCCAATTTGGGGCAAAAATACATACACAATGATTTAAGGAAAATAATATAGTCAGTAATTATGTTTTCAACTTTAAAAAATTTAAGAAAAAGTACAATAAATTTTCTGACTACAAAACCTAATAAGGTATTTTCTTGAGAGAAAATATTGACAGCTTAACATGTTATAGTGTAGTATATTATATGTAGTTCATTTTAAAAATGAGGGAGAAGTAAAAGAGCTCTATGTTGCTTACAGTTGGTATATTAGTTTGCTTAGGCTACTGTAATATCATACTAGATGTCTTAAACAACAGTTCTGGAGATTAGAAGTCCCAGATTGAAGTTTCAGTTGGGTTGATTTCTTATAAAGCCTCCCTCCTTGGTTTGTAGATGGCCATCTTCTTCCTCTGTGTCTTCACATGGCCTTCCCTCTGCCAACACCTATCTGTATCTAATTTTCTTCTTATAAGGACACCAGTAATATTGGATTAGGGCCTGTCCTAAAGACATCATCCTACCTAATAATAGACAAATATACAAATTGACTGTACCTTCGCTATGCCCACGATTGGCCAGGAGGCGCGGGGGGGCGGGACTCGGGGGGGCCGGGGGGGCCGATTGGGCCGGCAGGACACTGAGCTCATGTTGCCAGCGGCGGTGCGAGCTCAGTGTCTGCACCATGGCTGTGCTGCAGCACAGAAGGGGCCTCTGGGGCAGCAAGCTCACGTCCCGCCGTGGACCATCAAAAGCGTGGGAGCTGGGTGCCTGTCCGCTCAGGCACCAGGCCTTTCAGAAGCCTCTGGCGCTGCGGAGGCTTCTGAAAGGTCTGGTGCACCAGCGGACAGGCACCCCGCTCCCCCGTGATCGAAAATGAAAATGTGTAGGGGACCCTACACATGCCTGATTTAATCATGCACTGGGCCTCTAGTTTTAACATAATCACCTTGGTAAATACTTTATGTTCTAACACAAATACATTCTGAGCTGCTAGGGGTTAAGTCTATAACATGTAAATTTGGGGGGTCATAATTCAGTCCATCAGAGTTGGTAAGTTCTCAGTTGGCACTAAGGAATGGATAGGCACAGAAATACACATATATTTTTAAAACAGGCAAGATAAAATTGTGAAGATACCCTAGAAATTAAGAAAGTACACATCAAGTGCCACAAAGTTCCCCCCTTCCCCTCAAAAAAGAAGTGCTGAAAGCATTTTAATTATGATATAACCATAAATTCATGATTTACCATTCTATTTTTCTTTTGAACATTTAATTTCCCGTGTTTTTATATGACTTAAAATAGGAATTCATAAACTTTTTCTAGATATTTTATTTATAATTTTATGTTTATTATAGTCAAATACAAAATACCTATTTCACTATGATGATGGCTGCAAAGAGTGGACAAGGGAATATATGTCTCAGCCTTAACACAGACCAATTTTTTAAATGTGTGAAGGGTGGTCATTGAAATAACAATTACATTCTCCCTCTATATAGTCTTTAAATAGCTAAGTAAATGGAGTTATTAATTCTTATCTGAAAGTATAAAGAGAAGAATGTAATCAACAAAAGGATTTACAATGTTTACTACATTATAAAACAGCATAACGTTCCAGGACTGTCTTTGTTATTAAGGCAGTAAACTTCCATAGTGTTCATTTCTTCCCCTAACCATGGTCCTGGGTAAGTTTGAAGACTAATAAGAGAAGAGAAGGAGCTCATTTTATTCCCTCTATTAGTTTCACATTGCACATTTTGAAACATGGTCACCAAAGTTTACATTATATATGTTAGGCTGTGCCTAGTTATTTTTCATCAGGCTTACTTAGTAAATAATTTCTCTGTTTTGTTCTAGGTTCACTATTGAAGGAAGTGGAAATTGTGCCTTCATTTTTAAGAAGGGCATAAGTAGTGCCAATTGTGAAAATGCAAAAAAATTTATATGCAGTAGAAAAGGTGTTTGTCGTTAGTTTCCCCATATATGAGTTAAAGCAATTAAAGAAAAGCTAGTTTTTATGTATTATAAATTCACATAGATACATTTCCTTCCCATCAAACATATAATTTAAGTTTACTGATAAAAGTTTACATAATTTTTATCTTTATTTAAAAGCATCTCTAACAAGCCAAGAAATTAATGTGAAATTTTAATGTTTCTAGAATGAGAATAGGGAATTCTGTCTGCTTTGTTCATGAATCTCTCTCACATACCCAGAAAAATACCCAGTACATACTAGACACTGTATAAATGTAAAAGAACCAAGAGATTAATATATGAAATATGTTTTTACAACTTATACTGGACCACAGATGTTGATGCATCTAATCTTATGAGTATAGTGGTGGTCTTGGTCATAACGGGTAAATCAGCATGCCTCAGTGAAACAGATTGTAGAGAAGAGAGAAGGGAGGGAAAGACACCTCTACTTATCCAAAGTTCAATTAAATCTGCTTAAAAGAGATACAAAATATGAAATGTAAGGTGAGCTTTGATGTTCCACTAAGCCTTGAATGAGTATGTAACTCATTTAGGATTAGGAAAGGAGGTCTATGGGAGAAATATTCAGAAATTAATTAGGATTTTTTACTTTGTATCACCATCAGAGGCTCTGCTATTGTCAATTGATGATAATGACTGGGTGGGGAATATGCTTCATTCTGAAGGGAAAAATTGGGAAGCCCATGTTTGTGTACATTTATATCATATTATTCAAAATAAATGTTTTTAAGAATAGTTAACTTTTCCCTGACTTGTTCTTCTTGGCTCTGATCACTGATAGAAAAAAGAAGAATATACTTTGTTGGGCCTTGCAAAATATCAACATGACAAGAACTCTTTCCAAAAAAAATTTCTTTATAATTCTTCTCCCAGACTTCTGAAGAAGGAATATTACTGTGAATAAAGAGCTTCATTTCATAATAAGTGGGTCAATTTAATAAGAGAATAAAACAATCCTAATTGTGTGTGCATTTAATAAGAGAAATGTAAAATACATGAAACAAAAACTTAAAAGAAGAGGAAGAAAAGCACAATTATATCTTGTCACTTTAATCCCCTTTTCTCAGAAATTGATAGAATTATAGTAATTTATAAAACAAGAATATTGAACAACACTATCAACCAATTTTAACTAATATTTATAGAACACTTCACGTAACAGTAGCAGAGTCTATTTCTTTTCAAGTTTATACAAAAAAAAAAAAAAGACAAAATATATCTGGACAATAAAAGACTAAATGGACTTCAATTTTTTTTAAAGTACTTCTCTGACCACAACAGAATGAACTAGGAACCAACCACATGGTATCTGGAAAATCGGTATATGTTGAGAATGTAAAAACCTTCAAATTAATCCACAAGGGAAAAAAAGAAATAATAAGGAATGTTAGCGCATTTAGAATTGAATAAAAATGAAAACACTATATTGTATTGTGAGTTGAAGTGAAAGTAAAGCACATGAGGGAACAGAAAGCAATAGACTGCTATGTAAGAAAAAAAAGCCACAAATTAATATAGCCACCTACATTTAAAAAGTAAAAGAAATAAGACAAAACTGCACCTAATGTAAAAAAAGAAGAAAGAGTAAAAGAAAATGTAAAAAGAAATCAATGAAAAAGAAGAGAGAAAAACAAAAGGAAAAAGAATGTAAACAATACCAGGTGCTCTAGAAAGATTAATAAAATGGATGAACATCTAGACAGATTGGTCAGCAAACTAGGAATAGAATGTAACTTTTCCCAGTTGATAAACAGTATCTACAAAATACTACAGCTAACATATTTTATAGCGGGAGATGTTTTCCTCATAGGCTTGGGAACATTACAAGAATAAATAACCTCCTTCTTCAATTCAACTTTATGGCAGATACTGGCCTGTGCAATAAGGCAGGAAAGAGCAACAAAAGAAATACTAATTAGAAGAGAAATAAAGGACTTTTACCCTCATATGGTGTAAACATCTATGGACAAAATCTTAAGCATTCTAGAAAATCTATAATAATAAAAGTGGAATATGCTAATTAGACCAGACGTCTTTCCAGTCATCCTTCCTTCCTGACAAAGCCGCAGTGGGCAGGGGCTGTGGCGGCAGCGTGTGGGGGCCGGGGCCAAGGCCCTTACACAAATTTTGTGCATTGGGCCTCTAGTAGATAATAAAATTGCTGAATGAATAGTTTGACAAAGTTTCAGGATGCATGGTCAATATACAAAATCAATTGCATTTCTATTTTCAAACAACAGATGAATGGAAATTAAATACAGAATCAATTTCCAGATATAAAAACATGAAATACTGAGGGAAATAACACTAAAAAACTATAAAATATGGCTAAATAAATATTAAAAGTCTAAATAAATGAAGGAGAAACAATGCTCATAGATGAAGATTAAATGTTATTTAGATGTCAGTTTTCCCCAAATTTATCTATAGATTTTATGCAAACTGAAAAAAAAAAAAAATCCTGGTGGGTATTTTTTTTTCTAAGAAATAAGCAGATTTTAAAATTTGTAAGAATAGGACAAGTACTTATAATAATAAAAACATTTTCTTAATAAAGGATGATAGAGTTCTAGGACCTATAATACCTGATTTCAAGATTTAACACAAAGCTACAACAATCAAGATCATGTGGCATTGGCATAAGTACAAAAAATGTATCAATAAAACCAAATAGAATCAAGAAAGAGACTCAAACATAGGTCCTGGGATTTTCAACAAAATTGACAGGGTACAAAATAAAGCATAGTCTTTTAGCAAATGGTCCTAGAACAATTGGATATCCATATGTTAGAATTTTAACTCCAATATTTACCTCATACCACAGGCAAAACTTTCCTAAGTGAATGAAAAATTTAAATATAAGAACTAAAACTACAAAATACCCAGAAAAGATCAGAGGGAAAGCTATAATACCTTAAGTTAGGCAAAGATTTCATGTAAAAGGCTCATAATTCATAGAACATGGAAGAAAAAAGGTGATAAAATTGACTTTATTAAAATAAAATACTTTTATCATTCTAAGAAAAATGAAAAGTTAATTCGCAGGCTGGGACACAGCATTTGCAAAACATATATAGGATGAGTTATTTGTATCTAAATACATAAAAGAACTCTTAAAACTCAGTAAGAAATAATACAATTAAAAATTGATAGAATATTAAACATGTCATCAAAGAAGATACCTAAATGACAAGGACATAAAAGATGCAAAATACAATTAGTCATTAGAGGAATGTAAACTAACACCATATGAGAGAGCAACATACCTCCAATAGAATAGCTAAAATTAAAAAGAGTTTAACAAAAGTGTTGAGTTGTGGAGCATCTGAAGCTTCCATACATTGCTGGTGGGAACTGAAAATTTTCCCATTTTGAAAACCAGTTTGGCAATTTTTATCTCTATATATAAAAGCCCAGAACGGCGGAATGACCAGAACGACTAGTGGCTATGACATGCACTGCAACAGCCAACTAGCCTGATCTGGGCCCTAATAACCCCCCCACCCTTCCCCCAGATGGCCTGGCCCCTGATAGGCCCCAATACTCCCAGCAGGGTGGGCCGACTGGACCTTACCCATGCACAAATTCGGGCACCGGGCCTCTAGTTTTTTTTATAAAGCTAAATATATACATACTTTATGATGCCACAATCCCACTTCTGGGAATTTATCCAAGAGAAATCAAACATATGTTTATGAAAAGATTTATTATGAAATGTGTAAGGCAGATTCCTAATAGTCAAACACAGAAAAATAAAAGTATATCATGTGATGATTGGTAGGAAATATATGATATAAACACAAAATGAGAATACTATTCAGAAAAAAAGAATGAACTACTTATATGCACAACTTTGAAAAATATTAAAAGCATTATTAAAAGTGAAATAAGCCAGACACAAACACTATATACTATATAATTCCATATGTATGAAATTCTAGGAAAGACAAAACTATATGACATAGAATAAATGACTGCTTACTAAGGGCCAGGTATGATATGTTATCCATACAGAACAGCTTGCAGCTCTTAGTTATGTTATATGAGAAAACTTTAAGATATATTGTTCAAAAACAAGAAGGTACAGAATAATGTGCATTATTTGTTAACATTTGTATAATATAATATATATGCCCATATCTGAGCATATATATACACTGAATAGCCAGATTATTATGATCTCTGAATGCATAATAATCTGGCCACTCAGTATATATATATATATATATATATATATATATATATATATATATATATATTAGAGGCCAATTGCATGAATTCGTGCATGGGTGGGGTCCGGCCAGCCTGGCCAGGGAAAGGGGACATGGGCTGTTGGCCGGCCTGCCTGTTGGTCGAACTCCTGGTCGAGGGGACAATTTGCATATTAGCCTTTTATTACATAAGATATACACTGAGTGGCCAGGCCAGATTGTTATGCGTTCAGAGACCATAATAATCTGGCCACTCAGTATATATATATATATACTGAGGGAAACCCGCCCTCCCCCCTGAGTGCATGAATTTCATGTACCAGGCCTCTAGTATATATATAATCAAATGTATATATGTATATACAAATATGTATATATACATATTTGGGGCCTGGTGGCTTGTATATATACATATTTGGGGCCTGGTGACAAATATATATATATATATATATATATATATATATATGTGTGTGTGTGTATAGACACACACACATATATTTGATTATATATATACTATAGGCCTGGTACATGAAATTCGTGCACTCAGTGGGGAGGGTGGGTTTCCCTCAGCCCAGACTGTGCCCTCTCGTAGTCTGGGAGCATGGGGAGCAGGCCTAAGCCATTAGTCGGACATCCTTAGCGCTGTCGCAGAGGCCGAAGAGGCTCCCACCACCACTGTGCTTGCCAGCCATGAGCCCGGCTCAGGGCTTCTGGCTGAGCAGCGCTCCCCCTGTGGGAGTGCACTGACCACCAGGGAGAAGCTCCTGCGTTGAGTGTCTGCCCCCTGCTGATCAGTGTGCATCATAGGGACCAGTTATTCCTCTGTTCGGTCGATTTGAGTATTAGCCTTTTATTATATAGGATATATATTTTTTTGCCTCTAACATTTACAGAGCCTGAGGCCAGAAAGCAAATTGAAGCTCACATCTCCTATATTTAAATATTCACATTTATAATTCAAGCCAACATAATTTTATATTCTATCCTACTTGGATAAATATCACTTTATAACCATGAAATTTAAAAATATATAAAAAGAGCATAAGAGTGATAGAGGAGACTGTTATTTTGTTTTCTTTGTATAAAGCAGGAAATCAAGGTATGTGTCCTGTATGGAAAAAGAATTGGATTTTAAGTATGCTGTTTAATTGTAGAGGTAACCACTGGAAATATATATATTATATGGAATTGGATAAGGAGAAGTAGGGCTGGTGTTTCCACTCATCCTCAGTTATTAATAAGAAATTTAACATATAACATAAAAAATAATATAAGCATATTGTTACTTTATTAACCACCAGAAAAACTAAAAAGAATAACAGGACTTCAGTCTTCTTTTTATTTTTATTCATTTTATTTTAAACACATTTTATTTCATTGACAATTTTTTTGAAACAAATTTTTCAAAAGCAAAAAAATAGCCCTAACTGGTTTGGCTCAGTGGATAGAGTGTCAGCCTGCAGACTCAAGGGTCAGGTTCAATTCCAGTCAAGGTCATGTACTTTGGTTGTGGACACATACCCAGTAAGGAGTGTGCAGGAGGCAGCTGATCAATGTTTCTCTTTCATTGATGTTTCTAACTCTCTATCCCTCTCTCTTCCTCTCTGTAAAAAGTCAATAAAATATATTCTTTTTTAAAAGCTTGGAGAAATAAAAAAAAAAAGAAAAGAAAAAGAAAAAACAAAGCAAATTGCCAGTCTTTTAGATATCCTATCAGTTAATGCACTATTTCTTTTGGTACATTATGTGTTGTAAAAGGTCAGTGTACTTCTATTCCAATATGAGCCCAATCCAGATAGCATTGTATCAGATTATTTATTAACCAATAATAAAGCATAGAGCAAAATACCCACAGTAAGACAAAAGAGCCATAAATGCATTAACATATTTAAATTGAACAGATCAGGTAGGGTGAAAGCAAAGTTACATGTGTGGATTATAGAAAAACTAGATTTCCCTTTGCAGGAAGATTCCTGCAATAGGGCTTCCTGCTGCACTCTCCCCCGGCCCCACCTGCTTTCCTCCCTTCTCCCCTGGACCCGCCTGCTTTCCTCACTTCTCCCCGCCCTGCCTGCTTCCCTTCCTTCTCCGCCACCCCGCTTGCTTGCTTCTCCGCAGCTTCACTCCCTTCTGCAGGCTTGGCTTCTTTCTACACTGTCTTGATATGCAAATTAACCACCATCTTGGTTGGGTTGATTTGCATACTTGACCTGATTGGCTGGTGGGCATGGCTTGGGCGTAGCGAGGGTGCAGTCAATTTGCATATTACTCTTTTATTAGGTAGGATAATCCTATCTAATAATAGAGTAACATGTAAATTACCATCACTCCGCTATGCCCACGATTGGGCGGCGGGAGGCTGGGGGGTGGGACTCGGGGTGGACTATCTGGCCATTGAGAGGCACGGATCCGCTGCCACTGTGGGCGGCTACCCTGTCGTTGAGAGGAGCAGGGGGCAGGACTCCCGCCCCCTGTGCCTCTCAACGGCCAGATCCGCGGCTGCTGAGGGGGCCTGCCGCGGACACCCGGCTGCGCCTCTCAACAGCAGGGTAGCCAGGTGCCCACGGCAGCCCCCCTCAGCAGCCGTTGAGAGGCGCAGGGGGCGGGAGCTCCGCCCCCTGTGCCTCTCAACAGCAGGGTAACCCCCTCAGCGGCCGCAGACCATCAAAAGTGGGGGAGCTGGGTGCCTGTCTGCTCTGGCACCAGGCCTTTCAGAAGCCTTCGCCGCGCCAGAGGCTTCTGAAAGGCCTGGTGCACCAGCGGACAGGCACCCAGCTCCACCGTGAAAAGCGAAAGCGTGTAGGGGACCCTACACATGCATGATTCAATCATGCACTGGGCCTCTAGTGTATGTATAAAGGAACTTAGATATATGTATTACATTGATGCTAATTGAGAAGCTAAAATGTAGAAAATAGCCTGAACATCTTTGTTTCTGGTCATTCCATGACTATTCTTCCCAAGAGATAGACTGGGGAATCACCAGTTTGCTGTTACCCCAGAAATTGAAGTGGACCAAATAATCCATATCTTTGAAGTGTAACCAAGGAATTCATAGCATTCTGACAAGCCACCAGGCCCCAAGAATCTCTATATATAAAAGCCTAAGCAACTAGCAACCATTTAACCGTCTGACTGGTAGCTATGACGACACTGACCACCAGGGGCCAGACACTCAACGCAGGAGCTGCTGAGCGAAAACAACTTTGCAGAGTGCCCTCTTGCACTCCAGGACCCCTCAGGGGATATCGGATTTCAGCCTGATCCCTGCAGGCCAGGCCAAGAGACCCCACCTGCTGGAGGGACCCCACTCACTCGGCAGATGCCCTTTGAGCCCAGCGCCACCCCAGGTGTGGCTGGCCAGGGTGGGGGAGGAGGGCTGCAGGAAATTGGCTCCAGGGCGTGTCTGGCCTGTCTCACTCAGTCCCGCCCCACCGGCCACCTTCTAATTAATTTCCTTTCAATGTGTACAAATCCGTGCACGGGGCCTCTAGTACAATGTAAGTATTTTATGGTGATGTTCACTATTCCCACATATAATTTTACAGAAATGAATAGAGGGATAGCTCTGCACAGCAAGCAAGAGTTATGTACAGATTCGGGCATATTTAAATACATATTCATATCCAGAGAGAAATGCTGACTCTCATTCACTATGAAAGTGTATCAGTGATATAACTAATTAATGAGTTAAATATGTTTTAGAAACACCAATCACAAAAAATATATGCACCCCTATGTTCATAGCAGCACAATTTACAATAGCTAAGATCTGGAAACAGCTCAAGTACCCATCAGTAGATGAGTGGATTAAAAACTGTGGTACATCTACACAATGGAATACTAAACTGCTGTAAAAAAAAAAAAAAAGAACTCAACATTTGCAACAGCATGGATGGAACTGAAGAGCATTGTACTAAGCGAAATAAGTCAGTGGGAGAAAGATAAATATCACATGATCTCACTCATTTGTGGCATATATTGAACAACATAAACTGATGAACAAAAATAGATCCAGAGACATAAAAGCATGTAACAGGCCGTCAAACTTCAGGGGGTAGGGGGTGGGGGGTAAGAGATCAACCAAAGGACTTGTATGCATGCATATAAGCATAACCAATGAACACAGACAGTAGGGGGTCAAGGGCATGTACTAGGGGGCGGGAAGGTCAGTGGAGGAAAAAGGAGACATATGTAATCTTTCAACAATAAAGAACTTAAATTTTTTTTAAAAAAATTAAAAAACATAATACAGTTTCATACACAAAATGATCTGCAAGGCATATATAGTTCTATTTTAGCTCACATGTATGCTGTGATTCATAAGCAGATTTTAAAGTGATAAAAATGTCCCTAATTCTGTGTGTAGATAGAATAGATAGATGATAGATGATAGATAGATGATAGATAGATGATAGATAGATAGATAGATAGATAGATAGATGATAGATAATTTGACATAAATGCCAGGTATCATCATTCTAGGCATTCTCCATGAACTATCTCATTTGATCATTGTAATATTTATATAAGTTAAGGACAGTTTTGCTCTGAATTTTACAAAAAAGAAAATTGAGCAACAGAAGTTAGGCAACTTTCTGAAGGTCTCAGAAGTAATAGATGCTGAACCTTTACATACTGAATATGGTGTGTGTATAATTATTATGATTGTGTATAGGTTGTCTGTAAAAGTGAGAACTAATGCCAAGAAATAGCATGGAGTCCTATAATAAGATGAATACTACTCTCCATGTGTAGCACTCAAAATGCCACTTAGCATGTTTTTCTTGCCTGAGGATAAAATATTTTCCTGATTTCATGATACTCTTTTTATGAATGAGTCTATTTTTCTTTCCCTCCCTGAAACTAACAAGTCTATTTTTTAATTTCTGATCAAAACAAGTATGAGTTTGTTCATACTCTTTCGGATGCATATTTGAAAACTATTTTGTTTTTCCATTAGCATTCAGTTAGTCATATGTTAGTAACCTACTGTTGGAGAGTGGGAATTTTTGAGCATTCCAGAGAGGCCGTGGACTATGCCCCAGATAGAGATGTCAGTGCTGACACCAGGCCAGGCCTTGAGATAGGGACTCATGGTCCCTTCCCAGCACGTAGCCTTCTTTCACAGAACACTGTCAGCTTTCTGGAGAACAGGATGACCCTGTGAATAACATGGTCGTCATTGGCATGATCCTGACGTTGCTTGGGAAAAACTGTTTTGTCTTGGGTTACTTGTTCTGTAAAAACCGGATGTGGTTAATGTGCTTAAAAGCGGTCCTACACAAAGGGTCGCTGCTGCTCTCTGGTCTTCCTGCGTGGAGAATGGCAGAGCAGTCGCCGGGTCGTCCGGCCACCCGGCTAATAAAGGCTCCCTAAATTTTAATTTGGTCTGGGCTCCAGTGGTCATTCACTCGCATCCGCTCCACAACACCTACTTTTTTCATACTGCCATCATTTCAGAACTAGTTAAGACAGGCCAGAACCCTGGATAAGTACGTTTCACTGGGTGAGTGAAAAACAAAACGCAAAACACAGGACAGCTTAAGAATGCTGACAATTTACTTGTAGAGGAAAACTACTAAAGTAAGCATTTCTGTAAAGTAGTAAGAGATTTAGGAGAACATGTAGAGTGTTATGCCTGCAAGAGAGGGCACAAGCTTGTGGATGAAGACGTTTGGAGTGAATTTCAGGGTATGTGTATTACATCCCAATATAAATGCTTTTTAAAAGTTCCTTTACAGATAAGAAAGAAGTTGTCCCATTTTATAACCAAGATTGCTTCCCCTGTCTCAACCTGCAGAGCCCAAGGATAGGAAGAAACAGCTCACATCTGGCTAACGTGAATAAAGGAATTCCTGAGTGATTGAGCATATGCCCTCTCTTGCAGATGTCTTTTTTTTTTTTTTTTTTTTTTTTTTTTTTTTGCTATTTTCTGCAGCAAGATGTATGGTACAAGCATTAGCTATCACTTGAAAGTTTCGTGGATTTACTCTTATTTTAATTACTCTTACCGGAGGCTGTGGTTCGTCAGTGGTGTCTCAGGAAAAGAAATTCCAGGAACATTCACAAAGAAGTTTAGTGATAGTGTCAAGATTTATTAGAGCAAAAGGTAACTACTCGGAGTGATAGTACACACACACACACACACACACACACACACACGGAGAGGCAGAGAGCAGGCAGGCCATAGGGTAGTGGCTACCTCACGGTCCTGGCTAAGCTTCCATATACTTCCTTCTCTGGGGAAGAATAGGCTTTCTTTCAAACGATCCAATCTCTTTCCTAGACTTTCCCAGGTTAGTGCACTCTCCATTTTATGGTCACCATTTTGGCTCCTACTGCGCATGCTTCTTGGTTCTGCTGCCTCCCTTGGCTTCTACTGCGCATGCGCCCTGTGAAAGAGCCTATGTGTGTGTGGGGGGGGGGGGGCGTGGTGGTGGGGTGAGGGGGAGTGAAAGAGCTGGCTCCTCCCTCTGACCACGCCGCACAGCACCTGCACACCCTCGCGGGGCTGCAGAGCTGTTCTCCTACCTGCAAGATGCCGCTTCCCCCCCGAGGTGAGTGGGAAACTGTTTCCTGGTTTAGGCTTAGTTTGCTTTCTTCTCTTTCCTTTGTAACTGTCTACGCGGACATTACCATTTGAGTATCTATAATATGTATTTCAATTATTTCTTTTTTTCGCATTAGATATTTGGCATTTTGTATTTTGAAAAAATCTGTCATCTTTTATATTTTAGTTTATTAATGTTTTGGTGTTTTAATCTACTCGCACGGCCATAACACATTCAACTTCTTCCCGTTATTGCTTGCAGTCTAAAGAAAACAGTGTATCCGATAATCAAGTTCTGTCATATGACCTTATAACTTTCCTTTCTTTCCAATGTTTGATGTTTATAAATTTGTATATATGTTACAGATATTTGTCTGATCATAGTCCTATTGATGACCCTGATACTTTCTTGATTACGATTCCCATTCCCACTATTTCCAGTTTTGGAAATAACCTTGCCTTTCCTCCTGCCTTCCAAATCTAGGTGATTGCCTCACCCCATCTGAACTGCTCTAGCAATCATTGCCACTTACCTTCTTTGCACTTTGTAAGGCCATTGTATCCTTTACTACTTTAAGAATTAGATGCTTTTTGTGTTAAGTTTGTGAAGCCCAAATTCATTTCTATTTTAAAATGCTCAAGAGACTTTTAAAAGGCCCAAAGGCATCCAGGTTTAATTTAAGATCTTCCTGAGGTGGTGTCCATCAGTTTCTCCCTTACTGAGGCATCAATTTGACCCTTGTTAATGAAATACCTTGATAATTCTAGTCAGATCGTGGTGATTTTCTGTGACTCCCAGTAGCTTTCATAAATAGCCATCTGTTTATGAGCAATGAAAAATATAATATCAGAAATAATCACGAAACATCGGTAGATTCTACTTGAATATCCTCTTTGCATTATTCTTTGCTACCAAGCCCAATGACTATCAATTTGAGTAGCAGAGATCATGATGTCACCTACAAAGACTGGTTTTAAATGAAGCTCTTTCAGAATAGAAACCCTTCAAGACAAAACACCAAGAGGTAGATGCTTTTAATGAGAACTTCTGGACTGAATATTATGGAAGAGCTAGAGGCCCGGTGCATGACATTCGTGCACTGGGGGGGATGGAGCAGGGGAGTCCCTCAGCCCGGCCTGTGCCCACTTGCAGTCTGGAACCCCTACAAGGATGTCCTACTTCCGGCTTAGGACCCCTCGGACATCCCCTGAGGGATCCTTAGCACTGCTGCAGAGGTGGGAGAGACTCACACTAACACCACTATACTTACCAGCCATGAGCCTGGCTTCTGGCTGAGTGGTGCTCCCCTTGTGGGAGTGTACTGACCAACAGGGTGCATCTCCTGTGTTGAGCGTCTGCCCACTGGTGGTCAGTGCACTTCATAGCGACTGGTAGTTCCACCGTAGAGTCAATTTGCATATTAGGGTTTTATTACATTAGATTCATGAATAATAAATATCCAGTATGGGTTTCTCTGGAAATTTTATTATAAACTAGAGGCCCGGTGCACTAAATTTGTGCATGGGGTGGGGGAGAAGGGGCCCCTCAGCCCGGCCTGCACCCTCTCGCAATCCGGGACCACTGGCTCCTAACTGCTCACCTGCCTGCCTGCCTGATTGCCCCTAACTGCCTCTGCCTGCTGGCCTGATTGTCCCTAACTGCTCTCCCTTGCCGGCCTGGTGGCCCCTAACTGCCCTCCCCTGCCAGCCTGGATGCCCCTAACTGCCCTCCCTTGCTGGTCTGGTCGCCCTTAACCGCCTCTGCCTCGGCCCCCGCCACCATGGCTTTGTCCGGAAGGACATCTGGATGAATGTCCTGAAGGTGTCCGGTCTAATTAGCATATTACCCTTTTATTAGTATAGATGTTAATTTTATTTTATTTTATTGCAGATCGCAACCTGAAGAATTTTGCATTTGTAGTTATTATTGTTGTTGTTTTTATTACTGTTGTTATTACTGCAGTGGTCATTAGAGGTGAGTGGCTTAATTCATAAACTTTCTATGGCTACTTATGCTCAGCAGGTTCAAGCTTTTATGTCTTTTATATTTCAAGCTTAATTCAGAATCTCTCAGTTTGGGATAATAAATTGTTTTGTAGATATTTGTCCTCAGGTTCCTACCAGTTCAGCAGGTTTTACAGTCATCTTCTCAACTGTTGTACTTTTTGATCTTGGAGTAAAGTAATCATAAATTCTCAGATGACTGTCAGATAGCCACAGCAATAACTATTTTTTAAATTAATATGTTGTTATTGACTTTAGAGAGAGAGGAAGGGAGAAGAAGAGGGAGAGATAGAAACATTAATGAGAAAAATACATTAATCGGCTGCCTCCTGCACGCCCCCTACTGCGGATCGAGCCCACATCCCAGGCATGTGCCCTGATCAGGAATTGAACTGGTGACCTCTGGGTGCATGGGACCAACTGAATCACACTGGGCAAGCAATAACATTTATTTTGAATTGAGAGTACTTTGTGTGAGTTAAAGAACTAATATTAAATACATTTTGTTTAATATATTTAATTCTGACAAGACTATGAAATAGGTATAATTATAAAATCCATTTATATATAAAGGAATAGAGGCCAGAGGGAATAAGTAGATTCTTAGAAATAAATTCCAGTGCCAAAATTGTGACTCTCATATCATTCCTAATATTTTGACCACCATGCAACACTCCTCCATAATTGCAGTATATTTTTACTTTATTTTGGATCAAGAGTAAGTAATATTATGAATAGTTGTTCTATTAAATATTTATTTATTTTTATACTGTTATGTTGAAAAATACAAAATAACAGCATAAGTAATGCTGCAAAATTTTCTCTGTTTGAGTAGATTTTTAAAAAGGAAGACATTCATTTTCTTCTGGGTATTATGGGTTTACTTTGTGAAAAGAATACAAGGTAGATTTTTATTCCTGAGGTAGGGCCTAATAGTAGTCTTCAGTGCTTGATTGTCTCTATGCATGTTTTGCTTACTTTAGCACTTAAAGTACAATAGTTTACACTCTTGGTTCTTGTTTTTTTGTTTGTTTGTTTGTTTCTTTTTTGTCATTTCCAAGAGTACTGGATATGCTTCTTGCTCACAGTCTCCTCTGTCACTATAGAGTCCTAGGAGTTCAATGTAATCAATTTAAACATCTGCAATTCAAATATTTGGAGAAAAGGGTTTCTATGAGATGTCTTTATATCATTGATTAATTGATTAATTTTTAAAAGTGTTAAACACAATATACATATATTTTAATTAAATCTTTATTGTCCCCCTTTTTCCCCATTGACCCCTTTTAGTCTTCCCTCAGCCCCGTAGATGGCTTTTTTTAAGTCTTTATTGTTTAAAGTATTACATATGTCTCCTTTTCCCCCCATTGACCCCTTCCCAGCTACTCCAACCCCTCAGCACATGCCCCCACAACCCCATGCCCATGTCCATTGGTTATGCTTAGATGCATGCATGTAAGTCCTCTGATTGATCACTACCTCCTCCTTTTACCCTCCCCTGCCTTTCCTCTGAGGTTTGACAGTCTGTTTGATGCTTCTGTCTCTGGATCTATTTTTGTTCATCAGTTTATGTTGTTCATTATATTCCACAAATGAGTGAGATTATGTGATACTTATCTTTCTCCAACTGGCTTACTTTGCTAAGCATAATGCTCTCCAGGTCCATCATGCTGTTGCAAATGGTAAGAGTTATTTATTTTTTAGAGCAGCATAGTATTCCATTGTTTAGATTCAACACAGCTTTTTTATCCACTCATCTGCTGATAGGCACTTAGGTTGTTTCCATATATTAGCTATTGTAAATTGTGCTGCGATGAAATAGGGGTGCATATATTCTTTCTGATTGGTTTTTCTGATTTCTTGGGATATATTCCTAGATGTGGGATTACTGGGTTAAATGGGAGTTCCATTTTTAACATTTTAAGAAAACTCCATACTGTTTTCCACTGTGGCTGCAGCATTCTGCATTCCCACCAGCAGTGAATGAGGGTTCCTTTTTCTTCTAGTCCTTGCCAGCACTTGTTGTTTGTTGATTTGTTGATGATAGCCATTCTGACAGGTGTGAGATGGTACTGCATTGTCGTTTTGATTTGCATCTCTCTGAAGATTAGTGACTTTGAGCATGTTTTCATATGTCTCTTGGCCTTCTGTATGTCCTCTTTAGAAAAGTGTCTATTTAGGTCCTTTTCCTATTTTTTTTATTGGATTGTTTATCTTCCTTTTGTTAAGTTGTATGAGTTCCCTGTAAATTTTGGAGATTAAACCCTTATCAGAGATAACATTGCAAATATGTTCTCTCATGCAGTGGGCTTTCTTGTTGTTTTGTTGATGGTTTCTATTGCTGTGAAAAAGCTTTTTATTTTGATGTAGTCCCATTTGTTTATTTTCTCCTTAGTTTCCATTGCCCTAGGAGCTGTATCGATAAAGATACTGCTATGACATATGCCTGATATTTTGCTGCCAATGTATTCTTCTTACGTTTAAGTCCTTTCCTTTATCCATTTTGAATTTATTTTTCTGTATGGTGTAAGTTGGTGATCTAGTTTCATTTTTTTGCATGTATCTGTCCAATTTTCCCAACACTGTTTATTGAAGAGACTGTCTTGACTCTATTGTATGCTCTTGCTTCCTTTGTCAAATTTTAATTGAGCATAATAGCTTGGGTCAATTTCTGAGTTCTCTGTTCTGTTCCATTGATCTATATGTCTGTTCTTGTGCCAGTACAAGGCAGTTTTGAGAACAGTGGCTTTGTAATATAGCTTGATATCTGGTATTGTGGTCCTTCCAACTTTGTTCTTCTTTGTCAGGATTACTGCAGCTATTCAGGGTCTTTTTTTATTCCATATGAATTTTTGGAGTTTGTTCTAGGTCTGTGAAATATGCCATTGGTATTTTAATGGGGATTGCATTGAATCTATAGATTGATTTGGGAAGTAAGGACATATTAATGATGTTGATTCTACCAATCCATGAACATGGTATATTCTTCCATTTGTTTATGTCTTCCTCTATCTCTTTTGTCAATGACCTGTAGTTTTTCGAGTACAGGTCTTTTACCTCCTTAGTAAGTTTATTCCTGGGTATCTTGATTTTTTGTTGTTGTTGCAATGGTAAATGGGATTGTTTTTTAGTTTCTCTTTCTGTGAGCTCATTATTAGTGTATAAAAAATAAATAGATTTCTGAGTGTTAATTTTGTATCCTGCTACATTGCCAATTCATTTATTAAGTCCAGTAGTTTTTTGATGGAGTCTTTAGGATTTTCTATGTACAATATCAAACAATATATTTCATTACCCATCTTTGGTGCCTGGATTCACTTCTGAGTATTATAAAAAATAAATAAACAAACAAGTAAATCAGTAATCATTGCAAAGTGAGAAGAGAAGGCTTTAAAGTTGGCCCTCCATTTGAACATTTACTTGGTTCTTTTTTAGTTTCATTAACTTATTCAAACATTTGAAGGGTGGGAACTTTTTTTTAGTCTCATTACTCACCACCTAACTAAAATCCTGAGACAGTAAATTCTCAAAACAATTTTCAGATAAATATATTCATTATCATTCTGGCTCCTTTGGCACTGAATATTGTTGAAGTAGAACAAATGTTCCACTAACTCTTATGTTTCAATGATTTGTTATCATTTATGGTGAGTTTCACTTATGTAACTTGGATATCTTCTCTTGTCTACAACTTTCTCATTTCTTCAAGGTAAAATGAATCCTTCATTTCTTGCCTTAGTCTTTGAGGCTTAAATTATAATCAGGTCTCTGGGTCTCTTCCTTCATTGCTAAATTTTATGCATTGTTTTTGATAGAATGTCAGTAAAGACCATGAAAGGTTATTGGTTCCATTTCTCAAAATAGAAGCCAGAAAAATAAAATAGACTACTTGGCCACTAAATGGTCTTCCTTGCAGAAAGAATTGAATTTGTTCACTAGCCCATGAATGAAGCTAATTTTGCAAACCTCAGACCATGGGATTTAAAAGTAACATTGATTCACCAGAATGAGTAGAAACACTTTTTAATTTTTAAAAAAAATTTATAATTTCGTTCTTTTTTTTTTCAGCACACCCTGAAAAAACGTCAGAACATCCCCAAACTACAAAATGTTCAGGAGAATGGATTGGAGTAGGAAATAAATGTTTCTATTTTTCTAAAGATACTAAGAATTGGACAGACAGTAAAATATTTTGCAATTCACAGGGATCAGAACTTGCTCCAATTGATACACATGGAGATATGGTAAGAAAAGGGGAAAGTTTTCAATCATTTCAGAGTTTAAGCTTGTACAAAAGGAGAATAAAAATGGCAAAAATTAATACTCAATAATGTAAGTCAGATGATGTTTTAAGCACTGAAACTATAAAGTATTATGCTGAGCAAAATAAGCCAGTCAGAGAAAGACAAGTATCACATGATCTCACTCATATGTGGAATCTAATGAACAAAATAAACTAATGAACAGAATAGATCCAGAGACATAGAAGCATGGAACAGACTGTAGAATCTCAGAGGGAAAGCAGGGGAGGAAGGGTGCGAAGAGATTAACCAAAGAATTTATATGCATATATGCATAACCCAGGGACCCAGACAGTAGGGTGGTGAAGGCATGGGGTAGGGAGCAGATGTGGGACAGAAGGGTCAGTGGGGGAAAAAGGTGGAAAATCTGTAATACTTTCCAACAATAAAGATGAAACAAAACCTCATTCAATCTTCAACTAATACCTACAAAGAATTTACATATCCCCATTTAAAGGTGAGGATAATGAAGCACAGAGAGATTATGTATCAGTCATTGTCATAGTCATAATTTGTTGAACTTGGATTTGAACACAAGCAAATTATCCAGTGATTGTATGTCTTTAGTCACAATACATATACTGTTCAGATAGCTAATGTTTTTGTTCAGTATTCTTAAATTATTAAATAGATTGTTTTTAATACCTTTACAATGGCATTCTCTCCAAAGTACCCTGGGAAACTTGAAACAAACAAAGGATATGAAAATTTAGAGATGAGGATGTGAAGAAAATCCATACAGTTTGAAGAAAGTGAGACAATTAATGGAATAAGTAAAAGGGCAGAGAAAGAGGGACTTGGAATCCAGGCCTCAGTGTAACAGCGGAAGTTGTTTGTTTGTAAAGAAAAGCTGACTAATAAGAAGAGGGACTAAACTCATCACTCAATATATTATATTGCAATACCTGGTATTCAGAAGTTAGTTTGATTTCTGATTCTATGAGAAAACACAACAGCAATGGCATTTTTATTCTGGTATTTAGTCCAAGTAGCTCATTACTGAGTCTTTACTATTTTAACAGTACTTATACTTTCAATTAAACCCCTTCCCCCCTGAAATCTTTCTTCGATGATTTTTGAGAGCAAAGCTGTGCAGAAAACAAAATATAAGCATTAGTTCTCTGTCACCTTTAAAGAACATGCTGAATTAGTTCCTATAAAACCTGCTTAGCTTCTGATTTTGCCATCCAGAAAGATATCATATCAAATCAGTTTATCATCTTTGTCATTCACTCTGTGACTAAAAGATATCGATAGTTTATGTATTAGAATTAGAAGTTGAAACAGAAGTTACCTTTAAAGACAGAGTCAGGGCAGATCAGAGAGTTTAAATTTTTGCCATTTTTAGTCTCTTTTTGATAAAGTCACTCTACTACTTAGAGACCTTTAAGAAGTAAGAGCAAAGTGAAAATCTTTTTGTTAAAACTAAACTAAACATCTGTGCTGTTAGTTGTTGTTGAAGCATTAGGGCATGCAAGTTAAGATGTAAATCATAAAATCTGGCTGGGGCGAGAAGCATGTTTAGCAATGTGCTCTAAAATATCAAATAGATTATGCCCTGATTTTTGTGAAAGGACTTTTTGAAGAAGCACGCAGGAGCATCTATGCACTGGATTGGGTTGAGCAGAAAACAAGGAGAGTCTTGGAAATGGACAAATGGCACCACATTCAATGCTTGGTGAGTTTCAAATTTAGTAGGAAAGGTTTTATTCTGGTTGCACAGAAAACTTAAATGGTTTGAGTTGTGATATGTGCCTTTTCACACTGAAACATACCCTAGAGCAGTGGTCGGCAAACTCATTAGTCAACAGAGCCAAATATCAACAGTACAACGATTGAAATTTCTTTTGAGGGCCAAATTTTTTAAACTTAAACTTCTTCTAACGCCACTTCTTCAAAATAGACTCACCCAGGCCGTGGTATTTTGTGGAAGAGCCACACTCAAGGGGCCAAAGAGCCGCATGTGGCTCGCAAGACGCAGTTTGCAGACCATGGCCCTAGAGCAGCCCATCTTCTTGCTACCTTGCTAAATGACAGTGAAATATTCCATTTCATTGTTTCCTATTTTATTTTTTCATTGTCAAACTCTTGCTTATCAGCCCTCCCATTGATAAATCAAATTCAACTACTTTTCTAATTCCAACCAACTACTTAAATTTATACAAGATCTCTTTTCTTTAAGTAGAGACCATGTAGTTGTCTTTAACTTTCCAAATGTCCATCATAAGCAACATTATTTATTTATGAAAGCATTTCTTGAGTGAATCTTGTTTCCTGACTTATATTCTATTTTACCTATAAGAACTGTATTAATTTTCTTTTGTATACATGTATTCCTGCCTTAATATTTCATTAAGTGCTAGTTAAAATTAAATAAATATTAAAATGTGTATAAGATAAATTATATTTATTACAAAAAAAGGGATAATTTTTGTCATCAGCAGAGCAAATTAATAAGAACAACATTATAATTAGTATCTTTGGGTTTTGTCTCAGTATGTTTCAAAAGTGCCAAATATATGTATAAATCTTATTACTTTTAAAAAGGAGAATTGGCTAAAAATATGCCAGGAAACTATTTATTTATTTATTATTTTTCAATTATAGTACATATTCAATATTGTCTTGTATTAGCTTTAGATGTATAGCATAGTGGTTAAATAATCATGTACTTTACTGAGTGGTCCCCCTGATATATCCAGTACCCACCTGATCCCTTATATGGTTATTACAATATTATTGACTATATTCCCTATGCTATAATTTATATCTCCAAGACTATTCTGTAACTGCCAATTTATATTTCTTAATTCCTTCACCTTTTTCACCCAGCCCTATAATCCCATTCCACTCTGTCAATTGTCAGTCTGTACTCTGTATCTATGAGTCTGAGAAAACTGCTTTTTTAAGAAATTCCAGAGACCTTTAGATTTAGTGACTCCTGATAGATAGATGATAGATAAATAGCTAATGGATGGATGGATAGATAGATAGATAGATAGATAGATAGATAGATAGACAGACAGACAGATAGATGATAGATAGAGGTAGATATATATAAATGTAATAGAAATAGAAATATATTTATATCGTTGACTTTTCCATGTCTACCTATATCTATCTTCCATTGCTCTAAATAATGTTATAGATTACACTAATAATAATACATTCAATCTTACATTTCTTTAATGTAACACATATTTTTGTGTAGCATACAGTGAGGGGTGAGTATGGAGCTCAGTGTCTGGAATAAAGTGTTTCAAATCACTGTAATTTTAAAAATATATTTTTTTATTGCTTTCAGAGAGGAAGGGAGAGGAAGAGAGAGAAACATCAATGATAAGAGAGAATCATTGATCTGCCTCCTGCATGCCCCCTACTGGGGATTGAGCCTGCAACCCGGGCTTGTGTCCTGACCAGGAATCAAATTGTGATCTCCTGGTTCATAGGTCAATGCTCAACCACTGAGCAACACCGGCTTGGAAAAATCACTGTATTCTTAATTTTATTTTTTGTTACAGCTGTAAGTGGTTTCCAAACTGATTTTGGCTATTCCTTTTTAGGTTTGAAATTGACGGGAATGGATTATTTGCTTTTCTGAATGCTGATGGAGTTTACAGTTCAAGGGGATTTGTTGATATCAAGTGGATTTGCAGCAAACCTAGATTTTAATAGAGAAAAAAACTGGGAAATGATTACCATAGATTGGGAATAGACTAGCCCTGGCTGGATAGCTCAGTGGATTGGAGCATTGTCCTGTACACCAAAAGGTTGTGGGTTCCTGCTCAGGACAGATACCTAGGTTTCAGGTTAGATTCCAAGTCGGCGCACATTCAGGAGGAAATGGAATGATGTTTCCCTCTCATCTCTCTCTCTCAAATCAACAAACAGATCCTCAGGTGAGCATACAAAAAATAAAGTGAAAGACTAAAGTTATTTTTCACTTCTGAGGCTGTGAAAGTGTAGCAGGATAGGAAGAATTTAGGGAAAACTCCCAACAAGTAAAATGAGGAAGCTGGAAGGGCATCATAGGAGGATAAGCCTTTTGGTCATCTTATCAAAGCCCCCACCTCCAGGCATGATCAAAGGGAAACAGTTTATGTCAGAAAAAACTCCTAAGGTGGTCACAGAAATCAAAGCTACAACCAGATCAATCCAAGGAAACATTGACCAGAGAAGAAGATAAATAGAGGATAAATGGAAATAAAAGAAGGTTTGCCTTGGAATGGTAATAACAATACAATACAGATGATGAACTGTAGAATTGTATACCTGAATCCTGTATAATTTTATTAACCAATATCACCCCAAAATCAATCTAAAAATGTCACCATCGTAATGAAAGCTGATACTATAAGCAGAAAGGGTGGGCTGGATGAACACCATGACACCCAAAATGGACCATATTGGGAACAAGAACCCCTCTCAACCAGAAGGCGGAGTCAGAATTCGGTGCGACAGAGTCCAGAAACACCCCACCCTTGGAAACACATAAAATCCCAAGAACTGACTGACACAGTGTGCAATTCACTCATGAATTGGCTTACATCCACTCCGGGGGTAATGAGACCATAGCTCAACCCCTGACCTGTCTCCAGGAACTCGAGTTCTAGACTCATTCTCTACCTAAATAAAACTTGCTTTTCTCATTCAGACTCGGTTTTTGTTTTGTTTTGCTTTTTGTTTGTTTTTTATTCTCTCCTGCAGGAGTCAAGGGTCTGGAGGTGCCAGACTATACCAGGGCAGGGCATAGGAACTGGTCAGGTGACAAAAGGAACTAAAAACTGTTGAATGAGTCCAGCTTATGTAGTTCAGTGGTTGAGCATTGACCTATGAACCAGGAGGTCACAGTTCAATTCCCTGTCAGGGCACATGCCTGGGTTGCAGGCTCGATCCCCAGTAGGTGGCAGCCAACCAGTGATTCTCTCTCATCATTAATGTTTCTATCTTTCCCTGTCTGAAATCAATAAAAATATATATTTTTTTAAAAAATTGAGTGAATGATTACAGGCAAAACCTCATTAATTCAAGATACATAATTGCTCATTATGAGCACAAGTCAGGAAATTTCTATTAGGTCCAAACAAAATAACAGTAAACAATTACATGCAATGATGGTTATGAAAAGCAAATTTAAATGGATCTATATTAATAGGCCAGCCAACATTTACAGTTTAAAAGTTAGAGAAATATAAGTGCTCTATATGTGTAAATATTATAAAACTAGAGGCCCGGTGCATGAAATTTGTGCACGGGGGTAGTGTGGGGGTCCCACAGCCCGGACTGCACCCTCTTGAAAAACAGGACTCTTGGGGGATGTCCGACTGATCGCCCCTAACTGCTTGCCTGCCTGTTGATCACCCCTAACTGCCTCTGCTTCAGCTCCCACTACCACAGCTTCATCCAGAAGGACGTCTGGAATGATGTCCGGAAGGTCATTCAGCTGTCTGGTCTAATTAGTATATTATGCTTTTATTATTATAGATACTAACCATAGTAACTTTGACTTTATCCTAAAAACAAGGGAAAATCTACCAAGAAGGAGCCTAATGTTATAAATAATAATCACTGATATAATTACATTAGAATTATAAAGCTTAGACTATAGAACATAAACTAAAATAATGACATTAAAAGTGACCAAACAATAGATTTTTGTAAAAATTTAATTTTACAAGTAAGATCAAGGAAATAAGATGGTCTTATGACACCTGCCTGGGTGTGTCATAAAATTCAATCCTGCAGAACATTTGAATAATTATAGCAAATCTGTGTTTGTTACATTTCCTGCCTAAGTAACTATAATCTATGCATACTCACGAGAAGGAGTGTGAGTGTATGTAAAGAGATAGAGTGATAGAGAATCTGGAGAAAAGGGGAGTATCTAGGTTATAGGGCAAACACATACAAACAAGTCTTTTTTAAATATCTTTATGGCGCTTAATTCCTTCATTGCAGATGAAATTTTCTGATAATGATAAAAGGAGATTTTTATGAACCCCACTCATCATTCCTTTTACCTGGCACTTTATGTAAAAGCAAATGACTTTAAGTAATCCTGGAAACTGTCAGCATGTAATCAAGTATGGGCTTATTACATCTATGCATCATGTTGCAACCAAGAAAATTTGAAAATGATCATTTTTAGACACTATGGGGCATTATAGATAGATGTGTTAAATTTGGTTCATAATATAGGTTTTATTTTTATTGTCGGTTCATGGTTACAAGTTAATTTTGTTAATTGCTTAGCAATTTAGAATAACTCATCCCTCTTTTTGTTTTTTCTTTGAGTCACAGTTAATAGGGTATAAATTCCTGATGATTTAGAATTAACTACACACAACTTCTTGAGCTTAAATAACTACCTCACTTATAAGGTGGACACAAACTTTGATATTTATTTTGTAATATGAATGTGTTTTGAATAAATAAGAGGAAAAATGAGAAACTTTACTTTTTAATAGACTTTCAGTTAGAAAAATAAGGGGATAAGACAGTTCTCAATATATTTAAAATAAATTTTATTAAAGGAGAATAAATTCTAAAATCACACTAAAAACATGTCACTACAAATATACAACTTATGCTTACAACACATGAATACTTTATTACCAGCTGAAAGTTTGATTTCTTTTTGATAAAATTGAAAACAGTCAACTTGGGGTAAAAGCCTACCATAAAGAAAAAAGTGGCATATCTGTATCTATGTGCCTGGTCTATTGTTTTAACAAATGCTCAGAAAGAGTTAGAAACCAAGGAATAGAACACACATGGGAAATAGGCAGGATTAGAAAAAGATTAAATTTAATTATTTTTTTAGACATTAAAACAATAAGAAATTATATTTTCTTATCCTATATAATAAAGAGGTAATATGCAAATACACCATCACTCCAACACACAAGATGGCCTCCCCCATGTGGACACAAGATGGCCGCCACAAGATGGCCAGCAAGGGAGGCCAGTTGTGGACGATCAGGCCAGCAGGGGAGGGCAGTTGGAAGGGACCAGGCCTGTATGGGAGGACAGTTGGGGGTGACCAGGCCAGCAGGGGAGGGCAGTTGAGGGCAACCAGGCCTGCAGGGGAGGACAGTTGTGGGGGGACCCAGGGCTGCAGGGGAAGGCAGTTAGGGGCAACCAGGCCTGCAGGGGAGAACAGTTGGGGGCAAACAGGCCTGCAGAGAAGGACAGTTGTGGGGGATGCAGGCCTGCAGGGGAGGGCAGTTGGGGGGGACCAGGCCTACAGGGGAGGGCAGTTAGGGGCGATTAGGCCTGCAGGGGAGGGCAGTTAGGGGTGACCAGGCTGGCAGAGGAGGGCAGTTGGGGGCGACCAGGCCTACAGGGGAGGGTAGTTGGGGGAGGGGAACCAGGCCTGCAGGGGAGGGCAGTTGGGGGAGACCAGGTCAGCAGGGGAGGGCAGTTGGGGAGTATCAGGCCTGCAAGGGAAAGCAGTTAGGGGTAACCAGGCTGGCAGAAGAGGGCAGTTTGGGGCAACCAGTCCTGCAGGGGAGGACATTTGGGGGGGACCCAGGCCTGCAGGGGAGGGCAGTTGGGGGCAACCAGGCCAGCAGGGGAAGGCAGTTAGGGGCAACCAAGCCAGCAGGAGAAGGCAGTTAGGGGTAATCGGACTGGCAGGGGAGCAGTTGGCCATCGATCGGACTGGCAGGGGAGTGGTTAGGGGGTGATAAGGCTGGCAGGCAGAAGCAGTTAGGGGCAATCAGGCAGGCAGGCAAGCGGTTGGGAGCCAGCAGTCCTGGATTGTGAGAGGGATGTCCCATATTGGAGAGGGTGCAGACTGGGCTGGGAACACACATTCCCCCCTTGTGCATGAATTTCATGCACCAGGCCTCTAGTCTAAAAATAAATATATATATTTTTTATTTTGAAGTTTTATTTCTATACAAATATTTTAAAAATTTATATTTGAATGAAACCGAAGTAAATTTATCTAAAAAAATGGATAGCCACTGTTAACATCCATACACACTTCTACCACTTTCTTATTTAAATGCACAGATTTGCTTTTATTGTTCAGGAAACATCTCTCTGGCAAATGCCATTAAATTTGGAGCCACAGTCTTCAGAATACACTTGATTTCTTGTTGTGACAGCACAGCTCATGCTATCAGTTGGTCCAATCATCGAAAAACTAGGAGATAAAGGTCAGACTTTAGAGAATTTATATTTTTATAATGATAATTATATTTGTTAAAGTCTTCTCCAGCCAAACTGGTATAGGTATCTCCTCAAATGTTGCCAATGATTGTATTTGGGCACTCTTGATTTGCTTCCCAGTCAAGCCCACCCCAACCCCTTGAACCTCCAACCAAATGTCTCTCTTATTGGAATAGCATCAGTTCAAACTTGAAGACTATAAGAATCCCTGTCTCTTCCTTCCCTCTCCGTTCTCATTAAGTATATGAGCAAGCCCTGGGTATTCTATCCCAATATAAATCTTCATATTTATTCACTTCTAATCCAGGCTACTGGTACCTCTTCCATATCTCTGGTCATTGGCTTCTAAATGAACTTCAGTTTCAATTTTGTTTCTATATATTAATTTTCCACATGGCAGCATAAATACTGTTCTTTAAAAGGTAATTAGATGTTAAAATGGAAGTTTTGGTAAAGACATAATATATTAATGGGAGTTACAAAGCAGTAACATAGAAAAAAAATTACTTTTTAAAGTTAAGTGAAACTGTTCAGATAATGTTAACTTCCTTGTTTAACTTCCATAGTGTAATAGGGCTAGGAAAATGTGTAGTTAGAATATTTTTGGAGAAAGCTATTTTTTTAAACTATTTTTTAGTTACTGATTCTTGTTTAAAATATAAAAATAAAACACTATTATAACCATCTGCACATCATTTTTTTGTTAAATAATCAAATTAAAGCTTTTAAAAAAGATGTATTACCCTAACAATATGTCAGTTTCCAAGTAAAATGAGCCTACATATATTTTACTAATATTTTCAAAGATTACAATCAAAGTAAGTCCAAAAAATGAATAGTACTGGATGCCTTAGTTTTATATTCATGAAAGATGATGGAGAATAGAAGTATAAATATCCAACCTGAAATCACTCTGACTCTGTGGCTTTGCTGCAACTTGCCAGGTCTCAGGTGCTCTAATAGTGTAATGTGCAAAGAAAATGAGTGCGCAGAGGAGAACTGGTGACTGTATATGACACTTAGGAATGTTAAAGCACTCTTCCATGCATTACCTTATGTTGTTCACACAAGAACATTGTGAGGAAAGCTTCATTCTCCTTTCCATACAGATGAACAAATGGATATTAATAAGTTTGGAAGAATTTTCTAAGGGCAGAATTTTAAATTCATACTTTCAGATATCAATTCAAGAGGCATTTTTACATAGTCTGGGTGTTTTTATTTATATGTAAATTTTATTTTTATATTTACTATATAGGAAATATTTGCTTAACATTATTTTAAATGAGATTCAAATAAGCTTAAACATTTTAAGTAGTCAATTTTTGACAAATAACCATTTCCAAATGCCATAATGAATATTTTCTAACTCTATTTCTCAACATTATTTATTCCAACCCCATCCCTCCCCCCAAAAAACGGGGAGGCAGAAAGAAGAAAGGAGAGAAAAATAATTTTAAAAGAAGGCAGGTAAGAAGGAAGAAAGAGAAAAATCTTGAAAATCAAGGAAGCTTAATTAAAAATATTTTTCTATAAATAAAACAGCATCATTACATCATCCCTCTGCTTCAAATAACTACTTACTGATTTAGTTCCACAAGAGGGTGTTCATTTATCCACATCCATTGCTTTCCTGGGGATATAACGTATAATCCAATCCAACTAGGACATCCAGGTTTTAAACTCTTCTGTATGAATTCCTAGAGACAAACAGTATAATCATTCATTCATTTATTCAAAAACATGTCAATGCCTTCTATAGAGTAAGGTAATGTGCCAGAATAAGGTACTTGATAAAGAAAATAATCATTTATTTCATAAGTAATAGGGGTTTTTGAAATCATAAACAATGGTAATTACATTATGGCTAATGGATGTTCAAATGACTATAAACCACCCACACTTTTTAGAATTGCACCTAGAATTTTCCCCTGGGCACTTAGACCCTGTTTTTGACTCCTCACCAGCTCTTTCAAATTGTGAATCACCGGCAAATGTGCCTGGAGCTTTGAACAATCACGCTGACTCTCATTCCAAGTTTTAGGAAACGTTGAAAACTTGTAACACTTCCCTTCATTCAGCAGCCAGTCATTTGGGCATATATAATTATTTCCTGAAAGAAAATGTATGAAGAAAAAGTTAAGTAAAGTCTACAGCTAATAGAGAAAGTATAAATAGTATCTAATGTGATTGACTGGAAAATAGACCTTTACCAATTCACTTTTTTTGTGATTAAAAGGCAGCTCTATTAGTAGAATAAAAATGAGATTCATTTATTCATTTGTGTATTTCCAGTACTGGGGGCAGGGTTTTGGGTGACAGGGTTGGAAAGAGCAAAGCTTGTGAATTCTGACCTGTATAGTTAGAAGAAACAATTGTATAATATTTTGATTGTTTATTAACTGAAAAAATAAAAGCCTGTTAAGTCCATTCATTATTTGATTCTAATTCCTTTCTCTCAAGGTTTTCTTTACAACTCTCACTTCATTTCTGTGAGATTACTTACCACTACCATTACTTACTCCATTGCATTGGATACATACTAGTATCCAATACATACTAGTATCCTGTGTTTTTCCTTTATACTGTTCCCTTAGCCTTCAATAGTTTTCCCTTTATTTGCATAATCTAAATCAGTGGTTCCCAACCTTTTTTTGGCCATGCCCCACCTAAGCATCTCTAAAATCCTGATATCCCCCATCACCTGCGACATATCATTCTTGTTATTCAAAAGTGAACTCTTATTCATGTGGAGGAAGCCTAAAAGGCCATTAACTTGGTCTAAGCAAGCTTCCAAAGGACATGGCATCTATGAAAGAGAAAAATAAAAGAACAAAAGGACAGTTGAAGTACTGAGGAAGAAATTCTTAAAAAATAATAATAATGTGAAGTGATATGAAAAAAATAGCAAATAAAGATTCAAAACATACAATAGAGAACTTAAGTGCATAAATATCTCACAATATATATTTACATACTGTATATCATGTATATGTGATATATATGAAGGCTTTGTTTTTGAAGTGGAAGTACAATTGAACATTAAAAGGTAAGTTAATTTAGAGCAGTGGTTCCCAATGTGGGGCACATGCCTCACAGGAGGGCAATTTGATTTTCAAGGGTGGCAATTCGAGAATGAGTTATTAACAGTGAAATTTTTGCATTTCTTATGGTTCTAGGAGCTTCATATATATATATACACACAAAAAAATATTATGCAGTAATTAGAGAGAATGAAATCTTGCCATTTGTGACAACATGAATGCATATAGAGGATATTATGCTAAGTTAAATAAGTCAGGCAGAGAAAGACCAATATCATATGGTTTCACTTACTGGTATATGTAGAATCTAAAATCAAAACAAAACAAAAATAGATTCATAGAAACAGACCAAAGGGATGGTTACCAGAAGGGAAGGGGTGGAGAGATGGATGAAAAAGGGGATTATTATGATCTCTGAATGCATAATAATTTGGCCACTCAGTATATATGTGTATATATATATGTATAATAGAGGCCCGGTGCATGAATTCGTGCATGGGTGGGGTCCGGCCAGCCTGGCCATGGGTGAAAAGGGGATAGGGAATTTAATAAAAAATATGGTGATAGATCTGCAAGGTGAGAGATGATTACTAGAATTAGCAGGATGATCACATTGTAAGGTACAAAAATTAACCAGTCATAATTTCGGCCACCTTTAAGACATAACATTTAAGTATCATTTAGCAAAGGATGGATAACCTGTTTTACTAAAATCTACTGATTTAAATGCTAGTGTTTCTAAAAAGTACTTTCACAGCAACATCTGGACTAGTGTTAGACCAAATATTGAATATCATGTATGGCCAGGTCAAGTAGACACACAAAATTAACCATCACAGCTGGTTTAAACTACACTAAATATTCTATGACACAGTTATCATATCACCATTTGAAAGTTAAAAAAAACCTGATATTTAATTTTCCTAAATTTATGTGACCAGTTGGTTGAAATTTCTTGATTCCAACATAGAGAAGCACATTACAGACAAAACCAACCAACCAAACAACAAACAAACATTACCTGCTAGGCTGCTGATATTTACATTCTGTGAGAAATCCATTTTTTCATCTATACTCGGTGCAAATAAAAAAAAATATAATGAGTAACATTTAATAAAAAGCAATTTAAGTATATGAGAATAAAAATACTAACATAAGATAAAGACATGCAAATAAAAACTGAAAGTATTTCTCTTATACTAGGCTTCTACTCCTCTCCTTCCCCAGAATTAGCCATTTCTTAATCATATCTATTTTTATTCTTTTGAGTGCTAATCACAATTCTAAATATTGCATTCATTCCTTTTTTAAAAAATTGTTGACACTATTATAGATGTCCCCCTTCCCCTCTCCCCTTTGCCCACCTCCACCCAGGTTTCCTTTTCTCCACATCCTGGCCATTACTTGTTTGTTGATATATTAATGATAGCTATTCTGGCAGGCTTGAGGTTGTATCTCATTGTGGATTTAATTTACATCTTTCTACTGATTAGCGACATTGAGCAATTTTTCATGTCTGTTGGCTATCTGTGTGTCCTCTTTGGAGAAGTATCTATTCCGGTCCTTTGCCCATTTTTAATTGGATTACTTGCATATACACTGAGTGGCCAGATTATTATGATCTCTGAATGAATAATAATCTGGCCACTCAGTGTATATCCTATATAATAAAAGGTTAATATGCAAATTGTCCCCTCGACCAGGAGTTCAACCAGTAGGCAGGCCAGCCAACCGCTCATGTCCCTTCCCCTGGCCAGGCTGGCCAGATCCCACCCATGCACAAATTCACAAATTCATGCACCGGGCTCTAATACATATGTACACACACACACACACACACACTAAGTGGCCAGATTATTATGTGTCCAGAAATCATAATAATCTGGCCACTCAGTGTATGTTCTTTGGCTAATCTCTTCACCTTCTTTCTTCCAGTTCTCCCCACTCCTCTCCCCTCTGACATCTGTCAGTCTGTTCCATGTATCCATGCCTCTATTTCTATTTTGTCAGTTTATTTTGCTCATTTTATTCCACATATAAGTGAGATAATATGTATTTATATTTCTCTGACTGCCTTATTTTGTTTAGCATAATAATCTTCAGGTCCAACCATGTTGTCACAAAAGGTAAGAGTTCCTTCTTTTATATGGCCATGCAGTATTCCATTGTGTAAATGTACCATAGCTTTTTTATCCACTCATCTACTGATGGGCACTTGGACTGTTTCTAGATCATGGGTATAATAAATAACACTGCTATGAATACAGGAGTGCATATATTCTTTCTGATTGGTGTTTTGGGGTTCTTAGGATATATGCCTAGAAGTGGAATCACTGGATTAAAAGGCAGTTACATTTTTTTATTTTCTTAGGAAACTCCATACTATTTTCCACAGTGGCTGCACCAGTCTGCATTCCCACCAGCACTGCACTAGGGTTTCCTTTTCTCCACATCCTCGCCAGCACTTGTTGCTCATTGATTTATTAATGATAGCCATTCTGGTAGGTTTGAGGTGATATCTCATGTTAATTGAATTTACATCTTTCGATTGATTAATGACATTGAACAATTTTTCATATGTCTATTGGCCATCTGTGTGTCCTCTTTGGAGAAGTGTCTATTCAGGCCCTTTGCCCATTTTTTAATTGGATTATTTGTTTTCCTGGTGTTAAGTTGTATAAATTCTTTGTATATTTTGGAAATTAATCCCTTATCAGATGTATCACTGGCAAATATGTTCTCCCATACAGTGGGTTCCCTTTTCAATTTGTTGATGGCTTCTTTTGCTATGGTGAAGCTTTTTAGTCAAATTTTTTTATTTTTCCCTTTGTTTCCTTTGCCCTAGGACCGTGGTCAGCAAACTGCAGCTCGCGAGCCACATGCGGTTCTTTGGCCCCTTGAGTGTGGCTCTTCCACAAAATACCACAGCCTGGGCGAGTCTATTTTGAAAAAGTGACGTTAGAAGAAGTTTAAGTTTAAAAAATTTGGCTCTCAAAAAAAATTTCAATCGTTGTACTGTTGATATTTGGCTCTGTTGACTAATGAGTTTGCCGACCACTGCCCTGGGAGATGTGTTGGTAACAATATTGCTAAGAGAGATATCTGAGATTTACTGCCTATGTATTTTCTAGAATTTTTATGGTTCCACAGCTTACATTAAAGTCTTTTATCCACTTTTAATTTATTATTGTGTATGGTGTAAGTTGATAGTCTAGTTTTATTTTTTTGCATGGTTCTGTCCAATTTTCCTAACACCATTTATTGAAGAGACTTTCTTGACTCCTATGGAGGCTCTTGCAACCTCTGTTAAAAATTAATTGACCATAAGGCATGGGTTTATTTCTGGGCTCTCTGTTCTGCTCCATTGATCTATATGCCTGTTCTTATGCTAGTACCAGGCTGTTTAATTACATTGGCCTTGTAGTATAGTTTGATATCTGATATTGTGATACCTCCAACTTATGTTTTTCCTTCTCAAGATGGATGAGGCTATTCTTAAACCTCATACCTACTTTTTGTATATTCTTTTTTTGTTATTTCTTCTTATTCCAGAAACTCCCATTTTATTATATCAAGTGTCTTCAGCTTCTTAGTTGCATTATTTAGAAAACTGTAGAAACCATGAATCCATCCATTGGTCTGGTTGTTTTAAAAAAGATTGAACACATAATACACACATTGAATGCCATTTAAGAGGGGGGAAGGTGCAGAAGTCCACCTAACAGGGTTTTCAAACAGGTCCCCCTCCCCTGTTTTAACTAGCATATTAATACACTTAAGTTATTGTCTTTCAAAGTAATACGAATAAGCACATAATAAGTCAACTTTTCACTGGAAGTTTATTTTTTTAAAAAAAAAAAGATGCAGAATAAGTGCATATATTATATTTGAATGTTTCTTAATTTTTCTTAAGTTTAAAATAATTTTGTAACATGACATATGGCTAGAAAGTTTAATTTACCAATTTTGGACTACATGTAGAGCAGATCTTGATATTAAGAAAAAGTAAAGATCAGTTTATCTTCTAAAATAGAAAAAATAAATAAAAACTCCATACTCACTTGAAAAGTTCAGGCCAATCACTGTCATCAGGTAAATAAGGATCCCGATGGATCCAAATGCTAGCAAAATGCCATAATAATGTAGATTCAGGGCAAAATCTGAAATGTTGATTTGTTTTTTCATTAATTTTAGAACTCTTGTGATAATTCACTTTAAACACATTTTCCTGTCTTTGTTAATTGTTTGGTGATATTTTTTTTAACTTAGCATTATTTATTAAATTATATATTATATAAATATACACAATTCATAATGTATAGTATTATGTGTATTATGTATTACTATATAAAATATAATATAACTATATAAAATTTGTATTGTATATATAACATAACATTATATATAATATAAATATATCTTCTATGTTCTTTATATTACACAGAATACTATGTAGTATATACTATATAAATAAAATGTAATATATATATTCTATATTTCATATATTACATATGGAAAAATAGAAATTAAATATGTGATTATGTTCTGTATGTATATTGCTATCATAGATGGGACTCTTTTTCTTAATTTCATTTTTGGATTATTCAGTGCCAAGTGTATATATATGATGGGTATTATTTATTTTAATGGCTCACTGCAGGAAATAAAAGAAGGAAAGGAACATTATTGAAGTTCTATTATGTTCCAGTCACTGTAGTGGGAATATTCATATGTTATCTCACCTTTACATATGATATATTGTATATCCCTGGTTTTGAATTTTCATACAGGAATCAGTGTCAGCCTAAGCTACGTAGATCTCCAATCAATGCTGCATTTACAGAACATTGGCATAGTACTAATTTGGATCAAAGTTTGCAGGAATTGTCTCTTTAAAGAGGAATAAATGAGGAACCTCAAGAGAATTAGGAATATTATTTAATATAATCATAGGAATATTATTTCAATCTAAAAGCATTCTAGCGCCTGCGGGGAGGATGGAGCCAGAGAGGAGGGGGCGGCTGACGGCCTGGCCGGTGTTCACTGGCAGGAAGGAGATAAAGGCTCCGGAGTGCGCTAAGCGCCGGCTCCGACTGCACTGAGCGCCAGTTCCGGGCGAAACCCTGGGGAGCCAGGCGCAGGCTGGGGGAATGAATCTGGGCTGTGGGGCGCAGGCACAGAGGAGCGGGGGAAGGCAGAGCTCCAGAGGCGCGCACGGGAAGGGGCGCAAAGGACGGACTGTTGCCTGCGCCACTGAACTGCCCTAGCGTGAAGGAGACATAAGCTCAGGACCGTGCTGAACCCCAGTTCCGACTGCACTGAACCCCAGTTCCGGCCGAAGCCCTGGGAAGCCAGGCACACGCTGGGGGAATGAATTTGGGCTGTGGTGGCGGAGGCACAGAGAAGCGGCGGCTCCAGACGCGCGCACTGGAAGGTGCGCAGAGGACGGACTTTTGCCTGCGCCACTGGGTGGCCCTGCTGGGAAGGAGACAGGGACGCCAGACTGCGCTGAGACCCAGTTCCAACTACACTGAAACCCAGTTCCAGGCGAGAATCTGGGAGTCCAGATTCATTAGGGGAGGGACTGGACTGTTTGGCAGTGGGCGAAACTCCAGGGCGCGTTTCTCTCAGAGGTGTTTGCAAGAAATACAGAGGGACACAGACGCAGGAGCCTCATAGGGCGGGGCTGACAGGAAGCCAAGGTTGTAGGCTCCACCCTGTAGCTCCGCCCCAGGCAAGCTGAGCATTAGCTTTTTCCTGCTGAGTGCCTCAGGTAGTGGCTGACCCACACTACATTGGAGACCCAGAAACGAGGGCATCTAGTGGTTGGTGGGAGATGACACCAGATTTCAATCACTTGCATAAGGGAGGCATTCTAGAGGCAGACTCAGTGAGCGCCAAGGAATTGCTGCATCAAGACCCGGCCCACAAACATGTCTCCTGCACAGCAACTCTTCCTATATAGACAAAGAGGGTCCTCACGGCCAATTGGCCTGGAGGACAATTCCTCCCAGTGACACCAACAACAATCAAGACTTAACTGTACAAAGGAGGACCAAGATGGAGACATAGGGCGGCAGCCTGATCGTTGCCTACCACAACAATATTGAGACTACGACGGGAGAGCAGAGCAGACACCAGCCAGAAAGACCGGGGGGCTGGCTGAGCAGATGCTCTACAACTAGAATAAAAGAGAGGGGTACGCAGGATGATGCTGATGCCGGTGACCCAAAGTCCACACTTTAAGAACTATGGCTCAGGCGACACAATGGTGGCCTGGAACGTGCTCGGCGCAGTTCCCCCGGTGGTCTCCGGCTGAGGGGACGGCTCCACTCGCTGCCGAGCACGGACAGACGAGCCCCTGGGAGACATGGGGAGGGAGACTCCATGCTTGCTGACCTCCGAGTCCTTCAAGAATCTCAATGCCCCGAAGTGGCCAAGTGCGCACGCTCAGCGACTGGCCACCGTTGCAGACCCAAGGGCCGACGCAGCGACACCGGACCAGCCCACCGCCGGGCACCGGGCACACCGGAGCCTTGCCGAGCCCGCCGCCCAACGAGTTCTGCGGCAGCCGCCCTGGAGCTCTGAGAAAATGACCGAAGGAATTGCTGAGAGGGAATTGACCAACAGGAATTGGGATCACGAAGACGAAACCCCGCTGAGACCCGAGTCCAGGCAAGCCTGCGAGCCTCTGGGCTCAGATGTGGTCACACGCCTCTGGGTCTAGGTGAGGCCTCACGCCCCTGGGTTTGGGTGAGGCCACGCGCCCCTGGGTCCAGGTGAAGCTGAATTCCGGGTTCGGGTGAGGCCATGTGCCCCTGGGTCCGGGCGAATCTGAACCCTGGGTCCGGGTGAGGCCGTGGGCCCCTGGATCCGGGTAAGGCTGGGTTCCGAGTACGGGTGAGGCCGTGAGCCCCTGGATCCGGGTGAGACCACGCGACCAGGGGTCTGAGAGAGGTAACGCGCCCCTGGGTCCGGGTGGCTTCGTGCACCTAGGTCCAGGTGAGGCCACGTGCCCCTGGGTCTGAGAGAGGCCACGCACCCCTAGGTCCGGGCGAGACCATGTGTCCCTGGATCCGGGTGGGGCCTCGTGCACCTAGGCCCGGGTGGGGCCGCGTGCCCCTGGGTCTGGGGGAGGCCAGGCGTCCCTGGGTCCGGGTGAGACCGTGTGTCCCTGGATCCGGGTGAGGCCTCGTGCGCCTAGGCCCGGGCGAGGCCTCGTGCCCCTGGGTCTGGGGGAGGCCAGGCGTCACTGGGTCCGGGTGAGACCGTGTGTCCCTGGATCCGGGTGAGGCCTCGTGCGCCTAGGCCCGGGTGAGGCCACGTGCCCCTGGGTCTGGGGGAGGCCAGGCGTCCCTGGGTCCGGGTGAGACCGTGTGTCCCTGGATCCGGGTGAGACCTCGTGCACCTAGGCATGGGTGAGGTCACGTGCCCCGGGGTCTGAGAGGCCAAGCGTCCCTGGGTCCGGGTGAGACCATGTGTCCCTGGATCCGGGTGAGGACGCGTGCACCTAGGCCCGGGAGAGGCCACGTGCCCCTGGGTCTGGGAGAGGCCAAGCGTCCCTGGGTCCGGGTGAGACCATGTGTCCCTGGATCCGGGTGAGGCCTCGTGCACCTAGGCCCGGGTGAGCCCAAGTGGCCCTGGGTCTGGAAGAGGCCAAGCGTCCCTGGGTCCGGGTGAGACCATGTGTCCCTGGATCCGGGTGAGGCCTCGTGCACCTAGGCCCGGGTGAGGCCACGTGCCCCTGGGTCTGGGAGAGGCCAAGCCTCCCTGGGTCCGGGTGAGACCATGCGTCCCTGGATCCGGATGAGGCCTCGTGCACCTAGACCCGGGTGAGCCCAAGTGGCCCTGGGTCTGGAAGAGGCCAAGCGTCCCTGGGTCCGGGTGAGACCATGTGTCCCAGGATCCGGGTGAGGCCTCGTGCACCTAGGCCCGGGTGAGCCCAAGTGGCCCTGGGTCTGGGAGAGGCCAAGCGTCCCTGGATCCGGGTGAGACCATGTGTCCCTGGATCCGGGTGAGGCCTCGTGCACCTAGGCCCGGGTGAGCCCAAGTGGCCCTGGGTCTGGGAGAGGCCAAGCATCCCTGGGTCCGGGTGAGACCATGTGTCCCAGGATCCGGGTGAGGCCTCGTGCACCTAGGCCCGGGTGAGCCCAAGTGGCCCTGGGTCTGGGAGAGGCCAAGCATCCCTGGGTCCGGGTGAGACCATGTGTCCCTGGATCCGGGTGAGGCCTCGTGCACCTAGGCCCGGGTGAGCCCAAGTGGCCCTGGGTCTGGGAGAGGCCAAGCGTCCCTGGGTCCGGGTGCGACCATGTGTCCCTGGATCCGGATGAGGCCTCGTGCACCTAGGCCCGGGGGAGCCCAAGTGGCCCTGGGTCTGGGAGAGGCCAAGCGTCCCTGGGTCCGGGAGAGACCATGTGTCCCTGGAACCAGGTGAGGCCTTGTGCAACTAAGCCCGGGTGAGGCCACGTGCCCCTGGGTCTGGGAGAGGCCAAGCGTCCCTGGGTATGGGTGAAGCCAGATCCTGGGTCCGGG
Source organism: Eptesicus fuscus (assembly GCF_027574615.1). Lineage (NCBI taxonomy): Eukaryota > Metazoa > Chordata > Mammalia > Chiroptera > Vespertilionidae > Eptesicus > Eptesicus fuscus. The sequence continues at coordinate 85,459,681 of NC_072479.1, forward strand.
TGAGGCCGTGCGCCCCTGGATCCATCCGGGTGAGGCTGGGTCCCAGGCCCGGGTGAGACCACGCGCCCCTTGGGTATGGGTGAGGCCACGTGCCCCTTAGTCCGGGTGACGCCGTGCCCCTGGGTTCGGCCGAGACCAAACCAGAGGGAGTCGGACCTCCATTACCACCATTTGTCCACCATCCAGAGCTGAGGGGTCAGTGCTGACATGTACACATAAGGAACTGCTGGACATTGAAATTGGGTCTCAAAAGAACTGTTGGTCCAGAGGGAAGCTCGCTACAGATTGATTCATTTGCCTGTCAGCATAACTATTATTGCTCGTCTCACATTCAGTTCTTATTAGTATATATCTAGTGACATTTGATCTCGCTCATCTAGGGGAAATGATGAACAACATAGACTGAGGAACAAGAACAGAACCAGAAGCAAGGAGGCATCGATCGGACTATCGGGCCTCAGAGGGAGGATAGGGGAGGGTAGGGGGAGGGTGGGGGGAGGGGGAGAGTTCAACCAAAGGACCTGTATGCATGCATATAAGCCTATCCAACGGTTAAGTTCAACAGTGGATTGGGGCATGCGTGGGGAGAGGGGTGGGATGGGAATGGGGGGATGAGGACAAATATGTGACACCTTAATCAATAAAGAAATTTAAAAAAATAAAAAAATAAAAAAAAAAATAAAAAAAATAAAAGCATTCTAGCCAATTTGCCTTGCTAGTGGCCAAATAGAAAGTCAAGTAATTTGATACTCAGGTAATTATTCCCAAATTTGAATTGGCTTATAAATAAAGATGCACTTAATTTCATCACCCATAGTCATACATTTCACAAATAGTTCTAAGTCAGTGATTTTCAACCGATGTGCTACAAGAATTTTTAAAACATGCAATATCTGACTATTTACTAGTCAGGAGACTTATATCTTTTCCCTTAGATTTTCAAATTAAAAAATGACAAAAAAAAACATATTTTTTGGTGTGCTGCAGACTTTTAGTAATTGGTTTATGCGTGTCATAAGATGAAAAAAGGTTAAGAATCGCTATTTTAGGTTGTAAAAAAAGAGTGCAGTGAATAAGGTTGAGAATCACTGTTCTAGGTTGTAACAAAAGAGTGCTCTTTCTCCAATCTGCAAGTACCTTGATGCTTCATTTCAATTGATTTCTATGGACTTAGTGTATCTCTTTATATCTATAATACATAGTTATAAGATGTGCTGTTTGTTGTAAAACTTTTGAAATTTACTACTCAATTGTCTGTATTTCAAAATAAGTCCCAAGTAAGTTAATTTTTTTTTCTGGCCTGTGGATATTTCTTCCCTCAGGCAAAAGTAGAAAGACCTCTACTTAGCTAAAAACCCTCAAAATCTATTTCTGCACATTATGAGGGAATACCTATCCTAAGCATATTTATCCATAGTTAGCTGGTTCCATGCTTACCAGGAAGGGAAATTTTAAACTCATTGCCAAATCAATATGCTGCATATAAAACTTGTCTATAAAACCTGTAACAGATCTGAAAACAAAACAGCCTTGACCAGATACAGCAATCCTAAACAGCAAAGAGTAGTATTGTCATTTATTTTGCCCACTCTCATTCCCAGTGGGTTATTCTGCCAGCCCCATGGCTCTTTTTAGAAGATTAATAAAATATAATCTGTATATACAAAAATGTCTTTTTAAGCTGTAAAATGCTATAGGACCACTGTTACTCCCACCCTCGGCACTAGATCTTTACCTCTGAGTATAATAACCATCTTCACACAGATATCATACCCCACCTGGCTACTCATATTTGCCTTCAAGAATCTTATGTTTTGTAGGAGGAATAATTTTTACGAAAATGCTAACTTTGACCTTTTACTTGAAAGTTGCCTTTGTATTCTTATTATACCACATTGAGAAGATTATACATTATCTATTAGCATTTCGATGACCCCATGGCTACAAAAGTACTGTGGGGGTTTTTTGTTTATTTTTTTATTGTTGATGAGAAAATGAGTCTAAATAACCTATCTTAGGCAACACATGACCATTTTGTAAAATCCCAGAATATAGTTATTTTTAATACTTTAAAATTATTCAAAGATAATTGTCTTCCTATGAGAATAATACAATTTTAAACTCGAGTCTGAGTGAGAAATAACAATATTCCTACCTTTAGATCTCTGCCTGGATTTAAAACGATCCTTGAAATTCAGCCTCATGTAGCCATCTTCATTCTCCATCTCCTCAAATATTTTCATGTGATATTACCAAGAAAATAGAGAATAGTTTCAGCGTTGGATGAATATTCCTGCTAACACAATGTACCAAAGACTAAAAGGAAGTCCAAAAATAGTCTGACCACACAGGATGTGTTGGTGAATGAAATGGACAGACATATTAATTTCTGAGTAAAATTCTGTATGCTGCAAAGTAAAAGTGGGTATTTTGCTTCATTCTTTTCAACAAATATTTATTGGACACTTACTATGTACCAGTCATTTGTGTGCAGTGTATTAGGAAGAAGACAAACATACTGTCTATATTCTAATGAGAAAAAAATATATAAATACCAAACAAAACCAGTGCTTGGCTAGATAAGAATAAAACTTTTAAAGGTTACTATCTTTACTATATGTCAGTGTTGTGCATGCATACACAGAGGAAATTATCACTTTTTAGTGGTGATTGGTAAATCACAGGCCAGTGGTGAGAGGAGCATATAATGAGGGCATGAAGAAAGGTAATATCAGACCTACATTCAATCAGTTGTCATAACAGTTATTTTAAATAATTACCCAAAATCCCTGAGAGAGGTATGGCTATGATGGTCTGAGGTGACTCTCCAAGAAATGATCAGTGCAGAGGTGATGGTAAATTGAATACAAGGGAGATGGATCTAACATACTATGAAGTCCTTGTGGTACTACAGTAGATCTGTGGGCAGGAAGTCAAATTCATTATTGGATTAAGAGTATACCTTATTAGAACCCACTATTTCCCTCTTCAATATGGTAGTCACAATGTAATCTCCCACCAAGCTAGCCTGCTGTCCCTCTCAGAATTGGTATCTTAATCTGGGACACAGATTTGGCCATTGCATTTGACACATTGGGCACTCAGCTCCAGGGCATCCTTGGGTAGTAGATGACAACTTTATTGATCCCGGGCATAGGACTCTTCTCAGTTGCATGGCCATTCTGTATTAGTCCATTGATCAAACATCAGAGTGTCTGGAGAAAGAGGCTTCCTGAAGCCCACACCACATACCGTTCTGTCTACCTGATTATTGAAAGTCTCTTCCTCAACTCTGGTTATCAAAAATTGTGGGTATTTACCTAGGAATTAACTTCTTAACAATCTGTGTTCATTCTGAATAATCCCTGTGCATACTTCTCCCTCAAATCTCTTTGTCACTAATGTTCTAATTTTGTTCTTTTTGAGTTCTTGACCAGCCAATGAACCCGTTAATCTCTGAATATGAGTCATTTTAGATTTATATCGCTAAATACTCATCTTTCCTGCTAGATGAACAGCCAGATATATCACCCAAATTTCTGTTTAACTCAAAGATTTAATTTAACTCCACTTGTTTTTCAAGGGAACCCCCTGAATGGGACTATAATGTGGCATCTATTTTTAGCAGTCATACATTTCATATTCAGTGATAAAACTTTTCTTTTTACTTCTCCACCATGTGATCATATGGAACCCTTTCCCTCTCTTGCACCAAGTCTATGTACATGGTTCAGGTGAAGAGAGAAAATTAACACAGAAATATACCATGGGAGTTTGAGCCATCTGCTCATGTAGTTTACTGTACCTTTTTGGAATTGCTCAGGCCTAGCCTCCAATATGCTCCTTTTGAATTTATGATAGAATGCTGCTCTACATTTCAAATTTTAGGATCTATTAGGTCAAATTGGTCACTTGAGATCATATTCCTGCTGGTGAATGAATATCATACTAAAGTTATAGACTCTTTACTGCTTATTCTTCACCAGGTACAATTAGCCTAATGTCATTAATGTAATGAATCTATTCTTCATAATAGCTGTATCATGTTCTGAGATATGTCAAAATGAGCTAGTTCTCACTAAGATATCTTATGGCAGGAATCAGGAGAACTGACATATACCTGGGCAAAACAGTGAAGAAGTATTCTTATGAAATTCCATGAAAAGATTCTCTGCAAATGGTGGAAAATATCTGTAATACATGTATCTGACAAAATGATTGTTTCTATATTATTTATACACTAAGAGGCCCGGTGCATGAAAATTTGTGCAAGAGTAGGCCTTCCTTTCCCCGGCTGCCAGCACTGGCTTCCCTCTGTCACCCAGGACCCCGGTTGCTTCCCTCCTCTGGCTTCCCTCCAGGCCTGGCTTGTCAGGAAGGACGTCAAGAAGACGTCAGGTCTAATTAGCATATTATCCTTTTATTATTACAGACTAGTGGCCTAGTGCACAAAGCTATGAGGACAATAGCGAAGGGGTGGGACATTGAAAGGAAATCAGGAGCCCATGCCCATGTGCCCTGGGAGTTTCCATGTTCCCTGAACCACCAGGAAGTTGCGTGGGTAGTCTGTCCTCCCCGCAGCTTCCTGAAAAACTATTTCCAAAAGTCCCTTCTGTGGCCAGAGTCATGCCTGGCGAGCCAGGAGGTCCCCAGTGAACAGCTTGGGCCGTGCTGAACGCTTTCTACCGCTCAGAGCTGGATAAGAGGTGCTCAGAGGTGAACACTACCAAGTTGGGGATCTTGGAGGGAGGGGGTGCTCTCTCTCCGATGCCCCCACCCTTCAGATCCATTTCTCTGACTTTCACCACAATCGCCACCTTATGGCCATTTTTATATTGCTGCCTTCCTCTGTAGCTCTGGGGCAATCAGTAAGGGATGAGATTTTATCTCTATGCCCAAGGCAGAGTTCAGGAGCCTGGCAGTGATATCAGGCTTGTCCTGGTTACTCTGAGTGTCCGCACTTCATTCATTCCCCAGAAATTGTACCTGTAGGCTTATGGGGTATGTGCCTTGGGGCAAGTTCTGGCTGAGCTGTGGGCATCCCGGGGCCGGGTATCAGCACCGCCGCTGGGGAGGTATCCATCCACAGGAGCTGCCTTCCGTGGGCCTGCCCACAGGAGCCACCAGGGATCTGTGGGGAACGTGGGAGCCCAGAGGGAGCCCGGATGTAGGCCAGGCCTGGGAAGGGTGCGATGGACTCTGCTACAGACACCCGTGGGAGACCCGCTCATCAGATTGGGATTTTCTCTCTCTGGAGGTAGGGACCAGTCCAGCTTGGAAGTGGCAGTTGAGGGTGGTAGGGAGGAAGGAGGGGAAGGTGGATTGCAGTCCAGGGTAAGGCGCGTTCTTAATATTTCAGTTCCACATCCAAAGGAACACGGCAATAGCCAAGGGGTAGAACAGGGCCCTGATGCCTGAGGGGGAGTTTCAGGGGGCCGGCATCAGTATCAAGGTCATCCTAATCATGCTCAAGTGTTCCATGCTGCATTTGTTCACAGTAGATTGTACCAGCAGAGTATAGGGGGTGATTTTTCCACACAACTCCCAGCCCAAGTGTGGGGCTGCCTGAACCAAACAGGGATCCAGGAGCAGGTATTGGGTACCAGGTTGCGGACCTTTCCGGGAGATGGGGCCAGAGCCGGGTGGTAGGTAGAAGTTGCAAAGGGCTCGCCTGCGGACACACGTGGATGTTGGTCATTGGGCTGGACTTCACCAGCACTTGCTCTTGAGATGGGGGCCAGCCCAGGCAGTACATTTGTGAAGTGCCTCTGTGGGATTTTCCCGAGCCTGCATCCAGAGACTCAAAGGGCAACAGGTAAGGGGTGTAGTGCAGCCGCAGGGTCTGAAGGGAGAGTTCCAGGGGCCAGCCACTGCTGATCCCTGGTCATTCCGGCTACACCCCCACCACCCAAGCGTTGGGACTTCAGTCTGTTTGCTGGAGATTGCACCTGCCAGAGGCGGGAGAGGCTCATGCAGCCGGCTAAAGGCTGAGTGGCTCTCCCACAGTGGGAGCACACTGACCACCAGGGGGCAGCTCCTTCATTGAGCATCTACCCCCTGGTGGTTAGTGCGCCACCGGTTGTTCAGTGGTTACAACGTTATGACCACTTGTTTTTTATATATATAGATTACAACTCATTATATATCTATCTATCATGTATATGTATTAATTGGCATAAGGCCATGAGAATGCTCAACAGATCATTAAAAATGTGCAAATTAAACTACATTTAGATATCATCATATAACTACTTGAATAGTTAAAATGTAAGACCATATCAAATACTGCTGTTGATGTGGAGCAACTGGGACTATTCTACATTAATGATGGGAATGGTACAACCTCTTTGGAAAATGTTATCCTATATAATAAAGAGGTAATATGCAAATTGACCCTCAAGCTCTCACATCACAAGATGGGCACCCCCACGTCATCACAAGATGGCTGCCCCCATGTCGTCACAAGATGGCTGGCAGGGGTGGGCAGTTGGGGGCTACCAGGCCTGCAGGGGAGGGCAGTTGTGGGTGATTGGGCCAGCAGGGGAGGGCAGTTGGGGGCAATCAGGATGTCAGGGGAGTAGTTAGGTATCAATCCGGCTGGCAGGGGAGCGGTTAGGGGACAATCAGGCTGGCAGAGAGAAGTGGTTAGGAGCAATCAGGCAGGCAGGCAGCAAGTTATTAGGAGCCAGCAGTCCCGGATTGTGAGAGGGATGCCTGGCTGCCGGTTTAGGCCTGATCCCTGTCAGTCGAACATCCCCCAAGGGGTCCCAGATTGGAGAGGGTGCAGGCTGGGCTGAGGGACACCCCTCCAGTGCACAAATTCCAGTGCACCGGGCCTCTAGTATGTTTATAAAATTAAACATATATTCCCTTTTTAAACACAGCTTTATTTGAATATAATTTATATACAGAAAACTGCACATATTTAATTTGTGCAATTTGATGAGTTTGGACATAAGCAAACACCCATTATACCAGCACCACAGTCAAGGTAATAGACATATCTTTCACCTTACAGATTGCATGTTAATCACAAAAATAGAGGGGGAGAAAAAAACACATTCCTCTATATAACCTAAAGATTATACTCCAAGGTATTTCCTCAAAATATCCTATCTAATAATAGACAAATATGCAAATTGACCATACCTCCGACACACCCACAAGCCATGCCCACAAGCCACGCCCACCATCCAATCAGAACAAGTATGCAAATTAACCCAAACCAAGATGGTTACAGCCACAGAGAGCAAGGTTTCCTAGGTAACAGAGGAAGCCAAGCTTTCTGCCAGCCGTTGAAGGCCTAAGCCTCCACTCAAGCTACAAAATTTCAATTATAGAGGGTAAACAAATTCAAACAGAAATGGCGGCAGAATGGAGCTTGAGAGAGCAGGCCAGGGTTGCTTCTGGCAACAGGGGAAGCAAAGCTTTCCATACTCCCTGGCCAGGCCCACCCGCTTAAGGCAACAAAGTTTCAATTATAACCCCAACACAAATGGCTGCGGGCCTTGGGCCTGAGGGAGCCCCAGGCTTGGCTCCGCTCCAGGCTACAAAGTTTCAATTGTAGAAGGAAAATAAATTCCAGATACCAGGGCCTCCACTTGGGTTGCCAGGGGGCGTGGCCCGCCTGCAAACCACCACAGGCCCCTCACTCAGGCCGCCCCACACCCCAAGAAAACCCCACCCTGATCAGGGACACCCTTCAGGGCAAACCAGCTGGTCCCCACCCCTGTACCAGGCCTCTATCCTATCTAATAAAAGAGTACTATGCAGATTGATCATCACTGCAACACACAATATAGCTGCCCCCATGTGGTCAAAGATCCTGCCCCCATGTGGACACAAGATGGTCACCACAAGATGGCCAGCAGGAGAGAGCAGTTGGGAGGCACCCAGCCTGCAAGGGAGGGCAGTTGGAGGTGATCAACCCTGCAGGAGAGGGCAGTTAGGGGTAACCAGGCCAGCAGAAGAGGGAAGTTGGGGGCAAACAGGCTGGCAGCAGAGTGGTTAGGGGGTGATCAGGCTGGCAGGCAGAAGCGGTTAGGAGCAATCAGGAAGGTAGGCAGGCAAGCAGTTGGGAGCCAGCAGTCCTGGATTGTGAGAGGGATGTCCCAGATTGGAGAGGGTACAGGCTGGGTAGAGGGAAAACCCCCTTCCATGCACGAATTTCGTGCACCGGGCCTCTAGTTTGAAAATAAATGTCTACAGAAAGACTTTAACAGAAATACTTATGCTGGTTTTATTAATGATAGCCAAAAATTGGAAACAACCCAATGGGGTAATGGATAAACAAATTTTTATGTATCCACATAATGAAATATTACTCAGCAATAAAAGGAATGAACTATTTGTCTATGCAACAAGGTGGATGAAATTCAAAGGCATTATACTGAGCAAAAGACAGCAGGCTTTCAAGAATGTATACTATGTGGTTCCATTTATGTAAAATTCTAAAGGCAGCAAAATTCATCTCCATTGATAGTAGATTAATGGCTGGCTGATTCCAAAGATAGGGGAGGAACTGCAAAGGCACATCAGGGGATATATTCTGGTGATGCAAATGTTTAATATTTCCACTCAAATTTTGGTTTGACTGTTTTTCCTTTAACCCTTTGCACTCCCTTGCTTTTTTCTCGATTCCTTTATTCTACTCGGGATTTAAGTTTTTAAATACCCCAGATTTTACAAAGTGCGGCAGTAGAATAAAAAACTGGAGTTTCTTTTCATACAAACTTATTTATTTGGATTTTTTTATATTTCAAATTACTGATACATTCAATACAATTCGACATATGAGCTGCTACCGATGCTAAACGTGTCAAGTCACACACAACATCCGAGTGCAAAAGGTTAACAACAAAACTAAATTTCATTCAACCATGACAGTGCAATCTATCTATATTCTCATAATTATGCACTCTTAGTTTTATGACTAGAATATTTTGGTGATGACACAGGTAGAATATATTTTCCAAAAAAACTTTTAATCTTCTATCTGTCCCTAGATGGAAGCAACAATTCTGTAATTTGTTCTTTTCTTGTGTATTTTACCTTGCATAATTTTGTTTTGGGTGATGACAGAATTGACCAGAGCTATTTATTTGGAGCCACCCAAAAGAGTTTAATGCTGCATTTCTTATTCTCATCACATTTTCTTTCTTTTTATTATTTTGTACTCTTTCCTCTGTTCTCATTTTATTTTCCCCTCAGAGTGTCCCAGTCAGAACAAATGCTGTGCTACTTTTATGGGACATCAGCTATTTCCCTTTAGTTTTCTCCCTTTTATGTATAATACATGTATCTATACTGTTGAGGAGGGATCCTATATAATAAAGAGGTGATATGCAAATTAACTGTCACACCCTCACAAGATGGCTGCCTACAACCAGGCTGGCAGGGGGGTTAGTGAGGGATGACCAAATGACTAAACAAGCAGGCTGCATGGGGCAACCAGGCCGGCAGGGGGGTTAGTGAGGGAAGACTAAACAACTGAACAGCAGGCTGCATGGAGCGACCAGGACAACAGGGAGGGGGTAGTTTGGGGCAACCTGGCCAGCAGCGGAGGGAAGTTAGGGGTGATCAGGCAGGCAGGCAAGTTAATGATTAGGAGCCAGTGGTCCAGGATTGTGAGAGGAATGTCCAACATCCCCCGAGGGGTCCCAGATTGGAGAGGGTGTAGGCTGGGCTGAGGGGACCCCTCCTCCCTTGTGCACAAATTTCATGCACCAGGCCTCTAGTATAAAATAATTTGATAACTCTGATGAGGACAGACCTGAAAGTAAAATTGTGCCTTGATAACCTAACACTGGCATCACACTATCATCTTGAATATTCATGACTCCATTCTGAGGACTTTTTAACTATACCTTTTTCTTTTTTTCCCTTTGTTTTTTCCTCTGTGTATGTTTGTGCATGCAGATATCCACATGATACTTGAGTTCGAAAGAGAACGTGATTTTTGTTCTTGTTTCAGTGGCCAGTTGAAACCATAGCTTTCTGTCTCTTTTGCTTTCAACACCTTTAAGGTGGGCTTTCTGAACACGTGATAATTAAGTGGTAATGTCCTAAAGCATGCCTCAGTATTTTTATCTCTCATGGTTCTGGAAGGACACTAGTTACTTACCACTCTTGGGAGAATTGAAAAACTTTACAGGATAGTTCAGATGTAGACTCTGTATGGAGCAATAAGAATATGTGAGTTCCTACAGCCGCCTGGGAAAGGAGGGCCTCCCCAGCAGTGCCGGGAGCCCCCAGCACGTGGAAGGCTTCAGTAGCATCTATGGTCAGGTCCTTTGCCAAATTTGGGAGGCACCTGCCCAGAAATATGGTACCGTGGGTAACTGTGCCACTGTTCTTTATTCTGCTGCATCTAAACAGAATAAATTGGAACAGGTAGGAAAGGAATTGTTGAGAGTAGCACAAACACAAAATGGCTGCTTTAATTATGGCTCCCTAACATAAAGTGTTCTATTAAAGTGAAAAACCTAAATGACATGATCTCCAAAGAGAGCTTTTTCTCCCTTCACATCCAACCTGGGTCAATTTGCCTGCTAAAAATGGTTGCTAGGACAATACCCCCAGGAGTCATTTCTGCCATTTCTACCATGATGAGTGTCCACCATAGAGCAGCGCCTTGTACAGTGACTTCTGTGTCTCCTTTAGATGAAGCCACTCTTTCTGAATTAAAAACAAATGATCCTGAAGAGCTTCCTAAGTAAAAGCCAAATATTGAAGTGGGAAGTTAAGATTGATCCGTCAAGTGTGGGTGGAACTGTTGCTGAAGGAAATAGGATTCTTCCATGGTATGTGAGGGGAAGCATTTCATGGATACACACATAGGAAGATTTGAGGTATAGTGGCAAGATTTATAGGAATGAAAACAAAGGACTCCATGCCCAATGTCTTGTCTAAAACCAGGTGGCTTAGTTCTATCTCACAGCAGAAGAAGTCCAGCTTGTGGGGCCACTGGCCCAAAGCTGCCCCACCAAGCCCAGGAGGAGGGCTCGGACCCAGAGCAGCTATGCCATGAGCCCAGCATCCGAGGCGTCCAGAGTCCAGCACTGTCTCTGTTCCCATCCTGCCTATGTAGCTGCTAAAGAGAGAGAGAGAGAGAGAGAGAGACCCTGAACCTCGGGCAGTTGTTAAGCTTTGATTATATTTCCTTGGGTTTGGGAGAGAGCAGGCTTTCTTTCAAACTATCCAACCTTTTACCTGGATCTTCTGGGGTTTGGTGCCTTTATTATATCTGCTCCCCCCCCCAAACCCCCATATTCCCAGGCTAAACTCTTCCCCTTTATAGTTGCCATTTTGGCTCCTACTGCATGGGCCTCAGTAGAGGAACTACCCCCTCATTGTTTACCCCTCTCCCCCTTGAGTCTGGGGGGCTGGCCAGCTGCTCCCTGGGGAGATTGGAAGCCAGTCTTTCCTGCCTGCTGGCCTGGGGCAGAGGATGCAGCTGCTCCCTAGGATGTCGGTGAAGCTGCCCCTTCCCAGTTCATCAGGCTTAATGTCTCATGCCATTTGCCCTCTTCCTTTGTTAATAACCTGACTAACTACTGTCACAGAATGGGTGTCCATATCGGAGAGAAATATGTTGATACCTTTGTCAAAAACAGGATTCAGAAGCTGAAGAGGTTTTATGAAAGTGTTGATTTTCTATCAGTGAAAATTCTTAAACTTGGAGAAAAATAAAATGCTTCCTGACCAGAAAACACACACACACACACACACACACACACACACACACACACACACACGAACATATGACTTCCTTTTTTTTTCTTTTTAAATCTTTATTGCTGAGATGTCCCTCTGTTTCCTCCCATTGGCTGCCTCCACCTGGTTTCTGGCCAATCCCAGGCCTTCATCTTTTTTTTTTTTTTTTCTGAACTTCCTTTCTGACTCTTTCTAATTTCCTTTCACAACAAGAGAAGTACGCATGACTAAGGATCTTAGTCATATGATTACTTTCATTTTGAAAAATATTATTTAAAAGTCTATTTTTCTTTATAAAAGCAATAAGACCATAGCTTGAAACTGTGTTGTAAAAACGACAACATTTTTGCTTTAAAGTGAAAACTTTGAAGAGAAGTTATGGAAGATATGGTGAAAAACATCGCCTCATCTGCCCTTCAGAAAGGGGTGCCAGGAACTGATTCAAAAAAGCAAGGTAAGTCCATTTTCAATTGTGCAGAATCAAGGTGATTTAGTGAAATTATGAAGCCTAATGTTAAAAACTTAGAAAACATGAAATGAGTTTTATAGTTTCTCCCATCACGGAAAAAAAAAAAAATCCTATTGAAAAATAGAACAACAAAATTCAGATTTATAACTATTTTGTTCTTTTAATTCAGATTCACTTTATCTTAATTAACAACGGAAAGGGGTTAACAGTAGCTTAAAATTGTTCAAGACTTAGATTCATTTTAACTTAGTATTTAATAATGCTATTACTGGAGAAGATGCTAAATATATTCTATGTACTAATTCAATGACTAGAATACATAGAAGATATTAAAAATGGCCAATATCTGTGATATTTTAAAGATTGTTTATAGGCTTTGAGGAACTCAAGATAAACCACACTTCAGATTTTTAATAGCAGAAAGATTATCTGCCTATCTTACTCTTATCTAAGTAATTGCTGGTATCCTGATATTTTTGAGGATGTCTCTGGCAACCTTAAGAAGGATGAGGGAAGAAAATGTACTAAAAAAAAAATACCCTTAGAAAACAACTAGGTATTACTTGGATGTATTAAACAACAAACTCAGATCCCAATTCTAAATCTGACAGGAAAATCCAAGTTATTTCAACAGAGCTCTGTATAGTCATACTATGGTGAAGAAGAGAGGGAATGAAACTAAAATGCATGATATATAGCAATCCATGATTTGGGGACTGTTGTGAATTTTAAATACTTCCACTTAATTTTATTTCAACCTACCAGTACATGCAAGTCAAAAGTTATTGTTACAGTTTGTATCAAAACGCATACTAGAATCCTCTCTTTTAAGTTTTTGAAAATTTAATAATTATTTCTAAGGTTAAATCAAAGAGGGTTGGGAAAAAAATGGAATCAAATATTATATGGTAACATGAAAATATCTGAACAAAAAGTTTTAAGAATACTTTCTAGCCATGCATAAAATCAATGTTAAGTTCAACTTTACATATCAATCAACAGTTTGGATTTATATGTTTTATGTATAAGTAAGTTCTATATATCACACAAATATATTCTATAAGTTACTTAATATTGTATTGCTTTGTTTTGGGGGAAGCAGCAAAAGTTATGCTTCAGAAACTGATTTTGTCTTTGTCAGTAATTTACATAATACAGATTCCCTGTGGTAATTATAATAATTTCACAAGCCAATAACATACAGGATAATATCTCTTAATAAGAAAATAAAGAAATAACATACACCAAACCAATTATAGATTATTAATCTATTCCAGGCAAGGGGGATAAAAGAATAAAGTCTAAATTTAATACGAGGTGTAGCTTTTTACACTTAGAGTTACTTAGGAAGGACAGCTATCAAAGGAGAGCTGATTTTCAACTGTCACACAAAAGTTAAAGTACCCTTTGCTAGAAAAAAGAAGCAGGTGTTGGCTGCCTCATTTTTATTTTATTTTTTAATATATTTTTATTGATTTCAGAGAAGAAGGGGGAGGGAGACAAAGAGAGAAACATCAGTGATGAGAGAGAATCATTGATGGGCTGCCTCCCGCACACCCACCACTGAGGATCAAGTTCGCAACCTGGGCATGTGCCCTGACCTGGAATCGAACCATGACCTCCTGCTTCATAGATAGACACTCGACCACTCGACACTCAACCACTGGACACTCGACCACTGAGCCACATGGGTTGGACAGCTGCCTCACTTTTTGTGCTACCAAAGAGATAGTAACCCTTATCAGCAAGAGCTAATGCCCCAACGGTCTTGGGAGAGTTTTGGTGAAAGGGAGTATAGTCAATAATATTGTGATGAATTTGCATGATGACTGATTACTAGTGTTAGAGAGGTGATCACATTGTAATGTGTATAAGTAGTGAGTCACTATATTGCACACCTGAAACTAATAAAATATTGGTTACTAACTATACTTAAATAAAAATAATAAAGATTAAAAATATATAAATTAAAAGTTTAGGAAAGAGTGGGCTCACCCAAACCAAAACTCTCAAACAGTTCTCACAAACTCTCAGTATTTATAGTCTCAGTGACAGCTGAGGTACTTATCATGACAATAGATGAGATGACAACATGCTGAAACAACTTACTTCATTCTCCTATCAACTTTGCTTCTAAAAAGAACTTATTTTTTTGTCTTTGTCATAAACAAATGGATTAAGGCAACTTCACTTAAATCATAAAGTGAATTTGAAATTACATTAAGTCATATATTATGTATAATATTATATATGAAATATATAGATATATCATTTGAAATTATAAACACCCTTGTAAAAGTAATAACTGTGTGATATAACTTATTCATATATTTATTTTGGATTTTATTTTTTAATATTTTCTTACTAGAGGCCCGGTGCACAACATTTGGGCACTGGGGGGGGGGAGGGGGGGAGGGAAGTCCCTCAGCCTGGCCTGCACCCTCTCTCAGTCCAGGACCCCTCAGGAGATGTCTGCCTTCCAGCTTAGGCCCCGCTCATAGCGACCAGTCGTCCTGTCATTTGGTTGATTTGCACATTTGGGTTTTATTATATAGGATACCTCTATCTGTCTATCTACCTATCTATCATCTATCCATCTGTCTCCCTGCCTTCAAAGAACTTGCCTTCAGTTTAATATTTCATTTTTCCTCCCATTAGGAATGACTATTTCTGTGTGAGCTATAATAAAGCTATGCACAGAGCAGATAGAATATCAAAGGCTGTGTCAAATGGGAAGGCTTCACAATGCAGCTGCCAATTCTTTGAAGACTTGAAAGCACAGTAGGATTTGAAAAGGGACAGACATTTTTTGAAAAGCCAAGTGCATGCATTTTTGAAGATAGCCCTCCATTGCTACACAGAGGACCCTGGCACAGTGATTCTCAACTTTGCCCGCCCAACTGAAACCACCAGGGAGCTTTCAAGGCAGACATGCCATGCCCCCGCCCCTGAGATGAGAGTTTGTTTGATCTCAGAGGAGGCCTGGTCAGGGAGACTTTAAGAGCTCTCCGGGTGATCCTCATATAAATTTACTGTCTTATGTAAGATACAAATAAAGTGTCTAATCCAGTGCCTGACATGTAAAAGATGAAGGAAATAAACTAATATTTACTAAATATAAGTCCAGGATTGAGCTAGGTAATGATATATGTAACCTTAATTTATCTTCCATCAACTCATTTATACCCACAAAACAATTTTATGTATGTATGTATGTGTATACATAGACAACAAAGTATAGGATTATTAAATGCACAACTTACATTAATAAACATTATTTTTCTGAAAAAAATATTATGAAAACACTTTCTTTCTAAGTGCATAGTACACTGTTTAGCCCTAGTACATACCTTAGCGAACATCAAGGATCATGTAGATTACTACAACCTATTGTAACTACATTCTTATCACCAATTACAGTGTTCACCTGGGTGGAATGCTGGTTAAACCCATTCACAGACACCGCTTAATCCTGGAGTGATAATGGTTAACATAACTAAACATGACTTAGGGAAAACTCAGGCTGCAAGGTAATTTTTTAAAAATATTTTTTATTGATTTCAGAGAGGAAGGGAGAGGGAGAGAGAGAGCTGGAAACATCAATGATGAGAGAGAATCATTGATCGGCAGCCTCCTGCACATGCCTCCTACCGGGGATCAAGCCCGCAACCCGTGCATGTGCCCTGACAGGGAATTGAACCTCGATCTCCTTGTATATAGGTCCATACTCAATCACTGAGCCATGCAGGCTGAGCATGCCAAGGTAATTATTTTAATATTTATCTGAATAAACCTTGGTGAACATCTGGCCTCTGTTCCCTCTTTCACCCAATTTCCCGCCCATGTCCCACTCCCTGCCTGCTCTCACTCACTGGACTCCTCACACCCTTGGAGGCCACATGCTGCTTCTGACCCCAGCCAGTTTCACACTCTGTTCTATCTCACATGTTACCATCACCATCACCATTACCGAAAAGGTGTACCTGATTACTTTAATCTAAACAGGTCACACCTATTTCTTTTCCATGATCTTTTTTCTTCTGTGAATTAATTCCAAGCCGCCAGCTCTCTCACTCTGCTCTCCTTCTGGTGGCCTCCCACTCTGCAAAGTTCTCCCAGCTGCCCACTCTGCTCTCGCCCTGCAGCAATGGTCCCGGGATCCTGTGGGTGGGGCCTGGTGCTGACTGGCCCACCTTCCTGGGCCATGGATGATCCTGGGACCCTGGGGCCTGGGTCTGGTGCCTGTCTGAGACCCAGGCTGCTTAGCACCGTCCCGCTTCTGGCCACTTGGTGCCTGCATATGCAAATTAACCCACCATCTTTGTTGGGTTAATTTGCATACTCACTCCTGATTGGCTGGTGGGTGTTGCCGAGGTCAATTTGCGTCTTTCTCTTTTATTAGTGTAGATTTCTACTTATTGGTAGTTTATGATTTTTTCCCCTATAGATATGATTTAGAAAGTAGGGTATGTTTTTTTACTTTAAATTCATTGACTTCTTTCAACCCTCTTTGGAGATTAGATTCAGAAATTGAGAAAAATTAGTTAAATCAATGGAGCTTCTCTTTGAGGAAAATAATTGACATCCTTCACAATTTAGATTATCATAGAGGTTAATTAGAACTATTTTAGTTATATTGTGTTAATCAAAGAAGAGGTTCAGGCTGTAATTAACAACAAAAAATATTTATCTGAACAAAAGGAGTTACAAAAAAGGAGTTACTGCCCCCTCTCACAGTTCTGGAGCCCTCAGGGGTGGGAGGCAACCTGGCGATCAGGGAAAGGCGATGCACCATCACACCTCTGCTGCTGCCACTGCTGGCAGCACAAGCCTTGGCCGGCCCTGATTACCTGAGCCTCGGGCGGCCCTGAGCAGCTGGGCAGCACCATCTAAGGCTTGCCTGTGCCTTTGGGTGTCGGCTGAGCAGCTACCATCCAAGGCTTTCCTGCTGGGCAGCTGGGGGGCTGAAGGGACTGGGGGACTCTAGAGGCAGGTGTGCAGCAAGGCCAGGCTGGCGGGGCTGAGGGGACTGGGCACCGCCATCTTGTGGCTGTGGGCACCACCATCTTTGAGGGCAGGGCAGTCCATTAACATATTCCCTCCTTATTGGCTATGGGCACCACCATCTTTGAGGGCAGGGCAGTCAATTAGCATATCCCTCCTTATTGGTCACCTTTGTGATGGTGTGAGGGTCAATTAGCATATCACCTCTTTATTAGATAAGATTATAATTGTTACTTAAATAGGTTTTTTTATTGAGCTGTCCTAGGATGTTATGTTTTTCATATTCCTTTGTTGAACACATAAGGGCTGAGCGACTTTGAAATTCATCTATTTTTAAGTTAAAATTTAGTTGACATATAGTATTGCATTAGTTTCAAGCATACAACATAGTGATTTGACATTTTCATATCTTACCCATGTGCTCATCACACTAAGTCTAATAACCACCTGTTAATATGAAATTTATAGTGGGAGACAAATATTTTCTGTTGTTTTGTTTTTTGGATAAGAATAGAAAGGAGGATCTTGTACAATGAAAGCTATTTATACTGAATGTAGAAAACTAGATTTTAGAGCTCAGAGGGAAAGAATTCCAAAAGAGCCTAACTACCTACTTAAAATAATGAATAGAAAATGTACTTAAAATTTCCACTTAATATGGCAGTAAATAATTATTACCTCCCCCCATACATAATTAAAATATGGAATGATGGGACAGCTAACACAAGAAAAATTGATTGTACTTAATTCCTGTTAAAAAGCAGACCTTCTGAAAACAACATATTTGTATTATTTAATTTTAAAAAAGATAATATTATTTAATGGTTGAAGAGATATATGCTAAAATGGGGTAAGAAAATAAAGTTATGCATTGTAACTATTTGATTAAGATTTTGAACCTGTGATATTGATAATATCCTTTTGTTCACCATACCAGTTCATGGACAGATAAACAGACTGCCATAATAACAAATCGACTTGACTGATGGTATAGAAAAGGGAAAACAAGTATTTGTTTCCAAGATACCTAATATTTGAAGAAAACTAATAAGGAATTAAATAAATTAATGAGGTGATATTTGAAAGGTGATTAAAAGCCTGGACTCAAGTTCTGAACTGAGCCATATACAGTACCAAAAAGGCTGAAAGGACAGATGTATGTTCTGTTTCTCCTTTTTTTGACCTTTGCTACATTGCAGACAAGGTCTTACTAGGAACAATCCCTTCATTTGTACTTAAGACCACAACCCTTCTAGCCTATGCAAGCATTCTTTTTAATTTAATGATTTCATCCCCCTCCTGCAGGCATCTGCAATTTATCCCTTTACACTAAGTCATCACCAAATGCATAGCAATATCATTTGCTATATCTTTTTACAAAATCCTAACAGCCATTCAAGGAATGGTAGACACAGGAGGCACGATTCATTGGGGGCCATTCATTCAGTGCGCCACAGTAGTAAGAACAAATTGTTAACTAAAATATTAAATTACACAACAATGGGTACATGATAATAGTACTCATCTAAGATTATATGTATTTTGGGGAGAGGTTATATGTGTGAAAATAGAATTAGAGAGATACATACATGGAAGGATGTTAACTCAAATGAGAATGCTGATTTTGTCTAAGTAGTGTAAGTTTGGATGCATTTTACTAGTAAATATTATTTTTAATACATATACTATGGGGAAAAAAAGTATTCAACAAAAGAATAGTTCTTTATTAGGTGAAAAAGAGGAATGATAAACACTCTCAATGTTTATAGTCTACCTGAAGGTAACTTTTATAAATTTTTAAAATTTACAATAAGGATAAATAGTTTATAATCATGTAAAATAAAAAAATAAAAATATTTCATTTTTTAAAAGTTATATACCATTTTTCTCCCAAAATGGGCACTAATAAAAGAAAAACAATTTCTGGCCAGATATGAGTTGTGTTCTACTGATTTTGCCAATGAGGAAATATGCAGCCAGAAAAAAATCATGAGTTAACCAAGTTCCCATTGTTTGCTGTGGTAAAAATTATAATCCCAAATCTTTTGATTTATTATTCTATGACCTTTCAAATATGCTATGCAGTCTATAATTTAAAATAAACTTTTCAATAGTTGGAAAGTAGATTTTCTTAGAAACATTAAAAGAATGTTAGGATGTCCTAATATTTTACCATAAAGCAGTGGTTTTCAAATAGTGTGCCATGGCACACTGGTGTGCTACAAGTATCTTTAAAACATGCCATACCTGACTATTTAGCCAGGGTTACTGACCTCTTTTTCCTTACATTGTCAAATAAAAAAAAAAATGACAACAATCAACACAACAATCTCCATCTGCTGTAAATGAATCAAAAGTATACCTATTTTTTTGTCAGATCAGCAAAAAATATATTTTCTAGTGTGCTGCAGAATTTTAGTAGTTAGTTTATATGTGCCATGAGATGAAAAAGGTTGAAATCACTGCCATAGAGGAAGGGTAGTGAAGGTCTGGGAGTGGCTCCAGGCCTGAGGAAACTCTAGCCTAAAGACACATACATCTTTGGTTCCTTGGACTATGACAGTAAAATCCATGGTAACACTTGAATTGGATATAAGGATAGCCTGAGAAATTTCAAGCAAAAAAAATAAAAATCAGAATTTTTTTCTCATATGACAAACAGGAAAAAAATTGTTTTGTGTCATTTCTTTGTGAAGTAGCAGAATAAAATTGCCTAAAGAGGTTTTTAGAAACAGTTATGAAGGCAAACTTTAGTTTTTCTTTTAGCTGTTTCTTAATCTAAACATATTTTTTTTTTTTTTTTTGCTGTTTTTCAGGTGTTAACAAGTATAAGGTGTCAACTATTGGATTACTTGTAATTATTTTCTTAAGTATATGTGGTGAGTAAATGACATACTTTATTTCTTCATCTTTTTTTTTTTTTTTTTCCCTGTTCAGGGCTTTGCACTGAAACAGAAATTTTAGGGGAATGTAGGCAGGCTTCGGGAATTTTTAGAATTGGGGTCCATGGGAAAACACAGGGCTACAGCTTGGGAGAAGGTACACCTCCACAACACAAGGAAGGCCAGGTGCAGTCACATTTCCATAAGACAAGGAAGCAGCAATAGATACATCTCCATAACACCAGGAAGACAGGTGCAGGGAGCATTTACATAAGACAAGGGAGCTGGAAGTAGCCAAAAGGTCTATATTTACAAAATAAAGAGGAAGGAAGAAAGCCCAGAAGAAAAGAACAATGAGGGAGGAGGGCATCACTTGTTCCACAAGAGGTTCCACCTTAGAGCCTAGGAGTTACCATAGTAACCAGTCTAAGGGAATAGTGACCAATTAGAGGGGATATCAAGGCACCAGGATCTGCAGCCTTTATAAGCCAAGGGAAAAAGAGCTCAGTGGGACCCTTTTCACCCTCCCCACGTGGGAGTCCATTCTGTGGGACTCTTTCCCTCTCCCCATGTGGTAGTCTGTACTTGCTCTTCAATAAATTTCCACCTTTGCAATACCATCTTCTGTCCGTGGATTCATTCTTTGATTCCGGCCAACAAAAAATCCGGGTTCCAGTCCAAAAATTCCGTTTCACTATTAAATGATTCTTTTTGTTTGTTTGTTTGTTTCATCATGATCTTTTCTTATTATTCTCACTCTCTTCCCATTAGTCACGATATATTTAATGGGTATCAGTGAATGAGTTATTATGAAATACGTGACCTAGGTAAGGCATTGGGAGATGCAAACATTAAGACAAATTGTTCACCCTGTTAATGATAATCACTATTTTGATTTCTGTTGCATAGGTTAGTGTTGCCCATTTAAAACATTTCTACATAAATAAAAACATGCAATTTGCATGTATCCTTTGCATCTCATTTCTTTTGTTCCACATTATGCTATGTTATTCTGCCATGTCATAACATGAAGCAAAATTTCATTGACTCATTGTGGAAATGAGTGCAGATAACAATTCAATCAATTGTTTTCTCTCTGTACACCCTTAATCACCAGCATCCCATTTACAACTGGTGATTAGATTAATGCCTTTAAAGCAAATGACATTGAAAAACCAATATGATGATATTTCATCCTTAAGGTTCTGTTTCTTTAGAACTATTTTGGAACCAAAAACTGACTCAAGTCTCCCTGTGTTCAGAAAAACAGACACTACAAATATTTCAAGACTAGGACTTTAAAGGAGCTGTGGAGTTATGGTCGGGAAAGCTGCATCGCTGGAGGAGAAATAGTCACTAATAACTTTGGCTTAAACCACTAATAATGTTTTAGAAGAATCCAGAGATTAGAAGAAAGTCTAAGAAGCTAACACATCTAGGTGCCAAAGCTACTCATGAAGAGACTTACGAACTGTCAATGTCCAAGTCTTTAAGAATAATGACTTCTCCTTCACTCCCCCCTTCTAAATCTCGTGTGGGTTCTTTTCATTGGTTAACCCAGAACTATACAGTGATGGTGGTACCTTCTTGACAATAGGCAATCTAACACATGCCTTGTTAGCTACATATTCTGTTTTATTCTTTCCATTAATTCCTTAGCATTTAACATGCTTCCTGCATTTTTACAGTCTAGTATAGTTAGTATTTTTATTACTTGCAGATAATCCTAGGATTTTATTATATTTCATTTACCCATAAATGGCAAAGGTGATTTAACACAAGTGAAATTGACACAAATAACAATGGTTACTCTGAAATGCCTATGTATCATTGAGGTTAGAGTTAAAAGTGTTGTATTGGAAACCAGCGAACTAGATAAGACTCCTTAATGAGCCAATTAGTTAGGAGCCATCTTTATTGTGCACAAGTTCAGAGCAGAATACCTCTGTCAAATTCTGAACAAACGCAGGAAGGAGTATTCCCTTTTTATATCCTTCTAAGTCTTTGTGTAAGTTATTTTTGCAGACAGCTTGTAACCTTGAGTATATATCATATCTAGCAAACACCTGTCATATCTATACAGACAACTTGTAACCCTGAGTACATATCTATCTATACAGACACCTGGCATCAGTATCAGCTTATCAGTCTCTTAATGTTAGATGGCTAGCTTGCAAGGTCAGACAATTAAGTTTATCTTTTCTATTATTCAAGCTAAAAAAACAAAGTTATTTTACAGTCTAAAAAATAACAGAGGGACTAGAAAAAAAAAAATCAGAGAATTTCAAAACAACAGAGAATTCTAAAACAGCAGTTTCAAACAGCAGTTTTTCCAAAGGAGGGATTACTATTATGCTTCAAAAGGAATATGAGTGTCCTGTCAAATCCTGAGCTGCTGTCACTTAATGTAACAGGAATTTTTAAAAAACATATTATGTGGTAGATATGCAATTCTAATCATGATCATAATCTTTTACATCATGATCCTGTCTTTCCCCAATAATCTCAAATACAGAGGTATATTGTTTCATCTGGTTCTTAAACTATGTATTTGTCTCATTTCTAGTTATAGCAAGCCAATGGCCTAGATCTACTCAGTATTGTTGCCCAGATGGTTGGATTGGTTTTCAAAAGAATTGCTATTATTTCTCTGAACAAGAAATGGATTGGAATTCAAGTAGAAAGCAGTGTTTTACTCAACATGCTGACCTAACTGTGATTGACACTAGAGAAGAAATGGTAAGTAATCAAATACATATTCCTTATGAATTTTTTTTGTGTATGTAAGGGCATTGGAAACATTCAAATTCCATTATGATTTTTAAAACTTTTTACACAGGCCTATCTTTGTATACGGAATATTAAAAATGTTCATAGCAGGGCATGGAAGATACCTGATGACATTTTGTTTGGATAGTGTAACACATCAAGTTAGTAGACTTGATAGTTAACTTTATATTTTAAGGAGTATAACTAGAAGAGCTTGATAATATTTGGAAACCTTTTAAAAGCGAATAGTCCATAAACAGAGAACTGCTTCAGGGTGGATGGAATTCTTCATTTCACCTTCCTCTAACTACTCACTATTGCTTTGCTGTCTGCTTCTGAGGTCGCATGGCAGCCTCCATCAGAGCACTCCCTACTGGTAATGCAATAGGTGTGACATTGAAAGTTTCCCCCTAGGCCAGAGTATGAGCATCCGGTAAATAAATATTATGCTTTATTTGAAATTGTATCTTTTGCTGTAGCATAAAGACAGCTACAAATAAAAGTTTAATGAGTATTTGTTGAATAAATATTATTTTCCATGACAAACTTTTAAAAAATTTATCTTTATTGTTGAAAGTATTACAAATATCCTCTTTGTTTGTGTTTCCCCGCCCCATTGACTCCCTCCACCATGAAGTTGCCCCTCCCAGGTCTTCACCACTCTATTGTCTGCACTCTATTATCTGTGTCCATGGGTTATGCATTTATGCATATAAATTCCCCAGTTAACCACTCCCCTCCCATCCCCACCCTGCCTTCCCTCTGACAAATTTTTCTTTTTAGTAAAGAGAATGTCCAAGAATAAGAAATTGTGAAACTCTGTAACTCTGCACTTGTGAAATCTGTTATTTCCCTAAATCACTTTTACAGTAGACATATGGTTTTGCTTTTGTTTAATCTCTTTAAAAGGGTCAATATAAGAGATAATGTAATTTGATTTAAATATCTTTGTGAATAATGTACAATTAAGAAGCATTTAAAATGTAAAGAATATAGCACAGCAGTGAACATTTTTAGAATTATATCTTATTTCTGTGGTGAACAGTCTATTTATATAATCTGCCTGATAATTGGTATAAATTTAAATGAATGTAAACCAGACTGGAACAATTTACAGATCAGTGCAAAGAAAGTAAACTATTTTGGAAGCAAGAAAAGGTATGGAAATCTGAATGAGAAATTAAATATGTTAAGAGCAGACACAGAAAATAAAGTATGCTTAAATGGAAGAGTTTCTATAAATAATCTCACTCATGAATTTTGCAAGACTTTTATAGTGAACATTCTGAGAAATATTTGTACTGCCTTTGACAGTTACTCTTAAGGAAAAAGAGGCTAAATTACTGGCAAAATGGAAAAATAATGAATGTTAATAAAATTCTTGAGGGATAAAGAAAGAACAAGGCATACTGCTTAAACTCTTCACTTACAGGAATCATGTTGGCAAAGACTGAAAAATAGTGAATATTATGGAACACCAAGAACAGAAGTACACAAAAATAGGTTTAAGCTTAAGGGAAATCATTAAACAACAAATAAGAATGATTGTACTATTTGGATTAAAAAAAACCTGATCATAAAATATCTTGATGTATTTTGAAGATTGGTAATCCCTGTTATGTATTATATAATCTGGGCAAAATATAAATGACCAACAGAATGAGGTAAACCTGATGTAAAGGAGTGATAAAAGTAATATGTACAATAATTTTAATATTTTTTATTAATTTTAGAGAGGAAGGAAGAGGGAGAGAAACATTGTTAAATGTTGCAGTCTTCTCACAGCAAGGGTTCAGGAATCAGGAGAAGGGGCTGCATATACATGGATAAACTAGACAAGAAATATAAATTTGGAAGGCATTTTGGGAGAGCCAGGGGAGTCTTAGCTCTAGTGACTAAGTTCTCTGAATCTCTGGATCCATGGCTTTTTATTAACATACTAGTGGCCCAGTGCACGAAATTTGTGCACAGGGTGGGGGGTGTCCCTCAGCCTGGCCTGCACCCTCTCCAATCTGGGACTCCTTGGGGGATGTCTGACTGCTGGCACTGCTGGCTCCTAAACTGCTCACCTGCCTGCCTCCCTGATCGCCCCTAACCACTCTGCCTGCTGGCCTGCTCACCCTCACCTGCCTCCCTGCTGGCCTGCTTTCCCCAACTGCCCCCCCACTGCCAGCCTGCACCCCCAACTTTCCCCCCTGCTGGCCTGCTTTCCCCAACTGCCCCCCACTGCCAGCCTGCACCCCCAACTTTCCCCCCTGCTGGCCTGCTTTCCCCCAATTGCCCCCCGCTAGCCTGCTCACGCCCAACTGTCCCCCCTGCTGGCTTGATCACCCCCAACTGTCCCCCACTGCTGGTCTACTCACCCCCAACTGCCCCCCTGCCGGCCTGCTCACCCCCAAATGCCCCCCTGCTGGCCTGCTTGCCCCAACTGCCCCCCACTGCCAGCCTGCACCCCCCAACTTCCCCCCCTGCTGGCCTGCTTGTCCCCAACTGCCCCCATGCCAGGCTGCTCACCCCCAAATGTCCCCCCTGCTAGCTTGATCACCCCCAACTGTCCCCCACTGCTGGCCTACTCACCCCCAACTGCCCCCCTGCTGGTCTGATCACCCCCAACTACCCTCCCCTCCTGGCCTGATTGCCCCTGACCGCCCCTGCCTTGGCCCCACCACCATGGCTTTGTCTGGAAGGATGTCCAGAAGGTCTCCCAGTCTAATTAGCATATTACCCTTTTATTAGTATAGATCTTTCCTTTTGACAAAGCAGATATACATATCAAAGGTAAGGTATGGTAAGGAACAATGGATTATCAGGTTAGGGGAAATTCCTTCAGCCATTCCTCCAGGAGCAGGTAAACAGGAAAAGATTATCAGTTTAGCGAAAATGCCTACAGCTGTTCAGCAGCAGGTAATAATATATGCAGATCTTCAACCCTGCTGAAGCCCCAAGATCCATAAGCCTTCTGATGAACTTCTTGCATAATTATGACCTGCTAGAATTTGCTTCCAGCAGATAAAACATCACATTGATCAGCTGTCTTCTGCACAGCCCCTTCTGGGGATAGAGCCTGCAACCCCATCATGCACCCTGACTAAAAATCTAGCCTGTGACCTTGGGTGCATGGGATGACCCTCAACCAACTGAGCCACATCAGCCAGGGCAATAATGTATACAAGAATTTTAAGACTTTATTTTAAAAAATTTAAAATATTATATATATATACTAGAGGCCCAGTGCATGATTGAATCATGCACGTGTAGGGTCCCCTACACGCTTTTGCTTTCAATCACGGAGGAGCTGGGTGCCTGTCTGCTAGTGCACCAGGCCTTTCAGAAGCCTCCGGCGCGGTGAAGGCTTCTGAAAGGCCTGGTGCCTGAGCGGACAGGCACCCAGCTCCCCCGCTTTTGATGGTCTGCAGTGGGACGTGAGCTCGCTGCCCCAGAGGCCCCTTCTGTGCCACAGCACAGCCATGGCGCAGACGCTGAGCTCGAGCTGCTGCTGGCGACGCGAGCTCAGCATCCCGCTGGCCCAATCGGCCACCCCGGCCACCCCGAGTCCCACCCCCCGCGCCTCCTGGCCAATCGGGGGCATAGCGAAGGTACGGTCAATTTGCATATTTGTCTATTATTAGGTAGAATATATATGTGAATATATATATATCTATATATATCTATCTATATCTATCTATATCTATCTATCTATATCTATCTATCTATCTATCTATCTATATATATATATATATAGAGAGAGAGAGAGAGAGAGAGAGAGAGAGATTTACATTACAAAATATGTCCTAAGTTAAAATTAGATAAACTTGTTTCATGAAATATTTTTTTGTTGTTTATTTCCATCTACTTAAAATTATCTTGCATTTTTAACAATAAGCTATATGGGCACCCCTGTGTTGAACAAATAACAATTAATATATTTTCATTGGACAGGTTCTAGAAAATGCACCTCCCAGTTGCCTGTCACCAAGACCAAAGCTACTGAACATTATCCAATTTTCCCATTATTCAATAATTTATATATACACATATAGGGTGGGCAAAAATAGATTTACAGTTGCAAGTACACAAAACAGTTTATTTTTACATTACTATTCATTAATTGTTGTATTATTTTTCATATGAATATATAGGCATAGGCATAGGCATACATCTCCCCTGCTGGTTTCCAATATGTTTATTCTAATATATTTTTTTCTGCCTTCAGACAAGCTCTTTGCTAAGTCTAGACTATGAATGTCTTTTTCTCCCTCACCCTCTATATGTATCATGAAATCTCTTCCAGATTCACCTCTTAGGGCACATTCTATGTGAAAGTCTCCCATAAAAACCAGATACTTCTTTTGTGTAAACTCAAATGTAATTTGTGTTTATTATACTCATTATCTTCCCCTTAACAAGAAGGATATTTTCTAACTCTATATTTACATAATTTTTCTCACTAAATTAAACCCTTTCAATCCAAGGAGAATATTTTATTAATCTTTTTATTTGTAATCCCAAAGTTTAGCTCAATGAAATGAACTTTTTAAAAATCCTACCTAATAAAATAGTAATATGCAAATTGACCACACCTTCGCTATGTCCAAGCCACGCCCACCATCCAAAGCCACGCCCACCAGCCAATCAGGGCAAGTATGCAAATTACCCAACAAAGATGACAGTTAATTTGCATACGCTGAGGGAGGGAGGAGTGAAGACTGAAGACAACTTAGAAGGAAGACGGAGGAAAAGTGGAAAGCAAGATGGCTGCCAGAGGGAAAGCCCGGGCGGGGCGGGGCGGGCCGGGATGGGGCGGGGCGGGGCGGGTGGCAGTGGCACGGGTGCAGGTGCAGCAGCCGCAACAGCAGCGGCAGCGGCAGCACATGCGACCACAGTGGCCGCTTGCAGGATTTTTCCTGCAAATGGGCTACTAGTAAATTTATAAAATGCTGCAGAGGATGGCATATTAAAATGACAAAGGCTACTTTGTCACTGTTACTAGATTTAAATAGAAATGGACCATGAGTATTGTGATTTGTCATGATTCCTATATATTTATCATTAACTTGAAACATGGAGTTATATAATGTAAAGCTGAAGGTTTCCCAGGTATGTACTCAGTAGCAGAGAAGACTCCATGACTTGAAACTGAACTCAATTATAACATTGAATGAATAAGAAGGAGAAAAGAAGAAATATCAGGAAAAATTATAATTTCCCTGAATGATACATTTAAAAATTAAAATATCTGCAAAATATATACAATCTGATAACTAGATTATAAAAGAACTACCGTAGTTATCTGAGGGACATGTGTGTGTGTATGTGTGTGTGTATGTGAGAGAGAGAGAGAGTTAATAATTTTGGGAGAGAAGTTGAAGTAAAATACAACGTGGAACTCAATATACTAGCAATTGCTAGGAACAGAAAAACCATTATAGTATATATGTGATGATTAAAATGAGCTTCATAACAAACTGGATTTCCATATATTTTTTGTTTGAAAATACTGGAAGAATAGATTTTCATATTGAAAAATTATTAATTTGGAATCAGAAAGTATCTGAAAGAAAATGTATCTCACATCTTTGTTTCATAAATAAGAAAACTGAGGGTCAGAGAGTAAAATATTTTTTATTTTCTGGTATAGCTTGGAGTTGAACATTTGTCACCTTGCTCCTCACAATATGCTGTAGTAAAAACTGAGAAGTAAAATTATGAAATTTATTTTGTCTCTAAAGGATTTTCTAAGACAGCACAAAAGTATTTATGATCTCTGGATTGGGTTGGAGATGACCGAAAATCAAAAAGGAAAATGGATAAATGGAGGAATGTTTAACAAATGGTGAGTTTCTTTCTTTCTGAGATTATTTAAATTCAGATAGTGCAACCAAAAGAAACCATGGGTTAGCTACATTTCTCTAGAGTTCAGGATTTGAGCACATGTTGAAAAGATGAAATGGGAAGATTGTATCATGTATTGAGATTAACTCCAGGAGTCAACCAGAGAGGCTGGGAATCAAGATATAAGGGGAATCCTCATCTATTGCATGGGGAGGACATGGGAGTGGGGATGAGGGGGCAACCAGACGAAAGGGGACATTTATAATACTTTAAACAATAAAGATAAATTTTAAAAAGAGAACCTGGATCATAGCAATTAATAAATATTAACTGTTGTTAATTTGCTTTAAAATATATATATAGAAGGGGAAGATCTTGTACTTGGTTATTTTGAAAATAAAGACTTAAAAGTCACAAATACAGTCCAAACAAATTTAAACTTTTGCCTGATTCTAAATTATCTTTTCCAATTCTACATCTATTTGTTAAGCTTTGTGCTACCTGTTTGCTGACATATTTTACAATTCATGATCAATTTGTTGTTTATTTTAACCTGATTTTATTTGCATTGATAACATAATTTATCCTGAGCTTTGTATCTTTCATTTTACAATAAGAAAAATTGGATCGAAAGACCTGAACTCACTGCACACATGATCTCAGTGTAACCAACACAAATGATGACTGCCAGCCACTTTAGTTTTTATTCAAGTTTCTCAATAGCAACACAACTGACACATTGGACTGAATAATTCTTTGTTGGGGGGGGGGGGCACTTTCATGTGCATGGTAGGATGTTAGCAGCATCTCTGATTTTTACCCACTCCATTGGTGACAACCAAAAATGTCTCCAATTATTGCCAAGTGTCCCTTGTGGAGGGTGGGGGGAGGGCAAAATTGCCCCATGTTAGAACCATTGATTTATATGAACTGGGAGTTCCACTCATTACATATAACTCACTTAATGTAATTTAATATATATATATAAATGCTTGATAAATATAAATGCTTGGAAGACAGACTCTTAATGGTCCAGTTTGGTGCAGATATCTTAACCCTAGCAAGAGAATACTACTGGTATATCACAGTACACATTTTTACGATTCGGGGAGATATTTTTTAAAGGTGTTATTGGACAAGGGAGAAATTATAGGACTCCCTAGTACATGGTGTTTAATGTACTCTCTCTATTATAGGTTTGATGTGAGAGGAAATGAAAAATGTGCTTACCTCAGTGATGATGGTGTAGCAACAGCTAGATGCTACACAATAAGAAAATGGATTTGCAGGAAAAAAAAAGTACTACAGAAAAACATTTCTGATTATGGCTTATAACCATAGGTAATAAAGTTTTAATATCTGTAACCCTTTTTTCTTTCCTTCTGTATAACTTCACTTTTGTTAAATTTCTTCAACTTACTTTTTTTACTTTTCATATGTCCTGGATCTTTGCTTTTCTATATCAATTTTAGAAGAATCTTATAATTTCACATGATCCATAGGTCAGTGTTGACAGTATTATATCTATAACATTATGTTCTTATTAATTTAGTAGAGGCCCAGTGCATGAATTCTTGCACGAGTGGGGTCCCTCAACCTGGCTGGCGATCAGGGCCGATGGGCGCCATGGGAGGTTATCTGGCTGGGGAGAGGGATCGCAGGAGGTTGACCAGGGGAAGGGGTCGCGGAGGTTGGCTGTGGGAGTGCACTGACCACCAGGGGGCAGCTTCTGCATTGAGCTTCTGCCCCCTGGTGGTCAGTGTGCATCATAGTGACCAGTTGTTAGGTTGCTTAGGCTTTTATATATATAAGTAATATGTATCCTTTTTTTATTAATCCTCACCCAAGGGCATATTTCCATTGATTTTTAGAGAGAGTGGAATGGAGGGAGGAAGGGTATCACAGAGAGAGAGAGACATCGATGTGAGAGAGAGACACCAATTGGTTGCCTCCCACATGTGCCTCTATTGGGGCCAGGGAATGAACCCACAACCCAGATACGAGCTCTCACAATTTCGAATAGTCTGTGGATTATTTTAAATGTTATAAAATATAACATTTAATAATAAGCTTTATTGTTTCCTGTGTTATAACTATTCTTTCTTGTCTAATGAAAAAGGGTAAGACTGTCAGAAAGTTATTGATGGGGAATAGTGTTGACTTGTTTGACATTTTAAGGGAAATGTTTCAAATATTTCAACATCAGTGGCGTTTTATCTAGTTTTTAACTGGGAATTGAGCACTCGACTCTTTGGTGCATGGGCTAACACTCTAACTACTGAACAACACTGGCCAGGGCTATAATCTATATCTTCTATTGATTTTTGTCTTCTTATATAATTTACAATTTTTCTAAACAGTTACCAAAAATTATTTACTACATGCATCCTTATTTTATATATATATATATATATATATATATATATATATATATATATATATATCATTTTTCTCCTATTGGAGTTATGTAATTTTATTGTCTTTTAAAATAGTTGTTTCTATATAGAAATATAACTGCTTTTGATTATTTTTCTGTTCAACATCCATGCTGAAAGCTCTCACAATTTCGAATAGTCTGTGGATTATTTTAAATGTTATAAAATATAACATTTAATAATAAGCTTTATTGTTTCCTGTGTTATAACTATTCTTTCTTGTCTAATGAAAAAGGGTAAGACTGTCAGAAAGTTATTGATGGGGAATAGTGTTGACTTGTTTGACATTTTAAGGGAAATGTTTCAAATATTTCAACATCAGTGGCGTTTTATCTAGTTTTTAAAAATATAATTTTAAAGTGAGTTTTTTCTTTTTCCTTTTTCTTTCTTTCTATCATTGACGCTATTACTACCATCAATGAATCAACAAACAAGCTGTGGAGGAAAGAGAAGCTTCTAAGGTCTGCATTCCCACCACTTTGGAAAACAATATGGAGTTTCCTTTGACCTAGTGATCCCACTTCTGGGAATATATCTGAAGAAACCAGAGGCAACAGTTTGAAAGAATGCATGCACCCCTGTATTTATTGAAGCGTTATTTTTTATTATGTTTTTACTGATTGCAGAGAGAGGAAGGAAAAGGGAGAGAGAGATAGAAACATCAATGATGAGAGAGAATCACTGATCAACTGCCTCCTGCACGCCCTCTATTAGGGATCGAGCCCACAACCTGGGCATGTGCCCTGACCAAGAATTGAACACTGATCCCCTGGTTCATGGGTCAATGCTCAGCCACAGAGCCACACTGGCTGGGTAAGAACTCCCTTTATTATTATTATTTTAAAATATTTATTGTTTTTCATTTTGGAGGGTGTTTTTTTTTTAAATATATTTTTTTATTGATTTCAGAAAGGAAGGGGCAAGGAGAGATAGAAACATCAATAAAGAGAGAGAATCATTGATTGGCTGCCTCCTGCATGCCCCATACTGAGGATCAAGCCTATGACCTGGGCATGTGCCCTGACTGGGAATCGAACCGTGAGTGACTTTCTGTTCATAGGTCGATGCTCAACCACTGAGCCACACTCATGGGCAAGACTCCTTTATTATTTATTTTTTAAAATATTTATTGTTGAAAGTTTACATATGTCCCCTTTTGCCCCCCATTGACCTCTTCTAGCCCACCCTTGCCCCTCACCCCAAGCCTTCACCATCCTACTGTATCCTACTGAGTTATGCATGTATGCATACATGTTCACTGGTGGATCTCTTCCCATCCACCCACCCTCTCCTGCCTTCCCTCTGAGATTAGCAATCTGTTCCATGCTTCTATGTCTCTGGATCTATTTTTGTTCATCAATTTATTTTGTTCATTAGAGTCCACGTATGAACTCCATTTTATATTGTTAATAATGCAGACCTGTTGGTAATAAATTACCTCAGCTTTTGTTAGTCTGAAAAAGTATTTCCTCCCTTCATTATTGAGAGCTATTTCTGTTGGATACATCAGATACCCTACTTTATATTTTCATAAGTATCGTGCAATTTTTAATTTATAGTACCTATCAAAATTGATTTAATTAATATTTATTAAACATCTATTATGTGTCAAGCATTGCTTTGAAAATAAGGATACAACAGATATCCAAACAGGGCAAAAACCTTGCCCACATGGAACTTAAATTCTAGAGGAGAAAAATAAAATGTAGTATTTTGAAAGATGAAAGCAAATGCAAGTTATTTGAGAAAAGAAAGTTTTATTTTTATATTTGTCTGGTTCATTATTCAATTAATGTTCATGAATCAGGCTAGAACAGCGATTTTCAACATTTTTCATCTCACGGCACACATAAACTAATTACAAAATGTGGGAACCCTAATAAAAGTATGCTGGATGTTCAAGGCCAATTGGAGTGTGAGGGCCCTGTCCAAAGTATGCCAGATGTTCAAGGCCAATCTGAGTAAGGACATAGCAATTGTATTGTATACACTACGCAGGGGTACTTTTCTATAACCCAAATACTGGTGTCACTATAACCCAAATACTGATGTCACTATAACCCAAATACTGATGTCACTATAACCCAAATACTGATGTCACTATAACCCAAATACTGGTGTCACTATAACCCAAATACTGGTGTCACTATAACCCAAATACTGATGTCACTATTTGGCAAGAAGTCTCCTTTGTCCAAGTTGGTATAAAGTGTGTTACTGACCAGGCGGAATGAGGTGCCTTTATGTAAGGCTGGCTACTGGGTCAAGCTGCTTTGTTAGCAATGGCTGCTATGTTTACAAGGGCTCCTATGTTTACTATTGTGTTAGCAAAGGCTGCTTTGTGCAGCTACTTGGTGAGGCTACTTTGAAGAACTGTTTTGTCTTAATGGCTCCTTGTTAGCAATGGCTACCTGGGCTACAATACTCGCCCACTGAGAAAGCTAAAAGGCTAATTCCAATGTAACCTCTAAAATTCGAGGTGCAGGAAATGGTAGTCAGGGACCAAGGCATGTTAAAGAGAAAGTTTATTCCGCACTAACGAGCGAGATAGAAAAACCAGGATTAGAGGAGAAGGAGAAGGAGCTGGGCTGACTCGCTGAGAGAGAGAACAGCAACACGTGCAGCGGTGAACACGCCTTTTGAGGGGAGGAACAGGAAGGGGCGGGGCCCAGGGCACTCAGCTCGCACTGATTGATGGTTGAATGTCTCAGGGATGTCCCCGCGCAGACGCAGGTTACATCATACTTCGCCCACCACTTGGGGGAAGGGAGGATCTATCATAACCCTGATGTTTGGGGGGCTAGGGATCTGAATCTGTGCAGTAACCTAACGTGCATTCTTGATAACCTATAATTAAGTCACTGCCCCTTTCCTCCATAATCTGGTCTCACATTTTACAGAGGCCATAACCAGGGATCCTCAAACTTTTTAAACAGGGGCCAAGTTCACTGTCCCTCAGACTGTTGGAGGGCCAGACTATAGTTTAAAAAAAAACTATGAACAAATTCCTATGCACACTGCACATATCTTATTTTGAAGTGAAAACACAAAACGGCAAAAACACCCGTAAGTGGCCCACAGGCAGTAGTTTGAGGACGCCTGCCATAAACCATGAACAATACATAACCCCCAGAGAGGGTTATCAGCGCTGGCGCCAGGCCAGGCCCTGAGATATGACCCCCCATCCCAACCCATGGGGCTTTTTGCAAAGCCCATGAAAGGTCCGGAAGTCCCCATCCATATTTGGAGGACAAAGAAACCAAAGGGGAATAAAAGAAGGGCTTCCACCATATTGGTTTGCTCAGACTCTGGAGGTAACTCCTCTGAGACCGCCGAGGTAATAAAATTGTGTAACTCCATTTCTCTAAGCTCGCTTGGGTTTCTTTGGTCTTCTACGGTACCATATGCC
The DNA here is from genome assembly GCF_027574615.1 of Eptesicus fuscus. Taxonomy (NCBI): domain Eukaryota; kingdom Metazoa; phylum Chordata; class Mammalia; order Chiroptera; family Vespertilionidae; genus Eptesicus; species Eptesicus fuscus. The sequence goes on from NC_072479.1 coordinate 85,494,196, forward strand.
CACGACTTCCCATATCTTCTCCATCTAATACCCATTGTCTACAGGGGTACAGCATCTGGCAGAAAAGGACCTGGGCTCCCACAGTTGGCCCAGCCAGCAGGCTCAAGGAGTAAGGACTTGGACACTTTGCATCAGGTACAGGATTTGGGGATAAGTGTCCCATCTGCCCCGCTGGAGGTCATGTTTCCTCCAACCAGGCTGTAGTATCTGGCAGCGGTGACACTGGTAGCAGCAGAGAAGACTCCGTGGTCCCTGCCAGACCAGATCCCCAAGGAGTGGCTGGGAGCTGCACAGCTTGAAAGAGACTAAGCCTCTGAGATCCAGGCAAAGATGAAGGCGGAGTCGAGTTCCGCAGAGGCAACAGCAGAGGCCATGGAGAGCACCACCATGGAGCCAGAGCAGGTGAAAGATGGCAGGAGGGTCTGGCGTCCAAGCTGCTGCTGTTCTGCAATGCGCATGAAGATTTGATTCTCTCTGCAGCCCCAGCAGTATGTGGCTCCATGGCCACCTGGAGTTCAAGCAGTGAGAGAGGGGCATGGCAAGGCCTGTGACTCTGAGTAAGACAATGCCTGCTCACAGCAGGGGTTAAAAGGGAGAAAATAGATCCGCCACCCAGTGACTGCTGCTGGCCCTCTGGATGCAGCTGCTGGTGGAGCAGTGATCCCTGAGAGTGCAGAGGGAAGGCACTACCCCTGGACCAGAGCGAGGAGTCTGATCTCCTACACTAAGGGATGGCGGAGGCACCGGTTGAGGGGCCAGGAGGCCGCATGTTGAACTCGCTGTTGTGGACTACAGTTTGCTCTGTGGTGGCCTGGATAGATATGCGGGCCCAGTTGCTCATATAGACGGGTGCCGAGTAGAGCTGTCCCTGTAATGTAGGCAACTCTCTCCAGGACCAGATTGACTCGCCTGCTACACTTCACGGTGCTGGCTTAGAGGATTGCATCGATCTCATCTTGCACTGGCGTTGGATCAATGCCCTATGTGATGGACTTGGCTGCAGAGAGTCAAGGACAGTTTGCTCTTGCGTAGGAGCATTGACAGTGGACTTTGGTCGCCTTCCCTCAGGGATGTTTGCATAGCCCTGCCATTTGTCATAGTTTGATGGCATGAGATTTAGCTACCTGGGGCCAGCCTCCCATAGGGCCAACGTTGCACTGTGTTCATGATGTGTTAACCTCTGAATCTCTTGCAGATTTGAACGCAGCTGCCAGCAGTTGTGACAGATCTATGTTGGTCTTTTGGGGTTATTAGCAAGTGTCCAGTCCCCACCTGGCGCCATTGTTACGGCCATGTGTCCTTTGTCTCAGAAGGGGGAGATGTGGGGTTGAACCCCAGAAAAAAAAGGGCACCTAGCTGCCAAGAGGGCAGTTGCCCAAGTTGGCAGAGAAAGGTGCCCATCAGGTTTTAGTCCCAGTTATGGAAGAAAACTGGGAGCCAATATTCTCTTGTGGAGAGACAGTTGGCAGCCATGTGTGCTGCCTTGCAGGCCTGTGTGACCATGCCCATGTTGGGAGTGGCACAAATCCCAAATCTAGCAAAGAGGGGCCTATTTAGAACAGTAAGAAGCAGTGAGTACCAGCCCTCTGTCACAGGAATTTTAAACCCTGTTGGGTCCTGTGACATGAGACCCTGTCAAGGGATAAAACTTCTATGGATGAGCTACTCCCTAGTCGGTTCCGAGAGGGTATGTCACCCTTCCCGAAGAGCGTGTGATGTAAAGACGGGTCTAGTAGGGAAGAGTCCTATTACACGGACAGCTGTGACTGTCCGTTTGGATACTAATGAACTATGTAGTTTGATTCAGCTGCCGGGCAAAGTAGCCCTTTGGCCATTAGAACAGAAGCTGGGCTGTCTTTACAGGCTTATCTATATACTTGCCACGATGACACAAGCAACAGTGGCTAGTAGGCCATCACCCCATGTAGGGACAGGAAATGTGAGCTCCACCTAGGGGTGGACCCACCTCGCCTAAAAGATTAGGCTGGACGAATACATACGGAGGTATCCTCAGACACTGCATGTGCAGGTGAAAGCAACAGATGAACTGTTGTGACCCCAGGCCTTCCCCCTTGGCAGAGGGGGCACAGGGAGGGTGGACCTGGCCATGGTCTGTTACTAGGGAAAGGCCACGGGTGGCCCGCCTCTCCCTTTGGGAAGCAGGTACAACTATAAGGTACAGTCTCACCCCTTGGTCCAGTCCTGGCAATGTAACCAGTACCCTGCAAGAGATAGCAAAGTACAGGCCATACAAGCCCTCTCCCAAGACCCGCCTCTCCACCCCCCGCAAGACAGGTGGGATAGACCGTCAGGGACATGAAGTTAGGCATTTGTAAGTTTACTATTGGGGCCGGAGTACTGGTCATAACATACTACAGTTTGTATTGTTGTTATAGGCTCCATGTTCAAGGAGCTGGCAAATGGGCCAGGGCACCCCTAGAAGACCATCTGGTGTAAGGGGTGGAGTGTGGGAAGCCTAATCAAAGTATGCCAAATGTTCAAGGCCCATTGGGGTGTGGGGGTCCTGCCCAGAGTACGCCAGATGTTCGAGGCCAATCTGAGCAAGGGCACAGCGATTGAATTGTATACCCTACACAGGTGTGCTTTTCTATAAACCAGATACTGATGTCACTATAACCCAAATACTGATGTCACAATTGGGCAAGAAGTCTCTTTTGTCTAAATTGGTATAAAGTGTGCTACTGACCAGCCAGTCCACGGTAGCTGCTTTTTGATAGGGCTGGCTACCGGTCAAGCTGCTTTATTAGCAATGGCTACCGTGTTTACAAGGGCTCCTGTGTTTACTATTGTGTTAGCAAAGGCTGCTTTGTGCAGCTACTTGGTGAGGCTACTTTGAAGAACTGTTTTGTCTTAATGGCTCCTTGTTAGCAATGGCTACTTGGACTACAATAAAGACTCTCCTATATGCCCACGACTTCTCATATCTTCTCCATCTAATATCCGGCGTCCACAGGGGTTTAGCCTCTGGCAGAGAAGGACCTGTGCTCCCACAGTTGGCACGGTGAGCAGGGTCAAGGAGTAAGGACTCCAACATTAAAATTCTGTGGCTCACCAAAAATATGTATTCTGCCAATCTGACAAAAAAAAAAGGGTATAATTTTGATTCATTCACACAGGAAATCTATTGTTGTGTTGGCTGTTGTCATTTTATTATTTGACACGCTGGGGGGGAAGAGGTCAGTGCCCCTGACCCTGGAGGCGTGGGGAGGGCACCTTCAGAGAGGAGAAGAAAGTCGCAAGGGAGAAAAGAGAACCCGGCTGCCTCTTTAAAGGGTGTTGCAACACAGGAGAAAAGCTGTGGATTTCTACCACCCTGGAGGTGTTAGGCATAAACTCAAAGTTTATTATGGGCATTTCAGTCTGAGATGGTAGGAACAGCTGACAACATGCAAAGCAATTGAAGAAAAAAAAAAAAAAGAAAGAGGTCAGTGCTGTTGACTAAATAGTCAGGTATTGCATGTTTTAAATTTTCTGTAACGCACCAATTGTAAACCTCTGGGCTAGAACATAAAGGCCAGTTCAAATATTGGCAAAAATGATTATTAGTATTCTACTGAGACTATTACCATTAAAAAACAAAAACAAAAAAACTACAAACAAGCAAAGGATGGTGGAGATCAGGGACAGATGTCACCTTGAAGGGCAACTCTTGTGATTCAGTTTGTAACAATTCGATCATCAAAATAGGAAATTATGAGCCATTGAGAAGAAGGCAATTTCACTACATCACTTCTCTGCTATTCCTGCTAAAGAGGCATAACTTGAATATAAGCATGAGAAATAATCAGACAGATTCCAATTGAAGAACATTTTACAGAATTACCAGCTTGTAGTATTCAAACGATCAAGGTCATGAATGTCAAAGAAGGCTAAGGAACTCTTTTAGATGGGAGGAGATTAAATAAACATCTGAACTGGCTGTTTTACTCTAAAGAACATTATTTTGGTAACTGGCAAACGCTGAAGGTAGGCCGAGAATTAGTTGGTAGCACTGTGGCAATGTTAATGTGGATTTGGGTCATTGTATTGTGATTAGGTAGAATATTTTTGTAGGAAATATACACAGCATTATTCAATGATACCTGAAATTTCATAATTAAATACATCAGTTTGACAACTAATTCACAAGAGGTTCAAGGAAAATATTTAAATCTTTATTCTGTACTCACAATCTTCTTGAAAGTTTATAATAGTTTCCAAGTTTAGATAAAACTTTTATAAAATATAAAGTAAACAAACATGTTTAACACTTTTACCCAGAATTTCCAATTTTAAGGTTTATATCATCAAAAAAAAGTACTATTATTTAAGAAAATATTTAGAATATTTATTGAAACAGTTTATAGTAGCAAAATCCTAGAAACAAAGTTAATGTTCATCAATAAAGGAGTAGAGAATTATAAATCCACACCATAATGCAACTCAGGACTGCATGAAATTTGTATAGAATATTGTTAATAATAAAAAGGCAAAATACAGAAAAGCAGACATAATAAATGAAAAATGAAATGAAAAAAATGAATAAAATGAAAAAATGAATAAATGAAAAAAAATGAATAAAAATCATGAATATAAATGCATGGGTTTACACTAGATTATAGTATCACATTAAAAACTATAAAAGGTATATTGCAGCTTATAAGCAGGAGTTATTTTGAAGCTAGGATCAATATGGGTGATGAAGGGAAAATGGAGAAAAGATTTTGGTGTTTAATTCCAGTTTTAAATTCTTACTCTTGAAGATTACTATTAGAACCTAATAGGCAAAAAACTTTGATAACTGATTATTTCACTACAATTTATTTTTTAGAATATTAACATTGACAAATCCATTTGAAAACACTGCTGCAGGCTTCAGAGTAAATTTTGTTTCCCTTGATGGCAGCACAGCTGTTTTCGGTAGCTAGTCCTTTTATGAAGAATCTGTAGAAGAGAGGATAAATATATTGTTAATCATTGCTGCTGAAGAGATCCATTTGCATTTACAGCTAATGTCCTCCCTTATTTAAAGGGTAATTCAAAATTTCAAGGCATTTGCAAATACTTTGACTCACTAAACATTAACATATCTCTGTAACTTAGTATTACTATGTGATTGGCAGAAAGTTCTGATAGAGTTAGTTTGCAAATGATAGAGCTAAGAATAAATGTGTGCCCACATTCCCATTTTAGTATTTTTGGCATTGTTTCATGTGGTCCTTAGGTTAAAAAAAAAAAAAGGTTAAGTCACATGAACAACTCACTTAACTTTTGTGGCTGGCTTCTCATATCAAATTGTACAATGGTATTAATAATATTTGCCTCATGATACTATTATGAGATTAAATGAACTAATGTTTTCATAGAACTTTGTACACAAACTGACCTATATAAGCTCTAACTAAATTGTACATTTATTGTATTATCTATGATGGGTACTGACCACCAGGGTCAGAAGCTCAACGCAGGAGCAGAAACCAGAGGCATGGAAACATGGAACAGACTGATGAATCTCAGAGGGAAGCGGGGAGGGGGAAGGACGGGAAGAGATTAACCAAAGATCTTATATGCATACTAGAGGCCCGGTGCATGGATTCATGCACCAGTAGGGTCCGTTGGCCTGGCCTCTGCCCTCTTGCAATCCAGGACCCCTTGAGGGATGTTGGACTGCTGATTTCAGCCCAATCCCTGTAGGTCAGGCCAAGGGAATCTACCAGTGCATGAATCTGTGTACCGGGCCTCTAGATTATCCATAAAGAAGTATGATAAATACAATTATAAAGTTATCTATAAAATACTATAACGTTAGTGATTTTATTCTGTTAGGAATTTATTTAAAATTAGGAAAAAGTTTAAGAAACAATCATGAACAAGATGTACAGGGTCAAGAAAACTTCCAAATTAATAAGGAGCAAATAAGTGCTGGATTTTCATATTGGAAAATACACTGTTTCCAAGTTTATGTTTGAATTTTACATTGAACAAATTTTGAACAAAAATCCCCAGGCATGGTCTAAAGTTAAAACTAAATCTTATAGGTAGTGTTGAGTGGATTTGGCAAGGAAAACTAAGCACCTTCCTTGGTGATCAATCAGAGAATGTTCAGTGGTACAACCCTACCCTCAGATGATACCATCTCATAATTTTATTCTCCATTCCAATAATGTCTTTGATTGACTTGCTTAGATTGATTCATTTAGTGCTGTGAGGGCACAGGCCAGGCCGAGGGAACCCACCAGTGCACGAATCCATGCACCAGGCCTCTAGTCCTATTTAATAAAGAGGGAATATGCTAATTGTCATCACACCCTCACAAAGATGGCAGCGCCCACAACCAATAAGGAGGGAATCTGCTAATTGAGTGCCACATCCTCAAAGATGGCAGTGCCCACAGCCACAAGATGGCAGCACTCACCCAGTCCCCTCAGCCCTGCTGGGGCGGCAGGTGCACGACACGGCCAGGCCCGCCCCCAGGCATATCTGCCACTCTGTGTGCCTTCCTTCAGTGTCCACCAGTCCTCTCAGCCCTCCAGCTGCCCAGGACACCCAGAGCTGGCCCGAAGGACAACCAAATGACTGAGCAAGCAGGGTAGCAGGCTGTGTGGGGAGACCAGGCAAGCAGGGCGGTTAGTGACGGATGACCAAACGACTGAACAAGCAGGTGTGGGACAACCAGGCTGGCGTAGGGGGTTAGTGAGGGATGACCAAATGGCTGAACAAGCAGGCTGCATGGGGCAACCAGGCTGGCAGGGGGATTGGTGAGGGACAACCAAATGACTGAACAAGCAGGCTATGTGGGGTGACCAGGCTGGCAGGGAGGGCAGTTGGGGGCGACCAGGCAGGTAGGCAGGTGAGCGATTAGGAGCCAGTGGTCCAGGATTGTGAGATGAATGTCCGACTGCCAGTTTAGGCCCGGTCCTTGGCCTAAACCGGCAGTCAGACATCCCTCGAGGGGTCCCGGATTGAAGAGGGTGCAGGCTGGGCTGAGGGGACAACCCCCCCCCCATGCACAAATTTCATGCACCAGGCCTCTAGTATGCATATAAGATCTTTGGTTAATCTCTTCCCATCCTCCTCCCCTCCCCCCTTCCCTCTGAGATTCATCAGTCTATTCCATTTGTCCATGCCTGTGGCTTCTGCTCCTGCATTGAGCATCTGCCCCCTGGTGGAAAATAAGTAATATTTAATGACAAAGTAATGGAATGGAAATAACACAACAGTATCATTAATTGGTTAGTTGGTTACATAGTGTATTATTTTCTTATCACTGCTCTAATGAATTTCCACTAACTTAGTGGCTTAAAACAACACAAATTTGTTACCTTGCAGTTCTAGATGTCAGAATTCTAAAACTAGTTTTACGGGAGTAAATGAAGTGTGTACAGCGCTGCCTTCCACAGGCCCTAGGGGGGAGTTTTGTTCATTGTCCTTTGAAACTTTTAGAGGCTGCATGCACTGCGTGGGCCATGGCTATATCACTTGGACCACATGCTCCTATTTTCTCTCTTGTAAGGACTCGTGTTTACATTGCGACCACCTGGATAATCCAGCATAATGTTCTTATCTCAAGATTATTAATTTAACCACAGCCTTGAAATCTTTTTTGCCAAGAGAGATAATACAGTCTAAGGATTTTGGTATTTGGATATGGACATCTTTGGGACCATTATTTTTTCTACCAACATCAGGATAAAATTTGAATTTACTGGTTTTACTATTTGTGTCTCTAAATATTTTATTATAAAATTAACATAAGCACACAAAAATATTGATGAAAATTTTAAAATCCTCAATAATCTCATGCAATTGCTGAGAACATGTTGTATTCTTTTGTTTGATCTTATAATTTCTCATTTATCTTTTAATGTTATGACAATAAATCATATAATACAAAAATTATACACAAGTTGTTTTTTAGTTACTAAAGATCCTGAAGTAAACATTGAGAATTTGAAAACACAAGAGTACTGCCGAGACCGGTTTGGCTCAGTGGATAGAGCGTCGGCCTTCAGACTCAAGGGTCCCAGGTTCGATTCCGGTCAAGGGCATGTGCTTTGGTTGCGGGCACATCCCCAGTGGGGGGTGTGCAGGAGGCAGCTGATCGATGTTTCTAACTCTCTATCCCTCTCTCTTCCTCTCTGTAAAAAATCAATAAAATATATTTTAAAAAAACAAAACACAAGAGTACATTGACTCAGTCCACCTTTTCATACAAATCATGAGTATTCTTTAAACAATAAATGTGCAACCATTATTGTTTTTGAGGTTTTTTAGTTTGTAAACCAAACCACAATATTTGTTATTACTCCAGTGAACATTAAATTACTTTTCATTCTTTAAAATTCTTTAGTGCCAATAATTACTTCAGAGTTGATTTTGGTGGACATAGAGATGTCTTATAAAGATAAGTCTTACAATAAACAATAAACCAGATTGCCTTTTAGTAAAGACTCACATCTTTGAAGCTAATGGAGAACCATCCACCCAGTTCCATGTTCTCTCCTGGGAGGTAAAGTTAAGTCCAATCCACACATAATTTGATTGTTTTAAGTTTTTCTGTAGAAAAGCCTAAAAAGTGAGTAATGAGTAACTAGATGAACAGAATATTTTAATAATTAAGACATACTAAATACAATTTTAGAATTTAATTGAGCTTCTCGCACTCCACATGAGGATTCTTATACTAATTGATTCATACCTTATTTATACATGTTATTTGATATATTATATGCATACATATAGTCTACTTGCAAATTGAATACAAGTATTCAGATCAGGACTAGCATGAGTGAAAGTGAGGACACAATTTAAAAGGGTCCCCCAAAACTCAGTAATCAAGATAAATGATAATTTAATGAAGGGTCAGAAGAAATTTGAGGAAAGCCATTTTGAACTGTAAAGGGGCTAGTGCCATGATACTAAACCACATACCATTTCAAATTGGTCCTGAATTATTACTAGATGAGCATTTCTTCCCAGACAATACCCATAACTGTCACTCCAACTTTTTAATTCATTAGAGAACCAATAACACTTTTCTTGATATTTGAGCCATTCTGATGGGCACAATCCTATAGAGAAATAGGAAAAACAAAGAAAAATTAAATTATATGTGTATCTCTGAAAATTGACAGTGAGAATACTTGTGTTATATAAATAAGAGTGGAGCTATAATAAAAGCATTCATCACAGGGTGTTCAGACTCACAGTGTCCAAAATACAAATATAATTCTTAGGACTTAAGAAAATTAATTTAGTGAGACAAAGCAAACCCTAGACATAAAGGTTTTTTTTATGCTATGATCCAATATAACTATTAAAAAAACATAAACCAGTTTACATATATATATATATATATATATATATATATATAGATATATATATATAGCATTAATGCTACTTGAGAGAGTAAATAAAAGATTATCTATACCACTTGCTTAGAATTTATCCACATAAAGTTTTAGAATCTCTATCTTTGTTTTATCTGTGTAATCTCTCTTAATGTCTTCCTTTTGATATTAAGTAAGACTGAGATTCATTTTTTCAATCTCTTTGTAATTTCAACTTCATCAAGTCCTTTAATTTTCTTAAATTAAATTGAAGTCTCCAAGTAAAAAGATCTGAGACTTTTGAAATAATAATGAGGGAAAGTGAACTATATATAACAACATAATTGTAGGCCAAAATAACTACCCAAATGTGGCCATTATAATCTCTTTTTTATTTATTTTTATTTTTTGGTTAATCCTCACCAGAGGATATTTTTCCATTGATTTTTAGAGTGGAAGGGAGGGAGAGAGACAGAGAGAGAGAAACATCGATGTGAGAGAGATACAACCTGCACAGGCTCCGACCAGGGATAGGGATCAAGCCTGCAACCCAGATACATGCCCTTGGCTGGAATCGAACCCAGGACCCTTCAGTCCAAGGGCCAACACTCTATACACTGAGCCAAAATGGCTAGGATGACCATAGTATTTTATGTGTGATATGTGATATTATCACAATTCATATATGATAAAGAGGACTACACAAATTAGGGGAATAGAGAAAATACTTAGTTAAGTAGTTATAAAATAAGTTAATCTGCAGCTTCGTCACATATACTATAAAATAAGTGTCCTCCCTAACCAGTTTGGCTCAGTGGATAGAGTGTTGGCCTGTGGACTGAATGGTCCCAGGTTTGATTCCGGTCAAGAGCATGTACCTTGGTTGTGGGCACATCTCCAATCGTGGGTGTGCAGGAAGCAGCTGATCAATGCTTCTCTCTCATCAATGTTTCAAACTCTCTATCCCTCTCCCTTTCCCTCTGTAAAAAATCAATAAAATATATTTAAAATAAATGTCCAAGGTTCAAAGAGTTGTTAAAATGTTTAAAAAATTTGAGAGAACAGTTTTCCAAAATTCTGTGTGATTTCAAGTTCTAAGCTTATTAAAACAATATCAATTTATTTGATATAACTGTTTTTATCTATTTGTATTTCAAAAAAAAGATAAATAAGAAACAAAAACAGTAATTACATATTGCCTTATCATCACAATTAAGTTTTCATAATTATATGTCTCAACTTGATTTTAAATCTTTACGTTCTGTTTTACAGCTCTCCCCCAACTGTAAACATATACTAGTATGTGAATCAAGTTTTGAGTGTCAAGTAGATTTATATCAGATATGTGTTTACTTAATTTGTTACATATATGTTCAATGAGATTTTTCAAACTTAGAAGGTCTAAAGATTAAAACAAAAATAGGCCAAAGCCTTGAAAAATACCTCTATGGTCTGTAGCACTTGAAGCATTGTGGTCTGCGTCTTTAGTACTTATAGTTCCTCTTGTGTCACTCTTCATTCTCAGGTTTCCAATATCATCATGCTGGGTGATATTTGAATTATTTCCTTTCGGACATTTTAGCAACACTCCTTGAGAAACTTGAAAACAGGATTATTGTAAGGTTGGGTAAATATCTTCCCTGCTCAATGTCTCAGAGACAAATTCTTAGCATGATTCTGATGATTGGAACAAGAAATCACTGAAGGGATAACTAAAAAGTTTCTTTTTCATTTTCATGTCTAATGAGAAATTATTTCAAATACCGTACAATTAATTCATTTAAATAACATATATTTGTTGAGGATCTATTCTGTGCCTGGCATTGTCCTGAGAATAGGTGATACAGCAAATAAAACAAAGTTCTTGCTCTAGGAAGTACACACACTCTTTTCATGCTTTCTTAATGTTTTACCAAGGCTTACAATGCTGTGTTTAGCCCATCCCACCATAATTGTTAACTAAAAATCTATTTCTTCCAATAGAATATGAGCTTCCTCCACATGATTATTCCTTTCTTCAGTTTGGGAGTTTTTAGTAATGTTTGTGGTATACTTGTTGTTCAGTAAAATATTTGTTGGAAGAAAGTAAGAGTAAATTAAATATAATCTTACATAAAATGTATTAAAAATTATAGAATTCTATCTATTTACAAGAAGCTGACAAATAAAGAAATATTGTTTTTAAATATTCACCTCAAAAATATGGATACGTGCACACACATACACTTTCCTCCTATCAGACTGTATGCCACTTGAGAACAAATACTCATCTGATTTGACTGCACACTAAATACATTACAATGAAGTATAATGTATTGCTTGATACATAGGAGCTCCTTATTAAATCTTTTTTTTTAATATATTTTATTAATTTTTCACAGAGAGGAAGGGAGAGGGATAGAGAGCTAGAAACATAGATGAGAGAGAGACATCGACCAGCTGCCTCCTGCACACCCCCCACCAGGGGGTCTGCCCGCAACCAATGTACATGCCCTTGACCGGAATCGAACCTGGGACCTTCCAGTCCACAGACCGACGCTCTATCCACTGAGCCAAACCGGTTTCGGCTCCTTATTAAATCTTAATGTAAGGAACTATAAATATGAAATGAGACATAATATGAAAAGAAACATGAAAAGTACACATTTTCATATATTTATTTAATTAAAGACATTTTAACTTACCCAAAAGAATCAGGGAGATAAAAGTCAAAACCAGAATACCATTTACTGTTCCAGATATTCCCAATAAGATTTTGTACCAGTGTAACCTCACAGAAAAATCTGAGAAATTAATCACATAAATTAGCTTAGAAAAGGACATTTCTAAGGAGTGGCAATTATAACAACAGAATTATATGTAATATTGGTTTTGGATTTCAAAGGCTAATAGGCAATTAAAAGCATAAAACTTAAGTAAATAGAAAAATATTTACTTTATTGTATAGTTGTAATACTCAGGGTGGTCAATATACTTTATTGTATAGTTATAATACTCTGGGTGGTAATATTATATTAAGTCTTAAAATATTGCTACTATTCAGCATAATTTACCATTGGAAAAAAGAATTTTAATCTACGTATATAATAATCTCCCCTCCATACACATAAACTCTCACATGTGTGTGCATGGCACTTACAGACACATATATTCACACAAATAAAACCTTTCTAATTAATCATTTGCTTTTGTATAATGTTCACAGCAGTTTTGTTATAATAACCATAAACTGGAAATAACTCAGAAATCCTTCAATGAATAAGAAAACTTTAGACCCATACCATGTAATATAACTCAGCAATATAAAAAAAATAAACTATTGATACATGAAACAATTAGAAATAAAATTAACACACTGAAGTCAATTGCCTTTATATATCCAATATCATTTAAAAATATAAATAAAGAAAAATTATCACTTTAGGTAGCTAACAAAACAGAAAACAAACAAGAAGAAAATTGGAAATAAACTTAAAAATTACCGCAAACAAAGTGCCACAACCAACATAAGGCGAACTAAACAAACACATAAAGAACTGAAAAGCTTAAATCTAGACTTGAACAAATAGAAATTCAACCACTTTTGGTCTGGAGGCTGTGTCAAAGAGATAAACTTTCCCTAAGTTAATTGATAAATTAAGAAGTGAATTAGTATACTGAACTACATCAGTTTGCTATGGTTTGGATTGTTTGTGATGAATTTCTGCAAACTTTATTATAAAATTATTTGGAAGAACAAACAAGTGAGCTAACCAAGCAAACAATTAAAAACACGGAAATGTGAAATGGTACAATGCTATGGAGAGATATTTAAAGAAGTTTACAAACTTCTATAGGCATTTATATCATCGTCAAGCAACCCTTCTAGAAACCTGTCCCAGTTACATATTAGAAAAATATAAAAAGACCTATGTACAAGGCCTTATAATAGTAATATTATTTTTAAAAGAATGCAAATATCATAAATGTCCAACAGTAGGGGAACTAGTTGAATAAACTAGTTGAATCAATTAGTTGAATAGGGTAAAAGGGACAGAAACTGGATTTATGGGAATTGGCAATCTCTGGAATTACCTTGCTATACACTACAGTAAAGTATTAATATTAGAATGTACTATTCAATTAACGTTTAGTAAAAGTTGCAATTTGTAGCGACCTGAGCTCCTTTTCTGTACCAAAACACATTTTGGTTTTCATGCGACATCTACCAAGTGAGAGTGAAAAAAGATTGCACATAGGAACCACCACATTTTGTGATCTTCAGGCTTATATCTCTATTTTCCAAAACAAAAAATTTCACCTCGTGGAAACCATATTTTAAAGTTATTGACAAGCTAAATTAAAACTTGGTATTTAAAATGCCATATTTTATGAATAATGAGATGCATGACTGACAACTCATATGCATTTTTAACTATTAATTTTAATTTAATGTATACATTTGCTGAGAGTATCCTAATAAATTATATGAAACAAAATATTATTTTAAAAGTAAATAACTGTTAGTCGCGCATTGATAAATGAGAGAAACAGGTACAGAGGCAAGATGGAGAGAGAGACGGAAGACAGAAGCACCAAAAAGTGAAATAGTTCAAGAACAGAATATTAGAAATTACTATCTACATTAATATTCATGTTAAATCCATGCCCATATCAATCCACACCACTTGAACAAAAAACAAAAAACCTGAATTCCATACCTTTAAATTTAAGTTGGGATGTTTGGCCAGAACTCCTTTTTTTCAACTGCACATTCAATGTCATGTATCTTTCTTCATCTTGCATCTTTAATGTGAGTAAATGTGTGTGTGTATGTGAGTATGTTTTGTTTTAAGTATGATATGTAAAAAGAAAGTAATAAATCTGATGCTAATCAGGGGTTTGTCCTCCAACTACTAATTTGTTCTTAAGGTGTCCACTCAGGGTACACCCAAGGCTTCACAGTTTCATCGTTGGTGAAAACCTCAGAGGAAATGTTTTGTTTTCTTCTTCTCACGACCTAGATACCATGATTTCTCAACTTTCTACCACATGTTTAATTTAATATCATAACAGTCCTTTAAAAATTTCTTCTCATAACTCCATAAAGTCAGGGAAATAGTGAGAAGGCTAAAAAGGGCTAATTCCAATGTAACCCTGATATTTGGGGCTAGTGATCTGAATCCAAGCCAGCAAGCTCAGTGTACATTCCTGATAACCTATAATTAAGTCCCTATCTCCTTCCCAGATACTGGCCTTGCAGAACCTGTTACTGTGAACAGTGCTCTGCCCTGGAGGGAGGGTTATTAATGCTGGCGCCAGGCCAGACCATCAGATACGGCCTGGAGACCCCCAACACCTGGGGGCCTTCTTGCAAGGCCCGCAAAAAGGACCGGAAGCATAATCCATGTTTGCGGGACAAAGACCACAGGGAGATATAAAGGAAAGCCCTATGCATGTTCCTTCACTCAGATTTGGAAGGCTGTTCCCTGAGTCCGCCAGTGTATTAAACAGTGTCCCTACTTTTTCTAAGAAGCGTCTTCGGTTTTCTTTGGTCTTCTGCAACAATAGAAATTATATCCTTTAAGAGTTGAGTTAAATGATATATATAGCTGCCGTTTTTAGCCTAAATATGTAAATTTTCAGTTAACTCCCTAATACTTAGCTTGCAATTACCTAACAATTAAATTATTTTTGATCATAAAATTTTTCAAATTATACTAATGATATAATTATATAATTTGAAGAAAAAAATACTGACAATTTTCGGCATGCTAAAGATACCCTAAATATAATATTTGAAACATCAGGGTGAATTCGGTAAAGAAACCATATTTTCCAATGATCTTTTCTGATATTTGAATATAATGCCCAATATTCATGATGCAGAGCAGAAATGTGTGCATTTTTTCTCTTAGCTTTAGTTAAGTCTAATTTACAAACCATGTTGTTCACTTATTGCATGTATATGAATGGATGGATTTTTGTAAATATATAGATGTGTGTAATCATCACTAAATCTAGTTTAGAACTTTTTCTCACTATAAAAAGTTCCCTTAGGCCCAAACGAAAAAGAGTAACACAGTTCTAAAAATGATAACTTTGCCCTAGTCAGTTTGGCTCAGTGGGTAGGGCATTGGCCTGAGGACTGAAGGGTCCTGGGTTCGATTCTGGTCAGGGCACATGCCCAGGTTGCGAACTCAGTCCCCAGTGGGGGGGGGGGGGGGGAGGTACCAGAGGCAGCCGATCAATGATTCTCTTTCATCATTGATGTTTCTATCTCTCTGAAATCAATAAAAACATATTTTGAAAAGAGAAATGATAACTTTATTCATTGAGATGAAGTACTTTAAAATTTAGGTATCTAGATCTCAAATCTCTGGCAATTGTAGCAAATCCAGAATGGAAAGCCAAAGACTGTAGCCATGAGACTTCACTAGTGAGTGTTTGGCTAACGATTAAGTAAGAAGGTAGCATCTGGTGAAGGTATTCAGTTGTGAAATGGAGATGCTTGCAGAGAGAGCAGCATGAGAGTCTTTGATTTCATTCTCCACAGAGATTTGTCTATGATAGTAGCTAGTTCTTTTTTTAAGACCTCACACAACCACTAGAGAGTGCCATTTCACAAGAGGAACTGAAGGTTTGCCCATGTGAGTTGCTGGAATACAGAAAAAGAAGGCTGAAAAGCAGCCTTGTGTCAGAAATCAACCAGCCAATTTCATTTACGCTAGGCTGTATTCAGAACACAAAAATCATCAAGTAATGTGCTTTAACTCACTGACTCTTTTGCTTTTATTAAACTAATTATTTTCATGAAGCATGCAAAAGCAATCAATCTAGTTATGTTTTTCAATTTTATTATATGAAACATACATATGACAAAGTGATTTGACAAACTTTACTGCTTTATAAATACACTAGAGGCCTGCTGCACAAAATTCATGCACATGGGGGGGTCCCCTCAGCCCAGCCTGCACCCTCTCCAATCCAGGACCGCTGGCTCCTAATCGCTCACCTGCCTGCCTGCCTAGTCGCCCCTAACTGACCCCTGCCAGCCTCGTCACCCCTAACTGCCCTCTGCTGCCAGCCAGGTTGCACCCAACTGCTCCCCCTCTGCTGGCCTGGTTGCTCCTAACTTCCCTCCTGCTGGCCTGCTCACCACTTACTGCCCCACCTGCCAGCCTGGTTGCCCCCAACTGCAACCCCTGCTGGCCTAGTCACCCCTCACTGCCCCCCCTGCCAGCCTAATCTCCCCCAACTGCCCCCCTTGCTGGTCTGGTTGCCCCCAACTGCACACCCCTGCCAGCCTGGCTGCCCCTAACTTCCCCCTTCTGCCAGCCTGGTCACTTCCAATTGCTCCCCCTGCCAGCCTGGTTGTCCCCACGCAGCCTGCTGTTCAGTCGTTTGGTCCTCCCTCACTAACCCCCTGCCGGCCTGGTAGTAGGCAGCCATCTTGTGAGGTTGTGACAGTCAATTTGCATATTACCTCTTTATTATATAGGATTTCCTCTTAAGAATGCTAAGTAAAAATAACTTACAAAAGTTTAAGTTGAAATACTCTCAGTGCCAATCTGGAAAACCCTATGTCAAATAGCTCTTAATAGGCCTGAAGACTGTAATATTACTGTAAAATTAATTAATTTTTTAAGGAATAAAAAATGGAATTAATGAGTTATGTGTTAGGTATTATGTCAAAGTCACATTAAGATCTATGTAGAGCTTTGTTAACCTTTTGCACTCGGATGTCGAGTGTGACTCGACATGGTTAGCATTAGAATAAAGGAATCGAGAAAAAAGCAAGCGAGTACAAAGGGTTAAAAGTTACATTTCAAAATTGCAAAAAATAAAAACGTGATATTTTCTTTTTTTTTTTTTTTCTAAGAACCGTCCTAAATTATGTTGGCTTCCTATTTCATACTCCACGGAGAAAACAAAGTGTAATGTTAGCCAGCCCAAATAATATCTGAACATTTTATATTGCTGTAAATTAAGATAAAAGAAACAGTGAAAAAATAGAATTTATGTCTAGTTCTAATTTATTCAGTATCCTGGAATTTGACATTTTCATCTTTGTTTAAAAAGGAATAAACAGTTATGACTATCCCAGTGAACAAAGACATAATTCTGGCAACGAACTAAATATATATACTTACTAGAGGCCCAGTGCATGAAATTCATGCACTAGGTGGGGGGATCCCTCAGCCCAGCCTGTACCCTCTCGCAATCCAGGACCCCTAGGGTAGGGTCCGTAGGCTTGGCTGTGATCAGGGCCTATTGGGGCTTTTCTTCCCCCGCTGCAGGCAGCTGGCCCCACCCCAGCCACTGCCACTGCCCCCAAATCCCTGCCACTGGTCGCCTCCCTCTGCAGGAGACACGTGTGGGGTGCAATCGTTTGGCTGACCTAAGCCTCCCTCTGTGGGGCAATCGTGGGATGATGGCGGGGCCCCCGACCAATTGCATCGCACCCGCCTTGGCTGTCCTGGCACCAGTGTGTGTCATAGCGTGGTCGTCCAGATGGTCATTCCGCTGTTCGGCCGTTCGGTCAATTTGCATATAACACTTTTATTATTATAGATGGGAGGAAATTAACAACAGAAATTTCACCAGTGAGCATGAAATTTTAATATGGGCTCATGAAAATAACATTCTACATAAATTATCCATTGTCAAATCAGATCACATAGGAAGCTACATGTTATAGTTACAAATATGGCTAATTTAAAGAAAACACCCAAGAGAGTTAATATGAGACAAAGAACATCTTTGTGAAGATTTCACTGAAGAAGACTGATAGTGGTAGAGTCAATGGAAGTACTAAAGGTAGTGAAGATGGTAATTTCAATATTAATGACTAGAGGCCTGGTGCACAAAATTCGTGCATGCAGGGGGTGGGGGCTGTCCCTCAGCCCAGTCTGTACCCTCTCCAATCTGGGACCCCTTGAGGAATGTCCGACTATCCTGATCGCCTCCAACTGCCCTCCCTTGCAGGCCTGGTCCCTCCCAATTGCCCTCCCCTGCTGGCTCCCAACCACTCACCTGCCTGCCTGCCTGATTGCCCCTAACCGCTTCTGCCTGCCAGCCTGATCACCCCCTAACCACTCCCCTGCCAGCCTGATCGATGCCTAACTGCTCCCCTGCTGGCCCAATTGTCCCTAACTGCCCTCCCCTGCTGGTCTGGTCAACCCTAACTGCCCTCCCTTGCCAGCCTAGTCACCCCTAACTGCCCTTGTCTGCCGACCTGGTCACCCCCAACTGCCCTCCCCTGCAGGCCTGGTCCCCCCGAATTGTCCTCCCCTGCAGGCTTGGTCCCCCCAAATGTCCTCCCCTGCAGGCTTGGTCGCCCCCAACTGCCCTCCTCTGCCAGCCCAGTCACCCCTAACTGCCCTCCTCTGCCAGCCCAGTCACCCCTAACTGCCCTCCTCTGCCAGCCTGGTCACCCCTAACTGCCCTCCCCTGCAGGCCTGATCACCTCCAACTGCCCTCCCTTGCAGATCTGGTCCCTCCTAACTGCCCTCCCCTGCTGACCATCTTGTGGTGGCCATCTTGTGTGTTGGAGTGATGGTCAATTTGCATATTACCTCTTTATTATATAGGATATTACTAATACTATTTCTCTAACAGCCAAAAAAAGAATGTTTATAAAGGAAAGGGAAATATCAATTGTGTCAAATTCTTTTTAAAAGTCCATTAAAAAGAAAATTGAGTACTGAATATAGAATAGAGCAATAGGTCAATAATGACCTTGAGAATATTGGAAAAAATGATTTTAAAATTTATCCAGAAGAATACAGCAGAAAAACCAAGGTTTCTTTCCCTCTTAAAAAAAAAAAATATTGTGGTATCTTCAACCATCAGATATGATATAACAACAATAATAATATTGTCTTCCCAAACTAAAAATCAATCACCATCTAGGTCTCAGCTCAATTACAAATTTTTGAATAGTTCCACTGGGTGTGAAGACTAACATTATGGATCAAGTGGATCTGCCTAAAACCCATGCAAAAGCTGACAAGTTCATCCTCACAGGTGGCAGCAGTCCGCATACCACTGCTCTTTGAGTTCCCATCACTCGCCCATGGCAAAGATAGGAAGAGTCTTGAGAATATAGACTTAAATATTTAGTGGTTAACTGGCCCAAGAAAAGGAATGAATGCAGTACAAATTATATAAATTTTTTTTATTGTTTACACTAGACTCCCTACCACAATACCACCAATATCATCTGCCCAGAAAAACACACACAACATTTTTTCAGCAAAGCCAAGCTGAGTATCTAATGGACCATTGGTAGTAAAGTTTTTTGAGAGCTAGAGTCATAGCACCTTTTAGAGCGGGGGTACGACTAAGAAAGGTATTTGGTATCCTAAAGTAATAAGGCCTCTTGTCTTATTTTTTGGAATTGATACCTGCACATCATTTCTGCAATGCCTGATTCTTTCCTGGGCACTATTGTAGCTACAAATGCAAAGCCTAGGAGAGATCTGAATTATTCAGAAAAGTCCTTTCTGACCACCTTTTCTAATACTTCCACCTGGACCTACTCCCTTTGTCACTCACTGTCATATAAACACATTAATTGATTCATTAATTCAACAAAAAATTACCTGCCTGTCGATGTTCTGGGCACTGGGGATATAGCAGCGAATACAACAAAACTGATACTTTCATGCTGATTACATTGAAATAGAAGAAGATATGCAAAAACAAAGCAAACAAAACTATAGCAATTCATTTGGTAAGGAAGTGGCTTGAAGATAATTCAAGTCAAAGCATAAAAATGGGGGTTGCTTTGCAATTTCTGCAAGGATAGAAGCAGAAAGACCACAAAACCCTGCTACAATGGAAGACGAGAGTTGAGGTTAGGTTGCTTTTGAGCATTTTAAGGTTATGATGCCTATTTGATATTGAAGTAGAGAGTATGGGTACAGAATTGATAGATAGGTATGGAATGTAGGAAAGAGTTCAGAGTCAAAAATATGTTATAAGAATGTGGGTAGCATTTAATGCTATGGGGCTGGAAGGAATCATCTAAGAAGCTGATAGAGTATGATTTAGAAGAAAACAAGAGGAAAGAAGGATTCTGCAGAGGAGATGTCTAATGACTTAGAAGGAGAGACAGTTTCATGCAAACCAAATTGAGAGAGGCAAGTGTGGAGGGATGAGAAGTTTGGAGGGAGGAAATATATATCTAGAGTTGTTTATAGTTTTATGAGACATTTCAACATGGTTCTGTGTTATTCCCCAACTAGATAAATCTATGAAGGTGCAGGTATCATATAGGCAGAAAAGTAGATTTAATTGCAGAGGAATATCCATATTATACTAGTCAAGTCACATAGCTGTGACTAGAGACACTATCACTATAAAGCTAAAGTGATTCTGCTGTTACAAAAAGATTTTTACAATTCCAGCCCACTTGTTGCTTATATAGACACAAATATTTTAAGGAAAATAATTTTTTGGCTTCACTGGATTTTAAGATACATTGGCTTCTACATTTATACTCATAATCATTCTAATTTTATCTTTCTAAAAAGTATTTCTGTTATTTCCCAGTTTAGACTATATTTTGTATTAGGTTTTTTAAAAATAGTAATCAGAGTTACACACTATGACCCAATTAAGTAATTCTTTTTCTTAAAACTTAAATGAAATTGTAAACTTTCAGTAATCCTAAAAATACCCTTGAAATTTGTACCTTCTTGTTTCTAAGTAAAGAGGTTAAATTGACTTCCTATAAATTATGTAGCTTTTGTGGTCAAATTAAGAGAAATGTGAAAAGGAAACAGATGTATAAGAGTTACATGCTTATTCGGTTGCAAATGAATTCTGAAACTTTCATGAAAAATTAAAAGTCAATTTTCCCGAAATCTGGCCACTTGAAAATTGTTTCAGAATAGAAAGCAAGCCCAGCCAGTGTGGCTCAGTGGTTGAGTGTTGACCCATGAACCAAGAGGCTGCTGGTTCAATTCCCGGTCAGGGCATATGCTTGAGTTGTGGGCTCAATTGCCTGTGCAGAAGGCAGCTGATGGATGTTTCTCTTTCATTGATGTTTCTATGTCTCTATCCCTCTCCCTTCCTCTATCTCTAAAAAATCAATAAAAACATATTTTTTTAAAAAGCAAGATTTTGTAGCATATTCTCTTCAACTGGTTTATCATACAGTTAAGGCTTATGATTAAATCTCTCCTTATTACTGTGTGTAATTATGTACTTATGTAATTTTACAGTTATATCTTTGCAGGTAAGATGGTTTATTTATAATTCTTATATATAAACTTAGACTGTAGACTTTCAGAACAGAGGTCATGACATTTATCTTTTCACCTCTCATAGTTCTTACTTTTCTGATATTCATTGAGAAGTATGGGACATTAGTGTTTTGCAAGTTGAAAGTCTGTATAAAGGCATTTTTATTTTATTAATCAATTTAATACTGGATATGCTCTGTTATACTTCTGGATACTAGAGGTTCATTGATTTTTTTTAAAGATATATTTTATTGATTTTTTACAGAGAGGAAGGGAGAGGGACAGAGAGTTAGAAACATCGATGAGAGAGAAACATCGATCAGCTGCCTCCTGCACACCCCCTACTGGGGATGTGCCCGCAACCAAGGTACATGCCCTTGACCAGAATCGAACCTGGGACCTTTCAGTCCGCAGGCCAACACTCTATCCACCGAGCCAAACCAGTTAGGGCTGATTTTTATCTTTTCATCATATTCAATTCAGTACATCTACCATTGAGCCCATTATTTAGTCAATAAAAAAAATTATATATGTGTGTGTGTATACACACACACACACACACACACACACACACACATACATATATATCATCAGCCATGATAATCATAATTACAAATTGTGTCTTCCCAGCATCTGTCTTCCTATTCCTATTTCTTTGGAAAAACCATCTGCTCACTTACTATGGTCTTGGGAGATTGTCAGCCAGACTCTACCATAGCGCTGGTTAAAATGATTACTTTAAATATGGACAGATAAAGCTGCTGATGAAATAAAATATGGATCTATATACTCTTGTACTATAGATAGCTAGATATTAATGAGGAAAAGAGCAGGGGAGTCAGACATTGTTGAGCATATCCAGCTGGGAAACAGAGGCCCGTTTGCTTCACCAGGAAGCTACATTCCAGGGGATCAGAGCATTGCCCTGCCAAGGATTAATACCCTCCGTTCCCCTCCTGGATTGTTGAAGGGGGAGCAGGGGGAGCAGGGGGAAATAAGCACAAGCACAATAAAGTCAAAATGGCTCAGGGGGAGGTGCTTGACCAAAGAGACTAGGCAGTCTAACCTGGAGAAGGGATCATTCGTCAGGGACCCCATTGGAAGCCCATGAAAGTTTAAGAATTGATTGATTCTTTTGAAAAAGTCTCTCTCTCTCTCTCTCTCTCTCTCTCTCTCTCTCTCTCTCTCTCTCTCTGGGACCTGCACTCACTGTTCGATTGCTTTCGCTTTCCCCAGGATCATGTGACCATGCCTGTCTAGTGGCCACCTGGGGCCTATGGAAGACTGCAAAGGGCTAAGTTTTAATATGAAGCAGAAATTCTGGACACTGGCATTTTTTTGACCCTGCTGAAGACACAGTTGGACTTTTTCCATGACGGGACAGAGGGAGATGAGACATTGAAAACCCAGGGGCACAGGCAGACTCCCCAAATAAATCTTTTTTCCCCTTTTATTTCCTTTTTTTATTTAAAAAAAACAAAACCTCTTTATTGTTGAAAGTATTACATAGGACCTCCTTTTCCCCCCACTAACCTCTTCCAGACAGGTCCCGTCCTCCCGCCATAGGCCTTCACCACCCCATTGTCTGTGTCCACAGGTTCTGCATATATGCATACAAGTTCATTGGTTGATCTCATCCCACCCACCCTCCCCTGCCTTCCCTCTGAGGCTCAACAGTCTGTTCATGCTTCTCTGACTCTGGGTCTATTTTTGATCATCAGTTTATTTGGTTCATTAGATTCCACATATAAGTGAGATCACGTGATACTTATCTTTCTCTGACTGGCTCATTTTGCTCAGCAATAATACTCTCCAGGTCCATCCATGCTGTTGCAAATGGTAAGAGTTCTTTCTTTTTTATTGCCACGTAGTATTCCATTGTGTAAATGTACCATGGTTTTTTTATCCACTAATCTGATGGGCTCATAGGCTACTTCCATGTCTTAGTTATTGTAAATTTCACAACTGTGAACATAGGGGTGCCCCAAATAAATCTTGCCATGAGATCACAATCTCCCATGTGTAGGTCCTTGGAATTCATAATCCCATAAAAGAGCCCGTTTCCATAGCACTCTGACTGCTGTAAGTAGAACCATGTTTGCTTTTCTTTTGTATGAGTCATTTGATGTTTTCTACAAATGTGCTATTTCATGCATAATACGAATTTTCATGTCTTTACTGGAGAGTCAAACATTCATTATAATCATCATCCAAAAATTTCAAATGCAAAAAGGAGTTGGAGAAACAGTTAATTGTCAAGATATAGGCTGCAGAGAAATTCTACATTTGTTCATTCCTTTGTAGTATTGCTTCTTGGGAGTAAAGATTACATGTATCACCCAAAACAAATAAATATATCAAGGATGAAAATTCACTTTTTGGCTAAGATATGTCCCCAATATTTCTTTAGACTGTGTTGCAAGTCAGGTTCTACATACAGGATTTTGATAAGGGAGGTATTTTGAAATCAACCTCTGTGGGTGAGAAAGAAACGGAAACTTATGTCTGGGAAAATGAAAACTTTGAACTGTGGTTCAGTCCCAGCAAAAGCTTTAACTTGACACCACAGAGAGCTCTGGAGATAAGTGGTCCTTTAAGTTTCTCCTTATATAAGTCAAGAGGTCTAGATTGTAATTGTTTCACATAAAATAATAATTTGATGCAGTTGGTCCTGAGAGACTGTGACTTTGAGAAGGTGATGCCTTTGGGCTGAAAGCCATCCCATAGATATTCAGCTGTGAACCTTGAGATGCCAATTCCATCAGCTGAGGAAATGGATGCTTCAGTCCAGAATGCTGACACTCTACTGCATTCACTGCAGATAGAAAAATCACTTTCTAAACAAATGATAGAAAAATCAAATATGCACATATGTAAATAATAGCTTAATCAAACTCCTTTGATTAGGACTGGAATCATATATCCAAATGTCTATTAAAATATCTAGTTGAAGCCTCTCACAGGTTCTAGAAACTGACTTAACCTCTTTGATTTTCACCGAAATCCAATCTTTATTCTCTATCTTATTTAAGGAATACTGTCCACAGTTGTCTGAATCAAGACATTAGGGCCATCTCAGACACACTCTCTCTGTATCTCATCTCTTTGAATTTCCTTATCTAATTAATCACATATTATATTTACTAATCATGCATTTAATTCAATACCTTTTCTTTATCTATACTTCCTTCACACCAATCTTGAATACAATCAACTGTTTATGGTAACAGTTCACTGCAGTCAGTCTTATATTAATTTAGTCAGCCTGAGAATATTTCTAAAAATGAATATCCATTTCAAGTTATTCACAATTTGTCATGCTTTAGAGACTTTTCACTGTACTTAGAATAATTTTAAACCATTTAACAACATTTATTTGGTGCTTTGTAATCTGTCTACTGCTTCACTCTCTATTCTCACTTTATTTCGGTTTATTGAATTTCCTTCAGTTGCTCAAATTGACCGTCCCTAGTTTCATCTCTGTGTGGACGGAAAGGGGCCACATGCTAACCTAACTCAGGGAAGGCCTGTGTGACGGCCTTGTAAACTCAAAAGACCTGAAGTAACCATAAAGGAGGGTCTGCTATGAAAACTTTAACTAAAAGCAGTATATGGTGGGTAGTCACATTCTTAGGCAGGTATCTTCCTTCCTTGACAAAGGTCCATCTTTACCTTGACTGAGCCTATTGTCTTTTTGCATCTATGATAACATATTGTTGGAATGTCAAAGTAATATTCCTTTTTTCTGAACCCCTCAAAGCTCAGGCACCACTCTGAGGAGACCACAAAGCCCCTCATGGTTACTGAGTTAATTGTTGACTGTTAACTGTCCTGCACCCACCTAAGTAAAAGAAATATGTGTCCATCATTTTACTTTTTATCCAATCCCAGAGGTTTCCCCCACTTTGCTTTCTCCCACCTCCCTAACTTATCACCAATGAAGTTCATGTAACTCACATCTCTTTTGATTGTAATGTATAAAACAAGGTAAAAAACTGCCATTCTCCAGAGCATTATCCCAATACATGAGATTCTGCTTCCCCCCAATTGTCGACAGTTTGGCTCAAAGAAACTCCCAAAAATTCTTTATAGGTTTGAATGTTTTCTTACATCAACATCTGAGAGGTACTATTTGTCAATATCTAACACCTCTTCTGCCTTACTCATCAGGAAAATTTCTGTTCATCTTTACTTCTCATAGTAAATGTCACTTTATACATAAGGCTATTCTCATACTAAATTCCCCAATATGTTTCTTTAGTTCCCTTTACTTTTCCTACTGAAGTAGTAAACATAAATCATTGTAATAACATGTTTATCTGGCCAGACATCAGTAGGAATGGTGGCATTATGACCTACACATTGCTACTTTTTATAAAATCAATAGGAACATTGACAAGAGGTCAAAACCAACTTTTTTAGGGTGCTGAAACATAACCAAAGACTTGTAAAAACGTGCAAAAGTTTACTCAACAAAACAGCTGAATCTCATTAAGAATAGTAACAGTTGTGAAGTTTTGAATTCCTTTATTCCTATCCCCTTCTTCTCGGTTCACAGTAACCTTGAAAGCCAACAGTCTCACAACTACAGCAGCTGGGGAAAAACAGCAGCATAACAGAAACTGGAGGGGCAGAAAGAATTGGGAGGTCCTCAAAAGATGAATCTTAGAGTAGTCATTATTTGAACTATCTGGCATTTCCCTAGAAATTCCCACCTGTAGGGTATGTCTTTATTTGAACAAAAACAATCCTACAGAGGTTGTTCAGTGCCAACAGCCTTTTCCCCAGGGGCATTTTTCAAAAACAATCAGCATCAATTGCCATACATTTTAGTTGTCTGTAGTGGCAATAAAAGTTGGGGCAAAGAAATGGCTGGTAAAAAAATCTTAAGAGAGAAACTTCTGAGATAAGATGCTCATAGAGGGCATTTAAAGAGATCTAACCTATTGCTAGGAATATAGGAGGTTATGTGCATGTGTGGAGCTGTGCACATGCCCAAGGAAGGGCAAGGCCCTCAATTCTCCCTCTGACTGACCTTAAGACTCTGCATAAGCAGAGAGCAAGGCAAAGATTTTCAATTTGCTATTTTAATATTTTCAAAGGAGTAAAAGCAACCATGTTTAAAGAAATAATGTATGAGAATAATATCTTATCAAGTAGAAAATGTTAACAAAGATATAGAAATCACAAAAAAGAACAGAAATAGAAATTCTGGGGCTGAAAATTGCAAAAAGTGAAATATAAAAATTTACTAGAATAGCTTAATAACAGCTTTGAGTTAGCTGAAGATAGAACCAGTGAACTTGAATGTAAATTAATTGAGATTATCAAGTCTGGGAACAAAACAAAAAGAAAAGAAGAAAAATAAACAAAGCCTCAGAAAACTGTGGAATACTAACAATCTTATCAATCTATGCAAAATAGGAATCCCAGAGGAGAAGAGACAGTGAATAGAGCAGAAAAAATACTTGAAAAAGTAATGGCCAAAAATCCCCAAATTTGATGAAAACATTAATCTATACATCCACAAGGTTAATGAACTCTAAGTAGGATAAATTCAAAGAAATCTGCTGCTAGATACATTATAATCAAACTATAAAAACAACAACAATGACTTAAAGAGAATCTTGGATGTAGTCAGAGAGAAATACTCTTAATATACAACTAATCTCAATGAAATGAACAGCTGATTTCACATTGGAAAGTATAAATAAAAACTAAGACAATTAGTTGCTGGAAGACCTACCCTACAAGAATGCTAAAGAGTGTTCTGCAGGCCAAAATGAAAGGACACTGTACAGTACCTTGAATTCACATTTAAAAAGAAAGTAGAGAGTGAAACCAAGATGGCGGCATAGGTGAAACACCTAACCTGCAGCCGGGCACAACAATTTCAAAGGCACAACTAGAGGTCAGAACGGACATCGTCCAGAACCACAGGAGAGCTGGCGGACTGAAATGCCCACAGCTGGGGGGAAGGAGAGGGCCACGGGGACAATCGGGGGAGCCGTAAAAGCCTGAGGTATGGAGAAACTGGCGGAGACACGAGCGCGCGCGCCTGCGGGGAGGATGGAGCCGGAGAGGAGGGGACGGCTGACGGCCTGGCCGGCGTTCACTGGCAGGAAGGAGATAAAGGCTCCGGAGTGCGCTAAGCGCCGGCTCCCACTGCACTGAGCGCCAGTTCCGGGCGAAACCCTGGGAAGCCAGGCGCAGGCTGGGGGAATGAATCTGGGCTGTGGGGCGCAGGCACAGAGGAGCGGGGGAAGGCAGAGCTCCAGAGGCGCGCACGGGAAGGGGCGCAAAGGACGGACTGTTGCCTGCGCCACTGAACTGCCCTAGCGGGAAGGAGACATAAGCTCAGGACCGTGCTGAACCCCAGTTCCGACTGCACTGAACCCCAGTTCCGGGCGAAACCCTGGGAAGCCAGGCGCACGCTGGGGGAATGAATTTGGGCTGTGGTGGCGGAGGCACAGAGAAGCGGCGGCTCCAGACGCACGCACTGGAAGGTGCGCAGAGAACGGACTTTTGCCTGCGCCACTGGGTGGCCCTGCTGGGAAGGAGACAGGGACGCCAGACTGCGCTGAGACCCAGTTCCAACTGCACTGAAACCCAGTTCCAGGCGAGAATCTGGGAGTCCAGATTCATTAGGGGAGGGACTGGACTGTTTGGCATTGGGCGAAATTCCAGGGCGCGTTTCTCTCAGAGGTGTTTGCAAGGAATACAGAGGGACACAGACACAGGAGCCTCATAGGGCGGGGCTGACAGGAAGCCAAGGTTGTAGGCTCCACCCTGTAGCTCCGCCCCAGCCAAGCTGAGCAGAAGCTTTTTCCTGCCGAGTGCCTCAGGTAGTGGCTGACCCACACTGCATTGGAGACCCAGAAACGAGGGCATCTAGTGGTTGGTGGGAGATGACACCAGATTTCAATCACTTGCATAAGGGAGGCATTCTAGAGGCAGACTCAGTGAGCGCCAAGGCATTGCTGCATCAAGACCCGGCCCACAAACATGTCTCCTGCACAGCAACTCTTCCTATATGGACAAAGAGGGTCCTCACGGCCAATTGGCCTGGAGGACAATTCCTCCCAGTGACACCAACAACAATCAAGACTTAACTGTACAAAGGAGGACCAAGATGGAGACATAGGGCGGCAGCCTGATCGTTGCCTACCACAACAATATTGAGACTACGACGGGAGAGCAGAGCAGACACCAGCCAGAAAGACCGGGGGGCTGGCTGAGCAGATGCTCTACAACTAGAATAAAAGAGAGGGGTACGCAGGATGATGCTGATGCCGGTGACCCAAAGTCCACACTTTAAGAACTATGGCTCAGGCGACACAATGGTGGCCTGGAACGTGCTCGGCGCAGTTCCCCCGGCGGTCTCCGGCTGAGGGGACGGCTCCACTCGCTGCCGAGCACGGACAGACGAGCCCCTGGGAGACATGGGGTGGGAGACTCCGTGCTTGCTGACCTCCGAGTCCTTCAAGAATCTCAATGCCCCGAAGTGGCCAGGTGCGCACGCTCAGCGACTGGCCACCGTTGCAGACCCAAGGGCTGACGCAGCGACACCGGACCAGCCCACCGCCGGGCACCGGGCACACCGGAGCCTTCCCGAGCCCGCCGCCCAACGAGTTCTGCGGCAGCCGCCCTGGAGCTCTGAGAAAATGACCGAAGGAATTGCTGAGAGGGAATTGACCAACAGGAATTGGGATCAAGAAGACGAAACCCCGCTGAGACCCGAGTCCAGGCGAGCCTGCGAGCCTCTGGGCTCAGATGTGGTCACACGCCTCTGGGTCTAGGTGAGGCCTCACGCCCCTGGGTTTGGGTGAGGCCACGCGCCCCTGGGTCCAGGTGAAGCTGGATTCCGGGTTCGGGTGAGGCCATGTGCCCCTGGGTCCGGGCGAATCTGAACCCTGGGTCCGGGTGAGGCCGTGGGCCCCTGGATCCGGGTAAGGCTGGGTCCCGAGTACGGGTGAGGCCGTGAGCCCCTGGATCCGGGTAAGACCACGCGACCAGGGGTCTGAGAGAGATAACGCGCCCCTGGGTCCGGGTGGCTTCGTGCACCTAGGTCCAGGTGAGGCCACGTGCCCCTGGGTCTGAGAGAGGCCACGCACCCCTAGGTCCGGGCGAGACCATGTGTCCCTGGATCCGGGTGGGGCCTCGTGCACCTAGGCCCGGGTGGGGCCGCGTGCCCCTGGGTCTGGGGGAGGCCAGGCGTCCCTGGGTCCGGGTGAGACCGTGTGTCCCTGGATCCGGGTGAGGCCTCGTGCGCCTAGGCCCGGGTGAGGCCACGAGCCCCTGGGTCTGGGGGAGGCCAGGCTTCCCTGGGTCCGGGTGAGACCGTGTGTCCCTGGATCCGGGTGAGACCTCGTGCACCTAGGCATGGGTGAGGTCACGTGCCCCGGGGTCTGAGAGGCAAAGCGTCCCTGGGTCCGGGTGAGACCATGTGTCCCTGGATCCGGGTGAGGCCGCGTGCACCTAGGCCCGGGTGAGCCCAAGTGGCCCTGGGTCTGGGAGAGGCCAAGCGTCCCTGGGTCCGGGTGCGACCATGTGTCCCTGGATCCGGATGAGGCCTCGTGCGCCTAGGCCCGGGTGAGGCCACGTGCCCCTGGGTCTGGGAGAGGCCAAGCATCCCTGGGTCCGGGTGAGACCATGTGTCCCTGGATCCGGGTGAGGCCTCGTGCACCTAGGCCCGGGTGAGCCCAAGTGGCCCTGGGTCTGGAAGAGGCCAAGCGTCCCTGGGTCCGGGTGAGACCATGTGTCCCTGGACCCGGGTGAGGCCTCGTGCACCTAGGCCCGGGTGAGGCCACGTGCCCCTGGGTCTGGGAGAGGCCAAGCGTCCCTGGGTACGGGTGAAGCCAGATCCTGGGTTCGGGTGAGGCCGTGCGCCCCTGTATCCATCCGGGTGAGGCTGGGTCCCAGGCCCGGGTGAGACCATGCACCCCTTGGGTATGGGTGAGGCCACGTGCCCCTTAGTCCGGGTGACGCCGTGCCCCTGGGTTCGGCCGAGACCAAACCAGAGGGAGTCGGACCTCCATTACCACCATTTGTCCACCATCCAGAGCTGAGGGGTCAGTGCTGACATGTACACATAAGGAACTACTGGACATTGAAATTGGGTCTCAAAAGAACTGTTGGTCCAGGGGGAAGCTCGCTACAGATTGATTCATTTGCCTGTCAGCATAACTATTATTGCTCGTCTCACATTCAGTTCTTATTAGTATATATCTAGTGACATATGATCTCGCTCATCTAGGGGAAATTATGAACAACATAGACTGAGGAACAAGAACAGAACCAGAAGCAAGGAGGCATCGATCGGACTATCGGGCCTCAGAGGGAGGATAGGGGAGGGTAGGGGGAGGGTGGGGGGAGGGGGAGAGTTCAACCAAAGGACCTGTATGCATGCATATAAGCCTATCCAACGGTTAAGTTCAACAGGGGATTGGGGCATGCGTGGGGAGAGGGGTGGGATGGGAATGGGGGGATGAGGACACCTTAATCATAAAGAAATTAAAAAAAAAAAAAGAAAGTAGAGAGAATTGGTAAAGTTAACTATATGGGTAAATATGGAAGACAGTATAAATTTATTTTTTGTTTATAATTCTATTTTTCTCCTATCTTATTTAAAACATAATTATGTAAAGCAATACTTACAAATTTGTGTAGATAATTTATAAATTTATGTAGATATTTAATATATACAAATGTAATATGTATGATAACAACAATACAAAAGAGGGGAGAAGGAATAGAACTATATAAGAGCAAAGTCTATGGATACTACCATAAGTAAGTTGCTGTTTTTTTGTTAATCCTCACTGGAGGATATTTTTTCCATTGATTTTTTAGAGAGAGTGGAATGGAGGGAGAGAGAGGGGAAGAGAGAGAGACAGAAACAGAGAGAGAAACATCCATGTGAGAGAGACACTTTGATTGGTTGCCTCCCACATGGGCCCCAACCTGGGAGCTAGGGATTAAACCTACAACCTGGGAATGTGCCCTTAACCAAGAATTGAACCTGCGACCCTTTGATGCACAGGCTGATGCTCTAACCACTGAGCACCCAGGCCAGGGCTGAAAGTAAGTTTATATTAATCTGAAATGGATTGTTATAAATTAGGATGTTAATTATACTACCCAGGGCAACCATTGAGAAAATAACTAAAAATATATTGTAAAGTGAAATAAGATCATTAAATTGTACACTAGAAAGTATCTAACACAAAGGAAGGCAATAATAAAACAATAGGGTAGTGACAAAACATATTGAAAACAAATAACAAAATGAAAGACCTAAACTCTAACACCACTTTATTCCATTAAAAGCAAATGGATTAAGCACTCTAATCAAAAGACAGTGACTGGAATAATGGACAAAAGGTATTCCAACTATGTATATAAAAGATACTTTCAGTTATATGCAAGCAAATCTATATATATAAAAAGCCAGTGACCAGAACGCCATAACAACAGGAATGACCAATCGCTATGACGCCCACTGCGGCCAGCGAACTGGCCTGATCAGGGGGTGGGGCTGGCCAGCCAACCTCCCTCCAGCCAGCCCCGCCCATGATCAGTCTCTCTCACTCTGATCAAGGGCAGGGCAGCCGGCCAACCCCCCCCCCCCCGCCCAGGCCCTTCCCCCTGGCTGGCCCCACCCCAATAGCCCTGTAGCTCCTACACCCAACCAGCCCCATCCCTGACTGCCCCCACCACCCCAAAAGGGGGTGGGGCCAGCCAGCCAACCTCCTGCAGCCCTCCCCCCACCTGGCCCCACCCTAGATCGACCCACCCACCCTGATCAGGGGCAGGGGCAGCCAGCCAACCACCCATGGCCCCTCCCCCAGGCCACTGGTCCCCAATTGGCCCCCTCACCCAATTCAGGGGTGGGGCTGGCCAGCCCACTGCCCACAGCCCCTCCCCAAGACCAGACCCCCCCCCAATCAACCCCCAACATCCTGATCAGCCCATAGCACCTCCCCCCAGCCAGCTCTGTTCCCAATCTGCCCCCCCCCCCCGCAACACCAATTCAAGGTGGGGCTGGTTTGCCAACCTCCCATGGCCCCTCCCCCAGATGCTGAACCCCGATTGGCCCCTTCCCACCCCAATCGGGGGCTGGGCCCACCTAACAATTGCCCTCAGCCCCTTCCCCAGCCAGCCTGGCCCTGATCAGGCCCTGATCAGGGCCAGGCCAGCTGGCCAGTCTCCCGCCATCTCCTCCTCCTTCTCGACAAGCCCTGCCCTGATCCACCTCGATTGGGGCCAGGCCAGCCGGACTCCACCCATGCACAAATTCATGTACTGGGTCACTAGTGTGTATAGTGTGTATATAAGAGACATATTTTAGATTAAAAAATTTAAAAATTGAAAAAGGTATGCAATGCAAATAGTAACCAAAAGAGAGCTGAGATGGTACACTAATATCAGATAAAATAAATTTTTAAAAAATTATTAGAGACATTAAAGGACATTTTACAATGATGTAAGATCAATCCATCAAAAAGACACAGCAATTTTAAACATGAATGCATCTAAAAGTATAGCCCAAAAAGCATGAAGTAAAAACTGACAGAATTGAAGGGAGAAAAATATCATTAAACAATAACAGTTGGAGACTTCAGTACCCTACTTTCAATAAAGAATAAAACTAATCAGAAGTACAACAAGGAAATAGAAGACTTTGAAAACACAATAAACTAAATAGACTTAAAAGACATCTATAGAATACAGAATAACAGAAGAATTTTTTCCAAGTGAACATGGAACATTCTCCATATTGACCATATGTTAGGTCAATACAAGTTAAAACAAGTCTTAATCAATTTAAAAGGACTAGTATTATATAAGGTATGTTCTCTGAACATAATGGGATAAAATTAAAAATATGAACAGGAGAAAATTTGGGAAATTTATAAAGATGAGAAATTAAGCAATATACATCTAAATAGCAATGAGTAAAAAAAGAAATCACATGAGAAGTTAGAAAATACTTTGAGATGAAAATAAACACACAACATACCAAAAAAGTTTATGAGGTGCAGTAAAAGCAGTAGAACTGTATTGTCATAAATACCTATTTTAAAAATGATAGCTATCTAAATCAATGACTCAACCTTCTATTTTAAGAAACTAGAAATAGAAGAGCAAATTAAACCTAAACAAGAAGATGGAAGGAAATGAAATGTGAAAAAAAATAAAAGATAGAAAAACAATATGAAACATCAGTGATAGATTCTGGCCAGGTAGCTCGGTTGGTTAGAGAGTCATTCCCATACTCCAAGGTTTCAGGTTCGTTCTCTGGTCAGGGCACATACAAGGAGCAAACAAAGAAGGCATGAATTAGTGGGACAACAAATCTCTCTCTCTCTCTCTCTCTCTCTCTCTCTCTCTCTCTCTCTCTCTCTCTCCCCCCTCCCAAATAAATCAATAAAAACTTTAAAAAAGAAAGGAAATCAGTGATACCAGAAGAGTTGTTTTTTTAATCAACAAAGTATTAAAATTTTAGCTAGAATGACCATGAGAAAAAGAGAAGAGATTAAATTAGTAGTTGTCTGGCATATTTGTTAGACTGCACACTCTTTAAAAGCACAGACATCATGGTTGTTTTGTCCAGTTTTTTAAAGTGCTCTTGTCCAAACACAGAGATTGTCTATGATAAAGAATTGTCCAGTACCTATTTCACTGTTTAGCACAAAGCATTAAATATAAACGAATGAGTGCAACTTGGTGATATACACCAACTTCTCTAAGTTTATGATTGTAGTCGATCTTTAAACTGCATCCATTTGTGATTTCCAACCTAGTGCTCTACCACTTGTGTTACATGGTATGTTACAGTCATTGCATTTCAAGCTTTTACTACTGATGTGAACTAGCTCTATTTTGTTTTCTTTTTATCTGATCTTGCTACTCCCCACCCACTTCTTTAAATTCTATATCATAGACAATCTCTGTGTTTGGACAAGAGCACTTTAAAAATGTTTTCAAGTTACTCATGTGGGTTTAAAATTTCCTGTTAGGAGACTAAGGGAAGTGTAAGCTGGGGACATAAAGTTCCAGAACTTGAAGTAAAGATCAGTAACAAAGATTTCTTTCTAGCAAATCTTCTTTAATAATGGTTGCAGGTTGTTATGATTTCCTGCCTAGTAGGCAATTGCTGCCTTCATTCTTCCTAATAGAAATTAGAGCATATTCAGGCATTCCATGTGGCCATGGTGTTTCAGGTGCCACCCTTGAACTCAGTTGATAATCCTAATTGATCTTAATAATAATGGTGACTTCAATTTTTGGCCAATAATTGGGTTATGAAACACCAGTCAGGCATGATAGCTAACATTTGTTTATTACCAACTTTTAGCCATGCACCATTTTAAGTGTTTTACATGTATTAACTCATTAAGCTTTTACACCTACCTTATATGACAAGTACACATATTATTTTCGTTTTAAGGTTAATAATATTGAGGAACAATTAAAATATCTTGAACTTAATTATTCTATCCTTGACAGCCCCTTCTAAAGAGGAGTCAGATAGATTATCTGGAATAGACTTTTTCAGAGATATGCTGCATGTAGGCTAAAACATGGAAATTACTAAAAGGTTCTGGCTCATGTGTGAAGAACCTGAGAGGAAATACTCTAATAACTAGACTGTGAATTATCTCCAGGAAAGAAGAGTTAGAAGCAGAAAGACTCGGGGTGGGGCCAGCGGGGTGGGCGGGGGGGGGGGGGGGGCGGGAAAGGTTATTTCAAAGGATAGGGTAATTCCGAGGACTATACCAGGTTAAAATTTCTCTGTGACTCTACAGTACATCCTCTGCAGTGCTTGGAGCCTTGTTCAGTGGGTTGATTTCTTGATTAATTAATGGCATATTAGTGTATAAGACTGTTGTATCGTAAAACAGTGAGTGAGATACAAGATGCCTTAATGAGCCAATTAATTAGGAGTCGTTTATTGCACAAGGCCCAGAGGGAGGTGTTACTTCCAAATCTCTGAGCAACACATACAAGGAAGTGTCCCGTATTTATACTTTTCGAGCTTCTTTGTTTGCACATATTACAAAGAGCTCTGTGTGAGTTATTGAAACAGACAGTTTGTAATCTTGGATACATAAAGAACAAACATTTGGTATAAGAATATGGGAATTATTATCAGTATTAGTCCATTACGTTAGATGGCTAGCTTGCAAGGTCAGACAGTTAAGTTTTTATCTTCTTCTATTATTCAAACTAAAACATTATTCTACAGAATAAGAGACTGTCTGAAAATGACATAGTTTACAGAACAAGGGACTATCTAACAATAGCAGAGAATTCAAACAGCAGTTTTGTACAAGATGGAGGTTACTATGCTTCAAGACAAGCATTGTTCTTTATAGGTAGGGAAAATTTCACTATAGTTCTATTTTCCATAATAAATTTCCTACCACCATGGGTTTATACAGAAGAGAACAATAGCTATAAAGACTAATTTTTTAGATTGGTTTTTGTTGTATTAGTTCTGTTAGCACTGGACAATTATTTTACCTATGAAAGCTAATTGCCTTTCTCTTAAGCTTTCCCAAAGCACCATACATCTTTGTCATAGAGTTTTCATTCCAGAAGAGCTTTAATCTTGAAAAACAGTCCATAATAAAGATATTTCACCAGCACTGAAACCATTTACATTTGCTTTGCCTCTTTTACTTGTCTTTGTTGTATTTGTCTTAATACAATAGCAGAAATTATTAGACGTTTTGAGTTCATGTAATTAAAATCTCTTTGTAAGCAGAGTTCACTTCTATTCTAACTAGTCCATTGTGTTTATAATAAACTAGAGGCCCAGTGCATGAATTCATGCACCAGCGGGATCCCTCAGCCTGGCCTGTGGGATCAGGCCGAAACCAGCTCTCTGGCATCCCCCAAGGGGTCCCGGATTGTGAGGAGGCACAGGCCAGGCTGAGGGACCCCACTGGTGCACGATCAGAGCAGGGGAAGGATGTGGGAGGTTGGACAGCTGAGGAGGGACCACAGGAGGGCTCCAAGGCATATCCGGCCCATCTCGCTCAGTCCTGATCAACCAGACTCCAGCAGCAAGCTAACCTACCAGTCGGAGCATCTGCCTCCTGGTGGTCAGTGCACATCATAGTGACTGGTCGACCGGTTGACTGTCTAACCCCTGGTGGCCAGTGCATGTCATAGTGAGCAGTTGAGCGGCCTTAGCATATCATTAGCATATTACATTTTGATTGGTGGAATGGATGACTGGACAATTGGACACTTAGCATAGTAGGCTTTATTACATAGGATATTTTGGCAATTACTCACAGTTTATAGACTATCAATTTAAAATATTATAGTTTTTAAAATAATTCTTGATCTTAAAAAGAGTTGGTTTCAAAATCTACTATAAAGTTTGTATTTACAACCCTTACCTAATTTGACTTCACTTCTCTTAAAATTTTCAAATCATTTGAGAGTTGCTGTGGTACTAAATATATAAAGGAAATATTTTTTTTAAATATTTAAGGGGAGGACAAAGATATAAAAATAGATAAGGTTTCTTTACTTCTCTCAAACTGGTAAATATTAATTCAGTAGGTAGACTGTGTTGTTATGTGTATATAATGCAATACCTAGAGCAATCCCTACAAAGGCTATAAAAGACATACATTTTAAAAAACACATTATAGATAAGTCAAAAGGCAATTTTAAAGAAAATGTTCAAGTAGTCCACAGGCAAAAGAAAACAAAGAAACATAAAACACAGAATAAATATTTAAAAAATAATGTGGCAAAATTAAGCCTTAACACATATAAACAATTACATTGAATGTAAATGGCCTAAATATGAGATTTAAAAGACAAGATTGATATGATAAAGTAAATAAAATGACCAAAATATTCTATGAAAAATTAATTTTAGTTATAAGGTTATACATAGGTTTAAAATAAAAATGTAGACAGAGATGTATCATGAAAACCTTAATGAAATGAGGACAGCAGTGGCTATATTAATACTAAAATAGACTTATAAGTAAAAAACAAAACAAAGCAAAAATATTTCTAAAGACAGAGGGAAGTTGTATAATGATAAGAATAAGACATAGCCATCTTAAACACAAAAGCAACAAAAACAGAGCTGTAAAATATGTGAAGCAAAACTTATAAAAATGAAGGGAGATGAAAGCATAGCCACAACTACAGTAAAGGATGTTAACATCCCCTCTCAACAAGTGTCAGAATAACTAGACATAAAGTAAACACTAATATAGAAAAACTCAACAACATCAGCAACCAACGAGTTTAAAAGACATTTATATATGAATGGAGAATAAATATTTCATATGGAGAATATGAAAATCTCCAAATACTTGAAACTCCAACAACAGATTTCTAAATCATCCATGGGTCAAATACAGTGTCACAAAAACCTTAAAATGATATTGAACTGAATGAAGATCAGATTAATGGTTGCCAGGGCTTAAGGGCAGGGGCCAGGGCAGACAGGACTGAGGGAGATGCAGGAGGGAAATAGATTTGCCTTTAAGAGGACAACAGATTCATGTGTCAATGGGTTTGTTCTGTACCTTAACAGTATCAGTGTCAATATCCTAGTTGTGGTATTGCACTATAGTTTTGTAAAACATTGCCATTGGAACAAAATGGTTAACATTTAAAGGGATCCTTTATTTTTTGTAATTGAAATGTACAATTACCTCAAAACATTAAAAAACTAAATAAAAAATATGTGACTCTTCTATCCGTATCTGTTTATTTTTTATATTTACTGTATTTATTTTTTACCCTTATTGCCTTATTACACTACATCTCATTTCAGATTTCACAGAAAAACATTCTCAATTATTTGTCCTTAAGTATGATATATTTTATAGATACCCTTCTTCTTTAATCTATAGATTAACATTGTTCATATGATTCTTAGTATGTGATAGGCTTTCATTATGAATGTATGCTTAAATTTGTCAAATACTGTATGTTACATATTTTGACTTAATTTCTCCCTTTAATCTGTTAATGTGACAAATTGTATTGATTGCTTTTTTATTATATTTACTAGAGGCCTGGTGTACACAATTAGTGCACCGAGGGGGGCTGTCCCTCAGCCTGGCCTGCACCCTCTCCAATCTGGGACCCCTTGGGGGATGTCTAACTGCCGGTTTAGGCCTAAATCGGGCCTAAACCGGCAGTCGGACATCCCTCTCACAATCCTGGACTGCTGGCTCCTAATGGCTCACCTGCCTGCCTGCCTGGTTGCCCCTAATTGCCCCCCCCCCACTGCCAGCCTGATTACTCCTCACTGCCTCTGTGTGCCCGGCCTAATCGCCCTTAACTGCCCCTCCTGATGGCCTGGTTGCCCCTTACTGCCCCCCACTGCCAGCCAGGTCATCCCCAACTGCCCCCTCCCTGTCAGCCTGGTTGCTCCTAACTGCCCCCTCCACAGGCCTGGTCACCCCTTACTGCCCCCCTCTGCCAGCCTGGTCACCCCTAACTGCCACTCCTGCTGGCCTGGTCGCCCCCAACAGCCCCCCTCTGCTGACCTGGTTGCCTCTAACTGCCCCCTCCGCCAACCTAGTTGCCCCTCACTTACCCTCCTGCCAGCTAATTGCCCCAACTGTCCCCCCTGCTGGCCTGGTCACCCACAACTGCACCCCCTGCTGTCCTGGTAACCTCTCATGGCTCCCCCGCCGGCCTGGTTGCCCCACGCAGCCTGCTTGTTCAGTTGTTTGGTCGTCCCTCACTAACCCCCCTGCTGGCCTGGTAATAGGCAGCCATCTTGTGAGGGCATGAGGGTTAATTTGCATATTACCTCTTTGATATATAGGATTGGTTAAAAAATTATTTAGGTTTCAAGTGTATAATTCTATAATACATCATCTGTATATTGCATTGTGTGTTTGTCACCCAAAGTCATATCATCTTCCATCACCATATATTTGACCCCCTTTACTTTTTATTACCATCCCCACCCCATTCCCCTATAGCAATTACTATACTGTTATCTGTGTTTATGAGTTTTTATTTGTTTGTTTGTCTGTCTTATTTGTTCCTTTGTGTGTTTTTTTCAGTTTTATATTCCACATATGAGTGAAATTCTATGGTTAACTTTTCTTGTCTGACATTTCACTTAGCATATTCTCAAGATCCATCCATGTAGCTGCAAATAGCAGTATTTCATCTTTTCTTATTGTTGAGTAATATTCCTTTGTATATATGTACCACATATTCTTTATCCAATCATCTATCAAAGGACACTTTGGTTGTTTCCATGTCTTGGCCACCATGAATAATGCTGCAATGAACATAGGGACACACATAACTTTACAAATAAATGTATTCAAAATTTTTGGATAGATACCAAAAGAGGGGTTGCTGGGTCATATGGTATCTCTATTTTTAACTTTTTTAGGAACCCCCATATTGTTTTTCATAATGGTTGTATCAGTTTACTTTCCCACTAGCAGTGAATGAGTGTTCCTTTTTCTTCACAACCTCTCCAACACTTATTATTACTTGTCTTATGGTATTTCATTGTAGTTTTGATTTGTAATTTCCTAATAATTAGTGAAGTTGAGTATATTTTCATATATTTGTTGGCCAACTGGTATGTCATTTTGGGAGAAGTGTCTGTTCAGGTCCTCTGCCCATTTCCCAATTGAATTTATTGTGTTTTGAATCAAAAATAGCATTATATTCCTAGAGTAAACCCAATATTGTTATGGTATATTATTTTTTACATATTGCTGAGTTCAGTTTTTTAAACTTATTTTTAGAAATTTTCCATCTATGTTCATGAGTAAGATTGGCTGGTCAGGTTTTGATTGAAGTGTTTTCATGACGTGATTTCTTTATATTCTCTGGAAGAATTTGTAATTTCTTATTTGTCCCTTAAATGTTTGGTAGATTAGAACATAAAATGATCTGGGCATGGAGGTCTATTGGTTATATTTTCCACATTTTCTTTTTTCTCCAAGAGGATATATTTATTGTTCAATATTTTTAAATTTTACTTTTGAAAGATTTTTTTTCTTGGAATTGTTCATTTTAGTTAAAAATGTGTTTATTTTACTTAAATTGTCAAGTATGCTAGCTTAAAATTATTCATAATACACTATTATGCATTTTAATGGCTGATTGACCTCTCCTGCTTCTGAAGAATTCCTTTTTATGGGGTCTTAGCATCTTGCCTCAGAAAAGGCCAATCTGATCCATAAGAAATATTTTAATACATTTAAACTTCAAGTTGGTTGGGCAGAAGAAGAATAACAATCCTTGAATATATTTTACTTGGAGGCTTTTTATGTAAGTAGGTACTAATAGACCTGTAGGAGGTGGGATAAACAGTTCTTTCAAGATCATTGTCCATCTGTCAAGATTCAAATACAAATGTATACATTTAATTCACTTACTGGCATGGGCCCTGGCCTACCTAAAATTTCTATATGTTACATTAGCCATTTCCACACCATTGTGTTTGGAAATAATCCTCCCAAATATTTTATACATGTCAGAAGCCTAGAGTTAATTGATGTAAAGTCGTATGGTGCGGTTAAACATTGTATCTCATCTTTGATATAGTTCTTTTATATCTTTTACTTTAAAAAAATTGTTAGATCTTTTAGATTCTGAGCTTCTGTACATGTGACTGATATAAGGAGAAATATACTAGCTCATACTTTCCAAACCAACTTATTTCTGTTGTTTTTTTAAGGAGATTTTCCACCAAAGAGGAAAATTAGAAAGTTCAAAGAATCAATTCAGAGAGGAGAGAAGGTTGGAAAGTGTTTAGAACTGGAAATTCCCCCACTTACTCATGGTTACCTTGATTGGCCCTTCATGGTAACCAATTGAAAGCATGAACACATCTGTGACTTAAAACTAATTTTTACCAATTTGCATAATTTGTATTGATTTAATAGAAGATAAAACATTATAAATTGAAGTTTTGGTTCCCAAGAAGATTAAAAGCCATTCAGAAACCTAAATCACTCATTGAAACAGAAAGGAAATTGAAAAAAAAAAAAAGATGAACAGGTTGTCTTCGGAAACTGTCTTTGGTCGGAAGTTTGCGGTCCCTGTGAACAGGTGCCACTGAAAGCCTTCTGCTGAGCTGCTGCCTGATAAGGACTGTATATCCTGTCTTCTCTGCACCACTTTGCATCTAGCTCACATTACTTCATTTCCTTCCCGGGACCTTCCCCGGATTCTTCATATAAGGTCAAACATAAAGGAGAGCTACACTGAGTTCTGGTGTCCTGAGTGGCTTCCTCCAACTTTGTCCAGGCACTAATTTTTCTAAGCTTCAGTTTCCTCAACAGAACTATAAAATGTCAATGATAATCTCTGCCTGGTGGACATCCTTAAGTTTTTGATATATTATTTATGAAATAACACATAAAGTATCTCCGAAAGTGATACTTCATATTATTGTCATGTGTTTTATAAGGAGATTGAAAAGAGTTTATTTGCACTAGTTTTGTTTCTTTGCTTTGGAGAATTGAATCCTTCAGGGCTGACCACAACCACACAGGAAGTTTGCTTCCATATTTAGATAAATAAGGGACAACTGAATAACCTTCTGACCCCAAAATTTCTCCCACACTGCATCCTGACCCTCTACACCTTCTTTTGTCTATTTGCTGTAATTTCACATGTACAGATACCTTCCTTTCATTTAACAAATAATGATGGATGATCTGAGCATATAAATGATTGTACACAGGAAGACACTGCTGCAAGCGAAATGACATGCTTTTACTAATTACGTCAGGGCAGCAGGTGTCAACAAGGGCTGTGCTGGGCAAGCCCTATTCAGTGTTCACGTCTTTACAGGAATTAAAGTTGATTGCTTTCTCAAATATAAGGAAGAGTTCTTACACTTAAAAAATTACTGTAGGAGGGAAGGGAGAGTTAATGAACAACTTATTTGTTTTACAATAAAGTTTAGACTATTGAAGAGGACTTAAATAGCATGAGGGCCAATGCATACCTTGAAGGCCTACTGATAACATGTGCTTAGTACCTTGGCTGGATTTTACCTTTGCAATGACTGCCTACTCCCACCTGCGCACCTGGAAAATGGTTATCTATCTATCAAACGCACACTATTTTCATTACGGTAACCAGCCTAACTATTCTAGGATATCCAAACTTCAAAGATAGTTGGTGTCCAGCTAAGAAAATTATATTTTCACACTTCTATGAGAATTACTAGAGGAGAAAAGGTACATTAGTAAATGGTGTAACTGGACCATGATTTTTATGTTAGTCTAATCAGCTGTTGAAAAGTCCTGCTTTACAAGTGGAAAACACATACGGTAAGGATTATCGTGTGTATAAGGATGTTTTCTTTCTCTGTATCCCAGACTTGGAAGAGATCAAATCATGTTGCAAATTTATAGGACTAATATTTTCTCATGCATCATCACAACCACAACATGCTATGTATAGCGAGTGTCATATACACATTTAAAATATCTGGAGAGTATTATGTTAAGTGAAATAAACCAGTAAGAGAAAGACCAGTATTACATAATTTCACTTATATGTGGAATCTAATGAACAAAATAAAGTGGCAAGCAAAATAAATCCAGAGACATTGAAGCATGCACTAGACTGGCATATTTTAGAGGAGAGGGGGGAGGATCAGGAATAGATTAACCAAAGAACTTATATGCATATATTGATAGCCCATGGACAGATAATAGTGCAGGGAAGTCCTGTGGAGGGGGCAGGAGCGGGCTGGAGGGGCTCAATCGGAGCCAAAAAGGGGACATCCTATCTAATAAAAGGGTAATATGCAAATTAACCATCACTCCGCAACAAAATGGCGGCGCCCATGGCCACAAGATGGTGGCGCCCAGTCCTCTTATCCCCTAGCCCCGGCAAAGTCCCCAAGTCTGCCCAGCAGTGGCAGTCCAGGGTGTCTAGCTGGGAGGCGCCCGCCCCACACACAGCAATTCCTGCCCAGTGGCAGCAGTCCGGGGTGTCCGGCTGGTCGCCCCCGAGCTGTGCGCCATCAGGGGCAAAGCGGGCCGCAGGGCTTTTGGCCAGGGTGTCAGGCTGGCAGTGACCCACCCCCGAGCCACGCGTGATCTGGGGCAAAGCGGGCCCCGGGGTTTGGGGCCGGGGTGTCAGGCTGGCAGCGCAGTGCACCCCCAATGCGAGATCTTCAGGCCAGGGAAGGCACCCACCGGGCTATCCACAGCCAGGCTGAGATGGGGTGTCATCTGGCTGGGCTGAGGTGGCAGCCTTGGGCTGGGGTCTCAGCCTGGCCAGGGCCAGAACCCCTCCAGCAGTGGCAGCCTGGGGTCTCAACCATTGAGTCACACCAGTCAGGCAGATATGGAGGAATCTTAAATGTTTCTTTTTTTATAATATATATTTTATTGATTTTTTACAGAGAGGAAGGGAAAGGGATAGAGAGCTAGAAACATCTATGAGAAAGAAACATCGATCAACTGCCTCCTGCAAACTCCCAACTGGGTATGTGCCCCCAACCAACATACATACCCTTGACCAGAATCGAACCTAGGACCCTTGAATCTGCAGGCCAGTGCTCCATCCACTGAGCCAAACCAGTTAGGACTGTCCAATATGCTAAAGAAAAAACCCTATCTAATAAAGAGGGAATATGCAAGGGAGGGCATTTGGGGGTGACCGGGGTGTCAGGGGTGGGCAGTTAGGCATCGATCGGGCTGGCAGGGGAGTGGTTAGGGGGTGATCAGGCTGGCAGGCAAAGCGGTTAGGAGCAATCAGGAAGGCAGGCAGGCGAGTAGTTGGGAACCAGCAGTCCTAGATTGTGAAAGGGATGTCTGACTGCCTGTTTAGGCCCGATCCATGGATCGGGCCTAAACAGGCAGTCAGACATCCCCCAAGGGGTCCCAGATTAGAGAGGGTGCAGGTTGGGCTGAGAGACACCCCCCCCCCCCCCATGCACAAATTTTGTGCACCGGGCCTCTAGTCTGTAATACTTTCAACAATAAAGATAAAATAAATAAATAAATAAATAAATAAATAAATAAATAAATAAAATATCTAAGTTGTTTTAACCCAAAGAAATTAGCAAATGCACTAGCTATTCCCTTAAGTACCAAATTTAACACCTCCAACAATCATCAGCAGTATTAAAATGTGTGCTTGCTATCTAGTGGCAGTCTAAAATTACATATTTCTTAACCCTACAGTCCCACAAGTCTCCCAGGGTAACACTCAACATTTTGCAAGTCATATGTTTTTATACATATTCTTTTTTAAATTCACATTTATTGATTTATTTATTCACGAGTATATACTGAGTA
This sequence comes from Eptesicus fuscus, assembly GCF_027574615.1. Taxonomy (NCBI): domain Eukaryota; kingdom Metazoa; phylum Chordata; class Mammalia; order Chiroptera; family Vespertilionidae; genus Eptesicus; species Eptesicus fuscus. Next base: position 85,539,061 of record NC_072479.1, read on the forward strand.
TACACACTAGGTTCCAGTTACTATGTCAGGTATTAAAGGCAGAAGGGACAAGATAGGAAAAGTTCTTGCCACAAGCAGCTTACAGTCTAGTAAGGAAAGTAGATTATAAACAATACTAGAGGCCTGATGCATGAAATTCATGCTTGGAGGGCGGGGGTCCCTCAGCCTGCCCTGTACCCTCTTGTATTCCAGGACCTTTCGGGGGATGTCTGACTGCCAGTTTAGGCCCGATCCCGCAGGAATCCCTGCGGGATCGGGCCTAAACTGGCAGTTGAACATCCCTCTAGGAATCCGGGACTGCTGGCTCCTAACCACTCGCCTGCCTGTTTGATCACCCCTAACCACTCACCTGCCTGCCTGATCAACCCTAACCACTCACCTGCCTGCCTGATTCCCCTAACCACTCCCTGGGGGGCGGGGCCAGCAGGGGTGAGGGGTCGTGGTGTTCTGGTCTCTGGCCATTCTGGTTGTTCCACCATTTCGGTCACTGGCCTTTTATTATATAGGATATAGGATAATATAATATCAGATATTGTCAAATGATATAGAGAAAGATAAAGCTTTATAGAAGCTTAGAGTGTGACATTTTTATTTTACTACAATGAAAGGCAAGTGAAGACCTCTCTGGGCTGAGGAAAGTTTCATAGTGAGGGAACTGAATTAAAGGGAGAGCAAGCCATGCAAGTAGGTGGAGGAAGACCCATTTAGAGAAAAGGCAAAGACCTTATAGTGGAAGTATGCTTGACATTTTTGTGGAACAGCAAAGAGGTTACTATGAGAGAAAGCAGTGGCTAATAGGAAAAGTAGTGGAGAGGTAGCCAGGGACCAGATAATGAACCTGCTTAAATATAAGAAGGTTGAATTTTATGGTAAGTCTGACAAGAAGCCATTGAGAATGGAAAGAGGAGGAGAGTTGAACAACTCACCAAAACTATATAATTTAATTACAAAACAAATCCTTGAGCTGCTATTTGGAAAACATACCAGGAAATTGACTGAAAAATAGAATGAAAGCAAAGAGACTTTAGGACCAACATGTACCTCTTCATGTCGTAAGTAAACAAATAAATACGATGGCCTAACTAACCTACAGTAGATGATAGTTTCCAACCCACCTAAGCAAAACATTTTCTCAAAGACCTTATTGTACAAACAGAATGTCTCTACTCTAAAGAAGTGATATTAATGATACAATTTTTGGCACCATTGTTAACCAGAATGGTATTTTGTTCCCCTCCTTAAGTCACCATACATGGACATTTTGTGTTTATTTTATGTTGATCTTAATACATTATCTGTATTATATTCATACTATGGCAATATATTTTTATAATAATCATACTTAAAATGTCTTAAACCTCAGAGATATATGAAAAAATAACCTAGTACATAGGGAAAAATAAGAGGATAAGATGCTACTGAGGGAAAACCAGAGTGGTTTAAATGACAGTAAAATTTGACAAAAAAAAAAAAAAACATTAACAGGAGATAAATGAAACAGATAATTCAAGATAAACAATTTTAGAATATAGAAAGGAAGTTCCAGACCACAGGGTTTCTATTTCCTGCATAAAGCACCTACTTACTAAATGATACCTTAAAAAAAAAAAAAGCTAGTCCCCAGGAAAGAAGTGAATGACAGACTTCTGGAAGCCAACTTATAGCTTCCTAAGAAACTCTTCCACACTGAAGAAAGATGCAGGAAGATAGAGATTTTAAAATTCTTAAACAATAAATCCTCTAGCTCTACACAGTGTCAGGTTCATAGTGGATGTTCAATAAATATTAGTTAAGTAAGTGAATGAATGGAATTCCAGAGAAATATTACTCTCAAAGTTATTTCCATCTCAAAAATAGGAATCTCTAACTTTGAATTTTTTATTTAGATCAGGGGTCCTCAAACTTTTTAAACAGGGGCCAGTTCACTGTCCCTCAGACGGTTGGAGGGCCAGACTATAGTTTAAAAAATACTGTGAACAAATTCCTGTGCACACTACACATATCTTATTTTGAAGTAAAAAAACAAAACGGCAAAAACACCCGCATGTGGCCCGCGGGCCGTAGTTTGAGGACGCCTGATTTAGACACACCGTTTCCTAAACTACTTTTGTTTTCTATAAATTTAAGGAAGGATGTCACAGACTCTGGGAAATCCCACGTGTCTTTTCATGCTACACCTACAGTTGTGAGAAAGCACATTTCAGACAGTAGGGAAAACCCATAGCTCACCACAACAACACATTGTAAATTGTCTGGGCCACTGGAGCATAAAGGGAACTGGAGTGGTGGAGTGATTAGAAGTCAAGAGGAAGGGGGCGGAGACAGCATTTGTGACTATAAATGATGAGCTCTCTCAGAGACTGAGCTAGAGCTCCAGCAAAGACACCCACTGCGGATTGGCCTGACCTGAGATTAACCAGAGGATATTGGATAGCATAAAGATGAACTCTGAAGATTGTTCCCTAACAGAGAACAGCTCCTTGGAAAGAGGACGACAAAGTAAGTCAGATCTTGTTTTCATATACTGCTTATAACTGTCTATATAGATGATATATACAGGGAGGGCCAAAGGTAGGTTTACAGCTGTAAGTACATGAAACACAGAGTTTTATTCTGATATTAATATTTGATTAATTACTGTCTTATTTTTCCATACAAACAACTACTTTCGATCCCCCTCCTCCACCCCGCCCCCCTGTAACAGGACTTAGAACTTAGGGAAGAAAATGAGCCTTTGTCATTTGAAGGACTTGATTACATTCTATTTCAGTCAGGATAAAAGAGAAAATGGGAAGAAGTAAACATATTTCTTTTTAATCTATGAAAAGATAGGATTCCTGAAAAGAGAGGAAACACCAAGGTGCATTTGAGAAGCTTTTCAAAGATGTGTTTCTTTGTTTCAATTTATATTATCTCATTTTTTAGATGAAATTATAAAACTCCCTGCTCTAGCCCAGTGCACTCTCTATAATTTTTCCATATCCATCTGCACATATTCCAGGAAGCATTGACTTTCTTTACAAAAATTCTGTGTAGCACATAAGCCATTACGCTCTTGACTGCCTTCACTTTGTATCTTTGTGTGCTTTCTGCGTGCCTCGTCCTGTGTTCTCATGACAGCATCTTCTAGTTGCTGAAAATAAAGGTTTCCAATCTTTGAGAGAATAGCCATCTAGGCATCTTTACATTTACAGTGTCAAACGGTCATTTATTCAGAGAATGTCATGAGATAATTCTTGAAAATGCCATCTTCTGCTTCTATAACCTTCATGGGGCTCTTTTCCTACGTTTCATCCTTCAGTTTCACGCATCAGTAGCTGGCTTCATTTTCCAAATGAATCAGGCATGTTTCTTTCTTTTTTTTCATCAAAATGTGACTAGAGTAGCTGTGTACTATTTCCTCTCTTCTACTTGTCTATTCTGTCCAGAGACCTATTCTATTTATTATACCAGAATTTTCCCATTGATTTTCTATAACTTATTTCTATGAGGCTTTTTTTTTTCATTTATGCCTCTTCCTTTTTGAATCATTGAGGTACCCAAAAACCTAATATGTAAGCAATACAGTTTATTTGTAAGCAGTAATTAAGGGATGCGTTGTGGATAGCAGAGCTGAAAAAAATCTAGAGGAAGGATTGTTTTTAGAGTGTGTGTCCACTAAACTGTTTTGCATTAGAAAAGCTTTGATTACCTCCCCTAAACCCATCTTTCACTTTAGAACACAAAATAAACTACGGATAACAAGTGCGAACTATACAAAATTTCTGGTAACCACATAACCATAACTTTACGGACTAGTTGAACTACCAAAAAGAAAAATAATTGTGATAGTAAAACTACTCAATAAATAGAGGGCATAGTTGCAAAAAAGGTCCTAATTCAGGAATTCTTAACTTTTCCTGAGATCATCCCCATTTTCTGTTGAATGTTTAGTTTATGCTGCCTTATACATACTTTATTAGTATGAAAAAACACTGGGCATAACTCTTAGGTGACTCAATATGTAATGGTGGATTTATTTTCAATTTCTCCATTAATGGACAGAGACCATAATCAGAGCGGAAGTACACTCTTGTGGGGAGTGTTTTGTCACCTAGGTGATAAACCAAACTGAGCAACAACAGCCCTCACTAATGGATATAAAGTACAACCTGAAAATCATCTGCACAGTTTACCTGCTGGCTAGGCCAATAGACTGAAGTGGACTTAGGAGTCCCTGAGCTATCTGGATGAGTTAATTCTGGCTCGGGAACAAGGGCTGTGTTGCTGCATTGAGGCTAAGAAGCATGACGAGAAGTGAAACTAGACAGAGAGCTCTGAACTTGCTATCTACCTACCACCGGCTCCTTCCGGTAACAGTCGGATTCTGGTGAAAAAGGGAAGATTGGCTTTGAGAAGCTGAAAGAAATAGAACTGGATAGGAGCGAAGTAAGGGCATCTCGTGAAAAATCCGAATGCAGATCTACGCTGGGAGAAACAACCCCGAGGCAAGCAACATCCCTTAGCCCAGTTTAACTTCAGAGAAATGTTTTAAGGAAAAATACATGCATTTCAAGATATGCGCTCCTAATTTTAAAAGTCATCCATATTCAAAAACACAATATTTTCTCATTTTGAGACTGTTTTTATGGTAAATTTTAATATCATTCACGTAGCAGTTTTGTATTTCAGTTTCTCAGAACATAAAAGGTAACTATGTATTTCTTGAGGCCAAAGTTTTTTAAAATGACAACTCTTCCTAGCAAAAATCAAATTCAAACTCTGAGCCACAGGTTCCCATGCTCTCCTTGCTCCATTATTTATTTATATTTTGGAACAGATACCCTTCTAGATTTTTCTTTGGTGTGTGTCTGTGTAACTAAGAATCATCACTGACATCATATTTATATTCTAAATCCTTCCACAGAAATATTTTTATTGGTGAAATCAAAATTTTACTTTGTTTTAGCATTAACCAAAGGATAAATGGGGAAAAATAACTTCTTCCCAATGTTTGGTCTTTAATACTGTTCTATTTCTTCTATTATTTTAAGTTATCTTGAAAATTCAAATATTTTACTGTTCATTCACATGTTTTAATTGTGGTATAGTTTATACAGAATGGATGCATAGATCATAAGTGTGCAGCTTAATGAGGTATAGTTACAACTCCAATCAACATTTGAAATTGTCATCTCTCTAGAAAGTTCCCCTGTATTCCTTTCTACTCAGATTACCTTTCCTACACACATAAAAGCTTTCACTTTTCTGAATTCTGTCACCATAGCTTACTTCAGCTATTCTTAAATGTTACATTAAATGAAATATGCAGTATGTAACTGCAGGTGGATTTTTTTCACTCAACTTTTTTTAATTTTTCCATTTTGTTGCATGTATCAGTTGTTCTTTTTTAATATATGTCCTTTTATGGATAATAGCATAGTTTGTTTATCAACTTTCCTGTTGATGTGTATTTGGGTTATTTCTAGAATTAAGCTCTTAAGAATAAAACTATGAACATTTTTATACAAAGCATTTTTGAGACATATTTTCATTCCTTTTGAAAAAACACATAGGAGTAGAATTGCTGGATCACAGGGTAGGTGTATGCTTAATCGTGTAAGAAACAGTTTTCTAAAGTTGTTGTTGTTGTTTTTTTCATTTTACTCTTCCAACAGTAACTTATGAAAATTTCAATTGTTTCACATCTGTACCAACTTTACCAAAAATTATCAATTGTTTTTATTTTCTGTTGTGCTAGTTATAGATAGTAATATATCAATTCATATTTTCATTATACTATCCCCCATTTATTCTCATTTACATCATTAGTCTTAAACAGTAAATAGTAAATACAGAGAGGTTAAGGGATTATGGTTGGGATTTTTTTTAAATATGTCATCTAGGGTAATCAGGTGTTTAATAAATGTTCTTATTGGGATTAAAGCAGTAAAACAGATAGACGAAGAATTTTCATAGCTACTAAGTACGTATATTGGGAAGATATTTTATGATCTCATCATTATGCCTATATTGTTTCATTTCTAGCCAAAAAGAAATTATCCAAATTCACTCAAAATTTGGGGGAAACTGGCATAAATTTTATAGACAATAGGGAGACACATTACTTTTTCAATTAAATACTGCAAGAAAATATCAAATGTCCCCATCTTACTTCTATAGTCTGCCTGAACTCACATCAGCTTTCTCTCTTCAGATAATGCTTCCAGCCTTCACTTTGCAACCCATCATGAAGGGTCCCTTCAAGTTCCTATCCCATGTGCTGTACTGAATGTGGTCATCATCACCGTTTTGATCATAGCTCTCATAGCTTTGTCAGGTGGGTCTGCACTTCATGAATTCATCGAGTCTCTTTGCTGTATCTGTTGTAATTTCAGCTGAAATCAATGGGATTCCTTGGTCCAATTAATCAGCAATTCTGAGCAATTTAGCAGCATCCCATATATCATACATGGTGGATTTCCTAAAAAATACTAATACAATCCCATGTTCCTTGGGCAATTAATATAACGCCATTTAGAGTTTTCCAGAGCTTTTCTTTTTTATTAAATGTATTGGGGTGACTTTGGTTAATAAGAACGTATAGGTTTCAAGTGTACATTTCTATGATACATGATCTGTATATGGCATTGTGTGCCCACCACCCACAGTCAGATCATCTTCCGTCACCATATATTTATCCCCCTTTACCGTTTACTGCCCTCCAACCCCCTTCCCTCTGAAAACCACCATGCTGTTGTCTGTGTCTATGAATTCCAGTTTTATATCCTTCCTTTGTCTCCACAACTCGGGGGCCTTTCTATAAGTATGAAAAGTGTCTATGATTTATGATTACTGTGGAAGAAAATTACATTACTATGGGTTTAAATATGAAATGACAGGAGCTGACTTAGATTTTAATAAATCAACAGTAAGTTAGAAAAAATGTGGGTTTCACATTCATTATTGACAGAAAAATATAATATCTATTCTAAGCCATAGATTAATCAAGATTTGGTCAGTCTTTTGTCTTCAACTCAAAGACTACCAAATTGTGGCTATCAATAGTTATGACTGTATCTAGAAACTCCTGGAGTCAATTGTCATAAGGTATTCAAAGTATACCACTATACCAAGATGCATTAGTGTTTTTACAAACATTATATTTATAATTTTATGAAACTTTTCCAGTCATAGATCTTTTTATGTTCTGAATTACTTCCCTGCAAATAATTAAATAATTCTCTCCTTCATCTTCCAATATAGTGTTTTGTCTCCTGAAAGTTTAAATCCCTCCACCTCTGTATTCAGATTCAAAACCCTTCTTGAAATTTATAAAGCACTTTACCCTTTCTAGTCCAAGGCTGTTTTTAAGATTTTTTTTGTCTTTTTTTTTTTTTTACCACTTTTGGACATTATGGCCAAAGAGCCACCTCCTTTTCTCTTACTAGTATACCCTGTCCAATGATGATTAGGCACAATGGGAGATCTGATAAGATGAGGACCTTCCTTCTCATGCTTCTCAGAACTTACCTTTTTGCCTTTTAGCCTTCACTTTATCACCTATCCCAAGAACTAGGTCTGCATGCTGTGGGTATTTAACTTATTTTGTTACTAAAACAATTTTCCTGTCCACAGTGGGCCAGTACAATTGTCCAGCGCAGTATATGTCTTCAGAACCATCAAACAGCCATGCTTTTTCATGCTCAGATGATTGGATTGGATATCAGAGGAAATGCTACTTTATTTCCAATATAACAAGGAATTGGACTTTGGCCCAAAACTCTTGCTTCAAACATGGTGCTACTCTTGCTCTCATTGATTCTGAAAAAGACATGGTAAGATAGTATTCCAACACCATTTCATAAAATATTGCTGTTTTCTTTTATAGAGCTAAAATGTGATTTCCTTCTGTTTCCTAGTAAGTGAAGAAGACATTATACCTGTGTCCATGTAGGAACATTTAGTCTGAGATCAAATGAGGGTTCTATTTAGTCTTGTAAATTTTATTTGGATGCCTAGCCTCCAAGGCTAGAAATCCAAATGAGTCAATTCTACACAGAGCTAATAAATGATCAGCTATTTTACCTCAGATGCAGCTTTTGAGAAGCTGATTTTGAGAATTTATTACATATATTTACCCATAACGGCTGTTTAACAAGCACCCCCTTTGTCATTTCTTCAAGATCTTTTTAAAAAGATATGTGGGTAGAGCTGAACACTGGATTGGGCTGAAAAATGATGCTGGTCACACATGGAAATGGTCAAATGGCAAGGAATTTAACAACTGGTAAGTTTCAAGATGTTTCTTTATCTTTCCCAGGCTGGTAGCTCAGGGAAACCATTTTCCCTGTTTCCACTGTTCGCTTTTGTATGCTTATACTCTTTGGAATTCTTTAAAGAAAAGCTTTCATATTATCATTTTGCTCTTTTCATCTACTTGGAATTCATACAATAAATGCTTCTAGTAATTTTATCTCAGAAAAAACATTAGTGTGAATAGAAAACTCAGAAATATTCCAGGAATAACTGTGATGATAAAATCTAACATTTCCAATCTCATATTAATATTTTACCAATGAACTAGTTTATGACAAACAATTCCCTCTTACTCTTTCCCTGTTCTCATCTCCACAGGGATAAAGAACAATATTTTCATACCTAATTACCAGCTTCTATGGACCTGAAGGAAAACTTGCCCCAGAATTAAAGATTCTGGCTTTATTTTATTATTATTTATTTTATTTTTTAAATACAGGTTTTACTGATTTCAGAGAGCAAGGGAGAGTGAGAGAGAGATAAAAACATCAATGATGAGAGAGAATCACTGATCAGCTGCCTTGTGCATACCCCCTACTGGGGATTGAACCTGCAACTCAGGCATGTGCCCTGACCAGGAATTGAACCTTGACCTCCTGGTTCATAGATCAATGCTCAACCACTGAGCCATGCTGGTTGGCCCAAATGGATACACTTTACTCTTAGCTTTGTACCTTCCTTCCACATACTCTTCCTCTCAATCCCTCTCTCCTCTCTCTCTAGATTAGTCTATGATCATTTGACTGGCAAACTTGCTTCAGGCATTTCTTACTCATTAAATAAATAAATAAATAAATAAATAAATAAATAATGCAGAGGCCACTACTACCACAAAGTTTTTATGTTCATGTAACTGAATGGAAATGATGAACTGAAAGTAATTCTCAGTTTCTTTATTGTTTGACAGGTTCAACCTCACAGGGTCAGAGAATTGTGCATTTCTGAGTAGCACAGAGGTCAGCAGCACAGAGTGCGGAAGGCATTTACATTGGATATGTAGCAAGCCCTTCAAACAATGAGGAGCCATGTTTGCTTATAGACTATCACATCATGGAACTCAAGGCAATTCATGTCGATGGATGCTGCTCTATGGACAGATGTTTGCCATAAGGACTTTTGTGGGGAAAAACTTGCTATGATTTTGGAAACTTTCTTCCAAACAAGACTGTGGAAGAAAGGCAGGGAAATTGCAGGCCTATCTGCATTGCAGAGCACCCTTGTTGTGACCTGAAAACATCACCGGTTGATGGATATTTATGTCCAAGATGGAGAAGAATGACTTTAAACCTTTTGAATGCACTTTATACTTTTTCAAAATCAAAAATAATATAATAGCTAGGTTTAGAGTTATTATTTATTGCCGAATGACTAGCAACGATGAGTGTCCTTCACGCATTTGCACTATTAGAAGGAATTAGATGGCAGTATTAAAAACTGAATGTAAACAAAAGAAATTTTAACTGGCAACGCAGATAGTCAAAATGCATTTGTTAAACTCAGAGAACATTTATAGGTGGACAAATGCTTATGAAACTAAGCTTTGTAATGTTTCTCTCTTTTTGGAGAAGTTTGCCAGGCTACTTTGTCACTTTTTCCTCCCAAAAGACTGGGATGATCACATATTTATGTTGTTTGTTTTTACTTCTTCAATGTCTTTTTCAATGGTACTTAATTCTTTGCCTTTAAAACCTTATCCACCATATTTTACAAAGATAAAAACAAAACCAAAGAGTGTGAGAAATATTTGTAAAACAGATTAAGTGTTGGAAAGTGTGCAATATATGATGTGGCAAATCCCTATTAGAAAAAAATTCTGTATTGTTCAAACCTGGAATAATACATTATCTGATTATAAATTTGTGCCTCTCCTAATTAATATTATCACATGCAGTACTTCATGTGACGTGTTTTTAGTGCAATAAAGTGTTTGTTTGTTTGTCTTTTGTATTCAGTGCAATTATAAGCTGCTTTTATGTATGTTAAAATAAAAACAGAAACAAAATGATTTCTGAGAAGTGTTTGCTCCCTTAAAATACACTAAAAATAATGTCATCCTAGAAATAAGAAAAACAGAATGCTATAACATTTTTTTCAAAAAGTTATCTACTGTAATACCTTAGCTTTATAGTGTGGTTTCTACTTTTTGAATTGTTTTTACATGTCTGTTTCTAAAAAGGCCTTATCCATTTTTCTGTATAATAGCAGATGCTCAGTAAATATTATAATTGACTTGAAAAGAATCTATGCCATTTAAAATGTTTAGTCTCTATTATTTTCTTATTCTTTATTGTTTATCACCCTCAGACTAAAGAAACATAAGCCTGATCAGTTTGGATGAGTTGATTGAACGTTGTCCCTTATACCCAGTGGTCACCGGTTCAATTCCTGGTCAGGGCACGTGCCTGGATTGCAGGCTTGATCCCTAGTAGAGGGTATGCAGGAGGCAGTTGATCAATCATTCTCTTTCATCAGATGTTTCCCTCTTTCAAAAATCAATACAAAATTTTTTTAAAAGATGGTTATAACTAATAAACAAATTTAAATAAAAAGAAGCGTAGAGAAAGTAGGAGATGCCTAATGTCATTTTGTGGGAACCTATTTATAACCTCATTCTCTCTCCAATAAGAGAATAATTGGTCCTAATAACCAATGCTCTAAAAGCATCTTGTTCAATTCCAAAATGCTATACATATTTTAGTCACTCTTCTGAGTCATGTTAGAAAAAAATGTCTTGTGATTTGTGTTCCATGAAATGTGTAAGTGGAAAGTGTTGCTGTTAAGAGCCAGATCCCAGGAGAAAGATTGCCTGAGTTCATCTCTGCCATTCACTGGTGGAATAGCTGTTTAACTTAGAATTAGTTAGAAATGTAGTTAAAATAGCTGGAAACTGAATTAATTAATACATGAAAAATGACTGAGAACATACCTGGCTGAAGATAATTATTGTTATCCGTGTTTTATTTTGCTTTTCCAAGATAATTTCAATTTCTTCCTCTGGAAAGGGAAAGAATTCTTTACTGGCTTACTTTACATAATTTTAGAAATTTAATAAAGTTAAAAGTATTTTAAAAATGATAAGGTGCCATTAAAATGTTATATACTATAGTCAGTCTTCAATTGACTCAAAATTTTATAATATGAATATGGCAATGCTTTTCCTAAGCTTGTTCTCAATTTTTATAAATTTGACAAGATTTTTATACATGGAAATGTATCATAACTAAAATTAAATTGCTAAAAATATCTGGACAAAATGTTAAAAAATATGGCCAGAGAGACTGTTGGGGATAATATAAACTGATTTAGTTTAACCTTTGGAAAACAGTTTAAAAATATTTATCAATAATCTTAAAAAGATTCATCCTTTTCTTTCATGTGAAAATTTAAGGGGGGGGTGGATTTTAAAGGAATAGTCTTGGATGTGTAAAACATAATCACAAAAATATTTATCAAATGGCTTTTTTTTTTACTAGCAATAAGTCAGAACCACTTAATTGTCCAAAACTAAAGATTTAGCTAAGTATGTCTACTACATGACAAAAAATATGCCAACATTAAAAAATAATAATGAAGAAGAATGTTTAATTATATGGGAGAATACTCAAACTGTTATTGCTAAACCAGTTAAAATCATATATATATATACAGTAAGATTCCATGCCATTAATAAGCATTATGTTGAGCTAAAAATGAATTCAGGCATAAAATAGGACCTGATGTATGATTCCATTTCCATAAAATTCAAGAACAGGCAACACTAAGGGACAGTGACAGAAATCAGTGGCTGCCTCTCTAAGTGAGGTGGGAGGAAGAAGTGGGAGGGGCATGAGGTGCTTTATTAGAGCGGTGTTCATAAGCATACACATCTGTCAAAACGTAATGAACAGACACTTTAGCTCCGCATTTTATTGGATACAAATATACCACAATAAAAAACTGTCAAAATATCAAAAAATACTAATTATATGTTTTGTGTTTCTATAAGCAGAAAGAAAGAAAAATTCCAAAGGTAAACAAAATGGTTTTCCCGGAATAGTAGGAATATAGGAAATATTTATGTTCTTCCCTATGCTTCTCTATTGATTCAAAGTGTTCTATAATGAATAGTTACTTTACTCTTCGTAAGAAAAACTTTTGTCTTAACCCAAATACAAGATCATTAAAGGAAATTATTTTATGATTTAAAGTGCAACTTTACTTCTAGTAACTAATTAGAAATAATTACTTTCTAGTAACTACAAGTTTGCTTCAAGAATCTTCCCCATGCTGTACTAAATTGTCTTTTGGCTCCGCCCCCATTACCCCTTCCCCGCATTGTGGGCACCCACAAGCTGCAGTGTCCCCTAGTGGCTGGATAAATTGTTGCACTTTTTGTTTTGTCCTCTCTTGGGCCAGAAGATATAGTTAACCTGGGAACAATTGTGACTTTTATTTGTAAGCACAGTGTTATAGTGTAATCAGTTTTTGTGTTTAATTATAGAGACATTTCATCTAGCTTCTGCCCCACAATAGAAATAAAATAAAAATCACCTGCACTCCAAATAGTAGTATCTAAAATGCACTTTTATTCTGTTTTGTTTTGATTTTCTGCTTTATTGAAGAATAATCATTATGCCAAAAACTATACATAATTAATGTATACAACTTGGTGACTTTGGACAGATGTGTTACCATCACCACAATCCAAGTAATACACATACTCACCACCTCCAAAAGGTTACTTTGGTGCCTGTGTGGGTTTGTGTAGGTGCTGTGGTAAGAAACAACATGAAAACTAACCTCTTAATGAATTCAATAAAGTTTCAACATACAAAATCAATATATGAAAATCAGGTGCATTTCTATGCACCAACAATGCACTATCTGAAAAAGAAATTAAGAAAGCAATCTCACTTACAATAGGATCAAAAAGAATAATATATTTAGAAATAAACTTAATCAAAGAGAAGAATGACATGCATTGAAAACTTTAAAACATTGATGAAATTAGAGCAGACATAAGCAAATGTGAAGGTATTCTGTGTTCATGAATTAAAAGAATTAATATTGTTAAAATCCTCATACTACCCAAAGTGCACTATAAACAGTGCAATTCCTATCAAAATTCCTAAGACATTTTTTGCAGAAATGTATTTTTTTTTAAAAAAAAACTAACATTTATATGCAATGACAAAAGACCCCAAATAGGCAGAACAATCTTGAGTGAAAATAACAAAGATGGAAGGTTTACACTTCCTCATTTCCAAATTTATTGCAGAGGTACAATAATCAAAAGAGTATGGCACTGGAATAAAAATAAACATGTAGACCAATTGAACTGAATAGATAACTAAGTAATAAACCCACACAACTGGTCTTTGACAAAGGTGTCAAGAATACACAATGGAGAAAGGATAGTCTCTTAAATGTTGGGAAAACTGGAGGTCAACCTCCAAAATAATGAAATTAGATCTTTATCATTTCCCATACACACAAAAATTTGCTCAAAATAGATTTAAAAATTGAACACAAGATCTGAAACCATGAAAGTTCTAAAAGGAAAGATAGCAAAAAATTTCTTGACATTGGTCTTGGCAATGATTTCTTGAATATTACACCAAAAGCACAGGCTGTCACAAAAGGTTAGATTTCCCTTTTTATGGCCAACTAATATTCCATTGTGTAAATGTCCCACAGCTTTTTCACCCATGCCTCTACTGGTGGGCAGTTTGGCTATTTCCAGATCTTGGCTATTATAAATAACGCTGCAATGATCATAGGGGTGCATATATTCTTTCGAATTAGTGTTTCGTGTTTCTTTGGATATATTCCCAGAAGTGGAATTGTGGATCAGAAGGCAGTTCCATTTTTAATTTTTTGAGGAAATTCCATGATGTTTTCCACAGTGGCTGCACCATCTGCATTCCCACCAGCAGTGCACAAGGGTTCCCTTTCCTCCACGTCCTCGCCAGCACTTGTTAACTGATGACTAGCCATTCTGACAGGCGTGAGGTGAGAAAGTCAATTACAAAGGTGAACAGGGAGTACATGAAGAATTGGTAGAATCCAATGTCCAAGAAGACTCTGAAGGCAGAGGATATAAGATCGTTGGTGGGACAGAAGGAAACTGCTCAGTGAGAATGGTGCTGGCTAATAACTAAGTAGCTAGTACCCGGCGGCAGGGAGAAGGCCAATAATGTGAGTAAGAGAAGCTCAGAGGGAACAGAACCCAGTGAGAGATTATGACAAGAGAAGAATGGAATTAGAGGGAGCTGAGAGCTGAGATAGCAATCACTGAGGAAAGAAGGGTCTCCAGAGAGTCCTCAGCACAAGAAGGTGACAAAAAGACCGGACTAAGAGGACTAAGAGAGGGTGGTTAGTAACTAGAGAGGACGAAGCAGAGGGTGGTTAGTAACTGGACCTATGGAGTGTTTGCTGAAAGAGTGGGTGTCAGAAACAGAAGGCTAAAGCCGAAAGGACAAAGAAGAAGAAAGCCCCCCAAGTTCCTTGCACAGCAGCTCAACCTCCACCCTTGGTAGAGCAGCGGTCTTGCTGTAAGAGACTGAGACAGAGAAGCATCGACCAGATGCTCAAACCTCAGAGGGAAGGTAGGGGAGGATGAGGGTAAGGAGGAGAGATCAACCAAAGGACTTGTATGCACTCATATAAGCACAACCAATGGACGCAGACACCAGGGAGGGTGAGGGCATGAATGGGAGTGGGGTGGGGGGAATTGGGGAGATAAGGACACATATGTAATACCTTAATCAATAAAGAAAAAATATATATTTAAAAAAAAGAGTGACTGAGAGTTGCCCTTAAGCGAGAGCTTGCGCAGGTGGCTGTAGGAGATGGAAGATCCACGCTCCAGCTAGGAACAGCACAGGGCCTGGCAGTCCTAGCAGAAGTCGCATTTTTCCATATTCCTGACTTTACCAAATCCCTTTTATCCTCACATTGCCTTTGCTATGGTTTCTCCTACTCAGTGTCAACCCAAGCTGCACTGGGGCCTTGGAACTTCATAGGTCATGCTAGATAGAAAGATACAGGGAAGCGTGGAAATAAATTCACCACTTTTTCCAAAGAGAAAGCCAGTCTTGGGCCATCTCTGTCATTTTAGGGCAAGCTCTCCAAGCTTGGAAACCAAGAGATTATGTTACAAGTGCCCAAGATCAGAGGCTTCTTAGATGAGGCTAAGTAGAACTGGCCTTGGAGAAAGGCTTTTAGGGGATTAGAGGTTGATAGCCCCAACCATTAGTATACAGGTTAAGTGGTCACTGACAATAATGGTAAGGGGTGTGTGTGTGTGTGTGTTGTGTGTGTGTGTGTGTGTTGCTTTATCATTTGCATAGTGATTTTACATACATTATTCTATGTGAAACTCACAACAATTCTGTGGTAAGGCATTCCGTGTTTGCTTGTTTTTCTCAATAAGGAATCAAAGACATAAAAAACTTAAACCACTTATTCAAAATCCAAGTCAAGTTTTGCCTCTAATGACACTTGAAATGGGAGAGGATGACTGCTTAACCTTGGTAAGGGACTCTCATTCTGCAGATATCCTAAACGCTTGTAATACACCCTGGCCATTGCATCACTGTGCTTGGAGTTTTACTGTGGAGCCCTCTACGAGAGGGCTAAGAACTTTTATGCATACTGGCCCCTGCCTTGCCCAATCTATCTCCCAAGAAGGATAATATTCTATAATTTTCTAAGAGTTTCCATTTTGATTGTCTCTGTGTTTCCATAATTGATGTTATAAAAGTGGGAAGAATACGAGAACAAAATAGAATCAATTTCTGGTTGTGTCTGGGCCTAAAATCCTCTTACCAAATTGTTGTCTTTCACAAATATTAGCAAAAACTGACATTGCTTTTAGAGTGACATGTGGGGAAAGAAATGCACAGCACACTCCAGTGCAAACAAATTAAAAATCAATTCTTAATCATTTCCCCCCAAATCTCTTTTGGATTATCTGCTCCGGAGGGCCTCAACTTTCTAATCTTCATCCATACAATTCCTCTCATTTCCGGTCCCTTTCTTACTCAGGTCGTCAGATCTTCCCCTATCATGTTATATTCTTCTCATTGATTTTACAAAGAAATCCACATCTCCCTAGTCCTTATCCCAACCCTAGCTCACAAATTCATCATCACATTTTGGGAGTAAGTGGGAACCCTCACTCATATAATCCAATATTTTACAAGAAAGCTGATGTTATGTATAACAATGTATTTTGGTTACTTCTGCTAAGAAGGCTTCTTTGATTTTTCTTATATATTCTCTATATTTTCATAAAAATTCCCTTTTACCTCTTAATAGTTACATTTTTAGAAAGATGGACTAAATTATTATATAGGAAAGTTGATATATCCCCAAGGTAGAACAGTGAAGGTGTGTTGCTGTCCTTGTCAGCTGAAAGTAAAATGCTTCTGGTAATTTTTGCTAGCAGGTACTGAGGGAGGGAGAAAATAATTTGTCAGATCAATAGGTGCATACCAGATATCAAGCAATGTGTTAATTCCCTCCAGCCACAAAACCACGACTGAAACAGCAGCTGCAGTAGGCGTCACTACCTGGTTACGTTTACAATAATTTACTGTCTTTCTCCAAGATTCATCTCTTTTCTGTACAAGTCAAATACGTAGGTGAGTTGGATGGGTGTTTGTTAGAAATCACCACCCGAGTTTCTTTCAAGTTATTGAAGGTGGCACTAATCTGTGCAAGAATGTGGGAATGCTCCTGGCTAACTATTGTTATGGGAAGAGGCATTCTAGTAGCTTCCACTCGTTCTTTCCCGTCATAAGAAGCTCTCATTGCACAGGACATGGAACCAACGTGGGGATCCTGCCAGTTGTGGAGTATATCTATTCCAATTATACATTTCAGAACGGGGGCACTGATCACATACGTGTTTGGTTCAAGAACCTGCTGGACTCACTGTGAGGCCTTCCTAAGCCAACACTCCATAGTGGAATACCATGATATTCTCGGTCTCCTACTCAGTGTCAGTTCCGAGCGAGTGCCCAATAACTCCCCTGAAGTCTGATTATTTCCCTTCCCTCAGTACACAGATACCCAGGCA
This sequence comes from Eptesicus fuscus, assembly GCF_027574615.1. Taxonomy (NCBI): domain Eukaryota; kingdom Metazoa; phylum Chordata; class Mammalia; order Chiroptera; family Vespertilionidae; genus Eptesicus; species Eptesicus fuscus. The sequence goes on from NC_072479.1 coordinate 85,556,423, forward strand.
AATGGTTATAGGTCTCTTTGAAGAAAAGTGGGGGGAAATTAACTACACAAACTTTTTCACTTTAGCAGAATCCTTCTGTAATGGGCTTGCCCTCTGCCACAGCTCTTAAAGAGATTCCTGGTTTGTAAACTGGCTCAAGTCTGGAATTGACTGAGGAGACATGGCCCTCTACTTTTAGGATTTGAGTTAGACTTCTGTTAACTTGCCCTAAAACTCTCTTAAGGGAGGGTATTACAAGATTCTTAAAAAAAAAAGTTAACCTCCTCAGACAGAAATAGAAGGGCTACATTAGAATGTAGGGCTCTATGTCCATAGCTTCATTGGAATCTTCCCATATTCTCTATTCTAGTATTTAAGATCTCATTCATTCCTTCTCAGTCAGTGCCCTCACTTTAACAACAGACATCCTGCAATGTTGGGAATCCAGGACGTCCCTCTTCTCAGCCCCTCACAACGCAACTAATAGTGGTTTTATCTCTAGACCAATTCTCTGGAAGTGTTCTAGGTATTTCTAGGGACTTGCCTAGCTTGTCCCTAAACACACTAACAAAAATAAGTAATCTAATGAGTCTGAAAAGAACACCCAATTGATAGACCTAAAGAGCTTTTGGCCTTGCAGAGAGGTGTTGCAATAGTGCCCTCTTGTGGACATTCTGAGAACAGCACCCTAGTAATGGATTAGTTGAAATAGCCCCCTCTTGTGGACATTCTGAAAATAGCACTCTTATAAGGAATTCTGTGATTCTGAAAAGAAAACCCAATTGACAGTCCTAGAGGGTTGTTGCCCTGCAGGGTGGTGTTGCAATAGTACACTCTTTTTTTATTTTTTATTTTTTTATTTTTATTGATTTCAGAGAAGAAGAGAGAGCGAGAGAGAGATTGAAACATCAATGATGAGAATCATTAATCGGCTGCCTCCTGCATGCCCCTACTGGGGATCCAGCCTGCAACCCAGGCATGTGCCCTTGATGGAAGTTGAACACAGGACCCTTCAGTCCCCAGGCCAATACTCTATCCACTAAGCCAAACCAGCCAGGGCAACAGTACACTCTTGTGGACACTCTGAGAACAGCAACCTAGTAAGGGATTAGTTTCAATGGCACCCTCTTGTGGTCATTCTCAGAATAGCACCCTAGTAAGGAATTCTATGAGTCTGATAATAAATCTTGATTGATAGAGGGCTCTTTCTCACCCTGCAGAAAGGTGTTGCAATAGTGCCCTCTTGTGGACATTCTGAGACCAGCACCCTAGTAAAGAAATTAGTTGCAATGGTGCCCTCTTCTGGACATCTTCTGGACATTCTGAGACCAGCACCCTAGTAAGGGATTCATTGAAAGAAAAAAAAAAAAAGACAAGTAGTGTAGATTATCACCAGAAGATGGCATTAAACAAAGGTGTTCTTAGGAAAGAATTAGAAGACTTCTGTTTTCTCTAGGCTCTTCTGAGATACTGAGAGCCACGTCAATAACAGACGTTATTCACTATAGCTTACTAATGTGGAAGGAGTCTGATTTTTATAGGATCCTCTAAGTGACAACCGCTCAGTAGTAATGTGGGATTTTTTTAGATTGATTAATTCTTATTATTTTTTAAATTCAATTTGGATCTAGTCAGTCAGTTTATAAGGTTTATGGGATGAACTTCAGTTTACAGAGGAAAAGGTGTCGTTAACCTTAGGATGCTCGAGTTCTAATGCGTCAGCCAGGTGACCACCAACACTTTCTTGAAATACAATAATGAGCATTGCAAACTATAAAGGAAAATGAAAATAAGTACTAGAACTAGCCAAACAGAAGAACCACAAAAGCAGATTAAATGTTAAGCATGCTATTCATCAGGCAAATACTGTGCTGGCACCATCTATACAAAAACTGCTAAGACAGACCCTGGTGTGTAGTTTACAGAGGAGTAGGATTTCTGCCCTCTGGACTCAGTGAAATGACGGCAGGGATCCCAAAGGTACCCGGTCAGAGAGTTCCCTGGAGGGGAAGGGGCTTTAGGAACTCCAGGCAAATTCAAGAGTAAAGAAGCTAAGTAAACAGCTATAGAAGATCCCAAGCACTGGGTAGAGCTTGAACCAAAAGAGAGCAGCGGGACCTGGCAGAGGAGGTGGACAATCCTCAGATCTTGTCCTGTGTTGTTGAAACAAAATGAAACTCTCTTCCTGACTTACGTGTTTAACAGGACCACCTGTGTTTACCAAACACTTCTTCCTTTCACCTTCCAGCGGAGGGGGATTAGATTTACTCTCCTATTAATATGATACCCACTGTTGTATTAATCCACACACACCTTCCATTTTTTAAAATATTATTAGACGGGTCCAGCCTCTTAGAAAGTTTTCATTCACAGTCTGTTCCTGTAGAGATTCTGAGAGGTTTTGAATGAAGTCCTACATAGAAATAAGGCCTAAGAAGTCAATTAAAAGTGTCAGGGAAAGCATAGATGTGAGATTTGTCAGTCATGTTATCAAATGAGATCTCCCCCATTCCATAGTCCAGGAAAATGCCGATGCCTCAGGGCTTCGCTTCTGACAAGAGAGGGATGGTGCCAGCTCACAGGACATCAGAGCCATTTCCCTGGGCCATTTCCTTGCGGCCTAATCCGCCAACAGGGTCCTCCTTGATGTGGTGGACAGAGGATCTTTGCAAACCCCGACAGCCCATTCGGGTTTGTCTCCCACTTCTCCCTCCCAGAAATGCCTGCCGGAATGAAAGTATGGGAAACCCAGCACAACTGTGTTGACTGTAAATCTTTTTGGAAAATCAGAAACGTCCTTCTTTCTCTTTGTATATCGCACACTCTATGTTTTATCCTGAGAGACAGTCAGGTTAGGGTGTGTCGTGTCAGGGTTAGAATTACTCCAGAATTATATCTTCTCTAAATGTCTTTGTAATAGTATCTCAGATGTAAATTGAACAAATAGAAAATAACAGTGCACAATAATCACATATTTGCTTTAAACTACTCATTCTGTGGGGTCCCAAACTCAAATACTGAAAAGAAAATCAGCACTTAAATAAGCACTTACTATTAGTCGAGCATAGTTCTAACTGCTTTAAACATAATAAATATATTTGGACCTCATCGAAAAACTATAGGATACTGCTATTATTCTCATTTTAAAGATGAAGAACGTTATTCTTCTGGAGAATTTGAGTAAATTTTACAAGGTCTCACATCTAGTAAGTGGCAGAGCTGAATTTAAACTCTGGCAGTGTGGTTTCAGAGTCCATGCTTAATACTCAGTTAAATTGCACCTAAGAGCCAGATAGTAAAGTTAGTTGAGTGAAGATAAGGGTTCTAGATACTATGGTGAACTCGGGCAGACATTCAAAATCGGCATTGTTGTTTTCTATTGAAAGCTACTGTGTGGTAAAAACCCATAATCATAAACCAAATACCCTGGTTGAACCCGGTGCATAGTCTGCCTTGGACCAGCATTGTTGAAACTTCATCATGTGTACTACCCATGTGTCTTAGCCTACGATATTAATGGTAGTAATCATTAACCATTATTTTAGTTCTGGGGGAACCATTTGTGTTTTGATTGACTATGTGTCAATCAAATAAAAATTTGTCTGTGATCTAATATATCTCAAAGCAGAAAATGCCATCTAAGAAGTACACTTTTGGGTGTTAGGAAAATAAATTACACACCCCCTACGGAATGTATATGCTTTATGATTTTAATAGTGGGAGCTATATAAGTAACCATGTTTTCCTTTCGGTTCTGGCTACCAGAAACCTCAAAGTCAAACGCAATGTGTAGTCATTGCACATCTGTTTAGCTTTATGGCACTATATGAAGCTGTCTCCCTCTCATTGCTCCTGATAATAAATATTTCTCTAAGTAAACATTTCTCTAAGTGTATGTTTTTGTAAGTCAACTCAAAAACTTTTAAACATAAGTTTTAGTAGAAACAAATGTGGTTTTTGTTTGTTTTGTTTTTAAGGCACCTGCCAAAAATCTGTTCTATTGGCAGCTCTCTGGATTTGGAGTCGGACCAAAGTACCTTTTGGAATGTTTCTGAGATTAGTTTACTGAATGTGGAGAGCCTTGTTTTACACTTATTACTCTCCTGAGGAATTGTATATTTTGTGTCTCCTGTAGCACTAGGCACAGTGTCATGAACAGAGTAGGCATTCAACTGGATAAATTAATGAGTAAGTGAATGAAGTGAATATCCTTATTATCAAGGTGCTGGGAAACACCCGTCAAACCTCTAAAACTGTCCTTTATTTAAGGTCCAGATGAAAATTCTATGGGTTAAGAGGATTCAGTTTTATGTCATGTTTTCTATCACAAGAATTCTAGGAGTTCATATAAATAATTGGTCTAAGAATTGGGCCAATCATCAATTTTTTTGCTTCTTAGGTCCAAATCTACCCTTCATTGCCTGCCCTGTTATAATGACTAAATGGACTAACTAGTTCTCCTTTGCCGGCTGACACAACATTAAGTTCTGTCAGTTGAGGGGACTAGACAAACTCTCAGAAAGGAAGGAGTTTCCCTCCCTGATTCCAGTGACAGCAATCATATTTTGGCTACATAAGGGCACAGTGTACCATGTGTCCTTGCACCCGCTCAGTATCTTAGCCTGATTACGATTCCCAGGCTCAGAGTCCTTGGACATCCCGCTTAGGCTTATGCCACGGTGGCCTTGACCGTTCTGGTGCATTGGTAACAAGGCCTCTGTGCTCCCTCTGGCCTTGACTATCCGGGGACCCTGGTGTGGTTCCCACATAAGTCTAGTGCCTTCCCAATTGCAGCACCTTCCTGTGGACACCTTCCCCAGCACTCCAGAGGGAAGACTTGTTGACCTGGCACCTCAGCTAACATCTCCATTATCTTCTGAGCCATGCGGTGTCCTCTCTCCTAAGGTCAGGATTTCAGTCCACAGTTTAGTGCGGGGAGGCCTCTCTCTTCATCGTTTTGTCTCCGCTTGAGGGGTAGTGGCTACTCCCTGTGTCTGATATCCCTGTATTTTCTATAGTTTTCTTTACTTCCTTTTAACCAATGCCCCCATTACTCCAACCCTCCCTTAATAGTTTTTGTGTTAAAATTTCCCAGTTCAAATTATTGTGGGTTTTGGTCTCCTGATTAGATCCCGATTGATATAGGAATAGAGTAAAATCAACTGGAATGTTACTGAACCTATTTTTCTCATCTCTCATGCCTCTAGAATTCCCCTGTGACTCATAAACATTTTAAGTGATGGAATCCTGTTTAGACACAAGTCTCATGTGGGATACCAATAGGTATAACATTAAAAAAAGAAGAAGTTGCCGAAACCGGTTTGGCTCAGTGGATAGAGCGTCAGCCTGCGGACTGAGAGGTCCCAGGTTCGATTCCGATTGAGGGCATGTACCTTGGTTGCGGGCACATCCCCAGTGGGGGGTGTGCAAGAGGCAGCTGATCGATGTTTCTCTCTCATCGATGTTTCTGGCTCTCTATCCCTCTCCCTTCTTCTCTGTAAAAAAGCAATAAAATATATTTTTAAAAAAAAAGAAGAAGAAGAAGAGGTGTTTTGATTTAAGAGGGGCATATCGAAAGATGTCCATGTATAGCTCCTTCTCATCCGTCACTCCCTCTTTCCTCCCAAGGTGATCTTGAAACACCTCTGTGGGACATAAAAGGGCCTCAGGACACAGTGCCTTAGTTGGTTAGGGCTACTATAAAAAACGCCCAGGCTGAGTGGCTTATAAAAGACAGAAACTCATGTCATACAGTTCTAGAGGAAGTCTGAGGTCAGGCCGCTGGCATGGCCAGCAGAGGCCCTCTTCCAGGTCACAGACTTCTGCTTTGGTCCTTAACATGTTGGAAGGACTGAGAGAGCTCTGGGAAGTCTCTTTTATAAGGCACTAATCCCATTTATGGGGGCTCCACCCTCATGACCGAGTCACGTCCCCCAAATCCCACCTCCTGGTGTTATCACATTGGATATTAGGATTTTCACATGAATTTGGGAGCATAGATACATTCAGATCATAGCACACAGTTGAGAAACAGAACTCTGTATCCATCTTATGTACGATAAAGTGAGAAATCTCCCACCAAGTTTTATAAATTATAACTACACTAGAGGCTCAGTGCATGAAATTCGTGCATGGGGGTGAGGGGCAGGCGGGGAGGTTCCTCTCAAGCCCAGCCTGCACCATCTCCAATCCAGAACCACTAGCTCCTAACTGCTCACCTGCCTGATCACCCCTAACTGACCCCCCCGATGGCCTGGTCACTCCCACTGCCCCCCTCTGCTGGCCTGTTCACCTCTCACTGCCCCCACCTGCCAGCCTGGTCATCCCTAACTGCCGCCCCTGCCTACCTAGCCACCCCATGCAACCTGCTGCTCAGTTGTTTGGTGGTCCCTCACTAACCCCCCTGCTGGCCTGGTCACCTCACACAGCCTGTTCGGTCATCCATTCAGTTGTTTCGGTTACGACGGTTGCTTAGGCTTTTATATATATAGATAAGGGCACAGTGTACCGTGTGTCCTTGCACCCGCATAGTCATTATGACCAATGTGCACTGGACGAATATACAGTTCTGGTTTTATTCAAGAAATAAAATGATGTCCTTTTATCTAATCCTGGAACAGAATATAATAGAAGGAATATGGAAATCTCAGAAGGATACGGTTTTTTTCTATTAAACCATAGAGTTGGCTCACAATGAGTGGAAATAGGAGGATGGCATGGATGGAAAATTTAAGGGGGAGAGGAAGGGAAGAGACTTAGTTCTCAGTATTGAAAACATAAATGTTTTGTGTCACTTTTTGTAATGAAGATTAACAAATGCCATTGCCACTCTGGAAAGTCCCTCTTACTGGCACAGGAGGGGAAGCACCAAGTGAGACTGCTTCTCCTTTCTCAGGTGCCTGTCACTCAGTAGGAACACGTTCTCAGAGGAATCCTCAGTGAGACAAGTTCTCACCTCACATCTATATGTTAACTTAATACCATCCAGCCTTTAGTTCAGAGAATGGCTGCATATAAGTTACACTGCAGAGCTCTCATTCTGTAGAATGAATATCAGAGGACTGCACCTTGCCAAGCCAATCGATATTCTGAAATACTAAAGTGGGGTAAAACTATTTATCTTCACAATTATTTGCTTTCCTGACATCAGCATGAAATAAACCCAATTTTCAAAATGGGTATGGAGAAGGCTCAGGATGTAGTGACCATATAGTACAGATTGGGTGTTCTGAAAGAACTTCATGGAAGGAGGAAAGTATTCCTCCTTCATGAAATTGTTACTTTCTGGAAACAAGATATTACTAGGTTACATTTATTTTGTTAGCAGGCATATGTTTTTACTGTAAAATGCATTCATCCACAAAAACAAATAAAAGGCAAAAAACACTTCTCCCAAGCTCCTATAACAAAGAGAACTATAATAAGAGAGGTTATATCATTTCCAGGCTATTCATTGATTATTTCCAACTTTGGATGCCATATTTAAAAGGTTAACAATTTTCTGAGTACAGGTAAAATTAAAACAAATGAGTTTTAAATTGTGAAACACAGAAATCCAAATTGTCATTTGAGTTTGAGTTTAGAATGTGATTAAACAGAGTTGAAAAAGTCAAGCTTCCACAAAGGTCAGGAGGTCATGTGAGCAAAGAGGACATAGTGACAAACTGAAGAACGTATATCCCTTACCAGTGGTTGCAGATAGAATTTACTATGACTTAATATCCATTCAGAGATGACGGAATTTATCATAAGTGAAAACCAAGAGATGTCATAATTAAAATACCAAAGGTTAAAGACAAAGAGAGAATCTTCAAAGCAGCAAGAGAAGGGCAGTTAGTTACCTACAACAGAGCACCTATATGACTCTCAGCTGATTCCTCAACATAAACTTTGAAGGCCAGAAGGAAGTGACAAGAAATATTCAAAGTAATGAATAGCAAGAACCTACAACCAAGATTACTCTACCCAGCAAAGCTCTCATTTAGAATTGAAGATCAGATAAAGAGCTTTGCAGACAAGAAAAAGCTAAAGGAGTTCACCATCATCAAACCAGTATTTGTTGAAGAGTATTCTTGAAGAAGAAGAAGAAGAAGAAGAAGAAGAAGAAGAAGAAGAAGAAGAAGAAGAAGAAAATTATGAACAATAAAATGGCAATAAATACATATCTATAGCAATTGAATCTAAAAATCAAAATAAATGAACAAGAAATCTAATGAACAAAATAAACTGATGATAAAATAGAATCAGAGGCAAGGAAACATGGAACAGACTGACAAATCTCAGAGGGAAGGGAGTTGGGGGATCAGGAAGAGATTAACCAAAGATCTTATATGCAAACCAGAGGCCTGGTGCATGAAAATTCATGCACTGGAAGGGGGGGTACCTCAGCCTGGCCTACCCCCTCTCACGGTCCGGGAGCCCTCAGGAGCAGGAGGTGACCCCGGCGATCAGGGGAAGGTGACGCCCCATCACACCTCTGCTGCTGCCACTGCCAGCAGCACAAGCCTCGGCTGGCCCAGGTTACCTGAGCCTCAGTCAGCCCTGGGTGGCTGGGCAGCTGCCATCTGAGGCTTGCCTGTGGCTCGGGCCAGCCTGGGTGACTGGGGTGCTGAGGGGACTAGGGGACTCCAGAGGTAGGCACATGGAGCGGCCACTGGCCTGCTGCCCTGGCGGTGCTGAGGGGACTGGGCACCGCCATCTTGTGGCTGTGGGAGGCGCCATCTTTGAGGGTGTGGCAGTCAATATTCATATTCCCTCCTTATTGGCTGTGGGCACTGCAATCTTTGTGATGGTGTGAGGGTCAATTAGCATATTCCCTCTTTATTAGATAGAATACGCATTACCTATGGACACAAACAATGGGGTTGTGAAGGCCTGGGGCAGGCGGGAACCAGGTGGAGGGGGGCAATGGGGAGAAAAAAAGGGGACATCTGTAATACTCTCAACAATAAAGATTAAAAAAGAATAAAATGCCACAGGTAACAACAACAACAAAAAATTACTATGCAGCAAAGAATTACGTTAGTCTATGTCCACTGAGAAAGAAAGAAAAAAAAATGGCTAAAAGCGTATAATGTTGGATTTGGAGAAAAAAGTAATTTCATGCTCAATGTATTTCAAAACTTTGACAATTTTTTTTTTAAGGTTTTGGATTAAATACCACATTCTTGACCTCAAACTTATTTTTTTCTTTTGGAAAAGAGAAAGATGAAAGAAAAACCCTGTTGCCTAAACCGTCTCTCTTCTTCAAGGCCTATCCTTACCTGGACCATCTTAAGTCTTTCAGATGATTCACCATTCTCCTCTATGTAAATTAGACACTCACCTTTCTGTTCATTAAAAAGAGACAGAGGCACAGTTATTCCAAAAGCAAGGGGGTGTGGTCTTCGCCTCAGTCTGGATTCGAAGAGCGGTTGTTTCAGAGAAGGTGAGAAATTGTGGCCCATGAACAGGTGGTAGAAGTCCTTTCTCCTTCAGGACGATGAGATAGCAAAGGAGCTGCAACACTACAGGAGGGCCCACTTCAGTGAAACCGCCCTATCTTGTCCCTCCAGGATATATAGTAGTGCCTGAATTGGGGGCAGGGGGGGAGGGGGACACTAAGATATTGATGGAAACAGCTTCTGGGAAAGAAAAGACCTTCATCTGCTATAGCATTAGCCTAAGGTCAAGGTGTGAAGGAGCACAGGGTGATGAAAACAGCAATGACAACAACAATGCTGGCTACGTTCTCGTGAACGATCCACACATCTACATCTGCCTTGCTTTGGCTTTCCCTTCCGTCTTCACTGAACCCAGAGTGTGAATTGCCTAGTCCTCTGGTTGACCAAGTGGCGCAGTCAGAACAGTGTGTCCCACGTGAGGGCCACCTGGAGCATCTGAGCAGATGATGTGTTGACTTGGCTCTGGAACTGGACAGCCCTTGACGTGTGTGACCCTGCTTGTCCACTCACTCAGGCCGGGGAGGTCGTATGTGGGGCTAGAAGCAGTGACAGGATACTGAGGCCAGTTTCAGGGGGAAGCGGTCCTTTAGATCTGTACGAAAATTAGTCTTCACAAAAAAAGGTGAAGAAAGAATATGACAGGAAATGACCCTGATAAGGCATCGAGGTGCAGCTATTGACGTCTGCCAGCCACCAGTAATTTAAGCAGAGGTAATAGCATGTGCTAGGGCCTGGAAAAGTGAAAGAATGTGAACATTAAAAAAAATGCAAAATACAGCCCTGACCGGTTTGGCTCAGTGGATAGAGCATCGGCCTGCGGACTGAGGGGTCCTGGGTTCGATTCCGGTCAAGGGCATGTACTTTGGTTGCGGGCACATCCCCCGGTGGGAGGTGTGCAGGAGGAGGCTGATCAATGTTTCTCTTCCATCGATGTTTCTGATTCTATCCCTCTCCCTTCCTCTCTGTAAAAAATCAATAAAATATATTTTTAAAAATGCAAAATACAGTATGGAAAAGGAGGAAAAGAGATAAACAGGATAATGTATTTTGGCACTTAAATTGCCAAGGGTCATTCTAAGGAACTTAATTTTGATTTGGAGATAGTAGAATTTTTAAAAATTAAGCAATGAAACTTATAAATAGATTTGTATTCTAGAAGGAAACAATTCTGACAGTAATGTGAAAATTGGATTGAAAGAGAAGGTGGAGATTGGACTGAAGGTAAAGTAATTGCTAAGAAGCTAGCATACAGTAAATGTCTGGTTAAAAGATAATAAGGGATTACAATCTTCAGTAAAATTGCAATGGGATAAAAGGATACACATTGAAGAGATATTTATGTGTAATTCTGGTAAATCTTATTTGCGGGTAAAAACTTGGAACAAGTTGAATATGAGGCCCCAGTTTCTGATTTGAATATCTTATAAGAGTTGAGAACAGGCTTTCAAATCTCAAATTTATCTACAAAGTTAGATGTGGATGGAGGAAAAATAAATCAGCAAATGAAGAATCAGAACCTTGTACTAGTCAGCTGAGTAACATTAAATAATTAACTCACTTATGCTCAATTCATTTTCCTCATTTAAAAAATACAGTGGTTGAAACAGGGCCTTTCACCTCTAATATCATGGCTCTGATAACTTATATGGAACAACTTTGTATTGTTATATAACTTTGTTCCTGCAAAGGTAGGTTGTTCTACTCGGTAGCATTTCCTCTTGAAACACATGGCAGGACTAGCATGAAGTGGGCATAGAAAAGAACCAGGAATCAAGAAAAAATTAAAAGTGATAACACACAGGAGAAATAGGAAAAGTACTCTATTTATGGAAGTCCCTTGCAAGAGAGTGAAGTTCCTCTTACTGGAAGTGAAGGGCACCTCCCTGACTGAGTCAGCGGGGAGGTGAATCTCAACTCAGCCGCTTAGCAGTTGGGTTTGCTGTCTCAGACGTCTGCTGTCTCCCTGAGAAGAACTTCTGGAAAAGCTGCCTCTTCGGTCTGGATCTCAGAATAACAAGCACCGCCAGACTGGCAGCCTGAGACAGCCAGCTTCTAGCAAACAGCTCTCGGCCGATACAGCACGGACAAGTGAGTGAGCCAGGGTTTGGGGGATGGTTTGTAATTAGCGTTGATGTGGCCATGGCTACCTGGTAGCAAAGTTTATGGTTTTAAAATAGCATTTAGACTTTTGGAATAATTTGTACTAGAGATAAAGGCTTGATGAAAATAATCTGTCCATAAGTTTCCCCAATCTCTCCTCTCTCTCTCTCTCTCTCTCTCTCTCTCTCTCTCTCTCTCTCTCTCTCTCACACACACACACACACACACACACACACACACACACACACACACACATCTGCTTGGCTCCTGAAATAATTATTTTGGAGATGTGAAATAATAGTTATACATTAAAAACTTCAAAATACAAAATTAGAGAGAACCCTATATCTTATAGGCCAGCTTTTAAAAAAATGTCAACCCATTACTCTGTCTCTCAAGGAGATGACTTTGAAATATAGGCTGCCATCCCTGTATTTTATCCTCACCTCTGTCAAATGATATGAGATGATTATAATCATCTTAGCATAATGCAAATAGCACATTTTTTGTTGTTTAACTTGAGGTCTGCTTTCTATGTCTGGAAGTAGACGGTCAGCATATAAGAACACTCGTGGCAAAGTCCTGAATAGAGAGAAGCTGTGGAGTATAATAGTGTTTGAATGAACAGAGCCTGTTAGTATCTAAGCCCTGCCACATATTGGCTGTGTTACTTTACGACAGTTTTTAACATCTCTGTTACTTTAAGGAAATTGCCTCATCTGTAAATTAATGAAACATTTAAGCTCCTGTTTGGTAATGTTATTGAGTTTAAATTAAATCACAAAATTTAAGAGCTCAGGAATAGGCCTACCATAGAGTAAAGACATAATAAATCTTAGGTATTATTTTTCCTATTATTATCATTAAAATGAATTCATATTTCTTTCACTGAAGTCTTAACTTGTCATTTCATGCTCAAATTTTTAGAATTGAATCCGTGACTGGGAATCCCTAGTAGTCAAACTTAACTAAACATTTTGGTAGGTCAGGGTGATGCTTGTGAAAACTCAAACTCGTGGCTTCATAAACCACCGAATATTACTTTCTTTGCACGGATTCCAACAGTCAGAAGAATCATTTCAGAGTCCAAACTACCTCCAGTGACGTCTCAAACTGCAATGAGGTAGAATGAACTTTGAATGGCAACATGCCAAGAGGGAAGGAGTTACGTGATTTCTGAGGAACCTCTGTCACATTTTTATATTAATGTTGCATTTTCATTTTAGATTGTCTTATCATTGTATTCTATTTTTAATTGTCTTCCTTTATATTATTGAAGCTAAACCCAGGGAGTGGGCAGGGATCTTGAATCTGGTGTGTTTACTATGACCAGTCTGTATTTTTTATTTTATTTTTTACTCAGAAGGAGACGTGGATGATGACCTAAGCCTGCCAAGTGTAGGAGAGTCCCAGTCTTCAGGTAAGAAGCACGTCTGTGACTGGCTCTAGATGTGGTTTGTGATGTAAGCACATTTATATTTTGCCAGTCCCTGCCTTCCACTCCGAATCCTTATCCACCTGAAAATTTACTGTCTCTATGCTTTTCATCTCTTCTATCTAAGTCAAATCACTTTCAGTTACCCCAGGTAAACAGTACACACTGTGTGAATAAAAGATAACTGGTCTTTGTACTATTTAACAGCTTTATTTAGATAAACTGACATACATGAAAATGTACATCTTTAAAGTGTACAATTTATACATGTTGGCATATATGACACATCCATGAATCCACAAATATGGTCAAGATAATGAACATATCCATCAACACTAAAAGTTTCCCCATACACCATTGTAATCTTTTTTTACTGCCACTTTCAGCATACCCTCCTTGACAGCCACAAATCAATTCTGTGTCACTATAACAGATTTGCATTTTCTGAAATGTGTACATAGATGGAATCATACAGCATGTACTCATTTTGGTTCAGCTTTTACTATCCAGCATAATTATTTGAATATTGATCCATGCTTTGTAGCTCTCAATAGTTCATTCCTTCCTTTATTTTTCTGACTAGTATTCACTCATACCATAATCTATTTATGCCATTAATGAACATTTGGATTGTTTTCAGTTTGGGGTTATTATAAATAAACTGTTATAGAAAGTTGTGTACCAGTCCTTGTATGCATATAGGCTTCCATTTTGGGGGGAAACACCCATGAGTAGAATGGATGAATCATAGAGTAGGTGTATATTTTTTTTTTAAAGACACTTCTATACTGCTTCCCAAAATGTCCATACCATTTTACATTTCTACCAACAATGGATGTGATTTCCAGTTCTTTCATATTTTCCTCAATACTCAGTGTGGTCAGCCACTTTAACTTTAGTCATTTTAATAGATTTGTAGTGATTTCAACATTTGGTTTAGTTTGCCTTTTTTAATGACTAGTGATGATGAACATATTTTATGTTCAATTTGCCATCTGTATGTCTTAGTTCATGAAGTGTCTGTTGAACTCTTGCTCTGTTTTGTTTTTACAATATATTGTTTGTTTCCTTATTAAGTATTGAGAGTTCTTTATATATTCTTGACACAAATCCTTTATCAGACATTTGCTTCACAAATATCTTCCCTAAATCTCTGGTTCATCTTTTTATTTTCGTTAATGCTATCTTCTGAAAAGCATATATTCTTAGTTTTTAGGAAGTTCCAACTTGTTACTTTTTATAGACTATGCTTTTTGGATTTGATTGAGGAAATCTTTGTTTTACAATATTATAGTTTTAGGCATTACATTCACTCCTATGGCCCATTTGGAATTAATTTTTGTATATGGAATGTGATATATTCATTTTGTATATGGATATCCAATTATTCAGGAACCATTTATCAAAATGACTATGCTTTTTTGTGTCTGACAAAAATCTGGTGTGGGCCTATCCTAGATTATTTGTCTATTTTTACAACAATATCATTCTGTATTGACAACTGTAGCTTTATAATAAGTCTTTAAATCAGGTAATGTTTATTCTTCAACTTAGTTTTCAGTTCTAGCTATTCTAGTTTTATGCATTTTTATATAAACTTTATAAATTTTTACAAAAGAAAATAGAATGTTCAGAATTTTGTTTGGGGTTGTGATGAATCTATAGATTAATTTGAATAGAATTGACATTTTCACAATATTGTGTCTTTGAAATTATGGAAACAGTATTTCCCTCTATTTATGCTTGCAATTTTTTCAGCAATGTTTTATAATCTTCACTGTACAAAGCTTATGTGTCTTTTGTCAGATTTATCTATGATTATTTAATATTTTATGCCACTGTAAATGGTATATTATATTTTAATTTTCTATTGATAATTGATAGTATATAGTAATAAGATTAGTTTATGTATATTTATCTAATTCCAACAACATTCTACATTCACTTATTAGTAATGAAGAATTGATTTTTTTTCTGTAGGTTGTGATACCTCTTCCAACTTTACTGTAAAGTCACAAGAACAACTAAAAAGGAATAAAATGAGACCAAGTATCTCTAAAATCATCACCATCATCACCTTCTTTTTTATTTTTTTAATAATTACATTAACCACAATTTTAACAGGTGAGTTTTCCATGTCCCAAATATTCTCATGTTAACTCTCCTATAAAAATTTCATCATATGTGTACCTTTCATACTAAGTTCAGAATTAAAGGTCATTTCCGACATATTTGTGTATACAGAACAAGCATATGTTTTCTCTTCTATAACATGAGAATAATAGTAATATTAAATATTGTGAGGATAAAAATAACTTAATGAAAATGAAATTTCCTTTGAAACCAGTATTATTTAGTCTTTATAAGGTAAATCACCACACAGCTTCCTTCATTAAGAAAGTATCATTTTGAAGAAATATTAAAAGACTAAGCAGTATATTTAGTGATTTAGTTAACAATGTGTCACAAGGTCCTTATCTCACTGTAGACTGATAGTAAGTTTATAGAAGATTACCTAGTTGTGGACTACTTTGCCCTGAACTATATAAATAAATGGGAGTAATTTTTGTCCTAAGTTGTTTCTAGTTGAGCCCTATGTCTATAAGGAAAACTGAATTCAATATACAAAACGTAATCTTTCTCTCTGGTTATGAAGTAAATGATGGGGCCAGATTTGTAAGTTCTATTTATAATTCACAAACAAGCATATGGGTTATAAAGAATTGGGCAAGAGAAAAATTGTTGCTCTCCTAATAAGCACATTTTTACGCAAAATATGTTACTTTTAAACTGTAAAAGCAGCAGGTTACATCTCTCCTTTATTATAGTGAACTATGGATATATCGCCTATAAATAACTCAGAATATTTTGAGATGTTTGAAAATATGTGCATAAGTATATATGATATAGATGTACATATATAAATGTGTATATAATTTATACATGAATGTATGTATTATAAATATGCATTTAATATATACATGAAAAAGTAATACATTGAAACATATTCAATATACATGTATACATACATGTGCACATATGCATGTCTAAATATGTTTACATAGAATGTAGATTATTAATCAACCTCATTCTATGAACTAGGCATTAAGATATATATAAATATATGTATATGTATATGTATATTATATATATATGTACATAGATGTTTATATGTAAAATGCGGTGTGTATATATATACACACATATTTATGTATGTATGTGTAAATATATAAGTACATATAATGTATGGAAATGAGTCTGATCTCCTAGGAGCAGTATATCACTTGAGAAGAGCACCAAGCCTAAAATATGGGCAATAACTACTACCTGAGTAGCATTCATCAAGAATTTCTTTCAACCTAGCAGGAAAATAAATACATAAAATTGGGAGTTGTTCTCTCTTAGGGAACAATGTAAAGCATGAATAATGAAGTGTTTCAGATTGAAGAATCAAAACAATTCTGGTGGATTTCATTCACAAGGATAATTGTTTTAAATTCAGGGCTTTTTACCCCCTAACTACTTAATATGTTTTAAAATCATTTTTTTTTTTTTTGGTAGAAAATCACAAATCTTTCACTGAACACAAATCATGCCTGGATGACTGGATTGGTTACCTAGGAAAGTGCTTCTATTTTTCTGAAAACACAACCACCTGGGCAGCAAGCCAGAACTTCTGTGTCTCTCATGCAGCAACTCTTGCTGTGTTCAACACCACAAAAGAACTGGTAAGGCAATCCTTCTGAACTGCAATTATCTTTCCAAGATGAGAGCTAGTCTGAAGAGTGCTACTGGAAGCAGGAATGGTCCAGAAAAGACCTTCTTACCCAGCATAAGGGAGGCCCTATATTCCACATCAACTCAGGCCAGAAGAAGCAGCTCACATCTATTTGGATCACCTACCTGTTTTTGTTCACCTGTGTATTTTATACCAAATGAAAGTTGCCTTTGGTGGAACTATATTTAAAAATAGTAAGTAGAGTCATAACAAACCATTTGTCAAAAATACTGGAAAGGATTATAAAATGAGTAATATAATTAAGAATATCTGGGAACATTAGGGCACAGAATGGGTAAATGAAGAAACTTAAAAGCATGCAATACAAACTGCCCCCAGACCAGAAATAATAGAGATGTAAAATGTCAAGTGGTAAGAGACAGAGAAGTTAAGATCTTAAGGAGCATGGGGATATATTTAACATTTGTGGAACGCCTATTCTATGAAGAATAGACAAAAGAGAGATTGACCCAAGATAAATTAATTTGGAAGAACACTCTGATGAAGATTTTTAAATGAATATATGAGGGCAGCTGAAAAATATAAATGAAATTATACATTTCATTCATTAGAATAGAAAATTATGAAAGTAAAGCAGGAAATATGGGAAAGTATCAGGTTGGTATAAAAATGGAACAAAGAAAATAAATAGTTTAACTAAAAAGCATAAGAGAAAATATAGAAAAAGAGCACAAGAAAATAATCAGTGAGGATTCACAAAGGCAAAACTATTTCTCTGAATAGACAGGACTGATCACAGAAAAAGAGACAAGATATGTCCTCGCTAATACAAACAACTGAGATTTAAAATCATATAATATTACAAATAATTTTATGCTAATAAATGTTAAAACTTTAAAGAAACAAATAATGTCTAAACAATTATTTAAACAATTGTTTAGACAACCTAAAATTGGTATATGTATAGATATGTATGAAAAATTAAATGGTAAACATGAAAGAGTAAAAAAAAAAGTTCAAGTAAACTAAAGTATTCAAATAAAGACATAGAAAAAGTATCAATCCAAATAGAATTTTCCTCCTAGTGTTATTGCATACAAATTAGAAATAAATATCTCATTTTGTAATGAAAGAAAAGAAAGAAAAAGCATCAATCCAAAATAATTCAGAAAAGGTTAAAAAAAGAAGAAGAAAATGGTCAGAAAACACAAAATTGATAAATTCAAATATAACAGCAATTGTGATAAAATGTAAAAGTTTTTAATTTATCTCTTAAAAGACAAATAGATCAGGTAGGTTTTAATAAAATAACAGAGTCCAGTTGGTGCTACTTACACAGACATAGCTAAGCATGTAGAGACACATGCGTGTGCATGCATATACACACAAACACGAAAGAGATAAAGTGAGAGGAAAAGATATGAAAAGCAACTATTGACCAAACCCAAACCCAAATAAAACAAAAAAATTTGGTTAGTGGTAATATTGTCAGAAAATATAATGTATCAGAGTAAATTACGAACCTATATAAAAACTGAACAAACCAATAAATATTCAATATATTTTATGACTAACCAAAATTCTCCCATCGTAAAAGGCACCAAGGCTAGGATGATTTACTGCCAAATTTGACCAAGCCTTCACAAAACAGATAATTTGTTTCTTATATAAAATTCTTTTAGAAAAGAGAGAAATCTACCCAATGCAATTTATTATAGAAGTTGTTACAGAAGTAACATAATCCAAAACTAACCCATGAGACAAATAAGAACAATGTCGCCTCTAAGATTATTTCCAAATCTGGAAGCCTATATTTCTATAAAGAGTATAATGAGCCCTAACCAGTTTGTGTCAATGGATAGAGCATCAGCCTGCAGACTGAAGCGTTCCAGGTTCAATTCTGGTCAAGGGCATGTACCTTGGTTGCCAGTACATCCCCAGTATTGGGTGTGCAGGAGGCAGCTGATGGATGTTTCTCTCTCACTGATGTTCCTAACTCTCTATCTCTCTCCCTTCCTCTCTGTAAAAAATCAATAAAATATTTTTTAAAGAGTATAATGAATTAGATGAAAGAAAATCCAACAGAAAAAGGCATTTTCTGTTTACTCTGTAAATATTCTTTATCAAAGGATTTCCTGAAGCGATATTCTGAACATTCTCAATATTGGATTGGACTGAGCCGAAAACCAGGACAGACCTGGAAGTGGGTAGATGGAACCACCTACAGTGATTGGTAAGTCCTGAGTATATAATTTACACACCTAAAGCTGGGATTCTGAGCCTTTCCCACTATGGAGAAATCTGGGTTATAATCTTTCTTTGGGGTTTAGAATAAAATGAACCTAGAGAAAATGTGGTAATACAAACTATTATACAAGTTATTTAATAGCTATAATATTGTAAACACAATGCTTCATAATCATATCATTTGACGCTTACAATAACTCTGGGAAGTGAGTATATTTATCTCCATTTTAGATTTTAAAAATTGATGTTCAACAATGATGAATAAAAAGAATATCTTGCAACACATACTTAAAATGTATTTGACAATAAACCCTGCACTTTATCATACAGGTAACATTTTAGGCCAGGAAAGGCATGTGAATTCAGTTTGCTTCATATTTAAATACTATGGTATTAGGGTTAGAGTAAAAACACACCTCAGAGGAAGTTATTTTCTCTAAGTCTTCCAATAAATATTCACTCATTCTATATCCTTTTTCTTCTTTGGCATTTTGTTTCAGGTTTAAAGTCATTGGATTTGGAGAATGTGCCTATCTACACAAAATTGGGATTAGAAGTTCCAGTAGCCATTTGGTTAGAAAATGGATTTGTAGCAAACCGTGCACATGTATTCCAAGAAGTTAAGATATCATAGACCTAAGATCTTTTACATAAAATATAACTTTTATTCTCCTCATAAGAAATATGTTATATTAATATAAAAGTACATAAAATTCATGTTTAGAAATTTTTATTGATGTTTCACTCCAAATCTCTAAGTTAATTTGTTATAAATTTACTAGATTCTTGGCATTCAAGAAATATACACTTCAGCATATATAAACGTTCCCAAATTTTATAGAACAAAATTTCTGATATGTAATACATTAAAATATGAATGAACAATTTAAGTGACATTTTAAGATGTAATCATAGGAATTCAGACTAATGGCATTTAAAATTACTTGTTTTATTTTAAAAAAAACTGACATTTTTTCAGTCTCCCTACTTTTATTATCAATAACCATTGGTTGGTTTTATTTTAATTTGGCAATATTTGCATTACTTTGTGAGATTCATTCATGAATTCAGTGTAATTCAAACACAATAACAGTGTTTAGATTTGTTGATTTATTAGATTAAAAAATCTCTTTCACACACCAACCTCACAGAAAAAAATAAATAAAGCAATAAAAGATTTCACATTCAGACCATCATGTGAGGGGTCTTCAAGATTATGAGTAACCAGCCTTGAACTAGCTGTGTTCTGTTTATGAATGCCAAGAACCTATTGCATAATGGGCAAGTGAATAATAAACATTGGGTAGGCAGATGGGTGGGGGACTGGGTTTGAATTTTGCTGTTCCAAGTTTTTTTCTATTTGAGAAAACAAATTAGGTTCTGCATCAGACTGATGCTTCTTAGAGGATATTGTCTTTATGGTTACTCAACATTACC
Organism: Eptesicus fuscus; assembly: GCF_027574615.1. Taxonomy (NCBI): domain Eukaryota; kingdom Metazoa; phylum Chordata; class Mammalia; order Chiroptera; family Vespertilionidae; genus Eptesicus; species Eptesicus fuscus. The sequence continues at coordinate 85,576,803 of NC_072479.1, forward strand.
AATGTCTCTTTGTAAAACAATTCTTTTCTGAAAGTTCTGGTGAAATCTGTGATCTGCATCCCATGGATGCTTAATTTATCTTCATTGATAGAAGTTTGAATGATTGTAACAGAACACATATTGAAGATGGGACTAGTAAGAATTTGGGAACTTAGTAAAGTTTCTTATCTTTTGTTATAGATAAATATTATAACAGAGAAAATATTTTTCAAACTAGTTTTCCATCTTTTTGCCCTCCCTCCTCACCCTCATTTTCACTTTCTTTTCCTCCCTGTACTTGCCCTTTTCCCTCATTCCTTGTATTGATTTTTTTAAGAGAGGAAGGGGGAGGGATAAAGAGATAGAAACATCTATGAGAGAGAAACTTCATTGATCCACTGAAATTTAGTTAGAAATTTCCTTTCTAACTAAAATCAACCATTTCATGACTCTTTAGAAAACTCATGACTTTGTTCTTAAGGTCTTTATTTTGACTTTATTCTTAAGGTCTTTACTTTATCAGACTGTATAGTATTATTACTCCATTGTTCTCCTGTGTCAGGAATAAATAAAATTGTTTTTATTGAAAACTAGAATGTAAAAAAAGGATGACAAGGAACTTAGTATTAAATCTACAATCAGTTTAGAAAATTAGAGACTGAATATATGAACCTTCAACATTTAATTACCAAACAGAGTAAGAAGTGCAAAAATAAAAGAAGTGCATATAAGATATATGAAACGTTCATTGACAACACATGGAGAAAATGTCCAAAACTTGAGCAGGAGGGACCTAGCAAAATTCTTACAGAGAAAATATTTTTAAGCTGACAATTAAAGAAAGTAGGGGTTTTCCAGGGAGAAAATTCTCTGGAAGAACATTTGTGAGGGTATCAAGTGTTGCATAATTGAGAAATTATAATAGTCTGGAAGCATGGGAACAGGAGGTATGGGAGGGGAAATAAAATTTGGGGTTGATGGAGGGAGGGTTAGATTTAGGAGAAATTATACTCCATGCTAAGGGAAGTTTATTCTTGATTCCATAGGTTATTGCTCTAAAGTTATTGAACACGTATACACAGGATAATATTACCTTCAAACATAAAATTTAGAATAATTCTCACAGCAATGTAAAATCTGATGGACTAAGAAATGATTCAGAAGGTTGTCCAGAAGGTTGTCTAGATGAAGAAATAGGCATTTCAGAAGATAGAGATGAAGCAATACTCTGAAATATTAGATCTGCAAGACTTCTCATACTGAATATTGTCTAAGCTCAAATAGGAAAATATATTAATGCTTCTTTGCTCTTTCAAATTATAGTTTTAAAAATCATATCTTCATTGTATTAGCCCTCTTTAATAATAGAGCAACAATGTCAAGAATCTTTTGTTATGCCTCTTTGCTTTTATTGTAACTAACGCTATTTTATATTTAACCAGAGGCCCTGGCAGCCCCACTTTGTCCGGAAGATTGTCCAGAAGGTCGTTTGGCTGTCTGGCCTAATTAGCATATTATGCTTTAATTATTATAGATAACATAGATGTAAAGTGTCTGTCTCAAATTTATTAATTAATACTAAAATAAAGTTGTTAGTTTAAAATCAATTGATGTTTTGGTGTGGTGTTTTGTTTTTTTTTCAATAAAATCACAAATATACTCATATCTCTGTTGTGGGATAATAATAGATAATTATGCCTAGAAGTGCATATCTCTAAAATTCTAGAAAGACAACTTTCAGATTTAAAACTTTTTATACTTGAATAAAATTTTTGTTATACTTTTAAGTATTATTTATATACTAGAGGCCCTTAGCCTGGCCTGCACCCTCTCGCAGTCCAGGAGCCCTCAGGGGATGTCCAACTGACTGTTTAGGCCTGCTCCCTAAGCTGCAGTCAGACATTCTTAGCCCTGCCACGAGGGTAGGCCACGGAAGTGGGCCGCTGTGCTCACCAGCTGTCAGCCTGGCTTGTGGCTGAGCAGCGCTCCCCTTGTGGAAGTGCACTCATCACCAGGGGACAGTTCCTGAGTTGAGTGTCTGGCCCCTGGTGGTCAGTGTGCATCATAGCAACCAGTCATTCCACCGTTCAATCGATTTGCATATTACCCTTTTATTATATACGATGGGCACTTAGTTTTAAGCATAAATATATATATATATATATATATATATATATATACACACACACACACACACACACACACACACACACACTAGAGGCCCGGTGCACAAAATTCGTGCATGGGGGGGGGGGTGTCCCTCAGCCCAGCCTGTACCCTCTCCCATCTGGGATCCCTTGAGGGATGTCCGACTGCCCATTTAGGCCCGATCCAGGCCTAAATGGGCAGTCGGACATTCCTCTCACAATCCAGGACTGCTGGCTCCCAACAGCTTGCCTGCCTCTGCCTGATTGCCCCTAACCGCTTCTGCCTGCCAGCCTGATCACCCCCTAACCACTCCACTGCCAGCCTGATTGATGCCTAACTGCTCCCCAGCCAGCCCGATTGCCCCTAACTCCTCTCCCCTGCCAGCCTGGTCACCCCTAACTTCCCTCTCCTGCCAGTCTGGTCTCCCCCAACTGCCTTCCCCTGCTGGCCTGGTCATTCCTAACTGCCCTCCCCTGTGGGCCTGGCCCCCCCAACAGCCCTCCCCTGCAGGCCTGGGTCCTCCCCCTCAACTGTCCTCGCCTGCAGGCCTGGTCTCCCCCAAATGCCCTCCTCTGCTGGCCTGGTCACCCCTAACTGCCCTCCCTGCTGGCCTGATCGACCACAACTACCCTCCCCTGCAGGCCTGGTCCCCCCCCCCAAACTGCCCTCCCCTGCAGGCCTGGTCCCCCCCCCCCAAACTGCCCTCCCCTGCAGGCTTGGTCCCCCCCAACTGCCCTCCCCTGAAGGCCTTGGTCCCCCCCAACTATCCTCCCCTGCAAGCCTTGGTTCCCCCCAACTGCCCTCCCTTGCTGGCCTGGTCTTTCCCAACTGCCCTCCTCTGCCAGCCTGGTCACCCCAAACTGCCCACAACTGCCCTCCCCTGCCAGTGATCTTGTGGTGGCCATCTTGTGTCCACATGGGGTTAACCATCTTTGACCACATGGGGGCGGCCATCTTGTGTCTTGGAGTGATGTCAATTTGCATATTACTCTTTTATTAGATAGGATGTATGCATATATACTAAGTATAAATAAAGTATGAAAGTATCATGTTAATTTTTATAGTGATTAGTAGAAAAGCCAAAGTATTCAAAACAATTGGGTATAAATGAGGAAAAAAGATATCAGGAACATAATCTTGTTATTTTGTGAGATTAAATATAGATACTTCATTTTACTTAAGAGATGCTTACTTGGAAATGAAAATGCTAAATCAATTGATAGAAGGTATCTATGGACATACAGTTCCAGAATAGTAATGTAATCTTTATGAACAATTTACTATTAAGGGCTTGTTGATTGATTCTTTTATCTTTTTAAAGTTCTACTTTTGGTTTTGGCCAAAGCAATACCCAACATGCACTTCAGACTTACACCATTGAGTTGACCTATCATCCAATGTACATTTTAACTATTAAAATAAACACAATTTGCTTGTCTTTCGAGAAATAAACTATTTTCTGGGAATGAACAAAGAAATTCAGCAGGAAAATCATAGTAATGGCAGAAAGGGAGCCTGCAGAACAGTAAAGAAGAAAAGTAGTATGGCGAGTTCAAGTTCCTTTGCCAGGGATGTTCAAACACGTTCATTAACTCTGCTGAACTGGCTACTTAGGAAATCAACAACCAACACTGAAAAGGGTGTCATTAGATACGATCCACCTTACCATGCTAACATACTGTCAGAGAGAAACGTGTTGGAAGTGGCAAGTGTGCACATATAAATTGTCATTTTCTTATTTTCACACTTTTAACCTACCTAACATTAGATCTTTTGTTTTTTTGGGGTTTTTTTTGGTTGTTAGAGGTAATGTGTCAGATAAGCTGAAAAATAGTTAACATAGTATAAAACTTTTCAAAGAAGGTAAAAGAACCAAGACCAACAGGAGCAGAGAATGACATAAAAGACTTCAGGAGCAAAGGAATCTAAGCTGTTTTCCCTTTTTTGGGGAGAGAGGCAGATATGACACTCAGCTATAATGGGAGTCTAAGTGGGAAGTTGGAAGTGGTCTCATGTGAAGCCCTTACCTACTGAAACCACAATTTTCCCCACTTGCAAACAAGCACATAAACACATTCATTCCAAAAGAATTCTAAACTTTAAAGATAAAAACTTTTGAAGTACCATAAATTATAATTGTCTCATTTATTCCTGAAGCTTTTTCCACTAAAAATCTTCTAATTTACATTATTTAATATGTTCCCTTCTCAACAAGTAGGATTACTATATAATTAAAAATATTAATTTGGAGAACTGTGTCATCTAAAAATAACTTTGGTTGTTATGAATCGGACAATCTGATGTATCAAAATATATATAGATATAGATATATAATGGAAATAATAAGACAAGCTTTGATTTTTATTATTCATGGCTAATTAAATTCACAGTAGTTTTTAGAATTTTAATATCAGGTGTTTGCTTGTAAACATTTCTTTATGTGCAAACTCAATTTTTAAAATTTAAAGGAAAATACTTTTCATGAATAATCCTCAAATAAAAATAAAAAAAGGAATAAATGAAGCCAAACTAATTTTTAAACTGTTTTTAAATGTTTTAATATTTAATTATTTAAATGCTTCAGTGTTTAAGTCAAAATAGTTTCAAAGAACATTGATAACTTGGCTTTGAATATTCGAGGTCCTCAGATCTTTTAATCTTCTATTATTTTTTCTTCTCTTTCAATTGTAACTTTTCTTCAATCATTTTTCCACATTTTGTAAATGTCCACCTTAATAAAATAGTACATATACTAAATAAACATAGTTCTGTAATAATTTTTTAAAGTAAGTTGAAGGTTCTCTATCTCATTTCCTATAAACTATAATTACTTCTGTTCACACAAATGTATTTGAAAAAATATATTTTTTAAAATGTTGTTAAATCATTTAAGTTTTACTCTTAGTGGATCTAAGGCTTTAAAGTAGGTTTCCCATTGGTAAACTTATATTTAATTAGCAAACATTAATGCAGCTATGTCTCTGCTCCAAGTCTCAATGTATGTTCTAAGTTAAAAACAAACAGCAAACCAGGAAAATTATATTTATTAAAGCATATAATCCTAACACTGACCTTTAATTATTTTTTTTAAATAGAGTGGTTTACTTCTCTATGTGTAGGTTACGCTTATCTACACTACAGAAAGATCTGTGTAACTACTAAAAGTCGGGCTCTGGAACTCATAGAACATATTACAAATATATACTCAATAAAGGTAAACATAAAAGGTGGTTATTTATCATTATACATTATTATTCCAAACAATGATAAGGATTATTGACCTTACATAGCTTACAGGTAATTAAGAAACAATTTAGTAAACAATGGCCAAAAAAAGAAGGTACTAGATGATTAGATTAAATAAGTACAGGGAGCTAGGAAAATATATACCAACTCCGTAGTCAGAGTGGAGAATGGTCGAGGAAGTATATTCCTCTAAATGACATTTAATCAGTCCCTGAAAAATAAAAAGTTAAAAAGGTGAGTAATAAAGGAAAAAAATTAAGTTTGTTAAACTGTGTCAAACCATAAAACTAGAGGCCTGAGAAAGCATGACACATTTAAAGGAACTGAACCGTTTAGTGTGTCTGCATCATTACATACATGAAAGTGGGGGAGGAATGAAGAGGAGCCAAGACACGAAGGGTCTGGTAGAAGCCGGAGAAAGGTTTAAGCAGTGAAAAGCCACTGATATGAGGATTAGAGAGTCACTATGTCACAATGCAGAGAATGGACTTCGGCAGACAAAACTAGAAGCAAACGAAAAGATTATTGCAGTAATCTAGGGTAATAGGGTGGGTATGAAGATATGAGGGTGAATTTCTGAAATATTTATGTAGTAAAATTGAAAGAATTAAATTACTGTTTGAAAATTGAGGGTGAAAAAAATGGAAGAAGTCATGGTTGACTCCAAGGACTCTGGCTTAGACTGGTGTGGGAATGTTCCTGTCATTAAGTTAGTGGAGACTAAGGGGCCGTGAGATGTTCAAATAAAGATGCCCAATAGGTAACCCACTGTAATAAGATCTGGGCTAGAAATGAGGGCTTGGGAGTTATCAATAAATTGATGGCAATTAAAATTATGGAGTGGATGAGTTCAGACAAGAATTGTGTGTGATAGAGGATCCACACTAACTTAGGAACAGAAGAGGAAAGAGACACGACAGAAAAGACTGAGGAACAATGAATGGAGAAGTAGATAGATATTCAAGAGGGTCTTGTGTAATAGATCCTGAGGTTAACGAATATTTCTAGATGAAAACACAGGTCAACAATGAGCAAACTTGATAGTTAAAGTGAAAGTTAAGAGGTTCTCATTATATTTAACTAGAAGCAAGTCATTGGTGACATGGTGAGAGCACTTTGGTGAAACAGTAGGAAAAGCAGAAGCGAAATTTTTGAAATGTAAGGCAGGAAGAGGAGAAAAAGACAGGACACATCATCATTTTTAGGAAGTCTGACTTATAAGAGGTGGTAAAACACATGGGCAGAAACTAGAAACCACATGTGGCTGAGGGAACATTTTCTTGTAGTTGCTGATAGAAAAGGAAACAAGAACAAGAGATTAGAGAGGAGGTAGTCGACAAAAGGATTTTCTTGAAAAAATTAAAAGAGATGTGATTTTGACTATAGACTTGTAGATTTTATTTAGACAGAAAGAGGAATACTGCTTTATTGGAAACAGGAGAAGAGGAAAAAGAATTAAGATGCAGACAAATATGTAGACTCAATGGTAGAAAGTTCAGGAATATATAATCTAATGTCTTTTCTTAAAAAAAAAAAGAAATGAGCAAAAAAATAAACTCCTCTGTTAATGGTGACTAAGAGGTGCAGAGAGAGAATCATTGAGGAGATAAAAGAATAATTTCTGTCTGAAATAGCCACTATCATGAACGGGAGATGATTATGGAAATACAGTTTGAGTGACCAGGTAGAACCAAGTACTCAGTTGAGGCTGATTGTTTGTATTTATAGTGTCACAAATTGACACCAGTATCATCAATATCACCAAAAATTTTTTGTAGAAACAAAGTGTTTTTACAAAAATGCATAAATAAAGAATATCTGTGAACATTTTGTAATGGGAAACATACCTGTGATCAATTTAGAGGTCATCGTCTGAAGAAATCACATTTTGACAAATATGGTAATTATGAGTTTGACATGTTTCAGAAAAAACACCCTTCTTTGTTATCACAGCACAGGCATTGTCTTCATCCTTGCTCTTGACTTCACATCTGTAGAGGAAAAGGCAGGATGTCCTCACTCTGCTGAAAGCACAATTGTGCGTATTTTGTGTGTTTTCTCTCTTCTTAGAAAGAATGTACTATTCTCCAAGCTGGAGGTCTAAGACATTGTAATATTCAGACAAGAAATGCACAGTAAACAAAGACTCATTCAATGAAGAAATTGCTCCAAATAGCTTTTTAACTCAAAATGGTCATTTGTAAATAGAAATACTATGTGGAATAAAAATGTGAATAGGAAAGACTGGTTTCCAAACGCCATTTGATTATTGAATTCTAATATCTTATTCCTTAGAATTTTTAATTATTAGAATCCTTCTAATAAAAAATGAGGATTATTCTATAACCTTTGAGAAACACTTCATAAGAATTCAAATGTAGACAATTGTATATTGACTACAATTTCTATTTATACCTCTAGTGTTATAGGTAAACTAAAAGAAAATGCAAATATGAAAATAAATTAGCTTAGAAGCCTTCATTTCTCTAAGGAAAATTTCCTACACACACACATTAACAAATATCAAAGTCTGCAATCTATAAGAACCAGTTGTCTATCTAGAGTTTTCGAAAGCCCCCAGTAGGGATTGGCTGCTGAGCTTTTATATTTCCCAATGGTATTCAAACGTCAGACACTCACAGCTGTGGACTTAATGGGGTGCCATCCAGCCAGGTCCATGTCTTTCGTGGATATGTAATGTTCAATCCAATCCAAAAGTAGATTCCATCTTGTATACTATTTTGTATGAAAGCCTGTGAAAAGGGATACAGAGGAAATTAAGTGAGAACACCTACTAAAATAGCCTCTTCTACTTTTTTTTCATCTTTAAAAGGTTTTTATATTTATCTCCCTAATCAGGAAAATCTTAAGAAAGTTAAAGATGTTTTCTACCTGTGTAGGGCAAGGAAATCAATGTAGAAAGAAATTCAAAATATGTGACTTTATGTGAAAGCCTGCACTGCTTAGTGGAATTCATGAGAATGGTGGGTGATATAAACAGCAACTGATGAAAGGGTGCAAAGAGGATGTGAAGCAAAAACGAGGAATGAACAAGTCTGTTAAAAGGAGCAAGAACTATACATGGATTGCTCTGTCTACCAATGGGCAGGCTTGTAGAAAACTGAGGCTTACGATGAACTTCACATAAGTGAAACCAAAGAGCCCTCTATTTCCTACCCAACACATTAGGATATTGCCAAATATTTGTACTGCTTTTGATGAGTACCTCAAAGAGATCCTACCTTTCTCTCCAAGAAGGATGGCATGGATATCCTAGCTTTGTGATTTACTTAGGGAGTGAAATAGACAAGTTTATAAAAACTGTCAAGTTCTGCAGATTCTTATGAAAATGAGGAAAATACCGTGGCCTATGTCATAGGTTACTGTAAGCACTAAGTTATAAAACATTTGTAACTTGTCTACCACAGTTCCTGCCACATGAATGGAATTCAATAAATGGCTATAACTATTAGTCTGTAATTCCTGGGTTCTAAAATGTACCTATTTCTCCCAGTTTTCATTTTTTTTATTTTTTTTTTCTCTTCCATAGTATATTTTTTCACTCATAGTAGATTAGCTCTTACCAGTTCAGCCTTGTCTTGGATCATTAAGAGTTGTGATTTCATTCTTAAACAGAATTGTTGGCTATCAGTCCATGAATTAAAAATTTTAAAAAAATTATAGCATTTCCCTTTCTCCTGCACCCAGTCATTAGGGCATAAGTTTAGTGTAGGGCTTCCTGAAATGAAAACATAAGAAGAAGTAGGAATGAAAACAAGGTGTGAATTATTAAAAAAAACACAGTTTTTGCACTAATTTTGTAAACTTTTTTCTTAAGGTTAACTATTTGTTCCACTTTTAAGAAATAAACTCCCTCTCTACTGATTAGTAGTCTTTAGAAGAGATACATGCAAGAAATAGTTATTATTTATTGAGTTATTACTACATCAAGTAATTATCTGAATTTTTATGTACATGAATACATAAAATGTTTATTTTCTATAGGAAACTTACAAAATCCATGAAATGATTAACTCCATGTTCCTCATTTTGTAAATAAAGATACCACGGTTAAAGTTAAGTAAAGTTAAATATAAACTGGGAAACTAAAGGTTGAGTGACTTACTCAAAGTTATGTAACTAATAATTGGTGGACATAGGGGAATTTAAAGTAAAACAGAGAGCTTGAATGGCATTAGAAGAAAACTACTGTGGAAAAAGAAAGTCATTTTCAGAGTCCTTTTTAACTGCAGAAGAATGTATTTCATAACACACTGTATTAGCAAATTTGTAAAACAAATTGTTCAACAAGACCCCACTATCTATATGCCTCAATGGCCACCAGACTTATCTCTGTAAAAAGGGAAAATGTGGAATCGGTATTAAAATAAATCTATACTCAGAAATGAGTACAAACAGATTTCAACTGAACTAATGATCGTTTTATATTTTAAGCTGAATAATCTATATATATAAAAGCCCAGCGACCATTGCAGCAGAACAACCAGAACAACCAGAACGACTGGTCAACCAGTCTCTATGATGCACACTGACCACCAGGGGGCAGATACTTAAAGCAGGAGCTGCCCCCTTCATAGACAATGAGCTCCCACAGAGGGAGGGCTGCTCAGCCAGAACCTGAGCTGCACCGCACCCAGCCTGGTTCCAGCTCCTCCATGGCCGTCTGGGGCTTGGCGCAAATGTCCAGCTGCCGGTTTATTCCCGACCCTCCTCACCCCACCCCACCTCACCCCACCCCCACCTCCCGGATTGGGCCTAAACCTGCAGTCAGACATCCCAAGGGGTCCCAGATTGCAAGGGTCTCAAGAACTTGGGTGCTATGGGCGCTCCTGTAGAGCAAGCGGTTACCATGGACAGGTTCCATGTAAGCCCAATGTCAGCCTGTTTGTTTGTTTTTCTTAACTATGCAAACATATGACCCGCTCAGCGCTGGCAGAAGCAGCCAGGGCATTGGAGGGCGGGTGTCCGGGAGAAGGGGCATGGGAGGGGGTTTGGGGCGCATGGCTACAAGGGGGTTTGGGATAGGATTGGAATCTCTTTCTCTGTAAGCAAGGGAGAAAAGATAGGAGCCACTGTTTTGGTGGCTGCACATGCCTCCCCCTTGAGCCCTGCAGCGCAGCGGGCTTGCACGCTGTTTGCAAACATGGCATTCTGTGCACACGTGCGGAGAAGGCGTGCCGGCGCTGCCTCGGGGAGTCTCGTCAGTGGGTCTCTTCCTGGGGGAGCGGGGTTTCTTTGGTGCGAATCACATGAGATCTGAATGTAGAGGTGGAAGGCAGCGCCCCAGGACTGAGTTCCCAGAGGGAGACTGCACCCCGCTTGCCTTCAGGCAAAGGCACTGGAACCATTCTTGGCGTTGGGCACGTGTTCGCTAAACCTGCGTGGCCCACGGGGCTGTGCCAGTGCGCGGGCACAGTGAGCGGAGGAGGGGAAGGAGGGTGGCCCCGCGGGGCCGCTCACTTTGGGGGTGTGAGTGGTGGCCGCAGCTGGGAGGGGGCCGGGGAGCAGTGCCTTGGGATTGAGGGAGACACTTCCAGGGCTTCCGAAGTGCTGCGAGTGAGCCCTGGGGTCCTGGAGGTTGGGATGCTGCAGAGGTCGAAGGAGTACATACAAGCAGCGCCCCCGCAGCAGCACCCCCTCCCAAGGGGTGGGCGACGTGGGCGGGAGGGTGGAGCGAGGGTCTGGGAAGCCCCCTGGACCCCCGCGGGGCGCAGCTGGGCAGGTGCAAGTGGGAAGACGGGTTGGCTCTCACCGAGCCCAGTTGCTCCCTTTAACTGTAGGTGGCTTCCTGAAGGCTTTTGCAAACCCTCTTTCTGGGGAGGCTTTTCTTTCCCCCCCGGCCCCCTCCCCCCAGCAGCGTGCAATTCAAAGGCGCCAGCAGAGCCGCCCAGTCTCTCCCGCACCCAGTCGGGTGGATGTGGCACCCCGCAGGGCGGAACAGCCCGAGCCGCTGCCTGCTGGCGGGGTGGGTGGACGCAGGGGCCTCGGAGCTGGACCACCCGGCCCCCAGCGCGCTCTCCGCCTGCAGGCGTCCAGCTGCAGACCTCCGACCCCATTCCCCGGGTCAGTGGTGGGGTGGACAGCCACCTGGGAGGGCGAGGAAATGAAACCTGGGGCGAGTACCACGGATGTAGTCCTGTGACCTTCCCCTCCCAGGATAGTGCTGCGCTCCCTAACCTCCCACAGCCAAGAGATAAATGTGGATTCGCAAAGAGGCAGACCCCCGAGGTTTGGCGGGGGGGTGGGGGGGGGGGTGAGGAGAGGAGTTACACACTTCTGACACCCCCACCCTTTGCTTAAAGGCTGCATTCTCCTTCCCTAATGCATGTTGCTTGAAGTACAGGATGATTTGTGTTTAGACGTGCGATAAACGTGGGGAAAGCAAAGTTTTGTGCTTTAGAGTAAAAGAGTCTGAAGCCTTTGGGGGGTGTCTCTTTCTCTCTCTCTCTCTCTCACACACACACACACACACACACACACACACTCCTTCCTCCCCTCTTCCTTGGCCTGGCGAATCTTCAGGCAGAAAGTTAACCCTAGCTCCTCAGAACCCACCCTCACTGGAGTGGCCTCTGTTTTATTTTGGTGTTTTTTTCTCTCACAGGGTTTTTGTGGTTTTTTTCTAACCTCTAAACCCGCAGTGGGACATTCCCCGAGGGGTCCCGGATTGCGAGTGACTAAGTCATAGCCTTTAAACTGCTACATTCCACATACAGTGAAACAGGGAAGGTGGCTTCTGCAATGCTCGAAAAAGAGATCTGTGGCTGCTTAATCCTAATTCATCAGAAGAAGCTCCAAACTGCCCACTTCCTGTTTCTTCTACATCGGGGTGAACATGCATTCCTATATATTGGGAACAGTCTCTTAGATTTAAAAATTAAAACCTGGCAAGGCTACTCTAACATGAAAAAACAGGATGATGTAGCAAGGACGTGCATGGACTCCGGCTTGCATGTTTTGTGGCCCTAATTCTGACACTTATAACTGTGTAACCAATTATTAACTTCTCTCTGCTTCAGTTTTTCCACCCATAAGATGGGGAAAAGGGTACTGCTGCCTCAGAAGGATCATGTTATGGACTACTTTTTATAATCAGGGCAAAAAAAAATAGCTGCTCATACAACAGCAAGGTGCCTTTCACCTGTATGAAAAGTATGGTCACTGGTGCATGCAGCATCCTGGATTGTGAGAGGGTTGTCCCAGGGTTCCCAGATTGCGAGAGGGTGCAGGCCAGGCTGAGAGACCCCCTCTCCTGTATGAATTTCGTGTACCAGGCCTCTAGCAGGTACATACGTATTGATTGTATTCTATTTAAATTTTTTATATCTTAAATATTGCATATTATTTTTTATAAAAAACTTACCTGATATTCTTATATTAAATGAGATAAACATGAAAATATAAGATACTATATAGAAAAGTTAGTAATTACCATTAAAGACTATGGGAGCTCTTTGGGAGACAGTATGAGAAATTATATTATTTCAGGAAAACATCAATACTAAGTTCATGTTTTGAATCAGCAAATCATCTTGATTCTTTACAACCCTTTTCCTAAGGCATTTTATTTTATAAGTAACTAGAGGATTGGTGCCGGGAACCAATTTCAGCATGTCATAATTACAAGAGTTTCACCAAAAGGTTGGTGAAGCTTGGGCGGCTCAAGAAGGGTGAGCCACATATGTAGTTTACCTGTTGGAAACAGCTAAAGGGCACTTCCCCCAAACCTGAATAGGATTGGCTGCTGCCAGACAGCTCAGGGCATTTTATTGCCTCCTGTTGGCCAAACACCTGAACAGCTGTAGGCTGTTCTCCAAACTGACAATGCTTCTGTATATCCTTTGATACCCTACCCTTTGAAGTGTATTATCTCTACCTTGCCTTAGGACAAATTGTGTTAATAAAAGCAGGGTCCTGAGTCGAGGAAGGTAGTCTTCACTTCCTTTAGCTGAAGATCCTCTGACCCCCAATGCCTTTCAAAATTATCTTTCGTCTCCGGACTCTTTAATCATCTACTCATCAGCTCCTTTCTCCAGAATGCTGAACCCTTTGTAAGGCTGGGAAAAGAAACCCAGGAGCCCTGTGCACGAAATTCATGCACAAAGGAGGGGGTGTCCCTCAACCCGGCCTGCACCCTCTCCAATCTGGGACCCCTCAAAGGATGTCCAACTGCCGGTTTACAGGGATTGGGCTTAAACCAGCAGTCGGACATCCCTCTCGCAATCTGGGACTGCTGGCTCCTAACCACTCACCAGCCTGCCTGCCTGCCTGCCTGATTGCCCCTAACCATTCTGCCTGCTGGCCTGCTAGCCCCCAACTGCCCCCCGTGCCAGTGTGCTCACCCCCAACTGCCTCCCCTGCTGGCCTGCTCACCCACAACTGCCCCACCTGCTGGCCTGTTTACCCCCACCTCCCCTCCCCACTGGCCTGCTTGCCCCCAACTGCCCCCCCCTCGCCAGCCTGATCACCCCCAACAGCCCCCCCTTCAACCGCCTGATCACCCACAACTGCCGTCCCATCCTGGCCTGACCACCCACAACTGCCCTCCCCTCTTGGCCTCTAACCACCTCTACCTTGGCCCCGCCATCATGGCTTTGTCCAGAAGAACATCTGGAAGGTCTCCTGGAAGGTCTCCCAGTCTAATTAGTATATTACCTTTTATTAGTATAGATAGAGGCCTGGTGCACGGGTGGGGGCCAGCTGGTTTGCCCTAAAAGGTGTCCCAGATCAGGGTGGGGGTTCCCTTGGGGCGTGGGGTGGCCTGGACAAAGGGCCTGTGGTGGTTTGCAGGCCAGCCATGCCCCCATGGGGTGAGGGTCCCCACTGGGGTGCCTAGCCAACCTGGGTGAGAGGCTGAGAGCCGTTTTCAGGCTGGCCACACACCCTTCAGGGTGGGGTTCCCCCTGGGGTGCCTGGTCAGCCTGAGTGAGGGGCTGATGGCTGTTTTCAGGATGGCCAAGCCTCCCAGCAAGGACCCTCACCCCATAGGGGTGTGGCCAGCCTGGGTAAGGGACTTTTTTTCTTTTTCTTTTTTTTTCAGTGCCTCCTTGAGCAGAGGCCAGGGCCAGCTGGAAGCAGCTACCTGGGATTTATTTATCTTCTATAATTGAAACTTTGTAGCTTTGAGCAGAGGCCAGGGCTGGCCAGGGTGGGCGGGAAGCTTGGCTTCCTCCATTGCCAGGGGCAACCCAAGCCTCCTGCTCGCTCCAGCTCAGTGGCTGCCACCATCTTTGTTGGGTTAATTTGCATACTCACTCCTAATTGGTTGGTGGGTGTAGCAGAGTGATGGTTAATTTGCCTGTTTCTCTTTTATTAGTGTAGATAACAACAAAGTGGTCATTGAAATAGTGTATTAATAAACTAGGCTTTAACTGCATTGGCCAGGAAAAATATCCAAGACACTGAAAACCAAAGCTGGAGAAAAATTTTAGTTTTGCTGAAATTCAGTATTATAAATTATTGACAGAAATAAATAATCTTAAGGCCTCACTCTTATTCAGACATTTACCATGATATGTCCTTTGTGATGGTAGCATTTAGCCTCTACAGTAAATCATCAATTATTCACTTCATTCTTTTTTTTTACTTGCCTGGAACTCATATACCACAGCAATAGAGAAGTCCAGGCTTCTGCCAGTACTGTGCAAAGAAAAGAAATTAAACTATTGAAAATTAACTCCTGGGGATTGAGCCTGCAACCCAGGCATGTGCCCTGAACAGGAATTAAACGAGTGACCTCTTGATTCATGGGTTCGACGCCCAACCACTGAGCCACAGCAGCCTAGCATCAATAAATAATTCTTGAGTGCCACAGTGCTGGGGACCTCCCCCTCCCCCCCCCCCCCCCCCGCATCAAGAGAAGGCCTCCAAATGGTCCTGAAAAGCCTAGAAGAGTACATGTATGGGGAGGAATATCAGAATTACCACAATAAGGAAGTACTTTGTTGACCTATTAAAGAGATGTGATGTGAAGACTAAAAAAAAAAAACAAAAAAAGTCTTAAGGGTAACCATAAACATGGGTAACCATAAACATGCACATTAGTTATATTTTATATTGTTTTAAAATATGTTTTTACTTATTTTAGAAAGAGAAGAAAGGAATGGGATAGAGAGACATAAACATCAAAGAGAGAGAGACATCATCAATTGGCTGCCTCCTGCACACTCCCTACTAGGGATGGAGCCTGTATATTGTATCCTATCACTCTTATAGCCATTGACAGTTAATGAGAATACATTTGTTAATTACCCAAACTTAACATAAGGACTGGAAGTATTTTTAGTATAATTTTTTGTATTTAGACTGTGCAAACATTTATAGTTTGGGGTAGATATTTTACTTAAAAGTTATTTGTAACTTATGAGAAAATGTTAACTTTTATCCTCACCTTGAAATAGAGACAGAGAGAGAGAGAGAGAGAGAGAGAGAGAGAGAGAGAGATCAATGTGCTGTCTCCCATATGTGCCCCAACCAAGAATTGAATCAGCAACCTAGTTATGTGCCCTGACCTAAATTGAATCTGCAACCTTTTGGTGTACAGGACAATGCTCCAACCAAGTTGAGCCACCTGGACAGGTGATAAAATGTTAACTTTTATTTTACAATAAGCACATTTAATAAAAAAAAAAAACATAAGCACTCTAATGTTTTTTAAAAAGGGGGCAATCATGATTAATAGGCAATTTGCAGAATAAATATTACAAATATCCAACATTTGATTTTACATTTAATTTCCCTATTATATAAGAAGTGCAAATAAAGTCAACCATGATTTCATCATGATTTTATCATATTATATTAGCATGTATAATCTGAACTCTGTGTGTGTGTGTGTGTGTGTGTGTGTGTGTGTGTGTGTGTGTTAGAAGAGTTCAGCAGGTAAGAAGATGAAATGGAGAAATAAATATTCAAAAAAGATGTACTTTCTGATAGCAGCACAATTTACAATAGCTAAGATTTAAAAACATCCTAAGTGCCCACCAGCAGAAGAGTGGGTTAAAAGACTGTGGTACATCTATACAATGGAATATTACACTGCTGTAAAAAAGAAAGAACTCTTACCTTTTGCAACAGCAGGTGTGGACCTGAAGAGCATTATGCTAAGTGAAATAAGCCAGTCAGAGAAAGATAAATATCACATGATCTCACTCATATGTGGAATCTAATGACCAACATAAACTGATGAACAAAAATAGACCCAGAGACATAGAAACATCAGACTGTCAAACCTCAAAGGGAAGGCAGGGGAGGGTGGAGGAGGAGGAAAGATCAACCAATAAACTCATATGGGTATAGGCATACCCCAAGGACACAGACAATGGGTGGTGAAGGCTTGGGGGGGGGGGTGGAGAGGAGAGAGGGCAATGGTAGAAAAAAGGGACATATGTAATACTTTCAACAATGAAGATTTATTTTTAAAAGAGAGAGATGGACTTGATCAGCATGAATAATGATTCAAAGTTGAGAGAGTATGCTGCCTTATTACTTTATAGAGGTTTGTTTTGCTAGTACAAAGGAAAGCTCTGTGCTATGAGAAAGTAGACTGCTATTGTAGGAGGTCAGGACTCAGAGGACATTGTAGAATATGGTAATGTGCTTTGACTTTATTCTAAGGACTACAGAAAGTGATTATAGGGTTTTAACAACAGGAATGTTGTTAAATGCAGGAGCTGGCCCCTGGTGGTCAGTGCACTCTCTCTAGGTGAGCACCACTCAGCCAGAAGCCTCTCCCACCTCCACAGCAGCACTAAGGATGTCCGACTGCCAGCTTAGGCCCGCTCTTGGCGGGAAGCTGGCCTAAGCTGTCAGTTGGATATCCCCCAAGGGCTCCCATATGCTAGAAGGCACAGGCCGGGCTGAGGAACCCGCTACCCTCTCCCCAACCCACCCCTGAGTGCATAAATCTCATAAGTATATAAAGTCAAATAAATAAATTAAAAATTTGGAAAATGGGAAGAGATAGCCAGTTTGTTACCAAGGGGATTACATACTTGAAGTAGGGGCAAGTTGGCTATTGGAGACAGTGGTATTTGAGAAGAGTTTTAGCAACAGTAAGGTAAGCAAGTCAGCAGTAAGCATAGTCTAAGCAGTAAACCTGAGCAGACTTACAGGAAGCAGAATGGGAGGGAAAGATTGAAGTAAAAAATCATCTTCAAAATATTGAATGGGAGATCAACCAAAGGACTTGTATGCATGCATATAAGCCTAACCAATGGACACGAACACCAGGGGGGTGAGGGCATGAGTGGGGAGGGGGGTGTTGGGGGGTTAATGGAGGGATGAGGACACATATGTAATACCTTAATCGATAAAGAAATTTAAAAAAATATTGAATGGTATCTGAATACACCAGACAAAAATATTTTATTTTGTTATAAGAATTATTTTAAATTAAAGACACTTGAGATTCAGCACATGTTCCTCTGAGTTACTCTGACCTGACTAAAAGCAGAACATTCTGGGAAATGAGGGTTCCATAAATTTCACCTTTGGGGTGATTTATTCTCAGGAAAAAGACAGAGGAAACCCACAGTAAGTCCACTCTCTGGGGAGTTTTATAGTCATGAAGAAGAGGGAAAGACTAGTTTCACCATCACTAACAGACACTGTCACAGACTTTCTGCAGTTTGTACTTCTAAAAAAAACACTTGCCTTTCCTAAAGAAAGAAGCTTTGCCCATACAAGTCATTTCTTTCCCTCCTTTTTCTCTCCTAAATTAGGTATATAAGCCTTTAACTTCAAGCATTTTGAGCTAGCTACTTCTTTTGTTAGTTCCAGTATGCACATAAACAAACATTTTTCTACTGTTAATTGTTCTTTTGTCAGTTTAATTCACAGTCCCCGAGTTTTAACTTTAGAGGGTAGAGGGAAATTTTTTCTCCCCTACAATATAATGAAATAAAATCACTTACTTGTGAAATTTGTATTACTTGGTTGTTTCCTGGGAAAAGTATTTATACAATTGCATTCTCTGGTTCCATTTTCACTAACAAACATCTCCATGTTGTGGTTATCACTGAAGGAACGTAAGTTTGGGTGGCATACTAAGAAATAAGAAAAAGAATGACACTAATAAGATTTCTATAATTATAAGACTGTGGCTTTTAATTATCTATTGAAATGAAACTACAAGTGATTGCATAAACTTCTGGTTAAAAGAAAGTTTGTTTATAGTATTTCAACCCTCTAATTTAACAAAGGATTGATCATTTAGAGATAGATTTCCACTTGTAAAAAAGTAAGTAGAAACAAAAAACTAAAACAAATTTTCTAAATAAAATTAAAATATATTTAAATTTGCATCTGTTTACTTTGATAGGTTAGAATTTTTTGTGATCTTGAACTAATTATGAAGCCTCTCTGTTTCTCAGTACTTTCATATATAAAAGGGGGAATGCTTAACAAACAGACTTGTTGTAAGACTGAAAGAAAATTTATATAAAATGTGTATCCCAACCCCTAACATGCATAAAGTCACAACAAATAGAAACAATAACAGATATAATTATCCATAGCTCTTATTCAGAACTCATCTTAGAAAAATATCTTTTTTTTTAAATTGAATTTAGTAGGGTGACATTGGTTAATAAAATTATGTAAGTTTCATGGGGGTACAATTCTATAACACATTATCTGTATACTAGAGGCCCGATGCATGAAATTTCTGCACAGGTGGGATCCCTAGGTCTGGCCGGCAATCAGGGGCGATCAGGTTCCTTGTCTCCCTGTCTCTCCACTACTCCTTCTGTCGCCACCCACATCCACCGCCACCCACCCCCAGTTACCCGTCCCAGCCCAGGGTCTGGCCCTGATCAGTCAATCGGGGCCTACCAGCTGTGGGGAGGAACCAGGAGGTTGGCTGGCAAGCCCCACTGGTGATCAGGGCCCACAGGCTGGGGGCAACTCCTGTGTTGAGCATCTGCCCCCCTGGTGGTCAGTGCTCATCATAGCAACCGGTCGTTCCAGTTGTTCCTGTCATTCCATCATAACGGTTGCTTAGGCTTTTATATACGTAGATAGATTGTATTGTGTGTTCACCACCCAAGTTAAGTTTCCTTCCATCACCATTTATCCCCCCTTTACCCTCTCCTACCTCCTCACACCCTTTTCCCTCTGATAATCACTATACTGTTGTCTGTCTATGAGGGTTTTGTTTTTTTTTGCTTTTATTTTTTGCTTAATGCATTCACCTTTATCACTAGCCTCCCCACTCCTTCCCTTCTGACAGCTGTCATTTTGTTCTCTGTATTTATGAGTGTTTCTATTTTGTTAGTTTATTTTGCTCATTAGATTCTACAGATAAGTGAATTCATGTTGTATTTGTCCTTCCCTGACTGGCTTATTTCACTTAGCATAATACTATCCAGGTCCATCCTTGCTGTCCCAAATGGTAAGATTTCCCTTTTTTTTACAGCTTAGTAGTAGTCCACTATGTAAATGTACCACCACATTTTAATCCACGTATCTACTGATGGGCACTTGGGTTGCTTCCCTTAGCTATTATAAATAACTAGTAGCCCTGTGCACAAATCTGTGTGCCAGTAGCTCTCTGCAGGGCCTGGCCGCCCAGCGCCCGCTGCCCAGAGGCTCTCTGCGGCCCAGAGGCCCATCCGTTTTAACTATTATACAGTCTTGGTTCTGGCATTTGCATGCTCGGTGTAGCAGGAATGAGAAGAAAATACCCCATTCATTTGTGAAGTGCCCAGAGTGGCTGTGCCTGCATGAGCCGTGTCTTTCGGATTTCCCCAAGTGGAGTTCTGTGCGTCTCCTTGGGCCTCCAGCACTGCTAGCTTGCACATCTCTTTCTCTCCAATTAAAATGAGTAAGTCACAGGGATGACATGCTACTGTCAGCACTCACTCAGGTAAATTGAGTGAGTGCTGACAGAAGCCCATCCGCGGCTGGGCGGGGAATGCTTACCTCATTGCTGCAGCGACGAAGCAAGCATTCCACCAGGCTGCTCACACTGCCCACTCTCAGCGGCCACCCCCCCGCAGGACTGGGGGACTCTGGTGGGGCTGAGAGGACTGAGCGCCGCCATCTTGTGGCTATGGACACCGCCATCTTTGTGATGGAGTGATGGTTAATTTGCATATTACCCTTTTATTAGATAGGAGGGTGCTGCAATGAACATAAGGGTGCATTTATTCTTTCAAATAAGTTTTTCATGTTTCTTCAGATATATTCCCAGAAGTGGGATCACTGGGTCATAAGGCAGTTTTATTTTTAACTTTTTTAGATAACTCCATTCTGCTTTCCACAGTGGTTGCACCAATCTGCACTCCCACCAACAGTGCATGAGGGTTTCCTTTTCTCAACATCCTCACCCACACCTGTTTGTTGATTTATTGATGATAGTCATTATGACAGGTATGAGGTGATGTTTCATTGTGGCTTTAATTTGCATTTCTCTGATGATTAGTGATGTTGAGCATCTTCTCAAATGTCGTATCTCCTCTTGAGAGAAGTGTTTATTTAGGTTCTTTGCTAATTTTTTAACTTTTTAAAATTTTTCCGTCACAATTTACTCCCTCTGTGCCCTCTTCTACTTCCACACCCCCTCTATCTCCCCAGCCTCCCTGCACAATCACCCCACTGTTGTCCATGTCCATGATTTCTCTTTCAATTTTTTTTCTTTTTTGCTCAATCCCCCATCCCCGCACACCCCCACCCTCACTAGAGCTTTCTGCCTGAATAACATTATTATGGTAAGTGAAATAAGCCAGTTATGAAAAGACAAGTACCATATGGTTTTACTAATATGTAGAATTTAATGAGCAAACTGAACTACCAAGCAAAATAGAGACAGACTCATAAAAAGAGAGCAGGCAGGCAGCTTTGCTCATTTTTTAATGGGTTATTTGTTTTGTTTGGGTATTGAGTTGTATAAGTTCTTTGTACATTTTGGATATTAACCCTTTATGAGATGTATCATTGGTGAATATGTATTCCTATTCAGTAGGTTAACTTTTCATTTTGTTGGTGATTTCTTTTGTTGTGCAAAAACATTCTAATTTGATGTAGTCCCATTTGTTTATTTTTTCTTTCATTTCCCTTGCCCAAGGAAATATATTAGAAAAAAAATATTGCTATGAGAAATGTCTGAGATTTTACTGCCTATGTTTTCTTCTAGGATTTTTATGTTTTCGAGTCTAACATTTAAGTCTTTAATCCATTTTGAATTTATTATATATGGTATAAGGAGGTAGTATAAGGAGGTAGTACAAGGAGGTGGTCTATACTATAAAATGTTTCATGTGTACTTGAAAAGAACGTACATTCTGCTGGTTTGGCATAAAATATTCTGAAGATATCAATTAAATACACCTGATATAGCATGTCATTTAAAGCTGCTGTTTCCTTGTTGTTTTATTGTTGTTATTGTTTCCTGTCTGGAAGATCTATCCATTGATTTCATTGGGATGTTCAAGTCTCCTACTATGACTGTATTACTGTCAATCTCTCTCTTTATGTCAATCAAGACTTTCATTTACATTTGTATTAGATATCTTTTCCATCCCTTTACTTTTAGTCTGTGTGCATCCTTCATTCTGAGGTGTTTCTTGTAGATGGCATGTGTAGGTCTTATTTCTTATTCATTCCACTAACCTAAGCACTATGATTGGAACACTTAAGCTGTTTACATTTAAAGTGATTATTGAAAGGTATAGATTTATTGCCATTTCAGTCTTCTTCTTCTTCTTCTTTTTCCTCCTCCTCCTTTTCTCCTCCTCCTCCTTCTTCTCCTTCTCCTCCTCTTCTTCTTCTTCAAGTAGACCCTTTAATATTTCTTATAATGCTTGTTCAATGGCAACAAACTTCTTAAGCTTTTCTTGTCTTAGGAGCTCTTTATTTCTCCTTCAATTTTAAATGATAGTCTTGCTGAGTAAAGTAGTCTTGGTTATAGGTCCTCAATTTTCAGATTTTGAATATTTTATGTCAGTACCTTCTGGCCTGAATTGTTTCTGATGAGTAATCAGCTGACAGTCTTATGTCAGCTCTCTTACAGGTAACTAACTGTCATTCTTCTGCTGCTTTTGTCTTTAGCCTTTCCCATTTTAATTATGATGTGTCTTGGTGTGGGCCTCTTTGGATTCAATTTGTTTGAAATTCTGCACTTCCTGAACTTGTGTGTCATTTTCCTTGATCAGGTTAGGGAAGTTTTCAGTCATTATTTTTTCAAATAGGTTCTCAATTCCTTGCTCACTCTCTTCTTCTTCTGGTACCCCTATGATGCAGATGTTCATTTAGCTCATGTTGTCACAAATGTTCCTTAAGCTATTGTCATTTTTTCTTAATTATTTTTTTTTTTACTGCTTTGATTGGATGTTTTTTTTTACCTTGTCTTCCAAATCGCTGATTCAGTTCTCTGCTTAATCCAACCTACTGTTTATTCCTTCTGATGTATTTCTCATTTCAGATATTGTAGTCTTCATTTCTGATCAGTTATTTTTATAGTTTCTATGCTCTTTTTCATGTTGTTGTAGTTCTCAAAGTTCCTTTTAGTTGTCACTAAGTTCGTTAAGCATCCTTTTAATCATTCTTTTGAACTCTATATCTGATCATTTGCTTGCTTCCATTTCACTAAGCTCCTTTTCTGGAGATTTCTCCTGCCCTTTCATGTGTGGCATGTTTCTTTGTCTTCCTATTTCAGCTGCCTCTTTGTGTTTGTTTCTATGTGTTAGGTAGGTATGCAATGACTTCCAGTCTTGGTAGGATGACTTTATGTGGTAGGTGTCCTGTGGGACCTTGTGGTGCAGTCTCCTTGATCACCTGCACTGAGTGCTCCCAGACTGACCCTTGTAGGAACAGATATTAAACTTCACTTGGTCTTAAATTTTCAAGCAGCTGATATAGTCTGTCAAAACTTTAAAAATTAAATCACTTGTAGAGTCAAAAATTTTTTTTTTACACTTGCTTGTAGCCAAAAGGTCAAAAAACAATAAAAAAAATTTTTTTAAGTGGCCAAAATCATCTTTCATAGAACTAAGTAATTTTACCAGTAATTTCAGCCTAGCTGGTG
The DNA here is from genome assembly GCF_027574615.1 of Eptesicus fuscus. NCBI lineage: Eukaryota > Metazoa > Chordata > Mammalia > Chiroptera > Vespertilionidae > Eptesicus > Eptesicus fuscus. The sequence goes on from NC_072479.1 coordinate 85,600,222, forward strand.
TAGATTAGTGGTTGAACATTGACCCAGGAACCAGGAGATCACTGGTTTAATTCCCAGTCAAGGCACATGCCTGGGTTTTGGTCTTAATTCCCCATCAGGGTATGCAGGCTGCAGATAATCAGTGATGTTTCTCTCTGGTCAATGTTCCTATCTCTCTATTTCTTGCCCTTCCTCTTGCTCTAAAACTAGATAAAAACATATTTTTTTGAAAAAGAAAAAAAAAACTTCAGTTCATAGATTTATGACTGTCAAGCCCACAATATTTACCAATTAAGTAAAGTTAGGAGCATAATAGATTTTATAAATTAGTTTTATGACCTCCTATATATAGGAAAAAACTAATAATTATTAATAAAATAATCAACTGTTGCATTTATTACCAACATAATTAAAATAATGATGAAATAAATCACCAGGCAAATGTGAAAAATTATTCTGAAAAAGTTAGAGAAATAAAGGTAAATACCAAAGAAAACGTGTTGATCTCTATAGTTGAATATATAGCTTTCAATTTACTTACCCCAAATAATCAGTCCTATCACTGTAGCAATGAGAATAAGCAGTGCAATGCTGATCAGTCTCAGAGCAGTCTGATGCCACTTTGGACATTCAGGATAACCTGTAATGATTAATTTTTCTTTCTGAGATATTCTGACATTTAAAATGAACTTGAAAATATTTCTTAGAAATGAAAATTCTGAGGGTATACATTGTCTGAAGGTTGGGGAAGAAATCTACAATCTTTATTTAAATTTCCTTGACATGAACACATATTTAATTATCTTTAATGAATAAGATTTATTGATTTTAAATAAAAGGTCAATATACTTTATTTAAAAAATATTCTTCTCATGTTAACACTTCTGTACCACTTGTACAACAACCAAATGTGTGGATATTAGCTGATCAATTGGTTAGTCAAACCATTTCTACTAAAATTTTTCATTTATCTTCATTTATATCTTGATTGGATTACACAGATAATATTCAGTGGGGTTAAGGCACCGAAAGATGAAATATAAGTAGTACCAAAATAATTGAATAATAGTAAAAATGAATGTCTAATAGAGAAACATAAGAAAAATTGAATATTGTAGCCACCTTCCCAAATGTTGTTTGAAATAAAGTTGTATATTTATATCAATTCATAAAACAAAAATAGGATGATAATCTTTATAATTATATATTTTGCTTCAATAAAATAAGCATTAAACACCTTCACAATCTTCAACACAGGTCAAGTCAAATCTGATCTATTACATTCCATTTAATAGTATTTATAAACATATAACTATATGCCAGGAACTGTGCTAGATATAAGCGTTACAGAGATAGAAAACTACGCACTTTAGTGCAGATACGTCTATGTAAACATACTATTTCAAAATAAGGTAACAAATTTTCTGAATAGACTCTAGATCAAATTCTTAAAAGTTCTCATTAAAAACCTACGATTAAAAGACCCATAAAGCATCCTAGCTCTATAATCTGTGGTCTAATGGAGAGTTATGGATTCCTACCTTTGCATGTCCACTTGTGTTGGCAATGATAGGGATGTTTCCTTGGCTTCTGAATCGTTGATCGCTCTGTGTTTTGCTCCTGTCCAAACATCCTATAAATAGAATAATCCATCTTTGAATTCGATGGAAAGAGAGACATCACCTAATCAAAAGCAGAGTTCCTGCGTAAGAACTGTGGCACTGAACAAACCCTAAACCTACATGTAAAATTACAAAGGATGTGGTTCAAGGGTACGGAAAACATTTTTCTTTTTTTAACTTTTACTCAGCTTTGATTACTCATTTTACATTTAAACACTTGACCAAAGATAAGACATTCATCCAATTATTTGATTACAAGGCTCCTTAACTGGGGGGGGGGGGGGGGGAGGGGCGGGAATCCATTATAAATACTTAGTTTGACATGCATTTCTAGAAACAAAGCTAGGATGAAATCTACTAGTTAACAGGTTGTGAGTCTCCAGGACAATGTGACATGACTAAAAAATACTCCAGATAACCTTGATCTGCATGTGTTCTTTCCATGCCCGTAAAATAAAGAGCTTTTCCTGAGCACCAGTTTTCCATACAACTGACAAGTAAATCTTGTAACACTCGACAGAAATCAGTTTTACAGCTTACAAACGTCACAGCAAACTGGCCTCTTTCAACAGGCAGAGAGCAACTCCTCATTCAAAATGAATCTGACAGCCAGTGACATCCACAGCTTCATTAGTATTCATCAACCCCCAGGATGCTGGCAAGATTGTCAGGTTGTAGCCAGGTAATTTTCCAGCAAATATTCTCCCATATGTTTTGGGATTTTCCTTTGCATCTTCTTGTAACAGTTTCATTACACTGAGCGCCATTGTTCCAAGAACACAGGACCAACTCCCAAGTCCAGACGCAAAAAAGCAGAAACTTCTTTCTTTAAATAACTTTTACTTTAGGATAATTTTAGATTTATAAGTTGTGAAGTTATTTATAAATCTAAATATCAGAGTTTCCATATAGGCACACCCAACTTCCCCTAGTGTTTGGTACATTTGTCAAAAATTGACATTGATACATTATTATTAACTAAAGTCTATTTACTTTGTATTCACTCTTTACCTAATAGTTTTTTCTTAGTTTTTACCTAATGTCTTTTTTTCTATTCAAAGTTCCCATTTAATATGTCACAAATCATTTAGTTCTCAGGTCTCCTTAGGAAACTCTTGGCTGTGACAGTTTTTCGCTCCTTGTATTTGATTTTTTTTTTTTAATATTTGAGGAATGTTGGTCAGATATTTTGTGGACTGTTCCCAAATTGTAGTAGTTTAATGGTTTTCTCATCATTATCATTAGGTTATCGCTTTTCAATGGAAGAAGACAGAGATAAATTGCCATTCTTATGTACTATCACCATGGCTTATCACGGATGATATGATGTTAACTTCACTCACTTCACTATGGTAGCATTTTTTAGGTTTATTTACTGTAAAGTTACTCTTATCCTTATTTCCATACTGTACTCTTCAGAAGGAAGTCAAGATTTATAGTTCACACTCAAGTCAAGAGTTATGTTCCACTTCTTTGAGGACAAAGTATCTACATAATTATCTAGAATTCTTCAGGTGACATTTGTCTAGTCTCCCATTTATTTATTTAAATATTTTTTTTTTTTCACTAAAAACTTATTCATATTTGTTTTATCTTTTGAGTTATAATTCAATATGATTTTGTTCATTTAATTTCTCACATTGTTCCAACTTTGGCCATTGGAAACGCTTTTAGTTGGCTTCATGAATTCATATTATTGTCTACAACTCTAATAAAGAGTGGGGAAGAATAGGTTTATGGTTGTGAGTACCTATGATTTATCTTTTAGGTAATGATGGCTAGTGATTTAACTTGCTTTTTTTTTTCTTATAAGAACAACTGTGAACATACTTTTGCCTACCCCTATACATTACAACATGGATCATGCTAGTCTCCTCCCTGGCATTGCTATAACCTCCCACTCCAAGAGTGAGAAACATGTCTACTGCCATCACTATTCACACACTTACTTGTTCAGTCCCAGTATACATATTTAGTGGTTTCAGAATTGCTATGCCACACTTGTGGAAAATTACCAATCACAGTGCTTATGGACACTTCCCTTTGTCACTAGTCTTAAAAGTTAAGACTACTCATGTTTAAGGTTGCTTAGATCATCACACTTCATTCCCACACCCTTCAGGGAGGCCATTTCATACATTTACAATATATTTCAGATTCTTCTGGAAGTTTTCATTTTCCACACTGGGGGTCCACAGCTCCCAACGTGATTTTTATTTGCATACATTAAGGTTCAGTCTTTCTGCCATGAAGTTCTATAGGTTTTGACTAAAGCATAATGTCACGAATCCACCATTATAGTATCATACAGAATAGGTTCACTTCCCTAACAATGTTCCCTTTGCTTCACTTTCAACCCTACTCTCGAATTCTGACAATGTTTACCTTCCCTACAGTGTTTTTTTTTTTTTCTTATCTAGATGTCACGTAAATGAAATTATACAGAATATAATTTTTTCAGACTGGCTTTTTTGGGGTAAACCTTAAAATCAGGTAGTGAGTCCTCCAACTTTGTTTTTCCTCAGCATGTGGCCGCTGTAGAGCCTTTGACTTTCCATATTTTTAGAACCAGTTTATCAGTACCTACAAAGTAGTCTGAAGAGATTTGTTTGGGATTACAGTCTATAGATGAAGTTGGAAAGAAATAGCATCTTACAATAGTGAATCTTTCTATCTAAAACATGGAGTATCTCTCCATTGATCTAAAAATTTTTAATTTTATTTTTATCAATATTTTATAATTTTCCAAATATAGATTCTGTATGCATTTTGCTAGATTTATACCTATTTTGATTTTCTTTGGTGCTGTTATAAATGATATTTTAAATGTTAAATTCTAATTGTTCATTGCTGGTACTACATACAAAGGTAAATAATTTTTGTATATTAATTTTGTACCTATAAATTTTCTGTACACATTTTTTATTTCCAATATTTATTTATTTTCATACTTTCGGGTTGTTTAACTAGACATTCATGACATCTCTTGAAAATATTAATAAAATTTATCAAGCTCTAGTCAGGCTAAGAAAAAAGAGAGAAAAGAGAAATTACCAATATCAGATATAAAATAGTTCATTGGCATTAAAGAGGCAGCATAGGAATACTACAGATAACTTTACTCCCATAGATTTGATAGATAAAATAAGCCACTTCCTGGAAATACACAAATTATCAAAACTCACAAAGGAGAAATAGATAAATTGAATAGCCCACCTCTCTTAAAGCAATTAAACCAGTAATTAATAACCTTACAAAATGAAAAAAACAAGGCCAGATGGTTTCACTTGTGAATTCTACAAAAATGTAAGAAAGATATAATACCTAATCTCTACAATCTCTTAAAAGAAATAGAAACAGAGAGAATATTTCATAACTCATTCTATGAAGCCAGCAGTTAATACTGAAAGCAGATAGAGACATTAAAAGAAAGTAAAAACACAAACCAATAGGAGCAAAGATATTATATCTTCTGTGACAGTAGAGAAAACACATAGAGATATAAGTTGTAAATATTCTTGGTAGGTAGGACACACTGTCTGCAAATGTCTAAATAGTTTTTCTGTATCAAAGAAAAGCAGCTGTGGAAGGACAACCACAGCCTCTTCCTTTACTGGAACAACTTATTTCCTCTCAGCAATGACAATGACATTTCGTGAGCATATCTTGTTGTCTGTGGTTTACCTAAAATTTTATCATATACTAGAGGCCCGATGCATGAATATTCGTGCAAGAATGGGCCTTCCTTCCCCTGGCTGCTGGCACCGCCTTCACTCCAGTCTGGAGCTGCCTTTCAGCCTTCCCACACTTCCATGGCAACAACACAAGCATCCTGCCCCCTGCCACTTGGCACCTGTGTATGCAAATTAACCTTTCATCTTTGATGCATTAATTTGCATACTCACTCCTGATTGGCTGGTGTGTGTTGTGAAAGTACGGTCAGTTTGCATCCTTCTCTTTTATTAGTGTAGATATCCTGTGCTTTCTTCAAGTGTATAAAATTTTTCATGATAAAATAATAATTTAGACCAACACACATGTAAATAGACATGAAGCAGCAAACTCACTGCTTGAGAGATGGGTGTATTCTCAGAAGAACTGATGTAGAAAAGAGAAGGTTTAGAACTAAAGGAGACCTTTTAACAGTATGCTTACTTGAAGAGATTGTTCTCTAAGGGGCTGGAGGGGAGTAGGGGCACATAGAGGGAAGAATATGGCAAATAAGTGAAGAAAATGATAGTTGCCTAAAAAAAAGAAAATGAAACGATATCACTATTATTGCAATAGAATTTATGATAATTGAAAGAGCAGAGGAAAAAGTCCAGGTTTAACTCAGGATCATGTAGTAACTATGAATTTTTATGTCCTTGTACTTACACTATGAGTATTTACCTGTGTAAGTATCAAGGGTAGTTTCTTTTTCATCATTGGAATTCCATCACCTAGCAGAATGCTTGAAAAATGGAACTTTAAAAAAATATGTAGAAAATAAAACAAATACACAATGGGGGTCAATAAAACCCACTCGATGCAAAGTGCAATTTGTTTACACAAACACACTTATGATTGGAGCCAGGAAATGAAAAGGATGTGCTCAATTGACCAGTCGCTATGATGCGCACTAACCACCAGGGGCAGATGCTCAATACAGGAGCTGCTGCCTGGTGGTCAGTGCACTCTCACAGCCAACCTCCTGCGGTCCCTCCTCCTGGCTGGCTGGCCCCGATCAGCCGGGATCGCTGGCCAGGCAGAGGAACCTCACCCATGCACGAATTTGTGCACCAGGCCTCTAGTTTAGAAATAATAAAAATAAAGATTTTTATGATTTACATTATTTATTTAAATAATAAGAAATTTGAAAATTGTATGGAGAGTATTTGCAATGTTAAAGGCACATGTATTATTTCCTTTAACCATTCAACCACTCTATGAGGGCTATTATCCCCATTTTATAGATGAGGAAACTGAGCAGCAGAAAGAACAAGTTATTTAATGTAGCATTGGGACTAGAATTTGGATTCGTGCAGTCTGACACAGAGCCTAAACCCTTAGACATGTGGTTATATCATTTCTTAAAATTCTTTTTCCAAAGATATCCATTCTATACCACCTAAAAGTCTTTACTTAATTTCCCTTTATCCCACAAGAAATTTTACCAGCAAGTGTTGTGTGAATAATCATCTTTTGAATGACCTACTGTGAATTTGGTTCAACCAGAATAATATCCTCCTAGTACATATTACTGAAGAAGCACTTAAGTCTTTAAAAGTGAAGGAAGATGTCAGAAAGGATGGAATGTGAAAAAGATTCAAAGAATTCAACCCACCCTTTTCTGGCATTGAAGATGGATAAAGGGCACCATAAGCCAAGGAATGCAGCAGTTACTAAAAGCTGGGAAAGGCCCTCAATTCATAGATAGTAAGAAAGGAGAGGCCTGGTCACCGTAATGGTGGCAAAAGAAACCCAATTAGATAACTATCCACTAACAAAACAGCACTGGGAGAGATCTGGGTCTACTTAAGAAACTTCAGTAAAGCAGTGGAGGGCGGGGGGGCAGATGGGGAGGTGAGAGGGCAGGAGGGAGTCAAATGACTGAAAAAAATGGGAATAACAGCTTCATTTGGTTGTATCATTACATCCTGGAAGGCTGGCATTACTCAGCACCAAAAGGGAACTCCCCAGCTAGAAAGAGTTCCTCTCCCTGAGAAGCAAAGAGTGAGGTGAGCGACCTCCTTCAGTTTCACCCTACCCAGAGTCCAGCTAATCTGAGAGCTATTGAGATGGCCAAGCAGGAACAAGGAAGACTCTAGTAGCAGATACTAGTGGCAGGGACTACTGGTATCAGCCACAGAGCAGAAGTGACTGCGTTCCCCATGACCTCCTCTGCAGAGAACTCCAGGAATGTTCACCACTGCAAAAAACAAGGTCCAGCTCAGCCACTGCAAACCCACTACAGATTTCACTGTTTTGTTTCTTTGGTCCCGCAGGTATTCATGTGCGCAGACTCTCACCCCATTTCTGACCCTGCTAAAGCTCAGGACCAACACAGGCAGCTGACACCAGCCCAGACCCCCAGAGCTGCCTCCTACCAATGCATGTGCACTCAGGGCTAAGCCCTCCAGATGTGCACCTGAACACCACTGCCCTGACTCCCATCGCTGGCTTCCACCTACTTATGTGCACTCATGGCAAGATCTTGCAGCTGTGGAAGTGCACACCCTCCCCAGCCAAGGCCCTCACAGCTGCTTGTGGGCCTAGATCTGATTTGGTTCCTGTCACTGACTCCTCCAGCTGTGTACTGGCATGCCCCCAGCCTGAGTTCCAACACCGGCCTCCACTGCTATGCACCTGTTCTAGAACCTAGCAATGCATGCCAACAGCCAGGGCTCCTGCAACTGCCAGTGAACCTGCAACTGGCCTAAGCTCTTGCTGCTGGCTTTGGCTCCCACCTCTATGTATGTGTCTGCAACTGGCTCCTGTCACTGCATAGGGACCTGCAGACAATCCCTGCAACCAAGTGTGCACAGCATTGGCTATAGCCACAGCTACTGCTTGCCCTGGTTCCTAGCTACTAGACCTGGAGATGCCACTAAGGAACGCAACAGCTCTTTCAGCCATCATGAACCCCCACAACATTCACTAAGGACGATGCAGTTGATGCTGTACACCTGAGGTGTTGCACCAAATACTTAAAGAAGAATCAATGCCAATTCTTCTCCAGCTATTCCAAAAAAACTGAAGAGGAAGGAATACTCCCAAACTTGTTTTATGAGGCCAGCATTATTCTGGTATCAAAACCACATAAGGACACTACAAAAAGAGAAAATTGTAGGCCAATAACCCTGGTGACTATAGGTGCAAAATGACAAAAAATATTTGCATCACTTATCCTATCTAATAAAAGAGTAATATGCAAATTGACCATCACTCCAACAAGATGGCTGCCCCCATGTGGTCAAAGATGGCTGCCCCCATGTGGACACAAGATGGCCACCACAAGATGGCCAGCAGGGGAGGGCAGTTGTGGGTGATCAGTCCAGCAGATGAGGGCAGTTAAGGGTGACCAGGCTGGCAGAGGAGGGAAGTTGGGGGCAACCAAGTCTGCAGGGAAGGGCAGTTGGGGGGGGACCCAGGCCTGCAGGTAAGAGCAGTTGGGGGGGACCAGGCCTGCAGGGGAGGGAAGTTAGAGGCAAACAGGCTGGCAGCAGAGCAGTTAGGCATCAATCAGGCTGGCAGGGGAGTGGTTAGGGGGTGATCAGACTAGCAGGCAGAAATGGTTAGGGGCAATCAGGAAGGCAGGCAGGTAAGCAGTTGGGAGCCAGCAGTTCTGGATTGTGAGAGGGATCCCAGATTAGAGTGGGTGCAGGCTGGGCTGAGGGACACCACCTCCCCCCGCCCCCCCCCCCCTTGCACAAATTTCATGCACCGGGCCTCTAGTAAATATAATGGACTAGCATCCACATACATTAAAAAAAAAAAAAAACACACCAAAATACTAATAAAACATAGGATATAGACTACCCACAAGCAAAAATGGGCAAAAAAAAAAAAGAAGATTTTCACAATAAAAGTATATCCAAATAACTAGTACACATATGAAAAGCTGATCATTCTCAGTCATAATCAGGAAATAAAAGTGAACCACCCAAAAATATTATTATATAGCCTTTAGATTGGTAAAATTTAGCACATTCTAACATTAGCAAATATCTAAAAGATTGTGAAACAACAGCAAAAAATGACCCTTCACAGGTGAAAATGGACACCATTTTGAAAATGTTTAGTATCCTATAGAATAAAAGCCTAATATGCAAATTGTTCGACCTGGAGTTCAATAGAGAGTTCGACAGTTTGCCATGACGTATGTTGACCACCAGTGGGCGGCACAGAACATGGCAGGCATCAGCAATGCGGCACTGGCAGCAGGCGGCAGTGCAGGTGCTGCCTCCCTGATGGGCCCCAACAAGAGTGGGACCACAGTGGGATGGTAGAGCAGGTGAGCAGGCAGCGCCAGGCCAAGGTAGGTGCAAGCGGGGGCCTGATCACCCTGTTGATTGTCCTGCAGATGGTGACCAGCAGCGACGGCAAAGGGTGGGGCCACGGCCTGGCTCCCAGGCACTGAGAGAGCTGGGCAGGGTGGCCCAGCCCCAATTGATTGCCCTGCAGACAGTGACCAGCGGCAGTGGTGGGAGGTGGGTGGGGCAGGGAGTTCGGCCCCAACCTATTGCCCCACAGAAGTGACCAAAGGCCGACAGGCCCTGATCGCCCAATCAGGGCTGGGCCCCAGGCTGGGATGGGGAACTGAGAATGGGTGGCAGCAACCAACCTCCCGCAGCACCTGGGTGGAAGGCTGTGACCTCTCACTGGCTACCTGGGGACGGGGGTGACAGGGACAGAGGTGTGGTGAGAATGTGGGGTGTCTGCCAAGCTCACACTCACTTCCTTTGCTACCCTCCCCCACGATGCCAGGGCTCACGCACCAGGGAAGCCCCCATGCTCAGGTGCCGGGTGCCCTCGAGGAGCCCGCCCCACACCCACATGGCCTCTTCCAGGTGAGCCAGACTGCAGCCGCAGGGACCACAGGAGCCAGTTGGATTACTCCTGGGTTCACACAGGAGCCGGTCTACGAGGCCGCCCGGGAGAGAGCACGCTGCCCACCTGGCTTCCGTGAAGGCCCACGCTGCGCCCTGGCCTGCAGTGTCTCACCGCATGTCTGCATGGGGACATGGGTGCCATGACTCAGGCAGAGAGGGGCATGCAGGGACCCAGGGGCCCAGGTGCTGCGCAGGGCCCAGAGGTCAGCTGGGACCTGCCCTTCCACGCCAGACGCTCATGCTTCAATCACCGGCCAGGCCTAGGGACCACACCCATGCACGATTTCGTACACCGGGCCTCTAGTCATCTAATAAAATAGAAGATAAGCATTCCCAAGGAACAATAAATTCTGTTCTTAGGTGTTTTTCCTATAGAAACTAATGAAGTACTTGTGACTGTATTCACCAGGGTATATGAAAAGAATGTTCATTGTAGCTATTTTCTTTAAAGCCCCAAACAACATGAAATACATCAAATGTTCATCCAATAAAAAATACATTTAATTGCTATTGTAGTAATTAAAAATTAATGATCTATATAGCTACATGGTACAACAAAATTGAATCTCCAAACATTATATTGTGGGAAAGAAGTTACTATATACACAAATATTCTGAATTTTATTATAATTTTCCTGACTTTTGTTATTCTTTAACATTTTTTAATATTTTGACATGTTATTTAAAAATTTGTTTTTACTTTATTATTATTATTAGCTTTTAACTATATATTCACAATTGTGGTAAATGTAGGAGGAGGCACAGTTGATGAAAAGCACAAAGTGGAAAAATAAGGTATGTATCTACTTGTGAAATTATTTTAGCAATTTCCAAATCAGCTTAATATGTATTAGATGTCCTTAATGTACAAATATAAATGGTACCAGAAAAAGGACACTTATATAAACTGACCTAAAAGAAGGACCGACATTGCATAATAAGTGGGGGAGAGGGGCGTTAAGTATACTTAAAATTTAAGCTACAATTGTGTGTATTCAGTAATTCATAAAATTACTGGGGAAAGAATCAAATGTTGAGATTGAGAACCATTACTTTTCAGCAAAATTTTATAGTAGCACAAAACTCATTTGAGTTTTATACCATGATCATGTGATGCCATTTAAGAAACAAACAGATTTTAGTTCTACCAAGAGTCTCTCTTAATACTTCATTCTTTAATTGTTTTTCCTTTGATACATCTATCAATCTTCTTAGTGTAACCTGTCCATTTTTTACATTTAAATCATTAACTTGCACAACTCTGATGTTCTCCTATTTGTTAGTGACTTTGCTTGTGACTTAAACAAATATCTATTACTTTTATGGCTCTCATAAAATCCTAAATATGTTTAAAGCAATTTTAGTTTACATAGTACATTATATTTGCACTATATTATTAAATTTTAGATTCTGACAGCTGGTAAAAATAGTTTACAATGTCCTTGATGTCTTGAGAGAGATGGAGGCTAATGCCAGGTGGGAAAAGAAGGTGAGTGGGAGCCGATTTTATAATTAGCAGTGAATAATTGTGCTTCTATTGCTTTTAACAGTTGTTGTTCTCATATACAACCTCATAACTACAATAATTCTGTGAATGAACGATTGGAGAATGAAGACCTTCTCTGTAATATATTAAAGATGTTTTAATACAATTCTTAAATGATTCTCACAGCTCTAATGTGATGTAGGCAAGACATACATTATTATTCCTACTTGATACTCAATTTGAAATTGTTACATGATTTGTTCAGTCACAGAATTATTGAATAATATAGCCAGGACTTGTACACAAATCTGTTTCTGTACCAAAGTCCTGTTTAGTCTAATGTTCTATGCTGCCTCCAAGTGGTACCAACTTATATTCACAGGCATCTGTAAATGAACACACATTATTTCTTTCTTTTTTTCCCACATTATTTCTTTCTTGTGGATTTAGGAAGATTGAAGATCTATTTGCTTATCCATAATTAAAGTATTTTTTTCTGTTACCAGAGGTGCTCTTTTGCAATATTCACATCTTTCTGAATTTGTATAATTTCAAGCTTTAGATGTGCAGGGAGGAGTTAATTATATGAAAAGTTACACATATAGAGTATTTATTTTATCCCAGGCATTTTACTGTGTACCCTAAAAGTTATGGAACTATTATTACTATTCCCACTTTAGTAGTAAAATAAATGAATTTCATAGAATTTGTGTATGTTGCCAATATTACACAGCTAATAATGGAGATTACCTGTTCATCTCCAAAGCTCATCCTTGTGACCATCAGTTACACTTTTTATTATAGTTCCCCCCTAGTTAAAACTGTTGTTGAGGCACTATTCTTTCACTGTCTGTCTACTACTTCTCTAACACAATGTCTTCTGATTGACCACAAGCACAGAGCTTTTGACATCAACCCTTGTTCAGGTGTTAATTTGTGTAAGCATAACAAAAAACACATTTATGATCAGTAAATGTTCCACTTTTTCAGAAGAAGTAACCATGAGCTTTTTCTGAACTATTTCTTGATTTTACCACTCCACTCCTGACAAAAACATTGACAGTGAAAAATTCTTCTCTAAATGCTTTAATGCCCAAATCCCAACCATACATAGAGCTGCTATCCAATATACTAGCCATTAATCTCATGGTGACTACTGAAATTATAATCAATTACAATAAAATAAAATAAAAGATCTAGCCACATTTCAAGTGCTCAATAGCCACACGTGATTAATAGTTATAATTTTGGGTGCACTGATATGTAATAATCCCATCATTTCCAAAAGTTGATTAGGCAGTGTTGGTCTAGAATAAAGATGACAGTTTTCTTCCAGATGTGGAAGGAAAGAAATTCCATCTAATTTTTTTTAACAATGAGCCACATATAACTCAAAGTATTTTAAAGCAGTTACAAACAATAGCCCTCTTCAGTGTGTGTGCTTGTCAGCAGTGTAGAGGTTATGATCCATGTGAAGCAAGATTGGATATGATGATGGTGTTTAAAGAGACCCTGAAAATAGGGGAGCAATGCTAGAAGTGTGGTCACTTCTAAACCTTTTACTGAGATCATGTGGACACCTTTAAAGCAAATAGCAGCACAGGTCTAAAAGCGACAGAGATTTCCAATGAAAAGTAATTTCTTTCCAACTTCTTGTTAAAAATGCCCTGCAATACATATGACTTGAGGAAAGACCAGAATGGTACCATAAATTAAATTTTAAAATACATATGTCAGAATATGGAAGAAACTTCTACAGCTAGAGTAATATAGGATAGAGTTCAACAAGTCCCTTAGTGGCCAATAGGAGTTTTCCCACGTGACCATTAGAAGCAATGGACTGTGTGTCTTTTCCGGTGGGTCTGATGGCAGTTTGAAATACACAGTTTGGAAATTATATTGAACTTCATAAAAGTCAGACAAGACTTACTTTATTGGAAGTATTAAAGGCGCACTTGCAGATAGTTCCTGCTTCTTTGGGAAAAGCTGAAAATAGCTTTGTTTTCTTTCTCCTTCATAATATCTAGGTTTTGTAATATTTGGCATCACATTTGCTAATGTCTATTGCATCATTATTCTGGTCCCATATTATTAAGAGGTTTTGTTCAGTAAAGAGGTTCTTGAGACGGATAATCTATTAAGTTGTTAACAGTTATAGACAGCTTAAGAAGAAAGAGAGAGGCTTCCTTATAGGTCCAGACGATCAAACAATTAAAACAACATCAACAGTATTTCAAACAACCACAGTACAATGTACCCCATCAGTTCATTCACCTATGTCAGTAATTTTTATTTCACTGGGTCTTGGGTTACCAGTCTCATGAAATTGCCCATTTCTCAACTAAAAAAGAGTTCAGAAAACCGCAGTTAGCGCCCTGGAAAGGTCTGAACATCGTCCCAACAAAGCCATTGAAGTCTGTCGCCAGGGGTCTATTCTTTGGACTGGGAAGTTTGAGGTGCCTGGAGTCGTTTGCTGTCAGGTTCTGAGATGGTCCTTCTTCACTGAAGGCACAAACTATGACCTCTCACTCGTGATGGATGTTTCAGACAGGCCTCAGAGTAAAAGGAAACTATCTGTGGATGACAGCGACACATAACTCACCCCCCATTTTACAGAAGATACAACTGAAGTCCAAGAAGGTGAGGAGCTTACCCAGGGCCACAGAGGTAATAAGCAGAGAGTCAGTGATCCCTCCCCCCCACCACCAGGCAGCCCGGTTCCTCCATGGTGGAAGAACCCAGAGGCCTATCTGCGGGTGCTCTTGGCAAAATCACTTACCTTCTGAGGAAAGTCAGAGGGGCCCTGCCAGTCCTAAGAGGCTGACATTTCATAATCAACCATCTCCTGCTCGAGTTTTGAGGTTCAGCCTTTTTATGCGCCTCCCTCAAGTAAGCCCCAGGGGCCCCAGCGCTCGAAGCTGTCTTTCCAGATATGACTGGAGAGAATCTAACTCGGAGATCAACAACCCCTGTGAACTTGGAGGGGCTGAGACAAGGCTGCTGCTAGCCATGTCAGACCCAGGGTAGGCATGAGAAAAGCGCCCCCTGGGAGGGTGGCAGGAGGCCAGGGGGCTTTTATTTAAAGGCATCTGGGCTGAGTTGAAGAACTACAAAAGGGGCCCCCCCGCCGGATTGAGGCAACGCTACCTCAACCCACCCAAATGCAGGACTTCCAGGTGTTCTTAAATTGATCACGCCTTGCAGTTTTCCCTGTTGTCTGTGTAGGGTTCTTTTTCATCCAGAATTTACTTTTAAATTACCCCTTCCACTTCTAACGTCCCGATTGGATCATTTGACTGAAAGATGATGAGATTCTTTACAACCACTCTGATCAACTGTGTAGCGTGAAGGATTTGATGGTATCGTGCAACAGGAAAGTCAGCAAGTCCATGTAGGTATTACTGCCAGGAGAATAGCAGAAGACCTGATACTGTTTCCAGTAGAAAGATCATTGTCTTTGTGTTTTGTTTTCTGTTCTGTGATGAATGTAGAGGATTTTACAGAACCATCAGGGGAAGAAACAACATCTTGGGGTTTGGGGGGCAAACGTAGGTTAACACACTGGGCCAAAATGTGCTTGAGTACAGCAAGTAGACTACAAGAACGTGTAAAACATGAAGGCCAGCAACAACAACTGTGAACCTACATTGCCAACCCCTGTGTTTGGTCTCAGCTGGAGGAAGTGGTGCACTAGCTTTAGTTTGTTTGGGTTGTTTTCTCTCTCTCTCTCTCTCTCTCTCTCTGTGGAGGCAGCTGGTGGCAGGGGAGAAGGTGCACAGCGTGAGACGACGTTGATAAGGAGGAATGGGTGGGTAGGTGGGGACATCCTGTCCCTGCTGGTCTCAATAGTACATCGTCCTGAAGGGCCCTGCACCCACTCTCCTGCGGCTTCTCCTCCCACCGGTCCCTTTTGGTGTCTGCACGCTTCTGGTTCAGCTCTCAACCTGAAACTCGTATAGGGAGGAAGTGATGGTTTCTCTGTATGGCACCCCTACATCTCCCGAGCCGAGCGGGCAGGCTGGGCTCCCAGGAGCTCATTAGGAGCCATAAGGCTTTTCCCTGCCCTGAATCATTTTCCAGCCAGGAGCTGGGGACCTGGTCCCACCTCCTCCGGACCCCCTCCCAGAAGTGGGGGCGAGGCTGGGTGCATCTGGGCAAGGGAGGCAGAGACACTGGCACTGGATTTCAATGACATGGAGGCCACTGCTGACTTTGACCGGAGCAGTTTTGGTGAAGTGGTAGAACAACAATAGAAAAAGACATCTAAACAAACGTGTTCAAGAGAGAACAGGAGGAAGGTGAAGGGGGGAATTATAGATAACTCTTGCCAGGGCTGACTGGCAGACCCTGAAAAACGGATTAGCTTGAAACAATTGATTGGTTTATTCTTGCCAGAGAGCCATGCTTTTAGGGAATAGAGCCTTAGACAAGTGAGTTTGATTGGTGTGTTTTGTTGTTGTTAATTTTTATTGAATTTATTGGGGTGTGGCATCTTACCTTATAATAGACAAATATGCAAATTGACCGCACCTTCGCTACGCCTAAGCCACGCCCACCAACCACGCCACGCCCACCAAGAAACCGTTGCTGGGTGCGGCCGAGCCCCAAGGCCGGGAAAGCTGCCCGAGGCTTTCCCGGCCTTGGGCGCCAGCGGGGTGCCTGCGCCGATCGCAGGAGACCACTGGGGGTCGGCTCCTGCGATTGGTGGCAGGGACGCTGGGTGCAGCCGAGCCCAAGGCCACCGCCTGGGGCCAAGCCCGGACCCTGAAAGAAGGCAGAAAGCGGTGGCCACAGCCAAGGCCTGGGTCCCTGGTGCTGGCAGAAAACTGGTGCTGGCAGCCAGGTGAATGAAGGTCTATTGCACGAATCTTCGTGCAAACGGGCTACTAGTTGATTAATAAAATTATGCAGGTTTCAAGTGTACAATTCTATAATACATCATCTGTATATTGTATTGTACATTCTCCACCCAGAGCCAAGTCTCTTTTGGTCACCCTTTATCCCCCGTTTTGTCCTTTTTTACCTGCCCTTCCCCCTCCCCCCTTCCCCCCTGCTAATCATGATACTGTTGTCTATGAGGTTTCGGTTTTTTTTGTTTGTTTGCTTAATCCCTTCACCTCTTTTACCCAGCCTCCCAACCCCACTCCTCTCTGAGAACTTCACTGTCTGTGAGTCTAATCCTAGTTTGTTGTATTTATCTTGTTCATTAGCTTGCAAGTGAGTTGGATGGACTGGCTAGTGATGGAGAAAATCTGGAGACCCATGACATTGCTGAGAAAGGTGGGCCGGGTAGAGGACAACAGAGGCAGGACAGGAGAAGAGTTTCAAAGCGGGAACTGGAAACTGGGAAGGAGCACGCGGAAGGAACAGTGTTGAAGGGCAACAGGAAAGTGTGCAGCCTTCTTCACCGTTTTGCTCAAAGCACACCACACTGACGGTCTCCTCATTACCTTTTCATTGTCCCCCACAGAGAGGTCTCTAGAGCTCATCTCTGTCCCCCATAGAGGAAGCGTTATGAAGAAGTGTGCTAACGGTTTCTAAGAACGATGAAACATAGCTGAAGAGTAGAACGCTGTAAAGAGAAAGATACGGCAATGGCCATGGCCCAGGCTATGAATGAACTGGTGAGAACTTGAATACATGACTGAAAATGTTCGTGGTCGTTATTTAATCAGAAAAGGAATTTTCTTTGCAATTATAGGTTTATGTTATTCCTTTCTGTGACATAAAAACCCACACACAAATAATCTATTGTAAGAAGGACATTTTGAGTCAGTCATTCATTGAGCAATCACAGGCCTGTTACTCTATTTGACTCTTGTGAAATAAAACAGTTCTTTCCACTCAAAGTGCTTTCCCTAGAGGGTCAGCGAGGGTTTACCTGAGGAAGTAAAGCCTGAGATGAATTTGAAATGAATAGGCGTCACGCAGCAAACGTAATCTGAGAGTGGATTGATTGTGTGGAGGAAGCGGACGAGGGCTTTCTGAGCCGTGGGGACTGTGTTTCTGTCTCATCACTCACAGGCTACTTCTGAGTAGCCATTGTTTCACTTCAATGAGAGAAAATGGGAAAGTGAGTTTTGAAGTTGTTTTTCAGGAAAAAGGAAGTCAAAGTAGCTTCCAAATAACCTCCCTTTTTAAATAACCTTACCCCGTGATTCTCTGACACAAAATTGCCTGTCTTCCTGTCCCCTGGCTCCTCCCAGAGAACTACATTCTTCCCTTTCTATTTTCAGGAAATCCAGTACATTCTGAAGGCTATTGAATCCCATACATCTGTCAGGTGGGAGCGTAATGAAACATTATCCCCTAGGCATCATATGGGTCAATTAGTAAAAATATTAAATGATTTTTTCTTTCAAGAAGATTGTCAAAATATTGCTCAAATATGCTATCATAAATGCTGATAATTTAGTTTCCTTCTCCATAGGAACCTATCACAGCAACAGAATGTCAATTGAGTTTATTAGTAATATCCTTCTAGTGTATTGTCTCAGAGGACTGACTCAGGATGTACGTTATTAGAGAGTTACCATATTCAGGTTGAACCTAAAAGAGAACCTATTCTTTTTACCACTGGAAAAAAAGCCAAAGATTCCCAAGTCCAATTTGCTCATTTTACACGTGAGAGTTTCCTAGGTAAGGTCACAGAATTAAGCATCAAAAGAGCCAGGTCTAAAACATAGATTTCTCCAAAATGATCAATCCTTGCTGCTTCATCCTGTTTCAGTATTTCTTCCACTTTTCAGCATGCCTATTTGAATATTTAACTTCTCAAGTATAGTGTTTGTTTCTTTTTTCTAGGGTTTCTTGTTTTCTGAGATTTTTACACATTTCTCCTCCTAAAGCCAGCATTTGAGAATGTTATGTTAAGAAATACTTTTTTCTGGATTCTCCTTTGACAGTAAGGTGTTCTTATATAAAAGTGAGTCTGTTGCCCCCTTGTGACTATAATGCACAACTGCAATGGTAAAAAGTGCAATTTTTAAAGGGAAAGTTTCAAGTTTATCAAAAGTTCAGGAATGGGTCAATAAAACCAGTATTTTCCTTACCTAGAGTATCTTCTTCCAAAGTTATTACAACTTTTTCACATATACTTTACCAATCTCTCTTGTGTTCTATTGCCTTTTATTCTCTGAATGCTTTGAAAGTAAGTTACACACATAAATAAATCTAAAAAAACAACAATAATTCAAAATTTCAAATTCAAATATACTCAAATTTCCCTAAAGTATCTTCATAAATCCTTATGTTCTTAATCCAGGACCTAATCCAGGTTTATACTTCGCATTTTGATTATTGTCACTGCTAAATCAAAGAGTTTCTTTGACCAAAAAAGGATTCCAATTGAGCAGCATTTAATCTAATACATAAAAAGGAGCTCAAGGAGCTGTACAGAAATGAAAAGACTTTTATAGGCAGAAGGGAGCAAAAACAAGGATGTTGTACTAGGCAAAAAAAAAAAAAAAGAATGTTTAATAAGGCAGGTTCTTTCCTTTAGGATCACAGGGATTTATCAAGCAGATTACCTAACTAGCGCTAACCAGGTGATTCCTGATTGACCAATTTAAGATTCCATTTCTGGGAGAGCTGAAATTCTTTCGTGATATGGGGCTTAGCACAAGCAACTCCATTTTGGGCCTTCTATCTCATTTTTAACATCATTTTGGCTTCTTTAATAAAAAATGCTCCTCATTATTCTTTATCATCTACTCTTTTTTCTGCCATGGTATTCATTCATTGAAGAGTCTAGGCCAATTTTATTATAGAATGTACTGTATTATAAATTCAGATCTGATTGTTTTTTCATAATATCAATGTCAATTTTAAAATGTAGCCCCAAAATTCTTTGGCATTTTTCCATTGAGCAGATTTGGTTTTAACTACTTCAACAAATGTGACATTCAAAGCTAGATTGTAAAGCTCAGTGAAGCTTCTGCCCACATTTAGAAGCTCTTGGTAAGCTTACTTTTGGAACTCAGCAACCAAGGCCAAGAAGGCTATTTGTAGGTGTTCTGGACAACAGTCCCAACTGAAGTTCCAGGGACAGCCATCCTCAACTGCTGAATGTGTAAGTGAGGAAGGCTGTGCAATGACTCCAGACCCAGTCACTCTGTGAGAGCAATTGCACCAGAAACTCTAATAAAGAAGCAGCTGGTTGGATCCTGTCACCCCCCTCAGAGCATGTAAGAGATAATAAAATTATTGCAGCTGTTTCAAGCCACTATGTTTTGGGGTAATTTGTTGTATACCTATTCATCACTGGAACAGTATTTTTACACTCTCCATCTGTAACTTCAAATCATGAGGTGGTTATTACTAATGATGCTTCATTATAACCACCTATTATGTTTGTTTTCATAAAACAAAACAATAAAGAATTCCCTGGTGTTAAGAGGTTCTTGAAGCGATTATCATATTTGTTGTCAACAAAATGCATCAATTTATGAAATCTTATCTCTTAGTGTTGGTGCAAACACTATGTAATTTTAAATATCAGCACAAATTTATTTTTATTTTTTATGTTCACATCAGAGATGAGATAGAGGCTCTGACAGGTGGATGATTAGTTGTTTTTTTTTCTAAAAGGCTTTTCTAAACAGGAGTGTCATACGGCTTATCCAATGGAAAAATAAATGGATTCAATAAATGGAATCCAGCCATCTGAATTGTGTGATTTTGAATAAATGACAAATATACATTTAATTTTTGTCATAAAAAATAAGAACATTCAAGACAATGACATTCTTTCTGGGTAGGATTTTGGCCACATCTCATACATTTGGATCTGCAATGTTGTTAATATCATTTATTACATATACTCTGTAGTTATTTGAAATTCTTTTCAGTTCAAAAATTATTTAGGAGTGATTTCCTTTCTTCCAAGTATTGAGGGGTATTTTTGTTTAAAATGTTTAATAATTTTTAAAATCATGACAAAATACTTAACCCTGTATTTTGTGGTTTTTGAAAAAGAAATATGTTCTCTGAAGTACATAATTTAAATAGCTCATAAATCCACTCTATTATTTGTATTGTAGTCTGTTATATCCTAGTGAATCTTTAATTAAGTGAACCCAGCAAATAGAGTGTGGTATGGCAAACCTCCCCATCATAGTTTTGTTTCTATATGTTTTACGTATATTTAAAAGCATTTCTTTAGATATTATTAATCTATACTTGTGGTATATTAAAGTTCAGGGTCAATTATTCATTGAAGAAATACTGATTGAGCTACAATGCCTGCCAGTATTTTTGTCACTTGGAATACATCAGCGAACAGAATACAGAAAGATCCCAGACCTTATAAAGTTTACGTTTTCCAATGGTCAGATTAATGGTAAACAATAAAACTAAGTGAACATTGTCAGAGGTAATAAATACTAAAGGAAGAAAAAAGATAAGAAAGTGTGAAAAATGTGAGGGATGGTGGTGACTAGACTGCTATTAAATAAGATGGTCAAAATTAGACATACATAATGAGCAAAGGCTTAAAGGGGTGGGAGAATTAGTCAATAGAATATCAAGGAGATAAATTAGACAATAGAATATTATGGTGAAAGAGAAAAGGACCTAGAGAGAAGGAAAAAGACCTGTGAAAAACAAAAGCATGGCTGGTAACCAAAGTAGGAACAGCAAGAAGGTGAAAATGGGCTGGAGCTGAATAAATGAAGGCACAGCGAGATAACAAGGTCAGATCATGTAATAGTACCTGTAGGCCAGTGGTTGGCAAACTGCGGCTCGTGAGCCACATGCAGCTCTTTGGCCCCTTATACCACGGCCTGGGCGAGTCTATTTTGAAGAAGTGGCATTAGAAGAAGTTTAAGTTTAAAAAATGTGGCTCTCAAAAGAAATTTCAATCGTTGTACTGTTGATATTTGGCTCTGTTGACTAATGAGTTTGCCAACGACTGCTGTAGACTATTGTAAGGACATTAGCTTTTCTTCTGTGGGAAATGGAAAGCCATTATGGGGTTTAAAGAAGAGTAAGAACGTGATCTGGCTTCATTTTAGTTTTAGGGGATCAATTTGGTTTCTGTGTGAATAAATAACTATGGTAGCAAAGTCAGAGGCAAGGAGACAGATTACGAGACAATTATAGAAATATAGCATATTAAATGTAACAGTGTTGATATTAATTATAATATAATAATGTTATATTTATAATATAGCACAATGTCTATATTTATTGAATTTATTATCTTAATAAGCTATTAAAATGTCCTTAATGAAGAGACAAATCATGTTAATTATCATGTGTATAAATTCATGTTTTTTAAAAGCAATGAACCAGAAATGTTTAATCATTTATATGAATCACCATGTTTATCAATGTTGATAATTCTATATATTAGGTGTAGGAGTTACTCAGTAGAATTTGGATTTCTCCCAAAGAGAATTGATTCATGTGTAACTGTATTCTTGGTGGATACATGGGAGGAGGGAATTTTAGGAGTCTCCTATGTTGCCACCTTGGAGACATCATTTTCAGTGCATATCTTTAGCCAAAACTTTAGAACAACTTTTCTCAACTGGGTAATATGAGAGAATTAAGTCCCACAGAGAAAGAATTACATGACTATTTTCTCAGTATTTGCAAGAATGGCACATACAAAGTACCATTCTGAGTGCATAGAGAGAAGGTAATTCATTACATTCATCAATAATTTAAGAATTAATTCTGTTACAGAAGTCTGAATGTGAAGGGTTAATTTAGAGTCCTGGGCTTGTCATTCCTTTTTGACTTTCCTAGAACTCTTGGAAGTAGTCAGCTCAGTACTGTACAATAAGCAGTGGAAATGTGGTCCCCAAATGCTTGCTCTCAATGGATGCTTCATTAATGGTGAATAAGAGATTATCTTTTTCACCAATGTGTGATATAGATTGCTGAAATCCTATATAACAAAGAGCTAATATGCAAATGGTCTTCACGCCCTCATGCCATCACGCCATAACGGTTCAGACACTCAACACTGGGGAGAGAGAAATGGGGACCAGCCAGGCATAAATGAGCTTACAAGAGAATAGGGACCAGCCAGGCACAAATGAGTTCACAAGAGAGGAGTGGGGACCAGCCAGACTGCGGCCTGGGAGAGGGACAAGCCACCCACCCTGTGGTCCAGGGCACCTGTGGCTGCAACCTGGGCGAAGCCACCCGCCCACGGTCCCCTATGGCTACGGCCAGCCTGGGCGAAGCCAGCCGGGGTCCTGGGTGACTGTGGCTGGCCAGAGGGAGGGAAGCCCAGGTCCCAGGTGCCCGCGACAGGCCAGAGGAGGGAATCCTGGGTCCTGGGTGCAGGGCGAGGAAGAGGCAGTTAGGAGTGATCAGGCCAGCAGGGGAGCAGTTAGGGGCAATCAGGCAGGCAGAGAGGTTAGGGGTGATCAGGCAGGCAGGCAGGCGAGTGGTTAGGAGCCAGCAGTCCCAGATTGTGAGAGGCAGTCAGACATCCCCAAAGGGGTCCAGGATTGGAGAGGATCCAGGCCAGGCTAAGGGACCCCCTCCCCCCATGCACACATTTTGTGCAGCGGGCCTCTAGTTTATCTATAAATATTTACATAATTTTCATTGCTTTCCACCTTAGTTGGGTGGATAATCCATACCTATGAACTTCTTCCTAGTTTTCCCAAAGATATACAACCTGAATAGTTTATAAAATACATGAGTTCAGGAAAATATAAAAGTGTATTTTATATTACCATGCTGGTAATACCTGAGAGAGGAGGATTTTGACTTTCAAGAACTGGAGTTTTGATGCAAGTTAGCTTCATAGTAGACCTAACAGAGCCTAAATTCATCTCCTGGTTGTTTAACCAGTTCCGAATGGGGTGGTTAAAACTGATGTAACTAGCAATGATCAGAATCCCCACCTTTGACTCTTAGATTTATGGAACAAACACATTGGACTGGAAGCAAAAGAGCATCCTGCTTATTTTATCCTCAATGAACTAGAAATTGCCACTCATACTCACTTTCCTCCACTGTCTTATTTCTTGGGTAATTGCCAAAGTATTAAAGAAGTCCACCAAATGGCCTGAGGTAAAGATTCATACCACTTTATTTATTCATACCACAAACCTGTTGCAAATTTAGAACGAGACGTTCTGGGGGATTGTTGCAAGGAGGTTTAAGGATGAGTTATATTGAAGGGCTTGTTCTTCTTTCTTGAGGAGATGGAAATATATGACTCTGGGAGCCAAGTTGTGGATTTGGCAGTGGCTATTATAAAACACTTCTTTTCCCTTCTCAGACGATAGACCTTTCTGATATAGATGTTTTAGAACTCAGGAAAGAAATATATTTGCATTAATATGATTAAGAATTCCACTGAATTGGAAGCCGTTATCTGGACATTTGGGGACTCACATGTCCATGCCTCTGGTATAACACATACAAACTCTCAAGAAAAAATATATTTACTGATGCATATTAGGGACAGGAGTACAAATAAAACCAAGATGAATTTATGGAACCTGTCCATGTACCACAATGCAATAGATTGATCACTTCTAGATGTAGGGGTTTATAATTTGTTGATTTGGACTAGGGAATATGTATTCAAGGCCAAGTTTAGAGAAATTTCTTTAATATGAAATCTAATTTGATTAGAATAACATCTATTAAGCCAACACTGTGCTTAGAGACCTATACTTCAATTATACTGGGTGGGTCAAAAGTAGGTTTATAGTTGTTTATATGGAAAATAATACAATAATTAATAAAGAGTAAACTGTTTCACATACTCAACTGTAAACCTACTTTTGTCACACCCTGCATAATGGGAATTGCAACAATAAGAGAACAAAATTGTGTAACTGCAGTTACAAAGAGCACAATGATGCATATTTTCAAGCTAATCTGGGCTAGAATCATTTTGTACTCATCTCTGTGCTTCAAGCATTCTAGTCAGTCCTTGTAACATATTTGATACTCTTCAATAATTTTTAAAATTTAATATAATTTGAAAAGAATAGGGCAGGCACAAATTCTTATGGTCAAAGCATAGTAAATACATAGTCCTCTGAGATTTATAGGTATTAGTGTTCTTAAGCCTTAATAGGCTCTGTCAAAAGTATTTCTTCCCAGTAAAAGAAAATATTGTTCTAAAATAATGAATTTATATTTTTAAATCCAGATACATTATGAAAATAAATTTAAAATCGTGGGTAAAAGACTTCTAGAACTTTCTATTTGAGAAATTGAAAGAAGTCCACTTGGTCTGAAGTACGGCAAACTTGTTTTAAAAAACTCATTTGCTTTCCCTGGCTGGTTTGGCTCAGTGGATGTAGTGTTGGCCTATAAACTGAAAGGTTCCAGGTCCAATTCTGGTCAAGGGCACATGCCTGGGTTGTGGGCTCGATTCCCAGTAGGGGTTGTGCGGGAGGGAGCCGATCAATGATTCTCTCTCATCGTTGATGTTTCTAACTATCTCTTCCTCTCCCTTCCTCTCTGAAATCAATAAAAAAAATAGATATTAAAAAAAAAACTCATTTGCTTTTGTTATTGAATTTTATTGAGTTTAGATTTTGTTTATTAGGGCTTGAAAAATAAAAACAAGTTCTAATTACAAAATGTGTCTTATTCTAAAACTATGTAAATGAAATTCATATCCAGCAAAGGGTGCCAGTTCTCCACAACTTCACAGAGATGCCCTTTACTTATTTAGGATCTTGACCTTCATCGTTTACACTGGCTCCATGCAAGGTCTTCTCTTCCTGCTCAGCCCCACAACTCTCAGATTTACTCTTGATAATATTCATCAGTTAGGCTAAAATCAATAGTCTAATGTGTTGCAATATAGGGGAAAGTAAATGTGATTTGGCTTAAGTATTGAAAAGAGAGGTAGTTTTCTCTCTTTAGGCTAACTTATTTATTCAATTGCATATTGCAAAGGCATTATCCAGACTAGGTATTCTTATAGGTATGATGAGGCAAAAACTAGTTGATTCAAAATATTAGCTTGTTTCAGACATGGACTAATTGTTTAAAAAGTAAGATTTCAAAGACAGGGACAAAGTGGAATCTAAAATACAGGTAGAAGAAGAATTGATCTTAAATACAAAAGGGACACGTAAACTTCTGACATGAGAAAGAAGTTGAGAAAAATGGATTGAAATATATTTGAAAACTTGTGACAGATGTGGAGTGAAGTCATATGCAATGTTCTCAGTTTTATTGATATAATAGGATAAAACTTGGAAAAGTGAAAGAATTCACCAGTAGTACAGAGTGACTTGCTTAGCTGGGCCACCAAAAGTTTTGCTTTCAAAGGGATTAATTTGCATAGTTGTGTTGTTTCTTCAATAGCATGATTTTTTTTTTAAGAGCACATTATTCTTGGTCAGGGCTTTCTAGAATAATAAAGATTTTACAATTAATATATTTCATTTCTTTTTCATTTGACATGGGACATAGACTGGAAAATCATCTCTTTTCTTCTTTATAATACCTGGAAACTATCACAGGTCAATGGACAAAAGGAACACACTATTTGGATATTTAAAAGGCTTTCAACAGCAAACCTAATGATTTGTTGACTTTAGAATATTTTCTAATCCTGAATAAGTGCTTTTTTATTTATAAAATCTTAAGTTTATAAGTGAAAATGCCTGGTTTTATAAAGAGCTCAGTTACATTTG
The DNA here is from genome assembly GCF_027574615.1 of Eptesicus fuscus. Classification (NCBI taxonomy): domain Eukaryota; kingdom Metazoa; phylum Chordata; class Mammalia; order Chiroptera; family Vespertilionidae; genus Eptesicus; species Eptesicus fuscus. Next base: position 85,626,539 of record NC_072479.1, read on the forward strand.
TGTGTTTTTTTCAGTCCTGGTGGATGGAGTTGTTCAGGAAGCAATTTTCCCATGTTTGTGTTGGACTAAATGAATCAAATATTGTTGGACTAATTTGCACAATTCCAGACTAATTGGAGAGAGTCCAGTCATAGCAAGAAACTGATTATTCTTCCTGGAACAGTGCAAATCACTGCCTTGGAACCAACCAAATGGCCACTGCTTTCCTAAACAATTGATTCTAATCACAGAGGTAAGATATATAAACAAAGGAGGAATCATAGAGACTATGTACTTTACAATGGCCATATTCCACAAAAGCAAACATGAGGCCAGGTCAAAAAGTTTTAATTTGCTTACATCCAATGTTTTACTTCACCCTTTATGTCCTAAGATTTATTGTTTTTACTAAGTGCCAAGGATTGCTCTCAATACTTTTAATCCTCATAAAACACATTTAATCCTCATAAAAACTCTATAAAATTGGTACTATTATTTTTCTAATTTTTCAGATGAGAAAATCAGTTTCCAAGAGGTTTCAATGTGTCCAAGATTAATCAGTCTGTAAATGCAAGAGCTGCTGAAAAGAAACTATAGGCTCAAAATAGTGTCACTTGGGCTAAAAGCCCATGATACCAAACTTAGATTTAATACCTGATTTTAACTGCAGTTTCAACTTTTTGCAGAAATATAATTTTAATCAACCAGTCTGGAATTTTCTAGTCAACACCAATGAGATACACTGTCATGTAGGCCCTCTCCATTGCCCATAAGAAGAAGAGACCATCTACATGATAAAACACTTGCCTTACCCTCTCTTCCACCCCAAAGATGTCCTGGTCTAAAATTAATCCTTTACTTTCTTTTGTTAATGGATCCCCTGCCACACTCTTCTTCCTCTAATACCTTCTTACTACACTTCTATTTGCTGCCAAATTCAAGGCATAAATGCCTTGAGAAGAATAAAGCAACTTTGTATGTTGGCAATGCAGGGAATAGCAGATCTTTGTGCATGGAAGGGAAGGATAAGTAACCAAACATAAGACTCAGGAATATGGAAACATGTGAGACTACAGACTAGCCAGAAACAGTATTTTGGTGCTGTGTGAAAAATTCTACAATATCCCAGATCTTGGGGGATAGATTCACCCACAGGACTTGGAAATCCAGTCACTGTTCTTGCTTCATACAGACGAATTATATTATCCCATCTCCTATAATGCCCTGGAACATATTAATATCTTAAAATAGTATCATGCCTTATGAATATTGTTTCAAATCTCTATTGGAAACTATTAAAGGAGTGCTTTTAACTTGCAAAAGCATAACTTTAAGTATTATAAAGAAATATTACTTTATTCTTTTTCCTCCTCAGTATGCAGGTGTACTGAGCTTTTTAAATTTCTGTGGAAATTATATTACTTTATAGGACTAATCTTAGCAGCAAAATTAGTATAATTTAAGCTAGATTCCCTGCCCCTAATATCTCCACAATTGCCTGTGCCTGAAATTCTGCTACTAAAGAGACCTTTCTTTTGGCCTTGAAGCATTTTTTAATATACACTCGCTTTACATTATAATACCCATACCCCAGATTAGCTAGCACTTTCATCATTATTATTAAAATAAATTATAATGACAGAAGGAGGTTCTTCAAGGGGGGATAAAAATGGAATGTATGGGGTTCTAAGACAAACTTTTCTATTTCCTATTTAGTCAGAATTAGCCCAGATATATTTCTTCCCAGATGCTATAAGAATATTTCTTTTTTAATGAGGTGGCCGTTAACTTTTCTTTACAGAATATGTTATGGATTTCATAGATCAATAAAATAACAAAATAACAGTTAGAAAATTGACAAAAGATGGCTGATTTTTTTTTATTTTGCAAAGGAAGGAATTGAAAATTAAAAAGTACAACCATTTATTTTTACCATTACTCTATAAAAGAAAGGACATTTGGTATCAAACATGTGAGAAGAATGTAAACTCAGAATGAAGAACCTAATTTGTAGTCAGGTTTCCTTATTTCCCCAAGGACTAATGCAAACTTTGTCAACAACACCAATACCTTATTCTCTGATATCCTCACATCATTTGAGAAGCATTACTCTAGTGGTTCTCAACTGGGGATAATTTTGCCCCCCAGACATTTGGCCATTTCTGGAGATATTTTTTGGTAGTCATAACTGTGAGAGGTACTACTGGCATCTATTGAGAAGAGGTTGATTCTGCTAAACATCCTACAACACACAGGACAGTTAACACAACCAAGCGTTATCCAGCCCCCGATTTCAGTAATACCAATATTGAGAAACCCTGCCTGGCTGGTGTGGCTCAGGGGTTGAAAATCGACCTATGAACCAAGAGGTCACAGTTCAATTCTTGGACAGGTCACATGCCCGGGTTGTGGGCTTGATCCCCAGTGTGGAGGAGGTGGCCGATCAATTATTCTCTCTTATTGATGTTTCTATCTCTCTCCCTCTCTCTTCCTCTCTGAAATCAATAAAAATATAATTTTTTTAAAAAAGATTGAGGAACCCTGATCTAAGAGATCAAAGGAGTAAAGAAATTCCAGTATTGATAAGATAGCAGTTCAGAGCAATGCTTCTTAGGAAGGTCAACAGTGTCTTCTTTCCTGGGTTCTATGATTCCAACTAGGGACTTTGACACATAGTTGAAGCCACATGAGTATGAGTTGGTTACCATTTAATCCAATGCATTCCTCATTACCGCTCATTTTCCAGGCTCCATTTGCAGGAGAAAATGTACATGAAAGTAGCTGGCACAGTGTCTGGCATGTAATAAAAGTTTAATAAATGTTGTTTTCATGTTTTTCCTTCTAAATCTTTGTTTTTTTCTGATAAAAGCAAAAATAAACACAAAATGGCTTCATGATTTGACAATTCAGTTTGCTTGCTGCCTCAATTTCACTATATCCTATATCTTGTTCTGCGTTCTAGCTGCTCTGCTCATGCTGAATCCTTTTACTTGACAGATTCTTTCTTACTTCTAAGTTGTAGAACATTTTTAACTTCATTTGGGACCTATGGCTTACTCCAACAAAGAGGTATCACACTTTCAAGGAGGTAGCTGTCCCTGCTGCTTAGGTCTGTGGTAGGCACCTGTCTTACATCTTCTATTGCTCCCATCCAGGCAGTTATCACACTATGTTATAACTGGTTTTGAAAATTTCTCTCCCATTAGGTTGTAAATCTCTTAGAGTAGGCATCACATATAGCTTATTAATTAATTGTTGAATTCCTAGTGCCTTTTTTTAAGGTTTGGCAGGTAGTAAGTGTCCAAGTAATTATTTGTTAAATGAATGACGAACTCTTTTAAACAAATTATCCTGCTTTTCATATCTTGCCTGGAGGCCTTTTCAAGTAATAAGTAGTAGGCATTGACAGGAGTCTAAAACAAGAGGGAAATGATGAACTCCCATGTGTTATATACAGTTAGCAATTTGGATGCCTTGGAGGTATCCCTGAAAGTTCATGATCACCTATGAATGAATTTATTAGAGAAAGGCAATTGAACCAGATTCTTGAATTATGTCATACCTTGTTCCATGAGTGTCATAACAGCAATTCAGATTAAAATGCATGATATTTATCATCAGAGACACAAAGTCAGAGTTATAAGGAAATGTGGACTGGCAAAATAAGCTGTGAAAAAGTATTTTTGAAAATATGACTCAGGCCATAGCAACACAATATATTTCCATTAAATGCATTATTATTGTGCCACTGTGATATTAGAAAGTGGCAGGAAGACTGAGTTGTAAAGTTACATAAAATAATATGGCATGAGTCATATATAAAAATATTGTTTTAAATATCAAAATGGTAATCACACTGAGTTAGATGTCCAAACCAGAAGGGTTACTCACGGTAGTTTGAAGATTGCTCAAATGGTCACAGTGAAGTAGTTCAGACCCACTCAGTTAAGATTATTTCACTTTTACATTACTATCTTTTCATTTATCAAGTAAAGGAAAAGATGCACAAGAAAATAAGGATATAACCTCCAGCACTTCCCTTCAACTTCACAGAAGTCCCATCTTAATTTGTTTTATCAATCCAGGAGTTGACAGGAGAGAAAGTTCCACTGGTTTAGAGAATCCAGAATCACAGATTAGCTAACTTTTATCCCTTTTATTCTGGGAGAAGGTGAAAATCATACCTTTATAGATTTGGCTGTGAACAAAACCAACTCTATGTCTATGACCCAGATGTCTTTAAGTTTTCATGTTGTGATCTTTAACCAACCTCACTGTCCTTAGCTGACACACCAGAGCCTTCTAGTTTATGATTATCTATATTCCTTAAACAGTAGCCATAAATATTTTTGTTGGTGATGATCTGAATGGCATGACAACTGAGATAAATATCAAATAGGTGATAGTATTAATTATAAACAATCATTCATCACAAGATGACCAGTAGGTATAGCATTCTTTGTCCCTTTGTCCTGTCAATCATTACTACCTGAGTTATCCTATATAATAATCCTATATAATAAAGAGGTAATATGCAAATTGACCATCACGCCCTCACAAAGATGGCTGTCTATGACCAGACTGGCAGGGGGGTTAATGAGGGACAACCAAATGACTGAATAAGCAGGCTGTGTGGGGCAACCAGGCCAGTAGGGGAGTTAGTGAGGAACGACCAAACAACTGAACGGCAGGCTGTGTGGGTTGACCAGGCTGGTGGGAGGTCCATGAGGGGTGACCAGGCCGTCAGGGGGATTAGTGAGGGATGACCAACTGACTGAACAGCAGGCTGTGTTAGGCGACCAGGCTGGCGGGGGGTGGGGGCAGTTAGAGGCGACCAGGCCAGCAGGGAGACAGTAAGAGGTGACCAGGCTGTTGTGGGGGGGGCAATAAGAGGTGATTAGGCCATCAGAGAGCAGTTGGGCATGATTAGGCTAGCAGGGGGGCAGTGAGAGGCAACTAGACTGGTGGGTGGACAAGTGGGGTGACCAGGCTGGCATGGGGGGCGCAGTTAGGGGTGGCCAGGCCAGCAGGGGGGGGGCAGTTAGGAGTGACCAGGCTAGCAGGAAAGGGGCGTTTGGGGGTGACCTGGCTGGCAGGGGGGGCCGTTAGGAGAAATCAGGCTGGCATGCAGAGGCAGTGAGGGGTGATCAGGCCAGCAGCGGGGGTCAGTTAGGGGTAATCAGGCCAGCATGCAGAGGCAGTGAGGGGCAATCAGGCAGGCAAGCAGGTGAGTAATTAGGAGCCAGTGGACCAGGATTGTGAGAGGGATGTTCAACTGCCATTTGGACAACCAGCAGTTGGACATCCCCTTAGGGGTCCCAGATTGGAGAGGGTGCAGGCTGGGCTGAGGGGACCACCTCCCAAGCACGAATTTCATGCACCGGGCCTCTAGTACTATATAAAAAGAAAAAGTCCTGCAATAAAAGTCTGTTAGTGAAGAATAATCTGTAAAGACTGCTGCATCATCTGTCTGCTCTGACCCTACATTGTTGTGAGTAAACTACCTCATAATAAATTCTATTATATTCTATGAAGTTGCCTCAGCAGTCTTTGGTTTTAAGATACTTTCACATTAGGGTATCCATTATACCTTTGCCACACCATCAGACAGTACCTCACCACTCCTACTTAATGTCCAGGTTCCAAATTAAACATTTTTTTGGCCCCACAGCTTAGTAACCTCTTCCAAATTTGCTTTATTGCCACATCATCTACCTTATTCAAGCTAAAGTGTAATAATAGTCCTGGTATGGAGTATAACATTGATTTAGGCTCCTGAGTTTGATATATTAACAAAATAAAAACTTGAATATCCTCAAGTGACACCTCTTTGGTGCAATCCTCTTTGATTCAGCCATTCTCCAGGTAGAAAACTTTCTAAAAATTTTTTTTTTCTATTATTGCATTTACATGGTTTGAAGTTGATTTGGGGGTTATCTCAGCAATTATATCACCCTATTCTTGAAGAAAATGAACTATATACAAATTTTTTATTTCTATTGAATGATAAACTCTAAAACACATCCAATTAATATTCTTTAGCCAATAAATAAACCTCTGTGTTGAATGGATAATATTAGTTGAAGTCCAAGGATGGAAGCAGCAATTCCTAGGCAAATGGTGGTTTCAGTGATGAACTACATAATTATGAATACCATATCATATTTTTATCATCATTACAAATCTTTCTTTACCTTATCCATTCCTTGTCCCATGACTTTAATATTTTCTCTAGTAAAGAAAAAAGTTATAAAACTAAAGATGCCTGAAGTACCATATCAGTGGTAACATTTTGTATGACTCCATTTGACATTTGTCTCTTTATTTGTCTGTCTGCTTGGATGAAGTAATAGTAGTTAGGATCGGTGGTGGTCACTTAGGCAAAATGAAATATAAAAACTGACCCTAAGTGACTTAGGGTAAAATCCTATATTTAACAGTGTTGAACTTTGCCCATTAAAAATAGTAATAATAATAAGTGGCTCTATAAACCCAGTCACATCATAAGTATTTAGTTTGCCCTTCATTATCCACCTATTTCTCCTTTTTTTTTTTTTTATTTTGTCACTCATCCACAGGTTGCTATTGTGTGATTAGAAATTTCTTGGCAATTCTAACAATCAATCAGTGTTGCAGGAGATAAAGATCTGAGAACAAGAAGGGCGATTTCACTTGTCAAGCTGGTTGTTCCTTTATAAGGAAAAGGTGATTTCCCTTTTAATGGATTACAACATCAGGAACTGGAGAGCTTAGTATAGTTTAGTTTAGTTTAAAACATAATTGACAGCCTATACATTACTAATCTTGGGCAATATTCTTATTTGTAGTGTTTGCTTAAACACTTTATAAAGGTGAACTAGAAGTTCAAGATGTTCTCAGGAACTGTGAAATAGATTTCAAATTTCTGAAACTTACAATGGACTATCATTATTTATACAGCTGGAAATCAAGAAAATGTATCCCCATTATTTCAATAACTTTTAAAAGATATAATGTTAAAATGACACTCCCAGGCATTGCCTCAGATTCAACTCAGTGATGGTAGGAAAATAAACCAATATTGTCCCATGCCTGATGAATAGCACCCAGCTGGAGTTGCAGAGTAGCCAGCCAGATCTTCACCAGTCTTTCCCTTAACATTGGTTATCGTTTTTCCCTTTGTAAATGTTTTTTTCCATATAATGTTAGCAATGTCTGTGATATCAAGCAACATATATGTGATGTAATGATTCCGAATCTTTATCCACATTTTCAATTTTTTTCAGAGCAGCAAATTTTTATTTCATCTGTCTATCTGGAATCATATTTCTGTTGTATTGCAGTAACTCCACACTTAACATGCTAAACTTAAATCATCACTTCATCTATATGTTCATTTTGTCTTCTCTCTCTTGTCTAATTGCAACAGCATTCAATATTAGTGTCGATCTCACCCTCTTTCTCTTCTTCATCACATATCAAAACCACCTCAAGTTCTAGCATTAGAATAACTATATGTTATTTAATATTGCTCTTCCTCTGTAACCTAGGATAGTCTTTGAGCAAACTCATACTTCTCTTACTGCTATTTTGCTTTCATTCATTTCTGTTATCTATGAAGTACAGAGTTATTATATTCATTGCTCTTCAAAACTGAACCTACTATTTTTAAAACATACCCAATATTTGATTATAATCATAGTTCTCTTCAAAAAGCTGTTACTTCAGTAATAATTTCTTCAGTTTCTACTCTACCTGAAAAAGTCATAATCATGTTAATATTTCCAACTCAAACCTCCATTTTTCACTCTTTTCCAGCTTTCACATATATCTTTTTAATGTGATTCCATTGAGCATTGCTCATAGTTTCCATAGAACAGTGTTTGTATCACATGGCATTGCAATTTATGCTTACATATCCTGCTGGGTGAACAGTGAACTATTCTAAGAAAAGAAGTAGTCTTACTCATCTGTTTATCCTCAGAATCTGGTTCAATACTAAGTCCTTCCCAACGAACATTCTCATGATGCCCTATAGTTTATTTTCCTCTGCAACACTTGCCATAATTGTAGTGAAATAATTAATTTTTCAATTAGTTATTTAGAATTTGCCTTTCCTGATAGAATAGCTCCAATAACTTATATTCATCTCTTCATTCCAATCATATACCATAATTCTGGCAGATAGTAGATAATCAATAAATATATACTAAATGAATATGTGAATAGAAGTATTTCTATAATAGGAAACACCAATAACGTAAATAGTATTGAGTCTGTCAAGTGACAATGATGTAATATCTGTTTTCTATTATATATCCCTTTCCTCAGTAGAAACATACTGAGAATTTAGAAGATAGTACATTAATCCATGTCCTATCATATTCTTACCTATGAAAATATCCTTTAATCTCAATTTATAGTTGTGAAAGAAAATTCTTCCCAATCACTTACTGTCTGAGTGACCCTATGAAAATTAATGACTTTTTCTGGTGCTTTATTTTTCTTATTTGTAAAATGAGAATAAATAATGAATTTAAAACTGTATTTCATAAAGATTAAATGGGATACTGTCAATATCAGCATATAGCACATTGCCTGTTAATTAAGTACTAAGCAAGCAGCCTCCCTCTTCAACACATTCCCCCTTGCTTTATTGTCATTCTCCCTCTCTTTCCTCCTTCCATACTTCTTCCCTCCTTTCCTTTTTTCCTTGATTTTCTTCTTCCTCTCTCCCTTTCCCCTTTTCTTTCTTTCTCTCTCTACTAGAAGGTAAACTCTTTAGAGAACTGTGTCTTATTCATCTTATTATCTCTAGAAACTAACACTGTTGCTAATAAATAAGTACTCACTAGGTCTTGTTGGATTCATATCTGAATTTCTGGAATAAGAGTCCAATAATCTCAGGACCATGTTGACCAGATAAGATAAATTGAGTCATTTACGCAGAAAAAAAAATTACATTTGGAAAATAAAACTATTTTAGATAAGTTTCATTACTTTGTATTTTTTTCAGCATTGAGAATAAAGAATTGGTGGCTTTGATTTATAAACAATCTGCCTTGTGGTGCTGCTTATCTTGAATGCTGATGAATGAAAGTTGTGAGCTTCCATTGTTTTGGAAGCTAGTGACTTAATTTATCTTATGAGTATGGGGGGTGGAGTGTAGAGAGTGGTTCTAATAATAAGTCTAAGGCATGAGGGAAAGGTATTGGTCAAAAACAGAGCTCACAGCTTGACGATCCAGTGGAGAGAGAAAGTAAATCTTAAAACTGGTAAGGCAGGTCAACAATTGAGGATTAACAACTTTAGAGGAAAGGCAGAAAAAAAAGTCCTGAATAGGAATGGGAAAGGGAGCCATGTTTTAATTCAACTGAGTGAACAACATCGTCAGAGTTGTCATGAACACAGTTCTGCACTGGAATGTGAAATGTGGTCATCAAGGAGCCCTTGTTGTCACATTCCCTAGGTCTCATGGTTGCTTGTATTTTACCTTCCATTACAGCTCTCATCCTATCTAGTAAAAGGGTAATATGCAAATTAACCATCACTCTGTCACAAAGATGGCGGTGCCCAGTCCTCTCAGCCCCACCAGAGTCCCTCAGTCCCTGGGGGAGGGGCAGCCGCTGAAAGCAGGCAGCATGAGCGGCCTGGTGAAATGCTTGCTTCATTGCCACGGATGGGCTTCTGGCCAGGGGGAGCCTCTGGGCAGCAGGCATGGAGCAGCCAGGCCCCGCAGACAGCTACTGGCACACAGATTCGTGCACAGGGCTACTAGTCTGTTATAATTGGTTATGTCCTTTTTTCCTTTGTATTTGCTGTTGCACTGTTGCAAGCCTATTTCTAAAAGACTGGCACCAGTTCTTGTCTTCTGTTACCTGTAATAACTACATCTATATTTGAACTAGAAAGGAAACATGATGAAAGGAGAATTACCACTGGAGACTCCGTCAAAAGTTTGCCAGTTTCTTTGGTATGGTTCATTTTCCTGGTAGAAATGGTTTACAATCAAAATTATGTTAAATCTTTTTCTTTTCTACCAAAAGTGACTAGTATGTGTGTATGCAAGCACAAAAATTCAACACATTTTCTTTCTTTTTTTTCTTATATTTAAGATACAAAAGGATATTGAACATTGTAAAATAAGAAAATCATAGTAAATGTTGAATGCATAGCAACTTTTTAATGCTGTATTCTGTAATATGAAATTATAAAAGAATGACTTAATAGTTTCAATTATCTGTAAAATGAGCCTGCTTTGAGATATCTATTTGTATCTGGGTTTTGGCAACATCAGATATGCTACTTCTCTCAGAAGCCTGGAAATTTTACCTTTCGGGGATTGCCCTAACCACAGCTCCTTAGAGGGGCAGTTTTCTTTCATGTGCTAATTCCTACAAATTAATGCTTTTGATACTGCTGCTAATTCCTACAAATTAATGCTTTTGATACTGCGGTCAGCCCTGTGAGCAAGGTACTACTTTAAACTAATGAACTCCTAAGTGTCACACAACTGCTTTCTTTGTTTTTCTCTTTCTTCCTGTCCAGCCTCTATAGCTAATTCCAAAAACAGCAGCATCAGTGAATTTAAGAAGGAAGTCGTATATTAAATAACAACCCCCTGGAAAATAAAGGGAAAGGTGATCTAAGTGTTATTGATGGTTCTTATGATACTTGCTCCAAAAAAGTAATTGATCCTTCATTGTGTGGCTATAAAAGCAACACTGTACAGAGAGAGGCAGAGTAGAAGGAAGGAAAGACAGTGGAGAGTTGAGGCAGCTGCCTTCTAATAAGAGAAAAAGAGAGACAGAGAGACAGAGATAATAGTTATAGTGAACTCTTTATTGTTCAGGCATTGGGATAAAATGGTGCTCACCCTGCTTCTGAGCACCCTCTGGCTTCATTTTACTGTGGCTGTGGCTTCAGAACCGTAAGGGAATATTCTGCTCTCTATTCATACTAAAGCACTAGCAAAGGAACCTCATTACACCTGTTCTGTGTTAGCATTTGATACTTTACCACTTCTGAGACTGAGTGCTGGTTTGCCTTATACATTTTTAAACAAGTGCATAAAAAGAATTGACATATTTTTTAAGATACCTCTCTCTGTATACTTAACATTTATTGTAATGAAAAAAATGTGTATGTTTCAGGGCCATTTCAATAAGCTAACATTGCCTTTTATGCGTGTTCTGCATTTCTCCTACGTAGGCAATATATTCTATGGGTCTCCTCTGTGATTCAGAGTCACTCTACAGAGAAAGCCTGTCTCCACCTTTTAAACCTTAATGAGTCTGTATCCTTGAGTATTGTCCTAGAGTATGATGAAGTCAATGTCACTATTTTTGACCAGCCTGTGGAGGAGGAGAACTTCTATGCTTGTGCAGATTTCCAGGTGAGGCACTGAATTTGCCATTTCAGAACTTTGGATGGGAACATGAAATTATTATTTAAAATTTCATTTTAGAGGGATAACAAATATGGATTTCAGGTGACTTAGGAAGCTAGGGAATAAAACAAGAGAATTTCTAAGGCAAGAAAAGAAATGAAAATTAACATAGGCAAAAAATGTGTGGGATATTACCGTTTTCTATTACATGGAGTGATTAAATGTAATTACTGCTTTTTGATAGATCTGTTCAACAATATGAGAAAACAGAATCTAGGTAAAGGGAAGCAGAATTGGAATTCGGGGCAACAAAAGAAATGGAAGGCAAGAAGACATAAAAAGAAGTTTATTAAAAACTTTTCAGCCAAAACCGGTTTGGCTTAGTGGATAGAGTGTTGGCCTGTGGACTGAAAGGTCCCAGGTTCGATTCTGGTCAAGGGCATGTACATTGGTTGCGGGCACATCCCCGGTAGGGGGTGTGCAGGAGGCAGCTGGTTGATGTTTCTCATCGATGTTTCTAGCTCTCTATCCCTCTCCCTTGCTCTCTGTAAAAAAATCAATAAAATATATTTTTAAAAAACTGTTTTCATACTAAAAAAAAGAAATTAAAACAAGTAATCACAGTCTCTCATTAAGAAATAATGAGCTTAAAATGCTCTCAGACTGAGAAGCCAAATTAAGACATTGTTCACCTTCTTAATGTCTACAAATAATTGTCCCATTCTCTGTTCTTTAACATAAACAGGTTTCTCAAAAGTCCTCTGAACAGTTAGCTTTTGTGACATTGTTGGCTAAGGGTGATACTCTTGAAATCTTTGAGAGGAGGTCCGTAGCACTCATTTCAGAAGAGACAGTAACCTTCGTGCAGACAGATAAACCCATCTACAAACCTGGAGAGGATGGTAAGTCAATATTCACATTTCCTTTGTATCCTTGACCTTACGAACACATTCTTCAAATTTAGGGCAACCCAAACATGGGAATTTTAGTCTTAAGTTTATCCTTAATGTTATAGAATCATGGATCTCTAGAATTTTTGCTGGTTGAGTAGGCCAATTATAAAATAGTTCCCTCAAGCTCCAGTAATTGAATGCTTTGCTTCTTAAAATTTTGCATGCCACTTTTATTTTGTACAAATTCTAGTGACAGGCATACATAAAACAATGGTTACAAACATGGGATGTGGAACAAAATTATTTGGTTTGAATTGTTGCTCCATAATTTACCAGTTGGGTGCACAAGTTAAATCTCTATTTAGACTCAACTTTTTAAATCTGTAGAATGAAGATAATCAAAATATCTCACTTATACAAATATTGTGAGAATAAGATCAGATTGTCAATGTAAATCAGTACTTAGGCCATAGTAAAGACTCCATAAATGATATTTATAATCACTATTATTATTATTCATTTTAGTAGAAGTAATCATAAATCTGAAAACCAAAGCAAAGCCCTTATATTTTCTTTATTATTGTAAGTAGAAGATAGCATAAAGAACACTAACCAAGGACTCAAAAGAATTTGGTTTTTGTCTTAACTTTGTTAATGATTTATTGGCCTTTGCCAAGCAAATTCTGATCTTAGAGATGTAAAATAGAGGGCTAAGTGAGAGCATCTATATATTATGTTTGATTTGTTGAAAAGAAATAAAAGAATTGAAACAGAATTTATATGGTGAGATTTTTTTTTTTGGCTGCATTATATTCTCTCTGTGGAGTTATTAAAATGCTATGATGGACAGGTATGTGTAAAAAAATAGCTAAGATGGTTTTCTAGAATTCTGCTCAAATTAATATACTGTAATGTTTGTTAACATCAATACATTTTTCCCAGAAAAATTATGTTTAACTCCTACCATACATATTTCACATTTGTCCTTCTTTGACTCATTCTGCCACAAATTCTGGTGGTGGCAGTAGCTAGTGTCAGCTTTAGTAGCAACCAGCGTCATCAGCAGAAGAATTACAATTGTGCAATAAGAGATCTTTCCAAATGGAACTCAAGGGATCAAATCAGAGTTAGGGGAGGAGGGCAGTACTCTATGATAGGAAAGCAATTTATTTCCATGTCTTTTTGTAAACAATTATACCTAGGAGAGAAATAACAAGAAAAAATATTGCTCCCCCCCCCCCCTTTTCTTTTAGTTCAAATTCGCATTGTGACACTGAATACCAAGTTCAAACCTGTTGAGGAGTTGGTGAGTTCAATAATTTCTAATGATACACTGAAATTTAAGCAAGGTAAACAAATCTATTGCTATACAAAGTGTTGTCAGGAAGTTTTTCATAAGTATGAAAATAGATTCTAACATAGAGAACTTTACAGGTATAGTTTCATTGCTAAACCTCAAATTTAAACATAAAACTTTCATTTATCATGAGTTAATTTATACTTCTTTAAGACTATTTTTCATCATGTAAGGATGGATTGCCTGAAACCTTTTGTCCTCTGGGAAAATGAGAGTGAAGACTCAATACTTAAATTAAGTCGAATAATCTTTATAAATGCAATATGTGGCCAAAAACAGTGCACTATTACAATATTAACCTACTTTGTTTTCCCTCTTGCAGTATCCTTTAATCAGACTTCAGGTAAGAAATCGTTTTTTTCATTTCCATTATTTTAAATATTCAGATAAATAGTGATTTGTGTCTGGTTTTCATTATACATAGTTACAAGTTGAGATAACTGAAATAGCGGAGGAGAAAATCTTTATATACACAATATAAGACATCAGATGAAGAACTAAACAAAGGGCTGTCGCTTTTAGTGTAGTCTGTGTGGCAAGTGCAGTAACTTAGGTTTTCAAGGAAAAGAAAAGATTGAGCTCTTTTTAAAGGAGGTTTATGTTTAAAATTGCTTAATTTTGGCTGCTGGCCCTTCTCAATCCTATTTTAGCCATATCTTATTTTAAGGAAATAGAAAGCATATACACCTACAAATTTAGAAATTAGCTAAGAAGGTGATTTTATTATTATAATAGAATTTTGGTTTTCAGGAAATAGTTAATGGAGTCTCTTTCTACTAACTCAGATCTTTAATATTGTGCAGTATGGTAACTAAATGTATTTGAAGTCTTATGCCTATCAGAAAATAACAATCAACTCAAACATATATATTTGAATTTCTACATAAACTATATGTACCATTATTATTAACTAATTATGAAGGTTAGTACACTGAGATCTAAGTTTATTATTATTGACTAGAGGACCAGTGCACAAATTTGTGCACGGGTGGGTTCCCTCGGCCTGGCCAGTGATCAGGGCCATGGGAGGGGCAGGCCTGCCAGGGGGAGGGACCGTGGGAAGTTGACCCCAGCAGCAAGCTAACCAATGGCCAATTCCATGGGGAATTGGGCTCCCGCTTCCCTCCTGTCTGGTTCTGGGGTGCAGGTGAACCAGATTTGGGGCTGTCAAGGCCCCAACAGTAAGGTCTGGGTCAATGTGTGTCATAGCTACCGGCCGGTCGTTCGGTTGTAACAGTCGCTTAGGCTGTTATATATATAGATTATGTGTGTAAATACATACTTCAAATAGTCTTTTTAATTTGAATGTTTTTGACTTTGTTATCTGAGTGAAAAATAGGTCATCTTTCTAGTAGGATAAATATCAGGTTAGCCATTTTTAATCTTTCTGCATGATTAATTATCTATGAAGAATATTATCTTCACAGCCTATTTAAGCTAGTATTGTGTTCCATAGAAAGCTTAATTAACATTAGTTTAAATGAGTAAAAATGTATTGTCTACATGAACTATATGTCTGAGTCTAGGCACTTCAGTGTTAGGACAGTAACAGCATAATGTTACCAAGGACCTAGGCTTCTTCTGCTTCTTTACCATCCTCAATGTCTTGTTTTATTTTCAATGCCAGCTGAGTCTGATTTTCTTAGAAAGAATTTTTACCCAGTGACTGACACTTACATTTAATTTGCCATCACTGAGTCACATGGGCAATCCTTCTTAACCTTTTGCACTCGGATGTCGAGTGTGACTCGACACGGTTAGCATTAGAATAAAGGAATTGAGAAAAAAGCAAGCAAGTGCAAAGGGTTAAAAGGAAGTCTGGAAAATTAATTTAACTTTCTAGACATTATTGTAGAGGAAAGAAAAGGTGAGCAGAAAATAATGTTTTTGTTTCTTTGTAGAAATCTTTTCACCAGAGTTTCTTTAATCACAATTGGATGATATCAATAAATGTATTAAGTCAAGCTCACATAAGCTACAATAGGCTAAAGGCAAATAAAAGAGAAAGGATGGCATTATCAATCCTTTCTTGTTGTAGAACTTCTATTTAACAGCTGTCGTATGCAGTGTGGAATTCATGACCAACTTACTTACAAACCAACCAACATGTTTACAGGGATTTGTAAAGATAAGCATCTCCTGTGCATCTATTGGTGTTTGTCACTATACTTGAGAGAGCACCACTCTGAAGCTTGCACACTGAGTTTTTAAGTTCTTTAACTATGCAACTATGGTTCAGAAAGATCAAAATCAAAAGCATTAATTATAGATTTTGTTCATTATCTTTTTTGGGCTTACAAGATATACTATAAGGTTGAATTTGAAGATCTGAGGAAATTATGTTATTTTTACAATTTGAGATATATATATATAAATATATATATATATATATATATATATATATATAAAAGCCTAAGCGACTGTTACTACCAAATGACCAGAATGACTGGAACGACCAGTCCACCAGTTGCTATGACACACACTGACCATCAGGGGGCAGATGTTCAATGCAGGAGTTGCCCCCTTGTGGTCAGTGCACCCCCACAGCCACCCTCCCTCAGTCCCTCCCCCCTGCTGGCCGGCCCCCTTATAGGCCCAAATTGGGGGGCCCACCAGCCAACCTCCTAGGGTCCCTACCCCTGCCAGCTGGCCCCCCAATAGACCTTGATCACTGGCTAGGCCGAGGGACCCCACTCATGCACGAATTCATGCACCTGGCCTCTAGTTCAATAAAATGATAGAGCTTTCTTTACTTCCCATAATTACAGAAAGTACCCAAATGAAGAAGGAAAGGATAAAACTCTTATATGACCTTTGTTTTTATTTCTTCTTTATTTTCTAGGATCCTCAAAACAATGGGATTTTTCAATGGGAAAATGTGGCGCCTTTTCAAAATATTACCCAACTCTCATTCAGATTGATTTCAGAACCAATGTTTGGCGAATACTCTATTGTTGTGAAAAGGGCATCAGGAAAGACGTTGGCACACCCATTTACTGTTAATAGATATGGTAACCAATTGCTACTTATAATTGTTGTATATAGATGAAGCTTTCAGAGGACTCGACAAAGTAACTTTTATGTTAGAATTAGGAAAAGTAGGTGAGGCTTTATTTGGTGTTCTCCCATCTTCCTTTCTTGGCCTTTTCTGCTTTGTCATCTTTCTTGCTCCTCACTCTTTGCCTTCATCCTTTTTTCTGACCCTTGCCTTTACTTCCTAAGAAATATCTCATTTTATAAAATCTACACAATCTTCTTGGAAGTATTACAACAAATAAAATGTAAAGTTATGAGAATAGAGAAGAGAAAGGAAAGGGAAATAATTAATTATTAATGAGACACCATCACTTACTGGTGCAACACAGAATTTGGGACAATTGAAACATGGTCTATACAGATGTACACAAAGGAAAATATGGTGCATAGAAGGATACTTAGCTACATAATTGTAATAAGTTTTGCTCTTCAGTATTTGTAGGGACTGATCTATATTTCTCTTTATTTCCAGTGTTGCCTAAGTTTGAAGTAAAGGTCAATGTACCACAAACAGTAACTATTTTAGATGAGGAATTCCAAGTGGATGCATGTGCTAAGTAAGTATTGATTCAGGAGATTTGACATCACATGTCAATTCAAGGCTCAGAGTGAAGGAGAAATGAAATTAAGCATGTAACTTTAATTATTTGTATGCTTATATTAAAATTATCAGACAAGTAATGAATTGCCATTATAAGAGATTTTGAAAATATGAAGCAAAACATAAGAAATTATCTATAATTAATTCTACTGATGCCATTAATACTAGAATTTATTTTTCTCTAATCTTTCATGAAGTTTCTATAATTGCAATCCTACGTTTCTACTCATTATAATTAAGAAACATGTTTCCATATATGCCAATATTTTCATGAATTCTAGTCTCTATGGTTATATCAAATTTACTTAATCACTTTTATTATATAACATGTAGGCTGTTCCATTTGGTTTTTCTAATCCTATCTAATAAAAGGGTAATATGCAAATTAACCATCACTCCATCACAAAGATGGCAGTGCCCATAGCCACAAGATGGCAGCGCCCAGTCATCTCAGCCCTGCTGGAGTCCCCAGTCCCGGGGGGGGGCGTGGCAGCTGCTGAGAGTGGGCAGCCATGGCGAAAGCATTCCGCACCCGGCCACGGATGGGCCTCTGGGCTGCGGAGAACCTCTGGGTGGTGGACTCGAGCAGCCAGGCCCCACAGATTAGTGCATGGATTAGTGCGCAGGGCTACTAGTAATAAATAATATTTAGCATATGTCTTTGTGTATACCAGTAAGTGTATAAGAAGTAGCTTCTGAATTAAAAATTTCTTAAGAAAGATTTCAAGAATTGGAATTACCAAAATGAAATGTGTAACATTCTTTTAGTCTTTTGATTGCCATAATGCTCTCTAAATATGTTGTGCCAATGTACAATTCCAACACTGCCTGTCTCATTGAATCTTCATTATCTTGGGAGTTTTCATTTTTTCAAAAAAAGAACATAAACTTTTGAAATGTCTTGGTGAAAAAGAAGGCACTTTATCAATTTATTTGAGTTAATTTGAATAATTTTAATGTAAAAAACATTTCTATGTGATGTGAAAATTTTTATTTTATTTTTGGAGAATTATTTCTAATGATATTTACCTTTTTTAAAAGTGTCATGTATTTTTCCAAATTTCTAAAAAATAATTAAAAATAGCTAATATTTAGTGAGTGCCAATTACTGTGCTAAGCATTGCATTTATTATATTCTTACCACCATGCTATGAGATAGATGCTATTATCATTTTTATTTTATATTGAAAGATTATGTCACAGAGAACTGAAATAACTTATCAACATTAATGGAGCTTTTTTGATGGCAGAACTTGGATTTAGACCTATGTTATCTGACTTCAGAACTACTCTCTTAACCAAAAACTCTGTAGTACTTTATGTAACAAAATTTAAAATATTAATATTTGCACATATTTAAACAGTTTAATTGATGACATGCAAATTACTTGCCTTTTAATATTTTAAGCAGTATATTAAAGATACATTGGGTTAAAAGGGCAATCTAATAAACAAGTTAGGGTAGTGCTCATGGATGCCACAAAGTATCTTGAAAAAAGTTTTTAGTTTTTCTATATTATTTAAAATGTTCATTGTACTCTAGAAAAAGAAACATACTTTTTGAGTTTCAAAAAGAGTAGCTGAACATATGCCAGAATTTCATAAATGTAATATATAAGAGATCATAGACTATCTGTGTTAAAAGATAACAGGATAATCAACTTAAGCTTGAAGAAATCCAGGAACCTAAGTTGGCTTCATTTAAAAACCCTACACAAAACCAAAGTTGTTAGTGGGATTCACAACTATAATTTATCTGCCCAATGGCATGCTAATAACACATACCAGAAGAACCAAAATATTTATCAAATATCACCTACATAAAAGACTTGCTAAACTAAATATTGATATGGGATTGGATCATCTTGAAACTTCTTTAATGTTATATTCTACTTAGATTTGACATTAAATAGTACTTTAGTATCAGCAATAATAATATCCTACAACAGGACCAGGCAATTGAGTCAGGAGCTGTGCGTGCTACAAGGTTATTTCAGGGCAGGCTATGTCTAGAAGTTAACATCAGTGAATCAGTTGCTGGGATTCCCACAGGGATTGGGCCTAAACCGGCAGTCAGACATCCCCCAAAGGGTTCCCCGATTGGAGAGGGTACAGGCTGGGCTGAGGGAACTCCCCCCTCCATGCACGAATTTCATGCACTGGGCCACTAGTATATATATAAAAGGCTAAGTCACCAACCATCCATTGTCTGACCAGCTGGCCGGCCAGCCCGCCAGTACATATGATGCGCACTGGCAATTTAAAAATAAACGTTGATTTGCGCATGCGCAATACATACTGTATAAAGCTTTCACTGGTGCCAATCTAGACAGAGTAGGAATATTGCTACCTGAACCGGTTTTTGGATATGGTCAGTTATATGTTGCTTTTTCTAAAGTTCAAAGAGTGTATAACATTAAAGTTAAAATTGTAAATACTTCATCACAAGGGAAATTAGTCAAGTACTCTGAGAGTGTTTTTACTCTTAATGTAGTATACAGGGAGATATTAGAATAAGTTTAATCAATTTATCAGTCATTGTTTTTATCAATGTTGTTTTTATATCATGTTTTTGTTGTTTTTATATCATGTCTTTGTTGTTATATCATGTTGTTATTTCTTCTAATTAATTTCCTTTCAATGGGCACAAATCCATGCACCAGGTCACTAGTACTACCATAAGAATTGTACTTCATAAATAAAAGAAATAAGGTATTTCAGGTATAACTTAGCCTTGCTTCTCACATGTAACTAATATTTAGAACTGACAGAGGATTTTTTTAAAATAGTTTTTATTGATTTCAGAAAGTAAAGGAGAGAGAGAGAGAGAGAGAGAGAGAGAGACATCAATGATGGGAGAGAATCATTGATTGGCTGTCTCCTGCAAGTTCCACACTGGGGATCGAGCCTGCAACCTGGACGTGTGCCTGACCACAGAATTGAATCCTCCTGGTTCATAGGTTAATGCTCAACCATGAGTCATGTTGACAGGGCCTGACAGAGGATTTTAATGATTTGAATTGAGTCAAAATCTCAGAAGCATTAAGAATTTTTAAATAGAGAGAAATAAATTAGGGAATGGAAAGAAAATGGACTGTGGAGTGAGGAAGATCTCAGTTTAAATTTTAATCCCGTAAGTTATAATGTGTTACTTGATCTCAGTATACTAATCTATAAAATGAGATAATAATACTATCTCTCAGGGTCCCCGAGAAAAATGAATAAGATATCATAATGTACACACTAGATATATACTAGATCCACCAGTTAGAAAAATATATTTTAATTGATCAATTTTATTACATTGAGTTTTGCCATATGCTAATTTCACATATGTTATCTGTGTTTCTGAATCTTAGTGGGCCTAATTCTCAACTAACAAAACAAAACAAAACAAAACTCAAATTAACTGTATTTGCCTTTGGTTAAACTTTTAAAGAACTTGTATTGATATTTTTTGTGTGTTTTAGAAGAAAATGAGATATGTATTTAACCCCACCCCATAAAGACACTTTACTTTTGGTCAAAGCATATTTAGTTTACATATATATTTTCTGATAAAGAAAAAAAGTGATGCAAACAATTTTTATATTTCTATCAGATTAAAATATAATTTTTAAAACTAAATTTAATCATTAAATCTTATTCACTGAAATTTTAGAGTCTACATTACCTTGAATTTGATTTAAAAAGCAGCTGAATCCTGCTGCCTGATCAAATACCTAATTTAACCTAAATTCTGAGGGGATGATATCACCAAGAGATGAGAATTCCTAATAGAATTTGATCATTGAAGTACTCATAGTTTAGAGATTTCATATGTAATTTCTGAAGAAGGCCATAAAATATTACCATGGTTTTGTTCATCAATAATTACCAATACACCTTCTCCTCCTAGGTACACCTTTGGTCAACCTGTGCAAGGAAAAGCCCAAATCAAGGTGTGCAGAGAATATTTTTCCCCTGGGAATTGTGAAAGAGACAACAATGAAATATGCGAACAATTTATTGTGCAGGTACAGATCATAATCTTTATTTCAAAAAAAGTTCAATTTATTATTATTCTTTCTTTGATTTCATTTATAAAAGGGATATAACACTTTTCATCTTGTGAATAACAGAGGTTGCAGGTAGATAAGGTAAAGAATGAGGAAGAAAATACAATGTTTAACAATAGTCTCTTATTCTCTAGGCTATGTAAATTGTTACCCACCTATGGAATAATACATTTTTAGAATTGAAAGCTGTTATTGGCTCCCTTATGTTATAAACTGAGTGGCCAGATTATTATGATTTCTGAAAGCATAATAATCTGGCCACTCTCTCTCTCTCTCTCTCTCTCTATATCTATATATATATATATATATATATATATATAGAGAGAGAGAGAGAGAGAGAGAGAGAGAGAGAGAGAGAGAGAGGCCCAGTGCATGGGTGCGGTCCAGCCAGCCTGGCCAGGGGGAGGGGACATGAGCAGTTGGCTGGCCTGCCTGCTGGTCGAGCTCCTGGTCGAGGGGAAAATTTGCATATTAACCTTTTATTATATAGGCTATACACTGAGTGGCCAGATTATTATGCATTCAGAGATCATAATAATCTGACCACTCAGTGTATTTTGTCTAGGTGACCTCCCTGATCTTTCTTTGGAGAATCATTAATAACCCTTTAAATAAATGAATCCTTCATAGTATTCCCCATGCAAGCTAGAATTGTTCTTATGAAAGAAAGGTCATTTGAAAACATCTGCATTTATTACTTTAGATTTGAAGTTCATTTTTAAAAAATATCATTCAGTTCCATGTTTATCTTTTTAAAAAATTTTATTGTTGACACTATTACAAATGTCCCCCATTTTCCTCCTCTTTGCCCACCTTCACTCACCCCTCTCCCTCACTCTCCACCTACTCTCCCCCACTCCCTCCCTTCCGCCCCAACCAGCCTTCACCACACTGTTGTCAGTGTCCATAGGCTATGCATATATGTTCTTTGGCTAATTGTTCACCTTCTTTTATCCAGTCCTGCCTCTACCCCATTCCTCTCTGAGATCTGTCACTCTGCTCCATGCATCCATCCCTCTGTTCCTATTTAGTTCACCAGATTATTTTTTAACTTGTTCCCATCCACATTGTTTCCAGGAGAATAACCCTGACATCTGTAAAATATGCAATATCTCCTTACTTTGTTTTAATTGGTGATGAAAACTACCTCCCCCCATCTTTTGTAATTCTGTGGTCATTTCAACAAGTCTGTGAGATGGAGCCATTGGGTGGTGGAGGGAGATAAGTATCTGTGCTGAAATTCTATATTCTTTAAAGACTTTTGGATCCCTAACTTTTTCTTTGTATCTTCTCTTTATCTTTCAGTTGGAAAATGGTTGTGTTTCTCAAATTGTAAATACAAAGGTCTTCCAACTTTCCCGTTCTGGATTTTTCATGTTATTTCATATCACTGTAACTGTGACAGAAACTGGGACAGGTAATGGTTGTATTTTATTGGCAACTTGAGGACATATGCAGCTTACTAGAAAGAAGTTTATTGAGTTAGTAACACTCACCAACTACAGGTCATTAATTGCTCAGTAGAGTAAAGTGCAGTACATTTGCTAATAGGTCAACCTGAGGGTTGCTTTTGAATAAGATTTTTCTAATAATATTTAAAATAAAGGTATTATGTAAATGCTACACTCAACTTGGAACAGTATCACATTTGTTTGCCTTGCTTAAGAGCTACTACAAAAAAGTTGAGTAGTTGTGACAGAGACCATGGAGTCCAAAAGCTTAAAATAATTACTGTCAGATCCTTTACAAGAGAAATTTATCAATCTCCGACCTAATACAACTGGGAACATTGCAAGTGCAAAAGTTAGTGAGAAATTCATAAGATTGCACATAAATGATTCATCTTCCTTAACACTATTTTTCATTTGTTATAGGTGTGCAGATCAGTGAAAAATCTTCTATATCTATCACTTCATTTCTTGGGACAGTGAACTTTGAGAACACGGACCCTTTCTATAGAAGAGGAATTCCTTTTTTTGGCACAGTAGGTTTGACTAAAATATATATATTTATATATATATATATATATTCTCATTTCACTTTCTTGGATCATAGGTTGCCCTTTGAAATTTTCTGGACATGTTTTTCCTACTCTCATAACACATTGCAACATTACTACATCTGACATACTGGAAAAAGTCCTAGGCTAAAAGAAAGTGATAGATAAAAGTATAGCTGTTTTCATATTATATATTTACTTAATGAAATTAAGAAATTTAAGAAAATTACAGTAAATTCTTAATCAGAATTTAAGAAAATTACAATAAATGATTACATTTATGAATAGAAAATTTCTTCTCAGTAGCGATGTGACATTTTGAATTTTAAAAATCGATGCTTTTCTCTCTCTCTCTCTCTCTCTTTTTTTTTTTTTTTTTTTTGTACAGCTTAAATTTTCTGGTCCTAATAATGTCCCGATGGTGAACAAGCTATTGCAATTGGAGCTCAATCACAAATTTATAGGAAATTACACCACAGACGAGAATGGTGAAGCTCAGTTATCCATTGACACTTCAGATATATTTGATGCGGAGTTCATCCTGAAAGTAAGACATCAAAGAGTAGACGCAACCCCACAGAGCATTCCAATGTTGGGAATTTTGAATGTTAGGAATCTCTTAAAAGATAACTTATATTGAGAATGTATTTTAACAGAGTTTCAAAATTTAGGGTATTTTATATATTGGCTTGTTCATTAGATAATACATGAGAATACTTATTCAAGAGGATGAGATAATAATAGCCCATAATTATTATAAACTAGAGGCCCGGTACACGGATTCACGCAGGGTGTGTCCGGCTGGTCTCGCCCAGTTGCCCAGTCCCAATTGGGGCCAACTGGGGCCAGCCAGCCAGGAAGGGACCACGGGAGGGCTCCAGGGCATGTCCAGCCCATCTCTCCCAGTCCCTATTGGCCAGACCCCAGCAGCAAGCTAACTTACTGGTTGGAGCATCTCCTCCCTGGTGGTCAGTGCGTATCATAGCAACTGGTCAAAAGGTTGGTCAAACGGTCAAACGAATGGTCAGATACTTAGCATATTAAGCTTTTATTATATAGGATTCTATAACAACTTATTTTCCTCTGAGAAACTAGAAATAGCTCATGAAAAGTATTTGACTCTTTTCCTTTGATCATTTTATGCGTAGATTAGGAGTTATAATACTATGATTTCTCTTTTTCTGCTTCTTAAACAGAATTTTACAATTAAACAATTTATCAATGTTTAAGTGTAACTTGAAAGACACAGAACCTTAAGGCTCATCTCTGATTTCAATTACAAAGTAAAAGTAAATACTTCATTGTAAGCCTAATGAAACAGACATACAATTATGGCCATGGTTTGTGTACAAAAAAGAGGAGAGTGCTTATATTGTTTTAAATTCTAATAACTTAATGTTTAAAGTCAGCCACAAGCTGAGGTTTCTCTCTGCTTTGAAGGGATTAGAAGCTTTTCATTCTGTAGTAATTACTGTCCTTAAAAGACAGCTCTAAGATCCTTTGCTTTCTTTTATCTTATTAGGCCACATTTGTTCACCCTAAGAACTGCTATGTTCCCAGCTGGTTGACGCCTGAGTATTTGGATGCCCAAATATCAGTCCCACGCTTTTACTCCCAAACCAACAGCTTCCTGAAGATTGTTCCTGAACCAAAGCAGCTTAGATGCAATCAACAAAAGATTGTTAATGTGCATTACTCCCTGAACAGTGAAGCATACAGGGAAGAGTCAACTATAAACTTCTTTTATTTGGTAAGTCTTGGCTGGTGGATTCTTGGATTTTGTCTGTCTGCTTAGCATGGTACAGTTTAGAACTTGTCCATCAGTCATGCATGCCAGTCTGAGGAGGCCAACCCAACCTCACTTTGCTGGTGAATGCTATTGGCACCATTAAAAACAAACACAGAAACAAATAAATGAACACATAAAAGGATTCAGGCAATTTCCCTAAGGTTGAAAAACGTACCCTTCTGAGTCTGCTATTTTAAGAATTTAATTATAACTCACATCAAGTAAGTATTTATGTCCCTTTGTGAGAGTAAAATATTAGGCAGATACCAGAGACTAAGTGGAAAGCTGATTTTGATAAATATTAAAAGAAATTAGCCCTTTTTGTTCTGTCTCCATATTTATTCATTTTGTCTCTAGAAGGCATACTGAAAGGTGAAAAGCTACAGACTTGGAAATTACAACTCCTAATTAAAATCCTCCACCCTCTCCTAGTTTTCATGCAAGCTAGTTGATATTGGACAGATTGTTTAAACTTCCTAAGCCTTAGCTGCCTCGGCTGTATATTTGTAATTGGAAATAATAAGACATCTCCTGGGGCCAGTAGTTTGTGTCAGACACTGTTATGAGGGCTTTACATGTGTTAACTCATTAATCAACCTTCTGAGTAGCTCAATTTTACAAATAAAATAACAGAGGTAAGGAACTGAAATGACTTGGCTTATTCAAAGCCAGGCAGGCTGGACAATTTCAGAGCTTTATGCAACCCTTACTCAGTGCACTGCATACTATTTAACAAATTTCTAGCACATAATATATTCTCAATAAATTGTAGTGACTTTCTCTGTTCTTTTCCAAGTTTTGCAAAGTCCATTTTTAATATTTGTTCATGGAAAATATCCTATCTTACAGATACATCCCTAGATTGTTCAGAATTACAGAATTAACACTAGGTTGTTCATTATTTAATAATTTTATGATATATTAAATAGTATGATTTCAGATATTGTGTTTTCTTTTTGCTTCACAGATGATGGCAAAAGGGGCTATCTTGCTCAGTGGACAAACGGAAATCAGAGACAAAGGTGTTTACAATACATTAATATTTTTTAAATATGTACTCCACCTTCATTTTTTTTTATTTTTAAGAAAATATTATAGTGCTAGAGTCAAAAGATTAGGTTAGAAGAGTGCTTAACATTACCATTTGTGAGTGGAGGGCAATAGTTAGCATGATCCAACATAACTTACTAAATATTTTGATGAAAGAGACTTCAGCCAGTTTCTTTATTGCCAGGTTATTAAGTACACTAGAGGCCCAGTGCATGAAATTTGTTCAGGGTGGGGGGCGGCGGTGTCCCTCAGCCTGGCCTGCACCCTCTTCCAATCTGGGACCCCTCGGGGGATGTCCAACTGCTGGTTTAGGACATCCTTCTCACAAACTGGAACAGCTAGCTCCTAACCACTCGCCTGCCTGCCTGCCTGCCCTAGCCACTCTGCCTGCCTCCCTGATGGCCCCCTAACTGCTCTCCCCTGCCGGCCTGATCCCCTAACTGCTCTCCCCTGCTGGCCTGATGGCCCCTAACTGCCTCTGCCTCAGCCTTGCTACTGTGGCTTTGTCAGGAAGGACGTCAGGAAGACATCCAGTCTAATTAGCATATTACCCTTTTTTAGTATAGATTGTAGAAAAGTGATGCCCAAAACCTAAATACCATTATTGACTCAATTATGCAGTGTTCATATTTGTATATAGAGTTTCCATTACTTAATTCATTTGTCTTTAAAGTAAAGCCCAATTTGCTCTTTCTATCCATAAGCCATTCCCTTTTATGTAAGTGTACCCAGTGAGCCAGGAACCTTTTGGCATTGCATCCGTTGATGACATCTCCTATTTACACAGCCTGGAATGGACAGTTCTCATTCCCGATCAACATCAGCGCTGATCTGGCTCCTGTGGCCGTCATGCTCGTCTACACCCTTCACCCCAGTGGGGAAATTGTGGCTGACACTGTCAAGTTCCAGGTTGAGAAGTGCTTTAAAAACAAGGTGATGTGTGTGTGTTTTTTCTATTTCTTGCTGGTCCTGAGTGAGAGAGGTGAGCACTTTTCTCCCTGTCATCTCACTCCTATAAACTCTACAAGGTATTCTCAATAAATGTTGGTGTAATTAAATTATTAGGGGATAAGAGAATCGCCAAACAGAATGAATAAATTTTGGCAGCAATGCCAATCCTGAGATGATGGGAGGATGTCCCTGGAGGGGAAGCGAGGGTGATAGTAGGCAGGAAAAATATAGGTACAGAAATCTATAAAGATGTATTTGGGGGAAAAACTGAGACTATTCCAATTCTATTCATATGAAATTATCTTACTCTCATTCTTTTCTTCCTCTCCTTTAGGTTAGCATCAAGTTCTCTGAGGAGCAGGGACTCCCTGGCTCCAACACCATCCTCTATCTAGAAGCCGCCCCTGACTCCCTCTGTGCACTCCGGGCTGTGGATAAGAGCGTTCTTCTACTGAAATCAGAACAAGAGCTGTCAGCTGAAAGTGTAAGCGCTCCGATTTCCCAATTTTTACCTGGACTGCTGCAAGTCTAACCCTTCAGATGATATTTTTTAGATGGAACATGTTGAAATATCAAATATTCTCTTCCTTTATTCCTTCACGGATTACATACTTAATTATTTCTCTCGTCAGACCCAGCACTTATAACAATACAGAATTCAGTTGATAGTTATAACAGGGTAGGGATCATATAACAATGTGATTTTGAAAAAAATAACATCTGTAATTATATGTACGTGGAAACCTAGAGTTAAATCTCTGTGTTGAAAGATATGCTTGGCTCGTAGCGGGTTTGGCTCAGTGGATAGAGCATCCGCCCCAGGACAGAAAAGTCCCGGGTTTGATTCCAGTCAATGGACACTTGTACCTAGCTTGCAGGCTTGATCCCCAGCCCTGGTCAGGATTTGAGGCAACCAATCGATGTGTCTTTCTCACATCAATATTTCTCTCTGTGTGTCTCTTCCTCTCCCTTCCACTCTTTCTAAAAATCAATAGAAAAATATCATCAGGTGAGGATTAACAACAACAACAAAAGATATGCTTGGCTACAATTTAAAGTTATAATCTATTGATTCATTTTATATTTTCATAAGCGTTTTCAGACTAGCAATCCCAGAATTTCACACCAATTTGTTTCAGTTAAATGTTGGATATTTTCCCCTTATTTTTAACACAAGTATATATAAATATGGAAATTTTTTAATTTTATATTATACCTTACCTTTAATATTATTTTGTTTTAGTTTCAGGTGTACAGCATAGTGGTTAGAGTCATATGCTTTAAAAAGTGGTCCTCCCATTATTTCTAGTACCACCTGGCACCATACATAGTTATTACAATATTTTTTACTATATTTCCTATGCTGTACTTTACATCCCTGTGACTATTTCATAACTACCAACTTGTACTTTTTAATCCCTTCACCTTTTTCACCCAGTCCCTCAAACCCACTCCCCTCTGACATCTATCAGTCTGTTCTCTGTATCTTCGAGTCTGTTTCAATTCTGTTTGTTTGTTTTGGAAATTTATGATCATGTTTAAAACTAAATTAATCATTTCAAAAATGTATTATTAAAACTATGCCTATTGTCCTAATCCACTTGGGCTGCTGTAGCATTTGGGCTACCACAGACTAGATAGCCTATAAATCACAGATATTTCAGTCTGAGATCCGGATGCGAGCACAGTCAGGTGCAGTGTCTCTTCCTGGTGACAGACTTCTCCTTGTGTCTTGATGGAAGGAACAAGGGCTATTTCTTGGGGACCTTTTATAAGGGCATTAATATCATTCTTGTGGGCTCTGCCCTCATGACTTAATCACCTTCTAAAGGTCCCACCTCCTAATACCATCACATTGGGCATTAGGACTCCAACATATGAATTTTGAGAAGACACAAACATTCAGACCGCAACACCAGTGTATTGTAGAAAATGTGCAAAATAAAAGGATAAAAATGAAAATCTTTTAAAAATCACTAATAATTGTAAAAGTTAGACATATGTACATTTTTGTTGTCATTTTTATTCAAATTATTAGTATAAGTGAAAGTTTATTTTGAAAGTAACAGATGTAAAAGTAAGCCAGCTGAGCAGTGAAGGCTTAGAAAACAAGTTACAGAAGCAAAAGAAGGGCCATTGGAGCCTAGGAAAGGGAAAGGCAAAGATAACGCACCTGAGTGGAAGAAGATGGGGAAGGAAAAAGTATAGGTGTGCTCCTTGAAAGAGGCATATGTGTTTTACAAATCAGATCTCATTGAAAAATGCAATTTTGTATTTTGCCTTTAACACTCTAGAGTAAATCTAGTTTTAAATATAAATCTATAAAAATTAATTAATGACAATATCTAATAACCATGAATCAAGACATAAACTGTATAATTTTTCCATTGTAAAAGTGTTTTACTAAAGTTTTGTTATGAGAAGGGCAGGTTATCTGTATATTAAGTTCTAGGTTTCTGCTTTCTTTAAGTATCTTAAAAATGCCACTCCCCTATTGCCTTGCTTTGAATATTGCTTTTAAGACTTCTGACATAAGTCTAATTCATTTGTCCTTGTAAGTTATTTAATCTTTTTTGCCT
Organism: Eptesicus fuscus; assembly: GCF_027574615.1. Classification (NCBI taxonomy): domain Eukaryota; kingdom Metazoa; phylum Chordata; class Mammalia; order Chiroptera; family Vespertilionidae; genus Eptesicus; species Eptesicus fuscus. Next base: position 85,656,199 of record NC_072479.1, read on the forward strand.
GAGGGCCTTGAGGGCTTTTTTTTCTTTATATTTTAAATTTGATAGTTTTAGTAAAACACCTGTCAGAATTTATTGTTTGGGGGAAATTTTCCTAAAAACACAGTGACCCATACAATGTATAAACATAGATCTTTTATTTTCAGGATTTGTCTTGAATTATAATTCTAAATTTTAATTTTTCCATTGTTTCTTTCCCTCCTTCTAGTAAAACTTTATAAAGATGCTTCATCTCTACCTGCTTCCCAATTCAGCCACTTTGCCTATGACCTGTTTTAATTCGTTCTTTCTCTCATTTTTATTCTCTTTTTTTCTATGCTAGTTTTTAACGTTTTCTTTCAGTCTATTTTTTTCTTGAGCTCCTAATAATTTAGATTTTATTTCTCTTTTATCTTACAGCAGTTTTGTTGGAATTCATTTTTTCCAGTTCTTGATAACTGGTGGAAGAATGAGTTGACTCAAAAGTGTTGGATTAAATTGATTCAATATTTTTTTTAAAAACAAAACCACAATAAATAGTTATGGCACAATTTTTCCAATTTTATAAAAATAAAATGAATGCTTAAAATCACTGAAAACCATGTGATATTTTTCCACAGGTGTATAACCTGCTTCCAAATATAGAACTCTATGGTTATTTCCATCATGGTCTCAACCTTGACGATGGCAAGGAAGACCCTTGCATTCCTCAGAAGGATATGTTTTACAATGGTTTGTATTACATACCTGTAGGCAACTATGGAGATGGAGACACCTATGATATTATCAGGGTAAGAACATTTAAAACTTTTTTATTTATTTTATCTCAATTTTAATACTCATACTGCATATCTATGTTTTATTATTTATGTAGTTTTTTCCTATTCTTTGAGATAGAGATCAGTAATCTGCTTAAAGAACACACAAAAATTGCCTTACAAAAAAGAGATATTCATTTCTGTTGATTCTTTTGTTGAAAATAAATTAAGTGGCAGCTAAAATTATAAAACCTTGTGTTGGAAGTAATGAGATAGTCTTCAATTTGTTGTGGTAAACTGAATGCAGAAATAGTCAAATAAAGAGTCTAGAATATTGTCTGGGCTACCAATTAGATATGCTAAGACCTCCATGAAAGAATCTTTATCATTGAAGTCACAGATATAAAGGAAAAAGGGCGTAGATTTAGACAGACTTTAATTTAAGTCCAAGACCTCCAAATCATTAACTCTACATTGTATATGTGTGTGTTTGAGTGTGTATATGTTTGATATTAATTAGGATCAAAGTAGTGCTATTTGTATTTTTCCCTTAAAATTAAATGAAAAATGATGTTAAATACTTAGCAAAATCCTAGCACATAATGAGTGGTGGATAAATAAGACTATCATTTTTCATTCAAATTAGATATTTTTCATACTTCAAATACAAGTGATTTAATTTCTAACATCCCAGACCCTTGCTAGGAGAGGAAATCTGTATATTTAGCACTATAATGCAGCTGATGGACCTGTTTTAGGTCTTGTGTGGAGGAAATGCACAACTTTTCTTTTGTTGTTTGTTTATTTGAAGGCCATGGGTCTGAAAGCCTTTACCAATCTCCGTTATCGGAAGCCAGAAGTATGTCCACTAGAGTGGAGGCCATTCTCCAGGAGTTCATTTCTAATCGGACACTTGTCTGAACCGATGTACAGTGCCCCACCTAAAATTGCATGTGAGTAATCTAGAATTCTGTGTTTGGGAGATGGCCAAAGGAGTATTTTGGATAAAACTATGAAAAATAGTATTTTACGTGTGAATTATGCTTTTTTTTTTTTTTTTTTTTTTTTGCTACAATTAGACATCCTGCAAAATAGGCAAAATAATGCAGGATGAGAATGGTTTGGGCTAAAAGGAAGAACTGGCTTCAAACATGAGAGGAAGTTTATTTTTATTGGTAGAACATAATATCAGAAGCGTATAGGAGCAGGCAAATGTGTGATGATATGGAAGGACAGTCATTATAAGTGAGTATGATACAGGAGAATGAGGGGTCCTTATGGGGCTTTATATCCTTATTATGTATAGACCATAATTCACAGAATTCAAGGCAGAGGATATTTTGATTCTCAGATAACCAAACAGATGGCATCAGAACAGTGTGTTCAAATACTATTTCCATTTACCACTGGAAGAACTGGAAGCACAAAACTCAGTCATAGTCTTAGATGAATAAGTTAATTAGGTAGAACTCCAATGCAGAAATTTCATCAGGGAAGCAAAATGAAACAAGGTCATCAGAAGAGAACCCAAATCAAAGGTGTATTCCAGATCTGAAAACACTTAACATCTTTTAAATCCCTCTGGCCTGCCATGAGGATTAGTCCAGTAATTTAAGTGGGGTTGATCCTGAATATGGATATCAGAAACACCACTTGAGAAAAATGAAAGGCCTGACAGTGTTATACAAGGATAGACTCGCTGAGTTCAAGAGGCCCTATAAAGTCCAGAAGTTGAAACCATTTTGAAGTCCTGGTCAAGAGGTTGAAACTGTCTACTTTTCTGCTACTAGATTAAACCATATTAACGGAGCTTTATCAGACACATCTAAACTTTTCAGTGTCTTTGACTAAAATGGACTGAAACCCAAAGTCATTCATTTTATTTAGCTGTTCATTTATTAGTTCACTCAACAAATATTTATTGGGGTCAGAAATTTAGTTACATACAGTAAAAGCAATGGCTTAATCTCTGCTTTCCTGGAACGTTTAGTCTAACAGGGAAGCCTTACAGTGAAACAGGTAATTCCAAAAATGTGGGAAGAGTACATTAAATGAAAATAAGGTCAATAGAAATGACCTAAATTTTTCAAGGACCTATTATGTCCTTCTGGAAAAAGTTACATTTATACTAAGGCCTGAAAGAAGTTCTATGAAAAAATAAAGTAGAAATTAAAAGCACTCCAAAAATGGCAGAAGATGTGGTTCAAAGTCAAGTATCAAGATAGCTAAAGCAAAAGGGATAAGCAGACAGGTCATGAAGATCTTGTAGGGCATTTACATTTGGAATTAATTCTAATGCAGTAATACACTACTGACAAGTTTTAGCAGACAATCTAATATGTGTTTTCAAAAGACCTCTGCTCCGTGGAAAAAGGGATTGGAACTTGTGCTGTCTAAGACTGTCTGTATGAAATGTTATAAAAGCTAGTAATAGAGTTGAGAGACAGTGGTGACTGGACTATTAATAAAAAGGCTATTTTCACTTGGTTGGTTATGATAAGAAATGCAGGATGTAGGGGGCGAGGGCCAAAGACAATTCTTAAATTTCTGATTTGGGTAAGTGGGTAGACTTATTTTGGTACCTGTCATGGAGATAGGAAATAGTGGAGAAAAGCAGGGGAAGATATAATGAGTTTACTTTTGGGACAGTTTAATTTGAAATGCCTGTAAAGCATCCCAAAAGAAATGTGCACAAGGGTGTTGCATGTGCAACATGGAGCTCAGAAGAGAGGTCCAGATGGGAGACAGATTAAGATACCTCAGCATAAGTATTGTAATGAAACTATGTGTGAGAATATCAATGCGGACACAGTGCACAGTAGGAAAAAGAGGACCTGAAACAGAGCTTTTAGGAACAAATCAAGGATAAGAGATTCCATCCTCGAACAAAAATGGGAAAAGAGATGAGAAGTCAACTAGAAGGAGCTGGTATTATGGAAGTTAACTAGTGACTCTTGAACAGGACACGGTGATTAAGAATGTCAAATAACCTAGAGACGAAGCAAGTACAGAGTTAACAATATTAATGTCATTAGAAGCTTTAGTGAAAGTCGTGTTAGCCTAGCAGAATTGGCAGCTACCAGACTGCTTTCTGGCCAACACCAGGGGTCAGATGAGAAACTGGATTCAGTGACTAGACATCACTTTTTCTAAACTTAGCTGTGGAGGAACAATGTAGGCTGACTATTTGTTGTTAATAATGGGAGAGATATGAGCATCAAAATGCTGATACCTAGATTGAGATATACGTTTATTGACAATGAGCCTCAGGAGCAAATTCTTATACTGCTTCACACTGAGCATATACAATTAAAGACATAGCTTATAGATGTGTGTCATTGAAATGTGTATTTTCATTCTTCCAAAATAAAGAATTTCCCTTTTATTTTACCTGGTGAAGTCGCCAATGAGGACTTAGGCTTTGTAGAATGGACTATCACAGAAACAGTAAGAACGAACTTTCCAGAGACATGGATATGGGACCTCGTCAGTGTCGAGTGAGCTTTCAACAATTCTCTTTCTCATGTGTCTTTATTTCTATTTTATTTTTGTTATTATTTATTAAACATTATTTCTGGGTATATAAAGCAGTACCACATCTGTAAAATTATGTAATACCATTCATTTGTATGTGTTGACCTAATTTTTTTCTTCAGAAATTTTCTTATTTACTAATTTCATGCATATAGATGTAACATGCCTCAATTTAATAAAGAAAAAAAAAACACAATTCCTTGTTTAAAGGGATGTGACCTTTTTAAGGTTAAAGTTCATAAAAATACAGATCTCAAGACTTATTTAAACACTATAACCCTTTTGTAACCCTTCGTTAATGCTTGCTTATTTATTTGTTTGTTTGTATTTATTTGTTTGTTTGTATATTTATTTATTTGTTTGTTTGTTTGTTTGTTTGTTTGTTTATTGCTTTCTCTGGACTGATTTTTAGGACCCAGTTTAGACAAAAATTTCATTTTGCTAATAATCTGTCCTTGTAGTTCCTCAGGTTCAGCAAATGTTTCATTCCTCATCCCTGATACTATAACTCGATGGGAGGCAAATGGCTTCTGTGTGAATGGTGATGCAGGGTTTGGCATTTCGTCAACAATTGCTCTGGAAGCCTCCCAACCTTTCTTTGTTGAAATGACCCTACCCTTTTCAGTCATTCGAAATGAAGGATCTGATGTGATAGTCAATGTCTTCAGCTACCTGAATACATGTGCGGAGGTAAGTTTGTTCCCTTTGCTCTGGAGACCAAATCTAATAAGGGCAAAAAAGGCACTTAATATTTTCCTGGAATTTGGCCACATTCTTTTCATTCTCCAATGCAAAATGGTGCTATAAGGTAATAAGACTTGTTTCCATAGTCCTCAAACAAAAACAACGGCTTTCATTCACAGCGATGATTTAAATACTGCTTTGAGAATGTCAATTCATAATGATATGTGTTCTGGCTTATTTATCTTTGTATAAGAAGAGTCATTTGGTATGTTTTATCTCTGATAACTTAAAATAGGTAAAGCAGAATTTTCTCAAGTTGGGAAGAGGAATAATAACAGCAAAGCATTTTAGCATGCCACCCTCATTACCATGACTTTTTTTCTCTTTTTTTTAGATTTCTGTGCAACTGGAAGAATCTGAGAATTTTGAGGCACATATCAGCACCCCTAAAAACAATGGCGGTGAGGTTATTCAAGCTGGAGAGAGAAAAACATATGTCTGGACTCTTATACCTAAGAAGTTGGGTAAGCAGCTATGTACCTATGCCAATCTCTGGTGGAAAACCAGCCCATTTTTATTGACCCTATTTTTCTTAAATTGTCTATACCCGTGGTCAGAAAACTGCGGCTCATGAGCCACATGCGGCTCTTTGGCCCCTTGAGTGTGTCTCTTCCACAAAATATCACGGCCTGGGGGAGTCTATTTTGAAGAAGTGGCGTTAGAAGAAGTTTAAGTATAAAAAATTTGGCTCTCAAAAGAAATTTAAATTGTTGTACTGCTGATATTTGGCTCTGTTGACTAATGAGCTTGCCGACCACTGGTCTATACAAACAATTTTCTCGATCCCATTTTTAATCCTCCTTTTTTTTAATTCTCAATTTAAAAGTCTTATTTTTATTAGCTAATTTCTGGTTGCTAATGTTTGAGTAAAGGAAAACCACCCTTCATTTGTATAAAAGCATAATGTGATCAAAATACAATAGAAATGCTAATTTTTGTGACCTATAAAATCTATATATGTTATCCCGAATGAAGGCCATATTTTTATTAATGCTGACCAATTCCTTCACTTCTCACTTATTCCTTTCTCACCTATCAGCATGAACCCATGTCACTTATACAAAAATTGCTCCTCAATTACAATTGTCAGGATTTGCAAATTTATTAAATACTAAAGGGCCCACTGCATGAAATTCGTGCAAGAGTAGGCCTTCCTTCCCCCAGCTGCCAGCACCGGCTTTCCTCTGGCACCCGGGACCGGGGCTTCTGTTACAGCCCCAGCTGCACCCAGAAGGTCGTCCAGAAGGACATCCATTCTAATTAGCATATATGCCTTTATTATTAAGGATATCATGAGACACCAAAAACCCTGAATACTTAGATGGAGATCAAACACTGAAAAGCATTGTCTCAGTGTATATATTACCTGCAACATAGAAAAATAAATTTGCAAGTATCTTCTTGAAAATATAAGGGAAGGGAAAAGTTAAAAGGATTCTAATAAACAAAGAATGATAGATGTGGTAGATGCATGATTGTCATTATCACTAATTTAAAAAATTAAGTGCCATTAAATTTTTCTTTATTTCATGTCCCATATTTATTGTATTATTTCTCTGAGTTTTTAAAATTTATTAAGGTGCCTGGCTGGTGTGGCTCAGTGGTTGAGTGTCGACCTATGAACCAGGAGGTCATGGTTTGATTCCCGGTTAGGGCACAAGCCTGGTTGCAACTCAATCCCCAGTGGGGGCCATGCAGGAGGCAGCCAATCAGTGATTTTCTCTTATCATTGATGTTTCTATCTCTCCCTCTCCCTTCCTCTCTGAAATCAATAAAGATACATTTTAAAAAGTTAAAAATTGTACCATTTATTAAAGTGACATTGGTTAGAAAGATTATATAGGTTTCAGGTGTACAATTCTATAAGATATCATCTGTATACTGTATTGTGTGCTCACCACAAGTCAAATCTCCTTCCATCACCAACAACCAGTATTTTTATGAGATTGTTTTAGTTCATCTGTGATATTTATCTGCCTAAAACTACTTTCCCTTTTAGATTTTGTTTCTCAATTTTTCTAACTACACAGAGTTTTCAAAATTTTTACCCTGACAATTGAGTTAGAATACTGTACTAACTTGTATGGTTTTTATGGCATTAAGTGGGGAACACAATTCTAAGAGGGAAGTATCGAAGGCTTTCCTAACAAGAAACAAAATACAACAATAAACAAGAACAGTATATTGGTTATTCATATTGGTATATAGGCAAATAGGTAATATTAAATCAAAAGAATTATATTTCTCAATCCTCTGATTTTTTACAATTAAGGAAACTGGAGATTATATGACCTTGATATTACAGGGGGTTAAAAGAAAATAGATTGCTTGCTAGCACTTGATTTAAATCCAGTGCCCTTTCCACAATGTCATATTTTCCTGTTTTTGTTTACTTGATCTCAGGATAAGTTAGGAACCCTAGTTATCTGATGTTATGTCCCTATATTGTCATCTATAACATAAACAATATCAAGGAATCTCCTCATTGACTTTGCAGAACTATTATTTTTCCTTAAAATTTCTCAAGTTCTAATTAATTAAATGAATTGCTTATTTAATATAAGGAATCTTGCCCTGGCTGGTTTGGCTCACTGGATGGAGCATCAGCCTGGGAACTGAAGGGTCCCAGGTTTGATTCCGGTCAAGGGCATGTACCTTGGTTACAGGTACATCCCCAGTGGGGGGTGTGCAGGAGGCAGCTGATCGATGCTTCTCTCTCATCAATGTTTCTAACTTTCTATCCCTCTCCCTTTCTCTCTGTAAAAAATCAATAAATATATTTTAAAAATATATATATATAAATATATATATAAGGAATCTTGAAACAGTTAAAACAGAATACACCAAATTATTTCCTGTCAGGAGAAAGAAGAATGTATTTTAGTCTAAGCTTAAATATGATAGAATTCAATTCCTCTGATTGAAAATGTGGTTCACAAACTCTCTATAATTTCCCATCATAGAAGGGCCCAATGGTCAATCTAATGTATGTTTGGGAATGTTTTCCAGGTAAAGTGAATATCGCTGTAGTTGCTGAGTTCAGACAAAGCAGTGCTTGTCCAAATGGAGATGAGCAGCAAAATCTAAACTGGAGAGATACTGTGTTCAAAAGTTTGTTGGTAGAGGTATGTACATGCAAAACTATCAAGCTCTCCCAGGTGAGAAATAGAATCTAATAGGTTAAATATTAAAAGACATTCCCTTTGAAGAGACTTCATTGACCACAGTTACTTTTGACACAGGCCATGTCATCTGGCCCAGAATAGTAAAACATCACTTAAAACAAGCTTGATGATTTTTTGTTTGCTCCTAACTCACAATGTTTTCTGTACACTTATTTTTATTCCCTTCCCCTTTTTAATTGACTCCAATACAAGGCAAATCTACTTGCTTTACAATCCTACGTAGTTTCCATCATCCTCACCTGCAAAAAACTTGGTCTATTGGAGATGCTAAACAGTATCAGCATCTGTCATGTCCCAAAATGAAAAGTTATCTTCATCCAAAATATGGGAGTACAGGGCCTAAAATGGATGTTGGTAATGTACAGTGACTTCCAGATATAAACAGAAGGGGACAGTGAATGGATCTTCTCCCAAGGGCAAACACGTCCAGCCATGCCTATGTACGTTGATGCTCGATTACTTTTCCTTCATGGAAAGATCATCCAGACTCATTACTTTGTGCTTGTTTTTGTTTACCCTTTGACAGCCCGAAGGTATTGAAAAAGAAATGACTCAAAGTTTCTTTATCCATACAACAGGTAAGAGGATCTTTTAGGTGGTAGACTTAGTCCTAATGAAAATTTATCAACACTTGTCATGTTGAGTACCCCAGAGATTTCATTTTAATTACCTAATGGGGGATTATTTTTTTCACTTCCTAACTTTATGGTATAATTTTTGCCATAAAAAACTATAGTATTTAGGGTGTTTTATTTTATTTTAGTTTAGTTTTAGTTCACCCAACTCATTGGTCTGCCTCAAACTATTTTTCCTATTTTATATATTTTCTGCTCCTCTTGTCATATGATTGTGACAAACTGTTGGACAGTGGTAAATCGAGATTATGCCCAAATTACTCATAATGTAACCTTTGCTTTTGTACTCTTGGGATGAAACAATCACTGCCCCTCAATTGCTTGCTTAATGGCCTCACAGTACTGTTTTATCTAATTGATAATGATATGATTTTAATGATTTTAGGCATCTCTTTACCTATTGTGTGTGCTATTTTATATGTCATAGTCAGCAGTTTTTGACATTTTTTTTATACTTAAGTAGTATAGGCACTAAACTAATGGAGAATAGTGGCCATTATCTAACATACAAATGCATATACCATTTTCTGAATGTATTGTTACTCTAAACTAGATCAAAACCTCAATTTATGTCTTCTAACAAGCAACTTGTAAAATTTTTTTTAAAAGAAATATATTTTATAATGTGTTTGTCCCACAAGTCTTTTTCTATTGTTTATGAAAGGAAGCCATCACATTGCTTATTTTATTGATATTTTCTTTCCAGACACTAATGTCTCCATGCCAATAGTTTTGGATTTGCCGGATAATGTGGTAGAAGGATCAGCCAGGGCCTTTATCACTGTTGTGGGTAAGTTGGTTAAATTTTGTGTTTCACAATTATTTGAAAAGTCTTGATTGAGGTGGTCTTTTAAAATTCCTTAAAATAACAGGATGGAGAGATATTTCCTATGTTATCCATTGGAGCAAAATTATTGTTGAGGATTATCCTTTAAACTTGTTTTTATATGAGGATCTGAAGGAAATATATCATCATTTTCAAATCTGTGTCCCTAGGAAACATTTGTTCTGGTGGAAGGTAATTGGTGTTTAGAAAACAAAGAATTATATTATATTAATATGAAATATTGAATTCCCCTTTGGAGAATCAGAATAATCTTTGCTTGTTTTAAATGCTGGAAATATCCCCAGTAATAGGAGAAATCTGTTTTACAAGAGTAAAACTTGTTTATCTATCATTAACATTAACACTTTTAGGAAAAGGAATGGATTACAGCAGGGTTCCTCAAACTTTTTAAACAGGGGGCCAGTTCAGACCGTTGGAGGGCCGGACTATAGTTTAAAAAAAAACAAAACTATGAACAAATTCCTATGCACACTGCTAAGTCGGCTGCTAAACAGGACAGGCAGCGACGGCAAAAACACCCGGCGGGCCGGATAAATGTCCTCGGCGGGCCGCATGTGGCCCGCGGGCCATAGTTTGAGGACCCCTGGATTACAGTTTATAGTTCATAGGGTCAATTTCTCAAAAAACAAAGAAGCAAGCAAACATAATTTTTTAACTTTCTCTTCTCTGGTAATGAGATTTTTTCAGAAACAATTTTCATACCAGAAATCCCATTAATTTTACCCTTCATATCTGTCTCCTTTTCAGAATTACTTCATGAAAATTTTCCTTGTTTCCACCTTTTAGACTCAATTTTTAAATATTTTCTACTTTCACTATGCCTCTTTAATCTGTACTTATCAATGCTCAGATGCCAACTTTAAGTGACAGTAACTTTCTGCTTTTCCTATTTTTAGGGGATGTTCTAGGACTTGCGATGCAGAATCTTGAGAATCTTCTGCAAATGCCCAGTGGAGGTGGAGAGCAGAATATTGCCCTGCTAGCGTCTGATACTTTTGTCCTTGACTACCTGCAATCTACTCAACAATTGACAGAGGAAGTTAAATCTAAGGCTTTCTCTTTCTTATCTAACGGTGAGAAGGTTCAAGTAATTTCTGCCCATAATAGATGAAATCAGTTGTTCCTGATACCAAGGTGTCTAAAAGCTGTTATTATGAGGTAGTCCCATGGGGGGAAAGTGGATCCAAACTGAGGTACATTCTGAGTTTGAACTATGTTTTTGTTTGTTTGTTTTGTTTTGGGTATTTTTGAGATTTTTTAGACTTTAATACCTGTGTGGTCATTTAGTTTTACAATTTAAATCTGCAGCATTTCAAATTATGAGTTCAGGTGTTTTTTTTTAGTGCCTAGTATTTTGCCAAGCTACTTTGTGTGTCCCTGTTGCTGCTATTATTGTAGCTAGAAATGGTTCATTTATCAACTTCTGTATGTATCTTTCAATTGTGTTTCATTGCAATGAAGTGATTGAATGTATGTGCAGAAAAAATACATAAACCTTGTAAAAATGTGATGTTAAGGAAAAGTCAGAGGTATTATTTCTTTTCAGAAAGATAACACACAAAAAATAACCTTAATGAAATTTTGTAAATGCCAATTATTGAGCTAGGCTCAGTCACATGTAATATCTCTTTTTTTATAATTTTATTATTTTACTGTTATAACTATATTAGAGGCCTGGTGCATGAAATCCGTGAATGGAGGTTAGGGGGAGGGGGTCCCTCAGCCTGGCCTGCACCCTCTTGCAATTCCACAGGGATCGGGCCTACACCGGCAGTCAGACATCCTTCTTGCAATCCAGGACTGCTGGCTCCTAACAACTCACCTGCCTGCCTACTTGATCGCCCCTAACCACTCTGCCTGCCTGGCTGATGCCCCTTAATAGCCTCTGCCTGCCTGCCTGATCACCCCCTAACTGCTCACCTGCCTGCCTAACCACCACTAATCACCTCTGCCTGCCTGCCTGATTGCCCCTAACCACTTGCCTGCTTGCCTTATCGCCCCTAACTGCTTGACTGCCTGCCTGTTCGCTCCTATCTGCCTCTGCCTCGGCCCCTGCTGCTGCAGCTTCATCTGGAAGTATGTCCAAAAGGTTGTTTGGCTGTCTGGTCTAATTAGCATATTTCGCTTCTATTATTATAGATTGTCACATAGCATCATTAAACCCTGACAAGGTAGAAGTTATTTTTTCTCAATATAGATAGAGAACCTGAGTTTCAGAAGTTAAATTGAAATCATCATCTAGTAATTTATGTCTATCTAACATCAAAACACAAGGCTCATTTACCACATCGTTCTTTTTCTTCTAACTTTCTTATATTAGAAAATAATTTCCCGCAATGCTGTATTTTAGGCTATCAAAAGCAGCTGTCTTTCAAGAACATTGATGGCTCATATAGCACATTTTGGCGGAGGAATCAGAAAGGAAGCATATGGTGAGACATGGAAATTTTATTTTAAATAATGTAGTAATGATCTGAGGAGGGCTTATGAGAGAATGAGAGCAGTTGAGTTCAGTGGAAATATAAAAGCAAAGTGGGTTTCCAAGTGAATTTACAGACGTGAATCAGATAATACTAAAATAGTTGGTTATTCCAGTTCTAAAGCAGTATACCTAGAGTCTTCTGGCACATTTAATGAGAGCCCCTCTACTTCCATAGCTTGTTAAACTCCATGGGAAAATGCCACAACTTAGTCTGCATTTCTCAGAGTCCCATGTTTATTCAGGAAAGTACAACTAGATGTCCCCAAAGCACCTAGTTACACCCACTCTCTCACCACATAAGGATAATCTAATGAACTATATACCTAGAACTTGGTGTATAAACACGCTGGAAATTACCTACTCTTATTTTCACATATTGCTATTCAAAACATTTTATTGGCCCAAAGGAAAGAGCCACTATCCATACCCATTAGTCAACATTAGACAAATTGGATGCACCCATTACCCAAAGGGGACAATGCTGATGAATCTGTGGAGTAGCTAACCTTATTCCTTCCTTAGTCCAACTTTTGTCTAACTGGTGGTATGCATTACAGGCTCAGTGCCCTTACCTTTAAGACATTTGAGAGAATGAAGAAGTATGTTTTCATTGATGAACAAGTTCAACAACAGACCTTCATCTGGCTTTCGAGCAAACAGGAAAGCAATGGTGGCTTTAAAAGTGATGGCAAGATTTTCCACCATGCCTGGGAGGTGAGAGATTAACAGTAGTATGTTTTCCTTGCTCCTTTGTTTTGTCTACCTTCCCCACCTCTGGCCTAACTAACCTGGAACGTGACTATTTTTTCTTGTGAATATTACTTTTTCTGAGTCTGCTGAAGTCATAGGCCTGTGGTGTAATAGTCAGCAGCATCACTGCTAGATATAGCTCCTCATAAATCTATTATTTGCCTTACTGTCTTTAGCCCTTCCATAGAACCAATCTATTTTAAGATATAAACTGGAGAGAGGAGGATGGGGAGAGCAAAGGAACTTAGAGAGGAAACTTTCATACGTTTGGAGCCAGAAGATATATTAAAGGAGGGGGCCTTGAGTAAGGAATTCATTCCTATTCATGGGTGACAAAAAAAATTTAGGCGGAGTATCTAGTAAATCACATCGTTTCAATGAAGCACTCTTCCAATACTTTCTCAAGTCAAAGCATGAAGGCCTAGCTTGCCCTAAGTCAAAACTCAGATGAGATGATGTATGTCTTTGACAATAATCACTCCTTCCCTTTTCTGTCCATCGTTAGGTAAATCACTAGCATTCTCCCTCCTGTTTTCCTTTGTAGACTGCTGCCCACCTCCACCCCACCCTCTGTGTCCTTGATTCCCTAACATTTGTATTTCCCTCTATAAATCCCATATCATGATATTTTATCATACCCTGATAGCCTCTGGGATATGCTGGGGTTTTCTTTTGTGTCTTCTTCATAATCACCACTTCTATTTTTGGATTTTTGGAATGTAAAGCTAATCCACTTCAAAGTATAGGTGAATAACAACTCTGAATGGTATTTAGTTTTCATGTGAATTGTTTTCACATTGCTTTACGATTATGTAGTATGGAAAAATGTCTTCGAATTATTTCAAACTTACTCCTCACAGTAGGAAGCCCCTGATAGAGAATAGCACTTGTTCCTGTGTGGAAAATCAGAATTTTTCATGTTCTCTTCTAAAACATCCCCACATTTCTTCTTAATGGCTTCATTACTGGTCACTACATCAGTTTGTCTGATCTTACCCAATCCTTTTTCCATAACTCTGTGTGTGTGTGCATTTTGGATTGGATCAGAGAAAGAAGCAAGGAGAAAAATAAAAACCTGCACTGCAGAGGAATGGTGATACAACCTGCTACAGCTTAAGGGTGTGCTTTGGGTCCCCACATCTTATTTTAGTGCCGACATCTCCAGTTATTTACACCTTAATAACTGAGCTCCTCAGAAGTGTCTTTTTTATTTATATAGAAGAGAGAAGTCACCTTTCGCTTAAATAAATAAAACAAGAATTTAATATTAGATCAGTGGACCCCAAATGACTTATGAATGTTATTTGCATCAGTATCACTAGAACACCCATTAAAATTCATTTCCCTATTACGTATTCCTGACTTTTTGAATCAGAATCTCTTGTGTGAATACTGGTTTATTTCATAAGTTCCCCAGGGTAATTTTATGCACAGTTTGCAAACTACAATAACTTATAAATGTTTTTCTAATTTTATACCACAAGAATCCATGAGACCTGATCATTGTTATCACCTAGGATACTTTTCCGGAGATGTTTAGGAAGCTTCACAGCAACTTTCTGTTGTATCCCATGAGAAATCGTTTGCTTTTTCAAATTAATACCAAATAAAGTAAAATACGGCTCTTCATATAAATTTCTTGTAATTCATGTTTAATATCAGGCCACAAAAATACAATTATATATGTCATTAAGTATACTTGAAATTAATTGTATGTTTTATTTCATTATTACATTGGATCTTGATGAATTTTTATTCAAACAGCATGGTTATTAACAACTTAATTTAAAAATTACACATTTTCAGATTTATGAATAATGGCAATTGATTTCAGTGCTTCTTTTATCCCTTGTCTCACTTCAGAAGGATAGCTGTTCTTTTGTGCTCTACCATCCTGTATGACTCATTGTTCCTTTGTGTTAAGGAAGAAGAAGAGGAGGAGGAGGAGGACATTTTACTCACTGCATATATTGTTGGAACATTCCTTGAAGCTGGGCTCAATTTTACTGTAAGGATTCCCATCATCTTTCTTTTTTAGTCAGCTGAATGCATATTGAATAGACTGTGAAATAAGAGTGATTTGAAATTCTTACACCAGATGAAACATCAAAAGAACATTTCATTCATTACCTCTCTTTGAGTTGATGTTACTCAAGCTATTTTTCATTCACAGAAATCTTTGATGAACACTATTGAGATTTTCCCTAGGGAGAATATATACTAGTATATGTTCACACACAGGAGGTTTTCATTCTGTTTTCAGTATTTACAGATCTTCTGAAGTTCAGCCATGAATTTTAGATTAAGAACCCATGCACTAAGTATAACCATAACCTAGGTTCTGTTCTCTAACCAATTCAATGTGTAAACATTTCAACGTAAGTGTTGTTCATCTTGGCTGCCTCCCAATCCAAAGGTTAAGTTATCCGATTGCACACTCTGTTCCTGAAAAAAAGATACCAGGAACTTTCAGGATCATTGTCTGTCTCAAAATCCATCTTTAGAAATATAAGCTTCTATTTTAGGTATTTGAATAACACATCTTAAGTCTAAAAGTAAATGTGTATTCTTAGCCACATATAATAAATTTATATTATTAACTAAAATATGACTGATCAGATATAGAAACCAGCATTTTAAGATTATTTAAATTTTATTTCTCAAACACTAGTAATCCATCTAAAATTAATTTTATTGATACTTATAATGAAACATACATATGCAAACATATGAACAGGTTTGTATATAAAATATATTTTAAGGAGACATAATCTAAGGTGTAAAGTGTGATTAGTTTTTTCAGCAAGATTATGAAGTGTTCACGTATAACTTTAAAATATGTTGTTTTTCTACATGACTAGTTTCCTGCTCTGCGACATGGGCTCTTCTTCCTGGAGGAGGCATTGGAAAATGGTGTCACCAATGGCTATAATCATGCAATGCTAGCTTATGTTTTTGCATTAGCTGGGAAAGAGGAGCAGGTGGAATCCTTACTCCAGATCCTGGATCAATCTGCTACCAAAGAAAGTAATTATTTACTTTTGCTAATAGAGATGACCTTGGGAATAAAGTGATAAAACTTCCTTAGCATTCATATAGGAACACTCTCTTTTATTTTTTCTGTTTTCTTTTCTTTGTTTTCTTTTTTTTCTTTATTGATTAAGGTGTTACATATGTGTCCTTATGCCCCCATTGCTCCCACTCATGCCCTCACCCCACTGATGTCTGTGTCCATTGGTTAGGCTTATATGCATGTATACAAGTCCTTTGGTTGATCTCTCCCCTTTACCCCTACCCTCCCCTACCTTCCCTCTGAGGTTTGATGGTCTGACCGATGCTTCTCTGTCTCTGGATCTATTTTTGTTCATCAGTTTATGTTGTTCATTATATTCCATAAATGAGTGAGATCATGTGATATTTATCTTTCTCTGATAGCTTATTTTGCTTAGCATAATGCTCTCCAGTTCCATCCATGCTGTTGCAAACCATAAGAATTCCTTCTTTTTTACCGCAGCATGTAGTATTCCATTGTGTAGTTGTACTACAGTTTTTTAATCCACTCATCTGTTTCCAAATCTTAGCTATGGTAAATTGTGCTGCTATGAACATAGGGGTGCTTATATCCTTTCTGACTGGTGTTTCTAGTTTCTTGGGATGTACTAGTAGTCCTAGAAGTGGGATCACTGGGTCAAATGGGAGTTCCATTTTTAGTCTTTTGAGGAAACTTCATACTGTTCACAGTGGTTGCAACAGTCTGAATTCCCACCAGCAGTGCACAAGGGTTCCTTTTTCTCCGCATCCTCGCCAGCACTTGTTATTTGTTGATTTGTTGATGATAGCCATTCTGACAGGTGTGGGATGGTACTGCATTGTCATTTTGATTTGCATCTCTCAGATGATAAGTGACTTTGAGCATAGGAGCACTCTCTTGATTTGTATATTTCTATTTCCCTTATGGAATTTCCAAGTGGCCCTTTGTCTTTAAAGAACACTATATATTTTCTGCTAGTTTCTTCTTAAATGAGTGAAATAAAGGAAATCAAGCATAGTGACCATACCATAGATAATAAAAACTGCTTGTAAAACTTAATCACATACCACTTTTGACCTTAGGAAGTTGCTATATTCATTTCATAAGGCTGCCATATAAAATACCATAGACTAGATGGCTTAAATAACAGTTTATTTTTTCACTAGAGGCCTGGTGCACGAAATTTGTGCACTGCACGGGTAGGGTCCCTAGGCCTGGCTGGCAATCAGGGCCAATTGGGGCCTTCCTTCTCCAGGCTGTCAGCTGCTGGCTGGGGCCTTCCTTCATTCCACACTGCCCCCTGGTGGTCAGCACATGTCATAGCGAGCGGTTGAACTCCCAATTGTTTAAACCTGAGGGGATAATTTGCATATTAGCCTTTTATTATATAGGATGGTTCTAGATGGTAGAATTCTAAGATCAAGGTGTCAACAGGTTTGGTTTCTTCTGAAGCCATATTCTTGGTTTGTAGATAACCATCTTCTCTCTCCATGTTCACATTGTGGGTTTTTTCTGTGTGTATCATCCCTGGTGTCCCTTTCATGTATCCAAATTTCCTCTTCTAAGGACACTAAGTAGATTGGGTTAGGGCACATCCTAACGGCCTTGTTTTAACTTAATCACCTCTTTGAAGGCCCTGTCTTCAAATAGAGTCACATTCTGAAGTTCTGGCATTTAGGACTTGAACATGTGAATTTTGAGGGATACAATTCAATCCATAACAGAGGCCAAGAATGGAATTTGCATCATTCTTATGTGCAATCAGTTCTCTTTATAGGGACTGTGTTAAAATTCTTTCTTTTTCTCAGATAATGTAATATATTGGGAAAGAGCTAAGAAATCCAAGACAGAAGCACCCCCATCCTTTATTCCTCCGGCACCTTCTGCCGACACTGAGAAGACATGCTATGTGCTGTTGGCCATCATTTCCCAAAAAGCTCCTGACCTCACCTATGCTAGTCAGATTGTGCAGTGGGTCGCTCAACAAATGAATTCCCAAGGAGGCTTCTCTTCCACCCAGGTAATTGATGTTAGTCTGGTGTTAATAACAATATTTGACAGCAAAGATAATCATAGAAAATACCTGCAAAGATAAAGGATATTTGCTGTTATAAATCCTAATATAGTCACTTAACAATGATTTATCACTTCTTGTGTATCAGGGACTCTACTAGGAATTATTTATGTACAGATTAATAAAACGAGGTTCCTTTTCAAGGAATTTTGCCTGATCTATATTTCCATTTACACAGTAAAAAAAAAAAAAAATGTAAGTCTAGAAGAGATTGTTGTCATAAGCACCAGTCTTGGTGATAACTTAGATAGCTGTTGATATTATGGTTAAAGTACATATCAACCAATAAGAAGTATTTTTCTTTATTTCTGTTGTCTGCACTTTGGGAAAAACAGATGAAATGAGTGCATAACAGGAAAAAAACAGTTATGAAAAACAATTATGTGCTAGTATATCATTTCTTAGCAGGAAAAATAATTTTAAATGCAAAGAAATGCAGTTTTATTCCCACAGGGAAAATATTCACTCCCCTCTATTTTTTTTCAGTCTTAGCTTCTGACTAAAACCATGTTTGTGAATCTCCTAACAGCTATCTCCAAATACAGTCACGTTCTGAGGTTCAGACTTCTCTCTTTGAAGATAGTTAGGTATAAGCATTGCCCAAGGCAGCTTAATTACATAACATCTTGATTTTTCAGAAAGTGTTTGGCACTACTTACAAAAGCAGAGATTATACTTTATATAATCCTTTAGAAAAATAAAATCTGATTAAGAGTTGTAGAAGAAAATCAATTTAAATGGTAGCAACTAGCACAAGCAAATATATGTTCCTATCCTTTAAGATATTGCTTCTTATTGTTCTACTAGAGGCCCAGTGCACGAAATCGTGCATGGGTAGGGTCCCTAGGCCTGGCCGGCAATCAGGGCCAATTGGGGCCTTCCGGCTGCCAGCCGGGGCCTTCCTTTGTTTTGCACCGCCCCTTGGTGGTCAGTGCACGTCATAGTGAGTGATCAGTCTCCTGGTCAAACTTCCATGGGGACCATCTGCATATTAGGCTTTTATATAGAGAGATTGACCTGTCTTGGGAATGTTTCCATGGACTGATTTAAATTTCATTGTCAAATGATAACTAAAACTGCAGCATAACGAAGCTTGTACTCTTCCATGCAGGACACTGCTATCTGTCTTCTTGCCGTAACCCGTTACATGAAGCTAACGTTCTCTAATGGTCAAAACAATGTCACCATTAGCAACGAAGAATTCAGTGAGACTTTCCAGGTTAACGATGACAACCGCTTACTAGTCCAACGTTCAGAACTAACAAAAGCATATGGACAATACACAGTAGATGTAGAAGGAGAAGGTTTTGCATTTATTCAGGTAATGGAAGTCTACCTGAGAGGGAGATGAATGTTGCCAGTAAAAAGGTCAGGCTATCAGTTCAGTTATATATGAAGTGCTATTTTACCATTTTACATAATTCCATCATTATTTCTACTCATTCTCTCATTGATATGCTCTACTCAATAGCTGAAAATGCAAGTTATTTTATGAAGAGGTATTTAATCTTAAGGATAACTGGGTTTCTTGAGGAATGTCACTGTTAAAAAGTATTCTGATATAATTTATTATTAAATAACGTATTTATTAAATTATGTTGTTAAAGATTGTTGTGTATTCTGAAAACTAAACAATTACATTTAGCCTTATTCCCTGATAAGTAGAGACATAAAATAAAGTACATTAATCATGGAAATAAGAGAAACAATAAGTCCTTCAGGTTTTACTACAAAAAAAAGTGGATGGATTTTTTAATGATTTGTTATCTTTCCTAGGCTACCCTTAGGTATAATGTGCTACCATCTAAGAAGGAATCTGGATTTTTCCTTTCCTTGGAAATGGCAAAGAAAAACTGTTCCGATAGATTCCAGAGTAATTTTGAGCTGACAGTAACCATCAAGTAAGTGTCCATTTTAATACCAACTCCCAGGTTAGAGAGAAGGTAATCCTATATCATAAAGAGGTAATATGCAAATTGACTATCACTGCAACACACAAGATGGCTGCCCCCATGTGGTCAAAGGTGGCTGCTTCCATGTGGACACAAGATGGCTGCCACAAGATGGCCAGCACGGGAGGGCAGTTGGGGGAGAACCAGGCCTGCAGAGGAGGGCAGTTGGCGGGGCACCAGGCCTGCAGGGGAGGGCAGTTAGGGTAAGGTGACCAGATTTTAACATTGGTAAAGCGGGACACCATTGACGGGGGGGGGGGGGGGGGGGAGGTTTAAATATATTTTATTGATTTTTTTACAGAGAGGAAGAGAGAGGGATAGAGAGTTAGAAACATTGATCAGCTGCCTCCTGCACAACCCCTACTGGGGATGTGCCCGCAACCAAGGCACATGCCCTTGACCTAAATCGAACCTAGGACCCTTGAGTCTGCAGGCCAACGCTCTATCCACTGAGCCAAACTGGTTTCGGCCCCGGGGGGAGGGGGAGGGGGTTCTTGATTAAAAATTTGGTCTATATTGTAATCACTTTTGGTTTTTTTAATAAAAGGAAATTCACTTCTTAGATCATCGTTGAATTTGCATCCTCTTTTCTTACTCATTATGTTAAAAATCTAAAAAAATAATTTAAAATTATATTATAAATTATTATATGCATATTGCTTAAAAACACAGTAAGTAGGTACATAATTACATGAACATATTTTATTGTAGTTTATAAATTAAATTAATTTGATTGTTATAAAGTAACTATATTTTAAAAATTATTTTAATCCTATATTTCTTTCTAAATAATAACAATACTAACTTGTATTATTTTTCCTCTGAATTTGCCGTAATGTAAGTTGTAAGTGTCACTTTCAAGGCCGGCACTAGACTTTTTGCCGCCACTATAAAATATAAATAATACGAGTACTGTCTGCTAAATTCAAGAAAATTTATGTATTTATGAAATAAATAAATAAATTACTTACCTAAATTATCTGAATAGCTGATTTGTAATGACATCACTTGTTTAATTAGCTTACTAGCACGCAGTATGATGTGTATCGTCTGAGAGACAGTTACAAAATGTTTTCTTCGTTGCCAATCCCCAAAAATGCCATTGTTCATTAAGTCCAAACAATGGTGGTTGAATTCTAACAACTGATCAACAATGCAAACTTTGATAAGCAGTTCTCAATAATCAGTTCTCAACAATTATTTGTTATTATTAAATTTTAACATTATAAAATTAACAAAAATAATATAAAACTCATATCCTGGCTAAATAGCCACATGGCCGCCGAAAACCGTATATTCCCTTCCCATTCTCCCACCGTTCCCTAGCTTGTCGTGCATTCTTTCCAAAAATCGGGACTTTTTTAAAACGCCGCGGGACACGGGACAAATTGTTAAAAATCGGGACTGTCCCGCCAAAAGCGAGACGTCTGGTCACCTTAAGTTAGGGGTGACTGGGCTGGCAGGGGTGGGAAGTTAGGGGCAACCAGTTCTGTAGGAGAGGGCAGTTGGGAGTCACCAGGCCTGCAGTGTAGGGCAGTTAGGGGTGACCAGGCCCACAAGGGAGGGCAGTTGGTGGGGAACCAGGCCTGCAGGGGAGGGCAGTTGGGGGGGAAGGCCTGCAGGGGAGGGCCCAGGCCTGCAGGGGAGGACAGTTAGAGGTGACCAGACTGGCAGGGGAGGGCAGTTAGGGGCAATCAGGCCAGCAGGGGAGCAGTTAGGCATCAATCAGGCTGGCAGGCAGAAGAGGTTACGGGCAATCAGGCAGGCAGGCAGGCGAGTGGTGGGAGCCAGCAGTCCTAGATTGTGAGAGGGATGTCC
This sequence comes from Eptesicus fuscus, assembly GCF_027574615.1. Taxonomy (NCBI): domain Eukaryota; kingdom Metazoa; phylum Chordata; class Mammalia; order Chiroptera; family Vespertilionidae; genus Eptesicus; species Eptesicus fuscus. The sequence goes on from NC_072479.1 coordinate 85,677,985, forward strand.
AACTGCCCGTTTAGGCCCAATCTGGGATCGGGCCTAAACGGGCAGTGGGACATCCCTCAAGGGGTCCCAGATTGGAGAGGGTGCAGGCTAGGCTGAGGGACACCCACCCCCCTTGTGCACGAATTTTATGCACCGGGCTTCTAGTATATATATAAATAATTATTTTAGACAGTAGCAACATAAGAAAATATGAACGATAGTAACCAATGATGATTTTACTTGTTGGTGCATAATTTCTATAGCATAATCACTTTATGGCTTTTTGTCTAGACACCACAATTTAGTATATCTTAAACTAAATCAGAGCTAGAATTATGCAAATATAATTTATATTGTGTGCAAGTAAAATTTGCAAGCTTCTGACACACCAATACTGTAACAATGCTTCCTTTTTTTTTTTTTTGTTATGGAAATGCTGTCAGTTTTGGACAATAAAGATACTATTTTTCCACCTAAAAAGAAGCACAGGGAGGCCTAGAGGAAAAAACCTACAAATGCTATTTTATAACTGTACAGAGTAAAATTTCAGATTTTTATTTTTCAGATTAGGAAAGCAAAATATGTATCTTAAAATATAAAATGAAGACACCAAAGAGTTTTAACCTTAGTTAATATGTGAAGAAACACTGAGAAAACTATCATGAACACCAGAGCTAAAATAAGAAGTAAATACATTGTAGAACTCTTAACTTCATGTCCCAACAAACCTTTCCAGTATTAAGGACATAGCCTAGATCTCTCAGGGACATGTCTATGATTCTACCAATATCTCACTTTTTAAACAAAGATTTTCTTTAAGTTTTGTGCAAATCTAAGGCTACTATCGGTATATGTAATATCAATTTACAAGCTTTGTTTATAAGTTCTGTCTTTGAGACTTCAGGTCATCTTAAAAGCATGGTTTAGGTAGATTCTGGTTTCAAATAATTCATTATTTACTCCAACTTATGTTGCTTTGTCTTGTCTCATCCATTATCATTCTAGTTATGTCTATTCTAAGATGATTAGGAGTGACTTTGCTTGCCCAGCCAGTGTTGCTCAGTGGTTGAGCACACACCCATGAACCAATAGGTCACCAGTTCAATTCCCACTAGGGGCACATGCCCAGGTTGCAAACTAGATCCCCAGTAGGGGCATGCAGGAGGCAGCCGATTGATGTTTCCCTCATCAATGTTTCTATCTCTCTCTAAAATCAGTAAAGACATGTTTTTAAAAATAAATAAATAAAAGAATGACTTTCATCAGGTGTTTTTTCTTCAGTTGTGCCTTTCTTCCCGACCTATGGCTAATTAGCATGTTTGTACCCACAACACTTACCATAAAATAAGTCACTTTTCTAAACTGATGTCTACACTGTGCTTTGTTTTAAATTTCAGATACATTGGAATGCGCAATATCTCCAAAATGGTCCTTGTTGATGTAAAAATGCTCTCAGGATTTACTCCAGTCATGTCATCCACTGAGGAGGTAAATAACAGAAGTCCAAGCTTTCAGCACAGGAAAAGCAATAGTGTGTAGAAGAAATAACTGGTTAGCAAAACCAAGCTATGGAATTCTTCATTTAAACAAATCTACTCATAGTTCACATTTTTGTTTTTGCTGCAACAGTGGAGGGGTGGTATTATCAACTTAGAACAATTAGCAGACATTATTTTTCATAGCTTATAATCTATTTCTTACTTTAATTCTACTATGCTTATGCAAATATAATGGCACAAGGGAACATTCCATAATATAGATTCCTGACAATTGGTTAAATAACAATTATGAAGTATTCAATACCAGAATAATACCCTTTAATATTTATTCCCCATCCTTCCCTGACAATTTCTTCAAAGCTTGAAAACAATGGCCAAGTGATGAAGACTGAAGTCAAGAATGACCATGTTCTTTTCTACTTGGAAAATGTAAGTTGAGCAATAATTTGTCCATGGTTTGTTCTTTTTTTTTTTTCTTCTGAGGGTAATTGAATGAGTCTACTTCTTGTAGATATACATGACAGGGTTTCTCAAAAAATATGGGACATTAAAGATTATCAGTGGTCTTCTATCCCAGTGCTCACCTTATCCCTGTTAACTCTAATATTATTCCATGTGTCTTGACTGCCTGACTAGGTAATTCTCAAGTTTAGAAGCATAATTTTTCTGTTTTTCACTCCTCATAGCATCTAACATAGTCTGGTCACAGAGTAGATGTATAATTCTTTTATACTTTTGACTTGAACTCCAATGAAGGTGACATGAGTTCTAGAATCATTCTTTCTATGTGTATATCATTACCAGTCACACGAATACCTACATTACTGCTTTCAACTAAATTTCTTGCACCTCAATATAAGCAATGGAACTTAAATTTATATACAATTTAATGTTACCTAATTATTTAAGATTAAGTCATTCCATAAAATAATGTAAGATATTAATACCCTGGATCTATTTAATTGGGTAGATCATGAACTTTTGGAGATATTTTCTCAGTGATTTTGTTTCCAGATCTACTCTGATGTATTTATAATTTGTGTCTTTATAGGTTTCTGGTCCAGCAAAGAGTTTTACTTTCTCTGTTGAACAAAACAACCTTGTGTCCAACATTCAGCCAGCCCCAGTTATAGTCTACGATTATTATGAAAAAGGTAGGCAAGCAACAACCACGCCCTAAAGCTAGTGAACATAATATCTAAATCTAACAATCCCTGAGCTACCAAATTTTCCAAAATCACCTTCAGTCTACAAAGACTATACAGTAGATGGTTTTATACTGATTTGTTTTTGTTTGTTTTTTACTTCATGATATATCTACTGGGTGGGCCAGTTTCCAATTACCAGAGTTTTTCAAACCTAGAATCCTTCAAATACAACGTGTAAGAGCATCCCTGTAACTTGAAATATAAACTATGTTAAGTGTCAACTCCTTTTTGTTGCTGTTGTTACTGCCAAGACTTACCATTTTATGCTACCTTTATGAATTTCAATTTGAGAAGGGGAATAGGCAATATTCTGAAATGTTATAGGAAAAGTTGTTAGATTAGGTTCCAAACCAATTACTAAGGTGTCGTAGAGACCATACAAAATTTCCCTAGATTGTTAGTGATATCAGTTCCTTTTTGAATGTCAGATAAAGTTTGTCAGGAAGTATTTGAATTCTGGCTCTGTCATTTACTAATAGAATATATTTCATTAAGTGCCTTAAACTTTTTTTTTAGTCTTCACTGGAAGATATATTTTTATTTATTTTTAGAGAGAGAGGAAGGAGAGAGAGAGAGAGAGAGAGAGAGAGAGAGAGAGAGAGAGAGAGAGAGAGAAACAGTGATGTGAGAGAAAAACATTGATTGGTTGCCTCCAGTACATTCCCCAATGGAGATCAAACCCACAACCTAAGTATGTGTCCTGACCAGGAATGGAACCTGCAACCTTTTGTTAAAAGAGATGATGCTCCAACCAACTAAGCCATCTGGCTAGGGCAAGTGCTTTAAATTTTAATAAGATATTTTTGGATTTCAAAAACAGAAGTGATTGACTCTCTTGCAAAATTACTGAAAAGATTAGACCTAATGTATCTACAATTGTCTGACTTAACTGATTATAGAAAGTTGGAGATTTAATAAGGATGAATTTTTCCTTTATTTTCCAGATGAGTATGCCATTGTTTTTTACAATGTCAACAGTGTTTCAGTTTCCTTTTGAGAAAACAAAGCACAGGAAAAGGTAAGGAAATTGAATATATCATAAAACATTAAAAACACATCTGGTAAGCAAACGAAAACCTAAACATAGAACAATGAATGACACAAAGAGAGGTCTCTGGTATTTATGGAGTTTTGGATGCTAGATGAGTATTCTATAGTCATTAAGATTTTATTAATTTCTTTAAAATAGCTTGAAAGAATGTATAGCTATGTATATGCCTTTTACAAATCTCTCATTTAAAAAAAAATCTCTCATTTTTTGTTTTATAGGTTGATAGGTCATTATGCTGTATATGCATGCACATATATTTATACATAGTCATGTATATGTTAAATGTGTATGTGGGTATATTTGTGTGTGTATAAAGGTATGTTTGTATATTTATATATTTATTTATATTTACATATGTTTTTAAATCCCAGGTGGAAAGCTATTTTCTTTGAACAAACTTATCCTTCTAAATCAACCTGAAAGAACACCATTCATAGTCTGTAACCTGTTATGACTTCTCAGATTTTATTTCCTTATTACCCATTAAATGCTGTGATTTCACATTTGAGTCTATGACTTTCTTTTCTTTCAGTACTTTATTCATAATTTCCATCCTAAAAAATGCTGGACTTCATTTGGTAGCAAACTATATAATATTGTCAATACTAAATTCAAGATTTTAGACATTATGACATAAAGAAAATATGGAATCCCCAACATCCAGAGAAAGTCAGAGTTGATGAGGAGTAGAGAAAGAGACTAAAATTAGAGAGAATTTCATGTGAGTTCAAGAAAACAAAAATAAAAACCAAAACACAACAAAAACACACAGAAACATTTCAGTAAAAGATTATCAAAAAATGAGGGGGGATTGCTTAGAGAGTCACAAATTGACAGATGGATGGACTGAGAGAATTTATGTTCATGATTGAGAAGGTAATCCAAGGGCATTTTATCATAATAAACTTATTTTTATTTTTTCTGAGCTTATCACTTACTACTGAAAAGTGATACTCAAAGTCTGTCCTTTGCTTAACCTAACACCGTGGTCGGCAAACTGCGGCTCGAGAGCCACATGCAGCTCTTTGGCCCCTTGAGTGTGGCTCTTCCACAAAATACCACTGCCTGGGCAAGTCTGTTTTGAAGAAGTGGCGTTAGAAGAAGTTTAAATTTTAAAAAATTTGACTCTCAAAAGAAATTTCAATCGTTGTACTGTTGATATTTGGCTCTGTTGACTAATGAGTTTGCGGACCACTGACCTAACACTATTATCAATGTAATGAATTCAGATTGAGAAAAGTGAGCAAAAAGAAACTGGAGAAAATAGGAATGGGAATGAAAACAATTTCGCTACTAACTTTAACACGGGCTTCTGACTGCTGAGCTACTGCTGCAGACAAGAAAAATCCACAGATAAATTTTCCAGTTTTGGAGTGAAGAAATTTGAAAACAGAGTGACCTCGACTCTGTCAATATTCAACAAGTTTAAAATATAGTATTTTAATAGAAGATGGTTAGACTTAATTATTTTTGTAGCCTCCCTTCTAATAGCTAAATTACAGCTGGCTCTTAATAAATGGTTAATCATAGATGCATTGTTAAGGTCCATCCATGTCTAATGCTACAGAAGTTTATTTTACTGTGTTAATAATTTCTTCATACCATTTCAGTTTTCCTGTTTTACCAAAACATGCCGCATCCGTTGTGTAGATAAGACATCATTATTCTTGCCCTAGCGGGTTTGGCTCAGTGGCTAGAGCGTCGGCCTGCAGACCAAAGGGTCACAGTTTGATTCCTGTCGAGGGTGCATACCTTGGTTACGGGCCTGGCCCTGGTCTGAGTGTATGCAGAAGGCAGCCAACTGATGTATTTCTCTCACATCTATATTTCTCTCTGTCTTTCCCTCTCTTTTCCACTCTCTCTAAAACTCAATAGAAAAATATCCTCAAGTGAGGATTTAAAAAAAAAAATACATCATTATTCTTATATTTTAAAACACCCCAGGCTTTGCCGAAACCAGTTTGGCTCAGTGGATGTAGCATCGGCCTTCGGACTCAAGGGTCCCAGGTTCGACTCTGGTCAAGGGCATGTATGTTGGTTGCAGGCACATCCCCAGTGGGGGTTGTGCAGGAGGCAGCTTATGGATGTTTTGCTCTCATCGATGTTTCTAACTCTCTATCCCTCTCCCTTCCTCTCTGTAAAAAAATCAATAAAATATATTTTTTAAAAATAAATTAAATAAAACACCCCAGGCTTGAACAAAATAAACTGACAAACAAAATAGATCTAGAGACATGGAAGCATGGAACAGACTAATAAATCTCAGAGGGGTGGGAGGGAGGAGAGAATAACCATAAGGATTTATATGCATATATGCATAACACATGGACACATACAATAGTGTGGTGAAGGCCTAGGGGGGATATGAGCAGGGTGGAGGGGGTCAATGGGAGGAAACAAAGGAGACACCTACAATACTTTCAATAATAAAGTTAAAATTTTAAAAATAAAATAAAAACACCCAGGCTCTATAGCTATTCAAAGATTCCACTCAAGGAAAAATGTGACGATTCTAGTATATTTTGTGCAAAAGGTTCAAGAAAAATGAAGGGAATTTACTTTGAGGAAAATCATTTCTCTTGGTGGGAAACTTTATTTTTCCAAAGTAAGTGATCAATTCTTAGTCTGCATTTTATTTGACATGTAGTGAGTATTAGTCTGCTCACATAGTAATATTGTTCCTCAAATGACAAGCAAGCAAGGAAGGTATGCAGAGTCAACTACTTGCTGTACCTTGAGGCACAGAGAAAGTCTTGGATTTAATATTTACATTCGCAAAATTTCTTGGTGTTACAATGAGAATGGAAGGTAATAAGGAACTTTGAAGACTATAGATGAGCAATATACATTACCTACTGTATTCTTTAACCGAATGTCCAATAAGCACCTCAATAAGATCCATCATCTACACCCAAAGAATATTCTACTGAGAATCCTATCCAGTGTGTGATAATTTCATCACCAAACAATCATGTGAGTAGCAACCCAACTCTTTCCCTCTCTCATCTCTCACACTTATTAGTTACTATTGGTAATTCATGAGAAAAGGAAAAAGACTAAAATACCAAGTAGGAAATTTAGGGTCAACTTTATTGAGGCAGTGAGATATGAGCAAAAGCTTAAAAGAGGTGAAGGAGTTAGCCAAATAGATGTCTGAGGGAAGAAGATTCCAGGCAGTGGGCGTAGATAGAAAAGGTGAAATGTGAGGGCATTAGGTAGAAGTGTGTCCTCTGTGTTCGAGGAGCAGCAGCTAAGTCAGTATGGCCAGAAAAGAGAAAGCAAGAGGAGCATATAGAACAAGGTAAGAAGATGAAAATCATAATGAGGAGATAGAGTAAGTAGGCAACTGAGGGTAAGTATTAGGACTTAAGCTTTAACTCAGAGTGAAACTGGGAACCAACGCAGGGTTTTGCATGGAGGAGTGACCTGATCTGGTTATGTTTAAAAATGATCACCTAGCTTCTGTGTCGAGAACAGGCTGTAGGAATGCAAAGTAGAAGCAAGGAGACCTGATAGAGGCCATTGCAATAATCCAGGTAAAAAATAAAGGCTTAGATCAGGATTGTAGGAGAGCAGATGGTAAGAAGCAATCAGATTCTAGGTGTATTTTGAAGGCAAAACCAATAGGATTTCTCTCTCTCTCTGATCAAAGGCAAGTGACTGGGTTGTGGATTCAATCCCCAGTGGGGGGCATGTGGGTGACAACTAATCAATGATCCTCTCTCATCATTGATGTTTCTGTCTCTCCCTCCCTCTCCCTTCCTCTCTGAAATCAATAAAAATATATTTTGGAAAAAAAAGAAAGAAAATAAAAAGTCAACAGGCGAATACTAAGAATCCTAAAGGCAACAGATAAAATAATAGTAACCACAAATTCTGAAGAGAGGGACAATGTTATGAAAAGCAAACCTTTATGGGAGATATCCTCTCCTTTGAGTAGGTTCAAAGAATGCCCAATGAATGATTCTGGAAAATCAATTTCAGGAGATTTTCAATTTGGTATGATTTTTGAGCATAAGGGTGCCATTCAGTTTACTGGCATGGGTAGATGACTAAATCTGGCATTTATGTGAGACTCTTTTCTACTAAATATTGTTGCTCAGAATATAAAGTGAAACCAAAGCTGTGGTTATCCCTACAGATTTACATTTTATCCAATATTTTTTATTTGGAACTAGAGGCCCGTGCATGGGTGGGGGGGGGAGGGTGTCCCTCAGCCCAGCTGCACCCTCTCCAATCTGGGACCCCTGGAGGGATGTCCCACTGCCCGTTTAGGCCCAATCCTGGTAGGATAGGGCCTAAATGGGCAGTCGGACATCCCTCTCACAATCCAGGACTGCTGGCTCCCAACTGCTCGCCTGCCTGCCTGCCTGATTGCCCCTAACCCCTTCTGCCTGCGAGCCTGATCACCCCCTAACCACTCCCCTGACAGCCTGTTTGTCCCGAACTGCCCTTCCCTGCAGGGCCCGTCGCCCCCAACTTCCCTCCTCTGCTGGCCTGGTCACCACTAACTGCCCTCCCCTGCAGGCTTGATTGCCCACTACTGCCCTCCTTTGCAGGCCTGGTCCCTCCCAACTGCCCTCCCCTGCTGACCTGATTGCCCACAACTGCCCTCCCCAGCTAGCCTGATTCCTCCCAACTGCCCTCCCCTGATGGCCATCTTGTGGTGGCCATCTTGTGTCCACATGGGGGCAGCCATCTTTGACCACATGGGGGCAGCCATCTTGTGTGTTGGAGTGATGGTCAATTTGCATATTACTATTTTATTAGATAGTCTAGAGGCCTGCTGCATGGGTGGGGGCCAGCTGGTTTGCCCTGAAGGGTGTCCTGGATCAGGGTGGGGGTTCCCTTGGGGCATGGGGCGGCCTGGGCGAGGGGCCTGTGGTGGTTTGCAGGCTGGCCACGCCCCCTGGCGACCCAAGTGGAGGCCCTGGGATCTGGGATTTATTTATCTTCTATAATTGAAACTTTGTAGCCTTGAGCAGAGGCTTGGGCCAGCCAGGGTGTGCAGGAAACTTGGCTTCCTCCATTGCCGGGGAAACCCAAGCCTCCTGCCTGCTCTGTGGCTGCAGCCATTTTTGTTGGGATTTATTTATCTTCTATAATTGAAACTTTGTAGCCTTGAGCAGAGGCCTGGGCCGGCCAGGGTGTGCAGGAAGCTTGGCTTCCTCCATTGCCAGGGAAACCCAAGCCTCCTGCTCTCTCCGTGGCTGCAGCCATCTTGGTGGGTTAATTTGCATACTCGCTCCTAATTGGCTGGTGGGCGTGGCTTGTGGGTGTATCAGAGGTGTGGTCAATTTGCATATTACTCTTTTATTAGATAGGATATTCACAGGCAATTAGGTCACTGCAGTTAAGTTGGAGAAAGTTCTATAGCCTATGGTTTTCCCTCAATGCTACTGTGATCCTGTGCCCAATATTGGGCTCAGGGCAAATCCAATACCGGTGCAATGAACTCATGCTTCATCCCTATACTACCATAATCCTCACAAGTTCATGTACAGTTATGTGTGATTTTGTAGAGCCAACATATATTAGGTAGTGAAGTAATTCAAGCTACTAACACTTTCTTCCTGCAACATTTCTTCCATCTAAAGAGCATTCTCTGAACACAGTTACTAGCACTTTCATCATCCAATGTTAATTTTCTCTTGGCATCTTGTGGACGTTTCTTTGTCCTAAAAGAATTATACAACCTTGATAATAGTTTTCTGCTAATCCAATTCACCTTACTTTGGGGATAAAGGATGATTTACCGTGGATGGCAAGCACTCCATTTCTGAAATCGAAGAAGAGAGACTTCAACCAGAAGGATTCACTTTTTAAGAGCAGCAAGTTAAATCAATGAAAATTGAATCAGTGCAAATGGAGGGATGCAGTCAAGTAATTAGATCAGCCCACACAGCCCCTGATAATCTAATCAAAGCTTCAGATTCTTTAAACATAAAGATTTATATTCTCACTTTCATGGGAGTGCATAAATTTTCTAGGGGCTCATGAACTCCCTGAAGCTCATTTATGGAATAGTAATGTTTAAAATCCCTGGATAATTGAATTTTTCCTGGAGAGTCTAGTGTCTAAACACAGTCAGATTTATCCTGCACCAAAAGTTCAGGAAGATTAGTAGTGGTGCCAAAGAAGGCTGAGTATAACTTTATTGAGAGGCTAGCCAAAAAAATAAATAAATAAAGAGGGCTTCCATTCAAACTGTTTTTCACTTCTGGAATTTGGATTTGAAAAATAGAATAGAAAGTTGGCATTGTGATGGTAACTTTAAAATATTTGATAAATTCCTAAGGATGTTTTTTACTCTGTCAAGTGACAGAGTGACAGTTTTTCTTTCTCAGCTCATAGTTTTTTGTTTGTTTTGAATAATTCAGCCAAAGGTCTTACAGAGAAATCAACTAAAGGTGGTGGAAATCATGACATGAGAGAGCAATGTACTACTTTGTGCCTCAGGGTTGTTTGCACACAAAGTTCTCCATCTTTAGGCAGAGCTGAAATGAATTCCAATTCCCATAATATTACATTTGATTTGGTGTTTTGTATAGAAGGCAAAATAAGGATTGGTGGATTCCTTTGACTATTTTACACTCAAAAGATGACCTTTCTATTTAAAAGCAATTTAAATTTCAATTTAAAAGTGTGGTGTCTATATTCTTAAAAATATCTTTTCTATTTGTTAGTATGCTTTGGGAGACACAGGTGATAATTATTTTGGGTCATTTTTCTCTGAACATCAAAATTATTTCCTTTTCAAATCTCTTTCAACTCATAATTATTTTGCTCTCAGTTCATACGTATTATCTAGGCAGTAATTCTATTTTGAGCCAGGCTTAATCTATTTTGATTTTAAATTAATGTTTGTTTTTTTCTTTTTTTAAATATGTTTTTATTGATTTCAGAGAGGAAAGGAAAAGGAGAGAGAGAGGTAGAAATATCAATGATGACAGAGAATCATTGATCGGCTGCCTCCTGCATGCCCCCCACTGACATATTATATAATGTGATTTCTTATTATATTTATTGTTTATTGCCTGGCTCCTCTCACTGGAATATAAAGCAGAGATTTTTGTCTTGTTGGTCACTGTTCCTTCTCAATGAAAATTATATCTAGGGATAGCAAGTGTTCAATAATTATTTGTTGAATAAATGGATAAAGAATCATGTGCTCATAAGACATCACACTTGTTTGTCATTGAGAAGTTGATAGAGAAGTAAAAGTGAGAAAGTTAGATATCTATGTTTACATCTAAGAGAAGAGAAATTCAGGAGAAAAGAACAAAAATTATCAAGTCTTTAAGGTTCGCAAGTGCTAGAGGAAAGCAAGGAGTTTGGTAAGACTGAAACAGATAAGGTAAAGGATTCAGCAGGTTGGGGATGTGGGGACTGGAGTGTGCAGGCATGGAAAATGCCATTCTCCTGGACAAACTTTCTACTAATAACTCAGAGGAAGAACATCAAGTTAGAAAGAACATTGTTTTGCCACTAGGGCAGTTTTTAATGATATGTCTGAAGAAAATATTACTGTAGTCTAAACAACTCAGTTGATAAGTCCACTGGCCTGATCTCTGAACCAGCATGGTAATATTAAACATGAGTCTTTCTAATTAAAAAAAATAGCACTGCCGAAACCGGTTTGGCTCAGTGGATAGAGCGTCGGCCTGCGGACTGAAAGGTCCCAGGTTCGATTCCGGTCAAGGGCATGTAACTTGGTTGCGGGCACATTCCCGGTGGGGGGTGTGCAGGAGGCAGCTGGTCGATGTTTCTCTCTCATCGATGTTTCTAGCTCTCTATCCCTCTCCCTTCCTCTCTGTAAAAAATCAATAAAATATATTTAAAAAATAGCACATTTCTTATATTCTATTTTATCATTGTCTTGGCTCTCAGAATTCATGCCAAGAAGTCCTTAAAAAATGAAAATGTGTCCTTTAAACCCCAGAATTGTCCAGCCTGTTCTCTACCTGGTCAAACATTAAAAAGGAGAAAAATATACAGAAAATCAGCAAGTTATCATGAAGGATTAGTGATCACAACCAGAATTCCTGCTTCTTTTATTACAAATATTGCTATAAATGCTTCATATGCTAATGATTCTAACTCTACTCCCCCAATGTACACTGTGGTGGCAAGGACACTTTCATTCTCCCCCATTCACAGTTGCTCAGTCCTCTGCAAACACATTTTTTCTTGAAAAATAACATTGGTTTAAAAATACAAAGGTAAAAATAACTTTCACAGTTTTTTAAAATAGATTTATTTTGAAAGTTTTAAAAAATTGTCATACAATTAACATGTCAGAATTACCAGCAATTTTAAAGTCAGCTCTTTTAACATTTCATTATTCTCTAATTCTTGTAAATACTATTATTATTAGAGTCAAAACTTAGGTTTTGGTCTGTTGTTTTTTTTCCATACAACAGTAAATAAAGCTTTTGATGTATGATAGTCTTCAAGTTTATCACTTTTGATAGATGAGTAATATTCTACCAAGGCAATATATGACATATATCTTGTTATTAAAAATTTCCACTCATCTAAAATTTTACTAATATTAATTTTCACTTTAATGAAAGATTTGGTATGTTCATTATTACTCTTTGTGAGGGAATTTCTTGACTAAGTCAGTTATACTTGGTGCTCAAAACCATGGATCTTACACATCAATTATGTATAGCAAATATCTCCTATACAAAGAAGAGCTTCTAAGATAAAAATCAACAATGATTGGAAAGGAAGTCTTATTAATAATAACTGACATTTGTATAACACTCACTCAAGGCCAAGTACTTTCTAAGTGCTCTACATATTTTAATTAATGTAATCTGATTATAGGAGAATTATTATTAAGCCAAGTTTATAGACGAGGAAGCTGAAGCATGGAGAGGTTATGTAATTTGCCCAAAATGACACAGTAATTGAGGAGCCTGAAATTCTATCCCAGGTTTGACTATTGAGAATTCTCTTTACCACTACGTTGTGTGGCTTTTAGTAGTTAAAATATTCCCCTAATGTATTGCAGATTGCTTCTTTTTCCACATGCTTTTTCTTATATAGATACTAGAGACCCAATGCACAAAATTCATGCAAGAGTAGGCCTTCCTTCTCCCAGCTGCCGGCACTGGCTTCCCTCTGGCACCCAGGACCTGGGTTTCCCTCGCAGAGGGAGGCTCCACACACCTGCCACAGCCAGCTGGTCAGTGGCCTGGGCCTTCCTCTGCTGGGCAATTGTGGAGCCCCCCAATTGATCGCCTTGCCAGCCGGTGGCCTGGGCATCCTTCTGCGGGGCAATCATGGGGCGATGGACAGTCCCCTGACCAATCGCATCACACCTATCTTGGCTGGCCTGGTGCCAGTGAGTGTCATAGCATGGTCATCCAGAAGGTCGTCCAGAAGGTCGTTCGGTCTAATTAGCATATTACACTTTTATATATATATATATATTATTGATTTTTTACAGAGAAGAAGGAAGAAGGATAGAGAGTTAGAAACATCGATGAGAGAGAAACATCGATCAGCTGCCTCCTGCACACCCCCTACTGGAGATATGCCCGCAACCAAGGTACATGCCCTTGACCGGAATCAAACCTGAGACCCTTCAGTTTCCAGGCTGACGCTCTATCCACTGAGACAAACCGGTTAGGGCACATATTATGCTTTTATTATTATAGATTACTTTAGCTCAGAAAATATGTCAAATTATTTTATTATTTCATTCAACAAATACTTTTTGAGAGCCTTTTAAAGTGATTACTAGAATTCTATTACTATATTTTTGTTCACATGAGTTAAGCTACTACCAACTACTAAAAATTGGAATTCTGTGACATTGATCTTTAATTTTGATTTTGGGCTAAAATCTGCCAGTCAGGTTCATCTTTGACCACAACCTATTTTAACGTTACTTTTAGAATCTCTAAAATTGTGCATGATCAATAACCCTATGATTTTTTTAGTAATCTATATATATATATAAAACCCTAATATGAAAATAGACTGAACAGTGGAACAACCAAACAACCGAAGAACTGGTCTCTATGATGTGCACTGGCCACCAGGAGGTGCACACGCAGAACATGGCAGGCATCGGCCATGGTGGGATGGTGGAGCAGGTGAGCGGGGGCACCAGACCAAGGCGGGGTGCTGGTTGCTGTCATTGGGATGAGCCTCTGGTGGTTACTGGACAGTCTTTGCTCCCAAGTGCCCCAGTCCCACCTGGCACTCACACCTGCTGCTGGTGCTGGCCCCACTTGCACCTGCTGTGGGTGCAAGCGGAGGCTGCCAGTCCTGATCACCCCTGAGGGCTTCTCCACCTCCCCCTGCTCCTCAGGGGTGACCGGGGCAGCAGCTGCTGCTAGCACAGGCCCCAATTGCTCCGCAGAGTCAGCGGGTGTTAAACGCGTGGAAGCCGTGGCAGCGGGAGCAGGGTTGCCGGCAGACAGGAGACCGGGGGCCATGGCAGGAGACACTAACTGCTTTAACTTACACTGCAATGTTCTAATGGTAGAAGTGAACTACTACTTATTACTATGTTTGCCTTTCAATATACAAGAAAACAATTTATAAATCCCAAATTGGGTTGTCAAGAGCTCTGACATTGTAATGCTGGCCCTTGTGACATCACCCCCACCCTCACTGTCAGCCAAATAGAGGAAGAGCTCTCAAGTCCAGGCAGAGATTTCTGGGGTGTACATGGGGAAACCAGAGATGAAAAGAGAGGCCTGGGGGAATGAGGAAAATCTGAACTCTGGGCAACAATGATAAAACTCCCTGTTTTATTTTTCTCCTCATCTTTCACTCACTGAGGCTTTAGAAGTGTGTTTAAAGTGTATTCTATACATCGGGGACTGCTGGTATTTGGAAGATTCATTCATTTTAGCATCCTATTCTCAGCCTTTAAGCTACATCAAGAAATTACTTGTCTATATTTTTATTAAGCCTTAAAACTTTTCTTGTGTGCAAATGGTGTCAACATTTTTCTAGAGCTGTACAAAAACAATAAATCTATACTCACATCAACAAGGTGATGAATCACTATTGACAAAATATTTTTATATTTCTCAAGCTTAAATTAGAGTGTTCATCAAATAAAGGTCATTTTTCTTAAAAAATAAAATAAATTAATTGGCTTTATATTCTAGATATTAAATTAATTAAGAAACAATAAATATATTTATATGAGTTGTTATATCCAAATGAATTATCATTTCCTTTGTAAACAAAAAAATATAAGGATAGCTATAAAAAGCAAAAGTTAATCTTTTGAATAATAGAAATATTATCTTCAAACTGATTTTTTTTTAAACCCTGGGATAAATTTTCTTTGTTTCCTTAAAGAACTATATAAGATGAAGTTTTGGGAAATAAGTGATGTTCCCTGGACTATGAAGAAGGGATTTGAGACATGTATTTACATTAATAGTTCTTTTTTAAAAGAAAAGAGAAGTGTCTACTCAGTCCTTTACCCATTTTTTAATTGGATTGTTTGTCTTCCTGCTGTTGCGTTGTATAAGTTCTTTATATATTCTGGAAATTAACCTATTATCATACAATGAAATACTATGTGGCCATAAAAAAGAAGAAAATGCTACCTTTTGTGACAGCATGGATGATCCTGGAGAGTATTATGCTAAGTGAAATAAGCAAATCAGAGAAAGACAAATACCATATGATCTCACTTATATGTGGAATCTAATGAACACAATAAACTGATAAACAAAATAGAAACAGAGTCATGGATCCATGGAACAACAGACTGAAAACCATCAGAGGAAAGGGGGAAGAGGGGCACTGGATGAAAGAAGGTGAG
Organism: Eptesicus fuscus; assembly: GCF_027574615.1. Classification (NCBI taxonomy): domain Eukaryota; kingdom Metazoa; phylum Chordata; class Mammalia; order Chiroptera; family Vespertilionidae; genus Eptesicus; species Eptesicus fuscus. Next base: position 85,693,531 of record NC_072479.1, read on the forward strand.
GAGATTAGCCAAAGAACATACATGCATAACCCACAGACACAGACAACAGTGTGATGCTGGCCAGAGGGAAGGAGGGGGAGGGGCTTGGTGGAGTTGGGCCAAGGCGGGAAGGGGGGAGGACAGGGAGGGAATGGGGACAACTGTAATAGTGTCAACAATAAAAATAAAGTAAAAAATAAAAAATTATAAAAAGGAAAAAGAAATCAAGAATATTGATTGATTTCATCAAATTATGTAATTTATTTTGGTTTTTCTTAAAAATATTTAAAGTGCTGATTAATAGCCAGAGCCAGTGTAGCCTCAAAGCACTATCTTTGAAGATCTTAGAATATTTGAAAAAGTAGATAAAAGAACACAGAGAGTTGTGAAAATTGTCTGGAATTGATTTTTTTATACGGGAAGTAGTTAATATGTTACAAAAATAAATGGTTAGCAGTGTACTTTCACTGCCCATCAGGTAAAATAAAAAACAGTGATTCAGGAACAAGAGCAGAGTTCAGGGGATCAAGGGCTCAGACTCTCATTTCCTTTTTCTCTCCACACCATGAGGGGAAGTCAGCTGCCCAGTCCAGTCTTGATTCTGCTCTTCCTGCTCCTTCCCAGAGATGCTTCAGCTACTTCAAAACCGTAAGCGACATTTCCAGAAGTCTATTGTCCTCCTCTTTCCCATTGTGTTATCTGCTTCTTGATGTCTATCTTTTTATTTACTTTCTGATTCCCTGTGAATTAATCTATTGTCCAAAGGGCTTGGAAGAATTAGTTATTAAGTTGTTATTGCATTTCACTTACATGTGGAATCTAATAAGCAAAATAAACAAAATAGGAAAAGACTCATAGATACAGAGAACAGACTGAGAGCTGCCAGAAGAAATGAGGATTGGAGGGCTGGATGAAAAGGTGAAGAGATTAAGAAAAAAAATCTCATAGACACAGACAACAGTATGGTGATTTCCAGAGGATAAAGGAGGAGGAGAGTTAGAAGAGGGTAAAGGGAGCATAAATGGTGATGAAAGAACACTTGACTTGAGGTAGTGAACACATAATACAATATACAAATGGTGTATTATAGAATTGTACACTTGTAACCTATATAATTTTATTAACCAATGTCAGTCAACCCAATAAATACAATAAAAAATTTTTAAAGTTGTTATTGTTCACATGGAAAGAAGTATACTCCAATTCTAGAAAACTCAGACATAGGGCAGTGACATTTATGAAACATTCACCAAATCTATATATATAAAAAGCCAGCAACCATAACGACTGGTCTATGACACCCACTGTGGCCACCGAACTGGCCGGATCAGGGGGTGGGGCCGGTCAGCCAACCTCATGCCTGCCCCCCTCACCAGCCTGGCCCTGGTCAGAATCTCCCACCTGGATCAAGAGCGGGGCCGGCCAAATGTCCCCTCCCTTCCCCCCAGCCAGCCTGGCCCCAATCAGCCTGCCCCACCATGATAGGCCCGCAGCCCCTCCCCCAAGCCAGCCCACCCCTGATCGCACCCCGCACCCCAATAGGGGGCGGGGCTGGGTGGCCAACCTCCTGCAGCCCCTCCCCCTGGCTGCCCCACTCCTGATCACACCTCCACCCCAGTAGGGGGCGGGGCTGGGTGGCCAACCTCCCTCAGCCCCTCCACCTGGACGGCCCCACCCCCTATGGGCCCCACCACCCTGATCAGCCTGCAGCCCTTCCCCCTGGCCAGCATGCCCCTGATCATCCCTCCACCCCAATAGGGGGTGGGGCTGGCCAACCTTCTGCAGCCCCTCCCCCACATGGGCCCTCCCCAGATCAGCTCCCCCACCCCAATCACAGGCAGGGTCAGCCGGCCAACCACCATGGCCCCTCCCCCAGGCCACCGGCCCCCGATCGGCACCCCTCACCTTATTCAGGGACAGGGCCGGACAACCCACTGCCCACAGCCCCTCCCCATGGCTGGCCCACCCCTAATAGGCCCCCAAACCCCAATCAGGGGCAGGGCCCGCCAGCCAATCACCCGCAGCCCCTTCTCCCAGCCAGCCCAGCCTTGATTAGGCCCCAATTGAGGCAGGCTGGCTGGCCAACCTCCCCCCATCTCCTCCTCCCAACAGGCCCAGCCCCAATCCGCCCCAATTGGGGCTGGGCCAGTTGTACCCCACCCATGCATGAATTCATGCACTGGGCCTCTAGTCTATCTATATAAAAGCCTAAGTGATCATCACAACTGAATGGACGACCGAACAGGCTGCATGGGCAACCAGGCTGGCAGGGGTTTAGTGAGGGGCGACCAAATGACTAAGCAACAGGCTGCATGGGACAACTAGGCCAGCAAGAGAGGCAGTTGGGGGCAATCAGGCTGGCAGGCAGAGGCAGTTAGGGGTGATCAGGTTGGCAGGGGGGCAGTTATGGGTGATCAGGCAGGCAGGCAGGTGAGCAGTTAGGTGTCAGCGGTCCAAGATTGTGAGACCGTCAGTCAGACATCCCCCGAGGGGTCCCAGATTGGAGAGGGTGCAGGCTGGGCTGAGGGGACCCTCCCCACCCCCCCCCCCACCCTGTGCACAAATTTCATGCACCAGGCCTCTAGTAATAATATAAAATTCTAAAATAAAAAAGTAAAAATTAAAGAATATAGAATTCTACAGCATTCATAGAATATAAAGAACAGAATTCTGAACACACATACATACACATATAAAAGGTAAATTCTTTACTGGCACATGAAAGAGAGTTGGTGCACAGAATGAAATGCAGTGAAAAACCAGAAGAAGGTATCACAGGATCCTGTGAGAATATGTACAAAGGAAACTTAAACTCCTTATGGGAACTGTCACCGAAGTCTGCACAGAGAAAATTGCTTTCAAGGTTAGTCTTACAAAAAAAATAGAAATTTTCCAGATAGACAAGAACACTGTTGAAGGAGAAAAGGCATGGGCAAGCAGAGCTTTGCAAAGTGCAGAGTGTTTGGGTGCTTATAAATGATAAGCAAATAGCCACGAGAGAGAGAGAGATTTGTCTTCTGGGTGTAGGTGGAAATGTGTTTGGTGACTAGGCTAGCATGGCAAGGCTTTTCTTTCACCACCAGAGAATGAAAGAGAGAAAAGAGCTAATGTTGCTTCTGAAACAGTAGTAAAAAGCAATTCAACTCCTGCCTGTGTTTTAAATGATATCTCTTTAGTATTTCCTGGAACAATGACATTTTGTGATTTCTTCCATATGAAACACAAGATTACTTAAAGACAGGTTCTTTATGCTTTCAGTGATGATTATTTGATTAATCACATGTTGTTGTTGCTAAAGAAAATAAAAATTTTTCAGCTTTATTGACAAACAATTGACAAAAAATTATAGTATCCAGTGTGATGATTTGATCTATGTATATATTTTGAAAGGATTTCCCTCATTGAGTTAATTAAGACATCCATTTCTTACAGATTTTCTCTTTTTTATGTGAGATCATTAAATACTACTCTCTTAGCAAATTTCAGTTATACAATAGAGTGTTATCAACCATAGTCATTACGTTATATATTAGATCCTCATGCCTAAATCATCTTATAACTGAAACTGTGTACCCTTTTACCAATATCTCGCTATTCCCCCCAATACCACCCCTGACAACCACTTTTCTATTCTCTGTTTCTATGAATTTGATTTTTTTTTTTTAGATTCCACATATAAGTGATACCATGCAGTATTATCTTTCTCTGTCTGGCTCATTTCACTTAGCATCATGTCCATCCATGTTATTGCAAATGGCAGGATATTCTTCTTTTTATAAGACTGACTGCTATTTCATTATATATAATCACATTCTCTTCATCTATTCTTAGAGTTGAAAATTATTTCTATCCAAATTACATAATAACTCATGGAATACTTATCCAGTTTATGAACAGGTTTAGAAATATTACAAGGGTGAATATTTTTATAAGGTAAGAATATTAATGTTTAGTTTGTTGAGTGGAGGAGTTTCTAAGATCTTTTAGGTTGGCTTTTGAGGAATACAATCCTTTACACTCCTGAGGAAATCTGGCTTAGTTCTGATTGGTGACAATAACAAAGATGATCTAGGAAACAGCCACAATAATCATGTCTTTTTAATCTCTCCATGGTTGATCCAGATTCTTCTTCTCTACAGGCAGTACCTGGTGGTGGTCCCATCAAAGCTGTACACGGGGGTTCCTGAGAAGGCCTGTGTCATGCTCAATCACCTGAATGAGACAGTGACACTTAATGTAATTCTGGAGTATGGAACGCACAGCAAGGCCCTCCTTACAGACCTGGTGGCAGAGAAGGATTCCTTCCACTGCAGCCCCTTCATTGTCAGTATCACTCTTCGGAATAAGGGATATTGTTCATGAAAGCACATATTAGTTGATGCCTTGCATTCTGACCCCCAACAATAAAAAAGCATAATGAAGAAAAAACAAGAAGTGCAGAGTAAATTACAAATTAGATTATAAACATGACATTTCTACTGAATGTGCTTAGACAATATTTACAAACAGACCTAATGCAATATATGAAAGCTAACAGTAGTTATAGGAAAGATTTTTGTTTGTTCTTAAACTTCTAAGACCGTGTTCATGCCATCACAGATATAAACACTAAGATTCATAAAGTTAAGTGACTTATTTACGATCTCACAGATGGCTAAGGGTTAATGTATTGTCCTAGTAAACTTCTATTATTTAAGATATTAAATATTTAGTTAATCATACTGGCCTACTACAAATGATAACATATAATTGCTGTGACAATCCAACCATGTTATTTCCTTCACTGTCATTACTAGTTGAAGTTTTTTTTATTTCAGTGACATTTTTGCTTTAATTAAATCATTGGGTTGTTAGTGTCATGTTACACAAACATAATAATATATAAAACAGAGGAAATAACCCTTGACCATATCCCCTACTAGTTCTCATGAGACTCACCAGAAAAATTAGAATACCATAAAGGTTGAGACATTCAGAAGTGGGTCAGTCTGGGCAGATTCTTCAACTCATATTTCTGTTTTACAGATTCCAGAGTTGCCATCTTCCTCAGCATTCATTACTGTGCAGGTGAAAGGGCCAACCCAGGAGTTCATAAAGAGGAAGCCAATGCACATATTAAAAGTAGAGAGCCTTGTCTTTGTCCAGACAGACAAACCCATCTACAAACCAGGACAAACAGGTATAAGGAACCAAATGAGCAAGGGCAACTTTAAGGGGCAGGGTTGTGGGGGATTCTTTATTGAATCATGGAAGTCCTGGCATGTTGTAATCTGTATTACTACTCTGGATTCCCATTGGAATGTTTCATGGGAGGAAAATATCTCTTTCAGTGAAATTCCGCATTGTCTCTGTGGATGTCAATCTTCACCCTTTGAATGAAACGGTGAGTCTCATAACGATGGGTGAGGTTGGGAGAAACAGGCAAAAAGTTAAAGCCTCTTCTTGTGGGGAACCAATATGAGAGACTTAAATCTACCACAGAAACATTTCATAAGGGTACCACTGCTGGAGAATAAAGAAATCAGTTCATCAATTATATTTTTAAAGTAAATTAAATGGTGTTTAAATGATCTTCTTAAATATACCCGTTATTTTTATTGAACAAAGAAAAACTAACTGTATTTGAATTCTGTCTTAGAAAAAAAGAGAATTTCTTAGAGATAAATATCATCTGCAAAATAAACTTACTATTCGGACCTTTTTAAACCTAAGTGTAGATTTCCTCAATTGTACATCCTATATAATAAAAACTCCGTGACCAAACGGCAGAACGACCAGTATGACCAGAATGAATGCAGCTCCTTGCCTCAGCCAACCCGCCCCCAAACGGGTCCCCCCACCCCGATCAGGAGTGAGGCTGGTTGGCAAACCACCCTCGGCCCCTTGTCCAGGCTGGCTCTGCCCCTGTAGGCGCCCCCACCCTGATCAGGGTGCAGTCCCCATCGGGGCAGGCTGGCTGGACCCCACCAGTGCACAAATTCATGCACTGGTCCTCTTTATTTCATAACAGGAAAGGCATAGTTTCTTAGGCTTCACGAAAGACATATGTTCCAAACTAAATGTATAAAGCGCTGTGAACCAAACTGAGGCAAAATTCCTTGATTGGATAAGAAATATACAGACTCACTGACCCAGATACTCTATCAATGCTGATATTATGGTTTTCTCTTTCTAAACTCTATCTCACACTCATATTATTATTTCTTTTCAGTTCCCGGCAGTTTATATTGAGGTAGGTAATATACCATGTATTTTATTTGGGATGAGAACTTACTATAAATTATATTAAATTGCCTTTCTCCACCTCCTCATTCCCCACTAGCATTTCATCAAAACTAAGTAAGTACTGTTTTTCTAGCTTATCTTAAATCTTTTGGAGAGTGGATGAGATGTAAATGGAAGAACAAAATTCCCTGAGATGATGCAATTTAGTGACTCTTCTAGTATTTCTACCCACAATAAACATGCCTAATCCCCAAAAGGTGTACTGTAATTTATAATATTTTATTGCTGGTAAATGTGTTTCTCAATCAAGAATTCTTAAAAAACTTTACTAATATTTTTGGTGCCAATTTACCAAGCTCCTATTATCCAACTCTCAATGTCACCTTCCCCAATGTCTCCCTACTCAAAAATATATATTTTAATTGTTTCTTTTAACTCATGATGTTTTTATCTATAGAATCCCAAAAGGAACCGAATTTTCCAATGGCAAAGTCTCAGATTGCAAGGGGGACTCACCCAGCTCTCTTTCCCACTCTCAGAGGAGCCCACTCTGGGTGCCTACAAGGTTCTGGTGCAGAAGGAGTCAGGGGGGAAAATAGAGCACTCCTTTGAGGTGAATGAATATGGTAAGAATTCTGCACGTATCAAAGAGATTTACAACATTAGAGTATTTAAGATTGGCTAGTTTGTGCACATAGATGACAAACAAAAATCTAGCATATAATAGTTAAAAATTAATGTGCTTTTTTATTTACTTAAATATTTGCTAAGCACTTTCATGCATTATCTCAATTAAACTTCACAACAGCCTATGGGGAAGATACTATTTTATAAGTGAGTATATCAATTATCTCCATATCAATTCTAGAAAAGTTAATAATTTACCAAAATCCACAGAGCCAATAAGAGGCAAGAGAGATTTTAATAGGTTCATTTGACCCTATTCAAACTTATATTGTTAATCAAAACATTAGGTTACCTATATGCATCTGTTGATCTACAGCGTATAACTAAAGGTATTTCCTGTGATTATCTTCTGGCTGTCTATAAACTATACCTCCACTAAATTATAATAATCAAACACTGAAGCCATCTTATTAGTTATCAGTTATGTAGATTTTTAATGTAAATTAAATATATACCAAGAATTAGGAAATCTATAACAAAAACATGATTTCCAAAACTCACCATAGCTTCCATGAGAATTATCGAAGATGGATTTATTATGTGAATAATTAACCTTATACAACTGTGGGAGGGGTCAGAAAAGTAAGTGTCCAGCAGAAGTTGATGAATCAGAGGAAATTACTAACCAATTCTCCTGAAGCAATGGAAGGGACAAATATATCAGACCTGGCAAGGCCACCTTCAGCTGCCAGAGTGGACCATGAAGAAAAACTTATCTATATATATAAAAAGCCAGCAACCGTAATGCCATAACAACCAGAACGACCAGTCATTATGATGCCCACTGCGGCCAGCAAACCAGCCTCACTGAGGGGGGGGGGATAGAGGGGGCCAGTCAGCCAACCTCCCAAAGCCCTGAACGGCCTCTCCCACCCCAATCAATGGCGGGGTGGCCCACCAACCCCCCCATGGTTCCTCCCCCCAGCCAGCCCCGCCCCTGATTACCCCCCCACTCTAATAGGGGGCAGGGCCAGCCAACCAACCACCTGCAGCCGCTCTCCCCCACCCTGCCCAGCCCCCAATGGGCCCCCACCAAGTGTCTGGTAGTAGGTCTAGGGCCTGTGTTAGTCAGCAAGGCTAGCAGTTGGGAAGAAAAGTTGGACACAGAGGGAAAGAATAAGAACAAATTGGAACCTACTGGCCTTATTGTACCTGTTACCACATCTAACCATGATGATCTTCAGGTGCTGCTTTCTTTCTTTCTTTCTTTCTTTCTTTCTTTCTTTTTTTTTTTTTTTAATCTCGATCATTCGAGATTCGGACAAGGAGATTCTAGAAAATGTAGTAGTGGCTTCACCAAGTTAACATGGTACAAACTGCCCATGATTATGCACGACATCTCCTTTCTCAGTGGTGTCCCTGCTGCTGCAAATTGTAATTGAAATCATTTCATGTGATCCTGCTCTAAGATTCTGTAATAGAATTATTACCAATACTTGCAAGATCTCCTGCCCACTCTCATCTCTTTTGTTCTTCTATTGACAACAGTTTTGCCCAAATTTGAGGTCCAAGTGAAAATGCCCAAGACTATTGGTTTTCTAGATGAAACATTTGTGGTATCTGCATGTGGCCTGTGAGTTTCATTTTCATCTCATTTCTATTTTCCTACTTTATTTGTATTGCAAATAACTGTTACTGGACTTTGAAGTATTTTTAACTAGAGAAGGAATGACTCTCTCTCCAACTTGCCTGAGCCCTGATTAGGGAGCAGGAGAGGTAGCTATGACACTTTTACTAATAATAATAAAATCTTTTCCTGAACACTTACAATGTGCCAGACAATGATTTAAACTACTTATACTTATTAATATTTGTTAGTCTTATATGAACCCTATGAGATGGGGATAGTTATACCTAGTTTACAAATAAGAAAACTATAACATATAAAGTATAAAAAAAAAAACTTGCTCAAGCTTCAACAGGTAGTAAATGGCAGACTGGAATTTAAATCCAACAGTCTGGCTCCAGACTCTGAACTCATCATCAGTATTCTCTATTATCCCTACAATTTAAAAAAAAAAATCTAGCTTCATGAAGCATTTATATGACCCCAGGCTATTTAACTCTGGAGCTCATGCTCATAACTTCTGTATTATTCTATGTTCTATTATCCCCATTTTTTATTGCTCCAAATTTCTTAAACTATGAAAAGTTAGAAGGTAAGCTGATCCTTTGTCTTAAATGCTGGATATATAATGTAGAAATCAAAATATATGTTATAGTTATTACTTTTCTGATTGCCTTTCAGTGAGTAGAGCATCCTCCAAATGCACTAAGGAGACACAATACCTCTTGCTTTTGAAAACAGAATGAGGAACATGTTTTTAATCTTCTTACCACCTTCAATGCCTTAAATTTTTCCATCAGAGGGAACACCTTTTTATTCAGACTTAAAGATTCAACAAAGTGATTGAAATTTAGTAAATAATTTATTACTTTATTAGCACTTGTGAAATTCGGGGGGAGAAATTATTTTTAAAAAGAGACATTTGGGGACATTGAGGCCAAATCTCCCCTTCCTCACAGTTTGGGCTAATGCAATAGATTCCAGACTTGTGTGCATCAGAATCTATGGAGGTGCTTAGATAAAAATGTAGATTTATTGGCCTCACCTCTAGAAATTCTAAACATAAATCTGAGGAGAGATTCAAGACTCTGAATCTCAATATATATCTCAGGTAGCTTCAATGTAGGTGGTCCATAAAGCATACTTTGAGAAACAATAAACTAAGTTTGACTTCACATCATGTCTTAGTCATTCAGGCTGCCATACCAAAATGCTACAGATGGGGTCGCTTATAAACAACAGAAATGCATTGCTCACAGTTCTAGAGGCTGGGAAATCCAGGATCAAAGTGACAGCATAGCCGAGTTCTGGTGAAGGTCCTCTTTTTGGTTCATAGCTGGTACCTTCTGGCCATGTCCTCACCTGGTGGAAGGGACAAGGGCTCTCTCTGGAGCTTCTTTTATAAAAGCACTAATCTCATTCACGAAGACTCCAATCTCATCATCTAAGCACCTCCCAAAGTCCTTACACCCTAATACTACCCTCTTTGTGGATTAGGATTTTAACATATAAATTTAGGGGAACATAAACATTCAGACCATGGCACCAGATTTGGCAGAACCAAACTAAGTCATCATGCTATTCTTCATTTATAACATTTTTTTCTGTAGAGCTAGTGCTTTCCAATTTAACTTCTCTTTTATCCTCTTAAAATACATAAAAATTAGGAGGTGTTTCCAAAGCTGGAATCATGACCTAGATAGTCTGGCAGCAGAAAAAGGCAGAAATAAAATAGGCTTATAAGCAAACCTCAACTGAGGGGAAGGAATGATCTGAGAAATAACACATTGTTAATTTTCCACTTGGAGGTGTTTCAAAAGATTCAGTAAGTATTTTTCTCCTGGATTTATACATGTATGTTTACTTAAATAATTATGACATAGTTTCAGAATAAGTGCTTTTAAAATACAAATCCTATAGGAGGAAATATAATTGCTGTAGATGAATAAGATGGATAGATCATGAGGAAAAACAAAGGAGTTATTTATATTAAGTATTTTTACATGACTGCTTTATCATTATAGATACACATATGGAAAGCCTGTCCCTGGTCTGGTGACAATTAATGTATGCAGAAAATATACACGATTCTCTTCCACCTGCTATGGAAAACACTCACAAAGTATCTGTGAAGAATTCAGTCAACAGGTAAATGGAAGCCACTCTCCCCAGGATATTAAAATCAGATCTTGTTTTCTCCTGGATTATAATACAATGGAGAAAATAATGGAACATTACATTCTGAATATATTATAATAAAGAGTTGTGTTTGAAATAGTCACCTTGAAAACTTATGAAGGGAAACATCATATAATTGCATGGCAACATTAGGAGCCCACTCGAGGGTTGGGCTCATGGATTTATAGTGATATTTATTTGTCTAGTTTTGTAAATTTCTTCCAATGGCAATCAACATATGGTTATATGGGCATATAAGGATGTGGAAGTATTCAAACTTGGCTAGATAAAGCATGAGATAAATCTAGCAGTCAAAATCTTTAATATACCAGAGAGACTAAGATTAATTTTTATTTTCAAGTGAGTCATGGCCTCTATATATAGTTAAACATAAGTAAAGGTTACTATGCAATAAATATTTTTATGTAAGTACAAAAATAAAAACAAATCTTTATTAAAACATGCCTCCCAATATTTAGTTTGGAAATCTGATTACAGTCATGTGCTGCATAATGATGTTTCAGTCAATAACAGGCTTGGTCCACTTCTCTTCCCTAATGTCACAGTGAAACACATTACTCATGTGTTTGTGTTGATGCTGGTGTAAACAATCCTATTGCTGCCAGTCGTATAAAAGTATAACAGCACATACAGTTAGATACAGTACAGAATACTTGATAATAAAAGACTATGTTGCTGGTATGTATTTACTACTTTTTTCCCATATTATTATTTTTTAATTTATCTTTATTGTTGAGAGTATTAAAGATATCCCTTTTCTCCTCTCTGACTCCCCCTCCTCCCCACTCCTGTTCCTCTCCCCAAGCCTTCATCCCACTATTATTTGTGTCCATTGGTTATACATACACGTATGTACATATTAATTCTCTTATTCCCCCCTTTCCGTCTGAGGGTCTTTTGTCTGTTGCATGCTTCCATGTCTCTAAAATAGATTACTATACTCTTTATTGTTATTTTAGAGTGTACTCTTTCTACTTACTAAAAAAAAACACAGTTGTAGAACAGTATGCTATGTCATGCCAGCCATAGCCTCATACAGGTCATGTTTACTGTGTCTCTCTTGATTACATCACCTTCTCTTGTGCTTGATTTACCCTCGTGTTGCTTTGCACAGGAACATGCTGTACAGGCATGTAGCCTAGGAGCAATAGGCAGCCCCATATAGCCTCGGTGTAGTAGGCTGTGCCATATAGGTTTGTTTCAGTACCCTCCACTCAATGTTTGCACAGCTACCTAAAGATACATTCCTCTGAATGTATCCCCATCATTAAGTGATGCATGACTATACTATAGTAATTCATCTATTTGATGAATAGATTTGCTTTTATTAATGTCTGAGACATTGAGAATGTATAGTTAAGAAAATACAATCCTTAGCCGATATTTAGGTGGAGGTAGATACAAGAGGCTGCCTGGATGTTATTTCGGGGTTGGGTTTAGAAGAGCAATGACTGCTGTTCTTCTAAGATAAGAATGAGAGAAAGAATGTAATCATTTAAGAAAGAATGTATGCAAAAAAAGGGGGGGAAATCACAAAATACTGTAACACATTTGGACAGGCTAAAAAGTTTAATATGACAAAAATGGATAGGCTTTGGAGATAGGGAAGAAGACAAAGATTGCCAAGAGTAACTCAATGCATGATTAATGAAGACATTTTATGTCATTTTGGGGACTGAGAAAGGTTCAGCAACTAAAAGATGGTCATAACATTTGTAAAATGTTCTTCTATAGACAACAAATAATTTTCATAGGTTGATAACTGACTCTGTTGATAGCAAATCAGAGAACCCAGGAATTATCTTCCTTTCTCTTCAGGCAGACAGTAAAGGCTGTTTCACACAACTTGTCAAGACTAAATTATTTCAGCTGAGATTAAAAGGATATGACATGAAATTAAAAGTGGAAGCCAAGGTCAGAGAAGAGGGAACAGGTTTGTATTATTTTAAAATATTAATTCATCAAATTATTAATTTTTATACATTTATTCAGATCCCATTTCATGTAAAACACTTTATTGTTTCCAGGTCAATGAAAATAGCATGATCCCTGCCTGCAAGTAATTAGGAATCTTTAAAGTTATGTATATCTATATGTATATATGTATGTATGTATGTATGTATGTATAGATCAGTGGTTCTCAACCTTTCTAATGCCGCAACCCTTTAATACAGTTCCTCATGTTGTGGTGACCCTCAACCATAAAATTATTTTCGTTGCTACTTCGTAACTGTAATTTTGCTACTGTTATGAATCGTAATGTAAATATCTGTGTTTTCTGATGGTCTTATGCTCTACAGCAGCGGTTCTCAACCTGTGGGTCGCGACCCACAGGTTGAAAACCGCTAGCAGGGTCGCCTAAGACCATCAGAAAACACAGATATTTACATTACGATTCATAACAGTAGAAAAATTACAGTTTATGAAGTAGCAACGAAAATAATTTTGTGTTTGAGGGTCACCTCAACATGAGGAACTGTATTAAAGGGTCGCAGCATTAGAAAGGTTGAGAACCACTGGTATAGATGTATAACCATAATAAAATTACTATCAGAAATGCAAAATATAAGGGATAAATGAGTATGAAGAGGAATAATTCTAACCCAAAACCAAGAAAGCTCATTTGAGCTGATTTGTATAGAATGAATAATATTTTGAAAGATAGTGATGAGTGGGGAAAGCATGGTAAGCATAACACAAATGTGTTTGGTCTCAGAAGAATCTGAAAATGTAGGTTGGTGCTAATGTAGAAAAATAAACCATATACTAAAGAAGTTAGACTTTATTATGAAAAGCATTGGATAACTTTAGATATATGTCAGGAGAATGATCTAAATAAGTGGATATTTTTAAAAGATAATTCTAACCAACATGAATAGGACAGGCTAGATGAAAAATGTGTTATAACGCAATTATATATATGAAACCTAAGCAACCATTATGACAGAACAACCAGAACAACTGGTTGACCAGTCGCTATGATGCACACTGACCACTGGGGGCAGATGCTCAATGCAGGAGCTGCCCCCTGGTGGTCAGTGTGCTCCCACAGGGGGAGCACCGCTCAGCCAGAAGCCGGGCTCACGGCTGGCGAGGGCAGCTGTGGCAGTGGGAGGCTCTCCCGACTCTGCAGCAGCACTACTGAGCTGTGGCAGCAGGAGCAGCAGGCTGGGATGAGTGCAAATGGCATGGTGCCTGGCCCTGGTTCGGGCTCCTCTCTGGCCGCCTGCTGCTTGGCACACTGCTACATCCCTTGGGGGATGTCTGACTGACAGTTTAGGCCCAATCCCCACAGGCAAGGCTGGGATGGGGCCTAAACCGGCAGTCAGACATCCCCTGAGGGGTCCCAGATTGCAAGAGGATGCAGGCCAGGCTGAGGGACACCTCCCCCCCCCATGCACAAATTTCATGCACTGGGCCTTTAGTATCAGAACATTATTCAAAGATAACCCCATGATTACAAATTTGGGTCCTAGAAAATGGAAATGACATTAACCAAAATAAGGAGCAGATAGGAAAGAACTATGGTGATGAGAATGTGTCCAAGATAATCTATACTAATAAAGGAGGAATATGCTAATTAGACCAGGAGACCTTCCTGGAGACCGGCCGGGGAGGGCAGCTGGGGGAAATCAGGCTGGCAGGGAAGGCAGTTGGGGGCTATCAGGCCAGCAAAGGAGAGCAGTTGGGGCCGATCAGGTCGGCAGGGGAGGGCAGTTGGGGGCCATGAAGCAGGCAGGGGAGGGCAATTGGGGGTGATCAGGCTGGCGGGGGGGGGTCATTTGGGGGCGAGCAGACCAGCAGGCAGAGTGGTTAGGGGTAATCGGGCAGGCAGGCATGTGAGTGGTTAGGAGCCAGCAGTTCTGGATTGCGAGAGGGATGCCCGACTGCCGGTTTAGGCCCCTATGGGATAGGGCCTAAACCGGCAGTTGGACATCCCTCAAGGGGTCCCAGATTGGAGAAGGTGCAGGCGGGGCTGAGGGACACCCCCCAACCCTGTGCATGAATTTCGTGCACTGGGCCACTAGTGTATTATAATATGAAATATCAAAATGGAAGTGGATTCATTCAGTAGGTAATTTAAGAAGAAAGCCAGAGCAAAATCAAAACAATAAATGTATCTCTGGAACCATTCTCATTGTGTCCATATCTTCCTAAGAGTAAATGCAATAGTTCTGAAAGTGAGTTCACTTAGTATTGCTAAATTGAGGCTAGAATTGAACAAGGAGGGTCCCACGAAAGAAAGAAGTAAAGATTAAGTTTCCCATGATCATTCGTGGTCCAAAAACATTAAGTGGAAATTTTCAGACATAAATAATTTATAAGTTTTAAATTGCACACATAATTTGTAAATTAAACTTTATCATAGGTAAATATGCATGGGGAAAACATACTATACCATATATAGGGTTGGGTACTATTTGTGGCTGCAGGCATCCACTGGGGGTCTTGAAACATATCCCCACAAATAAGGGGAACTACTAGATAGTTAAAAGATAGTACAAATAAGTCAGCATAACAAAATTAGAAGTCAGAACAATAGAGAGAAAAATAAAAATACTATTCTTAGAAGTCACTGGAAGAATTTTAATTATAATTATTATGTATGAATTACTTCTGAGATTCATTATATTAAATCTGAAATGAGACTGCTATAATGGAAGTGAATAGGGGATCTTTTAGGTTTTGATAAAATGGTACTTTAGATGTTGAAGACAAAATACAAATTGAGTGGAAAAGCAACAGTTGTTGCTTATCCTTGGACAGGACTTTAAGTGAAAAGAAGGATCTTGCTGGAGAAGTTGTTTGTGTAATAAATTTAAGTATATTTTTAAGCCAATGTGAAGAATTATGTTTTATGCAAAAGGTTGTGGGCGAGGGCAGGGATATGAGAGAGACAGAATCACAGAGGATGAAAAAACTTAAGAACAAAAGTGGAACAAGTAGAGTACTTGTGAAGCCAGAGGAATTGGAGAATTATGGATGCCAAAAAAATTTTTTTATATATGAAGGTGGAGTTAATGTCAAATTACTTGTATTTTCTAAGTGAGAAACTCTGGAAAGAATAAGAAAAAGGGATATGGGTGGTATTTTGTTGTGATGGAGTGAAGCTGGGATGGAAGGTAGGAGGTAAGTTGACTACATAGAACTGTTCAACTGCACTTTTTTTTTTTTCAGGGCTGGAATTAACTGGGCATGGATCATGTGAAATCACAAATACCTTAAGCAAACTGGTATTTACAAAAATGGATTCATATTATAGACCTGGGATCCCTATCTTTGGGCAGGTAAAATATCTTTTCAATATAATCATAATTTGGGAGATATAGCTTTTAATAAGTTTTTAGTCACAAAATCAAAATTTATTATGAAAATGAATATTTATTTATAATAAGAAAATAAATTATATCAAATCACAACTTTAAAAAGCAAATGTCATATGAAATCCAGAAAAATAAAGCATTTTTATTAATTAGCTTCCTAACACACCACCATAATTCATTTTTTTTAGTAGTTTGGCTGCATACTCTTTGATTGCCTCTTTATAAACAACTAGAGGCCCAGTGCATGGATTCATGCACCGGTGGGGTACCTTGGCCTGGCCTGCGGAGATCGGACTGAAACCAGCTCTCCAACATCCCCAAGGTGTTCCAGATTGCGAGAGGGTACAGGCCAGGTTTAGGGACCCCACAAGTGCATGATTGGGGCCGGGAAGGGACCACGGGAGGGCTCCAGGGCATGCCCAGCCTGTCTGGCCTAGTCCCAATGGGCCGGACCTTAGCAGCAAGCTAACCTCCCGGTTGGAGCATCTGCCCCCTGGTGGTCAGTGCAAGTCATAGCAACTGGTCGAATGGTCAAATGAATAGTTGGAGATTTAGCATATTGGGTTTTTATTATATAGGATGATTTTGCAATATAATCTTTTATAGAAAAAATAGCCTTTCATCTAAATAATTAAGTTTTTCAACTTATTAATAGTTTTTTTAAGTTTTTCAGTTTCAAGGCTCAATATTGGTAAATTTTAGGTCCAATATCCAATTTAGTAATCTATCAATTTTCTTTCATATAAAAAATTCAAGATTTCTGGGCATGGTTTTTTCTTTCATACAAGAAATTCCAGTTTTGTTTTATAATACTAATATTTGAATTGACAGTATATAACCAACTTCCTCATCTTAGTGGCATATTATAAATTTTATGTTATTTTCATTTATTCCAGTATTTCATATCAAAATGTAAATAAAATATATAGATATGATTAGACAATGTTATTTCAGGTTGGTAGAAAAGCACAAGAAAACTGAAGACTTGAAAGATGGCTATAACAATGCATATAAATTTAAGAACAATGGGAGAAGGTCTAAAGTTCTAGGTATGGAAAAGCTTTTCAAGAGTAAAGAACTAAGAGATAGCCAGTGTGACTGGCTCAGATAGAAGGTATAACTGGATTGACTAAATAGCTGTAGGTAAGCTAGAACAGACTTAAAGGACCGTTAGTATATGTTTAGAATTTTGAATTGAGAAATTACTGATGGTTTTAAGAGTAACAGATTAGTTTAGCTGAGTCAGTATAGAAAATGTTTTGAAGCAAGGATGAAGCAACAAGAGGGTGGACTACATAAGATTAAATAGAAAGCTAATGGAAACCAGATGGGGAAAATATTGTGATTTTAACTGGATTGGTAATAATGAATTCAGAAATAAGTAAACAGCAATAAAGTATGTTTTATAGGAGAAGAGATAGCCCTTGCCAATGGGTTAGATATAGGCATAAAGAGAAAAATAAAAAGCCCTCAATATTCCTGCATAAACTATGCAATGGATAGAAGCATTATATGCTAAGATAGGGAACACCGGACATGGAGAAAATTTAGAAAGGTAACATCATGAGTCCACTTTGAGATATCTTCAAATTAATGCTCATGGGTTATCTAAATTGAAATATCAAAAAGGAAAATAACTTAGAGACCAGAAAGCAAATCTTATTTTTAGATCCTAAGATCTTCAGTAGATGACAATGACCAAGATGTCAAGAGTGAACACAACAAAGAATGTAAGATGTTATGGCTATATAACACTTGAAACCAGCTGTCATTTTCATATTTCTAGGTTCTTCTAACTGATGAGAAGGATCAGCCAATCCCCAATAAAACTCTAGTTGTCCATGTGGGTCTAATGGAATATTCTCACTTTACTACTAATGAGAATGGTTTGGCGAACATGTCCATTGATACCACCAACCTCACATCTTCTATGATTATAGTGAAGGTAAGTGGAAAGGGGCATCTGGAACTGAAGACAGAAATCACTAAAGCCATATAGTTTAAGAATATATGGTAAGCACACGACTATAGGGATAAAAGGTAATAAAGAGTGAAATAGAAAGCAAACAATGTAGAGACTTAAATTATAAGAAACAAAAAATTCTTTGTCAGAAAACTTCTACTTTAAATTGACTGTTTATAACATACTATAGTTTCAGGAGATATTTATTAGATCATCTTGATATTCCCTTGAAAAATTCAATATTTTTACAATTTTATAATAAACCAGAGGCCCGATGCACGAACATTCATGCAAGAATAGGCCTTCCTTCCCCTGGTTGCCAGCACCAGCTTCCCTCCTCCCGCTGCCCACAGGCACCCTGGACCCCAGCTGGCTTCGCCCAGGCCACCCACAGGTACCTGGGACCTGGGTTGGCTTCCCCCAGACCCCACCTTTATCAGGAAGGACATCTGGAATGATGTCCAGAAGATGTCTGGTCTAATTAGCATATTACCCTTTTATTAGTATAGATTAGGTTTTTCTTGGTATCTTTGGTATAACACTATTTTTGTTTTGTGTTGAATAATCAAATGATCTTGTGCAATTTATAGCCATAAAGGTATGAAGAAAAAGTAATTGGTCTTGATCATGAGTGAATAATATGTATTAAATCAATACAGTATAACCTAAAATAAACTTAAGGGAAAATCATCCACAGATTATGCTTTATTTGGAGAATCAGCCTATAATAGAACAAAGTGTAATTCACATAAAATCTTCAGTAAATTATAAAGAGTGACCAACAAATGCGTAATATATATTAGTAACCAATAGCCTATTTAAGACCTTTATTCTTTCCATTAGGTCACTTACAAACAGCATAGCAACTGCTTTGATAACTGGTGGCTTAAAGAAATTCATCCACAAGCACAGCACACTGTAAGACATATTTTTTCCCCAAGCAAGAGTTACATTCACCTTGAAACTGTTGCTGATACCATAGCCTGTGGGAAAACCCAAGAGATCCAGACACACTACATCCTGAATGGACACATTCTGAAAGATGAAAAGGAGTTAAACTTCTACTATTTGGTAAGACTAAAAGCCATTGTAGCTCTAATTGTTTAGATCCCCAAAAGACTGGGTTTCTATCTAACTAATGCCATTATGAGATATCAATATAAAAATGTTAAGCAATATTCTGGGAAAATATTTAATTTTGACATTAATTGTAGAACTGAAAATTAAAATAATAAAGCAGTATCATTTTATTTATAAAGGTTCTAATAATTTACAGAGTTTATGACTGGTACAATTTCAGGGGAAAAGTACATTCACAGGCATATATAAATTGATATGATATTTTTGAGGCTAAAATACCTGTTTATATCTCAAAATTAAAAATATTCAAAGCTAGTAGTTACCCAAGTAAGTCATTGTTAGAAGAAAAAATGTATGTGTAGGAAATTCTGTATAGGAACATTAACTATAAATAATACTCTAAAATTCTATGAAAAAGTTTTTAAAAATGCCAGTAAGTTAGAATCTTAGTTTTATTCCTTCCTAATTATGTGACCTTGGACAATTTACCTAATCTTATCTGTAAAGTCATCTTATCCTAATACTGAAGTTGATATTTATAACAACTCCGTAAGGTTACCATGCAAATTAAATAAAATCCTAAAACTATTTAGTTCAATACTTGTCACACAGAGAGTGTCAATACATTTAGTTTGTGTGCTTTTTCAATAGAGACTACAGAGAATATTTATAAATATTTTACCATTAGAGGTTGTTTTACATATAATAGATCTTAAAATATTTGTTAAAAAACTATGAAAATTTGACATATAAATATTCATGATAGAAAGTAAATATTAAGTAAAATACAAAAAGATTGAAAAAGTATGTTTCTTACTTAAAGTGCATAACTATACACATAGGAAAGTATTAGAAGAAAACACTTTGGTGATCCAAAATAACTTCTGGGTTGGAGTAGTGAGATTATTGTTTCTTACATATTACAAATATGTTTAAGTTTAATATATACGCTCAAAAATAATAATAAGTGCAATTTCCTCTGTCTTTAGATTAAAGCAAGAGGAAGCATCTCCCAATCAGGAATCCATGTGTTGCCCATTGAACAAGGGGACAGTAAGTATTATCAGGATTTCCTATTTTTTTTCTCTCATATTGTCGAATCTTGAGCATTTTAGCAAGAATGAATTATTTTTACATTAGAGAAAATTATCAACAACCTTCTGTCAACCAAAGATGAAAAATCTGATACAAAAGGATGCCATAGATGTTTAGTTTAGTTCATTTAGTATTTTTTCTTCTTTTAATAGTATTTTTACATATTAAATTTTATTTCTAAAATAAAATATATTCATTTTATAATGGTTTTAAAAATACAGACAACAATTGAAAATGTAGAAATTCACCAAAGAAAAAATTCACTCTGTATATTTTTGTATTAGTTTCCTATTGCTTCTGTCATAGAGTACCATACACTTTTTGCCTTAAAACCATGCAAATTTATTATTTACAGTTCATAGGTCAAAATTCTCACTGGGCTAATAATTAAGGTGTCAACAAGGCTACTTTAGTCTGGAGTTCTAGGTAATTATCTGTTTCCTTGCCTTTCCAGCTTCTAAAGAACTCCTGCATTCCTTAATTCACGGGCCCTTCTATCTTCAATGCCAGTAACACACCATCTTCAAATCTCTCTTACATTCCTGCTTTTCTCTCTGTGTTTTCTTTTTTAAGGTTTAAAAGTGAATATGTATTAGGATGGGAAATTAGATCATAATAAATTACCAGTGCCATAAAGATATGTATACTAGATTTATCAGGATGATCACTTAGTAAATTATATAATGTGTAATCACTGGATTATACGCCTGAAACTAATATAGTGTCATCTGTCAACTGTAATTGAAAAATAAAAGATTATATAAAATATAAAATATTTCATAAAAAAGAAAAGAAAAAAGCATTTCTAGTGATTACCTTGGGCCCACGTGGATAGTCCAATATAACCTTCCCATTTCATGTCCTTGACTTAATCACATCTGCAAAGTCCCTCTTGCTATATGTGAGAACTTTCTTCTTTTCTAATATAGTTGTTGGTGCTATGCATTTTCCTCAAAATACTACTTTAAATGCATCTTACAAATATTCACATGTAATATGAAGGTTGTTGCTAACAGCATATCAAAAACCAAAGAGCCTCATAAAGCCATTTCTTCACAATTAGTTCTTGTAATAGAGTTAAATTGTATCTGCATTAAGTACCTTGAGGGGTGGAGTAAGAAGAAAATGTCTCTCTAAGAAAAAATATACTTCATTTCATTTGACGATAACTATATAAATGGTTGTTTTTTCATTTGTCTTTGACTTGTAGAAAACTCAATGCTAAATTTAAGTACTCTAGTGTATAACCATTTTGTTAGTAAAGTTAATTCCTGCCTATGTGTAAGCCTGCTCCAGAAATCCGCCTTCATACAGTTTCAGTATTATTGTTTCAAATTTATATTGATCATGCTGTTTTTGTGTATTTTCACCTTAAGCTGCCTTCAAATATTTTATAGATATGGGAAGGGTATATTTTTTAAAGAATTTTGTACTACAAAGATCAAACTTACAACATTTATGAGAAAATTAAGCTGGCACATTATATAAGTGCTATGCAATTTACACAGAAAGCAACTACTAAGATAAATACAGAGAATTCTTTTATAAAAATCAGAGGCACAGGTTGTTTTATATGTGATTATTTGTACCTATGTCTGTGCTCTTTTGTAAATGGTTTGAGGGTAGTGACTAAGTTGCATTCTCTGAATTGTCCCCAGGCATATGACAAAGAATTGCGCTGATTTGGACCACAGATAGAAATAATTAAAAATTTCTACAAGTTCTACTCTCTGGACTTCTTTCTTAATACCTCTTGTTTAATTTAAAATTTGAAAATGCTCTAAATGGCTTTTATCTACTTAAACAGAGGAAATGAGCAAAGTAATCTAAATCTTCAAGGAAAAATATAATTAGTTCAGCATATATTCATTCAACACTATTATATAAATTATATAAATGCGAGTCTTTTCTTCCTTCAGTATACTCCAAATATAAATAAGTAAAGTTATTTGAGAATCTTTTCTTTGTAAAATTGAGACCTCTTCCCTCTTTTTAATCTATTTTTTTTGGACTTCTTTATTCTCCAGCGAAGGGGGTATTTTCCTTCTCCTTTCGAGTGGAATCAGACATTGCACCTTCTGCCCAGTTGCTTATTTATACTGTTTTACCAAATGGAGAAATTGTTGCAGATACACAGAAACTCAAAATTAAAAACTGTTTTGCCAATAAGGTGGGTGTTTTGTTTAAGTCCTTTCCTTTTATCCAACCTCCCTTTTGGAAATATGGAAAATTAGAACATATGTGCATTAAAATACTGCCATATAGTTCCCCCAAAACTTGCCTCCATAGGTCCCTAGAAGCAGAGAGTGATGCCATACCCTGAGAGGTCTAGTGGAGGAATCCAAAGCAGACTGCCATAAACACAATTTTTTTGTCTCTAGTTTCATCTTAAAATTTATGTGAAATTCAGAACCTATTCCATTATGAACCTTTAATAGTTTTCATTTTTGAATGGTTTTGTTCCAATAGTTTTTAATTAAAAATAATGTTTCACAAGGATGTTTCAGTTTCATCCCATCATGCCCCTCTGATGCACCTCGATGTACAACTACAGAAACCAGTAACTTTTGTGAATTTAAATTTAGTTTGCTAATACAGAACAGGATTATATGTGTGTATCCTGCTTTGAGAAACATAGCCTGAGCACTCTAAGAATATCTTTTTAAAAATATGCCTAGAAGAACTCTTTAACATTGGTCTTCTGGAGGTTAAAACAATACGCATCTATAGCAAGTGAACTTTCCTTGTAATGAGAACTATATTTAAGTTATCCATGTCTTACTATACAATGATCTAAGAAAAATGCAGTGGATTCTGATATCCATTTTCAATTCAACCTTACTAAAGCATGCTATTAAAGAAGCACAGGTGTCCCAGAGCATAGTTCCTGTCCTGTTTGGATGTCCTGTGTGTTTTACATGAACCAGAAGAAATTCCTGCTTTGAACTTCAATGCCCTTGTTGCTCATTATGGACAGATAGCAGTTTGTTGGGCCTAAGAATGGCCGTGTTATGCTACAGCTTTCAACACCTTTATTCATTCTAGCAGTGGTCTCTCTGTGGTGCAAAACATATGAATACTCCTGTGCAACACCATAAGACTTACATAGAGAAGCAAACCTCCATTGGGCCTTAGGTCAAATATCTTTTAATTTATCATTGATCAGGCAAGGAGATCAGTTATGAAAAATAATAATTATAGTTGAAGATTTTTACAGTATTTAGAAGTTGACTATTTTTATTTAACAAAAAAAAATATTATAAAAGGGGGCTGTGAAAATTAAAAAGTTAAGGCCCCTAGAAGTTAGACATTCTGACAGGATGAAGAGCAAACAGTAGAGTAGGCTAAGAATGTGAAGAAAGATCCAGGTCAGATTTAGACGTGTCTTCCTTCAAACCAAGATACTTTAAATATTGTTTTCAATTATTGTTGAGGTAAAGAAAAACTGTTTTCTAGTCAAAATTCATATACCTCTTTCTTAGTTTAAAAATAACAGATTAAAAATAAATAAATAACAGATTTAGCATATACGTTAAATACTATGTAGCAGTTTAAATTGCCTGACATTCTTAACTGGATCTAATTATTGATTGAGGATAACATTGCTTAATCTAAGTAGGTACCGACTCCCAAAATATGGCTTAAAGTTCTTTTTTCATTCTCAGATCAGTAAAACATTTTATGTTTTCTAATATATTCACTTCTTAGCTAAAAGTATTTTCAGTTTATTATAATTCCAAATAACTGACTTGATATGAACATATTCACAAACATATTATAGTGAAATTAAATTTTATACAAAAAAAACAAACATTTAAAATAGAGGTCTCCATAAGCAGTATTTTCATAGTATATTGAACTGTAGAGATGAATACTATAACATCTAGAGGAAAAATCAATTATTTTTTGCATATATGTCTCATAATACATAAATCCAAACCATTACATGAATTCACTAGACAGTGTAAATGAATTACTATAGTTAAATTCAGCAATCCAAGTCAAATATTATTTTACTAAACACACTGACTTTTCATTCCAATCCAAATCAGCTTTCAATTCAAGAACCTATGTTACCTGATGCTACTACAGTAACTTAATTTTATATTATTTTATTTTATGTTTTGGACTATAAGATAAAACTCATATTTCACTCAAGAAGTGTTTACACAAACATAAGGACCCAATAGCTTCACTTACTAATGAATTGCTACTGGCCAAAGCAGAATCAAATCTCTAAAAAATTGTGCATAATTTTTCATTATTTTGTACTTTTTATTCTTTATTCAGAGTTCTTTGAATTTTCTAAACCAATTAACTCAGGATGCATATTAAATGTTTAATGTTTAAGACTTAATACACCTCTGATCCCAATAAACATTACTACACATCTTTAGAATATCACATGACTAAGACTGCCAAAAAGAGGAGACTTGGGTTGGCTGGTCTCAGAGGTAAAGTGATTTCTCCAGTGCCATGCAAAATGGTCAGTGCCATTCATCACAAAAACACTGCATGGAGAGAGGTCAGCTACAACAGGTATATAACTTTGTCAGCATGTGTGTTCTCCTTCCCCTTCAGGAGTCTATCTTATTGTGATCAAAACCAATTTATACTTCACCAGTTAGATAAGGAGTGGGAAATATGAGGTAACTGGAACCACATTTTCAGTTTATTCCAGAGATGGTTAACTGGTCATTCCTAGGTGGATTCACCTCTTAATCCTGCTCTAAAAATAGATGAAGGGAAAGTAAGTGTAGAAAGAACAAGGCCTACTTTAGGGTAGAGAAGATTTTTGAGATTGTAATTAAAAATTTGCTGCTATAAGCGTATTCTCTTGACAGGTAAATTTGAGCTTCTCCTCAGCCAAGAGCCTGCCAGCTTCAGGTATCAACCTGAAGGTCACAGCCACTCCTCAGTCCCTCTGTGCCCTTCGTGCAGTAGACCAGAGTATGCTGCTAATGAAGCCTGAAGCTGAGCTCTCGCCTCAATCAGTGAGTCCTATTTCAGTCTTGAATATTAGAAAATGCACCTATGATAAGTCCATATTTGGAAGTTGGAAATTATAATTACAAAGGACACGTTCTTCAGCATGTCAGGCATAATGTATTGTTATGTATGAGTTGAAATTCAGTTCGGTTCCAAGAAAGGCATTGCCCAAGGTACTCATTTATCATCTCATTTCATTCTCTGTTATAATATACTAGAGGCCAGGTGCATGAATTCATGCATGGTGGGGTCCCTCAGACTGGCCAGTGATTGAGGTCTATTGGGGGGGAGGGGGGCGCACAGCCAACAGTGGGGAGGAACCACGGGAGGTTGGCTATGGGAGCACACTGACCACCAGGGGGAAGCTCCTGTGTTGAGGGTCTGCTCCCTGGTGGTCAGTGCACATCATAGTGACTGGTCAACCAGTCATTCCGGTCATTGAGTCATAACGGTCACTTAGGCTTTTATATATAGAGATTCTCAGTGAAGGAACAATCTTGCTCACCACAACCTTCTCTGTGCCTAGCACAGTACCTTTTATATAAAAGATGCTCACTTGGCCTCAATGGCTCAGTAGTAGAGCATCTACCTATGAACCAGGGAGGTCACAGTTCTATTCCTGGTTAGCTTCCCAGTCAGGGCATATGCCAGGGTTGTGGACTTGATCTCTGATTATGCCAGAGACAGCCTATCAATGATTCTCTCTCATCATTGACATTTCTATCTCTCTCTTATCCTCTCCCTTCCTCTCTGAAATCAATTAAAATAAAATTTTTAAAAAGATGCTTAACACATTTTAACAAATGAATAATCTATATAATAAAAGCCTAAGCAACCATTATGGTGGAACGACCAGAACAACCAGTCACTATGATGTACACTGACCACCAGGGGGCAGACGCTCAAAGCAGGAGCTGCCCCCTGGTGGTCAGTGTGCTCCCACAGGGGGAGCACCGCTCAGCCAAAAGCTGGGCTCATGGCTAGCGAATGCAGCGGCAGTGGCAGGAGCCTCTCCCGCCTCCACAGCAGCACTAAAGTGCAGTGAGCTGAGCAGTAAGGAGCAGTGAGCAGAAGGGTGGTAAGGAGCGAGGGGTCCTGGACTGAGAGAGGGTGCAGGCAGGGCTAAGGGCCCCAACCCCACCCCCAGTGCATGAATTTCGTGCACCAGGCCTCTGGTTGAATAATAATTCTTAAGGTGGGTATTATAACCTCAATTTTATGAGTGAAAAAGCACAGCTAAAATAGACTAAGCAATTATAGAAAGAATATGCCAAAAATATATTTTAAAAGTGGGATTTGAACCAAATTTCAATTAGTGCCACTTCAATTGCACTACATTTCAAGATAGTATGCGAAATGCCAGATTTTTAAGCTTTCTTTAAAATCCAGGCACTTACTCTCTGGTTTTAATTATAGACAAAAGAGAGTTTCCACTCAAACTTGTCTTTTAAAGATGTCTGTCATAACAAAGTATTTTCAAAAGGGCCCTATAGTTTACAGGCTTCATGGCATATTTATTTATTTAATAAATATTGGTGACATCTTGATTATAAGATGGCTACTACTCTAGAAATAGTTCTAATGGTGAACAATCAGATGTGGTCTTGGACCATTTTAGACTTATAGTTTTGTGATGTATTAAAACAAACAAACAAACAAATAAATAACAAGGAATTGGGGGGAGTTAAACAATTTTTGATAGAGTGATTAGAGTTGTCTTCTTAGATTGTCAGATAATGAAGGGACAGGGGCAGGCATTGCAATGAATGAAAGTAGTATGCCTGAAGGTGTGAGGTCAGAATAAGTGTAAGTCCGGAGTGTTCTAAAAAAGGATAAGGTGTCCTTGCCAGTTTGGCTCAGTGGGTAAAGTGTCAGCCTGTGAACCAAAGGGTCCTGGGTTCAATTCCGGTCAAGGGCACGTTCCTTGGTTGCAGGCTTCTCCCAGGTCTGAGCCCTGGTCAGGTGGGTACAGGAGACAACCAGTCAATGTGTTTCGCACATGGATGTTTCTCTCGTTCTAAAAACCAATTGGAATTCTCCCTAAAAATTCAATGGGAAAATATCCTTAGGTGAGGATTAACACAAATAAATAAATAAATAAATAAAAGGATAAATATGTAGTTGTGACAGACGAGGATGGTAGAGGCCATAGGTGGAATGGAAAGTAAGGAAAATCAACTCTGTTAACTTGGAGTGGAATTTGGAGTTGACAATAAGTAAATTACTGAGAAGTTTTAAGCAGGAGAGTGACAGTTTAGATTTATCTATTAAGAAGAACCTATTTGCTGCTGAAAGTATAAGAATAAGAATAAAAGAATGGAGACAGTTATGAGGTTATTGTAGTTCAGATAAAAAATGATAGCAACCGGATTAGGAGGTCTGTATGGAGTCCAGAGTGTCTTTAATGTCCCCAGCACTATGTGACTGTGCAGGTGGCTTTATTTGGAGCAAAAGCTGAACTGAAATTGATGTATTTCAGAGAAAAAACTGCACCTAATTTTTTCTCAAGCTAAAGGTGGTCTTAAAATAGTAGAGTAAAAAATGTTTTCATCTTGGTAAGAACTTAATCATATAAAAAGGAAAAAAGAAGTAAATCTAGTATTTACAGAGGTCATTCCTGAGTGATGGGGTTATAGTGGGCCTTTGTTCTCTTGTTACACTTCTTTATACTAGCCACATTTTTTGCTTCCTTTTAAAAGTAGGCATTTGGGCTGGGAGACAGGTGACTTGGCTTTTATTGTTACACAACCAAAATGGGACCTGAGACTTGGATCAATTAATTTGATTTCTTTCTATGTTAATTTCTTACGCACAACAAGAGGCTTAGGATCCCTAATCTTTGGTATTTCTCTATGATTCCCTGTATTGGTTTTTATAATGTTGACATGGGAGTGTTAAAACACTATGAGATTTGAAATTCCAGATTGAACATTATCACACTTAAAATAAGAAAACAAAATCCAAGAGGTTTTCCTTTTTTTTCTCAATTTTTTAGGTCTATAATTTGTTACCAGTAAAGAAAGACTTTAATGTTCAATATGATGGTTTCATGAATGAAGACATTGAAGGATGCATAATTGCAGAAGACATAATTCACAACGGAATTGTTTACACACCAAAGCGTATCCTGGATGATGGTGATGTTTACAGTATCTTTGAGGTAATTCTTCCTAAAAACATAACCAGAATTGACCTCTAAGTCCTTGTAAACTGGAGAACAAATGGACTTCTAAGCCCTAGAATCTGATCCTGCCCTTGCTCCTGTCCCCAAACAAAGCTATGATTAACAGAAAAACATGAAAACCTCAGACACATAGCTAACTTCGTATACATACAGATATTTAATCATGAATTTCTCTGGCATTTGAAATAGCAAGTGGTAGACTTTTAGGGACCACAACTTTAATTAAGTTGACCCCAAAGCTAGTTACCACTGTCATATGCCCCTCTCAGTGATTCTCAGAAATAATAATATGTGAAAAAATATTTTCTTTAGTGCCTCTGACACCCCTAGAAAGGTGACTACCTTGTTGTTAGCCATTATAGTTGTCATTTGCATAATAAATACATGTTGGATGAGTGAATACCCAAAGTACAAAACTTGAGCCATCTATCTCTTGGGGCAGTACAATTTCAGGAAACTGAAAGTAGATTTTCATGAAGAAAATAGTTACAATACTTGAGATAGAGATGTCAGCATGCTTTAGGTGTGTCAAATAAAAGGTGTATCTTTGAGATTGATTATAATTAGGTAGAGTTATGAAAAGGGAGTTTATCCAGGTTGTGAGACTAAATTTGGTCACTATCCCAAAGAAAAAGAATTCTCATTATACCTTGAGGAAAACATATGTGATCTTTCAATAGAGGTCTGCAACCTAGCAGACAATAATTTAAATCTCCACCTTCTGGAACTTTCAGAGTCATAAATCCATTAGTGGTGGAAGGATTAAAAGGACTCTAGGCTGATTAGTTCACTGTTTCATCTTTAAACATTTATTTCTTTTTTGTTTGGTTGGTTGATTTTTTAAATTGAATTTATTGGAGAGACATCCTGTCTAATAAAAGGGTAATATGCAAATTGACCATCACTCCAACATACAAGATGGCTGCCCCCATGTGATCAAAGATGGCTGCCCCCATGTGGACACAAGATGGCCACCACAAGATGGCCTGCAGGGGAGGGTAGTTGTGGGCTATCAGGCCTGCAAGGAAGGGCAGTTGTGGGTGATCAAGCCTCCAGGGGAAGGCAGTTAGGGGTGACCAGGCCAGCAGAGGAGGGAAGTTGGGGGCGACCAGGCCTGTGGGGAAGGGCAATTGGGGGTTATCAGGCTGGCAGGCAGAATTGTTTAGGGACAATCAGGAAGAAAGGCAGGCAAGTAGTTGGGAGCCAGCAGTCCTGGATTGTGAGAGGGATCCCAGATTGGAGAGGGTGCAAGCTGGGCTGAGGGACACACACCCCTGTACATGAATTTCGTGCACCTGGCCTCTAGTTGATTAATAAAATTATATAGATTTCAGGTATTTAATTCTACAATATATCATCTGTATATTGTACTGTGTGTTTACCAGCCCAAGGCAAGTCTTCTTCCATCATCATTTATCCCTCCTTTTACCTTCTACCAACCCCCATCCTCCTTTCCCTCTGGCAATTACCATACTGTTGTCTGTGTCCATAAGTCTTTTTTTTTTTTTTGCTTTATCCCTTCATCTTTCTCACCTAAACATCTGTTTCTTATTTCTTTCTTCCTATTCATATTGCTACCAGCATTGGCCACTGTGCTCAGAGTTCCACAGTGTCCCATGTACTCTGAGATAGGACAGCAAGTAGTGTTTAACTGTGGCTACTCTTGAAGAAACATGATGTTGGGAACAGGTGGGCTCTAGGTAACTGTGGGCATCTTCATGTGTGTTTTGCATGCAGAGATTCAAGATAGTTAAAAAAAAAAAACAGAGAAAGGAAAAATATATCACAAAAAAATTGAGCAGAACTATTCAGGGAAAAGGATACTTTCCAATAAAACATAAACAAAGCAAAATTTACTAAAACTATGAAAAAAATTTTCAACCCTATAATTTCAAATTAAAAAAAATTACTCTCTGCAATAAAGCTATGAGGTATGTGTGTGTGTGTGTGTGCATATATATATGTATGCACACACATACACACACACACACATATATATATGTATATATATATATACATATATATATGTATCCTACCTAATAATAGACAAATATGCAAATTGCCATACTTCCGACACACCAACAAGCCACGCACCATCCAATCAGAGTGAGCATGCAAATTAACCCAAACCAAGATGGCTACAGCCACAGAGAGCAAGGTTTCCTAGGTAAAAGAGGAAGCCAAGCTTTCTGCCTGCCCTTGCCAGACCTAAGCCTCCACTCAAGCTACAAAGTTTCAATTATAGAAGGTAAAAAAATTCAAACAAATGGCAGCAGAATGGAGCTTGAGAGAGCAGGCCAGGGTTGCCGCAGGCAACAGAGGAAGCAAAGCTTTCCACACACCCTGGCCAGGCCCACCCTCTTAAGGCAACAAAGTTTCAATTATAACCCCAACACAAATGGCTGCCGGCCTTGGAGGGAGCCCCAGGCTACAAAGTTTCAATTGTAGAAGGAAAATAAATTCCAGATACCAGGGCCTCAGCTTGGGTTGCCAGGGGGCATGACTGGCCTGCAAACCACCACAGGCCCCTCGCTCAGGCCGCCCCACGCCCCAAGGGAACCCCCACCTGATCCGGGACACCCTTCAGGGCAAACCAGCTGGCCCCCACCCCTGTACCAGGCCTCTATCTATCTAATAAAAGAGTAATATGTAGATTTATCATCACTGCAACACACAATATAGCTGCCCCCATGTGGTCAAAGATCTTGCCCCCATGTGGACACAACATGGCCACCACAAGATGGCCAGCAGGAGAGGGCAGTTGGGAGGCACCCGGCCTGCAAGGGAGGGCAGTTGAGAAGGACCAGGCCTGCAAGGGAGGGCAGTTGGAGGTGATCAGCCCTGCAGGAGAGGGCAGTTAGGGGTGACCAGGCCGGCAGAGGAGGGAAGTTGGGGGCAAACAGGCTGGCAGCAGAGTGGTTAGGGGGTGATCAGGCTGGCAGGCAGAAGTAGTTAGGGGCAATCAGGAAGGCAGGCAGGCAAGCAGTTGGGAGCCAGCAGTCCTGGATTGTGAGAGGGTTGTCCAACTGCCCGTTTAGGCCCAATCCCTGTAAACCGGCAGTAGGACATCCTTTGAGGGGTCCCATATTGGAGAGGGTACAGGCTGGGCTGAGGGACAACCCCCCTCCGTGCATGAATTTCGTGCACCAGGCCTCTAGTATGTATATATATACACACACACACACATACACATACTAGTGGCCCAGTGCATGAAATTCATGCATGGAGGGGGGGTCCCTCAGCCCGGCCTGCACCCTCTTCAATCTTGGACCCCTCAAAGGATGTCCTACTGCCGGTTTACAGGGATCGGGCCTAAACCGGCAGTCAAACATCCTTCTCACAATCGAGAACTGCTGGCTCCTAACCGCTCACCTGCTTGCCTGCCTGATTGCCCCTAACCACTCTGCCTGCTGGCCTGCTCGCCCTCAAATGCCCCCCTGCCTGCCTGATCACCCCCAACTGCCCCCCCTGCCAGCCTGCTCACCCCCAACTGCCCCCCCCCCCCCCGCTGACCTGCTCATCCCACCTTCCCTCCCCACTGGCCTGCTCACCCCCAACTGGCACCCCTGCTGGTATGCTCACCCCCAACTTCCCCCTCCGCCAGCCTGATAACCCCCAATGACCCCCTCCCACCAGGCTGATCACCCACAACTGCCTTCCCTTTTGGCCTCTAACCGCCTCTACCTTGACCTCACCACCATGGCTTTTTCCAGAAGAACGTCCAGAAGGTCTCCTGGAAGGTCTCCTGGTCTAATTAGCATATTACCCTTTTATTAGTATAGACCAGTGATGGTGAACCTATGACACGCGTGTCAGCACTGACGCACGTAGCCATTTCTGATGACACACGGCCACATGCCGAGGATGAAACATTTGCTGCTCCTGAGGATGAAACATTTGCGACTAGAGTCTTGTAGTTAGTTTTTTCCTCAAAGTAACACACTACCCGAGTTATGCTCAGTTTTTTGGCGAAGTTTGACACACCAAGCTCAAAAGGTTGCCCATCACTGGTATAGACAGAAGCCAGGTGCATGGGATGGGCCAGCTGGTTTGCCCTGAAGAGTGTCCCGGATTAGGGTGGGGATTCCCTTGTGGTGTGGGGCAGCCTGGGCAAGGGGCCTGTGGTGGTTTGCAGGCCAACCATGCCCCCATGGGGTGAGGGTCCCCACTAGAGGGGCATGGCCAGCCTAGGTGAGGGGCTGAGGGCTGTTTTCAAGCTGGCCACACCCCTTCAGGGTGGGTGTTCCCGCTGGGGTGCCTGGCCAGCCTGGGTGAGGAGCTGAGGACTGTTCTCAGGCTGGCCACACCCACTTCAGAGTGGGGGTTCCTGCTGGGGTGCCTGGCCAGCCTGGGTGAGGAGCTAATGGCTGTTTGCAGGCTGGCCACACCTTCCAGTAGGGACTCTTACTCCTTAGGGGCGTGGCCAGTCTGGGTAAGGGGCTGAGGGCAGTTTACAGGCTGACCATGTCCCTTCAGGGTAGGGGGTCCCCCCCCTGGGGTGCCTGGCCAGCCTGGGTGAGGGGTTGATGGCTGTTTGCAAGCTGGCCAAACCGCCCAGCAGGAACCCTTATCCCATGGGGGTGTGGCCAGCCTGGGTAAGGGGCTGAGGGCAATTTTCAGGCTGGCCACACACACCCGGTGACCCAGGATCCTAGCCCCTCCTTTTTTTTTCCTTGTGCCTCCTTCAGCAGTGGCCAGGGCAGGCGGGAAGCTTGGCTTCCTCCATTGCCAGGGGCAACCCAAGCCTCCTGCTCATTCCAGCTCCATGGCTACCACCATCTTTGTTGGGTTAATTTCCATAGTCGCTCCTGATTGGCTGGTGAGTGTAGTGGAGGGACAGTCAATTTGCATGTTTCTCTTTTATTAGTGTAGATATATATACATATATATGTTATATATGTATATGTGTTATATTTGTTTTCTGAGGGGAGGAAGGAAAGAGAACATCCAAGGCTAAAAAGCATCAGCATATAGCAGACAAAATTCAGAAATAAGAATCAGAAGAAGTGGGTTCTAATCCCAATTTCTATTCACTAACTGGATAAACTATACTTTCTGTGACTCCATTTTTATATTTATAAAATAGCTCTCTCCTCTATTGTGTGGTATTCTCATGATCCTATGATGTGTATCTACACTAATAAAAGAGTAATATGCAAATTGGTTGGGACACCCTCACAGTAACAACCAAACAGCAGGCTGCGTGGGGTGACCAGGCCAGCAGGGGAGTTAGTGAGGGAAGACCAAAAGACTGAACAGCAGGCTGTGTGAGGTGACAAGGCCAGCAGGGGGGCAGTGAGGGGCAACCAGGCTGGTGAGGGGGGGGACAGTTGGGGGTGACCAGACTGGCAGTGGGGGCAGTAAGGGGAGACCAAGCCAGTGGGGAGGCAGTTAGGGGTGACCAGGCTGGAGGGGAGGACAGTTGGGGGCCAATCAGGCAGGGGCAGTTAAGGGTGATCAGGTTGACATGGGGGGGCAGTTAGGGGCTATCAGGTAGGCAGGCAGGTGAGCAGTTAAGAGTCAGCAGTCCCAGAGAGGGTACAGGCTGTGCTGAGGGGACCCTCCACCCCCATGCATGAATTTTGTGCACCAGGCCTCTAGCATAATAATAGTGAAAGCCTCAAGATTAGATTGCCAATATGCTCTAATAATTTATTTTCTCCTAGTCTGTAGGATTAAATATTTTTACCAACTCAAAAATCCACAAGCCACATTTCTGTCAGCTGCTTCAGGATTATACAGAATCATCTATGGACAGAGGAGCTCCTCGAGGTGAGATTTCTCTGCTAGGATAACATAAAATAATAGAAAAATAGAATAACAAAAAAGAAAAGTGATGCTTTGCTAGATTGGGTTGGGATAAAAAGCTATTTTTCTAAGTATCAAATGTTGTGACTTCAGCAACTTCTTGGCAAATTTTCTTCAATTAACATTTTTCCCCAACATATAGTATTTGTAAGGAAATTGTTTCTCTCTCTCTCTCTCTCTCTCTCTCTCCTCCCCCCCGCCCTCTCTCTCTCTCTCCAAATTTTGCATTTAGTACTTGTCACTTATTCATTATTTAATTTTTAGTTACACCACCTTAGTCCTGTCTCTTGTTATTTCATAACCAAATTATTACTTAAAAGCCACACTAATTTACCTTCCTTTCCTCCAGTATTGCTTCACTTCAATCTGTCCCAACTACTATGAAAGGCATATCATCCTTAAACATTGCTTATTTCTCCTAAGAAACCCAAAACACCAATCAGAAAGAATGTATGCACCCTTATGTTCATAGCAGTACAATTTATAACAGCTAAGATCTGGAAATAGCCGAAATGCCCATCAGTAGATGAGTGGATAAAAAAGCTGTGGTGCATTTGTAGCATGGAATACTATGCAGCAGTAAAAAGAAGAATGTCTTACCCTTTGAGACAGCATGGAGGGACCTGGAGAGTATCATGCTAAGTGAAATAAGTCAGTCAGAAAAAGACAAGTATCACATGCTCTCAGTCATATGTGGAATCTAAGTAACAAAATAAAGTGATGAACAGAGTGGATCCAGAGACATGGAAACATGGAACAGAATGTGGAATCTCAGAGGGAAGGTGAGGGTGGGTGAGAGGTAATCAACCAAGGACTTTGTATGCATATATGTATGGCCCATGGACACTGACAATGGGGCAGTGAGGGCCTGGGGTTGGGGGCAGGGATGTGCTAGAGGGGGTCAATAGGGGGGAAAAGGGGACATACGTAATATTTTCAAAAATAAATAATTATTTTAAAAAGATAAAATTAATAAAATAAAATAAAACATTGCTTATTTCTCATACATAGTCACTACTTCCAGATTCATAAAATTGTTGTACTTAAGGTTTTAAAAGAGTATGTGCAACTGTATTTTATATATGTGTATCATATATACTTATATTTATACTAGAGGCCTGATGCACGAAATTCGTGCAAGAGTAGGCCTTTTTTTCCCCGGCTGCTGGCACCGGCTTCCCTCTGGCACCCGGGACCCGGGCTTCCCTTGCAGCCCTGGCTTCATCCGGAAGGTCGTCCAGAAGGACATCCAGAAGTATAATTAGCATATTACACTTTTATTATTATAGATATTATACATATTATCTTTATATATCTTTTGATCTCTGGAGTAACATTTTTAAATCAAGCTAACTTCCGCCTTAACAGATCTAATTTATTTGTCCTAATCTTCATGATATTTTATTATATAATTATACCTACTGTATACTCAGCTACATTAAACAAACCCCCCAAATAGACATGCTACTCCAGAGGGATAAGTGGTTTGGAGCATCCCTTCTAATCTCTGTGTGCATACTTGGATGGAGAGACATTTCCTTGAAATGCCTTCTCCATTCTCCTGTTTCTCATCCTTCAATGATCACCTTAAAGTCTGTTTTGGAAAAGTCTTTTCTGGTCAATATAATGCTCATTTTCTGTCCTTTATTGAGTCTCTGTCGACAAAATACATACTGTTCTATATCTTCTTTTTAATTTCTCCATATCTCAATCACTGTTAAGCAAAAAAATTATCCCTAAAATCCTCTTGGAGTAGCTACTATCCATATCTCTAGTTTGAGTCTCACCACAAAAGGGAAATACATGATCACCATTTCAGTATTAAAGCACTACTTTGTGTATTCAATGACTCTTTATTCTTCTCTCCACCACTTGAATAATCAGCTTAAGAAGAGCTACATTTGTTTTCATTTCTAGAGAAAAATGTATTTACCTCTAGATGGAAGAAGTAAAAGAATTAGCCTTCCTATATACGTAACAAGCTGGTAGGTTTAATTGTTCCAATAATAAACATTCACTGAGCAACTGATCTTATTTTTCTGGATAAATAAGGCAACTATAAAAAGTTAATGATAAAAATGAGGTTCACATTGGGCTCTGAATGTTGTCTTTTCATAGGGGATCTTCCAGTCTCACGTGTAAGATATACTTCTGCACCTTACCCAATGATGAGAGAAAACCTTCCAGCTGAGGGAGTGAAAGAGACAGTCCGGAATTACTTCCCTGAGACCTGGATCTGGGACTTGGTGTCACTCGAGTAAGTGGTGTGTTGCTTGGAACTGAGTTTAGGAGGTTTGAATTCTCCTCTATGTTTCTGCTGTTATCCTGTGATCCTGATCCTTTCAATTCTGTTCCACTCTTTTCTGGTAAATATTTAGATTCAGGGTTAATTTACCTTACAGTGCAACAATGCAACTTTTTTTCTAATTTAGTCTTGAGGTACTTAAAATAATAGAAAACAGGAAGCGAGCCTCTCCCCTAAAAGAAAAGAAAAACTTTCAGAGATTTCATTAATAGTGACAAACTTTATATAAAGTTTAACATTTGCCACACTAGGCTGCTAAGTTACCCTGCTGTAGGATCAGCTATGATCTATGCCAAAAAAAGAAAAAGCGCAGCGGGGCGGGGACGGGGGTGGGGGGACTCACTCACTCTCTTCCTTTTTTTCTTTTCATTAGTTCATCAGGTAGCAGTGAGTTGGCAATCAAGGTCCCTGATACAATCACGAAGTGGAAGGCCAGTGCACTCTGCTTGTCTGGAACAACAGGACTTGGCCTCTCCCCCATCATCTCTCTTCAAGTCTTCCAGCCCTTCTTCCTAGAACTCACTCTCCCTTACTCTGTGGTGCGAGGAGAAGCCTTTACACTCAAAGCCACTGTGTTCAACTATTTGTCCCACTGCATTCGGGTAAGGGCACTTCTCTACAGGTGAGCAAAAGGAGAAGGAAGGGACACAATCACCATTCACTACCTAGGTGTCCTAGGAATTCTTGTAAATCATAATTGCCTATGATGCAACTTAATTTTGGAATGGAATGGGTACTAAGAGCAAAACTACCTGACAGGTCCAAGGTGGTAAGGTTGTATTCATTTGGGACTCTATATTATCTGTGTAGTCTTAATTTCAGATATCATTTCCATTTGACTACTTCATTGTTTCACTCTAAGGAAACTATTTCTTCCTTGTATGGGCCTTTATCCTAATTCATGTCAGTTTTTCAATTCCTTTATTGCAAACACTTAAACTGCCAAGTGTATGATGTTTGAACAATTTGGAAAAGTACCCTGTTTGAACAATTTATGTACCCTGTTTGAACAATTTCTCAAAGCCTCTCATTTAGGGTGCATTGTCCCTTTAAGCTCCAGTCCCCTGTTACTGACCCTCTGTCTGTGTTCTTTCTCAAACTTGTGGGTGGGTATGGGGGACAGGTTAGCGTGGAGCTGGAGGACTCTCCTGCCTTCTTGGCTGTTCCAGTAGAGAAGAATGAAGAATCTCACTGCATCTGTGGAAATGGGCGGAAAACTGTGTCCTGGGCTGTGACCCTCAAGTCACTGGGTGAGTGGTAATGATTTGCTTTCTTATCTGACCCAAATATATGTGTTTTTTTATCCTCTAACAATGGTTGATTGAAAGAAAATGATGACATATATTGAGGAAATTAAAAAAGAGAAAAAAAATTAAATATAGAATCACTGTATTAACTCCTTAAGAATCTTATTCCTCAGGGAAGGTGAATTTCACAGCGACTGCGGAAGTCCTCCAGTCTCAGGAATTGTGCGGCAATGAGATGCCTAAAGTCCCAATGTTTGGACAGAAGGATACTGTAATCAAGCCCTTATTGGTTGAGGTACGCAGGTATACTTTCTCAGAGACCTTATTGTCTAATATGTATGTGACGGTGACATTTAATTCCCCAAATATGGATGTATCCACAACTCAAATTTTTACTCTACATAAGAGTGGCTGATTTTTCTCTCTACATTCAGTGTCACTTTATGTTTTATTCTTTCTTTCAATATAAAGCCTGAAGGAATAGAAAAGGAGGAAACTTTCAACACACTCCTCTGTGCACCAGGTAAGTATCAAAAATAGACAAAATTCTCATGTTTAGCCACTTGCCAAAGTATATGGTTACAAAATGACCCTTGAGGCATGTTGTCTTCTGGGAGAAAAAAAAAAATTGTATACTTTCCCATGTACAAACCTAAGGATATTTGGTAGGAACAGCCTTTTCCTACTGAAGATGTAAAGAAGTTAAAAGACCTAAAAGATATTGGCTAATAATAAAGACAAAAGCTGATGACTGTGGGACAGGATTCCTTCCATACAAAACTGTGTTTCCCGAACTTCTCTCCTTTTTCAAAATTCTGAAATATCTTTTTGGCATCAATACTATTTATTATTCAACTAATAGCTTAAGTGCATTCATGTTTTTTATTTAAATAATCATTTTAAGAACTTTAGGGATAATCTGCTCTTGGAGCACAAACAGCATGCTCTCATCTCTGGAGTCTTTTCACTCTTTGCTCCTTTTTCCTGGAAGTCTCTTCCCCAGATATCTATCAGTCTTACTCCCCGACTTACTTAAAGTCTCAAGTCACCAATGATTGTTTTATCAATGAGCTTTTTAGTGGAGTGCCTCCTCCCCCGAGCCTGGACTTCCTGACTGGCCTTTTCTTATTAGCTTACCCATTTAAACATTCACTCTGCTTTAATTTTCTCTATAAAACTTAACATCTATTATTCTAAATATTGATTTGTTATTTTATTACTCTCGTAAAAATGAAAATTTCATGAAATGAGGAAATCTGTTTTGAAAATTACTATATCATTGCACTTAAAACAGAAGCTATACATAGCAAACACTTTATATATATTTGTGAAATAAATGTGATTTCTTAAAAATCTAATGATATTAGAAATTAACATAAACAATGAAGAGAAGAAAATAAGTATATCATAAGGTATGCACATAGAAAATCTATAGAAATTTAGCACCAATAGATATGATTAATAGGAACTATACTATGAGATGACTCATTGCTTTAGGAGAAACTTGAATTGCATGGAGGAAATTATATAAGAACCAAGAGAAATGAAAAATTGGATCTTCATCACATAGAGAAAAAATATTCAAACAAAAATAGAACATTTCTCTCATTTTTCCCCCCTCCCTTATACACAGAGTGGTCAGATTATTATGATCTCTGAATGCATAATAATCTGGCCACTCAGTGTATATCCTATATAATAAAAGTCTAATATGCAAATTGTCCCCTCGACCAGGAGTTTGACCAGTAGGCAGGCCGGCCAACCGCCCATGTCCCCTCCCCCTGGCCAGGCTGGCCAGACCCCACCCATGCACGAATGCATGCACCAGGCCTCTAAATATACACACTGAGTGGCCAGATTATTATGCATTCAGAGATTATAATAATCTAGCCACTCAGTGTATGTATTTGTCTTTTTTCATTAGAAACTGGAGTACCTGAAAAGTTGTCACTAAAAGTTCCTTCAAACGTGGTTGAAGGCTCTGCCAGAGCAACGTATTCAGTTTTGGGTGAGTCTCCCAGCCCAAATGAAGCAGATGTCTACCACTACAGTTCCAGTGCCTGGGGCCTCACCATCCATGGTGAATGAGATCATTGACTCGAGTCACTGGATTGAGAGAAAGAGCACTAAGCTAAAGATTGCATTGTGTATTCATCAGAAAAGGTTTGAGTAGATGTTATGATATATTTGGATATACTCTAGAAAGTAAAAAGGGTCACCTCCCTGTGTCCTCATCTTCAAAGGATTGACTAAGTAGTGATGCTTCCTAATATATTTCAATATAGTTGGTTTTTACCAGACATGCCATTCAGTTTTTTCCTTGTGTTTTTTTCCCCATCCTTGAACCATTTACTTTACTTTTCTTACTTTTTTCTTTCTATTTTCGCATCTCCTATGCTTTCTTGTCCTTACCTTCATAAGTGAGTTGACCTCTCACTTAGCTAGTTTCTATCTTCCTATCCCAACATAAACCAACTCCAATTTCTTCTGATCTTTCTATATCTTTCATTCCCCAGGTGATATACTAGGCTCTGCCATGCAAAATCTTCAGAATCTTCTCCAGATGCCCTATGGTTGTGGAGAGCAGAATATGGTGCTTTTTGTCCCTAACATCTATGTTTTGAACTATCTGAATGAGACACGACAGCTGACAGAAAATATCAAGTCCAAAGCCATCAGCCATCTCATCAGTGGTAAGAGATTACCCCCAATAGGAGGAACTTTAATTGAGTCCCTAAATATATCCTTCAGTGAATTCAAATCAGCATCCCTTTGGTTAAGATTTAATAATTATTTCTGCTGTGATACCAATAAAATGTCACACTATACAATCAGAAAATTCAATGCATCATCAAGTCTTGGAGATCCTATATAATAAAAGGCTAATATGCAAATCGACCAAAGTGGGGAATGACCGGTTGCTATGCTGTGCACTGACCACCAGGGGGCAGATGCTCAATGCAGGAGCTGCTCTCTAGTGGTCAGTGCGCTCCCACAGGGGGAGCACTGCTCAGTGAGTGCAGTGGCAGTGGTGGGAGCCTCTCCTGTCTCTGTGGCAGTGCTAAGGATGTCTGGAGCAGGCCTAAGCCATCAGTCGCACAGCCTCCGAGGGCTCCCGGACTGCCAAGGGCACAGGCCAGGCTGAGGGACACCCCCTGCCCCAGCAGTGCACAAATTTCATGCACCAGGCCTCTAGTATCTTAATAAAATAGTAGTTTTTCTATTACTGCTCAATGAGTTTTGAGGAAAAGACTGACTAGTTCTCCAATGTTTCTGCTATTTCATAAGTCTATGCAAACTTCTTCAGGGTACCAACGACAGTTGAATTATAAGCACAACGATGGTTCATACAGTACCTTTGGGGATCGTGGTGGTACAAGTCATGGAAACACTTGGTAAGATAATTATTTCCATATGCTCTTTGTAGACCATAATATTTCAGAATTATGGAAATAATATTCTCTGATGCTTGGAGTTCTTTTATGGAAATCTGTTATGCGTTAAAAACACATATGGGTGTCATCACACTGGGTGATCTCACCATTCATCTGTGAAAGCTTACCTGCTCTGATAGCACTGTAGAGAGCAATAAAATAAGGAAATGTTGCCCCCAAATGGAAATATAAGGCAGAAAGTGTCATAATATGAAATGATCAAGGAAGAAGCTTCTACATCATACAATAACAAAAGGGAGCCTGGAAAGCACAGAAGGAGATTGTGATGTAGTAAAAGCATTCAGAAAATGGAAGTTTTCTGCCAAGCCAGTGTGGCTCAGTGGTTGGGTGCCAACCTATGAACCAGGAGGTCACAGTTTGATTCCGAGTCAGGGCACATGCCCAGGTCGTGGTCTTGATCCCCAGTGTGGGGTGTGCAGGAGGCAGCCAATCAATGATTTTCTCTCATCATTGATGTTTCTACCTCTCTCCCCCTCTCCCTTCCTCTCTGAAATCAATAAAAATATATTTTTAAAAAAGAAAATGGAAGTTTGGGTAGTGGGAAGTCTTGAAGGCTGCAACAAACACTTTGTGAGAAAAAAAAAGTGAAAAGTATAAACTCTGGAGAAACCAATAAAATTGACAGAATTACAGAAGAGACTCAGATATTTGTTGGACAAAGAAGAGAATATTCAGTATTCTAGTATCATTTTCCTACCAATTCCCCCCAGTAACTTCCTTCACTGAATTATGAACATCAGTGTCTGGAGGCAGTGCACAAAGTGAGCTTGTCCTCATGTCTCAGTTTCTTCTTTGCTGGACAGGCTCACTGCATTTGTGCTTAAGGCCTTTTCTCAAGCCCGGTCACACATCTTTGTGGAGGACTCACACATCACGAATTCCCTCACCTGGCTCTCACAGAAGCAAAAGGAAAATGGCTGTTTTCAGCGCTCTGGATCACTGCTAAACAATGCTATGAAGGTGATATCTTTAACATTTTTTCGGTTCCTAAAGACGGTGCTATGTCAGAGCAATGATGCTCCTGTTGATTTCCTCAAGACCTGGTGACATAGCTTTGAGGGAGGATGGTAGACTCTAAAATTTTTTATATCTAGCAACTAATTAGCAATTTTTTTATTGAATGAAAATAGTGTGCAAAAAAACCCCCAAAATATTACTAAAAGTGAGGGAAAGGGATTTGGGACAGATTCAAGAATTTTAGGGTGGAGGAAGAAAGAGGAAAATCAATACTATTACTCAAGAAAAGATGCTTTTTAGTTAAGATGCCCACAGGGAAATGTAGGCTTAGCCAACTCGGGCTGATGAATATTGGAGTGTTTTAGTATCTCTGCCTCTGATCCTTACAGGGTGGAGTAGATGATGAGGTGACGCTCTCTGCCTACATCACCATTGCTCTGCTGGAGATGCCACTGCCTGTCACTGTATGTACTAGCACATTCCCTGTACCTGCCTCTCACAAATGTAAGAAAAGAAAGTCATGAGACTCGAAAGAAATGAGTTGTAGTTTTTGTGTTATTTAAATTTGGTGTATTTCTCTGGAACACAAAGGACTACATCCTTTTGGAAGCTGTAGAGGAAATTATTCTCTGGTTGATCTATGAGGTTGTACAGGCACCTTGGGGCTTTTAATCGGGAATTAGCCTGGGGACAGTGCATTAACCTGGTCCTGCTATCTTCACACATTGCAGACCAGTAGTTTTATTGCTAGCTTTACCCAGTGGCCAGATAAGTGATTGGCCACAAGCCTGAGAACAGAAAACACGAGAATTCTCGTGATCCGTCCGCAATGTGTTAATATCTCCTTTCTTCTTTATAGCACCCAATGGTCCGCAATGCTCTATTCTGCTTGGAAAGGGCATGGGAATCCACTTCAGAAGCCCAAGGAAGTCTTGTCTATACCAAGGCATTGTTGGCCTATG
The DNA here is from genome assembly GCF_027574615.1 of Eptesicus fuscus. Classification (NCBI taxonomy): domain Eukaryota; kingdom Metazoa; phylum Chordata; class Mammalia; order Chiroptera; family Vespertilionidae; genus Eptesicus; species Eptesicus fuscus. The sequence goes on from NC_072479.1 coordinate 85,736,557, forward strand.
CCTTTGCCCTAGCAGGAAACCAGGCCAAGCGAAGTGAGCTGCTTCAATCACTGGACAAAGAGGCTGTGAAAGAAGGTAAGAGCTGCTTCTGCAAAATTTACTTCCAAAAATCACCAGTGAAGAAGGAAGAGGACCGATTGAACTCATACCTATCATGCCACACTGTACATGTTATGTTATGTTATGTTATGTTATGTTATGTTATGTTATGTTATGTTATGTTATGTTATGTTATTAGGATAATAAGAATAATTATCATTAACCAAAAACAAATTCTCTAGGTAACATGAATTATTTAACAAATTCACATATTTTTAACTCTATACAGCCCATCTTCTAATATCGTACAAGTATGTAATAAACAGAAAGACACATGGGACCTTTCTTTACTTTCTTAGCAAAGATTTTCTGGATTGTTGATTACTTAATACTTTTACTTCACGTATGTCAATTCAAGAGCTCTGATTATAATGATGTCATGAAACCATTCTCTGAGCTTACAATGGTGTCTTTTTCCCTTTCAAAGGAGACTCGATCCACTGGCAACGTCCTGGGAAACTTCAAGAAGCTGAGGCATTCTCTTATCAACCCCGGGCTCCTTCTGCTGAAGTGGAGATGACATCCTACTTGCTCCTTGCCTATCTTACCGCCCAGCCTGCCCCATCTTCAGAAGACCTGTCCGTAGCTTCACGTATTGTGAAGTGGATCACCAAGCAACAAAACCCCACTGGAGGCTTCTCCTCCACTCAGGTCTGTGGAGAAACTCTAGGAAGAAAAATAAATAGACGAATACAGAGGGAGACCCAATCATATTCTACGAGTTGAATCATTGAATAGTTAGAAGGAAGTTTCTAATCTGTACTTCCTTCTTTCCTCCATCATCACCAAGGTCCCAGCCTCATTATTTCATACGTGGATTATTGCTCTGTTTAAAGTCCCAGATCTTTTCTCCCGTAAAGTAGATAATCTTCCTAAAGCAGTGTTTTTATAAGATTACTTTCCTGGTAACACAAATATTTTTCATCCAAAGACTAAAATTATGTAATATTTTACCCAAAATATTTCCTCTCCCCAGTAAATATGAATATTTCCATCTAGTTAGACTGATCCCTTCACTTTTTCTGGCATTGGCTCACTCCCTTTTCTGTGTTATCAGTTACAACATTTCCACACCTGATACTCCCTGATGCCTCTCTTCTGTATATATAAACTTTTCTCATTATTCCGAGATAACCATATTTCTCACCTTCTACTCTACTATTTTAGCTCTAATTTTTTCAACCTTTTCTGAATTTTTACAACAAATATCCTATATAATAAGAGAGGAATATGCTAATTAGCCATTATGCCTTGAGGTGTAACAACCAACCCAGTAAGGACCAGATCACGGATCGCAGGAGGGTGGGACAGCAAAGTCCAAGTGGCAGTGAAAAGCTACAGGAGGGGGCAGGGCAGCAAGCTATGGGGGGAGAGGGGGGAGGGGAGCGGGAGGGGAGCTACAGGAAGGCAGTGCAGTGGGCAGAGAGCTACAGGAGGGTGGCAGAGAGCTACTGGCACACGGATTCGTGTGCAGGGCTATTAGTTTTTATATAAATTTATAAATTTTTGAAATAGCCTCTATGTCAAATATTTGAGTCTTCTTTCCATGTGTATATTGTAAGCTCCTTGAATGAGGAAACTTCATTTCCCCCAAAGTATCTATAATAGCTCATGATTAATAACCATGCCTGAGCTGAATTGAAATTCAGTTAATGAACTGTGTTTATAAATCTATAACTCTGAGAGAGAGAAATGTTGATATGGTTTACACCTAGTATGATTTTATTACCTTTCTCTCCTGTGATTTCTGCACCCATATTTTTCAGGATACGGTGGTAGCTCTTCAAGCCCTCTCCAAATATGGAGCAGCAACTTTCACTAAAAGGGAGAAAGCAGCTACAGTCACTGTCAAGTCTTCACAGACCTTCTCAGAAGAATTTCAAGTAGACGACGCCAATCGCCTATTGCTGCAGGAGGTTGCATTGCCAGAGATTCCAGGGGAGTACAGCACAACAGTGTCAGGGTCAGGATGTGTGTATCTCCAGGTGAGACTGCCAGGGTTTGGGGGATGCTACAAATGGGGGGAAAAGTCTCAGTAATTATATTTGAATTTCAAAAAGGAAAAAGTAATGTGTGCTAAGGGGAGGTATGAATCACCTAAAAGAGATAGACTATTTAAGTGAAAAATTATAGGATTTTTTCTATTTGTTTTAGACATCTCTGAGATATAACATCCTGCCCAAGAAAGAAGGGAAAGTTCCCTTCGCTCTGAATGTTGATACTCTTCCCAAGAATTGTAATGGAGTAGCTGCTCATAGGAAATTCCAGATTCACATCAACATTAGGTAAATCCTAAATCACTACCACAATTTTTGTAAAATGTGACAAAATGAATTTTCTTGTGTGGGGGAATGCCATTACCCAAGTCACACATAATGAAGGTGGAATTCTTGCAATATTTATTAACAAGAAAGTATTCTTCACTCTTACTGAAAAGTTTTAAACATTGAAAATATAATGTTGCCATATCTTGCAAAGCACAATTTCAAAAATGAAATGGTTTCCCAAACAACCATAACAGAAGCAAATAGAGTAGATGGAGCAGCATAATGGTTGATAGAAGTAGGGAACACTAGAAATAAAAGAGAAGGGAAGACTTCTTCCTTTCTTTTCTCTCTCTCTCTCTCTCTCTCTCTCTCTCTCTCTCTCTCTCTCTCTCTTTCTTTCTTTCATCCTTACCCAAGGATGTTTCCATTGATTTTAGAGAGAGAGGAAGGAGAGGGAGAGAGAGAGAGAGAGAGAGAGAGAGAGAGAGAGAGAGAGAGAGAGAGAAAACATTGATGTAAGAGAGATACATTGATCAGTTGCCTCCCGTATGTGCCCCAACCAGGGATTGAACCCACAACCTAGGTATGTGTCTTGACCGGGAATTCAAACCCGAGACCTTTCAGTATACAAGACAATGCTCCAACCAACTGAGCCACAACAGCCAGGGCAGGAGAAGGGAAGATTTCTATCATGAATGAATTCCAAAGAATTTGTTTGAATGCCTTGTCCCTATGCCTTGACTTCATAGTTATATCGGAGAACGACCCAGCTCCAACATGGTCATTGTTGATGTAAAGATGGTGTCCGGCTTCATACCTGTGAAACCATCAGTGAAAAAGGTAAACCCTAAGTCCCTTACAGATAGCGGAGTCATGATAAATGTTACCTTTACGGTTGTCAACTTTTATTGATTCCGTTTTCAAGAAGTTTACTCCCTCAAACTTGCTTCTTTAGTATTTCCATCATTTCAATAGTGGGTATCATTGTTGTATGGTCTCAAGTAAAGGCATATTTAATAAATACTATGGTTAATAATGTTCCAACAAGCCCTGAGACATCTAGGAGGACATGGAATGGTGTTGAATTATCTTCCAACTATACCTAAAAAGAAAAAGGGAGGATATACAGGATGTCCAAAAAAATGTATACACATTTAACACCTGATAGCTCAATTTTGAAAATGAATTGTATTTTAATAAACACTGCCTTTATAATTATTCAAAGTGTGTGCATACATTTTTTAGGACACCCTATATCATATATATATACTCTATATGCATATAGAGTATGGCAAAAGTAGGCTTACAATTGTAAGTACACAAAATAGAGTTTACCCTTGTATTATTTATTAATTATTGTATTATTTTCCATATGAACAACTGTAAACCTACATTTGCCTACCTTGAATATGTGATATATGTGAAATATTATACTAGAGGCCCAGTGCATGAATTCATGCATGGGTGGGGTCTGGCTGGCCTGACCCCATTCAGGGAAGATCGGGGCCGGGCCTGTTGAGAGGAAAAGATGTCAGGAGGTTTGCCGGTGCACCCACCCCTGATCGGGGCCTGATCAGGGCCAAGCCAGCTGGGGAAAGCAGTCTGGGGTGATTGGCCAGCAAACCCCTCCCCCGAATGGGGTGGGGAGGCAATCAGGGGCGGGGAAAGCCAAGGGGAGGGGCTGAGGACCAATCGGGGTGATGGGGGCTGATTGGGGGTGGGGCTGGCTGTGGGGAGGGGCTATGGGTGGTGGGCCAGCCAGTCCTGCCCCCTATTGGGGTAGGAGAAGGCAATCATGGGCAGGGTCAGCCAGGGGGAGGGACTGCGGGAAGTTGGCCGGTTTGCTGGTCCCAGTGGGTGTCATAGCAACCGGTCGTTCCAGTCACTGGATTTTTATATATATAGATATTCTGAAGAATTCAAAATGATCAGTTGGATGTTTCTGAGTAACCATTTAGATTATAAATATCTGAAAACTGCTCTCAGCCTGAAATTTCTTCATCCCATATCTCTGTCTTATCCTCCTGGTCAACAGCTCCAAAAAACGCCTCAGATTCAAAGGACTGAAGTGAGCACCAACCATGTCCTGATTTACTTCGAGGAGGTAAGATTCTCTGTGACTCTGCTAGATCTGGGAGCAGTTCCAGGGGTCCCCACAAACCACTACAGATTCCAGCTAGTGCTTTTCACATACACAGGTGAAGGAGAAGAAAATAACTACATAGAAAAATGAATCCAGGACTGGTCAGCAATGCTCAGTTTACTGCATTTGACTGTCCATAGAATTGCCTCTTTTATGTCACTGAGTGTGTTACGCAAGTCCCCAAATGTCTCATTCTTTCTGTGAGTTTTGTTACAAATGGATAGCATGCTATGTTAAGAAGAGAGGATGATGATTAGTGACTAAGTTAATCTTCCATTTTAATTCAGTTTTTCTGTCTCTCCAGCTAACCAAACAAGCCTTGAGTTTCTCCTTCTCGGTGGAACAAGACATCCAAGTAGATAATTTAAAACCAGCTTCAGTAAAAGCCTATGATTATTATGAGACAGGTGAGTGGGATTCAGACATGCTGAACTTTGCAGGGAAGAAAGACTAACCTAGGAAACTCCACAATTTGTTACTGGAAGAAAATGTGAGCTTATGGCCACCAGATAATCATGCTCCTGTACCTCTCACCTGACCCCTAAACAAGTCTTAGAACCATTCTTATAAATTGATCTCGATTCCAGTCAAGAGCATGTACCTCCGTTGCAGGCTTAATCCCCAGCCCTGGTCTGGTTGGGGTCCGTGTGGGAGGCAATCAATCGATGTTTCTTTCTCTCTGTCTCTCCTCCTCCCTTCTGCTCTCTCTAAAAATAAAATCAGTGAAAAAATATCCTCTAGCAAAAACAAACAAACAAAAACTTCACTCCTTCTTAGTTTAAGGGAAGGTTCAGCGAGGAAGGTACAACTCCAATGAGAAAGACACAGCTGTGAAAGGGGCAGTGCAGTGCTCTATAGAGGTAGAAACTGTCTTCCATCTGTGAAACCTGCCCCTCCATTCTGTATCCAAGCCCAATGTTCTCCCCTTCACCCTTCCACCCCAGTCCCAAAGGGCTTAGTAACAGAAGGAAGTCACTTTTATTGGCTCCATAATTGATTTTATACTTTCTTTCTTAGCTTACATTATACAGTTTATTTACAATTCACTGCTCATCTGCCAGTTGCTGAATGTCTTCACTCTTTCTGTCTCATCATGTTTGTGTTTCAGAGGAGTTCACCATTGAAGAGTACAGTGCTCCATGCAGTGCTGGTAAAGTAGAAACGGAAATCTAATGCCAACATAAAGAAAACAAATATCTGTTGTCTGCACATTGCTGATTCTTGAATATCTCTTTATCAAATTGTAAAACTCTCCGGGGCATCATTTAAGAATTAAAGTATTTCAAGTGTATTATAGAATTTCTCAGTAGAAAAATGCAAGTGAAGCATAATTACTGGTGTCTGGGATAACTTGTTTGATGATGAATTCAGTAATTTGCTGCATATAAAAAACAAGTAATCTAATATTTACTTTAGGTAATACATTTATCACCCGTGACCTTCCTAAGTGTTTCTAAACTTAGACTAGGAAACTTTTCACTGTAACTATCCATACAGCACAGCGTGAGAGATGCGATCTACAAGACCTTCCGCTAGAGGTTGACAGGGTTCATCTTTGACAGTAGAACACATGCTGGGAGACCTTCAATTCTCCACTTTAAAATATAAAAAGAAAAAAACTAACACAGCTCTATCACAAAAAAAAATAATTAAAATATATTAAGTTTAAATAATTATTCTTTATAAACAAAACGTGAACAATTATTCCTTTAGTAGAACACAGAATCTCCCTAATATTTCTACCTTTCCTTTTACTGTGTAGAATCTGAACATGGAAATGCTTGAAAATGGAAACATACGGGTCTTATCAAATGAAATTCTCCAAAAACGAAGAACGAAGACTTATCAGGAGAAAAGATAGTGGGAGAAAGAAGGAATAGAAATTGTAAATAGATAAAATTTGCATGTTGAATAAATTTATGACATTTACAACTCTATTTTTTCTTTTGTTCTTTATTAATGTTATATTTCTCTTCTGAAATATGTACCTATTCCCCACAGTGTTTTTAAAAACACTAAAATATTATACAAAGAAGTACACTAAAAAACACTTCAGATAAAATGGAGTTGCAAAAAATGTTCAAGTAACCCACAGGAAGGTAGAAAAAACACACACTTTTCTAAGCATTGAAACAACTGAAATGTCGATCAATAGGTGAATGATTAAACTAACTCTGGTATGTACATTCATATCATGAAATACTACTCAGCAATAAAAAGGAGCAAACTACTGATAGACACAACTTGGGTGAATCTCAAAAACATTTGCTAAGTGACAGAAACCAAGATGGCGGCATAAGGTAAACACCTAATTGTTCCCTACCACAACAATTTTGAAACTACAACTGGAAAACAGAGCGCACACTGTCCAGAACCACTGGAAAGCTGGCAGAGTAGAAAACCTACAACTAGAGAAAAAAAGAGAGGGGGGACGCTGAGCCTCAGGAGTTGTGGAGGTGTGGAGATCTGTGAGCGCGGAAAGGGCGGGCTGGCTGAATACACAGCAGGCTTGCTTGCAGTGCGGAGAGGGAGGGCAGCAGACGCTTTGTGGCTAGCTTTCTCATTTGGGAGAAAAACAAAACCTCCCGACTGCACTGAAATCCAGCTGCAGTCAGGGAGAAACTGGTCTGTTTGGCAGCGGGTGAGGCTCGAAAGCTGCCTTCTCTCAGAGGCGCGCAGCCATTGATTAGGGCATGGAGAAACCGGCCCTCTTAGGTCGGCGCGGACGGAAACCAAGTTTGTCTGCGCCATTCTGAGACTCCGCCCCATCCAAGCTGAGCACAGCCCTCCCAGTGACTGGATTTCTCATTCAGGAGAAAAACAAAACCTCCAGTCTGCACTGAAATCCAGCCCCAGCTGGGGAGAAACTGGTCTGTTAGGCAGCGGGAGAGGCTCGAAAGCTGCCTTCTCTCAGAGGTGCGCAGCCATTAATTCGGGCACAGAGAAACCGCCCCTCTTAGGGCGGAGCAGATGGGAAACCAAAGCTTGTCTGCTCCACCCTGAGACTCCGCCCCATCCACACTGAGCACAGAAGCTCTCCCAGCGGAGACATTGCTGATCCTCACAGCCAACTGGCTTGGAGATCAATTCCCACCAGTGATACCAACAATCCCAACCACTCTGAACTTCAGTTTCTGGGGGCACACGGGGGACCCAGACACCTACGGGACTTTCGGCCATCGGTCGGAGAGTGAGAGTGACTTTTCTGTCGGTGTGGATGACACCAGGTTTCAACCACTCTCATAAGGGACACATTCAAGAGGCAGACTCAGTGAGCACCAAAGCCCTACTGTGTCTCCAGCACAGCAATTCTTCCGTTATAGACACAGCAGGCCCTCACAGCCAATTAGACCGGAGGTCAATTCCTCCCAGTGTACCAACAGCAATCAGGGCTTTTAACTACACCAGATTTTCCACTCAGCCCACAAAGGGGAGTACCAAGAGCGACCACCTAGGGTGATTGGGGAAGCTGAGCTACCGGCCCCTATAGGTCATGGACCACACAAAGCCACTCCATCAACACAGGGAGGCAGCCAAAATGTGGAGACATTGAAGTATGTCACAAGTAGGAGAGATAGATGAAAGCAAACTAATGGACAACACAGTGTTCAGAACCATATTTATAAGGTTACACAAGAATCTTCTAAAAACTGCTGAGAAACTTCAAGAGACCTTTATGGACCTAAATGAGAATACCAAAAAAATGGAAAAGGACCAGTCAGAAATTATGCATACACTGTCTGAAATAAAAAATATACAGAGTAGACTACCGCACCCAAAGAGTCAAACCAAAGATCTGGAATATGAGGAAGAAAAAAACACCCAACCAGAGAAGTGGAAAGAAAGAAGAATCCAAAAGTGTGAGGATAGCATAAGGAGCCTCCGGGATGGCTTTAAGCGTACCAATATCTCAATTTTTGGGGTGCCAGAAGAGAGAGAGCAAGATACTGAAAACCTACTTGAAGAAATAATGACTGAAAACTTCCCCCACCTGGTGAAAGAAATAGACTTACAAGTTCAGGAAGTGCACAGAACCCCAAACAAGAGGAATCCAAAGAGGACCACACCAAGACACATCATAATTAAAATGCCAAGGGCAAAAGACAAAGAGAGAATCTTACAAGCAGCAAGAGAAAAACAGTTAGTTACCTACAAGGGAGCACCCATACGACTGTCAGCTGATTTCTCAACAGAAACTATGCAGGCCAGATGGGAATGGCAAGAAATATTCAAAGTGATGAATAGCAAGAACCTACAACCAAGACTACTCTACCCAGCAAAGTTATCATTAAGAATTGAAGGGCAGATAAAGAGCTTCACAGATAAGAAAAAGCTAAAGAAGTTCATCACCACCAAACCAGTATTATATGAAATGCTGAAAGGTATTCTTTAAAAAGAGGAAAAAGAAGAAAAAAGTAAAGATAAAAATTATGAACAACAAATACATATCTATCAACAAGTGATTCTAAAAATCAAGTGAATTAAAAATCTGAGGAATAGAATAAACTGGTGAACATAATAGAATCAGAGGCATAGAATGGGAGTGGATTGATAATTCTCAGGGGGAAAGGGGTGTCTGTGTGGGGGGTATGGGAAGAGACTGGACGAAAATCATACACCTATGGATACGGACAACGGGGGGGAGGGAACCGGGTGATGGGGAGATATGGGGGGAAAAAAGGAGAAACAATTGTAATAATCTGAACAATAAAGATTTATTTAAAAAAAAAATTTGCTAAGTGAAATTAAAGCCAATTTCAAAGGGTCATACTATATAATTCCTTTTATATATCATTCTTGAAGTGACAATATTTCAGAAATGAAAAAAATAGTAATTTCCAGGCTTATGAATGATAGAGCAAGGGAGAAGGGTGTGACTATAAAGGGATAGCATTTGAGAGATCTTCGTGGTGATGAAATCTTGACCATAGGAGAGGAAAAGGCCTGATTCCAAGTTTTTACATTTAATTCCAACTCAAATTACTTTGTTGTCTGTTGGGTGATAAGTGACTATCGAAATGGACTTTCCTGGGGAAAAAAGGAGGAAATAGGGGACATCTGTAATAAGGTCAACAAATAAAAAATAAACGAAAGAAAAAAAGAGAGAGAGAGAGAGAGAGGAAGAAATGAAAGAAGGAAGGAAAGAACGAAGGAAGGAAGGAAGGAAGGAAGGAAGGAAGGAAGGAAGGAAGGAAGGAAGGAAGGAAGAGCTTTTCTTCTCATGTAGCTTTCTGATAGTCCCATTTTCATTTATTGACCAACTAGAGGCTCGGTGCATGAAATTCACGCACAGGGGTATGGAGGGGGGGTGTCCCTCAGCCCTGTCTTGGCCTGCAAAGACGCCAGCATCCCTCACCCCGGCCTCTAGCCAGAAGTTCCTTCCCTCCTTCTGCACAGCCTCTGGGAAGATGCTTGTCCTGGGGCCTCCTCAGGGCCCTGGCCCACAACGCCCTGCAGTCCAGGTACTCGGGGGCTTGGGCTTTCAGGTATGGCTTCCTCATCTGGCATGGTGAGCATCAGCTGCCATGGGAGCCTTGCCTTAGGAGTCACCCCCTTTGACCATACTACTTGCGAGTGTGTGTGGGGGGGTGGCCTCGGTGGCAGTGATTTGATGTCTGTAGCATGCCCACTGACACCCACTGCGGCGCCACACTGATCCCATCTGGACTGCTGGCAGGGGCTTCCAGTCTGAGACTGGGGCTGATGGGCTGCGACTGGGGGCTGCAGGTGGAGGACACTGGCACCCATAGGGCTGTCAGCTTCAGGAACTGGAAAGATCCATTTTTCTGGTTCCTCCCCTGCCGCATGGATGCTGAGCTCCAGGCCCCACAGGCCCCTTCCCTCCCGCCGAAAGGCAGGCCAGGGCGGGGATGTGGGTGGGCAGCCCCAGAGGCCCCTGCACTTTCACCGCACGGCCGGCCGGGGCAGGGACATGGGCTTGCTGCCCCAGAGGCCCCTTCTTTGCCGCAGCACAGCCGTGGCGAGGACACTGAGCTCACGCCACCGCTGACGACGCGAGCTCTGCGTTCCACTCCCAGTCCTCTGGCCAGAGACCCCTCCTCGGCTAAGGAGCAGATGCTGGGATCCCGTTGCCGGGGTGATGCCTCCGGCGTCTGCTATGGGTGCCACCATTTTTGTAGTGGAGTAATAGCTAATTTACATATTACTCTTTTATTATATAGGATTATATATTTCTCTGCTAATAAAAAGTGCCTCCTTTATCACACACTAAATTATCATACATTCTAAGGCTTGTTTCTGAGTGATTTATTCTATCCCATTAATTAGCTAAATGGTCTAGTCCAGTGGTTGGCAAACTCATTAGTCAACAGAGCCAAATATCAACAGTACAATGATTGAAATTTCTTTTGAGAGCCAGATTTTTTAAACTTGAACTTCTTCTAATGCCACTTCTTCAAAATAGACCAGCCCAGGCCGTGGTATTTTGTAGAAGAGCCACACTCAAGGGGCCAAAGAGCCACATGTGGCTCGCAAGCCACAGTTTGCCAACCATGGGTCTAGTCTTTCATAGACTCCTTGTTTCTCTGTTTTCATGTTTTCTTTGTACTAATAAGCTCATTATTTATTTCAAATAATACTTTGAAATCCATTTATCAAGTTAATCATCCCCATTGTCATATTGGGTACTTAGTACAGCATTGAATGTGAATGAATTTGTAATGATTATTCATATCAGTAATTTACAGCATTTAGCCATCCCTACTTAGCCACATTTTATCTTTATTTACTCAATTCACATGAAGTGAATTATAATTCTGACTTAATTTCTGAATATGAACCAAACCACAAAAAATTAAAGATTAACTTTATGGACATACATAATAAGATAAGTTAAGAGCATAAAATAATGTATACATCGAAAAAGTATAAAGAGATGGACAAAAATTAAATCACAAGATAATGAAAGAACAAAACAATATTTCTTATTTGTTGATAGGAACCATTGAAAAATTTTAGCAAGAGAATATTTCAGATTCGCATTATGAGTTTATTTTCTAGGCAGTGATGGGAAAAAGAAAGCAAGTTTCTGCTGACCTCCAGATACACAGCCCATTTGCGCAGAACTGCACTCTCTTCTTCAGGCTACATCCAATTTTTTAGCACAAATATCTCTCTTCCAACATACCGTATTTTCCGGCGTATAAGACAACTGGGCGTATAAGATTTCCTGGGTTAAAAAGTCGTTTTATACGCTGGAAAATACGGTATATTTGAATATATTGATGGGATTAGATATATTGGACTACCGTATTTTCCGGCATACAAAACGACTTTTTAACCCAGGAAAATCTTATACGCCCCGTCGTCTTATATGCTGGAAAGTATGGTACACAATTCCACATTCTTAAAAATTGCTTAATTTCCTCTAATTTATAGACTCAAATCTCTTTAAAAACCAAATCTGTGTCTTTTTTTTTTTTTTTTGTCTTTTTCTAAAATATATTTTTATTGATTTCAGAGAGGGAGAGATAAAAACATCAATGATGAGAGAAAATCATTGATTGGCTGTCTCCTGCACAGACCCCAGAGGGGATCAAGCCCGCAACCTGGGCATGTGCCCTGATAGGGAATTAAACCATGACCTCCTGGTTCACAGGTTGACATTCAACCACTGAGCAACACTGGCTAGGCCCAAACCTGTGTCTTTTTTATTATTATTATCTTTATTGTTGAGATTATTATAGATGTCCCTCTTTTTTCCCACCATTGTTCCCCTCCACCCTGTTCCACCCTGCCCCAGGCCTTCGCCACCCTATTGTCTGTGTCCATAGATAATGCATATATGCATATAAGATCTTTATTTAATCTCTTCCCGCTCTCCTAACCCCCTTCTCTCTGAGAATCTTCAGTCTGTTCCATTTCCATGCCTCTGATTCTATTTTATTCACCAGTTTATTCTGTTCATTAGATTTCTTATTCATTTATTTTAATTTTTAGATTTGATTGTTATAGATACGTATTTATTGCCATTTTATTGTTCATAATTTTGACCTTCTTCTTCTTCTTTTTCCTATTCTTTTTTTTAATATATTTTATTTATTTTAGAGAGGAAGGGAGAGGGAAAGAGAGATAGAAACATCAATGATGAGAATCATTGATTGGCTGCCTCCTGCACACCCACTACTGGGGATCAAGCCCGCAACCCAGGCATGTGCCCTTGGCTGAAATCAAACCTGGGACCCTTCATTCCCCAGGCCAACACTCTATCCATTGAGCCAAACCAGCTAGGGCATTTTTCCTCTTCCTAAAGAATATCCTTCAAAAGTTCATATAATACTGGTTTGGTGGTGATGAACTCCTTTAGCTTTTTCTTGTCTGTGAAGCTCTTTATCTGACCTTCAATTTTAAAAGATAGCTTTGCTGGGTAGAGTAATCTTGGTTGTAGGCCCTTACTATTCATCACTGAATATTTTTTTTTTTGCCACTTCCTTCTGGCGTATATAGTTTCTGTTGAGAAATCAGCTGACAGTCATATGGGCATTCCCTTTTAGGTAACTAACTGTTTTTCTCTTGCTGCTTTTAAGATTCTCTCTTTGTCTTTTGCCCTTGGCATTTTCATTATGATGTGTCTTGGTGTAGTCCTCGGGCAGCCTCCACAGAGTTGATCTCTCTCCAATTAAAAAAAGGGGTTCACGTGGGTGCTGGACCAGCCCATTCCATACCTCCGCACTTATCAGTCTCAGTGTGCTTTCTTCTTTACTTCTCTAGTTGTAGGACTTCCATTCAGCCAGCTTTCTGGTGGTTCTGGATGTTGGTTGTTCTGTATTTTAGTTGTAATTTTGATGTGGTTGTAGGAGGCGGAGAGTCCCTTTGCCTCCATCTTCAAATCGTGTCTCCAAACCTGTGTCTTAATCATGTCTGCAGCCTGCTCATTCACATAGTGCTGGGAATGTGGTAGGCACTCAGTAAAACAAAGGAGTTGATTAAATGGATTAGTGCCTAAGTCAGCATATTCCCATAGGTACAGTAGATAGAGGATAAATGGAGTAATACAAAGGTATTAGCATACACTAGTACAGAAAATGAGCTACTAGGAAGAACATGTTCATTGAAATCTGACTTATTGCTTAATGTTTCACAAATACTGTATGGAAAAGATTTGCATAATTTTGCAAAGTCAGATAAATAAGGGGAAAATGAATTTTGGTTATTAATAAGATTTTAAGCAAAACATATTTAAAAGTACATTTTACACATTAATTGAGCTCTAAGAGGAAAATCATTGCCTCTAACTAGCTGTCAGCAGTTATCAAAAGGGTAAAACAGCCCAGCCAGCGTGGCTCAGTAGTTGAACATCAGATTTCCCAGAGAGGGCCCTGCCCATACCTTGATTTCTGACTTGTGGCTTCAGAACTATGAACCAGGAGATCACAGCTTGAATCCCAGTCAGGGTACATGCCTGGGTTGCGGGCTCAGTCCCCAGTAGGGGACATGCAGGAAGCAGCCGATCAATGATTCTCGCTCATCATTGATGTTTCTATTTATCTCTTCCTCTCCCTTCCTCTCTGAAATCAATAAAAATATATTTTTAAAATAAAAGAGTAAAACAAATTATCTCTGTTATGGGTTGAATTGTGTTCCACCAAAAGATATGTTGAAGTCCTAACCCTGGTACTTGTGGAATGTGACCTTATTTGGAAATAAGGTCTCTGCAGATGCACTTAAGATGTAAGTTAAGATGAGGTCATACTGAAGTAGGATAGGTCCTTTATCCAATATTATTGTTGTCCCATATAAGAGAAAAAGACATTCAAAGGCAGGCACATGCAAAAGAAAAACAGAGTCAGACACACAGGAAGAATGCCCTGTGGTGATGAAGGCAGAGACAGGAGCTCCAAGAATTGCTGGTAACAAAAGAAGCCAAGTTAAAGGCATAGAACTGATTTCCCCGAGCATAGCCCTGCCAATACCTTGATTTCTGACCTGTGGCCTCCAGAACTATAAAAAAAATATATTTTCCCTTGTTTTAAGCCACCCAGTTTGTTATGATAACTACTATAATATCCAATTAAAATAATATATTTTCATTCATTGGCCCAATTTACTTAGTTCATTCTTCTTTGCCTTTTAAATCAGAACAAATAAATGAGAAGGTCCCAAGTGACTGGGCGAAGGAAGGAGAAAGCAATGAAATTTTTTTCACTGTTTTATTCAACAATGAAAATGTCTTGTCTTATAACTAAAAACAAACAAACAAATATCATCTGAGGTATGGGTCCGTTTTTCACTTCTAACCCTCAGCCATCCTTATAGCTTTTCTCAAAAAAACAAATGAAATTCTTCTCGTTGTTCAAGTTCCCTAGGAAGAGTTTTCTTGTTCATTTCTCCTGTGGTTATAAGAAAAATGGAATAATTCATAATAAAAATTTAAAAATCCATGAGTCATTACTGTTGTTGGACTTCAATGCATGTTTGGGTGAAAAGGTTGATTTGTAGATTTTAATCCATTATGAACACGCCCTCAAGAAATGTGTGATTAGTCTTTAACCTTTTGTACTCGGATGTGGAGTGTGATTCGACACAGTTAGCATCGGTAGCAGCTCATATGTCGAATTGTATTGAATGTATCAATAATTTGAAATATAAAAAAATCCAAATAAATAAGTTTGTATGAAAAGAAACTCCAGTTTTTTATTCTACTGCCACGCTTTGTAAAATATGGGGTATTTAAAAAATTAAATCCCGAGTAGAATAAAGGAATCAAGAAAAAAGCAAGCGAGTGCAAAGGGTTAATATAAAGCAGAAGTATTATTGAAGACCATTCTTCTTAGGCATTTTAAAAATATAAGGGAATGTGAGAATATCTTTATGATTTTTATTTAATATTCTCAGTTATTTTTCTTTTAGAATTTAGGAAACAGGATTAACAAAATGACATTAAAATTAAGAATATTCAAGGCACCAAAGGCAAAAGTTCTTCAAGGATTCAAGTTATTGTTGAACAAAGTTTTGCCTGAGAAAATCTGTGCCAATGTAACGTGTACTTAATCTGATAAAAATGAAACTTGTCAAGTCCAGTAAATGACCGTTGATACTCAAAGTCTGTTAATACAAAAACCATGCAAAATACTTTCATCATCATTACACTTGAGTAACACTTGGCTGCAAATTATCTCTTCACTGGAACTGAGTAGCTGAAGGTAAAAATAAATTTCCTCTTCGTACCAGGCATTTTAAAAAAATGGAACACAAAAGGAAATGTCTTTGTCAAATATTTTGAGTAAAAGATCCCTTTTTTATGATTTTGATAGAAAGAGGAAGGGAGAAAGGGGGGAGGAAGAGAGAAAGAAAGAGAGATAGAGGTCATTTTGTTGCTCCACTTATTTATGCATTCATTGGTTGCTTCCTGTATGTGCCTTGATCAGAGATCAAACCCACAACCTTGGCATATCAGGACAACATTCTAACCAACAGAGCTATCCAGCCAGGGCTAACGATCACTTTTTCTATAAAATATTGTGTAGCTCATAGTAGGACTGAAAGATGGATAGTATTAACTGTGCTAGGTTCATATATGTGTGAAAATTTATATTGCCAGGCAAACTTAAAATGAACACACGTCAAAGATTTTTAATTTGACCTATTAATTAATAAAATAACCACTTCAAAGAGCATCCAAAAAAAAACTGTTAGGATAAAAATGATGGGTTAAGTGTAAAATTAAATAACATAAAATATGCCATAACATTTTTGGGGTTATCTGTTCCACTGGACAGAAATTATTTTTATTTGCATATGTTCCTGACAAAAATCAAAAGTAATGTCACTTAGTCTGGAAACTTTCATTTGAAGTAAATAATGAAATGAACTAAGTCTATTCTCAGACACTCCTTAAGTGGCCCTTGCCCCAAAGTTGTATTAATTAAAAGAATGTGCTCCGATTCTTTTGCCTCTTTTCTAAGTTTCTGATAATTTTTCTGACAGTCTTCTCTCAGAAAACTTATATACCCAAGAAAATTGAAAACATATTCACAAAAGTCTTCTCTCCAAAGATTATTCTTTATTTTTTTAAAACAGAAGATGGTAGTCTAATTAGGTTTGGACTAATTATTTCCATAGGTGCATAGGAAGGTTAATTAGCTATTTAGCTCCTTGAGTTTGTTTGCAAATCTTGAAACTTCAGTATTGAGCAACTATTAAGACCACATAACTCACTTCTGTCCAGAAGATTTTATATGGGATATTTGTTTACACTAAAAACCTTACAACTTATTTCATCTTTTCTTTCAAAAATGGAAAAATTCATCTTAAAATTCATTTGGAGTTGCAAGGAACCAAGAATGGCCAAAACAATATTGAAAAAGCAGGACAAAGGAAGAAGATTCACACTTCTTTATTTCAAAACTTCCTACAAAACTACAGCAATAGAGACAGTATGGCACTGGCAAAAGAGTAAACATATAGATCAATAGAATAAAATTGGGGGTCCATTGGTAAAACTTTTACTTTATCAAAATTTAAAAAGTTTGTGCATCAAAGAAAACTATCAATAGAGAAAAACAAGTCACATAAGGAAGGAATATTTGCAAACCATATATCTAATACATATCTCGCACCCAGAACATATAAAAAGCTCTTACAACTCAACAATAAGAAAACAAACAACTGAATTAAAATATGGTGAAGGAATTGAACAGAAACTTCTCTAAAGAAGATATACGAATGACTAATAAGCTTATAAAAATATGCTCAATATCATTAATGAAGGAAATGCAAACTCAAAACCACAATGAGACACCACTTCATACCTACTAAAATTAACATAATAAAACAAACAAAATAGCAGAGAATGGCAAGTGTTGGCAAAAGTGTGGAAAAAAATAGAAGCCCTAAATATCACAGGTGGCAATGTAAAAAATCTGCAGCTTCTGGGGAAAACCATTTAGCAGGTCCTCAAAATTTTATACAAGAGTTCCCATGTGAGTCTGGCTGGCATGGATCAATGGTTGAGCATTGACCTATTAACCAGGAGGTCAAGGTTCAATTTCCAGTCAGGGCACATGCCCAGGTTGCAGGCTCAATCCCCAATGTGGGCTAATTAATGATTCTTTCTCATCACTGATGTTTTGGCCTCCCTTTCCCTTCCTCTCTGAAATCAGTAATAAAAATCTATTTTAAAAAAGCGTTCCCATGTGACTGGGCAATTCCACTTCTATTTCTGTACCCAAGAAAATTGAAAATGTATTCACACAAAAAGTTTAATGCAACTGTTCATAGCAGAATTATTCATTATAGCAAAAATGTGAAAACAACCCAAATGTTTTATCAATTGATGAATAAACAAAATATGGCACATTCATACTATGAAATAATTGTCACCTATATAAAGAAATATTGATACATGCAACAACATAGGTGAACCTTGAAGATATAATGCTAAGTGAAAAAAAACAGACACAAATAATTAGATAGTGATGGTGGTTATATAACACTGTGAAAAATACTAAAAATAACCTAGCTGTACACTTTAAAATGGTGACTTTTATGTAGTATTAATTACATTTAAATAAAAAATTGCCAGCTATGGAAAAAGTTGTATTGTGTGGTGTATGTTTTTCAGATTCAACTAGAGGCCCAGTGCACGAATTTGTGCACAGGTGGATTCCGGCTGGCTCCGCCCCAATCGGGGTGGATTGGGGCTGGCTCTGTCGGAAGGAGATGGTGGGAGGTTGGCTTGCTTGCCCACCCCGATCAGGTCTGATCAGGACCAGGCCAGCTGGGGGAAGGGGCCGTGGGCAATTGTCTGGCAGGCCACACCCCTGATTGGGGTTGTGGGGGCTAATTGGGGATGGAGCTGGCCATAGGGAGGGGCTGTGGGTGGTGGGCTGGCCAGCCCCACCCCTAAATGGGGTAAAGGGTGCTGATCGGGGGCCAGTGGCCTGGGGTAGGGGCCATGGATGGTTGGCTGGCAGGCTCTGCCCCTGATCGGATGAGGTAGCCGATCTGGGGTGGGGCCAGGTGGGGAGAGAAGATGCAGGAGGGAGATTGGCGGGCCAGCCTTGCCCCCTATTGGGGTGGGGGGACAATCAGGGGCTGAGCCAGCCAAGGTGAGGGGCTGCAGGCTGATCAGGGTGGTGGGGGCCCATCGGGTGCATGGCCAGCTGGGGAGAGGGGCTGCAGGAGGTTGGCCACCCAGCTCCTCCCCTTACTGAGGTGGGGGGGTGCAATCAGGGATGGGGCAGCTGGGGGGAGGAGCTGTGGATTTATCATGGTGGGGCAGGCTGATGGGGTACAGGGCTGGCCCAGGGGAAGGGTGGGGGTGTTTGGCTATAGGACTGCTCTTGATGAGGGGAGAGTCCAATCAGGGACAGGCAGGCAGGCAGGGGGAGGGGCTGCGAGGTTGGCTATCCGGCCCCACCCCCTGATCAGGCCAGTTCACTGGCAACAGTGGGCATCATAGAGTCTGGTCATTATGGTCGTTATGGCCGTTACAGTCCGTGGCTTTTTATATAGAGAGACTAGCGTTCCCGTTGCAGGAAAAATCCTGCAATAGGATTTCCTGCTGCACTCTACCCCGCCTCCGTTCCTCTCTTGTCACCCGCCTCGCCTTCTCCTCCAGCCCGCCCGCATTTCCCTTGGCCCCCAGCCCTGACTTCGCTCCTCCCTTCTCCTTCCCCCCGCCCCCCCTAGCCTGCTTGCAGCTCTTGGCTTCTTTCGACACTGTCTTGATATGCAAATTAGCCACCATCTTTGTTGGGGTAATTTGCATACTCGTCCTGATTGGTTGGTGGGTGTGGTTTGGCTGGTGGGCGTGGCTTAGGTGTAGCAAACGTGCGGTCAATTTGCATATTTGTCTATTATTAGATTAGATGTTAAAAATAAAGGGAAAAAAACACTTCCTGCAGACCTATTGTATCACCATCCTAATTTTTTTCTTTCACTGTTCTATTTCGCACTATGAAAAGAAAAAAGAAAAAAAAAAAGAACCAGGCATTTAAAAAAAAAATAACTACTCTTTTTTTATCCCTTGGAAAACAAATAATCAGCCTTGAGAGTAATGAGGCAATCACTGAGAGCAACCACCCTTTCAGGGAATCTGTGTCCAACTCAGATCTATTTGGAATCTTCTGAGCGGGCCTTGCAAAATAGCAACCATATAAAGCCTGGTAAATTTGACCAGGCTGAAGGCAGGGAGTTAGGCACAATACATCCCTGCAATTTTCCCCTCAGCATGGGGAAAGACAGACTTCCTCATTCAGGTTTCACACTACTTCTCCTTGTCCTGTTTTCTACCAATGCCTCAAACTCTGCAGAACCGTAAGTCTCACTCAAAGTCTTTTCCTCAAGTCTGCTCTTTTAGTCTCTCCTTTATATCTTTGCTTTGTCTTTCCTATTAAACGCTACCTTTCCATTCCTTAAAATATCCTCTAATCATAAGAGACTAATCATAAATGGTCAATATAATTTTCCTTTGATTTATTCTGTACTCTTAAAATAATAGTCTTCTACACAATGTCATCACTAGGAGGCATGTTTTCATTATAAACTGAAACCTGAGACTCTACCTTCACAGACTCGTTCTTTTGGATAGAAAGCGTTAACTATAAAAATATTTAAAGTGTATAGTGGGTTGCAATTTAGCTCACATTGTAGATCACATGCATAGAAGAGAAAATATAGTTTCTTTATTTTTCAATAATTTATTGATTCTTCATCAAGAACCCTCAGTAAATGGTCAATGCATGGGGGAAGTAATTTTAACTGTCTTCAGTTATAAAGTTGGTGAAATCCAAAAACTGTAAGACTTCTCTTCCACATCTCAGTTCCTCTCCAAGGCAGTGTCCAGAAGAATGTGATGGCTATTACTTACTGGTGGAGAAGAAGAGTCAGGGCCCTTGGCCTCTGAGTTCTTTGTCTTCTTGGCCAATATCAATGGTTTATCCTTACCTGCTAACATGCATCATTTGAGTCTTTAGCCATGTAGTTTCTCTCAGTTTGGTCCCTTTATCAAGAAGTCCCAGAAGTTCTCTCTAGCTGACTCTGATTCACTTAGCTCTTTCTTATCACTTAGAACTCCCAACTTTTGACATCATTCTGCCTCCTGTTCTATGTCTGTTGTTCCAACACAGCCTGAGCTGCAGAAATAACCCATTTGAGACCTCTGGCCTCACTGGCCTCAATGGCCTCAACCAGCTGCCTTTACATTCCTTCTAGAGAACTATGAAATCCTTGGGTTCAATAACAACATATAGGCAACAGAAGGATCCTGGAAAGTTCAACTTCTAACCCTCCCTTGCCTACCCACACTGTACTATAGATAACTCTGATGTAGCTACATCCCAGATTGATACAGAGCAGTCTCCAGAGCACAAAATGGGGAGAGAGATGAAGGGATCTTCTGCCCTGAGTGTTACTTTTATCCACTTAACACAGTTGGTCCTCTCCAGGCCATAGTACAGAAGCAAAAAATCAAAACTCTGACAAACTCAAGTTCCTACCTTCTTCAGGCTTCTTCAATGCACAATTTCCCAGTAACCAGTAGGGGTGATTTACAACTGTGGATGGTACTGTCTTGCATTGCATTATTGCATTCCACTCACAGAGCTTTTGGAAATATGTGAGGGCTGTTCAGTTTTCTGAGTACAGGCTGAATAGAAGAAGCAAGTGACATTTATTGGGGTTGAAATGTTAAGCAATCTGTGTTTTTAGTCCAATGCAACAGAGAACTATTCTGCCCGTTGAAACCATTACTTTACATCTTTCCCACCATTTAACAAAGAACAAGCCTCATGGCCTAGTTGTCATAACAGAAGAGGTATTTTCTCCTCACTATGTAGCAAACTTCACCTTAACCCTCCATCATTAGCCCTACATGTGATAAATAAGAGCTATTGCCTAGAGAGATAGAGTTTACAGAGAAAAATGAAAAAGAGAAAGTTAAAAGAACAAATGGACATGGACAACAGTGTGGTGATGGTGGGGGCAGGGAGGTAGAGGTGGAAGAGGGTATGGCAGGGGGGATTTAAAAAAGAGGTCACCAGTTTAATATGTGCAAAATTTAATCACCCCTACCAAGGCAAATATTTAAAATGCAAACATGCATGATTAAGTAATACATTACAACGTTTTATTTGCTCAGTACAACGAAATCTCAGGGAATTACTCAACCTTGATGGGTTCCAATTTCAATATTTGTCGAAGGAATGCTAACCAAACCTTTGTGAAATAGTTGCTTGAAATATCAAATATGTATGGAACTAATTTTTTAAATTGTGATCTCAATTTGGGTAAGAATAAAAGTAGTATATGGAATAAAATTATAATAGACTGATAATGTCTTTCCTATTAATATCAAAAAAACTAGGGAGAAAAGTGGATGGGGTAAAAAATTATAATTTTTATAGAGCCTATAATTAATATTGTACTGCATACTAAAAATTGCTAAGAGGGTAGATCTTATGTTGTGTTCCCTTACAATAATAATAACAATAATGATAATAATAATTGAAGAGGAAGGAAACTTTTGGAAATGATGTACATGTTTATAGCAAAGATTGTTCCGGTGACTTCACAGTTATATTCTTAACTACATACTAATGAAATAGTACATACTAAATATGTTCAGCTTTTTGTGTGTCAATCATACCTCAATAAAGTATTTTTACAATATAGAGAGAAAGTAAAGCCTTTGGAAATGATGGATTAAAGTAGGTATAACTTTAGTCTTCAAGTCTTTTCTGTAAGCAGTCCAGAGAATAATATTACAATTCAATCTGGGGAGAAGGAGGAGATAAGCAATAGACCAATATATGGGTCACTCAGATAAAATTTATCTTCTGCTTCCTCACCATAGTTTGGAGTTACTAACAAATGATAAATTTGACTAGAAGTTTGGGGCAAATAATAAAATTTTCAGAGAAATATTTCAATCTGATCAGCCTAGAAAAAGCATGTCAAACTCGTGGCCCTCGGGCCACATGCAGCCCACAGTGAATATTTTTGTGGACCAGCCAATATAACAGTATATAAGAAACATTTTAATAAAAATTTCATAACTTAATTTTTACAATATCCTGTTATACATACTGTTTTATAACGAACTGTAACATTCACTAATGACTGATTACTATAATCGTGTTGCATTCATTTCCCTTATGCACCTTACACACAGGCGCACCATTTCCACTAATACTAACAGCAAATATTTTAGCAGCCGCTTGCCATGTCATTAGTCTTATACTGACTTGTTTGGTGTGGGCAACAGGAACTATTTCGCTTTCAGAGAAGAAGAAAAATGGGTTTATTTGCATTATGCTTATTAATTTGTGTAGTTATTCAGTGTCTGATAAGTTAATGTTCAAGAAAAAATATTAATTTTTATTAAAATGTTCTATTATTTTATGTTCATGATTACTCATTTATTTCAGCCCTTTGTATCCAGCATGTCTCTATCGAGATAAACCTATGTTACTATGAAAATTGAAACTCTTGGGTTTTTTGGCCCACATAAACTTAAACCTTGTGTATTTGGCCCATGTTAGCCTTTGAGTTTGACATGCTTGGCCTAGACCAGTGGTCAGCAAACTGCGGCTCGTGAGCCACATGCAACTCTTTGGCCCCTTGAGTTTTTAGCAAAGGCCAGCTTAGGAGTACCCTAATTAAGTTAATAACAATGTACCCACCTATGTAGTTTAAGTTTAAAAAATTTGGCTCTCAAAAGAAATTTCAATCGTTGTACTGTTGGTATTTGGCTCTGTTGACTAATGAGTTTGCCGACCACTGGCCTAGACGTTTGCCCCTAATTTGTTCTTCTTGAGTTGGATAGAAAGAGCTCGAGACACAATTAAGAATAGGAGAAAGATGTGTACAAATGGGCACTGCCACTGCCTGCTCCCATATGGTTGTTTTTACTGCTACTGATGCAGTAAGCCTGGTGGAAGGCTATTACATCTTTTTTTTTTAAGGCTATTATATCTTTAAAAGAGCAAATGTTCAGTAGATCAGAGACATCCAAATGCAAGGAAGGGATTAGATAGGAGGTACCATCTGAATGACCCTGGGTAGTTTACTTAACTGCTTTGAGCTTCTCTGCATTAAAACAAAACATTAGCACTTATGCAATATATAATTTGATGTTTTAATGATTTTAGAGTGGCTCTAAAGATTTGTGGCACATAATTTTGCCAAGAAAAATTTTAAAACATATACAGAAAGCCTGCTTCTTCAGAGCAGACCACATGGAGACTTCATTTGACTTCCAGCTTCAACAACTAATCTGTCTGTATTATTATCTATTCCTACTCTCCCACCTATTGACTTTGTAAAGTAATAAAATTGTGTTTCCTATGTCAAATGCCCCTGGTATTATATATATATATATATATATATATATATATATATATATATATATATATATCTTTATTGATTTCAGAGAGGAAGGGAGAGGGGTAGAGAGAGAGATAGAAACATCAATGATGAGAGAAAATCGTTGATCGGCTGCCTCCTGCACGCCCCCTACTGGGGATCAAGCCCACAACCTGGGCATGTGCCCTTGGTCAGAATCGAACCGGGGACCCTTCAGTCCACAGGCCGACGCTCTATCCACTGAGCCAAACTGGCTAGGGTGCCCCTGGTATTTTTTTAAGGATAAGTGCTCATGTTGGTGGTAGAAGGGAAAGGGCAATAAAACAATATAAAAATAATTCTGTTTTTCTTAATTGCAATGGTACTCTATAAATAAATGACTTAAACTTACAAGCATGGAATCATTAAAATTTTGAGGATTTACATTTTTATGTATTATTTTATATAATAGATACATGTTCCCTGAAGTTCTTTCAGTTGAATTTGTGTAAATCCAGTCATAGTATTCATGCACAAGTGATGTTTACTTAGACAAATTTTAATGTAAACTGTTTTATAAAGTGAGTAATCACCCACAATTTATTATATATGTGTATTTTTATGAGTATATATTCAAGAATTTATATATTAAGGCTCATTAAAACAAAAAATGCCTATAAAATTGAAATATCTTCAAAGTCAACTTCCGAGGCACTACTGGTGAGTATTATTCTTTTCTTTTCATTTTCTTTTTTAATTAATAATTTTTTTATTGATTATGGTATCACATAATTGTCCTTATCCCCCATTCCCACTCCAAGCCCCTCCCCATGTACACCCCCTCCCCCTGTCATTCTTATGCTAATAAGATGGAGGAGACAGTATAGAACTGATTATAGCAATAAGTACATATTGTTATGGAAAACACAATGATGGTTGAAAATACTTGCTATCCTCTGATTTTTCTTTGATTTAGCCTTCTTCCCTTCCCAGACAGTATATGGTGCTGGTCCCCTCCCTGCTCCACACTGGGACCCCCGAGAAAGGCTGCCTCCTTCTGAGCCACCTGAATGAGACAGTGACTGTAAGTGCTTCCTTGGAGTCTCCCAGGGAGAACAGGAGACTCTTCACTGACCTCGTGGCAGAGAAGGACTTATTCCGCTGTGTCTCCTTCACTGTGAGTACTTAGCTGCCCATTCCTGTTTGATACATTATATCTCCATGGTTCAATCCCAAAGAATGACTTTAGAATGTCAGTGAGGATTTCAGAAAGAATCAAGGCAATGAGTTTTTAGCTATTGAGGAAAAAAGCATGAATTTTTTCACCAGAGTAGGGAGAAATATTTTTCTACTTGCCAAAGTTCAATGTACTTCCTAAAAAAATCTATACTGATAAAAGGGTAATATGCTCATTAGACCGGGTCAACCGGCCATCTTCCGGACGTCTGACTTCCTTCCAGACAAAGCCATGGTGGTGGGAGCGGGGGAAGAGACAGTTAGGGGTGAGATCAGGCTGGCAGGGGGTTAGGGATGATCAAGCCAGCAGGAGAGGGTAGTTGGGGGTGACCAGGCTAGCAGGGAGGGCAGTTGGGGGCATTAGGCAGGCAGGCAGGTGGATGGTTAGGATCCAGTGGTCCTGGATTGTGAGAGGGATCCCAGATTGGAGAGGGTGCAGGCTGGGCTGAGGGACACCCCCTGTGCACGAATTTCATGCACCGGGCCTCTAGTAAAAAATAAATGGATTAGCCACAGAAATTGTATGATTTGAGGTTTTTTTAGCTTTGTTATATAACCATCTATTTCAGACCAGAGTTAGACAATGCCTAGAAACAGATTGTACAAATACCGCATAACAGGACAGCATGCAGAATTTTTCTCTCATGGTGGGATGTTACATGTCTTTGTCCTTAGAATGTGTAAATGGTTCAAAGTACTCCAAGCAAATACCCAGTACCTCTGTGAGGATGCTCAACTTGGGATACTTAGCTCCTATAGTCTCCCATACTCTTTCAGAGATGCTTCTCTCCATTCCTTCAGAAAACATATACTCTGTTAAAAAGAGTACAATTTAACAAATAGAGTTCCAGATGAGCTATATGGGAATTTGGGTTCCATGGATGGTTGTTCTTACTGATATTGCTCCCCTATATCTTATACTAGAGGCCCAGTGCATGAGATTCATGTGCAGGTAGGGTCCTTAGCAGCTGCCAGCTGCTGGCTACTGGCCGGGGCCTCCCTTCCCCCGGCTGTCTGCTGCCCCCACTGGCCAGAGGGAAGTCAACGTCTGCCATGTTCCGCACTACCCCCGGTGGTCAGCGCACGTCTAACTCCTGGTCAGTCAAACTCCCACCTGTGGGGACAATTTGCATATTAGCCTTTTATTACATAGGATTAGTATCTTCACTCTTATACCTGGAGAAATGTTCATACTTACCCAGCCCTTTGTGAGGCTGAATGAGAGACAGAAAATAGTAATGGTTGAAGGAGTCAAAGGGAGAAGACTGTGCTGTTCCTCAGTGGTATCTTTGTTCTTTAGCTCCCAAGAATCTCATCCTCTTCGGAGGCGGCTTTCTTCACTGTCCACGTAAAGGGACCAACACAAGACTTCAGGAAGAGGAGAAAAGTGCTGGTAAAGAATGAGCAAAGCCTGGTCTTTGTCCAGACAGACAAACCCACCTATAAACCAGGACAGACAGGTTTGTAGGCAAATTCCACCTCCTCAGCAGGTTTCCCGCCAAAGTCACCATTATCTTGATCTCTTAGTCTCCTGTGTTATTATCTAAATTACCTGCTTTATCATGTCTGAGACTTACCATAGAATTTCTTTTTCAGTAAAATTCCGCATTGTCTCCGTGGATGAAAATTTTCACCCCCTAAATGAACTGGTAAGTACCTCACTATCTCTAGTTTGGGTGGGTGGTGGGTGGTGGGATGAGAGCACTCATCCAAGGTGGGGTGGGAAGGTCCAGGAAAAGTGAAATGAAAGCTATTCCTTTAGGAATCTAGATTCCAGCTTTACTACAAATCTAGACTCTTATATAAGGCATAATTGAGGAATAAGAGATAAGGAAGCTCTTTCTCCTATAACAATAATAAATCAGTCTGGAAATAGTCAGCTACATTCTTTGCTCTCAAAACACTACGTTAAGTATAATGAACAAGTACAATAAAAAGTTAGGTATTATCCATACCCATACTCTGAAGGAGTTCATGATTAATTAAAGCATCAAAGAGTTTCACTTCTTCTGGATATATGTACATAGAATCTATATATATAAAAGGCTAATATGTTAAGTGTCCTTCCTTCCGACCAGTCACTATGACATGCACTGACCATCAGGGGGCAGATGCTCAACACAGGAACTGCGAGCTGCAGTGACTTGGCAGTAGTGGTTCTTGGGTGATGCACCTCAAAACCAGAGAGGAGGGAGCCCAATTCCACTTTCGGCCATGGGTTATGTTGTTGCTGGGGCACTGTCAGCCCCGAATCTGGTTTACTGTACACTTGCATTTGCATTCCAAACCCTTTACAACAGCAACTTTGCAGAGTGACCTCTTGCGACTCCGAGACTCCTCAGGGGATGTCAGAGAGCTGGTTTTGGCCCGATCCCCGCAGGCCAGGCCAAGGGACCCCACCTTCTGGAGGTTCCCCACTCACTCCACAGACACCTTTTGAGCCATGACACCACCCTATGTGCGGCTGGCTGGTGAGGGACCATGGGAGGTTGGCTCCAGGGTGTGTCCAGCCTGTCTCGCCCAGTCCCGCCCCACGGCCACCTTCTAATTAATTTCCTTTCAATGTGCATGAATCTGTGCACCAGGTCACTAGTAAAATATATAATTTTATTATATATGATAACATTTTATAATTTTTATACATACATCATATACTATCCATTATATACAGTCTTCATTTATGTTCATTGTGTGTCCCTTCCTTCAACTAGCTTTCAATATGAAGGAAAAGAAACAAGGATATTTTTAAAAGGTAGATATTAGATAATCTTGAAATTAGAAGAAATATTCTTGGTTTATTTTAACCAAATAATTCTGGGCATTTTCTTCCTATTAAGTCTAAATCATAATGACATATAACTTTATTAACATCCATTTTTAATTTATGTAAGTAATAGTAAAGTCATAATCTTCACTTAGGAGGATTTTAGTGCCTAAATTATATTGGTGAATAATATCAATAACTTAATAAGTATTAACAAGTATCATTCAACAATAATATTTTTCAAAGAAATGACAACATGATGATTTTTGTAGAAATATGTTATTATGCTTTTCTTAAAACTATTTACTGGTTTCCCTAAGCAATTTCACTTCTCTTATGTTTCTGGTTAAATTTTGATATATCTTACAAATATTATTTTTTCTTGGTAAGCTTAATCATAAATCTGAAATCATAGCCTTGGTGAAATTCTAATCACATCTCTTCTTTCATTTTTTCATATAGATTCCACTGGTATACCTTGAGGTAAGCATCAGAAAGAATATCTTGTAAGGAAGTCAGTGCATTTAAGGAAGAGGAAATTCTGATACTATTCCAGACAGATGAACTGCTGTTAAAAAAAAAAACTTTCAGATCTAAATTTTCCTATTCTCAAATGTCAGGTTTATTGTGGTTCACTTTTCTTCTGTGATTGCCTTTCCTGAAGGTAATGCTAATTGCTACCCTGAAAGTCATGTGTTTTGTCACGGGCTATCATGACTAAATAATTATTCCCATGCTCCTTTCTTACCTCTAGAACCCAAAAAGGAATCGAATTGGACAATGGCAGAATCTCAAGTTAGAGAGTGGCCTCAAACAGTTAGCCTTTCCCCTCTCATCAGAGCCGATTCAGGGCTCCTACAAGGTGGTGGTAGAGAAGGAATCAGGCGGAAATATTCAGCACCCCTTCACCGTGGAGGAATTTGGTATGGATTATGAAAAATGAAGGGATCATAACTTTCTGGTCCACAGTGTGAACTCAGTTAGATCCTTTGATTTTCCCATAGGTATGTTAAACTTGGAGTAGAATCAGCTATATCTTTTTCTAAGGCCATCATTATTCTGTGAATTATGAACATTATTCTTGTTTATAAGAGCTTGGTGATTTACAGTAGCCAAATTACACTTTGTCAAGTATCAAAATTCTTATTTCAGTGGAACCATCATATTTGTTAACATCACTGAGATGTTGTGGTCACAAAGTCAGATTTTTGCATGAATTAGTAAACCTAATCATCTTCAAGTTGAAAGATGTAAATGTGAACGTAACTTTTCAGGTTATTTTTGTGGAAAAAATTATAAACATTAAAATATTTGTATTTCCATTAATTATTTACCAGCTTCCCTCTTTCTATTTATCTCTGTCAACAGTGGTTCCCAAGTTTGAGGTCAGAGTTCAAGTCCCAAAGATAATCAGTATCCTGGATGAAAAAGTGAACATATCAGTATGTGGAATGTGAGTTAAATTGTTTTTGTCTGAAATTTCATATTTTGCCTCAATTTTGAGTGATTATTTAGCTAATACACAATTATAAATTAATTTTCCTTGGCACTTTTAAAAATTTATCTCAGTGACCTCTCTTTATTTTTATTCTTAAATATTTCAAATGCACCAAAAGAATGTAGACACAATCATGATTTAATAAGTAACATATTTCCATGTTTGCTGCTTTTTTTTTCCTTTAACATTTCAGGATAAATTATAAAAATCATGACATTTTCACCCAGCTACAACAGTATAGACCTCTAAAAATTAGTGACATTTTTCTATGCAATCATGATGCCATTGTCACACTTAATAAAATAAAAAGTAATTATTCAATACTAATTTTGAGTTTACACTCAAGTATCCTTGATTTTCCTAAAAATATCTCAGATTTTCCTAAAAATGTCTTTATACATTGCTTTTGGTTATTATGACTCATGTGTACTTTTTATTTTTTTTACCAACTCTCTACCATGAAATTTTTTTTAATTTTTCTTTTATTGTCTAAAGTTTTACATGTCTCCTTTTTCCCCCCAATTGATCTCTCCCCCAGTCATTTCCACCCCTGGGAAGCCCTCACTGCCCCAGTGTCTGTGACCATTGGTTATGCTAATATGCATACAACAAGTCCTTTAGTTGCTCTCTAACCACCTCCTTCCCCTACCATTTGTCTCTGAATCTATTTTTGTTCATCAAATTATGTTGATCATTATATCCCACATATGAGTGAGATAATGTGATATTTATCTTTCTCCAACTGGCTTATTTGACTTAGCATAATGCTCTCCAGTTCCATCCATGCTGTTGCAAATAGTAAAAGTTCCTTCTTTTTTATGGTGGCATAGTATTCCATTGTGTAGATGTACCACAGTTTTTTAATCCACTCATCTGCTGATGGGCAATTAGGCTGTTTCCAAATCTTAGCTATGGTGAATTGTGCTGCTATGAACATAGGGGTGCATATATCCTTTCTGATTGGTGTTTTTGGTTTCTTGGAATATAGTCCTAGAAGTGGGATTAATGGGTCAAATGGGAGTTCCATTTTTAACTTTTTCAGAAAACTCCATACTGTCTTCCACAGTGGCTGCACCAGTCTGCATTTCCACCAGCAGTGCACGAGGGTTCCTTTTTCTCCACATCCTTGCCAGCACTTGTCATTTGTTGATTTGTTGATGATAGCCATTCTGACAGGTGTGAGATGGTATCTCATTGTCGTTTTGATTTGCATCTCTCAGATTATTAGTGACTTTGAGCATGTTTTCATATGTCTCTGGGTCTTCTGTATGTCCTTTCTCAAAAAGTGTCTATTTAGATCCTTTGCCCAGTTTTTTATTGGATCGTTTATCTTCCTTTTGTTAAGTTGTATGAGTTCTCTGTAAATTTTGGAGATTAAGCCCTTATTAGCAATAACATTGGCAAATATGTTCTCCCATGCAGTGGGCTTTCTTGTTGTTTGTTGATGGTTTCTTTTTCTGTGCAGAAGCTTTTTATTTTGATGTAGTCCCATTTGTTTATATTCTCTTTTGTCTCCATTGCCCTAGGAGCTGTATCTGTAAAGATATTGATCTGACATATGTCTGCAATTTTGCTGCCTATGGAGTCTTGTAGGATTTTTATGATTTCCTGTCTTATATACAAGTTGTATAGCCATTTTGAGTTTGTTTTTGTGTATAGTGTAAGTGGGTGATCTAGTTTCATTTTTTTGCATGTATCTGACCAAATTTCCCAGCACCATTTATTAAAAATACTGTTTTGACTCCATTGTATGCTCTTGCCTCCTATGTCAAATATTAATTGAGCATAATGGCTTGGGTAAATTTTTGGGTTCTCTGTTCTATTCCATTGGTCTATATGTCTGTTCTTGTGTCAGTACCAGGCAGTTTTGAGAACCGTGGCTTGGTAATATAGCTCTATATCTGGTATTGTGATCCCTCCAACTTTGTTCTTCTTTCTCAGGATTGCTGTGGCTATTCAGGGTCATTTTTTATTCCAGATGAGTTTTTGGAGAGTTTGTTCTTTGAAATATGCCGTTGGTGTTTTAATCGGGATTGCATTGAATCTGTAGATTGCTTTGGGTAGTGTGGACATTTTAATGATGTTAATTCTACCAATCCATGAACACGGTATATTCTTTCATTTGTTTATGTCTTCCACTATCTCTTTTTTCAATGTCCTGTAGTTTTCCGAGTACAGGTCTTTTACGTCCTTAATTAAGTTTACTCCTAGGTATCTTAATTTTTTGGTGCAATACCATGAAAATTTTTTATTGGATATAAGAGTTGGCAGAATAGTAAAATATAACTGCTTGTGCCTGTCACCTATTATAAACACTATAAAATTTTGCCAATTTTGTTTCATTGATTCCTCCTCCCACAGTTTTTTTTTCCTAATATTTTTTAAACAAGCCATAGGAAATCTATAAATAGCTCAAACTTTTAAATATCTAGACCCTCCTTTTGTCCCATGGTGTTAGCTTATGGAAACAACAGGTCAATTGGCCTATAAATGTTCCACTTGTTGCATTTGCCTTATTGCCCCTTCATGGTACATTAATTAATTTACTCTCTCCTTTGGCCAGTTTTAAGAAAATATTTTGAGTGTTTTGCATAGATCTTCTTGGTGCAGTAAAGAAACAAATTTTTAAACACTGAAATAATCTCTCTCCATTTATAATTTTTTGAGGAATTTTCATACTATTTTTCATAGTGGTTGCTCTGATTATATTGTTTACTTGAAGTTTTATTGCAGGAATTTGCAAATAGAAAAGCAAAACTAATGACCCCCCAAAAAAACCTTATCAATTATTCCATTTGTATTTAAAATATAGAGAAATAACTAAGTATAGATTGCACACATAAAAAATGTTATATGCCCCTTGATTGATTTTTTTAGGATCTCTCTCTCATCTATCTATCTATCTATCTATCTATCTATCTATCTATCTATCTATCTCTGTGTGTATTGTGTTTACTTATTACTTATTTTATTCTATTCATCACAGAATTTTTTATTTGTTATAAAGAGCAAGATTTGATTTTATGACACAATAAAAAGAATAATAAAAAGGAAAAAATAAAAATACCCCAAGGCAATTTGGCTGTGCATTGAAGTAAAGTTTCAAATGCCTTACTGGGTAACATCTTCATAGAGATGTTTTTCCAGACATGTTTCTACTTGATTGATATGAGTCTAAAATAATAAAGTTATTATTAGAAAATAATTACTCTGTGCTGGGCCGGTAGTGAAAATGTAGATACCTTTCTTCAGTTCCTGATTTATTTCTTATGTGACAGATACACCTATGGGAAACCTGTGCCAGGACTTGCAACTGTGCGCATGTGCCGAAAATTATTTCATTCTTTTAATTGTCCAAAGCAAGAGTTCTGTGAGGAATTCAGTGACCAGGTTAGTATACAGCGTTCTCTCTCTGTACTACCGTTGTTGACACCCATTGAGCTACCCCATTTTACTAACGGGCGTCAGAATAAGCTGATCCTCAAATACTCACCACCAAAGATGACATTTCTATTAATAGTCCACAAAATTCTCATTTTGATGACCAATCATAAAGATTACAAATCAAATACGAATATTAAATTCCTAAAGGTTGATTAACATGTTTAACCCAAAAAAATTCTTGATACCAGAAAAAAAATAGTAGATTTAGTGACTATCGGTCTGAATCTGCGTGACATTTATCAATTTTTGTATTCTCAGCTCAACAGCAATGGCTGCATCACCCAACAAGTAAACACAAACTTGTTCCAGCTTAAAAATGCGGGTTATGAAATGGAACTTAAAGTGGAAGCCAAGATCAGAGAAGAGGGAACAGGTTTGAGTATTAACTTAATTTGGGAGATAAAGCAATAAATATTGATTTGTTCCCCCTAACAAAATAAAAGTCATAGCTAAATGTAGGAAATGAATTTTTTAATACATTTTTATTGATTTCAGAGACAAAGGGAGAGGGAGAGAGTGATAGAAACATCAATGATGATAGAGAATCATTGATCGGCTGCCTCCTGCACGCCCTCTACTGGGTGTCGAATCTGCAACCTGGGCATGTGCCCTTGACTGAAATCGAACCCGAGATCTTTCAGTTCACAGGCCGACGCTCTGTCCACTGAGCCAAACCAGCTAGGGTGGAAATAAATTTTAGAACCAAAGTAACTTCCAAGGATACTTACTCTTTTCTACATATTTTTCAGACCTAGAGTTCACTGGAAGTGGGACCAGTAAAATCACAAACATTGCAACCAACCTCAAGTTTGTGAAAGTGGATTCGCACTTTCGACGAGGAATACCCTTCTTTGGTCAGGTAGAGTGTTTTGCAATTTAGAGGTAAATGAAGTGTCCAGTTGTTCCCAGGTCAAGGACATACTGATGTAGTCCAAACCTAATTAGTATTAGCAAATAATTAATATGACCCAAGTCATTGAACAAAACCAAAGTAGATACTTTCCTTTGTAATATCACTGATAAAATACATGAACATACACTACAGTATTAAAAGAATAAAAGGTACTGTTTCTTTTTTGAACATTACTAATAAAGATATTTAATGTAATATAAGTTATTATGTCAAGCCCCTTATCTCACCCATTTTATAATAAATAAATATATTCCTGCCATTATCCAGCCAGCATCAGAATTTTAAGAGAGTTTCTCACAAATGACTCTCAATTTATGGCTGTCAATATCTTTCTTTATATTTCTTGTTCTGTTTAAAATAAGTGAATAAGTTATTTTAACTTTAAATATTGGAATTATAATAGTGTGCAATTTATGACTATTATTATTGTATTATTTTCATAGTTTGGGTATATAATTTAAGATAATACAATAAATAAATAATATTGATTTTATTTATATTTACAATTAATTTTAGAAGTTTTATACTTACTGGATTTTTCTTTAAAAAAAACAACCCACACATTCTTGTGCAGCTTTGTTTCAAAAAATGAGAATTAAGTGAGGATCCAAATTATAAAAAGGAGATGGAAAGACATGAGGATCCAAATGGAAAGAAACAGTTTTGTAATCAATATGAAAGAATTTTTTCTTATTCTTTGGGTTTTGTTTTTAAGTCATGGGAGCAAAGCAGTCTGTTCCCATGAGTTCTACCTTCTCTCAGTATTCTCCACATAACTTAACAATTACTTTTCTTCTTTAGGTGCTCCTGGTAGATGGAAAAAATGTTCCCGTTCCCAATAAACTCGTTTTCATCTCCGCAATGGAAGCCAATTATCTTTTCAATGCAACTACCAATGAGCAGGGTCTTGCACAGTTTTCAATCGATACTACCAATATATTGGCTAACAACCTTTTTCTTACAGTAAGTATGAAAGAAAAAGAAACCTGAGAACAAAGAGAACCTTAGTAAAACAGTCATTTATTCAGAAGTGAAGAAGGACACAGGCTGTATTTAAGAGAGAGAAATAAGAAGCTGTGCAACTTGGGGATAAGCTTGGGTATATAAATATGTCATTGGAAATAGTAAAAACATTAGAAAAGATATTGTAGAAAGTCCCTGAGAATTATTTTTACGGAGGGGAAAAAGGAGGGGGGATGGAAGACATCTATAATATTGTCAACAATAAAATAAAAAATTTTAATTGTTCTTTAAATTTAATGTATTATCTAAATATCTTATTGGATTTGTTTCCTGAACAATATCAGTTCTTCAATTGGAGATTCGTATAATTTGTTTCATGTTGTTTTTCCATGTCTACTTAGATATTTTTTAAATGATCAGAACCCCCCACACATACACACACACATTTATATATTGCCTAATGAAGAGGATTTTTAAAAAATCTATAAAGGCCTGGCTTGGTAGCTCAGTTGATTAGAGCATCATTCTGATACACCAAGGTTGTGGGTTTGATCTCCAGTCAGGGCACATACAAGAATCAGTCAATGAATGCATAAAAAAAGTGAAACAACAAATTGATCTCTCTCTCCCTCTCTGTCCCTCTCAATAATCATAAGAGGCATAGATGCTAATTTGCTGAAGATTATTTATTTTGAGACCCCTGGGTAATAGATTTTGTTAATATATATAATGTGATTTTAATTAAACCAACTTAAAAAAGACTCCTATTAAAGATTTCTAGCATTTTAACTGGACCATTGTTGTTCCTCTGGCTCTGAGCTGCAAGAAGAGTCAAATGAGTAATGAGTTGGCAGAATCAGGGCAAAGGAGATAAATCTATAGGTTATTTTCTTTTCATCTGTGCAAATTAAGAGATTGACAATATGTTTAGTGGGCGGTCAGCAAGAACAAGAGAAATGCAGAATATGTTTTAGAGTAGAAGACACAAAATTATAACTTCCTTTTGGTGGGAGGCTGAAGTGAAGAACTTCAAGGCAATATTGATTCTTTGTGCTTCTGTTTTATCAGG
This sequence comes from Eptesicus fuscus, assembly GCF_027574615.1. Classification (NCBI taxonomy): domain Eukaryota; kingdom Metazoa; phylum Chordata; class Mammalia; order Chiroptera; family Vespertilionidae; genus Eptesicus; species Eptesicus fuscus. Next base: position 85,772,258 of record NC_072479.1, read on the forward strand.
CCTACCATGAGAAAATGGACAGGTGTTTTAGCTTTGCATGGCTGCAAGAAGAACACCGGACTGCTCAGCACGTTGCAAGACATGTTTTCTCCTTAAGTGGAAGTTTCATTGACCTGGAGCCTGTGGTTGGTACCCTGCCCTGTGACCAAACACAGACTATCAGGGCACACTATATACTCAAGGTGCCGGCCACTGGGGAACTGAAGGAGCTCATTTTCTATTACCTGGTAAGAATAAAGCCTCAGATATATTTGGAGTTTATCAGTAGACAGAAGTGGTGAATGGGGCCAGGAATGTAAAAAAGTATTTGTGCACTACTATCTTGCTTTCTTATCCAGGTTCCGTTGATTCTTGATTTTCAGGAGGTTGATTCTCTGTAGCAGAGACTCAACAATCCAAAGTCGGTTATGTGGCCCAGTCGGTGTGGCTCAGTGGTTGAGCATTGACCTATGAACCAGGAGGTCACGGTTCAATTCCCAGTCAGGGCACATGCTGGGGTTGCAGGCTCAATCCCCAATGGGGGACATGCAGGAGGCAGCTGATTAATGATTCTCTCTCATCATTGATGTTTCTATCTCTCTCTCCCTCTCCCTTCCTCTCTGGAATCAATTTTTTTTAATAGGTTATGTGGAGAATAAGGTGTTGAAAACAGTGTCAGGCTCAAGAAAAGTTCTTTTCTCTGCTGATTTTTCATTTCAGATCATGGCTAAGGGAGGCATCGTCAGATCAGGAACACATGCTCTGCCTGTAGAGCCAGGAGACAGTGAGTATCTTCCAATCAGTCTCCCCATTTCCTTGCCAACACATCCACCCTTACTCTGTGACAGTTCACAAATGGGGAAATCATTCCCATTACCCCTTTACACTAAGATAAGGGACAAAAGTCCTAGCAGGTTTGGCTCAGTGGATAGAGTGTCGGCCTGCAGACCTAAGTGTCCTGGGTTCGATTTCGGTCAAGGGCACATACCTCAGTTGCAGGATCCCTCCCAGCCCAGGCTCTGGTTGGGATATGTGCAGGAAGCAACCAATCGATGTGTTTCTCTCACATTGATATTTCTCTCTGTCTTTCCCTCTCTCTAAAAACCAATGGAAAAATATCCTCGGGTAAGGATTAAAAAATAAATTGGGGGGCGAGGGAGAAAGTAAAGATCCTCCTTATAACTCTTTGGCATTTTTTGATTCAACAACAGTCAACAGAGAAATTTGCTTACCTGCTATGTGTGAGGCACTCTGTTAAGGCACACTTTTTTTTTTTCACATTAGTCTTTTCTGTCTGACATTAAAATAAAAACTTTTTAAAAATCTAAGCTTCCTTCTATTTTTAACCCTAACAACAAATGTACATTGATCATCTTTAATGTTAGTATTGTAAAGAAGAAGAGAGTTAAATATCATGGAGGGGAGGGTTTTTATTTTTTGTGCAGTCTCTGAGCTAAGCTCTTTATAAGGATGCATATTGTGCTGCAGACATGAAATTGAGTACTTCACACATGAACTTGAGTGCACTTCACGAATAAGTTAGGAGAAAAGAAACCAGTATTATTTTCTATTCTAATTAAATCTATATCGAGGTTTAAATCACTGAAAAGAGAACCCATGAACATTCTCTTTTTTTTTTAATATATTTTATTAATTTTTTTTTTTTACAGAGAGGAAGGGAGAGGGATAGAGAGTTAGAAACATCAATGAGAGAGAAACATCCATCAGCTGCCTCCTGCACACACCCTACTGGGGATGTGCCCGCAACCAAGGTACATGTCCTTGACCGGAATCGAGCCTGGGACCCTTCAGACCGCAGGCCAACGCTCTGTCCGCTGAGCCAAACCGGTTAGGGCCCCATGAACATTCTTGTAATTAATCTAAACAAAGGCAAGTATTTCACCAAATTCCACGCAACCCCGGTGCTAAACTTAACAGTGCTTAGGATTTGTTCCAAGTCTATGATTTTTCTTTACTTTTATGGTTTCTTTCCCTACCAGGCTGTTTTTAATATCAAAACAATATTCAAGAAGATTTAATTTAAAATAAGCTATTAATCAGCACTTTCAATAATTGTTTGAAATAAACATTAAAGAATGCTGCAGTTTTGAATATCATTTTCTGCAATATTTACGTAGAGATCAATACAGTGATCTGGACCCTATTGCTTGCACGGTTCCCCTTCAATCCATCTTGTTACCTGTTTTTCTACTTTCTTCTAATAACGCAGCATGTAACACACTTATAGAAATAAGTGTGTCTAAAAACACTACTTATCTAATTTTCTCTGACATTTTAATTTGTGCATAACTCATAAAAGAAATAATCTCTGACTAGTAATATAAAGAAGACTCCATTAATTATTTACTTAATGAACACATCACACACAAAAAATGTATTGAAAGTAACTGAGGCAAGTGATTGAAAGGAATTTCTCTATATAAGTAATTAAATCACATTTATTTGGAATAAAACTGTTTTAATCACACATCATCATTACGTTATTAATTGCCAATTTGTTCTCCACTAAAGAGTTGCTGAAAACTCTTCACTGTGTTAGATTAAAAAAACAACTTGTTTCACAATTTGTCTAACTCAACCTTTTGAAGTACTTAAGTTTAGCTTGCTAATATAATTCTTTTTTTATATGCTCTTTTGCATAGTGTTTTAATATCAGGATACAAATGATTAATTTCAGAACTATTTCAAAGTCTGTTTGAAATTCAGAATTCAGGTTTTTAATAACAAAGCCTTCCCAATTTTCATTACTAAGAGGTCACTTTCCTCCCAAAGCTTTCTTCCTCTGCCAAAACATTACTAAGAGGTTGTTTTCCCTCCAAAATTTCCTCTGCCAAAAAAAACAACTGTACCATAACTTCTCTTTCCATTTTATAATATTTCAGTCTATTCTTACCTTGTACGGTTAGCTCAACACAACAAATACAAGGGTTGACATTTCCCTCATTTTAGAGGGGAGCTTACTCTTTTTAGAATTATAAGCTGACACTTGGTCTCTCCCCTGATACAAAAACATAAATGCCACAGTACTGCCTTTCTGATCCCCAAGAAGTCGGGAAAGGGGAAATTGGGGAGTTGTTAAATAGGTATAGAGTTTCAGATTTGCAAGATGAAAAAGACCTGGAGATCTGTTTCATAGCAATGTGAATATACTTAGCACCACTAAAGCATTCTTAAGAAATGGTTAAAACGGTAAATGTTTTTATCTTCTCGTCACAACAACAACAACAAAAAAGGCATTTATTTGAAAAAAATTTAAACTCTATGATTTTATCTTACAAATTACAGCTCTATCTTTAAATGGAAAATCATCTCTTGTCTGAAATCTAAAAGAAATGATTGCTATTCGTCACAAAATAAATGTCTTATTCTTAATTTTTAAATGAGTCCATCAGGCTTTAATTAAATATGTATATATCAGGAGAATACTTTTGAGCTATTCAGACTTAAGTTCATTTTGGCATAAATAAGATATTTATGGTAAAGATAAGCGCGAATGTAAGGAACTTGAACTTATTCTACAATGGAAGTTGTGAAGGGAGACATTAGCCTATTAATTTTTACCCCTTCACTAGAATGGCTCTACAGAGGTTAAGCCACTGAACGCACAGGCACAGTTCTCAGTTGGATAAGACCTAGTAACAGCGTCCTGACCTATGACCATTTTGTCTCATTCCCTCCGTGCCCCAGTGAAAGGCAGTTTTTCCTTAGCCTTCCCTGTGAAGTCAGACATTGCTCCCACTGCACGGTTGTTCATCTTTACCATTTTCCCAAATGGAGAAGTTATTGGAGATTCACAGAGTTTTGAGATTGAAAACTGTCTGGCCAACAAGGTGAGTGTCTTTAACAACAAAAATCACAAGAACACAAATAAATGGTATCATAGGTACCGCCTATTTTACCACAGAGATGGGGGGAAACAATGAATCCAGAAAAGTAAAATGAGTTGTCCAAAAGTTTCCAGGCAGCTAGCACAATCATTTTGCAATTCCACAAAATTGCTTCCACATAAAATATAATTTAACTTTGTCTCCACGGTGCCCAATTCCACTGATTCAATTGTGAGAGGTAAGTAAGATGCTGTGACTCAAAAGCTTCAAAAACTTGAAGAACAGATAGAAAAACTTGATTATGAATCGGAGGTAATGATGTGCCTCTAACAGTCAAGCAAGGCATCTGTCCCTAATGACCCCCCGTTGTCTCCTTAGGGCAACACAGCCTCTCACCAGCAAAGGCAAGAGGAGAAAAGAGGTTCTCCCCGACTGATGCTTCCGAGCATGGTCATTAAAACTGAATGTCAGGGTGGCCCAGAGATGTGGTCTCTGCAGGAGGACACAAACAGAAGGGCGGGATGACTGTTCCTTCTTGTCTCGCAGGTGGATTTGAGCTTCAGCCCAGAACTGAGTCTTCCAGCCTCGCACGCCCACCTGCGAGTCACAGCTTCTCCTCAGTCGCTCTGTGCCCTCCGAGCAGTGGACCGAAGCGTGCACCTCCTGAGGCCTGAGGCAGAGCTCTCCCCGTCCTCGGTGAGTCCCCTCAGCCTCAGGGGTTAGAAAGGGCCGCGTGAGGCGCTCAGAGCAAGGAGAAGGCCCTGTGGAGAGTAAAATGCAGGAATATAATAAAAATATTTACCATTTGTCTAGTATTTTATAGTTTCTCAAGCTCTCACACATTTTCTCATTTACTCTTTCCAGCATCCCAGAGAGTAAGTAACAGCCCTATTTTATGATGTAAAAACTAAGGTCTGTAGCCCTTGCCGGTATGGCTCCGTGGATAGAGCATCAGCCCACAGACTGAAGGATCCAGGTTCAATTCCTGTCAAGGGCACATGCCCAGGTTGCAGGCTCAGTCCCCAGTAGGAGGCCTGCAGGAAGCTGCCAATCAATGATTCTCTCTCACTGACGTTTCTATTTCTCTCTCCCTCCCTCTTCCTCTCTGAAATCAACAAAAATATGTACTTTTAAAAAAGTATTAAAAAAAAAAAAAAAAGCACTTAGGTTGGTAACAGTTGAGAGACTTGTTCCAGCTTACCCGGAAGTGACATAGCTGAGACATCATTCTGAAACTGCCTACAAACCGCCGTCTCCTTCTTTTTTTTTATTTTATTTTATTTATTTATTTATTTATTTATTTAAATGAATCTTTATTGTTCAGATTACAATTGTTTCTCCTTTTTCCCCACATATCTCCCCACCACCCAGTTCCTACCCCCCCTCTGCCCTTACCTCCCCCCCCCACGCGCTGTCCTTATCCATAGGTGTATGATTTTTGTCCAGTCTCTTCCCATACTCCCCACACAGACACCCCTTTCCCCCTGAGAATTATCAATCCACTCCCATTCTATGCCTGATTCTATTAAGTTCACCAGTTTATTCTGTTCCTCAGATTTTTAATTCACTTGACTTTTAGATTCACTTGTTGATAGATATGTATTTGTTGTTCATAATTTTTATCTTTCTTCTTCTTTTTCCTCTTTTTAAAGAATACCTTTCAGCATTTCATATAATGCTGGTTTGGTGGTGATGAACTCCTTTAGCTTTTTCTTATCTGTGAAGCTCTTTATCTGCCCTTCAATTCTGGATGATAACTTTGCTGGGTAGAGTAGTCTTGGTTGTAGGTTCTTGCTATTCATCACTTTGAATATTTCTTGCCACTCCCGTCTGGCCTGCATGGTTTCTGTTGAGAAATTAGCTGATAATCGTATGGGAGCTCCCTTGTAGGTAACTAACTGTTTTTCTCTTGCTGCTTGTAAGATTCTCTCTTTGTCTTTTGCTCTTGGCATTTTAATTATGATGTGTCTTGGTGTGGTCCTCTTTGGATTCCTTTTGTTGGGGGTTCTGTGTGCTTCCTGGACTTGTAAGTCTATTTCTTTCATCAGGCGGGGGAAGTTTTCGTTCATTATTTCTTCAAATAGGTTTTCAGCATCTTGCTCTCTCTCTTCTTCTGGTACCCCCATAATTCTGATGTTGGTTCGCTTGTAGTTGTCCCAGAGGCTTCTTACACTATCTTCAACTTTCTGAATTCTCTTCTCTTCATGCTTCTCTGGAAGAGTGTCCTTGGCCTCTTTGTATTCCAAATCTTTGAGTTGATTCTTGCAATCCTCTAGTCTGCTTTTGGGTCTCTGTATAATATTTTTTATCTCAGTCAGTGTATGTTTAATTTCTAGTTGGTCCTCATTGAATTTATCGCTTTGGTTTGTGATCTGTTTCCTTGCCTTCTCATATTCTCTGCTTCCCTAAGTTGGTAGGGTAGTTTTGTGTACTAGGTGTCCTATTGGTTCAACAGGTCAGCCTCCCAGTTACTTGAGGTGGACACTCTTGGTGTACCCTTGTGTACTGTGTGTCCCCCAGCAGGAGCTACAGCAAGGGCTAGTTTTCTCCTCCTTTGCTTGGGCGGTTTTGGAGCAGTCTGACTGGAGCTGCAGTTGGTTAAGCTGCTCCAGAACAGGCCATTTATATGCAAAAGCTGCTGTGTGGAGCCTGGGCGGGTTTGTAGAATGTGCGGGGCGGGGCCTCAGGGCGGGGCCTTAGGGCTGGGTGGGGTCTCAGGACGTCACTAGGCTGGGGCGTGGCCAACGGCGATGGCTGCCGTCAGCTGTCTCTGCCTTTCCACGTTTCCAAGTCCCTGCGCCCCGCGCTCCAGCGCAGTAAACAATGATTGCTGGGCGCACCACTGCAAAAAAGTCACTCTCACTTTCCGACCCGATGGCCGAGAGTCCAGCCTCTCCCCGTAGGTGTCTGGGTCCCCCGAGTGTCCCCAGAAACTGGATTTCAGAGTGATCGGGAGCGCTCCCTGCGGGTTGAAGAAAAGCCGCGCACCCAGCCGCCCGCCGCCGGCCTGATTCGCGTGCCTCCGTACCTCAGCTTTTCAGCGATTGTGCTTCTTTCTCTTCTTAGTTGTCAGTCTTCCACTCAGCCAGCTTTCCCGTGGTTCTGGGTGGTAGACGTTTTTGTCTTTTAGTTGTATTTTTGAAATTGTTGTGTGAGGCAGCAGATTAGTTGTTTAACTATGCCGCCATCTTGAGGAAGTTTTTCCGCCGTCTCCTTCTTGACATAACTTCCATTCTTATAAGGAATCAAACCTGAACCTGTTAACTCATGCTTTACAATAATCTTACTGAAAGCTACATTTTGTTAAGATGTAATACTTATATAGGTCATGCTAAAAAAAAGAAAATAAATTAATAAGTTGTTTAAGTTAAATCATTGTGGGCCAAAAAAAAACAAATTAAATCATTTTTGGTTAGTGGAGTAATTAATTTTATAAAATTAATACAAGCATGTCATGAAACTTTTGATGGATCTAACAATGTATGTCTCTAGAGTACTTGGGGGTCTGTAAAAGTGGTAATAAATGATTCACAAATTATTTTCAATTAAAAAAAAAGAACATGACCTTATCACACCTTTGTCAGTAATGATGATTCACAGACTAAAATTTTAAGTCTGTCCTTTTTTCTAGAGTCATATAATTCATGGTGGTAATATTTGGAGTGTCATGCTGATTTATTGCTGTTATCGTCAGCAGCACACGGTGAACTGAGTCTGTTGTAGGAGCTAGGGAAATACCAGTCAACATAACACAATCCTTATCTTATGGAGCAGTGACTTGAGAGTGACTATAATAAAAGGTTTACATGGCTCAGAAAAATAAAAGGTGAAATGCTGGTTAATAATTGGCATTAGGAGGAAATATTTTCAGACGTAGGGTTTTTTAAGAGAAATCTACCAGCAAAAAGGAAAAATTCAGAGACTACTTTCCCAACCTATATATGGAACTACATTACTCATATTTTGAATTTTTCACTATAAGTCAATTAAATGATATGTTATTGGATTTATCATTGTCAAAAAGTTATCGCTGGCAAATTTTATAGCTTTCAGTGCCTCAGGCATCAATATTTAAAAGGATCAATTAACTTGCTGTTTAGAAAGTATTGTTAAGTATCAATGTTGGAAGATAAATCAGTAGTATTACAGTTTCGTTGGGGTTTTATTCTAGTTTCTACTTCTCAAACTTCAGTTGTGTGTATTAAATTTTAAAATTGTGAGATAGCCATGTCAAGGATCATGATCCTGTTTTTAATCAACAAAATTAACATTCTTCAGAATGAAAAGTATAGTCAAAATTCTTCTCAACCTTAATTAGAATTTTATTAATAGGTCAAAATATCTCCTTAGAAATAAATAAATAAATAATAATAAACATCTCATAGCATAATAATTATTACACAGAAGATAATGACTATATTTCTCTATTTGAGTTAGAAGAGGGCATTAAGAAGTTAATCTGAACAAGGGAATATTTTCTTTGGCTACTTTTTCTGGAGATGTGCCTTGTTTATTTTACATCCCCTATTTATGGTAGTCTATTCTAAGCTCTTTTTTTTTCCAGTTTGTATTGAAGGAATTTCGTCTGCTCCTCAATATTTTATGTCTACCCTCTTCTGTTTAATCATATAATTTTTAAAAAATATTTTTTATTGATTTCAGAGAAGGGAGAGGGAAAGAGAGATAGAAACATCAATGATGAGAGAGAATCATTGATTGGCTGCCTCCTGCATGCCCCCTACTGAGGATCAAGCCCACAACCCGGGCATGCGCCCTTGACCAGAATCAAAACTGGGACCCTTCAGTCCACAGGCCGATGCTCTATCCACTAAGCCAAACTGGCGAGGGTTAGTCATATAAATTTAACAATTGTTCCAGTTGCATAACAAAGCTTTGAGTGTCATGGAGGTAGGAAAGAATTATGAACAAAATGGAAGGTTTGTGTTCTTCGAGTTATAAAAATCTTTAAGCTCACTTGCTTTGAAAATGGCCTGGAAAACATTGGTTGAGCTCATATAGAGAGTACATGCTCATTTGTATACTTACCTGGCTCTTCTACTCAAGATCAAAGATTAATATGTTAGTTAACTCCTAATGCATAACAATTGTCCCCAAAACTTAGTGGCTTAAAACATTTATTATCACTTTATATGGATTAGGAATCCAGAGTGACTTAACTCAGTGGCACTAGCTTGTGAGCTCATAAAATTGCAGTCAGCATGTTGGAAGAGCTTTAGTTATCTGAAGACTTGATTGAGGTTGGAAAATCGACTACCAAGATGTGTTTCTCCTCCAGTTCACAGGAAGCTTCAGTTCCTTACCACACAGTCTTCTCCATAGAACTGCCTGAATGTCCTCATAACTTGACAGTTTGATTTCCTTCAAACAAGTGACTCAAAAGAGAGAAGCTAAAGCTGCAATATCTTTTATGACCTAGCTCTGGAACTCATACACCATCATTTCCACAAAACTTATTAGTTATAGATGTCAGCCCTACTCATTATGGGAGGAACCACACAAAAGCATGAATATCAGAAGGCAGAAATTATGGGGGGGCAATTTGGGAGGCTCTCTTCACAGTCTACCCTCAGTCTCCCTGTGATTCATGATCTTCCCGCCATGTAAAATATACTCACTTTTCTCCCTAAAATTCTCATTCCAAAATAGCAACAGGTTACAGACTGAACCACATCATTTAACTTGGTTCTAGGTGCATATGATACTCCTTAGGTATAGTTCCTCAAGTACAGTTTCTCTAGCTATAACAACCTTTAACTAAAATGTACAAAGTTATTTACCCCCCACACCCAACATACAATGGTGAAAAGTGGCATATGGACACTCCTGAGGTTTGTTTGTTTTTTCTTTTCCTATTTTTTAAATTAAATGTAGTGGGATAACATTAGCTAATAACATTAAATAAATTTCATAGTACCTTTATACTATGACATCTGTATACTCTATTTTGTGCTCACTACCCAAAGTCTAGTCTCCTTTTGTCACCTTGTGATTGACCCCTTTACCCTCTTCCTCCTCTTCCCACCTTCCTTCCCTCTGGTAACCATCATTCTGTTATCTGTATCTATGAATCTTGGATTTTTCTGTTTGTTTGCATGTTTGTTTTGTTTGCTCATTTGTTGCTATTTGTTTTATATCTAAAACTAGAGGCCTGGTGCACAAAATTCGTGCATAGGTAGGGTCCCTAGGCCTGGTCAGCGATCAAGGCCAATCTGTGGGATGACTGGCGGGGCAATTGGGGGCCCCCAATGGCACCCACCTTGGCTGGTCTAGGGCCTGCGGGCTGGGAGCAGCTCCTGCATTGAGTGTCTGCCCCCTGGTGGTCAGTGCACATCACAGTGACTGGTCGTTCCACTGGACCTTCCACCATTTGGTCAATTTGCATAATAGGCTTTTATTATATAGGATATGAGTGAAATCATATAGTTCTTGTTCTTTTTCACCCGATTCATTTCATTACTATAGTATAATACTCTCAAGCTCTATCCATGTTGTCACAAATGGCAACATTTCATGTTTTTTATAGCTGAGTAGAATTCCGTGGTATATATGTACCACATCTTCTTTCAAAGGACACTGTCATCAATCATATGTCAAAGGGCACACCTGTTTTTTAAAAGTGGGGAGGGGGGAGCAGGAGGCACACAGGAGTTACTGGTCCATAGCAATTCTGAGATCCAGCCAAGCAAATGTTGGAAGTTATTTGGTATGACTCAGTCTTACTCTAGACCAAGAATAAATATCCAGGCCTCTTAGTTCCATCCTGTAGGTTCTGGGTTCTCTTTTTGGTCACCCTTCTTGTTCCTAAAAGTGACCTGTGTTTACAATTGTGTAGACAGTGTTCTATTGACTATAGATGATATGTAGTCATTGATGTACCTATGTGGTTCTATCCAAGAACAAAGCTCAATAGAAATAGAAGTTTATAGATGTAAATAATTCTTACCTAAATTTCTCAGAGCATTGACTATTCATCCAACACAGAAGCAAGTTAGATCTCCTTCCCATATTTGGTCTAGTTTTATTTCTAAACTTTACAGTAAAGTTTTTATTAATCCTTGATAATTTAAGATTCTATTATTCCATTGAACTATTTTCCCAAGTAGAATTTACATTTTTAGAACAAAAAAAACACTGTTAAGGAGGTGGAAGAGGGTACAGATAAGGATAAATAGTGATGGAGAAAATAAAGTAAAATTCTTTAAAAAAAAAAAAAAACACTGTTCAAAACACACAAAATTTTTAACCTCTCTAAGGTACCGATAGCATGAAGATATTTAGGAAAGGGATAATTATCATACTTTTCTCAGTTTACTGTATATTTCAAAACAAGAGCAAGTATGAGTTCTGTCTTTAATTTCTCCACTGTTACAGGTATATAATCTGCTACCTGTAAAGGACCTCACTTATTTCCCTGAAAATTTGGACCAGGAAGAGGAAGAACAAGAAAACTGTCTTAATACTCCTCATATTAGTGGAAGACACTTCTATATTCCCTCAGTATATGATGAAGAAGATATGTATGGCTTCTTAAAGGTAAATTCCTTACTACTTACTAAGGTACTAGCTTATGAAAGTTTGAATGTTAGTAAAACTATATATATATATATATATATACACACACACATATATATATATTTGAAGAAATTGTTTAACCTGACATTTCATTGAGATATTTTTAGTTATATTTAGTTATTTGAAAAAGATGCTCAATTATACAATTCTAAAAAATCATAAAGTACTGTAATTTTACCATTCTATATTTCTTGAGTGTGTGTGTGTCCATGGAATTAATATAACATTAAGGGCATTGTAATTAATAAGTTAATTCTAAGGAAAAAGTATTTTATGCAGTCTAATCATTTTTACAGGGTATGGGATTAAAGGTGCTCACCAACTCTAAAATCCAAAAACAGAGGTTATGTTCAATGAGTCACACACCTGTACTACACCACGCTGAACCTCTAGGAATGCCCGGATTATATGGAGGTAAAAAAAAAAAAAAAAAAAAAAAAAAAACCAAGTTGCTTTTGATTTCATGTCACATCCAGCAATATTACTTTGTAAAAAATGAAAAAGGTAAAATGAGATACATAATGTAGCCTTATTTCATTTATACATAGAGAAACAACAATTCTGATAAGATGCTTCTTGCTGAGATCATTTAGCTGGTAAATGACATGGCCTGAACTGACTGGAGTTGTTTGTTTGTTTAGATGAGTCAGATACTTTAGGGTGCAGAATCATATAAAATTCAAGATTCTAATGTGTATAAAAGAGGGAAAACAAAATTTATAATGGAAAAAGAGAATAATTCTAATTGTAGAATCAGAAAATACACTCATAGATATGCTATATATGAAAGACTAGAAAGGAAGAGAAAGGCCTCACTGGTGTAAAAAACAAGTGTAAACATTGCAGAGATATCTCATAATCCAGGGCCAGAAAACACCAGAATAAAACATCAAATAAAGCAGCCCTTTTCTAGGACCTTCAATTTCCCCTTAAAAGTTCTGTCCAACCCCCAGGTACACTTGCAGTCCAACCCTTTTTCATCTCTCTCTCAAGGTATTCTGGCTAGTCCTTTCTCCAAAAGATCCCTTGATGTCTGTCTATTAATAAAGATTAACATCTTTTGAGTTTGGGATTATAAATCTGAAGTTCTGTGCGTGAAGTGAACCTGTAAGGCCTTTTCTCTAAGCCTCTAAGCCTCAAATACTTCATTATATAAATTGAAGTAATATGACTAAAGGCACTCTAGGGCATTTCAAAATCCCAATAAAATAAATATTATCTACCAAAACAAATTAAGAATATTGACTGTTTAAAATTTGTTTTCTGTGTTCCTTGACATTGAGCCTATCACACTGAATCATGTGGTATTAATATCTATCTATAAACCAGCCCTGTCATAAAGAAAACAATGCTGTCAGCTCACTTTTAAAGGACCATGTTTTTCTCCAAATATAACCTTCAAAAATAGCACCAATTCCAAAAAGTTTCTTAGCAATGGGAACTAAGGTAACTAAGATGCTTTATAAATGAGGGAGATTAAGGAAAAAGAAAATAAACATGAAAATTACACAGAAAGAAGTTTGAGCTTAAACCATAAAAGTTTGAGGGAGAAGGAAATTTTCTGGAAGTTGATAAGAAAAGAACTTCAGGCACATGATATAACAGAGAAAAAAAAATAACTTCTAGCCCTAGCCAGTTTGGTTCAGTGGATAGAGCACCTGAACTGAAGGGTTCCAGGTTCCATTCCCAGTCAAGGGCACATACCTCGGTTGCCGGTTCGATCCCCAGCCCTGGTCAGGGCATGTGCAAGGAGGCAACCAATCAATGTTTCTCTCTCTTTCCCCTCCCTTCCACTCTCTCTAAAAATCAATGGAGTAAAGCATCGAACAGACCGTCGAATTACAGCAGGAAGGCTGGGGAGTGTTGGGGAGGTGGGGAAAGAGATCAACCAAAGGACTTGTATGCATGCATATAAGCACAACCAATGGACACAAGACTGGGGGGTGGGGGGTGCGATGAGGGCATGCAACGGGGAGGGAGGGAGGGGATACTGGGGGAAAGTCAATGAGGGGGAAGGATATATATGTACTACTATGTGTAATACTTTAAACAATAAAATAAAATAATAATAAAATGAAAGCCAAAAAAAAAAAGAAAAGAAAAAAATCAATGGAAAAATATCCTCAGATGAGGATTAACAAAACAAAACAAAAAACTTCTAAAATGTGATGAATATACAAAGGAGATTGAAATAAGTAGATATAAATTACTCAGGTATGTGAAGCAATGGAAGAGCTAAGAAAACTGGAATATTTTGTGAAAGTTATTGAAAATAATTTGAAGAACATAAATCCATTCATTCCCATGACTGTTTGGGATGTCACCGAGCAACTTCAGTGTTTGATGTCAGGGAACAGTAAATATGGGGAAAATAACTTTAATACTGTCTCTAGGGTCTCGGGGGGAGAGAGAGAGAGAGAGAGAGAGAGAGAGAGAGAGAGAGAGAGAGAGAGAGAGAGAGAATATGAGGCAGAAGGTTAATCCAAACAGGGTAGTAAAATCATGTTGGACAATGATAGAAATGATTAGTGCCTGAAACGGTAAGAACTAAGTTATAAATATGAAAGTTATTATTCATGTGTTCAGTAAATTTTGATTGAATACTTGCTAACCTACTTTGTGGACATATAACAAATATTGAGAAGAGAAATCTTCAATTATATAGAAGTTACATTTTAATGGGCATAAAGGGAGTATAAACAAAATGAGCAAGTAATTACATAGTTTATTAGAAGGTAATAAATTCTAAGGGAAAAATTAAATAGGGTAACCAGTGAATGTCTTACCAAGAGAGTAAATTTTTAGCAAAGATTTAAAGAAAGAGAGCCAATTAAATGCCTATTTAGAAGAGTGTTGCATTCATAAAAAGCAACTCCAGTAAAACAGCTGTGGAGCGTTTATTATGTTTCAAGAGAGAGGTGAAAGGTAGATAGATTAAATGATAGATAGGTGATACATAGATAGATAGATAGATGATAGATAGATAGATAGATAGATAGATAGATAGATAGATAGATAGATAGAATAAATGAAGATAGATGATAGATAGATTTCCTTAATTCTTATAGCAATCTTTTAAGGTAAGGATGTATTTTTATCACCATTTTCTCCTTTTTTGTTTTTCTGTCTTTATTGAGATATCAATAACATATAACATTGTGTAAGTTTAAGGTGTACAATGTGCTGATTTGATATGTTTTTTGTGAAACAATTACCACTGATGCATTAGCTAACACTCCATCACCTCACATATTACCATTTCTTTTTTGTGGTTATCATGATTTTTGAAATGGAAAAACTGAACCCAGAAAAGTTAAGTAGCTCAGCCAATAAGTAAATGGGGGAATGTGAATCGAATCAGATACTTTGACTTCAGAGTTGGGTTTTTTAACTATTACACTATTTTGCCTCTCAAAGGCTCTAAGGTGAGAACTTCTCTACCCTTTCCTGTTTGTAATATTCTCTGTCTCGACCATAGAGATATTCCAAATGGAAATATCTCTCTTTTGGCATCTTGAATTCTTCATTTCTTCTTTCCATAAAATAAATAGAATAAAATGTAATAATATAGCCTTGTTATCAAGAGAGCAATAAATTTACAAGCTTCAATATAGTAAGCAGATATCCTTATTGATATTTTTAAATTCTATTCACTCCAGTGGTAATTCAAACAGTTTCCAATATAGCCACCACTCATGTTATCTAAAGAGAGTTTTACCTTTTCTGCTCAGTTTTTCTAAGGAGGAAACAGTACTCTCAGACCTTGAAAACCTGCCATTTCCCCCTACAATCCATAAAATCATCTGCAACTGATCTTGTACTTCCAGCCTCCATTCACATACATGGACTTTCTACCTGTAAAAAGCATTCCTTTCTGCTCAAAGAATGTGGACTCAACAAGTTATCTCCAAAGTTCTACAACTCTCAGGAGACAATCCGAGCAGGAAAATGGAAAATTTGTTCTCCGAAGCCTTACACATGCACCATGAAATAAATGAATGCTTTTTCCTTAACTAGATTATTATTTTCTCTTATTTTAGCGGGTATAGCAGGTCTAGCGAGTCCTTATATGCATCCAATTGGTGCAGCTGCTGCAATACCTGTAAATAGTATGCCAAGTCCAGAGCCAGTCTCTGAAACGGTGCGGAGTTATTTCCCTGAGACCTGGATCTGGGAGCTGGCCGTGGTGGAGTAAGTAACATCTCTCTCCTCTTTTTGCTCTGGGTGAAGCAATGTGACCCCTCCAGCATTTTCAACTTGAAGATAACCTTTCTGAAAAGTTCTAAATAATTGTCTTAACCTCTTACCCTTTCATGCAAGACCTAAGAAAAACACTTTTATTGTATGGGCTTCCTAGTATAATTGTCTCTCGGCACAACAAGTCTAAAATAATTATTCCGAAGACTGCCAGAAAATAGACATGGAAGCTAAAAATATTCAAATTCTATACTCCCTAATGCCATCCAAGGAGTCTTGCATAAACAAGATTGGATCAAGCACATAAAGAAATCAGGCTACATAAGTGTGATGGTTTATTTGTTGAATCATGAATCTTAAATATGCTTTATGGGACTGGACCATAGTGAGGATAGCTTATGAACCAAACTGAATCATATTCACATATTTCTACTTAAAATACATGCATGTGTGATGTGGCCAAAGACAGATAAGGGAAAGAGATATCATTTAGTCCCTTTTATTTTCCCACCTCAGTCCCCAGTACATAATCTAGTGTCCACATGTGTACTCGTACATGAACCCTTTAATGGATTTCATTCTTGACAGACCCTTTACACATATTGATTCTCACTTGAAAAAAGACATTTTGCCTGCTTACTCTCTGTTCTTCCTATTGCCATCCTCGCCAGCTCATCAGGCATGGCTGAAGTAGGAGTAACAGTCCCTGATACCATCACTGAGTGGAAGGCGGGGGCCTTCTGCCTGTCCAATGACACTGGAATTGGCCTCTCTCTTCCCACCACTCTCCGAGCCTTCCAGCCCTTCTTTGTGGAACTCACAATGCCCTACTCTGTGGTCCGTGGAGAGGCCTTCACACTCAAGGCAACTGTCCTAAACTACCTTCCCAATTGCATCCGGGTAAGAAAAATGAGGGTGAATTGAAAGGATAGATAGAACTTTGGTTATTCAGCTCCTGATTTGTTCCCAAGACTATGGATAATTCTTGGAATTATTTGCTAGCACTGCAGCTAAATAGTGCTAAGCAAGATGGGACATGATCAGAAAGATTACACAATGACATATGAGCTACAGGTACTAAAACCACAGATCTCCAATCCATATATCCTTTATTTTTTTTTCCTGAATCTTGCCAAACCCTGACACAAGATAGGCTCTTTTGTGGAAAAATTATTGGTGCTGACACAAAATTTAGTTTTCTTAATTTTGTTCGTGTTGTTCTTCAAGCCTTCATCTCTAAACTCCCACAATATGTACTTTTAATTTTTCTTGTAGCGTTTATCTCTTTGTAAATTATGTCATAGTTTAGCGTAGAGATTATCCCCTTTATAATACAATATCCTCTAGATCAGGATCCTCTCCTTCAAAATTTGCTATGTCTTATATAGAATAGAAATGTAATATATGTTAGAGGAAGTGGAGAGAGGGAGGAAGGAAGAAAATCTACACAGGAATAGGAACCAACAGGTACTGCTCCCAGAGGCAATATCTGCGTATGTCAGTATAAACTGAGTGGCCAGATTATTATGATCTCTGAATGCATAATAATCTGGCCACTCAGTGTATATCCTATATAATAAAAGGCTAATATGTAAATTGTCCCCTCAACCAGGTGTTTGACCAGCAGGCAGGCCGGCCAACAGCCCATGTCCTCTCCCCCTGGCCAGGCTGGCCAGACCCCACCCATGCATGAATTCATGCACCGGGTCTCTAATATAAATATATCTACACACACTGAGTAGCCAGATTATTATGTGTTCAGAGATCATAATAATCTAGCCACTCAGTGTATAATCTAAATGCCAGCTCCTCCAAATAAATAATCAGTCTTGATTTGTGTCGCTGCCATTTTCATGCTTCTCGAAGTACATGTGAAAATCATAGTCTTTTTCCAAATTCCAATTGAGTACAGCACCTCACATGTGGCCCCAATTCCATGACTCAGTTTCTCTCCATATTCTGATAATATTTATCTCTATGCCCCACTTGTGGGTGGTAGGTCAGTGTGCAACTGCAAGCCTCTACAGCCTTCCTGGCAGCCCAAAATGAAAAGGGGAAAGAATCCTACTGCATCTGTGTAAATGAGAGACAAACCTTGTCTTGGGCAATAACTCCTAAAACTCTGGGTGAGTGACATTCCCCCTCCCCAAATGTTTGCCAATCAACAGTGGATCTCTGAATACTGCTTATATCATATTCTTTATTTTTTTCTTTTTTTTTTTCTTTTTGCTATCCACAATGGCACCCTACTGCTATTTCCACAATACCTGGGCCTCACAATCACTATACTTGGGCATTGGTTTATCGGTGTACATTAGCCTTGGGTTTTTTGTTTTGTTTTGTTTTCACCTTTCTTTCCTCTTGCAGCCTTTTGAGATGATTGCAGAGCATGGAGTCATTTTCAGCAATTAGGGATGGCTTGGACTACTGTCAATATGAATACTCATTTTTTCTACATTCTTTGTTTTAGGGAATATGAACTTCTCGGTGAGTGCCCAGGCAGTGCAGTCCCTAGAGCTCTGTGGAAATAAGGTTGCTGAGGTCCCTGAGATTGGGAGAAAAGACACGGTCATCAAAACCCTATTGGTGGAAGTAAGTTAGTCTGTATTACTTTGACATATTTTTCTGAGCCCCTAACAATAAAAAACAGTCTGGAGATTCTTGACATAACCAAGAATAATTAATATCATACAGAATTCATCTTATAAGACTAATGGAATTTCCTATCCTTAAAGCATATAAGAAACTTTGCTGTGTAAACTTGTTAACTTATTGCATATAGTTGTTTTTTTTAAACACTAGGAGCCTCTTACTTTTCTGAACTCTACCTGTCCTATAAGATTCATATATTTCTCTCACCTATTACATTTGACTCTCTGCCCTTAGTATCCCTCATTTTCTCCTCAGCCAATATCCCTTGTTGTTCAATGTTTTACACATTTGCATTAATTTGATAACAAGTAGGATGTTAAACATCATTTAGTGTAAACACCACCCTTCAAAGTAATCAATCTATGGTGTCCTTTAGTCACCTCAATGCTTATCCCTCTTTTCCATTTTTTTTCTTTCACCCAAGCCTGAAGGTATTGAGCAAGAAAAGACTTTCAATTCTATGGCCTGTTCTTCAGGTAAGAGTCCATCTTCATAATCATTGTCAGAACAATGCCTCACGAGGGTATATATTTCAAGTTACAATGCATATTCTTACATATTATTTCCCATAATTTTCAGAATGTTCCATTCAATTTGGCATAATACTAAGTATTTTTATACATATTTTACAAATAGGAACTCTGAGCCCAAGAGAGCAGGTTAATGAGGCTTGTGGGTACGGACAAGACTACTATTAGGGCTTGCTTGGTTCACTTTCAGCCTTTGTCTCCATAGCCAGTGGCTGCTCATTAATGAGGCAGGATGCAAATCTTAGAGTGCCACAGAACTAGGTAGAAAGAAAGCAGAGTCATGACAAGTCTGAATCACAGTTAATACTCTCTAAAATAGTTGATAATAAAGCATATGGCACTTTCTGCTCATCTTACTAAAAACTTATTTTCCATAGGAAAAAAAGAACTTCACTTTACATCAGGATTTTACCATATCATTAAAAAACAGCTGTGGCTTGTAAATTATACTGGCACATTAGTACTAGATCTATGTTCATAGTATAAAAAACACTGTTCTTGACAATTAAGAAGGGCCAATTTAAGGCATACCATTAGAGACCAACAAAATCAGAGAATTATACAATTAATTCAGAAAACTCTAGATCCTCGTCAGCTCCTAGCCTTCTTTAAGAGAGCTACTGTGCACACAGCAACACAAAAGATGGTAAAACGAGAGGGGAAAGGGTCTCAGGAAGTTGTGTAGTGCCAAGAAAAGCTGGAGTATTAAAGGTAATCTCATCATAAGTCAAAATTCTTATTCCTTGAAACACAGGGTTCCTCAAGGAGACATAATAATGCTATTGCCTAATGTGATGATAACAATAATAATAGCGGTTCACATGCATTGAGATTTACGATGTTACCAAGGCTGTTCTAATTCACATGTTTTATATGTATTATTTCACTGAGTCATCACATGAGCAAGTTAAACTAGGAAGAGGTTAAGTAATTTGTTCAAGATCCATAGCTAGTAAGGGGCAGGGCCAGTATCATGGAGGCAGTATGGCTCTAAAACCCCACTACTAACCACTAGATTAAACTACTCTAACAGATGCCATCCTTTCATATAGATTGTTTGTTTCCAAAGGTACTGAAATATCTGAGCAATTATCCCTGAAGCTCCCACCAAATGTAGTCAAAGAATCTGCCAGAGCCTCTTTCTCAGTTTTGGGTGAGTTATCTTGCATCTAGAGAACTTGTGACAAAAGAACTGCCACCACACATTTTATCTATATACTAGAGGCCCGGTGCACCAAATTTGTGCATGGGGGGAGAGGGGCAGGGTGTCCCTCAGCCCAGCCTGCACCCTCTCCAATCTGGGACCCCTCAAGGGATGTCCGACTGACCGTTTAGGCCCGATCCCAGTAGGCAGTCGGACATCCCTCTCACAATCCAGGACTGCTGGCTTCCAACTTCTCGCCTTCCAGCCTGATCGCCCCCTAACAACTCCCCTGCCAGCCTGATTGATGCCTAACTTCTCCCCTGCCAGCCTGATTGCCCCTAACTGCCCTCCCCTGCAGGCCTGGTCACCCCTAACTGCCCTCCCCTGGGTCCCCCCCAACTGCCCTCCCCTGCTGGCCAGCTTGTGGTGGCCATCTTGTGTCCACATGGGGGCAGCCATCTTGTGTGTTGCAGTGACAGTCAATTTACATATTACTCTTTTATTAGATAGGATTTGTGTTCTAAATATCAACTTATTTATAGTGTCTATTTATATAAGATCCTGGAAGGCTCACTTTTTCTAAATATAAATGTTCCCTTGTCCAAATGATAAAGTATCTGACTTTCAATATGAAAATCATTTGTCTTTAATAATGTT
Source organism: Eptesicus fuscus (assembly GCF_027574615.1). Classification (NCBI taxonomy): domain Eukaryota; kingdom Metazoa; phylum Chordata; class Mammalia; order Chiroptera; family Vespertilionidae; genus Eptesicus; species Eptesicus fuscus. Next base: position 85,792,858 of record NC_072479.1, read on the forward strand.
GGCTACATATGAACTTAAATAACTCTGACATTTACTCTCACATTCCCCAGGTGACATACTAGGTTCTGCTATGCAAAACACACAGAATCTCCTCCAGATGCCCTATGGCTGTGGAGAACAAAACATGGTCCTTTTTGCTCCTAACATCTATGTCTTGAACTATCTGAATGAAACCCAGCAGTTGACTTCAGAGATCAAGTCTAAGGCCATTACCTATCTCGTCAGTGGTAAGTGAGAAAAAGAAAAGTTTACTGTGTTACTCTACTAGTAACGAATGTTTTCCCCACTACACTGACATTATATCACCAGTGATCAAGATAATATGGTTATTTTTGTAGAAATGAAAAGTTTCCCACCATCTGACACAATGTTGCATTTTGACATATGGATGATAGCCATAAAACTATGACAGATCCTATACATGAGGCCATTAAATATCAGGGGAGTCTGGATACCATCAGCCTGCATCTAGAGATATCCTGCCTTTCTATAATACTTCTTGAGTTAGTTGAATCTTTTATTCCAGGTTACCAGAGGCAGCTGAACTACAAACATCAAGATGGTTCCTATAGCACCTTTGGGGATCAGTATGGCAAGAATGAGGGCAACACTTGGTAAGAAAAGAAAATCATTCTGAGTTTCAACTATGAGTTCAAAGCATGTCCATACAGGGTGGGACAAAAAGTAGTTTACAGTTGTTCATATGGACAGTAACACAATAATCTATATAATAAAGAGCCAGGGTCATAACAACCATCACAACCGAAAGTTCGACCAGACCAGAAGTCAGTGCTGGGTTGCCGTGGTGACCCAGCACTGACTAGGGCCACTGCCGGTGCCCTTACCCAACACTGACTGCCTTCGGGGGCTGCAGATCAGGCCCAAAGGGAGGCCTGCAGAGAGAGAGGCAGGGTCTGATCCGTAGCCTCTGTGGCAGCCGTTGATCAGAACTTGTCTCTCTTTCTCTCCCAGCCTGGCCAACAGCCGTGCCTCCATTTCTCTCCAGGCATCCACCAGAGCTGCTGATCAGCCCTGCCTTTCTAATCAGGCCCCATTGATAGGCCCAGAGACACTGACTGGCATAGAAACTGACCAATCAGAATCAAATCTGGGTGAATGTAAGGGGCCAATGGCTGCCTAGGAGGTGGAGCTTTTGACGCTGACTGGCATAGAAACTGACTAATCAGAACCAAGTTGACTGGCAGGGAAGGGCAGTTAAGGGTGATCAGGCAGGCAGAGGCAGTTAGGGGTAATCAGGCCAGCAGGGGAGAGCAGTTAGGGGTGAGATCAGGCCAGCAGGGGAGGGCAAGTGGGGGCAACCAGGCTGGCAGAGGCAGTTGAGGGCTCAATCAGGCCAGCAGGGGAGGACAGTTAGGGGTGATCAGGCAGGCAGGTAGAGGCAGTCAGGGGCAATTAGGCAGGCAGGTATAGGAGTTAGGGGCAATCAGGCAGGCAGGCAGGTAAGTGGTTAGGAGCCAGTGGTCCCAGATTGTGAGAGAGGTGTCCAACTGCCACCGGTCAGACATCCCCCACGGGGTCCCTAATTGCTGAGGGACCAACCCTCTGTGCACAAATTTCATGCACCGGGCCTCTAGTTAATAAATAATACAAGAATAAACTGTGTTTTGCATACTCAGTACTGTAAACCTCATTTTGCCCCACTCTGTCTATTCACCTATTTAATTCTTACAATAATCCTGTGAAATGGGAGCTATTAGCTTCATTTTATAGGGGAAATAATGCTCATTGTGGATGAATAAATGTCTCTAGTATAAACAACTAATAAATGGCAAAACTGAGAACATTTGAAGTTGATTATTTTTATATCAACACACCAAGCCTCTCTCATGTTGCTAAGGAACCATTATAAACTTCTTATTTGCCCTCATAAATTGTTGAACAGTGCTGAGATGCTAGAAACAGGCTAGAAAAATGGCAGCCATTACTCACAGTGCATACTTTACCACCTTCTACTAGATAATCCCCTGTATCTATCTATCTATCTATTTATCAATCCATCTATTTTTCTATTTATCCATCTATTCATATATCCACCTATCCATCAATTCATCTATTCATTTGTCCATATATCATTCATTCAACTAATCATCTATCTATCTATCTATCTATCTATCTGAATTAAATATGACCGTACAAGAAAACAAGAGGAAGTCAATGACCTGAAAAGTAGTGGAGAGGAAGGATGATGTAGAGAAAAACGTTTACTAAAACAGAACAGTAAAAGAAGACAGCCCAATAGAATATTAGTTGCAGAAGACAAAGTAATAAATCAATGGAAACAAATAACTCCAGAAAGTCCAGAATGTGAGAGCAAATATCTTAACCACCCCAAGAAAACTAGGAGAAACCTAAATCTCTAAAGTGATGCTTTTGGAAGCAAAAATCCTTGATAATGCATTTAACAACATGCCACAGCAAAACAACAAAAATAGAAAGAAGCTAACAGGTTAACAGAAAACGTTTCCAAATTCTCAGTAATAGCTCTTTGATTCTCATGGGAGTGAACTGGGGAGAGTGGGAGTCTATATGTGCAAAACAGAGCATTAAGGTGCTGTATGAAAATAAATGGTCTTAGAACCCCGCTCTTCTTCACCCTTCAGGCTCACAGCCTTTGTACTGCAGACCTTTGCCCAGGCTAAAAGCTACATCTTCGTTGATGAAGCACATATTACCCAAGCCCTGGTCTGGCTCTCCCAGAGACAGAAGGAGAATGGCTGTTTCATAAATTCTGGGTCACTGTTCAACAATGCCATTAAGGTGAAGTACTGTGAGTACTTATGCTGAATCTCATGATACATCAATATTAACATTGTTCCAAGCATGATAGGAGAAAGAAAGCACAGGAAAATTGCAAAGATGAAGTCCTAGGTAATATGAGAGGGCATCAAGGAAGGCGTTATAAACCTGAAAATTATAAAGAAAAAGGAAATGGCACTTTGCAGGAGGGTGTTACTTTGCTTGATAGAGAAGTTACTGAAGACAATTTGCATTAAAGACCAGAAAATATACTAAAATTTAGAAGTACAATTAATCAAAATTCTCTCTCTCTCTCTCTCTCTCTCTCTCTCTCTCTCTCTCTCTCTCTCTCTCTCTCTCTCTCATTTACAGGGAGGAGTAGAAGACGAAGTGACCCTCTCTGTCTACATCACTATTGCTATTCTGGAGAGTGGTCTTCCAGTCACTGTAAGACTCACCTCGGTCCCACTTCCTACTATGCAAACTACAGTCCTGATCTCTGGAACACCACTGTACTAAAAGCCAAGTCCAGCTCTCATTTTGCTCAGTGATGAGGCATTTCTCAGCTAGATGAGCTCTTTGGTCAATTCCATTAAAGGGAATTTATACTTGCCCAATAATGCCCTTGGACTATGTACCAAAACTAATCCTAAAAACACATGTTCTCTGGCTTTATTTTTTGAGACCTAAATATAAAGTTAAGAAATTTAAAATGTTTCTCAGCTTAAATATAGTGGATATTGGCTGTCTACTTGGCTGGCTGAAAACCATGAATGACATCTGTCAAGCAATATCCAACTCAGAACTTGTTCTATCCTCTACTTACCCTAGTTTGACACCAGCACCTCTTTGTCTTCCCAGAACTCTGTTGTTCAAATGGCCCTACCCTGCCTGGAGTCTGCCTGGAATACAGCAAAGGAGGGGCCCCGTGGAAGCCATAGCTACACCAAGGCATTGTTGGCCTATGCTTTTGCCCTAGCGGGAAACCAAAATAGGAGGGGAGAAATACTGAACTCTCTGGATGAGGAAGCTGTGAAAGAAGGTGAGAGCAAATGGTTTAAAAAAAAAATTCCCCTTCCACTTACACAAATTCTATAAGGAGGAATATATTCCTGCTGAAAGCAGCAAGCTTTGTCTGTAATTCTTTAGCCAAGTTGTGAGGTCAAAACACCTTTTATAAAAATATATTCTCTGGGATTGCATGTGTTATACCATACATAATGTTGCAGGTAAATTATGGAATTTTATCCTTACCTGCTGAAAGAAATATATTAAACAAATATATATTTTTATAGGATAAGTGCCTACATACTTGGATGAAAAATGGTACGACAAAAAGCCATACTAAAGAAAGTGCAATAATAACATTTTCAAAGTGTTTTTATCTCTTTTTGCCAGATTATTACAAAAGTCCTCTGAGCTCAATATGTAGGTTTTATTTTTTTCAATTACAGTTTATATTCAATATTATTTTATATTAGTTTAGGTGTACTGCATAGTAATTAAAGAATCATGTACTTTACAAAGTGGTCCCCTTGATATTTCAAGCATTCATCTGGTACCGTACATAGTTATTACAATATTGACTATATTCCTTATACTGTACTGTACTTCCCCAGGACAATTTTGTGACTAATAATTTGTAGTTCTTAATCCCTTCACTTTTTTCAGCATCTCCCCACCACCCAACTTCCCGCTCATCTGGCAAACATCAGTCAGTTCTCTGTATCTATGAGTCTGTTTCAATTTTGTTTGTTCATTTACTTTGTTCTTTAGATTCCACATATAAGTAAAATCACACAATATTTGTCTTTCTCTGACTATTTCACTTAGCATAATACTGTCTAGGTCCATCCATGCTGCCACAAATGGTAAAATTGCATTCTTTTTGTGGCTGAGTAATATTCCATTATGTACAAATGTATACCACAGCTTTTTTATCCTCTTGTTTATTGATGGGCATTTGGGTTGCTTTCATATCTTGGCTACTGTAAATAACACTGCAATAAACATAGGGGTGCATATATTGTTTTGAATTAGAGTTTTGGGTTTCTTTGGGTACATACTCTCCATACTGTTTTTTAAAGCAGCTGCATCAATCTTCTCTCCCATCAAAAATGCATGCATGTTCGCTTTTCTCCACATCCTTGCCAACATTTCTTTACTGATTTATTGATGACAGCCATTCTAACAGGTATGAGTTGATATCTCATTGTGGTTTTAATTTGCATTTCTCTGATGCTTAGTGATGTTGAGCATCTTTTCATATGTTTATTGGCCATCTGTATGTTCTCTTTGGAGGAGTGTAATAGGTAGGCTTTATATCCAATTCATACTCCAATTCCCAGGAAATATCACAAACAGCAAGAAAACTCTCTCTGTCTCATTTCTCTTTCAACTTTAAAAAATATATATATTTAAGAGATTAGCAAGTGTGCGCTATGCCTCTTCCTTCAACAACATTCTCAGTCTTAGGCCCAGAGGACTAAACTCGAGTTCAGCATGGAAATGACAGAGAGGTCCTTACTTCTTGTCTATATTATTTTCAACTCCATATGATATGAATATATATTCACTTATTATCTTCCAATAGTTATAATTCTATCTTTTTCTCACCCTTAAGACAACACCATCCACTGGGAACGACCTCAAAAAGCGAGGGCACCAGAAGCGTATTTTTACCAACCCCAGGCTCCCTCTGCTGAGGTGGAGATGACGTCCTATGTGCTCCTGGCTTACCTCACTGCCCAGCCTGCCCCAAGCTCAGAGGACCTGACTTCTGCATCACACATTGTGAAGTGGATCATAAAGCAACAGAATTCCCATGGGGGCTTCTCCTCCACCCAGGTTTGTGGTTCCCAGATGGTCTTCTCCTCCAGGTTCACTGGACAGTTGGCCAATTTGAACACAGAACAGTTACAAAGAAAAGAGAAGGTGAATCATTAAATCTTGGAAGAATTATTTAGAGATGTTTTAAAACAGTGGAGAAATAAGGAAAAGGACACAAGTCATTCCCCAAAACAATCTTCACTAAGCCCTGCATTATCCCATCCATTTGGCTACTTAACCATAAGCGCCATTCCTCTCTAAAGCTATATTATATCATTAGCACACATCGGTTGATAGCCACACTTTAGAACAGGGTTTCTGAATAGCAAAACTGTTGACATTTTGTTCCAGTAATTATTATTGTGAGGGGCTGTCCTGGACATTGAAAGATGTTTAACAGCCTCCTGGGCTCTCCTCATTAGGTGCCAGTAGCTTTCTACTCACAGTTAAGACAAGGCAAAATCAACCCGGGTTGAGAATCAGTGTTAATCCTGCAAAAAAATTCTCTAAGATGAACCAGAACGTTGTGTGATTAAAAGGAAAGTGACCACATAGAGCTCATTTTGATCTTCATAGAATGAATGAGAAGTCCTATTTAACCACTCCAAGGAACTCAGACTTTCCACTCCTTTCTAACTTCCCTGAGACCTTTCTTCTTACACCCGCCCCCTTAAAATTGATTTTTTTTTTAATCTAAAGCTCCTACATTATTTTTTTCATACCATATTTTTGGAAATGTTCTATGGAGTGCAAAAATGATTGTGTTAACCATCCAGATATTCTGGATTTCCCCTCTTACACGTTTTTCAGTATTTTGGATGTACATAATGAAACTTTTGTTTTTTAGGGATATCTATAATAATAAAAGCATAATATACTAATTAGACCAGATGTCCCTCCAGATGTCCTTCCATCCAGACAAAGATGCAGAGAGTGGGGGCCGAGGCAGAGGCGGCAGAGGTGGCAGAGGCCTCCGGCCACAGCTGTGGCAGCGGGCGGGGGGCCAGGGCCAAGGCCCTTGCAAGAATTTCGTGCATTGATCCTCTAGTTATATATATAAAACTATATATATAACTCCTGGGCACAGACAATCGGATAGTGAAGGCCTGGGGCAGGGGGCAGGGGGCAGGGGGCGGGTGCAAGCTAGAAGGGGTCAATGGGGGGAAAAGGGGACATATGTAATACTTTCAACAATAAAGATTAAAAAATAAAAATAAAATTCAATAAGGCAGTGACTTGTAGGGGGAGACTATATAAAGGGGAAAAGGAACTTAGGAAAGTGCAACTTGTCTTATACCACACTTGTTATTCTCAGCAAATTTCTGTCATTCTTCTATCTAAATTACTGTCTAGTAAATGATAGTCACTTTTTTGTCTTAACTTTTTAATTTTAAACCTATTCTTTGAAAGATATAAAAAAGAGAAGTATTGATGAGAAAGAGCAAGGCACAACTTCTGGGCATAGAAATAGTCCTTTAGGACAATACCAACACAAATGAAATTATATTGTGAATCTAATTTGCATTAATAGTCTTTTATTTCATTTGGAGGAGCTATAGTATGACTTTGATTGTGCTTTAAAGGCAGAAAAAGCAATTAGCAGGTGTATACTTTAGGGGAGAAAAACCATCACTCCCTTGCGGTAGCTAACACAGACTTTTGAGGAAAATCCCCGCCATCAAAAACTTACTCTTTGGGTGTGGTTTCTCCCCTCATCTCTTCCAGGACACAGTGATAGCTCTCCATGCCCTGTCTAAATATGGAGCAGCCACTTTCACCAGGACTCAGAAAACTGCACAAGTGACCATTCGTGATTCACAAACCTTTTCCACAAAATTCCAAGTAGATAGCAACAACCTCCTGTTACTGCAGCAGGTCTCATTGCCAGAGCTGCCTGGGGAATACACCATAACAGTGACTGGGCAAAGATGCGTGTATCTCCAGGTGAGACTCTAGAATTATATTGGGAAAAGTCAACTTGAAACTCTCCTACTGAAAAGGAAGCTCTGCTCTTTGCTTCCTGGACAAGGAAAGGGCAAATCTGGAGAAGTTAAATGATGAAAAAGTGAGGCTTCCCAGGAAAAGAAAAACTGACGGTGTCCTTGGTGTTCCACAGACATCCATGAAATATAATATCCTTCCAGAAAAGGAGGATTCCCCATTTGCTTTGGAGGTACAAACTCTGCCCCAAACTTGTGATGGACCCAAAGCCCATACCAGCTTCCAGATCTCAGTGGATGTCAGGTAAGACCTTCTGACTGAGTCATCTAATCCTGAGTCTAAAAGCTACTTGGAACCATCAATAATCAATATATTTGGAAGCTATGCTAGTAGATAAATGAAATTTAAAATTAATATATATACTAATGAAGTTAATCTTCTATCATTATGAAATTATCTTTTCTCTAGTAAATGTTTTGTCTTAAAGTTTTAATAATGCTTTAAAAGCATTTGAAAGCAAAGTCAAATTGTAAATATATTTAATAAAAATGTGAATTTTTTAGTGTTCTAATCAATTCCTAGTTATCTTTTACACTCATTTTTATTTAACTCATTGCAAAAAAATATTTTTTTCAAATATATTTACTTTAAGTTGAAGTAAATCATTCTTACCTCTTCGGAATAATTATATTCTATCTTATTTTTTCTAATAAAATGAATAAGTAATAAATGCTAATATTAAATACAAATGGATAGGGCTTTGATATTGGTATGGTCTCATTTAAAGATACATACCACCCTTTTGTATGGAATCTATAAAATATAGAGGTTGCCTTATCATAAGCCATCAAAAACTTTGCAGGAGTCCTAAGAAAACATAGCACAAATTATATTGCTTTGTATCTAATACTAATAACATTAATATTATAAAACAATTGATATTTCAGACAACCAACCCAATTATTAAACATAAATTTAATCTAAGTATAAAGCATTGGAATCTATCTGTCCTTACATTTTGTAGCCACTCTTTGGAGACATGCTACATTTTAAGTTATCTAAAAATATAAAAGTAAGATATACTAAATAACAAATGAGTAGTATAGGTAGAATGTCCAAAACCTGGAGATGTGTTAAAAAAAAAAAAAGCAGATTACCAAGCTCCATTCCCAAAGATTCTGTTTTGATAGTATGGGACTAAGCCTTGAACATCTAGTAAGCTGTAAATCTGATGTATATACATAGTTCTAAACATTGATATCGTTCATGTCCAGGAAACACAGATTTCTGTAGGTCATAATCTTAGGGGAAACTTCATAAAGATGGACAGGTTTCTGGTGGGTCTTGAAGGAAGAAATCTCGCTTTCTTTCACATAATAAATTCTAACTCCTGTTTTCTTTGACACTACAGTTACAGAGGGAGCCGCCCTGTCTCCAATATGGTGATTGTTGATGTGAAAATGGTATCTGGTTTTATTCCCTTGAAACCAACAGTAAAAATGGTAGGTGTATTTTAAGCCTAGTAGATCCCATACAAAAGGGTGGTATATATCTTTAAATGAGACCATACCAATATCAAAGCCCTATCCTTATCATCCTGCCTCAAAAACTGTTTTGCCCCGAACCCATGAAATTAAATTCAGTAACTATTTATTTGGCTCTAAACTAAGAGACCTGTGTGATACCAGAGGACTACAAGGGGTGATCTTATCCTTAGGCCACTCATGGTCCAGTTAGGAACTGAAAGTACATGGGCATGAAACAATAAAATGACAAGCAAGAAAAACAGACTATGCCTAACTACCAAATTGACTAATATGCACAGACAAAATTCGGCAATGATAAAACTAATGTGAGCTTGAATCGGCAAAAATGCCAGAGTCTAATATGTTACTTGAATATTGAAAGATAATGAAAATCCTGACCTGGAAATAGCTGGCTTCCTTCTCTAGACAGAAATTCAAGTGATTTTTTTCAGTCAAGACATGACAATGTTGAAGCCTGTTTGCAAATGTGATTCCTTCCCCTCACCCAGCTTTTGTATAGCTAATGCACCTTGACTATTTAATCATGAAGATGAGTCATAGGCCTTCCAGCCTTCACATTATTTAAAGAATTAAACATTTGTCCCTTTCTACAATCTTCTCTAGGTCTCAGTGTTCTCATATCTATTGTCTAACTTTTTGAGTTCTCTAATTTTCTTCAGCTTGAAAAATCTAGCCACGTGAGCAGGACAGAAGTGAACAATAACCATGTCATCATTTATGTGGAACAGGTGAGAGCTCTGGCATTTGAGCTGAGACTATATACATCGGTTGACTTTCTAAGTGGGTCTCGTCAATAGAAGATAAGTAATATGAGAAAAGCAATAATTAGTAGCACCCTTCCAGAAAGTTAAGAATAACTTTCTAAAAAGAATAAAAGGAAAATTTCCTTTTAAATCCATAGAACGTCTGCTCTCTTTTTAATTATGTTACAATTGGAATATGAGTATTTCTATGATTTCCAATAGAAAAAATCAACAGAATAAATGTTTATCATGCATGTTATTTTAAAGACCTACCAAAAAGAATAAATATACCGCTGTGGTTGATTAATAATAGTGTTAATATTCTAATAAATATATCACTATATATAATAAAATGTAGATCTCATGAGTATCTTCAAAGTCAACTGCAAAACAAAGGGAATGTTTTATCTAACCACACAAAAAATAGTTTTGTATTATAATTACAGGTGGTACAAGTCTCTGCATCTTAAAACACATTCACAGACTCAGTTAATTTCTTGCAGAGGACTACAAGAGCATATGGGTTGTCTCTATTGTTTAGGAGAATATCTGGGGGATTTTGTTCATTGTAAAGAGTTCCCAAAGTTGCCTTCTAAACCCATCTTGACATCCACAAATGTTTGCTTACCTAAAAGACCCAGGTGAAGAAGAGTCAGAGAACAATAAAGAATATGTTTTACTCAACAAAGAGAGAAGAGGATTTCTAACCTCTTTATTACTCCCACTTTTCTTTTTAGGTGACAGCTCAGACACTAAGCTTTTCTTTCACGGTTCTGCAAGACATCCCAGTAAGAGACCTAAAGCCAGCGATTGTTAAAGTCTATGATTACTATGAGACACGTAAGTGAAAGAAAACTGAGACAATTAAATAGACTCAACCTAAAACCAAGAAATAGATTACAATTGATCCTGGTTTTAGACCATTCAATCAATATTATATCTATTTGTTCCTTTCCTCCTAGCTATATACTGTAGAAACCACCTACAAACAAATTTATCAATTAATATTTCTTGAGTCAGAAACTTAAGAATTTACAAAGAAAGATAATATTTGGTGACTTCTCTTAAATAGTTTAGGGACATAAAGAACATAGTACACATGGAAAGATAATGTAACCAGAAAAGACAGTTAATGATAAATGAGTGTTACCGAGCTAAGGGATAAGAAATTGGAGAAGTGAAAACAGCACAGATGGCTAGTACTTAAGATGGACAAACAGGAAAAAAAGACAAACAGAGGAAGAAAGATGTGAGGTGGATCCTAATATATGAGTACATCTTCTAAAGTAAATAGAAGTATAGCCCTAGCGGGTTTTGCTCAGTGGGTAGAGCATTGGCCTGTGGACTGAAGGGTCCTGGGTTCGGTTCCCACCAAGGGCACACACGTACCTTGGTTGCCAGCTCTTCCCCTTCAGGGCGCATTCAGGAGGCAACCAATTGTTGATGTGTTTCTCTCACATCTATATTTCTCTCTGTCTTTCCCTCTCTCTTCCACTTTCTCTAAAAAATAATAATAATAAAGTAAATAGAAGTAGGAAGCATTTTAGGCTAGAGCAATAATCTTAGAAAAGGGGTTCAGGAAGCAAGCTGGACAAAGTGAGTAGAAGCAGAGAGTTCATGGAAGAAAGAGCTACAAGAAAAAGAGAGAGCAACAATGGTCATCTTCCTAAGAATTTAAAATTTGAATAGCTACTATCTAAACAGGCTTCAATCCCCCTCCTCCACTCCAGAGCGGGGGCGGGGAGGGGGAGAGTATAAATATGTTAGCTATCCTGCTCAACTCTGGTCTATTTGAATGGAGCTTTAACAATCATGATATGATATACTTTTCACCAAAAGTAAAGTAAATAGACTCAATATGGCTTCTTGTTCATAGTTGTTTTTTGTTTCTCCTTTCATCTAATATTTTTTAGATGAGTTCGCTATTGCTGAGTACACTGCCCCCTGCAGCATAGGTAAGAAATCATATGCCATGATCAACATCATACTCCATTAACTTTGCTCCCTAAATGTTCTAAATTTAAAATTCTTTACAAGTCTGTTCCTAGATCTGAGACAATATATGTGGCACATTCTCACACAAAGAGAATACTGGAGAATAGTACTTACCCTGTAGGTGGGCTCCCCGATTTAAGATATTCATTCCAATATTAGAAAAGTCAATAAGTTTTATTTATGCTTGTTTGTAGGATAGCCAGGAATAATAGACAACATTTCACATCACAGCTAATTGGTTTCCTTCATTTCAAGGGCCAACTATTATGATTCTCCTGCTTAATCTAACCCAACACATTTTTATAAATGAAGTTTTATTGGAACTGATCCACACTCATATCTATTTTCTATGGCTGCTATTATGAGTTAAGTAGTTATGACGTAAACCATTTGGCCTGCAAAGCCCAAAATATTTAGCATCTAGCATTTCACAGAGAAAGTTTGCTGGCCCCAACTTTAGCTCACACTCACTATTCAGACTCAACTAAGGGAATATTCCTTAATAAACCCTACAACTCTTTTTATGTTTCTTTTCTCACCTAGATGCAGAGCAAGAAAATGTTTGAGGACCATATTTAGACTACATCTTTTGCTGGGTTCCCTATCCTGTACTTGTATTTAGAAGGAATCGGGTTATCTCTGTAAAACAGATGTCAAAAAGGCTTGTTGAATAAATACATATTTCTAATCAAGTTATTTGTTCCATCATTTATTCATCAAACATGTTTACATAATGAGTTATATTGTTTTAAATAATGTGAATAGTACAGATTTGAAATATATCTGCTTATATTGCAACTGTGAATTTCACATATAAAATCAACTAAACAATAACTGAAAATAATTTATGTTCTGAGAAACCTTAGGAAAAAAATCATTCACTGATCTAGAAAGCTGGGGAGAAAAGTATCGATGAGTAACTAGGAAGGGATAAGTATTTCTTGAGAGGAAACAAGAAATATTTGTCTTTGTCACTAAGCTAAGACAACAAAAATGGACTCCACAAGAGACTAAAATAATTAAAGTTAAAGAATGTGTTGGAGATAGGCAGTACTGTGCAGAGGTTGGAGATAGGCAGTACTGTGCAAAGTCTAGACACTGGAGCCAGACTGTCTAGATTCAAATCCTGACTCCATCCTTACCTCACAAGCTGAATGACTAGGGCAGTTACTCAGACTTTCTGCTTCAGCTTTTTCACAAAGAAATGGGGAAAATAACAGACTGTACCTTAAAGTATCATTGATGATAAACTATCCTAATGAAAGGAGAGAAAGAAAATAGCTGAATCAAGCAATGGCTCCTAAACCTTCAGCTCAGATAAGGTGTATATCGTGTCCATTTATAATTCTGTTGGCTAAAGCAAGTCACGGGACCAAACCTGACTTCAATTGTGGAATGGGGGCAGGGTGACTCTTCCCACAAAGAAGCAAACATAGCAATGTAAAGAAACATATAGCTCTCTTACAGGAACGACAGTAAATAATTAAGAAAAAATAATACAAAACCACACAGAGGTGAAATATAGATATAAATCTATCCAGTTGTCCCCGAAGCTTGCATTAAGCAGTTTATCTTTGGCACACTAATTTGAAAGGACACATTTATCACCCACTGCAGCATATACTATATTCACACATGTTTTGGTGGGCATTTCTGTAATTTCTAGTCTGTTTCTTTGGTCTCTCTGTGTATTTATGTGCCAGGACTACACTTTCAATAATCAAGACTTTATGGTGTGTTTTACTATCTTATAGAACTAATTCCCACTTACTGCATATATGTCCTTATTTAATTTTCTACCTGAATCAGCTTCTCTATTTAACACAAAACTTGAATATCTTACTGGAATCTTATCAAATGTGTTCGTTAACATAGGGAGAATTGTCAGCTTTTTAAGGTTGACCTCCCTATCCAAAAACAGGGTGTGTTTTGTGTTTTATTTTTAACTAGCGGCCCAGTGCATGAAATTTGTGCATGGGTGGGGGTTCCCTCAGCCCAGCCAGCACCCTCTCCAATCAGGGACCCCTAGGGGAATGTCTGACCACAATCTGGGACCACTGGCTCCTAACTACTCACCTACCTGCCTTCCTGATCACCCTAACTGCCTCTGCCTGCCTGCCTGATCACCCCTAACTGCCCTCCCCTACCAGCCTGGTTGCCCCCAACTGCCCTCCCCTGCCAGCCTGATCTCACCCCAACTGCCCTCCCCTGCCAACCTGATCGCCCCTAATGGCCTCTGCCTTGGACCCCACCACCATGGCTTTGTCCAGAAGGAACTCAGATGTCCAGAAGATGGCCGGTCAACCTGGTCTAATTAGCGTATTACCCTTTTAGTAGTATAGATAGATTATACAGGATAGGATTGCTTAAATGGGTGAGGGGGGAGCCTTTTTCATCAGGAGGAGATGCTCTTAGCAGACAAAAATACATAATCCCTATATCTGGACTGACAGCCAGCCATATGCACTATACTGCCAAACCAGTTATTAAAAAATTAAACCGCTTTCTTACACCTTACACCAAATAGCTGTTGCCCTTAAAACCTCTCCTCCACTCCTACCTTAGGTTCTGCCTTCATAGTTCACCCAGATTAGGTTCTGATTTGTTGGTTTCTATGCCAGTCAGTGTCAAAATCTCCACCTCCTAGGCAGCCATTGGCTCATCACAGTTCACTCAGATTTGGTTCTGATTGGTTGGTTTCTATGATAGTCAGCATCTGCGAGCCTATCAATGGGCCTGATCAGAGAGGCAGAGCTGATCAGCAGCCCCAGTGGAGGCCTGAGAGAAAGAGAGGTGTGGCTGCTGGCCAAGCCCCAAGAGAAAGAGAGAGGCAAGGGCTGATCAACAGCTGCCATGGAGGCTATGGATCAGACCCTGCTTCTCTCTCCTGAGCCTCTCTTTTGGCCTGATTTGCAGCCCCCTCAGCAGTCAGTGCTGGGTAGAGCCTTCAGTCATTTTGGATGTTATGACCCTGGGTTTTTATATATTAGGATTTTAATTTTTTTCAAGTCTTCTTGTGTGTGCTTCAGTGCTATTTTAAAGTTCTTTTCTCATATAGAATATACACATTTCTTGTACTCCTTTTTAGGCAGTTCATTGTATTCTTGTTGAAAATGTATATGTGGTTTATTATATAAACAGCTAATTATTTATGAAAATACTTATTATGGACTTCGGTTTTATTAAGACATAACTTATATACAATAAAGTGCACAAATATGGAGGGCCCAGCTTGATAAATTTTCATTTATGATTAAACCTTAGAAAACATTTTCAGAATCCCAGAAAGACTCTCACATCTCCACTCTCAGTCAAAACTCATCTCAACATCCAGGGTAATGAATATATTCTGACTTTTATAGCCATAAATTATTTTTTCCCATCTATAAGCTTCATACAAATAGAATCATCCAGAATGTATGATTGCCACAAAAGCATGGATTTGGGCCTGGCTGGTGTGGCTCAGTGGTTGAGGTCACTGATTAGATTCCCAGTCAGGGCACGTGCTTAGGTTGTGAGCTTGATCCCCAGTAGGGGGCATGCAGGAGGCAGCTGATGGATGTTTCTCTCTCATCCATATTTCTATCTCTCTATCCCTCTCCCTTCCTCTGACTCTAAAATCAATAAACATTAAAAAAAAAAAAATGTCCTTGCCATACTAGCAGTAAGCAGATGTGCATCACTGCAGATTGCCCAGGACCAAACCAGAGAGAGTCGGACCTGCATTACCACTATTTGTCCACCATCCAGAACTGAAATATCATTGCTATTATGTACACATAAACAACTGTTGGACATAGAAATCAAGACTCAAAAGAACTGTTGGCCCAGAAAGAAACTCACTATAGACTGATTCATTTGCCTCTCAGCATAACCATTATTGCTTGTCTGATTTTCGGTTCCTATAAGTGTATTCCTAGTATCACATGAGCTCACTCATCTAGGGGGAATAATGAACAACATAGACTGAAGAACAAGAAGAGCATTGGTCAGACTGTCAGACCTCAGAGGGAAGGTAGGGGAGGGTGGGGACAAGGGAGATAGATCAACCAAAGGACTTGTGTGCTTGCATATGAGCCTAACCAGTGATCACGGACAATAGGGGGATGGGAGCATGCATGTGGGGGGGTTTGGGATGGGAATGGGGGGGGAGTTGATGACAAATATGTGATACCTTAATCAATAAAGTAATTTAAAAAAATTAAATTAAATTAAATTTAAAAATGGCATAGATTTGGGCCTAGGCCAAAACCGAACTTTAAAAACTTTAGAAGAGCCAGAAGAAAACATAAGAGATAGCCTATATAATAAAGAGATAATATGCTAATTAGACCAGATGGCGGAACGATCTTCCAAGACGACCTTCTGGAATGACCTTCCAGAACAACCAGTGGGCAGGGAATGGGGCTGCGGGGGCCAAGCCCCTTGCACAAATTTCATGCATCAGGCCTCTAGTATTGTATATAAGCTATTGTTTTTACCCAACGATGAGTCTTTATATTGTGTCAATTGATGAAACAAAACATAGAAGGTAATCTGAAAAAATTTTTAGTAATAAAATTAATTTTATCAAAATAAAGGAGAGGCTGAAACAATACAGGGTATGCTTATTTATATACTTAATGCTGGCGAAATGGCCAGGTTTGATCACAGAAGCTTTGAGGATAGCCATTAATTGAGCTATAAAGCCTATTTGTGAGTTTTGATGGCTTCGAGTAGTGGGACACAGGGACTCTTAAAAAGAGGGGAGAATCCTTTATAAGTAGAGATAAAGCAGTTTCAGTTGTTTTGTAATATCTGAATGAGTACACGACTCATATTATATATCTGAGACATATAACTTTTGTGTTTAATTAATGGAATACAATCTAATCATGACATGAACACAGGCAGGGTGAAAAGGGTGAGCAAGCACAGACAGGGATGACACATCCCCGGTTCCCTGAGGCCGGCAGTGTGAGAAACCTCTCTCCTTCACTTTCTTGTAGACCAGAATCAAATGACACAGTGTTTCACCATAAAAAATAAAAAAAAACTTGGAAAAAAATCATTAAATATGATCCAAAAACAATCTGAATTCGAATGTGAGAAAGAATTTGGTAAGAAACAAGAGGTTGCTCAATCATAGGCATTAAATGGAAAAACAAGAGGAGAGACAGGAGGCTAGGTCAGCCAGAAGTCTAAGAAATGCTCTCCCTCTCCAAGCCACTTTTTAATTTCACCTTCATGTTTTCCAAAGAGAAAAGAATAAACTGTGTACTAGCTTCTTCCCTCAAATAATGCATACTTCTCACTATACATTTTGATCCCTATCTCGTGAGATTAAGTGTTGCTGGCCCATTTTTCACATAAGAAATTGGAACAACAGGAAACAGAGATTAACATTTTATCAGTATCTCACTGCTTCCAGAAAAACAGTTCTCTCTTAATGCTAGTGCTTTTTAGAGAATCCTGGGATTAAAATTCCAGATTTCTAGGACCATCATTTTACTTGCACAAGCAGAAAGAATACACGCAGGGTGTGGTAATGACTATCAAAGAAGAAATTAGGGAAGGGGATGATTGTATCCACCTTGCATCAGAAAATTATGACCTGGGAGCCTTTAGTACCAGAAGTTTCTGCCTGTTTTTAATCAACAATGTGAGGTTATGGAGATATGTATGTGAGAATGGGAATTCCCAAAACGATAACAAGCTTCCACCTCCGTTTATCTTTTTCTTTCTCTTTCTTTCAAAACAGAAAAAGAAAAGTTGCTTCACTATACTTTAACTAAACCTAAACATACTCCCTTTTCTTTTCCCCAAATAAGTGACAGATTTGTTTTCCAAGCTTTCTTCCTTGACTAACGTGGAAGGATAATGGACTGAAACATTAACTGGTGTTTTGTTTTTACTGATGAAAAGGATTTGGAAAGAATGCGATCCATGCTGATTCTGATCCTCTGGTATTTTTCCTTTCCTCTTTCAAAAGCGTAGCCAGGCCCTTGTGTTATTTTGCCTTAAGAATGTTCAAGGTTAGCAGCAGAAGTTGCTTAAAAATAACTTTGTGAGAGCCTGGCTCCTTGAGCAAATTACTCTAGGTTCTCCTAAAGAAGAATGAAAAGAAATCCTTTGCAGGAAAGTGAGCATAGAAGCCTAGTTGGCAGGGGGAATCCCAAACCAGGAGGTGTGCGGAGGTTTGTGGGGCCCAGGATAGTGGCACCTGGGGTCCCCTCCATCCTTGCACCCAGGGGAAAAGACAGGACCTCTGAGTTAAGTAGTTGGGTAAGCCAGACTCTGGGTCACAGAGCTCGCAGTGAAGGCAAATATTCCTGTGTCCAAATACTGGTACAGCATAGAAGCAGCCAGGCAAACCAGACGTCACGAGTTGGAGAGTGGCATGGTCGTATCAGGAGTAATCCGTTTTACCAACCCCAGTGTGAGGAAAGCTCTAATAAAAACTAGGATTCATTCTCATCAGGGCATTTGGAAAGATGGATGCAATATCACTTCCTTTTCTGGATACCTGCTTACTCTGTCTTCCACATTGTCACCAAGATGAAGCACAAAATTGGCCATGTCACTTCTCTACTTTAGAATCTTTAAGTAAAGGCTTTTTGCTTAGCCCCCAGATCCTTACATTCTGGCCCTTGCCTCCCTGTCTGTTCCCACCTTCTCCTTTTCTGCTCTTCACATCTGTTTTTGACTATGTACAGTGCATCAATGAGACCATGCCTTTTCACATATCTATGTACAGTGCATCAATGAGACCATGCCTTTTCACATATATATCCCTTCTTCCAACTCTATCATCTGAATAACTTCTCTTCCTTCTACTGGTAAATTCAAAGCCATGGGTATCATCCGCAGGAACTTCCTCCCCTGTCAGATGCAGGTGTCCCTTAACCCCTTCTCAACACTACATTTGAGTCTTTCAAGGCACTTGAATCACAGTGATGTCATTAGTTACTCATCTGTCGATCACTAGATTAAGTTTTCTCAGGGCTTTTTATCTTCATGAATGACAGAGCACCTCATACAAAGTAATTGTGTGAGTGATTGTGAAATGAGTTTATTGTTTACACAAAGTAGTAAACAGATCTGCACAATTTTGTGTTTTGGTTGTGAATTTATTGATGTTTTTGTGCAGTTAACGATGTTTTCCAGATAGTTTGAATAAAAATTTTCAGGACTCACCCAACTTTACAAGTCAGTTGGTTTTTACCCAACTTTACACGTCAGTTTGTTTTCCTTGAAATTTTTAATTTGTTTTTTATGGGTAGCAGTCACACGGCTCAAATACTAGAACATTGAAAAATAGACAATGAGCCCTGGATGGTTTGGCTCAGTGGATAGAGCTGTTGGCCCACAGACTGAAGAGTCCCAGGTTTGATTCCAGTCAAGGACACATGCCTGGCTTGTGGGGGCTCATCTCCGGTGGGGGGCGTGAAGGAGGCAGCTGATCAATGATTGTCTCTCATCATTGATGTTTCTATCTCTCTCTTCCTTCCTCTCTGAAATCAATAAAAATATATTTTAAAAAATAAAAAAGAAATTTAAAAAAAGAAAGATACACAATGAAAGTCATCTTCACACCTTTGTTCTTAATTTGCCCACTTTTTGCTGAGCACCCCCCAAATAGTGTTTTATGTAATTTTCCAAACTTTCCTTGTTGATTCCACAACAAATATTATTACTAATTCTTATTTTCACCTTAACATAAAGGTAACATAAACATACTTTTTATTTTCACATAGGATACCTTAGACATGCTTCCACATCAGTGCATATATATTCTTTTTTTTTTTTCACAGCTTCATAGCATTACATTGTGTGGATGCCCCATAATTTATTAACCCAGTTCCCTGTTTTTGTAAATTTGAGTGTTTCCAGGCTATCCTACTACAAACAACTAAAATGAATGACCTGGAACATAATGTTTTCACAAGAGTGTTAATATGGCCATAGACTGAATTCCTAACTATGTAATTGCTGTGTCAAATGGTTTGTGTAATTGTGTGTGGGTAATTAGGGTTTTGATAGGTAGATTTTGTTTATATTGGCAAATATTAAGTGAGCTGTCTTACTGAATTCTCCTATTTTACAAAGTGATTTCTTGGTTGATTCTCTTATATTTTCAAGGTATAAAATTATCTCATTTTCAAATAATGATCATTTTACCTTTTCCTTTTATACTGACTATCTCTATTTTATTTTATTTGTATTGGCTAAAGCCTGTAGAATAAACTTGAAGAGTAGTGAAGATAAACTTCTTATCCTATTTCTGATTTACTGTAAATAATGTTTTCTTAGTAAGCATGGCACTAGCTTATAGGGTAAGAATATGTACATGTAAAACACATAGTTATGAAACTATTGCTTACTCTTTGTTACTCTTTTACTGGGTATTTTTATGAATAATAGATGTTTAATTTTGTCAAGTACCTTCCTACATCTATGAAAATGAAATTAATTCAGTCATGGTGTAAAATCGGTAATTTTTAATTTTCTTTATTTTTTTATTATTATTTCATCTTCAACTGAGGATATTTTTCCATTGATTTTTAGAGAGAGTGGGAGAGAGAAAGACAGAGAGAAATATTGATGTGAGAGAAACACATCGATTGGTTGCCCCTTACACACGCAACAACCACGGCCTGACTGGGGAGGAGCCTGCAACCTAGGTACGTGCCCTTGATGGGAATAGAACCCGGGACCCTTCGGTCCACAGGCTGACACTCTATCCCCTGAGCCAAACTGGCTAGGGCTAAAATTAGTAATTCTTTAATGTGCTGCTGGATTATGTTTACTAACTTTTCATTTAAGATTTTTTCAGTATTTACAAGTGAAATTAGTTGCTTTGTGTTACCTTTGCCAGGTCTGAATGTCGATGCTATATTCAGTTTGTAAAAAGAATTTTGAGTTCCTTGTTTCTCTGCACTCAAAAACACTATTGATATTATTGTAATTGGCATTGCGCTTTGCTGTGAGAAATTGCTCCACCAGGGCCATCCTGACTGCAGTGTTTATTCAAGTCATGTCCAGGCCCCAAATGTCAATGTTCTGTGTATATCAAGATTTTACATCTTCATGAGTTTACAAAGAAAGAACCTCATGTATTTGGGGGAAGAGTTATTCATCTTGAACTCAGTGCAGGCTCAATAAATGTTGTAAATGGGTAAGTGGAAGGAAAGAAAAAGAATCAATTAAATGAATTACTGGTAGTATAGACGAAGAGGTAGCCATTTTATAACATGATATTGGCAAGAAATCATGATATCTTTATGAAAAATAATTAGAGAAATGTGAGCCACATATTTGTTAGTGAGTTCATTGCTTAATTTACAATCAAATTACTATACCTAGAAGTTTAATAAATATGTTTAACTTGGAAAATGTTCTCTAATAGAACAGAACACGTCAAGTCCTTAATATTTAGTCTTTTTCAGTTCTACATGTTCTGTCAAGTGACTAAACACACAAAAGGAATGCTTATCAGTTTTGCAAATAGCACAGTGCTGGGAACGACAACTCTGTGGACATTGGAATCATTTTGAAAAACTAAAGGTAGAAATCAGCACTTATTTGTCAACACACAGTAT
Organism: Eptesicus fuscus; assembly: GCF_027574615.1. Lineage (NCBI taxonomy): Eukaryota > Metazoa > Chordata > Mammalia > Chiroptera > Vespertilionidae > Eptesicus > Eptesicus fuscus. Next base: position 85,814,251 of record NC_072479.1, read on the forward strand.
TCTTTTATACATTGATTTTAATCATTTTTTCTTTCAACATTTATTGAGCACCTACTATGAACAACTGGGTTCTATTCTAGGCATTAATATGTATATATATACTGTATGTATTGCAAATATACATAATATGTGATTACATGCTATATTCTGTCATATAATTGTGCAGACTTATTTATAATGTTATATAGTCATGTACACAATGAAATGTGCTATTAAAAATAAAAAGCAGGGTAAGGAGAGAGTATGACTTGAGAAGAGATGAAGTCAGAGGACTGAACTTTGAGACACAGCAATGTTTAAGTGTCAGGAAGATAGTCAGCAAAAGATTCTGAAAATAATTGACAGAAAATCAAAGAAGTGTGGTGTATTGAAACCAAAGTGAAGAAATTCCTTCAAGAAGGATTTCAAGAATAGAGTGAGCAAATATGTCAGTTAATTCTGAAAGACAGAATAAAAAGAGAGTCCTAGTTGGTTTGGCTCAGTGAATAGAGAGTCAGCCTTCTGATTGAAGGGTCCCCGGTTTGATTCTGGTCAAGGGCACATGCCCTGTTGTGGGCTCAATCCCCAGTGGGGGGCATGCAGGAGGAAGCAGATCAATGATTCTCATCATTGATGTTTCTATCTCTTTCTACTCTCCCTTCCTCTCTGAAATAAATAAAAATATTTTTTAAAGAGAACTGTTTATGTCCAATGGTGGCATAAACAGGTAACTCTTCCCCCAAATATATGAGGTTCTTTCTTTGTAAACTCATGAAGATTTAAAATCTTGATATACACAGAACATTGACATTTGGGGCCTGGACATGACTTGAATAAACACTGCAGTCAGGATGGCCCTGGTGGAGCAATTTCTCACAGCAAAGCACAATGCCAATTACAATAATATCAATAGTGTTTTTGAGTGCAGAGAAACAAGGAACTCAAAATTCTTGTGGGAGTAGGTTTATAAAGGAATAAAAAAAAAAGTGATAGCAGTAAGTTTGGACAAATATTGTGACAAAGGGAGCAAAAATATTAGGTGGTAGGTTGAGGAAAATGTATAGATAAGGATTTTGCTTTTTTCACAGATGGAATATATATTTATATGAGAATAATGATATTAACAGGAAAAATTTCATGGTGCAATAGAATGAAGTAAGTAATTTTAGTAATGAAGTTTTGAGTGTGCAAAAAATGAATAAGGTCCAGTACAAAACTGAAATCATGGTTTGGATTTAGATGCACAGACAGCCCATCCAGAATAACTCAAGAGAAGACAGAGTACTCAGGTACTGATGCAAAGGAGCTGGTAGTTTTTGTATTGGGGGAAGATGATCAGAACTTTGACTTCCGATTTCTTCAATTCTCACAGTGAAATAAGCAATGTCATTGACTGAGAGAATACATGAAGGAAGTCATTTGGAATATTGAAAAGATAATAAAAGGTGGGCGAGCAGGAGAATGACGTTACTTGAGCAAAACAGTAGTACTGCAAGGAGGCACTGTGTTTGTACCAAAGTTCACAGTCATGAACTTAAATCTGTCAGCATGCTCACATGTTTTTCACCAGCCATATTCTTTAGTTTTGATGCAAGTGAATATGAGCTCCCCGATGGCAGAGATACATGTTTTTTGTTAACCACAAAATACTGCCCAGTGCAAAGTATTCATTAAAATAGATGTGGACTGACTAAATAATACCCATCTTCTCCACTTGACTGCTTGCTTGTCACAATATCTCTAGCACCCAATGCAGAGCCTGGTTCATAGCAGGCCATTAAATATGGACTAAATAAATGAATGACTCAGTTAATCAATCTCTTTTTCCCCTTAACTTCTGAACTTTATATCCAACTCCCTACAGAAGAGCTTCACTGGTTACCTCCAGAGGGCTCAAATTCAACATATCTAATACTACCTCCTACCTTTTCTACATAGCAAGGTCATACATGCATTTGCCCTAATGAGGGACCTAGAGTTATCCTCTATGTATCATCTCTAAAATGGAAAAGTACATAACTATTTCATAAATTTTTTAAAACATTAAGTAAAATAATCAAAACATACAGTACCTAGAAAGATTAGCTATTACCAGCTTTCAGTGTTCCTAAGATACACCTCTTTTCACATCTTTTTAATCAGGATGTGTTTGACCAGCAGTGATGTATCATAATTTAATTAGATGAGGGTTTTCTTTTAAATAGCATATTAGATAATGGTGTCCTTTATACCAATGGTGTCTTAGATGTGATAAAATGCAGTAATATAACTTCTCTCTCTTTTATGCCCACTGATATTAAAGTAATTAAGTCCTGCCCATTATACTGCAAATCCACATTTTTCTCCCTCTCCCCACTGTTGCAGCCTTTCTTTAGGCCTTCATTTCTCTCACCTGATCATTGAAATTGGTTCCTGAATGGTCTCCTTGCCTCCTCCACTGCCTTTTTCCAATATTGTGCCATATTCCTACCAGAGTGATCATGTTTCTCCCACGCCTAACTTACCTCATTGTCTCTATAACTGACTAAAGAATAAAATCCAAATTCTTCCTTGTAGCACACCAGGTTCTAAATCTCTCTCTTCTAGTCTTATCCCTAAGCCCCAGCCAAGCCGAACTCCTTCTGCACTTGCAGATCACGCAACACCCCAGGTTGTTTCACAACCCCATATCTTTGGTCACTCCCAGCTATCTCTTTAGAATATATTTTGCAGATGTCTGTGTATCAGCTAAGAATCCTTCTGGCAATAAATAACAGAAAAGCAGCTAACATTTACTTAAACAAATAAGGAAGGCATGCTTACGTTGACATTCCAAGGTTGATGCTATTGCCCAATAATGCTGGCAGACTAAGGCCCTTTCTATCTTTTGGACTTGCTTAGCATGCAGATGTTTCCTCCCGCTTGTTATTTCGTCATCTCTAGTTGACCATTAAAACTTCAAGCATTACATCCATTTCCCGTGCAGGAACAATGAAGAAGGACATTCAGTGGTGTGTCCACTCAAACTTCCTCTTTTTATTAAGAAAGCAAAAGTTTTCCATAAGCTCATCCAGAAGTTTTCAATTTATATGTTACTGGCCAGACTAGGTCAAATAGCCAGCCATGATGAATAGGGAGAGTAATGCTGTGTAGATAGTTAAGCCAGGATCAGCATCTGCCATAGTCTACTCAGCTAATATCTCCTTAATTATAATTTGGAAATTTAGAAAATTTGTACATATTTTTCTTTCAAAATTAAATAAGTATTTATTAAGCACCTAATACACATCAGGTACTATTCTAGGCACTGGGAATATAGCAGTGAACAAAATATTTTCCCTTGTGAAACTTTCATCTTAATAGTAACCTTTTGATGCAGTAATTCTGCTTCTAATAATTTACAGTACAAAATACTCATCAAAGATAAGGATGTGCATTGATGCAATAACTAGAATAACAAAAATATTATTTGAATATTGAAATGGCATTGATTAATTATAATACATATATAAGATAATTATTCAAAAAATACATCTCTCTTAATATAGATACTTATGCTGATGTGAAAATGTATCTCTAAAATAGTATATATATATATGTATATATATATTCATAAGTAAGGATCATATGGTAGTTTTAGTTTTACTTTTTTGAGGAATAACCATATTGCTTTTCATAGTGTTTGCTTTTTTTTTTAATATATATATTTTATTGATTTTTTACAGAGAGGAAGAGAGAGGGATAGAGAGCTAGAAACATCGATGAGAGAGAAACATCGACCAGCTGCCTCCTGCACACCCCATACTAGGGATGTGCCCGCAACCAAGGTACATGCCCCTGACCAGAATCGAACCTGGGACCCTTGAGTCCGCAAGCCAACGCTCTATCCACTGAACCAAACCGGTCTCGGCTAGTGTTTGCTTTTTTAACAATCCCACCAATAGTGTACAGGGTTCCAGTTTTTCCAGTTTTTTTATAGTAGCCATCCTAATGTGCATGAGGTGATATCTCATTGTGTGTGTGTGTGTGTGTGTGTGTGTGTGTGTGTGTGTGTGTGTGTGTGTGTTGTGTGTCTTATTCTGCTATTTATTTCCAGGTTATTACTTTATCTTTCAATTATAGTTTATATTCAATGTTTTAGGTACACAGCATAGCAGTTAGACAATCATGTACTTTAAAGAGTAACTCCCCCCCCCCAATATTTTAAGTACTCACCTGGCTCCACACATAGTTATTACAATATTATTGACTATATCCCCTATGCTGTAGTATACATCTCTGTGACTATTCTGTAACTACCAATTTGTACTTCTTAATACCTTCACTTTTTTCACCCAGTCCCTTAACCCCAATCTCCTCTGGCAACCACTAGTCTGTGTTCTATATCTATGAGTCTATTTTTATTTTGTTTATTTTGTTCTTTATATTCCATATGTAAATGAAATAATGTGGTATATGTCTTTCTCTGTCTGACTTATTTAACATAGCATAATACCCTCTAGGTCAGTGGTCGGCAAACTCTTAGTAAACAGAGCCAAATATCAACAATACAACGATTGAAATTTCTTTTGAGAGCCAAATTTTTAAAACTTAAACTTCTTCTAACACCACTTCTTCAAAATAGACTTGTGCAGGCCGTGGTATTTTGTGGAAGAGCCACACTCAAGAGGCCAAAGAGCCACATGTGGCTCATGAGCCACGATTTGCCGACTAGTGCTCTAGGTTCATTCATGCTATTGCAAAAGATAAGATTTCCTTCTTTTTTATGGCTGAGTAGTATTCCATTGTGTGTATTTACCATTTATCTATTGATGGTCACTTGGGTATCTTCCATATCTTGGCTGTTGTAAATAATGCTGCAATAAACATGGGTGGCATATATTGTTTTGAAATAGTACTTTGGATTTCTTTGATTATATACCCAGAAATGGAATCGCTGGGTCATAGGTAATTTAATTTTTAATTTTTTGAGAAAACTCCACACTATTTTCCATAGTGGTTGTACTAATTTATATTTCCACCTACAGAGTATTAGGGTTCCCTTTCCTCCACATTCCTGTCAGCACTTGTTTGTTGATTTATCATTGATAGCCATTCTGACAGGTGTGAGGTGATGTCTCATTGTGGTTTTGATTTGTATTTCTCTCGTGACTAGTGCTGTTGAATGTCTTTTAATATGCTTATTGGTCATTCGTATATCATCTTTGGAGAAATGTCTATTCATGTCCTTTGCTCATAAAAAACTCTAGTTACTTAATTTTTGTTATTGAGTTGTAGGAGTTCTTTATATATTATATATATTAACTCCTTATCAGATAAATGATTTGCAAATTGTCCTATTCCATAGGTTGTCTTTCACTCTGTTGATTGTGTCCTTTGATTTACAAAAGTTTTTAAGTTTGATGCAGCCCCAATTATCTGTTTTGTTTTTGTTGCCTGTGCTTTTGGTGTCACAGCCAATAAATCATTGCTACCTCCAATGTCATTAAGTTTTCCCGTATGTTTTCTTATGGCCTTTTTATAGGTTTAGGTCTTACATTTATTATTTGTTCAGTCCATATTGAGTTAACTTTTGCATATGGTGTAAGATAGGGATTATTTTGCATGTGGATATCCAGTTTCCCCTCACTGCTTGTTGAAGAGACTGTCCTTTCCTCATGGAGTGGTCTTGGTACTGTTGTTAAATAGCATTTGATCATATACATGAGATTGGTTCCTGGGCTTCCTATTCTTTTTCACTGATTTATTTATCTGTTGTTATGCCAGTAACACACTGATTACTATAGATAGCTTTGTAATGTTTTGAAAACAGGAAGTGTGATCCTTCAACTTCTTTATTTTTTCCAAATTGTTTGGGCTCTTCAGGGTTCCTTGAGATTTTAAGATGGATTTTTTCAAAAAGTGTGATTTTATTATACTATACATTTTGCTTTGTGGTTTATCCAATTAAAATATATTATTATGTACAATAATTTTTATTAACCGGAAATAGAGTAGAAACTCGTGTTTTGTTTTCTATTGTCTTTATGCCTATGTATTTTATGATAAGTGTGTATTATTTTTAGAGGAATATTTGAAAACAATTAAAAATACTTTCTTTCTGTACATCTCTGCTCAAATACTATTGACCATATATTTATGCTTGCATTGTCACCAATAGAATTTATAATATTTACTGAATAAATTAATGAATTTATCATCAATTAATGGTGATGAATAGGCAATAGCTTTCAATAATAATATATATTTGCATCAATTTAATAGTGATTTAATATGATTGTATTTAATAAATATTAATATTTATTAAATGCCTACAATGTGCCAGACTATGTAGTTTTTAGCAACTAAATAGTCTTGCTTCTTGCAACCATCCTTAAATGAAATAAGGGAAGGAAGGAAGGATTAAAGGAAGGAAGGAAGGAAGGAAGGAAGGAAGGAAGGAAGGAAGGAAGGAAGGAAGAGAGAGAGAGAGAGAGAGAGAAGGGAAGGAGGGAGGGAGGGAGGGAGGAAAGGAAAGGAGGGAGGGAGGGAGGGAAGGAGCTTATAACTAGCTGGTAACATAAAAAAGCTACCTGCCTAATGAAATCTTACAACAAGCAAAGATAATATAGCCAATCAATATTTCTCTCTCAATCTCTTCCCCTCTCTCTAAAATCAGTAAATAAATAAATAAATAATAAAAAGTAAAATATATGTAACCAGCTAAAATGTCCCTAATTATCATTATTACTAGGAACTACACTAGTCTAAATGTTCTCTTTTCTCAGGCAAAAAGAATTAAGTGTAACAATTGGTACCATTAGAGAAGATGTATGCAATTTCTGCCAAGCACTACATCAGTACAAGGAAAATTTTTTTCCTATTTTTATTAAGGCCCATATACATTCTAATCCAATTTTTCTCAATTCCCACAAAATCCTCCTTTGTTCTTAATGGCATGTGTTCTCCTGCATTTTGTTCCTTTACTTTATTTTCTATGAACTGTCTTTCTTTTTCTTTTCTCTTTTACTCCTTTATCTCAGCTTTCTAACTAATTTTTTGCTAAATACTTCAAAGTTTTATAGAACTTGTCCAAGTTGTGCTCTCTTTTTCCTGTCAAGAACTTGTTACTTAAGAAACCTAACATTCTTTATTTGGATGCCATTTTATACCAAAGCCCAGAGCAGTTAGGAAACAGACCTCTTCCTCAGTCATTAAGATTCAAAATATAAATACTAACTTTCACTGACACAATAAGATTTACAGGTTTAAAACTGTTACATATAGATAGCTTCTTGTGTAAAACTACCCCATGAAGGTGACAGATGGCACAGGTATTATTACTCCCATACCTTTTTACAAGGAAACAGGCTCAGAGTCATTATTCAGGCTGAGTCAGAAATAGGACTTGTGTCCTGAAAACTGATCCAGTCAAGCTTGGTTTCCCTCTTCCCAAGAAGATAAAGTTTCATCTTAGTGAACAGAGCTTTTTTTTTTTCTTTAACTTCACAAGCAAAAGTTTGTTTAGAAAGTCACAGAGATGAGAGAAATGAGCTGTGGAAGAAGTGAGCCAGCTGGGCTGCGTGGGTTCAGAAAACAAGTTATGGAGTTCAAAAGAAGGGCCCTCGTAGCTTAGAAGAAGAAAGGCAAATAAAACTGTGCTTCATGGAAGAAAAAGCAGGAAAGGTGAGGGCATGTTCCAGAGAGAGAGGAAGAAAGAGCTGAATGGAGCACTTTAGATAAAACTTTCCTCTGTATCAATGATTATATTGAAGGTGCCACTTCTCCTGTGTATAATGCCCCCGTCCGCTTTTTTAATACAGCCACCTCCAGTATCCTCAGAGTCCTCTCTCACAGCACAATGTTCAACCTCTGCCCTTTTATCTGCTTCTCCCAGTCAGCATTTATAGAAGCAACATTTCATTTAAACTTGCTCAAATCTCTCTCCTCTTAAAGAAAACTCCCTCTCATGCTCACATCCCTATTATTCTCTTCTCCTTCCGATACATGCCTTACATTCCTCTCACTCCACAACCTGCAATCAAGGTTCTGCCTTACCCAGATGCTGAAATAGCTGGGTTCTGATATTCTCCTTGTTCCTAAATCCAACAACAGAAAAATAATCACAACCTATTATTTTACTTCACTGTGGCATTTGAAATGAATAGATTTAGCAATAGATTTAGGGATTTAGCAAGACCATCTTTACGGATCATCTTTGTAATTCGTCACAAGGCACCAAATGAATTCTCTATTATTGTCCCCCTCTTACTTTAAGTAAGTAATCTTACAAATAAGAGTTTAATTATTTCTAATTTGTTAAAAACAATTTAAATTCTGTTATATTTTGAATTAATACATTATAAAATCATGCAAACTTTTAAAATGCTTTTTTTTTTTTAATGTCTTGGCTAAAGCCCCAATTACTCTGACTAGTAAAAATCTTCTCTTGACTATTTTTTCTTAATATTGTCCCTTCTTTGGGATTTTCTGGTTACTTCTCCCTTTCCTGGTTACCTCTCCCTTTCTCTCTTTCCCTTCTTGTTTCATTTTTTTTAAATGATAGGCACTTATTTTAATATATCTTTATTGATTTCAGAGATGACGGGAGAGGGAAAGAGAGATAGAAACATCAATGATGAGAGAGAATCACCGATCGGCTGCCTCCTGCACGTCCCCCACTGGGGATCAATCCCGCAACCCAGGCATGTGCCCTTGACCAGAATTGAACCTGGGACCCTTCAGTCCACAGGCTGACGTTCTATCCACTGAGCCAAACCAGCTAGGGCCCTTCTTGTTCCATTTGCGTGCCCTTGCCCGTCGCCTAGACAGTGGTATTCCTTGGGCTCTGCCCTGTGCTCTTTCTTTCTTTATCAGCATATCCTACCTGGGTATTATCACCTATTTCAATAGCATCAGCTCTCCCAATGAGCTGACAAATCTTTAATCTACATAAGTAGGCTAAATCTTGTAAACCGGTAGAGTTCAGATTGCTTTAACTTTAACCTACGATAATTTTTGTACATTTTCATTAGTCAGTTCACAATCCTATCTAATAAAAGAGTAATATGCAAATTGACCATACCTCCGCTACACCCACAAGCCACTCCCACCAGCCAATCAGGAGTGAGTATGCAAATTAACCCAACCAAGATGGCTGCAGCCACGGGGAGAGCAGGAGGCTTGGGTTTCCCTGGCAATGGAGGAAGCCAAGTTTTCCGCCTGCCCTGGCCTGCCTTGGACTCTGCTTAAGGCTACAAAGTTTCAATTATAGAAGATAAATAAATCCCGGATACCAGGGCCTCTGCTTGGGTCGCCGGGTGGCGTGGCCAGCCTGCAAAACACCACAGGCCCCTCTCCCAGGCCGCCCCATGTCCCAAGGGAACCCCCATCCTGACTCAGAACACCCTTCAGGGCAAACCAGCCGGCCCCCACCCATGTACCAGGCCTCTATCCTATCTAATAAAAGAATAATATGCAAATTGACCATCACTCCAACACACAAAGATGGCTGCCCCCATGTGGTCAAAAATGACTGCCCCCATGTGGACACAAGATGGCCAGCAGGAGAGGGCAGTTGGGAGGGACCAGGTCTGCAAGGGAGGGCAGTTTGGGGCGATCAAGCCTGCAGGGGAGGGCAGTTAGGGGTGACCAGGCCAGCAGAGGAGGGAAGTTTAAAGGGGGGGTGTATGAGGGCAAGTGCAGAGGGGTGGGAGCGGCCAGGGAGAAGTCCGTGGCCACAGCCATTTTTGTTGGGATTTATTTATCTTCTGAATCTTGTAAACTGGTAGAGTTCAGATTGCTTTAACTTTATTTATCTGCAGGGAAGGGCAGTTGAGGGGAACCCAGGACTGCAGGGGAGAGCAGTTAGGGGTGACCAGGCCTGCAGGGGAGGGCAGTTAGGGGTGACCAAGCCTGCAGGGGAAGGTAGTTAGGGGCAAACAGGCTGGCAGGGGAGCAGTTAGGCATCAATCAGGCTGGCAGGGAAGTGGTTAGGGAGTGATCAGGCTGGCAGGCAGAAGTGGTTAGGGGAAATCAGGAAGGCAGGCAGGCAAGCAGTTGGGAGCCAGCAGTCCTGGATTGTGAGAGGGATCCCAGATTGGAGAGGGTGCAGGCTGGGCTGAGGGACACACACCCCCGTGCACGAATTTCATGCACCAGGCCTCTACTATAAATATAACACTGTAATCATACTTTCACAATGTAAATTTTTTATATTGTGATCTAGGACACTCATAGTTACAATGGGTAGAAATAACTGAGATAGAGATAGTGATAAAGAAAGAGAAAATATATTAGTTAAAATACAAGTTCTACTGCTTTAACAAAGAGATCTCAAAATGCAATGGCTTAGATAAGAGAACTCCTTTTTCTTTTAAGTGAAAATCCATCTAAATGATTCAGGGACTGAAAGAGTGTCTTACTTGTTACTCTGCCATTTTTGTCATATGGCTCGCACCTTATGCCCTATGGTGGAAGTTCTGACTACAATCATCCTGTCTGCATTACACCCAGTGGGAAAGAAGAAAGGAGTAGCACCAAATCTAACCCTTCTTTTTTTATTATTTACCTTTATTGTTGGAAGTTATACAAATGTATTCCTTTTTACTCATTGACCCCTTCTAGTCCACCTTTCCCCCCCTCAACCCCTGCCCAGGCCTTCACCACCCTATTGTCTGTGTCAATGGGTTATGTATATATGCATATAAATTATTTGGTTAATCTCTTTCTATCTACCCACCCACCCCCAATTTCCCTCTGAGTTTCATCAGTCTGTTCTATGGTTTATATCTTTTGATCTATTTTGTTCATGACTTTATTTTATTCATTAGATTCCATCCACATATGAGTGAGATCATCTGATACTTGTCTTGCTCTGACTGGCTTATTTCGCTTAGCATAATAGTCTCCAAGGCCATCTATGCTGTCTCAAATGTTAAGAGTTCCTTCTTTTTTACTGCTGCATAGTATTCCATGGTGTAAATGTATCACAGCTTTTTTATCCACTCAACTACTGATGTCACTTGGGCTGTTTCCTGACCTTAGGTATTATAAATTGTGTTGCTATGAATAACCTTTCCTTTTTTAAGTCATGAGCTGAAAGTTGCATACCTCACTTCCACTCGCACTCCAATCACCAGGACTTAGCCATGCCCACTTCCAGAGAGAAATAAAAGAGTTGTGGCCAGCTAAAACTCAGAAGTTCCATTATTAATAGACTTGGAGAAGGGGTAGTAGGACACAACCAGCAGTTTCTGCTAAAATTATGTGAAACAGATATTTCCCAAATCAATATTTTCACTTACTCTTTTTGATAAACTGTATTTTCTCTTTTATTCTAGTTCATCTTTTAAAATCTTGGTCATGACTCAGTGATTATGATAACATTACCCACTCTAATGGTGACCTATAATTTGAGAAACATTGTTCTAAGCCTACTGTGTCAAATATGGTAACCGGTAGCTACCTGGGTGATTAGGCACTTGAAATGGGGCTAGTCTAAATTGATATGTGTTGTAAGTATAGGCTCCACACCAGATTTCAAAGACTTAGTACAAAAAATATGTAAAATATCTCATTAATTTTTATAATGATTAAATGTTGAAATAATATTTTGAATATATTGAGCTAAGTAAAACAATATTAAAATTAATCTGTGTTTTTTAATTCTTTATTGTTTAAAGTATTACATAAGTCTCCTTTTTCCCCCATTGACCTCTCCCTGGCTGCCCCCATTCCCCAGCACATGCCCTCACACACCCCCTCGTCTGTGTGTGAGCTGGTTATGCTCATATGCATGCATACAAGTTCTTTGGTTGATCTCTTACCCCCCTCACACCCTGCCTTCCCTTATAGGTTGGACAGTCTGTTCAATGCTTCTATGACTCTGGTTCTATTTATGTTGTTCATTATATTCTCACAAAAAGAGAAACTTAAAAACAATCCCATTTACCATTGCAACAAAAAAATTAAGATACCTAGAAATACTACCATTTGCAACAGCATGGATGGATCTGGAGAGCATTATGCTAAGCTAAATAAGTCAGTCAGAGAAAGATAAATATCACATGATCTCACTCACTTGTGGAATCTAATGAACAACGTAAACTGATTAACAAAAACAGATCCAGAGACATATAAGCATCGATCAGACTATCAAACCTCAGAGGGAAAATAGGGGAGTGTGGGGGGAAGGGGAGAGATCAACCAAAGGACTTGTATGCATGCATATAAGCCTAACCAATGGACACAGACACCAGGGGGGTGAGGGCGTGAATGGGGAGGGGGTGTGAGGGGAGCAATAAGGCAATAAGGACACATATGTAATACCTTAATCAATAAAGAAAAAATTAAAATTAAAAAAAAGATACCTAGGAATAAATTTAACCAAGGAGATAAAGGACCTGTACTCAGAAAATTACAGGACACTGAAAAAAGAGATAGAGGAAGACATAAACAAATGAAAGAATATACTGTGTTCATGGATTGGTAGAATCAATGTCATTAAAATGTCCATACTACCCAAAGCAATCTATAGATTCAATGCAATCCCCATTAAAATACCAACAGCATACTTCAAAGACCTAGAACAAACTCTCTAAAAATTCATCTGGAATAAAAAATGACCTCGAATACCTGCAGCAATCTTAAGAAAGAAGAACAAAGTTGGAGGAATCTCAATAGCAGATATCAAGCTATACTACAAAGCCACTGTTCTCAAAACTGCCTGGTACTGGCACAAGAACAGACATATAGACCAATGGAACAGAACAGAGAACCCAGAGATCCACCCATGCCATTATGCTCAATTAATATTTGACAAAGGAGGCAAGAGCATGCAATGGAGTCAGGACAGTCTCTTCAATAAATGGTGTTGGGAAAATTGGACAGATACATGCAAAAAAATGAAACTAGACCACCAACTTATACCATACACAAAAATAAACTCAAAATGGCTAAAAGACTTAAACATAAGGCAGGAAACCATAAAAATCCTAGAAGCCATGGGCAGCAAAAGAGCAGACATTTGTCGTAGCAATATCTTTACCGATTCAGCTTCTAGGGCAATGGAAACTAAGGAGAAAATAAACAAATGGGACTACATCAAAATAAAAAGCTTCTGCACAGCGAAAGAAACCATCAACAAAACAACAAGAAAGCCCTGCATGGGAGAACATTTTTGCCAATGTTATCTCTGATAAGGATTTAATATCCAAATTTATAGAGAACTCATATAACTTAACAAAAGGAAGATAAACAATCCAATCAAAAAATAGGCAAAGGACCTTTTTGAAAGAAGACATCTTTTTGGTGTGTGTTTTTTAATATATTTTTAATGATTTCAGAGAGGAAGAAAGAGGGAGAAAGAAATAGAAACATCAATGAGAGAGAATCATTGACTGGCTGCCTCCTGCACACCTTCTATGGGAGAAGGAGCCCACAACCCAGGCATGTGCCCTGATTGGGAATCGAACTGTGACCTCCTGTTTCATAGGTCAATGCTCAACCTCCGTGCTCTTTTTGTTTGTTTAATGTGGCTACTAGAAAAAGTAGTTACATAGGAGGCTCACATTTACTAGTATTTCTATTAGACCACACTGCTCTAAACTCTAGATGGAAATAAAACCCCTGTGAATATTAATACTTGAATATCCCACAAGTTCTTTCTAAAACTAGACTCTTTATCTTTCCAACCTTCAGTTGCCACCCTGTCCTTCTGTTTCCACCCTGTTTCCTGTTTTACTCAATCGGTTAAAGGCAACACAATTCACTCAGTGACCAGCCAGGAAAATTGTAAAGCACATTCTTCTTTATCAGTCACATTCATATATTCATTGTATACTATAATTTCACCTCGTAAATATGATATACGTCTGTCAACCTCTTTTCAAGCTCATTATGAATACCCTAGTTCAAAATACCATCATCTCTGGCCTATGTAAGTGTATCAATGCCCATTCTATCTCCATGATTTTACATGATACCTACCCATACTAAGGCTATGAAATAGTTATTTTAAAAAGACAGATAATTGGATGAACAAATGGATGAAATAGTTTATATGGTTAAAGATTGGTAAGGAGGAGCATATTTAAAAATCAATAACAAAATTGGTTTGCATAGTTGATGGTGAAGGCAACTGAGATCTTTGTTAGGCACAGTAGGTCCAAGTTTGTTTTTGAGGTCTGGCCACCTCTCCTTTCATCTTTTCACTTTTTTCATACAGGAAAATATTTTCAGTTATTCTTCCAGGACTGGCTCTTCATCTGCAAACCAGTGATAGCCCTAAAGTCAAAAACCTATTAGTTGAGTCCATTGTCATTTCTACAGAGGACTACTGAATTCTGAAACTGCTTCCACACTTAAGGTAGGCATATGTAACAGAGGACTTTCAGGCTCACTGACTTAGAGTAAAATATCTATTTGGGGTCTGTGCAGTATTGCTTAAATTGTCATTTCCCTTACCAACTATTCATGCAAAAGACAAGAGAAATGCCATAAAAGGTGCTGTGGGGAAATGGAAGGAGGGAGTAAAACAGAGAAGGGATTTAAAAGCCGATTAGCTGCTTTATAGTAAAACCCAAAGAAAGTGAGCACTTACAGGAATGTGGGTTTTATCCCTCCAAGAATTCTAGTTACCCCGCCAGGAATTAACCTTGATCCCTTTACTGTAATTAGGCCCCTGGGCGCAATGACCCTTCCAGAGAACATTCAGAGACTTTTAGTTTGTTTAGACATCTGGTGGGGGTGGAACTTCCTGTTTGTTCAGAGAGCAACAAAAGGCCTGGTTGCTCTGAGGAAGGCTTGGGACCAGACCAACTACAGGGAGTCAGGCACAATACAGTCTGGTCTCCTCAGGTGTCTTCTCCCTACAGCATGGAGAAGAACAAACTCCATCCAAGTCTTATTGTCCTTTTGCTGGTCTTCCTACCTGCAGATGCCTCAGTTTCTGGACAACCGTGAGTTTCTCATAGAGCATAAACTTAAAGAGTCCTTTCCTTCCTTTTATTTTTTTTTTCTGCTTTGAATTGAAATGCTCTGTGAGCAGCCGTGTGTGTGTGTGTGTGTGTGTGTGTGTGTGTGTGTGTGTGTGTGTGTGTGTGTTTTAAACTCTTGCTTGGTTCATTAAAATGCACTTTTAAGAGTTAAGAAAAAGAATTCTTTCCTTTATTTTAGATTCTTCTTTATGTCATTCATTTATCTTCCTTATGAAACTGTCACTTTCTTATCTCTAAGGTCTCTTTCAAAGATGATATTTTATAAATCTGGTTTATTCATTCTTTAGTTTTTCTTAACCATTTTTCTCATATTCTCTGGAACTCTGAATTTCTAAATTATCCAGATATATACTAGGACTTTCTAAGGGGCATTAAAAATGTATAGTTTTAGTGGTATCAGCTGTCAGATTCTCACATTCATATTGATCTGCTGGAGACCATGCTATTTATTCTTCCTTACCTCCCCTTTCTTAATTACCCATCTTCCACTTGATGAGAGAAAAACTAATCTTTCCCTCAGTCAAATGTTACTGTGGAGCATTGTCCTGGAGTATAAAAATCATCAGGGTGCCAAAGAAAGGAACAATTTGAAATACTGATGTTGATTTTTGATAAAGCAAAGGATTCTAAGGAAAGGGGAAAAATCCTTTAGTAGATCATGTGGTGACAATTTATTTGTTTCAACAAAATTGAAGGAAGACCTAAAGGAAATAACCAGCTGAAAGATGATTAGAAGCAATTCTTTTTTTTTTTTAACAAATTGGTGTTGCTTTATTCTTTTTAAAAATATATTTGTATTGATTTCAGAGAGGAAGAAAGAAGAAAAGAGGGATAGAAACACAATGATATGAGAGAGTCATCGATCAGCTGCCTCCTGCACGCCCCCACTGCAGATCGAGCCTGCAACCTGGGCATATGTCCTGATCAGGAATCTAACTGTGACCTTCTAGTTCATAGGTCAATGCTCAACCACTGAGCCTTACCGACTGGGTGAAGCAATTCTTGATAAATAGGGCACTGGGTGATTTCTAGCATTTAATGTAGAAGGTTTACAAGAACTGGTAATAAGAATATAATAAGGATATAATATGTATGCATTATAATTTACAACATATATTAATTTGTTTTTATATATTTTGTTATATGCGTAGGACTTTTGAAAATAACTTAATCAGGAAGAAAGTGTTCAATATTTACAACTTGAGGGTCACATTACATATAAAAGAAGAGTTAAAGTTAAATTTATATACCCACATATAATATTATATTTATCAGTATATATGCATATATATACTTGTATATAAAAAAGCAAGAGTGATCCATAAAATATTTTGAAGCATAAAAATCTTAGGATAAACTTTTGTGTAGTAATTGGCATGAGGAAAAGGGAAAAGATGTTAAATTTCTGATCATTACAACAAAAACATTTTGATTTCTTTTTAAAATATGTTTTAAAATTTATGTATTGATTTCAGAAAGGAAGAGAGAGTGAGAGAGGGATAGAAACATCAATGATGAGAGAGAGTCATCGATCAGCTGCCTCCTGCATGCCCCTTACTGGGAATCAAGCCTGGAAACCCGGTCATAAGCCCTGACCAGGAATCTAACCGTGACCTCCTGGTTCATGGGTCGACATTCAACCACTGAGCCATACCCGCTCAGCATTGATTTATTTTTAAAATAAGATATATTGGGTATCTTATGTCTATGATATTTAAGATTTCATGGAAAAGTTATACAAGAATATGTTTTATCTTAAAATGTCATCATAGAGCCCAGTGGGTGTGGCTCAGTGGTTGAGCGTCCACCTATGAACCAGGAGATCACAGTTCGATTCCTGGTCAGGGCACATGCCCAGGTTGCAGACTCGATGTTATCGTGAAAATATGTAAGGACTGCATGCTGTCTAAAAATTATTATAAGAGTTCTGTAAACAAAAATCCTGGGTGAAAAAATGGTGAAAGGATTAAGCTGTAACAGTCCAGTGATAGCCAGAAGGAAAGGGGGCTGGGGGAAGTGGAAAAGAACATTTGAAACCTGTATGGTTTTGTTAACCAATGTCACCTAATAAACTCAATTAAAAACTGTTTAAAAACTACAGGGTCAATAAAAGTATATATGAGGGTATTGGAAATGTTTCTGTTTTGCTCATGAGTTACCAAAACTCAAAAGTCAATCACTAGAAGACCATTTTTGAGTGGAGCAATTGTCTAGCCAGGAGTTGAAAGGCAAATATTTAAAGTGCAAACATCCAGGGTTATGTAACACCCTAAGGTTTCATTAGTTGCTTACCACATCTGAAACCTTAAATGAAGGACTCACTTGCTTTAAGTCTCAGATTCCACATCTGTAAAGTGGAAAGCAAGTACTTGCCATACCATTTTTCTCAGGGCTGTTGAAGATGATAGGTAGGTAGGTAGATAGATGATAGATACATACATAGATAGATAGATAGATAGATAGATAGATAGATAGATAGATAGATAGATAGATAGACAGATAGATACAGATATAGATATAATATATTAAATGAAAGTTCTGTAAATTGATTGGTTTTTCAGTGTTTCACCTGAAAGCTTGTTTGCTTTCTATAAAAAATCCTAATGTAAAATAGATTTACAACATAAATATATATAATTAGCATATTTCCGTATTTTAATTCAGATGCCTACATTTTTTGGTTTCTTAAAGGAAGGTAAACCTACTAATTTTAATCTATTTAAGGCTTACCTCAAGCAAAATATTCCCTGCCATAGCACTGGTGATGGATAGGGGAATAATTCTCATATATGCTGTTCAATAGCAAAGATTAATTTCATGCTTATCAATATGTCTTCTCTTGGTATCGAACTAATGATAGTACCCACAATTTCTATAGAAAATATTGCTGTTGATAACAATGCCTCTCCTCTAATTGGACTTCCCCATTTCCAGGCAATATATGGCGTTGGTCCCCTCCCTGCTCCACTCTGAGACCCCTGAGAAGGCCTGCATCCTTCTGAGCCACCTGAATGAGACAGTGACTGTAAGTGCTTCCTTGGATTCTCTCAGGAAGAATGAGAGCATCTTCACTAACCTGGTGGTAGAAAAGGACTTATTCCACTGTGTCTCCTTCACTGTGAGTACGGCTGTTTGGCTGAATATACTTGTTTCTGTTAGTCGGGGTCACAGGGATCCAGAATCCAGTCAAGATAAGGCTCTGAGAGCCTGGCAAGGACTTCAGAAAGGAATGTAAATGCAGCAACCAAGTACAGAAAGTAAGCAGCTATGCAAGAATTTATGAGATACAAATATTTATAAGCATATTTAAACCAACTTAATGATCAAAGAAAGTTTCTATTAGAAAAAAAAGCAGCATGCACTAGATAAAGGGAAAAGGTGACTTCTTAAAATTAAATGAGAAAAACATATTAAAAAAGCAAACTAGGCCAATATTCAACATAAGCCTCCAGTGGTGGGCTGACAAGAATACATCACCCCATACTCTTTCTAAGAGTGGAAGTTATAGAAATTACCATGAGCAAATATCCAATAACTCTTCAGTGTTGCCCATATATAAAATGCTCACAACCTATAGTAATAAAATATTGTAGTTTTCTTCCTCATAGGCTTAAATATGCTTTTACCATGCCCTGTCAGCACATAAAAACTTGGTCCACTTCAGTGTATAACTGAATCAAGACTGATCTATAAGGTGATGTGAATCTCATTTATGACCTTTCTTACTGAGGTATTTTCCTCCATCTTATGTCCTGTCTCCCTACTTGTAAAATAACAAGAGTAATTTCTGTCCATGCCAATTTTCTGTGATAAAAATGAGGGAATGAAGTTAAGTAAAAGAGGCAATATCTCCAGGGAGGCGTGGAACAGGGATGGAGGAGGAAACATTGAAGACTGAATGGATTCTCCGGATCTCGCCTGTATTTCAGGTCCCAAGAATTTCATCCAATGAAGAGGTAATGTTTCTTTCTGTCCAAGTGAAAGGAGCAACCCACGAATTCAGAAGGCAGACCACAGTGGTGGTTAAAAACCAAGAGAGCCTGGTCTTTGTCCAGACAGACAAACCTATCTACAAACCAGGACAGACAGGTACAAAGGGGCCAACAGTCAGGACAACTTCAAAAAGGAAAGATCCTCCCCTACGTATTTCCCAGTCAAAAGCCCTATAATACTGGTCTCTTAATAGTTTGTCTTACCAGCCTATAGGCCTGGTTTAAGATTTCTAGTGATAAAAAATATTTCTGTTTCAGTGAAGTTTCGTGTTGTTTCATTGGATGAAAATTTTCACCCCCTGAGTGAGTTGGTGAGTCTCCTAATATCTATACAGAATCATTATTATCTGGGTAACCTGGTTGGGAGTCTGTTTTGGGTGCTGGGGGAGGATCAGGGAGAGGAGAAATCTGGTATCGATAACAGTAATTTCTGGCATTACAATCATGTAAGATCCTCATTTTAAACAGTATCCCTGGTCAAGAGAGTAGTTAAGTTTTTCTGTCTTGGTACTGAACTTAGGCAATTGTCACTCAATTAAACTTAGAAAGTTCTCAATCTCAAATATATAAAGATATGAAATATATGTCTCAACTGTATACACATATATACTTTTGTATCTATTCCTTATTAGAAAGTAAGCTCCTTGATAGCAGATATATTATTCTTTTGTGCATTGCATTCCCAGAACCTATAGTGACCCACAGCACATAGTAGGCACTTAATAAATATTATTTTTTAATAATGAATAAACATTGATAGCAGAGGAGCTATTGCCATTCTTCTTTATTCTTAGAACGACCTAAGAATTCTGTGATCCATCTTAATATTTGGGTCTGAACATAGTTACTTATAGTTCTACTAGAGGCCCTTTGCACGAAGAATCGTGCAATAGACCTTCCTTCACCTGGCTACTGGCACCAGTTTTCCTTCTGCCTTCTTTCAGGATGGGGGCTTGGACCCCAGCAGTGGCGGCGGCAGCGTGGGGGGGGAGCTGCCGGGCCCCACTCCGCCATCCATGATTGGGGCGTCGCCACCGCCCAGGTCCCTCAGTGATAAGAGGGACCTGGGCGCCACCGCTGCTCTGACCGTGATCACTGAGGGGCAGGATCGGGCACCGCCGCCGCTCCCACCGCGCCTCCCCCCGGCCCCATCGGTCCCCCCTCAGCGGTGGCCGATCCAGCCGTTGAGAGTCACGGGGGGCGGGACTCGCGAGTCCCACCCCCCGCGCCTCTCAACGGCTGGATAGGCCACCCCGAGTCCCACCCCCCAGCCTCCTGCCGGCCCAATCGTGGGTGTAGTGGAGTGATGGTTATTTGCATATTACCCTTTTATTAGGTAGGATTACACTTTGATTGGTTGAATGAATGACCAGATGATTAGACACTTAGCATATTAGGCTTTTATTATATAGGATTGGTATTTTACTTCTCAGCCTATAAAATTTCAAATCAAAAGAGTGTACTTCCCTGGGATGCCATACACATTTAAGTAATGTTAGTAAATCCCATTCCTAATGTATGGTAAGTGCATATATGTATTTGTTGCTGACAGCCTATTACGTTCTTATCATTATTTATTAACTAGCGTTCCCGTTGCAGGAAAAATCCTGCAATAAGATTTCCTGCTGCACTCTACCCCGCCTCCACTCCTCCCTTGTCGCCCGCCCCGCCTTCTCCACCAGCCCGCCTGCTTTTCCCTTCACCCCTGGCCCTGCCTTCACTCCTCCCTTCTCCTCCCCCCGGCTTGCTTGCTTCTCCAAAGCTTTACTCCCTTCTGCAGCTCTTGGCTTCTTTCAACGCTGTCTTGATATGCAAATTAGCCACCATCTTTGTTGGAGTAATTTGCATGCTCATCCTGATTGGTTGGTGGACGTGGCTTGGCTGGTGGGCATGGCTTGGGCATAGCGAAGGTGTGGTCAATTTGCATATTTGTCTATTATTAGATAGGATTGCTTTTAAATGATTAGTTAAAAGTTCTGTGAAACTTAACATGTAATTTGTTATGTGTTTTACTACAGGTAAAGTTATTTTAGATAAAACTATCTTGCTTATAAATCAGAATTGAGAATATTTGTGAACAATTCTAAACTCCTTTATTTCTCTTTTCTCTTTCAGATTCCACTAGTATGCATTGAGGTAAGTGAAACAAAGCATTCCATTATTACATGTAAAGTAATAAATTTAGGGAAAATGTTCTTATTTGAGAGATTCTAACAATATTCCAGAAACTTGTCATTAAGGGAGAAGCCTTCAAACTCATATAACACAGATGGTTCTAACTCATCTCCCCTCCCCACTCCTTATGACGATCCCATTTTCCTCTTTGTGAATAACATAGAGTTTCTATAGATTCCCTAAATTGCCTCTAATGCTCTAAGCTCTTTTGTAATTTTCAATTAATGTATCTATAGGACCCCAAAGGAAATCGCATCGCACAATGGCAGAAGCTCAAATTAGAGAGTGGCCTCAAGCAATTGGCCTTTCCCCTCTCATCAGAGCCATTTCTGGGCTCCTATAAGGTGGTGGTACAGAAAGAATCAGGTGAAATGACAGAGCACCCCTTCACCGTGGAGGAATTTGGTATGAATTATGGAAAATCATGGAATATTTTTCTTAATATTTAAACTTCTCAGGCCTAGAATTTGAGCTTATTTTGAATCCTTTCACTTTTCCTGGGTGACAGTGGGGTTGGAGTAGAACCAATTATATACCTTACTCCCATTAAGACAATTAATGCTTTGTGAATAGGACTTCATATAACTTAGTTATATTTATAGCAATTTTTCATCTCCAAAGAAATAGAAAACATCCTTGTTTTAGTAGAATCTTCCTAATTCATTAAGGTTACAAGGGTCTGTCTCGTTCTTCAACCTGTCTCCATTTGAGTAAGGTAGAAGTATTGGATAAGAGAGCTGCCTCTTCAGGAGCCTAAAGTATTATTAGAGATGTATTACAAAGAACCTGAAAATACTAATTCCCCAGAAGTTGAAAACTAATCACAAACTTCCTTTATCTCCTATCAACAGTTCTTCCCAAGTTTGAAGTGCAAGTAACAGTGCCAAAGATAATCACTATCTTGGACGAAGAGGTGAATGTGTCAGTGTGTGGCCTGTGAGTGTTTTGGGATTTTTTTTTTAATCTTGGGGGGGGGGATTATTTTTAAAAGACTCACCATTTGGGATATTTTGACTAGTGTTTCTAGGAGCAGTGACAGCACAAATACTTGAAATACATGAGAGCATCTCACCTCTAGAACTTTCCTCTCCTGTTGCCTTCCTATTTCCCCTTCTTATTTTCTTTCATGATCTTACCAGCATTATTATAACTATCATGGCACAGGCAACTGTCCCTACAGAGACTAGGCTACAAAAGATAGTTTTTTAGATGAAAATTAAAAATTAAGAAGAAAAAAAGGCATGATAAAAGAAGACTATAGTAAGTTTCAGCATATTGCACTGGAGAATTCTAGAAGAGAAGGGTCATTACTTGACTGTGCTCAATAATGTTTGAGCCTGCAAATGGGAAGTGCAGATTAGAGGGAAGAGAAGGGAGTAAATATACTATAGCTAAAAGAGGAAATATTCATAGATATAAAATGTGGATTTTCCATGTCTACTTTGATTCATTTGGCGATGTTCTTATGACAGATACACTTATGGGAAACCAGTTCCAGGACATGTGACCGTGAGCATGTGCAGAAAGTATCATAATCCTTCTAACTGTTTTGGTGGAGAGTCACAAGCTATCTGTGAGAAATTAAGTCAGAAGGTAGGTGGAAAACTCTTCTAGGGACCAATGACAAAGGCATTGTTAATAAGCAGCGAGTCACAACGTGGTGCTAACTCAGGAAGATAGCACCCTATAAGAGAATTCTATGCTAGCTATAATCATTTCTTAAAAATAAGTGAATTAGCACAGTAGGAATTATGTCTTTCTTATAATTGTCTATTATGGATGTTCTTGGTGCAGCAAACACACAGCATGATAGAAGCTGAGCCAACTCCAATAACTGGTATCCAAAGCCATCTTTGGCATCCATTTGTATGAAGGAAAGAGAAAAAAGAATACCTTTTAACTACCTTGTCTGGGAGGAATGTCAGTTTCATTCTTTCTATGAGCAAGAATGTGTCACATGGCCCACTTAGATACCAGAGAGGTAGGAAACACGGTTCCCAGATAGGCAGCGACTTTCTAGCCATAGCTGTACCCTATGGAAGGGGAGCCAGACTGGTGAAGGGTTAGCTGCCTATTACAGTAAAACTTATCCCCGAAATTCTAGTGCATTTCTATCTCATTCACTCTAGGAAATCTCAAATACTAAGGAATACACCTGTCAATTATAAACCAGATACTGTTGTAAAATGTAATAATAACCAATCCCTAGAGGTATTGCATTCTTATAGGAAATACCTAAATTATGTTCCCTGTCCTGCAAAAGTCCCACCAGATTAACTGACCCCTGGTCTGTCTAGTATTACGTTCTTGTATTTTATGTTATCCTCTCCTAGCTCAACAGCCAGGGCTGCGTCTCTCAGCAAGTAAAAACCAAGGTCTTCCAGATGAAGAGAGAAGGTTATAAAATGGAACTTGAAGTGGAAGCCAAGATCAAAGAAGAAGGAACAGGTTTGTGTACCATGTGGTTATGGGAGAAAAGGCAATGGGCATTGATGTATATTCTTTGCCAAAGTATGATTTGAGAGGGGGAAGGTAGTATAAAAAATTCAGGCAGATCATCCTTCCAAAAAAATGACTTTTTTTTATTCTTCTTTTTTCAGAGGTGGAGTTAACTGGAAGAGGGCTCAGTGAAATAACAAGAACTATAACCAAACTCTCATTTGTGAAAGTGGACCCACACTTCAGACAAGGGATCCCCTTCTTTGGGCAGGTGGAGTATTTTTCAATGCACAAACCAAACTGTGCATCATCATCTAATAAGCACAGCATATTCTGCTAAAACTATACCTGATTATTGTTACCTGCTGATTAATACAAGCAAAGGTATGAAACCATATAAAAACACATCTGTTCCTCTGTAAATTTGTATAGGAAATCTATAAAATCATTCTAAAGCACCCACAAAATTAGAATGTTTTTTTGTCACTTCTGGAACAGCATTGTGTGGTGTTACTCAATCTCCTTTCCACAGTTTCCCAGGCAGTCTCATATTTTTATGATATTTTCTCACAAGCATCTCGGAATTTATGGTGGCCACAAACATTATCCTTCCAACACAAATTTCACATGGCAATGAGTGGGTAGATGGTTTCAATTTTGATTTTGAAGCATAAAAGATGCTACTATACCTAGAATTTCTTTCATGGATATTGTATTTATAACACTTTTTCTATAGATGCAAGTAAAACAGTATACACAATGGTAAAATACTGCCATTTAAGATTCCCAGCTTTTAAAAATATAAATTTTCTCACAGATGTACAGAGAAATACTTTATTGTTATTTTTCTAGCATAGGCAGATGTGCAAATGGACCTTTCTGACTCCAGGAGCCTGAGATAACAGTTGGATGTAGCTCATGTATAATTACTGTATGTCATAGTCTTAATGGAAATGCTATAAAATTTCAGCTGCAGAGAGTGTGAAAGACAGAGGGACTAGACTCCACAAAGGAGTGGTGGAGTGAATTTTAGAATGTTTTGATTATGTTATGACAGCAAACATATTCAGAAACTTTGGTCACATCCTAAAATGGAAGTACATGTCATGTTTTTACATTTCTCAGGTATATTGTACATTTTTATGCTTTAGGCCTGCTAAATAATCGTTCCATTAGTCATAAGACTCATCAGAGGAGAAAAATCAGAATTTTATCCTTCTCTTTGTACATGTAGCTGACAGTTCAGTGGCAAACTTAGATTTTGTTCATCACTTACAAATGCTGATCCAAGTCTGCTCCTGTGTTCTTGCTGACATAATTAGTAACTTATACTGGGAAAGAATCAACATCTTCATGATAGGAACCAGATGACTCATCTGCTGAGTTTAATATTAACAGTAATGTGATGGCTACAAGCCTTTATTAGGATGGTGTGCTTCTTCTCAATTTTACATTTTTACATGGCAAGTGCCTCATAAAATCTGCCTACCTTCCAAAGGACTGAAAATTTAGCTTGACAAGCCGATATCATGCATAAAACAACTAGAGAAGCACACCGGACAATGTATTCATTGCTCACTTGTACACTTATTATACAGAACACGACACCACAGAAAGTTAGTTGTCCGCCACACAATAAGAGGAGCTCAATTAGATTTGGGAGTGGGTCAAAAATTTTCAACGCTGTAGGATTCTTGTGCTCTGTGATTCTGCCAGAGTAATATATGATACACAGCCCCAGAATACATTTTTCAGGTCACCCCAATTACGATCTCCATCACGCTCTATCCTTTTACACTGCTTTATTTTTTTTTAATTTTTCAATTACAGTTTACATTCAATATTATTCTGTATTAGTTTCAGATAATACAGCATAGGGGATGGATAATCATGTATTTTACAGAGTGGTCCCCATGATGTTTCAAGTACCCACCTGGCCCCATACAGTACTGCTTTATTTTTCTTCTGAGGACTGATTACTACTAAATAAGTGTATATTACTTATGCATTTATTTAACATCTGTCCCTCACTAGACTGTAAGCTCTATGGTGGAAGGACCTTTGTTTTGTTCACTGCTACAGCTTCAATGCTTGGAAATGTGTTCAACATATAGGATGCACTCAATAAATACTTCTGATAAAATAATATGTTGGGTGCCCATTGGAGATTAGCCATATAACTGATCCACAGCTTTTAATCTTCAGGTGCGCCTCGTGGATGGGAAAGGTGTCCCCATGCGAAATAAACTCATCTACATCGCAGCAAATGCCGCTAACCATGCCTCCAATGCCACCACTGACCAGTTTGGCCTAGCGCAGTTCTCCATCAACACCACCAACGTTAAGGATTCCTCCCTCTCTGTCAGGGTAAGGTTGGAAAGAAGTTACCAATAACATGAAGTAGCCTTGAAAAATGCTTGCAACCTAAAGTGATGGGATCTCCAAGTTTGTTCAGTTCTGTGGAGAGAAAAACACTAGAAACTAGAAACCAATTTAAGGTCAACTTTGAAAAACTTTATTAAAAAGTTCTTGTGGTTAGAAGTGTGGGATCTTCTTGTATACTATTACTGGGAATATAAAACGGTGCTATAGAAAACAATATGGCTATTTTTCAAAAAATTAAAAATGGAAATACCGTATGATCTCATAATCCCACTTATGGGGAATATAGCCACAAGAATTGAAAGTAGTGTCTCAAAGGCATATTTGCACCCATGTTCATAGCAGCACTAGTCACAAAGTGAAAGCAACCCAAATATCTTTGAACAGATGAATGGGTAAATAAAATGTGGTATATACATATAATGGAATAAAATTCATCTTTGAAAAGGAATGAAATCCTGTCACATGCTATAATATAGATGAACTTCGATGACATTATGCTAAGTGAAATACCCGGTCACACACACAAAAAAAAAAAAAAAACACAAACAAATACAAATACTGTATGATTCCACTTATACTATGTATCTAAAATAGTCAAAGTCATAGAAATGTAAAGTAGAATGGCGGCTTCCTGTGACTGGAAAGGAGAAATTAGAAATTGTTGTTTAATGGATGTAGAATTTTAGTTTTACAAACTGAAAAAATTTTGAAGATCTGTTGTACATTACTTAACACTACCAAACTGTACGTAAAATGGTTAAAATGGTAATTTTATGTTGTGTGGTTCTTACCACGATTTTTTTTTAAAGGTGTAGGTTCCATAATCAAATAAATAAGATTTAAAATCCTGGATCAACTCTTTTTAAGAGCAAATAACTAAAAACCTCTATACTTCCTTTTCTTACCTGTAAAATGGCACAACTCTTAGAATTGTTGTGAGATTAGAGATATTACATATTAAATCACATAGTAAGCCCCTTTAACTGTTAAATATTGTTACTGTAAAAGCCCATTTTAACATTAGCATTTTAACTCCCTAAATTATTGTCCTTACTTTATTTTTGTCCTGCTATTCAATTTTCTCCACAGTCTCCATACCCACATCGTTTGTTTTTTATAGCATACAGTCCTCTATTCATCAATGAAGATGTAGATATACATTTATGGACATATGGCTACACAATAGATATTATAGTAATAGTGATGAAAAACACCTACCTGTTGGAATTTTTCATATAAATATAAAAAGGGATAAATAATATTTTATTAATTAAGCTATAAATAGTTGTCATAAAAGCCTATACCTCTAATAAGTGAAAATTGAATGTTTACTCATTTATTTTATTAAGAAGTATCTCAGATACCTTCTCTGTACCAGGCACTGTGCTAGTCCTAAAAAATGAAAATATTATTTTTAAATGCTTACTCTTTTTAATGAGTATTTATATGTTATCACTGGAACATACATTGAGATATGAAAAAAAATGGTTGGCTGACCAAAGATTCACTCATGCCACTTAGGAGGTGAAGATGTGGATAGTGGAAGCCTGAAAAAAAAAAAAACTAACAACTTCTACATGGAGAAAAATTGAAATACAACCCAAATAATTCCTATGAAGCTTAAGAGTCCAGAATCACAAGAAGCATTAAAAAGAATCCATTTAAGACAGCTCAAGAGAGGTGGACTTTAGCCAATTTACCAACTCAACTCTTGAACTAATGCTATTTATGGAAAGTATTCTCAAGACCCTTAACGTTGCAATATTACATTTACTCATAATACCTATTTGCAACTCATCATGAATGAGGCATTAACTTTAATTTGTGAATGTGATTCTTCAGTTTTTGGACATTATTTAATCTCCTCAGGAGGTTTCATAGTGTCTCTGTCTGCACATAAGTGGCCAAAGAAATGTCGAGCAAGCTAGTCAGAGCAAAGGATGTCTCCCTTTATGGTCTTCAAAAATATACACAGAAACCCAAGGAACCTCTTCAATGTAACGGCACAAACCATGCCTGCAACAGAGATAAACCAAAAAAGGAGGGGGGCTTCTCTCTCACTCTTTACTATGGAGCGAAAGACTTCTAGGTGCATAACCATTATTGCTTGTCTCATTTTCGGTTCTTATAAGTGTATTTCTAATAGCACATGATCTCACTCATCTAGGGGAAATAATGAACAACATAGACTGATGGACAAGAACAGACCCAGAAACAAGGAGGCATGGATCAGACTGTTGGGCCTCAGAGGGAGGGGAGGGGAAGGTGGGGGTAAAGGGGAGAGATCAACCAAAGGACTTGTGTGCAAGCATATGAGCCTAACCAGTGGTTAAGGACAACAGGGGGGTGGGGGCATGTGTGGGGAGGGGTGGGGGATGGGAATGGGGGGATGAGGACAAATATGTGATACCTTAAGCAATAATTTAAAAAAAAAAAAAGACTTCTAGGTGCTAGTTTAGGTAGGACAGTCAACTAATACAGTTATGTGAGGACATTGATTCTCTATGAGATATAAATTATACAATAATACTGTTTTTTTTTCTAATTCATTAGGTCAAATACACGGATCACAGCCACTGTTATGACCACCGATGGCTGTCAGAAGAGCACAGAGATGCTTATCACACTGCTACTCGTGTATTCTCTCCAAGCCAGAGCTTTGTCCACCTGGAGTCCATGTCTGATGAACTGCGCTGTGGCCAAATTCAAACAGTCCAAGCACATTATGTTCTGAATGGACAGGTCCTGAAGGAGCTAAAGGAACTCACGTTCTATTACCTGGTGAGAAGGAGGATCACAGCACTGAGTCATCTGAAGACAAATGCTTTCTGTGGGGCAAGATTTATGAAATGCTTGAGAAAGTCTGTTTCTCTTTTGAAAGTTTGACTTCTTGTAGAGTTAATTAATTCTTGCAAGCAGGGGTGCAAAAAAAAAATAAATAAATAAGCCTGTCACATAGAGGACAAGATTTGAGGTAAGATCCTTTTCATTGGCTTTTTTTTTCCCCCCCCTCCCAGATAATGGCAAAAGGAGGCATTGTCCGAACTGGGTTTCATGTACTGCCTGTGAAGCAGGAAGACAGTGAGTATTTTCATAATTCCACATTCCCACCTCACTCTGACACATTCAACCTTACACTGCAGAAATATCAGGATTTGTTTCAAATAAAGAGAGGCAATCTACATATAACCCCAATAAAGAAGAAGTTGAGCCCTAGCTGATTTGGCTCAGTGGATAGAGTGTCGGCCTGTGGATTGAAGGGTCCCAGGTTCAATTCCGGTCAAGGGCACATGCCTGGGTTGCCGACTTGATCCCCATTATGGGACGTGCAGGAGGCAGCCGACCAATGAGTCTCTCTCATCATTGATGTTCCTATCTCTCTTTCCCTCCCTTCCTCTCTGAAATCAATAAAGATATATTTAAAAAGAAGAAGTTGAGAGGAGAAAAATGTCTTTTTTTCACCCAATATTTCTTTTCCTTCAGTGTATTCTGTTCAGATTATTTAAAATGTAGATGTAGTGTTTCTTATAATCCATTCTTATTCCAAACTTTCAAACCATAAATATTCATGGACCACCTTTGCAAAACATTTCAAAATAGTTTTAATCAATGGACTGAAGGTAAAATTTGGGAGTGCTTTCTATGTACTAGGTTTTGTGCTGAGTTATTTATATTTGTATATAATTTTTCCTCTTCAAAGATAGTTACAATTTATGAAGAATTTAATTGGGTACTTCCACCATTGAATTGGACTCTTCCCATGAACAAATATGGAACAATAAATCTCTGATGATTTCTCCTATTCCAAGGAAATCTGAAAGAACACTTACTAGAAAACTAACTGTGACCTGCTCTTCTGTTGCTTTTTCATAGCAACACAGAAGATGTACAGAAGTTTGATGAAACCTCTGAAGAATCTATGTAGACATCAAAAAATAACTTCCAAAGAAGCACCATGTTCCTCTTAAGAAGAAAAAAAAATAGAATATGCTGTTCATAGAGGTTTAAAAAGGACATAAGGATAAATACAATGTGTTAAACTCTTAATATTATAATTCACAACTTCACCTTCTATTTCCCTTCTCTAATGTGAGGTCTAGATCAAATGGCAACCAAGATGTCTCCATACACTTACATAGCATCAGAATTTTATATAAGAACTTTAAAATTGGTGATAAATCATCATTTAAGAAAGAAAAAGGGGACTTTTAATAAGGCTTCTTTTTCCCTAAAGCTAGAGTTCTTAGAGATATAGAGTTCTTAGGGATAGTCATCCATTTGTTACACGCTGTTTAATATATCTATTACACCTAATAGAAATGGTATTAACCAGACCACGCTCCTAAATGGCTTTGTGCGATAGAAAACATCCATGTTAGCCCTGGGGATATATCTAACCTGCAATCCCTTCTTCATTGTCTCTGTGCTCCAGTGAAAGGCCATTTTTCTGTGTTGGTCCCTGTGGAACCAGACATCGCTCCAGTCGCTCGATTGCTCATCTATGCCGTTTTACCTGATGGGGAAGTGGTTGGGGATTCTGCAAAATATGAGGTTGAAAACTGTCTGGCCAACAAGGTGGGTGCTTCATACCATAAATTTTTCACATTAAATTAGAAGTTACTATCATTATTATTTTCTACATGCGAGCATTGGGACTAAAGGGGTTAAATGAACTCCTACAGGACTTCAGCAAGGTAATGGCAGTCACATTAAGAAGCCATGTCACTCTATGGATGAGGACAGTGGAGGGGGGTGAGGGGGTAAGGGCAGAGGGTGGGTTGGGAACCAAGTGGAGGGGAGCTATAGGGGGGTGAGGGGAAGAGGAACAACTGTAATAATCTGAACAATAAAAATTTATTTAAAAAAAAAAAAAGAAGCCATGCCACTGGACTCCTAGTGCAGAATTCTCATGTATTATCTCTTACCATATGATATGATTCAGATTACCTTGTTCCCTTCTCCTCTGATGAAATGTTGGGGAATAAGTTTTTAAGACTACTAAAAAGCCAAAAGAAAAACACAAGAGCATCTAGAACTATTTGCATTCTACCTTGCAGTGAACGAACATTACACTGTATATCAAAGATAAAAATGGCATCTCAAATTTAATAAGCTGTAAAAATAATTAGATGTCATTATAATGGCTTACCTGGTTCTTGGAAATCAAAGTGAAGTGTAGGGGACAAAAAGCCTCGGGTCTCACATAGTGCCAACCACTGCAAAGTCAAACAAAGTGATTATGCATTGAATGTAAGCAGCACCTAGAAAAGGCAGGTGACCCAACCAGCATGGCCCAGTGGTTAAGTATCGACCTATGAACCAGGAGGCCATGGTTCAATTCCTGGACAGGGAACATGCCTGGGTTGTTGGCTCCATCCCCCGTGTAGAGCATGTAGGAGGTAGCTGATCAATATTCTTTCTCATCATTGATGTTTCTCCCTCTCCCTTCCTCTCTGAAATCAATAAAAATATTTTTTTAAAGAAAATGCTGGTAAATACATGATTAAGTCAGGAAATTTGTTTTTCTGATCTTTCTCTCCACTTTCACAGGTGGATTTAAGCTTCAACCCAGAACTGAGTCTTCCAGCCTCACACGCCCACCTGCGAGTCACAGCTTCTCCTCAGTCGCTCTGTGCCCTCCGTGCAGTGGACCAAAGCGTGCTGCTCATGAAGCCTGAGGCAGAGCTCTCCCCATCCTCGGTGAGTTCCCTCAGCCTGGGTCAGGAAGGGCCAGGTAAGGTTCTCCAAGCAAGAAGAAATGCCTTTTTGAGTAGATAGGATCTGTTACAATTATATTCATCTGGGAGTAAATCGTTTTGAGCTTTTTCAGGTACACTTTTTTTTTTGGTGAGAAAGGTATTACATATGAAGCTAGATAGATGGATAGATTATAATCCTATCTAATAAGGAGGTAATATGCAAATTGACTGTCACTCCAACACACAAGATGGCTGCCCCCATGTGGACACAAGATGGCCGCCACAAGATGGCTGGCAGGGGGCGGCAGTTGTGAGCAATCAGGCCAGCAGAGGAGGGTAGTTAGGGGTGACAGGGCCTTCGGGGTAGGGTAGTTGGGGGCAATCAGGCCTGCAGGGGAAGGCAGTTAGGGGTGACCAGGCAGCAGGGAGGACAGTTGGGGAGGACCAGGCCTGCAGGGGAGGACAGTTGAGGTGGGGGACTAGGCCTGCAGGGGAGGGCAGTTGGGGGCAACCAGGCCAGCAGGGGAGGGCAGTTAGGGCTGACCAGGATAGCAGAGGAGGGAAGTTAGGGGTGACTGGGTCAGCAGGGGAGGGCAGTTAGGGGTGACCAGGCTGGCAGGGGAGGGCAGTTAGGGGCATTCTGGCTGGCAGGGGAGCAGTTAGGTGTCGATCAGGCTGACAGGGGAGTGGTTAGGGCAGTGATGGCGAACCTATGACAACCGTGTCAGCACTGACACGCGTAGCCATTTCTGATGACACGTGGCCACGATGAAACATTTGCTGCTCCTGAGGATGAAACATTTGCGACTAGAGTCTTGGAGTTAGTTTTTTCCTCAAAGTGACACACTACCCGAATTATGCTCAGTTTTTTGGCAAAGTTTGACACACCAAGCTCAAAAGATTGCCCATCACTGGGTTAGGTGGTGATTAGGCTGGTAGGCAGAAGAAGTTAGGGGCAATCAGCTAAGCAAGCAGGCAAGCGGTTGGGAGCCAGCAGTCCTGGATTTTAAGAGGGATGTCCGACTGCCCGTTTAGGCCCAGTCCCAGACTGGAGAGTGTGCAGGCTTGGCTGAGGAACACATGCACCAGGCCTCTAGTATATATATAAAATCATATTACATCCCAAGTCCCTAAAGTCCTAGAACTTTATGAAACCAATAATGGAGTTTTCTAACGAGTTTTAACATTTTGAAAAGCCTAATGAAATTAGTATCTTTATTTATATTAAGAATGTACAGGTTTAGGAAAGAAATGGGGAAAAAAATAGATACAGAGGCAAAGAAGCATTGAACAGACTGCCAAACTACAGTGGGAAAGCAGAGGAGGTTGAGGGGGGTGCTGTAGGAGATCAACCAAAGGACTTGTACGCATGCATATGGGCATAACCAATGGATGCAAGACACTGGAGGGGGGGGGGGGCAAGTGAGGGCATGTACTGGGGGGGGTAGGAGAGGAAGGGGGAGGTCAATTGGGGGGGGAGGAGACATATGTACCACTATTTGTAATACTTCAAACAAAAAATTTTTTTAAAAAAAAGAATGCACATGTTTAAAAAAAAAAAAAAGACTGCACAGGTTAAATGAAATATCAAATTTCTATTTTCATAGAAATTATATCAGTTGAAATATTGGATAACCTGATTTGAACACAATTTCTAAAGAAAGATGTTGTAATGTCTGAAAAGTAAAAATTAAGAAAAATAAATTACTATATGATAAATGACAATAAATGAATTTTTTTTAAATATTGGGCTAACAAAATATAGCAAAAGGGTATGCTGGTGTGGAACAATAAGAAACTACTTAACAACATGTTCTAATAGTCACTTGCTCATATCTTAAAATGTTTAATATGTGATCAATTGGAATAACCTCTTATTGATGTTTTTACCATCAAAATTTTACAAAGGGAAATTTATATTTTTACTTCCCTAAAAGAAAAACTTATAAAAAGGATTACTTTTTGGTCCTTCTAGTGAAATTTATTTGAAAGTATTAGAATACTTCTAAAGGAAGTATCAAGTACATTTCAATAGTGGGAATAAGGGGATATGTGAAATGACATCAATGTTTTGTGTTTGCATAACAAAATGTTATAGTTCTCAAAGTTTTAATTATAACAACCCTGGTGGGTAGAAAAAGTAGGAAATCCTATTAATTTGTTAATAATAAAGCAGAAGCTTTCAAGTATTGAGTAGTAGGCCTGAGTGAGAACGCTCGTTCTTCTCAATCCTTGATAGTGTTTTACTAATGAAACACTTTGCTTCAGATAGCATAAGCCATTCATCCAGCACATATTTAGTGCCTAATATGTCCTAGGTTTGTCTACTGTGTGTTGAAGTTCTAGGTATCTAGTAGTGAATTACTGGAAAGACAAAAATCCATGCTCATGTGGAACTAACATTTTCATAGATTAGATAGACAATAATTCTGTCATATTCCTTTGGAAAAAAATAAGCAGAGAAGGAATATGGAGAAGTGTCTAATTTCATTACTCACTTTGCTAATCTAATCAATCAATTTTAAACTCCTGTTCATATAATTTACTTTTATATCTGTCTTACTCTTCCTTTTCTAATGAATTTGAAAACATCATTTTCAGTATTTTACAGTTCAAGTTTTATGTATTTGTAAAGATCTGGAGCATTTTGTTCCCATGAATAATACCTAAGAAAATACTACCCTGTTAGAGAATATATACTTCTTTGTGTACCTGTTTAGAACATATTTCCATTAACTTTGTTATACACTGAGTCAGTTGCTAACCACCAGCTAGAGACAAAGCTATCATTTCATTCT
This sequence comes from Eptesicus fuscus, assembly GCF_027574615.1. Lineage (NCBI taxonomy): Eukaryota > Metazoa > Chordata > Mammalia > Chiroptera > Vespertilionidae > Eptesicus > Eptesicus fuscus. The sequence continues at coordinate 85,848,675 of NC_072479.1, forward strand.
ACCATCTTAAAGCTTTGTACAATGTCTCAAGTATAGCAGATCTCAATTTCTCTTAATAGTTATATTTCTTTCTACCATAGAGTCTAAGGTTTGCCTTTGAACTATGAAACAAAGTATTATGATCCTTGTTTATATGGCAATGTTTCAGGGTTTGTTTGTTTTCCCTAAAATTTTTATTTTCAAAATCATATATATATACATATATATATATATATATATATATACACACACACACATATATATATACATATATACATATATATGTATATATATGTGTGTGTATATATGTATATACATGTATATATATGTGTGTGTGTGTGTATATACACACACACACACACACACACACACACACACACACACACTAGGCCTGGTGCATGAAATTTGTACACTGGGCGGGGGGGAGAGTTGTCCCTCAACCCAGCCTGCACTCTCTCCAATCTGGGACCCCTTAGGGGATGTCCGACTGCCGGTTTAGGCCCAATCCCATTGTGAACATCCTGCTCACAATCTGGGACTGCTGGCTCCCAACCGCTTGCCTGCCTGCCTACCTGATTGCCCCTAACCACTTCTGCCTGCCAGCCTGATCACTCCTAACCACTCCCCTCCCAGTCTGATTGATGCCTAACTGCTCTCCTGCCAGCCCGATCGCCCCCAACTGCCCTCCCCTGCCAGCCTGGTCCCCCCCAACTGCCCTCCCCTAGAGGCCTGGCCCCCTCAACTGCCCTCCCCTGCAGGCCTGGTCCCCCCCAACTGTCCTCCCCTGCTGGACTGGTCTCCCCTAACTGCCCTCCTCTGCCAGCCATCTTGTGGCCATCTTTTAACCACATAGGGGTGGCCATCTTGTGTGAGGGTGTGATGGTGAATTTGCATATTACCTCTTTATATTATCTACACTAATAAAAGAGAAACATACAAATTAACCATCACTCTGCTACACTACCAGCCAATCAGGAGCGAGTATTCAAATTAACCCAACAAAGATGGCACGGCCATGGAGCTGGAGCGAGCAGGAGGCTTGGATTGCCCCCGACGATGGAGGAAGCCAAGCTTCCCACCTGCCCTGGCTGACCCTAGCCTCCACTCAAGGCTACAAAGTTTCAATTATAGAAAATAAATAAATCCCAGATACCTGCTTCCAGCAGGCCCTGGCCTCCACTCAAGGAGGCGCTGAGAAAAAAAAAAAAAAAAAGCCCCTTACCCAGGCTGGCCACACCCCCATGGGGTGAGTGTCCCACTGGGGGTCTTGGCCAGCCTGCAAATAGCCATCAGCCCCTCACCCAGGCTGTAGGATATCCTTTGAGGGGTCCCAAATTGGAGAGGGTACAGGCCAGGCTGAGGGACAAACACCCGTGCATGAATTTCGTGCACTGGGCCTCTACTATATATATATGTGTGTCTAAGCGACCATTATGACCACATGACCAGAATAACTGGAACGACCAGTCAACCAGTTGCTATGACACACACTGGCCACCAGGGGGCAGATTCTCAATGCAGGAGCTTCCCCCTGGTGGTCAGTGTGCTCCCACAGCCAACCTCCTGCGGCCCCTCCCCCTGGCCGGCCAACCCCCATCAGCTCCTGGTGTTAAACCATTAGTAGAGACCTGCTTCTGGGTCGGAGTTTCGTATGTAGCAGAGAAGCTCCCTCGCTGTGATCTATTGAAAGTCAGCCCTCGACACAAGGGTTTGTCTCACTCCCATCTTCTCCCTTCCCCAGGGGTGGGCCGGGCCGCGCGCCCACTGCAGTGGCAGCACAGTGGCAAGGGAAAGAGAAGGGCAGGGAGAAGTGGGGAACTGTGCAGTGGTGGGGCGCCAACAGTGGCATCAGTGTACGTTACTTCCACCCCTGGCCCAATGACTGTCACCTCCTCTCCTGACCCTACCGGGGCCCTCAGGCTGGGACAGGGAACCAGGGGTGGGAGGTGGCAGATGCGGCCCCTTCCCCAGGGGGCCAAGGGCCAGCTCCCTCTTTGGGGCTGGAGGTCAACCTCCCACGGTCCCTCTCCCCTCCCCCACCAAATGAATTCATGCACCAGGCCTCTAGTCTTCTTTATAAAATATCTAAGCAATGAAGATCCTCAAAGACTAATGGTAATTATTCTTTTCTTTTATCCTTGCACATAAGAAAAATAGACCACAAATCAGCTTGTCCTTTGTCCTTTGCATTTCTACAGGTTTATAACCTGCTACCAGTAAAGGACCTCACTGATTTCCCTGAAAGTTTGAATCAACAGGAGGAAGCTAATGGTGACTGTGTCAGTGACCAGATCCACATCAATGGAATCATCTATTCCCCAATGTCAAGTACAAATGAAAAAGATATGTACAGCTTCCTACAGGTAAATTTCTTCTATTGTAGCTGGTCAGTTCCTAAGGTTTACAAACTATTATATATATTCTAAAAATTATTTACTTAATGCCTTCATATCATAGAGAGATCAAGTGACTTCTCCAAGGTCACTATAAGTAGCAGATCTACTAATAGCAAAGAGCCAGTACTGTAACTTTTTGGACTACTAATCAAGTTTTCTTCTTTTTACTGAAATTCATTTCCTTATTATACTTATAAATATCAAATATCCTCTCTAATAAAATGGTAATATGCAAATTAACCATCACTCCACTACATAAGCCACGCCCACCAGTCAAGCCACATCCACCAGCCAATCAAGGTGAGTATGCAAATTAACCCAAACCAAGATGGCTACAGCCACAGAGAGCAAGGTTTCCCAGGTAACAGAGGAAGCCAAGCTTTCCATAGCCGTTGCAGTCCTAAGCCTCCACTCAAGCTACAAAGTTTCAATTAAAAAGGTAAACAAATTCAAATAAATGGTGGCAGAATGGAGCTTGAGAGAGCAGGCCAGGGTTGCCGTCGGCAACAGGGGAAGCAAAGCTTTCCGCACACCCTGGCCGGGCTCACCCGCTTAAAGCTACAAAGTTTCAATTGTAGAAGGAAAATAAATCCCAGATACCAGGGCCTCAGCTTGGGTTGCCAGGGGGCGTGGCCGGCCTGCAAACCACCACAGGCCCCTTGCTCAGGCCGCCCCACGCCCCAAGGGAACCCCACCCTGATCCGGGACACCCTTCAGGGCCAATCAGCTGGCCCCCACCTGTGCCCCAGGCCTCTATCCTATCTAATAAAAGAGTAATATACAGATTGATCATCACTGCAACACACAATATAGCTGCCCCCATGTGGTCAAAGATCCTGCCCCCATGTAGACACAAGATGGCCACCACAAGATGGCCAGCAGGGGAGGGCAGTTGGGAGGCACCCGGCCTGCAAGGGAGGGCAGTTGAGAGGGACCAGGCTTGTAAGGGAGGGCAGTTGGAGGTGATCAACCCTGCAGGAGAGGGCAGTTAGGGGTGACCAGGCTGGCAGAAGAGGGAAGTTGGGGGCAAACAGGCTGGCAGGGGAGCAGTTAAGCATCAACCAGGCTGGCAGCGGAGTGGTTAGGGGGTGATCAGGCTGGCAGGCAGAAGCGGTTAGGGGCAATCAGGAAGGCAGGCAGGCAAGCAGTTGGGAGTCAGCAGTCCTGGATTGTGAGAGGGATGTCCGACTGCCCTCCAGGAGTCCCAGATTGGAGAGGGTACGGGCTGGACTGAGGGATAACCCCCCACCGTGCACGAATTTCGTGCACTGGGCTTCTAGTATAAAATAATTACTGTTCAAAATGTTTTTAGAAAATGAAGTTACCTCGGTAGGTATACTTACATCCCTTATACAAATGTAAATATTAAGAGTTTAGTATTAGCTCTAGCCAGTTTGGCTCAGTGGATAGAGCGTCAGCCTGCGCACTGAATAGCCCCAGGTTTGATTTGGTCAAGGGCACATGCCCGAGTTGTGAGCTCGATCCCCAGTAGGGGGTATGCAGGAGTCCACTGATCAATGATTCTCTCTCATCTTTGATGTGTCTCTATCTCTCTCTCCCTCTCCCTTCCTCTCTGAAATCAATATAAAATGTTTTTTTTTAATTTTTAAGTTTTATATTAAACTAATTAGATTGTTTATTAATTTCAATTTTTAAAAGTATGTGCCTATATATTTTATAATATTTTTGTACTGATTAGGTGATAATTTTCTTCACAGGATATGGGTTTAAAGGTGTTTACCAACTCAAAGATTCATAAACCCAAAGTGTGTCCATACCATCACCCCGAACACTATGCAGTTGGAAGTGCTGCAAGATTATACGATTATTCAGGTAAAATGATAATAATAAATTGCCTAATATATTGAACCAACTAAAAGGAATTATTCGAAGATAAAATCTGATTAAAATCAACCAAAAAGGAACTTGTGATTCAGATATATCAAGGTTACATAGCAATATGACCCCCAAAATTCTGATTGTGTCAAGCCCCCACATACGTAAAGCTGAAGAGAACACAAGGCAGATTGTGAAAAGTGTTAAAAGACAGGGGGAGATGTGCAGAATAAAAGAAGGGATTGATCCTGATTGAGGAATCGGGAAAGCCAATCATAAAGAATTTGTATCTAGTACGTAAAAATATGTGGAGTTCAAAAAAGAAGAGAAAGTTTTCAGGCATAGGATCAGTGTAAACAGAAACAGAAATGTTCACAAGTCGGGGCTATATTCTCACCAATCAAGTGAAGAAGTTCCTTAATGGCCCAATAACATCAGGCAATATTCGTGTTGAAATAACACTCACTTGTCAATGATATGGGCTGTTTCTTTGATGAGCCAGATAGTAATCAATCATTTGCTTCTAGTCCGAGATTGTCAAATCATGGTTGAATACAGGTTGAGTACAAACCAAAGAGTTTGTCAAATATCAAGAAAAAAATTTGCCCTAGCTGGTTTGGCTCAATGGATAGAGCATCGGCCTGCGGACTGAAGGGTCCCAGGTTTGATTCCAGTCAAGGGCACATGCCCAGATTGGGGGCTTGATCCCCAGTAGGAGGCATGTAGGAGGCAGCCAATCAATGATTCTCTCTCATCGTTGATCTTTCTCTTTCTCTCCCTCTCCCTTCCCCTCTGAAATCAATAAAAATATTTTTAAAAGGAAAAAAATTCAATGATTGTCAGCTTACACCTTGGCACCAACAAATGATGAATTGTCTATCTGGAATTTAAATTTAAATTATTGTATATTTGTATTATTATTTATAAATTATATTCTATAATCTTTCATCAGATTTATAGTTATGTATGTACAAGTATACATATGCACAAATATTTTTCCAGTGAGCTTTGTTAAATATTTACCAGTACATCATTAACAGAAGTTAAACAAGATAAGAGATCCTAACTGACACATAAGGAAATAAAGAGCTTTTTTTCTTTAATCCTCACCTGAGGAGTGAAAATATATTTTTCATTGATTTTTAGAGGGTGGAAGGGGAGAGAGAAAGAGATGTGAGAGAGACACATAGATAGGTTGCTTCCTGCATGTGTCCCCACCAGGACCAGGATCTATTAAGCAACCCAGGTACTCTTTTTGGAATCCTTTATCCTTTTACTCCTATGAACTGTTTTACAAAGCCCCTGTCATGATGTCTGGATATGATTTCTCTTTTCTCCCACAGAGAAACATACCAAATGGAAAGTTTGATTCCTCCCTCCTCCCACCCCCATGTCATAGAAATCTTCACTTGCACAATGTGCAGTAGCCACAGAGGACTCCTTTCTGCCCCACAGACAATCCAAGGCTCTTTCTGCCTCTGTCTCTATGTTCTCTGTGATTCTCTTCCTCCACCTCACTCCTAGCTTATTTCAATAGTTGAAAATTCAGCTAAAATATTACCTTCTCAAAGAAGCTTTTCCTTAACACCCAAGTGTCCTCTCCTGGTTCCTATATCATCACCCTGTTTATTTCTCTTGTAGCACTTATCACAGTCTTTTATAAGCTTGACCTTTATATTTATTGTTTCTGTCTCCTTCCTCACCCACCATAGATTCAATGACATTGAGAAGCAGCAGCAATGCTTATTTAGTACATGCTCCAGAGCCTGTCACAGAGACTGTGAGAAAATACTTTCCTGAGACGTGGATCTGGGACTTGGTGGTAGTAGAGTAAGTAACTTCCTTTATATATAAGATACAACAGTAGATATTCCTCAGAATTTTCAATATTTAGTTAATTTTTCAATGCCCCAGTATTTGTTTCGGACACATTTCTGGGTTTTTTAGGAGAAATTGGACATAACTACTTCTGCTATGACAGCTCACTAATAAATTGCATCAGAGCTAAGAAATTTTGCACAAATTTAATTCAAAAGTGTCCAGAAAACAGGCATAAAGACTAAATAAAACCAAGCACTGCATAGATTAACACTTTAAAGAAACCCTTTATTGGTCAGCATTCTTGAATCAAGAACAGAATCAGTAAGGCAAACTGTACACAATAGTGGTAGAATAGAAAATTATAAACTTGCCCTCAGTGGAACAATATTTTAGAGATCAAAATTTAAGAACAATTTCAAATTACATATTTAGTTTATAACTACGCTAGAGGCCCAATGCATGAAATTCGTGCAAGAGTAGGCCTTCCTTCCCTCCGGCTGCCGGCACTCGGGACCTGGGCTTCCCTTGCAGAGGGAAGCCCCGCCAACCTGCCACAGCCCACTGGTTAGTGACCTGGGCCTCCCTCTGTGGGGCAATCATGGGGCAATAGCTGGGCCCCAACCAATTGCATCGCACCTGCCTTGGCTGGCCTGGTGCAAGTGGGTGTCATAGAGTGGTCCCGAATGGTCCTCCAGATGGTCATTCCACTGTTTGGCCGTTCGGTCGATTTTCATATTACACTTTTATTCTATAGGATTGTCTATAAGAGATTATACTACAGCTATATGTCTATGGAAGATTCTAATATAGACTAGACTTTAAAATGACCAGATTTGAAAGAAAAGGAGTTATGTGATCCTATTTTAAGCCTTGTTTATACTCTTCATTATTAGTATTTTTTCTGAATACATCCAAATCATGACAATAGAATCATTTATAGGGGTTCCAAGAAAGGATTTATTTAACTGCTTACTTTCTGTTCCTCACATTGCCATCCTCCCCAGCTCATCAGGCGTGGCTGAAGTAGGAGTAACAGTCCCTGATACCATCACTGAGTGGAAGGCGGGGGCCTTCTGCCTGTCCAATGACACTGGAATTGGCCTCTCTCTTCCCACCACTCTCCGAGCCTTCCAGCCCTTCTTTGTGGAACTCACAATGCCCTACTCTGTGGTCCGTGGAGAGGCCTTCACACTCAAGGCTACTGTCCTAAACTACCTTCCCAATTGCATCCGGGTAAGGACCTCGCTTTCCTAAATTGAACACAAGGCTAATTAAATTAAAATTGCATTCCTAGGAATACTACTAGTATTAAACTCCTGTGTGGAAAATGTGCTTACCAGAAGAAGAGTTCTATTAGATATTCATATGCATATTCGTAACGATAGTTGTTGATACCTCCAAATACCAGATTGCAACTTAAAACAAGTTTCTGAGTCCCTTTTTTTTCCCTTTCTAATATTTTTAAATTAAATTTACTAGGGTGACATTGGTTAATAATGTTATATAGATTTCAAGTGTACATTTCTATGATACATGATCTGTACATTGCATTGTGTGCCCACCATCCAAAGTCAAATCATCTTCTGTCACCATCTATTTGACTCCCTTTACCCTTTGCTACCCCCACTCTCTTACCTCTGGTAACCACCATACTATTGTCTGTGTCTTGATTTTCAATTTTATATCGCACATATGGGTGAGATTATATGGTTCTTAGCTTTTTGTGACTGACATTTCACTTAGCATCATATTCTAAAAGTCCATCCATGTTGTTTCAAGTTTCTGATTCATCACAAACTTCTAAGGTTCGGAAGTTTGTGTCGTATGAAGATTTCTGATAAGGACATCAAAAATCAATAGGCATCATTTACATGTCTTAGATTCTTCAAGGTTTCAACCTCTATATTCCCATATATTTAACTTTTCATGTATCATTAATTAAAAATTATTTGTGAGCATCTTACATCTGCTGAAACCATAACTGTTTACAAATCTCGTGTACTCTGCTGGGAAAGCTGAGAGAATGGTCAAGATTTCAGGCCAAAGAAGTAGAGCTCCCACAGGCACATGTCATCATGACTTTTCCTCACCTCTGGTCCCACCACATGAAAGAGCAGATTATACCAAAACTAATAGCCCGGTGCATGGATTCATGCACATTGAAAGGAAATTAATTAGAAGGTGGCCAGCAGGGTGGGACTGGGCAAGACAGCTAGATATGCCCTGGAGCCAATCTCCCACGGTCCCTCTCCGGCTGCCCATGGCGCCACAGCTTGAAGGGCGTCTGCAGTCACCGTCATCGCAGCTCAGCAGTAAACCAGATTTGGGGCCAACAATGCCCCAGTAACAACAACAACCCACGGCCGAAGGTGGAATCATACGGCCCCATGAGGAATCGGGCTCCCTCCCCTCTGGTTCCGGGGTGCGTCACCCAAGAACCGCTGCTGCCAAGTCACCATAGCTCAGCAGCTCCTGCATTGAGCGTCTGCCCCCTGGTGGTCAGTGCACATCATAGCTACCAGTCAGATGGTTGAACAGTGGTGGGTTGCTTAGGCTTTTATATATATAGATACCAATATCTCAAGTTCAATTCTACGTTTAAGGTCTTCAATAATAGGCAACCTGAAACCTAACCACTCTCCAAAATGCTTTATTCCACACCATTCTTCTTTGATCCTCTGATCTCATCTCTGTCTAATGTGTGATTTCAGGTCGGTGTGCACCTAGAAGCCTCTCCTGCATTCCTAGCTGTCCCAGGGGAGAAGGAACAAGACTCTCACTGCATCTGTGGGAATGGACGACAAACCGTGTCCTGGGCAGTAACTCCAAAGTCATTAGGTGACAGATTCCTAAAACTACTCAATCCTACTCCAAAATTGTGTATCAGTGGGATTCTTATATCTAGTTCTACTTCCCTCAGGCAGACACCCCCACCCCAGATGGTAGGATTTTTTTTTCTTTGTCTTTTATTCTAGGATGTCTAGGATATTTTTATTTCCCTCACCTCCATTTCCAACTCAGATGCTCAGTATCATTATTTTCTAGTTTGTGCTGCTTCTATTCCTGCTCCTGTGTTTTTAAAACAAAACCAAAAAAGGGGGGCATAGAACATTTCTAAATCTCGGAGTTTAGAGGTATGGAAGAAAGGGGAGATCGTGCTCATCTCTACTGGCCCTTTTTTCAGGGACTGTGAATTTCACCGTGAACGCAGAGGCACTGGCGTCTCAAGAACTGTGTGGGACTGAGGTGGCTGTGGTCCCTCAATATGGAAAGAAAGACACAGTCATCAAGCCCCTTTTGGTTGAAGTGAGTAAGCCTGCCCATTTATAGGTAACAATGTGTCAATGAAAAAAAACGGTGAATTCAGTTGAGATTATACCTTTTAGGTACGAAGGGCTACATAATATACGGTCATGAGATATTTCATAATATTATTTTGTAGATATTGATATACATATCTGTATCTGTCTCTATCTCTGTCTTTCCATCTCTTTCTTAATTTATTTTCACATTTTTCCCTCACTTTCTCATCTATCAATCTGTCTCCTTCATATTGCTTTTGCTTATAGAATTTATTTATATAATACATTTGAAAAATAAGTTCTAGTTCTTCTCTTTACTATCAAGAAATTTGTGGTAACCCTATCAATACAAGTGTCCTGAAAATCAGTCCATTCTCTCCTCTAATTTTCCTTTCTTTCCCTATAAAGCCTGAAGGAATAGAGAAGGAAGCAACATTCAACTCCCTGCTTTGCCCATCAGGTAAGAATCAGCCTTAATAATTAAAATAACATTAACTAAAGTTTGTATAACATTTGAAGCTCAAAGAATTTTGTATATTACTAGAGGCCTGGTGCACAAAATTCGTGCATGGGGAGGGGGATGTCCCTCAGCCCAGCCTGCACCCTCTCCAATCTGGGACCCCATTTAGGGTAGTCAGACATCCCTCTCACAATCCAGGACTGCTGGCTCCCAACTGCTCACCTGCCTGCCTTCCTGATTGCCCCTAACCACTTCTGTCTGCCAGCCTGATCACCCTCTAACCACTGCAAGCCTGATTGATGTCTAACTGCCCCCCTGCCAGCCTGTTTGCCCCCAACTTCCCTCCTCTGCTGGCCTGGTCACCCCTAACTGCCCTCCCCTGCAGGCTTGATTGCCCCCAACTGCCCTCCCTTGCAGCCTTGGTCCCCCCAACTGCCCTCCCCTGCTGGCCATCTTGTGGTGGCCATCTTGTGTCCACATGGGGGCAGGATCTTTGACCACATGGGGGCAGCTATCTTGATCTTGTGTGTTGGAGTGATGGTCAATCTGCATATTACTCTTTTATTAGATATGATAGAGGCCTGATGCATGGGTGGGGGCCAGCTGGTTTGCCCTGAAGGGTGTCCCGGATCAGGGTGAGGGTTCCCTTGGGACATGGGGCAGCCTGAGTGAGGGGCCTGTGGTGGTTTGCAGGCCAGCCACGCCCCCCAGAGACCCAAGTGGAGGCCCTGGTATCTGGGTTTTATTTATCTTCTACAATTGAAACTTTGTAGCCTGGAGTGAAGCCAAGCCTTCTGCTTGCTCCATGGTGGCAGCTATTTCTGTTGGGGTTTATTCACCTTCTATAATTGAAACTTTGTAGCCTGGAGTGGAGGCCTAGGCCAGCCAGGGCAGGTGGAAAGCTTGGCTTCCTCTGTCACCGGGGGCAACCCTAGCCTGCTTTCTCCGGCTCCATGGCTGCCGCCATTTTTCTTGGGATTTATCTTCTATAATTGAAACTTTGTATCCTTAAATGGAGGCCTGGGCAGCCATATTGGTTGGGATTGATTTGCATACTCGCTCTGATTGGCTGGTGGACATGGGTGGTGGGCGTGGCTTGTGGGTGTAGCAGAGTGGTGGTTAATTTGCATATTACTATTTTATTAGGTGGGACTAGAAGCCCAGTGCATGACATTTGTGCACTTAGGGATCGGGAGGGGGTCTCAGCCCGGCCTGCACCCTTTAGCAGTCTGGGAGCCCTTAGGAGATGTCCAACTGACTGCTTAGGCCTGCTCCCCGTGGACATCCTTAGGGCTCTCGCAGAGGTGGGCCCCTGGGCTCACCAGCCGTCAGCCCAGCTTGTGGCTGAGCAGCGCTCCCTGTGTGGGAGTGCAATGACCATCAGGGGGCAGCTCCTGCATTGAGCGTCTTCCCCCTAGTGGTCAGTGCACTTCATAGCAACCAGTTGTTCCACTGTTTAGTCAATTTGCATATTACCCTTTTATTATATAGGATTTCTACATGATTCCTATCAGTTAAGTAAGACCCAAAGAGCCATCAACCCATTTGACAAATGATAAAAGTGGTCTTAGAGAGGTCAAGTAACTTGATCAGGAGAATATCCAGAATTCATGCATTTTGAGTCTTTTTCTCTTACAGCAGTTGTGCAACCACCAAAATGTCTTTCTGAACAATGTGTGATGTGGCTATAGGTAGAAAGTGGGTAGAATCAGAATATTGCCAAGGATATATTTTCCTGAATATTTAGTAATACAATATATGAGTAGCTAAATTCGGGCCACCCAACAGCATTTGATAATGGGACCATGCTATTTCCTGAAGAAGTTGTCATATCCTGTACCATTACTGTTATGTCAGTATTTGTATGATGTCAATCCTGTACCTAAGGCTCTGTCCGTCATTTGGCAGGGACTGAAGAAGCTTAAAGTAAAAGATATAACTTTATCTTGGTGGAGAATTTTCTAGTCTAAACAAAAACATTTATAAAACTTAGTACACTAAGAAATATATCAACACAATGTGCTCTTACCTCAAACTGATGTCAAATCAACATCACATATATGTTCCTTGCCTTTCTCTGTCTGCCTACTAATTTCTGCCCATTATGATTTTTATATATTGTCAAGACTTCAAATATATAAAATGTGTACTAAAAATATAATTGCTTGGTTGTTTAGCCTTAATTATACATTAAAATGAATTTAGTGTTAACACCAAATCCTTTTATCATGGTTTCACCTCCAATTCTGAGTTCTTCATTTTAATTTATCTCTTATACATCTATCTAGAGCTAATCATCAATTAGCTTTATTATAATTAACTTTAATTAACTATGTAATACAAAAATGCATTCTCCTTTTAAAAATAACCTTCATATTAAGGCTAATGTCACCCCCTTATAGCCTTTTTCAATACTTTAATGATCATCCATGTATGTTTAGAAATAATATGTGTAGACAAATTTGTTTGTGTATTTATGATTTATTTATATGGCATAAGTTTCATTTTTACTTGCTTACTTTTACTCAGCAATTTGTCTTCAAAATTTATCCATGTTAAATTATAAATCTAGGTAACTCCCTTAAGTTTCCTTTCATTTCATACTATAATATATCACAGTTCTGCTTGGTTTTTATAGTCATTCTCAAATTGTTTTTTCCAATTATTCATCAGAATAAAGGAATAAATAAATACATGCATGGATAAATAAATATATGCATGCATCCATACAGGGTGGGGCAAAAGTACATTTACAGTTGTTACAGTTATATATGGAAAATAATTCAATAGTTGATCAATAATAATACACATTAAATTGTGTTCCACATATTCATAATTATAAACTTACTTTTGCCCCACTCTGTACATACATACACAAATGCAGGCGCCCTGTGCACATACAAAGTAGATATCAAAATGTGAAATTCCTGATTACAAGGTAGTAAGTATATTCTTAGTTTTAATAAAATAATTTTTACTTAAATTCATATTTATATTTCCACCAATTTACATTCTCCACGATGATCACCATCATCTATTACCATGAAAGTTTTTAATTTTAACCAAAAATTTGGATGAAACAATATATTGTTGTTTTAGCTTATATTTCTCTAATCACAAGTGAGGATGAGCTTATTTATACATGTTTACAAATTGCTTTTATATCCTTGACTATTCTAAACTGTTGGAATAGTTTGTCCTTTTTCTGATCCAACTGTAGGACACTGAATCTTTATTGAATAAGTTACAAATATTTTCCCTTTTTTTAATAACTAACTTTGGTTTTGGGGTTTTTTTTTAATATATTTATTGATGTTAAAGAGGAAGGGAGAGGGAGAGATAGAAACATCAATGATGAGAGAGAATCATTGATCGGCTGCCTCCTTCACAGCCCCTACTGGGGATTGAGCCTGCAACCCAGGCAAGTGTCCTTGACTGGAATCAAACTTGGGACCCTTCAGTCTTCAGGCCAATGCTCTATCCACTGAGCCAAACTGATTAGGGTTACAAATATTTTCTTTTTTTTTGGTTGGTAGTTTGTCTTTTTACTTTACTTATGGTGTCTGTTTCCTTACAGAAGTTTTCTTTTTTAAGTAATAGAGTTTTTTAACATACAAATAATGTATGCATAATTAATATAACTATATGTATTAAATACATAACTACATTGTATACTTAATTACATGATTGGATTTAAATTTAATTATATAACTAATATGATTAAAAACATACATGACTTCTTGATGAGTTTGAAGATTTAAGTATATACCACAACCTTTACCATAAACCTAACCATCATCTCAAAAAGTTTCCTCCCACTCTATTATTTTGCACTAGAGGCCTGGTGCACAGATTCATGCACTGGTGGGTAGTGTGGCCTGTGGGGATCAGCCCGCTAAGGGGGGCAGCCATTCATTCTGGTCAGCCAAGTGGCTGTGGACTCATCCTCTGAGCACCTGCTGAATGAGGAAATTAGTCTGAGCTGATATTTTGGGGTAATGTCTTGGGTAAAAGCATGTTCTGTGTCCTGGAAGAAACTGGCAGAGAGCTTTGCACCCCAAAGCCACTCAGTGAATGTCCTTGATGTGTGATGCCAGGTTGTTGACACCATCGGGGATGTTCAGGGCAGCCATGCTCCAGGGTCTTCAGCCATCAGGACAGCCTCCCCGGGGGGTCCACAGTCACAACCCCTCTTGCCATCCACCTATGCCCACTCCCCATGCTCTTTCTAGAACACACCGTAGAGGGCCTGCATCAGCTAGGGTCAGCCAGAGTCTGGATTGTCGCAAGTATTTGATAGGTGCAGAGACTCAGCCTCAACTGGATCTGCTAGCAGCTGCTCCCACTGCAGGAGCAGCCGCTCATCCCAGTCAGCCGAGCAGCACTCCCACTATGGGAGCACACTGACCACCAGGGGGCAGCTCCTGCATTGAGCGTCTGCCCCCTACTGGTCAGTGCGCGTCATAGCAACTGGTCGACCGGTCGTTCTGGTCATTCCATTGTTCAGTCACTGGGCTTTTATATATAGAGATGATAAGAACATTTACTACAAGATCTATCCTATTAGCAAGTGTTTATGTATACAATACAATATTGTTAACTATAGGCACTATGCTGAATGGTAGATCTCTAGAACTTATGCATCTTGAGTAACTGAAACCTTGTACCCTTTGACAAAAGTTTTACTAATTTTACAAGTAAGAAATGTAGCATTAAGATAAATACAGTTCACTTTTTTTCATCTTCATGTAATTCACCAACATTAGAATGGCACCAAATGTATGCTTATCAGCAGCAATTATCTTATTTATTTTCAATGAGTCAAATTTTGTCTCACCCCTATGTCTAGGGCTTCCATAAAAATACTATTTTCATATCTGGTGAAATTTGATGAAAGTTAAGACAGAGCATTATTATAGAATTTAGGGAATTTTTTGATATTTTAACTTTGTTTATGTATACATAAGGGTTTTGTATGTGTGTGTTTTCTCACAACTGTTGAGTAAGGAGGTTGGGGATGGACATTAATTACAGCATTTTGTGATAACCATCTTGTATCAGCCATGGGATGATATCAGGGGCACTAGTAAATATGTAGGCTTCTTTTGGAATGCATCTCTACACATAAGCAGAAAAAATGATTGGGGGAGGACAAGTTCTGAAAATCTCAGAAGCCTGTTCATACACATTTAAGATATAAAAAACTGGAATATTAAAAGAGACACAGCTTTTCAGAAGTTTAGATAAGGCATAGTTCTGACTTCCTGGTCTTAGAGCTCTTCAGGAAGATATATAGTAGAAATAGTTTTCATTATGACTTGTTTTTTTCTCTAGGTGCTGAGGTGCCTGATCAAGTATCTCTGAAACTGCCACCAAATGTGGTAGAAGACTCTGCCCGAGCCTCCTTCTCAGTTTTGGGTAAGTCTCCAGCCCAAGTAGATTATTCTAGTACTAGAGGCCCGATGCATGAAATTCATGCAAGAGTAGGCCTTTCTTCCTCTGGCTGCCGGCACCGGCTTCCCTCTGGCACCCGGGACCCAGGCTTTCCTCACAGCCCCGGCTTCATCCGGAAGGTTGTCTGGAAGGATGCCTGCTCTAATTAGCATATTACACTTTTATTATTACAGATATTGACAGTTTCTACTACATTTTTTCCAAAAATACGTTCTCAAAATAACAATTGTAATTTAAACTTCTTTCTCTCTCCTTTTTTTAGACTTGTTTATTGATTCCAATCATACTTCTATCCCTGGAAGATTTACCTTTCCTAAAAATCCTCATTTCTTAACCCCAGCTAATAATTTATTTACTTATGATTCTGATAAGTTATCATTGATAAGCTTTATGACTTCCCATCTCTCCCATTCCTTAGGAGACATATTAGCCTCTGCCATGAGAAACACACAGAATCTCCTACAAATGCCCTATGGCTGTGGAGAACAGAATATGGTCCTCTTCACTCCTAATATCTATGTTCTGAATTATCTAAATGAAACACAGCAACTGACTCCAGAGGTCAAATCCAAGGCCATTGGCTTCCTCAATACTGGTGAGTGACTGAATGAGTGAGTGAAAACTTCAGAGTATTACTTCAACAATAGATTGGATTTCCTAATAGGTTTGGGTTACTTATCAATACTATGATACATTAGCTTATCATACTATGATAGTTCTTATGATAAGAATACTATGAAAGTTAATTTCATGGTAACTATCCAGGGTCCAAACTCCAATAACATGTTTTGGACTGAGAACCTTCTAACATATGACAGCAAATTTTAAAAAATATCACAAGGCCAAAGCATTTTGATAATTCTCTGGCTACAGCATGTACAATCTTTCATACTGTTTCATAAACTTCCACTCCAGGTTACCAAAGACAGCTGAACTACAAGCACTCTGATGGCTCCTATAGTACGTTTGGGGAGACATATGGCAGGAGCACAGGCAATACCTGGTAAGAAAAAGTGTTTTTTGAGCTATTTTTGTGCCAGCTCATTTACATGCATTATCATAATTATACTCACAGTAATCTTATCAAATATGTATTATTAAGCTTATACTTGATTCTACTAGATAAATACAGCAAGATTAGCAAGGTAACAAACAGAAAAGCTGAGATTCAAATACATGTATGCTACACTTGACCCCAAAATTCATCCTGTTAATAATACATCAAGGTCTTCTTTCTAAAATAGTTTGGGGGTTTTCTCTAAAAACTATTGCCATAATCATGAGCATTTTAATGATATGGCCAATGAACATATCATATAATTTCACGTTCACTTCAGATTATATTATGTTTAGATCATACTCAACTTGACTGAGAATAAATTCACCAATAGAAGGAAAGAAATGAGAAGGACCTATGATATGAAACAGTTTTTAAATCTCTAAGGCAAAGCATTATTAGAGGTTGTTATTGCATGTAAGAGTTGTATATGAGAAGATCTGCCATCTACCAAAGGAAATCTCTAAAGAAAAGAAAGATTTAAAGCCTTACTCAATACGCGTTTTTTTTTTTAAGTAACATTAGAAGTACTTAGACTCTTTGTAGCAAAGAGGATGTGCGTCAGCAAGGAAATATAAGACCTAGCAAATTAATTTGAGTAAGCGGTCCAAAGGAGATGGAAGCTCTACATACACAAGAATTCCTGTTAGATGACTTATATCAATGTAAAAAGTGTCCTATGAAGCCTAATGCTGCAAAGTGGTTGTAAAACCATTTATGTAACAACATAAATATCATCATCACTTCCTCCCCTGTCAGGCTCACCGCCTTTGTACTGAAGACTTTTGCTCAGGCTCGAAGTTACATCTTCATTGATGAAGCACACATTAATCAAGCCCTCACCTGGCTCTCCCAAAAACAGAAGGACAATGGCTGTTTCAGAAGTTCTGGGTCACTGCTCAACAATGCCATTAAGGTGAAGTGTTCTCACACCTTTGATTTGCCCATTCTGAGGCAAATCAAGGATAAGAAGAGGTGGTAATAACCTAGGAATTTCTTAGGGAAGGTATCAGAAGAAAATAAAACCTGGATAGCAGCAAGAAAGAGGGGATAGCATTTAGGTTGATTGTGATATGTTGCCCCATTGGGATGAATATGGGAAAGGATAAATTCCCTGACAATAGAAAACAGAGAGCTGACTAAGAGTCTTGTCAGAAGTTAAATTACTCAAATCTCTCTCACTCATATTTACAGGGTGGAGTAGAAGACGAAGAGACCCTCTCTGCCTATATCACCATTGCCCTTCTGGAGATTCCTCTTCCCACCACTGTAGGTACCACCTCCTTCCCCTGCTGAAGCTTGATTCTGGATGCCATGAAACTACTAACTTGCTGTGTGAAATATCACCCTACTAAAAGCCAAGTGTCAGCTTTCCTTCTATGCAATTCCAATGCTTCCCAGCTCAATAGAGAATTTGGTCACTCCATTAAGAAAGATTTACACTTTTCCAGTGATGCTCCTGGGCTATTTATTCCCTAACCATCCCCCTCCCCAACACACACACACACACACACACACACACACACACACACACACACACACACATACACACACCACACACAATGAATTCGAAAGATGTAGCCTATGTTCCTGCCTTATAAATGAGAGAATAGCAGATAAAAAATACTATTTTCTCTATCCATAAGAATGAGGATAGACAAATGCATTTGAAATCGTTTTTCACTTCCGTTCTACAATCTGCATTTACCTGGGAATGCTAGCCTCCCTGTTCACACAGCTCAGTTCCCTTCTTGTTGTCCCTTCACAGCACCCTGTTGTCCGTAATGCCATGTTCTGCCTGGAATCAGCCTGGAAGTCAGCAAAGGAAGGACGCCATGGAAGCCATGTCTACACCAAGGCACTGTTGGCCTATGCTTTTGCCCTGGCAGGTAACCAGGAAAAGAGGAATGAAGTACTCCAGTCACTTAATGAGGAAGCAGTGAAGGAAGGTGAGAGCATACCTGAAATCTTTCTCCCATCCCACATTCTCTCTATCAAGTACTACTAAATTGCAAAAATCTCCTCCACCTACCTAAGGGATCCTGTGATCCCTTCCTTCCTTCTTTTTTTGTCTATATCATTATAAAATCTAGGGTTTCTTAATCAATTCACACAATAAAAAGAAGAGGCAGGATACTGTAATAGTGAAAAGCTTGGCCCCTAGAGACCAGCTCCAAAATGTATTACTTATGTAACCTGGAGCAAGTCACTTAACTTGTCTACATTTCAGTTCTCTCATCAGTAAAATGGTGATAACAATAGTATTTACCTCATAGGGTTGTTGTCAGAGTTAAATGATTTAATCTATGTAAAGCACTTGGTAGAGTATATGTCACATAGTAAGTGCTATAAAAGTATGAGCCACTATGATTAAGATATCAGTTCTTTTTTTTTTTTTTTTTTTATGCTCAAATTCTTTTTTTTAATATATTTTATTGATTTTTTACAGAGAGGAAGAGAGAGGGATAGAGAGCTAGAAACATCGATGAGAGAGAAACATCGACCAGCTGCCTCCTGCACACCCCGCACCGGGGATGTGCCCGCAACCAATGTACATGCCCTTGACCGGAATCGAACCTGGGACCCTTCAGTCCACAGACCGACGCTCTATCCACTGAGCCAAACCGGTTTCGGCAAGATATCAGTTCTTAATATATATATCCAACCTTTACCTGGTGCATCATATCATCTGAAATATAAGAAAGGACTGAAGGAAGTAGCAATGTGAACAACTTCTGGTATTCTGTGCTCATTTCACAAGACTGATAATGCTGACAAATTGTTTTATGGTCACATAATACTTCTTTGTAAACAATGGTCTATATGGGGGGAGGGTGTCAAAGAAATAGAAAATAAAATCCAAGTGATAATAAGATATCCAATAAAACATATCCTAACTTTCTCCCTTAACAGTGCCATTAATTGTTTATTCTTAAAATTGTATTGGGAAATATTTCAGACATACAAAAAGTCATAAAGAATAATTAGCAAAAACCTTTATACTTCAAGATTAAAAAATAAAATATTACCATTGTAGGAAAAGTTCCCTGTGTACCATTCCCATTCCCAAAGGGCATCATTATCCTGAACTTCTCATTACAATTTCTGTGGATTTCTTAATATTTTTATTGCAAATGTATCCCTAAGTAATATTCAAAATTTTTACATTTTTCATCTTTAGATAAGCAGTATCATACTTTTGATTATTTCTGCATCTTGTTTTCTTATCTCTTTGTTTGTTTGTTTGCCTTTTCTTTTTCTTAAGTTCAACATTATGCTAATAGAAGTCCCCTATATGGGTACCTGTAACTCTAGTTCATTAATTTTCCTTTTTTTTAATTTTATTATTGATTTCAGGGAGGAAGGGAGAAGGAGAGAGAGATAGAAACATCAATGATGAGAGACAATCATTGATCGGCTGCCTCCTGCACACCCCCTACTGGGGACCGAGCCCGCAGCCTTGGCATATGCCCTGAGAATCAAACTGTCACCTGAGAATCAAACTGTCACCTCCTGGTTCATAGGTCAATGCTCAACCACTGAGCCATGCCAGCTGTGCTCTAGTTCATTAATATTCACTGCTGTACAATATATTACAATACATAAAAGGTCAAGGTCTATATGGAGTGCCTCTCCTCATGGATCTTTTCTTCTTTCTTATTTGTTGCTATAATGAGCCATACTGTAGTGAATACATACATGTCTCCTTGTGCATGTGTGTGAATTTCTCTAAGTTATTCTTTGAGAAGTGTAATTGCTGAATAGAAGGCTAAGCACATCTTCCCCTTTGCTGGGTATTGCCAAATTGCTCTCCGAAGAGCAGTTCACTTCCCACAGCAGTGTAAATCAGTTCTCACTATTTCCCATCCTTGTCAGTCTTTGGTATTTTAAGGATTACTGTATTTTTTTTTCCGATCTAATGAGTATGAATTCTATTATCTCAAGTAATTCGTGATCTTCTGGGCAGGCTTGATAGAAAATTTAACAAAACCCAGATAAAGTCTGCAAAATATCAGAAACAGAAAATATGACCACCAGTGAGAGAACATGCTCTGCTATTTTGCTCTCCCACCAACCCAACTAGAGCAACCATTTGAAAACTTAGATGAATATGGGCTTCTCATTCCAGCAACATTTTCATCCTTAACCTTGCTAAAACAAACCATGTTCAGATTTACATAGAAGGAAAATCATCCAGATAAAGTTCAAGAGATTATTATAGAAATGCAATCCTCATTTCAGCTCTGGCTTGGGTACTGTAACCTGAACGGTGAATATATAGTCACTCATACATTGATTTTTCTCATCCCCAGATAATTCTGTTCACTGGACACGACCTCAGAAACCCAAGGCACCAATGGAACATTTTTACCAACCCCAGGCTCCCTCTGCTGAGGTGGAGATGACATCCTATGTACTCCTGGCTCACCTCATGGCCCAGCCTGCCCCAACCTCAGAGGAGCTGACTTCCGCATCACACATTGTGAAGTGGATCACAAAGCAACAGAATTCTCAAGGGGGCTTCTCCTCTACCCAGGTTTGTAGTTTCCCAGGACCTTTTACTTCACCTTCAGGTACCAAAAGTTTTGAACAAGATATAAAAATATCCAAGAATACAACATAAAGATAAGAAAACTTCGAAATGAGGAAAATATTATTCGAATTCTGAGAAATAAAGGGAAATGAAAGTCAAAGAGAGCTAAAAAGAAAATGTATAGAATTCTGGCACCCATCCCTATGTTATTATCACAGTCTCTTCTTTCCAATAACTACTCTACCTCCCCTAAGGCAATAATGGGGCACCACTGTCAATACCATAGCAGAATGAATTTAAAAATCTATCAATCTTTTGGAAGTTCTAAGAGTCCCTTTCAAAGTTCCCAGAAATACTACCCAAAACCCAATGATCTCTCCTTGAACATCTCTTCATTCTTGGGTCTCCTTTAACTGGTTTCTTTTAAAGCTGACACATTTTATGCTTCCTCTATCCATTTATTCATCGGAAGCATAAAGAACTATCTTTATTCATCCAACCTCCTGAGCCTAACAATACAATTTTAAATCTAAAAAATTTATCAGTACATACACAGCAGAAAGTTTTATCTTCAGAGAATTTAGCTGTTAGCCTATACACCCATTACAAAATGCCATTCCATGCTTTCTCTATTGTACTTAATGTTTATTGTTCCATATGAATGGATAAAAACTAAATAATGTTGTTAGAATGGTTAGCATTTATTTCTTATAAATATACTAGAGACCCAGTGCACGAATTCGTGCATGGGTGGGGTCCCTGGACATGGCCGGCGACTGGGGCCAATCAGGACCGGCAGACCAGCGGGAGGGAGTGAAGGAGGTTGGCTGTGGGAGTGCACTGACCACCAGCTCCTGCATTGAGCATCTGCCCCTGGTGGTCAGTGCATCGTCATATGACCAGTTGTTCGGTCGACCAGTCGTAATGGTCGCTTTGGCTTTTATATATATAGATTATTTCAGGATGTCATCCAGGTTCAGTGTTGATGAGAATTAAAAATATGAATATGAACAGGAGAGTTTAAACTTCCAGTAAAAAAAAAAGGAAACGCCAAATAAAAATGCCAATAAATCAAGGATATAATTATAATTATTTCCTTTGAAGAAACTGAAACATGACCTTGATCATGGCTACCAAGGACATTGGGCTCTTTTGAGGCACTGACCTCAGCAGCAGAGCAGAATTTAATTTGGGGGCTAGCGTATGGCTGAACTTTGGTATAACCATAGTTGTCAAGTTTTCAAATGCTTCAAGAGTGATAACTGAACTTAATTTCACTCTTTTTCTCAATATGTAATTGAAAGTGAAAAAAGTATATTTTATATTAAGTATACTAATATATATATATATATATATATAATAAATATATATATATATAATAAAAGCCTAAGCAACCTTTACAGCACAACGACCAAAACGACCAGTCACTATGATGCACACTGCCCATCAGGGGGCAGACACTCAATGCAGGAGCTGCCCCCTCGTGGTCAGTGCGCTCCCACAGCAGGAGCGCCACTCAGCCAGAAGCTGGGCTCATGGCTGGCGAGCACAGCGGTGGTGGCAGGAGCCTCTTCTGCCTCCACGGCAGCACTAAGGAGCAGCGGGCTGAGCAGTAAGGAGCAGCAAGCAGGCAGGCAGTAAGGAGCGAGGGCTCCTGGACTGCGAGAGGGATGTCCGCCTTCAGGCTTAGGTCCGATCAACGCAGAGAGTGGGCCTAAGCTGGCAGGCGGACATCCCCCGAGGGGTCCCAGACTGCAAGAGGGAGCAGGCCGGGCTGAGGGACCACCACCCCCCCACCCAGTGCACAAATTTCGTGCACCAGCCCTCTAGTATGTATATATAATCTAGACTTTTAATGTGTATGGTAATTAATACTTAAGGATAATCCAATATCACATGATTTCACGCATTTGTGGAATATAGTTAACAACATGAACTGATGAACAAAAATAGATCCAGAAACAGAGAAGCATCTAACAGTCAAATCTCAGAGGGAAGGCAGGGGAGGGTGTGGGGGTGGGTAGGAGATGAACCAAAGGACTTGTATGCATGCATATAAGCATAACCAATGGACTCAGATGCTGGGGGGAGACGTACTGGGGGGTGAGCGTGACCAGGGAGGGGTCTATGGGGGAAAAAGGAAACATATGTAATACTTTAAACAATAAAAAAAGAATAATACAAAAGAAAAATGCATAGTTATGACTAAGCTTTATAATATTTCTGACCCCCCCAAAAAAACGATTTGATGAATAAAAAATATTATTCACTAAAAAAGATATTTTAGGCAAATAGCTAATGCCAATAAATGATTCCAATTTATGTGTATATTTTCTACATTTTATATCCCACATATATTTATAGAAAGAAAAGGATAAATTTTATGAGAAATAAAATAAAATTTAGGGCATATAGTCCAATGAAGCTATGTGAATATTTATTATGGGGCTGTCATCTATTTAAGGATTCTAACCAGTAATTAAATTAGAACTCCAGTGTTTAAGTAGTGAGGGAAATAGAAAATCAAAGGCCCATTTGTGGCAGTTAACTTGGGCCTCTGAGTCCTCAAAGGGTTATCATACCTAAAGGTTCTTTCACTTGTCTCTCTCAGGACACAGTGGTGGCTCTCCATGCTTTGTCCAAATATGGAGCAGCTACTTTCACCAGGACTGGGAAGGCTGTACAGGTAACCATTCAATCTTCAGGGACATTTTCCACAAATTTCCAAGTGGACAACGACAACCGCTTGCTACTGCAGCAGATTTCATTGCCAAGGGTGCCTGGAGAATACAGCATGACAGCAACAGGAAAAGGGTGTGTCTACCTCCAGGTGAGACTCTTGGAGCAGATGAGGACAGAGGGTCCGTAGGAACCATTCTCCCTGAAAAGTCCTAATTCAGGAAATGATGGGACAAATCAAAAAGTGTTGAGAAAGTTGGGAGAAATAATGCGGAAGGGGAAAACACAAATATTTGTCTTTGATGTTCCACAGACATCCTTGAAATATAATATTCTCCCCCAAGAAGAAGAGTTCCCATTTGCTTTGGGGGTACAGACTCTGCCCCAAACTTGTGATGGACCCAAAGCCCACACCACTTTCCAGGTCTCACTGAATGTCAGGTAAGACTTTCTGACTGAATCACTTAATTCTGTGTATAACAACCCATCTTCTTACTGGAACTCCTCACTAAGCCGAGCACTGGGATGGTGAATGTTTGTACTACATTTATCGAAAAAAGTAATATGTTCTTATGTTGAAACAGAATTTCTCAGTGATGAGGTTTACATTGTACTTCCTCTACTTCCAGAATCCATTATTGCCACACCTCATTATTTAAAGGTTGTTCATTTCCCTCAATAATAAGTAAAGGTGGATCATTATCCCTTGCCTCTGACCTGAATTTCTCATTTCATTATAATGTAATGATTCATCCTAATTTTATCCTATAGTAGTGAAATCCTATACTATTCTTGCCTTATCCAGAAAAGAGATAAGGAATTTATTTATTTTTTAGTTTATTAATCCCTTCATTAAAATCTGCAGTCACCACAAATAGTCACTGAAGAATCTTTACTCCTTCTGCTGTCCCATCTCCAGCTTACTTTTGCCAGCACCAACATTGGCCTTTGCAGTCCCCCTGACTTTCTTTATTCTGTTCTTGCATTCCTTTCCCTGTGTTTTGTTTGTTTGTGTGTGTATGTGTGTGTGTGTGTGTGTGTGTGTGTGTGTGTGTGTGTGTGTTTGTTGTGTGTGTTGTTGTTTTTTGGGGGGTGGGGGGGTGTTAGGTCTTCTCATACAGGCCATGTCTTACAAGTCTATATTTGGGTTCATTTTTCTTTGCGTAATCCAAGAATCATAAATCCTGCCAGAGCCAGTTGTCTTGCCACCACCAAAATGGGTTCTGAATCCAAACACAAAGATGATGTGGTCTTATACCGTTTGGCTAGTTTTACCTGAATTTCTGTCTGAGGTACTGCTGTCTTCCCAGGGTAAAGGACGTCAATGATGATTTGTTTCCACCGAAGTAGTCTGTTGGTCATGAACTTCCTGGTCCGGATAGTTACTGTGGTGTTCATAATGGCAGCAATCTTCAAGTAGCCAGGGAGGAAAAGTGAGATGAGGAATTCTTGAAAAGCATGAATGGAAGGAAATCATGCCCCTCTAGTTAAAATTTCTACTGGCAATAATTAAATCTCAGATCATATACCAAAAAAATCAGTTTGGGGGAAAACACATATATATAGATATACATATATAGATACAGAGATATAGAGATACATACACACACAACAGTATTCAAATAGCTACAGGGCTTATAAAAAATGTAGCTGTTGCTCTCTCTGCCATCCTTCTGTGCCATCAAGGTGCACATGAATGTCCTGCCTGATGCTCTCAGGAGTATCAACAATACTGAAAAGAGAGGCAAAAGCTAGTTTCTTAGACCATCCTCCAAAGTCATGATCCAGTTCCTAACCCGTGATGATGCAGCACGGTTACATTGGCAAATTTAAAATTACTGATGACTGCAGAGCTGGGAAAATTATTGTGAACCTCACGGGAAGGTTAAACAGCCTGGAGTAATCAGCCCCAGATTTGATATGCAACTCAAAGATCTAGAAAAATGGCAGAAAAACCTCCTTCCATCCCATCAATTGGCTTTATTGTATTGACAACCTCAGTGGGCATCATGGACCATGAAGAAACAAGATGGAAACACAAAGGAGGGAAAATCCTGGGATTCTTTTTCTGGGAATATAATATATATGTGCAAATAAAATGCCTCAATGGGCCCAAAGAAAATGTGTCTGTACCCAAGAATATTAAAACCTGGTTGGAAATACTATTCAGGAAAAAAGTTAAGATAAAGTATATGTAACAAATAACTGACACAGATTAGAGGTCTCAAGTCCAGCTATGCATCACTTGTAGAGCTTTCTTAAAACACACATCCTCAGAGTCCACACGTGTGAAATTCTGATTCATCAGGTCTAGAGTAGACCTGATCTCTGTGGCTTTAACAGGCTCCCTGAAAATCTAATGAAGAGCCAGTTTTCTGATCCACTTGAGTAGGACACTTAGGAAGACTCCCATAAACCTTTTAGGGCTGTTGAGTGCTTACTGTGGAAATAGAAAAAAATACTATTTAATAACAAAGAAAACCCCAATTCCTTCCTTCCCTGGATCTTCAGTTACACTGGGAACCGTCCTGCCTCCAACATGGCGATTGTTGATGTGAAGATGGTATCTGGCTTCATTCCTCTGAAACCAACCGTGAAAATGGTAGGGGTCTCTATTTTATTTATTGTTTTATATTTTTCTAGACTAAGACAATATATCATAACCCTATTAAATCAACCTCTATGAAAGACTGATACTTTTTCCAAACTTAGAAATATAATATAGCATGTTTGTATTGGTGCCCACATGTGCATAACACACTGCTGGAAGCCATACCTACTAGAAAAAAAAAAATGTCAGCAGGTTCCTACTTTCATGTAGCTCAGAATCTTGTAAAGTATCTACATATAGACCAGTGAAAAATATGTGAAAATGACAGATTGACATAAAGTATAACTATTACAGAAGGTCAGACAAAATGAGATTGCTATAAATTAAAGCAAGCAAAAGAAGTAACAAAAATAAAATCACCTCCTGTATTAGGGAATAGAGTGTGAATTAAACCTTGAAATATATGCAATTCCGAAGTTTAGAGTATTTAATTCCTTTTCTTCAGATAAATCAACTTTATACACAGGCCATATTAAATCCTACATCCCAATTAACTTTTATTTTTAATTGTACAACATTATTGTCTTTACTTACAAAAAAATGCTAGAAGAAATGTTATCCTCAGGCTTAATTTAATTTGGTAATAAAAATTCCTCTTTTCTCTGGGTTTCCCAGGGGCTTTCTTCTGTTTATTAACATTTGTAATGTCTTCATTTTCTTCAGCTTGAAAGATCTAATGATGTGAGCCGAACAGAAGTCACCAACAACCATGTTTTGATTTACCTAGATAAGGTGAGAGTCCTGCCACTCTAGTTGCAAAAAATCCTATATAATAAAAGCCTAATATGTTAAGTGTCCAGTCGTCCAGTCGTCCATTCAAACAATCAAAGCATAATATGTTAATGATATGCTAAGGCCGCTCAACCACTCACTATGACATGCACTGACCACCAGGGGGCAGATGCTCCAACTGGTAGGTTAACTTGCTGCTGGGATCTGGCCAATCGTGACTGAGCAAGACAGGCTGGACATGCCCTGGCGCCCTCCCACAGTCCCTTCCCAGCTGGCCAACCTCCTGCATCCCTCCCCACCCCTGATCATACACCGGTGGGATCCCTCGGCCTGGCCTGCACTCTCTTGCAATCTGGGACCACTCAGGGATGTCGGAGAGCTGGTTTTGGCCGGATCCTGCAGGCCAAGCCAAGAGACCCCACTGGTGCACGAATTCATGCACTGGACCTCTAGTAGAGATAATAATCCTTCTAAGGGAGGTATCTAGGAAATGAATGAAGGCATTTTTGAGACATGACTTCTATCCTAAATATTTGAGAATTCTAACATTAATTCCAGTACATGTTCTCTTCTCCTTCTTTATTTATATTTCATCTGGGACTATGGAAAGAAATGGCTTATTATAATATTGGGATATTCATATTTCTAGGACTTTATAAGCAAGAAATTCTCTATAAAATATGCTTATTATATCCTCAAGTTATTCTGAGTAATGTGAGGAAGTAACAATTGGGTTTGTCAATTATTATAGCAATAATACATCAACAATATAGAAAGGGAAAATACTGTCAATCTCAGCAAGGACTTGGGCCATAAAGTAAATAGGTCAGCCCATCAATAAACTATTCTAATATTATATTTATGTGTTGTACATAGTTTATTTATTTATAGATTGATGAATTTTATAATTTACAAATTTATGAAACTTAAACAGGTTACAATTATTGTCCTTTTATATTCCTTTTTTAGTCAACACACGTATTTCTGCAAGATAGAGAAATTAAATGGTGCCAAATTTCTGGATATTCAAAAATAAACCTAGCTATCCTATCAATAAAAATCATATATCATTCACCTCTATGAAGAAAACATTGATGGGAATATATGAATTGTTTTATTTGTTTAAGAAACAATTGGGGAGCTTTCTGCACAATTTAAGAACCCTGTTAGTTGATTTATATTTTAATGGGGGTTTTTCCTAGCCAGTTTTGCTCAGTGAATAGAGCATTGGCCTATGGACTGAAGGGTCCCAGGTTTGATTGTGGTCAAGGGCACATACCTCAGTTGCAGGCTCAATGCCCAGCCCAGTTCAGTGTGTATGTGGGAGGCACCAATTGATGTGTCTCTCTCACATCAATGTTTCTCTCTGTGTGTCTCTCCCCCTCCTTTCCAATCTCTCTAAGAATCAATGGGAAAATATCCTCAGGTGATGATTAAGCAAAAATAAAAAATAATAATAAAAATTTAAAAAGTTTTTCCCCCAAACAAATGAATATTTAAAGTCATTCAAAGAAAAGAGAAGAAAGTTCATTTAATTCCCTTTTGCTTTCTAGGTGACAAATCAGACACTGAGCTTGTCCTTCACGGTTCTACAAGATATCCCAGTAAGAGATCTCAAACCAGCCATAGTGAAAGTCTACGATTACTATGAGACAGGTGAGTGAGCAACTTGCACACACAAATTAAATTCCTGATCACAGAAATTTAGATTTCAGAAACATGTAGGGGAAATTTATTACATTAACAGTTCTTATCACTTTGTTTTGTCTATCAAATCTGATTCTCCTCTCTCTGCCTTCTATACATACATTATAGAAACTGCCTATAGTGTAAATATATCAATTAATACGAAACACCTGTAGGATATTTAATTTTCTTTTCTTCAGCTAAATCAACTGTACAACAATATTAGATTTAAATAAGTTCAACATTGAACTGTCCTTCAGTAGTACGGGGTAAAGGAAAACATAACGTACTGTAGTTGAAAAGTTAACAACATAAGGTAGCCAGCAATGCATCTAATGAATTCTGCTGATGTTTCTGACAAGATACAGTTTTTCCCACAATACTGTTTCACTAACCTATATCCCTTAAATGTTTGCTATCTCTCTCATTTCACCTAATGATTTTGTTTTTATGCAGATGAGTTTGCAATTGCTGAGTACAATGCTCCTTGCAGCAAAGGTAAGTAATTCACACTCTTTCCAAATGCAGTCAGAACCCCTTTGTCTTGTTCGCAAATCTCCTTCATAAAATTTTGGCTCAGCATTCTTCATAGACATCATATTGCTCATAGTGTAACTTATTATAGAAAACTGCATTTATTTGGAGAGGTCCACTGCTGGTTAAACCTCAGATAGTTCAGAGGATTGCTGATTTGATCATTATAAGTAATGGATCTTGTTGCCCACTATATTAATTGGTTTCCTTAGGCCAGGCCTCCTCAAACTACGGCCCACGGGCCACATGCGGGTGTTTTTGCCGTTTTGTTTTTTCACTTCAAAATAAGATATATGCAGTGTGCATAGGAATTTGTTCATAGTTTTTTTTAAAACTATAGTATGGCCCTCCAACGGTCTGAGGGACAGTGAACTGGCCCCCTGTTTAAAAAGTTTGAGGACCCCTGCCTTAGACACTATATTACCCAGATCTAAGAAAAGGAATCATCATTAGATCAGAAAATCCAAGTTTATCTTAAATTTTTTATTCTTTCCACTATCACACACAGATCAAGGAAATGAATGAAGACTACGTCAATGAAAATGGCTTTGCTGGAGTCTCTGTTCCACAAACTCAGGTCTCCATGGAAGAAAATAGTTTTTGTAACTCTGAAGCTTCTAGTCAATCCTTATCTTGGTATCTGCAGTCATTCAATAAACATTTATTACATTTTCATATAAAATAAAGTTCATGAAATAAAAATTTATAGCAATCAAGGGCTGAGAGACTTCAGAAAATGAAAAACGTTACAGTGATGATGGTCTGAGTAGGCTTCATGTAGGTGTTGCAGGGAAAAGAAGAAAATATTAAATTATGTACTAAAATAGTGTAAAATGTGTTTGATCATGGGAATACCCTACAAAACATCAAAGAGTGAATTTTATAAGAAAAGAAAATACTAACATAACTTGAGAAGACTTCCCACATTAAAGGGAAGTAATGAAATACAAAGTTGAATAGGAGACAGCATAATTAACTAGGACATGACCTGAATTGGAGGTTATGTGTTCTCAGAGCCAAAGCTTCCATTGACTAATATAAATAGTCAGTTAACCTTGGGTTTCAGAATCAATAAAGGATGATAGATTGAAAACTTCAAAGGGGTGATACATGTAGAAGAGAGTTTCCTTAGAAGAAAGAATATATTAACACTCAAATAGTAGACCGGATCACCTTTTTTCTGAAACTTTGAGCCAGGATCAAAGACTAGATATAAACTCAAGGAGGTATTCAGATAGAGTAAATATTGAAGTCATCTATTATATGGATGGAGGTGCCAAAGCTTCAGGATTTTATAGAGGGAAGATCTCTGGGGAAGTCCTAGGAGTTCTTATCTCCATTTGATTTAGTTTAACAGTATCCTGGATGGTATAAGCTAAAAACTCAAGGACTTTGAAATTCAAGCATCCTTAGCTCTGTCTCCAGGCTAAGAAAAAAAAAAAAAGATAAAAGCTGTCATTTTTGTACCTGGTTCTATTCTAAGAACCCAACAGGTATTAATATATCAACCCTATGAATCAAGTACTATTATAACAAGTGAGGAAACAGAGGCACAGAGTTATATAACTTGCACAAAGTGATTCAGCTAGTGAATGGCAAAACTAGAATTCAATAGCAAGAAGTCTGGCTCCCAAGTCCACACTCGTAAAACCTAAAACCATGCTGCCTCTCCAACCCACTTCAGACAAGAGGGCAGGAAAAAACATGTTTCAGAGCTGAATAAACATTATAATTAGTGTCAATTAAGCATCAATCCAGAGCATAGAATATAAAAGAAATTAGGGGTATGGCTAAAGGAAATAGGATAAAAGGATTATAATATATTCCATCACTTTTTTCTTTGTTCATATGAAAATCATGACTTCAAATGTACTTAAAGGGTATATTTGTTGCAAATCATTAGTTGTATCTCCTGAACTGAAAAGATTTATTCCCAAAACATTTATATTCCATGGTATGATGCAAATTTGAATAAAACAGCATTCCTCTCTAAGATAAACTCAATGCAGGAGGGACGGGGGGGAGGTACTTGGGTAATTATACTACTACTAGAGGCCCGGTGCATGAAATTCATGCATGGGTGGAGTCCCTAGGCCTTGCCAGTGATTAGGGCCTATCAGGGCCATCTCGCCTAGTCCCGATTGGGGCTGGGCCAGCCAGGGCCTGCCAGCCACCAGACAAAGCCTGTTTGACGGAGCCTGCTGGATCGGGGGAGGGACTGCAGGAGGTTTACCTGCAGAAGGGCACAGGGGGGAAGGACCAGGGGAGGTTGGCTGGCCATGGGAGGTTGGCCATGGGAAGCACACTGACCACCAGGGGGCAGCTCTTGTGTTGAGTGTTTGTCCCCTGGTGGTCAGTGAGCATCATAGCAACTGGTCAACCAGTCGTAACATTCGCGTAGGCTTTTATATATATATCATATATATATATGATAAGTACTT
The DNA here is from genome assembly GCF_027574615.1 of Eptesicus fuscus. NCBI lineage: Eukaryota > Metazoa > Chordata > Mammalia > Chiroptera > Vespertilionidae > Eptesicus > Eptesicus fuscus. The sequence continues at coordinate 85,880,197 of NC_072479.1, forward strand.
CAAACTATTTGTTACCATGATGAACTAGAGATAAAATAACCTCAAGCTTTGAGGTACCATATCCAAATTATGATATGACCCTAGGTAAGGAGCCTAATTATATTAAAAATGGATTCGCCACCATCCTGGTGGCATGGGTATTAAGAGTAATAGGTCTTGACAACATCTAATTTTGTCAAGAATAAATTGAGATTTATTCTTTCTATAAAAGTTTATGGAGACATAATAGGGAATGAGATAGAGATTTGTGGAGTCAGTTTTATAGAGTTTTATCTTTCATTTTGAAATATAATAATCTCTTGCATTTGCTTATGTACCTTACCACCAAACTTATCTTTCCCCACTTTGGGCCAGTTGGTCAGAGGCATCCATTTGTCTCAAGGAAGTAGGGTGATTATGATAGAAATTCAAGTAGAAAGAAATAGAATATTTGAATCTACCTTGCAAAAATCAATGACTTTTAAATTTATTTAGACCCACCTGATAAATCAAAAGTTAATGTGCAAATTAGATTATAACAATTGTACAATATGAAAGGGGTGGTAAGAATTCAGGATACAATATTAGCAAACATCTGAACAATAGCAAAATATTGAGGAAGCATTCTACATATCAATACAGAAATATCTCCAGGACTATGTTGTTATGAGAAAACAGTAGAGCATATAACAGGGTACAAATTATGGATTCTTTTAGGTAATAAAGGGGTGGAGGCAGAAATAACGTGTCCATATTTTTTGCATTTACATAAACCACTCCAAAATTTAGTAAAACAACCAGTTTATAATATTTCAACTAGAGGCCCAGTGCACGAAATTCATGCACGGGGTGGGGGAAGGGTGTCCCTCAGCCCAGTCTGCACCCTCTACAATCCAGGACTGCTGGCTCCCAACCACTCGCCTGCCTGCCTGCCTGATTGCCCCTAACCACTTCTGCCTGCCAGCCTGATCACTCCCTAACCACTCCCCTGCCAGCCTGATCTATGCTTAAGTGCTCCCCTGCTGGCCCAATTGCACCTAACTGCCCGCTCCTGCCAGCCTGGTCTCCCCTAACTGTCCTCCCCTGCAGGCCTGGTCGCCCCCAACTGCCCTCCCGTGCCAGCCCAGTCACCCCTAACTGCCCTCCCTTGCCAGCCTGGTCGCTCCTAACTGCCCTCCCCTGCCAACCTGGTCGCCCCTAACTGCCCTCCCCTGCTGACCTGGTCGCCCCTAACTGCCTTCCCCTGCTGGCCTGGTCACCCCTAACTGCCCTCCCCTACAGACCTGGTCACCCCCAACTGCTATACCCTGCAGGTCTGGTCACCCCTAACTGCCCTCCCCTGCTGGCCTGGTTGCCCCCAACTGCCCTCCCCTGCAGGCCTGGTCCCTCCCAACTGTCCTCCCCTGCAGGCCTGGTCCCCCCCAACTGCCTTCCCATGCAGGCCTGGGTGCCCCACAACTGTCCTCCCCTGCAGGCCTGGTTGCCCCCAACTGACCTCCTCTGCTGGCCCAGTCACCCCTAACTGCCCTCCCTTTCAGGCCTGGTCCCTCCCAACTGCCCTCCTCTGCTGGCCTGATTGCCCACAACTGCCCTCCCCTGCCGGCCATCTTGTGGCGGCCACCTTGTGTCCACATGGGGGCGGCCAACTTGTGTGTTGAAGTGACAGTCAATTTGCATATTACCGCTTTATTAGATAGGATATTATATGGATTGGTTGGGCTTAGTGAAGTAATTCATCTGATGTTCTTGCGAGGAGTTTCTCATTAAATTGCAGACAGATGGCAGCTGAAATTGGAATCATGTAAAGGCCCTACTGGGATTTTTGGCCAGCTTGGCCTCTCTCTCTCTCCATGAAGCCTCAGGGCTTCTCCTTGTGATATCTCCAACAGGGTAGCTGGACTTGTTACATACCATTTCAGAGCTCTCAAGAGAAAGGTTCCAAGAAACTAAGGCAGAAGCTTCAAGGTTACTAATGACCTACTCCAAGAATTTATGTAGTATCACTGCTATCACATTTAATTGGTCAAGAACATCCCAGAGTCAAGTTATATTCAAGAGAAAGTAAAACAAGCTCCATATCTTGAGGGAGGAAAAGCAAGATCACATTACAAAAAAGCACGTAGTTGGAGGTGTTGTGGCCACCTTTGGAAACACAATTCACTAAACCTATCATTTGACTACAAAATCACATCTCTCCCACATACAAAATAAAATAAACTTGGCCCCTCCCAAAAAGACTTATCTTATTATGGATAAGTCTAGGATCACACTACCTAAATCAGGTGTAAATGGGGTTTTGGGGTGAAATTCCTTAGGTATACTTCTCAAATACAGATCCTCTCAACCTAACGACACTTGAACTTAAGAGGCAGGATATCTGCCCCACATGCAAACTCAATAAATGATGGTGAGACAAAAAAGGATAAGTGAAACAAATATTCAGTCCAGATTCAAGAATATGGAAAATGGACTCTACTTCATTGAAGGGGGAATGTCAAGAACACAGTGTAAAAGTGGACCAAATTGTAAAATTTAAATAGTTTGGCCAGGCTGGTGTGGCTCAGAGTTGAGCATCAACCCATGAACCAAGAGGTCACTGGTCCAATTCCTGGTCAGGGTACATGCCCAGGTTGTAGGCTGCATCCCAGTAGGGGGCGTGTAGGAGGCGGCCAATCAATGATGTTTCTCTCTATCCCTTTCCCTTCTTCTTTCACTAAAATCAATAAAAACATATTTTTAATTTAATAATAATAAATAGATACAGTTTGGGTACATCAATTATACCTCAATAAAAAGCAACCATCTTTGGAAATACAGTCTGCCACAGCGTTTTACACAGTTGCTGTCAGATGGGCAATGTGATAATATAGTCATCATTCCCTTCCTGCATGAACTTAGTTGTTTTCCCATTGAATGACTTTAATCTCTCAATGTTTCAGTCATTAAATCACTGAATGTCCATTTGGAATTGGAATTGGAATTCTGATTGTCATCTGAAACCCTCCATCGACAACTTCTGGTAAGATTTTTTTTTTTTTTAATTTAGCATGAAGACCTGCGGAATGTCAGCTTGGCAAACAGTCCTAGAGACAATAGTGAGGCACTTCTAGGAAGGGCTGCATCACCAGCAGCCACATGATGTCACAGACCACAGTATCTGTATAATAAAAGCCTAAGTGCCCTAGCCGGTTTGGCTCAGTGGCTAGAGCATCAGCCTGCGGACTGAAGGGTCTGATCAAAGGCACATGCCCGGGTTCTGGGCTCGATCCCCAGTGGGAAGTGTGCAGGAGGCAGCCAATCAATGAGTCTCTCTCATCACTGATGTTTCTATCTCTCTCTCTCCCTCGCCCTTCCTCTCTGAAATCAATAAAAATGTTATAAAAAAAAAAAAAAGCCTAAGCAGCCATTACAGCAGAACGACCAGAATGATCAGTTGCTATGATACACACTGACCACCAAGGGGCAGACGTTCAATGCAGGAGCTGCCCCCTTGGTGGTCAGTGTGCTCCCACAGGGGGAGCGCCACTCAGCCAGAAGCCAGGCTCACAGCTGGCGAGCACAGTGGCGGTGGTGGGAGCCTCTCCCACCTCCATGGCAGCACTAAGGAGCAGCGAGCAGGCGGGTGATAGGGAGCAAGAGGTCCTGGACTGCGAGAAGAATGTCCCAGACTGTGAGAGGGCGCAGGCCGGGCTGAGGGACCCCCACCCCCGCCCCCAGTGCACGAATTTCATGCACCAGGCCTCTAGTTGTGTATAAGAACCTGGAGTCTGAACATGATTCAGAAGAATTGCACTCTAAATGAGAATAAGTTTTAGTAATACTGAATACCAGAGGTGAGCATGGGAGGGAGGCACAGAATAGAAAAGTTAGCTGACATTCCAAATATATCATGGCTATTTAATGACAGGATAAATAACATGTAGGTTGAACTATATGAAAGTATCATTTTTGTAGATCCAACACAGTCAAAAAGTGAAAAATCTCCTGATTTCCAGCCTAATGTTTCCTACAGAACACCAAGGAAATTCAATAACATGTCTTTTTTTTTTAATCTTTATTGTTGAAAATATTACATATGTCCCCTTTTTCCCCCATTGACCTCTACCAGCCTACTCCCGACCCCCACCCCAGGCCTTCACCACCCCATTGTCTGTATTCCTGGGTTATGCCTATATACATACAAGTTCATTGTTTGATCTCTTCCCACCCACCCACCCTTCCCTACCTTCCCTCTGAGGTTTGACAGACTGTTCTATGCTTCTACCTCCATGGATCTATTTGTTCATCACTTTATGTTGCTCATTAGATTACACAAATGAGTGAGATCATGTGATCCTTATCTTTCTCTGACTGGCTTATTTGCTTAGCATAATGCTCTCCAGGTCCCTCCATTTACATGTCATTCTTTTAAGGACAGAAATAGCCTGGGGACCTAGCACTGTGTGACTAGGCCATATACTAAAATTATGTATCTGTGATTATGAACCATTCCAAATGATAACAAGATTACCACTTGATTCTACCCTAATTTTCTCCCTTTCCTCCTACTTTTCAGAAAGTTTAATATCCTGTAATCAAATGTCACCTTTTTATTAAAAATATGATATGTTTCTGCTTTATCTTCTTTTGTTCTTTTCTTCATTAATGAGCCTCCCACTACTGATGTTTCCACTTTCCTTGCTATGGAATGTTACATTTTTTTCTTTCTTACCCACTCAGTATCATTCTAAGATTAGAATGATAGGATTCTGTCCTAGCCAGTTTGGTTCAGTAGATAGAGCATCTGCCTGTAGACTGAAGGGTCCCAGGTTTGATTCCAGTCAAGGGCACATGCTCTAGTAAGGGGTGTGCAGGAGGTAGCCAATCAATGATTCTCTCTCATCACTGATGTTTACACCTCTCTCTCTCCCTCTCCATTCCTCTCTAAAATCAATATATATATAAAATCAATATATATATAATGATAGGATTCTAACAGGCAGTGACCTTGAATACAGTGTCTAGGCAATCTTGCTAATTAAATTATCCTAGATCTCTATCTTAAAAATGTATAGTGACCAAGGGAATGACAGGACACAAATGAACTATTCATATCCAAGGTAAAAACAATACATGAATTATTGTAGAATCAAGATAATTAAAAAATATTCTTTCCTCTAGTGATTGAACTATGGATATTCTACCCTTGATTGACCATTTTAAAAAACACACACAAAAACTGAAGAATATCATAACTCAGTGCCCTTTGAGTGTTTAGCAACTGTCATTATCACTGCAATCATTGGCTTTGACCATAAGAGGGGAATTAAATACAGTAATGAGGTTATTACATATCAGTTCTAAAAGTGACAACTCAGTGAAAGAGAAGAAACTAAAAAAGTTAGTATAATAGGAATATGAAATGCTTTTGTTTTTAAAAAACAAAATTATACACGTGCAGAAACCAAAACAAGACCATCTGGTTAATCCTGATTTTTTGTGTGTGTACAAGTTGATACGAGAAAATTTTAATCCAATCTAAATCAAAATGTCAATCTTGTAACCTATTCAAAATTTCTGCCTACACGTCCCTCAATTCTGACCCTTGTTTCTACAGACCAGCAGTAAGGAAGTGAGACAGCCCTCCACCCTCAGGAAATAGAGATTAGAAGAAAAAGGCAAAGTTTCTCTGGCTGGTTGTTATCTGGCCATTATTTTGTGTGTACAGTTGGCTAGGCAACTGTGCCCTGTTATTCAAACACTAATCTAGATGTTGCTTTAAGGGTATTCTGTAGATGTGATTAAAACCTACAACCAGTTGACTTTAAGTAAGGGAGACTTTCATAGATAATTTGGGTGGGTTCCATTCAATTGATGAAAGGTCTTAAGAGCAGAGTAGAAGCTTCCCTGATGAAACAGACATTCCACCTGTGGACAGCAGCTTCAGCCCCTGCTGGAGATGCTAGTCTGCCCTTCCTGAGAGCCTGCCCTCTAGATTTTGGACTTGCCTAGCGAAATCCACAACTGCATAAGCAAACTCCTTTCAATCAATTTCTTAACATGTATTTCCTACTAAATCTGCTTCTCTTGTTGAATCCTGACTGATACAACACACAAATACTAATAATTTCTCATGGGACACTTCGGTGGGTTTTAGGAGATCCCAGACACAGATCAATATGTGGTAGGCAGTTAGACAGACATGAGCAAAGCAAGGATGATGGGCCAGATACAGAAGGTCACCAGGGAAGAAAGCCCTGGATGCCTAACAAAGGACAATTGTAGGGTGGGACCTCGTCCCCAGGATGACCTTTCCTCCCCTAGACAGGAAGTAAGACTCTGTGTCCAGCAAGCAGTGCCCAAACTCCCCCAGGTGTCCTCTAGCTTCCCCTCTCACTTGGCTTGAGGGGTAGAGGTGGGGCAGGGAACACCCCAGCCAGCTCTTCTGCCACAAATTCCTTCAAAGAATTTGCCTCTAGCCCAGCAGGCATGGCTCAGTGGTTGAGCATCGACCTATGAACTAGGAGGTCACTGTTTGATTCCTGGGCAGGGCACATGCCTGGGTTGCAGGCTCGATCTCCAGTGTGGTGCATGCAGGAGGCAGCCAATCAATAATTCTCTCTCATCATTAATGTCTCATCTCTCCCTCCCTCTACCTTCCTCTATGAAATAAATAAAAATATATTTAAAAAAACAAACAACAAAAAACAACTGCATTTAATTAAAAATTAAAAAAGGACTTTGCCCCTGTAATCAGTCTTTATTTTGTCCTTATATGCGTTGTTGGTAATTGTCCCTAGATCAGTGTGGAAAGGACTATGGGGTGTGTCTAGGGACTCTCTGTACAATATGAGACTTCTCATCACCTCCATTGCAGGCTCCAGCCCCAGTTGGGTGCATCTGGAAGGCAACCAATCAATGTGTCTCTTTCACATCTATGTTTCTCTCTCTGTCTCTCCCCCTACCTTCCACTTTCTCTAAAAAAAAAATCAATGAAAAAAATATCCTCTGGTGAAGGTTAATAACAACAAAAATGGCTCCTTGACTAGATAGTGATGGCTGCAAAACATTATGAATATAATTAATGCCACTGAATTATACACCTAAAAATGGTTAAAATGATAAATTTTATGTCATGTATATTTTACCACACACCAAAAAAAATGGCTCCTTTGAGGCCTGTGCCATCTGTCCCAGACTCTGCTCCTTCTTTTTTTTTTTTTTTTTTTTTTTTTTTTTTTTTAAATATATATTTTATTAATTTTTTTTTTTTTTACAGAGAGGAAGGGAGAGGGATAGAGAGTTAGAAACATCAATGAGAGAGAAACATCGATCAGCTGCCTCCTGCACACCTTCTACGGGGTATGTGCCCGCAACCAAGGTACATGCCCTTGACCGGAATCGAACCTGGGACCCTTGAGTCAGCAGGCTGACGCTCTATCCACTGAGCCAAACCGGTTAGGGCGACTCTGCTCCTTCTTGTCATTATCCTCACACCTGCTCCCTCCCTCACAGTGATCCAGGACGTGGGTCCAGAACTCAGAATTCTTCTCAATTCTAAGACAGACCTACACTCAAAACAGCAGAAATGAATTTGTGATTAAAATGTGAAACAAAATAATAATATAAACTAACTAGAAAGAAATTTTGGAAGATGTATGTCTGATCCTAGGTAGGAGATTGTAGGGGGAATACCAGAATCCACAATGGGGGCAAGGGAGTGTGAGAGATTGCCTTTATTAAAATTTAAAATGCATGAATAAAAGAAAGAAGTCTCCATGATGTCTGAAAACAAATAATAGAGAGAAGGAAATTACTTGCAACAACAGGTAATTCAGAGGAAAATACAAATAACTTGAGAAGATGCTCAGACAAACTAGCAGTTAGTAAAACCCAGTTGGGACAAAGCATGCCCCCTCTCCCCTATGCAATAATAATAAGCCAAAATTTAAAACTGAGAACATGTGGAACTGAGAAGGGCAGGGAGGATCAGTATTCTCATCCATTGCTTCTGTCTTTTCATAAAGTAATCTGGTAGTATCTGGTAACATTTTTAATTTGGCATACATTTTAGGAATCTATCATAGAGAAATAGGACATAATGAACAAAAATGTTCACTGTAGTACTTAGTTCATCTTCTCTACTATTACTCCCAAATCTTTTTCTATCTAGCATGTTCTTCACGTCAGGGTCCCCTACAGCTAATTACAACTAGTCTGACATAGGTTGCTGCCAATAGTCATGCAATAGTGCCAATTGAAGTCACTAAAAATGTAGGGCCTCTTGCCTCATCTGAGCTCTCAGTGCTGACCAGCAAACTGCCTCTGACCACATATCTCTCTTTTCCCTTTACGAAAATTCCAAACTTCTGACTTCCACACATCCCAAACCTATCACTTCCTCCTCCATTCTTAGCATGTGACCTTGTCTTTTATTTCACAGATAAAATGGAGTTCACCAGGCAAGAACAGTCTACATTTTCTTCCCTATCATTTTCAAACGTATCATAGACACTTCTCCAAATCGGACATGTAGATGGCCAAGGAACATATGAAAAAATGCTCAAAATCACTAATCATCTGAGAGATGCAAATTAAAATGACAATGAGGTATCACCTCACACCTGTCAGAATGGCTATCATCAACAAATCAAATGACAAGTGCTGGCGAGGATGTGGAGAAAAGCGAACCCTAGTGCACTGCTATTGGGAATGCAAACTGGTGAGGCCATTATGGAAAACAGTATGGAGTTTCCTCAAAAAATTAAATATGGAACTTCCATTTGACCCAGTGATCCCACTTCAGGAATATACACTAAGAAACCTGAAACACTGATCAGAAGGAATATATGCACCCCTATGTTCATAGCAGCACAATTTACAATAGCTAAGATTTGGGAACAGCCTAAGTGCCCATCAGATGAGCACATAAAAAAACTGTGACACAGTAGAATACTAGGCGGCAATAAAAAAGAAAGAACTCTTACCATTTGCAGTAGCATGGATGGATCTGGAGAGTATTATGCTAAGTGAAATAAGCCAGTCAGAGAAAGATAAGTATCGCATGATCTCACTCATATGTGGAATCTAATGAACCAAATAAACCGATGATCAAAAATTGACCCAAAGACATAGAAGCATGAACAGACAGTTGAACCTCAGAGGGAAGGCAGGGGAGGGTGGGTGGGACGAGATCAAAACAATGAACTTGTGTGCATATAAACATAACCCTTGAACACAGACAATGGGGAGGTGAAGGCCTGGGGGAAGGGGGAAGGGGGAAGGGGGAGAATTCGGGATAGTATCTGGCTGGAAGAGGTTAATGGGGGGGAAAGGAGGACCTATATAATACTTTCAACAATAAGATTTTTAAAAAGAAAAGAAATCAGGCTAGAGCCATGTACAAGCAATGAGCAAGCATTTCGGAGTTAAGAATTCTGAAGAGAATGAATTCAGGAAGTCACAGGAGCGATAGCTTTCGAACTGAGTTCTAGGAATCCGTGGGACTTCCACAGGCGGCTAATAACACTGAGGGGAACCGCCAAGGTTCTTAGCAAAGGCGCAAAGACTGAAAATGAGTTACTTGCTCTTCAGGACACCAGAAATGCGCCCGGGATGGACAAGCGTGGGCTGAGGGTGCAGAAGAAACCTCGCGAACAGAAGTGATGGCAGAGTGTTTGTCACGCAGGATGCCACGAGACGGGAAGGGAATGATCACGATGAGCGTGACAAAGTAACAGCACACCCCGAGGTACTCAACTGTAGAAAGGAAAGAACAAAGGCGTCGCTAAGAAATGCCAGCACGGCCACGACCCGATCACTCCCCACATCTTCTAAGCACCCACACTAGTGACAGCGAGACCCCAGGCCGCCGTACGGCGAAACAGCGCCTCCCGCAGGCGGCCAATCATCTGGGGAAACACCGCGAGGAGGAGACCTGGAATGAGAACTACAACTCCCATGAAGGCCTGGAGCACAGGCCCCCCCCCCACCGTATTTCCGCTTCCGCCCTCACACGTGCTCTCGTCCAGCAGACCCACCCGGAAGCGGGCCGGGCATGTGATCGCGAGTGACCACACGTGACGAGCGAACCCCTCCCCAGCGGGAGAAGCCCGGAGGCGGGACTCTGGGATCCATTGGTAGAAAGGCAACCCGAAGAGGTGGAACTAAACTTGAAAATCTCGATAGTGATTGGAGTTGGTAGGACAAGGGCGGAGCCTAATGCCCGTGATACTGCCCAATCAGCGTCCAGGATGATCAGGGAAGGGAAAGGTGGTGAGAAGGTTCTGTGGTCACCAGCCGCGGGGTCTAGTGGGAGGAGCAGTTGCCCAGCTGCCGCCCGGCGCTTCCTGTTTCCGGTTCCCGGAGTGGAGCACCGCGAGGCGCCGTGGGGAACGCTGGCTGTGACAAGGTCCCTGGGAACGGGGGTCTGCGGCTGGCCCCTCGCTGGCCCTGTCTCCCGGCCCCGGACAGGTACTCCCCTGGGGAGTCTGAACTTCGGCTACTCCCTTTGCCCGCGACACGTGAGTAGGAGGGGTTGGTGATCGCTCACACCTCGGCGTCTTGTGACAGGGGCCGGGATCAGGAAGTCCCCCCGGTCCGGGTTCCTAGCCCAAAAGACAGCTCGGGAGCCCTGGAGCAGAATGGAGGCGTAGGCGAGAGGGCAGGAGCCGCAGAGTCGGAAGGGAGTGATGAGAAAGGGACCCCCCTCCCCCAGACCATAGAGGGAATGTACGTGTATTTGGGAGGGAGGGAAAGGGAAAGTCCCTAGGTATGGCGTGCGCTCGAGGTGTTACTGGATACCTTGGAAGGAATTTTGGCCAGCATCGTGAGGGAGGTCAAGTCGCAGCATCGGCCCTCGGCAGTTGGAAAGTTAGGAAACTAGAATTTCTAGACCCCTGGGAGAAGTTTGGGGGGTTGGGGGAGGATGAGTGTATGGTGTGGAGAAGGGCGGCCAGTACCGGGATTCTTCTTGTGTTTCTCTTTGTAGCGAGCTTCTGCCCTTGAGACACAGAGCTACTCCCCAGGCCTTTCAACACTGGGCCTTTTTAACTAATCAGGCTGCTCTTCTAAAAGTGTAGGGTGCCGGAGACAGAAATGAGTCAGAGAAAAGACAGTGGAAATTTCGTTGAAAAGTGGAACTCCTGGCTGGTCTTGGGTGAGGAAGAGAACGGTACAGAGACTCAGTGATGGAAATTGCTTCCCAGTTCCTGGTTTAGTTTTTGATCACCCCACTGATGAAGAGCTTTTCAGCATGGCCTCATAGATCTGTCATGTAATGAGAAAACTGAAGGGAGCTTTTCAAAATCTACAGTCCTGCCCCACGTTTCCGAAATTATCTAGGCAAATCCGCATCTTTTTTTTTTTTTAATATATTTTATTGATTTTTTACAGAGAGGAAGAGAGAGGGATAGAGAGTTAGAAACATCGATGAGAGAGATACTGGGGATGTGCCCGCAACTAAGGTACATGCCCTTGACCGGAATCGAACCTGGGACCCTTGAGTCTGCAGGCCGACGCTCTATCCACTGAGCCAAACCGGTTTTGGCCAAATCCGCACCTTGAGGACCTAATTGTAGCGCATTAAAGAGGGACTGCCTAGCCCTTGGGTTTCATACTCTTCCTAATCCATTTTTGCACCCCTGTATTTATCAGAAATTTTCCAGCAACTGCCTTTATGCCATGAGTCGCCCAAATTGCTCCAATAACTTCGTACGTATTTAATACTTAGATATAACCTCGGGCAAGTAACTTAACCCCTATAAAGCATCAGCTTCCTCATTTTTAAAATGGGAGAAATTATATCTACTTTTCTGGGTTGTGAAGATTAAGGAACATAATCGAGATAAAGCACTCAGCACATGCCACTGAATCGGAGAGAAGCGGCGCAAGCATGTAGTCAAACCTGAAGCTAGAAAGAGAAGAATATAAATTGATTCTCATCCTAACTTTTTGAACCAATAAACAGATGAAAACGAGCTCAACTCAGCTAGTGCTGACTGCAGGGTGTTTAGCCTTCCATCCTTGCCCCGTTTTGTGAGATTCTTTGTTCTAATTTGGGAAAATAAGTCATCAACTGTTAACGGATGAGGAACTGACTTTGAGGCCAAAGAACACAGCTTTCTGTTTGAACATCCCTCTAGAAAAACTGGGTCCTGAGGAAAAAATCTTGAAAGCCTAGAATGTTGAAACTTTAAATTAGGTCCTTAGAGAATATAAGGAAAACGGCATGCTAAATCAGTCTAACAAAGGATATCTTCTGTTTCTCTTAAGTAACTCGGCCAGTCATGTTGTGTGTTGAGCAATGAGTTAATTTAGGGAAGGTAGGAGTTTGAGGTCTGAGTTCTTTATTCCACCTCCTATACAGTGAACTATGTGAGGCGTCACTTCCCCTTCCCATTCCCCTTCTTTGTCAAAAAGAAAGCAAAGCTTTGGCTGACTACTCTGATCCCACACAAAAATTGATGTGAAAGGAGACAGATATGCATATAGCATGTAAATGTAGACTATCAGCTCTGAGAAAAGACAGTGGAAATTTCTTACCTGGTTCACTCTACTGTCTCAGTCTCAGTTTTCTCATCTGTAGAACAGGGATAGTAATTGTATTTACTGCATAGGGTTTTTGTAAGGGTTAATTAATGTATGTGAAGTGCTTCAAACAGTGCCTGGCAGAAGGCAGGCACTCAAAGTGTTTCCTATTGGTGTCTTCAGTGTGGTTATGGGACCCTCAGACTTTATGGTCGGCTTTAAATATTCTGTGGAAACACCTTATTAATATTACGGTAGTGAATTAATATTTGGAGTACACAAAGTCAGGGAGACAACTTTCCACACATTTGTTGTCCTTGTGTGGAGTGTGGGAAACTGTAGGTCAAATGTAAACTTGTTTAGGGGAGTGGAGAAAATTCATTCAGGGCTCAGAGCTTCCATTTTCCTATCTTTAAACTTAGTGGTACACCTTAAATTCTGCCTGTTTTCAAGATTTTTATTCTAAAAATGCAGTGAAGGTAGTGGGCAAGCATGGAAAAGAATTAGAGGACTTTAAAGAGTATTGGAACCAAAGTCCAGACTTGTAATATTGGAAGCATTTTATTATAAACTAGAAGTCCGGTGCATGAAAATTCGTGCACTTGGGCGGGGGGTCCTTCAGCCCGGCCTGCACCCTCTCACAGTCCAGGATCCCTCAGGGGATGTCCATCTGCCAGCTTAGACCTGCTCCCTGGGGGACTGGGCCTAAGCTGGCAGTCAGACATCCTTCTGGTAGCCTGGGAACACTTGGGGGATGTCCAACTAATGGCTTAGGCCCTAGCCGTTAGTTGGACATCCTCAGTCCTGCTGCAGAGGAGGGAGAGGCTCCCGCCACCACCGTTGCACTGGCCAGCCATGAACCAGCTTCTGGCTGAGCGGCGCTCTCCCTGTAGAAGCGCACTGACCACCAGGGGGCAGCTCCTGCGTTGACAATCTGCCCCCTGGTGGTCAGTGCGCATCATAGCCACCTGTCATTCCACCATTAGGATCAATTTGCATATTACCCTTTTATTATATAGGATGAGAAAGATTTGAAAGAATTAAATCTTTGTATCAGAAAAATTAATGATACTGTTATGAAATTCACAAATAGCAGTGGCCTAAAGGGTCATTAATGATACCAGAGTGAAGTCTTTTTTACAGAGGTAAATCGGTGTGTCCTAGGTATGAAGATAAATAAAAGAAAACAAGTTTGGGAAACAGAGCCCCTTGTTTCTATTCTAGAGCAATACAAGCAGCAAGTCAGTTGGATTTACTAAATTGTAAAGTGACTTGGTGACCCCCAAGGATTGTCAGGAATTTGGAGTGTAGAAAGATAACTACTTACTGGAAATCTAGAAATCCTTGAAATGTGTGACTTGTAGAGCCTTAAGTTGAGTTTTGGAAGACTTCTTCAAACTACTCATTTTGACCTAGTGAATTTTCTTCCTATCTATACATATAAAAGCCTAAGCAACCGTTACATCTGAATGACCAGTCAACCGGTCACTATGACGTGCACTGACTGCCAGGGGGCAGATGCTCAACACAGGAGCTGCCCCCAGTGGTCAGTGTGCTCCCACAAGGGGAGCGCCGCTCAGCCAGAAGCCGGGCTCACGGCTGACGAGCACAGCGATGGTGGCGGGGGCCTCTCCCGCCTCTGCAGCAGCGCTAAGGACCCCTTGGGGGATGTCCGCCTGCCAGCTTAGCGGGGAGCGGGCCTAAGCTGGCAGGCAGACATCCCCCGAGAGGTCCCAGACTGCAAGCGGGCGTAGGCCAGGCTGAGGGACCCCTCCCCCCACCCCAGTGCACTGGGCCTCTAGTATCAGTATAAGACAGGGCCCAAAGTATTCAGTCTCTTTCTTTTATATCTTTCTTAATAGCTTTCAAACAGAACCTTTCAAGTGTTGAAGTGTAATTTGAGTGTTACAGACCCTATCAAGTGTCAGATTGTAATTTGAATGTTATCTTAGGGAGGGCCACTGGTTTAAGCAATATTTATGAACTCTAGCCCCTGTACACACTTCTCAGCTGTTCATTTCCTATGTTTATGGCAAGTTCCAGGCAGAGCCCCATCCCTCTGGCCTCAACCTCTTCCCTTTAAATATGTGACCTGCAAAACCTGTTTGATCCTGGCAGGAGCATATTCTTGTGTCAAAGATTAAGCCTTGCATGGCCGGTATAGTGAAACTGCACAATGTTTAAAGTATTAAACTTTAAGTGAGCTATTGCAATCTAACTTCACCAAACAGTAAAGAGGCAAGGATGTCTCTACTCAGGCTGTCATAATTCTTTTTCCTTTCTGGATTTACCTATGAATTAGACTGAAGGTTATATATACGAGCTTCCTGATGCAGTTGCTTTTGGCAGAGAGATATTAAAATCTACTATTTGTTGCATATGCCAAAGAATCTTACACTTTCTGCATAATCGAAATATTATTCATTGGTAGTACCTAAGTATTCTGTACCTTGGCTGGCCCTTCTGACAGTTTCTAGAACAAACAAAAAAATGTGTCTTTTTTCCCAGTAGAACTGAGGAGTTGGTAAACTGCTTTGGAAGTTGAGATATTCTTTTTAAGCACACCTTGCAGAAATTATCAACAGCAGCCTGTAGACAGTAACTCTTCATCAAGGCCAGCACTGTCCTCTTTGCTGAATGTACATTGTGGCCTGTCCTGAAGGGGCACAGGAAGGACAGCAGGTGAGCAATAGTGTCAGCTAGAAAGAGGCTTTCAAAGTAAGTTGCGGGGGGCGGGGGGACCCGGGGGGGGGGGGGGGAGGGAGATAAGAAGCTTAGAGACCTAAGAATCCAATTGAGAATATTAGGAAACAGGAAAATAATAACTTGGATGAGAGCTAAAAGTTTGAAATAGGCAGATACAAGAAACAAAACCAACTTCACAATAATGAAGAAAACTGGCTATTGTAAAATATGAGGTGATAGGTGGAAGATAAAAAGGTTTTAAAAATACCTTTCATTTAGTACACATTCATATGCTTTATCTCTTTCCCTTCTCTTCTGGATCCTCCCCCCTTCTCCCAGCATATACACTTTCTCCCAAAAGGATGTCCCCCTTCTACAGCTGCTGGGGGACTGGACTACTGCTGCTGCTACTCCTGGCCATCACGGTAAGAGAATCCTGGCAGGCAGAAGAAAAAACCTGCGACCTGGTAGGAGAAACGGGTAGAGAATCAGAGAGAGAGTTGGCTGTACTGAAGAGAATGACACCACTGTTTACCAAAAGGTAAAAATGAGAAGAACCTTAAAGAACTAGAGAAAATAATTTTTTTCCCCCACCTAGCCTCTCCAGACAACCTCTGGTACTTGTCCCACCTCCACAGACCCAGCTCTCCAACTTCAGATAGTCCCCAGATCTCCGGACCCCAGGACCCAACAGACCCTAACCTCCCCCACCTCAACCCCAGTACCCCGGGCCCCAGGGCTCTTGGAGGGAGGTGGTTATAGGTGATACCAGAGAAGGGATTTTTTGTTGTTATCCTCACCCCAGTATATTTTTTCCATTGATTTGTAGTCAGAATGGAAGGGAGGGAGGGGAGAGAGAGAAAGAAACATCGATGTGAGAGACACATCGATTGGTTGCCTCCCGCAAGTGCCCTGATGCACCCATGCCCTGAATGGAGTTGGGGGTCGAACCTGCAACTCAGGTATGTGCCCTGGATGGGGAATCGAACCTGAGACCCTTCAGTGTGTGGGTCAGTGCTTTAACCACTGAGAAACACCAACCAGGGCAAAGAAGGGCTTTTTTAAAAGAATCTTTTTCAACCCTTAATGATTTTATTTTGGTATTACTATTGAATATGGAGGGAATACATGTATAATACCCTCCTCTCTATCTTTATCTGGGATAGCTGGTGCTATCATGCTTTCTTTTATGATACAGAGCAAATTCTCACCCAGTTTTTAGTAGCATTGTGCATTTCTCTAATGCAGAAGAATAGCTGCTTCTAAGGCTGGATCCAAGAGACCAGCTTGTAGGAATTTAAATAGCATTATTAAATGTTTTCATCTAATAGGACTTTAGAAGTATCAGATAAGCATATTTATGCCTATACACGTCATCATCAGTGTCAAGAATCTTCAGTTATATAAATCTGAAGATGACCTTTAAGGAACAAGGGAGTATCCCATGAACATAGACCCTTATTCATAAGGAAATGGTAGCTAGCACTTTAGCATAGTCTAGAGCAGAGATATTCTAGGAATATCTAGCTGTCTGGGTGGCGTATTTTAATCAGTCATCATCAACAATGAGGATGGTCTGTCCTAATTGATGAGACATTAAAGTAGATAATGCCAAGTTTTAGGTACTATGGCTGTTTTATCTCTTATTCATCATTCTTCTGGTGAATATGCAGGAAGACTGTCAGGGTCATTGTTGTCTCATGATTTAGTAAATATTCACTATTACATTTAGCCATGACATCAGATAAATTGCACCTTTTTGGAGGTCAGAGGTTGGAGGGTAAAAGGAAGAAAAGCTAATAGCCAGTAACTCTCCTCTTCTTCTTTCTCCTCACTTCCTGACAGCTTTGAGAGCACTGTGGGCCAGGGTCAAGACACCTATATGTACAAATTCAGGGTGTGCAGGGAAGCTGGTAACCACTCCTCCGGGGCAGGCCTGGTGCAGATCAACAAAAGTAACGGGAAGGAGACAGTGGTGGGGAGAATCAACGAGACTCACATCTACAATGGAAGTAAGACTCTCACTGTTGTCTGATTAATTGATCCCAAATCAGTCTCAGGCAATCCTATATGTCTCTCCCAGTCTCTTCAGAATATCATATGGTATGTGTGGTTCAGCATGCCTGAGACTAAAAACCACAGGGTACCTAGTCCCACAGCTCCTCTGGAGCCAATGCTCAGGACATTTATGTGTTTGTTTTAAAGTTAGGGGAAAGCTTATGCAAAAAAAGAAGAATTTAGTGGAATTATATAGACTGGGGCTTGAAAATATCAACCACAACCTTTTCTCATCAGATTAATCAAACTTTGCCAGTTAAGTGATAAGAGATCAAGTTTTGCAAACCAGTCTACAAAAATTTCTCCACCAACTTGTGATAATATTTCTCAAAAGTCAGTCTTATTGCTGGAAAAGATTATGTAAGCACTTATAATCTAGCTCGCTGCCGCTTGCCTCAGCTGGCCACCCGCCCACCACCACGGATTCGTGCTCGAGTAGCTTGCTGCCGCTTGCCTCCACTGGCCACCTGCCCACCACCGCTGGTAGCTCTCCGCTGCTCGTAGCTCACTGCTCCGCCCTCCTATAGCTCTCCCCATTCCTAGCTTGCTGTCCCGCCCTTCTGTAGCTCTCCACCATTTGTAGATTGGTTGTGATGTTATGGTGTAACAGATAATTAGCATATCCCTCTCTTATATAGGATTCTTTCCCGTAAGGCAGGGGTGAGGAACCTTTTTTCTGCCAAGGGCCATTTGGATATTTGTAATATGATTTGCAGGCCGTTATCAATTTAAAAGTTAGCCTCCTGCCCTGACTGGTTTGGCTCAGTGGATAGAGCGTCAGCCTTCGGACTGAAGGGTCCCAGGTTCAATTCCAGTCAAGGGCATGTACCTTGGTTTCGGGCACATGCCCAGTAGGGGCTGTGCAGGAGGCAGCTGATCGATGTTTCTCTCTCATCAATGTTTCTAACTCTCTATTCCTTTCCCTTCCTCTCTATAAAAAATCAATAAAATATATTTTAAAAATAGATAAATAAATAAAAATAAAATAGAAGTTAGCCTCCTATATTTGGCCAAACATTTAATTAACTTAGCCCTAAAGCCTTGGTGGGGCCAGACCAAATGATTTCCCTGCCCTTATGCAGCCCTCGGCCACCCCTGCCTTAAGCTGATAAATTATCCCCCCAGTGCTAAATAATATAAATGACAAAAGACTGAGTTTTGACCCATATCATTATTGACTTTAGTGACTGAGAAATCATTTCACCTTTTTTACTGTTTTCATATATGCAAAATTGGAAGCAGAAACCTTACTTTATTGAGCTTACAGGGCTTTTTGAATCAAATATTTTGCAAAAGAAATTTGAACACAGTAAATACTGAAGAAAAAAAAAAGAAGAAATGCCTCCCAATCTTAAAAAACATCCACTTTGAACTTACCTGTGGCTAATTTAAATGTTAGGCTTTCCCCGCCACCCACTAATTGTGAGGGGCCTCTTCCTGTGATGTTAGCAGGTGGTCAGCAAATGTGCACCATTGCTAAGGAATGGATCACAGTTAGTTTTGCGCTATCGGGAGTCTGCCTTTAATGTAGGAAATTAAGATTTTATTTTTTTATTTTTTTTTACATTTTTGTTGATTTCAGAGAGGAAGGGTGAGGGAAAGAGAGATAGAAACATCAATGATGAGAGAGAATCACTGATCGGCTGCCTCCTGCATGCCCCCTACTGGGCATTGAGCCCGAAATCCAGGCATGTGCCCTTGGCTGGAATTGAACCTGGGACCCTTCAGTCCACAGCCGATGCTCTATCCACTGAGTCAAACTGGCTAAGGTGAAAATTAAGATTCTTGTATGAATATTTGATTCTTAGTTGTCTAAGCAAGGGAACATAAAGCCAAGTTTTAGCTTGGCATTTCCAGTATACAGAGTTCATACTGATGAGGGTTATTTTCATTAAAACAAATTTGTCTGAACATCCCAATTCCATCTTACCACAGTATCCAGGTCTGCCTCTACTTTTCCCCCACCCCCAAAGCTCCATTTTCCTTGTCCCTCCTCAGGTAATTGGATTATGCTGATCTATAAAGGGGGTGATGAATATGACAATCACTGTGGCAAGGAGCAGCGTCGTGCAGTGGTGATGATCTCCTGCAATCGACACACCCTAGCGGTGAGGCGCCCTGGGGCATATGAGCCTAAAGAGATACAAGGACTGACCTGAGGTGGGAGAGACTTTCCAGAGGGTACAAGATACTTTGGGATGGAATAGGGAAAACTCGAGGTTCAATTCTTCCCTGTATCGAGATACCCATCTTCCAGTATACATGGAAAATAGGCTATTGGACCAGGAAAACAAATGTTTTGGAGTTTAGTGGGGGTTTTTTCTTTATTTAGATGGGAGTCAAAACATTTTAAATGTGTTTTGTCCTTTCATCATCAGGACAATTTTATCCCTGTGTCTGAGGAGCGAGGCAAAGTCCAAGATTGTTTCTACCTCTTTGAGATGGAGAGTAGTGTGGCCTGTCCCCCAGAGGTCTCCCACCTCAGTGTGGGTTCTATCTTACTTGTCACGTAAGTACTCTTTTTTCCCTTATCAGTCCAAGCCTTTCTCTTTTTTCTTTTTTTTTTAAATCCTCACCTGAGTATATGTTTTTAATAATTTTTAGAGAGGGGAAGGGAGGGGGGAAGAAAAAGAGAAACATCGATCGATTGCCTCCCACACCAGCCCCAAACTGGGAATCAAACCCACAACTTGGGTATGTGACCTGACTGGGACGACACTCCAACTAAGCTGCACCAGCCAGGTCTCTCTTTTTTTTTTAATTCATAATTTCTAATTTCTTGGATGCATATGGGCATAAGTTTTGTTGGGGGGGGGGGTGGAGGAAGAGAGATCATTGGAGGGTGAAAAACTGTGTGAAAATCCTCATTAAACTCTTACTATACAGAGAATGTATAATAAATATTCACATTTGAAGGTGCCTTTTTTTTTCCCTACTGGAGGGCTGGACAGTATTTAATACTATCCATTAGAATAGCAGTATTCAGCCCGTGTGCTGCAAGAATTTTTAAAACATGCAATATCGGACTAATCAAGGGTACTGACCTCTTTTCCCTTAGATTATCAAATTAAAAAATGACAACAGCCCAGCCAGGGTGGCTCACTAGTGGAGCATTGACCTATGAACCAGGAGGTCATGGTTCGATTTCCTGTCAGGGTATATGCCCAGGTTTCAGGCTGGATCCCCAGTAGGAGGTATGCAGGAGGCAGCTGATCAGTGATTCTCATCATGTTTCCATCTCCCCTTCTCCCTTCTTCCCTGAAATCAATTTTTTAAAAAATATACTTTTTTAAAATGATGACAGCCACCCTATCTGATGTGGCTCAGTTGCTTGGAGCATCATCCTGTGCACCAAAAGGTCATTCTCAAACCCGGTCAGGGCACATGCCGGGTGCATATAGGAGACAGCCATCAATGTTTCTCTTTCCCCCTCCCTTACTCTTTCTCTAAAATCGTGGGGTTTTTTTAGCCCTGGCCAGTGTGGCTCAGTTGGTTGGAGTATCATTGTATACACTGAAAGGTTGTGGGTTTGATTCCTGGTCAGGGCAAATACCTAGGTTGTAGCTTTGAGCCCTGGTCAAGAGGCAACCAGTTGATGTTTCTCTCTCCCCTCTCTTCCTCTCTAATTTTTTTAATGTATCCAAGATGAGAATTAAAAAAGTTATTTTTAAGTTTTTTTTTAAAAATGAAACAACCAACATAGCAATAGTCCTCTGGTATGAATGAATCAAAATTACACCTTTTTTTTTTTTTTTTGTCAGATTTGCAAAAAATATATTTTCTGATGTGCTGCAGAATTTTAGTAATAGCTTATGTGTTCCATGAGATGATTAAAAATTGCTGCGTTAGATTATTAGAACTTTTGGACAGACAGAATCATGTATCTAAGAGTGACTGTGGGCAGAAGTTAGTCATTTTTTCGTGAGCGATTTGCTTTCCTCAGACTGACGGTGCTCTAATTGGTTTTCTAGGGGAGCTACCAGCCCTTTTTCATTTAATTTCACTGCCTTTTCCCCCTTGTTTTTATAAAACACAGCTTACAAAACAGCTAACAATGAGTGCAGAGATTATCCTTAGTACCTGAGTTTTACTATTTCTTGGTTTTTTAAGTATAGCTCTTTCTTCAACAGGTTTGCATCACTGGTTGCTGTCTATATCATCGGGGGGTTCCTATACCAGCGATTGGTGGTGGGAGCCAAGGGAATGGAGCAGTTTCCCCACTTAGCCTTCTGGCAGGATGTTGGCAACCTGGTAGCAGTAAGTAACAGGGCAGCTGGCCGGGCCTATAGCCTGCATACAAGGTTGAGTGACCAACCATCTGGTTTGTCCAGACTGAGGTTTCCTGAGACACAGGACTTGGAAGCTAAAACCACAAAAGGGCCCAGCATACCAAGTCAGTTGGTTGCCCCTAGTACTAAGTAGCTTAGCCTCTTACTGTCTGGCCTTGCTAAGACTTGGCTGGAAGAGCAACAATGCTGCTTAGATTTAAGAATCTGATATAGCTGTTCAGAGGCCTAGATAGGAAGAAGGTGAGACCTAATTAGAATTTTTCTCCTACTTCCTCCACATTCAATTTAGGCCGATTGTGGAGCTTTGAGGGTTTCTCTTCATTATACCTGGAGAAAACCAGTGCTTGCCACATTCTTAGACCATAAATATCCTTTCCTTACCCTAAAGTTCGTTATTCCAAATGACCATTTTCTTCCTTTGTTTCTTTCCCTACAGGATGGTTGTGACTTTGTGTGCCGTTCTAAACCCCGAAATGTGCCTGCTACATATCGTGGTGTGGGGGATGATCAGCTGGGGGAGGATTCAGAAGAAAGGGATGATCATTTACTACCAATGTGAATGCACTTTATACGCCCAGCTTCTTCAGTCCCCCGAACCAAAGCATACTCAGCCAGATTTCTTAAGCAGTCTATTGCAGCCTCTCACCTTACCCTTAATGTTGCTCTTGCTTTCAGTTTGCTTTTGGTTTACATCCTTTTCTCACTATAGAAATGCCTTCCCTTTGTTCTCTATTTGTTTTTCCCTCTAGAGAGGTACTATAATAAGGCCTGTGACAAAAGGCACTATGTCTTGGTATAGGAAGGTACATGTAGGTTTAGTTATGAGCAAAAGCATGTGGCAGATGTGCTGGCCTTTTCAAACACCTTTTCACACGTTTTTGAGACACTGGAATTCTTTAATTAAAAAAAAGCAAAGAAACATTATTTATACAAGTTTTGATTGCTTTCATGCTCGTAGTCTCCATGAGAATCTGCATGTAAGTTCTTGCTGCTTGGGACTACTTTGCAGTCAATACTTGGTTGTAGTCCAAGTAGTCATTTGGTCTGAACCTGGGGATGTGGTAGACCTGCTTCACCCACCTGTGGGGTTAGGATGGGAAAATGTGAAATTTCCCAGTTAGAGGATCACATCATTCATTGGCATTATAGTAACTTTGTATCTGGAATTGGCCCTGGATTGTGGTCTTGCAGTTATTAGTCCGTATGTAGCCAAAACACCTAACCCACAAATCCAGTCTTACAAAGGGAAACTGAAAGGGATCTCTCCCACTTGGAGTAGAAGTTGGCAAAGCCTTTCTTACCAGTGTTTCTAAACATGCAGCACTTTCTTCACAGGCCTGTCATTTTGATTTTATTTTCTTCAATCTTCTGGAAAGGGAATGGAGATAGAAGCATGACTTCTAGGGCTCTGCGTTCTCTGCTCTGGGCGTGGGATTCTACTATACCTGTCCCTGCTTCTGGCTCAGGGAAGTATCTTCTTGCCCACATCTCTGTGTGGGGAGTTTTTAATGCTCTCCACCTTTCTATTTAGGCCATGTGCCCAGAAACCTGGCCTGATCTTTATTTAATAGTGAACCTGTGCCATTGAAGAGTAACCTGGCTCCACTGGGCACAAGAGGATGGAATCCACCGGCAGGGCCTTTTATAGCCATAGAGGAGAAAATTATTTCATCCTTGGACTTTTAAACACTGTTGGAATGACTTTTTTCTTTATAAACAGGGAAAATAATGTTACAAAAAACATCTTTTTGTTATTTGTTTGCACCCTTCCCCCACACTCTAGTGTTTTAAAAATGCAAAAAAAACTAACATTTTTATACAAAAACACTTGAAAGATTAAAAAAAACAAAAAACATGTTGGCCTAGTCATTTGTGTGAAAGAAGGTAGAGACTAGAAACACTGGATTAGAGTAAGAGACAACAGAGACCAATTTTTATCCTTTTACTGAAGAGGAAAAAAATATTGAATATTTTTGTTGTATAAGGAATAGCGCCTAGGGCAGGCATTTATCCTCCTGACCTCAGCTCCACACACTCCTGTTTTATAAAGCTATAGGACACAGCAGAGTTGGAACTAAAAAGGTAGAAGACAACAGATAAATTGGAAGGGAGTAGGGGGGATACAGGAAGGACAACAGCCACATGTGTACCGAACACTTTTAGTCCCTGCAGCAAATCAGAATGGTGCCAGCCAAGTGCCTCCACTAGCTGGTGAGCCTGCCATGGATGGAGGAGAAAATGTTAGTAGTAAGGGAGTGAGTGATGACAAAACGGCCATAGCTACAGTCAGACAATCCAGAGAGAGTACTGGATTTTACCACTTGTGTCAAGCTAGAAGAACCCTCCTCCCATTGGGGAGGTGCACCTACCTTCCACCCATTTCCTTGCCTTATCATACTGTATCTTCCTGGAGAACTAAGACCCTGGCTCCTCCACTCCAGGAAAAGGCTGAGCAGTACTCATTCTCTATAGAGTTCATTTTTATAAAGACTGGAATAGGGTAGATGAAAATGTAAGAACTGTAAAGATTTTAGAAAATGTAGAACCCAGAGAAAATGTCCAAGCTCCACCATGTAGCACCAGCAACCAATTCTTGCGCTTTCCTTCCCTGTCTTAGTAATCCCCTCCACAGATTCATGTAATTGGAAAAGTTATTTATTCCCTGTAAAGTCTGCAGGCACCAGGCAGGTTATAGCCTGGACAATGGGGAGTGACTGCCTTAGGCTGCTTTGTGCAAGAAGGCCACCTTAGGTCTCCTTGAGGACATTGATCTTGGCGCAGATCTTGAGGGCTGGGCCCAGCTTGATGTTCATGGCACTCATAAGATGTTCCTCTTTAAGTAATAAAAGGGCCTGTCCATCAATCTCCTGGGAACGAAACTCCTCTGCAATCTCTTGACAGCCTAGAAGAAAATGGGAATATGTATGAGAAAGTATATGGTAGCACCACATAGGAGGGGAAGACTTGAAAAACATGCAAACGTAGCAATGGTTAATCCCAAAGTATGTGTCCCAAATTCAGTAATAGGAAGATTTGAGATGACAAGCTTTGGAAGAAAAGGAAATCAGCAACTGGCTATTTAAAAGAAAGCCAAGATCATGGAGGAACTAAGTTCCAACCATAGAAATAACCTCATTCAAAACAGCCTTAGGTGGGGGGGAAATGGTGGGAACAAAAATGTTTTCTTTTACACTGGCAAAAAAAGTTCAAATGAGCCTTCGTGACACTTAAGAGCACAGAACTCAGACAAATAGCAAAAAGGGCAGGGTGATTTCTGGAGAAAACCATCCCTTTGTCAAGAATAGCTCATAAACATTCCTGCTTTGAAGAGAGTGGGGCAACAATGGCCCCTTACTTTCTAATCCCCCTCTCCACTGAAAAAGTCTATCCATGGGAGGTATCACAATCACATAAAAATGTGCTTTACCCAAAAATTATTGGTAAGAAAGCTGAATCATAGGAGATGAAAAACACTGAAATTGCTGACATAACAGTGGATGACAATCCAGATGGAATCAGCAGACAAGCCTGTGGGCATGTAACTTGTATAGCCTTCAAGCCTCTACTGCTTAAAAGTCGGTTATGTTCCCTGTTCTCAAGGCCTGTGTGAAGAGCTCAGGAAAACTAGATATGTGACCTGAGTTCTTTTGGATAGGCCCTCAGTACCTTGTAGAGAAGCGATGAACTCATACACCTCCTCTACACTCCAACGGCTGGGATTACTGGACAGGAAAACAGGGTTGATGCCGTGTAATTCTGGGGTTGGTGGAGCTGTATTGGGGTTCCCGAGGTCTCGATCTCCATGCCCCACTCTCACTGATAAAGGCCCAGGAGATGTTGGAGAGAGTGCTTCATCATAACTGGAATTATCCGAACCCCGGCTAGAGTCCTCTTGACCCTATAAAGAAAACCGAAAACCAGTGAGGCCATGAATAAGTTTCCTCTGCCCTCCCCAACCGCCCTGCGTTTGGGTTCATATCGGGCATGAAGGAAAAATGAATCTTACCACAAGTGAAGTAATTTGTACTTCATTTGCAAATGTCCAGTCACCTGTCTACTCTCAAGTGCCTTTCAAGTATAAACTATCACTCTTGATTCTCCCCTTCTACCAATGATCTAGATGTTCCCTACTCAAATGTAATGTAAGGATTAATGGATGCATAAACCAGTAATCAGAGGAGAGGAGAAAAAACAAGTCAGGATCTTGGAATCTGAGTAAGGCAATCAATGCAAAACCAGAGTTCTGATCTCACACTGGTCAGGCCCATTTTAAAAGTAGGTGGCACTGGGACAGCAGCTCACCCGGTGTCGCTTGCCCTGGATCTTGGCACGGGCGATGTCAGAGGAGCTGCGGCGGGGTCCACGCCGACGAACACGAGCATAATTGACTTCTTGAAACTCTTTCATTTTTTTCCTCTTCAGCCGAAACTGGTGGCTACAGCTCACATTATACCTACAGATCAGGCACATGTAGATCAAAGGTGCTACAGAAAACTACCTTGTTACCCTAAGCTGAAGGTGAATTGGTATTTTAAGAGCTGATTTGGGGGAGGCTATGAAATCAAAGGAGACATTCAAGTATCAGCTGTGAGACTGATGATCCTAGGGAAGGGCTATAATATTAGATGAAAAAGCCACTGCTGAAGGTGAGGAGGGGGTGCCTCCAGTACCTCTTGGCACAAGTCATGGAGCAGAATCTCTTGGAGCCTCGAAACTGGTCTGCAGGGGCGTACTTCCCACAGTATTCGCACTTCAGGAGATTCGCCTTCTTATCCAGCTCTGAAAAACAAGGCATCATCGAAAGCTGCCATGGGTTTCTGCTGCTGCTCAAACCCTCAGTAGGCCCAGAGCGGGACTAATTACTCTCCGAATTTCTCCCCAAAGACCTACACCACCCTAAAGCATAAAGTTCAAATTCCAGAATCATAAAGGCATGTTCATTTTAGTCTTCCTATCCTTAAGCTAGACTATTTCTATTTTGATTACTAATTTTATCCCAATTCATACTCTCAGATTTCAAGCAAGACGGCATTTCTGAACAGGAGAAAGGAACTAATCACTAATGCCTAGAAAGATATCCCTCTCCCACAAAGTTTCCAAAAGCAGAAAGGAAATGTAAATAAGAGTCTTTAATATGGATTATAAAACCTAAAGAGAACTGAAAATTTAGAAATATCCTATTTTACTTAGATTATCTTTTGAAAAATATACCCTTACAGTAAATAATTTAACAGCTTATTTTAGCCTGACAAAATTCCCCCTAATCCTGTGGAATTCCTTTTGTGTGATCTACATATTCTAGTATGTGATACAGTGTCTGTGTCTGGATGCACATTATATAACTCCCACTTTAAACTGATGATTACTATTTTATACTGAGTCTTCAAACACATCTGCATGAGCCTCCTTCCCCAGACGGGTCTCTAAGGAAATACTTACCAGCAGATGGGCTGTCCCCTCCCAAGGGGCCACATGACTGGTTCTCATTCAGCCCTGTCAGGAGGCCCGTCTGTAGAGGCTTCTCAGACTCTTTCAGTAACTGAGAACAACCCACCTGTCCCAGAAAAAGGTCACAGTGAAGTTGGCCTAATTCCCTTCTGCTTCTCCATAGCTTTCCCCAGCATTTCTTACCCTCATGCCTTTGCCGGATTTCTAAGTTAATGGTCAAGTCTGGTTCAGAGAGAATCATTTTCAATATAGGAATCAAGAGTCTATAACAGGCTTTTTTCAGACAAACATTGGAGAACAGATTCTTACCCTGGCTCCCTCTTTTGTCCTTTTCCTTACTAAGTTGAGGGAATGCACTAGCAGTCAGGTTACCTACATTCTAGTTTTGCAACTCGTGGTACTTAGAATAGTCCATTAACTTTCTACCACAATTCTCTTCATTATAAACCAAACCTAGTTTGTCTAACAAAATATTACAGCTTTTAAGGTACCTCCTGCCTTTTCTTCTCCTCTTCCCAAAACTTTCATTTTCTAGTCCACATATTTCTTTTTCCCTTCCTTCTTTTACAACTCACCAAATGAACAGCAGAACTGAATCATTCTCTAGTAACTAAATAGTTCTGATCCTTCTGATTTTAGTGGCATTTGAAAAGACAACAGTCAGTCCAAGCCCCGACTTGAAAATCCCATCTTCCGGCCCTGCCCTCACCGGGAAAGGTTCTGCTCCTTCCTGGATAACGAAGCCTTCAATGATGTGGGTGAGAATCTGGGGCTTCACAATGGCCTGTGGGGGTTTTGAGTCGCCCATCTGTCTGGACACCATGGCTAGTGTAGGAGGTGGTGCTGATGGGGCAGGAGCCAAGGATATTAGTTCACTGCTTGAGGTATTAGCATTCACATTGGTCACTGATTCAACTTTTTCTGGAAAATAAACACAAATTAAGGAACAGATATGGGATAATGTAACTGACCCATCTATTAGCCAAGCCAGCCTAATCTTTGACAATAATACATGTTCACCTTTTTTTTTTTTTTCCAGAGAGAGGAAGGGAGGAGGAGAGAGGGATAGAAACATCAATGATGAGAATCATCCATCAGCTGCCTTTTGCATGCCCCCTACTGGGAATCGAGCAGCAACATGGGCATGTGCCCTGACCGGGATTCGAACCGTGACTCCTGGTTCATGGGTCCACACTCAACCACTGAGCCACACCAGCCGGCATGTTCACCTTTGCTCATTCACCCTGGATTCCGTTTTCTCAATCTACTCATTTGTCCACCAAGTTCAGACCCATACTCTACGGAAGCAGACTTAACTGTTAGCTCCCTCACTCAGCACGTTGATCTGTGTGGACTCCGACAGCCCTGAGCAGTCAGCCTCTCACCTCCAAAACTGCTCTTCTCCTCCATGGCCTTCGGGCTCTCTGCCACCGGAGATGCCTTGGCAGGAAGCAGGGAACCCAATGTGGAGACATCATCTCTTTCCTCCTCAGACTCAGCCTTGCGTTTCACACCCAGTGTCTGGGGCTTGCCCTATAAAGAACAGAACAGGAAAGAAACCAAGAGTTATAAGTAAAAGATAAGGAACCATAAATACTCCATATTTTCAGAAAAAATTTCCTTAGTTCCAGATTCCCCAATTTGTATACTTCTGACGGTACATTAAAATTCCTGGTCATTCCCAAGAAGTTTAACTTCCACCTCAGGACAAAAGAAAATGCAATGTTCATTAGTCCTGACATAGACCTTGAGACCCTGGATTCATATGGCCCAACTAAGAACTGTTGTTTTCTAAAGATTATTTAGGTGGCTACAGCTATCTTGATCTAACCTAGTACAGATCCAAAAACCAAGAATGACTTCAGTAGCAGATTTAGGAGTATGAAGTTCAGATATTATATACATTAACATCACTCTCTCTTACAAAAAGAATACCAGTATCTTAAGTTTCCATTAATCTCTCTCACACACAAGGAACAAATAAATAAATACTTTCTAAACTCTTCGTTCCCCTACTAAGTTAAGCTCTAATTCTACTCAGCCACAGTGCCCCCCTGGCTGTGTTGCTCAGTTGGTTAGAGTGTCATCCTGACACACCAAGGTTGTAGGTAGGTTCAATCCCCCGTCAGAGCACATAGAAGAATCAACCAATAAATGCATAAATAAGTGTAGCAACATATCCCTCTCTATCTCTCTAAAACCAATCAATCGATAAATGTTTCTTTTAATTAAAAAAAAAGAGTGACAGTACCCTCCAAACCATCAGACATCACTCACCGGCAGGTGCACAGACTGCATGTAGAAGGCAGCAGGGACCTGGGCTACAACAGGTGAGGAGGAGGTAGCCCCACCCTTTACTACATGCGCTGTCCCCTGCACAGGAGCCAGGGTCATCCCAGAGGTCAATGTGGAAGGGCACTCCTGCAGTGCACCAGGAGCCTGGGATGATGGTGGCGAAGAGGCCAAATGGGCCTGACCAGGCTGCATTGTGCCTGGCATCCCCCGGGAAGTAGGCACAGCAGCTGCCAGCTGTGCCAACCCCAAAGCCTGTGCCTGCGCTGTACCTGGCTGTCGGGTGCCCACAACTTGCACAGGAATATGGGGTGGTGGTTGCTGGGAAGCTGACATCTTAGCAGGCCCTAACTGAGGAGGCTTGATCGGTGCTATAGGTGGTTTGGATTGGAGAGGGATGGGTGGCTTGGGAGTTGGATCAGGTGGGAGGGACAAGGGTGAAGACTGAAGCATGGGTTGAACTACCAGGGTTTGGGCTTGCTGCTGGGACTGGGAAGGTGGGACCTGCTGAGTAGGTGGGACCTGTGGTGGCTGAGGGGCAGAGAGAGTTGTGGCTTGCTGCTGCTGCTGCTGTTGCTGTTGCTGCTGCTGCTGCTGGGCCAACTGGAGGTGTGTGGCTGTGTGGAGTAGCTGAGACTGACGGTGCTGGAACTGTTGCTGGTGGTGGATGGCAATCTGCTGCTGGATCACCACTTGTTTCTGCTGGAGGTGGATCTGTTGCTGTTGCTGAATCAGGGAATGGGGTTGGATCTGTGTGTAGGTGGCTATAGAGACCACGCCCAGAATGGAACAAAAAGGAAGAAAAGCAGAAAATAATCATCATTATGGGAAGTAAAATCGCCTTTCCAAATTGTACCGTTTTGGAATCACACAATGGATGGAAATCTAACCTAGAAGGACCTAAGAGACCACCTCATTCATTCTCTTTCCTGAGTCAGACATTGCCAGATATTACTATCTCCAATCTTAAAGATCTCAAGAGAAGAACTCCCTTGTTCAGTCGTTTAATGACCTCCAGTAATTTCTTACATGTACCTAACTTTTATTTCCTTTGCTATACTTAAATCCTGTTACTTTGAACTCAGTCAAGTAAGTTGGCCCATCTTCTATGTGAATGGACTCTGAGTTCCTCAAGGCTGAGTCCATGTTTTATTCATTTTTACTTCCCTCGAATCCAGCCCAGCACATTAGAAACACTTAACTGTCACTGAAAGAATAAATGTCCATGGAGGTAAATATACCAACATCTTTCCACGAATGTTAGTTTTTAAGACTCATCAGTTTAGGTCCCCACCATGAGAAGTCTCGGGAGTCAGCAGCCGAAGGTTCTGACTTTGCCCAGTTTCCACCACTGTAAATGAGTTGACAACCTCACTCCCCGCTCATACGCCTACCAGATTGTCCAGAAAACATATCTGTTATGAAACACTTTGGAAACAGAACTGCTATAGTATGTAAATACTAAGTTATTAGCAACACAACTGATAATTAACTTCTGTAAATAAATTATCCATATGTAGCAACAACTAAAGTGCTAGAAACAAGGAAGGTAAAATTAAACATTACCAAGTAAAAAGAAAAACATTACCAAGTAAGGTACACATATCTAACTATATCTAACCAGAATCTGAAAGCAAGTATAAACTATTTGGGGTTATTATATTAATTCTTTTTCACCCTTATCATTGACACAGATGATCATAAGATGACTGTGTGTGTGTGTGGGTGTGTGTGTGTGTGTGTGTGTGTGTGTTTGTGTGTGTATATATATATATATATATATATATATATATATATTATTGACTTTAGAGAGAAAAGGAGAGAGAGAGATAGAAACATCAATGATGGGCGAGAACCATGAACCGGCTGTCTCCTGCATGCCCCACACTGGGGATCCAGCCCACAACCCGAGCATGTGCCTTGACCAGGAATGGAACTGTAACCTCCTGGTTCATAGGTCAATGCTCAAATGCTGAGCCACACTAGCCAGGCACAAGTTGACTATATTAAACCAGGGCTCTATTTGCTAGTCCTAAGTGCCCTAGGACACTTATACAACCCCTGCTCTACACTGGGCCACCTAACCACCATTAAAACACAGATGAGGAGAGTATTCATCCTTTATGCTA
This sequence comes from Eptesicus fuscus, assembly GCF_027574615.1. Classification (NCBI taxonomy): domain Eukaryota; kingdom Metazoa; phylum Chordata; class Mammalia; order Chiroptera; family Vespertilionidae; genus Eptesicus; species Eptesicus fuscus. Next base: position 85,911,584 of record NC_072479.1, read on the forward strand.
GATTTAAGCTCCATGAGGACAGGGGATCTATTTTTCAAAGATGTAACCCTGGCCGTCCTAGAACATAGTACACAACTGAGTAAGAACAGGGTAAATGAATAGGTAGAGAAAGTAAACTAAAGAACTCAGGGCCTAAGGCAACTTGTAAAGTGATTGCTGCCTGGTGGAAACAGAAGAGATCTCTGTTGCCTGTCCTCCTGCTCCCTGGACCAATATGATCAAGGGTGATGTGACAAGGAGAAGCAAGAAAAAGGCAAAGAAAGAAATGTATCCTGAAGCTTTCAAACGGTTCTGAGAATAATGACATAATGAGAAATGATTGTTTACCTGAGCTAATAAGGGTCTGGCTGGGAGCAGGTGTAGCTGTCCGTGTCAGGTTCATGCCCACGTTCTGCTGACCAGTCCCATCCGCTTCTGCCTTCTTAGCTGCCGCACTTTCTGCCTCTGTCTGGCTGCCCTGGCTCACAGTCACTGTTTGGGCTGCAGGCAAGGGCTGCACCACTCCCGTGCCCTTCCTGGGACAGCTCCCACCACCCCCCATTCCTGAGGAAGGCAGCTGCCCCAAGCCCCCAGGGGCCTGGCCACTTCCGCCTGGACCCATGGACCCTGGGATGCTATTTCCACTGCCTCCACCAGCTTGACTAAGGTTGAGGGACTGGCCTGAGGCCCCTGGGGAAGCCTGAGCCACAGCGAGGGCCTGGCTAGAGCCCTGGGAGAGGCTGGAGACAGGGGGTGCTCCGGGAGGAATGGCCTTCTGAGTAGAGCCTTGCATTTGAGGTCCTTGGGCTGAGGCCTGTTGGTTCCTCACTGCCAAGTTCTGCACCTGAAAGATAAGAAGAACAAGACTGAGAAAAGGTGAACAAGAGGCACTAGGGTCAAAGATTTCAGTGACAGATTCAGAAGCAGCAAAGATCGCTACAGATATTCCACAGCCCACCTCAACTTGTATGCTCCATTTCCCAAATATATACATTAAAGGCTTTCCAGTCACCCAGGGAAAAACTCCTACATCAAATTTTATTTTTCAGTCTCCTTTATTCAGTATCAAATCTATCACCAAGTACAGTCATTTATTCCTTCAAAATGTCTCAGATTTTCCCTTTTTTCTCCATTCATTCATTCATTCATTCATTCATTCAATATCTACCAAATACCTACTATGCTTCAGGTATTACACTGGGTACTGGGAATGCAGAGATGAAAGACACAATCCCTGCTATTAATGAGTACTTTCTACTAGAAAAGAAAGACAAGAAAATCACCAATAACAATATGACACTATGCACAGGTATGCACAAAGTGCTATGGGAGCCCAGAATAGGAAGAGTAACTCAGAATACAAAGATTAGGGAGGACTTCCTAACACAGGTGATGCTTGACCTGAGGCCCAATCGGTAATAGTGAAGGTGAGGGTTTGAAGATATAGGTAACATTTGCAACACCATTGAGCCAAGAAAAAGAATAGCATTTTTGGAAATTATAAATATTTCATTTATGTTTGGAGTGGGTTAGAGGGAGTGGCAAGAAATGAAACTAGGAAGGTAGGCTGAGGCGAGGGGGGTAGAAAGGTGCCAGATCATGAAGGGCTTGGTGTGTTAAAATAAGGAGAGTCTGAACTTCAGTTTGGAAACAGAACGTGTATCTATCGTCTTCATTGTTGCATTCCCAGCACCTAGCACAGTTCCGGACACATAGTAAGTACTCCAAAATATGAATAGAGAGAAGGAATGATGAGAACCTAATTGATTACAGGAAGCCACTGAAGAATATTAATCAGAATAAACATGATCAAATCTACAGTTGAAACCATTCTTTTAAACATTGCTGATGGAAATGTACATGAAATGAGTACAACAACTATGGGAAACAGTTTGGCATCATATCCTAAAATGAACATTCACACATGCTATACTCCAGGAATTCCTGAAGAGAAACCCTGGCTGTGTACAACTGGAGGCATGTATGAAAATGTTCCCAACAGCACTATTCATAGTAGCAAGTGCCTAGAACAACCCAAGTGGCCATTATCAGAAGAGAAGATAGATGAACTATATTATATTCACACAATGGACTGTTATATGGATATCAAAATTAATAAAGTACAATGACATACAACAATATGGATGGATCATGACAATAGCTATTAAGAAAGCATTCTCAAAGATTGCATACAGCACTTTATGGATTGAGAAGAGCACAAATACCTTTAAAATAAAATATGTATTTTTTTATATATTTTTATACACAGGGGTGGGCAAAAGTAGGTTTACAGTTATGAGTATAAAAAAGTTTACTCTTGTATTATTTATTGTTATTATTTATCTACTTTTGCCAACCCTTTTGTGTGTGTGTGTGTGTGTGTGTGTGTGTGTAAGGCCTAAAAATATTGGCCATGTGTTCATCAATGTTGAAGCTAGATGGTAAGTACGTAGAGATTCATATTTTTATATGTTTAAAATTTTCCATTATAAAAATGTCTTTATTATATGTAAATACAATAAAACCATATAAAAAGAGACACAAAGGAAGGATGAATTTACTAGTAGGAATCAGAATGTCTTCACCCTGGGTAGAGGCAGGCAGTAGATGAAACTGAGATTGCTTATTGTATTATTAAAACTTACTGAGTAAATAAATAAAAGTGCACCATGAATGGACCATTAATGAGAATGTCATGAGCCAAGGGTTATGATTTATCAAATTCTGCATATCAGAAGTTCAATTTAAAATGCTAATAACAACATATATTTTCTAAGAAAACTTGTTCTGACAGTAATGTGGAAGAGGATTAGAAGTAGAAAAAGGCTGAAGTCAAGAGGCCAATTGGAAAACTAGTATAGTAATTCAGGTGAAAAATGAAAAGAACCTGGATTCAGGCAGTAGGAATAAAGAAGAAGAGATGATAGCTTTAGAGAATGGTTTACAAGAATCATCAGGATTGGGTGCTGGGGCACTTAATATTATCTGGCAATTATACATTTTTTTCTAGTCAGCTTCCTTTCCATAATGGCTACTTAAAACATTTCTACTTTCCCTATACATGAGAACCACTTCCTCTTTCCCCTCTCACCCACCCCTATGGAAACAATAAAACCATTATATGAGCATGATGCTTCATCAGTTCCACCACCAAACCTATACATTCAGCTGCAAAAGCACCCATCGCTTATCTCTCCCTTCTCTCCTTCTATCCTTCCTACTTTTCAAGAAGCTTATATAATCAATTTTCTCCTGTCTCTTCAATCTCTCCTCTATTGGCTCCCTTCCATCAGCATCCTGGAACCTCACTTCCCCTCCCCCAGTTTCATCCTCTTTTCTGTTACTGCTAAACTCTTTTTTTTTTTAAGACATTTTTTATTGATTTCAGAACGGATGGGAGAGGGAGAGACAGAAATACCAATGATGAGAATCATCTATCGGCTGCCTCCTGCACACCCCACACTGGGGATTGAATCCGCAACCCAGGCATGTGCCCTGACCAGGGAATTGAACCGTGACCTCCTGGTTTGTAGGTCGATGTTCAACCACTGAGCCACACCGGCCGGGCTACTGCTAAACTCTTAACAACTGTTTACATTCACTGCAACTATTCCCACTATCCAGTCATTTGCGTCACCCCAGACTCCACTGAACTAGCTCTCATCCATGTCGGTGACTCCATCTTTCTTGCCATCCCTACTGCACTTGATGAAGGACCCTTGCCACTCTTGTTCCATTTTGACCCTTTGTCTTCATGACACACAATCCAGATTTTTCTTGTCTCTGTCAGTCACTCTTTACTACTCCCCTTAGCCAGCCATCAACCTTTACTCAACCTCAAACTCCTCTATTTTCTAAGGGCTCATCCTAACCCTCAGGGCTCCATCTGAAAGGCTCTTTTCTTCTCAATCCATACCATATCCCTAAGAAATTTCAAACACTCCCTTGATTTCAATTGTCATCTATATGCCTACTACTCTTGAATGTTTACCTCCAACTCAGAGCTCGTGCACCACATAAAAACTGCTGATCCAGTATCTTCTTCTGGGTAGCAAGCACTTCTAAACCAGCATATCCAAAAGTGAACTTCACCCCAAATCCACTTCTCCAACAAATCCACTTCTCCAACATTCATCTCATAAATATCACTACCAGCCAATTCTCTGCAGTGCCACAGCTCATCTCAGGCATCTCCATCAACTCTCTACCACTGAATGAGTTCTCCTTTTTTAATAACCTCCTAAGTTTTTCTCAAATCTATTCATTTCTGTCCATCTCAACAACTACCATTTATGATGTTGCTCTTCCCATATTCACTCAAACCATTTCCATTTATCTTCCATAGAGGAGCCAACAGTCTTAAAAATTTTAAAAAATCAAAAATCGAATCTCTCATGTCACTTCCATGTTTAAAATCCTTCCAAAGCTTCCCACTGCCTTTCAGATAAAGCTCCAAATTCTAAACACAGCACCTAAGGTCTTGCAAGATGAGGTTTCTCTGACCATCTCAGGCATCATCTCCATTCCTCTTTGCCAAACTCCAGGAACACAGGTCTTCTTTCAATTCCTCAAATATATAATACTCCTTCCCTCCTCAGGATCTTGGGCCATGAGGTTCCTCTGCCTTCACCATTCCTTCAATGTCTTCACCTGACCAACTTCTACAGACCCAATTTAACTGTCACCTTCTCAGGGAGGCCTTCCCAAGGCTACATTAACTCCCTTTCAGAGCACTCAGTACTTTCTAATGAAGCAATTATCAAACCATCCAGGTGATTATTTATTCGATGTCTGGTGCTTCAGTGATTTGTAATCTCTATCAGTCTAGGGATTATGACTTTCTTGGGCATTCAAGGCTAAGGAATGTCTGATATATAATAACGATAGCTTGCACTCTTAACACTCATTATGTCCAGGCACTGTTCAAACACTTATACATATCAACTCATTTAGTCTTCACAATACACCCTGAGGTAGATATTTGATAATATCGTACATGTTTTATATATGAAGAAACGGGCCAAAAGATGTTAGGTCATTTGCCTAGGGTTATATAATAAGTCATGAAGCTGGAATCGGAGCCAAACATCAGATTCACATTTTTAACCACTACTCTGTCCCTCCACATGTGGACACTCAATGAGTAGATGGATAAATGAAACAACTGGATATGGAAGCAGTCTCAACCACATCCCTGAGCCTACTGCTATTACCAGAGTCTAAAACAAAGGTCTGACCTTCTCACTAAATGACCCCAAGCATTTCTATTTTTTTAATATATTTTTATTGATTTCAGAGAGGAAGGAGAGGGAGAGAGATAGAAACATCAATGATGAGAGAGAATCATCAATCGGCTGCCTCCTGCACACCCCCTACTGGAGATCAAGCCCGCAACCAGGACATGGGCCCTTGACCGGAATGGAACCTCGGACCCTTCAGTCTGAAGGCCAACACTCTATCCACTGAGCCAAATCAGCTAGGGTGACCCCAACCATTTCTTAGTAGGTTCCCTAATTTTTCTTTCTTCACCAGGCACATATTTCTAGATGATTCTTCCTAAAGTACTTGCTTTATCCTATTAATCAGCTATTCAACAACCAGCAATGACCCCTGTTACCTATGGAGTTACTTGGCTTTCAGACTTCTCCCTAACAATGACCTTTTCTACCAAGCATGTTGTCTCCTCTTAATCCACTCCCCGCAACTCATAGTCACGTATGTGAAATTAAGCCTTACATATTACTGTTCTGTCTCCAGTTTTCTTTTCTTTTTACTCCAAATCAAATCATACCCATCTTCCAAAAATTTGCTCAAGTATCCCAAGAGTCACTGAGAAGTAATGCAGCCAACTCTTCTCTACTTGTGTCACTCAAAGTTAGAGCAATTTACTTTTGTACTTCTTTGTTCTCCAAGCTCTTTATAAAGACTTGACACATATTTATCCTCAGCCCTCCTAAGTTTCTAGTATACATCTGAGCACATCAATAGAAAACTCAATATTTACTTGCTAACTGATAAACTAAAATAAAAATAAGCATTATGAGATCCCAGTTTATATCCCATTCATAAGAAGATAAAAAAATTCAGGCTCAAAATATGTATACAACACTAACACTTTATATATATTTATATATATTTGGGGGCAGGGAGATAAGGCATGGTGAGAAGCAATGGTGAGAAAGATTTCACTGGGACTACACTGTGAGCAGAAGCAGAGAGAGCTACAGGAACTCATAAAGAGAAGGAATCAAATATTCTGCCAGCAACTCAGCCATGTCAGCTTAACATCTATGGAACAGAATTCCCTCAACCATCCCTCATCTTCCAGAGACAGTACTGCAAGAAGAGAGAATTAAAGACTTCCTGAATAAACTGAGCCATCGAAGGCTAAAAAAAAAAAAAAAAAAAATGTTAAGGAAATCAGCCCTATGTTAAAAATAAGACTTCCCAGATCCAGAGGGCTATTTTCAGTCAAATCTATTTTCCTGCCTAATTCAAATAACTCAAAAGTTGTAAGGGATTCAAGTTCTATAGAAATTAAAGGCAAAAAAAATAAGAATCCTGAAAAGTGGTAACGAGGCAGAAGGGTGGGCCTTAGCCTGTGGTCGTTCCCTTCATCCTCCCCAGTGCCCGTCCACAGGTCAATGCTGCCACTGACCTGATCTGCATCTGCATGAACTCCCGGAGACTGAGCAGATGGCACCTCCTGCTGGACTGCAGCCACTGCCCCGTTAGGCATCAGGATGAGCTGGGAGGCTAGAGGCACATTCCGGCCCAGGGTCCGGTTTACCTGCAATAGGTTTCCCAGCTGTGGCTGGCAAGGAGAGGAGGAAGAGCAGAGGAAAGAGAACAAGAGGAAAAGAAGAAAGACAGAAGAAATGGAAGGGAAGGACCACAAGACAAAATAAACAGAAGATACGAAACAGCGAAGTCCTGCCCCTTTCCACACCAACCCAGGAGACCCTTATGCTCCATATGTGATGAATCATCCAGAAGAAAACCTGGAATGTGTATAAAACTACAGGTTGATAACCAAGAGTCAAACATGAAAGAAGCTGAGACAATGAGAATTTCAGAACAAGTATTTATGTACAGTAAGTAGATAGGCTAAGAGAACACTCAGGATTTGTGTACTTGAGCCATAGGCCTAAAGATCAGAGTATCTGATGCTAATGTAGTCAAATGTTAAGGTGAGCATCTTCTAACTTGGGATCTCCATGTAATCTGCAGGCTACCTGTGAATACTGAGCATTACTTCTAGAGATAAGGAGGAACAAGTAGATCAGCTTGTCTTAAAACAGCTGGGTAACTATGGTTAAATAAAACAACTTTTGCTCAAGTCCTAGCCAGGGACAAAACGATTATGCCCCTGGGACACTGGCAGTTGTGTCTGTGGCTTACCCGTAGATACATCTGAGCCTGGGACTGGTTGAGGGGTGGGGAGGTGGTGTTCCCCAGTAGCACAGATTGGGTCAAAGTGGTAGCACTGGGAGAGCTCACACTCTGGGATCGGCTGATGAGCTGGGCGGCCGACGTGGTGGCCAGATTGATCTGTGCGGTATAGAAAGGAACCAGGACTAAGGATTTAGGAGACATAAAAGGAAATGTAAATGACTGATAAATTCAGAGTGACCCGGTCAAGAACAGAATATCTCACTTTCATAGAGTCAGGGGAAAATGAATACCTTCCTATCCACAACCGTCATCCTGGCTACTCCAGGGTATTACCAAAGTAAACAAACTGGGCCTAACCACTAGCGTAACAGTTGAAAAGGCAAAGGAACGAAACGGAACAAATTTTACTTGTCATTGAAGGGTCCAGAGATTAGCCCCTTCCCTTTACTATGTCTTCTTCCCCAGGATTTTCTTTCTCCTTTCTTAGACCTCCTCATTAAGACGCATACAGATCCAAGTTGGTCACTTTGCCTTTTACAAACTTTCTCTACATAAGGGCAGTAAATACCACTGATGGCTCAATAAACACTCCCAGATCAGCAGCACAACGTTTAACCCAGAGACGAAGACCCAAAGAGAGAAGCCGCCCCGTGGGGAGAAGCAGCACTCACTGAGGCCTGGGTGGTGGCAGTCTGCTGCTGCGCAGTGCTGGTGTTTGGGGAGCTGGCTTGCCGACTGGCAGCAATGGTGGCCTGTTAGAGATGAAAGAAAATAAGAAAGAGCAGAAACAACAAAGGAAAAGGCTGTGAATCTTCCAGTAATAAATCAGAGGCACAAAACATAATAGACATTTCCAATAAGAACTGAGAGACTCTATTGTGGAGCAAGGACAAGTATATTCACTATGCCAATAACCCTCACATTACCACATGTGTTAACCCAACAACTCCCACATAACCCTCCTGGGACAGCCAGGCAACCTGTCCTCCCACTTTCTTTTAGGTGGAAGAACCTTTGGTCAGGTCACATCACGAGTCCCTGGTAAGCCTAGCCCAGGGTTGTCCAATACAAATATAACGCGAGCCATATATGTAATTTTCTAGTATGCACATTTTTTAAAAGAAAAAAGAAACAGGAGAAGTGCGCTTTAATTTTTTATTGAATTTATTGTGGTGGCATTGGGTAATAAAATTATATAGGTTTCAGGTGTACAATTCTATAATACATCATCCTGTATTGTGTGCTCACCACCCCAAGTCAAGTCACCTTCCATCACCATTTATCCTCCTCTACCCTCTTCCACTTTATTTTATGTAAGCCAATAGATCTCATTTCTTTTTTTTTTTTTTAATATATATTTTATTGATTTTTTACAGAGAGGAAGGGAGAGGGATAGAGAGCTAGAAACATCGATGAGAGAAACATCGACCAGCTGCCTCCTGCACACCCCCTACTGGGGATGTGCCCGCAACCAATGTACATGCCCTTGACCGGAATCGAACCTGGGACCCTTCAGTCCGCAGACCGACGCTCTATCCACTGAGCCAAACCGGTTTCGGCCAATAGATCTCATTTCAACATGTAACCAATGTAAACGACTAAGATATTTTATTTTTTGTCCTTAGTAAGTCTTTGAAATCCAAATTCTCAGTGCACAGCCCCCATGTGAACTGGCCACGTCTTGAACACTCAAAAGCTACACATGGCTAGTGACTACCACACTGCACAGTGCAGGTCTCGACATGGCCATCCTACTTCTAAAAGGGAGTTTTTCCACAGTTCTTACTGCAACCCCTGAAGCTAAGATCCATTCGTCCTCCTACAGGAGGAGCATAGGAAGAGGAGACTATGTTTCCAGCGTGGCTTAGTGGAAGATGCGGTATGCCCCTACCCACCTGCAGCACCATCCCCTTCCCTCTCGGGCCAGCTGGCTGCTGACCTCTCACCTGCTGGACGGCAGCCAGGCTATGCAGCTGGGCATTGCTGAGCTGCTGCTGGAGCATGAACTGGTGGAAATACTGAGCCGCATTGGGCTGACGCTGCAGTGCCTGCAGAGCCTAGGAGGAGAAAGAGAAGATCAGCCCACTGAGACTCACTCCCAACTCCTATTCTACACAAATCGCTGTGATCCTGTGAAAGGGACTCGTGGCAAGTAGAGAAACAAAGGAAGATGGGAGTCTGGCTAAATCATCAACTTCTGATTTGTCCAGTTTGTTTATATGAGAACCAGTAAGTTCATATAACCCTCAAAAAGTGGAGAAGCAATTAATTCTGCTATGCTCTATTCTATTCTTGTATATAAAGAAAAGTAAAGCAGTGTAACTCACATGAACGCTTATTTCCCAAAATGGAATCTGGAAATACATAATACAGCAAGAAAAAGAATTGGGACTAGACAGGATAAAAATCAATGAGATGTCAATTAATGTAAAGAGAAGAAAATAAAAGACCATATTCTAGGGGTACAATAGAGGTAATAGAGCCCTAAGGGGTTGAAAAGGGTGAAAAAATAAGAGTAAGTAGTAGCTTATGAAAGATTCTATCAGGTAAAATTTTCAAACAACTGGCATTTTCAAATATCTATAGTATAATGCTAATGGGTGTTTATAAACATGATACCAGTAAGTCAGTTTTAGTGTTAATTAATATTCTCTAATAATTAGAGCTATTCTTATGATGTGCATAGCTATTCTAGTAACCTAAATATTTTAAGTAAAAGGCCCATTCTCAGATTTTGAAAAACATGGAATTTACTATTTGTCTAAAAATAAAGCTTTAATCTAAAGAGTTTTACACTCCATTACTCAGAATGATTTATACAAAAGACTGAAGATTAAAAACCTGGCAATCCATGAAGAGAAATGGTTGGAATCTACCTATTTGAACTGAATGGTATAAAAACAAAACAAAAAAAATAACACCTTAGTTTAAAGACTGAATCTCATTCTCTGTTTGCTTGCTCAAATTGTTATAAATTCCTAAGATTCTCAAGGGCTAGCAGGGACCTTAGTCATCACCTAATCTAACTCCCCCAGTTTTCTGGAAAGCAACTAAGGGCAATTATCTTCCAGCACCCTTGCCTACCCCAAGCCAATGCTCAGAGATCACAGCCCCTCAGAGTTGAGCCTCACCTGCACTGCTTGCCGCTCATACAGTGACATTTGAGCTATTTGGGGCCGAGAGCTGCCCCCGGAGCTGGAACTCCCATTGGTGGAGTTGGAGTTCTGCTCACTCTCCGTCTCCATGACAGTGGTCCAGGGTCCCCAAGGCTGGTGCTCTGACTCAAGACCTGGATAAAAGGAGCAAAGGGTTAACATTTACACCTGATCTCAACCTTTTATTACATGTTCTTCAAATTAGATACAAGAATCTTCCTCTTCTTCCATAATCCACAATTCCTAGTGTTATAACTACCAAATCTGCAATACACTCTTCCCCCTCACCCAACACCCTCTTTTGACGTTATGCAGTGTCTCAAAAGAAACAACCTTTACATATTCCAACATAGCTGTCATTAACATAAAACAGCCGGAATGTAAGACAGCACCTCATAATACTAAGGCCACTTTACATTCCCCTAACACTCTGTAACAGTTTAAAATCTTCCCGTTTAAAACTTATAGCTATCCCATTTTTATCTGCATCTGCTTAAAACTTATGGTTAACTCATTCTTATCAGCATCATCTTAACGACGGTGACCATTTACTGAAAAGCCACTAGGTGCCTCCTCTCACAGAGCCAGGCTCTCTCTTCATATACATTGTCTCTCCCAGTGCTGTTGGGTAAATAATAACAACCCCACTTGACAACTGTGGAAATGAGGTTTTCTGAAATTAAAGAAGTTTCCCTAGTAAGTATCGAGTCTTTATACTAGCACATGCTACGTCTTCAAACCAGAAAGAAGTGTGTGATTAAGGCAGGATCATTCAGTGTGAGTACTCATTGTCCTCATTTTATGGAGGAGGGGGCCTAGGATTCAGATATGTTAAATACATCATGGAAAGTCATAAAACTGGGAGGTGGAAGAGCGAGGCTACAGCCCAGGGAGCCCAAATGGCTGCCTGGTTCCAGCTCAGGTTACTAATAACACCTCAGGCCTGGTTCCAGCTCAGGTTACTAACAACACTTTCCCTTCTTATACCTCAGTTTCCCCATTTGCAAAGGCTTCACAACTGAATGTAATATGTCGTTTTAACAAATGACTCCCACGTATTAAACATTGAATAGGTAGTAATGAAAATCAGTAAGAGAGTAAGATTCAGTTTTTTTCAGTCCACTAAAATGATCGCAATCTACCCTCTGGGGTGTACACTAACATTCACTGGTAAAAACCAGGCAAAAAAAAATTAAAAAAAGAAACAAGAAGATATGTATGCCTCCAAAGCAGCACTAAATGATAAGGTTTGTCTTTGTTCATTCTTACTTTTTCTCTCTTGTTAAACCTGGACACTATATTCTGCACTTCTGAGGAACAGGGGCCACTAGAAATATTAGGTCAGCAAAGCACTATTTGGTTTACAAACGTAGACATCAAACCAGAATTGGTGCTAAGGGCTGTCCACCGTTTTATTGTGGTGGGTTTATCTTAATGACCGCATCCAAAACAAGCAAACAAAGTCAATAAAATCAAACCGCTTGGCCTACTAAGCAGAGTCGGGGAGATTTCTTGTTATTCCATTCCCAGTATCACCTGATCGCAGCAGTATCCCCCAAGAACTACCCATCTCTGCAGTTTCTTTTGGAAATAGCAAATGTCACTGAAAACACGAGTATAACCCAGGACGAATACAAGGAGAAATCATATCAGCTTCCACTCCAGTCCATCTTCTCCCCACATCTTTTGCCAAAATATCAAAGCACTAAACAGATACAGACCCATGAATCCTCATTATCAGCATGTGAAGGAAAAAAAGTGGGTAAGGATTAGAGGCAGCACGCACAGTCGTATAGATCACGGACGGGACTTGGTTCCCTGGACTCGGAGACATGAGACCCCCTTACTAGCTAGGGGGGGACACTAATTCCTACATTCACAGGTGAAAATGCCAATAGACTATACGATCGATCCCTCACTCCCCCGCTCCCTCCCTCCCCGCAAGAACACAATCCTTACTATTAATGTCTTCAGATTGTGACATGACTGTAGAGATGGAAAGAAAGGGACCGGCTTTGAAGTCTTTGCTAAAACCCAGGGAAGTTATCAAAACCAGGATTCCTGGACCCCAAGGCTCATAAATCTAGTCGTTGGTGACCAATGTTGGAATTGTGAAACCAAGCACCGAAAATAAAAACGACGAAAAGTTTGGGCGGCACGGTGGACTTCAGTTTCCCGGAATGAAAGGGGAAGAAAGAGTGAGAGAAGCTGACCCACAGAGGTCCCCAGAATGGCTGACCCACCCACGGCCACCCTGAAAGGTGTGTATGGGTTGGGTGGGTCAGGAGCACCGATCCCCCTGGGGCGGGGCTGGGAGAGGATCCCGACGTGGACCCGGGGCAGGGCCGACCGAGCCAAGCGGTCCTTGGAGGGACTCGGTCTCCCTCGGCACAAAACTCTTGCCTTGCAGCAAGGATGGGGCGTGGGAAGGGGGTGGCGGGAGAAGGGGGTGTTCGGGGAAGGCTGTGCCAAAGGAACGGAAGCAATCCGGAGAGCGGGGGTCGCAGACGCCCAGGGGTCCTTGGCTGTACGGAGAACCTTGATGGAGAAGCGAGGTTCCAAAGGGAAATCAGACACACCGGGCGGGGGAAGGGGGCGGCCGGAGCGGCCCCGGGAGTGCGCGGACCCAAGCGAGCCGGGAACTGTGCTGACGAGAGCGGGGCGGCCGGCAGCGGAGAGGCGGACAGAAGTCAGGGGACTGGAGGCTGAGGGCCCCCCGCGGACCCTAAAAAGCGGGGGGGGGGGGGGGGGAGATAACTAGACAGCGAGCATGCTTGGAGCGGAGAAGCCAAGTCAGAGGAGGAAAAATGAATGAGAAAATGAGCAGTCAGAAGCGGCGAGGGGGACGGACAGACAGCATCCAGCGCCGCGACGTGAGCGGCAGAAAGACGAGGGCGGGCCGAGCCGGAGGACCCCGAGCCGAGCGCCGGAGGTGGGCAGGGAGAGGACCGGGGGAGGTACCTGGGGCGTCACACAGCCCGCGGCGGGGCGGCCCGAGCGACCTCCCCGCGCAGCCAAGCCCCCCGGGGTCCGCCCCGCCCCAGCCCCGCGGGCGCCGGGGTTACCTTCGCGCCTGGCTCCGCACCCGAGGGCTCCCGGGGGGCGTCCGCCTCATGGGCAAGGGGACCCCAGGCTGGGCGGGGGGCTCGTCGGCCTCGGCGGCGGGCTCCCCCTCGCCTCCTCCCCTTCCTGGAGGGGCGGGGGCGCCGAGGGCGGGGTGGGAGGCGCCCGGCGCGGCCGCGGCACCCCGCCCCTCCCGCCGCTCCGGGTCCGGCCCGGCCGCGGGCTGCCAGGCCTCCGGGACGCGCTCGGGGCCTGTCACTTCCTGCCGGGCCGAGAGGAGGGGGCTGCCGGCCGGGGGCTGCGGGCCGGGCTGGAGGAGGGGGGGGGGGGGGCTGGCGGGGAGGTGCTTCCGGGGCAGCGGACCCCTCCCCCGGCCCCCCTCCCCTCGGCGCCCTCCTCCCCCTCCCGCCGCGGGTCCCTCGTTTCCTGCCGGCGCCCGTTGCCATGGCGACGGCGCTCCCGGGCCTCCGCGCTCCAGGCCCGGGGTGGATTGCCCCCCTTCTCCCTGTTTCGCCGTCCCTTTCTCCTCTTTCTCCTTCTTTCTCTCCCGAGTTCGGCCCCGCGGACGGAGGGGCGAAACGGAGCGAGTGCTGGCCTCTAGTGGGGAAGGCACCTCTCGGAGAAAAAGGGGGAGAACGGGGGGAAGTGACGTGGAAAGGGGAGAAAACAAGGTGTTTTCCCGGGGCGCCTGGGGACAAGGCGGGGGAAAGAAAGCATCCAGGGGACCCCCGGGCGGAGAGGGAGCCAGGGCCGGCAGCGGCCCCGGGGAGCCGACAGCCTGGGAGAGGCGAGAACAGGGGACCAGAGCCGAGACGGAGCAGAAGGAGGGAGAACGTCGACGGTTGCCTCGCCCCCCTCGACTCCCAGAAGGCGGGAAAGGACGCTCGCCGAGACCGGGAGCCCTGCAGGAGCGGACCTTCGCTTCCAGGCGGCCGCCTCGCCTCCCTTGCTTTGAACGGCACGTCGGGGGCTGTCATGTCAGGGGTGTTGTGTCCCCCGTACGTTCTTCGTTGTGAACGTGTGTGTGCGCGTGTGAACCGGGGAGAAGGCAGGGGTGTCAAGGGGAGAACAATGGGGCTGTATCCCGGAGCACCTAAGCATCGGATGAGGCGGCAGCAGCCTTTGTCATGTACCCGGTTTTCATTCTCTTCAACTTGGAACCCTTGGCACCTAGGGATGGAGCCCTTACCCTGCGCCACTCGCTGTTTGGGAGGCTTGGGTGGCACGAGCGCGCGGCGCAGAGATAATGGCCCTCATTAACCTCTTGCAGGAGGGGGCCGGCCAGGCACACCTGGTGGATTCACACGAGGGTCGATGCTGTCTCTGTGGTTCTCGTAGCCCACCAATGGTTGTCACCTCCTCCCTTGTTCCAACCTCTGTTCCAGCCGGTTGTTTTCTTTGTCAACCCACTCCTGACCCTCGCCTTCCAAAGCCAATGCATGATTTGGTTTTTACAGGAGGTAGAGACGTGTTCCCTTTGTGTGTAAGTTAGACCCGTTCAGGTTGGCATTGAGAGAGGCGTGTGGAGGCTCTTCCTTGGCAGGAGCCAGGTTTGTGTCAGAGGAGCATCCAGGCCAGGCTTCAGGGAACCAGTCAGACTAGGAGGCGAGGGGAGAAAGGAGAGGGCAGCCAAAGGGCTGGCAAAGCGCAGGCCTGCAGGGCGGGGCGGTGGCAGGGCATGTCGCCAGGGTGAGTGACAGGCTTTGGCTGAGGATGAACTGAAAAGCTTCTGGCAGAGCATTCGTGGTAACAGCTAGGTAAGGCGTTAGTCATTTAGACTCGGGGCCTGCCCACGTGTAAAGCCTCCTGGGGAAGGCTTAGGACGGGTATGCTGAGCCTAAGCGGAACATCCGAGCACCAAGAACAAGTTGTACCTATAGATAATTTTCAGATTATGTGATATGCGGGTCGAGGAACATTACTCCTGCGCTTTCATGGGTTCTGTGGGAGAATCATCATTGAGTGTCTACAGAAGCCCTGTAATATTTCTCAAGGACAAGGCGGCCACATGCCACGAGTGTCTTTTTTTTCCAGTCGCCTATGGAACTTGCATACCTAATGGGTGCCCGGCCATTTCAGCCCCATTAGACGTGGAGCAGAACCACTACCAATTCACTTCGTTACATCCCACCTTCAAGGATTTTTTTTTTTTAATTTCCTGAATCTTCGGCCCCTACATCTACTAAGAGTTACCCATTTAGATGATGTCAGGGGAAAAGATAGTGATGAAGTATAATTTTGTTGACTGTCGGATATAAGTCTAGCCTAGGAATACTCTGTCCCAGAGCATGCCTCATTAATTATGAGCCAGTGGTCTAACTTAGGTAGAGACTTTACCCCATATTTCGCAGTCATTCGCTTCAAGTTCGTAATTCTCCAAGATACAGGCGTCTTCCTGGGTCATAGGTTTAAGCAATTTCCCAAAGAAAATTTCAGGATAAAAAAAAAAGAAATGTATCAAACAGTAAAGTGAAGTAGTAGACAACCTCCATTCCTAAGGCAGTCCACGTGGGCTGAATCAGCTTGGAAACAGGTACAGAATTGCTTCTCAGCCTAAATGGAGCAAAACAATTTGTGATTCCTAGAAAATGCACAGCTGGCTTTTCTTTTTTCTAAACTTTCTCATTTTCATTTAATGGTCCTGCTGGAATGAGTCTTTTCTTTTTCAAACCAAATAGTTCTTGTGAATGGAGGCTAAATAATTTCTTTACTCTGCATAACACTGCAAGTCATTAGCCTAAATAGGTGAACAGGAAATGCATTCTATCTGGTGAGTGGAAACCGAACCCTCCCCCCTGCAAACTTACCTAAATAAGGAAAAATCAGGATCTGAAAGGAAATCAACTGTTTAGAAGCAACTAAATCAAATAGAAAATAGGCTAATGTGATTTTGTATATCAACTGAGCATTGAATGAGCATTCTTCAGGCTTCTCTTTTAAGCCCCGCATTGTGCAATCCTTAACCCTAGAGGTGTTAGTATCCTTGGAATGTGTCTATTTACAAGTAACCAAGCAAGTAAGCATGGGTGATCACATTTTTATGTAAATGTGGGTAGGATGAAGCAGGGAGGGGGTTGGGGGGGGAGAAATCAAAACCTTTACTCTAACCAGCACCAGTGTGGGATGTAAACCGTCATGCACATCCCACCCCATCCCACCACAATTCTACATGCCACTTTAACGTCTACTTGGGAGATGAAATGAAGATAATGGGGATTTATAGATAGTCAAAGCAAAAAAGAACTTTAAAATTATCCAAGCCCCTTAATTTTGAGTGGAGAAAATTGGAAGACTAAAAGATGAATGAAGAAGGGGAACATTTTATAAGACTTGGCAAATAGATGTCCAAATATATTTGTTAATTAAATTAATTTCCTAGATGCTCTCCTTTCTCTCAACTGAAAAAAAAAGGGGGGGGGGGGGGAATTAAAACATATAAGGAGACTTCTCATTCCTCACCACTAACACCCATGATGGTGTTCAGGACATGCCCCAAATACTAGCATAGCTCCTTGGTAGATTAGTTATTTAAAGCTAAAGAAGTTTGAGAAAAAGGTAGCAACAGGAAAGTCACTCTGACTTCTTCCTTCTTTCCTCTTTCCTAAGCCAGGTCAAAACACCCTCTGAGAGGTGCCCCTGAAGGAATGGAGGATCCTTATCTCTGAAGACAAAAGAACACCAAGAAGAATTCACTTACCTCATGCTCCTTAACTTACGATACTCCTCCCTGACTATGCACACTTCATCAAACCCAGCATAAAAAGACACCAGTCTAGCCTGACCGGCTTGGCTCAGGGTTGAGTGACCTATGAACCAGGAGGACATGATTAGAATCCAGGTCAGGACACATGCCCAGGTTGCGGGCTGGACCCCTAGTGTGGGGCATGCAGGAGGCAGCCGATCAATGATTCTCCCTCATCATTGATGTTTCTATTCCCTGCTCCCTTCCTCTCTGAAATCAATAAAAATATGTATTTTTTTAAAAATACACCAATCTAACTTGCTTTGGTTCCTCATTTCTTCATGAAGGCTCTTGTGTTACATACAACTCAAATAAGTTTTGTTGAAATCAATTTGTAGGCCCAAGATGGAGCCACTCCGGCCTAGGGTTCCCCCGTCAGCAAACTGAAACTTACATAACATTCATGTCCCTGCAAATGTTCCACTCCACCAGAAACAGTCTATCCAGTCAGCCAGTCCCCAAATGCCAGGCCAACTCTGGGCTGTATATTACTACCTTTTTCGTTGTTCTTTATCCTACAAAGCTTCCTGCCTTGCACCTGATTTTGCAGTCCTCCTAATGGAGACTGTCCACTTGATGAAGTGTTAAAGTTTGTCACCTAAATTGTCTCCTTTAGTCATTCTTTTTGTTTTTGTTTTGTTAGTCCTCACCCAAGGATATTTTTACATTGATTTTTAGAGAGAATGTAAAAGAGAGGGAAAGAGAGAAACATCAATGTGGGAGGAACACACGGATTGGTTGTCTCCTGCACCAACCCTGCCAGGGCCTGGGCCGAGGAGGAGCCTGCAACAAAGGTACATGCCCTTGACCGGAATCAAACTCAGGACCCTTTGGTCCGCAGGCTGATGATCTATCCACTGAGCCAAACCAGCTAGGCCTCCTTTAGTCATTCTTTTAATAATTTGTATGCTTTTCTCCTGTTAATCTGTCTTTGTCAGTTTAATTTTCAGACTCAGCCAGGGACCCTAAGGGTTGAGGAAAGCTTTTTCCTACCCTACACCCACCATACTCCTTTTCTTTAGAACAGAAGTTTAAAATTACTATGTTGATTGTTTCAACTCAATATTCCATGTATCACTACCTTCAAAAGAGACATACACTCCCACCAAAGCATCAACAGTTTAGACAGTTACCATCGATTAAGGGCAAATCATGCACCTCTCAGCTTTGGTTTTCTTTCTGTAAAATGGGAATAACACCCAGTATTGTTTTTGGAATAGTGAAATGTTTATACAGTATTTCATACAGTAACTGACATCATTCAAGCTATTATTAGTTTCCTTTAGTAACCCAGTATATTTTTGTCATCACCAAATGTATCTAAATCACTCTTTTTTGTCAGCCTACATCATAACTTTCTAAACTCACAATTAGATAATAAGTTTATGAGTTCATGAATTTACTGTTGAGGAGAAAACACTTTTCTTCTATTCTCTTAGGTTCAATTAATGGGGGTCCGTGCTTTAAACTAACCAAAGCCAAATTAGCAGGAGAAAAGACACACAATTTTTATAAATATTTACTTGTATGGGAGTTCACAGAAAAGCAAACTCAAAGAGGCTATTAGAGGAGCTTCTATGCCCTTCTGAACAAAGGAAAAGGATTTGGGGCTTTCAGGGGCATAAGTTGCTAAATTGTTGGGAGAAGTGCTCTCTCTTCTCCCTGGGTGGGGATTGGGGTGGGGGACTGGAGGGGACCTTCTTCAAAGGGAAATTTATTAGGCAGAGAACTCTTTCTGCATCTGTTAATTCTCAATTGCCTGGAGCTCAAAATAATACTTATGCCAAGGTGGTCTATTTGGGGGCAGCATATTCTGATCCCCTTATTACTATCGTTTTATTTGAAAAGAGTATTCCATTTTTCCTGTGTACAAAATTTATCTTTTTGGGACTTCAAGTGTGTCTTTGGTCTACTTTTCCAGGACTTGGGTACAAATTGGTTTATTTATACCATCTGGGTTTGTATCCTAAGCCAAGAGAGCTAAACCCCTGGGAAGAAGTCTAAAGGGAAAAAATATTCAAAATATACTTAGAGCCTCTCTCTGTTCATGGCTTCACAGACATTATTGCATTCAACCCTCTCAATAACCTTTCTCTGTTAGCTATTATTAATCTTTAATTTACAGATGAGGAAATCAAAGCTCAGGAAGGTTAGACAAATTGTTCCACGTTCATGGGAGTAGTAAGCAATAGAGTCATAATTTAAATTTAGGTCTGTCTGACCCCAAAGTTCATAACTACATCACATCATTCACAGTGTGAAAGTAGAGTAATGCAGGTCTATTTAAAATGCTTAGCACACACGTAAATGTTTGTACAAAGAAGGTTAGCATTTGCCATTGTCAATACATGCAATGGAAGGCCCATTCTGACTTTGTAAATAATAGAAATAGCTCTGGTTATCAGTCTACAAAGACACTAGGGAGATGTCTCAGCAAACAATAGAGATGTATATGTATTATTTCCCTAAATTCTCTGTTTTCTCCCTTTTCTGCTTATAAATTATGGAAAGCAGATAATGGCATTAAAGATGTTGTCATTCATGAAACCTGTGAATGTGCTATGCTCAGGCAAAGGGGAATTAAAGTTGCAGATGGAATTAAGGTTATAAAAAGATGGCCTGAAAATAGGGAGATTATTCTAGACTAGAGACCGGTGCACGAATTCGTGCATGGTTGGGGTCCCTCGGCCTGGCTGGCGATGGGGGCCTATAGGGGCTGTCTCACCCAGTTCGATCAGTGCTGATGGGGGCTGGCTGGCCGGAGAGGGACTGTGGGAGGGCTCCAGGATGTGTCCAGCCCTCTTGCCCAGTCCTGATCTGCCGGACCCCAGCAGCAAGCTAACCTACTGGTCAGAGTGTCTGCCCCCTGGTGGTCAGTGCACATCATAGTGACTGGTTGAGCAGTCGACCGAACAGTCAGACACTTAGCATATCACACTTTTATTATATAGGATTATCTGGCTGAGCCCTATGTAATCACAAAGATCCTTAAAAGTGTAGGTGAGGTAGAAGAGACAGGTTGAGTAATGTGATGTGAGAAGAACTCATGCTTCCATTGTTGGCTTTGAAGATGGAAGGGGCAGGCCAATCTAGGAAGCCTGTAGAAACTGGGGGTGGCTGGAGGGGGGAAATAAGTGGGGGGGGGGGGATTTCCCCTAGAGCTTCCAAAAAGAGAGCACAGCCCTGATAACACCTTGATTTTCACCCAGTGACATGCAGACTTTTGATCTACAGAAATGTAAGGTAATAAAATGGTGTTGTTTTATACCACTAACTTGTTAAAGCAGCAATAGAAAGCTAACACATAATCTAATCACTGTTTCAAAAAGCAGCAGCTAGTCTTAGACCTTTTGTGCTGCCTAAAGTCCAGCCAATTGCCAACTTCATTACTCTTTTGTTGGCTAACAGCTGGAGAATGTATTGTATCACATGCTTGGTCTAATCAATGAGTAGGTGCTTGGGATCATTGTGAGGGACAGCTTTTCAGTTGGGTGAAAAATGCTATTAAAGTATAATTTTCAGAAAGGTAGAATTGATAACTCTCATGCAAATATAGAATGAACTTGTGTCAAAGATTTTATATAACTCAATTCATGAAAAAAAACAGTGAGATATTAAAATCAGTTCAAAGTGCATTTGAGAAACTGGGTGTTTACATGCAATTTAATAAGAGAATGTTAGAGAAGACTGCTGGTTTGGATCCAAAATTGGTTCATGAACTGTACCCTTAAGAATTATCTTTTCCTCTGCGGGGCAGAGACTATTTGCACTTATGAGTAATTCTCTGCTTCTTCAGAGTTGTAAAGTAACCAGTCAATTGGAAGTCAGTAAAAGGCTCAATCAAGTCCAGTGGTAAGCTCTAGGTTCCACTTCTAACTTTTAGATTGTTTTTTTTTTTTTTTGACAACTATAAATTTGAGTAAAGAAACTGTTAAGACTTGCCAGAGTCAAGGAGACTAAATCTCTCCATCAGAGCACTTGGTCTGAGCTTTCCTTCCTTTTTTTAATATATTTTTATTGATTTCAGAGAGGAAGTGAGAAACATCCATGATGAGAGAGAATCATTGATCGGCTGCCTCCTGCACACCCCCAACAGGGGATCGAGCCTGCAACCCAGGCATGTGCCCTTGAGGGGAATCAAACCCCGGACCCTTCAGTCAGCAGGCTGATGCTCTATCCGCTGAGCCAAACCATTTAAGGCTGAGCTTTCCTTCTTGACTAAGTTTTAGACATGTGGATGGCAAACCTGCTCCTCCCTCAGACTTCCCAGCTTAGAAAATGGCAATTCCAGTTGTCTAGGGGGAAAAACAACAACCTCCAAAACAAACAAAAAAACACTTTGTTTTTGGAATCATTCTGTTGTAAAGATTTTTAATTGATTTTTTTTTTTTTTTTTTAGAGCTACCAGTCAGAGCATCTGCCCCCTGATTGTCAGTGCACATAATAGCAACGGGTCAAACGGTCGAACAAACAGGCGGACACTTAGCATATTAGGCTTTTATTATATAGGATAACTGTTACAAAATTGCTCACCACTGAGGTTGTACTCCTATATTTTCTTAAGTGGGTAAATTAATACTCCAGCCAGAATTAGCTATAATCCTGGGCCCCTTATAGGGATGAGTCAGGCAGGATAGGGATGGCATGTAAAAATAATATTTCTCAAACATGCTGTGGCAGCTGAATAATTAAAAATCTATGTTTTTAGATGACTTCCTAACCTATGCCTTATCATTTTATAGTCTTTTTTCACCTTTTAAAATTTTTAAAAATATTTTTATTGATTTTTAAAGAAAGAAAGGAAGAGAGAGAAACATCGATGTGAGAGAAACATTGATCGGCTGCCTCCCGACTGGAGATCGAAGTCACAACCTGGGCATATGCCCGGACTAGGAATCAAAACAGGAACCTTTGGTGCGCAGGATGATGCTCAACCAACTGAGCCACAGCAGCCAGGGCTTTTTTTTCATCTTTTAAATTTTTTCTGTCCTTCCCTGCCTTTCCAATCCTCTATACACACTACCACCAATCCTCTCACCTCCACCCACATAAAACACATCTCCTATACTTCCCATAGAAAGATGAGGTGTTATTAATAGAATACACACAAGTGATAGTTTTGTTTGTAGTGATAAATTTATGCTGAGCTTTTGTTTTTCTTGGATCAACATTACATGTTTACAAAACACTGGCTAGGTTGAGAATAGTATATTATTGACCATGAATGAGTTTTCTGCACATGAACCAAAATTACTAAACAGAAAAAGCAAGCCCAAATGGATTCTGGCATCAAGAGCATTAGTGGGGCCATAGCCAGTTTGGCTCAGTGGATAGAGCATCAGCCTGCGGACTGAAGGGTCTTGGGTTCGATTCTGGTCAAGGGCACATGCCCTGGTTGTGGGATCGATCCCCAGTAGGGGGCGTGCAGGAGGCAGCCCATCAATGATTCTCTCTCATCATTGATGTTTCTATCTCTCTCTCCCTCTCCCTTCCTCTCAGAAATCAATAAAAATATATACTAAAAAAAAATACTTGTAAAAATTAAGAGTATTAGTGTGAAGTCTGAGAGTATTGCCCCAGGGTCTATATAGGTGTGCTCAGCTTTTGTAATTCTACACTTTATAATTCAACCATTTCCCCAATACATTCAAACTTGACATGTATATAGATGAAGACAAGTTTAGATTTTTGAAGTATCAACTGTAATATCACATGAATGGTCAGTGTGTAGCTCATTTTTGTCTTGGGAACAACGTATAATGATGACTCAAGTAGAAAAAGGAACATTGATCCCAGGCAGGAAATGGCTTCTGGACCTAATGGTTCTGTAGTCCTGCTAACGGTGATTATTTTATTGTCTGAGTGTCACATAAATAGTCTGATTTCTTAGCTTTGAATATGTAGGAAAGGAAAAAGTAATCTTTCTTCTCCCCTCTTAGGTTCTATAGCTAGGGCCTGCAAATTGGGCTGACAAAAAGATTAATAGGAGGAAAGTTTTTATTTTGTATGCACATGGGGGGGAAAAACCCAAAAATTCCAAAAAGCAGTTAGGCCTGGGAGCTTATATTATCATTTTAACAGGGGCAATAAATTTGTGGGAAAGTGCTAAGACAAAGAAAAGAGGGGTTTGGGCTTCTAGGTGCAATAAATTGTGATAAGGTAAATATATGAGGAAAACAAATGGAAAATAAGAATTACCTTAGAACGGTTTATTTGTGCAGACCCGTTTAAGTGCCATCTTCCCCTTATTGTCTCCTGAGAATCAGTTGTTCTCTTCTTCCTGGTATGGGAAAGGGAAGGGGGACCACCTTTACGAAGGGACATTTATGCCCTGATTTTAGGCAGACAGGGGGAGGTAGAGAGCTTTTTTTACATCTGCTGTTTCTCAGTTGCCTTCAGCTCAATATGATCTGATAACAATGTGGCACGTTTTGGAGTAGCATATTCTGATACCCTTCAAATGTACCACTCAGAAAACCCAAATTCATATACCTGAATCTATTATTCTCTGCACAAACCTAACACCCTTTCGAGAATTAGTAAATATCTCCCATGATTTAATTATTCCCTTTGTTCAAGGTATTGTGCTAGGATTTGTAAACATACTAAGATAAACAAAAATATTCACTCCTGCCCTGGCTGGTATGGTTCAGTTGGCTGGAGCATTTTTCTGTACACCAAAAGATAGTGGGTTCAATTCCAGGTCAGGGCACATTCCTAGGTTTTGGGTTTGATGCCTGGTCGGGGTGTGTATGGTAGGCAGCCAGTCCATGTTCTCTCTCTTTCTCCCCCCTCCCTGCCCCCACCACCCACATTTGTCTCTCTAAAAAAATTTAAAAATCAATAAAATGAAAAAAATGTTCACTCCTTTCAAGTAACTTAATATAATTAGAAAACAAAGTCAAGTATATATATTGTTTAATGTGACCAACAGCACAAACTTTGAGATCTGGTTTTGGATTCTGACTATGCTACTTACTTACTAATTCTGCCATTTACATAGCTTCTGTAAATCTCATTCTTCTTATCTGTAAAATGAAGGGCCTACCTACCTTTTCAGGGTTGTTATGAGAATTAAGTGAATGCTACACAGAATTCATTTAGTCCATTGATTGTCCTTGGAAAGCATTCAATATAATTGATTGTTGATATTAACAACTACAGTGCAAGCAGATGGTGATAAGAGCTGTATAAGAAGAATATATTTACTCAAGAATGCCCATGTCCCCATCTGGTCAGAAAAAGAGAGAGAAAAAAGATAAAGAGAAAAATAATGTTTGAAGTAGGATTTGATCAGAATATGAAGGAATCAGAGGGACAATCTAAGAATCTTATCTCTAGATCAAACTGGCCAAATGGCAACTTCAACAATGTTTACATTAACTAACTATGCTAGATGATTTTTACTTGTTATCCATTTAATTTCACATCGATCCTGAGAGGCCATCATTACAGTGTGTCGTCTAGGTTTGGGGGTTATTAGTGAGCCTGTATTCAAGCTCTGTCTCTGATTGGTTTCCTGGAAGGTCTTAGGGAGGAGCCAGATCCTCAGAAGAACCCCTGTTAATAGGCAGCACCTTCCCCACTCACTGACCCTCCTTGTTCCTTGGCAACCATGGAAAAAGCTTGTCAGTGGTTTCTTGGGGTGGAGGCCTCTGAGGTTCTTTGTGTCAAAAGGTGAAATGTGGGATGAACCCACAAAAGCTCCCCTAATTTCAATTTTTTAACTATGAATAAGTGTAATATCATTTGTGTCACCATGATATTCTAATTATAAAATAAAATAATTAATTGGAAAAGGCTATAAAACAAAAGTTCTAGGAGAGGAAATTAAAATTTATTGAAAACTTTATCTGAGAGTTAACCCATTGAAGTAAGACACTTTCCAGGAGCAAATAATCAATACATGTATTTTTAGTACATATTATGTTTTTGACATTGTGCTAGGCAGTGTAAGAGGTACAGAAGAACTCTAAAACATTGGCCCTGTTCTCAAAAAGCTTATAGTATGGTAGGGAAGACGGAAATTACTGATGTAAATTGAAGCAGCCAACCAACACATACAAATTTTCTTTACTAAAAGTATTAGAACCAGATGATACATTATCTCTGGGCAGTAAGTGGAAGAAAAGAAGGAAATTACTTATTGGGCTAAGTAATTTTACATGTGATGTCTTATTTAATCCTCTCAAGCATTCATTGAATTAAGGACTACTTTCTCCAATTTTTTAAATAAGGTTACCGAAACTGATATGCAAAATGACTTGTCCATGATAACATAAATATAAGAACGGGGCCAAAACCCTAATATCCAGTTCTAAACCTCTAACTGTTTTTACCATGTGAGGAAGCCTAAGATTGGTCACAAAAGTTCCAGATCTTTCTCCTTCCAGGCATATGGTAGGATTATACTTCCCTGCCCACTTGAAGTCATGTGGCTTGCTCCTGCAAGTGCAATATGAGTGGATATGATATGCATCACTTCCGGGTAGAAGCCTCAAGAGCCAGTGCACAGGATTAACTTTGTCCTCTCTTTTCTTCTGCCACAATATAGAGCAGCATTCACCATAGCAGCTGGTCAATCGCCTCGGTTACTGGAATGAAGAACATAGGCACTAGCCAACCCTCAGTGGACGCGTAGAATGAGGAATATTGTTACTTTAAGGACTAAGTTTTGAGGTTGTTCATTTTGGCGACTTAACCTAACCAATTCTTACTCTGGTACTAAAACGAAGGTGCTGTTCTCATTAAATTCCTAAAATATGTAACTTTCGCTCAAGGACCAGTCAGCAGATGATGACGAAATTTAGTGGAAACCAAAAGTCTGGGACGATATGTTCTTATTTTTTCTACAATAACTTGAAAGTCAGATCATCTGTTTAATGATCTTTTAGCTCTAGAAGTTGGAAAATAGAATATCAGTGGCATGTTTGGTTACTTCATTTAAATGAATTTGACAAGGTACTACAAGAGATGACCATAACAAAGAACTGGCCAGTTTTCAATCAGGAATGGTAGGGGTAAGAACGAGTCTATAAATTTGGAGACTTATGGGCTTGGAAGAGGCAACTTCATAGGAAAGCTAATTTTTTAAAATTCTTTATTGTTTAAAGTACTACATATGTCTCCTTGTACCCCCATTGACCTCTCCCTGGCTGTTCCCATCCCCCAACACATGCCTTCACTCCCATAGGAAAGCTTTTGATAAAGGCACGCCAACTAGACCTTAGTTTTATGGCAAAGATCAAATCAAAGTATTGCCTCAAATGGATTAATGTATTACCCAGCAAATCCTTTCAGTTAGGGAAAAAAAAAAAAAGGCTTAGTATTTAGTTCTCCACCAAAGCTTAATAGGTTTAAAGTATTCACAGTTAAGTTGAGAAAGAGTTAAGTCTTGAAAGAATTATAAATGCATCTACTGACACATGGAGCTGGCAATAATAAAATAGATAAGAAACTAACTAAATTTTGAAACCATGAATGTAGGTTAAGAAAATTGTCACTGAAAAATGACTCCTGGGTTCTTTTTTTTTTTTTTTTTTTATGTATCTTTATTGATTTCAGAGAGGAAGGGAGAGGGAAAGAGAGATAGAAACATCAATGATGAGAGAGAATCATTGATTGGCCGCCTCTCGTACACCCCCTATGAGGGATCAAACCCGCAACCCAGGCATGTGCCTTGACCAGAATCTAACCCGTGACTCTTCAGTCTACAGGCTGACACTCTATTCACTGAGCCAAACCGGGTAGGGCAACTCCTGGATTCTTAATCTTCTGCAGGCATTGAGCAAGTTGTAAAACCTGCTCAGTAATCCAAAGCCATCTTCAGATGTGGCCAAGAAGGATAATGGGAAAGACAGCTCCCATAGGGGGCAGCCATAATCACAGAGAACATGAACTGGTGAGTCCCTCCAAGGGAACAAAATTGGGACCCAATTAAAGAAACTCCTCATCCCCTAGGTAAAAGACTCTCTGGGCGTTTGTTTAGAATGTCTCCAGAGTAACTTTTTTTTTTTTTTTTCTGATTAAAAACGTAAATAAGTAAGTAGATAAACAGGTGCCTAGCATACCTTATCCTTTATTTTAAATCGTCTATTTCCCACACTTCGCAAATGGCTAATTGTTGGGGAGACACACCAGCACCTCAGATCTTCTGTGAGTTTGTAACCTGTTCAGTTTCTGTAGCCCTCAGATTTCCTGTGCTGCTTGTCTTGAATATCATAAAGAATTCTGCACTTTGGGTCTCAGTTTCCTGATTTTTTTCGTTGAAGAGATCTTTCTAGGTGATTTCTAAAGAAACTTTTATTTTAAAAAATATATTTTTTATGATTTTCAGAGAGAGATAGAAACATAGATCTGCTGCCTCCTGCACACCCTCTACTGGGGACCGAGGCTGCAACCCTGGCATGTGGGTCAAGGCTCAACCACTGAGCAACACATGCTGAGCAAACTTCTAATTTTTAAAAATTGTAATTCTCGCCGAAACCGGTTTGGCTCAGTGGATAGAGCGTCGGCCTGCGGACTGAAGGGTCCCAGGTTCGATTCCGGTCAAGGGCATGTACCTTTGTTGTGGGCACATCCCCAGTGGGGGGTGTGCAGGAGGCAGCTGATTGATGTTTCTAACTCTATCCCTCTCTTTTCCTCTCTGTAAAAAATCAATAAAATATATATATTTTTTAAATTTGTAATTCTCTTTTCTGCCAATAGTGGGAAGTTCTTGAACTTTATCCAGAATCCAGACAATGATCTTCATTGCATCTCCTGAAAACAGAAATAGTACAGGGTTGTCTCCCTTAAGACCGCTAACATGAAAGGCTTACACTGATGAGGGACATTAGTCACAGGATAGATTCTTATGTGTTCAGGATGATGACTTTGACCTGGGAAATTTTATGTGTACACTTCCCTTCAAAATATTTAGAAGCACTATCACAAGATGCACAGAACAAATGCCTGACACAGAAAACAGGAAAACATCCTCAATTTCCAGAGGATGCATAAAGCTATTTGCTCTGTCTGGAACATTCCTCCCATACCTCACCGCTGTACCAGTATCATTCCTGCTTATCCTTCAGCCTGCAGAGCAAGCATCACTTCTAGGAATCCTGACTTCAGCCCCAAGATTGGGTTAGGTTCCCATAACTCCTGCCCTTTGTTATATTCATTCCACTCATAGCTATACATCCGGTATTTATCTTCCTCACTAAGCTCCAAGCCCTTCAAGGACAGAGAGTATAGTTAGGTTCATCTTGTGCCTGGCACGGCACCTGGCATTCAGTTGGTGCCCAACAAATATGTTTCATGAAGGCCTCTCCGGTTGCCTCTATAGTTCAGTGCTGTGGAATAATATTTCTTTCCCCTGCCACACCGCCCTGTAACTACACTTTATGATGGGAAAGAAGAAACCAAGAATTAGTGAAAGTGCCCTAGTGGTTTTGCCAAAACCATAATCTGTTAAATAAATTGCTGAGCGGGGAAAGAGGAGTAGAATGCTTCAAACAGTAATTCTACTCGATGCAAACGATTAAAATGTGCGTGCTCTGAAAAAAGTACATTACCTATAACTGCGAAGCAAATGCTATTGGATCGCTATTATCTAAGGGATATCTCATACTCAATTTCTGGATTTCTACAACCACCATTATAGGGTAAAAGATTCTTAAACTTACACATGTAAAATTGAATATGCACAGAGTATTTCTGAAAACAACTACAAGAAACTGAGAGCCATCTACACCCACACAGTCTGCATTTACTTTTCCACTGTCTTCATCAACGGGACTTTAATATTCCCGGAAACTCCTGCTCAGAAAATAAAAGTTGCAAATAATGGTATTATTCATGTCAGAAACACCCAGAAAAACTATTTCAGACTGCTCAGCTTTTCAATAGACAGTTATCAAATAATTATTCTCGAAGACTTTTCAAAACCCTCACCTTACTATGTCCACAGACTTAACCATGATTCTCACCCAGTCTTAATCAAACCCCTATACTGAAAGACACCCCAACTTAAACCAGACCCCAAAACTTCACAAATATCCTGACTTCGTCTTCCCCTCCCAGACATTACCAAGGCTCCTTCAATGCAGTGTCCTCCCTCACTACGGTTTGGATAAACCCAGCTTAATCCAGTGGGTGTTTAGGGAGTGTTTTCAGGGAGCTAGGATTGGACAAAACTGACAGAGGCCACTTCTGAAGAGGGAATGGAAGGAAAAGATGTGAAAGATGTTCTTTTGTACCATTGAATCTTTACATTGGTATGTCTTATCTACTCCAAAATAAATGATAAGCTAAAATAAAACAAAACAAAATTTAAACACGTAAAAAAAAATGCAGAAGACACCATGTATACTCTCCTCTCTGACCTAAATGTGTCATTCTTGCCTAGGTACAAGCTGCCTCCATCTGAGCTCACTCGGGACTGGGGAAAGAGATGACAGGAGGGCCTCAATGACAACGCAGAGCACCTAAATGAGAATGGAAATGTTAACTCCTGGAAAGAAATGCCCAGGATCTTGCCTCACAATAACAGGTAGTATTTATAGAGTACTTTCTAAATGCCAAATAATATTTTTTA
Organism: Eptesicus fuscus; assembly: GCF_027574615.1. Lineage (NCBI taxonomy): Eukaryota > Metazoa > Chordata > Mammalia > Chiroptera > Vespertilionidae > Eptesicus > Eptesicus fuscus. The sequence continues at coordinate 85,941,498 of NC_072479.1, forward strand.
AAATGTCTTTCTAAAATTAGTGTAATATGAACTATCCTCCCTCCTTCTAGATACGTTTTATTACTTATTTTTATTTTTTCTTAATCCTCACCCAAGGATACTTCTCCATTGATTTTTAGGGAGAGTGGAAAAGGGAGGGAAAGACAGAGAGAAACATTGATGTGATCGAAACACATTGATTGGTTGCCTCCTGCAAGAGCTCTGACCAGGGCCCCGGGCCGGGGAGGAGCCTGCAACCAAGGTACGTGCCCTTGACTGGAATTGAACCCGGGACCCTTCAGTCCACAGGCCGACGCTCTATCCACTGAACCAAACCAGCTAGGGCTAGATAAGTTTTATTTTTTAATTTTAAAGAATGTATTGATTTGATAGAGAGACAGGAAGGGGGGAGGGAGGGAGCGAGAGAGAGAGAGAGAGAGAGAGAGAGAGAGAGAGAGAGAGAGAGAACCATTGATTTGTTGTTGCACTTACTTATGCATTCATTGGTTAATTCTTGTATGTGCCCTGAACAGAGGTCAAACCTACAACCTTGGAGTATCAGGACGAAGGATGCTCTAACCAGCTGTGTCACCCAGCCAGGACTAGATACGTTTTTAAACACTTTTCATGGATAGTATTATTTCAACTTCACCTTACTCTTTAAGTTCCATTACTCCCTCTTTAAGAAGGAGGAAACAGGTGTAGACAGGTTTAATAACTTGCCCTAAGTCAGTCAAGTTGAAGAGCTGTTATATGAACACTAAATCAGCAGTTTCCAAACTGTATCTCTAGGGTGTGTGAAGACTTCCCAAAGGTACTAGGGCTTAAATTCCTAGATCATCAACTTCCGCAAGGAATCTCCATCTCAACAATTCACTAAGAACAGGGTATAGGAGTTGAAGCTTCATGATCATTCCTCTTTTCCCTTTCTCTTTTCACTTTACAAAAAGGTATAACTTCAATTTATTCCACGGTGCATTGTTCTTGTTCTGGGGTGTGTTTTTTAAATTGAAATATTGTCACTTTGTGTAGGTAAGTTAATTTAATAGAAAATTTTTTGGGGGGTCAAGATTTACAATACTTTCAACTAAATTGAAGAAGAACCTAATCAAGCTGAGTATTGATAATAAATCACTAAGAATGATTTTTGATGAAATATTATATGCTTTTTGAAATATAATGTGAAAGAGTTCAGAAAATTCAGTGACATTGCTAAAGCTAAATGCTCCTTGTTCCTACTTATTTACATAAGTCATACTGCTCAAAGAATGCATGTATAGAAATTAAAAATAGGAATAAAATTAATCTTGATTCTGATCTCATTCTAGAAATAAATAATCATCTATAGATAAATGCGCAAATTGGGGGGAAAAACAATGATATCCATCTCATTAGGAACAGTGTTTCTGAGTTTATTTTATATATATTTTTTAAAATATATTTTTGTTGATTTCAGAGAGGGAGAGGGAGAGAGAGAGATAGAAACATCAATGATAAGAGAGAATCATTGATCGACTGCCTCCTGCACGCCCCTAACTGGGGATTGAGCCCGCAACCCAGGCCTGTGCCCTTGACTGGAAACAAACCTGGGATCCTTCAGTCATAGGCTCTATACACTGAGCCAAACAGGCTAGACCAGTGGTCGGCAAACTCATTAGTCAACAGAGCCAAATATCAATAGTACAACGATTGAAATTTCTTTTGAGAGCCAAATTTTTTCAACTTAAACTTCTTCTAACGCCACTTCTTCAAAATAGACTCGCCCAGGCCATGGTATTTTGTGGAAGAGCCACACTCAAGGGGCCAAAGAGGCGCATGTGGCTCGCGAGCTGCAGTTTGCTGACCACGGGGCTAACTATTTTATATTTATGTTCAATATTTATTTAACAAAGTATATGATTGTTTAACTTTTTATTTGCCGGAACTGACAAGCAGACCCTGAGCAATGGATGAATGGATTACTCTGACACACATTTCTGCAAAAGAGAGGGCTAAGGGACTGCTTGGCTATAGGGACCAAACAGCCCTGTTCACCTACCTCCTTAGGCTTTTATTGTCACAACAGCTTGAACTAAAATGAACTATTAGATACCATCAGCAGGGTAAGTATCCTTGAGAAAGCACATGCTTCTACAAGGTCAGGTCTAAAGACTAAACATAGAGATTCCAGTAAAATACCCGGGGGTTCGGACTTGTTTTGAAAAATCAAAGCAGGGACTGTCGCCTTCGGCAAGGTCCCCCTAAAGGCCTCCAACCTTTCGGAGAATCCTCCTTCCAGACTTTCCAACCAAGTCCCGTGTTTCCCCACATTTATTCTTAAAATTTTTCTCTTTATTTTGTTTTATATACTAAATACTTTTAAAATATATTTTTATTGATTTTAGAGAGAGGATGGGAGAGGGATAGAGAGATAGAAACATATATGAGAAAGAAACATCAATCGGCTGCCTCCTGCATATCCCCTACTGGGGATTGAGCCCACAACCCAGGCATGTGCCCTGATGGGAAATTGAGCTAGGACCTCCTGGTTCATGGTTCAACGCTCAACCACTGAGCCACACCAACCAGGCAAAAGCTGTTCTGTTTTGATTCATTGTGTTTCTTTTTTATTTTTTTAAATATATTTTTATTGATTTCAGTGAGGAAGGGAGAGGAAGAGAGAGATGGAAACATCTCTGAGAGGGAATCATTAATTGGCTGCCTCCTGCACGTTGGACCAAGCCCGCCACCCAGGCATGTGCCCCTGACCAAAATTGAACCTGGAACCCTTCAGTCCACAGGCCAATGATGCTCTATCCACTGAGCCAAACCGGATAGGGCTCACTGTGTTTCTTAATAATTCTATTGTTAAGTCAATCCACAAGAATTCTTGAATATATTTGAGTCTTGTAAAATACAAATAAACTCTTTGCTATTTCAAGTTATGTATGTTTTTTTTGTTACAGAACGTTTGATAGGGTAATCAATAAAACTTTTAAGCATAAAATATATTAGAAAGAAAATTCCATCATGAAAGTGGATGGAAACATGAATTGAAGGGAAAAAAGGAACAATGTCAAAATTCTGACTATTGAACTTATTTGTGTAATTTTTTAATGGGTAGTGGGTATCAAGCTATATGGACTCTACATTACATTGGATAATATTTCTTAAGTGATATAACAGTTTTATTCTTGCCAACATTATAATATCCAGAAATCAAATCCTTTTAACTATTTAAATTTAAGATGAAAATTCTGATGTTGAAAATACTCAAGGGAATGCATGCTTCTAAAATTTTCTTTTAGGAGATCTACAATAAAAAATGTTTAAAGTTCATGTTTTTTCTCATATTTGCTTCACGGAAAACAAAATTGGTGGTTCTGATTAGTCAGTCCAAAATCTCTTTGAGGATGTGTTATGGACTGTATTGTGTTCCTCCCAAATTCATATGTTGACTCTAATCCTCAATATGATTGCATTTGGAGATGAGGCCTATGTACTCCCATAGCTTTTTGTACTTTCTTCTATCAATATACAGAGTGTCCCCAAAATATATATATATACACTTAACAGCTGATAGCTCAATTTTGAAAATAAAATGTATTTTAATAAACACTGTCTTTATAATTAGTCAAAGTGTGTGTATACATTATTTTGAGACACCCAATATTTTGGCACGTTGTATTTTAACTTAATTTATTTTTGCCTCCACTGGTTTGTGAGGTCCTTGAGGATAAAAACTTCATTTTATTTATCTTTGCATTACCAGGCTTGATAAAGTACTTGGCATGTAGTAAATGTATGTGTTGAGTACTTACTATAAGTACTATAATACCAAGTGTTCTTTAGAGTTCTCTCTGTTCTCTTCCTGTGATACTTGAGGGGTAAGGCAAGCTTTGGGGTGGCCTCCTTAGGTGTGTCCCCCATGTCCTCTTACTTTGGAAACTCCTAGGAGGACCAGTGCAGAGTCTTGGGTGGAGGAGACAGGGAATGAATAGTCTATGTGGCCCTGGGCTCAGGGAGATATCTCTACATCATGGACATTCTTTTCCCTGACTCTGTCATTCAGAGTATATTATCTTCAAGAGCAATATTAGAGTGTGGACATCTAGGGTAAAGCGTGTAATTATTTAGAGAATCTTCTCGGTTTAAATATCACCCATATTTCCCCCATCCCCTTGCCTCCAAACCTGTTTCCAAAATAAAACCATTGCACCAAGGAAGAGCTTACACGATGATGGTTTCCCATGTGCGTAAGCACTGGAGGTCATGCAGGGGAAAAGCAGAAATATCAATCACGGTTTTCCCTACAGTGACAGCCAGCTGCACACAGTCGCTCAACTAGGATTCTCTACTCTGACCCTTCCCTGAATCTTTATCATGATTCTTTGAGAAGTCTGGGTCAAAAGGATTTGGTTGTAGTTTTTGAAATATATTTTTATTGATTTCAGAGAGGAAGGGAAAGGGAGAGAGAGATAGAAACAACAATGATGAGAGAGAATCATTGATCGGCTGCTTCCAGCATACCCCTCCCCCTTACTGGGGATTGAGCCCACAATCCAGGCATGTACCCTAATGGGCAATCGAACCGTGACCCCCTAGTTCATAGGTGGATGCTCAACCACTGAGCCACACTGGCCTGGCATGGGTCAAAAGGTTTAAGGAAGAAGCCAAAATGTGAGTTTTGGTGTCCACAGAAATATTCACAGAGACAAGTACACAGATTTTCTTTTCAATAAAAGAATATTTATTTATTTATTTATTTTTAAGTCTATTCCCAAAGTCCTAAATTACACCTTCCCTTAGATTTCACCTCTAGGAAGACATCCTTATCTTCCCTGTATCACTCTCTACCACCATCTCCTCTCTGGAGCGCCCCCTAACTGGCTAAACCACATCTCCCCCAGCAATCTTTCCTCTGTGATTGCTCCTTTGTGTAACCATCCCTAGCCCTTCTCCCCCAACCCTTTATTTTGGCATCTAAGTATCTGTGAAGTAGTCAGAAGTAGCTGAGCTCCAGGCCGCTCATCTGTTACCCACTCACTAGACAATCAGAGAAATCAAATTATCTGATGGAATGAGTTCTGCTTTAAGAGGCAGAAGAATGCTGTCCAATAATGTCACAGAGGATTGATGCAGTTTCTTTCCAACTTCTATCCTAGGGGGAAACAAAAACAAAAATGGAAGAACGTGTTACTCAGAAAGTCTTCACAGTTATAAAGGAGCTTTTCCCTATTTGAAAACAAAACAAAACAAAAAACTCACAAATGCACAAAAATATATAATCCTAGCTAATAAAAGAGTAATATGCAAATTGATCATCACTCCAACACACAAGATGGCTACCCCCATGTGGTCAAAGATGGCTGCCCCCATGTGGACACAAGATGGCTGCCACAAGATGGCCTGCAGGGTAGGGCAGTTTGGGCAATCAGGCCAGCAGAGGAGGGCAGTTAGGAGGGAGGGCAGTTGGGAGGGACCAGGCCAGCAGAGGAGGGCAGTTGGGAGGGACTAGGCCTGCAAGGGAGGATAGTTGTGGGGAACCAGGCCTGCAGGGGATGGCAGTTAGGGGTGACTGGGCCGGCAGAGAAGGGCAGTTGGGGGTGACCAGGCCAGCAAAGGAAGGCAGTAGGTGGATACCAGGCCAGCAGGGGAGGGCAGTTGGGAGGGACCAGGCCTTCAGGGAAGGGCAGTTAGGGGCAATTGGGCCGGCAGGGGAGCAGTTAGGTGTCGATCAGCCTGGCAGGGGAGTGGTTAGAGGGCAATCAGGCAGGCAGTTAGGGGCAATCAGGCAGGCAGGCAGGCAGGCAAGTGGTTGGGAGCCAACAGTCCTGGATTGTGAGAGGGATGTCCAACTGCCCTCAAGGGATCCCAGATTGGAGAGGGTGCAGGCTGGGCTGAGGGACACCCCCCGCCCTGTGCACGAATTTCGTACATGGGGCCTCTAGTGTAAATATAATTAGAAAAATTCATTCCTTTTCAATCAGATAAAAACATGTTGTTTTTTTAAAATCATATAGAACCCCTCATACAAATGGCATTATTAACTTTCTGTGATGTGAACTATGGAGATTATTACTCCCTCTTCAAGAGTTTAGGGCAAAAAAGAAAAGCCCACTTTCTATCAAAAATAAGTGACCAAAAGACAATAACAGTAACTCAGAAGAAGGTCTTGTTAACTTCTGAATATTACCACACTACCCCAAAACCCATTCTTCTCTCTTCCGGGCTTACCTCATTCACAGGGATCAGAATACTGAATTATTGCTTGTTCATCTATGAAATGAAATGACATATTTTACTACATTGCAGGCTTCACACATGAGAAAGAAAATATTTCATAAAAGCTATTGTTTTAGCCCTTCTCAAAGAATCCTTACAGGTTATATTCAGAATTATAGGAAGGTTCCAAACAATAATATTTGCACTCTTATGGTAAATTATTAATCACAGCAAGAATATTAATAGTTAGCTCTTACAGAACAATGGTCCACATTTTTCTTTTGGTCTGTTGACCACATCCTATAAAATATCTCTAATGCAGAAGACTTTTTAAAATGGCATATAATTGAATTAAAGTATCTTAAGAGATCAGATCATCTATCTATATAAAAGGCTAATATGCTACTAGTAAGTGTTCTTCCCACTGTCCAACCAGTTGCTATGATGTGCACTGACCACCAGGGGGCAGACGTTCCAACTGGTAGGTTAGCTTGCTGCTGGGGTCCAGCTGATCAGGATCAGGACTGGGTGAGATGGCTGGACAAGCCCTGGAACCCTCCTCCTGTCCCTCCCCGGCCCAATCATGCACTGGTGGGGTCCCTTGGTTTGGCCTGTGCCCGTTCGCAATCCGGGACCTTTCGGGGATGTCAGAGAGCCAGTTTTGACTTGATCCCTGCAGAACAGGCCAAGTATCATATAATTATACTAGAGGCCCGGTTCATGAATCCATGCACCGGGCCTCTAGTATAATTATATGATACTTGTCTTGGGAAAAAATATTTGTAAAATTAGGAAAGATATTTTACTTTATTAGTATTTTTTAAAATCCTCACCTGAGGATATGTTTTTATTGATTTTAGAGAGAGTGGAAGGGAGAGGGAGAGGAGAGAGAGAGAGAAAAAAATCATGGATGCAAGAGAGAAAATGATTGGCTACCTCCCGCACACACCCCAACTGGGATTGAACCTGCAACCTGGGTTTGTGCCCTGACTGGGAATTTAACCTGCAACCCTTTGGAATGACCCGATACTCCAACCAACTGAGCCACACTAGCCAGGGCAGGAAAGGTATTTTAAAGAATGAGAACTATGTTGGCAGAGGCAGGTAAAGCTCAGCCCTCACCTGGTAGGTAGTAATCATAGACTTTGATTGTTGCTGGTTTCAGGTTGGTGACTAACACACTTTGGCTGATGGTGAAGGTATAGGTCTGAGTCTTCTTACTGAGCTATGGGGCAGATAGACACAATGTTACATTAAAATTAAAATGGAAATAATGCATGTGATGTGGAGGTTAAAAGATTTTTTTCTTCACACAGATTTTCTGAAACTCTTCTATCTGTCCCTTCTGACCTATGCCAGGCTGAAAGGTACTACCTCCTGCTGACTGTCTGGCTCTTTCTTCTCAGGATCTTACAGCTTCCTGGCCCTTCTGTAAAATGGTTCCCTCTGTCCTCGGTCTACATTAACCCATGACTCCTCCACTAAATTAACTGAAGTGGCCAAAGAAACATAGACATTTCTCCAACAGCTCTCCCTACTGTCCTTCCTTCCTTCCTTCCTTCCTTCCTTCCTTCCTTCCTTCTTCCTTTCTTTCTTTCTTTCTTTCTTTCTTTCTTTCTTTCTTTCTTTCTTTCTTTTTATTTTCTTCTTTCTTTCTTCTATTCATTCAGGCCTCTGATCAAATGACATCCTCAGGAGGCCTTTCCTAACTACCTTATTTTAAAATAGTCACATCCTGGCCTACTCCCACCATCACTCTATCCCTTTATCCTTCATAGCACTTACTATCGAAATTACTACTGAATGTGTGTGTGAACACATATATATGTATTTTTTAATTTGCATCATTTGTCTCTCACTAGGATATTAACTCCATGAGGACAGGGGTCATGTCTGTTATTTTTACTGCTGCATCTCCATCACATCGAAGAGTGTCTGGCATAGATTGGTTGCTCAGTAAATATTTGTTAAATAAGTGAATAAATGGAGAATTTAAGACAATTGTATAAATTAATCTAATATAATAAGAAAATAAGATTCATGTTGTACATTAGGATAAGGAATTAAAAATGCCCAATAGGAAGAGATTTCCAAAAGGAACTTTTTAAGGTACAGTGCCTCTCAAAACGTGGTCCAGGAACTCTCACAGAACCCCAAGACTGTATCAAGGGTTCTGCGAGATCAGAATTATTTTTGGAATAATGCTTTTATTCACTCCCACTCTCTTTGATGTACATGTGTACAGGGGCTATTTGACGTGTGATATTGCAGTGGATTGACTACAGAATCAGATAGAACTTCACTCTCTTCAATGAAGCCAGATGGCAAAGCAAAAATGGAAAACAATCTGACATTCTTCTTACTATTTTTTTTTTGGTTGTAGAAAATATAGTTGTTTCAGTTCTTGGCTACCTACCTCTTCCAAGTAAATGTTAAGTGTGTCAGTGCCAGATTCAATCTTCTTTACCAGTGGTTGCTGGAGAAGCTGAGTAAGAAAGGAGAAAAAAGAGTTTAAGAGCCAGAGCCTTCCTTGTCCCCAGCTTCCAAAGCTCTGTCATGGTCAAGGAAACAATGTATACGGTGGAAAAGGTAAGAGAAGGAACAAAGACTATTACAGGTCCCATTTCATATATCAGATGCACCTTTGTAGCCATTTAGATATTACAATCATGATTATTTATATATATATATATATATATCCCATTTCAACAGCATTTTTTTGTTAATCCTTACCCAAGGATATTTTTTTCCCATTGATTTTTTTTTTTTTAGAGAGAATGGAAGGGAGGGGGAGACACACAGAGAGAGAAACATCTATGTGAGAGAGAGACACTGTGAGAGAGACTAGTTGACTCCCGCACGTGCCCCAACCAGGGCCAGGGGTTGAGTCTGCAATCAAGGTGCGTGCCCTTGACCAGGATCAAACCCACAACTCTTCAATCTGCAGGCCAATGCTCTAACCACTAAGAAAACTGGCTAGGGCTCACCAGCTTTTTATGAAAATGTTAGGTCCCCTGGGGGCTAGTAAATGAAGAAAAAAGAAGTGACTTACTAACTGATTGGTGCCCTCCATGGGACTGAACCCAGAAAGCATCTTCACTTCCACGATGGCCATATTGGAAGAGCTGCGACTCCCCACATAACTGAGGACAGAAAGACACAAGATTTTCCCTCGCAGCATACTCTATCCGCAACACACACACACACACACACACACACACACACACACACACACACACGCAATCCCAACTCAGCTTCTATGATCCAGGTGCCCCCATCACAACTTCAGCCTTCCTCACCTTGTGTGGAGAGTGAGAGTCAAGGATCGAGATGAAGTTGGTTGATCACATCTAGTTTTTCCCGTTTCCACACTAAGACTAAAGGTCTCCACATTTTTAGGAGGGAAAATATTGTATCTCAGCACTGTCTAATATGAAGAAACAAAATATCCAAATTTGAGTTGAGAAGAACTTTAGAAATTGTATAGTTCAAACTATTTTCCTTACAAATAAGGTGGACAGATAGAGAGGGGATGTTCTACTGGAAGTGAAGATGCCCTCAGACCCACCTTCCCAAGACACACTTGTTCTCACATGGATCACTGCTTACCTGCACATAGACACAGCCCTGGCCTGTGGCCTCCAAGGTGTACACCCCAGGGACACTGGGCAGAGTCTCTTGCTGAAATACCAACCGGTTGGCAGCCTGAATATTGAAAGTGCGCTGGAAATTCTCAGTGGATTTTACAGCCAGGTTGACTTCCTCAGATGGCACATAGGCAGTGGTGGCATATTTGGCCAGAGCTTGGAGAGCAACTACAGTATCCTGAGGAAAACAATCAAGCATATGCTTACCATTTTGTGAGGCATTGGAATTAACCTCAAACAACCCTATAACCTATACATCTGGTGGTGGCTTGCTAGCTTAGTTGATATATCTTCTAGGTATCTAAGAACCACATTCACCCACACTGGGGAAGCTGACATAGAAATCGTAATATCTCACCTGTATATAAAATCTCAATTAAGTTATTATTGAACATCCATAAGTCACTAGGCTAATCTCATATATTCACATTCAGCAATCAAACCTGGCTTCAGAACGGGCTCTTGTTAGAAGCAAGTGGATAACAGTATATATTTTGCAGTTTCCTCATTTGAGGAAGAAACAACAGCAAGTTGGTAGCCCTAGAAAGTGCACATTTTTCAAAGTTATTTAACTACGTAATAAACTTCTATGGCACAGTTGGAGAGAGTATTGGGAAATCCTTCCTTGCAGGCCAAGGCTTCTTAGCCATTATGCCACGTGACAATCCTTTTTTCTCATCTGGGAATAAGACAGAACATGGCATCATGTGGCTTGAACCTTTCTATTCTGAAAACATGTTATCTTTATTTATATAAGTTACAACTGCGAGGGGATGGGAGGTGAGGGAGAATAAGGTATTCAGCAAAATTGTCCTCTCTTACTCTGTGTTATGAGAATTTCTACATTCTCAACACTTAATACGATAGCTATTACTGAACAAAGGAACCCACTTCCTCCTGAACCAAATGAAAAAGAACAGTCGCATTTAGACATTACAGTGTCATATAAAAAGAAGAAAACCTGTCACCCTCCTGGGGAAGCTGTGAACAAGTTATACTTGTGCAGCTTGACAATCTACAAACAACTTTTTGTCTACCCTCTGGGAACTAGGGCCAAGGAGGTCTTTATTGCTTGCCCATGTGAAACAATTCAAGTAATGGGACCACACATCAGCTCAAAAACTGATGTGGGTGATATGTGACTTCTTAGAATAGCCAAGGATTTTAGTAAAAAACAATTCTGGCATACATCTGTCACTGAGAATTCTAAAGATTTAACACACTTCTTTTTAAAATTATATATTGTAGGTATTTAGGGTTCAACAAGAAGAAGGAAGTCTTTCCTGATCCTTGGCCAAGAATTTCCCTGAAATAAGGAGGCAGTGTACCATATAATATTTTAAAATTCCAACTAAATTATTACTATACTCAAGCTCAGTGCACTTAACATCTTTACCAGACATTCTACCTGTTAAAAATCTGTTCATTCTTCCGTGTATAATTTACATGTTATAACTTCAATGAAAATGGCCCTAACATCAACAAGAATATAATCTCTATGTGGACAAGAAATGTGTTTTTTTGTTTACTTTTGTATCTTCAGTAACCTGGACATGGTATGTTTTAATAACATTTGCAGAACAAATAAATTAATCATGACTCTCTTTGTGATCATCTGATCATTTTATGACATTATTTAAATATATCATACCTTTTTCCTCAATTGCCACCCCACTAATTCAATTTCTCCTTACCCCTAATCTAAATAAATGAAATAATCTCATGATCTCTTCAAATCCAGTATTTTCCGCCTCTAAATCATCCCATACACCAAGTAACACATTAATCTTTCTGAAACAAAGTTAAAAAATTTAATAGCTCCTCAGAATTAGGCAAAATCTTGAGTCTGATATGTAAGGCTCTTCATAATATGAACTTACCCTACCTTTCCAACCTAAGTTTTTCAGCCAAATCAGTTTTCCCCAACAACCACTCTATATTTTTGCAAATTCCTCTTCCTTTCAGTAGCTGCCTATCAAAAGTTTACATATCCTTTTAGATCTACCTCAAATGCAATTCCCCTGTGAAGACGCTTCTTATTTCTCAAGTTGATGAGAGCTCCCTCTCCTTTTTGAAATTCAATATTTGTATCCTTTGTATCTTTCTTATGTTATGTAACCAGACCCTGCTTTGTAATATATAGAACTTTTCCTAGCTTTCCTTCTAGGTTGTAAACTTTTTAGACTATACCTTACTAGGAAATAGTAGAAAGAGGTATGCCCATAAAATCTTGCTTTTATGCTTACAGCCCCCATAATTGGCTTTCTAATATAATATATAAATTTATCCATACTTATACATGTCCTCTTTACATATACAATATGAATCTCATGATGCTTCATACTCTGCAAAGAGCATTAAATGCATATAGTACTATTTATGACTCACAAGACCCAATTTATGACTCCTTCTATATGTTTTTTACATGCTTTTTCTCCCTCTCTATAGAATTATAAGTGCCTGGACCTAGAGGGCAAGAGCATCCTCCATCTCCACATGGGGTCTCACCCTACCTGACAAGTGGCAGTGGAGAGCAGGCTATTTACCTGAGTGGAAGAGAAGCCCCCATATGCATTGCGTTGCTTGGCCAACCAAGCCACTATACCAGTGGCTTTGGCTATCTCTTTTTGAGTCAGACTGGCTTTGCTAAGCCAAGCCAGCAATACATATGCTGTAAGTTCCACATCTACAGCCCCAAGCTTAGACCAAGGACTGGCATCCGATGACTGAGTAGGTTTCTGGCTCCAGTGAATGGACTCGCCTATGGAGAAAGAAGCATAATTAGGAAGGTCTTGGGAGGAAATGACTTTCCCATATTCACTTTGTAAATGCTACACCTTAAAGCAGATAAAATATCGACAAAAATTAATCATGAGTTACAAAAAATTATTTCTCAAGATCTTCTGATTTACTGGCCCTAATATACATGTAGGTAGGTGTGTGTGTGTGTGTGTCCGTGTACACTCATACATAATTCCCCAAAGTAAAGCTGGGAGCACCAGTAAATGCCTCTAGCAATTATATGAAAACAGCCCTCTAAATTCTATTTCTAATGGAGATAGATAGGCAGAAACTTCCTAAAAGAACCTTACATGTTTAGGGCATGTTTTTGGCTAACAAAATTTTATTAATTCTCAGCATTTTCTTTTTTTACTTAATCAGAATGATCTTACTCAAAAGAATTGTTTAATGCCTGCAAAAGGCTGATGCTACAATGCCAGGTAGTCTTCTGACTAGCTTCGACCATCTATCTCCTCTTCCTGTTAAAAGTATAGCAATGCCTTTGAGGGCTTACATGGGCTTTCCCACAAAACTCTCAACAATGATTTTATGACAATAACTTTTACTAAAATGAATCCTAGAATTGAATATATGTGGGACTATGGAGACGAGGGGAAATTATAGATAACTCACAGCATATTTTCACAATTTCCAAAAACTCTTCACATGGCCAGCATACCTGAGAGGATAGCCTGCTGATCTAACTGTTCCAGAAGAATGTTTCTGAGGCCCATCTCCCCAGCCAGAGAGAAAGTATAAGCCAGTAGGGCCTGTGTGTAGAGGTTGGTGGTGGAGGAAACAGAATTCCTGAGACACTGCAGTCCCCGACTCACCATTGGGTCCTAAAAAGTGAAAGTGAAGAACTGAATGTATAAGGCATTTCTTGTAAAATGGGAAGGGATGAGGAAATCATCATATCTTCTTTGAGTTTAAAAGGCTGAGCAGGGGCAAAAAGTAGGTGAATTTATCTAGAAATAGGCGAGATAAGAAGAATGTAAAGAAGAGGAGCAGAGAAACGCACATCTGTGGTCTTTTTCATCTCCAGCAATGCAGCTGTGATATATGCCGTCAAGGAGATCTCATCGTCAACTCCACCCTAAAGGGAAACAGGGAGACAGTAAGTCAGGGGGCAGCCGGCACATGCACGAATTGTGTGCAAATTAAAAAATAGTGTCACCCTACCCGCCACCTCCCCTTCCCCCCATCTAAATGGATGGATTATTAAAAAAAAAAAAAAAAAAAAAAAAGCCCTGGATGGTATGGCTCAGTTGGCTGAGCCTTATTCCATGCACCAAAAGGTCACCTGTTTGATTCCCAGTCAGGGCACATGCCTGGGTTGTGGGCTTGATACCCAGTAGGGGGCATGCAGGAGGCAGCCCATTGATGTTTTGCTATCACATCAGTGTTTTTTTTCTCTCTCTCTCTAAAAATCAATAAAAAAAATCTTTGAAAAAAGAAGTAAACAAAAGCACTCCTTTCCACAGGCCGACTCCAGGGCACACAATGAGGGAGAACTGGGTGGAGTTCAATCGCTGCACAGCCTTAAACAGTAGCCTGTGGGAGGTAACAGGTCTTCAGCTCTGAGTGGGTACTGAGGAACCCACGAAACAAAGAGAGATTTTAAAAAAGAGGGAGGTAGTAAAAAGAGACTTCTTATTCTCAGATTCTTATGGAATCTGAGCCTCTTCAAATGGATGTCCCCTCAAGTAGCACAAAGCCCAGCCTCTTCTTCAGGGGAGATTAAGTGAAACCTTCCCTGTTTAACATCTTTCACAGAAAGATTTAGCATATTTTAAAAAATATTTCGTCTAAATTATTATTCTCATTTTATAGATAAAAGGAAAAACACAGAGATATTTAAATAGCTTGTTCAAGATTGCACAGCTAATAAGCAGGACTGGGATTTGAGTCCAGGGAGTTTAACCCTGGAGCTCCTATGCAAACCACTAAAATTGACCATACATGTGATAGTCAACAGATCGGCAGCTCTAATCCAAAAGGAGGACAAAAACCTCTGAGATCTTGTTCAATTTCTGGCATGTACTACTCCCAGGTATATGTCACACAGGGCATAAGTGAAGAAAGAGACTTGGGGGGTACAGAAAAGATTCTGCATAAGGAATACTAACAAATCTTATACTGAGATTTTTTTCCAAAGCTCAAGATTTTTAATCCAGGTCCTGCAACAGCACTGTAAATAATTTATTTAGGAAAGTTCATGCAAATCTTTCTTTCACTGGCATGTTCTGAATTGAACAAGTTATCTTGCACATCAACACCTCCCCCGCGTTTGGGAGGGACAGACAATGGAGTAATGGGCAGGGGCAGTGTCTCTGGAGTCCAGTTGCTAGGTTCAGGTTAGTCCTACCACTCATTAGCATTCACCTCGAGCAATCTACTTAATCTCTGAACCTTAGTGTCTTCATCTGTAAAATGTGATTAATAGTGGCATACCAGTACCTAGTTCAATGATTTGTTGTAAACATTAAAATGTATCAAATAAATAAAGTACTTAGAACAGTGCCCAGCAGAGCCTAAAACCCCTTACAAATGACTAGGCTGCCTACTAGTCCCCACCAAAGCAAATCACTTTGCTTCAGATTTATTTATTTATTTATTTATTTTTTTAAATATATTTTATTGATTTTTTACAGAGAGGAAGAGAGAGGGATAGTTAGAAACATCGATCAGCTGCCTCTTGCACACCCCCTACTGGGGATGTGCCCGCAACCAAGGTACATGCCCTTGACCGGAATCGAACCTGGGACCCTTGAGTCCGCCGGCCGATGCTCTACCCACTGAGCCAAACCGGTTTCGGCACTTTGCTTCAGATTTAGAGATATAATAAAAGGCTCAGAAATCTTCCAGTCCACTGGTTATCAAACATTAGCAAGTATCGCCCTAACCGGTTTGGCTCAGTGGATAAAGCGTCAGCCTGCGGACTCAAGGGTCCCAGGTTCAATTCTGGTCAAGGGCATGTACCTTGGTTGCGGGCACATCCCCAGTGGCGGGTGGGCGGGAGGCAGCTGATTGATGTTTCTCTCTCATCAATGTTTCTAACTCTCTTTCCCTCTCCCTTTCTCTCTGTAAAAAAAAAATCAATAAAATATATTTTTTAGAAAACACAAACATTAGCAAGTATCAAAATGTGAATGTAAAGTACAGCTTAGGAAATATAGTCAATAATATTATAATGACTATATATGGTGTTGGGCAGGTACAAGACTTATGGGGGGAAGAATTATATAAATGTCTAACCACTGTGCTACACACCTGAGACGAATATATTGAATATCAACTGTAATTGAAAAATAAAAAAATATATTTTAAAGAATAAAAATAATCAAACCTTGAAAAAAAAAAAAAAAAGAAACACTGTAGCAAGTATCAGAGTCATGAGGGCTTCTCAAAACACAAATTGCTGGCCCACACCCCCAGGGTTTCTTAGAGTAGCTCTGGGGCCGAGCTGGAATTTGTATTTCAAACAAGTTCTCAGATGATGCTGATGCTGTTGTTCTGGAACCACACTTTGAGAACCATGCTCTTGTTCATACTCTCGTTTAATAGACATGGAAGCTGAGGCTCAGACTGGTTAAGTATATTAACCAAGTCACCCAGAGACTAGACTGAGACCCGAACAACACCAGCTCCCAGGCCAGTGCTCTTCTGATTCAGCTCAGTCAGTGGTACAAGTACCTCCCAGAAACAGTGTGGGGGCAGGGCCTGGGCAGATCTGTACCTTCATAGCTGTGTGCATGAGCTTTCCCACATTGGCATAGCAGCCGCTGGGGAGCTGATTTCCCGCCATCCACTTGAGAGCATCCTGGATGTTCTTGTCATCAATGAAGATGAATTCCTGAGCTTGGCCAAAGCATTTGGTGACAAAGGCTGTCAGCCTATTGGGTCAAGAGGGAAGCATGGCATGAAGGGGGATTTCTGGGTGAGGGTGCCATAGTTTCATAGTTTATTATGGTGTATGGTTCCAGAGGGAAGTTGAAGAAATATAATGCCCTAGAAGGCCTGGAAAAGGAAGGCATTTATAGGCATTAATGGGGACAAGAACTGGGGAGGCATAAAATCAGGGAGAAGACCATACAAGTGGCTGAAATAAACAGAATGAAAGAGGTAGAGGATAGAGTGCAAGAAGGAATGGCATTAAGGGGGCAGGTAGAGGAATAGTTCCATTCAGAAATTATGCTCTAGGGTACAGAATCCTATATAATAAAAGGCTAATAGGCCAATTGTCCCCTTCACCAGAGTTCAACTGGGAGTTCAACCAGGGGGCAGGGCTGGCCAGCCAACCATCCACGGGCCCTCCCCCCAGCCGGCCCTGCCCCTGATCAGCACCCCCCCACACCCTGATCGGGGGTGCCCAATCAGCCCCAATCAGGGCAGGCCAGCCAGACCCCTCCTGTGCATGAATTTGTGTACTGGGCATCTAGTGAATTGATAATTGGGACATATTACCATGTGTTTCCATTTCCATCCTTCTCCCCAAAGGCACTGTATGAGCCATTGCTGTGTTTGTACATTAGCTCCTTCTGGTACCCTGGGAAGCCAGATATAGTTTTAGATTACAGTGACAACTTCAAAAAACACCCCTCCCCCCCAATGGCTTCCAAGGATGTGGGACATTTCAGCGGCTGAACTTCCCTGTATCTTATCAAGCTATCATTGGCCCTAGACAAGGTGACCAAGAAGAAATATTAAACCAACTCACCTATCTCCAGGAAACCTACTGCCCGGGACCTGATTTCCTTGGTCAGCAGCCCTGACTTCTCCAGGTACTGCAAGACATAGATGATGGGAGCAAACAACACCATATTCTGCTCCCCGCAGCCACTTGGCATCTGCACCAGATTGTCCAGGTTCTGCAGGGCTGTGCCCATGATGTCTCCTGGGATCCAAAGGAGAGAGAAAGAAGGTGGTGGTAGAAGAAGGAACCCATAAGAGTTATTATCATTCAATTAACATTATTATCTATCATTTAGTGAGGATCTACTCGGTGATCTTGGAGATCACAGTAAGTCAAACATGTCTCTGCCTCAAAGAGCTCATAATCAGAGGAGCAAAAAATTACAATACATTGCAATTATAATTTATTGTAAACAATATAATATAGTAGTACAATATTGGGAATGTACAAGGTACTGTAGTATATGGAGAGGTACATAAGCCACCTGAGGGAGTTTTGGGCTTAAAAACAAACAAACAAACAAACAAACAAACATGTCACTGGAGATGTGAGTGATATAACAAGACTGTCAATACTTAGACTCAATCTCTAAGTTCTTCCACTATATATATGTATACCACCCTCCAAATCACCGTGTCCTTCCCAAATACACATAATCCTGATACTGCTTTCCAAGTTATATCTATTGACCACTCCATATACTTCATAAGCCAGGAAGCCTGAACTAAATGACTCATGAACATTTATCTGCATTTCAGCCATAGAGTCCAATTCAAATGCATAAATATGTACTGAATGTCAACTGTGTTGTAGGAAATGTACCAGGAACATAAATGAAAAAGACATGGCCCTTATCCTCAAGGAGTTCACAATGCACTGATTAAGATAGGCAATGAGCTGTAATTCAATTATAGCATTGTGAGTGCTATCCCAGAGATATGAATCAAATATAGTCAAAATGGACAAATCTTAACCTGGAAGGGATCTTGAAAGGGGCTAAGAGTAAAGAAAGAACCTATCACTTTAGGGGTTTCTATTATAAGCTATAAATTATGCTGGGAACTTTGTATTTCATCTACACCAATCCTGAGAGAGAGGTTATTATCACTGCCTTCCAGAGAGAAAAGAAGGATTGGAATTGTTCACTAACGTATTCAAGGTCACATGACTGTTAAATGGCACAACTGAGATCTTAACTCAGTTTGATATGATTTTCAAGATAATGCTTTTCTACTCACTCCCTCTCCTTGCCCAAAGGAGTGAAGTGTCCTGCCTATGTAAATATGGTTGAACCTTTCCCAAACTACACTCAGCTAGATCAAGTGCTCATTTTTTAAAAGGTTGCTGTAAACATTTTGTCTCCCCTCCACCCAATTGATAGATCACCTAAACCTAAATACATACGAAATTTCAAAGACCTTCAACTTCCTCCTGCCCACATTCTTTTCTGTTTTTAACTAGAGTCTACGTTTGTCCAATCTAGCTGTACCTGGCCATATTGCCCCCTATATAAAATAAGTTCTTCTTCCTTCGTCACTTCTAACCCACCACACCTTCCTTCAGGTGGGTCCACATGCCTCACCCCACTCAACACCTTGGCAGCCTCCTTTCTTTTTTGAGCCAAGAATCTCTAACTGCTTACCCAGAACAGTAACATAAGCCTTGGTTGAATCAAGAACAACATCCACAGGGAGTTCCAGGGAGATGGATTCTGCAGCCACGTCTCCTGTGAGAGACAACAAAAAGGTGAAACAATAGAAGGCAGAAGGTGGAAATCGTGGGGTTCTGAAGCCCAAACCAGAGGAAAACTTTTCCTAAGAGTTTTCTGGATCCAGGGCGTTCTGTTGGATGGAGACAGATTTTTTAAACCTATTCATAGTGAGCCTTGCTGAAAATATCTTCCAAAGAGAGACATAGTTGTGTTATACATTTTCTCTTCCTCCTCCTGCCTCCCAGCTAATTGGCCCCTTTGGGGATGACACCCCTGGATGCTGCTATACCTTTTTGTCCTGTATATTCATCTTTTTGCCTAAGAAAATCTCCGCTTACCTAAGGGAATCCTCACTACCAACCCCTCTCTGAGTTCACCCACCTTTGGGGCACAGCAATGAACTGTGTGTCTTCTCCACAAGGACTCCCTCAGGCTGCCATAAAAAGAAACATAGATGAGTAAATGCCATGAAGATGAATGTCAGGGCAGGCGGCACTGAAGGTATAGGCAGGGGAAGGGAAATGGGGAGAAGAGGTCCTTCCTGTGTCCCCCGGGCTTCTATCAGAGCTGAAGCTACTCTTTGTAGCTCAGGAGGACTCCACTTCAACACGGGATGGGCATCTCAGTAAAATTCTTTCTGGGCAAGGACAAGAGCTAAGGACACATTTAGGAAACTTCTAAGAAGCAGAATTCCATGGGGGTTCGTGATAGGATAAAAAAAAAAAAAGTAGCTAATGATAACTTTGGTGAATTTAATAAGAGAAACTAGCATTCACTGAGTGACTATGAAGTACCAGGCACTAATAAAGTGCATTAGGCTTTTTCATAGACCATTGGTGTGGGCTAAGCAAGTCATTAAAAGAAGAAAGGGACCAGGGAAGGAGAAAGGTGAGCTACCTGATTGGAGTTGGAATAAGGCTGCTGTGAGAGACTAACTGGTATGTTAGACACACACCGAACGTCCCTGGCTTGGTGGCTATCTGTACCTCTGAAGCTAGGCCTGCAGAAAACTCACCTTGACCAGAACTGGTTTGATGAGTGTGTCGCTCTGACCCTTTACTGGAACAAAACCTTTCTGGCCCCCACAGAGTTCATTGCTGTCCACAATCTTAGTACTGATAGTAAAGTTTACATGACCTGAGAAGAAAGAAGGATAAAGGAAAGCATTATACCTATTGCCAGAGGTACCAATGAGGTCTCATCCCCTCTAGACCAGTGCTCCTTAAACTTAATGGCATACAAATCACCTGGGGATCTTGTTATGCTACAATCTTGGATTTAGTAGATCTGGGGTAGCGGCCTGTATTCTACATTCCCAACAAGCTTCCAGGTGACAGCAATGATGCTGGTGCAGTGTGGTAGGCAGCCTCTAAGGGCCCCCAATGATCTGTGCATCCTCATATTTAAAAAATATATATTTTTTTATTGATTTCAGAGATGAAGGGAGAAGGAGAGAGATAGAAACATCACTGATGAGAGAGAGAGAGAGAGAGAGAGAGAGAGAGAGAGAGAGAGAGAGAGAGAGAGAGGATCATTGATCTGCTGCCTCCTGTACGCCCTCCTGGGGGATTGAGCCCACAACACCCAGGCATGTCATGTGCCCTTGGCCAAAATCGAACCTGGGACCCCTCATTCCACAAGCCGATACTCTATCCACTGAAACAAACCAGCTAGAGCTATGCATCCTCACATTTACACTGTTGTGCAATGACCTCTCATTACATGTGAGCTGGATTTAATGACTCACTTCTGATGCAGAAGACAGGGCAGAAATAATAAGATGTCATTTCTGAGATTCCATTTTTAAAAAGACTGCAGCTTCTGTTTTGGGTACATCCTTTCTCTTGAACACCTTGCTCTGGAGAAAACCAGCTGTCATGTCATGAGGCACCCAGTAGACAGATTCATGTGATGAGAAGCTGATGGAGACCACTAGCCAACAACTGAGGTGAGTACTGTACCCTTCAGTCTAGCAGCCTGTGAGGAACAGACTGTGGAATGAGCTTAGAAATAGATCACCTCCTAGTCAAGTCTTCAGATGAGAACACAGCCCTGACTGACAGCTTGACTGGCACTTCACAAGAGACCTTGAGCCAGAGGCACCTGGCTAAGCTGCACCCAGATTACTGACCCACAGAAACTATGTAATAATGCTTGTTCTTTTAAGCCACAAAATTGTAGGGTGATTTGTTGAGCAGCAATAAATAACTAGTATTAGTTATTGGAAGACTATACTTTGAGTTGCAAGGATTTAATCCATGAGCAAATGACATCTCCTAGAGTTAGTGTGAGATTAAATGACTTACCACATGTAGAGCAGTTAGGATAATGCCTGGTCCAGATTAACAACATGACCATATAGCCCTTGTCCTGGCATACATTTTTTTTTTGTAGCCTAAATATTAAAAAGTTACCCCTTTCACACTCAAAATAACCCAGTTTGGATAATTCTTTAAGTTATCTATCAAAGGATACTTGCTTATTTATTTATAACAGAGACATAGAAAGGAGGAAAAAAGAGGCTAGGGAAATGAAAAAAAAAAAAGAAAGAAAGAAAGAGGAAACAAAGCAAATGCAGTGGAGGAAAGGATGGAGTTCTCATTCTTCTCTTACCTAGCTTGATAGCTGTGATATTCCAGTGATAGGTTTTTGCTTCATCAGCACAGAGACAGCTGGAGGCATGAGAATCTGCCCATGATTCCACCTGGTACTCCTCTGATTTAGCCAGGTTTGTCTGAACCTGAAGAGGATGTTTAAGAGATAAAGGGTACAAGTAAAGGAGACAGAACACAGAGGCTTAGGAAAACATGGGGGCTGAGACACCGACATCGCATCTCTTTCCCAGGGAAAACTGGTATGCTTCCAATTTAGGGAAAACTTACAGCGGGGGCTGTGGTTCCCAGTCTGGCACCTGTTTCCTGTACCCCCCATTCTTACCGTGATGCAGTCCTTTAGATAATTGAAGATGGTGGCAGTAAGACGAAAGGATTCCCCACGAACTACTGCGTAAGGGAGAGTCAGATCTACAAAGAATGGCTTGAATGCAGTTAGTCCAACAGTGGGTGAAAGACCAAAGCCACTGGCCTGGGAGGTACAAAAAGTCATGGCCTTCCACTTGGTGATGGTATCAGGAACAGTGAGGTGGAGAGCCTCCTTCCCCGAGTTACTGTGAGAAAACAAGAACCCAGATGAGGCAGACAGTAAATGAGAGAGAGCATTTGAGAATTAAGTTACAAAGTCAGCTGAGAAGTGAATTTTCTGATGTTGTATCTGGGTGGAAAAGCAAAGAGGCAACTGAATTGGGGGACCACGTGAATCTCAGAGTGTGAATCTTCAGGTGAATGAAGATGTACAAATA
This sequence comes from Eptesicus fuscus, assembly GCF_027574615.1. Classification (NCBI taxonomy): domain Eukaryota; kingdom Metazoa; phylum Chordata; class Mammalia; order Chiroptera; family Vespertilionidae; genus Eptesicus; species Eptesicus fuscus. Next base: position 85,963,874 of record NC_072479.1, read on the forward strand.
TGGGAGAAGCGGGATGCCTGAGTATGTTCAGGTTCAGACAAACCTGGCTCAATCAGAGGAGTACCAGGTGGAATCATGGGCAGATTCTCATGCCTCCAGCTGTCTCTGTGCTGATGAAGCAAAAACCTATCACTGGAATATCACAGCTATCAAGCTGGGTAAGAGAAGAATGAGAACTCCATCCTTTCCTCCACTGCATTTGCTTTGTTTCCTCTTTCTTTCTTTCTTTTTTTTTTTTAATGTGTGGGTGGACACGTCTGTGTGCAAATGTATCTGAAAGAGAGGCCACTGCCCTCTTGAGTCCATGAAGGCACATGTTCTTATGGCTTGTCGAAATGAGCAGATAAGCAGTGAGCAAGAACTAAACTAATGCCAATATGTCCCTTTAAGATTTTGTGGATCTGAAGTGAGAATGCACTATCCGTACTTAGTGTAAATGTGAAGATGCGTGAATTTGTTGTGATTGTATATAATTGTATAAGAATTCAGGAAAGAAATACATTCCCGTATTCCCATTCAATTTTCTTAGCTTTAGAGTTAGATTCGTAAAAATTATTTTATCTTGAGTTTTCTGCTGAGTCCACACTGTATTTTCTTGCTGTACCATGGAGGCATCACTTACCCAATAGGAAGCAGATCCCAGAGCCACGTCTCTGGGAAGTACTGGCGAACCTGAGAATCCTCTGATGGAATTGATGGAGATGAGGGCCCAAAAGCCAGTGGAATAGCACCATCACTTTCTAAGGAGCCTAAGAATAGGGGAATGTTAGAAGACTTCTGTTGAGAGGTAAATTTATGTGAAGGGACTACCAGTCACAAGTCCATTGACGGACAAGGACATTTGGCCAGGGAATGAATAGATAAGGCCTTCAGATTTCAAAAGCCCTCCCCAGACAGAGATATCCTTGGGAAACTGCCTACATCTATGACTCACAGCCATTATTCTGAGGCTAGAGGCTCAGGACAAGCACCAGAGGCAAAGAAGGAGCGTTCAGAGCTCCACGATTCCGAACATCTCAGTGACGGGCACAAGTCACAGAGATAGCTTACTTCCACCCATTACTCTGCTGTATTCTGGAGAGTGGTGACTGCAATCCACTGGCTTCTTGACTTTGGCGTTGGACAGTATTTTCAGTCCCATGTTCTGATAGGTGTCAAAGAGAGGAGAGAATAAAGTGTTAAGTCCTCTCCCTTAATACAAGGGCTACTGCCTAGGAATTGTACCCTCAAAGGGTTCAACCAAGACATTTGTGTCCTATTAGTGGTGATACTGGTGATTTTTACCCAATACTTAGCCAAGATTGGTTCACTTCTGTTCCAGCCTAGCGTGAAAGGCTTTCAAGTAAACTTACTTCATTGTTAAATATGTTTAATGGTTCTTTCAAATATTAGTCAAAGATATTATTATTTGATTTAGACTCTGAACTTTCAGAGACCAGGGACCATATTAGCTCAATCAATTCAACAAAAATACATTGAGCGTGATGAAGGATCAGGCATTAGAGAGAATGCAAATATGAACAAGACATGGATCCTATCAGAGGCCTCCTGGTCAGACTTGGGCCATAGCATCCCAACTTCTGTTCATAACATAGGTGCAATATTTTTTTATATATAATAATGAACAGACACTGCTGGTCTACCTTTCCTCATTTTCCTTCTTGACTGATCCATGAAAATCAATCTTTGGGGACCACCAATCGAGAAAACTAGGTGTTCAGCCTCTCATGGTGGTTCTCTTCCAATGAAACAACTTCTTCAAGCATAAGAACTAAGAGAGACTGCCTTATATATCAGAAGGTTTTTTCAAGATGTTATCCCTATCAGTGCACACATGATTCTCTCTGCTTTTTAAGATACAGACTTTCAGCCCGGCTCTTGTGGCTCGGTGGTTGAGGGTCAACCCATGAACCAAGAGGTTGCGGGTTTGATTCCCAGTCAGGCAGGGCACATGTCCAGGTTGTGAGCTTAATCCCCAGTAAGAGGTGTGCAGGAGGCAGCTGATCAATGATTCTCTATCATCATTGATGTTTCTATCCTTCTCTCCCTCTCCCTTCCTCTCTCTGAAATCAATTAAAAAAAAACAACATTTTTTAAAATATGGACTTTCCTTCCCCCCTCCCACTACCATTGTTTTATAAAAACAAAATAGGTAAAAATAAATAAATAAATAAGTAAGACCATCTACCTGAAAAAACCTGAAAAGGTCCATGCCACTAGAGAACCAATATCTCTGCATAATTGAACGCTCTTCAGGCACCGGGACAATGAGGGGTTGAGGAAGGTCCCTTGGGTCAGACACTGGACACTCGTCATATTCAGCCACCTGATAGGGGTAGTAACCATACCAGAATGGGAACATCCCATAGACCTGAAATAAAAGGGGAAAAAGAAATAAAGTATTGACACAGTGAAATCAGTTGAGAAACTTCTCTCGGATTTTGGTGCCACAGCTCCCATATTATTTATCTTCATCACTCCAGAATTCTTCCTATATTTATTTCATCATAACCTCTTCCTTTACTTTTTAAATTTTAACCTCTATCTCACCTTTCTTCATAATCTGTCACACTTATCTTCTATTTCATCATCTTCCTTTCTTTTTTATTTATTTTAGAAAGAGAGGAAGAGAGAAATAGAATCATCAATGAGAGAGAAACATCCATTGGCTACCTCCTGCATGCCCCCTACTGGGGATTGACTGATTCCACAAACTGGGCATGTGCCCTGACTGGGAATCGAACCCACAACCTCCTAGTTCATGGGTCGACGCTCAACCACTTAGCCATAACAGCTGGGCTCATCTTCTTTCTTTATCTCTATTTCCACATTAACCATGCTTTTCTTTTCCCATCATTTCCACCTTTATTTTCATACCCGCTTTTCTACCACCTTATGGTGGTGCACTATTTTCCTAAGATTTTCCTTCCCACTCCCTGAAATCTACCCTCTATTCTAACATAGCCGGATTATCTTCTCTGTTAACTCTCTCTTCCCACCTTAGTAGCCGACTACTCACAGAGTGGTTACTCAGTTCTCTCTCTGGCCTGAGTAGTGAGACACTCTCATCCACAGCCCGGACGGCACACAGGGACCCAGGAGCTGCCTGCAGCTGTAGGTCCACATCTGATCCTGGAAGCTGCTGGGAAGGTGAGAAGCCAAGGGAAACCTGAAGAAGGACAAATATAACTTGGGCATCAGGTAGGCCTGGAGAGGACAATACAAAAATGTCATTTGGATCATCCGCTTTAACTATGGTATCCAGCCCGCTCTTTGACTTTAATACTGCTTTTCCCCTTTGTAAAGTCTAGCCCTTGAGAACCAGTGTCTTACGATAGAGTTGAGAAAAGTGAGCAGCACAGCAGAATGATATAGATGTTTAAAAGATAAGAAAGCATCTGGAATAGCTATATTTGGAATAGCTATATATGTGTGATTCCCGACATGACTTTTTAAGTAGAAGCACAAGAGAAATAATTTCAATGGAAGATATTAAAGGTATAAATACAATATGACATCTTATCTACTTATTTCCCAGCCCTGCCTTATCTCAACCCTAGCATACACAAGACCTCTCTCTATTCCCAGATTCTTTTCTTCACCCTCCTCAACTGCCATTTTACCTTATTGTCGAAACACATCTCTACTGAGAACCGAATTTTGTCAGCTATAACACCTCCACTGGGAAAAATGGCATAGATCACCAGAGAAGCATCAGGGGCAAGCCTGGAATTGATGGCCAGTGAGAGAGAGAAAGAGCCTTTCAGTCCTGGAAGAGAAGAGGACATACACAGGGATGAGAGTGTACTCACTTACCCACGACATCCGACCACATGTTTGCATTTCCCATTGGGCCAGCAGCACGCCCAATGGTGCAAGTAACTTCTCATTTTCCTATTCTTCTATGGTTATTGTTACTGTTCTGTTCTCATTGCTTCTATGGATAAGAACTGTTTCCTGGAGAAACCAAGATGGCGGCATAGGTTAAACACCTAACCTGCAGCCGGGCACAACAATTTCAAAAATACAACTAGAGATCAGAACGGACATCGTCCAGAACCACAGGAGAGCTGGCGGACTGAAATGCCCACAGCTGGGGGGAAGGAGAAGGCCACGGGGACAGTCGGGGAAGCCGTAAAAGCCTGAGGTATGGAGAAACGGGCGGAGACACGAGCACACGCGCCTGCGGGGAGGATGGAACCGGAGAGGAGGGGGCGGCTGATGACCTGGCCGGAGTTCACTGGCAGGAAGGAGATAAAGGCTCCGGAGTGCGCTGAGCACCGGCTCCGATTGCACTGAACCCCATTCCGGGCGAAACCCTGGGAAACTCACTCACTTTCGCAACTCCGCCGCCCCCACAGGCTGCCCGGCCCGGGACGCTGGGGACGCCGCCGCAGCGGCGGCGCCCGGAGCCCGGCGGCCTCCCAGCACCCGTCCCCGCCGCGCAGCCCCCCGCGCACCTGGTGCCGCGGACCGCGTGCCCCGCACACCAGACGGAGGCCCGGGCGCCCTCTCCGTGCACCTCCCGGCGGCGCTAGACTTCAGTAGAGTTGACTTAATTCAAGGGATTAAGAAGTATAAATTGGGGGGACGCCGCGGCGGCGACGTCCGGAACACGGCGATGGCGGTGCCTGGAGCTCGGCGGCCGCCCAGCGCCCGTCCCAGCCACGCGGCCCTCACGCGCCTGGTTCCGCGGGACGCGCGTACCGCGCACCGGACGGAGGCCCGGGCGCCCTTTCCGTGCACCTCCCGGCGGCGCTAGACTTCAGTAGAGTTGACTGAAATGAAGGGATTAAGAAGCACAAATTGAGAAGTTTGAAAAAGATGGCGGCGGAGGTTAAAGGCTGTTCTGTTGCCTCGCACCCAGCGAAATCGGAGGGGATGAGGTGTGGAGGTGCGTGGGTCTGGCTGGTGGCGGGGGAAAGGGGCTTTTGTTCCAAACCTAAGGGAGATTAGCTCTCCATCACCCTGAAACCCATCTTCTGGCGAACCCCGGGAGACCCAGATGCCTGCGGGGAGAGGCGGGACTCTTGCAGAGGTGCGCCCAGCAATCAGTGTTTGCTGCGCTGGAGTGCGGAATGAGGGGACTTAGATACATGGAAGGCAGAAGGACCAGACTCACAGCCATCGAGGCTCGCCACACCATGGCCTGTTGGCGCCCTGAGACCCCGCCCCGCCCTGGGACCCGCCCTGCACGTCTTGAAGACCTGCCCCGCAAGGCTTGCAGGCACACCTGCGCCCCAAGCAACGGCTTATGCATGTGGGTGGACTGCCCTCTGGCAGCGGACCAGATAATCTGCTGTTCTAGTCGGACTGCTCCAGGGCCACTCAGACAGGAGGAAGAAACTACAGTTTTTGCTGTAATCCTTGCTGAGTGCCTAAGGCAGTAGCTGATCTACACCCCATTGGAGACCCAGAAACGAGGGCATCTAGTGGTCTGTGGGAGATGACACCAGATTTCAACCACGTGCATAAGGGACACATTCAACGGGAATATTCAGTGAGCGCCAAAGCTTTGCTGCACCAAGACCCGGCCCATAAACGTATCTCCTGCACAGCAACTCTTCCTTTATAGACAAAGAGAGCCCCCCCAGTGACACCAACACCAATCAAGACTTAACTATACAAAGGAGGACCAAGATGGAGGCATAGGGCGGAAGCCTGATTGTTGCCTACCACAACAACTTTGAGACTACGACAAGAGAGCAGAGCAGACACCATCCAAGACCACCATAGGGCTGGCTGAGTAGATGCTCTACAACTAGAATAAAAGAGGGGGATGTGGGATGATGCTGCCGGTGACCCAAAGACCACACTTTAAGAACTACAGCTCAGGCGACACAAAAGAACTATGGCTCAGGCGATACAACAGCGGCCTGGAACGTGCTCGGCGCAGTTCCCCCGGCGGTCTCCGGCTGAGGGGACGGCTCCACTGGCAGCCAAGCACGGACAGACGAGCCCCTATGAGACATGGGGTGGGAGACTCCGCGCTTGCTGACCTCCGAGTCCGTCAAGAATCTCAACGCCCCGGAAGCGGCCAGGTGCGCATGCTCGGCGACCGGCCACCGATGCAGACCCAAGGGCCGACACAGCGACGCCAGACTGGCCCACCGCCATGCACCGGGTGCACCGGAGCTTCGCCGAGCCGCCGCCCGACGAGTTCTGCAGCAGCCATACTGGAGCTCCGGAAGGATGGCCAGGGGAATTGCTGAGGGGGGATTGACCGGCAGGAATTGGGATCGGGAAGACGGGGCCCCACTGAGACCCGGGTGCGGGCGGGGTTGCGCGCCTCTGGGCTCGGGTGTGGTCACACGCCTCTGGGTATAAGTGAGGCCTCACGTCCCTGGGTCTAGGTGAGGCCACATGCCCCTGGGTCCAGGTGAGGCCGGACTCCGGGTCCGGGTGAGGCCAAGTGCCCCTGGACCCGGATGACGCTGGATCCCGTGCCCGGGCGAGGCCAAGCGCCCCTGGGTCTGGGAGAGCCCACACACCCCTGGGTCCAGGCAGACCATGTGTCCCTGGATCCGGGTGAGGCCGCGTGCACCTAGGCCCGGGTGAGCCCAAGTGGCCCTGGGTCTGGGAGAGGCCAAGCGTCCCTGGGTCCGGGTGAGACCATGTGTCCCTGGATCCGGGTGAGGCCTCGTGCACCTAGGCCCGGGTGAGCCCAAGTGGCCCTGGGTCTGGGAGAGGCCAAGCGTCCCTGGGTCCGGGTGAGACCATGTGTCCCTGGATCCGGGTGAGGCCTCGTGCACCTAGGCCCGGGTGAGCCCAAGTGGCCCTGGGTCTGGGAGAGGCCAAGCGTCCCTGGGTCCGGGTGAGACCATGTGTCCCTGGATCCGGGTGAGGCCTCGTGCACCTAGGCCCGGGTGAGCCCAAGTGGCCCTGGGTCGGGGAGAGGCCAAGCGTCCCTGGGTCCGGGTGAGACCATGTGTCCCTGGATCCGGGTGAGGCCTCGTGCACCTAGGCCCGGGTGAGCCCAAGTGGCCCTGGGTCTGGGAGAGGCCAAGTGTCCCTGGGTCCGGGTGAGACCATGTGTCCCTGGATCCGGGTGAGGCCTCGTGCACCTAGGCCCGGGTGAGCCCAAGTGGCCCTGGGTCGGGGAGAGGCCAAGCGTCCCTGGGTCCGGGTGAGACCATGTGTCCCTGGATCCGGGTGAGGCCTCGTGCACCTAGGCCCGGGTGAGCCCAAGTGGCCCTGGGTCTGGGAGAGGCCAAGTGTCCCTGGGTCCGGGTGAGACCATGTGTCCCTGGATCCGGGTGAGGCCTCGTGCACCTAGGCCTGGGTGAGCCCAAGTGGCCCTGGGTCGGGGAGAGGCCAAGCGTCCCTGGGTCCGGGTGAGACCATGTGTCCCTGGATCCGGGTGAGGCCTCGTGCACCTAGGCCCGGGTGAGCCCAAGTGGCCCTGGGTCGGGGAGAGGCCAAGCGTCCCTGGGTCCGGGTGAGACCATGTGTCCCTGGATCCGGGTGAGGCCTCGTGCACCTAGGCCCGGGTGAGCCCAAGTGGCCCTGGGTCTGGGAGAGGCCAAGCGTCCCTGGGTCCGGGTGAGACCATGTGTCCCTGGATCCGGGTGAGGCCTCGTGCACCTAGGCCCGGGTGAGCCCAAGTGGCCCTGGGTCTGGGAGAGGCCAAGCGTCCCTGGGTCCGGGTGAGACCATGTGTCCCAGGATCCGGGTGAGGCCTCGTGCACCTAGGCCCGGGTGAGCCCAAGTGGCCCTGGGTCTGGGAGAGGCCAAGCGTCCCTGGGTCCGGGTGAGACCATGTGTCCCTGGATCCGGGTGAGGCCTCGTGCACCTAGGCCCGGGTGAGCCCAAGTGGCCCTGGGTCGGGGAGAGGCCAAGCGTCCCTGGGTTCGGGTGAGACCATGTGTCCCTGGATCCGGGTGAGGCCTCGTGCACCTAGGCCCGGGTGAGCCCAAGTGGCCCTGGGTCTGGGAGAGGCCAAGCGTCCCTGGGTCCGGGTGAGACCATGTGTCCCTGGATCCGGGTGAGGCCTCGTGCACCTAGGCCCGGGTGAGCCCAAGTGGCCCTGGGTCGGGGAGAGGCCAAGCGTCCCTGGGTCCGGGTGAGACCATGTGTCCCTGGATCCGGGTGAGGCCTCGTGCACCTAGGCCCGGGTGAGCCCAAGTGGCCCTGGGTCTGGGAGAGGCCAAGCGTCCCTGGGTCCGGGTGAGACCATGTGTCCCTGGATCCGGGTGAGGCCTCGTGCACCTAGGCCTGGGTGAGCCCAAGTGGCCCTGGGTCGGGGAGAGGCCAAGCGTCCCTGGGTCCGGGTGAGACCATGTGTCCCTGGATCCGGGTGAGGCCTCGTGCACCTAGGCCCGGGTGAGCCCAAGTGGCCCTGGGTCGGGGAGAGGCCAAGCGTCCCTGGGTCCGGGTGAGACCATGTGTCCCTGGATCCGGGTGAGGCCTCGTGCACCTAGGCCCGGGTGAGCCCAAGTGGCCCTGGGTCTGGGAGAGGCCAAGCGTCCCTGGGTCCGGGTGAGACCATGTGTCCCTGGATCCGGGTGAGGCCTCGTGCACCTAGGCCCGGGTGAGCCCAAGTGGCCCTGGGTCTGGGAGAGGCCAAGCGTCCCTGGGTCCGGGTGAGACCATGGGTCCCTGGATCCGGGTGTGGCCTCGTGCACCTAGGCCCGGGTGAGCCCAAGTGGCCCTGGGTCTGGGAGAGGCCAAGCGTCCCTGGGTCCGGGTGAGACCATGTGTCCCAGGATCCGGGTGAGGCCTCGTGCACCTAGGCCCGGGTGAGCCCAAGTGGCCCTGGGTCTGGGAGAGGCCAAGCGTCCCTGGGTCCGGGTGAGACCATGTGTCCCTGGATCCGGGTGAGGCCTCGTGCACCTAGGCCCGGGTGAGCCCAAGTGGCCCTGGGTCGGGGAGAGGCCAAGCGTCCCTGGGTTCGGGTGAGACCATGTGTCCCTGGATCCGGGTGAGGCCTCGTGCACCTAGGCCCGGGTGAGCCCAAGTGGCCCTGGGTCTGGGAGAGGCCAAGCGTCCCTGGTTCCGGGTGAGACCATATGTCCCTGGATCCGGGTGAGGCCTCGTGCACCTAGGCCCGGGTGAGCCCAAGTGGCCCTGGGTCTGGGGGAGGCCAAGCATCCCTGGGTCCGGGTGAGACCATGTGTCCCAGGATCCGGGTGAGGCCTCGTGCACCTAGGCCCGGGTGAGCCCAAGTGGCCCTGGGTCTGGGAGAGGCCAAGCGTCCCTGGGTCCGGGTGAGACCATGCGTCCCTGGATCCGGATGAGGCCTCGTGCACCTAGGCCCGGGTGAGCCCAAGTGGCCCTGGGTATGGGAGTGGCCAAACGATCCTGGGTCTGGGTGAGACCATGTGACCCTGGATCCAGGTGAGGCCTTGTGCAACTAAGCCCGGGTGAGGCCACGTGCCCCTGGGTCTGGGAGAGGCCAAGCGTCCCTGGGTACGGGTGAAGCCAGATCCTGGGTCCGGGTGAGACCGTGCGCCCCTGGATCCATCCGGGTGAGGCTGGGTCCCAGGCCCGGGTGAGACCACGCGCCCCTTGGGTATGGGTGAGGCCACGTGCCCCTTAGTCCAGGTGACGCCGTGCCCCTGGGTTCGGCCGAGACCAAACCAGAGGGAGTCGGACCTCCATTACCATCATTTGTCCACCATCCAGAGCTGAGGGGTCAGTGCTGACATGTACACATAAGGAACTAATGGACATCGAAATTGGGTCTCAAAAGAACTGTTGGTCCAGGGGGAAGCTCGCTACAGATTGATTCATTTGCCTGTCAGCATAAATATTATTGCTCGTCTCACATTCAGTTCTTATTAGTATATATCTAGTGACATTTGATCTCATTCATCTAGAGGAAATGATGAACAACATAGACTGAGGAACAAGAACAGAACCAGAATCAAGGAGGCATCGATCGGACTATCGGGCCTCAGAGGGAGGATAGGGGAGGGTAGGGAGAGGGTGGGGGGAGGGGGAGAGTTCAACCAAAGGACCTGTATGCATGCATATAAGCCTATCCAACGGTTAAGTTCAACAGGGGATTGGGGCATGCGTGGGGAGAGGGGTGGGATGGGAATGGGGGGATGAGGACAAGTATGTGACACCTTAATCAATAAAGAAATTTAAAAAAAAAAAAAAAAAAAAAAAAAAGAACTGTTTCCTGGAAGTTAAAATATTATTTTCTCTTCCAAAAGAGGCATGGCCCTAGCCAGTTTTGCTCAGTGGATAGAGCGTTGGCCTTTGGACCAAAGGGTCCCAGGTTCATTTCTGGTCAAGGGCATATACCTTGGTTGCAGGCTCCTCCCCAGCCTGGGTCCTGGTTGAGGCACATGCAGGAGGCAACCAATCAGTGTGTTTCTCTCACATTGTCTCTGTCTTTACCTCTCTCTCCCACTCTCTCTAAAAATTCAATGGAAAAAATATTCTTGGGTAAGGATTAACAAACAAAACAAAACAAAAGAAGCATGAACACTCACCTTTCCTTTTGGAGTTTATGTGTTTCTGCCCCTCCATCTCCAAACGTCCTTTCCCTATTAACTATGAAAGAGAAAAAAAATCAATAGCATAGATGTTATGGGAGATTAATCTTGACCCTACTTCTGGAGCATCCCTGCATCTCTCTATAAGGAGAGTCTCCTTTCATGGTTCCAGAGCCTGACTCAATATTTGTTATTTTCCACCTAATCCTTCTTATTCTTTTGTGTCAGGATGATTGTTTTAGCTTAATGAAGGCATGGGGATGATAGAAGATACTAGGATGATTCAGTAGAGAGAAAGTCTCTCAGAGACTTTGAGGGGATGATAACAGAATGAAGAGACTCTGTACCATCAAACCTGAGCTCTACAGGAATCTAATCCTCTCTCTCACTGAGAGGACCAATAAAGCTACTTATCTTTGTACATTTCCTTCAGGCTCCAAGTTGTGATTTTATTTCTCCAACAAGGCTATCAATGTTAATTTTAACCCTGTATCATCTATTGTAAAATATTGGTCAATAAAACACAGAATGAATTTTATTCTGAGTCCCATTCTCTTCTCACCCTCCCTTCCACCCACCCACCCAGTTCCCTTTCATCCCTGGCCAGCAACATTTTCTTGATAATTCCTCATCTTCTTTCCCCACACAATTTCCCTGGGATCTTACTCATAATCTCTTTATTCCTCATTTCCCCCTTCCTTTACACCTACACTGATCATATAAAATATATTTTTAAAATTGAGTTTTGCTTGTATTTTCCATTTCTTTTAGTGTGGGTTTAAAAAATTTTGAAATTACCTATGTTGCTTGCATTCTCTCTACTTGGATAGTCTATCCAATTTCTCCAGTTCACTCTCCCCATTCCCTTTCCTTCTTGACACATTTTCACCAACCCTCATTTCCCAGTCTCACATAGTAGGAGAAGGTGATTTCCTGGTCAGGGTTTACATCAACTGGATCAATGTCATACTCCACCAGCACTTCCTGGGGCCTCCCACATTGTAAGATGCCATTTAGCTGGTTGATTCTGAGGAAGCTGTGTGTTGTATTGTAGAAGGGTTGCAGGTACAGGTAGGCATCTTGATAGTATCGAGGTACCTGTTCTGGATTATATACCGAATCTTCCATTTGGAACCTGCCCTGAGAAAGAGAGGGAAAAGAAGCTCTTTTTTGGCATGTACCCTAACCATATTTAACCACAATCATTTGTTATGATTTTCAAATAGATCTCTCTCAAATCTTCACTGTGTAAGAATGGCATGTCGCCCTGACCGGTTTGGCTCAGTGGATAGAGCGTCGGCCTGCGGACTCAAGGGTCCCAGGTTCGATTCTGGTCGGGGGCATGTGCCTTGGTTGCGGGCACATCCCCAGTGGGGGGTGTGCAGGAGGCAGCTGGTTGGTGTTTCTCTGTCATCGGTGTTTCTACCTCGCTATCCCTCTCCCTTCCTCTCTGAAAACAACAACAACAATAACAACAAAAACAAAACAAAAAACGAGGTATAAAGGATAATAGGCCTGAAAATAATTATTTCTAAGTAGAGTGATGAAGTGATGCCTGGAAAAAATAGTTCTATTAGCCACAGACAAATAGCATATGTTTGCTTAAGGAGTGTAGCTAAATGATTGCATTAATGGCTTTAATTTTTCATCTCTCCTTGCATCAACATCATTTACTATGTAATATTACAGTGGGCCCCCAGGTGACTTGTTGGAAATAGATGTTAGCATATGCAAGATAAGCAGAGGCTTGAAAAAGCACTTGCATGTCCACTTTTGCTCTTGCACCTCATTGTTAACGTAAGAATATACTTCGTGCTGCCTAACTTACTACCCCAGATGCATGAACAATACATACTTTTTATTGTATAATGCTAAAATTTAAAGTTGTTTGTTAAGCAGCATTGTGTCAGTTCATAATTGATACAAGTAGTCTTCCTTATAAGTATCAAAATCTAGAGTTCTCTTCTTTGCCATTTTTATGAGTAACTAGAGGCCCAGTGCATGAAATTCATGCACAGGTAGGGTCCCTTGCGGCTGCCAGCCGGGGAGACCCTTCCACTGGCCACCTGCCACCACTGCTGCCCCGTGGTCGAACTCTTGGTTGAACTCCCAGTTGAACTCCAGGGCGAGGGGACAATTTTCATATTAGGCTTTTATTATATAGGATGAGTAAGGGGACAGGAGGAAGAAGACAACTCTGGACCATTTTTACCTTCCTATCCTAATTTTAAATTAGAAGATGGGAATAAGTTACAAGATGAATTAGTATAAAGAGCAATTTTGATCTGAAGAGTCATTTATTTAATTAATATTAAAAGCAAACAGAAGAAGTTTTTGCCAACTGGGCAGCAGAATTGGCAAGTGATGGAATTACAAATGGGGTGGTAGAGGAAGAAAAGAAATAGAAACATTTTGAAGTTTTTCCTTCAGGAAGTTTTCCTTGCTGGGAAGCTGGCCCTCCCCAGTGCTTACCTGCAGAGAAATGTCTGTCCCATTCCAATGAACCGTATCCAGCTTGAAGGAAGCAAGGCCATCGTTGTCAGTAACTAAGGTATGGTTGATGGTTGCATTTATGCCCAAAATCATCAGAAACACTGTATGATTCTTGAGAACGGACCCATCATGGCCCCTAACTCTTATCTGAGGGGCAAAGGTCATTAGAGTTAGGTTTGGAGTAGGTTCAAGTGATGTGATAACAGAAACTCTAAGAATACATTTCAGGAAAGATTCCAGAAAAAGCTAAATGTATTCAAGTTTTGCAAACTAGGATCTACAAGGAATTGAGAAACAAACAGAAGTAGCTTAGCCTGGAGCAGAAGTATATTTGCTATGAAGTATTAGGGCCCTTCATTAGCTACACAGGCTCTTCCTAAGGCTCTGTAGAATATTTTGCTTTCCTTTTCTTTTTCTTTTTATTTATTTATTTATTTTTTGCTTTCTTTTTCTTAATATTTACAACAATTGTATGAGATAGACACTATTATTGGCCCTATTTTACAGATGATTTAACCTCTTCCACTCCCCAATTGTATAACATTAGGCTCTAAGAAAATCTGGATCTGCTCTTGATCTAGAGAAAAGATGACTAAGGAATAAATGGATCTAAATATGTACATTATTGTGTTGACCAGTTGTCCTAGGAATGTAGAAGAATACGCTGGAGAGAGGGGTAGATTTTAGGTATTAGACTGAAGACATTAACAAAGAAAATTTTAAATTCTCTTAAAAAAAATGCTTAAGGATCTATAAATGGCTCTCTGTCAAGAAAAGTTTGATATTAACCTTGCCTAGATGCAGGAGCTCAGACTAGATGATTTCTCCAAATACCTTACAGCTCTAAATTCAAATATTTTAACATTAGAATATGAGCCCTTGGCATTAGGAAGGGCACGGAAGTCACACTAATATTCAAGATATATCTCATGTGAGATTAAGGGCAGCACAACATAAGGAGTTCAGAGTATATATTCTGAATGCAGGCTGCCTAGTTTTTATCATAGTTATTACTTACTAGTTATATAACCTTGGGAAAATCACTTCACCTCTCTTGCCTCAGTCTCCTTATCTGTAAAATGGGACCAGTAATAGTGTCTATCTCATAGGATTGGTTGTAAAGATTGAATAAGTGAATAGCCATCGAGTACTTAGAACAATGTTGGTAGTTTTATTTTGATGTCTACAGAAAGGAGGCAACAGTTGCTGGTAAGCAATTATTTTTGTCTGTGCAGAGACAGGCTTCAACATACCTTCCCACTGAAGGGGAAATTGGGGTAATAATAATTATTGGTGTCTTCAAAGGTCATTGATCCTATTTGTGAAGAAATGTAGATTTCCTGAGTGCTATTGGCCTCCACGCCTGCAGAGGAAAACCAGATGTACATTAATCTAAATGCCTGAAATCCTCATTTTCATGTTTAATACAAAATCTCGGAAAGGATGGTGCCTCTGGAAGTATAAAGCTTAATATATTTCTAGCCAAAGATCCAAACCAACTCCTCCTCCCCAAATGTTTGGGGGAAACAGGTACTGGATGGCAGATTGGAATCTGGCATTTCCCTTTGTGAACTAGAAGTCACTCCCAAACTAATGAAGGTAGGTCTTGAATTCTCTGAGTAGGTGTGTCCCTGAAACAGTCCCTTTCCTAGCTTTTTTCTTAATGAACCAGGAAGTATCCCACTTACCTGTCCCTTCCTCCACCACAGTAGTCACAATATTGATGCTGGGGCTGTACCTATAGCCAGTGAGGTTGAAGGTGGACATGTTCACAGAAGCTGAGAAGCATCCTGCTTTGTCTGTCTAATGAGTAGGTTAGAGAGAAGGAGGGAGAAATAGAGGATGAATAATCTGATCCCAACTTCCATTTCATAATGTAGTGTAGAAGGAAATAATTTCTTACCTTCGTACTTTAGTTTCTCCATCTTTAAGATAGAAAAACTCTCCAATAGCATAGAGTATACACCTACACATATATAGTCATGAAATGACTTTGAAGCTACAAAATATGAGAAGATGAAAAGAGCCAACTGTAGAATGGGAAAACTTTATCTCCCAAGGGTTTAAGTTCATTTCTTGATTACAAGGCAGATTCTAAAAGACTTTATCTATTTTGAATAAAAAAGACTCCTTTGCTCTTTGAAACTTGGATAACAATTGTGTGAATGTTTTCTACTCTAGGCTTTTTAGCACTTTTCTGTGTTGGTGCTTACCAGGTACTTACTCTTTAGGACATGTAAATAAGGTGACTTTTCTAAATACCATTTACTCACCTGTCCAGAGAGGTTCCTGCATTTGTCAGGTAGCTGTTTCCCTTCTGCCTCTCCAAACCAGTAAGCATGTGCCTTTTGACACACTGATACTTGCACTGCCCCTAGCATAGGCTTTCCATAGGTGTACCTAAACCAGAGAAGCATGCGGAGTCAGAGTTAGGAAATTCCCCTTGAGAGCCAACCTTCATCCCCCAAAACACCACTTCCCTTCTTCCCCACACGCCAACCTCTGCAAGTACTCTGACAATCCCACCCTTCAGCAGCTCTCATTCATTTCCCTACTTTACTCACACCCTTAGAGTATTGCCACTACACAGTAAGTGCCATCCAAAGGACAGAACAGCGGCTTTCTTTTTCCTTACTCCTATTTCTCCACGGGATTCAACATTCCGTTCAGCACAAAGTAGACTCAAAATCCATAATGCTGACTGAGCGGGCAGTGGGAAGTAAGAGCAGAAGCACATTAGGAAATGTGTTCTTGGAGAAGTCCTGACTCTAGACTGCATAAAAACCCCAAGTTTTAGCCACTACCTCCATTTCTCCATAACACTCCTCAACATACTTCTCCATGTAGCTTCAATCTCCACCAGATCTAGAGACTTATTCTTACCTGCAACAAATTTTTACTAAGAAAGATTCCTCCATGGTTGATAACTGCCTGGGCTCGACCACTTCCACCTTGAACTTAGGCAGCACTGGAGAGAGTGGAAAGAAAGTGGAAAAGGAATAAGAGAAGAACTTGACCATATAGGTAGTGAACAGTGGGGTATAAAAGCAGTAATTAACCAATCAATCAATCAATCAATCAATTAAGGAGGGCTTTGTTAAGGTGAAATACTCCTAAAGTTATTAGCCAGTTTAGCACTGATTCAAAAATGAATAAATACCCCTCCGGATTGCAGTGTTTACTTTGCTATTGCTGATTTTGTAACCAGATTACATCGAACACTTTGAGCTCATCGATCTCCCACCTACCATATTCTTCCACACTGAAGGTGCCAAAGGTCTTGCCCTCAGCCACTGCCACTGTGTAGGTGCCCAGCGTGGCCTCTGGTGCCAGTTGGAAGGATAGCTGCACAATGCCTTGCTCGGGCACCACTTCCAGCCACTGTGCAATCCTGTTGCTATTTGGATCCTGTGTCCGTGAAAAAAGAAACCTCTTGATGTACCTGCCAGTCTGACTTACACTCTGCACTGCCAAAAGCAGGTACAGCATTCTCCCATGGTCTCCCCATGTCCACGAAAAACCGCACCTGGGTTATTTATTATTCTCTTCATTGCTGCATGAGATAGGCTCAGCCCCCATTTTGGAAGAACAGGGTCCTTCAAATGATCAGACTGAGTCCTCTAAGGTGTTATGGCCAGTTTCAGAAAGAGGGATTTAGGATGTCCTTTACAAAGAATGTTTACTCTATTCTTGGTCTCTTCTAAGGGACAACACTAAAGGGATTGATTGTAAGATGCATGAGAGATAGGGAATTTAACAGAGAAGTGGAGGGGAGGCTCTGGGGAATTCGCACTTCCAGGCCCTTTTCTTCTTCACACTTCTCACAGGCATTCATGTCATAGTCAACTGTCGAGTGTCTATGACAAGAGCTCATCACTGAAAACGAAGAGGAGTATGGAACCAGGTGCATTGGCGTGGCACGGAGAAGTTACAGGAATCAGAGTGGAAGGGTTAGTCCCAGCAGAGGTCGGTGACTTTCCTTACAGAGGTGTAGGGCTGAGAGGACTGGGGCGGGCAGAGGCAAGAGAACAGGCACAGTGTAGGTGGAATTGTGGGCACTCGGTGCTGGGCAGTCCCAGGCTCTGGGCCAAGATCTCAGTGTTCTGTCTGGCTTCCAAGTTTAGCACCAAACACTCACTCCTCCTTCTCCACCACTGACAGGAAAACAAACAAAAAAAAACTTCTACTTACCTGCAGTTCCACCACAGAATACTGAAAAGGAAAACCAGATAATGTGGGTTAAAGCAGGATACGCAACAAGGTTAGGTTTGTTGAAAGCAAGTTCACAAAGGCCCCTTTCTTTCTCCATTGCCCACTCCTTCCTTTCAGATGGCTCTGTGCTGCTCTGATAAGGGTAACAATGGGGCAAAGGCTTATTGGCTAGTGGAGGAGAGAGAAGGGATTTCCTCAGAGGGGTTGCTGGTCTCCAAAATATTTAAAGAAATGGAGCTTCAGACACTTCAGCATCCCTCAGTGCTCTGTGACAGAGCTCTTCTTGGAGCCAACTATCTCCCCGCCCCTCCTCTGCTATTTGGATGCCACTGGGCGGGAACCTTATTTTCAAGCACTGCAAAACAATTTCTAAAAAAATGTTTAAAAGAGTTCCATTGAAGGATCATGTATAGTTTCCTCAAGAAAATAGATGCCGAGACCATTAAGTTGGTGGGGAGCAGGTCATTGTGCTAGGTGTGAGTAGCACCCCAAAAGCGCTTGCCAATTTCAAACGGAAAAAAGACATAGCTTTCCACTGGGGAAATTAAGCTGTCACCACCTTCACCAGTCATCAAACTCATCATCACTAATCCTGGGAAAGAGACATTATGTGCTTCCTTCCTGAAGAGACACATTTGAGGTTCACTGCATGACCTACCAAGTTTATTTACCAAGAATGTTTAGCTTAAATCTATCTAAGGCCTCACACCTACTTCCAGAAGACAGAGGAACAAGTCAGATCACACAATAAAGAAATAATCAGACAAATTAAGAATGTCAAATATTCTGTAAGACAAGTAGGTTTCCTTAAGATCAGTGTCAGATTTCAAAATGAGGACATTTTAAAAGCTATCTAGCCCTAGCTGGTTTGGCTCAGTGGATAGAGTGTCAGCCTGCGGACTGAAGGGTCCTGGGTTTGATTCCAGTCAGGGGCACATGCCTGGGTTGCTGGGTTGCTGGCTTGATCCCCGGTAGGGGGCCTGCAGGAGGCAGCCAATCAATGATTCTCTCTCATCATTGATGTTTCTATCTCTCTCTACCTCCCCTTCCTCTCTGAAATCAATAAAAATATATTTAAAAAAATAAAAATAAAAGCTATCTAACCTGATCTCTTTCTCTCTCAAAAAATGTCAATATAATAAAAAAATAAGAGAGATTATATTATATTAAGAAAAATTTAAAACATAATAATTAAATGTAATACATGGATTTTGGGGGTGGGGCTCCTAATTTGAAAATTTGGAAAAACAGATTTAGGGCTGCATATTAAATAATAATTATTAATTTTATTAGATGTGGTAATGATATTAAGATTTTTAGAGATATTCTTTTTAGAAGATATATGCTTGTAAAAAGTATTTACAAGTAAATTATTTAGCAAAAAATTAATAGATTAAAACAAATGTAGCAAAATAAAAAACATTGAATCCTAGTGTTATGTTTGACAATTCTAATAATTAAAAGTTGAAAACAAAATGACTGCTCAAGATAACTTTCTTATGAGATAATTATCTTTTTACTGTATTGTTTCTGTTTATATGAGATGTTTTAATTCTTTAACTGTAATTCTTAGAATTTTACAAAACCATGGCCATGGAAATAGATAATTACAGCATCTAGGGTGTGAATATAATTAAAAATCTGGTTAGAGACTATACATTTGCTGGACTCAGGGCTCTCCAGTTAGTATTACACACTTTTTAAAAATATATATTGTTATTGATTTCAGAGAGAGATAGAAACATCAATGATGAGAGAGAATCATTGATTGGCTGCCTCCTGCATGCCCCACACTGGGGATCGAGCCCGCAACCTGGGTATGTGCCCTGACCACGAATCAAACCGTGATCTCCTAGTTCATAGGTCAACACTCAACCATTGAGCCATACAAGCTGGGCAGTATTGCACACTTTTAAAAGGACTTACAACTAAATGAGATTGAAAGCTGAATTTAGATATGGGGGTCTTAGAGAGGGTACAAAGTTTGGATCTCACTTGGAAGGGAGATGGAATGGAACCTAGTTGGTGTTTGCCTTTGATTCTTGTTCTAAGTACCATGTGATGCCGACCATTGAAGAAGCAGAGCGTCATTAAATACAAACAGTAGCCTTGATATCAAGGATAATGACAATTCCCTCAGTCAAGCCAGAAATGAGGGATAAAGATTGTAGGGATGAAAATTATTCCCTTCTTCCCTTCTAGGCCCTTTGGCCAGTCTAATAATTAAATTGACCTAGTACAGATTAATAGTGAAAAAACAAATTTAATTACGTCCATATAGGAGCACCACAAAGACAATGAGACTGAAAAGGAGTCAGGCAATTGAGGCTGAGATGCCACCTGAGCTAAGGAATGGAATAGGGGTCTGGGGCTTCCAAGCGGAGGAGGGCAATTCACAGGAAGAGAAGAAAAGCAGATGTTTGGTAACCAGATGTTTGCCCTGCCATGCAAGTAAGTCTTTCAGATATAGAAAAAGTCATCTCTGATCAGAGATGACTAATAGCTCTCTCTGGTACAGGCTCCCCGTCTAAAATCTTTCAGCCAGTTAAGGGAGAAGTAAACTTTTTCTTGAGTCTGTAGTCATTTGTTTTGTTTGTTAATCCTCACCTGGGGATATTTTTCCATTTATTTATTTATTTGTTTGTTTGTTTGTTTTTATAGAAAGAGTAGAAGGGAGAGGAAGAGACAGGGAGAGAGGAACATGGATGTGTGAGAGACACATCAGTTGGTTGCCTCCCACACACACCCTGACCAGGGCCAGGGATCAAGCCTGCAACCAAGGTATGTGCCCTTGACTGGAATCAAACCCACGACCCTTTAGCCCAAGGGCCGACGCTTTATCCACTGAGCCAAACTGGCTAGGGCTGCAGAGTCTTAACTGCCTTCAGCTCAAAATAGCCCACATGACAAAGCAGCACATTTTGGGGTGGCCTATTCTGCTCTAGTTCCGGGTCAAAGAAGGACAGGACTTCCACAAACCAGGGCTACATAGGCGATAAGGAGGCAACTATCTCTGAGATTATTATGGAATCTTATAAATTCCAGAAAAAGAACACTTCCTCAGATAACAAAGTATTTTTCTCACACGGGGAGTCAAAAGGCGGGGAGGACACCAGTTACCAGTTCGCTTTCCTCTCAAAGGAAACAAGTGTTCAACTGGGACGATAGCATTTCCAACTGGAAGCTGCCTGAGGTTTCTGAATGAATGGCTGTGGCAACCAAAGTAGTCAGGGTCAGTTCATCTCAAGTCTACTTTAGTGCCTGAGGCTAAAACACTGTGCTCTGTATACTCATAATTTTTGTCTCTCCGTTTCTCAGTAAAATTCCTTTGGGTAATTTCAGTGTTTCAAATTAAGCATTTCACATTTTCAGTGTTCAAACTGGAGCTTGGGGTGAGGGTGCTGGCTAGAGAAAAGGAGTGGAGAGGAAGGAGTAATATTACATCAGAAACAGAGCGTCACTGTAGAAATCAGAGCACCTCTCAGGAAATGGTCACAGGAAAGATCATATAACAGGGGTGGTTAATGAGATCAACCTCGAAGGCAGTAGAGTCTGAGATAACTTTGGCTGTGGCTACACTTTCGCCTTAGTATGTCCTCTTTTTAGCTCTGGAATCAACAATTTGTTAAACAATAGTGATTCAATATTCTACCAAACTTTTTAAAAAATATATATTTTTATTGATTTCAGGGAGGAAGGGAGATGGAGAGAGAGATAGAAACAACCATAATGAGAGAGAATCGTTGATCGGCTGCCTCCTGCACGCCCCCTACTGGGGATCGAGCCCGCAACCCCGGGCATGTGCCCTTGACCGAAATCGAACCTGGGACCTTTTGGTCTGCAGGCCAGCGCTCTATCCACTGAACCAAACCAGCTAAGGCTCTACCAAACTTTTGATAAAGGATACAGATGATGGGAAGGAGAAACTAAAAAGAATTCTAAATTGGGAAAGAAAGCAGTGATGGGGGAGGCTACTGATCATAAGCCCATAGCCTCCCCGTACACAGGGAAAGGAAACAGAAGCTCTGAGAACATGGAGAGGGACATAAAAATAATGCCCTCCCTATAATTATCGTTAAAAGTGTCCTTTGAATTCATGGCCTGTGACTGAAGGCGAAAGAAGCCAGCAAGGGTGTGTTAGAGCAAAGTATTTCACAAGCATGTAGAAACAACACAAGCCCTGAATTGAGATCCTACCTCTCATAAGGCTTATGATTCTAGCAGTTGAGCTGTTCAAAGAAAAATTTAAGTATTCACCAAATGTTAGCACATTTTTTACCTTTGGCACTTTTTTAAAATGTTGCCTTCAGAGAAATGTCTATTTTATAATTTGGTATTTTTAAATGTTGCCTTAAGAGAATTGTCTAAGTTATAAATTACCTTGCCTCATAGAAAAGAAAAAAAAAAAAAAGGTGAGGGGGTGGTGAATATCCTCATTTCTTCCTTTTGTTAAACACACTCCTGAATTATTTATTCAGATTTGAACTGCAAAGCATCTTGGTGTCATTCCTGGAAAGTCTTGAAGTTCGCAAAAACTATTTTTTAGAACAGCAGGGAATGTAACCGTCTCTCGGGAATGTTAACCGCACTGATGTGCTCAGCTGTTGGACCTGAGAACTAGATGTATCTGCTTGTTTTCAGGCAGACAGGGGCAAGGAGGTCTTAGATTTGCATCTCAATTCCCACCTGCACTCTGCATCTCAGAGGGCCTCACCTCCTCACACCCTTGGAAAGAACCTCTTCTTTCCCCTATTCCCTCAGCCTGTCCTACCCCTTTCCCTTCCCTTCTTCCCACCTAAACTCTCACCTTGTCATTCACGGGAACAAAGTTGCTGTCCAGGGTGACGATGCGAAAGTGCACTGGAAGGAAACAGGCATCATTAGCAAAGGGGATATTTCCTCTTTCGGATCTTTTTTCCTTCCACCCTTCTACTTCCTCACACATACTTCTGAGTCAGCAAAACCCCATCGGGTTTTATTTTTAAAAAAATAAACCTAGTCCGAGAGAAAATAAAGCCCTCAGATGATTTCTCTTCACCGCTGCAGGCTCTGAAACCTCAGAGTGGAATGCCCCTCTAAGTAAGAAGGAGCAAATGCAAATGTCAGGAGCTCAAGCCAAATGTGTATTTGCATATTTCACATACAAGCAGCTTGCTGAAGGACCCAGCAATCCAATTATACTTGCAAATTTTATTCCAGAAGAAACGTGCACTCCTGTTTTAGAAACACACACACAGGAGCCACTCTACCTACTGCCTTTTGGCTTGTGGAACCCGGCATCCCCCCAGACCTTCCCCTCTTCTGCTCTCATCATTCCATAGGCCTGCCACCAAATCACAAGGCCCTCATTGACAGATACCTGCCACTGTGTCCCCAGCCTTTTGTCCAACCCTGTATGTGTGCCTCTTACCTCGCTGCCCTGGTTTGTAGATGGGTTTGTCAGTTTGCACAAAGGTGCCATGACCCTGCCTCTGGATTAAAACCGTTTTCTTTTCCTCAAAGCTGATGTTATTTCCAGTTCCCGACACCCGGACTGTAGCCACTTCTTCTGTGCCACCCGCAGGAGGGGGTACCTGGCCAAGAGAGGGGAGCTCTGAGGAGGAGGAGGAGACTGAGGCACAGAATCTACTACTGGTTGCAAACCCAAGAATGGGAGGGTAGAAGGAAAGGACTGAGTCAGATGGGAGTAGCAAGGGTAGAGCCACAAAACAAGTTGCCAAGAGAAAGGGAAACAATAGTCAGAGGTTAAGGTCAGGAACAAAAAGAAGAAATGCAAGGTCAGGGAAATTATGGATGAGTTATGGCCAGGAATTGAAGTCAGGTTTAGGGGAGATAGGTTTAAGGGCCTTGACAAAAGTAAGACAACAAAGTTAGATTATAGTGAGTACCTAGGGAGGAGACTAGGAAAGTATGGGATTAGAGTTGGGGCTAAGTCTGTGCTTACCAAAAAGGACATGCAGTGTAAGTGCCTCTTCCTCATTCCATGGTGTTCTAGCAAGTTCTGGGCCTTGTTCTTGGTCTCCAGAGTAACAGTGAATTTTACATCATAGTACCCAGGGCTCAGATCCAAACAAACCTTCTGAGTAGAGGGGAAGTGAAGCTGGGCTGGTAATGTCACCAGGTAGTTTCTGTTAAAGAAGCAAAAGGGTTTGAGGACATAATGATTCATCCATTCAGTGGGAAATTAAGACCTTTCACAAACACTCAGCATATAGCAGTGAATTAAACAGACTGAGCCCCCTGCCTCCATAAACCTTATCCTATATAATAAAGATGTAATATGCAAATGGTCATTACACCGTGAAGCATAACAACCGACTGCGTAACGACCGGATCACGGATCAGCAGGAGGATGGGGCAGCGAGCTACAAGCAGGCGGTGGAGTGCTCCAGGAGGGGGAAGGGCAGCAAGCTATGAGGGGGTGAGTGGGAGGAGCTACAGGAGGGTGGCAGCGAGCTACTGGCGAGCTACTGGTGCACGGATTTGTGCGCAGGGCTACTAGTTTTCTATAAAGAAGAAGAGGACAAATAACTCAGTGCACAACCCTTAAACCTCCCACAATCAGGAAACCATCACTGAGAGTCTATGCTTAGATTACCAAGGAGGAAATTAGTTCTGTGACAGAGAACAGGATACAGGGAGTCTACTGTATTTTAATATTATCTTTTTTTTTTTAAACTTCCTCTTAGGCCTCAACTTTTCTCTCCAGGTAAAGAGGAAAATGCAACCAAAGAAGGGAAAAGATGAGAAAGAAATTACAATAAATCAAAGGTTATCTCCTCCCCCCATATTTAGGTTTGAGAAAGGTAGACAAAGAAGCTCTGATTTCTAGCACTTACGGAAGGAGTTGTTCTGCAATAGCTGGTGATAGAGCCAATATTCCCAGAAGGAGTTGAGCCCACATCGTTGAGGGTAACACAGATGAGATCTGCTCCCCGTCTGGAGCATATATTTTAACTCCCCAGGCTGGGAGTGGAGCTACCATTGAAGCTCCAACCAATCACCTACTGAGGCCTCAGGTGACGGTGGTAAATGAGGGAAGGGCTTCTATTCTATTTACTTCCTTAAGTTAATTTCTCCTTGAAACATTCATACTGGCTCAGCCAGTCCATACCTGTTTTGGGGAAACACCAGGGCTGAGAATTCACAGTGGTGATGTTCACAGAACAAATTTTGTACTCCGCCCTTTTTTTCTGGTTTCATTCCAAATTCCCATACCCATTTGATCTTTTCACCTTTTTTATTATTCTATTAAGACATATTTGGGATCACAGGTATGGGAGCAGTATCCATAGGAAACCAGAATACCTCTATCTAATTGGGAATTTAAAAAAATTAACACTACTCAATATTGTGTCAATAAAAATGATCCAAAACTTTCTGAAGATAACTTCACACTGAGCATCAAAAGCTTTTCAGATTTGCATATTCTTTGACCCAGCAATACCTATGGAAATGCTTCTTCATGGGAAAAGAGAACATGCATACATGCAAAAAAAAAAAAATGAATCTACGTTGAGTTTCTTTGTAGTGCTCGTTACAATGCAAGACTTAAAAGCCACCTAGAATATAAATTAGTGAGAATACTTTCTGGACCAATGACCAAACCACCTAAAACCAACGTGAACAAAAAGAGTTTTTGGTAACTGGGATGGGTAAGATATGAAGAAAGAACTGAAGGAACCAGAGAAATGCTGAAGACTTTATGGTCTAGAACTAGAGACTTGATACTGGCAGAAAGAAGCGAGAAAAATTCCTTGGCACAAGGATATTGAGACAGGTAGTTAAAGGGCTGAGTAATTTACAGCCAGGTAATGTCACAAGATCTTATCTTCCTTAATTAAGTGGTTTACACATTCCACACTGTGCAGGGGAGCAGATCTGCCTCAATCCTGGTCCCTTTCCGGTAACATTATTTGCTTGTCTCTTACCGTTACCAGGAAGGGGACCAAGCCGGGAGGGGGAATGCCTAGGGCTGGCCGGTGGGGTATGGGTTCTTGGCTTTGTGCAAGAAAGATTTCACAATAGGAATCCAGGTGATTTTGAGAGTACGTTTATTAAAGCTGGGACAGTGAAACAAGGAAGGTCCTAGGATAGAAAACAGTAGGAGAGAGACTGGGGAGGGCTGCTTTGGCTCTGTAGAAACGCTACATTATTAGAATGAGCAGCTTCTTCTTCAGGCTCATAAGTAAACTTGACAGAGCTGAGGAAAAATCAGCCAATATCTATCTTAAAGACAGGTCCATATAAATGATCCAAACTAAAATAAGTGCAGAGAACCAAGATGGCAGCATAGGTAAACACCTGTACTTTCTGCCTCCCACAACCACATCAAAATTACAACTAAAATACAGAACTATCATCCAGAACCGAGGGAAAGCAGGCTGAGTGGAAGTACTACAACTAGAGAGGTAAAGAAGAAAGCTCATTGAGACTGGTAGGAGGTGTGGAGGCCTGGAACGGGCTGGTCCGGCACCTGGGTGTGCCACTTTTTTAATCAGGAGGGAGATCGCCTCTGTAGGAGGCCCAATTGGAGGAGCAGGGAGTCCCAGCCCCACACCAGACCCCCAGCCCAGGGTCCCAGAGAAATCACAGTGGTGATGTTCATAGAACAAATTTTGGACTCCGCCCTTTTTCTCTGGTTTCATTCCAAATTCTCATACCCATTTGATCTTTTCACCTTTTTTATTATTATTTCCATAAGAAATACAGACTGTAAAAATCAGTGCTGGTTGGGGCTGAGTGACACACAGGCTGCTGGAGACCCAGCTGCTCCTCTTATTTATTTTATTTTATTTATTTTTTTTATTTTAAATATATTTTATTGATTTTTTACAGAGAGGAAGAGAGAGGGATAGAGAGTTAGAAACATTGATCAGCTGCCTCCTGCACACCCCCCACTGGGGATGTGCCCGCAACCAAGGTACATGCCCCTGACCGGAATCGAACCTGGGACCCCCTCGACGCTCTATCCACTGAGCCAAACCGGTTTTGGCCCAGCTGCTCCTCTTAAAAAGCCTGCACTATGAACTGAATTTATGAGCTCCCACTTCCTCTGAGCTCCAGTGCCGGGTGAGGCTCTGGGGGATCCAGACACATACGAGGAGAAACTGGATCAGGGCAGGAGGTGCTCCCAGCGGTAATGACAGGGATTCAACAGTAGATTAGAGGATCCTGTGCTGGGACTTCCCCGGTGCAGGGCTGACTGGCAGCCATTTCTGTTTGCTCCACCCTGGTGATTCCCTGAGACCCTGCCCTACCAATTTACAACCCCACCCAAGCTGTGCACACCAGCTTTTGCATATGAATGGTCTGTCCTTTCTCAGGCTAAAACTCTGTTAAACAAGCTGCAGCTGAGTCAGGGAGCCTCAAACCTGTCAATAAAATGCCCCCACATCAGCATCAGCACCAGCCTGCCTTGCTTCACAACTGGGCCTTGTCTAGGCACTTCCAAACCCAATATAAAGAGGAGGAATCTGCAGATCTCTTTGTAGCTCCTGCTGGATGGCCCCAGGCAGTGGCTGACTTTACACCTACCTGGAAACCCAAGAGCCAGTGTACCAGTGGTCAGTGTGAGACTATACCAGATTGCAACTTTTCACAACCATAAGCAACACACTCAAGAGGCAGACTCAGTGAGCACCAAGGCCCCACTGAAGCAAGTCCTGCTCCATAAGGGTGTCTCCTGCACAGCAGCTCTCCCACCGTAGTCACAACTGGTACTCACAGCCAATTGGCCTAGAGGTCAATTCCTCCCAGTGACACCAACAGCGATCAAGGCTCAACTACAACAAGACTGTGCACACAGCCCACAAAGGGGTGCACCAAGAGTGTCCACCTCAGGTGTTTGGGGAGGCTGAGCCACCGGCCCTATGGGACACCTACTACACAAGGCCACTCTATCAACTCAAGGAGACTTAGTAGCTACCCAATACATAGAAACAAACTCAGGAAAACAGACAAAATGCAGAGACAAAGAGACATGTCACAAATGAAAGAAATGGAAAAAAGCAAACTACTGGATATAGAGTTCAAAACCATGGTTATAAGGTTACTCAAGAATCGTCTAGAAACCTCCAAGGAATTTAGTGAGACTTCCAAGGATCTTAGTGAAAATGCTAAAAAAAAAAAAAAAAAATGGAAAAGGACCAGTGAGAAATTAAGCATAAACTGACTGAATAAAGAATTAATACACAGGGATTCAACAGTAGATTAGAGGATCCTGAGAATCAAATTAATTATTTGAAATATGAGGAAGAAAAAAACACCCAACCAGAAGAGCAAAAAGAAAAGACTCCAAAAATATGAAGATAGTGTAAGGAGCCTCTGGGACAATTTCAAACGTACCAACATCCAAATTAGGGGGTTCCAGAAGAAGAGAGAGAGCAAGTTACTGAAAATCTATTTGAAGAAATAATAACAGAAAACTTCCCCTACCTGGTGAAAGAAATAGACTTACAAGTCCAAGAAGTACAGAGAACCCCAAACAAGAGAAATCCAAAGAGGACCACATCAAGACACATCATAATTAAAATGCCAAGGGCAAAAGACAAAGAGAATCTTAAGCAGCAAGAGAAAAACAGTTAGTTACCTACAAGGGAGTGCCCATGTGACTTTCAGCTGATTTCTCAACAGAAACTATGCAGGCCAGACAGGATGGCAAGAAATATTCAAAGTGATGAATAGCAAGAACCTACAACCAAGAATACTCTACCCAGCAAAGCTATCATTTAGAATTTAGAAGGTCAGATAAACAGCTTCACAGACAAGAAAAAGCTAAAGGAGTTCATCACCACCAGCTAGAGTATTATATGAAATGCTGAAGGGTATTCTCTAAGAAGAAGGAGAAAAAGGTAAAGATAAAGAATATGAACAACAAAGTGACAACAAATACATATCTATCAACAAGTGAATCTAAAAATTAAATTAATAAAAAATCTGATGAACAGAATAAACTGGTGAATAGAATTGAATCTGGGGCATGGAAATGGAACAGACTGACGATTCTCAGAGGGAAGGGAGTGTGGAAGGGGTGCGGGAAGAGATTAGACAAAGAGCTTATATGCATGTACTAGTATGCATTACCTATGGACACAGACAATAGGGTGGCGAGGGCCTGGGTTGGGGAGGGAACCAGTGGAGGGGAGCTATGGGAGGAAAAAGGGGAACACCTATAATGATATCAACAATAAAGATTAATTTAAAAAAAAGAAAAGAAAAATGATCCAAACTGAAACACAAAGACTGGGGGGAAATGGACATCATCAAAAAGAGAAGAGGTAACAAATCCAAGAATCACAGAGAACTCCAAGCAAGAAAAAAATACCAAAATAAAGTACACCTTAATGAAAATAAATAAATAAATAAATAAATAAATAAAATAAAGTACACCTAGTAGCATCATATTCAAACTGCTGAAAATCAGAGATGAAGAGGAGGTCCTAAAGATAGCCAGAGAAAAAAAGACACATTATATATAGAAGAACAAAGATGAGAATTATAGCAAACTTCTCCAATGTTAGCCAGAAGACAATGGATTGACATTTTGAAAATAGTATAAGAAAATCCAGCACTCAGTACCCAACAGAAATATCTTTCAACTAGTAGCTCTGCACACAAATCCGTGCACCAGTAGCTCTCTGCGGGGCCTGGCCACTCCACGTCCACTACTCAGAGGCCCTCTGTGGCTGGGGTGGAATGCTTGCCTCGTCACCGTGGTGACAAAGCAAGCATTCCGCCAGGCCGATCACGCTGCCTGTTCTCAGCGGCAGCCCTCCCTCCCCCTGGGACTTGGGGGACTCCAGTGGGGCTGAGAGAACTAGGTGCTGCCATCTTGTGGCTATGGGCACTGCCATCTTTGTGATGGAGTGGCAGTTAATTTGCATATTACCCTTTTACTAGATAGGCTAGTGAAGGGGGAGCCCTGTCAACATGGCTCTGGTGGTTGAGCTTTGACCTAAGAACTAGGAGGTCACTGTTCGATTCCCAGTCAGGGCATATGCCCCAGTTGTGGGTTCAATCCTCAGTGGGGGATATGCAGGAGGCAGCCAATCAATCATGCTCTCTCATCATTGATGTTTCTAGCTCTCTCTCCCTTTCTGAAATCAATAAAAAAAGGAAAATACTTTCTCAGACAAACAAAAGCTGAGAGAATTTATTATCAGCAGATCTGTGTTATCAACAATATCAAAGAGAGTTCTTTTTTTTTTTTTAATATATTTTATTGATTTTTCACAGAGAGGAAGAGAGAGGGATAGAGAGTTAGAAACATTGATGAGAGAGAAACATCGTCAGCTGCCTCTTGCACACCCCCTACTGGGGATGTGCCCGCAACCAAGGTACATGCCCTTGACCGGAATCGAACCTGGGACCCTTGAGTCCGCAGGCCGACACTCTATCCACTGAGCCAAACCGGTTTTGGCTCAAAGAGAGTTCTTGCCTGGCCTGTGTGACTCAGTGGTTGATTATCGCCGCATGAACCAGGAGGTTGTAGTTTGATTCCAGGTCAGGGCACATTCCCAGGTTGTGGGCTCAATCCCCATGCAGGAGGCAGCTGATTAATGATTCTCTCTCATCATTGATGTTTCTATCCCTCTCCTTTCCTCTCTCTGAAATCAATAAAAACATACTTTTAAAAAAAGTTTGCTGCCCCAGCCGATTTGGGTCAGTGGATAGAGCGTTGGCCTGCAGACCGAAGGGTCCTGGGTTTGATT
This sequence comes from Eptesicus fuscus, assembly GCF_027574615.1. Classification (NCBI taxonomy): domain Eukaryota; kingdom Metazoa; phylum Chordata; class Mammalia; order Chiroptera; family Vespertilionidae; genus Eptesicus; species Eptesicus fuscus. The sequence continues at coordinate 85,993,737 of NC_072479.1, forward strand.
CCGGTCAAGGGCACGTACCTGGGTTGCAGGCTCCTCCCCAGCCCGAGCCCTGGTCGGGGTACGTGCAGGAGTCAGTCAATGTATTTCTCTCACAATCGATATTTTCCTGTGTCTTTCCCTCTCTCTTCCACTCTCTCTAAAAATCAATGGAAAAATATCCTCAGATGGGGATTTGAAAGGAAAAAAAAAAAAAAGTTTGCTGATCCCTGAAAAATGATAGGATCTTATACATACTGTTAAAAAACAAAGAATATTAAAGGGAGTTCTTAAGGCAAAAGATATAAGACTCAGGTTGACAAACTGTGGCCTGCAGGTGAAATTCATCCTGCCATAGGTTTTGAATATAGAGGTTTATTGGAGCATAGTAACACTCGTTTGTTTTTGTGCTACTATGGTAGACTTAAGGAATCACAAATTAAGATATCTGGAAATGCTATCAAATAAAATAAATATAAAAGACATTGAAAATCAATTTTAATAACTTTAAAAGATAAATGGCTGCCTAAAGCAAAAAAAAAAAAAAGTTCATTCTGAGTTATAATGCAGGAGTGAGGCATTTTTTACAAATCAACACAAAGGGAATTAAAAATAAAGAGACACTGTAGAATGTTAGCATAATTCCTTTGGCACATTTTCCTTCTCTCCTATTTTTAATTTTCTGATTCTAAATTTTTCTCCCTTTTTTTTTTTTTAAAAAAAACTTATTCAGGGCCACCATTACACATGTCTAGTTCTCTCAGCTTTTCTAAAATCCCAGTAAAGATGTCTTTATTCTCTCCAGCGATGAATCTTCATTTACCCTTGCCCTTTCGTTCCATCGGATGAGATTTGTTAACTTTGGAATTCTATTGAACATTTTCCAATCTGTGGCTCTACTAGTAAGAGAGAAGCTAGAATGGAGGCCGGTATGGTTCTAGCTATGGGGGCTATCTGTATGTCTGGTAATATATTAGCCATTGCAATGAAACAACAGTAATGCCTGAGCTAGGGAGAGGTGCTTATTTACAGTAAATGTATTTAGCTTGTAGTTCTAGGAAGTCAGCATTAGTGCTGAGGGAGATTTAAAACAGCTATTTACTGCCCTGGTAACCAGAAGGCACTATTCTTACCGAGGAGAGAAAATGGTGCAAGGAATCTGTACAGGGAATGCCATTTGTTAGCTATGTGCCCATGATAAGTTATTAACCTCTCTGTGCTTCAGTAAGTTTTGCATTATGTACTTTTTTTTTTAAGTATATTTTATTGATTTTTTACAGAGAGGAAGAGAGAGGAATAGAGAGTTAGAAACATCGATGAGAGAGAGACATCGATCAGCTGCCTCTTGCACACCCTCTACTGGGGATGTGCCCACAACCAAGGTACATGCTCTTGACCGAAATCGAACCTGGGACCCTTGAGTCCGCAGGCCGACGCTCTATCCACTGAGCCAAACCGGTTTCAGCTGCATTATGTACTTTTTACCACAATTAAAATAATAACAATAAAGAAAGATCTTGAGGGCGGTAAAAATAGTACCAAGTAAATTAGTTCTCATATTTCTTACATTTAAGAAGCTTGTAACTTTCATTTAAAAAGGGAAAGATTTATGGACAGATGCTTGCTCCTGTTAGGGTGCACTGAGGGTTCCACATGATCTGCAGAAGGCACAGAGAAACACAGCAAAGCAGACAGGAAAACCCTGAAAGACAGCTTCTTCATACATGTGCTCTTGTCCATGCCATCCATTCCCTTTACCTGGATTGCCGTTTCTCCTTTTCTACCTGGAGAATTTCTCATTGTCCTTCAGATGCAGCTAGCAACTCCATGAAGGCGTTTCTAACTCAGCTCATAGTCTCCACTGCTCCAGACAGAACTAATTCCTCTTTCTTCTGTGCCCCAAACTTCAGGACCGAGTGAGCGTGACCACAGTGTTAGCCGTCTTGTCACTCTTTATTTGAATTCCTTTTCCCCACCCATACTTTTAAATTTTTTAGAGTGAAAATCAAAGACTATCCATCTTCTCCTAGCCTAGGTACTCAGTATGAATGCTAAGTGAGGGGCCAAGGGCAAAGATGACCCCACATCCGTCCATCTCCTAACTCCTACACATTAATCCCCTCTACTCCTGATCTCCTGAACTCTTTCAGTGTTCCTTCCCTGTCTGAGGCTCTTGTTTGGTATGACTTTTATGATTAGTGGAATCATTAATTAATTACTCTTTTCTGCAGCTAACATCCCATTCTGTCTCAATGGATTCATTAATAAGGAAGACATTTTTAAAAAGTAAGGAAGACATGACAAAATGTTAAAACACATTTTGCTGGGCCCCTGTCCCAGAGTTTTTGATTCTTTGAGCTGTAGTGGGCCTGAGAATTCGCATTTTGAACAAGTTCCCCAGTGATGCTGATGCTGCTGGCCCAGGGACCACACTTTGAGAACTGCTGCTGTATGGTGGATCTGAGAGCAGTTAATCAGAATACCTTCCTGGAGTGTGGAGCAAGATTCTGATAATAAAGGTGCAGAGCCCTAGCCAGTTTGGCTCATTGGATAGAGCGTCGGCCTGAGGACTGAAAGGTCCCAGGTTTGATTCCGATCAAGGGCACATGCCTGGGTTGCAGGCTCAAACTCCAGTAGGGGACATGCAGGAGGCAGCCGATCAATGATTCTCTCTCATCATTGATGTTTCTATCTCTCTCTCCCTCTCCCTTCCTCTCTGAAATAAAAATATATTAAAAAATAAAAATAAAGGTGCAGAATGTCAGCCTCTCTTCTGCATTTCTCTCACCAATGTCCAATAGAAAGAGGCCATGGAACTATCTTCCTTTCTCTCTTCATCCTTTCTCTTTTGCAGTCTGTTCCTCCCAGGACTTCTCTGAGATTATTGTTAGCAATTTTAGTTTGGCATTCCGCTACCCGGAGTAAATGAAAATAGTAGCCATATGGGGTAGAAGAAATAAGATGCCAACAGTAATGAGCTCTCCATGGAATGAATCCAGATGAACTGTCCCTCGATGGAAAAGGAGAGTTGCTCAGAAAATATGAGGGGCTGCCTCTGTTTTATCATCTATAATTTTTTAAAAAAATACTTCCATAGAAGCATTGATGCATAAGGGAAAACATGAATGTAAAATTTAATCTCCACCCTCGAGTAGTTAGTTTAGCATTCAAAGGCCCAGAATATAAACTTGATTTTAGCAAGTCTTGTCTCTACTTTGTCCTGTCACTCTGTTTCTGCTCTCTGGCTAAGGGAACCTACTCAGCTCCAATGACACCAACTCCTCTGCTAGGAGGCTAACTGCTCTCTCGTCAGTCAAATTGGCCCACCAATTATTTTTATCTCTTCTGATCCATTTTAAAATCCATTTAATCTAGCTATCAGCTTGATAATCTGCCTGGAATTTGGTGGGGGGAATGTACGGGATTTAATAACCTCCAAAATTTAGGCTGCATAAAACCTATTCCTGGCATATAGTGTGGCACATACAGATAAAATAGCCATGTTAATGATGATTCTGTAAAGCGTTAGCTCAAGGAGTTTTGATCTGTGTATCGGAATCCTTACTTATTCTGTGTATCAGAATCCTTCTTGCATGTGGACCTTTCTTGTAAACAATAAAAGTATTTCTGGAGTAAGAATTATACCAATTATATTTTAATTAAATATTATCTTATTAGTGGCCCGGTGCACGAAATTCGTGCATGGGGGGTGGTGTCCCTCAGCCCGGCCTGCACCCTCTCCAATCTGGGACTGCTGGCTCCTAACCGCTCACCTACCTGCCTGGTCGCCCTTAACCACTCTGCCTGCTGGCCTGCTCGCCCCCAACTGCACCCCCTTGCTGGCCTGATTGCCCCCAACTGCCCCTCCCTGCCGGCCTGCTCACCCCCAACTGCCCAACCCCGCCAGCCTGATCACCCCCAATTGCCCACCCCCACCAGCCTGATCATCCCCAACTGCCCTCCCCGGCCAGCTTCTTGGCCCCCAACTGCCCTCTCTGGCTGGCCTCATGGCCCCCAACTGCCCCCCCCCACCAGCCAGCTTGCCCCCAACTGCCCTCCCACTGGCCTGATCACCACCACCTGCCCCCCCACCGGCCTACATGCCCTTAACTGCCCCCCCTGCCAGCCTGATCGCCCCTAACCACCTCTGCCTCAGCTCCAGGACCATGGCTTTGTCCAGAAGGATGTCTGGAAGGTCTCCTGGTCTAATTAGCATACTACTCTTTTATTAGTATAGGTAGATTATATAGGATAGGATTGCTTAAATGGGGGGGGGGGGGAGCCTTTTTCAGCAGGAGGAGATGCTCTTGGCAGAGAAAAACCCATAATCCCTATATCTGGACTGATAGCCAGCCATATGCACTATACTGCCAAAGAGGTCATAAAAAAATTGAACTGCCGAAACTGGTTTGGCTCAGTGGAGAGCGTCAGCCTGCAGACTCAAGGGTCCCAGGTTCGATTCCGGTCAAGGGCATGTACCTTGGTTGCGGGCACATCCCCAGTAGGGGGTGTGCAAGAGGCAGCTGATCGATGTTTCTCTCTCATCGATGTTTCTAACTCTCTATCCGTCTCTCTTCCTCTCTGTAAAAAAATCAATAAAATATATTAAAAAAAAATTGAACTGCTTTCTTACACCTTACACCAAACAGCTGTTGCCCTTAAAACCCCTCCTCAGCCCCCACCTTAGGTTCTGCCTTCATAGTTCACCCAGATTAGGTTCTGATTGGTCGGTTTCTATGCTAGTCAGTGTCAAAAGCTCTGCCTCCTAGGCAGTTATTGGCTCCTCTGACTTCACCCAGATTAGGCTCTGATTGGTCCATTTCTATGCCAGGCAGCATCAAAAGCCCCACCTCCTAGGCAGCCATTGGCTCCTGGCACTTCACCCAGGTTTGGTTCTGATTGGTCGGTTTCTATGCCATTCAGCGTCTCTGGACCTATCTCTGGGCCTGATCAGAGAGGCAGGGCTGATCAGCAGCCAGGAGGCCAGGAGAGAATCAGAGGCATCGCTGCTGGTAAAGCCAGGAGAGAAAGAGAGAGGCAACAGCTGATCAACAGCTGCCACTGAGGCTGCAGATCAGACCCTGCCTCTGTCTCTGCAAGCCTCTCTCTGGGCCTAATCCACAGCCCCCTTGGCAGTCAGTGCTGGGTCCACTGCCCTGGCACCGGCTGCAGTCAGTGCTGGATCGCCATGGTAACCCAGCCCTGACTTCTGCTGTTAGGTCGAGCCTTCGGTTATTACGAACCCTGGGTCTTTATATATAGATAATAGCTTATTATCTTATGCTATTCTATCTAATAAAAGAGTGATATGCAAATTGACCATCACTCCAACACACCAGGCCTGCAGGGAAAGACAGTTGAGGGGGGACCCAGGCCTGCAGAGGGCAGTTGGGGGGGACCAGGCCTGCAGGGGAGGGCAGTTGGGGGTGACCAGGCCTTCAGGGGAGGGCAGTTGGGGGTGACCAGGCCAGCAGGGGAGGGCAGTTTGGGGCAACCAGGCCAGCAGGGGAGCAGTTAGGTGTAGGTCAGGCTGGCAGGGGAATGGGTAGGGGGTGATCAGGCTGGCAGGCAGAAGTAGTTAGGGGCAATCCGGCAGGCAAGTGAGTGGTTGGGAACCAGCAGTCCTGGATTGTGAGAGGGATGTCCGACTGCCCGTTTAGGCCCGATCCCACTGGGATCGGGCCTAAACGGGCAGTCGGACATCCCTCGAGGGAGTTCCAGATTGGAGAGGGTGCAGGCTTGGCTGAGGGACACACACACACACTCCCCCCGTGCACGAATTTTGTGCACCGGGCCTCTAGTATATTATCTTAGGCATAACTATATGTGTATGTATATAATAGTTATTCAGAAGTACTGATAAATTCCCAATTTATCCACACCAAAAAAATTAGTGATGAGAAGCACTCATCAGTATAGCTAAAAAAGAAAAAAAAAAGTTCTGGTATTTGTGGAGTTCTTTTTTTATATAATTCCAGTTTCCCTGATCCTTTTTTAATATAATTTATATTTTAGTTGCATCATTGTACTCAAGGATGTTATTTTATCATTTCTAGATTATTTCTACTTTTTCACATAGTTGGTCTTCCATTTTCTTTTAATACTTTGCTCTCCAAAAGCTACTTGACTTGGTAATTTCCTGGGAAATACCTCGGCACTATCACCTAGGGCCGTGGTTGGCAAACTGCGGCTCGCGAGCCACATGCGGCTTTTTGGCACCTTGAGTGTGGCTCTTCCACAAAATACTACAGCCTGGGCGAGTCTATTTTGAAGAAGTGGCGTTAGAAGAAGTTTAAGTTTAAAAAATTTGGCTCTCAAAAGAAATTTCAATCGTTGTACTGTTGATATTTGGCTCTGTTGACTAATGAGTTTGCCGACCACTGACCTAGGAGATGATATTCTCAATAAGCCAGCTTCCTGCTCTCCTCATACCAGAGGCCAGAAGAGAGGGGCCTATTTCTGTCCCACTCCAGAAGGGATGGTTAGGGGCTCTACCTGCGTAGAGCAGGGGCTAATCAATGCAAGACATAGTTTTGGAGACAAAGGAGGGAGGAACCCGTGTGACTCCAGCTGAAGCTAGGGCCACTCCTTGCTTGCCTCAGTGTTTCCTCCACCCTTCTCTACTAATTATAGGCTTCACTTTTCCTTTTCCAAATTCATTCCAGTGAACTATGCAATGTGTCAAAGTTCAGTGAGGTTGCCACCCAACCACACCCAAACCCAGATAGGAAATGAATCATTTCGTTTCCAAAAGTACAAAATTAGTTTAAAAAAAACAAAAACCTGAAAGTTCACATTCAAAGAGGCAAAGGAGAATCATAGAGAACACATGCTCAGATTACACTTAGGGAGAAGGACTTTTTCAACAAATATTTATTGATCACTGTTATGGGCTGAATTGTGTCTCCTCAAAATTCATATATTGAAGTCCTAACTTTCCGTGTCTGAGAATGTGTCTGTATGGTATTTGGAGATAGGGTCCAGTTGCCCCAGCCTTTTCTATGATTTTGGACTTGACAGCCTCCACAAATATGTGAGCCAAATATAAATCTCTCTATATATCTCTATCTCTATAATATATATTACTTTAAGAATATTGGTCATAATTGAAAATAGAGGATATATTTGAAGAACTTTTCTTTGACTTCAAGGAAAATATATCATAACATACGATATTCCCATATGGCCTGGCTGGCATGGCTCAGTGGTTAAGCATCGACCTATGAACCAGGAGGTCACAGTTTGATTCCCTATTGGGGCACATGCCCGCGTTGTGGACTCGATCCCCAGTGTGGGGTGTGCAGGAGGCAGCCAATCAATGATTCTCTCTCATCACTAATGTTTCTATCTCCCTCTCCCTTCCTCTCTGAAATCAATAAAAATGTATTTAAAAAATACATATTCCCATATGAAAAGTCCAATAAGCAAAAAATACTAAAGAAATGCCACTGAACAGCATATGATTTTGTACTTAACGTGTGCTACTGATGATAAATATTATTCATAGAAGATAGATCTGACAGGGATGCCCACTCTCACCACTGTTTGACATAGTACTGGAAGTATTAGCTATCACAATTAGGCAAGAAGAAGAAATAAGAGGCATCCAAATTGGAAAAGAAGAAGTGAAGCTGTCCTTATTTGCAGATGACATGATATTGTATATAAAAAAACCCAAAAGATTCCATCAAAAAACTAATAGACTTAATAAATGAATTCGGCAATGTAGCGGGATACAAAATTAACGCCAAGAAATCTATGGCTTTTCTATACACCAATAATGAACTTACAGAAAGAGAGACTAAAAAAGCAATCCCATTTACCATCGCACCAAAAAAATTAAGATACCTAGGAATAAACTTAACTAAGGAGGTAAAAGACCTATACGCAGAAAACTACAGGACACTGAAAAAAGAGATAGAGGAAGACGTAAACAGATGGAAGAACATACCATGTTCCTGGATTGGTAGAATCAACATCATTAAAATGTCCATACTACCCAAAGCAATCTACAGATTCAATGCACTCCCCATCAAAATACCAACAGCATATTTCACAGACCTAGAAAGAACTCTCCAAAAATTCATCTGGAATAAAAAAAGACCCCGACTAGCCTCAGCAATCCTCAGAAAGAAGAATAAAGTAGGTGGGATCTCAATACCAGATTTCAAGCTGTATTACAAAGCCACTGTTCTCAAAACAGCCTGGTACTGGCACAAGAACAGACACATTGATCAATGGAACAGAATAGAGAACCCAGATATCGACCCAAACCACTATGCTCAATTAATATTTGACAAAGGAGGCATGAACATACAATGGAGTCAAGACAGTCTCTTCAATAAATGGTGTTGGGAAAACTGGACAGATACATGCAAAAAAATGAAACTAGATCACCAACTTACACCATACACAAAAATAAACTCAAAATGGATACAGGACTTAAACATAAGACGGGAAACCATAAAAATACTAGAGGAATCCACAGGCAACAAAATCTCAGACATATGCCACAAGAACTTCTTCTTCACTGACACTGCCCCTAGGGCAATGGAAGCTAAAGAGAAAATTAACAAATGGGACTACATCAAAATAAAAAGCTTTTTTACAGCAAAAGAAACCATCAACAAAACAACAAGAAAGCCCACTGCATGGGAAAACATATTTGCAAATGCTATCACTGATAAAGGTTTAATCTCCAACATCTACAGGCAGCTTATGCAACTTAATAAGAGGAAGATAAATGATCCAATAAAAAAATGGGCAACAGACCTAAACAGAATATTTTCAAAAGAAGACAGAAGAAAGGCCAAGAGACACATGAAAACATGTTCAAAGTCACTTATTATCCGAGAGATGCAAATCAAAACAACAATGAGGTACCATCTCACACCTGTCAGAATGGCTATCATCAACAAATCAACAAACAACAAGTGTTGGCGAGGATGCGGAGAAAAAGGAACCCTCGTGCACTGCTGGTGGGAATGCAGACTGGTGCAGCCACTGTGGAGAACAGTATGGAGTTTCCTCAAAAAACTGAAAATGGAACTCCCATTTGACCCAGTAATCCCACTCCTGGGAATATATCCGAAGAAACTAGAAACACCAATCAGAAAGGATATATGCACCACTATGTTCATAGCAGCACAATTTACAATAGCTAAGATTTGGAAACAGCCTAGGTGCCCATCAGCAGATGACTGGATCGGAAAACTGTGGTACATCTACACAATGGAATACTATGCTGCCATAAAAAAGAAGGAATTCTCATCATTTGCAGCAACCTGGATGGAATTGGAGAACATTATGCTAAGTGAAATAAGCCAGTCAATGAAAGAAAAATACCACATGATCTCACTCATTTAGGGATAGTAAAGAACATTATAAAGTGGTGAACAAAAAGATAGATACAGAGACAGTAAAGCATCAAACAGACTTTCAAATTACAGGGGGAAAGTTTGGGAAAGGTGGGGGAGTTATGAAATCAAACGAAGGACTTGTATGCATGCATATAAGCATAAACAATGGACGCAAAACTCTGGGGGGGGAGGGCATGTGTGGGTGTGGGGTGGGGGGGGTAATAGTAAGATATGTACACATATAATACCTCAATAAAAAAAAAAAAAAAAGAAGATAGATCTGTGGGCTGGGTTAGAGTTATAAGGAAAAATTCAATCGAGTATGGCATGAAACTGAGAAGCCTCAATGAACCTCTTTAACCTAGGTTTTCATTATGTTTTTACTCTGACTTTTTAAATTCTTCCAAATTTAAAAAAAAAAAAAAGGCTCCTTTGTGAAAGATAAGCCCTTCCCCCTAAGTCCCAATCATAGCATTCCCTCTACGAGATACCTGCTAATCCCTATCAAACCACCCTTTCGGAATGTAACAGTACTATTTTGAGGTGAGGAAGTAGAAAGGTGGTGGAACAGACAGAAGTGCTTCCTGTGAAGTATAAACTTTCTTCTGCAAAAGGAGAGTATAAGGGGTTGATGGAAGAGGGGAACTAAGGTCTCCTAGAATATCAGCAATGTTGGACATGTGGGAAGCATTCAGTACATTTTCACTGACTGCTTAAAAGAACAAGTTGGTTATATCTATAAATTCAACATAGACCAAACTTTTCAGTATTAACCCAAGACATTGTTTTTGGTTTTTAGTTAAATGACTATAAAAATAGTAATCTTAAAAAAAATGAATATTATTACAAATAGCACTTTTTTTCCCCACAAAGAGTAGAGCAAAACAAAAAATTGTTCTTGTTGACTTATTATTTTTCATAAAGAAATTTAAAATACACTTAATGAAACAGAGTTGCTTGGGGAATTGGTAGGTATAAAAGGAATGGTTTAACTTGAAATAAGTATCTCCAAAGGAAGCAAAATACTTGCTTAGCTACATGAAAATAAAAATATCCTACATAAATAAAAGCGTAATATGCAAATCGACTGAATGGCAGAATGACCAGTAGGCCTGTGGGCATAAGCCATCAGTAGGACATCCCCTGAGGACTCCCGGACTGTGAGAGGACACAGGCCAGGCTGAGGGACCCCTCTCCAGTGCATGAATTTTCATACACCGGGCCTCTAGTTAATAATAAAACTCTTTTAAAAGGGGGAAGAGCCCTATCTGGTTTGTCTCAGTGGATAGAGCGTTGGCCTGCGGACTGAAGGGTCCCAGGTTCGATTCTAGTCAAGGGCACATGCCTGGGTTGCAAGCTTGATCCCCAGTAGAGGGCATGCAGGAGGCAGCCAATTGATGATTCTCATCATTGATGTTTCTCTCTCTCCCTCTCCCTTCCTTTCTGAAATCAACTATATATATATATATATATATATATATATATATATATATATATATATATAAAGGGGAAGAACAAGAAGACTACAAACTCTTCATAGCAGATATTAGTTAATATTACATTATACCACAAACCACTATTTTATTACTGTGGTTATATAACATGTGAGCCCAGAGAACATGCTGTATCTTCTCAGCCCACTTAAAACAGTATCTGGCTATGGTAGGCATTTAAGAAATATGAATTAACGAAAAATGAGAGCAAAAGATCTCAGCAAAAAATCATACAGTAAAGACTTCCAAAAGCTTATCCTTCATAAGAAACAAAAAACCTGGCAAAAAAAATGGTCAGGTGCTGGCTTGTGTGGCTGTTAGAGCATCGAAAGGTTTCGGGTACCATACCCAGTCAGGGCACTTACCTAGGTTGCAGGTTCAATCCTCGGATGAGGCATGTAAGGGAGGCAACGAATTGATGTATTCTCTCAATGTTTCTCTCTCTTTCTCCCTCCCGCCCAGCCAACGTGGCTCAGTAGTAGAGCCCTGACCTATGAATCAAGAGATCACAGTTTGAGTCCTGGTCAGGGCACATGCCTGGGTTGTGGGCTTGATCCCCGGCCGGGGCTTGGGGGGGGGGGGGAGCGTGTAAGGCGTGTGCAGGAGGTAGTTGATCAATATTTCTATCTCATCATTAATGTTTCTCTCTCCCCCTCTCCTTCCTCCCTGAAATCAACAAAAAAGTATATTAAAAATTAAAAATAATAAACAAATAAAACAGATCCTTGGGTGAGGATTAAAAAATAAAAGACATATGGTCAGAATCAGCTTTAGAGCTCAAAATTAACCCTATGCTTGCAGCAATTCAGGGGACATTTAGTTAAGAAAAACAGCTGGATCTTGGTGAGCAGTGAGCTTTGTGGCATTTTAATTTACCTTAGTCTATCCCCCATTCCCCACTTCTACTGTAGCCTTGAGAAATAACAGCCTGCGTTCCTAATCCTGGGGGGAGCAGAGAGGATCTTATTTCCAAAGAAATGTCATTATTTGAACTGTCTGCTAGGTTTTAAACACCACAGCTGTTTGAGATGATGACACAAACAACAGACTAACCAAAAAGCTTAAAATGAAAAGCTGCAGAATGCGATATCCATAGGGACTTTGAAAAACTCTGACATTAAAAATGAAATTAGTCCAAAAGTTACTGAACACATAACAATTACCAGTACTACAAGCAGCAAAATAGGCAAGAGAATTTTGATTTCCAGAGATGTCACATTACTTGAGATATTTAGATTTCAACAAAAAAATTACAAGGAACAAGTATGACCTATACACATAAAAAGAGAAATCAATAGAAATAGTACCCGAAGAAGCCCAGATGTTGTACTTACTAGATAAAGACTTTAAATTATTTAAAATATATTCAGAGCTAAAGGAAACCATGTCTACAAAATAAATGAGAACAATGTCTAACCAAATAAAGCATATCAATAAAAAGGTAGAAATTTTTTAATACTTATTTTTATTGATTTCAGAAAGGGAGAGGGAGAGGGAGATAGAAACATCAATGATGAGAGAGAATCATTGATCGGCTGCCTCCCGCACACCCCGCACTGGGGCATTGGCCGCAACCCGGGCAAATGCTCTGACCGGGAATCGAACAGTGACCTCTTCTAGTTCTTAGGTCAAAGCTCAACCACTGAGCCATGCCGGCTGAGCAAAAAAGGGCAGACATTTTTAAAAGGACTCAAATAGATTCTGGAGTTGAAAATTAAAATAACTGAAATGGAAAATTCACTTCTTGAGTTCCCTACTTTTTGTCCCGTGATACACTTAGTGTTTCCACTCTGGCTGGTGGGAATACAAACTATTCCGGTCCTTTTGTGAGCTCTAGGGTCTTCCCACTGATAATTTCAGGTTTTGTTGTTGGGTTTTTTTTCCCCCTCTGCCCTTGGGCAGTTTATATGCAAGTGCTAAGCAGTAGTCACCCAAACACTCAGGGAGACCCTCAGCAGATCTCTGTATTCTCTGTGCCTCTTTCCTCTCTGGCACTCTGCTCTGAGAATTCTAGCTATGCTGGCCCTATAATTCTCAGCTCCATTTCTTCACCTCATTGGGACCACTAGGTTCCTGTTGGATTGCCTTCTTCTGCACTGTGACCTGGAAGTTCCCCTGGGAGTAACCTGGGGCAATCACAGGGCTCACCTTAGTTGCTGTCCACCTCTAAGAAATAAACCTTGTGCTAATTGATGTCCAATATTTGAAAACCATTGTTTCATCAATCATGTCCCACTTTTCCGTTGTTTCAGATGGCCAGGTAAATTCGGTCTCTTCAGTTACTTCATCTTGGCCAGGAGCAGAAGTCTTCTTGCTATTACCACAGTAGTCTGCCTGTTTCTGTGACTATTCAGAGCATGTTATCAACAATATAGCTAAAATGGTCCCTTTAAAATATAAGTTAGATCATATTATCTCTCTGCTCAAAACTGTCCAATGCCTCTCAATTTCTTTCAAAATAAAACAATGTGTTTGCAGTTATTTTAAGGCTCTGTTTTGCCTGACCCTTTATTACCTCTCTGTTCTACGATTGCTCTCAATGTTCCACGCTTACTGGCCTCATTGCTGTTCCTCAAACATTCCAGGCACACTTCCAGCTTAATAACGTTTATAATTTGCTGTCTGTTTCCCCTATTTACTATAAAGTAAATGATGGCAAAGATTATTTGTTAATCGCTGATTTAACCCCAGCACCTAAAGTGTGCATGGACATAGTAGACCCTTAAAATACCCTTAAGTGAAAGTCCGAGTTCAATCACAAAGCATTTAGGATATAGGGAAGGCTACAAAAACAGGCACTCAGCCATAGGAGACAAAACAGAAATCAAATTACCAAAAATGGAGTATAGTATCAGAATCTTGCCAGTAACAAAAGCCATTTGATGCCAAGTGTTATTGTTGGACAAGAGATGTTTGATGTGTTTTACCAAAGACCAGAATTTAACTTAGAGGTTGGGCTGAAACGGGGATCAAGTGACTCAAACTGTGGGAAGCAGGACCTGATATTAAGCTCGGCCTGAAATGCCTCAAAAACATGATTTCAAAGGACAAAAATGTCTAAGAGCAGAACTTCAGGAGTTTGGATATGCACTTGGAAAATATTATTCGCATTAGAATTCACAGAATTCCTATGAGAATTGCGATACAATACCATCATTCTTTTTTAAAATCAATTTGTCAAGATTTTTAATGCTGATGAAAGATGTGATGAAATTGGCACCTTATAAACTAAATGGTAGAACTGTGTTACAAATGTTTATTTTTTAAAAACTGTAGTAAAACATACATAACAAAATTTCCCCTTTTAAGCATTTTTAAGTGTATAGTTCAGTGGCATTAAGGACATTCACACTGTTGAATAACCATTACCACTATCCATCTCCAGAACTGTTTCAATACCATCATTCTTAATTAAAAAAAAAAAAGTAGCAATAATTTTTTCTAAAAGTACTTGTCTGCCTACCAATATAATTGGTGAATAAAAAAAAAAAACTTCTTCCTTTGATATTCAAGAGATTAGTTGTACAGTATAGGCAAAAACAGGAGTGAATACAAATGAATGCCAAAGGTCCTTCTAATTCCTTGTGTGTGCCTTCAACCACATGTATTCTATCTTTGCAGTAGAAAAGTTTAGAGCTTTCTTCATTTAAGGGGAAAAACGTATGTTCTTGACTCAACCATCTTCCATAATGTCAGCTCTCCTTTTTTTTCCAAACATACCCCTTACTAGGAAGACTACCTGGCAGTTCCTCCGTAGCTCCTGGCAGTTCTCTATAATGAGCCATTGCATTTTGAACCCGGCAGCTTTTGTGGGCTGAGAGCAGCATGTAGTATCCATGGAAGCTCTAAAACATGTGATACATATCTATGTGCCAAAAGGAGGAGTAATTGTTTTAGAATACATTGTAGAGAGATTAGTCTATCAAAAACCAAAGCAGTTTCATCTTTAAAAAGTGAAGAAAAGAATACTGAAAATGATACATGTGGAGCTAGACTTCAAGTGTAGACATGTGCATTGAAGTGAATTCATATGAAATGGAGTGGGTAGAAATAGCTGCCAAAAACACAAATCGTACTCCATGCTACTTCATTTCCAGTGCTGGTGTTTTTATTTTTGAAAACACAATGAATCAACAGGTTAGAGCTATTGCTTCCTTGTACTATATATTATCCTCCATTTGAAAAAACACAGTTGAACGTATCTTCATCCGTTCTGTGAATGAAGTAATAAGCAAAAAATACCACTGGTTACTTCAAAAGAACCTAGGGAGGAAAACACAGACAACTCACTTAAATTAGATTTAAACACTTTGGATGAGAAAAAAAAGTAAAGATAAAAAATTAACGAACATCACAATATTACAAATTGTTTAGATTACAAAAAATACACACATATTGACAACCATTTTTTTTTTTATTACCACACTTTACCTTGGTGACCTCAGCTGGAAAAGATATACTCTGATTCTGAGATGGAAGATATTTAATGTTCTTATCATTAAAAAGTAAAAGCGTGCCCTGGCCAGTGTGGCTCAGTTTGTTGGAGCATTGTCCCAAACACCAAGAGATGGCAGGTTTGATTCCCAATCAGAGCACATACCCAGGTTGTGGGTTCAATCCAATCAGGACGAATGCAGGAGGCAACTGATTGATGCTTCTCTCTCTTCCCCCTCCTCTTTAAATATCTTAAAAATGTATCCATCAATTTTACTTAAAACTGAAAACAGGGTTTACATATATTAACTAACTAGAGATAAATCCCTAATTTTACATAAAGCTCAATTTTTTTTCAAAGTAGAAGAAATTCATCTTAACGCAAGGACCTATTGGCATTTTTGATCACACATCAAAATGACTTATAACACCAGTACTGAAAATACATTCTTAATTGAAAATGACTTACCATTTAGAGTTGAATCTAGAAATCTTAGTCCAGTTTCCATTTTTTGCCAACTTTACTTGACTTGGTATACATGCTCTATCTCTTTTATGCAGATTTTGTCAGTAGTCATCAATCTGAACAATTCCTTCTTCTGCTGCCACCTAACAGTTATTTCTCTGCTGCAGCAGAAGGGTATACAGAAAAAGTTCTTGCTTACTATTCAGATTAAACAGAAAAATTCCTTTATTAAACATTTCATATTTTCACCTGTGCACAAACTTCCTATTTGTTTCCCCCAAGACCTCCCCGCCAAAATCCAAGACAACAAAAAAACCCCAATTTTGGAAATCAAACAATGTATGATCAATGTTCATTCACGCTAAGCTGGGAAAATAAAAAAAATTTAAAAGGTGCAAAGATTTAGACACAACAGTTGCCATCTCAAGGAGCTATTTCTTTTCTGTTATCCTTTCCTCCTTCACCTATCCCTATAATTTTATGAATAAATGCATAACTTAAAATGTTAACTAGTCTACAACTCCTGCAAATTTCCAGTTCAGAGACTACCAAAAGAATTGTGGAAGATGCAACAATAAAGGAGTTTTTAAAAGTAATTCTAGAAACTAAGGGTGTTAGGTGCTTTACCTGCTTGAGTTTTCAATGTTCTGGACTGCTTATTGCCCAATGTCTCTGAATACATTAAAACACGAACACATACGCCACCTACATTTAAAATAGGGTAGCATTTGTATGCCCATATAAGCATTGGGAATATTTTTTGCAAAAGAGTAATAAATCCATTAAGTCCTTTTAAAAGAACTGACCACAAGTGCACATTTCCTCAAACTGTATACATACATAAAAGAATTAGGACAAAAAAAAAAGCATGACAGAATAACAAATGTAATAGCAGTTGTAGAACTAGAAATTAATACCACATTAATGTTTTCTGTTTGTTAAAATCCTAAAATTCATTTCTATACCCATTCTCTTTGTCATTGGGGGCCTAGGTTTCAAATTTACTCTGTATTAGCTACTAAAGAACAGTGTTCAATAATGAACTAGTAATGCTAGTAAAGGCTTGTTATTGTTCCAACCCCCCACTACCTTTACCCCAAAATAAACATATGTAGTTTTACTCACTTAAGAAATAAAACACTGACATAAGCACCAAAGGCTAGCCAACAGTAGCACTAACGTGACAGTTTCTACTTTCTATGCCTTCCCCCATCTCAAACCCCACCCTTTTGACCTCTGTATATGGGATGAGCCTGAGCAGGAGAGTTGGTGATGCCAGGACTGCGCCGTTCCCACGGATGATCCTACAGGCCTGCTGTGCTTCTGGGAACTGGGGCACAGGGATGTCTGTCTGACTGAAACCTAAAACAACAACAATTCACCCCACCCCTCATGTTCCCAAACCCCACCATAGCAGCCAGGCATATAGGCTATATAAGGCCCACCTAATAAGTGATGATGGTAAAACCTAAAAGTAAGATCATTCTTAGCAAGTCAGTGATCTTCATGGAGGCAGCAGAATGAAGGCTGCTAAATTCTCCATGTCCCATGCAATCATATTCCACACATTCTAAAGCTGGCCATTCTCATTAACAAGAGAACAAGGTTCTCCTATACAAGCCTTTTTTAGCATACATCATAAATTTCTACAGGAGTGCAGCTGGGATTCTTTCGTTAGTAAATTTCTGTTCACAGGTAAGTATTTTTGTCTTAAAATGCTTATGGAAGTTTCTGTTCTTATTTTATATGAGTGAAATAAAGCACAACAGGTTAACGATTTATTTTATACCTTCAGCTGAAGAAATAGCATTATAAGCCAGGATTTTCTACTCACTAACTAGTGATTTATTGGACAGTCTCTTTGGATAGGACATCTAGAGCCACAGGATAAAATTACGTAGAAGAGTATCTTGAAAAGGTCCTGACTACTGTCACTAAAATTCCACCTATTAGGAAGAGGATTATCTCCCAAAATGATAATTCATATATTGGATTAGGGTACACAAAGGAGGGGATAGTATACTAAAAAATAGGAAGGTTATTAAAATGGACAAGTTGTATTGCTATTCCTGCCAATAACTTTATGGCCTTTGTTTATCTACTTAACAATCTTGTGCTTCAGAAATGGCCTCCAATCTGTTCAAACCTATAATTTTTAAATGTTTGAACCTTTATTTTATGATAATCTCAAGTTATTCACATCTATTTTTGTTAGCACTAGTGTCTGAAATGATAAATTAGTTCTGAAATCATGCTGCTCTTACAATTCTTTCTGCTACCTTTGTCTCATCATTCCCTTTCACTTTTATGATGTCACAGAAAGAAAAGCACTAAAGTCAACTAAATGCTATGGTGAATTTTTACCATACATATAATCTAGAACCTAAGTTTACCTTTTCAAAACTCTAGTTTTCCATACCTGTCAACTCCTAATTGATGTCTTTATACTGTGAGCTCACTGTGTGCTCGGAACACCAACCCCTGAAAAAGCTTAAGCCAGAGTAGCACAATGGAAGAAACAAACAAACCCAAAGCAAAAAACAAAGCCAAAAAGTCACACTCCGGAGTAATTATAGACATAAATGCAAGGAATGGAGTTATCTGTATGGTTTAAGCACATCCCCAATGAAAGTCCTGAGTTCATCCCAACCAATTCAAATTTTATCCTCAAATGTTCTTCTTTAATCAAATTATTTGCTAGATAGAGTTATGCATTATTTTTTTTTAAATGAGAGCTATTACAAACCCATGGTTACCTTGAAAGCACATAAAGAAATTTTTTAAAAGGAAAGTAGTTAGCCTTGTGATGGAAAAGAAAGGATAAAGAGTCAAATTACCTGCAAGCAGGCTGGGGCTGTGCCTGAATCCAAACCGCTGCATTTACCATTCATTATACAGCTGCATTATTGGGGGAAGGGGAGTTTAGAAGGGCACTGACCCCGAAAGTTCTCAATACTTCTCACTCATCATCAGGAAGGGGGAAGAAGGAAAGTTTTTTCTCTGGGTATTTTTTTGTTTGTTTGTTTTTGGTTTTTTTTTTGGCTCCTGAAAAGGCTGGCAAAGAACAGTAACAGTAAAAGCAGTTAGAATATTTCTTTAAAAACAATTTTAAAAAATGCAAAACATTAAGGAATTTCAAACACCAAATTTTCGTTAATATAGAAAGCATTTTCACTAGAGTTAGGCAGCCACCCCAAAACATCATGGTAAAGGGCATTGATATAAAGGAAATAAAATACCACACAAAAATTCAAAACAAAACTAAAAACTTCAAATTAAACCTGGAGGACTAGAAGATTCCAACAGCAGATTTCTGTCCACTACTGAAACATTCCAAAATCCAAGCTTCAAAGGCGCCTAAATGTATCTTAAATGAAACTTTGTTGTTGTTTTTTTTAATAAAAAGAAAGAAAGCAATAAACCTGGTTATAAATCCTGTGATATATTACATTTAAAAATATCCTAGTACAACAAAAACAAATTTTAAATGAAATTAAACAAACAAACAAACAAATAAAAACAGTAGCAGCAGAGGTTACCTGTCTGAGCACCTACATTTTCTTAGGAGGGGATCGTGTCTCACCAGCCATATAGCCCATTAACCTTCTCAAAAAGAGTGAGCCAGGAGAAAATAAGATAAGATTTGATTTCACAATGTCTCTAGGCTCCCAAACCCCAAACTGGGGGCTCACTGAATGAAGAGAATTTGTTTTTCCATTTTCTTCTTGAGAAAAAGAAGAGATGATTTTGAAAGTCAATTACTTCGTTCAATGCCTTCAATCATTTCTCAAAAGTCTGATAAAGCGCTTGATGAAAGCAAGTCTTTTGATGGATTTTTATGATGTCCCAGGATATTTTCTTATTGATAGCACGTACAGAAAGGTTTTAAAGTTCAGTGGAGTAAAAGCCAGCAGAAATGACCGATTAATTTTAGGCACAAAAAAAAACTATTAAAATTTTTAAATGGAATAGTTCATATTTATATATGTGTATGTATGTATATATAGTCCAGTTGTCATCATGAGTAACATAAAAACAATATAAGAAAGAATTACTTTTAAAATACAATTCAGAATTACAATTTTAATAATATACAATAATTTTACAGTAATTCAAATTTTGGCATGATGATTATACATATTTAATAAATACATTTTTACCTCTCATAATAGCAATAAAGATTAATAAACAAAAGTTATTAAACAATATTAAAATATATTTAACTTTCACTTAAATATATGGGCTGTTTTCATTTGGGTTCTTCCAGAATAATTTGTTCATATTCTTCACCTTAATTTTTGAAGAAATTCAAGGAAATATTCATGTTTTTAAAGTCTAAGATGACCATTTCTTCCCTTTTCATTCTAACATGAGTATGTGATCTAGAAATAGGTTGGTAAAATTATGTTTTAATATAATGTGAATGCACAAAAGATGAATACTGAATAAAACCAAAGATGAAATAATCTGTTATTTCTTATAATTGGTTAATTTGGTAAAAATTTTTAAAAAGATACCTACATTTTTCCTGGTGCCTTATTCCACCCGACACAAACCTTGAGTTCTTCACCAAATAGAGAGGGTATTTGTGTTTTAAAATTAATTAATCTATATACGTGATATGTAACTATTTAAAATATATGTAACATAATTTAGGTGGCAACCAGATGGTGTCTACACAAACATATGAATGATTTGATTAAGCAGTTCTTTCTCCCTCATTTATTTCTTTATCCCAAATATGATATATCCTCCAAAGTATGGTCATTCAGTGAAAGAAGTATCAAGTATTTCTTCCTGTTAGTGAGTCAGGGGTACTTATATATGTTAGTCCCAAAATAACCCTGTGCAAGTCAAATTCTTCTAGATGAGGTTAGAATATCCTAAAATAAATTAGAAACTCCTCTTATGTATATATTTTTCAGGTGAAATGAAACACTGCACAGAGTAGAAGTACTATTCTATTTGTCAACAATCAACCTTTCACTCAATTTCAATATTATTTAATTCTATGGAAAATTTTTTTTATTACATTCCTTTTTAAAATTGGGGAAAACTGTACAAGTAAGCATGATCGTTCTGTTAGATCATTAGAGCTGGTTAATACTGGTCTTTTATTATTGCCTCGAAGTCTCTCTAGTAGTGTCCAAGAAATTAAGTTTAAGGTCCATCTGAAGGAAAAAAAGCACTGAAGAGGCAAGAAAGGACTTGGGTAAAAGCTTCAGAGGATTGTAAGGAGATGGAACTTGCTGCTTAAAAAAAAATTACGTTGAGCTCTGGAGCACCTCCATTTCTTAATACTCCTTCATAACCATCACTGGCATAGTTTTACCCAGGTTGTAAAGGCTCATATTATATGCAGTTTGGGGGCTTTTATAAATCCAGAAAGTAAAGGAATATAAGTGGTGGAGAGTACTGAAGGTTTCAGAGTAGGGCTACAAGAGACTCAATACTGCTAAGTCCCCAAACAAAAACGCCTAGTCTACCCCACCCCAAAACCTATGTGTAAATAGGAGAAAACACACAGAAGCATTGAAGAAAAAAGCATGTAGCCCTGAATAAATCATACATTGAACAGTCCAGAAACAAAGAAAAAAATAAACAAACAACAACATATACACCAAAAGGCCTAAGAAGCATCTATTTTCCTTATATTTTTAGGTGAGTACCTCTACCCCAGTGGAGTACAGTTATGAAAACAACTAATCTGCTTTTTAAAGTTAAAAAAAAAAAAAGAGTTTCCCATCATGCTCCATATTTTCTAGAATCTATCCTTTTTGACTGGTTGGTGTAAACAAAAAGCAAAACATATACACATGCATGCATGCACACACACACATATACTCCCTCTTAAAGTGTGAAAAATGCAATATAATGCTGAAAAATTAGAAATCACTTCAGCTTATGCTTAAGAACTAACAGGCCCTTGATTTGCCACCCAAAATATTTTTCCTTGTCCTTATTCTTTAAATGCCCAACCACCAAAAGAAAAAAGGGGAACAAAAATAAAAGGCTTTAAATGCGCATGTTTGAAGTCAGTGTCTTGTTAACAAAAAAGGTAGCATTTTCTTCACTTTGGCCATTGTTAAAGATGCAGGCATAGATCAGGGAATGTTAGACTAGGATGTTTTAAAAAATGCAACATTAACAGAGCATTTATCTTTCAAAAAAGACCAAAACACTAACAAATACAAGTCAATGCACAAATTTTAAACTAGTGTAATTTTATCTACATTGGAGTAAATGGTATTTTGTGTACCAGACATTGCAATACTGTTCATTTCCCCTTTATCATGCAAACATGCCAATTTTGTCATTTAAAAAACCTTTATTGGGTCATATTCACATTGCCCTCCCACTCAAATTAAGGGAAAAACTAAAAACAGAAATAATAAATCCCAGTAAGAGCCCCCTCAAGACATCATAAACTATGAATATAAAGCTGCTAGTTAATATGGTAAAGGCAGAATTTTCAGATTTGTATAAAAAAAATTCCTGTAATTTAGATAGATGTTTCCCTAAACCCATTATAAATCTTTGCCACACAATGTAAAGTTATGCTACTCTGAAATTTATACCAACTGTACAAAAACAAAAGCAAGGAACCATGAAAAAATTTTGTATGTTCTTTATGGCCTGAGAACACGCTCATTTTTGAGTCATTAAAAGGGTAACTATGAGAACCTGACATTTTTCTGTATCTCACCTCTTCTGCCTAGCCTATCTGTATCATTTGTAAATGCAAGACAGTAACATCTTACTAGCAGAGGTCTTGTCTATCTCCCTCTTTCTTCTCTTCTAACTAATCCTACTCAATTTTCTCTCATCCTCCTGAGCATATTCCATGAACAGCATTGCAAGTTGGTTAAAAAAATAAGAAGAAAAAAAGAAAGTTTTACAGGGTTTTGTTGGTTAATTATTTACCAGTGGAGTCACTCCACCAGGAGTTCAATTTCATTGGCTAGCAGCTGGTTCATGTTGAATAGGCCCCCTGGGAGCTTGGTGAGCAGTTCTCGCTCGGTGCTTTCAGGGTCGCTGTCGACAGAGTTGGAACTTGCGCTCATGCTGTCGACAGCAGTGCTGGCTGGGGGACCAAGCTCCGGCTCACTAGTCTCACTGGCCGTGGACACCACGGAGAGCAGGGACATACGCCGGGTGAGCCGGCCAGAGGGCAGAAGGGAGGCGGCATAGTCCGCTATGATACCAGCTACATCTAGATTACAAGCCTTATCAAAGGCGATGAAACCTACATTTGCATTGGCCTCGCAGACACAGAAGGAGCCGTCATCTTTCATCAGCAGGTCAATGCCACACACATCCATCCCCAGGATATTAGACACCTGGATAGCTAGCTGCTTCCCTTGTTCACTCAATGAGCACATCATCCCCACACCACCTGGAAAAAAAAAAAAAATAAGAAGTTACCAAAATGATAAATTTCTGGAGTATAAAATAAAGCTGGCCTCTAAGGCTAGCCCTTTCTTGTAAATCAGTAGTTAAAACAAAGGTGCTCTTCTCGTGTAAAATTGGGACTTTGAAATCTAAGTTTCCTTCATTTAGGGAATCCCTTTGTAACCCAGTCTCTCAGAGAATTCCTAATTTCATACTTTTTTCAATATGCTATTTATTCTGAAGAAGACATTCAACTTTCACGGAAGCCTACCTTACTAGCAATAATATAGACCAAGCAGAACTCTTACATAAATACAATTATGACAAAAATAGCAGAGATGCATAATATGGATGGAGGATAGAATAAAAATCTTACAACAAAGGGAACCTAAACATGGCACTCTTCTTCTATAGTCTCCATTCCTCAGCCAGAAGGATTCCGGGGCTTAAGGGAGCTGACTGAATACAGGTGAAGTCTTAAGGTTTGCTGGCATCCGAGAGAAAGGAATTAGAGTTAGACTCTCTCATTTGGAGACTAGCTTCAGGAAGCTCTGAGATAAGGAGTAGGCAGCAAAGAATTTTGAGACGAACTTGGCTCAAATAGCGCTGTGTATCCACAGGAAGAAAACTGAGATCAACATTACATGAATATGCCTAATATATTTGATCCCAAAGAGGTCAAAAAGTAACTGCATAGGTGAGCTGAGACCTCCCTGTCACTGAAGCTGAAAGAGTAGGGAGGGGAGTCCAGGAAATAGAAAGGCTTCTTTAAAGTACCTCAGTAGGAGCCTGGCACATTACCCCATGAATTAAATGACTGCTTCTCCAAACAACCACAGCAGAGCCATGATGAGACAACAATCAAAAAAATAACAAGCTATTATCCTGGCCAGTGTGGCTCGGTTGGTTGAGCGTTGCCCCATGCATAGGAGGGGTCGCAGGTTCAATCCCTGGTTGGGGTGTGTATAGGAGGCAACCAATCGATTTGTTTCTCTCTGTGTCTCTCCCCCTCCCTTCCCCTCTCTAAAAATCAATGGAAAAATATCCTCGGGTGAGGATTAACAATAAATAAATAAATCCTGAAAAAATCTGAGCTAAAAAGAAAAGACAAGACTTAGAAAGAATAAGTGATTTACCAAAATAAATAAATAAATAAAAAATAAATAAATAAATAAAACACAATTTGGCCATTCAACTGTAACAATCCTCCTATCTAATAAAAGAGTAGTATGCAAATTAACCATCACTCCACTACACCCACAAGCCACGCCCACCAGCCAATCAGGAGAGACCATGCAAATTAACCCAACCAAGATGGCTGCGGCCACGGAGTGAGTAGGAGGCTTGGGTTTCCCCAGCAATGGAGGAAGCCTAGCTTTCCATACACCCTGGCAGGTCCAGGCCTCCACTCAAGGATGCAAAGTTTCAATTATATAAGATAAGTAAATCCCAACAAAAATAGCGGCAGCCACGGAGCTGGAGAGAGCAGGAGGCTTGAGTTGCCCCCAGCGATGGAGGAAGCCAAGCTTTCTGCAGCCCTGGCTTGCCTTGGCCTCTGCTTAAGGCTACAAAGTTTCAATTATAGAAGATAAATAAATCCCAACAAAAATGGCTACGGCCACGGAGCGAGCAGGAGGCTTGGCTCCACTCCAGGCTACAAAGTTTCAATTATAGCAGATAAATAAATCCCAGATACCAGGGCCTCGCTTGGGTCGTTGTGGGGAATGGCCAGCCTACAAACCACCACAGGCTCCTCGCCCAGGCCGCCCCACGTCCCAAGGGAACCCCCACCCTGATCCGGGACACCCTTCAGGGCAAACCAGCTGGCCCCCACCCGTGCACTAGGCCTCTATCCTATCTAATAAAAGAATAATATGCAAATTGACCATCACTCCAACACACAAGATGGCTGTCCCCATGTGGTCAAAGATGACTGCCACAAGATGGCTAGCAGGGGAGGGCAGTTGGGAAGGACCAGGCCTGCAAGGGAGGGCAGTTGTGGGCAATCAGGCCAGCAGGGGAGGGCGGTTGGGGGAGACCAGGCCTGGAGAGGAAGGAAGTTGGGGACGACCGGGCCTGCAGGGAAGGGCAGTTGGGGGGGACCCAGGCCTGCAGGGGAGGGCAGTTGGGGGGGACCTGGCCTGCAGGGGAGGGCAGTTAGGGGTGACCAGGCCTGCAGGGGAGTGCAGTTAGGGGCAATCAGGCTGGCAGGGGAGCAGTTGGGCATCAATCAGGTTGTCAGGGGAGTTGTTAGGGGTGACCAGGCCTGCAGGGGAGTGCAGTTAGGGGCAATCAGGCTGGCAGGGGAGCAGTTAGGCATCAATCAGGTTGTCAGGGGAGTGGTTAGGGGTGATCAGGCTGGCAGGCAAAAGCGGTTAGGGGCAATCAGGAAGGCAGGCAGGCGAGCAGTTGGGAGCCAACAGTCCTGGATCGTGAGAGGGATGTCCAACTGCCCATTTAGGCCCAATCCTGGTAGGGCCTAAACGGACAGTCGGACATCCCTAGAGGGGTCCCATATTGGAGAGGGTGCAGGCTGGTCTGAGGGACACACACCCTCGTGCAAGAATTTCGTGCACCGGGCCTCTAGTGTAACCTATAAAGCAGTAGAATTGAAAATTAACTCATGGAATCTAAGAATCCAATCTCAAACAATAAGAAAGAAAGACATAAGAGGGGGTATATCTATCACTCACACCACCTACCAGGGAAAATAATCAAGAAAAGATATTAACATAACAGAAAATGATTAAGAAGAGAGACCTCAAGATATGGGAAGTTAAAGTTGGGGAGAGTGAACAGTGGTGAGTAATGATTCTTGCAATATAGGTACAATCGACTCTAAATGGTTGTGTGTTTTTTATAGACTACCTAGGAATAGATCATGTAAGTACTATATAAGAATTTTGAAACATAAGAGAAATTCTAATATGGTCTATGACTAAAACTATTAAATGTTTTCAGCAAAACACTGGAACACAAAGCCCATGAAAGCAGTGATTTTTATCTATTTTTTTCATTGCTATATACAAAATGCTGTTACAACAGTTAATACTGAATATGAGAGAATATGCATCATAAAAAAGGCCTCTCTGGGGATAAAATAATAAGGGTACTCAATTCTGAAGAACAAGATAGTAGGGTTCTTGCTCTATCAGATACCTAGGTATAATACCAAAAGAATTAAGATTGATAGTCATTCATACAGGGAAAGAATAGCATCTGAAAAGAGGGTCCTTCAACAATCCAATACATATATGGAAAATTCAATCCATAAAATAGGTGGCATTACAAATCAGTAATAAACAGACTATTCAATAAAGAGTTCTGAGACAACCAGTTATTATTTATTCGGAAAACAGAAAAAGGGAAAGGAGAGAGAACAAGGTGACTCTATAAGGATATTGGTATAAACTGGAAAGGTAGAATTGCCATTAAGTGATAACTGGATATGGAACACAAGTAAGAGGGGGACTTAGATCAGCAGCTCACTTCTGGACATGTTAAAATTAAAATAAATGTCCATAATCTCTCTCTCTCCCAAACATTTTTTTTTTTTTTTTTGGAGGCAACCAAAATTTTTGGTGGCCTTGTTTCAACAAGGCTTTAAATAAATAAATAAATAAATAAATAAATAAATAAATAAATGTCTATTAAGTAAGAGGGGGACTTAGATCAGCAGCTCACTTCTGGATATGTTAAAATTAAAATAAATGTCCATAATCTCTCTCTCTCCCAAACATTTTTTTTTTTTTTTTTGGAGGCAACCAAAATTTTTGGTGGCCTTGTTTCAACAAGGCTTTAAATAAATAAATAAATAAATAAATAAATAAATAAATAAATAAATATCTATTAGACATCTACACGGAGATACTGAGTAGGCAGTTATTTATATGTGCCTGGAGTTCAAGGAGAAAGCCTAAAATAGAGATATAAATTTGAGAGTATTAACATATAGATCTTATCTAAAGCCAGGAGCGAGATAAATTTACCAAGAAAGTGAAATAAACAGAGAAAAAACCCAGACTAAGTTCTGTGGCATTTTAACAATAAGAGATCTCAGAAAATACACATTTAGATAAATCAAAATCAGCAATCTGTTTGGAACAATGGATAAAATAAAGGAGTTAGGATACATCTATCTTAAATGAATTCCAATTATAAACAAAATAAGTATATCAACAAACAGGGTATCCTTAAATCTAATCAGACATTTCATACATGTATGCATTGAGTTACAAATTGAGCCTGAGTGAAAATAAATTCATGACTCAGAGAAATCCAATTTCATTACTGAAAATAAACCTCAAAAGTATATGTATTATAGTCATAGTCTATTAATCATATTTAGATGTTAAAGATAATGTGTTCTTCAACTTATGAAGTAAAAATCTGTAGTTATATACAAATACTCATTGGACAAGCCGTAATATTACTTTATATACTAGAAGACACCTGCATCATTTTTACCTAGTGAACAGTTGCTTTGCATCCTCCCATCTGTAGAACAACGTAACATGGTGCCAACCACACGGCCTCCCACAACAATGACACGTACATCCCGTCCATGAGACTCTTTAACATACTTCTGGAACAGGTATGGAGCTTCATGGCGAATAAGATGGCTTAGATCAGCCAAATGGTGCTTATCTCGAGCCAAGAAAACAGCTTTGCCTGTGATTGAAAAAAAATAAAAAATCTGTGGGTCGGTTGATATCTACTGCCTCCATCTTGTATCCCAGTCTGTTCTTTCAGAACCAATTACTTTTTAACCAAAGTAATATAGTTACAATTAGTAAACAATGCAAAAATTGTACATAGAAAAGTTAATAATCACCGTCCATGAGTCTCTCAATCTCCAAACTCTTACAGTAATCTAGAATTTATTTCAGTATATGTTGTGAGGTAGAGATATAAAATTTATATTCCTCCAGGTTAGCCAATAATGCCATTCACTTATTAGAAAAACATTTCCCTCTAAGTTAAAACATGTCACTAATTTGTACAATATATTAATATACTTCATTTATATACAGGGGTGTGCAAAAGTAGGCTAATAGTTGTTCGTATGGAAAAAGATATGCAGGTTATGATTATTACAATATCTTTATGAACTGTGTTTCATGTACTCAAACCTACTTTTGCTCACTTTGTATATTAAAATAGCAGTATGTCACTACATACCTAACTTTGGTTTCGGAATTCTCTAGTCCAGTGGTCGGCAAACTCATTAGTCAACTGAGCCAAATATCAACAGTACAACGATTGAAATTTCTTTTGAGAGCCAAATTTTTTAAACTTAAACTTCTTCTAACGCCACTTCTTCAAAATAGACTTGCCCAGGCCGTGGTATTTTGTGGAAAGGCCACACTCAAGGGGCCAAAGAGCCCCATGTGGCTCGCGAGCCGCAGTTTGCCGACCACGGCTCTAGTCCATTCCATTGCTTTATTTGCAAATTTTTAAAAACATAGTTACAAATCATTTGACATTCTTCCCATCAAGAAGGGGGGAATCTATGTCCCATCCCTCTGAATCTAGGAGGACTTGTGATTGCTTCAACCAACAGAATATAGCAGAAGCAAATTCTATATGACTTTTGAGGCCATGTCATAAAAGCTCATGCCGCTTCTTTGGAGCATCCACTGTAGGAGCCACAGATTTCTTGGCTGCCACAGTGGAGTAGCCAAACATGAATACTGCAGTCAAGAGTCCCAGCTGACCCCTGATTCAGCTATCCCCGTCAAGGCACTCACCCTTGTGAAGTACTTGGATTTTATGAATCACTTTATGCCTTAAGAAATCTTTTCTTAATCTAAAGTCATTAAGATATTTTTATACACTGTCTTCTAAAGCTGTATATTTTTACCTTATACATTTAAGCCTTCAAACTACATAAATTGGGAAGGAGAATGATTGGAGTCAGTGAAAGTCCCTGAACTCTAGAATAAGACAAGGGTATTAACTTGGGACTCAATCTAATTAAGTATGTGTCTTAAAATCTCTAGGATAATCACTAAATGAATAGAAATAGCTTCAAGCCAAGCTAAACAACTCACAGTAGCCTTCTATAAGTTTGAGGTACCATGCACCTAATAATTTCCCTCTAATTTTTCTTCAGAAGCCCTGCTTCAAAAGCTATGAATTTCAGTTGGCAAGACTACTACCTAGTCAATAACCATGAGCAAAGACAAAGAAAATAATTGCTTAGATACGATTAAGAGAAAAAAATATCTACTGTATAATCAATCACCCTTATTATCAAAAGTAAATGTCAAAATTATGTTACCATAGCAACAACATACACACCTCTATGACCTCGTGTATTCTTCACTACCATTGGGAACTCCAGTACTTCTGCTTCATCAATCATCTTAGAAAAATTTTCATGACCACCTGATTTGCGCACAAAAAAATTTTAAAAACATCATCAATAGATGTAGGGTGTGACAAATTTTATCTACACTAATGTCAACACAAGGAAGGTAGAAGTTAAGAACCTCATGATAAATTTTCTTTTTCTTGGAGAAAGTAATGAAAGTTGAAAGTACAGTTAAATATCTGTTTAAAACAACCACACCTTTTAAAATGAGTAAGAGCTATCTTAAACTATAAATAGTCTAATATCCAACCTAAAGAAATTAAGTATACTTCAGTTAAAACAATGTTGCCCAATTCTATACCATTTTTCATATTTTTAAAAAAATGTATTTTATTGATTTTTTTAAGGAGAGGAAGGGAGAGGGATAGAGTTAGAAACATCGATCAGAGAGAAACATCGATCAGCTGCCTCCTGCACACCCCCTACTGGGGATGTGCCCGCAACCAAGGTACATGCCCCTGACCAGAATCGAACCTGGGACCCTTCGGTCCGCAAGCTGATGCTCTATCCACAGAGCCAAACCAGTTAGGGCTTTTCATATTTTTATCCCTTATTTTTCCACCATACAAATAACTGAAATCTCAAGACCTACTTTAGTATATGCAGTTCCCTGTTTGGATTAAGAAACAGAAGAGTTAGTTGAGAAGACTTATCCAAGGTTGAAGATGGAGTATGCATATGTACACACACTTTCTGTCTCAAACACAAATTAATTTTTCTTACCTCTTATTAATCAGAGTTCTTTCTACACTAACTACTCAGTACCAATGTGCTAAGTCGTGCTTCTTACTGTTTATATTGCCAAGGAACAAATGATACAGCAGCAAGATTAAAGCAAAAAAAATCACTGTCGTTGTAAAAAATTAACATGATGATATAGAAAAACTGAAATAGGAAAAAGTTTATTAACTGCAATATCATAAATTAGCAGCTTAGAAAAATTAAGATGATCCATGCCCAAATATGAAGCCTTCAACATCAGAGCATCGGTGATATTTCAGTTGGTTAACCCTTTCCTTCTTTCCACTCTTAAAATCAGAATTACAGAGCCATGATATAAACATCAGGAAGACAGAATTCTCAAACGATTCATCTGGCCTCTTCTTGTGCAACTGCTAAAAACAGCAACTGTATCACATATTATATAGACTTGAAGAGTTTCCTTCTTTAAAACATTAAAAATAAGAAGAGGGCAGGGCTTTCTTTTTAAAGCCTCGTTAACTCTCCTACCATTCTACTGGACATTTATTTGGAGAAATATCTTTATGAAAAACTAGACTGACTTACCCTTTCCAAACTAGAAGAACAGGAAAGAAAGAAAATATATCAACAATATTATTTATAGCAGTGTTACTCACAGTGTGGTCTAGTAACCTGTGCTTAATTTCTGACTTCTTTGCTATTGATAGGTGACCAGATAAATACAAAAAGAGTAAGCACTAAAAGCTTTTATAGGAAGTTGGCATTGCTGTGATATTTATATTGTACTTTATAAGGACATTGACACACAGCAAACTGGTCTTTAAAAGAACAAAAAAGATCCTTTACCACGGATAGTTTTAGAAGCACGAGTTTAAAGCATGCCTGGTGTAGTGTCATTTTCTTAAGAAAAAAGAAAGTATTTATGAAGAATTACCATAAAATGGTAATTATGATAAACAGAAATTAAACAGAGATGTCATCAAAGTCTACTATCTTTTACCACAAAGGCTGGCAAACTAGAGCCTAAGGGACAGACTGGCCCCCTGCTTTTTTTGTAATCAAGTTTTATTGGAACACAGCTATACTCGTTTGCTTAAGCATTTTCTATAGCAGCTTTCACAGGACAGCAGCATTACGGAGGGTCACATATTGACTATCTGGCCCTTTCCAAGCAAAGTTTTCTGAATTTGTTCTACCCATATCACAAAACTAATTTGTAAAAACTGAACATTACTTCTATAGGAAGGCCTTTCATGTTTACATATTTCCTTATATCGCATAACCCTGTTAGTTTAATATGGCTTTCAAAACTATCAGTTCTCTAAAACTTAAGGCTATAAATTCTTATTAGTTAACTCACCATAAGAGAAAGTATCGGGCAGAGGAACACCATGGCCAGCCAACTCTTGAAAGGTCCAGAACTTATTCACACAGTTCAGGATGGCTTGAGGTCGGTTCATCAAACGGCATCCCATCTTCTCTAGGTGACGTAAAACAGTGATGTCACTATCACTTTGCACCCAAGGGGTTGGTACTCTCACTACCACCACCTGGGGATAGGCAGTAATTAGTTCTCCATTGATCCGCAAACCTGAAATATACAGGAACAGATCAAAACCGTGAAAATGAAATAAACAATAAAATACAGGAACAGCTCGAGTCACAAAACTAAATGTACTACGTTGTTAATATATCACTGGGACAAAGAGACATCTCACCTTAAATTATATTTCTTTATAAGGAAAAGAAATTTTAATGAAAAAAACTTCACTGGTTAAATAAATAATTGTAGGTGTCAATACAAAGAAATATGCCCAAGCCAGGACTGAAGGGTCGCAGGTTCAATTCCAGTCAAGGGCACATACCTCAGTTGCTGGCTCAATTCCCAGCCCTGGTTGGTGTGTGTGTGTGAGGCAACCAATCAATGTGTCTCTCACATAGATGTTTCTCTCTCTGTCTCTCCCGCTCCCTTTCACTCTCTAAAAATCAATGGAAAAATATCCTTGGATGAGGATTAACAAAAAATAAAAAATAAATAGATACAAAGAAACACAACATAGCCATTAAAAACAATGTTATAATCATGTTCAAAAATAGAAAATTTCCAGATGCTGAACTTTAAAAAAAAAAAAAAAGCAAATCTGAGAATAAGTTTTATCTGTGTTTGCATATGCATAGAAAATGGATGAAAAGATAAATGATATAAATGGCTATCTCTGAGTGTGAGTGGATGGCAAGGCAGGAAGAGGAAGGTAGAATAGGGAACTTTAACATTTTGCTCCACATAATTCTCTGTATTATATTCTTTTTTAAGTGATGACATATCTATATATGTAAAAGGCTACGTGTCCGTCCGACCAGTAGCTATGACACGCACTGACCACCAGGAGGCAGACACTGTAGATGCAGCTGGTCCTCACAGCCAATTGGCCTGGAGGCCAATTCCTCCCAGTGATGCCAATTCCTTCAGGGACGCCAATCAAGGCTCAACTACAACAAGACTTTGCAGCACACAGGTGTCTAAAGGACACCTATCATACAAGGCCATCCTACCCATTCCGGGAGACAGAATAGCTGTACCTAATACATAGAAACAAACACAGGGAAGCAGACGAAATGCGGAGACAAGGAAACATGTTACAAATGAAAGAAATGGAAGCAAGTAAACTAATGGATACAGAGTTCAAAACAATGGTTATAAGGTTACTCAAGGATCTTAATGAGAGCTTCAAGGGACTCAACCTTTTGCACTTGGATGTCGAGTGTGACTCGACACGGTTAGCATTAGAATAAAGGAATCGAGAAAAAAGCAAGCGAGTGCAAAGGGTTAAGAGCTTCAAGGGACTTGGTGAGACTTTCAAGGATTTTAGTGAGAATGTCAAAGACAAAAAAAGACCAGTCAGAAATTAAGCATACACTAACTGAAATAAAAAATAATTTACAGAGATTCAACAGTAGAGTAGAGGATTCCAAGAATCAAATCAAGGATTTGGAATATGAGGAAGCAAAAAACACCCAATTAGAAGAGCAAAAAGAAAAATATGAAGATAGTTTAAGGAGCCCCTGGGACAAACAACTTCAAGCATACCAACATTCGCATTGTGGGGGTGCCAGAAGGAGAAGAGAAAATGCAAGATATTGAAAACCTATTTGAAGAAATAATGATAGAAAGCTTCCCCTACCTGATGAACTAATAGAATTATAAGTCCAGGCAGCACAGAGAGTCCCAAACAAGAGGAACCCAAAGAGGCCCACACCAAGACACATCATAATAAAAATGCCAAGGGTTAAAGACAAAGAGAGAATCTTAAAAGCAGCAAGAGAAGAGCAGTTGGTTACCTAAAGGGAGTGCCCATACAACTGTCAGCTGATTTCTCAACACAAACTTTGCGGGCCAGAAGGGAGTGGCAAGAAATATTCTAAATGATGAATAGCAAGGACCTACAGTCAAGATTACTCTACCCAGCAAAGCTATCATTTTGAATGGAAGGTCAGATAAAGAGCTTCACAGACAAGAAAAAGCTAAAGGAGTTCATCACCACCAAATCAGTATGCTCGATCCCCAGTGGGAGCCCTGCAGGAGTCAGCCAATTGATGATGGTGCTCTCTCATTAATATTTCTATCTCTCTATCCCTCTCTCTTCCCCGTCTCTAAAAACCAATAAAATATTAAATTAAAAAGTGAGCCACACATGGATTTTTAACTTACTCCCCCCTCACCCAATGGATTACAAGGTATTTTAAAACTAGAAGACAGTAATAACAGAAGAAAACTAGTAGGTTATCTTTAATTTCCCTCCCAACTATTTTCTTAAATAGCACAATAAGGGATTTAATAAATACTGCTGTTTCCATGTCTTCCAGAAAATATACTAGATTATAAGATTAGGTAATACTTAGTATGTTAAGGCTCTTAAATATGCCTTTGTCATAATTATTCCTGAAACATGCAGTGTCACCTTATTCTAAGTAAAAATCTAAAAAATTACTTAGTAAAGACTTACCCAGGTTTCCTTGCTCGATTGTCAGCACCACCTCATCCATCACCACGGCCCTAAAGTCCAGCTCCTCCTCACAACACTTGGCCTTTAATGCTCGTAAGATCTCTTTTTGGGGATAGTCTTCCCTGATTCGACGATCTGTCAAAAACCACAACTTGGCCGCCACGGAGCTACACATCTTGACCTGCTTATTCTTCCTTTTCCTGGATTATTTCTTCCTGGATGTAAACTCTTTCTAGATGGAAGAGAAAATAAACATACAAATCAAGAAATCTATTTAATATCTGGCTTTCACCCAATAAATGCTGTGATTCCTACTAACTATACAAACAGGTTAATAGGGTAATATGACTTTTCCCCTTTCATTCAAATTAAAAATATTTGTACCACTAGAAACTGATAACCTCCCCTGAAATAAGATTTCTCCATTACCCACTGGGGAAGCCAGCACTGCAGTTTTATAATTACAGCAGATCACTTACCAGAAACTTTCAATGTCATTCCCTATATTATATATTGTCTAGGATATACTCTAATCTGATGACCTAATTTATCCCCTCCCCCGAAATACAAATCCCTTCTTGATACAAAATAGAGACTATTATCAATAATATATTCCCATAGCTCTCCCATCACTATAAGTTCCAGTCATGTATATTCATGTATCTGTAGTTTTTTATTTAATTTTTTCCCTTATTTTGTTATATGTATATTTTATAAACATTTTTATAGGCATTTTTAAAAATGAGATAGTAGCACCAACATTACTGGATGAGCATCAACACTGAAGTAATTTACATAGCAACTTTAATCAAATAATTTGAGAATGTAGAAAAAAAAAACCTTTAAAAAACAAAATAAATGCCAAAGTCCATTCACTAAAATGTGTTTATTTCAATCAGGAAGCATGCTTTTACTCAGTGTTTTTATTCTTTCTTTAAATAGAATTTTTAAAAGTAAACACAGCTTGTTTACTAGAACACAAAAAAAGGACCTGCTTCTGCAAATAGTTTTGCTTCTCAGGGTTTATATCATGTGCAAGACAACAGTTGAAAATAGTTTTCAGAGAAATGAATACTTGTTTTACTAACAAACATAACAAAAGAAAACTTTCTTTTCCAGTACTATTCCAGATGATACGGCAAGCCTAATACAGAAGGAAAGAACAAGGGCAAGGATTAGAGGAAGCAATGGCCATACAGATGGATGGCCTCCAGCATCCCCACAGCTGAAACTGGTTTTTCGTGCACCATTCACAACCTCTCCAGGGTCTCAGCCAGAAGAGCCTACTCCACGAATGTGCACATGATTAAGACCAGAACATGGCCCTGACTGGTTTGGCTCAGTGGATAGAGCGTCCGCCTGCGGAACGAAGGGTCCCAGGTTCGATTCCAGTCAAGGGCATGTACCTTGGTTGCGGGCACATCCCCAGTAGGGGGTGTGCAAGAAGCAGCTGATCGATGTTTCTCTATCATTGATGTTTCTAACTCTATCCTTCTCCCTTCCTCTCTGTAAAAAAAATCAATAAAATATATTTTTTAAAAAATAAAAAAGAAGACCAGAACATGGTGGGAAAGACACACCACACCACACACACACACACACACACACACACTCACACACACACACACACCTTGGCCTGCCATGCCTGCCCCATGACCTATGGCCTCAAAGGCATCAGTCACTGGAAAGCAGGGAAGAAATAAAATAATTTGGGAGATACACAGAAGAGAGAGGGCTTGTAGCAATGGGAAAACATGGGAGGGAGGAGCTCTCAGCTGTGTTAATACATCAGGCCAAGACCCAAGTAACCAGCAAAGAGAATGCCTCATGCCAAGCCTCCTGGCCCTCTGTACCCTTTTTTCTTAGCTGTGATCAAGAACATACCCACTAGCGTCCTAGGTAAGATATGGTAATAACTCAACTTACACACTGGGAAGACAGGATGTGGCCTTACAGAGTCTTCCAGGCCATTAGGAAGGGTCTCACTTAGGAGAAAAAGATCCACAAAAGAAAAGTCACACCAGAGTACCCAATATAGAGATCCCAGTTGCCCTTGAGAGACAGACTATAAAAAATGCCCTTAAAATGTTTATATTGGGTAGTTTTTGAAACACCCTGTCCTTGTTTCCCAAAACTCCAAAGCTATCTCTGTGCCTCCCCTGACATTTGGTTCTTGAAGATCATCTGTTCACCAATGATTTAATCTCATTGTATAAATTGCACAGCAGTTACGGCCCCAAGAGAAATCAGGATGGGATGTTACAGCCATGGGCAACTGGAAAGCAGGAACAGTCTGCCAATACTGATATGTCAGCTCTCAAAAAATGCCCAGGATGCAATAGTAACACACATGGTATTTTCAGTGATTCTACAGTCATACAATAAAAGCACTCCAAGACTGCAATCTCACACTGTTGTGCAGCAATCCCGACAGATGATGCACATGAGCATCCCATCTTGTCTGACTTTATGGCCACATAAAGTTTGGGTGTTTCTATACTGGTATGCGACAAATAACTGCATGTTCAGATTAGGCTATCTTCTTTCATTTTCTTTCTTTCTTTATTTTTTTTAAATTTATTTTTATTGATTTCAGAGAGGAAGGGAGAGGAAGAGATGGAAACATCAATGATGAGAAATATCATTGATTGGCTGCCTCCTGCACGCCCCCTACTGGGGGTCGAGCCTGCAATCCGAGCATGTGCCCTTGACCAGAATTGAACCCAGAACCTTCCAGTTCGCAGTCCAATGCTCTCTCCACTGAGCCAAACACCAGCTAGGGCAGTGGTCGGCAAACTTATTAGTCAACCGAGCGAAATATCAACAGTACAACGATTGAAATTTCTTTTGAGAGCCAAATTTTTTAAACTTAAACTATATAGGTAGGTACATTATTAACTTGATTAGGGTACTCCTAAGCTGGCCTTTGCTAAAAACTCAAGGGCCAAAGAGCCACATGTGGCTCGCGAGCCGCAGTTTGCCGACCACTGAGCTAGGGCTTTCATTTTCTTTTTAATGGGCTCAAATTCTCTTGATCCTAAGGTTCAAACAAAGAAAATGATGTTCCCTCCCTGTCTGCGAGAGGTGAAGCAAAGCTGAAGGTATCATTTCACTTGCTACAACTGGAATACATTCTTTCAGAAGGGATGCCTGCACCCCAGAATCTGGAACTGAAAGGATGCTCTCTCTCCCTACAAAAGGAGACTCTGTGAAAGAAGTAGAGGCTGCGATGAAGAGGGCTGACATCAGTGTCAACAGCTGTGGTTTCTCAAAGCCTGCCTAAATGGCAGGCGAAAATGGCAGGAACTTGGAACTGAGGTATCTTTGGTCATGTGGAATACATTTTCCTTATCAGCTTCAAAAGATTCTTGTGTTATACCTTAATTTTCATGTAAAGATTCATAGAGGTATGCAATAGTGTGTTCCAACTCTCTGTTTCTGTACACCAAGTAGATGACATCCTCAGTTTGAAAATGGCATATCTACTTCTTAACAACCTTCAGCTTGCTAATTATTGTTTCATTGGTGCTGGTATCTTTAAGTGACACCTGTCTAGATTTTTTATCCACTGTAATTTTGGTGATCTCCTGAGACCAGTTTATTACCAGGAAATGAAAGGGCACAACCTCTCCTCCACCCAACGGCCCACTCGTGTTTCCAGAG
Organism: Eptesicus fuscus; assembly: GCF_027574615.1. Lineage (NCBI taxonomy): Eukaryota > Metazoa > Chordata > Mammalia > Chiroptera > Vespertilionidae > Eptesicus > Eptesicus fuscus. The sequence continues at coordinate 86,031,602 of NC_072479.1, forward strand.
GATGAGAGGCTGGCCATCCTTGGCGCTCAGGGCTGCTGCTGAGGAGGCTGCTTGCCTTTTTAAGACTATTCCACTGTGCTTCACATCTAACCAGACCCAAGAAATTCTCGGGTGAAGACTCTCCAGCCCCAGCGGCAGAGGCTCATCATCCCCACCCCACTCCCATGGCCTGGCAACACTGCCTTCCTGTGGCCCGAAAGAGACCAATAGTTTGGCACCTCCTCTGATGGCCTTCTTCTTCCCCTAAACATTATATAAAAACATCTGCTTTTCTATTCTTCCCGTCCATTAACATCAAGGAAAAAGAAAACACAAAAAAGCTTATAAGAAGTCAAAAGCAGATTATGCCACGTGAAAATACAACAAGAAACTGACAGTCTGCAACCTGGAAGAGGATCCTGGCCAAGATCTGACCAGGCTGGACTTCCAGATTTGAGAACTGTGTGAAATTAATTGTTGTTGCTTATATGCAAAAAAAAAAAAAAAAGAATAAGACAAAAGCATAACAGTGAACAGTCCAGAAGCCCAAATCTATACACACAAAAAACTATAGTTCTGAGGCTTTAAAAAAAAAAAGTTCAAATTATATTCACTATTTTTAAATATAGAAAAGAGTCTATAAAATAAACTGGGATTTTTCCCCCCTCTGACATTTATAGGAGTAGGTTTAGTTACCCAATAAGATATCTGTAAAAAAAGAGTTTACTCTCCAACATTTGCAAATGTTCATATATACACAAGAATATAATCTCTCCTCTTAGAATATAAACTCAGATCAAGTAGTTTCCCTCTATTTCCCTCAGAGTATCAAGAAGAAAAACAATGTATCTATCAATATCAAATATCAAATAAATGCTACTAATAAACTGCTAAAATAGTTTTGAAATAAAAAGAAATTCAAAGAGAATTTGCTTTTATATTAGAGATAGTATTCCCATGTAAACTTCTGGATGGACACACCAATTTTAACAAATAACTGTCATCTAGGCAAAGCTAATTAAATGGGAATCATAAATAAAGTGGTTGATTCATTTTTCTTGTGAGGTCCCTTCCCAACGGTAATTATTCTGGTAGGAAAAAAGCAAAATCACAATCTATCATCTGAACACATTAAGGCATCGCTTACTATTATTAAAAAAATTCTTTATTCTAGATAAGACATAGTATATGAACCCAGAATCAAAAGACTGAGAAAGAGTAAAATTAGAGAAGAAAAAATGAATTCTAATATACAAACTAAAACTTACTCCATTTGGCAATTACTCCAGATGTGCTTTCAATGACATCATTCTGTCTTGGATTTGAAACTGGATCAGGTTATAGAGAAAAATAACAAATATGTGTATCTTGAGTTGGAGGCACTTCTTCGTAGTCTCTTTTTCTGTCACCGTTTTTTCTTGACAGCTCTACTTCTGCACATAACCCTCTGGGCTTCTTAAACTCTTCTCTCCTTTCTCTAGAAATGTCATCCTCAACCAGGTTTCAACTATTACCATGAAACTCAAATATATATCATTGACCTATTAAATCTCTCTCTCCAACCAGGCAATGGTATGCAATTGTTTGGTCAAACACTAGTCTACATGTTGCTGTCAAGATATTTTGTAAATGTGATTAACATCTATAATCACCTGACTTTGAGTAAAGGAGATTACCCTCTTATAATGTGGGTAGGTATCATCCAACCAGATGAAGGACTAAAAAGCGAAACTGAGATTTCCCAGAGAAACTCTGCATCAAAACTACAACCTTCCATGTGTCCCTGGATCTGGGTGAGGCCTCGTGCACCTAGGCCCGGGTGAGCCCAAGTGGCCCTGGGTCTGGGAGTGGCCAAACGTTCCTAGGTCTGGGTGAGACCATGCGTCCCTGGATCCGGATGAGGCCTCGTTCACCTAGGCCCGGGTGAGCCCAAGTGGCCCTGGGTCTGGGAGAGGCCAAGCGTCCCTGGGTCCGGGTGAGACCATGTGTCCCAGGATCTGGGTGAGGCCTCGTGCACCTAGGCCCGGGTGAGCCCCAGTGGCCCTGGGTCTGGGAGAGGCCAAGCGTCCCTGGGTCCGGGTGAGACCATGTGTCCCTGGATCCGGATGAGGCCCCGTGCACCTAGGCCCGGGTGAGGCCACGTGCCCCTGGGTCTGGGAGAGGCTAAGCGTCCCTGGGTCCGGGTGAGACCATGTGTCCCTGGATCCGGGTGAGGCCTCGTGCACCTAGGCCCGGGTGAGCCCAAGTGGCCCTGGGTCTGGGAGTGGCCAAACGTTCCTGGGTCTGGGTGAGACCATGTGTCCCTGGATCCGGGTGAGGCCTCGTGCACCTAGGCCCGGTTGAGCCCAAGTGGCCCTGGGTCGGGGAGAGGCCAAGCGTCCCTGGGTCCGGGTGAGACCATGTGTCCCTGGATCCGGGTGAGGCCTCGTGCACCTAGACCCGGGTGAGCCCAAGTGGCCCTGGGTCTGGGAGAGGCCAAGTATCCCTGGGTCCGGGTGAGACCATGTGTCCCAGGATCCGGGTGAGGCCTCGTGCACCTAGGCACGGGTGAGCCCAAGTGGCCCTGGGTCTGGGAGAGGCCAAGCATCCCTGGGTCCGGGTGAGACAATGCGTCCCTGGATCCGGATGAGGCCTCGTGCACCTAGGCCCGGGTGAGCCCAAGTGGCCCTGGGTCTGGGAGAGGCCAAGCGTCCCTGGGTCCGGGTGAGACCATGTGTCCCTGGATCTGGGTGAGGCCTCGTGCACCTAGGCCCGGGTGAGCCCAAGTGGCCCTGGGTCTGGGAGTGGCCAAACGTTCCTGGGTCTGGGTGAGACCATGTATCCCTGGATCCGGGTGAGGCCTCGTGAACCTAGGCCCGGGTGAGGCCACGTGCCCCTGGGTCTGGGAGAGGCCAAGCGTCCCTGGGTACGGGTGAAGCCAGATCCTAGGTCCGGGTGAGGCCGTGCGCCCCTGGATCCATCCGGGTGAGGCTGGGTCCCAGGCCCGGGTGAGAACACGCGCCCCTTGGGTATGGGTGAGGCCACGTGCCCCTTAGTCCAGGTGACGCCGTGCCCCTGGGTTCGGCCGAGACCAAACCAGAGGGAGTCGGACATCCGTTACCACCATTTGTCCACCATCCAGAGCTGAGGGGTCAGTGCTGACATGTACACATAAGGAACTACTGGACATCGAAATTGGGTCTCAAAAGAACTGTTGGTCCAGGGGGAAGCTCGCTACAGATTGATTCATTTGCCTGTCAGCATAAATATTATTGCTCGTCTCACATTCAGTTCTTATTAGTATATATCTAGTGATATATGATCTCGTTCATCTAGAGGAAATGATGAACAACATAGACTGAGGAACAAGAACAGAACCAGAAGCAAGGAGGCATCGATCGGACTATCGGGCCTCAGAGGGAGGATAGGGGAGGGTAGGGGGAGGGTGGGGGGAGGGGGAGAGTTCAACCAAAGGACCTGTATGCATGCATATAAGCCTATCCAACGGTTAAGTTCAACAGGGGATTGGGGCATGCGTGGGGAGAGGGGTGGGATGGGAATGGGGGGATGAGGACAAATATGTGACACCTTAATCAATAAAGAAATTTAAAAAAAAAAAAAAAAAAGAAAACAAGAGCTAAAGGAAATACAACAAAATGCTAATATTTGTTCATTCTGATGTTGGACATGTGTGATATACATTTTTGCTATCTCTGTTCTTTGCATTTGTAAATGATTTCCTATTTTTTTAAATGAAATACAATGAAAAAAACAATACACAATAACAATAAAAGTAACAAACATGCCAATAAAAAAAAAAAATTGTATAGAGAAGATGAACTCAAATAAATGGAAATTCTTGGAAATAAATAAAAGAAGCAAGTTGTACAAAAAAAAAAAAAAAAAAAACAAAAAAAAAAAAACTACAACCTTCCTGTTTACAGCCCCTACAGATTGTGAATCGGCCAGTTCCACAATCACAGGAGCCAGTTCCTTAAAATTAATCTATCTCTCTCTCTCTCGCGCGCGCGCGCGCGCTCGCTCTCTCTCTCTCTCTCTCTCTCTCTCTCTCTCTCTCGCACGCTCACGCTCTCTCTCTCCCTCTGTCATGTGACTTAATAATCAAATAGTACCTTTTAATGCCAACTTTGTGATGCCTCAGGTTTTAACCAAGGATCTGTTGTTTATCAAGGTTTTTTCTCTCAATGAGTTCTAATGTCCCCAATTCTTTCAACCTGCCTCAAATAAAAAACAATTTGGAATATATATATAAAAAATGTTACCCACTTGCTCGACTAGTGTGACATAGTGGTTGAGCATCCACCTATGAACCAGGAGGTCATGGTTCAATTCCCGGGTCAGGATACATGCTCGAGTTGCGGGCTCAATCCCCAGTAGGGGGCATGCAGGAGGCAGTCGATCAATGATTTTTCTCTCATCACTGATGTTTGTCTCTCCCTCTCCGTTCCTCTCTGAAATCAATAAAAATATGTATTTTAGAAATAATAAAATTTTACCCATTTTCCTTTCCTTTCCTTTATCCAACAGACCATCAGAAGTAGATCTGAATTGCTCATAGAAATGAGAAAGAATGGAAATAAAAACACAAATGCAAAAATATATAAATTCAATTCCCATTTGACCCAGTAATCCCACTTCTAAGAATATAGCCCAAGAAATCAGAAAGGACATATGCACCCTTAAGTTCACAGTAGCACAATTTACAATAGCTAAGATTTGGAAACAGCCTAAGTGCCCATCAACAGATGAGTGGATTAAAAAACTGTGGTACTTCCACACAATGGAATACTACGCTGCAGTAAAAAAGAAAGAAAGCTTACCATTTGTAACAGCATTAATGGACCTGGAGAGGATTGTGCTAAGCGAAATAAGTCAGTCAGAGAAAGATAAATATTACATGATCTCATTAATTTGTGGAATATAATGAACATAAATTGATGAACAAAAACAGATCCAAAGACACAGAATAATTGAACATACCATCCAACTTTAGAGGGAAGGTGGGGGTGGGAGGGTGGGGGCAGTAAGAGATCAACCAAAGGACTTTTATGCATGCATAAAAGCATAACCAATGGACACAAACAGTAGAGGGGTGAGGGCCTGTGCTGGGGTGCGGGAGTGGGCAGGGAGAGGTCAATGCGGGGGGGAAAGGAGACATACCGTACTTTCCGGCGTATAAGACGACTGGGCATATAAGATTTTCCTGGGTTAAAAAGTTGTTTTATACGCCAAAAAATACAGTATATTGGACTTTATTGATGGGATTAGATATAATGGATTAGATATATTGGACTACTGTATTTTCCGGCGTATAAAACGACTTTTTAACCCAGGAAAATCTTATATGCCCAGTCATCTTATATGCCGGAAAATACGGTATATAATATTTTCAACAATAATTAAAAAAAAAAAAAAGAATGGGGAAAAGGAAAACCACCCTGTTTGTGGAGGGGGATGGGTTTTTTAAATATTAAAGGTACAGAAAATAAATAAATGATAAGATGAAAAGCTCAGAAGAGTCTCAGAAATACCTACCTAATAGTGTTAGTCCAGTTACACCATTACTCACTAATAATGTTCATCAATAAATGATCACAAAAGAATGTCCATTTGAAACTAGGTATTTCCTATATAATCACATCCTTTAGCTAAGATGCCACTTATCCTATTTAATAAAAGGCTAATATGCAAACTGACGGAACAGTGGAATGACTGGTTACTATGATGTGCACTGGCCACCAGGGGGCAGATGCTCAACACAGGAGATGCCCCCTGGTGGTCAGTGCACTCCCACAGGGGGAGCACAACTCAGCCAGAAGCCAAGCTCACAGCTGGTGAGAGCAGCAGCAGTGGCAGGAGCCTCTCCCACCTCTGCGGCAGCCTAAGCCGTCAGTCGGACATCCCAGAGGGCTCCTGGACTGCAAGAGGGCGCAGGCTGGGCTGAGGGCCCCCCCCCCCCGAACAGTGCACGAATTTCATGCACCAGACCTCTAGTTATAAAATAATATCACTGGTTATGTGTTCTGAGTTCATACAATGTCATTTTCTTTTTTTTTTTTTAATATATTTTTACAGAGAGGAAGAGAGAGGACAGAGAGCCAGAAACATTGATGAGAGAGAAACATCTATCAGCTGCCTCCTACACACCCCCCACTGGGGATGTGCCCGCAACCAAGGTACATGCCCTTGACCGGAATCGAACCTGGGACCCTTGGGTCCACAGGCCGATGCTCTATCCACTGAGCCAAACCAGTTTCGGCACAATGTCATTTTCTTTACTACCTTAACTTGAAGATAGACTGGAATGCTGTGAAAATAGGACAGGAGACTAGATATTAATCAAAATTGACTTTACAGTGACATAAAAGAAATGTATGACAGTCCCCATGATACCTTCCTTATACTTGAAAGAGCATTATCTCAAAAACAGAACAAACATCTAATTTCCCAAAATTTATATGACACAATCACTCATATTATCTCCTTCTTATAGAACTTTCATCCATGTATACATGATTATGGATGAAAAAATGGGAGGATAATAATTTTCCTAACTAAACTCAATATGGTTCTTTATCAGACTATTAAAGAAAAATAATGGTAAAACATGAATGTTTACACAGAAACAGAAAAAGCACTAAAGGTACAAAAGGCAACACTTTTTTTTTTTAATATATTTTATTGATTTTTTTAAAGGGAGGAAGAGAGAGCTAGAAACATCGATGAGAGAGAAACACCGATTAGCTGCCTCCTGCACACCCCCCACTGGGGATGTGCCCGCAACCAAGGTACATGCCCTTGACCGGAATCGAACCTGGGACCTTTCAGTCCACAGGCCGACGCTCTATCCACTGAGCCAAACCGGTTTTGGCAGAAGGCAACACTTTGGACTATGTATATAAGTACCTATAAATTCCCTTTCTTCACACACACAAAAAAATATGTGCAGGACAAAGGCAAAACAACGCATACAGATAAGGTTAAATACATTCTCCATTTACAGTTCACAAAGTACCTTCCACATATATTTTTCATTTAATCTCACATAATGCTGTGAGGAACACAGACATATATTGTCCCATTTTAAAAAATTGGCCTGTCTACGATATCATAATAGTAGAGGCAGGACAGAGAGTCAGGTTTTCTGGTCTCTTTGTCCTCTTTTCCACTATACCTAAAGATATCACAGGGAACTTAGATAAGAAAAAAATAATTGACATTTTGAGTGAGTATACGCACCAGTCATACAGCGTGCATTAGGCAGCTTATTTGTATCTCCTCATTTAATTCTCACAACCATCCCTTTGACACTGCATTGTCGTTATTTGGCAAGTGAGGCTATTCTAGTGGAGATGTTAGTTGAGGTGTCCAAATGCACACAATTAGGAAGTAGTAGAGCCCAGAATGCTTCGAATTTCATCCACTCGATGAGAGACTCCCACTTGCTTCCATTTTCTACTTTCCTTAGGAATAAGTTATCTGATATTAAGCTGAGTACTATGCCATGTAAATAAAGACTGTATTCCGTAGGCTTTCCTGAAACTAGATGCGGTCGTATTAGCTACATTTTCACCTATGTATGCATGATTATGAATGAGAAAGGAAGAGCTAAGTGAAAAATACTGCACGTAAGCTTCCAGAAAGCCTACTTTAGAGGAGTGGCTCTTCTTGGTCCTTGCTCCATCCTGCTACCCGGAGGGTGGATGTTATGGCTACGACCCTAACAATTCTGGACTATGAGGACAGGAGTCAACCTTGGAAAAGCACAACATGTTAGAAGAACCGGAATCCCTAACAACTGTGTATGTCATGGCCTTGGAGTGACTAACTACTTACTCTTTTGCATGAGAAATAAACTGCTATACTTATTTATGTCATTGATATTTGGGGATTCTTTATTCTAGGCCACTAAACCTTACCTTAACAAATATACTCTACCATACCTTGCTCAAAAGCTAAAGAAAATTATTACCTTGACATCAAAGCTTGCGTATGTCGGCAAGCAGTGGTATTGTTTCTAAGTGGAACTTTCTTTTTACACTAATAAGATCATTTTACTTTTTTTTTTTTTTAATTTGATTTCAGAGAGGGAGAGAGAGATAGAAACATCAACAATAAGAGAGAATCATTGATCGATTGCCTCCTGCATGCCCCTCACTGGGGACTGAGCCCGCAACCCGGCATGTGCCCTGATGGGGAATTGAACCATGATCTCCTGCTTCATAGGTCGAAGTTCAACCACTGAGTCACGCCGGATGGGCTCATTTTACTTTTATATTCCTTTTCACAACATTCCTACAGAAGTATTTCTATACTTCTCCCCCCCAAAAAGAAAAGTGTTCAAAGTTAAAAAGTAGTTGTAAACATAAAATTAAGTATTCAATTAAGTAATACCTTCAATTAATACGTGAGTACCCAGGCAGGGGAGGGTGGGTGTGGGAAGTAAGAGATCAACCAAAGGACTTGTATGCATGCATATAAGCATAACCAATGGACACTGACAGTAGGGCGGTGCGGGCATATGCTGGGGGGTGGGAGTGGCCAAGGAGAGGTCAATGGGAGAAAAAGGATACATATTTAATACTTTAAACAGTAAAGAATTTAAATTTTTAAAAAATATTTGAGGGCTTACACTGCACTGTATCTAAAAATACCATGGTAAACAAAACAGAAATAGTCCCAGCCCTCACAAAGCTAAAAATTATCTGATGTTCCAATGTCATGAGTAAGAAAAAATGCTCAACATCACTAAACATTAGGAAATCAAAATGATGAAACTACTTCACAATAGTAGGATGGCCACTATAAACAAAAAAAAAGTGTTGGGAAGGATATGGAGAAACTGGACGCCTTGCAAACTGTCCATGGGAATGCAATAAAATGGTGCATCTGCTATAGAAAACAGTATGGCAGTGCCTCAAAAAATTAAAAATGGAATTACCATATGATCCAGCAAACCCACTTTTAGGTATATACACAAAAGAACTGAAAGCAGAGTCTCAAAGGGGTATCTGTACACACATGTTCAGAGTAGCATTATTCACAACAGCTAAAAGGTAAAAGCAACCCAGGTGTCAATCAATAGACGAATAATAAGCAAAATGCAATATATACATACTATGCCTTAAAAAGAAGTTAAGTTCTGATACATGCTACAACATGATGAACCCTGAGGACATTATGATCTGGTATCTAAAGTAGTCAAATTCAGAGACAAAAAGTAGGGGCTGGGGGGTTGGGGGAATAGAGAACTAATGTTTTACAGCTAGAGCGTTTCAGTTTTGCAAAGAAAAGAGTTCCAGAGATGGATATGGTGATGGTTGCACAACAATACAAATGTACTTAACCACTAACCTGTGAACTTTAAAAACTGTTAAGATGTTAAATTTTTATCTTGTGTGTATTTTATCATAATAAAAGGAAAATTGGAAAAGGGAATAAAAATGACATAAGCAAATTAACAAGTAAATTTTCACACATTTCCAACTAAATGGTGAGAAAAGTATTACTTAAATTACCTGTACCTTGGTTACTAAAATTCCCAAAACAGTCTGTAATATATAAAATCTATTAAACTTTTTTTTAAAAAAAGTAGTTTTATATGGAATGCAAATAAAATTTATGATTTATAAATTTATAACAGAGGAATGTTATATCAAAGTATCTCTGGAACATGGCACAAGATTTGAAAAACATTCCGGAGACACAATGCACAGTATAGCTTCAAGTTCATTACGTTTGACATGTTAGATGTTGGGCCAAATTTTCTTTGAACATTTGGACATTACTTTGAAAAAGGGTTGGAAAGCTATGAATATATTCAAGCTGAAGGCTTTACAGATATGGCTAATAACTGATAACTCCAAAGCATCAGGGAATTCCAAAATTGCTATTTGGGCAAATCTGCATGGAGTTTCAAGATGTAGTTTTCAAGACTTGTCCAACATAGAACAGCAGATCAATAACAGAAATCTGGTCTCATCTTATATAGCAAATTCATATTCAATTTTGGAGATCTTATTACTAAGAATATGAAGCCAAGAGCAAGTATCAGAAGGGGATAAGGGAGAGGGAGAATGAAATATGTTAGGGGTTGAATAGATTAAAGACATTTAAGTAAGGAGAAGGTTTTGTTTATTTTTTGGGGTCACAACTTGGTTATGTGTTGTCACTTTCTAAATGAATCAGGCATATCAGTGTTTACACACATTTGTTTTGCTAATTCTTCAATTCACAAATTGGTACACATTTTATTTAAGAATGTAGTAGACTCCTCCAGACATTGCTGGGGGAACTGAATGACAGATGAAAAGTACAGGGATCATGAAATTGGAATGTAATCTCCATAAATACAGAATTCCTGTTTTATTCTCTGCTGTTATCCCCAGTGGGCAACACTGAACCTCATATACCAGGAGGTTAGGAGATATTTTAAAGTTGTTTGCTAAATTGAATCATAAAGGAATCTCAAAAAACCATAGGTATTTTCAATATTAAATACCATGCAAATATGTACCCCAACTGACATTTCTCAAAACAAAGAAATGCAAGCCTAATGCTACTTTCCATCATCATTATACAACTGAAATAATTAGCACTGTTAACAATTAAAGTTTCGGGGGGGGGGGGCAATTTCAGTAAGAGTAAGAAAAAAGGTATAAGCAGATGGATTCCATGCAGAACTGCAGAACCAGGCTCTAAGGGAGTAGAACTGCAGAGCTCTGTGGCCTTTGTCCTCCAAGCCAATTTTAAAAGGAAAAAAAAACCCATTGAAAATAACACCATGGCGTTAGTGCATTAGTTTACTATGAAGCCAGAAAGTCATTACTTCTCTTTTGCAAACCTAACATGTTCACAGATACATATGGCACATGAATCTAAAATATGTTATGTATAGATATTTTTGGAGGTACTTTATTATTTCTTAACAACCCTTAATGTGACAAACAGGAAAATTCCCAAGTAATGAAAGACAATTTCCCCAACATCTGTACCTAATCTCCCCTATTCAACCTCTCTTGAAACAACTGTACATGCCAGGACAGCTAACATTTAAAAATAATACTTTTTTCATTGTTCCTATCACAATGTACTAACTCATATTTTAAAATAACGTAACTACTAGTTTCTAAAGGCCCTTTTCTCATATACTTATAGGACTAATCCCACCTGCAGAGAATACTCTTTGTAAACTAACCTGCCATAAGTTCTCTACAAATCTACATCAGTTAAAAGTACCCCGAAAAACAAGCAAGCAACATACAATTAAAAACTCACCCTCCTTACTTTATGTTTGGTTTTCTCTCACTCTTCACATGCTGTTCGTGGGTATAGAAGTTCTTCCTCCACCCATTTTCACTCAGTTTAGGTCTCTACGCCTGCTCCCCAAGGGCGCATGATAAAAACTACTCCCCAAAAGTGTGGAGCAACTCAACTCTGCTCTGTCCCCATTCCCCTGGTGTTCAGTCTTTCAGCTCACAGGATGGGGAGAAGTTTTTGAGAAATCAGTGTTACCCCAGTAGCAAATCCCAGGTGGCACAAACTGGGCCAAGGAAGACTTAGGAGATATTTTAAATGATTTGGCTCATCCTGTGCCCCAACAAACGAATGCCTGAAGCTTCATTGGTATTCATTGGCCAAATGAAAAAAAAAAAAAGTGTTCACTTTAGTATGGTTTCTTCACAACACAGCTGAAAAGGGTAGAGAATTTATAAGATGTTGCTGGTAATTTCCCTCCGGAGAGGAAAAAGGAACTGAATGAGAAGAGAAAAGGGGAAAAAAAAGGGTAGCCTTGATCTCACTGTCCCCTACCACCCCCAGATGCTATCATTTGGGACTCTAAGGAAACATGAGAAAAATTTTTAAAAGCTATCTCCACAGAAACTAAGAAAAGTGACATTTCGGCGGGTAGCCAGGAGTCTAAAGGTTAGATATGCAGCTCCTTACCCCCTGCAGGGGGAAAGGTGGGAGGAAGAAGTGGCTCTTGCCTGAGTGGAGAACTGTATGTGACTGAATTTGCTGTCCCCTTCTTGGCTCTGTCCTCAGAATCAGACTGCCCCCCCTCCCTGACAAGCAGACAGACTCCAGCACCTGGTGGGGGTAAGAGAAGACAGAGAAAAAAAAGGGAGACAGAAAAAGATAAAAAACATCAACAGCCACGTAGCCAAACTAACAACTAACCCTACGACAGGAAAGAAGGAAATGAATAGCCATAACCTACATAGAAAACAATAAACCAAAAGGTCATCTGAACACTAAATAGACCTCCTCCTCCTCCCCCCCCCACCCACTTTGACACACTAACCAAATAACAGTAACCGTAAGGAAAAATTTAACTGTAGCTTTAATTTTGGAAATTAAGAGGTTTTCCTTCTAAAAGTTAGGAAATTTCAGACAATGTTTTATTCCAAATGAATATCTTGTCATGCCTTTGACAACGAATTGTTTAAAAAAAAACAAAAAAAAACAAAAAACAGGGGAAATTGACCCAATGTTGTAAAAGGCTGAACATGAGATTTAAACAGCATTTACATTTTAATGGTTACAGTTATTAAAAACATCCATAAAAATAAGAAGAATGCCAAGCCCACACAAAAAGAACTATCTTCCATACTAAGATGCCCATATACTTTCCACACAGATTTACCGTTTAACCCAACTCCACAAAGAGGTGGGAACCATTTCATAATTAAGGGGGAAATCACAGCACACTGAGTTCACCTCCAAGTTACACCCACCACGGTGAGTGTGACCCCACACTCACAGAATATAATGAACGCCCCCGTCTCTATTCATAAATACAAATCTGCTCTCAGACACAGGGAAGTGAATTTGAAATTATCCCCTATTTTGGCTTTTTTTAAGGGATCATCAGGGGGAGGTAACAATTGCATCACAGTAAACACACACACACACACACACACACACACACACACACACACACACACACACACACAAAAAAAACAAGCAACTATTTGTCACCCCATTCTTACCCGGAGGGCCAGCAAAGGGAAGAGGAATGACTGTCACGCTCCCCTAAAATTCACACGTAAGGAAGAAAGCAGGGAATGAAGGGGCTGCAGGAGCAACACCCCATCCTCCTCCTCGGGTCACACCGCAGGCATGTGTGTCTGCTGGAGGCAGGGCCGCAGACCCCGACCCTGGGGGACAGGTCAGCAGGGTTACCACACCCCCTCGCCACGGGGAGACCACACTTCACGCCCCGAGGTCGCCGCCCCTCCGGCGCACGCCACCTCACGGACCCCCCTCCCAGCAACCCGCTCCCCACGCCTCAGGCTCGGGACCGACCCCCGGCCCTCACCGACCCCGAGCCCCCCGCAGCGGGCGCGCACAGCCCCGGCCCCGGCCGAGCCCGTTCGGCCGAACTCGCCCACGGAGGTAAGAGGGACGCGGGGCGGGCGCGCCTTCGCCTCATCCCCCGACACCTCAGGGAGGGAAGCGCTGGGGCTGCTCTCACCTGGCTCGGCGGCTCCTCCCGTGATCTTGACCGGCGGAGCGGGGCTGGGGCCTCGGAGGGGAAGCGCGGGCTGCCGGGCGGGCTGAAGGTCCGAGGAGAAAGGGGGAGGTGGTCGGGAGCCGCCTCTTTTCTCCTCGGCCACCGCGGCTCCCGCAGCCAGGCCGGGCGCCCTCGCACACTCGCCCACCCTCCTCACAGCCTCGCCGGTCGCCGCGCCTCGCCCTCACCCCCCACTCCCACACACACACTCGTTCCCACCCCCCCACACACATACACACACACACTCACACACACACACACACACTCACACCCAGCCGCTCCCCGCTCCCTCACTCGCCCAGCCTGTGCGCGCGCGCGCGCGAGACCCCGCTCACACAGCGCGCACGACGCCGGCGAGGCCGCCCCGCGCCGCTGCCCCAGACCGCGGAGCGGCGCCAAGCCCCCCGCGCGCGCTCCCGCGCGCGCGCGCCCGGGCCCCGCCCTCCTTGGCGCGGCGGCGCGGCGGCCGGCGGCCGAGGGGGCTGAGGGGGCTGAGGCCGGGCCGGCGGGCCGAACCCGCCTCAGCCGGTCTCACACCTGCGCCGGGATCCGCCCTCCAGGCTCCCCGGCCCCCGCGGGCGACCATCGCCGGCCTCTCGGGACGTGGAGAGGCGATGGGGGCGCGCGCGCTGAGCCGGGAGCGCGAGAGCGGTTCGAGGACGCGCTTTCCCCACCCGCCCCAAACGGTCCTCACGGAGGAAGGGAAACGGGTGGGGGAGCGAGGTTTGTTCCCGACGGGAAACCGCGAGATGAATCCCTTCCGTTGCACACCCTGCCCGCCTTCGCACTCCCTTCTCCGGCTGCATTCATCCACGCTGGGCACCCGAGCCGCCCACCGAGCCACGCAGGGTCCGCGCCTCTGCCTCCCCAGCCCGCCTCCCCGCTCATCCTTTCTGACGGCCTCCGCCTGGAATCCGGAGGCAAAGATTGGGGGACAAAGGTCATTAATATCTCTCCTGCCCTTTGCCCTGCGCGGAGAAAGGACGATGCCTCAGTGTATCGTGAGGCAAAGTTTTAACTGCAGCATCGCAGATTCTCGGAGCTCTCAAGAGACAGCGTTGGACAGATGTAGGCAGGGTAGTGTGGTACAGCCAGCTTAGGAGCCTTGGGCAAATTAGTCCCTTAACTTCCTCTGAGCCTTGAAACGATGTGAGAGTGAAATTCGATAACACAACTTAAGAGCATTGTGCAAATTCTCAAGCTGTATGAAAATATAAGGAGGCTTCAGAATACGACTATGTTCAACTACCTTACCACATTTCTAGATCACGAGGAATAAAAATCAAAGCAACCGAGGGCTCTACTACTTCACATGGGATTCATTTTCAAATAGCCCGTCATTTATTACCTCCGGAGATCCCCGATATATAAAAAGATTGCCCTAACCAGTTTGCCTTCTTGCAGGTCACACATCTCCCTTCTCAGTCATCTTAGCCAATAAATTCTCAGCGCTCCTTTCACAGTCTTTTGGGTCTGCTTTTTCGGATGATTTTCCTCAAGGGACCTAGGGTGAAACTTTTGGACTGGATCAGATGTCAAGTTCCACGTAACCTAGGTGATCTTCTGAAGTGACTTCTCTGAACCTTAATCTGCTCAACTACAAAAGTTCACTATAAAAATACTTTATAAAAATAGTTACCTGCTTCCCTGAGTTGTTATGAGGGGTCAACGAGTTAGAGCATATAACACTTCGTGCCTGGCACAAAGCAAGTACTATGATGTGTTCACTGCTGCTATGTCATGCCATGGAGAGTAACCCAGGATTGTAAATTATTTTCACAAAGGACATGTTTAGAGGGGGGAAATGCACTCACTATACAATATACTATCTTCAGAAGAAAGTGGGGAAAGTAGACAAAACTAAATTGTTGCTATTTACTTCCACTCTGGTATTCAGTCTCCTGGAACATAAAGGCCACCACCATATCTGAGATTACATCAACCTGGCTCACACTGTTCACCCCACCCTGGTGATTCCCTGAGGCTCTGCCCCACGTAACTTGAGGGCTCACACAAACTGTTTCCAGTGGCTTTTCCATACAATTGGCCTGACTTGGCTCATGCTTCAGATTTTCCTAAAATTCCTCAAACAAGCAGCATCTGGCCTCAACATGCCCCACACCTCTGAGACCTCTCACTAAGTGGCTCCATGCCCGGTACTAGCAGCAGCCAGCTTTGGTTGACACTTGAGCACCTCCAAGCTTAGCACAAGTAGCCGCCTTCTGCAGATCCCTTTGTAGCTCATGATGTGTGGTCCCAGGCAGAACGCAGGCAATGGCTGACCTTGGCCTGTACATACCCAGTGGACAACTTCAGACCATGTCAAAGCATCATCACCTAACCATATCCACAAGCAACACACAGGTCCGGCTCAACAGGCACCAGAGCCCTGCTGAAGTACGTCTTGCTCTGTGGGGTGGGCCCCAGCACAACTGATCCTCCACAGTGGTCACAGCCAATCCTTTCAGGTGATCAACCTGGGGGTAAATCCTTCCCATTTCCATGCCAACAGCAACCAAGGCTCAACTACAAGAGGAGGGTGTACACAGCTCACACAGGGCTGTAGGGGGTGCACCGTGAGTGCCCACATGGGGTGATCAGGGAGGCTGTGCCACTGGACCGTACAGGACACCTACTATATTAGGCCACTCCACCAAGCCTGGGAGATGTAACAGCTCTACCTAATACATAAGAAAGACCCAAGGAAGCTGCCAAAGTGAAGAGACAAAGAAACATGTTCTAAATGAAAGAATAGAACAAAACTCCAGAAAAAGAACTAAACAAAATGGAGACAAGTAATCTACTCACTGCAGAGTTTAAAACACTGGTTATAAGGATGCTCAATGAACTTAGTGAGAACTTCAAAAACATAAAAAATAACCAGTCAGAAATGAAGGATACACTAACTGAAATGAAGAATAATTTACAGGAAATCATCAGTAGAGGAGATGAAGCCGAGAATCAAATCAGAACAGCAAAAAAATATAAGTGAAGATAGTGTAAAGAGCCTCTGGGACAACTTTAAGCATACCAACATTAGCATCATGGGAGTGCCAGAAGTAGAAGAGAAAGAGCAAGAAGTTGAAAATCTACTGAAAACATAATGACAAAATTTTCCTAACTTGGTGAAGGAAATAAACATACAAGTCCAGGAAGCACAGAGTCTGAAACAATATGAACCCAAAGAGGCCCACACCAAGACACATCATAATTAAAATGCTCAAGGTAAAACCCTGTAGTTTTTCCTGCTAATGCTGACTGTTGGAAAACACATGCTGGATATTTTTCCCCTCAAAAAAAAAAAAGTAAATAAAATTCCAAAGGTTAAAGACAAAGAGAGAATCTTAAAAATAGCAAGAGAAAGACAGATATATATTGATTAATGATTGAATCTAAAAAAAAAAAAAAACAAAATAAACAAGAAGAACAAAAGCAGACACATAGATACAGAGAACATTTTGGTGGTTGCCAGATGGGAGGGGTGTTGGGTAAAAAAGATGAAGAGATTAAGAAGTACAGATTGTTTGTTACAGAATAGTCACGGGGTGTAAAGTACAGCATTGGGAATATAGTCAATAATCTTCCTATATAATAAAAGCCTAATATGCAAATCGATCGAACGTTGGAATGACTGGTCACTATGACACGCACTGACTACCAGGGGGCAGACACTCAATGCAGGAGTCACCGTGACGCACACAGAGAAACGACCAAGGACCTGGTGCTGACAAAGCAACATTCAGCTTCCCCTAAGTGGGACACAAGCCCCACCACCACTCCGGAGCGACAGCCCACCAAATCGCAGCTGACGCTGCCATGACGCAAAATGTGGCCCACAGCCCAGCTCAGCCCAGCCCAGCCCACAAACGGTGTCTGTGGGCGCTGGGTAATGACATCACGTTTTTGTTGACATTCTGAAGCTGAAATTGTCAACAGAATATATCTGAAGACCAACTATTGCTATAACGTACCTCTGAAGCCGAAAGAAGCCGGCGTCATTGACAGAATATGTCCGAAGACCAACTATTGGCACAACATACCTCTGAAGCCAAAAGAAAGTGACGTCATAGACAGAATATGTCTGAAGAACAGTCATCAACAAGTACTACCAATACTGGTAGGAACTGCCTTCATAGCAAAAATGGGGTAAATGAAGATGCAATTATCAAACACAGTTGTGGTGGAATGACTGTTACATGTCAATTTTGCCTATCCCTAAATTTCTCCAATGAAAAACCATCTGATGGAAATTTTACTCAATGTTGCAGCAAAGGCAAAGTTTGTCCAAATGATATAAATTTTTCAGAATACCCTGCATATTTTTAAAAATTAATAATGAAGATTCTGACAGTAAAATTTTCATGGAAAAATATTTGTTGTTATATCATGTTATTGGTTTTTATTAATCAATTTATATATTACTTTCATGTACATTTTACTAATTTTCTTTCATCTCCGATACTTCTATTTAGAGAAAGGGCAAATAGCAATATTAAAATATTTCTTCTAATTAATTTCCTGTCAAATGTGCACGAATTCATGCACTGGGCCACTAATAACTATGTATGCTGTCAGATGGGTACGAGATTTTTTGGGATGATCATTAGTGAGTTATATAATGTCTAATCTCTGTGGTATACACCTGATGCTAATATAAAAATGTATGTCAACTGTAACTGAAAAATAAAAAAAATATTTTTTAAAAAATAGAGAGAAGCAGTATGATAGAAAGAAGAGCAGTAGTTCTATTCCAAATTCTATTGCCAGTAAGCTTCCCATTTGAAGGCCATACATATTTGTAGAACCTCATCCCACCCAGCTGTAGTGATCCTCCAGCTAGTACTACCTTGAATGGTTGCAGTCTTTGTTAGGATGAGCCCCTCAGGCTGCTGGCAGTTCAAACACAGTTTGTTGTAGATCTTGAAACACTCTTCATATTAAATACAAGAAAATCCACGAGTGCTATGTTCATATCGACATACTTTTCAGTTTAATAAGCATTTTAGTCTCATTTTTATCCTCATTTTAGGTACCTCAGGGCATAAGTCAAGGCAGTATTTTTAAGCACTGTTTTTAAGCAGAGAGGAAAGTGAGACTCAGATGGACAGAGGTCCCACAATAAAGGTGGAGCTACATCTGGAATTCTGATCTCCTGATTGCAGGGCTCCATTCTTTGCCTTACACCAACTTTGTATAGCTAGAGGCACATTTTACAAACCTCCAGGGAAGAGTTGTCCCTGAATTTACCCTCTCTGAGCTCCTCCCTCATTCTTCAGAAAAAGTAGGATAGAGCACAGAGAAGAAATGGCCTCCTTACCAAGACTCCCGACAACAAACTACTCAACATATAAATATGATGCAAAATACTGCAGAAAAAGTGAACTTTCTGCCTCCTTCCAGCTACAAGCTGAAAAGGATACTGAAAGTGCGAGAGGGGCTAACACCAAGTGCCATGGACTTACCCTGGTTGCCTAAATGAAACTAGAAAGGATATGGACTTTGAAGTATGACAAGTATGATATTGTCAACAGCTCTCTTGTGAACGATACCAAACACTGCTTCTTTACAGTTACCCCAGCATGGCACGCATGGAGCTAAAATCTCTGGCCCAGGGTGAATTTTAAAGCTAAAAAATATACATATCGAGATTCAACTTAATCGTGGGAACTTCTAGAGCTAGACAGATAAACACAGAGACAGCATAACTTTGACCTTGGGTCTGCATGAAGGTTTTAGTCGAGAGCATCTCAGTTTTGCTGTGTTATCATAATACCACATATTTTTGAATATTTCAAATTGCAGCTGTTATGACATCTTTCTCAGCTTTTTGTTCACTTCATTTTAAAAAAATAATTAGAAATCACTAGAATTATTTTTTATAACAATTCATAGATGTCTTCTGTTTCATTTAGCCATCTTTTCCTCCTTTCCTTCTGTTTTTTCTTTTTAATTTATTGGGGTAACACTGGTTAATGAAATCATGTATAGGTTTCAGGTGTATAATTCTATAATATATCATCTATATATTGTTTTGTGTATTCAGCACCCCAAGTTCTTTCTACTATTTTTTTTAAACCTACCTTCCTTCTTTGTTGTTTTTTTCCTCTCCAGGATTTGATTAAAATTCTCTTTCAGTTCTTTCCTCACCACTCTCTCCCTTGACAAAACAATTCTTTTTCAGGCTTGTTTTTCTCCTCATTCCTTTCTAGGGTGTCTTTGTCTCCAGCAGCGAGGGTCTGATGGTGATAGGAAGTAGGGAAGGGGTCTGGGAGAAAGCTGGGAGGGAGGGAGGAGGAGAAAGTGGTGCTTCAGCTGTTTCTGCAATCAGCCTATAAAAGGCTGGCTGAAGTCTGCCTCTACAAATTCCTCCTCCGTGTCTCCCTACTTCCCCACCTTAAATTTCATTGCCCCTACCCCCCACCTCATTTCTCAGTGACATCACTCTCTACCAGCTGTGACTGCCAAGGGACTGACCTACTTTGCCCTTTTCTATTAGGCGCTCAGCCTCTTTTTCTCTGCTAAACCCTTTTTGTCCAGCATGTCAGTGGATCCCTTTTAAAACCTTAATACATTTCAGTCTCCCACAAGATAGTAGTTGAATTGTTAGTATCTGAAGTGTGAGAAAAAGCATAGAGATTTAAAAAAAAAAAAAACCCTTTTCTATGACTTTAGCAAATTCATTTAATGGATTTGTATTTTGTTGATTAAAATAGAATTTTTACATGTTTGGAGAACACATATATTAGTAATAATCTTTTTTTTTTTTTTTTTTTTTTTTTTTTTTTTTTTTAAAGATATTTATTTTTATTTTTATTTTTTTTAATATATTTTATTGATTTTTCACAGAGAGAAAGGGAG
Organism: Eptesicus fuscus; assembly: GCF_027574615.1. NCBI lineage: Eukaryota > Metazoa > Chordata > Mammalia > Chiroptera > Vespertilionidae > Eptesicus > Eptesicus fuscus. The sequence goes on from NC_072479.1 coordinate 86,051,955, forward strand.
AAGGATAGAGAGCTAGGAACATCGATGAGAGAGATACATCGACCAGCTGCCTCCTGCACACCCCCCACCGGCGATGTGCCCGCAACCAATGTACATGCCCTTGACCGGAATCGAACCTGGGACCTTTCAGTCCGCAGACCGACGCTCTATCCACTGAGCCAAACCGGTTTCGGCAGTAATAATCTTTTGTTGAATCTTTATAAGCATCCTTGGTTAATGAGCTCTTAGATCCTTTGTGACAAATTCAAATATATATGTACCATTATTTTTCAAATGTTTGTATATGGTATTGTAGACATAAGCAAAAACAGCAGGCATTGATATCTAAACAAAACTTCACATAGTAAGAAGTGGGGGGGAACTGCTGACAAAGAAGTGGTTAAGAGCATGTGCTGTGAGGCTTAGATTCAAGTCATGGTTTTGCCACTTGCTAGCTATGAATTTGGGTAAGTTACTCAACTTCTCTGCGCCTCAGTTTGCTCATTGGTAAATAGGAGATACTCAAAACCAGTAAGGTTATTGGGAGTATTAAACTGTTTATATATGTAAAAGTTCCAAGCACATTCTATATTCTAAGAAGTGTTAGCTTTATTATAAGGTTGGGGGCAGATATATAACTATATACGCTTCAAATATTTCTATGGCAATTTCCTCATTCACCATTTATTTACCAAGCAAGCCAGGATTGCAGATTCTCTATCTTGGCCTAAACTGTCTAAGTTGTCCAGAAAAATTCTGGGAAACAGCCACAAAGGATAGAAACAAATATATGAGAGATTTGCCTAAGAATTCCAGTGTGTCACTCAACATAGGTTTTCTTTTTTTTTACTGTCTCTTTTAATCTTGTATCAAGCTGTTAGGATGAACCCCAAACTGAAAAGCACTGAGGGAGAGACGAAAACTCAAGAAAAGAGTTAGGGGGAAAAAAAGTTAGTTTGGGGAATTCAAGTGGAGTTGAATTAAAAAAGAAAAACATAATAGGAAAAGGAAGGATGATTTTTTTTTTTAATTCTAGCTCAATGACCAATATGGTTTTGAAAACCAACAGAGCAAAAATGATTTGAAAACAAAATGAAAAAAAAAAAAAGGACTAAAGAATTGGACAGGATAGATTTAAATTGCACTGTTTCTTTTCACTGAAGATAACTAAATGAATTTGGGTTAATGAATGGTGCTGCCTCGTCTAACTTCCCAACATGCAAAAGACAGCAGAGGAAACCAGGACAATCATAGTGGTGTTTCCAGAATTCTTTCAGTCAGTCAGTCTGTAAAAGTAGTTAGTCATTCAGGGTGCTGCTATGTGTGACAAATCCGCACAGCCCTTGTGTGGTTTAAATATCATCACTTCTGTTGTTGAAATGTCTACCAATTCTGTCATGTTTCCATGCATGGACTGTGTGGTGTGTGTGTGTGTGTGTGTGTGTGTGTGTGTGTGTGTGTGTGTGTGTGTGTGGCGGCGGGGGGTAGGGGGTGGGGGGTGGTCCTTGTTTTCTTTTTCCCCCTTATTACTAGATGGTTCCTTTGATCTTAAGAGAGAACTGCCTTTCTACATTTACTTATTCCATTCTCTCTTCTTCCAGTCTTCCCAAGTTGATATACTTTTTTTTCCTTATTGTATTTTTGAAAGGGAGAGAGAGATAAAAATATCAATGATGAGAGAGAATCATTGATAAGCTGCCTCCTGCACCACCCCACCCCCCACTGGGGATTGAGCCTGCAACCCAGGCATGTGCTCTTGACCAGAATTGAACCTGGAACCCTTCAGTCTGCAGACTGATGTTCTATCCACTGAGCCAAACCGGCTAGGGCCCAAGGTATTCTAGTGGACCAAGAATCAGGAGACTAGGAAATCACCACCAATGATTTTATCTTATAGCCTCAATTTTCTCTTCTGTCAGAGGGGACTAACAACATTTGCTCAACCTTAAAAGGTTGCTCGAGGCCAAAATGAGTTTATAAATTATGAGTAAATCAAGAATATTTTACAAATGGTAATTTGTCTAAGACACTATTCTCTACAGCATCTATATATATAATCTATATATATAAAGAGGTAATATGCTAATTGGTCCTAATGGTGTCACAGTCACGACTGGTCAACAGGCTGCGTGTGCACAGGAGCTGGCGGGTGGGGACAGGGGTGGGGACGGGGGCTAAGGTCACTCTGTCTCAGAGGTGGAGGCCGCTCCCGACGGAGGCATTGGCAGGCAGGAGCTGGTGGGTGGGGATACAGACAGGGCGGCGCGGCTTGAGCAGGCCCAGAGCAGACACAGGCATTTTTTCATAGTGAAGGGACTGGAGTCCGTGTTCATGAAAACACCTTGGCGGCTGCAGCGGCTGGCAGTGGCAGCAGCAGCAGCAGCAGGGTGATGGGGATGGCGCCTTCCCCTGATTAGCCCGGTCACCTCCTGCAGAGTGAGGCTAGACTGCAGCTTAGGCCCGCTCCCCTTAGGGAGCAGGCTGGGCTAAGGGACCACCCCCCCCCCCAAGTGCACAAATTTCGTGCACTGGGCCCCTAGTAGAGAATATATTCAATAATCTATACTAATAAAAGGGTAATATGCAAATTAGATTGGGTCGACCAGACATCTTCCAGTCATCTGATCCTCCATCCAGACAAAGCCATGGTGGCAGGGGCCAAGGCAGAGGTGGTTAGAGGCGATCAGGCTGGCAGGTGAGGGTGGTTAGGGGCAATCAAGCCAGCAGGCAGAGGCAGTTAGGGGTGATCAGGCAGAAAGGCAGAGGGTTTAGGGGTTATCAGGTAGGCAGGCAAGTGAGCGGTTAGGAGTCAGCAGTCCCAGATTGCAAGAGGGATGTCTGACTGCCCCAAGGAGTCCCGGATTGGAGAGGGTGCAAGCCGGGCTGAGGGACCCCCCTCCCACTCCTGTGCACGTATTTTGTGCACAGGGCCTCTAGTCTATATATATAAAACCCTAATATGTAAATCGACCAACAGTGGAACGACCGGCGGAACAACCAGTCACTATGATGCACACTGACCACCAGGGAGAAGACACTCAATGAAGAAGCTGCCCCCAGCCTGCAGGCCCCAACCAGTGGCGGCAGCGGGGGATAGGGCCAGCGAGCGGGTGGCACCAGGCCAGCCAAGGGGGGTGCCAGCGGGGACCCCCAATCGCCCTGCTGGTCACCCTACAAATCGGCACTGATCACCAGCCAGGCCTAGGGGCCCTACCCATGCATGCATTTTGTGTACCAGGCCTCTAGTATTTTAATAACTATGTATGGTGCCAGTTGGGTACTAGATTTATCAGGGGATCACTTTGTAATTTATATAAGTGTCTAACCACTATGCTCTACACTTGAAACTAATGTAATATTGTCAACTATGATTAAGAAATCAAAAAACATTTTTAAAAGACACTATTGTTAAACTTTCATGTACTTAAGAATTACTTGGTATGCTTATTAAAAATGCACACTTACGCCCTAACCAGTTTGGCTCAGTGGATAGAGCGTTGGCCTGCAGACTGAAAGGTCCCAGGTTTGATTCCAGTCAAGGGCATGTACCTTGGTTGTGGGCACATCCCCAGTAGGAGGTGTGCAGGAAGCAGCTGATCGATGTGTCTCTCTCATCGATGTTTCTAATTCTCTATCTCTCTCTTTTCCTCTCTGTAAAAATCAATAAAATATATTTTTAAAAATTAAAAAAAAATGCAGACTTCCTAGAAGAGGTTAATGGGGGAGGGGGAGGTAGTGGTGGAAAGGAGAACTTTATGCAGTACTTACAACAATAAAGATTTTTAAAAATGTAGACTTATGGCTGATTCCATAAGCTTTGAGTTTGGCTCAACGATACAAATACAGACTGATACAAAGATCAAGGATGAGGGCTAAGGAAGCTGCATTTTAAACTAGCATCCTAGGTTATTTCTTTGTAGTAGAGACAAATAAATACTACTAACAACCAAGTACAATTAAAGAAGAAAGAGTAAAACCTACATTGCTCGTCTTTCTTTTTTTTTTTTTTTTCTTTACATCCTTTCCTTCTCTGATTCAGCCAATATACGGTCTTTCCTCCCTTTCCCACGCCTTCCTCCTTTGTGTCTGGCATGGGCATTTTCTTAGCATAGTTAGAGAGGCGCTCAGTTTAATGTGCAGAAATGGAGTGGAGGAAAAGGAGGAGGGCTGTGGGTGGAGAAAGGCTAGATCAGTGTTTAGTTATTCTAACTGTGAAGACTGTTGTCGGGCTGGTTCTAGCCGGCTGGCTCCGGGAGAGGAAGCAGTGAGGTGAGCTAGATGTACTGCAGCTGCCCATACTGTCCCTTATTTGCTAGTGTAGGGTCTGTTAGAAGACACCCCCTACCTTTTCTCTAGGTACCCCATAAAGAACACAATTTTAGGCACTGATAACAACCCTGGATTCATTCTTGTTTAGAATTCTTCTCTTTATACTTTGAGTTTTGATCAATTCCCAGCTTGTTTTCTTATCTTTAAACCCAGGAGGAAAAGATTTGCACCAGATGGTGTCTATGGGGTACTTAAGAGATTTCTGCTTGATGTGCAATCTAGATAATGGGTAAGTTATGCTTTTCTGGCTGATGTAGATATATACCAATGCAACACAAGTAGAATCAGAGACACGGGGTTGATTGGACCTGGGAGATTTGTTTTCACAAAACCTTCGCTTTCCCCCTAGTTCTCCTTGCCCTGACCAGGTAGCTCAGTTGGAGAGTTGTCCCATACACCAAAAGGTGTCGGGTTCAATGCCCAGTAAGGGAGCATATGGGAGGCAATTGATTGATGTTTCTCTCTCTCTCTCTCTCTCTCTCTCTCTCTCTCTCTCTCTCTCTCTCTCTTTTTCTCTTTCTCTCTCTCTCTCTCTCTCTCTCTCTAAAAATCAGTAAGAACATATCCTTGAGTGAGGATTTTTCTTTAATGTTTCTTGCTGTAAATCTAGCTATTATATTCTAATGAGATAATCTGATCGACTAACTGAAGTGTCCTGATCATATGTACATTTCAAACAGTCATATATAGTTAATGGTCTCATACTCATAGAGACATGCAGTAAATATTTATAACTCTTGGGACCATTAACACACATATCTAAACATTGATATTTGACTATTTTTGTTATCAAATCTTATAACAGCCAATATTTATTGAGCACTTACTATGTAGTGTATTATATGAGTTACCGCATTAATCCTTGTAACTTAATGAAGTACTTAATCTCCATCTTGTTGATGAGAACACAGGCTTATAGAGGTTGAGCAACAATACCATGCCACTAGAAAATAAAGCTGTGATTTCAAACCAGACTCCAGAGATGCTAGGTTACTCATGTCTTCCCAAGAAATTCATCTGACCCCAAACCCCTGAAAATTTTTAATTTATTAGTTAAAAAAATGAGTGGTGCGTGATTAACCCAAGACAAGCTACTTAAAATATCAACCATGAAAGCACAAAAACTATAATTGAATCTAAGAAAATGTACCTTTTGGACCTTGCTTTCCCATTTTGGAAATGCTAAAAATATTACTATTTGACTTTAAAAACTAGGCATATGTAATACTTTGGTAAAATAAAAGTACTTTGGAAAAAAAAGGAAATGCTAAAAATAATGTCTGCTTCATTACTTCATGTAAAAATATGAAGTATAAATTTGATCATTATTCATGTAACTATCTCTATATATAAAAGCCTAAGCGACCAAAGGACCAGTCGACTGCTCGCTATGATGTGCACTGACCACCAGGGGACAGACGCTCAATGCAGGAACTACCCCCTGGTGGTCAGTGTGCTCCCACAGCCAACCTCCTGCAGCCCCGATCGGATCCAATCACTGGCCAGGCCAAGAGACCCCACCCATGCATGAATTTGTTCACCGGGCCTCTAGTTATCTTATGTAATCTGTTGAAGCAATATGGCCTTATTATTTTTTTTTTCCATTGGTCTTGTTTTTTTTTAAAAAAAAAAAAAAGTTATTTTTTTCTGAAAAGCAATCCTTTTGCATGCATTAAGAATCTTTAAGGATGTGTCTGGCACATAGTGACAGTGCATAGAATTGAACGGGAGCCTTTTTTTTTTAAGGCAAGTGACCCAGCCTGTGTGTTAATAGTTTAAGCACACTCTATCCACAGTTTCACCAATACAAACTACTTTTTCTGATGTACAATTACCATGAATTGGGCTCTTAACAGTGAGTGGGATTGAGGGATAGGTTAAGTATTATTGACCCTCTGCTGGGCGGGGTCATAGTAGGGGAGAGCCTATAACCTGATAAATAGAGCACCTGAATTAATCTGGAAAATATTATTTTAAATCTTAGAACCATATACTTATGTGAATACAGGGTTAAGTTTTTATTAAAGTTTCATTTTCAAGGCCTGTGTGAAGCTATTGAGGATCCAGCAAGCAGAACCAATAAGCATGGTCAGGCCAACCCACCAGGAGTCAAAACATCATCTCATCGTCTGATGACTAATTACAATAGCTGACGTCTGGGGACCCCCAGGCCTGCACGTAGCTGCATTCCTCACCCCAGCCCCTTTCCCCTTTATAATCCCGTCCCCTGCACCTTGCTGGAAGGCAGGATCGGATGCTTGTAAGCTCCCTGTCTTCCTGGATGGCTAGCCTTCTCAATAAATGCCTAATATGATTCAACACTGCCTTCGCTATTGGACACAGCGAAAGGCAGCCAGAGCCGAACCGGGGGTTTCCGGATAACAGTTATGCAAACTTTTCCCCCTGTCAATTTTCCTATGTATCTTTGCCAGATTCTCATAGTGTTAATATCTCTGTGAGCAAGCTTCCCCTGATAATATAATGCTTCTCTTTTTGTCTTCAGTTTGGATATATTGTACTTCATATTCCAAGAGACTGAATTTCAGAGTAGAAGTAAATAGCAACATTTTAGTTCTGGGGGAGGAGGGCCTCTGACAGACAGAAGTGCCCCCACCCTGAAGCCAGACATTTCTGTTCCTCCCCCTATGTGTCTCTTGCCTTTCAAGCCACTGCCCCAATGCTGGAGCTCAGAGGAAGTGAGTAAGGGTAAGTCCATGTATGAGCTGTTTCAGAGGAACTGCCTGGGATTCCAGCAGCTCTCCATCTCCCTCAGCCTAGATCCCCCACTTGTTTTCACAACCAGGAGTTATGGGGACTTCTCTTCCCGGCACTGGAAAGAGAAGTCTGGGCTGAAGGTCCTAATGTGGGGCTGGGACCCCTTGCTCCTCAGGGGGGACCTCTGTAGCCGAGATATCCCTCCCAATTTTTTATCTGCCACATGTGGTGTGGGACCAGCCGGGTCTGTGTCTCCATTCCTCCTACAGTCTCAGTGTGGCCTCTTCTTTAATTCCCTGGGTGTAGGATTTCCATTCAGCCAGAATTCAGGTGGTTCTGAATGATGGCTGTTGTGTACTTTAGTTGTAATTCTGATGTGGTTTTGGGAGGAAGCAAGAACCTCGGTTATCTACATCACCATCTTGACTGGACGTCCCACTAAGTTGAATCCTCAAATCCAGGTGTAGGTGGCCCCCGTTAAATTCTAATTATCACAGTAATAACAATAACTATCCTTGGAATGTGGATGGAGATACAGTGTATTTCAACACCCTTGCTTTTGAAATATGTCATGCACTGCGCATATTATTTTAATCACAAAAAAATAATTCTCCAATTCTGTTCAATTAATCTCTGATCAAATTTGAATGTCTTTCCATTATGTTCCTTAGCTCTCCTGTCTAACAAGAGCAACAACAAAAAGCCTCCTTTTTTTCTCATCTAAGAACTATTAATGCTCCTTTCTGGATAATTGTTAAGTTTTTAAATGTCCCTGGAATAACTAAAATATACTTGTAACATATATGTCCACACAAACCATGTCTAAAGGAAATAAGGGAGAAAAAACTAGCAACTACCTTATCTCAAAGTATCAGAAGAAGTAGGGTAAACAATCTCTGGAAGAATGTTTCTGTTCTTTCCCTCCTCTCAAATTTGTTCCTTTTCTAAGGAAGGAATTTATATGGTTTATCTTCTGTTTTCTCATTCCCCCCTTTTCCAAATCTTCTTTTTCTTGTCTCCTATTGCAACAGCTTCTCTCTTTCTTTCCTTCTGACTTCACTGTGTCTTGGCTTGGGCAGCCAGACTTCACTAAACTTCCAGAGCTGGAATTGGAACAGTGCATTTGGCAAAAAAAAAATCAGTCACACATACCACCCAACCACAAACAAGCACTGTGACTGCAAAATCCTTTCAACAATACATTCCCATTTCTTGCAGTCAGCAGTTCACACAGACCCATGATCTGAAATCAGCAACACGCACATTCACATACATTCCGCATGCACACGGCCTCTGCAGTCAGCTCACAAAGACACAATATCTGCAGAAAGGTCTTGCAGGCAGCACACAGAGACTGCATTCTCCACCCCTTTTCTAAACTCTTCCTGACTGGCTCTTTCTACCAGCAACCTCCTCCCCTCACGCTGCCTGGCAATGACTCCCCTCCTCTTCCTGCAGTTCTTGAAGTAACTGCAGTGACATCCATCACCCTCCCAACAGATCCTCAGGGAAAGCAATTGTTCCTTGAAGCTCTCTTTTCCCTGACGGGCAAGTGGCTGTAGCCAAAGGACTTTCAGAACAGAATCTCCTTCTGGAACAAAATACTGTATGTAAGCTGTTCCCTGGCACCCTGACTTGATTCTACAGATTATAATTTTTAAAAAATATATTTTATTGATTTTTTACAGTGAGGAAGGGAGAGGGATAGAGAGTTAGAAACATTGATGAGAGAGAAACATCAATCACCTGCCTCCTGCACACTCCCTACTGGGTATGTGCCCGCAACCAAGGTACATGCCCTTGACCAGAACCGAACCTGGGATCCTTGAGTCTGCAGGCCGACGCTCTATCCACTGAGCCAAACCGGTTAGGGCCAGATTATAATTTTGACATGAAAGGGTTGGGGAGAAGGCAAAGAGGAAGGAAAAGAGAAAGAGAAAAAGAGTGAAGAAAGGGGAAAAGAGAGAAAACCTTGGTAAAAATGTCAATGGAGACACTTTGAACAAAAACAGAGACAAGGATCTCAGAAGGAAATACTGGAGAGCAGAGGAGAAGAGAGGGCAGTAGGTGTCAAAGGAAAAGGAGAAACAAAGAAACAAAAGTGTGAAGCGTTAGTTACACAACAGTTTCTTGAGCTTTTTGTGATGCAGTAAGTTACCTGAGGTGACCCTAGAAGTGGGACAAAACCTTCTTAGGAAAGGTTAATAGGAGAATCAGCGATAAAGAGAATATTCTTCTGATAGATGGTATATTTTGAAATTTCCTAAAAATGACAAAATAGATAACTATCTCAAATATTTGCCACAAGGAAGGTCTAAACTACTAATTTATATTCATGATGCTGGGAGAGAAAATCTATTTGATGATTTGTCCCAGATATTGCAGTATCTGAAATATACTTACACCAAAAAATGTATCAGTTGTTTATCTGAAATTCAAATTTATCTAGCCCTTCTATATTTCATCTCATGACACACACAAACTAATTACTAAAATTCTGCAGCACACCAAAAAATATATATATTTTTTGCCAATATGACAAAAAAAAATAGGTATAATTTTGATTCATTCTCAGCAGATGACTATTGTTGTGTTGGCTGTTGTCAATTTTTTGACGGTCTGAGGGAAAAGAGGTCCGTGCCCCTGACTAAATAGTCAGGCATGGCATGTTTTAAAATTCTGTGCTGCACACTGGTTGAAAATCACTGCCGTAGGCCAAAGCCTAATCCAGAGCAAGGTTCTAATTCTCTTAAATTCTCTGAAAACTATGAGAGATTAGGGAGCTTTAGGAAAAAAGTGTAGGCCCAGCCAGTGTGGCTCAGTGGATAGAGCATTGTCCCATGCACCAGGAGGTCACTGGTTTGATTCTCAGTTGGGGCACATGCCCAGGTTACAGGCCCAGTCCCCAGTGGAGCATGTGCAGGAGGCAGGTGATGGATGTTTCTCTCTCACCCATGTTTCTCTCTCTCTCTCTCCCTCTCCCTTCTCTGTTGGGAGCACGGGAGACTCGGTTGGAAAGTTTGCAAGGAGGACGTTCCGAGAAAAGGGAAGTGGGCTGAAGGTGGCCCGCCCTGTTTGTCAGAATTCCGACTTCGGGGAGTGCCGAAGGCGGCGCCTCTCCTTATTCCTAGGCCTTTCCAAACTAGTCTGTGCGTGTGCAGACCCCCGGCTGTTTACTGGACTCCTTAGGCTTAATCTTTAGGTGTCCTTGCCTAAAGGACACTGCACACACAGTGTCCTCCCGAGATTACTTACCCTACTGATTGTATCTAAAAGATAAACTTTATCTCAAACTGCTGCTACAATAAAAGCCTCAGGAGGTAGGCGATCAAGGTTGCCTGGTTCCTTTACCCTGGCAGTCCCTCAGCCCTCTCTTTCACAGCAAACGTTGTGTCAGAGTAATCATTCATCCATCACTCAGGGTCTGCTGGTCAGCCCCAGCACCTCTCTCTCAAAAAAAAAAAAAAAAATCAAATTAAAAAATATATTTAAAAAGTTTAAAGCTAGCAGAGGTTGGTACATAAACTTTAAGAAAAGAAGCCGTCCCCATAACATAAAAGTGCAAGGTGAAGCACCAAATGCTGATATAGATGCTTCAGCCAATGATCCAGGAGATCTAGCGAAGATAGTTAGTGAAGGCGGCTACACTAAACAACAGATTTTTCAATGGTGAGACAGCCTTATAGCAGAAGAAGATGCCATCTAGGACTTGTATAGCTAGACAGAAGTCAATAAGCATCAAAGAATAGACTGACTCTCTTGTTAGGGGCTAATGTGGCTGGTGACATTAAGTTAAACCAATGCTCATTCACCATTCTGAAAATTCTAGGGTCCTTAAGAATTATGCTGCATATACTCTACCTATGCCCTATAAATAAAACAACAGTGCCTGGATAGCAGTATGTCTGTTTATGATGTGGTTTACTGACTCCTTTAAGCCCACTGTTGGGACATATTGCTCAGAAAAAAAAAATTTCTCGTACCCTTTGAGACAGCATGGCGGGACCTGGAGAGTATTATGCTTAAGGTAAATAAGCCAGTCAGAGAAAGACAAGTATCACATGATCTCACTCGTATGTGGAATCTAAAGAACAAAATAAACTGATGGATAAAATAGATCCAGAGACACAGAAGCATGGAACAGACTGCAGAACCTCAGAGGGAAGGTGGGGGAGGGTGAATGGGTGGGAAGTGATCATCCAATGAACTTGTATGCGTGTGTGTATGTGTGCGCGCGCACACGCACATAATTCATGGTCACACACAATAGGGTGGTGAAGGCCTGGGGTGGGGGGCGGGCTAGAAGGGGTAAATGGGGCGGGGGGGAGGGGACACGGGGGCATATGTAATACTTTTAACAATAAAGATTTAAAAATAAAATAAAAAGAAATCCCCAAATAAGGAGCTCAATAATCCTTATTTGAAAGAGAAAAAAGAAAAAATATCTTTATTTGATATACATTGGATGACTTTTGATGATCACTGACTTCCTTATAATTCTTCCATGGAACCCTCCATAAATCTGCATTTAAAAATGTTAAATTAGGGCAATTGGAAGGTCCATGATTTGAACTTTCCTGGACTCTGCCTTTTGTGTCTCTTTCCTTGGCTGACTTTAATCTGTATCCTTTTACTATAATAAACTGTAGCGGTGTGTATAACAGGGGAAAAAAAGTTAAATTAATTAAAGAAAGGGGCATTAGAATGAAGTGGCTCTAATACCATGGTGGCTTATGTAAGCAAGCCAAAAATCTAGGCATACAAATGCCTCCAGGTTGGGAAATCAAAAGGAAAAGGAAAAGCAGTCACAAACAGCCAACTAGGCTTAAGCTATAGCCAATCAATAATTTCCTTGCTTTCGCCTTTTCTCTATAAAAGTCTCTCAGAGCTCCTGTTTGGTGTTACCCAATCCTAATCTATTTTTGTTCAAATAAACTCTTAAAAAATGTAACATGCCTAAGTTTATCTTTTAACAGTTCTGGTATCAGAAGAAGGAACCAAAGGCGATTCCCCAGTGACCTCCAGGAGCAAGAAGCAACCAAGTGTAGGTACCTACCTAGCCCACTGAGTTTCCTGCTTTCTTTCCATCTGGTGGTCATAGGCAAGCCCCTCTCGGGGTTATGAGTTACCTGACTTTATTTGAGCATTTCTTTTTTTCCAGATTAGGTCCAGAAACCAGCCAGAGTTGGACAGCGTCCAACTTAGAAACCCAACTGGATTTAAAAACAAAAACAAAAGAAAAAAAACAACAATAAAAAAGAAACCCAACCAGGTTGGAGGTCAGACCAGGTCTGACTGAAACTGGATTGGGTCCAGGGTGAGGCCTCAGGTGAATACAATTTTGTTTAAGGGCTGAACAAAAGGTAGTCTTGAATGACAGTGGCCACAGTAGGAAACATTTCACTTGGATCCATTTTTGAGGTGCCTTAAAGGAAAGGGGGTCTCAACTAAGTACTGGCTATAAAAAATAGAGGGGAAATTATTTTTTTCTCCTCTATAGTTTCTAGTGACAAAATAAGACCCACTAGGACACCCCATTTTCTTCAGAGCCTGTAGGTAGGACCCCGAGAAAATTGGCAGAAGCTGGCAAAGGGTGAGAATTCTTTACCAAATTCATCTCTCTCAGATCTCTAATCTGTGGTGCCTAGTGGAGAGAGGAAGGTAAAATTTCACGTTGTCCCTTCTGTAGGTGTTCAGAACAAGTCACAAATGTGCCTCTGTGGTATGTGGGCTGCAGAGAAACGTCTGTCCCCTCCCCACTCCTCACCTGACCCCAACTACCTAGAAAAATCGAAACGAGGAGCCTTGCACGTAAGAGATTATCAGAGATAACTTTTTGGACTTATCTACAGGGCAGGGCAAATAAACATCTGCTTTTCCTGCAATGACCTTCCTCCGCTCTGAAGCCCCAAGGCAACTCACCTCCTCCTTCATTTGAAATGCCACGTACACACTTCATTGTACCTTTCAGTTCCTGGATCTCTCATGCAGGGGGTGGGGGGTGTCTCTGTGGGGTTTCTATACATATGTATATAATTAAATGTGGTTATTTTCTCTTTTTAATTTGTCTCATGAAGATATAATTATTAGACCCGCTAAAAAACCCGAAAGAACCTTGAAGGGTAGAAGGAAGTTTCTTCTTCCCACATCTCTGTCTGGTCAGTTGCCTGTACACACAAGAATTGATCACCTGCAATGCCCCACGCAGGCAGAAAGACAAGCTAAGCTCTCAGGACAAAATAAGGAAAACAAGAAGGCAATAGGTGTCCCTGAGATATAAAGAATCAGTAATCAATGGGTACTCCAATACCAAATTCACAAGAGTCTGAATGGACAGAGGTGTGAACTGCACCACATTTATGACTAGATATGTCTGGACAACATGTGAGTTGCACTCCACTTACAACTGCGGTGCCACCAGCTATTGCCAGCTCTCGAGGGAATTGTCTAAGTCTTCCTTTTGGCTGTTTTTGGGAGTGGCTCTCGATATTGGGAGACTAGTGTTGTCGGCTGCAAAATGACAGCAGGTGTTAGACCTGTGGAGTCAGACAGGACCTCTGTTCAGCAACCTCGGTACTTGAGTTCTGGCTAAGAAAGAATTCGGATCCCAAGACTCCAACTATAAGAGAAAAATTTATTTAGAAAGTCACAGAGGTAGAAGGAGTGAGCCTTAGAAGTAATGGGCTCAGGAAACAAGTTACACAGACACAAGAAGGGCCCTTGGAGCTTAGGAAAAAGAAGCAAGGAAGCCATGCCTGGGGGGGGCGGGGATGGGGAAAGGCATGGTGAAGAGCGAAAGCCACGCTGAAGCTGAGTCCTTCGTCCTAAGGGCTTCTAAGAGTAGAGAATTTTATGGAGATCCCAAGGGAGGATCTCAGTAGAATATTCATCAGCTTTCCAGGTATGTACTTTTAGGGTTGTGGTCTCCACTGTCAATGCAGCTGGCCCTGATGTCAGCCATGGTGTGGCGTTGCTGCTTTTCTAGGCCTGGAGCAGAAACACAACTGAGGCCTAGGTGTTATCCCTAGAGGTTAATGCTTAAGGGAGTGGTCATGCAAGGGTCCCCATGGGAGTCACATGAGGCCACTCTTCGGCTCCTTGTTCTTCCTTCAAGGGTGTCTACCACATGATTATCAACATGCCAGGGGAGGAAAGGTCAGGAAAAGGTCAGAACCACATGACCAGCGACCTGCTAGGGGAGGAAAGGCTACCCTACAATAGGGGTCCTTGTTTTCCCAGTTTTGCCCATTACTAGGCACCCAGGGCTTTCAGCCCTGTTGACCTTCTGCACCAGGCCCATGTCCTTCCTCTGCTCATGCCTGTCTAACTGTCCACCAAATTATCTTTTGCACCCTCTGGGGGACTTCTCTTTCGTCCATAAGGTTGTTCAATATTGGCAAGGAATATTTACTGTTTGTACCAGCTGATATTGGAGAACAAATTTTTCTTAATGTAGCTCCGTGGTCAGAAGTTATCCCAATTGGAAGCTGATATTCAGAGCCCGATAGGAACTTTTTTAAGGCCACGTTAAAATGAAACTATGTACCCAGAGGGAAAGAAAAACATTCTGAAGCCATTGTGGGAATATTTATAAAAACATTCCAAAGACACAGAGATCTAAATCTAGAGTATAGAAATCTTAACTTCTATCTTATTTGGAAATCTTCCTGATAAAGAGAAGCAAACTGAAAATAATGTAGTTGGGTGGGTGAGTCAGCCTCTCAATATCATTTAGGTTGCAACCAGTTCTTGGAGGAATCAAAAACAATTGTACTTGCCTTATAAATCAAATTTTTAAATGAACAGATATGCAGTTCTATGAGCAATATTATGCCTACTTATCCTTTTCACGAATCCCAAAACGCCCCTATTCATCTCAAAAGGCTTGCAGATATTGTAAAAGATCTGGGTTTGGGAAACAAAAAACCTTCTGGGAGAAACTTATATTCTTTATAGGTGGCTTTCCGATTTAAAAATCAACCTGGTCTTCTCTAGGAATGCAGATTTACCTCTTTGAAATGTAACATTCAGATATTTAATGTTAACTATAATTTTTAAAAAATGAAATGCAAACTCAGGGAGGTAATTCCTTTTTGTCGTTGTTGTTTTGTTTTATCCTTACCAGAGGATATTTTTCCATTGCTTTTTAGAGAGAGTGGAAGAGAGAGGGAAAGACAGAGAGAAATATCAATGTGAGAGAAACACATCGATTGATTGCCTCTGCACCCGCCAGGGCGGGGAGGAGACTGCAACAGAGGTACATGTCCTTGACCTGAATGGAACCTGGGACTGGCTAGGGCAGGGAAGTAATTTTTATCAGAGGAGAAAAAAAGAAAGCTATTTAGAAATTAGGCAAATTTTTAAAATCTTAAAAGTCTTTCCCACAAATTTAAGTAAAAAGCTTAAGCCATCTACCCTAGCCAGTTTGACTTAGTGGATAGAGTGTCGGCCTACAGACTGAAAAGTCCTGGATTCGATTCTGGTCAACAGCACATGCTTGGGTCGTGGCTCGATCCCCTGTAGGGGTTGTGCAGGAGGCAGCCGATCCATGATTCTCTCTCAACATTGATGTTTCTCTCTCTCCCTTCCTCTCTGAAATAAATAAATTAAAAATATATATTTTAAAAAAGATAAACATAAAAAAAAACAACCTTAAGCCATCTGATAAGTACTCTTAACTTATTCCATCAGCCAGAAACACAATTTCCATCCAACTGTTCTTTTATTAAACTAGTGAGTTTGGCATTAGTTTACCGGTCTTATGGCTAAAATTTTAAAACAAAGTTGTAAGATCTCTGTATCTGTCTGTATGTTTATGTATATCACTATAAGTATGTTGTAAATGTGTACTTTTTTTTCTATCTTCAAATGGTGTGCAAAAAATAATTTGTAGAAAAGTGTATTTAATTGACTTTTAAAAACCAATGCTTACATAAAATAAATACAGACTTACCTAAGTGTTTTTTAACGCTCATGTAATCTAGCATAATTTTTGGTAAAGAAAAGCGGTTTTAAGTTTGTTGTTTAATTAAAGCACACATGTTGCCCTGGCTGGATAGCTCAGTTGGTTGTCCTGATATGCCAAGGTTAAAAGTTCAGTCTCCGGTCAGGACACATACAAGAATCAACCAATGAATGCATACATAAGTATAACAACAAATTGATGTCTTTCTTTCTGTCTTCCTTCCTTCCTTTCTTTCTCTCTCTCCCTTCTTCCCTCTCTAAAATCAATAAATACATTTTAAAAAGTATAAATAAATAAATAAAGCACACACGTAACCATGCAGACACTTCATTTCTTTAATATGACCTGTTTTCATTTCTTTCCTTTTGATTCAGAATGGCCTCATCCAGCACCCTGACCACCTGCTTCCTTCTCTCTTGCATATCCACTCCCTTAATCATTAAGCCCTCGGGACAATGAAGCCTGGTCAACATCAAACAATGTTGAAACAAAGTCGGGAGCAGGGGTCCTCAAACTTTTTAAACAGGGGGCCAGTTCACCGTCCCTCAGACCATTGGAGGGCCGGACTATAGTTTAAAAAAAAAAACTATGAACAAATTCCTATGCACACTGCACATATCTTATTTTGAAGTAAAAAAACAAAATGGCAAAAACACCCGCATGTGGCCCGCGGGCCGTAGTTTGAGGACGCCTGGTCTGGAGTCTAGTGACCACAGAGGAACATAACATCTAGGCTTCAGTTGTGTTTCAGCTCCAAACCCAGGAAAATGGAACCTCCTATTGATCAAATCCTTGCAAAACCAGACAGAATGATACCATGGCTGACGCAGGACTAGATACAATGAACAACTACCCCCTACCCTAGCACCAGCCAATCAGTAGACACCTTGACCCCCGTCACCACGATTAATGATTTTTCCCCTAATAACCCACTCCCTGGAAGCCATCCAGGAGCCAGACCTTTTTGTACTAATTCACCTGTGACTCCGGGTATGGTGCCACTTCCTCAACTAGTAAATCCTTTCTTTCTCTGCTGCAAGCTCCACTTTGTGTCTTACTGGGCTTTGATGCACACAGGCAAACAAGCTCCTTTAGTCCTGTAACAATCTATATATATATAAAGCCTAAGCCACCAAACGACCAAATGACTGAACGACTGGTCGACTATGATGTGCACTGACCACCAGGGGGGCAGACGCTCAATGCAAGTCAGTGCACTCTCACAGCCAACCTCCTGTGGCCAGCCAACCTCCTGCAGGTTCCTCCCCCCGGCCAGCAGGCCCCAATTGGCCCCGATCAGGATTGGGCGAGACAGCCCCAATCCGCCCTGATCACTGGGTAGGCTGAGGAACCCCAGCCATGCACAAATTTGTGCACTAGGCCTCTAGTGTCTTCATAGTTTTCAGCATTAAAAAAATGCAGACATACAACATTTATTCTATTACCTGGATGTACTAATCATAAATTTATGTTATCAAAATTTGTCGCCCTGTCCGGTTTGGCTCAGTGGATGGAGCGTCGGCCTGTGGACTCAAGGGTCCCAGGTTCGATTCCGGTCAAGGGCATGTACCTTGGTGGTGGGCACAGCCCCAGTGGGGGTGTACAGGAGACAGCTGATCAATGTTTCTCTCTCATCTGAGGTTTCTGACTCTCTATCCCTCTCCCTTCCTCTCTGTAAAAAATCAATAAAATATATTTTAAAAAATTTGTCAAGAAAAATAACATAAGGTGATGTTTATCTATTTAATAGTCTCATGAAATCTTCATGAGTAAGCTAAATATAATTGTTAAGAATAGGTAAATTAGATGTAAATAAAAGTTTATAAATAAACTTTTCAACAATAAATACATTTTATGGTATGTCTTCTTAAAAATGGTTTCCAAAATATTTTTGGTAACTTGAAACCTGAAAATTATACTAAGTTAAATGATAGAAAATATGCATATAGAAATTATAAAATATGTCCAATTCACAGAATGCTAGTGTAACATCCCACAATTGCTTACTTCTTAGTTTTCACCAGAAATTAAGGTTTTTAAGGGTTAAGAATTATAATCAATATATGTAATTTAAACTGCTACAAATAATAAGGCTGGAAAAAAATTGTGTAGGATATAGGTAAGGAAAGTAAAATGTGGTGTGTGGTGTGTGTGTGTGTTTAATAAGGAAAAGTATGAAGGACATGTTTTTGTTAAGGGAAAAGAATCATTTATCTATTAGTTGAATGACTGGTTATTTCAGAATGGGAAAGAGGAAAAGTATAGGATAAAAACTGAATGGATATTAAAAAGTTGTATAAGATTTATCTAATGGTCCCTAGCTCATTTGGCTCAGTGGATAGAGCATCGGCCTATGGACTGAAGGGTCCTGGGTTCGATTCTGGCCAAGGGCACATGCCCGGGTAGCAGGCTTGATCCCCAGTAGGGGCATGCAGGAGGCAGCCAATTGATGATTCTGTCATCCATGTTTCTCTCTCTCCCTTTCCCTTCCTCTCTGAAATCAATAAAAAATTACAAAAACAAACAAACTGTACATTAAGCCAAAATGGAAAACTGCAAAAAGTTATATAATATCTATTAAGTGTTAAAATGAAAAAAAATTTTTTTTTTAATTTATCAAATGGAATAATTTTTAAAAATTTTTGATTGAATTCATTGGAGTGACATTGGTTACCAAAATTATATAGGTTTCAAGTGTACAATTCTATAATAAACACATCATCTGTATATTGTATTGTACGTTCAACACTCAAAGTCAAGTCTCATCCCATCATTATTTATGCCCCTTTTACTCTCTCCTACCTTCCTCTATCCTCCATTCCCTCTGGTAATCACCATATTGTTATCTGTGCCTATTAGTTTTGTGTGGTGTTTTCTCCCTTTTTTTTTCTTCCTAATCCCTTTACATTTTTTTACCCAGCTCCCTAAGCCCCTCCTCTCTGACAGCTGGCAGTCTGCTTTCTGTATCTATAAGTATGTTTCTATTTTGTTCATTAGATTTAGAAAATAATTTTATGTGTTGTCAAACTGGCTAAAATTTTAACAAATTTAAGTTTTTAAAATTAGATTTTGTCTTTTTGTTAAAAGGACAAAAAGTTTTTTTGGACTAAGAGATTTTGAAAGTAATCTTACCTTTTAAGTAATTTGGCTAGAGAGCAAAGATTTTGTGTCTTTTTTAAGACTTTGATTACTTGGGAGACCCGAGTCTTCTCAATGCTAAAAGAGCTCACCCTAACCTGTTTGGCTCAGTGGATAGAGCATCGGCCTGCAGACTCAAGGGTCCCAGGTTCGATTCTAGTCAAGGGCATGTACCTTGGTTGAGGGCACATCCCCAGTAGGGAGTGTGCAGGAGGCAGCTGATCGATATTTCTCTCTCATCGATGTTTCTAACTCTCTATCCCTCTCCCTTCCTCTCTGTAAAAAAAAAAAAAAATCAATAAAATATATTTTTTAAAAAATAAAAGAGCTAAGATTTTTCCACAACCATGTAAACCTTCTGTATGTCTTTAATATCTAGTACTATCACTTTGCTTAAAAAGATAATGAAGCATTATTTCATAGTGACTTCCTTTTCTAATTAATCAAATGTTCAAACTTTTTGATGGTTTTGATAAATTCCCACAATCAAATTCTAAATGAAGTCAATTTGACCTAAAACTAACATTGAAATACCCCAAGGGTTCCCTGGAATATCTCAAAGGATTTGTCTCTCACCTTGTGCGGGGGAGATGTTAAATTAATTAGGTTTATTTGGTATGTGAATAAGTGGGAAGCATAATCAGATAATGTGCTGATGTACCTTCTTAGTTTATATGTGTATGGGTATACATTGCTAATATAGGTATTTCAGAAATTGTTTGAAGTTCATGGAAGTGTGTCAATGCTCTCATTGTCCAATTATTATCTTAAATTGTTATATACCACAGAAATATCTACATTTTCCTATCAAATGAGCTCTTAACAGATGTTAACCGTGGCCTTTTTGTTGTTGTTTTAGTCTGTCACTTACAGTTAATTGTTTTAGTCTGATGCTTTTGTAAAAAGAACTTCACATTCAGAGAGATTCATGGAAAGCCCTCTGACAAGTACTCTAGAATGCAAATGTCTAATAACTTTAAGATCATATCGCTAACTGGGTAAGGATTTCTAGAACAAATGGAAAAACTGGACTCAAGAAGAACCTGAATTAATAACATAGGATTGAATGAACTAACGGGAATGATTATTATTTTTACAACTTTTTTCTTGGAAATATTGAGGGTTCCTTAATGTTTTGTTTTCCAAAGTTAAGAAAATCTTTTTCTCCTCTCTTAAGCTACTTATGACTTACACCAATTTTGTAATGTATATCTTTGTGAACAGAATTGAAACATTTACTTTTTCTGCCTGTCTAATCCCTCCAGAATACAGAAACTTATTGAGTACAGATGCTCCGCAACTTATGATTGGGTTATGGCCCCATAAATGTATCATAAGTTTAAAATTTTGTAAGTCTAAAATGCATTTTAGTACACTGAACCTAAATGTATATTTTTCCCCCCACATTGACTAATTCTCAAATGCCAGCTCAGTGACACTATCTACCTGGAGTTAGTTACTGTCAGATCCCACAAGTTAAGGGCTCAATCCCACAAAATGGCTTCTATTTCAGATGCCAATTGTAAGTCCTGCCTCCCACACTTCTGACCAGCTGGCATAAATCCAGGGCTCTTACAACCCCCTTCACGAGTTCAATAGTTTGCTAGAACAGCTCGTAGAACTCAGGAAAACGCTTTACTTCTTATTACCCATTTATTATAAAGTCTACAACTCAGGGACAGCCAAATGAAAGAGATGCATAGGGAAAGGTATGAAAAAGTCTAACACATACTGTTTTATTCCAACCATATATATATTCTGGAAAAAGACAAAACTACAAGGCAGTAAAAAGGTCAGTTGTTATTAGAGCTTAGAGGGGAGGGAAGAACACAGAGTATTTTTCAAGTCAGTGAAACAAGTATTCTATACCCTATCTAATAAAAGAGTGATATGCAAATCGACCATCACTCTGCTACATCCCCAAGCTACGCCCACCAGCCAATCAGGAGCGAGTATGCAAATTAACCCAACCAAGATGGCTGCAGCAAGGGAGTGAGCAGGAGGCTTGGGTTTCCCTGGCAATGGAGGAAGCCAAGTTTCTGCACACCCTGGCAGGCTCAGGCCTCCACTCAAGTCTACAAAGTTTCAATTATAGAAGATAAATAAATCCCAGATATCAGGGCCTCTGCTTGGGTCGCTGGGGGGCGTGGCCAGCCTGCAAACCACCACAGGCCCCTTGCCCAGGCCACCCCACACCCCAAGGGAACCCCCACCCTGGTCTGGGACACCCTTCAGGGCAAACCAGCTGGCCCCTACTCGTGCACCAGGCCTCTATCCTCCTATCTAATTAAAGAGTAATATGCAAATTGACCAACACACAAGATGGCTGTCCCCATGTGGTCAAAAATGGCTGCTCCCATGTGGACACAAGATGGCCACCACAAGATGGCCAGCAGGGGAGGGCAGTTGGGAGGGACCAGGCCTGCAAGGGAGGGCAGTTGTGGGCGATCAAGCCTGCAGGGGAGGGCAGTTAGGGGTGACCAGACTGGCAGAGGAGGGAAGTTGGGGGCGACTGGGCCTGTAGGGAAGAGCAGTTGGGGGGACCCAGGCCTGCAGGGAAGAGCAGTTGGGGGGGACCAGGCCTGCAGGGGAGGGCAGTTAGGTGCAAACAGGCTGGCAGGGGAGCAGTTAGGTATCAATCAGGCTGGCAGGGGAGTGGTTAGGGTGTGATCAGGCTGGCAGGCAGAGCTTTTAGGGGCAATCAGGAAGGCAGGCAGGCGAGCAGTTGGGAGCTAGCAGTCCTGGATTGTGAGAGGGATGTCTGACTGCCCGTTTCGGCCCGATCCTAAACGGGCAGTCGGACATCCCTTGAGGGGTCCCAGATTGGAGAGGCTGCAGGCTGGACTGAAGGACACACCCCCACCCCGTGCACGAATTTTGTGCACCGGGCCTCTAGTATATAGATAAAAGGCTAAGTGACCAGCTGGCCAGTAGCTTTGCACTGACCACCAGGGGGCAGACATTCAACACAGGAGCTGCCAAGTGACAGCAACTTTGCAGAGTGCCCTCTCGCACTCCAGGACTCCTCGGGGGATGTCGGACTGCTGACTTCGGGCCTGATCCCCGCAGGCCAGGCCGAGGGACCCCATGAGTGCACGAATCTGCACCAGGCCTCTAGTGATACTATAATGGTGGATACATGTTATTACACATTTGTCAAAATCCATAGAATGTACAACAGGATGTACCAGAAAGGTACATTTATTATAACAGTTGAACCTACGGTGACACATCATTACTACCCAAAGTCTAGAGTTTACATTAGGGTTCATTTTACTGTTGAACATTGTATGGAGGAGAATGTACATAGATGGGGCAGAGAGTACTAACTAGTGTATGGGGATTCTCTGTGCTTTCCACTCAGTTCTGCTATGAACATAAAACTGCTCTAAAAAATAAAGTCTATTTTAAATGAAAGGGGGGAAAAGTAATAGGCTTCAGAGGGGCATGCTTCTCAAGCCATCCTAGAATTGCCTGGGTTAGAATTTGCTGTTTTGGTGGTGATCATGCTTTTCAAACATGTCAATCATTTAGGAGATCCTAAGTTTCTATTTTACTTGCACCCAACAGCTAACTAACCTCTCCATTGTCTCAAGCAGCCATTGCTACTGATGAAAATGGGTTAAATCACTTGTTTCTCATTTGTCAGGGAATAAAGAAAATTCAGAGTCACTTTCCTTTCCCATTAAAGTCTTGATTCCTTGAATGTAGAAACTGTTTCATCTTTTTAAAAATTACCAATACCTGGGTAAGTGCGTGGTGTTGAAAAATGAATGAAATACAGTTCTAAGTCATTAGGAATCTTCCATCCTGTCAGGTATAGCTCAAGAGTCCTTCTAGTTATGAACCACGTAAACAACAGTCAGTTGAAAGAGTAAATGGGATGTAGGAAAAAGCAACCGTTAAGTACAAAACTGGTCTAGAGAAGTTATTTGTTGCCCTCTTGTGTCCAGTTTTAGGAAATACAGCCTCTCCTCTCTACGCGACGCATCTTTCTGGTGCACAGTGTGTGAGTCTCTTTGCTTGCTTTGGGGTATACAGAGGTAACAAAGCATCAGTCCACAACAAGCCACACATCGCAGTGGAGACCCTCTGGAAAGTACTCCAAAGGGGATATTACCTAAGATGGATTATAAAGGATGAGTAGAAATTAGGCAGCTGAACAATAAGGATTATGGGGAAATAAGCATTATGGTGGAGGTGTTGCAAATAAAATGGAGCATCTCTAATGACTTAGAAGCAAACAAGAGCTTAGAGCTTCTTGCAGAACTGCAAACAATTCATCATGGCTGGAAATCAAAGTGCGAATGTATGGATGGAGTGAAGAGAGTCCTGGTGAAAAGAAATAAAAGTATTATAAATAGCTATGTGTGCCATACAAAGGAGTTCCACCCATATCCTAAAAAGTCTTTAAGACTTTTTTAAAATATATTTTTTAAGACTTTTTTAAAATATATTTTTATTGATTTCAGAGAGGGATGGAGAGGGAGAGAGAGATAGAAACATCAATGATGAGAGAGAATCACCGACTGGCTGCCTCCCGCACCCACTGGGGATCGAGCCCGCAACCCAGACATGTGCCCTTGACCAAAGTCGAACTTGGGACCCCTCAGTCTGCAGGCCAACATTCCATCCACTGAGCCAAACCGGTTAGGGCAAGTCTTTAAGACTTTTAAGCCAGAGAATTATGTAATCATATTCATGCTAGAAGTCTTACTTGGCAATGGAAATAATGAAGAAAATGGACAGATTTGAAAGATAATGAGGTAAAATCAATAGGATTTTGATGACAAGGAGTGTGTGTGTGTGTGTGTGTGTGTGTGTGTGTGGGGGGGGTGCCTAAGGTGAGGGAAAAAGAGAAATTGAGGAAGCTGAATCATATATTTCAGTTGGGTAACTGGGTAAATAGTAGTACCATAGTCCTGGGGTTGGGGGCTGTGCAGGGAACATGATGACTCAATTTTAGACATGCTAAGATATTATAATTTAGCTTGCTCAACATTTATTCAAACTTCCTTCTTGTGTACCTTCCTGCATTACAGAGAGTGGAAAACTAAAAACTACATACCCTAGATTCTACTATAGCTGGAGTTTTTATTAGGTTCCAGCAGCCATGAGCACATTCATGACACTTCATTCAAAATCAAATTATGTGAGGAGAGAGGCAGGGAGTGAGGATCCATCTTGCTGGTATGGATTATAGCAGAGCCAGGGTGGTTGTTCTAGAGTCTGAGTGGAGACATCTCAATTTGGAAGGTGGCCTCCAGCTGGTAGGAGGAGCAATTTAGTCTCTTGATAGCCACTCTTGGAAGCTCAGCCTAGAGACTGTTCTTTTGTTATTGTTGTAGTTAATATATTTTTATTGATTTCACAGGGGAAGGGAGAGGGAGAGAGAGAATCATTGATCGGCTGCCTCCTGCATTCCCCCTACTGGGGATTGAGCCTGCAACCCGGGCATGTGCCCTTGACTGGAATCAAACCTGGGACCCTTCAGTCCCCAGGCCAACGCTCTATCCACTGAGCCAAACCAGCTAGGGCTTAGAGCAGTGATGGGCAACCTTTTGAGCTTGGTGTGTCAAACTTCACCAAAAAACTGAGCATAACTCGGGTAGTGTGTCACTTTGAGGAAAAAACATTATTTCGCAAATGTTTCATCCTCAGGAGCAGCAAATGTTTCATCCTCGGCATGCGACCGTGTGTCATCAGAAATGGCTACGCGTGTCAGTGCTGACACGCGTGTCATAGGTTCGCCATCACTGGCTTAGAGCGTGTTCTTGAGCTTTCCCCTGTCTGCTTAAGGATTCTACTCTCTATAATTAAGGTTTGACTGACTCAAGGTGCCTATGGACATCCAAATAGAAATGTGTTCCTGTACATTCTGACAGAGAGCTCAGGAGATCTTGGTACATATCTTGGAGCATCTATACATACAAAAGCCTAATATGCAACTTGTCCCCATGGGAGTTTGACCAGGAGACCTATCACTTGCTCTGACATGCGCTGACCACCGGGGAGGGTGTGGGATGCAGAATGAAGGAAGGCCCTGGCCAGCAGCCAGAGCTGGGGAAGGGAGGCCCCGGCCGGCAGCCGGAAGGCCCTGATTGGCCCTGATTGCTGGCCAGGCCTAGAGATCCTACCCGTGCACGAATTTCATGCACCAGCCTCTAGTAAACCAATAAAAAGTAAATAAAGACATCGGAGTGGGTGTGATTAATAAGAATGAGAGCATAGCCTGGCTTAGTGGTTGAGTGTTGACCTATTCCCGGTCAGGGCACATGTCTGGGTTGTGGGCTCAATCCCCAGTAGGGGGCATGCAGGAGGCAGCCAATCAATGATTCTTTCTTATCATTGATGTTTCTATTCCTCTATCCCTCTCCCTTCCTCTCTCTGGGAATAAAAGAAAAAGAATAAGAGTATAGTCAAGCCGAAACCGGTTTGGCTCAGTGGATAGAGCGTCGGCCTGCGGACTCAAGGGTCCCAGGTTCGATTCCGGTCAAGGGCATGTACCTTGGTTGCAGGCACATCCCCAGTAGGGGGTGTGCAAGAGGCAGCTGATCGATGTTTCTCTCTCATCGATGTTTCTAACTCTCTGTCCCTCTCTCTTCCTCTCTGTAAAAAATCAATAAAATAAATTTAAAAAAAAAAAAAAAAAAAAAAAAAAAAAGAGTATAGTCAAAAGAGAGGTGGCCAGGGCATGAACTTTGAAAATATCCACATTTAAGTGTAAACAAGAAAAAGAAATGTACAAGAACATTGAGTGAAGCTAAGAGGAAAACAAGGGTGGTGATGTGATAGATCTCAAGGGAAGAGGACATTTCACAAAGGAGGTATTGATCAACAGTGCTTAATGTTGCAGAAAACAAGAAAATAAGACTGAAATTTATCTATAATATTGAGCGTCAAAGAGGTCCTTGTGCGACTGCTTTTCTTAGAGTTGTCAAGAGAAGTGAATTAGGTTTCAGGGTAAGGGCAGGCCACAAATGCCCTTGTTTGGTACATATCTAGTCCCCTGAAGATTCAGTTTAACTTCAGAGGCACTGTGGCGGATTTGTGAAGGCAATTCGGGGTGGC
Organism: Eptesicus fuscus; assembly: GCF_027574615.1. NCBI lineage: Eukaryota > Metazoa > Chordata > Mammalia > Chiroptera > Vespertilionidae > Eptesicus > Eptesicus fuscus. The sequence goes on from NC_072479.1 coordinate 86,078,152, forward strand.
AACCTAGGTCTGTGCCCAGTCAAACCTGCTTTCCAATGCATATGCATACAAGCCTATATTTAAGCCCCAAACCCCTTTCCGCTTGTGTCCTAGCTAGCCTTGCAAAACCTATTTCCCTGAATGCTTATCTTAACAGGAGCTATAAACCATACACAGCCCCACAAGGGGGTCCGACTGCCAGCGCCAGACAGGGTCTTGTTCACTATCTCACTTCCCCCATTACAACCGTCACAGGGGCTGCAAAAGCCGCAAAAAGTCCAAAAGCCTGGTCCATATTTGGGAGACAAAGAAACTAGGGGGGATAAAAGGGAAAGCCCCGCTGCATTTGGTGCTCAGTTTTGGGAACTGATTCCCCTGAGACACAGCACTGGAGCTCCTGCAATTAAAGTGCATTTTCTGGATCTTCCGAGTGCCTGTTGTGTGTCTTCCCACTGCCTGGTAACTTCTGTAACAGATTAAGGATGCTACACACTTTTTGCCACTCCTGCCATCAAGAGGAGGCGTCTTTGTCCTGCCCTTAAATTGGAACTGACTCGGTTCACTTATTTTGACCAATAGAACCTGGCGGAAGTAATGCTAGGTAATTTCTGAGGCTGAATCTTAAGAGATCTGCAGTTTCTTCCCTTGCTTCTTGGAATGCTCCCTCTTTCAAACCACAGCCATGCTGTCAGAAGACCATGTGAGTCAGGTCGAAATACTACATGGAAGAGAACTCTGGCCAGCAGTCCCATCAGAGATTCCTGATGGCAGCCAGCACCAACTAGCCACCTGAATGAGGCCACTGTGTATCTTTCAGCCAATACCATGAAAAGCAGAATCTCTGCCTGACTGGCGTACAAAATCATGGAAAATAAGAAATTCGTCTTTTAAATCACTAAGTTTTGGTGTGGTTTGTTAACACTATTAAGGTAATTGGGAAGAGGCAAAGATGTCAAAGGTTCATGATAATCAAATAATATGTAGTGTTTGAAAAAGTAACACCATCACCATGTTCAGGACAGCTCTATTAGCCTTATTCACTCATACCAGAAACTTCACACGGTGCAGGTGATCCAACTAAACAACAAGCAAATTCCAATTTCCCTGTGATGAAATTCAGTTCCAACCTTTATTAATCATCCAATCCATCATTCTGTTTCTAGAAATATATCAATGCCAAATCACTAGAGAAAAAGTCTAGCTCCAAAGAACTAATTCCTTAGAAAATGTAAGCAATATAAAAGTGAAATGTTGTCTACTTTATTTCTGCTATATCCCAAGTGCTTATAATGGAAAGGCTAGAGTATAGAAAGTTTTACATGTTTGTTGAATGAATAAGTGAATTATTCATGGTTATTTATTCAGGAAGTCACTCGAATATATAATTTAATCTCCAAAATAAATTTATTTTATTTTTAAAACATTTTTTAAATTTTTCAATTACAGTTGACATACAATATAACATTAGTTTAGGTGTACACCCCAGTGATTAGACATTATATAACTTAGTGACAATCATGATAAATCTCAGACCCATCTAACACTTAAATAGTTATTAGAATAGTATTAATTATGCTGCACTTATGCTGTGCTTTACTAAATTTATTTTATTCTGTCCTAATATTTGCAGAAGCAGTAAATATTATTAAAGTTTGATTCATAGTGAATATTAAAGAATAATTCTGTGGTTTCTACGAATTCTAGAACTTTCTCTCCCTCCCTCTTTTTTTCATTCTTAGTGTCCATGTCTCTCCCTTCTCTCTGTCCTTCTTCCTTATCTCTTCTTTCTTTTAACTTCTCTCTTTTTTTTCTCTGCTTTCCTCTGAATGTACTAATTCCAAAAGGAGCATAATCATACTTATGCTCAGGACCTAGCATATTGTGTTTCATAAACATTAGTTAGTTGTTATTATTAACTAGTATATAATAACTAACATAATTAATTTATAGTCTTTCATATTAATATAATTATATCAGTATAACATTATATGCTAGTTATAAATATATACATGTTATATTTATATAATAGATGCATAATTATGTACAGTATTATAGTTATAGGACATACTAGTTATCAATTTAGCAGCTTAAAAAAGCAAACATTTTATTTTCCCAAAGTTTCTGTTGATTAGGAATCCAAGTACAGTTTAGCTGCATACTTCTGGCTCAGGTTATCTCATAAGGCAACATAAGTCAAGATATTAGCTGGGAAAAGCAAATCTCTTTTTTTTTTATTGAATTTATTGGGGTAACATTGGTTAATAAAATTATATAGGTTTCAGCCCTGGCTGTTGTGTTCAGTGGTTAGAACATTGGCCCAGACATCTCTGTCTCAACCCATCCCTTCCACTCTCTCTCTAAAAATCAATGGAAAGAATATCCTCGGGTGAGGATTAACAACAACAAAAACAAATTATATAGGGTTCAGGTGTACAATTCTGTAATACATCATCTGAATATTGCAATGTGTTCCCCACCCAAAGTCAAGTCTCCTTCCACCACCATTTATCCCCCCTTTACCCTCTCCTACCTCCCCGCACCTGCTTTTCTTTCTGGTAATCACCTAACTGTTATCTGTCTCTGAGCTTGTTTTTGTTTTTTGTTTTTCCTTAGTCCCTTCACCTTTTTCACTCAGCCCCCCAGTCTTCTTCTCCTCAAGACCCAACAGAGAGTATCCACTTCCAAGTTCATTCACATGGCTTTTGACGGGCCTTAGGTGCCTTTGGTTTTATTCTTACCACATGGGCGTTCCTATAGAGTAGCTCACATTGTGGCAGCTGGTTTTGTTCAGAGCAAACAAGCAAGCAAGGGATCAGGAGAGAAGCCCAGAACTAGAAGCCAGTCTCTGTTATCTAATCTGGGAAGATACACCACATCGTCTCTGCTGCATTCTATTTGCTAGTGGTCCCTAAATTCATCCTGCACTCAGGGGGCGAGAATTACACAAGGGGGTAAAGAATAGGAGGTAGGGATCATTGTGCCTAGCACATATAATCTATACAAAATATAAATATATACTAATCACATAAATGTACTAAATTGAATAATTTTATTAGCTGCTATTATTATTTCTTAACAATTATACGAATTAATAATTATGTAAACATAAATTTTCCTGTTTTTTTTTTTTCCTCCATATTTGCAAATTCCAGGCTTTCTGTTTTCGTGGTTTGTTTATGACTTGCAAGGGAAGGTGGAGATTTTCTTCCTGTTAATGAATTTATAGTATTTGTCCTATTTTGTTTGTGTGTAGCCAGTTTTATCAGTTATTCGAAATTTTTGTTGTAGGTGCTATTTCAGGAACCTTAAACAGAATCCTTAACTTGGACCAAGCATTTTACATTTGCATGGTCAAGGGAATGTGGGTGTAACAATGCAAGACAACCAGAAAATGTACACCATGCAGAATGAGACAAAAGCACTAATTATTGCCCTAGCTGGTTTGGCTCAGTGGATAGAGTGTCAGCCTGTGAACTGAAAGGTCCCAGGTTCGATTCCGGCCAAGGGCACATGCCTGGGTTGCAGGCTGGATCCCCAGTAGGGAGCATGCAAGAGGCAGCCAATCAATGATTCTCTCACATCATTGATGTTTCTATCTCTCCCTCTCTCTTTCCTCTCTGAAATCAATAAAATATATATATATTTTAAAAAGCACTAATTATTGCAGGTATAAGTTACATATGTTTTACATGCACTGATTTTAATTACAGCCTTCGTGCTAAAATCCTCAGTTAAAAAAGAAATAAATAAAATCCCGTTGTTCCTGGAATAACTTGCTCACTTCCTCTGCCTAGTTCCCTTCCTTCTGTTCCCCTCCTATCACACTTCAATGCGTTGGCTAGTTGTTCCACTTGCTGTGCTCTCAAATTACTTTCTTCTTTAGAACTTGATCCTCTACTTCTTTGCATTTGACTCAGTTTTTGAATGTTTCTGTCTCGAAATAGAAAGTTACTATTTCAAGTCTTCATCTCAACTCAATTCAAATGTTGAAATTTTGAGTTAAGTACTGATCGTTCTGTCAGCTAGAGATGAGTAAAACTGAGCCTCTGCTATCAAGGAACTCTCAGTCTAATCCGAAATTCGAATATGTAAAATCTATATAATAAAAGCCTAAGCAACTGTTACGGCGGAATGACTGGAACGACCTGTCACTATGATGCGCACTGACCACCGGGGGCAGACGCTCAACGCAGGAGCTGCCCCCTGGTGGTCAGTGCGCTCCCACAGGAGGAGCGCCGCTCAGCCAGAAGCCGGGCTCAAGGCTGGCGAGCACAGCAGCAGTGGCGGGAGCCTCTCCCGCCTCCACAGCAGTGCTAAGGAGCAGTGAGCCCAGTGGTAAGGAGCCAGCAGGTGGGTGGTAAGAGCAAGGGGTCCCAGACTGCGAGAGGGCACAGGCCGGGCTGAGGGAACCCCACCCCCACCCCAGTGCACGATTTCGTGCACCAGGCCTCTAGTAAATAATAAAGCTGATGGCATAATTATAAAAACAAAGAGGTCCCTCGGTAGAGGGGATTGTTAATCCTTCAGAAGCAAGGAGGTCAGGAAAGGTTTCTGGGAAGAGGCAGCACTAAGCTGGGTTGTCATGTCCATATAAGCATTTAGTGACCAGAGTTGGGAAAAGGATATCACAGAAAGAAAGGGACAGAAAGTGTCATGTTCAGAGGCATGAAGAACAGTGTGTTATAACAGGTCTGGGGTGCTAAGAAGCAGAAAGTTCTCCCTTGCCCAAGTTTTCTGAGGACATAGGTTGGCTGCCTCTAAATCCTGTGGTGAGGCCATCTTTTAGGTTTGGCTGTCTCTACTCTGTTGCTTCATTCCTCTATGCACGCTGCTTTCTCTTCCCTCCCTCCCCCTCCCCCACCTCATATAAACCCTCCTCCCTTCTTTTCCTTCCTTTTATGGAATATTTTTGTGTGTCTGTTTGGGCCCTGGATTTAATTTAGTTGGATTGGACTGTAGTAATAACGTTTCTGTACATTTGCCCAGAGGCCTTCAACTAATGGGTGTATTCTTACAGTCCAATAAACAGATGAATAAATCCAGTGTGCTGTCTTGTATCTTTGCCTCCCTTCTCTTCCTTTGCACTTTGCTCCATCTCCCATTGCTTGGAGACCTTTTGAGAAAACTAAAATTTTCCTAGGTAACGCAAACATCAGGTTGCCTTCATTAAGTCACTTGTGCACCTGCCAGTCATTTCTGTGGAGGACTTCCCTGTTGCTGGAGAATGTGTTCTCTGCCCATTAGAGAACCAGCCTGTGTCTAATGGGAGCTCTGCTGCCCCGAGGCCTCTTCCCCAGTGTCAGCGAGAACCTCGGAAAATTATAGGTTCACATCTGTGAATGGCAGCTGCTCATTTTTGACCACTGATGCTGATTATCATGTAATTCCATGATAAACTGATAATGTGATAGAACAGAGGCTGACCAAATCACCTTGGGCAAAGTAAATCGGAGGTTCTCCGAACCTGGGGATCCAAGCCTGGGCTCTAAAAATAAATGGGGAGCTGCCGTGAAGGGGAAAAAAAAATTAGCCAAACTACTTTAAAACCAACTGCACTTCTGCATGCTGATTAAGCCCAAGAATAGATGGTGGTTTCTGTTCTTCAGCCAGTTCTTGCCTTGCTTCGTCTCCTTTCCCTTTCTCCCTGTCTGCCTTCTTCTTCTGCCCTGCTCTAAACATTCTGTTCCATTTTCACTGACCTAACTTCAGACTCCCTCCCAGGACCCCAGGAGAGTGCCCCCTCCTACTGCCTGGGGAGGCTTTCCTGCACTCCAGTCTCTAGCTAGGCCAGCACATTGAGGTCATTGCTCTCCCTGCCAAATGATTGGCCTGAGTTCAGTTTCTCCATCTGTCTGAGCTTCATGGAAAACATGATTGTTGCTCTAGGCTCTTTATTATATGACCTGCCTCAGATTGTCTGCTTTGCATCTGCTTTTTTGTTTTTCCCCCCATCAACACCCCCTGCCTTTCCCCACTGTGACTCTCCCCAGACTAGAATCACATCTGTTTTCCAGCCTCTGCACCCTCACTGCAGAGCAGATGGAAGGAGAGCAAGTTCTGGGCCAAGCAGATGAGGACAGAGCTGGGTTTGTACTCAGATTTGTTCTAGGGACTCACCAGAATACATGTATCTCAAAAGTGACACACAGTTCCTTCAGAGGAGTCAGAGGTGCTATTCACTTATTTCTCATTATATCCATTGCTCTCCCTTCCTTCCAGCTAGACAGCTAGTTATCTTTCTTCTTTCTTCCCTCACTCCCTCCTCCCTTCCTTTACCTTCCTTTCCTCTAGTCTGTAATTTGTTAATACAATCTGCTCTGTGTCCATCTGTACTCTTCTCTAAGTTAGCTCAGAGAGATACACAGTGTAGACTACAGGAGTTAACAGATGCCTTGACATTTGACAATTCTAGTGCACATAACATTAACCACTCCTCCTTTTTGAGTTTCTATAATTCAAGTTGATTCTCTCTAAAGTGGAGATATTTTATGGTCTAACCACTAGGGTTTCTATGAATAAAAGCAAATACAAACGTTTTTAATAAAACTCCTGGATCTGAGAAAGTGTTATCTGTGGGGAAGCATGGGACTTGGTTGGAATGTCTGTAAGGAGGATTCTCTGAAAGGCCGGGGGCCTCTGGGAGGGGGGGGGGGCACCTTGCCAAAGGTGGAAGCCCCTATCTTGGCTTTTCCAAACAAGTTGGGCCTCCCGGGGTGTTTTGTTAGAATCTCTATGTTTAGTCTTTAAAGACCGGACCTTATAGAAGCATATACTTTCTCAAGGATACTTACCCTGCTGATTGTATCTAGAAGTTAATTTTAGTTCAAGCTGTTGTGACAATAAAAGCCTAAGAAGGCAGGTGAACAGGACTGCTTTTTACTTCTAAAGTAAAACAGTCCCTTAGCCCTCTCTTTCATAGAAACGTGTGTCAGAGCAATCTGTTCATCCGTCGCTCAGGGTCTGCTGGTCAGCCCTGGCAGTTATCTACATATTACATGATGTGAGGAAAAGCACTGGCAAAGAGTAAGTCAGGCAGAACAAACATAAACTTGGCCCTCGGTTTTCTTTGGGCTTCTGATGGCATTTTGTCCTTAAGATTCCAGACACCAAGATTCTTAGCATAAACTTAGACAAAGCCAAAGACCAAATACAGCTGGCATCTCCTCCCACAGAGCTGCTCCACATTCCAAAATGATTTAGAGGGCACCGTTTCCCTCAACTTTTTCGAACCCTAAGACAGACAGCCCTCCTCTTGGACAAAACTCATGTGGTGTCTGTTTTGGCTTGGATGTGGGAATAAATGGGATTTCTAGAGGAATAAAACAACAACAACAAGATTCTGAATGAGTGGGTCAAGAAAGAGGCACAGAAAGAAGAAAAATATAGGGATACAAGGGAATTTGTTGGTCTTGAAGAGATGAATGTCCAAAAAGAACAAAAATGAGAAAGGAAGATGCAAAAATGATTCAAACATGGAAGAGAGTCAGAGATAGGAACATTTTCTGGTGATGTGCAGAAAAACATTCCAAGGATGAGATAGAATCGATTAGGTAAGAAGGAACCCAGGGAATGGGGGGGAGGGTGCCAAGGCCAGATTGCAAGAGGGAAAATAGGCTCCTGGAAGAAAGGCATATGTGGGCTTTGGCCAACCCTTCTAGTGAGCAGCAGTATCTATCACCAATGTGGTAATAACCTTTGGAATGAGGGTGTGAGTGACTACAAATTCCCATCCCCCTTCTCATTTCAGCCTCATTGCCTCATTACACTCCTCTAGCCTGCCTCTCTCTCTCTCTCTCTCTCTCTCTCTCTCTCTCTCTTCTCTTTCTCTCTCGCTCTCCCTCATCTCATTGTTTCAGGAGGCCAAATTTGAAGTCCTTCCCAGGGAGTGGCCCTGTTCATCTTATTCTCCGGCCAAAGTAGGAATAGCGTGAGAAGGAGAGAGACACAGTCAGCAGCCAAAGGACTCGGTGGAAAGAGCAGAGGACCATAGACAGTGAGTTGTTTCATTGTATAAAACCCTAAATAAACAGGAGTGTGTATGTGTGTGTGTGTGTGTGTGTGTGTGTGTGTGTGCATACGTGTATGTATGTGTGTATACATTGAAGGACTGGAGGGGAGCAATTGGGAATCTCATTGGACAATTTAAAATTGAGCAGACATCTCAATTAGCCACAAAATTCAAATGAAAGAAGACACCAAGGTGAGCAGATGACATAATCAAGTCACAGATACCAAAAGAGAAGGAGATCAGACCCTAGGGGTGAAAGAGACCACCGGGCAGGGGCAAACATGGACCATTCAGCATATAAAATGTCCTCTGACTTAGTAGAAAAGAATAAGGAGAGTGAAAATAATGGTAAGTGACCAAAGAATAGAATTCGAATTGAGAAATAAATGTCGGGTGAAAGATACAAAGAGGGAAAGGGTTTGAGTGATATGGGAGACCAGGAAAGGTCCTGGGAAGACAGAGATGTGGGCCACAGACATCCTTTCCTGGAACTGAAATGCTGATGTGTCCCTGAGCGTTACAATCTCTCCTCTCCCCACCGTCCCTGTTAGATATGCTGCTCTTTGGACCCAAGGTGCTGCTATTTCTCACTGCACTCATCATTCCCTCAGGTGAGTCCCTACCTTTATTCTTTTCTCCCTAAGATGCTAGCTCCTCAGCTCTACACGTGTCTGGAGGTGTGTGTTACAGAGTGGAATGGAAGGAGGTTGGAGGGGAATTGGGAGAGAAATGCTTGCTCTTGAGTTCTAGAATTGCTATGAAAGAGAAGAACGGAATAGATTTGAGTGGGGTTTTTTAAAGGCAGAGATATGGAGAGAGATGACCTCAGACTTAGGAAAAGGTATCCTGAGAATTATGAAATTAAGGTGAAATACATACAAATGCGTATTACCAAAAGAGGCTCACACATGTAAATGCCCAAGTACACAAATATCAAGGGAAAAAGAAGCTGACACACACACACATGTACAGACCACCTAATAATGAAGTAGACCAAATTTAAACCCTGTAGAAAAACAGCAACACATACCAAACACTAGCACCAGCATACACACAAGTATATTCACTTGCACAGCAAAAATATGTGCCAAATCTATATACAAAAGTAAAATGATCTTCACAGATTTCACAGAAGCTGGCTAGAAGTTTAGTCATGGAAAATAAACCTTGGATTTAAAAAAAAATCCTACTCTATTTTTCTCATTCTGCCACATACAGACTGTGAGAAAATAATCTTTTTGGCTTGTACAGTAGTGTAGCTAGTGGGATGGCTGTGGGCATAGAAGGACAGGACAGGGTAGAATTGCTACTGGCTCTCTCTGTGGAACAGGACCCTATTCCTTCTGGCTGGGAATGAGGGCAACAGGGCATGCTGAGTCAGGGTATAACAGAGCAGGGGTTTGTTCTCAGGAATTTGTTGTCTTGCTTAAGTGTTTCCACATTTGTGTGTAGCACTAATGATCTGAGTAATTTTGTATTGAACCATATAAAAATAGAACAGAAAGATAAAGTACAACCATTTCCCCATCATTTTCTGGTTCATTTTATAAAAGCTTTTTGGGGCCCTAGCTGGTTTGGCTCAGTGAATAAAGTGTTGGCCTGCGGACTAAAGGGTCCCGGGTTCCATTCTGGTCAAGGGCATATGCCCTTGTCCAGAAATCAATTTTTTTAAAAAAAAAATTTAGGCCTAACCGGTTTGGCTCAGTGGATAGAGCATCGGCCTGCAGACTGAGGGGTCCCAAGGTCGATTCCAGTCAAGGGCATGTACCTTGGTTGCGGACACATCCCCAGTGCGGGGTGTGCAGGAGGCAGCTGATCGATGTTTCTCTCTCATCGGTGTTTCTAACTCTCTGTCCCTCTCCCTTCCTCTCTGTAATAAATCAATAAAATATATTTTTTTAAAAAAAATTTAAAGCTTTTTGGGGGTATAGAGCTGGAGTCACTCACATCCCTTTTCTCTTTCCTTTGGTACAGACTGGACACCTCTAGGGGTCAGTGGTCAAGAAGGTAGGTGAACTTTTGGATCTGGGCTTTGTTGAGGTTATGTAAATGAATGGTCAGAATTAAAGAATCTGTAGTACAACAGAGATATGTTGCCACAGTGTAGGAAATAGGATCTAATTCACCAGTTTCCCTAATCCTATCATCCCATTCATAAAATCTTCTTGTCTTTTTTTTTTTTTAATCTATGGAAACACTTTTCCTAGGACCTCCTCTATACTCATCTCTTGCTTACACTCTCCTCTGTATACCTCTTATCTCACCCAGAAAATGCCCACTAATCCTAACAGAAAGCTTTTTCTTATCTATATGACAATGGAGAAACTAAAATGCAAAGACAGGATTAGAAATTATATCAGTACTATAGCCAAGTTGTGGCACAAGTGAACAGAACTCAAAAGTTTTGGCATCCAAAGGACCACTTCCTTCACCCTAATGAAGGAAATTCCAAGATATTCAACAAAATTATAATTTATCTCTTACTATTCCCAACCCTTGTGAGCACAGCAGTATGTAACTCATTAATGGGTCATAAAATAATATGAGTGGGTCACAACTGGTATTTTTATAGAATTAGGGTAGACTAAAATAAAAATAGAGTACATGCAAGTCCATTGAAACAGTAAAGTATTATCTTTAAACTTGTTTCAGTTTTATGTGTGCACTGAGGCATGATATAACTTCTTATATCATGAGTTCTGGATGGAAGATAAAAATATAGAAATAAAAACTTCTCTTTTCTGTTGTGAGTAAATAGGTCTGAATCCCTAAAATTTCTGAACCTATATCAGATTTCAGTGCTAGCAAAAGGAAAAACCTGGATTCATTTCTTTGGCCCGGGTAAGGTCCAGTCTTGGATCTTATCTTACAACTAGAGGCCTGGTTCACGGATTTGTGCACTGGTGGGGTCCCTCAGCCTGGCCTGCACTCTGTTGCAATCTGCGACCCCTCAGGACATGTCGGACTGCTGGTTTCAGCCCGATCTCCAGCAGTCTGACATCCCCTGAGGGATGTAGTAGTTTGCAAAGCGGCAGGTGGCCAGGGAGGAGCCCGAGGCTGGGTACCTGGCCACTCCCGCTAATCCCAGCCCCGCTGCACCTGCTGTGGGAGTGCACTGACCATCAGGGGGAAGCTCCTGCATTGAGCGTCTGCCCCCTGGTCACTTAGGCTTTTGTATATATAAATATTTATGACTTTGTTTTGTTTTTCTATCAGAAATATTATACGATGAAAATGTCTCCTTAAAGATTTCTTTCAGAGAATATAAATTCTAGATAAGTATTTATATGGTGATAGCTCATGGAAAAGGGGGGTAAATTGAGGAATATGCAAAGAAGCAGTATTTTCCCCTGAAATCCTGAGGCAGCTGGGATACACTCTCAACACCCTTGCCCTCACTGCTTCTCTTTGTTTCTGTGAGTGGCTGGACTGGATATGGCTAGAGAGAAAGGAAACAGGGCCAGATTGGGCTACACTCCAGAGGTTCCACTCCCCTTATAGTCTCCGGAATGATTCAGGTCAGTGGTGTTTTAAATATCCTGTAGGACTGAAAGAAACCTGGATTCCTCTTATCAAGAGTTGCTCTAAAAGAAGAAAGTTTATACTGAGCAGTAAAGATAAAAATGCTCTATTGTCAGATCTGATTATTCTTCTGTCTGGGATTTTTTTAAATGAGGTAAGCTGTTAGCAGGGGAAATTCCTTTATAATGCTTTATTTGTTTTTCCTCTACTACAATGATCAATAACTCTGGTGTACTTTATTAAAATGTTATTCTCACTAACTTTAAATCTGACGTTTAGACTCCGAATTTAAAAAAAAGTCAAACCAAATTATGTGAATTTGCTGACCCCTGGTGGGTAAAATAGATTATGACTATAAGCTTTCTACAGTGAAGGATCATTCTAGCTGGGATATTTGCTATTAGATATTAACACTGCTGTGTTATTTTTTTAATCAAAACAAGTTGTTCTAGGAAATGCTATTATCTATGGTTTTAAATACAGTTTCTTTATTTATCCCAATAGATTCCACCTTAAGACCTGGGCCATTTTTATTCCTTCTCCTCCTGCCTGTACTTTTCAATGATCACCTATAAGGCATTGTCTACTAACACAGGCATTTCCCCTCCCCTCCCTTCACCTCGCTTCTCACTGAGCATCATAAAATTACCAACATCACCTTTTGTAAACACGCTTGTATATAAGCATACTAGAAGCCCATTGCACGAAGATTCGTGCAATAGACCTTCATTCACCTGGCTGCCTGCACCAGTTTTCCACTGGCACCGGGGACCCAGGCCTTGGCTCTGGCCACCGCCTTCTGCCTTCTTTCAGGGTTGGGGCTTGGCCCTGGGCAGCAGCGGCGTGGGGCGGGCGCTGTCCGCCGTACGCCGCCAGCCGCGATCTGGGTGCCTCTTGCCAGCCCCGCGCCGCCAGTTGCAATCTGGGCGCCTCCTGCCGGCCCGGGTAGGTCAGTGGCTCAGCGATTGAAGCAGCGGGATGCCCCGTGCCTCCCGCCGGCCTGGGTCCGTCAGTGGCTCAGTGATGGGGGGCGGGGCAGCGCGTGGGGGCCGCCATCTTTACTGTGTTAATTTGCATAGTGCCCTGATTGGCTGTGGGCATAGCGAAGGTATGGTCAATTAGCATATTACTCTTTTATTAGGTAGGATGAGCAGACTGATATCCAATTACATCAAAGTTATAAACAGCAAAATCAGTGTCTTTGGTAAAGATAATTTTCATTTTGAGTAAGCATGCAAGAAGGTCACCAATCCATTGTACTTACGAGCAAGCTCTATGACCTTGTGTAAATTATTTATTCTTCTGGTGCTCAGTTTTATCATCTGTAAAAACAGGGACTTAAACAGTGCCTGGGCCAAAACCGGTTTGGCTCAGTGGATAGAGCGTCGGTCTTCGGACTGGGGGGTCCCGGGTTCGATTCCGGTCAAGGGCATGTACATTGGATGCGGGCACATCCCCAGTGGGGGGTGTGCAGGAGGTGGCTGGTTGATGTTTCTCTCTCATAGATGGTTCTAGCTCTCTGTCCCTCTCCCTTCCTCTCTGTAAAAAATCAATAAAATATGTATTTAAAAAAAAAAAAAAACAGTGCCTGGCACATACTTAACTTAGATTATGTAAATGTATTATCATCTCTTAGGACAATAAAAATAATAGAAATTATTCCTGAAGCCTAATGCTTAATCAAAGTCCAACGGATAAAGGGGTGTCTGTGGAAGATTATCTGATGGGCATGTAGTTAAACTTATTCATTCCTCTATAATACAGACAAAGGATAAAAGACATTCTAGGTCAAGGACTACAAGAGTATATTCATGAAAATAGGAAAGTGAGGGTGGGGGGAGGGCAATGGTAAGATATGTACACATATAATACCTTAATAAAAAAAAAGAAAAAGAAAAGAAAATAGGAAAGTGACATTTGTTTGGGTTAGTGGGGAAAGGACTTAGACTGGGAAACAAACAAAGAAAAGCAATTGTGGAATATTTACTCTGTGTTGGCCACTATGCTAGACAATTTCACTTACTGGGAGGGGTAAAAAGGATGCTCAGGGGGGAAAAAATACTCAGAAAATGTTTTCTGATTTTTTATTTCGCTCCAGCAACTCAAGAAGCATTAACAGAAGAACCTAGTAAGTTTTCCTTTGTTTCTTTCTTTGCTTTCATATTGGGGATAGAAGGATTGATGCTGCAGTCTGTACAAAGAAAGCCTAAAAGAGAGGTTGGTGGGCACTCTGAGTTCATGCAGAGCTCCGTTGTCTATCTTAGATGCCACCGATGCTGTAAGCATGCCCAAACTTTTTCTCTCCTCCATTTCCTTCTGTGAAAGTCCCTTCCGTTTGCCCCCACAGTCCACATTCTTTCACCTCAATCTTCCTTGCCTCCTTTTAGACCATCATCCCCTACCCTGCTTCCCTCGCATTTTTCATTCTCTGTGTTGTTACCATTGCAGGTTTGATAGTTGGACCCTCTACAGATGAAACAGGTAACTTTTACTACAGTTCTTTTCCCAGGACCTCCTCTATACCCATCTCTTGCTTACACTCTCCTCTGTACTCTCTTATCTCACTCAGAAAATGCCCACTAATCCTAACAGAAAGCTTTTTCCTATCCATGTGACAATGGAGAAACTAAAATGCAAAGACAGGATTAGAAATTAGTTCAGTACTATAGCCAAGTTGTGGCACAACTGAACAGAACTCAAAAGTTTTGGCTTCCAAAGAACCACTTCCTTCACCTTAATGAAGGAAATTCCAAGACATTCAACAAAGTTATAATTTATCTCTTCCTCCAGACATTCAACATATTTGTAATTTTATCTCTTACTATTCCCAACCCTTGTGAGCACAGCAGTATGTAACTCATTTTTTTAAATATATTTTATTGATTTTTTACAGAGAGGAAGAGAGAGGGATAGAGAGTTAGAAACATCGATGAGAGAGAAACATCGATCAGCTGCCTCTTGCACACCCCCTACTGGGGATGTGCCCACAACCAAGGTACATGCCCTTGACCGGAATCGAACCTGGGATCCTTGAGTCCGCAGGCCGATGCTCTATCCACTGAGCCAAACCGGTTTCGGCAGTATGTAACTCATTAATGGGTCATAAAATCAAATGAGTGGGACACAACTGGTATTTTTTTATAGAATAAGGATAGACTAAAATAAAAATAGAGTATATGCAAGTACATTAAAACAGTAAAGTATGATCTTTAAACTTGCTTCAGTTTTATGTGTGCACTGGGGCATGATATAATTTCTTGTATCATGAGTTCTGGATGGAAATAAAAATATAGAAATAAAAACTTTTCTTTTCTGCCCTAACCGGTTTGGCTCAGTGGATAGAGCATCAGCCTGCAGACTGGAAGGTCCCAGGTTTGATTCCTGTCAAGGGCATGTACCTTGATTGCGGGCACATCCCCAGTAGGAGGTGTGCAGGAGGCAGCTGATCGATGTTTCTAACTCTCTATCCCTCTCCCTTCCTCTCTGTAAAAAAATCAATAAAATATATTTATAAAAACAACAACAAAAACTTTTCTTTTCTGTTGTGAGTAAATAGGTCTGAATCCCTAAATTTCTGAACCTATATCAGATTTCAGTGCTAGCAAAACGTAAAATCTGGGTTCATCTCATTGGCCCGAGTAAGGTCCAGTCTTGGACCTTATTTATAACTAGAGGCCTGGTGCACGGATTTGTGCACTGGTGGGGTCCCTCAACCCCTGCACCCTCTTGCAATCTGCAACCTCTCAGGGGATATCAAACTGCTGGTTTCAGCCCAATCCCGGCAGTCTGACATCTTCTGAGGGATGTAGTAGTGCTCGAAGCAGCAGGTGGCCAGGGAGGAGCCCAAGGCTCATCCCAGCCCTGCTATACCTGCTGCACCTGCTGTGGGAGTGCACTGACCAAAAACTCTTGTGTTGAGCATCTGCTCCCTGGTGGTCAGTGCATGTCATAGTGACCAGTAGATAGGTCGACCAGTTGAACAGTAGACCAGTCGCTTAGGCTTTTATATATCCTACCTAATAAAACAGTAATATGCTAATTTACCATACCTTCGCTATGCCCACAGCCAATCAGGGTGCTATGCAAATTAACCCAGTAAACATGGCGGCCCCCATGCTGCCCCGCCCCCCATCACCGCAGGAACTGGGGCCGGTGGGAGGGGCCGGTGGGAGGCGCCGGCCAAGCCCCGACCCTGAAAGAAGGCAGAAGGTGGTGGCCAGAGCCAAGGCCTGGGTCCCCAGTGCCAGTGGAAAACTGGTGCAGGCAGCCAGGTGAATGAAGGTCTATTGCACGAATCTTCGTGCACGGGCTTCTAGTAGATAGATAGATAGATAGATAGATAGATAGATAGATAGATAGATAGATAGATAGATATGACTTTGTGTTGTTTTTCAATCAGAAATATTATAAAATAAGATGAAAATGTCTCCTTAAAGATTTCTTTCAGAGAACATAAATTCTAGATAAGTATTTATATGGTGATAGCTCATAGAAAAGGGGGGTAAATTGAGGAATATGCAAAGAAGCAGTATTTTCCCCTGAAATCCTGAGGCAGCTGGGATACACTCTCAACACCCTTGCCCTCACTGCTTCTCTTTGTTTCTGTGAGTGGCTGGACTGGATATGGCTAGAGAGAAAGGAAACAGGGCCAGATTGGGCTACACTCCAGAGGTTCCACTCCCCTTATAGTCTCCGGAATGATTCAGGTCAGTGGTGTTTTAAATATCCTGTAGGACTGAAAGAAACCTGGATTTCTCTTATCAAGAGTTGCTCTAAAAGAAGAAAGTTTATACTGAGCAGTAAAGATAAAAATGCTCTATTGTCAGATCTGATTATTCTTCTGTCTGGAATTTTTGTTTAATAAGGTAAGCAGTTAGCAGGGGAATTTCCTTTATAATGCTTTATTTGTGTTTTTCCTCTACTACAATGATCAATAACTCTGGTGTACTTTATTAAAATGCTATTCTCACTAACTTTAAATCTGACGTTTAGACTCTGAAGTTAAAAAAAGTCAAACCAAATTGTGTGAATTTGCTTATCCCTAGTGGGTAAAATAGATTATGACTATAAGCTTTCTACAGTGAAGGATCATTCTAGCTGGGATATTTGCTATTAGATATTAACACTGCTGTGTTATTTTTTTAATCAAAACAAGTTGTTCTAGGAAATGCTATTATTTAGGGTTTTAAACACAGTTTTCTTTATTTATCCCAATATATTCCACCTTAAGACCTGGACCATTTTTATTCCTTCTCCTTCTGCCTGTACTTTTCAATGATCACCTACAAGGCATTGTCTACTAACACAGGCATTTCCCCTCCCCTCCCTTCACCTCGCTTCTCACTGAGCATCATAAAATTACCAACATCACCTTTTGTAAACACGCTTGTATATAAGTATATGAGCAGACTGATATCCAATTACATCAAAGTTATAAATAGCAAAATCAGTCTCTTTGGTAAAGATAAACAGTGACTTAAACAGTGCCTGGCACATAGTTAATTTAGATTATGTAAATATATTATCATCTGTTAGGACAATAAAAATAATAGAAATTATTCCTGAAGTCTAATGCTTAACCAAAGTCCAACTGAGAAAGGGGTATCTGTGGAAGATTATCTGATGGGCATGTAGTTTAACTTATTCATTCCTCTATAATACAGACAAAGGAAAAAAGACATTCTAGGTCAAGGACTACAAGAGTATATTCATGAAAATAGGAAAGTGACATTTGTTTGGGTTAGCTGGGAAAGGTCTTAGGCTGGGAAGCAAAGAAAAACAATTGCGGAATACTTACTCTGTGTTGGCCACTGTGCTAGACAATTCCACTTACTGGGAGGGGTAAAAAGAATGCTCAGAAAATGTTTTCTGATTTTTTATTTAGCTCCAGGAACTGTAGAAACATTCACAGAAGATCCTAGTAAGTTTTCCTTTGTTTCTTTCTTTGCTTTCATATTGGGGATAGAAGGATTGATGCTGCAGTCTGTACAAAGAAAGCCTAAAAGAGAGGTTGGTGGGCACTCTGAGTTCATGCAGAGCTCCATTGTCTATCTTAGATGCCACCGATGCTGTAAGCATGCCCAAACTTTTTCTCTCCTCCATTTCCTTCTGTGAAAGTCCCTTCCATTTGCCCCCACAGTCCGCATTCTTTCACCTCAATCTTTATTGCCTCCTTTTAGACCATCATCCCTTATCCTGCTTCCCTTTCTACTCTTCCTACTTGCATTTTTCATTCTCATTGTTGTTATCTTCGCAGATTTGGTAAATGAACCCTCTACAGATGAAACAGGTAACTTTTACTACAGTTCTTTAAAAATGGTATGATTCTCACAATATTTATTCCAGTTCTTGAGTTAATCCTATATTTTTTTCTATCTCTGGGAAAGGCATAGAGAAATTGTGGGCATGTTGTTCAGTGACTGGGATAAAAAGAGGTCCCCTAGTTCTCTAAAAAGAGGAAACAAAGTGGATTAATAGTTAAAGTAAGTCATGAATGATAAAGGCTCCCCCATATTAGTGTAATGTCAATAGGACAAATATTCTTCAAAAATATTCACAATTACTTCAATTAACTCTATTTCATTGGACATAATACACAAACTCAGCCATAGCCTTGACCTTGACCTAATATTTCCATTCTCCTTAATTCTGCCTTCCCCCTTGCCAATTCAAAGCCCTCCTCACACCTGCTGTTTTGTGCCTTTTCAGTTCTGGCTGATATCGTGCCTTCCACAGATGACCTGGGTGAGTTCAGATCTGGGATCCCAGGGCCACCGGGGCCATTCTGGGCTTTCCCCAGAGCCTATGATGGAAGGCATTACAGCTGGTGAAGGATCCTAACTACACAGGGTTACAGTTTATTCAATTTAATGACTTTTTTTGATCCCCTAACAAGCATAACTCTGCCAAGTGTTTGATGTACAAAATACCAACCCATGATCTTTTAACGTTTCTAAAACTAAATGAGTAAAACAAAATATATAAACAAAGAAATGTAAGGGGAGATAAAGAAGAACTTTCTAGAAGTAATGGTCAAACTGAATCTTGAAAGAAGAATTGGAGCAAGCCAGGCAATTATGGAAGGGATGTGCGTTCCAATCAAAAGAAATAGCTTTTCAAACATGTGAAAGCAAAATAGAGCTTGGCACACTGGAAAAACTGAGATTTTTTTTTTTAGTGATTAGGGTCAAATCCACAAGGAATAAGTGGTAGGACATGAGAAAAGGAGATCGCAACTAGCATTATTTTAAGCAAATATTTACTGAAAACCTGCTATGTAGGTGCCAGGGATATAAAGGTAAACAAAACTAATTTTCTTCTACTAGACATTTTTTGTCTAATAGACAAGATAGACAAGTGAACAGATAAAAAAGAGCCCTTGACTATATTCAATGTTGGGGGTTAGGAAAGGCTTTTCTAGAGAGCACATTGTCTAAAATGCTTCTTGGAAGACAAGTAGGAGTGAATCAAGTAAATAGAAGGGGAAGAGGTAATGAAAATAAAGTGGGCAAAGGCTTAGGGTGGAAACAAAAACCAATCAGAGTATTGTTTATGCAAAGGAAGGTTCAAATCAGACTGATGAATTGGAAAACCAATGAGGATGACGTTGGGGTAGTCGAAATACTAATGTGTTAAAAGATGGTGGCCTGACCGGGTCGGCATGGCTTAATGGTTGAGCTTCGATCTGTAAACCAGGAGGTCTTGGTGATTCCCGGTTGCAAACTCGTCCCCCAGTAGGAGGCATGCATTTGATTTCAGAGAGGAAAGAAGAGAGAGAGAGAGAGAGACATCAATGATGAGAAAGAATCATCGATCAGCTGCCACCTGCACACCCCATACTGGGGATAGAGCTCGCAACCTGGTCATGTGCTTTTGACTGGAATCCAACCCAGGTCCTTTCAGTCCACAGGCCAACGCTCTAGCCACTGAGCCAAACCGGCTGGGGCTGAAATCAATAATTTTTTTTAAAAAAAGATGGTGGCCTAAACTAAGGTAAAGATAATGAGAATTGGATGTGAGCTGCAAGGGGGAGGAGACTGTTGTCATGATGTTCAGCTTTCCATCAGGTAGATGGTGGCTATTGTGTGGATGGTACTACTATTCACTGAAAAACAATTTGAATTGGAAAAAATAATTCCGATTGGGATGGATGGATTTGAAAAACCCATTAAGTCTTTTATAACATAGTGGCTAGATTTATAGGTCTGAAGCTTAGAAGAGAGATCTGGGCTAGAAGTACAAATTTGAGAATTCTCAGTGTATAAACTTGGAACTGAAACCATGGGATAGATGAAATCACCTAACACACTTCCTATAATATCCTATTAGCAACTCTACCAATCACATTTTTTACTGATAACTCCCAGTTAGTTAATTCCCTCAAGGTCCATCTTGCTCCTTAATTTGTTCTCCATTCTTCAAATTAGGCCCATATTTAACCAGTGCCTAGGTTAGATTAGGCTATGGCCATGAACCTTGCTATTCTTTATTGAATAAATGTTATCAAAGAATACATGATAGTGTATCTGATTTACAGAGAGGAAATTTTCTTTTTTGAAGAGCTTCTACAGCAAAAATCTTTTCTCTTTTTAGCTCTAGGATGGAACTCTTCTGAGCATGTGGCTCTTTGTTGTGTCCCTACTAAATTTGTTTATTGTCAATAATACAAAATCCTCTCAATATAATAAAATTTTCAACTCCCTAAGAAAGGCAAAATCATATTTACCATCCTAACTTCTAAATCACTGCCATTGTGTGAATCAAAACAAACCATTATGGGTTTGTTTGTTCCTTAGAAGTTGCTAAAGAGTTATTAACTCACTAGAGGCCCAGGGCACAACATTCGTGCACTGGGGGAGTCCCTCAGCCTGGCCTGCGCCATCTTGCAGTCCAGGACCTCTAGGGGGATGTCCACCTGCCATGGAGGTGGGAGAGGCTCCACCACCGCCGCTGTGTTCACCAGCTGTCAGCCCAGCTTCTGGCTGAGCGGCACTCCCCCTGTGGGAGCCCACTAACCAGCAGGGAGTAGCTCCTGCATTGAGCGTTGCCCCCTGGTGGTAAGTGTGCTCCATAGCAACTGGTCTTTCTGCCGTTGGGTTGATTTGCATATTAGGGTTTTATTATATAGGATTTGTTCCTTATCTACATGGGTGCCCCATGTGGGTCTCAAATGAGGTAAATGACAGAGGTAGTAACTTCTAGAACTAATAATAACTGAATAAAATTTCTGCCTTCCAGCCTCGCCCAGTGATAAAAACATCTCAGGTATGATTATCTTTTTCCTAAGCTTTTTTTTGTCATCCAGAGGATTCCTTATCTCTGTTCTTTGGAGGGTATATATTTTCTAGTTTACTACCAATATTTTCTCAAAGATTATTTTTAGTGTCCTTAATTCTTCCTCCCGCAGCTCCATCCCTGCCTTTTTATATGAGCTTCTGTCCTAAAAGCCATGGTGAAAAAATTTGACCACCCCTTCATGATCCTAAAACAATCCTTTGGACTTTATTTGGTTACGGGGTTGGAAACTGACTGCAAGTACTCAATAGTACTATAGACATCAGGACTAAAATTGCTTTCTCTAATGCAGTGGTTCTCAACCTTTCTAATGCCGCGACCCTTTAATACAGTTCCTCATGTTGTGGTGACCCCCCAACCATAAAATTATTTTCGTTGCTACTTCATAACTGTAATTTTGCTACTGTTATGAATCGTAATGTAAATATCTGTGTTTTCCGATGGTCTTAGGAGACCCTGCTAGCAGTTCTCAACCTGTGGGTCGCGACCACAGGTTGAGAACTGCTGCTGTAGAGCCTAAGACCATAGGAAAACACAGATATTTACATTACGATTCATTAACAGTAGCAAAATTACAGTTATGAAGTAGCAAGGAAAATAATTTTATGGTTGGGGGTCACCACAACATGAGGAACTGTATTAAAGGGTCGTGACATTAGAAAGGTTGAGAACCACTGCTCTAATGTATTGATAATTCTGATGTGCAGCTAGGGTTGAAAACCACTGGGACAGAAAAATAGTTACCCATCTTAGAACCTCCATTTTTCAGAATGGGATTATCAGCATTTTTTGTTTGATATTTCACCTGTATAATATTAGGAGAACTTTTTCCTAGAAAACCCCTCAGACATTATTTTAGCCACATCTACTTCCAGGTAGGAAAGCACCTAAATTTCATTTTAGTCAATTTCCTATTACTCTGCTTTGGTGAGCAGGAAAGAGATACCCCAACTTACAATGATCTTCTGTAGAGACTACCTTGTATGCTTTTCCCACTTTTTCTCTCCTCTTCCATCCCCTTTAAAAAAAAAATTTTTATCTTTATTGTTGTATTACAGATGCCCCCAATTGTTTGTGTGTGTTTTTTCTCCTCTATCTTTTTGATCCTTTGTTTATATCTCTCATGTTTGTTATGCTTCTCCCTATTTTTTTGTGTGGGTTTCTTCAGAGTGCCGGGATGAAAAATTTGCTTGCACAAGACTCTACTCTGTGCATCGGCCAGTCAAGCAATGCGTTCATCAGTTATGCTTTACCAGGTACGGGGTTTCAGAATACCCAGAAAGCATCTTCCATGATAATGTTTTCATGTCAGCAACTATTTAATGAGCTCCCACTATGGAATTTCAGTCTTTGGAGGTTCAGAAGATTTTAGCATAATCCTCTAGCTATTACCGAAAGTACCAAATAGAACCTGGATTCTGGATTGAGCTATTCAGAGGACAGGCTGACTAACAAGTCCAGATGCTAGAGGGAAAATAAAAGCAAGGGCTGGAGGAAGGATAGTCATGAGGGAAACACCACAAGTACGTTGAACTTACCACCTCATAGAAAAAAGGCTGAAATGAAAGATCCAAGTCTGAAGTTAGAAAATAGTGGGGAGGAGTTAGTATTAAGCTTGATTCTAGGGAGAGTATGCAAAGTGTCGCTAGGAAGAATAAGACCATTTTCTGAAATACTTAAGGAAATTCAGATAAGAGTGGGGAATACAGAAATTGAAAAGGCATCCTAGGCCTTGGATAGTTCTCCCTTCTCAACACCTCTTTCTGTCTCCTCCTTTAACCATGACATTGGGACTATGGCAGTTTACGACGCATGTACATCATCAATAATGAGATTTGCTCCCGTCTTGTCTGTAAAGAACATGAAGCTATGAAAGGTAAGATGATGTCCGTGTTAGTAGTGGGGGAAGGGACAGTTATGAGGTAAAGAAGGACACAATGTTAATGGACCCCAGGTCTGGCTTTGGCGGAGGGCTGTAGGCCACACTCTTAACTCACATCAGTCCCTTCTCCTCCAAGTTACCCCAAGTAAGGAATCTAAGCAAAGCAGCATGCTTAATACATAAACATAGCCCTACAAAAAGTACCCCCCAGATCTCTTTCCAATTAGATAGTAACTCCAAATCTCTCCTGTATATAGTCAGAGCTCTGGCTGCTTTGAAGATCATTCACTGGGGTTCTAGGTAAAAAGGCCAAGTCAATCATTACTTATAGTAGATTTTACTAGTCTGCAGCCATGTTTGTAACTACAAAAAAACTGCACAAAACATTAATTTGGAGACAGTGATGTTAGAGTAGGCCTTTAATTAAATTAGAAATAGATTGGACATTTAGAAACTGGCTACCTTATAAACAGTCCACCGCTTACAAGCACCCTTTATATTGCTCATTGTGAAATTTCCGAGGTAGAGGAAGGTAGAAAGACTTCATAAAAACAATTAAGAGGGTCGAAAGTGAGTGACCATGTATGATGGGAACAAAGATTCTTCTGATCTTCCCCATCGCCTGCCCCCAAAGGTGGCTGTGGTTGGTGAGTGCACCACAGACAAGCCACTTCTGACTAAGCAGCCCGCCTTGTGCCGAGTTCCTGACTAAGAGCTGTACTTAACTTCGGAGGAGGAAACTTGCTGCTTGTCCCCACTGGCTCTGTGCAAGCCACCTGCAAGGGAAGCACCTTGAGATTGAGGTTGAGTATTTGGGACGCTAGGCACTTTCAAGGGTCTCTGGGGACTTAGTCAAGTCAGCTATTTGCACATAGTAAACACTTAGGTATCTATTGAGTGACTGAAGCTCATTTTTTGGTTATTCAAAAGTCCATGATTAGAAAAAGTGGGAGCTAGGTGTAGAAAGGAAACTAACATTTACTGACCACCTGTGCTAGGTACTTTGCATACATTATTCCATTTTAATACAACTAAACTGTTGAGGCAGGTATTTTAATGCTTATTTTATAGAAAGGATATTGAAGCTCAGAAAAATTAAGAAAACTTTCTAGTAAGTCTCTAGTGGCAAATAAGTGGTAGAGCTGTGATTCTAACTCAGATCTATTCCTCCCCAACCTTTTCACTCCACCACACTGGTCTTCTCTTCCCCTTAAAAGATCAGCCCTTTATCTTCCCGCATTCTAATCCCATCATGCTCTGCTTCTCTTCTAGATGAGATTTGCCGCCAGATGGCTGGTCTGCCCCCAAGGCGACTCCGGCGTTCCAACTACTTCAGACTTCCTCCCTGTGAAAACGTAAATTTGCAGAGACCCAATGGTCTGTGATCATCAAGGAAAAGGAAAAAAGAAAAAAAAAATGTATGGGTGGGATGAAGAGAATGCTCCAGGAAGAGGGAACTCCTTGTCTAACCATTGTCAGCTAACCCATACATTAGTATTTCTTAGACCAAACCCTTCGCAATGTTTAGCTTTTGCCCCTACTCCCTGATGTTTCACCCAGACTGAAACATTGATCTCATTTTTGGTACTTACAATACAAAGTCTGTATTATTGCATGGTTTTACTGCTTCCCGATATCATAGACATAGTAGATAAATGATGACTAGGCAGTTTAAATGCAACTTCAAGGGAAAGTAAACTTAAGGTTAATAATATTTACTATTGAAGCTGTCTGAGATAGTTCTTAGGGTGGAAGAGAAATTATCATGGTCTATTTTGGCTAGCCATAGAACTTCATTTACTTTCCTTACAAGAGTTTCCTATATTAACTACCCTTTTGTCTATAAAACTATAGTCCTCTTTACTCTTATTTTAACTATAGCTGACTATCATAACATTTACTTGGCAGGTTCTCTTTATGAAAAAGATCATGACAATTTTTGTAACCCTAGAAAATTCTCCAGAGCCAATATTTATACATTCCTACTAACAATATATAAAGACCCCAAATGTTGCCTTCTGCTAAGCTCAGAGGCTGAGGCTAAAGAGAGGAGTATGCCAGGTATAGAACTTGGACCCATGATTCCCTATTCAATTGTTGATGTGGTTGTCCAGTCGGCAAATAGGGCTTGAAAGTAAGCCTCATTTTCTTACTCATTTTTGGTAGAATTGGGGTTAGTCCACCTCCACAGGTGAATTAGAAGACTAATGTCAAACCATGTCACTGGTCTGAGTTTTTGTGAGTTGTTGCCTCTTCCATTCTCACCTCTTACCAAAATCTGTAGGTATTATTATTCAGATAGATTCTGGAATAGCCTCATTTGGGGCCTAAGAAGGGCATTCAGACCTGGACTTTAAACAGGCAGGCGCAAAGTTTACCTAATGGTTTATAGAAAAAGAATAAAAGAAGCATAATATTTAGACAACCCACACTCTTATCCTGGGTCTAGCAGTAACTAGGTAGCCTCAGATAAGTCATGTTTCCTCTCTAGGCCCTGGTTTAATTCCCCTACTTTTAACAGGAGAAGGTTTAATGTACATTAGTTTCTTTTAATTCTATGATTCTCAAAATTTAAATGTATTGTTAATATTTCTTGAAGCCTAGAGATGCAATCTAACTCACAACAAATATGTCTGCTTTAGAAGGTGGGGGTGGGGGGGGGGGAAATAGCCTATATTAATTAAATGGACAACAGTCCACAATATAATAGAACAAAATTTCACTACAAGTGACAAATTATATATTATGGGCCTTCTATCTGAATAACTTCTGAGTAACCTTCTTAAAAAGCCAATAGAATTCAAGTAGGAGCTAGGGAAATCTGAGATAACCAGTTATATATGATAGAGCACCACTTGTAGGGAGCGAATTTCTGTCATATTGCTGAGAAAACTACCTGAGGATTGGATTCTTGCTGCTAAGAAGCAATTTAGTTTAAGGGGATTTGCACAGTTTACTAAAGAAAAATGTTAGAAAAAGCCCCAAAGCATGTAATCTCTGCTCCTCAGCCTCTACAAGTAAATGTACTGACATATAGACAGACATATTAAATGCATATTGTAACCGCTGTAGAGAAATCTCATGGGCACAGAGTTTCCAAGAATCACGTCAAAATGTCTTCATAAACTTGACCCTCCTACAGCATATTGAACGAGAGGTAGCATTCCCCACCAGAAAGCACCTCAATCCCAGTATTGTGTATATTGCAAATTAAACATTTTAAAACAATTGTTCCAAATTTTCTTCTCAGAAGAGAGAAGTGTGTGTGTGTGTGTTATTTCTTTTTCTATTTTATGTTTAAAAAGAAGACCTGAATTCATGATTTTATTCCATTTTGAAAACTAAATAACAATGTTGCTCAAATTTCTCTATCCCACTATCCTCTCTTGTATCCTTCTTCACTCCATAACTTTACTGTTGGTCCTCCAACATTCCAAATTTATTTACTTTCCTCCTGATACCCTTCCTCAGTTCACCAGAAAATTCTTTTCTGCCCCCTTCAGGACTAACTGTCTTGCAAGGTGAAGTTTCCTGCTTTATTTTCACTTCTCTTTTGCATGATCAAATTCCTGTGTTTTGCCATTTCTCGTTTTCTTATGTTCCTTACCTGTTTTCCTCTTCTTGATAAGTAAGCCAACTTGTCTAACTCACTTCCCAGCCTTTTTCCTCCTCTTTATAAAATACTCTTCTCCCTTATAGCTTCCCCCTAAAAATGGCTCCAGGTCAAAGCTTCTGAGCAGTTGTTTTTGGTACCACTTCTTAACCTCTGTACTCTCTTCTCCATGGGCAGAATTACATTCACCTCCTTTCAGTTTTTTGTTTGTTTGTAGGGTGCTGTTCTTTGTTTGTTTGTTTGTTTTTTGTGTGTGTTTTTTGTTTAAGCCTTGACCCATTGTGAGACAGGCTAGTAAGCCAGAACAAACAGAATAGGGAAACTGAGACAGATAGTTAAACAGTAGTTTGCAGCCACCTAGAAAATCTAGATGCCAAGCAGTTTGCAGCCATTTAGTAAATCCTGTCTTCCATAAACCAGGGATACTTTAAAAGTGAATGGTTTGCACTTCTCCTCCCCAATCATAGAGCAAATTACCTAAATCACTCTATTCAGGGAGACGGATAGCAGAAATCCAATTAGTGGCATTTCCCAATGTCTGTCCATTTCCCAAGGACAGATGAAGAGAATAAACCTTATTTTAGTATATCAGCATAAAGCTGATGAATATCCTACTGAGATTTCCCTTTAAGAACTCTATCCTAGCTGGTTTGGCTCAGTGGATAAAGAGTTGGCCTGCAGACTGAAGGGTTCCGGGTTCAATCCTTTTAAGAGCACATGTCCAGGTTGCAGGCTCAGTCCCTAGTACGGGGTGTGCAAGAGGCAGCCGATCAATGATTCTCTCTCCTCATTGATGTTTCTATCTCTCTCTACCTCTCCCTTCCTCTCTAAAATCAATAAAAATATACTAAAAAAGACACATACAAAACAAAACAAAACAAAAAAAACCCTACTCTAGTCGAAACCAGTTTGGCTCAGTGGATAGAGCGTCGGCCTGTGGACTCAAGGGTCCCAGGTTCGATTCCGGTCAAGGGCATGTACCTTGGTTGCGGGCACATCCCCAGTAGGGGGTGTGCAAGAGGCAGCTGATCGATGTATCTCTCTCATCGATGTTTCTAACTCTCTATCCCTCTCTCTTCCTCTCTGTAAAAAATCAATAAAATAAAAAAAAAACCCTACTCTAAATGCACAGCCTTTAAAACCCCTCAAAACAAAGGTCCAGAGTGCACTCTCCTTCCCAGGAGCATGCCCATGCCTCCTCCCACAGGAGTGCATCTCTTAAACTCTAAGGGACCCCACAAGGCCTGCAACCAGGGCAGCAATGGGCAATGACAGTTCATCCCACGCAAACCCCCTGAACCTGTCCTCCAAGTCCCTTTATCTCTGATTTTTAAAAATATATTTTTATTTATTTCATATTAGAAGGGAGAGACAGACAGAAACATCAATAATGAGAATCATTGATCGGCCCCCCACTGGGAATTTAGCCCCAAACCCGGGCATGTGCCCTGACCAGGAATCGAACCAGGACCTCCTGGTTCATAGGTCAATAGCTACCACTGAGCAAACCAGCTGGGCTTCTCTGACTTCTTAGTGAGCCAAAGCAGACCAGTCTAGGCTTATTTCTCCAGCCCTTTCTTATTTTGTGCCTCAAAGTTTTACCTGGACTCCAGTTGTGAAATTTTTTCTTCAGGAAGTCAAGAATCCACACACTGGGAACCTACCAGCTGGCCCCAGGCAGACCCTCTCAGACCCTCTCCATTCCCAGTAACAACTGCAGGTTCCCAATGGTCTAGTTTTTACCCCTTGTTCCACCCACAAAAAGATTTGAAAACCTTTTACTCTTTAAGGTATTAATGTTATCATTTTTTCTGGTCAATGCAAATGACAGTCTTCTTAAGCAAGGAACTTAAATTTTGATGAGAAAGAATTACGTGAACCAAAACAATGGATTTTTAATGTTGGAATTAAAGAGTTTGGTTAAAAGTTAGGCAATTTGAATGCCTTCCTGATACCTTGAAGAGAAGAGCAGGCTTATCTGCCTACTATAAGATTCACCCTTATTTTCTCTTCTAAAATTGAATAGATCCTGCTGTGAGCCTAACTTTTTCCATATTTCATGCTTGTAACAGAAGAAAGTTCTCCTTGAATGAACAAGTAAGTTCTGGAAATTCAAGAGTGCTCTGCACTCTCTAAATATAGTTCCATGCACACTTTCTCTGAGTATTCTTTTGACTTATAGACAGATGGTGCAAAGCCCAGCTGGTCTCCCACTTCTGGACCTTATTTATGATGACATCAAGCAGTATATGCTGCTAGCCACAAGCTCCACCCTCCTCTGCTTTCCGTGCTCTGGCAAAAGTTGAATGTTTGACCAAATACTTTACACCTGGTCAGAAGGTGCAAGCGATTTGCAACCTCTAAGGTTCTTCCTTCCTTCTGTACTGCTGTAGCACAGTGAAGAAAGAAATCAAAGAAACAAAAAAGAAGATAGCAGAGCTCTAAACAAGAGGGATGCGGAGATGGGAGTGATGACAGGTGGCCATCAGGGCAGGGGAACCAGGAGGCCAGAAGTCGGGAATTCACAAATCTGTATGGGAGAAGGGAATTTGGAAAGTGTGATGAAGGGATCTGAGAGGTTTGGAACCTAATGGAGTAGAATGGGAGGATATTGGGAGCACAGCCGAAGAGAGGCGGGGCTATCCTTATAGTTCTGTCAATTCAGGGAGGCAAAGATTTGGCTAAAGATGCAACATCCCAATAAAAATTGAAATCCTTGTATCTTTTAGTGATTTCACCAACCAAACATCAGTGAAAGTGACTTGTTGCATTTCTCTGTGGAGGAGAAAAACAGGTGGCCACAGTGTGTGTGTGTTTTTTCTCAAGCCAGTCAAGCAAAGCCAGAGGCATCAGTCAAACGACAACTTCTGGGCAGAACCTAAGTTGAAAAAGCAAATGTTTATATAAATAGAGGTGCAAAGCTCATATCTTCCTGTTGACAAATCAAGCTTCACTTCACTTCAAACCATCAAATTAAAAAAAAAAAAAAAAAGCTGATAATGGCTTGCTTTTTGCTTTTTTTTTTTTCCAATTTGTCCCATCACTCAGTAAGGTTCTAGTATTTTCCTAACCCAGGGGTCCTGCAGTTTTTTCTCCTTTTCTTTCTCTCGTGTTTTTCTCTTTCCTTTCCCTTTTCCTTTGTTTTGTTTGTTTACTTAGCGATACATCTACTAGTATACTGTGTAGCTTCATGGATTACTTCATTAAATTTACAAAATAATCCATAAAGATTGAATTCAGAATGATCTCAAATTTGTGGGAGATTCACCTCCCCCAATAACGCCTTAATAAAAGATAATGATGAGCTTTGAGCAGATATATGGAAATATTATAATGGAAACAACCTAAATTGTATTTAAGGGATTGATGGCCATTGAGGTATCAACCTACATCATTGTTATTATATAGTGATCCCTAATATGTTGTTCTGTCCCGAATGGTCAAAGCCAGGAGTTACAATGAAGGGTAAATAAGAACTGCACAGAAAAACATTGCTTCCATTTGTATAAAATTACATCCATATATGTATCCCTCCACTCTTGAAAATAGATGATATTTTGGGGGAGAAGGGAGATAAAATTATGAATGACAGCTGCTTAA
Organism: Eptesicus fuscus; assembly: GCF_027574615.1. Taxonomy (NCBI): domain Eukaryota; kingdom Metazoa; phylum Chordata; class Mammalia; order Chiroptera; family Vespertilionidae; genus Eptesicus; species Eptesicus fuscus. The sequence continues at coordinate 86,108,050 of NC_072479.1, forward strand.
TTAATTTAGAGAAACCAATTTTTTTTTTTGAAAAGTAACTCCTAATTTCATAAGGTTAAACCACTATGCTCTTTTATGTTGCCATTATCTTAGAGAAACTGAGATAGATCTGACATTCTATATAATAAAAGCCCAGTGACCGAATGGCGGAACAACCAGAACAACCGCTCGACCAGTCACTATGATGCACACTGACCACCAGGGGGCAGACGCTTAACACAGGAGTTGCCCCCAGGTGGTCAGTGCACTCCCACAGTGGGGATGAGCAACTGCTCCCGCAGTGGGCCTATTCCCGCAGGCCACGTCCTCCCCGCCCAGTGCATGAATCCTGTGCAATGGGCCCCCAGGAGTATAATAATTGAGCATTAAGATATAATTCATAAATTCAACTATAAATTAAATCATAAAGCATAAAGCATAATTCATAAGAATTACTATATGTTCTAATAACATAGAGCAGGGATAATTTCTCTCTTGCCATACAGAAACTAAAAAATATTATATCATTTATGCAAAGAACATCTAGACCTCAAATCAACATAGCTCTAAGATAATAAAACATATTTATATCATCCTGTTCATCTTAATATATAAAAGAATTGGTTGGTCCCCTGGCAGGGTAGCTTAGTTGGCTAGAGCATTTTCCCCATATGCCAAGGTTGTAGGTTCGTTTCCCAGTGAGGGCACATACAAAAATTAATCAATGAATGCATAAATAAGTGGAACAACAAATTGACCTCTCTCTTTAATAATTTTTAAAAGTATTTGTGTTCATTTCAGGGCCAGTTCTGTCATAGTACTCACAAATTATGTGATATTAAATGAATAACTTCTCAACTGTAAATTGCTGGCAACACATCTGTGATTCTGAGAAGTAACAAGATCAGGTTTTCAAAGGTTTCACACCTATAATATTATACAGTTAATAAAACTATAGGACATTTTTTTCTACTTAGGCTGACTGGTTTCTCTCTAACTGTTCTTGAATAGGCTGACTCTTCTATTTTTTCTCTTATGACAAAACAGAGGTGATTCTTGCTGGTTAACCAGTGAGTATGCAGGTTTGGAAACCAGCTAGGGGTGACAGTACTAGTTTCTCTACAGTTCAAGGTTTCTAATTAAATTTTTTTTTCAGCATCCAAAAACGTTTTAAGCCCTAGCTGATTTGGCTCAGTGGACAGAGTGTTGGCCTGTGGGCTGAAGGGTCCCAGGTTCAATTTCGGCCAAGGGCACATGCCTGTGTTGCGGGCTCGTTCCTTAGAGGGGGGCATGCAGAAGACAGCCAGTCAATGATTTTCTCCCATCATTGATGTTTCTATTTCTCTCTTCCCTCTCCCTTCCCCTCTATAATTGACAAATAAATAAATATATGTATATATATATATATTTTTTTTAACTTTTTATTAACAGAGCAGGATCTGGGTTTAGTTTTGGTAGGTACAGTTGACCTGTTGGCCTCTGGTGCACTTGAACTTGTGACCCTTGGGTGTCCGACAGATTTCAGTTTCTTGAAGTCTCTGACTAATCAGGAATTCTTTTTTAATTGAGGTAAAATTCACATAATATAAATTACGTAACCATACATTATTGTATAACTACCACTTCCAAAACTTTATCACCCCAAAAGAAAACCCCTATCCATTAGCCTATTCTCTCCTCCCTCCAGTCCCTGAGCAACCACCAATCTGCTTTCTGCCACTCTGGATTTAGCAATTCTGGATATTTCATATAGAAGGAATCGTATACTATGTGGCCTTTTGCCATAATCAAGATTTTTAGGATTATCTGTATGGGGCATACATTACTAATTACAGAGCATATCCTGGCTAATTGTCTCAATAGGGTGAACTCTGACTTTACTTTTTTGATGCTGTAGCCATACCTCCTTTAAGAAACCTGGGGATATAGGTGTAATGTTACCAGGATGCGTGGGAGGCAGGGCCATCCTATATAATAAAAGGCTAATATGCAAATCAACTGAATGGCGGAATGACCGGTCACTATGACATGCACCTGGAGGCAGACACTCAAAGCAGGAGCTGCCCCCTGGTGGTCAGTGCGCTCCCACAGGGGGAGCACTGCTCAGCCAGAAGCCAGGCTCACAACTGGCGAGTGCAGTGATGGTGGCGGGAGCCTCTCCTGCCTCCACAGCAGTGCTAAGGATTTCCAACTGACAGCTTAGGCCCGCTCCCCATGGGGAGCGAGCCCAAGCTGTCAGTCGGACAACCCCCAAGGGCTCCTGGACTGTGAGAGGGCTCAAGCCGGGCTGAGGGACCCCCTCCCAAGTGCAAGAATTTTGTGCACTGGGCCTCTAGTATTAAATAAATTAACCAAAGTGCTGAGTGTACTGAATGAGTTAGTGGTGTTTTGTGTAATTGTGCAGTGGTATTTGATTCTTCCTGTCCACTTCTGGTAACAAAGTGAAGAGATCCTCATTGGTATTTTTAGCCAATGTGTGTGGGGGAATGGGCATCGAGGGAGAGGAGGAGGAAATCCAGCTTAATTATGTATTAAAGAAATCAGGGCTGCTGATACAGTCAGACACTTCCTGACAATGGGAACTCATTCTGAGAAAAAAGTGTTGTTAGGTGATTTCATAGTCTGTACAGCACATCACTATACAAAACAATGCGAGATTAAATCATGCACAAGAGAAAATGATGCAATTAAGAAACTCTGTAAACAGGAGACTGTATGAGGCTGCTAACAGTGTAACATGGCATGTTGTTTGCAGCAAACTTTTTTCATAAGTACAAAAAGTACACTCTAAAATAATGGTAGCCTGGCCAGTGTGGCTCAGCATCGACCAATGAACCAAGAAGTCACTAGTTGATTCCTGGACAGGGTACATGCCCGGGTTGTGGGCTCAATCCCCAGTAGGAGGTGTGCAGGGGCCAGCTGATCAATGTTTCTATCTCTCTATCCCTCTCCCTTCCTCTCTCTCTAAAATCAATAAAAAACATATAAAATTAAGATAATGATAAAAGGTGTAGCATAGTAAATACAACCAGCAACATAGTCATTACCAAGAGAGCCAAGGAGGAAGAATTTTGTCAATATGATGCCAGGACATCCTACAGCAGGGTGTGATCTGATTCCAATGACTGTTAGGGACTATTTAGACAGAAATATAGTGTGAGAACCTGAAAACTACTCACTCACAGTTTATTACTAATCAGAAAACTTTGAACCATGGGAACAGATAACTTGTTGCTGATCATAATTTATGTTTTAATGTCTGGTTTTCTAAATATAAGAGTTACTAGAGGCCTGTTGCAGGAAGATTCCTGTAAGAATAGGGCTTCCTGTGGCCAGAGCGAAGAAAAGGGAACTTCGCTCCTGTCTCCGCCACCCCACTTGCTTCCCTCCCATCTCCACCACTCTTTTGCTTCTCCGCAGCTTCGCTCCCTTCTGCAGCACTGGGCTTCCTTCTACACTGTTTTCAGTCTTTGCTTCATGCCTGTGTATGCAAATTAACTGCCATCTTTGCTGGGTTAATTTGTGTACTTGCTTTGATTGGCTGGCGGGCATATCGGAGGGATGGTCAATTTGCATGTTTCTCTTTTATTAGTGTAGATTGTAAGAGAACTAGAGGCCCAGTGCACGAATTCGTGCATGGGTGGGGTCCGGCCAACCTGCCGAGATCGGGCCAATAGGGCTGGGCCAGCTGGGGGGAGGGGCCACAGGCAGTTGGCCAGCCGGCCCCACCCCCTGGTTGAACTCCTGGTCAAACTCCTGGTCAAGGGGACAATTTGCATATTGGCCTTTTATTACATAGGCTACTTTGTGAAAACAGTTGTTCTTTATAGAATATCTTCAATGCACTAGGCAACATGTGAGTCACTCGTTTGCATTAATTTTAACAATCCTGTAAGATAATTGTCTCAACTCTGATCCTCAGTGCCTGAAAATTAGGATAATAATCCCTACCTGTTGGACTTAAATGAGATAATAATACTCAATATGCTTAGCACAGAACTGGGCATAGTAAAGGTTAGCTGTTATCACAATTATTTGTTCACATTTTACACATGGAAAAAATAAAACCTAGGGTATTAGGCAACAGTCAAAGACACTTTAGTCGAGATAAAACTCAAGGGTTAATGTGCTTGATTACAAAACCGAACTTTTCCCACTACCCTCTACTACATTTTGTATGTGCATGATCAATGAAGCCCCTCTAGTTAATTTTCTCATCAAAAATAACTCTTTCTTTAGCCCTTTGCCCATGCTAGGCTTTTGATGAATGCTTGCTTAGTTCTCTCTTAACCTCAATAAGTCCTAGGCAGCTGCATAGCAGAAGTTGAGTGAGTAATTCCTGTATTTGATTAAAGATCTGTCCCTCAACTTCTTCATACCCCAGCAATGTAGCTGGCAGTAAGCTGAGAAAAACAAAAATCAGGAAAAGCAGAAGTTGAAGCACTCCAAAAATCAGACTTTCACCCACACAGACTCTTTTTTGGGACTCTTTCAAAAACAACAAAGTATCATATTGAACAATCTACCTGGTGTCCAAAAATAGTGGGCTGGGGAGTCAATGTCTGAGCATCTTGGCTTTCAGACCCAGGAATGGACACCCTGGAGGAGTCCCAGGGGGCCCTTCTGGACTCACATACTGGCCATAATGAAACCTCACCTCGTGTTTTTCATGGTGAAGGTTAGCAGTGGTGAAGTCCAGGTGTCCAAGGCTTACCTCACCACCAGAGGCACAATTTCCAAGTCAGGTTGCTTTTGCTAAAAATAAGCTAACCAGGTTGTCCTGGGGTTTTTCAAGAGAAGTTGGTAAGGGGAGAGGGTAGTTAGTGAGAAAAGTAACTTTTAAAAATAGCTGAGTGAAAACCCATAAAATTGTTTATTTCAAATACCCAGGAATGCAAAATGCTATTATAAAAGATGTACTTCTTCCTTTAAAAGAAAAGTGAACAAGAGAATACAACTTTTGGAGAAATAAAAGTTATTTTCTTATGCTGGACAAATCATACCTCTTTAATAACTTTTTTCTTTTTTTAATATATTTTTATTGCTTTCAGATAGGAAGGGAGAGGGAGAGATAGAAACATCAATGATGAGAGAATCATCGATTGGCTGCCTCCTGCATGCCCCCTATAGGGTTTTGAGCCTACAACCAGGGCACGTGCCCTGACCAGGAATCGAACTGTGATCTCCTGGTTCATAGGTTGACACTCAACCACTGAGCCAAATATTATTATAATAAAAAATACTGGTTTCTCCTAATCTTTGGACAATTTATGTTTTAGGATAGCATGAGATGTTTACCCGGGTTTTGACTAACTCCTAGATATATTGCCAGGCATAAGTCTGTCTACAGACATGTATGTACTATTTAAAGAAGAACTGGGCTAGCTAAATAAACACTAAGGTCCCTTCAACTTTGAGATGCTATGATTTTGTAATTTTCAGATTTGTCTTTTATTAACATTCTTTTATATTGTCATTAAAGTATTGTCTATTTTTGTTGTTGTCATTCCTCACCTGAGGATATTTTCCATTGAATTTTAGAGAGAATAGAAGGGAGAGGGAGAGATAGAGAGAAACATCATCGATGTGAGAGAGACACATCAATTGGTTGCCTACTGCATGCACCCTGACCAGGGGCAGAGTTCAAGCCTGCAACTGAGGTAGGTGCCCTTGACCGGAATCAAACCCACAAAACTTCAGTCTGTGGGCTGATGCTCTATCCACTGAGCCAAGCCGGCTAGGGTGGTATTGTCCATTTTTAAAGCTTTTAGCAAAATTATAAACTCCTTGAGAACCATAATGTACAACATTGTTCCCCTTCAAAGCTTAGCCTTATGCTTTCTCATAATAGGTCTCCAATAAATAGTAAATGAATGAATTTCAGTTTTCAAAGATGGCGTTTATTAATCACTTATAAAAGCACTTTCTGAATTGCCCCCAATGGGATATAACATAAAAATAAACACAACAGAACCTTTTGCTTTCCAGAACTTTCATTTTCAAATACTAAATATCTAAAACATATATATTGGACTCTTCTTTATGTAGTCTATGTACTAAAAGGTAAGATTTTCAAAAAAAGAAGGTATTATACAAGAATGTATGTTGAGTATTTTGTGTGTGTTTATTAGATTTTGCCAACACAAAATCAAATCTACTTTATAAAATGGGATAAATAAATATCCACAGATAATTCTGCTTCAGAAACAATTTGGAGACATTAACTCAATAGCCACCTTTCTAATATTCTCTCCCATACTGCCTGGTCTTATGTTTCCCAATATGCTTAATTTTATTTCCCTTTGGTTGAGGTTCATGGGATTCATCATTGAACTGAGAGATGAAGAAAATATTCCAGCTAAAGATGTGGTCAACAGATACTTTTAATATGTTCTTTAAAAATTGATTTTTAGATAGAGAAGAAGGGAGAGGGAGCGATGGAAACATCAATGAGAGAGAAATATTGATCTGCTGCCTCCTGCATGCCCCCTAGTGGGGATCAAGCACACAACACAGGCATATGCCCTGACCGGGAATTGAACCAAGACCTCTTGGTGCATGGGAGGATGCTCAATCCATTGAGCCACACCAGCAGGGCCAGATGCTCTTTTGATAAAACAAAGAGCTTAAAGTCCATGTTTCTATTAGATTTAGATTTAATTACTTGTTTGACCAACTGTCTAAATTTTTTGTGAGAGAAAAGTTATATCTTGCATAAGCCATTTATTGAGTTTGCCTGATATAGGCAGCCAATGTTTGGAAAGGTTTACTCTGGTTGCTCCGTGGAGAATAGACAGTAACTGAAGGATGGAAGCAGGAAGACCAGTTGGGAGGCTCAATGCAATAATTCAGGCTGCTTGGGCCTGGAGGTGGTGAAAAGTGGCCCACTTTGTAAGCAGAGTTGTTAGCAAGATTTGCTAATAGATTGGGCATGGGATTTAAAAGGAATAGAGCAATCAAGCAAGACTGCCAGCCCTGGCTGGGTAACTCAGTTGGTTTAGAGCATCAGAAATCAGGGGTTTGGGAGGCAAAAATTTCCATGTCCTAAGTCCTACATAAATGAGTGAGCTAACTTAGTCACAAACCAGAACTATTAGTGGACTTCTCTATTGATTCAGAGACATTGTGTAACTAAATGAGGAAACAGGTGCTTTCAGCTCACAGAACACAAGGTGCTATTTAAATGAACATTACTAGTATTATGCTTTCTAAATTCAAGATATTATTTATTTCCATAATTATAATTTACTAAGTGTCTACCGCTACTGTCTCCTGATCTGTTACCTGTGGAGCATGGACTGGGTTTTTAGAGAGGCAGACCAAAAGAAACCTACACATTAAGCAGAATGGCCCTCAATCATTTTACCCACGTGACTCTGCCTATGTCAGCCCCACCCATCTTCACTGGACCCAAACAGGAAGAAGGCCTTTAGGGTACCTGGTGGTGATGCTGTGGAGGGAGGAGCCCAAAATGGTAAGCTCAAATTTGAATGTGTAGGGCCAATGCATTATCAGTCAGTGAAGCAACCGTGCTTGAGGCAAGCTTTCCTCGGCCTAAGACTTTTGGGGGAGCCAAGAAAGACACTCTGGAATCCACTATGGACAGGTAAAAGGACAGTCTCCTGGGTAGCTGCATTGGCTTTTCTCCCAGAGAAAATCTGAGTAATGAGATTGGTACCTATCCCTTTCCTATCTCTATCTGATTTACAAGATCTGCCTGGTCAACATGCAGATTTATTTCTCTGGTTCCGTCTCATCTTCTGTTCAGATCTCTCTCTCTCTCTCTTCTCTCTCTCTCTCTCTCTCTCTCTCTCTCTCTCTCTCTCTCCATATTCAAAAGAGCTTTTATGACCATGTATTGACTTGTTCTGAGATTTGTACTATAGTTATAACTAGTTTGTGGTAATTATATCAACACAGTAAATGGTTATAGACTCAAATCATGAAAAGAAAACAGCAATACTACACTAGAAACAGTAGTGGCCATTGCAGTAAGTATTCAACTATAAAAATCGCTTGAAGATAAACTTTCCTAGGGAGATTCTACTGAATAACTTAGTTACATAGTGAGGAAATTATTTGTTAAATGTCAATATTCAAAATTAATTACTTAAAAGTCACTATGATTATGTCTATAATAAGGAGGAAAATTCAGTCAAGCAAATTATTTAATGTTTTATGTCCAATTGTTAGGCAGTTAATGGCATTTTTACTATTTACCTAGTCTTTCAATCTCTTTAGATGTGGCTGAACTTACTTCTTCTATGTGTATTCTGTAAGATTTTTCACAATGTCTTCGCATGCAGTTTATGTCAGTTAAATTACTATTATAGAACTTAGTCTATTCTTGCTTTTATGATTACTATAAATGTTATGAGAATGATACCTAATCTATATACTTATCTCAATTTACCTCTATTACAAAGAATGTACACAACACAATTAAGACTTTTAATGGCAGAGTGTTTTTCAGAAAATTTTCTTTCTTGTTCTTTTTTTTTTTTTTTTTACTCTCATCCAAGGATATTTTTTTCATTGATTTCCAGAGAGAGTGGAAGGGAGAGAGGAGGGGAGGAGAGACAGAGAGAGAGAAATATTGATGTGAAAGAGACACACTGATTAGTTGCTTCCTGCATGCGCCCCTACTGGGGCTGGGGAACCTGCAACTGAGGTATGTGCCCTGGACCAGGAATCAAACCCGGGACCCTTGGGTCCACAGGCTGGCACGCTAACCATTGAGAAAACCAGCCAGGGCAGAAAATTTTCTTGAGAGCAAACATGTTGAGTGAATGTCAGCTCAGTTTCAGTGAAATTTTGAAAACTAATCTGAGGTACAGGTCAGAGGTAAAGGACTTAGTAGAGATACTTGTGTATAATGAAATGCAAAACAGTGGTAAAAATCAGTAGTAGAAATTCAGAGAAAGACAAATAAAAAAGGAGAAAAGATGCAATTCAATAGGAGGAAAAGGGAAATATGTAATTATCATTCAGGAAAATAATATCTGCAGAGCCCATTAGTGACGGCACAGGGTAGGAGAGGAGGGCTTTGTCACGGCTATTTTTAACCTGTCTGCCTCCAGGTTTGCAGTGCTGGGGATGCTGCTAGTGTTCTGCCTCAGGGAGCACAGCTGTGCCAACAGCTGTCAATCTGGAGGCCTAAAAACTGCCTCTGCAAAGTCCTTTGTGCCCAGAAAAGAAACCAAGAGAAGAACACGGTGCTGGAGACAGGCTCCTACCTACAGTTGGAGGGAAGTGATGGATCAAGAAAGTTGATTAAGCCCAAACTGGTTTGGCTCAGTGGATAGAGCGTCGGCCTGCAGACTCAAGGGTCCCAGGTTCGATTCCGGTCAAGGGCATGTACCTTGGTTGCGGGCACATCCCCAGTAGGGGGTGTGCAAGAGGCAGCTGATCGATGTTTCTCTCTCATCCATGTTTCTAACTCACTATTCCTCTCTCTTCCTCTCTGTAAAATATCAATATATTTTTAAAAATATAAATAAATTAAAAAAAGAAAGTTGATTAATAGGTCATGATCATGCAATTCACTGCATTGTGACAGGGAACTTCTGACAGAAACAGTGAAGAGCTATTGCCTTTTCCTGTGGAGTGGGAAGTAAAAGCCCATCTGAATTCCTTTACCTATGTCATGTCATTTTCTATAACTTTCAGAACACTTTGTCCGCATGGTAAGGGGTCCCTGCCACAATGGCTTCAGTGCAGGATATAATTACCATACCCCCTCCTCCTGCCCCACTCCAGCCTTTCTCCTCCACGCAGCCCAGAAGGGTAGGTTAAATCTAAAAGGAATTTATTAGTATGAGATTATTAGTACGAGATGATGCTTAATCTATTTAAAACTGATTGGGCCTCAAAGATTTTTTTTTTTCTTTCTCTTCAGTATTTATTAAGCACTTATTATGTATTCAACTTACCTATGCTATGGGTTATTAGATGATAAGTATGTAACAACAGTAATTGTAATGATTATCATAATAAATCACTTTCATTTTAAGATAAAGCCAATTATCAGATCTTTGTTACCATCCATTTCAGATCTCTGCCAAATGTGCATTTTTAATTCTAAAATAATATAACTGCCTGATTTTTCTATTGTTTGCCATACACAATGTGTATATTGGTAATAAATTTAGTTCTCTGCCTCAGGATTTAAAGAGTATTCCAATAAGCTCATTTAAATTGTTGCAGCTCTAAAAAGCTCCTGTCCTTGTTTATTCACTTAGTAAGATTGACATTTGAGTACTTAACTTTTAAATTCAGGATATACCACATGTATCACTTTATTAAAATAAATATTCTCAACACATGTCCACACAAAGACTGGTACATGAATGTTTGCAGAAGCTTTATGCACAGTAGCCCCAAAGGAGAAACAATCCACAGGTCCATCATCAGGGGAGTGAATCAACAAAATGTGCTATATCCCTGCGGTGGAATACTACTGTGCACTGGAAAGGAACAGCCGACTAATACATGCAACATCATGAATAAATCTCAAGGTCATTAAGCCAAGTGAAAGAAATCGGACACAAAGGAAGGGACAATGTATGAATCATATGAAATTCTGGAAAAATGAGAAGTAATTTATAGTTACAGAAATCAGACTATCAGTTGCCTGTGGGAGAAGGGAAGAACCAATGGGAAAAAGAGAATGAGGAAACTTTGGGGGAGGGGTACCCTAGCAATGTTCTGTATCTTTATTGTGGTAGCAGCTTGGAGTATTTACATCTGCCAGTATTCATAGAACTGTACATTTTAAATGGGTGAAGTATGTAAATTATACTTCAATGTAAAAAAAAAAAAGTAAAAAAAAGTTTCAATTCTCTTGCCAGCAAACGGTATTCAAATCCCTGACTGGGTGTTTATTTTTACAAATTCTTTGCACTTCTGCCTAATGCCATTAGATGGCAGCATTATTTTCACAAATTGGATAAATACATTTCTGAAAAAGACTAGGACAAAAACCAGACACTGAGTGCTTTGGGATCAACCACACTGTATCGTGTGTTATGTTCACAACTGCAAAGAATTTTGAGTTAGAAGAGAGTATTTCTACACATTCAATTCAATATAGTGCTTATGACATGCAAGACACTGTCCTAGGAACTAGGTAACAGAAAAAGGACTGGTCCCTGTGTGTGAACATAGCATAATATTTAGATCACATTGTCAAGTTAAAAAAGCAGCAGAATATAAAAATTACACATGAAATCAGTCTAATCAAAATCATGTATATGTAATCTTGCAAAAGACCAGAAGGAAAAACATAATTTTAACAGTAATTGTCATTAGACACTGATATTTCAAGTTGTAAAATTCTTTAATATTTTAAATTTTATAACTTTCTACTTTTCTGTAGTATTCAAGGTGACAACCGTCAAATATTGCTCTTATACTTTTAATTATACATATATACATATATACATATAAAATATATATATATACATATATATGTGTGTGTGTGTATATATATTATATCTATATAATATCTATCTATATATATATATTTTTTTTTACTCATAAAGTGACACTTTCAAAACAGAGTCTAGCCTGGCTGGTGTGTCTCAGTGGTTGAGCATTGACCCATGAACCAGGGGTTCATGGTTCGATTCCTGGTCAGGGCACATGCCCAGGTTTCGGGCTCAATAAGAAGTAGGGGGCATGCAATAAGCAGCGGATCAATGATTCTCTCTCATCGGATTAATGATTCTCTCTCATCATTGATGTTCCTATCTCTCTCTCCCTTCCTCTCTCAGAAATCAGTAAAAACTATTACAAGAAAACAGAGTCTAATTGGAGAGACAGATATCAGCAAGCAATTGATAACAAAGGAGGAATGCTTTGATAGCAACAAGGTGGGGGGACAATGGGAAACTACAGAAGGGTTCTTGCTATCATTTGATTTTTGCCTAGTAATCTTGGGATAGTGGTGGTCAGAAAGATCTTACTAGAACAAGTTGAAACTGTGGTTAGGCTTTGAAGGATAGGTAGGTTTTGCCCAATGGAAAAGGGTAGGGAAGCTCTTAGTCAGAGGAAGTGCCATCAGCAAGATATCTAGAAGTAAAGAGGAAAGGAGATTAGTGCCAAGGGTCCCGCTGCAGGAGGGGGCCTAACGTGGCGGGGAAAGGGGGAAATAGTAGGAAAGGAGGCCAGAAATGTAGATTGATGTCCAATGTAAAAACTGGCCTAACTACCACATTAAGGAGTGTGGAGTTTATCCTGTGCGCCAAACAGAATCCGTGGTTAGGGGTGTTTCAGCATGGGAATGACATGGCCACACCTGGACTTTGGTGAGGTCACTCTGGTACAGCATGGAAAATGTTACTTGTGGAGGGACTTGGGAGGCAGAGAGACCAGTTAAGAGGCCAGGGTAACAGATCAAGTGAAAGAAGATGAGGGGTTAGACAGATGTAGAGAACAGAGACTAGAGCAGGTACAAATTTAAGAAATACCTGGAGGTTTGAATCAATACATTTAGATCATTAAATATGAGGAATGAAGAGGGAGAAGAAGCAAAGATGATCCCAGTATTATCTGAGATGGGGAAATCCGAGGAGAGGCGGGACATGCAGAAAGAGGGCAGGTTAGGAATACTGTTTTGACCATCTTGAGTTTGAAGTACGGATTGGGCTTTTAGGTTAAGATTGCAAGGGAAACCTGAAAATATAATTATGGGACTGAGGAACAAGTTTGTCTTCCAAATTATCAGCATCTAGAAGACAGCTGTGGGGGGAGATGGTCCTGTGAGCTCAAACAGCTTTGGGGTCCTTGCTATCTCTCAACGCTGTCTTACATATAAACACGAGAAGGAGTTTATCATGGATTCCAAGCTCAGGAGGTCTCAGGCTTCCAGTAAATGAAACAAGAGCATCTTCTCTGGTTTGGCCCAAGTACTTGCAGGTTTTGAAACAGCTGAAGGAAAGCCGTGAGTGACCAGAGAATGAGCTGTACCCCTTCCTCCTCTCTCCCACAGCCTCCTGATGAAGCAGAGGAAGTTTCTTTACCACTTCAAAAACGTCCGCTGGGCAAAGGGCCGCCATGAGACCTACTTGTGCTATGTGGTGAAGCGGCGAGACAGTGCCACCTCCTTTTCATTGGACTTCGGTCACCTTCGAAACAAGGTATCAATTAATATTTTCTTCCCACATCATTAAAAGCTAACACTTTTAATGAGTGTGAGCACTTCTAGAGCCACCTACCTGCTGACGGTACTACTTTTAGTCTGTTTTGCATTTGTCCCCACTAGATTCCTCAAATCTATTTTTTTTTCTTTTTTACATGCCCCTGCAACCATAATAGATATGCCCCCAAAGATGTCATTTAATGTCCTCTTCATCATGTCGGGCACATTAATGCCACACCTTCTTTCAATGCCAAGAATAACTGCCCCCAAACGTTCCTCCCCTAACCCCAGCATCCAAATTGCCTTTGAGATTAAGGAAGAAATCAAAGGTAAGAGCCTTTGGATTGGGGGGGATATTATCAGCTCATTCAAGCTCAATTTTAAGTGTGCAAAACAAATTGTGTCTTTAGATAATTTTTGAAAATTAAGGGGGAAATTTTTATGAAAAATGATGGAGGACCAATTCTGTTTTCCAAATGATTTCTATTCTCTCCTGCTCACACGGAGCATAGGCCAAGGGAGTACATGGCGCATGGCACACCCCAGAAACAGGGAAGCCTCCATTGGTTGGTTAAATCAATCTCTCAGCATCTAGAACATTTGAGAATTGCATTTCCAGGAAACTTCTTCACCCCAATCCCGACGGGTTTACATAATCTTCTGCCAATGAATACATCCTCCCTCGTAACATCTGGTCGTGGATTCCCAGAGAAGAACCCATGGGTGGAATGGCACTGATTAGCGCTTACTTTGCTATTTAGTTCTCTTTGCCTCCCGGTATTGTGTAAACTATCTCACCACAATTGTTTTACATTCTAATCTCTTCTATTTGGTGATATGACTAACTATAGAAGGCTTTGTTGATACCAACTGTTTACTTCTCATGTAATCCTCGTAACACTGGCCTGGCCTATTTTATTTACCTTTTTAAATTACAATTTATTTCCTTTATTTTAAACTATTTTATTTTTAATCTTTATTATTGGAAGCATTACATATGTCCCCATTTTTCTCCCCTTTGACCCCTTCTAGCCTGCACACACCTGCCCCAGGCCTTCACCAGGCTAGTGTCTGAGTCCATGGGTTATGCATATGTGCATACAACTTTGTTGGCGAATCTTTTCTCACCCACCCCGCCTATTTTACTGATAAGATTAGAAGATCCAAGAATTGGGTGACGACTTAGTCACACGAGGGGCAATGGAACCAAGGTCTTCAGATTCTGGGACTTAATAACTTCTCCGCAATACTAAGTAGACTTGCTATGTCTCACTATTGCGGATATTATTACAATCACAGGGATCATACAATGAGCAAACATATTATTTAATTTGCTCTTGCAACACTCACTGTCTGCCTCACCATAACCCATCTTACCTTTTCCAGCTCTCCCACCCATATATTTCCCACCTAGTGGTCCTGTGTATTTGATGTGCGTATGTACACTTCATGCGTGTGTTTGTAACATCACTAGGCACTTACAAGCCATTGTCCTCCTTCTCAAAGGCACAAAACTAACTTCACAAACACAAATTAAATCTCCGTAGAGATAGTGGGTTGCTACTCCATTCAAACTCAACTCATTTGGTCCTCCCTACGGGACAGAAAACCCACAGCCTTTCCCCACTCTGCAGGGCCAAGGCTCACCTCTGTGCTTTTTCAGGCAGTTGTTTAACCTTTTAGCAACCGAAGGACAAAACTGCAGACGCTCCAAAAAGGGATCCTCGTGGGAGGGAGATGAATTAATGCCTGCAAAGCACAGTAAGCATGCGCTGAGTCCTCTGCTCTCTCCCCAGTCGGGCTGCCACGTGGAATTGCTCTTCCTGCGCTACATCTCCGACTGGGACCTGGACCCTGGCCGGTGCTACCGCGTCACCTGGTTCACCTCTTGGAGCCCCTGCTACGACTGTGCCCGGCACGTGGCTGACTTTCTCAGGGGGAACCCCAACCTCAGCCTCCGGATCTTCACCGCACGCCTCTACTTCTGCGAGGACCGCAAGGCTGAGCCCGAGGGCCTGCGGAGGCTGCACCGCGCGGGGGTCCAGATCGCCATCATGACCTTCAAAGGTACTAGTAGGAGGGGGGCCTTTGGGCCCGGCTCAGGGCAGCAGCTGTCATTCAGGAGGGCAAGTCAGACTGAAGCGAGTGACGGGGGAGACTCAAGGGACGGAAGATTGTACCAGGATTCTAGTTCACTTCTGGAGCCCGAGATTACCAACTGGAATTGGGAGGAAAAGAATGGCTTGGGCACAAGAAGGAGAATTAAAGAGAGGCTGGGGATTTCTTGATTTCCTCTTGATTTGGGATCTGAGCTATAACGGGCCACCCCTCCCCCTTCCTTTTACAGATTATTTTTATTGCTGGAATACTTTTGTGGAAAATCGTGAAAGAACTTTCAGAGCCTGGGAGGGGCTGCATGAAAACTCAGTGCGTCTGTCCAGGCAGCTTCGACGCATCCTTTTGGTAAGGGGCTCCTTTGCTTCCCGTTTTCTTTCTCAGTCATCTTTCCCTGGAGCTATTTTCTTTGCTTCTATTTCTTACATTTTCCTGTGTGTGTGTGTGTGTGTGTGTGTGTGTGTACACTTCATGTGTGCGTTTGTACATTTATCACTCTCTCCTTATTTTTCTTCTGATGAAAACCTTATTTTCTGTGTGTGTGTGTGTGTGTGTTTATTATTGTTGTCATTTCTCCTACTGTTGAGTCTGCTCTTCTGTTTCACAATTCAGAGCCCTCTGCTAAGATGCCCTTCCCTTCCCTTCTCCTTCCTCACTCACATGTCTTTGTTCTGTTAGACTCTCAGCATTTATTTCCCTCCAGGTAAAATTCCCCCCTCTCCTCTTCCTAGCTCCTCTTCCTCCTCCCTCCCAACTCAGTTTCTTCCAAAATGTCACAAAATCACCCACTCAGTTTATTTCTCTCTTTCTCTACAGCCCCTATATGAAGTTGATGATTTACGAGATGCATTTCGTACTTTGGGACTTTGATACCAACCTCCGAGAATGCCACGTACAATGAAATATCCCTGAAGATAGTGGATAAAAGAATAGTCCTTCCAGACTTCTGTTTTTCTTCAACTCTTAATGTTTTAGAGTTTAGAGAAATAACATTCATATATCTGACTTTAAACATATATATGTCTTGAAAATAGAGAAGGAATGGAGGCCCAGCAGAGTAATGCTGCAACTGGTGCTGTTTTTAATGCAACTGCGTCCCCTATTGGGAAATGACAGAACTGCAGAGTCTGGGAACACCTAACGTGTCAACATTCTATGACATTTTAGGCAAGGGGAAAGCAGAAGATAAATCCTTAAAAGCATGGTGAGAGGATAAAGTGTTTTCAGAATCAATATCCTTTTTTATTTGATTCATTCTGAGTTTTCAATGATATCAGTGACAGATTTTTCCACTCTTTTCCTTTGGGGTGCACTTTCAAGTGAACAAGCTTCTATTAGGCCATGATCTACAGAACCTCTTCATGAGAAACTCTGGGTGAAACTCTAGGCCATCTCTTTAAAGAATTAATATTCAAGCATGTGCTGTATGTTTTAATTGTCTGAGGCATATTTTTATGTTTGCTTGTAAAAGGATTTTTTCTTGGTATGGAATATCATGGTCACCTTCAGGCTATCCTCCTATATAATAAAAGACTAATATGCAAATCAACCGAACGGTGGAATAACCTGTCACTATGACACGCACTGACTACCAGGGGGCAGATGCTCAATGCAGGAGCTTCCCCCTCATGGTCAGTGCACTCCCACAGGGGGAGCGCTGCTCAGCCAGAAGCTGGGCTCACAGCTGGTGAGTGCAGCAGCAATGGTGGGGGCCTCTCCTGCCTCCACGGCAGCACTAAGGACCCCTCGGGGGATGTTAGAAAGCCGGCAGTCGGACATCCCCCGAGGGGTCCCAGACTGTGAGAGGGCACAGGCCAGGCTGAGGGACCACGCTCACCCCCAGTGCATGAATGTCATGCACAGAGCCTCTAGTTATATAATAAAGGACCTTAAAATGAATATGAAGATTGTGAAAATGATACCCAAAATGAGCTGATGCTTCCAGTAACAAATCTGGAAACACACATCCTTTTAAAAAAGTTAGAAACCACAACCAAAACTCCACACATGATAATTAATGAATGCTTAGAAGGGAGTGGCTTGAATATTGACAAGAGAAAAATCTATTTTCTGCTATGGGTCTTTAACCTCAGCAATGTCAACCAGGTCATGGTTTTCTACATATATATATGTATATGATGCTTCTCTCAAAGAAATTTTCACTATGTAAGAGAATATAACAGAAGAGAATAATATTTGAGAGGGCAGGGAATATCAAATGCACAATTGTGTTGTTTTATTCTTATTGTATATAAGTTTTTCATGTATCCATTCATATTTTATATTATGCTATATAGTGTCTAATATTTTTGTTATAATTTTCTTTTCAGATATATTAAAATTGATTCCTTAATGTCTCATAAATTTATATCTTTAGAAATGAGTCTTAATAAATTATAACATATCTAACACGTCATAATGTTGCTATAAAACCATTTTCTTGGTTTTTAGTAATTTTTTCCACAGTAAATTTGATTCTGGTTCATTCAATCAACTAAATAAATGACAAATAATTTTGGAAGCTTTGGAGATAAAATGTTTAATAAAATAATTTTATAAGTGATTTATAAAGTTAAACTTAAAAGTCAGTATGATGACATAGACTTCAGAGTCCAAAAATTAGTCTATTCATCTATGTTCAGCTGATTTCTGACAAGGGTGCCAGGACCATTTAATGGGAGAAAAGTCCTTTCAACAAATGGTGCTGGGACAACCAGATATCTGTATGCAAAAGAATGAATTTGGGCCTCTACCACATACCATATACAAACATTACTCAATATTTATCAAATACCTAAATGTCAGAACTAAAACCATAAAAGCCTTAGAAGGAAATATAAGTTGAAGTCTTCATGACTTTAGAATGAGTCTTAAATGACCCCAAAAGCACAAGCAACAAAAGAAGAAAACAGAGAAATCGAACTTCATCAAAAATTTTTGTGCATCCAAGGACAATAGTATGAAAGTTAAAAGACAAGCCCGGCTGGTGTGACTCAGTGGTTGAGTGTCATCCTATAAACCAGGAGGTCAATGGATTGATTCCCAGTCAGGGCACATGCCTGGGTTGTGGGCTTGATCCCCAGTGTGGGGCGTGAGGCTGCCAATCCATGATTCTCTCTCATCTTTGATGTTTCTATCTCTCTATCCCTCTCCCTTCCTCTCTGAAATCAACAGCAGTGACTGTGCTAAAAATCACGTTATTGTATATTTTAAAATAGTAAAAATTCACATAGATGTAAATTTTATCTCAACATTTTAAAGTCTATATAACTTTGGAGTCCAGCCATCTTGTGTTTGAGTTCTGGTTCCATACAACAGTTGGACCTTGATAAAGCCTTCATTTCCCATTTGTAATATGGGTATGATAATGTTATCTTTTCATATACAGATGGTCCCCAAGTGATGACAGTTTGACTTAGGACTTTTTACTTTCAATACACATTCAGTAGAAACCATACTCCAAATTCTGAATTTTCACCTTTTCCCAGGCTAGCAATGTGCACCATGATACTCATGAAGCTGAGCAACTCTTAGTCAGCCACACGAGCATGAGGGTAAACAACCGATCCTCTGCAGTGAACTGTGTTGCCAGCATTTAAAAAATATTATTCTGAGCACATTTAAGGTAGGTTAGGCTAAGCTATAATGTGTGCTAGGTTAGGTGTACTAAACGCATTTCTGACTTACGATAGTATTTTCAACTTGCAATGGGTTTATCGGAATGTAGCCCCATTATACGTTGAGGAACATCTGCATATTTAGTATTAAATTGGAAGATAACACAAAGCTGGTACTATCTTAGTGAACAGCATTGCCATCTTCTCTGTTTAAAGACAGAAACCTAGAAATTACCCCTGGCATCACTCCCTTACCCACCCCTCCATATCCAGTTTTGTAAATATTGCATGCAGGATGTTTTCTTGGATTTATTTACTTTTCTCCAAATTCTCTACTAGCACCTGAGAAAGGGGGGAGGGGGCGGCGGGGAAGCAGCCCCTGATAGTCAAAAGCTGGCCTGACAATCATAACAAAGCCATGTTATTTTCCAGTTGGACATACACAGTCTCATAGACCACCAACCTCAGACAAGTTTACTCTGAACCCATAATAAAATGAGAGAGAGCAAAGCTACTTCATACTTTGTCCTGAGCCACCATAAAATACCAAATACCCCCCTCTCTTATCTAAAATAAATAACTACCATTTCTTAGATTTTTTTATATACCCAATCATAGAATTGCTCCCACTGCCTCACAATATCTAATCTAAAGCAAATCCTTGTTTTCTTAAATCCTCCCCCCAAATTACCAACACAAAGCCCAAATTCTATAATTGAATTTATAGTCATGAAGTGTCTTAGTAGGAGAAATACCCTAATAAGCAACAAATATCTCATCTGTTCATTCTTTATTTCTAATATTTACTAGGTGCATAGCATTGTGACTAACAAGTCTAGACTTTACAGAGCTCTATTTATTCTACTTAAAATAATAGAATTTAATATCTAAGATGGACTGGGAATTCAGGAGAATAGTGTAGTTGCTTATCCATCAGAGATTGCAGACCAGAACATGGAACCTGAGTACTGTATAGTTCCAGCACTGTTAGAGTAAGAATGAACCCATGGGGCCTTTTACTTTATTAAAAAAAAAACAAAAAACAAAAAAAACACTGGGAATCAAACCCACAACCACAATGCTCCAACCAGCGGAGCCACCCACCAGGGTTCCTTTGATAAGGCTGATTTGTCCACAAGAGATTCCCAACTACCCTCAACTAAATTTTAGTTACCAGATTTGGATAGATGAAATTTAGCACCCCCTACCAAGTTGCAGCTAACTTCTGGATTGGATTTAACTAATTGCCTCACTAATTGATTTGATTGTGGATCCTTTCCATAGTCTTGACTACAATAGAGTAGTCATTCTAAAGTCTGAAAGTTGTGAGATTAAAAATGGCGGTGGAGGAAGTGGATGCTGCATGGACAAGCTCCCAGGATTAAACTGGAATTACAACTAAAATACAGATAAACTTCCTGAATAATAAAGTCTAGAAATTGAATATTAATGCAATTACAATGCAGTTTAAGAAGTTGCTATATGACTTAATGATAAATGTGTTAATTGTAATGTTTTGGATTTCTAGAAGGAATAAATTATTGCGAGTTGAATAAATCAAGAAAGTATTGATAGAGCAGGTTGAAATTTACCTGGGCCTTGGATAAAATGTTAAAGAAATACATTAATATGTTTCCAACAATTCCTATGTGTAGTGATAAATGGCTCAATTGTGACCTTTATGAACTTGGTAAAAGTATTTTTAAGGTTGATGATACCACTGTGATTAAATAGTAATCCCATATACTTTTTGTGGCAGTCAACTCATATAATCTGCAGAAATATCTCTTATGTATGTACCCAAGGTTACGTAAACAAGGATATTTATCCCAACATTATAATAGGGAGAAACTGAAAGTCAATAGTGGAATGGTAAACATATCACAGAACAGTCATATTAAGTAAGAGTATGCAGCAAGTAAAAGAGGAATGATGTAAAGTTATATATACATACATATATATACATAGACACAGAGAGACATAGAAAAATATCTAAAACATATTGCTAAGAGAATAAAATTGCTTTAAGACTTTGTATAGCTTCTCACTTATGCTTTAATGTGTATGTATGCATGTGTCTATAGACCTTTTTTAAACATAAACATTCATATACATGTATGCTTAGCAAAAGGGCTAAAGAGATCAAATCCACATTACTAGCAGTTGCTATCTCCAGAAAGAAAACTGGATAGGAGGAGGAAGCTAAAGAAAAAAAAAACACATTCATTTTCTACTTCATATACTTCCGCAAAGAAGTATAACTTGTACTTTTTTTTAATAATTAAAAAGAGCCAAAACCGGTTTGGCTCAACGGATAGAGCGTCGGTCTGCGGACTGAAAGGTCCCAGGTTCGATTCCGGTCAAGGGCATGTACATTGGCTGCGGGCACATCCCTGGTAGGGGGTGTGCAGGAGGCAGCTGGTCGATGATTCTCTCTCATCGATGTTTCTAGCTCTCTATCCCTCTCCCTTCCTCTCTGTAAAAAATCAATAAAATATATATTTAAAAAAAATAATAATAATTAAAAAAAAACAAAATTTCATTTAAGACTTAGAACCTAATAGGAATTCATTATTTTACATTCTCCAGTGTTCATTTACTAATATATAGAATATCCCACAGCTTTAAGGGGCCAATAAATTTTCAGTAAAATAAGTCTAGCAGAGGGAATGCCATGGGTCTTTCTGTGATGTCTAGAAACTTTCATCCTAAGTGGGGGGGACATAACCAAACTTTTTTACCTACTACCAGTGAAACACTCTGAGGCCTGGGCAATTTGCAGGAGACAGAGTCTATCAGTCAGGGTCCCACCAGAGTAAGAAAAACCAGTAAGAGATGTATTTTAAGAAATCAGCTTACTTGATTGCAGAAGCTAGTAGAACAAGTCCAAAATCTGCAGGATGGGCCGTCAGGAAGAGCGGGCTGGAATTCGAGGGCAGGAGTTCTCAGGTGAAACTGCTCTGTGGAGAAGAGCCTCAGTTCCATTCTTAAATACTTCAAACTAATTGGATCAGACCCACCCACATTATGTAGACTATTTATAGTCAATTGGATTTAGACCGAACTTCAAAATACTCCAGAGCAACATCCAGATTAATCAATTGATTAAACAACTGGGGCCTACCCAAGATACATTTTTGAGTGTCTACTGTTTGCTTGTCACATGTTAATTACTTTACATACTTTACCTCACCCAGTCTTTACTACTTAACCTTCAGGTGAATTTAAATTTTAGGATCTCACCCAGCCCAGCCCGTGTGGCTCAGTTCGATTCCCTGTCAGGGCACATGCCCAGATTGCAGCTTGATCCCCATTAGGAGCTGTGCAGGGCAACCAACTGATGTTTCCCTCTTAGCAGTGTTTCTCTCTCTCTCTCCCTACTCCCTTTCTCTCTCTAAAATAAATAAATAAAAATATATAAACTTCAGTACCTCTGACTCTGAAGTCTGTAATTGACTTAGTGTAGCTCATTAAGTTGCAGATAACAACTCAACTTACTCATAGAGAGGATTTATTTTATAGCCATATGTAGACAGTAACTGGAAAAGTGAGATGGTTTTATCTAGTGATTGAGATGTTTCTAGTAACTGGGTACTTTATCTGTGTCTTTTCCAGGGACCACATGGCCTCTGTCTCTCTTAGTGCCTCCTTTTCTTCCTAAGTGTTCCCTCTGTTCACCTCACTGATTAGCTGACTCCCTCTACTTAAAAGTTTCTGTTCTATAATACCTTAAGTTGCATACAATCATCCATCATGGATGCTCCTGTTCTCTCTTTTTTATTCTTAATCCTTATGGCGAATGGGCAATTTTTTCAAATTCCCCAAAGAAGGACAAATTAATTGGCACAACTAATCTTTTGGGCCATTCAAAATATGTTACTACTGAGGTGGTATCAATGGGAATTGGTATAAATAGGAAGCATGAAATAGTCTCAGAGGCTTAATTTGATGAGGTGAATAACTAGATATGAGAGCTGCAAAGGGAGAGTGAATGAAAAGCAAGTTGCTGATTTCTCCACTGACTAGAGCTTTGCTCCTTGATCCTAGTTGTACTTCAGAGAAATATATTGCATCTGAGCCCCCTACATCTTACCCAGTGGCCTCAGTCCCTTGCCTACCTGGCTGTCTCACCTCTCCCTGGTCCCATAGCCAGTGTGACTTGCACACATATACTAACAGCACTTAAACTTTAAACTCAAAGCCCAGACACGAGCTGTGTTTCTCACAATCACCCCAGGACTCCTTTGGCTTCATTCTGTCCTGTCTGTCCTCTGAACTCTAGTCTCATTGAATAACCTCATCTGGGCTTTCAGTCAATATGGCTATGCCTGAAATTTGTTTCTTGGTTCTCCTCTACTCGGACTGAACTCAGCCCTTCAGTTTCTGGTAAAAGTTGTTGATTTTAGTAGGAGCAGAACTCTGTGTCAAAACTCTGCAGAATCTAATTCCATTTTCTCGTGACAATGATTGGCCAGGCTGTCCATATCTCCCTCAAGCAGAGAGAAGTCATGTGTGTCTGTATCACATATCTTTTGAACACCTACTATGTTGTTGAACACTGCAGTAGGTGCAAAGTTAGTGAGAAACAGTCTTTCCCTTAAAAACCTCCTAGAGGAGGGAGAGACCAACAGTCCACAATTATACAAAATTTGACACAAGTATGCAAACCTATGCATGAAAGAGGTCATTTTAATTAGCTTGAAGGTTCAAGAAGGCTTTCTAGGGCAGGATACCCATGAGCTTAATCTTTTTAAGTTTTAAATAATTTTTTTCACTAACCCATTATGACAGAGAAAAGTGCATGAGTCATATGACAGAGGTTGAAAATGTTTGTAAATGCATGACAAACATTAAGATCAAAAAAATTGCTAGCATTCCAGAAGCTCTGCTCTTGCCTCTTGCTTAAATTAAAAGAAGTGAAAAGGGTAAGGATACATGTGGCAGAGAGAACAGCATGTCTGGAGCTTGAGAGATTTAAAGTAGTGCAGACGATTTCAGGAGCTATAACTCACTGTGGTGGGAGAAGAGCGTGTCTGGAGATAAAGCTGATCTGCACCAGCAGGCGCTTGATCCTGAAAAGCCCTGTATTAAGTGGAGGAGTTTGGTTTTAAAGCTGAAGGCTATGGAGAGTATCTGAAAGGATTTTTTTTTTTTTAAGGAAGAATAACTTGATCCAATTTTCGGCTGGTATACATTCTGGCCACAGCGTGGAGGATGAATTAGAGAATCAACTGGTTATTGGGATGTTTCCTACACTATTGCAGTTAGTCCGGGATACAAGGGCTGGAGGCTTTAAGGCAGGGCTGGAGTCAGAGATAAGGGAAGGAGCTAGTGATACTAGGGAGTAGCTCATTAGTCCTGGAACAGAATGTAGTTGAGGATAACAACTTTGTTGAGGTTTGCGTTTTGAAGAATGACCTGATGGTAATCTCATTACCAAGCAAGAAAGTAGAGGAAGGAAAGAATAAGGTAATAAAGAAAGGAGTTAATCTTGGGACTTGTTAAAGCATGTACATGGTTGTACAGGGGGTGGGCAAAAGTAAGTTTACAGCTGTAATACACATAAATAATACAATAATAAATAAATAATAATAAAAGAATAAATTGTATTTCATGTACTCATAACTGCAAACTTACTTTTGCCAACCCCTGTATATAGAAGTCTGAGTTGGAAAAAGTGGGTTTGGTATATTCAACTCACTGATACATGCATCAGTATTATTAAATGAATACATGCATGTATATGAGGTCCCAAAGGAGGAAGTGTTATTGAATGAGAAGGAGAGAACTGAGAAGCACAGACAAAGGCACGGGAAGGGAAAGAAGAACCTACCAGTGAGCCTCAGAAGGCACACCCAGAGAAAAAAAGGAGAAGAAAAAAAAGGAAATCAAAGGAGTGGCATAAATGAAGATAAAACAGGGAGTGTTCAGAAAGAGGAAGTAGCTAGAAGGAGATAAGATAATAAGGGCTTCAGTGAACTGGTGGGTTGAAGAATAAATGGGCAGTAAAAAAAAAAAAAATGGGGCAGTGAAAAATTGGGAAGGGGTAGCAACAATCAGAATTATTCAGAATTATTCTTTCTTGAAGTTTGATTGTGTATGAGAGAGAATTAGAGGATTTTTATTGCTTTGATTTGCCCACTATTTGCCCTTAGATGGTTATCTGAATGTAATAAACCCTTGATACATGTGCTGTTCTGATTGATTCAGCATTTTAAACTGGGCTACAAGTCAAGCTCATCAACAGACCCTTAATTCTACTGAGATTGCTTGCAACCAGACTGTAATTTCTCTTGCCTCGGAGGCCACAAATAGTAAATATCTGCCGGTTCCAGGGAAGGCAAGGCAGCTGTGTCTGTTCTGTGAGAGACTAGGTCAGTTGATGCCAGGAAATTATGCAGTGCATTCGTCAAGGGCAATTCTGTCTGGTCCTACTGAGTTGAGGGGTGATAAGATACTCATCAAAATGTAAGGGTTACCAGAACCCATCACTCCTGAAAAATGTCAAGGTAGATTAAGGAAAATTTTTATTATTATTATTGGTTTCAGAGAGGAAGGGAGAGGGAGAGAAGTAGAAACATCAATGATGAGAGATAACCATTGACCAGCCGCCTCTGGCACGTCCCCCACAACTGGGGATTGATCCCACAACCCGGGCATGTGCCCTTGACTGGAATCAAAGCTGGGACCCTTCAGTCCACAGGCTGACACTCTATCCGCTGAGCCAAACCAGCCAGGGCAGATTAAGGATAATTTGATAGACTAAGTTATGGCCTGGCATCTGAACTATCCTAGGGTTTATGAGTTTTTCAAGAGTCTAAAACCATATTTGAGACTGAAAAGTAACTAAACACTTCTAAATTACCCAACTCCCCATTGCTAAATTCCTGCAACATCGAAGTAAATAAATGTTTTATTTTGCTTTGTTTTGTTAATCCTCACTGAGGGTATTTTTTCCATTGACATTTAGAGAGAGTGGAAGGGAGAGAGGGAGGGAGGGAAGGAGAGGGAAGAGAGAAACATTGATGAGAGAGAGACACATGGGTTGGTTGCCTCCTGCACATGCCCAGACCCAAGGATTGAACCTGTGACCCAGGTACTTGTCCTTGACTGGAGTTGAACCCTCGACCCTTTGGTGGGCAGGCTGGTGCTCTAACCACTGACCCACACCAGCCAGTGCAATAAATGTCTAATTAAGTATAAACAAAACATAACCAATTGTAACTCAATTTATATGTAAATTTAATGTTACATATATACACATATAAATGTAAATATAGACAATTGATGTGTAGAAGGGTCCCTTGTATTGTCTATATTTAATTTTTTTAAATGTCTTTATTGATTAAAGTATCACATATTTGCCCTAACCGGTTTGGCTCAGTGGATAGAGCGTCGGCCTGCGGACTGAAAGGTCCCAGGTTCGATTCCAGTCAAGGGCATGTACCTTGGTTGCAGGCACATCCCCAGAAGGAGGTGTGCAGGAGGCAGCTGATCGATGTTTCTCTCTTATTGATGTTTCTAACTCTCTATCCTTCTCCCTTTCTCTCTGTAAAAAATCAATAAA
Organism: Eptesicus fuscus; assembly: GCF_027574615.1. Classification (NCBI taxonomy): domain Eukaryota; kingdom Metazoa; phylum Chordata; class Mammalia; order Chiroptera; family Vespertilionidae; genus Eptesicus; species Eptesicus fuscus. The sequence goes on from NC_072479.1 coordinate 86,134,469, forward strand.
ATATATATATTTTTTAAAAGTATCACATATTTGTCCTCATCCCCCCATTCCCATCCCACACCCCTCCCCAATATATTTAATTTTTTTTTCTGTATGTTATTATGTTTTGACACCTTAAAAAACCTTTCTAGCTGGGGAAAGGCTGACCCTCCTGGGGCTAGCCAATTCTGAGAGATAGCAAGAACTCAGTTTGCCCTTGATATGCAAACTAACTAGTCCAGAGCCATCCCTCCTCTATTTGGCCTGTACACCCCCAGGAAGCAATATTCTTCCTTCATCATCCCAGGCCCAAGTACCAGGCAACTAAGGACCATCCCTATAGGTTAGAGCCCAGTGAAATTATTTAAACTAGTTAATCTTAAACTATTTACCCCGCCTTGCCTTGCCTTTCTCCCCGGAAACCCCAATAAAGGCTGTGTCCTAAACCTTCTGTTCCCTCCTGTCTTCTGTCTCCTGACTGCTCTTCCATGTGGCTCTATGTGGCATGCAGTGCCTTCTGTCTCTAGGATCTGAGTATATAGTAAACTTTTCCTAAGTCTCTTTTTCCTCTTGTGGCTGCACTTGACTGATCATCTCATAAAAGAATATAAAACACACACCCCTCAAGGGCCCAGCTGGCATGGTTCAGTGGTTGAGCATTGACCTAGAGGTCACGGTTCAATTCCTGGTCAGGGCATATGCCCAGGTTGTGGGCTCAGTCCCCAGTATGGGGCGTGCAGGAGGCAGCCAATAAATGATTCACTCTGCTCATTGATGTTTCTATCTCTCTCCCTCTCCCTTCCTCTCTGAAATCAAAATATATATTTTTTTAATTTATTTTTTTTAAAGGATACTCTCCGAGAATGCAGGAGATAAATCTCTCATGTGAAAAGTGCCCTGCCTGTACCAGGAGAGTAGAAGGTGGAAGGCATCCTTATCACTAGGGCAGGGAATTAGGGTCCAGAAAGCTGTATAAACAAAGTTTGTTACTTCAATTTACTCCCCAAACCCAACTTTTTTTTTTTTTTTTTGTCAATTATTCACAAATATATTGTTCCTTTGTCTAAAGGTTTAAAGTTTCCTGTGTTGGTCACTTCTTTGAGTCACATCTATATGTATATAAAAGCCTAATATGCAAAGTGTTCCCATCGGGAGTTCAACTGACCGGGAGTTGATCACTCTCTATGATGTGCGCTGATCACCAGGGGGCAGCACAAAGTGAAGGAAGGCCTTGCCAGCAGCCAGCAGCTGCTAGGAACCCTACCCGTGCACCAATTTCATGCCCTGGGCCTCTAGTAGTTTTATAAAGCTCCATATGTAACACCATTTGTTTTTCTCCTGCTAATCTGTCTTATGTAAATTTTTAAAAATATATTTTTATTTATTTCCGAGAGGAAGTGAGGAGAGAGAGATAGAAACATCAATGATGAGAGAGAATCATTGATTGGCTGCCTCCTGCACACCCCTACTGGGGATAGAGCCCACAACCCAGGCATGTGCCCTTGATCAGAATTAAACCCGGGACCCTTCAGTCCATGGGCTGACACTCGATCCACTGAGCCAAACTGACTAGGGCATGTCTTATGTCAGTTTAATTATCAGACCAGCCATAGAACCTAGAAGGGAAGAAGGAAAAATTTTTCCACTCTTAGAAAACTAAATTTCTATGATATGCAATACATTTTTAAATTAGTTTTTGCATAAAGTTTTAGGCTAGTGTAAAGGAAGCTGACAGCCTGAATCTGTATTTTAGTATGACTTTATTGTTCTTTATTCATCATCTAGGGCAGTGGTCGGCAAACTCATTAGTCAACAGAGCCAAATATCAACAGTACAACGATTGAAACTTCTTTTGAGAGCTGAAAACCGACTTCTGCGCATGGGCCACGAAGTTTCAATCGCACTGTACGTGCGCGCCCGCATGTGATATTTTGTGGAAGAGCCACACTCAAGGGGCCAAAGAGCCGCATGTGGCTTGTGAGCTGCAGTTTGCCACCACTGATTTAGGGGGTAACTTCCATTTCTTTATGAGGAAGAGTTTTGAAATAATATATAAAACTTTAAGGTTGAAAAGTTTACTACCTTGTGGTATGAAAATATTCACAGGAAACACATGACTCTCTGTGGAAATGTGATTTGGGATACAGCTAGGAAATTGTACAAACATTTTCATATTTAGAAACTTGGGTATTCAGGAAGATATAAGGTAATTTTTTTTATTACTTTAAGACAGATTATTTTACCTCTACTGCCCACCTGGATATATATATATAATCTTTCATGCAGCTCTCATTTTATATCATCATTCTAGAAATCACTGTTCAAGTCCTCTACCTGATAACCAGTCAGAATCTGGGAGAATATTTCTGGCATTTATGTATCAGAGGATACGGCTGACCCACCAACCTCGCCTTCACAGAAATCCCATAGGACAATTTACTCCTCTCCCAAGAGTATATCATACTACAGTAGACATGCCTTACCCTAGCAACTTGCTCATGTGTACTATCACAAGCCCGGGAAGAGCCACAGATTAGATACTTGATAAGTTTTGGTATAAAGTGAATGGCATCACATACCAAGAGACAACCCAAGCTACAGATACTGGCTGGCTTTTTTCTTCATCTTCTCCTCCTCTTCTTCCTCCTCCTCCTCCTCCTCTTCCTTTTTCTTCTTCTTTCTTATTTTTAATCAATATTTTTATTGATTTCAGAGAGGAAGGGAGAGGGAGAGAGAGATAGAAACATCAGTAATGAGAAAGAAACATGGGATTGACTACCTCCTGCACGCCCCATACTGGGGATTGAGTGCACAACCCGGGCATGAACCGTGACCTCCTGGTTCATGGGTCAATGCTCAACCACTGAGCCACACCAGCTGGGCTGGTTTGCTTCTTGTTATCTCTCCTACCTCCAACCCAAACTGGAAGCCTGCCCTCCCCCCCTTTTTATAAGCTACTTAAGGTGATAGAGTTAACAAACCCTTTAGATTCTCAACTTCAACAACTGTTCTCTCTTCAGATATACCCTTCCTGGATCTTCTGGGTCACAAACCAGCATCCAGCCTGAATAGACATAAAAAAGTCAATGTCCAAGGAAGTGCTGGTCTTCCTCTGATTCCTTGGCCATGTCTAATGCTTGATGCAGTGGGTGGAGTATGTGACCCAAAGGCAGGTTCTGGGTACTTGCACTCCATAGTTGGGTACACAAGAGTTGTATCTAGGTTCTATTTCATACAGGTGTCCAAGCTTCATTCCTGGTTCTGTAGACCATAACAACTCACTGATACATGCATCACCTGCTGATCCACAAAGACAATCACTAAATATTGCCAATGTCTCCAAAATATAGGAAATAGAATGTATTTCCTATTGATCTCATAAAAACATTCAGAATCCTGGCAAGAACAGATGGCACAATTTAACTATTCACAAGGTTTTAAGGAACCAAAAAGAGATAGTGACATGTTCTGGGGTTAGTAACAGCTCAGAAGCTGTCCCATCTCTTGGCCAAGAGGCCAGGGGCAGCTGTGAATTTCCAGGACCTGGGACAGACTGGGTCAGAGCTTGTCTGAAGTCACACATCACTGGGGAGGTAGACACAAAGCCTGATTAGCTTGATGCATAGCAAGCTGTTCTAATCTTTGAACCATGAAGTCTGCACAGCACAAACAACTGCCTCTGAGTGTTAATCAAATAAAATCTGCCCTTAGGGTTTTAAAGCTGCCATGGCCCATTAAAATTGGTTCTTTTTCCTTCTAATTTACATCCTATGATGGCTTCATGTACTCTTTATCGTGGATAAGATCTAAATTCAAAATTGAGCCAAGAGAGATCAAGTATAGTCAAATCAGTGAGCTACAGAAGTTTGTGAAGGCCTTCATAAAGACTGGTGAAGTTGAACTAGAGTCTTAAAAACACCACATCAGTACATGATAGAAAGATAAAATTAGAAGGAACCTATGATGATCACCTACTTGGAATACAAATTTACACACTTTTTTGTCTTAAGAAGTTTTCAATGGCTCTTTATGCAATGTGGGATTTTTTTGGTTGTTGTTTTTGAATCCTCACCCGAGAATATGTTTTTACCGATTTTTAGAAAGGGGTGGGGGGAGAGAGAGAGAGAGAGAGGGAAAGAGATGTGAGAGAGAAGCATCGCTCAGTTGCCTTCCTTACACGCCTTCCCCCCGCTCCCCCGAATCGAACCCACAACCTAGGTATGTGCCCTGACCAGGGAAATCAAACCTGCCATCTTTTGATGTAGGGGATGACACTCCAATCAATGGAACTATCCGGCCAGGGCTAATGCAATGTTTTCACGTTGGTTTATACAAAGAGGAGATTTCGTAGTACATACTACAAAGTAAATATGGCAGTCATTTATATAGCAATGGAGACATGAGCTCAGAATTCCATCCTGTGTTCCTCATCATTTTAATTTATTCAAGTTACTGTGAATTTTTCTTTGGCACGGGGCCTGGTGCTTTCATTCAGGCTTCTCGTAACCTTGGTTCGTCTCAGTTATTCAAGATGATCCAATGGAGTCTTACATGAAAGACTGATTTTCCTTGATAACTTAAGAACCACAGTTTGATAAACACTGTCTTGACGCTTCAAAGGATGCCAGTTCTCAGTAAGTTTAGGATCTCACTGAGGCGAAGTGACTATTTTTAGCTCTAGAAACACAAATAGCATCCTTCTTATTAGATTGTGGACGGGTCACAATTCATCATCCAGGCCTGTAGACTGGTAGACACATCTGTGTCCCCACTGCTCTGAGTTCTGGGACAAGGAGTTTGTTAACTCAAGTTTGTTTGCTCCTCTGTCTCCAGCTTTGTCTTTGCCTCCCATGGTGCCTATTGACTCTTTAGTGACAATTTCACTAGGCCATAAAGCAAGCCTGTCCAAGCACACAGAAAACTCATTTTAATTTAAAGTGAAAAATGTATCTTTCATGATGAAAGATCAGATGTCTTTAAATATCAGATGAGAAAACAAGTCAGCATTAGGGGATTGATTCCAAGTATAAGGGAAGGATGATTGTTACATTAAATACTAGAACGAGGGTCCACAGCTTGTTTCCTCCAGAGGATATTTCCAAATTGTAAAATATGGAGGGAAGTAGATCTAATAAGTAAATTGTAAGAAATGCTCTTTTTTCCCTGCCCAGGTAACTCAGTTGGTTAGAGCGTTGTCCCAATACACCAAGGTTGTGGGTTCAGTCCCCTGTTATGGCACATACAAGAATCATCCGATAAATGCATAAATAAGTGGAATAATAAATTGATGTTTCTCCTTCCCTTTTTCTCTCTTTAAATCAATAAATAAGTAAATCATTTCTTAAAAATGCTCTTTTTGTTACAAACTAATGCTTTCTTTTGGGCGAGACAGTACAGTGGTGTGACAAGAAGCTTAAACTCTGGATTCAAAATGGTTTAAAACTTGTAGCTATATGGCTTTGCTCAAATCATTTGAACCTTCTGTGCCTCCATTTTCTCATTTATAAAGTGAGGATAATGACAGTATTCACTTGGTGGAACAGTTAAGATGAAATTAATTCACATATATGAACCACTTCTAACAGAGTACATAATGAGTAATATCATATATGTTTCCTGTTTTTATTCTTTCTCTCCATCCAACCCAGTACATATAAAATTTAATTGTCCCTATTTGTTTACAAGGCTGCTCCTCCCAATTATACTGAACCTTTTAGGTTTCCCAAGCTCCTATGGTATATTTGGAGGAAAAACCACTTAATCTATAACTTTGGAAAGAAAAAAAAGTCAGGACTAGAGACAAAGCTGTGGAATAATGAATAATAATAACTATAATTTATTGAATGCTTAGCATATTCTATCCAAGTTGGTTTAAATACTTTATATGTATTATCTCATTAGATTTTCATAACAACCCTATGCTAAAGTACTTTATTATCCCCATTTTATAGAGGAGGGAACAGAAGCACAAACACATGAAGTAACTCGCCCCAGGTCACAGAGCAGAAAGTAAAGAATTTGTCAGTCTGTTCTCTTCACCATCAGAAATCATATTATCTTATAATATGCATACAGTATAGGCTGGGCTGGTATTCAAACAGTACAATGGAGTGCAGCCAGACTGGTTACATGATTAGTTGATGCCCTTTTCTGATTTTGTTGGTGCTTGGGTAATAGCAGTTGTTGATGACTATCGCTCCTGGTTACAGGTGGTAGTTAAAGCCATGGAAATGGATGAGATCTCCTGGGGAGTGTGTTTATACAGTATGAAAACGCTGGTATTGAAGCACCATGAAAGCAAAGATAGGCTCTGTTTTATCCACTGCTCTATCCCCAGATTGGTTTTATTCAAGCTCTTAAATAAGTAAGTGACTGAGAGGTGATAATCTTGTAAACCACTGATACTTTAGGAGTAGAAAGAGTAAGAAAAACCTAAGAAGAAAACTGAGAGGAAGGGATCCAGGAGACAATGTGTCATCGATGTCAAAGAGTTCCAAGAATAATGTGGTCAAATACATCAATACTACCAGTAGGTAAAGGAAGATAAAGATTGAAGAGACCCCATCAGTGTCTTCAAAAGTTTTCCAAAGAGCTGAGGAGCAGAAGATAAGGAAATAGAATAATGAGTATACACTCTTATTATAAAAACCTTAGCTGGAAAGAAATGGACACACCAGAGTAAGAGATAATTGGAGAGAAAAGGGAGGGTTACCTTTCTTGTCTGGCATATAGAGTTTCATTAATGACATTTTGAAAGTTCTGATAGATATTTGGAAAGTCCACAAAATTATTCTAAAGTTCAAGAAACATGGGAGAACACCAAGACAATTCTTAAAAAGAAGACCAGTGAAGGGGCTTACCTCTTAGTTCCTTGGCCTCCTCCTTTCTACTTTTCTTTTCTAACTCAGCTACAGACTCTTGGTGATGTTACCATTTAAAGCTATTTTGCTTTCAAAATAATTAACCCATTCTGTTTCTGACTGTAACATACTATTCTTCAAGCTCCATTGTTTGAATATAGCCACTGCACCTGTTTAATGATCTTATCAAGATTTCCAGCTCATTGCCTTTCTGACTTTTCCCAATCCAACAGCCCTCTCCTTTTTTCATTTTTAAAAAATCCATCTCAGAGGCATACTAATCTGAAGGTTTTCCCCTCCTCTCATTCTTTTTATTGCTTCCCTTACAAAGTCTTAAACCTGGCTAGCCCTAACCATCAGCATTCTCCATGCCTGCACCTTATCATCTCAGTACAACTGAAGAATGACACTCAAGAGGGCAAATTAATTACTATAAATGCATGACCATGATAAATTCATAACCACCATTGCAAATAAGCCCATATAACCATAAACTATAGAGAATCTACTCAATTTCTCTTGTCACCTTACTGTCCCCACCTTGAGTGTGAGGAGATGGAGATTGGTGAATATATTTATACTCTGGTAGAGAGAAAAGTCTAAGCATTGTCAAAGACAAAAATAAGACAATTTAGTTACAACTTTGATGTCCTTTATTTGGGGGGAGGGACAATTTATGGATTGGGGAGTACAGTGCCTTACAATCAGTGGAGCACCTTCCCTGAAGGATGTTTTATAGAATATTAGAAGCAGCAACATGAAAACAGGGCACAATTGGCTAAAAGATCTGGGATTTCCTAGAGAGCTAGCAGGTCCTATTTTCTAGGTATGTGCACAAGCCAACGCTCTAACCACTGAGCAACACAGGCCAAGGCTGGCTCAAATACATTTTTATTTTTTAAGCTTCTTTGTTTGTTTGTTTTTTGTTTGTTTGTTTTTCAGAGAGAGTGGAAGGGAGGGGGGAAGAAACAGAGAGAGAAACGTCAATGTGAGAGAGACACATCGATTGCAACCAAGGTATGTGCCCTTGACCAGAATCGAACCTGGGACCCTTCAGTCCTCAGGCGACGCTATTCCACTGAGCCAAACCAGCTAGGGTTCAAATACATGATTATAAAAATTCAAAAATATTTTAAAAATCAAAATAAATAAAAATCAAAACTGATGACTACAATAAATAAAATGAAAAATACACAAAATAAATCAAAGGCAAAAGAACAGATTAGTGACATGGAAGATAAGGTAGTAGAAACTACCCAACTCTCTCTCCTCCTTCTGTGTGCTGGATAAATGAAATGTAGAGAATTCAGTAGAGGACTCCAAGGCTATAGGAAAGATGGAGTCACCAGATGAAAGGAATTGGGGTCCCTCAATGACATTCCCACCCAACTTGCATTAGACTGCAGTGTGAGCAAAATAATAACCTGTGTGTGTGTGTGTGTGTGTGTGTGTGTGTGTGTGTGTCTAGCTACTCAATTACAACAATAAATCATCCTATAAATTCTGAATAATAAATCACCAATCAAATCTTATAGTGTTCTGATTCAGAAACAAATAACATAGAAGCTACTTTGTCCTTTGTTTCCCTTTAGCTTCTTCTTAGAAATTGGCTTTATATAATTATTTTTCCTGAAAAACACAGTGGAAGCTCCTACATGTAAAATCCAAGATGGCCTCCAACGATTGCCATCTCCTGGGATCCAAGTCCTTGTGTAGTCCCCTCCCACACGGAATCATGGCTGGATGGAATGTAATCAATAGAATATGGCAGAATAAATAATGTGTAATTCCAAAACCTAGTCATTAAAGACATGGCAAGTTCCACCTTGCTCTCTCTTAGACCATTTGCTCCGTAGGAAACTAGTTGCAAAGTCATGAAAATATTCAGCAGCCCCATGGAGAGTACTACATGGAAAGACACTGAGACCTCCCCTGACTTGCAGGCCATGTGATGTGCCATCTGAGAAGCACATTATGGAGCATCAGTCAAGCCTTGAGATGACTGCAGCCCTCGCTGATAGTTTGCATACTAAGTTGCTCCTGAATTCCTGACCCAGATAAACTGTGACATAATCAATATTGTTGTTTTCATCCACAAAGCGTTGGGGGTGATTTTTGAAACAGTAGTAGATAACACAATCCATGATACTGAGTTGTATGAGTTCATTACATATTTTGGATATTTGCCCTGTTTCAGGTACATGGTTTACAAATATTTTCTCTCGTTTCACAGGTTGCTTTTTCATTTTGTTGACTGTTTCTTTTTCTCTGCAGAAGCTTTTCCGTTTGCTATAGTCCCACTTGTTTATTTTTGCTTTTGTTGCTTTTACTTTTGGTATAATATCCATAAAGTTATTGCAAGACTAAGGTTAAGGGAATTTTCCCCATGTTTTCATCTAGGAGTTTTATGGTTTCAAGCCTTACATTTAAGTCTTTAAACCATTATAAAATAATGTCTGTGAGTGGTGTAATATAGAGGTCCCATTTCATTCTTTTGTATGTGAATATCATTTACTGAAGGAACTACCTTTTCCCTATTGTGTTCCTGATTTCCTTGCCAAATATTAATTAACCACATATATATGTGTCTATTTCTGGGCTCTCTATTCTGTTCCACTGGGTCTATGATTTTATGCCAATACCATACTCTTTTGATTATGATAGCTTTGTAATATAGTTTGAAATCAGGAATTGTAATGCCTCCAGCTTTGTTCTTTTTTTTTCAGGACTGCTTTGGCTATTCAGGTCTTTTGTGGTTCCATATGAATTTTGGAATTGTATTTTTTTTCTGTGAAAAATTCCATTGGAATCTTGATAGAGTTGCATTGGATCTATGGATGGTTTTTGGTAGTATGTATGTTTTTATAATATTAGTTATTTGAATCCATGAACATGGGGTACCCCTTCCATTTATCTGTGTCTTCTTCAATTTCTTTATCAATATCTTATAGTTTTCAGTCCTTACCTCCTTAGTTAAATTTATTCCTATGTATTTTTATGCTATTGTAAATGGGATAGTCCTTTATTTTTTAGATAATTTATAGTTTGTAAATTTATAGTTACAGAAACTAAAAATTTCTAGATTCTAACTAATGATACTCAATCATTAGTGAATCATCATTGCCTGCAAAGAATCATTCTATTCATCTTCAAGTCACAGGAAGTTATATCCACGCTGTAGCTAAAAGGATATGGTGTGGAATCTTTTGGTAATGGCAATTTTGAAGATTAAGCCTGTACCATGTAAGCTGTTTCTGACATCTTCTTGAAATCATTAAACAGGGAGGAAGACTCTGAAATATATAAAATAAAATAAAATGGTAAGCTAATATTTTTCTTAATTCTATTATTACCACAAACATTTTATAGCAACATTTAATAGACCATTGAACTATTCTCAAGAGAATACAAATGGAACACATTTCTTCAATAGAATGACAAACACCAATATGGTAAAGGAGAATATCTGCAATTCTGTAAAGCCAGTATGTGTTGTAGTAATAATAATATCTAATTAATAGGGAGTCCACATATACTTTAGACCAGTTTATCCATGTCCCTTTCCTACTTATTTTCCACAAAGATATCATCTTACATTTTCTTAAAATAGTTCAAGTATTTAAATAACTAATATAAATGACAAATGATGAGGAGAGTACATGTCAAAATTATCCAGAAAGAAGTTTGAAGAAGGATGCCTTCTTTTTTTTTTTTTTTTTTTTTGCATAAGAATCTTTGTCTCTCTCTTTTTTTTTTTTTTTGAGAATCTTTGTCTCTTAAAATAACTTACTAAAATTATGCAGTGGAGTTCCAGTGCATATAGCTTCATCCACAGAGGGGGATATATTGGGCAGTGAGTGTCTTTCCCAGGTGGGTAGTTGACAAAATTCCTCCAGCAGTAATCATACTCTAAGGAAACACAAATCATTCAACAAATACAAAAAAAAATTTACTTAAAGAAAGCTGAGCTTACTAGTAAATGCAGGGTGTCCCCCCAAAAAATGTACACACAATTTCAATAATTATTAATTCCAATGGGTTAAATCTGAAAAGAAAGAAACATCAATTGAGCAGCTGTTAAGTGTGTATACATTTTGGGGGGTTCACTATATATCCTATATAATAAAAGGCTAATATGCAAATAGACCGAATGGCAGAACAACCAGAACAACTGAACAACCGGTCACTATGACATGCGCTGACCACCAGGGGGTGTGCGTGGAACATGGTGGGTGTTAGACATGGCAGTATGGTGGAGCAGGTGAGTGGGGGCACCAGACCAAGGCGGGGTGCTGGTCGCTGTCATCAGGGTGAGCCTCTGGTGGTTACTGAAAATTCTTTGCTCCCATGTGCCTCTGTCCTGCCCGGAGCTTGTACCTGCTGTCAGCACCAGAGTTGCTGCTCACACCCGCTCCTGGTGCCTAGCACCAGTCCCAATCACTTGGCGCCATCAGCAGGTGTGAGTGGGGCAGGCGCCATCAGTTCATAGGAGCAGGGACAGCAGGAGTGGGGCTGCCAGCAGACAGGACACCGGGGGCTGTGGTGGCAGGGGGTGGGCGGGGGCACAGAGGATGGGCCGAGACCCGCTCCTGTGCCTACTGCAGCCTTGTGGCCCACAGTTCCTTTCAAGGTGCATGAATTCATGCACTGGGCCCCTAGTATACATATAACATATCTAAAGCCCTCTGGCCTGTTCAGATGGACTAGACCCTCCCTGAATCCCTAAAAAGAACAAAGCAGTTCATTCAAAGATGGCTGAGAGGCCATAATGTCAAAGTGTAGAAAATAGAGTCATATTTTTTTGATACTTTCCCTGCTATCAATTGCAGACCTGGTGTTTTCTATATTATTTTGAACTTTTACTTCTGAGACTCCTACTCTGGGATAATCAATCTCCTGGCCACCAACACAGTCTCTCATAAACACTTAAGGTTCTTGGTTTATTGTTTTTACCTGTGCTTGTCATGATCTGGATAGTCACACCACTCTTAATGAGGTCCCTGAGTCCTTGTCGGTTTTGTTCATCCATGTGGTGAAAAAGCCGTGCTACATAAATAACTAAAGTCACACCAGGTTGTTGACGCAAAAATTCTGTAATAGCCTTGGAGCATTCCCAACAGGGACTCCAGGATAGGAACCAGATGATGGAGCAGCTGGTGGATGAGCAAAATTGTCTTTCTGAAGTAATTTTTTCTATAAAATTGACTTCAACATGCTTGGTGGTGTTTTTGCCTGAGTGTCGCCAGATCTTGGGACACGTGCCCCACTTGATTTCATAGAGCAGACAGCCCTCTTTACGGAGTTCTCTGGGGTCAAAGATTGCTTCAAATTCCCAGGGTTCAATTCTCCTCCTAAAATATTGTCATGAAATTTTTAGAGAAAATTTAAAAATCCTTTAATACTCCCTTTTTCTATAAGGCAAATCTAAAACATGAATCTCAGGACACTTTTTTTTCTCTGTCTAAAAGTTATTTGGGGAGGTCTGCTTGAATTATCAGTTTCTGTCACAAACACAGTAAAGATACTTTTTCCCAACTCATGTTATTTGGTTACCACTCTCTTTATACCATTGCTTATTAGTCTTGAATTCGGGTATAAATGTGTCCTTTTTCTCCTTATATTCTAATCTTCCTGTCTCACTCTTAGAGGTGCCATGTTCCAATTGTTAATATTCACTATTCCTCAATGAACTCCAACTAGATTTTCTCAGGTGTAGAATCCTCAAATCAATAAAATTCTAATTGCCAAGCCTAAGAAGAGAGTACTTTAGCCTCAGGATTCCTCCACATTAAATTCTATATACTAATTCCTCATAAGAAGAAAATTCAGCCCTAACTGGTTTGGCTTAGTGGATAGAGTGTCGGCCTGTGGACTAAAGGATCCCAGGTTCGATTCCAGTCAAGGGCATGTACCTTGGTTGCAGGCACATCCCCAATGCAGCGTGTGCAAGAGGCAGCTGATCGATGTTTCTCTCTCATCGATGTTTCTTAGCTCTCTATCCCTCTCCCTTTCACTCTGTAAAAAATCAATAAAATATATATTTTTTTTAAAAGAAATTCAACTTGTTGTCAATGGCACCTCCGTGTGTCAAAGCTGTGACTTAGGAAACTCAGGATTGTGCTGAGGACCCTCCTTTCCAATAAGCTTGTTACACTCTAATATTTCTCATTCACCCCCAAAGTATCACATTCATTTATTGCATAAATAAGTGCTTCCACCATCATAAGATAATATATTCCTTGACCAAAAGTCCCCTGTTATAATGATATGTCTGGAAAATGGGCATATAATATAAAACAGGAATGGAAATGAAAGTGACAAATCAGTTCCTTGGACCTTTCACTAATAACTATAAAAACATGTGATCTAAAAAGAAAAGAGCATTGGTAAGGCAATAACAGAACAAAGCTGGAAGGTCATTTATTTCAACAGAAACCAAAAGACAAGAACAAAGACAAAGAAAGCAATAATCATACAGAATAAAGTTGGAAAAGGGGGAAAAAAATAATGGGAACATGGTAAAAGAAGAAAGGAACAATAAGGTTAACTATAGTCCTCCAGCTCTTAAATACCCACTTATTCTTGGTTGAATTAAATGCACAATATGACAGTATTATTCTTTTTAAATTTTTTAATTAATTTTTAGAGAGAGAGAAGAAGAGAGAGAGAGAGAGAAAATGAGAGAGAGAGAGAGAGAGAGATTTGTTGTTCCACTTATTTATGCATTAATTGACTGATCCTTCTATGTGCCCTGACTGGGTAGCAAACCTGCCGGAAACCAAACATTGTCACTTGGTAGTTATGTGAAAAGGGAACCCGGCAAGGCTGGTCAACCTTGAAGCTAAAGGTCAGAGCCAACCACTCCCTATCTAATTGAGACGATGGTAACTGAGGCAACTTCCCCACCAAATAATCATGTAAATCCTTATTGATAAGATCATCTGTCTGTTACTGGAATAACCTGCCTAAGGGCAATGGGTGTATCTCAGAACTCTAATAAAAGGGATAGAGCAAAGGCCAGAGCTTGGAGTCCTCCCACTAGAGGTGGCTCCCGCCTGGCCCCACATTTTCCCAAATTAATTCTTTTCTAGCTTCTCTTCATTTTGATTGCGGCCTTCTCCAGAAACCGGACCCGAACGGGATCTCTGAAACACGCGGGACGTGACAAGGGATCCCACACATCTGGCGCCCAACCTTGGCATATTGGGGTGATGCTCTAACTAACAGCTACTGGGCCAGGGCTGACAGTATTATTCTTACCTCAAGGTGGGATCACCAGCTGAATAACCTGTTGACCAAGAGATGAGTATGTCAAGTAACATACAAATTGAGTTGTACTTTTAAAATACATTTTTATTTATTTCAGAGAGGAAGGGAAAGGGAGAGAGATAGAAACATCAATGATATAGAAGCATCGAACAGACTGTCCAACCTATGAGGCAAAGAAGGGGGAGAGGGAGTAAGAGATCAACCAAATGCATGCAAATGAGCATAACCAATGGGCACAGACAGTAGGGCGGGGGGGGGGGGGGTGAGGGCATGTGCTGGGGGATGGGAGTGGCTGGGGGAGGTCAATGGGGAAAAATGAGACTTATGTAATACTTTAAACAATAAAGAATTTAAATCTAAAAAAAAAAAAAGAAATATCAATGATGAGAGAGAATCATTGATCAGCTGCCTCCTGCAAGCCCCACACTGGGGATCAAGCCCGCAACCCAGGCATGTGCACCAGCCAGGATATGAATCGTGAACTCCCAGTTCACAGGCCAGTGTTCAGTCACTGAGCCATAATGGCTGGGCTTTAGTTGCACTTTAAAATGACAAAATTTTAGACGTAAGGACAGATAAATAGTTATCAAGGATTAGGAACAGGAGTGAAGCAGGAAGGAGAAGGGTTTGGCTATAAAAGGGCAATAAAACAGATCTGTACTGTTGGAGCTGTTTAAATCTGACTGTGGTGGTAGATTCACAAACCTAATACAGGTGACAAAATTGCATAAAGCTAAACACACACATAAATGAGTACAAGTGAAACTGGGGAAATCTGAATAAAATTGATGGATTGTGTCAATGTTAATATCTTGGTTGTGATATTATTGTATAATTTTGCAAAATGTAACTATTGGTAGAAACTAAGCAAAATGTACAGGGAGTCTGTATTATTTCACAAAGCTTTATGATTTAAGTTACGATTATCTCAATTAAAATCATAACTGACAGAAAGAGTGATTGGTAGTGTGTAGAGAAGCTGGAACACCATTGGCTTAATGTACATATATATTTTTAAAGCACAACTCAAGAGAAAGGAGAAAAGACATCTGCATAAGTGATGAGTTTAAAAAAAAAGGCAGCATTGTCAAAGGGCATGTAGAAAAATATTATTGAACTAATGAAAGAGAACCAGATTTTGATTGGAGCCCAGTGGTTACTGAGGCATTGACAGCAAAATCCTGCTGCATAGATCTCAGGGTGGCAAAATTCTCCCAAGACTGATATCTGTATTATTTCCAATCACATCATGCCCACACTCTTGCAATAGTCTTCTAATGGGTCTCCTTGTTTCCAGTCTTTTCTGCTTCCAGTCCAGAAGGCATCAAATGCCAGGTAAAAGTGTTTAAACCATTATTTCAATCATGTCTATGCTATTTATAAGTACTCCGGAGATTTTCTTTTACCAAAAAGATCAACCTCAATTTCCTTAGCCCAGCATTCAAAGCCCTCTATAATAGCACTCCAAATTTGCCCTCTAATTTAATTATAGATTATTTCCACAAACTCTTCTCTAGCCTCACCAGTGCACTCAGTATATTACAAACATAATCTTTGTAAATTCCCTCAAAGTCTTTATGTCAACCAACCTGGAAATGCCTTCTCTTTGCCAACCTACATTCTACCTCTTTAGAATCCAAACTCAAATTCCACCTCATAGGAAAATTATTTCCTTCTACAGCCTGCGGTGTTCTACCTCTCCCATGAATTTTTCTAAAGTTAACTAACTAAACCTTAAATAATTAGCATGCCCTTGTGGTATCCTTCTGATGTTGTCTTAAATTATTATTTAACAGTTGTATATTTTCCTTAATTTTTTATTGTAGTGAAACTAGCATTGATTTAGTGTCATTTGTTTAAAATTATTTATGATGTCAATAGTTAGTATTAATAATTATAGCAAATCTTATTTAACCAAGCACAGCCAGTCACCATTCAGCAGATTAATCTCCTTTTAAAAAGAATGTCTACAGGGAGGCAGACATTTTCAAATAAAGTGAAATTGTATTTTTAAAATAGCATTAACATAGTAATAAATAGGAAAGTTGGAAAATGCCCAAGGACACAAGCAAGACACACACACACACACACACAGAGTTTCTACGCTTTTCAAGACTATGAAGCTTACAGGACCTCGATCCATTTTACCTTTGTCAGAAGCCATGGTGCTGTGTGCCACTGATTTTCTCCCCTGGAGCTATATATTGTGCTGATTGGTCCTGTCAACAACATGCCTTAACATTGTTTCTTCAGGAGTGACTGCTGTCACCTGATTGAGCAGAGAATGACTCATTCCTGAGTCTCAGGCACTTACTGGGTGTCTAGACTGTACAAACAGGTATCAGATTAAGAGAGAATTTGGTGTGAGGTTAGCATCAATGGGTTGACTAGAAAGCTTTTGGTGCAAATGATTAATGCTGTAGAGTAAATCCCTGAGGATATCTGAATTACAAAGCTCTTTCCCTAATATTATATGAATTTTTTAAACTTTCCCTTCCCTTTAAATTAAGGTTAAGGCAAGACTGACACATCATTCTTACTTGGAGAGAACAGAGAAAGAACAACTAGAAGAGAGAATTTATTTATAACTTCCTCTTACTTTGCTCTTTGCCCCAAATCTTGTTGGAAAGGGGAGGGGCACTGATAGATGCAAAATCAGAAGGACTTTGACTTCTGACTCAGGTAATTAGGTGACAAGTCTTCAGTGATCTCTCTTCCTTCTTGAAACCAGGGCTAAATGTAAGGCCAAGTCCACTTATGTTTTTTCATCCTCCTCTAAAAAGTGAATACTATACATATTCCCTATTGCCATTGTCCCCTGTTGTCCAAAACCTGGGTCAAGCTCTCTGAGTGTTAGCACACACTCCCAGAATTGGGGTCGCTCTTGAGACCTAAATCTCCCTCTAGGATCTCAAATCTAGAGCCCCTGAACTTTGAATCTCAAATCCTATGGGCACAACACCTGAGCTCTAAGTATAAGACTTCCATTAGCTATGAAAGTCAAGCTGGAGCTTCCACAAGATGAAGCAGTTGTTTCAAGTGGCAGGTGAGAGCTGAAGAAGGAGCAGAAGTGCCACATCATAAATGAAGGTCCTTTAGAAGCCAAGGATTTCATGATAGGTAAAATAACGACCCCCACCCCCTCCACACACAGACACACAGATGTTCACCTCATAATCCCTGAAACCTATAAGTATAAAGGCAAAAGTAATTTTGAAGAGGTGATTAGAATAAGGATCTTGAGGTAGGGAGATAATCTGGGATTGTCTGGGTAGTCCCAGTCCAATCACATGGGCCCTTAAAAAGAAGGAGGCAAAAGAGCCAATCAGGGGACCCTTTCCCCCTCCCTATGTGGGAGTCCATTCTGTGGGACGCTTTACCTCTCCCCATGTGGGAATCTGTAGTTATTCTTCAATAAATCTCCACCTTTGCTACAAAAAAAAAAAAGAGCCAATCAGAGAAGGACATGTGAAGATGGAAGCGGAGATGTGAATGATGTAATTATTGGCTGGAAGGGGACCATGATTCAAGGAACAAGGACAGCATCTAAAAGCTGGAAAACACAAGGAAATGGATTGTTCCCTAGAGCCTTGTAAAGCAATGCTGCCCTGATGACATCTTGAATTTAGTCCAGTGAGACCCTGGTTTGTACTTCTTTTTTCTTTTTTTAATATATTTTATTGATTTTTTACAGAGAGGAGGAGAGAGGGATAGAGTCAGAAACATCGATCAGCTGCCTCCTGCACACCCCCCACTGGGGATGTGTTCGCAACCAAGGTACATGCCCTTGACCGGAATCGAACCTGGAACCCTCGAGTCCGCAGGCCAAAGCTCTATCCTATGAGCCAAACCGGCTTCGGCTGGTTTGTACTTCTGAGCACCAGAGTTGTAAGATAAGTTATGTTGTTTTACACCAAGTTCATGGAAATTTGTTACAGCGGCTATAGGAAACTAATACAGTAAAACACACTCACAGGGGGCACATAGGCAATAGTTAAGATGGTATATAATTTAAATTTGTTTCTACTAGAATTCTATTGAATGTTTGATCCATCTTCTGTTTTGTTTTAGAAAACTCAGAACTGCTGGGCCAGCGTGGCTCAGTGATTGAGCATTGACCTCTGAATCAGGAGGTCACAGTTTGATTCCCCAGCAGGGCATGCCTGGATTTCAGGTTCAACCCCCAGTAGGGAGCATGCAGGAAGCAGCCAATCAATGATTCTCTTATCATTGATGTTTTTATATCTCTTTTTTCCTCTCATTTCTTCTCTGAAATCAAAATATAAAATCTATACTTGCCGAAACCAGTTTGGCTCAATGGATAGAGCATCGGTCTGCGGACTGGAAGGTCCCAGGTTCGATTCCGGTCAAGGGCATGTACATTGGTTGCGGGCACATCTCCTGGTGGGGGATGTGCAGGAGGCAGCTGGTCAATGTCTCTCTCTCATCGATGTTTCTGGCTCTCTATCCCTCTCCCTTCCTCTCTGTGAAAAATCAATAAAATATATATTTTTTAAAATCTATACTAATAATAGAGGAATTTGCAAATTGTCTGGGACGCCATCACAGTAAAATAACGACTGAACAGCAGGCTGCGTGGGGCAACCAAGCCAGCAGGGGGGAGCAGTTGGAGGAGACCAGGCCAGCAAGGGGGGGGGGGGGCAATTAGGGGCAATCAGGCAGGCAGGCAGGTGAGCAGTTAGGAGCCAGCAGTCCCGGATTGTGAGAGGGATGTCTGACTGCTGGTTTAGGCCTGATCCCCGGGATTGGGCCTAAACCAGCAGTCGGACATCCCCCAAGGGGTCCCAGATTAGAGAGGGTGCAGCCTGGGCTGAGGGGACTCTCCCCCATCTCCCCTTGGCCCCACATGAATTTTGTATATATATACACACTAGGGCCCAGTGTATATATATACACACTAGGGCCCAGTGCACTCTAATCTCTGTAACCTCTTCATTCTCCTTACAAATTACCTATATACACTGCTGCCCTACACTGAAGTCCTACCTAGACAAATAAATTGTTAAGAGTTTTGTGTCCATTTTATGGAATGATTCTAGCCGTTTGCATGTCCTCAGTGTCCAATAACAGCATAATGAATAAATCAATTGTATAATATGCTTGCAGTGGATTACTATTCAGCATTAAAAAAAATCAATAATATCCATACATGTATCAACCTGTAATCATCTCTGAAATAATAAACTGAGAGAAAAACGATTAAAAATAAACCCCAATATTGTTTCTATAAAGTTTACATATTTGTGAAGCAACGCTTTATACTGTTAATGGATCCAAGCATATGTAGTAAAATTATAAAGAAATGAATGGGAAAGGTAGACACCAAATTCAGGATGGTGATTTCACTAGAAGGATGGAAAAAGCAACTGGGAGGGTTATGCAGGCATCTTCACATATATTTGTAATACAGTTAAATTATAATAATCTACATTTTAAAAATTAATGTTAGAGAGACAGAAAGGGAGAGAAACATCGACATGAGAAACATTGACCTGGAGAGGTCCATTCCCCATGGGAAAACGAGGGTCCAGTGTGTAGAGCCAGCTGGCCTGGCTCTGTCCCGGTCTCCTGCCTCCAGCACCTGACACTTTCCTGAGATCCCAGGCCTCTGGCTTCTACCTTTCAGCCTCAGCTCCTAGTAAGTACCTTCTGTGTCCCCCTGGCACACCGGGCCCCGGGGCCCCGAGGATCCAGGCCTGGGGTGAGAGACAGGCCCTCCTGGTGAACCTGAGGTGGCTGGCCCTGGCTAAGAATGGCTGGGACTTCAGCAGGCTTTTTTCTCCAGGGGCCCCTGTGGCCCCTTGAACCTCTCAAGTCCTGTCTGGGGTGCTGCCCGCCCGCCTGTCTCTCTCAGGGAGCTGCAGCCCTTCATTGGGCCAGGGATGCAGATCGACTGTCTGCGTTGACTCAGGCAGTCCAGCTGGGTGCGACCCCTCCTGCTCCACCCAGCCCCTGGTCTCCACCCTGACGGAGCTTTGCATGTTCCACTAACCCAGGCAGGTGGCAGGTGGAGTCACCAGGCTTCCAGGTACCTCTGGACAGAACACTAACCTGACCATGGGCGGGCTTGCAGCTCCCACCCCAATAAAAGCAATTCCATCCTAAAAAAAACAAACAGAAAAAAGAAACATTGACCGGTTGCCTCCGTTATGTGTCCAGGCTGGGGATCAAACCTGCAACCTAGCTATGTGCCTTCACCGGAAATTCAAGCCGTAACCTTTTGGTGTACAAATGACATTCCAACCAATGGACCCACCTGACCAAGGCATAATTTACATTTTTTAAAACCCAAAAATAAAAACAAAAGATCAGACTAAAAGTAGTAGCAATAATCCAGGGGGAATGGTGAGATTGATTTAAGGTAGTGACAAACATTTCCACTTTAGTTCTCCTAACAAGAGAGGTAACCTCTTACTTCCATATATGACCTATGTGTAAAGTTCTATATTTGAAGTCCATGTGAATTTTGCATTTTACCCCATAATATATGCATGTTTGTTTTAATATCAATATATTTTATACTAATTATAGAAGAGTCGAGTTATACTTTTAACTGAAAATTTTCTCTTTTTTAAATGTATTTTATTGATTTTTTACAGAGAGGAAGGGAGAGGGATGGAGAGCTAGAAACATCGATGTTAGAGAATCATTGATCAGCTGCCTCCCGCAAACTCCCTACTGGGGATGTGCCCGCAACCAAGGTACATGCCCTTGACCAGAATCGAACCCAGGACCCTTCAGTCCGCAGGCCGACGCTCTATCCGCTGAGCCAAACCAGTTAGGGCTTAACTGAAAATTTTCAAAGATATGAACAATGATACCACTATTCCATCATGAAAATTGCAAACACAATATCCAATGATAAACATTTTCTTAAGTAAAATAGGTATCTAAATAATTATATCTATTGCAACCATTAAATTAACTGTAGAAATTTGTGAATTTTTAAAAATCCCTATAAGCCCTGGTTGAGTTGATTACAGCACTGGCCTGATATGCCAAGGTTGCTGGTTCAAAATCCAGTCAGGACACATACAGGAAGCAACCAATGAATGCATAAATAAGTGGAACAACAAATTTCTCCCTCCCCCCCTCCCTCTCCCTTACTCTGTATCTCTCTAAAAACAATATCAATTAAAAAATTCCTATGGTGCTTGCTTCAGTAGCACGTATACTAAAATTGGAATACAGAGATTAGCATGGCCCCTGAGCAAGGATGACACACAAATTCATGAAGCGTTCCATATTTTTAAATAAAAATAAAAAATTCCTATGCCCTACCCAGTTTGACTCAGTGGATAGAGCATTGGCCCTAAGACTGAAGGGTCCCATGTTTGATTCCAGTCAAGGGTATGTACCTCAGTTCAGGCTCAATCCCAGCCCTGGTCGCAGCACATGTGGGAGGCAACCAATCGATGTGTCTCTCTCACATCGGATATTTCTCTCTCTGTGTCTCTTCCCCTCCCTTCCACTCCCTCTAAAAAAATAAATAAATGGAAAAATATCCTTGAGTGATAATTAACAAAAAATATTTTTTAATTCCTATACTCATTAAGGCTCTGTGTGTGTGTGTGTGTGTGTGTGTGTGTGTGTGTGTGCGTGTAATTTGGGACATCATCAATCATGATGGATTTTCCAGGAAGACAAATTATAAACATATTGACATTTCATATCCAACAGCTCATAAACCAGATAGGTAGTTTTATTAAAAGCTTTACCCTAAGAATACTCCTTCGATTCCTATTTCTGACAGCCTACCCACACCCACAGTCATCAACTACCATGTCTTCATAATGCCGTAGAATGACATTGTCATCATTGTCCTGGTAAAGCATGGAAATGGGAGACAGCTTGGTGGGAATACAGACAGCCTGGGGAATCGCCGGGTCAACCGCATGCATCAGTGCTTGCATGAATGCGTAATTGGAGCCGTTGAGGGAAGTGGTCAGTGAGAAAGGACAGTCTCCATGGCAGTAATTTGCCATGAACCCCTTGGGGGCAATGATCCACTTGTGCCAACCCAGGTCCCGGAAGTTGATGAATAGCTGGTGACGATGGCAGAGGTTCCTGCAAGAAACTTTAGGGGCAGGGATGGCTGCCCTCCTTTTTCGGGAAGAATAGTGGCACTGCTTAGGGTTGAGGGTCACAACTAGCAGGGAAGCATGAAGAGAACATCTCAGTTTGGCACAGGTGTCCTCAAGCTGAAAATCCACCCCAGAGTCTCTCTGTCCTTTGACCAGTATCTCTAGGAACAAGCCTAAGTTCTTCTGAGGGTTATTACGCCAATCCTTAGCCACATCCAACAGGTTGAAGTGAAGGACGCCTTGAGGCCACGGTACTGACTGCAACACAAACATTTTACCTGGCTTAGGAATGGACCGGTCCCATACATGAGGCTCCTGGACCAGGGACAGAACCAACTCCAAATCTGGCCCCAGGTTATAGTAAGTGTTGGGCCCCAAGTCCAGGCCCAGCTGGGCCATCGTTAACCGCTCCTTGTCTTTCACTGCAGACAGGTTGAAGTAGAGGTGCTTCTGTAGGCAAGAGGAGGCTTGGGGAAGGTTCTTGGAGTAAAGAAAGAAACCTAGATAAGAACAGAGAGATGTGAGGGTCACCATAATATGTTTTACTTTATATCCGCCCGATATAAATGTCAAATGTTATATGTATATCACATATACAAAGTAAAGGCAGGAAATAATCAGTTGTACTCAAAAGGAGGATTTATTTATTTCACTCCTCATTTTTTAATATATTTTTAAACTATAGTTGACTTACAATATTATATTAGTCTCAGGTGCACAACATAGCAATTAGACATTTGTATACCTATGAAATGATACTAGATGTATGAAGATTCGTGCAAGAATGGGCCTTCCTTCCCCTGTCTGCTGGCACTGTCTTCACTCCAGCCACTCAGCGCCTGCATATGCAAATTAATCCGCCTTCCTTTTTTGGTCAATTTGCATACTCAATCCTGATTGGCTGGTGGGTGTCGTGAAAGGTACGGTCAATTTGCATCTTACTCTTTTATTAGTGTAGATTATTGACTATATTTCTTATGCGGACATTACAATCCCATGACTAATTTTATAGCTGGCAGTCTGTACTTCTTTTTTAAAATATTTTTTTATTGCCAAAATCAGTTTTGCTCAATGGATAGAGTGTCGGCCTGCGGACTGAAAGGTCCCGGGTTCGATTCCGGTCAAGGGCATGTACCTTGGTTTTGGGCACATCCCCAGTAGGGGGTGTGCAGGAGGCAGCTAATTGATGTTTCTCTCTCATCGATGTTTCTAGCTCTCTATCCCTCTCCCTTCCTCTCTGTAAAAAATCAATAAAATAGCCGAAACCGGTTTGGCTCAGTGGATAGAGCGTCGGCCTGCGGACTGAAGGGTCCTGGGTTCGATTCTGGTCAAGGGCATGTACCTTGGTTGCCGGCACATCCCCAGAAGGGGGTGTGCAGGAGGCAGCTGATTGATGTTTCTCTCTCATCGATGTTTCTAACTCTCTATCCCTCTCCCTTCCTCTCTGTGGAAAATCAATAAAATATATTTAAAAAAATCAATAAAATATATTTAAAATATATATATATATATATTTTTTTTTTAATTGCTTTCAGAGAGAGGAAGGGAGAGGGAGAGAGAGAAATATCAATGATGAGAGAGAATCATTGTTCAGCTGCCTCCTGCACAGCCCCTACTGGGGATCAAGCCTGAAACCCAGCCATGTGCTCTCACCAGGAATCTAACCATGACCTCCTGGTTCATAGGTTGATGCTCAACCACTAAGCCACACTGGCCAAGCATTTTGTACTTTTTAATCCCCTTAAAAATATGGTACACTTTGTAAATTTGCATGTCATCCTTACACAGGGGCTATACTAATCTTCTCTGTATCATTTCTTTTTTTTTTTTTTTTTTTTACAGAGAGGAAGGGAGAGGGATAGAGAGTTAGAAACATCGATGAGAGAGAAACATCGATCAGCTGCCTCCTGCACACCCCCTACTGGGGATGTGCTGCAACCAAGGTACATGCCCTTGACCGGAATCGAACCTGGGACCCTTCAGTCCACAGGCCGACGCTCTATCCACTGAGCCAAACCGGTCAGGGCTCATTTCTTTTTTAAAAAATATTTTATTGATTTCAGAGAGGAAGGGAGAGGGAGAGAGAGATAAAAACATCAATGATGAGAGAGAATAATTGATCAGCTACCTTTTGCACACCCCACACTGGGCACCCAGTCATGTGCCCTGACTGGGAATTGAACCGTGACCTCCTGGTTCATAGGTTGACTCTCAACTACTGAGCCACACTGTCCAGGTTTCTCTGTATCATTTTAATTTTGAGTATATGTGCTAATAAAGCAAGCACAAGGCTAGAGGTTCTGTATGTTTTGAAGTTGTATATGTATTTTCCCTATTTTTTAAACTTGATTTGAGAGAGAGAGAAGCAGCAATTTCTTGTTCCACTTATTTATGCATTCTTTGGTCAACTCTTGTATGTGCCCTGACCAGGAATTGAACCCCCAACCTTGGCATATCGAGACAATGCCTAACCAACTGAGCTACCCAGCCAGAGCTATTTTCCCTATTTTCAAAGCTAACTTATCTGCCTGGATTTCAAATCTTACCTATTCCTCAAGGAAAAGGCCCAGTAGAGTATACTTTTACTTTTTTTTTTTTTTACTTTTTTGCATCTTCAATTTCTATCTCCTTCCCTCCCCCTTCCCTCCACCCCCCCAAAAAAAACTTCTTTGGCCTAATGCCATCATTTTTTCTGGTTGCGTGGCTTCACCCTAAGTAAGGTTTATCTAAGGTCCTTCAGTTTTTGTGAGAAAATTACAACAGAAACCCAAACATTCTAACCATCCCACCACAATGCCTCTTCACGCTCCAGTCTCATTTTAAAAATAAAATTAGCCCTGGTTGGTGTTGCTCTTTGGTTAGAGCATTGGCCCGTGACAGAAGGGTCCAGGTTTGATTCCTGGTCAAGCGCACATACCTGGGTTACAGACTTGATCCCCCGCTCAAGTGGGGCGCATGCAGAAGGCAACCAATTGATGTATCTCTCTCACATCAATGTTTCCCTCTCACTCTCCCTCTCTCTAAAAATCAGTGGGGAAAAAATATCCTTGGCCCTAGCTGGTGTGGCTCAGTGGATAGAGTGTTGGCCTGCGAATTGAAGGGTCCCAGGTTCTATTCCAGTCAAGGGCCCATGCCCGGGGTTGAGGGCTTGATCCCTGTGGGGGGCATGCAGGAGGCAGCTGATCAATGGTTCTCTCTCATCATTGATGTTTCTATCCCTCTCTCCCTCTCCCTTCCTCTCTGAAATCAATAAAAATATATATTTTTTAAAATATCCTTGGCTGAGAATTAACAAACATTTTTTAAAAATTAAAAAACAGCCCTAGCCAGTTTGGCTCAGTGGATAGAGCATCAGCCTGCAGACCAAAGAGTCTCAGGTTCGATTCTGGTCAAGGGCACATGCCTGGGTTTCGGCTCGATCCAATGTGCAGGAGGCAGCCAGACAATGATTCTTTCTCATCATTGATGCTTCTGTCTCTCTCTTCCTCTTCCTTCCTCTCTGAAGTCAACAAAAATATATTTAATTTTTTAAATAAATAAAATGCATTTAACATTACCCACTTTTCTCTTCAAGCCCAATATATCATCTCTCCCTTTCTTTTCATTGACCATCTTTTTAAAAGATCAGTCTACATTTGCTATCTCTATTTATTACTTATAGCCTTCTGTTATTTTTTCTACTCTTTTACCCCTACTACTCCACTGAAACATCTTTCTTAAAGGTTGTTAACTGTCAGATGCAGGGGTGTAGTCACAGTACTTATCCTTCTCAACCTCTCTAGACAGTTAATCTCCCTTTTTTTGGCTCTAAATTCTAATATATTGGCCTCTTTTTTTAATTCATATCACTAAATCACATTCCTTAGGCATGAGAAGACAAAACAAGACAAAAGCCAGAATAGACAGATTTGAAAAACGACTATATGCATGCAGGAGGCAGCCAACCAATCTCTCTCTCTCTCTCTTTCTCTCTCTGTCTCCCCCCCTCCCCATTCCTTTCTCTGAAGTCAATAATTAATTAATTAATTAATTAAAAAAATAAAAAGGCATCATTCCACCTTATTAAAAAATTAAAACAATGACAATGTGTTTTGCTCCCAGGTTAACAAAAATTAAAAGCTAAAAGTGTATCTAGTGGGCTTCCAATGTAGCATAGATAAGTACATTGTCATATGTTACTAGAATGAAATACTAAACAGCAATGAGAATGAACTACAAATAAATGCAGCATGGATAAATCTCATAAATATAATGTTGAGTGAAAGAAGCCAGACACAAAAAAGGGTACATTCCACATTTACATTTATATGAAGTTCAAAAACAGACAAAACTAAAAAGTAATGTTAGATATCAGAATAGAAGTTACCCTTGTGGAGGAGTAGAGATTAACCAGAAGGGAGCATGAAGGATCCTCTGGGGTGCTGGTCATATTCTGTTTCTTGATCTGGGTGGGTTTTCTGTGAAAAGTCATTGAGCTGTTCTCTATGATATAAGCACTTTTCTGAATGTATGTTACACTTCAATAAGTTCCTATTTTTATTTCTTTTTAGTGTGTGAGTGTGTGTGAATGTGTGTGTGTGTGTGTGTGTGTGTGTGTGTGTGTGTTTAAGAGAAACATCGATTGGTTGCCTCCTGCATGCCCCTATTGGGGATTGAGCCCCAACCCGGGCTTGTGACCTGACTGGGAATCAAACAGGCAACCTTTCCATGCACAGGACAACACCCAACCAACTGAGACAAACTGGCCAGGGCAACACGTTCCTATTTTTAAAAGGATTGCTGTCAATTGTGGGGAAGTGAGGGGGTGGGGGCAGGCTAGAATGGGTCAAAGTGGGGGAGCGGGACATATGTAATACTTTCAACAATAAAAGTATTTAGGTTTTTATAAATAATAAATTAATAAAAATATTTTAAAATGTAAAAATAATTGTGGGGAAGTGAGAATTCTCTTACACTCGGGGTGGAGTATAAATTTTGGAGGACATTTGCTATATACTATAAGTATAAATGTGCCTGCTCTTACATGCAACAATCCCCTTCTAAGAATTTATCCTAAGGAAATAATAGAAAAAGTGTACATACACTAAAGCTATATTATTTATTACATGTCCTTGCCCATCAACAGGGCATCAGTTACATAAATTATAGCATATCTATACAATGGAATATCATGCAACCATTAAAATGAAAATAAGTTGACAATTTGTTTTGACTTATGTGAGATATTCCTAATACAAAGGAATGTACAGTATGATCCCATTTTTCTTTAGATTACAAGTTTCCATTATATGTATGCAAAAAAGAAAAGTCTGGAAGAATATACAACTGCTGGTTTTCTCTAGGGGAAGAGTTAGGGAGAGATGATAGTGAGATTATGTCGTCCCTCCTCCCCTCTCCCCCCTGCCCCACACCATTATTTGATAGGATTTATTATCACAAAAATCAAAGTTTAATTTCCATTGGGGAAGGAAGTAACCGCAGCTATTTTCTACTCCAAGAAAAAAACCCTTCAAATTAGCTCCTCTTACCTCTTAGCCCTCCAGAAATTTTCCCTGAACCCACACCTAAAGGCCCTAAACCTCTAATGCAATACTTAGTACAAATGTACTTATGGAAGTCATTTATCTGCCTCCCTTTTATAAGCTAATAGAGCAAATTTTATCTTTAATCTCTGTATTCTCATGGCCATACACTGTTCCCGGTACACAGTATCAAACACATGCTTGGTGGACAAATAAATATTCAAATCTCTCGTTGCTGTAAAACTAACCATTAGGCCTCTCACGGCTGCCTTTGAACCACTTGGGAGGCCATATAGAAATGCAGATTACAACAGTTATTTCTGACTTTGAATAAGAATTGGGTGGAAGAGTGAAGGGCAAGAACTGGGCAAGATAATAAACTTTTAACAGTTGATCTGGGTCATTTTGATGGTTGGTTAGTTTGGCAAATTATTAAATGGCACTCAATCAGATTCTTATATAGAGTATGACAATGGCATATGCTATTGCTCTGTACTCATAAGCCAAAAATAGCCTTTTCCACCCAACAAAAGTAGTGGGAGGTGTGAGAAGAGAAGCTAGGCCCATGGGCAAACTGAGCTCAAAATTTTAGTCCCCTGCTTTGCCATACCGAAAACACCAAGATGTCTAAATTGTGGGCTAAATAAAGAGTGGAAGACTGAGTCCTAATTGCACCCTCACCCCTCCCACCTAAACTGCAGCACAAAGCTGTTGATTCAGAAAAACAAAAGTTATTTTAAATCCTGACTTTCCTTACATATTAGCTGTATGATCTTGAATAGGTTACAGGTTCTACTGTCTGAGCCTACCTTTCAGGATTGTTGTTGGGATTAAATGAGATAAAATCCGTAAAATACCAGCACATGACCTTCTATGAACCCCTCAGTAACTGTTACATCTTTCCTTTCTTCACGCCGCCCACCCCCCCTAAAAAAAAAAAAAAAAAAAAAAAAGCCAGATTTTCCCTCTAGGAAACACTCCAATATCCTTACCTTGATCTGGGAGAAGTCGAAGTATGTTCCCCTGGACTCCCAGCTCCTTTACGTAGCATAGATCTGGTGAGACCCCAATGGTGGCTGCTGTCTCTTGATCGTGGAAAATTTTCTTCAAGATATAAGGCACAGGTTGGAATTTCTGAGGTGAAGGCACCTTGTCTAGACCCAGAAATTGGAGGAAGGCATGTTCTTGAAATTGGAATGTCTGGCCCAAGGCCAGAGTTAAGGAGAGGCTGAGAGCCAAGACTGGCAGGGAAGGAAGCATGGCCTCTGAGCTGAGACAAAGCTGGCTAGTGAGGCTGAAGGGAGCTCTAGCTCCTGACTTCCCAGCAATTCAGGTGCTGCTAATTTATCTGATGTAAGATAATCAAGTGTGAATTGCTCTCTTCCCAGCTCCTCAGAGGCAATTGGATGTAAAAAGACACAATTTTTTTTTTCCTCTTCCCTAGCTCCACTGTTCCAGAAAATAAGTACGCAAAGCAAAGATTACCAGTGTGTGGGCCTAACTCTACAACAATCTGAGGTTTGTCAGCAGTAGACGGAGTGGAATGGAGATGCGCGTTTATTCATTTCACAGGCATTTATTCAGCATCTATTATGTGCAAGCGCTGAGACAGGTACTAGAAACATAGTAATAAGTAATTCAAAGTCTTGTCATTCATAGTCTAATTAGACAAATATATAGATAGATTGCTATTAGAATATATCCACAGGGGTGTGTGGGAAATTAATTCGGGGAGCAAGAAATCCTCCCAAGGAAGTTGGTCTACACTCTTTGTCAGTTGTCAGCTCTCAGAGGAGCTGAAGTTTGTTCATCCACCTTTGTCCTCCTCATTAAAAGTAAAAAGTCAGACTAACTGGGTTCATTCTGGTTCCATTACTTATTAGCTATTAGACATTGGGCATATCCCTTAATTTTTCTAAAAAAAACTTTTTTTCTCAACTGGAAATAAAAACTGACCTTGGAATTTGCCATAGGATTCTCCTAAGATGATGTGTTTAACGGGTTCTGCACAATGCCTGCCAAATGGTAAGTACACCCAAAGTGTTCTCAGAGGAGAAAGTTTCAAAGTTTAAGTAGACATTTTTGAGTAAGACAGTCAGACATCCAGGACTGAAGGAATTACATGTGAAAAGACATGGGGGTTATTGAAAAGCTTAGGAGGGCAGCATATATCAATTTTTGTTTTTGTTTTGTTTTGACAAAGTACTGTGAGATTTTCAAATACTGGATCTTTTCCTCTGACTCTGCTGTTGAGGAAGCTATCTGACATTCAATAAATATAAATAGTGCAATAAATGAGTGAATGTATGAATTGGTGCTATTTCCAATTAGCTTGTTTGTTGCCAACATAATTTTCAAGCTTTTTGAGAAGAGAGACTTTATTATTTTACATTATGTTATACCACCTATTATAAAAACTTGTTTCTCCCACAGGAAAAGTGTTGTATCTTATACATAATTGTTTCCCATCATCTTCAGGCTAAATCTAATGACTCCTTAGCATGTCTTTTAAGGACTTTCTTGGTTTGGCACCCATATTCCTAGCCAGCTTCATTTCCTACCTTCCACCATCATCAATGTTAATGCTCTAATGATAATGACATACCTGTAGTTCTCCTGTGAGCTCATTTCATCTCAGAGCCTTTGCACAGGCCAAGTTCAAAGGTATTTCTATTGCAAAGACTTATCTGACTCCCTGAAATAGATTTAGATGCTTCTTTTTCCCTCTGAGCCTTGAGTAGGCATCCATTATGGCACTTATCACAGTGTATTTCACTGTGTTTTGCCTATTTCCCTCCCAGACCATATAGTCATTGGGAACTGAAATCATATTTTTTCCTCTGAAAGTATCCATTGGATCTTTTCCTCTTACTGACTCCATTGCCCAGGAAAGTGTCTGGCAGGTAGTAGACATTCAATAATACATGTGCTGGCTGGTATAGCTCAGTGGTTAAGTGTCAGCCCAAGAACCAGGAGATCACAGTTCGATTCCCGGTCAGGGCACATGCCCGAGTTGTGGGCTCGATCCCCAGTGTGGGGTGTGCAGGATGTAGCCAGTCAATGATTCTCTCTCATCATTGATGTTTCTACCTCTCTATCCCTCTCCCTTCCTCTTTATGAAATTAATAAAAACATATGAAAAATAAATAAATATATGTGCAATAAATAAGTGAACAAGTGAATTGGTACTATTTCTAGAGGTCTTTCTCTTCTAGATAGTCAACTTTTCACCATTCCCATTTCTCCTATCTCCTCCTACTTGCATCCTAGTTGACACTTTTAATATATGTATATACATATATATATATATATATATTGTTATTGTTATTATTAATTTCAGAGATAAAGGGAGAGGGAGAAATAGAAACATCAATGATGAGAGAGAACCATCATTCAGCTGCATCCTGCATGGCCCCTACTGGGGATTGAGCCTGCAACCCAGGCATGTGCCCTGACTCGGAATCAAACTGTGACCGCCTGGTTAGTGGGTTGACACTCAACCACTTAGCCACACCTGCCGGGCTTAGTTAACGATTTTAACCTATAATCCCCACCTGTTTGTTTTTTTGTTTGTTTGTTTTGTTTTTTATTGATTTTTTACAGAGAGGAAGAGAGAGGGATAGAGAGAAACATCGATCAGCTGCCTCTTGCACACCCCCTACTGGGGATGTGCCCGCAACCAAGGTACATGCCCTTGACCGGAATCGAACCTGGGACCCTTGAGTCCGAAGGCCGACGCTCTATCCACTGAGCCAAACCGGTTTTGGCCCCACCTGTTTTCAACAATTAGTATAGGTTGCATTTTATTTAACTTTCTTGACTGAAAATCAGAAGTCAGACTAATTGAGAGTGTGCAGTCACCTAAATTCTGGTTCCACCACTTAGCAGTTGTGAAACCATGGACAAGTCACTCAACTGTAAAGTGAGAACAAAGCATTCTTTGCTAAGGTACAAAGGGGATTTGATGAGCATATGCAAGGTTCAGGACAATGTCTGCCAAACAGTAACCACTTGATAAAAGTTTAGCTGATATTAATTATTATTATTTATTAAAGCGGAGCTTGATCAAGGGAAAGAAAGCAATAATTGAGAGTGTGCAGTCACCTAATATAGCAAAAAAACCCACCAAATCAGGAGTCAGGGGATCTGAGTTAATTTGGCTTCTCCAATGGCCATGTAATCTTGGGCAATTCACTCAGTCTTTTATGATATACTAGAGGCCCGGTGCACGAAATTCATGCATGGGTAGGGTCACTAGGCACAGCCAGCAATCAGAGCCAATCTGTGGGGCGACTGGCGGGGCAATCGGGGGCCCCCCACTGGCACCTGCCTTGGCTGTTCTGGGGCCTGCAGGCTGGGGGAAGCTCCTGCATTGAGCATCTGCCCCCTGGCGGTCAGTGCGCATCATAGTGAATGGTCATTCTGCTGTTCGGTCGATTTGCATATTAGGCTTTTATTATATAGGATACTCAGGCATGAAAGTTTTATATATTGTTTTAATTTGTTTATTTCTTCTATTTATTTGAGAGAGAGAGAGAGAGAGAGAGAGAGAGAGAGAGAGACATTGATTTGTTGTTCCACTTATTTATGCATTCATTAGTTGATTCTTGTATGTGCCCTGACCAGGTATCTAACCCAAACTCTCATTATATCAGGACGACACTCTAACCAACTTTGCTACCCAGACAGGCCTGGAATTATTTTTTTAAATTATTTTTTAATAGAAGAATATGAATGATCTGCAATGTCATAAAAGGCTAACCTATTTAAGCCTCCCTTTCTTTACCCAAAATTACAGAGTTAAATTAGATATTCTTTTAGGGTTCTACAAACAAAATCATTGTAATTTTGGAATCTCAACCCAAATTAGAAAGTCAAAAGCAAGGCAAAATGGCTAATATAGAACTACTTATAGAAAGATTTGCACTTGTTTTATAAATACTGTATAAGGCTTATATTTTGACATATAATTGAAAATGCTCTTTTAAGTTGTACAATGGCCCTAGCCAGTTTGGCTCAGTGAATAGAGTGTCAGTCTGTAGACTAAAGGGTCCCAGGTTCGATTCCAGTCAAGGGCATATGCCCAGGTTGTGGGCTCAATCCCCAGTTGGGGGCATGCAGGAGGCAGCCAAGGCAGCCAATCAATGATTCTCTCTCATTATTAATGTATCTTTCTATCTCTCTCCCGTCCTGTCTGAAATCAATAAAAATATCCTACCTAATAATAGACAAATATGCAAATTGACCATACCTCTGACACGCCCACAAGCCACGCCCACCACCCAATCAGAGCGAGTATGCAAATTAACCCAACCAAGATGGCTACAGCCACAGAGAGCAAGGTTTCCTAGGTAACAGAGGAAGCCAAGTTTTCCACCTGCCCTTGCCAGGCCTAAGCCTCCACTCAAGCTACAAAGTTTCAATTGTAGAAGGTAAACAAATTCAAACAGAAATGGCGGCAGAATTGAGCTTGAGAGAGCAGGCCAGGGTTGCCACCGGCAACAGGGGAAGCAAAGCTTTCCTCACACCCTGGCCAGGCTCACCCGCTTAAGGCTACAAAGTTTCAATTATAACCCCAACAGAAATGGCTGCTGGCTACGGAGGGAGCCCCAGGCTTGGCTCTGCTCCAGGCTACAAAGTTTCAATTGTAGAAGGAGAATAAATTCCAGATACCAGGGACTCCGCTTGGGTTGCCAGGGGGCATGGCCAGCCTGCAAACCACCACAGGCCCCTCGTTCAGGCCGCCCCACACCCCAAGGGAACCCCACCTGATCCGGGACACACTTCAGGGCAAACCAGCTGGCCCCCACCCCTGTACCAGGCCTCTATCCTATCTAATAAAAGAGTAATATTGCCAAAACCGGTTTGGCTCAGTGGATGGAGCGTCGGCCTGCAGACTGAAAGGTCCCAGGTTCGATTCCAGTCAAGGGCATGTACCTTGGTTGCGGGCACATCCCCAGTAGGGGGTGTGCAGGAGGCAGCTGATCAATGTTTCTCTCTCATCGATGTTTCTAGCTCTCTATTCCTCTCCCTTCCTCTCTGTAAAAAAACCAATAAAATATATATATTTTTAAAAAGAGTAATATGCAGATTGATCATCACTGCAACACACAATATAGCTGCCCCCATGTGGTCAAAGATCCTGCCCCCATGTGGACACAATATGGCCATCACAAGATGGCCAGCAGGAGAGGGCAGTTGGGAGGCACCCAGCCTGCAAGGGAGGGCAGTTGAGAGGGACCAGGCTTGCAAGGGAGGGCAGTTGGAGGTGATCAACCCTGCAGGAGAGGGCAATTAGGGGTGACCAAGCCGGCAGAGGAGGGAAGTTGGGGGCAAACAGGCTGGCAGCAGAGTGGTTAGGGGGTGATCAGGCTGGCAGGCAGAAGCAGTTAGGAGCAATTAGGAAGGCAGGCAGGCAAGCAGTTGGGAGCCAGCAGTCCTGGATTGTGAGAGGGATGTCCGACTGCCACCGGGATCGGGCCTAAACGGGCAGTCGGACATCCCTTGAGGGGTCCCAGATTGGAGAGGGTATAGGCTGGGCTGAGGGACAACCTCCCTCCATGCACGAATTTCGTGCACCGGGCCTCTAGTATTATACATAAATAAATAACCAGTTGTACAATGCCCTGACCACTAAGACTCAGTTGGTTGAGTGTTATCCTGTGTACCAAATGGTTGCTGGTTTGATTCTTGGTCAGGGCACGTGCCCAGGTTTCTGGTTCAGTCTCCAGTCTGGATGTGTACCAGAGGACACACTCCCCAAAATATGGCATTTTAGCAGATTGAATATTTTAAGTGAAAAGAATGTGAGGGGAAAATGGCAGAAGCAGGATGGTCACTCTGACCTCTCCCCAACCTCCCCCCAAAACAGGTCATAAAACCCTCATGAGAGAGAAGCCCTCCCTATACCGGGAGGAAATGAGTACCCTTATCTCTGATGACAAAGGAACGCCAAGAAGAATCTGAACGAACAGGCCTTTCTAAATTTTCCCTAGTTAACTGCACTTTCCTCATGCACCTTAACCATCATATATCTGCCATCCACTTTAGCATAAAAGTACTGCAGCCTAACTGTTTCTTCAGGTCTTCATTTCCTTATGAAGGCTCCCATGTCATGTAAAACATATTAAATACATTTGTATGCTTTTCTCCTGTTAATTTGTCTGTTTAACACATCATGCAAATTCTTTTTTTAATATATATATATATATTTTTTTTTAATTATTGATTTCAGAGAGGAAGGGAGGAGGGAGAGAGAGAGAAACATCAATGATAAGAGAGAATCTTTGATTGGCTGCCTCCTGAATGCCCCCTCCTGGGGATCGAGCCCACAACCCGGGTATGTGCCCTTGACTGGAATTGAACCTGGAACCCTTTGGGTCTGTAGGACAATGCTCTATCCACTGAGCCAAACCAGCTAGGGCAGTGGTCGGCAAACTCATTAGTCAACAGAGCCAAATATCAACAGTACAATGATTGAAATTTCTTTTGAGAGCCAAATTTTTAAAACTTAAACTTCTTCTAACACCACTTCTTCAAAATAGACTCACCCAGGCCGTGGTATTTTGTGGAAGAGCCACACTCAGAGGGCCAAAGAGCAGCATGTGGCTCGCGAGCCGCAGTTTGCCGACCACGGAGCTAGGGCATCACCCAAATTCTTTTAAAATATCAGTGAACACATTCACTCATCTGCTCAAAACCCTCCACTGGCTCTCTTTGTTTCACTCAGAGGACAAGTCACTGCCTACTCACTCTGCTCCAGACACACGGGTTTTGCTGCTACTGCAATTCTTCGTGTACTAGCTGCTCCCTCTGCTGGGAAGACTCTTGCTAGATGTCCCCATGTCTGACTTCCTGACCTCCTTCAAGCCTTTACACATCCCTCACCCTCTCCTTAAAGCGTATCCTTGCCATTCTAATTTCCAACTTGTACCTCTCTCCCACAATCTGCATTCTTTTTCCCCTGTTATATTTTGTTCAAAGCATGTATCTTCCAATATACTAATAATTTTACTCATCCACTCAACAAATATTTGTGCCAGGCATTATTTTAAGAATTTGGGATATGAGGCCCTGGCCCTGTGGCTCATTTGGTTAGAGCATCGTCCCAATATGCCAAGGTTGCAGGTTCAAACCCCGGTCAGGGTACGTACAAGAAGCAACAATGAATGCATAACTGGAACAAACAAATCAATGTCTCTCTATCCCTTCCTCTCTTTAAAATCAATAAGTAAAAATAAAAAAAAAATCAAAGCAAGGCCCGGCCGGTGTGACTCAATTGGTTGAGCGCAGTTACATGAACCAGAAGGTCATAGTTCGATTCCCAGTCAGGGCACAGTTTCAGATTTTGGATTCCTTCCCCAATCGGGGCTGTGCAGGAGGCAGCCCATCAATGTTTCTCTCTCATTGATGTTTCTATCTCTCTCTCCCTCTCCATTCCTCTCTGAAATCAATTGGGATCAGGCCCAAGCCATTCCCTCCTTCCCCCCCACAGCACATATTCCCTAACCTTTTTAAGGGACCATGAGACTTGCAATCAGAGGAGAAATGGTCGTTGTTTCACTGTCCTAAGTATGTTTTTGCTGTGGTCAATAAATTCTTGTTTGCTTTTCTATTTTAAAAAATTTAATTAAATAAAAATAAGTAAGTAAATAATCCTATCTAATAAAGAGGGAATATGCTAATTGACCCTCACACCATCACAAAGATGGTGGCACCCACAGCCAATAAGTAGAGAATATGCTAATTGACTACTCTGCCCTCAAAGATGGTGGTGCCCACAGCCAATAAGGAGAGAATATGCTAATTGACTACTCCACCCTCAAAGATGGTGGTGCCCACAACCAATAAGGAGAGAATATGCTAATTGACTGTCACACCCTCAAAGATGGTGGTGTCCACAGCCAATAAGGGGGGAATATGCTAATTTACTGTCACACCCTCAAAGGTGGCAGCACCCACAGGCACAAGATGGCAGCACCCAGTCCCCTTAGCCCTCCCAGGGCGGCAGGCACGCAGGCCTCCGGAGTCCCCCAGTCCCCTCAGCCTCCCAGCCACCCAAGGCCGGCCTGAGGCACAGGCAAGCCTCGGATGGCGGCTGCCCAGCCGCCAAGGGCCACCCAAGGCTCAGGTAACCAGGGCCAGCCGAGGCTTGCAATGCCAGCAGTGGCAGCAGCAGAGGTGTGAGGGGGGCATTGCTTCCCTTGACCGCCTCCTGCCCCTGAGAGCTCCCGGACTGTGAGAGGGAGCAGGCTGGGCTGAGGGACTCCCTCTCCAGTGCATGAATTTTCATGCACCGGGCCTCTAGTACATACATAAATAAAAGGATTATCCCACTAGAATGTAAGGTACTTGATGTCAGCTAAAAATCCCTGACATCAAGTAACTTGCATTCTAGTGGGATAAGGCAGTCCAACTACAATAAATAAGTAAATCTTGTTTATTGAATAAATAAATGGTTATATCTTTGGGCACTTATTAAAGTATTTTTATAAAACAAATTTCTAGCCGAAACCGGTTTGGCTCAGTGGATAGAGCGTTGGCCTGTGGACTGAAAGGTCCCAGGTTCGATTCCGGTCAGGGGCATGTACCTTGGTTGTGGGCACATCCCCAGTGGGGGATGTGCAAGAGGCAGCTGATCGATGTTTCTCTATCATCGATGTTTCTAACTCTCTCTCCCTCTCTCTTCCTCTCTGTAAAAAATCAATAAAATACATATAAAAAATAAATTAATAAATATTTTTATAAAACAAATTTCTAGAAATGGATTAGGTGAGTCAAAGACTACACACATTTTAAGGTTTTGTAGAATATAACCAAATTGCTAATCAATAATGAACAGGAAAAATTTGATCTAGCAAACTTATATACACACATATATTTGCAATATTTATTCATAAATATTTGTCATATGAGTACCAACTATCTTTTCCTGGGTCTGGTCTATAACTTAATCTGAGAACATGTCTTTCTTTTATATTTAATGAACTGATGGTAAGAATAAATGGTAGCCCTGGCCAGTGTTGCTTAGTGGTTAGAGTGTTGGCCCTTGAACCCAAGGATTTCAGTTTTGATTCCAGGTCAAGGGAATGTACTTGGGTTGCAGATTTGATCCCCAGCCCTGATCAGGGGGCATGTAGGAGGCAACCGATGGATGTCTGTGTCTCTCTCCCCCTTCTTTCCTCCCTTCTACTCTCTAAATATCAATGGAAAAATATCCTCTGGTGAGGATTAACCAAAAAAAAAAAAAAAAGAAAGTAAATGGTGGTATTTTTTCATTAATGCTCTTACTGGGGGAAAAATATTTGCAAATGTTTTTGTGGAGGGAAATGGAAATGGTATTGTCTGAGAGCCATTGATTTAGACAATTTGCAATTACCATGTTGCTCTTTCATAATTAGGATAAATTTTAAAAATTAAGACTGTTTAATCTTATCAAAGAAGTTGCTACCTTTCATCTATAAATTTATATACTCTGAATATTTTCATACTCAGAATAACACACCTCAAAGTATTAGACATATGTTAAATACTAATCCAGGAATAAAAATAAGTATAAGCATATAGCAATAGAATTATTCTAGACAGGGTAAATAAAATTAAAAAACAAAATATACAGAACACAGCCGGAACTGGTTTGGCTCAGTGAATAGAGTGTCGGCCTGCAGACTGAAAGGTCCCAGGTTCGATTCCGGTCAAGGGCATGTACCTTGGTTGCGGGCACATCCCCAGTAGGGGGTGTGCAGGAGGCAGCTGATCGATGTTTCTCTCTCATCCATGTTTCTAACTCTATCCCTCTCCCTTCATCTCTGTAAAAAAATCAATAAAATATATATTTTTTTAAAATACAGAATAGAATAACTGTAAATTAAAATTAGGTGAATGATAAAATAATATTATATTATAAAATTTTATATTTAATGTTTTGTAAATTATGATTAAGAAACAGGTTCTTGCCGAAACCGGTTTGGCTCAGTGGGTAGAGCGTTGGCCTGCGGACTGAAAGGTCCCGGGTTCAATTCCGGTCAAGGGCATGTACCTTGGTTGCGGGCACATCCCCAGTGTGGGGTGTGCAGGAGGCAGCTGATCGATGTTTCTCTCTCATCAATGTTTCTAGCTCTCTATCCCTCTCCCTTCCTCTCTGTAAAAAATCAATAAAATATATTTAAAAAAAAAAAAAAAAAAAGAAACAGGTTCTTTAATGGCAAATTAAATCTTAAATAAATGTTTGTAAACAATTTCTCTTCTGGATAACAGACTTTTGAATCTTTTTGGTCTCCAAAGGCAAGGCTAATACCATATTAATGCTTAAATGTCTAAATTGTCCTCTTATCTATAAGACTACCCTTAATGTTTGGGCCTAGAGCAAAGAAAACACAAAAAACAGTCCTCCTTTCTTCCAAGAGCATAAATTTGCAATTGATAAGGTCATGTTTTGTTAAGTCTCAGATAGCAAATTTTTAAAGGTATTCTCCTTTAAGCAGTCAGAAGACAATAGAAAAGATGTTGCTCATGACCTTTACTCTTGGGATTGACCTCTTCGGATTTAGGATCTCTAAATATTTTTTGCTATTTCAAAAATAGTGGCAGGAAAAAAAATAGTGGCAGGATTTACAAGTTTTAAGGGAGAGGAAAAAAGAACAAGACCAAAATAATCTTGGAAACAAAGGTATGTATTCATTCTTTCTGAATACTTGTAACTTACCATGTGTGAGTATAAAATGGACATGTCCAAGTGGCAACAAACGCTACTTCTCTTTATTGATGGTTTGTTCTCTTGGGGATCATATGCACCGCCAGGCCATTCCAACTTCTAAATGCTGTCCTCATTCCTTGGCTCCAGGCTCCCTATCCCTTTACCTTTTCTCTCTCTGCTTCTGTTGTCACACAGTCTTTTCTCTGTCTGACCCTCCAACTTCCCTCTTACAAATGATGACCTGGATAAGCCAGGATAATCCCCTGATCTCAAATCTGTTGATGTAAAGACTTTCAAACCTGTAGACAATTTTTATAAAAATTTATTTGAGCCCAAACAGAGGATATGCCTGGAACCAAGAGTTCAATGGACTGAGAAAAATGCTCCTGAGAATGGTAGTTTGCAGATTTTTTTATGCATTTGAGATTAAGGAAGCAACATAAGGAAGATTACATGGAGGCAGGAAAAAGCCAAGTGGGGATTGGATTACAGGATACTTAAGATTATGTGCTCTCTTAAGGGTTAATACACCCTTTGAGGTGTATTGTTTCTGGTACTTCACAGGTATCTTTTTTTAATTTATTAATTATTTTTTAATGTTTTTATTGATTTCAGGGACAGGAAGGGAGGGGGAGATAGAAACATCAATGATGAGAGAGAATAATTGATCATCTACCTCCTGCATGCCCCCTACTGGGGATTGAGCCTGCAACCTGGGATATGCCCTGACCAGGAATCAAACCATGACCTCCTGGTTCATAGGTCCACATATATGATTGTGTACACCTGAAACTAATTCAAAATAATACTGAATGTAAACTGCAATTGCTGTAGGCAGCAGCTGCCGGCCCCAATCGTCCCTCAGGAGCAGGGGGAGGTGGAGAAGCCCTCAGGGGCAATCAGGGCTGGCAGCCGCCGCTGCTCACACCCACTGACGACACCAAGCAATCTGGGCTGGCACCAGGTGCCGGCAGTGGGTGCGAAAGGCAGGTGGGACTGCTGCGCGTGGAGCAAAGAATTTTTAGTAACCACCAGAGGCTCACCCCGATGACAGCAACTGGTGCCCCGCCATGTTCCATGTGCGCCCCCTGGTGGTCAGCGCATGTCATAGCAACCGGTTGTTCGGTTGTTCCACTGTTCGGTCTATTTGCATATTAGGGTTTTATATATATAGATTTCAGAGAGGAAGGGAGAGGGAGGGAGAGAGAGAGAGAGAGAGAGAGAGACACATCAATGATGAGAGAGAATCATTGCTGCCTCCTGCACGCCCCCCACTGGGGATTGAGCCTGCAATCTGGGCATGTGCCCTGACAGGGAATCGAACTGTGACCTCCTGGTTGCTAGGTCGATGCTCAACCACTGAGCAACACTGGCTGGGCAAAAAAAAAAAAATGTTTTAATACATTAATTTTAAATGGTAAAAAAAGAAAGAAAAGGTTTATTTGGGCCAAACTGACAACATACGCTTGGGAGCAAGATCTCAAATGCTCCAGAGAATAACAGTTTTGCAGCTTCCTTTACGTATTTGAAATTAAGGAGGGAACATAAGGTAGATTGCTTGTAGGTGGGGAAAAGCAAGGTGAGGACTGGATTACAGGATCGTTTACAAGACTATGTGCTCTCTTGAGGGTTAATACCCACGCTGAGGGAGATTAGTTTGGTGTTTCTAAGGTGGGTTCACCTAGACTCGGAAGAATAATGGACAGGGCTAGCTTAAAACCTTCCACTGAACAAAGGTACATGCGGGGGTGCATGGCTCTCCATCATGGCCTGCCCAGTTAGGAATTTATGATCGATCAGCCTGTGACATTACTTTCCATAGAACTATGGGGGGCAGTTAGACAGACATGGGCAGAGCAAGGACCTTGGGCCAGTGACAGGTCACCAGGGCAGAATGCCCCGAACACCTCGCAAAGGAAAAAACTGGTAGAGCAAGTATTGGAGATAGGTATTGTTAATCAGGACCTCGCCTCTGAGACCCTCGTCTCCACCCTAGAATGCCTCCCGTCACACAGGTGGGATTCTCCTGACCTTTTCTCCCCTGGCACCTGGTGAAACCGGGTGGTAGACCCCCCCACCCTTAAAGACAAGGGGGCTGGCGGGAAGCCCCATCTCACTCCCATACAAGAACAGAAGACGACTGCACAGACCCCGAAATGTCAGTTTGAAGGAGAAAGCCGGTACCCCACCTCCCTCCGAGGTGTTAAAAGGAGCCCTTCGCCCACTCCCCAGGGCAGGTCTTTGAGCCGCCCCACCCTGGACATTTGTCTGCCAGTGTGCTTGCTCTTTACTTGCCTAATAAATCTCTATCGACGTTGAGTCTTGGCCCTGAATTCTTTTCTTAGCCAGAACCCAAGCACGGAGATCGCTGACCCCAGATCTGGTCTGACACCAGCGGTCAGACACCTGGTGCTATATGCCCGCCTCCTATAACAGAACACCCCCCTTTTTTGTCCACAGGCTAAACTGTAGGTTCCCCCAAAGCGAAGGCAGGGCAGTCAGTGCGAAACACAACAGGCACCAGGCAGTCCTTTCATCTCTGCCCTGGGTCCCCAGGGCCACTCAGTGCCCCAGCCGCATTGCTGTCGGTTCTGTGGCACCCCATCAACCAGAGGAAGAAACAAGTCTTTCCTGGAATCTCATCCTCACACCACCGGTGAAGGCTGACCATGTTTGCCAGTCTGTCCTGATAGACCTAACTGACTAGTTAACCGGTTCATCTATGACTCCAGCTAGCTTTACTCGAACCGAAGACGGAGGAATCTGTCCCTCACACTGCCCTCTGCCCTTGAGCCCTGACCTGCAACGCTGCTCTCTAGCGGGCTGTCACATTGCAAAGTCATTCCATGTTTTCCAACAGGACATTCAATAATTCATAGTAGAGGCAAGACTCCACCCCTGGGAATACTGAGTCTTCACTGTGGAATTCCGAGAACTTAGGGCGGATGCCCAGAAAGGAAGGCAACTTTAGGTGGGGGGAGGGAGGGAGGGAGGGACGGTGCGGCCCACACTCGGCTCGCCCCACCCAGCCTGTCGCGGCCACGAGGACAAAAGGGCCCGGAAGCCTTGGGGAAACCTCCCGCTGGGATGGCTCCCGGCGCCGGCGGGCGGCCAGCGCGAAGGGCATCCAAGGGTGGGGCCGCCCCCGACCGACGCGGTCGGAGAGCCGGGGAGGGTGCACCTCAAGTGAGTCATTAACCCAGGGTCTGCGGCAATGTTCCAACACAAGGGCCTCCTGTCAACCCCCCCCCCCCCCCGAGGCTTCCCCTCTCTTTGGAATCCTTTTCACTAACAGACCCTGTATTTGGGATCTATCATTTGTTGTTGAAAGGTTTGCGACGCAGGAAACAAGACACAGAGTCCAGGCCATGGAAAGGGGGGAGTTTTTAATCTTGCGCTCCCGGGCGAAACTCACTGGTCCAAGAGTGGGCCAGGGGAGTTCGCGCCAAAACAGGGGCTTAGGTACTTCCTTTATACAGCCGTTTGGTGAGGGGAGGGTGGAGAGCATGAGAGATGTGGAATTCCTGCCTCGGGCAGGGGTTTGGGAAGGCTAGCAAGGTTCTGGGAAGGGGCCAGTTATCTGCCAGTTATCTTCGTCACCATCTACCTTGCGGGTGCTTGCATGGCTGTGGTCTTTCCCCCATGCCTCGACCTAACAGTTGTCCTCTGTTCCCACCAGGATGGATGCTCTCTGAGATCAAAACTTGGATTTTTGCCTGCGGCTCTCTCCGCCAGACCTGAAGCGAGCCCGGCCCAGCGGGGTGAAAAGATTTCTAATCTAAAGAAGGCACCTGGAGAGGAAAGGTGGGGCCCGCAGATAAGAGGGAAAGTGGAGCCCAGATTCCTGAGGTCCTTAGGTTCCATCTCCGGGGCAGGTTGGAATTTTAAAGGTGCATTCACTGGCTTAAAGCCTTTACCCCGCCTTCAGCCTCAGGCAGATCACGCCGGCTCACTGTGGAACATTCCTGGAGGGTAAATTTGCTAGAAAGTAAGTCATCCTCACAGAAGTTAGTGAAAAGTTCAGACGTTCAAGAAACAAAACAAACAAAAAAAAAAATAGAAAAAGAAAAGTTCAGACGTTCAGCTTCAATTACAGTTTTAAAACGTCCTTGTCTTTTTTGTTATTTTCTTCCAGCCCTGACGTTTTTTGATGGGAAAACGTTGATAGGAAACCTGTGCAGGCCCCTAGTCCAGTCTATCCCAAGTGGATCC
This sequence comes from Eptesicus fuscus, assembly GCF_027574615.1. Lineage (NCBI taxonomy): Eukaryota > Metazoa > Chordata > Mammalia > Chiroptera > Vespertilionidae > Eptesicus > Eptesicus fuscus. Next base: position 86,178,111 of record NC_072479.1, read on the forward strand.
TGACTGCCAGTCCCCGAAATGAGTCTTGGGGCTCCACCTTCTGTGCATAGTTGGCAGTTTTCACACTTAGAGATTTCCCTTTTTGCCTTCCTGTTTTGTCACTGGAGGGACTTACGGTCCTTCTCTTCTGGTTTGAGGAGGTTTTGCTTAATTATATCCCTCCTTCAAGGGCTGGAAATTAATACAAATCTGGATTTCCCTTTGTAAGAAAGGTTCAAAACCTGTAAAGAACTGTTGCGTTTATTTGAGCCAAACTGTTGTCGACTATAGCAGGGAAGCAAAATCTCAAAGAGAATGGCAGTTATAAACCTTATTTTATATGTTGCATTGGTGATAGATTAGGGAGATGGGAGAAAGCAAAGAGGGGAAACCTCTGGGATTGGATGAAAAGTAAAATGATGGACATAGGTGGGTACTGGATAGTTAACAGCCAACAATTAGCTTGATAACAATAACAATGAGAGGATTTATGGTCTCTGCCCTGGTGCATGCATTGCCCTAAGGCAGTGGTCAGCAAACTCATTAGTCAACAGAGGCAAATATCAACAGTACAACGATTGAAATTTCTTTTGAGAGCCTAAAACCGACTTCTGCGCATGGGCCACGAAGTTTCAATCGCTCTGTACGTGCGCGCCCACACGTGGTATTTTGTGGAAGAGCCACACTCAAGGGGCCAAAGAGCCGCATGTGGCTCACGAGCCTCAGTTTGCTGACCACTGCCCTAAGGGGTTTGGAAAAGGAGAGTTGCCCTGACATTCCAAAGGAATGTTATTGTAGGTACAAAGGCTATACTAGTAGACAGGCTTAGTTAAGGTAAAGATTGGCTTTTGTCAGGGAAGATTCTAGCCTAGGATGTGACTACCTGCCATAAACTGCTTTTAGTTACAAATTTTTAATTCCATGCCCTAGTGCAGTGGTTCTCAACCTTTCTAATGCCGTGACCCTTTAATACAGTTCCTCATGTTGTGGTGACCCCCCAACCATAAAATTATTTTCGTTGCTACTTCATAACTGTAATTTTGCTACTGTTAATGAATCGTAATGTAAATATCTGTGTTTTACGATGGCCTTAGGCTCTCAAGGGCTGGAAATTAATACAAATCTGGATTTCCCTTTGTAAGAAAGGTTCAAAACCTGTAAAGAATTGTTGCATTTATTTGAGCCAAACTGTTGTCAATTATAGCAGGGAAGCAAAATCTCAGAGAATGGCACTTATAAACCATTCTACAGCAGCGGTTCTCAACCTGTGTGTTCTCAATCTGTGGGTTGTGACCCACAGGTTGAGAACTGCTAGCAGGGTCGCCTAAGACCATTGGAAAACAGATATTTACATTATGATTCAAAACAGTAGCAAAATTACAGTTATGAAGTAGCAACGAAAATAATTTTATGGTTGGGGGTCACCACAACATGAGGAACTGTACTGAAGGGTCGAGGCATTAGAAAGGTTGAGAACCACTGCCCTAGTGCAGTGGTCAGCAAACTTCGGCTCTCGAGCCACATGCGGCTCTTTGGCCCCTTGAGTGTGGCTCTTCCACAAAATACCACGGCCTGGGCAAGTCTATTTTGAAGAAGTGGCATTAGAAGAAGTTTAAGTTTAAAAAATTTGGCTCTCAAAAGAAATTCCAATCGTTGTACTGTTGATATTTGGCTCTGTTGACTAATGAGTTTGCCGACACTGCCCTAGTGGATAGAGCATTGGCTTTCGGACCAAAAGGTCCCGGGTTTGATTCCAGGCAGAGCGTGTATTGCAGTTGCAAGCTCCTCCCCAGCCAGAGGCAACCAAGGGATGTGTTTCTCACATCGATGGTTCTCTTTCCCTTCCTCTCTGAAATCAATAAGTATTAAGACACTAAGAGTAAATCTTGTGCAACTAGTAGATAAATAAATTCTGAAGATCTACTGCACAGAATAGAGACTCAAGTTGCTAACAGAAGAGTGGGTTTTTTCCAACTACAATTGACTTTCAATATTATTTTATACTACCCAGTGCACGGGTAGGGTCCCTAAGCCTGCCCAGTGATCAGGGCCCATCAGGTTCCCCGCCTCCCTGCCTCCTCCTTCCCTCACTCCCTCAGCCCCCTGGTGGTCAGTGCACTTCATAGTGAGCGAATCAAACTCCCGGGGAGGCAACCAATGGATGTTTCTCTCTCACATTGATGTTTCTCCCCCACATTGATGTTTCTCCCCCGTTTCTTTCCTCTCTAGCAAATCAATAAAAACATATTAAAAATAAAAAGAGACCACCCTAGCTGGTTTGGCTCAGTGGATAGAGTGTCAGCCTGCGGACTGAAGGGTCCTGGGTTCAATTCCGGTCAAGGGCACATGCCCGGGTTGAGAGCTCGATCTCCAGTAGAGGGCCTGCAGGAGGCAGCAGATCAATGATGTTTCTATCTCTCTTTCCCTTCCTCTCTGAAATAAATAAAAATATATTTTTAAAAAATAAAAGAAATTTACATTGGCCGTGCTTGGTGTGGTTAAGTGGATTGGAGCATTCTCCAAAACACTGAAAGGTTTTGGGTTCCATCCCAGTCTGGGAGGAATATAGGAGGCAACCAATCAATGTTTCTCTCTATTCCCCTCTCTAAAATCAATAATAATACTCTGAAAATGTATCCTTGGGTGAGGATTTAAAAAAAGAAATTTGTTAGTTAAACATCTATATATATAAAAAGCCATTGTCCATGACAACCATGATGACCAAACGACAAGTCACCATGAGGTGCATTGAGCACCTCTCAGTCCCTCTGCCCTAGCCCGCGGGCAGGGCGGGACTGGGGACTGGCAAGCAGGCTGAATGGCTGACCTCTTGGTCCCTGCCCCCCGGCCTGCAGGCAGGGCAGGACTGGGGACTGGCGAGAAGGCTGAACAGCTGACCTCTTAGTCCCTGCCCCCAGCCCGCAGACTCTGATGGATCAGCAATGGTTAACAGGGGAATCAGGGTGGGTGGTGGGAGGACTGGGCTGGCTGTCAGGCCATTGGGATCACCAGCTCATCCCCAGCTGCTCGGGGGCTCAGGCCTGTGGGAAAGCAGGTGCCAGCATCTTCACCTCCATGCATGTGCACCAGGCTGGCTGCTGATGGAACACGCTGCCCGCTTAGGGTCGCTCACACTGGGGTGGGTAGGTCACGGGTATGCCTCACAGCTTCTGTCAGCACCTCAAGCCCCAGCAGCAACAGCAGCGGTGGCGCCTGTGTGAGCAGCCCCAAGTGGGCAGCACGTTCCATCAGCAGCCGGCCCGGTGCACACACATGGAGGTGAAGTTGCTGGCGCCCACTTTCCCACAGGCCTGAGCCCCTGAGCAGCCAGGGATGAGCTGGTGATCCCAACAGCCTAACAGCCCGGCGGCGAAGGTGGCGTTCAGCCTGGGACTGGCGAACAGGCAGAAGATGGTCCTGATTGCAGGAGGCTAGGCCTATGGACCCTACCCACACGATTTCCTGCACTGGGCCTCTAGTAAAGAATAAAACACATTTATTTGAGCAAGAGGAGGTACAGCCAGGGAGACACAGATTCCGGTAATAACCTTCTCTGTCCTTTAGAAAGACTGCACCAGAGCTTGCTTGCAGCTGTTGACTCAGACTGCATAAACAAGCAGGGCATAGGCAGGAAGCTACGAGTTCAGTCTGAGGTTCTTCCTGGTATGTAGAGTCTGTGAGAAACCTCTGTCAGCAAATGGACGCTACACTTTTATTATTTGCTAGTGGCCCAGTACACAGATTCGTGCACATTGAAAGGAAATTAATTAGAAGAAAGATTTGTGTGGTAATTACGTTACTGCAAAAAATTACATGTCAAAATAGTGTCCTAGTATATAATATCTCTATATATAAAAGGCTAAGTGACCGACCGTACATCCATCCGCCGCCGCAGCTTTCTTTCAGCTTCAGAGGTACGCTGTGCCAATAGTTGGTCTTCAGATACATTCTGGCATTGCGTGCAATTGGCATCAGCAAGAACTTTATATGTATCGCACATGTACGAGTCAATGTTTATTTTTAAATTGCCAGTGTGCGTCATATGTACCAGCCGGTGGGTCGGTCGGACAGTCGCATGGACAGATGGTTGGTCACTTAGCTTTTTATGTATAGACTAGAGGCCCAGTGCATGAAATTCGTGCATGGGTAGGGTCCCTAGGCTTGTCCAGCGATCAGGGTCGATTGGGGCCTTTTGGCTGCTGGCTGGGGCCTTTCTTCCCCAGCTGCCAGCTGCTGGGCAAGGCCTTCCTTCGTTCCACACTGCCCCCTGGTGGTCAGCACACGTCTTAGTGAGCGATCGAACTCGCAGTCAGTCGAACTCCGGAGGAGACACTTTGCGTATTAGGCTTTTATATAGATAGATTTGTTGCCTAGGATAGGAAACCCCTACGATAGCTAACAAAGTACAATATTTCTACAATAATAATTATGATGATGATGTTGAAAATTGCAAGTGCCTGCTTTGTGACAGCCAGAGTTGTTGTAAACATTGTATAAATAGCAACTCATTTTAGTGGATAGTATTATTGAACACTGGGCACTTGGCTTCCTTTCCCTAATCCACCCGACCCTGGTGACTCTAATGGGGGTAGGCCATGTCTACAAAAAAATAATTTACTTTGATGATGATGGATAAAGGGTCTGAACCATAAGCTACCCTCATCAAAGAATGGTAGTGGTAACACAACAAAAAAAGGTACCTTTATCTACCTGTTATCTTTTGCCATCTTAATTTGCAATGATAAAGAGTTCTGTTTTCACTTTACTTAGATGAAGTTGAAAGACAGGCTAGGCAGCCATCTTAGTCTTATCCTCTCCCCTCACCCCCCTACCCCCACCCCCAACCTCTCATGTAATAATTAACATAGGACAAATGGGTTTTCCAGATTTAAGTCTTCCTTTTTTTGCTTGTAAGATGGTTGCTTTTTCCTCTTCCCTTCAGCATGTTGCCGTTTTATTCATCACATTCCCCAAGCCTCCTTCTCTCAGCTCAAATCTTGTACTGGAGCAGAGTTAAAGCTGCCTACGGCTACATGACCAGTAAGAGGTGGTGGCTTAAGGAAGGAGTTCCCCTAAATCAGCTGCCAAGAGTACGAAGGCCAGTCCCTCTGCCTTTCCCCTTTGCTGGGAGCACCCACCACCCCAGGCCTTGGAAAGCTACATTTCCAAAGCTACACACTCCCATTCCACCACAACAAAGCTGTCTCAGGGCACACAACACAGCACCCTCTTCCCCAGTCCCTAGAAAAACAGCACTACCACACTACCAGGCTGATGGCTACCCCCACCACCACCACCAAAAAAGACCACACAAAAACATGCCTCCTGCAACCCTGGGCCTGGATGCCTCAGACCCCCTGGTCCCCTCTGGGCACTTGAACACTCTGGTTGGGAAGCAGGCGAGTCAGGCAAAGGGAGGCTGAACCCAGGGCCATTTTCAAAAGCCCAGGAGAGTCCAGACTGCTTGCTGGTAAGCTGAACCTGTAACGCCACAGCCAGGCCGGCCACTTGAAGGGGTTGCAAGTTTCAATGCTCCCTGCAAAAGTTGGTGTTTTCTGCATCCCGGCAGCTGGGAATGAAAGGTAACCAGCCCTCTGGCAATGCTGTCCCTCCTGAATTAGACAAACCCACCCTGGGATTTCTGTTTCCTGTTCCGGGAGGGAGAAATGGGGGATGGGAGGGGAGGGACTGTGAGGGAGTAGGGAATGGCGATTCACGGAGGGAATGGGTAAGTGCTTGTTAAAGTCACCTCTTTGCCCAGGACAGAGCCGGGTTTGCCAGGTTTAGGGGCAGTGGGCCTGCCCATGGATTTGTTGTCAGTGTCGGGGACTGGCACACACGCTGTATGCAAACACACACACACACACACACACACACACACACACACACACACACACACACATCATCGCAACTGGCCAAGAGGCCCCTAACGGCCCCTTAACAGCCCCAACCCCTTGGCAGAAGGAAGAAACTTGTACACAGACACTCCAGCGCCAGGTGCTGAGGTTTGCCTCTGAGGACCATTTTAAAAGCCAAAATAATGATGATCATTAAATAAAAGAATGAATAGTATTTTGTTTTCTTCCAAGTTTTGGAAAAATGAAATTCAGGTTTTCGACTAATCCGCTAACATTTATAGTCACCTGTGTGGGAGCTGGGGTGCAGATTGGTGCTCAAGGTGGGGAGCCTGAGGAAGGTACAGAGGCGTGCTGCCGGGAGGGGGCAGTCTGGGGACCCGGGTCTCCAACACCATTTTCGAGAATGCGTTTCCCAACCCCCCTCCCCCCGCCCACCTTACCTGTGGATGCAGTTTCTTTTCTTTTTTTTTTTTTAATATATATATTTTATTGATTTTTTACAGAGAGGAAGGGAGAGGGATAGAGAGTTAGAAACATCAATGGGAGAGAAACATCAATTAGCTGCCTCCTGCACACCCCCTACTGGGGATGTGCCCGCAACCAAGGTACATGCCCTTGACCGGAATTGAACCTGGGACCTTTCAGTCCGAAGGCCAACTCTCTATCTACTGAGCCAAACCGGTCAGCGGATGCAGTTTCAATGACAAGGGGCAGCCATTGGGCTCGGTTCAAGCCCAGCCTTTGGTCAGACTCCGCCCCTGCAGCGCTGGCCCCTTTGGTGACACTGCTTCATCCTCCCCTTCCTCTTGGTCTCCAAACCACTGGCACCTGGGGCTGGCCAGCGGCAGCAACACTTCTTGGGGATTGGGCTGCGTGACCATGGTGGTATCCCCGGGCATGGTGATGGCGTCTGGGGGGATGGAGGTGCGGTGGCTGGACTGGCCAGTGCTCCCTGCTGCTGCCCCCCCCCCCCCGAACTTGGGGCTTGGGAGGCTGCAGTGTATGTGCTGCTGCCACCGTGCTCCCCACTTCAGCTCCTCCTTCTTTTGGGGGCTGATTGGGCCCTGTGGCAGGGGGGAGGGGGACTGAAGGGGTAGCGGTGAAGGGTGGGGGTTTGGAGGGGGTAGGGGGACAGGAGATGGGGGTGGGTGGCAATCAGGGCCTGGAGCAGGCTGGTTGGCTGCCACAATGCATGTCATAGCCACCAGTTGTCCCAGTCATTCTGGTTGTTCGCCGTAATGAGTGCTGGGCTTTTATATATAGAGATAAAATTTGTGCCCTCTGTTGACCAGGAAGAGTCCATCTCAGCAGATAGATTCCTTCTCAGGGTCACATAAAATGAATCTTTTATCTTGGGGTCCACACTCTTATGCTCCTTTCCCCAGCTCTATTATATAATCCAGGAGCCAATTCCAGCATTTCATAATTACAAGAGTTGCATCAAAAGGTTGGTGAAACTTGGGAGCTCAACAAGGGCTGAGCCACATATGTAATTACCTGTTGGAGTGGCTGGGAAGGTACTTCCCCCAAACCTGAATATTATTGCCTGCTGCCAGATAGCTCAGGGCATCTTAATCTACATGTTATTGCCTCCTGTTGGCCAAACACCTGAACAGCTGTAGGCTATTCCCTAATCTGACAATGCTTCTGTAAACCCTACCCTTTGAAGTGTATTATCTCCACCTTGCCTTAGGACAAATTGTGTTAATAAATAGCAGGGTCCCGAGTCAAGGGGTAGTCTTTAGCTCCTTTAGCTGAAGCTCCTCTGACCCCCAATGCCTTTCAAAACTATCTTTCGTCCTTGGACTCCTTATTGAATCTACTCGCAACTCCTTTCTCCAGATTGCTGAACCCTTCTTAATGCTGGGACAAGAACCCCGGCATAATCCTAGCTATTACTGCTTCCTATGGGAATATAATTAATTTTATTTTAATTTTCAAGAATACAAAACATAAATGGTCTCCACCAGAAACTAAGGGTTGGTGCTGTGGAGGCTGTGTGCATCATTCACCATTACAGAACACTTTTGGTTCTATTTCTTCCTTCAGGTCCTTCAGTGCATCACATGTAAGAAACCAGTGAGAAATGGAGAACGTCTCACTTAAGTAGCCTGAAACTGGAAATAGTGCATAGTAGGAACTTCCTTCCATGAAAGGAGTTACCTATGGAATCCATGATGGCATATGGGCTCCAATTGCTCAGCTTCCTCTAGCACACAGCACATGTGTCCTCTCTTAGGTGGGCTTCCAATTGCATCAGGAGCACACCTCTTGGTCCTATAAAGACTGTCTCAATGTTGCTTTTTAAAATATATCCTTAGTCATAGGAATTCTGTCTAGCTAGTCATCAGATGGTTCTCAGTGGTAGTTGTTCTATAATTTAGCTATAATTTTTAAAAATATATATATTTTTTTGATTTTTTACAGAGAGGAAGGGAGAGGGATAGAGAGTTAGAAACATCGATGAGAGAGAAACATCGATCAGCTGCCTCTTGCACACCCCCTACTGGGGATGTGCCCGAAACCAAGGTACATGCCCTTGACCGGAATCGAACCTGGGACCCTTGAGTCTGCAGGCTGACGCTCTATCCACTGAGCCAAACCAGTTTCGGCTTAGCTATAATTTTTTAAGTATATTTTTATTGCCCTAGCTGGCTTGGCTCAGTGGATACAGTGTCGGCCTGTGGACTGAAGGGTCCCAGGTTTGATTCTGGTCAAGGGCACATCCTGGGGTTTCGGGCTTGATCCCCAGTAGGGGGTATGCAGGAGATAGCCAATCAATGATTCTCATCATTGATGTTTCTCTTTCTCTACCTCTCCCTTCCTCTCTGAAATCAATAATAATAATAATAGTAACAATAATAATAATAATAATAAAATGATTGGCTGCCTCTTGCATGCCCAACACTGGAGATCAAGCCTGCAACCCAGGCATGTGTTCTGACCAGGGATGGAACCCATGACCTCCTGGTTCATAGGTTGATGCTCAACCACTGAACCACACCGGCTGGGCTAGTTGTAATTTTTTAAAAATATATTTTTAAAATATATTTTTATTTATTTCAGAGTGTATGGGAGAGGGAGAGAGAGAGAGATAGAAACATCAATGATGAGAGAGAATCATTAATTGGCTGCCTCCTGCACAATACCCACTGGGGATCGAGCCTGCTGGCTGGACAGGTTGTAATTGTTTTATCCTCACCTGAATGTATGTTTCTTTTATTGATTTGAGAGAGAGAGGGAAGGAAGAGAGAAAAAAAGAAAACCATCAATTGGTTGCCTCGCATACATGCCCCAACTGGAATTGAACCTGCAACCTTTTGGCATATGGGACAACTCTCCAACCAACTGAGCCACACTGGCCAAGGCAAATATAGCTGCAATTTTGACATCATTATGGTAGGAGGCAAGCTCAAAGTTTACCTACCTCAACTCTACTCCCTGCCCTTTTTCCTATCATTTAACTCTTAAATCATTTTCATTACTCACCAAGGCTACTGAAATACAGTATTCTCTATGTGCATTTTCCTATGGTCATTTCCACTCTTTTTTTAAAAAAAAAAATGTTTTTATTGATTTGAGAGAGAGAGATAGAAACATCTATGATGAGAATCATTGATCAGCTGCCTCCTGCATGCCACCTACATACTGGGGATCAAGCATGTGCCCCGACCGGGAATCAAGCCCAAGACCTCCTGATTCATAGGTCAAAGCTCAACCACTGAGCTATGGCAAGGCCATTTTTGCTCTTCTATGGGTTTTGCATCTGACTACATTTTTACCCTTTAAAAAAAAGTTATTTGTATCTTTTCTATAAAGTGCCAAATAGTTCTACATTTCTTAATGCCCCGGCCAGCGGGGTCTTCTAACGGGGGTACCGAGGCGGCGCACCTAAGAGAATGAGAGACAGACAAGGGACGAAAAGAATGGAGGCAAGACAAAGGGGTTTCTGATCAAGCCTCGAAATTTTATTTTTTACAGCGTTCCTTATATGTGGTTTCTAGAGGGGTGGGGGCTGACCCTTAGATAATCGGCTAAAGTCGTAAAGGGTGCTGACTATAGATAAAGGGTGTGGCGGTTGAAGGGCGGCTACAGAAGGAATGCTTTGTCCTCAGGCAAGAAGAAGTGGGCCTAGTTTCAGTAACTTACTGAAGTAAGGTCAGGGTTAATCCTTTGACCAACTCTTGGCTCCTGACATCTTAAGAGGAGCACAAACGCCAGCTGCTGTCTTCTGCTGCCCTCCCCATTTTCTTTCTCCCAGAAGGAGTATTTTTCTCTGCATTTCAAAATAGCAAGTTTATACCAATACTTGTTGACTTTTTTTTTTGTTCTGTTTCGGGCCTTATTATTGATTGACTTCCAAAACAGAGAGTTAGTTTTTCCCTCTCGCCTACCACATACTCACATATTTCCAAACCCTTCATCCTCCTAATTTGGTTATTTTCATTTTAGTAGATCAGCATCCCTGGTAAAGGGTGTAATGTGCATTTGCAGTGTTTTGGGGGCATATTCGATTCTGTAATAGAGGGATGAAACTCTTAAGAAGTTTTAAGCATAGACAATAAATGTGTAGCTTATGAGACAGAGGTGAAACTCATAAAGGTGTGGATATTGAGTAAACAGGTAGCAAGTGAGACATAGGCATAAATGTGTCTAAATATACAGTAAGTAAAACTGTAAGATAGAAAACAACGGTTACTCTTTATAGAATAAAAAAGAATGGAAAGAATAAGTCACGGTCATATCACCTGTGGACTGGCAACTCTGTCACCCCTAGATCAGTCACCCATTAGTGGTACTCGCTGTTATCCCATTCTGGGCACACATGCTCTCCTCTAGAAATGTAAATAAAGTGTATGTTTGTTCACGAGGCCAGTTGGCAAACTACAGCTAAAACCAGGCTGATTTCCCCGGCAGTTTTCAATGTGTTTGGCACCTTGCACTTTCTGTCTGAGGGGGGTCCCCTTCCTCAAACTTCAACTTTGGTTCTCATAACCACCTTATCAAAGGGACGGATGAAGCAACGAAGAGACAGGGTATAAATGCGGTGTGGGTAAGAAAAACATTTTCTTTGACCGTGTTAAGGTCTCTGGCAGGATCTAAAATTAAAATGAATGAAGAGTTGTGGAAAGATATAACAAAACAAGGAGTATTCACTAAGTATAGAAAACTGGGAAACTGAGCAAGTCCTGTTCATTTGGCTTCTTAGTGTCCCTCTGTCTTGAAGGTAAGGATGCTTCTGTCCTTCAGAGATGGGGAGGGCCTCTCTAACCTGAGGATATTATGACCTGCCTCAGAGGAGATGGTCAGAGGAAGAGAGACTTTCCTGCTCCTGCTGTTTTCTCAAACACCTTAAAATAATTCAATTGTGCCAAGGTACTGTAACAGGACAACCAATGGGTCCACGCTGCCTGCCTTATTTGAGCCAGTTAAGCAGAGGCAGGGTTGAATCATATATGAGCATTTATTACAACACTGCCAGCCGTATGGGAAAGCAGCAGCTCATCCAGAAAATCTGCTCTCCAGCCCCCCATAAGCCAGCTGCATATATTGGGTAGGACGGGTAGGACAGACTACATGGGGAAGTAGGAATTATAGGCATGGGAAAGTAGGCAAGGTGGGCGAGGTTGTTAATCTTTCCATGATAGTAGGCATTTCTTTTATTTATTTATTTATTTATTCATTCATTCATTCATTCATTCATTTAAATATATCTTTATTGATTTCAGAAAGGAAGGGAGAGGGAGAAAGAGATTAAAACATTAATGATGAGAGAGAATCATTGATGGGTTGCCTCCTGTACACCCCCTGACTAGGGATCAAACCTGGGACCCTTCAGTCTGCAGGCCGATGCTCTATTCACTGAGCCAAACTGGCTAGGGCTGTTATCGGCAGTTCTTGAACATGGATGGACCACATTCCAAGGTTAACTACCAGGTCCAAGGTTGACTGACAGGTCCAAGGTTGACTTCTGGGGGCAAGGTTGATTCCAGATCCCGGAGAGGAGCAGGTGTACAAGTCCCAGCCAGGTTAGAATGTGCTTTCTTTAATCAGAACAAATGATCACGGTTAACAGAGAATGATTTCTTATAACTAATAGCTACTCCCCAATATCCTATTTCTGCCCCTAATAGCACCATAGTTTAGGTTAGGGTGTCTTGAACCTTACCAACTTATCACTTAACTTGGGAAGTAAGATCCTTCCACCTAGCTTGTTTCTTATTCTTAAAAAACAAAATTCAACTTACTAAATTTAAAAGATCTGATTTGGTTTATTTAATGATTCATGAATTTGGGAAGCATCCAATTTAGCAGATAAGAAGGAGCTGTGAAGAGCTATAGAAGGACAAATTCTATAGGAACAAGGGCCCTGCAACCAAGGTTTGTGCCCAATGCTCTATCCACTAAGCCAAACCTGCTAGGGCAGTCCTAAGGGTTTTAAGGGTGGAGATTTTAGGGGAGGTCCAAGGGGACAATCTCAATAGAATATTCAGCAGTTGTACAGGTGTGTCCTTTCAGGGTTGTGGTCTCCACTGATTGGTGGGCCCCAGGGCAAGGGATCCCTATTCAATGAAGCTGGTCCGGAGATCAGCTGTGGCTGGTTTTGTTTCTCTTCTGGGTCTGGAGCTGAAATACAACTGAGACCTAGATGTTATCTCTGGGGGGTGGGAGGGGAAGGTCAGGGGGCCATACCTCTAGGGGAGGAAATGTCATCCTGGGGGAAAGGTCACACCCTGCATTTTGTCCTTTGCTTGGCACTAGGGTCTTTGTCTGTTGGTGACCTCTACATGGCCATCTTCCTTGCTCTGCTCATGTCTGCCTACCACAAAAGGAATGTATGCAGGTGGTGACATTTTTGAGAAAGTGAATGTCTAAAAATGTTTCACCCTTGCTCAGTAGTTTGGCTGAGTACAGAATTCTAGGTGAGAAATCATTTTCCTTCAGAAATTGGAAAGTATTTCTTCATTATTCTCTATTAACCAGTGTTGTTAAGGAATTTGAAACCATTGTATTTCCTGATCTTAGATTCTCATTGTCTTATATTTTCTCTCCTATTTTTACATCTGTGTGTGATTTTGCCTTACTTATTAAGGGAATATCTTTGACTTTATTTTCAAACCCTTTTTTGTTGTTTCTAATATAAACTTCTAATTTCTAGGTACCCCTTTTTGTTCTCTGAATTTTTCTTCTTAAAAAAGAGTGCCTTGCCCTAGCTGGTTTGTCTCAGTGGATAGAGCATCGGCCTGCAGACTGAGGGGTCCCAGGTTCGATTTCAGTCAGGGGCGCAGGCCTGGGTGGCGGGCTTGTTCCCCAGTGGGCGGCGTGCAGGAGGCAGCCAATCGGTGATCCTCTCTCATCATTGATGTTTCTATTTCTCTACCCTCTCCCTTCCTCTCTGAAATCAATAAAAATACATTTTTTTTTAAAAAAAGAGTGCCCTAGGGGGTGGGGGGAGCATCCTGTTTATTTAAAAATATGTAATTTTTTATCTCTTTTTAAAAATACATATTTTTATTGACTTAAAAGAGGAAGAGAGAGGGAGAGAGAGATAGAAACATCAATGATGAGAGAGAATCATTGATCGTCTGCCTCCTGCCCCACACTAGGGATGGAACCTACAACCCAGGCCTGTGCCCTGACCAGGGACTGTGACCTCCTGGTTCATAGGTCAATGCTCAACCACTGAACCACACCAGCCAGGCTAATTTTTTAATTCTTGAGTAATAGTCAGTTGTGGGTTGTTGTTTTTTCAAGTTGCTTTATTCTGTTTGGCTTTTTATGTCCTCTTTTGAGCTATAAAGGAAAAACATATTAACTAGAGAGCTGTTATAAAATTTAAAGATTTTTTTATCTGATCTTTTAAAGCATATTTTAGGGATTGTGTTTCTGAACAATCCTCTTCGTATTTTTACCTTCTGTTACTTCTGGCTCAGCTTCTGTCAGGTTTAAGTAAACTGAACCTCCTCCATCTATCCCCCAACACCTTCCTATAGATATGCTTCTCTCACCTTTTCATCAAACCTTGATTTCAGAGAGATATGAAAAGAAAGAGAGATAGATAGAAATATTAATGAAGAGAGAGAACCATTGCTTGGCTGCCCCCTGCAAGCCCTACACTGGGGATCAAGCCAGCAACCCAGGCATGTGGCCTGACCTGGAATTGACCTCCTGGTTTATAGGTTGAAGCTCAACCACTGGGCAACACCAGCCGGGCAAACCTGGATTTCTTGAGTGAAAGTGTATGTCAGCCCTTTTCACTGTCTCACCTCTATATCTTAAATCTCCTGCAATCTGATTTTTACTCTCATTTCTCCACTGGAAGTCTCAGAGACTGTTGTAAAAGAGGGTCTCAGGGCAAAAAGGAGAACAGCGGAGAGATGAACAATAGGAGGAGAAAGTTAAGAGAGCCATAAAGCCGTGCTTCTTAAACTTTAGCGTACATTTGAATCACCAGGGAACTTTAAAATGATGAATGAGAACCCCAGTCTTTGGTTCAGTAGGTTCAGGTTGAAGCTAATTATATCTAATCATATCTAACCAATTACCAGGGGGCGTTGATACTGCCTGTCTGGAGGCCATGCTTTCAAGAACCATTTGAATCAAGTGTTGTGACACAGCATGTTTATAGCTACTCTTCATCCCCTACAAAAATATTTCTTTTCTTTCCTTTTTTTTTTTTTTTTTGTTAATTCTCATCCAAGAATATTTTCCCATTGCTATTTAGAGAGAGTGGAAGGAGGAGTGAGGGAGAGAGAGAGAGAGAGAGAGAGAGAGAGAGAGAGAGAGAGAGGGAGATGAGAGACACACACATAAATTGGTTGCCTCCCACACCCACCCCACAAGGCACAGGGATCAAACTTGGAACCCAGGTACTTGCTCTTGACCAGCAATCCAACCTGAGACCCATCAGTCCTCAGGTTGATGCTCTAACCACTGGCCCAAACCAGCCAGGGCCCCTACAAAAATATTTCTTGATCATAAAGTCACTTCTTACTTTTTACTAAAAACAAACAAGATTGCTTTTGAGTATTTTCTCATAGTTTCCAGCTAAAGGGGGGATGGGAAGGTTGTGCATTGAATAGGAGATGAGGAAAAGAAGATTGGGGCGGCTGGGGATTTGTTCTACTTCCTGTAGAAAATCAGCAGTTAATGTCGGTGCTCTTTGCTGGAATTCAGTACAAGTATTGGGGGAAGGGGCCGCAATTAATAATTTAATTAATCTCAGTTGCTTAACAATGTTAACTGCATTTAAAGGTGGAGCTTATAAAATGAAATTATAGATCTAAAATACACATCCATAAAATATCAAGCTAATCAGCTGTTTATGACACTTCTCTACTTTCCCTCACTGGTAGACTTCCCCTTAAATAGAAGAATCAAAGATTTAGAATGAGCCAGACAAGAAAACTTTAAGGAAACTTTCTCAGTTAACATAATTGGGAGTTAATCCGAAAATGAAGGGAAACTGCCCTTTTCTGCTCTAGAACACGCCTCGTCCAGTTCACAAACCAGTAGTCATCTCTGGAAGTAGAATTTGGAAAAAAAAAAATAAAACACAAAGAAAAAAACCGAAAGCTACAACACTGAATTTTAAGGATACACCCATAGAGGCTCCAGATAAATTTCCCAGCCTAAGGGCCAGAGGGCATGATTATCTCCTGGACAGCCGAAACAGAATTTTCTATTAGTCCACTAACAAGATTACTCCCACCTTAAACTCTTTAGTCATCAGTCATTTACATTCAAATGGGTTTGTTGATTGGCTCACCTGCATTATTTAGCTTAGCTCTTTCCCCGAATTTCACTCCTGTTCTTTCCAGACTATTTTGTAGCAACTTGTGAGTTTTGAGCATCACCTTCAGCTTGAACTCTGCAGACGGGTTCCAGGAGGAACTTCAGGCTGTGACTAGACTTGCAATGGACTCACCAATGAAGTGTAATGACCCCTCCCCTGGGTCATTTTCTCAGATGTCCCATGAAGGATATTCAGGTAAGACAGATTCGGCCCTTTTGGACTACAGGGGTTGGGGAAGTGAAGAGCCTGCCCTCCTTCCTTAGGGGGATGCCTTCAGTGTTTTAAAGAAGAATACAGCGAAGTAGGCCCCTCCAGTGGGAGGAAAAGCACATGGGGCTAAAGAGGAAAGACAAGAAACGTAACTTCAATTTAAACTAAAATTTATATAATTTTTTTATTATGGATTTCAGAGAGGAAGGGAGAGGGCAGAGATAGAAATACCCATGCTGAGAGAGAATCATTGATTGTCTGCCTCCTGCACATGGCCCACTGGGGATCAACCATGAAACCAGAGCATGTGCCCTGACCGGGAATCCAACCATGACCTGCTGTTTCAGAAGTCTATGCTCAACCACTGAGCCATGCCAGCTGGGCAACATTTTTTAATCTTGCCAAATTTTTCAGGATTGGCTTTCTGGCTAAATCTACCCTTTAGGGGATGTTGATAAACAGGAAAATGGTGGCTTTTCAGGTAACAGAAGAGAGGGGCCAGTGAGTGGGCACCAGATCCTACACCATCACCCATGCTATTCAGCCACCATTGGGCAGGATAATGTTTCAGAGGAGTGAGCCTGGGAGTGGGTGAGGCTCCCAGAAAAATTAGGCCACAGAAAGGAGGCAGGAAGGTGGGGACCTACTTAGCAGTATCCTAGAGCACTGCTTCTAAGAAAGTCCTAATTTATACTGTAAGCCCATCCGCAGCCTTATTGACTGACATGAGTGTGTATGAGATACGCGGATGGTTTGTGAGCGAAGAGGCAAGAGTTAAGTGGTTGGTTTCCCATAATATTGGGTTTGAGTAGAAAGATTTACTACCATGAAAAATCTGGGTAATAGCCATTTCAACTTCCTAGCTCTGCTTAAAGCTGGGGAGAGATTGTTTTAAGTGAGGTTTCTTTGGCTTTTTCTCTAGAATGGTTCTTTTGTTAGAAAAACGTAGTTTAGTTATAGTTACAAAGTTGAACTACGAAAAGATTTTGACTTTAAAATGAATGCTTTACATCGCCTCATTTCTATTAAACATTTACACAAATGACAATGGAATAGCTGCTAGTACCTACTTTGTGTCCCATAATCTTCCACTTGGAATTATGTACTTAGCTACTTTTGACGTCATGAAAAAATATAACATTCAGAACTAACAAAAGCAGGAAAAAGAAAAGTTTGAAGGCACTATTTCCCAGAATAGTGGGTTTTATTTTTTTTAATATATTTTTATTGCTTTCAGAGAGGAAGGGAGAGGGATAGAGAGATAGAACATCAAAGATGAGAGAGAATCATGGATCGGCTGCCTCCTGCATGCCCCCCCACTGGAGATCGAGCCCGCAACCAAGGCATGTGCCCTTGGCCAGAATCGAACCTGGGACCCTTCAGTCTGCAGGCCAACGCTCTATCCACTGAGCCAAACTGGCTAGGGCAATAGTGGGTTTTAGAGCACGTTCTCAATGTATGCCCTCCACTGTGCAGAGTTCTCCACTAGCACAGTCGGTAACGCAGGGGATAGAAGGATTCCTCCACCTGAGAAACCTCCCACTGTCCATGTTCACCTGTTTCAGGGCAGGCCTAGTTTGAGCCTGAGACCAGACTAGTGGCTTGGGAGTAATGGATCTTAAATTTCTTTTCTTTCAGCTGACACTCAAGCTGTCTCAGAAGCACTAGCAAAGAACCTTAGTAACTTGACTCTCAACCCTAGTATTCAATTCTCTTCCCTTCCACAAAATCGTTCACCCCAACAGCAGGACAGAGAAGAAGCACCGGAGTATGTAGTGGGGATGAGTTATGGCCTGGTCTACAGGAGGAGACGCGGAGTGAGAACAATGGCAAGTCTTAAAAGAGACCTCAAAGGACTGTTTCCAACATGGCTGAGGAGAAGGAATGAGGCTATTCAAAACCGCAAGAAGAACAGGGTGAGTTTATGTGATCTGGGCCTACAGTTCTCCCAAGGGAGGGTGGAGATGCTCATAATGTAAATATTATTTTTTAGAGCTGTTTTAGGCTCACAGCAAAATTGAGCAGAAAGTGCAGAATTCCCATGGACCTTCTGACCCCACACACTCATTGCCTTCTCCACTATCAGCATCCCACACCAGAATGCCAGTGCTTTAGGTGATAAATCTACATTGAGGCATTATCATCACCTAAATATAGTTTACATTACTCTTGGTGTATGTTTACTTGTCTATATGCTGTCACAAACCGGATGCTCATGCCAATACTGGGTGGTAATGGACAAACCCCTGATTGACAATCAGCAGCTGTTACCCTTACAAAATGGCGCATGGGCTGGTATTCTTTGGTACTCATGGATTTCAATTCTGCCTCCTCCCCACCACCACAAAGGTCTTGTTTTTTACCTTTTAGTGTACCCTATGCCAAATGCTATTTAGATTTGAGGGAACATTTGATCATTTCATTACTCGTAACACAATACTTTTTGTTTTTTTCCAGAATGAACCTGTATTTCAATGTGGCTGTAGTCATTGCCTATCACGTCTAGGTCCTTCTTCTGGTATTTCTGAGAATTGTGACATGAAATCATTTTAGGCATACACCGTATTCTTGTACTCATTTAATTTGTAACACATTTTTTGATGTATTATTTCCATTTTTAGTAGCAAATAAGTGTATAGGGCTTCTTTAATAAACTTGAGGCATATCTGAGACGTGTATTCTTGTTCTTTGAATTTATTGGGGTGACATTATGAAATTACAGTTTTCTGGTGTACAGTTGTATAATACATCACTGGTATACTATATTGTGTATTTGATAAGAAGCTATGAAAATTCCAGGACAAGAGGGATAGGGAATCTTAGACCTATAGTTGGGGAGCCATCTAGTAAGTCCCAAGGACACTTAAGGGTAAATGGTTTGCACTTATCCTCCCCAACCAGAGGGTAAATAGATTAAATCAACCTTAGTCAGGGAGGTAGATAATAGAAATCCAGTTAAGAGAATAAATCTCATTTTGGTGCATCAGCATAAAGCTAGTGAATATTCTATTTCCACTCATCAGCTCTCCCCTAAATACCCACCCTTTCAAATCCCTGAATATGAAGTCCCCAGAGACCTTTCGCATGCCATTCTCTTCCCCCTCTATTTACCCCACCCCTGGGGACACATCCCCTAATCTCTAAAGGATCCCGGGAGACTTGCAACTAGGGGAGCAGTGGGCAGCAGCACCTCATCCTGGCCAAACCCCTGGCCCTTTCTTCAAGGTTTCCCTTTCCCCCTTTTCTCTGTCTTCCTGGTAAGCCAAACAGCCCAGACTAGGCTCTCCTGCTGGTTCTTTATGCCCTTCCTTGTTTCACTGCCTTAGGTATGTTTTTTGGTGAGGTCAATAAATTCTTTTTAAAAATTTTTTAATTGCTTTCAGAGAGGAAGGGAGAGAGAGAGAGAGAGGTAGAAACATTGAGAGAGAGAGAGAGAGAGAGAGAGAGAGAAACATCAATGAGAGAATCATGGATCGGCTGCCTCCTGTATGCCCCCTACTGGGAGGTTGAGCCAGCAACCCTAGGCATGTGCCCTTGACCGGAATTGAACCCAGGACCCTTCAGTCCCCAGGCCGACGCTCTATCCACTGAGCCAAACAGGCTAGGGCAAGGTCAATAAATTCTTGCCTGCTTTTCTCCACTTTGTCACTTGATGGAAATCTTTCCCTCAAGAAAACAAGAACCTAGGTCTCCTCTCCAAGTAACATGTTCACCCCCTTGTTCTTAGTCTTTATATTTGATTTTGCTAGCAATGAACTAACTGGCAAAGACTGGGCTCCCTATTGTTTTAAAAATATTTTTTAGCCTCCCCAGTTTGCCTGGTGGATAGAGTGTCAGTCTTCGGACCGAAGGGTCCCTGATTCAATTCCTGTCCAGGGCAGGTACCTCGGCTTCAGGCTCCTCTCTGGCCAAGGCCCTAGTCAGGGTGTACAAGAGGCAACCATTTCATGTGTTTCTCTCACATGGATGTTTCTCTCTGTCTTTCCCTCTCTCCAAAAATTAATGGGAAAATATTCTAGGGTGAGGATTAAAAACAAACAAAAAAATAGGGAGCCCAGCCAATTTGGGTTGAGGTTGGACCTAGGAACCAGGAGGTCATGGTTCAATTCCCCGTCAGGATGAATGCCAGTGTTGTGGGCTTGACTCCCAGTACAGGGCTTGCAGGAAGCAGCCTATCAATGATTCTCATCGTTAATGTTTCTATATCTCCCTCTCCATTCCTCTCTGAAATCAATAAAAAAATGTAAAAAAATAATAATAATACAAGACTTAGAGGTAGAAGGGAAGTAGAGGGTTTTGACAGGAGGAAATGACTATGATAGTGGCTGAAATATAAGAGAGGGTTGCCATCCAATGGTATTTTACTTAGGTTATTTTTCTTTTCATGACTCATCATCTGCAGATGTGAATTTCTTTGGGAAACAAAATATACATAAAATTTGTCATCTACCCTCCCACCTTCATATGCTTAAAGGTTTTTATTGGTTTTTAAAGAGAGAGGATGGGAGAGGGGTAGAGAGACTTTGATAAGAAACATCATTAATCATCTGCCTCATGCACTCCCTCCACTGGGGATCCACCCTGAGACCTGGGCATGTGCCCTGACCTGGAATCCAACCAGTGACTTCTTGGTTCATGGCTCCATGTTCAACCATTGAGCCACACTGGGCAGGCAAAACTTGCATTTTAAAATATGGCTCAGATAAGCTTTTTAAAAGAAGACCAGGTATTTGTCTCTGAAAGGTACAGGGAAAGAAATGCAAGCTTCCCCGAGAAGGACCTTGGTTTCATAAAGCCAATCCTATATAATAAAAGCCTAGGTGGTGTCACGCCCTCGCCTGATGTCAGCACAAGATGGCCACCCTCACGTCATCACAAGATGGCCACCAAAAAATGGCTGGCAGGGGAGGACAGTTGTGGGCAATCAGGCCAGCAGGGGAAGGCAGTTGGGGGTGAACAGGCCAGCAGGGGAGGGCAGTAGGGGCAATTGGGCTGGCAGGGGAGGGCAGTTGGGGGTGACCAGGCTTGCAGGGGAGGGCAGTTGGGGGCAGCCAGGCCTGCAGGGGAGGACAGTTGAATGTCACCAGGTCATCAGGGGTGGGCAGTTAGGGGCGACCAGGCTGGCAGGGGAGTGTTTAAGGGGTGATTAGGCTGGCTGGCAGAATTGGTTAGGGGCAATCAGGCAGGTGGGCAGGCAAACAGTAAGGAGCCAGCAGTCCTGGATTATGAGAGGGATGTCTGACTGCCGGTTTAAGCCCAATCCCACAGGGATGGGGCCTAAACTGGCAGTCAGACATCCCCTGAGGGGGTCCCAGATTGGAGAGGATGCAGGCTGGGCTGAGGGACACATCCCCCTCCCCACACACACACACACACACCCCTGCACGAATTTCGTGCACTGGGCCTCTAGTTATCTATAAGCATTTTGAGCTGAAGAGGGGAGGTTTAGGGAAGGTAAAAGGATTTTGTGGGCTTTGAAGTTCTAGAGCCAAACCTCTGGCCCGGTAACAACTACCTGTGGGCGCTCTCACTCCTGGGAGCATGCCCTGGCCTTTCTAGTTTCCTTCCCCTTCCCTGCCCCAGGCACCTAACCATTAGATTCCACATTCCCAAGCTCCAAGGGCCCTTCCTTCATTTCTGTAACTTGTTTCCTAAGCCCATTTCTTCTGGAAATTACTTTTTCCACCTCTGTGATTTACTAAATAAATGATCTCTACAAAAATATTTGCATAACCCATGGACAAAGACAGTAGCTTGGTAGGGCCTGGGGTCTAGGGCTGTGGGCAGGGCTGGCTGTAAGGGGTCAATAGGAGATAAAAAGGACATGTAGTACTTCCAACAATAAAGGTTAAAAACAAATTTTGGGTCATAATTTCACCTCTGGATTTTTACTAAAAATGAACAAGATTGCTTTTGAGTATTTTATCATAGTTTCCAGTTTAAAGGGAGATGGGGGGAGGTTGCACGTAGAATAGGAGATGAAAGAAGATTGGGGCAGCTGGGGACTTGTTCTACTTCCTGTAGAAAATCAGCAGTTAGGCCCCAGTGACTGAGTGGCCGCCAAGGACTCAGCCACCTCCTTCTTGAGCTCCCCTCACTTCCCAACTCTCCGTTCGTCCCCCCCCCCAGCCCCCCCACCACCACCACCAGCACACACATACACAGTTTCCACCAAGGAAAAGGAATCTTGTCAGATGTCTGCTATCCAGAACCTCCACTCTTTCTCAACCCCTTTGCTGATGCAAGTAAGGATGATGATCTGCTTCCTGCTCGCACTGAGGATTGTATCCATATAAGAATTCAACAGAAAAAAAAAAAAAGAATTCAACAGAGAAATGGCAGGAACACCCTTACTACTGTCCAAGGGATCGCTAATGATTACGATAAAAAGAAACTAGTGAGCCCTAACCGGTTTGGCTCAGTGGATAGAGCATCAGCCTGCGGACTGAGGGGTCCCAGATTCGATTCCGGTCAGGGACATGTACCTTGATTGCAGGCACATCCCCAGTGGGGGGAGGAGGGGGTGCAGGAGGCAGCTGATCTATGTTTCTAACTCTCTATTCCTCTTCCTTCCTCTCTGTAAAAAAATCAATAATATGTGTGGTTTTTTTAAAAAAAGAAACTAGTGAAGGCCTTTAAGACGAAATTTGCCAGCAATGGTACTGTAATTGAGCATCCAGAATATGGAGAAGTAATTCAGCTGCAGGGTGACCAGTGCAAGAACATATGCCAGTTCCTCGAAGAGACTGGACTGGTTAAGGACGAGAAGCTCAGTGTTCATGGGTTCTAAAGCTTTTGGCTCACTGAAGCCTCAGTGAGGATTTCTTTGAAATGAGTAGAATTTCCCTTCTGTCCCATGTCACAAGTTTAAAAACCTCACTGCTTGTATAATATAACCATGTGGGGTCTGCTTTTCACTTGGACTAGTATAACTCCTTCATGCAATAAACTGAAAAGAGCCATGCTGGCCCTCGTCCATTTGGCTCAATGGATAGAGCGTCAGCCTGCAGACTGAAGGGTCCCAGGTTCGTTTCCGGCCAAGGGCACATGCCGGGGTTTTGGGCTCGATCCCCACTGGGGGTCGTGCAGGAGGCAGCCAATCAATGATTCTCTGTCATCATTGATGTTTCTCTCTCTCTCTCCCTCTCCCTTCCTCTCTGAAATCAATAAAAGAAATATATATATATATATATATATATTTTTTTTTTTTTTTTTTTTTTTTTTTTTAAAGCGCCACGCAGTCTAGTCTTGAAGTCCGTCATTTCAACAAAGGTCAAGCAGTAGGGGCCTGGCAGTGTCCAGCCTGAAACAGAGCAATAACGACGTGATGTTTCAGCCAAGCCCAGGTCTGGCCAGAAGCTGCTCAGCAGAGTTCCCGGCCCTCAGTGAATATCGCCGCCTGAACAGCCTTCCCTGAGGCTGAGAGGAGAGGGGTGAGGCCGCAGCAGCCTCTGCACCACTAGAGGGAGCCAGCGGGAGTCAAAGATCTACAACCTGACCAGCTGGATGGGGCTTGGAGCAGCCCCGCCACCTTCCCTCTAGGGAGAAGATAAGGACTTCTGACTTGCCACCAAGGTCTTTTGACCAGACATATCCTAGCTAATTGTTGTCCAAACACCATTATTTGAGGCCAAGCTTCTATCATAGTTAAAACTTTTGACAAGGGAACAAATTTCAAACTAACGTGTCAGTCGTGTAGCTGGCTATAGAGCTTGCAACTAACCAGCTGTAGCTGCCCAATACCATGTGAAGTAACAAACTGATTTTGGGGGTGTTTTCCCCACTCCTTCAGTTTTAACGTTCTGTAATGTATTTAAACCCTTATTTAAACAAAACTTGTTTTCAGAAAGAAAGAAAAGAAAAAGAAAATCAGCAGTTAATGTTGGTGCTCTTTGCTAGAATTCAACACAACTGTTAGGGGGAAGGCCAGTAATTAAAAATTTTAATTTCAGTTGCTTGAAAATGTTAAATGCATTTAAAGGTGTAGCTTCTAAAACGAAACAACTATAGGTCTAAAATACACATCCATAAAATATCAAGCTAATCAGCTGTTTATAATGACACTTCTCCTCTACTTTCCCTCCCTAGCAGACTTCCCCTTAGAAGCATCAAAGATTTATGATGAGCCAGACAAGGAAAACGTTAAGGAAAAGTTTCTGGGTTCACGTAATTGGGAGTTAATCCGAAAATGGGGGGAAACTGCCCTTTTCTGCTCTGCTCTAGAAAGAGCCAAGTCCGGTTCACAAACCAGTAGTCCTCTCCAGAAGTAGAATTTGGGGGCGGAAAAAACAACACACTAAATTTTAAGGATACACCCCTAGAAGGTCCAGATACATTTCCCAGCCTAAGGGCCAGAGGGCATGATTATCTCTTGGAGAGCAGAAGTAGAATTTTCTATTAATCCACTAACAAGACTACTCCCACCCACCTTAATCTCTTTCGTCATCAGTCATTTACATTCAAATGGGCTTGTTGATTGGCTCACCGGCATTATTTAGCTTAGCTCTTTCCCTGCATTTCACTCCTGTTCTTTCCAGGCTATTTTGTAGCAACTGGAAATTTTTGAGGATCACCTTCTGCTTGAACTCTGCCTTGGGATTCTGGGAGGAACTTCAGCCTGTGACTGGACTAGAAATGGATTCGCCAACAGAGCTCAACCGCCCCTCCACTGGGTCGTTTCCTCAGCTGTCCGATGAAGGTTTGAGTAAGATAGATGCTGTCCTTTTGGGGGCAGTGAAGAGCCTGGCCTCCTTTCATAGGGGGGTGCCTTCAGTGTTTTAAAGAATATAGCTAAGTAGGCCTCTCCAGTGGGCGAAAAGGCACAGGGGACAAAGGAAAAAGGGGAAGAGTATTAAACCGCTTTGCTTGCTTCCTCTGCTTAGGAACATTTCAATCTTTTCAGTCCACTTTCTGGGGAAAAGCAACCAAAATTCTGCTAGAATGGCTCATAGGGACTTGAAATCAGTACTTCCATCAGTAATACAGGTCAGGAATAGTGAAAAGGAACAAAACATAAGGGACTCAACTTCAATTTATTTTTTATTTTATTTTTATTTTTTTCTTTATTGATTAAAGTATTATATATGTGTCTATCCCCCCATTGCCCCCCCACCCCCCACATTTATGCCCTCGCCCCCCTTGGTGTCTGTGTCCATTGGTTAGGCTTATATGCATGCATACTAGTCCTTTGGTTGATCTCCCCCTTACCCCCTCCACCCCCCGCCCCCACCTTCCCTCTGAGGTTTGACGTCTGATCAATGCTTCTCTGTCTCTGGATCTTTAACTTCAATTTAAACTAAAGGTCATATATGTGTTTTTAGTATGGATTTCAGAGAGGAAGGGAGAGGGACAGAGATAGATCCATGTTGAGAGAATCATTGATTGTCTGCCTCCAGCACATGGCCCACTGGGGATGATGTGCCCTGACCGGGAATCCAACCATGGCCTCCTGTTTCATAGGTCTATGCTCAACCACTGAGCCATGCCAGCCGGGCAACATTTTTTAATCTTGCCAAAATTTTCAGGATTGGCTTTCTGGCTAAATCTACTCTTTAGGGAATGTTCATAAACAGGAAAATGGCTTTTCAGGTAACAGAAGAGAGGGGCCAGTGAGTGCGCACCAGATCCTACACCGTCACCAGCACTACTCCGCCATCATTGGCCAGGATAATGTTTCAGAGGAGTGAGCCTGGGAGTGGGTGAGGCTCCCAGAAAAATTAGGCCACAGAAAGGAGGCAGGAAGGTGGGGACCTACTTAGCAGTATCCTGGAGCACTGCTTCTAAGAAAGTCCTAATTCATATTGTAAGCCCATTCGCAGCCTTATTGTCTGACATGAGTGTGTATGAGATACGCAGAAGGTTTGTGAGGGAAGAGGCAAGAGTTAAAGGGGTTGGCTTCCCATAATATTGGGTTTGAGTAGAAAGATTTACTACCATGAAAAGTCTGGGTAATAGCCATTTCAACTTCTTACTCTGCTTAATGTTTTAAGTGAGGTTTCTTTGGCTTTTTCTCTGGAGTGGTTCTTTTGTTAGAAAAATTTAGTAGAGTTACAGTTACAAGGTTGAACTGCGGAAAGAATTTGACATTTATTAATGCTTTACGTCCCCTCATTTCTATTAAACATTTACACAAATGACAATGGAATAGCTGCCAGTACCTACTTTGTGTCCCATAATCTTCCACTTGGAATTATGTACTTAGCTATTTTTGACGTCATGAAAAAATATAACATTCAGAGCTAAGAAAAACAGGGAAAAAAAAGGTTTGAAGGCAACTGTTTCCCAGAATAGTGGGTTTTAGAGCACGTTCTGAATGTATGCCCTCCACTGTGCAGAGTTCTCCACTAGCACAGTCGGTAACGCAGGGGGTAGGAGGATTCCTCCACCTGAGAAACCTCCCACTGTCCATGTTCACCTGTTTCAGGGCAGGCCTAGTTTGAGCCTGAGACCAGACTAGTGGCTTGGGAGTAATGGATCTTAAATTTCTTTTCTTTCAGCTGACACTCAAGCTGTCTCAGAAGCACTAGCAAAGAACCTTAGTAACTTGACTCTCAACCCTAATTACCTTCCCTTCCAGGAACACTTTCACCCCAACAGGACACAGAAGAATATGTACTGACGCTGAGTTATGGCCTGGTCTACAGGAGGAGACGTGGAGTGAGAACAATGGCAAGTCTTAAAAGAGACCTCAAAGAACTGTTTCCAACATGGCTGAGGAGAAGGAATGAGGCTATTCAAAACCGCAAGAAGAACAGGGTGAGTTTATGTGATCTGGGCCTACAGTTCTCCCAAGGGAGGGTGGAGATGCTCATAATGTAAATACTATTTTTTAGAGCTGTTTTAGGCTCACAGCAAAATTGAGCAGAAAGTGCAGAATTCCCATGGACCTTCTGACCCCGCACATTCATATAGCCTCCTCCACTCTCAGCATCCCACACCGGAGTGGCAGTGTTTGTTATAGGTGATGAATCTACATTGAGGCATTATCATCAACTGAAGTCTATAGTTTGCATTAAAGTTCACTCTTGGTGTATGTTTACTTGTCTATATGCTGTCACAAACTGGATGCTCATGCCTATACTGGGTGGTAATGGACAAACCCCTGATTGACAATCAGCAGCTGTTACCCTTACAAAATGGCCCATGGGCTGGTATTCTTTGGTACTCATGCATTTCAATTCTGCCTCCTCCCCACCACCACAAAGGTCTTGTTTTTTACCTTTTAGTGTACCCTATGCCAAATGCTATTTAGATTTGAGGGAGCATTTGATCATTTCATTACTCATAACACAATTAATCTGTTTCTTTTTCTTTTTTTTTCCAGAATGAGCCGGTACTTCAATGTGGCTGTAGTCATTGCCTATCACATCCAGGTACTTTTGGTATTGTTAAGGATTATGACATGGTTTTGGCTAGCTTGCCTCAGTGGCTAGAACGTCAGCCTGAGGACTGATGGGTCCGGGGTTCAATTCCAGTCAAGGGCACATGCTCAAGTGGGGAGCATGCCGAAGCAGCTGATCAATGATTCTCATCATTGATGTGTCTATCTCTCTCCCTCTCCCTGCCTCTGAAATCATTAATATATGTATATATAAAACAAAACTCACACCTTAAAAGAAAGAATTATGACATGGCATATACTGTATTCTTGTACTCATTTGAGTTGTAACACATTTTTTTATGTACTCTTTCAATTTTTAGTAGCAAATGTGTGTGTAGGGAATCATTAATAAATGAGGCATATCTGAGACATATTTATTAATGTTCTTGTTCTTTGAATTTATTGGGGTGACATTATGAAATTATATAGCTTTCTGGTAAGCAGTTGTATAATACATCATCTGCATACTATATTGTGTTTGATGATAAGCTATGAAAATTCCAGAACACATGGAATAAGGAAACTAAGACCTATAGTTAAAGAGCAGTTTTCAGCCACCTAGTAAATCTCATCTTCCCTAAACTAAGGACTTATGGGTAAATGGTTTGCAATTCTCCTCCCCAACCTGAGGGCAAATAGCTAAGTCAGGGGGGGGAGGGGCAGATAATAGAAATCCAGTTAAGAGAATAAATCTCATTTTGGTGCATCAGCATAAAGCTAGTGAATATTCTATTTCCAACCATAAGCTCTCCCCAAAACACCCACCCTTTCAAACCTCAGAAACACCCAGAGACCATGCCCATGCCATTCTCTTCCCCCTCTATTCACCCCGTGCCTGGGGACATATCCCCTTACCTCTAAGGGACCCCAGGAGACTTGCAGCCAGCCCCTCATCTTGGGCCAAACCCCTGACCCTGTCTGCAAGGTCCCCTTTCCCCCTTGATTTCCCAGAAAGCCAAAGCAGCCCAGCCTAGATTCTCCTGCTGGTTCTTTATGCCCTTGTTTCATTGTCTAAGTATACTTTTGCTACGATCAAATTCTTGCCTGCTTTTCTCCACTTGATGGAAATCTTTCCCTCAAGAAAACAAGAACCTAGGTCTCCTCTCCAAGTAACATGTTCACCCCCTTGTTCTTAGTCTTATTTATACTTGATTTCGCTAGCAATGAATAAGCCGGCGAGGGCTGGGCTCCCTATTGTTTTAAAAATATTTTTTAGCCTCCCCAGTTTGCCTGGTAGATAGAGTGTCAGTCTGTGGACTGAAGGGTCCCTGGTTCTATTCCTGTCCAGGGCAGGTACCTTGGTTTCAGGGTCTTCTCTGGCCAGGGCCCTGGTCAGGTTGTGCAGGAGGCAACCAATCGATGTGTTTCTCTCACATGGATGTTTCAGTCTTTCCCTCTCTCTTTCACTCTCTAAAAGTGAATGGGAAAATATCCAAAGGTGAGGATTAAAAACAAGCAAAAAAGAAAAAAAAAAATAAGAGTTCAGCCAGTTTGGCTCCATGGTTGAGGTTGGACCTAGGAACCAGAAGGTCATGGCTCAATTCCCTGTCAGGGCAAATGCCCATGTTGTGGGCTTGACTCCCAGTACAGGGCTTGCAGGAAGCAGCCTATCAATAATTCTCATCATTAATGTTTCTATATCTCCCTCTCCACTCCTCTCTGAAATCAATAAAAAGATGTAAAAAATAATAATACCAGAGTTAGAGGTAGAAGAGAAGTAGAGGGTTTTGGCAGGAGGAAATGAAATATGATAGTGGTAAGAGAGGGTTGCCATCCAATGGTATTTTACTTAGGTTATTTTCCTTTTTCATGACTCATCATCTGCAGATGTGAATTTCTTTGGGAAACAAAATATACATAAAATATGTCATCTACCCTCCCACCTTCATGTGCTTGAAGGTGTTTATTGGTTTTTAAAGAGAGAGGATGGGAGAGGGATAGAGAGACTTTGATGAGAAACATCATTGAACATCAACCTCCTGCACTCCCTCCACTGGGGGTCCAGCCTGAGACCTGGGCATGTGCCCTGACCTGGAATCCAACCAGTGTCCTCTTGGTTCATGGCTCGATACTTAACCACTGAGCCACACTGGGCAGGCGAAACTTGATTTCAAAATATGGCTCAGATAAGATTTTTTTAAATATTTTTTTTTATCGATTTCAGAGAAGAAGGGAGAGGGAGAGAGATAGACACGTCAATAAGAGTATCATTGATCGGTTGCCTCTAGCATGCCCCCTCCTGGAAGCCAGCACATGACTCGGGCATGCGCCCTTGGCTGGAATCAAACCTGGAACTCTAACCACTGATCCAAATCAGCTAGGGCTCAGATAAGATTTTTAAAAGAATGCCAGGTATTTATATCTGAATGGTACGGGGAAAGAAATACCAGTTTACCCTTGGTGTGTCAAACTTCGCCAAAAAACTGAGCATAACTCGGGTAGTGTGTCACTTCGAGGAAAAAACATTATTTCGCAAATGTTTCATCCTCAGGAGCAGCAAATGTTTCATCCTCGGCATTCGGCCACCTCAGCGGCCGCGTGTCATCAGAAATGGCTATGCGTGTCAGTGCTGACACTTGTGTCATAGGTTTGCCATCACTGCCCTAGAAGGATGTTGGTTTCATAAAGCCAATTATCTATAAGTATTTTGAGCTGAAGAGGGAGGTTTATAGGAAGGTAAAGGAATTTAGTGGGCTTTGTTGTTCTAGAGCCACACCTCTGGCCCTATAAAGACTTTACCTCTAGCCGAAACTGGTTTGGCTCAGTGGATAGAGCATCAGCCTGTGGACTGAAGGGTCCCAGGTTCAATTCCGGTGGGCACATCCCCAGTAGGAGGTGTGCAGGAGGCAGCTGATAGATGTTTCTAGCTTTCTATCTCTCTCCCTTCCTCTCTGTAAAAAATCAATAAAATATATTTAAAAAAAAAAAAAAAAAGACTTTACCTCTAGGAGCCCTTACTCCTGGAAGCATACCCCTGCCTTTCCCTTTTCCCTTCCCCCTCCCTGCCCCAGGCACCTCATTAGCTTCCTCATTCCCAAGCTCCAAGGGTGCTTCCTTTACTTCTTTAACTTGTTTCCTAAACCCATGTCTTCTGGCAATTATTTTTTCTAACTCTGTGATTTACCAAATAAATGTTCTCTTACAAAAAATATATGCATAAGCCCCAACCCATTTGGCTCAGTTGATAGACCATGGGGCCGAGGACTGAAGGGTCCTAGGTTCGGTTCTGATCAAGGGCCTGTATCTTGGTTTCAGGCTCCATCCCCCACCCTAGCCCCAGGCCTGGGTGGGCCTGGGAGGCAGCCAGTCCAGGTGTCTCTCTCACATCCAAATTTCTCTTCCCCGCCCCCCCCTCCCTTCCACTCTCTTTAATCACAGGTAAGGATAAATAAATAAATACATAAATAAAATATGCATAAGAGACAATAGGTTGGTGGAGACCTGGGGTCTGTGGCCTGTGAGGGGGGGGGGGCGGGTAAAGGGGTTATAAGAGGTTAATGGGAGAAAAAAAGGGACATATGTAATATTTTCAACAATAAAGATTAAAAAGAAATTCTGGGTCATAATTTCACCTCTGGCTTTTTACTAAAAATAAACAAGATTGCTTTTGAGTATTTTCTCATAGTTTCCAGCTGAAAAGGGGGTGGGGAAGGTTGTACATTGAACAGGAGATGAGGAAAAGATTGGGGCGGCTGGGGATTTGTTCTACTTCCTGTAGAAAATCAGCAGTTAATGTTGGTGCTCTTTGCTGGAATTCAGTACAATTATTGGGGTGAGGGGCAGCAATTTTAAATTTAATTAATTTAGTTGCTTAAATATGTTAGCTGCATTTAAAGGTGTAGCTTATAAAGTGAAATTCTAGATCTAAAATAACATTCATAAAATACCAAGCTAATCAGCTGTTATAATGACACTTCTCCTCTACTTTCCCTCACTAGCAGACTCCCCATTAGAAGCATCAAAGATTGAGGATGAGCCAGGCAAGGAAAACTTTAAGGAAATTTTCTCAGTTAACGTAATTGGGAGTTAATCCAAAAATGGGGGGAAACTGCCCTTTTCTGCTCTGCTCTAGAATGAGCCAAGTCTGGTTCACAAACCAGTAGTCATCTCCGGAAGTAGAATTTGAAAAAAAAAAAAAAAACCCACACCTACACTAAAAGTTAAGGCAACCTTAGGGAGACACACCCATAGAGGCTCCTGATAACTTTGCCAGCCAATGGCCAAGAGGGCTTGGTTATTTTAATGGAGAGCAGATGCACAATCACCTATTAGTCCACTAACAGGACTACTTTCACTCACCTGAACCCCTGTAATCACCCGTCATTTACATTCAAATAGGCTGTTTGATTGGCTTACCTGCATTATTTAGGTTAGCTCTTTCCCCACATTTTGATCCTGCTCTTTCTGGGTAACCTTGTGTCGATGTGAGAGTTTTGAGCATCTGCTTGAGCTCTTTTCAAACGGAATCTAGGAGAACTTCAGGCTGTGACTAGACTCCCAATGGACTCACCAACGAAGCGTAGCACACCCTCGACCCAGGAGTTCTCTCAGACGCCTGGTGAAGGATATTCAGGTATGATGGATGCTGCCCTTTTTGACTATCGGGGTTGGGGAAGTGAAGAGCCTCCCCTCCTTACTTAGGATGACTTCATTGTTTCAAAGAATACAGTTGAATAGGATCCTCCAGTGGCGGGCGGGGAGAGCACAGTTTTTTTAATCTTAGGGAGAGGAAAGAGGGGAGGAGTATTAAACTGTCTTGCTTGCTTACAATGCAATCTTTTCAGTCCACTCTCTGGGGAAGAGCAACCAAAATTCTGATAGAATGGTCCATAGGATCTCGCAATCAGCATTTCCATCAGCAATAGATGTCAGGAATGGTGGAAAGGAACAAAACACAAGAAACTTAACTCCAATTTAACCTAAAGTTTTTATATATTTTCTGTTATTGATTTCAGAGAGGAAGGAAGAGTGAGAAAGATAGAAATATCCATGTTGAGGGAGAATCCTTGATTGGCTGCCTCCTGCACACCTTCCCACTGGGGATCAACCCGAAACCAGGACATGTGCCCTGACCGAGAATCCAACCATAACCTCCCGTTTCATAGGTCTCAACCACTAGGCCAAGTTGGCCGGGCAAGATTTCTTAATCTTGCCAACATTTTCAGGCTTGTCTTTCTAGCTAAATCTTCCCTGTAGGTAGGGAATGTTAATAAGCAGGAAAATGGCTTTTCAGGAAGCAGAGGGAAGGGTGCTCCAGGGCCTACACTATCACCCATACTACTCCGCCACCATTGGCCAGGGTAATGTTTCAAAGGAGTGAGCCTGGGAGTGGGTGAGCCTCCCAGAAAAATTAGGCCACAGGAAAATGCAGCAAGGTTCTTAGCAGAAGCCTGGAGCACTGCTTCTAAGAAAGTCCTAACTTATATTGTAAGCCCGTTCACAGCCTTATTGTGTGACATGAGTGTGTATGAGGTATGCATAGTGGTTTGCATGGGAAGAGGCAAGAGTTAAGTGGTTGACTTCTCATAATATCGGGTTTAAATAGAAAGATTTACTACCAGGAACAATCGGGGTGTAACCGAGAGCGGGCATAAGCCATTTAAACTTCCTAGCTCTGCTTAAGGCTGAGGAGAGACTGTTGTAAGTGGGTTTTCTTTGGCTATTTCACCAGAGTGGGGTTTTTTTCCAGAAAATTTTAGTGGATTAAAGTTGAACTGCTGGGACATTTTGATTTATTAATGCTTTATGTCCTCTTATTTATATTAAGCATTCACACAAGTGAAAATGAAGTAACTTCCAATGCCTAGTTTCTGTCCCATAATCTTCCTCTTGGAATTATGTACTTAGCTACTTTTGATGTCATGAAAAAATATAACACTCAGAACTAACAAAAACAGGAAAAATAAAAATTAACTGTGCAGAGTTCTTGACTAGCACTAGGTAACGCAGGGGGTAGAAGGAATCCTCCACCTGAGAAACCTCCATTGTCCATGTTCACTGTTTAAGAGCAGGCCTAGTTTGAGCCTGGGACTAGTAACTTGGGGGTAATTCAGTTTATCCTAATGCCGTGGTCGGCAAACTTCGGCTTGCGAGCCACATTCAGCTCTTTGGCCCCTTGAGTGTGGCTCTTCCACAAAATACCATGGCCTGGGGAAGTCTATTTTGAAGAAGTGGCATTAAAAGAAGTTTAAGTTTTAAAACTTTTGGCTCTCAAAAGAAATTTCAATCGTTGTACTGTTGATATTTGGCTCTGTTGACTAATGAGTTTGCCGACCACTGCCCTATGGATCTTAAATTTTTTTTCTTTCAGCTGACATTCAAGCTGTCTCAGAAGGATTAGCACAGAACCTTAGTAACTTGACTCTCAACCCTAGTACCGAATTCCCTTCCCTTCCACCAGAACATTCACCCCAACAGCAGGACACGGGAAACAACTCGAAGGCGTCAGGACTGGGGCTGAATCAAGGCATGCTTTACACGAGGAGACGTGGAGCGAGGACAGTGGCAAGTGTTCAGAAAGAAATGAAGGAGATGAGAGAAAGGCTTCGATTAAGGATGATAAGAAGGTTGGATGCTATTAAATATCGCACCTTGTATCTGGTGAGTTTAGTGTCTGGGCCTACAGTTCTCCCAACGGGAGGGTGGAAATGCTCATAATGTAAATGTATATATATATATTTACTGTGAGCCTAAAGCAGCTCTAAATTATATATATATTTAGAGCTGCTTTAGGCTCACAGTAAAATTGAGCAAAAAATGCAGAATTCCCATGTACCTTCTGACCCCGCACATTCATATAGCCTCCTCCACTCTCAGCATCCCACACCAGAGTGGCAGTGCTTGTTATAGGTAATAAATCTACATTGAGGCATTATCATCACCTAAATATAGTTTACATTAAGGTTCACTCTTGGTGTGTGTTTACTTGTCTATATGCTGTCACAAACTGGATGCTCATGCCAATACTGTGTGGTATTGGACAAACCCCTAATTGACAATCAGTACCTGTTACCCTTACAAAATGGCCCATGGGCTGGTATTCTTTGGTACTCATGCATTTCAATTCTGCCTCCTCCCCGCTACCACCACAAAGGTTATTTGTTTTTCTTGTTTTAGTGTACACTACTCCAAATGCTGTTTAGATTTGATCCTTTCATTATTCATAACACAATTAATCCATTTCTTTTTCTTTTTTTTCTTTTTCAGAATAAACCAGGATTTAAATGTGGCTGTAGTCATTGCCTATTACATCCAGGTCCTCTTGATTGTATTATTGACAATTATGGCATGGAGCCATTTTAAATATACCGCTTATTCTTGTACTTATTGGAGTTGTAACATTTTTTGATGTCCTATTTCAATTTTCAGCAGCAGATGTGTGTATAGGGCATCTTTAATAAACTTGAGGCATATCTGAGACATGTGTATTCTTGTTCATTGATTGAATTTATTGGGGTGACATTCTGAAATTATATAGTTTTCTGGTGTGCAGTTGTATGATACATCATCTGTATACTATATTGTGTGTGTGTTTTTTTTAATATATTTTATTGATTTTTTACAGAGAGGAGGGGAGAGAGATAGTTAGAAACATCAATGAGAGAGAAACATTGATCAGCTGCCTCCTGCACACTCCCTACTGGGGATGTGCCCGCAACCAAGATACATGCCCTTGACCGGAATAGAACCTGGGACCTTTCAGTCCTCAGGCCAACGCTCTATTGACTGAGCCAAACCGGCTAGTATATTGTGTGTTTGATAAGAAGTTATGAAAATTTCAGGACACATGGAATAGGGAAACTTTGACCTATAGTTAAAGAGCAGTTTGGCCTCCCTCTGCAGGAGGCAACTAGAGGGCGAATTGCTGCCATCTCTCTGTGGGAGGTGACTGGCGGGCCAATTGGAGGCTGGCGCTGGCTGGTGAGCGACTGGCCCTGCTCCCCCATCGCTGCCCCACCACCGCTGGTCGCCACCCCCTGATTGCCTTCCCATCCCTCTGCCCGCTAGTACCCACCTTGGCTGGCCCTAGCCCCCACCAACCTGTTGTTCCGCCATTTGGTTGATTTGCATATTAGGCTTTTATTATATAGGATTTTTTTTGGTTTGGTGAAATATAGGATTTTGCTAGCAATGGATAATCATTCTCATCCTCATCACATTCCTATGATGTCAATATCTGGGATTCTAATATTTATGATATTTTCCTGCTGGAACTTTACACATTCTCTCACCATGGCAGGAGAAGACTATCTTAAAAGGCTGGAGGGAAAGAAAACACGCATTTCATATGGTTGGATTTTCATTTTATTATTTATTTTTACTTTATATTTTTCAAACTTTCTGCAATGAAATAAAATATATTTACTTAAAGTGGCATGCAAACTTTACGTTAAAGGAATTTGATTACGTGTTGATTTATTGATTTATTTTTAAATAATAGTTTATGGAGCCCAGCCGGCATGGCTCAGTGGTTGAGCGTTGACCTATGAACCAGGAAGTCACGGTTTGATTCCAGGTCAGGGCATATGCTACTTTCCTACCCATCTCAGAGGGAACCCCTGAGTATGATTGTCTATTGAGGAGGTCTACTCCAGCCGGCCAGATCTAACAGATAGGCCTCTACAGAATCCAGATTTAGTATGGTTCACAGACGGCAATAGCTTCCTACATGAAGGAAAAAGACAAGCCGGATATGCAGTGGTATCAAACTTTGAGATAATAGAGGCACAGGGCTTGCCTGAAGGATGGTCAGTTCAGAGGGCAGAACTTTAGGCCCTAGTCAGAGCCTTAAATCTCAGTAAGGATAAGCACGCCAACATCTACACTGACTCGCGCTATGCCTTCGCTACCCTGCATATCCATGGGGCCATATACAAGGAAAGGGGGATCCCGATGACCGAAGGAAAAGGAATAAAAAATCAGAATGAGATCTTGAAGTTACTAGAAGCAGTCTGGGAGCCCAAGGAAGTAGCCATCATCCATTGTAGAGGACACCAAAAAGGAAAAGACTCAGTGTCAGAAGAAACCATTGTGCACACGCAGCGGTAAGGCTAGCTGCTAAGGATCATGCTGGTTCCTGAATTACCTGACCCTCCGAAGTACATCCCTCAAGAAGAAGAATGGGCCCAACGAGAAGGGGGTAAAAAGATGAAGGAAGGTTGGTGGATATTCCCAGATCATAGGGTCTACATTCCAGAACAGTTAGCTCATAGAGTAGTACCCATTTCGGGAAGATGGCTCTAGCAGGTACTATCTAATTGCCCGTCTCCCCTCCTTATGTGCCTCAGTCTCTCAGTGCTGCCTCCTCTGTGCACAGAACAATGCAAGGCAGGGTCCTGTAGGACCGATAGGAATTCAGCGCTGTGGGCAGGCTCCCTCTGAAGATCTAGAGGTAGACTTGACAGAATAGGGCCTAGTAGAGTAAATAAATACCTTTTCCTTTTTGTCTGCACCTTTTCAGGTGGGTTGAGGCATACCTACCCACACAAAGAAGGCGAGAGAAGTCACTAAGGCATTACTGAAGGACATAATTCCGCGGTATGGAATGCCATTAACCATAAGGTCAGATAATGGCCCAGCCTTTATAGCTGAGGTAGTACAGCAGGTAGCTAAGGCCTTAGGAATTAAGTGGAATTTACATACAGCCTACAGGCCCCAGAGTTCAGGGAAAGTAGAACGCATGAACCGGGCTCTTAAGCAGGCTATGGCTAAGCTATGGCTAAGCTATGCCAAGAGACGAACTTACCCTGGACAGATATCTTACCACTTGTGCTCCTGTGCGTGCACGGTGCCCCAAGAGCCAGGGTAGGGTTCTCTTCATTTTGAAATTCTATATGGCAGACCCCCTCCCTTAATTCGGCCAACGGGAGATTTGGGGAAAATAGGGAACTTAGAAATTCAGAAACAGCTACAAGGACTTGGGAAAACTATCCTTCAAGTCCACAGATGGGTTACTGGTAGATTGCCCATCTCTCTAGGAACAGCTGTGCACCCTCACAAGCCAGTCAGAGAAAGACAAGTATCACATGATCTCACTCATATGTGGAATCTAATGAACAAAATAAAATGATGAACAAAATAGATCCAGGGACATAGAAGTATAGAACAGACTGCGGAATCTCAGAGGGAAGGCAGGGTTGGATGGGTGAGTGGGAAGGGACCAACCAAGAACTTGTATGCATATATAGTAATATGCATAACACATGGGCACAGACAATAGTGTGATTAAGGTCTGGGGTGAGGGGCAGGGGCAGGCTAGATGAGGTCAATGGGGGGAAAAAAAGGACATATGTCATACTTTCAACAATAAAGTTTTTTTTAAAAAATCAACTTTACAAGCTACTATAGGAGATTAGATACTTATTCTCCTCTGTTATCTTCCTAGCCACCATCTATCCCAAAATTTGTTTGTTTGTTTTTATCATCTGGTCATCTATATTCCTGAATATATCTTCCTTGTTGTATACTTAGGTCTTATGACAGTATATAACCACTAGGGTTTTTTTTTTTTGTGTGTGTGTGTTTTCTTTTAAATATATTTTTATTGATTTCAGAATGGAAAACAGAAGGAGAGATAGAAACATCAATAATGAGAGAGAATCATTGATTGATCGGCTGCCTCTTGCACACCCCACACAGGGGATTGCGCCCATAACCCGGGCATGTGCCCTTGACCAGAATCGAACCTGGACCCTTCAGGCCACAAGCCAATGCTCTATCCACTGAGCCAAACTACTAGGGCAACCATTCGTTTTGTTTGGTTCTTCAGCTTCTCATTTTTGAAACTGAGTCACATTGGCTCTCCTATTTCTTAAGAAATATGTTGGTGCTCCAGACCACACCCGTCTGCAGGAGTAAAGATATTTGTCTTGCTGCCTGGCTCCCAAGTGTGCTTTGTATTCTGTCAGGACCCCTGATTTTGGGGGCTCGCATTATTTCTAACGATACTGTTTAGGACAATTAATATTTTTCAGACTTTGGAGAGAGGTTTATATTCTAGTGCTGGGTTGTTGGACAAAAAGCACATCGCAAAGCATCTTTTTAAAAAAAGTATATCTTTATTGATTTCAGAGAGGAAGGGAGAAGGAGTGAGATAGAAATATCAATGATGAGAGGGAATCATTGAGTGGCTGCCTTCTGCACACCCCACACTGGGGATCAGGCTGCAACCCAGGCATGTGCCCTGACTGGAGATCCAACCGTGACCTCCTGGTTCATAGGTCAATGCTCAATCACTGAGCCATGCGGGCAGGGCTCAAAGCATCTTTTATGACAGTTTAAGAGAAATCACACTGGAAACAAAACTGAAGTCTTCTGTTTATATAGGAGCAAAAGTGCACTTATGTGTTTGTCTTTGCTTTCCCTTCCCAATAAAAAATACAGCACTCAAAAAATATATATATGTCTATGTGTCAGCCCGCTGACTAAAGGGTCCTGTGTTCGATTCAGGTCAAGGGTACATACCTCGGTTGCAGCCTGGATGTTGGCCCTGGTCCTGGCATGTGTGGGAGACAACCAATTGATGTGTCTCTCACATATCCATGTTTTGCTCTACCTCTCCCAGTCCCTTGCACTCTTTCTAAAAAAATCAATGGAGCCGAAACCGGTTTGGCTCAGTGGATAGAGCATCAGCCTTCGGACTGAAAGGTCCCAGGTTCGATTCCGGTCAAGGGCATGTACCTTGGTTGCGGGCACATCCTCAGTAGGGGGTGTGCAGGAGGCAGCTGGTCGATGTTTCTCTCTCATCGATGTTTCTAACTCTCTATCCCTCTCCCTTCCTCTCTGTAAAAAAATCAATAAAAATATATATTTTTTTAAATCAATGGAAAAATATCTTTGGGTGAGGATTAACAACAACAAATGGAAGCAGTGTTTCCAAATCTGCTTTGAATAATTAAAAAAAAAAAGAAATATGTATGTCTCTAGAAGTCAGGTCTAGACCTGGTCTAGCCAGTGCTAATGCCATGTAAGATACCAAGAAGGTTTGTTTTCTTCTGGAAGTCTTCTTTCTTTAAAGAGATCATACCAATAGTCAACCACATGGGAAAGAGGAAGGTCTGTCCACTACATTGGTTCTCAAATTTAGCTACACATTGGTGTCACTGAAAGGAACTTTAAAAAATACTGAATCCTGGGCTCCACCCCCAGAGATGCTTACTAGAATTTTGTTGATCTGGATGTGCCCTGGATATCAGGATGTTTTTTATAAAACTCCTCGAGTGAATCTAGTTATTGAGAGCCACTTGACTAGTCCAGTGGTTTTCAAACTTGTATAATGTGCTCAGGGATCTTGTTAAAATGCAAATGCTGATTCAGTAAGTGTTAGGTGGGACCCGATTTTGAGATTGAGTCTCATATGAATACAATTACTTCAAGAATTTCAATTCTCTCATTTTCTAGAGCCAACTGGGAGATATTTTAAGAATAGATGAAGGCATTTTAATAGCCTACTATCAGATATCCTCAGATGGCTCTAGAATTCTGCAGTAATAGCAGGTTTGTATGCTGACGGGGAAGATCAAGTACTGAAGGGAATATTGATAGTGCAATAGAGGGAGCAGCAGGAATTCCAGAAATATGCCCTTGAGCAGTTCAAAAGGATAAGATTAAGTGCAAACCAGGAGGTATTGACCTTAGAAAGGAGTCTGGACCTTTCATGCAAGGACAGTTCACAATGCAGAACTACATCAACCTCTTTTTGTAGTTTCAAGGGAGGAAATGTCTCCTAGTAGTTCCAAGATTCTCTTTACTAACATAACAGCTTTTGTTAGGAAGGCCTGATTCTCAAAGCTGTTCCGAACAGCTCAAAACTAGCAACATGAAACTATTCAAATAAAAAAAAGAGGTGTTTTTTTTAACAATTGAAATTGAGCAAGAAAATGTTAGTCTTCCAACTGAGAAGTGGGCAAATAGTGGTTCTGCATTTTGCACTAATGAGGAGACTGATAGATAATTGCTTGAAAAAGAAGCTAAGATCCCACAGCTCTGTGAACAAAACTCCCCAGGACACTGTGGGTGTCTCTTTGCCGGAGATCAAACCCGGCTGCTTGGAGCTGATAAGCACCCACAGATCCACAGATCAATCTGCTTACAGATACATTACTTATTATTTCTACTAATAGTATTTCTGGGAAGACAGCTCTAAAGGCACATGTCCTAAATTTAATTCAGGTTGATTAACAAAAACATGACATTTTTATGACTATGACAAATAAAACAGCAGTAGTCAATAATGATTTCTGCTCAGTGGAGAAGCTGTATGTATTAACTCCTTACTGAAAGTATATAAACCTCCTCATTTCTCCAGTCTCTGTGAGTAAGCGCACTCTCTCCTTGCTAGGTTCCTCATGATGGAGTAAATAAACTTTGACAGATGCTCAAGTGCAATATGTCTGAGAAAATTTGCATTGAAAAGATTATGAGGCATGAAATGATCTGCTGGTGTGTTTAACCTGGTCAGAAAAAGTAAGCCAAAGCAGATGTTTTTGTGTATAAGCAGCATATATATACATGTTTTGTTAATTTCTGCACAATTTTTGATCAAATGAATGTGTGCATGTATACACAAAGCCATAACTATAAGTTTTAATATTTTTATACTAAATAAAATTATATATTCTGAATAGGAAATGTATCTAAAGTAATAAATAAAAATGGCATTGAAATAATGCAGTTAATGTGTTTAATAGGTAGCTCTTTTACATAATGTTTTTTATGTAAGATTGGCCTTCATAGATAGAAATTAAGGGAATATGGTCTTATTTCAGACTTTGTCGAGATTTCAAATTATGGTGGATTAGAGGAATTGGGGG
Organism: Eptesicus fuscus; assembly: GCF_027574615.1. NCBI lineage: Eukaryota > Metazoa > Chordata > Mammalia > Chiroptera > Vespertilionidae > Eptesicus > Eptesicus fuscus. The sequence goes on from NC_072479.1 coordinate 86,219,145, forward strand.
AGGTTTGAAGGGGGATAAGGTCAGTGTAGGATCTGAGCTGTGACCACCAATTCTGTGACTTCAAAGCTGGGAAAGGCAGGACATATAGTTCCCAGGTCTCTTTTTATAGTAAAAGATAGAGGAGAGTGCTAACCAAAAGGAACTCTATCAAAATCAACTAATCACCAGGAGCTTAGTCATTGGGAGGAGCAGATGATGGGATTGGCCCTGCCTGGGAGCTAACGAAGACCAGTGCACAAGCCCACTCAGTCCTTGTCCCTGTGATGCACAGCTCAGAGCCAGTCACGTCTGAAAGGACCACTAGAGAGATGGGGAGACAGTCAGAGATGTGTGAAACAAGCTGTGCCCCAGAATGGGAGCAGATGCAGGCAAGCACAGAAGAGGAGCCCCACAGGGTGGCGCTAAACTCTGTCCCTAGGCCCCCTAAGAGCAAGGCCAAAGTGTCCTGGCCTACTGGCCTGGGGGGAAGGGGGTGAGCAGCCCTTCCCCATTTTGACAGTCAAAGAAATCTAAAGGTGTATCTATACAACATCCTCAGGTAGTGGTGTTTTTTCTTCAAAAAATGGCCTAATTAGACTTGTAAAATAAGAACATCTAGAATTACCTTCCTCTTACAAATTACTAAGCATCAATTAAATTTCTGGGAATCCCGTTAGGTTGTTTCTATACTGGCAAACCCCCAGGCAGGGAAAAAATAACTTCTGATCCTAATCAGGTCCTCAAAGGAAAAGAAATGTTCAGACCTACCAAATTTTAGCAAGAGCATATCTTACACTTCTCATTTTATAATACTCTATTCTTCAGAAAACACCAAAAAAATGTTTCTTTTTCATATTGATAGAGCAGATACTATCTATATATATATAAAAGCCTAAACGACCATTATGACTAGCTGGTAGCTATGATGTGCACTGACCACCAGGGGGCAGATGCTCAATGCAGGAGCTGCCTCCTGGTGGCCAGTGCACTCCCACAGCCAACCTCCCACAGCTGGCCAACCTCCTGCAGTCCCTCCCCCAAGCCAGCCCCTATCAGCCCCAATCGCTGGCCAGGCCAAGGGACTCCACCCATGCACAAATTCGTGCACCAGGCCTCTAGTAGAATATAATTTAGAAGATTGAAGCCTTTTATAGCTGTAATATGTTTTATAACATAAAAGATCTTCAACTAATTATGTATGAAGTAAAACCTCTGGGATGGGCCAAAAGTAACTGAAGATTATTGTTAAAGGTGTTGGGTGATGCCAAAATATAATGTAAACATCAAAAGGCAAATGAACCTGGCCAGTGTGACTCAATGGTTGAACGTCAGCCTATGAATAAGGTGACCAGATGCCCCGCTTTTGGTGGGACAGTCCCAATTTTTAACAATTTGTCCCACGTCCCGTGGCGTTTTAAAAAGTCCCGATTTTTGGAAAGAATGCACGACAAGCTAGGGAACGGCGGGAGAACGGGAAGGGAATATATGGTTTTCAGCGGCCATGTGACTATTTAGCCAGAATATGAGTTTTATATTATTTTTGTTACTTTTATAATGTTCAACTTTAATAATAACAAATAATTGTTGAGAACTGATTATCGAGAACTGCTTATCAAAGTTCGCATTGTTGATCAGTTGTTAGAATTTGACCACCATTGTTTGGACTTAATAAACAATGGCATTTTTGGGGATTGGCAACGACGAAAACATTTTGTAACTGTCTCTCAGACGATACACATCGTACTGTGTGCTGCTAGTAAGCTAGTTAAACAAGTGATGTCATTACAAATCAGCTATTCAGATAATTTAGGTAAGTTATTTATTTATTTCATAAATACATAAATTTTCTTGAATTTAGCAGACAGTACTCGTATTATTTATATTTTATAGTGGTGGCAAAAAGTCTAGCACCAGCCTTGAAAGTGACACTTACGACTTACATTATGGCAAATTCAGAGGAAAAATAATACAAGTTAGTATTGTTATTATTTAGAAAGAAATATAGGATTAAAATTAAAATAATTTTTAAAATATAGTTACTTTGTAACAGTCAAATTAATTTAATTTATAAACTAACAATAAAATATGTTCATGTAATTATGTACCTACTTACTGTGTTTTTAAGCATATGTATATAATAATTTATAATATAATTTTAAATTATTTTTTTTAGATTTTTAACATAATGAGTAAGAAAAGAGAATGCAAATTCAACGATGATCTAAGAAGTGAATTTCCTTTTATTAAAAAAACCAAAAGCGATTACAATATAGATCAAATTTTTAATCAAGAAACACCCCCTCCCCCCTCGGTCAATGGTGTCCCGCTTTACCAATGTTAAAATCTGGTCACCTTACCTATGAACCAAGAGGTCACAGTTTATTCCTGATCAGGGCACATGCCCAAGTTGTGGGTTCAATCTCCAGTGGGGTGTGTGCAGGAGGCAGCCGATTAATGATTTTGTTTCATCATTGATGTCTCTCTCTCTCTCTTTCTTTCTCCTTTCCTCTTGGAAATCAATAAAAAGATATTTTTTTAAAAAGGCAAATGACATTTCTTTTATGAATTGATTCTCAAGGCCCTTAGAACATGTTATAAAATGCAAATCTACAAAATTTGTTTCATTTTAAATCTGGTGCAAAGTTTTAAAGTTTGGGTTTTTTTTAATCTTCACTTGAGGATATTTGTTCCATGGCTTTGAAAAAACAAAGTCAAATGCTCATTAGAAAGGAATCTAGAAAGGAATGTAAGCAATGGTGGGGCTTGTGCCATAAATTAGTAAAGGTTTACAAGGCTTGTTTACACATGATTTGACTTTGGATTCTTTTAGTTCTTGTGATAAGCTTGCCTCTCAGCCCCTAGGAGCAGGAAGCACCTATCAGATGGAGACTTATCTCCTGCTTTTATGGAGGCAGGTCGGTCAGCATTTTCTTCTTGCATGGGCAGTTTCTTACTAGTAAGTTACTTCAATTCAAAGTAATCAATATGTCTTTGTGGGATATCTTTGGGCAGCCTCCCTGGGTCCTGAGAGACAGTCACACCAAATCTGAAAACTAGGTTAAGATGTATTACCAAAGGCCCATGAAATTGTTTGCTCCCGAACCACAACTTCCATCAAATTACAGTGCAAGGAACCAGTGATAATATCATCTCATACTGTAGAGCTCTTACATGCCATTTTTACTCTTTTTCAGGGACAAGTCCCACACAATGTGCCCCCATTTCTAAACTACCAGGACTGGTCAAGACCTTTCTATAAATGAACTGCAGGATCCTCACTGCTTGGGCAAGAGTTCACTACTTGAACTGCCAGGAATGACAATCTGGACAAGAAAAACACTACTGAAAAGTTCTGGTACCAAAGATAATATTCTTGATGTAATATATGCTAACGGATTTAAGGATACAGTAGATTTAAAATGAGATATTATTAAGCAGAACTAACTTTGCCCCACACCTCTTCTCCACTGCACATACTAGATCAAGCATGGTCCTTTCCTCCAAGTATAGGGAGGGCACCTCTCACAGGATGGGTTATAACCTGTTTCAAGAAAGAAGGAAGAGGGAGAGGGAGAGGGAGAGGGACCTTTCAGTTTCTGTTTTTTTTTTTTTCTCAAACTCCTTCAGTTTAAAATATTTAATATGCCAAGGTACCATATTTGGGGATAGCATGTCCTGAACCCCATCAAGAACAAAATGTGATGCCATACTAGCAGTCAGCAGATGTGCGTCACTGCAGATTGCCCAGGACAAAACCAGAGAGGGTCGGACCTGCATTACCACCATTTGTCCACCATCCAGAACTGAAATATCGCTGTTATGTGCACATAAACAACTGTTGGACATAGAAATCAGGACTCAAAAGAACTGTTGGCCCAGAAAGAAACTCACTATAGACTGATTCATTTGCCTCTCAGCATAACCATTATTGCTTGTCTCATTTTCGGTTCCTATAAGTGTATTCCTAGTATCACATGAGCTCACTCATCTAGGGGAAAAGATGAACAACATAGACTGAAGAACAAGAACAGCATTGATCAGACTGTCAGACCTCAGAGGGAAGGTAGGGGAGGGTGGGGACAAGGGAGATAGATCAACCAAAGGACTTGTGTGCTTGCAGATGAGCCTAACCAGTGATCACGGACAACAGGGGGGGGGGGGGGCCCATGCATGTGGGGAGGTTTGGGATGGGAATGGGGGGGGGGTTGATGACAAATATGTGATAACTTAATCAATAAAGTAATTTTAAAAAAAAAGCTACAAACAGAAAAAAAAGAGCATAATGTGAATGGAGACTTTGCATCTTGACACTACATCAAAGTCCCAGATTAGGGAATATGGAATAAATACCCTCTCTTAAGAGATATGAGAATATAGAGAATACCACTTTCTAAGTAAGTTCTTAGATATGTCAAACCATTAAGTAGAACAGGGTCTATTTAGTGTCTCTACCTGAGGGCTAAAATAGTTGCTGGAAGATCACAATAGATATTGCAAATTAAATTCATAAAAGATAGTATTCATACTCTGGACTGCTTGATGCTCCCTCTCAACACAAGGTCAGGGGAAAGTAAACATTTGTTTGTTGGACACCTCAGTTCTATGATGTAACTATGCTATTGAAATACCTAGGAGTTCCAAGGGTCTCTAGCCAACTTTCACACTTCAATCACAACAGTTCAGTTTTTGTCAGGTTTTCATGGGGAGGGGGGTTGGTGGGACAATGTTTTGACTTGAAAATATAATTTTAAGGAAATAACAGTCTAAGGGGAAGTTATTATTATTTTTTATTGATTTTTTTTTTTTTTTACAGAGAGGAAGAGAGAGGGATAGAGAGTTAGAAACATCGATGAGAGAGAAACATGGATCAACTGCCTCTTGCACACCCCCTAACTGGGGATGTGTCCGCAACCAAGGTACATGCCTTTGACCGGAATCGAACCTGGGACCCTTGAGTCCGCAGGCCGACGCTCTATCCACTGAGCCAAACCGGTTTCAGCGGAAGTTTTTTTTTTTTTTTTTTTTTAAAGAGAAAAAAAGGAATACATAGGTCAAGGTGGAAATGGTGATGATTCAACACCTTTTCCATCCTGAAGGAACTCCAAAACTAAAGAATTTCTATTGGCTTTACATGTTTGTCAAAAGACAAATCTCAGCTTAATAAAGGTAAAATATGTGAAGTTAGTTGATTCCTTAATCTTACTATGCAGTAGAGATGGCTGACACTAAGATTGCAGAGATATGAGCAGATCTGAAGAAGGGAATGGTGCCTGAATTTGTTGTCCACTTGTATTTCCAAGGATGTTGGACCTCAAAGTTCAGACTTTTAAGGAATTTTCCACTTAATTTAGTAGCTTATTAAAATTGTCAAGAGAATTCTTTGTCTAAGGTTTAACATGTTCTTCAAATAATAGACTGGCCAGCCATGGAGAGAAATTCCTTTTATAATCAAAAGAATTTTCAAAAATATCACAGGAAATGCGTTACAAAATTATGAGAGCGCTGGTGCCACCCTCCTCCCTCTCTGTTTAAGAAACGGGAGTGGGCATTAATCGACCGAGGAGACATTGACCTGGTTCCTCCCGTGGGCTTTGCATACCCACTGTGTGTGGCTCTTGACATCTTTTGGGGAGGAGAGGCAGAGCCATTATTTTTATCGATGTCAACCTCTATGCAAACCAGGTATACTCTCAGGGAAATCCAGAGGAGGTTGGAAAAATATCCCAACCTTCCCTTGCAATGCTTTGCTCTGCACCCGGTTCGATACCCATACCTCTGGCTCTGGCTAGAGCGTAGGTAAGCATCCCTCTGGTTAAGATGCTGTCCCCGTAGGGAAGGAGCGAGTCTGGGTCCGGAGGTGCTCGTGCTCTTGGTAAACCGAGCCCCACTTATCAGCCATTTCCAGGCGTTGATAATGAATCTGAATGGGTTTTGCTAAAGCTGAATCTATTTGCTGATTTACGAGGTCGGTTATTTTTCTAAATGCCCAAGGGCCAAATGTAAGAATAAGGAGAAAACCAACAAGGGGACCAAGGATGGGGAGGAGGTAGGGGAGGAGTCCATTAAGTCCACTTCAGAGCGGGTTCTTGTAGCTTCTTGATCTTGTCTTGGACGATGCCAGACTTGTTGGCGTAGAAGCAGCATGGTTCCTGTAGAGCCAAACATATCCCTCCCTGTTCTGTCGTGAGCAAATCTAACCCTCAAATGCTTTCCTTGGGGGCCTTCCACACAGTGGAAGGGATTAAATCCTTTCATGTACTTATAAATTGCTGCCAAACATTCAAAGAATTAATTTGTAAGTTTGGGATAACTGTACAATATGCTGTTGTAAAATATCAAAAATTATAATGAAATTATAAAATATCATGTAAGAATATTCTTTGTTCTAGGCCATGGAAATTCAATCCCAAACTGGCTATCAATTTCTTTTTGTATAGAAAAGGTTTTAACCAGTTAAAGTCTCCTAATAATTTCTAAAAGTCATTTAATCTTTTCTTATCTACACCTTCTGAGGCCTAATGCATTGGTTATCAATTACAATCTGTAAGGTATTTGAAGGAAGCCTCTCTATTTCCTTCCAAAATAACTTTCAGGTTACAGAGTTTCATTTAAGATTCTTTGTCTTTCTTTTTATAACAAGCAAGCAGTATGGATACATCTTGAAACCTCAAGCGACTAGCTAGCTACATTACAAGTACTCTTACAGTAAGGCTGACTACTAATTTACTTTCAGATTTAATATTTTAACAATAATCTTAGTTTACACTGTAAATACTAGTGAAAGAGATTTTAAAATTTCTCCTTTTTATTAAATTCATAATTATATTTTTAAAGTATCCTCTTATGCTTATTTGCATATACAGAGGGATCATGGGAAGGCTTCAGTAACTTTCTTAGATTTATTTAAATTGCTTACAAAGACATTGGCTTATTCAAAAGAAAGGGGTTGGCCTTTTTATTTCAAGATGGCGGGCAGTAACCACGTGGCCAGAGGGGTAGGCAAGATGGCGGCTGTCTCACAAGCTGCAAATGTTGCCCCTCCTCTAGCTTAATTAAGAATGCAGGCGGCTATGAGTCAGGATTCAACTACTTATAAAACATTGGCTTCTCATGTAACTTAATTTATATGAGACCTTGATTATATTTTAAAATCCAATTTATAAGGTAACTTAAGTAGGTATCTTTATTTAAAAAGCAAAGAAACCTATTCAGTAAAACTTATAGGTTTGATACTTTATTGGTCTGATCTAAAAGCATAAGCAATGTCCCACCTCCAGCCCATACAAAAATGCAGGCTGCTTGAGGCTTTTGTCTTTCTTGAAATTCTACTGCTGTTGAAAATTTTGGCTATATTTAAGAAATATATTGTTTCCACCTTTCTTACAGGTGAAAACTTTCATAACACTTAATATATATGTATGTAAGTAAAATATATCAATTAATTTTTATTTGATAAAGCTTTCCATGCGATTTTAAGTATCAATTGGTTTAATTTAAAAAATATATATATATTTCTTTTAAGAGAGAATAGACTTTTGTAATACATTTCATGGCCCGTAAAATGTCTTAAAAGCTATTCTCAAAACCATGAAATACCTTGGAAAGATCAAACATATAATATATATATATGTATATATATGATTTAAAGATTATATACTTAAATTATCTTAAGAATATCAATTAAATTTAAACTATATCACAGAATTCCCTTTTTAAAATCAGACCAAGAAGTAACATATTTTGAATTTCTAATTATTTAAGAGAAAACATTTTATTTTCTCAAAAATACGTTTTTATATTTTATTACCACATTTATATAATTTCTCTCAATTTAATTTGCACTCTAAATTTTCAGAGCTTGCAAGTAAATATTAGCAGTTCTTTGATTAACAACTCCTTTATATTTTTAATAAATTTCTAAAACACAAGACATAAATAGATTCAATTCTGTCTCCTAAATCTTTCATGAAGCAAATTTAGATTAATATCTTAGCACTTTTCCATTTCAAAATATCTAGATATTTAATAAACTTTTATTATTTATATAATTAAGCAAACTTTTAAGATTTTAAGCGCCAAAGCCAAACCTATTTAAAGATGGCGAAAACAGGTTTGGTCTATTCAAATGTAAATGACATTCTTAAAAATGGCTATTGGCTGGAACTTGCCTACCTGAATGCTGGGGGAAGGGCGACTACACCTTCCTGCATTAACAAGGGCATAGCCAGTCTTTATCTGGGCTACTTTATTTTTATATTTTTCAACAATTTTGAGTTTCAAATCCAATTACAATTGTTTTAAGGCATTTACTTTGAATAAATTTTGTCTTGAAGACCTTAAGGTTAAATTTTTAATACTTTCTATTAGCATTTTAAAAATTACTTTATGGCCTTTTGGTCAAATCCGCCATTTTTCTTAGGAAAAAAGGTTCTGGGTTTTTCATTTTTGTAGCCTTTTCATGGTTAGAAAAAAGACTTAAACTTTCAGAGCTTCAATTTTTCAGGTAGCAAATCAAATACTTAGCATTTCTCAAATCAGTAATACTTTTTTACATTTTTAAGGATACATTTCAAATAAAATATAAGGCATATTCAATTAATTAACTTATATCATCTAGACTTCATACTAGGCATACTCAGATCAACATTTCATTATTTTAAATTTCAATACATTTAGATCATTTGAACTTAAAAGTTTTAAATTTCCAGCCAATAGGCTTGGCACAGCCACTAAATTTTTTAAAGAATTTTTCCTGCTGAGGAAGTCAAGAAACAAACCCATAGCTATTCACATGTAAACTTGCTTTCTACTTCCTGGTGGTTACCTGCCTCTGGGCGGGAAATTTCAAGAGAGCCTTGGGAAGCCCACGTTGGGCGCCATTATTTCCCCGACCTGCGAGGTCTTCTAACGGGGGTACCGAGGCGGCGCACCTAAGAGAATGAGAAACAGACAAGGGACGCAAAGAATGGAGGCAAGACAAAAGGGATTCTGATCAAGCCTCAAAACTTTATTTTTACAGCGTTCCTTATATGTGATTTCTAGAAGGGTGGATGCCTAGGAGGGGTGGGGGCTGACCTAGATAATCGACTAAAGTCGTAACTATAGATAAAGGGTGTGGCAGTTGAAGAGCGGCTACAGAAGGAATGCTTTGTCCTCAGGCAAGAGGAAGTGGGCCTAGTTTCAGTAACTTACTGAAGGTCAGAGTTAATCCTTTGACCGACTCTTGGTTCCTGACACCACCCCCTTCTGACAGGGTCTGGCTCAGGGAGACGATAGGCAGATTAAAGAAAAAGAACAAAGTCCTACATTGCTGCCCCTATCAAACGGTTATACATCTGCTTTACCTACCCTGATCAGATTGCTACTGAAGCCACTACCAGTAAGACCTACCAGTAAGCCACACAAACTACCATGGACAGCTCCCCATTGTCTCCCAAGGTTATCCACTGTCAAGAGTGAGTTAGGTGCCAGTCCCTGTGTATTCTCACACACAAAAGTCAAACTCTGTACGTGATTCTAGACACTCTCTGCACTTGGCTGAGATTGACAAAGTGGCAACATTTTCTCCCACCAAAGTGAAGCTGGTGTGTGCAACAGAGAAAGAAGGCAGAGCCCACCACCAACCTCTCGTTAAAGAAATTCTATTACCTTTCTTGGTTACTCTCCTTGCCACTTATAGACACTTTAGGTGGGTGGTAAGCTAATAATAACAAAACCTGTTTCATAACTTTTCCTCTCTCTTTCTTGTGAATCGTCACCAGAGGATATTTTTCCCATTGATTTTTAGAGAGAGTGGAAGGGAAAGAGAGAGAAAGAGAGAGAGAAACATCGATGTGAGAGAGACACATTGATTCCTGGGGATCCAACCTGCAACCTAGGTACATACCATTGCCTGGGAATTGAAACCGATACCCTTCGGTACTCGGGTCAACACTCTTATCACTGAGAAACACTGGCTAGGGCTCATAATCTCTTAACAAGTCTTACTAGAGCATCTGTACCCTCCTGTTCAGAGTTTTGGAGGCCTCTGATAAAACACCAAAACAAATATGAAAGGTAAATTTGCATTTGATTACATATTTAGAATTACATCTTTAAACTTGCCACCTAAACATGTTCTCATAAAATCTACCACATATTCCACAAGTTTGAAGTCTCTCTAATTACACTGTGCAAATGAGTATATAGAATTAACATTAAACACCAAAAATGCATACATAGTACAAATCTGCACCAGTTCCAATGTATAGTTTTCCCCCCTCATCAAGCAATTGTCTGACACCAGCTGGGTGTCCAACAACTCAGTTATGACACTATCAATCTAAAAATAGCATCAGAGCCTTAGCTGGTTTTGCTCAGTGCATAGAGCATCGGCCCGCAGACTGAAGGGTCCTGGGTTCGATTCTGGTCAAGGACACATGCCCAGGTTGCAGGCTCAATCCCCAATAGGGGGCATGCAGGAGGCAGCTGATCAATTATTCTCTCTCATCATTGATGTTTCTATCTCCCTCTCTGAAATCAATAAAAATATACTTGAAAAAATAAAAATAGCTCAGATTCCACAAGTTAAGGCTTCATTTCTACAAGACTGATCACTAATTCAGACGCCAATCACAAATCACAAATCCTGTGCTTCTGATGAAGCATCTACAAATCAGAGGTTTCCATGAACCCCTTCTTGAGTTTAATTTGTTAGAGAGCCTCACAGGACTCAGGAAATCCATTTACTTAACTAGTTTATTACAAGGCTATTAAAGAATACAAGTCAACAGCAGATGAAGTCAACAGAGAAAGAGGTCCAGAACAAAGAAGCTTCTGTGGTTTAGGGCCCTGCACAGAGGCACATGGATACTTCCGGTTCCCTAACCTGGAAACTCTCTAAAAATCACCCTTTTGGGTTTTTATGGAGGCATGACTCACAGGCATAATTGATTAGATCATTGGCTATTGGTGATTGAACTCAATCTTCAGTCCCTCTCCCCTACTGGAGGCAAGTCAGAGGTTGAGACTGAAAGTTCCAACCCTCTAATCAGAAGGTTGGTTTCCCTAGCAACCAGTCCACATTCAGATTACCTAAAAACATTCCAGTCGCCTCATTAACATAACAAAAGATGCCTTAACATTCTTATTAGAAAATTCCATGGATTTTAGGAGCTCTGGGCCAGAAATGGAATACAAACCAAGTATCTATTTCTTATTATAAACCACAATATTACACATTGTTTTCTGTGGTACCAGAGCGAAAGGAGCGAAGGTGTCTGGCTCCCTGGGACAGAAGCAAGTGAAAGCCCCCTTTACGTGGTCTGCTAGGGTAAGAGGCAGAGCCGTGCCAGAGGGCCTTCTCAGAAGACTGGCTACTGACATACTATTTAATTTGACTCTTCAGCATTTTTAGGAGTGATAGAAAGAAACACATTTTGGAAATCGAATGGCCTTTCCCACCTCTCTGCTCTTTAAGCAATTTTGCCATCTACATGGTAAGTGGTCAATAAACATTTATTGAATTCATTAATTTATTTGTAAAAGTTGCATCATACTGCAAATCGTATTTTATATCAGTATAGATACATCTAATTTAAGATTTAGGCTTCTTTTCATCTTGATTAAAATGGATATTAATCAGTTTTCAAATGCCTTTTGGAAATACATTATTTCTGTGAACTTATTCTTTATACTGTTTGCCCACTCTACCACTGGGTGCTATTTCTTTGGCTTATTGACATCCAAGATATAGATGACATTTACCTTAATTCTTGTCACCATGATCTCTATAACTTCCACTACCAGGGGATAATCGGTCTGTCTCTAAATATCTTCAATCCAATTTATTCTCTACAGTTTATCTCATCACTTAAACCTTTCAAGTACCAGTACTTAAAGTTGGCCATTTAATAGTCTTAAGTGTCTATATATTAAAAAACGTCAAAGCTACCATTAGGACTGGTCACTATGACACACACTGACCACCAGGGGGCAGACGCTCAACACAGGAGCTGCCCCCTGGTGGTCAGTGTGCTCCCACAGCGGGAATGCCGCTCAGCTGACTGACCCTTCCCAGTGGCCCACCAGCCAGGGAGGCAGCCACTCACTCCCTCAGTAATTCTGCAAGTCTAATCTCCAGAGAACGGGACCAGTGCAGCATGATCCCGACAGCGTCACCCGCCTCCTGGAAGTTGGGCTCAGGCACCGCGGCTGCTTCCCCTCCCTAGACACGCCACAAGGAAGAAAGGATATAAAAGGGGCTCCATACAATAGACGCAAACATCAGCGGGATGGATCCAGATCCCAGGCCAGCAAGGGCATCCCACCTGGAGGGTCAATCACATCCTGCCCCACCCCACCCCACCCCTCTCAGGACCCCACCTGTGCACGAATTTGTGCACTGGGCCTCTAGTCCTACCTAATAATAGACAAATATGCAAATTGACCACACCTTCGCTACAGCCAAACCACACCCACCAACCAAATCAGGATGAATATGCAAATCACCCCAACAAAGATGGCGGCTAATTTGCATATCAAGACAGCATAGAAAGAAGCCAAGAGCTGCAGAAGGGAGCAAAGCTTCGGAGAAGCAAGCAAGCCAGGGGGAGGAAAAGGGAGGAGCAGAGGCGGGGCCGGGGGAGAAGGGAGGAGAGCAGGCGGGGCGGGGTAGAGTGCAGCAGGAAACCCTATTGGAGGATTTTTCCTGCAATGGGAATGCTAGTTTAGTATAAAACCCTTAACCTGAGTTGGAAAAGATTTCAGTCTTCTGACAGGTCTCCAGCTTGGAACAGCTCTAATAAATTCTCCAGTTTACTTTTCTTTCTTTTTTTTAAATCTTCACCCGAGGATATTTTTCCATTGAAGGTAAGAGAGTAAGTTGTGTTTTAATCTGGAGAAATAACTTTCTAGGCAGAGCAAATAGGAAGTGCAAAGGCATCAACTGGGACCATGCTTGACTTGTTCACTAAAATGCAAGACGACCAGAGGGGATGGAGTAAAGTGAGTCAAGGGAAGTGTTAGTAGAAATCAGAAAGATAACAAGGGACCCAATCCTATAGGATTTTGTAAGCCATTATATAGTTTTAGGCTTTTACTATGAAAGAAATGGAAAGCCACTGTCACATTGTGAGCCATGGAATAATATTATCTAATTTACATTTTTAAAAGATTACCCTGTCTGCTATGCTGGAAATAGATTATGGGGTAGGAAGAACAAAAGCAAAGCAGAGAATTATAAAAGCTATCTAGTTTAGAGATGAAGGTGGTAAGAAGTTGTAATATTCTCAGTATATATACATATTTTAAAATATATTTCTTTATTGATTTCAGAGAGGAAGGAAGTGGGAGAGAGAGATGGAAACGTCAATGATGAGAGAAAATCATTGATCGGCTGCCTCCTGCATGCCCCCTACTGGGGATTGAGCCTGCAGCCCAGGTATGTGCCCTTGACCGGAATCAAACATGGGATCCTTCAGTCCGCAGGCCTACGCTCTATCCACTGAGCCAAACTGACTAGGGCCTCAGTATATTTTGAAGAAAAAAAAACAAAAACCTACAAGATATCTGACAATTGAGTTTGGACTAGGAGACAGGCGAGGAGTCCAAGATGCTGCCAAGGTTTTTTGACTCAATCAACTGGATAAAGTAGTTGGCTTTTAGAAGAGAACCAAGAGTGGGTCAGGTTTCAGTGAAGGGGATCGTGATTGAGTTTGGGAATTTAAATTGCCTGATAGACATTCAAGCAGAAATAATGAATTGGGAATTAGTATACAAGGCTAGAGAGAAAAATCTGGAACCAATCACCATTTGAGTAGTATTAAAAACATGGAGATTGGATTACTGAGGCTAGGACTATATATATATAAAGAAATCTAGGGATGTAGTCCTTTGGTTGCTGCTATTGTTAATTCTCACGAGAGGATACTTTTGCCATTGATTTTTATTTTTATTTTTTAAAATATATTTTTATTGATTTTTTACAGAAAAAAGGGAGAGGGATAAAGAGTTAGAAACATCGATGAGAGAAAAACATTGATCAGCTGCCTCCTGCACACCCCCCATTGGGAATGTGCCTGCAACCAAGGCACATGCCCTTGACCAGAATCGAACCTGGGACCCTTCAGTCCCCAGGCCGATGCTTTATCCAGTGAGCCAAACCAGCTAGGGCTTTCCATTGATTTTTAGAGAGAGTGGAAGAGAGAGGGAGAGACAGAGAGAAACATCGATGTACGAGAGACACTTCGATTGATATCCTCCCACACTCTCTTCCAACCTACCAACCGACCTACCAGGGTGGGAATCACGCTTGCAACCAAGGCACATGCCCTTGACCAGGTATCAAATCCATGACCCTTCAGTCCACGTGCTAACACTCTATCCACTGGAGCCAGCAGATTATTGATTACACTAGAGGCCTGATACAATAATTTTGTGCAAGAGTAGGCCTTTCTTCCCCTGGCTGCCAGCATCGGCTTCCCTCTGGCCCCAGCATGGTCAAGAGGGACATCTGGAATGATGCCTGGTCTAATTAGCATATTACCCTTTTATTATTATAGGTGGGAATTTAGGACCACCAATTTAAAAAATTTTTTTAATTTGGATATTTGAATTTTAATGTTGAATCTCGTGATTTTTTAAAAATATTTTTTATTCATTTTTTTATTCATTTTAGAGAGGCAGGGAGAGGGAGAGAGAATAGAAATATCAATGATGAGAGAAAATCATTGATTGGATGCCTCTTGCACACCTCACACTGGGAATCCAGCCCACAACCCTGTCATGTGCCTTGACCGGGAATCGAACAGTGACCTCCTGGTTCATAGGTTGATGCTCAATCACTGAGCCACATGAAGTGGGCTTAATCTCATGATTTTTAAATGTTGGTCATACATTCAAAAAAAATTTTTGCCCTGGGTGTGTGGCTCAGTTGGTTGAGCATAGTCCTGTGCACCAAATGGTCATTGACTCAATTTCCAGTCAGGGCACAAGCCCAAGTTGCAAGTTCAGTCCCCCCTAGGAGGCAATCAAATGATGTTTCTCTCACATTGTAGTCTCTCTCTCTTAAAGAAAATCAATATTCTCACACTGAAGAATGTTGACTATGATCTGAAAGTCAAATTTAACTGTAGTTTGATTTCTCCCCACAGATCTTGCTATACAGAAACAACCAGTTATGCCTTGTGATAAAAATCCAGAGCAATCCAATTGGAATCATAGTAAAGATGAAAGAAAGAAAAATAAAACATGGAGAGAAGGAGAAGGAGAAAAGGAAGAAGAAATGGAAAAGGATGGAAAAGAGAAACTGGCAGAGGAACAGGAGGAAGAGAAAAAAGGAGAAAAAATGGAATGTGAGGAAGAATATCCGGAGAAAAGATTAGTCAGTAAGCCCCTCATGGACACTCTCTGGGCAACGTTTAAGTTAAACAAGTGCCCCACAAAAGGACTTAGTCTATCGCTTGCATTTGAATTTAACATGACAGTGAAACAGGTGGGACAACATATTTCTTTATTCACAGAGTCACTCATATAGTACTATTACTTATATAAGCCAATACCCTTATTTTTTGTTTAATCACCTCCTACATATCTCTCTCTCTCTCTCTCTCTCTCTCTCTCTCTCTCTCTCTCTCTCTCTCTTTGCAGGTAAATCAATGGTTTTTAAAAAAGAGAAAGAAATTCAAACAAGAAATGTATAAGCGAAAATATAAGAGAAAGCTCAAGAGGTAAGAACATTAAGTTGTAAGAAAGTAAAAAAGGAATACAGGGTTTGGCTAAAGTAGGTTTACAGTTGTTCGTATGAAAGATAATACAATAGTTACTAAATAATAATACAAGAATAAATTGTGTTTTTTGTACTCACAACTGTGAACCTGCGTTTACCATACTGTGCATATTGACTTTGGGGGATAGATTGTATTCACATAGTTACTGGCTATGCCATAAACATTTTCATGTTTCTAGCCAGTGGCAAAGAGCCATTTACTGCCCTGTTTTTCACTTTACTCAACACATAAAAATGCAGAGGCACACATGATCATTCCACTATTTACCACGTAGACATATTAGCAAATATACAACTGTAGCCATTATATATTTTTAAAGCATTTTATCTTTTAAATGTATTATTATTATCATTATTTTAATCCTCACCTGAGGATATTTTTTCATTGAGTTTTAGAAGGAGTGAAAGAGAAAGGGAAAGACAGAGAAAATTATCGATGTGAGAGAAACACATCAATTGGTTGCCTCCTGCACGCTCCCTGACCAGGGCCCGGGCCGGGGAGGAGCTTGCAACCAAGGTACGTGCCCTTGACCGGAATCGAACCCGGAGCCCTCCAGTCCACAGACCAACGCTCTATGCACTGAGCCAAACTGTCTAGGGCCATTATTTTTTGTTGTTGTTGATTGCAGTATATAACTAATAATTTTATCTTTTTCATTCTGTAAATACCAAATATATTTTGATGTTTCTCTTTTTTTTCTATTGGCAGAAAGAAACGTGATTGAAAGAAATAAGAAGAGAACATCTGTATTTTTAATAGCTCTGGGCGGTATAAAGAATTTTTATATATTATTATTTATGTATATTTATATACATATATTCATTTATGGACTCACTTGATTATCACTCTAAACCACAAATGAGGAAACTGAATTGCTGGGAAATAATGTGATTTCATCAAGTACCAGTACCTAAATCTCTAAGCTTGAATTTGTACTTTGTTCTCTCAGGCATTTTCATTCCAGGCTATGTCAATTTGTGTTTCATATGTAATGTTTATGTACTCCTACTTTTCTCTATTAAAATTCTAATGTGGCCCTGGACGATGTGGCTCAGTTGATTGGGCATCATCCCATACACCAAGAGTTTGCAGGTTTGATTCCTGGTTAGAACATCTGCTTGGGTTTTGAGCTCCATCCCCAGTAGGGGGCATGCAGGAGGCAGCTGATGGATGTTTCTCTCCCTCTCCCTTCCTTACTCTAAAGTCAATAAAAACATTCTTTAAAAAAAATTCTACCCCTGCCCTAACTGGTTTGGCTCAGTGGATAGAGCATTGGCCTGCGGACTGAAAGGTCCCAAGTTCAATTTCAGTCAAGGGCATGTACCTTGGTTGCGGGCACATCTCCAGGGGGGGTGTGCAGGAGGCAACCGATCGATGTTTCTCTCCCATCGATGTTTCTGACTCTATCCCTCTCCCTTCCTCTCGGTAAAAAAATCAATAAAATATATTTTTTTAAAATTCTACCCCTAACCGATTTGGCTCAGTGGATAGAATGTCGGCCTGCAGACTGAAGGGTCCCAGGTTCGATTCTGGTTAAGGGCATGTACCGTACTTTCCGGCATATAAGACAACTGGGCATATAAGATTTTCCTGGGTTAAAAAGTCGTTTTATACGCAGGAAAATACGGTATATTGGACTATATTGATGGGATTAGATATAATGGATTAGATATATTGGACTACCATATTTTCCAGCGTATAAGATGACTTTTTAACCCAGGAAAATCTTATATGCCCAGTCGTCTTATACGCCGAAAAATACGGTACCTTGGTTGTGGACACATCCCCAGGAGGGGGTGTGCAGGAGGCAGCTGATTAATGTTTCTAATTCTCTATCCTTCTCCCTTCTTCTCTTTAAAAAAATTAATAAAATATATTTTTAAAAAATTCTAATGTGGAAATATCTCAAATTTCTTGTACTTTCTCCACCTCTATAGTTTCTTTACCTCTTTGACATTTTTTAAAGTGTTTTAGAAAGATCCTCCTCCAAACCAGAGAGGGTCAGACCTGCAATACCACCATTTGTCCACCATCCAGAACTGAAATATCATTGCTGTTATGAACACATTAACAACTGTTGGACATAGAAACCGGGACTCAAAAGAACTGTTGGCCCAGAAAGAAACTCACTACAGACTGATTCATTTGCCTCTCAGCATAACTATTATTGCTTGTCTCATTTTCAGTTCCTATAAGTGTATTCCTAGTATCACATGAGCTCACTTATCTAGGGGAAAAGATGAACAACATAGACTGAAGAACAAGAACAGCATTCATCAGACTGTCAGACCTCAGAGGGAAGGTAGGGGCGGGTGGGGACAAGGGAGATAGATCAACCAAAGGACTTGTGTGCTTGCATATGAGCCTAACCAGTGATCACGGACAACAGGGGGAGGGAGGCTTGTGTGTGGGGGGGATTGGGAAGGGAACGGGGGGAGGGGGTTGAGGACAAATATGTGATACCTTAATCAATAAAGTAATTAAAAAAAAAAAAAAAAAGAAAGAAATATCCTCCTGTTCTTCAGTGGGGAGAGTTTTCCAAATTTAACATTTTGATATATGTTAAGTACATGGACTGTGCTGTTGAACATTTTGTATGACATGATCCTCATATATAAATGGAGTTCTGGAGGATAAACAAGAACATATTAGCAATTGTTTAATTCTGCAGAGAACTGAATGAAGGGAGTGCAAAGAAGTTTGTAAACTGTCAGGAGCCAAGAGTCGGTCAAAGGATTAACTCTGACCTTCAGTAAGTTACTGAAACTAGGCCCACTTCCTCTTGCCTGAGGACAAAGCATTCCTTCTGTAGCCGCCCTTCAACCGCCACACCCTTTATCTATAGTCCGCACCCTTTACGACTTTAGCCGATTATCTAGGTCAGCCCCCACCCCTCCTAGGCATCCACCCTTCTAGAAATCACATATAAGGAACGATGTAAAAAATAAAATTTCGAGGCTTGATCAGAAACCCCTTTGTCTTGCCTCCATTCTTTGCGTCCCTTGTCTGTCTCTCATTCTCTTAGGTGCGCCGCCTCGGTACCCCCGTTAGAAGACCCCGCAGGTCGGGGAAAGTAAACATTCTGTTTTTACAGTACTGTGAATTTTAAACTTTATAAATAAGTGCATTGATTTTATTTAAGAAAAAAATCAAGAAGTTACTAACTTCTATGGAAATGTTCAGAGAGTGAAAGGGAAGTCTACAATAGATTCAAATGGGTTAGTACATCCTGCAATCTGTCCATATATCTCTAACTGGCCCTTTCTGCCTTTTGTCTACAAAACTGACTGTGCTCCTGAAGGGTGATTTTGTCTGTGTCTGTAACTTAATGAGAAGACCCCCACCTTCTTCCCTCTTTCAATGGTACATGTTTCATCCCAGGTATAGGGCGTTTCAACAGGTCCAGTTTACAGCAGGACAATGGACAATGAGTTTCCAGTGGAGATTGAATAGTTCCTTCTCCCCCAAAGGTGCAAACTAACCCATCCATTTTTATGGGATGTAGCATTGAAAATCCCAGTAGATAATGCCTTTCCCAGGATTGATGGGGCTGTGTTCTCAGCAGCACAGCATGTTGATCCATGGCGGCATTTGCATCAATGGCTGCTTCCCTCAACTTGCATGCTTTTATGGAAGGTGCCTTGGTAGGGGTCCCCAATCTGGCACATGGACAGCAGGCCATACTTGTTGGTCATTCAAATGTGTAAAGCCGGGGACAGTGCTTTATCCTCCTGGCCAAAGTGGTTTTACCTGTTAGTAATTTGATCTGCTGCCTAATATTCCATTTTCCCCCTTCTCTACCACCCCTGCTGCTTGTGGGTTATAGATAAGGTGATCAGACGTCCCGCTTTTGGCGGGACAGTCCCGATTTTTAACAATTTGTCCCGCATTCCGCAGCGTTTTTAAAAAGTCCCGATTTTTGGAAAGAATGCACGACAAGCTAGGGAACGGCGGGAGAATGGGAAGGGAATATATGGTTTTCGGCGGCCATGTGACTATTTAGCCAGGATATGAGTTTTATATTATTTTTGTTAATTTTATAGTGTTAAACTTTAATAATAACAAATAATTGTTGAGAACTGATTATCGAGAACTGCTTATCAAAGTTCGCATTGTTGATCAGTTGTTAGAATTCGACCACCATTGTTTGGACTTAATGAACAATGGCATTTTTGGGGATTGGCAACGACGAAAACATTTTGTAACTGTCTCTCAGACGATACACATCGTACTGCGTGCTAGTAAGCTAGTTAAACAAGTGATATCATTACAAGTCAGCTATTCAGATAATTTAGGTAAGTAATTTATTTATTTATTTCATAAATACATAAATTTTCTTGAATTTAGCAGACAGTACTCGTATTATTTATATTTTATAGTGGTGGCAAAAAGTCTAGCGCCGGCCTTGAAAGTGACACTTACGACTTACGTTAGGGCAAATTCATGACCTTTTAAACAACGACAGCAATCTACTAAAAAAAATTCACTCAAATGAGAAATATGCCAAAGAATAAAATAATACTATACATAATTTTTTATTTATTATATTTGTAAATTGTACTTATGTTGAAATTTAAAAAATATATTACAATACTATTTTTGCGTTCTATGAAAATTTTTGTTGCTCCATATAGATCAAATTTTTAATCAAGAACACCCCTCCGCCCCCCGGTCAATGGTGTCCCGCTTTACCAATGTTAAAATCTGGTCACCTTAGTTATAGGGGAGATAGAACCTCCGTTCAGTGTCATGTTCTTTTGCTCAGTTTTGCATTTCGTGACTTTTGAAATGTGACCACTGATCACTGCTTCTTCAACAAGGGAATATGCACCTGGAACTGAGGTTATCTAATCCCCTGATGATGGCAGCCTGGTTTGCATGGTGACGGGGAAAGCTTGGGTTAGGCCAGATGAAGTGTTAAGACAAACCAGGGCATATTTAGAGCCCTTGCTCAGAGATTGGGGGCCAATAAAATCAATTTGTCAATCCCTCACCAGTTTGCAACCTCATGGATGAGCCCAGACTCTTCTGACAGCTGCCTTGGGCATTGTTTAGAAAACTCAGGACATGCTGATACTGCATTAGCCAAGTCACTGTATTTCACTGTATATCTGGCATCCTTGGCAATATGCCCTCCCACCCAGGCAGTGCAGCAGCCTCTTCCTCTGCACCCAACCTGAAGGGTCAGTCATTAGGACATCAGCTTCCTGAACTAGGGCATCAGCTTCCTGATTGGCAGAGGGTGCCAGTGCCTTATGAGCCAGGATGTGAAAAACAGTGAGGAATAATACCTCAGGCTCTTGCAGGTGAACCCAAATGTCCCTCCACACATCCTGACCACACAAGGGCTTGCTCATGATCATCCACCCCTGGGCTTTTCACTGTCTAAGCGTTAGAGTGAATCCCTTTAGAACAGCCCAAACTGTGAGTGCAAACTTGAATGCCCAGGGCCCATGAGTGATCGCCAACCAAACAGCCCTGGGTTTAGCCCACTGGCTGCTGTGGTTGATTACTGCTTCCATCCGGATGGTGTCAGTATTTGGCTGAAGAGTGACTACAGTCCTGGTGGATGGATTGCCCCAACTACACCCATCTACACACCAGGCATCAGTGGGGTTTTTCCTCCTCCTCTCTCTCCAGGCTGCAGGGGCTGCCACAGGAACAGAGGTGAGGACACCTGGAGAGTCTACATGTCTATGGGGCCTAAGAGCACTCACATTGCGGGCTGGCAGACAGGATGCTTCTCTGCTGCAAACAGGCATGCCATTTAGTCAAAGTTCCAGCCGTGGCAGAGATGGGCCCGATAAAACATATTCCAAACCCACAGCGTGATAAGAAGGGAAGTCCTTATCATGATATGCTGCTCCTTCGTGAGAGGCTCTCCCTGGAGGAGCCCTGTGTACACTGCTAGGAGCTGTGGCTCTGTCAGATAGAATGGGTTTCTGTCCCCTTCCCAGAGCTGGGACCCAAACACTAGGGACCCTCTCTCCTTCTGTTGTCTCTCTGACATCAATGTTTCTCTCTCCCTCCCTCCCTTACATTCTCTCTAAAAATCAACGGAAAAAATATCCTCGGGTGAAGATTAGCAAACAAAGAGAAAAAAAACAAATATGGGAAAATATAATCATCTCAGGATAGAGAAAGGTTTGTCAAACGAGACACAAAAAAAACATTATTAAAATGATTGGTAAATTAAACTACATTATTATCTTCCGTTCAGGAAAAGATTAAAGAAACTAATACACAACAACAAAATGTCAAACCATGTAACAGGAAAAATGGGCAAAAGACCTAAGCAGACATTTCACAAAAGAAATGCAAATACCCAAATTTATTGGCCATCAAAGAAATACCAATTAGAAACACAATGAAATATCATCATATACACACTCATTAGAATAACTCAAATTAAAAAGATTGATAGTGCCAAGTATAGACAAGGATACAGTAACTACCTCATATCAATTGTTAACAAGACTATAAATGGGCAAAATCATTCAAAAAAGGAAAAAAGCTAAAAATACACATACCCTCTAAACCTGCCATTCCACTACTCAGTATTTGTCTTTAGAAATACGTATTTACACCAGGAAAAATGTACAAGAATGTCACAGCATTGTTAGTAATAGCCCTAAGCTAAAAACAATCCAAAATCCATCAACAGTAGAATGCATAAGTAGACCATAGCACATTCATAAGATAAAATAGTATGCAGCAATACAAGCAAACAAGCTAGAGCTTCCACACAACAAAGATAAATCTGAGGTACAATGGTGAAAAGAGAAGTCAGACACATCAAAATGCGTATCATGCAATACATTAATATGTTTTTTAAAAGTAAAATTGAACTATAGGCATGCTTAATTCAGTGGTGAAGTTGAAAAGCAAGGAGTTAAAAAAACCATAATAGAATAACCTATTGTTTTTTTTTTTGTTGTTTTTTGGTTGTTTTTTTTTTGGTTTTTTTTTTATCCCGCCCTGTGCCCCTCGCCCCCGCGCCCCCTCCTTCCCCAGAGAGCTCGTCCCTTCCCAGGGGCCTGGGGACACCTTCTGGGGCAGCAAGTGTGCAGGCCTTTGGGCCATTTCGCCCTGTTGGGGACTCTTGAGAGGGGTGACTGGGGCAAAGCTGTTGTGATAGAGAATCTGGATAAAATTAAGTAAGAACAGATTCTTCTGGGGTGGGTGAGGCGAACCAATGGCAAAGCAACAAGAATGGAGGGGCAAGGGCTGCGAAAGCCAAACGGGTAGAGGCAGTGCGGGGACGGGAGGGCAACGTCGGGAATTTTCCCATTCACCGTCACTGTCTGGCCACCTGCTGGCTGGGCGCGGAGGCGCTGGGGGCCGGGCCGGGTGGACCTGGGACCAGTTCTCCCGCTCAGGCGCGTCGCGCTCCGGCTCCGGGCGGTGCGCGTCGCCGGCCTCCCCGTCGGGCGTCGGCGGACAGTGACCTAACCTATTGTTTATTATTATGTGGAATGGAGGGGATTGAAATGTAAAAACCACATAAGGATCGCCAAAACCAGTTTGGCTCAGTGGCTAGAGCATTGGCCTGCGGACTGAAAGGTCCCAGGTTTGAATCCGGTCAAGGGCATGTACCTTGGTTGCAGGCACATCCCCAGTAGGGAGTGTGCAAGAGGCAGCTGATTGATGTTTCTAACTCTCTATCCCTCTCTCTTCCTCTCTGTAAAAAATCAATAAAATATATTAAAAAAACACACACACATAAGGATTTCTGGTATTTATTTGATAACTGGGATTTTGTTCTTCATATTACCTTGCACCTTTTTCACCCATCCTCCCACCCCTCTAGCAGCCATGTTTGTTCTTTATTTTTATTTTTATTTTTTTGGCCCTGATTTTTAATTTTATGGCTATGCAGGTTCTGGTCTCTTATTTCTGCCGCTCTACGGGCCCATTGCTCTGGGTGTCAGGGTTTTCTGCTCAAAGGCATGAATAGGGGGGAGCTCTTCTGCCAGGCACAGATTCACCAGCCGGTGTCGCTGAAGCAGCGGTTTCTCCTCGAACTAGCGACACCACCGCCATGGATTGGGAGTCCTCCACTTCCGCGTGCTCTGCCTCCGGGTCCTGCTACAGCAAACATGTCCAACTCATGGCCCGCGGGCCGCATGCGGCCCACAATGAATATTTTTGCCCAGCCATTATAACAGTATGTAAGAAACGTTTTAATAAAAATTTCTAACTTAACTTTTACAATATCCTGTTATACATAATTATTAATAACAAACTACAATGTTCGCTAATGACTGAGGACTATAACTGTGTTGCATTCATTTCCCTTATGTGCCTTACACGCAGGCGCACCATTTCTCTCCACTAACACTAGCAGCGAATATTGTAGCAGCCGATTGCCACGTCATTAGTCTTGGACTGACTTGTTTGGTGTGCGCAACAGGAAATATTTCGCTTTCGGAGAACAAGAGAAATAGGTTTATTTGCATTACGCTTATTAATTTGTGCAGTTATTCAGTGTCTGGTAAGTTAATGTTCAAGAAAAAATATTAATTTTTATGAAAATGTTCTATTACTTTATGTTAACGATGACTCATTTATTTCAGCCCTTTGTATTCAGCATGTCTCTATCGAAATAAACCTACGCGTCTAAGAAAATTGAAGCTTTTGTTTTTCTGCGGCCCACATAAACTTCAACCTTGTTTATTGGGCCCGTCTTAGCCTTTGAGTTTGACATGCTTCTCCCTGAGGTACTGGGAGCTGAGGTCCATGGCTGCAGCCCAGCGGGGCAGAATGCCAGATCCACGCAGGCCCAGTTTGTCCTTTATGAGTGCTTCTGTTTTATTTTGCTTGTGTGTGTTGTTTACTTTTTTGCTTCCACCGATAAGTGATATTATGCAATATTTGTCTTTCTTTGTCTTACTTACCTCACTTAACATACTGCCTTAGAGGTCCATCCATGTTGTCACAAATGTTAAGATTTAGGCCTTTTTTTTGTTCAATGGCTGAGTGTGGGAGCGTGTGCGTGTGCACGCGCGCGTCACATTTTCTTTATTCATTCATTCACCACTGGACATTTAGATTGTTTCCTTATCTTCGTTATTGTAAATAATGCAGTTAACATAGAGGTGCATATATCTTTTTTGAGTTTGTGTTTTCAATTTCTTCAGTTAAATCCCTAGAAGTGGAATTGCTGAATGTTATGGTAGTTCTAGTTTTAATTTTTTGAGAAACCTCCATACTGTTTTCCATAGTGGCTGCACTAATTTATATTTCTGCCAATAGTGTACAAAAGCTCCTTTTCCCCTACATCTTCGCCCTTGTTATCTCTTATCTTTTTCATAATAACCACTTTAACACTTTAACACCTGTGTGAGGTGATTGTGATTTTGATTTGCATTTCCCTGGTAATGAATGATGTTGATCATCTTTTCATGTACCTGTTGGCCATCTGTGTGTCTTTCAGATTGTTTTTGGGCTATTGAGTTGTATGAATTTTTTATTTATTTTGTATATTAAGCCCTTATTAGATATATGATTTGCAAATATGTTCTTCCATTCAGTAGGTTGCTTTTTCATTTTGTTAGTGGTTTCCTTTGCTGTGCAGAAGTTTTTAGTGTGCTGTATTTCCACTTGTTTATTTTTTGTTTTTGTTGCCTTTCCCTGTGGTGTAAAAATAGTTATCACCAACACCAATATCAAGGAGCTTACTGTCCATGTTTTCTTCCAAGAGATTTATCATTTCAGATCTTATATTCAAGTGTTTAATCCATTTTGAGTTAATTTTCATATATGGTATAAGATAGTGGTTCAGTTTCATTCTTTCACATGTGACTGTCCAATTTTTTGCAACACCATTCATTGAAGCATCAAATATATATTCTTGGCTCCTTTGTCACAAATGAATTGGCTTACATGTATGGGCTTATTTCTGGGTTATCTATTCTGTTCCATTGATCTGTGTCCATTGTTATGCAAATACCATGCTGTTTTGACTACTATACTCTTGAGTTTACATCAACTTAATAGTTTCTTTTTCTGGCATTATTATATGTTTTCTATGTATATGATATTATACGTATCCTTGTAGATTCCTCAAATCCAATGTGAAAAATCCTATATAATAAAAGCCTAATATGCTAAGTGTCCGGATGTCAGGGACAGCCTGACAGGTTGAACTGGGCTGAGGTAGGGAGGTGGGATTTGAGAAAAGAAAGAAAGACAGGACAGCGGGATCGGGAGGTCTACGAGTCAATTGAGAGACTGTAGCGTCATTTATTAACTGTGTAATGCCTTTTATATACAAAACACTGAATAGGAGGTCTGTGAAGAGGAATGTACTCTTTGTTCCTCTTAATCTCTAAGGGAGAGATAGAGTAGAAGGACAAATTCTCGGTACAGTAAATCTCAGTAAGTAATTACAGACTTCTTGGCAAGCCATAAAAGGTTGCTCTCATTCTACTGATAGTCACCATCCAAACAAGTCTGGGAAAACTGTGTGGGTAAGGGGCCAACCTTGCTAGCCCCTTCAGGTGCAAGGACCGTGTCAGCTTACACCTTGTCTCCAACAGATCCCCCTTTTTTGTTTTTTAGGCTACTAATAATAAAAATAAAATTTAAATATTAATAAAGCTCTAATATTAAAACAATTGTAAACAATACCAATGCAAAATTAAATTACATACATGTTATCATTTTCAAATCTTGAATGTTAAGAGCAAAACTATGGCTATTAAATTATAATAAAACAATAAGAGAGAAATCAAAACTATGGACATATTAACATTTTTAGCTACTAAATGAAAGAAAGTCTCTTGTGCTGCTGGTGTATATTTACTTAGAGTCCTTGGACTTGGCTGTGCAAGACTTTGCAGAAGACTGATAGATAACAGATGCTAGCATGAGCAGGAACATGGTTGAAGAAATAGCTTCAACTTCTTGCTTTTCTATAATCTGCTGCATTTGAGTCATTAACTTCTTTAGATGACTCTATGTTGGCACCTCAGTCCCTTGCGTAGCTTTTAGTTTTCTTCTTCCTCCGCTTTGCTGTTATCAGGGCAGTACTTAGTCCTTTTTGAGTGAAGGGACACAGGAGCCTGTCTGAGTCCATTGTGGTGATCCACATAATGCTCTGGCACCTGAATTGGCTGTATTGCTCCTTCTGGAAAGATATAAAACACAACCTCTTCCCCACATTATTACTGAATCTGATAAAACTCTTTTCTGGTTTATGCTTCCTTCCACCTAGCTGACTCAGTGGAGGCTATTGTACAGGAGGCCTGATGCCTTTCACCTGCTGTATGATCCTCTGTATCACAATTAAAAAATTTTTAAAGTCTAAAAAGCATGACTGAGCTTCTCTTGAGATGACACATAACAACTGTCTCCCCCTTTTTGTTTTTAGTAAATGATTTTAAGAGTATGATTGGTTCTTTCTACAATTGAGTGATATTTATTTTGCCAGATTTGATTAGGTTTAAGTCCTTGGGGATTTACCCCTAAAGTTGGTACAGGAAGGTGGATAATATACTGAGAATATTGCTTCTAATAAAATATGGAAATTGTTATTGTTAAATAACATTTTAAAGGCTGAAAATTAAATGAAAAGTTCTTCTAAATTAGTGTGCTCTATAGTAGCTGTTTTAATAATTCTTGTTATACTTACCACATAAGTACTATTACTATAGGTTGATGGGCTCTGTAGTAACATCTGTTAAGGTATAAATAAGAGCTTGTATTTCTACTGAAATATAAGGGGTTTGAAGGACCTTTTTCTCCCCTGCTGTAGTATATCTAGCCTTTCTAGAACTGGATTTATCTGTAAAAATGGTTAATGCTTGAGGTATAATATTTCTTTTAATGTGGTAGTTAATACTATTTCCTGTGTTAGAAATAAAGTAAGTCCTTAAGCCAGGGGTCCCGGTAGAACACAAAACATTAAATATTTTGACTTTTATGTAGAAGGGTGTATATACATGATCTGGAAGTACACACACCGACCTTTCTTGCTCTGGTCCTGGGCAACCTGTAGTAATATACAGGTGCTGACTGCTTGCATGGTAAGGCATCTTACTATATTTATTTCTGGACTATTTTACCTTTGTTCTTGTGGGCCACTGCCCACTCTGTGGCTAGAACAGTTCTATCAGGTCCTCTCTGGGATCCGTTGTTGTAGGAATCTACATGGGCTTTTCTGGAAATATATAAACATATTCTCGACCAAAGGTTAATAAAGAAATCTTTTCTGTAAATTAGAGTTGGGATCCTTTTGATTTTTGTCTAAATGATTTTCTTTTGGCTTATTTTCCTTTGGGTTATTTTAAGATTTTATGGGTGTCTTGTTATCAATATTATAAATGAAAAATTAATTTTTGAGTAAAAATTTTAAAGTAATTAAGGCTTGATGTAATTTACTTATAGGATATTTCTTTTAAAATATTAATCTATTAATCTCTTTTTTGTATTATTATGAGGTTTTTGTAAAATTTTTTAATGTACTCTTGATAATCTTTTATTTTTAATTTTTGTATAGAAATATGATTGCTTTGGATTCATTGTATGTTAAGTAATTTTACTATGAGATGAACTATTAACAAAGTTTTGTTAATACTTTAGGAATAGTTTTTTGCCTAGTATAATTAAGTTTTTATGAATACTTACTTATTTTAATTAGCTAATTTAAATTAACCTGACATAAAGCTTAATTTATTTATTAACTTTACTTGTCCTAGATTATGAACAATAAATGACATTAAGTTTTTGCTATTAATCTTTAATTTTATATAAAACTTATTAGAGAGAAAAAAACATAAATTATTTACCTTAGTTTAAAAGGCTAAACATATAGACTTTTAATTATAATTCCTACTAGAGGCCCAGTGCATGATTGAATCATGCACGTGTAGGGTCCCCTACACGCTTTCGCTTTCGATCACGGGGGAACTGGGTGCTTGTCCGCTGGTGCACCAGGCCTTTCAGAAGCCTCCAGCTCGGCAGAGGCTTCCGAAAGGCCTGGTGCCAGAGCAGACAGGCACCCAGCTCCCCCGCTTTTGATGGTCCACGGCGGGACATGAGCTCGCTGCCCCAGAGGCCTCTTCTGTGCCGCAGCACAGCCATGGTGCAGACACTGAGCTCGAGCCGCCGCGACGCAAGCTCAGCGTCCTGCTGGCCAAATCAGCCACCCCGAGTTCCCCCCCCCCCGCACCTCCTGGCCAATCGTGGGCATAGTGAAGGTATGGTCAATTTGCATATCTGTCTATTATTAGGTAGGATAACATTTGAAGGAAACCTCTTTATTTCCTTCTAGAAATAATTTTCAGGCTATAGAGAGTTTTATTTAAGAATCTTTGTCTTTCTTTTTACAATAGGTAACCTGTAGGGCTGTAGTTTGAAGGTTGAGCCTATAGGCGACTAGCTAGCTATATTATAAGTACTTTTATAGTAAGACTGACTACTAATTTACTTTTAAATTTAGTATTTTATCAACAATCTTAGTTTACCCTGTAAATATTAATGGAAAGGATTATTTGTATCCCTGAGAAAGCCCTGAGCATTCCTGGTGTTAAGCTGGATTTGGATATAGGGCAGCTGCTGTTAGCCACGTCTCTGTTTCTGGATCCCGATCTGAGCTGGGCCAAGTCTCTGTCTGTTACCTCGGTCCCGATCTGAGCCGGGCATGGGAAGCGCGAAGCAGCCATGGGGCAGGAGACCTCCCTCAGAAGGGGCGAGGGTTTAAGCCCCTGTAATGTTGGGGGGGGTGAGGATCTGTGCCCCACCTCTGTTGACTCCCAAGTTCTCTCCTGATGGCCCCTTTGCGACTGTGCCTGTCTTAGGTTGTTCCTTCCCTGAGAAATCTTACCCATCTCTGGCTAACCAGCCATCCTCTGGGGCCAAGCAGGGTGATGTAAGGTTCAGTTCTGTCTCCTTGGTAGCTTATGCCACTGTGGCCTCCATGCCCAGTACCTGCCTTGGGATCCCCTTGCCTGCTGGCGGGGCCCCAGCATTGATCACATATCTTGGGGAACCCAGGTTTCTTCTCCAGGGAGGGCCCAGGTCACACCAATGGGCGAGAGACAGATCTATGGTACCAGCCACCATGAGGCTTCAATCTCAGTATGAATAGAAAGTTCAGGCAACAGTGGGAGGGTCCCTCTTGGCAAAAAGGGTAAGAGAAGCCAATATAGAATGCTCAAGTGCTCTCCCAGGGGGCCTTCCACACAGTGGAAGGGATTAAATCCTTTTATGTCCTTTTAAATTGTTGCTAAATATTCAAAGAATTAGTTTGTAAGTTTGTTTGGGATAAATGTACAATATGCTGTTGTAAAATATTAAAAATGATAATGACATTGTAGAATAATGTTATGTAAGGATATTCTTTGCTCTAGGCTATGGTAATTCAATTTCAAACTGGCTGTTCTGATCTTTGTTAGAATTGTTTATAAAAATATTGGCTTTTTATTGAGCTGAAAACCTTGATTATAATTTAATAAACTTATTTATTTAAGTAATTAAAGTATGTATCTTTATTTAAAATAAAGTAAATTTACGTCTGCTTTTACAAACTGTAAATGTTGCCCCGCCTCTAGCTTAATGAAGGTGGCTATATGAAGTTAGGTAGTAAATGATGGTTTC
Source organism: Eptesicus fuscus (assembly GCF_027574615.1). Classification (NCBI taxonomy): domain Eukaryota; kingdom Metazoa; phylum Chordata; class Mammalia; order Chiroptera; family Vespertilionidae; genus Eptesicus; species Eptesicus fuscus. The sequence goes on from NC_072479.1 coordinate 86,249,492, forward strand.
TAATCTGTTCCTAGATTTTATTTGGATTTAATTATTTAAACATTAGTTTCTTATGTAACTTAATTTATATGAGATCTTGGTTATATTTTAAAGGGCTAATTTATAAATTAACTTAAGTAGGTATCTTTAATTAAAAAGTAAAGAAACTTATTTAGTAAAACTTATAGGTCTGATACTTTATTGGTCTGATTTAAAAGTATGGCTTTTGTCTTTTTAGAAATTTTACTGCTGTTGAACAATTTGGCTATATTTAAGAAATATATTGTTTTTGCCCTTCTTATAGGTGAAAACCTTTATAACATTTAATATATATGTATAAGTAAAATATATTAATTTTTATTTGATAAAGCTTTCCATGTGATTTCAAGTATCAATCGGTTTAATTAAAAAAATATTTCTTATAAGAGAGAATAGACTTTTGAACATTTCGGGGCCCACTGAGAAACACCAGTTAGGGCTCCAGCATATTCTTAGTGTGTGTGTCAAACTGTATGTACAAAGTTATCAATTTCTCTACTGTGGAAAAAGAAAAGATTCTTAAGTGGCTGATTTTTGGGACTTACCACAATGGCAAGACTTGCTTTGTGGCCTTCAGATGTTAGGTCTATTTACCTAACACTTCAGCAGGCTTTTTTAATGGGTCTTCCTCCTCCTGGGCCTGATTTTCTAATTCCTTGTATACAAGCTGGCATTGCAGTTATTTGTGTTGTTCCTCTGTTTATCCAGGTACGTTTCCATGAAACATAAGACAATAGATGCATTGTTGACAGAAGCTGTGGTCTTCAGGTCTAGCAGGAGCTTGGTTAACTGGTTCTCCAATTCCAGAGCAGACTCTAGAGCTTGAATGCCGGTTCCCCAGTTATCTATCTCAGGCCTCTCAATCACCGGAAGGCATGTCTTCTTAGATGTCTTAGAAATCGCTTTCCGTGTTCCCTCTTCACCTCAGCTTGGTTTTCAAAGAATGTGGCAAAAGGAGGTTCTCCTGGACCTTCAATGTAGTAACAGCCCACAGATAAATAAGCATCAGTGATGTGCAGTTCATAGATGTCACATGATCAATAGCAACCCTACACGCTTCAGAGAGGGGGTGCTTGGCTGCCATCTCAGCGTTACAGAACATCAGGTATAACAGTGCTACCACTTTTTTTTTCTTTTTTTATCCATTCATCTTCTGATGGGCACTAGGGCTGTTTCCAGGTTTTAGCTACCTATACTAATAAAAGGGTAATATGCTAATTAGACTGGGAGACCTTCCAGGAAACCTTCCAGACATTCTTCTGGACAAAGCCATGGTGGCAGGGCTGAGGTAGAGGCGGTTAGAGGCCAAGAGGGGAGGGCAGTTGTGGGTGATCAGGCTTGTAGGGGGCAGGGCCATTGGGGGTAAGCAGACCAGCAGGGGGTCCAATTGGGGGTGAGCAGGCCATCAGTGGGGGTCAGTTGGAGGTGATCAGGACAGCGAGGGGGTGCAGTTTGGAGTGAGCAGGCCAGCAGGGGGGCAGTTGGGGGCAAGCAGGCCAGTGGGGAGGAAAAGTGGGGGCGAGCAGGCCAGCAGGGGAGGCAGTTGGGGGCGAGCACACTGGCACGGGGGAAGTTGGGGGTGATCAGGCTGGCAGGGGGGGATTTGGGGTCAAGCAAGCCAGTGGCGGGGGGCAGTTGGGATCGAGCAGGCTTGCAGGCAGAGTGGTTAGGGGCAATCAGGCAGGCAGGCAGGCAGGTGAGAAGTTAGGAGCCAGCAGTCCCAGATTGCGAGAGGGATGTCCGACTGCTGATTTAGGCCCAATCCCTGTAAACCAGCAGTAGGATATCCTTCAAGGGGTCCCAGATTGGAGAGGGTGCAGGCCAGGCTGAGGAACCTCCCCGCCACCCTCCATGCACAAATTTCATGCACTGGGCCACTAGTTATAAATAACACTGCTATGAACATAGGGTGCATATATTCTTTCAGATTGGTGTTTCAGATTTTCTTAGGACATATTCATAGAAGTGGGATCATTGTGTCAAATGGCAGTTCCAAGTTTAATTTTTTTGAGAAAACTCTACACTGTAGTGGTTGCACCAGTCTGTATTCCCACCAGCAATGTGCGAGGGTTCCTTTTTCTCCACATCTTCACCAGCACTTATTTATTGATTTATTGGTGGTAGCCATACTGGTAGGTGTAAGGTGGTACCTCACTGTTGTTTTAATTTGCATCTCTTTGATAATTAGTGATGTTGAGCTTTTTAAAAAATATATACTTTTATTGATTTTTAGAGAGGAGGGGAGAGAGAGATAGAAACATCAGTAATGAGAGAATCATTGATCAGCTCCACACTGGGGATCGAGCCCATAACCTGGGCATGTGCCCATAACCTGGGCATGTGCCCTTAACCGGAATTGAAACTGGGACCCTTCAGTCTGCAAGCCGATGCTCTATCCACTGAGTCAAACCAGCTAGGGCTTTAATGTATTTTTAAAGATAAACTAATAAAGCCAAATAAAAATACCTTTGTTAACCCTAAGAGACCGCTGTACCGATTTTTTGGTAATTTCCGAATCTACCGCTATAACGCTGTACCTAATTTTCGGTACTTTGCCTAGTACTTATTTTCTACAATGTCTCCAAGTTCCATCTTATTCTAACCACTTGTTTGCATGTAACTACCATTTTTCTATATCATGTTGATTTTTTCTCTTTAATGCTCAGGAGCCCAGGTATAGGGGACAGTTAGGTTCAGGGCCTCAAGTCTGGTAGGGTTAATAACAAATGCCAAATTGGACAAACCAAATAAACCAGATGCCACTGTCAATGCCTAGGTGTTAACTCTTTCTTCCTTTCTTTTATTTATTGGTAATACTAGAGGCCCAGTGCACAAAATTCCTGCATGGGTGTGGTCGGGAAAGGAGGCAATGGTAGCTGGGCTGAGTGCAGAAGGAACGGATGCAGGACGCTGCCGCTGCTGGCACCCCGCCACTGTGCAGTGCCCCGCCTTCCCCCCTCTTCCTTCCCTCACTGCCACACCGCCACTGGGGCCTGCCAGCTGGGGGGAGGAATAGAGGGGAGGGACCATGGGAGGCTTGCCGGCTGGGGGGAGGGGCCTGGGAGGTTGGCCAGCTGGGGGAGGTTGACTGTGGGAGCGCACTGACCAACAGGGGCAGCTCCTGCATGGAGTGTCTGCCCCCTGGTGGTCAGTGCGCGTCATAATGACCAGTCATTCGGTCGGAATGGTCTCTTAGTCTTTTATATATACAGATACCTAATAGCTGAATCAGTTGAGGTTCTACCATAGAAACAGAACCAGTAGGAGATAAATAGATATAGATATATTTATTTAGATATAGATATTTATTTCAAGGAATTGGCTTAGGTGATTGTGGGAACTATCAAGTCCAAAATCCATAGGGCAGGCTAGCTGGCTAGAAATTGTCAGGCTCAGGTCAAAGCTGCAGTCCACAGGTGGGATTTCTTCTTCCTCAGGAAAAAATCAGTTTTGTTCAAGGCCCACCCAGATTATTAAGTATAATGTCCTTTACTTAAGTCAGCTGATGGTAAATGCTAACTACATTTACAAAATACTTTTTATAGTAACAACTAGAATAGTGTATAATAAAATAATGGTAATCTAGACTAGCCAAATAGATACATGAAAGTAACCATCATGGCTCATCTCTTGTCAACTTGGCACCTACAGACATCTCCTTAAATCATATTTAATCTTCGCCCTAGCCAGTTTGGCTCGGTGGATAGAGTGTTGGCCTGCGGACTGAAGGATCCGGGTTCGATTCCTGGCCAGGGGCATGTATCTTGATTGTGGGCACATCGCCAGTGGGGGGTGTGCAGGAAGCAGCTGATTGATATTTCTCTCTCATTGATGTTTCTGACTATCTCTCTCCCTCTCTGTAAAAAATCAATAAAATATATTTTAAAAAATCATATCTAATCTTCAAATAAAGAAAACAGCAGTCAGCCCAGCCAGCATGGCTCAGTTTGAGCATCGACCTATGAACCAGGAGACTGCAGTTCTATTCCCAGTCAGGGCATTTGTCTGGGTTGTGGGCTCAATCTCTAGTGTAGTTGTGCCAGGAGGCAGCTGATCAATGATTCTCTTTACCATTGATGTTTCTCTCTCTTCCTCTCCCTCTCTGAAATCAATAAAAAAATATATATTTTTAAAAAAGAAAATATGCCCTGACCGGTTTGGCTCAGTGGATAGAGCATCGGCCTGCAGACTCAAGGGTCCCAGGTTTGATTCCGGTCAAGGGCATGTACCTTGGTTGTGGGCACATCCCCAGTGGGGGGCGTGCAAGAGGCAGCCGATTAATGTTTCTCTCTCATCGATGTTTCTGACTCTCTCTCCCTCTCCCTTCCTCTCTGTAAAAAATCAATAAAATATATTTTTTAAAAAGAAAACAGCAAAGTCATACTTCTGTCTACCCTGTGTAGAATTAAAAAATGTGCTCTTTTCCAATAAGATGATACAAAGTCTTTGTTTTCCTGCATTCCTGGACTTGTAAATCCTGCCTATGGGAGAAACAACATCATGTATTGAATGTTGATTTGGAGCATGCACAGCCTCCTGTAGGACAATCCCCCGGCCCTGAAAGGCGTTGCCACCTAGCTGGCACTGTAAATGGGTCTTCCAAAGGCCATTCCGCCATCCTAGCCAACTACTTCAGGGTCATTGGAAACACCGTGAGACTGCTGAAATCCATAAGTGTGAGCGCATTTGTGACACTTCATTTTCAATAAAGTGAACTCATCAATCAGAATGCTGTGTGAAACACCGTGGAGGTAGATTACGCATTCTGTAAGTGCACAGATAGTAATTTTGGCAGAAGCATTCGTGCAGGAAAGGCAAATCTGTATCCAGAATAAATGTCTATTCTAATAAGAACAAAGTACTGCTTCTTCCAACATGCAAGTGGTCCTAAGAATTAACCTGCCACTGCGTAGATGGCTAAATCACCCACCTGGGGAATGGTGCTATGTTGTTGGAGACAGTATTGATCTTCGTTGCTAGCAGATGGGGCACAGACAAGAATCAACCAATAAATGAATGCAGAAATAAGTAGAACCGCAGATCAATGTTTCTCTCTTTCTCAAATAGATAAATAAAAAATTTTAAGACATGTACATACTCCTGGGAGACAGGAACTTCTAGCTCCTTCTTTCTCTAATCCCTTTATAATATTAGACTACTCTGGCATCCTGAAATACTTTAAGTACAATATTTAGATGCATTATTACTAGTATTAACAGCTTTATTTCATTCCACTACCGGCAAATTAGAGCAACTAGGGTGCTCGAGTTTCTCCTTTTTTTTCACCACAACCACCATCACTTCACCTGACTCAACTCCCACAACCACCTACTTTTCTAAGTTCCTCTTCCGCATTTTCTAATACCTACTGAGAAACCGAGAAGCCTGTTCACTTCTAGGTCAATGATATCACATCATTCCGGAGCAATGTTAAATGTTTGCCCAGCTTTGGTAGACTTTTCCAGATGTCTTCCCTTTCCTGGGGGCTAGATCTAAGAATGGGAAAAGAAATCCTTTCTTCCATGGGGTCAAAGACACCCTGAAGGCAGGGTGGGAAAGGGGGAGTGAAGCCCTGCTTTCTGTAGTGGTTGCTCCCGGTCCAGACTGACAATTCAGTTGGATGGTTTACCCTTCAGACCTCTCCACTAGGAGGACTTAGAATTTGGTATACACAATTTAGTTCTTAAATATTGTAAACCTTTAGTTAGAGGAAGATCTGACAACTCTAAAACTGAACCACAAGGAAGAAATGTGTGTTTTTGAGAGTTCTTGCAATTCTCCAATATTGTGAATATCAGTGTTTTGACCACTGAAGCTGTATTTTCCCTACTGCCTAGCACTGTATTCCAGAGCAGTGCTTCTCAAAATTTAGGGTGCACAAGGATTAGAGATTTATTTATTTATTTTAGAATATGTTTATTACAGCTGGAGCCAGTGAAACAAGGAAGGGCTTAGTTAGGATAGAAGAAGCAACAGGACAGAGCCTAGGCAGGGCTGCTCTGGCTCCCTAGAAAGTCAGAGAAGAGAAGACAGGCTCAGGGGGTTAGCCCAGGATGAGCTGCTACTGCCCATTGCTTCCCTGGTTGCAGGTCTCTCGGGGAGACCTTAGAGTTTTGGAGATGAATGCCTGAGAGGCAAGAAAGAAGAAGGGGAGAGAGAGAGAGAAAAAGGAAGAGACAGAGAAACATTGATCGGCTGCCTCTTGCACATACCTCATCCAGGGCTGGGGATGGAGTCCAAAACCTAGGTATGAGCCTTGACTGGAAATCAAACCCAAGACCTTTCGGTGCATGGGACAACACTCCAACCAACTGAGCCACACCAGCAAGGCATGTTCAGCTTTTAGTTTATCCAGGCACACTTGAAGGAGCCCCTTCCCTAGCTCAGCAGCCTCCTTCTCAAAAAAAATTTTTTTTCTTCTCATACTTTTTAATGGGTCTTTTGTCAATCCCACCACTCTTGTAGGTCAGATGGCCAGTAGTGGTAGACTTGCCGGAATCTATGTGTCCAAGACGATGATGTTAATATGAGTCTTTTCCTTTCTCATTGTGGGTTTGATTTAGTGGTGGTTTTTACAACACTTGCGTTCTGGCAATAAAACCATTGCAAAAAAGCGAGAATTAGAGAATCTTAAAAGATAAGACTCCTAGGTCCCACTCCCAACTGAAAGATCTAGGACAAGCCCTGGCCAGGTAGCTCAGTTGGTTAGATTGTTGTCCCCATATACCAAAGTTGTAAGTTTGATCTCCCGTCAGGGCACATATAAGAATCAACCAATAGATAAGAGATCAATCAAAGGACTTGTATGCATGCATATAAGCATAACCAACGGATGCAAAACTCTGGGGGGTGAGGGCATATATGGGAGTGGAGTGGGGGGTGGCAATGGTAAGATATGTACACATATAATACCTTAATAAAAAAAATTGGGAAAAAAAAAGAATCAACCAATGAATGAATAAATACTAGTAAGTGGAACAACAGATCATTCTCTCTCTCTCTCTCTATTTTTCTCTCTCTCTCTCTCATTTTGGCCTATAGGTTGAGACTAGATTACAGGAAGGCAGGGTGCAAACAAGGAGGGCAGTTAGAAGGCACTGAACAGTCCAAGCAGTATATGGCACTTTGGATAGTGTAGTAGTCTTTCTTCTAGATACTTAGTAAGGGGTTAAGTTCAGCTTGTGTTGGAACTTGCCAATGTGAGCTTCCGCTTTTGCCAGAGGACCCAGGTAATTTCAAGCCCCAGCTCTTCTGTGATTCGGGCAGTAACAAAATAAATACATTTCTTTAAAAGATAGGTAGATAGTTAGATGGATGATAGATAAATTGCCTGGCTGGTGTGGCTCAGTAGTTGAGCATCACCTATGAACCAGGAGGTCATGGTTTGATTCCTAGTCAGGGCACATACCGGGGTTACGGCTTGATCCCCAGTAGGGGGCCTAGAGGAACAGGCTGATCAATGATTCTTTCTCATTGATGTTTTTCTCTCTCCTTTCTCCCTTCCTCTCTGAAATCAGTAAAAATATTTTAAAATAAATAAATAAAAGAAATAACCATTTCCTGCTACGCTGCTGGTTCTCTGAGTCCTAGTCCATGTGATGATAAAAAATTCACTCAAACAGTTAAAAAAGGAAACATGTGTAGTAAAAAAAATTTTTAAAAAGAAGCAACTGGAGCCCAGCTGGCATGGTTCAGTGGTTGAGGGTCGGCCTATAAATCAGGAGGTCAGGGTTCGATTCCCAGTCAGTCCCCAGTGTGGGGCGTGCAGGAGGTAGCCGGTCAATGACTCTCTCTCATCATTGATGTTTCTATCTCTCTCTCCCTCTCCATTCCTCTCTGAAATCAATAAAAAATATGTATTTTTAAAAGTAGCAACTGGATTCTAGATATATTTTGATAGCCTAGTAAACAAAGATGGTTTTATGATTTTGGCCTAAGCAATTAACCAGATGGAATTTGTCATACACTGATGGAGAAGGCTATAGGAAGAACTTGTGTAGGGGAGGAATATTGCAAGTTTGGTTTGGAAGTATTAATTGTGTGCTGCTTATTAGAAATTCAAGTGAAGATGTTAAGTAAGGAGTTGGATGTATGAGACTTGAGATAGGGGAATAGGTCTGGGATAAAGATATACATTTGAAAGTCAAAAGTATAAAGTATATAGATGGCATTTAAAGTTCTATGGCAGAATGAGATCACCAATGTAGTGTGTGTGAATAGAAAAGAGGTTTGAGAACTAAGCTTTTCAGTATACCGGGGATAAGGAGGAACCAGAAAGGAAACTGAGAGAGAACCACCAGGTTAGTAGGAGGAACATCAGGACAGTGCAAAATAATTATAAGAGGAGATTAAATTAAAGACTTACAGGTATTTTTTACTCCTGGTCACTTCTTTACTTCTTGGGCCTCTCGACTATAATTTCAAAAAATAAGCAATAAATAAATAAATATTTCCTGGCCAATAGATGTTTGTTAAATCACAATATATATATATATACACATATATGTGTGTACATATATCAACCAGGAACGGTTAGTTACTTATTGAATGAGCTTAGTAGGTGGAGTGAAATAATGTAAAGAAGATAGAAATAGGATAAAGGGGCTCAATTGTATGGTGATGGATGGAAACTAGACTTTTGATAGTGAGCATGATGTAGGACACAATTATAATGTTGAAAACTTGAAACTTGTATAATGTTTTAAACCAATGTTACTTCAATAAAAAAATAAATTTTAAAATAATTTTAAAAAATCGATTATGACTCGCTGAACACTCAGATGGTGGTTAACATTGTTAGCAAAATGTATTTTAAATTAATGTATGTATACTGTATTTTACACGTGATGCTATTGCACACTGAATCGGTGACAGTGGAGTAAATGTAACATTTATGTGCCCCGAGAAACCAAAAAATGTGTGTAACTCGTGATATTGCGGTATTTGTTTCATTGTGGTGGTCTGGAATGGAACCCACATTATCTCCGATGTGTGCCTGTAAAACCTAAAATAAGGGTTTCATTGAGTCACTTCCATTTGCAGCCCTGGACTCCAGCACTTTATAACACACCCCTCCCCCACCCATACCGTCTACCCAAACAAACCCAAGGTCTCCGACAGCTTCTGAAGCATTCTCGGCTTTATTCAAATTGCTTTTCCTGGGCAAAGAATGTAGTAAGTCTGCCTTCTAGCTACCACCCCCTCCCTTTGTGTTTTTCATTCCGGAGGCTCTTCCACTAGATACAATGGAACACGGGTCCGGGGGGGTGGGGTGAATTTGTCCCGGGCTTTCAGGCAGAGACCCCCATCAGCAAAGAACAAAGCTGCTGGTACCTGCAGTTTAGAGAGCTGCAGGAAAACTACGCATGGTGGCCTTGATCGCTCTCATTTACCAAACTGCTAATGGAGAGCCCGGAAGTCAGGTGTTCCTCTTTATTTATTTTCCCCCTCAGTTTTATTGAGATGTAAACTGACATATAACATTGAATTAGTTTAAGGTTTACAACATAATCATTTGATATATGTACATGTCACGAAATGATTACCATATTAAGTTTAGTTAGCATCTATTACCTCACATTCTCTTTTTTAAAGAAACCCTATCCTTTTTCTAATGAGACAGAGGCTATCTGCCGGAAGCACCATGTCTTTCTACCCACCGTGTACTTGACTCCCCTATGCCAGACCCTCCTGCTCCAGAATAGTGATCTGCAAAGACAAGGAAAGGTTACATAGAATTTCCACCCCCTTGCTTGGACCCCGCAATATTCCTACCAGTGATGGCGAACCTATGACACGCGTGTCAGCACTGACACGCGTAGCCATTTCTGATGACACGCGGCCGCATGCCGAGGATGAAACATTTGCTGCTCCTGAGGATGAAACATTTGCGACTAGAGTCTTGGAGTTAGTTTTTTCCTCCAAGTGACACACCACCCGAGTTATGCTCAGTTTTTTGGCGAAGTTTGACACACCAAGCTCAAAAGGTTGCCCATCACTGTGACCTAGGCTCACAAGTTGGCATCTTTGAATTGTGAAGAAAACACACCCAGCCTGCACAGGCGCAAAGCCAGCAGCTCTAGGTGGAGACCCATGGAGCAGAGTGCATGGGGTGATTAGCCAAGAGTTGTATTTTAGGAAAATATATGCTTGCGAGTTGCTAAGGGTTTACTTTAGGGGTGGGAGATTGAAAAGGGGGAAGAAATCTTAAATTTCTTGGATGTTGAGTTTGGAAATGGGGAGGAAAATTGGAAGCTGTAGATTGTTATTATCGTTGTCATGAATGTATTAGTGCTGGAACCCAACTCTACAGTATGTCCCTTGGGAAGGCATACCGAAAAGCACGGTGTGGGGAAGGAGTGTGGGTTGGAGGACATGACCAGATTGCCAGGCCAGAGGAGAAAAAGCTGATTAAAGAAAGAGCCGTCGGAGGGGAGAGGAAAGCCAGAAGACGACTGTTCGGGGAAAAAGGGGTAGACAGGAGGGTAAGCATTGACTCTAAAAGGCTCCTATCTACAAACACTTCGGCAAGTCCACCATAGGAATATCATTTGCCTACAGATTGTTCTTCTTTAACTCCTTTCAGTTGGGGTGGTCAATACATTTCATTATTTTACATCTAGTAATTCCCCAGGCAAAATTAAAAGGTGGCGCTTTCATTCTATCATCTTGCCTACTGGATGAACATAAAAGGCACCACAAAAGGTCATTTCAATGTTGAAGCTCATGGGCACAGGATCCTGGTGCAATTTCTATCAGCAGCCACCTATTTGTAGGTCACCCACGCGTCCAGTAGTGCATTTAGCATTTTACTTCCTTTAATTCTTACAACAACACAGAGAAGGCACTTTTGTCCCTATTGATGGATGAGGAAACTGAGACTTTTTAAAGTGGCTGAACCAAGATTCTATCCAGTAACGAGTGTATAGAAACGAAAAATCTTCCCTAGTAACAGTATGTGCATAATTACTAACAGGGCACCAGAGGGTCTTAGCAGTTTGCAGCTTCTTTCCTCTGGCTTTTGGTGAGAACAAGACAACACTCCCGTCGGGAAGAAAGCTGAAAAACAAGAAGCAACTTCAGTGGAAGTTGAAAACAAGTACTATTTTTTGACATCCATTTAACACACAATGTGTGTTTTATTGTGACCTCAGGGTGAGTCCAGGAGGAAAACGGAGCCAGTTGAAGCTTCTGCGTATCTAGCCCAATTTCTAGGGGTCTAAAGATCAAGAAATGGATTGTCCTGGTGGGAGTTTCATTCACCTGAGGTGCATCTTTGATTTTAAAAGGTGGAAACGGGATGAACCCAGAAGTATATGATTGCTGGATTTATTGCGTTGGTGGCCCCAGTATTCTCGTTCCCCTCCCAGTCTGGGTTATTCTGCAGCTACCTTTTGCATTACAATGGCCGTGGTGAGCCTGGCAGACAGGATTAACTGAGAATTCGCAAGGGTGTGTGTGGGTGTGGGGCTGCCAGAGGGCGGGCCTAAATTTGGTTGAGCCTCCTTTATAAATCCAGAGCCTCCAAATTTTTCATCTTTTTGCAAAATTGACTGGTTGGATCCTGTCACTGCAAAGCTGACCCATTTCCTCCCTTTTTTTTTTTTAATCTTTTACCTCTGGAGATTGTCATATTTCTCTAAGCTCTTCTAGCTAAATACTTAAGCCCGGGTCTTCCTGACAATCTACCTCTTTGGTGTTTTTGTCTCTCTCCTTCAACTCAGCAACATGAGTGTGGATTCGGCGTATCCCCAGAGCCTGCCCTGCTCCGAATCCTCCGATTCTAGGGAGCCTTCACCAGTGCCTGAGATTTATGAGCCTGAAGAAAACTATGCATCCTTGCAAATGTCATCTGCTGAGACACTCCACACGGAAACTGGTAAGGAAAAACGGAATCCTCAAAAGTCTGAGTTCCTGGAGGGAGAAGGGAAGAAAGAAAGGGGGTGGTGGGTAAGGGTCATTCTTTTCCCTCTTGAGCAGCAATCACAGCCCACTTATGATTTATAGAGGCAGGTGTCATAGTCTATTAATCCTGGCAAACCCCTCTCTTTCCGTTGTAACTTAGTGGCGCATGCCCTTTCACCTGTGTGCCAGGTGTCGGCTTGTGGGCTGCGACTGGGGACGTGGAGCTCAGATCAACTGTATACTGTATGTTTGAGAACTTCTGTGCGTAGACACAGCGAAAACAAATACGTAGTGGTAAATAAACTGATGTTTACGTCTGAACACACATTAACAGTAAATACTACTAATCCAGGAGTGGTAACGGCACAGCTTGGGGTGTGGGGGGCAGGGTGTCTGCTGGTGAGCATCACCTTCCAGGCCCGTCTCTTCCTGGAATGCCAGGAATGGCGCGGCAATTATACACATGCCACCTTGTTGAAATGTTTTCCCTTTCTAGAGCTCTGTGAGCACAGGCGATGCTCAGATCTCCTCAATCCCAAGGAAGTGTCCATTCCTCTTTATGGTGGTTAATTTCAGAAGGTTTCGTTTAATCTGCTGACAGTCAAAGTGGCTCGAGTTTGTCATTGATACCCAGTTTGGCTTCAAAACTCAGGCTTCTGAATAATAACTGGGGGTGTGGGGGATGCTTGGAATACTTAAAGCTGGTACCTTTTTTTTTTTTTTAAGAGATCAGTTTGTTAAAAATGAAAAAGTAAACCAACTTACCACATAGTGCAAAACAATAGCTTATCCCTGCCTTGTGTGTTCAGTGGTTAGACCGTCGTCCCGTGAACTGATGGATCTTGGGGTTCGATCCCCGGTCGGGGTACCTGTAGGAGGCAACGGATCCATGTTTCTCTCTCTCTATCTCTATCTCTCTCTCATCACTGAAGAATAAAAGTCTTCGAGTGAGAATTTAAAAAATAATAACTTAAAGACTATAAGTGAGGGAGGGATAATTTTGGGAATGAGGTTTCAGAGCTAATACAGACTAAGTCTAGGGTGGAAGAGGGTATATGAGGGGAGAAAATCAAAGAGGACATCTGTAATACTTTCAACAATAAGATAAATTTTTAAAAAGGACCAAGTCTGGGGATTGAAATGGAAGCCTATTGAAAGTCACGTGTCCTGTTAGTCCTAGTATTTATACGTGGTTGGTAAACCGTTGACTTTAGGATGAATTTCCAGAATTGGATCATCAGTTTATATTTTTATTTTTTTTTAGAATAAGCACCTGTATTACATGAGCTAAGATAGGAAGAAGGCTTTATTTGCCTTTCTGGGTCTTGATTTTCCTCAGCTTGAACCCCAGCTCCTGGCCCCTCCAGCACAGAGCCTTCTGCGCGGCCGCACCGGCTCGCTCTTGGAGGGATGCGTGCTGGAGCTTGCCTGCTGGAACTGCTCGCTAGGAGACGGATGATTCTGGCATTCTTTTTCCTTTCACCATGTTTCTTCTGAATTTCCTCTGATCGTTTTTTGTTTAAATTCTCTTCCTCCTTAACTTGGCCCCCTTGTTTTGGCCCAGGGGCGGTGCCTAGTGGTACCCGGACCACTTGTCGGTGTGGGGTGCTGTAATGAGCACCATGCATTTCTTTCCTAAGGTCTTGGTGGGTGCCGGTTCGTTGTTGGGATGTGTTGTAGACGACATCAGTAATCTTTGTTTTTCACATACAACACCCTGAGTCCCAGGAGAAGTTGCCCATGTCCAGCCTCAAGGCCCAGCACTGGTTGCTGCTGCCTCTCCCCCAAGTGGGACGGTGTGTTTACGGCAGGGGGGTAGCAGGGAGGGGGGCGCAATCTTAGTGTTGGCAGCAGGGCGTCTCAGCTCCTATTTTCACTTCCCGTGATGGGGCTTCCTCTTGCCCCCTGTCTTGGGGCGCTTGTGCGGGTTGTCCTGAGAGATGTCCATGGCCCGGTGCTGACTAGAAAGAGCTGATCATCAATCAGTTTAAAAAATTATGTAGATAATTGCCCTAACCGGTTTGGCTCAGTGGATAGAGCGTCAGCCTGTGGACTGAAGGGTCCCGGGTTCGATTCCGGTCAAGGGCCATGTACCTTGGTTGTGGGCACATCCCCAGTGTGAGGTGTGCAGGAGGCAGCTGATCGATGTTTCTAACTCTCTATACCTCTCCCTGTAAAAAATTAATAAAATATATTTTAAACATTTTTAAAAATAAAAAATTATGTAGCTAATCATTAAAATTACAAAAGGAAGTTACCATGGGACACTGTAGGTGGGAGTCAAGTAATCTGTTTTGACCTTTTTGAACAGCCAAGTGTTGTCAAAGAGGCTCGAGTCCCACTCTGTTCCCCAGCAATATTAGCCATGTCCTTTGTATTGGCCTTAGCCATGTCCAATGTATGTATAAGTGGTGACACTGGTACACGTACTGGATTGTACAAAGGTTGGCAAGTTATTCAGGTTGCTTAGGGATTGTTATTACTTAGCTTTGAGGTTGTGAGAACTTGGAAAGTGCTTTGAAAATAATAAATTTGTGTTCAGCCAGTGTTGCTCAGTGGTTGAACATTGAACTATGAACCTGGAGGTCACGTTTCGATTCCCTGTCGGGGCACATGCCCGGGTTGTGGGCTTGATCCCGGTATGGGGTGTGCAGGAGGCAGCCGACTGATGGTTCTCTCTCATCATTGCTGTTTCTATTTCTTTCTCCCTCTCCCTTCCTCTCTGAAATTAAATTAAAAAAAAAAAGAAAACAAATAAATTTGCAAATTTAATATTTAAAAAGCTTTAGAGGAAAGTGTCGTTTTTATTCCCAGCAGTCTCTTCTCTTCCTTCCTCCATGGACCTGCTTATTCAGAACAGCCCTGATTCTTCCACCAGTCCCAGCAGTCCCAGCGCAACACTCCCCACTTCTGTAGAGAACAGGACTGGGAAGGAGGAGAAAGCCCAGGTCAAGAAACAGAAGATCCGGACCGTCTTCTCACAGACCCAGCTCTGTGTACTCAATGAGAGATTTCAAAGACAGAAATATCTCAGCCTCCAGCAGATGCAAGAACTTTCCAGCATCCTGAACCTTAGCTACAAACAGGTGAGGCTGTTTTGTTGTTGTCTTTGCAATAAGAAATTTTAAAAAACCTGATTTGCAGATAAACATTGCTAACATCTTTCTGTGCACTCTGTTTCTATGCAAACCCCCAAATAACTTAACATGAAAATGGGACACTGTTTCTTATTAAAGTAAAAATTGCATCTTTTGTTTTTCATCTGTGTTCATTTAATTACTAATGAGGTTAATCATTTTTCATACATTTCTATTTTTTCATACATTTATTGGTATTATATTCAGTGAAAAAAATTTTATCATTGTGCCATACTTAGAAAGTTCTCTATTCCATGATTTTATAACAGGTATATATATATTCTTGTCCCTCTGTGGTCTCATTTTCTAACTTAAGTTTTAGTTTATTGTGTGCTGCAATATAATGTGGTGTATTCTAAATAATTGCATGTTTCATAATTCTGAATTAAAATACCACTATTATGAAATATGTAATGTGCTTATATGGAGGGCACTTTATATTCCAAACAGATTACCATTAACTGTAACCAATGGCATGGGTAAACCAAAGGGAGATGAATAGATCCTTAAATGTACATTGCACTTTTTGGTTAGTAGAGTTGCACTCTGACTGGTTAGGTTTATAATACAAAAAGCAGCCAACTGATTTGAGGGGCTTGGAAATTCATTGATAGAATATTAGATTAGTTCATGATTTTTTAAAAAGACACTAGAAATTCAAATTTTGTTTCTGAGCTTTAGATGATTGTAAGTAATTGTCAGGGGAAAAAAATGTTAACAATATTCTTTGGTCCCTAGCCTATCTGCATTATTATTATTTTATGCTTTTCTACAGATTAAGACCTGGTTCCAGAACCAGAGAATGAAATGTAAGAGGTGGCAGAAATACAACTGGCCAAAGAATAGCCACCGTATGACCCAGGTAACAAGAAACTTATTTCTTCTGCTCTTTCCTTTCCAATGGCTTTCTCGTTTTGTTTATTGCTGAAGCATAACACCACAGCCACAGACAATTCTGATGGTCCTATACCCTTTCAGTTAACCCATCCTTCTCTTTCAGATGAGCTCAGCAACTACGGAGTACCTGGGCCTCTCCTCCTGTCACCAGGGATGCCTGGTGAACACTTCTGGAAACCTTTCCATATGGAGCAACCCTTCCTGGACCAGCCCATCTTGGAACTACCCTGCCTGGAATGGTCAGACCTGGTGTCCCCAAGCCTGGAACAACCAGGCTTGGAATAACCAGGCCTGGAACAACCAATTCTGTAGCTATGGAGAGGAATCCCTGCAGCCCCAGATCCAATTCCAGCAAAATCCTGTCAGTGATTTGGAGGCCTCCTTGGAAATGGCTGGGGAAGCCTATGATGCAATACTGCAAGCCCCTAAGTATTATGGTACCCAGCAATCCGCGGATTTATTCCCAGATTTTTCCATGAACATAGTGTGATGATGGGTGTATTACTCAATCTCAGTTGGGCAGTGGCTGTATTATCTCTCCTAGGATTTTTTTAACATATGCTGCTTCTCATTATGCCTACTGTGCCAATTTGGAGGGTGGGTAGGGGTTGGGTATGATTGGAGTCTTAAGAGGCTTCTATAGTCTTGCTGCTGTTAGACAAATGATAAAAGATGCCTCTGGCTATAGATAATCAGATATAATACTAGATCTAGTATTTGGATAACGCTAGATCTAGAATCTTAACCTCAAAAATAGAAGGCAAAAGTACAAAGGTGTGTGATGAAGGATTCCTCATGTTTTCTGGGGTTGGGAGGCTTGTTAAAAGCTTCAATTCAGGTGAATGGTTAAGCTATAATATGCTTCACTGATTTCCCTTTTTGCTGTTTTACTACAACCTTTAATTTGTTTATTACTCAAGTATTTGTAAAAGATGTTTTTTGTATTTTGCTGACATGACAATAGTACCAGTTTGGCTGGTTGGTGTACAAGTTTACATTCAAATAAATAAAGTCTATTTTATCATTAGTTGGCTCTATCCTGATTTCACCCAGTGGTCTAATAATAAGTAAAAATGTGCTAAACATGGGTATTTATTGGATTTTTTTATGGGGGAGGGGGGCGGGCGTTAACTGAAATCTTCTCTAGACTTTGGGGAGATTGCCATCTTAGAAATGAGCAAAGGAAAGGTCACTAGGATATGATGCTAGGACTGATTCATTAGACCTGAACAAGTTACTCCCCCCTTGTGTGTGAGACTACAATTTGTCATTTTCAGTTATGAGAAGAGTGACACATCTGGAACGTGATAAGCAGAGCTCGTGGGTCTGTGAAGGGGCTGAATGAAGGGCAGCAGAGGGGAGAGGCAGATACTAGAATGTCAACTTGAAACACATGAGTAGTTCTGATTGTTCTTCAGTGTAATTATACCCTGCCAGAAACAAGCTTATATATTTTAAATATATATTTTTATTGATGTCAGAGAGGAAAGAGAAATAGAAATAATCAATGATGAGAGAGTATCAATGGATCAGCTGCCTCCTGCTAGGGATTGATCCTGAAACCTGGGCATGTGCCCTGACGGAATCGAACCATGACCTCCTGGTTCATTGGTTGGTCGACACAACCACTGAGCCACGCCTAAAAATAGGCATAAGCTTATTTTTAAACATTTAAAAAATAAAAGTGCTTTTATTTGTTTATTTATTTATTTTTTGTTAATCCTCACCTGAGGATACCCTCTCCATTGATTCCTAGAGAGAGCTGAAGGGGAGAGAGAAACATCCATAGGTTGCCAGGTACGAGGTAAGAGCCCTTGACTGCTCCCGTCAGTCCATCTGCTGATGCTCTAACCATTGAGCAAAATTAGATAGGACAAAATACTTTTATTTTTGACAAATTTGTGGACCAACTACCCGACTAGGATTAAAGCACAATTGAATGTGCCATTTTAATGTATGGCTCTATAAGTGTATTGATGTTAACACCGAAGAAAAAAGGATCAGAGACCAATAGATAAGTAAATTCTAGGACCAATTAGAAATAGATTATTTTTTCAGGTAAACTATGTTCTCACCTTATAAGGATCTAAGCAGCCCTCTAAAAAGTATGCTAATAATCCCCCCTATTACTGTCCTTTTCCCATCCAGGCTTGCCCCAAATTTATTGGATTGGGGGCACTTTCATTCACTACGCTGCCTTTTGCTCCTTGGAAACCTCCAGCTCTCGGAAGCATCAGAGATGCAGAGAATAGCCAGAGCAGTTTTCTTGGTTATTTTCCTCATGGTGTCCCCAATTGTCCAGTGTTCTCTATAATCTCATCCAATCCAATTGTCTAGACAATTTACAGAAGAAGAAGGCAGGGATAATTAACTTCTGCCAAGACCTAAGGACAACATGCTATTCCTTTAAGCTGTCTGATTTTTTTAGTTGTGTGCCATGTGCTATATTAGGGACCAAGGAGATAACTGAAACAGAAAGCATTCATTGGACAATGAAAATGCCATTCTCTAATAAGTCACTGCTATTCAAGCAGATTTTATTCTGACTTTGAAAATAATTGATCTGTTCCTGCCACCTGCCCTTTTCACTTATATTTTAGATGCACGAGTGAAGGAAAAAGATTAAACTAGAGCTTTTCTTTTTAAAGGTAATTTGTCACTAACATTTCTACAAAATTCTTGGCTCTAAATAAATGCACATACTAAGCAACAAATTTGAGGAAATACTGAAAGGTGAACCACAGTCTAGAAACTTGGGAAAATAGTTATTACAAAGTGATAGAGTCCAATCAGGATGACGTGGCTCAATGGTTTGAGCGTTGACCTATGAACCAAGAGGTCAAGTTTTGATTCTGGATCCCCAATGTGGAGGTGTACAGGAGGCAGCCAATCAATGATTCTCATCACGGATGTTTCTATTTCTCTCCCCCTCTCGCTTCCTCTCTGAAATCAATAAAAATACATTTAAAAAAAAAACAAACCAAAGTGTTAGAGCCCAGTACTAAACCATGCCATGGGACAATTTTTTACACACATACACACACCTGTTTGCTTCTTGTGTTTGCTTTGGATTAAGTTGGGAATAAGCAAGAAATGGCTAAGAATTCAGGAAGATTTAGAGTGGCAAAAAGGACAGGAGTACCTATTAACTTCAAAGCATCATGCTAGATACTGAAGAAAAAAAAGGAAAGCAAGTAAGGGAGAAAAAGGAAATTAAAATTGAAAAGTGGGAAATGGACTGATTTCTGATGTTAATAGTTAGCTTTTGGAAATCAGCCATTTATGGAAATGCCATTCATTTATTGTTTCTTATACCCAAAAGGTACATATTATTAGAGTAAAAATGGGAAAACCTAAGGCAGAGGATAGTAAAATCCACAATCATCAAGGAACCAAAGAACATTTTTTTTAATTCCAAGCTTCTTTTTAAGAAAAAAAATATAATATATATATATATATTTTTTACAGAGAGGAAGGGAGAGGGATAGAGTTAGAAACATCGATGAGAGTTAGAAACATCGAGTTAGAAACATCGATTCAGCTGCCTCCTGCACACTTCCTACTGGGAATGTGCCCGAAACAGAGGTACATGCCCTTGACTGGAATTGAACCTGGGACCCTTCAGTCAGCAGGCCAAAGCTCTATCCACTGAGCCAAACCGGTTAGGGCCCAAAGAACATTTTGATTTATTTTTTTATAAAATCAGACATTCTGATCACAACACTAAAATTTGCTGTTAAAAACAATTTAAGCAATAGAGAGGAAAGAGAAATAGAAATAATCAATGATGAGAGAGTATCAATGGATCAGCTGCCTCCTGCTAGGGATTGATCCTGAAACCTGGGCATGTGCCCTGACGGAATCGAACCATGACCTTCTGGTTCATAGGTTGGTCGACAACCACTGAGCCATGCCTAAAAATAGGCATAAGCTTATTTTTAAACATTTAAAAAATAAAAGTAATGAAGAGAAAATGCATAATGAAGAGATTCTAGTGAAAATATCTATTCAGTGATAAACACTATTCCTACAGCTATTTTGTATATGGGTGGTTTTACATGTGAATTATAATGGCTATATTGTAATAGGACTATACCCATATATTCTCTCTGTCTTTTTTTTTTTTACTGATTTCAGAGAAAGAGAGAGAGAAACGATGTGAGAGAGAGACATTGATGGAACCTGTGACCTTTTTGGTACATGAGAAGATGATCAATCAACTGAGCCACATACAATGTATGCCCAGGTCATACATTTTTTTCAAAATTTTTTGTTTTCACTTAGAATCACATCTTCAACTTCTTTGCATGTTAGAATTCAGAAATATATTTATTTGAAAGAATCTAAGTATTGGTAATTACATTAAAAAATAGTAAGGTTCCCTATATATATTAGCCAAGGTTGAGATGGTTTCTTTCTCGAATATTCTCTACCAAAGCATTTCTGATATGAAGAAATGAGTGGAATTCAGGTAGCTAAAGAAAAGAAAGATTAAGTCTTGGTTCTTCCTAACAACTCAGTGTGACTTAGTCATTCCCTTAGAACAAAAAACAAAAAGACAATTATTAACAAAATATTAAAACAAAATCATTACAGTTAACTTTGATGTCTTTCCAGACATTTCATGCATACACATGATATAAATAAAATTATAGCACACTTCCCCCTATTCAAATATGGAATTGTGTCATGCATTTTGTTCTAGAGTCTGCTTTTTCTACATAAGAATATATCATAGTACAGCTCTGGCCAGGTAGCTCAGTTGGTAAGAGCATCATCCTGATATGCCAAAGTTGTGGCACGGCACACACAAGAATCAACCAATGAATGCATCACTAAATGGAACAACAAGTCAATGTTTCCCTGCCTTCATCTCACTCTCTAAAATCAATTGAAAATTTAAAAATTAATTTGTATAAAGAGTGTATCATATCACAGATGTAATACAACTTAAGTTGTTTCTGTTTTGGTTACTTGCCACCAAAAATTATGTTGCTACTAACATTTTGTCATTTTAAACATGTAGACAGATGTTTTAAAATATGGAAAAAAAATTTCATAAATAATAGAAGTTGAAATTCATACTTGAAATTGCACACTATTTTTGCGTCCATTGGTTATGTTTATATGCATGCATACAAGTCCTTTGGTTGATCTCTTATCTCCCCCACCTCTCCCTAACCTTCCTGCTGTAATTTGACAGACTGTTTGATGCTTTACTGCCTCTGTATCTATCTTTTTGTTCAAGTTTATAATGTTCTTTATTATCCATGCACACTATTTTTGGATTGGCACTTTGTTCTTGCAGATTTCACGGTTAAATGAGAACTCATTAACTGGCTTATTAAAGCACTATTAGATAATAGTGATTAAAAACACAAGTTTTAGTCTATATGTGTTTAAAAACTGAAACATTTATAGTTAATACCTAAGAAGGTTGCTCTCTGAGAATTAAGCTAAAAGATATTAGAGCCAAATTACTTACCATCTGGATAAGTAAGCCACCATAAAAACTGGAAGAGGCTGCCAAAATGAATTAGGAGAAGTACAAAGCTTTTAGCTTATCTCCTTTGGCCACAGATTTATCAGAATATAAACTAGTATAATAGTACACAAGGGTAAAAATAAAATTAATTATAAATTCACTTGCCATCCTCTCCCATCTTTTCACATCCTTTCTCTTCAAAATATTGCTCTCTCTAGTCTCCTCCCAAAAGGAGGTGGTTGTTTCTTCCAATGTCATATTTTAGCTACCTTATTATACAAAGGTGGGGCAAAAGTAGATTTACAATTGTGACTATTGAAAAGTTTATTCTTGTAGTCTTACTTATTGTATTATTTTCCACACAAACAATTGTAAACCTACTCTTGTCCCACCCTGTATTTTAGCTTTTAAAAATCTCTTGGTCTTGCTTTTCAGCTTGTATTTCCATTTCAGTTTGTGCTTGAAGGAAACTACCACACTGGATTGAGTTGCCTCGAGGCGTCTTCTGACTTGCATAGTTTGGATTCAAAGCTCAGTAGTGGGAAGAATATATAGTTTGCTTAGTGAATTTCAAGCACCCACTTCTCCTGGTAAAGGACACGTTTAATTCTGTTCTGAATAATCGTGCTGTTCTTCAAAAAAGTTGGTGTCTGCAGGGAAAAGGTTGGTGTCTACAGGGGAAAAAGCCAGGACTGCAAACCCAGGGTAAAGGCAGACAACTGCCAGACAGAGGCAGGAAAGTGGGGGAGGGCCTCTCCTGCTCCCAGGGCCAAGTGAGCTTAGCCTCAAGCGGGAGATAAAGGGAATTTGTTAAATAAAGAAGCCAGTTGGCGCAGACAAAAGCTTCCGGGACAGGAAGTTTGTTGACTAAGGACACAGAAATGTAGGCATTTGAATAGGTTCCTCGGGGTGAGGTGGAAGTGTAACCTGATTGAAAAGAAGCAGCAGCTGGTGGTCAGTGACTCCTTAAAGGATTCCTGGTGTCTGGGTGGTTGTTACCAACTCTGTGGTCCTAGAAGGATGTGCCCTTGAGAATTTTAAATGACCTTTTAAATGACTTTAATGATAGCACTACCTCCATGTACACTACTACACAAGCTATGGAACAAAAAAATCTCATACACACGTGCGGGCGCGCGCGCGCACACACACACACACACACACACACACATCTCACAGATCAAACTGAGATGCGAGAAGCACATTAATTAAGCACAGGGCATGAAGCTTGGGGCATGAGATGGGTCATACTAATGCACTTCCGATAGGGTGCAAGTGGGGTTAAAAGGCTTGCAATGTTCCCATGACCCATCTCTCTGATGTGTGTGTGTTGACAAGAACTAAGTGCAAGGACTGAGGACCAGAACTTGAGGTTGAAGTAGGGCCAGGGTTCTGCAGAAGAAAGGTAGATGGACACAGCCACACAGGCTTGTACTATCAGAAACACTGAGGGCAAGTATTTTTGGCCACAAAAGTAGCTCTCCTTAGCTTGATGAGCAGCTATGGAATTTATTTTCACTAGTTGGTCAGAATCCTGTGAGCATGGAATGGGTGTCATCAATGGATGTCCAATTAAAGAGTTATGGATTTCGAGTGCTTCTGTGAAGAAAATTCCTTGTTTAAATATCTGCTACAGCCCTAGCCAGTTTGGCTCAGTGGTTGAGTGTCAACCTATGAACCAGGAAGTCCATGGTTGGATTCCCGGTTCAGGCTCTATCCTCAGTTCGGGAAGTGCAGGAGGCAGCTAATCAATGACTCTCTGTCATCATTGATGTTTCTCTCTCTCTCTTCCTTCCTCTCTGAAAATAATAAAAATATATATTTTTAAAAAATAAACTGCTCTATCTTCAATCCACTGCAATCCATTTTCTGTCCTTAACAAGCCATTGTAATCAAGCTAAAATTTTAAAATCACCTTAAAGTCATCCTTCATTAGTTCATTAAAAAAACAAAAACTTGTTTTTCTAGGTGTTGAGATGAGGAATATATACTGCTTATCTTCTTAGAGATAACGTAAAAGGTTCAATTTTTTTGGGAAATGTATGTTTTTTAATTTAAAAAAATTATTACTCATATTTATTTTACAGATGAGGAAACTGTGTTGCAGAATCAGGTTGGTATACTAGTAAATGCAGACACCAAGTAGGCAGACAGTACAGGTGCTGCAAACTTTTAAACTATAGATACATATTTGTGAACAGTCAGCCTAGAGGTATGGAAATGCTAGTTAACATTATACATTTAAAAAACATATTTTTTTAAAATATATTTCTTTATTGATTTCAGAGAGGAAGGGAGAGGGAGAGAGAGATAGAAACATCAATGATGAGAGAGAATCATTGATCGGCTGCCTTCTGCACGCCCCCTATTGGGGGTCGAGCCCACAACCCAGGCATGTGCCCTTGGCCGGAATCGAACCTGGGACCCTTCGGTCCGCAGGCCGACGCTCTATCCACTGAGCCAAACCGGCTAGGGCTAAAAAACATATTTTTTTTATTGATTTCAGAGAGGAAGAGAGAGATAGAAACATCAATGATGAGAGCGAATCATTGATTGGCTGCCTCCTGCACACCCCACCCTGGGGATTGAACCTGCAACCGGAATTGAACTGTTGACTTCTTGGTTCATAGGTAGGTCAATGCTTAACCACTGAGCCACACTGGCTGGGCAAATGGTTTAATTCAGTAACCTTACATATTATCTCACTTGACTCTAACATTTATAACAACTATGTGCCCATCGTGTGATAATTACTATAAATGCACTCTCAGTAAACAAGGTGAGATACTGTTATCCTGTTATAGATGCTGAGGGTTAGAGCAAGAGCAATGATTTCCCAAAAAACATGTACCTAAGAAGAGCTGACTCCAGAACCCCTAATCTTAGCTATACTTTTATATGAATTTCTCTCCATTTCAGAGTGCTGTATTTATATTGCTCTATATCCTTTAAAAACACACACTCTTTTGTTCCTTGGCCTGTGAATGTCTCTCGGATCTTTACCTTGCAGATGTTTAAGGGTTTCTCTTCCTGTGCTAATCATGAACAGCGGTATTCCCCGGGATTCTGTCATCAGACCTGTTCTGTTCTCTGTCTTCTTGCTTCGCCCTTGTTTTTATTTTTATTTTATTTTATTGTTTTAATATTTTATTGATTTCAGATAGGAAGGGAGAGGGAGAGAGAGAAACATCAACGATGAGAATCATTGATAGGCTGTCTCCTGCATGCCCGCTGGGGATCTAGCAACCTGGGCATGTCCCCTTGACTGGAATCGAACCTGGGACCCTTCAGTCTGCAGGCTGATGCTCTACCCACTGAGCCAAATCAGCTAGGGCTTCGCCCTTGTTTTTAACTAGCATCTCCATACTTCTAGGCCAGTGATGGCGAACCTATGACACGCGTGTCAGCACTGACACGTGTAGCCATTTCTGATGACACGCGGCCGCTGAGGCGGCCCATGCCGAGATGAAACATCTGCTGCTCCTGAGGATGAAACATTTGCGAAGTAATGTTTTTTCCTCCAAGTGACACACGACCCGAGTTATGCTCAGTTTTTTGGCGAAGTTTGACACACCAAGCTCAAAAGGTTGCCCATCACTGTTCTAGGCTGACTATTCCCAAATATGTATCTTCAGTTTAAGAGTTTGCAGCACCTGTACTCTAGACATACCTTCCCACTTGGTATCTGCGTTTACACCAACTTAATTCTGCGACTCAGTTTCCTCATCTGTAAAAAAAATATGAGTAATATTTTTTAATTTATTTTTTTCTATCACAATTTATTCCTTCTATGCCCTCTTCCACACTGCCCCCCGCCCCCAATCACCACACTGTTGTCCATGTCCATGAGTTCTCTCTCTTTTTTTTTATTTTTTGCTCAACCCCTCCCCTCCCCCCTCCACCTCCAAAGCTGTCTGCCCACTCTCTACCTATGAGTCTGTCTCTAATTCACTTGGTAGTCCAGTTTGTTCATTAAATTCCCAATATGTGCCCTTGACTGGAATCGAACCCAAGACCCTTCAGTCTGTGGGCCAATGCTTTAATCACTGAGCAAAACCAGCTAGGGCACAACTTCTTCGTGAAGTAAGCATTAGTTAGATGTTTGAGGACTTTCACACCACTGATACCAATTTCAGTGGAGGTGGCAATGACAAATTTCTGGTGTGTTCCACGCAGAGGAACTCAACTAAGAGACAGAAGACTAGTGACAAGTAGCTGGCCACTGCTCAGCTGCCTCAGAAAAACTACCCTGTAGCCTCTGTGGAGCCCAGTGAGGATGATCAGAATGGTCCCGGGAGTGATACTGGCCCGAAGTTTTCTCACTTGCTGACTGAAGTGTTTCTTGGCTCAACAGCTTTAGACGTACATCTTCAGTAGGATAATATCTAGGCATTTTGTGACCTTTAACCACTCAGGTACCTACCACCATTCTTGTTGCCACCAACTGGTTTTGTGACAGTAGCAAGAACTTCCTCCTTTTTCTTTTCAATCCTGGATTTAGCTGCTGAATACTTCCTTTTGTACATCTACAATGGGGCTTCCCCTTCTTAGGTGTCTTGGCCTTGAGGTTGCCCTTAGTAACCTTGCCACCAGCATCAGCCTTCTGGGCTTCAGTTTTCTTCTCCTTAGCATTTGGCTTCTCAGTTTTATCACCAGCCATTTTGCAAGATGGGAAAGAGCGAGATTGGTATTATTATTATTATTATTATTTTTTTAATATATTTTATTGATGTTTTTACAGAGAGGAAGGGAGAGGGATAGAGAGTTAGAAACATCGATGAGAGAGAAACATCGATCAGCTACCTCCTGCACACCCCCTACTGGGGATGTGCCCACAACCAAGGTACATGCCCTTGACCGGAATCGAACCTGGGACCCTTCAGTCCGCAGGCCGACGCTCTATCCACTGAGCCAAACCGGCCAGGGCGGTATTATTTTTTTAAAATATTTGATGTAAGTCATCATCTGGAACTGGAGATTGTTGTGGAGCAATTTTTTAAAATAATGAATTCAATTTATTTGACAGAAATCCAATTAAAGATGAATCAGATTGATGTCCATTTTGTGCCTGTCAAGGAATTTTTCTATATCACCAAACTGTTAAGTTTGGTTTAAAGTTACTCATACTAACTCTCTATTATTGTTTTGATGTCTGCAGAATATTTCATTTTTAAAATTTCTGATGTTGGTAAATTGTATTTTCACCCTTTGTTTTCTGGTCAGTCTTGTTATTGATTTATCAGATTTTTAAATCTTCAAATAACTAATTTTTTTACTTTATTTTCTCTAGCCTATCTGCTTTCTATTTCATTGATTTCTGTTGTTTTATTTTCTTTCTTCTACTAACTTTGTTCCTAATTTGCTTATCTCTTTTTTAGCTTCATAAGGAGAAAATGAATATAAATGATTTTAAATCTTTTATTTATTTATTTTTAAATATGTTTTTATTGATTTCAGAGAGGAAGGCAGAGGGAGAGAGAGCTAGAAACATCCATGATGAAAGAGAATGATAGATTAGCTGCCTCCTGCATACCCCCTACTGGGGAATCGAACTGTGACCTACTGGTTCATAGGGTCGATGCTCAATTACTTAGCAACACCAGCTAGCTTTTTTCTGTTTATATTGATCTCCTTCAATAATCCTTTTCTTTTTTTTAAAAAAAATATGTTTTTGATTTCAGAGAGAGATTTTAGGAAGAGGGAGAGAGAGAAACATTAGTGATGAGAGAGAATCATTGGCTGCCTCCTGCACGCTCCCTACTGGGAATTGAGCCCACAACCTGGGCACATGCCCTGAACAGGAATCGAACTGGTGACTCTTTGGTGCATGGGACGATGCTCAACCAACTGAGCAACACTGGCCAGGGCAATAATCCTTTTCTTGAAGTATATTTTATCTGCTATCCTCCATTCTATTTTGAACCTCTGTCAATCAAATTTTCAATAACATCTCTTCACCAAAACTGTTCCTGTCAAGATCACTAATGATCTCCATATTGTTAAATCCAATAGCAATTCTCAGTTCTTATCTTATTAGACTACTAGCTTTCCCGTTGCAGGAAAAATCCTGCAATAGGATTTCCTGCTGCACTCTACCCCGCCTCCGTTCCTCCCTTGTCCCCAGCCTCACCTTCTCCTCCAGCCCGCCTGCTTTTCCGTTCGCCCCCGGCCCACCTCTGCCCCGCCCTTGTCTCCCGCCCCACCTTCTCCTCCAGCCCGCCTGCTTTTCCGTTCGCCCCCGGCCCTGACTTCGCTCCTCCCTTCTCCTCCCTTCCCCCCGCCTTTCGACGCTGTCTTGATATGCAAATTAGCCGCCATCTTTGTTGGGGTAATTTGCATACCCGGCCTGATTGGTTGGTGGGCGTGGCTTGGTTGGTGGGCGTGGCTTGGTTGGTGGGCGTGGCTTAGGTGTAGAGAAGGTGCGGTCAATTTGCATATTTGTCTATTATTAGATTAGATAAAGAAAAAATCAGCTTTTCTACATAATAAAGATCACTTTAAGTCACATATTAAGATATAAATTCAATTAACAGAAAAAAATTGTTAATGTTTAACTCCCACGAACAAACATTATAATCCCTTCATCGATATTCAATATTATACTCTGCTTTGTTCTTCTAAACAGCACTATTCTTTTGTTTTCAAATGTATATTTGACCTTGTTTCTAATGTTATCAGTACCCCTTTCACAATCATGAATATAAATATCAATATACCTTTCCAATAACCTTTTTGGCATTTTGCTTTCCTCCTATACTGCAGTTCTCATAAATGGCAATGCTTTATTTCTAATGTTTCTGTGGTCTTTTTCCACAGAAAATTGGCATTTTCTTGGAAGGATGTAGAGCAATACAGATCCTGAGAACAGTGGAGGTGGGTTCCAGGATTTGACCAAGTGTGCATATGGTAAAACTTCTGATATCTTACTTCCTTCAGGTGTCAAGGAAACTTCCACAACTGAGCTGTTTTCAGAGAGATTATGCAAATAGAGACACAGCGATTGGTTGCTTCCATACATCCCCCAACTGGTCTGGGGATTGAACCTGCAACCCAGGTCCATGCCCTTGACCAGGAATGAAACCCTCAACCCTTCGGTGTGGGGCTGACGCTCTAACCACTGAACACACTGGCCAGGACTAAGTTTTATTTTTATATAATTTATACACTTTAAAGTGTACCCATTTAAAGTGTACAATTAAATTTTTTTCATCATTTTTACAGAGGTGTGGAAACATATAGAGTGTTTCTATAACCCCAAAAAGAAACTTGGAACCCTGGCAAGTAGCTTATTTGGTTAGAGTGTTGTCCTGACACACCAAGGTTGCGGGTTTGATCTCTCCTCAGGGCACATACAAAAAGGAACCAATGAATGCATAAAGAAATGGAACAACCCTGACCGGTTTGGCTCAATGGATAGAGCGTCGACCTGCGGACTGAAGGGTCCCAGGTTTGATTCCTGTCAAGGGCATGTGCCTTGGTTGGGGACACATCCCCAGTGGGGGGCGTGCAGGAGGCAGCTGATCAATGTTTCTCTCTCATCGAGGTTTCTGACTCTATCCCTCTCCCTTCTCTGTAAAAAACCAATAAAATATATTTTTAAAAAATAAAATAAAATAAAGAAGTGGAACAACAAATCAATATATTTTTCTCTCTCTCTCCCTAAAGTCAATAAATAAAGAAAAGAAAAGAAACTTTTTACCCATTAGAAATCATTCCCTATCCTCAGCTCCTTCCTAACTTCCTCCCTTAGTTTCTGGGACACCACTAAGCTACCTTCTTTATCTCTAGAATTGCCTGTTCTGGAAATTTCGTGTAAATTGAATCATATAATATGTGGTCTGTTGTGACTGGCTTCATATTCTTATGTTTTCAAAGTTCATCCACAGTATGTATGAGTACTTCATTCCTTATTATGGCCAAATAATATTGCATTTATAGATGTGCCACTTTTGTCTACCCATTCATCTGTAATTGCTATAAGGGTTCCAATCTGGGTTATTGTGAATAATGCTGCTATGAACATTTGTGAACAAGTTTTTGTGTGGACATATGTTTTTATTTTTCTTGAATAATAGACTTAGGAGTGGAGTTGCTGGGTCATATGGTAACTATAATAATAAAAGCATAATATGCTAATTAGATCGGAAGGACGACCTTCCAGACGAAGCTGGGGAAGCCAGAGGGGAGCCGGTGCTGGCAGCCGGGGGAAGGAAGGCCTACTCTTGCCCGAATTTCATGCATAAGGCCTCTAGTGTTATTTATATAAACTCTTTTATTTTGTCTTGTTTCTAGTCCAAGACATATTCTTGTCAAAATATTCCTCATCCAATTTATACAAATGACTCACAGATAAATAAATATAAATAGCTCCTAGCCATGTGGAAAAAACTCAATCTCAATTTAAAAAATGCAAATGTGCCAAAACCGGTTTGGCTCAGTGGATGGAGCTACGGCCTGCAGACTGAAAGGTCCCAGGTTCGATTCCGGTCAAGGGCATGTACCTTGGTTGCGGGCACATCCCCAGTAGGGAGTGTGCAAGAGGCAGCCGATCGATGTTTCTCTCTCATTGATGTTTCTAACTCTCTCTCCCTCTCTCTTCCTCTCTGTAAAAATCAATAAAATATATTTAAAAAATGCAAATGTAAAGTACAGGATCCCTTTCTCACTTCAGATTGATAAGGATTGAATGTTTGATAATAAAACATTTTGGTATTTTGGTAAAAGTGTGTCTAAGTCAGCATCCTTGTAGCTTGTTGGCTACTTAACTTTATTCCAGTCCTTGAGCATTTAGCTAAAGACAAAGGTGCCAGTTCCAGGTGAGGAGAGAGAGAGAGAGAGAGAGAGAGAGAGAGAGAGAGAGAGAGAGAGAGAGAGATTTGAATTTAATCTCTGAAACCTATCTTAACTCGGTGATTCAACCCTACCAACCAAGTCACAAAGCCTAGAGCAATTCAGGAAGGGAAAATTCACTTCGGAATAAAAAAAGGCAGGAAATACCTGCATTTGAAGGTTTGCTCCGTTCCAAATAAATCCTGGGTCAGAGCCAGAAGTGGTTTTGATGTCACGCTCTTGAACAAAACAGGATGACAGGTTCTTGGGCCGCTCACGCCTGCGCAGTGAGGACGGCTCGGCTCGCGGGAGACGCAGCCCGGCCCAGCCCGGCTCCCCGCGGGGCTGCGGTTCCACCCGATCCCGGCGCGCCTCCCGCGGCCGCAGGGCTGGGGCGGTGGACGGTCGCGCGCCTCGGGTTGCCCCGCGCGGTGTGCTCTCTGGCGGCCGCGGCCCAGTCTGGGACCGTGAAACCGCAGGACCGCGACACGCCTGGCAGGACTCGTATTTTGCGGTGCCGCTGCAACCATGGTCCGCATCAAGGGCACAGATTTGTTGTTAGATGATTAGTTGGTGCTGCTCTTTGGGAACGGACATTCAAGAGGTTCTCCATGGTCCCATGGCGATAGGGGACGGTGCAAGGTCATCACGCAGCTCTGTGGCTCCAGTTTTTCTTTTTAGGTATATTTTATTGATTTTACAGAGGAAGAGAGAGAGAGAGAAACATCAATGATGAGAATCACTGATTCGCTGCCTCCTGCATTCCCCCTATTGGGGACCAAGCCCGCAACCCAGGCATGTGCCCTTGGTCGGATTTGAACCTGGGACCCTTCAGTCCGCAGGCCTACGCTCTATCCATTGAGCCAAACCAGCTAGGGCATCCTTTTCTCGGGCAGACCTAGCTCTGGGCAGACCCGCTGGCTCAACCTCAGCTGGAGCTATGCAGTTGGAACTTTGCCAAATTTCTGCAGCAAACACTTTTGGTTTAAAAAAAGGGGAGGGGACGGGGGACACACGTTTCAACTGGAATTTTATTTCAAGTCCAGTGGCTTTGGGAGGTGTGGGAGGAGGAAATCCTTTCAACCAAGGACTGTCTTAAGCCAGCTATCTAACAATTATTGTGCCCGTTATCTATTGCCTCTCAGCTCCAAATTTACCCTTCAGTAGTGCTTGGTGGTAATGGATATAATTCCTTTAAATCTTTTTTTTTTTTTTTTTTTGGATGTGAAGCACAATGAAGTGTTCTCAGGGGATGGTGCTGGACATTGCAGGAGGAAGGGGATTCTCCTGCTGGCTCCAGTGGCTACACAGGTGAAGTTGACAGAACCTTGGGTGGTGCCCTGCCCCAGCCATGCACCCCAGCAAGCTCCCTCACACACCTCACACAGGTGATCAGCCCAGGTCTGGCGATCACTTTCAACAAGGCCCCAGGTCTCCCACCCACATTGGTGACCTGACTCCCTCTTAACGCTCACATATTTGACTACCAGCTGTGGCTCACCTGGGGAATGCTCGCCAGCTCTGGTTCATGCAATCCAGCCAACTTCTCTGCTATCTAGTGGGATTGCCACTGTACCTTTTCTATTAAGACCTGAACCTCTGCACTTGGGAGGTGGCCTCCCTCTGGTTGTCCTTATTTGGATACTCTCCCCAGCTCTTAGATGCCATATTGAGTTCATAGAGAGGAAGGGAGAGAGAAACATCAATGATGACAATCATTGATAGGCTGCCTCCTGCATGCCCCCTACTGGGGATTGAGCCTGTAACCTGGGCATGTGCCTGGACTAGGAATTGAACTGTGACCATGGAGCAACACTGGCTAGGCAGATCTTTTATATTTTACTTACTCTTATTATAGCTTGATTTTTTTTATAGTAAACATTCCATGTTTAAATCAATGTGTGATTCTGTTTTCAGATAGGAGCCAGACTGATACACTTAATAAACATCAATTATATGTCAGGCAGTGTTCTAGGCATGAACAATGCAGATAAGGTACTTGCTTTTATGGAGCTTATATTCCACAGAGGTAGTGTTAACTAAGACCTAACTCACAAGATAGACAGCCATGCAAAATTTTGAGGCAGAATATTCCAAGCAAAAAGGGATAAGTGTAAAGACCTAAGTGCTAATGAACTTGATGTGCATGAGAACTAGAAAGATCAATGGGTCTCGACTTCAGTGAACAAGGAGAGCAACAAGAAATGAGGTTGACACAGCAAACCTTGTAGGTAACCACATCTGTTGTCAGGAAGTTTTGAGAATGAATGAAAGGAATATACTAAAAGTTACACCAGGGTAATAGGAGTAAACTGGGACTTATATAGTCACCCAATATTTTAAGTGTGACAAGATGTAATTGGAAGGCTTTAGGCAGGGAGTGACAAGACCTGATTTTTATTTTATTATTTTTAAAATATATTTTTATTGATTTCAGAGAGGAAGTGAGAGAGGGAGAGAGATAGAAACATCAATGATGAGAACCATTGATTGGCTGCCTCCTTCATGCCCTCTACTGGGGATAGAGCCCGCAACCCCGGGCATGTGGCCTTGACCAGAATTGAACCTGGGACCCTTTGGTCTGCAGGCCGATGCTCTATCTATTGAGCCAAACCAGCTAGGACATGATCTGATTTTTATTTATTATTATTATTTTTAAATCTTTATTGTTCAGATTATTACAGTTGATTCCTTTTTCCCCCCCGCCTAGCTCCCCTCCACCCAGTTCCCACTCCACCCCATGCCCTTACCCCCCTCATCCATAGGTGTATGATTTTTGTCCATTCTCTTCCGGCACCCCCCTCCACACCCCTTTCCCCCGAGGATTGTCAGTCTACTCCCTTTCTATGCTCCTGATTCGATTATATTCACCAGATTATTCTGTTCATCAGATTTTTGATTCACTTGATTTTTAGATTCACTTGTTGATATGTATTTGTTGCTCATAATTTTTATCTTTACCTTTTTCTTCTTCTTCCTCTTCTTAACCCTTTGCACTCTCTTGCTTTTTTCTCGATTCCTTTATTCTACTCGGGATTTAATTTTTTAAATACCCCAGATTTTACAAAGCAAGGCAGTAGAATAAAAAACTGGAGTTTCTTTTCATACAAGCTTATTTATTTGGATTTTTTAATATTTCAAATTATTGATACATTCAATAACTGTCACACTCGACATCCGAGTGCAAAAGGTTAAAGAATACCTTTCAGCATTTCATATAATACTGGTTTGGTGGTGATGAACTCCTTTAGCTTTTTTTTTTTTTTTTATCTGTGAAGCTCTTTATCTGACCTTCAATTCTGAATGATAGCTTTGCTGGGTACAGTAATCTTGGTTGTAGGTTCTTGCTATTCATCACTTTGAATATTTCTTGCCACTCCCTTCTGGCCTGCATAGTTTCTGTTGAGAAATCAGCTGACAATCGTATGGGTGCTCCCTTGTAGGTAACTAACTGTTTTTCTCTTGCTGCTTTCAAGATTCTCTCTTTGTCTTTTGTTCTTGGCATTTTAATTGTGATATGTCTTGGTGTGGTCCTCTTTGGATTCCTTTTGTTTGGGGTTCTGTGCGCTTCCTGGAATTGTAAGTCTATTTCTTTCAGCATGTGGGGGAAGTTTTCTGTCATTATTTCTTCAAATAGGTTTTCAGTATCTTACTCTCTCTCTTCTTCTGGCACCCCCATAATTCAGATGTTGGTACACTTAAAGTTGTCCCAGAGGCTTCTTACACTATCTTCATAGTTTTGGATTCTTTTTTCTTTTCCGGTTGAGTGTTTTTTTGCTTTATATTTCAAATCTTTGACTTGATTCTTGCAATCCTCTAGTCTGCTGTTGGAGCTCTGTATATTATTTTTTATTTCAATCAGTGTATGCTTAATTTCTAGATGGTCCTTTTTTCATATCCTCGAGGGTCTCACTAAATTTATCGGCCTTTTCTAGAAAATTCTTGGAAAACCTTATAACCGTGGTTTTGAACTCTATATCCAGTCGTTTGCTTTCCTCCATTCCTTTCATTTGTGATCTGTTTCTTTGTCTCTGCATTTTGGCTGCTTCCCTGAGTTGATAGAGTGGCTTTGTGTGCTAGGTGTCCTATAGGGCCCAGTTGCTCAGCCTCCCCAGTTACCTGAGATGGACACTCTTGGTGCACCCCTTTGTGGGCTGTGCACACAGCTTGTTGTAGTTAAGCCTTGATTGTTGTTGGTATCACTGGGAGGAATTGACCTCCAGGCCAATTGGCTGTGAGGATCATCTGTGTCTACGATGGGAGAACTTCTGTGCTGGAGACACCCTTATGAGGCAAGACTTGCTTCAGTGGGGCTTTGGTGCTCACTGAGTCTGCCCCCTGAGTGTGTCCCTTATGGATCTGAGGAGTTGTAATCTGGATGGTCCCACTCTGACCCCTGGATACACTGGCTCTTAGATCTCCAAGGAGGTGCTAATTTAGCCTCTGCCTGAGGCCATCCAGCAGGAGCTACAGAGAGATCTGCAGATTCCTCTTCTTTGTTTGGGTTTTGGAGGTGCCCAGATGAGGCCCAGCTGTGAAGCAATGCAAGCTGCTGTGGGGCCTTGGGCCTTCTTTTGGATGTTCTGGGTCTCTCTGACTCAGCTGCAGTTTGTTAGGTAATTTTAGTTTTCAAAGGACCAGGCTGTTCATATGCAAAAGCCTCTGCGCAGAGCTTGGATGGGGCGGAGTCTCAGGGTGAAGCAAACAGCAATGGCTTCCCGTCAGCCCTGCCATAAGAGGCCCCCAAGTCTCAGTGTCCCTTGATAATTGCTGCAAGCACCTCTGAGAGAAAGCTGCCCTTGAGTTCCGCCCAATGCCAGACAGTCCAGTTTCTCCCCGTATGAGTCTGGGTCCCCAGGGTCTTGCCCGGAACTAGAGTTCAGAGCAGTTGGGAGCTTCTGTCTCCCTCCAGATTGAAAAAGCCAGCCACATACTCAGTTGCCAGCCCTCTCCGCATGTGTAGGTCTGTACCTCTGCACTTGACTTCCACACCTCCTCTGAGTCTCAGTGTGCTTTTCTCTTCCCTTGTAGTTGTAGAATTTCCACTTAGCCAGCCTTCCTGTGGTTCTGGTGATATCTGTTTTGTCTTTTAGTTGTAGTTTTGAAGTGGTTGTGCTAGGCAGCAAGTTCAGGTGTTTACCTATGCTGCCATCTTGGTTTCTCCCTCATGATCTGATTTTTAAAAGCTCTCTCTGGTTACCTGGAGAATGAACTATAAGGAAGCAAAGATGGGAAAAGGGACTGAAGACAACAGTTATGAAGAATACTAGAGGCCCGTTGCATGAAATTCATGCAGTCAGGGGGTTCCCTCAGCCCTGCCCATGCCCTCTCGCATCTGGGAGCCCTCAGGGGATGTCTGCCATGGAGGTGGGAGAGGCTCCCGCCACCAACACTGTGCTCACCAACCCTATGCCTGGCTTCTGGTGCACTGAACACCAGGGGGCAGCTCCTGTGTTGTGTCTGCCCCCTGGTGGTCAGTGTGCATCATAGCAATTGGTCCTTCTGCTGTTCAGTCAATTTGCATATTAGCCTTTTATTATATAGGAGGATGGTATACTCACTGAGGCTCTTTCCAGTCAGGGGACAGTTCATTTTTTCATTCCGTCTAACATACAGAGTGCCATAGTGTAAAGATTATGTTGGGAGTGAGGAAGGCTGTATGGAGCTCATGCTTGGGCTGAATGGAAATTAAAAGCAGCCATTCAAATTTTTAATAAGTGAATAGAAACAGGAATGGGGGTGTCCAGACTGCACAAATGAAGGCATGGAGGTGTTAATGGTGTTGTAGTGGGTGAGGCATCTTCTTCTATAATTTGGAGCTAAGTCCTAGGAAACACAGCAGGGACCTTGCATTAGAGTGGTTGTACCCACTATGGGGTGTAAGTTTTTGTTTTTTTTCTATAGTTGACTGAAATCTACTGGAGGATTTTAAGGTGGACAGTGTTATATATATCATATGGATGCCCTGACATCAGTGCAGGATGAATTTTAATGATCAAAGACTGAAGGAGAAATGAAGTAGGAAAGAGCTTAAGAGAGAAAAACAGAATTCTCACTGAGGAAAGAAAGCGACATAATTTAACTATGCAAAGCAATGCACCAAGACATTTTAATTTCATGTGCATAACAAACAAGGAGCACTATTTTCATATGTTCGAGACTGTCTTATAAGAAACAAACTAGGATTTAAAGTGAATTTTGTTGAGGAAGGACAAAAACAAAACAAAGAAACCCAACATGTACATTCAGAATTTTTATTTCAAAACGAAGAACCACAGTAACATTAATAATATAAAACCTATTTGGAAATATTCACAATCTGGTCACTGAGAAATGGGAAAACTTCATACTGCCCACCCATGGTTTTGAGGAGCCAGAAGTGGAGAGGTGCAGTTGGAGGAAAGTCACCTGTCCTAGCAAAGCCCCACGCCATAGCTCTGAGTTTTTATCCAAAGGCTCAATGACCAGAGGGAATGGTAAGAACTGAGAACTAAAATATTGTCATAGGCAAGGATTTGGCTGAAGGGCCTCGAATGTATAAGCACCAAGGAGGGGATGGGAGGTCAGGAGGTCAAGCAACATATGAAAAAGGGAAAAGAGGGTGTCACCATTTATAAAAATACAGGGAACTAGATAGTGGAGGTGTCTGTGACCTATGGCAAGTGTAAATACCTTCATCTCATCTAACTCTTTGAAACTTTCCAGATTTACAAGTCTTAGTGTATTTCTTACCCCCTTGAAAAGAATGCCTCCTTCCCGCCATGACTTCCTTCTAGCTCCCCTAGGAGGCCACATGTCCTGATTTCACACTCTCCTGCTCCCATTGTCTGAGTCTACAGTGAGGCAGAGTTCTCTACGTTAGGAAGAAAGCCACAGATGCAAATCCCACCCAGCAGAGGCAGTGCTACTTATATACCCAGGGATAAACTTGAACACATTCCATCCAAAAGGGGGCTGTAGGAACACAGAGGAAACAAGTTACCAATAAACGACTTCCACCCAGAGCAAAGTGACAGTGCACATACATTCATACTCTCAAGTGTGGCTACACTGCACATTTACTCATACCATCTCAAATGTGGTCTATGGGAAAGATTCAAGGGCCCTTAGGGCACTTGACATAATACTATGGTAACATGATAACAAGAGTAACTTGACATGGAAACAGACAAAAACAGGCATGGGCTGACCCTAAAGCAGTAACATACTTCAACTAGGTAACAGTCATTCAGGAAAAATCCTCTCCCAATGCTGAGGTTACAAATTCCAAGTTAGCTATGAACACTCTCCTCTGAATTCTTTTAAAGCTATGGCTTAAAACAAAATTAAAAAAAAAAAAAATCTAAACATCTAAAAATTCCTAAAGAACAAAATACAGAAAAACCAAACCTTTACCAAGAACCAATTTTTAGGTTGCTCTCCCATCAGATGAATGGTAGGAACACTTTAAAAAAAAAAAAAAGTGAGTCCACTATAAGAGGAAGATGATTGATTTCTACCAACAACCTTCCCTTCTCTGGACTCCATCCAAAATCAGAACCCATCAACCACCATTAACTACAATGCCCACCTTAGTAATAATCCTAGATTTCAAGTAATACTACATATAATCTTAAACAAAGAGAAACGTTCCAAAGGAAACCAGTAGCTTCTATACACAGGCACATGACTTTTCTGAGAAATTGAACTTGAGAATTTCCATCTGAAGGACAGAAATTGTTAAGAGGCAATCTGCAAACCTCACACACCTCATCATATACCTTCTAATAACGCATTACATTTCTGTGTAAATCTTCCCTTATTAAACTATAAACTTCTTCAGTATCAAATCTTCCACCCTATAAACTCTTTAAGTACCTCCCCTCTAACCTCAATTTCCTTATGTTTTCATTATTTGGTAAAATTACACTTAAAAAAATAAATATTTATGCAATAAAACCAGAAGATAAAATAAATAAAACTCAAATTAATTTGCTCAGCAGAGCTGTATGGAAGTGAGGAAGGTGCTCTTATGTAATTCCTCTCTGCCCTCCACACTCTCATGTCTATCTGTTTCCTGGTGAGTCTGAGGTTGGGGAACTCTTTCTCCCCTACATGCCCTCATGAAGCAATATTAGAACTTAAAGGAGGGAGAGCTGGCAAAGTTGTCAAATGCCAAGTAGCCAATCCCTCCTGAAATGAAGGTAGGTTCACTTGGTCTCTTCCAAACAGAAGAGAATGTCCAAGAAATGAAATGTTTAAAAAGCCACTGAAGATACAACTAACCCCAGCACTGGGGTCCTCTGAGTGCTCATGGAGTGTGGGGATGAGAAAAGAATCAAGTAGCAGCATTCAGAAACAGTCCTGGGTTACAACCTGATGAGGTCTCTCCCCATTCAGGGAGAGGTTACTTTTCATGTTGGGAGGGAGGTGGGAAGGAAGCACGGGTTAGACGTTGGTGGTGTCCTTGTCAGGCTGCATGCTGTTCATCTCCACGGAGCCTTTCTCAGCCCTGTTAGCCATGTGCGCCTGCCCTTCAAAGCCTCGTGTAATTTCCTCAAAAGTCCTGCCGCGGGTCTCAGGGACTTTAAAGTAGGTGAAGACCAAGAAGATCACGAGGAAGCCGGTGAAGATAATAAACACGTAGGGTCCTAAATAGAACTACAAAAGGATAAAAAAAAAAAAAAAAAAGGAGTGTTGATATAAAAATCTGGTCACTGACAAACTTCAGTTTCCTCACATCCGTATTTCCAATAAGCTTCAAGCCATAACCCTTTCATAGTCCATGAAAACAGTAAGGTTTCACCAGAGATTCACTTATGAATCCCACTGCTTACTTACTATATTTCTCTGCAACTTTGTGTCACTCCTTTTCCTGTTCATTGAAATTAGCTGCTTCCAAATACCTATTGAGTATTTTAGGATTTTCAGTTATCACTGTTAAAATCTAGGTTTATGAAAGACTCACAGAAATAGGAAATGACTGTAGATGCCCATTACAAATTCCTTTATCCAAATCAGCTCCAGGTCATTTTATAATAGGATCCACTTCATTCATTAACATCCTATGCTTAGTGAGCCTTTAAGATCATGAAGCCAAAATGCTAATTCAAATGATGGATTTTAAGTATTAGTTTGAAATCCTTTGAAGCTTGGCTTATTACTATCATTCTGTTTCTAGTACTATCATTTCAGACCACTGGCCTTTTAAAAGTTCCCAGTTTTACGCTCCTACTTCAGTCTTTTCTGCTCTCATCCCTTCTTTCTCTATATATCATTAGAAATGGGGGGAGGGAGACCTGGTTTGATTGAAGGTGTGGGGATGAGATATCACCACAGCCCTTGAGATATCCTTCATTCATATTGTAAAATGGCTTACGTGGGTTGATTTCTTTTTTTTTTTTTAATATATTTTATTGATTTTTTACAGAGAGGAAGGGAGAGGGATAGAGAGCTAGAAACATCGATGATAGAGAAACATCGACCAGCTGCCTCCTGCACACCCCCTACCGGGAACGTGCCCACAACCGAGGTACATGCCCTTGACCGGAATCGAACCCGGGACCCTTCAGTCCGCAGGCCGACGCTCTATCCACTGAGCCAAACCGGTTTCGGCACGTGGGTTGATTTCAAGATGGGTAAGGTGAGTTGTGCTTTAATTTACTTACTGCAGCTGAAGGGAAGAGCAGTCCAACCAAAAAGTTGGAGGTCCAGTTGGAACAGCCAGCCACTGCCATTGCAGCTGGGCGGGGTCCCTGGCTGAAGAGTTCGGCCACAATAAACCAGGGAATGGGGCCTGGGCCAATCTCAAAGAAGGCCACGAACACCAAGATAGCCCCGATGCAAATAAAGCTCATCCAGCTGTACTGGTCCTACGTGCGGAAGGAACAGAGGAAAGTTAGTATTAACGACAGCACGGCCAGGAGGGTCTAGCTGCTCAGAGATGAGCACTGACTGACACCGAAAAGCCTCTTTTTGTCCTGGGGTATAATGGAGTAAAAATCTGAGGTTTTTGAAACCCAGCTATATGATCACACATTTATCATTTTTACTGAGATCTTTTCATTAATTGTAAATGGAAATAACCTCGAAATTACTTTAAGAATTAAACTGCATAATGTATTTTATAAGCTACATGTTATACAGATGTAAGGATTATAGCAACTTAATTACCTATCGGTGGTGATCTACTTTTCTTAAAACTCTGGGCATGCTGCTTCTCCCAAATTTGACTTTATCAGTTTCCAGCCTCAACTATTCACTACCATCCCAGAGAGTCAACATAACCTCTCCTTCCCCCCTCCCCTCCCCTCCTCTCCTCTCCCTTTTCTTCACTCAAAGAACACTCACCTTTAATAACATGGAAATAGTCATGAGGATGGAACAACAAGCCATTCCTCCAAGGCCAATCATATGTAGAGTCCTCCTTCCTGCCCTTTCCACCAGAAACAGCTAAAAGAAGAATATAACATGACACTTGTGATTACCTTTTCATGAAAACACTGTATAAGCTACCTGAATCTGCCTTAACAATAGCAGAGTACTTGCTATAGTCACACTTCCTCTTTTCCAGTTCCAAACTTAATGTCCTATATAACCCTTTCTATAACCTCCACCTCTCCCATCCATTCTATATTTGTTTGAAAAAAGTGAAGACTACTTACACCCATCATTCAATATTTCTCCCCACCCAGCACCCCGCCAAAGAGGAATTAAACAACAACAGAAAATTTAAATAATGGTAGGGAGCCCAGCCGGTGTTGCTCAGTGGTTGAGCAACGACCCATGCACCAGGTGGTCACCGGTGTGATTTCCAATCAGGGCACATGCCCAGATTTCGGGCTCTATCCCCTGTGGAGGACGTGTAGGAGGCAGCCGATCGATGTTTCTCTCTCACCGATGTTTCTCTCTCTCTCCCTCTCTCTCTCTCTAAAATCAATAAAAACATATTTTTAAAAAATAATAATGGTAGGGAGGTGGAAGTACTCACAACCCATCTTTGAACATCCTTAGCAAGAATTCCTCTCCCCCCTAACCCCCGGCTCCCAAAAATATCAAACCATCCAACTTACAGACACTACAGTGAAGATGGTATTAACCACACCGGCACCAATGGTGGCGTAGATCGGCTCCTTAACACCAGCATCTTTGAAGATTCCTGTTGAGTAATAGAACACCTACAAGGAAACAAAAGCCAAGGCATATAAATTCTCAGATAACTACTTTGGTTGTATGGCCTACATTGTCACTGATGACAGCGTATAAGATAGATCAGAGTTAGAGAGGGCTGGAAATAAAAAATGAGTGGTCAAAAAAGTCTGTGTTGTCTTCTATAGTGAAAAAAGCCTAGAAGAAGACCAAAATTAACCATCTGTTCTAAGACAAAGTGTAAAAATTTTTCATTTTTATTTACTTTCTCATTTTTCCACATGGAAAACATGTAAATATAAATTTAAGAAATAAAACCAAAACAAAATCAAAACTTGAATAATCAACATTTTCTGAGTAGCTGCTAAATGCCAAACATGTGAGGGGCTATGTAGGTAGGTGTTTTAAGTGAAATATTGAAGGATATCTTGGACACAAAAGTTAATACTCACAGCATTGATTCCAGAAAGTTGCTGAGAGAGCTGGAGCATGATGGAAATCATGATGGGCTGTTGGTAGCTCGGTGATCTGAAGAGCTCCAGCACAGTGGCTTGCTTTTCTTGTGACATCCTAACACTCTCATCTTTCATCTCCTGGATGTCTTGAGCCACGTCTTGGGTGCCCCACAACCGCTGGAGGACTGGTGAAGAGAACAAGGGGAAAGGATAAAGGTAAGGTGCTATCCCAAATCCATAAGACAGCTGGGGAGAAGCCGCCCAAGATGAGCCCTAGACATGGCTAATCAATTAGCATCCGTGTCTTAATTTACCTCCTCACCTCATTCTAGGGGTTGAAAGTTCCTAACTTAGTAGTAATTAGGAAACTCTTCACTTGGGTTCTGAGGGGTAGGGGAAGGAGGTAACAAAAAATAGATCCAATATCCTCATCCTAAAACAAACCACAACCCTACAATTCTTACAGTAAATGTGTGATGGATACTCACTCTTTCTAGCACTGTCCTCTTCCTTTCTGTTAATCAGCAAGAATCTAGGACTTTCTGGGCAAAATGGAAGGGCTATGATTTGTAGGAAAGATGGAAGGATGGTGAAGCCCAACAGCACGGGCCAAAGATCTTCAGTTCCCAAGATGATTTTCAGACCAAAGACCTAGAAACCAGACAAAGGTAATACTATAAGTCCCATATTTAATACGCCACAAATTAAATTAAAGAAAATTTTCAGGAAATTACCCTTTCTTTTACTATCCTGCTGCTTTTTCAGTTGTCTGTGAGCTATAATATCTGAAACTTACATATAATTGAATATGTGCCATTCTTTTGAGTACTTTACCTATGGTGACTCTTTTTAAATTTATTAAAAAAATATTTTTATTGATTAAGAGAGGAAGGGAGAGGGAGATAGAAACATCAACGATAAGAAGGAATCATCAATAGGCTGCCTCTTGCATGCTCCCCTACAGGGCAATTGAGCCCCCAACCTGGGCAGGTACCCTGACCAGGAATCAAACCCATGGTTTTCTGGTTCACAGGTTGATGCTCAACCACTGAGCCACTCCAGTCAGACTATTAACACTTTTTAAAAATTTAATTTTAAAAATATATTTTTTTATTGTTTAAAGTATTACATATATAGTACATATATCTCCTTTTATTCCCCATTGACCTTCCCCCAGCCTCCCCTACCCCCTGTCGCATGCCTTTATCCCACCCCTAAAAATTCCATTTTTAGAGAGTGAGAAAAAGGGAGAGGGAGAGAAACAATGATGTAAGAGCTGCCTCCTGTACATCCCCTATTGGGGATGGAGCCCACAACTCGGGCATATGCTCTGGCAAGGAACCGAACCAGCAACCTTTCCGGTGCACAGGACAATGCCCAACCAACCGAGTCACACCAGCCAGGGCTATGTTAACGCTTAATGAGTC
This sequence comes from Eptesicus fuscus, assembly GCF_027574615.1. Taxonomy (NCBI): domain Eukaryota; kingdom Metazoa; phylum Chordata; class Mammalia; order Chiroptera; family Vespertilionidae; genus Eptesicus; species Eptesicus fuscus. The sequence goes on from NC_072479.1 coordinate 86,292,771, forward strand.
TTAAAACTAACACTCGTTAAGTTCTAGCGTACCTGGGCTACCAGAATTCCGATAACGATGCCCAGCTGGTTCAGAGTGCCAAAGGCTCCCCGCAGGGCAGTAGGAGATATCTCTCCAATGTACATGGGCACAAAACCTGTGCAGAGTCCGCAGAAGAGGCCAATTATCAACCGGCCCAGGATCAACATTGCAACTGACTCCGCTATTTTGCAGAATCCCATAAGGCAGCCACCAGTGATAGCCAATAGATTGACAATAAGCATTGAATTGCGCCTGAAAATTTAAATAAAAACAAGTTAGCAAAACAATCCCAACTTTCCCCTTCTTTCCTTATTATTCGATTCCCCAAGCTCAAACATCTTTAAAAAAAATTTTTTTTTTAATTTATTGATATTTAGGGAGAGATGAAGAAGGCAAGGGAGAGTGAGTGAGATCAATTTGTTTTTCCACTTATTTATGCATTCATTGGTTGAATTTTGTATGTGTCCTGACTGGAGATTGAACCCCCAATTTTGGCATTATAAGGATGACAGTCTAACCAACTGAATTACCTGGACAGAGTATATATCTTCTCTTTTGATTTAACTTTTCTACTCTGTATAATTAGAACATTTCTAGTTGGAATAATTAGGATCAATGGTTATTATACCTTTATATGCATAAAATTCACCTAGAGAACGTGTTTTGAGATTCTTCTCTTTTAAGTTGTACCTGTAACCTAGCATTTTAGCAGGCACTTTATTTTTTTTTTAATTGAATTTATTAGGGTGATATTGGTTAATAAAATTACATGTTTCAGGTGTACAGTTCTATACTACATCACCTGTATATTGTATTGTATGTTCACCACTCCAAGTCTCTTTCCATCTTCATTTATGCCTCCTATACCCTCTTCTACTTTCCACTACTCCTCTTTCCCTCTGGTAATCACCATGCTATTGTCTGTGTCTGAGTTTTTTTGTTTGTTTGTATGGTGCTGTTTTGTTTTTTTTTTTGTTTGTTTTTTTGCTTAATCCCTTTTTCACCCAGCCCTGCAACCCTCTTCACTTCTGACAGCTATCAGTCTGCTCTCTGTATCCATGAGTTTATTTTTTAGTTTATTTTATTCATTAGATTACACAGATAAGTGAAATCATGGTACCTGTCCTCTGACTGGCTTATTTCACTTAGCATAATGCTTTCCAGGTCCATCCATGCTGTTGCAAAGGGTAAGATTTTAGCAAGCACGTTAGGCCAGTAGTTCTGAAAGTGGTCCATACATAGATTTTGCTAGAAATTAAAATTGTCCCTCTCCAGATTTATCAAATCATTAGGTTTGACTCTGTGGTGGGAGCCCAAAAATCTATGTTCTAAAAAGTCCTCCAGGTGATTTGGTGCAGGCTCAAGTTTGAGAACTACTGCCCTAGGCAATTCTGCCCTAGCAGGTCTATGAACATACCCAAGAGATATTTTTGGACTAATGCTTCTTACTGCATTTAGTTATAATGTAGTTGCTTAAGTATATCACCAACATACTGATTATAATAGATTATTTCAGACCAAGTTTTCCCACATCACAAAAAAAAATTTATGCCGGGACTGGTTTGGCTCAGTGGATGGAGCGTCGGCCTGCGGACTCAAGGGTCCCGGGTTCGATTCCGGTCGGGGGCATGTACCTTGGTTGCGGGCACATCCCCAGTGGGGGGTGTGCAGGAGGCGGCTGATCGATGTTTCTCTCTCATCGATGTTTCTAACTCTCTATCCCTCTCTCTTCCTCTCTGTGAAAAATCAATAAAATATATAAAAAAATAAATAAATAAAAGAACTGCAGAGTCAAAAAAAAAAAAAATTTATGCAAAAAGCAGCTTCAGCTCTCCTCTAGGCTGGACTGTGGTGATGTCATTAACAGTTAGTATTGGTAACCAGTATCAAATAATAAATTACTACATTTATGTACTAAAAACATGGCAGACAGAGCCACTGAAACAGCTGAGAGAAGAGTGAGATAAAAGATTAACACTGAAAAGTTACTAAACCTGTTGGGAAGAGAACCAGCACCATGAACTTCAACAATGAGTCTCAACTCAGGTGGCCACTGAAATTACTTTGGGAGCTTTGAAAAATACTGATACAGGTCCTGGCCTGGCACTTTTAAAAGCTTCCGAGGAGATACTAAATGTGCAGTCACAGTAGAGCACCCTTTTAAGAGAAAAATCTCATCGTTCATTCTCAATTTTACCTTTTTCTGCATTCCTTTTCCTGTTCCCCCCTCCTTTATTGGTTCTTTTGCTAATAAAATAATAGGAAGAAGCCATGTCAGTCCTGGAAAACCCACATTAAAATTTTAATGATTTTAGGAGACAAAAATTTAATCCCTTCAAAAATACAGTATTATCAAATAAAATAGGTTGCTTTCATTAATTAAAAACTTGAATTCAGCCAGGCCAGTGTGGCTCAGTGGTTGAGTGTCGACCTATGAACCAGGTCACAGTTCGATTCCTGGTCAGGGTACATGCCCAGGTTTCGGGCTCGATCCCCAGTAGGGGGCATGCAGGAGGCAGCAGATGGATGATTTTCTCTCATCATTGATGTTTCCATTTCTCTCTCCCTCTCCCTTCCTCTCTCCGAAATCAATAAAAACATATTAAAAAAACAAAAACAAACTTGCATTCCATTTATGTTTCCAGAATATCTAATCAGCAAACTAAATGGTTCTTTCACTAGTCATTATTGAAAGTATTCTACCCTCTAAGACATTTATTTTATTAAGCCAGCATAGGGTGAGAAGATACAATTTTCTTTTTTTTTTCAGTAAAAAAAACCAGCACATTTCAGGTTAGTTATTTGGCCATGATTTAGTTATTTGCCAAAGACTAAGGATTACAAAATATTTCCTCCTTATCCTGCTGTGTAACATAATGAAGATATTTGCATAAAACCCCCAAAATTTTAAAGAAAAGCAAACAACTGACCTTTTAAATAAAGTATGTTTCTGAGAAACTTCAATGAACTTTATTAGAAAACAGAGTTAGTGTAAACTGGACTGCAAAGCCAATCATTCCCAAGGCCCATGTTTTGATGGCTGGGTGGAAGCTATGCAGGGCAGTAGAGCCCCAAGCAAGAGTAGTCAGTGCCAATTGGACTAGGTTTCCCTTGATCAGAATTTGAGGTGCTCTCGTTCAAATGTATAATTTCCATCACATCCTAATTCTCAATAGGACCTCAGTGCAACCAGAATAGCCCCCCTTCCTTGTCCAGTTTCTGGTCAATACCTGCCAAAGCGGTTGACAAAGAGTCCAACGGAAAAGGATCCAATCATACCACCAACGGAGAAGATAGCCACAGACAAGGACCAGAGGGACGTCAGCAACACATCACTGGGAACGTTTTCTAACTGCTCTTCCAAAGTGTAATTGATAAAGTCCTTTATGATCTGCAAATTAAAATGGTTGGTGGGAGGGCAGATTGTTACAGTTGGATGAGAAAAGAGACAAGTATTGGGGGTCTTCCCTTCCCTAAGAGCACAATATTACAATTACTATTTTATAGGTAGAGACCCAAGGGAATAACTAGATGGGGATGAAAGAGAGGTAACAGATTGGAGTTAATGTTTCTCTGAAAAGAATTTTTATTTGTTCTGAAAATCCCAGTTGGTAGTAGTACTGATATTCAGTGAATATTCCAGCCCTCTCCTAAGAGCCTTCTTTTTTCTTTGTATTTAACCCTTAAGGGATAATAAAGGAAGTATATCACCATAGGGGTGAGAGGAAGAATGGGTACAGTGCGGGATATAGGGAGCAACTGAGTTTTGTTTTAATGGTTCAAGTAGACTTCCTTACCAATAGTATTCTCCCTCCTTGGTCTTAGCCAAGCTAGATATCAAGTTTGTCTGACAGTCTTAATTCTTGAAACCCTACTTAAAGAAATAACTTCCCTATCACAAATGCTAACTCTAGTTGCCTGGTACTCACCGTCTCCGGGGCATTGATGACTCCGGTGTTGTAGCCAAACTGGAAAGAGCCTATTGTAGCAATGGTGATGGCAAAGATCAGAGGTGCGGTGACCTGGGGGTAGGTAGGGGAGGGAGAAACAGTACTTAAAACTCTTGATAATTGCCTCTTATTAATTAAGGAGATGTCTTAGATAGCTTGTCCTAGGAGTGGTATAAAAAGAACAAGCCAGGCTGGTGTGGGCCTATGAACCAGGAGTCACAGGTTCGATTCCCAATCGGGGCACATGCCCTGGTTGTGAGCTCCATCCTCAGTGTGGGGCGTGCAGGAGGCAACCGATGAATGATTCTCTCTCATTATTGATGTTTCCATATCTTTCTTTCCCTCTCCCTTCCTCTCTGAAATCAATGAAAATGTATATATATTTTAAAAAGAACAAGAACTTAATGAAATTTAGGTAATGAATAGGAACACAAAAGGTTATCATTAAAGACCTTATCTAGAAATATATGGATAAGCATTGTAGAGTAAACTTGGGAAAGGGGGCAAGAAAATTTAGGAAGTAAAAAGTTCAGAGGAACTGAGTTAGCCAGTTTGGAATTCAAAACATTGCCCCAGGTAAAAGCAAACAGCAGTGCCTGGAGGATGGAAAGAATTTAGGAGGACAGGGGTAAAGACATTTAGAATTCCTAAGAACAGATTATTTTGGAAACAGCTAGAGCCAGTGCAGTCTCACTGAGATTCCACAGGAGCCCCAGAGAGGTGGTGGTGCATATCTTTATCTCTCCCTGGATCATGTAATCTACGGTGTCTACTATACCCATTGTATCCTGGCCCCATTTGGAATTCTGCCAGTTCACTGTACTGCTATCCCCCACCCAGCAGGGGGAGAGCACAGCTCACTCCCAACCCAACATATACAAGACATTTCTTGGGGGAAGGGGACAGAAATCAACTCAGTCATCTCTCAGCTTCCCAGGAATAACTCAAGTGGGTGTTATCTTAAATTTCCACCTCAAAGTAGCTCAATATCTATGGCTGAGTCCATCCTCTACATCCCCCAACCATTTCTTAAAAACTCCTCTCTCCAGTCTGACAAGAGTGGCAGGCTGAGAATGTCAGTTGCCCAAACTGACTTTGCCTCCCAGGCAACTAGGTATTATAGGGACTCCTGAGGCCCCCTGCCACTTCATAGCTCTTTCTGATTCTTTTCCCCTTAGTTAAAACCTCTTCCCCCCTCATCAGACTATCATTGAGTGCCTTTTCTTCTTCACATTTTTCATCTCTTATCTTCCTTTATTTTCAATATGTTTGCCTTAATGAAAATGCCTTTCTCCCTAAATATACTGCATACATAATACACAATAATATATAACTGTATCGTGTGCTTACAATCACCACCACACTAGGAAGAACAATGAAAATCCTCTCTCCTTAGTACCGAGAAAATTCCATAAGGTCATAGAACAGATGGCTGGACACCAGGCCTCCAAACAAATCTCAGGTCTTTTCAAGGCCGAATGCTACCAGAGAAATACTCATACTGCGCCTAGACCCACACTTGAATCAACACAACTGAGCAGCCGCTGATCCCCTGTACACTCCATCGGCTCATCCTCAGTATTTATTATATACAAATAATTGTATTAAATAAACCAGAGAAACAAACACAACTTCTCCAGGTGACTTTCCCTGAGACAGGAAGGTGATGGAGCTGGAATAAATCCTTTATAGGATATGAAAATCAAGGAGAACTGGTGAAACTAGCACTGCAGGCTGGAGAAGAAAGGAAAGGGCCTGAAGATGGCTAGATGACAGAATAAAATAGAACACAGCAATCACCATTATGGTTTGCCTTTCAGAGTGTACCCCAAACATGCAAAAATAACTGGTAATTGTAGCATCCTTACCTTCCACGTCCCCATGGCCCTAATTTAATTCTTTTCGAATCTTCAAGAAAGATCTGGAGGGGGATTCCAGAGACGCCTTGGAGGAGGATTCCAGAGAACCTTTTTCAGCCAACAAAACCTTCAAAATGTCCTTCTCTGTCAGCAAGTTTCTCTTCAGGTCCTCAGTATTGCTCTACATCTCAGCCTCACACTCACTCTTACCGTTGAAAGTGCACACCAGTCACCAATTTATAATCCTGGAAAGGGTGGAGCTAGGAAGGGAGCCGAGCCCCCAGCCCTTCCCCTGCTCCGCCCCCAAATAATCTCGTGATCTCGTAACATCAAATTCAGACCTCACCCTAGGCAGCAACTCCCTCTGCCCACTTTTAAAACCACATCCTTTTCCATACCCACTACGTCTTCTCGAGCCGTCCTTCCCTTTTCTATAGCAGCTACAGCCTCTTCGTTTCACAGACAAAATGCTACCAGAAAAGCCTGCAGGGAAGGGCAGATTCACTTTATTTTTGCTCTCACAACTGCTCAGAATAGAATCAATCTGTCAGGAGACAAAATGCCTTTTTCCCTATATGTGTGTAAGTGCTGTATATGTAAGGCCGAGTGGAGTGGGTGTTATCTGAGAGTTAAGGTTGTTTGAAGGAGTGTAAGCAGAATTCTCGATCCTATGAATTTATCAGCTGTTTTTTTATTGTTGATTGGGTCTACAATCTTGAAGGGGAGGAAAGGACAGTCTGGGAGAAGAGAAGGGAGGGAAGAACTGAGCCAATTTGTGGCTCACTTGTCCTCTAATTGGCATAATTGCTCCAGGTAGGACGGAAACCTGAGTATCCAGAAGCTGGGCCAACTGCCCTAAGCTGCAGGAAGGAGAAAATTAATTGCCTATAGCAGTGGTCGGCAAACTCATTAGTCAACACAGCCAAATATCAACAGTACAACGATTGAAATTTCTTTTGAGAGCCAAATTTTTTAAACTTTAACTTCTTCTAACGCCACTTCTTCAAAATAGACTCGCCCAGGCAGTGGTATTTTGTGGAAGAGCCACACTCAAGGGGCCAAAGAGCCGCATGTGGCTTGCGAGCCACGGTTTGCCGACCACTGGCCTATAGGATAAGATCCAAACTCCTTTTTTTTTTTTTTTTGTGGTTGTTGTTTTTATATTTTTGGGGATCCAAACTCTTTAATATTGCATCCACCAAACACCCACTTTTAATTCTACCCTTTCTGCAAACTTTGCCTCTGGTCTCAGGTTTATAGCATGTAGTGATAGGACAATTATCAACTTCAGCTAAACAGGTATTTGCTGATACTCTCCAAGGAACTGGGGATTCATGAGTATATAGGACAAAAGAGTCCTGGCCCTTAAGGAATTTATGTTTCCCTTCTTCCACTTAAAAAAGGGGGAAAGAGCACGGAGGGGACAAGACCAATTGATTTTTACACAACTGGACTGAATTGTTTGAAAGACAAGTGTGAGATAAATATCTCATTACGTATTAAGCTATACAAGAAAAATGAGCAGATCAGTAGAAAAAAAAACCCATAAAAATGTGAAGAGAGGAAGATGAAGGATAACACAGAGAAAGAGGCTCCAGGGTGAGGGTAAACAAAGCAAAACAAACAAGTGGTTAAAGAGTTGGGTAAGTGCGAGATACTTTCAGGGATTTGAGAGGGTTGGGGAGAGAAATACCATTGGTCAAATTCCTAATGCCCATTACTTTGTAGCCCAGCAACCCCTTAAGTATTGGGGGTGGAGGGGGGGAGGGGAGTGGGTTGAGGGAAGCATAGTTTTTCTAGGTAAACCAAAGGAAATGTATATTCTCTTGGGGGTTTGGGTTGAGGGCCTAGAATTCAAACTGAAACTACTGGACGTGAAACAAACCGCATTATGTTGTCTCCTTCCCTTGAACCAGGATATTTTCTAAAGCGGAGAGAACTGAGGATCAGTGAAACTCCAGGTCTAAGGAAATGTTCCCTGAGGGTACGCCTCCCCTCCCCCATCTCATCCTGTTTTCCAGGAAACACTGAGCCTACAGGCCCCTTTAGTTACCACAGCAACTGAATTAGCAGGTGAAGGACAATGGATATCCCCTTTGGCAGCGCTAATAGAAATATAATTTGTGCCACTTATGTAATATTAAATTTTCTAGTAGCCACATTAAAATTTTTAAAAGAAACAAGAGAAATTTATTTTAATAATTATTCCACTTGACTCAATATATTAAAAATAATTCATTTCAGCATGTAATCAATGCAAAATTAAGTTAATTTTTTTCTGCCAAGTCTTCAAAATTCAGTGTATATTTTACATTTACAAAACATCTCCATTTTAGACTTCTATAGTTCAAGTAATCTGTTTTTCTATCAAAACAATAAAGATGTGTTTAATGGAAAAAAATTTTTAATTGCTTCAATTTAAAATTAGTGATTCTTTAATCCCACTGGCCATGTGAAAGTACTCAACAGCTACCTGAGGCTCATGGCTGGACCTTGCAGCTAACAGTAAGACCACCACTCTGCCCTCTTTCCCATAGGCTTTTCTCCATTTTTTTAAATCTTTGGCTTTTTGATATGTCTTACAATGTCATTCTTTTAAAAATATATATATTTTTTATTGATTTCAGAGAGGAGAAAGAGGGAGAGAGAGAAAACATCAATGATGAGAGAGAATCATTGATTGGCTGCTTCCTGCATGCCCCCTACTGGGGATAGAGCCGGCAACTGAGGTACACGCCCTTGACTGGAAGCAAACCCGGGACCCTTCATTCCACAGGCTAATGCTCTATCCACTGAGCCAAACCAGCTAGGGCTCACAATGTTATTCTTGCTTCTAAGTCACTTGGTCTTTTCTTTCTCCTCCTCCCTATGCTTAGAATAATTATTCTTTAACTAGAGGCCCGTTGCACGAATCTTCGTGCAAAAGGCCTTCCTTCCCCTGGCTGCTGGCACCAGTTTTTCTCTAGCACCTGGGACCCAGTGTTTCGCTCTGGCCACGGTGGAGAAGCCAAGCCTCTTCAGTCTTCAGTCATCTTCAGTCTTCAGTCTTCACTCCGCACCTGCGTATGCAAATTAACCACCCATCTTTGTTGGGTTAATTTGCACACTCACTCCTGATTGGCTGGTGGGCGTTGTGGAGGTGTGGTAAATTTGCATATTTCTCTTTTATTAGTGTATATGTTTTCCAAGAGCAAATGGCACCAGTGAAATTAAAAGTAGGTCTGTCCTACCCCTTTCATTTACTCAATGTAATTCAGAACACAGTGTTTGCCCCTGTAATTATTTTTCCCCAATATTTATTGAAAGAATAAGTGAAATAATTGTGAAGGCCCAGGATTATAACTGTCCAAAAATAACTTGTGTAAAACTGCCATGACATCTGTAGAATATTTTTTTCTTGGTAAAAAGGAGGGAGGGTGAAAGGAAGAGAGATATGAAAACTGTTTCTCTGGTGAAACTCAGTCTGAGGAAATTACCTTTAAAAATGGTACCTAGACATTTTTAGTAGGGAGAAAGACTATTTCCAGCAGTATCTATTTGAAAGGTTACAACTGGAATTCAACTGAAATCTAAAAAATCTAAAAGTGTGCTAAATATATTGAGACAAAATCTTCTTAAACAAGTGGGATCTAATATTCAGAGGCTCAGAAACCAGTTCAGAACAGACAGGTACAAGTTAGGCAATCTTCATCCTGGACAACGGATAATAGTTGCTCAATACAATTGTTTGATGATGCAATTGGTTGGTTGATTGGAGTCTTTGATGCACTTTGGGAGTAGGTCCCACTAGATTCCGAGCCCCGCTCAGGAGTCAGCTCTGGTGATGATCTAGACCAGTGATGGGCAACCTTTTGAGCTTGGTGTGTCAAACTTCGCCAAAAAACTGAGCATAACTCGGGTAGTGTGTCACTTTGAGGAAAAAACTAACTCCAAGACTCTAGTCGCAAATGTTTCATCCTCAGGAGCAGCAAATGTTTTATCCTCGGCATGCGGCCGCGTGTCATCAGAAATGGCTACACGTGTCAGTGCTGACACACGTGTCATAGGTTCGCCATCACTGATCTAGACTCTAGAGCAGTGGTTCTCAACCTTTCTAATGCCGCGACCCTTTAATACAGTTCCTCAGGTTGTGGTGACCCCCAACCATAAAATTATTTTCGTTGCTACTTCATAACTGTAATTTTGCTACTGTTATGAATCGTAATGTAAATATCTGTGTTTTCTGATGGCCTTAGGCGACCCTGCTAGTGGTTCTCAACCTGTGGGTTGTGACCCACAGGTTGAGAACCGCTGCAGTAGAGCCTAAGACCATCAGAAAACACAGATATTTACATTACGATTCATAACAGTAGCAAAATTACAGTTATGAAGTAGCAACGAAAATAATTTTATGGTTGGGGGTCACCACAACCTGAGGAACTGTATTAAAGGGTCGCGGCATTAGAAAGGTTGAGAACCACTGCTCTAGAGGAAGTGTGTTAGAGTAGGCCAGCAAGGCAAATGTCCTAAAACATGTAGATTCCTGAGACATGTTCTTCCACTTTTACTGAAAACAAAAGAGGAACATTATGAAATTCCTACCTAATAGTTAATGTAGGCCTTCTTAGAATAAAGGCAACGAATGGACTAACAGTCTGAAATTCTTTTGATCCAAATATAGATATCTGCAGATGTAAACCTTAATCCTAGTCATGTTACTCTGTGGGAGGATGTCTGCTAGTGTGATAAAGGCTGGCAAAACTGCCTCTATCACAAAACAATGTAAATGGCATTTCATGGCACACAAAAAGCTAGTAACGTCCTAAAGTCTGCCAAGGTTAATTCCACTCATTGCTTGTATTTGTAATATTTTTCATAAAGAACAACTTTTGTTTCAGCATACTCTTTTTAATCTTTTATTAGTTTAACTAGCGTTCCCGTTGCAGGAAAAATCCTGCAATAGGATTTCCTGCTGCACTCTACCCCGCCTCCGCTCCGCTCTTGTCGCCGGCCCCACCTTCTCCTCCAGCCCGCCTGCGTTTCCCTTCGCCCCCGGCCCTGACTTCGCTCCTCCTTTCTCCTCCCCCGCGCCCCTCTGGCTTGCTTGCTTCTTTGAAGCTGTACTCCCTTCTGCAGCTCTTGGCTTCTTTCGGCACTGTCTTGATATGCAAATTAGCCGCCATCTTTGTTGGGGTAATTTGCATACTCGTCCTGATTGGTTGGTGGGCATGGCTTAGCTGGTGGGCGTGGCTTAGGTGTAGCGAAGGTGCGGTCAATTTGCATATTTGTCTATTATTAGTTTAATTATAGGCAGAGTTCATACTGAATCTGAAAATACTTTAGAAAAGACACCTTCAGGGTGAAAAATAAAGAGAGAAATGTTGATTTTCCTGTCTAAACCGCTTTCAACTATTCATCACTCCAATTTACCCTGAGGAACGCAATCCCAGCTCCCAGACCTTTATCACTTTCTAAAGGGTCTTCTCTCCTCCAATTCCTCCAAAAATTAATATGTCACACCCAGTGTTAGATAAACTATCTTAAAGTATATTTTTAATTATGTCAATTCCCTATGCAAAAATCTTCAACAGGTTTTGTTGTTTTTTAAATACTCACCCAAGGACATTTTTCCATTGATTTTTTAGAGAGAGTGAAAGAGAGAGGGAACAGAAATATTGATGTGAGAGAAACATATCGATTGGTTGCCTCCTGCATGAACCCTGACCACGAGAGAGACAGACAGACAGCTGCTTCCTGTACATGCCTGGACTGGCATCTAATCTGCAAGTTAGGTATGTGCTCTGACCAGGAATCGAACCCACAACTTCTTGGTGTACAGGACAGGGCTCCAACCAACTGAGCCACCTAGCCAATGCATAAGTTGTTAATTTTAATATATTTTATTTTACCTAATATATCACAAATTTTTTCATTTCAGCATGTAATTAATATAAAAATTATTAATGAGATATTTTTCTCTCTCTCGGTATTAGACCTTCAAAATCCAATCTGTATTTTACACTTAACAGCACATTTTAATTGAGACATTAAATTTTCAAAGATAGAGTTGAAATGTTGCCCTATTAAAATAATAAAGTTTGTTTAACAAAAATATTTTAATTGCTTTAAATTTTTAAAATACAAACTCAAATGAATTAAAATATGATGAAATTAACAATTAAATTCTGTAGTCACACTAGCCACATTTCAAGTGCTCAAAGCCACATGTGGCAAGTGACTTATCTATTGGATAGTGCAGATCTGAACTCCTTAGCATGATCTGGAACACTTACTAAACACCCAAGAAGTATCTCTCCCCTTTGCCCAAGCCAAAGTGAACTATTTGTCAATTTTCAAACAGGCTCCATCTCCTGTCTCACAGTTTTTATTTTGCTATTGTCTCTCTTACAAATCTCTCTTTATTTTAATTTAATAAATTTTTATTGTTCAGAGTATTACAATTGTTCCTCTTTTTTCCCCCATAGCTTCCCTCCACCCGGTTCCCACCCCACCCTCTGCCCTTACCCCTCCCCACACTGTCCTCATCCATAAGTGTACGATTTTTGTCCAGTCTCTTCCTGTACCCCCCACACCCCTTCCCCCCTGAAAATTGTCAGTCCACTCCCTTTCTATGCCCCTGATTCTATTATATTCATCAGTTTATTCTGTTCATCAGATTTTTTTATTCACTTGATTTTTAGATTCACTTGTTGATAGATATGTATTTGTTGTTCATAATTTTTATCTTTACCTTTTTCTTCTTCTTCCTCTTCTTAAAGAATACCTTTCAGCATTTCATATAACACTGGTTTGGTGGTGGTGAACTCTTTTAGCTTTTTCTTATCTGTGAAGCTCTTTATCTGACCTTCAATTCTGAATGATAGCTTTGCTGGGTAGAGTAATCTTGGTTGTAGGTTCTTGCTATTCATCACTTTGAATATTTCTTGCCACTCCCGTCTGGCCTGCATAGTTTCTGTTGAGAAATCAGCTGACTATCGTATGGGTGCTCCCGTGTAGATAACTGTTTTTCTCTTGCTGCCTTTAAGATTCTCTCTTTGTCTTTTGCTCTTGGCATTTTAATTATGATGTGTCTTGGTGTGGTCCTTTTTGGATTCTTTTTGTTTGGGGTTCTCTACGCTTCGTGGACTTGTAAGTCTATTTCTTTCAGCAGGTGGGGGAAGTTTTCTGTCATTATTTCTTCAAATAGGTTTTCAGTATCTTGCTCTCTCTCTTCTTCTGGCACCCCCATAATTCTGATGTTGGTACGCTTGAAGTTGTCTCAGAGGCTCCTTACACTATCTTCATATTTTTGGATTCTTTTTTCTCTTTGCTTTCCCCGTTGGGTGTTTTTTGCTTCTTTGTATTTCAAATCTTTGACTTGATTCTTGCAATCCTCTAGTCTGCTGTTAGATCTCTGTATAATATTTTTTTATTTCAGTCAGTGTATGCTTAATTTCTAGTTGGTCCTTTTTCATATCCTCAAGGGTCTTGCTAAATTTATCAGCCTTTTCTAGAAAATTCTTGGAAAACCTTATAACCGTGGTTTTGAACTCTATATCCAGTCGTTTGCTTTCCTCCATTCCTTTCATTTGTGATGTTTCTTTGTCTCCGCACTTTGGCTGCTTCCCTGAGTTGACAGAGTGGCTTTGTGTGCTAGATGTCCTATAGGGCCCAGTGGCTCAGCCTCCCCAGTTACCTGAGGTGGACACTCTTGGTACACCACTTTGTGGGCTGTGTGCACAGTCTTGTTGTAGTTAAGCCTTGATTGTTGTTGGTATCACTGGGAGGAATTGACCTCCAGGCCAATTGGCTGTGAGGATCATCTGTGTCTACGCTGGGAGAACTTCTGTGCTGGAGACACCCTTATGAAACAAGACTTGCAAAAGCCTCTGTGCTCAGCTTGGATGGGGCGGAGTCTCAGGGCGGAGCAGACAGCATTGGTTTCCCGTCAGCCCTGCCCTAATAGGCCCCTGTGTCTCAGTGTCCCGTGGTAATCGCTGCAAGCACCTCTGAGAGAAAGCCGCCCTCGAGTTCCACCACTGCCAGACAGTCCAGTTTCTCCCCGAATGAGTCTGGGTCCCCAGAATCTCACCCGGAACTGGAGTTCAGTGCAGTCGGGAGCTTTTGTCTCCTTCCCGCTTGAGAAAGCCAGCCATGTACTAAGTTGCCCGCCCTCTCTGTGCGAGCGCCTCGGTACCTCTGCCTTCCACAGTTCCTCTGAGTCTCAGTGTGCTTTTCTTTCCTGACAGTCCAGTTTCACCCTGTATGAGTCTGGGTCCCCAGAGTCTCACCCGGAACTGGAGTTTAGTGCAGTCAGGAGCTTTTGTCTCCCTCCCGCTTGAGAAAGCCAGCCACGCACTCAGTTGCCAGTCCTCTCCACGTGCGCGTGCCTCTCAGTACCTCTGCCTCCTGAAGCTCCTCTGAGTCTCAGTGTGCTTTTCTCTTTCCTTCTAGTTGTAGAATTTCCACTCAGCCAGCCTTCCTGTGGTTCTGGATGATGTCAGTTTTATCTTTTAGTTGTAGTTTTGAAATTGTTGTGCGAGGCAGCAGTTTAGGTGTTTACCTATGCCGCCATCTTGGTTTCTCCTCTCCTACAAATCTCTTTCATCCCTAGCTGTGAAAACAATACCCATGATTCAACAATCAATTAAAATCCTCCCAGGCAAAGAAAATCCATTTGAAGATTACACATTACTTATGATACGCCATTCTATCTTGAGTTTTAGATATTTAGGCTGAAACTTCATAGAAGCATCATCTGGTTTGGTTGTTTTTGTATGGCCCAGAATCAAATAGGGTTTTAATAGATGTTAGTTGAATGCAGATAGCAAGGTTGCAAGATACAAGCTTGATATACAAAAGTCAATCACTTACCTATATGCTAACAAAAAAAAGTGAAATTTGAAATTAAAAATACAATGCCATTTATATTAGCCTTCAAAAAAGGGGAAATATTTAGATATAAACCTAACAATATATATATATAAGACCTATAGAAGAAAACCACAAAACTGACTAATGAAATCATAGAAGAGCTAAATAACTGGAGAGGTAGTTCTTGTTCATGGGTAGGAAGACTCAATATTATCGCCATGTCAGATCTTTCTAACTTGATCTGTAGACTCAATGTAATCCCAATTAATATCTCAGCCGCGTACTAAGTTGTTTTTGTGGATTATAAAATGTATATGAAGAGGCAAAAGACTGAGAAGAGCCAACACTGTGTTGAAGAACACCGTTGGAGGACTGACACTATTTACCTGACTTCAAGTTTTGGAAATATCCTCAGTAATCAAAACTTTGTGGTTTTGGTGAAAGAATAAACAAATAGATCAATGGAACAGAATAGAGAGCCCCAAAAGACCCACATGAATACAGTCAAAGATTTTTAACAAAGGAACAAAGGCAACATAATGGAGCAGATAGTCCCCTCAATAAATGGTGCTGGGACAATAGGACATCCAAACACATCTAAATAATTATCTAAATAAATAAATTTAGACACAGATTACACCCTTCACAAAAATTAATTCAAAATGTATCATAGATCTAAGTGTCAAACAGAAAGCCATAAAACTCCCAGAATATAACAGGAGAAAACCTAGATGACCTTGTATATGGCTATGACTTATTATTTTATTATTATTATTTTTAAAGGGTTTTACCTTTTTAAAAAAATATTTTATTGATTTTTTTTTTTTTTTTTTTTTTTACAGGGAGAAAGGGAGAGGAATAGAGCGTTAGATGAGAGAGAAACATCGATGAGAGAGAAACATCGATCAGCTGCCTCCTGCACACCTCCTACTGGGGATGTGTCCGCAACCAAGGTACATGTCCTTGATCAGAATCGAACCTGGGACCCTTCAGTACGCAGGCCAATGCTCTATCCACTGAGCCAAACCAGTTAGGGATTTATTATTTAAATATGTTTTTATTGATTTCAGGGCAAGGAAGGGAGAGGGGGAGAGAGAGAGAAACATCAATTATGAGAAACAATCACAGATCAGCTACACCCTGCAAACCTCCCACTGGGAATTGAGCCTGCAACCAGGGCATGTGACCTGACTGGGAATCAAACTGTCACACTGGCCAGGCAGCGATAACTTTTTAGATACAACAACAAAGGCACCATCCAGAAAAGCACTAAACAACTATTAGAAGGGCCAAAATCTAGAACACTGACAGAATCAAACACTGGTGAGGATGTGGTGTGACAGGAACTCCTATACATTGCTGTGGGATTATAAACTAGTACAGCCACTTTGGAGGACAGTTTGGTAATTTCCTATAAAACTAAACATACTCTTACTATATGATCCAGCAATCACACTCCTTGATATTTACCCAAAGGAGTTGAAAACTTACATCCACACAAAGATGTTTATAGCAGCTTTATTCATAACTGCCAAAACTAGGAAGCAACTGAGATATCTTCCAGTAGATGAATGTATACATAAACTTGGTATACCCAGACAATGGGATATTATTCAATCCTAAAAAGAAATGAGCTACAGCCCAGCCGGCCTGACTCAGAGGTTGCACGCTGACCTATGAACTAGGAGGTCACAGTTCAATTCCTGGTCAGGGCACCTGCCATGGTTGCTGTCTCAATATCCAGTGCGGGGCATGTAGGAGACAGCCAATCAATGATTCTCTCTCATCACTGATGTTTCTATCTCTCTTTCCTTCTCCCTTCCTCTCTGAAATCAATAAAAATATATTTTAAAAAAGAAATGAGCTATAAGGTGATGAAAAGACATGGAAGACCCTTAAATGTATATTAGTAAGTGAAAGAAGACAATCTAAAAGGATACATACTGTATGGTTCCAACTATATAACATTCTGCAAAAGGCAAAACTTCAGAGACAGGTAAAAAGATCTCTGGTTGCCAGGGATTTGGGTAGGAGTGGGAGGAGGGATAAAAAGGCAGAGCACAGAGGGTTTTTAGGGCAGTGAAACTATATATATAAAAGCCTAAGCAACTGTTCGACCGGTAGTTATGATGTGCACTGACCACCAGGGGGCAGATGCTCTGACCGGTAGGTTACTGTGCTGCTGGGGTCCAGCCAATGGGGACAGGGCGAGATGGCTGGACATGCCCTGGAGCCCTCCTGTGGTCCCTCCCCGGCCCCAATCGTGCAACAGTGTTGTCTCTTGGCCTGGCCTGTGCCCTCTCGCAATCCAGGACCCCTCAGGGGATGCCAGAGAGCCGCAGGCCAAGCCCAGGAACCCCAGCGGTGCACGAATCCATGCACCAGGCCTTTAGTTCTATATAATGCTGTAATGATGAATGTATGTCCTACATACATTTGTCCAAATCCATAGAGTGTACAAGATCAAGAGTGAACTCTAATGTAATATCTAAGGGCTTTGGGTGATTATGATGTGTCAATGTAGGTTCATCAGTTGTAACAAGTGTACCACTCTGGTGGGAGATGTTTATAATGAAGAGCTTATGCTTATGTGGGGGCAACTGGTATATGGGAAATCTCTAAAAAAAAATCTGAAAAAAGAAAAAATGACCAATTCCCCTATACAAGCAATCTTCTTCAATCTTGAAAGCAGAGGCTGTGCTCATTTCATTTCATTTCATTTCTGTTCTGTTCTCTTCCTCTACATCATCTCCTTCTTAATACTTGGCACAGTATATTATTTAGAGTATTTACTTTATAAGCATTTTAGGGAAATTAAGTAATTTCATTTTGGAGGCAGACAGTTCTGTATGAGACAGAAGGTACTGATTGGACATAAACTCTTTATTCTTATTGGTAAACCAGAATGGCAATTAAAAATTTATAATATGTCTGGTGAATTTCACTAGCACAACTTGCCTTTTAAGCCCTGACTAATCATTCAACTAGGCTTGTTCCTTGTCCCTCTTTAATAAAATCCAATAATTAATTTCTGTTAATCAGTTTGAAAAACATCTTATGAAAAAAACAGTGAACTTTGCTATTTAATACCATACCCCTAAACTTATTTGAATATGTGTCCTTATTTAGTGTTTATCTCCTTATAAATGAAGAAACTTCATTTCATGCTTTTAAGACTGTTTGCCAATTCCAAGTATTTATTTTTTGGGATATCAGGTCTTTTTAATACTTGGCAGAGATTAAATTGATTTACTAGGCCATAGCATTGTGCAGATTATACTTATTGTTAATAATAACAATATGTCAAAATAATATCTAAAAGATAAGTAGGACATTCCAGTTGAAAAGGAAAGAGCTGAAGAAAAAGGAAGAACCAGGTTACCCAGAGGGGAAGGTGAATCTCTATGTCACAATTTAAACTTAAAAAAACTACCACTCAGATAACAGCTGCCCACAATTCAGCCCCACACTCTCCCCAATGTCCATATGCTAAACTATTTCTGAAGAGCAGCACAGAGAAAAATCTTTGAGCTTATAGTTATAGACTCTCTCCAGTGTTTAACTGGTTTTCTTCCAGGGTGTGAGAAAGAAGTGTCAGAGCATCTCAGTGCTTTCCTGAATTTACCATCTCCCACTAAAGCAGAAGCTTCTCTGACACCTCCCCTTACTGATCATACACTGACTGAGTGGCCAGATTATTATGTGTTCAGAGATCATAATAATCTGGCCACTCAGTGTAGTTGCCTTGGGTGGGGCACAAATATCCTCCTCATTCACTCTATGTCCTTTCTAACACCCAGCAGAGACTTGGCATGATCTATTTCCTCTTATCATCAACACTAGGAAGAATAGGTAGGGGAGAAAATAATTATATAGTATAATTGACTAAGCAGAGGATTGGAAGTAAAAAGAGCAAAATCTGAGTCCCAGCTCTGGAACATGAATTAGAATTTAGATATCTGAACAGGTCATTTAATTTCTCTATCACTTTCAGTATTTAAATTGGAGGCTGTAATACAAAGCTCATGGAATTATTATAAGAATTTAAATGAGATAATGCAAGTAAAAAACAAACAAACCCTAGCTCAGCCGGCATGGCTCAGGGGTTGAATGGCTACTTATGAACTAGGAGGTCACATGCCCAGGTTATGGGCTCCATCCCCAGTGTGGGACGTGCCAGAGGCAGCAGATCAATGATTCTCTCTCATTGATGTTTCTATCTCTCTCTCCCTCTCCTTTCCTCTCTGAAATCAATAAAAATAAAATTAAAAAAACTAAAGTCCTAGCAAATATTAATTCAGTCAGTTGGTCAGTTATTTATGCATTTTCATCAACTGCTTATTGAATTTTTCACCTACTGTATGCATGTTATAGTCCTAGGTACAGGCAATACAAATGTCACTAAGAGAAAGTCCTTCTCCGCATAGAGCTTACATTTTAATACGGAAGGCCTATGTGATGGTTAATTTTATGTGTCAACTTGGATGGGCCACCACAGTGCCTAGATACTTGTCAAATATTTTGTATGTGCAGGTGTTTTTGGATGAGATTTACATTTAAATCAGTGAGCTTTGAGCAAAACAGATTGCTCTCTGTAATGTGGTGGGTCTTACTTGACCAGCTGAGGTCTGACTAGAACAAAACTCTGACATCCCCCTCTCCCCAAGCAAGAAGGAATCCTGCCAGCAGACTGCCTTTCATTTCAGCGGTGACATCAGCTTTTCCTGGGCCTCTAGCCTGATGGTCTTTCTACTTGAACTACAGCATTGGCTCTTCCTGAGTCTCTAGTCTGCCAGCCCACCCTGCAGATTTTGGACTTGCCAGCCTCCACATTCAATTGAGAAAAACCCTTTACACACATCCTATTGGTTCTGTTTCTCCGAAGAACCCTGACTAATACAGATTTTTGGTACAAAGAAATAGGGTTCTGCTATGATAGATACCTAAAAATGGGGAGGTGGCTTTGGAACTGAGTAATGGTTAGAGGCTGGAAGAGTTTTGAGGTGCATCTGATGATACCTAGATGAGACTTTAGGCTTGGGATTGATGTTGGAATGAGATAAGACTTTGGGGAGCTATTGGGATGGAGGTGAATGTATTTTGCATCTGAGAAGAACATGAACTTTGAGGGGTGAGATCGTGAGATGTTATGAACCAAATTGTGTCCTTCTAAAATCTATATGTGGAAGCCCTAACCTCCAGTGACAAGGACTTTGTTATATATATATATATATATATATATATATATAGAGAGAGAGAGAGAGAGAGAGAGAGAGAGAGAGAGAGATTTTAGAGAGGAAAGGAGAAGGAGAGATAGAAACATCGATGATGAGAAAGAATCACTCATCAGCTGCCTCCTGCATGTCCCCTCCCCCTCCTCCCCCCCGGGTACTGGAGATCCGGCCCGCAACCCAGCCGTGACCACCTGGATCATAGATAGACGCTCAACCACTGAGCCTGCCGGCTGGGCTGGAGACAAGGACTTTAAAAAGGTTATTAAGGCCGAAACCGGTTTGGCTCAGTGGATAGAGCGTCGGTCTGCGGACTGAAGGGTCCCAGGTTCGATTCCGGTCAAGAGCATGTACATTGGTTGCGGGCACATCTCCGGTAGGGGCTGTGCAAGAGGCAGCTGGTCGATGTTTCTCTCTCATCGATGTTTCTAGCTCTCTGTCGCTCTCCTTTCCTCTCTGTAAAAAATCAATAAAATATATTAAAAAAAACAAAATAAAAAGGTTATTAAGGCCCAGTGGGTGTGACTCAGTGGTTGAGTGTCAACCTATGAACCAGGAGGTCATGGTTTGATTCCGGTCAGGGCACATGCCTGGGTGGTAGGCTTGATCCCCAGTAGGGGGTATGCAGGAGGCAGCTGATCAATGATTCTCTCTCATTGATGTGCCTATCTCACTCTCACTCTCCCTTCCTCTCTGAAATCAATACAAATATATTTTATATTTTAAAAAAAAGGTTAAGTTTAAACGAGGTCATAAGAAATGTCTAGTGTCCTTGTAAGTAGAGAGATACCAGGAATGTGCGCCCAGAAAAAGAGGCCTTGTGAGGACACAGTGACAAGGTAGCTATCTGCAAGGAAAGAGGTCTCAGGAGAAACCAGCCCTGCTGGCAGCCTGATTTCAGCTTCCAGTCTTCAGAACTGTGAGAAAACACATTTTTTTGGTCATTTAAGCCAGCCAGTCTGTGGTACTCTGTTATGGCAGCCCTTGCAGATCAATACAACAGACAACAAGCAAATAAATACATAATGTCAAGTAACAATAAGGGAGCACTTTGAAGAATAATATTGCAAAGTAAAGTGGGGAAGGAGATTTATTTAAGGTACAGTGGTTGGGTTGATCTCAGTAGAGATGACTTTTGAACAGAAACCTGAATAGCAAGAGGGAGCAAACTTTGAGAGCATTTGTGAGGACAGCATTTCAAACAGAAGGCATTTAAAATACAAAGGCACCAAGAGAAGAATGTGTGCTTGGCATGGTGCCAAAAGGTTGATATTTGCAGGCTGGAGTGAACCAGGGGCAGAGCGGCAGGAGATGATGTTGGAGAGATAGTGCGAGTCTGATCATGCAGAGCATGGTAAGTGATGGCCAGGATCCTGGATTATATTTTAAATGTGACAGAAAGCCCAGAAGCTACAAAGCCATTTTAGGTTTGGGGGCAGAATGACATTAGTTGATTTGTGTTTTAAAAAAAAGTATTTGCTGTTGAATGGAGAAGATACTGGAGTACAGCAAGTGTAGAAACATAGAGACCAATTAGGAGGATACTGGTTCAGGTGAGAAATGATGCGAGTAGGAGTAGTGGAAGCAGTGAGTGGTTAGATTTAAGATATATTTTCAAGATAGAACCAATAGGGCTAACTCAGTGGTCGGCAAACTCATTAGTCAACACAGCCAATTATCAACAGTACAACGATTGAAATTTCTTTTGAGAGCCAAATTTTTTAAACTTAAACTTCTTCTAACACCACTTCTTCAAAATAGACTTGCCCAAGCCGTGGTATTTTGTGGAAGAGCCACATTCAAGGTGCCAAAGAGCCGCATGTGGCTCTCGAGCCGCAGTTTGCCAACCACAGGGCTAACTGAAAGTCTAGATGTTGGGTGTGAAAGAAAAATAAAGAAGTCAAGAATGACCTTAAGGGTTTTGGCCTGAGCAACTGGAGAACTGGAGTTATCATTCACTTCAATCAGGAAAGCATAGAGATGAGCAGGTTTGAGAGATCAAATCAAGACTTTTATTTTTTAAAATATATTGTTATTGATTTCAGAGAGGAAGGAAGTGGGAGAGAGAGAGAGAGAGAGAGAGAGAGAGAGAGATCAATAATGAGAAAGAATCATTGATCGGCTGCCTCCTCCACGCCCCACACTGGGGATCCAGCTTGCAACCCAGGCATGTGCCCTGACCAGGAATCGAACCATGACCTCCTTGTTCAAAGGTCGATGCTCAACCACTGTGCCACCCTGGCCAGGCAAGAGTTTTGTTTTAGACATGTTAAGTCTGAGATATTGTTAGGGTATGCACTAATAAGAGAACACTTCTATTTCATCCCTAGATTTTGGGAATTAAAAGATACAAAAGATATGGTTCTTGCCTTTTTAAAAAAATATATATTTTATTGATTTTTTGCAGAGAGGAAAGGAGAGGGAGAGTTAGAAACATGGATGAGAGAGAAACAATCTATCAGCTGCCTCCTGCACACTC
Source organism: Eptesicus fuscus (assembly GCF_027574615.1). Classification (NCBI taxonomy): domain Eukaryota; kingdom Metazoa; phylum Chordata; class Mammalia; order Chiroptera; family Vespertilionidae; genus Eptesicus; species Eptesicus fuscus. Next base: position 86,315,164 of record NC_072479.1, read on the forward strand.
CCTACTGGGGATGTGCCTGCAACCAAGGTACATGCCCTTGACCGGAATCGAACCTGGGACCTTTCAGTCCGCAGGCCGACACTCTATCCACTGAGCCACACCAGTCAGGGCTGGTTCTTGCCTTTAAGGTCTCATGGAAGGTGAGACATATAAACTGTGGGTATTTTGTTTTTAAATTAATATACTTTATTTGGGGGGAGCAGTTTTAAATTTACAGAAAATTTGAGCGCAAAGTACATACAGTTCCCATATACCACCTCAACTTCCCTATTATTAACATCTTACATTAGTGTAGTGCATTTGTGACAACGGATGAACCTACATTGACACATCATAGTCACCCAAATTCCATAATTTACATTAGGGTTCATTCTTGGTCTTGTACATTCTATGGGTTTGGACAAATGTATAATGACAAGGATCCATCATTACAGTATCATATAGGATAGTTTCACTGCCCTAAAAATCCTCTGTGCTCTACTGATTAATCTCTCCTCCCCACCCCCAACTCACCCTCAGCCCACCCCCACAGCACCTGGCAACAGTGTTTTTGCTGTTTCCATAGTTTTGTCTTTTGCAGAATGTCATACAGTTGGAATCGTGCAGTATGTATCCTTTTCAGATTGGCTTCTTTCACTTAGTAATATGCACTTAAGGGTCCTCTATGTCTTTCCATAGCTTTATATTTAGCACTGAATAACATTCCATTGTCTGAATATACCAGAGTTTATCTCTTCACCAACGGAAGGACATCTTGGTTGCTTCTAAGTTTTTGGCACTTATGAATAAAGCTGCTGTAAACGTTTATGTGCCAGTTTTGTGTGGACATAGGTTTTCATCTCATTTGGGTAATTACCAAGGAGTATGATTCCTGGATCATAAACAAGTATTTTATTTTATATTTTATTGATTTCAGAGAGAGAGAAAGGGGGGGGGGGGGGGAGTAGGGGGAGATGTGGATTGGTTGCCTCCCGTACACAACCCGCCCAGGGATTAAATCTGAATCCTTTTAGTGCAGACAAAGTTCCAACCAACTGAGCCACACTGGCCAGGGCCATAAACAAGTATTTTAAATGGCAATACAAGTGCTAATAGGGAACAAAGACTATTGCTTTCAGGAAACAAAGAGCTTTCTCTGAGGTCCTTAAGTTTACTCTAGCAATGCTCTAAAACTGTAAATGTCTTCCTTCTCTGTGTGGTTATTCATTGGACCTTATCACCAAGACACCCTTTCCTGGCTCATTTCCAGAAAGACAGTTACCGAATACCGATAGCTGAAGTGTTCACGCTGACTCACATCCACCCTCCTTTCAAAAAACCATAAGGGAGTGTCAATCTGTGGACTGAGGCAATGAGCAAAGCCACATTTCAATACCGTGTTTCACAATTAAAGGTCTGTGTTCTTTTAGCAGGTCTATGGTCTCTTCCCTAACTTTGCTGACCCTCCAGACCAGCAGAGCCAACCCAGAGAAGAAGAAGAAAAAAAATCCATCAGGTTGTCTAGGAAGAAAAAGGCTATTTGAAGCTCTAGGGTGGTGGTCATTAACGTGGGGTTCTAAGATGGACGAGGCAGAAGCACAAGCCCCTGAAAGTGATGCGAATGTATTTCAATGTACTTTTCCTAGGGGGCGGGGGACCATAAGCTCTTAGCATGGGCTCAAAAATGAGGACAGGACCCAGAAAACAGCCAAAGGAGCTGCCAAAACATGGGTGGGTAGAAAGGGGGAGAAGAATCGGACCCCTCTTGGGTCATCAGAACTGTAGTGTCGAAACTACAGGATTGTCTGCCTTCACAAAGCTTCTCCTCCCACTCTTAAGAGATGGTCTGGGCTGCAGGTGGAATCACAAAGAACATGCCTTTTTCAAGTCGGAGGCTCTAATTCCCTCCTAGCAGGGGGGAGGATAAGAAGAAAGCAGTCCTCAGAACAGGGCATAATTTGAAGACACTAAAAATACTTCACGCTTACTCATTCAAGTGGTAATATTTTAGCATTTGCCTTTAGTGCCTGGAAGAGGAAGAGATGTGAAGCAGTGGAGCTCTGCTCTCTTGAGCTAAAAAAAGAACCATGTAATCTTTTAATAACTGTCCATCTACAAGTTTTATCGAATGCCCATTATGCACCACAGTGTTTTAGCCATTATATGTGTAATAATTTTTACAAATACAAATAATTTTACAAATATAATAGTATTGCAAATTTGTAATAGTCTCCTCTATGTGCTTCACATACAAGTGCTATGTGATCTTTCTCTATAGTAAAAATCAAAAATCAAAAAATCACCTCTCCTAATTTACACATCTTTCTTGCAAATAACCGATGTCATTGGCTTTCCTATTTTCAGCCTCAAAATGAGTCACAAATATTTCGATGAAGCGGGCCCAGAAACCAAAGAATTTCTTTCAGTCGTGTGGACCCTGTAGGTTAGCTCCGCCTGTTTCAGGGGCTACGTCAGCTAGTGCAGACGTGCTTGGTAGAGCATCAGCCAAATCTCCTAAGCGACCAAAGGCTGTGGTCCCTTCATTATTCTGCTACCCCTCCCCCTCCCCCATAATTATTTTCATGACAGTGCTATCCAGGGATGCAGGCAATATCTTTATCTCCCTTCTCCTGTTTATCCTCATCCTCTTTGGTTCTGGATCCCTATTTGACATGACTCTCATGATTTCATGGGTGTGTAACACCCTGAGTGCTTCTTGTATGGCTGTATGCAAACTTATTGAATGACTATGTACCTATTTCAAAAGTGTTGACTTTGATGGCCTGACCATATAATTCTATAACTATTTAGTGTTGAAATGTTGGGAAGTTACTCATTATAATCACAGTCTAAATTCTTCAAATATTTGGTTCCAGGTGGACTTTAAAAATCCAGTTTAATTCCAATTACATGTAAATAGCTTTTTTTTTTTTTTTTGGTAAATAGCTGTTTTAAGCTAATTATAAATAAACAAGTTTATACATGTTTTTACAAAATTAAGAGGAAACAGAATAGCTATTAAATCTTGACAAATGGCCCTTTAAGAGCTCTGGGCCTTAGCTTTAAGGGGAAGCAGAGTTTGCTACCCAAATTATGCCTTTTGGGATATTGCTTATATTAAGATGGTTATTTAGAAAGACTCAGGAAAAACCTTTGCCCTCCCCACTTACTGCCTAAACGAATTCAGAGGACCTGCACCAGAAAGGGAGCCATCATCCTAGATAACTATAGTTTAATATAAACTAGTGTGTGGTGGGCAGGGAGAAGCCCAGCAAGGCCTGTTTGATCAAAGTCCTCTCTGTGTCCCATTGTTAAAGGTGGCCTAGCAAACATTTATTTACCAAACATTTGCTTTTCTATCTCCATGTGAATTGCCTTCCTCATCTTTGAAGTCCCAAACCGTAACTGTCCCCCTTCTCCTTAGCTCAAGATGGCATATAAACCTTAACTGCCCTATCTGTCCTGTGCCCCGTATTCTTTATTTTTATTTATTTTTGCTATACTTACATTTTGCTTTATTCATTTTTTTCTATAAACCCACACACATGCAAACATTATTAAAAAGATGGATTGTTTGTTTCTTTGTTTATATTGTTTAGGGTCTGCTTTAGTAATAATATAATCTGAACATTTTCCAATAAGACTAATCATTCTTTTTTTTTTTTTGAGGGTCTGAACAGATTGTTTTATTTTTCCCTTTTATTGAATTTATTGGGATGACATTGGTTAACAAAAGTATACAGCTTTCAGGTGCACAATGTACACATCATCTGTACATTGTATTGTGTGTTCACCACTCGGTCAAGTCTCCATCCAGCACCATTTATTCCCCCTAATGGACCCCATATTCTTACGGAACCCCCACATGCATGTAATAAGTTTGGTTATTTTCTCTGGTTACTCTGTCTGATGTCAATTTAATCAAAGTAACGTCTCAATATTTGAACACTAAACAATTATAGGATTATTAGAGGCCCAGTGCGTGAAATTTATGCACTGGGGGTAGGGGGTGCCTCAGCTCGGCCTACGCCCTCTCACAGTCTGGGACCCCTCAGGGGATGTCCGGTTATTGGCCTAGGCCTGATTCCACGAGGCAGTCGGACATCCCTCTCGCAGTCCAGGACCCCTCGGGCGATGTAGCAGTGCGCCAAGCGGCAGGCAGCCAGGGAGGAGCCCAAGTTGGGCTGGGCACGGCGCCGCTCACGTTCATCCCAGCCCACTGCACCTGCTGCCACGGAGTCAGGAGAGGCTCCCGCCATGGCAGCTGCACTTGCCAGCTGTGAGCCCGGCTTCTGGCTGAGCAGCACTCCCCCTGTGGAAGCACACTGACCACCAGGGGGAAGCTCCTACATTGAGCATCTGCCCCCTGGTGGTCAGTACGCATCATAGTGACTGGTCGTTCCACTGTAATGGTTGCTCAGGTTCTATATAGATTAGAACAGCCAGAAGAACTGGAATCACAAAGAACAAGCCTTTTTCAAGCCAGTGGCTCTCTTTGTTTTCCTATTAGAATAGAAGGAAGATCATTTTTCCTCCCCCAAAGCTTGATATTCTTTGGCCTGCTCCCTCTCCTTCTCAATACTAGTAACAACCAGCAGCAGACCAACATACTGACAGCAAGAGTGAAGAAGAAAGACCAATGGCCTGAAAAATCCACAATGGGATCTAGGTCTAGGTTAATTCATTTCTTCATTCATACAGTTCTACTATGTTGCCAGGTCCAGTTGTTGTTTTATTTTTAAAATTGATTTTAAAAAGAGAGAAAGAGAGAGGGAGAGAGAGAAAGATCGATGAGAGAGAGAAACATCAATAGATTGCCTCCTGCACCTGGGATCGAACCCACAACCTGGATATGTGCCCTGACCAGGAATCAAACTGGTGACCTTTCAGTGCATGGGAGGACATGTTTTATTTATTTGTTTAAATTTTTATTTATTGGTTTTTAGAAAGAGAGGAAAGGAGAGGGAGAGAGAAACATCGATTTATTGTTCCACATATGTATGCATTCATTGGGCAATTCTTGACATCAACCAACTGAGCTACAGGCCAGGGTCAGGCCCAGTGTTAGATACTGAGGAGCCTGTGGGTGAAGGTGGTAGGAGAAATCCATTCCCTGCTTGCATAGGACTTACATTCAAGTGGGTTAGGGTTACATACACATTTTTATTTTTTATTTCTGTTTTTAAAATCTTTTAAAGCAAGTGTCATTAAAAGCACATATCTGGAGCCAGACTTCCTGGGTTTGAGTCCTAGCTCTACTACTTACCTTGTGGGATCATTTAGCCTCATGTGCTTCTATTTCCTCAGCTGTAAAATGAAGGTAATGATAGAGTCTATCTTTTTCATTAGACTTGTTATGATGATTAAATTAAATCAGTTAATATGTGCAAAATACTTAGAATAGTGTCCAGATTTATCAAGTGCCCTATTATTACTGCTGCTCCAGAGAATATTTCTGTGATGATTTGTTTGAACTTTCACATGTAATTGAAAACTTTTTAGAAAGTCTTTAGGTTCTTACTATTAAAAAAAATGGGGATCTAGACTTTAATATATGACCAGTAGTAACTTCTTCATCTCTGAGCCTATATAGTCAAATATAAAATTAAATAGGTATGGTTGCTTCTTTTTTTTTATTTGACAAATAGTTGTCTGACACTTAATATATACAAGTTTATTCTCTTCTTTAACGCCTCCACTAATAATTACTGCTCTTCCACTCCCTCATGCTGTGACTTTCTCAGCCTCTTGATTGGTTCAAAATAATGGCTTTTCTCCGCATCAACTCTGCCCACTAACTGCTCTTTCTCCCTCTTTTTCGAGCACATCCCGCATTTCAGTCTTTTCCTTATAATCCCTCCATCCCTTTTCACTTTCATTCGTTTCTTTAGCGTCTCTCCCTCCTGGGCTAAAATTGGCCTAAGATAGAGACCGAGAGCAGACACGGAGAAGTGTGTGCACGTGAGAACGGAGGTCTGGACGAAGCTGAGAGGGTTTCAGCCCGCAGGCTCCACGTCTGGGCCGGGGATTCCGAGGGCGGGGAGGGGACAGGATGCGAGCGCCGTGCCACTTTGCACGTCCTCAGACGGTGACGGAAAGGCAGTCATTACTCACACTGTCAGCCCGCCCTCCGCCCGCCCCCCTCGCCGCCGCCGGGGACAGAAGCGGAGAGGAGCCCAGAGGCGAACCCATACAATTGCGAAGAGAAAGTTGCAGTTCCCAGGAATCCGAGGCATCCCTGCGGAGATGCGCAAGGTTATACAGGGTTCTGCCTCAAGGGCAAATACTTTTGTTCCAGGCAACTAATCCCCAAACGTCCGCACTAAAAGCACGACTCAGCAGTGTCAGTCAGCACCCCTAATGCTACCCCGACAACCATGCCTGTTTAACCACAGATCCTGTCTTCTCTTCTTCCTCCCCCCCCACCCCCCCCCCCCCCCCCGCACCCCGCCAACCCCCTTCTCTTATCTACATTTCATTCCACATTTCACACTTCCACAGGGCCTCGGATCTTTACAACATCTTCCCATTCTTTCTGCTCCTGCAGCACCCCGATTCTATTTAAGTCCATTTATTTTTTGTATAAAATGTATACAATAAAGTTCAGCTAGATACACACTCCCGTGCAGCCACCGCCCCACAGATTTGTCCCTCGGCACCCTGATTCTTGCTGATTGTTACTCTGTCATTTTTCAATAACACCTTATAGTTTTATTCTCATGCACTCTTCTTTTTTATATATTGGCAACTATTTACTAAGGACCCTCTGTGAAACAAACACTGATGCCTTTACAGACATACATAAGAAATTAGAGCCATTCAGTTTAAAGGAAAGGCACATATAATATGACTCATGCTTTCTGCTCTCCCTCCACTTTTATATTTCTCATAATCCCTGTTTTTATTTTTATTTTATTTTTAATAATATATATTATTGATTTTTTACAGAGAGGAAGGGAGAGGGATAGTTAGAAACATCAATGATGAGAAAGAAACATCGATCAGCTGCCTCCTGAACATCCCTACTGGGGATCTGCCCCCATCCAAGGTACATGCCCTTGACTGGAATCGAACCCAGGACCCCTCAGTCTACAGGCTGACGCTCTATCCACTGAGCCAAACCGGTCAGGGCTCTCATAATCCCTGTTTTTAGTCCCTCTGACTACTTGGTCAGCTGACTAATCTTTCCAGAGAAAGAACTGTTTTGTTTTGTTTTGTTTTCCTAAGGAAGCCCGAGGGTGACTAAAACACTGTAGACCCAGAGCAGCCACTGAGAAGAATGCCGGGTGGGAAATTACTAAAAAAGGGATTTCCTGAAGGCCTGGAAGTGGACATGTCATACTAGTGGGAATGTCACAGGCACTGTTTTGAAAACAAGTAGGTAAAAGTCTGAGAGTGCGGCTGTGGAGGCTACTGGATGACTGCTCAGGCAGAGGGACCGGATGAGAGTCCCTGGAAAAGACTCATAAGAGAAAATATCAGCATGGACTATTTGAGTTTAATGAGATACATTAGAGAATATGGGAAAGTAGACTACAGAGGAGAGATGAAGAAAATGTCAAGGCTCCCCTCCCTAAAAGGTAGGTTGCCCTGGCCGGTGTGGCTCAGTCAGTTGACTGTCGTCCAGAACACTGAAAGGTCGCCAGTTCGATTCCCGGTCAGGGCACATGTCCAGGTTGCAGGTTCCAGCCCCAGTTGGAGTTCATACAAGAGGCAACCAACTGATGTTTCTCTCTCCCTCTTCCTTCCCCTCTCTCTAAAAATTAATAAAAACATTTTTTTTAAAAAAGGTATGTTGTATGAGGGGAGAGTGAAAAATCTAAGAAAAGTAGGACACAAAGATGAAAAATAAGAAGAAAAAAGATTCATTGCAATGTTGATGTAAGCCTAGCCCTCTTCCTGAACCAGTGACACAAGGTTTCCACTTCCCTTATCATCAAGTTGCTCAAGTCTCGACACTCAAGATATCTGAGCACCAACTCTGAGTGAAGGGATAACTTCTAGGTCCACATATCAGGTGCTCACATTACAAAACTGAGCCTCTTCAATAGTGCTGGGACAATTAGAATTCAAACATTTCAAGAATAAGAATTTGTCTTTTAGTGGTGTTAGAACTGAGGGTGAGTTCTTTCTTTTGTGTTTTTCTTTTTTTACTGAAGTAAAGCAGATCAAGTGCACTAATGTTAAAGTGTAATGTTAAAGCTGGGTGAATATTTACATGTGTATTTACCTGTATAAACACTACCCAGACAGAGATCTAGATTCTAGAATACTCTTAGCTCCCCAGAAGGTTTCCGTGGGCCTATTCCAATCCATAGCCTCCCTCCACAGTGGTAACCACTGTACTGACTTCTATCACCATCAATTAATTTTATTGTTCTTGATTTATATAAAAAGGGAATCACAGTATGTACTTTTGTACCAGGATTTTTCCCCCCCTCAACATAGTACCTATGAGTATTACTGTTATGTGTATCAGTGGTTCCTTCTTCGTTATTGCTGAGTAGTATTTCATTTATTGATATGCCAAAATTTACTTATCCATTGTCCTGTTGATGCACACATTATTGTTTTCAGTTTTGAACTATTATAAACATTCTTGTCATTTGCCACAATATGTGAATTGTTTTTCTCTTGGGTGTATACTTAGGAATGAGATTGCTAAGTTGCTATTCTTTGGCAATATATAATAAATTATAAATAAAAACAAGTGTCTCGATCTTAACATATGTATGGCATTTTAATGAAAATCTTTTGTATACATTGTTTCCATTGATCTTCAAACATTTTTTGTGAAGTAAGTAGAGTAGGTAATACATCTCCATTTTATGGGCATAGAAACTGAAACAGAGAATTTACTGTAAATGCCCAATTTAAAGTCATAACGTAATAAGTTGTGAATTAGGACTAGAAACTACATTTTCTGATTCCTAGCCAAGTTCATTTTTTCTTTTACTAGTACATTCCTCTTAGTTTACTGGCCTCATGAGGTTGGAGAGGTCACCTTAATGTCCAGTTTGCCTGGGACTGTCCCAGTGTTAGCACTGAAAGGCCCTGGGAAAACTGGGATAGTTATTCCTTCCATGGAACAAAGAAACGTCAAGTGGATATCATGGCTTGAGAAAAACAAAACTTGCCTGATTTAGCCCTGGCTGATGTGGCTCAGTGGTTCAAGCGTCAGGTTGTCAAGGGTACATATCTGGGTTGCAGGCTGCAGGTTCGATCCCAGGCCCCAGTCGGGCATGTGCAGAGACAACCAATAGATGTATCGCTCACATTGATGTCTTTCTCTCTCATCCTCTCTCTCTCTCATTTTTCTCTCTCTCTCATTTTTCTCTCTCTCTCTTTCTCTCTCTCTCCCCCTCCCTCCCACTCCCTAAAAATCAATAAAAAACACCGGTCTGATATACCTCATACATGTTCTTCCATTCCCAAAGTAAAACATATATATTTTAAAAATACATTTTTATAGATTCCACAGAGGAAGGGAGAGGGAGAAAGAGATAGAACATCAATGATGAGAGAGAATCCTTGATTGGCTGCCTCCTGCACGCCCCACACTGGGGATCAAGCCCGCAACCCGGGTATGTGCCCTTGGCTGAAATCAAACCTGGGACCCTTCAGTCTGTAGGCCGACACTGTATCCAATGAGCCAAACCGGCTAGGGCGAAAAAAGTATTTTTAATCAAAGAACAATGGAATAGTCACACATTTATGTTCTGTGTATGTCAACTGTATTCCTTGATTTTGGAATTCCTCTAGACCAGTGTTTTTTCAAATTGTGGTCCGCGAACCAGCAGCAGCCGCAAGTCCAGGGAGCCTGTTAGAAATGCAAATTCACTTTTTGTCCAACATCTTAAAGAGGGTGCAGTAGCAGCTGCTCTCCAAATTCCTCTGTGTCACCCAAGGAGGACAGAAGAAAGATGCTGGAAAGTCAGCCAAGAAAGACAAAGACCCAGTGAACAAATCTGGGCACAAGGCCAAAAAGAAGTGGAACAAAGGCAAAGATGGGGACAAGCTCAACAACCTAGTCTTGTTTGACAAAGTGACATTATGACAAATTCTGTAAGAAAGTTTCCAACTATGTTTATAACCACAGCTGTTGTCTCTGAGAGACTGAAGATCCCCAGTTCCCTGGCCAGAGCAGTCCTTCAGGAACGCCTTGGTAAAGAATTTATTAACTGGTTTCAAAGCACAGAGCTCAAGATATTTACACCAGAAACAACAAGGGTGCAAATTCATACTGCTTCCACCATCTCCCACTCCCCAAGCCCAGACCAACAGACTCAGAATCTCTAAGGGAGGAGCTCAGGAATTTGTTTAAAAAGCTCTGCAGGTTGAAGTCAAGGGCAGCAGTGGGAAAGGGAGCTAAAGTTTTTTGAGAAGCACTCATCTTTAAAGCCAAATTCCTTTGCAGCTATATGGTTATCTATTGGTTTTAAAGACCTTGGGGCAGAATGATTCCATTACCTCACTGAGTAAACTTTCTCTAGGTAAAACAAATTCCATTATAGGTAAAATCTTCTATCTTGCTTATTGACTCTCTTATCTAGCATTCTAGTCTTAAAAGAGTATACAGTATCATTTCATAGTTGATTTTTTCCCCTTTTCTAAGGCCATTCCAAGTGTTCTCTATTATCACTTAAATTATGGTGTCCAGAATAAATCCTAGTGAATACTATAGTACATTGAAAGGCAGATCTTGCCCTAGCTGGTTTGGCTCAGTGGATAGAGCATTGGCCTGCAGACTGAAGGGTCCCAGGTTTTGATTCCAGTCAAGGGCACATGCCTGAGTTGCGGGCTCAATCCCCAGTGGGGGGCATGCAGGAGGCAGCCGATTGATGATTCTCTCTCATCATTGATGTTTCTATCTCTCTCTCCCTCTCCCTTCCTCTCTGAAATCAATTATATATATATATATATATATATATATATATAGACTAGAGGCCCGGTGCACGAAATTCGTGCACGGAGGGGGGTTCTCCCTCAGCCCAGCCTGTACCCTCTCCAATATGAGACCCCTCGAGGGATGTCCGACTGCCCGTTTAGGCCCGATACCAGTGGGATCGGGCCTAAACGGGCAGTCGGACATCCCTCTCACAATCCAGGACTGCTGGCTCCCAACTGCTTGCCTGCCTGCCTTCCTGATAGGCCCTAACCGCTTCTGCCTGCCAGCCTGATCACCCCCTAACCACTCCGCTGCCAGCCTGATTGATGCCTAACAGCTCCCCTGCCAGCCTGTTTGCCCCCAACTTCCCTCCTCTGCCGGCCTGGTCACTCCTAACTGCCCTCTCCTGGAGGGTTGATCACCTCCAACTGCCCTTTCTTGCAGGCCTGGTCCCTCTCAACTGCCCTCCCTTGCAGGGCTGATCCCTCACAACTGCCCTCCCTTGCAGGCTGGGTGCCTCCCAACTGCCCTCTCCTGATGGCCATCTTGTGGTGGCCATCTTGTGTCCACATGGGGGCAGGATCTTTGACCACATGGGGGCAGCTATATTGTGTGTTGCAGTGATGATCAATCTGCATAGTACTCTTTTATTAGATAGGATGGAGGCCTGGTACAGGGGTGGGGGCCAGCTGGTTTGCCCTGAAGGGCGTCCCGGATCAGGTGGGGTTTCCCTTGGGGTGTGGGGCGGCCTGAGCGAGGGGCCTGTGGTGGTTTGCAGGCGGGCCACGCCCCCTGGTAACCCAAGCAGAGGCCCTGGTATCTGGGATTTATTTTCCTTCTACAATTGAAACTTTGTAGCCTGGAGCAGAGCCAAGCCTGGGGCTCCCTCCGAGGCCCACAGTCATTTGTGTTGGGGTTATAATTGAAACTATGTTGCCTTAAGCGGGTGAGCCCGGCCAGGGTGTGTGGAAAGCTTTGCTTCCCCTGTTCCCGGCGGCAACCCTGGCCTGCTCTCTCAAGCTCCATTCTGCCGCCATTTGTTTGAATTTGTTTACCTTCTATAATTGAAACTTTGTAGCTTGAGTGGAGGCTTAGGCCTGGAAATGGCAGGCGGAAAGCTTGGCCTCCTCTGTTACCTAGGAAACCTTGCTCTCTGTGGCTGTAGCCATCTTGGTTTGGGTTAATTTGCATACTCGCTCTAATTGGATGGTGGGCGTGGCTTGTGGGCATGGCTTGTGGGTGTGTCGGAGGTATGGTCAATTTGCATATTTGTCTATTATTAGATTAGATATTTATATACACATATAAAAGAAAGGCCGATCTTTCAGACTTTTTGTAATAAAACCCTAATATGCAAATCAAACCAACACAGAACAACCAGTCACTATGATGCGCACTGACCACCAAGGGGCAGATGCTCAATGCAGGAGCTGCCTCCCTGGTGGTCAGTGCGCTCCCATGGGGGGAGCGCTACTCAGCTAGAAGCCAGGCTCATGGCTGGTGAGCACAGTGCTCACCAGTGGCAGTGCTAAGGAGTAGTGAGCCAAGTGGTAAGGAGCAGCAAGCAGGCCGTGCAGGAAGGAATGAGGGGTCCTGGACTGCAAGAGGGATGTCTGCCTGCCAGCTGAGGTCCGATCCCCCCAAACATCCCCTGACGGGTCCCGGATTGCAAGAGGGTGCAGGCCAGGCTGAGGGACTCCCCTAGTGCCTGAATTTCGTGCACCGGGCCTCTAGAACATGTATAAGAATCATGAAGCTTAGGAACAGAAAAAACAACAAATATTAATCTAGATCACCAGAGGGAAAAACAGATGACAGATTGGTATAAAACAGAAGGGATTTACTGAATAAGTTTTGCTAATAGGGACTGGATTTGTGCTCCCTTTAAGTTTTGTGTAGCTTGGCTGACATCCATCTACATAGTTTGTCCATACTGTTCTAGGACTCAATCCCAAAGGTTGAGTTCCAACTCTAATCCAGCTTCTCATTGTCCATCTATTCTATGCTCTCTCTTCCTTCTACTTCCCCTCATTCTTTCCCAGAAAGGGGATGAGATCATATTAAGCCAGCTGGTAAAGAAAAGCAGTGACAGAAGCAGAATGGGAGAGAGTGCAGAGAGAAAAATAAAAGTCTAAAGCAAAAGGCACAGACATAGATGAGATTTGAGGCAGTCAAAAGAGGAATTGCACAAGTGACAAAATGCCATAAACAACTTTGAGAAATAGATGGAGACATATTGCTCACAGTTAGAGGAACAGAATAGAAGAGGTACTTAAGCAGCAGACATAAGCAAACCCAGGGACGTGAAATATATATAGAGACACTGGAGGAGGGAGACACTGTCAGGTGTTGAACCGTATCATACAGAATTCTGGAGAAAGCAGTTGCAGACAGAATCTTTTAAAAAAATTGATTTTAGAGAGAGTAAGGGAGAGAGAGAAACATTGATGTGTGAGAAAAACATCAATAGGTCACCTTCTGCATGCCCCCTGACCGGGGATTGAACCCGCAACCCAGGCATCTGCCCTGACTGGGAATCCAATCTGCCACCTTTTGGTGTGTATCCCATACACCAACAACCAACAGCCACACTGGCCAGGGCAGACAGAATATTTTTTAAAAATATTTTTTATTTTTTGAATTTTTATAAGAGTTTGTTTGAGCCAAATTTACGACATATGCCAGGAAGCAAGATCTCAAATGTTCTTGCAAACAGAATTTTGCTATGAACAGAATTTGAAGGAAATCTTTATTTATCCTATTTCCAAGGAAGAGACCAGTGGGCGCTTATAAGGAGCCCATTTCTATATTGTGTTTCACTTCCTTTTTTTGCCTGTGGTCTTTTTTAGTGCAAGGAAAGGAACATCCCAAAGACAACCAAAGGAACCTTCCTTAGACACAATCCTTTTAATCTCTTGACTATTCCTCCTTCCATCTCTTTAATATTTGTATCTCAATATTTCTACAATTTTTTCTTTCTTGGTCCTTTTTCTTTTCTTTCCATTTCCTCCAGGTTATAAGTCACCATCTTTTTTAAAATTTTTAATCCTCACCTGAGGACATGTTCAGAGAGAGGAAGGAGGGGGGAGGGAGAGAGATAGAGAGAGATAGAGAAAGATAGATAGATAGATAGATAGATAGATAGATAGAGAGAGAGAGAAAGATAGAGAGAGAGAGAGAGAGAGAGAGAGAGAGAGAGAGAGAGAGAGAGAGAAACATCTATGTGAGAGAAAATCATTGATTGGTTGCCTTCTGTACCCACAACCTAGGTATATGCCCTGACCATAAATTGAACCAGCAACCTTTCGGTGTACAGGACGACGTTTCAACCAACTGAGCCACTTTGGCCGGGCTATAATTCACCATCTGCCTAACCATTCTCTTTTCCAATATCTGCCTTAATCTAAAGTCATACTTGTCCCCACATTCTAGTCTGAAACTTTGTTTCTTACAATTCCATTTTTGCCCATTAGCTGCATTCTTACTTGAATCTCTCAATCTTTGGATTACATCTAATAAAAGCAATAAGAAACAACAGTTTTCTAAACCCAGAAAGATTTTAATGAGTTTTTAAAAAGGGAATGTTGCCGAAACTGGTTTGGCTCAGTGGATAGAGCGTTCAGCCTGTCCCAGGTTCGATTCCCGTCAAGGACATGTACGTTGGTTGCGGGCACATCCCCAGTGGGGGGTGTGCAGGAGGCAGCTGATAATGTTTCTCTCTCATCGATGTTTCTAGCTCTCTATCCCTCTCCCTTCCTCTCTATAAAAAATCAGTAAAATACATTTTTTTAAAAAAGGGAATGTTGAGAAAATTTAAAATATATCAAGAGAGCCTATAAAATGCATAACACTTTGCTGAACAATGGAGAGGACCCAAAGTCCCTGCCCTCAAGGTGATTATAAACAAAGTGCTGAGGAAAGCCAGAGAATGAAGACTTTATTCATTTAGACTTTAATCCAGAAAGTCTTCATGAAGTTAGAATTTGGAATGGATCTTGAAAGATAAGTAGGATAAGAGATAGGCAACGATTAGAGAAGGGAGATTAAGTGGCCTAGGCAAAGGTATAGTGGTAAGAAATTTGTATGGAAGGTTGGGGAAGAATGCTTTCTCCAATTTAGCTGAAGAGTAGGGTGCTCATAGGAGTCTAGTAAGAGGTAGTGCTGGAAAAGCAAGTTTGGGGTATGCTGCAGAAGTCTTTGAACACCAGATCTACTATTTGAAGTGTGAACCCTTAGGTGGGGAATGAAGTAAAATCTTATTCCGTATTTTTCTTTTCCATAGCAGCAATGTACCACCTGTACTCCAGAGAGAGCAAATACATCACTTTTACCTTACATGCTTTGCCCTAACTAAAATCTTCTCCCTATTCTGTGCTTTTATTAATCTCCACTTTCCATAGCTTTCCTCAACCTCAATCCTGAACCCCAACCTCTGTTGCTTCATTTCATTATCCTACACATTGCTTCAGTCAGGAGGCTTTCTGGGTAGAAATCAACTTGGTAAAATGGTAGAAAGTATTTTCTGCAAACGATCTTCTCTCACTTCTATTTTTATAATAAAGACAAGGCTAAAAGTTAGAAAACTCAAGTGTCAGCTCAGACTATGGTACTGACTTGCTATGTTACACGCTATGCTAATAATTAAGTTATTAAATCTGTGTCTCAGTTTTCTAAGTTGGAAAAGTGATCTTAGGGCTGAAGGAGAAGGACCTTAGCTGTTTTATTCTCAGCAATCTCAAGGGTCCCCACAAATACTCTGCCTATACAAATAGTTCGTGCATGTAAAAGCAATCAATACTCCATTAAAAAAAGATAATTATATGAAAAATTTCACTATGAATTAGGTATTCACTTATCATTCCTCTTAAAAATATACACATGAAATTTTAAAAAATTTAGATGCTTTCCCCAGTTTATTCATATGCCTGATACATAAATAAATATTTGAATGAGTGAATGAATCTTCAGTTTTCAACATAAAGGTATAGGGGAATGGTTATTTTTGCCCCTAGATTCTTAGTGGTGACACAGTTGGAATGTGGAAAATTAGAAGCATCTGAAAAGACCCACCTAGTTGTTGTTTCTGGGTATGGCTGAGGAAAGAATTTGTTTTTCCCCTTTTACTTCAATCCCCATCAGAACTTGCTCCTGTCAGGTACCCTGAGAATGAAGCTATTTACTCCTGCCTCATTACTTCCTCTTTGATCTTGACAGCTGCAGTCAACACAAAGAAATGAAACAGCCCCAGGAAAAGACTCACTTGCTCCCACCATGGAGGACGTGCAGTCAACAGCATTCTTCTTTGTCCCCCACACCTCTGCCTCTAAGTACAACCAGTGATTGAATGGTGGCTTCCACCTCCACCTATCTCACTTGTAATAAACTACAGAGCATTGTTAGGAGAGCCACATCCCAAAATAGCTGCATGCCTCACCGAGGCACCTGCAAGATAAGAGGAGCAGAGAGTGTGGTCAAGTTGTATGGCATTTATCTAATATTGAGAGATGACAGAAGAAAAGCAGGATTATTCCTCTTCTCAAGGAACATGACCTTTCAATTGAGAGAATGAACAAAATGTGGGGAGGAAAAACCAAAGGCTAGAAAGGAGAAGGAGATAGGAGAGAGTATAATTTTGCTGTAAATATAAGCATTTGAAAATAATATCCAAATTTGATCGCTGAACACTGTTAATATTCTAAAAATTATGGAGATTGGAATACATGACAGAAAAGTAGATCCATGATAACATTTTCTTATTGAAAAAATTAGTGCTTCTTTATTTCCCCATTAAATTATAGGAAGATTATTAACAGATGGTTGGCATGTAATAAAAGGAGAGGGTGATTAGTTGGAAGCAGAATTAATTCATTAAGTTTTAATTGTGTTGATTTTTTCCAATAAGATTGTACTCACTTTTTTCAATAAGGGTAGTAAACAAAATCAGGGAAATACAATAGTTCAGGGTTTCTAAATTTAGGTACTATTAACATTTGGGCCAGATGATTCTTTGTTATTGGGGCTTGTCCTGTGCATTGTAGGATGTTTAGCAGCATCCCTGGCTTCTACCCACAGATGCCAGTAGCATTCTCTTTGCCACAAATCACCACGACCAAATATGTCTGCAGAAATTGCCAAATGTCCCTAGAATGCAAAATCACTGCTGGTTGAGAACCACTGCCTTAGCCTGAGAAAATCTCGAACGAGATCCTTGTGTAAAAGACCGAAATACCACACCCATCTGGAATGCAGCTTTTTGAAAAACTCACTTATTTTGAATATATGTTAGAAAAACAAAGTAAGAAAAAAAGATTTTTCACTAGAGTTCAAAGCTTTCCATAGGAGGACTGCATTGCCCCCTTTTAAAAAATTATTATAAAATATTTCAAACATACTAAGCAAAATGTTACTATTTGATACAGATCATAACTTGGTTATTTTCTTTTCTTTTTTTAAAATATATTTTATTGATTTTTTACAGAGAGGGAGAGAGAGGGATAGAGAGTTAGAAACATCGATGATAGAGAGACATCGATCAGCTGCCTCTTGCATAACCCCTACTGGGGATGTGCCCGCAACCAAGGTACATGCCCCTGACCGGAATCGAACCTGGGACCCTTGAGTCCGCAGGCCGACGCTCTATCCACTGAGCCAAACCGGTTTCGGCATGGTTATTTTATTTTCAAATCAACAACAGATTAAATAAAAATGAGAAGAGATATTATATACCACAAGCAGGCACCCTAACATACAAATAAAAGCAAAAAAGAAAACACAAATTATAAAAAGTGAACATATTTCTGAAAAAATAATACATCAGAGGGGTCATAGCCCTACCTTTTGGGTGTTATTCAGATCACTTTAGTCCTTGGCATCTCACTTCAAAAAGGATATGTCCACCCTCCCCACCATCCCCTCCCCCCTAAAAAAAGGATATAACCAGGGATATAACCAGGATGATAATGGCAACAAGGTCATGAAGGGCAGCTGCAGAACTAGGATTACTGAGCTTAGTGAAGAAAAGGTATGGGGGGAGAACATAACTTCCTTCAAATATTTAATGTATTCCTAAAAATGTATTTTTCAGTAACCCCAGGTGGAAATGGGAATCACATTTATATTACATTTGCAGACATCTCAAATTAAGCATAACCAAAATAGAAGTCCCAGTTTCTCTACCTCCCCCGCCCCCCCCCCCTTTTTTCTTTCCTTAGTCTTCTCCCTCTCAGTAAATGTTATCACTATTCAAAAGCCAAAATGCTAGGAGCTATTTAGGATTTCTCTGTTTCCCACATCTAATTAAACAGCAAGTACTGTTAGCTTTACCTCCAAAATATACCCAGATTCCTTCCCCTCTCCCATTTCCACTAAATTAGGCTCCTAGGCCCAGTTCCACTATGTGTTTGGGGGGAGGAGTTTCCCCACAACAACAAACAATTCTCTGACACATGCAGTGTGTCAAAAGATTTAACTCAGTTCCCACATTATCCAGAGATAGCATCAGATTCCACAGGTTAAGGTTCAGTCCTATAACATTGCTTCCCCACTCACATTCTTCAGATGCCAGATGCAAGCCCAGAACAACTGGCCACAGATTGGAGATAACGACGACCCCCTCCAATTCAGAATGCCAATCACAGGTCCAGGCTGTCACCTATACTTCTGAACAACTGGCTATAAATCAGAGGTTCCCACAACCCTCTCCTTGTGTTTGATTAATTTGCTAGAATGGCTCACAGAACTCAGATTGTAAAAGGATATAACGCAGGGACAGCCAGATGAAAGAGATTCTTAAGGATAGGTATGTAGAAAGGGGCGTGGAGCTTCCATTCCCTCTCCAGGTGTGCCACTCTCCCCCAATTTTCTTATGTTCACCAATTAGAAAGCTCTCCAAACTCCATTTAAAAAATATATATTTTTATTGATTTCAGAGAGGAAGGGAGAGGGAGAGACAGAAACATCAATGATGAGAGAGAATCACTGATCGGTTGCCTCCTGCACACTCCCCACTGGGGATCGAGCCCACAACGCAGGCATGTGCCCTTGGCCGGAATAGAACCAGGAGCCCTCAGTCTGCAGGCCCACTCTCTATCCACTGAGCCAAACCAGCTAGGGCCAAACTCCATTTTTAAGTGCTTTCCATAAAGCACCTCATTAACATAAGATACTCTTTTCACTCTCAACGCTTACATAATTCCAAGCATTCAGGGAGTTTAGAGTCAGAAATTGTGGGTGAAGATCAAATATATATGAAAAATATATTTTGGTCAGGTGAATTTGACCACAGGTCACAATATCACAACCACCTTTGTTAAAACCATCACCATTTGTCACATCACCTATTGCCATAGATGTTATCCTCACCTGAGGATATTGATTTTTAGAGAGAGTGGAAGGTGAAGAGAGAGACACACAGAGAGAAACATCAATGTAAGAGAGACATTTATTGGTTGCTTCCTGCACACGACCACACCCGACCAGAGCCTGCAACCAAGGTACGTGCCCTTAACTGGAACTGAACTCGGGGCACCTCTATTCACTGAGAAAAACTGGCTAGGACTATTGCCATAGTCTTTTTAAAAAAATTTTATTGCCATAGTCTTTTAATCAGTCTTTATTAATAACTTCATTCTTATTTTTCTACAACTCTTTTTTTCACAGAGGGACCAAAACTGTCTCTCTCCTTCCTGCCTTATTGTCTACCACTATTCCCTTGACTCACTAAGCTCCAGCCATATAGGAGTTTTTCTGTCTCTATTAAATCAAGTTCATTTCTGATACAGGGCTGCCCGGAGATGTATGCCAGTACACAAGATCTTGAAATGCCTGATTCTGTTTTGTCATTCAGGTCTGAGCTCAAGCCACTTCCTCAGAGAAGCCTCTTTGTCAGGCTATCTATGTTGCCTTTCACCATTTATCACATTTCCCCATTTTAGTTTTTTTTATAGGTCTTATCACTATCTGGAATTGTTTCTTTAGTTATCATCTGTTCCCATTATAACAGGGACCTTGTCTACTGACATATTTGTCCCATATATTTAATGTCACTATAAGTTGTATGAGTTCTTTTTGTATTTTGGATATTATCATTGGATAATGTCTTCTCCTATTCAGTAGACTGCTTTTTCAAACTAAGAAACTTTTTCCTTTGCAGTGCAAAAGTTTCTTAGTTTGATGTATTCCCATTCAAAAAAATTTTTTTGCTTTTGTTGCCTTTACCCTAGGAGACATAGCCAAGAAATATATATATTGTTAAAAATTATATCAAATAATTTTTTCTTCCAGGACTTCTAGTTTCTGGTCTTAAATGTAAGTCTTTAATCCATTTTGCATTTATTTTTGTATGGTTTAAGAAAGTGGCCCAGTTTTCCCATCACCATTTGTTGTTGTTTTTTTAAAATATATTTTTTTTATTGATTTCAGAGAGGAGGAGAGAGGGAGAGAGAGATAGAAATATCAATGATGAGAATCATTGATTGGCTGCCTCCTGCATGCCCCACACAGGAGATAAGCCTGCAACCCGGGCACGTGCCCTGACGGGGAATCTAACTGTGACCTCCTGGTTCATAGATCGATGCTCAACCACTGAGCCATGACAGCGGGCCCCACTGGTTTTTATAGCCCAAAGTTATGGGAACTTCTCTTGGAGCTGGGACCCCTTGCTCCTCAAGTAGACCTCCACAGCCAAGATATCCCTCCCGATTAAAAAAAAAAAAAAAAAAAAAAAGCCACACATGGGTATCAGACCAGCCTGGTAGGGTCTCTGCCCCTCCTACCAGTCTCAATGTGGTTTAATTCTCTAGTTGTAGGACTTCCATTCAGCCAGATTTCAGGCAGTTCTGAATGACAGTTGTTCTGTGGTTCAGTTGTAATTTTTATGTTGTGGATGTCAGTGCTGAGTTTACCTATGCTGCCATCTTTTTATTTTATTTTTATTTTTTTATATTTTTATTGATTTTTAGAGAGAAAGGGAGAGGGAGAGAGATATAGAAACATCAGTGATGAGAGAGAATCACTGATCGGCTGCCTCCTGCCTGCCCCCTACTGGGGATCGAGCCCACAACCCAGGCATGTGCCCTTGACAGGAATCGAACCTGGGACCCTTCAGTCCGCAGGCCAATGCTGTATCTACTGAGCCAAACCGGCTAGGGCCTATGCTGCCATCTTGACTGGAAGTCCCCCTCACCATTACTTTTAAAAAGGCAGTGGCCAAAAGTACTGTTAGAATGATTTCATTCCTTCTTTTTAAAAATCCTTACCAGCCGAAACTGGTTTGACTCAGTGGATAGAGCGTCGGCCTGCGGACTCAGGGGTCCCAGGTTCGATTCTGGTCAAGGGCATGTACCTTGGTTGCGGGCACACCTCCAGTGGGGGGTGTGCAAGAGGCAGCTGATCGATGTATCTCTCTCATCGATGTTTCTAACTCTCTATCCCTCTCTCTTCCTCTCTGTAAAAAAATCAATAAAATATATTTTTTTAAAAAAATCCTTACCAGAGGACATTTTCATTGACTTTTATTTTTTTATTATTATTTTTTAAATTTTAATTTAATTTAATTTTTTTAAATTTCTTTATTGATTAGGTATCACATATTTGTCCTCATCCCCCCATTCCCATCCCACACCCTGCCCCATGCATGCCCCCACCCTCCCCCGTTGTCCTTAACCACTGGTTAGGCTCATATGCATGCACACAAGTCCTTTGGTTGATCTCTCCCCTATTTCATTGACTTTTAGAAGAGAGGAAAGGAGAGAGAAAGAGAGAGAAAAAAAATCCATCAGTTGCGTCCAGCCCTCCGCTCCCCAACTGGGGCTGGGGATTGAACCCCGCACCCCAGGCACATGCCCCCTCCAGGAATCAAACCCAAGATCTTTTGGTGCACAGAACGACACTCCCACCAACTGAGCCATATGGGCCAGGACAGAATGATCTTTCTTGTAAATAAATGATTTATATATAAACACATGCATATGTACACAGAGAAAAATATGGAGCATTATACCAAATGATGAACTCTAGAGAGTGAGATTATAGAGACCTTTCACCTTATATGATACGTACTTTTCTATGAGAAAATTTTTTTTTAATTTTATTGATTTTTTTTTTTTAGTTTTTGAGAAAGAAGGGAAGGGAGAAAGAGAAACATAATTTGTTGTTCCACTCATTTATACATTCACTGGTTGCCTCTTGTAAGTACCCTGATCAGAGATCGAACCCTCAACCTTGGCATATCAGGACAACATTCTAACCAACTGAGCTACCCACCTGGGCTGAAATATATTAAAAAAAAAAAAAAAAAAAAAAGCATGCTTTGTTTTATAGTGAAAAACATTTTTAAACACAGATCTAACTATATCACTGTTATGCTCAAAACTCAATAATTTGCTACCTATAGAGTAAAATTCATAATAAAACCTGAAGGCATTACACAATTTACCTTAGTTTCCATCCTCCTCATTTACGCCTGTCTAATCTGGTCACACAGATTACCTTTAGACTTTTTTTATTTTTATTTCCTCTGCTTGAAATATAGTTATTTATATTTTCTGCCTATTGCCTTACCTCCAAGGCCCAGTTTAAATATCCCTCCACTTGAGCTCTTTCTAAATCCTTAGAAACAATTAATTATATTCCCCTGAGTAACGTCAAAAAATATATTTTTAATTGATTTCAGAAAGAGGAAGGGAGAGGAAGAGAGAAACATGGATGTGAGAGAGAAATACTTATGGGCTACCTCCTTCACCTCCCCTACTGGGGGTCGAGCTTGCTCCGACCAGGAATCGGACCTGGGACTTCTTGGTGCATGGGACCACACTCAACCAACTGAGCCACACTGGCCAGGGCAAGAACTAACCATAATCTCATTACGTATTGTAGTTGAGTGCAAACATTAAATCCTTTATTTTTCTTTTGTCTTCTTCTAACACTCAGTAGAGGGCCTAGAATTATAAAGGTTGAAGTTATGGGGGCGGGGGGAGAATGATAATAGGCAATGTCACTACAGAGTATTAAAGACAGAAGCATAGGAGACTTATGGGACTCATAAAGTCCAGTGGGGACACCACATAACATTGTGCAGATTGCATCTGCACAGAGTTTATGGGAATGGTGCTCCCCGGTAACCTGGTGGTGCACAACTTCCTGTCTTGCACAGGGTAAGGGCGGGGACTCGGGTAAAGAAACAAAATTCAGGCAGGAGGAAGGGGTGTGGTAGTGTCGGGAAGGCTTCCTCTTTGAGAAGGAAAGTTGAGAAAGACCTCAAGGCTTTGTGGTGGTTGCCCTGACAAAGTAGGAGGTAGAGAGCTTGACTGGTGTAGCTCAGTGATTGAGCACTGACCTATGAACCAGGAGGTCACAGTTAGATTCCTGGTCAGGGCACATGCTGGGGTTGTAGCTCAATCCCCAGTCGGGGGCATGCAGGAGGCAGCCAATTAATGATTCTCTCTCATCATTGATGTTTTTATCTCTCCCTCTCCCTTCCTCAATGAAATCAATAAAAAAATATATTTTTAAAAAGTAGGAGGTAGGCTGAGAGAAGAACATAGTTTTTAAAAATATATATATTTTATTGATTTTTTACAGAGAGGAAGAGAGAGGGATAGAGAGTTAGAAACATCGATGAGAGAGAAACATCAATCAGCTACCTCCTGCACACCTCCTATTGGGGATGTGCCCACAACTAAGGTACATGCACTTGATCAGAATCAAACCTGGGACCTTTCAGTCCGCAGGCCGGCGCTCTATCCACTGAGCCAAACCGGTTAGGGCAGAACATAGTTTTCTAGGTTGTATAAGAAAGGCTTGATCCTACAAAAATTTCAGTATAGCTGAAGTATAGAGGTGAGAAGAAGCCAGGAAGTAAGCAGAGATCATATCACAAGTGGCCTAATATGCTAGTTTGAGTTTGGACTTTATTCTAAGTACAACAGAGAACTAGTAGGTTTAGCATATTAATAACATAAGCAGATTGGAATTTTCAAAAGATTACTGACTGTACTAAAACTAGTCAGAGGCTTTTATACTATTGTACTGGCAGTAATCTCAGAATATCAGGTATCAAAAGGACTTAAAAAAAAAATACACATAGTCCTGGCCAGTTTGGCTCAGTGGATAGAGCATTGGTATTGGGACTGAAGGGTCTCAGGTTTGATTCCAGTCAAGGGCACATACCTTGGTTGCAGGCCGATCAGGGCACATGCAGGAGGCAACCAGTTGGTGTGTCTCTCTCACATGATGTTTCTCTCATCCTCCCACTCTCTCTAAAAATAAATGGAAAAAATATCCTCGGGTGAGGATTAACAACAACAACAAAAATAATACATCTAATGTAAACCTCTGTGTTTGAGTAAATTTCCTTGAGAGGCAGATGTCATGATTTCTTTTATTTTTATTTCTTTATTAAGGTGTCACATATTTGTCCTCATGCCCCCATTCCCATCCCACACCCCTCCCCACGGATGCCCCCACCCCCCTGTTGTCCTTAACCATTAGTTAGGCTCGTATGCAATGATTTCTTATTTGATTTTGTTTTTTCTACACTACAGATGGGAAAAAATGAGACACAGAAATCGTGACAAAGCAGGAAAAATAATACAGAACCTAACCTTGGGGTATTCACTCAGTAAACATTTCTTGAGCAACTACTCTACATTGGGCCCTCTTGGTACAATTCTCTGTATACCCACAAAGATATCACGTTGTTATGGCTTAAAGCCACTGCTAAGCTTCTAGATATGTGCTATCTGATCTTGGATAAGTGCCTTTCTCAGGCTGGTGGCCCTTCCTGTAGGAGAGTTATTTAGACAATATTTCAGCTAATCTCTCTTTCTCCAGAACAAAAGCAAGGTTACATATTCATTAGAAGATCAGGTACTCACTAACTTGGTATTTGTTTCTCTTTAGCATTCTTGACCTTGGATTCTATTGGTTTTACAAGAATAACCTTATGTTTTTCCACTGCAAGAAGCCTGTGTGGGTTAACCTTTCCCTTTCTTTCTCCCATGTTGGGATGAACTATTCTTCCTCGGGCCTGTCACAATTTTCACTAAGAGGCTTTCCCCATGTTTAGGGCTTGCTCATTTCCATCTCTACTTGTGTTTCATATCACTTCTCTGCTGCTTGACTCTTATTACCACCACTTTGGACTCACAGATACAACACTTTATAACCTAAGAACAAAAGATATTTGGAATGATGGGTAGTCAGACAAGAAGAGGTATCTGGGAGGGAGCACAAGCAAGAAAAGGGGAAAGGTAAGGGAGGTTCACCTTACCCCTCCTGGAGTGAATACAGGAATCCCCATCTACAAAGTCCTCTCATTGCCTGGAGACCCCAGTTCTTGGTTAAAATTCAGAGTTAGATTCTGGGAACTTTAAGAATTAGGTAATCTGCCCTAGCTGGTTTGGCTCAATGGATAGAGCGTTGGCCTGCGGACTGGGGGGTCCTGGGTTTGGTTCTGGCCGAGAGCACATGCCTGGGTTGCAGGCTCAGTCTCCAGTGGGGGGCATGCAGGAGGCAGCCAATCAATGATTCTCTCTCATCATTGATGTTTCTATCTCTCTCTTCCTCTCTAAAATCAATAAAATATATTTAAAAATAAAAGAATTAGGTCATCTCTAAAGTAGCTTCGAGTTTTAAAATTTTATAATTCTTGTAAGATTTCACGAACGTATCTATTCATAAGGTTGATTTTAGGACTGAGGACTTGAGATTCAGATAAATCTGGGAATACTAGAAGTTAAATTTCTGGGATTTCCTACAATTCCTTCAGTAGAGTCCCATAAAAATTATCCAAAACATTAGCAGCCTTTATAATTCAAGCATCATCTGTAAGACAAGAATATTAGCTAGGGAATTTAAGTTGTGCAATATATTTTGAAGAAAAGTAATTTATTCTTCATATGAGGGAATAAAAGAAACAGGTACAGTTGCCAGATTTAGCAAAAATAAACAAACAGAATGCCATTAAATTTGCATTTCAGATTAACAATGAATAATTTTTTGCCCTAGCTGGTGTGGCTCAGTGGAATGGATAGAGCATCTGCCTGTGGACTGATGGGTCTTGGGTTCAATTCCGGTCAGGGCACATGCCTGGGTTGTGGGCTCAATCCTCAGTAGGAGGCATGCAGGAGGCAGCTGATCCATGATTCTCTCTCATCGTTGATGTTTCTATCTCTACCTCTCCTTTCCTCTCTGAAATAAATTAAAAAATATATTTAAAAAAACACACAAAAAAGTGAATACTTTTTTAGTATAAATACAGTAGTTTCCCATTATCCATGGTTTCATTTTCCTCAGTTTCAGTTACCTGTGGGTAATGGAGGTCCAAAGAAATGAAAAATTCCAAAATAAACAACTCATAAGTTTAAAATTGCCTGCTATTCTGAGTAACATGATGAAATCTCATACTATCTCACTCAGTCCCACCCAGGACATGAATCATCCTTTTGTCCAGTATATTCACACTATATATGTTACTTGCCTGTTAGACAGTTAATAGCAGTCTAGGTTATCAAGTTGGTTATGAGAGAGAATATTCACATAACTTTTATTTCAGTATATTGCTATAATTGTTCTATTTTATTATAAGTTTTAAATTTCTTACTATGACTAATTTATAAATTAAATTTTATCATAGGCATATATTGTTTAGAAAAAATATAGTATATATAGGATTTGGTGCTATCTGCAGTTTCAGGCATCCACTGGGTATCTTGGAACATATCCCCTGAGGATAAGGTGGGTAGGGGAGGGCTGCTTGCAATGTTTTGGACACACCTATACCAAAAATTCATTTTATCTGACAACCCTAAACAGAGTTCTGTCCCATCTCCTAGGTTGTTTGGAGGATTAAATCAGATAAAGTGGAGGAAGGACTTAATAAAATATTAATAAGTGTTAAGGAATATGATATTGATAATTTTTAAAACATATGTTGGTTGTCCATAAAAAGGTTAAATCTCAGTCACCTAACATACTTCTGGTTCATTTTTCCCTACTGTCCATCTGCCTTAGCTATAGAAATGAAAAAAGAAAATAGTATTGGATAAAACATGATTAGAAAGGGAAATCTGCTAGAGGATACTGAAAATTTCATAAATCACAGTTTAGTCATACAATAGCTTCCATTAGCACAAAATACTGGCTTTATATTGGGCAGCTTCAGCTATTAGAAAGAATCTATACTAATAAAAGGTAATATGCTAATTAGACCAGACATCTTCCTGACAACCATCCGGTTGTCCTTCCGGACAAAGCCACAGTGGCGGGGGCCAAGGCAGAGGCGGTTAGGGGCAATCAGGTCAGCAGCAGAGTGGTTAGGGGTGACCAGGCAGGCAGGCAGGTGAGCAGTTAGGAGCCAGTAGTCCTGGATTGCGAGAGGGATGTCCAACTGCCAGTTATCCTATGAGGGGTCCCGGATTGGAGAGGGTGCAGGCCGGGCTGAGGGACCCCCTCTCCCCATGCATGATTTCATGCACCGGGCCTCTAGTTCATTATATAAAGTGAAAGGCCTACTACAAGCTGTATACTTTGGCCAAGTTGTGTTTTATGGCTCAGATCTGCAGAATGGTGATAGGCAATGAGTTGTAGGAGGATTAGCTAATAGATGTTAACGTTCTTTGGAAATTGTGAAGTACTAAGTTGCTATTGCTCTGAGTCCACACAATACAGAAAGTGAAGATTCTTAAACTGAGTCATGCAATAGCTCATTCTACAGGCAGACTTTCCTCAAAGGCATTTCAGTTTATGTGTAGATGGGGAAATCAATGAATGTCATTTGCCCAGTAAAATGACTTCATCACTTACCAGGGTAATCTCTTAACCCCCAATCCAGACATTAGGCAACCTATTTTTACATCCTCTTAAGATAGTTATGTCAATTTCAGTCCCTATTTGTTTTCTGAAGACTGTCCCTGCCTTGCTCCCCAAATGGCTATATTAGGAATGTTGGGACCATAAGAAGAAATCTAAATATGTCATGTAATACACAAACAGCCTTATGTTCTCCCTCAGACTGTGATGGCTTCCTTACTTTAAACTTTTGCCACTGTTCCTTCCAATCCACAAATGCTCCTCCTTAATGCACTAGCCTAATTAACATGAAAAAAAAATACTTATATGCCATACCATTTTGATATATGTGTGTGTGTGTATGTATATATATATATATATATATATATATATATATATATATATATATATGCCATACCACTTTGCACAGTTTTACATTTTTAGTAAAAAAAAAAAACATTTAAAATTTGACTACTTTGGACACATGTTTTTATTTTATTTTATTTATTGGTCACATGTTTTTAATTCAATAGCCTTCAAACTGTTTTTTAAGATCCATTATCAAGGTCACCACAAGAGTGGATACAGTTGTTACAGTTGATGAACCTACAGTGACACATCAAAGTCCATAGTTTACATTATTAGGGTTTACTCTTGGTGTTGTACATTCTATGAGTCTGAACAAAAGTATAATGACTTATATCTACAATTATAGTATCATACAGTGTCATTTCACTGTTCTAAAAATCCTTTATACTCTACCTAGTCAGCCCTGCTGCTCCCCTCACCCATTTTTAATAATTTTTCAGATCTGAAACTTTGTGTTTTCTTCCTAAAATGTTCTTATAAATACACCTAGCTTGCTCCTTTTTCTCTCACATCTTTCCTTTCACTGCTTTCTCCTACTTCACACAAAAAAAGCTGATCTCTAACCCATCTTAAATTTTTACTATGGTGCAATAGGCACAGTTTGAGAGTGCATAGCCCCTGAGTGAGAGTGCTATGACAGTCAGTACAGCACTGATGAGCAGTATTTAAAGGGCAACACCATACTTTATCCAGTGCTATTCAAAGTGTAATTATCCATGGCTGGATAACGTCAGCATCTCCTGGGAGCTTATTAGGCAAGCAAATTTTCAGCTCCATTCCAGATCTGCTGAGTCAGAGTCTCTGCAGGGTGGGACCAAGAAATCTCTATTAACAAGCTTCCAAGTGATTCTTAAAAATGTTTTTATTTAATTGATTGATTTTAGAGAGAGAGAGGAAGGGAGACAGAAACATTGATTTGTTGTTCCACTAATTCATGCATTCATTAGTTGATTCTTGTATGTGCCCTGACTGGGGATCAAATCCACAACCATGGCATATCAGCACGATGCTCTAACCAACTGAGCTATGTGGCCAGGGCCAAGTGACTCTTAATTGTTCTAAACTCTTAAAGTTTTAAAAGCATCACCTGGTAAAGAAACCCTAAGCAAAGGTATAACATCTCAATATCTTAGAATTAAGAAGATGGTTGGCACAGGGACATATATTTACAGTTTTAGTTGAAATAAAAAAGAAACTTGGGCCGAAACCGGTTTGGCTCAGTGGATAGAGCGTCAGCCTGCGGACTGAAAGGTCCCGGGTTCGATTTCGGTCAAGGGGCATGTACCTTGGTTGTGGGCACATCCCAGTAGGGGGTGTGCAAGAAGCAGCTGATCGATGTTTCTCTCTCATCGATGTTTCTAACTCTCTATCCCTCACCCTTCCTCTCTGTGAAAAATCAATAAAATATATTAAAAAAAAAGAAAAAAAAGAAACTTAGGCCCTAGCTAGTTTTGCTCAATGGTTAGATTGTAGGTCTGCAGACTGACAGGTCTTGGGTTCAATTCCAATCAAAGGCATATACTTATAGGCCCTGGTTGGGGCGCCTGCGGGAGGCAACCAATCAATTGTGTTTCACATTGATGTTTCTCTATGTCTCTCCCTCTCCCTCTCCCTTCCACTCTCTCTAAAAATAAATCAATGGGGAAAAAAATCCTTGGGTGAGAATTAATAAAAAAAATAAACAAAAAAAGAAACAAGATTTTTTATGACAGAAAGGAAGTCTGATTCAAGCTTACTGGTTTGTCCATGAACTGTGGCTTTGACATTTCATGTATATTTCCACAAATTGAGTGAGTTATAGCTGTATTCAAAGGTTTTTACACACACACACACACACACACACACACACACAAGTCTACAAAAGCTTTGTGTGTGGTTGTACAGTTTAAGGGCTAAATGAAGGCTGAAACCTAGTTGTGCAGTTTCTTGGGATAAGTGGGAGCTGAAACACACTCATCAGGCCTGTTCTTCAACCAAGAGGGGCACCTTTTTCTTTGCACAAGGGTACTGAGGGTTTGCCACCCCAAAATATGCCTTTTTGGATTATTATTTTAAGCTGGTTATTTTTAAGAAACAAAAGACTCAAAAAAGCCGAAACTGGTTTGGATCAGTGGATAGAGCGTCGGCCTGCGGACTGAAGGGTCCCAGGTTCGATTCTGGACAAGGGCATGTGCATTGGTTGTGGGCACACCCCCAGTGGGAGGTGTGCAGGAGGCAGCTGGTCGATGTTTCTCTCTCATCGATGTTTCTAGCTCTCTATCCCTCTCCCTTCCTCTCTGTAAAAAATCAATAAAATATATTTAAAAAAAGAGACTAAAAAAAAACCCCCACAAAAACACAAAACTTTGACTGTTTCCCCTTAACTGCCTAAAAGAATGTAGGTGGTCTCTTTCTCTGTGGCTCCTTCTTTGGGCTTTTACTTACAAACCCCATCTCACCCCTATCCTGAGACAGCTTTTCTTTTACCTTCTTCCTCATCTTTTGCCTAAATGTTCTCAAGCTTATTCTCTTCTCTTGAGGGTTTTGTCACTTCATTGCTGGGACGATGACAACACTTCCTGGCCTAACTAAACACACCTCACTTGCCTAACCTCAGAGAGCTATGGCAGTCTCATTTCCTGCCACCACAAACTGGCAGTACTAGGAAGGATGCCTCAAAGATATGCACTGCCACCTGGTGGCCTACTGCTAAAGAGACCTGACAACACCAGGATGTTATTAGCAACAGCAACTGGCCTGAAGGTGGATTCCAAAGGCACTAGAAGTGGGCGGAACCCACAGTGTTAGCTTCCTCTTCTTGGGTAATAGTGTTTTCTCTGGCTGAAAATATCTTCCCAAATCTACTTCTCTCAAAATTATTTTTAGCTTTTGGACTTCAGTGTAAATGCCTATTTTCCCCTGACCCCCCTTTCTGATCTCCCAAGATAGAGTATCTCACTTCTCTAAAAGTACTGAAGTTCAGCATTCTATTTATAACTCTTGTGGAGCTTCTTATTGCCTATTCCAAACGATTTCTTATCCTCTAGTCCTTCAAAAACTCAGCTCTTTTGAAGTACACGGCATCATCTGCCGATCTCCTGAGTCACTTCCCCTCATTCCCTGGAAATTTAAAAAACCTGATTCATTCTCTTAGTTATACCACTCCTACTGTTATCATTCTTGGTGACTTCGTCATCCATGGAAACAATTCGTCCCATATGCTGGTCTCTCCGTTTCTTGTCCACTCATTTCCAATATCTTGTTTTCCAGTCAACCTCAGTAATTATTCCCATGGTGACACCCTCTCACCCTGGTCATTAATAATAAATGCACTCCTAAAACCTCTATTGCTTGTATCTCACACTGATTATCACATCGTTTCCAACAATTTGATAGAAGTAGGATCTCTAAGCTATTAACCATATAAATTTTTCACTGCCTATTACCCTTCTTCAGTTTTTACTTTCCATATCACCCAACTTAAATTCTTTGATTCATCACTCTAAACACTCATTTGCATAAACTTGTAACAACCTGGCATTTCTTTGCCTCTTGTTATATTCATTAGTAAAACCCAACCCTCCTTAGATCCAACTCAACTTACTCTGCTTGCACTCACTAACTATAAAACTGAATACATTGTAGCTGGAGAAAAGTCCACAAATGTGCTAACTGGTCTCACATTAAATCTCGATGATAATTTCCAGCGGACTCGGAGCAATGTTCTGACAAGCTCTATTTTCTCAAATCAATTCACCACCTATTCTCCAAGAAAACATTTCACATCCTTTTCTCTCCTCAGATTTCCAATATCTCCTCTTCTTTTCAACTCCTTTTCACAATCTCATTTCTTATTTCCTTGGAACACCTAGAGAGAGAAATTTTGCATGTTCCTACTGTTAATTTGACTATGAGTATTTACCAACTCAAGTTCCCTCCTATTGAAATGGATAACTTGTTTCCTGTTCCCAGCTCAACACCAGTCCCTCCACTAGAGAGCTGGATTCCTTTCCCTCTCACCTTACTCAAGAATTTTTACCTACCAAATCACTGCACGTGCACACATCGTAAGCAAAATACAGAGAAGAGCAAAGAAAGCCAAGCAAAGAAAGGAAAAGGAGCAGAATGAGGTTGAAGAAAGAACTTCTAGGTGATTGGGGAAAAAGGGAAAAAATTCGTTAGAAATTTTTAGTCATATGTTCAACTGGCTCCTGACTATAATGCTTTGGATGTTGTCAACAACATTGAGGTAATCTAAATTGAGTCCAGCTGGCTCTTTCTAAGTATAAATTTTTCATCAGTGGCCTTCCACTGTTATAGAAAATAATGCAAATATCTCATCATGGAAAAGTAGGCCTTACATGACCTGGCTCTGGGTTGCCTCCCCAACCTCATTCCTATCACTCTTCTTGATGCACCCACCATACTACTTCCTTGCTGTTGTTTGAATGGTATGCCAGCAAAATGCAGCCTACCATTTTATATTTTTACTAGAAGCCCGGTGCACAAAATTGTGCACTGGGTGGGGAGTCCTCAGCCCAGCCTGTGCACTTTCGCAGTCCAGGACCCCTCGCTCCTTATCACCCACCTGCTCGCTGTTCCTTAGCACTGCCGCAAAAGTGGGAGAGGCTTCTGCCACTGCTGCTGCGCTTGCCAGCTGTAAGCACGGCTCAGGGCTTCTGGCTGAGCAGCACTCTCCCTGTGGGAGAGCACTGACCACCAGGGGGCAGCTCCTGCTTTAAGCGTCTGTCTTCTGGTGATTAGTGTGCATCATAGTGACTGGTTGTTCCGTGTTTGGTCACTTTGCATATTAGCCTTTTATTATATAGGATGTGTTTGTTGTTTTAATTTTTTATTTTGAAACAATTACAGACTCACATGTAGTTATAAGAAACAATGTAGAAATACTAGATAGGCATATAAATAATACAGAGATCCCATAGACTCTTCACCTGGCTTTCCAATGGCAATATGTTGTACAACATAACACAATATCACAACCAGGAAATTGATATTGATAAATCTACTCATTTTAATTTTACCAGTTTTATATGCACTCATTTATATGTGTGTTTAGTTCTATGCAAATTTTTAAAAAATATTTTTTTATTGATTTTCAGAGAGGAAGGGAAAGAGAGAAAGAGAAACATCAATGATGAGAGAGAACCATTGATCGGCTGCCTCCTGCATGTCCCCACTGGGGATCAAGCCTGCAACCCAGGCATGGGCCCTTGACCAGAATCAAACCCTGGACCCTTCAGTCCACAGGCTCTATCCACTGAGCAAAACCAGCTAGGGCAGTTCTATGCAATTTTATCACATGTGTACATTCATTCATATCATGGTCAAGATTCAAAACAGTTCTATCAGAAGGATACTTAAAAAACAAAACAAAACAAGGATCTTTTGCATTTCCCTTTTATAGCCAGTCATATCTCCCCCTATCCCAACTAGTGGCAATCATTAATCTTTTCTCCATCTCTATGATTTTGTCATAAAAAAATGTTATATAGCTCTGGACAGTGTGGCTCAGTTGGATAAGCGTAGTCCCATGCACTAAAAGGTTGCCAGTTCGATTCCTGGTTGGGCACATGCCTGGATTGTAGACTTGATCCCCAATGAGGGTTGTGAAGGAGGCAGCCGATCGATGTTTCTCTCACACATCAATGTTTCTCTCTCTCCCTCTACCTTCCCCTCTCTCTAAAATCAATTAAAAATATTAGAAAAATCCTACATAATAAAAAGGTAATATGCAAATTGCATCACTCCGCTATGCCCACAATTGGGCCAGCTGGAGGCGCAGGGGGTGGGACTCAGGGTGGCCGATTGGCTGGCAGTAGGAGCTGGGGGCGGGGGACTCGCGAGTCCCCGCCCCCTGTTCCTCCCGCTGGCCTAAAGGCTGGTGCTGCTGGAGGACCCATGGGGCCGGCGGAAGAAGCCGGTGGCGGAATTCGGGGTGGCCGATTGCGTGGCTGCCAGCACCAGTTTTCCTCTGGCCACCCCCCAGATCAGAGCGCTTCCCGAGTCCCGCCCTCAGCCTTCGGGAGGCGCTCCGATCGGCGGGTGGCCAGAGGAAAACTGGTGCTGGCGGGAGGCGCTCTGATCGGCGGGTGGCCAGACGAAAACTGGTGCTGGCAGCCAGGTGAAGGAAAGTCTATTGCACGAAACTTCGTGCAACGGGCTTCTAGTATTATATAAATAGGATCTCTCTCTGTTTGGGCTGCTATAACACAATACCACAGACTGGGTGACTTAACAACAGTTAGTTCTCACAGTTCTGAAGGTTGGAAGTCCAAGAACAGGGTGCCAGCATGGTTGGGTTTGGTGAAGGTCCTCTTCCTGGTTTACAGCCAGCCATTTTCTCATTGTATCTTCACAAGGTGGAGAGAAAGCAAACTAGCTCTCTGGCCTCTCCTTACCAAGGCACTAATCTTACTCAAGAGGGCTCCACCCTCATCACCTAATTACTTCCCAAAGGCCCCACCTCCAAATGCTATCACATTGGGGATTAGATTTAAATATATGAATTTAGGGGGACACAACATTCAGTCCATAACAAAAATCCTATAATATATAACCTTTTGAGATTACTTTTTTCTACTCAGCTTAATTCCCTTGAGATCCATCCAAGTTGTTGTATTTATCAATAGTTTGTTCTTTTTTAATGCTGAGTAATGTTCTATGGTATAAATGTACTATAGTATGTTTTATCATTCATCAGTTAAAGGACAATAGTTCTTTGCTATAACAAATAAAGCTGTTGTGGCCCTGGTCAGGTAGCTCAGTTGGTTAGAGCATCATCCTGATATGCCAAGGTTGCAGGTTCAATCCCTGGTCAGAACACATACAAGAATCAACCAATGAATTAATCAATAAGTGGAACAAGAAATTGATGTTTTTCTTTCTCCCCAAGATCAGTAACTTTTTTTAAAAAAGCTGCTATGAAGTCTCAATTACAAGTTTTTGTATGATTATATTTTTATTTTTCTGGGAATGTAATTGCTGAGTCATATGATAAGTGCATGATTTATAAGAAATTATTATATTCTTTACTAGAGTGACCATACCATTATACATTTCACCATTAATGTATGAAGTAGTCAGTGTATCTGCATCTTTGCCAGCAAATGGGGCTTATTTGTCATCTGTGTATCTTCTTCAGTGAAATTTCTGTTCATGTCTTTTGCCCATTTTTTTTTATCTACAGAGATTTTTAAATAATAGTTTTATTAAGATACTAGAGGCCCATTGCATAAAGATTCATGCAAGAATAGGCCTTCCTTCCCCTGACTGCCAGCACCAGTTTTCTTCTGGCACCTGGGACCCAGGCCTTCGCTCTGACCAGAGCCTTCAGTGTTCACTCCGCCAGAGCCTTCAGTGTTTGCTGCTGTAGCTCCCTCCACCCCCCGCCCTCCCATTCAAGCAGGCATCCTGCCCCACCCTGCCGCTCGGTGCCTGCTTATGCAAATTAACCTGCCATCTTTGTTGGGTTAATTTGCATACTCACACCTGATTGGCTGGTGGGTGTCACAGAGGTATGGTCAATTTGCATATTTCTCTTTTATTAGTCTAGATAACTCACATACTATACAATCCACCATTTAAAGTGTACAATTCAGTGGTTTTTCTTTTAGTACTAGAGGCCTGGTGCATGAAATTCATGCATGGGTAGGGTTCCTAGGCCTGGCCAGTGATCAGGGCCGATATATGGGGTGACCGGTGGGGTGATCAGGGGACCCCCCACTAGCACCCGCCTTGGCCATCCTGGCACTGCCTGCCCACTGGCCCTGCCCACCACTGCCACTGCTGGTAGCCTCACTCTGCAGGGCAAATGGGGGTGCCCCCAATGGCACCCGCCTTGGCTGACCTGGGGCCTGCAGGGTGGGGTAGCTCCTGTGTTGAGCATCTGCCCCTAGTGGTCAGTGCGTGGCATAGCGACCAGTCGTTCCACCGGTTGTTCCCCTGACTGGTCGATTAGTTTTAGGCTTTTATTATAGAGGATATTCACAGAGTTGTGCAACCACCACCACAATCAATTTTGGAACAGTTTTGTACCATACCCATTAGCAGGCACTCTCCAATTTTCCCCAAACTCCCAGCCCTAGGCAACCACTAATTTACTTAAAAAAAAAACCACACACACAAAAAAAAACAACCTTCATCTGAGCTTATGTTCTTATTGGTTTCAGAGAGAAAGGAAGGGAAAAAGGGGACGGAGGGAGGAGAGACAGAGAGGGAGGGAGGGAGAGACAGAGAGAGAGACCATATGGCCCACAAAGCCTAAAATATATACTATCTGGATCTTGACAGAAGAGTTTGTCGACCACTTGCTCTAATCTGATAAGCCTCAGGGCCTTTACATATGTTGCCCCTCTGTCTGAAACACTATTTCCTTAGATTTTCTCATGGCTGGGTTCTTACTGTCATTCTGGTTTCTGCTTACACTCACCTTAGAGAGGCCTTTTCTGACCACATCATTTAGAATATTCAACCCTCCCCCAAATTCTACCATTTGTGTGCTTACCTTGCTTTATTTTTCTTCATAGAATTTATCACTTCTTTCACTAGACTATAAGATCCATGAGGGTATTCCCTGGTACCAATAGAGCCTGTCTTATAATAGCACTCAAGAAATATTTGAATGAATAAGTGTGTCATAAAGAACTATCACACCTTTCCAGATTAAATAATCCTATTTATTATCCCATAAGTTATTTTATTAGAGGAATAGTACTTGAATTAAAAAAATATATGTCTGATTCCCATCATGATTTGTAAAAGTGATATTTGTCATTTACCCCATGATATTCCCTAACATATTAAACTGAGAAATTACACAGGGCTAGAGAGCAAGAATGATTGAAAGCATTTAGATTTGGCCTGGCCGGCATGGTTCAGTGGTTGAGTGTCCACCTATGAACCAGGAGGTCATGGTTAGAATCCTCATCAGGGCACATGCCTAGGTTGCAGGTTCGATCCTCAGTGTGGGGTGTACAGGAGGCAGCTGATTGATCATTCTCTCTTATCCTTGATGTTTCATCTCTCTCTCCTCTCCCTTCCTCTCTGAAATCAATAAAAATACATTAAAAAAAGAGAAAATATTTAGATTTTTTTTCTAACTCTGTATTCCTTTCTGATCTCCTCTTGAACTTGAACTGAAACAATGAGTGAATAATAATGTGGGTTATCTTTTTCATATTATAATTGACTGCTCCTAATCCTTTGAGTTCTGAACCTCTTGAACTACTAGGGGAACAGGATAGAACAGAGGAAAGGAAAGAGAACTTTGATATAAAAACATTGGCCATAGGTCAGCTCTAGCACTCACTAGTTATGTGACCTTAATAACTTATGTCAAGATCTTAAACCTTGATTTATATCTGCCTCACAAACCTTGATTAATATCTGCCTCATAAACCAATGCATGTAAATAATAATAAATTCCAAATTATTAAACATCATTTATGTGTAAATATGAGATAATAGAAAATAGATATATTGGTCTCTGCACCACCTGGCTCAAGCTCCTAAAATCCTTGTAATTTCCTAAGTGATCAGAACACTAGGAGCATCTATTATTCTAACATTTGTCTTTGATCCCATCCCTGACACAAGGCCTCTAAAACCCTTATAAATTTCCAAGTGAGGAGAGCACTAGGACCATCTTTTGTTATAATGAGGTGACTCTGGGTGGGCTCCTGGATGACTCCTAGATGGGGGGCTGATCACCAGAAAAACCAAGCTATGATTATTAGAAG
This sequence comes from Eptesicus fuscus, assembly GCF_027574615.1. Classification (NCBI taxonomy): domain Eukaryota; kingdom Metazoa; phylum Chordata; class Mammalia; order Chiroptera; family Vespertilionidae; genus Eptesicus; species Eptesicus fuscus. The sequence continues at coordinate 86,352,925 of NC_072479.1, forward strand.
CTTGGAATTTTTAGCCTTGCTACCTATCCTCCAGAGAAGAGGGGTTGGATATGAAGTGAATAATTGATCAAGCCTACATGAGAAAGCATCCATAAAATCACAATGGTATGGGGTTCAGAGAGCTTCCAGTGAACATATCCACACCAGGAGTGTTGACATATCTCAACTCCATGGGGACAGCAGCTCCTTCCACACCTCGCCCTATGTATCTCTTCAACTGGCTGTTCATCTGTAACTTTATCATATCCCTTAATAAACTGGAAAATATAAGTGTTCTGTGAGCCTCTCTAGCAAAGTAAGAGAACCCAAGGAGGGGGGTCATTGAAACCTCCAATCTTTAGCTGGTTGATCAAAAAGAAGCATACGTGATAACATGAACTTGTGACTGGCATCTGCAGCATGCACGTGGGGCAGGGGCGGGGATTAGAGGGTGGAGGGGAAGAAGTTTTGTGGGATTGAGCCCTTGGCCTACGAGATCTGATACTATCTCTGAGTGGATAGTGTCAGAATTGAATTACATTCGGGACACCCAGCTGGTGTCCCAGAGAATTGCTTAGTGTGAGGAAAGACCTCCACACATTTGGTGAGAAGTATTTTGTGTTCGTAACGGAGACGCACAGGAAACACAACAGGGAAGTGCTTGGTTTCTCCCTTCATATGGAAAAAAATTCGAGTTTCTTCCTTTACACCAAGTACTTTGCTAAGTGCTTAGAATACAGAGGTGGGCAAAGTAAGTTTAGAGTTGTTTGTATGGAAAATAACACAATAATTAATACAAAAATAACTTATTTTGCATACTCACAACTGTAAACCTACTTTTGCCCACCCCTGTATATTATCTATTTCAATTGTTACAATTGTTACAAAGATAGATGTCACCCAAAAAGCTAATTACAGTGTCTGATTAATAGGTATGAAATAGGACAAATTTCCACAGCCATTTGTATCTGGGTTTGTCAAAATAGCCTCGTCAAAAAGTAAATTCACTGTTTTTAATGCCAGTAACAATAGCAACAACCATCTTAACCTTTACTTATCCTTAATTCCCACCAAAAGCCAGCGCACTCTGTCCTTTAATTTCTGTATTATTGGAATGTTTCACAGGATTTTAAAATAAAGCAATGATATATCTTAATAATGATAAGGTTGGCATAATTAGGAAGCTCACAAATAACAGAGATATGATTTTTGAAATGAAAAACAAAATAACTCCTACTCTTAAACAGTTACATCTAGTTAGTAAATAAATGCATTAGGTGGAGCTCGGAGTAGCTAAGGAGCACAGTGGCTTTGCTCTTGATTGGTAGAGGAGAGAACACATTTTAAAAAGGACCACTGACTAATTTGTTCCCTATCTCACTCTTTCCGTGCTTCCTCTAAACGTCTTTCTAAAATAGTCTTAATAATGTCACTCAAAAGTATCATCTTTAAAAGTGTGTTGACTCTTTAGATTTTTAAAAAGATGCATCTTTTGCATTTTGGAAAATGTGTTAAGGAAGAGCAATTGCACCCTCTGCTTTCCCCCCAGCTCTGCTTCCCCTAGTATGGACCATTAAGTTCAAGAAAAAGACTGGCAGTCTGAAATGACAGGCATTCAAGATACCAGTGAATTCTCAAAGAAAAGCTCATTCAAAGTCTTTCTTGATATGATCATGTCATGTTGGTAAACCTTTGATTTCAGGCAATTCATGATTTAGCTACCAGATGATGCCTACCCTGCCCCTCTCTCATTCCAAAAGCTCATATGTTTCTTAAAAATACCTTTCTGTGGCTCTTCATCACAATGTTTTGCAAGCTATATGACTCACACTCTAGACTCTGCTCTATAAAAATAGTTATTATTGTGCACATTCATATATCACTCCATATTACTCTTCACATTTATATGCCATGGCTCTTTTCAAGGAGATTACCTCAAGACCACTTGTGCATAATTTAACTGAGGCCTGTCTGCAGTTCACAACGCTGAACATGGTTATTTTGTCATTCTTAGCATGCTTGATAACATTACAGCACAAAATGCCACAAATGGCTAATACTAGTTAAATGTGAATAGAAGTGTGGGAAGGTACATCGTCTATTGGCTGCAATAGTCTCACCACCATTTATGTGTATGTCATACATTATTCAAGACAACCGAAGTTTAGGGAGAGGACAGACGTTGTGATTACTAACATAACCATGTCAAAACAATTTGATTTCAATCTGACATACGTTCTTAATACTCACATCCTGTTTGGACCTCTCCATTTCTCTGCTATGCTAAGAATGGACTCTCCCTCCAATTCCTCTTCAAGGTACTGCTGCCTGTAAATTGTAATTAGCTGGTTATTTATTTGCTCAACTTACTCTCCTTAAGAGGCTGTGACCTAGCCCCCTAACCAATGGGCACACCAATAAATACTTGTGGGAAAAGGTAAAGCCTCCTACAACTCTGATGTTGTCTGAGATTAACTCCATTCTGGGGTCCTCAGCAAAGCTCTTCCCACTGGTTCAGTAGCCAGTGCCAACAAAGTTATCAAGTAAAGGGTTGTGGGGAGAGAAAAAGAGAAAGAGCTGAGTATGTTGAAAACAGAACCTCTACATTGAGTCATTGCTCTGTCATCGACTAGCACAGTCTCCCCATTAGCAAAATGAACAGGGGTCAAATTAGGTGATCCTGCTGATATAAAATTCTGCAATTTCATGCGGCTTATTTTGCCATATAAAATTTAAAACATTTTATATAAGCCATCTCCTCATTGCTTCACCTTAGCCTATACTACCTCAGTGAGCTGCAGGGAGTGGGAAATCATGATTCTGCTTAACTAGTTATCAAGCCTGAGTGTTTCCTTCCTCTGTCAGCTCCCCTGGCGTGGGTGGGCAGTTCTGAGGACCTGCTGGGATGCTGTATGTTTAAACACTGATATAATTTCCTGAGTTTATTTGGAGGAGAAGAATCAGGACTGACTATTCCCTTGGCCTCCCTATTACCATTTCCTTTTCCTCATTTGGGAAAAACAACCCCCCCCCCCCACACACACCACCACCACCACACACACACACACACACACACAAAAAAAAAAAAAACCCTCCCAACTCTTTTAACTCAAATAAATACACTTTTCTTAAAAGGGGAGATGTTACTTGGTGATTTGTACAATTAACTCGATGAAGTCTTCGTGAAAACCGATGGAAATGACAAATTTAGTCAACATATTAAACGGGGACAACGTTAATAACAATATCTTGCCAGAAGCACTTGGGTTTACCCCCGCTTCTCTCACACTTCAGGAATAAAGAACCACGTGAATTCAGCACTGAATGAAGGAATGCTTCCTAACTTCTTAAGGAAGCTCCAATTTCCACCTGGCAAAGACCTAGAAAGCTACTCTCATCTGCAGGGCACTTCAACTCCTGGTAGACGCCTCGGAAGGCCAACGCAGGGCTCTCTTCCTGGGTCCAGGTCCCTCTGCCTGCATCACCCTCCTGTGGCCGCCTCACCTCCTCAGGTCCCGGGTCAAAAGGACTTCTCAGACCCATCCCCCCCCCCCCCCAAGGTGATCCACCCGTCCCTCCCCTTCCCCACTCTCTTTCCTTCCTAAGCTGTATCTCTGCCCGGCATTTTAGGAGATACCTCTGCATCTTCTCTCTGTCCCTTGCCTAGTCCGCTCCAGGAGGGTAGGGCCTGGCCCACCTCCTTCCCCGTGGGACCCCCGCAGCCAGAGCAGCGCTGGGGGCCCAGCAGGTGCCCCGGAAAGAACCACTCTCTCCGGTACCCCGAGGCTCCTGGCTAGTTTCTCCAGAGTCGCAGGACCCCTTGCCCTGAGCCCGGCCCGGCACGCAGTCACCACCCACCTCCACCCGAGCCGGGCTCGGATGCCGGAGGCCCGGAGGCCCGGAGGCTCGGAGGCTCGGCCCCGGGCAGCGCAGCGCACCCACCACCCGGACCGCACGGCCCCGCGGCGCCGCTCAACCGCCCAGCTCGGGGCCACCCGCACCTGCGCCGGGTCCAGGCCGCCGCCGGGAGACACAGCGACGGCGCCCTGCGCTCCGGCTGCCCGTTGAGCAGCCGTTGGGCCCCGCGCTGCTCCGAAAGGCCAAGGTTCAGTTTCGAATGATCCGTTGACCTGGAGGAAAGACGTGACTCGGTTTATCCGCGCCCTCCGTTAGCCGGGAGGCGCATGCGCCGCGCGCGGCCGGAGCGAGGGGGCTGCTCGCGCCCCTTCTCCCTCCCCCAGCCCCCCGCCCCCAGCCTCGCACCTTCACACCCAACTGACCCGCGGGCCTCCCGTCCCATGGGGCGCCGCACTGGCATCTGCGCGCGGAAAGAGCGCGGAACCCTTTATGGGGAAGCGGTTCTGGGCACCCCCTGTAAAGAGGGGGTGCATTTCTGCTGTAACAGATTCCCGCCCCCCTCTTCGCCTCCCGAGAAGGCCAAGGGCGATTTCTGGTCGTCCTTTGGCCCCAGCAGCTCTTTGGTGATGAAAACCCAGAGCCTGTCCCTCCAGCTCCCGGAGTTTCGGGGTTGGGAGCATACAGGCTCCGCCGCCTGCCTGTGCTGCCCAGGGGAGGGGAGCGCCCCAACAGAGCACAGGGGTGTTTTGAAGGGTTCGTTCTCCTCTGAACCCAATTATTTGGAGCCCCACCCGGAGAGCCTGGCCTTCGGTAAAGGGTTGAGTCAATAGTGACAAGGTTTTTTGTTTTGTTTTTTAGATATATAGATAGATAGATAAAATTGATTTCAGAGAGGAAGGGAGGGAGATAGAAACATCAATGATGAGAGGGAATCATTGATGGGCTGCCTCCTGCACGCCCCACACTGGGGGTCAAGCCCACAACCCCCGCAGGTGCCTTGACCGGGAATTGAACCGTGACCTCCTTGGTTCATAGGTCGAAGCTCAACCACTGAGCCACGCCAGCTGGGCTGCATTACTTTTGCCTGAGCTCCGAGGGCCCTTCTTTAGCTTCTGTAACTTGTTTCCTGAGCCTATGCACTTCTACTACCTTTGTAACTTTCTAAATACATTTTATTATTTGAAGAAGAAAAAAAGAAGACGAGAACATATTGAATGATTCCATTTCTATAAAGGTCAAAAACAGGCAAACTAATCTATGTTGTCATACGTCTAGATTGTAGTTATCCTTTGGGGTCTTGTGACTGGGAAGGGGCATCAGGGCTTCTGAGGTGTGTTCTGCTAGTAGGTCTGGGTGCTGCTAGCTTTGTAAAAACAATCATCCAATGAAACATTTTTTCCATGTATCTTTTACTTTAAGAAACATTTTCCCATATATCTTTTACTTTAAGAAGTTTTTAAGAAAAGAAAAACTTGAAGTATTAATTTGTCCTAGTTACTCACTATTCAAGCTACATTCATTTTATTTATTTATTTTTAATTCTCACCAGAGGATATTTTCCCATTGATTTTTAGAGAGTGGAAGAGAGAGGGGAAGACAGAGAGAAATACTGATGTGGGAGAAACACATTGATTGGTTGCCTTCTGCATGCACTCTGACCAGGGCCCAAGGCTGGGGAGGAGCCTGCAACTGAGGCCTTGACCAGAATAAAACCCGGGACCCTTCAGTCCGCAGGCCGATGCTCTATCCACTGAGTCAAACCGGCAAGGGCAACATACATTCATTTTATAATCATGATATGTAAGGCACTGACAGGCACTATGGAGTCCTGGAAAGATGTTTGTGCTTTCAGGAGTTATTGAAGAGGTGGCACAAACATAAAAGCCATTGCTTGGGCATAGTCTTTGATACTATGCTGTTTGTTCGGGAAGTCCAAAACAATTACTTTGGAAGAAAGTTGCGGGGAAAGCATATGCATCTAGGCAGAGTTTCTGAGATAGAAGGGATTTATTTATTTATTTTTAGAAGGGATCTTAAGGTACTCCTAATGACTTACAGGCAGCGGTAGGGTGATCCGCTGTCTCAGTGTCCCAGGACTGAGAGGTTTCTTGGAACAGGTGACTCTTAGTGCTAAATCTAAGATAATACTGGGAAACCTGGGATGAGCAGTCACTCTAGCAGGGGCTGAGCCTGATACATCTTTGAATGTATCCAATTATCTAACAAAGTCTTACACATAAAAAAAAAGAAAGAAAGAAAGAAAAAAAAAAGTCTTACACATAAAAGATGCTCAATAAGCTCAGTGTATATTTGTTGAAATGAAATAGGGGAAAGTGCCCGGCCGGTGTGGCTCAGTGGTTGAGTGTTGACCTATGAACCAGGAGGTCATGGTTTGATTCCTGGTCAGGGCACAACCACAGGTTGCAGGCTCAATCCCCAGTAGGGGGCATGCAGGAGGCAACCAATCAATGATTCTCACTCAACATTGATGTTTCTATCTCTCTCTCCCTCTCCCTTCCTCTCTGAAATCAATAAATATATATTTTAAAAAGAAATAGGGGAAAGTAATAACAGAAATAAGGGTACCTATTCAAGTGATGCCAGTCATTTTAGGGGTGAGCAGAGAATTGTGAAAAATGTGGGTTAGGACCAGGTTGAGGAGGATGTGAATCCAGACTGAATAGTTTGGACTGTATTTTATTGGCAAATGGTAGCCATGGGATGCTTTTGAACAAATGGTGTGACATGGGGGGGGGGGGGAGTGTTTTTCCTTATTAAATCTGGGGAACAAGTTGACATAAGTAAGAGTATACAAGCTGAAGTCCAACTAAAAGTCCAGAAAAGAAGTAAAATAATAGATTTTGAACTAAGAGGTCCACTAATCTAATGCTTTTCCTATTATACTAGTATGTTCCTTTTAGAAACTGTTTCTTCCAGTTTTCTTCTAATTTCTTAAATGTTAATATTTATTTGTAATAGTAATTTTAGTCAGCAGTAAACGAAGGCCCAGTGGTAATGTCACTTCTTCAAGGTTATTCAGCAAGTGCTAAGCAAGGTTGGGCAAGGAGCTAAGTTTCTTCTCTGCAAGGGCCGTGACCTTGCATTTATTCAGCGGTTCCATAGCCCTGCCACACTGGAACAGTGTGTTCACTGAGAAAGGAAAGGAAAAGGTAATATTTTTCTTGAAGTTTAATGTATCAGTCATTTATTTATTTATTTATTTATTTACCGTATTTTCCGGCGTATAAGACGACTGGGCGTATAGAAGATTTTCCTGGGTTAAAAAGTCATCTTATATGCCGGAAAATACGTACTTACTTATTTACTTATCCTCACACGAGGATATTTTTTCCATTGATTTTTAGAGAGAGTGGACGGTAGGGAGAAAGGGGGAGAGGGAGACATAAAAAAAAACACATCGATGTGAGAGAGAGACACACACATTGACTGGTTGCCAGGGATCAAACCTGCCACCCAGGTACATGCCCTGGACCAGGAATCAAACCAGCGACCCTTTAATGCAAGGGCTGGTGCTCTAACTATTAAGTGACACTGGCCAGGATGAGTTTATCCAGTTTTTAAATTCTGAGATTATAATCTTCCCACCTTTTGGGTGTTACAAATGTTACTTCTTTTATGAAGTGATGGTTATGGTAAACAGTAACTGGTAATGTCCTTAGTGTGACAATATAAAAAGTTCTCTGCTCCCCTTATGTCCCAGTTGGCTTATAAAATGAAAAAGTCTGAAACAGACTTTTGCTTCACTCTTGTGCTACTCCTGGCTCAGAATCCTTTCTTTCTACTTATTAGAAAATTTAAAAAATGTAGATTCATAAACACTTGTGATGGGTATGGCTGACTTACATACTATCTCCTTTTTGTATAACTTCCTATACTGCAAAGGCTGGAAATCCAAAAACTGTTTTCCAGATTTTGTTGCAGCCAGGAGTGAGTCTAGCTGTAAAGCCTGATGTCAGTAATTTGCACACCCAGGAGACTTGAAAGCAGAAGTGAGGCAGGGCAGCACCGTCAGGGATGTTGGGCTCCCTGCAGCCGTGTCCCAGCGTCCCTTCGCCAGGCTTCTGAAGGCTGTTGAGGCAGCATTAGCAACAGCCAATTCCTGGGTCACAACTAGGGCAATGTGAGTTTTTTTGTTTTTGTTTTTTAATCCTCACCTGGGGATATGTGTATTGATTTTAGAGAGAGGGGGAAGAGAGAGAGAGAGAGAGAGAGAGAGAGAGAGAGAGAGAGAGAGAGAGAGAGAGAGAGAGAGATCAGGTGCCTCCCATATGCACAGTGCTCTGATCAGGAATCAAACTTACATTCTTTCGGGATAGGAGACTGCTCCAACCAATTGAGCCATACTGGCCAGGGATAGGGCACTGTGTTCTTAAACTCAACGGTTTCAGCAATAAGTCTTCATTCCTCCCCTTTCTGAAGCTTCCCTGGTGAGAGGGTTTAGTGGTCTCATTCTTGGAGTCATTTCTGGGATACAGCAGAGACGCTGCTCCTCTAATCCTTCAAAGGACTTTTTAAAGGACCCATATCTCCGTATTAAGACATTTTCTGCTGAAATAAAGTGGCTTCTGTTTACTTCCACCAAGGCCGATAGAAAACCTGACTGGCAGTAGTAAGTACATTGTCCCTTCTACACCTCTACCAGCCCCTCCTATACCCCTGCCTTCCCTTTTCCTCTTCTTTTCATAAATGCCAAATGTAGTGTAGTCTGGTGCTTTCATCCTTGGTCTTTCAAGGCCTTGTAGCTGTTCCTTGGATCTTTAGAAAGAAACTTTAAAAAAAGTTTTTATTGATTTTAGAGGGGAAGGAAGAGGGAGAGAGAGCGAGAGTGAGCGCGTGAGAGGGGAATAGCAATTTGTTGTTCCACTTATTTATTCATTCATTGGTTAATTCTTGTATGTGCTCTGTCCGGGACTGAACCTACATCCTTGGCATATTGGGACGATGCTCTAGCAACTGAGCTACCTGACCAGGTCAGAAACTAAAAAAAAAACACAAAAAAACACAAATAACCCACCCCCCCCAATTATTATTATTATTTATTTATTTTTAAAATATGTTTTAATGATTTTTAGAGAGAGTAAGGGAGAGGGAGAGAGAAACATCCATGAAAGAGAAAGATCAGTCATCTCCCTCCTGCACACCCACTACTGGGGATCAAGCTTGAAACCTAGCCATGCACCATGACCCAGAATCAGTGACCTCTGCACGCAAGGGACAGTCCTCAACAAACTGAGCCACACTGGCTTGGCCAGGGTCAGAAACTTTTGATTAGTGTTTCACAGGAGGGTGGAGGGTAGGAAGAGGAAGGAGCAGCTAGGCTCCAGGAGGGTGAGGATATCTCTAAGGTCAAAGATTCCATCTACTATCTGACTCAGTGTCTCATGTTCTTGCCAATCAAGATGCCACTGGTTTATTTTGTCACGCAAGAAAGGCCCAAACCTGTAGAGAATTTTTATAAGAGTTTATTTGAGCCAAACTGACAACATATGCTGGGGAGCAAGATAAAAAATGCTTCCCCAAATGACAGCTTTTCAACTTCTTTTGTGTATTTAACATTAAAGAGGGAATTGTAACGAAGACTACATTGAAGCAGGAAAAAGCAAGGCAGGGATTGGATTACAGGAAGTTAACAAGATGACATTCTCTCTTGAGGATGGTTATGGTTTTATTTCAAAAGTGTGTTAACCTAGATGCACAGATGTAACGGACAGGCCTTTCTTAAGGCAAAGATAAACCTTTCCTAAAAAGTTATATGCCTGGGTGTGAGTATCCACCATGACCTGCCCAGTTAGGAATTTATGATCAGATCACCCTGTGAGGTTACTTTCCATAGAGCTCATTTTTACATCCACAATTTTTACATGCTGGAGGGCTTGGATCTGCGATTAGGAACAATGGCAGGTTGTTGTTGTTGTTTTCTTCCTTAGACTTAGTGCTGGGCTCTAAGTTGCCTCAGAGACAATTTCTGCTTTGGCTTATTGGGCATCATCAAAGGGAAAGTGACAGTGCTGTCAGTGTATGAATTATGAACCTAAAGATCATTTTGTACATTTCCACATAATTCATATAACATTAGGAATGTAGGTAAAAAATGGGGTTCTCTGGAAAGGAACATCACAGGGTAATCTAATCATAAATTCCTAACTGGACAGGTCATGGTGGATAGTCATGCTCAGGGATATAACTTCTCTAGTAAAAAGCTTATCTTTGTCTTAAGCAGGGGTCCTCAAACTTTTTAAACAGGGGGCCAGTTCACTGTCCCTCAGACCGTTGGAGGGCCGGACTATAGTTTTAAAAAAAACTATGAACAAATTCCTATGCACACTGCACATATCTTATTTTGAAGTAAAAAACAAAACTGCAAAAACACCCGCATGTGGCCCGCGGGCCGTAGTTTGAGGATGCCTGGTCTTAAGCAAGCCCTGTCCATTGTTCCTGTGTACCTAGGTTAACACACCTTTGAAATGCCTCTTTGCATATCCTTCCTTCTAAAGCATGACCACCCTCAAGAGAGCACATAATCTTAACTATCCTGTAATCAGACCCCCCCACACATTGTGTTCAAGAAAGCACATAATATTATACACACACACATACACACACACACACACACACAGGAGGCCTGGTGCATGAAATTCGTGCATGGGGGGTTGGGGTGGTGTCCCTCAGCCCAGCCTGCACCCTCTCCATTCTGGGATCCCTCAGGGGATGTCCGACTGCCGGACATCCCTCTTGTAATCTGGGATCGCTGGCTCCTAACCGCTCACCTATCTGCCTGCCTGGTCACCCCTAACTGCCCTCCCCGGCCAGCCTGGTTGCCCTTAGCTGCCTCTCCCTTGGCCCCCGCCACCGTGGCTTTTTGCGGAAGGTTGTCCAGAAAGATGTCCAGAAGATGTCCTTACCCTTTTATTAGCATAGATATGTTTATTGATTTCAGAGAGGAAGGGAGAGGGAGAGAGAGAAACGTCAATGATGAGAGAGAAGCATTGATCTGTTGCCTCCTGCACGTCCCCTCACTGGGATCAAGCTTGCAAGCAACCACAACCTAAACCCAGGTATGTGCCCTGACTAGGAATCAAACCTTGACCTCCTGGTTCATAGGTTGATGCTCAACCACTGAGTCACACCAGACAGAAAGCACACAATCTTAACCTGTAATCGTATTCCTGCCTTGCTTTCTCCCACCTTCCTAAAATCTTCCTTATAGTTCCCTCCTTAACTTCAAATGCATAAAAGAAATTTATTCTCTCCGGCATATGTTGCTCCCCAGTATATGTTGTTAGTTTGGCTCAAATAAATTCTTGTAGAAATTCTCTACAGGTTTGGATGTTTCTTATGCTGACAGAAACAAAATGCACTTTTCTCTCATGAACACAATTGACAATTTTCTTTTTTTTAAAAACTCTCCCTCAAGTATGTGTTTCTTACTGATGAGAGAGAGAGAGAGAGAGAGAGAGAGAGAGAGAGAGAGAGAGAGGAACATCAATTCCTTATATGCCTGCACTGGGGATGGAACCTGAAACCTAGGTATGTGCCCTGACTGGGAATCAAATTGGCAATTTATTATTATTATTTTTTTTGGTCTTTAAAACTCAAAATTTTATTTTATTTTTTAATTAAATCTTTATTGTTGAAAGTATTACATATGTCCCCCTTTCCCCCCATTGGCCCCTTCTAGCCCCCCCACCCCACCCCAGGCCTTCACCACCCTATAGTCTATTCCATGGGTTATTCATATACATATATAAGTTCTTTGACCATTTCCCACTCCCCCACCCTCTCCCACCTTCCCTCTGAGATTCAACAGTCTGTTCTATGCTTCTAAGTCTCTGGATCTATTTTGTCAGTTTATTTTGTTCATTAGATTCCACATATGAGTGAGATCATGTGATACTTGTCTTTCTCTGACTGGCTTATTTTGTTTAGCATAGTACTCTCCAGGTCCCTCCATGCTGTCTCAAAGGATAAGAGATCCCTCTTTTTTCACTGCTGCATATTATTCCATGGTATAAATGTACCACAACTTTTTTATCCACTCATCTACTGATGGGCACTTGGGCTGTTTCTAGATCTTAGCTATTGTAAATTGTGCTGCTATGGACATAGAGGTGCATACATTCTTTCTGAATGGTGTTTTGGGTTTCTTTGGTTTTTTTTTTTTTTTTTAATTACTTTATTGATTAAGGTATCACATATTTGTCATCAACCCCCTCCCCCCGTTCCCTTCCCAATCCCCCCCACACGCAAGCCCCCCTCCACCTGTTGTCCGTGATCACTGTTTAGGCTCATATGCAAGCACACAAGTCCTTTGGTTGATCTATCTCCCTTGTCCCCATCCTCCCCTACTTTCCCTCTGAGGTCTGACAGACTGATCAATGCTGTTCTTGTTCTTCAGTCTATGTTGTTCATCTTTTCCTCTAGATGAGTGAGCTCGTGTGATACTAGGAATACATTTATAGGAACTGAAAATGAGACAAGCAATAATGGTTATGCTGAGAGGCAAATGAATCAGTCTATAGTGAGTTTCTTTCTGGGCCAACAGTTCTGTTGAGTCCCGGTTTCTATGTCCAACAGTTGTTAATGTGTTCATAACAGCAATGATATTTCAGTTCTGGATGGTGGACAAATGGTGGTATTGCAGGTCCGACCCTCTCTGGTTTGGTCCTGGGCAATCTGCAGTGACGCATATCTGCTGACTGCTAGTATGGCAAGGCATCGTCAGCGTCTTCCATCTCTGGACTGTTTCTCTTCTGACTTCATGGCTGGAGCACTCCTGTCAATTCCTCTCTGTTGCAGGAATCCACATGTCTCGGAATTGTTTTCTGAAAATATACAAACATATTCTCGACCAAAAGTTAATAAAGTGTTTTGGGTTTCTTTGGGTATATTCCCAGAAGTTGGATTACTGAGTCAAATGGCAATTCCATATTTAATTTTTTGAGGAAACTTCATACTGTTTTCCATATGGCTGCACCAGTCTGCATTCCCACCAGCAGTGTATTAGGGTTCCCTTTTCTCCACATTCTCAGCAGCATTTGTTATTTGTTGATGGTAGCCATTCTGACAGGTGTGATATCTCATTGTTGTTTTAATTTGCATCTCTCTGATGGTCAGTGACTTTGAGCATTTTCTCATATGTCTCTTGGCCATCAGTATGTCCACGTTGGAGAAGTGTCTATTTAGATCCTTTGCAAAAACCTTTTGGTGCATGAGATAATGCTCTACCCAACTGAGCCACACTGTCCAGGACTGAACATTTTCTTAAAATCTCCCCTTGCCCTTTGGCATAAGCAACATATACCTTATGCTAGAATTATATATAGCCTAGTAATAATTTTCCTATGATACTTTCATTACTGCAAATATAGTTGCCTCCTGTTCTTCCCCTTATTTGTAAACTATTGCCAGTATGATAGACACTCTTGTAAATTATTTGGCCTAGAAGATCCCATGAAATAAAGAATAAAAAAAAGGTGAGATAGCTTCTGTTAAACAAAAGATATTTATTTATTTATTTATTATTTATTTATTTATTTATTTATTTATTATCTTGACCAAAAGCCCTGCTGTAGGGATAGTTACAATCTTGTGGGAAGTTCTTGCACCACTCGCTCAGTTTCAGAGCACAGTTTTGTCTTGTTTTGTTTTTTTTTAATTTATTTTTTTTATTGATTTCAGGAAGGGAGAGGGAGAGATAGAAACATCAATGATGAGAGAGAATCATTGATTGGCTGCCTCCTGCGCGTCCCCTACTGGGGATGGAGGCTGCAACCTGGGCATGTGCCCTTGACTGGAATCGAACTGGGGACACTTCAGTCTGCAGGAGGATGCTCTATCCACTGAGCCAAACGGGCAAGGGCCAGAGCACAGTTTTTATGCCATGTTAAAGCATTGCTGAAATCTAGCTATACGAAAAAATGTGGCCTGGCCACAGTTGGCTAGAGCGCCAAGGTTGCAGGTTCAATCCCTGGTCAGGGCACATATAAAAATCAACCAATGAATGCATAAATATGTGGAACAACAAATCGATGTCTCTCTTTCACTCTCTCTTGTAAGATCAATAAATAAAACATAAACATATACAAAAGAAAAATTCTGGACTCAGAAAAAAGTGAACACTTGTGCTGGAAAGCAAGTGACTCCATAATTTATAGTGTAGCTGGTATCTTTCAACACTCAAATAGTAAATCCTTCCTACCCTTGAATTTCAGATCGTAGGTTAAAGACTTTATTTTCCATTCACTGCATGTAGAGGATATCTTTCCATCTATTACCATCTATCTTTTCAATCTTTCTAGGAAGGCAGGTTGATGGGAAATCTGCTTTCAATTTTAAAGGCCTCAGGGTAAGGAGAAAATGGTAGTATTTTTGCAGGTAGGCAGGTAGGTAGCTTCCCAGGTGGGTCTGGGAAGTGTATCTACATCTCAACTTAAGGCTGGATGAACTCAGGTGGTGAGTGTAAAACATTTTTCCAGGATCATAAAATTGGCACAGGAAAGTTCTGACATGTTTAGAATTTGTTCAGCATACTTCACAAAAGTTTATCTTTATGGTTTGGTTCCCATCACCTACTATGTATCGGACAATGCCAGGCACCAGAGATCCAAGGATGAATAAAATATACTCTCTCCTCAAGGTATTTGTATATCATTATTGCCCTTCCTTCAGATAAATCTTTGCAGTTCTCTTCACCTCCACCCACCCTCTCCAATTATTTCATGAATGGTTTCTTTAGGAACCCACCTGCTTGGATACTGTTATCCAGGGGTCATCCTTAGCTTCCCACAGGAGGGCCTCAGATTTCCTACCTTTCCCTAAACTAAGGCTAACACCCTCGCTTTCCTCTGTCATTCATTTTTTTCAGGTAAGGAAATGGGAAGTCTGGGACCAATGGCTCCGAAGACTTGAATTTTCACGTATATTCCAGAAAGCCAGGGGACACGCAGACTTCGTCGAGTAAACAGGAAACTATCGACCCCACGCAGGAAATGACCTTCTCGGAGGGCAACCAAGGTGCCGCGGATCTTCCCTCTCTCTGCCCTCCGTTCCCTGTGAAACTCATTTCCGGGTCTCCATCAATTCGGTCCTCAGCCACAGTAACAGAGTCCGGCCGGCCCGGCCCGGCCCCACCGTAGACAGCGTCCCCCGCGAGGGCGGCCAATAGGCCCTTCCCTTCAGCGGACTTCTTCACGCCTCGCTTCACGTCGCTGCAAATCTCGACCAATCAGTAGTAGAGGTAGGCGGTACCAAAATAACCTCCACTTCCGCCCCGAACAGCCACCCCGCGTGGCGTCATCCTGATGGATTACTTAGGTAGCCAATCAACAAGCAACCTCGGTCCCAGCCTACCTTAAACCCAATCAATTAAAACGAAGAAGGGGAATCGGGGCGGAGAATGGAAAACTTGCCCCTCTTTTGGAGATGGCTTGAAAAGGTGCGTCCGGACCTCGTGAACTTACATTAAAAAAAAAAAAAAAACCCAAAAAACAAAACAACAACTAGGGGTCATTGCATATTGTATATCTCATAAGCCCCAGTTCTGTCCCCCATGGACTCCACCCCAAGAGGAGCCCCACCCCTCACTTCTCCTCCTCCTCCCCAGTTTAGTAGAGCACATCCCCACCCCGACTACTCCGGGGAAGAACCAAACCCCAGTGCCTGGTGCTTTACACGCTCCTCCCCGGGCGGGCAGAGTCAGGGGCAGGAGAGACCCCGCAGCCCTGGCGCCAATCTTTCCATTCAGTGCGTGTCTCCCCCCTTCCCCACGTTCCCGGGTCGGAGCTGACACGGGAGTGGGCGGAGCCGGGTGCCTGCTGGCGGCGGGAGCGGCAGAAGCTTCTTAAGGTGGAACAGAGCTGTTAGGTGGCTGGGCCTCAAAATAACTGGGGTGTGACCTGCTTCTCAGCCTTGCTTTCTACACAGTTTCTCATCGCTGTCCCCTAGCCTTGGTTTTAGACTTTTTTATTTTTTTTTTGCAAGAATAAACAGGTTAGGTAGAGAATATAAAGTTAAATTAGTAAAACTTAATAGTTATGTAAAGGAAATACAAATGGTGGAGAGAACTTTTCCCTTATGATTTAATCCCTTCTGCTGTGTTCCATTCTTCTGAGAGTGCCTTTTACAGTAGCTGCTAGGACTTTTCCTGATGTGCAAATGTGAGCTCAACTTTTGTCTGATGAGTCTTCCTAAATGAATCATTTTTGTATCTTAGGTTTATTCTCTCCCTACTAGATCTGACTACAGCCATTAAGGAAACAAGGACCCTGTGCCAGCGGCTGCGGGTACCTCCTATCCTTTTACCACGTCCCCTGTAGCTGGCAGAATGGAGGTGGTCTATTCCCCAGGCCTGCAGTCTTGTCTCTGGCTCAGTCTTCTCATTTACAAAGTGGGCATAATAATACCTACCTTCTGGTTTAGTGCGAATACCTGAAGACATAATGTATTAGTAAATGAAAACACGTAATCTGAAAGGTATAAAGGAACAGTAGATAATATGAATACAAAGCATATAATAATAGTAAAGATTTACAAACATCCTTACTATGTTCCAGCACTTACAAAAACAAATTATTTTGTACAACTTCAGACACATACAAAAGTAGAATAGTAGTAAAAAACAAAACAAAAAATAAACCATGTTGTAATAAGCAACAATGGGCAAAATTTTTCATCATTTATGCCACCACTTTATTATTTTGAAGCAAATTTCAGGCATTTCATGACTAAATACTTCTGTATACATTTTTGAAAGATAAAGATTCTTAAATAATAACAATTTCATTAGCACATCTAAAACATAACAATAATTTCTTGATATCACCACGGTCAGGATTGAAATTTCACCAACTGCTTCATAATATCTGTTCCAGCTGCTTTTTTCAAATCCGGATTTCCCCAAGAAAGTCCACATATTATATTTCACGGATATGTCTCTTGATCCATATATGTTGCATTTGGTCAATGTGTTTTAAACCTCTTTCATTCTCTAGGTTCCCCTTTCCTCATGCACTTATTTATGTATTACATCAGTGATGGCGAACCTATGACACGCGTGTCAGCACTGACACGTGTAGCCATTTCTGATGACACGCGGCCGCATGCCGAGGATGAAACATTTGCTGCTCCTGAGGATGAAACATTTGCGACTAGAGTCTTGGAGTTAGTTTTTTCCTCAAAGTGACACACGACCCGAGTTATGCTCAGTTTTTTTGGCGAAGTTTGACACACCAAGCTCAAAAGGTTGCCCATCACCCTAACCGGTTTGGCTCACTGGATAGAGCATCAGCCTGCGGACTCAAGGGTCCCAGGTTCGATTCTGGTCAAGGGCATGTACCTTGGTTGCCAGCACATCCCCAGTAGGGGATGTGCAGGAGGCAGCTGATTGATGTTTCTCTCTCATCGATGTTTCTAACTCTCTATCCCTCTCCCTTCTTCTCTGTAAAAAACCAATAAAATATATTTTAAAAAAAAGAAAAGGTTGCCCATCACTGCATTACATGCATGAAGTAGGAATTATTATTATCATCCCCATTTACTGAAGAGATATTGAGTAACAGAGCAGCTTAATGACTTAAGTTTTTAGTTATTGAGTGCTAAAGTTGGGATTTGAATACATGAATCATATCACTATACTATGTTTCATAGTTTCATATAATACACAGCTCTTTAATGCTTCCAAAATGTGTATTGTGATGTATTAGTTACCAATATTATGAAGAAGCATTTTGCTGAAGGTCAACTAACACTCATGAAGAATTACACAATATGTTCTATTATATAGAAGGGTGGATCCTTCCCTGAGAAACATCAATATGAGAGAGAGACACATCAATTGGTTGCCTCCCACACGTGGCTGGGGATCTAGTCTGCAACTGAGGTTTGTGCCCTTGACCAGAATCAAACCTGGGACCCTTCAGTCCTCAGGTTGACACTCTATCCACTGAGCCACATCAGCTAGGGCGAGACATCCATTATGTTCCCCTTATTTATGCATTCATTGGTTGATTCTTGTATGTGCCCTGACCGGGGATGGAACCGGCAACCTTGGCATATCGGGACGACAGTCTAACCAATTGAGCATACTGGCCAGGGCCTGTTTCTATTTTTTCCCCTTTTTAAAAAAATGTATTTTTATTGGTTTCAGAGAGGAAGGAAAAGGGAGAGAGAGAGATAGAAACATCCATGATGAGAGAGAATCATGGATCAGCAGCCTCCTGCAAGTCCCCCACTGGGGATCAAGCCCACAACCCCGGCACGTGCCCTTGACCAGAATTGAACCTGGGACCTTTCAGTTCGCAAGCCGACGCTCTATCCACTGAGCCAAACCAGCTAGGGCTGTTTCTATTTTTTTAAAGTTACAAATAATGCTGCAGCAAATATCTTGTATGTAAGAAATAATTCTTGAGCTTTTAATTTTTCTGAATTTACAGAAAAAGAGACTTATCCTTCCCTAGGTTTTCAATTTTTAATATTTTTACCCCTGCTCCCCAAATTCCATATACATACATAGAAAATGTCAAAGTTTGAAAAAAGAAGCATAATAAAATATCTAACTCATAGCAAGAAACATTAGGTGGCAAATTATCTTTGTGTGGGGGAATGAGTTAATGTTTCAAAGTGTGTGTGGGGGGGGAAGGGAGTGGGGGGATACCTGGATGTTAGAAGGGTACAGAGAAAGAAAAGGCTCCACAGGACTTTACTTCTTTTAAGCTTAAGGATGACTTAAAAAAAAAAAAAAAAGGATGACTTTTAATTCTGACAGCTCTGGACAATGGAGTAGAAATTAAGAGCCGGGTCCTTAGAGTCATTTGGATTTGTTCATTTAAGTCCCGACTTTGCTACTTATTAATCACGTGAACTTAGACATACTCAATATCTGTTAGTCATAGTTTTCTCATCTGTAAAATAGGTATAGTAACAGTGCCTTATGGGCTTCTAGAAGAATTAAATGTGATAACACATGCAAGTGTGCTAAGCTCAATGCATGGCACATTGTAAGTATAATGTAATTTTATATATGTACTAGTGGCCCGGTGCACGGATTCGTGTACATTGAAAGGAAATTTATTAGAAGAAATATTTTAATATTGCTATTCGCCCTTTCTCTATAATAGAAGTGTCAACCAAATTCATGATCAACCATGACAGATTGAAACACACACGTGCGATTGGCACCAGTGAGAGCTTTATATGTTTCAGGCATGCGCGAGTTAACTTAGCTTTTTATATATAGAGAATAAAATAGACCTTGCTTAATTAGACCTGCTTTCTGATTTAGCTAAACTTTTTCCAGCCCAGTGAAGCACCCCAGCTTCTCTTTCAGGTAATTGTTAGCAACACAGCAGTAAATATCAACACGAAGCAGATTATTATTGTAGATCACGCAGGAGAACAAAGGGTAAAATATTTAACTGCAGCAGTATTTGACTATATTCTGCACAGTGAGAAAACTATATTTGACTATATTCTGCACAGTGAGAAAACCTGAAGTCATTTTCAAGGTCCACCATTTCTTACTTCTTTTCAGTGGGGTCAAGTTTCTAAGTTTTCTAAATCTCCGTTTTCAGGCTAATGAAAAGAAAATAGGATTCCACTGAGTCTCCTATCTATCTACTCCAGGACTTCTGTGAGGATCAAATGAGATGAGGCACCAGAAAACGCTTCACAGACATTTGGTTAAAGTGTAAAATGTTTCCACCTGGCTATAAAGCAAGTCATGTTTCTGGGCTGAAGAAACTCTAAGGAGGCTAGTCGCTAGGGAGAGGAAGCCAGGCGTTACTATGTGATGTCATTACCCGGCACCCACAGCCACCATTTCTGGGCTGGGCTGGGCTGTGGACCGCATTTTGTGCCATCACAGCATTGGCTGCCATTTGGTGTGGTGTTGTTCCGGGATGGTGGCGGGGCCTGTGTCCCACTTGGGGGAAGCCGAGTGTTGCTTTGTCAGCGCCAGGTCCGTGCTGCTGTTTCTCTGTAAATGGCCAGTGCACGTCATAGCAGCTCCTGCATTGAGCGTCTGTCCCCTGGTGGTCAGTGCGCTTCATAGCGACCTGTCAGATGGGCGGAGGGACACTTAGCATATAAGCCTTTTATATATATAGATAATTTAAATAGAATATAGTATCATATATTTAGCCAGAGGACAAAAGACTAGTGTCTAAATGTGAAATGTAGTCATCAAGCTATAATCTTGGGTATGCAGTCCTTTTTTGAGCAATTCAAATAATTCATGGATGTTTTTGCTTTCATATTATTTTATGTGATAGAAAGTAGATTTAGAAAAGCTTAATAGGCCAGAGGATGAAACATATAAGAATCTGCAGAGAAATAATATGACTCCAGGAGGAAAAGTGGAGGGTAGATTCCCTGGTGTGGCATTTTCTGTCTTTGGGTGGGGATTACTCTGTAAGGGGCAAAGAATAAGAACACTGTACACTGTATGGCCAAGATAAGATATGTTATAGGTTTTTCAAGCGAACTGAACAGTCCTATTCTGTATACTCTACAATTTAAAAAGCCACCCGTATTGGGTAGGCAAGGTGAGTATCAAGGTCCTCTCTCTGGTGACTGGGTCCATAGGACAAATGTATAATGCTAGACTTTCTTATGTTTAGTTCAGAGTTTTCTCAGTTACACGCTCATTTATCTCTTGATACACTCACTTATCCAACAAGCATCTATTGAACTCCAGGATGACATCAGGGTAACACAGTAACTTCACCCTAATCCCCACAACCCTATAACCTATCTCAGGGGACAGAGAAGCCCATCAAAGATATTCCTGAGAAAAACGGGCATGCGCCTCTGCCTATGGAACACCACAGAGCGAGAAAAGGCCAGCGACACAGAATTCGTGCGGACTTGACAGTTCGTGTGTCCGGTGTGAACGAGGCAACCTCCCGATGGAGAGCAGTGGGCCGTCACTAGGGTGGATGGCGAGCGGCCCCGAGCGGGGTCCGGGCGGCGGCTGGCGGGGAGCGAGGGTCTGCGCCCGGCCCGGGCGCTGAGCAGCGGCAGCCTCCCCGGCTCTCCGGGCGCAGCGCCCCCCGGCGGCGCAACCCGGCCCGCGGCCCCGGAGCCGCCCGCTCCTCCTTAACCCGCGCGGGAGGCGGCGGCGGCGGCGGCCCGGCGGGCGGGGGCGGGGGAGGGGCCGGGAGCGCGGCGCGGAGGCCGGGGAGGAGCCGGGGCCTGCAGCGGAGCCGAGCCGAGCCCGAGCCCGAGCCGAGCCCTGGCACTGTCCGTCCGCCTTCTGGCTCCCGGGGAGCCCCGGACTGGCCGGAGCCCGAGCGGTGGCAGCGCGGGGAGCCCCACGCGCCAAGGGAGCGGACCGGCCGGGACGGGGCTAGAGGAGGCGCGGGCGCCGCAGTAGCCAGTGACCGGGGTGCGGAGCCGCGGCCTCCCGGACCCTGCTGCCCAGGCCGCCCGGGGAGAGCGGGGAGTACGAAAACCCCACCCTCTGGGGCACCCCGGCCGCGGAGGCGGGAGCGGGGACGGGGCCACCTCTCCCGGTGGAAGAGAAGACCCTTACCGTCCGCGCGAGGGAGCGAAGAGACCCTGGGAGGGGACGAGTCCCCCCTTCTGGGAGGCGAGGAAGATCCCCGTTCTGGCCGGGAGTCGACCTCCGAAGGAGAAGGGGGCGATCCTCGCCGAGGAAGCGGAGTGAGACCGCCCGCGTGCCTCCGCCCCTCCACACACACTCTGAGCACTTCGGGACTTTAGAGGCAGAGCGACAGGGGGTGAGCGTGTGGAGCAGGCGCCCCCCATCCTCTCCAGTACTCACAGAAGCAGGGGGCACCCCAGGGGACGAAGAGGCAGCGGCCCGCAGCGAGTCGGGAGCGGGCAGAGCTGCCCCCTCAACTTCCTGGCGCCTAGACAGTGGAACGGGGCAGAGCCCCTCCGCGCAGGTCTCCGGCGGACGCGAGGAGCCCTCCACTCCCGAAAGATCCAGCTAGGGGGGGAGGGGGACTCCCCCAAGGGGGAGGAGACAACTCCTGGTTGGGAGAGGCTCCTCCCCTCCTCCCCAGCGTCACAGGCAGGGTGTGGGGGGTGTGCCACCTTCCCCAGGTAGGACCCCCTTCTCCACCTCCTCCTCCTCCCGCTCCTCCTCCTCCTCCTCCTTCCTCCGCTCCTCATCCTCAGGGGACCCAGATCCCCTCCCCAGCTTGGGAGGCTCAGCCAAGAACCGGAAGAGCCACTGAGGATGAGACGCTTCAGCTGCCTTTGAAGAGGGGAGTCCCTCCAGCCCCAAACTCCAGTACCGGGTGGTTCCCTCCCTTGGCTGGGGGAACCTCGGAGACAGGTTAGTGCGTTCTTTCATCTTCTCTCCCGTCGGCATTAGGCCCTGGTGGGTGCAGGGGTCTGAGATGGTGGCTCTTGGGTTTCATTCCTGGGAAAGGTAGAACGATAACTCAGAGAAATGTGTTCTGAAGGAACCCCGGGATTCGAACGCACACCTTGCTGCAGAGGCTCTGAGAAGTGGGTTTCTTAGTGTTTAGGGATGGGATTCACCAGGGAAGTGTATGTTTCCATGCTGACAGCAAAGGGATATGGGAAAACACCTGCATTTTCGGAATCCATCCCTACTGTGTGACAGTGATCGACACATCCCAACTAGACTCCCATGCACCCTTGGGGCCGTCTCCCCTGGACAGTGGGCCCTCTCACCTGGAGAGGGCCCTCACTCAAGTCATGGTGGCATTGCATGGCCTGACCTTGTTTGGGGCTGCCACTGGTATTACATGTTCTTATCTGTAACCCTAACTTGTCTTTATGTCCCGTCACTGTGATGACTGCTCCCTTGAAAGAAAAGCACGCTGTCCCCACGCACTGTACCTCAGACACCAAGAGGCCTCCTGTCCTGATATTCCCATTCCTGGCTGGAAGCATGCCTCTACCGATAAAATCCAAAGGGAAAAATGGGAACGCCACCCGTCCCGAGACAAGAAGCAAGGGCACAGGGGGATGCCTGCTCCTGGGTTGAAGTTGTTCCCTAATGCTGACTCTGTCCCACTGTCCCAGTCATCTGTCCAACTCCTGTCCTTGGCTGACAGTTCCTCAGGAAAAATCAGGTCCTGCATAGGAAGAAGTGACCTGTTCAGCCTCCTTCCAGCTTTTTATCTAAAGAAGTTGGCCACCAGGGAGATGTGACTTCTCAGGAGTTCCCTTTCCTAAAAGCACCTGAGAGTCTCATCTTCTCCCTTCCTGTTCCTTCTTCAGTTCCGAGTCTCTGGAACCTTGTACTTGCGTTTTTCTTTGTACGATTGGAGTAGGAATCATCCAAGTCCAGAATCTTTAGAAAATGCAGGAAAAGGGTGCCAGGAAATCCTTCTAGCTGAGCCCAGGCTGGTGTGTAGGAGAGCTCTGCCCTTCGGCCTGGGATCACTAACGGGGCGCCTGCCTTCTTGCCTTGTCATTAGGAAATGTCTTCTGTGAGGGGTATTACAGCCCATAGCACGGCCAGGTGGGAGGCTTTATCTCTTTGGGTTTTTGTGTTTCTTCTTTCTCTCTTTGGCCCATGGATGGGCTGTCTGAGTCCCTAAGTACATCCACTTGGACCTGGAATCTACCTGTTAGTAGTGATATAGGAGTAGAGGAGACAAGGCCACAATCCAGGATTGTATGGCTGTGCTTTAGAACAATGTGCATATGTTTCTTAATTCAGGTGAGTGTGGCTCCATCTGACCTCTGTCTGTGTTTCAAGTGGGTATGTTTCTGGAGACAGGTACATGTGTGCTTTTCAGACGAAGCCTCCAGTGACCTAGAATTGTATGTTTCCTGTGTAGGCCTCTAAAAGCAGGTCCCCCTGGGCAGTGACCTGGGGAGGGTTCTGGTAAGGATGCTCAGCTGGAAGGAAAGGCTGGGCCGCCTCTGGCCAGCGGGAGCCCTCATGAATGGCTGCATCCCAAGCAGCGGGGCAGCCCAGCCTCAGGCTGGGATCACTTCTTATAGGACTAATAAGAGAGCTTCATTTCTGGTATCTCTAGGCTCAAGAGCATGAGGATCTTTGGCTCCTAATCCTAGAACTCCTTCCCTGACTTTTGAAAACGGCTCTGGTGTAACAGCAGTTTATTTCTTACAAAGTACTTTACCAGATGCTGGAATGCAACTTGTTGAATGGTGACACCTCCAGGTGTACACCACCACACAGCTTCACTGGCCCTGCTTGCTCCGAGTTTTCCAATTCCTGCCCCTGTGGAATCAGTCAGAAGCACATGGCTCTGGGCTGAACTCACTGTGATTTAGAGAGTGCTATTTTCCAGATCATGTCTTATGGCCAGACCTGGCCCCCCCCCTGAAAAATAAGAGATGACATTCTCCCATTCCTTCATCCCTGGAGTTTGCTCGGTCCTGACATTGATCAGTGATACTATCCCCAAAGGAAAAGCTTGAGATTCTGACATCCTGCGGATGATTGCAAACTCAGTGCAGGCTTTGCAGTATAAATCATCGCCGGGTTTCTGCTCCCAGTCTTACCTCTATGATCTGTCAGTTTTCTAATTTTTAATGTCTAATATTCTTTTTCCCCCATTCAAAAAAAAAATAATAGTTACACTTACTAAGTGCTTTAAGATATTAAGGTACCTGGAGAGGGGACAGGAGCGGGGTGGAGGGAGTCAATGGGGGGAAAAAGGGGGCATCTGTAATACTTTCAATAATAAAGATAATTTTAAAAAAAGAATATTAAGGTGATCTTCACAACAACCCTATGTAGGTATAGTCATCATCTTTAATTTATAGATGCAGAAACTACAACACGCAGAGGTTAAGTAACTTGCCTGAGGTTGCAAGGCCAGTAGGTAGTGGAGTCAGGACTGAAATCCAGGCAGCCCACTGGTAATTGGTAATGCGCTTAACTTAGCCATTGCTCTATTATGTGCAAAGCAGGAAATGATCACTCCTTAATGCCTGACCTTGGCACCATACAGAGAATAATTACTGGCCTTGCAGATAAAAATGGGAAGAAAACTGTGCCTATAATTTTGGATCTTACATGTCTCATCCAGCATCAGTCTTCCACTCCAACAGAATGTCTTTCTGTTTTTCTCTGCCTTTCTCCCAGTACTGTAGTCTTCCTTAGACGCCCTGTGGATGTGATGGAGCCTGCCCTTTGGCTGCCTTTCCCAGTTTCTATGGGTATTTCCTTTCAGTCTTCCAGCACGCAGAGAAGAATGTGGCCTGACTCAGGTTCTGCCCAAGCCCAGTGGCACGAGGCCCACCTGGAGAGAGAGGTCTGGGTAACTAGGTTGGTTGGACTGAGAAATGGAAGTACCTCTTGTTTGCCTTTCTAATAATAGCCCTGAACATTAGCCTCATGCCATTATTTTGGGGAGCGTGGAATGTGTGGCAGCCACGAGCTCATTAAGCTTCATTCACTTCCCTCCAGGGATGAAGCCTTGGCAGTGTTTAGGACCTCATCCCTCTTATTAACAGGGGAAACTGAGGCATCGAGACTTCAGGGAGCAAGGGGTGGTTAGGGATATTTAGTGAGTCAGTGTCAAGGTTGGGAATGGAACACAGGAACCTCAGTCTCTGAGCTTTTTCACACTGGGTTGCCCTTCAAGAATGGGGAAGTGACGGGAGTGAGGAAGTGGGATGGGTTGAAGGAGAATGGTGCTGAAAGATCAGAAGGACCTTTTGCTGCAAGCTTCTTGTAGCTGATGAGACTGGAATATATTTTGAGTGCCGGGGCGTATCTGGAGGGCTGGCTGGGAGGGTGCTGGAGAAAGGTTAACGTTAACCCCCGTGTCCTAACCTGGTGCTGGGGTAAGGATAGGGAAGGGCATAGAACAACTAGCAACAGGCTGAGAGTGCTTCCCTTTCCGGAAGGCACCGTGATTGGCATGTGCCACATGGGTTCTGTAAGCCCTCTGAACGCTTCAGTCTACCCTCATGCTCCTGTCCAATGTTGGGTGAGTTTCAAATGAAATATCCACCAAAGGCTTCTGTGTTCTTCAGATGAGATTTCCTAGGGATCTTCAGCAGGAGGTCATAGGGAGTAGGGTAAAATTTCTTTTTTTTTTTTTTTTAAATATATTTTATTGATTTTTTACAGAAAGGAAGAGAGAGGGATAGAGAGTCAGAAACATCGATGAGAGAGAAACATCGATCAGCTGCCTCTTGCACAACCCCCACTGGGGATGTGCCCGCAACCAAGGTACATGCCCTTGACCGGAATCGAACCTGGGACCCTTGAATCTGCAGGCCGACGCTCTATCCACTGAGCCAAACCGGTTTCGGCTAAAATTTCTTTACAGGCCTCCCCTGTGGTCATCGAGAGCCTGCTCATTGTCCTAGTATTGTCCAGCTGGGATAACCCGGCCATGGGACCCGGTGACTGCCCAAAGAGCCCTGCTTTACCATAGAGGCTGTGGTGCTTTGATTTAGTATAGTGCTAGGAGACTTCCTGGAATGATTCAATATCCCTATTCGTTTTCCAAGTTTCTGTGGGTGGTGGGAGAGAAGATACGGATAAAAGGAAAACCCTTTTATAAAACTATTTATCAACATGATCTCCCCCCCACCTCCTTCTCTTGTCAAGCAATTCTTGGGTTGCAGTTGGATCTCTGGCTGCCTAGGCCCCTGAGGCACTAAGGTGTTCCCTTCGTCCTTGTAGAGTAGGCGTGTTGCTGGTGACGAGCTCTGGGCTGGGTACTGGTGTATATGTGCAAAGATGGTGTAGGTGGGGACCTTGCGGGGGAGAGAGATGACCACGAATGCTGGCCTTTAGGAGAGAGGGGTGAGTGTCAAGGGGGGAAGAGTCGCTGACCAGAAGAGTGGACTGATAGCCTGAAAGATGAGTTGGAATCGGGAGAGGGGGAGGCAGCCATCGCTAGGACTGAGCTTTGGATGGCAAAGTGTGTGGATTTGTGTGTAGTTGTATGTATACGCTTGTGCATAGTATCTGTGCGTGGATTCAGAGATTACATACATAATGTGTTTCTGTCCAGGATTCTGAAATCTGAGGCGTGCTAGAGAAATGCCCTGGCGGGGCTGTCTGCAGGGAGAGGAGGAAGAAATACTAGTTGGAATCGGGAGGCTGTGCAGGCACAAACCTGTCAGGCAGCAAGTGCTTAGGGGGTTGCTGGCATCAGCTCTAGGGGAGTGCCAAATGGCTACCAAGCGGCTCCTGCCAGCCTTGCTAGACCCTGCAATACAGATGTCACCCACCGTTCTTCTCCTTCCCCCACCAAGATGTCACTCTAGCTACACCTCTCTGCTAGTAAGAGCGCCCAGGCTGTGTGGGTGGCAGCTGGGCGTGCACACATCAGGCGTGGGCGGTTTGGCAGCGCCAGAAGTTTGCATGAAGGTGCAGCGAGCGTGCGTGCCTGGCTGGGAAGGAAGGAGAGAGGAGGAGGGCGGGAGAAGGGGAGCCAGTTCTTAGCCCCAGAGTGGCTATTTTTAGCCAGGCTATCTGATTGTTACCGGTGTGCACTCAGCTGGGTGTCTCCCTGGCTTAGTGAAGCCCAGCAGGCCGAGAGAGGTAGGAGGTCCTTATTGATGACTTCTTCCTGGTGGAGGTGTCTGTGGGCCGAGCTTGCCAAGGGGTAGCTTTCAAGGTGTGAGGGCAGCAGTACTGAGGAGCTGTTAACCTCTGTGTGTGTGACTTTGTGCTGTGTTGGTAAGGTATGCTGTATAGCTAATCGTGATCTCTGTTTATGTGTCTGTCTTACATCTGTTCTTTGCTGGTAGTTATATGTTAATTTATGCTTGGTATGTATCTAATATGCCTCATGCACATGTATGTGGGCTAAAAGGGGCCAATGCTCAAATATTTCTGATACGAAAAACGTCTTTAGAGTGTTGGTGTATGCTTCATCGGTGTATATTTCTGTTTAGAATGTTTTTCTTCACATGCTCACTTGTGCTGTCGGTATATTGTTGTATGTAAATTACAGCAAGCGTCACATAATTGAAGAATAGACTTTGGCAGATGTTTCCTGCTATCTAAGTGTATTTTTAAAAATTATTTTCTACTTTAAAGATATTATGTTGTAGGGCTTTCAGTAAGGAGAACAGAGGGAATAGCTCAGTTGAGTGGTTTGATCTCACTTTTAGTCCTTCATGAAGGGGGAGACCTCTAGGCTATGTTCCACATTAAGATGTAGAATAAGTACCAGTCTGTCATCTGGTAGATGATTGGTGATAGATCCATTTGGGTTCTAGGACCAAGTGGAGGGCTATCTCTTAGAGAAGTTTACTAAGGGAATTGTAGAAGAAAGGAACTACCTTCTTTAAAAGCACTAGGATTCGGGCATTACTTGCCGCCTGTAACCAGAGTTAACACTCATTTTTCTATTTCCTTTGTCCATTTCTCTGCAGAACCCAGAAGAACCATGGCTTCTGATCTGGAGAGCAGCCTCACCTCCATAGACTGGCTCCCCCAGCTGACCCTCCGAGCTACCATTGAGAAGCTAGGGAGTGCTTCCCAGGCTGGCACTCCGGGGGGCAGCCGCAAGTGTCCACCAGGCTCACCCACAGATCCTAATGCCACCCTGAGCAAAGATGAGGCAGCAGTCCACCAGGATGGCAAACCACGATACAGCTATGCCACCCTCATCACCTATGCCATCAACTCCTCTCCAGCCAAGAAGATGACCCTCAGCGAGATTTACCGCTGGATCTGTGATAACTTCCCCTATTACAAGAATGCTGGCATTGGTTGGAAGGTGGGATGGCTTCTATAACCAGCCATTATTTTCAGCCTTTGACAACTTTTTTTCTCTCTACTTTTGTTTCTTTGTTTAATCTGGTCCAGTTGACTGACCTGTCTCAGACATGTGGTGTATACTTCCATCAGATACATCAGGGAAACCCCAGTGATACTGAGCCTCTAAGTATAGTTACGGGGCTAGCAGGATGTTGCTATTCATTATTCCCTCTTATCTTTTGATTCCTCAAAAAGAATATCCATTCATTTCACAAATATTTATTGCCACTCCACTATGTTCAAGTCACTGTGCAAGGGATAGCACTGCTCCTTCCTACTTGGTAGTAGGAATCCCATCACATTCCCAAAGCTTCATTGCATGTAGTCATCATCTTTTTAAAAACTGTACACCAAGAAAAAAAATATAATTAGGTCCTTTACCAACAGCTCATCGACCAAGCAAGTAATGAGAGGATAAGTCATTTGGCTGGAGATAAAAAAAGAAGGGGACTCCTCTTCCAAGCTAAGAAGGAAGATTGATGTTCTCAGTCTTTTGGAGTACCAATTCATTTGGCAACTGCAGAGCAGAATGGGGTTTTAATAGAGTTCTCGCACTGTATGAATCACCAGTTGATATACAAACCAGATGATGAGCTGAACTGTTGAAAGATTCAGGTTTTTTTTTCCTTTATGCATATGCCCCTGCTAGCTACCAAAACCTCCAAAACATTTACACGACAATATTTCTTTCCTTCAAATGTGTCCAATCTATGGGCTATTGAGAAAACAAAGGTGAACTGTACCTTTGTTTTACTCATAACTTATATTTGTTATCATTAATAGAAACAGTTTAAAAACTCTTTTATAAACAGTTTGTAAACAGTTTTTATTGTTGTTAATCTTCACCCGAGGATATTTTCCCATTCATTTTTAGAGACAGTGGAAGGGTGCGGGGGGAGATAGAGAGAGAGAGAGACATTGATATGAGAGAGACACATCGATTGATTGCCTTCCACATGCTCCAACCAGGACCAGGGTTCTAGCTTACAACCGAGGTACGTGCTATTGACCAGAATCGATCCCAGGACCCTTTAATCTGCAGGCCAACACTTTATCTACTGAGCCAAACTGGCTAAGGCTAAAACTTTTTTTTTTTTAAACTATAGATAGAATGGTATGGAAATTGGGCAGATGTGATTTTGAGGCATTTATATATACTTATTATCAATTGGGTGGAAAGATGGAAAAACTATATAAACAGCTTTCCAGAAGCACCTGGTAGCCACATTTATAGCCATTAATGCTCATCAATATAATTTCTGCATTTTTTTCTGACTTCATTGTTCTTGCTATCTGTTAGGTATGCTCCTTCATCAGTAAAGTTGAGTGGTGCTAAGTTTACTCTGATACTTGAACTTTGTTTTGTCCTTTTGTATCCTATTGGAAAATGTTCTGCTTTGCACAATGCTCAAATCTAACTTGTTTCTGTGCTTTCCCAGAACTCAATTCGGCACAACCTTTCTCTCAACAAGTGTTTCCGGAAGGTGCCCAGACCCCGGGATGACCCTGGGAAGGTGAGATACTGCTTGCTGTAAGCACTGAAGGAGGAACAGGAAGGAGAGAGAAGTAGCTGACAGCCCAAACTCTTGTGGTTGTTTTAATTACCCAGAAGAGGAAATCATGTTAGAGAAGCAGCTTTATTTTTTCTCAATGGAAGAGCTTGGCAATCAAGCTTGTAGGGCCCCACTAAAATGAGTGACTAAGGAAGATTGTAAAATCTTTTTTTTCTTTTAATATTATTATTGATTTTAGAGAGGAAGGGAGAGTGAGAGAGAAATGGAAACATCAATGATGAGAGGAAATCATTGATCGGCTGCCTCCTGCACCCACCGTACTGGGAATTAAGCCCACAACCTGGGCATGTGCCCTAATCAGGAATCGAACCATGACCTCCTAGTTCATCGGTCGATGCCCAACCACTGAGCAACACCAGCCAGGTGTGAAATCTTATAAAAAATAGAAATATTTATGTTAAAGTTGACTTTACTGTCCTGTGTGTGTGTGTGTGTGTGTGTGTGTGTGTGTATGTGTGTGTGTAGAACTCATTCTAGATGTAAAAGGTGGTCTTAATAACCTTTGTAGGAACTTTTTATCTTTTAAAAGAAGAAGAGGTAGGTCATTCTCTTCGTTTGACAGATTTGGATGCTAAAGCCCAAGAGAGTCTTGCCTCAGATCACATGGAAGAGTAGCTGTTTGAACTAGATATCATTGTTCTGTCCCTCCAGAACAAGAGGTCTGAGTTTGCACCATATGGGATATCTCTGATACCCCCTATTAGGACAAACTTACTCCTCAAAATTAACCAGTATCCTCAAGCTTCTGTGTGAATTTTCAGTCATTTTTCTTTTGTCCAGACCTTTTGCTTAATACATAGAACTGTTACTTTATGAGAAAATCCTCCCAAATATCTGCTTTTCCAAAGGTGAGACTTTTCATTGAAAATGATTTTGTTGGTTCTCCTTCTAGGGCTCTTACTGGACCATCGACACTTGTCCCGACATCTCCCGAAAGAGGAGACACCCACCAGATGATGATGTAAGTCCCACCTCATGGAGAGATGTCTTTTCTGAGCCAGCTGCTCCTTCCTCACTCTTTCCTGAGTTTTCAGGCCTTTCATATATCGGGGCAAAGGGCAAATACCAGCAGAGGTGAAACCGTGGGTCTTGGGATGAAGTTTAGCTTCTGCTTATGGATTTCTGTTCTTTCACACCCCTCAGCTATCCCAGGACTCACCAGAACAGGAGGCGAGCAAGAGCCCTCGGGGAGGTGTTCCAGGGAGTGGAGAAGCCTCACTGCCTCCAGAAGGGAATCCTCAGATGTCACTGCAGAGCCCCCCATCTATCACCAGCTACAGCCAGGTAGGAAGGAGAGGTGGCAGGGGGTCTGGGGGCAGATGGATGGATGGATGAGTTGGTGGCTGGGTGAATGGATGGCTAGGTGATTGGGTGGTTAAATAGAGTCATATATCTTTCAGTTCAAAATTACGTATTGAGTATCTGTGATACAGTAGGCAGATACATTGGTAATGAAGGGGAGAGCAAAAGAGGGAAGCTGAGAGAGAGAGAGAGAGAGAATGAGAACAGAAATTTGAGAAAGATTAGGAAAAAAAGGAATGAGAAGAAGGGGGACAAAAAAAAGTTTATAAGAGAAATAAGTGCATGGATGTAGCACAGGGAAAGCACAAGAGGCTACATCAAAATATGAACATATGCTTATTCTTTGCAAAGTTGGTAGAGGATGGAGACAGGCAGGAGAGCTTGGGGAGCACTAAAGGGTAGTATTGGTCCCTCATTTGGGACGTGGATCAAGTCTTCCTTCTGTTTGTAGGGCACAGGATCTGTGGATGGTG
The DNA here is from genome assembly GCF_027574615.1 of Eptesicus fuscus. Lineage (NCBI taxonomy): Eukaryota > Metazoa > Chordata > Mammalia > Chiroptera > Vespertilionidae > Eptesicus > Eptesicus fuscus. The sequence goes on from NC_072479.1 coordinate 86,384,838, forward strand.
GAGCAGTGGCTGCAGGGGCTCCAGGCCGAGAAAGTGCTGAGGGTCCCCCTCCCTTGTATAACACCAACCATGACTTCAAGTTCTCCTACTCAGAGATCAATTTTCAGGATCTGAGCTGGTCCTTCCGCAACCTCTACAAATCCATGCTGGAGAAGTCCTCTTCCTCCTCTCAGCATGGTGAGTCTGAAGTTGGGATGGGAGCATGGTCATCCTTGTATTTTTGGATAGATGGTGACATTCTCTTTTCTCCCTTCTTTCTTATTTTTAACACAAGGAGAGGTTGATCACTGGTCAGGGGAAGCATGTCATGAATCAGTACTGTCTGGAGTTGAGCTCTTCTGGCTTAGTTCTGAAGGACAGCTGTTTCAGCACACAGTCTGGGTTATTAGCTTCAGAAAGTGAGTTGGAAGCATCCCCCTTCTAGAGGGAAGGGCAGTGATTTTATTGCTGTAACAAGTCATTTAGAGAATGACCACTAGGGGACAGCAGTTCTCTTTCCTTAATAGTCAGTATTCTTCCCGCCCCCCCCCCCCCGCCCCCCCCTCACACCTCCGCTTTTCTTTGTGAGAACAATTTAATCTTATTTTTTAGCATATTTATATTTGTTAATTTTTTTATTAGTAAAAATTTCAAACAGATGTAAAAAATAGAGAAAATAGTGTTATAAACCCTCATGTTTCCATCTCCCAACTTAAACAGTTACCAATATTTTATTAAGCTTGTTTCATTTATCGCTGAAAATAAGTGAAACAAGTTTTTTTTTTTCTTCCCATCACCATTTATCCCCCATGATGCCCTCTTCTACCTCCACCCATCCCCTTCTTTTTAATTGGAGTATTTTGATGCAATTCTCAGACATGTCATCTCCCTGTAAATATCATTTCAACACGCATCCTTAACAAAAAAAGACATTTTTTTGTTATTTATATCTATTAATCTACCACAATTTAATATCAGTTTATATCTTGTTCATACTCAATTTCCTGAATTGAGAATGATTTAAAGTTCTTATTGGGAGGCTCAATCTGGTTCAGCCCTCTGTAATTCCTCTTTTGTTGTTGTTCTGTTTTGTTTTTAAAGAAATTAGAGGTAGGGGTAAAGTCAAGACTTTTCGGTGAGTGGGTGGGCAGAAGTGGAAGAGGGCATATGGGGGATAAATGGTGATGGAAAAATAAATAAAATAAAATGTAAAAAATAAAAGACATTAGGTGAATCATTAGATCTTCTTATTCTATACTGTGGCCTTGTACAGACATCAGGAGATGAATGGAATGATTAAAAGTAGTTAGGACTTACTGTTTGGAAAATTTATATTAATTGTCATGAATTTCTTTTAAAAATATTTGTATTGATTTCAGAGAGGCAGGGAGAGGGAGAGATAGAAACATCAATGATGAGAGAGAATCATTGATTCTCCCTGGGCATATGCCCTGATCTGGAATTGAATCCATGATCTCCTGCTTCATAGGTTGACAGTCAACTACTGAGCCACACAGCCAGGGGATTTGAATCTAGAGTTGTGTTCTAAGATTGTAGCATTTGCATGAGAAATTAATCCAACTCAGGTGGTTGGTTGATTGGAAGGGAAGAACATGGAGGAGCTTTCAGAAACAAAGTAAAAAGCTATATTGGTGAGGACAGCAAAGTGTTCGCTGAATTTTAATGTTGGCTGAAAGCCACTAGCCTCAATCTCTAATTCTCTTCTGCCTAGTTTTTTTGAGAAATTCATCCATTCCTTATCTACTCCTCACTGAAGCTCCATTTGTTGGTAGTGAATGCAGTAGAAGGATGTAGAGACAATAAGGAAGAGGAGAGAATAGACTCCCATGGCTTTGTTTTATTTATGATTTACTTTTAAAACTTGACCTGATGTCTGGTGTCTTTTGAAACTATGATTAAGGCCTACACTCAAATCCTTGTACAAAAGCATAGAAAGGGCCCTAACCAGTTTGGCTCAGTGGATAGAGCGTCAGCCTGTGGAATGAAGGGTCCCAGGTTCGATTCCAGTCAAGGGGGTGTGCATGAGGCAGCTGATCGATGTTTCTAGCTCTCTATCCCTCTTTGTAAAAAAATCAATAAAATATATTTTTTTAAAAAAGCATAAAAAGGTACATGCTGACCTTTTGCTAAAATTTCAGTGGTCACCACACTGCCAAGGCCCTCCCTCTGTCTGCTTTACCTGCCAGGGGGCCAATGCCATCCCTGCTGTCCCAGAACACCCTTATCTTTGGAGTCTGTGGTTTCCATCTGAGGCTGCCCACCTCAACCCAGTGGAAATCCTGTTGAGTGAAAATGCATTGCCCAAGTGACTCGCCTGCTTCCTCCCACCCCGCAGGCTTTTCCTCTCTCCTGGGGGACATGCCACCCTCTAACAACTACTACATGTACCAGCAGCAGCAGCCGCCTCCTCAACAGCAGCAGCAGCAGCAACAGCAGCAGCCGCCGCCGCCACAGCCACAGCAACAACAATCACAGCCACAGCAGCAGCAGGCACCAGCCCAGGGCCCCTCAACGGTAGCGGGTGCTCCTCCACTGCACACCCCAAGCCCAGATGGTTGTACCCCACCAGGGGGCAAGCAGGCTGGGGCCGAAGGCTATGGGCCTCCCTCTGTGATGGCCATGCATCCTCCCCCACTGCAGCATGGAGTCTACCACCCTCATCAGCACCATCCCCACACCCACCCTGCCCAGCAGCCGCCACCACCACCACCACAGGCACAAGGCCAAGCTCCTATCAATAGTACTGGTTTTGGTGAGTAAGGGTGGTACAGGGATATGCTGGGGGGTGGGGGAAGGGGGGGTGAATGACCCCTTTTTCTGACTCTGGCATGGAGGTCCAATTGGTGCAGAAGTAAATACCGAGTCTAGCCTCTCCTCCGTGAGAGCTCATCTGAACTAACACGTTGCTACTTGGAGCTCTGTACTAGAGACATTGTAGATAAATTGGGATTGTTTTGTATATTCTCCTGCCTATGAGCTGAGCTGTCAATACCTAATGCATAGATAGCTTTACTTGTCCTAAATCTCCAGGGAGGGAGATTCTAAAATTGTCCTGGTAATGCAATCGATAACCTGTATGGATGCAAGAATCTTACATGTCGTCAGTCTGCTAATGAGTTGACTGCCGTCTTACACTTGACTCTCTCTCATGCCCCACTTTGTCCTCTTTACAGCCTTTCCTCCTGACTGGTGCTCCAATATTGACTCCTTAAAGGAAAGCTTCAAGATGGTGAATCGGCTCAATTGGTCCAGCATTGAGCAGTCACAGTTCTCAGGTTAGTGATGACTGAAGAAAGGGGGGATCCAGTGGGAGTAGACAAACCCAATAGAAATCAGAACCAGAAGGGGATGGTTAAGTGAAGTTTGAAGATTTCATTGTTTTCCCTCCGTATTTCACAAGGTAGATGATATTGATATGATTTGCAAATTAAGTTCCATAAATTTAGCCTTATCTCAAAACACGGCAGGTTTTTGGTTTATCCTAGCCAGTTCTGTCTCTGGGAAAGAGGGAAGGCTCTCAGGAATTCAGAAAACCTGGACCAGTGGTTTGAATTTTTGTCACCATTTGCTGACAGTGTGACCCTGGCTAATTCCTTCAGCTACTTTGAAACTTTGTTTTACTCATCAGTAAGATCAAAATTATAGCCCTAACAGGTTTGGCTCAGTGGATAGCGTGTCGGCCTGCGGACTGAAAGGTGCCAGGTTCGATTCTGGTCAAGGGCATGTACCTTGGTTGAGGGCACATCCCCAGTAGAGGGTGTGCAGGAGGCAGCTGATCGATGTTTCTCTCTCATCGATGTTTCTAACTCTCTATTCCTCTCCCTTCCTCTCTGTAAAAAAATCAGTGAAATATATTTTAAAAAAAAGATCAAAATTATAATACGAATTTAGTAACAAACAAGTAGAATGAGAGTTTGAAAATGTAGAGCTCTAACGGATGCCAGTTATAATGGATAATGCATTTAGTGGGTGGTGTTGATTTGTGATATGGTTGGAACAGTGAGATGGGGTAGATCCGGTAGGGGCTCTGGGCCTCTGCAAGGTTAGCCTTTCTTACTTCTCTGCTTGTAGAACTGATGGAGAGTCTGCGACAGGCAGAGCAGAAAAACTGGAGCCTGGACCAGCATCACATTGCCAATCTGTGCGACTCCCTCAACCACTTCCTTACTCAGACTGGTCACGTGCCCCCTCAGGGGGGTTCCCACCGGCCACCAGCCCCTGCCCGAATTGCTGACTCCTGTGCCCTCACCAGCGGCAAACAAGAGCCAGCCCTAAACCAAGGTACGAACAAAGCTAGTGGCCAAGGAGGTGGAGACTCTGATGAAAAGGGAGGGGGAGGAGAAGGACAGAAGAAAATGGAGAGCAATCATCTAATGGGCAGTGATCCAAACTGAGCAGCAGGACAAGTTTGTTCACCACATTGACTGAACATTTGTCTGTAAAGTCCTGAAGAATGCCAAGGAAATAGACCGTGTGATTCCTGGATGTGGAAGATGAGACTTACGTAAGAAAGGGGAGGAGAAAGTCTCCATTCCAAATTTGTGCTCAGTAACCCATACCTGAATCACAGCAGGTGAAGTCTTGGTTCTCTACACTTGTGTGATCATCAAACCAGTGACAGAGAGATTCAGTGATCCTATTTCTATATTTGTCATCCTTCGAATACATGCCTATGTTCTTTCACAGTTCTCCTATTGGGGTCCTTTTTACCCTCAGTGGTGAGGATTGATGGCTCCCGCAGAAAGCCTTCATGCCCTTGGAGGCTATAGAACAGAGCAGGGGAGGGGAAGGGAAGGGGAGGGAGGGGAACGTGTTTTCCCTCTCTATGGGACCCTGCTTCATTGAGTGGAATGATCCCACTCAAGTAACTATTTCCTTGTTTGGCAGTGAACTCTTATGGGCACCCACAAGCCCCCCACCTATACCCTGGCCCATCACCGATGTATCCAATCCCCACCCAGGACTCAGCAGGATACAATCGCCCAGGTAAGGGCCAGGAAGCTTGTTTGACCACCAAGCACTCTCTTCCCTGACCAGATGTTTCACTTTCTTCTGTCTCTGGGTCTTCATTCCCTGCACCTTCTGGCAGGAACGAGCCTTCATGATTCTAAAGGCCGGAGTATGGGTCACCTGCTACTGAGGCGTATGTCATGGGAGACTAAAGTAGACACTTAATTTGAAATGATCTGGTACCTTCTATAATGAAAGGCAGTAAAAACATGACTGTAAATAAAAGATAGATACGTAGAACATTTATGTCTAGCTTTAGATGCTGAGAGATATACTCAGGCAAATAAATGAACATGATATGCAAAACATAAAACATAGCTGCTTTGTGTCCCTGGCTACTTTCCTGTTGCCTGACCTCTAGTATCAGGGGTCTGGGATTAAACTATCTCAGATGGTAGGAGTGCCAGGGGAGACCCAAAGTTATCAGAAATAGTACAAAATGAACTATTTCACTTGAAATCCATTTTAGAAAAATCCTGCCAAAGCACAAGCGTTTTCAATTGTGGGAGTGACATTGGAATCTTTGTCCATGTATTCCTTATACATATAATACATACACACATTTCTGTACTGCTTTTCAAATACTAGTACATCTGTATGTTGTTTGTCATTATTACATAGTCTTTGTAAGTGTAAGTGTAATGGCTGCAAACTATTGTATTGGCATGGAAGCTGGTTTGGTCTAGTTTATTTCCTGGGGCCTCATTGAAGTTGTGGCTGGCAACAAAAATAACTCAGGAATGATAAGAACAATAGGTTTACCAAGACATTCCTCGTGGTATTTGGGGGCTGAGCACTGTCCACCTAACTGATAGAATAGCTTCCCGTCTATTCCCCTTTTAATGTCTTTCTCTCTTCCTAATAGCACACCATATGGTCCCTCGGCCGCCGGTTCCACATCCTGGTGCCAATGAGGAGATCCCTGATGACTTCGACTGGGACTTGATCACTTAGTGCATCACAGAGTGTGACTCTCAGCCCAGGGCTGGTGGTGAAGCCTGGCAGTGGGGAAAGAGCAGCCCCAGCCCATCCCTTCTCCCCTTGCCTGTATATAGATATATATCCTCTTGTTTTGTTCTTTCTCTGTCAGAGAAGTCACCGCAAGATGCTGCCGAAGATAACCCCTTTTCCCTGCCTCATTCTTCCTCTTTCTTCTTGTTTTCCCCGATTCTTTTATTCTTATTATGTTACTATTATGATTATTGGTTATATGCAGTCCCCTGTCTCCTATCCCCATACCATCAACCATGTGCACCCCTTGCTAATTTAAAATCATCTGGCTGGAAGGCGAGGCCATGATAGCTACAGAGAAAGGTTTCCAACTCGGATTTACCTTTCACTCTGAGATATTCAATGCTCACCATACCTTTCGACCTTAAATTGTTTTCTGTTCCTATCAATTCAGTCCAGGACTGGAGAGGCCACATTACCAAGTAGAAGGACCTCAAATACTGCTTGGCAGCCAGGACTTTGCAGGTTTTACTCAATGGTGCTAATTTTGTCCTCTGAGCTCTTCCCTGTCCCTTCATATTTTCAGTCCTTACTTCTGTTGGTCCTCATTCCCCATTAAGGGTAAGAGTGATGGTGCCCGAAGGTGACAACAGAACCCTAGTGGAATAAGAGGCCTGGGTTGGGTGGAGTAGAATACTGCAGCGGGCAATGGAATGTAAAACATTCAGGAATTGGTATATAATGCTCTGTCAAATCAACATCAGTTGGCTTGTTCCGAAGGGAGATAGGGCGGGTCTGGGTCAGAACTCTGTTGCTATGGTAGGAATGAGGACAACTCTTCAGCATAGGCTCGGCTTTTTGGAGATGTTTTCAGTGTAACCGTTTTGGCTTTTTAAACATAATTTTCTCTGGAAATGTACTGTGGTTCTTATCTGCAGTTCAGTTACAGATCAGTCTTCAGTCCTCTTTCCCACTCAGCAAATACTATGCTGTCCTCCTTTGGTTGTTGGCTCAACTCCCCTACTCACCGTATTTTCTTCCCTCATTTTCTGGCATTCTCAAGATAGAAAAGTAACCCATTATCACTCTCAGTGTCATCATGTCCCAGGACAGGATGGGAATCTCTTTCCCACCGATCATAGCAGAACCAGCTTGAATTGGTGGTAAGAGGGTGGGCAGAGGAAAATGAAGCTGGCATCGACACAGGAAGGAACTCTTTCAATTCTTTCATTATATAGGCACATGCTCTGTTGGAATCCAGACCATTGGGGCTGTAACGTTTACAGTGGCCTTTGGAGGGGGTGAAGGAGCTTGGCAGTGTGGGGTAAACAATCTAGAGGGAAGAGTTCAATGAGAACCAAGGGAGACCCCTCAGGAAAAAGGTATACGGATAACTTCTCTCCTTTAACAAGGAGTGGCCGTGATTTATTGCTGCAGAGTACTCAGTGTATATTGATATTCATTGTTGAATTGTAGTCATGGGTGGGAAGAACAGTTTTACTACCATTTTTATTTCTCTGTTTAGTTTCTGAAAGCTACGGGACATAATGTATGGACTGGACAGGGCCACTCTCTCAGTGATTTCTGTTTTTTTTGTTCATATTTCTTTATTTACTGATGATTTTCAAAAGACTTAGCTTTCCACTCCTGATTTCTCCCCCTCTCCCACCCCCTGCTTTCTTTAGAAGGGGGTTATATATGAGGGTTGGTTGAAGATGTCCAGTGAGGCTGAAGTAAAGAGGCAGGAAAGGGCAGTTGACTAAAGAGCACTTTATTTCTTTGAAGTTCTTTGTAAGAAGTGGGGATGTGAGTGGCTTGAATCCCCCATTGTGTTGGAGGGCAGTTAGTGGGGTTGAAGTATGACATAATATTTTAAAATTGGGGAAAGGAGAATTTCTCATAGAGGGTGGCACAATGCCTTTGCCCAGTGTTTCTATTTTGGGCATCTTTCTTATTCCTTCCAATCAAGGTGCCTCCTGCACACAACTTCCTATCTGTTCTCCCTAAGATGCCCACTTTACGTGTTATCACTACTCTTTTGTAAACTCCTTTTCTACTCAGATTCAGACAGTTTGCAAGGGTAGACTAAATCATCCATGTAAATGTCCCTTGTTTATAAATCATCTGTGTCTCAAAGAAAACTAGTCTCATTAAGAACTCTGGTGAGCTGCCAGAGTAACTGAAGTTTGGGGCTAGGGCTGGAGATTGGCTGTCAGGCTTCCTTGGACTTAAGGTCCCCTTCACTAAACTCAGCCTTGCTCAGTGGCAGCAGAAAATCCTGACCATCTTTGGGCCTTAGTTCCCTATTCCTCACCACAAAATGGAAGAATACTACTTTTTCTTGTTGGTTCAGCATTGCTGGGCTGGAAGTATAGTCATTGTTGTTGTATTGGGTGATGTGTGCAAAACTGCAGGAGCTCACTGCCTGCAAGATGAAATAAGGGGGAAAGGAGGAGAGGGACAGAAGGAGCAATTACTTGGTGTAGATCCACCCATCCCTGCCTTCCTCTCTTTAACCTCTATGTTTCTGGTTTGGTGAGTCCTTCCTACCACTCATAATGCTTTGCATTGGTGCAGGCTGGGAAGGGGGGGTATGGTCTCACAATTGTTGTTGTTGTTTTTTTGCATGCTTTCATAATAAAAACCAAGAAGAATGTTTATGGTTTTATCTTATTGATGCTGGTCTCAAGTTTCTTCTATGCCAGGGTAGGAAGGGTATGTGAAGTATTTGTTTTCAATTGGTCTTTTGCCCATCCCCACCTCATACCACAGGGTTTGATTAGATGACTATTTTTTTTTGGGGGAGGGGGAAAGATTGATGAGAGACAAGAATGTACAGTATGCCATTAACGTTCTCATTTTCAAATGCTATTAAAAATAGTGAAATATTGTTGGGAGGGACATTCACCCTTTGCAACTTGATGTATGGACAAGGCCACCTTGCTTTAATCTTGGGATATTTTAAGATTAAATGTACTACAATTTGGGGAGGAATTGGGTCATAATTATAGGTACTCCCCAGAATTTTTCATCGGCAATGAGGGAATTTCAATTTTAGGAATATTTCAGATTACATTTCCAAGGTAAATAGTAATCTAGAAGGAGTCCAGCGATGCCAACTATTCATTCCTCCTCTTATCCTTTAACCTCAGGAGTTTGGGATTATACCTAGGGTCTTAAGAGATATGTTGGGATTTCCAGAAGCCTAGCCAACAGCAATTCCCAATAAGATTTATTTGCTGCATATCTAAAGATTATGATATATCCTGAGTATCACACAATGAACAGAATCCACGAATCTCTTGAGTCTTGCAAGGAATCATGAGAAAGAAAGCATTTATTTCCATCACATATATAAGCAGTTTAAAATAAAAGTTAGCATTGCAAATATACATCATATTAGACATTACCTCACAAGTGAAAGAATTCCTAGTTGTTTGAGATTTCCTGTATAATACTTTATAACAATTTTGTAGTTCAGACCCTCACCTCAACTTCTAATTTTCTATCTTTAGATTAAATCATTCAGCTTAGATGAAGCTATGTTTAACAAACCTGAAATTTTAAATGTTTAACACATACAGGCTTATATATACAGAAAAAATGAGAAGGTAACAGGGAGTTGAACAGTGCTTTTATAAAATAAAAGAAGGATAGATGGAAAGCCATATGTATATATGTATGGTTGGAATGGAGAAAGTAGAAGAAAATGTGTGGTCATGAACAAATTAAAGTGTGATGGTTAATGAATATTGGAACGCTGGATAAACAAGAAATATGAATATGTGCTTGGATAAAATTCCTCATTTTGCAAAATCAGAAGTCATTTTATCATTATCTATAAAACTCATCAGCATAAGTCCATGACTTAGAAACATCATGGCAAATATCAGAAGGAACATCTAAAATAGTGCAACCGTTATTTCAGAAAAGCGAGTGGGAGGGCAGAGTATGGCAGGAAACTTCTCATATTTCATTATAAACCTCAAATGGCTTTAAACTATGTGTATGTATTACTTGGATAACGTTTAATTTAGAAACCTAAAGATATATACATCTGGTGATTATAACATGAAAAATACCTATAATCATGTTTTAATAAATTTGATGGTATTCTTGGAGGGTACTCAGTCATTTTTCAGTGATTTTAAACTTTTGAAATTAGAGGTTAGTAAAGGTACAAATTCTAATGTGAAAGAAGACTTAGGAGCCGAAGAGAAATAAGGGAATTAAGTTATTTAAGACAAAGAGTGGAAGGTAGATGGCTCTACCAATAGGCAGATAGAGAAAACAGATAAGAGAACTCCTCAAAGGGCAGCTTACATTACAGATCACGAGTAAGTTGTTAGATGCGTTAGTAGTCTGTGTTTACACAAGAGATGCTTATTCAGTTGCAATAAAGGAAACTTGGAATTGTGTCCTGTATTCATGAGTATTCCAAATAGGAAGTGTCTGGCATTGTACTTGCTCCAGACTCATAAATCCTTGTTTTCATAGACTATTTCTTCAAAAAAAATTTTATTTCATTAAATGTATTGGGGTGACATTGGTTAATACGGTCATATAGGTTTCAAGTGTACATTTCTATGATACATGATCTGTATATTGCATTGTATGCCCACCAACCAAAGTCAAATCATCTTCTGTCACCATATTTGGCCCCATTACCCTTTACTACCTCCCCCACCTGCACCCCCCTCCCCACTAACAGTATAACAATAAAGCCATAGAATAAATGATCATCTTTCACTCAGAGCTAGGATAATTGGTTTTAAAAGGAATCTGGAAGGGGATTTCAATATACTAAATAAAAAATTTAAGGATGGAAAGAAACATTTTACAACAGACTAGATTCTCATTTATCTCAGATGGCTTAGTTTGGGATAGAAATAGATTAATTTGTGCAATGTCTCTCAGACATAGCATTCATCAGAAACAAGAGAACTTGTTTTCAAGTCAGATTGGACCAGAGAGTTTCCATATGATGCTGATGTCACTGGTCTGGGACCACACTTTGAAGGCCTCAAGATTGAGTCTTTGGTGTTTTCCCAAATCCCTGTTTACCATTCCCTTGCTCTTTTAGAAACATGTCACACTTGGTGAATATCTAAGAAGCTCTGCTTGGGTCAAGCGCTTGTGTCAAATGCTCCATATTCTCACACAGCTGTACTGCTGTGTGTTTTAGAAAAGCCTTTGCTTTGGGTACAACTGGTAGAATGTGTGTGCCCCTCACTGAAAGCTGCCTCCAGAATGCCCTGCACAGACTGCCTTGCTTTCTCCCTAAAATTTTTCCCCATAAGGGCATAGAGGAAGGGATTGAAGCAACTATTGGCAGATGCTAGAGCAATGGACACACTGTCCCAGGATAGCAGAGCTTCATTCAAGGGAGTCTCTGAGCCATAAAACAAAAAGAGGACTCCAAAAATGTGGTATGGAGCCCAGCAGACAATGAAGACAACCACCACCACTATGGCCACCTGGAAGGTTTTGCTCTGAGCCTTGATCGAGCGACCCCACATTTGGAAGATAATGAGACTATAACAGGTCACCATGACAATACAGGGCAGCAGGAAACCCATCACTAGCCTAGTGATGGTTATTATCAACTTGGGTGTTGGAACTTTATTGTCATGTTCAATGAAATCTTCAGTATAAGTATAGTACTGGAAATACTGTGATGGCTCAATTGTATATAGGGCATTACTAGAGGTACTAGAGAAAAGCTCTAAATCGGTAGAGAGGAAAGCATCAGAGTCATCCGTTGAGTTAATTCTGTGATCTTCAATGGGAAGGCCAATGGGGATTGTTGGGGAGGCCCCATCATCAGGTTTACTTAAATTATAATATGGATGTTGACTAGTTGAATCCACAGGGACTGAATCTCCAGGAGGTCTTTGAAATGTTTCAGAATGGGGGAGAGTGGTAGTTGTCCAAGGATGATCATTTCTTTGTGAAGAGAAAGCATCTGACCTGTCAATCATTTCTCCAGGCCACTGAACAATGGGGTAGTCAAGAGACGCATTTTCCAGTTGATCATTAATGTAGTCTGAATAATCTGGTGAGCTACTGCTACCAAAACTGTAGCCACACATAGTATGGTTGTCTATGCGGAACGTTTCCCGGTACATGAACACAGGTATACACATTGCAAAAGCCACCGCCCAGATACATCCACAGATGGTGAAGGCTGTCCTCACGTTGCGGTGATTCTGGCACCAGATGGGCTTGAGTACCAGAAGGCAGCGGTCCAGGCTAATGGCAGTCAGTAGGAAGACGCTGGCAAACATGTTGAGGATGATGATGGAAGGAATGAGCTTGCATAGGAGCCAACCATAAGGCCAGTGTCCTTGGAGAGCCAAGTGAACCAGGGAGAAGGGTAAGGAGAGGCAGCAGAGAAAGTCTGCCAGTGTGAGATGGAGAAACCAAACAGTGTTCACGGTCCACTTCATCTTTAGGCCAGCCACCCACAGCACCAGCCCGTTGCCTGGCAACCCCAATAAGAAAGTGAGGCTGAGAATGACCATGGACAGGATTTCTGGGGGTTCGTACGAAGGCTGAGAGTGTATGTCAGTTGAATTGGTCTCATCAGGGAAATACTCCATGGCTAAATTTCTGCAAAAAGAGAAACAAACGTATTTAAAGTAACATTATCTTTTTAAAAATGGGTGTCTTGGAAATCTAACCTTCCCATATAATGATGTAGATCTGCCCAGGCCCTGACACTGTTTTAGTTTGTATTCCTTGACTTCACATTGGATCACACAAAACTTTCTCTGATAGACTGTTTATTTATTTATTTAGGTAGGCCCCGCCCACCCATCCGCGGCTCCTCCGTGGATTGCCCCAAAGAGGTAGGCCAGAGCCAGCGGAGGCCTGCAGACCCCTGGCGCAGGCACATGGAGGCTCCCACCATGGCCCCGCCTCTGGGCCGGGCCATGGCGGAGGCCTGCGAACCTTTTCACACCTGCGGACCCCCAGCCAGGGCCGCGCGCCTGTGGATCCCCAGCTGGGGCCGGGCCCTCGGCGGAGGCCTCTCCGCGCACCTGCGGGCCCCTGGCGCAGGCGCATGGAGAGGCCTCTCTGCTGTGGCCCTGCCCCCATCCCCGATGCTGCAAGTCCCCGCCCACCCGCACCTGCTGCACATGCAGCCTGCTGATCAGCTGTTACTGTGACAGCGTCCCCACCAATTTGCATAATACCCTATTATTAGTATAGCTGTGTGTGTGTGTGTGTGTGTGTACATACACACTTGTATATATGTATGTATATTTTTTGTTATGCAAAATTTAACAAAATTAGATCAAATGTACATATTGGTTCTTTAGCATTTTTAGTTGTGGTAAAATACATGTTACAAAAATTTACCATCTTAACCATTTTTAAGTGTATAGTTCAGTAGTGTTAAGTATATTCACATTATTGTGCGAAATCAAGGACTTTCTCACATTGCAAAACTAAAACTCTATACTATTTGACAACTCCCTACTTCCCTCTCCCCCAACCCCTGGTAACCACCATTCTATTTTGTTTCTATGCAGTTGACTGTGGTATAGGTAGAATCATACAGCATTCATCTTTGTTGTGTCGAGCTTATTTCACTTAGCATAATATCCTTAAGATTCATCCAAGTTGTAGCATGAGTAGTCAGAATTTTCTTCATTATTAAAGCTGACTACTATTTCATTGTATGTATTGGTCACATTTTGTTTATTCATTCATTGGTCAATGGACATTTGAGTTGCTTCCACCTTTTAGCTATTGTGAATAACAGTGCTATGAATGTGGGTATAAATGCATATTGTTTTATAAACTGCTTTCTTTTTTTTCAGTTATCACTCTCCACATTATGCAGTATGATGTACCTTAAGGAATACTCAATCCTGATTCAATTCTTCCAACTGTCCTCAAAATATCTTTTATAGCTGATTTGCCCACAATTATATCCAACTTAGGATCACACTTGCCTCAGAATGTTATGTTTCTTAAGTGTCTTAATTTAGCTTATTTTCTCTTTTTCAAAGATACTGGCTTGTTTGTGGTCTGTTGTTCTGACCACTCACTTCTCAACTCTGTGTACTTGGCCTTCTGCTCCTATCATTTCACTAAAATTACCTCTAAATAACAAATACAAGCATCTTTTTCCCTGTCTCCATTCTCTAGAATATAATATATATCATTTGATACATTAACTCCTTGACACTCTTTTCTTTTAGCCTCTATGACATTATCCTCCCCTAATTCTGAATGTACCATATTTTATAGTTTTCTTGAACAGCTTACTATTCCAAGTTAATGCTATTTTCTGTACCTTAGCTAATGAAGTTTACTTCTATCTGCAATTATGTCCTTTACCTTAACCTCCTATTTCTTTCTTTCTTTTTTTAAAAATATATTTTATTGATTTTTTTACAGAGAGGAAGGGAGAGAGATAGAGAGTTAGAAACATCGATGAGAGAGATACATCCATCAGCTGCCTCCTGCACAGCCCCCACTGGGGATGTGCCCACAACCAAGGTACATGCCCTTGACCGGAATCGAACTCGGGACCTTTCAGTCCGCAGGCCGACGCTCAATCCACTGAGCCAAACCGGTTTCGGCGACCTCCTCTTTCTTCCATCTTTAATTTCTACCTGTTAAAATTCCAGTTATTCTTCAAAATTAGTTCAAATATTATATTTTCCTTGAAACTTCTTCTAATAATCCCAATCAGAAATTAATTCTTCAGCCTCTTAATTTGTGTGTGTGTGTGTGTGTGTGAGTGTGTGTGTGTGTGTGTGAGAGAGAGAGAGAGAGAGAGAGAGAGAGAGAGATTTGAATCTCTTTCATAGTCTCTGTGCAATGACACATTTTATCTGGTATTGTAATTCTTATAGTGGCTGTCCTATTTATCATACTGGCCTTAAATTTCATGACGGTAAAAATGAGTCTTGTTCCTAAAAGCTTGTTCCACAGAATTTAGCACAGTGCCTTATATGACATAAAGATTAAATATTATTTGAATGGATGGATGTTCATTTGGGGGAGGGTTACTTTTTTTCTTTTTAAATTAAGTTTAAAATTCTTATTTTTATCCATTTACTCCAGTAAGGATACTGTCTCTTCTAACTTCCTCTTTGTTTTCCAGTTCCTAGTCTTAGTAGCTGTAACAGCATTTTATGTTTCCCTTTATAAAGGCCCAATATATTTTTGTCACTTGGAAGTAGTTCTGCTGAGTTAACCCAATGTTGACATAGGATCTTAAGTAATTAGCAGAAGTTAAAGTAACTGAGTCAACAAAATAATACTTTAAAAAAGGTTATCCTAGCCCTGGCCGGTTTGGCTCAGTGGATAGAGCGTTGGCCTGCGGACTGAAGGGTCCCAGGTTCGATTCCTGTCAAGGGCATGTACCTTGGTTGTGGGCACATCCCCAGTAGGGGGTGTGCTGATTGAAGTTTTTCTCTCATCGATGTTTCTAACTCTCTATCCTCTCCCTTCCTCTCTGTAAAAAAATCAATAAAATAAATTAAAAAAATAAAAACAAAATACTGCTCAGTTTAAGGAGAAAAGTGAGAAATAGAGTGAGAAAGTAAACTCATAAATGACTATATTGTAAGTGATTACCAGTTCAGATCTTAGTCCTCTTTCAGAGACACATTAATAATCT
The DNA here is from genome assembly GCF_027574615.1 of Eptesicus fuscus. Taxonomy (NCBI): domain Eukaryota; kingdom Metazoa; phylum Chordata; class Mammalia; order Chiroptera; family Vespertilionidae; genus Eptesicus; species Eptesicus fuscus. The sequence goes on from NC_072479.1 coordinate 86,400,442, forward strand.
AATGGTGTTCTCCAGGGTATGGAGACACTCTGGGCTGGTCATCATAGGGACCAAAAGAGGCCACATGCTACCTGACTAGCTCAGGGAAGACCTGCATGGTGGCCTTAAAGTAACAACACAGGATGGTCTGAAATTAAAACTTAAAAAAAAAAAAAAAGTTATCCTCATTCCCTTTCCCTTAGCCTTATCTATTCAAATATTCAAGTCCTGTTAGGGTCTCTTCCTTTCTTTTTGTGCATGACAGTGACCCTGATCCCATGTCCTACTCCGACACATGCATTCCTGCATAGGTCCATAAAACACCGAGAGAAAGATAGAGTCAGAGAATGCTAGGACTGAAAATAAACTTAGCAATCATCTCTCATTGTCTCTATTTTTATTTTGTAGTTTTTTTGACATACTCAGCAAATTAGTTGACTTTTACATATGCAAATAGGAGGGTTCCCAAATCCTAGGTCCAATAGCTGTCAGGCTGATTCTCTCTCTCTCTCTCTCTCTCTCTCTCTCTCTCTCTCTCTCTCTCTCTCTCTCTCTCTCCTCTCCCTCCCTCCCTCTTTTGACATTTAGTGTTAGGCCTGTAGGGCAACACAATCCTTACAGGCCATTTGTGAGTCCCGCCACAGGAGAACAAAACACCAGGAAAAGCTTGCAGGGCACCAGGAGTCACATCAGACCACACAAGGAATTGGAAACTGTCCTAAAGGCACTTGATCACACTCGAGCATTCCATCTGCATTCCAAGCCACCAGCTCAGCCCCTAGACCCACCAGTGACTGCCTATAAGGATGAAACTCCAGCTCCTGGGTGCTGCTCTCATTGACCCAATGTCCCCGTGGCTGGGTGCTGTGCAGCCCTTCCCTTGGGGTATCCTATCTCTCACCCCCTTCCCTTAAATAAATTATTTTTTCTTTAATTACCGTCTGAGATGGCTATTTAGCCTGCCTGCATCCACCATCCACCATGTTCACCTTTCATTTTGGCGGCTTGTAGGGGGATATCCAGAAGGGAAGCTTTCTTCCTTCCCTTCCCCTCACTCCACCCCTACCCTTAAAGACTTCTAGTCTCCGGGTCTTACAGCGACCAAGGCCTTCGGACTCCCAAGCAGCGGCAGGAGTGCCAGATCATCAGACCTTCTGATTTCTACTAAGGGGTGAGTTACTTCATTTTTGGGAAGTGGGCACTAGGGACTTAGACTCTCGGCTCCCCATGGGGCCACCACTTTCAGGGGGCGTGGGTCAGCCTTTTAAAAGCCTCTAGTGTGGCTGCCGCTAGAAGCGTCCCGTGACAGGATAAACTGGGCTTGGAACCGGCAAGATTGCTCTAGGCAGCTCGCTGGTCGCAAGCACATGTCCAAGCAATGGAGGCACACTATGAAAACCACACATCGCCCAAACCCTGGTCCAAAATGCCCTGTAGGATTTTATTTGGGGGACTGTGAGATTTGGCATGTGAGTTTCGGCATAGTGTGTGTGTGTGGGGGCACCCCTCTTTATCCCTAGCCACTGGGGGGGGGTCACTGAGTCCCGAACTTAGTCTTTTCTAGTCATGGAGGGATGCCTCCTGGAGTAAGCTTCAGCACAAGGAAGGAGCAGTAACCAGGCTGGGGCGCTGGCCATTGGTTACTCCCTGCAAACGCCCGTATGGCAGTAACACCATGGGCAATTCAATCTCAACCCTTCCTAAGGACTCACCTCTGGCCTGCCTTTCACAGACTCTTAAGGCCCTCCATTTATGAGACAGCGTTAGACACAAATGCCTCTTTTTTTTTATTGCAATACAGCATGGCCACCCATTGTCTAATTTATTATTTTAAATATATTTTTATTGATTTCAGAGAGGAAGGGAGAGGGAGAGAGAGATTGAAACATCAATGATGGGAGAGAATCATTGATCGGCTGCCTCCTGTATGCGCCACATTGGGGATGGAGCCCACAATCCAGGCATATGCCCTTGACCAGAAGTGAACCTGAGACCCTTCAGTCCACAGGCTGATGCTCTATCCACTGAGCCAAACCAGCTAGGGCACATGACTGCATATCAGGAGATCAGGCCCCTATGGGAAGCATCTGGCAGTAGTACTTCAGATGTTTGTAATCCACACATTGGGGCATTTATGAATTGTCTCCACTGCTCAATACTTTTAAAACCTTGCATCTTGTTTGTTCTTTATATATATATATATTTAAAGTCTAAACTTTATATTGTTCTTTTATGTCCTTTCATAGTAATTATTATTTACCAAAAGTTGTCTTATGTGATATCTTAGAGAAAAGCAACATTCTTTGTCAATTGTTTTATGGTCAAGTCTATAACCATGTCACTCAAGTTTGTCATTTACAGACCATCATCATTTTGCTCTGATGCATTTACAAATACATTAGTTAAGTCTTTGGAAAAATTCATAACAAGGACTCTGACTTACTCTAAATTATAGGTTTCTAAGCAGGCCAGGTCATCTCTTTAAAATATAAAAAATATTGTTTTCATTCCCTAGAACAATTTGGTAAATTATACCTTCATAAGCAATATGAAAGCTTTTATATTTTTCTCCCTATCTTATCCCTCCAGAATTTGGTAATTCTTAATGAGTAAATCATGGCAATAAGTTTCTTTGCATGAATTCAGTAAGACCAGTTTCTAATTATGGTTTTATTAACTTTGACTGCAATGTCATGTCTGAGAGAGATGCTTAGACTCTGGGCATCACCAGAAAGCATTCTCAAAACAGATTGAAGCCAATCAAAAGCCACTTACAGGAAATAGCCTGGTACCTTGTTTGATCCCGTGGTTCATGGCAGTCTTTCCAGGTAAGGAACAAGGGTTGCTTTCCTGAGAGATGGCAAGGAAGGAACCTCAAGACATCATTGGGAACCTCAAAAACTTGAGGAATTCACCCATTCTACAGGTATTGCAGGCAAACTTGGTAGGCAAGTAGGTGGCTCATCTTTCTTGCCCTAGAGCAGGGGTCCTCAAACTTTTTAAACAGGGGGCCAGTTCACTGTCCCTCAGACCATTGGAGGGCCGGACTATAGTTTAAAAAAAAGAAACTATGAACAAAATCTATGCACACTGCACATATCTTATTTTGAAGTAAAAAAAACCAAAATGGCAAAAACACCCAGCGGGCCGGATAAATGTCCTCAGCGGCCGCATGTGGCCCGTGGGCCGTAGTTTGAGGATGCCTGCCCCAGAGGCTAATTAAGTCTCAATCTTGAGATTCTAGCAAAGCAGGTTTTTGAAAGCCTATATATAATCAATTGCTATTCTTGTTGTGTTCATGCAAACAATCAGGCCATATTGAAACTAAATAAATTGGTCTCAATTTGGCTATTTAATAAAAATGAGGGTGATTTTAGGGGGGGAAATGTGTTTTAATAGATTCCATCTACACAGTTGTAAATGTTAGACTCAAGTTCAGTTTATTATCTTCGAAGTTTTATTTTTCACCCATGAGCTCAGCTAAACTAGATTCTGATTTTTTCCCTAGTTTTCATAAATATTTGACTACAATCCTCCAAACTAATGTCTCTTTCCTTTCACCAGACCAGTAGTCGGCAAACTGCGGCTCGCGAGCCACATGCGGCTCTTTGGCCCCTTGAGTGTGGTTCTTCCACAAAATACCACATCCTGGGTGAGTCTATTTTGAAGAAGTGGCATTAGAAGAAGTTTAAGTTTAAAACATTTGGCTCTCAAAAGAAGTTTCAATCGTTGTACTGTTGATATTTGGCTTGTTGACTAATGAGTTTGCCAACCACTGCACCAGACCATTTGTCATAATTCTTATTGTTCTAGCTTGCCCCAATAATACTAAAATTTATAAAACAGTTTGTCTCTACCAGATTACAAGCCCTACTTGTACTCAGGAGATACCACCCTTATACACCATCACAACCTCCTTTTATGCCCAGGCCTCATCTTCCTTCTGACAGAGAGCAAGGATTTTTGGCTCTAAAGGAAAATATCTCCCCCTTTCAGCAGAAAGCATCTATAGAAGAGACCCGATGCCCCCTTTTCTCTGAAAGAATTCAGGACCAAAAATTTTTATGGGGGGAAATGTTAGACAGACCCCCAGAATGTTAGACCCTCAGAGCAAGGACGATGGGCCAGATGCAGAAACTCACCTGAGCAGAAAGCTCCAGATGTCTAGCAAGGGGCAAAACTGGGAAAACAAGAACCTCGCTCCCAAGGTAACCAATCCTCCCCTTTCATATCACTAGTCAGGCAGTTTAGACCCCCTGACATTTTCTTGCCTGAAGATAACATCTAGGCCTCAGCTGTATTTCAGCTGCAGGCCCAGAAAAGCAGCAGAACTAGATAGGTGACTCCGTGACTGCCTCAGGACCCAAATCACTCCTCAGGTTTCCTCAGCCTTGGGTATCACAAATAAACTCTACCCAGCATCTCCATCAAACACTGACTGTAATTAATGATTTGGCAAGTGCTAGGGATTTTTTCCCTCCTACATCCCTTCTTCACAGTAGACAGAGCTCTACTGAAAACATGGACGATCAACATGAACAGGACCCTGGGGCGTGTTTCTCACCACTCCAACTACTCTGACGCTGGCAGGGGTAAAGCCCAGAATCAATCACACCAAAGTGAAGAGGCCGCCAGAAGGGGAAGAATGGGTGACTGAACCCAGGGAACACCTCAAGGAGGTGAAGCATCCATCTTATACGAAAACTGCTGTTTGAAATCTTAACCCTGCTAATTGGCTTCTGTAAATTCTTGCTTGCTAAGACTACTCCCACTTCAGCGAGGCCATTAAACCTTCCCCAGACAGGTTTATCAGTGCTGGCGCCAGGCTCGGCCTCTGGTTGAGGTCTCAAGGCCCAGCACATACGGTCTCTTTAAGAACTTGCAAAAGGGGCCGGGAACACTCCATATTTGGGAGACAAAGAAGGTAAAATCATATAAATAGGGAGAATTCCTGCATGTTGGGGCCCAGAATTTGAGAGACGTTTTCCTCTGGACCCGCGCGTAATAAATGTAACTCCATCTCTCTAAGTGTTGCTTTGTTCTTCTTCGGTTTTCTGTAACAGAGGGACCTATGTAGAATGGTCCTTTCCATCTTGCCTAGTTGGACTTGGAACACCTATTGCTAATATACAGAATTATACTCATTCTATTCATTTTGGGAAGAAAGTCACATACAGGGACCTTTATGCTTTGGGACCCACTGTCCTGGAAAAGGATGTAGGAATGTTAGCTCTTAGGGTTGCTGCAGTAGCTCCCTGTGGCGAATGTCGGACTTTTACTAGGTGTTCTAGTTATTGTTGTTCAGTATCTAATAACTACAATAATGAATTGTTCTGATAATTTCACCCTTCCTTAAGGTAATGGACATACTAAGATGCCAGCTGGTTGGTTTCTGATATGTGGGGTAACTTTATTCATATACCTGTGAACGGAAGGAGCCACATGCTAACCTGACAAGCTCAGGGGAGGCCTGCGTGGCAGTCTTGCAAACTCAGAGACCTGAAATAACCACAAAGGATGGTTTGAAAATTAAATATTTAACTACAAACAGGTTATAGTGGGCAGTCATGTCCTAGGCCAATATCTTCCCTGACAAAGGTCAACTTAGATCTTCCTTACTGAGCCCATTTGCCTTTTTGCCTCTAAGATAACATATCTGTGAGATGTCTGGGTAACTTGTAACTTCCTTCTTTTGCTGGAGCCCCTGGGGCACAACCAAATGTGGTGGGCGCCAGGACAGATACTTCAAATTCCTTCATTATCATGTTAATTGTTCCTGTACCCACCTAGGTATGTGTCCATCATTTTACTTTTTATTCAATCCCAGGGGTTTCCCACCGTTTGACTTTAACCCACCTCCTTAATCCGTCACCAATGAATTTCATGTAGCCAACCTATGTCCCTCCTTTAATAGCAATGTATAAATACAGATGTAACCCACCATTTCCTCGGAGCATTATCTCAATTCATTGAGGTTCTGCTTCCCGGCATATGTCGACATTTTGGCTCAAATAAACTCACTAAAATTCTTTACAGGTTTCAATGGTTTTTTTTTCGTTAACATACCTCTCCCCCCACCTCCCCTGCTGGCCAACAGCACCAGGGGGCCTTGTTCCTTAGGATGACTGACTGAAGATAGGAACCTTTGTCCCAGTTAAGAATAATTATTAACAAATAGAAAAAGGAAGGAAATGTTAGGCCTGTAGGACAATACAATCCTTAACAGTCACTTGTAAGCTTCCCACCACAGGAGAACAAAAGACCAGGAAAAACTTGCTGGACACCAGGAGTCAGACTATGCAAGGAATGGAAACTGTCCTGAAGGCACCTGATCACACACCTGCATTCCATCCTCATTCCAGGTCCACCAGCCTCAGGCACCAGACCCACAGACGACACGTTTCCCACCAGCGACTACGTATAAGGATGAAACCTCAGCTCCTGGGTGCTGCCATCATCCACCCAATGTCCCTGTGGCTGGATATCTTATCCCCCTTTGGGTATCCTATCCCCATCCCCTTCCCTTAAATAAATTCAATTTTCTTTAATCACCGTCTGAGATGGCTATTTAGCCTACCCACATGCACCATCCACCATGTTCATCTTTCGTTTAATACATACTTTTATCTTTATTGTTGAAAATATTACAGATGTCCCCCTTTTTTTTCCAATTAACCCCCTCCCCCCTACCCCCCACCAGGTCTTCACCACCCTATTGTCTGTATCCATGGGCTATACATATATGCATGTAAGTTCTTTTTTATTATGTAATTTTTAAAATATATATTTTTATTGATTTCAGAGAAGAAGGGAGAGAGAGAGAGAAGGAGAGAGAGAGATAGAAACATCAATGATGACAGAGAATCGTTGATTGGCTGCCTCCAGCACCCTCGTCCCCCCTCCCCCCGCCCTGCAACCGGGGATTTAGCCCACAACCTGGGCCTGTGCCCTCGCCTGGAGTGAACCCAGGACCTTTCAGTGTGCAGGCTGATGCTCTATCCACTGAGCCAAACCAGCTAGGGCTGCATATAAGTTCTTAGGACAAAGAATCATATAACTGAAATGCCTTTGGTATTGTTAACAAAGGGAAAGGTACTGAGAACTGCACAAACTGAAGTATTAAAGACCGACAAAGGCAAAATTCCAATATAAAGCCATTGAGTCATCCAGTCTGAGCTTTTTTAAATATCACAGATTATCTGTCTTGAAATGAAGTATATATAAATCAGAGTTTTAAAGTCTTTCAGAATAAGATCACTTTTTATGATTCTCCAAGGGTTTTGACTACAAAATACCTCTACATTTAAGATAGAGAGTAAACTGATGAACAAAAATAGATCCAGAGACATAGAAACAATGAGCAGACTGTCAAACCTCAGAGGGAAGGCAGAGAAGGGTGGGGAAGGGGTAAGAGAACCACCAAAGGACTTGTATACATGCAAATAAGCATAACCAATGGACAAAGACAGTAGTGGGGGAGGGCATGTGCTGGGAGTGGCTGGGGAGAACTCAATGGGGGGGGGGGGGGAAGGAGACATATGTAATACTTTCAACAATAAAGAATTTTAAATAAAAAAAGATAGAGAATTTCTTTATTTTACTTTAAATTCTGAGTTGACTGTCAGTAACTAAAAAGATAAGTAAAATTTGAAACTAAAATTCAACTGTGATAGGAAAAGTAGATTCCAGAATCAAATACTAATGATAGGAAAAGAGTCAGTAGCAAGAAGGAATAAGAAAAAGGATAAATAAAAATAAAAGAGAAATAGAATAAAAATATATATGCATATATTCAATGATTTGCAAAACAAAACTTTTGGAGAAAATGGAAATCAAAAGTCAGAAGGCGAATCATAGCTGATTTAAGAGAGGGGGGAAATGACATAAAAATTCACTATTAGTTCAGAATGAATATATTAAAAGCAAAGATAAGTAGAATGTGGAATATTTAGAAGAAGAAAGGTGCACAGGAGGAGAAAATAAAAGATATTTAAGTTGGGAAGGAATAAGGGGAAATAGAAGATAATGACCCTCCATCATGTCTAATAAGCAAAACAAACTAGGCTCAAGTCATCAAGGGGGTCTAGGATTTCTTACCAGAAACCTGAGACAGTAGCTGAAGGTTTTAGCACTGATCTGGAGCCCTCCACGTCCTGTCTGTCCGGTCCTCACACTCACATAGAGTCATGAAGTATGTTTAGGAAATTTGCTGAGCTCTTCCTCTTTCTTCTCTCTTTTCCTTTTTGTTGATAAACTCCACATTTTTGACGACTATTTGCCTTTACAGGAAGTGTTTCAAAATGAGTCATTTCTAAATGTTATCAGATAAGAAAAGTAATAAACAGAAGTGGGAGATGGTACACTTCTCAGAAATTTTCTGCAGGACAGAGCATTGTTAGGAAGAGAATACTCTGTTCATAAGTTACTCGCTTCCTAAATGTTTGCTTTTGCTTTGTTTTGACCCAGTAATCCTACTTCTAGGAATATATACCAATAAGTTAATTAATAGGCAGGAATCATTGCTCAAGGTCCTGCTTTAATCTTCTGCACTCTCCTGATAAAACAATCTAATTCCCCAAACTCTGTGGTATGTGGGGGTGGGGGTTGGGAATGGTTGGGAGGAATGACCTGCACAACCCCATGTAATGAATCTCAAATAACATCTCTTAAATGCTTAACACGTGTAAAGAAATGTGCCATGCCAAAATCAGATAAATTAAACTATGTTTTTATTTCTTGAGATTCACAATCTAGTAGAAATATGCACCCATACACACAAAAAATTGTAATACAACTCGGGCTATAATAATATAAACGTAGAAATAAAATAGTAGAACATAAGTATATTTAAGTAGGCAACAGTATATTTTGCCTGGGACAATCCAGGGAAATCTTAAGGTAGAAATAAGATAAGGTTTTTTTTCTTATTTATTTATTTATTTATTTATTTATTTATTTATTTATTTATTTATTGTTAATCCTTACCCAAGGATTTTTTCCATTGATTTTTTAAATCCCCTCTTACTGTGTCTTGTGATTTCAATTTTTTCTTTATTGATTAAGGTATTACATATGTGTCCTTACCTCCCCCCACCTTGCCCTCACCCCCCTAGTGTCTGTGACCATTGGTTATGCTTATATGCAACCTTTGGTTGATCTCTCCCCCTCCCCCCAACCCTCCCTTGCATTCCCTCTGAGGTTTGACAGTCTGATCAATGCTTCTCTATCTCTGGATCTGTTTTTGTTCATCAGTTTATGTTGTTCATTATATTCCACAAATGAGTGAGATCATGTGATATTTATCTTTCTCTGACTGACTTATTTCGCTTAGCATAATGCTCTTTAGGTCAATTCATGCTGTTGCAAATAGTAGGAGTTCCTTTTTACAGCAGTGTAGCATTCCATTGTGTATATGTACCACCGTTTTTTAATCCACTCATCTGCTGATGGGCACTTAGGCTGTTTCCAGATCTTAGCTATTGTGAATTGTGCTGCTATGAACATAGGAGTGCATATGTCCTTTCTGATTGGTGTTTCTAGTTTCTTGGTATATATTCCTAGAAATGGGATTACTGGGTCAAATGGGAGTTTCATTTTTAATTTTTTGAAAAAACTCCATACTGTTCTCTACAGTGGCTGTACCAGTCTGCATTCCCACCAGCAGGGCGTGAGGGTTCCTCTTTCTCTGCATCCTCACCGGCACTTGTCATTTGTTGATTTGTTGATGATAGCCATTCTGACAGGTATGAGATGGTACCTCAATGTTGTTTGGATTTTCATCTCTTGGACTATTAGTGACTTTGAGCATGTTTTCATATGTCTCTTGGCCTTCTGTATGTCCTCTTTAGAAAAGTATTTTCAAAAGAGGACATACATAGAAATAAGGTTTTAAAAAAACTATAGGGCCTCTAAAGGCAAAAATGATGACAAGCTGTTTAAAGTGTTTAAGGGGAGCATAGTCAGAAGGAGGTAGGGGGAGAGTGCGTTAGGTATTGGAGGGTAGACAGGAGTTTGGGGAATTAGACTGTGTTTTATCAGGAGCGTGCAGAAGATTGAAGCAGGACCTTGAGCAATGATTCCTGCCTAAAGTATACATTGCAAGGAATTCTCACCCACATTATTCTTTTACATATATGTATATGAAATAAAGTTTACTTGAATCAAAAGTATTTGAACACTCTTGCCTGTGTTAAGGGATTTCTATATTAATCAATTTATTGTCCAAACAATAGTATCTGCTCCTCCTTTGTTTGCAGTCAAATCACTGAAGAATATTTTTGTGGCAGAGAGACCCAAGAAAAAATGCCAAGAGTTGAGTTTATTGTTCTATCTATCTATCTATCTATCTATCTATCTATCTATCATCTATCACCTATCATTTCCATTGTTATTATCTAATTACTAGAATAATACATGCTTATAAAAAGATTAATTAGAATACAGAAGTATAAAGGGTAAAAGAGTGAAAGATTTCATTTCCAATTTTACTGCCTGGGAGTAACTATTTTAAGGTTGCTTTCACATCTAACAACCTATAATCCTCCCATTTGACCAGGGCTTGAGAGAAGCTGAAAGGCCATTCAAGCAGGGGGGAAAAGGTGGAGGTGAGCCCAAGGTGAGTGAATGACTCAGTAAAGTGGTTTAGTTGGAGTAAACAGGACACACCAAGGATTAATGAAAGGCAAGTTAGAGGGCCCGAGTTAGAATCCCAGCTCTGCCACTTACTGATTGTGTGACTGTACAGAAGTTGCTCAAATTCTGTGTTTTTATTTGCTCACCTGCAAAATGGGGATTGTGTCAAATATTATCTATTGATACTCAAGCTCGTCCCCACCTTCCCATACTGTCTCTGTATTGGAAGCCTGGGTATTACATTTCCTAGACCTTCTCTCTCGTGAGTTTCTGAAAGGCTCTGCTAGAGGGATGTGTCATGTGTTATTGAAAAGTGAAGAGAACAGAGAATCATTGAATTTGATTTTGGAACTTAGTTTGTGCAGAGAGATTGCAAATCCATTTTAAAAGTAAAAGAACAAAAACTATAAAACAGAAGAAACATTTAAACTACTAAATAAAATGAGAGAGAGAGAGAGAGAGAGAAGAGAGAGAGAGAGAGAGAGAGAAGAATCACTTAGTTTTTGGTTTCTGCAGAGGCAGAAAACTCTGGTGGGCTCCTATAGTAGAGATGCCAGGTGTGGCCGTGGCAGCTGCTGGCAACTGTGGGCTCTAGCAGAATTAGTAGTTTCAGCAGCAGCCACAGGCCTGCAAGTTCCTGGATTTCTGCTAAGCAGCAACAAGAGCCCCAGTCTCAAAGACAAGAACACACTTGCCCATTCTAGGTAACTTCTTTTTCTACTTTTTTCTTCCAATTTTATGGAAGCAGCCTCTTGAAGTTATATTATTTTCTCCTCATTTATTTCTCTAGTCCTTTCAATACTTTTGTACACACATCCTTGTCTTCAATACCCTGTTTGAAATATCTACAATGGTTTCTATCTTCCTGGCTGGGGAGTGCCTAAGTCAAATATTCGATGTGCCTACTCTATAGGATTGTTAATGTAAGTAAATTAATACATTCAAAGCACTTAAAACAGTGCCTGCCTTCAATAAATGTTAGCAATTATTATATCAAATACCGTATATTCCGGCATATAAGACCTCCAACTTTTGAGAAGATTTTCCTGGGTTAAAAAGTCGTCTTATATGCCAGAAAATACGGTACTAATGTGGCTTCCATTTACTCATTAGATCAAAACTAATCTTCCATTGCCCTGGTGGGTGTGGCTCAGTTGAGTGTCATTCTGATAACCAGAAAGGTGAGCCAAGGTTTTTTTCCCAGTGGAAAGTTTATTACAAGCAGATTCAGACTACCCACATTCAGACTCCATGGGCTGACCCCCTCTTTGAAGCTTTGTAGTCCAGGAGTACACATTCACTAGAAACCTGCTTCTATATCTATCCATGGCATCACTTGATTGATTCCCTCAATTGTTCTTGCCCAGCAACGGTCCTGAACTTTCCCTGTTTCTATGTGTTCTTCCTCTGTTTCTATGCTGAGCTCTCTCTGTTTCTGTTTCAGTTCACCTTATTGTTGCAGGCCCTCCCTTGGTTTTCCATGCCTCCCGCTTTGAGTCCAGAAATGTTTTATTATTTCTGCTTGGTTGGTTTCTGTGATTAAGCTGGCTCAAACTGCCATGTCTTTCCCTGCCTATGTTCCACCTGCCTTTGTTTTCCACTGGACCCCTGCCCCATCTGCCTGCATTTCAAGTTAACCCTCTCAGTCCCATGCACTGAGACTGGTAGTCAAGGCACATATCCAGGTTGTGGGTTCAATTGGTAGTCAAGGCACATACCCAGGTTGTGGGTTCGATCCCTGGTAGAGGTGTGTACAGGAAGCAACCGATTGACGTTTCTCTGTCACATCGATGTTTCTCTCTTTCTCTCTCTCTCGAAATAAAAAACATATTAAAAAAATAAACTAGTCTCCCATCTTGGACAGGTAGCAAATAAACTACAGCATGTTCCCTTCCTAGTGTTAAGTCACAACCTTTATGTCTAATCAATCCCAACCCATGCCCCTCAAGGATGCAGATTAAATGTACTCTGCTCTCTATAGCATAGCTGCCTAATTTTGTACATATAGTAAAACCAAGTAGGAACACAAATTGAGGAACAAAGTCATCCAGAATCTAAGGTAACAAAACCGAACCTGTATAACATAATAGCCAATGAACTTATAACAACAGATATCCAATGCACTTACACTTAGATCTTGAAGAAATCAGCCATATTTCAAATCTGAGTGGTTTAAAGAAAATTTAACCAACTTTGCTTCTTCTAATAATATGTTGGTTGTCTATTATAGTTGTATCCTGGACAGCCAAGGAAGGGAGCCTAGAGGGGAAGTAAACTGAGCTTAATTAACACTTTTTGTGAGGTCAGTTACATAATAATGAAAGTAAACAAGAGCATGAAGCTTCATTTTGTATTTATTTAAACTAATGAGAAACCATAGGAACTCTTTGGGGGGGGGAGGGACAGGATTCAGAACTATTGAGCTGTAGATGGCTTTCATAAATTTTGTAGGTCTAGATAAAATTTCGAGTAACTTTTGATTGAGATTTTAGGTGAGCTGTTCTATTTGTGAATTATTTAGAAAATGTCTTCTTAAATTGTTTCTCCTTTGCCTTCCTTCCCCATTTCATGTCTAGTAGTATGCATGTAAAAGAATATGTAAAACATATTGGGTTAGAAAACACCCATTTCCGACTTTGTGTAGGGAAAAACCCAGTTCTTCATCTCCAGTGTGTCTCCTTTACTTTCACAAGTTAATGTTAGAGAGTGGAAATTTTTGAGCACTCTGGAGAGGCTGTGGACTATGCCCCAGATAGGGTTGTCAGTGCTGACACCAGGCCAGGCCTTGAGATATGGTCTCATGGCCCCTTCCCCTTGCACCTCACAAAATAGCCTTGCAAGATAGAATACTGTCAGCTTTCTAAAGAACAGAATAACCCTGTGAACAACATGGTCGTCAATGGCATGACTCTGACGTTGCTTGGGAAAAACTGTTTTGTCTTGGGTTATTTGTTTTACAAAAACAGGATGTGGTTAATGGGCTTAAAAGTGGTCCTACACAAAGGGTCGCTGCTGCTCTCTGGACTCCTTGCATGGAGTATGGCAGAGCAGTCACCCGGCCGGCTAATAAAGGGTCCCTAAATTTTAATTTGGTCTGGGCTCCAGTGGTCATTCACTTGCCTTCGCTCCACAACATTTGGAGGCCCCAGCGAGATAACCAGCTTTTGCCTGGTCCTGTGACCAGAGCCCACCGGGGTTCCCAGACTCTCTGACCCAGGAGGAGATCTCTGAGAGATGTTCCTCAGCCCAGGGACTGGTAGAGGTCGGAAACCCTGCCTGCTAAATTTCCTGATTGACTCTGATCGGAGCCACCCTGGACCTGGTTCTTACCAATAAGAAACTTATATCTGCTTCTGTGGGTGCCCATCTGGGGTCTCTGGAAGGCTGGATGCAGCGCTACTTCTGAGACCAGATCCCGGCGCACGACGGTGCCTGGTGATCCTCAGTTGGTTGTCATTGTCTTTGTTATTCTGTGTTATTGTGGTCTAATTGTCTCTATCATTAGAATGGGTCAATCTGCTTCATGTTCTGTCTTTACTCCCCTGCAATGTTTTTTGAAAAATTTTCAGGAATTCAAGCAGCAAGCTGATGACTACGGAGCCTCCGTTAATGCTTTTAATTTACAGAAATTTTGTGAGAGGGATGGGAACGGGGAAGTGCTGGCATAGGATCACCGCTGCGTGCTGGCCTTTTGGCCTCCAGTGAATGGACCGGGTTTGGGGCCCAGGGGAGCTGGACAGGCCTCTGGGAAGAAATGTAAGTGTAAGAGTTTGTGTGAAAGATAGTGCAAACCCTGCTTTAGAGGGAAGACAGTAGAGAACTTTTAATTGCTTTTCCTTGGTTTATAATTTTGCTGTGTTAGTTTAAAATTTTGGAATTCTAGGGTTAGTTTGAAGGTTGTCACTCCAGAGAAATTTAAACAAAGGCTTGTTGGGTTAGGATTAGTTATAATTGACTGCTTTGTAGGCTGCCTTTTTCAGCCCTGCTAGCAAATAGAGAATCATGTGGTCCCGAGAACTGCAACCTGCCTGCCCTTCCTGATAGATTTACAGTGGGTCTCTGGGGGAGGAAGAGAGCTGAAAACTGCTCCAGAGCAGGTGTGCAAAAGGGTAGAGGCGGTGGAATTCACTCTTAGCCTGCTGAGATAGAGAAGCCCTAGGCTGGGGAACAGGGGATGGTTGGAGATATCAGAAGTGGTGAAGGTTGCCCTAGCTGGTCTGGCTCAGTGGATAGAGCATCAGTCTGCAGACTGAAGGGTCCCAGGTTCGATTCCAGTCAAGGGCACATGCCCGGGTTTCGGGTTCGATCCCCAGTAGGGGGCGTGCAGAGGCAACCGATTAATGGTTCTCTCTCATCATTGGTATTTTTCTCTTTCTCCCTCTCCCTTCCTCTCTGAAATCAATAAAAATAAAAATATTTAAAAAAGAAGAAGTGGTGAAGGTTAAGATCTTCTGGGGTCTTGGAGTAAAGAAGGAAAATCTGAGAGGGAGAGCAGCTGTTCTTTTTTTTTAATTACTTTATTGATTAAGGTATCACATATTTGTCATCAACCCCCTCCCCCCGTTCCCTTCCCAAACCCCCCCACATGCAAGTCCCCCTCCCCCTGTTGTCCATGAAGAGCAGCTGTTCCTTAAGTGTAAAAAGCCTGGTTATAGAGGATCTCAGACAGGCTTGCCTTATTTCCCCTGCTAAGGACAGAGTAAATGGTTAATACAGAAAAGGGAGGGGGGGGGGGGGCGTTGGCCGGGAGAGCAGGGAGAGATAGGTTTTTGTTGATTTTGCTGGGTACAACCCGCTCTGCTGGCGTCCTTGGTTTCTTACTTACCTGTAAATGCTTCAAGGCTTTTTACAAAACACAGTAGATCTTCCTTTGCCCCGTTTTATTACTTCTTGGGCGGTGGTGGAATATTCAGCAAAGGAACTTTAAGATATAATATCTTCAAGGCTGACAACTAGTTTAAGTTTTAAAAATCTCTGTCTCTCAAAAAGAAATATTTTTACCTACTACTCTTAGTTTTATCACAGAAGGTCTAAGTCATAAATGTTAATCTAAGAAATTCTGGCTGTTTAGTTTTTAGGATTCATTAAAGGATTGAGGTTTCTAAGAAAAAGAAAAAAACAACAACAAAACACTAAACTCCCAGGAGCCAAGTGGAGGAAAAACGGAGCTAAAGTCCGCAGGTGCCCTGGTGGTTTAAAACTGGGTGCTAGGCAGACTCAATCCCCGAGAGCCAGGTGAAAGAAGGGGATGAGGGGGGCTGGATGCCCAAGTTGCTTACAGTGGCCCTGGAAGAAGCAGCAGCAGCGAGAAAAGCGGGGGACAGCAGACATTTACCTGACACTGCTGCCCAGTGAGTAATGAGTGTTTTACAACAAGCAATACAAGACTTAGGCCTTTGGCTTGCTGGCTGCAGCAGTTAAACCAGAAACCAGTGATTGCTACTGGCCTTCCGGCAGCCCCAGGAATAGAGCAGCAGGCCCAGGATCTGTAAAAGCAGCAGGTAGAGCTAGTGAAAGCTCCCTGTTTGCAAATGTACTGAAAGAGTTCAGTACCTATTGCTGCTGGGAGAGGAGGGGCTGAGATCCCCTTCCAGTGCACTCCCTTGGGAGAGGCCTGGTCGCTGTTCTGCCACAAAGGAGACTGGCGGGAAGACAAGGGGCCTAATACCCAAGCCACTGCCACAGAAGCACTTTGCAGTATGCAAAGCTGTTTCTAACTGCAACTCTGGCTGTTTTGGACTGGCAGCTTAAAAGTCAAAGAGCAAATGAAAGGCACTCTCCTTGGACTGGGGAGTCTTTGGGACTTTGAGATTTTCCAAGAGAGGAGGAGTCTGACTGAGGGATGGCAGAGACCCTGTTGGGTTGGAAGGACCTAAGGCCACATGTTAAACTTATAAATTATAGCTTTCTAGACAGATGTCCAAGCCCAGTTATATAGAAGTTAAACTGCCTGTTTATAGCAAAACAACTTTCTCCCGTGCCAGAATAAATTTTAGGGAAATTAGACAGGCTGTATTTGTGGCTAGAAAGAAGAACTGGCCACCATGCACAGCCCTGACAGTGGCCTGCAGAAAACTGTTTTGTCTACCAGATGTAATTAAGTCTTTCCATCTCTACCTATGTGAGACAAGGGGACTTCACAGAAGCAAAAGGGAACAAGGCTACAGATAAAGCAGCCCAGGAGGCTGCCCTACAACCAGTGGGGCCTCTACAGATTCTAGTGACTCTTCCAAACCCTGACCTACCCACCTCACCAACTTACATGGAAACCCAATCTAGAAAAGTTGAAATCCATAACCAATCTTTACTCAAGTTCTTACAGGCTTTACAGTCTACCCAGAAAGCAGTCCAGAAGCAAGTCCGATCCGGTCCATCCTTCCACCCTGGTGACTCTGTTTGGGTAAAGAAATTTGCCACACAAGGACTGACTCCTACCTGGAAAGGACCACTTCCACAGCAGTCAAGGTCTACGGGATCCCAACGTGGCTTCATCACACCTGGCTTAAGACAGCCCAGGCAAAATAGAGAGTCCAGGATTTTTCAGACCCTCTAAAGATTAGTCCTGGCCCTCATTCCGGGCTCTTATCTTAAAAACAGGCCCACTGACTTTATTCAGCAGAGAATTAACTCTATCAAGCTTATAGTCCTCATGGGTCAATATAACTCCCTTGCCAACAATGACACAAAAGAGTCAATGATTTGACTCAGGCACATAAAACCAGTAGGGAATGTTAGAGAGTGGAAATTTTTGAGCACTCTGGAGAGGCTGTGGACTATGCCCCAGATAGGGTTGTCAGTGCTGACACCAGGCCAGGCCTTGAGATATGGTCTCATGGCCCCTTCCCCTTGCACCTCACAAAATAGCCTTGCAAGATAGAATACTGTCAGCTTTCTAAAGAACAGAATAACCCTGTGAACAACATGGTCGTCAATGGCATGACTCTGACGTTGCTTGGGAAAAACTGTTTTGTCTTGGGTTATTTGTTTTACAAAAACAGGATGTGGTTAATGGGCTTAAAAGTGGTCCTACACAAAGGGTCGCTGCTGCTCTCTGGACTCCCTGCATGGAGAATAGCAGAGCAGTCGCTGGCTGGCTAATAAAGGGTCCCTAAATTTTAATTTGGTCTGGGCTCCAGTGGTCATTCACTCGCTTTCGCTCCACAACAGTTAACATCACTTCTTATACTGGTAATCAAATGTGTGGGTTTCCCCCACATACACATCAAAAAATTCTGTGACACCAGCTACATTTCACGCAATTTAACTTATTTCTAACACTATCTACCTGGAGATAGTGTCAGATACCACATTATATGAGCTCAGTCCCACAAGACTGCTTCCAACTTAAGATGCCAATCTCAACTAGTAGGTCCCCAGGTTACCCACAACTTCTGCCCGAGTTGGCTACATAGCAGAGTTTCCCATAACCTCATCTCCCTTGGATTTGATTATTTGCTAGAGTGGCTCATAGAACTCAGGAAACACTTACCTTTATCAGATTAAGGGATATGATAAAGGATACAGATGAAGAAACAACTAGGGTGAGACCTGGGAGGGTCCTGAGCACAAGAGCTTTTGTCCATGTGGAGTTGGGATTGCATCCCTCACCCAGTGTGGATGTGTTCACCCACCTGGAAGCTTTCTAAACCCTGTACTTTTGAGATTTTTGTGGAGGCTTTATCAGGTAGATATGATAAATTATTAACTTCATTTTCAGCCCTTTTTCTTTGTGTGTGTGTGTTTTAAAAAATATTTTTATTGATTTCAGAGAGGAAGGGAGAAGGAGAGAGAGATACAAACATCAATGATGAAAGAGAATCATTGATTGGCTGCCTCTTGCACACCCCATACTCGGGATCAAGCCCACAACCCGGGCATGTGCCCTGATCAGAATCAAACCATGACCTTCAAGAGAATCGGGAGGGGGGTTCTAAAATTTTTAAGCTTCTGATCATAGCTTGGTCTTTCTACTGACTGACCAACTCTTATCAAGGAGCCATCCAGGAGACCACCCAGAGTTGCCTCACTAGAACAAAAGGCACTTCTGTCATTCAGGAAATCCTAAGGCTTTAAGGAGCCCTGTGTCATGAACTGGGATCAAAGACCACATATTAGAACAAAAGATGCCCCTGGTGCTTTTATTAGTTAGGAATTTACAAGTTTTTGGAGCCCTGAATCAGAAACCGGGGGCAGAGACCAGGATGTCAATTTCTTATTATAAATCACAATATCACACGTACTCATTTCAGGTGAAATAAATGCTCCTTCTAAATATCTTCAAGTCATTTTACATTGGGCACATTGGTGGTCAGTGCACATCACAGCAAATGGTCATTCTGCCAGTCATTCCATTGTTCAGTTGATTTGCATATTAGGCTTTTATTATATAGGATAGAATGTTTATTGGTGAAATCAATAACTGTCAACTTAGCTGCTTCACATATCACCTTTTAAATTTTATGGTGAGATATATCTTTGAAAAAATGTATATAATGAATATGTACTTTAAAATATATTTTTATTGGTTTTAGAGAGGAAGGGAGGGAGAGAGATAGAAACTTCAATGATGAGAGAGAATCATTGATTGGCTGCCTCCTGCAAGTCCCACACTGGGGATGGAACCTGCAACTCAGCATGAGCCATGACCAGGAATTGAACCATGACTTCCTGGTTCATAGGTCGATGCTCAACCACTGAACAACACCAACCAGGCAGCACTCCCACTTTAGGTCTTACTGTTTTGCTATATTTAGTTCAGACTTTAAAAAATATATATATACTCCTTCCTCCAATTATTTATCTCCCTCTTTTCTCGGAGATAATTACTTTTCTATACTTTTATTACATACTAGAGGCCAGATGCATGAAATTCGTGCAAAGGTCTTGGCCCCTACCGTTGCCACAGCCACCTCTGCATGCCCCCTACTGTGGATCGAGCCCACAACCTGGGCATGTGCCCTTGATCAGAATTGAACCTGGGATCCTTCAGTCTGCTGGCCGACGGTTTATCCTCTGATCCAAACTGGCTAGGGCAATAGTTATCAACTTACTCTTACAAGTTATTAATATTACTAGAGGCCCGGTGCATGAAAATTCATGCACTGGAGGGGGTCCCTCAGCCCGGCCTGCCCCCTCTCACAGTCCAAGAGTCCTCAGGGGCGGGAGGTGACCCAGTGATCAGGGGAAGGTGATGCCCCCATCACACCTCTGCTGCTGCCACTGCTGGCAGTGCAAGCCTCGGCTGGCCCTGGTTATCTGAGCCTCGGGTGGCCCTGGGTGGCTGGGCAGCCGCCATCTGAGGCATGCCTGCACCTCGAATGTCAGCTGGGCAGCTGCCATCGGTGGTTTGCCTGTGCCTCAGGCCAGCCCTGGGTGGCTGGGCAGCTGCCATCCGAGGCTTGCCTGCACCTCGGGCTGGTCCTGGGTGGCTGGGGAGCTGAGGGGACTGGGGGACTCTGGAGGCAGGCATGTGGAGCAGCCGGACCTGCCTGGGGGCAGGCCAGGCTGTGCCATGCGCCTGCCACCCCAGTAGGGCTGAGGGGACTGGGCACCTCCATCTTGTGGCTGTGGGCACTGCTGTCATTGAGAGCATGGCAGTCAATTAGCACATTCCCTTCTTATTGGCTGTGGGCGCTGCCATCTTTGTGAGGGTGTGATGGTCAATTAGCATATTCTGTCTTTATTAGATAGGCTTATTATTGACTTTAGAGAGAGGAAGACAGGAAGAGAGAGAAACCTCAATGGTTGCTTCCTGCACATACCCTGACCGGGGATTGAACCTGCAACCCAGGCATATGTCCTAAACAGGAACTGAAACCACCACCTTTTGGTGTATGAGATGACGCTCCAACCAACGGAGCCATACTGGCCAGGGCAATTATTACTATGATTATAAGAGTAACAGAAAGAAGGGTATAAGAGAAAAAAGTTTCCTTTCTTTTCCATTTTCCCAGAAGTAACAGCCTCTGTTAAGACTCTTGGCTATTATCTCTGGCCTGGTAGCTCAGTTGGTTAAAGCATTGTTCTGATACACCAAGATTGTAGGTTTGATCTCCGGTCAGGGCACATGCAAGAAGCAACCAATTAATGCATAAATAAGTGGAACAAAACATAGATGTCACTCTCTCTCTCTAATGCTCTCTATTTCCCCCTTCCTCTCTCTCTCAAACCAATAAATAAAAAAAGTTTTGACTATAGTTCAAAACTATTTTTGCCTATCACACCTAAATATTTTATACCAGTGACTTAATATTATATTTTTTCTTCTGTACCTTGCAGTTTTCACTTATCAATTTACCTTTTCATACCAGAACATATAAATCAACCTCTATTTTTAACAGGCACATAAGACTGTATTGATAGATGTACCATTTATTTATGGAATGGATTAATTCCAGATTGCTGGATATTTAGATGGCTTCCATTTTTTAATTACAAAATTACCACAATAAACATTCCATATATCATTGTATAGGTATGAAGCTATATTTAAGGTTTATATTAAATGAAAAACATAGATGTGCATACAAAACTATAAATGTGCTATTTTTAAACTAGTATCTTGGGTGCTTCGTATGTTAGTGTGGTGTGGTGAAGAATGTTACTTTGTAAATCATAAGTCCAATTCTGACTGCATCATCAACTATCCTTGGATAAATGATTTAATAAATCCAGGGTTCAAACCTGTCATGCAAAATATGAGATGTCAACTACAAGGGCAGTGAGGCCCATTCTTAGTAAGACAGATCTGTAAACTATGCTTCAATCTCATTACATTTGCATTTGTAGCAACCCCAGTATTCAGTGAAATTATACTTTAACAAATACCATTTTATAATGGATAACAGTACCATGAGCAAAGGTAAATCAGAATTTAAAAATCTTTGGTAAATAACTTTTTGTGTGTGGGCAAAGAAGGAAGAGCTGGGAAATATGTTACTATTTCGTATTACTACTATTTCATATACATACTACATATGACTTATATGTGGAGATAAGTAAAGAAAACCATGACTTGAGGGACCTGAAGAGTATCATGCTAAGTGAAATAAGCCAGTCAGAGAAAGACAAGTATCACATGCTCAGTCATAGGTGGAATCTAATTAACAAAATAAACTGATGAACGGAGTGGATCCAGAGACATACTGCAGAAGCATGGAACAGAATGAGGAATCTTGGAGGGAAGATGGGGAAGGGTGGGTGGGTGAGAGGTAATCAACCAAAGACCTTGTATGCATATATGCATAACCCATGGACACAGACAATAGGGTGGTGAAGGCGTGGGTGGGCTGGAGGGGTTCAATGGGGGGAAAAGGAAGGGCATATGTAATACTTTCAACAATAAAGAATTATTTAAAAAAAGAAAGAAAAAATAAAACCATGACTTTTATTTATTATGTTTAAATTATATCTAGAGG
Source organism: Eptesicus fuscus (assembly GCF_027574615.1). Lineage (NCBI taxonomy): Eukaryota > Metazoa > Chordata > Mammalia > Chiroptera > Vespertilionidae > Eptesicus > Eptesicus fuscus. The sequence goes on from NC_072479.1 coordinate 86,422,470, forward strand.
CAATTGAGATTTGAGGTGGATGAGGCCTCCCTCCATCATTTCCAAAAAAAGGTGCTTAACTTAGTTAAGTCACAAATGCTTACCTTTATTTCTAGGGCAATTAATCTATTCTCTATCCCAGAAGTTTTGAATTGTGTAGCTACTACCCCCCAGTGGTGGGTAGAAGTAAATTCCTGCCATGGTACAGTCTTAAATTTTCTTGATTGGGAAAGAACAAATTAGCTTTAGGATTTTCTTTTTTTTATTTTATTAATTTCTTTATTGATTAAGGTGTCACATATTTGTCCTCATCCCCCCATTCCCATCCCACACCCCTCCCCAAGGATGCCCCAAACCCCTGCTGAACTTAACCGTTGGATAGGCTCATATGCATGCACACAAGTCCTTTGGTTGATCTCTCCCCCCTCCTCCCAACCTCCCCTATCCTCCCTCTGAGGCCCGATAGTCCGATCGATGCCTCCTTGTTTCTGGTTCTGTTCTTGTTCCTCAGTCTATGTAGCTTTAGGATTTTCTATGTATGTATGATGTCATCCACGAGTCAAGGCAGGGTGGTCTTTTCTTTTTTCTTCTCTTCTTCTTCTTCTTCTTCTTCTTCTTCTTCTTCTTCTTCTTCTCTCTCTCTCTCTCTCTCTCTCTCTCTCTCTCTCTCTCTCTCTCTCTTTTCAAGGCAGTTTTATTTCTTCATTTCCAAAGTACACTTTTTATTTTTTTCTTTCCCTATTATATTGCCTAGGATCTCTAGGCCAATTTGTTCTTGATCTTAGCAGAAAAACATTCAGTCTTTAGCCATTAAGCAAGATGTTAGCTGTAGATTTTTCATAGATGTCCTATATCAGACTGAGGAATTCCCTTTCTTTTCCTAGTTTGCTGAGTTTTTACTTTCATAAATACTGAATTTTTAAAAAATATATATTTTTATTGATTTTTTACAGAGAGGAATTTTTTATAGAGAGTTAGAAACATTGATGAGAGAGAAACATCGATTAGCTGCCTCCTGCACACCCCCTACTGGGGATGTACATGCCCTTGACCGGGATCGAACCTGAGACCCTTCAGTCCCCAGGCCTACGCTCTATCCACTGAGCCAAACCGGTTAGCGCTAAATAATGAATTTTTTCAAACTCTTTTTTATGCTTCTATTGGGATGATTACATACATTTCTTTTTTAAAAATACATTTTTATTGATTTCAGAGAGGAAGGAAGAGGGAGAGAGAGAGAAACATCAATGATGAGAGAGCCCTAACCGGTTTGGCTCAGTGGATAGAGCATCGGCCTGGGGACTGAAGGGTCTCAGGTTCCATCCCGGTCAAGGGCATGTACCTTGGTTGCAGGCACATCCCCAGTAGGGGGTGTACAGGAGGCAGCTAATTGATGTTTCTCTCCCATCGATGTTTCTAACTCTCTATCCCTCTCCCTTCCTCTCTGTAAAAAATCAATAAAATATATTTTAAAAATATTTTTTAAAATGATGAGAGAGAACCATTGATTGGCTGCCTCCTGCATGCCCCCCCACTAGGGATCGAGCCCGAAACCTGGGCATGTGCCCTTGACTGGAATAGAACTTGGGACCCTTCAGTCTGCAGGCTGATGTTCTATTCACTGAGCCAAACCGGCTAGGGCCATACATTTCTTTATACTGTTAATACCATAGATTATAATTATTGGTTTTTGAATGTTAAACTAACCTTAATTTCTTAGGAAGTAAATCCCAATTTGTCATCGTGTATTGTTCTTTTTACACATTGTTGTATATGATTTGTTGGTATTTTGTTAAGAATCTTTGCTCATGAGGAAATATTGGTCTATAGTTTTCTAACATCTTTGTCTGGTTTTGGTATCAAGATAATGATTGTCTCATAAAATTTAGTTGAAAGGTGTTTTTTCCTCTTCTATTAGTTTGTATAGGATTTATATTATTTCTTTTTAAAATGTTTGATCAACAATGAGAAGGTTGGCAATCGGGCCGGCAGGGGAGCAGTTAGGCGTCAATCAGGCTGTCAGGGGAGTGGTTAGGGGATGATCTGGCTGGCAGGCAGAAGTGATTAGGGACAATCAGGCAGTCAGGCAGGCAAGTGGTTGGGAGCCAGCAATCCTGGATTGTGAGAGGGATGTCCAACTGCCCGTTTAGGCCCAATCAGTGGGATCAGGCCTAAATGGGCAGTTGGACATCCCTCGAGGGGTCCCAGATTGGAGAGGGGGCAGGCTGGGCTGAGGGACACTCCCCACCCCTGGGCATGAATTTCATGCACTGGGCCTCTAGTCTACAATAACATATTGTTGGAGTGTCAAAGTAATTTTCCTTTTTCCAGACCCCCTCAAAGCACAGGCACTGCTCTGGGGAGACCACAAATCCCCTCATTGTTATTAATTGTTGAGTGTTAATTATCCTGCACCTGAGAAGGCTAAAAGGCTAATTCTAACGTAACCCTGATATTTGGGGGTGGGGGTGGGGGTGGGATAGCAATCTGAATCTGTGCAGCAAGCCCAGTGTACATTCTTGATAACCTATAATTAAGTCGCTGGCTCTTTTCCAGAAACTGGTCTTTACAGAGGCCATAAACTATGAACAGTGTATAGCCCTGGAGGGAGAGGTTATTAGCGCTAGCACAAGGCCAGACCATTAAATATGGTCTCAAGACCCCCAACACCTGGGGCCTTTTTTGCAAAGCCCGTGAAAGGACAGGAAGCATAATCCATATTTGGGGAACAAAGACACCAGAAAGATATAAAGGAGAAGCTCCCTGCATGTTACTTTGCTCAGACTTGGGAAATTATTCCACTGAATCCGCCGGCGTAATAAACTGTGTAACTCCATTTCTCTAAAGCGTTACTTGGTTTTTCTCCAGTCTTCTATAACACACCCACCTAAATAAAAGAAGTATATGTTTAACATTTTACTTTTTATCCACTCCCAGAGGTCCCCCCCATCGCTTTTTCCTTCCTCCCTAATTTATCACCAATGGATTTCCCGTAACACATCTCTTTTGATTGTAATGTATAAAACAAGGTACAAAACTGCCATTCATTGAGATCCTGCCTCACGGTATTGTCGACAGTTTGTCTCAAATAAACTCACAAAAATTCTTCACAGGTTTGAATGTTCCTTACGTTGACACTTAGATAAGTTTGAGACAGATTAAGTGATCACTGCTTTTATAGTAAGACAGACTTGACTTCTATTTTGGTTTTGCCATTTGCTTTGTGCTAATTCAATCACTAAGTGATACTGTTGTGGCAAGTTTACATTTGGAGTGTGTAGGGACATATTTATAGAGAGATTCAGTAGGCTTTTTATCATTATAACAGAACTGGGAACAAATAGCAGCCACTAAATAGTTCACGATGCTTCCTGAATTTGTCAGGAACTGGGTTGATCCCACTTAACCCTTTGCACTCGCTTGCTTTTTTTCTCGATTCCTTTATTGTAATGCTAAGCGTGTCGAGTCACACTCGACATCCGAGTGCAAAAGGTTAAAAGTTTAACAGGGTCACATTTCCCCAAAAGATAACGAGAATACACAACTGAAAGTATGGCATACTATTTCAACAGGTTCTGTTGTGGAGAATAGGAGAGGGGAAAAAAGAGTGCTATTTGTAATTAATCAGGCTGGGCATTTTAACGTTTAGACTCTGACGGGTTAAAATCCACCACGTCCAGGACTGGATCATACAACATTCTGTAGGTTGGGGATTATCGAAGGGCGGGTTTCTGCCAGAAAACTACGATCAAAAAGTGACTCTTGGAAGAAAAACACACGCCGGATTTCAAGAAGGCCCTCGTCCTTGCAGAGCACCGCGGGTCCCTGCCGGAAGCAACATGGCGCTTTCCCTCACTAACTGATTTCCTGAACGTGAGTCACGCACGTAGGAGATGCGGTAGGAGGGCATCTTTGCGATTACCTAAGATGGTGAGCCACGCAGCGCCACGGTTTCCAGGTTTCAACAGGGCTTCCCAACCAGAGGTTAATCTCCCGGAACCAAGTTAAACTGGGGCGGAAGTAGCGTAAGCGGAAGTTGTCGCCTAGCGCAAGTCCCCGCCCCTTGTCTCTACGCCCCGCCCCCGGCGGCGGCGGCGGCGGAGCGCAGAGCCAAGATGGCGGCGGAGGTGGAGTACGAGTCTGTGCTGTGTGTGAAGCCCGACGTCAGCGTCTACCGGATTCCGCCGCGGGCCTCCAATCGCGGCTACAGGTAGGGACTGCGGGGCACCACAGCCCGCGCGTACCCGGTCGGGAGCGACAGTTTCCTGCTCAGGCGGCACGCCGCTCGCCCAGGCCACTGCCCACCTCTGGGCTGTCTGTCACCTTGCTCGCCCCCCCACCCCCCCAAATCTGGGCTGTTATCACCCTGTACTCCCTCTCTTCCCCCGCTCTAGACTGCCATCATCTTTGTTTACGCCGCTTGAAAACGTAGGACCATCCCGCATCCTCCCATCCCTCCTCCCCCGGACCCTTCAGGGTTCCCCGTCTGCTCCCCATCATCCACATCCTGTTCTGCCTGCCAGTCACCTTTCGTTCGCTCTTCCCTGCGCCCTTCAGTTTGCCACCCTCATCTCTCTCTCTCCCCCCCCCCCCCCCCCCATTTCCAGTACCCCGTGCACATGTGTGGCTAACCATTGCGTTCTTGATCACTCTCTGGAAGATCCAGTTTATCTTTTGTGCCGTTGTCAGTCTTGCCACCAGATATCGTCATCCACCGATTGGTGTTCCTTTCAGATCTTTCGCCGGTGGGCAAAGCTTATGATCATAGGTTTTCCATTTTGTTTCTTTTCCGTATCTTTTGTTGATATTTATACAGTATTTTCTATCATCCCCCCTCGCCCCTTCCACTTAACCTCTCCTCTAGCTTTTCCCTTCAGAGTTAACGCAGCATTTCCTCCGCAAGGCTAAGTAGCTACCTTGCGATTCAATGACTGTGTGGGTCTGAGGATGCTGTAGGAAGTTAGGAAGTCAGCAGTGGCAAGAGTAACGTGTAACTCAGTGGGTTACCTGAGCCCTGGCAATGTAACCGCTGTATCATTTTTGGACCAAGCGCTTAACCTCTCCGAGCCTCAGTTTTCTCCTCTGTAAAAATAGAAAATAAAAAAGTGAGTGATAATAAAAACCTGCTGTGGTGATGTACCTCACAGAAGCTTTTGGAGGGTTATATGAAATGGTATAACGTGAAAGAATTTAGGAAACAGTAAAGCAGTATATAAATGGGGGATATTGTTTTTATTCCTCTGTCATCATCATGATTTTCCTTTTGGCATTTATAATTACCTCGGCTGGAAAGTTCTCTCTCCCTCTGTCCATTATTTTGCCTTTGTCGCGGAGGTTCATTCCTCAGGAATCAATATCTTTGTGCTTGCTGACCTATGCACTAAATGAACACTTTTGAGTTGTGCCCTTTTGGCAAAGAGACAGTCCTAATTTCAGTCTTTCAATCAGCATGACTAGGAGCCTGCTTGCTTTTTGGGGGTAGTGCTGTATGTGTGACTCAGCGGAGACATCACCCTCTTGGGGAAGCCCTCCTGGACCCTTCCATTCTGGCTTAGGGGTGCTGTCTGTGCTCCCAGGGCACCTCTGCCTGTCTCTACCACCCTGCTCCTCCTCCTGTATTGTGCTAGTAATGGATGGTTTGGTTTCCTGAATCTCCAGACTAGACGATGAGCACTTGACCTTTTTTAACTTGACATTCCCAGGGCCTAGCACAGTGTTTGGCACATAGCACTCTGTAAATGTTGACTGTCAGAAGAAAGTCGTAGGTTACACTTAATCGCACAAGCTAGCTTTGATTGAAAGGGTTAAATAAGGAAAATAGCTTAAGCCTTTCCACTTTAGGTGTTAAGATTTCCTAAAGGATTCGATACACATTGAAGTGGGGTTCTATTCCTTTTCTTTTTTTACTGCACGCTTTTTAAAAGACCTCCCTTCTCTCACTCATCTGCATTCCCTGTCTTCATTTCCTAGTTTATCCACAGCCTTTATCCTTATGTCAGTTAACTGCACTGAGCCATCAAAGCAAATTCTTAATTTTCCTCTGTTAGTATAGTGAGTGAGTGGAGCAGAACTAAGTTTGAATTGTGATTCTTATTTATTTGCTGGGTTACCTTTGGCAAATCACTCAACTCTTTTTTTTTTTTTAATACATTTTTATTGATTTCAGAGAGAAAGGGAGAGGGAGAGATTGAAACATCAGTGATGACAGAGAATTATCGATCAGCTGCCTCCTACGGGCCCCCTACTGGGCATTGAGCCCGTGACCCAGGCATGTGCCCTTGACCAGAATCAAACCCGGGACCCTTCAGTCCGCAGGCGACGCTCTATCCACTGAGCCACACCAGCCAGGGCTCACTCAACTCCTTTGAGCTTTGGTTTCCTCATCAATAAGAAAAGATGTAATAAGAATGACCTTGCGAGATCCTCTCACTTAATTTTCACAAGAGTGGGCATGATGACTGACACACAATAAATGCTTGATAAATATTATTTTTCTGTCTTGTCTGCATAATCTTTTTCAGTTGTGTACCAGAATCCACTTTACATAATGAGCATGATTTATTCGCTAGGCTACCATTAAAGGAAAACTGTTTTTGTTTGATTGTTTAATTTTTAGGAAGCAGGAGAAATCCTTTCTTTTAGTGATTAATAATATCAGAGGGAATAAATGACTTTATTTACCTAGTGTAAGCTGTTTGCTTTCCAGACTCTCACTGACCAGACAAATGGAAGGAAAATTTAGGTTGATGAGAAACTTTATAAATAATTAGAAAATGGTTTTTCAAGCTATAAATTCATTACTGCCCTTCTCCCCAGCTAAATTAATAATAACAGCCTGTTTTAGTATAATGAAAAGAATGCTGGACTTTGAACTTAGACATTATTAGTTACTGCATTATTGTCCTTCCCTTCACTTAGAGAGCAAGAGAGAGATAGATGATAAGATTTTCATGCCTATTTCATATGACTACTGTAAGGACTTATTACTAAGTTACCGTAAATGAAAATTTGTGAGGTCAGTTTAGAATATTGTCAGGAAACCAGCAAAACCAAGAATTCTTCAGGCTAGGTCTTGGGAGTGGGAAAGTAACTAAGGCTGAAGGCTGAGGAAAACTGCTGCTGTGAATGTCCATTTATTTATTCAGAATTTGTTAAGTATTGCTCACTAGACACACACGATAAATAAGAGAAGGAACCTGTCCAAAGAAACACATCTAGTATTATGGTTCCTGATATTTTCAATAGCCATTTCACTATATCTAGCTCTTTGCAGTCTGGTAGAATAAGTAACAACTAAATTAAAAGTTAATAGCTGGAACCACTAGAGCATTTTAATCTGGATAAATTCAGGTACTGAGGGTCTTTGAGAGCAGGGCATCAAGAGAGAAGGGCATGATAAGGATTTATCTTAAAAATCCTGTAAAATCTGTGCAAATTTTAATTTTCACATTCCTCCTTTCCACCTTTTGCTTATCCTGTTGTTAAACTCATTCTTGTTTAGATGATAGACCCTTTTGTTACCTTTCTGACCTGGAAGTATTAGTCCTCAGGTCCCAAAGGGAGGAGTTATTAATAACTTTGGCTTTGCCCTCCCTTTTCCACACTCCTGGCAAAACAGAATCACAAATGCAATGTTTTCCAAAATTGGTCATGTTTAAATGTCTTAGATTGCATGCAAATTCATTTATAATAGAGATGATAAATATTAAGTGTTTTCTATTGTTTCATGAACATTTGTAACTCTAGCCCACATGTCTTTTCTGAACTCTAGACTCATATATTCAATTCTCTACTCTATATTGTCTCTTGAAAATCTACTAGACATCTCCAATTCAGCATATCCAAAACTCCTGACCATTCTTCCCAGACATGCTCTATCTATATATAGTCTTCCTTATCTCAGTTTTTTGGCAACTTCTTTGCTAAGGCTAAAAGCCTTGGAGTCATCCTTGACTTCTCTCTTTCTCTTCTGTTAGAAAATCATGCTGCCATGATTTAAATATATCCAGAATCTAGCTACTTCTGCTACTGTTTCTTTCTGGTCACCATCATGACTTCTAGATTGCTAAAATAGTCTGCTAACTGATCCCCCTGCTTCAGCACTCATAGCCTTACACCCTTTCTACACACAGCAGAAAAGGAATTCTTTTAAAATGAAAGGGAGATCATGTCAGACGTCTGCTTAAAACCTGTAAAGGCTCCTCTTTCACTCAGAGTAAAAGCCAAAGTTCTTTTTTTTTTTTAATATATTTTATTGATTTTTTACAGAGAGGAAGGGAGAGGGATAGAGAGCTAGAAACATCGACCAGCTGCCTCCTGCACAACCCCCACTGGGGATGTGCCCGCAATCAAGGTACATGCCCTTGACCGGAATCGAACCTGGGACCTTTCAGTCCACAGGCCGACGCTCTATCCACTGAGCCAAACCGGTTTCGGCTCCCACCTCTCTCTTTATTCTCACTACAATGGTCGCCTTGGTTGAGGGCAGACATTCCAGGCAGGCTCCTACCTTAGCATCTTTGCTTTAACTGTTTCCTGTGTCTGGAATGCTTTGCCACCAGTTACCTGCATGGGTAGTTCTCATTTCCTTCACATTTTTGCTCACATTACACTTTGTTAATAAGGCCTACTCTGGCCCTGGTTGTTTTAGCTTAGGATAGAGCGTCTGTCTTTGGACTGAAGGGTCCTGGGTTCGATTCCAGTTAGGGGCATATGCCTGGGTTATGGGCCCAATCCCCTGTGGGGGGCATGCAGGAGGCAGCTGATCAGTGATTCTCATCATTGATGTTTTTCTCTCTCTCCCTCTTCCTTCTCTAAAATCAATTAAAAAAATTTTTTTTTAAAAACGGCCTACTCTGACCACCCCCTTGATTGTTGCAGCCTGTTTACTCTCCCACTACCCTCACAATCCCCCTTTTCTTTCCTCTGTGTTTTCTCTTTACCTTTGTACTTACCTGAGATACTAATTATTTTACTTATTATGTTTCCTTTTTATTGTCTACTAGAGGCCCGATGCACGAAATTCGTGCAAGCGTAGGCCTTTGCAGCCCCGGTTGCCTTGCTCCCCCCCCCCCCCCCCCCCGCCTACTGGTTGTTCCAGAAGGTCATTTTGCCGTCTGGTCTAATTAGCATATTAGCTCTTTAGTGTATAGGATTTTCTATTAGAATGTAAGCCTCACAAGGGCAGGAGTCTTTGTTTGCTGTTGTATCTCCAACACCTAGAATAGTGCCTGTAAATATTGGTTGGATTCAATGAAAGGTAATATTATTGGACTCCAGAATCCTCTAATAGTAACATTGTCTCCTGTTTGTTTTGGACTATGTGCAACAGGAGACACCTAATAGAGGGGATCATGAGCTATTGTTGATTTATTTAATAGGTAGAATAAATAATCCAGGATAGGAAAATAGAAATATGGCAAGTGATCTGTGTAGGTTGTTAATATATTAAAAACATGGACCTGAGACCTGAGGCTTCCCATTTTCCTATCATAGGGCATCTGACTGGAAATTAGACCAGCCTGATTGGACTGGTCGCCTCCGAATCACTTCAAAAGGGAAGATTGCTTATATCAAACTCGAGGACAAAGTTTCAGGTAATCTATACTGGTAACCCTCTAACATATTAAGGATATTGTTTTGATGTGCTTTTGTAAGTACCTTCAAGTTGGGGACCGAAATGGAAATACTTGTTAAGTGGAGTTTTAGGTTTTTGCTTCCTTTGCTCAAAGAAGTCTTTTCTTACCTGTCAGGGGAACTTTTTGCTCAGGCACCAATAGAACAGCATCCTGGTATTGCTGTGGAGACAGTGACAGATTCCAGCCGCTACTTTGTAATCCGGATCCAGGATGGTACCGGTAAGGGATCTGAGATTAGGAATGGGATGATTAAGAAAATAGTTCATGCACTTCAGTGAAAATGTATCCCGATTGCATTTATTTCACTTCAGTTTACTAATTTTTTTCCTCCCTTTTCTCTAAAGTTAACTAAAATTGCTAAAGGAGAAGGATTAACATATATTTGTAATAGGTCTGAATACAAGTTCAAGATATGGTAATTAATAGGTAAATGTAAATAAAATGTATATCTTAACAAAAGGATTTACACATATTGCCCATTTGTTCTTTGTGATGGGTTTTGGCGGTACTATCTTAAATCACCTATATCTGGGGCAACCATTAAACTTTTCTCCATAGTCGATATCAGAGGTTGACAAACTTTTTCGGTAAAGAGACAGTAAATATTTTAGGTTTTGTGGCCCAAGGAGTCTCCATTGCAGCTCCTCAGTTCTTGCTGTTATAGTGTAAAAGCAGCCATAGATTTTATATAAACGAATTGGTGTGGCTGTGTTCCACTAAAACTTTATTTACAAAAACAAGCTACGGCAGCGTTGGACTAGGGGCTTTATGTTGTTTATGGACCCTGGTCAGGGAAAATGATTCATGTTCCCAGACTTCAGGTAGGATAACTGTTATATTTTCTTTGGGTAGAATTTGCCGTCGGGACACTCCTATTCTGAATATTCCTGTCTCTTCCCCAGGACGTAGTGCTTTCATTGGCATTGGCTTCACAGATCGGGGTGATGCCTTCGACTTTAATGTCTCTTTGCAAGATCACTTCAAGTGAGTGAAGCTCGTCCTTATTTACTGGTTAAATGGTTTGGGGAAAGCTGCTTTTCAGTTGAATGGGTACTATCTCCTTTACCTCCTGGTTTCTTTATTTGGTAAACTAGTTTATTATGAATAGAAATTTTCCCATTCACTCTGTTTCTTTACATTATCTTTGTATCTGTTGTGTCCTTTCCTTATAGCCAGGAATATGTTTTTGATTCCTTGTACAATGGTTTGAGATGATGCTTTTGTTTATGCCTCTGGGGAATTAGCCATTGTTTTTGGTGGCTGAGAGAGGCATGCAGTGACAACAGGGCTGCATGTAAGACATGTGGAGAGTTAAGTGCCAATTTTGCTACTTCATGTAACTGACTTGTTTTGTGCTTATTGCACCATTCTTCAGCTCACCTGACTTTGGCGTAGCTGTAGTAGAGAGCACCATGCACACTGTCAGCTTTCCGACTTCAAGGGTGGTAATTCTGCTTTTCTGCCTCCGGACTGTGACATTGTGGAAGGTCACTCAGTTAACAGGGGTGCAACCTGGAAGAACTGAAGAGTTAACACTCCCTCAGGGGCAGCTCTCAAGCATGGGGGATGGGAATTGGTGGCCAAATACTCTCTTTTGGAGGGACAAGTTTAATACATATTCTGTTTGGTTCCTCAGTGGCATTGAGCCCTAGTTGTCCTCTTTCTTCGCTTTTCTTTTTCTTTCTTTCTCAACTCTTCATGTTCCTCACTTAGCTTTCTGGAATCCTGTTTTACATAAATTAGCTTCACTCATATCTGTGTGTCAAACTCTGCTGTCAGGGAATCCCAAATTAAGATAACTTACTCTTTTACTGAAGGTGGGTAAAGCAGGAATCTGAGATTTCCAAAGAATCTCAGGAAATGGATACACGCCCCAAGTTGGATCTGGGCTTCAAGGAAGGACAGACGATCAAGTTGAGTATTGGGGTGAGTATGGCTTTTTTCTTCCCTTTCTGTATTTTCATACGCCTATGACTTCTTTTTTTCTCTCGCTTTCCCTCTTTTTTCTTTCATAGAATATTACAACCAAGAAAGGAGCCACTTCTAAGCCCAAGACTGCAGGCACTGGAGGCTTAAGCTTACTCCCACCCCCACCTGGAGGCAAAGTCACTATTCCCCCACCATCCTCCTCAGTTGCCATCAGCAATCATGTCACTCCACCACCCATTCCAAAATCTAACCATGGAGGTAGTGATGCAGGTAAATCTCTCTAATACTTTAAACACACACACACACACACACACACACACACACACTCACACATTTTTTTATTGATTTTAGAGAGGGGAGAGAGAGATAGAAACATCAATGATGAGAGAATCATTGATTGGCTGCCTCCTGCACTTCCCCTACTGGAGATCCAGCCCATAACCCACGCATGTGCCCTGACTAGGAATCAAACTGTAACCTCCTGGTTCATAGATCAACGCTCAACCACTGAGCCACACCTGGGCTGGGCTCTCTAATACTTTTTACTTTCAGAAATCATACATTAGGTTGTAACTGGATAACACCTGTTTGCCAAGGAGATTGCTGATGTTTTTTCTATTAAATGGCACTTGGTACAGAAAAGGTAATTCAGGCAGCCTCTAGGAAGGTATCAAAGCCTTTCTAGTGAACTGAGATAATGGTATCTGGTAGGTTCTTTACAGAAAATGGGTGTATAGCCCAGCTGGTGTGGTTCAGTGGTTGAGCAGATCTATGAACCAGGAGGTCATGGTTCGATTCCAGGTCAGGTCACATGCCCTGGTTGTGGTCTCAAACCCCAGTAGCCGGGAGTGTAGGAGGAGGCTGATCAGTGATTGTCTCTATCTCTCCCTTCCTCTCTGAAATCAATAAAAATATATTAAAAAAGAAAAAGAAAATGGGTGGATATTAAAAAGACTATTTCCTTCATTGTGCCTCGGTTAGATGCGGTAGGCCTGAGCGTCAGGTGGACCCAGTTTTCAGTCATGGCTCTGCTACTTTATATCGGAATGTGCTTGGTAACATTACTTAAGTGCTTTGTGTTTCAGTCTCCTTATCTACAAAATGGAGAAGTAAAACTACCCAGGACTGTGAACATTAAATGATGAACTGCACCTAGCACAGTATTTGGAACATAGTAGCCATTCAGTTAATGTTATTTCTTAATCCTTTCCGTTTCTTCAGGAGGGCAGTTGGGAAGAGATGAGACATCTAGGTTTGTGAATGCATTTTTGTTCTTCCTTACTATCTGGTGGGGAAAAGAATAGATAGTTATTTACATTTGAAGAATGAGAACATTAGAGCTCAGAAAGTAATTTTCCTAAGACCAGCGAGCCAGATATTACAATCTGTGAGTTAAAAAAGTGTCACCAGAAGGCTGGGGATAATATCTAAGATTAAAATTTTTTTGTTTTGTTAAGTTATTCTTAAAAAATTAATTTTTTCCTTTATTGATTTTTAGAGAGAGAGGGAGAGAGAAAGGGAGAAACATAGATATGTGTGTGTGTGAGAGACGGGGGGCGGTATCAGTTGCCTCCTATTCGTACCTCGAACGGCAATCAAATCCACAACCTGGATATGTTCCCTGATCGGGAATCAAACCCATGACCTTTCGGTATATAGGATGACCCTCCAACCCACTGAACCACACCAGGGACAGGGCTTAAATGAAACTTTTTATTTTGAGATTGTAGAATCACATACAGTTGTAAAAATAATGCAAAGAAATCCCTTGTACCTGTTACTCAGTTTCCTTTAATAACATTTTGCAAAACTAGAATATCACAACTAGGAAATTGATATTGATACCATCTACCAATCTTACTTCTGATTTCACCAGTTTTATGTGTTCTCTTTTGTGTGTATTTATTCTGTGCACTCTATTGCGTGTAGGTTTGTGGATCCACCACCATGGTCAGTTCTATCACTTCAAGGATCCCTTGTGTCATTCTTTTATAAGCACACCTTCCTCTTAGCCTCTTCTCTCCCTCATCCCCACACTTTCCCCAGTCTCTAACCCTGGGCAATTACTAATCTGTTCTCCATCTCTGTAATTTTGTCACTTCAGGAATGTTTTATAAATGGAATCATATATAACATTTTGGGTTGGCTTTTTTCCACTCAGCATAAATTCCCTTGGGATTCATCCTAATTGTTGTGTATATCAATAGTTTCTTCCTATTTATTGCTGAGTAGTACTCCACGGGGTGGATGTACCACAGTATGTTTAACCATCACCCATGTAAAGAAATCTGAGTTGTTTTCAGGTTTTGGCTATTATAAAGCTGCTGTGTGTAGATTGTGTGAACATAAGCTTTCATTTCTAAGATTTATATTATGTTTCTCCTTTTCTTTTTCTTTTCTTATCTTGTATTCAGATATCCTTTTAGATTTGGATTCTCCTGCTCCTGTCCCCACACCAGCACCAGCACCAGCACCAGCACCAGCTCCAGTTCCTGCAAGCAGTGACTTGTGGGGAGACTTTAGCACTGCATCCAGGTATGAGCTTAGTGAAACCAACATACCCTCAGTCAGGTATGGAGGGTATGTACAGTCAGATGAAATCTTTGATCTGGGAAAATGGCATTTGTAGGTCATAGAGAGTCTTTGGCAGGGATTCTAGGTAAGGAAGTATAGGAGTGCTGGAGTGGTGGATTAAAACTGTAGAATGAAGTTTGAGTGGGATATTTTAGGCCTTGATAAGTAGGATTGCCGTGAAATATAGTTTCAAAAATTCTGGCCAGCGATTTCTTTGAAACTGTTAAGTAAACAATGGAATAGCTATCCTAATACTATGCCTTTGGCTTTCTGTTTGTCTTGCAGCTCTGTTTCAAACCAGGCGCCACAGCCATCCAACTGGGTCCAGTTCTGAATAGCATTGGCAGGATATTAAGGACAGACTTGAAGAATAAAATGACCTTGAGGGCACCAATCTGTGAGGGAAGTTAGGAATCCTTCTTTCCCCAGAACCAAAATTACTGGACAATCTTTTTTCATAGCTTCTCCATTGCGTTCAGGCTGGTTTATGTCACTCCCCTATGTTGTTATTTGTACAGCCAAGAAAGTATCTCTTATCTCCTCTTCACTATCAAGGCAGGGGAATAGTAGGTCTTCTCATACTGTGGCTGACTATGCAGGGCTCCAAGGCCAGGGTTTCTGAGGGAGATGACCTCTACCATCTGCAACATTTTTCTCCATCTTTGAAATGCTTAAACATATTTCAGAATCCTCTTTGTGAAGTCCTATTTAGCAATTTCAGGGGAGACTTCCTTTTCCACTCACCCAAGACTCTGAAAACAGGCAGAATGACCTCAGTGTTTACAGAATTTTGATAGAGATAGGAATGAAGAAACACCTGTGTCTTGAGTCTCTGCTGTCTACCCTCCAGGTGTATCCTATTCAGTGAACATCCAGTGCTGGGTGAAGTTTCATCACCCTCTCATGTGTTTACGTGTCTCTTCCTATGATAAGAGGGTTGTTTTGGTGGCATCTCCACTATTCTTTTTTTTAAAAAATATGTATATTGTGATTTTTTTTTTTTTAAGTGAGGGAGAAGGATAGAAAAATAGAAACATTGATGAGAGAGAAACAGCATTGATTGGCTGCCTTTTGTGGGCAGGGGTTCGAGCCCACAACCGGGCATGTGCCCTGATCGGGAATTGAACTGGTGGCCTCTTGGTTCCTGGCTTAATGCTCAACTGCTGAGCTGCACCAGTCGGGCTCCACTGTTCTTTTGTTTGTTGAATAGCACAACATCTTTGATCAGTGGGTGTCTCTTGGATAAAGGAAGTGCAATTGTGTTCCAAGTTCTATTCTAGAGAAGTGTTTACAGTAAGTTCTCACTTAACGATGTCGATAGGTTCTTCGACTTTAAGCCAAACCACTTATAACAAAACCAGTTTGACCATAGGCTAATTGATATAAACAAGAACTAAGTTCCTACAGCGTCTCATCAACAGCATAACAAAACAGCGTTATTAAAGGACCTGCTGTACATCCTTGCAGCTCCATCTAATTGCTGCATTTTGACCTAAAGTTGAGGAGTTAGAGTTCTTAATCTGATTTGTAGAGCAGAGAGGTTGAAAACATAACTCTTGTTCAGTACCCACATTGCCTTGCTGCCTGGGTATCTGGCCTGTTTCCATAAACTTTTTTCAATCCATCTAGCTCTTCAGTAGAAGAGCAGCTATTACATGTATCACCACTTAAGAAGGAAGCTGGAGAGTCACCACTTTAGTTATGATAGGTTTTGCCCAAATGACGGCTTTGATGCCCATTACTCAGGGTATCTCAAAGGCAAGTTGCTCTCTCACCACTTTCCTTTCCCTCTGCCCCACCGTTCCTTTTACAATGCTGTGAAGAGTGTTCCCTTTCCTAGATGATGGGGCGCTATCTATTTTGTTTGTTCGTAGATAGTTTTGAGGATGAGATGAAAAGATATTTCTTCCCTTAGTCCCTATTTGGATGTGTATACTCTGGCTGAAGGGAGGGAGTCCTTATGTTTATTTTCAAAATACATTTTCTCTCCTGGATTTCCTTCTTGACTCTTTGTAACTTTGGGTCCATTTCTTTTCATTGCCTCCCCTTCCAGGCAGCTCTATTCTTACAGAGCTGTGGCAGGGCATTTTTTAAATTCCATAGAAAACACTAAAATGAAAGTCTATAGAATCACTAGTGACTATTGGGAACCTATTTTCTCAATCTTCCTCCATGTTGTGTTCTTTGTATTCTCAAGATGATAATATATTATGTATTTGAATTGCTGAAAAGTTGATAATGAAGTTTTAAGATATATGTATATAAAGCATATGCTGTATTGGTGCAATAATGGTAATTAAAAATATGGAAAAAGGTGGTGTCTCTTTTATCTTTTAATTTGCCTATTTCATTGCCTTTTTGGTTTAATTGATGCAATATGAATGGGGTAATAGGTAATAAAAGGACATTTTATAGCTATTATTCTTTTTCAAGAAATAGGGGCTCTTAAGGAATTAAGGCTATACCTCTGCTCATGGTTCTGAACCCACAGAACACTCCTTATAAAGATTCATTACCTATTTGCTAGTACTGTTCATTTCATTTGCTTCTAGGCCACCTCAAAACTATAATCAACATAAATGGAAGGAATCAGTGTAAAAGATAGAACTAAAGTGAGTCGTAGACTTTGGCAGCTAGAGAATCTTGAAGTTCTCATTCAGTAATTATTACAAGAGATGAATCATAATGATTTGGGTGCTTGCCCCTTTTTTTGTAAAGTAACAGAGATTCTGTAAAGATTTGATCTCTAAGGGATAGGGGTTTGATGG
Organism: Eptesicus fuscus; assembly: GCF_027574615.1. Lineage (NCBI taxonomy): Eukaryota > Metazoa > Chordata > Mammalia > Chiroptera > Vespertilionidae > Eptesicus > Eptesicus fuscus. The sequence goes on from NC_072479.1 coordinate 86,439,358, forward strand.
CTTCCCTACCATGGCCTTACTGAGGTTGTGAGGCCATTGATAGAACTGTATCCTAATCTTCAGATTCTGTTTGGGGAAAATGTAGACAGTTTTCTAGCCCCACCCCCTCAGTTACACATTGACATCTGCCTTCATGGTTGAAATGTGAACCTTGATTGCACCTCACTTCCTCCATTCTGATAACCTTGTAGGTAGTCACTTGCCTGTAGCTTTCTTAGCTCCGGTTCAGTATACATATTGTCACCAGAATAATCTTCCTAAAACCAAGCCCTGCTCATGTCCTTTCCTCCCTGCTCATTGCCTTTAATGATTTTCCTTTGCTTACAGAATAAAGTTTAAATACTACTTCATCCTCCACTCTCAGCTTTCCCTTTCACATACAATACACTCCATGAACCAGGGTACTAGTCATTCTTCGAATGCCATCAGCACCGTGAGCTTGCTAAAAATTCCCTCTGCCTAAAATACCTTTCCCTCTACGCCTGCCTGTTGAAATACTTCCTATCCTCCCGCTCTGAAAGATGGTCCTTTTCTTTGAGTTGTTGAAGTTCATTTCCTTATTAGTTTGTAAGGTCTTTGAGTATAAGGACTAAGTATTCATTTTTACCTACTAATTGTTCTTCCCATATGCCTTTCTAGATAGTAGATGCTCATTAACTCCTTGTTGAATTAACAGATTTCAGTGAAGAGGGACTAGAAATCAGTAAGTTGGGTATTTTCCTTTTACTCATTTTCATTTGGGTTGTTCCTAGCTACATGACATAAGCATTCCTCATATGCTTTGTCACAGTTGCGGAAAATCTCATTTATTTGCCCCAGAGTCCATCAATATTTGAGATCAAGAAAGCCATGGAGAAGACAGATTTTACTTTGGTGCATAGACCCTATGGATACCGTGTGGCATGGCTGCTAATAAATTTGATAGCTTACTCTCTCCTTTTAATTAGCACAACTGGCTAAAGATTGCATTGCACTTTATGTTCTGGTTATTTTCTAGTTTCTAAAAAAAGTAATTTCTGTCATTGCCTCTTAACTGTACATGAAAATAACATGGCTTGTGATTATAGAACTCAAACTCAAGTGTTCTCCATCAATCACATATTTTGTAATGAGAAAGAAAGGAAAAAGAGTTACCTTTATTTGCACGTCCCTTAACCCTGGGGGATGTATGGCTTGTTACCATTTTCACAGCAATTTTAAAAAAGAATTTAGCCATATTTATTAGGAAATGTTTTTATTCTTTTCCCTTCCTTCCTTCCTTCCTTCCTTCCTTCCTTCCTTCCTTCCTTCCTTCCTTTTCTTCCTTTCTTCCTTTCCCCTCCCTCCCTCCCTCCCTCCCTCCTCTCCTTCCCTCCCTCCCTCCTCTCCTTCCTTTCTTCCTTTCTGGAAGGGAGAGGACTATATATATATATATATATATATATATATATATATAAAAGCCTAAGTGACCATTATGACTGGTCAACCGAACGGCCGGTTGACCAAATGACCGGTCGCTATGATGCACACTGACCACCAGGGGGCAGACGCTCAGTGCAGGAACTGCCCCCTGGTGGTCAGTGCGCTCCCAAAGCCAACCTCCCATGGATAGCCAACCTCCCGCACTCCCTCCCCCCGGCCAGCTGGCTCCAATCAGGACTGGGTGAGAGGGCCCCAATTGGCCCTGATTGCCAGCCAGGCCGAGGGACCTCACCTGTGCACGAGTTCGTGCACCGGCCCTCTAGTCTAATATAATAATAGAGGAATATGCAAATTAGCCAGGACACCATAACATCACGACCAAACTACAAGCAGCAGAGAATTCCAGGAGGGTGGGGCAGTGAGCTATGAGCAGCGGAGAGCTACCAGTGGTGGTGGGCGGGGTGGCCAGCTGAGGCAAGTGGCAGCGAGCTACTCATGCACGGATTCGTGCGCAGCGCTACTAGTAGAAAGATAAAGACATTGATGAGATGCCCTAGCCAAGTTGGCTCAGTGGATAGAGTGTTGGCCTACGGACTGAAGGGTCCCAGGTTCAGTTCCAGTCAGGGGCACATGCCCAGATTGTGGGCTCGATCCCCAGTAGGGAGCATGCAGGAGGCAACTGATCAATTATTCTCTCTCATCATTGATGTAGTTTATCTCTCCCTCCCCTTTCCTCTCTGAAATAAATTTAAAAATAAATAAGACTGCTTAAGAAAACAAAACATCAATGAGAGGGGAACATCAAGCCCGCAACCCGCAATCATTGATTGGCTGCCTCTTGCATGCCCCACACTGGGGATCGGGCCTGCAACCTGGGCATGTGCCCTGACTGGGAACCGAATGATGATCTGGTTCATAGGTTGACATTCAACCACTGAGCCATGCCAGCTGGGCAGGAAGTGTTGTTTTTTATTAAATTTTAAATTACAGTTGACATACAATATTATATTACTTTCAGGTGTACAACACTGTGATTAGACATTTGTGTAATTTACAGAGATTACCCTGATAAATCTCACACTTATCTGACACCATATGTAGTTATTACATTATTGACTATTCCTTATGCTGTACTTCACATCCCCATGACTATTCTGTAACTACCAATTTGTACTTAATCCCTTCACCTTTTTCACCCATTTCTCCACCCCGCTGAACCCCCTGTAGAGCAATTGTCAAAATGTTCTCTGTATCTATGAGTCTGTTCTGCTTGTCTATTTTGCTTTTTAGATTTCACATATAAGGTTTTCACAGCAATTTCATGGTCTGGAATTATTTCAAAAATGTGCAAGAATTGTTATTTTATTTTAAGCCACTTTGAGCGCTATCAAGATATAGGGATGGTATCTTTTTAAAAAAAACTTTGGCATACTTGAATTGCCTACATCTGAACCAGGAGTAAAATAATTATCCGTTGTGACCTCGTGTTTTGTTCTATCAACTAAGGATAGTGTTACCCCCTCAATGAAACACAATAATGCATTAAGATCTATTATAGATTTTTAAAAACTTGCTTTTTAATATGATGGGTGCTCTGCCACTAAACCTGTAAAAGAAAAGAAATGTCATTGAAGCACTTTCTGTGAATGTTTTATCTGGCTGCATGTCATCAGCAGGCCACTAGAGGGCGTGCTCCTTGTAGCAACTAGCACAACTAGAAACTACTGCTCATTTCTTCCTGCAGACAGGGGAAGCATTTAAAAAGAAAGACATAAAGGAAGACTGCCAAGGGACATTTTGTCTATGGAGTCTAAACATGCATGGATCCAAAGTTTGTTGGGAATGTAAAAAAAGATGTTTGGGTAGGCAGAAAATGAAGCACAGAATATTTTCTTTAGATGTAATACTTAAATAAATATTTGAATGGGGAATATACTTATTAATGACCACCAAGCCCCACCAAACTAGATGATAAATGGGCAGTAAAGAATAATGGATATGAGCATGGATTTTGGAGGAGGCAGATTGCCTTGGTACAAAATTTTGCTCTTTTACTTGTCTTTTTTTTTTTTTTTTTAAATGATTTTAGAGGGAGAGAGAGAGAGAAACAGCAATTGGTTGCCTCCCTGATTGCCTCCTTTGGGAATTGAACGCAACCTGGGTATGTGCCCTGACTGGGAATCGAACCTGTGACCCCTCATTGCACATGACAACGCTCCAACCAATTAAGCCACACCAGCCAGGGCACTTATTGTCTTTCTGACCTTGGATAAGTTATTTAAAAGTTGTTTGTGTCAGTTTCCTCACATGCAAAACGAGGATAATAGTTCTTACTTTATAAGGTTATTGTGACAAATAAGTTAAAATTTTAAAGTGCATAGACCAGGACTTAGCATATGGTAACCTCTATGTCAGTACTATTACTACTGCTACTTGGCTCAGTATCCTAATGCTGGCCATCAGGATGTGTAATAAGATGGTAAATATAAGGGCAAAATGATGAGAGTTTCATTCCCCTTTAAAAATATTTAATTTTTATTGAGATATACCTGACATATAACATTATGTACATTTTGGTGTACGACACGCTGATTTGATACAGTTATATATTGCAATCATTACCACCATAGTGTTAGCTAACATGACACATAATGCTTTCTTTTTTTGTGGTTGGAACAGCTAATTAAGATCTAGTTTCTAAACAACTTTGAAGTTTATAATACAGAATTGTTGTCTATAAAGACTATGGTGTTTATTCATCAGATTTTCAAGACTTATATATCTACTGGTTACAAGTTTGTACCCTTAATTCACATCTCCCAAATTCTCTCACTGTTCCTATGAATTTGGCTTTTTTAGATTTCACATATAAGTGAGATTATATAGTATTTGTCTTTCTTATCTCACTTAACATAATCCCACGAGGTCCATCCATGTTGCAAATGGCAGGATTTCCATTTTTCTCATGGCTGAATAATACTCTTGTATACATATGCCATATCTTTATTCATTCATTGTACGGGGACACTGGTTGTTTCCCTGTCTTGACTATTGTGAATAATACTGAAGTAAACATGGGAGTGCACATGCATCTTTCATATCCTGTTTTCATTTCCTTTGGATATATATCCAGAAGTGGAATTTCAGATTATGTTATAGTTTTATTTTAAAATTTTTGAGGAACCTCTATATTGTTTTTCATAGTGGCTATACCAGCCTGTATTCATACCAACAGTGCACAAGTGTTCCTTTTTTTCACATCCTTGCCAACACTTGTTATTTCTTGTCTTCTTCATGATAGCCATTCTAACAGGTGTGAGGTGACGTCTCGTGGTTTTGATTTGAATTTTTGATTACTGCTTTTGAGCGTCTTTTCATGTGGATGGGCCAGAAGCACCACTCCTGCCACTCTGGGCCCCAACTCAGTTCTCAGAATGGAGTTCCTTTCTTCCTCTCTTCTTCTGGGACTCTAATGATGTGTAGATTATTTGTTTTAGTGGTTTTTCCATAAATCCTGTAGACTTTACCCCTCCCTTTTCATTCTTTTTTCTTTTTGCCCCCCTGATTGGATAATCTCAAGTGATCTGTATTACAGATCACCAATTCTGTTTTCTGCTTGGTTAAATCTATTATTGAAGCTCTCTATTGAATTATTCAGTCATTGTATTATTCAGCTCCAAAATTTCTGTATAGTTCTTTTTTAATGTTCTTTTTGTTGAACTTCACTTTTTTTTCTTGTATTGTTTTTCTGATATCATCAAATTGTTTACCTGTGTTTTCTTGTATATTTCTGAGCATCTTTAGAACAATTATTTTGAACTCTTTGTCAGGTAATTCCTGATCTCCATTTCTTTGGGGACAGTTATTAGAGGTTTGCTGAATTTATTTATTTATTTATTTTTGTGAGAACAATGCAGCAAAATAAAATTTCCATTTATTGTTGGACGACATTATTTCACACATACATCAAACAGGTCAAAAGTGAACAGCAACTTTATAGACAAAAAAAGAGAAAGAAACCTTTTTATCTTTGGCCTTTTTAACCATCTCATACAAACCAACTACTTATAAAACAGCTAAGTACATACACAAGAAGTTACTGGAATGTTTGGAATAAGATTGTTGTTGTTTTTCTTTATTTACAAGGTTTTCTTCTTTGAGATTATTATGAATATAGGCACACCACAAGTAATGTCAGAAGTAGGACAGAGAATGCTCCAAAGGCTGGTTTGGTTATCCCAAGATCATAAAAAATGGCTGACCCCATTTTTTATATGTACAAAAATATAAAATGTAAATAAAAAATACAAACAAATTTTCCTTTTTAAAATACTTTTAAGAAAAAGAGTAGAGCCCAGCCAGTGTGGCTCAGTGGTTGAGTATAGACCTATGAACCTAGAGGTCATGGTTCAATTCCCAGTGAGGACACATGCCTGGGTTGTAGGCTCAATCCCTAGTGTGGGGCATGCAGGAGGCAGCTGATCAATGCTTCTCATCATTTATGTTTCTATCTCTCTATTCCTCTCCCATCCTCTCTGAAATCAGTTTTAAAAAATGTATTAGAAAAAGGGAAAGAAAAAGATAGAAAAGAAAAGAAAAAAGAAAAAGAGCAGGGCCTTAGAAGTTTTGGTTCTTTTTTCCTCCCCTGCTGCAATTTCATGTGGTTTTGGTTGGGTGGTGGAGAGTAGGTGTCATCTGTGGGTGGTGCTGTCCAAGGTGGTGGGCAGGCGGATGGGAGTCTCTACTCGAAGGTGACCACGTTTACATTCTGAAATGGGAAGTGGAGGTGAATAGGTCACAGAGGCTTTTTTTTTTTTTTTTTTAAGTTTAACTTTTCCTTTTTTGCTGTCTGGTCATCCTCTTCTGTCTTCTGCTTCTTGGTGTCAACATCCTCCTCCTCCTCTTCCTCCTCCTCCTCCTCGTCTTCAGCTGCCTCAGCCTCCTCATCTTCATCTCCACCCTCTTCCTCACCGTCACCTTCCTTCTCCCCCCTCCTTCTTTCTCTTCTTCATTTACCTCATTGCCAGTCTCCTGCTCCCCATTTTCCTCATTTGAGTTCCCACTTGCAGGTGTATCTCTTCCATTTTCAGCCTCCTCAACTTCCTTCTCCTTTAAGACCTTGGGGTGACCTCGGAGCCGGTGTCCTCGGCCATGTCTGACATGTGGGGCACGCCAGTGATCGATGCAGCAGATTTTCTTTAAGAAAAGCGAGAGTTGGAGGACTCTGGTGAAGAAGCTCCCAGAGTGGCTACAGCGAGCAGAGAGGCAGCCACAGGAACGATGCAAAGATGGCTTTTCGGAGCAGCCAGTGGTGTATTCCTTTAAATGTTTCCCTGGCCCTGTGTTATTCCTGTAGTTAGAGCATAGCTGTCTGAGTATTTGAGGAAGCAGTCACCTCTTCCAGATTTATGACTGACTGGTAAAGGAGCACTTTCCAGCTGGATGGTTCCCTCTTGGGTGCTGAGCAATGCTGGCATGACGCAGGCTAAACGAAGCTGTCTTCCTTCTTTTCTTGTATGGTTGTTCTTGGCCTTTCGTTTTATTGTGTTGCTGTTGTTTTTTAAATGGACCCCAGAGTTGTTCTAGAGCTGTTTTTTATTCATGAGTAGCTGTCTAACTGTTGACCTTTCTGTGGGGACAGAGACCGTGGTCTCCTACGTCACTATTTTGGTGACACTGACAGATAATTTATTCAATTCCTTTATATTTGATGGAACAAATATACCTTGTACTTTCCTCCTGGCTTTTCTAATCTCGAGCCCAGGGAGGGGTAATACTGATGGGTGGTCTCTTTCTAGTTTCACTCCCAATTAATTTACAGTTTTACAAGAATTCTGAATTAGGCAGAGGTCTCCGTTTCAACTCCTTGCTTCGTGCTTGCCTGAGGCCTTGTTTTATCCCCTTTATGTGCATTTGAGTCCAATTTGTTAGCCATGTTTGACTCTCCCACTCAGATGAGATGACTCAGTTCATGATTGTTAACTCAGGTTGCATTTTCACCTCTTGTCCCATGTTCATGTTTTCTGAATCCGTGAGGATCCAATAGCAAGCTAAGAGCATTTCTCAAGAACAGAATGGTTACGTGCTGAAAGGGCATGGCTTGCTCTGAAAAGCTGTAGAGGCCTCCTTTGGATTGTACTACGAGGCTTTGCCTTTGACTCCAAGCAGCGTAGATCTGCCAAAGAGGGTTCAAGCTCCACAGGTTTATTCAGGCTACTGGCAGACGCTACCGTGCAGCCTGGATCACCTGGACAGCCCTTTCTTTGCGTTATTAAGCCCTGGAATGTTTTCAGTTTTTTAGTAACTAACGTGTTTGAACACCCAGATGTGAAATATGTTGCCTTGAAAACCCAAAGAGACATATGATAACTTGTTATTTTGGAGGGGATATTTATTTATTTTTATTATTTTAAAAAAATAAACACTTCTCTAAAGGTGTGAACAAACACTCCACTCAATGTATCCTGCAAGTATCACTTTTATGAGCATAACATAACACTGCGCTAAGTATAGTTCAGAGGAGCCTATCCATCAACGCCCAGAAATAACACTCTTTTCAAGGTAACTTGAAAGGATGTATCACTTTAATAAACATCTTTAGTTTTTGTTCAGGCAAAAACTTAGAAAAGTGCTTTAAGGCAGTTTTCTACATGTGTTGCACAAGTACTATCACTTTCCTTCTGGAGGGGATATTTAAATGCCCTCGCTATCCATCAGAATCACCTGGAGGGCTTGTTTAAGTGCAGATTTCTGAGCTCCACCCCCATAATTTCTGATTCAGTTGGTCTAGGGTGGGGCCCAAGAACTTGCATTTCTAACAACTTCCCAGGTGATGCTGATGCTGCTAGTTGGGGACCACTTAAAGAACCAGCACCTTGACCACTCTTAGTAAGGCATCTCGGGTACCAGACTGTCCTGCTCTCCTCATAGTGTCTGTATGACATCATCTATGGAATGAACCAGCATGACATCCTGCGAAATGGTGAGATGTTTAAGTTCGCTGGAGCATAAATGGTAGAGTTATGTAGGTCTGAAGCAAAATGGTAAAGGCATGCTGTTTTTCCTGATAGGAGAAAAAGCAAATTGATACTGATTTTTCTTGATTATTTATTAAATGGAAGAAAAGATATCCACCATGTTAATACTATATACTAACGACCAAGGATTACTTTGATTTGCTCTAGATCTCACATTTGGAATATCAGCTAAAACTGGAGTCACCACCTGACTAAATTAATGATAATTTCCTGCCATTCTTTATGACCCATCTACATTGGCAAGATGGGTAAGTTAAATTGAGAATATAATAGGAATGGGTTGAAGGATGGGTGAAAAAGGTGAAAGGATGTTGAGCATCTTTTCATGTGTCTGTTGACCATCTGTATGTACTCCTTGGGGTCATGTCCTCTGCCCATTTTAAAATCAGATTGTTGTTATTGTTTTTTTTAAATATTTTGAATAAATATTTATTGTTCAGATTATTACAGTTGTCCCTCTTTTTTCCCTACATAGCTCCCCTCCACCTGGTTCCCACCCCACCCCATGCCCTTACCGCCCCCATTTTCCTCATCTATAGGTGTAAGATTTTTGTCCAATCTCTTCCCGAACCCTCCATACCTCCTTCCCCTCCCCGAGAATTGTCAGTCCACACCCTTTCTATGCCCCTGATTCTATTATATTCACCAGTTTATTCTGTTCTTCAGATTTTTTATTCACTTGATTTTTAGATTTACTTGTTGATAGGTATGTATTTGTTGTCACTTTGTTATTCATAATTTTTATCTTTACCTTTTTCTTCCTCTTCTTAGAGAATACCCTTCAGCATTTCATATAATACTGGTTTGGTGGTGATGAATTCCTTTAGTTTTTTCTTGACTGTGAAGCTCTTTATCTGACCTTCAATTCTGAATGATAGCTTTGCAGTGAGAAGATGGCAATCTCTGATCTAGGAAGGGGGAAGAGTCTCACCAGATACTGCATATTTTGGCACCTTGATCTTGGACTTCCCAATCAATAGAAATGTGTAAAATAAATGTTTGTTGTTTAAGCCAGCCTGTCGTGGCAACTCAAATGACAAAGACAAAGGGATTGGGGTAGATTGTATTATTGTTCTCAAGTGTTTATTTCTTTCTGTGACAAATTTTGCTGCCCTTGACATTATTCAGGGAGAGAAGGGCTTCTTAGGGAGGAAGTGCCAACAAGAACAGAAGATTGGTTATATCTAGAGGATTGATCAAATAAAGAAGTTCAAGATAATGAAAGCAGATTTCTTACTGTCACAGAAAGGAGTTGCAGAAAGGGAGAAAACTGGAATGAACTCTTTGGTGTTGGATTAAAATTAGAGGTATTAGTGTGAACTCATATATTCAATATATTAAGATATAAAAATAAATATACAAGTGTGGTGTGTGTGTGTGTGTGTGTGTGTGTGTGTGTGTGTGTGTGTTATAGGGGAGGGATGAGTTATGTGGGAGGGATTCGAAGGAGGATTATTTGGGGGAAGCTGAATTAGGTGTGAGCTGGGAGCTGGCTTGTGGAAAGATTTCACACAGAGGATTTAATATCTGGAGAGTTTTTCTCTTGGCCTTTGGAAAAAAACATATTTAGCACTAAGTTTATCTTCTAAATTGTGATTTCATTAAATTATCCTGAACTGTTAAAAAATCGTTGTATATACCTATATAGTCCTTTGCTGTGCTGTTGTGGGTATTAAAGTGATAGAGAAGGATGGACTAGAGAAGGGTGGCCTACTCCTTTAACACCCAAAAGAGAGAGCTGCTTTCAGGAGTTGCTGGATGTGACTGTGGCAAAATAAATGGAGATTCATGATGGAGTTAGTTAAGAACAGGGAAAAGCAGACAGCATTGAGGAGAAGATTCAGAAGGCATACCATTCACAGTTTCACTTCCCCAACACATTAGAAGATGCTGACTATTGAAAGTGGGAAGTTGACATAAATTTTTAGTCAATGATCCTCTTAGAATGTAGTCCCCAAAAGTTGCTTAATAAGCCACAAAAGGTGAGGAAAAACGCAGCCTAAGTGAGTATATGCCAAGATTCGTTGGTCTATAAATAATTATGTTTGCATGTAGATGCACACAAATACTTGAATTTTATTCTTGCTGGTGAGTTTAGATTTCACAGTTTTCATGAAAGATTTCTCTAATTGTTTAGTTCCTCTTTTCTTGTCCTTCCTATTTTTTTCTTCTACTTTTTGAGATCCTACTTTTATTACTGTTGCTAGCGTATATTTAAAGACTATAATTTCCACTGTTCTGGTCCTGGAGAATGAGCCTCTGTCTTGAGGTTTTAAGTTCTCATGAGATGCCTCTCAGGGAAATTTGCATATCTGTAGCCTCTGTTCTCATCTAGTAGCATGATAGGAAGTATGACAAGTTACCATCATGTTTGATTTTCATTTTAAGATGTTTTGAGGAAGAGATACCAAGGATTTTTTGAAGAGAGCAGACGGTCTCTTCTCAATATGACTTCAGAGATCACTTATGCTGAAGTGAAGTTCAAAAATGAATCTACGTCCTTAGGCACCAAGTCAGAGCCTTCTGCAGGTAAGAAACATTTTCTGGTGGTCAGAATTAATGATGAGATGAAGAATAAAGAGAGAATACTATAAACAAAGTATAGGTGATAATAGATGCTGGTTTTCTGATTGACCAGTTTGGAAATATAGAATTCTCAGTAGATGATGTTGCCTGAAGATAAGTATTAAGTATTTTGTTATTTGTACTATAACAAAACTGAAATGTGAGAAGTCCACTATAGTCCTGAGCTAAGGAGAGTGGTAATTATGGGAGAAAGTTGTCCTCCTGTAAGGCTCAGTAAGACTGCAGTCAGGAATGACAAAGCCCACTGAATTATCCCTAGCCCTGATAGAGTGATGAACTTTGTTTCTTGACCAGTTAGAGGAGAGGAGTTTGGGTGAAGAGTGCTGTAGGTGTATTAACAAAACCTTGTTACTACTGGACTAAAGTGGAACAAAAGATCATTGTAGATAAAAGACTAGGAAGTTGTATAAAGAAAGTCCCTTATATCTCAAGGGAAATTGCTCTGTAATGAGAAAATCTATTGCATTCTGAATCTGCGAGATGGATTCAACTAAGTTTTGGAGTAGATAAAATGTAACTTGAGTAGCACCTGTGATATCTCAGATATAGAGCAAAAGAGAAGAAAAACACATGTAGAGTCTAAGAAGCTGTGAGAGGGCAGTTATGATTGCTTATGTATTCTAAAACTCTTCTGTGGAGAGATGGAGAATACTCAGAAAACTGTTTTAACTCTTAAAATGTATGAAACTTCTTTATTATATGTTAAAATGTTCATTGTAGAAAAAAATTAGAGGTACATAAAAATTTTAATTTTGTTTTTACCACCTAGTAATAACTATAACTTACATTTTTAGTTTATATCCTCCCAGATATATATATATATATATATATATATATATATATATATATATATATAATGTATTTTTTTATACATGAGATCACAATATACTTGGCAATATATAATTACTTGAGGAAAATATTTTTTAACCATGAAATAGTGACTAATAAGGACTGATCTTATCCTATGCATGTGATAAGGGATGATTATAAAGATGTATCTGGTATGGCATTATTTAAAGTAGTTAAAATTGGAAACAAAATGAAACAGATTCATAGATACAGAGAATAGACTGGCAGTTGTCAGAGGGGAGGGGGCTTAATTGCTTAATCTCATCACAAAAACAAAATAAAACAAATAAACCTCATAGATATAAAAACAGTATGGTGGGGTGGAGGCAGGTAGAAAAGGGTAAAGAGGTGATAAATGGTGACGAAAAGAGACTAGAGGAGAGATCAACCAAAGGACTTGTATGCATGCCTACAGGCCTAACCAATGGACACAGACAATAGGGGGATGAGGGCATGAGTTGGGGGGATGGGGTGGTAATGGGGGGATAAGGACACATATGTAATAAACTTAATCAATAAAGAAATAAATAGGATCCCGGGTCCGGGTGAGGCCATGCGCCCCTGGATCCGGGTGAGGCTGGGTCCCGGGTCCGGGTGAGGCCACGCCCCTGGGTCCGGGAGAAGCCACGCACCCCTGGGTCCGAGTGAGGCCACGCGCCCCTGGGTCCGGGTGAGGCTGGATCCTGGGACCGGGTGAGGCCACGCGCACCTGGGTCCGGGTGAAGCCGTGCCCCTGGGTCCGGGCGAGACCAAACCAGAGGGAGTCGGACCTGCATTACCACCATTTGTCCACCATCCAGAGCTGAAAAGTCAGTGCCGACATGTACACATAAGGAACTGGTGGACATTGAAATTGGGTCTCAAAAGAACTGTTGGTCCAGAAAGAAACTCACTACAGACTGATTCATTTGCCTGTCAGCATAACTATTATTGCTCATCTCACATTCGGTTCTTATAAGTATATTTCTAGTAACACATGATCTCACTCATCTAGGGGAAATGATGAACAACATAGACTGATGAACAAGAACAGACCCAGAAACAAGGAGGCATTGATCGGACTGTCGGGCCTCAGAGGGAGGGTAAGGGAGGACGGGGGTACGGGGGAGAGATCAACCAAAGGACTGTGTGCATGCCTACAAGCCTAACCAATGGTTAAGGACAACGGGGGTGGGGTGGGGGATGGGAATGGGGGGATGAGGACAAATATGTGACACCTTAATCAATAAAGAAATAAAAAAAAAAAAGAATCAACCAATAAAAAAAAAAAGAAAGAAATAAAAGAAAAGAGACTAGACTTTGGGTGGTGAACACACAATATAATACAGAGATGATGTATTATAGAATTGTATTCTTGAAACCTATATAATTTTATTAACCAATGTAACCTCAAAAAATTCAATAAAAATGGAAATAGTCTGGAAGATTACTTAAATATATAATGAAATATTATGCAACCACAATAGAGAGTGTAGTAGAAGAAAATATGGAATAAAATATGTTTATTAAATAGCATAAAATAAAATAATAGGTCAAAACTAGTATATCTGGTGTGTCAATCATCTGGGAAAATGTGCATATGTATATAAACACTCTAAAAATTTCTGGAAGAGTATATACCAAAACATTTACATTCGTTGTCCTCAATAGTAGGGATTTGTGCTTTTAATGTATTTTCCAAAGTTTATGCAATTAAGGTATTTCCTTTTCATTTTTATATTATTTCCAATGTCATATTGTTAGTAATAGTATGCCATCCAAGAAAAGGGAGAAGAAGAAGAGTAAGTAATGATCAAAATTTACTACTGATAAAACTAATTTAATTTCTTCTTTAGCTCCCAAAGAGAAGACCAGCCTTCACAAAACTAACCCTGGTTTTCCCAAGGCACTCTTACCCTCATTGCTGATACTTCTGCTATTATTGGCAATCTCATTTTTTATCGCTTTTATCAGTAAGTATCCAAATGAAACTATAATGAATGTCTGCCTTACACAAACAGAGGGTATCCATTAGATTTTGATATTTAACAAGGGATTTATCCAGAAATCTGGTAAAATGTGTTCTCTGAGGGATGGTATAATTAGTGGGAATTCATTACAAATCGGCTTTTTAATTTGAATTGAGTTACTTTTCTATAAAAATAATGGAATCCACTCTATAGACTCTATAGAAATTTAAGAGTATATGTGTATCTATGTGTTTGTGTTGTAGGGTGAAATAGGGCACCATCTCCACACTAGACAGTTGTATGAGGACAAATTTAGATTTCCTTAGTGTTTCTAAGGCCAGGACTTTTTGAGTGCACACGTACATATTTTGAGATGAGCAAGTGAACAAGGATATGGGAAGAAATATCCAGAAAGAGTTTCCCATTGAATTTTTACTTTAATTATTTATGTCCTGCCCAAGACATGAGATCTAAAAGGCAACTTGGCAAATAGATAGATTTCTGCATATCTTAGGCTTTAAGAATTTATCAAATTGATAAGAGGAATAAAAACCAGAATATATCTGGGTAGATATTTTATTCATTCATTTGGTCATTCAATAAGTAATGATGGCCATCTGCTTTATGTCAGACAGTGTGCCAAAGTCCAAGCCATAGTCGTTGAAGTTCAGAAAGTGATAGTAACTGGTCACATGTACCAGTGGTTACAACATTGTATGGTAGTGTTGTACAGATAAAAGCAATGGAGGCTGAGATAGGCTTCCTGAAAGGAGGTGGCATAGATATGTGAGAGAACCTGGGAAAATGTGAGGAAACCTAAGAATAAATGATTGGAACATATGGTGCTAAGTGAACTGTGAGAAATGAAGTTGTAGGTTGGAGATAGAAGTGGGGCTCAGATCATGAAGAGTGTTGTGTACAATCCTAAAGAGGGTGAATTTTCCCCCTGAAGATTATTGTATCAATTATCTTTGGCTGCTTAATAAAGCAATCTAAAACTTAGTGGATGAAAACAACAGCTATTTATTTAGCTCATGACTTTGTGATTTAGCAGTCTGGACTGGGCTTATTAGTCCTGGCTGAAAGTGGAGAGAAAACTGGGGTCAAGTATTGCAGGAGGTCAAAGAGAAAGAAAACTAAGAAGGAACCCTGGGATATTACTGATAACCATCACAAGGGTGGCAGCCATCTTGTGGCAGCCCTCTTGTGACAATGTGAGGGTGGCCATCTTGTGGTGGCCATCTTGTGACGCAAGGGCGCAAGGACAACCTAAGCTTTTATTAGTATAGATTGAATATGGGTGATAGGAAATCTTATAGTCAGGATCTTTCTACTCAAGTAACTGGGCATTGGTAGATTTTGTTTCTATAAAGAATTCAAGAAAGTAACAATAATTAACAAATTCATAACACTATCAGGAAAATGAATGATTTCATTCTCTGTTTCAGTTTTTTTTCAAAAATATTCACAGCTTCTTAAAGAAAAAAAGGCTATAAAAGAAGTTACTCACACAGAATTGGAATGTATGAAAGGAAATTTGACCATGAAAGGTAAAAATTAATCTGTCTATAATTTAGTTGTTGACTTTACTGTATAAATATCCCCAATCAGTATTTCTGAAAAGATTCACAAATATATCGCACCAAGAGGTTAAATCTCATGATCATTTCAAGCTTTAGGTATAAAATATATAGGATATAAAATTCATATATGAATATCTTTAATATATTTGTGCAAGAAAATCGTCTTTTAAAAAAAAGGTTTTTATTGATTTCATAGAGGAAGGGAGAGGGAGATAAGAACATCAATGATGATAGAGAATTATACATTGGCTGCCCCCTGCATGTCCCATACTGGGGATCAAGCCTTCAACACCAGGCATGTGCTCTGACTGGGAATTGAACCGTGACCTCTAGTTCATGGGTCTACACTCAACCACTGAGCTACACTGGCCAGACAAGAAAATAGTCTTAATTTTTTTAATTAAAAAATTAATTTTTTAATTTTTAAATTTAGTTTACATTCGATATTATTCTGTATTAGTTTCAGGTGTACAACATAGTGGTAAGACAATTATGTACTTTACAGAGTGATTCTCCCCGCCCCCAGTATTTCAAGTACCCACCTGGCCCCATATTTCTACCAACAGCCACTTCAAAGAAACATACACTTTTTCTAGAATGCACCTCAAAACTCTTCTAGCCTTTACCCACCACCTTGTTTTTTTTTTTTTTGTTTTGTTTTTTTTGTTTTTTTTTAAATTACTTTATTGATTAAGGTAACACCACCTTGTTTTGAAACAAGATGTATCCTAAGGTATTAGAAGAACCTACGAGAGGTTATTTTTTTTTTGGTGGGGGGATGTCTGGAAATATTGGAAAGTTTTTCTACATAAATGAATGATAATTGCTTCTTCAGTTTATACCATTTCAGTTTACAAAAGGTTTCATAAAAACACTTTACTTTTGAATAGTGGGAAAAACCTGTATTACAAACTGGGTGGTTTAAACAACAGACATTTATTTTTTTGTAGTTCTAGAGCTGGGAGTCTAAGGTCACTAGCAGTGTTGGTTTCCGTTGAAGCCTCTATCTCTGGTTTACAGATGGCCACCTTCTCTGTGCATGTAGAGATAGAACTTCATAGAGAGAGATACAGAGAGACAGATAGAGAAACGAATATATATATATATCTGGTGTCTCTTCTTCTTATAAAAACACTAGTTCTATTGGATTAGGATTTCACCATTTGACCTTATTTAATCTTAATTATCTTCTTAAAGTCCCGACTACATTGGAGATTAGGGCTTCAACATATGAATTTTGGGGGAACATAATTTAGTCCATAACATTCTACCCCAAATTCATATCCTTCTTACATAAGAAATACATTCACTCTGTCCCAACAGGCCCCAACATTTTAACCCATCCAGTATCAATTCAAAGTCCAAAGTCTCATTTGAGTGTTATCTAAACCAGGTATAGGTGAGACTCAAAGTATGATTCATCCCGAGACAAAATTCCTCTCCAATTGTGAACCTATAAAACCAGATGAGTTATGTGCGTCCAAAATTCAGTGGGACAGCCATAGAATAGACATTCCCTTTCCAAAATGGAGAAATCAGAAAGAAGAGAGGATAAATGTGTTTCAAACAAGTTCAAAACCTAGCAAGAAAAAGGCCATTGTATCTTCTTAAAATTTTATTTTTATTACAGTTTACAATAAACATTATTTTATATTAGTTTTATGTGTACAGCAGAGTGGTTAGACACTCATATACTTTATAAAATGTTCCCCATGATATTTCAAGTACTCACCTGGCACCATACATAGTTATTACAATATTGTTGACTATATTTCCTGTGCTGTACTTTACATCCACGGGACTATTTTGTAACTTCCCATTTGTATTTCTTAATCCCTTTACCTGTTTCACTGCCCGCCACACACCCCCCCCCCTCCCCGCCCCAAGCCCCTTCTCCTCTGGCATTTGTCATGTTTTGTTTAGAGTCCACACATGTAAGTGATATCATATATGCACCACTATGTTCATTACAGCATTGTTTACAATAGCCAACATGTAAAAGCAATCCATATGCCCATCAACAGACAAGTGGATAAAAAGTTGTGGTTCATGTATAGACTAGAATTGTATACTTGGCCATAAAAAATAATGAAAACTTACCATTTTCAACAGCACGGATGGACTTAGAGATTGTTATGCTAAGTGAAATAAGTCAGACAGAGAAAGACAAATATCACTGTGTCTTAAGGTTTGAGAATAATCTTCCTTGCCTTGATGCTTGGGCCAACTTGAATGACAATGGCACTTGCATGGTCCTACATGGTGGCCCTGTCCTGCGGATCTGTGGGGATGCCTTGTCCCTGCGGCACTGGGCAGTTGTATTCTGGCCCACTGAAACCGAGAAGGTTGCCCCACTTTCCGAAACCAAGGAGGAAATTGCCTTGCTCCCTTGGCCTGTGGGTTGGAGTGGCAATCCTGATGATCTCTGAATCATCCTTGGGTCATTCTTCCCTTTTCTTGAAATATAACACATGTTTAATTAAAGTCAGTAGCTCTCTTGTCTCATGCTGTAGAAAAACAGAAGTCTAATAGCTTTATTCATTCTGTCCCATTTTCTCAGTCCCCATTAGTCCCAGCTGACAATATATATATATATATATATATATATATTTATTCTGGTTTTAGTGCATTCTTTTTTTTAAAAAAACCCTTTATTGTTTAAAGTATTACATATGTCTTCTTTTCCCTCCATTGACCTTTCCCCCGCTGTTCCCACCTCCCAGCACATGCCCTCACCCCCCTACTGTCTGTGTCCGTTGGTTATGCTTATATGCGTGCATATAAGTCCTTTGGTTGATCTCTTAACCCCTCCCCCCTCACATTTCCTTTGGGATTTTTCAGTCTGTTTGATGCTTCTATGCCTCTGGATCTATTTTTGTTCATCAGTTTATGTTGTTCATTATATTCCACAAGTGAGTTAGATCATGTGATATTTATCTTTCTCCAACTGGCTTAATTCGCTTAGCATAATGCTCTCCAGGCCCATCCATGCTGTTTCAAATGGTAAGAGTTCTTTCTTTTTTACAGCAGCATAGTATTCCATTGTGTAGATATATAACAGGTTTATAATACACTCATCTGATGATAGGCACTTAGGCTGTTTCCAAACTTTAGCTATTGTAAATTGTGCTGCTATGAACACAGGGGTACATATGCCCTTTCTGATTGGTGTTTCTGATTTCTTGGGATATATTCCTAGAAGTGGGATTACTGGGTCAAATGGGACTTCCATTTTTAATTTTTTGAGGAAACTCCATACTGTTCTCCACAGTGGCTGCACCAGTCTGCATTCCCACCAGCAGTGCATGAGGGTTCCTTTTTCTCCGCATCCTTGCCAGCTGGCAATATTTTTGCTGGTATAATCTTATTTCAATTCCTTACTTCAGCTGAAATGACTGATTAAATCCATTGGCAATATCTTTTTTGTTGTTGTTGTTGTTCTTTTATTTATTTATTATTTATTTATTATTTATTTACATTTTTTCTTTCTTTATTGATTAAGGTATTACATATGTGTACTTATCCCCCCATGGCCCCCCTCTTCCTGCTCATGCCCTCAACCCCTGGTGTCTGTGTCCATTGGTTATGCTTATATGCATGCATACAAGTCCTTTGGTTGATCTCTCAGGGAATTTCTTTATGAAGTAAATGTCTAGCTACATCCTTGGTATTCTCTCCAGAACATGCTTTCTCATCTTTTACAATATAGATAGGGTAAGAATTTTCCAGATCTTCAAGTTCTGGTTCTTTTTTGCATAACACTTTTTCCAATGTATCTCTTTCATCCTGCATTTTACTATAAGCAGTAAGGATAAACCAGGTTGTAGCTTTAACACTTTGTTTAGAAATCTCCTCTGCTAAATATCCAAGCTTTTCACTCACAAATTTTACTTCCCCAAAAATATTAGAACACAATTCAGCAAATTCTTTGCCATTCTTTTTTTTTTTTTTTAATATATTTTTTAATTGATTTTTACAGGGAGGAAGAGAGAGGGATAGAGAGCTAGAAATGTCGATGAGAGAGAAACATCGACCAGCTGCCTCCTGCACACCCCCTACTGGGGATGTGCCCACAACCAAGGTATATGCCCTTGACCGGAATCGAACCTGGGACCTTCCAGTCCGCAGGCTGACGCTCTATCCACTGAGCCAAACTGGTTTCGGCTAAAAAATATATTTTTATTGATTTCAGAGAGGAAGGGAGAGGGAGAGAGACATGGAAACATCAATGATGAGAGAGAATCATTGATCTGCTGCCTCCTGCATGTCCTACACTAGGGATTGAGCTGACATGAGCCCTGATCAGGAATTTAACTGTGACCTCCTGGTTCATAGGTTGACACTCAAACACCGAGCCACGCCTGCTGGGCTCTTTGTCATTCTTGAACAAGAATAGCCTTTCCACCCTGAACAGGTGGCTCAGTTGGTTGGAGCATTCTCCCATACACCAAAAGGTTGTGGGTTTGATTCTCAGTCAGGGCACATACCTAGGTTGTGGCTTGATCCTCTGTACAGGAGGCAACTGGTCAATGTTTCTTTCCCTCTTTCCCTCTCTCACTTTCATTTCCTCTTTCTCGCTCTCTCTCTCTCCCTTTCTTCCTCTCTTTCTAAATCAATAAAAATATATCCTCAGATGAAGATTTAAAAAAATGAATAAGAATAGCCTTTCTTCCAGTTTCCAGTAACATGGTTTTTTATTTCATCTGAGACCTCACCAGAAGCATCTTTAATGTTCATATTTCTACCAACATTCCATCTACACTAATAAAAAAAGATGTAAATTGACTGTCACTTCATGATGCCCACCAGCCAATCAGGAGTGAGTATGCAAATTAACCTGACAAAGATGGCGAGTTAATTTGCATACATCGGCACCAAGTGGCGTGGGTTCTGGGGATGGGTGTCCTCAGGAGCCAGGCTGCTCTGAGCCTGTAAGGCCTGTGTGTAGGCCCAGAGTGACTGGGGCCCTGGAACGACCCCCAGCCACTCCGGGCCTATGTGTGCAGGCACTGAGCAGCCGGGGGCAGGGTGGGAATGTGGAGGATGTTCCCGTCCCATGGTCGCTTGCGCGTGCCGGCACCAAGTGGCCTGCATTCCAGGGAAAAGCGTCCCTGGGAGCCAGGTGCTCTGAGCCTGTAGGCCCATGTATAGGCCTGGAGCAGCCGGGGTCCTGGAACGCCCCTGGCCACTCTGGGCTCGCAGGTGCCAAGCGGCCAGGGGCGGGGAGGGAACGTCCCCCACAGAGAGCAAGCAGACACCAGGGCCCTGCTTGCTCCTGCGGCGGTGAGCCAGAGAGCAGACAGCAGTGCCCTGGTTGCCCCTGGCCCCAGAAGTGAAGGGCAAGCTGGTCCCCACAGAGAGCAGTCACCAGGGCCTGCGGTGGTGTCAAGCAGGCAGTTCCGCAGAGAGCAGAGAACCATGGGGAGCAGGCCTAAGCCATCAGTAGGACATCCCCTGAGGGCTCCCAGATTGGAGAGGGTGCAGGTCAGGATGAGGGACCCCCCCCCCCCCCGTGCACAAATTTTGTGCACTGGGCCCCTAGTTTAATTATAATGTATGTACTCTCCAAGATGACAGAAGCTTTCTCTACAGCTCTCTTCTTTCTAAGGCCTCACCAGTATAATCTTTTACATCCATATTTCTACCAACAGCCATTTCAAGGCAATCTAGGCTTTTTCTAGCATGCACCTCAAAACTCTTCTAGCCTCTACCCATCATCCAGTGTTAAAGCCACTTTCATATTATTAGGTAATTATTATAGTAGCCCACCACTTTTGTAGCAAAGTTTGTATTAGTCTACTTAGACTCCCATAATAAAATATTACAGACCAGTGGCTTAAACAACAGAAAATTTCTCACAGTTATGGGAGCTTGAGGTCCAAGGTACTAGAAGAGTTGGTTTGTGGTGAGACTTCTCTTCCTCATTTGTACACACGCACCTTCTTGCTGTGTCTTCACATAGCCTCTTTTGTGTGTGTGTGTATGTGTGTGTGTGTGTGTGTGTGTGTGTGTGTGTGTGTGTGAGTGTGAGAGAGAGAGAGAGAGAGAGAGAGAGAGAGAGAGAGAGAGAGAGAGATAAGGGAGAGAGACTGATTTCTGCTGTCTCTTTCTCTTCTTATAAGACCCAGATTCTATTGGATTAATGTCCTACCCTATGACCTCATTTAACATTAGTTTCCTCCTTAAAGACACTAGCTCCATAATCATATTGAGAGTTATAGCTTTAACATATGAATTTTGAAGGAACACCATTACATCCATAACAAGCAGCTATATAATTTATTTGAAATTTTTGTGCATGTGAGATTTGTCTCTTCTGCCCTTGGGTTTGGTTCTAGGGCATTGAAATATAGTGAATATTGCAATAAAGTGAGTCACATAATTTTTGGGTTTCCCCCTGCACATCAAAGTTATGTTTACACTATACTTTAGTCTATTAAGTGTGCAATAGAATCCTATATAATAAAGATGCAATATGAAAATTGACCATCATGCCCTTGCACAAGATGGCCACCCCCAACTGGTCACAAGATAGCTGCCACAAGATGGCCAGCAGGGGAGGGCAGCTGTGGGCGATCAGGCTAGCAGGGGAGGGCAGTTAGGGGTGACCAAGCTGGCAGGGGAGAGTAGTTGGGGGCAACTGGGCCTGCAGGGGAGGGAGGTTATTTGGGGGGGGGGTGAACCTGCAAGGGAGGGCAGTTGGGGGTTACCAGGCTGGCAAGGGAGGTTCACTTGAGGGTGACTGGGCTGGCAGGGGAGGGCAGTTGGGGGCGATTGGGCCAGTACGGGAGGGCAGTTGGGGGCGATTGGGCCAGCAGGGGAGGGCAGTTGGGGGCAATTGGGCTGGCAGGGGAAGCAGTTAGGTGTCAATCAGGCTGGCATGGGAGTGGTTAGGGGGTGATCAGGCTGGCAGGCAGGCAGGCAAGCAGTTGGGAGCCAGCAGTCCCGGATTATGAGAGGGATGTCTGACTGCCAGTTTAGGCCCGATCTCATAGGGTGCAGTCTGGGCTGAGGGACACCCCGTTCCCCCAGTGCATGAATTTTGTGCACCAGGCCTCTAGTTATACATATAAAAAAGGTATAAACCTTCATTAAAAAGAGTTTATTGCTAAAAAAGTATTGCCGTTACCTGAGACTTTGGTGAGTCATATTCTTTTTGTTGGTCTTGCCTCAATGTTGATAGCTGCTGACTGATCAAGGTCATGGTGACTGAAGGTTGGGGTGGCTGTGGCAATTTAGTAAAATAAGACAAGAATGGCCCTAGCCAGTTTGGCTCAGTGCATAGAGCGTTGGCCTGCGGACCGAAGGGTCCCAGGTTTGATTCCGGTCAAGGGCAGGTACTTTGGTTGCAGGCTCCTCTCTGGCTCGGGCCCTGGTCAGGGTGCAGGAGGCAACCGATCGATGTGTTTTTCTCACATCGATATTTCTCTCTGTCTTTCCCTCTCTCTTCCACTTTCTCTAAAACTCAATGAAAGAATATAATCAGGTGAGGATTAAAAAAAATAAAAAGACAAGAATGAAGTTTGCCACATCTATCAACTCTTTATTTCACAAATAATTTCTATGTAGCATTTGTTTGATAACATTTTACTTACAATAGAACTTTTTTCTATATTGGAGTCAAGTCTCTCAAACCCTACCATAGCTTTATCAACTAAATTCACATAATATTCTAAATCCTTTGTTTTCATTTCAATGATCTTCACAACATCTTTACAGGAGTAGATTCCATCTTAGAAACTGCTTTTTCTGCTCATCCATGAGAAGCAACTCATCTATTAAAAAAGGTTTGCCATAAGATTGCAACAATTGAGCCACATCTTCATATTCCACTTCTAATTTTAGTTCTCTTGCTATTTACACCACATCCATAGCTACTTCCTCCACAGAAGTCTTGAACCCCTCAAAGTCATCAATGTGGGTTGGAATAAACTTCTTCAAAACTCCTGGCAGTATTGATAGTTTGATCTCTTCTCATGAATCATGAATGTTCTTAGTAGCATATAGAATGGTGAATTTTTTCCAGAAAGTTTTCAATTACTTTGCTCAAATCCATTGCTTATTATTATTATTACTAGTGGCCCGTTGCACAGAATTTGTGCATGAGGGCAAGGGGGGCTGTGTTCCTCAGCCTGGCCCGCACCCTCTCCAGTCTGGGACCCCTCAAAGTATGTCCTACTGCCGGTTTACAGGGATCAGGCCTAAACCGGCAGTCGGACATCCCTTTCACAATCCGGGACTGCTGGCTCCAGCTGCTCACCTGCTTGCCTGCCTGCCTGATTGCCCCTAACCACTCTGCCTGCCAGCCTGCTCACCCCCAATTGCCCCCCACCAGCCTGCTCACCCCTAACTGGCCTTCCTGCTGGTCTGCTTACCCCCAGCGGCCCCAACCCCCATCAGCCTGATCACCCACAACTGCCGTCTCATCCTGGCCTGATCACCCCCTGGCAACCCAAGCTCCCAGGCCCTCCTTTTTTTCTTTTCTTTTCTTTTTTTTCAGTGCCTCCTTGGGTGGAAGCCAGGGCCGGCTGGAAGCTAGTATCTGGGATTTATTTATCTTCTATAATTGAAACTTTGTAGCCTTGAGCAGAGGCCAGGGTCAGCCAGGGCAGGTGGGAAGCTTGGCTTTCTCCATCACCGGGGGCAACCGAAGCCTCCTGCTTGCTCCAGCTCTGTGCCACCACCATTTTTGTTTGGATTTATTTATTTCTATAATTGAAACTTTTTAGCCTTGAGCAGAGGCCAGGGTCAGCCAGGGCAGGTGGGAAGCTTGGCTTTCTCCATCACCGGGGGCAACCGAAGCCTCCTGCTTGCTCCAGCTCTGTGCCACCACCATTTTTGTTTGGATTTATTTATTTCTATAATTGAAACTTTTTAGCCTTGAGTGGAGGCCAGGGCTGGCCAGGGCGGGCAGGAAGCTTGGCTTCCTCCGTCGCTGGGACAACCCAGGCCTCCTGCTCACTCCAGCTCTGTGGCCGCTGCCATCTTGGTTGGGTTAATTTGCATACTTGCTCCTGATTGGCTGGTGGGCATGGCTTGTGGGCATAGTGAAGGTACAGTCAATTTGCATGTTTCTCTTTTATTAGTGTAGATATTTTTAATCTTTATTGTTGAAAGTATTACACATATCCCTTTTCCCCCCCATTGACATCTTCTAGCCCACCCCTGCCACCCACCCCAGGCCTTCACCACATTATTGTCTGAGTCTATGGGTTATGAATATTTGCATATATATATATGCAAAACTTTTGGGTTAATCTCTTCCCACCCACCCACTGATAATCTGTTCCATGCTTCTATGTCTCTTGATCTATTTTATTCATCAGTTTATTTTGTTCCTTAGATTCCACATATGAGTGAGATCATGTGATACTTGTCTTTTTCTGACTGGCTTATCTCACTTAGCATAATACTCTCCAGGTCCCTCTATGCTGTCTCAAAGCATAAGAGATCCTTCTTTTTGAACAGTAATGTTTTCAAGGAAATCTTTTTTTCTGAGCAGTAGGTCCCAACAGTGGGCTTAAAATAATCAGTAAACCACATTGTAAGCAGATCTACTGCTATCCAGGCACTGTTGTTTTATTTATAGGACATAGGTAGAGTATATGCAGCATAATTCTTAAGGACCCTAGAATTTTCAGAATGGTGAATGAGCATTGGCTTAACTTAATGTCACCAGGCACATTAGCCCCTAACAAGAGAGTCAGTCTATTCTTTGATGCTTATTGACTTCTCTCTAGCTATGCAAGTCCTAGATGGCATCTTCTTCTGCTATTAAGCTGTTTCACCATTGAAAATCTGTTGTTTAGTGTAGCCACCTTCATTAACTATCTTAGCTAGATCTCCTGGATCATTGGCTGAAGCACATCTATATCAGCATTTGGTGCTTCACCTTGCACTTTTATGTTATGGAGACGGCTTCTTTTATTAAATTTTATGTACCAACCTCTGCTAGCTTTAAACTTTTTAAATATGTTTTTTTAAGTTGATATTTTAGAGAGAGAGGGATGGAGAGAGAGAGAGAGAGAGAGAGAGAGAGAGAGAGAGAGAGAGAGATGAGAGAGAAACATTGATCACCTGTCTCCTGCATACAACCGACTGGGGATCAGGCCTGCAACCTGGGCATGTGCCCCAACCGAGAATCAAACCAGTAACCTCCTGGTGCATGGGCCAATGCTCAATCCACTGAGCCACACTGGCTGGGCTTACACTTTTTCCTAAAGCTTCCTCATTTCTCATAGTCTTCATAGAATTTAAGAGAGTTAGAACCTTGCTCTGGATTAGGCTTTGGCCTACGGCAGCAATTTTCAACCAGTGTGCAGCATGAATTTTTAAAATATGCAATACCTGACCTCTTTTCCCTTAGATTGTCAAAAAAAAAATGACAATACCCAACACAACAATAGCCATCTGCTGTGAAGGAATCAAAATCATACTATTTGTTGTCATATTGGCAAAAAATATATATTTTTTGGTGTGCCACAGAATTTTAGTAATTAGTTTATGTGTGCCATGAGATGAAAAAGGTTGAAAATCGCTGGCTTATGGGCATGTTGTGGTTTGTTTGATTTTCTATCTAGACCACTAAAACTTTCTTCACATCAGCAATAGGCTGTTTAGTTTCTTATCATTCATGTATTTACTGAAATAGCACTTTTAATTTTCAACAAGAACTTTTCCTTTGCATCACAACTTGACTATTGTTGGGGTAAGAGGCCTCACTTTGAGCCTGTCTTGGCTTTTGACATGCCTTCCTTACTAAGCCTAATTCTTTCTAGCTTTCCATTTAAAGTGAGAGATGTGTGACTCTTTCCCTTGAACCCTTACTGGTAGAGGCCATTGTAAGATTATTAATTAGCCTTATTACAATATTGTATTGTATCTTGGGGTGTAGGGAGGCCTGAGAAGAGGAAAGAAAATGGGGAAACGTGGAGCAGTCAGAACACACACATCATTTATCAATTGTTTGCCCTCTTATATGGGTACAGTTCACGGTGCCCCCAAACAATGACAAGAGTAACATCAAAGATCACTGATCACACATCACCAAAACAAACCTACCTAATAAAAGAGTAACATGCTGCCCTGGCTGGTTTGGCTCAGTGTCTAGAGCGTTGGCCTGTGGACTGAAAGGTCCAAGGTTCAATTCTGATCAAGGGCATGTACCTGGGTTGCGGGCACATCCCCAGTAGGAGGTGTGCAGGAGGCAGCTGATCGATGTTTCTCTGTCATTGATGTTTCTAACTCTCTATCCCTCTCCCTTCCTCTCTGTTAAAAATCAATAAAATATTTTTTAAAAAAAGAGTAAAATGCTAATTGACCGTACCTTCATGATGCCCACCAGCCAATCAGGAGCGAGTATGCAAATTAACCCACCAAAGATGGAGGGTTAATTTGAATACATGGGCGCTGAGTGGCCGGGGGCACTCTGGGCCTCTGAGCAGCGTAGGAAGGTGGAAAGACGGTTCCGGCCAGAGCAAAAGCGGTGCCGGCAGCCAGGGAAAAGAAGGCCCATTCTGGCACGAATCTTCGTGCATTAGGCTTCTAGTATTGTAATAATGAAAACTTTTGAAATACTGTGAGAATTAACAAAAGGTGACACAGAGATACCAAGTGACAAAAGCTTTTGGAAAAATTGTGCTGATAGATTTCCAGAATGCAGGGTTTCCATAGACCTTCAATTTATAAGAAATGCTATATCTGCAAAGCTCTTGATGAGTAATCTTTTGAAAAAGATTATAGACTATATTTTGGGCAAGGGAACTCCTCTCTAGCAGTCTGTGTTTTAAAATGCTTCCCCACCCCTTTTTCCTTTAGTCTCTGTGGGCAGTATTTTACTTACTTCCTGGGGTGTTTACATTTAAAAGATATGATAAGATTTATAACTTCCAAGGACAATTGGACACAGACACTAGGGGGATGAGGGCATGTGTTGGGAGTTGGGGTGGCAGGGGAGAGGTCAATGGGGGAAAAAGGAGACATGTGTAATACTATATGTAATACTTTAAACAAGAAAGAATTAAAAAAAAAAAAGAATGCAAGATTTCTCCTAGGAATTTTGGGGTGTATTTCTCTATTATCAGAAGTCTAATTGCTATTTAAAATTTTAGGGATTGGACAGCATGTCACTTTGTTTCAATGTTACCCTGATATCCTCCTTTTTAGTCTCCTTGGTTTCCCAGGGTTTCTACTTCTTAGCATCCTAATCAGTGTCCAGACCTTAATCTGTGACAGTTTACACATTCCTGGCTTTGTAAAATAGCATGCTAAGTTCTCCAATTTATTATTCTGCTCTCCCACTGTGTCTGCTAGCCCCGAAGATAACAGAGTAGTGGACACCTGTATGACTAGCCCCGAAGATAACAGAGTGTCTGCTAGCCCCGAAGATAACAGAGTAGTGGACACCTGTATGACTAGCCCCGAAGATAACAGAGTAGTGGACACCTGTATGACTTTCTCTAACTTTACTTTTCTTAAAAACAAACAAATATATATATATTGATTTTTAGAGAGGAAGGGAGAGATAGAAACATCAATGATGAGAGAGAAGCATTGATTGACTGCCTCCTGCACACCCCACACTGAGGATTGATCCTGCAACCTTGGCATGTGCCCTGACTAGGAATCAAACCGTGACCTCCTGGTTCATAGGTGGATGCTCAACCACTGAGCCACACTGGTCGGGCTAACTTTAGCTTTTCTTCTAACTTTCTAGCTCAAGCTTCAGACTCTTGCTGGATATTGATTGCCAGCCCAACTGCCCACAGTAGATGCCAGCCCACGGCGGCAGCCATTTGTTTCCCTTCTTTGCCATCAAACCAGCTGGCATTTGTTTCCCTTCTTTTACCTCAAACAAGCACATCAAACCAGCTGGTATTTTTAGAGTGTCCTCATACTCATGTGGCTGTCCATTAGCATTTGATATATGGGCTACCTCTCCCCACATAGAGGTCAAGGTCAGACTTGGAATCCCCCCCATGGAAGTCTCTTTCCTAAGGCCCATTTCTTCAGTCTTCTGACTGGCTTGCCAATTGTTAGTTTGTAAACTGTCCCCCCTACATGGAGGGCAAGGAAAGTTCTAAGAAAAAGGCAGAGGACTCCAAATGATAGGTGGTACTTTTTTTTAGAGAAAGAGAGAGTAGAAGGGAGAGGGAGAGACAGAGAGAGAGAAACATGGATGTGAGAGAGACATATGGATTGGTTGCCTCTGGCACGACCCTGGAATCAAACCCAGGATCCTTCAGTCTGCAGGCCAACTCTCTAGCCACTGAGCAAAACTGGTTAGGGCAATAGATGGTACTTTTAATGAGCAAGGGAACTTACCTATTGGGCTTATCTTGAGTGGCACCAATATGAGTAAATCACTACCCCCCCCCCCAAAAATGTTAAGTTTATATAGCACCTTTAACGGGGTTCAGTATACCATCCAGAAGGGTCTCAATACCACATTATTACCTCAAGGCTATGTCCTTGGAGCAGCTTCTAGCAAGTAAGGGGCAAGTGGAATGCACATTCCAAAGGCAGGGGAGGGGTAAGGAGCCTCTGATTGACTGGGTCCAGGTCACAGGTCAACTGGCAGTCATACCCTCCTGATGCCCTCCTCCAACAAAGCCTCTTACATGCTCGACTGAAAACTGGAAGTCTATGTATTTATGTTGTTTCCCCCCAGTTTATTTTGTCTCTGTATTCAATTGGGTAATTTCTGCTATTCTGTCTTTCAAATTACTTATTCATCTTAGAGCTGAAAGTTTGTACCCTTTGACCAACATCTTCCCATCTCCCACCCCCAGCTTCTGGCAACAACTATTGTACTCTCTGTTTCTATGAGTCTAGATTTATTTAATTTTAAAAGAATTTTATTTTTCAATTACAGTTTACATTCAATATCACTTTGTATTAGTTTCAGGTGTACAGCGAAGTGGTTAGTCAATCACATACTTCATAAAGTAATTCCCCCAATATTTCAAAGTACCCACTAGGCACCATACATAGTTATTACAATATAATTGATCCTATTCCCTATGCTGTACTTTATATCCACAGGATAATTTTATAACTTTCCATTTATAATACTTAATTCCTTCATCTTTTCCACTAGCTACCCCCCCACCCCCCTCCCCGCCATCTCCTTCCCTTCTGGTAACTACCAGTCTGTTCTTTGTATCTATGAGTATGTTTCTATTTTTTTTTTATTTTGTTCTTTAGATTCCACATGTAAATGAAATCATATGGTATTTGTCTTTCCTAGTCTGACTTGGTTTTCATGTGGTTCCCCTTGATCTTCAATTGTATTATACACTTTGTAAATTACTTTTCTCATATTGCACCTACATGGTCTTCTGTCAATACAGAGAAAGATTGGAGCTGCTGCCCAAAGAATTGGAAGCCATTTAATTTGAACTGCTACTTTATTTCTAATGACACCAGAAATTGGACGGAGAGTAAAAACAACTGCTCAGCAATGAAGTCACACCTGCTGGTGATCAACACCAAGGAAGAGCAGGTATGTTCTAATAGATAATGAAGTAAGAAATCCTGCCTGGATTTTGTATACCTATCTTGGCTAAGGAGGATGCTTTCATTGTGTTAGCACAGTGGTCGGCAAACTGTGGCTCTCGAGCCACATGTGGCACTTTGGCCCCTTGAGTGTGGCTCTTCCACAAAATACCACAGCCTGGGCGGGTCTATTTTGAAGAAGTGGCGTTAGAAGAAGTTTAAGTTTAAAAAATTTGGCTCTCAAAAGAAATTTCAATCATTGTACTGTTGATATTTGGCTCTGTTGACTAGTGAGTTTGCCGACCACTGTGTTAGCATATTGGTGCTGTGGTAAAAGGCTTCCAATGAAATAGGAAAGACTACTTAAGCCTTTACATTTCACACCTTCTTCCAGCTTCCATAAAACTAAACTCCCCCAAAATAAATGAAGACATTTAAAATAAAATATGTGGGAGTTGAGTGGAGAGATGAAAGTATTTTATCCTGAAATATCAGTTTATTATTTTAACATGAAAATGTTTTATAAATTACTTATTTATTATAATTTTATTAATTACTTATTTATTATTTTCAGAGAAAGGAATGGGGAGGGAAAGAGAGATAGAAATATCAATGAAGAGAGAGAATCACTGATTGGCTGCCTCCTGTATGTCCCACACTGGGGATTGAGACTGCAAATTGGGTATCTGCCCCAACTGGGAATCGTACCTTGACCTCCTGGTTCATAGGTCGATGCTCAACCACTAAGCCATATCAGCTGGGCTATAAATTATTAACTAACAGATAAGTGGTATTAAGTAAAATAGTGGAATAAAACATGTAAAAGAATCTCCGAGGTTGTGAAAAGGATTTAATATGCAAAAAGTTTACTCATGCATAAGTTCAAAGAATAGCCTCTCTTAGTGAATAAAAGAGTGGGAGTGAGTCTAAGATGAGACTTCATTATGATTATGGATAGAAATCACTTCCATATGTATTGAACATTGTCATGTTCTGAAAGTGTGTGTCCTCTCCAAATTTACATGTTGACATTCTAACTCCCTAAGGTGATGGTATTAGGAATTGGGGGTTTGGGGAGGTGCTTTAGGTCATTAGGGTGGAGCCCTCATAAATCAGGTTAGTGTTCTTTTGTTTGTTTGTTGGTTTGTTTGTTTTTTTGTTTTGTGTTGTTTTTGTAAAATTTCTTTATTGATTAAGGTATCACATATTTGTCCTCATCTCCCCATTCCCATCCCAAACCCCTCCCCACACATGCCCCACCCCCTGTTGTCCGTGACTACTGCTTTGGCTTATATGCAGGTTAGTGTTCTTATTAAAAGAGACCCCAAACAGCTACCTCGCCTTCCATCATGTGAGGATACAGCCAGAAGGAGCCAGCTATGACCCAGGCAGAGGGATTGGCCCAATCATGCTCCTACCCTGACCTGGAATTCCAGCCTCCAGACCTGTGAGAACTATGTGTCTGTTGTTTACAAACTACCCTGCCTGTGGTCTTCGGCTGCAGCAGCCTGAGCAGATGAAGACAAACATCAGGCTCACAGGGGATGTCCGTGGTCCTTACTGCACAGCCTCCTGGGCAGGGCCTCCTGGCTCGTCCTGGATCCTCTCCTTTCCTTCTCTCCCGAAGGCCATGAAGAACTCAATTCAACCTGAGTACGCCCAAGGCCAGAATCCTTTTCTTTCTTTCCTCAGGATTTTATCATTGGGAACCTGGATGAAAAGAGCGCTTATTATGTGGGGCTGTCAGACCCAGAGGGGAACGGAGCCTGGCAATGGGTTGATCAGACACCATACAATGCAAGTGCCACGTGAGTATAGAATTTGATAAAGGAATCCTGAGTCCTGGATCATCAGGCATTTTTGAGTGTTCAAAGTATCGGGTATCAAAATAAAATAGCTCAGGCTTCTTGGAACTCTTGGCACTAAGTTAAATAATTTTATTTATTATCTCATGAATCATCACAAGAATCCTATGGAGCACAGATTTTTATTTTTTCATTGTAGAGCTGAGGAACTGAGTTTAGATAGTTTAGATAACTCAGCATATGTTATCTGGCACTGGTGACAATGGTCCTTAAACCCAGGTCTATTTGCCACCAAGGTTTGTATGTTTTATTTTTAAATCCCTCCTCCCCGCTTCAATATGTTTCCATTGATTTCTGAGAGAGGAAGGGAGAGGGAGAGAGGGACAGAAACCTCAATGATGAGAGAGAATCATAGGTTGGTTGCCTCCCGCACATCCCCAATGGCAACCAAGCCCACAACCCAGGCATGTGCCCTGACAGGGAATCAAACTGTTACCTGGTTCATGGGTTGATGCTTAACTGCTGAGCCACAACAGTTGGGTCAAAATCTGTGTTTTTAACCACACATTTGAATCTCTAAATAAACACATAGTCATGTTAATTAAAATCATAACCAATTGTTAATATTTATTATCCCTCATAAAGCAAATGAATAAAATTCTGGTAGTTTTACATATCCCATATTTGTGTAGGTCTTTTAAAACTCTTAAGTACTTTAGTACATTATATATTTTAAAATTTATTTTTATATTTTTGTTAATACTCACCTGAGGATATTTTTCCATTAATTTTTAGAGAGAGTGGAAAGGAGAGGGGGAGACAGTGAGAGAGAAACATCGATGTGAGAGATATGTATTGGTTGCCTCCTGCACACGCTTGATCCTGCACTGAGCCAAACCAGCCAGGGCAGTACATTCCTATTTTTGATCCTTATATCAACTGCATGAAATATATAGGGATCTTACTCTATTCTTTATTTTTTTAGATATGTAACTAAAGGAAATTAAGTAACATGTCCAAGATAACTGGCATAAGAGCAGATTCGTAGATTTTAACTATTTCTTTAGACTCCAAAGCAGTCAGTTAAAAAAAGGAACAAATTACATTAAGACTTAGGACCAGAGTAAAATGTCATCATTTAAGGAGGCCTATGGCTGACAGTCCCCTAGAACAGGGCATGGACAAATAGAAGGGCCTCTGGGATATCTGCTGGGAAGGTGTTTAATTCAGTAAGATGACACCATATTGGATGGTGTGTAGGCACAGTTTTCAAGGGAAATGCCAAAGTCACAGATGGGGAAAAAAACAACAACTGCCTAATAAGTGGAAAAGAAATGATTAGGCACTTCTGCTTTGACTTCTGCACAGTTTAACCCCAGCCTCCTACCTCAGTCTTTAACCCTTCTCACTATTTGAAGACACAACTATATTTTCCCCTTTCAGATTCTGGCGTCCAGGCGAACCCAATAGTCTTTCGGAGCATTGTGTTATCCTGAATAAACCTCCACGAAGCTCGTGGGGCTGGAATGATGTTACTTGTAAGGAACTTCACAGGTCAATTTGCAAGATGATGAAGATCTACTTATGAGCGGAAAATTCTCCATGAACATGCGGTTGAATTAGTAGCCACCAATAAAGCGTTACATACTTTGCTTTTTAGAATTCATGTGTAAGCTTGTGTAAGTGATCTCCAGAGAATTTTCAATAGGCTGTCACCTATTCAACTTATATAAAAAAGTGTACATGTTAATTCGTGTATTCATTCACACAGTGAACACCTGTGGAGCATTTTATAGTATACTGTATACTGGAGAGCCTATTTGCAGACAAATGGAGGGAGCATGAGCCTCCTCCCCCAATTTGTGTCTAAATGTTAAGGGTTTATCAGGTGTGGGAAAAGTCCAGCCCACAGGCCATATAAGGCCCCCTAAATCATTTGGTCTGGCCCTGCTGACGCATAAAGGGGTGAGTTAATTAAATGTTTGACCAAATACAGCAAGCTTATTGTTAAGTTGATAATTTAGTATGGTCCAAGAATCCTACTTAATAAAAGAGTAATATGCAAATTGACTGCACCTTTGCTACACCCATAAGCCATGCCCACCAGCCAAACAGGAGCAAATATGCAAATAAACCTTATCCAAATGGCTGCAGCCACAGAGAGCAGGAGGGAGGCTTGGGTTTCCCCGTCAACAGAGGAAGACAAGCTTTCCGCCTGCCCTTGCCGGCCTAGGCCTCCACTCAAGGCTACCAAGTTTCAATTATAGAAGGTAAACAAATCCAAACAGAAATGGTGGCAGCCACTGAGCTGGGAAGAGCGGGAGGCAAGGGTTGCCCCCGGCAATGGAGGAAGCTAAGCTTCTGCAGCCCTGTCCAGCCCAGGCCTCCGCTTAAGGCTACAAAGTTTCAATTATATTAGATACATAAGTCCCAACAGAAATGGCTGCATCCACTGAGCGAGCAGAAGGCTTGGCTCTGCTCCAGGCTGCAAAGTTTCAATTGTAGAAGGTAAATAAATTCCAGATACCAAGTCCTCCACTTGGGTCACCAGGGGATGTGGCTGGCCTGGAAGCCACCATAGGCCCCTCGCTCAGGCCTCCCCATGCCCTAAGGGAACCCCCACCCTGATCCAGGACACCCTTCAGGGCAAACCAGCCTGCCCCCACCTGTGCACCAGGCTTCTATCCTATCTAATAAAAGAGTAATATGCAGATTGACATCACTCCAACACACAATATGGCTGCCCCCATTTGGTCAAAGTTCCTGCCCCCATGTGGACACAAGATGGCCACCACAAGATGGCCAGCAGGGGAGGGCAGTAAGGAGACACCAGGCCTGCAAGGGAGGGCAGTTGAGAGGGACCAGGCCTACAAGGGAGGGCAGTTGGAAGCGATCAACCCTGCAGGGGAGGGCAGTTAGGGGTGACAAGGCCGGCAGAGGAGGGAAGTTGGGGGCAAACAGGCTGGCAGGGGAGCAGTTAGACATCAATCAGGCTGGCAGTGGAGTGGTTAGGGGGTGATTAGGCTGGCAGGCAGAAGTGGTTAGGGGCAATCAGGAAGGCAGGCAGGCGAGCAGTTGGGAGCCAGCTGTCCTGGATTGTGAGAGGGATGTCCGACTGCCCGGGATCTGGCCTAAACGGGCAGTTGGACATCCCTCGAGGGGTCCCAGATTGGATAGGGTGCAGGCTGGGCTGAGGGACACGCCTCCCCCCATGCACGAATTTCATGCACCGGGCCTCTAGTGATGTTATAAATATCCAAATGTCTGTTGGCAGAAAAATGGTCCCCACCCCTGAGTTAGATACTGATATAATATGATGTGGCTTCTCCATTTATCTGGATTTATCTATTTACCAGAGGCCAGATGCACAAAATTCGTGCAAGGGGCTCGGCCCTCACAGCCCTGGCTGCCTCGGCCCTCACAGCCCCCAGCTACCTTGGCCCTTGTAGCCCTGGCTTCATCCAGAAGGTCATCCGGAGGGGTGTTCCACCGTCCGGTCTAATTAGTATATTAATTCTTTACTATAGGATGGGCTACTCAAAAGCAAAACAGTACCAACCATTCCATTCCATTTCTCTCAGACAGATTCATTATTTTCACTAAAAGCATATTACATATCATTTGGAATATAATGCACATCAATGGAAGATAAGTTTCAGCTTTGGCCCAGTAGGCTCTTGTGCTTCTTCACATTCTCTGTTTGGACTTGAACTGTCATTTAATATCAGAGTGCAGGCACAGCATAACCAGAGATTGAGCACTGGATATTCAGAATTAGAGAATTAGAAGTCATTACTGGTGTAAAAACGGAGCCACTTTAAAATGGAGTCAGAGCTGCCACCCCATTGAAACTGCCTTGCAGGTCTTACTTCTCAAATCTTTGGAATATTAAAACTTGCAAAATAACCTTTGGACTGGGCCTAAAACAGCACTGTATCTCAAACAACTCTTTACAACAATAACAACAACACAACCTAAAACAACAACAAAGAAAGCTGATATAATGACTCCTGACTGAAAATTAAAGGAATTCTTTAGAATTAGCATCACTATGTTAGTCTGTCTGCACCTATAGCAATCCCTTGCTTCTATCCATACATTTGTTCCTATTACTTTCTCAAATACCCCTTGCCATAAACTCCTACTAAGAATATGAAGTGTCTTCCTGAATCCATCAGTGCTTCCAGAATAGCCTTTGGATCCCAAATAAATGCTTTTTGCTTCTCACTTTGACCGTTTATTTTTAGGTTAACACTGGTGAGTTGACATAGGTTTGTATTCATTAGGTTTTCTGATATTTTTTTCTTTAAGTTTTATAATTTCCATGTATGGATTGCCACTCAAAATGACTCCTGGCATATTTGTATCCCCCTTTTTACTAAAGTTCTTATAAATTATTTTCTTTCTAAAACAATATAAAATATATAATATTTACAATAAGGCCTGCAATTCATGCTTTATTATAACAGTTATAATTAACCATGATAAAGCTGATTTTCTCTATGACTATCCCCATGTGGCCTATAATTATACCCTGATTTTCTTGATTTAACAGTGTAGTTAATTATATTTACCACTCATTGCTTGCCTATATCTTAATTGAGTTATTTTTACAATTTTTTATTGTTTAAAGTATAACGTATGTCTTCTTTTCCCCCAGTGACATCTCCCCAGCCCATGCCCTTAACCCCCTACTCTCTGTGTCCATTGGTTGTGCTTATATACATATACACAAGTCCTTTGGTTGATCTCTTACCCTGCCACCCATCTCCTACCTTCCCTCTGAGGTTGGACAGTCTGTTCGATGCTTCTGTGTCTCTGGATCTATTTTTGTTCA
Source organism: Eptesicus fuscus (assembly GCF_027574615.1). NCBI lineage: Eukaryota > Metazoa > Chordata > Mammalia > Chiroptera > Vespertilionidae > Eptesicus > Eptesicus fuscus. The sequence goes on from NC_072479.1 coordinate 86,475,901, forward strand.
TCAGATTATGTTGTTCATTATATTCCACAAATGAATGAGATCATGTAATATTTATCTTTCTCCAATGGCTTATTTCACTTAGCATAATGTTCTCCAGGTCCATCCATGCTGTTGTGAATGGTAAGAGTTCCTTCTTTTTTACAGCAGCATAGTATTCCATTGTGTGGATGTACCAATGTTTTATAATCCAGTCATCTGCTGATGGGCACTTAGGTTGTTTCCAAATCTTAGCTATTGTAAATTGTGCTGCTATGAACATAGGGGAGCATATATCCTTTCTGATTGGTGTTTCTGTTTTCTTGGGTTATATTCCTAGAAGTGGGATTACTGGGTCAAATGGGAGTTCCATTTTTAATGTTTTGAGGAAACACGATACTGTTCACCACAGTGGCTACACCAGTCTGCATTCCCACCAGCAGTGTAAGAGGGTTTCTTTTTCTCTGCATCCTCACCAGCACTTGTCATTTGTTGATTTGTTGATGATAGCCATTCTGACAGGTGTGAGATGGTACCTCATTGTTGTTTTGATTTGTATCTCTCAGATGATAAGTGACTTTGAGCATGTTTTCATATGTCTCTTGGCCTTCTGCATGTCCTCTTTCAAAAAGCGTCTATTTAGGTCCTTTGCCCATTTTTTGATTGGGTTGTTTCTCTTTCCTTTTGTTAAGTTGTATGAGTTCCCTATAAATTTTGGAGACTAAACACTTATCAGAGATAACATTGGCAAATATGTTCTACCATGCAGTTGTCTTTCTTGTTGTTTTGTTGATGGTTTCTTTTGCTGTGCAGAAGCTTTTTATTTTGATGTAGTCCCATTAGTTTATTTTCTCCTTAGTTCCCATTGCCCTAGGAGTGGTGTCAGTAAATATATTGCTACGACAAATGCCTGCTATTTTGCTGCCTATGGATTCTTTCTAAGATTTTTATGGTTTCCCATCTTACGTTGAAGTCCTTTATCCATTTTAAGTTTATTTTTGTGTCTGGTGTAAGTTGGTGGTCTAGTTTCATTTTTTGCATGTATCTGACCAATTTTCCCAACACCATTTATTGAAGATACTGTCTTGCCTCCATTGTATACTCTTGCCTCCTTTGTCAAATAGTAAGTGAACATTATGGCTTATGTCAATTTCTGGGTTCTGTGTTCTCTTCCATTGGTCTATGTGTCTGTTCTTGTGCCAGTACCAGGCAGTTTTGAGGACAGTGGTTTTGCAGTATAGATTGATATCTGGCATTGTGATCCCTCTCACTTTGTTCTTCTTTCTCAAGGTTGCTGCAGCTATTCGAGGTCTTTTTTTTTTTTTTATTCCAGATGAATTTTTGGAGAGTTTGTTATACGTCTTTAAAGTATGATATTGATATTTTAATGGGTATTACATTGAACCTATAGATTGCCTTGTGTAGTATGGACATTTTAATGATGTTGAGTCTACCAATCCATGAACACAATATATTCTTCCATTTGTTTATGTCTTTCTCTATCTCTTTTTTTCACGGTCCTGTAATTTTTTTAAAAATATATTTTATTGATTTTTTACAGAGAGGAAGAGAGAGGGATAGAGAGTTAGAAACATCGATGAGAGAGAAACATCGATCAGCTGCCTCCTGCACACCCCCTACTGGGAATGTGCCCGCAACCAAGGTACATGCCCTTGACCGGAATCGAACCTGGGACCCTTGAGTCCGCAGGCTGACGCTCTATCCACTGAGCCAAACCGGTTTCGGCACGGTCCTGTAATTTTCAGAGTACAGGTCCTTTACCTCCTTGGGTAAATTTATTCCTAGGTATCTTAATTTTTTGTTGCAATGGCAAATGGGATTTTTTTTTAGTTTATCTTCCTATGAGTTCATCATCCTATATAATAAAACCCTAATATGCAAATCGACCTAACAGTGGAACAACTGGCAGAAGGACTGGTTGCTATGATGCACACTGGCCACCAGGGGGCAGATGCTCAATGTAGGGGCTGACCCCAGCCCACAGGCCCTGACCAGCAGTGGTGGCTGGGGACAGGGTCGGTGAGTGAGCGGTGACAGGCTAGCCAAAGTGGATGCGAGGCCCCCAGATAACTCCGCCAGTCACCCTGCATAGGGAGGTGACCAGTGGTGGTGGCGGGGGCAGGGGGGGAAGGAGAGGGCAGGTCCGATGAGCGGGCGGCACAGGCCAAGGCGGGTGCAAGCGGGGACTCCAATCACACTGGTGGTTGTTCCACAGATTGGCCCTGATCACCAGTCAGGGATCCTACCCATGCATGAATTTCATGCACCAGGCCTCTAGTTGGAGTATAAAAAAGCCATAGATTTCTGGGAGTTAATTTTGTATTCTACTACATTGCCAAATTCATTTATTAATTCTAGTAGTTTTTTGATGGAGTCTTTAGGGTTTTCTATGTACAATATCATGTCATCTGCGAATAATGACAATTTTACTTCTTTCCAGTTTGGATGCCTTTTATTTCTTTTTCTTGTCTGATTGCTATGGCTAGCACTTCCAGTACTATGTCGCACAGGAGTAGTGAAAGTGGGCATCCCTGTCTTGTTCTTGTTCTTAGGGGAAATGATTTTAGTTTTTGCACATTGAGTATGATGTTGGCTGTAGGTTTGTCATATAAGGCTTTTATCATGTTGAGGTGTAATCCCTCAATTCCCACTTTGTTGAGAGTTTTTATCAGGAAAGGGTGTTGGATTTGTCAAATTCCTTTTCTGCATCAATTGATATGATTATGTGATTTTTGTCTCTCAATTTGTTTATATTGATTTGTGAATATTGTACCAGCCTTGCATCCCTGGAATAAATCCCACTGGTCATGGTGCATGATCTTTCTAATGTAAAGCTAGATCCGATTTGCTAGAATTTTGTTGAGGATTTTAGCATCTATGTTCATCAGGGATATTGGCTATAATTCTCTTTCTTTGTAGTGTCCTTATCTGGTTTTGGGATTAGGGTGATGCTGGCTTCATAGAGAGAGGTTGGAAGTGAGCCTTCCTCTTGAATTTTTTGGAATAGTCTAAGAAGGATAGGTTTTAGTTCTCCCTTGAATGTTTGGTAAAACTCCCCTGTGAAGCTGTCTGGCCCTGGGCTTTTGTTTGCTGGAAGTTTTTTGATGGCTGCTTCAATTTTCTCCTTAGTTATTAACCTGTTGAGATTTTTGATTCTTCTTTGTTGCGTTTTGGAAGGTCGTATTTTTCTAGGAATATGTCCATTTCCTCTAGGTTGTTTAGTTTGTTGAAATAAAGTTGTACATACTGTTTTTTGTTTGTTTGTTTTTTACAATACTTTGTATTTCTGTGGGGTCTCTTGTTATTTCACCTCTTTCATTTCTGATTTTGTTTATTTGGGTCATCTCTCTTTGCTTCTTGGTGAGGCTGCCTAGAGGTTCATCAATCTTGTTTATCCTTTCAAAGATCTTTGGTATTGATTTTTTTGGTCTCTATGTTATTTATTTCTGCTCTGATCTTTATTATCTCCTTCATTCTGCTCACTCTGGGCTTTTCTTGTTGCTCTCTTTCTAATTCTTTAAGTTCTAGAGTTAGATAATTTATTACAATTTTTTCTTGTTTTTTGAGGTGCGCCTGTAGAGTGATGAACTTCCCTTTCAGGATTGCTTTCACTGTGTTCCATACGTTTTGGATTATTGTGTTTTCTTTGTCATTCATTTCCAGGATGTTTTGAATTTCTTCTTTCATCTCTTTGGTAACCCAATCATTGTTTAATAGCATGGTATTCAGCCTCCAAGTGTTTGAATTTTTTTTATTGTGTTTATTATAATTGATTTCTAATATTATGCCATTGTGGTCTGAGAAGCTGCTTGATATGATTTAAACCTTCTTGAATTTGGAGAGACTTTGCCTGTGCCCCAATATGTGGTCTATCTTTGATAATGTCTCATGTATACTTGAGAAGAATGTATATTCTGTAGCTTTTGGGTGAAATGTTCTGAAGATGTCAATTAAGTCCATGTGATCTAGTAAGTCATTTAGGATTGCTGTTTCTTTGCTGATTTTTTTGTCTAGAGGATTTATCCAGTGATGTCAGTGGGGTATTAAAGTCCCCTACTATAATTGTACTGCTGTTGATCTCTCCCTTGATATCTTTCAGAAGTTTTTTTTTATGTATTTAGCTGCTTCTGTGTTGAGTGCATATATGTTTACCAGAGTTATATCCTCTTGTTGTATCGATTCCTTTAGTATTATGAGTGGCCTTCCTTATCTCTTGTTACGGCCTTCACTTTGAGGTCTATTTTGTCGGATATAAGTATTTCTACCCAAGTTTTTTTTTTCATTTTCACTTGCCTGAAATATATTTTTCCATCCCTTCACTTTCAGTCTGTGTGAGTCTCTTGTTCTGAGGTGGGTCTCTTGTGGACAGCATATACATGGGCCATGTTTTCTTATCCATTCAGCCACTTGATGTCTTTCGATTGGAGCATTTAGGCCATTGATGTTTAAAATTATTGATAGATATTTGTTTGTAGCCATTTTTATTTTTTGTGCCTGTGTTCCTTCTTTCCCTTGTCCTCCTTTCTTTTTACAACAGTCCCTTTAGCATTTCTTGCATTGCTGGTTTGGTATTGATAAATTCCCTTAGCCTTTTTTTTTTGTCTGTGAAGCTCCTGATTTCCCCTTTAATTTTGAATGATAGCCTTGCAGGATAGAGTATTCTTGGATTCAGTCCCTTGCTTTGCCTTACTTTGTATACTCTATTCCATTCCCTTCTGGTCTGATGTGTTTCTGTTGAGAAATCATTTGATAATCTAATGGGAGATCCATTGTAGGTAACTCTCTGCTTCTCTCTTGTAGCCCTTAAGATTCTTTCTTTGTCATTAATGTTTGCCATTGTAATTACGATGTGTCTTGGGGTTGGTCTTTTGGGGTTCAACTTGTTTGGGACTCTCTGTGCTTCTGTGACTTTTTTCTTCCCCATATCAGGGAAGTTTTCTGTCATTATTTCTTCATATAAGATCTCTAATTTTTGCTGCTCTTCTTGTCCATCTGGAACCCCTATTATACATATGTTGCTTAATTTCATGTTTTCCCAAAGGTTCCTTAGGCTCTCCTCCTGCTTTCTAATTTTTTTCTCCAGTTTCTGTTCAGATTGGGCTTGTTTCTCTACCCTATCTTCTAGCTCACTCATTTGGTCCTCCACTTCTCTTAGTCTACTGTTGAAACCTTCCATCATGTGTTTTATTATAACTATATAACTTTTGAGTTCTTCTTGAATCTTACATAGGTAGGTGATTTTCTCATCCATCCGGTTTATGAACTGTATGACCATTATTCTGAATTATTTTTCTGACATATTGCATTCTTTGTTTCATTTAGTTCCCTTTTGTGGGTGATTCCCTCTTTTCTTTCATTTGGGGGTTGCTTTTTGGTCTTCCCATTTTTGTTGCCACTGAAAGTTCCAATTGCCAAGTTGCACAGGGCCTGAGCTCTGGCTGCGGGCTTGGCGGGAGTATAGTGCACCCCAACAGTCAGGGGTAGGTTTGGGAGACTGAGAGATGTGCGGCCACCACAGTCTAGCAGGAAACATGTGCACTGACAGTCAGGGGCCAGCTTGGGTGCCCAGGGGGCACAGCTGGCAGGAGCTCCAGACGCTGACAGGGCTGGCTCTGGTGTTCAAGAGATGCGGCTTTGGGAGCCGTGCGTGCAGAGAGTCAAGAACCAGCTGGGGTGCTTGGGAGGTGTGGCCTGTGGGAGCCATGTGCAGTAACAGTCAGGGGTTGCTTAGGATGCATGGGACCTAGGCCACCACGGTGGGTAAGTGGGACGAAAATGCTCTTCAGGACTCACAGGAGCCTGAAGCTGGTGTGGCTTGAATCTTGGTGTCCATGGGTCTGTAGCTGTGGTAGCAGGTCTTTGTCCAGAGTGGATATAGGGTCTCGATTTTTCACTGAGGCCAATATGGGTGGTGGTGAGGTTGGGCTCCTAGTCACAGTGGCTCTGCCCTTCAAGATGGTATGGTTTCTGTGCTAGCACCACTGCCGGGGAGTGCTTGCAGCGGTAGCAGGGGCTCTCCATGTATGAGAGTCTGGTCTGCCAGCCCTGGAAAATCTTGCAGGATCTAACTGTCCCTCTCTCTCTCTCTCTCTCTCTCTCTCTCTCTCTCTCTCTCTCACACACACACACACACACACACACACACACACACCCCACACACACATCCACACACTCCCCTTTCACTCCCTCACTCTCTCACACTCTCTTCCTTACTGCTGTCCTGCTGGCTGCCATCTTCCTACCTCCTGACTGATGTTTCTTATTTCTTGGGGTATATTCCTAGAAGTGGGATTACCAGGTCAAATAAAAGTTTCATTTTTAAGTTTTTGATGAAACTCCATACTGTCTTCCACAGTGGCTATACCAGTCTGCATTCCCAACAGCAGTGCATGAGGGTTCCTTTTTATCCACAGCCTTGCCAGCACTTGTCATTTGTTGATTTGTTGATGATAGCCAATCTGACAGGTGTGAGATGGTATCTCATTGTTGTTTTGATTTGCATCTCTCAGATGATTAGTGACTTTGAGCATGTTTTCATATGTCTCTTGGCCTTCTGCATATCCTCTTTCAAAAAGCGTCTATTTAGGTCCTTTGCCCATTTTTTGATTGGATTGTTTCTCTTTCCTTTTGTTAAGTTGTATGAGTTCCCTATAAATTTTGGAGATTAAGCCCTTAATGGATCTAACATTTGCAAATATGTCCTCCCATGCAGTGGGTTCTTTTGTTGTTTTGTTGATGGTTTCTTTTGCTGTGCAGAAGCTTTATATTTTGATGTAGTCCCATTAGTTTATTTTCTCCTTAGTTCCCATTGCCCTAGGAGTGGTGTCAGTAAAGATATTGCTACAACATATGTCTGATATTTTGCTGCCTATGAATTCTCCTAAGATTTTTATGGTTTCCCATCTTACATTTAAGTTCTTTATCCATTTTAAGTTTATTTTTGTGTCTGGTGTAAGTTGGTGTTCTTGTTTCATTTTTTTTTGCATGTGTCTGTTCAATTTTCCCAATACCACTATTGAAGAGACTGTCTTGCCTCCATTGTATGCTCTTGCCTCCTTTGTCAAATGAGCTGAGTTATTTTTATACTGGCCTGATTTTATACATTATATGTAGAATTTACCAGTTTACTTCCCAGAAAACAACTTCTATCGCTATTCTGGGAAAATTCTGGGGAAATTTTATTTACAATGAGCTTTCCCCCATTATTAGTCCAATAATACGGGGATGGAATGTAGGGAGGGCAAATAAAAAGCAATTATTTTACTAAATGCCTTTCATTGTTGGAGTAGAAGGTATGCTTGACCTGGAATGAAGTGGAGCATGATAATATAATTCAGTGCTGGAACTTTTCTCCTTCCTCCACGTTACATTGTATGAACATGGTTAAGAATGTATTTTCTTTAATTTTCCCTAGAACACTATTAAATCAAGATTGTGTGTAATAGCATTTATGTAAGATTTGTGTTAAAGCGTGACATTTAAGTGAAGAAGCATTTAGCTGAGTCCCAATCAATCAACAGAATTGTGAAAGATAGCAAAATAGTTTATAGACAATAAGTTTTGGGGTGGTTTGTTATTCAGCAATATATAACTGAGACACCTTGAAATATATTGCAGATTTGAACTAAGATTCTGTGAAACAATGAAACATTTATATATTTACACTGCTGCCTCTAAAAAGATAAGTAACATTGTAATACTGAGAGTAGATTAATTGTACTATCAATATATAAGATGCAATATTAAATTGTTCAGTTTTTATATAATTTATTTCATATCATTGCATCGTAGATGTGGTTCTTTTGTTTTAAATATTTTTTTATTGATTTCAGAGAGGAAGGGAGAGGGAGAGAGAGATATCAATGATGAGAGGGAATCATTGATCGGCTGCCTCATGCATGCCCCTTACTGGGGATCGAGCCCATAACCCGGGCATGTGCCGGTGACTGGAATTGAATCCTGACCTCCTGCTTCATAGGTCGACGCTCAACCACTGAGCCACGCCAGCTGGGCATAAGTGTGCTTCTTAAATACACATTCAATATTAAGTGTTCATATTGTAATTTTTTTACTATTAAGGATGTACAAGAAAACATTATTTTGAGATAACTATTGTAGAAAAACGCACATATAAATAAATAAATCTACCAATGCTCCAAGCTCTTTTGGTCAAACTGACACTTAGTAAATGGAAGAGGAGGCAGAAACCCTGGTATGTCCAGTAATGGGAAAATTCTTTCCACTGGGATTGAAATGATCAACCTGGATGTTTCTCTAATTGTGGAAATCTTCTGACACCTGATAACTCTTCAAGGCTGGTATAATATTAATTTTTGTTACATGATCTCAATACCAAAACATTAATAGTTCTTTTTTTCTTTTTACCAATATGGAAATAATCAATTCTGCACAATTTGTCAAAGATAAATTTAATGACTTCAGGATGGAAGAAACAGTGTGATAATTCAACTGTAAAATCAAATGTTCATTATAAGGATTTGATTAATCATATTCTGTCCACAAAATGAAATGCTCTATAAGTTAAAATAGTTGCAAATGGGATTTTATAATTAGGACTTTGGTGCATATTGTTGTTCTATTTATCCCTTCTTCCTTGCAAGCAAAACTTCAGTGTTGTTTATTTTATTTATTTATTTTTCTCAGAGATGCTCAAATTTTAATAATATACGCTATATACACATTTGCTACTAAAAATTGAAATAGTGCATCAATAATTTTGTTACAACTCAAATAAGTACAAGAATAAGGTTTTTATCTAAATCTACTCCATGTTGATATTATCAATGACAATATCATCAGAAGAATCTCCATGTAATAGGCAATAACTACAGCTACATCTAAGTCTTGGGCCTCCTGATTGAATCAGAAACTTGGTGTGGTATGTCATAACTTCAGTCATTGTTCACATCCTTTCTCGCACACTTTCTTTTCGAACACTTGCCACTGTCCTCGCTCCATGCCTCCTCATGGAGAGCAGGTCTTGAGTCAGCCCCAGTCCAGATCCCTTTCAGTTTTTGCCTCTGTTTTGTTGTTGGGATGAACGTTTTGGTGGAAGGGAAGGAAATTAGGGTTGAGAGTCAAGTTACTAAGGTTCTTTGCTAGTGCTTCTGAGACAGCTTGAGTGCTAGCTGAATCTTGTTCCCTGGGCATCTGAGAAAACTCCCAGTTGAGGATGGGTTAAGCTTCTTTGGTGAGTCCATTGGAAGTCTAGTCACAGCCTGAAGTTCCTCCTGCATTCCATCCCCAAAGAGTTCAAGCAGAAGGTGATGCTCAAAACTCTCAAATTGCTACAAAGTAGCTCAGAAAAAAACACATATAGCCCAGAAACAGAGAGAAAATCCCAAATTCCCACTTCAGTGTTGTTTAGAGTCATTTTCCTCATGCATCCCCAGGCACCTAAGCTCATTTTCAGCTCCCTGAGTGGATACTGATTAATCAATCCAAGGTGGTCAAAATACCCACCTAGTGGTTGGTTTAGCCATAGGCACAAATTGCAATGATACCTCTCCTTTTTCTCAGAGAAATTATGGAACCTATCTCCCTTCTCCTAAGAATATGAACAGAGAAGTATGTAGTTCTCCTTGCTACTGATAGTCATGCTGTGATCATGATGGGAACTAGCCTTAGGATGACAGGAACACCATGAATACCAGAGTAAAACAATGGAAAGAACCTGGTTCCTTAAGGGTATTGTTGAGCAACTGAGCCAACTATTCCTGAAACACATTCTACTCTGCATTTTTAATGATGAAAGCTAATAAAATTGCTAATTATTTAACTCTGATTGAATCTGGACTGATGTAAGAAACTGTATTATTTTTAGTGACCAAACTTCACTGATGTTTAATTTAACATTTTCAGAGTACAATTTAATGATTTAGAGAAATCATTTACATTATTGCCATCCTTTTGTGCAAAAACAGTGATCTGATTTCCATCAACGTATTTGTTTGACAGCTATAAAAATTCATACAAATGAAATAATAATGACTTTTGTTTCTACCTTCCTTTGCTCAATGTGTTTGTGACATTCATATAAGTTTTTGTATTTTTTCAGCAATACATTCAATTTTATTATTAACTTATATTCTAGTGTACAAATAGATCATACTATACTATTAATTCTCCTGTGGTAACCTTTAAGTTCTTCATAGGCTTTCGTTATTAAGAATAAATCTGCTATAAACCTTCTTTCATATGTATTTTGTGGACATGTATTTTTATTTCTTTGGTTACGTACCTAGGATGAAATGTATCCACCATTACAGTATCATAAATAATAGTTCGACCACCCTAAACATCCCTTCTGCCCCACCTATTCATACCTTTCCTCCTTCCCAATGACCCCTGGCAAACACTTACCTTTTACAGTTTCTAAATTATTGCCATTCCCCAGATTGTAATGTATGTAGAATCACACAGTTAGTAGCCTTTTCAGACTGGCTTTTTTTCACTTAGCAATATGCATTTAGGGGCCCTCAATATCTGTTAGTGACTTGAGAGCTCATTTAAATATATACACTGTATGTGTATATGTATTTATTGATTTCAGAGAGGGAGAAGGAGAAAGAGATAGAAACAAGAAAAATGAGAGCGAATCATTGATCAACTGCCTCCTGCACACCCCCCACTGGGGATTGAGCCCCAGTGATTTTCTGGTTCAATGCTCAACCACTGAGACACACCAGCAGGGTGAGAGCTCATTTCTTTTGATTGAATGTATTACGGTTTATTGATTCACCTATTATAGGACATCCTGATTGTTTCCAGTTTTTGCAAATTATGAATAAAGCTGCTATAAGAATTTATGTGCAAATTTTTGTGTACATATTTTCCGCTCATTTGGGTTAAATACCTTGGACCACTATTGCTGGATTATATAATAAGTTTATGTTTAGCTTTGTAAGAAATTGTCAAACTGTCTTGCAAGTGGCTATATTGGTTTTCACTTCCACCAGCAATGAATGAGACTTACTATTTCTCCACATCTTTACCAGCACTTGACATTGTCAATGTTTTTGGATTTCAGCCATTCTAATGGGGATTTAGGGTTGTATCCTGTTGTTTGAATTTGTAATTTCTTAATGACAAAAGTAGTCTGTGTAGATCATTTTTAAATTGGGTTGTTAGTTTTCTTATTATTGAGTTTTAAAAGGTTTTTTAAAGACCATTTCGATATAACTTGTGTATCAGATATTTTAAAATTTTGCTTAAGATTTCTTCTTTGACTCATGTATTATTTAGAAGTGTGTTATTTAATCTCAAAATTTATTTTGGGATTTTCCAGCTCCCTTTCTGTTATTGATTTCTAGCATAATCCCACAGTGAGTTGAACGCAGACATTGCATGATTTCTATTTTTTAAAGATTAGATATTCTTTTAAAAATTTATATTCTTTTAACAAATTTATATTCTGTCAAAACTGCAGTAGGGGTGCTGATAGATCCAACCATAACAATGGATTTGTCTATTTCTCCTTGCATTTTTATCAGTTCTTGCTTCATGTATTTCTATACTCTGTTGTCAGATGCATTCACATTAAAGATTGTTACAGCTTCTTGAATATTCACTCCTTTATCATTATGGGATGCCTGTCTTTATCCCTGATAGGTTTCTTGCTCTGAAGTCTGCTTTGTGTGAAATTACTATAGCTATAAAACTTTATATAGAAATATAATAGATATAGCTAATTATTATAGCTTATTACTTAAAAAAAACTATTTTCAGAGCATTTGTGTTTACAAGAAAATTGAGAGATACAGATCTTTCCCACGTGCCCCTTGCCCCACACATGTATAGCCTCCCCCTTTATCAACAGCACTCACCAAGGATGAATCTACATGGACATGTCATAAGGACCCAAAGTCCATAGTTTACATTAGGCTTCACTCTTGATGTTGTACATTCATTGAGTTTGGACAAATGTTTTATGACATGTATCCAAATTTATAATATTATACAGAGTATTTGCACTGCACTAAAAATCATCTGTGCTCCTCTAATTCATCTCCCCCACCTCACCCTGCAACCATTGATCTCTTTTCTTGCCTTTTCCAGAATGTTATATCGTTGGAATGATACAGAATGAAGGTTAATGCTTCAGTTGTGTTGGTTGTAATGGTCTGTTCAAATTTTTTGTTTTTTCTTGATTCAGTTTTGAAAGATTGTATGTTTCTAGGAATTTATTAATTTCTTTCAGTTTATTGCACAAACACTAATTTTTAACAGAGCAACCCAATGCTGCTTTCTTAGAAAGGGATTTAATTCCAATTGCTCATTCACCAATCTTAGCCCCTTTAAAAGAGTTCAAGCCAAAACAGAAGATTATTTACTTTGACTCTGTCTATTAGTATATGATTTTATATCCAATCAATACTAGCTACTGTCTTCTTTATTTCTAGTGTTTGCAGTACTTTTTGACCAGACTCAAATATCCTAAATTTATTTGTACATCTAACCTGAACCTATTCAGAGTTTGACTTTTGTTCCAATTTACCATTCTCCCTGTGAATATTTGTTATATATTGCTCTTTTCTGATTTTGCTACAACCATTCAAAGGTTTGCCAGTGGCAATCTAGAAATATATTTAGAACAGAGAAATGGAAAAAAGCAAAGAAAATGGAGCACAGGGTTGCAAATGGTCAAGATCATTACATGATTAGGAGAGCCTGTATTGGAGATGAGCAAGGAATCAGAGGTCTTTAACTTCCTTTTTCTATATATAGCTAAGGAGAATGTTTTCTTTTCCTGAACCACCAAGTGACTCAATCATGGGTTGTTTTTCTTTATTTCTGAAGAAAACTAAAAACAGATGATGATGTTAACAATCACTCTTCTACTTCTCTTATGATTTGTTGCTTCTAAAATCAATTTTCCCAGTTTTCATTCCTGTTCTCAATGTCATTTTATAATTAGCTGTAGAACTATTTTATCACTTAGATCAAGTTGAGTGGAAACCATGTTGGGTTCAATATTCCTATATTCATAGCAGATATTTTGTGTTCAAGACTGCTCATGTGAGAATGTTTGTGATGTTAGTAGAAAGAAAGATCTACATTCCAGATTAACAACAAGGAATTCATGAAGCCTGCCTCTGATGTTATACAACTTCTAATTGCATCTAATCCAGCAGATTATAAATATCACTAACTTCTGCCTAATATTGGTCTTGATGCAATAAAAATATTTACTAATGTAGGTAGATTCTAGAATCTCTCATTTTGCCATCATGTTCCTATAAAATGTCCATAGGCCTTTTTGTAATTTACTATATTTAATTATTATCAAACCATATCCATTTAATTAGACTTTTGCTCATTTCCTAAGATACTGTTCAAAATGTAAAGGTTGGTTAGGAAGCACTTAATTTAATTAAGGCCTATAAGTAATTGCCGTTAGGGCATATGAAATTTTTTATTTCCCATGCCAGAATGCAAAAGAATTAGAGAAAGACATTTCACACCAGCAACAGAACAAATGATTTGAATATTCTTGTCTAAATTTTCATGAATAGTTTTGGGTATGTTTCTCAATTTTCTCTTTTATTTTCCCCAATATTTAAAAAATACCAGAATCTTTGTCCAAACCGCAACTTCTTCTTTTGAGAGACCCTTTATTTCGAAAGTCTCTTAGCCTCATCTGAGTGTTGAACTGTTTGTTTCTGTGCTCTGACCTATTTGAACGAAGGCAAGTCTTTGGATAACACCTTCAGTAAGAGAGACCCAAGATCTCCTGGAGCTTTTGAACACGGGGAGCCCTCTGACTCACACAATGGTGCAAGAAGGGCAACCTCAAAATAGAGGTGAGCATTCCTTTACCAATTCCAAGGAGGAAAGAAGTATATGATGAGATTTTGAGTCATCTGGAGAAGAGATAGATAACATACATATTGAAGAGATAAAGTTTGGACTAACATAGTAGATTTTTGAGAAGTTGAAAGAAATAAAAATTCCTCAGAGCTAGAAGTACTTGAAAGAATAAGAAACCAAATATTAATACAGTGGTATGAGAAGTAAAAGACAAAAAAAAAGATGTTTTATGAAATATGGGAAATCAATGGATAAATGTAGTATTTAATAAGAAAGAACAATAAAAGGAAAATTACAATTGGTTGAGGATGAGTTTTGCCTAGCTTGCTTAGGACTTCTGAGTTTCTGGTTATATATTCTGAGGGAATTTTTACACTCTTTTCTTGCTTCAAGTTTAATTACTCTGAAGTCCTTTGGTTTCCTTATGCTCTAACTTTTAGAAACTCTGGCTTCTTGGCCCCTTGGTAATTGCATTTGTCTTGCCTCTTTTGACAGAAAATGAAGTATGGTGGTTTCAAGTGAGGGCCTGGTCTGTTGCTGTGATTTTCATAGCATTCCTCAGTGCTTGCTTTACTGTGAGCCGTGTGGGTAAGTTTTTCACTGAGGTGCCACTTCTCTTGATTCCTTTCCCTTCATGTTTTATAGAGATTTCTTAGGGTGTGTTCGCCTTTCCTCCATTGATATGTTAGCTCTTAGAATGCCATGCTTCGCTTTTCTCAGAAACACACACAAAACAACTTTTAACTTATTTTTATTGAATTTCTTGGGGTGACAGTTAATAAAATCATATAAGTTTCAAGTACACAAGGTAATAAAATACCATCTGCATACTGCATCATGGGCCAAAGTAAAGTCTCTTCCCATCCCCATTTATCCTCTATTGAACCACTTACACCTCTCTTATCCCACTTTTCCTATGGTTATCACCATACTGTTGTCTATGTCTATGTGTTTATATACATATATAAAGCTTTTTGCTTAATCCTTTCATTTTTTTCACCTACACCCTCATCACCTTCCCCCTGATAGCTGTTCTATATATCTATGCTTCTGTTTCTATTTTGTTTGTTAGTTTATTTTGTTCATCAGATTTCACATATAAGTGAGATCATATGGTATTTGTCTTTCTCTGACTTGCTTATTTCACTTAGCATAATAATCTTCAGGTCCTTCATGCTGTCACAATTTTTCTTCCTTTTTACAGCTGAGTTGTGTTCCATTGTGTAAATGTACCTCAGCTTTTTTTTTGTTCACTCATATACTTATGGGCACTTGGGGTGTCTCCAGATCTTGGATATTGTAAATAACACTGCAATAAACATAGGGGTACATATATTCTTTCAAATTATTGTTTTGGGCTTCTTCAGATATATTCCAAGAAGTGGGATCACTGAGTCAAAAGGTAGTTCCTTTTTTAATTTTTTGAAGTAACTCCATACTGTTTTCCACAATGATTATACCAGTCTGCATCCCCACTAACAGTGTACTAGGGTTCCCTTTTCTCCACATTACTGCCAGTGATTGTTGTTTGTTGATTTATAGATTAAAGGCATTCTGACAGACATGAGGTGATATCTCATTGTCATTTTAATCTTCATCTCTCTGATGATCAGTGACATTAAGCATCTTTTCATGTTTATTGGCCATTGTATGTCCTCTTTGGAGAAGGGTCTATTCAGGTCCTTTGCCCATTTTTAAATTGGGTTTTTGGTGTTGAGTTGTATGCATTCTTTATATATTTTGGAAGTTAACTCCTTATCAGATGTATCATTGGAGAATTTATTTTCTCATACAGTGGGATCCCTTTTCATTTTGTTGATGGTTTCGTTTGCTATGGTTTAGAAGCTTTTTAGTTTGTTGTAGTCCCATTTATTTATTTTTTCCTTTGTTTCCCTTGTCCCAGGAGATATGTCAGAAAAAATATTGCTATGTGAGATGTCCAAGATTTTACTACTTATGTTTTCTTCTAGGATTTTTATGGTTTCACAACCTACATTTAACTCTTTTTTTTCAAAAATTACTTTATTGATTAAGGTATCACATATTTGCCCTCAACCTCCCCCCCCCATTCCCATCCCAAACCCCTCCACATGCATGCCCCCACCCCCCTGTTGTCCGTGATCACTGGTAGGCTCATATGCAAGCGCACAAGTCCTTTGGTTGATCTATCTCCCTTATCCCCACCCTCCCCTACCTTCCCTCTGAGGTCTGACAGTCTGATCAATGCTGTTCTTGTTCTTCAGTCTATGTTGTTCATCTTTTCCCCTAGATGAGTGAGCTCATGTGATACTAGGAATACACTTATAGGAACCGAAAATGAGACAAGCAATAATGGTTATGCTGAGAGGCAAATGAATCAGTCTATAGTGAGTTTCTTTCTGGGCCAACAGTTCTTTTGAGTCCCAATTTCTATGTCCAACAGTTCTATATGTGTACATAACAGCAATGATATTTCAGTTCTGGATGGTGGACAAATGGTGGTAATGCAGGTCCGACCCTCTCAGGTTTGGTCCTGGGAAATCTGCAGTGACGCACATCTGCTGACTGCTAGTATGGCAAGGCATCGTCAGCATCTTCCATCTCTGGACTGTTTCTCTTCTGTCTTCATGGCTGGAGTACTCCTGTCAATTCCTCTCTGTTGCAGGAATCCACATGGTCTCGGAGTTGTTTTCTGAAAATATACAAACATATTCTCGACCAAAAGTTAATAAAGGAATCTTTTCTATAAATTTGACTTGGGATCCTTTTTCATTTTTTGCCCGAACAATTTTCCTTTGGCTTGTTTTGACACCATGTATGTTTTACCTGGGTGTCTTGTTGTTAGCATTACAAATGAAAGTTAATTTTCTAAAGTAAAAATTTGCTCAATATGCACACCCTTGACCATAAAGTTAATGTTCATTTAAGATATTTAAAATGTTGCTAAGTGTTTAAAGGTCTCCCTAGGTTTCTATTTACCGCATACGTTTATCTTTAACTACCAGCAGTCAGAAATTTTATAAAATATCAAAATAACCTCCAAACTTGCCTCAGGATTATTAAAATTAAGGAGAAGCCCACTGGCTGCTCCGAAAAGCCATCTTTGCATTGTTCCTGTGGCTTCCTCTCCGCTCGCTGCAACCACCTCCTACGCGCGCCTCCTTCACCGCCACGGACTCCGGCAGCTTCTTCGCCAGAGTCCTTCAACTCTCGCTTTTTTAAAAAAAAAAAAATCCTCTGCATAGGATCACCGGCGTGCCCCACCATGTCAGACACGGCCGTGGACACCAGCTCCGAGAACACCACCAAGGACTTAAAGGAGAAGGAAGGAAGGTGTGGAGGAGGCAGAGAATGGAAGAGATGCACCTGCGAATGGAAATGCTAGTGAGGAAAATGGGGAGCAGGAGGCTGACAATGAGGTAGATGAAGAAGAGGAAGAAGGAGGGGAGGAAGAGGAAGAGGAAGATGATGGTGAGGAAGAGGATGGAGATGAAGATGAGGAGGCTGAGGCAGCTACAGGCAAACGGGCAGCTGAAGATGGTGAGGATGCTGATGTTGACACCAAGAAGGAGACTGATGAAGATGACTAGACAGCAAAAAAAAAGGAAAAGTTAAAGGCCTCCGTGACCTATTCACCCTCCACTTCCCGTCTCAGAATCTAAACGTGGTCACCTTCGAGTAGACTCCCGCCCGCCCGCCCACCCCCAACCGCGGGCAGCGCCACCTGCAGATGACACGCGCTCTTCACCACCCAACCAAAACCACAACGTGAATTTGCAACAGGGGAGAAAAAAAAGAACCAAAACTTCCAAGGCCCGTTTCTTTTTTTCCCTTTTTCTGTCTATGAAATTGCTGTTTATTTATTTATTTATTTTTGGCCTGTTTGATGTATGTGTGAAACAATGTTGTCCACAATAAACGGGAATTTTATTTTGCTGAGTTGTTCTAACAAAACAAAACAAAACAAAATTAAAGAGAAGTAGACAGCCAATTGGTCAACAAATATCTATAGGTCATTACCATGGTCACTGTGCTAGGTGCTTGTGATTCACTGATATAGAAAAGAAACAGAATATCTGTCCTAGAATAGAGTTTAAATTTCAATGAGGGAAGAGCAACTATAAATGTGTAGGCTTATGTAACAAATGAATACAAGCAGCCAGTAATTCAGCACTGCCTTTACTGGGGTTGCATAGAGAGAAGACCGTGATGGTAGTTGGAAATAGCCCACGTGGCCCAGATTGACGGAGTTTAAGCTCTACAGTAAAAGAATGGATGGATACTAATCCTTCTTTCTTCACAGTGAATTTTCATTCTATACATGGCAAAACTGACAAAAGGCTGTCTGAACTACGCACATATAATTCAGGTTTAACCTGCTTCAGTGAAGGAACGAGCATGACAGGTAATTGTTGCAATTATTTTTTTAAAATTGATTTTAGACAGAGGGAGGGAGGGAGGGAGGGAGGGAGGGAGGGAGGAGAGAGTGAGAGTGAGAGAGAGAGAGCGAGAGAGAGAGAGAGAGAGAGAGAGAGAGAGAGAGAAACATCAATGTGAGAAACATTGACTGATTGCCTCCTGCACACTCCCCAACCAGAGATCAAACCCACAACCTGAGTATGTGCCCTAACTGGGAATCAAACTCACAACCTTTTTGTGCACAAGATAACATTCCAATCAACTGAGCCATACTGGCCAGGGCGTGCACTGTAATTCTCAACCAGACTGTCTCTTTTTTCAGAGGTCCGGGGGGATCTCAAGATTGGTTTACTCTAGCTTTTAAAAATAGTCTCAGCTTGGATATATCTCAACTTACATGCTCGTATCAGACTCTAGATTTTCCCTAAAAACAATTCCTTTTCCAGACTTCCATACAAATGCGACCAACATCCACAAAATTTGCTCAAGCAAACTGTGGAAATATTTCATAAAAATTCTGCTTTCAAATTATTCTCACTTTTATCAAATGGAAAAAAAATCTTTTGGTATTTAAGGGTTCTAATTAATAATACTTATTAATGGCCAATTAATACTTTATTACTGGCCAATTTTGATTTTGGGCTATGAGTCAGGATGAGACTGTCCTCACTTTAAAACTGTGTAAATGTACCATAGCTGTTTTATCCACTTTACTGATGGACACTTGAGCTGCTTCCAAATCTTGGCTAATGCTGCAATGAACATAGAGGTGCATATATTCTTTTGCATTAGTGCTTTGGGTTTCTTTGGATAAATCCCAGAAGTGGAGCTGCTGGGTCATGAGGCAGTTCCATTTCTTTCTTGTTTTTTTGTTTGTTTTAATAGTATTTATTGATTGCTATTGTTTTACTTTGTATTTTTTAAATTAAATTTATCGGGGTGATACTAGTCAATAATGTCATATGGGTTTCAAGTGTACATTTCTATGATACATGATTTGTATATTGCATTGTAAACATAATATTTCCATTTTGATTAAAGTTAAAAATTAATTGAAATCCACATGGTATCTTCTCCAATTTATTTCCCACTCAGTTTGACTCAGTTTAAAATCAAAACTCATGTTATTTTATTTTTTAAAATATATTTGTATTGATTTTAGAGAAGAAGGGAGAGGGAGAGAAAAAGCTCTAAACATCAATGTGTAGGCTTATGTAACAAATGAATACAAGCAACCACTGATCAGAGAACCACTGATCAGTTGCCTCCTGCACACCCCACTCTGGGGGATCAAGCCTGCAGCCCAGGCATGTGCATGTGGCCTGATGGAGAACTGAACAGTGACTTCCTGGTTTATAGGTTGATGCTCAACCACTGAACCAGGCCTGACAGGCTCTTACAGGTTTTGTTTTGTTTTAAACATATCTATTAGCATCTAAATACCATTCAAAAGTTTTATCCCACCCCAATCATTTATTTTAAAAACTGCCTGCTTGGGTTAGTTTCTATGTATTAGGTAGATCTGCTATGACTCCAAGTCTTTTTGGGGGGTCTCTAGTGCAGGCCCATGTCAGATTCTGCTTGTGACTGACCTTGAGTAGGTGGTTTGGTGCCAGCAGCGATCCACAGCTTGTGGCTCCCTCTGCTGGGGCTGAGTGCATTTGGAAAGGACCAAGACGTGCACCAAGTTCTGCTTTTCCTAGCCCCAGGCCCAGAAGCAGATCAGGCGGGGGGGGGGGGGGAGGGGTAGGGGGGGGGTGGGGGGGGAGAGGTTTTCCAGTGGGTGGGAGCCATTGTTCCCCTCCCCTCCTCACGCAGGCAAAAGCAATAAAAACAAAATAATGAATGATGAAGGTCTGCCTGAGAAAGATGTCTTTTGTAGTTATGGGGGAATGACTCAACAGAGCCACCAACCCTGGATTCTCCTCACATAGCTCTAGTCCACTCTGCCTTCCCTCTGTCGGAGCCCAAGGTGAGTGGCTGCACATGAAATTTTGTGTGTGGCCCTTTAAGAGGGTATTTCCAGTAGTCACTCCTTGTCTAACAGAAACCCTACTGCTTTTCACAGCCAGATGTTATGTAGGCACCTTTCTCAGTTCTGGTGCTCTGGGCTGGGGAGCCCAGCTTGGGGTTTAGAACCTAGACTTCTCAAGGGGAATCCCGGCAGCTGAGATATCCCTCTGGAACTTCATCCCCTGCCTGTGAGAGCTCGGCCAGCCTTCTAGGGCCTTCATATTTCCTACCAGTCTTGATGGGGGCTCCTCTTTCCATCCTTGGTTATAGGGGTTCTCTCCAGCTAACCTTCAGTTGGTTATTCAGGATGATTTTTCTATATTTTGGTTGTAATTCCAGTTCGGTCCTAGAAGAATGTCAATGTAGCTTCCACATAAACCGACACCATCTTGGAATCCCCGTAATTAAACTTGTTTTATCTATTCCTTTTCTGACATCAATCTGGAAAGGGAAAGTCTTGCCTTGGTGCTGCCTAATGCAGGTAGACGTCATATCCTTGATAGCTGATAAGTGATGACCCCTTGTGACCCCTGGATGAAGATGGGAATTTTGGTTTTCATGCAGCCTCCCTTGGTCTTTAGTTTTAGTAAAATACACACTAAAAGTTACTTTTATTTATTTATTTTAAAATATATTTTATTGATTTTTTACAGAGATGAAGAGATAGGGATAGAGAGAAACATCGATCAGCTGCCTCTTGCACACCCCCTACTGGGGATGTGCCCGCAACCAAGGTACATGCCCTTGACCGGAATCTAACCTGGGACCCTTGAGTCTGCAGGCCGACGCTCTATCCACTGAGCCAAACCGGTTTCGGCTAAAAGTTACTTTTAAAAATATTGAACCTGTGTGATCTTCTCAACAGAGAAATACTGGAGTTGCTGTCCTTGGAATTGGAAGTCCTTTAGTTTGAACTGCTACTTTATTTCTACTGACACCAGAAATTGGCCAGAAAGTAAAAAGAACTGCTTAGGAATGAAGGCTCACTTGCTGGTGATCAACACCAAGGAAGAACAGGTACATTTTGATAGACAATGGAGCCAAAAATTCTGCCTGGGTTTTGTACACCTCTCTTGGAGAAGGAGGAGGTTTTCATTGTCATGAGATATCGGTGCTGTGCAAAAGGCTTTCAATAACACAGGCAGGAAAGGCTACTGAAGCCTTTACATTTCACACCTTTTTTCTATTTCCACAAAACTAACCTCCCCCAACATAAATAAGGACATTTAAATTGTAATATGTGGGGGTTGATGGGACGATGAAAATATTTCAGCCTGATATATCAGTTTATTATTTCAACATGTAAATGTTTTAGGAATTGTTAATTAACAGATGTAATATTAAGTCAAATGGGGAAATGAAGTAAAAGAATCTCTGATGTTGTGAAAGGAAAAAGATTTAATGTGCAAAAGTTTACTCATGTATAACTTTCAAGAATACCCTCTCTTAGTGAAGAAAAGAGGGATAGAGGGTAAGACAGTGGTTCCCAACCTTTGGGTCACAACCCCTTTGGGGATCGAATGATTTTCACAGGGGTTGCCTAAGACCATCAGAAAACACAGATATTTACATTACGATTCATTAACAGTAGCAAAATTAGAGTTATGAAGTAGCAACGAAAATAATTTTATGGTTGGGGGTCACCACAACATGAGGAACTGTATTAAAGGGTTGCGGCATTAGGAAGGTTGAGTGCCACTGATCTAAGATGGGAATTCATTGCAATTATGGATAGAGGTTGCTTCCATGTATATTGAACATTGCTATGCTCTAAATGTGTGTGTCTTCTCCAAATTTACATGCTGACATTCTAACTCCCAAAGGTGATGGTATTAGGAATTGGGGGTTTGGGGAGGTGATCAGGTCATTAGGGTGGAGCCCTCATAAATCAGGTTAGTGTTCTTATTAAAAGAGACCCCAAACAGCTACCTCACCTTCCATCATGTGAGGATACAGCCAGAGGGAGCCAGCTATGACCCAGGCAGAGGGATTGGCCCAATCGTGCTCCTACCCTGACCTGGAATTCCAGCCTCCAGACCTGTGAGAACTGTGTCTGTTGTTTACAAACTACCCTGCCTGTGGTCTTCGGCTGCAGCAGCCTGAGCAGATGAAGACAAACATCAGGCTCACAGGGGATGTCCGTGGTCCTTACTGCACAGCCTCCTGGGCAGGGCCTCCTGGCTCGTCCTGGATCCTCTCCTTTCCTTCTCTCCCGAAGGCCATGAAGAACTCAATTCAACCTGAGTACTCCCAAGGCCAAAATCCTTTTCTTTCTTTCCTCAGGATTTTATCATTGAGAACCTGGATGAAAAGAGTGCTTATTATGTGGGGCTGTCAGACCCAGAGGGGAACAGAGCCTGACAATGGGTTGATCAGACACCATACAATGCAAGTGCCACGTGAGTACAGAATTTGATAAAGGAATCCTGAGTCCTGGATCATCAGGCATTTTTGAGTGTTCAAAGTATCGGGTTTTTTTTTGTTTTGTTTTTTTTTTTTAAATATATTTTATTGATTTTTCACAGAGAGGAAGGGAGAGGGATAGAGAGCTAGAAACATCGATGAGAGAGAGACATCGACCAGCTGCCTCCTGCACACCCCCCACCGGAGGATGTGCCCGCAACCAATGTACATGCCCTTGACCGGAATCGAACCTGGGACCTTCCAGTCCGCAGACCGACGCTCTATCCACTGAGCCAAACCGGTTTCGGCCAAAGTATCGGGTTTTAAAATAAAATAGCTCAGGCTTCTTGGAACTCTTGGCACTAAGTTAAATAATTTTATTTATTATCTCATGAATCATCACAAGAACCCTATGGAGCACAGAATTTTATTTTTTCATTGGAGAGCTGAGGAACTGAGTTTAGAGAGTTTAGATAATTTAGCATATGTTATCTGGCACTGGTGACAATGGTCCTTAAACCCAGGCCGATTTGATGCCAAGGTTTGTATGTTTTATTTTTAAATCCCACCTTCCTGCTTAAGTATGTTTCCGTTGATTTCTGAGAGAGGAAGGGAGAGGGAGAGAGGGACAGAAACCTCAATGATGAGAGAGAATCATAGGTTGGTTGCCTCCCGCACATCCCCAATGGCAACCTAGCCCACAACCCAGGCATGTGCCCTGATTGGGAATCAAACTGTTACCTGGTTCATGGGTCGATGCTCAACTGCTGAACCACAACAGTTGGGTCAAAATCTGTGTTTTTGACCACACATTTGCATCTCTAAATAAACACATAGTCATGCTAATTAAATCATAACCAATTGTTAATATTTATTATTTCTCATAAAGCAAGTGAATGAAATTCTGGTAGTTTTACATATCCCATATTTGTGTAGGTCTTTTAAAACTCTTAAGTACTTTAGTACATTATATTTTTTAAAATTTATTTTTATATTTTTGTTAATACTCACCTGAGGATATTTTTCCATTAATTTTTAGAGAGAGTGGGAAGGAGAGGGGGAGACAGTGAGAGAGAAACATCGATGTGAGAGATATGTATTGGTTGCCTCCTGCACACGCTTGATCCTGCACTGAGCCAAACCGGCCAGGGCAGTACATTCCTATTTTTTTTTTTTTTTCAAACACATTCCACTGATTTTTTACAGAGAGGAAGAGAGAGAGTTAGAAACATCGATGAGAGAGAAACATAGATCAGCTGCCTCCGGCACACCCCATGCTGGGCACGTGCCCGCAACCAAGGTACATGCCCTTGACCGGAATCGAACCTGGGACCCTTGAGTCCTCAGGCTGACGCTCCACCCACTGAGCCAAACCGGTTTCGGCTACATTCCTATTTTTGATCCTTATATCAACTGCAGGAAATATATAGGGATCTTATTCTATTCTTTATTTTTTTAGATATGTAACAAAGAAATTAAGTAACATGTCCAAGATAACTGGCATAAGAGCAGATTCGTAGATTTTAACTATTTCTTTAGACTCCAAAGCAGTCAGTTAAAAAAAGGAACAAATTACATTAAGACTTAGGACCAGAGTAAAATGTCATCATTTAAGGAGGCCTATGGCTGACAGTCCCCTAGAACAGGGCATGGACAAATAGAAGGGCCTCTGGGATATCTGCTGGGAAGGTGTTTAATTCAGTAAGATGACACCATATTGGATGGTGTGTAGGCACAGTTTTCAAGGGAAATGCCAAAGTCACAGATGGGGAAAGAAACAACAACTGCCTAATAAGTGGAAAAGAAATGATTAGGCACTTCTGCTTTGACTTCTGCACAGTTTAACCCCAGCCTCCTACCTCAGTCTTTAACCCTTCTCACTATTTGAAGACACAACCATATTTTCCCCTTTCAGGTTCTGGCGTCCAGGCGAATCCAGTAATCCTTTGGAGCATTGTGTTATGCTGAATAAACCTCCACGAAGCTCGTGGGGCTGGAATGATGTTACTTGTAAGGAACGTCACAGGTCAATTTGCAGGATGATGAAGATCTACTTATGAGCGGGAAATTCTCCATGAACATGCGGTTGAATTAGTAGCCACCAATAAAGAGTTACATACTTTGCTTTTTAGAATTCATGTGTAAGCTTGTGTAAGTGATCTCCAGAGAATTTTCCGGTAGGCTGTCACCTATTCAACTTATATAAAAAACTGTACATGTTAATTCGTGTATTCATTCACACAGTGAACACCTGTGGAGCATTTTATAGTATACTGTATACTGGAGAGCCTATTTGCAGACAAATGGAGGGAGCATGAGCCTCCTCCCCCAATTTGTGTCAAAATGTTAAGGGTTTATCAGGTGTGGGAAAAGTCCAGCCCACAGGCCATATAAGGCCCCCTAAATCATTTGGTCTGGCCCTGCTGACGCATAAAGGGGTGAGTTAATTAAATGTTTGACCAAATACAGCAAGCTTATTGTTAAGTTGATAATTTAGTATGGTCCAAGAATCCTACTTAATAAAAGAGTAATATGCAAATTGACCGCACCTTTGCTACACCCATAAGCCATGCCCACCAGCCAAACAGGAGCAAATATGCAAATAAACCTTATCCAAATGGCTGCAGCCACAGAGAGCAGGAGGGAGGCTTGGGTTTCCCCGTCAACAGAGGAAGACAAGCTTTCCGCCTGCCCTTGCCGGCCTAGGCCTCCACTCAAGGCTACCAAGTTTCAATTATAGAAGGTAAACAAATCCAAACAGAAATGGCGGCAGCCACTGAGCTGGAAAGAGCGGAAGGCAAGGGTTGCCCCCGGCAATGGAGGAAGCTAAGCTTCTGCAGCCCTGTCCAGCCCAGGCCTCCGCTTAAGGCTACAAAGTTTCAATTATATTAGATACATAAGTCCCAACAGAAATGGCTGCATCCACTGAGCGAGCAGAAGGCTTGTCTCTGCTCCAGGCTGCAAAGTTTCAATTGTAGAAGGTAAATAAATTCCAGATACCAAGGCCTCCACTTGGGTCACCAGGGGGTGTGGCTGGCCTGCAAGCCACCATAGGCCCCTCGCTCAGGCCGCCCCATGCCCTAAGGGAACCCCCACCCTGATCCAGGACACCCTTCAGGGCAAACCAGCCTGCCCCCACCTGTGCACCAGGCTTCTATCCTATCTAATAAAAGAGTAATATGCAGATTGACATCACTCCAACACACAATATGGCTGCCCCCATTTGGTCAAAGTTCCTGCCCCCATGTGGACACAAGATGGCCACCACAAGACGGCCAGCAGGGAAGGGCAGTAGGGAGACACCAGGCCTGCAAGGGAGGGCAGTTGAGAGGGACCAGGCCTGCAAGGGAGGGCAGTTGGAGGCGATCAACCCTGCAGGGGAAGGCAGTTAGGGGTGACAAGGCCGGCAGAGGAGGGAAGTTGGGGGCAAACAGGCTGGCAGGGGAGCAGTTAGACATCAATCAGGCTGGCAGTGGAGTGGTTAGGGGGTGATCAGGCTGGCAGGCAGAAGCGGTTAGGGGCAATCAGGAAGGCAGGCAGGCGAGCAGTTGGGAGCCAGCTGTCCTGGATTGTGAGAGGGATGTCCGACTGCCCGGGATCTGGCCTAAACGGGCAGTTGGCCATCCCTCGAGGGGTCCCAGATTGGATAGGGTGCAGGCTGGGCTGAGGGACACGCCCCCCCATGCACGAATTTCATGCACCGGGCCTCTAGTGATGTTATAAATATCCAAATGTCTGTTGGCAGAAAAATGGTCCCCACCCCTGAGTTAGATACTGATATAATATGATGTGGCTCCTCCATTTACCTAAATTTATCTATTTACCAGAGGCCAGATGCACAAAATTCGTGCAAGGGGCTCGGCCCTCACAGCCCTGGCTGCCTCGGCCCTCATAGCCCCCAGCTACCTTGGCCCTTGTAGCCCTGGCTTCATCCAGAAGGTCATCCGGAGGGGTGTTCCACCATCAGGTCTAATTAGTATATTAATTCTTTACTATATAGGATGGGCTGCTCAAAAGGAAAACAGTACCAACCATTCCATTCCATTTCTCTCAGACAGATTCATTATTTTCACTAAAAGCATATTACATATCATTTGGAATATAGTGCACACCAATGGAGGATAAGTTTCAGCCTTGGCCCAGTAGGCTCTTCTGCTTCTTCACATTCTCTGTTTGGACTTGAACTGTCATTTAATAGCAGAGTGCAGGCACAGCATAACCAGAGATTGAGCACAGGATATTCAGAATTAGAGAATTAGAAGTCATTACTGGTGTAAAAACGGAGCCACTTTAAAATGGAGTCAGAGCTGCCACCCCATTGAAACTGCCTTGCAGGTCTTACTTCTCAAATCTTTGGAATATTAAAACTTGCAAAATAACCTTTGGACTGGGCCTAAAACAGCACTGTATCTCAAACAACTCTTTACAACAATAACAACAACACAACCTAAAACAGCAACAAAGAAAGCTGATATAATGACTCCTGACTGAAAATTAAAGAAATTCTTTAGAATTAGCATCACTATGTTAGTCTGTCTGCACCTATAGCAATCCCTTGCTTCTATCCATACATTTGTTCCTATTACTTTCTCAAATACCCCTTGACATAAACTCCTACTAAGAACATGAAGTGTCTTCCTGAATCCATCAGTGCTTCCAGAATAGCCTTTGGATCCTAAATAAATGCTTTTTGCTTCTCACTTTGACCGTTTATTTTTAGGTTAACACTGATGAGTTGACATAGGTTTGTATTCATTAGGTTTTCTGGTACTTTTTTCTTTAAGTTTTATAATTTCCATGTATGGATTGCCACTCAAAATGACTCCTGGCATATTTGTGTCCCCCTTTTTACTAAAGTTCTTACACATTATTTTCTTTCTAAAACAATATAAAATATATAATATTTACAATAAGGCCTGCAATTCATTCTTTATTATGGTAGTTATAATTAATCATGATAAAGCTGATTTTCTCTATGACTATCTCCATGTGGCCTATAATTTTCTTGATTTAACAGTATAGTTAATTATATTTACCACTCATTGCTTGCCTATATCTCAATTAAGTTATGTTTTAAAATTCCTTATTGTTTAAAGTATTACGTGTGTCTCCTTTCCCCCCATTGACATATCCCCAGCCGTTCCCCCCCTCCAGCCCATGCCCTCAACCCCCTACTGTCTGTGTCCATTGGTTATGCTTATATGCATATATACAAGTCCTTCGGTTGATCTCTTACCCTGCCCCCCATCTCCTACCTTCCCTCTGAGATTGGTCAGTCTGTTCGATGCTTCTGAGTCCCTGGACCTATTTTTGTTCATCAGATTATGTTGTTCATTATATTCCACAAATGAGTGAGATCATGTAATATTTATCTTTTTTCCAACTGGCTTATTTCACTTATCATAATGTTCTCCAGGTCCATCCATGCTATTGCAAATGGTAAGAGTTCCTTCTTTTTTACAGCAGCATAGTGTTCCATTGTGTAGATGTACCATAGTTTTCTAATCCACTCATCTGCTGATGGGCACTTAGGTTGTTTCCAAATCTTAGCTATTGTAAGTTGTGCTGCTATGAACACAGGGGTGCATATATCCTTTCTGATTGGTGTTTCTGTTTTCTTGGGATATATTCCTAGAAGTGGGATTACTGGGTCAAATGGGAGTTCCATTTTTAATTTTTTGAGGATACACCATACTGTTCTCCACAGTGGCTGCACCAGTCTGCATTCCCACCAGCAGTGTAAGAGGGTTTCTTTTTTTCCGCATCCTTTCCAGCACTTGTCATTTGTTGATTTGTTGATGATAACCATTCTGATAGGTGTGAGATGGTACCTCATTGTTGTTTTGATTTGTATCTCTCAGATGATTAGTGACTTTGAGCATGTTTTCATACGTCTCTTGGCCTTCTGTATGTCCTCTTTTAAAAAGTGTCTGTTTAGGTCCTTTGCCCATTTTTTGATTGGATTGTTTATCTCCCTTTTGTTAAGTTGTATGAGTTCCCTATAAATTTTGGAGATTAAACACTTATCAGAGATAACATTGGCAAATGTGTTCTACCATGCAGTGGGCTTTCTTGTTGTTTTGTTGATGGTTTCTCTTGCTGTGCAGAAGCTTTTTATTTTGATGTAGTCCCATTTGTTTATTTTCTCCTTAGTTTCCATTGTCCTAGGAGTGGTGTCAGTAAAGATATTGCTACGACAAATGCCTGCTATTTTGCTGCCTATGGATTCTTCTATGATTTTTATGGTTTCCCATCTTACGTTTAAGTCCTGTATCCATTTTAAGTTTATTTTTGTGTCTAGTGTAAGTTGGTGGTCTAGTTTCGTTTTTTTCATGTATCTGACCAATTTTCCCAACCATTTATTGAAGATAGTGTCTTGCCTCCCTTGTATACTCTTCCCTCCTTTCTCAAATATATATATTTATTCTTAAATATATTTTATCGATTTTTTATAGAGAGGAATAGAGAAGGATAGAAAACTAGAAACATCGATGAGAGAGAAACATTGATCAGCTGCCTCCTGCACACCCCCTACTGGGGATGTGCCCACAACTGAGGTACATGCCTTGACTGGAATCGAACCTGGGACCCTTCAGTTCGCAGGCTATGCTCAATCCACTGAGCCAAACCTGCCAGGGCTCCTTTGTCAAATATTAAGTGAACATAATGGCTTGTGTCAATTTCTGGGTTCTCTGTTCTCTTCCATTGGTCTATATGTCCGTTCTAGTGCCAGTACCAGGCAGTTTTGAGGACAGTGGCTTTGTAGTATAGCTTGATATCTGGCATTGTGATCCCTCCAACTTTGTTCTTGTTTCTCAATGTTGTTGCAGCTAATCAGGTTGTTTTTATTTATTTTTTAATTCCAGATGAATTTTTGGAGAGTTTGTTCTAGGTCTTTGAAGTATGCCATTGGTATTTTAATGGGGATTTCATTGAACCTATAGATTGCCTTGGGTAGTATGGACATTTTAATGATGTTGATTCTACCAATCCATGAACACTGTATATTCTTCCATTTGTTTATGTCTTTCTCTATCTCTTATTTCATGGTCCTGTAATTTTCAGAGTACAGGTCCTTTACCTCCTTGATTAAATTTATTCCTAGGTATCTTTATTTTTTTGTTGCAATGGTAAATGGTATATATATAGTTTTTTAAGTTTATCTTCCTATGAGTTCATTATCCTATATAATAAAACCCTAATATGCAAATCGACCTAATGGCAGAACAACCGGCGGAATGACCAGTCGCTATGATGCACACTGGCCACCAGGGGGCAGATGCTCAATGCAGGAGCTGTCCCCAGCCCACAGACCCTGACCAGCAGCGGTGGGTGAAGACAGGGCTGGTGAGTGGGCGGGCGCCAGGCTAGCCAAAGTGGATGCGAGGCCCCCAGATAACCCCGCAAGTCACCCTACATAGGGAGGCGATCAGTGGTGGTGGTGGTGGTGGGGGGCAGGTCCGATGAGCAGGCAGCACAGGCCAAGGCGGGTGCAAGCGGGGAGCCCAATGACACCGCTGGTTGCTCCACAGATTGGCCCTGATCACCAGCCAGGAACCCTACCCATGCATGAATTTCATGCACCAGGCCTCTAGTTGATGTATAAAAAAGCCATAGATTTCTGGGAGTTAATTTTGTATTCTACTACATTGCCAAATTCATTTATTAATTCTAGTAGTTTTTTGATGGAGTCTTTAGGGTTTTCTATGTACAATATCATGTCATCTGCGAATAATGACAATTTTACTTCTTTCCAATTTGGATGCCTTTTATTTCTTCTTCTTGTCTGATCACTATGGCTAGCACTTCCAGTACTATGTTGAACAGGAGTGGTAAAAGTGGGCATCTCTGTCTTGTACCTGTTCTTAGGGGAAATGATTTTAGTTTTTGCACATTGAGTATGATGTTGGCTGTAGGTTTATCATATAAGGCTTTTATTATGTTGAGGTATAATCCCTAAATTCCCACTTTGTTGAGAGTTTTTATCAGAAAAGGGTGTTGGATTTTGTCAAATGCCTTTTCTGTATCAATTGATATGATTATGTGATTTTTGTCTCTCAATTTTTTTTATATTGATTTGTGAATATTGTACCAGCCTTGCATCCCTGGAATAAATCCCACTGGTCATGGTGTGTGATCTTTCTAATGTAAAACTGGATCTGATTTGCTAGAATTTTGTTGAGGATTTTAGCATCATGAGGGATATTGGCCTCTAATTCTCTTTCTTTGTAGTGTCCTTATCTGGTTTTGGGATTAGGGTGATGCTGGCTTCATAGAAAGAGCTTGGAAGTATGCCTTCCTGTTGAATTTTTTGGAATAGTCTGAGAAGGATAGGTTTTAGTTCTTCCTTGAATGTTTGGTAAAACTTCCCTGTGAAGCTGTCTGGCCCTGGGCTTTTGTTTGCTGGAAGTTTTTTGATGGCTGCTTCAATTTCTTCCTTAGTTATTGGTCTGTTAAGATTTTTTGATTCTTCATGGTTGAGTTTTGGAAGGTCGTATTTTTCTAGGAATATGTCCATTTCCTCTAGGTTTAGTTTGTTGGAATAGAGTTGTTCATAGTGGTGGTTTTGTTGTTGTTGTTGTTTGTTTGTTTGACAATACTTTGTATTTCTGTGGGGTTTGTTGTTATTTCACCTCTTTCATTTCTGATTTTGTTTATTTGAGTCCTCCCTCTTTGCTTCTTGGTGAGGCTGCCTAGAGCTTCATCAATCTTGTTTATCCTTTCAAAGATCTTTTGTGTTGATTTTTTGGTCTCTATGTCATTTATTTCTGCTCTGATCTTTATTATCTCTTTCATTCTGCTCACTCTGGGCTTTTCTGTTGAACTCTCCCTTGATAGCTTTCAGAAGTTTTTTTTTAAATGTATTTAGGTGCTTCTGTATTGGGTGCATATATGTTTACCAGAGTTATAGCCTCTTGTTGTATCGATTCCTTTAGTATTATGAGTGGCCTTCGTTATCTTTTGTTATGGCCTTCACTTTGAGGTCTATTTTATCAGATATAAGTATTTCTACCCAAGTTTTTTTTTTTTTTTTTTTTTTCATTTCCACTTGCCTGAAATATATTTTTCCATCCCTTCACTTTCAGTCTGTGTGAGTCTCTTTTTCTGAGGTGGGTCTCTTGTGGACAGCATATACATGGGCCATGTTTTCTTATCCATTCAGCCACTTGATGTCTTTCGATTGGAGCATTTAGGCCATTGATGTTTAAAATTATTGATAGATATTTGTTTGTAACCATTTTTATTTTTTGTGCCTGTGTTCCTTCTTCCCCTTGTCCCCCCTTCTTTTTACAACAGTCCCTTTAGCATTTCTTTTTTTTTTTAAATATATTTAATTGATTTTTTACAGAGAGGAAGGGAGAGGGATAGAGAGTGAGAAACATCGATCAGCTGCCTCTTGCACACCCCCTACCGGGGATGTGCCCGCAACCAAGGTACGTGCCCTTGACCGGAATCGAACCTGGGACCCTTCAGTCCGCAGGCCGACGCTCTATCCACTGAGCCAAACCGGTTTTGGCTCCCTTTAGCATTTCTTACATTGCTGGTTTGGTATTGATAAATTCCCTTAGCCTTTTTTTTTTTGGTCTGTGAAGCTCCTGATTTTCCCTTTAATTTTGAATGATAGCCTTGCTGGATAGAGTATTCTTGGATTCAGTCCCTTGCTTTGCATTACTTTGTATACTTTATTCCATTCCCTTCTGGTCTGATGTGTTTTTGTTGAGAAATCATTTGTTAATCTAATGGGAGACCCTTTGTAGGTAACTCTCTGCCTCTCTCTTGTAGCCCTTAAGATTCTTTCTTTGTCATTAATGTTTGCCATTGTAATTATGATGTGTCCTGGGGTTGGTCTTTTAGGGTTCAACTTGTTTGGGACTCTTCTGTGATTGTGTGACTTTTTTCTTCCCCATATCAGGGAAGTTTTCTGTCATTATTTCTTTATATAAGGTCTCTAATTTTTGCTGCTCTTCTTGTCCTTCTGGAACCCCTATTATGCTTATGTTACTTAATTTCATGTTGTCCCAAAGCTCCCTTATGCTCTCCTCCTGCTTTCTAATTTTTTTCTCCAGTTTCTGTTCAGATTGGGCTTGTTTCTCTACCCTATCTTCTAGCTCACTAATTCGGTCCTCCACTTCTCTTAGTCTACTGTTGAAACCTTCCATCGTGTGTTTTACTGTAGCTATATCACTTTTGAGTTCTTGATTCTTACATAGGTAGGTGATTTTCTCGTCCATCTGGTTTATGAACTGTATGACCATTATTCTTAATTATTTTTCTGACATATTGCATGTCTTTGCTTCATTTAGTTCCCTTTTTTGGGTGATTCCCCCTTTTCTTTCATTTGGGGGTTGCTTTTTGGTCTTCCCATTTTTGCTGTCACTGAAGGTTCCAATTGCCAAGTTGCACAGGGCCTGAGCTCTGACTGCGGGCTTGGCGGGAGTATAGTGCACCCCAACAGTCAGGGGCGGGTTTGGGAGACTGAGAGATGTGCGGCCACCACAGTCTAGCAGGAAACATGTGCACTGACAGTCAGGGGCCAGCTTGGGTGCCTAGGAGGCACAGCCGGCAGAAGCCCCAGATGCTGACAGTCAGGGTTGGCTCTGGTGCCCAAGAGATGTGGCTGGTGGGAGCCGTGCATGCAGAGAGTCAAGAGTCAGCTGGGGTGCTCAGGAGGTGTGGCCTGTGGGAGCCATGTGCAGTAACAGTCAGGGGTTGCTTGGGATACATGGGACCTAGGACACCACGGTGGGTAGGTGGGAGGGAAATGCTCTCTGGGACTCAGAAGCCTGAGGCTAGGGTGGCTTGAGTCTTGGTGTCTGTGGGTCTGTAGCTGTGGTAGCAGGTCTTTGTCCAGAGTGGCTATAGCGTCTCGGTTTTCATCTGAGGCCAAGTTGGGTGATGGTGAGGCTGGGCTCTTAGTCATAGTGGAGTGTGGTTTTTGTGCCAGCATCACTGCTGGGGAGTGCTTGCAGCGGTAGCAGGAGCTCCCCACCTATGAGAGCCCAGTCTGCCAGCCCTGGAAAGTCTTGCAGGATCTAACACACACACATCCACACACACACACACACCCACACATCCACACACTCCCCTTTCACTCCCTCACTCTCTCACACTCTCTTCCTTACTATTGTCCTGCTGACTGCCATCTTTCTACCTCCTGACTGGTGTTTCTTATTTCTTGGGATATATTCCTAGAAGTGGGATTATCAGGTCAAATGAAAGTTACATTTTTAATTTTTTGAGGAAACTCCATATTTCTACAGGTTTCTACAGTGGCTACACTAGTTTGCATTCCCACCAGTAGTGCATGAGGGTTCCTTTTCATCCACAGCCTTGACAGCACTTGTCGTTTGTTGATTTATTGATGATAGCCAATCTGACAGGTGTGAGATGGTACCTCATTGTCATTTTGTTTTGCATCTCTCAGATGATTAGTGACTTTGAGCATGTTTTCATATGTCTCTTGACCTTCTGCATGTCCTCTTTCAAAAATTATCTATTTAGGTCCTTTGCCCATTTTTTGATTGAATTGTTTCTCTTTCCTTTTGTTAAGTTGTATGAGTTCCCTATAAATTTTGGAGATTAAGCCCTTAACGGATCTAACATTGGCAAATATGTCCTCCCATGCAGTGGGTTCTTTTGTTGTTTTGTTGATGGTTTCTTTTGCTGTGCAGAAGCTTTTTATTTTGATGTAGTCCCATTAGTTTATTTTCTCCTTAGTTCACATTGCCCTAGGAGTGGTGTCAGTAAAGATATTGCTACAACATATGTCTGATATTTTGCTGCCAATGAATTCTTTTAAGATTTCTATGGTTTCCCATCTTACGTTTAAGTCCTTTATCCATTTTGAGTTTATTTTTGTGTCTGGTGTAAGTTGGTGGTCTAGTTTCATTTTTTTTTTTTAATGTGTCTGTTCAATTTTCCCAACACCAATATTGAAGAGACTGTCTTGCCTCCATTGTATACTCTTGCGTCGTTTGTCAAATGAGTTATTTTTATACTGGCCTGATTTTATACATTATACGTAGAATTTACCAGTTTACCTCCCAGAAAACAACTTCCATGGCAATTCTGGGGAAATTTTATTTACCATGAGCTTTTTCCCATTATTATTCCAGTAATATGGGGATGGAATGTAGGGAGGGCAAATAAAAAGCAATTATTTTCCTAAATGCTTTTTATTGTCGGAGTAGAAGGTATGCTTGACCTGAAATGAAGTGGAGGATGATAATATAATTCAGTGCTGGAACTTTTCTCCTTCCTCCATGTTATATTGTATGAACATGGTTAAAAATGTATTTTCTTTAATTTTCCCTAGAACACTATTAAGTTAAGATTGTGTGTAATAGCTTTTATGTAAGATTTGTGTTAAAGTGTGACATTTAAGTTAAGAAGAATTTAGCTGAGTCCCAATAAATCAACAGAATTTTGAAAGATAGGAAAATAGTTTATAGACAATAAGTTTTGGGGTGGTTTGTTATTTACCAATATATAACTGAGACACCTTGAAATATATTGCAGTTTTGAACTAAAATTCTGTGAAACAATGAAACACATTTATATATTTACACTGCTGCCTCTAAAAAGATTAGTAACATTTTAATACTGAGAGTAGATTAATTGTACTATCCTATCTAATAAAAGAGTAATATGCAAATTGACCATCACTCTAACACACAAGATGGCTGCCCCCATGTGGACACAAGATGGCCACAACAAGATGGCCAGCAGGGGAGGGCAGTTGGGAGGGACCAGGCCTGCAAGGGAGGGCAGTTGTGGGTGATCAGGCCAGCAGGGAAGGGCAGTTGGGAGCGACCAGGCCTGCAAGGGAGGGCAGTTATGGATGACCAGGCCTTCAGGGGAGGGCAGTTAGGAGTGACCAGGCCTGCAGGGGGGGGCAGTTAGGGGCAATCAGGCTGGCAGAGGAGCAGTTAGGCATCAATCAGGCTGGAAGGGGAGTAGTTAGGGTGTGATCAGGCTGTCAGGCAGAAGCAGTTAGGGGTAATCAGGAAGGCAGGCAGGTGAGCAGTTGGAAGCCAGCAGTCCTGGATTGTGAGAGGGATGTCCCAATAGGATTGGGCCTAAAACGGGCAGTTGGACATCCTTCGAGGGGTCCCAGATTGGAGAAGGTGCAGGCTGGGCTGAGGGACCCCTCCCCTCCCCCCGTGCACAAATTTTGTGCACCGGGCCTCTAGTCAATAAATAAAATGCAATATTAAAGTGTTCAGTTTTTTTCTTTAAAAACAGCCTTCTAATGAAGTTACTTCTTTTTTTTGAAAATAAATTGTTGTTCAGATTATTACAGGTGTTCCTCTTTTATTTTTCCCCCATAGCTCCCCTCCACCTGATTCCCCACTGTCTTCATCCATAGGTTTAAGATTTTTGTCCAATCTCTTCCCGCACCCCCCAGACCCCTTTCCCCCCTGAGAATTGTCAGTCCACTCCCTTTCTATGTCCTTGTTTCCATTATCTTCACCAGTCCATTCTGTTCTTCAGACTTTTTATTCACTTGATTTTTAGATTCACTTGTTGGTAGGTATGTATTTGATGTCTTTTTGTTGTTCATAATTTTTATCTTTACATTTTTCTTCTTCCTCTTCTTCTTAAAGAATACCCTTCAGCATTTCATGTAATTCTTGTTTGGTGGTGATGAACTCCTTTAGCTTTTTCTTGTCTGTGAAGCTCTTTATCTGACCTTCAATTCTGAATGATAGCTTTGCTGGGTAGAGTAATCTTGGTTGTAGGTTCTTGCTGTCGATCACTTTGAATATTTCTTGCCACTCCCTTCTGGCCTGCGTAGTTTCTCTTGAGAAATCACCTGACAGTTGTATGGGTACTCCCTTGTAGGTAACTAACTGTTTTTCTCTTGCTGCTTTCAAGATTCTCTCTTTGTCTTTTGCCCTTGGCATTTTAATTATGATTTGTCTTGGTGTGGTCCTCTTTGGATTCCTTTTGTTTGGGGTTCTGTATGCTTCCTGTACTTGTAAGTCTATTTCTTTCATCAGGTGGGGGAAGTTTTCAGTCATTATTTCTTCAAATAGGTTTTCAGTATCTTGCTCTCTGACTTCTTCTGGCACCCCCATAATTCTGATGTTGGTATGCTTGAAGTTGTCCCAGAGGTTTCTTACACTATCTTCAAAGTTTTGGATTCTTTTTTCTTTTTGTTTTCTGGTTGGGTGTTTTTTGTTTCCTCATATTTCAGATCTTTGGTTTGATTCTTGGGGTACGTTGGTCTACAGTTTTGTTTCTGTATATTCTTTATTTCAGACAGTGTATGCTTAATTTCTGACTGGTCCTTTTCCATTTTTTTGGCATTCTCATTAAGGTCCTTAAAGGTCTCATCAAGTTTCTCAGCGGTTTTTAGAAGATTCTTGAGTAACCTTATAAATGTGGTTTTGAACTCTATGTCGTCCCGTAGTTTTCTTTCCTCCATTTCTTTCATTCGTGACATGTTTCTGTGTCTCCACATTTTGGCTGCTTCCCTGTGTTGATGGAGTGGCTTTGTGTGGTAGGTGACCTATAGGGGCCAGTGGCTCAGCCTCCCCAATCACCTGAGGTGGACGGTCTTGATACACCCCTTTGTGGGCTGAGTGCAAAGTTTTGGTGTAGTTAAGCCTTGATTGCTGTTGGTACACTGGGAGGAATTGTCCTCCAGGCCAATTGGCTGTGGGGACCTGCTGTGTTTATAATGGAAGAACTGCTGTGCTGGAGACATGCTTATAGTGCAGGATTTGTTTCAGTGGGGCTTTGGTGCTCACTGAGTCTGCCTCTTGAATGTGTCACTTATGGATGTGAGGAGTTGAACTCTGTGTCTCACACTGACCACTAGGTACACTGGCTTCTGGATCTCCAAAGGGGTGCAGGTCAGCTACTGTCTGAGGTCACCCTTCAGGAGGTACAGCGAGAACTACAGTCCTCTCCTCCCTGCTTGGGATTTGTAGATTATGGAGCTGTCTGAAGCGGTTTGCAAGTTTGCTAGGTTAAGCGGCGATAGTGAAGGCCATTCATATGCAAAAGCCACTGCTTGGAGTTTGGGTGAGTTTGTAAGTTGTGCGAGGCGTGGTCTCAGGGCGTCACTAGGCTAGGGCATGGCAAACAGCAATGGCTAGCAGCCAGCCATCCTGTGCCTCTGACCGTGTCCCCGCGTCTCGCGCCCCAACTCAGCAAGCAATTATTCCTCCGCGCAGCACTGCAAGCAAACCACCCTCACTTTCCAACCTGATGACAGACAGTCCAGCTTCTCCCCATAGGAGTTTGGGTCCTGCGCATCTCCCCTTCGGGTTGAAAGCAACGCCCGCTGCCAGCCGGGATCCACCGCCAGCCCATATCACACACACCCCCGTACCTCAGCTTTTCAGCGTTTGTGCACTGAATGCTCTTTTCTCTTTCCGTCTAGTTGTAGAACTTCCACTCATCCAGCCCTCCCGTGGCTTTGGGTGATAGACGTTTTGTCTTTTAGTTGTAGTTTTGAAATTGTTGTGCGAGGCAGCAGTTTAGTTGTTTACCTATGCCCCCATCTTGGGTTCTCCTGCTCAGTACCAGTCTTGATTCATTAAGAATGTTTAATTACTTTTGTAGATAAATTCCAGAACCTTCCATTTTGCAATCACATTCCTGAACAATGTCCATGGATCTTTAAGTAAAAATATTAACATATTTTTAAGCCATATTTATTCAATCAGACTTTTGCTCACTTCCTAGGACACTGCTCAACACATGGATTAAGCCTTACATAAAATCCAATGTAAAGATTGGCTAGGGAGCACTTAAATTAATTAGGCATACACCTAATTAATTT
This sequence comes from Eptesicus fuscus, assembly GCF_027574615.1. Taxonomy (NCBI): domain Eukaryota; kingdom Metazoa; phylum Chordata; class Mammalia; order Chiroptera; family Vespertilionidae; genus Eptesicus; species Eptesicus fuscus. Next base: position 86,514,338 of record NC_072479.1, read on the forward strand.
AATAAATTTCTTTTTGGGTATATAAATTTTTCTACTTTGCATGCCAGAATAAATAGGAATCAGGGGGAGAAATTTCATGTCAGAAACTGAACAAGTGATCTCAACATTCTTGTCAAAGTTTTCATGAGCTGTTTTAGATGTGTTTCTCAATTTCCTCTAATTTTTCCTGATATTTTAAAATCACTGGAAACTTTAGTCTAAACTAAAAGTTTGAAGTTTATTTACTCACTAGAGGCCCAGTGCACGAAATTCGTGCACGGAAGGGGGTTGTCCCTCAGCCCAGCCTGTACCCTCTCCAATATGGGACCCCTTGAGGGATGTCTGACTGCCTGTTTAGGCCCACAGCTATATTGTGTGTTGCAGTGATGATCAATCTGCATATTACTCTTTTATTAGATAGGATAGAGGCCTGGTACAAGGGTGGGGGCCATCTGGTTTGCCCTGAAGGGCTTCCCGGATCAGGTGGGGGTTCCCTTGGGGTGTGGGGTGGCCTGAGCGAGGGGCCTGTGGTGGTTTGCAGGCCGGCCATGCCCCCTGGCAACCCAAGCCAAGGCCCTGGTATCTGGAATTTATTTTCCTTCTACAATTGAAACTTTGTAGCCTGGAGCGGAGCCAAGCCTGGGGCTCCCTCCGAGGCCCGCAGCCATTTGTGTTGGGGTTATAATTGAAACTTTGTTGCCTTAAGCGGGTGGGCCTGGCCAGGGTGTGCGGAAAGCTTTGCTTCCCCTGTTGCCGATGGCAATCCTGGCCTGCTCTCTCAAGCTCCATTCTGCTGCCATTTGTTTGAATTTGTTTACCTTCTATAATTGAAACTTTGTAGCTTGAGTTGAGGCTTAGGCCTGGCAAGGGCAGGTGGAAAGCTTGTCTTCCTCTGTTACCTAGGAAACCTTGCTCTCTGTGGCTGTAGCCATCTTGGTTTGGGTTAATTTGCATACTCGCTCTGATTGGATGGTGGGCGTGGCTTGTGGGCGTGGCTTGTGGGTGTGTCAGAGGTATGGTCAATTTGCATATCTGTCTATTATTAGATAGGATGTGCTTATTTATTTTGAGGGAGTTTCTTCCTTTCTTTTTTAAAATCTAAACCGCGACTTCTTCTTTTGAGGCATACTTTATACCGGCTCTTAGCCTTGTCAGTGTTTAGTTGTTTGTCTCATCTCTGACCTATTTGAATGAAGTCAAAGCTCTGGGTAACATTTTCAGAGAAAAAGACATACAAGAGGCTCCTGGGCCTTCTGAACACAAGGAGCCCACATGATGGTGCAAGAAGGGCAACCTCAAGGTAGAGGTGAGCATTCCTTTTCTTAATTCCAGAAAGAAAGAAGTGTGTGATGAGATGATGAGTTATCTGGAGAGAAGAGATAGACAATGAACAGATTGGAGGGATACAGATTGTACTATCATAACAATCATGAGAAGTTAGAAGAAAGACTAATTCCTCAGAGCCAGACATACTTGTCAGAATGAATAAAAAAATATTAATACAGTGGTATGAGAAGGAGGAGACAAAAGTGATGGTTTGAGAAAGATGGGGAATCCATGGGTGAATGTAATATTTAAGAAGAAAAAAAAAAGGGAAGTAAAAAATACAGTTGATTGAGGATGACTTTTTCCTCGATTGTTTAGGACTTCAGAGCTACTACCTGGTTATTTATTCTGAGAGAGTTTATTCAAAAATTTTATTGAATTTATTGGGTTGACATTGATTAATAAAATTATGTCAGCTTCAGGTATACAATTCTACAATACATCATCTGCATATTATATTGTGTATTTATCACCCCAAGTTAAGTCTCCTTTTATCACCATCTGAGGGAGTTTTTATGCTCTCTTCTTCTTTTAGGTTTTTAATTAATATGAGATTCTTCACATAGTTTCTTCATTGTTCTAAGCTTCTTAGGAACTCTGGCTTCCTGGCTCCATGGTAACTGCATTTGTCTTGTCTCTCTGACAGAAAGGCGAGTATGGTGGTACCACGTGAAGATCTGGTCTGTTGCTGTGATTTCCATAGCATTCCTCAGCGCTTGTTTCATCGTGAGTTGTGTGGGTAAGTTCTTCACTGAGGTGACACTCTTGTGATTTCTTTGCCTGTCATGTTCTATACACCATTAATATCTCAGCTGTTACTTGGAATGCAATGCTTTTGTTGATTTCCTCTCTTCTTCTTCCTCTTTCTCCTCCCTCTCTTTTCTCTTCTTTCTTCATATTTTGATAATTGATTCTGCTTCCAGATATATTTCACCTGGTTTTATTAGTATATTCTCAATCATGACCTCACATATGGATGGATGTTAATTGGCATCTTTTAAGACATCATTTTTCACTACATGGTTCACTAGTGATCACATATTCTCTAGTCACAAAAGCCCACTATTGAGAATACAACTATAATTGCTTTTATAATCATAATACTTTAGAATAGCTTCTTTGGTTTTCTTGTGAGAGTCTTTTCCAATATAAGGAAAATAAATATTCAAATGAGATATTGAGGATGTAAGGGAATGAAATATTTCTTTTCTGTTCCATTTGCTTCCAAATAAATATTTCAAGTACATTTTGTGAGAAATCTTCAACATTTTGTTCTCTCTAATCTACAATTTTGTTCTCCATTCTCTGCTAAGTTGATTAAAAATAGTTATAAAATAGTCTGGAAGGAAGTGAAAGTGATTTCATATGCCAGATGGGCCATGTTTGAAGTTCCCTCAAGATTCAAATAAATGTCTTGGTCTTCACTAAAACAAAAATAAAAATAATTATCAAAAAGTTAGAATATGTTTCACTTTTTATGGTCAAGTGCAAGAGAGAAGAGGGTTTAAGAACAGTTATTTTATTAATCAAGATGAAGCAGATATTCAGGACCCCAAGGCATAGGCTAAGATAATGGTAGAAAAGTAGTGAGCTTTAGTAGTAGAAGGCTAACACAGAAATGAGTGAAGAATCAATTCAGGGCCCAAGAAAAAACAGGTCTTTCTCTATGTGCACACCTTTGAACATAAAAGGTAATGTTTATTTGAGACATTTAAAATGTTTCTAAATGTTTAAAGGCTCCCATTGGTTTCTATTTACCTCATATTTTTATCTGTAGCTACTAACAGTCAGAACTTTTAGAAAATGTAAAAATAATCTGCATTCTTGCTTCATGATTATGAAAATTAAGAAGAAGCAGACAGTTTGTGTATCAACAGATATCTATGGATTATTTTTGAAAGTCTCTATTCTAGGTGTTTGTGATTAATATATGTAGAAAGAGAATCTCTGTCCTAGAATATAGAACTTAAATTTCAATGGGGAAAGAGCAACAACAAAAACGTACAGGCTTATAGACAAACAAATGAATAGAGACAAGCAGTAATTGAACATGGTCTGTATTGAGTTTGAATAGAGAGAAGAAAATGGTTACAGTTGGAGGGAAGCCTGCTTGGCACAGATTTATAGAGCATAAGGTTTTGTAGCAAAAAAAAATCAATGGATACTAACCTTCCTTCTTCCTCCACAGTGACTTATCATTTTACATATGTAAAAACTGACAAAAGGCTGTCTGAGTTACATACATATCATGCAAGTCTAACCTGCTTCAATGAAGGGACAAGGGTGACAGGTAAGGTGTTGCAATTCTTTTTAAAATATATATATATTTTATTGATTTTTTACAGAGAGGAAGGGAGAGTGATAGAGAGTTAGAAACATCAATGAGAGAGAAACATCGATCAGTGGCCTCCTGACACCTCCTACTGGGGATGTGCCGACAACCAAGGTACACGCCCTTGACCAGAATCGAACCTGGGACCTTTCAGTCCACAGGCCAACACTCTATCCACTGAGCCAAACCAGTTAGGGCAGGTGTTGCAATTCTTAACCAGACTTCCTCTTTTCTCCGAGAAAGAGATGTCAGAGGTGAACTCAAGATTGGTTTATTCTATTTTTAAAAAATGGATATCTCACCATAGCTGGGTTATCTCAGTCTGTAGACTGAAATGTCCCGGTTCAATTCTGGTCAAAGGCACGTACCTCCGTTGCAGGCTCCTCCGTGGCCTGAGCCCTGGTTGGGGCACATGCAGGAGGTAACTAATCCATGTGTGTATCTCATCATTGATGTTTCTATTCCTCTCTCTTCCTCGCCCTTCCTCTCTGAAATAAATAAAAAATATATTAAAAAGAGATATCTCTAAACTTACATGCTCATATCAGGCTCTAGATTTGCCCTTCTCCAGGCTTCTTGAGATCAATAAGTGTTATTAACATACACCATGCAATTTGCTCAAGCCAACCCTAGAAATTCTTCATGAAAGTTTTGATTTCAAATTATCCTTAACCTTATCATTTGGATAAAATTTATTTTTGTTATCTAAGGTTCCTAGTTAATAACACCCATCTGAATTACAAGTGTCAGCTTTATTACTGGTCAATTTGGATGGTGAAACATGGCTCAGGAAGAGGTTGTCCTCACTTTAAAATGTGGTGCTGGCACCCTCATATGTGGACAATTAAGAGAGCTGAATTCAAAATCATGGTCTGCCTTGCACTATGTCTAGTGAGAAATGCCAAAGAAAGGCAAAATCCATGTTCTAGTGGTCTGTATGGCCTTATTTCTTCCAAGTGAAGAAATCCCAACAATGTGAGACACTCCTGTATCAAAAACTGGAGTTTTACAGACTACCTCCTGGAAGCAACAATGGGTACTTTAGCCTTTGCTTTCAAAATGCTCTGAAATGAATGAGACAACCATAGGTGTTAATTAAATTAACCCTACATCCATCTGGCATAAGAAACTGCAAACTTACTCCCTGTTATAACCTTTCAAGCTGTTTGATACAAATAAGTCAAGTTACAGATAAGCTTATATGATAAAATTATCTTATATGCTACCATATCAGCAAATAAAAGTGCTCAGATTTTAAGAACATCCTTTCACATTATTATTACAATAAAAACTGAAAAGTCCAAACAAAAATTTTCCATATTTATTAAAAGTAAAAAGATAATCGAGATCCACATGTATCTTTTCCTATTTGTTTTCCACTCAGCCCCAGTCCGAGTGCTGAGACATGCAGAAGCAGGCTTGTCAAAACTCCAGAAATATATTGAAAAACTATGTATCCCCTTATTTAATCTGAAATCTAAATTTGCTTATTATGTATTAGAAGCAAAAGCTATAATTTTTGGAACTTTGTAAATATCAACATTTAAAAATAAAACAGTTAAACCTGTTTTTAAAATGAATCTTTGGTGTCTAGATACCATTACAAATTGCTACCCCTACTCCATCATGAATATTAAAAAAGAAGAAAAGCTTGTATTACTAACAGTCCTGTGTATTACATCATTCTTTCCCCGCCTTAGACTAACATTCACACAGCACTTCCCTGTCTGTCAAGATATGTAAATAAGAACATGACTAATAGTTTTATTTCCTATGGAACATTAAGCTTGTTATAAAATTTCTTCTGGATGGATTTATTATAATTATCATCAGAATATACAGTATATTCAAAACATTACATATTTATTATATACTTTTATAAATTATTACTGATAAAATAAAACTATTAGAAGCCCATCTATAATAATAAAAGCATAATATGCTAATTAGACTGGATGTCCTTCTGGACGACCTTCCAGACGACCTTCCAGATGAAGCTGGGGCTGTGAGGAAAGCCCGGGTCCCGGTTGCCAGAGGGAAGCTGGTGCCGGCAGCCGGGGGAAGGAAGGCCTACTCTTGCATGAATTTTGTGCATCGGGCCTCTAGTCTATGTTTATAAAAGTCTAAGAGACCAGAATGCCAGAACCACCGGAACAACCAGAACACTGGTTGCTTGATGCGCACTGGCCACCAGGGGACAGATGCAGGAGCTGCCCCCTGGTGATCAGTGTGCTCCCACAGCCAACCTCCTGCACTGCCAACCTCCCCTGGTCCCTCCCGCAGCTGGCCAACCTCCCACAGTCCCTCCCCCAATCCGGCAGGCCCTGGCTGGCAGCTAGCAGCTGGCAGGAAGTCCCTGGCCAGCAGCAAAAAGGAAGGCCCTGGCCGGCAGCCGGAAGGCCCCAATTGGCCCTGATCACTGACCAGGCCTAGGGTCCCCACCCATGCATGGGGCCCATTTCGTGCACTGGGCCTCTAGTCTATATATATAAAAGGTGAATATACAAAGTGTTCTTACAGGAGTTAGACTAGGAGACCGGGAGTTCTATCACTCGCTATGATGTGTGCTAACCACCAGGGGGCAGTACAGAATGAAGGGAGGCTCCAGCCAGTAGCCAGAAGGCCCTAATTGGCCCTGATTGCCGTGCATGAATTTCGTGCACTGCCCTCTAGTATTTTAAGGAGACAAATGGACTTTAAAAAATGCAATCAGATATACTTACTATTGAATAACATTACTACTAGAGTGAGGTAGAATTCAACATTAACTCCTTCCTTATATTTCACTTTAGTGACACAATATGATAAATCTTACTTATCTAAATAAATTGATAGAATAGAAAGTGTTTTGTTAGAATGTCACACAATTTTTTAGTTTTTTGCTAAAAACATATAGTGATCTAGTATCAAAAATTATTTGTAATAATCTATTCACTGAGAATTTGATTAGGTAATTTTTTAATGTTGTTAAATATAAAGAATAATAGAGTAATTTACAAAAGGTTTGTTTTCTTCTCAGTCAATAGTGATTCACTTTCTCAATTTCTGGGATTACACCAAAAAGAAGAGTTTATAAGATTTATAAAATGACTATTAAGTACACTTCTTTTTGTAATTACAAAGCACAATTGGAAAAATAAAACATTATTAATGCCCATATATCTTTTTGACAAATGCTTCCTTTCATCACAGCTTTAAATGGTTTTGTCAACCTTGGAACTGTAGATTTAGCATATTTAACATTTGTAAAATGCTTCCATACATAATTTAACTGACTAAGTCAATCCTCACCATCAAAACAGTCCACCTAATTAGACATGTTAAATTAACATATTGTTAATACATACTTTAAGGAGTATTATGAAAAACAATATTTAATAATGAACCGAAAGCATAATTAAGATAAATTTCCAAAAGTGGAAATTTATATATATGGTCTATTTATTTTATTCACATTGTAATATTATTAAAGGAAGAATAATTCTATAGATTGTTTCTCATCATTTAATATGTAAATTTTAATGCAATAATATTAAAAATGAATAACATAGAGCTATATATAACAACATGATTAAATATTAGCAAATGGAATAAAAAAATGAAGCCAAGAAGACCACATATATTACACTTTTAAAAAGATTTAAAATTCAATAAATCAAAACAACTTATTATTTAAGTATACATATATGTGCTAAAATTGTATATGAACATGTATATAGACATATATGATCAAAACATGTCAGTGGATCTGTGTTGGTTAGCTAGAAATTTTTAATTCTAGGATAATGGCAAATTATTGTTTCTAATGAGAAAGGAGAGAGAAGTGATCATTTTTATTTTTTTAATTTTTATTTTTTAAATTACTTTATTGATTAAGGTATCCCATATTTGTCACCAACCACACCCCCCATTCCCATCCCAAACCTCCCCCTATGCATGCCCCCATCCCTCTGTTGTCCATGATCACTGGTTAGGCTCATATGCAACCACAAGTCCTTTGGTTGATCTATCTCCCTTGTCCCCACCCTCCCCTACCTTCCCTCTGAGGTCTGACAGTCATGCTGTTCTTGTTCTTCAGTCTATGTTGTTCATCATTTCCCCTAGATGAGTGAGCTCATGTGATACTAGGAATACACTTATAGGAACCGAAAATGAGACAAGCAATAATGGTTATGCTGAGAGGCAAATGAATCTCTATAGTGAGTTTCTTTCTGGGCCAACAGTTCTTTTGAGTCCCGATTTCTATGTCCAACAGTTGTTTATGTGTACATAACAGCAATGATATTTCAGTTCTGGATGGTGGACAAATGGTGGAAATGCAGGTCTCACCCTCTCTGGTTTGGTCCTGGGCAATCTGCAGTGACGCACATCTGCTGACTGCTAGTATGGCAAGGCATGGTCAGTGTCTTCCATCTCTGGACTGTTTCTCTTCTGTCTTCATGGCTGGAGCATCCTCTCCACTAATATTTACAGGGTAAAACAAGATGGTTGTTAGAGTATTAAATTTGACAGTAAAATAGTAGTCAAGTTTTCAGACTAATTTAAATTGGCCAATCAAAATAAGCAAATACTCTAGAAAAATCAATTGTACTGGACAAAAAAAGCTGTTCCTAAAGTGTTAACTAAAATTTTTACTGGTAGTTCATCTCATGGTAAAATTGCGTAACATATAATGAACCTAAAGCAGTCACATTTTAGTGCAAAAAAGTAAAATTTAAAAGCTATCAAGATTACAGCATAAAATTTCCAAAAGCCTCCCAATATTTAAACCAAAAAAGGGGGATAGTAGAAGAATATCATGTAAGGAAAAATATCCTGTAAATAAATTACATCTAGAAAATTTTTACTTTAGAAAATTAACTTTCATTTGTAATGCTAACAGCAAGACACCCAGGTAAAACATACATGGTGTCAAAACAAGCCAAAGGAAAATCGTTTGGGCAAAATAATGAAAAAGGATCGCAAGTCAAATTTATAGAAAATATTCCTTTATTAACTTTTGGTCGAGAATATGTTTGTATATTTTCAGAGAAGTGATCATTTTTAAAACTCTTATAAGTTTGATGCTGTGTAAAAATTAGTAATAAGTAACATTTATGAGCAATTATTCCATGTTAAGCATCTTTTAAAGTGCTTTGCACATATTATGTGATTAAGTTTCCCTTTGGGTTTGGTACTGTTTTTATTTCCATTTTGAAGACAAAATAACTAAAGCTCAAGGAGGTTATGCAATTTGCCCAACGGCATACATAATAAATGGTGGAGTCAGAATTTGACTAAGGCAGAATTCTAATTTTCATAATAACCCTGTGAATAATTATCATTTCCATTTTAAAAACTTGAGACTTGTGGCTTGCCCAAGATTATTAAGTAGAATTGGCATTTGAGATACACCTTTATTAGTAATTTGTAACCCTGATAGAACTTGGTGCATCTAATGTATAAGGGATATAAAGAACAGAAAAAAATTTTATAGTGATGTTTTGGCAAAAATTCCAGATAAATTCTGCAGGTAAATCTTGGTAAATATTGAGGACTTAAGGTTAGAAAATGTTTATTTAAAAGCAGTCCTATGGCCCCAAATTATATAATTTAGGGAACAATAAATACATGAATTAACAAGCCCATCTCTAGAACACAACCTCAGATTTCACTTATATGGAATTTACCTCTTTAATCTTAATTGTCTCCTCTTGCACTCACTCTTCTATTTCATTCAACATAGAAAAAGTCTGGGGATGTTGCCCAAGTACTTGGAAATCTTTTGGTTCCAGCTGCTACTTCATTTCTGATGAAGAAAATTTTTGGTCTAAGAGTGAGCAGAACTGTGTTCGGATGGGGGCTCATTTGGTGGTACTCAACACAAAAGCAGAGCAGGTACTTTTGTTTTCTTTATTTTTCATTTTCATTTAAATAAAGTAAATTTAATTAAAAATAAAATTTATCATCTTAGCTGTTTTTAAGTGTACAGTTCAATAGTTAACTATATTCACATTGTTGTAAAAAGATCTCTACAATTCTAGGAGTATATCCTAAGACACTTGAAACGCCAATCAGCATGAATATGTGCATCTCTATGTTCATAGAAGTGCAATTTACAATAGCTAAGATCTGGAAACAGCCCAAGTGCCCATCAGTATATGAGTGGATAAAAAAAGCTGTGTACATTTACATGGTGTATATAGTATATACCATGAGATACTATGCAGCTGTAAAAAAGAAGGATCACTTAACCTTTGAGCATAGAGGGATCTGGAGAGTATTATGCTAAGTGAAATAAGCCAGTCAGAGAAAGACAAATATCACACAATCTCACTTATAAATGGAATCTAATGAACAAAATAAACTGACAAACAAAATAGATCTAGAGATAAGGAAGTATGCAACAGACTGATGATTCTCAGAGGGAATGAGGTTGGAGCAGGAGAGATTAAACCAAAGAATTTTATATGCATATATGCATAACCCATGGACACAGACAATAGTGCCAGTGAAGGCCTGGGAAGAGGGGGGAGGGAAGGAGGGAGGAGTGGGGTCAATGGGGAAAAAAGGGGGATATCTTATCTCAACCAGAAACAATTCTGATAGATTAAAAAGGTGATACAGAAGCCCAGATGGAAATATGAGACTAATAATTTTTTTTAAGAAATCATCACTACTGTTATAAATATAATAAGCACTCCTTCATGTTTAACTTTTAAAAGTAATTAATTATTAGAGAATTACTACTTAGGAGAGGAGAGAAACATTTGAATTTTGATAACTCAAATGCAATTTCACTGATAAACAATGAGAAATAAGCTAGAATACTAGTACATCTGAATGTATACAATTTTAAAAATGGTTGAAAGTGCAAAAACTGAGATACATTTTAAGAGAATTCTACCACTTGGTGAAGAAAAAAAAGCATTCTGTCTGCGATGGAAATTCATGGGTTATAACTCCCTCCTTCTCGTAATGATGGTGTTTTTGGGCCTGTTCTGAGCTGTCTTAACACTGTTCCTCACAGCTGGCATCTTATTTTCTCTTTAGAGCTCTAAGGAACTCTTACTCTATTCAATTTGGGAATTTCAGTCTATGGCTTCTTTTTCTTTATGCAGGATTTCATTGTTCAGCTGCTGAATGAATCACTTTCTTATTTTCTGGGACTCTCAGATCCACAAGGGAATGACAGTTGGCAATGGATTGATCAGACACCCTACACGGAAAATGTCAGGTGAGTACAGACTCACATTAATGAACCATAGGCTTTGTTTACATAAAAATGTAGGGAAATTTTGTTGGCAGTGACTGTTAATGCTAATACTGATAATTATATTGATAATAACAGATTCTAACAATTATTAAGCTCTTAAATGCACGATTATTTTTTTAAAAATATATTTTATTGATTTTCTACAGAGAGGAAGGGAAAGGGATAGAGAGCTAGAAACATCGATGAGAGAGAAACATCGACCAGCTGCCTCCTGCACACCCCCCCACCGGGGATGTGCCCGCAACCAATGTACATGCCCTTGACAGGAATCGAACCCGGGACCCCTCAGTCCACAGACCGACACTCTATCCACTGAGCCAAACCGGTTTCGGCAAATGCATGATTATTAAGTGCGTGTATTGTCACACTTAAACTTCATGAAAACTTTTTTAGAACTCATTTTACTGATGAAAAGTGAATTAACTTTTCTGAAGTCAATAAGTAGTAAGATGATAAACAGGGCCTCAACTCCATGTCTAACTCCAAAGATGGTTCTCTTATTCATTACAATTTGCTGCCTCTAAACTTGTATAGACACTTCAATTACATTTTACTTTAATTAATAAGACTTAAAATACATGTGTGAGAACTGTGTTCAATTCTAGGAGGATCTATACTAATAAAAGGGTAATATGCTAATTAGAGCCAAGTCGACTGTACATCTTCCAGATGTCTGACTTCCTTCCGGACAAAGCCACGGTGACGGGGTCTGAGGCAGAGGTGGTTAGGGGTGATCAGGCTGGCAGGGGAGCAAGCAGTTAGGGGTGATCAGGCTGGGAGGGGAGAGGTTAAGTGGTGATCTGGCCGGCAGGGGAGCAGTTAGGGAGCCATCAGGCCTGCAGGCAGAGGCAGTTAGGGGCGATCAGACAGGCAGGCAGGCAGAGGTAGTTAGGGGTGATCAGGCAGGCAGGCCAGCGAGTGGTTAGGAGACAGCAGTCCAGGATTGTGACAGGGATGTTCGACTGCCAGTTTAAACTGGCAGTCAGACATCACCTGAGGGATCCCAGATTGGAGAGGGTGCAGGCTGGGCTGAGGGACAACCCCCTCCCCTGTGCACGAATTTCATGCACTGGGCCTCTAGTAATTATATAATAATACTATTTATTCATGGCTTTGAAAAAAATCCAGAATTTAATTATACATTATTGCATGTGATATTCACATAATTTTATAAGCTATTTGCTGACTATGATTCCTATTTTTATAAGTGAAGAATCAAATACCTGAAGAGAATAAATTATTTGTTTAAGATCAAAATGAGTCAGGAGAAAACCATGTCTCTTAATTCCAAAAACACCCATCCAAACCTTGTCACCCTTACTACAGATTGTATTCCTTGTAGGCAAGGTAACTTCTTATGACCAGCCTCAAGCTCCATGAGAATATAGTTATTTAGGAATGTGGTAAGAGTACACAAATTAAGGAGGCAATCTCTTTATTATGCTACTAAGATACAAATTGTTTAACAACCCAGATCAGGTTAAGGGCTCTTTATAGAGAAAAAAAATGAAGATCAGATTTTAGGGACAAGGTCAATTTTACTCTATTTCATAAAAATTTGCCCGGGGAATGTTAGAGGAGCAATTACAAAAGTGTGTGTTTACACTTGGGGTCTTTGAGGAGGGCAGTATGAGAAGAGGAGAGCAATCACTGGAGTGTTCTTTCACCCTGAACCCCATTCTCTTCAACCCCAACTCTATATACTTTCTAATTAATCACTGTGCATTCACTGACGTGTTTTTATCCTTTTTTTTTTCTCTTTAGATTATGGCATCAGGGTGAGCCCAATTTTTCTGCAGAGGAATGTGCTTCAATAGTTTTCTGGAGTCCTGGAGGATGGGGCTGGAATGATGTTTTCTGCGATTCTAAAAGAAATTCAATATGTGAGATGAAGAAGGTTTATCTATGAGTTGAACTTTATTCATTGTCACATTTAAAATGGAGACCTATCTTAAAATTATAATTTCCTCTTGTAATTTATGTATATTTCTTTTCATAGAGGTTCACGGAAATATCCAGACGCCTTGCTTCTTTCAGTCATCCCTCTCATAGTTTCCTCTTTCCACTAATAATTGAGTGAACTCTTCCATTTTTAAAAATTTGTTATGCATTCTTAACTTTCTTCATACCTCTTTTCACACACATTCCTTGGGCAAGAGATGGTGCTATTTTGTCTATCTGAAGACTCATAATGAGGTAACTATTAAAAATTAAGAAGGACTTGCCACAAAACTCCACTGAGAAATTCTTCTGGTCAAAATAGTAACTGTGACTGCAGTCATGTGGAAGCCTGCCAAGAGCTGAAGGATCTGCTTCCGAGATGCCTCACTCACATGGCTGGCCACTTGGTACTGGTTTTGTTAGAAGGCCTCAGATTCTCACCATAGGAACGCTCCATAGGGTTTCTTGAGTGTTCTCACAATATGATGATTGGCTTTCCCCAGTGGAAGAAATCCAAGAGAGCAAGTGAAAGTAGCAATGTCTTTTAGGATCTAGCCTCAGAAGTCAAACACTTTAACTTCTGGTGCATTCCATTGGTCACATAGACCAAACTGATATACTACAGAAGTGGATTACCCAAAGGCATGACGAGCTCAAGATGCAAATCACTGAGAGCTATCCTTTTTTTTTTTTTAGACTTTTATTTTTTTAAATATTTTTATTGATTTCAGAGAGGAAGAGAGAGAGGGAGAGAGAGTTACAAACATCAATGATGAGAGAGAATCATTGATCAGCTGTCTCCTGCACTCCCCCCACTCAGGATCAAGCCAGCAACTCAGGCATGTGCCTTGACCAAGAATCAAACTGCAACCTCTTGGTTCATAGGTCAATGCTCAACCACTGAGCAACACCAGCTGGACACTGAGGACTATGTTATAAGCTGGCTACCATAGCAGAATTTCTTTAAAAAGATACAAAATATGTGTACCAAAAAGGGAAATAATTTATTCTTCTACACTAAAATTATGAACTTGTGTCATTAAAACACTATCAAAATTTAAAAAGTAGAACTGAAATAAGATATTTCAAATATTTGTAACTAACACAGTATTAATACAAAGAACATACAATGGTCACAAATGAATTAGAAATACAAAAAATTGGGCAAAATATTTAAAAAACGTTTCGCAGAAGAGGAATACCTAATTCAGTAAACATGTTTTACAGAGATGTTAAGCTTCACTCTTACTTTGAGAACGGCAAGTAGGACCACAGTAATGTGGGGCAAAAGTAGGTTTGTAGTTGTTGTATGAAAAATAATACAATAATTAATAACTAAGAATACAAGAATAAACTCTGTGTTTCCTGTATTCACAACTGTAAACCTACGGCAAACATTTACACAATGCAATACTATGTGGCTATAAAAACAAAAAGAAGAAACTCTTACCCTTTGCAACAGCATGGATGATTATTATGCAAAGCCAAATAAGCCAGTCAGAGAAAGACAAATATTACTAGATCTCACATGTATGTGGAATCTAATGAGCAAAATAAACTGATGAACTAAGTAGGACCAGAGTCATGGATACATGGAACAGACTGACAGATCTCAGAGGGGTGGGGGGTTGGGGACTGGAAGAGATGAACCAAAGAACATATATGCATAGTCCATGGACACAGACAATAATGTGATGAAGGCCTGGGGTAGGTCAAGGGGCTGGGAGGAGGGGGCAAATGGGGGAGAATGGGGGACATTTGTAATAGTGTCAACAATAAAAATTATTTGCCCATAGGGTTTATTTCTGGACTCTCAGTTTTGTTCCATTGGTCTGTGTGTCTGTTTTTCTGCCAATACCATGTTGTTTTGATTATGTCGCTTTGTAGTATAATTTGAAGTCAGGGAGTGTGATACCTCCAGCTTTGTTCTCCCCACCCTCCTCAGGATTGTTTTGGCTATTCAGGGTCTTGATGGTTCCATATAAATCTGATGATTTTTTTTGCTCTATTTCTTTAAAAAATACCATTGGGATTTTTAGCTGAGGATTGCATTAAATCTGTATATTCCTTTGGGTAATATGGACATATTAACTATGATGATTTTTCCAACCTAAGAAAACACTCCTGGACACTGACAACAGTATGGTGGTTACCAGAGGGAAAGGGCTGTGTGTAAAGGTAGTAAAGGGTAAAGGGGGTCAGATATATGGTGATGGAAGGTTATTTGACTTTGGGTGGTGGGCACACAATGAAATATACTGGTCATGTACCAAAGAAATGTATACTTGAACCCTATAAAATATTATTAACCAATGTCACCCCAATAACTCTAATAAAATTGCGTAGAAATAGCAATAAATGCCCTAACCGGTTTGGCTCAGTGGATAGAGCATCGGCCTGCAGACTGAAGGGTCCCAGGTTCGATTCCGGTCAAGGGCATGTACCTTGGTTGTGGGCACATCCCCAGTAGGGGGTGTGCAGGAGGCAGCTGATTGATGTTTCTAACTCTCTATCCCTCTCCCTTCCTCTCTGTAAAAAAATCAATAAAAATATTAAAAAAAAGAAATAGCAATAAAGATGAATACTTGTTCATATTTTGAAGGCATATGAATGAATTACTTTATGTTATATACATGCTTGTTGTTATTTGCATGAACTGACATAGTAATTGAACAGAGTAACTTCATGTGAACTACCAAGCAAATAATTTTAACGTATTTGGAGAAGTCCTTAACATGCTTTTATTTTTTAATGTACATTTGCTTGTTTTATTCTCCATATAAAGAAAAAGGCTTTTAAATCTTTGGGAACTTTAATTTTTAACAACACTACTTCTTTTGAAGTGAATTTTACATTTAACATTTTCTAGACTTTCATAGTGACGAAAGTCTTACTTCTCTAAATAAATCCCTTTCTTGGATAAAAACTTCAGAGAAACAGACATAAGAGGTTCCTAGTATGTCTCAGTATGATAGTGCAAATGCAGTAATTCTAAAAGAATAGCCACAAAGTGGAAGTGTGAACTTATTTTCTTTTTAGTTCCAGATAGGAGAGTAGAAGTAAAACCAAGAATAGAAGATTAGGAATTGATGTTAATTCCAAGAATGATGGTCTATAAAGTAAGTAAACAAGTGAAAGACTTGTGAAGTTAGATGATTATAGTACCAAAACAGAGAATAGAGCGCAATAATAGGTAGGAAAAGCTGGAATTAGAAAAATAACTCAGACATGAGCAATTGAAAGGATAAGAAAAACATATACTGTGGTCAAGATGGTGATGTAGGAAATCCTAACTCACTTTCTACAACTGACACACTGAATTTACACCTACGTACAGACCAATTTTCTCTAAAAGAAGCCCCAAAACTCATTAAGCAACTCCTACACACAAGGTGAATGAGGAAAAATTTATATTAATATGTCAAGGAGAGGCAGAGACACAATCTTGCCATAAACCCTGTCCAGGCATGGCAACCCACATTGGAAGGGTCCTAGTTTATCCCTGAGCAAATAAAGGCTTGAACCTCACATCTGGCACCACAATGTATTAGTCTTGCACCTGAGAAATGGACCCCTACACCATCTAGCTTTGAAAGCCAACAGGACTTGCATCCATGAGACCCCCCAAGTCCATAGAGAACCAAGGAAAGGTTCTCAAGGGGCTCAAGTGGGCTCATCATGGCTAATCTCTCAGGCACAGCACAGAGGCAGAGGAATACAAAACACCCCATCTTTCTGTGAGAGAGGCCTATTTTAAAAGCCTCAGCCTGAGGGGCAGGCAACTAATTTAACACACATACAGGGGCTGACTGAAATGCTCTCCAAAGACCACAGAGGTTCTCCC
Organism: Eptesicus fuscus; assembly: GCF_027574615.1. Taxonomy (NCBI): domain Eukaryota; kingdom Metazoa; phylum Chordata; class Mammalia; order Chiroptera; family Vespertilionidae; genus Eptesicus; species Eptesicus fuscus. Next base: position 86,531,015 of record NC_072479.1, read on the forward strand.
TTTGCCTTACTCCATGTCATCATTATATCCTGGAGAACAACTTGTGCATAAGTCTGGCACCCCTGTATTGTGGTTGCTGTCCATGGAACTCCTCTTGACCACCTGGCTCATATGTTTCTATGAGTTTTTTCCTTTATTCAGTTAATGGGTTGTATCACATTTATTAATGGGAATATGTTAAACTATTCTTGCATCCCAGGGATGAATCCTGCTTATTCTTGGTGTATGGCATTTGTAACGTGCTTTTGAATGTGGTAGTGTTTTGTTAAGGATTTTCGTATCTATGTTCATCAGGAATATTGGCCTGTAATTTTCTTTACTTGTAGTGTCCTTATCTGACTTTTGTATCAGGGTTATTCTGGTCACATGAGATCAGTTTGTATTTCTTTATGATTTTTTAGGAAGAGTTTGAGGATTAACGTTAATTCTTCTTAAATATGTAGTAGAATTTACCTGTGAAGCCATTTGGTCTTGGGCTTTTATTTGGTGAGAGATTTTTGATTACTGATGGGATCCCTTTGATCATAATAATATTTGTTCAGATTTGTTATTACTTCATGATTCAGTCTTGGAAATTTGTGTGTTTTAGGGATTAATACATTTTTTTCTAAAATACCTAATTTTTGGAGTATAACTGTTCTGAACAGTCTCTTATGATTATTTGTATCCCTACAGTATCAGTTGTAATGTCTCCTTTAAAAAATAATTTTATTAAATCTTATTTCTCTTTTATTTTTGGTAAGTCTACCTAAAGGTCAGATAGATTTGTCCTTTCCAAAAACCAACTCTTAGTTTCATTGATCTTTCTGTTGTTTTTCTAGTCTCTATTTTGCTTCTTTTCTAATCTTTATTATTTCCTTTCTTTTGCTAACTTAGTTTTTGGTTTGTTCTGTTCTAGTTCCTTAGGTATAAGGTTAGTTTGTTTATTTAAGATAATTTTTTCTTAATGTAGGCATATATTGTTATAAGCTTCCCTTTTAGAACTGCTTTTGAGGCATCTTATAAGTTTGGGTATGTTGTATTTTCATTTCTTGTTTTTCTCAAGATGTTGTATCACAAATCAGCGAGCTGGACAAGATGACTTAATGAACGAATTAGTTAAGAGTCATCTTTATTGCTTGCAGGTTCAGAGCAGATTACATCTGTCAAATTCTGAACACCCAAAGGAGGAAACATTCTCTTTTTATATCATTATTAGATCCTTGTGTAAATTATTTTTATTAGACAATTTGTAACCTTGAGTACATATCATATCTAACAAACACCTATAACCTTGAGTATCCTATATAATAAGAGAGAAATATGTAAATTAGGCTGGGACATCATGACCAGCTCAGAGCAGGCCCCCAGCCCCAGTGGACACACACCACACACCAGGTCTGGGTGCGGGCTCTGAGCGGCGAGGCACGGCTCAGAGCCCACCCCCAGCCCTGGCGCCACCCAGCTCCAAGGCCACTCTCGCCAGGGGTTTGTGGGCAGGCACACTGCACCACCTGCCCTGGGAGTAAGGCCCCCAGTGGACCCATGGACTTGCCCAGGGGGGCATACTTCAAGTCACGCCACAGTGCGACCGGGACCAAGGCCTTTAGCAGACTGGCCCAGGGGGGCATGCTCCAAGCTGCTGAGGCCAGACTGTGGTTTAGGCCCACTCCTCGTAGGGAGCAGTCCTAAGCCATCAGTAGGACATCCCCTGAGTGCTCCCAGACTGTGAGAGGGGGCAGGCTGGGCTGAGAGACACCCAACCTGTGCACAAATTTTGTGCACCAGGCCTCTAGTATATCATATTTATACAGACACCTGTAACCTTGAGTATCATATCTATACAGGCACCTGGCATCAATATCAGCGTATCAGTTAGATGGCTAGCTTGCAAGATCAGACAATTAAGTTTATCTTTTCTATTCAAGCAAAAAAACAAAGTTATTTTACAGTCTAAAAATAACAGAGTTGAACTACAGAATATGAGACTGTCTAAGAATAACAGAGTAGTTCAAACAGCAGTTTCAAACAGCAGTTTTTCCAAAGATAGTTTTGCTTCAAAGATAGTTTTGGCTTTACTTTTGGTTTCTTCTTTGATCCATTAGTTGCTAAAAAATGTGTTGTTTAGTTTCTATGCATTTATGAAATTTCTTACTTTCCCTCTGTTACTGACTTCTAGTTTCATCCCTTTGTAGTCAGAAAAGATACTTTATATGATTTCAATGTTTTTAAATTTGTTTAGACCTGCTTTATAACTTAACATATAATCTATTCTGGAAAATGTCTGTATGTGTATTCTGCTGTTGTTGGATGATATGTTCTGTATGTGTCTTTAAATCAATTACATAAAATGTAAGTCCATTATTTTCTTATTGAATTTTTTGTCTGGATGATCTATCCATTGTTGTAAGTGGGGCATTAAAATTACATACAATTATTGCCCCTGGCAGGGTGACTCAGTTGGTTGGAGTGTCATTCTGTACACCAAAAAGGTTGTGAGTTCGATTCTAAGTCAGGGCACATACATAGGTTGCAGGTTCAATCTCTGGTTGGGAAGCTTATAGGAGGCAACTAATCAATATTTCTCTTTCATATCAATGTTTCTATCTCTCCCCCCTTTCCTCTCTCACTAAAATCAATAAACAAATCCTTGGGTAAAGATTAAAAAATAAATTAATTAAAATGTTTAAAAATTTTTCTACAATTATTGAATTTATGGTTATTTTTGTCTTCAGAAATATTAATAATGATGTACTATATAAATATAACACATCTATTCATAATTGGCATATTCTCTTTATTACTTGACCCCTTTGTCATTTATAATGACCTTCTTCATCTCTTTTTACAGTTTTGGACTTGTGTGTTTGCCTGATTTTCAGTATAGCTGCTCCCACTCTTCTGGTTTCCTTGTTTATGGAATGTCTTCCTATCCCTTCACTTTTAGCCTACAAATTTCCTTAAGCCACTCTATGCCTTTGAATTGGAAAATTTAACCATTTATATTTAGAGTAATTATTGATAAGTAATGACTTGTTATGAGCATTTTGTTAATTGCTTACCGATTGTTTTGTAGTTTATTTTTTCCTATCTTCCTTTCTTGCTATCTTTTTTGTGAGTCAGTGATGTATAATTTGTGTATCTATTATAAGTTTTTGTGTATCTATTATAAATTTTTGCTTTGTGATTACCATATGGCTTTCATAATAAACTAGAGGCTCAGTGCATGAATTTGTGCACCAGTGGGGTCCCTCAGCCTGGCCTGCAGGATTGGGCCAAAACTGGCTCTCCAACATTCCCCAAGGGGTCCCAGATTGCGAGAGAATGCAGGCCAGACCCAGTGACCCCACCAGTGCACAATTGGGGCTGGGGAGGGATCATGGAAGGGCTCCAGGGCATGTCTGGCCCATCTCGCCCAGTCCTGATGGGCCAGACCTCAATAGCAAGCTAACCTACCAGTCAGAGCACCTGCCTCCTGGTGGTCAGTGTGGGTCACAGCAACTAGTTGAATAGTCAAATGAACAGTCGGACACTTAGCATATTAGGCTTTTATTATATAAGATTATTTTTCTCCTCTGATTGGATAATATCAAGAGAGCTGGCTTCAAGTTCCCATGTAATTTCTTCTGCCTGATTGAGCCTGATATTGAAGTTCTCTATTTCAGTTTTAATTTTATTCTTTCTATCGTTCAGCTCTAGAATTTTGGAATCAGTGTTGGTGAAGATTGTAGTATTCCTCAGTAACAAAGGCTTCACACTTCCATGGCCATGAGGCTTGCTGGGGTTTTCCCACAAATCTGTTCCCCATGTGTAAAATACCTCTGAGGGGATTCCTTCTGGTGCTGAGCTTTTCTGGACTGGGGGATGAGGTGGTGCAGTTAAAATGAGTCCTATGCTGGATGGACCTGGAGAGCATTATGCTAAGCAAAATCAGCCAGTCAGAGAAAGGTAAATATCACATGATCTCACTCATATGTGGAATATAATGAACAACATAAACCGATGTACAAAAATAGATCCAGAGACATAGAAGCATTGAACAGACTGTCCAAGCTCAGAGGAAAGGCAGAGGAGGGAAAGGGTAAGAGATCAACCAAAAGACTTGTATGCATGCATAAAACATAACCCACAGACACAGACAGTAGTAGGGTAAGGGCATGAGCTGGGGGGTGGAAGTGGTTGGAAAGAGGTCAATGGGGGAAAAGGAGACATATGTAATACTTTAAACAATAAAGAATTTAAAATAAAAAATAAAAATATGAACAACAACAAAAATAAAATAAAATGAGTCCTATGCTTTTATCTGCAGCATCTATTGATTTTTTAGCTCAATGGGGTTTCTACTGCTTTTACGTTGCCATCCAGACTTCCTCGGAGCTATTTTTTGTCATTTTGTAGTTATTTATTGTTTTTTCTTGTTTTGTGGGGAGACTGTGTTGGGACCTCCTAACCCTCCATTTTGCTATCATCATCCAAATTTCTACTCTGAAGTCATTTATATGTGTACATCGATGATAATAATGCTTTAACACACTAAGTCCCAATTCTAGAGTTACCAGTGTTAAACTGTTTATGTTTCAAAAGAAGTATACTGGTTAATCAGCATCTTATATAATTATAATCTCTAGATTAATATTTATAGATTAATATTTTTAATTTTAATGTAAAAGTTTTCCAAACTATGAAAGGAAAACATGTGCAAAGGATAATTTATCAAGGAGTATAATACTAAAATATATTATTCCCAGGCGTCCCTGGGTCCGGGTGAGACCACGTGTCCCTGGATCCGGGTGAGGCCTCGTGCGCCTAGGCCCGGGTGAGGCCACGTGCCCCTGGGTCTGGGGGAGGCCAGGCGTCGCTGGGTCCGGGTGAGACCGTGTGTCCCTGGATCCGGGTGAGACCTCGTGCACCTAGGCATGGGTGAGGTCACGTGCCCCGGGGTCTGAGAGGCCAAGCGTCCCTGGGTCCGGGTGAGACCATGTGTCCCTGGATCCGGGTGAGGCCGCGTGTACCTAGACCCGGGTGAGCCCAAGTGGCCCTGGGTCTGGGAGAGGCCAAGCGTCCCTGGGTCCAGGTGCGACCATGTGTCCCTGGAGCCGGATGAGGCCTCGTGCACCTAGGCCCGGGTGAGGCCACGTGCCCCTGGGTCTGGGAGAGGCCAAGCGTCCCTGGGTCCGGGTGAGACCATGTGTCCCTGGATCCGGGTGAGGCCGCGTGCACCTAGGCCCGGGTGAGCCCAAGTGGCCCTGGGTCTGGAAGAGGCCAAGCGTCCCTGGGTCCGGGTGAGACCATGTGTCCCTGGATCCGGGTGAGGCCTCGTGCACCTAGGCCCGGGTGAGGCCACGTGCCCCTGGGTCTGGGAAAGGCCAAGCGTCCCTGGGTCCGGGTGAGACCATGCGTCCCTGGATCCGGATGAGGCCTCGTGCACCTAGGCCCGGGTGAGCCCAAGTGGCCCTGGGTCTGGGAGTGGCCAAGCGTCCCTGGGTCCGGGTGAGACCATGTGTCCCAGGATCCGGGTGAGGCCTCGTGCACCTAGGCCCGGGTGAGCCCAAGTGGCCCTGGGTCTGGGAGAGGCCAAGCGTCCCTGGATCCGGGTGAGACCATGTGTCCCTGGATCCGGGTGAGGCCTCGTGCACCTAGGCCCGGGTGAGCCCAAGTGGCCCTGGGTCTGGGAGAGGCCAAGCGTCCCTGGGTCCGGGTGAGACCATGTGTCCCAGGATCCGGGTGAGGCCTCGTGCACCTAGGCCCGGGTGAGCCCAAGTGGCCCTGGGTCTGGGAGAGGCCAAGCGTCCCTGGGTCCGGGTGAGACCATGTGTCCCTGGATCCAGGTGAGGCCTCGTGCACCTAGGCCCGGGTGAGCCCAAGTGGCCCTGGGTCTGGGAGAGGCCAAGCATCCCTGGGTCCGGGTGAGACCATGTGTCCCTGGATCCGGGTGAGGCCGCGTGCACCTAGGCCCGGGTGAGCCCAAGTGGCCCTGGGTCTGGGAGAGGCCAAGCGTCCCTGGGTCCGGGTGAGACCATGTGTCCCTGGGTCCGGGTGAGACCATGTGTCCCTGGATCCGGGTGAGGCCGCGTGCACCTAGGCCCGGGTGAGCCCAAGTGGCCCTGGGTCTGGGAGAGGCCAAGCGTCCCTGGGTCCGGGTGAGACCATGTGTCCCTGGATCCGGGTGAGGCCTCGTGCACCTAGGCCCGGGTGAGCCCAAGTGGCCCTGGGTCTGGGAGAGGCCAAGCGTCCCTGGGTCCGGGTGAGACCATGTGTCCCTGGATCCGGATGAGGCCTCGTGCACCTAGGCCCGGGTGAGCCCAAGTGGCCCTGGGTCTGGGAGAGGCCAAGCGTCCCTGGGTCCGGGTGAGACCATGTGTCCCTGGATCCGGGTGAGGCCGCGTGCACCTAGGCCCGGGTGAGCCCAAGTGGCCCTGGGTCTGGGAGAGGCCAAGCGTCCCTGGGTCCGGGTGCGACCATGTGTCCCTGGATCCGGATGAGGCCTCGTGCACCTAGGCCCGGGTGAGCCCAAGTGGCCCTGGGTCTGGGAGAGGCCAAGCGTCCCTGGGTCCGGGTGAGACCATGTGTCCCTGGATCCGGGTGAGGCCTCGTGCACCTAGCCCCGGGTGAGCCCAAGTGGCCCTGGGTCTGGGAGAGGCCAAGCGTCCCTGGATCCGGGTGAGACCATGTGTCCCTGGATCCGGGTGAGGCCTCGTGCACCTAGGCCCGGGTGAGCCCAAGTGGCCCTGGGTCTGGGAGAGGCCAAGCGTCCCTGGGTCCGGGTGAGACCATGTGTCCCAGGATCCGGGTGAGGCCTCGTGCACCTAGGCCCGGGTGAGCCCAAGTGGCCCTGGGTCTGGGAGAGGCCAAGCGTCCCTGGGTCCGGGTGAGACCATGTGTCCCTGGATCCAGGTGAGGCCTCGTGCACCTAGGCCCGGGTGAGCCCAAGTGGCCCTGGGTCTGGGAGAGGCCAAGCATCCCTGGGTCCGGGTGAGACCATGTGTCCCTGGATCCGGGTGAGGCCGCGTGCACCTAGGCCCGGGTGAGCCCAAGTGGCCCTGGGTCTGGGAGAGGCCAAGCGTCCCTGGGTCCGGGTGAGACCATGTGTCCCTGGATCCGGGTGAGGCCTCGTGCACCTAGGCCCGGGTGAGCCCAAGTGGCCCTGGGTCTGGGAGAGGCCAAGCGTCCCTGGGTCCGGGTGAGACCATGTGTCCCTGGATCCGGGTGAGGCCGCGTGCACCTAGGCCCGGGTGAGCCCAAGTGGCCCTGGGTCTGGGAGAGGCCAAGCGTCCCTGGGTCCGGTTGCGACCATGTGTCCCTGGATCCGGATGAGGCCTCGTGCACCTAGGCCCGGGTGAGCCCAAGTGGCCCTGGGTCTGGGAGAGGCCAAGCGTCCCTGGGTCCGGGTGAGACCATGTGTCCCTGGATCCGGGTGAGGCCTCGTGCACCTAGGCCCGGGTGAGCCCAAGTGGCCCTGGGTCTGGGAGAGGCCAAGCATCCCTGGGTCCGGGTGAGACCATGTGTCCCTGGATCCGGGTGAGGCCTCGTGCACCTAGGCCCGGGTGAGCCCAAGTGGCCCTGGGTCTGGGAGAGGCCAAGCGTCCCTGGGTCCGGGTGAGACCATGTGTCCCTGGATCCGGATGAGGCCTCGTGCACCTAGGCCCGGGTGAGCCCAAGTGGCCCTGGGTCTGGGAGAGGCCAAGCGTCCCTGGGTCCGGGTGAGACCATGTGTCCCTGGATCCGGGTGAGGCCTCGTACACCTAGGCCCGGGTGAGCCCAAGTGGCCCTGGGTCTGGGAGAGGCCAAGCGTCCCTGGGTCCGGGTGCGACCATGTGTCCCTGGATCCGGGTGAGGCCTCGTACACCTAGGCCCGGGTGAGCCCAAGTGGCCCTGGGTCTGGGAGAGGCCAAGCGTCCCTGGGTACGGGTGAAGCCAGATCCTGGGTCCGGGTGAGGCCGTGCGCCCCTGGATCCATCCGGGTGAGGCTGGGTCCCAGGCCCGGGTGAGACCACGCGCCCCTTGGGTATGGGTGAGGCCACGTGCCCCTTAGTCCGGGTGACGCCGTGCCCCTGGGTTCGGCCGAGACCAAACCAGAGGGAGTCGGACCTCCATTACCACCATTTGTCCACCATCCAGAGCTGAGGGGTCAGTGCTGACATGTACACATAAGGAACTACTGGACATTGAAATTGGGTCTCAAAAGAACTGTTGGTCCAGGGGGAAGCTCGCTACAGATTGATTCATTTGCCTGTCAGCATAACTATTATTGCTCTTCTCACATTCAGTTCTTATCAGTATATATCTAGTGACATATGATCTCGCTCATCTAGGGGAAATGATGAACAACATAGACTGAGGAACAAGAACAGAACCAGAAGCAAGGAGGCATCGATCGGACTATCGGGCCTCAGAGGGAGGATAGGGGAGGGTAGGGGGAGGGTGGGGGGAGGGGGAGAGTTCAACCAAAGGACCTATATGCATGCATATAAGCCTATCCAACGGTTAAGTTCAACAGGGGATTGGGGCATGCGTGGGGAGAGGGGTGGGATGGGAATGGGGGGATGAGGACAAATATGTGACACCTTAATCAATAAAGAAATTAAAAAAAAAATAAATAAATAAAATATATTATTCCCACTTCCTATACCGTTAAGCAAATGTCTCAGAATTACATTTTGAGAAGCATTAAGGATTTCTCATCTCTCTGCTTTGCTATTTCTGTGATATTTAAAATATATCTACTTTCTAATATGATGGTAAATAAGAAGATAATAAGAATATGGGAGAGCAACTCAAGCTGCCTTATGTGAATTGAGAACTTGTTTACTTAGACAAGTTGAAATTTTTTTGAATGTTAAAAAAAAACTCAGACTTTAGTGAAATTTAAAAAATATTAGCATTAACACCAGCTCCAGTTTAGTTTTTTAAGGCCAAATGCGAGAAATGGGTTTGAGGACAGATATTTAATTAATCAAGAGAAATGTATAGAATTTGGATTGAGTGTTTACAAATCAGAAGAAAATAAGTGAAAGGAGTAAAGAAATGAAGTGAGAAACTAAGAGAGACAATTTCATGTATTATCAAAGATAGTTTTCATTGCAAGATATCTAGGATATTTCAAAGCATTAAAAATTTACTTTGTTTATTTTACTCCTTATATATTTTGTAGTTACTAGTACTCAGAAAACTTTAGACACTTCTAAAAGACCCATGAGATTTTATTTTTTTAGGAATAGTAAAATACAGAGAAGTAGACAGCCAGTGAATCAACATTTCTATTGAATAATTACTATTTTCTTGGTACAAGGGAAGCAATGAGGCCCCTAGCAATCTCTACTCTAAACTGTAGCTCTTCATTTTTATTCGATGGACATTAAAAATATATAAATTAAACTATAAATTAAAAAATGAAAGCACACACAAGCAAGTTCTGAGGTAGCGAAGTTATTTTTCGTGAGGTTAGGCACATAGAAAAGTGAGTGTTTACCAGGTGTACCAGTTAATAATGTGGATTTTGTAATCAAAACATGATATTTTCAAGAGAAACATCAAAAGTGCTTTAGTCAAAGTAATGTCCATTGCTAGCTACATATTTCCCCCATCTTTCAGGTAATTTGTGGATACCGTCTTAATAGAACTTTTCTGGTTTTGAGGCAAACCATTCAGAGACCAAATTTTCCACTTCTTCGTACATTTTGAAGTGCTGCTCAGAAAGTGTGTGTGCCATCCATCGAACAAGTGTTAATCTGAAGGAGCAAGGTCTGGTGAATACGGCGGGTGGGTTAATACTTCCCAGGCAAGATCTTTTAACTTGTCTTTAACTGGTTTTAAAGTGTGTGATGATGCGTTATCATGAAGCAAAATTGCTTTGCCATGTCTTCTGGCCCTTTCTGGTAGTTTTACGATCAAAGAGTGGTTCAAATTGAAATGAACGTTCTTTGTCTTTCAAAATTGAAATCATCACTTTTAAAAAGTTTGAACCAGCGTTCACAAGGATCTTGAGATGGAGCATGTTCACCATAAGCTTCCCGAGGTATACAATAACTTTCAGCAGCACTTTCTTCAAAATAAAGTAATGAATTAAAACTTCCTGCAAATGCTCTTTTTTTGGCACAAAATTCAACATTTTTAAGCGTAAAAATTTCTATAATGTTAACACCTTCAGAAAATTTGACATGAAGTTTTGAAGCTTGTTGTCAATACAACAAAATAGCATACATATCAAATTGCATATATATATATCAACATATGTGTAACTCCATCTATTGAAAAAAATCTGCATTATTAGCCAGTATACCTGGTAAGAGGATTAGAGAATTGGCATTAAATGGTCAGAACTATGATGACATATTTTAATCTTAAAACACACAAGAAAAAATAAATGTGGGAGAACAGGAGTAAAGAATCTGTGAGAGGGTTATGTTTTGGTGGTTTCTGAAAACATGAAGCTCTCTAGCCTGATAAAGACATAATAAATTGTAAGGAAACTAATTGCTCTTCCTCTTTCCCAGTGACTTGTCAAAATTCTTCATAATGGAAAATTCACAAGGGTTTTTTTATGACTTACTTGTGAAATGCCACCCTACTGAAAGATACCACTTTTTCATGAGTAATTAGACTTCCTGTTCTAATGTTCAAATTCCTATTCGGTTTGACCTCCATTCTGAGTTTCAAAGAAGTAGGTCCTGCTCTTTCACTTGAAGATTATAACTAGACATTTCAAACTTTGCATGTTGAAAAGAGGACCTAGAATTTATTTATTTAAAAACTGTCTCTTCTAGTACTCCCCATTTCAGTTTCAACATATATCCAGATGCCCAAAATAGAAATCTAAGAATCATTCTCAACAATTTTCCTTTCTTTACCCCGTTTGTGTCATCTCAGTCTACCAATAATAATGCTATTGGCTAGAAGTTCCCGAAGGCACTCATCTGGGCCTGCAGTGAACCTCCGCAGACATCTTCACTTTTATTTTATTTAAAACACACATATATACACATACACACACACACACACATATATTTCAGAGAGGAAGGGGAGAGAGATAGAACATCAATGATAAGAGAGAATTATTGATTGGCTACCTCTTGCATGCCCCCTACTGGGGATCCAACCAGCAACCCAGACTTGTACCCTGACCAGGAATTGAATCATGACCTTCTGGTTCACAGGTTGTCACTCAACAACTGAGAAAACCAGTATTGTGGCTGTACCTGACCCTGTGGTTCTTATTATGATTCCAAGACACCTTTAGCAATAACCATCAGAAATCTTTGAGGTGGATGCCTTAGTTCAACCACTTAAGGCACTTGCATTACAATAATAAAAGTCCAACTGTCAGGTGCTTACACACTACATCCTTTCATCTAATCTATTATCAAGTCCTACTTGTTAATGTTTAAAGGTGCTGATTCGAGACACCGCTCTCATTTCTGAATTATGGAGAATTTATGAAATATATAAAGGAACCAGGAAGGAATGCAAATACTAGCTTTATTACTGGCAAATCTATACTAAAAAAGTATGGATTGGATTTGTAGTCAAGAAAGTTTTTAGATTACTCTCCAAACTCCAAGTCTAAAATGGAAACCCCTTTTAGGGAGAAGTGTGTAGGCTACATGCAGAATAAAAAAGACCTCCTACTCACCTTCCTGCAGAGAGACAAGAGAGAAAAGCAACACTTGAATACTGTCCTTTGATGAATTACTTCTCCCCAGTGGAAGTAATTAAAGCATCAGATCCTTTCTTAAGAGTCTAAGATACTGATCTAAGATGGCATCGAATTAGATGGAAACTACACTCACATCCTCCCAGAACCAAATTGGAATTACAGCTAAATTATAGAAAAATCATCCCAAATAACCAACTGAAGACTAGCTGGAGAGCCCGGCCAGCATGGCTCAGTGGTTGACCTTCGACCTATGAACCAAGAGGTCACCAGTTCAATTCTGGTCAGAGCACATGCCGGGATTGTGGGCTCAATCCTCAGTCGGGGGCTTGAGGGAGGCAGTCAATCAATGATTCTTTCTCATCTCTATCTCTCTCTCCCTCTCCCTTTCTCTCTGAAGTCAATAAAACATATTTAAAAATAATTTGTATCTATTAAAAAAAAAGGCTAGCTGGAGAGAAGCCACATGAAGACTGATAGAACATGTGGAGGCAGGAGACAGCTGGTGGGGCTCCCACAGGCTGGAGGGATATAGCAGCTGCGGGGGAGGGGGCATTCCGCCTGAGAAGTGTGGAGTCTAAACCCCAAGCTGGATTTCCCAGCTTAGAGCACCGGAACCAGGGACATGCACCCACATAACATCCAGCTGTAAAAGGCCGTGGAAGTTTTGTCTGCCTGGGAGAGACAGCTTAGAGGAGCAGGCACCCTCTTAAAGGACCAATGCACCAAAATTTTGTTCACAGCCACTCATCCTAGGCTCTGGTAGAGGGAGGGCAGAGTGGACTAGAGCTATGTGAGGAGAGTCTGGGGTTGTTGTCTTTGGGAAGAGAGCTGAAGAGTCAGCCATCAGGATCCCTGTGCTGAGCCATTGCTGTATATGGCAGAAGCCATCTGTCTCTGGCAGAGCATTCCCTTCCATGCCCCATCAGCCTGGGGGGAAGCAATAGCCCCACCCACTGGAATGCCTCTTACCCCACTCTGTGGGAGCTTATGCCCTGCTGAGGTGTACAACTGGAGGCTTTTTCAGTGACTATGCCTAACAGGCAGCCTGGAGGTGGAGGTGGATCTCTGGGTGCTTTGACTATGTGGCTTGGCTGCTTTCATCCTGAGAGGCTAATTAAGGCGCAATCTGTAGATTCCTTATGAGGTTCCAGCAAAGCAGGTTTAAGAGAGCCTATAGGATTAATTACTATTCTTGTTGTGTCCATGCTGTGTTTCAATAGAATCTGTAATGCACAGTTGTGGATATTAGACTCTGGTTCCGTTAATTGTCTTCAAAATTTTATTTTTCACCTATGAACTAAACTGGATTCTGAATTTTTCTAGTTTTCTTAGATATTTAGCTACAACCCTCTAATTTTTCTCCCATTTTTTGACTTGGAATTATTGAGATTTATAACATGATTTTTCTCCACTGGGGTATAAGTCCTACTCGTGCTCCAGGGATATTGCTTCTTAACAACTCTAGAGACCATTGCAACCTCCTTCCATACCCAGGCCTCATTGATCCTCTTACAAAAAACAAAAATCACTTGACTCTGAAGGAAAACTTTGCTTCTCTTCAGCAGGACACCCCTTCCCTTAGAGAAATCAGAGCCAAGAATCCTTGAAGTGGGAATGTATTAGGTAGTTAGACATGCAAGAACAGAGTAGAAAAAAATAGGCCAGGTATGGAAGGTCACCAAGGCAGACAGCCCTGAGCGCCTAGCAGCAAACAATTGTATGGGGGTAACTCACCTCTAGGGTGACTTTTCCTCCCCTAGCTTATCACTGGTCATATGGTTCAGACCCTTCCATGAACTTTCCTCCCATAGCATGTTGCTAGTCATGTGTTAGACCCCCTTAGAGGAAGAATAAGGAGGCTGGAGAATAGCTTTAAACTATTCCCATACAAGCCCTTGCATGACTACTCCGTTAAGTGTTCAGAACAATAAGGTTCTGACTTGCATCAAATGATCTTGGAAGTAGAACCTTGGGTCTGTTGATAACAGAGTTTTGGTCAAACTAGAAATAATATCTAAGCCTCAGTTGTGTTTCAGCTCCAGGTCCAAAAAAGCAACACGGCCAGGTGGGATAATGCCATGGCTGACATCAGGACCAGCTGTGATGACTAATGACCCCTCTTCCTTGGTGCCAACCAATCAGTAGAGACCACAACCCTGAAAGACACACCTAGAAAGCTGATGAATATTTCATTAAAGTCTTCCCTGGGACCTACCCTAAGATCTCTGCTTTTAGAGAGCAAATAAAAAATCTTGGGATGGAAGACCCATTTCTCTCTATCTCCAATGCCTGTACCTTTCCCCACCCCCTTCTCAGATGTGCTCTTTCTCTCTAGAGCATGCCCATCCCTCTCCCCACTCCCCATATTCTTCCCCCAGGCACATTACCTTTGCCTTTCTTTCTCCTTAGCTCCAAAGGCCACTTTTTGCCTCTGTAACTTATTTCCTGAGCCCATGCAGCCCACCTGGCTCACTTTTTTTCACTTCTTATACCTCTGTTACTTTCTAAATAAACTTTTGCTTGTATTTGAGTCTTGTCTCTCAATTCTTTCTTAGCCAGAGCTCAAGTACTGAGGTTGATGGTAACATTCTGCTGTTGTTTAGCTGTTAACAAGTTCATTTTTATTGATGAGTAGTATTCCTCTGTGTGAATATAATACAGTTTATTTGTTGATGGATGTTTGGTTGCTTCCAGAGTTCACCTACTATGAATAAATCTGCTATGAATGTTTATATGCAATGTTTTTTGAGCATATGTTTTCATTTATCATGAGTAAATTCTTAGAAGTGAAATTGCTGAGTCAAATGGAAAAATCTATGTGCATCTTTATAAAACCTGCCAATTTCTATTGAGAAGTCTATCATATTTCTTTACTATATTCCTCTGTATATAATGTATTTTCTTTTTTTGGCTGCTTTTAAGATTTTTTCACTATTTTTTAAAGCAACTTGATTACTAGTATGATATACCTTGATTGTGTGTATGTTGATATTCATCCTGTTTTGAGTGTATTAAACTTATTTAATACTAGAGGCCCGGTGAATGAAATTCGTGCATGGAGGTGGAGGGTGGAGGTGTCCCTCAGGCCAGCTCACACCCTCTCCAATCTGGGACCCCTCGAGGGATGTCCGACTGCCCATTTAGGCCCGATCCTAAACGGGCAGTCGGACATCCCTCTCACAATCCAGGACTGCTGGCTCCCAACTGCTCACCTGCCTGCCTTCCTGATTGCCCCTAACCGCTTCTGCCTGCCAGCCTGATCATCCCCTAACCAGTCCCCTGCCAGCCTGATTGATGCCTAACTGCTCCCCTGCCAGCGTGTTTGCCCCTAACTGCCCTCCCCTTTAGGCCTAGTCACCCCTAACTGCCCTCCCCTGCAGGCCTGGGCCCCACCCAACTGCCCTTCCCTGCAGGCCCAGTCACCCCCAACTTCCCTCCTCTGCTGGCCTGCTCACCCCTAACTGTCCACCCCTGTGGGTTTGATTGCCCCCAACTGCCCTCCCTTGCAGGCCTGGTCCCCCCCAACTGCTCTCCCTTGCAGGCCTGGTCCCTCTCAACTGCCCTCCCCTGCTGGCCATCTTTTGCCGGCCATCTTGTGTCCACATGGGGGCAGGATCTTTGACCACATGGGGGCAGCCATATTGTGTGTTGGAGTGATGGTCAATCTGAAAATTACTCTTTTATTAGATAGGATAGAGGCCTGGCGCATGGGTGGGGGCCAGCTGGTTTGTCCTGAAGGGTATCCCGGATCAGGGTGGAGGTTCCCTTGGGGTGTGGGGCAGCCTGGGTGAAGGTCCTGTGGTGGTTTGCAGGCCGGCCATGCCCCCTGGCGACCCAAGCAGAGGCCCTGGTATCTGAGATTTATGTATCTTCTACAATTGAAACTTTGTAGCCTGGAATGGAGCCAAGTCTCCTGCTCGCTCCGTGGCCAGCAGCCATTTCTTTTTTGGTTTGTGTATCTTCTATAATTGAAACTTCATAGCCTGGAGCGGAGGCCTAGGCCAGCCAGGGCTGCAGAAGCTTTGCTTCCTCCATTGCCAGGGGCAACCCTTGCCTCCTGCTCTTTCCAGCTCCGTAGCTGCCGCCATTTCTGTTTGGATTTGTTTACCTTCTATAATTGAAACTTTGTAGCCTTGAGTGGAGGCTTAGGCAGGCAAGGACAGGCGGAAAGTTTGGCTTCCTTTGTTACCAGGGAAACCTAAGCTTCCCTCTTGCTCTCTGTGGCTGTAGACATCTTGGTTGGGTTTATTTGCATATTTGCTCCTGATTGGCTGGCGGGCGTGGCTGGTGGGTGTGGCGGAGGTAGGGTTAATTTGCATATTACTCTTTTATTAGGTAGGATGTGTGTTTGTAGTCTTCATCTAATTTGGAAAAAATTTAGTTTCCCTCCCCACCCCCCAAATATTTTCATGGCCCTTTAGGGGCACTCCATCTTCTATGTATAAACCCAGTCAGTAGCCTGGAAGTATGGATGCTGTCTATAAGTACTTGAAAAAAGTTCTCTGTTGAATGTCTTTGACTGTAGTCTGGCTTCTAGTTTCTGGTTTACTCTGGCCTGTCTGCTCTCAGAGAAGCGCATTACCCCATGTTAGTGTTATTTACTTGTTCCACCAAGAGGAAGCTGTGGGTCCCCGTTGAGTCATTGGTTTGTTGCTATGGTGTCATCTTGTGTACTTGCTGCTTTCATCATCACTGGAGTTAGTGTACAACTTTCCTTTCTCTGCCTCTTGCGTAAATTCCTTTTTTAGTGTAGTCATGATTTCTATACTATATGTGTTTTTACTTACTGTTAATCTTTGTTTTTTAATTTATATGCAAGCTAGTGTTTGTTTTATCAGTGGCATTTTATCTGATAAAATGTCCTTTTCTCAGAGGACTATAATGTAGTGGTTAACAACAGTATGGGTTTGGTTGCCATGTTACCTAGATCTGAATTCCAGGTCTAGCATTCTCTGTGGGAGCTCAGACAAGTTTTTAACTTTTCAAAAAGACTTGTATATGTTATTTGCAATTTGTGAAGATTAAGCAATTTGTGTTCAGTGCTTAGAACAGTGCCTGGCATACCAAAACATATTAACTATTATTGCTTTAGAGGTATATTTTTTATAATGCTCCAAGGTGTATGGTTAGGTTACTTGTATTATTATTATTATTATTATTTTAACAAGAGGTGTCAGGGTAGGAGTGGGCGGGGGGGGCGGGGGGGGGCATACTACAGATCCAACAAGGGATCTGGATAATGAATCAGACACAACCTATCAGATTACCTTGTTCGGAATTAGTCTACAAAGCATACTGGTCAGCCACTTTTTTCTTCAGCCTCTTCCAGTTGTAATGACCAATGTCAACCTCTTACAAACTCAACTTTGTTTAGTTTCTGAGTTGGCCTGATTATATTACATTGGTTATTAATTTATTGGTTGCTTTTGCAACTCTATAAATATTATATTTGTTCACTTATTTTTGTTAATTTTTTAGCACATAACATATGTGTACTTATTGATTCATAGAGTATACATGTGTACTAATGCATATAATACTAACATTATACATCTTATGTAAAACGTATTATCAGTAAAAGATACAATATAAGGTTACATGAAAATATTTTCTTCCTGTGCCCCAGATGGGTTGTCTTGTACATCCCATGTTGGACACTACTGCTTTCAATCCTGGTCCTAGAACAAACACCTGATCTTCACAAGAGTGACTGTGGTGTCAAAAAGGAATGAAAAGCTCTTAGCCCATGCTTTAGGTAAGTGATACCTTGCTGAGCTGTCCCCCACTTGTGTTTAAGTTAGAAGTGTGGGTTGTGTGTTATCTAATAATACTTCACTCGACGTCTCCTGCTTGAGTAACCAGAAGAATCATGTGGAAATGGAGTCTGTAAGGGAATAACTCGTATTTTATTTACTGTGTCCTCCTCTAGGGGACATAGGTTGCACTAGGACACTGAGGACACACTGGGTCTGGAGTGACACCTGTTGAATTCAAGCATGAATGAATAAATGATTGAACAATTGAATGAATATGTGAAAAACATTTTTAAGCCACAGGCAAAACACAATTAAAGTGTGATTCTCACTTGTCTGTAAAACATCTCCATTGCCAGAGGCTGTTCATTTATTTTTTGTTATATCTCTATTAAAATAAGAATGATTCCTACCTTTTGTCAGCCACACTTATTTTTACCTGGTTAAAGTGTTAGCACTGAATTATATTGTATATAACAGCCATGATTTAGTGCCCATGTATTCTAGAGAGGCTCAATTTAGTGAATGAACTTTTACATGATTCTGACTTTTTGGGGCCAAGAATGGTCTAAGATTATGTCTTCGTCTCTATGTGTCCCATGCATTAATTCAGGTGTGTTGTTTTTTTCAAGGAGATTGTTTCTATCAGTAAGGTCCTTTCTTGATGTTTGTTTTTTTTAAATATTTTGAGTGCCCATTGGTTTGTCATTTTTATGTATTAACTTTTTATAAAATTATCTTAGAATAAAGAATGAAACAAATATCTTGTAAAGTACCAAGTCTCTGTCACATTTGAAAGAAACCCTCTTTCATCTAATTAGGAAGACATGGTAGACAACTTCTACTCATCGTCTAGGTCATGCTAGGATAGGTGATTTTTACCTATTTATCCACTGCCTTTTACCGAGTATGGAAGAGTCCCTGGAAAATAATAAGTGTATTGTGGAATCAGTGAAAGACAATGTTCTTGCTGTATTCCTACAGTCTACAAAGTGTATAGCATCATAGTAGATGATCACTAAATTTTTATAACTAAATGATTAGTGTTATTTCCATCTCCTTCCTAGTTCTGGTTTTTCATCAGATAGTTCCCTGATATGTTTACTTTCTATATATCCTTTTTTTAGGTTCTATCATCTGTATGAGTCCAAAACCTCTGAGGGCAAAGGAACAGTTTCTTTGCTAAATTTGGACCATAAGATTTGAGGCTGAACTGTTTCTTTCATTTCAGAGCAAAAATTCACTTTTGCGACACTGTGGAATAGTCTTTGACAAAGGCCATCAAAGTGAAAATGACAAAAAACAGTAACATGTGGTGTAGAAGAGATTGCATAGCCTAATAGAATGGGATGCTCTAAATTACCTACAGATTTTGCAAAAATTTGTAAAATTTTTAGTAATAGATTATCCAAGAT
The DNA here is from genome assembly GCF_027574615.1 of Eptesicus fuscus. Classification (NCBI taxonomy): domain Eukaryota; kingdom Metazoa; phylum Chordata; class Mammalia; order Chiroptera; family Vespertilionidae; genus Eptesicus; species Eptesicus fuscus. The sequence goes on from NC_072479.1 coordinate 86,549,815, forward strand.
TCCTCACTCTAGCAAACCTCTGAATCTCACATTCCATATACTTAATCTCCATTTCTGGGCTTGTTTACTACAAGTTAGTTTGATTATCTGAAAGGGTTGTCTGGTCAAAATCTTAATGGATTTAGTAGCTTGATTTGATTTACATGTCACTTTTTAAATGCATGTTTGAATTTATAAAAATTTTGTTTTTACTTCAAAGAACTATTTTTTTTATCATGTAGTCATTTACAGCTATGAAGTTTCCTTTTAGAACTGCTTTAGCTGTATCCCACATGTATTTGTATGTTGTATTCCTATTTTTATTTGTCTTAAGATTTTTTTGGATTTCTCTTTTGATTTCATCTTTGACCCATTGATTTTTCAGTACCACACTGTTTAAACTCCACATGTTTGTGAATTTCCAGTTTTTCTTACTATTGATTTATAGTTTCATACCATTGTCATTAAAAAAGAAGCTTGATATGATTACAGTCTTATTACATTTATTATGACGTGTTTTGTGGCCTAACATAATCTATCCTAGAGAATGTTCCATGTGCTCTTGAGAATGTGTATTTTCCTGCTGTTGAATGAAATGTTCTGTAATATCTAAATCCATCTGATCTAACATATAGTTTAAGTACAAAGTTTCTTTGTTATTTTCTTTCTGGATAATTTATACATTGATGAAAGTGGGGTAATAAAATCCCCTAATATTATTGTATTGATTATTTATTTCTCCATTGCTTTGTTTATTTAGGTGCTCCTATACTGGGTGCATAAGTATATACAAACGTTACATCCTTTTTTAGATTGATCTCTTTATCATGATATAATGACCTTTGTTTCTTATTACAATCTTTGCCTTAAATCTATTGTTTCTGGTATAAGTATAGCTATCTCTGCTATACTTTTGGTGTCTATTCTCATGAAATATATTTCCATCCCTTCACTTTCAGACTGTGTATGTCCTTGAAGCTGAACTGGGTATCATAGGCAACACATAGTTTGGTCTTGTTTTTTAATTCCTTTAACCATTCTAATTTTTTAAATGGAGAATTTAATCCATTTTATTTAAAGTAATTATTGATAGGTGTGGATTTACTATTGTCATATTTATTGTTTTCTGATTGTTTTATAATTTTTTCCCCTCTTGCACTCTTTACCCAATGTTCTTATGATTTTCTGTAGTGGTATGCTTTGATTTCTTTCAGAGAGAATTGTTCCATGTGTAGCTGTAAATTTGATGTGTCTGTGGGAGGTGAGTTCAGGAGCTTCCCATCTCACTAATTTGAACCAGAATATGATAATTATTTTCATTCTTCACTGTGACATTAGTGTATTTTAGTCTACTTTTAAAAATATAAATTTTTAATTTTTGATTTCAGGGAGGAAGGGAAAGGAAGAGAAAGAGGGAAACATCAATGATAAGAGAGAATAATTGATTGGCTGCCTCCTGCATGCCCCCATGCTGGGGATCGAGCCCACAACCCCAGCATATGCCCTGACAAGGAATCGAACTGTGACTTCCTGGGTCATAGGTTGATGTTCAACCACTGAGCCATGAGGGACGGGCTATTTTAGTCTGTGCTTTTTTTTCTCTTTTTTTTCCAACCAGGTGGTATATAACAATAGACATTTATTTCTCACAGTTCTGGAGGCTGGGCAGTCTGAGGTCAGGGTGCTAGCACAGTGACGGAAAGACAAAAGCATTCAGTGCATGACAGCACAGTAAATGAAGTCAGGGACCCTGATGATGACTTTATCACAAGATGTCACACTCATTTCCTTTGCAGCAACCATACTATTTTCTCTCATCTATGAAAATTTTGGAATTTAATCAATAGCTCCACCACCTCTTTCTCAACACCAAAACAAAGGTTTTTGTGTCTTTACATGCAATGTATATACACTGTGTGCATTAAAAGCTTTTGATCATTGGTCACATTGTTTTTACCGTTTTGCACACAACATGCTAACTACAGAGGACTTTCTGGGGCAAAGCTTACCTCAAGCATGTAACTGCCTTGAAAATATAAAATCCAGAAAAAGAGAAAAATGAGAGCATGTTCATTAATTTTTTTTCACTTGTTAACTTGTATTTTAGATTCTCCTTTGGAGTAAAATGGGCTCTTCAACTGTTTACAAGGCAATTTCCGAGTTGTAATAGCTTCATGTTTTTCTACTGTACCCCCGCATTCAAGGTTGGCTGCCACAAACAGACAGACAGAAAGTGCAAGTACCCTTTTTCTTACATCTATACTGGAACCTTAGCAGCAGCAGTAACTGTTCCAAGTCTGTCAGATGCATTAAATTTTTATTAGATATAATGATTATTCTGTTATGGTCCTGCTAATTTTTATGTTTAGATAAATAAAAATAAATAGAATAATTCCACATGATTCATTAATTACTGATCTCAAGATACTTATGGAAATTTCTACTAACTGTTTTGGATGTTGCTTTCTCAATTTCCTTTTTTCTTTGCTCCATCTCCCAGAGTGAATCAAAGGAAACTCACTTTTAGAAAGACTTCTTCTTTTGAGTTGAGTCTTTTACATTGAGAGCTTTATAGTCTCACCGGAATAGTAAGACTGAGGTCTAATCTCAAGTATTTCTGAATATATTATTTTATCCACAGAAATAGACCCTGGAAAAAATATAAGAAGCTTCTGTTTTTCCCAAACACTGGACAGCAAGAGAGTTAACACACAATGGGGCAAGAAGGATCTCAAAATAAACGTGAGTACTTCTCTCTTTTTAATTTTAAAGAGGCAGATAAAATTATGACTAAGATTTAAAAATAAAATTGATAGTTGTAGTTGTGAAGATTAAAAATGATGATATGGGGAGGAGAAGGTGGAAGAAAATGAGAATGACTTTGATGAAGAAAAAGGCTATAAATAGATTCTAATACACTGGGTAATAGAAACTTCTTTGTAAAACATAAATTGGGCCAAGAGAGGAGTTAAAGTATATAAAGTATAAAAGAAAAACGAGATGGAAGGGAAGAGAGTAATTTGGGAAGGTTCATTTAAAGGGGAGTGAGACAAGATATAGAAAACATCCTGACTAAGGCTGTTCCTGAGGCTTTAACTTTCCCATTTTATGTTTTACTAAAGTGACACAAATGGATTTGTGTTATGAGAACATTAAATAATGTTTTGAGAAATATATAGAGCATATGCAGAAATATGTAATTTTAAAATTAATGTTTCACTTTATCTCATCATCACACCATGGCAAACTTCAATGGACCCATAATGAATGATGGTACTGAAAAAAAACTTTTTTTATGCAACAATAGGTCTTGGAGATTTTTAATGACAATACATACTGATAAACATGACTATTTTAATTACCATATAGAATTCTATCATATGGATTCATCATAGTTTAAAATATCTACTATTGACAATACATATACAAGTATTAGGTTTCAGTGCTTTTTCTATTTCCAAAGTGCTCCAATGAATATCCTTTAATAGAAATAAATTTAGTTATTTCTATAGGACAAATCTCTAAAAATGAAATTTGTAAAGTATATGATTATCTAACCACTATGTTGAATACCTGAAGCTACTACAAAATAATACTGAATGTAAAGTATAATTTAAAAATGAAATTGTTGTGGCAAATATAATGCATTTAAAAATTGATAAATGTTGCTAACAATCTGTCTAAATGGCTTTCTAATTTATAGTTCAGCAGTAGCATTTATTTTCTTACCTAGGATGTTATATTTTTAACTTACTTTAAAAACTCTGATATGTGAAAAAAAATCATACCATGATGTTTTAGTTTACATTTCTCTGATTGAGCATATTTTTATTTGTTTAATGGCCATTTATAATTTCAACTAATTAAATTTTCATCAAATTTTTGCTGTTTTCTAATTAATTTTAAAAATTCTTTATACAGTCTGGATATTAATTTTGTGCCATAATTTTTCCAGGTATTCCTTTTGTTTTAACATTGTTATATAGAAGTTTTAATGTTTTTAAAGATATCATAGCTTTATTTTTTATTTTTTATTTATAATCCTCACCCGAGACCATACTTAGAGAGAGGAAAGGAGGGAGGGAGGAAGAGAGGGAGAGAGGGAGAGAGAGAGAGAGAGAGAGAGAGAGAGAGAGAGAGAGAGAGAAATATTGATGTGAGAGAGAAACATCAACTGGTTGCCTTCTGTATATACCCAACCAGGGAATCAAACCTGAAACTTTCAGTGTACAGGACAATGTTTCTACCAACTGAGCCACTCCAGCCAGGCAGAAATTTTAATTTTTATGTACTCAAGTTATCAATTTTTACAATTTTTGAATTTTGTGTCTTCCTTATAAAAAGCCTTTCCTATTAAAAAAGTTTACATGTTATTTATTTACTTATTTATTTATAAACTCTGAAATGGATTTATTCAGGAAAAGTCTTTAAGCTCTCCTCCACATCTGAAACAGTTTTGGATAATCTCATATTTAGCTTGTTCCTTGATAGAATTAGTTCCCTAGCTCTTGGAGCTGAAAAGGGAGTAACCGATTTATCTTTCTTTTTGTCCTGGTAGAAGGAGGCCAGCATTTCCAGCTAATCTCTTGGGTCATTGCTATTGTTTTCATCTCACTTCTTGGTGCCTGCTGTATTGCAAACTGTTTGGGTAAGTTAGCAAAAGTAGAGATCTCCTTGAAATATTTCCCTAAACAAATTTTATAAAGTTGTGCCAAACATTTTGTTATCTTGATTTTCCTCAACATATTAAGCTACGATGTCTTCAGGGTCTCTGATTTAAGATTCAAATCTACATACTAGATCTGCTGTTCTTTGATGCTGCTGCCTTGTGTCAGGAAACGAGAATTTAGGCCCTTATCTATACATGTGAAAGTTGGTGATCAGTAAATCAGTCCTCATTTTGGAGTAGGATTGCAAAGGGCTGCCTTGTATGAGTAAAGAGTACCCAGCAAAAAAACAACTTTCAGATGGACTTTAAAAAGTCTGGCTTTAAAAAGAATAGTTGGAAGACCTGTTCTTTCTGATATCAAGACCTTATATAAGGTTATTATAATTAAAGTATTATAAGTGCAAATAAAGGCAAATAGACCAGAAGAAAATAATAGAGAGCTTAGTAACAGATTCTGCATATATAAATTCTTTATATAAAACAGAAGGGGCAATTGCAGGGTTATAGGAAAAGGGTAGTTTTATTATTTAATTAATGGTGTAGACACAATTGATTATCCATATTTTAAAAATGAAATTAGTCTCCTGTCTCATATCATGTACCAAAAGGCTCATAAAACTGTAGAAATATCCCAGTGTTCACCAAAAATCGTCACTCTAACACCAAGTCTAAAAGAAAAATATGCTTAAAAGCACATGCACATAAAGGTTTGAAAAACTACCCCCATAAAGCACAAAATGGATAATCTATATATATAAAAGCCTAATATGCAAATTGTCCCCTCGGGAGTTCTACCGGGAGACTGGGAGTTCTATCACTCGCTATGACGTGCACTGACCACCAGGGGGTGGTGCGGAATGAAGGAAGGCCCAAGCTGGCAACCAGCAACTGGGGAAGGAAGGGTCTAAATTGGCAGTTGGACATTCCCCGAGGGGTCCCAGATTACGAGAGGGCACAGGCTGGGCTGAGGGAGCCCCCCCCCCCCGCCCCAATGCAAGAATTTATGCACCAGGTCTCTAGTATTATAATAAAAATATTAATTTCAACAATATCAACCAATTCACCTGGAGCTGCAACAGAGAAACTGCATAGGGAGAAAAGAGAATGTGAGGGCCCTAACTATTAGGATAAGAGAAAGATTAGAGCAGTCAGCTCCCATTTTCCAAATTAAGTGACTATATAGGAAAAGGAAATGAACTTTTTTTTCTCCTTGACAGTGACTCATACCAACTTTCTGCGCTGTAAGAGAAGCACTGGAGTGTCCAAGTTAGGAGGGCACCGCATGAAGCTGACATGCATCGAGGAAAAATCAGACCTGAAAGGTACAGATGGCAGAGACACATAAGAGAATTTCTTTCTCATTTCCACTTCCATTAGAATTCACAATCGGATTTAAAGTAGATCTGTAGTCAACCAGGAGAGATTAAAATAACATAATTGAGAATCTGGCACAAGAGTACACATCAGTAATTGAGATAGAACTATTTCTCATGATTGTCATCAGTCAAATAACTGGAGAATGTATACTTTAATTCCATATCTTTTGATTCAGACATATCATAAGGACTGTTCCCTCGGACTCTCGTCTTTATTGCTTTTATTATTCTGGAATTTATAAAGTCTCATTTTGAAGAATGGGTAAATGCTTGAGAGTTTTAGTAGGTTCTTCACACCCTTTAGATAAAATGTCCTGTAAAACGCTTTGTTATGAAAACACTTTAAAAGTAAATGCAAATAGATGCAGGGATACTGAAAAATGATCATCCCTTCTGAAAGAATATGTTGTAACTAATTTTTATTTCAATATCCTCATGAGGGGACACCTGGAATTGCTGTCCTATTGGCTGGAGAGCCTTCCAGTCCAGCTGCTATTTTCCTTTTCATGACAACAAGACATGGGCGGAGAGTGGAAGGAACTGTACCGGGCTAGGGGCCCACCTGGTCACCATCAGCACAGAAGCTGAGCAGGTATGTGGGGAGGCTCCCGTCAGTTTCTCTGCTGCTTTGAATCTCTTTGCGGAGAGAGAGGACTTTTTCTGCTCTGCCATATTTCTGTGCCTTTGCTTCATCTGTTGCATCTGCCTGGAAAGCCTTTTCTTCCACTCTTATATTCTCTGTGTGTGTTTTTGTTGTTGTTGTTTGTTTTTTAAATTGATTTTTAGAGAAAGAGGAAAGGGGGGAGAGAGAGAGAGAGAGAGAGAGAGAAGAAAGAGAGAGAGAGACATTGATTGACTGCCTCCTGCACAGCTCCCACCAGGTATGAAGCCAGCAACCTGGGCATGTGCCCTGACTGAGAATTGAACCGGTGACTTCTTGGTGCATGGGTTGATGCTCAACCACTGAACCACACTGGCTGGGTCCTCTATTATTTTCTTAATGTGACCAACTTCTTTGGATCTTTCCAGATGTCATTCATGTATTATTTCCTAGAGGAAACTACCCTGACCATCTTCCCTACTCCACCCTCCCTACTCTAAGTTGGAGGTATTTTATGGTACTTTGTGCATTGTGTGATCATGGCACTTATGTTAGTGTCCTGCAATTGTCTGCTTAATACTCCATTTCTTCCAATGATTTCCACTTTGTAGAAGGCTGAGGCCATGCCTTACTCATCTTTGTATCGCTAATGTCCTGCACAGTGCTAGGCACTCTGGCTAGGTCTTAATAACTGTTTGGTGATTAAGTGAATAAATGAATGGTTAATTGATACTAAAAGAGCTACAGGATAAAGCATAGAAAAAATAATTCAGATGTATGGTTGTAATTTTAAATAAGAAAATCTTAATGTAAAAATGGAAATTTATTTTCTCATGTAATATATTTCCATATATGTACCACAACTCACATTCTACCCTTTTGTTGATCACAAGGATTTCCTGGAGAATTCTGTTTTCATGGCCTTGCAATCTATAGGCGGACTCTTTGAATAAAATGGGATTTAATAAACTATACAAACAATTAAAGAGGGAAAACTTAAAAACAAAAGTTCCTGATAATCAGATCCTATTAAACATTTGCTAAGTAATTTGCAAGTAGATCTCAGTTAATCTTCAAAATAACTCAGTGAAGTAGTGGAATTGTCTCTTTTGAAGATAAGGAAACTAGGGTTTGGTGAGATTAAAGCACTTTCTAACATTGCACAGTAATCAGCAGAGGCAGGATATGAAAACAGATCCATCTGGTGCCAACCCTTTTTGCTTAAGTAGTAATCTATTCAACCTCTTTCCTCTTTTCCTATCATGTCTCATATGATAAATGCAAATAAATTTATAAGAATTTATAATTTTTTTAATACAGAACTTTATTACTCAATTTTTGGATAGACGATTTTCATATTTCCTGGGACTTTCACATGAGAATCCTGAAGGTCTTTGGCAATGGGTGGACAGTATGCCATTTAACCCGCGTATGGAGTGAGTATATTGACTGGGATGAAAAAGCTTTACAGGCAAAGGTGGGAAGAAGGTAGCAAGCAGAATTCATGTTTGGGTGGAGCATATCAATGTAAAAGTGCTTACTCAGCACCATGTGTAGTGTAACCTCTATACTAGTAAACTACTACTACACTTGTGTTGGGCAGTGCAGCTCTAAATTTCTCACTTAAGGGCATTTAAGGGTCATTTTCTCTGCATAGTCCCCTGACAAACACAGTGTGTGTGTGTGTGTGTGTGTGTGTGTGTGTGTGTGTGTATTACATATACTTTTTTTTTCCATTTCAGATTCTGGCATAAGAGTGAACCCAATAACCATCAGAAAGAAAATTGTGTTGTCCTTGTTAATGACCAAAACAAATGGGCCTGGAATAATTTTTCTTGTAACTTTGAGGCAAGTAGAATTTGTAAGAAACCTGGAAGAGTACTCACCTGAAAGCTATGAAGAGGTTCTTGTGATGAGGACAGAAAAGAAGAACCCATTAGACTAGGGAAGAATGTACATGCACCACTGGAATAGAGAAAACACACTAGATCATAGAACATTTTCAGTCATGATGGGACTTATTTATTCAATTCATTCAAGATAATGTGTTTTTGTGTAGTGTTTTAGTGGAAGGAATCATCTCTTCTATGAAAATCAGTTTTCATTAGATTTGCTTTCTGGATAGTATTTCAAAGAATTTAAAATTCTTTGAAATGCAATTGGTGTGCATTTAATACACATTTGACAGAATGGCTTAAATGATGCCATGTTTTAGTTATTTTTCCCTCTACCCCAAATCTTAACTCTTAAAATTTAGTGGGATACTCACATTGTAAGATATAAAAATGTCAAATCACTATATTGTACACCTGAAATGAATATCTTATATAATAAAAGCATAATATACAAATCAACTGAACAGTGGAATGACCAGTCAGCAGAGGGGGTGGGGAGGCGGGGGGGGGGGCAGCGAGCAGGCAGCACCAGGCCAGCCAAAGTGCTTGCCAGTGGGCAGAGGGAAGGAATGGCGATGGGGGCCGGGCGGGGGGGGGGGGGGCCTGGAAAGCGGTGACCAGCGGCAGCTGAGGGGCTATAAGGCGGGCTGGCACCATCCCCTGATCAATCTGTCTGGTCACCTCCTGCAGATGGGGGCGATGCCGTCCCCTGATTGGATGGCCTGGTCGCCTCCCACAGAAGCGACAGTACCACATCCCCTGAGGACTCCCAGACTATGAGAGGGCGCAGGCCAGGCTGAGGGACACCTCCAGTGCACAAATTTTTGTGCACCAGGCCTCTAGTAATCAATATAAAATTTTATGCCAACTGTACTTGCATTTTAAAAAATGTAAAGGCTGGTATTCCAACTGGTAGTGGTACACCACTTTTTAACCCAGATGTCACAAACCCTTTAACATTTTTAAACAATATTTTTATTGTTAGATGCTTGATTTTCAGACTTTTTAATAGTGTCAGTCATTATATTGACTTTTCATGAGGAAAAAATTTCCTGAACAACAGTATAGAGGAGTTCTGAATGATGCCATTGCACAGGTAGAAAAAAAAAGTCTACCTACTTTTAAAAAACGTACTTCTTACTCTATCTAAAATTTCTTCCCAAAGCATGTAGTCCTAAGCTGACTTATTTATGTAGTATGTTTTTAGTGGAAAAGGCTCTTACAAGCCACCTTAACCAAACTCCTTCAATTCTATAGCTGAGGAAATGAAAACCTTGGAAAGCCAAAGAAATCACCTTGGCATTGTTAGTTCACGAGAGAGCCAGGCCTATGACTCAGATTTAAGAGGTGAAATGCATTCTCTTTGTTATTACAGGAAAGTTACTGTGGGTGACTTGGCCTCTTGGCTAACAGAGAGATAAAGTTCCTAATTGTTTGAAGTAACATTATATTGGTATTTGAATCATATGTTCTACCCACTTATGCAAATTGTTAGCATCTTTCTTTAGAGTTATAAAACTATAGTTAAAACTAGCAAGAAAGTCATTGTTTAAACAACAGAAAATTATGCTTTTGTGATTTATGTAGTATTAATTGTGGAGCAGTCACATCCAACAAAATATGGTGGTCATTCTTAAAATTCTCAATTTGCTGATATTTTCTGGATCTAAGCTAAAAAATTTCAAGTTTCAGCTTTTTAACCTAACTTTCTTATCACTATTTTTAAAAACAGTATTTTGCAAATTAGTGATTTTTCAAGTTTGGAATATTAGTGCTTGATTGATTGATTCCATGCATGTATGCATGTGTCTGCATTTAAAGCTGATACTTTTAACTAATGCTCAGTGACTTTAATTGTTTTCCATATTTACTAAATTACAAAATACCTGTTGAAATAGTTTTATGTAAATGCTAATAGACTTTGTATAGTTAATATTATACATTTTTATTTGTATAAAATAGTATATTGGTAGAGATTCAGTTGTCAGTAAAATGTGACCCCTCTGTGATTTTATACCTCTACTAGAGGCCCAGTGCACAAAATTCATGCAGGAGGGGGATGTCCCTCAGCTCCGCCTGCACCCTCTCCAATCTGGGACCCCTCGGGGGATGTCTGACTGCCAGTTTAGGCCTGATCCCTGCCTAAACCAGTAGTCAGACATCCCTTTCACAATCCAGGACCACTGGCTCCTACCCACTCACCTGCCTGCCTGCTAATGCCCCCAACTGCCCTCCCCTGCCGGCTTAATCACCCACAGCTGCCCTCCCCTGATGGGCCCCGTTTCTGTTGTGCGCACAGCCATCTTGTGATGGCCATCTTGTGACGACATTAGGGCATGAGGGTGTGACAACCACCTAGGCTATTATTAGTATAGATGTATACATCATTTTTCCTTACCTCCATGGCTGCCACCAAAGACTAGGTCACCATCTCCTTACCTGGATAATTGCAACAGTCTTCTAATTGGCATCCCTGATTCCAACCTTAGTCCCTTTCATTCTGTTCTCAACACTCATGACATCTTTTCTATTCATCAAAATTTCTTTAACACAACTGATAGTAATTTCATAAAAATAAATGCTAATTAGTTTAGTACACTGTGGTAATCCTAGAAGTTTGAAACATAAAGAAATTTAAATACTGTTTTTATCTTCAAAAAAGTACTATATTTTAAAAGGCAAACAGTAAAAACATTAATAAAAGTATAAAATAAATCTCTCTTCCACCCTGAACTCCAGTCTCCTAAATACTTCTTCAGAGTAACTACATGGCCAGTTTTCTATATTTTAATGTATGTTTATATGTTTTATATAACATATGTAGATATATAACCCACAATTTTTTACACTAATGGAAACATTATCTACATAGTCATAAACACCTTGCATTTTTTACTTAACAATATAGCTTGGAAACTGTTTTATGCCTTGTTGCTTATAAGTAAATAATGTTTTATTGTATTGATGTATCATAATTTGAAATAGCCTTAAAATGACAAAAAAATTCTTATGTAATAAAAATCAACAAAATAATGGTTGTGGTATAACTTGATATCTGGTATTGTGATCCCTCCAACTTTGTTCTTCTTTCTCAAGGTTGCTTCAGCTATTCAGGGTCTTTTTTGATTCCATATAAACTTTCAGAATATTTGCTCTAGATCTGTGAAATAGCCCTTGGCATTTTGATAGGGATTGCATTGAATCTATAGATTGCTTTCGGTAGTATGGCCATTTTCATGATGTTGAGGTCTACCAGTCCATGAACACGGTATATTCTTCTACATGTGTATATCTTCCACTCTCTCTTTTTTTCAATGTCCTGCTGAATTCATTTATTAAATCTCGTAGTTTTCTGATGGAGTCTTTAGGGTTTTCTATGTACAGTATTTTGTCATCTATGAATAGTGAGTTTTACTTCCTCCTTTCCAATTTGTTGCCTTTATACCACAAAGCCACTGTACTCAAAACAGCTTGGTACTGGCATAAGAACAGGCATATAGACCAATGGAACAGAACAGAGAAATCAAAAATTGACCCAAGCCATTATGCTAAATTAATATTTGATAAAGGATGCAAGAGAACACAATGGAGTCAAGACAGTCTCTTCAATAAATGGTGTTGGGAAAATTGGACAGATACATGAGAAAAAGTGAAATTAGATCACCAACTTAAATCATACACAGAAATTAACTCAAAATGGATAAAAGACTTACATGTAAGACATGAAACCATAAAAATTCTAGAAGAAACCATTGGCAGCAAAACCTCAGACATCTCTCATAGCAATATGTTTATGGATACATCTCCTAGGACAATGGAAATTAAGAAGAAAATAAACCAATGGGACTACATCAAAATAAAGAGGTTCTGGACAGCAAAAGAAACCATAAAAAAGTAATAAGGGAGCCCACTGCATGGGAGAATATATTTGCCAATGATACATCTGATCAGGGATTAACCTCCAAAATCTACAGGAAACTCATACAACTTAACAAGAGGAAGATAAACAATCCAATTAAAAAATGGGCAAAGGACCTAAATAGATACTTATCCAAAATGGACATACAGAAGGCCAAAAGGCATATAAAAAATGCTCAAAGTCACTAATCATCTGAGAGATGCATATTAAAATGACAATGAGGTACCACCTCACACTTGTTAGAATAGCTATCATTAACAAATCAAAAAACGACAAGTGTTGGCAAGGATGCAGAGAAAAAGGAACCCTCATGCACTGCTGGTGGGACTGTAGACTAGTGCAGCCTATGTGGAAAATAGTTTGGAGTTTCTCAAAAAATTAAAAATGGAACTCCCATTTGACCCAGTAATCCACTTCTAGGAATATATTCCAAGAATTCAGGGACATCCATAAAAAAAATATATATATGCACTCCTATGTTCATAGCAGCGCAATTTACAACAGCTAAGATTTGAAAACAGCCTAAGTGCTCATCAGCTGATGAGTGGATTAAAGACTGTGTTACAGCTGTACAATGGAATACTACACAGCTATAAAAAAAGAACTCATCATTTGCAACAGCATGGATGAACCTAGAGAGCATTAATTATGCTAAGTGAAATAAGCCAGTCAGAGAAAGGTAAGTATCACATAATTTGACTGATATGTGGAGTCCAGTGAGCAACATAAACTAATGAACAAAAATAGACCCAGAGACATAGAAACATGGAACAAACTGTCAAGCCTCAGAGGGAAGGCAGGTAAGGGTGGAGAGAGGGAGAGATCAACCAATAAACTCATATGCGTATATGCATAACCCATAGACACAGACAATAGGGTGGTGAAGGCTTGATGGGGAGTGTGGTGGGAGAGGGAAATGGAGGGGAAAGAGATATATATAATACTTTCAACAATAAAGATTTCTTTAAAAATAAAAAATAATAATGGTTGTGGAACATATCTGAGAGTAATCCTAGACCAGGGTTCCAAGAGGATTATTTTCCCCATGAAAATATGTGACTGACAGAAAGTTACTTGCAGACCAGGCTGTCTAAAGGAAATATAAAGCAAGCCAAAAATGTGAGTTACATATGCTTAAATTTTTCAATAACCATGTCAAAAAAGTATTCAAATAATTTAGTTATTTAAACCATTATATCCAAAATATTATCATTTTAGCATGTAATGAATATTAAATTATTAGTGATACATTTTACATTTCTTTCCAATTTAGTCATCCAAAATCTGGTGTATATTTTACACTTCCCAGCATATCTCAACTAGGACTGGTGCTCAGTCCAGTGACTACAGTCCTGGATAGCTAAGTATATAGATGATATAATTAGCTACATAGAAGATACAAGGGGATCTATAGCTAAAGTGTTAAAAAAATAATAGCGGAGTTTAACAAAGTTTCAGAATAAATGCTCAATATATAAAGATCAACAATATTACTATATAGTACCTGCAAAATATAGAAAATGTATTTTTATGTAAAACATTACACTTAAAATAGCAATATAACTATAAGATACCCAGGAATAAATGATCAAATGTGCAAGTTTTATGGACAAAACATAATTGCAAGACCTGAAAAACCAACCTGCTAGGGCTTGACTGTGTGACGTTCTTCACCCCTCAGTTGTGCCCTGTGACTCCTCCAGTTGGTCCTCCTACTTGGGCTCAGACACCCGTGATCCTCAAATTAGCTCAAGCTTCCACATTTTGGGCCAACCTATCACTTTACCAGATGGCTTCTGGAATCCAATAAGTCCCCCCACACCCTTACTACCCTTCCTGCCCCCACCCTTCCCCTTACACAGACGCACCCGGTCAGGTTCTAAATCCCTGTGGGAGTAATTATGCACCCCTCCCCCCAAACTCACCCCTATACATACATGTATGCATATGTAAAAGCTACCTTGCTCTGCACCACCTGATGAGTGACTTTAATATTGCATCGTTAAGAAGGAAAAATGGGATTGGGAAACAGAGAAAATAGAAGAGCAAGAAGAATATTTTATATGATTCTTCATAATTTTTATTTACTTCAGAGGTATCTTCAGGAAATAATTTTTTGTGCTAGCTTATAAAGCCAAACATATTCTTGAAGTTTCAGAATTCTTTAATTTCACTTCAATTTGTTATTTGTTAATTTAAGTAAAGTTGAATTTAATATTTTGAAAGTATCATCTGCTGTATGATTCTTTTCTGAGTGTGTGTGTGTGTATTATGTTTTTTTCCTATACACTCTTCCTTTTAACTTAAAGGAAACACTTTACAGCTTCTATTGGCATATTTGAACTGCCAGCATCACTACTCTTGCCCTTTGAGGCCATTATTAAGTAAAATAAAGGTTACTTGAATACAAGTACTTCAATACCACAACAGTTGATTTGATAATGAGACAGTGACTAATGGGCAGGAAGTATATGCAGTGTGGAGACAGGACTCTGGACGAAGGGGTGATTCAGGTCCTGAGCAGAGTGGGATGGCGTAAGATTTTTATTATGCTACTCAGAACAGTTAGCAATTTAAAACTTATGAACTGTTTCCCTACATCCTCACCAACACTGGCTATTTTCTTTTTCTTTTCTTCCCACTCCCCCATCACCATTTATACCTTATACCTCTTCCACCTCCTTGGAATTTAGCTCCTGGATATATTCTTTTAAAAGTATGACGGTATAAACATAGGTAAGAAAGTAGGGACTTTAATTGCCTCCATGAAGGGAACTGGGTGGCTGGAGACTGTGAAGGAAGAATGGGGAGTATAGGAAAGAGGGGAGACTTTTTACTTTATATCTTCTTTTACATTTGAATTTTGAATCATGTGAATGGGTTACTCACTTTTTAAAAATAAGACTTAAAATCAGGACTTCAAATTAATTAGTTAATTAATTAATTAAATGTTTGAATTGTTTATTTTTAGAATTTTCCATTTAATATTTTTGGACCAGAGTTGACTGTAGGTAATTGAAAACATGCAAAGCAAAACCATGAGTAAGGGGAGACATAGATATAGATGTAGAGATATAGATATAGATATAGACATAGACATAGACATAGACATAGGTATAGGTATAGATATAGATATAGATATAGATATAGATATAGATATAGATATAGATAGATAGATAGATAGATATAGATATAGACATAGACATAGACATAGACATAGACATAGACATAGGTATAGATAGATATATAGTGTTCCAAATAAATCTTTTTAATCCTCACCCAAGGATATGTGATTTTCTTGCTTTTATTTATTTTTTTCGAAATATGTTTTTATTGATTTGAGAGAGAGAGGGAGAGAGAGAAACATTGATGATAGATATATCAATCGGCTGCCTCCTGCACCCTCCACTGGGGACTGAGCCCACAATCCAGGCATGTGCCCTGACCAGGAATCGAACTGGGACCCTTCCGTGCATGGAACAACACTGCAACCAACTGAGTCACAGCGGCCAGGGCTTTGTCCCTGTATCCGCCTATAATTTCTCACAAATGAAGCAAATGTACCAAAAGGAACATGCCTTTCTTTTTACAGTATTTGCTAGAGAATTGCTTGGTAAATTCTGAAAAGGCCTGAGAGACTAACATAGAGAAAAATGCACTTCAGTCAGTATCATGAATAATAACATTCAAAAATATTTATTCTTATTTACATCAAAGCAACAAACACGTATGAAGCCCTTCTGAAGTACAAGGCACACGTTGCTCATGTTGGAGTTGCGGCTGTGTTCATGTTCCAGGTCCTCCTCACCTATACATTTAAGTTGCGCCTTCTGTTCTTGAAGACTTTTCTTTGTTCAAAATATTTTTTGCTGGCATTTCACAAATCCGAAACATATTTAAGAAACAGGCCATATCATTCCAGTTTTGCCTAGGGTTTCTAGAGTCTCTTATGGTGGCGCAGTCCTCCACTGTAACTAAGTTGTTGGGCTCCCCTTCAGCCCAGAAGCTGAAAAACACACACACACACACACACACACACACAACACACACACACACACAAAACACAAGAAATGCCACGGGAGATTTTAAATCCCAGTCACAAGCGATAAAGGGACCTACTATACCAGACAAGTTACATTTGTGTTATTTAACTTCACAACAATTTTGTGAGTTAGGTATTTATAATCTCTATCTTATTGACAAAGAAAAGGATCTCAGAAAAGCTAACCCATTTGTCTAAGTCATAGAGTTCGTCAGTAGTGAAGTTGAACTGGATCTTTCTGCCTCCTTTCCATTTTGTCATGCTCCCTCATAGACTAGACCTCGAATGAGAGGTCCTGGGAATAACTGATGTCCTGGTGGATTTGTTTTCTTTGCACTCATGTCGCCTCCCGTTTGGTTCCCTTTAGTCTACACAAAATTTGTATTAATTTAGGTGCATACTTCAATGGTGTTACAGTGTAGTAGTGAAGCAACTTTAAAAAGTATCAGAACATGTGGGCTATATTCTCAGAACTGATTGAAGCCCCTCCAATATTAGTTCCCTCAAATGCTAAGTGAAAGGCATAATATTGATGTATCTCAGAAAGATATAACTTAGGTTAAATGAGATAAAGATGAAAACTTTGAAAACTCCAAATGCTGTGCTCTAATTCTATAAAGCCATTATTAAGGAGAAAAGAGATGTTCATCCCATAAGAATCTTCTGTCTTTCTCAAATCACTGTTTTTGTCTCATTTATTACAATTTAGGAGCACAAGACTATGGATTCCACACTTTGTCCATGATGCATTTCCAAAGTGTTAGTATCTAATTCTACTTCTCTTCTTTTTTCTTTCTTTCTTATTTTTTATTGATTTTAGAGAGAGAGAGGGAAAGGGAGGGAGAGGGCCATCAGATCAGCTTCCTCCTGCACGCCCCTACTGAGGATTGAGCCCACAACTGGGCATGTGCCCTAACTGGGAATTGAACTGGTGACCCTTTGGTGCACCAGGTGACACTCAATCAACTGAGCCACACAGGCCAGGGCTACTCACTTTTTCATGTTTATCTATTCACCTTTATATTTGAGATCGTCTTAGGAAACTAGAGCAATAGGATGGCCCTGAATATACTTCATGGAACAGAAGGAGGTTCTGAGAACTCCTCTCAAACATGGGCTAACTAGGATTTAGGGTCGTGTTAAATTTTCCTACAGGAAATATGTTAATTACCTCAGAGACTCCGTGAAAGGTGTGCCATCTACCCATTTCCATTGACCATCAATCACCTGGTCCGTTAGTCCAATATAAAACTCTCTATTTTTAGGTTTCGTGTGGAAAAGGAATTCCTATGGAAGATACACAGAAAAAAAAAAAAGGAGAGCAATTGTTTCAATTATAAACAAATATTGAAGGTAATTGTTATTTAAAGAGATAAAGTAGGACCTAGACTAAAGATGATAGACACATGGTCCTGAAACACAGGTGTCGCCCCAAAATGTACACGCACTCTAACAGCTAATTTCTATTACATTTTGAACATGAAATTTATTTTAATAAGCACTGCCTTTATAATTATTCAAAGTGTGTATACATCTTTTTGGGACAACCTATGTTAAGATCATAGAGGATTATCTTCTGATTTTTAAAAATTGTGGTAAAAATATACACAACATAAAATTAAACCAACAAAAAAGAATCTTCAACAAAGGAGTTTCTCAATAATTCAAAGTTTATCTACTGTGATTTGTAGCCAAATCTACCGTAGAGATTAACACAAAGCATTATTAATCACAGCTTAATGGTAATGGATACTATTTGCTTTGTCTCATTCAAATAGATTTATAAACATAATGATCATCCTAAAATGGACCCCACTCCTTTTTTTTCTGCCTTGCGAAGGAACTAAACATGGAAATTTCTTTTTTACCTTTAGGCTTTTCTAGAAGTGAAAATAAATTAAAGTAGGCATTGACTTACAGAAATAGTAAGAAAAACATGTATTTTAGTATGTTCATTTAAAAATGTTAATTGTGGTCCACACACCATACACCTGTATGGAAAAAGGGATAGATCATGTGGGGAATGCTACACTGACACTCGGGGAGTCTGTACTTGAACTACCTGTTCCTCTTCTGAGTTGATAACCACCAGATGAGCTCCCATGCTTGAGCAGTTTTTCACACTTTCTGACCAGGTTAGGGTGTTAGTAGAAAAAAAGTAGCAGCTAGATTGAAAATGTATCCAGCTCAATGGACAGCAATTCTTGACTGAACCTAGAAGGAGAGAAGTTTCCATGAATGTCCTATATGAACTAATTTATAAAACAGAAAGTTTTCATCTGGCCCTATGAAGTCTATCATTTATAGTTAAAAGCCTTGGAACCTCTTGATCACAACCCTTCCCCTCCCCCCCTTCTTACTATCTAAGACTTTAATAATTCCTTTGTCAATAAATACAAACAACAATAAATATCCGTGTCTTTTTGAGACATAATCCTTATTTTCTAGATATACCATATATACTATCTATCTTAGTTATGCTATTGATATAGGACCCTGTTAGCTGTTCTCTGACTTGTCAAGGTCAGAGAAAGTTGTGATGCATTTTATCAGACTGACCTTGAAGCAACCATCTCTCATGTTGCCCAAATAATGTACACTCAACAAAATCTCCAAACTGGTTCTTACAATTATAGAATTGAAGCCTTCAGAGTTTATTAAAAAATAAATAGTCCAGTATCTCTTAATTTAATAGTGAGGAAATTATAACCCAAAGAAAGAAGTAATTTTCTAGTGTCCCCAAGAAAATGCTATAATGTCCCCAAGATTTCCTGTCTTCTTAACCAATTCCTCATCCTTATATTACAGTACAGGCAAGATTTTACATTTTGTTTTTAAAAAACAGGACCTACTCAAACTACGTTATTTATCCCAAAATCAATCTAGAAGCCAAAAAATATTGATATGTAAATTTTTATGTTCAAATTTGAGGAATATTATACCTGATACATTATTGTAGCAGTTGAATTCCACGAACTCCTCATATGGCTGGACCTTTTTCTCAGCACAGAGTTGAAAGATGTGATATGTCACTGTAAGGACAGGGGCATAGTTAATATTTATTACTCTTTTGATAAAATAAATTTTATTATTTTTGTATTTATAACAGAATTGCCAACAATTACCATGTTTTCTTACTACCTACTTTTCCTTCTGCATGGAGAGGCACTGAGATTTACTTAAAAAAGAGGGAATTTACATTTTATGGTTTTCCTAATTTATAAAAAGCAATGTACTTTAAAATATATATTTTTATTGATTTTTTACATAGAGGAAGAGAGAGGGATAGAGAGTTAGAAACATCGATGAGAGAGAAACATCAATCAGCTGCCTCCTGCACACCCCCCACTGGGGATGTGCCCAAAGCAATGTACTTTAGTTCCGGCCCACAGGCCAAGAGAAGACAAATGTGTTAACATTCTCTCTCACACAAAGTCTAACCCTCTCTACCCTTCCTTCCAAAAAGTGATTTGCCATGTCTCAGGCTAGTCTCATCGAAGGGATTCTACTAATGAATGACAGAGCTACAAAGGGAAGCACTCAAGGCTACCAAGGAGATGAAAAATGTCTATCATTAAAAATGCATCAGAGGTCACTGAAATTTTGTAACAATTCTATACTAGTTGGTGTTTCTGGTTTGAGGAATGGCCTGGAAATAAATAGAGGGAAAAGTTAGTATATAAATACTCTTAATGGGAAAAGAGAATCCGTAGGCAGCAAGGAAGAATTTATTCCTAATATTCCCCAGGAAGATTGAATTTGACCTTCAGAACTCACCAACACATCTAGTGATAAAACAGGCACTGAGTAGTATGATAGAGATTCCAGCAACAGTCCATGAGAAGATTTGGGAAGAGAAGCATCCTCTCTCTGTAGAAAGACACAAATCCGGTCAATCTTCCGTAAGCAAGAGGCATAATAAATTCTTATTCAACCGTACATATTTCCTTCCACTTGCATTGCCTATATTGAGCAATTCTCAAACTTCAGTATATGTAAAAATCATTTGGAGGGTTTGTTAAAACACAGATTACAGGGTTACAACACAGATTAACCCCCAGAGTTAAGAATTCAGTTAGAGCTGGTATGGAGCCAACAAGTTCCCAGGAGCTGCTGCTGCTGGTGGTTTGGGGGCCACACTTTTAGAACCACCAGAGTAATCCATTACTAATTTTAAGACGGATTCATGAAGTTGGACAGATGTGCAATTTTTCCTTTCCTACGTCACTCACAGTTTTCCCCCTTCGTTCCCTATCTTTCTTCCTTTCTCCCTCTCATCCTCTCACCCTCTCTGTTTTTCTTGTCTTTCGCCTGCTCTCCTCTTTCTACTGCCTCATTTTCCAAGCCCTTTGTAAAGCAATCATACAAAACATTGAATTCATCTAGTAGTTCCTCTCCCTTTCCTTCCCAAAACAACATATTACAGACAAGGAAAGTGAGTTCCAGAGAAGTGATGTACCTTACCCAGTGGGACACAGTGAATACAAAAAGGCAGAAACAGCAGGCTGGTAGCTCTCCCTGAACTCAAGTCATGACCTTCCCAGTATAACATGTACTCTTCTAACCATTTTTTTTATGTTTCCTCTGTTTCATTCTCTGTCTCTTCTTTTACTTTACTGTAGGCTTTTCTACAGTCCTGTCCTTCTACGTATTTATCACCTCTTCCAAAAAGAAATATCTATGAAAGAAAAAGGAGAATTGCAAATTTTACCTGTGCCCTGTGATGCAGATGATTTGGATGAATTCATTTTTTTCTCTTTCACTTTCTCTCTCTCTCTCTCTCTCTCTCTCTCTCTCTCTCTCTCTCTCTCTCTCTCTCCTCAGTTTCTTAGTCCAAGAGTATTTTGTTGGTAAGTTTCAAGGGAAAGGAATCTTGAAGAATGAACACTTTATCCGTATTTTAGGAAGTTCAACCTCAAGACATAAGAATATTAATTTGTTTGGTGGCTGTGTGTTCAAGTCAGAATTTCCTTTCTTGCATAAGAAGGACAAGGCAGTTTATTGGGCAAGTCAGTGTCCTTACTCCAGGCAACAACAAAATGCGGAAATGATGAAATGGCAAGTATCAACAGAAGTAGTCTGACCATGGGGAAATCCGAGTGGCTTCAAAAATATTGTTTGAAATATTTTTGTTGGATAAAATTTCTCTGCCTTCTTCCAGGCCTTACTCATCCCTCAGTGTTTCCTTGATACTTGTGGAGCCCACCTTTGCATTCCCAGTCTCACTTTTGGTCTTTACTACCACACAATTGCTAACTGAAAAGGAGAGAGATTTCAAATCTTTATAGCATTTAGCAAAAAGCTGGGCGCACAGTGTAAGTATTTATAATGTAGCAATGTGAGTTTCTTTCTATCTCTTATGTTTTTTCTTTATTCTTCATTTGAAGCTCTTGAAGAGCTCCCTCAAGGGATTAATTGCCAAAATATAAAAAGAATTCATACAACTCAACCCCGAACAAACAATCCAATTAAAAATTGGGCAGAGGACCTAAGCAGACACTTCTCCCAATAAGACACACATATGGTCAACAGGTATGTGAAAAGATGCTCAACTTCACTAGCTATTAGGGAAATGCAAATGAAAACTACAATGAGATACCACCTCACACCTATTTGAATGGCTATTATCAACAAGACAAGTAATAACAAGTGTTGGAGAGATTGTGGAGAAAAAGAAACCCTCATTCACTGCTGGTGGGATTATACATTGGTACAGCCACTATGCAAAACAGTATGGAGGTTCCTCAAAAGTTAAGAATAGAGTTATCATATGACCCAGCAACCCCTTTTCTGGGTACCTACTAAAATTTTTTGAAAACATTTATTCACATTTATCTACCCCTATGCTTATTGCAGCATTATTCACAATGGCCAAGACATGGAAACAACCAAAGTATCACTCAATAGATGATTGGAAAAAGAAGATGTGGTACACATCTCAGCCATAATAAAAGATTTAAAAAAGCCTGGCTGGTGTAGCTCAGAGGTTGAGCATTGTCCCAGGAACCAAAAGGCTACCGGATCGATTCCCGGTCAGAGTTCGGTCCCCTGTGGGGGGATGCAGGAGGCAGCCGATCAATGATGTTTCTCTCTCACCAATGTTTCTATCTCTCTATCCCTCTCCCTTACTCTCTCTAAAAAATGAATAAAAACATATTTTTAAAAAAATATTCCATTTACTACAACAATATGGATTGATCTTGAGAATATCATGTGAAGTAAAATAAGTTAGACAGAAAAAGTAAAAAACCATATGATTTCACTCATATGTAGAAAATAAAACTGAAAGCAACAAATGAACAAACAAGGAAAGCAAATAAAGGAAAACTCATAGACACAGACAACAGCAAACAAAGGGTAAATGGTAAAGGGAATCAAATATATGGTGATGAAAGATGATTTGACTTTGTGTGTAAATACACAATTTAATATGCAGATAATGTGTCAAAGAATTGTATGCTCAAAACCTATATAATTTTATTAACCAATGTCACCCTAATAAATTTAATTAAAAATAAATACAACAAACAACCTAGATTTATAGATTTATATTCCTTTTATTAAAATGTTGAGCACTAGGTTATTTTACAGCTCCACCTCAGTTGAACAGCCTCATGTATTTTTTTTGGATTTTTTTTATTTATTACGGTATTACATACGTGTCCATATCCCCCCATTGCCCCCCACCCCACTCCCATACATGCCCACACCCCCCAGTCAGTGTCTTGCGTCCATTGATTATGCTTATATGCATGCATACAAGTCCTTCAGTTGATCTCTTACCTCCCCCTCCCCAGTCTTCCTGCTGTAATTTGACAGTCTGTTCGATGCTTCTCTGCCTCTGTATCTATCTTTTTGTTCATCAGGTTATAATGTTCTTTATTATCCATAAATGAGTGAGATCATGTGGTATTTTTCTTTCACTGACTGGCTTATTTCACTTAGCATAATGCTCTCCAATTCCATCCATGCTGCTGCAAATGGTAAAAATTCCTTCTTTTTTAAAGCAGCATAGTATTCCATTGTGTAGATGTACCACATTTTTCTAATCCACTCATCTGCTGATGGGCACTTAGGCTTGTTTCCAAATCTTAGCTATTGTAAATTGTGCTGCTATGAACATAGGAGTGCATATATCCTTTCTTGTTGGTGTTTCTATTTTCTTGGGATATATTCCTAGAAGTGGAATCACTGGGTCAAATGGGAGTTCCATTTTTAGTTTTTTTGAGGAAACATCATACTGTTCTCCACAGTGGCTGCACAAGTCTGCATTCCCACCAGCAGTGCATGAGGGTTCCTTTTTCTCCACATCCTCTCCAGCACTTGTCATTTGTTGATTTGTTGATGATAGCCATTCTAACAGGTGTGAGATGGTACCTAATTGTCATTTTGATTTGCATCTCTTGGATGATTAGTGACTTTGAGCATGTTTTCATATGTCTCATGGCCTTCCTTATGTCCCCTTTTGAAAAATATCTATTTAAGCCCTAACCGGTTTGGCTCAGTGGATAGAGCATCAGCCTGCGGACTCAAGGGTTCCAGGTTTGATTCCAGTCAAGGGCATGTACCTTGGTTGTGGGCACATACCCAGTAGGGGATGTACAGGAGGCAGGTGATTGATGTTTCTCTCTCATCGATGTTTCTGACTCTCCCTCTCCCTTCCTCTCTGTAAAAAAATCAATGAAATATATTTTTTTAAAAGAGAAAAGTATCTATTTAGGTCCATTTCCCATTTTTTTGATTGGGTTGTTTATCTTCCTTTTGTTAAGTTGTATTAGTTCCCTGTAAATGTTGGAGATTAAACCCTTATCAGAGATAACATTGGCAAATATGTTCTCCCATGCAGTGGGCTTTCTTGTTGTTTTGTTGATGGTTTCTCTTGCTGTGCAGAAGCTTTTTATTTTGATGTAGTCCCATTTGTTTATTTTCTCTTTAGTTTCTATTGCCCTAGGAGCTGTATCGGTGAAGATATTGCTTTGGCATATGTCTGAGATTTTGCTGCCTGTGGATACCTCTAATATTTTTATGGTTTCCCATCTTACATTTAAGTCCTTTATCCATTTTGAGTTTATTTTTGTGTATGGTGTAAGTTGGTGGTCTAGTTTCATTTTTTTTTGCATGTATCTGTCCAATTTTCCCAACACCATTTATTAAAGAGACTGTCTTGACTCCATTGTATGCTCTTACCTTCTTTGTCAAATATTAATTGAGCATAGTGGTTTGGGTCGATTTCTGGGTTCTCTATTCTATTCCATTGGTCTATATGTCTGTTCTTATGCCAGTACCAGGCAGTTTTGAGAACAGTGGCTTTGTAATACAGCTTGATAGCTGGTATTGAGATCCCTCCTACGTTGCTCTTCTTTCTCAGGATTGCTGCAGCTATTCGAGGTCTTTTTTTATTTCAGATAAATTTTTGGAGAATTTGTTCTAGGTCTGTGAAATATGCCATTGGTATTTTAATGGGGAGTGCATTGAATCTATAGATTGCTTTGGGTAGTATGGACATTTTAATGATTTTGATTCTACCAATCCATGAACAAGGTATGCTCTTCCATCTATTTATGTCTTCCTCTATCTCTTTTTTCAATGTCCTGTAGTTTTCTGAGTGGAGGTCTTTTACCTCCTTAGTTAGGTTTATTCCTAGGTATCTTAATTTTTTTTGGTGTGATGGTAAATGGGATTATTTTCTTAGTCTCTCTTTCTGTAAGTTCACTCTTGGTGTATAGAAATACCATAGATTTCTTTTTCTTTTTTTTTTTACAGAGAGGAAGGGAAAGGGATAGAAAGCTAGAAACATCGATGAGAGAGAAACATCGATCAGCTGCCTCCTGCACACCCCCTACTGGGGATGTGCCCACAACCAAGGTACATGCCCTTGACTGGAATCGAACCTGGGACCTTTCAGTCCGCAGGCCGACGCTCTATCCACTGAGCCAAACCGGTTTTGGCAGATTTCTTTTTTTTTTAATATATTTTTTTATTGATTTTTTACAGAGAGGAAGGGAGAAGGATAGAGTGTTAGAAACATCGACCAGCTGCCTCCTACACACCTCCCACTGGGGATGCGCCTGCAACCAAGGTACATGCCCCTGACCAGAATCGAACCTGGAACCCTTCAGTCCCCAGGCCAACACTCTATCCACCGAGCCAAACCAGTTAGGGCAAAATACCATAGATTTCTTGGCTTTAATTTTGTATCTTGCTACATTGCCAAATCCATTCATTAAGTCTAATAATTTTTTGATGGAGTCTTTAAGGTTTTCTATGTACAGTATCATGTCATCTACGAATAATGACAACTTTACTTTTCTTTTCCAATTTGGATGCCCTTTATTTCTTCTTCTTGTCTGATTGCTGTGGCTAGCACTTCCAGTACTATGTTGAACAGGAGTGGTGAGAGTGGGCATCCCTGTCTTGTTCCTGTTCTTAGTGGAAATTGTTTTAGTTTTTGCCCATTGAATATGATGTTGGCTGTAGGTTTGTCATATATGACTTTTATTATGTTGAGGTATGATCCCTCTATTTCCACTTTGCTGAGCGTTTTTATCAGAAAAGAGTGTTGGATTTTGTCAAATGCCTTTTCTGCATCAATTGATATGATTATGTGATTTTTTTGTCTCTCACTTTGTTTATGTGATGTATCACATTTATTGATTTGCGGATATTGTACCAGCCTTGCATTCCTAGAATAAATCCCACTTGGTCATGGTATATGATCTTTCTAATGTAATGCTGGTTTGCTAGAATTTTGTTGAGGATTTTAGCATCTATGTTCATCAGGGATATTGGCCTGTAATTCTCTTTCTTTGTGGTGTCTTTATCTGGTTTTGGGATTAGGGTAATGCTGGCTTCATAGAAAGAGTTTGAAGTGTGTCTTCCTCTTGAATTTTTTGGAATAGTCTGAGGAGGATACATTTTAGTTCTTTTAATGTTCAGTAAAACTCTCCTGTGAAGCAATATGGTCCAGGGCTTTTGTTTGCTGGAAGCTTTTTACAGCAGATCCTTTAGCATTTCTTGCATTGCTGGTTTGGTGGTGATAAACTCCCTTAGTCCTTTTTTGTCTGTGAAGCTCCTGATTTCACCTTCAATTTTGATTGATAGCCTTGCTGGGTACAGTATTCTTGGATTCAGACCCTTCCTTTGCATGACTTTGTGTATTTCATTCCATTCCCTTCTGGCCAGATGAGTTTCTGTTGAGAAATAAGTTGCTAGTCTGATGGGGGTTCCTTTGTATGTAACTTTCTGTCTCTCTCTGGCCACTTTTAAGATTCTTATTTTGTCGTTGGTGTTTGCCAATTTAATTATAATGTGCCTTGACGTCGGTCTTTTGGGGTTCATTTTGCTTGGGACTCTGTGAGCTTCTTGGATTTGTGTGGGTTTTTTCTTCCCTATATCAAGGAAGTTTTCTGTTATTATTTCTTCAAACAGGTTTTCTATTCCTTGCTCAGTTTCCATTCCTTCTGGTACCCCTATTATTCGGATGTTGTTTTGTTTCGTGTTGTCCCGAAGTTCCCTTAGGCTCTCCTCATGCTTTCTAATTTTTTTTTTCTAGAAGCTGTTCTATTTGGGTATTTTTTCCCATCTTGTCTTCTAGCTCACTTATGCAGTCCTCTGCTTCTTCTAGTCTACTCTTGATGCTTTCTATTGAGTTCTTTACAGCAGCGATGTCATTTCTCATTTCTTCTTGGTTCTTCTTCAGTTCCTCTTGGTTCTTACTCATATTGTCGAATTTGTCTTCCATTATTTTCAGCCACCTTATGACCATTTCTCTGAATTCTTTCTCTGATGGGTTGCTTGCCTCGTATTTGTTTACTTCCTTTTCTGGTGATGTCTGCTTTTCTTTCCTATGGGGGCTGTTTATTTGTCTCCCCATGGTCTCTCTTCTGCGGATGTCTGGTTATATAGTTCTCTCTCTGCTGGAAGCTTTTTGATTAAATTCAATTTCATCAGTAGCTATTGGCCTATTCAGGTTTTTTTAATTTTTCTGATTGAGTTTTGAAAGCTTGTATTTTTCTAGGAATGTGTCCATTTCGTCGAGGTTGTCCAGTTTGTTGGAGTAGAGTTGTTCATAGTATTTTTTTACAATCCTTTGTATATCTGTGGGGTCAGTTGTTAATCACCACTTTCATTTCTGATTTTGTTTATTTGGGCCCTCTCTCTTTGTTTCTTGGTGAACCTGGCTAGAGGTCCATCAATCTTGTTTATCCTTTCAAAAACCAGCTCTTGGTTTCATTGATTATATATATATATATTTGGTCTCTATGTCATTTATTTCTGCTCTGATATTTATTATTTCCTTCATTCTGCTCACCCTGGGCTTTTCTTGTTGCTCTCTTTTTAGTTATTTAAGTTGCAAGGTTAGATAATTTATTACCATTTTTTCTTGTTTTTTTGAAGTAGGCCTGTAGAGCTATGAACTTCCCTCTTAGACTGCTTTCGCTGTGTCCCATCGATTTTGGATTGTTGTGTTTTCATTGTCATTTGTTTCCAGGATGATTTTAATTTCTTCTTTGATCTCTTTGGTAACCCAATCATTGTTTAATAGCATGCTATTTAGCCTCCAAGTGTTTGATTTTTTTTCATTGTTTTTATTGTAGTTGATTTCTAGTTTTATGCCATTATGGTCTGAGAAGATGCTTGTTATGATTTCTATCTTCTCGAATTTAAAGAGACTTTGCCTGTGTC
Organism: Eptesicus fuscus; assembly: GCF_027574615.1. Taxonomy (NCBI): domain Eukaryota; kingdom Metazoa; phylum Chordata; class Mammalia; order Chiroptera; family Vespertilionidae; genus Eptesicus; species Eptesicus fuscus. The sequence goes on from NC_072479.1 coordinate 86,577,981, forward strand.
CTAATATGTGATCTATCTTTGAAAATGTTCCATGTGCACTGGAGAAGAATGTATATTCTGTAGCTTTGGGGTGAATGTTCTGAAGATGTCAATTAAGTCCATCTGATCTAGTGAGTCATTTAGGATTGCTGTTTCTTTGCTGATTTTTTGTTTAGAGGATTTGTCCAGTGGTGTTAGTGGGGTATTAAAGTCCCCAACTATGATTGATTGCTATTGATCTCTCCCTTGATATCTTCCAGAAGTTGTTTTATGTATTTGGGTGCTCCTGTATTGGGTGCATATACTGTATGTTTACCAGAGTGATATCTTCTTGCTGAATTGCTTCCTTTAGTATTATGAAGTGGCCTTTCTTATCTCTTGTTATGGCCTTTACTTTTAGGTCTATTTTGTCAGATATAAGTATTGCAATCCCAGCTTTTTTCTCATTTCCATTTGCCTGAAAAACTTTTTTCCATTCCTTCACTATCAGTCTGTGTGAATCCTTTGTTTTGAGGTGCATCTCTTGCAGACAGCATATATATGGATCATGTTTTCTTATCCATTCAGCTACCCTATGTCTTTTGATTGGAGCATTTAGTCCATTTACATTTAATGTTATTATTGATAAGTACTTATTTGTCATCATTTTTATTCTTAATGTTTGTGTTTCTTCTTGCCTTTCTGTTTCTTTTTTTTACAGTAGTCCCTTTAGCATTTTTTTTTGCATTGCTGGCTTGGACTTGCATGGGTTTTTTCTTGCCAATATCAGGAAAGTTTTCTGTCATTAGTTCTCCAAACAGGCTTTCTATTCCTTGCTCAGTTTCCTCTCCTTCTGGCATCCCTATTATGCGAATGTTGTTTTGTTTTGCATTGTCCCAAAGCTCCCTTAAGCTCTCCTCTTGCTTTTTAAGCTTTTTCCCCCCCAGTTTTTGCTGAGTTTGTGTGTTTTTTCCTACCTTGTCTTCTAATTTGCTGATGCAGTCCTCAGCCTCTTCTAGTCTACTGTTTAAGCCTTTCATTGTGTTCTTTATTGCAGCTATGTCATTCTTCATTTCCTCTTGGTTCCTTTTCATGTTGGTGACATTCTCATTCAGCTCCTTATAATTCTCATTGAGTTGTGTGTATTTGTCATCCAGCCATTTGAGCATCCTTATAACCATTACTCTGAATTATTTCTCTGACATGTTGCTTGCCTCCATTTCATTTAATTCCCTTTCTGGTGATTCCTCCTTTTCTTTCCTTTGGGGATTGTTTATTTGTATCCCCATTTTTTTTTTTTTTTTTGCTATAACGTTTTAATTATTTCTGTTTCTTAGATCCAACTGCTTCACTACCCAGGTTCTTTTGGGGGTTGTACTAGAGGTGCGATTTCTCAGGTCTCCTGGGCTTGGTGATCTAGCAGAGCTCCCTACTTGAGCTATTTGGGTTATCTTGATGTAGTTGGATCTTGAATGTTAGTTTCTTATTCGTCAATGAATTCTCATCTTGGGTTGGCAATGTGACTTACCCCCAGCTTCATTGTGCATACTGTTTTGGATGTGATTGTGGTTCCAGCTCTTTTGGCAAAGGTTGTCTGAGGTCTCGCTGGTATGTTATCACTGTGGGTTGCCAGAGTCCACAGCCTGGGAGGAACGAATCTCGGGGCCTGAGGCTCAGGTACTGTGACTTTGGCCAGTGTGGTGTGACTCCTGCTGGATTAGTGTCACTCTGCAATTCACAGCGAGGGGCACTGAGCCCGTGACAGTGGGGGACAGTTGTCTCATAGTCTCTGGTTGAGGCAGTGGGACTTTGGCCACAGTGATTTCCCTCACTGAATCATGAGGGGTTTCAGGATCCAGTGGCTGGGGATGTGGGAATCTCAGGGTCTGTGGCTGAAATAATGTGACCTTGTCCAGAGAGGCAAGTCCTCAGTAGGCAACCAGGAGAGAGATGTCATGGATCCTACTGAGGGAGCCGTGCGCTCCTGGTTGGAGAGGCACACACCCAGTGGCAGCAAACAGAGGGGCCCAGGCGCCTTCTGCTGGGGGTGTGATATCATGAGGCCCACACACTGGATCGGAGAGATTGTGGTGTGCCACCGGCCCCGTGGAAAGAAAAGTCCCGGTTTCTGCTTTGGGGGATGTGCACCCTTGGTTGGATATGCACGCCCAATGGCTGCTTACAGAGGCACCCAGGAGCTTTCTGCTGGGGCAGTGGGCTCAGGAGGCCCTTGTGCCGGAGTGGCACTACCGCGGGGACTGGACACCAGCAGCCAGGGTTGTGCCTTGCTGCAGTTCTGAGAAGCACCTGGGGGCCACCTGCCAGGGCAGTGGGTTCAGGGGGCTTAGACACTGGATTGGTGCGACTGCAGTGACCGGAGGTCAGAAGCTGAGGAGTGGGAAGTCCGAATTTCTGCTGTGAGGCCTTGAGCCTTTAGTTGGATACAAGTGTGCCTAGTGGCAGCTCACAGAATCACCCAGGAGTCGCCTGCTAGGGCAGTGTCTTCAGGGGGCCTGCATGCTGAAACCACATGACACAATGTCTGATGTCTATGAGTAGGCAGCCAGGAAGGGGGAAGTCCAAATTTCTACTGCCAGGGTCGTGCGCCCTTGTTTGGATACAAGCGCGCTGAGCTGGGGTTCAAGGAGAAACCTAGGAGCTGCCTATAGGGGCAGCAGGCTCAGTAGGCCTGTGTGCTGGCAAAGTGTGGCTGTGGTGTCCAGACGTCGGCAGCTGTGAAGTGGGAAAACAGTTTTTGCTGCTGTGCCCTTGGTTGAATTCACGCATGCCTAGTGGTGTCTCATGGGTGGACCCCAGGGCCGATTGCCAGGGCGGTGCACTCAGATGGGCCCTTGTGCTGAAGCTGCATGACCTTGGTTGGATTCGCTCACACCCAGTAGTGGCGCACTCAGGCACCCAGAGGAGCCCTGGCGCTGAAGTGGCACAACTGAGATGACTGTGGGCAGGTATCCAGGAAGGGGGAATCCAGAATTTCTACTGCCAGGACAGTGGGCCTTTGTTTGGATAAGAGCGTGCCCAGTGGGAGCTCACAGAGGCACCCAAGAGCCACCTTTGTGGCCTTGGACTGAGGGGGCCTGCACGTTGGCAAGGCGCGACTGTGGCGTCCAGATATCAGTCGCTGTGAAGTGGGAAAACTCAGTTTTTGCTGCTGTGCCCTTGGTTGAATTCACGCGAGCCCCGTGGTGACTCCCAGGGGTGCCCTGGGGCCGATTGCCAGAGCGGTACACGCAGATAGGCCCTTGAGCTGAAGCCGCATGATTGAGGTGTCTCTGGGCAGGTAGCCGGGTGTGGGGGGAGTCCATATTTCTACTGCCGGGGCCCTTATGCCCTTGGTTGGGTTTGCACGCCAAGTGGCTGTGCGCTCAGGCACCCAGAGGAACCCTGGCGCTGAATCTGCTTGACTGAGGTGGCTGGGGGGAGGTATCCAGGAAGGGGGAATCCAGAATTTCTACTGCCGGGGCAGCGGGCCCTTGTTTGGGTAAGAGTGTGCCCTGCGGTGGCACCCACTAGCGACCTGTGGAGTGGTGGGCTCAGAGTAGCCTGTGCGCTTGAAAAGCATGACTATGGTGCTGGAGAAGCACTGCCGTGGTGTCAGGAAGTAAGCTGCTGGGGAGGGGGAAGTTGCACTTACTGCTGCGGGAGCATGCATCCTTGGAGGTGGAGGTCCCAGGGTCGGTGGATCTGTGGGTGGGGCAGCAGGATTTTGGCTGGAGTGGCTGCCAGGTCACAGGCAGTGTCCAAGTCCTGTCTGGGTGGTGGTGTTGATGAGTTCTCAGAAGAGGCCGCTCCCCGTTTCAAGATGGCATGGGCTCTGTGCCATGCCCGAGTCCCGCAGTCCCAGGAGTGCCCGCAGGGGTGGTAGTCTCTCCCTGTCCAAGAGAGCCTGGTCTGTCAGTGCCTGCTGCTCCTGCCGGATTTAACTGTCCTCCCTCCCTCACACACACACCACACACATCCACACACTCTCCTTTCACCCCCTCACTCACTCACACCCTCTCCCTCACCATCCTGCGTGCCGCCATCTTCTCTCCAGCCTCATGTATTTTGACTACTTTGAAACTCAGCTCAATTCCTTACATGATAACACAGCTTCTAAAGACTAGAGACTCAGAAAGTAGTTCAACTCTTGTTCTGAATTATTTGGGGATTCTTGTTTTATATTGTAGCATATATCAGGAGAAATGAATTTGAATGTCAGAAGAAGCAATTTCAGCTAAACATTAGAATATGCTTTCTGGAAGGTTAATAAATACAGTAATGTTTCATCTCCTTCCTTAAAAATACTTAAGCATAAGATCAACCTGGACTCACTTGATTTAAATTCACAACTGTAGGAGGCATTAGTTATTTCTCTCTATATATATATCTTGGTAATCCCCACATGCAATGACTCATAGACTTTCCACATGTTAGGAAATATCCTTGTCTTCAAAGGGACTTTTTATTATTTCTATGCATTGGTCAATTTCCTGGGCATTCTCCATTCTACAGTTATATAGATTTATTAAAAAATATTTTAAAATTATACACATATATTATAAAATATAAACATATTTAATATATGTATTATCAGCAAATGGCTTTTGACCAGTAAAAAGAGAGAAACTATTTAGTGAATAAGTTATATGAATTATTAAATGATGAATCATAATGACTACAGTCTTTTTTTTTTCTTTTTTTATTCCTCGCCTGAGGTGATCCTTTGGTGCAAGGGCCAACACTCTATCCACTGAGCTACACTGGCCAGAGCTACAGTCATTTATTTATTATGATCAATCAGCAATAATCAATATTAATAAGTAATTATATAAATGAGAGGAAGAGAGACAGAAACATAAATGATGAGAGAGAATCATTGATCAGCTGCCTCCTGCACACTTCTACTAGGTACCCAGCCTGCAACTCGGGCATGTGCCCTGATCAGGAATCAAACTGTAACCTAGTTCCGTGGTCAGCAAACTGCAGCTCGCGAGCCACATGCAGGTCTTTGGCCCCTTGAGTGTGGCTCTTCCACAAAATACCATGGCCTGGGCGAGTCTATTTTGAAGAAGTGGCGTTAGAAGAAGTTTAAGTTTAAAAATTTTGGCTCTCAAAAGAAATTTCAATCGTTGTACTGCTGATATTTGGCTCTGTTGACTAATGAGTTTGCCGACCACTGTCCTAGTTCATAGGTCAATGCTCAACCACTGAGCAACACCAGCCAGGCTTGATGGCTATTTTGTTGTTGTTGTTAATCCTCACCTGAGGATATTTTTCTTTCTTTCTTTCTTTTTAAAAATATATTTTATTGATTTTTTACAGAGAGGAAGGGAGAGGGATAGAGAGAAACATCGATGAGAGAGAAACATCAATCAGCCGCCTCCTGCACACCCCCTACCGGAAATGTGCCAGCAACCAAGGTACATGCCCTTGACCGGAATCAAACCTGGGACCTTTCAGTCCGCGGGCCAATGCTCTATCCACTGAGCCAAACCAGTTAGGGCTTTCTTTCTTTCTTTTCATTTCTTTCTTTCTTTTTTTTTTTTTAGAGAGAGAATGCAATGGAGGAGGAGAGACAGAGAGAGAGAGAAAAACATACATCATTGTGAGAGAGACACATTGATTGGTTGCCTCTTGCATGTGCCCTGACTAGGGCCAGGGATTGAGCCTGCAACCGAGGTATGGACCCTTAACCAGAATTGAACCTGCAACCCTTCAGACCGAGAACCCATGCTCTATCTACTGAGCCAAACTGGCTATTTTTAGTAGAAATTGCTGTATTTTGGGAGCAGGGATGCCATCATACTGACTGAGAGTTTCAGAATAAAATGTCCCTTATTTCCAAACTTTTTATGTTAGTATACCTTAGGTGTGGGTTTTACAAACTTTGTGTTTAAAAAACAAAACAAAAGGATTTACAAAATCGGATTACTGACACATTTGAACCCATTTCAATAATCTTACTTTGCATTTTCCACCATGACCTGCTGCCAGCAACAGAAATTTATCATCTCATAGAATGGAGGCTACAAGTTCAAAACAGGTGTCAGCAGAGCCGAGCTTCCTCTGACACCTCTAGGGAGAATCTTGGCTTGCTTATTCCTAAGTTCTCAGCCATCACTCATGGCTTTTCTTCCTCTAACAAAAGAGATTTGTAAATAAAATTAAGGTATAGCTCACCACTTTGGGCATATTGGACTGAGTTGCTTCTAAGTGGTCATAAAATTAGTAGAAAAAGAAACAGATATCCCACTAGAATCTGCTCATATGTGAATAAACCAAATTGTATTTATTACCTGATGAGAATGGAAAGGATTGTGTTGTAGGCATGGTGTTAGAAAGTTTCTGAAACTCTATTATTCATTCATTCATGGAAACCTACCACTTAAAGAAAGAGAAACTTAGTTTTAAAAAACTGGAAGAAAGATGAGCACAAGTATGCCTATGTAAATCATGTTTTCTAGAGCAAATCGTTCTGTATTGGGGTCGTATAACATTATATTAGAGCTCCCAGTACTAAAATGTATAGAATTGACAGGAGCAATAGAATATGTTAAGAAACATTACAAACAAATGGCAGAAGCTTGAGCTTGCGGGAGCCTAACAAAGTGTTCCAGTGAATATTCATGAAATACATGTTTCAAAGCAAATGTTCACAAGTTGAATTGGAGTGTAAGTGGGTAGACTGTGTGCCAATTGATGCAGAGTTAATGCAGAATGGCCCATCAACTAATAATATTTTACAAAGTATCTGTTTATTGTTTTGTAATCCTATCTAATAATAGAGTAACATGTAAATTACCATCACTCTGCTACGCCCACGATTGGGCTGCGGGATGCTGGGGGGTGGGACTCGGGGTGGCCTATCTGGCCATTGAGAGGCACGGATCCGCTGCCACTGAGGGGGGCTACCCTGCTGTTGAGAGGCGCAGGGGGCGGGACTCCCACCCCCTGTGCCTCTCAACGGCCAGATCCACAGCCGCTGAGGGGGCCTGCAGCGGACACCCAGCTGCGCCTCTCAACGGCAGGGTAGCCAGGTGTCCGCGGCAGCCCCCCTCAGCGGCCGTTGAGAGGCACAGGGGGCGCAGGGTAGCCCCCCTCAGCGGCCGCGGACCATCAAAAGTGGGGGAGCTGGGTGCCTGTCTGCTCCGGCACCAGGCCTTTCAGAAGCCTACGCCGAGCTGGAGGCTTCTGAAAGGCCTGGTGCACCAGCGGACAGGCAACCAGCTCCACCGCGAAAAGCGAAAGCATGTAGGGGACCCTACACGTGCGTGATTCAATCATGCACTAGGCCTCTAGTATATTATAAATAAAAGTATAAATCATGTTTTTGTTACACCCTTTTATGACCACATCGCATAAGAAACATCAGTACACTTAAAGTTCCCTGTGTGCTCTTTCCCCAGTACATTCTGCCCCCTGCAGGTCTCATTTTCTTGCTTAAAAAAAAGTTTTCCATCTCCAAACAATATATTATTGCATTTTGACTGTTTTCAATTTCATATGAATGTATTATATTGTTTGCTGTCTTCTGTGATTTGCTGTATTCCCTAAGCCTTTTAAAAATATTTATGTATGTGGTTGTACATGATATAGATGTATTTCATTCTTTTCCACTTCTGCACATTCTATCTCACTATGTAAGAATATAAAAATTACTAGTGAATTATCCTCACATCAGACATTTGGACTATTTTTTTTTCCTATTGCACACAGTGCTATTTTTTCCATCCTTATACATGTCTCCTGGTGAACCTGTGTACCATTTCTCTAGAAGAGAGATTTGTGTGCCATACATTTCTTTATTAAGAAATATCAAATCATTCTCTAATTTTTGGGTAAGAGATTGAACTTTCAATAGCTCATTATAAAAGTTCTTATTACTTCATATCTTTACCAACATTGTCAGACTGTTAATTTTGTCACTTTGGAATGGTATTTAACTTATAAGTGCCAGTTTCATAATGAAATTTCCATTTTTGTTTTTATTCCTTTGGAATGCAGCAATTTCAAAATGATATGACCAAATGTGGATTTCTTTTCCTTTTTAAAAAAAATCCTGGCCAGGCTATTTTGATCTTCCTAAATAAGTAGATTAATGTTTACTATTTCTGGAAAATTCTCAGAAATTATTTTTTCAAATATTTTGTTGCCCATAGTCTCTATCTACTCTACTGTTGGATATATAATGTATGGCCTTATCTTATGCCTCTTAAGCTCTATTTTATATTTTTTTACTGTCTTCACACTCTATTTTATGGTTTTCATCATAGGGAAAATTATATTATTTATCTTCATAAAATGATATTATTTATCTCCTTCAGTTAAGGCTCTTGACAAAAGTAAATATTCATGGCAGCATTATTCATGGTGCCCAAAGCATGTGAACAACTGAAGTATCCTTCGACAGATGATTGGATAAAGATGAGCTGGTACATACATACAATATAATACTATTCAGCTATAAGAAAAGATGAAATACTATGTTTTGCCACAACATGGATGGACCTTGAGAATCTCACGCTAAGCAAACTAAATCAGACAGAAAAAGTTAAGAACCATATGATTTCACTCATATGTGGGATATAAAACTGAAAGCAACAAATGAACAAACAAGAAAAACAAACAAAAACTCGTAGACACAGACAACAGTATAGTGGTTAACAGAGGGAAGCAGGATGCAGGGTAGTAAAGGATAAAGGTGGTCAAATATATGGTGATGGAAGAAAATTTGACTTTGGGTGGTGGGAACACAATGTAATATATAGATGATGTATCATAGAATTGTATATTTAAAACCTATTTAATTTTAATAATCAGTGTCACCCCAATAAATTTAATTTAAAAAAACCACTATGGTACTGGCACAAAAGTAGACACAGCTGAATGCAATAAACAAAAATTCAGAAATTAATACAAGTACACAAAATATATGTGCCATGTCAAAATGGTGTTTTAATCAAATGAAATTGGAACAACTAACTAGCTGGCCATTTGGAAAAACAGTGAAATTGGATCTCTACTTCATACACCAGAATAAATCCCAAATGAATTAGAAATCTAAATGTAAAAAAAAAAAAAAAAAGCACACCAGTGCAAGAAGAAAACATAGGTGAAGTTTTACATAATGCAAGTCTGAGAACTTAACTTGACAAAATGCAACTGAAAATTCAGATACTATATAACATACATAAAAACATTTTTAACAAAAGACAAATGAGAAAATGAGAGAAAAAAATTGGCAAAATATAGTGTAGGTAAAGAACTAATGTAAATAGCGCTTAAGAATAAAGAAACGCCCAGCCAGCATGGCTCATGAACTAGGAGGTCATGGTTTGGTTCCCATTCAGGGCACATGCCCAGGTTTTGGGCTTGATTCCCAGTGTGGGCGTGCAGGAGGCAGCCAATCAATGATTCTTTCTCATCTTTGATGTTTTTTTTTCTCTCTCTCCCTCTCCCTACCTCTCTGAAATATATATATATATTAAAGAAAAAAGATCAGTGATACCCTGATGGCAAGGGCACTTAATCCCTAGATAGCGGCTCTTATGCACCATTTTATGAACTAGAAGTTCTTGGAGAAATCTTTGATTCCAAGATTGAGACAGGGGAGGTCAAAGTGACCCGGTCTTTTCTCTTTTTTTTTTTTTGGCGGGGGTGCAATATTCAGAAAGCAAGGCAATGTTCAAAGACTGTGGAGACTAGTTCAAAGGACAAAGAAGCCAGCTTGAAGGGAGCGATACTGGACAAATTTAGGGAGATTTAAGCATTAATGAAGCCAATAATGAATTAGAAAGTATTGAATAAAAACAGAATATATGTGTCCATAATATTACTCAAAGTATAAGGGAGGTGAGGAGGCAGGAGAGCTCTTATTTAAGGAAGGATGCCAGCTAATAAATATGCAATAAATGACAGAAATAGAAAATCATGGTTTTGCCTCAATCTACAATTTTAACAATTGCTCCGGGCAGGAATCATCAATGGATTTTGAAATCATTTGGAGAAAGTTGTTGGGGAATTAGTCATGAATAGACTGGGAATAGCATGACAAGCAGAAGGAATAACAAGCAGTTATGTCAAGCAGGAATGTGTGGGATGTGAATGACACCAGAGGTCATAGAGCGATGGAGTGAGGGAAAGTGAGAGGAGAAGCAAAGGGGAAAGCAAATGGGTAGCTAGGTCATGTGGAGACAGACGCCATTAAAAGGACTGGCTTTTTGTCATACTGAAATGGGAAGAAATTACAAGGTCTTTAGCAAAAAGAGTAATAAAAGCTGACTTACATTTCAAAAACAATATTACTCTCTGAATAGTCTGGAATAGAGACAGGAGAAAGCAAGAGAGACCTGTCAGGATGTTCTAGTTATCATAGACCCAGGGAAACAATGTAAATATGAGTATAAACAAGAGTGTAATGGTTAATTTTATGTGTCAACCTGAGTGACTCATGGGGTACCTAGATGTCTGGCTAAACCTTATTTCTGAGTGTGTGTGAGAGTGTTGACAGATGACATTAACATTTGAATTGGTGGACCCAGAAAAGGAGATTGTCCTTTTCAGTGTAGGTGGACATTATCCCATCTGTTGGGGTCCTGGATGGAATAAAAAGCAGAGGAAGGGAGAATTTTGTTTTTTTCCTACCTGATTGCTATTGTTTGACATTGGTCTTTTCCTGCCCTTAACTGGGACTTATACCATCGTCACCCCTTGTTCTCAGACATTTGAATTCAGACATCACTAGCTTTCCTGGGTCTTCAGCTTGCAGACGGGAGATCATGAGACTTCTCAGCTTCCATAATTGCATAAATCAATTCTTTATAATAAACCTCAGGGTTCTCAGGAGAACTCTAATAAACATACAAAAGGGCATTTAATGGCAAAGAACGAATTTTCTCTGTATGATTTGTGAACAGTGCACACATTGAGAATAAAACATAAAAATATAAATTGTGAAAATCATACAACATTATGACCATTTAAAGAGATCAACCACAGAACTTGCATGCATATATACATAATTCACGGACACAGACAATAGGGTGGTGAAGGCCTGGAGTGGGGGACAGGGATAGGCTAGAAGAGGTCAATGGATGAAAAAGGGGACATATGTAATACTTTAAACAATAAAGATTTTTTTAAAAAAGAATAACCAGAAATTAGATCTTCCGGTCTGAACAGAATTTGACAAGCAAACAAACTTGCTCTTTTAGGGGGGATGAAATTCCTATTAATCAGTTCTATACTAATGGAAGTCTTAAATCTATCTTAATACTCATTCTACTTAAAATATTATATTACTACATTTATCTTAAGAGAAAATAAAGTTTTACAGGAATTAAGAACACATGTGAAATGACATTTCATCAAGGAATATGATGAAAAAACAACAACAATGTAATATAGCACTTTCCCAAGATATCCCAAGGAATCAGAATGTGCAAACTGAAATTTAATTTTTTTAATTTAATAAATCTTTATTGTTCAGATTATTACAATTGTTCCTCTTTTTCCCCCCATAGCTTCTCTCCACCAGTTCCTATCCCACCCTCTGCCCTTCCCCCGCCACAGTCCTCATCCATAGGTGAACACTTTTTGTTCAGTCTCTTCCCAAACCCCCCACTCCCCTTTTCCCCCGAGAATTGTCAGTCCACTCCCTTTTCTATGCCCCTGATTCTATTATATTCACCTGTTAATACTGTTCATCAGATTTTTTATTTCCTTGGTTTTTAGATTCACTTGTTGATAGATACGTATTTGTTGTTCATAATTTTTATCTTTATCCTTTTCTTCTTCTTCCTCTTCTTAAAGAATACTTTGCAGCATTTCATATAATTCTGGTTTAGCGGTGATGAACTCCTTTAGCTTTTTTTTAAATCTGTGAAGCTATTTATCTGACCTTCAATTCTGAATGATAGCTTTGATGGGTAGAGTAATCTTGGTTGTAGTTTCTTGCTGTTCATCACTTTGAATATTTTTTGGCATTCCCGTCTGGTCTGCATAGTTTCTGTTGAGAAATCAGCTGACAATCGTATGGGTGCTCCCTTGTAGGTAATTAACTGTTTTTCTCTTGCTTCTTTTAATATTCTCTCTTTGTCTTTTGCTCTTGGCATTTTATTTATTTTATTTTTATTTTTATTTTTTTGCAGTTGTATAACTTTATTCGACCATCAGCATTAGTTCTCGTCCACATTAATGGTCTGTAGATTTTTGAAAGTGGTGACAGGCACATAGGTGACCAATGTATTCAGCTTGTTTGGTGAATCTTCATCCTCATTACGTTTTCTAGACAAACGTACCCGGATACGATATGGGACATTCCTTATTCCTTTGGCCCAGACAGCTTTGTTGAGCCTGGTGTCAATACACACGTCTGGAGTCCCCATCTCCTTCATGGCAAATTTCCGGATCTCCTTGAGTGCTCGAGGGGCACGCTTCTTGAAACCCACGCCGTGGATGCGCTTGTGGATGTTGATGGTGTGCTCCCTGGTCACCACCTTGTTGATGGCGGAGCGGCCCTTCTTTTTCTGGCCACCCTTCTTTGCGGGAGCCATCATGCCCAGCAAGTTGGAAAGAAAGAGCGCAGGGTCTTGCTCTTGGTCATTAATTAATTATGACCTCTTGGTGTGGTCCTCTTTGGATACCTTTTGTGTGGGGTTCTATGTGCTTCCTGGACTTGTAAGTCTATTTCTTTCACCCAGTAGGGGAAGTTTTCTGTCACTATTTCTTCAAATAGGTTTTCAGTATCTTGCTCTCTCTCTTCTTCTGGGACCCCCATAATTCTGATGTTGGTACGCTTGAAGTTGTCCCAGAGGCTTCTTACACTAGCTTCAACTTTTTGGATTCTTTTTTCTTTTTTCTTTTCCGGAAGAGTGTTTTTTGCTTCTTGGTATTCCAAATCTTTGACTTGATTCTTGCAATCCTCTGATCTGCTTTTAGGTCTCTGTATATTTTTTATTTCAGTCAGTGTATGCTTAATTTATAGTTGATCCTTTTTCATATCCTTGAGGGTCTCGTTAAATTTATCGGCCTTTTCTAGGAAATTCTTGAAAAACCTTATAACCGTGGTTTTGAACTCTATATCCAGTCATTTACTTTTTTTCCATTTCCTTCACTTGTGGCCTGCCTCTTTGTCTCCACATTTTAGCTGCTTCCCTGAGTTGATGGAGTTGCTTTGCGTGCTAGGTGTCCTAGCAGGGCCCAGTAGCTCAGCCTCCCCAGTTACCTGATGTGGACACTCTTGGTGCACTCCTTTGTGGGCTGTGTGCACAGTCTTGTTATAGTTAAGCCTTGATTGTTGTTGGTATCACTGGGGGGAGTTGACCTCCAGACCAATTGGCTGTGAGGATCAGCAGTGTCTCCACTGGGAGAGCTTCTGTGCTCAGCTTGGATGGGGCGGAGTCTCAGGGTGGAGCAGACAACCTTGGTTTCCCATCAGTCCCACCATACGAGGGTCCTGTGTCTCCGTGTCCTGCAGCAATGGCTGTGCGTACCTCTGAGAGAAGGCTGCTCTTGAGATTCGCCTGCTGCCAGACAGTCCAGTTTCTCCCCGAGTGAGTGTAGTACCCAAAGTCTCACCTGGAGCTGGATTTCAGTGCAGTGGGGAGGTTTTGTTTCCCTCCCGAGGGAGAAAGCTAGCCACTGGGAGGGCTTCTGTGCTCAGCTTGGATGGGGCGGAGTCTCAGGGTGGAGCAAACAGCATTGGTTTCCCATCAGCCCCGCCCTACGAGGGCCCTGTGTCTCCGTGTCCTGCAGCAATGGCTGCGCACACCTCTGAAGAAGGCTGCTCTTGAGTTTCGCCCACTGCTAGACAGTCCAGTTTCTCCCTGAATGAGTCTGATACCCAAAGTTTCACCCGAAGCTGGATTTCAGTGCAGTCAGGAGGTTTTGTTTTCCTCCCAAACGAGAAAGCTAGCCGTGCGTTAGCTGCCCGCCCTCTCTGTGCGCTGCGAGTAAGCCAGCCGCGTATTCAGCCGCCCACCCTTTCTACGCACACGGGTCTCTGCACCTCCACAGTTCCTCTGAGTCTGTGTCCTTTTCTCTTTCCTTCTAGTTGTAGAATTTCCACTCAGCTAGCTTTCTGGTGGTTCTGGACGATGTCCGCTCTGTCTTCCAGTTGCAGTTTTAAAATTGTTGTGCAAGGCCACAGTATAGGTGTTTACCTTATGCTGCCATCTTGGTTTCCTCCGCAAACTGAAATTTTAATGAGAGGCAGTTGACATTATTGTCAATTACTTAGTGAACATTGTTTTTAAAAATGTGTTATTTTTTGGAAGTGAGAATGTATTATATTTTTTTTTAGTTGTTGCATTTCATCAAGTAGTAAATGAAAATTACAACCTTAGTAATAAACTTAAGTTTCTAGCAAAAACCCAATAGCTCTCTTGGAAATAGCTAAAACAGGCTTTAATACTTTGATGGATACAGACTGTGTAAAAGGAAAGGATGTACAGAGGGTAGAGGAGAAATAAAAGCATGTTTCAGCAAAATAAGATACATTGTTGAGAAACAATTGGGAGTATTATACTGATAGCTAAAGCCCTTATTTAGAATTCTAATCTAGTACCAAACTCATCTGCTTTCCATCCGTAAAACTACAAGTAAGACCTGAATGCTTCAATTTTTGTTCCAACAAAGTTCCAAGCAACATTTAATGGTTTATGTAGGACAACTTTCTAATCCACAGTGTGGTTGTTTTGTTTGTTTTACCATTTTATTACCCAACTTTAATTTCACACAAAACATTTCAAAATCCAGAATCAGTTAAGAAAAATAATCTCAAAGGTAAACATAACCAAACACGACATGCTGCAGTTTCTCCCAGATGCACAAATTTTATTTTTGATGAGAGTATATAATAGGCCATTAGAGAAAGGAGGGGGGAGGGAACCAGAAATGGCTAAAATAATTATACAGTATAATGGCTTTCTCTTCATCAGTTCATTGACTCACATCTGTGATTATATTGAATCTGCTACTAGTTAAATAGGGACATAATAAGAAATAAAACATCTGGACCAAAATCATGGCTGACATACTTTTCACAAACATTTCTATCCCTCACACTTTGTTTTAATTTGACAAGGTTTCATGAAGGGATATTTTTTCCTCCTTAAAACTTCCTAAAATAAGATTATTGTCATAAATATATATGTTATCCATTTCCTTCTATAATGGAGTATAATAATGGAGGTAAATATTTCAAATTAGTTCAGTTAAAATATTTTTTGTCTGATAATTTTAGAAAATGAATCTTTATTTCATATCCACCTCTAGAAACAATGTTGAGCTTTTTTGATATTTGTAATTCTTTAGTTCTTATCATTATAATGTTTAGGGGTTTCTTCTCAGGTCATTTCTTTGGCAGCCTGGTTACAAATACAGTAAGTCCACATTTAATGTTGTCAACAGGTGGTACCCAAGCCACCCCTCCAAGAGTGGTGTGTGTGTGTGTGTGTGGATATATATAGACTAGTGGCCTGGTGCATGAATTCATGCACATTGAAAGGGAATTAATTAGAAGAAATATTTTAACCTTTTGCACTCGGATGTCAAGTGTGACTCGACACGGTTAGCATCGGTAGCAGCTTGTATGTCGAATTGTATTGAATGTATCAATAATTTGAAATATTAAAAAATCCAAATAAATAAGTTTGTATGAAATGAAACTCCAGTTTTTTATTCTACTGCTGCTCTTTGTAAAATATGGGGTATTTAAAAAATTAAATCCCGAGTAGAATAAAGGAATCGAGAAAAAAGCAAGCAAGTGTAAAGGGTTAATATCACTATTTGCCAAGTCTTGGGTGCACGTATCCAGCTCCCTCCTCCTTCCTGTCAGAGTCTGGGCCGGTGCTCACGAGGATGCAGTGTCAAGTTCTGTCGGCACCATGAGACCCAGAGTCAAGTCCCTGCCATGCACGCAGCCCCGCCCACCCACATGCGCCTCAAAATTGCACAAGACCCAGACCTGCCGTCACCCCCGGGAACGCAGTGTCAAGCCCCTGTCAGCGCCACGTGGGACTCCCCGAGTCCCAGAGTCCCACCCTGTGGGGCCAGCGCCACGTGGGACTTCCCCAATGCACCTCCTGGTCAAGTCCCCGCAGGTGCCCACAGGGATGCAGCATCAAGTCCCCACCCACTTGCATGCTCCTCCCGCGCACGCAGCCCCACCCACCCACACATGTCTGCCTCGCACGCAGCCACCTGGTGATTGGTCATTATGGCGTGAGGGCATCACGACCACAGGCTTTTTATAACATAGGATAGAGAGATTCATAGGTATAAGAGAAAAAAAATTCTCTAATTCAGGGTGAAAATGTGCCCATACTGGTCCAAAGCTGTCTTCTTGACAGCCAATAGACAGATAAATTCTACATAAATTGGTCATATTTCTTTTTATTTCTCATATTGTATACATTTTTTGAAGTATATAATGAGGGGACTAAGAAGAGCTAGGTCTTAGACTTAAATTCAGTTTTGTCATGGTTGACAAGAACAGAGGTTAGTGATAAACAGGGGGTAGAGGCTTTTTCTACCTTAATGACATTTACTTGAAAGGCAAAATTTGAAGGGAGCAAGTCTTTGTAAATGATAGGGTCAGAAAGAGTATCAAAATTGGTTACAGGAACTACTAATGGTAAGTATTGGTCTTCTTTTGGTTGAGGGAGTTGTTGGCATATTCAACGATTAGAGAGGTTGCACACTATAGATGTGCTTTGGGAGAACATTATCAAGGCATTATCTTTTCAAGCATAAATGGTTATAAAAAGGAATAAGTAGAAAGGAATGCTTGATTTGGTTGTCATTGTAACAAGTGAAAGATTAAACAGTAAAGCAGGTGGGGCCCTGGTCATGCAACTAAATGGTTGGCGCATTGGCCCGCTCATCAAAGGATCACGGGTTCTATTCCCAGTCATGGGCACGTACCTGGGTTGTGGGTTCACTCCCCACCAAAAACAATGGACAAAAATATCCTCAGGTGAAGATTAATGACAGCAAAACAAAAGGTGGGAAAGGCAGAGTAAATGATTTAATAATGAATGTAAGGGATGCAGGAGCGATCAGGAGGTATAGAATTAGGGGGGGGATATTAAGAGTTTTCAAATTTGTACTGAGGGGGGAAAAAGCAGAGATCCCAGGCTACTTCTAAAAGATCTTGAGGGGTTCTTAGCTAGGTAGAAGAGGATAAAAATGGTAAGGAATAGAAGACTTCTTAGAGTTGGGCATTTCTGGTGAAAGTTCAGAAATCAGGTACCAGTTTCTTTACTCCTAAGATTGTCTACTTCTTGTGCTGGAGAAAATGTCTGTTTCTTGTCCTGGAGACAACTTTTTCGGGCGTGGTAGACAAAAATCTCCTGGGTGTACTAGTAAATGGGAAAGGTGGTCTTTGTTTCCCGGGAGCACACTGTGGAAGGAATCCTTAATGAGGTTTAAGGAGAGTTATTCTACAAGGCATTAACTAATTCTTGACAATAATCTAAAAGGTTTCCTTTCATAAGATTTGGTGGAAAAAGTCCTTCAGTCAAATTTATAGGTCTTCCTGTTCCTATTTCAAAAAAGTAGAAAGTTTATATTTACCAAATGAGTGGAGCAAAAATAAAGAAGAACCAAAGGGAGAGCTTTGGGTCACGAGAGTCTGAATGCCCCACAGATACTGGCCAATTGAGTTTTAAAATGCTGTTTGTGTGTTCCACCAAACCAAAGATTGGGGATGGTATGTACAACGGAAGTGTTGATAAATAGGTCAGATTTTGCAAGGGGCTTGGACAATCTGTCCTGTAAAATGAGCTCCTCCATCACTGTGTAGTTCTCGAGGGACTCCTCAGGTTGAAATATTCTTTTCTTTACCTGTGGCCACGGTAGTTTGGAAAATCTTCAACCCAGTGAGAAAAAATACAATTTATTTTTGTATTTTTTCATAATTCTGAGAAGTTAGGAGTTAGATAAAATCAAGTTGCCATAATTCAAATGATTCAGTTGGCAGAGGGAAGTGATCTATGTTGGCATATATCAGCTTGCCAGGATTGCACTGAGGGAAGATTTTGCACACTCAATAAATTTGGTGTGCAATAGCAGCAGAGAGTCCCTGATGCTATTGCTTTCCCCACTCAGTAATTTTTCCTTTGTTCCAGTGGGTAAGGTTATAAATAAAAGTTAAAACTTCTCTTTGAAGGCTGAGAGGAAGAACTGGGCAGCAGCTTGACCTAAACCATATCTTCCAAGTTAAATAAAAAGTGCAACCTTGTTTTATTCATGTCCCCCTTTCTGTGTCTCGAGAGGTGTTTGGGGCTTTGGCCATTTGGAGATAAGGCACAACCTCATGCAGAGAAGTGGGAGGAAATGTAGCAGAAGAGTAAAAGTTTGTGGTTGGCCCTAGCCGGTTTTGCTCAGTGGATAGAGCGTTGGCCTGCAGACTGAAGGGTCCCAGGTTCGATTCCAACCAAGGACACATGCCTAAGTTTCGGGCTCGATCCCCAGTAGGGGGCATGCAGTTGGCAGCTGATCAATGATTCTCTCTCATCCTTGATGTTTCTCTCTCTCTATCCTCCCTTCCTCTCTAAAATCAATAAAAATATATTTTAAAAAAGTTTGTGGTTGATGTGCTGTTGATTTAGCATCAGCGTCAGCTAAGTGGTTCCCTAATCCAGTTTTACCCTATGTAGAAGAGAGCTCCTGTATCTTCAAAATAGCCAACTGTTTAGGAAGTAAGATAAAGTCTAAAAGATTAAGAATAAAATCTTTGTTTTTGATGGGTTGTCCTAAGGATGCAAGGAACCCAGGGCATTTACAATTTATACCAAAATCATGGGTTATTCCAAAAATATCCCTGCTGTCTGTATAGGTAATAGTTTTGTCTTTGACTAAGATATAAGCTCTAGTTAGTATTTAATTCAGCTTGTTGTGCAGACCTGGTATTGGGAAATGGGCCTAATTCTATAACCTCCTCTAAAGAGACAATACACAACTGGCTTAGTAGGAACTAGTCTATGGCTGGAGATAAGACTGATCAATGAACCAGTTGAAAACAGTATTAGGTAAAGGAGTCTCTTAAAGATCTAGTCATGGAGTAATTGGTCTGTCAGGGAAATGCAGTTGTGGGGAATATTGTCAGGGAGGGGAAGGAGAATTGAAGGATTAAAAGTATAACAGATGATTGTTAGATGAGGAGAAGGGAGAAGTATTTACTAGGAGGTAAGGTGGCTAAGAGAGATGTTCAATATGATTGGAGTTTAAAGGGGACTCAACTGCTTGGGGAACAGGCAGTGAGAGGGGAGATCCAATAACTATTTTTTTTTTTCAGCAGCTTTAATTAAAGTAGCTGTGGTGGCTACTCACTTTCATGGACAAAAAGGGAAGGTTATGCCGAAACCGGTTTGGCTCAGTGATAGAGCGTCAGCCTGCGGACTCAAGGGTCCCGGGTTCAATTCCAGTCAAGGGCATGTACCTTGGTTGCGGGCACATACCCAGTGGGGGGTGTGCAGGAGGCAGCTGATCGATGTTTCTCTCTCATTGATGTTTCTAACTCTCTATCCCTCTCTCTTCCTCTCTGTAAAAAATCAATAAAATATATTTTAAAAAAAAGGGAAGGTTATAATTTGGATACTTTAGCATTGGTGCTTGAGTCAGTTATTTCTTTAAAATAGTAAAATATTGTTTAGCTTCATCATTCCATTGTAGGGGGTCCAGAGAAGAGGCTTTTAAGAGCGGTTATAAAGTTTAGGAGAGTAAGGAAAAATTAAGGAGCCAATTGCAGCAGTATCCTATAAGTCCTATAAGAACCCTTGAAGTTGTCTTTTAGTTTTGGGTTTGGGGAAAGCCGCTATGCCCTGTTTTAAGGAAGGGTCAAGGTTTAGATCATTTGGGGTAAGGAGATGTCTAAAATTTTTACAGAAGGCTGACAGAATCAAAGCTTCTCTTTAGTAACCTTATGTCTCTTTAGAGCTAGATTATGTATTAAGTGGAGACTGTCTGCTCTGGGAACATAGAAGTATCTCTACATACTGAAGTAAGATATAAATACAATATCTCTAAGATCTGCCTTAAGAATTTGAGAAAAATAATCAAGGCTTTTAGTATACCCCTGGGGTAAGACAGTCCAGGTATATTATCGAATTTTCCAAGTGAAAGCAAATCGAAATTGACTTTGTGAACCCACTGGAATACTGAAAGTGACACTGCAGAGGTCCAAGGCAGAAAAAAAACAAGTCTTAGGAGGGATATTTGATAGGAGGGTATAGGGATCAGGAGCCACAGGATGCCAGGGAATAACTATGTTATTAACCACTTGGGGGACAAATAAATAGCCATCCCCTTCCATTAGGCTTCTGGACTAGGATGATAGGGGTGTTGTAGGGGACAATGAGTCCCTCAGCTAAAAGTTCCTCTATTATGGTCTGAATTCCTGTCTTCGCCTCAAGGTTTAGGCGATATTTATTTATGTTAGGTAAAGGGTTATTAGCATCTGCTTGAATTTTGATAGGGGCTGCCAAATGGGTTTTCCCTATGTCAGTGAAAGATAATCCCAGAGATAGTCAGGCAGCTCTTGGAGGGTGAGAATCTATCTATCTATCTATCTATCTATCTATCTATCTATCTATATATATATATATATATATCTATATATATATATAAAAGCCAAGCGACCAGAATGCCGGAATGACTGGAACAACTGGAACAACCAGTTGCTATGAGGTGCACTGTGGCTGGCCCTGCCCCTGATCGCTCCCCCAGTCAGGGGTGGGGCTGGCTTACCTCCCATGCCCACCTCCTCTCTCCTCCCCCACCCCCCCAGCCAGCTTGGCTCTGATCTGGCTCCGATTGTGGGCGGGACCAGTAGCCAACCTCCCTCATCCCCTCCTCCCTGCTGGCCCGGCCCTGATCAGCCCCCATCGGGGTGGGCCTGCTGGACCCCACCCACGCACGAATTCGTGCACCAGGCCTCTAGTTGTTAGATAAAGTTAAGGAACAGATAGGACTTTAAAAGTGACTTCTGTCTTGTTATTCGAGGAGGTTAAATCTAATAATATTTCTTCCTTAGGGAAGAAATAATATGAACTTGGTAGGTTTCTAGAAAATATCTTCCTAGTAAATGAATTGGTGCAGAAGGGACAAGTAAAAATTGATGACTACTAAAGAGGAAGCCAATCTGAAAAGGAACAGGTAAGGATTTGGGGACTGTTACAGGATTATTAGTTACCCCAACCATTTGAATTTTTTCTTGACCCCGGGAAGGAGACATTGAAAGGGTGTTGGGGTTGAGAACTAAAAAGGATGCTCCTGTATTTATTAAAGTTCTACTAATTTGTCCCCAATTTTAATATCTTCCCCTCCCCTCCCCCCAATTGGTTGGCTTTTAAAAAGGAAAATGTCCCTTTCTTTCTCCTGAGCATCCCTATCTTTGTGTTCCAGTCTGAAATTTGGGGTTCAGATTAGGGTGCAGTTGCAACCAGCATTGATATTTGAGACAGTCCTTTTTGTCCTGGTCTTTTACAAAAGAAGCAAGCCTTTGGATCTGGGATTTGGGCATTTTTATTATTTGGTGGGGGTCAGTTTATTAAATTACTGAAGTTGCAAAGTCATTAGTTTAATAGTTCTTTCTTGGCAATCGAGAATTATTTTTTTCCTATTATCACTCTTTTTGAAATGGTTTTAGAGAGTTTATTTGCCAATGAGGTGATCTCATGAGGGCATTTATTTGCCTGGTTAAGTTTATGTTGCTTAACTAGGTGCTGATATTTTCAGAAAGAGATGCTACATATATTGAATTAAATAAATTAAGGGTCTCATCATTTAATTCCTTAATTCCTGGGTTTTGTTGAAAGGTCTTTTTGAACTGGTCAGGATAACCAATAATTCCTTTAAGTACATCTGTGGATGGCCCTCCACTTAATCTATTTTGGAAATATTTGAAAGTGGCCTTAAGTAATTTATTGATCTGTTTCTGTATGGCTTCTAGGGCTATGGCTCTGGTCAATTTAAAATATTGTAAAGGGTGGCTGATTCAATATATTCTTTAAATAAAACATTTCCAACTAACATATGGATAAGTTGATAAAGATCCAAGAAGCCAGTTTGATAAGCACATATCAGATTTAAAGGTTCAAATTCAAGGAAATTACTTTTTGGGTCTGGGAAGTCCTTTACTATGGCTTAATAGATCTGATTTAAACTAGAGGGTATAAGAGACAGTATTGACCCCATCAGAATTTCCCTGACATTTAAAAGGTGTTGTGAGAATAGGAGCCTCAGGAGGGGGATTACTGAGGAGAAAAAGGAGAGTTCAGCTAGAGAAGGATAGGCAGGAGGGGCAGAGGTGAATCAGTCGAGGAAGGAGAATGAGTTAGGGAAGGAGGAAACGCCAGTTAGAAGGAGAGATGCATGTGCCAGAGCATTCCCCTAGTTTTTGAAGTCTCTTATTTTCATGCAGAGAGGCTATAGTGGCCTCTTGGTTTCTTTTGGAACTCTCAAAATACCAATTGAAGAACACTTCCAATTTTCTTTGAGAGATCTAGAAACATTTTTGTTCTAATTGGGCTCTTAAATAAACTAATTGAGGAAAGTCAAAAGAGCCCTAGAGGGGCTCTCTATATAAAGTTTAATATAAAGTCATTCTGGGTGATTTTAGTACAAAGACTGTCAGTTGCAGGCCTCTAGGTAGTTTTTAGCCATGTTATCCTGCAGGAGGTTCTAGGCAATGGATGTCCAGCAGATGTCACCTTAGAACCAGAATTAGCAGAAGATTTGAACCATTGAAATGGTAATGAGCTCATGAAAGATGCTCAACATCATTGGTCATTAGAAAAATGTAAATTAAAATCACAATGAGATACCACTCTACATCTATTTAAAACACTAAAAGCAATGAATGAATGAATGGATGGATGGATGAGCTGACAATTTCACATTTTGCAGGGAAGCAAAGTAACTGGAGTTGTCATATACTGCTGGTAAAAATCAAAATGATATAACCACTTTGGAAATCCGTTTACAATTTCTTATAAAGTTAAACATACATTTATAATATGACTCCACAATCCCATTTCAAAGTATTTGCCCAAGAAAATTTAAATTTATGTTCACATGAAAACCTATACATGAATGTCCATAGTAATTATAGTGGCTTTATTCATAATGGCCTAGTAGATATAACTCCAAATGTCCTTTTTCTGGTGAATGGATAAACAAAATATGATCCTAATATATAAAAACCCTGGGTTCGTCACAACTGGAGGCTCGACCAACCAGAAGTCAGTCCTGCAGTCAGCACTGGGTTGCCATGGTGACCCAGCACTGACTGCTGAGGGGGTTTCGAATCAGGCCCGGAGAGAGGCCTGAAGAGAGGCCTGAAGAGAGAAGCAGGGTCTGATCCTTAGCCTGTGTGGCAGCTGTTGATCAGTACTTGCCTCTCTCGTTCTCTCCGGGCCGGGCCAGCAGCTGTGCCTCCATTTCTCTCCAGGCCTCCACCGGGGCTGTTGATCAGCCCCGCCTTTCTGATCAGGCCCCATTTATAAGCCCAGAGACACTGACTGGCATTGAAACCAACCAATCAGAACCAAATCTGGGTCAACTCTGAGGAGCCAATGGCTGCCTAGGAGACGGAGCTTTTGACACTGACTGGAATAGAAACTAACCAATCAGAACCAAATTGGCCCGTAGAGGAAGGCAGTTAGGGGTGAGATCAGGCCTTCAGGGGAGGGCAGTTGGGGGCGAGATCAGGCCAGCAGGGGAGGGCAGTTTAGGGTGATCAGGCAGGCAGGCAGGCAGAGGCCGTTAGGGTTGATCAGGCAGGCAGGCAGGTGAGTGGTTAGGAGCCAGCAGTCCTAGATTTCGAGAGGGATGTCCAACTGCCAGTTTAGGCCTGATCCCAGTCAGACATCCCCCAAGGGGTCCCCGATTGGAGAGGGGGCAGGCTGGATGAGGGAACCCCTCCCCTCCATGCACAAATTTCGTGCACCAGGCCACTAATACATCCATACAATGAAATATTACTTATCCCTGAAAAGGAACAAGCCTGAGACATACAATAGTGTAGAAGAACCCTAAACACATTATGCTAAGTGGAAGAAGCCCGACTCAATAGTATGTATTTTGTATATTTCATTTATATGACATTCTGGATAAAACAAAACTACAAGTATGGAGAACAGATTAAGTAATTGTCAGGTATTTGAGGTGTGCAGAGGTTAACTACAAAGGGGCAGTATTATTTTAATGGAACTATTCTTTGTCAAAACCAGAACTGTATATAAAAAAGTGATTTTTACTATATGTATATTAAGACAAAAATAGCTACATAAAAAGCAATTAGGTCCTATATATGTCCCTTTCTATGCCATATATGTGTAACTTGTCTTCTAAGATCTCAACCAGCATTCTAAATAGTATGTGGAACTTAAAAAAAAACTTTTAATTTCTTAATATTTTTCTAGATGATATTCTGATATTTCTAAAGTTACTTTTATCACACGGGAAATAGTTATTTATATTTCATTTAAGAATTTTTTCCTTTTTAAAAAATATGTCTTTATTTGATTTTAGAGAGAGAGGGGAAGGGAGAGAGAGAAACATCAACATTGATCAGCTGCCTCCTGCATGCCCCCCTCCCAAATAGTTATTCAGCATATATGATATGTTTTAACCTTGAGTATAACTTGGGAAGCAAATTAGACATGTTCCCTATTGTAAAGAGGTTGTATCTTGGTGGATGATAAAGGCAAATAAACAGGCATTGTTGTGTTATAATTAGAGAAGAACACAGAATAAGACTCCTTAATTCAGAGTTGGAAGAGCAAGGAAATCCTCCTACAAGGAGTAACATCTAAAATGAGAACTAGGTCATTAGTAAAAGTTAGGTAAATGAAGAAAGTTGGAGCGAGAGTTGTTCTGAAAATTATCACAGTTCAGAAGTAAAGCATTGTGTGAAGGCTGAGAGATCAAAGAGGACAATGCATGCAAAAGGCGCTCTAACAGTTGGGTGGAGCATTAAGTGTGGAGTTCTGGGAAGTCATGGTCAAAGATTGCTAAATGGGGCCTTAACAAAGTAGGTTTTTGTAAACAATGTTAATAGAGTGTAAGCTTTTTCTTAGAGCAATGAGGAGCTTAAGCATGGATGTGGCAAAGTGAAGTTTATCACAGAAAACTTGTGGCAAAAGTACAGAGAATGGGAGGGGCTAACATTAGGCAGCTATTGTTGAAATGAAAGTGAGATATAATCATATAACAGCAAGGAGTGAAAGTGATGATGGAGAAAATTAGATAAGTATTATACCTGAATTTAACTACACATGGCAAATTCATAACATGATAGGTATTTAATTTCTACTGAGAAGATATGATCTGGATATTTCTGAAATGGAACACAGAGATAATTTTGCTTGTGTCCTATATTGCTATGCCACAAGTTATAGATACCTGGGATCATCTAAAGCATAAGCCACAAAGCATGAGAGGAGGAGATTGAGGAGGGAGTACACCAATCACCAGAAGTTAATCTGCCAAAGGATCTGTATGCATGCATATAAGCATAACCAATGGACGCAAGACACTGGGGGAAGGGGGGAGGGAGGGCATGTGCCGGGGGGTAGGGGAAGCCAGGGGAAGGTCAATGGGGAAAAAAAGAGGATATATGTACTATTTGTAATACTTTAAACAATAAAATAAAATTAAAAAAAAAAAAGAAGTAAATCTGCCAACTCACTCCATTGACTCTGGATGGATTTCAAAATAAGATGTTAAAAGGGCTTCTAGGGTTGCCATTCTAGTACTACCCATCAATGCCTTACTCTATAAATACATATACCTATATAATATTATTTAATGTTATGTTCTAAGTTTCTGTTTCTTTTGTAATTAGCTGCCCTAGTTGATAAGGAACCACTTCCCTTGTTCTTTGAAGATCCATTACTTCCCTGGCCCACAAATGTACGCATAAGCTACTAATAGCAGCTGTGGCTACACTTACAATTTATGTCTTCTGCCAATGTAGAATCTTCAATTGTTCCATGAAGACTTTGTTTCTCAAATTTTAATCACTTCTACATACAGTAGTTCAGCTTGATAAAACTAAACTAGGAGTTGGTGATCCATACTAATAAAAGGGTAATATGCAAATTGGTCATGACGCCTTCATAGTAACAACCAAACAGCAGGCTGCATGGGGCGACCAGGCTGGCAAAGGGGTTAGCGAGGGACGACCAAATGACTGACCAGCAGGCTGTGTGGGGCGACCAGGCCGACAGGGGGGTTTGCGAGGGACGACCAAATGACTGAAAGGCAGGCTGCGTGGGGTGACCAGGCCTGCGGGGGGCAATTAGGGGTGACCAGGCTGGCGGGGGGGGCAATCGGGGGGCAGTGAGGGGCAACCAGGCCAGAAGGGGGGCAATTGGGGTGATCAGGCTGGCAGGCAGAGGCAGTTAGGGATGATCAGGCTGGCAGGGGGAGCAGTTAGGGGCAATTAGACAGGCAGGCAGGTGAGCAGTTAGGAGCCAGTGGTCCCGGATTATGAGAGGATTGGGGATGGAACTGGCAGTTGGACATTCCCCAATGGGTCCTGGATTGTAGAGGGTCCAGGCTGGGCTGAGGGGACCCACTCCCTACTGTGCATGAATTTCGTGCACTGGGCCTCCAATAATGAAATAAAGTGCCAAAGGGAAATGGATGCAGTTCAAGCACAGAAATATATTTGCTGCTTCTGTTTTTTAATCTTTCCCTATTTTTAATACATACCTGAAATGCAATCATTTTCTTTGAAGCTTTGAGAACATATTATTTCTCTATTTTCTTATTTTATCTTCTCTGCATATACAAAGTATTTCATATTAATCTTCTTTGAAACATCTGCTTTGAGGTTTACGTAAGTAGGAAAGCTTAGACAATAATTATTTTAAGAACAATATACTAATATACTAAAGAAGCTATAATGTTTGATTATCCATAATTTTACAATGTGTCCCTCCCTCTATAATTCTTACTATGTAAATTTTCTTAACCTTAATCTTAAATTACTAACCAATTAAATGGAAAAAAGATAGTCCTTAAAATTTCATTGTGATAGTATTTCAAAAGTGGTAGGATGAAATGCCCTCAGATTTCTCATTTTAAAATATTCTGAAACCTATTCATTTTTTTTTCTTTAGGAATAGCATGATTACTTATACATGAAGAAAGCAGGCTTGTTACACTTCCAACTTTTATTTTTTTTAAGATTACAATGTTCTGGAAAATAAATAAGGATGGAATATGTACTGCTTCAATATAAGGCCACTAGAGGCCTCTTTTTGCATCCTTTCCCTATTTTGTAATCCATGGTGATCATCCGGGCTACTCTCTGGAATTTACAGAGCCTCTGTGTCTCTTGGATCGGCGCCTCAGGACTAGGTATACATTAATGGAATACAGGAAGAACATAATACAGAAAGTCATGATAACCACTGAGAGTGAAACTAGAAGTATAATGGACATAAATTTTTCCTGTGTCCCCATTATCACACATGGATAAGGTCCAAGACACAAGAGGGTACTGCACCAAATGGGTTTTTTAAGAAGTGGTAGTTGATAGTAAACAAGAATAACTGAGAAGATCAGCTGTACAGACAGCTGTACAAGAAAGTAGACAAGATACATTATCAGCAGAAACTTGTTTTGGGTGAAGTAAGAAATTTGATCTTTTTTGGTTTTTATGTTGTCTTCTTTGTTGTCAGTGTCACTGGGCTTCTCTTTTAAAGATTTCTTCTTAGGCTTCTCCTTCCCCTTTTGCACACCTTGAGAGGCAAAACTCTCCATCATGAAAAAGTTGAAGAAGAAGACAAAGCCAATCACATACCAAACTCCAAGAATCGGGCTGGTGAAGTGATTTTCATAGCACTCTGCTACACAGGCTTTGGAGATATTCCCATGGCACTGGAAGTCTTTGACCAGATCCAGCCAAGTGATTTGCACTACATACACCACTGACATGTAAAGGAAAGTAAAACTAAACCACAGCATTCGCCCTGTGTAGTAGTTTGTGGGGTCTTTGCTTATCTTCATGATGGTAGACACCACACCATCAAGTCTAGCATGGCCAGGCATCTTGGAACCTAGGGTGACAAACGACAAAACAGCACCAGGAAGAAAGAATGACTGTATTTATAGTCTCTGCTGTTCTTTTTTTCTTTTTACCTTCTCATTTAAAAATTTTTTTTTCAATTACAGTTGACATTCTATATTATTTCATATTAGTTTCAGGTGTACAGCATAGTGGTTAGAAATTTATATATCTTATGATGATCCCCCCAATAAATCTATTACCCACCTGGCAACATACATAGTTATTACAATATTATTGAGTATATTTCCAGTGTTATATTTCACAACACCCTGACTATTTTGTAACTACCAATTTGTATTTCTTCACCCCTTCTCCTTTTTCACCCAGCCCCAAACCTTCCTCCCATCTAGCAACCATCAATTTGTTTTCTGTATCTATGAGTCTGTGCTTGTTTTGTGTTTGTTTTGTTTTTTTGTTCTTCATAACCCACATGTAAGTAAGATCATATAGTATTTATCTTTCTCTGTCTGACTTATTTCATTTATCTGCTATTCTCTTAATAGGTGCTCTCTCCGAGGGTGCTCAATTGTCTCAGGTGAGAGAATTCCAAAAAAAAGTTAAGAAAAGTGTCCACAAGCAATACATGTATTTAATATTTCTTATTCTTTTATTTACTAACCCTTTCTTTTAATTTCCCTCACCACTCACTCTTCCCTATCTCATTTCGTTTCCCCACCTCTTCCCACAGTTTATTCAGCCTCTGCATAGCTATCTATCCTGTTCGCTCTCATCACAAACTCTCGGTGTCATTTACTTCTTTTTACAATTTATGTACCAACCTGTGTCAATCAACCAACTCCAGCCAACAGTACAGTTCCAACTGTCATAGAACTCTCATCGATATCTGGGCGTAAGTGCTTAAAGGTAAGTAAGTCTTCATCACTTTTCTCTGAAATGCACCTATCTGAGATGGCTTAACTGAACTTACTGGTGTCATTGTAAGCTCTTTCTGAAGCTAACTTTCCCAAAGCCCATCACCAGTTTCAAAATCTGTTTCTGATTAACCAGTCAAGATGGATGGATCAATATATAATTGCTTTCTACTGGGAGAACAGCTTAAACTTCTGATTTGCCTTACATCCTGCTGCTCATTTGAAATGGTCATTGATTCACAGATGTTCTGAGCGTTCTGAGTA
The DNA here is from genome assembly GCF_027574615.1 of Eptesicus fuscus. Lineage (NCBI taxonomy): Eukaryota > Metazoa > Chordata > Mammalia > Chiroptera > Vespertilionidae > Eptesicus > Eptesicus fuscus. Next base: position 86,607,162 of record NC_072479.1, read on the forward strand.
CAGGTACAGTTCTTGCCTTTAATTACAGATGTGATGGTGCACAAAGTGCTTTTTGCAATACATTTATTGTGACCACTGTGATTTCTGTGATTCACTTTCCCTCCTATGAACTAGAAAGATATTGTCAGGACATTTTATTATTATAATGCTCCTCACAGTCATCACTTGCTCCCCGCTTCCCTACAAGATAGCTGAGACATTTTGGGGGCTTGCATCACAGTTCAGCTTCTTCCTTTATTCCATCCTGTTCTCTCACACTCCTTCTCCTCTGCTTCCTTTGAGAGGTATTAATCCCTAACAAATATTTTGCCCCTTCAACTTTGTCTCAATGCCTGCTTCAGAGAAGGCACCAGCAACACTTCAGATTTTTGGAAACCTGAGAGATAAGCCATATAGAAAGCAGGCTTTTCCCTTCACTCCGGGTCACAGTTTTGGGGAAGTCAACCGTTCTCTACCAGGATTCCTGCAGAGGACCTGCTAGACTAGTGATGTTAGCTGCTGCTCAGCTTAGGAGAGGGGAATGCATTGAAATTGAAATTGGAGGGGAGACAAGATCCATTCAGACTGAAATAGTCCCAGCATCTCCTCCTAACTTTTTAGCTTACATAAAATTACTTTGCTAATTTCTTGAATGGGTTTTTAGTATGCTTTGAACTTATTTTGACCTAAATGCATACAAAAGGTAAACAAGTCACATTGTTCAGTTCCATCAATTTCACAAATGAACACACTCAGGTAATTGTCATCCAGATCAAGAAAAGAACACTTGTTTTTTTAAACTGAGTTATGAGAATTCTTTAGGTATCTTGGATATACAAGTTTATTATTGGATTTATGATGTGCAATTAATTTCTCCCAGTGTGTGTGACTTGTCTTTTACTTCTTTTAATAGTCTTTCGAAGAACTAAAGTTTTTATTAGTTCTTTTACTTACGAATTTGTTCTATTATTAATAGTGCTTTTGGTGTCATGTCTAAGAACTGTGAACTTAAGGTGACAACATTTTTCACCTAAGTTTTATTCTTGCCAGTGTTGGTGATAAGAAAGCAATCTAGGTAGGGGGCGCGGGGCCTGAGCAGGGGCCGCAGCTAAAGGCCTGCAGTGACAGCATGGGTGAAGGGGAGTGGGGCGGGGGAGGCCTCGGGCTGCTGTGGGCGGTGGGTGGGTCTGAGGGGCTGGCGGGCTGGCGTCTTGGGTCCAGGCCGGGGATCTGACCCGTGGTTGCTGTCCCCGGAACCCACAGCGCGGCCCATCTTGTGCTGGCCATGAGGCCGCAGCAGGCGCCGGTGTTCGGAAAGGTATTCATTCAGCGAGACTACAGCCGTGGCACACGCTGTCAGTTCCAGACCAAGTTCCCCGCGGAGCTGGAAAACCGGATTGATAGGCAGCAGTTTGAAGAAACGGTTCGAACTCTAAATAGCCTTTATGCAGAAGCAGAGAAGCTTGGGGGTCAATCATATCTTGAAGGCTGTTTGGCTTGTTTAACAGCCTACACCATCTTCTTCTGCATGGAAACTCATTATGAGAAGGTTCTGAGGAAAGTCTCCAAATACATTCAAGAGCAGAATGAGAAGACATATGCTCCCCAAGGCCTCCTCCTGACAGATCCCATTGAGAGAGGACTTGGAGTTATTGAAATTACCATTTATGAAGACAGAGGGATGAGCAGTGGAAGATAAACCATGGAATTGAAGATCCCAGCTCCAGCTGGGAACCTCATCTCTCCACGGGCTGATCGCAGAGCTTCCCCTACCTCCTCTACAGAGCCTCATTCCTTTGGATCTGCTGCCAGAGCCACGGTGCCATTTACTCCAAGGACTAACTCTCTAAAATTCCACACCTGGAGTGACCGCTAGTCGCTCAGCATCCACTTTTTGTCTCCAAATTGTGTAGGACTCTGTAATCTTTTCATTAGTTTCTGAGAAAACACAATGAAGCATTTCACTTTTTTTATTCAGAGCCATTAATGAAATATGCAGTTGGTTAGCCCAACGTCAAGTTTATTTATCTGCCACCAACACCAATGGTTCTCTTCATTCCTTGGGCCAGCTTCCCAGGTGGCTATAGACCTCAAAGTCATGTCTTAGCCAGTGCTCAGTCTCATTCCCCCAAATTAACAAAATGCTTTTCTTCAGGATTTTAGTATAGGGTAGGCTGTGTCCCTGGTGTTGCTAATGCATCTCCCAGATTTCAAAGAACTATCAGTTTTGCCATGATTCAAATCTTAAAGATCTATTTCTGTTGTTAAGTTTCTCAAACTGAAGTCCATTGGAAAAATAATGTGTTCTTTGTGTTATTATAGCAATTATTTCTAATAAAACAGTATTTGATACAAAAAAAGAAAGCAATATAATTCAATTTTCTTTGAGTATAACCTGTTTTCCTGCTCTAAAGAATGAATGATGACTCGTGTTTTAGCTAAATTCTGGAAATTTTTCACCTATTGTTGTCATAATTGTTATTGTTTGTGCTCTAGTCTCTCTTTCAATATTTCTATAACTTCTATAAGATGGATGTTGAAATCTCTCCATTTGTACCCTTCAGATCTCTTACCTTTATTTTTATACTAGAGGCCCGGTGCACAAAATTCATGCACTTGGGGGGAGGGTCCCTCAGCCCAGCCTGCAACCTCTCCAATCTGGGACCCCTCGGGTGATGTCCGACTGCCAGTTTAGGCCCCCCTCTCACAATCAGGGACTGCTGGCTCTCAACCGCTTGCCTGCCTGCCTGCCTGATTGCCCCTAACCGCTTCTGCCTGGCAGCCTAATCACCCCCGAACCACTCCCCTGCCAGCCCAATCGCCCCCAACTGCCCTACCCTGCAGGCCCAGTCACCCCCAACTGCCTCCCCTGCCAGCCCAGTTGCCCCCCCACTGCCCTCCCCTGCTGGCCCAGTTGCCCCCAACTGCCCACCCCTGCTGACCTGATCACCCCCAACTGCCCTCCCCTGCCGACTTGTTGCCCCTAACTTCCCTCCCCTGCCAGTCTGGCCACCCTAACTGCCCTCCCCTGCAGGCCTGGTTGCCCCCAACTGTCCTCTCCTGCTGGCCTGATCGTCCCTAACTGCCCTCCACTACAGGGCCGGTCCCCCCACAACTGCCCTCCCCTGCCAGCTCAGTCGCCCCCAACTGCCCTCTCCTGCCGGCCATCTTGTGGTGGCCATCTTGTGACAACATAGGGGTGGCCATCTTGTGACCACATGGGGGAGGCCATCTTGTGACTACATGGGGCAGCCATCTTGTGACTACGTGGGGGCGGCCATCTTGTGCAAGTGTGTGATGGTCAATTTGCATATTACCTCTTTATTATATAGGATTTTCCATCTATTTATCACTTCATGTACTGTGTTTTTAGAGACTTACTTATTTATGTATTCCAGATAAAGAATTTTTTCTTCTGAGGTGTCCATTTTGTTCTTCAGTTACTATTTTGAGGTGTGTTTTTGTTTTTTTCTGTTTCAACTAGAAAAGTTTTAATTTTTACGAACTATGAATTTTTAATGAAATATCCTAAACCCTCTTTTAATGTTACTTATACTATTTTCTATATCTTTTTCATTTTCTTTCAATGTTTCATTGGATGTAAGGTGTTTTGTTGTTGTTGTTTATTTTGTTATTTTGTTAATCCTTACCTGAGGATATTTTCCCATTGATTTTTAGGGAGAGTGGAAGATAGAGGAAAAGATAAATAGAAACATTGATATGAGAGAAACACACCAATTGGTTGCCTCCTGCATGAGCACTGACCAGGGCCCTAGCCAGGGAGGAGCCTGCAACCAAAGTAAGTACCCTTGATTGGAATCAAACCCAGGACCCGTTGGTCCACAGGCCAACGTTCTATCCACTGAACCAAACCGGTTAGGATGGCTAGGATGGGTGTAAGGTGTTTATTTGCTGTGTTTATTGTTTTTTTCTCATAATGTTTATTTTTTACAGATGCTTTGTACTTTTCAAAAATTTTATTTTTCAATTACAGTTGACATTCAATATCAATTTATATTAGTTTCAGGTGTACAACATCATGGTTAGACATTTATATAACTTACAAAGTGATTCTATGCTGTCTATAGCCCTGACACTGTAAATAGTAGTCATACAATGTTATTGACTGTAGTCCCATGACTATTTTGTAACTACCAATTTGTACTTCTTAATCTCTTCACCTTTTTCACCCAGCCCCTAAGCCCCTTCTCATTTGGCAACCATCAGTCTGTTTTCTGTATCTGTGAGTCTGTTTCTGTTCCTTTATTTTGTCTTTTAAATTCCACATATAAGTAAAGTCATATGGTATTTGTCTTAGTCTGACTTATTTCACTTAGCAAAATACTCTCTAGGTCCATCCATGTTGTCATAAATGGTTAAGATTTCATTATTTTTATGGTCAAGCAACATTCAATTGTATATTAGCACCCCATCTTTTTTATCCACTCATCTAATGATGGGCACTTGAGTTGTTTCCATATCTTGGCTATTGCAAATGATGCTGCAAAACCAAAACACTAATTCAAAAAGTTATGTGTACCCCTAAGCTTGGTGCTTCTTGACCCTGCACTAATTTCTCATGTTGAAGTCTTCTTTTAGACTCCCTAGAGTTTCTGGTTGTGAATTTAGGGTACAAATGTAATTATTGCCAATTGCCCTTGGATTCCTTCCTGCACTAAATTTGAAACAGTCTTGGAATTACAACTCATATGTTTTAGTAGTATTACATATGGGTGTTGAATTCTTTATCCAATAGTATTCTGTATGTTATCTCTCCCCAAGAATTGTATGAGGTTCCACCTACTGAATTTAAGCATGCTTATTGATTTATTTTAAATAATTCCCTTGTCATTCTGAGGCAAGAGGAAAGATTCTATAATGTGTGTTTTAATTCATCACCCTCAAATAAAAATCAGCAACGTTTTTCTGCTACATTGGAATAATGCAGATTATAGTCTTCACAATTCAGAGATGCACACTCTATAAAATGGCCTGCTCAAGATAGGCATGTTTATACAAAGGTTTTTTGTAAATAAAAGATATAAGTATACACAAGAAGAGTTGATTCATCCATTTAATCAACTGTGTCCTTAAAAAATAATTGGTTGTGTTTCTCATGTTTTTCACAAATGATATTAGAAAATAAAAGCCTAACACCCAATTTCAGAGTTTTTACATTGTCCCCCAATGGCATTTATTGACAATTACTTTATGGGTCTCTCTTTTTTTTTTAATTTTTAAATTGATTTCAGAGAGGAAGAGAGAGGGGGGAGAGAGACAGAAACATCAATGATGAGAGAGAATCATCAATCGGCTACCTCCTGCACATCCCTACTGGGGATCAAGTCCGCAACCCGGGCATATGCCCTGACCTGGAATAGAACTGGTGACCTTGTGGTTCTTGAGTTGACTCTCAACCACTGAGCCATGCCGGCCAGTTGTGGTTCTCTTTTTTGGTTATCATCATCTTGTTTAATAAACACTGCAGCGAATAACCTGTGAAAATATGCTTACTTATTTGTGTGTCTCTGTAAGGTAGATTTTGAAGTGGAATTTCTGGGCAAGAGGTATGCTTGTTAAATTTTGATACGTACTGGTAATTTATACTTCAAAAGATGACATCAATTCACACTCAAACCAATAATTTATAAAATTACAGAGAATTATTTTGGTTATAGCACTTTTCAGTGTTTATTTCTTTTGACTTCATAAATCTAATTATCTAAATCTTTAAATTATGATCTATAGAATGTTTCCCTACATTTTGCTGCAGAACAAGTTTCACCAAATGTCTAGTAAGCAACCTGAGTCCAGTTTCCTAAAATGCTGCCTATATTCTTTATGTTTGTAGTAATTAATTCAGACCAGTGATTTTTCAAAAATTTCTGACTAACACAACCCAAAGTAAGAAATAACCTTTATAGCATGGCCCACTGCACACACATGTGAACATGCACAGATACACAGGTACACTTCACAAATGTAATTTGAATAAAAGTTTAACAAAACAATACCAGGTTTAGAAATTATGTACTCTATTTTGCTTTGTTTTGTTTTCTTTTTATTATGATGACTAACAAATATTTTCACCAGGTACTAATGGGTCATTGGGTCACCACCTACAGTTTGAACCATGCTGAAAGCTTCTTTGGACATTAATTAATAAATCCATTTCTGAAACAAGATATTATTAGTACTTAGAAATTAGGTAATATAATACATAACACCCATGTTAAAACTTCTGTTTCTGGAGAAAAAGGAGATGACATTAACAAGATGAAGGGCTAGAAGGTTTCAGCGCTCCCCTCCCACACGAAAATAATAAATGTACCACTGAAAACTAATGAATAAAGTTCTGGAAAAGCTCAGGAATGCAACAAAGAACTGCAGACACCCTGTGGAGCTCAAAAGTCAATAGCACATAGAAAAGCATAGGAAGCATTTACCTAAGTTACTCCAACCCCCCAGTCGAGAGCAGGTTAGAACCAGAAGAGATCCCCTTGGAGGGATTTCACCCACCGGAAAAAGAAAAGCAAAAGCAATCCAACAGCCTCCCCACCCTGGACATATGCAGACTTTGCTACCAAGGACTCCTACAGTCTTCAGTGCTGACCCAGCTGGCTGAGTTATCAGGAGTTCCTGTTGCTGTGTCTCCTCCCCGGGGCTGGAGCTGTTGCTGCAGTGAGAACTACCTCCAAGGGTCCCAGTTGTGGCTGAGCCCTGCTCTCCAAGACTGGGACACCTTGGACTATGGGACCGGAGCTGCCACTGCTCTGATCCCCAACCACGGATCCCAGGTCATGGCTTTGACCCACCATTGCTGGCCCAAGTTATTGCTGCTCTCAGCCCTGCCCTCACTCCCAGGTTGAGGCTTTGACTGCCACACCTGGGCTAAGCTGTCACTATTCTGCACCCCACCCCCTGGGTCCTGACACATGACTTTAACTTTTAGCATGAGGTGTAATTTTGTTGTTGTTGTTATTGAAAGCTTGACATGAGGTAGTAAGTAAAAGGAACTGAAGTAGATAGTCCTTTAGTGTGAAGTTTTGTATTTATCTGGGTAGGAGTTAGATAGTGTTTACTATATGCTATAGTGTGGTGTCATAGGCTAAGATTTCCCCTGGTGTCTTTATTATTGTCTCCCCTGTTCTTTTTAGGTTTTCTTAGTAACTCTCTGAGTAGGGTCTGATGTTTGTAGTCCTTTTAGCTTAAGCCCCAGATATACAGGAGCCTTATTGATGTGGTGGTAAGGTGTAGAGGGAGGGGAAGCATTCTATAGTCCTATGATTAGTATTTTGTCTTTTAGTAAACTTGAGTTGGTATTTTCTTCCTCCTGCCCCCATCAGAGGCTAGAGGGGCCTAGATAGAGTTGAGTATTTCCCTTTCCCCAGCTCAGTTACACTATGATAACACTCCAGTAGGCTAGGCTCTTTCCTTGAAGAGCAGGTCTTAAGGAGAACACAGAACTTTGTGCATATTCTATATAATAAAAGCCTAATATGCTAAGTGTCTGGTCATCCATTCAACCAATCAAAGTGTAATATGCTAATGATATGCTAAGACCACTCAACCACTCGCTATGACGTGCACTGACTACCAGGTGGCAGACTCTCCAACCAGTAGGTTAGCTTGCTGCTGGGGTCCAGCTGATCGGGACTGAGCGAGATGGGCCAGACATGCTATGGAGCCCTCCTGTGATCCCTCCCTGGCTGGCCAACCTCCTGGATCCCTCCCTGGTCCCAATTGTGCACTGTTGGGATCCCTCAGGCTGGCCTGTGCCCTTTCACAATCCGGGACCTCTTGGGGGATGTCAGAGAGCTGGTTTTGGCCCAATCCCGCAGGCCAGGCCAAGGGACCCCACTGGTACATGAATTCATGCACTGGGCCACTAGTTTCAAAATGGATACTTTTCCCCTCCCACTGTTAAATATATGAGAGGATTTTTCTTTGATCTTTAGAGCAAGAACCTGATAAGGTGTCTTATGTTAAAACTAAAAAAAAAAAAAAAAAAAAAGCCTGGGGCTCCTCTAAGACTGATCCTCAGATTTTTTTTAACTTCCCAGCTAGTCCCCAGCTTTTAACTACCAAGCTTTAAGCATTTCATCAATTACAGTTTAAAATTTTTTTACTAATATTGGCTTCAGCTTCTGGCTTTTGATTCTGGATTCTTGTCCTGATAAAGTGTGATTCTCTGTATCTGTCAGTCTCTATAGTTTTGGGGGCAGCAGTTGACCCTGTGACCTCAGTTCTCTAATGACTTACAAAGAGTTGCTGGTTTTCAGCTTTTTTCTTATTGTGAGGATAAGGGTGATGTCTTCTAAGCTTTTTATATATCAGACCAGAAATTGAACATCTTTTACACAATGTATTTTATTAAAAAGAAATATTAAATTCCAATGTGCAGTTTATATGTTATAGAACATGGGAGGTTTACAAGTTCAGCATTACACCTCACCTGTTTGACATAGTTTTTTATAACATGGTAATCATTTTGTGTGCATTCCTTCTGTCGAGAAATATTTATTTGCCATGAACTATTGCTAGATACTCTGGCTACAATGATAAGGAAATGGACTGATGTGGCCTTTATCCTCATGATAGCCTACTGTCTCTTTTATTAATAAGAACATTGATTTCATACATAACGGGAACTGCAGAAATGAACAAATCCAGAATTATTCAGAAGCTCGGTGATGTAAGGACACAGTTTAATTTCTGCCATCTTCTTGACCTTGCCTTCATGGTTACAATATGCCTACAACTTCCCCAAGCCTCATAACTTAGTTTAAAAATTCCAAAATATAAATAAATAGGAACAAGGGAAATGGGGGAAGAGGAGCTAATCCATTTAAATTAACTACTTTCTTTCACACAAATACAGAATCAAGTGGTTTAATTGGAATGAAGACTCAGTTGAGGCTGAATATTCAATTCAGCACAATTAATGTGTGTATATCCATTATAATTTTATAAAACCTATGCAATTCAACACCAGTATCATCAATTTTTTTCTCTTTCAAATAAAAAAGAATCTAATTAAAAATATTCTAATGAAAGCACAAATAAAGTCATACAGCCAAAGACAGTTGCATAAACAAGACAAGACTGATATTTAGTGGGGAATGTAATGATAACATACCTCAAATTCTTTGATTGATATATGAAAATCCAAATTTGATATATAAGTAAGAGAATATGATGGCTCTATATTAAGTATAGGTAAAATTATGTGTAAGCTGAATAATTAAAAACTAAATTCAAAGATATGCTTTGTCCATCAAATACTAAAAAAACAAACAAAAAAACAAAAAAATACTATGTCAAAACTATAGTATATAAATACAATGGAATATTATTCAACCATAAAAAATGAAGTTGTGATATATGCAATGACATGAATGAACCTTGAAAATGTCATGTCAAGTGAAATAAGTTAGACATAAACAAACAATATTATATGATTCCACTTATATGAAGTACATAGACTCAGGAAATTTATAGACAGAAAGTAGTAGCTCTAGTCAGTTTGGCTCAATGGAAAGAGGGTTGGCCTGCAGACTGAAGAGTCCTGGGTTCAATTCCGGTCAAGGGCACATTCCCAGGTTGCTGGCTCAATTCTCAGCAGGAGGCATGCAGGAGGCAGCCGAGCAATGATTCTCTCTCATCACTGATGTTTCTATTTCTCTCTCCCTCTCTCTTCCTCTCTGAAGTCAATAAAAATATATTTTTTTAAAAAAGAAAGTAGTATAGGAGTTATAAGGGGCCAGGGCACGGGTATGCTGTGGTGTCATTGCTTAAAAAGTAAGGAATTTCTGTTCAGAATGATGAAAAGTTTTGGAAATAGATAGGGTAGATAATTACATAACACTGTGAACGTATTTAATGCCACAAATTGTACACTTAAAAATTATTAAAATAGTAAACCTCATGTTATGTATATCATCACAATAAAAAAGTTTTAAAAAATTAAACACTGCGTGGTGGAGTTAGGTAAATGCTGTACTCATGTTCTCCTGAGACCACATAAAAATTACAACTAAATTATAGAACAAACACCCTTGAGAACCACCTGAAGATGATCTGAACAGAATTCTTGGAACTAAAATTACAAAGAAGAAGCAGTAGGAGGGGCAGAGACACAAAACAGTCTGGTGTCAGAGCCACATGTGGTGGTTAAGAATCGGAATGGATATCTTGGCTGCAGAAGTCCTCACTGATGAGCAAGGGGCCCCAGCCCCACACTGGATTCCCCAGTCTGGACAACCATTGCTGGGAAGAGAAGTCCCCACAATATCTGACTGTAAAAATCAGCAGAGATTCTGTCCAGGAAAGATGAAAGGCTACCAGAGTCCCAGGCTCTCCTCTTAAAGGGCCTGTGTACAGACTTACTTGCTGACAGATGCACTCACTCTGAGCTTCAGTGCTGGGCAGCAGCTCTAAAAGCACCAGGGACATACAGGGAAGAACTGAACTGTCTGGCTTCAGGGTGAGGGTTGGAGGGGTAACTCTCTCTGCCATTGTGTTCCTTTGTTGAGTCCTCGCTCCAATAGAGTCAGCAGGTCAGCATCATTGTTTCTTTGCTGAGCCCTCCCACAACCCAGCCCGCCCCATCTAACTCACACACAAGCTGGAACCTCTTTCAGCAGCTGTTACTCATAAGTGGCCAGCCTCAGAATGTGTTGTGGACTTTCTTAAAATCTATGAAAGGTCTACACGCCCCAAACAAGCAGCCGCTGGCCTCTGTGTGCCCTGTACCACTTGTTAGTGGCTTCCAACCCTCACTAGTGGCAGCCAAACTTGATCCACAGCATAGTCATTCCCTGGTACCTCCAAGCTTAGCTACCAGGCAGCTATTAACTGAGATCACTTTGTAGCTACTACCAGGTGGCTGACCTATGCCTGCACTGAAGCCACACCCATGAGGCCCTAGGACCAACGCACCTGGTGATCCACTTCAGTATCGCCCAGTTAGCTCCACAAATGAAACACCCAAAGAGTGGACTTGGCAGGCACTAGACTCGCAAGCATGTCAAACTCACAGCGATGGGTTTGATATGCTTGTGGACCTTCACTATATACCAAATCCCACTCTGATCCCCTACACAACAGGTCATCCATTAAAGACAGCCAGTCCTCACCGCAGTAGGCTTGAGGGGAAATTCCACCCACTTATATGCCATAAGCAATCAAGATTCAACTACAACAGGAAGATACACACAGCACACACAAGGGAAATCCCTGGAGCACCCAGCTCAGATGATCAGGGTGACTGCATTATTAGGGCTCACAGGACACCTGCAACATAAGGCCACATACCAAAACTGGAAATGTAGCAGATCAACCTAATATATACAAAACAACAACAAAACAACATCAGGGAGGCAGTCAAAATGAGAAGACAAAAAAGCATGCCCCAAATGAAAGAATAGGACAAAACTCCAGAGAAAAAACTAAACTAAATGCAGGCAAGCAATAAAAAGAAATGAGCCTTAATCGGTTCGGCTCAGTGGATAGAGTGTCGGCCTGCGGACTCAAGGTTCCCAGGTTCAATTCCGGTCAAGGGCATGTACCTTGGTTGCGGGCACATCCCCAGTAGGGGGTGTGCAGGAGGCAGCTGATTGATGTTTCTCTCTCATCGATGTTTCTAACTCTCTCTCCCTCTCCCTTCCTCTCTGTAAAAAATCAATAATATATATATTTTTTAAAATTAAAAAATATAAAAAGGAATGAAATTTTACCATTTGTGACAGCATGGATGGACCTATAGGGTATTATGCTAAGTGAAATAAGTCAGACAGAAAAAGACAAATACTATGTGATTTCACTTATATGTGTAATCTAAAGAGAAAAAAAATAAATAAACAAACTAGAAACAGACTTATAGATACAGAGAAGAGACTGATGATTGCCAGAGGGAGAGGGGTTGGAGGACTGGATGAAAAGAGTGAAGGAATTAAAAAATAAAAATTGATATTTACAAAATAGTTGGGGAATATAAAGTACAGCATAGGGAATATAGTCAATAATATTGTAATAATTATGTACAGTGCCAGGCGGGTATTTGAAATATCAGGGAGACAACATTGTGAAGTATATGTCTGTCTAACCACTATGCTGTGTACCTGGGACTAATACAAAATGCAAATTGTAATTGAAAAGTAAAACTTAAAAATGGAGGCAAGCTATCTAGCAGATAGAGTTCAAAACACTAATTAAATGGATACTCAATGAATTTAGGGAAAGAATAGATGAACTCAGTGAGAACTTCAACAAAGAGATAGTAAACATTAAAACAGACATATAAATCATAAAAAAGAACCAGTCAGAAATGATGAATACAATAACTGTAATAAAGAATAAATTAGATGGAGGTCAACAGAAGATTAGATAACACAGAAAATTGATTAGCAATGTAGAATACTAGGTATTCTAAAACACCAAAACAAAAGAGCAAAAAGAGAAAAACAAAAAACAAAAAATACAAGGATAGTTTAAAAGACTGCTGGAACAATAGCAAGCGTAACAATATTTGCATCATAGAAGTGCCAGAAGGAGAAAAGAAAGAGTAAGGAATTGAAAACCTTTTTGAAAAAGTAATGGCTGAAAACTTCCCTTTCCTAGCAAAGAAAACAGCCTCACAAGTTCAGGAGTCCCAAACAAGATGAACCCAAAGAGCCCATATCAAGAGATATCATAATTAAAATATCAAACATTAAAGACAAAGAGAGAATCTTAAAATCATCAAGAAAAAAGCAGCTAGTTATGTATAAGGGAGTTCCCATTATTCTCAACAGAAACTTTGCAGGCCAGAGGAATTTGGCATGAAATAGTCAAAGTGATAAAATAGTCAACGTGATAAAAAGCAAGGACTTACAACCAAGATCACTCTACCCAACAGGGCTAGCATCTAGAATTGAAGGAGAGATAAAGAGCTTCTGACACACACACACACACACACCCCACAAAATAAAACATAAAAAACTAAAGGAGTTCAGGAATAGGTTGCATTTTAATACACCAATAATGAACTATCAAAAGGGTAAACTAAGAAAAGAATCCCATTTACAACTGCATAAAAAAAAAAAATAAAGCACATACCAATAAATTTAACCAAGAAGGTAAAAGACCTATATTCAGAAAATAATAACATCTGAGAGAAGAAATTGAAGAAGATACAAATACAGAAGGTCCTCGAGTTACATTGGAGATCTACGGCGTGACATAACGCAATTTTCGCCATAAGTCGTAACCCACCTACATAAGCACCTACATCACTCACATGGAGCACATACACAGCAGTAATGAAGTAAAACAGTAAAAAAAAAAAAAATTAAAAGAAAGATAACAATTCCTGACCTTTACTTGTGGTAAATAAATAATAAAAAACATAAAGCACATATGTACATACATCAAAATGACAGAACTTTTTTTAAAATAAATAAGTGGGAGATTGCAACATAACCACAAAACAATGTACATCGAGTCCGACATAACCCAAGGACTGCCTGTACCATGTTCATGGACTGGTAGAAGCAACATCATTGAAATGTCCATACTACCCAAAGAAATCCATAGATTCAATGCAATCCCCATTAATATACCAACAGCATATTTCACAGACCTATAAAAAACTCTCCAAAAAATTATATGGAATGAACAAAGACCCTGAATAGCCACAGCAATTCTGAGAAAGAAGATAAACTTGGAGGGATTACAATACCAGATATCAACTTATATTACAAAGCCACTGTTCTCAAAACTGCCTGGTACTAGCACAAGAACAGACATATAGATCAATGGAACAGAACAGAGAACCCAGAAATTGACTCAAGCACTTATGCTCAATTAATATTTGACAAAGGAGACAAGAGCATACAATGGAGTCAAGATAATATCTTCAATAAATGGGAAAATTGGACAGATACATGCAAAAAATGAAACTAGACTACCAACTTACACCATACACAAAAATAGACTCAAAATGGATAAAAGACTTCAAGGTAAGATGGGAAACCATAAAAAATCTTAGAAGAATCCATAGGCAGCAAAATATCAGACATATCTCGTAACAATATGTCTACCGACACATCTCCTAGGACTATGCAAACGAAGGAGGAAATAAACAAATGAGAGTACATCAAAATAAAGAGCTTCTGCACAGCAAAAGAAACCATTAACAAAATAACAAGAAAGCCTACTGCATGGGAGAACATATTTGCCAATGTGACATCCAATAACGGTTTAATCTCCAAAATTTATAGGGAACTCATGCAACTTAACAAAAGGAAGATAAACAATCCAATAAAAACAATGGGCAAAGAACCTAAGTAGACACGTTTTGAAAATGGACATACAGAAGGCCAAGAGACATGTGAAAAAAATGCTCAAAGTCACTATCATCCGAGAGATGCAAATAAAAACAACAATGAGGTACCATCTCACACTGTCAGAATGGCTATCATTAACAAATCAACAAACGACAAGTGCTGGTGAGGAAGTGGAGAAAAAGAAACCCTTGTGCACTGCTGGTGGGAATGCAGACTTGTGCAGCCATTGTGGAAAACAGTATGGCTTTTCCTCAAAAATTAAAAATGGAACTCCCATTTGACCCAGTAATCCCACTTCTAGGAATACATCTCAAGAAATCAGAAACACCAATCAGAAAGAATATATGCACCCCTATTGTTCATAGCAGCCCAATTTACAATAGCTAAGATTTGGAAACAGCCTAAGTGCCCATCAGCAGATGAGTGGATTAAAAAGCTGTGGTACATCTACACAATGGAATACTACACTACTATAAAAAAGAAGGAACTTCTACCATTTGCAACAGCAGGGATGGACCTGGAGAGCATTATGCTAAGCAAAATAAGCCAGTCAGAGAAAGATAAATATCACATGATCTCACTCATATGTGGGATATAATGAACAACATAAACTGATAAACAAAAACAGAGACAGAGAAGCATCAATCAAACCGTCAAACTTCAGAGGGAAGGTAGGGGAGGGTGAGGGTAAGGAGAAGAGATGAACCAAAGGACTTGTATGCATGCATATAAGCTTAACTAATGGACACAGACAATAGCGGGGTGAGGGACTGTGCTGGGAGCTGGGAGCTGGTAGCTGGTTGGGAGAGGTCAATGGGGAGAGCCGGGGGCGGGTGAGGGGGGGGGCCGAAGAAGACATGTAATACTTTCAACAATAAATAACTTTTTAAATTACTAGCTCTTTAACCCAAAGTCATAGCCTTCAGAATCATATGAGCCTTTCTGAACACATTATAACCCTCATGTTAACTGCTGTAGTTCAGAATTACACGTTTACTTCCTTAACCTGTTTAGGAGGAGGTCATAGCCCTCATATTTACTACATATGCTTCTTCCAAATTTACTTCCTCTTTATGCTTACTTTCTCCTTTCCTCACTATCCTTAGAGACAGTAGCCAAGGAAGGACTGGGGCAGGAAGGAAAGTATGGCAAGAGGTGAAAAATTCAACCACAATTTCTTCTAAATAATAAACTCAGCATGTCCTCTCATGCCTACTTTTGCTGATTCTAAAGAAACTTCCTGCTGATACACATTTTCTTCTGTCTCCTCTTGCTTTCCTCCCTGTTCTGCTTTCCCATAGAGTTGTTAATTAGTCACGTATGTTTCTTATTTTCTAAGTAACTTTGGGCATCGCGTGTGACTGTGCATTTTCTAAAACATTACATAACTAAAACATTCTGCTGTCCTTGCACATGACAGACAAGTTGATTGAATAGAGTTATTGGGTCATAAACACTTTCTTTCAACAATGTATTACTCTATATCTATTGGTAACTGTTGCAGAAAATAAATCTGAGGCCAGTGCTATTTCATTCCTTTAGATTATAGGTTATTTATTTTTAAAATTTGTGGGGGATTTTTTTGTTTGTTTTGTGTTGTTTTTTTTTTCTCTGGCCAGGTAGCTCAACCAACATTGAAGCATCCTCTCTATATAACAAGTTTGTGGGTTCGATCTCTGGTCAGGACACACACAAGAAGCAACCAATGAATGCACAAAATAAGTGGAACAACAAATATTTCTATCTATCTATCTATCTATCTATCTATCTATCTATCTATCTATCTCTCTGTCTCTCTCTCTCTCCTGACCCCCTCTCTCTCAGAAAAAATCAATAAGTAATTTTTTTTTAATTTTACTAAAATTTGTGGTGTTTCCTCTCAGAATTTAACTTTGTTGTCAAACAATATCTGTGGCCCTGGCTAGTTTGGCTCAGTGGATAGAGTGTCGGCCTGTGGACTCAGGGGTCCTGGGTTCAATTCCGGTCAAGGGTATGTACCTTGGTTGCTGGCACATCCCCAGTAGGGGGTGTGCAGGAGGCAGCTGATCAATGTTTCTCTCTCATCGATGTTTCTGACTCTCCTCCCTCTCCCTTCCTCTCTGTAAAAAAATCAATAAAATATGTTTTTTAAAAAAACAATATATGTGACTCTCATTTTCATTTCCTTCCCAAAATATTATGATCCATTTTAATCTACATATTTAATTATCTTTATTTAGAAAACTTTAATTATTCTAATTACACATTTGCTTATTTATCTTATCTCATCTATTGTGATTATACCTAGGGAAGTCCTCTGTTTCTTAAATTGTATTCCTAAGCTTCATCCCCTATTGATCATTCTTGACCTTCCCAATAGTCAACAGAGTTTTTCAGATTTAGCTTACTCACATAAATTTATTTTTCTGTATTGTCAATTATCTTCCTTACTTCCTATAAAATAAAATTTGATCACACTATTACATTGTTAACATTCTATACACCTTGCTAACTTTACCAAGCCCCCATTTCAACTCCTCTATTATAATTTAATGTCATCTTTCTCTTTTCCCATGTTTGTTTGTTCATGTCTTATAAAGACCACGACATCCGGAAACCTACTGAGAATGACAAGACATCTAAATTTTCTTTTTCCCACTTCCCCTTCTCAGGAGTTGCTTTTCCTTCCAATGGTCTAATGTTTAAAACATTAAATCAAGATTTTTTTGTGCCTTACCCAGTAATTCTTCACAAACGTAATGCTGATTTTTCTTTATTCAGAACTCATACCTCACTCGTGCTTACTTTCTCATATCTACAGTTGGAGAAAAGTTTGATGAACTCTGCGTCTAGTGAAATCCCATTTCCTGGAGGATGCTCCTTTACTTTAACACTAGAAGCCTGGTGTACGGATTCGTGCACTGGTGGGGTCCCTCTGCTAGCCAGCACCCTCTTGGAATCCAGGACCCCTCGGGGGATGTTGGATTGCTGGTTTCAGCCTGATTCCCACAGTCCAGGCCAAGGGACCCCACCAGTACATGAATCCATGCACTGGGCCTCTAGTATGCATATAAGATCTTTGGTTTGGTTGACTTGTATGCGTGCATATAACATAACCAATGGACACAGACACTAGAGGGGTTGAGGGCATGTGCCAGGGGGGTGGGGGAGGCTGGGGGAAAGGTCAATAGGGGGGAAATGAGACATATGTTCTACTATTTGTAATACTTTAAACAATAAAAAATAAAAAAATAATAAAAATTTTAAAAAAAGATCTTTGGTTAATCTTTTCCCACCCTTCCCCCTCTCCACTTCCCTCTGAGATTTATAAGTCTGTTCCATGTTTCCATGCCTGTGTGTTGAAAATCTGCCCCCTGGTGGTCAGTGTGCATCATAGCTACCAGTTGAATGGTTGAAAGTCAAATGGTCAAACGGTTGGACACTTAGCATACTAGCCTTTTATATATATAGATAGGTCAATTTAAGTAGAATGCCATCCTACATATCCTATCTGGTTTTTAATACATTCAACTTATGCAATACTTTAAAGAGTATAACTCTTTCCCATATCCATAGGGTTGTGGCCACATCCCAATTCAATTTCTATTTCTGCTCAGTTGGTCTAAACATCAAAGTCCTAAAGATAACTATTCATGATGGCAACTAACATAATTTCAGCTAAAGTTCAGGTCTGAGCAGTGGATCTTGACAGATTTTCATATAAGTAATTTCCTTTGGCCAGAATGCACATTTTTTAAAATCCTCTCCTGATTCCTAGTTTGTTTTAATGATGAGCCAGGACAAGGAACAGAAACATTATTAGAAGAAAATGGAGAAGGCTCATTATGTCACCCTTATACCAATTAAGATATTTGATCTTCCACATAATGTTCAAAACTCTTACTTTATTCTAATGGTCTCTTAATAACTTGTGGGAATGGAAGTGTACTTAAAAGCACTAGATAAATCTGAGCAATCTTAATATCTTGAGACCAAGGATGTATTATGTATATATACATGTTTTTCTAGTTCTTTCCAGACATAATCAGGTAAATCATTATTAATTAAATACAAAAATATAAAATATGGAGTAGTAATTGTTGAAGTAAAGGGAAAGACATCCAGTCTCTGGCTGGTGGTAAAACAGTATGAAGACTATGTCTTGCTTCTGTCTCAAAATATCTGTTGGAAGGCAGGACCCCAAGTCTTAAAGCACTCATTAATTCAGAGAGATCATCAAGATAGTAAGTGAAGCATAAATAGATCATATGGAACAAATTACTGGAAAGGGTACATGTCAAAGGTTGTCTGTCACAAGGCATGAACAAAGCAGAAGTCCAATTACTAGAATTGAGAGGGAAAAAAAATCAGAGAATGATGAAATAAAAGCCAACTGTTAGTCAATAAGCAGCTCACAATGAGTTATTTGTACACAGCCATTATGTACTATATAAAGCCAACATCCACCTTTATATGTTCAGTGCAAATGGATAGCTCAACTCTAAACTTGATGTGCCAGAATATTAAGGAAAAATAATCTGAGAAAAGGGACAATATTAGTTAATAAAGGCCAAAAGCTTATAATAATCAGAAGACATTGCACTATGAGGTTTTGAAGAAAAAAAATATCAGATACAAAGGCTGATCAAATTTTCAGAAAGGCTGAAAAATAATAGTTAAAGAATTTGAAACCAAGAGAGTTCTGGCACTCTATCACAAAGGATGATTAGGTGTCTCTGGCCATTTTCCATGAACTGCAACAGAACACTAGACAATTAATGTGATTTCAATTTAATTCACTACCATTATTACCATATATCTCTATCTCTTTTTATTTTTTCAATATATTTTATTGATTTTTTACAGAGAGGAAGGAAGAGGGAGAGAGAGTTAGAAACATCAATGAGAGAGAAACATCAATCAGCTGCCTCCTGCTCACCTCCTACTGGGGATGTGCCCGCAACCAAGGTACATGCCCTTGACCGGAATCGAACCTAGGACCCTTGAATCCACAGGCCGACGCTCTATCCACTGAGCCAAACTGGTTAGGGCTCTATCTCCTTTTAAATAAATTCTGCAAAGATTATATTCTCTTAATGAAAATACACACTTCTTATTGTAAAATATTTTACAATAATCAAAACAAGTTTGTTAATGTTATTAATGTCCAGTGATAGATTTCACAAAATAACAAAATCTTTATTCACAGATCAATATTTTCCCTCTAATGTAATCCAAGAAATATTTTTACTTTAGTTATTATTTTCCAGTTTTATTGGGACATAATTGGCATACTTCACTATATAAATTTAAGGTGTACAGAGTAATGATTTGAATGACATATATTGTGAAATTATTACCACAGTAAGTTTAGTTAGTATTCATCATCTCATATAGATACAATATGAAAAACATGGTAGACATTAACCAAGTGAGCAAAGCAACACATGATCGGGGATTTTATTTTGCTAAAGAGGATATTATTGAGGAAATTAGCAAAACATGATTAAAGTTTGTAGATTAAATAGGAGTATTATACTCATGTTAATCTCCTAATTTTGTAAATTTCTCCTGATTTTTATAATCCTACTAGAGGCCCAGTGCATGAAACCGTGTGGGTAGGGTCCCTAGGGCCTAGCCTCCTGTGATCGGGGCCATCTTCTGCCCGTTCGCCAGTCCCCAGGCCAAATGCTGCCTCCGCTGCCAGGCTGCCAGGCTGTTGGGATCACCAGCTCATTCCCGGCTGCTCGGAGGCTCAGGCCTGTGGGAAAGCAGGCACCAGCAACTTCACCTCCATGCACGTGTGCCAGGCCGGCCACTGATGGAACGCGCTGCCCACTCAGGGCCGCTCACGCGGGCACTGCCACTGCCGCCACCACCGCCACTGCTGCTGC
Organism: Eptesicus fuscus; assembly: GCF_027574615.1. NCBI lineage: Eukaryota > Metazoa > Chordata > Mammalia > Chiroptera > Vespertilionidae > Eptesicus > Eptesicus fuscus. The sequence continues at coordinate 86,627,341 of NC_072479.1, forward strand.
TGCTGCTGCTGCTGGGGCTTGAGGCACTGATGGAAGCTGTGGGGTGCACTGGCAACCTACCTGCCCCAGCATGAGCAGCCCTGAGCGGGCAGCGTGTTCCATCAGCGGCCAGCCCAGCACACGTGCATGGAGGTGAAGTCACCAGCGCCTGCCTTCCCTCAGGCCTGAGCCCCCAAGCAGCTGGGGATGAGCTGGTGATCCCAAGGGCCTGACAGCCAGCCCGGTCCTCCCGCCACCCATCCCCGATTCCCCCATTCACCATTGCTGATCCATCAGAGCCTGCGGGGGGGTGGGAGGGAGGGGCAGGGACCAAGAGGTCAGCAGTTCAGCCCGCTCGCCAGTCCCCAGTCCCGCCCCGCCCAGCTTATGGGCTGGAGGGGAGGGACCGAGGGGTGCTCAATGCACCTCATGGTGACTGGTCATTTGGTCATCACAGACACTGGCTTTTTATATAGAGAGACTAGAGGCCCGGTGCACGAATTCGTGCATGGGTGGGTGTCACTCCTCCTGGCCAGTGATCAAGGCCAATCTGGGCTGTCTCACCAGTCCAGATCAGCCGGACACCAGCAGCAAGCTAAACTACCTGTCTGAGCATCTGCCCCCTGGTGGTCAGTGTGCATCATAGCGACTGGTCAAGCAGTCGACCGTTTAGTCGACAGCTGGGTTAGACACTTAGCATATTAGGCTTTTATATATATAGGTATAATAAAAGCCAAATATGCTAAGTGTCAGGTCGTCTGGTCATTCGTTCAACCAATCAAAGTATAATATGCTAATGATATGTTAAGGCCGCTCAACTGCTCACTATGACATGCACTAACGACCAGGGGGCAGACGCTCCAACCTGTAGGTTTGCTTGCTGCTGGGGTCTGGCCAATTGGGACTGTGTGAGACAGGCCAGACACACCCTGGAGCCCTCCCACAGTCCCTCCCTGGCTGGTCAACCTCACATGCCCCCCTCCCAGCCCCGATCATGCACCAGTGGGTTCCCTCAGCCTTGCTGCTGCCCTATCATAATCTGGGACCCCTCGGGGAATTTCAGAGAGCCAGTTTCGGCCCAACGGCAGAACAACTAGTCACTATCACACTCACTGACCACCAGGGGCAGACACTCAATACAGGAGCTGCCCCCTGGTGTCAGTGTGCTCCCATAGGGAGAGCACTGCTCAGCCAGAAGTCAGGCTCATGACTGGTGAGCGCAGCAGAAGTGGTGGGAGCCTCTCCCGCCTCTGTGGCAGTGCTAAGGATGTCCGACTGATGGCTTAGGCCTGCACCCTGCAAGGGGCAGGCCTAAGCCATCAGTCAGACATCCTCTGAGGGTTCCTGGACTGCAAGAGGGCTCAGGCTGGACTGAGGGAACCACCCCACAAGTGCACGAATTTCATGCACCGGGCCTCTAGTTGTACTATAGTTACAAAAGAGAATGTCAGTATTTTAGAAAACACAAATAGTATATATTTTCCTGTTTTAAGGGACTAGTTGGGAGAAAATAAACCTCATGTCTTTGAGATTAAAAATGGCACCAGAGTAAGTGGATGCTATACAGACAGGTTCCCAGGACCAATCTGGAATTACAACTAAAATACAAAACACACACACACACACACACACACACACACACACACACAAAACCACCCATCCTGAATAATCAACTGACAACTAGCTGGAGATAATCCTGATAACCAAGGATGGAAAGTGGAGATCACTTAGAGACTGGTAGGAAGGGCAGAAACATTAAGGGCTGGCCGGGCTCCCACAGACAGCAGTGAAGTTCCCCAGAGATATCTCAGCTGTGGGAGAGGGGGGTGCCACTGAGAACTCTGGGGTCTAAACCCCAAGCTGGGTCCCCTTTCCAGCAGAGAGCATCAGAACTGAGAAATCTGACTGTGAAAACTTTATGTCTTCAATTTAACTCTCAGGTAATTGAGAAACAAAAATGTGTGCTTAAAAACATGTACATACACATTAATTCTCTAATATTTTGAGATAGGACCAAATCTATTCCTTTTTATTGGTTTCACTGACTGTAGTTCTACCTCCTTATTCTTGAATAATATTATATCTATAAAGAATTCTTTAAGATTACCAGTTTTAGATTCTTTCAAATAGAATCAGAGTTAAAGATATTTTTCAAGCAATCTGTATGTAGTCTGTCTAGATTTTTAGGATTTCTTTGCTCTTCTTTTTAAATTCTTATTCACATTTCAATTCAAAAACTTCTTTTTATTGACTCACTTTCTCAAGTTGCTCTAACTTTATAGAAATAATTCTTCATTTAATTCATATTTTATCCACTAGTGGAAATATTTAACTATGCAGAGGACAATTTTTATAGGGTGCAGGGCCTAAAATATCTCAACCAATGATGCCTTCTCTAGATAAACAGTTTTGAAAGGAGATCCCAAGAAATATAACTAATGACAGTAATTTCAAATTAAATTAAGATGTTTCAAAAAGTTCCATGCTACATGGCTCTTCCCATCACCCCCAACCAATTGCTAATAGCAATAAACAGCATCAGTTGTTCAATGTAATAGACAGACTGTTATAAACTATACTAATTAGGATATCTAGCACTAACTGATTAAAATAAAGTCATAACTGACCCATTAGTCTACTCAAAAGAAAGTGTCAAGTAGTTTTCTAAGTGCTTGGAATATATCAAAAAACAAATTACCTCCTCATTATGATGCATATAGGGAGGCAGATGCAGCAAGTAGGGAGAGACTGACATCCATAAAAACAAGCCAAATAATTAAGTAAATTATATTGTATGTTAGAAAGTGAAAATTCTGTAGGCAAAAAAAAAAAAAAAAAAGAAAATTAACACAACAGTGGAGATATAAAGATGACAAATTTTTTTTTAAATAGTTATGGGAAAGATTCACTGAGAAGCTGAGTTAAGATTGAAAGAGGATAATAGAATTAATGTTCTAGACAAAGGGAACAGTTAATAGTGGTCCCAAGGAAGGACTATGTGTGGTGTGCTTGAGAAACAGCAAGCTAGCCACCGTGGGTGGAGATTAATCACCAGGGAAAGAATCAAAGTAGATTCAGAAATGTAAGGAGGGTGGTAGTGGTGGGCTCTGGTTAGTCCCCTATGGCCCCTCATCAGTAATTCTCCTTTTAGTAGTACTCTGAGTGAGATAGGAATCCTTTAGGGAACTTTCAATAAACAGATGACATAATCTGACTTAAATTTTAAGAGATTTACCCTAGTTATCTTGTTGAGAATAGATACTTAGGAATGCTAAGGGGGGTTAAGAGGTTGAAGCAGGATTCTACACATGAGATGATGGTGGCTCTTACCAGGGTGGTTATAATGAAAATAAATACACTTCCAAAGTGATGCAAATAAGATTTGCCAAAGAATTGGGTATGCGATGTGGGAGAAAGAGAGGAAATAATGACGATCCCAAATATTTTGGTCAAAAGAACTAGAAATTGGTGGTATTGTCATCAACATTCCTTTCACATGGCAGTGAAAACCTAGAATCTATATTGGCAATCTATGGATTTTCCCTATATACATCCTGAAATGTCTAAAAAACATAGGTAAAGAGCATTTCACTGAAAGATTTTAATGCCTATTTCAGATTGCCTTTTCAAAAATATTTTGTGCTGTGGGTTGTACACAAAGAATTAGAGCTGAGTTCAAATTTGAGTTAGAATCAGTCCCCAGAAATACTTCATTCAGGCTTAAACAGCAGTCCATCTTGTCCCATTTCCTAAGTGGCTGCTCAAACTGGTTCTCTAACAACTTTTTCTAGCATCTAAATCAAGTCCTTGGTTTGATGGCCAACACAAAGGAAGTCACTTGTCTTGATCATAAAAGCTGTCAAAAATAATTACAGTAATTTGCTCTTGTTTAATAAAAAGTCGCTTTAACCTACCCATCACGTATTTACTTTTTATCAACTGACCTTTGGTGGTTACTTTTTGGGTATTTTTTTTCTCTGTGTATTTGTAAATGGAATCAATTGACAGGTCCTGAGCTATAGGAATAATTATTCTTTTTATCAATACTTGAAGATTTTCACTTCCTTTTTCTCTATAATACCAGATCCCTGGCAACTAACTTTCCCAGAATAATCTTTCACAAAAAGCTTTAAAAACCTATAATGAAACTCATGTGTCAGCAAGTGCAATGATGTTGAAGATCCCTCAAACCTCTTCCCCTCTAATCTAGTTACTCAACAGAAAGCCTGGAAATCATCCATACCACTTCATTAGCATCCTCATCCACTAACCAAGTCTATTTTCTTCTTTATTCTTATGTATTTTAACTACAATCTCCTATCAGTGTGCATCACCCCTGCTTTAACTTACTCTTAACCTCACTATCTTGAATTACTTGTATACTTAATACAGCAAAAATTGCTCATATAAAAGCTGTCTGTAGTTACTTTAACATTCTACGAATCACAGAAGTCATGTTTAGGGGCTCATTTGTTTGTGGGAAAAAAACATTACTTACTCTTTGATTGTAAAAGTTAAAGACACTTAACTAAAACTAGTAGGAAAAGCTCTTCAAATAAAGCAAAAACATTCTCTTCTACTATAAGTGTCAAGATTATTATTTGGCCAAATCATGATGGATTATTATTTTACTAGTAGCCCTGCACACAAATTAGTGCGCCAGAAGGTCACTGCCACCCTCGTGTAGCTCCCCTCATCCCCCTTCCTTATAGCTTGCTGCCCTGCCCCCTCCTGTTGCTCTCTGCCTCCCACTTGCTTGCTGCCCTGCCCCCTCCTATAGTCCTGTAGCTCTCCACTGCCCACTTGTAGTTTGCTGTCCCACCCTCCTGCAGATGGGTGATGTGGTCATTTCATAGTTGGTCCTTATGCCTCAGGGCATAAGGAATAATTAGCATATTCCTCTCTTATTATATAGGATTTTTCTTACTCTTAGGAACCCTGGGACCTAGCAGAGAAGTAATATTAGAGAGAGGCCTCTGATTTGAGTAGAAACAAGTTCCAGAAACATAGCAGAAAGTTGGGGAAACCCTTGTGACAGGGCAAGGTTAATGGACACAAGGGCAAGCACCAGCTGATATGCAACTTAAATTTTTCCGTTTTGTTTTCCTAATGATTTCTTTAGGTTTTTATTAAGAACTATTAGTAGTAATATTAGGAAGAAGCATGGACAAGAGAACAGTGGTGATCCTAAAGAAGGTAGGCAGGGTAGTTTGAGAAGTAATCAAAACATGTAAACAACCACTGGAGAGTTTCAGAAATTTTAGGCAAAGGGACTGAATTACTTGCAAGACTGCAGATAAAGTCTCAATTAAATATTCTTGAGTTTAAAAACAAATGTTGAGTTTAGCTGTGTGGAGATTTTGTGCCCAGTTGGGATGCATATCCTACTTTCTATTTTGTTCTTCATTCTCATGAGTTTTCTATCTTTCAAATATAAACATATTTTTCTGTCTGAACTCTTGCATTAAATTCACATTATCTTCCATACAAAGTCAAGACTCCTTGCTTCCTTTTTATAACTTCCAAATATAAATTCTTTCACAACTTGAGATAACTTCTATTTTATTCACACTACTTCCAAATTTCCAAGTGTGTCATATTTTCGCATGCCTCAAAGCCTTTGCACTGGTTATATCTATGATTGAAATATTTCCCCCTTATCTGCATTACTACTATTGATCAGTTTCAGATTTAGCCCAGAACAGAGCTTTCTGGACCTCTTTTATGTTTAATTAGGATATGCGTATTCATGTTCTCAAAGTATCAATATGCACTACCATCAAAACCTATGTCACACTGTTGTAGCTGTTGTTTTCTTCTTTCTGGTGTCTTGTTCACCTATGAACTCATACCACCTAGCCAAGAGACTAGCGTCTACTGGGTGTTCAGTAAATATTTGAAGAGATAAATAAATTAGAGTAGTCAGAGATCCAGAATATGTTTCAAAAGATACTCTTTCACTTTTAATATAAAAATAAAATATATAATATAAATCAGTTATAAATCAAGTACAATTCAATTTTTGTTTGATCACTTCAAAACTTTTAGTATGTACATAGATGTACAAATATAAGTATTTTCAGATATTTATAAAATGAATATTATAATATTCTGTATCCTGCTTTTCTCACTTATAAGATAGCATGGATTTTCCAAGTCAGTACAGAGAAAGTGACATTAAACAGCTGTATAGTATTCCCCTAAACAGATGTTCTAAATTTTATTGACAACTTTCTTCTCTTATTGAAACATGCTTGTTTCGAATTTTTCACTATTCTAAATAACTGCATATTTATATTTGCATACTTGTTCACTTGTTTTCTTAGGATCTATATGTATAAGTAAATTCCTAAGTGCCTTGGACTGAATGATTTAATTGTAAAAACACATGGGGGAAAGTCTGTACTGTGTACATTTTGTACTCAATTCTTATCTCTCTATATATAAAAGCCTAAGCGATCAAAGTACTGGTCAACCAGTTGCTATGATGGGCACTGACCACCAGGGGGCAGACGCAGGAGCTGCCCCCGGGTGGTCAGTGTGCTCCCACAATGGGAGTGCCGCTCAGCTGACAGACCCGGCCCAGTGGCCCACCAGCCTGGCAACAGCCACTCACTCCCTCAGTAGTCCTGCAGGTCCAATCTCTGGAGAACAGGCCAGGCACTGATGGACCAGAGCCACCTGCACAATCCCGACAGCACCATCGGCCTCCTGGAAGTCAGCCTCAGGCACTGCGGCCGCTTCCTCTCCCTAGACACTCCCCAAGGAAGAAACTATATAAAAGTGGCCGCCAGGTGGCTCCTGACAACCGGTGTGAATGGGATCCAGATCCCCGGCCAGCAAGGGCATCCCATTGCCTGCCTGGAGGGCCGATCACATCCCAGCCCCCCTCCACACTCCTCATGACGGGCGCCAGATGCAGGGCTCACAGTTGGCAAGCGCTGCTACAGCAGCATGAGCCTCTCCCAATCAGGACTGACTGGGTGTGAGCCTGCGGCAGGCACAGCGGGCCGGGATGGGCAGGAGCAGCAGGCAGGAGCAGCAGGCAGCATTGGGCTGCTGGTTTGGGCCCAATCTCCGCAGGCCAGTCCGAGGGACCCCACTCATGCACAAATTCGTGCACTGGGCCTCTAGTTATGGATGTAATAGGCTGAGGTTTTCAGCAAGTAACTGAGTGTGATGTTTCTGGTTTTCCCAAACAGCTGCTTTCAAAAAGGGAAGAACATTGCACTCCTAAAATAATCCATTTATGAAAATATTCATCTTTATGCTGACAAAATACATATAAGCTGATTTTACAAGGATGAACATAGAGCTCACATACCACTTTTAGAATCCAATAGAAAAATAAGTTTGGTTGTTACCTAACATTACTTTTTCTTTCTAGGAGACTAAGGAAAGATTCTTTTACCATAAATAAGTGACAACATCCTTAAACCAGGAGCACTGAAAATAAGAAAAGACAGAAATATTTCATAAACCCACCAAACTATATGTGCCCATTTGTAGACACTTTTCTAAAGATTTAAGTCTTCCTTGGAATTCAGATAGTCCCTTCTATTCGACTTCTTCAGCCTAAATGAAAGTTTCTGGTCTCTGGCATTGTGTTCTTCATGATGCAAAGTCACTGTGCGATTTGCTTTCTCTTACTTTAAGGATTTCTTGGATCTTTTTTAAAAGAATTCGAAGAGTTTTCTAACTCTGGAGTAGCATATGTTTAAATGGAAAGGAAAATGGATTATGGAAGCAAAACATCACTGTTTCAACCCTTGTTTTTCTACATAACGAACCATGCTGGGTAAGCCATTTAATTTATTAAAGCTTCATCAATCGTATCTGTAAAATGAAGAAATTATTAATTATTTTACAAGGTAGCTGGCAAGATTAAAAGAGGCAGCATGCCTGGAAATGTACGACACATTGCCAGAGTATCATCTGCAATAGTTAGTGGGCAAGATTGTCTTCACTTTCACAAAAGTCTTAGTTTCCTTCTCGTTCTTCACACGTCAGAAGTCAGTGTTTACTTTTCCTCTTTGTCCCTGGCATATGTTTTACTTCCTCATGTCCAGTATCTGATTTTAAATGTCCTTTTCTTAAATCTTTTAAAAAGTTCTATTCTTTTAAAATAATAAAAAGGTGTATTCTTTTTTATTTTGATACCAATTCTCCAGACCTTATGATTTTTGCAGGAAGTAAAGCGACGTCTGTAATGTTTGATTTCTCCTTGGGATATCCTACTCTATAACCCACTCACACTGCCAATCTTGCTTTCTTGTGCACGTATAGCGCCAGCATATTTTGATAAACCAAGGGAAGTGCCCTCTTTCCTGCATTCTTGTCTGACCATTACGACTGTGCTCCACCCCTACCTCACATCCTATGTTTCTGTTTTTAATTCTCAAGGGAACACTTGCTCTGCTCTATGTCCTAAGTGGTCTCTCTTATTTGGTCAGCCTGCTATTTTTCTCCCATTCCAGTCATTCTTTTTTTTTTTTTAATTTCTTTATTGACTAAGGTATTACATATGTGTCCTTACCCCCCTACTACCCCCATCCCCTCCACTCATGCCCTCACCCCGCTGGTGTCTGTGTCCATTGGTTATGCTTATATGCATGCATACAAGTCCTTTGGTTGATCTCTCCCCCTTACCCCCACACTCCCTTACCTTCCCTCTGAGGTTTGATGGTCTGATTGATGTTTCTCTGTCTCTGGATCTGTTTTTGTTCATCAGTTTATGTTGTTCATTATATTCCATAAATGAGTGAGATCATGTGATATTTATCTTTCTCTGACTGGCTTATTTCATTAGCATAATGCTCTCCAGTTCCATTCATGCTGTTGCAAATGGTAAGAATTCCTTCTTTTTTACCGCAGGGTAGTATTCCATTGTGTAGATGTACCACAGTTTTGTAATCCACTCATATCCCAAGAAACTAGAAACACCCATCAGAAAGGATATATGCACCCCTATGTTCATAGCAGCACAATCCAGTCATTCTTATTCCTTCATTATTTACTGGACCTAATTTTAAAATGACTTACTTTTGTATTCTTCTTTTTGTTTTATTTTTTTAACTTGAAATCATATATGCCTGGATTTAAAATGGATTGAAAATTGAACTTGTTTGAAACTTGGCCATGAAATAATCCAGCTGCAAAAAACTAAAGCATCCAACTCAAAAGACATTTTTGGAACTGCAATGTAACCACAATTGGGGAAGGTCTCTAGGAGCAACTTATAATAAGACTAGAGGCCCAGTGCACGAAATTTGTGCAGTGGGGGGTGGGGATTGTCCCTCAGCCCAGCCTGCATCCTCTCCCATCTGGGACCCCTCGGGAGATGTCTGACTGCCAGTTTAGGCCCTAATCAGCAGTCAGACATCCCTCTCACAATCCGGGACTGCTGGCTCCCAACCACTCACCTGCCTGCCAGCCTGATCACCCCCTAACCACTCCCCTACCAACCTGATCAACGCCTAACTCCTCCCCTGCTGGCCCGAACACCAGCAATTGCCCTTCCCTGCCGGCCCAGTCACCCCTAAATCCCCTGCCAGCCTGGTTGCCCCCAACTTCCCTCCCCTGCTGGCCTGGTCGCCCCTAACTGCCCTCCCCTGCCGGCCATCTTGTGGTGGCCATCTTTGCTTACATGGAGTCAGCCATCTTGTCTGGGGGTGTGACAGTCAATTTGTATATTACCTCTTTATTGTATAGGATGTTCAGCTTAAAATTTTTTTCATTTTCTTTCATTTTATTACTTATTTATTAATGTAATTATTGGAAATAAGGTTATCTAACATTATTGAACTGGAATTTATTTTGAACCCCCAAGTAGAGTACCAAGACCCACGTTAATAGGTTCTCCTATTTTTAATGCTCTCATCTGACTTTGTATATAAATTTTGTGACATTGTTTGTAATTGCTTCAGCTCTAAATTAGATAGTAAAATCTTTGAGGGCAGGGATTATACTTATTTTCTTCCTTGTACTTATCACAGTTTCTGACATGCACTAAGTTCTATCAACTAAGTTATATAATGAATGAACTAATAATTCATTCAATGAAAATTTTCTCCATGGCATACTCAAATATTATTTTAGATCAAGATTCAAATGAGAGATTATATTTTAAATTTTTTTAAACAAAATACTTGGAAACTAAAATATCTTATTTTATCCATTTATTCTGGAAACATATTTTCATTTAGTACTTAAAATTATCTGGCAGGGTCAATAAAATTACTGACATAAGGAGTGTTTTTTTAGCTTTATTATGTAAATTGTTTTGTAAAACTAAATTTTGGTTTTGATCATTTTATTTTGGGGTTCAAATTCTATATGCCTACTGATATTTTCTATCCCTTGCAATTTTCCTTACAGACCTTATTGACACAGTTCTACATTCCTCTTTAGTATGTTATTCCAAAATCTTGAATTATGCTTTTCTTGACCTTCTCTGAGAATTTCACATGCTATTAACAATTTATTTGGGAGACCGAGAAAGATGGCGGCGGAGGTGAAAGGCTGATCTGTTGCCTCGCATGGCAGTTTCGGAAATACAACTGAAACATGGACTGGTGAGGGTGGCGACTGCTGCTCACGTCTCCCAGACCGGGTGGCTGCTCCTCTCAGTCAGCACCGCAGCCGGGGCCATGGGCTCGTGGGCGCCGCGGCAGCTGCTATGGCGGCGGCCGCAGACTCGGCGCAGCGGCTCTCGGTGAAGGAAGAGACCATCTTTCTGCAGGAGGGGCTCATCCGCGCCACCGACCTGGCCGAGCTGCTCAGAGAGATCCTCGGGGCCCCGGAGGCCGCCAACACCAATTTGGAGGATTCTTAGGATTTCCCATCTTACATTCAAGTCCTTGAGCCATTTTGACAGAGGAGAACCAAGAAGGCGGCAAAGTTAAACAAAGGAACTGCGAACTGCGCCGCGCACAGCAATTTCAGGGGCACGACTGGAGGACAGAGCGTCTGCCACCCAGGACTACAGGAGAGATGGCTGAATGGTAGATTTAAAGCTAAGAGGGAAGAGGAAATCAGCGAAATCAGAGGGGATGAGGTGCGGAAGCGCGTGGGTCGGGCTGGTGGCGGGGGAAGGGGGCTTCTGTTCTAAACCTAGGGGAGATTAGCTCCCCATCACCCTGAAATCCAGCTTCTGGGGAAGCGCGGGAGACCCAGACGCCTGCGGGGAGAGGCGGGACTCTTGCGGAGGTGCGCCCAGCAATCAGTGTTTGCTGCACTGGAGTGCGGAACGAGGGGGCTTAGAAACGTGGAAGGCAGAAGGAGCAGACTTGCAGCCATTGCGGTTCACCGCGCCATAGCCTGTTGGCGCCCTGAGACCCCGCCCCGCCCTGAGACCCCACCCCGCCCTGAGACCCCGCCCCGCCCTGGGACCCACCCCGCCCTGGGACCCGCCCCGCACGTTTTGAAGACCCGCCCCGCAAGTCTTGCAGGCGCACCTGCGCTCCAAGCAACGGCTTGTGCATGTGGGTGGCCTGCCCTCTGGCAGTTTGACCAGATGAACTGCTGTTCTAGTCGGACTGCTCCAGGGCCACTCAGACAGGAGGAGGAAACTACAGTTTTTGCTGTAATCCCTGCTGAGTGCCTAAGGCAGTAGCTGATCTACACCCCATTGGAGACCCAGAAACGAGGGCATCTAGTGGTCTGTGGGAGATGACACCAGATTTCAACCACGTGCATAAGGGACACATTCAACAGGCAGATTCAGTGAGCGCCAAAGCCTTGCTGCACCAAGACCTGGCCCATAGGCGTGTCTCCTGCACAGAAACTCTTCCTTTATAGACAAAGAGGGCCCTCCCAGTGACACCAACAACAATCAAGACTTAACTATACAAAGGAGGACCAAGATGGAGGCATAGGGCGGAAGCCTGATTGTTGCCTACCACAACAACTTTGAGACTATGACAGGAGAGCAGAGCAGACACCATCCAGAACCACCAGAGGGCTGGCTGAGTGGATGCTCTACAACTAGAATAAAAGAGGGGTATGCGGGATGATGCTGATGCCGGTGACCCAAAGACCACACTTTAAGAACTACGGCTCAGGCGACACAATGGCGGCCTGGAACGTGCTCGGCGCAGTTCCCCCGGCGGTCTCCGGCTGAGGGGACGGTTCCACTGGCTGCCGAGCACGGACAGACGAGCCCCTATGAGACATGGGGTGGGAGACTCCGCGCTTGCTGACCTCCGAGTCCTTCAAGAATCTCAATGCCCCGGAAGCGGCCAGGTGCGCATGCTTGGCGACTGGCCACCGCTGTAGACCCAAGGGCCGAAGCAGCGACACCGGACCAGCCCGCCGCCGTGCACCAGGCACACCGGAGTTTCGCCAAGCCGCCACCCAACGAGTTCTGCAGCGGCCGTCCTGGAGCTCTGGGAAAATGGCCAAAGGAATTGCTGAGAGGGAATTGACCAACAGGAATTGGGATCAAGAAGACGAAACCCTGCTGGGACCCAGGTGCGGGCGAGGTTGCGCGCCTCTGGGCTTGGGTGTGGTCACACGCCTCTGGGTCTAGGTGAGGCCTCACGTCCCTGGGTCTGGGTGAGGCCACGTGCCCCTGGGTCCAAGTGAAGCCGGATTCCGGGTCCGGGTGAGGCCATGTGCCCCTGGACCAGGATGACGCTGGGTCCCGTGCCCGGGTGAGGCCACGCGCCCCTGGGTCTGGGAGAGGCCACGCGCCCCTGGGTCCATGTGAGGCCATGTGTCCCTAGATCCAGTTGAGGCCTCGCGCACCTAGGCCCGGGTGAGGCCACGTGCCCCTGGGTCTGGGAGAGGCCACGCGCCCCTGGGTCCAGGTGAGGCCATGTGTCCCTGGATCCGGGTGAGGCCTCGCGCGCCTAGGTCCGAGTGAGGCCACACGCCCCCAGGGTCTGGGAGAGGCCATGCGCCCCCGGGTCCGGGTGAGGCCATGTGTCCCTGGATCCGGGTGAGGCCTCGCGCGCCTAGGTCCGGGTGAGGCCACACGCCCCTGGGTCTGGGAGAGGCCAAGTGCCCCTGGGTCCAGGTGAGGCCATGTGTCCCTGGATCCGGGTGAGGCCTCGCGCACCTAGGCCCGGGTGAGGCCACACACCCCTGGGTCTGGGAGAGGCCACGCGCCCCTGGGTCCGGGTGAGGACATGTGTCCCTGGATCCGGGTGAGGCCTCGCGCACCTAGGTCCGGGTGAGGCCATGTGCCCCTGGGTCTGGGAGAGGACACGCGCCCCTGGGTCCGGGTGAGGCCACGCGTCCCTGGATCCGGGTGAGGCCTCGCGCACCTAGGCCCGGGTGAGGCCACACACCCCTGGGTCTGGGAGAGGCCAAGTGCCCCTGGGTCCAGGTGAGGCCATGTGTCCCTGGATCCAGGTGAGGCCACGTGCCCCTGGGTCTGGGAGAGGCCACGCGCCCCCGGGTCTGGGTGAGGCCATGTGTCCCTGGATCCGGGTGAGGCCTCGAGCACCTAGGTCCGGGTGAGGGACGCGCCCCTGGGTCTGGGAGAGGCCACGCGCCCCTGGGTCCGGGTGAGACCATGTGTCCCTGGATCTGGGTGAGGCCTCGCACACCTAGGCCCGGGTGAGGCCACACGCCCCTGGGTCTGGGAGAGGCCACGCGCCCCTGGGTCCGGGTGAGGACATGTGTCCCTGGATCCGGGTGAGGCCTCGTGCACCTAGGTCCGGGTGAGGCCATGTGCCCCTGGGTCTGGGAGAGGACACGCGCCCCTGGGTCCGGGTGAGGCCACGTGCCCCTGGGTCTGGGAGAGGCTGGGTCCCGGGTCCGGGTGAGGCCACGCGCCCCTGGGTCTGGGAGAGGCCACGCGCCCCTGGGTCTGGGTGAGGCCACGCGTCCCTGGATCCGGGTGAGGCCACGCACCCCTGGGTCTGGGAGAGGCCACACGCCCCTGGACCCGGGTGTGGCTGGGTCCCTAGGCCCGGGTGAGGCCACGCGCCCCTGGGTCCGGGTGAGGCCTTGCGCCCCTGGGTACGGGTGGAGCCAGATCCTGGGTCCGGGTGAGGCCGTGTGCCCCGGGATCCATCCGGGTGAGGCTGGGTCCCGGGCCCGGGTGAGGCCGCGCGCCCCTTGGGTCTGGGTGAGGCCACGTGCCCCTTAGTCCGGGTGAAGCCGTGCCCCTGGGTCTGGCCGAGACCAAACCAGAGGGAGTCGGACCTCCGTTACCACCATTTGTCCACCATCCAGAGCTGAGGGGTCAGTGCTGACATGTACACATAAGAAACTGGTGGACATTGAAATTGGGTCTCAAAAGAACTGTTGGTCCAGAAAGAAACTCACTACAGACTGATTCATTTGCCTGTCAGCATAACTATTATTGCTCGTCTCACATTCAGTTCTTATAAGTATATATCTAGTGACATATGATCTCGCTCCTCTAGGGGAAATGATGAACAACATAGACTGAGGAACAAGAACAGAACCAGAAACAAGGAGGCATCGATCGGACTATCGGGCCTCAGAGGGAGGATAGGGGAGGGTGGGGGGAGGGGGAGAGTTCAACCAAAGGACTTGTGTGCATGCATATGAGCCTATCCAACGGTTAAGTTCAACAGGGGGTTGGGGCATGCGTGGGGAGGGGGTTGGGATGGGAATGGGGGGATGAGGACAAATATGTGACACCTTAATCAATAAAGAAATTTAAAAAATTTTTATTTAATAAAAAATCTCTTTGATTATTTACAAATACTAATGAGCTCAATATGTTATTATTTTGTGATATGATATTTGCATTTTAATCTCAAAATAAGCTCCAGTTTTTTTTCTACAGTATTTCCTATTTTAGATAAAGTTTTTCCCAAGGTCAAGTTGCTTTCTGCACACATACATATATTGTACTCTTACATTTGAAAAGGTAAAATATGACATATATTTCAAAAATCATTTAATCTAGATGGTTACATTTTATAAATATCTTCTTATCACAGGTAAAGTTTTCAATATCTGAAAGTAATTCTAGTAAAAACTGTTGAAATGCTTTTGTAAAAAGTGATTGAAGGTGAAAGTCATATTTCATTTGACAACTTTTGAAAGGAGATTACATAAGAGAAAAAAACAAAATTTTGTGGAACTATTTTTCTAAATTAAAAATAAAAGTAAACAGGCAAAAGATTCTAAAACATAATGTTCTGACATACTGAGAATTAAGATTTAGAGTGATGTAGAGATGACTATGAATCTCAAATATACATGTAGATTTAGAGTGTGTGTGTGTGTGTGTGTGTGTGTGTGTGTGTGTGTAGGATGCAAGTAAATTGACCTTTCAAGTACTATAGCAGAAAAGGAGGGCTCACATTTCTCTCTCTTTTTTTCGGTTTAGCCTACCTGGTCCAAAATTCAAACTTATGTTCATGATGACTCCACTTCTCATAAAAATGTATTGGTTAAAGCCATAAATTCTTCATTGTTACTAGATGGTGCCATTGGAGCTAAATACCCATGAGCGATGGTGATATAAGACTAAGTGGTCTCTCTTATTTGGTCAGCCTGCTATTTTTCTCCCAGTTGTGTTGTGAAATCAACACAACTATGCAGAGGCTTTCCTCTGCTCTGTGTTGCTGTATTTCTCTCTTCACTTGTTTGATGATAAATTAAGTTTAAAATTACCTTCCTCATCTTTAATGTCTATGGTGACACAAGTTGAACTTGTTAATATTCCTTTAAGACACACTTTCTGAAACCACTAACACTTGATTCTCCTTTCAGCCAAACTTTTACTGTGTCTGTTCCTGGAAATTGCAGTGGTCATTTAAGAGTAAGAGGAGAACTTGCCATCTCTAGCATTTCTTTAGAATGTGTTCACAGGGGCTATAAGTCATTTCCACAGTGGTGTGGTTTTTTAAAAAAAAATGTGAGATAGAAAATACGGGAACTAGTCCTTTCTTGATAGGTTTGCAGTGCAATTGTTTCTGGAATTAGTAAAAATGATGAATTCTTACAAATGATGAGGAAGTTCTGTGCGAGTGACTCAAGGAGATATTGTAGCTGGATTTTGCTTTGCTCCTGTTTCTCGTCTCCCATAGCTGTAATCACTGCTGGGGGGAAAGTGGCACAACTGAGTAGACACAGACCATTTTAAAGAATTGTCTCAATCCTCATCCAGACCCCCTGTTCTGTCATTTAGCTCACTTACCACAATTATTGCTATGTTGCTTATTCATATTTCACAGGGGGAAAAAGTCACTTCTCTGAAACTCTTTTCACCAAATTCATTATAACAATAAAAAAAACCTATTTTCAGTCTTCATCTAATTTGATATGTCAACATCTGTTTTTATTTCTATTATTTTTTGTGACTATAAGGCCCATCTTTGTTTCTTTTGAAAACTTTTTTCCTCTCTCCAACCATTCCATGTTAGAGTTTCTTAGATGTTCATCATTACCCTGTGGTAAGTGATCTCTTTGATTTCTATATCTTCAATTGCCATCTTTATACTCCCAAACTTGTATCCCCAGTCCAGATTTCTTCCCTGTGATTACTAATTATTTTTTTTACATATTGCCTCCTCTTATATGTCTCAAAGAGCCTTCAAAATGTCACGTGCCCAATCTTAAAACTCACTGCTTTTTATTTCACTTCTGCTGTTCCTCCAGTGTTCTTTGCCATAGTCAATGATAATCTTATCAGTTGTTCAACCCATAGTCTTGAATTCTCTCACCACCTCATCATCAATCATCAAAGTATATCTTTTAGACTACCAAAGTATATTTAGTCCATACCCACTTGTTTTCTTCTTCCTTGTTTTCTTCTTCCTCTATTCTTGGAGCTCCAGTAAACTTAAGTGAATAAATTATACCTCTTGGACTATGGCACATTGTCATTAGTTATACATATATATATACCTTATTAATTCATTTAACTAGTCAATCATTTAGTATTAGTAATAATTAAACACTGATGAACCCACCATTATATTCCATCATCTCTATATTACATAGGGCACTTTATTTACTTATGTTTATGTCTATTATTCCTTCTAGACTGTATATTTAATGAAATTACTGGTAGAAGCTTTGAATAACTTAATTCCTAATGTATTCCAAGAAACTAACAGAGTACTTGACTTGAGTAGACATTTCAATATATTTGTTTATTAAATACAAAAATATAAAATACCAATTCAATAGTATTGAATTCATTTGGGTGAAAGGAAAAGCAAATTGTGAACATAAACTGCTTTCTCACAAGATTTCTTAAAGGGAAAAAGTTGGAGTTGCAAGTCTGCTGGATAATATTGGGAAACTCAAATATCAAATGCTGCAGATGTCAAGTACTAACATGAAATCTAAGCTACAAGTAATAAAATCAGGGTCCAGACTTAGAACAAAGTTTACATTACAGGAGCTGTGAAGCAAAAGAAGATTGAGAACAAGAAGAAAGAAGCATATCATCATCCATAACATGTATTCAATAACTGCTGTGAACAAAGAATGTGATTTATGTTTGACTAGCCTAAGAACCAATGAAAGGTTTAGAAAATGATAATTTCAGGGGGATCATAAATATATAAGGGAATCCTATCTAATAAAGAGGGAATATGTAAATTGACCATAACTCCACAACAAAGATGGTGGTGCCCACAGCTAATAAGGAGGGAATATGCAAATTGAGGGTGACCCCACGACAAAGATGGCGGTGGCTGAACCAGGATGCTTGCGTCATACCGCTCCTACTGCGGAGGGCCTGTGGGCAGCGTGCAGGCACGGAGGCATGGAGCAGCTGGGGCGGGGCGGGGCGGGCCAGTGAGCAGTGCATGCAGGTGCAGAGTGGCCGGTGGGCAGCGCGCAGGCATCCTGTCCCGCTCAGGCCACTCTGGGCCTGTGGGAAGCACACGTGGAGAGCCTCTGGGCACAGGAGGCTGGCTGGCGGAGGGCGGCCTGTACTCCCTACATGGCGGCGATGGCAGCTGTGAGTGAGCCACGTGGAGACTGCGGGCTGAGCTGAAGTAGCAGGCCATCAGCGCCGAGGAGTGGCTGTGCAAGTCCTGCCTCCTGGCCAAGAAGGTGTGCAATCGATCATAGGGACAGCCACCTTGGCAGGCCAGATTGACATCCTCCTGGCCGCACCATGGGGGTTTGTGGATCTACGCAGTCACAGGCCTCCAGTACACACATCCTCTCCTCCCCACCTGGCATGCAAACGTCCCCCAGCATGCTGTCACCCACGTGCACCTACAACAGTCCCAGACCATGGTGCGTGCAAGTTCCCCCCTTCCCCGTGCCCTTCCACCACACTTCCATCAACCCCAGCATGCCTACGTCCCCCACAGGATATACGCACATTCCCTCCAGCACACTCACGTCCTTTGGAGAGTGTCTGGGTGTTCTGGGTGCTGAGGGTGGGCGCCTGTGAGATGACAGTGAGAGGGTGGAGTGGTGATGCCCTGTTCCTGCGGAGGCCAGTGCAGGGATGAGATCACCTCCATGGAGCTAATGCAGGTGCTGAGGCAGGAGCAGGTGCAGACAGACACACCTGGTGGGCGCGGGCAGCCCTTGCTGAGGTGCCTTCAGTCAGCGTTCAAGATTGGGAACCCAGAGGAGGCAAGGAGTTCCGTCCTCTCAGTGAAACGGTGGGATAGTCAGGGTGACTGCAGAGGAGGAATGTGCACTTTGGGTGCCAGTGTTGGAGACTGGATGTAAGCTGACGCAGTGTTCCTGACTTATTTTGATCTAACTTGTTTTGATGGTACATTCCTATTATCAGCAGATGAGCAGAATAGAGCGACCTTTTGTAGCTTATCAGAAGACTGTAAATATTTACCAAGAATTTGGCTTCCTGCTTTATCTTAGAGATTAAGGGGAACAAAGAGTACATTCCTCTTTGTTGACCTCCCATTCAGTATTTGTGTACGCAGTCAATAAAGTAGCTGCAGTTGGTCGATGGCTACCTGCAGTCCTCCTGACCCCGCTCTCCTGTCTTTCTTTCTTTTCTCAATTCCCACCTCCCTACCTTAGCCCGGTTCAGCCATCAGGCTGGCCCTGCCAATTGGCGCCCAAGCAGGCACCTGAGGACTTGGGAAGCACGGTGAGGAACTCCTCAAGGTAAAGAGTGCACTCGATAAGAAATGAGGAGAAATGTTTCAATAGTCGGGAGTAAAGCATGGGACAAGTAGAGTCTAGAGAAAGTGCCCTTTAGAGGCAAATGTTGAAGTCTATGTGATCACAAAATAATGTGTTTTCTTATTCAAATTAGAATCTTAGTGTGTGTATGGAATTTAAAATCTGTAATAAGTGGAATTCCACTACTGAAACTACCTCTGGTGCAGAGAAATTCAAAGGTGGCAGGAGAGGGCAAGGCTATCTGCTCTCCCGCAATAAGGTTTCTTGTAATGAGATTACTTAAGGTTTCATTTTAAAATTATAAGAGAACTCACAGGGAAATGCAAATCTTGGCCAATTTGGGTGCTAGTTATTACTTCAGAAAGCCAAAAAGAAAGAAAAAATTTGAGATCTGTCTTTATCTATTAAGCATGAAAAAAATGTGTGGCCAGATCTATTGCTAAAACTTCCCCTGAAGTAAGCAGTATGTGGGGGAAGGGAAACATGTAGAGCTCCAATATAGAAGCCCACTCTCCCAGTATGCTAAGGAATGTAGTAATTTACATTTGAATAAACCAAACCTAGTTTTCCAGAGCCACTGGCAAATAAAAAGTAAAGTTTAAATTTGCCTCATGAGAAAAATCTAGAGGACAGAATTGAAGCTATTAATTGATTATGTCTTATAAAGTATAAGAACTTATTTTTGAGAAAATAAAATATTGTGTTTTATATCTTAAGATAATTATAAAAGGTATTATAATCTTTAAATCATATATAGTTACCATATTTTCCGGCATATAAGACGACTTTTTAACACAGGAAAATCTCAAAAGTCGGGGGTCTTATACACCAGAAAATACAGTATTTGGGTTTTAAGCAATCTGATATACATTGTCAGAGATTTTTCTAACCTACTGTATTTTCTGGCGTATAAGACACCCGACTTTTGAGAAGATTTTCCTGGGTTAAAAAGTCGTCTTATATGCCTGAAAGTATGGTATATATTTGATGGTTTTTTTCCATGTTAGAATTTCAAGGCTTTAACAGAGATGATTCTTGAAAAGCTCCAAGGGCCCGGAGTAATACAAGAAATTTATTCTCTCTTCTTAAAGGAAATCTTTTTAAAAACAGATCTAATATACTTGAAATTGCATAGAAAGCCTTATCAAATAAAAATTAATAATTATACTTTAAATATTATAAAGGTTTTGACCTCTTAAGAAGGTCAAAGCGAAGTAAATAAATATTTCTTCCAGTTTGGAATTAAATTGCCATGGCCTAGAGCAAAGAATATCCTTACATGATATTATTCTACAATGTCATTATAATTTTTAATATTTTACAACAGCATATTGTACATTTATCCCAAACTTACAGACCAATTCTTTGAATTTTTGGCAGCAATTTTAAAAAGGAGTTGAGGCCTCTTGGAAAGGCACTTGAGCATTCTATATTGGCCTCTTTTGCCCTTTTTGCCAAGAGGGACTTTCCCACAGCTGTTGCCTGAGCTTTCTGTTCATGCTGAAGTTGAAGCCTCATAGTGGCTGGTACCGTGGATCTGCCTCTTGCCCAATGGCATAAGCTGGGTCCTCCCTGGAGAAGAAACCTGGGTTCCCCAAGATATGTGATCAATGCCGGGGCCCTGCCAGCAGGAAAGGGGATCCCAAGGCAGGTGCTGGGTGTGGAGGCCCTGGGGGCTTAGGCTACCAGGGAGACAGAACTGAATCTCACATCATCCTGCTTGGCCCTGGAGGATGGCTGGTTAGCCAGAGACGGGTAAGATTCCTCAGGGAAGGAACAACCTAAGACAGGTACAGTTGCAGAAGGGCCATCAGGAGAGAACTTGGGGATCAACAGAGGTGGGGCACAGATCCTCACCCCCCCAACATTTCAGGGGCCTAAACACTTGCCCCTTCTGAGGGAGGTCTCTTGCTCCATGGCTGCTTCGTGCTTCCCATTCCCAGCTCAGATCAGGATCCAGGCAAAAGAGACTTAGACGACAGCAGCTGCCCTATATCTAAATCCAGCCTAACACCAGGAATGCTTAGAGCCTTCTTAAGGATGCAAATAATCCTTTGCATTAATATTTACAGGGTAAACTAAGATTGTTGTTAGAGTATTAAATTTGACAGTAAAATAGTAGTCAAGTTTTCAGATTAATTTAAATTGGCTAATTGAAATAAGTAAATAGTTCATATCATGGTAAAATTGCTTAACATGCAGTCAACCTAAAGCAGTCATATTTTTGTGCAAAAATTAAAATTTAAAATTATTAAGACTACATTATAAAAATTTTCTAAAAGCCTCCTAATAATCAAATCAAAAAAAGGGGGGATAGTGGAAAAATATTATGTAAGGAAAAATATCCTGAAAGTAAAATTACATCTAGAAATTTTTTCTTTAAATATTAATTTTCATTTATAATACTAACAGCAAGACACCCATGAAAAACACACATAGTGTCAAAACAAGCCAAAGGAAAATCGTTTGGGCAAAAAAAGAAAAGGATCCTAAGTCAAATTTATAGAAAAGATTTCTTTATTAACCTTTGGTCGAGAATATGTTTGCATATTTCCAGAAAAGCCCATGTGGATTCCTGCAACAACGGATCCCAGAGAGGACCTAATAGAACTGTTCCAGCCATAGAATAGGCAGTGGCCCACAAGAACAGAGGAGAAATAGTCCAGAAATAAAAATAGTGAAGACGCCTTACCATACTAGTAGTCAGCAGCTGTACATTGCTGCAGGTTGCCCAGGACCAAGGGCAAGAAAGGTCGGTGTGCATACTTCCAGATCATATGTACACACCCTTCTACATAAAAGTCAAAATGTTTAATGTTTTGTATTCTACCAGGACCCCTGGCTTAGGCGCTTGCTTTATTTCTAACACAGGGAATAGTATTAACTGCCACATTAAAAGAAATGTTATGCCTCAGGCATTAACCATTTTTATAGATAGATCCAGTACTGGAAAGGCTGGATCTACTACAGCAGGGGAGCAAAGAAATACAAGCTCTTATTTATGCCTTAACAGATTTTACTACAGAGCCCATCAACCTATAGTAATAGTGCTTATGTGGTAAGTATAGCAAAAATTATTGAAACAGCTACTATAGGGCACACTAATTCAGAGAAACTTTTCATTTAATTTTCAGTCTTTAAAATATTATTTGAGAATGATAATTTCCATGTTTTGTTAGAAGCAATGTCCTCAGTGTGTGATCCACCTTCCTATACCAACTTTTGGGGTAAATCCCCAAGGACTTAAACCTAATCGAATCTGGCAAAATAAATATCACTCAATTATAGAAAGAGCCAATCGTACTCTTAAAATCATTTACTAAAACAAAAAGGGGGAGACAGTTGTTATGTGTCACCTCAAGAAAGCTCAGTCATGCTTTTTATACTTTAAATTTTTGAATTGTGATGCAGAGGATCGTACAGCAGGTAAAAGGCATCAGGCCTCCTGTACAATAGCCTCCACCGAGTCAGCTAGGTGGAAGGAAGCATAAACCAGAAAAGAGTTTTATCAGATTCAGTAATAATGTGGGGGAGAGGTTGTATTTTATATATTTCCAGAAGGAGCAATATAGCCAATTCGGGTGCCAGAGTGTTATGTGTGTCACCACAATGGACTCAGACAAGCTCCTGTGTCCTCTCACTCAAAAGGACTAAGTACAACCCTAATGACAGCAAAGCGGAGGAAGAAGAAAACTGAAAGCTATGCAAGGGACTAAGGTGCCAACATAGAGTCATCTGAAGAAGTTAACGACTGAAGTACAGCAGATTGTGGAAAAGCAAGAAGTTGAAGCTACTTCTTCAACCATGTTCCTGCTCATGCAAGCATCTATTGGCTGCCAGTCTTCTGCAAGGTCTTGCGCAGCCAAGTCCAAGGACTCTAAATAAATATACACCAACAGCAAAAGAGACTTTCTTTCATTTAGTAGCTAAAAATGTTAACATATCCATAGTTTTAATTTCTCTCTTATTGTTTTGTTATTATTTAATAGCCAGAGTTTTGCTCTTAACATTCAAGTTTTGAAATTGATAACATGTATGTAGTTTGGTTTTGCATTGGCATTGTTTGCAATTATTTCAATATTAGAGCTTTATTATTAATGTTTAAATTTTACTTTTAATATTAGTAGCTTAAAATTAAATAGCGAAGGGGGAACTGTTGGAGACTGGGTGTAAGCTGACGCAGTGTTTCTGACTTGTTTTGATCTAACTTGTTTTGATGGCACATTCCTATTATCAGCAGATGAGCAGAATAGAGCGACCTTTCGTAGCTTGTCAGAAGACTGTAAATATTTACCGAGAATTTGGCTTCCTGCTTTATCTTAGAGATTAAGAGGAACAGAGAGTACATTCCTCTTTGTTGACCTCCCATTCAGTATTTGTATATAAAAGGCATTACGCAGTCAAAAAAAGTAGCTGCAGTCGGTCGATGGCTACCTGCAGTCCTCCCGACCCCGCTCTCCTGTCTTTCTTTCTTTTCTCAATTCCCACCTCCCTACCTTAGCCCGGTTCAACCGTCAGGCTGGCCCTGCCATGCCAGCACCCATGAGCAAAGGCTGCCCTGACTGAGCCTCACTCGCTTGAGGCCTAGCGCACTCCTGCTGGGCAGCGGGTGACAGGACATGCTTTTCCGAGTTAATGAGAGAAAACATTGATTCTCCCGCTGCCCATGAAGGTGGAAAGTGGAGTGGGGAGACATGCAGGGAGTGAGCGAGGTTCCCTGTCTGGGATTTCAAATCTGTCATTGGTTCCTTTCACCACTGACTAGAGATATACAGGGTGTCCCCCCAAAATGTATACACACTTTGAATACCTACTAATTCCAATGGGTTTAAGCATGAAAAGAAAGAAACAACAATGGAGCTGTCATCTGTTAAAAGTGCGGGCACAAACCGTCAGTCGGACATTCCCCAAGAGGTCCTGGATTGGAAAGGGTGCAGGCAGAACTGAGGGCCCCCCCCCATGCACGAATTTTGTGCACCGGGTCTCTAGTTTATAATATTACCTGGTATATTGTTAGACTAAAGAAAACGATATCCATTCTCTGGCTGGTGGTAAAACAGTATAAAAAGAATATCTTGCTTCTGACTCATAAATATCTGTTGAAAGGCAGGGTGCCCCAGTCTTGAAACATTTATTGATTTGGAGAGATAATCAAGATAGTAAGTGAAGCATAAGCAGGTCATAGGGAACAAATTATTAGAAAGGGTACATGTCAAAGGCTGTCTGTCACAAGGCATGAACAAAGCAGAAGTCCAATTACTAGAATTGGGCCCCCCAAAATCTAAGTATGTTGGAGTCAAGACCAACTATTAGCCAATAAACAGCTTGTAGTGAACTATTTTTATGCAACCAATGCTATACCATATAATGTCAACATCCACACTTTATATGTTCAGTGTAAATGATTAGCAAATGTGTAACTTAAATTTATACTCAAAATGCCAGAATATTAGGGGAAATTTTTGAGTTGTTAATTCTTCAAATTCCCCTTGTGTTTTATAATTACACATATATAAGGCTGCTTGAAATTGTCTCACAGATCGCTGATGCTCTTTGCTCTTTTCATTTTCTTTAATGTTCTTTCTCTCTCTCTCTCTCTCTCTCTCTCTCTCTCTCTCTCTGTTTTATTTTGGGTAATTTCTATTGTTATGTCTTCAAATTCACTAATCTTTTTTCTGCAATGTTTAAATGGATGCTAATCACATTCAGAGTATTTTTAAAATATTGCTTTATGTAATTTTCATCTCTAGAAGTCCAACTTTGATCTTTTATATTTATTTCTACATAATTTTTTGAACTTATAAAAAATATTTATCTCCACCGTTTTAATGTCCTTATCTGCAAATTCTAACAGCTTTATTGGTTCTGGTTTGGTTTCAATTTAGTTTTTCTCTTCATTATGGGTTGTATTTTCCTGCTTTCTTTTTATACTAGGTAATATTTTAATTCTAGACATTCTGAATGGAACCTTTCTGGGTTTTAATTTTTAAATTTTCTTTCTTAAGCTTTAGACTAGGATACTGTTGTAACAATTTGATACTTTGGGTCTTGCCTTTAAGATTTGCTAAGTGGGATCAAAACAGCATTTAATCTAGGGCTAATTATTCTCCACCCCTATGGCAAGACTATTTTGTGTACTCTACCCAATGCCCATGAATTGTGAGTTTCCCATGTTGGATGAAGGGAACAGTTACTTTTCCTGGCCTTGCCAGGACCAGCCCTGCCTGAGTGCTGGGCATGGTTAACTCTAGTATTTTCATCATATTTTCCCCAAGCTCAGTATTCAACTGAATACTCAGAGACCTACTGCCGAGCTCCAGTGTGCCCCTTTCCTTCCTAGATCCTCCCTCCACCTTCTTTCCTCTTCCCTCATGAGACTCATTCCTGGGGGCTCTATTGCCATGTTCATCTCCTAAATTCCTAGCTTCCCCGCCCCCCAACTCAGGGTTTCTTCTGATTACTATCTGGGTTCCCTACTTCATGTCCTCTCAAGGCAGTGAACTAAAGCAGTCATGAGACTCACCTTGTTAGTTTCTCATCTTTCATAGATCACTATTCTTTGTTGCCCAATATGCAGTGTCTTGAAATCACTGTTTCACATATTTTGTCTGTTTTTCAGTTGTTTCATGTGGAAGAGTAAATACACTTCTTTTTTCTTCATCTTTAATGGAAGCAGAAATTTTTGGTCACCAAAATTTTTATCTTTTCACCCCCTACTATTTTTTTTAATTCGGTTCTTCTTATGCTTTTAATAGATTTTTGAAATAACGTTCTACTTTCATGTTATTTACTCTTGCTTTTATTTTTATTTCCACCCTTGCTGATAATCATCTTCAATATTGCCACCAAGGCAAGATAGATAAAACACAAAACATTCTGATACTCTTATTTTTAAAACCGCTTAATGTCATTATTTGTCTTTGATATAAACTTAAAATTCTTTAGCATGAAGTGTAATGCCCTTCCTCATTGAGCCTTGGTTGAGCTCTGAAACAATAACAATATTATCAATGACATTTATTACAATAATGATAAAATACAATAACAAAAAAACTGAGAGTCTGCCATTTGGCAGCGACTAGTGGATGTTTGTTGAAAAAGAAGACACAGTTTCTATCCTTGGTGTATTAAAACTAGCAAGTAAGATGAACAACACATAATTATAAGAAGTATGAGTTACCGTCTTCAAAGTACGGGCTGGCATAGTGCATGTTGTCTGGAATAATTAAAGGTTAGAGTTATTTTTTTCTTGTGAAGTGATGTTTAACTGAGACATTGTGTGTGTGTGTGTGTGTGTGTGTGTGTGTGTGTGTGTGTGTGTGTGTGCATGTGAGGGTATGTGTTAGGTCAGTGAAAAATAGTGTTGGGGATTCAGTAGATACAGAAAGAAGAATGTGCATAAGAGATTTGGCATGCCCAAGAAATGGAAAGAAACCCTTATTGACTGGATTATAATCAATGTCCCCTTGGAAGACTGGAAATGCTTCTTTAATTGTCCAGTTCTGGCCAATACTAACACTTGCCATTTATGCCATAATAAGCTATCATGTTTCCATGTTTTTACATTTTGTATGTGCTATTTATTTTGTCTTAAATCCCTTATTGTTTTCCCTTTTTGGAGGAATACTTTTCATATTTTAGAAAACTATTTAAACATCTTGAAAATAATTTTCTAGCTATCCATTCTTGTCTCCTAATTATCATTTAGAATCACAATTTCCTCTGTTGATTTGTCTAGAAGACCTACCCAGATGTGTCGGTGAAATGCTAACACAATCACCCTACTGTGATTGTATTGCTGTCAATCTCTCTCTTAAATTCCTCCAGAAGTTTACATATTTCTATATTGGGTGCATATATGTTTACCAGGTTATATCCTCTCATTGTATTGATCCCTTTAGTATTATGTAATCACCTTCATTGTCTCTTGTGATGGCTTTCATTTTGAAGTCTATTTTGTCAGATATGAGTCTTGCTACTCCAGTTTTGTTTTTTTTTTCATTTCCATTTGCATGGAAAATATTTTTCCATCCCTTCACTTTCATCCTGTGTGACTCTTTTGTTCTGAGGTGGGTCTCTGTAGAAAGCATATATATGGGTCATGTTTTCTTATCTATTCAGCTACCCTATGACTTTTGATTGGAGCATTTAATCCATTTATATTTAAGGTTATTATTGATAGGTACTTATTTATTGCCATTTTTATTCTTTATCCCTGTGTTCTTCTCTTTCTCTCTATTTCTTCTTCTTATACCAATCCTTGTAGCATTTCTTGTAGTTCTGATTTGGTGGTAATAAACTTCTTTAGTATTTTTTTTTTTTGTCTGTGAAGCACCTAATTTCACCTTTAATTTTGAATGATAGCCTTGCTGGATAGAGTAGTCTTGGGTTCCATACCTTGCTTTTCATTACTTTGTATACTTCATGCCACTCCCTTTGGGCCTAAGCATTTCTATTGAGAAATCAGCTGACAGTTTAATGGGAGCTCCCTTGTAGGTAACTCTTTGTTTCTCTCTTTCTGCCTTTAATATTCTTTGTTTTTTTTTTTTGGTCATTTTTTATTATAATATATCTAAGGTGTGGGGTCTTTTGGGGTTCATCTTGTTTGGGAGTCTGTGTTTCCTGAACTTGAGTGACATTTTCCCTTTACCAGATTAGGGAAGTTTTCTATCATTATTTCTTTTCTTTTTTTTAATCTTTATTGTTCAGACTATTAAAATAGTTTCTCCTCCCCCCCGCATAGCTCTCCTCTACCTGGTTCCCACCCCTCCCTCTGCCCTTACCTCCCCCACACTGTCCTCATCCATAGGTGTATGATTTTTGTCCAGTTTCTTCCCACACCCCCCACAACCCTTTCCCCCCGAGAATTGTCAGTCCACTCCCTTTCTATGCTCCTGATTCTATTATATTCACCAGATTATTCTGTTCATCAGATTTTTTATTCACTTGATTTTTAGATTCACTTGTTGATAGATATATATTTGTTGTTTATAATTTTTATCTTTACCTTTTTCTTCTTCTCCATCTTCTTAAAGAATACCTTTCAGCATTTCATATAATACTGGTTTGGTGGTGATGAACTCCTTTAGCTTTTTCTTATCTGTGAAGCTCTTTATCTGACCTTCAATTCTGAATGATAGCTTTGCTGGGTAGAGTGATCTTGGTTGTAGGTTCTTGCTATTCATCACTTTGAATATTTCTTGCCACTCCTGTCTGACTTGCATAGTTTCTGTTGAGAAATCAGCTGACAGTCATATGGGTGCTCCCTTGTAGGTAACTAACTGTTTTTCTCTTGCTGCTTTCAAGATTCTCTCTTTGTCTTTTGCTCTTGGCATTTTAATTATGATGTATCTTGGTGTGGTCCTATTTGGGTTCCTTTTGTTTGGGGTTCTGTGCGCTTCCTGTACTTGTAAGTCTATTTCTTTTACCAGGTGGGGGAAGTTTTCTGTCATTATTTCTTCAAAAAGGTTTTCAGTACCTTGCTCTCTCTCTTCTTCTGGCACCCCCATAATTTGGATGTTGATATGCTTGAGGTCATCCCAGAGGCTCCTTACACTATCTTCATATTTTTGGATTCTCTTTTCTTTTTTCTTTTCTGGTTGGGTGTTTTTGCTTCTTTGTATTTCAAATCTTTGACTTGATTCTTGCATTCATCCAGTCTGCTGTTGGAGCTCTGTATATTATTTTTTATTTCAGTCAGTGTATGCTTAATTTGTAGTTGGTCCTTTTTCATATCCTTGAGGATCTCACTAAATTTACCGGCCTTTTTAGAAAATTCTTGAAAAACCTTATAACCGTGGTTTTGAACTCTATATCCAGTCTTTTGCTTTCCTCCATTTCTTTCATTTGTGACCCGTTTTTTGTTTTGTTTTGTTTTGTTTTTGTCTCCGCACTTTGGCTACTTCCCTGAGTTGATAGAGTGGCCTTGTGTGCTAGGTGTCCTATAGGTCCCAGTGGCTCAGCCTCCCCAGTTATCTGAGGTGGACACTCTTGGTGCACCCCTTTGTGGGCTGTGTGCACAGTCTTGTTGTAGTTAAGCCTTTATTGTTGTTGGTATCACTGGGAGGAATTGACCTCCAGGCCAATTGGCTATAAGGATCAGCTGTGTCTACGATGGGAGAACTGCTGTGCTGGAGACATCCTTATGAGGCAAGATTTGCTTCAGTGGGGCTTTGGTGCTCACTGAGGCTGCCCCCTGAGTGTGTCACTGATGAATCTGAGGAGTTGTAATCTGGATGGTCCTACTCTGACCCCTGGGTACACTGGCTCTTGGATCTTTAAGGAGGTGCTAATTTAGCCTCTGCCTGAGACCACCCAGCAGGAGCTACAGAGAGATCTGCAGATTCCTCTTCTTTCTTTGGGTTTTGGAGGTGCCCAGATGAGGCCCAGCTGTGAAGCAATGCAAGCTGCTGTGGGGCCTTGGGCCTTCTTTTGTATGTTCTGGGTCTCTCTGACTCAGCTGCAGTTTGATAGGTAAGTTTAGATTTCAAAGGACCAGGCCATTCATATGCAAAAGCCTCTGCACACAACTTGGATGGGGCGGAGTCTCAGGGCAGAGCAAACAGCAATGGCTTCCCATCAGCTTCCCATCAGCCCTGCCCTAAGAGGCCCCCGGGTCTCAGTGTCCCGTGGTAATCGCTGCAAACACCTCTGAGAGAAAGCCGCCCTTGAGTTCCACCTTCTTCCAGACAGTCCAGTTTCTCCCCATATGAGTCTGGGTCCCCAGAGTCTCACCTGGAACTGGAGTTCAGAGCAGTTGGGAGCTTGTGTCTCCACCCGGCTTGAAAAAGCCAGCTGCATCCTCAGTTGCCAGCCCTTTCCGGGCTCATGCCTCCGTACCTCTGTCTTCTGCACCTCCACTAAGTCTCAGTGTGCTTTTCTCTTTCCTTCTAGTTGTAGAATTTCCACTCAGCCAGCCTTCCTGTGGTTCTGGATGATGTCTGTTTTGTCTTTTAGTTGTAGTTTTGAAGTTGTTGTGCGAGGCGGCAAGTTCAGGTGTTTACCTATGCTGCCATCTTGGTTTCTCTCCTGTCATTATTTCTTCAAACAGGTTCTCTACTCTTTGCTTTGATCCTTCTCCTTATGGTACCCATATGATGTGGATGTTTCATGTTGCCCCAAAGCTCCCTTAAACTATCCTCTTGCTTTTTAAATTTTTTTCTAATTGCTGCTCTTATTTGGTGTGTTGTTGTTGTTATTTTTTTCTACCTTGTCTTCTAAATTGCTGATTCGTCCTCCGCTTCTTCTACTCTGCTGTTAATTCCTTCCAGGGTATTCTTTATTTTTGTGATGTCATTCTTCACTTCTAATTTATTCTTATTCATGATTTCTTCTTTTTTCATGCTTATGAAGTTCCCACTAAGTTCCTTATAGTTCACATTAAGTTGCTTATAGTTTTCACTAAGATGTTTGAGAATCCTTATAACCCTTACTTTGAACTCTATATCTGAAAAATTGCTTCCCTCCATTTCATTTATTTCCTTTTCTGGCAATTCCTCCTTTTCTTTAATTGGGGAGTTGTTTCTTTGTCACCCCATTTTAACGGGTCTGGTCTTCCAGAGTGCAGGGTTAGGTGTGCCTGGTCCTGGCAGCAGGTCAGTGAATCCAGGGAGTGTCAGGTTTTGGCAGGGTCTGGTCTTCCATGGGCTACAGGTCAGGTCTGCATGCTCCCCAGGGCAGGTCCAGATGTGCCAGGTCTCGGTGGTGGTGGTGGCCTGCATGGTCCCAGCAATAGGGCCAATTGCCAGGTGTGCCAGGTCAGGCACGGTGGGTGGCAGTGGTAGGTTCATGAATCCAGAACATCAGATCACAGCTATGGAGCCGGGCATGCCATGTCAAGGCAGTGGGGCCAGATGTCTAGAGGAGCCGGATCAAGCTCTCTGGGTCTGTGTGGCAGGTCCATGCATTCAGGTGTGCCATGTCCTCATGAGCCCCTCTTAAGTATCCACTTGAGTATGAACTACAATAAGCCCAAATCACTGGCCCTTGCCTCCAAGCTGGTCTGACCTTGCAAAATCCCTGAGAGATGAGCATGTTCCCTCTTTTCAACCTTTGCCAGGAAAGATGATTTCCCTGACTTCTCCGGGAACCCAACAATGTCTGATAAGGCCAGTGATCAGCACGTTTTCCCCTTAGTAAGCAGGCAGTATTCACCCAAGTTGGGCTCACTTGCAAATTGGAGATGACAGAGGAAATATTCAGTGAACTTCAAGTGTAGTAACAGAAATGAGTCAATCTCTGAGGTCTTGGACAGGATACAGTTGATCTTTGAAGAACACAGATTTGAACTGTGTAGGTCCTGTTATATGCATATTTTTTTCAGTCAATAGAGTCTGCCCTTCCTATCAAGCAGTTTTATAGCTGCAGGTTTCACATCCACCATTTTTGTTTCTAATATATTAGTCTAAAACAGTGATTTTCATCTGGTGTGCTGCAAGAATTTTTAAAACATGCCCATACCTGACTGTTTAGCCAGGGGCACTGACCTCTTTTTTGTTTGGTTTGGTTTGGTTTTACTTGCTTTGCATGTTGTCAGCTGTTCCTCCTCTCTGAGCCTAAAATGACCCTACTAAACTTCAAGTTTATGCCTAACACCTCCATACTGGTAGAATTAAAAGAAGTCCACAGACGCTTTTTATTTTGATGTAGTTCTATTTGTTTATTTTCTCTTTAGTTTCCATTGCCCGAGGAGCTGTATCAGTGAAGATATTGCTTTGGCATATGTCTGAGATTTTGCTGCCTGTGGATTCCTCTAATACTTTTATGGTTTCCCAACTTATGTTTAAGTCCTTTATCCATTTTGAGTTTATTTTGTGTATGGTGTAAGTTGGTGGTCTAGTTTCATTTTTTTGCATGTATCTGTCCAATTTTCCCAACACCATTTCATAGGAGCACAAGTTACCTTAGCTAAGATTTGGGAACAGCCTAAGTGCCCATCAGCAGATGAGTAGATTAAAAAAACCTATGGTACGTCTACACAATGGAATACTACACTGCAGTAAAAAAAGAAGGAATTCTTACCATTTGCAACAGCATGGAAAGAACTGAAGAGCATTATGCTAAGCAAAATAAGCCAGTCAGAGAAAGATAAATATCACATGATCTCACTCATTTGTGGAATATAATGAACATAAACTGATAAACAAAAACAGAGACAGAGAAGCATCAATCAAACCATCAAACTTCAGAGGGAAGGTAGGGGAGGGTGGGGGTAAGGAGAAGAGATCAACCAAAGGACTTGTATGCATGCATATAAGCCTAAGCAATGGACACAGACACCAGGGGGGTGAGGACATGAGTGTGGGGGAGGAAGCAATGGAGGGTTAAGAACACATATGTAATACTTTAATCAATAAAGAAAATAAAGGAGTCCACATTGAGACCGGGGACTCATGGGTGTTCACAGCTTTTCTCCATGTTGCAACACACTTGGAAGAAGGCAGCCTGGTTCTCTTTTTCTCCCTTGAGACTTTGTCTCTCTTCTCCTCTCTGAAGGTGCTATCCCCAAGCCTCCCAGGTCAGGGGAACTGACCTCTTTTCCCTTAGATTGTCAAGTAAGAAAATGACAACAGCCAATACAACAACAGCCATCTGGTGTGAATAAATCAAAATTATACTTATTCTTTTTATCAAAAGGGGGAGAAATACAATATTGTTTTTGGTGTAGTGCAGAATTTTAGTAATTAGTTTATGTGCGCTATGAGATTTTAAAAAAAGGTTGAAAATTGCTAGTCTAAAACAAAGTGCAGAAATTTGAAATATTTGATTCAACAACAATATATGAGGTAATATTTTCCCTTCAATTTTTGTAAATGTATAGTGAACCTTTCTCAATTTCCTTTGGTTGTTTTATGCCCCGTATTAAAGAAAACATGAGTATAAAAGGACTTTTATTGTTTTTTGTGGGGGGGGGGGAGGGACATGCCCATTATATTTTATTTTTTTACTTTTTAAAATGTATCTTTATTGATGAAAGTAATACAGATGTACCCTCCCCCCCCCCCCCCAACCACCACCACCCCTTTGACTTCTTCTTTCCTGCTAACAGCTTTTAATGGTTGACTCCACCCCTCACCCTTTTAATGATTTCCCTTTTTGGGCTGACTCCACCTCCATTATGCAGCCTTCTGTGTTTTTGTGGAAGTGAGATGAATTTTAGAATTCTTAGTGGTCTTCCTCTTTAGGAGAACATTTCTAGGGAATAATACGAGAAGATTTAGAAATCATAAGGCTGGAATGGACAAACTCAGAATGGTGCCACATGAAAGCTCTGCATCTCCTGGTAAAAGCTTCTTATTTATTCTACATGTTTTTCTTTCATGGAGTATAACATTATTCTAATATTCAATGGGTCTGATTTAATAGTGATTGGTATAAGGAATTGGAAAAGGGCGTAAGGCACCACTTGTTTGCCAGGAATCCTAAATTTTTTTTAATATATTTTATTGGTTTTTTACAGAGAGGAAGGGGGAGGGATAGAAAGTTAGAAACATCAATGAGAGAGAAACATTGATCAGCTGCCTCCTGCACACCTCCTACTGGGGATGTACCCACAACCAAGGTACATGCCCTTGACCAGAATCGAACCTGGGACCCTTCGGTCCACAGGCCAACGCTCCATCCACTGAGCCAAACCAGTTAGGGCAGATCCTAAATTGAAGACATGCAATAAGGATTCGATTTGCCATCAGTTTTGAAAAATTGCTGAGGCGAAATTAAGTAAAGAACTGAAATTAACTGAACTGCATCAAGTATGATGACAATAATTGTTAGAGAAGATAGAACATGTAGGAATGGATGTTAATTGAAAGTTGATTACCTAGAAGAAATTTAGAATAGTACCCTTAATATTGAAATCTAGTTTATGATTTAAATGGATGTGTTAAACTCACTTTGAATTTTTACTTTTTAAATTTTTTTATTGAAGCATAACATGTCACATGAAAGCACAAATCGTACATGCAAAGTGCAGTGGCTTATCACTAAGTACTCCTGTATGGTTAGAACAGCATTTTTACTTTTAAATTAGTTTTAGGTTAATGTAGAAAGAAGAAATGACAGTGCTAACAGCTTTAAAGATCATTTTATGCTACATCTGGAGATAAGACCCAGTATTTTGGTTTTTCCAATATAAACATTGTTACTTTATTCCATCCATGTATTGTTCGGCTACTATTTAGCAGGCACCGTGCTGGGTACCAGTGAAAATATGGTGAACCTGATAGAAATAATCTATGTCCTCATGGAACTTACCGTCTAACAATGTGGATCAGGTAGGCTTGGAGAGGGAAACATTAGTTGAATAGTGCTCTGTGCCTTCAGGGAGAATTGCCCACTTCTAAATTTCATTAATGCCTTTTCAATTTTCCAGGTTTTAAGGCTGCTCTTGCTATTATGTTTCCACCCCCAATTTTCCCCTAGGTTGCCTATAAACATGAACATTTTCAAAGCAATTTCACTGAGACTATATGATCCTGGGTATGATTTTTTTTTTCTTTTTCTGTCTGTCTTGCCATTTAGAATGAAAAGTTTCCTGTCTCGGTGTGACCTTCTTTGTTAATCTCAAACCTCTGAAGCCATCTGCCTTCTCCAAAGTCTCTTTGAGGGAAGACTATACTTTTGCCCTCTTTCTTTTTTTTCTCAGACTTTAGAAGATGTTTTGTCCACTTGAGTCCCTTCATTATTGCTGTGGTTTCAGTTCTTAGTGCCTGTTTGATCACTGGTTCTCTTGGTGAGTACTTTGTCAAATCTACTTGCTGCCTTAGCCCACTCTGACAAAAAAAACATCATTAAAAAGCAAAAAATTCTCCTGAAGACCGAATAGCATCTGAAAACATACTTCATGTTTTCAAAGGATCAGCTATTAAATGCACAAAATAAGAACCTAGCAAAAAAATCAACAAAATAATAACACAGTTCCCCCCTCCAAAAAAATAAAATAAAATAAACTCTCACAGGAAAAAAAAATACATTTTACTTAAAGATTTGAAATAACGTCTAGCTAAAAAAAAGGGGGGGGGCAGGAATAATGCAGAGGAGACACCTCAGATTTATTGGAATAAAAATATGTTGGAGCACTTTAATAAATTCAAATGCCAAAACTTATTTAAAACTGTATTGATGGAGGCAAAATGTATACACCATGGGTTTCTGTGTTAGCTAAAATAATCATGAGGTAGTAGCTGCAACACTTGGAAGGAGTGTAAGGAAGAGGAGATTAATTTTATAATAGAAGATAATAGAAAAGTATCTCCATCTCAACTTCCATTTAAATAAATACATTTCTGTCAGATTTCAACTAGTATTTTTTAAATGTATAGTATTTCACATATATATGAAATAGGTGTAAAATTCCTTGTAACTGGTCTTTTCTTCCTCACCATCAGCCTTCTTTCTCTTGATCTTGGGATGTTGGAGAAACTTATGTAGCTCATCCCTTTAAAATTTTGTACTATCTTATTTAAACAGTAAACTCTCCATGAAGATTATATAAATTGACATTATAAAGAATATCACCCATAAAGGAAAGATATTACATCGTATTGTGTTAGTTAGCTTTACTGATTTATGCCCTTGTTCAATTTGAAGCCTGTGACACCAATATTTGTATTTGAATTCCTATGAAATTGCATTTTCCTATTGTACCATGGATAGATAGGTCCAGGAATGTTTCTCAGACCTGGATTTGGAAAATAAGTAGGTAATCTAAAGCATAATAATTTTCTACTTGCTCTTTGGATCTTGACCAATTGCTGCCTTTATCCATTGTTACAGGAGGAACAGATAAGGAGCTGAGACTAGCGGATGGTGAAAACAAGTGCTCTGGGAGAGTGGAGGTGAAAGTCCAGGAGGAGTGGGGAACCGTGTGTAATAACGGCTGGGACATGGACGAGGTCTCTGTGATTTGTAAGCAGTTAGGATGCCCAACTTTCATCAAAGCCACGGGATGGACTAATTCCAGTGGGGGCTCTGGACGCATTTGGATGGATCACGTTTCCTGTCGAGGCAATGAATCAGCTATCTGGAACTGCAAACATGATGGATGGGGAAAACATAGTAACTGCACTCACCAACAGGATGCTGGAGTAACCTGCTCAGGTAAGACCTGCATACGGCAAACTCTGGACCTGAAATGCTTTGTGGGGGAGGAAATAGGTAGATGGTTTAAAAACAAAAAGAAGCTCGTTTTTTTTGTAAGTAATCAAATCCGCGTATAAAATTACCGAATCCATTGCTAAAAGGCCAGAAAAACACATGACAATGCCCATATTAAAAAATAAATCAAAAGAGATTCTGACTACTTCTATCAATGAGGAAGTGACTGGCTTCAAGTTTATATTCATATTCCTACTATAACCTCCTATTTCTACATTTTAAAAAATCATATCTAAGGTAATTCCTTGTCCCCTTTCTCAGTGGCATGATGCTTTCATACACTGACCCAGAAATTATTACCTTTTTGTCCACTAACAGGTAATCAACTGACTGAATCAATAAATAAATAGTCTTAGCGCTAATCCTTCTTTATGGAGGAAGAATTTATCACAACGTATAACTGTTTTTCCCCGTATACAATGTTATTCATTTTATTTATGTGATGGTCTTCATTTATAAAACATTTAAGAAGTTTTATCTCAGTTGACCTTACAATAACTCAGAAAATCATGTGTCAGACCTTCCTGCTGACGAGTCCTAAGGTCAAGTTTATGACCCAGTGTCAGATTCCTGGGCTTCTCATTTCTCCTTGCTCACTTACTTCACTGGCCTTTACGCAGCCCTCTCAGCTCCCAGCCTCTTTCTTAGAGACCATCTGCTCCATAGGACTGATTTTAGAAAGAACGAATTTCCCTTCACCCAGGCAATGTGGGGTAATGGGAGCAACACCGACTAGTATCTAGAAAAAAGCTGGACTAAATTCCAACTCAGCCCCTCATTAATACTATTATTTTGAGCAAGTTTTACATCTTTCTGAACTTCAGTTCCTGGGGACTCGATGGCAGAATACATTAAAAAGTTATTGATACAGTATGGTATGTAATAGGTGTTAAAAACCAAAAGTTAGCACCAGCCAGTGTGGCTCAGTGGTTGAGGGTCAACCCATGAACCAAGAGGTCACTGGTTCGATTCCCAGTCAGGGCACATGCCGGGTTTGATCCCCAGTAGGGGAATGCGGGAGGCAGTTCATTGATGTTTCTATCTCTCTATTCCCTCTCCCTTCCTCTCTCTCTAAAATCAACAAAAATATTTTTGAAAATTAAAATAATTAAGTTAGTTCATGGCTCACTGCTTCTCATTACCTTGATAACTCAGTCCTCTTTTCTTTCTCCCCCCTCCCATTCTCCCCATTCCTCTTCCATCACTTCCTCTTCCCTCCTCTCCTCTTCCTCCTCCTTCTTGTCTTTTTTGTTAATCATTATTCAGCAAAAACCAATAGTACCATGTACATCAAATATCTACAGCAAAGTTAAAAGTCATAATAAATCTTGCCAAACTCTCATCATAATTATTGCTGTCTCTAAAGTTGAGTTTTTAAGCTAAGAAAGAGCAGGTAGTACTTTTAACTCTTGTTTTCTTTTTCTTTTCTCTCTCTCTTTTTTTTTTTTTTTATGCCTCAGGATGGAATTATTTAAACTTGTTTTTACAATTTTACACATCTAATGCTCCAATAGGAATGCATAGCCACTCAATTTACTAGTTTCAGAGTCTGCATTTCTGAAATTCTCCACCCTGATTAGTGCTCTATCCTCAGGGCTTTGCCTCTTGGGTAATTTTTATTATTATCACATGCACAGGGTAAATATAGCATAACAGTAAGGAGAATGGACTCTGGTGCCACACTGCTTTTTCCCTCCCACATCCTAGGTGTTTGATTCTGTGCTAATTCTTTAAACTTAGTTTGCTTATCTGTAAAGTAGGGATGGTGGTAATAGCACATGATGATTAAAGTTGTGAAGACTAAAGAAGAGAACATAGCTGATACACTTGGAACCGCATATGCATAGTTTGATTGTGAGCTATTATTATTAATTGTTCATAATTTTAAAATCTTGTTAAGTGTAAGTCTTTGCCTGGAGTTTAGAGCTTTTAAAATTGAATTGATTTTTTTCAAAAGTGGTTCCTAAACATTTTGTTCAAAAACAAATAATTTTTGTCCTTCATGTTTCCCAAAATTTTATCTTAAATTTCCTTTTCTTGGGTATTTTGTCCTCATAGACAATCTAATGGAAAGTAGATTTTTCTTAATAGAGAACATTTTCTTAATAAAAGAACTGTTTGGTTTTTTCCCCTGAAAGTGGTATCAGACGCTTTGGGGATGAAAAACAAAACAAAACAAAACAAAAATCCACTTTTGGTTTAAACAGGAAATTGGTAAGAAATGAATTATTTTAATTAATTTTCCCCTCAATCCTATATAATTAAAGTCTAATATGCAAATTGTCCCCTTGACTGGGAGTTCAACCAGGGAGCAGGGCCAGCAGGCCAACCTCAGGAAGGGAGGCCCCAGCCAGTAGCTGGCAGCCACTAGGGACCCTAGTTGTGCACGAATTTCATGTACTGGGCCTCTAGTATTTAATAATTTGGCATACAAACAGTGTGTTCTTGAAAACTATTATGCATTTTATTTTTTTGTTTTTTCCTATTTTCTAATTTCAAGTTCAACTAAAGCTCATTATTCATGCTCTGAATTGTTTATAATAAAGAAATATTAAAATAAAGATTTTAAATGTTCAACAAATTACCAGTTAGTCATTTTAACTATTTTGCTGTAAGACCAATTTTATTTTTTTTCTAGTTTTTTGAAAAATAAATACTTTGAGACTCAATTTTATCTATTTCTACATAAAAGAATATTTACTCTGTTCTAGTAAAAGAAGGAAACAAAATAAAACAGAAAATAAATTTGATCTGTAAAACATTTTTCTTGGTAAGTAGATATAGATAAAAGTCCTCATTTTTAGTTTGTTTTTAAAAGATTAAATATTCCAATATGTGAAGATGGGCAGCATTCAAAATGAGGCACTATTTTAAAGAAAGCATGAAGTCCTAAGTGTCCTGAGGAATCTTATTTTCTAAAATTACTTCTGAATGAATATCACTTTGAACTCTGGTCTCTTCTCCATTCTAGATGGGTCCGATTTGGAGATGCGGCTGATGAATGGAGGACACAGGTGCTCAGGAAGAATAGAAGTCAAATTCCAAGGACAGTGGGGAACAGTGTGTGATGACAACTTCAACATAGATCAGGCTTCTGTGGTTTGTAAACAACTTGAATGTGGAAGTGCTGTCAGTTTCTCTGGTTCAGCTAATTTTGGAGAAGGTTCTGGACCAATCTGGTTTGATGATCTTGTATGCCATGGAAATGAGTCAGCTCTCTGGCACTGCAAGCACCAAGGATGGGGAAAGCATAATTGTGATCATGCTGAAGATGCTGGAGTGATTTGCTTAGGTAAGGACTGATCTGGGTTTGTTCTGTTCTCAAGAGAGGACAAAAAAGAAAAGGGAAAAAAGGGTGGCATGGGTAAGAACCTTAAAAGTCTGAACTCTTACTGCATGTCGCTTTATTTTTACCTAATTTCAGATTCCAGTTCTAATACTTGTGGAGTTTTTACGGTAACTGAATTTAAGATAGATTAGGAGGGAGGATAAATAGTGAAATTGAGATTCAAGTAATGAGGACTGAAGGAGTTGTTTAAGCAATAGTTCAATCCAAAAAAAAAAAAAAAAGCAAGAAAGAAAAAGAAGAAATGGCTTAACTAGCAAATTTTGCTTTCTGTATGAGTTTAAAATCAAATCACCACCCCCATCCTTCTTATCATTCTCTAACTACAAAAGTCCCCTCTTTAGCCACACTAACCCACCCCTTCCCAAACTATTATTTTAAATTTACAGAATCAAGTGATTAAACAAAATTGTTGATTTCCTATTAAAATCTCATTTATGCTATTACTCTGGTATGAATAGGATGAGCAGGTACTGAGTCTGTCTACGGACTTTCATGTTCCATACTTGATCAGGGGAAGGGCAGTGGATTTTTATATGCAGGGATGACATTCTCCCTTTTTCACTTGAGTTCTTAGTTTGAAGAAGATCTAGTATGTCGTGAACCCCAAGGAACATTTAGGAAAATATAGTTAGAGTAAAAATATCTCTGTATTTACCAGCTATTTGGGGGTGAGGGGGGGAGGGGATGAAGGAAATTCAATTCAAACTTATTTTTAAATAAGAAAACACTGACTCAGAAAACTGGAAATTTCAGGAAGTACATGACTGAATTCAAGCACTTAAGCAATGCGATCAGGGTTCTGACTCTTTTTATTTCTTGAATTGGCTTCTTTTCTTTTTTTCTTGTTGAACAGCAGACCCTCTATAGTCTGAACCACAAAGAATTGAATTTCTACATAAAATATGGATTTTGTTAGCTGAAGAAAATGAAAGGGATTGGGGGAGGAGTGGAACAAACACTATCTTTACCTTCCATTTTCTTTTACCTATCAAAATGTCCCCAATCAGCACATTTTTTCTCACTGTTTTATACATGCTGAGGAGTCATAGTAAACAGTGTTGTGGCAACAAAAACTAAAACTGCCAGAGGAAAAACCCAACTTATTTATTATAGGAGATTACTCAGAATCAAGTTCTGTTCTTTGAGGAATATTGATGGGGAGAAGGTGAAAACAATGAAGGTTAAGTTCTTTTTCTCTTTGCTTTGCTTTACTTTTAAACTAAGGAACTGGTCACAAAAGGGCCCGGCAGATATTAACTAGGTAGTGTGGATAGGTAATGTAACCAGAGGCAAAAGTGAGTGTTGAGTGTTGAGGCAAACTACAGTGTGTGGGTATCATCTAAACCAGTGGTTCCCAACCTCCTTTTGGCCATGCCCCACCTAAGCATCTCTAAAATCCTGATGCCTCTCCCCACCTCCCCGGCCCCGTTTTATATAATTCTTATTATTCAAAAAGTGAACTCCTATTCACATGGAGGAAGCCTAAAAGGACATTAATTTGGTCTAAACAAGCTTCCAAAGAACATGGCATTCATGAAAGAGAAAAGTAAAGGAACAAAAGGACAGTTGAAGTACCGAGGAAGAAATTGTTAAAAATAATAATAATAATAATAATATGCAGTGATCTGAAAAAATAGTAAACAAAGTTTCAAA
The DNA here is from genome assembly GCF_027574615.1 of Eptesicus fuscus. Classification (NCBI taxonomy): domain Eukaryota; kingdom Metazoa; phylum Chordata; class Mammalia; order Chiroptera; family Vespertilionidae; genus Eptesicus; species Eptesicus fuscus. Next base: position 86,668,532 of record NC_072479.1, read on the forward strand.
ACATATAACAGAGAACTGAAATACATAAGTAGGTCACAATATAAATTTATATACTGTATATGAGGCCCCTAGAACCATAAGAAATACAAAAATTCACTGTTAATAACTCATTTTCAAATTGCCCCCCTGAGGGACGTGTGCCCCACGTTGGGAACCACTAATCTAAACACATGCAAATGCATATTTATAAAACGATAACAACCAAACACTTTCAACAAAAACTCTGGTGGTCAAAAAGCATATCACTAGATAAAATTTAGCTCCTGGAACTCCTGTTATGGAGTTATAGTGCATGCTCTCTATACTGAAAAGTCCTGTCTTCTTACCCAATCCACTCCATCTGTCTTTAATAATTTTTTGTTTTGTTTTTCTTAACACTTACGTTATGTGCATTCATGTGTTATTTTATTTTATTTTATTTATTTTTAAAATACAATTTATATTCAATATTATTTTGTGTTAGTTTCAGGTCATCTTTAGGAATGTTCAATCAAAGTATATCATTGTTTTCTTTATCTCTATATCTTCTTTTTTCCTGAACTCATTTCAGATACAGCTATTTACAGTCCCCTTAATATTTTGTTTCTTTTTTAAATTTATTTTTGAATTACAGACACACAATATTATGTTAGTTTCAGGTGTACATTGTAGTGGTTAGACATTTAAACAACATATGAAGTAATCACCGTAATCAGTCTGCCACCCTACATAGCTATTACAATATTATTGACTATATTCCTTATGTTGTATTATATATTCCTGTGACTGTTTTTATAACTTCCAATGTGCACTTCTTAATCCTTTTTAGCTTTGTCAACTAGCCCCCAAACTCATCCTGACAATTATCAATTTGTTCTCTATATCGATGAGTTTGTTTCTGTTTTGTTGTTTGTTTTTTAGATTCCACATATAAGTGAAATAATATGATATTTGTCTTTCTATGTATGACTTATTTAATTTAAATATATCTATAAGACCACCCATGTTGTTGCAAATGGTAAGATTTCATTCTTTTTTATTGCTGAGTAATAGTCCACTGTACATATGTACAATATCTTATTTATGTATTCATCTAATCGATGGATTCCAAAGTTTCTTCCACACCTTGGCTACTGTAAATAATGTTGCAATGAACATAGGGGTGCATATATCTTTTCAAATTACTGTTTTGGATTTCTTTGGGTAAATAGCTAGAAGTGAAATTGCTGGGTCATATGGTAGTTAATTTTTAGTGGTTGTACAATCCCACCAACAATGCACAAGGGTTCCCTTCTCCCCACATCCTCTCCAACATTGGTTTGTGTATTAGCCATTCTGACAGGTATGAGGTGATATCTCATCATGGTTTTGATTTACATTTCCCGAACGATTAATGATGTTGAGCATCTTTTCAATTTGGATGCTTTTTTTTAGCTTCACATGTTTGTATGTCCTTTTAGTTTTCTTCTTGTAATTGATTTCTAGTTTCATACCCTTGTGGTTGGAGAAGATGCTTGATATGACTTCAATATTCTTAAATTTATTGAGACTTGTTTTGTAACCTAACATGGTCTATTCTGAATAATGTTGCATGTGCACTTGGAATATATTCTGCTGCTTTGGGAGGAAATGTACCATCTGGTCTAATATGTCATATAAGGCCTTTGTTTTCTTGTTGATTTTCTGTCTGGAAGATCTATCTATTGATGTCAGAGTGGTGTTAAATCCTCTACTAATATTGTATTAGTGTAGATCCCTCCCTTTATGTCTGCCAATATTTGCTTTGCATATTTAGGTGCTCCTACATTGGATGCAGAGATATTTACAAGAGATATTATCCTCTTGTTGGATTGATTCCATTACCATTTTGAAATGCCCTTCTTTGTTGTCATAGCCTTTGTTTTAAAGTCTATTTGGTCTGATATAAGTATTGCTATCCCAGTGTTTTGTTTTGTTTTTATTCATTTTCATTTGCATGAAATATCTTTTTCCATCCCTTTACTTTCAGTGTATGTTGTCTGTCTTTCAATCTAAAGTTGGTCTCTTGTAGACAGCATATGTATGGGTCTTGTTTTCTTATTCACTCATCCACCCTATGTCTTTTAGTCCATACACATTTAAAATAATTATATATAAGTATGTAAGTATTGACATTTTATTAATGGTTTTCTGATTGTTTTTATAGTTCTCAGTTTCTTGTTCACCTCTCTTTTATGTTGATGACTTTCTATAGTGTTATGTTTGGATTCCTGTCTCTTTATTTTTTTATACATTTCTCATAGATTTGGGGGTTTTGATTTGTCATTTGCTTCACATATATTAAGCAATGTTTGTAGCAGTCTATTTTAAGTTGTTACTTAAGTTCAAACACATTCTAAAATCACTACCATTTTTATTCACCCCTCCATGTTTTTGTTTTTGTCAACTTTTTTATTTTTTTACTCCTTTAATATGTGTGTGTATGTTTGAGTGTCACTACTTTTGTTTTTATTATTGTAAAAACAGTGGGTGTGTTACTTCTAGACCCTTTTGGTTGAGACTCCTATGTATGCCAAGGTCATCTTCCACCTGTGCCTCTCTTAGGACCTCTTGGTAGAACCTACAAGTGATCTGTTCCTTGGTTACCACTTGTGTTGGGCTCAGAGGTGCTTAGAAGAAGCTATGCTGCAAACTGAAACCAGTTGTCACTTGTGCCAAGCCTGTGTCCCCTTAGTTGAGGCTACATTATAGGCCCAGACTGGCCACCACTTATGCCAGGCTTGGGGCCACCTGACGGGAGTTACAATGCAAGTTGAGACCAGTCACCACTTGTGCGGGGGTTGGGGCCACTTAGCAAACTGAGGCAAGCTGCTGCTTGTTTGGGGTTTTAGAGATTGAGGGAAAGTCTGCAGTGGGAGCCAAGGCAGGCCACTTGTATGGAGGAGCCACTAAAAGAGGCTCAGGCCAGAGGAGCGAGTTGAGTGGGGCAGGGTCTCAGGGAACCACCAGGGCACAGAATGGTGTTAGCCAGATTAATGGAGAGCACAGATTTGGTGCCCACCTACATCTGACTGGCAGGGTGGGAAGAGAGTTCAACAAAGGAATATCCATTCCCAGACAGAGTTGCCCCAAACCCTGTCACTCCAGCTCTCACCCCAAAGTTAGTTGATTTAGTTTCTCCCCATAGGTCCCTGGAACTTTCCAAGATGCATCCCCTGTCCTGGAGCTTGGAGTGAGATTGTGTGTGACTGAGATTTTGAACAAGTGAGTCTGTGCACAGGCCCTCTATGACCTGCAGTGCCTCTGTCTCTAGCAGCTCATTATCTTTCTTGGACACAATACCCACTGGTTTTCACAGCCAGATGTTAAGGGGACTCCTCCTCCCAGCATTGATGGGGGGAGCACAGAGTGGGGCTGGGACCCTTTGTTCCTCAGGGTACCTCTGCTGCCAAAATACCCCACTGGATTCTTACTTGCCGTACTGTGAATGTGGTACCTGCCCATCCCACGTCTCCACTCCTCTTACCAGTCTTCACGGGCTTCTTCTTTATATCCTTAGTTATAGGACTTCTGTTCAGCTAGTCTTCAGGTATTTCTCAATGATGGTTGTTCTCTAATTTAGTTGTAATTTTTATGTGGTTGTGGGAGGAAGTGAGCACTGAGTTTACCTACTCCACCATGTCGACCGGAAGTCTCTTACTGTTTCTTTATCACTGACTTGTTTTGTGTCCTTCTTACAGATGGAGCAGATCTGAGCCTGAGAGTGGTTGATGGAGTCACTAAATGTTCAGGAAGATTAGAAGTGAAATTCCAAGGAGAATGGGGGACAGTGTGTGATGATGGCTGGGATAGTACTGATGCCGCTGTGGCATGTAAGCAGCTTGAATGCCCAACTGCCATCACAGGCATTGGTCGAGTTAACGCCAGTGAGGGAACTGGACACATTTGGCTTGACAGCGTTGCCTGCCAGGGACATGAATCTGCTATTTGGCAGTGCAGACACCATGAATGGGGAAAGCATTACTGCAATCATCATGAAGATGCTGGTGTCATATGTTCTGGTAAGTTAAAACAAACAAACAAAAAAACAGAGAAGGAAGGACCTGTATTCTTTAGGAGTAAGAATAGGTTTGAGAGATAGAAATATCTAATTATTTCTTTGTTGGTAATTCTTTTACAGTTGTGATAAATTTTTAACATTTTCTTTTGTTGACTAGTTTGAAGGGTTGTCTGGTGCAATTTTCCGTAGTAATTATTCTGACTGCTATTGAGTTCTAAATCTACCTGGAGTTCTGGAACAGAAAATAATACAAATTCTAAATATTTTTAAAGTATCTGTCTTGTCCGTATTTTTCTGCCATTGACAGTTTTTATTAACCCTTGAAACTATCATCCTGTTTCTAAGCAAACTTATGATATATGCTGGCTGTGAGAAAAGCCCTAAGATGGGTAAGCCTTAATTTCGAGTGCCTCAGTATCTGGAAAGGAGCAAGATTTTTAAAAAATCCTTTGGGAGTGAACTTGCACATGTACCTATAACCTAAATTTATGTTCCTTTTGCAGATGGATCAGATCTGGAACTGAGGCTTAAAGGAGGAGGCAGTCGCTGTGCTGGGACAGTGGAGGTGGAAATTCAGAAACTAGTAGGGAAAGTGTGTGACAGAAACTGGGGCCTGAAAGAAGCTAATGTGGTTTGCAGACAGCTGGGATGTGGATCTGCACTCAAAGTATCCTATCAAAGTTATTCCAAAATTAAGCCAACAAACATGTGGCTGTTTTTAATGAGCTGTATAGGAAATGAAACTTCTATTTGGGACTGCAAGAATTGGCAGTGGGGTGGACTTACCTGTGATCACTATGAAGAAGCCAAAGTTACCTGCTCAGGTAAGACTTTTTTTTTTTTTTCAATCCTCACCCCGAGGATATTTTTTTCATTGAGAGAGAGTGGAAGGGAGGGAGGAGGAGAGAGAAAGAAACATTGATGTGAGACACATTGATTGGTTGCCTCCTGCAAGCGTCCTGACTGGGGGCCGGGAAGCAAACCCACAACCCTTTGGTTTACAGGCCGATGTTCTAACCACTGAGCATACCGGCCAGAGCTGCTCAGATAAGACATTCAATCAATTTCTTAAGTAGTTTGATGTGAGGTAGGAAAAATGTGTTTTAAGTAGAGAGAAAACTTTATGCAGATGAACAAAAGCATGAAAAACCATGCTATGCCCAAGCATCTTTAGGGTGGGGCATCGGGTATCGATATTAAGGCTTTTAAGGTAACATCATACAGTATTTTAAAGTATGCTAACTTACTAGTGTTTATCACTTCTCCTTAATTTTAATAGATGGGTGATGTTGGGGAGTCTACCAAAGCTCCCTGTGCTGCAATTTTCTCAAAAGAAAAATGGTGGTAACAAAACACCCACTGCACAGGAATTACACATCAAGTGATGAATAAATGGCTATGATAATTATTAGTAGTGTTAGTATTATCTGTCTTCACTGATAGACTGAACTCTGTGATATTAAACCCACCCAAATGCCTAAAAACATTGCAGGTGCTTAATAATATTTGTTGAAATGTTAAATTATTGTATAAATAGTAAATAAATATTAAATTATCTTAAAGACAAAAAAGTGAAAATAGTTGAAATGTAATTAATATATTTGTGATTGTGTCATAGAATTTTTAGAAAGAGGACTTAGGAAGCTATTGCAAAGGACTATCAAAAATTATCCAGAAGAAATATGCCGGAAAACTGACAGAGACTGGTGACTTTCCACACATGCAGTGTAGTGTGAGGGTCAAGATTCTAGGCTTTGGAATATACTGCGTAACTTCAAATCCCAGTCTTCACTAACTCGCTGTATGAACTTAGCAAATTACTACAACTCTCTATGTTTCATTTTTCTTATCTGTAAAATTGGAATGATATTAATAATTTTCCCCTAAGACAATTATAAGGATGAAATAATGTTTGTTACATACTTGGTAAGATACCATATATAATAGGCGCTCACTTAGTATTCACTACTATCATTATTATTGCATTTATGGTGGATAAAGAAGTGATTCAATTTCAGGTCATTCTAATTTGGTCTAGATATCATTATTTGGGAAAAGAACACAGTGGGCTTGTCAATAGATAACTCATTCAATTTTGAACACACAAAGTTACAGATGTCCAAGTAGATACATTTATGAATATAAATTTAAAGAGAAAAGTATAAATGAAAACATTTATTGGCAGTTAAGAGAAGATGTCCATTGATAAGATGGGAAAGTTGAGGCTAGAACCTTCAGTCAAGGAATTCATGAAAGATTCTGTCAGGCAGGAAGAAGGAGAAAGAAGTATCTCATGTATCAAGTGCAATATATCAAAGGGAAAATGGGGTCTGATGTTCATTTTGAAAACAGGAAGCATATTGAAAAACTTTCCAAAACCATTTGAAAAGTTTGGGGCAGACCCCAGATGGCAGTAGGTGGAGGACTGAGTACAAGGTTAAAAGATAGAGTGACTACACATTATATGTGGTCTCCAATATTATGAACAATGTAAGGAAAATACAGAAAGGCTGGCTTCAGGAGGCAAAGTTTCAGAGTTCTCTCAAATGAATTGGTCTAATGAGGAATGGGGAGGTCTAGAATTTGCTATGCCCAATTCTAGACAAAGAAGCCAAGAGGAACGAGTGTGGAAAATCACTAAACACCCTGGATTCCTTTTCTCGCTTTTACTCCCTTCCTTACGTCCATGATAAAAAAAAAAAAAATCTTGGAATTATGTTCTTTCTCATTGAAATATTATATTTCAGCCCACAGGGAACCCAGACTGGTTGGAGGAGACATTCCCTGCTCTGGTCGTGTTGAAGTTAAATATGGCGACACATGGGGCTCTGTTTGTGACTCTGACTTCTCTCTGGAATCTGCCACTGTGCTGTGCAGGGAATTGCAATGTGGCACAGTTGTTTCTATCCTTGGGGGAGCTTACTTTGGAGAAGGAAACGGACAGATTTGGGCTGAAGAATTCCAGTGTGAGGGGCATGAATCCCATCTTTCACTCTGCCCAGTAGCACCCCGCCCAGATGGGACTTGCAGTCACAGCAGAGACATTGGAGTAGTCTGCTCAAGTAAGACTCGGAGAACATGTTCAGTTTGTTCCCTTGCTTGGAAGACAGTAGGGCTAGGTAATCACAGACAACTTTTTAAAGCCCTGTTTCCTTCCAGGATACACAGAAATGCGCTTGGTGAATGGCAAGTCCCCATGTGAAGGAAGAGTGGAGCTCAAGGTTCTAGGGACCTGGGGATCCCTCTGCAACTCTCACTGGGACATGGAAGATGCCCACGTTTTGTGCCAGCAGCTTAAATGTGGAATTGCCCTTTCTACCCCAGAAAGAGCACATTTTGGGAAAGGAAATGGTCAGGTCTGGAGGCACATGTTTCACTGCACTGGAACTGAGCAACACATGGGAGATTGTCCTGTAACTGTTCTGGGTGCATCACTATGTTCTGCGGAGCAAGTGGCCTCTGTAATCTGCTCAGGTAAGAGGATCGAGGGCAGCCAGTGATGAGCCTCTCCCATGGTGCTGGCCCTTAAGAGCAGGTGTACCTATGGGGATGAAAAACAAACTTAAAAGGGAAAGATCCGTTCTGAGGGGTCACGAGAAATGTACTGGAATATTAACCTCATTTACCTTTTTAGAGAAAGTGTAAACTTAATTTTCATTGACCTAATAGTTATCTTGTGCTTCTTAAAGCACCTAAGAAATTCCTTGCCTGGTTGACCTGTCCCATTTCTTTCTCTCTAAAGCTCTGTTTGTTCTCAGCTCATCTATCTAATACTTCATTCATCTGGCCTCCCTTCCTCACCCTACCTTTTGAATCTTGCACGACTGAGCATTTTGGTATTTGCAGGAAACCAGAGTCAGACACTATCCCCGTGCAATTCAACATCTTTGAGCCCAACAAGCTCTACCATTTCAGAAGAAAGAGCTGTTGCTTGCATAGGTGAGAATCAGTGATCAATCTATAAAAACTATCTCAATCCTTAGGAATGCATTTTTAGTAATATTTTACTTTGTCTTTCCAGAGAGTGGTCAACTTCGCCTAGTAAATGGAGGTGGTCGCTGTGCTGGGAGAGTAGAGGTCTATCATGAGGGCTCCTGGGGCACCATCTGTGATGACAACTGGGACCTGAACGATGCCCATGTGGTGTGCAGACAGCTGGGCTGTGGGGTCGCCATTAATGCCACTAGTTCTGCTTATTTTGGGGAAGGAACAGGGCCCATCTTGCTGGATGAGGTAAACTGTAATGGAAAAGAAGCACGTATTTGGCAGTGCCCTTCACATGGCTGGGGGCGGCAAAATTGCAGACATAAGGAGGATGCAGGAGCTATCTGCTCAGGTAAGTTCTGCACATAACTACTGAGGTAGGGCAAAGGATAGTGGGGGGTATTAATGTGAAAGAATTCCCTGAAAAACAAGTACAGAGTAAACTGTTGTGAGAGTCAGGATCCCAGAAGCATAGGTTTGATGAATTAGTGCTACCTCCTGTGCAAGGTAGTATAAAGTTAGAAGGAGAAATTTTCAGAAATGAGCTTGCATATCACGAAAATGACAACAAAACTAATAATAAGAAGTAATTTTATAAATATACATAGAGCTGGATATTGAGTAAAGATTCAGTGCACCACTTGATAATCACTATATTAATAAAAAAGTAGATTTAAGGGACAAGAAGAAATACATCAGTACTACATTCTACAGAGAAAAAGATAACTATCATGCCCAAGTAATTTTTCATGACAAATAAGACTTATTTGTCATAGGAGCAAAAATTATCAGAAGAACCCACTGATCTTATTTTGTATAGATGGCAAGCTTCAGAAACTATTGTGAAATAGAAAAATGTACTCAGTTGTAATATATTGGGTAAAACAGTACTATGATCAGTAATTTAGGGAAGTGAAAAATTCTATATGCCAGGAGTGAAGTAGACATTAACCACATTAAATGACACACATTTGGTAGAGAACATATGCAACAAAACTGTGATGTGTCAGAAAGGGGACTATTTCATTTTAAGGTAATGTACACAAAATATTGGGTTTAGTATCTGAATATCTCAATAAATTTTAACTGTCAAGGACTGTTGCAAAAAAATGAATGAAATAAAATTCTTAAGGATAAAATACAGTAACTTAGGTAGAAAGTCCAAAATATCTACACTAATAAAAGAGTAAGATGCAAATTGACCGTACCTTCATGACACCCACCAGCCAATCAGGAGTGAGTATGCAAATTAACCCAACAAAGATGGTGGGTTGATTTGCATATGCAGGCGCTGAGTGGCCGGGGCCAGGGTGGGACACTTGCATCATCGCCATGGCGATGATGCAGGCATTCCACACCGCCCCAGCCACTCCGGGCCTCTGGGCAGCATGGGAAAGTGAAAAGGTCGCTCCGGGCCTGAGCGAAAAGGCAGCTCCAGCCAGAGTGAAGGCAGCGCCAGCAGCCAGGGGAAGGAAGGCCCATTCTTGCATGAATCTTCGTGCATCGGGCCTGTAGTGTAATTAATAAAAGATTTGAGCCTTTTATTGAGATCTAGAAGTTAACTTAAAATCATTGGTGGCATTCTAGAGAGGTCCCTGAGTACAAAACCCAAGACTGTAAAAGCAGAAGATATAGAAAAAATACTATATTTTACTAAAATCTACTAAATCACCCCACAGTTACAAAAAAAAATACTACTAATTGATATAGTGTAGTTATTTTTGTGGTTGTTAATCCTCCCCCAAGGATATTTTTCCATTGATTTTTAGAGAGAGTGGAAGAGAAAGGAAAGATAGAGAGAAACTCAATGTGAGAGAAACACATCAACTGGTTGCCTCCTGCATGAGCCCTGACCAGGGCCTGGGCCAGGGAGGAGCCTGCAACCAACGTACGTTCCCTTAATCGTCATCCAACTGGGACCCTTTGATCTGCAGGCCAATGCTCTATCCACTGAGTCAAACCAAGTAGGGCTAATTTTTGAAGTCATTCTCACATCAGAGTAAAGGGAAGGAGGCTTGTGAATTTTCAGAGAAGATGTGAAACTACTCACTCTGTATTTCACTCCAGAGTTCTTGTCTCTGAAACTGACCAGTGAAACCGGCAGAGAAACCTGTGCAGGACGTCTGGAACTTTTTTATAATGGAACATGGGGCACCATTGGCAAGAGTAACATGTCTCCAACCACTGTGGATGTGGTATGCAGGCAGCTGGGCTGTGCAGACAAAGGGACCATCAGTCCTGCATCTGCAGCCAAGACAATGTCCAGGTACATCTGGGTGGACAATGTTCAGTGTCCGAAAGGGCCTGACACATTATGGGCGTGCCCATCATCTCCATGGAAGCAGAGACTGGCAAGCCCCTCAGAGGAGACCTGGATCACATGTGCCAGTGAGTATTTGAAAATTCCATTCTGGCCTATACAAAAATTCCATTCTGTGACTCCACTATGATCTTCTGATCTCATTAAGTAGGAATGAGTAAACTCTAGTTAATATCTATTCTACCTGGATCATAAAACTGGTTTTATTTCATTTGATCTATAAATTTTCAAGACCAGAGATCATTTTTTCATAGAATATTTATATGCCCATGGTCTTCCTGAAAGTCCAATTGCTTTTTCTGTGAACAAATGAGGAGCAGAGAATATGTGATTCAGTATTTAACTATTGAATGGTCTACTTTACCTTTCCAATTTTTCTTTCAATATCATTTTGATGTACTAATATAAAATGAGAAGTAGTCATAAAGACCAATCCTAAAATATTTCCCCATTCTCCATCTTATTAAACTGGAAGAAATATTCTACGTGCCTGGCAATCTCTCAAGTTCTTTTATATTTGAGAAAATTTAACATTATGCAATGTTCACATTATTTATTTGGCATTTGGTGAGTCACACTACTGTTCTTAGGTCCAATATGAAATAGTTTGCTGAAAGGACAAGTATTTTCATAAGAGATACATTTTGTTAAAATATATTTTCTTAAATGTGCATTGAATAAGCAACGTTTTAAAATAATCTTAAAAACAGTTTCAAATATCTCTTTTCCCCTGTGACCTCTGAGGAGTTTTTATCTTCTCATAAATGACCTTGGGGTCTCTGATTTTTCAGACAAGATAAGACTTCAAGAAGGAAACACTACTTGTTCTGGACGTGTGGAGGTCTGGCACGAAGGCTCCTGGGGGACAGTGTGTGATGACTCCTGGAACCTTCACAGTGCTCAGGTGGTGTGTCGACAGCTGGGCTGTGGCTCAGCTGTGAAGGCACTCAAAGAGGCAGCATTTGGTCCGGGGACTGGACCCATATGGCTCAGTGAAGTGAAGTGCAAAGGGAATGAGTCTTCCCTGTGGGATTGTCCTGCCAAATCCTGGGGGCACAGTGACTGTGGGCACAAGGAAGACGCTGCTGTGATATGTTCAGGTGAGTGCCAGGATACAGGATTAAGCTTGGAACCTCTGGTAGCTAAGAAGGGGTGAGCCATCGAGTGCATGGTGTAAAGACTGGATGTGCCAACACAGGGATCTAGTGGGGAAAGAACCCTAATGTTTCAGTCTGAAGAAATGATGAAAATATTTGTTGTTATACATCGGCCTTCACCAAGGGAAAGCATATTACTCCTCTGCATTCCTGTGCAGAGGGGAGAAAGAGAAGAACAACATCTTTTTAGGTCGGAAGCAGTAGTTTGCTTGATTGAGAGGCACTCAAGGCTCACATAGAAAATAAAAAATTAATTGCTTTCAATAAAAGTCGATATTCCTTAACCCAGGAAGTAGTATCACCACCTATCCAAATCTCTTGTTTGAATTTCTTCCTCTCCCTTTGATCTATCACCTCCCCCAGTCAGTCACCAGGTCTTATTTTTTTTTTCTAAGACTAAATTTATTGTGGTAACATTAGTTAATAACATTATATAAGTTTTAAGTACACAGAAATAGAAATATTTGTTTTATATATTACTCTTAGAATTGAGTCTCCTTCTCTTTTTCTCCTACAGGCAATGCAGTCAAAGAATCATCAAGTGCCAAAGGTATATATATATCTTGAGGTTTCTGAGCATAGGACCAACTGTCTGCATTATTTAGAATTCCTTTTGTTAAGAGACTTTAGGTTAGAAGTTCTGAGGATATGACACTTACTTCAACGATCCTGTATCTGACCTAAGAAAGGGATAATAGTAATTAGGGACCCACTTCTTTTAGCTAAGACATTCTCATCTCATGATGTTTACTTGCACTTAGGTAATGCACTCCCGGTTGTATTTGGAGTCCTGGGGGTCATCGTGTTGATTGGTCTCATCGTGTTCTTCTTGCGATCTCAGAAGGGAAGACAGCTACAACAACTTGCAGGTCTGAGCTAAATTATGGTCTTTCCAATGTTTTATAGGATAAGAACATTTTGGGGATAAAAACATATAAAGATATTAGGTTCAAGAATCAAATGGCCAGAAAGATGAGCCTACAAGATGCTTAAGCATTTTCTCAAAAAGAGGGAACAAGATTTCAGAAAAGAAAAGGGGCTTAGGTTGTTTTGATGAGTCCTGTACTTCATCTATATATTTAACTGGGACATTATACAATTGCTAGTTTAGAATAAATATGCTTATCTAGTCAAACATGAATCCTTTATTTTTGGCCCAAAGATTTATTTGCTTTTGCCACATACTTATTACTGATTTTACTGTTCTGTCAAGCAATGTGCCTATGAACTTATGATACTGACATGGATAACCAAGTGTTTTTTTGTCTTCATGGAATTTCAAATCTAATGGAAGAGGTATATCTGTAAACAAATAAATTGCAGGGTAGTCTTATATATTCATATGAATAAGGGAAAAGTGCCACAGAGAAGAGAATAATTAACTGGAAGGGAAAGGGGAGTATCAGAGGCTTCTAGGAGGCGTTCAAGATAAATTTTGAAGATAAGTGTTCAAATAACTGGGTACGGTGCATTTATAGGGGAAGATAAAACTATGTACAAGTGTAGAGAAGCTTAAAGGATGCCACGTTTGTTGTTTGGGGAGGGGGAATAAAACTTGAGCTCAAGGAGAGAAGCTACTGATAAGGCTGGAGAAGAGGGGGGAAAATCATGAAGTTCTGTATTCCATGGTAAGAAGAAGAATAGTATTAAGGAGTATTATGTAGAATAGTGAAATAGTGAATCGGCCTTTTAAGAAAGTTCCGGGCAACAGGATGTATGAGGAATTGAAGGATCACATTACTGACAAGGATAGCATTTTTAAATAGTTGGGATGAAAGATAAAAAAGACTTTATAGTGAGAATGAAGGGAAGATAGATTTTAGCAAGATTTTAGGAAATGCTCCAATGGATTTGAAAAAGCTTCTGGCTGCCTTGGGGGGAAGAAACTAGATTGTTCTACAATGGCAATAGCTTTAGCTTGGTAGTAGAATGGGATGGAAACAAGACATGGGTATGAATGAAGATTGGGTATGTTTGCACTGCTAGGAGAAAGCACACAGAGGGAGGGAAAGTTTTATTATGTTCTGCTGATTTATAACTTAAGACATCTGTTGTCAGTTTCTTCAAGAGAGAATTTTATCCACCAAATTCAATACCGGGAGATGAATTCTGGCCTGAAAACAGATGATCTGGACATGCTGCACTCCTCAGGTGTGTGGTTCTTTAAGCCCAGGGTTTCAGACCAGTAGCTGCAATTGAGGCTGAGGCATTCTACTTTGCATAGCAGTGGAAAGAAATCACCAACATGTATTAATAGGAAACTTATGATGCACGTAAGGAAGAAGATAGAAATGAACTGAAAATTATTCTTAGAGAACATGAAAATTGCAGTCATGGGGATACCTCTGGCTAAGAGGTCTATATTTCTGACAGAGGTACAAAGAACCATGAAGCGGAATATTCTGACTTGGACCTCATTTTATTAAAACAGAAATTAATCTTCTAAAAAGTAGCTTAACTTTTCATATATCTCTTCTGTAGTTTCTTCCATTAAAACTCCTGCTACTTCCCTTTCTCTAACTTGATATCTATCATATTTTTTCTAAAATCATAAAAGCTTGGACTTTCTATATCTTATCCCAGCAGCGGCCACCACTATTCACAGCACTAGCCTTATTTCCCATCACATAATGCTTCTTTCTTTGTCCTCTGACTTCTATTTAGCACCAGTGCACTAAATCTGCCTCTGGGAAGCATAATTCTGCTGGTTTGGGAAAAAATATCCCAATACCCTCTTACTTCATGAAGGCTCAGTGCCTGCCTTCTCAATAGCTCTTACCTTCTGACAGGGGCCTGCCACACTTCTTCAGTACAAGGGGTTTGGTATTTGCTGCAACTACGTCAGGAACATAATGTTTAAGGCATGTGATGCCCCTACATCACACTTGTTTCCTTCCTAATTGTAGATCGTGTTTTTAAATGTTCAAAGAGCTTCTAAGGCATTTGAGGGGAGGTCTGATTTATTTCCCAGTAATTATTTTCTTCCATTCAGAAAATCGCAATCAGTCAGAAGGTTTAAATGCTGCTAGACTAATTTCTATGTCCAAATCTCTTCCTAGGGGACCATTCTGAAATACACTGAAAAGGAAAACGAGAATTATAACCCAGTGAGGTGAGTGAGGAAAATTTACTCATCATCATTCTAAACAAGTACATTCCTCTGGAAAATTGAGAGCTCCTCTGGTACTGGAAAGAATGTATAGACACATATTTTATATATATGTATATATGTTTATGTATGTATATCCATATAGAGGATATATAATAGATTTTTATTACTATGACTTCACCTTTCAGTTACAAATAAGGGTTTTCAAAAAATGTATACACATTTTTCATTCCAATGGGTTAAATCTGAAAGGAAACATCAATTGAACTATCAGCTGTTAAGTGTGTATATAGTGTTTTGGGACAAACTATATATTCTAAGCCATAACAATGGTATATAATGGAGCTAAGGAGAAACTAGGTAAATAAATATGAATAGATCTTTTAAAGATATATGGGGGTAATTTCAGGAAAGAAATAAGACATATTTATGGTTGTATAATGCATGCTATGGTAAGTATCCAATACTATAGGAGTATAGAAAGTTTGGAGAGATTATGAAGAAGATGTAATGTTTAAGTTAAACAGGAGATGACTGAAAAATAGACCATTTTAGGGAAAGGACATAGCGTGTACAAATTATAGAGGCATAAAAGAGAAGCACACTTTTGGGAAACAAGTTTTTCATTCAAAAACATACATTGACCATATTTATGATGACAAATGGTATCCTGAGTGCTGAAAGTACAAAAATTAAAGACACTATTGACAAAGACAAGATTGTTTAATGAAATAGGTAGGGATATGGAGAGGTTCTGTGAAGAGAGGCAAAGTGATGCAAAACCTAAGATGAAAAGGCTGCACAGAGCCCTATAATGAATGGTCTTATCTGCTACATTTCATGTTTATATTTTATTTTAGTGACTCTTGGGGAGGTGGTGCTGTGGAAGATTAAGCTGGGCAAGAAACAATCAGATTTGCATTTTATAATTTGCTTTCATGAGGAAAGTATAACAAGAAAAAATGAACAAGGCAAGAAATTTGCTAAGTTATACATCAAAAAGAAAAAATGGTGAAATGAGTTAGTGGGTACATTTTCTTTTCTTTTTTTCTTTTTTTTTTTTTTTTTTAGTGGGTACATTTTCTATTCTTTCTAAAGTAAGGAGGTTTTCTTTAGAAATATTATGACATATAAGAAATACAGATTGAGTCAAAGGATAAAAGTTGGAACTCTTAAAAGTAAATAAATGTAAAGTGTTAATATATGTAGACACATAGAGCACCTATAACTTGTATATTGCATGAAAAAGGTAAATTCATGCATGTAAACTTTACACACACATATATATATCATCAATTGTTATGACAAAGACAATATCTAATGGATAATTGGGAAAGCTATGAAAAGACAACTCATAAAAGATGAATTTCAAATGAAAAATAGACATTTTTAAATGCTTAAATTCACTAGTAATTCAAATTATGACTAATGATGATATGCCACTTTATATAAATCGGCCCAACAAAAATTTAAAAGCATCGATGTTTATTGCTGGTAGGAATACAAAGAAAACTGTAATTTCTAACATTGCTTTTGGAAATAAAAAGTGTGATAGTCTTTAGAAATGGAAACTTCTATTTTAAAAAATTTAAAATGCTTCACAGATCCTTTGACCCAACAATTCTACCACTGAGGATTTTTTCCATACAGATAAAGACACTAGTATATAAGGACATATATAAAGGATTATTTTTTGCAGTGTTGTTAGTAGTAGCAAACGTTGGAAACAAAGTAAATGGCAATCAGTCAGGAAGTGGCTGATATGGAAAAACTAAAAAGGAAAACCCATTATGAAAATGCAATAATATTATTCCATCTATGTGCTCATGTTATTGAATATAATTAAATCCACCTATAAAATCATATGTGTATACGTATAAAGAAACATGTAAACATTCTAACACTATTGTAAACTGAGAAGGACTATGAATGTACTTTTGATTTATAATGTCAAACACATGAATATTATTCTGGTATAATAAATAATGTTTAAAACTACTTATTCCTTAAAGAGTATAAATAACTGATAAATAACTGCTTCAGAATCATGTGGGGATGCTTTTAAAAATAGCATTTCTGGACATCACTGTAGTTCTTTGGAATAGAAATAATACCTATGTACACTGAAGTTTGAAAATTGTTGCATTTAAGTTTTCTGTTCAGGAAAGTATTGTGTTTTGTAATCCATAAGAGTGAGTGAAGGTCTGTGGTAATGTAATAATGTAATTCTTCCAAGCATGTGTGTGTGAAGAGGAATATAACAATTTTTCTATGTATGGTTTTAATTCAGCCTTTTAAGATATCTGAAGACTTGGACTATTGAATGGAGCAAGAATTCACCTGGTTCACTGAAGATCACAATACAGTCCTTTTTCTCCTACTATTCCAAAGACTGCTGCTGAATTTTTAAAAATTAAATTGATGAATGTGACTACTAAAAGTTGTATATAAGACTCTCAGGGGGGTAAATAAAAATGAATATTGCTGATTTAAACTTGTCTTAACTTCTTGTTCTTGACTAAATTTCTTAGCGGATTTTATGACTTTTTTAGAATTGCATAAATATAATGTGATGTCTTTTTATTTGATAATGTTTTTATCTACACTAATAAAAGAGAATGATGCAAATTGACCATACCTCCGTGACACCCACCAGCCAATCAGGAGTGAGTATGCAAATCAACACAACAAAGATGGCAGGTTAATTTGCATACACAAGCGTGGAGCGAAGACTGAAGGCTCCAGCCTGAGCGAAGACTGAAGGCTGAAGACTAAAGACTTAAGACTGAAGACTGAAGACTGAAGAGGCTTGGCTTCTCCACTGCAGCCGGAGCGAAGGCCTGGGTCCTGGGTGCTGGAGGAAAACCAGTGCCGGCAGCCAGGGGAAGGAAGGCCTATTGCATGAATCTTCATGCAACGGGCCTCTAGTTTTTATATAATGCATATTTTTATAGTTTGAGTTAAATAATAATTTTATTATTATTATTAAATCAAAACAAAAATTTTTTTAGAAAGGGTAAGTTAGTGATTATTGAAGGATTTGTTAATAATATATGGTTACCTCTGCAAGGCATGATTCTCATTGGTTCTTTAATTGCTTTTTGTCACGGTAATTCTGGTCATGGACAAAAAATGCACAGCAACAACTGTAAGGGAAAAAAGACTCAATGGCTCACTTCCTCATTCCTTTGGATGGTAAAACAGAAGCTGAAATAAATGCATAAATTATGTCTTTTCTATATAACTACTAGAGGCCCATTGCACGAATTTGTGCACAGGTGGGGTCCCTCGGCCTGGCTGGTGATCAGGCCGATCGGGACTGGCCAGCATGGGGGAGGTACCATGAGAGATTGGCCAGCCAGTGAAGGTTGGCTGTGGGAGCGCACTGACCACCAGGGGAAGCTCCTGGATTGAGCATCTGCCCCTGGGTGGTCAGTGCATGTCATAGCAACCAGTTGTTCGGTAAACCGGCAATCAGATATCCCTCTTTCAAATCTGGGACTGCTGGCTCCTAACCTGCCTGCCTGCCTGATCACCCCTAACTGCCTCTGCCTGCTGGCCTGATTGTCCCTAACTTGCCCCCCTGCTGGCCTGATCGCCCTTAACTTGCCCCCCCCTGCTAGCCGGATCGCCCCTACCTTGCCCTCTGCCAGCCTGATCATCCCTAACTTGCCCCCCTGCTAGCATGATTGAACCTAACTTGCTCCACTGCCAGCCTGATTGACCCTAACTTGCTCCCCTGCAGGCCTGATCACCCCTAACCGCCTCTGTCTCGGCCCCTGGCCTAAGCCACAGTCTGGCCTCCCTCTGCGGGAGGCAATTTGGTGGATCAGGGGAAGGTGCTGCCCCCATTACCCTGCTGCTGCTGCCACTGCCAGCCTAAGCCTGGGCCCTTCGCAGTCACCCATGGCTGCCTGAGCCTCAGCCCCCACAGTTGCTGCGGCTTTGTCTGGAAGGACGTCCAGAAGGTTGTCTGGAGGACATCCACCCTAATTAGCATATTACCCTTTTATTAGTATAAATTATAATGAAAGTTTATATTTTACTAAAAATCACTTATCCACATTTCATATACACCTAAGTAAGAGTTATAGTAACTCAAATAAGAGTTATAGTAATAAGACTTATACAAATTCAACACTAAGCTTCAAGTCTATTAACTTGTTCAATTTGCATCAGTGTTACATGCAAATTGATTTTTAATTCTTTCTTGGTATTCAGATTTTGCATACAGCCTTTCCTGGCATTTTGGGCTTCAAAGCAACTATTTTGTAGAAACATATCTGTCTGACTTTCCATTTCTTTCACACCTCTTGTCAATTCCACAAAATTTATTGAGCACTTACTATTTGTCAAGTTTTGTATGTACATTAAATACCCAATTATATGCCATGTACTATGTGCCCAATGTTAGGAACTATATACATATGTGTGCAAGTATATGTATATGAATATGTATATGTATATGTATATGCATATGTATATGCATATGCATATGTATATGTATATGTATATGTATATGTATATGTATATGTATATGTATATGTATATGTATATGTATACTAGAGGCCCGTTGCACAATATTCGTGCAAGAATAGGCCTTCCTTCCCCTGGCTTCGCTCCCAGCCGCCCGGGAGCCCGCAAGTCCTTGCTCCCGGCTGGAACACCGCTCCTATAGCTACCTCCGCCGCCCTCTCTCCCCCTCAAAGCAGGCGTCCCACCCATCCCGGCCTCTCCATGCCTGCATATGCAAATTAACCCTCCATCTTTGTTGGGTTAATTTGCATACTCATTCCTGATTGGCTGTGGGTGTAATGGAGGTACAGTCAATTTACATGTTTGTCTATTATTGGGTAAGATGTATATATATATATATATATATACATATATATTACACATATATATCCAACTAGAGGCCTGGTGCACGAAATTCGTGCACGGAGGGGGGTTGTCCCTCAGCCCAGCCTGTACCCTCTCCAATATGGGACCCCTCGAGGGATGTCCGACTGCCCATTTAGGCCCGATCCCAGTGAGCAGTCGGATCCCTAAACGGGCAGTCGGACATCCCTCTCACAATCCAGGACTGCTGGCTCCCAACTGCTTGCCTGCCTGCCTTCCTGATTGCCCCTAACCGCTTCTGCCTGCCAGCCTGATCACCCCCTAACCACTCTGCTGCCAGCCTGTTTGCCCCCAACTTCCCTCCTCTGCCAGCCTGGTTACCCCTAACTGCCCTCTCCTGCAGGGTTGATCACCTCCAACTGCCCTCCCTTGCAGGCTTGGACCCTCTCAACTGCCCTCCCTTGCAGGCTGGGTGCCTCCCAACTGCCCTCTCCTGCTGGCCATCTTGTGGTGGCCATCTTGTGTCCACATGGGGGCAGAATCTTTGACCACATGGGGGCAGCTATATTGTGTGTTGCAGTGATGATCAATCTGCATATTACTCTTTTATTAGATAGGATACAGGCCTGGTACAGGGGTGGGGTCCAGCTGGTTTGCACTGAAGGGCGTCCCGGATCAGGTGGGGGTTCCCTTGTGGTGTGGGGCAGCCTGAGCGAGGGGCCTGTGATGGTTTGCAGGCCAGCCACGCCCCCTGGCAACCCAAGCGGAGACCCTGGTATCTGGAATTTATTTTCCTTCTACAATTGAAACTTTGTAGCCTGGAGCGGAGCCAAGCCTGGGACTCCCTCCGAGGCCGGCAGCCATTTGTGTTGGGGTTATAGTTGAAACTTTGTTGCCTTAAGCGGGTGGGCCCAGCCAGGGTGTGCGGAAAGCTTTGCTTCCCCTGTTGCCGGCGACAACTCTGGCCTGCTCTCTCAAGCTCCATTTTGCCGCCATTTGTTTGAATTTGTTTACCTTCTATAATTGAAACTTTGTAGCTTGAGTGGAGGCTTAGGCCTGCCAAGGGCAGGCGGAAACCTTGGCTTCCTCTGTTACCTAGGAAACCTTGCTCTCTGTGGCTGTAGCCATCTTGGTTTGGGTTAATTTGCATACTCGCTCTGATTTGATGATGGGCTTGGCTTGTGGGTGTGTCGAAGGTATGGTCAATTTGCATATTTGTCTATTATTAGATAGGATAGATACTAAAAAACTAATTTTACGGGACTCCATCCTATATAATAAAGAAATGATATGCAAATTGACCCTCACACCCTCGCACAAGATGGCCACCCCCATGTGGTCAAAGATGACCACCACAAGATGGAGGTGACCGGGCCGACAGGGGAGGGCAGTTAGGGGCAACTGGGCCAGCAAGGGAGGGCAGTTAGGGGTGACAGGGCCGGCAGGGGAGGGCAGTTAGCGGTGACCAGGTTGGCAGGGGAGGGAAGTTAGGGGCAACCAGGCCTGCAGAGGAGGGCAGCTAGGGGTAACTGGGCTGGCAGGGGAGGGCAGTTGGAGGTGACCAGGCCTGCAGGGGAGGGCAGTTAGTGGTGACTGGGCTGGCAGAGGAGGGCAGTTAGGGGTGACCGAGCTGGCAGGGGAGGGCAGTTGAGGGTGACCAGGGCTGCAAGGGAGGGCAGATGGGGGCAACCAGGCTGGCAGGGGAGGGCAGTTTGGGATGACCAGGCTGGCAGGGGAGGGTAGTTGGGGGCAACCAGGCCTGCAGGGGAGGGCAGTTGGGGCGGGACCAGACCTGCAGGGGAGGTCAGTTGGGGTGACTGGGCCAGCAGAGGAGCAGTTAGGCGTCAATCAGGCTGGCAGGGGAGTGGTTAGGGGGTGATCAGGCTGGCAGGCAGGCAAGAGGTTGGGAGCCAGCAGTTCCGGATTGTGAGAGTGATTTCCCAGATTGGAGAGGGTGCAGGCTGGGCTGAGGGACACACACCTCCCATTGCACAAATTTTTTGCACCAGGCCTCTAGTTTATATATAGTCATAGATTATGGGATATTTAAAATGTGTTTATCCAGGCTCATGTAGACATCAGCAAAACTTTCATTGAACATCCAGTTTTGAGCAACCTAATTTTCCTTTGGTACCTTTAACATAGGTTGTTGTAATATGCATGCTAACATTAACAAACCTGGTGACATATTTTATCTCTTAAGTAAAATCCATATAAATCTCTTAATGCAAAATATGAATCTCCTTAAAAATATAGTGTGGCAGTTTATAGTTCCCCTTATTCTGTGGTAGTGACCAGGCAGATTCTTTAACTTCCTTTATGGTACCATATCCGAACATAATAGGGAAGTAACAAGGGAAAAACAACCTCAGCTTTTATAATGACTTCTCCTTTCAAGTACCAGAAACTCAATGCTTTTTTTTAAAGTTTTTATTGATTTTTAGAAAGAGAGGAAGGGAAAGGGAGAGATGGAAACATCCATTGGTTGCCTCCCACACACCCCCTACAGGGGATTGAGCCCACAACCCAGGCATGTGCCCTGACCGGGAATCAATAGGAACCAGTGATCTCCTGGTTCCTGGGTTGATGCTCAACCACTGAGCCACATCAGCCAGGCTAGATTTGTCATTGGCTAGCCACACAAATGACAAATCTGTTTTCACATCATGAGTACACCTATGGGGCATATATAAGAAGATCCAGAATTATTTTTTAAGACTCAGGAAGAGGTAGTCTCATAATGATACTAGCTCAAAACTCTTGGCATATTGGTAAGGTTTGCTTTTATTTTACTCTGCCATTTGGGAGAGGGCAGGCATGGTAGAAGTAGATATATATATATATATATATATATATATATATATATATATATATATATACTAGAGGCCCGGTGCACGAAATTCGTGCACGGAGGGGGGTTGTCCCTCAGTCCAGCCTGTACCCTCTCCAATCTCGGACCCCTCAAAGGATGTCCAACTGCCCGTTTAGGCCCGATCCCTGGGATCGGGCCTAAACGGGCAGTCGGACATCCCTCTCATAATCCAGGACTGCTGGCTCCCAACTGCTTGCCTGCCTGCCTTCCTGATTGCCCCTAACCGCTTCTGCCTGCCAGCCTGATCACCCCCTAATCACTCTCATGCCAGCCTGTTTGCCCCCAACTTCCCTCCTCTGCTGGCCTGGTCACCCCTAACTGCCCTCTCCTGCAGGGTTGATCACCTCCAACTGCCCTTCCTTGCAGGCCTGATCCCTCTCAACTGCCCTCCCTTGCAAGCCTGGTCCCTCTCAACTACCCTCCCTTGCAGGCCGGGTGCCTCCCAACTGCCCTCTCCTGCTGGCCATCTTGTGGTGGCCATCTTGTGTCCACATGGGGGCAGGATCTTTGACCACATGGGGGCAGCTATATTGTGTGTTGCAGTGATGATCAATCTGCATAGTTCTCTTTTATTAGATAGGATAGAGGCCTGGTACAGGGGTGGGGGCCAGCTGGTTTGCCCTGAAGGGTGTCCCTGATCAGGGTGGGGTTCCCTTGGGGCATGGGGCGGCCTAAGCAAGGGGCCTGTGGTGGTTTGCAGGCCGGCCACGCCCCCTGGGATGCAAGCGGAGACCCTGGTATCTGGAATTTATTTTCCTTCTACAACTGAAACTTTGTAGCCTGGAGCAGAGCCAAGCCTGGGGCTCCCTCCGAGGCCCGAATCCATTTGTGTTGGGGTTGTAATTGAAACTTTGTTGCCTTAAGCGGGTGGGCCCGGCCAGGGTGTGCGGAAAGCTTTGCTACCCCTGTTGCTGGCGGCAACCCTGGCCTGCTCTCTCAAGCTCCATTCTACCGCCATTTGTTTGAATTTGTTTACCTTCTATAATTGAAACTTTGTAGCTTGAGTGGAGGCTTAGGCCTGCAACGGCTGGCAGAAAGCTTGGCTTCCTCTGTTACCTAGGGAACCTTGCTCTCTGTGGCTGTAGCCATCTTGGTTTGGGTTAATTTGCATACTCGCTCTGATTGGATGGTGGGCGTGGCTTGTGGGCGTGACTTCTGGGTGTGTTGGAGGTATGGTCAATTTGCATATTTGTCTATTATTAGATTAGATTATGCAGTAAGGACAAAAATTGAAAGAAATGAGAAATACAAAAAATATCGGAATTTTGTGAAGGTTTGAGTAGCAGCAATTTTGGAGACAGGTTCCCACTGTTCTTACCAAAAGTTTATGACTGGACAGTTCTCAAACTGGTTTTTGCCTTTGGTTAATTTCCAGAGTTCTGAAATACTTTTTTTTAACTATTATAGTTAGTTTATAGTTTCTTTGGGGGGATAGGATTTTCCAATCAGTTCACTCCATCATGCCTCCCTTACTAGTGTTAGTATCCATTTATTATCTTGCCTGAATCAGTTATTATTAGGACTAGAGGACCAGTGCATGAAATTCATGCATGGGCGGGGGGGGGGGGGGGGGGTGGCTTCCCTCAGCCCTGCCTGCAGCCTCTCCAATCAGGGACCCCTTGGGGGATGTCCCACAGGGATCGGGCCTAAACCAGCAGTCAGACATCCCTCTCGCAATCTGGGACTGCTGGCTCCTAACTACTCACCTTCCTGCCTGTCTGATCACCCCTAACCCCTCTGCCTGCCTGCCTGATTACCCATAACCTCTCTGCCTGCCTGCCTGATCACCCCTAACTGCTTCTGCCTGCCTGCCTGATTGCCCTTTACCACTTCTGCCTGCCTGCCTGATCACCTCCAACTGCCCTCCCCTGAAGGCCTGATTGCCCCCAACTGCTCTCCCCTGCTGGCTTGATCACCCCTAACTGCCCTCCCCTGCCGGTCTGGTCACCCCAACTGCCCTCCCCTGCTGGCCAGTTCACCACCAACTGCCTCTGTCTCAGCTCCCACCACCATGGCTTTGTCCAGAAGGAAGTAGGTTGTCCGGAAGATGGCTGGTCAACCCGGTCTAATTAGCATATTACCTTTTTATTAGTATAGATAGATTATATAGAATAGGATTGCTTAAATGAGTGGGAGCCTTTTTCAGCAGGAGGAGATGCTCTTGGCAGACAAAAATACATAATCCCTATATCTGGACTGATAGCCAGCCATATGCACTATACTGCCAAACCGGTTATTAAAAAATTGAACCTCTTTCTTACACCTTAGACCAAACAGCTGTTGCCCTTAAAACCCTTCCTCAGCCCCCACCTTAGGTTCTGCCTTTGCAGTTCACCCAAATTAGGTTCTGACTGGTCAGTTTCTATTCCAGTCAGGGTCAAAAGCTCCGCCTCCTAGGCAGCCATTGGCTCCTTGCAGTTCACCCAGATTTGGTTCTGATTGGTCAGTTTCTATGCCAGTCAGCATCTCCAGGCCTCTCTCTGGGCCTGATCCACAGCCTCCACAGCAGCTGCAGATCAGGCTCTGCCTCTCTCTCTGGGCCTATCTTCGGGCTGATCCGCAGCCTCCAGGGCAGCTGCTGATCAGGCCCCGCCTCTCTCTCTCTCTGGGCCTCTCTCCAGGCGTGATCCATAGCCGCCTCGGCAGCAGTGAGGTCATTAGGCCTCTGGACAGGCCCCAGGCCAAAGGCTAACAACCTCACCACGCCTTCCTCACCCCGCCCACCCCCCACCCACCTGCTGGCCACCAGGCTTGCTGTGATATGAGCCTGTGAGCCTTGGTGGGGGAAGAACCAAGAGGTGCTCCATGCACTTCCTGGTGACCGGACATCCATCTGGTCGTTTAGGTCATGACAGCCTCTGGTCTTTTATAATGTAGATGATTAATGAACAGTGACTTTTAAATCTATAATTTCTATTTTGTTTATATGCTGAAATTCTACAGTAAGGAAAAGTTTTCTCTTCTTCCCTATTTATTTATAAATGTATTTATTCAATATAAATACATGAGTTTTTATTTTATTGAAGAATTATAGTCTATTACTTTCATTACTAATATTAATGCAAAAATTGTCTCATTTTTTACCAGTAGGAGCCTCCCTCATACCAGGACATAAGTCCATTAGTTATATTTCCATCATTCTTTGAGTACTTCTTAAATTTATGTCACAGTTAGGTACAGACTTCCAGTCAAGGTGGCAGAGTAGATAAACCCTGTGTTCACCTCTTCACACAATCAAATCAAAATTGCAATTATATTAGGAAACAACCATCATTGAGAACCTCCTGAAGACTAGCTGAACAGAACTCCTATAACTAATGATGTGAAGAAGAAATTATGCTGAGACTAGTAGGAGGGTCAGAGATAGGGAATGAGCAAGTCTCACAATTACAATGAGGTGTTTAAGAATCAGAATGGTTACCTAAGTTGTAGAGGTCTCCCCTGAGGGGTCCTAGACCCATACTGGGCTCCCCAACTTGGCTGATCAGTGGCAGGAAGAAAAGTCGTCATAACATCTGGCTGTGAAATCCAGAAGAGATTGCAACTGAGAAAGACAACAGCCTGCGAGAGACCTGGGTGCTCCTCTTAAAGGTCCTGCACACAGATTCATTCTCTCATGAACTCATCTCGCTCTAAGTTCTATGCAGCAGAAGCAGCTTGAAAATCAGAATGGACATACAGGAAAGAACTGAATTAACTAACTTCGGGATAAGGGCCGGTGGGGGAGGGGTTAAGACAACTCTCTCTAGGAATGTAAGTACTGGCAATGTTGAACTCTCCTCCCAACCAGCTGGCATGGCACCAAATTGGTGCTCTCTATTAACCTGGCTAATAGGTAATTACTGCTCTCTATTAACCTGGCACAAAATATTCAAAGTGGTTAAATGAAAGGCCTATGATCAAGGTTACTCAAGCCTAGCACAAGTTGACCTTGGTCTAAACAGAGCTTGTCCCAAGAAGCTCCAGAACCAACATATCCACTGGCCATCTATAGACCATACCAGAGCACCACCCAAAACACACTTGAAGAACAGATCTGGCTGACACCAGAGCACCTCTGACACCGTTCAACCCTCCCTGATGACTCCCTGAGACCCTGCTCCACCCAACTCACACTCTAGAATGAAGCCTATTCCAACAACTCCTCCACAAAAGCAGCCTACCTACTTCATGCTACAGACTTTTCCAAAAATTTCTCAAAGGTCCACAAACCCCAAACAAGCAGTGGCTGGCCTCCGCATGACTGGTAGCTCTTGCTAAGTGGCCCCAAGCCTAGCAAAAATGGTAACCAGTCTCAGCTTGCATTGTAATTCCCATCAGGTGGTCCCAAGCCTGGCACAAGTGGCAATTGGCCTCAGTTCACAGTGTGGTCTCTCCAAAGCATCTCCAAGACAGCACACAGCACTTTTCTGAGAGTATCAAAGTATTTATTATCATTCTTTGAGACTAGTACCTCCTACTAGTCTCAGCATAGTTTCTTCTTCACATCCTATTTCAGTACAAACAGGACTCCCACACATTTTTTTCCTCCATAAAAGCCCTTTCCTGTTTATGAGGAACTTTGCTTAATATTATTATTCTTTTTCATAATAATATAAAGCCTGTGTCCTTGTATAAATAAATATCAGGGGGGAAAACTCCATTTTAATAAGCATGAGTGAAATATTTTTTTAAAATATGAATATTTTCCTTTCCATTTAAAAACAATGGTTGAAACTTTAAGATTAATTTAATGACCCAAAATATTAATATGAAGTTAAAGGAGAAAAATGTGGGGATTTATTGACATTTAAATGTCAAAGGAAGATTATATGGAAAGATAATAGTTCAATGGAACCATTTTTTATTTAATATTTAGCATTATTTTATCAAGAGAGTAGCAGCTAAAGGGTTTCTGGAAGTTTTATTCCATGGCATCATTAGCATAAGAGATAACTCCTTTTAAGTTCAAAAATTAGTCATCATAAACTATTTGCTTACACAAGTATAAGGGAAGTAACCACCCATTATCCATGAAAAAAAAAAGCTATTAGGCTGTCTTGAATCTCAATTTGGGTCAAAGAGATTGGTTAACAATGTGAATTTTTTAATAAATTCATCAGGCATATCACCAGCCAGGTAGCATCTTTCAAGAGCAATGGTTCCCTGGGAAGGAAATTAAGACCAGACTGTTGGTGCCCCATACACAATATATAACATATCTATAATAATAAAAGCATAATATGCTAATTAGACCAGACAGCCAAAGGACCTTCTGGACATCATTTTGGACGTCCTTCCAGATGAAGCCACTGCAGCGGGGGGCGAGGCAGAGGCAGTTAGGGGTGATTAGGCAGGCAGGCGAGCAGTTAGGGGTGATCAGGCAGGCAGGCAGAGGGGTTAGGGGCAATCAGGCAGGCAGGTGAGTGGTTAGGGGCGATCAAGCTGGCAGGCAGAGTGGTTAGGGACAATCAGGAAGGCAAGCGGTGAGCAGTTAGGGACAATCAGGCAGGCAGGCAGAGGGGTTAGGAGCCATCAGGCAGGCAGACAAGCAGTTAGGGGCGATCAGGCAGGCAGGTGAGTGGTTAGGGGTGATCAGGCAGGCAGGCAAGTGGTTAGGGGTGATCAGGCAGGCAGTCAGAGCGGTTAGGGGCAATTAGGCAAGCAGGTGAATGGTTAGGAGCGATCAGGAAAGCAGGCTAGTGGTTATGGGTGATCAGGAAGGCAGGCAAGCAGTTAGGGGCAATCAGGCTGGCAGGTGAATGGTTAGGGGAAATCAGGTAGGCAGGCAAGCAGTTAGAGTTATCAGGCAGGCAGAGGGGTTAGGGATGATCAGGCAGGCAGGCAGAGGCAGTTAGGGGTGATCAGGCAGGCAGGCGAGTGGTTAGGAGCGATCAGGCTGGCAGGAAGAGTGGTTAGGGGCTATCAGGAAGGCAGGCAGGTGAACAGTTAGGAATAATCAGGCAGGCAGAGGGATTAGGGGCGATCAGGCAGGTGAGTGGTTAGGAGTGATCAAGTAGGCAGGCAAGCAGTTAGGGGCAATCAGGCAGGCAGGTGAGTGGTTAGGGGTGATCAGGCAAGCAGGCAGAATGGTTAGAGGCAATCAGGCAGGCAGGCAGGCAAGCAGTTAGAGGTGATCAGACAGGCAGGCAGAATGGTTAGGGCGATCAGGCAGGCAGAGGCAGTTAGGGGTGATCAAGCAGACAGGTGAGTGGTTAGGGGCAATCAGGCAGGCAGGCGAGTGGTTAGGAGTGATCAGGCAGGCAGGAAGGCAGAGGCAGTTAGGGGCAATCAGGCAGGTAGGCGAGTAGTTAGGGGCAATCGGGCAGGCAGGTGAGTGGTTAGGGGTGATCAGGCAGGCAGACAAGTAGTTAGGGGCAATCAGGCAGGCAGGTGAGCAGTTAGTGGTGATCAGGCAGGCAGGCAGAGGTGGTTAGGGGCAATCATGCAGGCAAGCAAGCAGTTAGGAGCATCAGGAAGGCAGGTAGAGTGGTTAGGGGTGATCAGGCAGGCAGGCAGGCGAGTGCTTAGGAGCCAGCAGTCCCAGGTTGCGAAAGGGATGTCCGACTGCCTGTTTAGGCCCGATCCCACAGGGCAGTCAGACATTCCCCGAGGGATCCCGGATTGTGAGAGGATGCTGGCCAGGCTGAGGGGACCCCCCCCCACCACCACCACCTCATGCATGAATTTTGTGCACCAGGCCTCTAGTATCAAATAACTCAAATAAGATTCAGGGGGAATGGATGGAAAGCTATTGTGATTGGAGTATGCTTTTAGTAAGGTAAGGGAGCAGATGGCTTCCATACTTAGAATCTATAATAATAAAAGCATAATATGCTAATTAGACCGGATAGCCCCACGTCCTTCAGGATGATATTCTGGACGAAGCCCGGGCTGCAAGGGCTGAGGCCCTTGCATGAATTTTGTGCATCTGGCCTCTAGTTAATTTATAAAAGGATGAGATCCAAGCCCTAGCTGGTTTTGATAGAGTGTCAGCCTGGGGAGTGAAGGGTCCTGGATTTGATTCTGGTCAAGGGCACATGCCCAGGATATGGGCTCGATCTCCAGTATGGGGTGTGAAGGAGACAGCCAATCAAAGATTCTCTCTCATCATTGATATTTCTATCACTCTCTCCCTCTTCCTTCCTCTCTGAAATCAATAAAAATGTACTTTAAAAAATATATATAAAATAAATAATAATAAAAGGATGGGATCCAAGCATAGTATGTGGGCAATGTTAAGGCTTTCTAACCCAGCACCTGAAGAACCCCTGTTAAGAACAGAAACAAAAGTAGCTGGAGGAGGCCTCTGAGGTGATCACTACGTGTTCTGCTGAAACTAAGCAGAAACTGGCTCTGCTTTGCATTGAATAGGCAACTGAGATGAATTATCTCTTATCAGTTCTTCACAGAACTACATTTCTCACAATCCCTTCAGGAGCAGTCTGGGCTAAGCTCCACCAATAACATGTTCTCCTATTCATGCAAGATTTACTTTTGGAGGGGCTTTTGCCCTTGCCCTGAAAATTGCTAGCTTCTGTGTTGCAGCATCGTGACCTTTAACAGTGATTTCCTGTGGTTTTTGAAACGTTGTGATGAGGATTTTTGTAAGATAAAATTTCCTGTACTAAACCACTTTTTGCTTTAAATACCGAGAGGGCTTTTTGATTGATATCTGATTTTGAGCCCTTGATCTCCTTAAATTCATTTAATCTTTAGCATAATTACATTTTGGGGAGTGGGAGAACAGGGCCTTAGAGTTGTATTCTTCTTCCAATGTAGTGAAACATAAAGAATGAAACATTTGCAAGGTAGAGAGGGAAAAAAAAAGAAATAATCCGACTTAGGAAACAAATAGGGAAGACATGCACAAACCAAGAGATGAAGGAAACAAAAATTATCTAAAAGTTTAAAACAATCAGGATATTAAAAAGAATTAAAATTTAATAACATCTATAATAATAAAAGCGTAATATGCAAATCGACTGAACAGCCGAACAGCGAAATGACCATCAGGATGACCACGTTATGGCACCCACTGGCGCCAGGCCAGCCAAGGCGGGTGTGATGCAATTGGTCGGGGGCCTAGCCATCACCCCATGATCGCTCCGCAGAGGGAGGCCCAGGCTACCTGGCCAGCGGTGCTGTGGCGGGTGGGTGGGGCCTTCCTCTGTGGGGTGATTGATGTCGGGGCTCCCAGACTGTGATAGGTGCAGGCGGGGCTGAGGGACACCTTCCCCCCTTCCTCCCCCCCCCCCCGCCACAGTGCACGAATTTCGTGCACTGAGCTTCTAGTATAAAATAAGATGATAAATGCAAAAGAAAAATAAATGTGCACCCAGAAATGAAGGAAAAAGATATACAAAGTGACAAACATCCCAAAGAAACAGATGCAGACACAAAAGACCAATATTGCATACCCAATTTGAATATCATTTTTTTCACTCTTTAAAAACACGTTTATTCAAAGAACTGTGTTAGCAAATTAATTAAAACTTAACAATAACAAAACTCTGAATTTGAAAAGCCTATTGAAAGAGTCTGATAGACTTATTTAATATCATATTAATAGACACTCCTACAGTTTTATAAACATCAAAGTGAATTGGAATTTTAACAGGTTTTTAAGTTGTATTTTTCCATTACAGTTTACATGCAGCACTGTAACTGGACAATCAGTGGGTCTGTCCTTCCTGTCACTGCTTGAGCCAATTAAGCAGAGACAGGGTTGAATCATATATTATTCCAATACTACCAGCAGCCTGGGACAGTGGCAGGTTATCCACAGAAATGTGCTCTGCACCCCAGCTGCTTCTGTTGGGTAGAAGGACAAAGATTACATGGGGAAGGGTATGCCAAATGGCAGTTTACAGGTATTTGCAAAGGCCTGTGAGTATGCAAAGAGCTAGAGATCTTCAAAGGGCTAGCAATATGCAAAGGGCTGGAGGCTCTGGTTTCTGCAACAAGGTTGTTCATCTTTCCCTAATAATAGGCAGCTCCCTGATGGGGAGGATGGGCTACATTTCTAGGTGAGCTCCCAGGTCCCCTGTGTAACTTCCAGCAATGTTAGAATGTTCCTTCTTAATCAGAACAAAACATGGTTAACAGAGCATGATTAATATTTCCTGCAATTATTGGTCCCCAGTATCTATTTCTGCCCCTATAAATATTATTATATATTGGTGTCAGGTGTGGTTAGACTTTACAAAGTGATTTCCTTAATATTTCCAGTACCCACCTGGCACCATACATAGTTATTATAGTATTGACAATATTCCCTATGCTGTACTTTACATCCCTGCAACTATTTTGTAACTACCAATCTGTGCTTCTTAGTCCCTTCACCTTTTTTACCCAACCCCCAAACCCCCTCCCCTCTACAACCATCAGTCTGTTCTCTGTATCTTTGAGTCTGTTTCTGTTTTGTTTGTTCATTTATCTTGTTCTTTAAATTCTACATATAAGTGAAATCATATATTTGTCTTTCTCTAAAAGACCTATTTTACTTAGCATAATACTCTAGGTCCATCTATGCTGCTGCAAATGATAAGATTTCATTCCTTTTTATGACTAATACCAGTGGCCCAGTGCACAGATTTGTGCACGTTGAAAGAAAATTAATTAGAAGAAATATTTTAATATCATTATTCACCCTTTCTCTATAATAGAAGTGTCAGAGATGAAAGAAAATTAGTAAAATGTATATGAAAATAATATATAAATTGATTAATAAATAAACAATAACAACATGATATAACAACAAAGACATGATATAAAAATAAAAATATGATATAAAAACAACATTGATAAACACAATGGCTGATAAATTGATTAAACTTATTCTAATATCTTCCTGTATACCACATGAAGAATAAAAACACTTTCAGAGTGCTTGACTAATTTCCCTTGTGATGAAGTATTTCAAACTTTAACTTTAATGTCACACACTCTTCAAACTCGAGAGAAAGCAACATATAACTGACCATGTCCAAAAACTGATTCAGGTAGGAATATACCTACTGTCTAGATTGGTGCCAGAGAGAGCTTTATATGTATCACACATGTGCGAGTCAACATTTATTTTTAAATTGCCAATGCACGTAATATATACCGGCCAGTTGATCGGTTGGACAGTTGGTCACTTAGCATTTTATATATAGAGACTCCATTGTATATATATACCATCTCTCCTTTATCCATTCGTGTATTGATGGGCACTTGGGTGGTTCCACATTTCTTGTGTTAACGTAAAAACATTCAAACCTGTAAAGAATTTTTTGTAGTTTATTTGAGCCAAACTGTCAACAATTGCTGGGAAGCAGTATCGCAAGGGATTGGGATAGTGCTCCAGAGAATGGCGGGTTTTCATCTATTTTTATACATTGCAATCAAAGGAGGAGACATAGGTGGGTGGGTTACATGAAATTCATTGGTGATAGATTAGAGGTGGGAGAAAGCAAAGCGGGGGGAGGGGGAACCTCTGGGATTGGATAAAAAGTAAATGATGGACACATACTTAGAAGTGTGTAGGATAACCAACAGTCAACAATTAACATGATAACAATGAAGGAATTTGGGGTATCTGTCCTGGCGCCCAGGCACATTAGGTTGTGCCCCAAGGGGTCCAGAAAAAGGGAAGTTACAAGTTATCCAGACATTTCAAGGATATCCTACCTAATAAAATAGTAATATACAAATTGACCGCACCTTTGCTACGCCCAAGCCACGTCCACCAGCCAAAGCCACACCCACCAGCCAATCAGGGCAAATATGCAAATTACCCAACAAAGATGGCGGTTAATTTGCATACGCTGAGGGAGGGAGGATTGAAGACTGAAGACAACTTAGAAGGAAGAGGGAGGAAAAGCGGAAAGCAAGGTGGCTGCCAGAGGGAAAGCCCGGGCGGGGCGGGGCGGGGCGGGGCTGGCAGCTGCGGCCCGTGGGTGCAGGCACAGCGGCTGCAATGGCAGCAGCAGCGCACGCGGCCGAAGAGGCCACTTGCAGGATTCTTCCTGCAAATGGGCTACTAGTATTATTATAGATGCAAAAAGACAGATAGGCTCAGTTAAAGTAAAGGTTGACCTTGTCAGTGAAGATACCAACCTAGGGCGTAACTACCCACCATAACTGCTTTTAGTTAAAGTTTAATTTCATACCATCCTATGTGATTACTTTAGGTCTCTGAGTTTGCAAGACTGCCATGCAGGCCTTCCCTGAGCTTGTCAGGTTAGCATGTGGCCCCTTTTGTCCACACTTGGCTATCTATATATATAAAGCCTTAATATGCAAATAGACTGAACGGTGGAACAACCGAACAGTCAGTCACTATGACGTGCACTGACCACCGGCGGGGGGGTGGGTATGTGGAACATGATGGGCATCAGCTGTGGCAGGATGGTGGAGCAAGTGAACGGGGGCGCCAGACCAAGGCAGGGCGCTGGTCACTGTCATTGGGGCAAGCCTCTGGTGGTTACTGAAAATTCTTTGTTCCCATGCACCACGGTCCCACCTGGCGCTCACACCTGCTGCTGGCGCCGGCACTGGCCCCACTCATACCCGCTGCCGGCACCCGGCACTGGCCCCAATCCCCCCTCAAGGCTTCTCCACCTCCCCCTGATCCTGAAGGGCAATCAGGGCTGGCAGCCACATCTTGCACCCGCTGCCGGCACCAGAGCCGCTGCTCACACCCACTGCCAGCGCCAGCCCCACTCACACCCACAGCCAGCACCGAAGCTGCTGCTCGCACCTGCTGCAGGTGCCTGGTGCTGGTCCCAATCACTTGGCACCATCAGCAGTGCAAGCAGGGCCAGCGCCATTGGTGCTTGGGAGTGGCAGTGGCGGTGGCGGGAGCGGGGTTGCCAGTAGAGAGGGGACCTGGGGCTGCAGTGGGAGGGGCTAAGCAGGGGTGCAGAGGATGGGCCGAGACCTGCCCCTGTGCCCACCGCAGCCTCGCAGCCCACAGTTTCTTTCAAGGTGCACGAATTTGTGCACTGGGCCCCTAGTTGTAAATAACACTGCAATGAGCATAGAGGTGCATATATTCTTTCAAATTAGTGTTTTGGGTTTCTTTGGATAAATTCCCAGAAGTGAAATCACTAGGTCATAAGGCAATTCTATTGTTTTATTGAGGCAACTCCAGACTGTTTTCCACAGTGGCTGCACCATCTGCATTCACACCAACAGTGCACGAGGGTTCCCTTTTCTCCACATACTCATCAGTACTTGTGGTTTGTAGATTTATTGATGATAACCATTTTGGTGATGTGATATCTCATTGTGGTTTTAATTTGCACTTCCCTGATGATTAGTGATGTTGAGCGTCTTTTCATATGTCTATTGGCCATCTATATGTCCTCTTTGGAGACATGTCTATTCAGGTCCTCTGACCATTTTTAAATTAATTGTTTGTCTTTTGGGTGTTAAGTTGTATGAGTTCCCTATATTTTTAGCTCTTAACCCCTTGTATCAATAGCCAATAACTTCTTCCATTCAGTAGGTTGTCTTTTGGTTTTTGTTTCTTTAATTTGTATTGAATTTATCAGGGTGACATTGGTTAATAAAATTATATGGGTTTCAATTGTAGAATTCTATAATTCTAACAATTATCATGTTAATTGTTTGTCTTTTCATTTTGCTGATGGTTTCCTTTGCTATGCTAAAAATAAAAAACTTTTTAGTTTGATGTAGTCCCAATTGTTTATTTTTTCTTTTGTGTCTCTCGCTGGAGAGATATGTCAGAAAAAAACATTGCTAAGAAAAATAAATGTCCAAGATTTTAATGCCTATGTTTTCTTCTAGGACTTCTATCATTTTGAGTCTTACATTTAAGTTTTAAGCCCATTTTGTCAACAGTTCTTTATCACAAATTATATTAGACAATGAAGAAACTTTTCCACATTACTTCAATTTCCCATTCAACACAGAAACCCCTCTGATAGGTAGTATCAGAGACTTTTCTTTAACATTTCTACTGACAGGAGTTTCTTTTTTCTCAAAACAACCTATTCTATGTCTCCAATCCAAATATCTTTCCCTTCCTCTTCCCTCCATTCACATCCCCTCCCTTTCCTTTACTCCTACCTACTCCTTCTCTGCCTCCTTCTCCTCCTTCCTTCTTCCTTCCTCCAACCATCCCTTATTTATCTCTCCAACTAGAGGTTTCCACTTGGATGCATTATGACTCGATATGACAAAGATACCGCACTTTGTTGAAAAAGGCGAACAGAGAGAAAGAGCAGGTAAATGGGTATATGTGGTCGGTAAAGTTGAGAGAGAATTATGTGTAAGAACTTACATGAAAAGAAAACTTGATGTGGAAGAGGTGGGATTTAAAAAAATTAGTTTCACTTGACAGTAAAGAAGAACTATTGAAGAGGGGCCATGAAGCTTTGAGTAGAAAATTCACATCATTCCTCGCCTTTGCATCTATCTTCACAAAACTACATTTCACTCTAAGATGGAAGAGGAACATGATGCTTGTATAAGAAAAAGTGCCACGTGGAATCTGGACAGAACCTTTTAGAATGTTAGGATGGTTTTTCTGTGTGATCTTCTTGGGTGGAGACAAGAAAGGCTCAGCTGTTGTACTGGATTAAGTTTTTTTAGACATATAAGGATCAGGAGCTTTTCTTCCCTTGGAAAAGTGACTACATATGTTGCTTTAGGAGAGTGAAATAGCACAAGTCATTCCCCTAGGATTTCACCTATAAGTAACAAATTTGAGATTTGGATTTACTAAAAGCAATTGAGATTATAATAATAATTATGTATGGTGCCAGGTGGGTGCCAGACTTACCCAGGAGATCACTCCTTAAATTATATAGATGTCTAGCCACTATGCTATATACCTATAAATAATATGAGCTCATATTAAATGTCAATTGTAATAGAAAAATAAATAAATAAATGCAATTCTGTGTAAGAAGCTATAAGTGAAACAAAAAATTTCTGCTACCATAACTTTTCTGAGAGACTCAAAATATTTATTTTTTTCCAGTATAACCATTGATAACAAGGGTCTCAAAAGCCCTCCCCTGTCTGATATATGATGTCACAGGTGATTGTTTCAGCTTCATCCACTCTCAAACTGATGACCCAGGGGTACAATTCTCAGAATCCCTGGGCTCTCTTGCTACCCTCACAAATAGTAAGGGATCTTTCCCCATCCCATCTTCCTTCCCTCCCAGAACTTCTCCCCTTGGTGACTCCAGGGGACAGTCTGAAACAAGAAGAAAATTGCTTGATTATACCTGTGACTCAGCAGAATAACAACATCCATTGTAGACAGCAGAATAGAAGAGATACAAATATTAAAAATTTCTATACATCATTAAACAATCAGAATAATCTTGTCAGGACAGGACAGTATGACTCTCGACCTATAGTCTGAGAAATACTTGTCACAAGAGATTACTATTTCTGAAGATGAATATGCAAGAAATATTTTAAACTCCAAAAAATTCATTTGTTAGTGACAGACCAATCTTTTCTTTGTAACCATGTAATTCCCAAAATATCTATGCAGGTAATCCCAACTTCTATAATAGTTGTATCTAGGAATTGTTACATGAGTTATAAAAGTCAATCTTCACCAAAGTGCCCACAACTTTCACCTTACACAGCAAAGAGAAAACAAAAGTCTTCTAATCTGGTAATCAAATATATTTAAGCTGACATTTCCTACATCAGTGCTAATACTTCTAGCTCTAAGCTCCTATGAGTTTATAAGGAAATCTGGAATAATGCTCTCCCCATCTAACCTCAGAAGCTGTATATTGGTAAGGAAAGTTAATCTAGTGTGTTAGGGACCATGGTCATCAGAAGGTAGGAAATGTCACACAAAAAATGCTCATATTTTAGCACCTTGCCAGACCCACTACCTTTTGGTACACATGCAGAATTTGTGCAAAAATCACTTGACTAATATTCAAATTTGAGAAGTATTGTCATAGTAGCACAATATGTGTGCATCAGTGACTGAGAATGGGGGTGGGAGGAACAGGTAATTACAGAGCCCAAGATTTACCCAACCTCTGCGAGGATACAGAAAAATGACAGAAATGCCTTGAAAAGAGGAGCAGTGATGTATGAGAGAGATCAGAGCCCCCTTAGGTTCTGAACTCTCAAGAAATCCTAGAGCAGGGGTCCTTAAACTTTTTAAACAGGGGGCCAGTTCACTGTCCCTCAGACCATTAGAGGGCCGGACTATAGTTTAAAAAAAACTATGAACAAATTCCTATGCACACTGCACGTATCTTATTTTGAAGTAAAAAAAACAAAACGGCAAAAACACCCGCATGTGGCCTGCAGGCCATAGTTTGAGGACGCCTATCCTAGATGATAAACCTGTGTCTCTTTACCTCTACATGAGGAAGGTACCCCTATCATTGCTGGAATGGGAAAAGTTCCAAACAAACCACCCATTTGACCCCTTTGAAATCATCATTTGGGGTACTGTTGTTGTGAACTTGGGCTCCTAAGGGCAAAAAAAGGTCTCAAAAGCACTATAGCGGGGGTGAAATGTAACATGAGTTGGGCAGGTGGAGACATTTGTGCAAATGACTGAGAGTTACAGTGACTTCACATGGAATTTGGAGCAATTCACTGTGTCCCCTCCCCGTGATGTCACAAAGGAACTATAGAATATCTCAAAGGGGGGCAGAGCTGACCTTAACTAGAGAGGCCAGTCACCTCACATACAGAGTCTGCAGGAATTATGGTCAACACATGATTAGAATGTTCCCCAGAAAAATGGAGAAGATTCACCTAATTTTTCACTATCTACCAGTATGAGAAACTGGTAGTGTAGTCACTGAGTCACTTGAGAAGGAACCTTGATTGAAAGAAAAACATCACAAGTATAGATGAAAAAAAGAGAACTGTTTCCAGCTAGAGGAGGCCCTAGATAATAAACCTGCATTTATTATGGAGTTAATCCTCACAAACTTCTGCTTGAAAAATGTTCTCCTTAAAAGACTCTGAAATCTTAGGCTGTCTCACTGAGACCAAATATGATATGGGGTCCTGAGCTATCTTGCACATGGACCACGGGAGTAACTGGAGCTGCCAGCTTATGGCCATAATGAACCAGAGGTACAGCGCAAAGAGTACTCACCTGGCCTTCCCAGATTGTCCATCTGTGTCTCATTTTCTTTATTCTTATGCACAGCATTACGCAGAAAATATCTACATCTGATCAAGACTAAGACAAAGCACACTGGGTCAGAGATAGACATCTGCAAATACCTTCATATACTCCCAGGATTCTACAGGGTTCCCTTTATCCTTATACCTGAGCATTATGTTAGCTCAGGCAGGGCCCCAGATACTACCTTATGCTCCACAGGTATACCAGAAATGGGCTTCCTAACCCACATCTAACCTCTGTTCCCCAGGTATTTTTATCACATATAAGATTATGATTTCTAAGACCTCCTAGCCCTGGATCAAGACCTTAGAGATCAGAAAAGATCATGTTATCCACATTATAATGTATACTATCTCCTCCCTCCATATATCCATTCTCTCATGATAAGTCCCCTGTGCCCTAAGGCTCACCATGGTACTTACATTTCTTTATATGTTGGTCTATCTCAAGTAAAAGGGGAGAGAACATGACAAAAAGAAAAAATACAAAGAGCATAGCAAAGAGGACAGAGAGCCAAGGAACACCATTTGAGAGTAAACTGGCCCCTGGTACAACCTTTGCCATCGAGATCTAAGATAAGATGGGGAATTCTCTGCCCCAGCTCTTTCATCACCTAGGTGATCCGAGTGATGAAGTCACAGCTTCAGACACAATAGGCGTAATGAAGGTCTGAATGGGGATTGGCCACGCCTCATTCCATAGATGCTATACACAGGAACAAGGGAGCTTCACCTCTACCACAGCTCCATTGAACCAAAATTGCTAAACCTGCAGGCCAGACCCGTCAGAGGGTAGATTACTATACAGCTTTTTAGAATGTGCATCGGAATCATATCCATTCACAAAATGAAAGAACGATTTCTCTAGACGTCATAGCTCTGGAGCCAGTCTTATTAAACAAGATGGTATCTAAGTTGAGGGCCCAAAAAGGACAGGTTTTCCTGAGAAAAGATTTCAGATCCTTCCCTAGAAGTTCTGAGAAAACCTTGTCTTCATGTGCTTACTCATGTCAGGAATGTGTATCACAGATCATGGACTCTCTCTTCCCAGTCACATGTGTCAATGGGGAGCGGGGGAAGGGAACAGTTTCTTTTCTAATATCAGGGTTATGTTGTCTTTTGAACTAAACAGAACTTTAGTCTGTGGAGTTGTTCTGGATATCACTATGGTCTGAATAAATCCTTATTTCTATGCTACTACACAAACCCATCTGACATGTTGTAAAGAACATAGATAATCGATCCTCTCCTACTCAAAAGAACACCCACCTGACAGCAAAAGTTGTCTCATGCTTACAAGTCACTTTCCCCAGGCATCCCCTGGCCACTGCCCTAGGGAACACTCTGTCCCATCACAACTCCCCACTGTACACAAAGACCTCATTTCCTGGTCTGAACTCATCATTCTCTGAGGTGACCAGTGCAGACCCAATGACAAAATGCTAATGTGCCTCCATAGTCTTTGCCAGCTCCCAAGATTTGTTGCACACCATCTCCAGGAGTGCACTTTGCTCTCTATCTTCCATGAAGAGGTTCTCTCATCCCATGTTTGGTTGCCCCACATAGTGGCTATAAAACAAGTGATAAAATAAATTGGGGGAAATGCAAGATCAGAACTTTCCTCTAGTCTACACGTTCATTTTCTTCCCAGGTTTCAGCTCTCTTCCCAGGTTGCTGCCCTTCACCAATCTCTGCCTGGCCTACCACTCTCTACTCACCAGTTCAATCTAGGTTTCAATTTACTCAGGAAATGGTTTCACTCTGATTTGGTTTATTTTTTGGATACTGATTTCCCTTTCATCTCTATTATAGCTCCAGAGTTGGTTTTGGCAATTAGCAGCCTCTGTTGGTTCACCATTTTGGCAAGAATAGGTTGTCATTACATATAAAACAAATTATCCCATTGAAGAAGAAATACTTTGAGAACATAATATAAATATTTGTCATGTTTAATCCAAACAACAAAAATGTCAATTAATACATCAAATTCAAATTTCTAAAATTAATTACCCCTTTATCTTTATGATTGATCAGTGATGATATTACCAGACAGGGACCAGTGCGGAGTGGATCTGCTTCAGGCCAGCCTTCAGTGTGTGGATTCTTGACTTTGTGTCAGGGAAGGATTTCACAATATGAAATTGAGAGTAATTTTGAGGGTGCATTTATTAAAGCTGGGGACAGTGAAACAAAAGAAGGACTTATGGTAGAAGAAGCAACAGGAGAGAGCCTAGGCAGTGCTCTGCTTTGTTCCCTGGAAATACAGGAAAGAAGTGAGCCAGGGTATGGCTTCTCTTAGCTCACTGGGAAGTCAGAGAAAAAGGGGGGCTTTGGAGACAGAATCAAGGAGTGTGTCCAGGACAAGCTGCTGCTGCCTGCTGCTCCCCTAGTTGCAAGTCTCATAGGGACCCTTAGAGTTTAGGAGGAAGTAAAAAGGAGGGGCGTGGGCATGCTCTAGAAGTGAGCCCACACCAGGTCTTTGTCTTGAGGGTTTTTATATTTCTTCTACAGGTGAAAATCTTAGGGAAGGGCTTCAGTAGAATATTCATCAGCTTTCCAGGTATATTTTTAATATGTAGATGCATCAAAATGAGCATATAGGTGATTCAAGCTACATATTCTCTGGTTAGGGAGGAGAGGTATAAACCATTTGCTCTTAAGTGTCTTTGGTTAGGGAAGATAAGGTCTGGTGATTCACTAGCTGGCTGTAAGTTCTTCAAATTGTTTGACCTTGTTTAATAATCTTGTCACAGTTTCCCCATTCCACTTGCTCAGGAATTTTCCTAGCTTCTTACTATCCTGCCTCAGTGAGACTGCTATTTTAGGAAATTCTATAGATAACTGTATATCTATCTATACTAATAATAGCCTAGGGCCACCATGACCAGATGGACGACTGATCACCGGGAAGTGCATGGAGCACCTCTGGGTCCCACCCCTGCGGCCCACAGGCTCCTATCACAGCAAGGCTGTTGGCCCGGTGGGCAGGCTGAGGCAGACACACAGAGCAGGGCCTGGCTGTCAGGTGCCGCGGCCCGCAGACAGACAGCAGGGCCTGGCTGCCAGGCGCCGTGGTGAGCGAGAGAGCAAACCCACAGACAGCAGGGCCTGCCAGCCGCAGCACGCCAGCAGTCCTGCCTCTGTGCATGAGCTGCAGAGGAAACACCTTTTCTGACCGCTCATTGGCTAAGCTCCCTGTATGCCACTTGCAGTGTTCTTGGTAACTTGGGTAATAAGAATCCAAATAGGTGATCTAGGGTTTTTCCACCTCACTCCTGGAAGAAAAAGCAAAGGTCCGCTGCTGGAGGGTCTAAGAAATGTTATATCCTGCTTAGCCAGTTTGGCTCAGTGGATAGAGCCTCGGCCTGCCAACCGCAGGATCCAGGTTTGATTCTGGTCAAGGGCATGTACCTAGGTTGCAGGCTCCTCCATGGCTGGGGCCCAGGTCAGGGCTCATGCAGAAGGCAAACAATCAAAGTGTCCCTCTCACATTGATATTTCTCTCTATCTTTCCCTCTCTCTTCCACGCTCTCTAAATATCAATGGAAAAATATCCTCAGGTGAGGAAAGGAAGAAAGAAAGAGAGAGAGAGAGAGAGAGAAGAGAGAGAGAGAGAGAGAGAGAGAAAGAGAGAGAGAGAGAAAGAAAGAAAGAAAGAAAGGTCATATCCTATGCAAGAGACATCTTGAAAATGCCTAAAGAAAGTTGTCATTTTTTTTTGTGATGAAGGGATTGGAGTTCATATTGATGAAAACACCTTGGTGGCTGCAGCGACTGGCAGTGGCAGCAGCAGTGGGGCGATGGAGGCGGCACCTTCCCTTGATCAGCCCAGTCACCTCCTGCAGAAGGACATCCCCTGAGGGCTCCTGGATTGGAGAGGGTGCAGGTCGGGTCGAATTTCATGCACCGGGCCTCAAATATATATATATATATATATATATATATATATATGATGATGATTGATTGATTTCAGAGAGGAAGAGAGAGGGGAGAGAGAGGTAGAAACATCAATGATGTTTATATATGATAAACAATGATGTTTATAGAAACATCAATGATATATATATTATGATGATGATTGATTGATTTCAGAGAGGAAGAGAGAGGGGAGAGAGAGGTAGAAACATCAATGATGAGAGAGAATCATCAATCGGCTGCCTCTTGCACACTCCACAGTGGGGATCAAGCCTGCAACCCAGGCATGTGCCCTGACTGGGAATTGAACTGACTCCTGGTTCATAGGTCGATGCTCAACCACTGAGCCCTGCCAGCTGGACAACTGTAGATCTTTTAAAGCAATCTAAGATATACAAAATACACCACAAATTTATGCCAAGTAGAAATCAGCAAGGCCTCTGGCATTACTATTAATCAGATATTACCCCAAAGATGCAGGATGTTTTTCTGTTCATAATTAGACCCATTTGTGATTGTAACCATTGTGGCATGTAGCAGGAAGGAAAATTTTGCTATATCAAAAAAATATATATATATGGCAGATGCTTTTGCATTCAGGAAAAAGGTTTGGGTTGTGGGTAATAGTAGTAAAAGTTAGTGTTATACATGTATATTTTATTATAGGAGGTCTGCCAGTGCCCAAATATTATCATTGGATTCACACTCTTTACAATAAGTCTACTATGTGGACAAGGTTCCTGTGGGTACCTACTAACTAATCTGTTTATATGCTAAAACTCTGTCATGTTCCTATACACAAATTTAGGCAGTTCCTGCTAGACAAAAGCACAAAGCTGGCCTAAACTCCAAATAGGCAG
Organism: Eptesicus fuscus; assembly: GCF_027574615.1. NCBI lineage: Eukaryota > Metazoa > Chordata > Mammalia > Chiroptera > Vespertilionidae > Eptesicus > Eptesicus fuscus. The sequence continues at coordinate 86,711,731 of NC_072479.1, forward strand.
AATGAGCAAATTTTGTTTACTGGTGTCAGCTTGTGCACAATGATACCTCAAATATGAGAATCAGGGAACCAAACGCTGGCCAGGCAGTGACTGCTAGAATAATAAGCCTTTTCTCTGATTCCCTGTTAATGAATCAAGCATGCAGTCTCAAGTGGACAAAATCCTTCTACTTCGTCTTAGGTGGAGGAAGAATGTTTTATTGGCTTACTGTCTCCTTACCTCCCTATACCTGTGACAAGAAGGTCAATTTCAAGAGACCTATGGGAAGCACTTCAAAACATGAGAGAGAAACTAATAAAGGTCAATAGAGAGAGGGAAGAGTGGGTACTAAGCAATGGAGACAGTTGGGTTAAATGGAAAGAGAAATTGTCTCAAGTAGAGGGGTGGGAGAGAACAGCAGAGGGATATTAAGATTAGGTCATATTTGCTATTTACATCTTGTGCCAGGCTATATCCTCTCCTCACCCAACTTTAATTCTAAACTTCAATAAATGTTGACCACACAAAATAAGCTTTTTAAAAATATATTTTATTAATTTTTTACAAAGAGGAAGGGAGAGGGAGTTAGAAACATTGATGAGAGAGAAACATCGATCAGCTGCCTCCTGCACACTCCTCCCTAGGGATGTGCCCACAACCAAGGTACATGCCCTTGACCAGAATCGAACCTGGGACCCTTCAGTCCGTAGGCTGCCGCTCTATCCACTTAGCCAAACCGGTTAGGGCCAAAATAAGCTTTTAATAGCAATGTTTTAAAGGAGTAAGAAGCAGCAAAATGTCCACACAATTCATGGTGAAATGGGCCAGAAAGAAGATAGGAGGCATAGAAAAAAACAGATAGAGGACTCAACAAAAACACACTTTCAGGAAGTAGTAGAAGTATGATAGCCCAAACATACTCAAGAGCCATTAGAGTCTAGCCAGCAAGGCTCAGTGATTGAGCATCAACCTATGAACCAGGAGGTCAAGGTTTGATTCCCAGTGAGGGGATATGTCTATGTTTCAGGCTCAATCTCCAGTGTAGGGCATGCAGGAGGCAGCCAATCCATGATTCTCTCTTATCGTTAATATTTCTGTCTCTCTATCCCTCTTCCTTCCTCTCTGAAATCAATTAAAAATACATTTTAGGTTTAAAAAGAAGTATCAGAAGTACACAGAGCTGGTGATTCAAATCACTTTCATTTCTTATTATTCAAAGGACTTGTAAACTTAGATATGTTATATGTAGATAGTATATTTGTTCCCAGCAGATGTGTGAACTCTATTAATTTTCCCAGGAAGTTCAAAAGGTTAGCAAGACTGACCCTACTCTGTATAATATGTGATCCTACTATCCTAACACAGCAGCTCAGAAATAAAGGACTTCATTCCCTTTCTCTTCTCTTTTACAGGGTTTTACCCAGGTGAAGAAAACATATATTTGAGTTAAAATGGCTAAGGTATGAACACTGAAAAAGCAGTTATGTTAAAGTTTCTAGAGAGTCACAAAGATTTCTCAATCACACAGAACTGGTCTTAAAGGTTGACCAAAGTATTTATTATTGGACAATTTATTTGAAAATGGAATATAAGTCAGTGTTGCCCTATCTGGACATAGACAATGATATTTTCTAAACCTCTAGTATGGACCAAAATATGACAAAGTTTCAATAGAGATATATCTGTTCAGATGATATTTCACCATCTCCAAGCTCAGCATTCTCATTTCCAACCTCATCTTCTTCTTTTAGGAGTTTCTCTTTTTCGATATCTTTTTTTCTTGAGAAATGTAAAAACCGACCTGCAATAGCAAATTCAGGGCCTGGTTATAACTCAGAGACTAAACAGAGCCCTCTAGAGGCATCAGAATCATGGGCAAGATGAAAACAGCATTCCTGGGGCTCCAGATTGAGATCATTTCTGCACAACATAAAACATCAGGAAAATAATTTTAGATACAAACTGTTGGTCTCAGATGACTGTCTAGGAAATACCTATAATAGAGACTAAAGACCTCTATGAATAGCTATTTTCTAGTCTATACAAGCAGCAGGGACATAAAATTAGAGGAAGAAATAATTGCTAACATCCTACTTTCCCCAGTGAAATTGGGCTAAGTCACGGGAATTTGGTGATGGGAAGGTACAATTCCATTACCATCTATTCCATGAGGACACTTAAAACCAGATCCTGACTTCCCAGATGTCCACAAGGATAACCCCAGCCTTTTCTGAAAGTCCTTAAGACAACATAGCTGACCAGTTTCTATAGTTTTTCTCCTCCCAAGGAACCCACCACCCTTACACGGGGTATGGCAGCAGATGTTTTATTGGGCCATCCAGCAATGAAATTCTGTGGGTAAGGGCCAGCTTCATGGACAGGCAGCCTATGCAGTTGTGCAGAACCTCATGCTGTCGCCATCTTCAAAGTCTTAATAATTTTTGAACAAGCAATCCATATTTTCTTTTGCATTGGGCCCTGAAATTATGCAACTAATCCTGCCATGAGTCTTAAGAAAATATGGAGTAATTATCACCTTTCACCCAAAACCTGCCCCCATGAAAACATATACTTAGCATAGTAATTTTAATATATTAGTAACTTAAGAGTGTCAAAATATAGCCTAATATCAATGTCTTGCTGTTTCAACTATATTTTTCACTTTGTCACACCTTAAAGTAACAAAAAAAATTTTTTTGATAGCATGTGGTTGTAGTGATTGGGAAAATACTGTCTCAGCATCAAAATATGTGTGTTGCTGTAATTGCAGGAAGGTACCTATCAAAAATCTAGTTATTTCCATTCTCCCTAAAGGTACCTACAAATAACAAAAACTTGGGAAGATAACTGCTTGTAATTAAGAAATATGGACCCACTCAAAAAATTGTCTTTGCAGGAAGGATTGGCAATTAAGGACTCAAACTCATCTTCAGGAAATAAGAATAAGACTACAAGAGATTGAATTTCCCTTTTACTTGTTTATGAGGGATTATTCTCTGGACCACACAATTTGTGGAGCCTGATGCAAAATAAAAATGCAGAGCCTTTTGTTCAAAAACTAACAAGAAGTTCAAGATGTGACAGGAGAACAATAAGCCAAGTGCGAGGTCCAGTCCTTCCGAGTGTTGTGATCTGTTGCAATTGCACAGGTCTCATTCTCATGAAGGTGTGTCTGAGCATGTCCATCTCATCTATTTCACATAAATAAACTTCAGGAAGAATTTCAGGCACAAAAAAAAACCTTCATTTTTATAATTACATTCCATATTACCTGTCTTCTGTCTGCTAATAATAATGTCTTACTCTGATAGAAAGCATGTAGGTAGAGTGGACCTATCCATAGGAATGAGAAAAGGGTCATCCTGGATCGAACAGTGACTTTTTTTTTTTTAATCCTCACCGAAAGATATTTTTCCATTGATTTTTAGAGAGAGTGGAAGAGAGGGAGAAAGACAAAGAGAAACATTGATGTGAGAGAAACACATCACTTGGTTGCCTCCTGCATGTGCCCCAACCAGGGCCTGGATGGGGGAAAAGCCTGGAACCTGTGCCCTTCCTTGACCAGAATCAAACCTTGGACCCTTCAGTCTGCAGGCCGACACTCTATCCACTAAGCCAAACTGGCCAGGGCTCGAACAGTGACTTTTTTGTATGACCTTGAGAAAGTCACATTATCTACTTTCAATTATTTTACTTATCTAAACTAATAAAAGAGAAGTATGCAAATTGACCATACCTCCACAACACCCATCAGCCAATGAGGAGTGGATATGCAAATTAACCCAACAAAGATGGTGAGTTAATTTGCAGTCACGGAGCGGCCGGGCGGGGCAAGACGCCTGCTATGAGGGGGAGGGCAGGGGGTGGAGGGAGCTACAGGACCAGCGCTCCAGCTGGAAGCGAAGACTTGCAGGCTCCCGGGCAGCCAGGAGCGAAGCCAGGGTGAGGAAGGCCTATTCTTGCATGAATCTTCGTGCAACGGGCCTCTAGTGGAGTAATATTAAACCATATAATCTCTATCATCTCTTCAAGTACTGAATCCCAGAGTCTTTCATTAAAGACATTTTGGGCAATTGATAGATATACCAGCTTCAAAATGTTATAGCATTATTCCCATAACACACAAAATATTCAACAAATACCAAAATACTTCCATAAAATTATATTTCTCAGTTGTCTCCCACCCTAAAGGTTTACAATTTTTAGAGGAAAGAATTAAGATATACAAATTGCCAGTTATAAAAACCATCATGGGGTTGTAAAGTACAACATAGGGAATCTATATCCTATATAATAATAGACAAATATGCAAATTGACCATACCTCCTACACACCCAGAAGCCACGCCCACAAGCCACGCCCACCATCCAATCAGAGCGAGTATGCAAATTAACCCAAACTAAGATGGCTACAGCCACAGAGAGCAAGGTTACCTAGGTAACAGAGGAAGCCAAGCTTTCTACCAGCCGTTGCAGGCCTAAGCCTCCACTCAAGCTACAAAGTTTCAATTATAGAAGGTAAACAAATTCAAACAAATGGCAGCAGAATGGAGCTTGAGCGAGCAGGCCAGGGTTGCCGCTGGCACCAGGGGAAGCAAAGCTTTCTGCACACCCTGGCCGGACCCACCCGCTTAAGGCAACAAAGTTTCAATTATAACCCCAACACAAATGGCTACCGGCCTCGGAGGGAGCCCCAGGCTTGGCTCTGCTCCAGGCTACAAAGTTTCAGTTGTAGAAGGAAAATAAATTCCAGATACCAGGGTCTCCACTTGCATCCCAGGGGGCATGGCCCACCTGCAAACCACCACAGGCCCCTCGCTCAGGCCGCCCCATGCCCCAAGGGAACCCCACCTTGATCAGGGACATCCTTCAGGGCAAACCAGCTGGTCCCCACCCCTGTACCAGGCCTCTATCCTATCTAATAAAAGAGAACTATGCAGATTGATCATCACTGCAACACACAATATAGCTGCCCCCATGTGGTCAAAGATCCTGCCCCCATGTGGACACAAAATGGCCACCACAAGATGGCCAGCAGGAGAGGGCAGTTGGGAGGCACCCGGCCTGCAAGGGAGGGTAGTTGGGAGGCACCCTGCCTGCAAGGGAGGGCAGTTGAGAGGGACCAGGCTTGCAAGGGAGGGCAGTTGAGAGGGATCAGGGATCAGGCCTGCAAGGAAGGGCAGTTGGAGGTGATCAACCCTGCAGGAGAGGGCAGTTAGGGGTGACCAGGCCAGCAGAGGAGGGAAGTTGGGGGCAAACAGGCTGGCATGGGAGTGATTAGGGGGTGATCAGGCTGGCAGGCAGAAGCAGTTAGGGGCAATCAGGAAGGCAGGCAGGCAAGCAGTTGGGAGCCAGCAGTCCTGGATTATGAGAGGGATGTCCGACTGCCCGTTTAGGCCCGATCCTAGGGATCGGGCCTAAAGGGGCAGTCAGACATCCTTTGAGGGGTCCCAGATTGGAGAGGGTACAGGCTGGGCTGAGGGACAACCCCCCTCCGTGCACGAATTTCGTGCACCGAGCCTCTAGTATATATATAAAAGCCCAGCAACCATTAAGGCGGAACGACCAGAATGACCAGAATGACTGGTCGCTATGACATGCACTGACCACCAAGTGGCAGATGCTCAATGCAGAAGCTGCCCCCTGCTGGTCAGTGCACTCCCACAGTGGGAGCACCACTCAGCCAGAAGCCGGGCTCACAACTGGCAAGTGCAGTGGCGGAGGTAGGAGTCTCTCCCGCCTTCATGGCAGCACTAAGGAGCAGTGAGCCAAGTGGTAAGGAGCAAGCAGGCCAGCAGTAAGGAGTGAGCAGGTGGGTGGTTAGGAGCAAGGGGTCCCAGATTGCGAGAGGGCACAGGCCAGGCTGAGGGACACCCTCCTGTGCATGAATTTCATGCATCGGGCCTCTAGTATAGTCAATAGCTACATTTGGTGTCAGATAGTTATTGGACTTATTGAGGTGATCACTTCATAAGGTATATAAATGTCTAATCACTATGTTGTACACCTGAAATATTAGTATACAAACTAATATTGTATACTAGTGGCCAGGTGCATGAAATTTGTGCACGAGGGGGGAGGGTGTTCCTCAGCCAGGCCTGCACCCTCTCCAATCTGGGACCCCCTCGAAGGATGTCCTACTGCCGGCTTACAGGGATCGGGCCTAAACCGGCAGTTGGACATCCCTCTCGCAATCCGGGACTGCTGGCTCATAACCGCTCACCTGCCTGCCTGCCTGCCTGATTGTCCCTAACCACTCTGCCTGCTGGCTTGCTCACCCCCAACTGTCCCCTGCCGCTCGCCTGCTCACCCCCAAATGCCCCACCTGCCAGCCTGATCACCTCCAACTGCCCCCCGTGCCAATGTGCTCACCCCCAACTGCCCCCCTGCTCACCTGCTCACTTCAAACTGACCCCCCGCTGTCCTGATCACCTCCAACTGACCCCCACTGACGGCCTACTTGCCCTCAACTGGCCCCCCTGCTGGTCTGCTTACCCCCAACAGCCCCACCCCCCACCATCCTGATCACCCACAACTGCTGTCCCATCCTGGCCTGATCACCCACAACTGCCCTCCCCTCTTGGCCTCTAATCACCTCTACTTCGGCCCCGCCACCATGGCTTTGTCCAGAAGAATGTCCGGAAGGTCTCCTGGAAGGTCTCCCAGTCTAATTAGCATATTACCCTTTTATTAGTATAGATAGAGGCCTGGTGCATGGGTGGGGGCCGGCTGGTTTGCCCTGAAGGGTGTCCCGGATCAGGGTGGAGGTTCCCTTAGGGTGTGGGGTGGCCTGGGTGAGGGCCTGTGGTGGTTTTCAGGCTGGCCACGCCCCCATGGGGTGAGGGTCTCCACTGGGGGGGCATGGCCAGCCTGGGTGAGGGGCTGAGGACTGTTTTCAAGTTGGCCACAGCCCCTTCAGGGTGGGGGGTCCCGCTGGGGTGCCTGGCCAGCCTGGGTGAGGGGCTGATGATGGCTGTTTGCAGGCTGGCCACACACCCTGGCGACCCAAGCTCCCAGCTCCTCCTTTTTTTGTGTGTGTTTTTTCAGCGCCTTCTTTGAGTGGAGGCCAGGGCAGGCCAGGACAGGCGGGAAGCTTGGCTTCCTCCATCGCCAGGGGCAACACAAACCTCCTGCTCACTCCAGCTCCGTGGCCACCCACCATGTTTGTTGGTTAATTTGCATACTTGCTCTGATTGGCTGGTGGGCATAGCAAAGGTATGGTCAATTTGCATGTTTCTCTTTTATTAGATAGGATTAATTGTAATTAAACAATAAAATAAAAAATTCTTTTTACAAGTTTTACAGTGGTTTGTTTGTTGGTTTGTTGGTTTCTTGGTTTGTTTGTTTGTTTGTTTTGTTTTTGTCAAACCAGATATCTTGGTTTGAGAAATACAGTCACATTATCTCTACATGAACACATATCTGAAACTATTAGAGCAACTATACACATGGAGAACTCAGTCTATTTCTTCTTCTCTGATGTCATGAGGCAGTCACTGGAGAAATGGCCCTTTGGTTCTCAGAGGATGGTCTTTAGAAAACCAGACCCTCCTTTTCAGAGGATTGAGGTTGCAATTTCCCAAAGCTCTCTACTTCCTTCACTGTTTTCTTCACACAAGACCTTCCTACCCTCATCCCTATTCCCAAGAGCAGATTGGCCTGCCTTGCCCAAAACATGTCCAAAGCCAACTTTGTCTTCACACTCCTTGGCACACGGTGGCAGCTTGGCTACAGAATCATCTAACAGGTTTTTTGAAAAAACATTCTAAGAACAAACATGAAAAGAAAAATTTTCACATGTGAAAACTAGATAAGCCTTCAAAACAAAATCTCAGACTTGAAATATTTTCTTTCTATAGAGAAGATTCAATATCCCCTGGGGATCAGAGAGATATGCTGATATCTGCAGAAAGAGATGGTTCTGAGGTGGGACACAGGAATGCTGTGTGTAGATGCTATGCCTGCAGATGCTGCAAATCACCCCAGATGATGGTTTGTGGTCAGAAGAACATGTGAAAGAGGGTGAAGGACATCCACCTGATTCCAACTGTTTCTCTTCTCCAGTGTCCAGCTCATCATTGATCTCCTCACATGCAGCCTCACATAGATATTTACATGAAAGCAAGAAAGATACAAAGGCTCTGAATCAGAAACTCATATCTTGAAACATCTTTAGCTAGAACCACCTTTGAGGTTGCTGGAGCTGCTCTCAGCCCCTCAGAGCCTCTATCCCTTCCTGGATATACCCAGAATTTCTGACCCAGTCCTGTGTCCCCACTCCTGGTGCTGAAGTCACTGCTGTCATATATGATACCACGTTTCGTCGGCACTCCTGATCCAAAGTCACTGAGACTTAGAGTCCACAGAAGTATAGGTATCATTTTCTAGAAATGTACTAAGGACAAGATGCAGATTCAACATCCCACATCACAATGGGCCCCTTCTCATCCACCACCCACAAGTTCTCCTCATCCTCATCGCTTTTCTAGAACCTACCTTGACACTTTATTTTCTTTCTGCACTGCTGAATTGCCAAGAACATGAGAAAAAGAAGCAGGCAGGGCCCCACGATGAAACTGAAGATAGTTGTCATAAATAAAATCCTAGTGCCAGTATCTGAGCCTGAATGGGTCTCGAAAGAAAACATATCCTCTGGATGGGAAGGGACATGGGGGAATCCTGCCCCTTCCTGTCACTTGTTGGATGCTCAGGATAGTGAAGTCACAGCTTCAGGCACAATGGGAGATTGTGAGAGCCTAGCAGGGACTGGCCCAGCCCCTCTCCCTTATGAACCTCAGCCCCATCCTATACTACCCAGAAAAGTTACAGAAGAGAATTCTAAGGAGTATCAGGAAGTTTCACAACTGCCACAGATTTGAGGTTCAGAAGCATCATATCTAGCCCCCTTCTCAGAGCTAGAGCTCATCCACATCAGAGCCGGGAGAAAGATCAGAGGACTCCTGGTCAAGATGAGAATATCCTCAAAGGGCACAACACCCACGTGCATGGCAAGTGATCTAGTTCCCCAACTTTTCTGCCCCAACTGACCCCAAGGAAAGAAAAGCCCTCCTGAGTAGGGACTCCTTATCCTTTTCTGAAGAGTCAAGAAGAGTCCCTCGGGGCACATTCAGTCTTGTGTGAAATGTGTGCATCAGAGAGAATCTTAGACTGTCTCTCCTGGCACATGGAGCAGAATGAAGAGAACACTGTATCTACTTAAAATGGAAGGCAAACTTTCCCTAGTGTCTCGACAGCAAAGAAGAAAATAGAATTGTCCAGCCATTACCAGAGCATAAGACACGTTCACCTTGTATTCTTGGGATGCCTTAAGCCCCCCTCATCTAAAGTGCCTGGAGAAATCCATCAGTTCAGGCCATAGACTCACCTAGTGTAAGAACACATACAGGTCATGGAAGTACTTTGGAAAGAACATTTTTACATTCTTACCCTGTTTCCCATGGCTGCCATAACAAATTGCCGCAAACTGAGTGACTCAAAACAGCAATTTGTTCTCTCACAGTTCTGGAGGCTAGAAGTCCAAAACCAAGGTGTCAACAGAGCCATGCTCTTTCTGGAGGCTTCAGGGGAAACTCCTCCCTTGCCTCGTCCTCGTTTCCTGTGCTTGTTGGCAATCCCTGGTGTGTCTTAGCTTATAAATGTATCACTCTAATCTCTGCCTCCATCATCACATGTCATTCTCCTTGGGTGTCTCTCATTCTCACATGGTGTTCTTCTCTCTATGTCTGTGTCTAAATGTCCCTTTTCTTATAAGAACAGTAGATATTGGATTAGGGACCACTCTAATCCAGCAGAATCTCATCTTAACTTGATTGCATCTACAAAGACCGTATTTCCAAATAAGGTCACATTCTGAAGTTTTGGATGGACATGAATTTTGTAGGGACACTCTTCAACTTAGTACATACCTCATCTTCAAAGCTGTCAAAACTAATTCTCCTTTACAAGAGTTTTAATCCAAAGCCCAGGCCTCTCCACTCAATAGGGCGCCTCACTCCAGTATCCTCTTCACCCTTGTTGTCTACAAGTGCTGTGAGGAGGACTCCCTGCCCCTGTACAGCACCTCAATCAGCCAGATTCTGCCATTCCCCAGACCAAACACAGTTTCCCCAGGCAGCCAGTGCAGAGACATTCACATTGTGATAGAAAGTACAAAAGAGAGAAATCACACCTCCAGGTAATCGCCAGTTTCTATGAACACATCCTGGAAAGCATAATGGGTTGTATAAAAATCCCCAATGTGACTACTAATTCAAAAAACTGTGTTCCATGCTTTTTTTTTTTATTCCCAATAGAACTGGTACTAGGTGTCTGTGATCAACAGTGACTCACACATCAGGGTATCAACATCATTCATTAGAGTTATAGAAATGCACAGAGTAGTAAACCCTGAGTTGAACTCTCCAGGGCTTCATATGTCATACCAAAATAAGGACCAAGGACTAACATTTTAAATAGAGTGGTTGGCTATTTTTCACACAGTTGTTACAAGTTTAGTCTTCCAGGAAATAGGCTCTGAGGTGAAGATTTGAGAACAGCAAGCTTATTGATAAACTGTGCTTGGAGGGGGAGGTTTCCCTCAGCCCAGCCTGTACCCTCTCTAATCAGGGACCCCTTGAGGAATGCCAGCAGTAGGACCTCCCCTTCACAATCTGGGACCGCTGGCTCCTAACCACTCACCTGCCTACCTGCCTGATCATCCCTAACTGTCTCTGCCTGCCTGCCTGATTGCCCCTAACCCCTCTGCCTGCCTGCCTGCCTGCCTGATCACTCCTAACCTCTCTGCCTGCCTGCCTGATTGCCCCTAACTGCCCTCCCCTGCCGGCCTGATTTCACCCCCAACTGCCCTCCCCTGCTGGCCTCATCTTTCCTCCAACAGCCCTCCCCTGCTGGCCTGATCTCTCCCCCAACTGCCCTCCCCTGCTGGCCAATTTGGTTCTGATTGGTTGGTTTCTATGCCAGTTAGTGTCAAAAGCTCTGCCTCCTATGCAAAGATACAGAAAACAAACCACAACATACTGCCAGGTGAAACCATGAAGCCTCTTGCTCTGTCTATCAGATATGGCTAAGTGGGCAGGATGTTTATGTATTTATCATTTGGCACATTTTCAATTAAAACCACACATGACTATAACAGGAAGAAAATTTTGTTATAAAAAAAAAATTTGGTTCAGCTGCTTCTATAGTGAATAAAAAATGCAGAAGTAAAGAGCAGGAAGAATTCTGTTCCTTTACTTAGCATAACTAGCAAATTGGCCTTCTGGATTGTAACACAATACAATATATTACAACAATATTGTAACATAGCATTATCATTCCCAATTTACCCATAAGAAAGTGGAGGTTTAAGAGGTCAAGTAATCTCTTCTCTGGGGGAGTTAATAATTAAACATCCTTGCTTGAGGAACAGTTCCTTAAGACCTACCAGAAACAGAGTGACTAAAACACAAAATATTCCTTAGGAATTAAAAAATATCTATATAGCCCAGCCGGTTTGGATCAGTGGTTGAGCGTCAACCTATGAACCAGAAGGTCACAGTTCAATTCCCAGTCAGGGCATATGCCCAGGTTGCAGGCTCAATCCCCAGTGGGGGGTGTGCAAGAGGCAGCTGATGGGTGGTTCTCTCTCATTGATGTTTCTATCTCCTCTCCCTCCCTTCCTTTCTGAAATCAATAAAAATATTTTTTAAAAGATCTATAACATATTAAAAAGAAATTATTAATTGAGCTATTTCACAAAAGCATAGAAGATCCACCTCACTAATCTGTGTTCCTTGTGGATGGTACAGGGTTAGCAAAGGTTCTTCTACCAAAGCCCACTTCATCACAAGGGCATGAAAGAGCAAGGTCATGAGCTGGTTCGGATCCAGCCCATCATCCTTGTTCAGCCTTTTGCAGACTTTGACTAGCAACATCTAGCAAAGAGCTTGGCACTGAATAGGCCTCATTCTTTTCTCCACAAATCCAGTGCATAATGCCCAGAGACCAGACCAGATCAAAACTACTAAATCAAAGACAAGCAGATACTAAGTGGATAGCATGCAGACCAAGGACCTTTTCCCCACTGCCATTAGGGTAATAAAAAACCCCTTCATCGAAGAACCATCTTTGGGAGGAGAAACAGAGGAAATGGCTCCTGAAAAAGAGAAAAACCAACAGGGAGTTAGAACCAATTACTGGTGAAGTATCTACTACGCTGAACCTGAGCTAAATTAAAGAAGACGTTTAAATGGAAGAAGACATTTAAATCTGCTCTAGTCAGTTTGGCTCAGTGGGTAGGGCATCGGCCTGCAGTTTGATTCTGGTCAAGGGCACGTACCTTGGTTGCAGGCTCCTCCAAGGCCCAGGCTCTGGTCAAGGCTTGTGCAGGAGGCAACCAATCGATCAATGTTTCTCTCTGTCTTTCCCTCTCTATTCCACTCTCTCTAAAAATCAATAGAAAAATATCCTCAGGTGAGGATTAACAAAACAACATTTTAATGGAAGAGTCTGAGTTAACTTTTTTCATTTTATATCAATCTGTGCTGGCAGTCAAGCTCCCATTACCCCGCTTTTGTCTCTTAGCATCTTGACCTTAATTCTTAAGCATCCCCTCTTTCCTCTGGGTTAGTCAATCCATCATCTTTGATTTTATTTTTGTCTTTCCATCATTCCTATACTAATGAGAAAGGCCTTTGGATAATAAATAATTTCATTGAATTGCTTCTTTTTCTCAATGCAAGAAAATGGCACATTGAAAATATATGCCCTGTGAGCACCATGCTAGGGCCCCTCTCAAGGCCTTGGAAGAGGCTGGTGCATGAGAGGCCATAATGTTTAAGCTTCATGATTAGTCTACTTCTGATCAGAGGTTATAATTAGCAACTCCAGAAGAATCTGAGTTCTTGTAGGAGGTGATTCTTAACCCACTTAAATCCAAGGTTGGTGTCAACATCTTTAGCCCAGAAGACAGTTCAAGTCAAAATAAAAGAGGAGCAGAACTTGGTCAGCTGATCCAACATTGCCCATCTATGGCCAGCACTCAAAATTCAAAGCTAGTTGTTCCCACACTGGCGCTGTTGCACATGGAGCTTTGGTGCAGCTTAGTCCTGTCTGCAGACCTGCTTGAAAATACAGCAAAAAAAAAAAAAAAATGTTTTTCCCTTTAACATCTAAAAAGTCTGTGAACAGATTTTTTTTTTTCTTATCATTGAATCTTTCCCCATTTGGGCATGCTAACTAAGGTCACTGCAGGCTACAGGCATCTTCTGAGGCTCTATAAAGACCTAAGATTAGTGTAAAGTCTACACCTATGTACCTCCTTTATGTCCCAGTTTACCTCTTGGTCTTCCATACTTTCTTTTGATTTCTTTTCTTCCCTTATCACTGTAAAGGCTACATCTGCTACATTACCTAAGCTAATGCAGTAACATGTTTGTGGACGAACATTTCATTTCATCTTTGAATGATTAATTCAAAACTTTGATGCCTGAAATTTTTTTTTAATTTAATAAATCTTTATTGTTCAGATTATTACAATTGTTTCTCCTTTTTCCCCCCATAGCTCCCCTCCACCCGGTTCCCACCCCACCCTCTGCCCTTACCTCTCCCCCACTGTCCTCATCCATAGGTGTACGATTTTTGTCCAGTCTCTTCCCGCACCCCCCACCCCACTTTCCCCCTGAGAATTATCAGTCCACTCCCTTTCTATGCCCCCTGATTCTATTATATTCACCAGTTTATTCTCTTCCTCAGATTTTTAATTCACTTGATTTTTAGATTCACTTGTTGATAGATGTGTATTTGTTGTTCATAATTTTTATCTTTACCTTTTTTCTTCTTCTTCCTCTTCTTAAAGAATACCTTTCAGTATTTCATATAATACTGGTTTGGTGGTGATGAACTCCTTTAGCTTTTTCTTATCTGTGAAGCTCTTTATCTGACCCTCAATTCTGAATGATAGCTTTTTTGGGTAGAGTAGTCTTGGTTGTAGTTTCTTGCTATTCATCACTTTGAATATTTCTTGCCACTCCCGTTTGGCCTGCATAGTTTCTGTTGAGAAATCAGCTGACAATCGTATGCGTGCTCTCTTGTAGGTAATTAACTTTTTATCTTACTGCTTTTAATATTCTCTCTTTGTATTTTGCTCTTGGCATTTTAATTATGATGTGTCTTGGTGTGGTCCTCTATGGATTCCTTTTGTTTGGGGTTCTGTGAGCTTCCTGGACTTGTAAGTCTATTTCTTTCTTTACTCATTTATTTATATACCACTTAATCTCCTAAACTAGATTGTGCAGAAAATGGCTCTGTACTTCCAATGTCTACAACTTAATAGATGCTCAACTAATATTTACTGAACAAAAAATGGCACTGGGCTAGACACTTAAGAGAAATTATCTTAAGTAAGAACTATTTTGAGGACATTATGTAGATAACTGATATTTTAGTGTCAAAGGATTTCAGCAATTAATACAGCCATTTCAATTTTCACAACAGAAGCAGCTTGTCACCAACAAATATATAACAAAGGCTACAAATCTCTCTCTGTCTCCAAAGATACACAAGACAAACCACAACATACTAACAACAGGTGGAGACCATGTGGCCTCTTATTAAGTCTTAATCAGACCCGACAGAGGAATCAGGATATTTATATATGTATGTATCATTTGGCTGCTTTTCAACTAAAACCACAAAGGAATATAACAGGAAGAAATGAGAAAGCACTGCAGCCCTGTCTATATGATGTAAGGATGGAGATGAGGTACAGAAAGAGTTGTTTTGCTTAAGAACGCAGCTTACTTAGTTTTTCATATTTGAAAGGAGAGCCTCTTGACCTGACCTTGAAGGATGCTGTAGCAACCAAGACAATTAAATTGTTCTGCACAATACAGTAAATTCCCAGTAAGGGTAACAACAGACAGAGAGAAGAGGAGCCAGAAGGTCATGTTGCAGGGGCAGGATATGTTTGTGACTAACATATTTCTATGAGGATTTTCCCAGGAGATTCAGTGGCTCAAAAAGTCTGGTCCCACTGGTCTGCTTTCCCAAAGTGGAAAAAATCCCAGGTCTAGTTCTTTCTGGAGACTCTAAGGGACAGTCTATTTCCTTGCTTTTTCCTTCCAGAGGCCACCTGCTTTCTTTAGCTCATGGTTCCCCAGCAATAATCACATCACTCTCACCATGAATTGGTCACTGATTCTGACTGTATACCACATCTTATAAGACAGAATGCTAACCCCTCAAGAGGTTGTCACTCAGTTAAATCAATAATTGAGGCTTCAACAAACCATTTCATAATTCTATCATGTCAGGCTCTTCTGAGTGATGAAATGATACATAATAAAACAAGTGCATACTATGGGTATAAACACATAGCCTGGCTGTTTTTGCTGTGCAATGAATTCCTAGTACAGAAGAATTAAGATACCATCATGGTAAACAAGAAATTATATAAATCCAAGAATGATAGTGCAAGCAGATATATTTTGCACAATTACATATCCAGAATAAGTGTCTATTACAGTGAGGAAAATAATCACACCCTTATATATGATGGAAGAAACTAACATGATCAGCCTGCTAACAAATGGCTGGTTGGTCTCCAAAAACATAGTGTAATACTGGGAATAAGGCTTTGGGCTCTGCAACTGACAGGTTTGCTACTCACCAAAAGTGCACACAGATCATCCTTAATGAGGAAAAGTCCAATTGCTGAGCCCATTCATAACCTCTAGTCCTTACACTATGACCACTTTATTCCTAAGTCCAATGAGCAAGCACTGAAGTAGCCTGGGAAAGCTGTTGATTGGCATCCACAGAGCATGTTACCTTCTCAAGATGATTTTTGAGTATCACCTTCATGATAGATGACCTCTGGCAATCATTCCCATGGAACACAAATATCTTTACACTTTGTGCCCTTACATGTACTTGACCTACATATCTTCTCCATTTCCTTTGTCAATCCTTCCATCTTGTTCTTTCCAAGGTCCTGAACATCAATCCAAGCCATTCCCTGTGAATCAATGTAGATCCATAACTTCTGACCGTCCCTCATTCCAGGCAAAGTTGTTTCATCAAGTAATAGGTAACATTTTGAAAGATTATTATATACCAGGAACTATCCTCTGGGATTATCTATATACTAAAGGTCTGGTGCATGAAATTCATGCACGAGTAGGGTCCCTAGACCTAGCCGATGATCAGGGCCAATCGGGGCCTTCCCACTGCAGGTCAGGGCCTTCCTTCTGGCTGCTGGCTGGGGCTTTCCTTTGTTCTGTGCCACCTCCTGGTGGTCAGCACATGTCATAGCAAGCAATTGAACTCCTGGTCAGTAGAACTCCCAATGGGACAATTTGCATATTAGCCTTTTATTATATAGGATATATAAAAGCCTAAGTGACCATTCAACCAGTAGCTATGATGCACACTGGCCACCAGGGGGCAGACACTCAATGTACAGGCATGGAAACATGGAATAGACTGGTGAATCTCAGGGGGGAGAGGGGGAAGAGATTAACCAAAGATCTTAAATGCATACTAGAGGCGGTGGGGTGGTCCCTCAGCCTGGCTTGTGGGATCAGGCTGAAACCAACAGTCTGACATCCCCCGAGGAGTCCCAGATTGCAAGAGGCCGCAGGCCAGGCCAAAGGAGCCAACCGATACATGAATCCGTGCATCAGGCCTCTAGTCCTGTATAATAAAAGGGTAATATGCAAATTGACCCTTGAACTACCAGGAATGACCAGTCGCTATGATGCGCACTGACCACCAGGGGACAGATGCTCAACGCAGGAGCTGCCCCCTGGTGGTCAGTGTGCTTCCACAGGGGAGCACCATTCAGCCAGAAGCCGACTCATTGGCTAGCCAGTACAGTGGCCTCTCCCACCTCCTCAGCAGCACTAAGGATGTCCGACTGCAGCTTAGGCCTGCTCCTAGGGAGCAGGCCTAAACTAGCAGGTGGACATCCCCCGAGAGGGCGCAGGCTGAGCTAAGAGACCCCCCCACCCCCGAGTGCACGAATTTTTGTGCACTGGGCCTCTCGTATGTAATAATTCATCTACTCTTCACAACAATCCTATGAGATTTTTTTTAGCATTCCTATTCTACAAAGAAGAAAATCAAGTTGAATAACTCATCCACGGTCACCCAACTAGCAAATATGGCATTGTGAAACCAGCTACTCTGACTCCTGAGTCTATGCTCTTAATCACCACTCCTGAGCAATCTTGGGTAAATGGGGTGGGAAACAGACTAATAATAGAGATGACAAGCAAAACTGTTGGTTGCTATTAAGGTCCTTTGGCGCCATCTGCTGTTGACCTAACGTTGGCCGTAGCAAATGGTTTGGATTCCCAAATAGTTGTTTTTTCTTCCTCCTACTGAACCATCTGAATATGTTTTCTTCTTCTTTTGGATCATTTATCAAAACAAAGAGATTGAGAGTAATTCATTCTCACTTAAACTAAAAGAAATCAGTGCCTTGAGCTGGTTGATTAAACTAAGAAGGAGTAAAAAGCAAATTCACCTCTCCAAGTTTGTGCTTGGTTTTAATGTGATCCAAACACTTAGAATAGCCTTGGCTTTGAGAACCATCAGGAAGTAAGATATGTTCAAATATATAACAGTGGTAGTAGTAGTTTTAGCTGCAAAGCAGCAGCTGTCAGATGTTAGTGGAATCAGCACATTAATTTTTTTGAACTGATGAGGCCTATGTAGTCAAACTTAGAGGAAAAGCCATTTAAGCTCTGTCTTCTTGGAATTTTTCAAAATGATTTTAAAATATTATCAAGTTATGGGAGAGGCCACGCGCCCCCGGGTCCAGGTGAGGCCATGTGTCCCTGGATCCGGGTGAGGCTGGGTCCCGGGTCCGGGTGAGGCCATGCGCCCCTGGGCCTGGGAGAGGCCACGCGCCCCCGCGTCCGGGTGAGGCCATGTGTCCCTGGGTCTGGGTGAGGCCACGTGCCCCTGAGTCCGGCCGAGACCAAACCAGAGGGAGTCGGACCTACGTTACCACCATTTGTCCACCATCCAGAGCTGAGGGGTCAGTGCTGACATGTACACATAAGGAACTGGTGGACATTGAAATTGGGTCTCAAAAGAACTGTTGGTCCAGAAAGAAACTCACTACAGACTGATTCATTTGCCTGTCAGCATAACTATTATTGCTCGTCTCACTTTCAGTTCTTATAAGTATATCTCTAGGGACACATGATCTCGCTCATCTAGGGGAAATGATGAACAACATAGACTGATGAACAAGAACAGAACCAGAAACAAGGAGGCATCGATCGGACTAGCGGGCCTCAGAGGGAGGATAGGGGCGGTTGGGGGGAGGGGGGAGAGATCAACCAAAGGACTTGTGTGCATGCATATGAGCCTATCCAACGGTTAAGTTCAACAGGGGGTTGGGGCATCCGTGGGGAGGGGTGTGGGATGGGAATGGGGGGATGAGGACAAATATGTGACACCTTAATCAATAAAGAAATTTTAAAAATAAATAAATAATAAAATAAAATAAAATATTATCAAGTTAGATATTAACCCAACTTGCGACCATTTCTTTCTTTGTGACATTTGAGATTAAGCAGGGATTAGGGGATGAGTTTCCAGATTGCTAGAAAATTTTGACTAGAGTAGAGCTTAGAGGGAGGGAAAAAGGTATGGCCCTACTTGTCAGCCCTTCTCAAAACAAGAGACCCATTGGCCTAATGGGTCGAATAAATGTGTGATTTGCTAGAAATCCAAGGACAGGCAGTGTGTTTTATCCTGAAATTGTGGGTGTTTTATCCTGAAATTGTGGGTGGGTTTTTTACCCCCTGGGTCATCTATTTCTTTTCTTTTCATTAAAATACAAGGCTGTCATGTAATGTCTAGACCAAACTTTCATCTCTTTTTTGAACAAGTGAGGATTTGTTTTCCTATATGAAAGCTTAAGAGCACTGAACCATGGTGAGTAAGGGAACCCAAGATGATGTCAGGATCCCAAGGGACTCCAGCCTTTTGAGTCAGAAGCAGTGTCTGCAGAGGCTGTAAATTTCTGGAGAAAAGAAATAGGCAGATTGAATAAAAAAAAAAAACAGTTGTGCAGTTTCCACTGAATACTTGCCTTAGAGATAAAGTAACTTATTACCTTTGCCATTGTTTAAGGGCATATAAATGTATGTACATGAGTGTTTAAATAATTTTATTTCATTAATATTTAAATGTAATAATTTAAACTAATGTCTTTATAAAATGGTTTTCTTAACCTTAGTCATTAGTACACATTATGCAGACTACAAAGGCACCCCACGTACACAATCTAAGTAAAAAAATGTTTTTGGTGTTAATCCTCACCCACGGATATTTTTTCATTGATTTTTTTATTTTTTTTTTTTTGAGAGAGAGAGTGGAAGGGAGGGAGACAGAAACATTGATGTGAGAAATACATCAATTAGTTGCCTCCCGCACTCACCCAACCAGGTCAGGGGTGGAGCCTGCAACCAAGGTATGTACTTTTGACTATCCACTAAGCCAAACAGGCTAGGGCTTAAGTAAAATTTTAAGATGCCACATTTCTCTGATGAGTTTGTATTATCAACAGTAATTATACCCTTCAGTGTCTGTCCGTTAGCAGAGCCCTCCAGAAAAGTACCCTTTGTCTCATGGGAATATGGGAAATCTCTGTATCTCCCTCTCAATTTTGTTGCAAACCTAAAACTGCTCTAAACGTATTTTTAATTTAAATTTTTAAAATAATCATTCTTTAATGTTTTAAGTAAGTGTAGAGGAGCCTCAGGGAGACAATGCCCGTGCGTGCACTATTTAGAAGAGGGTGCCTTGGCATGCTTACATCCTCTAGTGGGCTTGACAGTATTGTGAAAATGGCCCGTCAGCAACCAGAGGTGGGAACTATAAAGAGGTCCTACCAAACAAATTGTCTTCACACACCACGCAGTCTTTCCATCATTTCACCTCCTATCAGTTTACCTGTAGAAAGAGAATGGTCTAGTCCTGTGGTCGGCAAACTGCGGCTCGCGAGCCACATGCGGCTCTTTGGCCCTCTTCCACAAAATACCACTGGCCTGGGCGAGTCTATTTTGAAGAAGTGGCGTTAGAAGAAGTTTAAGTTTAAAAAATGTGGCTCTCAAAAGAAATTTCAATCGTTGTACTGTTGATATTTGGCTCTGTTGACTAATGAGTTTGCCGACCACTGGTCTAGTCATATTGAATTGAGCACTCAGACATCTGCCAGTTACATTTCTTCCTGTAAACAGAAAAACTTGGGAGGGAGGGTGGTGAAGTTAAATTGTTTCTTAAAGTTGCAGAAGATATGCAACTCAGATTAAAAAGAAAAAAACAAGGTTACTCTTTACAGATTTTATCATACAGAAACAAATGCCTTGTAATCCAGTTTTGCAGCCTTATACCCTCTTCTTTATTTACATTCTCTCTTTTGGTAAACATATCCAGTCTCAGGGCTTTAAATATCACCTATATAAAGGACACTCAACTTTATCTAGATAGCCGACTTATCCCCAAGACTTAACGATCTACTTAAAATCTATACTTGGAGATCTCTACCTCCAATGTAATGTATCCAGTATAGAACTTTGTTTTCCTTCCCAAACCTGCTCCATCCACTATTTTTCCCTCTCAATTGAGGGCAATATCATTCTTGCAGTTGCTCAGGCTGGGAGTCATCCTTCATTTCTTTCCCTTACCCTTTGCATCCAATCCAGCAGCAAGTTCCAGCAGCTGAAACATCAGTGTGTGTGTGTGTGTGTGTGTGTGTGTGTGTGTGTGTGTGTGTGTGTACTAGAGGCCCGATGCATGAAATTCGTGCAAGAGTAGGCCTTCCTTCCCCCAACTGCCAGCATCGGCTTTCCTCTGGCACCCAGGACCAGATCTTCTTCCGGAAGGCTGTCCAGAAGGATGTTTGGTCTAATTAGCATATTACGCTTTTATTATTGTAGATGTATATATATATATACTGAATTTGTCCAAACTTCTCTGGCTCCATAGTCTTCATCCATCCCTTCCACTCCATGTCCACGCTACACCAAGCCACTAAAATCCTTTACCTGGCTTACTCAAGGAACTTCCAAACTGGCCCGCCTGCTTCAGTTCCAACCCAGCCTCCACACCCTCCATGATCCATTCTTTACGCTGCAGCAACTAAATCACACCACATCACTTTTCTGCTCAAAACTCTCCAGTGATTGTGGAACTTGGAATAAAATTCAAACTCTTTACCATAATGGAAAAGAGCCTCCCTGCCATGGCTCCTGACCACCTGTCCACCCTCTCTTCTGCTATTCCTCTCCACCCCAGCCTTCTTCCCGTGTGATTGCAGAGCTTTTAACCTCACATGAGTCTTCCCACTTGCCCCTGGGACCAGAACTCCCATAGCTGGCTCCTCCCTTTCACTCAGATCACCTCATGACAAGGACCTTTTCCTGACCACATTACCTAATGTCTCCCCAAACCCTCCCCTTTACTCTCCCGTGCAATGTGCCATTTTGATATTTTCAAAACACATGAGTAACTGAAATGTTCGTATATACTTGCTTATTCTGTCTCTCCCCTAGTATGTAAGCCATAAAAGCAGGGCCCTTGTCTGCCTTGCGAATTGTATCTCTGGTGCCTGACAGGGACTCAATAAATACTGGCTGAATTTGATTTGGGTTCAAGAGGCACCAGGCATTGCCTATGCAAGAAAAGTATCCTCTTGGATGCCATCATGCCACCAAACGCAGGTAAGGCAGACAGACCTGGAGACTTAATTTAAACCAGAAGTTAGCTAAGCTTTCAAACCATTTACTCGGCCACTTTCTTCCTTCTTCCTAGTATATCTCCACACTCTCAAAATTGCTGCCTCAGTTGCCCAGCCCACTCCCAGGCCCAGGGCTTCATCCTGCCCACTCCTCAGAGCCCAGGTTTCCAGCTGCCTGGAGATCACCCAGGTGGTGGCCACAGATACCCTCCTCCCTCATGGTGTTTTATTTTCTTTCCTCTGAAGTATTACACATGCACTAAAAAAAAAATGGGGATATAACAAAAAGGGGAAAATCACTCATAATCCTCACACTTTTAGCATACTCGAATATTTCTTTATTCTCTTTTCTGTGCATTTTTTTCTAGGGATAACCTGTGTTTGTTAACCTTTTCTCATTATATTGTTAGTATTTATTGGCCTTGGAAACTGTACCGTAAATATAAATAACTAAATAATATATCACTGTCTAGAAATTTACAGAACAAGTTCTCTTTTAGATTTTTTTTAATTCTAATGTGACCATGAACATTTATTTTCAAATATAAATATTTGTTTATATTTTTTAATTTTTTCCCAGAATAGTGACCCATGTTGATATGGCTCTTCATTCAGTCCTGAGAAAATCAGGCAGAACCAAATTAAACCTTTAAAAGCCCTAAGCATTGGAAAAAACTACAAAAATCCTCCTATGTCATTCACAAAACAATAGCAAAAATGACATAGCACCACCCCCATACTTTTTATAGTACACAAGTATGAAAAGTGCATATGGTTGTTAAACATCTGTCTGTTCTGATAAACCATAAACTCCATGAACACAGGCACCCTGTCCATCTTATTCATAGTGCCTAGTACGTAGCAGGTGCTGAATAATTACTAGGTAGACAGATGTGCAATCAGTATACCAATGAGAATTTAAAAGATAAAGAGGAAAACTGTTGAATCCCAATCCCCCAAACACCAATGCACCTCCCAACACCCCAACTTCATACTTGGCAACAGAACTCAGACCCATGTCAGTTCCATTTATTCTTCCTACAAATATTTTACAGTTTTATTTTAAAATCATTTACACATATTCATACAAAGAAAAATAAATCTCAGAATGGATTTATTCTTGAGGACCCCTAGATAGTGAGGCCAGCATTCCTGTGTGCAGCATCGTACCCAGGAAATCTGAGCAACAGCCAGGAGAGGTCCAAGAATGACAGAACTATGAGCACCCCTACCAAAACTTGACGCTGTTGAGCCAAATCAACATTTAAGTCCAACAGGCCAACTCCTGCCATCCCGCCCCAGATATGGTCATCACAGAAGTGCATGGTAGAAGAATGGCCAACACAAAACTGCCCAGGGAAGCTGTACTATTATCCATTCCCAGTAAAACTACTTGGGACCATGGTAGTTTAAAAAAAAAAAATCTGATCATTAGCTACTAATGACAAGGCAAGAGGCTCAGCAGTCATTTCTGGAGGTTAGTGGAGCTCCCCACGCAGGGCACAGGTGAGAAGAATCCAAGAGGCTCCCTCCTCTTCCCTCAATCTTCACCTTGCAGAGGTACTATAGGGGAAAGGGATTTTTTTACACTCTCCCCTAGAAACACTTCAAGACGTACAGCAAAGTCCCAAGGTAACACTGAACCATCTCTTTGCTAGGAATTTGGCAAGATGGCAATTTCTGAACCAACTTACTAGAAGAGCTACTAGCTCAATTCTTACTCACAGGTCTAAGAGGAGGAGGGACTGCTGCACTCACATCCCACGTCCCGCTGCTCTCCTTCCACCAAAGGGCACAGAGCACAGCTAATTCCACAAGTGAGCCTTCCTGCTACCCAACACCCAAACACTGTGTAGCAATTTACCCTAACAGCTCTTGAGGACCCCTAGATAGTGAGGCCAGCATTCCTGTGTGCAGCATCGTACCCAGAAAATCTGAGCAACAGCCAGGAGAGGTCCAAGAATGACAGAACTATGAGCACCCCTACCAAAACTTGACGCTGTTGAGCCAAATCAACATTTAAGTCCAACAGGCCAATTCCTGCCATCCCACCCCAGAATGGTCATCACAGAAGTGCATGGTAGAAGAATGGCCAACACAAAACTGCCCAGGGAAGCTGTACTATTATCCATTCCCAGTAAAAGTGGGGGGACGAGGAGGGGCAGACATTACAAATGTGGGAGACCCTATGAGAAATGGCAGCTGATGACAACAGTTACCCTATTATCTCTGGGTCCTACCCAAAAAGCAGCACCAAGAAAGGGCATGATATGCAGAGATCTGTAGCCGGGTGTGCAGCCCTTGAATTACCAAGGGACTCAAGAGATACAGCTCATTTTCCTACAATTATGTAGGAACTAGAACAAAGACTACCCACCCCTACATTGAGGCCACTCCTGAGAGGCCGTACCGCTTATGATCATCAGCCCACCCCCTTGGTAGGCCCATTTGGGGAGAGGGAGTCACATCCAGAGCGGGGACCCCTCCAGGCAGACACTCACAGGGCAGCCCATCCCACTGTCACTGGGGCAGGCCAAACATAGTTAGGAGGGCGGACAGATCCCGAGCATCAGCCGCCCCATAGGCATCGCTCTGGCCTAACATAGACAATGCCAAACGCAGGGTACTCCAGATGTTCTCTGACATGGCGCCCCCTTCGCCCCGAGGGCCACGGCTTTTCCTCTGCATGTTCAAGGCCTCCAAAAAGTGTTCCACAGCCTCCCTGTAGGGAACAGGAATGAGAGCTGGTGAGCAAAGGAAGGGGGTAGGTCAGCTGGTATGGGGAGAAAGAAAGCTGGGGATGGATAGTCAAATAACAGGAACAGAGAATGAGGAGCTAGGGCAAAAGGCAGGAAAAAAAGGTTCATTCATTTATTACTCAGCAGATACTCTCACCAAGAAGTTCATTCATTCATTACTCAATAGATACTCTCACCGATGAGCCCCAAGGTTGATGCAGCTGATGCCCAGGTTATAGCGGGACCGTATATAGCCTGGTTGTAGCTCAAGAGCCCGACGGTATGCAGCTACTGCTTCTTCACTCTGGTTTCCATTGGCTAAGGTGGCCCCTAGTTTATTCCACAGCAAATAGTCCTGGGACAGGGATGGAGAAGGGTTAGGAACATAAGCCAAGCTCAGATCAAATTCTGCCCATTCCTCCCCTGTTCACCAATCTGTTTAGCTAATATATAAGGAATGTTATGATCCCATTCCTTTCCCCTCAACACAGTTGATTGTGTGGCTCAATGTAACCACTCTCACCAGACTCCCTTAAGTTCAGATGGCTCTGCACACCCACCCTTCTTTGCCCAATTCTCCCAATGTAATCTGTACATGGAACACTGGAATGAACTATCCCATGACTCCAAAGGTCCCAACAAATGATTCTTCCATAAGGTACAGAGTGATGTCCTATTTCCATTCCTCCCCTGAGGCTCACATTGGGACGAACGCTGAGGGCAGCTGTGAAACAGTCCACTGCCTTGTCATACTCCCCACTCAGGTTGAAAAGGACCCCTAACCCACACTGCACATCAGGGTCAATGGATGTAGGGTCCAGGCGCACAGCTGCCAGGAAGAGCTCTTTCACTTCAAGAAACAGGGAGCTAGAAAAGGAGAGAAAAATGTGGATGGATATGTCTGTATATTCCTACCCCTCCAAAACGATTCCTTAGTCAATCAGATCCCAGAGATTATCAATCTATCAGCCCTCCTCCTACTCTACTCCCAAATTCCAATTTAGAAACCTGCTTTTCTGTCTCCTCCCAGCATTCCACTGTAAAATGCAGATCTCCTTCAAGTAGATGCTTGAGTCTCAATCTATCCAGATTTCAAAAATCAAGGTTCTCCTCCTAATTGGGTTACCATTCTCACCCAAGAACTCCTCACTCACTCAGACAACAGAGATCCCAGGATGCGCTTGCTTGGGCCCAGTCCTGCACCACTGGCCCCTTCTTCCCCGGGCACCACCAGATGGGCATAGGCTGGTGTGTAGCGCAGCCAGTCTCGCAGTGTTTCACAGGCCTGTCGCTGCAGGGACTCGTTGGTGAAGCTGACAGCCAGTGCCATCAATGCTGTCCGGTTATCTGGCTTTAGCTCCAGACACCTGTTTGAGCAGAGATGGACAGAACTGGTATTGCAGTGACAATGGCAGCCATCAGTACCCTGGGATCCAAGCCAAACTTTGAAATGCAGTCATGATGGCCTCACCTGCCAACTCCCTCAGATTAAGATACAGAGGAATCCTCTACACATAAGTTACTAATAAAGTTACAGATCTGAGAAAGGGAACATTTTAGCAGCCAAGGAGCCAGCCAGGATCTCACAAATAAAACCAAAAGCTGTTGAAGGAATGGAACCAGTTATCGCCAACTCACTCCAAACCTTAGAGTTTCAATCATGAAAAACACTCTATAGTTAGTGGCCAGAAAGAAGACAAGGATCTGGATCTGGGCTCTTATCATTCTAAAGGCGATTTGGAGAGCCCTGGAATCCCCTCACCCCACCTCTCAATGTACTCACTTCCGTAGTGCGCTGATGGCTAATAGTTCTTGTTCATTCTCTGCCTGTGTGGTACCCAGATACTGCCAAGCCTAGAGAGAAGTCGACAGATTCCATCACCCCTGTATTCACCTTTCCATCCTCCCTTCCTCTGGCTCCCCGCCACTCACCATCTCACTCTCACCCCATCCCAGGCCAGCACACTGGCCCTATTCCATCTGGACTACTCTTTGGGACCTCCCTCAAAACTAGAGGAAGCAGTCTCTAACTTGAAGTCAGAAGAATGAGTCACTCACTTCCATGTGCTTAGGATCCTGCTGCACAGCCGCCTCAAAAAGCAGCACAGCATTCGGCAGGTCCCCATCCTGAAGTCGCCGCAGCCCTTCCTCGAAAGGCTGGGGGTGGTTACGCAGGGGGTTCTCCTCCTCAAACTGGTACCCCTGGAAGGAAGAGAAGCCAAATAAGAGCCCATATGAAAAGGAGTCATCGCAAAGCAGCAGGAATAGGAGATGACAGCCAAGACAGAGGTGGAGAAGTTGAAGGTCTCCAGAAAGGTATCTGAACAAATGACAAAATTTCCATATTAATAAGGAGATCATGTATGACTACAGTAAAGTCATTCAGTTTTGTGCTCACACTTCTAGCTCCTGTTCACAATAACTGGAAAGCTGGGCTGGCCTACAAACTCTGATCCATGCCGAGTATGAGCTTATTTTAGGAACCCTTTATAGGCCTGAATTTCCAAATCCTTGACTTCTCAGCAATGAACAGAATACATGACTTGCCAGGATTTGCTTACAGTAATGAGATAAGCTCTCCTTAGCTCTTCACAGGGCATTTCTAGGTATCCTGCAATAGTGTGATAATGTAAAGGAAAGGCAATTTGGAATTAGAGACCCTGCCATTCAAATGCAAATCTTACCTAACTCATGGAGTCATTGTGGACAACAATAAGATAGCATGTGTTGAAGCGCTTTGAAATTTTTAATTTATTCCCCAATTTCATTCTTAAAAGTTATTAATATTCATCTGTATCTGATGGTAAATGATAGCTAAATCCCAAAATCTTGAGGGCAGAAATGTTTCAGAAATACACTGTCCCCTTCTAGCTGAGGAATTCTCATTTGAGGGAAGAGTTATGATGCTCTGTGCAAAGTTTTGTCTAGTGGCATTTCATGTTAGGCAGAGAGGTAATGAGGTAAAGTGGTAGTCACTAATAAGCCATAGGACTTGGGACAAGCAAATAAAATGCTCCTTCTGGCAGAGTAAACGGTTACCATCACAAAACAATATACCAGTATGACAACAAGATGCAAAATACCAGGGAGGGCCCTTCTAAATGTAGTTAAGGACAAATTAGAAAGTATACATGATAAATACATGAATAAGGCCCTTTTACACTATTATTGCAAAACTGCTGAAGAATCAGAAACACTTAAATCTTACCAAAAAGTTTTAAACCATTAGAAGTCATCAGATACAAATTATTTGTGACAAAAATTAAATAATTACAATAAAAGTTTAAGAAGCAAGACATATACAAGATGGATTTAGGGTAAATGTATAAAAAGTATATTCATATCAAGATTGGTAAAATATATTTTTAAATAATAAAATTTTTTAAAGAAAAATTAAAAGGCCATGAATAAAAATTAGTACATTCAGAAATCCATGTATTTATCTGACCATCAGCGTCAGATCCACATTTGGGGGGGAAAAGTACAATGACATATACTGTATAGTTCAGTAACACAGCACAAAGACAGATAAAACCTGAATTGCTCATTATTAGTGAGTAATAAAGTAAAGCATATTTTTGTAAAACATTAATACAAATGTTTCTAATCCTAATTTTGCAATATCCTAAGGTATCAATGATATCAAATAGGGATCGAGAATCTAAAACATAATTATGTTTTTAAGTTTCGAACTTTAACATTTATTCTGCCTAGCATGTCATTAATATGCAAGTAAAAATGCTATGAGAAAATGCTGCTTATATGAAACTAGTGCTATGTCTGTATTTATCAAAAGCATGGAAGTTTTTATCTAAAATTTTATAACTTGCCACTTATAAGTTACAGGGCCTTTGCAACTTATCAAATTGTTAATACAAATTAATAAAAATAATATCTCCAGGTATTTCCTCAAGTTCTTGCTCATCAGAATACTATAGAAGAAACTCTTATTATGGTAAAACATAGGGATGGGTCAGCTCTCTTTCCTATTATATTACTGGATAGCTCTCAGAAAATCAGACTGGCAAAAATCATATTTCTCTTAGTACTAAGTTTTTCATTGTGTTTTTTTTAAGTTATCTCCAACTTTATTCGTCTCTATCTCTGCACAGCTCCCTTATGTCAAGATCTGCCTTCAACTTCCTGCCTTATATCTCAATCCCAGGTTCTAGGCCCTGAATCCCTTCCCAAACAGATCTGAGCTAAGAAAAAGATATCCCTACTCACTTCCGCAGTTCCTATTTTGTCTTCTACAAAACCAAGCAATTCTCTCCCTTCCCTATAATGCTTCAACTCAGCAGCTCAATTATTAACCACATCCCCAAATGCCCTACAACCCACAGGCAGTATTTTTTCATAGTGATAACCCTGAAATAACATACATTTCTAAGTATATGCTATATGCAAAATTTGATCACTTTTCACCACTGACTGATGGCAAATTTTCCTAACATTTATTTAATATAATTCTTTGAAAACACCCTAAATTGGGTGATCTCAATGAAGAGATCAGAATTTAAAGTAAACTTATGAGTTTAAAAAGTACATAGGTATTAAGGTGTGGAGGCACAGAGAGAGTCTACCACTCCACACCAAAGGAGTTATCTATCTTCTCAAACTGTTCTCAACCTCCCAAGCTCTTGCTGCATTGTGTGCAAACTTCTACCATAAGTATAATGTCATCGTATCATTGTTATTTGACAAGGGTGGTCTATTGTTAACCTTTATAGCCTAAGAATAATGCATACTCTCAATTACTAGAGGACAGCAGAGGCAAGGGAATGTTTTAGAGTTCCTTTCAGAAAAGGGGGATTAAGAAAATAATTAAAAGTGAGTACCCAGCCCTGGCCTGTTTGGCTCAGTGAATAGAGCATCAGCCTGCAGACTGAAGGATCCCAGGTTCAGTTCCAGTCAAGGGCACACACTCCAGTTGCAAGCTCGATTCCCAGCCCTGGTAGGAGCACGTGCAGGAGGCAACCAATCGATGTGTCTCTCTCACATCAATATCTCTCTCTCTCTGTGTCTCTCCCCATTCCTTCCACTCTGTCTAAAAATCAATGGAAAAATATAATTGGGTGAGGATTAAAAAATAAACTTTAAAAAAGTGAATATCCAAATTCAGGATTAAAGGAGAGACAACAAAACAAGGAAATCCTGCAATCTGAAAAGCTAGTTCTTACCTTATCATAGGAAGCAGTTGTGATGTCATCATAGTCAGAAAGCCAGGGGTGAGCCTCAGCATCCCGTTTCGCCATCTCCTCCAACTCTGCCTGCAACTTGTCCCAGAAATCGACATCAGACTGTAAGGAAGGGAAGGCAGCTAGAAAAGGGGCACATCATGACCACCCCATCCCACCTCAGCTCCACTATAACAGTTCCCTAAGGCACTAAACTTCAATGTGTTCAGAGTATCTGAAGAGCTTTTTCTAAATGCAGATTCCTAGATCCTATTCCCAGATTCTGATTCAGTCATCTGAGGTGAATTAGCATTTTTGAGAGGCACCCACCCCAAACAATTCTGACACAGATGATCCAGGAACACTATGCTCATCATTTTTTATGTTAAAACCCACTCGCTCCTCGCTCACGAGGTCTTTTCTTGTGCGGTGTGTACTCCTGCACTATCTGCTCTCACCTCTATAGCTGATTTGGCTCGTTCAAACTCCATATCAAGGGCAGATGTGTTTACTGGTCTTGTGAACTGGTCAACCCAGGCATCTGATGTACCCTGTGACAAAGAAGGATGGTCATACCACCACAACAACTTTATATCCACTAAACACTGACTAAATACCCACTGAACACCACCAACCTGGACACTTCTGAGAAGAACATTCTCAGAACCTCTTTCCCACCAACTCGGACCTGGATGCTACCAAGACAAGCTGACAATAAAATCCCTTCCCCATCTGGGACCGCTGAACACTGAACCTAAGGCCTAGGGCACCAGCTGGCTCTGAAGTGGAACTGGGAGGTGACAATGTCCTACCTGCTGCTGTACAAACTCTGCTGCCCACTGTTCTGCCTGAGCTCGGCCCGACCCTGCACCGGACTCCAGGGACACCTGCCCCTCGCCAATCTGCCGCACGAATTTCAGGAACTGGGGCACAGAGACACACATAGGCCACTCGGGAGAGAACTTCCAGGTGTGCACTCTCAACCATGCCCAAGATGAGCCTGCACTTAGCCCTCCCCCCTGACCATCTCGGGCTGTAGACAAGATATGCTAAAGACCCTAAAAGAGGTAGAGAGCAAAAAGAAAGGGATTTCTGGCTCTAAAGATTTAAGAAGGAACAGAAAGAAAAAAAAAAAAGAGTTAGTAGGCAAGGAAATGAGGGAAGAATGTTGGAAGGAAGAGGCAGATCCGAAGTCTCCATCCTCAATTAGAAGGAATGGACCAAGGATCTCATCTCCTTCTCTTTAAACTGAACTGGGGTAAGAGAAGCAAGACCCTTGACTTTCAAGATCCAGCAGAGGGGTGTGGCTCACCTCAGAGTTAGCCAATTTGGGGTCATCCACTTTGGCCACAAAGTCACTGGCAGTATGCTGTAGATCATCCTGAGGATGATAATCATCATACCTGGAACAGGTAAGGACAAACTAATTTTACACATTAGTTAGCCACTACCTTCTCCATGCTATTCCCCACTCCCAGCCCATGGCCATCACAGTTCCTATTCGGGAAAAGAGAGTGACCTTATTCTACTCTCTTGTTGAGGACCTACAAATTTCAATTTACATTAAAGAAGGACATCTGAGCAGGAGTGTAAAGCACTAGCTATATCCTTTTACCTCTCCCTTTTCCAAACATATCTTTGCAGAGAGAAGGAATACATAGGCTCCAACTTAAAAAGGAAACAGGGTGCAGAAGGTAAAGTTACGAACTTTTGGTTAGGACAGTTAGGATTTTTAGGGATCATAATACAGGTGGAACCTTAATGTACAAAATGAGGGTTTTACAAGTTGGTTTGGGAATGTAGATGGAGGAGGCTGGAGGAGGCTGGAAAAACTGTCCAATCCTCCTTCCACAGGAATCCATCCAGGAAGAAATGGCTGCACTCACCAGCGATCACTAGCAGTTGTTCCCTCAGGCTCTCCCAGCCACAACTTCTCCTCTGACTGTTCCAGATATTCCTCAGCCCAGCGGGCAGGAGACACAGACAAAGGGTCTATAAGGAGCAGAGAGTTGGGGAAATCACACAGGATTCAGTGAAGGGGCTGGGAAAAAGTGTACTACCTTGACCAAGCCAAAGCAGACAAAATCCTATTTAATCCCTTAGAGACCCCTGGTCGAAAAAAAAATACTACTAAATTTTCAGTATCCAACCTACTCCCCCAAGGGCCTGGCATGGAAATTTACTGAACTGGGAACAGGAGATCAAATAAAAAGAGTAAGGACCAAAGCTTTTTGCTTAATGTGTCAGAAACCTCAATAAGAAAAAGCAGGCACTAGGACCTTCATCTTCCTCGAAGGTACTGCTGGGAAGCAGAAAGGACCTAAGGGAGAACAGAAGAGCTCTAGTTCCTTAACCAAATCTCTGGTCTGTTCTCCATCTAGAGAGTTCACACCCTCCCAACGAAAGGAGCCTCATATTTCATCTTAATATACCTACCAAGAGAATCTGAGAACCAGAACACTAGAGCTAGAG
The DNA here is from genome assembly GCF_027574615.1 of Eptesicus fuscus. Taxonomy (NCBI): domain Eukaryota; kingdom Metazoa; phylum Chordata; class Mammalia; order Chiroptera; family Vespertilionidae; genus Eptesicus; species Eptesicus fuscus. Next base: position 86,743,853 of record NC_072479.1, read on the forward strand.
TTAAAGATACATGGGTCCACTCTTCCCACTGGATGTTTTTTTGTTTGTTTGTTTTGGTGTTTTTTAGTTGAGATGTAAAATACAAACATTAAAGTTCATAAAGTATACCAAACTTCAGTGGACTGCTTCATTAGTTTCTACATATGAATACACTCAAATCACCACCACCCACATCAAGATATAGAATATTTATAGTCCCCTCATGTCTCCATTCCCCAGGGATAAACACTTTATAAACAACAACTTTATATCCACTAAACACTGACTAAATACCCACTGAACACCACCAACCTGGACACTTCTGAGAAGAACATTCTCAGAATCTCTTTCCCACCAACTCGGACCTGGATGCTACCAAGACAAGCTGACAATAAAATCCCTTCAGTCACTTTTGATTAATTCTGAGGGCTATGTTTTTAAGTCTAATTCTAGAAATTGTCTTAGCTCTAGTGACAAAGGGCACAGCTGCAACATGTGAATAAACATATCAAGGCAACAGGTCGAATGAGGGTGCTGAACTGTTTGTTTCTCAACCTCCAGGACTTTGCTCTTTACTATTCTGGAGTCAGGGGGAAAAGGCAAAGAAAAATTATTCTAAGGGACTCTACAGAATGTGTAAACACAGAGAAAGCATGAGCCTGCAGTGTTCATTCCTTTTGCTCTGCATCCACATCTTTACAAACCAGATACTAAGATGGACTTCCTGTATTTGTCCCCAGTTTGAAGAACTGTCATTGCTTTTAATACTGAGGAAATTTATCCCCTCAGTATTAACATTTAGCAGAAATCTATATTCTATTCCATTTAACTGAGACTTTACCTGAATAAACTCAACAAAGTAATCTCAACATCTGAGAAAGTAATGCCAAAATCTGGGAATATAAAGGATTAAGACTCTCAGAATACTCCTAATTATAAATAATATATTACCAATATAATAAAAGATATAGTTGACAAAAAAAAAAAAAAAAAGATATAGTTGACAATATTTTTGATCATGGACTCTGTCTCTTAATGTCACAGATTCCCAATATTTATATCCATATTTCCCTCATTAGCTCTTACAGGCAACATTTATTTTTCCTTTGCCCCAACTAGACTGTTGGCTCAAGAGTAGAGACCTACTAGTGAGATGCTTAACACTTACGACTTTATAATACCTCCCAGTTTCTTTGTCCCATTCTGTTGAAGAATAATCAGTTCCTTCTCCTTACTCTCAACTAGAGTGTTTTACAAAAGCATACTCAGGCCACAAGTGCTCCTTACAGAGAACACCATTTCTGTGAAATGCTCCTCTCAAAGATAAGAAGCAACTGAAAAAAATACAAAGCACCTGGACTGTAAAACAGACATGAGATAAATTAAAAGAAAATCCCAAAGGTGAGAAAAGACTTCTTCAAATATCTGTACTTTGATATTTGGCCATATTAGCCAAAAGACTCAGAATTTTCTGGCAACGGGAACCTGCTTGGCCTTCACAATATTTTTTGAGAAAATCAGATTCATTTGGTACCTCTGAGATTTAAGCATCTAAAGCCTACAGATGGAAAAGGACTGTCCTAGGTCACACTGATTACTAGTAGTAGAGTTAAAACTAACAACCCAGGTACCAAATATCCAATTCAGAATGTTCCTCTTACAGTTTCTCATTGTGTGTTCATTCTATCTAGGCACATCCACCCCAAACTCAGAACTTCCTACCCTTATCCATCAAAGTTTTCCACATTTGCTAAATAGCACAGTAATAAAGAATGTAAATTCTATAGTCAACCTACCTGCACTCAAATCCCAACTCCACAACTTATTCACCATGCATTTTCAAACAAATTACTTAACCCTCCAAGCTTCCATTTCCTTATCTATAAAATAGAAATAATAATAGCTACCTCATAGAGAGGTCATAAAGACCAAATGAGATAATGCATACATAAAACACAAAGTAACAAGTATTAACTATTGCTATCATAGCTGGCTGCTCATGGCAAACTCATACCCAAAGCAGAAAACATTACAATGAGATTGTTATTCCTTTTATTCCATAGCCTCTTCCTCTGCCATCCAGGGGCAATCTATAGCACTCACCTACTGCTTCTACTGCCCACTGCTTTTCCTATGAAAGTACAGGATTCATTATCATTGAACCTCACACACCACGTTAGCTGAAGCTGTCTAAATTCAAAACTCCTTAAGGATGTGTTTCATTCCTAGAGCTAAGCAAACATGAGATGGAGAATTATTTGGCCCAGAAAATTAGGGTTGGGTGGCATATTCTATCAAGAAATCTGGCAGACTAAAAATTTAGCTTTATGTGCAATGGAATAATTCTATATCTTGATTGTGGTGATGGTTACACAAATCTACACGTCATAAAACTATAAAAACATACACAAATAAGGGCATGTAAAACTGATGAAATCTAATTAGCTCTATGGATTATACCAAAAGCAATTTCCTGATTTTGATATTGTGCGTAACAGTTATGCAAAATGTTATCATTGAGAAAAACAGAGTAAAAGATACACAGAACCTTTCTGTACATTTTTTGGCAACTTCCAGTGAAACAATAGTTATTTCCAAATAAAACATTAAACAAAAAAGTTGAACTTCACTGTTCCTTTTAAACTTAATTCTAGAATTGTAACAATGGAGATTAGAAAATAATAAGGATTTAAAAAATATATCCTTCTCTCATCTCAGTCTACTTATCCATAAGGTAACAAGTAATCTATATCATCAATATAATCATATCACCCACAAATGTTATGAGGATAATAAAAAAATTAATTACTAGAAAATCTATTTCCTTTAGCTCTTTCTCCCAGATCTCACTTCATTCATTCACTAAATACCGAAGATCCACTACATACAAAGCAATATACTACTGCAATAAGACATTTTTATGAAGACAGACTCCAAATAGCTCAACTTCTCCTTCCAGCTTCCCATGTCTCTGCCTCTATGAAGCAGGCATGATTACAAAAGAATGTATAAAAAAGAGGTCTCCCAAAGAAGATTTAACAGATTTAAGATAAAGTCCAATGTGTGTTTATTAAGTTGTTTTTCACTTACAGGCTAAGGAAGATCTCAATGGCTGCAAACAATTCAGGTAATTGTAACAAAAATCTCATCAGTCTCAATGCTTGCAGTAGCAATGATTTTTTTTTTTTTTTGAATTGTGATAAATGACTGATGCCCACACATTACAACAGAAGTCTCTCTGTAATAAGAGATGGCACTTACATCTAAGGTATATATGAAACACTGAGTTTCAGTCTGGTGGAGGGTCTCTGTTACAGCTCAGATTTCTCAATGATAGTGTAATGGTTCTAAGTATAGAGCCCACAGTCAAACAGACGTGAGTTCCGATATCAGCTCTGTTACTGAAAGACTTTGGACAGAGTATTTAACCTTCCCAAATCTTAGTTTCCTTATCCATAATATAGGGGAGGAATACTTGCCTTGTAAGTGTTACTGTAAAATTCAAATGGGTTTAAGAATATAACATGTATAGCCCGCTGGTGTTGCTCAGTGGTTGAGCGTCAACCTATGAACCAGGAGATCACGGTTCGATTCCAGTCAGGGCACTTGCCTGGGTTGCAGGCTTGATCCCGAGTGGGGGGCGTGCAGGAGGCCACCAATCAATGATTCTCTCTCATCATTGATGTTTCTATGTCTCAAATCCCAACTACACAACTTATTCACTATGCATCAATCTCAAAGGATGCAGGGAGCATGGATGCTCTCAAAGAGGAAAAATTTGGCTGAGAACCTGAAGAGCTGAAGCTGTAGGCCTGGCAGTACTACATAATGGTTAAACCCACAGGGTCTGGAATCATTCAAACCCAGAGTCAAATCCCAACTCCACCACTCACAAAACTGTGTCACCTTGGGCAAAGTTCTTATCTATAAAACTAGGAATAAAAACAGTAACTATCTCCTGGGCTCTCATGATTACATAGATAATGCATTTAAAGCACTAAACACAAAGCCTTTAAACATGGTAAATAAACATTAGCTATTATTATTAATTTGTATTATTATCATCAGGGTAGGGCCTTTGACCTCCAAAATCTTATACTTCAGGCCCTTGCACTCAGCAATTTCACTCTCCAAGGCCCAATCCTGTTCAAGATGACTTAATGCCAAAATCCCATAGGGTGTGTTAAATAATTCTCTCTCCCTGAGCCACACTGAAATCCATCCAATCTCTCCACCAAACTACAGTAATAAAGTTTCAGATAACAAAGTAAACATAATTCCTCATATTCTCATTCTCTCTCTCTCTCTCTCTCTCTCTCTCTCTCTCTCTCTCTCTCTCTTTCTTCACACACACACACACACACACACACACATCTCTTATCCAGTTCAAACCCAGTCCTCTGTATAGTATAAGTTTCAGTTCCCTATTATTATCACCTAAGGGAAATCAGGTTCAGTGGCCCATAGAAATGAGTCAAGAGTCCAGAAAAGTCATAAGCAGCTGAATCACTCTATATATATATAACCTTAGATGAATTAGGGTAACAGTGTAGAATACTGATTGCCCCATGGGAACCATTTTAGATTTTCCCATGAGGAGCCTCACCTGTAACTTCAGAGATGAATTCTTGGGACCAGTCAGTCTCATTATAATCCTGCGTTACATCCACAGCATCTCCAGCTGCAAGAAATTCCTGGGCCCAGTTCTCAGACAAGGCCAAGTCTGCCACCCCAGGGGCTGAAGAGAGAGAGGAGAGAACTAAGAAATAGAAGAAATACATATCATTCTCTCATACCTAAGGAACCCTGAGTGCACATGAAAATACTGTTCCTTTTGTCTCCTTCTGCATCTCAAGTTTCCTAGTCCCAGCAGCATCCAAATATGGAATCCCCTTGGCTCTATCTGCACAAAAAATGGTGATCTCCCCTCCCACCAGACTCTGGACCCACCTCTCTGGGGTGCCTGGCGGAAACTTGACTGTTCAATCTCCTGCATCTCTGCCAGGAGGTCATCCATCTTGAAGGTCTGAGGGGCACGGGATATAAGTGGTTCATTCTGGTCCTGGAGGAATTCGGCCACCAACTGTCAGAAGAGAGATGGTGAGATGAACCCAGCAAGAGGCAGGGCCATGGGATGGGGGTTACTAATGTCAAACAGAAGGAAATGAAAACACAGAAACTACAGATTTGGGAATACTCCCAGAATACATTTTTAAAAAAATAAGCAAGAGGGCTAAAGCAAATTTCATTTGGTCAGGAAAGTCCAAAGACTGAAATGTGGGTGAGCCAACTTTAAAGTAAAAACACAATGGGCAAAAGGAAAACAGAAGAGACTAGAATACTTACCTCATCTTCAGCGGCTACCCCCAAAGGCTTAGAGACCTAGACAGAAGGGAAACAATAAAACCTCTCTGAGCCTCGTTTCTTCATCTATAGAATGGTGGCCTCCATCAATGTAAAGATGTACAGTGCTTAGCATATTGTTTAGTAAATACTCATTAAGTAACTATTCTTTGCAACACAATGAGCAGTGATTTTCAACCTTTTTCATCTCATGGCACACACAAACTAATTCCTAAAATTCAGCAGCACACCAAAAAATAAATTTTTGCTGATCTGACAAAAAAATAGGTATCACTTTGTTTTTTTGTTAAATGTATCTTTTTATTGATTTCAGAGAAGAAGGAAGAGGGCGACAGAAACATCAATGATGAGAATCATTGATCGACTGCCTCCTGCATATCCCCCTCCCCCTCTGGGGATCAAGCCCCCAACCCTGGCATGTGCCCTGACCTGGAAATCCAACTGTAACCTCCTGATTCATAGGCTGACGCTCAACCACTGAGCCACAACTAGCTGGGCTAGTTCTAATTTTAATTCATTCACAGCGCTTGGCTATTGTGTTGGCTCTTGTCATTTTCTTATTTGACAATCTAAAGAAAAAGAGGTCAGTGCCCTTGACTGAATAGTGGGGTCTATTGCATGTTTTAAAAAGTCTGGCAGCACACTGAGAAAGCAAGCAGTTCAGTGTACTTAGGTATATCCTCTACCCCAAGCCAGGACTGGGGCTTTCCAACTCAAGAACACGCACCGCCTCGGGGGTTCCTGGTGGCCAGGGGCCAGGCCTCAACCCCTCCTGCCGAAGGGCCTTGTCCTGGGTGAAGTGTCCGGCCAGCTTCATGAGCGGGTTGGCACCCCCGCATTCGCCCTCCACCAGCTCCCGCATTGCCATGGTGACCGCCAGCTCTCTGATGGGCAAGAGAAGGTTAGGAACTCAGGTCCCCGTAGTCACACCCAAACCACACCTCAGCCAGTACCTGGAGGAGGCAGACGGACGTCTGTCCCAGGTTAGCCACTGGCCCTTCCCCACCCTGTGCCTCTTGCTGTCGCCGCACGTCGGTCAGAAGTCCGAGAGGGGACCGCTGCTCTCCTGCCGCCCACCCGCCTCACCGCCAGTCAAAGGCCACAGCTTTCAGCCTGGGCCTCCCCAGCGGCCTCCACGACTGCAGTCTCAGGCGGCGGGACTGACCGGCAGGCAACCCTCAGAGGGGCCTGGACCCCAGGAGACCACGGCGGGGCAATTCCGCAACCGGGCTGTACCGGGGTATCGGCAAGGCAGGGCAGGGAAGAGTGGGAACGCCGCCAGACCGCAACGCCAGGCCCCCCACACGCCCCACGGTCCCACAAGCTCCGAGGAGGGGCCATCCCCTCCACTAAGTCACCTGGGCCCCTCCCCCAGCTCCGCCAAGCCAGGCCCACCCCTCCCGCGCTCCGGACCACCCCGTCTCCCCGCCCCAGGCGCAGCTCCAGCCCCGTCCCGGGACCCGCGAGGACACGGCAAGGACGAGGAAAGCTCGGTGAACGTGTCCTCAGGTCCCCCAGGCCCTGCGCTCACCGCCGCGCGCCGCGCCACCCGACCCGCCGGGGCACCTGGTGCCGGGCCGAGTGGGAGAGGAAAAGATGGGGCGGGGCACCAGGGGCGGGGCTCAGGCTTAAAGGGGCCGTGACCGCTGGGCTGCGGCCGCTGCCTCGCGGAAGTTGTTGAAGGGGCGGGGCCTTAAGGTCGAGAGGCGGCACCGCGGGAGCATCCGTGAGTCTTAAAGGGGAAGAGCGCCTTAAAGGGGAAGTCAGGAACCGCTTTGGGAGCTCTTATGAAGGATCACGGACTCCAGGGAAGCTCAAAGAAGAATGGAGCAAGGAGGGGCTTCCTTAGCTTTGGTGAAAGCCGAGGGCGCTGGATCCGAGGCTCAGTTCATTCTGGTTCTTCCCTTGGCGGAGCACCGTATAACGCGGTATTTGCGAGGTTCAAATCCGGGGCCTTCCCCAGCCCTCTAGGCCTGTCCCCTTCTAAATCGCCCCTAGCTGACCGTGTACTGTCTCCATGGAGACAGAAGCTGGCCCTCAAGCCCTCTGCCACCTCTGGGTAGTGGGGAAAATAGCACTAGATGATGACAAATTTCGTAGACTAAAATGGGGTCCAACGCATCCTGAGACCTCAAGCTGGTAACCTACGGGGAAGGTGCCCAGTGAGTCATTCCTCTTCCCTTCTCCCTCCATCGCCACTGGTCACGGTCACCATGGTGACCTGACTCCCACTGCTCCAAACTAGGAAAGCACAGACAAATTGCAAGAAATGATTTTTAATCACGGATTAAGCCTCATACCCCACCATATGTAACAGTAGTGGCTCCAGTGTCAAACTTAAAGGTCACTGAGAAACCCTGAAATCTCACCTGGCTCCAAGACCAAGGGAATCCTGGTGTCATGCAAAAGGGCAGGAGGTGCTCAGGGCTGCTGGTAGATGAGCAGGCATGGGTTAGTGCCAAAAGAACAAAAGTCCGAGTCCAGCCCAGGGTGCAGGAGGGGAATAGGTAGACAGCAGGTGGCACCCTGGGCCAGGCTGTCCTGCAGATTGCAAAGGTGGAGGCTCCAGGGATTCGGGAGGCATGGCTGTGTAAACTTATTTCGGGGAAAGTAGAGGAACTGCTCCAATACATCAGGGAAACAGAATGGCAGGGCAGGCCTGAAGATTACGCAAAAATTCTCCTTTCAGAGGCCCTATTTCCCCCGGTGCACAATGACATTAGTAGAAGGAAGGCATTTCTGCTGGTGCAGATAAGCTAACATCATGACATTAATTCCAGACGTGTTTCTCATTTTCAGTTCAGTAGTCATATATGCTTTCTTATTATCTTTACAAACAGTTATTTGGGACACAGTGTTGCTTTAGCCCCAGTCCAAAGGTTATTTTGCCCTGTCTTAACATTCCAAAGGTTTGAGGAATAAGTTCATGTGGGATGGCAGCACCAACTGCATTTTACAGTGGCCTTATATTATTTTTCTACATACCAATGCCTTACTTAAAAAGTGCTCATAGCCAAGATTCTGCCCATTTTGAGGTGTGGCCAAAAGACCACCTGTTTGTTGAACTAGTCTCTGTTTTGTATTAACTGTAGTACCAGGTCCGCTTTGCCCATCCAAATCAAGGTCACCCACAGAAATTGGCACCCAATGGCCTGTGAGCTCTTGTTTGTTAAGAACCTAGGGGCTCCCATTGTTAAAGTCCCTATCTATTAAAAAAAATAACCTTGTGTCTGTTTAAAACACACTGGAAACTATAAAAATAGTCGTTTTCCTATGGGCATTAGCCACAATACGCTTCTGTAAACTGTCAAGGAGAAAAGAAAAAAAAATCCAGGTGTCTCTGACTCCAAAGCCTGTGTTCAAAACCACAACCCCGTGCTGCCTGGGCTTCGAATGGAAGGAACTTTAGGGATCTCTAGAACTTCGTGTTTTTAAAGATCCCATGTACTGTAGCTAGGGATGGTTTTGTGCATCTCCCAGTAATTGATGAAAATAATAGCTGACATGTTATGTGCTGATTCTGAGTTATTTCAGAAAAAGTTCTAAGCCTCACCCGGCCCTTTGAGGAAGTAATTCCCCTTTTAGGTTATGAACCAACGCTTAGAGAAAAAGACCAAGAACAAACACTAAGTTGCTGGGATTTGAACGGAGGCAGGGCTGATAGCAAAGCCCTCCTCAGCCCTGCTCCCCATCACCTCACCTGGCAAGGGGGCCCTCTGTGCTGTAGGATTTCCTCAAAGCAACAAGATGGCTCATCAAGAGTAGGGCCCTGAGGGCCTGGCCAGTGTGGCTCAGTGGTTGAGTGTTGATCCACAAACGAAGAATTCACCAGTTGATTCCTGATCAGGGCACATGACTGGGTTGTGGGCTTGATCCCCAGTAGGGGGCATGGAGGAGGCAGCCGATCAATGTCTCTCTCATTGATGTTTCTATCTGTCCCTCTCCCTTCCTCTCTCTCTCAAACAAAAACAAACAAACAAACAAAAAAAGAGTAGGGGCTAGGGGAGAGGGTCCCTGGCCCTGGGCTGTGTGAGGGGACTGCTAAACTATCAGGAGACTAGGTAGCGTGAGCAGGCCTAAAGCTACCTGGTACCCTGGGGCTTTGACCAGTTGTCATCTGGAAAATGTATTACCCTCTCTTCGCTGCTTCATGCCTTTGGGACTTTGCCCTCCCTGTAGCGCCATGGAATGAAGGAAGACTGCTCTTCCTTCCGAGGCCTAATTAAAATTCGAGGTCTTCTCAAACGTTGCTTTTGCCCACTAGCAGCCTCTTTCCCCAGAGCCTGCCACGCCGCAGCCCATGGGGAGACCACAGTATAATCGTAGCTGCACGTGTTTAAGGGGGAAAGACCACACCTGATGAGGAGACAGGAGAGGGCTGCAGACCTGAGGTGAGAACTTGGGAAATCTGGGCAGCTCTTTGAGACTGGATATTTGGGGCTGGCATTCCCTTATCCTTGTATATTGGAATCCTCACCCAGGCATCGTGGGATTTCTACTCCTGTTTTCTCAAAGTCAGCTCCACCACATCCCAGAGTCTCCATCACCCCTTCTCCCGCTACCCACTGTTGCTAAATTTAAATCCTCATCTGTCCTTTTCCTGTAGGAGGTGGGTATTTTAAGGGAGCGACAGCGTGGTGCCTCAGGAGATGCAGTGACACCAGTGCTGTGAAAATAATCCTGCTAGCTCCTCCTCTCTGTCTGTCAGATGCCTCCACCCACCTCTCAGGGACTCGCCCAAAGGATGCTGGGTGAGGAGAGGGTTCCCAGGAAGTGGAGTTCAAGAAACTGGGGAAAACATACCCGCAGTGCACAGAGAAACAGAGTAGACACAAACTGATCCTTAGACACCCCTCGGAGACATCCCAGGATCTTGAGGGATTCACCAGGTCAATATATAGTCCAGCCGAAACCGGTTTGGCTCAGTGGATAGAGCGTCAGCCCGCGGACTGAAAGGTCGCAGGTTCGATTCCGGTCAAGGGCATGTACGTTGGTTGCGGGCACATCCCCGGTAAGGGGTGTGCAGGAGGCAGCTGGTCGATGTTTCTCTCTCATCGATGTTTCTAGCTCTCTATCCTTCTTCCTTCCTCTCTGTAAAAAATCAATAAAAAAAATATATATATATATATATATATATATATATATATATATATATATAGTCCAGAGGAGTCCTGAGGTATAAGTCTGGGGGATCTTCTAGGGGACACACTTTGGGGAGCAAACATGGATATTACATTCTGAAGGGTATATGAGGTCTCCCATAGCTCCTAGAAGACCGAGAACAGAAGTGTTATTCTTTCCCTACCCAACAAAGTCCCCAGGGTGGGGGCTAGTGGGTGAGGCAATGGAAGTTTCCGAATTCTTGCTGATGGGTGCATCAGCCTGAAGGTTGCAGGGTGTAATGGAGACTCCTGACATGTGCAAAGCCCTCTTACCAGTGTGTGTGTGTCTGTGTGTGTGTGTGTGTGTGCGCGCGCGCCTAACACCCAGGAAGCACAAGGGTGAGTTTTCAGGTCTCTGGTCTGGTAACAGGAAGGACACACTTTGTTCTTGAACTTGTGGTTACCATATCTGCCTCTACAGCATGGCTTTTCCCAAGGGCATAGCTCTTCGTCTTACATCTTTTGGGAAGCTAATTAATTTTCATTGCAGAGAGAGGACTTCAGAGGAAAACATCCTTCCAGTGCAGAAGAATGGAGTCAGGCCAAAGGAGATGTGTTGGCTACTTCGAATTAAATGGGAGTAGGTAAATTGGAAACGCTGCCCAAGACCAGGCACCCTGAGGCTTTGCCAGCTTCTACATGGGAGGTTATGGAGCAGCATTCCAGGAGATCTTGAGCAACAAAATAAAAACCCATTTGGACTGCTGCCTGCTGTCTTTTCTCTGCATGGTCAGAGTTGGCATCTTGCCTCATGCCTGATTCCTCATGTGCACTCGTGGGTGTGTGTGTGTGTGTGTGTGTGTGTGTGTGTGTTCAAGGTCTTCTCCAGGCCCCCAGGCTCCTACATATACCACCACCCCCACCACCACTCACGATGCCTCTACGTGTTCAATTGTCATAGAGGGAGATGGCAGTAACCATATACTGGGATATGGGGTATCAGACATGAGGGACAGGAAAGGTTACACCTATAAGACATAATCAGTGATCAGTGGTTCTGATTCTGGAGTCTCCAGGAAACTAATGTAGAATGGTAGGTTTCAGAAGAAACTCCATCCCAGAGGCAGATGATCCAGAAAGGCCAGGAGTCTGGCTGAGATTGACCAGACGCTAAGAAAGACTCCACGCTGCCATTTGCCATTCTATGCTGCTGATGTGTGTCCATCAAAGGGGGGACAGTTCCCAGTGAGCTCTCCCTCTCCCCTACCTGCTCCATAGAGGTGTGGCTTGAACTGGAGGTGAATAAGGACCCTGTGCCTACGTCTCAGCCACAGTGCATGGGCTCCAAGGGCAAGCACAGAAATAACGGGATGCACTTGGCTTCAGCTCCTCTGCATGGGAAGCTGTGGTCTCTGAGACCAGGGAGGGTGAGGATGAGGAGGGATGGCAAAGGGACAGAGAATGATGTGAACACACTGAAATTCAGGACAACAAAGTCTCTCTCATGCCTCTCTACCTATTGAGCCATCACCTGAGCCTCTGAAGGACTCAGGCTAAACAGGTAGAGCTGCCTCCCACATGGTATTGCCACAGACACAGAAATGTCAGCTTGGCATACAGGTGGCCCCACCACAGCAGAGGCTGCCACAGGGCATCTGCTTGGCCACCTCTGTCCTCTATGCACTGACCTCCCAGGCCAGAGGTCACCAGAGCAGCTCTCCTCTCCCCTTCTACCAAGAAGTCTCAGTGTGAGAGCCACACACACCACCTCATTCATCATTTATGGAGCCCCTACTATGTGCTGGACCCTATATAATTTGCTGAGGATACAACAAATCTGGTGGTAGAAGTACTACATGTACTACAGTCTAGTAGGAAGTGCTGTGATCGAGGCATAAACAAAAGGTGCCGGAGATCAGAAGACTTCCTGGAAGAAGCAACATTGGAACTGGGTCTTCAGTGATAAGTAGAAGATTGCACACAAATAGAATAGATAAGTAGAATCCTATCTAATAAAAGCATAATATGCAAATTGACTGTCACTACAACACAAAAGATGGCCACCCCCATGTGGTCAAAGATGGCTGCCCCCATGTGGACACAAGATGGTCGCCACAAGATGGCCTGCAGGGGAGGGCAGTTGTGGGTGACCAGGCCTGCAAGGGAGGGCAGTTGGGGGCGATCGGGCTGGCAGGGGAGGGCAGTTGGGGGAGACCAGGCCTGCAGGGGAGGGCAGTTGGGGGAGACCAGGCCTGCAGGGGAGGGCAGTTGGCGGCAACAAGGCCTGCAGGGGAGCAGTTAGGTGTCGATCAGGCTGGCAGGGGAATGGTTAGGGGGTGATCAGGCTGGCAGGCAGAAGCAGTTAGGGGCAATCAGGCAGGCAGGCAAGCAAGCAGTTGGGAGCCAGTAGTCCAGGATTGTGAGAGGGATGTTCAACTGCCCATTTAGGCCTGATCCCTCGAAGGGTCCCAGATTGGAGAGGTGCAGGCTGGGCTGAGGGACACACACACCCCATGTCCCACGTGCACTAATTTTGTGCACTGGGCCTCTAGCAGTTAATAAAACATAAACACACAAAGGGGAAAGAACATGCTGGGCAGAGGGAACAGTATGTGCACAGACGAAGGCAGGAAAGAGCAGGGTGAATTTGGGGAAGTACTAGTGGTCTGTGTGACCAGGTGCACAGGAGAGGTGGCAGAGAGTAGCCAGGGAGGGAGGCAAGGTCTGACCCCTGGGTTAAGTGCCACCCACAAGGCATCAGAACTTGACTCTGGCAGTGATGGGAAGGAAGGGAAAGTTCTAAGAGGAGAGTGGCATAGCCAGAATTGCACTTTAGAAAGGCCACTCAGACCCAGAGTCAGGCGGGATGCAGTAAGACACCAGAGGCAAGGAGACCAGGCTTACCAGTATATTAACAGGCTTATATTGAAGCAACACAGCAACAGCAGTAGAGGAAAGAGAAAGGAAAAGACATGCTGAGAGATTTTTAAGGGGTAAAAATGACAGGTGTCCTCACCATTTGGACATGAGGTGAAGGGAGAGGAAGAAGCCTAGACTGACACCCAGGTTTCTGGCTTAGGTAACTGGGCGAAAGGCGATAGGGAGAGGTAAGCAACAATAGAGCAGAATTTGGGTTAAGGTTGAGTCTGAGGCACAAGATGCCTGAGTAGACATATCAATAGGTAATTGTAAATAGGGGCCAGGAAAGAGGTCTGGGTGGGAGAAATACATGTGGAAGCATCCACATACAGCTGGCAGTTGGATCCATGGGTAAGGATGGGGCACCCACCAGAAGACTGGGCACTGGGTGGGGCATGGGATGGGCCAGTGAGCTCCACCTCCATCCCACCTCTTAAGAATTCCAGAGAACATTACTGATCCTCGAAACCCCTCATCCCACAGAAAGGAACTAAGACTTGGACCCCTGGTGTTTCCTGGGGCAGGGACAGCACAGGAAGGATGCTCCATTACAGGTCCCTCTTCGGAAACATGTCCATCTCATTACTGCTCCTTACCACCTAGGGGACATGTCTCAGAGCCCATCCTCTCTTGCCACAAATGGCAGGGCTGCCTGCCCTTACCTCCTGGACTCCTGGGCTAGGAGCCCATGTGCTCCAGATAGAATGTTCCAAGAGATGGGGAGGGACTGACAGTGACCCCACCATGTCCAGGCATCTGCAGCATCCCCTGAATTACTTATATTTTTCCAGGGAGTGCTGAGGGAAGAAGACACTGGGAGCCATCTGACCTTGCCTTACTTCCTGTGGCCTGGCAACCTGGTGATGGCACTCAAGACAACCAGTCCTGCCCACCTCATCTCAGCCCTGCTCATACACCCCAACGGGCCCTGAGACCCTTGGGCCCGCCTCCTACACAGTGCCCACATGGGATCAGACAGGCAGGAGGCAGCTCACGGCGCTTTTTTTCTGGTTGTTTTATTTGAAAACCCTCAGGTGTGTCCCCTCCCTCACCACACCCATTCCCCTACCACCACCCCAGGACATGACAATGCCACACACACACACAAGGCTGTGAGCTGCACATGGAACACAGGGGCTGTGCTCACGACAACATGAAAAAATATACATTATATATAATACATCGGGGCCCCTACTCCCGCTCCCACCCCCACAACCTAGCCATGACCGGGTCATGTAGGAAGGGGGAGGGGCTGTAGGACTTCACGCAAGGACAGGAGAGGAAAGAGGACAACAAAGGAAGGAAAGTGGGCGTGGTAAAGAAGCAGGGGTCCCCAGAGTGAAATGGACAGAGGTGGGGGATCGTAAGAGAAGCAGGAAGGCCCCATGGTGGGAACTGGGGGGAGGAAGGCCTCATGGACAGGAGAGTAGGGAAGTGTGGAGTAGAGGGTTCCTTCAATCCCACCGCTGGCCCTTGCCATTGCTACTGGCAGCCCCCCAATACAGAGCATGGCTAGTGGGGGGAGAGACAGAGACATGGGTGAGCTAGGGGACGGCTGCTCTGAGGGACAGAAAAGGCAGCCAGAGTCTTCCACTGGGGGTAGCAGGGGAGCCCAGAGGCATTGGGAGCAAGGTGGGCGGGGGGATGGGGAGGGTAGACTCCAGTGGGGCCAACTGGAATTTGAGATTAAAGGATGCCTCAAGCTCTCTCCCTCTTGGTCTCTCTTCTCTCAGAATGTCGTCCTCTCTTTTCTGAGAGTGTCTCTGTCTCACCAGGGCAGAATTCTCCCTCTCTCTCTCTGATTCTGTCTCTCTCTCTCTTTCTCTCTCTCTGTTTGGGGAGGGGTGTAGGCCTTAGTAGCGGTGTGGGGGGGTCTCAATGATGCGTCTCTCATCACTGCTGGGCGAGTCAGCTGCCTCTGAGTCACTGCTGTCCTCATCCTCCTGCTGGCCACCAGCAGCCCCTGCCACACAGGCTTGCCGATTCTGGTAGGACTGGAGAAGGCAGGAGTGGAAAAGAGAGGGGCTCAGTGGCCTGACACACCCCAGAGCCTGTCAGCCTCCCTCAGTCTCCTCACCCCACCCCTCTCCCACCTCCTTCCCCATACAAACCTTTCTCCTTTCTACTCAGAGGCCTGCCCAGAGCTTTTCCCCCCCAGGGCCTGGCTGTTCCTTAGAGGTCTTCGCTGTATATGCTGCAGCTGAATCTTGACCCTTCAGACCTCCCCACCCCCCAGGGCCACTTACCTCCATGGGGTTCACGATAATGGTGAGAGCAGAGTCATCCCAGAAGAGGTCAGGGTCCTTGGGGTCACTGGAGGCCCCTGGGGGCCCACTGGCTCCTGAGACACGGCGGTGAAGGGAGTGGATTCTCACCAGGCCCAGGATGACCATGAGCACCAGGAAGCCCACACACACCACAATGATGAGAGTCGCTGCACTGGGGACCACTGTGGGGAGAGCGTGAGGTGAGCAGACCCTGGCCAGGCCCACCTGAGGGGACTCAGCACAGGGAGCAGGGAGGGGGACCCTGGGCAGAGGGTATCTCTGAATAAGAGAAGAGAAGATCCACGATGACTCAGAAGAGGAGATACCCTGGAGAAGCTAGAAGAAAAATAGAGCTGGGAAGGACCAGAAACCAAGAGAGAAGCTGTCGGCAGAGTGGCTGCTGCTAGAGAGACAGAGGGAAGGAGGTGTGTAAAAGTGGAGGCAGGCAGGGTGGGGAAGGGCTCCCAGCCCAGTGCTGTCAGGAGCAGCCTTATTGTCAGCGGGGAGAGGGCAAGGTTTGGAACCTGCCCAGGTCATCCTCTCGGGACCACTTGGCCTAGGAATGAACTGCTCAGTGCCCAGTGGGAGAAGGAGAGAGGCAGCCACGTGGGCTTAATGGTGTGGGAGGAGAGAATGTCCAAGGCTGGGACAGGTCTAAGGGGCAAGGAGCAGCCCCTTCACTTACCCACCTGGACTGGACTCACTCCTGCTGGGTGCTGCCTGCCTTCTCCTCATGGGCTTAGGGCTCCTGGAGCTCCGGGGCCTCACCTCCTCCCTAGACTCCCTCTGAGGTACACCCCTCCTCGCTTTGGCCCTGCCATGCCTCTGGTCCTGCAGCCCCACTTTGAGGCCCAGGCTCAAGGGAGCATGGACCTTGAAAGGCAGTGAGACATTGAAGGGCATGTGGACTCTCACGTGGACCCTAGAGCTGATGGCGGAGAAGCAGATGTGCATGCACAGGTACATGCCCAGGAAGACCGTGCGGGCACACAGCCGGACAAAGGTCGCCACACACTGCACCCGAGCCAGGACTCTGCTGGCCCACACAGCTGCCTGCACCAGCCACCTGGCGACCTGCTCACACAGCAGGGTCAACGAGATGCATCTGAGGGTCTCCAGAAAAGCAGCGAAGAGCCATAGGTGCAGCGTCACCCAGCTCCCTGCCAGCTGGGCACACCAGGCAACCCCCTGAAGGAGGATGTAAACAGCACAGACGTGGACTGCGAGGGCCACAGAGCGAGCTGCTGTGAGCACAGCCCTGCCCACCCCCTGCACACACACAAACAGCCCTCGGAGAAGCAGGAGGAGGCAAAGCTGGAGAGCCCACAGCCCCAGGGATAGCAGTTGGAGGCAGAGACCCCACACATGCACACCCAGGCCCAGGGCCCTCACAAGCAGCTGGGTCACTACACCCCACACGGGGCACATCCTGCCCGGTGTCTTTGCTCACAGCAGCTCACCCGACCACAGAGGCTCCATGAGGCCCAGACTCTGAGCAGTCCTGTTGCTGAGAAACTATTAACCTTTTGCACTCGGATGTCGAGTGTGACTCGACACGGTTAGCATCGGTAGCCGGAATCGAGAAAAAAAGCAAGCGAGTGCAAAGGGTTAATTGTATGAGACACACACACACACACACACACACACACACACACGTTATGTTCTGGTAACAGATATACCTCCTGGTCCTGAATTTATCCTCAGCCTGTAAGACTCACATGTCAAGAGACAGAGCAGAGCACAGAGAAGCACACAGCGCAGGAGCCCCACACAGGCTGCTGCAGTCCCCTGCTTGCCGCAGCCAGCACACTCATGCTGCCACCACACACACCACCACGCGCTCCAGGGCCAACCAGGTGTGTGGAGAACGCCCTGCCTGAGCAGGCACACTAGCTTCACACCTCCCTGAGGCCACCCTGATGGCTCTCTGCCAAGTTGGTCCCCGTCCCGACCCATAGCCCACTTGGAGCCACTCTCCAGCTAGAGCTGACTCTGCCTAGCAGGGCAGGCAGCCTCCCTGGGCACTGGCTCCAGGGCAGAGATGAGCCTGGTTGGATCAGCATTTCTCAACAGCCTGGGCATGGGGGAGGAAGAAAGAGGGAGACAGAGAAGACCTTTCTGCCCATCTGCAGGAAATAGTCCCTTCCCAAGTCTCCACGCCAATGAGCAAGATGGGGAGGGGTGGGGGCGGGCACCAGCAGAATGCCCCTGTAGCTAAGCCCAGGCTCTAGGAGTGGAGGCCACAGCAGGTAAACTTGCTCTGGGCACAATGATGACAAGCCAAACCTTCTGGTTTGTGCCTTAATCAAATGCATTTGGTCCTCTGAGACCCCAGCCTGGCAAAGGAAATCATAAGTTGATTGCCAGGACTAAGAAATGATGCAGGAAAGACAAAACGCCAACCCTCTATCTATAGGCCAATGAGCATGGTTCATTAGTTTAAAATGAGCAAGGAGGCCAGGGAGATGGGAGGATTTTTAAATGAGCTACAGACAAAAATCAAGAGTTTAACAATGAAGCAACCTTTCTTGCTGCATTAGATCTGAGCAGTTACTTCTGGCCTTGAATGACCTCCATAGTCAACATGAAAGGGTGTTTTAGCAAATGGCCCATGTGAACTCCTGGCTTCGACTGATGGTGAGGACACTGTGGAGAGCCCTGTCCACAGCTCTGCGTGGTGCCCGCTTTGTGAAGACCAGCAGGAGAAGCCTCTTTCTGCCCTTGGTCCCAGGGCTTCTCCTGAAATTCTGCTCGGCTCCTACCCTATGGCCTTCCTAACTTCTCAGGTTCCTCTTTGCTTTAGCGACAAGGAAGCTCAGAGTCAATATTTGACCCACTCTCGCAACTGCACAGTCTCCGAGGATTTTATGAACTGGTTTTATCTTATTCTTCTTTCATCTTTGTCCTTTCCGCCGCACTTCCTAATTCATTTTCTACCTTTATCCTATTACAGTGTAGGTCTTTCTGAAAAGCCTTGTAGGAAACAAAGTAGGGCAATGGTTCCCAAACTTTGCCGCACATTGGAATCACTTAAGAATCTTTGAAAGCCCTGATGCCTGGCTCCCACTGCCAGACATTCTGATTTAACTGGTATGGAGTGTAACCTAGGCACCAAATGTTTTTACAGCTCCCCAAGTGATACTGAGGAGCATCACACTTTTGGATGACTAGATAAATACTCTCTTCATCATTTTGTCTCACCCTTCTCAGACAACTTTATTCTCCCTAACCCAAATTGCCCTAAACCACCCACTCACCCCCAATATTCAAATTCTCATTCTCTCTCATAACCACACAAAATTCCTTCTATCCTTCAAGGTCGAAGTTCAAACTCTATGTGCACCACAAAATATTCCCTGACTGCCCCCCTTCACACTGATCTCTGTTTTCTGATGCACTTAGGAACTTCAGGGAAATCCACCTCCTGTCTCTTTGGAGGAAATGGAATCTCTCACTGCTTCTGCCTGGCTAGAGGAATTTGACATTGCAAAGCCATAATTCTATAATACCACTCTTGGGATTGGGTGGGGGAGGAGATGGACCGCCTTGAGGCGGGTTTTATGAAGTAGATCTCCTTGTAGGCTCAGGAGATGTCATCACAATGACCCCAGGTGAACTATGAACTCTACCCAATACTCAACCCAAAATAAAGGAGAGAGCAAAAGCAGGCTGCCGCTCTCAGTTAGAATCTCAGAGCAAGCTTGGTTGGCCTGCACATCAGCTCAGAACAGTGTATGGGGAGGTGAAGTGAGGACAATACTTACACACCCTGGAGCACCGCCAGCTGGGGATTGGGAGGGGGAGGTTAGGAAGCGCTGGGGGTAGTTAGAGAGGGACCTCCCCTGGGACTTCATGCCACAGAAAACAAAGACTGAAAATCTCGACAGGCCCAGCAACAATGCCAACAAGAATCTAGATTGAGCTTAATCTGTGTAGCAGGACCCAGTATCTAATCCAGACAAGGTTGAGTGGGCCAATTCCGAGGGAAAGATCTGGAGAAAGAGCTAGGGAATCATGAGAAGAAGAAAGACGTTGGCCCTGAGGGTCTATTGAACACAAACAGGTTTAGTTCACTCACATCTCTTTACCAACTCATGGCCAAGTGAAGCCTGGCCAGCATGGCTCAGTGGTTGAGCACTGACCTGTGAACCAAGAAGTCATGGCTCGATTCCCAGTCAGGGCACATGCCCAGGTTATGGGCTCCGTCCCCATTGTGGGACTTGCAGGAAGCAGCCGATCAATAATTCTCTCCCATCATTAATGTTTCTCTCTCTCTCTCTCCCACTGCCTTCCTCTTTGAAATCAATAAAAATATATATTTTAAAAAAAAAAAAAACAGAGTGAAGCTTCTTGGAACCTCTGCAACTTGGTTATGTCTTGTACTCCCTCCTCATCCCTATTTCCACCTGCTCTGCCATAGTGTCAGAGTAAAACACTTAAAAAGCCTTCTGCAGAAGAAAGAAGGGAGGCAGTAGGGGGGATAACAATACACAAACGATAGTGTAGCAGTGGCCACTGCCCAAGGCGAGGAAGCCAGACTGAGTAAGAAGCCCTGGGAAGCCCTAGAAAGTATTGAGGCTAATAATAGTGTGTGTGTGTGTGTGTTTAAGCATCAAATATAAATGGAGAGAGTGCACAGGCTCTAGAATTGCTGCCTGGATTTTAATCCTGGCTCTGTCACTTTCTAGCGGTGTGATCTTAGTAAAGTATTTAACCTCTCTGGGCTTCCATTTCCCTGCCTTTAAAGGGGACAATTCTAGTACCTATTTCATTTGCTGTTTGTAAGGACCAAATGAGTTAATATGTGTAAAAGCCCACAAGCATAGTGCCTGGCACACATGGATGTGTTTGCTGTTCTTATTACTAAATGTATTGAAGGGAGTGCGGTACTTTCAGGGTAGTGTTCACTGACCGAGGCCTTGTTCCCACAAAGTATTCTTGGAACTCCTTAAGGAATTGCCCTCAGAGCCTGTGATCCACCTTTTGACGTTTTTTCAAAAGTGACAAATCTGTGCCCTTTGAGAGTAGGTTTAATGTTTAAAAACGCAAAATGACATCCACGCCAACTCTGACAAAACTGGATGCTGAAGTTGGGTAATACTGAACTGGGCCAAAAGCATGGTGTGTCCAAAAAAATAAAATAAAATAATGTAAGTGCAACCTCATCAACTGGCTTTGAAAGCAATCAAAAGGGGATTTAAAAATCATTTTTAGCAATATCAGAATAATTTTGCAGTTTGTAATAATGTGGGGGAAGACTCATGTTATAATATTTGGTATAAATCTCAAGTTACAAAGTAATAGGATCCAAACTTTGTAAAAAGGAAGAAAAAAATGGGGATAGAAAAAAAACTGGCGCATAATATACCATATCAAAATGGTTTCCTCTCTGTGATAGAATCGTGGCTGAGTTTTCTTCTTTACACTTGCAGTTTCTGGTTTCTCTGCTATTAAGCAACTCTGACTAGTAGATGGGAATTTAAAGACTGTGTCACTGGTGAAGGACCATGGCCAGGGAAGGAGATTGCTTTGAAGGGCAGCACCCCATCTGCATATTTACACCCTTGCTCATTTTGACTTAGAAACAGTCTTATGACTTTGTCCATAGCACGTGATTACACATGTCATAGTGCCAACTTTCCCCTGGGGGGTAGGAACAGTATCCTGTAATTCTTTTAGGTTCCTAATGGTACTTTAGGACAGTGTAAGTACATAATGGGTGCTTCATAATACTTGGTAACTTCACTACCAAGGGTCCCTGGGCCCGGGCTTATGGATATTGTTGTGGGAGGGCAGCAGGGACAACAAAGGCTTGGCCTACCCCCCTCACTGACTTCATGATTCCCAGCATGAGTGCCCCTGCAATGACACACGGCGCATGTTCTTCACAAGGGAAAGGTGATGATCCAGGGGAATAAAGGAACTGGAATACAGCCTTCAGGTACCGCAAGGGAGCAGAACCCACTGCTCCACCCTGTCCTCCCCACCCAGAGGTGGAGGGGGAGGGTGCCTATGCCCAGCCCCGTCCCCTGCCACCTGCCCACCCCGCACAGCCTTACATACTGGAGTTTCGGTGGGAGCTGGCCAAGCTGTGTCCGGCCATCTCAGGAGGAAGCAGGTGACCACGGTGCAGGAACTGCTGGGAGCTGAGCACGTGGCTCGGGTGGGCAACCCGGTTCATGCTGTGCAGGACATTGACCTGGGGAGGGAGGGCTTGGTGGGCACACACTCCTCCCCAGGTCCAACTCCATCTCCCGAAAGCTCTCTCTTAACCACTGCCCCACAGCTGCTGCTGCCCCACCCACCACCGGAGCCAGGAGTCCTCCCTGCTGTCATTTCCATTCCCACCGCCTATCGGTTCAGTCCACTCCACCCTGGCTCCTCCACCCTGTGGAAGGAAGGAGAGTCTCTAGGTACCTCCACGATGAATTCATTGCTGGAGTAACGACCATTCATTTCTGAGCAGGAAAGCCGGAATTTCCTGGCATAGAGGGCAGCTCCATGCCGCAGCCTGTAACGAGCCTGCCTCAGGATCTCTTCATACACAGTGATGCTCTCCACCCCTGGAGGACGAGCAAGCAGCTCAGTGCAGGAGCCAGCCAAGAGCCCCAGGGCGGACTCTCTCTCGGACTCCCACCAGCCTAGAGTGGGTTACTCCACCCTTCAACAGGAGTTCTCAGAGGAAGCGATGTCCCCTCTACCCACCCCACCCCCCACCTGGCTCTAATGGACTGGGATGGGCTGCATTTCCTGCTCTGGTTTCCTCTCTAATGCTCTGTGGCTTCTGAGTAGGGATGGAGAGAAGGAAACCAGGACCCTCTGCAGCACATTAGGGAGGTGGCAAGCAGGCGAGAAACAGAGAGAGGAGGAAATACAGAAATCACCAGGGAGGCTCTGGAAGGGACTGGGAATGGGAGGGAACTGGTGATGCCAATCAGCTTCCATCCTCCCTTATGGAGGATCCTTTGGAGAAGAGCAGGCTTCCTTTGGAAGTTTCCAAATCATTCCCACTAGTGAGATGACCTCCTAACAGAAAGCTATGCTGTTACATAAGATGAGTGATTTGGAAGACAGACAGGATGGCTGGTATCAAACAGCTAGAGAATTAGGAAGCTAGTCAAAGAAGGCTCGGCCAAAGGAGAGGTGGAGGTGAGCCAGGCTGTAGAGAGAAGAGGGAGAAAGGACCATTTGGAGCCTAACCCTCAGTACATCTCCTCCAAGGTCAATCTAGAAGCCAAACAATCTTCCAGGCTGGGAAGATGCGAAATGTCACTTGGCCACAACCCTGGACCTGGAAGGGGGACCCTCTGGATTTCCCAGTACTTGATCATGGGGAGGAGAACACACAGAAAAAGAGGACAGGCTCCCAGGTCCCACTGACCAGCAATGGTGATGTAGGCAGACGTGTTGGTGAGCTCCAGCCCTCGCTGCTGCAAGGATGCCATGTCCAAGAGCAGGCTTTCCCGCTCCGGGTCTAGGTCATCCCCCACCAGAGAAATCTCACAGCCGTCCAGGTTGTGTACAATCTCATCCGACATGCGTGTATCTGTCACTGGATTGGAGAGAGTCAGGATCTGGGTCAGAGCTGAGGCCCACCTCATGGCCACTCTTCCTTCCCTTCCAGGGTCATTCCCTGGAAGTCAGCTTCATTTTCAAGAACGCCATTACCCAACAATTTCCATCCACCTGTGAGCCTCCTACTGGCTCTTCTTCCTAATGGTAAGTGGTTCTAGTCAAGCAAATGCAGGATGAAGTTGCTGCTCACATCCAGCCCCAGATTTTCTCCCTCACTCCGGTGCCAGACAGGGACCCTCCTCGGGATGATCTCACTCCCTGGGGTCATCCTTACCTGTTCCCTGCCAACTTTCATCCTTTTTGGCCTCCACCTGGTGAGAAATGGAGCAAGTGATTTGAAGATCTGGGAACAAAGCGACCCCCTCGGATCCCTCGAAGTCCACAGCTGGGCGGGCAAAGTGAGCAGTGCCACTCAGCAGGATCTGGGGGGCATCGGGCTGGAGGACAACCACATAGCCCTCCACTTCGGGGATGGAGACGCAAGACTCTTCACTGAAGCACCTATGTGAGAAATGGGGAGAGGCAGCTATGACCCCAAAACCCCCTCCCTTATAATCTATATTCTGTTTCATCCCTCTGGGCCTCCACCTCTACATAGAGCAGCCCATGTGGCGAGGGGAGGAAAGGGAGATAGTGTCTCTGCACCACCACCATTACCCCCATCACCCCCATCACCCCCAGTAGTAGAGCTGAAGAGAGAGATAATGTCTCTTAAGAAGATGCTACTGCAGGAAAGATGCTATTTTGGGGCAGAAGGTCAGGCAACCTAAGGGGATGACCACATCATCAATGTCTTACCCCAAAATTATGGAACATCTGGCAAACTTGTATTTTACAAGCTGAGCTTACAAAAATGTACATACATACATACACACAGTTCTTTATCCAAGAGGTGGGGGGTTTTTTAAGTGTGTTTAGTCCAATATCTGGCAGATATATGCCTCAAAATATTCTACCACAAAAGGAGGTGGGGACCTATCAAAAGATGTTCACCATCTTGATGAGTCTTCTGTTGACTCTCTTTTGATATCAGAGTGGCACACTTTGGTAGGTGAACTAATCTGACTACCTAGGACCTGCATCCACCTTCCCATGAAGCCTCGCTGATCTTGGTGCCAATACAAACTCTCCCTAGAAAACTCAGCCAGGCTGAACCAACCAACAGCACAGCAGCTCAGGAACATGCTCCCAGGATCCCCTCTCGCCCCATCCTATATTCATAAATAATAATCCTCACAGCATTTGATGGTTTATGAAGCATTTTACCCATATGACTTCATTTATTTTTATTTCAATGCTGTAGGGCAGGGATAAGAAAGCAAAGCTTTTAGGTCAAGCATCTTGGCCATATAAGAAATACGTGTCCTAGTCAAGGCTTAAACCATTCTTCTTATTCCAAGTCCACGATCTTCCCACTAAACTAAACCACAGCCATCATTTGGGTTCACACCACCCCAATCTATAATAATAAAAGTGTAATATGCTAATTAGCCAAGATGTCCTTCCAGACGAAGCTGGGGCTGCGAGGGAAGCCCAGGTCCCAGGCGGCCGAAAGCCTAGGTCCCAGCTGCCAGAGGGAAGCCAGTGCTGGCAGCCAGGGGAAGGAAGGCCTACTCTTGCACGAATTTCGTGCATCGGGCCTCTAGTTTATTTATAAAGAAATGTCCCCTTGAACAAGGAATCTTCATAAAGAAGTTGCTAATTCAGGGACAGGGCTTATGGTCCACATGCTTACCGAATGCCAACTGAACTGATTTTGCTAAGAGGACCATTATTGGTGTGCCTGAGCATGCCCAGCTTGACTGTGAGAGCCAAAAGAGAGAAGGGTAGCCTCAGCAGACACAATGAGCTCAGAGCCCCTAAAGGGACCAATGCCCAAGGCTTACTGAGCTCCTGTGCCACAGGGAGCGGGGCCTACAACAGTCTGCACGGTCATGCAGAGGGGCCCAGGTCAAAGCCTCTTGGAAAACAGACCCAAGCTGATCCTGGGAGCACAGTTCCAGCAGACATTCCCACTTTGATGAGCAATCCAAAGGGATGCAAAGGGGCACAAGGGGCTGGCCCCAACTCGAAGGCACGAATGATCTGAGAGATTAGATATGGTGCACAAATTCTAAGATGATCTGAGAGATTAGATATGGTGCACAAATTAGATCTGAGAGATTAGATATGGTGCACAAACCTTAAAACAGGGGTAATCATGGTCGCCATCACATGAGAGGAACAAGCAGAAACCCATGAGAAGTCAGAAAGGGAGATATTATTCCTGGCTATGATGGGGACAGGGCATTTGGCAAGGGAGGGTAGGGATAATCAAGAAGAGTAGCAAGTGAGCGAACCTTTCAAGGAAGGAGGACTTTACTTCACAGAACGTGAGGAGTATACTCAGCAGGTAGAGACACAAAAGGCAGGAAAGGCCAGGGCCAGATGGTTGAGGTCTTTGAGTGCAATTTTTGTGCAGTGGGCAAAACAAAGCCATCAATGTCTTCCTCATTGGAGAAGTGATAGGATGAAAATTCTGATTTAAGATCACTAAACTAGCCTCAGGGCAAAGGGGAAACTGAAGTTAGAGTACTAGAGATGGGTCACCTAGTTAGGAGACTAGGGCAGTAGGACAGGTGGGAGGGAATTAAGAGCCTGGGCTGGAGTTGTGATAGTAGAAATGGAAAAAGAAGAGACAGCCCTAGCTGAAATGGCTCAGTTGGTTAGAGCAGTGGTCGGCAAACTGCAGCTCGCGCGCCACATGCGGCTCTTTGGCCCTTTGAGTTTTTAGCAAAGGCCAGCTTAGGAGTACCCTAATTAAGTTAATAACAATGTACCTACCTATATAGTTTAAGTTTAAAAAATTTGGCTCTCAAAAGAAATTTCAGTCGTTGTACTGTTGATATTTGGCTCTGTTGACTAATGAGTTTGCCAACCACTGGGCTAGAGCATCATCCCATGCACTGAAGGGTTGCTGGGTCCATTCCCAGTCAGGGCACATACCCAGGTTGTGGGCTCACGAGTACAAACAGCAACTGATTAATGTTTCTCTCTCACACTGATGTCTCTCTCTCTCTCTCTCTCTCTCTCTCTCTCTCTCTCTCTCTCTCTCTCTCTCATCAATGACAAATATATCCTCCAGTGAGGATTTTTTTAATACTTATTAAAAAAAGAGATAGGTTCCATACAGCTGGCACAGAGGTGACCTGACAACTGATGGGGCATGGAGGAAAAGGACAGGGAGGCATTCAAGATGACTCATAAGCTTCAAGTCCGGGTGATTGCAAGGATAGACACACCATTACAGAAATAGAGAATTCAGGTGGGAAAGCTAGTCTGGGAACTGAAGTTCATTATTTCAGCTTTAGCTCTCTTTTTCTGAGGTGCTGAAAGAACTTCTATATAGAGATTATAGCAAGCTGGTAGAAATTCAAGAGCTATGGGAAAAAGGACAAAGCTAGAGAAAAAGATGGGGTAGCATCTGTTCTGGGGTTAATGCCGCAAGTAGATGGGCTTTCCAAGAAAGAGATTAAAAAAAATAATAATAACTGAATAGTTGCATTAACCTGGCTTTAAATGGACAGAAGCCCAAGAACTGAACACTGGAAGTTAGGGAAGCCACCTGAGCTAGGGCAAGGATATGCGTCAGAGAAAAGGAAGTGCTGGTAGGTATCTGTCTCTCCCTGTTTTCTCATTCACACATGCGCACAAATACACAACCTCTATGTTTTCTCCCACAACCTCAAGAAAGTATTAGGGTAGCACTAACCAACTACATGGAAGCACTAGAAATGGAGAAATGAGAGTTTGTTCTTTCTTAACCTCAGAAAGAAAACAACTGTACTAAAGGATCAATGTCAGTTCCCAGCCCTTGGATAAGCCTCTTCCCTGGGCACCACAGAGGTCGGAGGGATTCAGATAAGCCCATCAACAAAGGGGATGTCAACTCCTTGCCCTGTGGGACTACGCTTGCAGAGCTCCACCCTGAGCTAAGAGACAGCCCTCCCTTCTGACTGGGTCCTTGGATGACTGAGGAGGATTAAGCCCTTCGTAACTGGATGACAGCCCTCTAACGCCTAGGGTTCTGCCTAGAACATGATGGGACACATCCTCAGCTCTGATCTGTGCCCACATGACTTCATTCACCTGTGGCCTTCAACTCCACATCGTGACCACACCACGGACCAGCAGCCAGACTCCCCAAAGCCCCTGCCCCTGCCTTCCACTGCTCTAATTGTGAGGCCTGATCATTACACCCAGTCACTGCCTAGGGCTCAGAGCTCTCTCATCTCTAAACCCACTCCCCTCAAGATAGGGACAAGTCAACAGTATTAGTCTTCATACAGCTTATGGAGAAACTGAGGCAGAGTAAAGAGAATGCTTACACAAGAATCCTGACTCCTACATTGTGTAATCCACCCACTAGATGGCAGTATCTCCTAAAAACTGCCCCATAAACATAATAAGGGGTGAAAATGCCCTTATAATAAGAGCCAACATTTGCAGAGTAGGCACTCTGCCAGGTGTTTGATCTGGATTATATCATTTAGTTATAACAATTCTATGAGTTACATTCTATTGTTATCCTTGCTTTTTAGCATTTGTTCGATGTGAAAAAGCTAGTAATAGACTCTGTGTCCATAACTATCATGCTTTCATTACCTCTCAATTAATCTGTATTTTTAAACACCAAATATACTTAAACCTTGAAGTAATGTATAGTTTTTCTAACAATTTCAAAATAATTCACTTAAAATGCAAAGGTCAGCAAACTTTTTTCTGTGAAGGGCCAGACAGTAAATATTTTCAGCTTTTTGGCCATACAGTCTCTGTCCCAACTACTCAGCCCTGCCACCACAGTGGAAAAGCAGCCATAAACAATATGCAAATGGAAGGACATGGCTGTGTTCTAATAAAACTTTATTTACAAAAACAGGCAGCAGGCCAGATTGAGACTTAGATCATCCAATTTGACCTTGCAAGAGCTTGATGAATCAAGGTTAAAATAGGTAAAGCAACTAGAGCTATTCGCCTGATATCTTCAAGGCCATGAGTATTGAGTCAGAATATCAGCTCTTCCAGCTCCCAACCCAGTTCCTTCCTGTCCCACTTTACATATCAGCAGAGAGGCACCGAGAAGTTTAAAACCCCAAGTCCTGGAAGTGTGGCTCAGTGGAAAGAGTAATGCATCAGTTTCTGGGAAATCAGTCTAGTCCAGGCTATGTCAACCGAGCAGGTCAAATGTCCTCTCCCCATCCATTAACTGAACTACCCTGACAGCCAAAGGGTTCTGACAGTCTGCGCCTACTCTGTGATTTGCCAACCCCACCCCACACTCACTTGACGGCAGTGGTGAGACGCAGGGGCCTGACGCCAGGCGTGGCAAAGCGCAGAGTGTTCATGTAAGCCACATGCTGCAGGGCATGGTTGAAGGTCTCCACATCATCCCCCTCCAGGGTGAGCAGGGACTGCGAGGGGTTCACGTGGACCTGGGTCCCAGACACAGACACAGCTGAGAGCAGGCCCAGGAGGCAAGAGAGGAAGGGAGCTGAGGTAGAGAGGTGGGACAAGGTTGGGGGACGGGGTGGGGGGCATGTCTGGAAGGAGCGGGCTGGAGGAAGGGGATATACCTTCATGCCTTTGCCCAGGCTCTCGAAATCCCTATAGTCCAGCCCCTCCCGACATGCATAGAGGCACTCGATGACCTCGCGGCTCTCCAGGCGGCCTGAGCGCACGCTGAAACCAGCCAGGTAGCCATGAAAGTAGTGGTGGATCAGCAAGGGGTCTCCTAGGGCAGGAACACAGGGGCAGACGGGAGGTGAGAAGAAAGGAGGAATAGAACAAGGAAAGGGACTAAGAGAAAAGGAAAAGAAAGAAAGGGCCAGAAGGCTTGAGAAAGAAAATACAAAGGAGAAAGGTGGAAACTGAAAGAAGGAAAGAAGAGAGAGAAATGAGGCTAAGTGGGAGATTGGAGAAGGCAGAGAGAGAATTATAATAATAAAAGCGTAATATGCTAATTAGGCCGGACATCCTTCTGGACGATCTTCCGGACAAAGCCAGGGCTGCGAGGGCCGAGGCAATCTGTAGCAGGTGCGAGGGCCGAGCCCCTTGTACGAATTTTGTGCATCAGGCCTTTAGTACAGAATAAAACAAGGGGAGAAAAGGGTGAAAAATAGAAGCAACAGAAATGAGAAACGCTTCCAGGACAGGGGAAAGGGAAGAAGAAAAGCAAGACCCAGGGAGGAAAGAGGAGACACAATGAGGAAAAGGAGGAGACTGCAAGAGAGGGCATCTTCAGAAGCATGCAAGGAGACCAGGGTGAATGTGTGTGAGCTTCACAGATGCCCAGATCCTCCTGTGTGACTGACTCCCGCCTCCTGCGTTTCAGCAAGAGAAACGCTTCACTTCATTCTGTAGGCAGGATGAGACACCCAGAATCCAGCCAAACTCCATCTGGCCTCTCACCAAGGAAACCCTACCTTGCTGTAGTTCTCAGAGACTCTGCCCCCTGGTGGCATGGGAAGCAGTAACTAACAAGGCTGAACAGGATTGGGTGTGGAAAAGGGAATGCAGAACAGAAAGTTAAGGTGAGAACTCTCTGGTCTCTAGTTCTTACACACAGAGTACCTTGTGTGGCATCCGTACTGTTGTCTCCACCTTTTTCTTTCTCCTTGTTCTTCTCCTCTGGAGGAGGGAAAAAAAGTGGCAGTGAGCTCAAAGTTGTAAGGACAGATTGACAGAGAGGAAGAAGAGGTCTTCCCTGCTCTGGCCTGCCCTTGTAGGACTTGCAACCTCTTTATCCATTGATTTGAGAGAGAGAGAGAGAGAGAGAGAGAGAGAACGAGGCAGGGAGAGAGCGATTTGTTGTTCCACTTATTTATGTATTCACTAGAGGCCCGGTGCATGAAAATCATGCTCTGGGGGGAAGGGTCCCTCAGCCTGGCCTGTGCCCTCTTGCAGTCCAGGAGTCCTCAGGGGACGTCTGACTGACGGTTTAGGCCCTCTTTCCATGGGGAGTGGGCCCAAGCCATCAGTCAGACATCCTTAGCGCTGCCGCAGAGGCGGGAGAGGCTCCTGCCACCGCCGCTGCACTCGCCAGCCATGAGCCCGGCTTCTGGCTGAGCAGTGCTCCCCTTGTGGGAGCGCACTGACCACCAGGGGGCAGCTCCATCATTGAGAGTCTGCCCCCTGGTGGTCAGTGCGCACCATAGCAACTGGTCAGTCCATCGTTCCACCATTCGATAGATTTGCATGTTAGCCTTTTATTATATAGGATTGGTTGTTTCTTGGATGTGCTACTGGGGATCAAACCTGCAACCTTGGTGTATTGGGACAACCAACCGAGCTACCCAGCCAGGGCCCCAACCCTTTTTTTGTCATGTCTTAATCCCTCAGGCCTCTAGTATAGACAAACCCCCAAACATGTTGCTGAGGAAACACAAGGGTTCTGGTAAGACTGACCGACACATACACTCTCCCAGAAGGAAAAAAAATAAGTGAAAGAAAGAACTTAAAGTTGGAATATTGATGACTCTCTGAAGGGTTACTGCCCTCCAACAGGGTAAAGAGCTTTGGAAATCATAATCACTGTGATGGGACAGAGTGGAACCTGGCTGAAGAGACAGAAAGATTCCCATGATGCCTGAGAAGGAAATTTTTCCAACTCAGAGGTGGTGACCAGTTGAATAGGTAGGAGATATAGGGGGCTGTGGTGTCCACTGGAGATCTTTTTGAGTCACCCTGCCCAACTGCATGAAGTCAAGCTGTCCTTGCTCCTTCACCAATCCTAAGCCCCTAGAGGCTCCAACCTTCAGTGCCTTCATGGAGGCAACTCAGGGACTTACCAGTCCAGCAGGCCCCGATCATGAGGGCAGGTTCCTTTCGGGGTGGGTGGATGAGACCATTGTCATGGATGAGAGCAGGGTCGAAAGAGATGCCATCAGCATAGAGTGTGACTGTGGGGAACTCAAGGTTCAAAGCATAGTGGTGCCACTCGTCATCGCAGACCTGGGGGAGTAGGGTAGGGGCAAGGACTCCTCAGTGACTTCATCTTCAGGGAGCTAGCACAAGGCACTGCCCCTTCTGCTGAGAATCAAGGGACAGTCCCTAGTATTCCCAGTTCTATCATCGGGACTTACTAGGGAATTATTGCCTACCCAGCTCAAGGAATAGCATCCTTGTGCAAAATCTATCAGGCAACCAACCTAATACCTAAAATTCCACTCTTCAGGTAAATCTTTAAAACTATAAGCATTTCTAAGAGGAGTAACATGCTATTTTATGAATTAATTTTCCCAAAATAATTTATGCTTGGAACATACCGAACTCTTTCCTACTTCAGGGCTTTTACATCTGTTTCTTCTCTACCAGCCATTTCCCATCCTACAGGACTAAGCTTACATCTCTCCTCAGTCACCTTCCCTGAACACCCCATGTAAGGTAAGTTCCCCCATCTTTGCCTTCCCCTTTTCCCTACTTCAGTACCTTACTCTTTCAGAGCATTTATCACAATTTATCATTTTTATATGTCTGCTTACTTTCTAAAAATATATTTCCAACTAAAATGTAGCCTTAATGAAGGCAAAGATTTTGTTCCATCTCATACTCCATTGTATCCCCAGAATCTAGCAGATTTTCAAGGACTTAATTGATATTTAATAAGTATTTGTTGAATAAACAAAAGTAAAAGAAAAAATAGGAGTAATGTTACCAATATTAGCAACATGGCAGAAGATCAAGAAGTAGCAAATGGCAGACTATCTCTTTTTAAAAAGTACCACAAAAAGCAGAAGCTTTTGTAAACAGCCCTCAACTATCCAATTTGTGGATTTTCCAGGCCCTTCATTTCCCATTCTCTCTCTCCCACTTCCTGCCTTTTTTCAGCCATTTGCTTAACCAGCTACTCCACCAGGGGACTAATGGGTTTCCATGGGGAGATGGAAACCCATTAGTCCCCACTAGTCCTTGTGGTTAGATTGGAGAATGCAACTGCTGGCTCAAGAGAGGATTTTACTGTTTTATTTTGGTCCATTTTTACTTATCCTTCATAATCACGGATAATAACAATAAGAAATAACATGTATAGAGTCCTTTCCAGTCTACTGTCATATGTGGAATAATGACATTTCGGTCAACAATCTACCATATATACAATGGTGGTCCCATAAGATTATAATGGAGCTAAAAAATTCCTGTCACCTAGTGACATCGTAGCTGTCATAACATCAAAGTGCAGCATATACTCACTTGTTTGTGGTGATGCTGGTGTAAACAAGCCTACTGTGCTGCCAGTTATATATAGAATATCTCATATAATCATATACAGTACATATACTTCATAATGATAATAAACAACTATGTTACTGGTTTATGCAGTTACTATACTTGTTATCATTATTTCAGAGTATAGTCTTTCTACTCATAAAAAAACTTTGCTGTAAAAAAGTATGAACTGTTATGCCAGCAGCAGCCTCAGATTTCTCGTGTTTACCATGGGCCTTGATTGCATCATTTTCTCTTGTTCTTGACTTAACCTCGTGTGGTTTTACACAGTAACATGCTGTATAGGCCTGTAGCCTAGGAGCAAGAGGCTATCCCATATAGCCTAGATGTGTAATAGGTTTCTGTAAGTGCACTCTACGATGTTCAAACAACAACGAAATTGCCTAACAATTCATTTCTTAGAACATATTCTGCCGTTAAACTGAGATAACAGTATAAAGGTCTATCGTGTCATTTAATCCTACAACAACCCTGAATATATAATTCTTATTATCCCCATTTAATAGGTAAATAAACTGAAGTTTAGACATATTAACCAAGTTTTCAGAGCTAGTAAGTTCCCCTGGCAGGACTCAAACCCAATCTGGGTACCTCAGGACTACTTATTTTCTCAATTACAACATGCTAACTGCTTGAGAGTCAGAGACATGTACTGTTAAGGTTCTAGATTAGAAAGAGATTAAATAAAACTAGAGGTGGGGGAGAGAAAATGGATGGTTGGGTTTGATGTTAGTAGTCATTTGTTTCCTATTTCCTTTTAATCCAGGAGTGCTTTCTGCAGGAGACAAGCCTTGGAAATAGAAAACAAGAGAACCTAAAGATGTAATGGTGAGGAACAGAAAGTGGAGCATGGAAGAGGGGGCATGGGGCAACCCAAAAAACTCAAACCCCTGCCCTAGGCCCCTCCTCCCCTGAAAGCAAGTTACATGCACCCATCTTTCTGGCACTGGCTCACCTGCTCCAGCTTCCAGAGGAACTTGACTGGGCGAGCACTCTCCAGCAGAGGCCAGTAGAGGAAGGAAATCCTGCAGCCATGGACCGTCAGTGAGTAGTGAGAGAAGCCATCCTCTGAGGGCAGAGGATGGGGATGGGGGTCAAACACAGGGCCTGGGGCAAGAACAGGTTCAAAGCACCAGAAGGGAGAGGACACTGGGTTCTCTTTGCCCTCTCATGCACTCTCTCACTCCTGCATTCACTAGTCTTCTCCCCTCAACACACACACACACACACACACACACACACACACACACACACACCTACATCCAGTTCAGGTGATAACAAGAGCTTCTTGGGCACTCTGATTGGCTGAGGGGGGACACCAGCCAGCCTGCTCCCACCCAGATCATTATTGGTCGTTTGGTTAATACAAACATCACTGGTGACAATCCTCTTCAAGGCACGATATATGACCTCAGAGAAGTGGCAGAAATGAAAGAGCATATGAAGCTGAGCCCCCTGCCACCTGACCCCCAGAAGGATGTGTCACACAGTTGAGGGAGGAGACGTACTTAGTGATGGAGCCAACTAGCCTTTATAAGAGGAAAATGGGCAGAGATGGAGGAGAAAGAATGGAGCACACCACCACCCAGGCCTTTCCACCATAGTGGAAGGGTTTTAATGGGAGCAGATTCAGGGGGCAGTCTATATATAGTGGGATGCAGGAGGACTGGGCAACCACAAGTGAGAATGGCAGTGAGCAGTCCCACTGCACTCTGAGAGCAGTAGGATCTCAACTTCTCATGTTGGGAGCCAATCAAAGAATTTCAGGAAGTATCAAACCTAGCACTGCCATCTTACAGGTGCAGCAAGAGGAAGTGACCCATTCACAGTCACGGACTGGACAGTGATAGAGGCCAGACAAGAAGCCAATGTCCTGAGCAAGGCTCACCATTCTGGACAGTGTTACACACGATGGTTTCCTCTTCCTTCTTGCCCTTATTGGGAGTTACACCGTGCTTCATCCAGAAGGACAGGGTAAAGTGGTCACTGAGGCTGTCCTGGGGCCCCGAGCCCAGCCCCGCTGTGCCACCCAGGGGCACTTGCACAGCTTGGGTGCCGTTGAACCAGTAGATAAGACTGCTGTCCTGGCTGTAGTGCACCGAGAGTCCTGCCGTCCAGTTGGCATTGGGGCCAGGCATGGGCAACAGATCCACCTCCCCAGTGGCAGCACCTGCAGGAGCCCCAGAAGGCACACATGTCAGAGCTGAGCAGCAGCAGATTTGGAACTGGGGAGCAGGCAGGGAAAGAGTGACAAATGAGAAAAAAATCTCCTACAGTTCATCTCACCACCTCTTCAGGCCTTCCAAAGACAAGAGAGGAATGGACCTCTCTTTTAGGAATACCTCTCCAATTAACTCATTCTCCAACTCTTCATCTCTCCCTATCATTTTCCCACAATGTATCTGGTGATCATTTTGTGCTACAATTATGTATCTTTGCCAATAACATATTTATTTGATCTTTGGATCACAAGAGCTAACTACATGCCACCACCCCTGTGAATATATACACCTGTGGATGGACAAAAGAAGATACAGTGCAGATTCTTACAACAGAGGTAGAGGAGGGTCGTGTAAAGGCTGGGTGGGGAGGGGCAGGACTAGGGGTTGGGCATGCACACCCACCACAGAGTTTCCGCAATGCCCGCTCGGAGTAGTTGTCTCGGTCACAGCCTTTGGCCACATGGCTGGTCTGCAGCTCTATGGTGGCCTGAATATTCCAGAGAGGTTCATCACAGGTCTCCAGGCGGATACCAGGGAACAAAGCCAAGCTCCCGGCACCTGGTGCATATTCAATCCTTTTGTTCCAGCCTGCATGGGTGAGAGGGAAAGGGCAGTGGAGAGACAGAGGAGGAAGGCAGCCCCGCCTATCTGTCCATTCTGCTCTTGCCATTCCACTGACAGTCTCAGCCTCCTACAAAAATGGCTGTCCAGGGTAGACAGTTACAAGCCTGAACCTAAATATCCCTCCCCTGACTCCTAGCCTAGCTCCCATGACTGTCAGAAGCGACGAAAAGTGAGGTGAAGGTGAAAAATGATGCACACGATGAGTCACAGAGCAGGGCTCCTCACCTTGCCAGCTGGGTTTACAGGTGGGCTTCACCTGGATCTCCACCTGGGCATCATCTGCCGCCCGCTTCTTCCCACAGTCATAAGCTGTCACCGTAAACTTGTAGAGCTTCTCACCGCTGTACTGCAGCTTCTCTGTGTTCTCAATGTTCCCTGGGGTGGAGATGGGGGAGGATTGAGATGGTCAGAAGCACTAAAGAAAACCTAGGGAGACAAAGGGGGCGGGGGGCTCAGGAGCTAACTAAGCGGCAGGAAGCGGAAAAGAAGGTATCTGGGGGGAAAGGCTCCACATCTGGAAAGGAGGGTGTGGAGGGCAGAGAAGTGGACAGCTCAGCCCTGGGGTGTCCTGAGGGATATGGGTGCACGAGGTGGGCAGGGGCTGGACTCACCATCATTGTCAATGAGGAAGGGGGTGTTGGGTGTGAGGATCTCGTAGTAGCAGATCTGGCTGTACTGGGGGGAGCAGTCACCATCAATGGCTTCCACCCGCAGGATGCGGTCATACAGCTTCCCCTCAGTCACTGCAGCTCGGTACAGCCGCTCCACAAACACGGGGGCAAACTCATTCACATCATTGACACGCACATGAACAGTCGCCCTGCATGTGCCAGAGCGGGAGGAGGGGAGAGAACGAGTCAGCCGTCCTCATACTGGAGACTCCAGAGAGGCACAAGCAGGGAATCAGACAGGGAATCAGAGCAGGAGGGAGGCAGTCTGTCCCTTGGTTTGGGGCAGTCAGGCACCTCGAGGGAGAGGGCCCTCAAGGGAACTGTGCTAAGGAAAGGATATCTGCTGTGAGGGGTAAGAACCACCCCAGGTGACACCAACACTGATTTTGAAGGCTTCTGTACAAAAAAGGTTGGGGCTGCCCAGATGAGGGGTAACAGGATTTTGTGCCCAGCAGGTCATTCCCCTTCACAACAGTCGGATCCAATGAGATAATCAAGGAAGATACAGGGTAAAAGCCAAGTTAAAAACCAACCATGGGAAAGGAAGTGGCATTTGTACAAAAGCCACGTCATCTGACATGAGCAGTACACAGAAGACGAGTATTGCCTTTTGTGAACAAGTGTACAATATGCATGTCAGCTGCGGCCCCCCCTGCTCAGGTCCCCACAGGGCAAGCAAAGCTCAGGCTAACCCTTTGTGCTGAGGCCTGCCCCTAGCCAAGATCCAGGCACCCAGGACCCAAGAGGCAAAGTTCCTGTCTCCAAATGGGAAACTGAATCACAAAGAGCCATTTATAGCCAGGGCCTCTTAGCAACCCAGGAATCCTGACGGCCAATTTTCACCCAGTCTCACATGAGAAGTTAGCTTGGAACAAAGGAGTCCCAGGTCCCAGCCTCTTTCATGCTGTAGCCAGCTCCTGCCCACCCTCACGCAGAGTGCTGTGTGTGTTATAATGGTGTGAGTGTGGTCACACTGCAGATAGACCGGCAGAACAGTAGGAAGGAATCTACAGTGCTGAGTGTGCTCCTTCCCTTCCCTTGCTCTCCTGGTCATCGTAACTCCCATGTACTGAACCCATCACCATCTGTCAGGCACTGTGGTGCATGCTTTTTATACAAACCATCTCCTTTCATCTTCACAGCAACCTAAAGAAGTAGGTGGCATCATTATTTCTATTTTACAGGTAAGAAAAGCGGATCCAGAAAGGCTAAGTTGCCCAAGGCCATAAGAGGCAGAGCCAGGATTAGATTCCACTATATAAGTTCTACTATATAATTCTGTCTCCTGTCCCTAAACCCTATAAACAGAGAGGGAAAGGGCAGATAATATCCAATGACTGCACAGAGGGAGGATGGTGAGGGGCTTGGAAGGAGGGAGGAGACCCTGCAGCAGGGGGCACGGGACAAGGGCTTCCTCACTTGTGGGACTTCTTGGTGTTGGCTCCATCAGGGCCCTCGCCACAGTCATAGGCCTGGATGGTGAAAGTGTGCTCCTTCTGGGCCTCACAGTCCACTGGCTCCTTGGCCCGAATCAGCCCTTCTCCTGTTGCCTTGTCCAGGATCACAGCCTCAAAAGGCACCCCAGACCCATGGAGCCGGAAGCCACAGATCTCACCTGGCCGAGGGGGTAGGGAAAGATGAGGCTCTTGCACTACCTCCAGCATTTCCTTCCAGCCTCAGCCTCCCTGCCTCAGATTCCCACTTCACCTCTCCTCCCAAACCCGGTCCTTTTTGTGCACCTG
The DNA here is from genome assembly GCF_027574615.1 of Eptesicus fuscus. Lineage (NCBI taxonomy): Eukaryota > Metazoa > Chordata > Mammalia > Chiroptera > Vespertilionidae > Eptesicus > Eptesicus fuscus. The sequence goes on from NC_072479.1 coordinate 86,781,582, forward strand.
AAAGCAATAATTATCAAGCATACAGCTCCACGCCAGCTTTCCTGATCAACAACCTCTCAGAGGTACCAGGTCTGAGATCTGGCAAAATCTTGATACATTTAACCCTTACCCTGCCCATTTCCTCTCTGGTAGCCCTCTCTACTCCTTGAGCCAACTTCGTCTTCCACTTTCCAAGGCCTCTTTCCCACTTCCTTATTGCTCTCCCTCCCAGGACCTCCCCTCTCCTCCCCTGCCCTCTACCCTCCCAACCACTTTTCTCTGTCCTACCCACCTTGCAATCCACCAATCCCAATTACCTGCATAGTGCAGGGGGGCGTCCTTGTCCAAGGCGAAGAGTGGTGGGTTCAGCAGGACCGTGTTGTCATTCTCCATGACGATGCCCTGGTATTCCGCCTCAATCCATGGCTTGTGCTTGTTGGCTGACCCCCCACGGGAGAGGAGAGGAAGAACCTGTGAGCTTGCCCGCCACTCCCACACAACCTTCATTGACCCAACAAACTCACACTCCAGTATCACTACCCTTTCCACACACTGCAGAAGCACCTGCAGGTGGAAAAAATGAGGACAAGAAATCAGCTATTAAAGGAGTCAGAAGGTCTGAGGGAGGACACAGCCTTCTCCTATGGCAGGATAGAAAGTTTCCATGGCAACAGTCTGCCCTGAAGAGAGGGATGGGTCTTCTAACTTCTCTGGGAAACATGGTCTGAGGGTGGAGAATTTTCTTTAGGGATTTCAAGTGCTGGAGAATGGCGACTGGGGAATTCAGGAAACAGGGGTGGGCCATCAGAAGGCCCTGGGAAAGGGAAGGGATAGATTAAGGGCAGAGGTGATATTAGAAAAAGTAGATCTAGAAGTTTCCTGAGATCCTGATAATGTATCCTCTCCATCGCCACTATCACTACCCCCATTCAATCCTGATCCCTTCACTCTGCACTTCTCCCAGCCAAGCCCCAACCTAAAGCCATTCTCCCAGAGTAGAGGGAAGAGAGGGGAAAAGAGAGAAGAGAAAATATATAGGACAGAGGGAGGGGGACAGAGAAGGGCAGGGATAGAGCGGAGGAATCAATGCCAAATAACTGGACCCAGCAGAGCCAACATCCTAAGGGATTATCGAGCTGGCCTAGAAACAGGACAGATCTCCTCCCTGCTTCTCACCCCCACAGCCAAGAGAACACACTCGTAACCAACACATTTCTATGTTCCCCCACCAAGGTGACCACACCCCACACTCCCTGAACCCCACTTTTTATACAGCCTCATGACTTAGTCCAAATTCTTGCCTACTCCATCCTACTTCCCTCCAACCACCAGCCAATTCCGGATGGATGTGGGACTCACTCAGCCTCCAAATCTCCCTATCTCCTACCAGACCTAGCTCATCTGTGTTTCCTGCCAGGACCAATTTCCTGCTAACCTGGTAAGAGGCTATGGGGAAAGCACAGCATGTTCCCTTCCCTCCCTACATCACCTCCCAACCCCAACCTCCACGGCCTGCTCTATCTAATCCTATCATGGCAACACTCAGGCTCCCAAGCACATTTATGATGGCCCATCAGCAGGCCATGGGCAGAGAAGGACATCATCCAAAAGGATGTCGCCAAAGGAAACTCGTCCCCAGAATGTCATGGTGAGCAAGAAATCCTGATATCCATTTTTTCCTCCAACCCTACCCCAAAAAGCCTTCTTGTATCTGAAAGTCTGCCCCTTTCCTGCTGATGACTACCACCACCCCCTTCTCTAGTGGCAGAGGAGAAAGCCACAAGACGGTGCTCAGAAGGCAGCACAGGAAGTGGCAGGAGGCTAGAAAACCAGACTGAGGTCAGAGATTGAGGATGGGAGGGAGGCACACAGCAAGGTCAGCACTGGCACCCTCTACAGAGCTCACCCCTGACCCTGCTCCTCTCCTCTGGGCCACCAGCTCTCTCCTTGTGTCCGTCTCCTTTCACTAACTCCTAGGCTCCCTGTCTTTTCCTTCCTTGACTCTCCCCTCCCACTCCTCTCATCCGTACTTCCTGATTTCCCTTTCATTTCTCTCTCTCTCTCTCTCTCTCTCTCTCTCTCTCTCTCTCTCTCTCTCTCTTTTTTTCCTCCACTTTTACCCTTTCCAATCCCTTCTTATCCCCCTCCCACGCCTCATCTCCCTTCTCCTTCTCAGCTTTCCCTCTCGGCACTCATTTAGCTCCCCCACACACCCACTTCTGCCCTTTCCTGCCTTTCTCCACCTACCTGAGGCCTCTTCCTCCATCCCCTCCCTTCTTCCCTCCCTCTTGGTCCCTCTGTGGGCCTCACCCAGCTGAATTTATCTGCTGTCTGCCAGAGAGGGCAGCTCTGGTAACCCACAACCCAGCTGCATGCAGGCATAAGGGTATAGATGCAGAGGAACACGCCAAAACATACGTGCTCCGAATTGCTGAGCCGCAAGGAACCGTTTCTCCCCAGGATGGGATGGAGATGAACCAAATGGATCTGCCACACACCCTTAGTGCACGCACACCCCATTGAAAATGGAGAACCACCCAGAGATGTATAACGACCCTCAGGGCAAGTCCTTCTGAGACCTGAAACACCTCCAACAGGGAGAAATTGGGAGAGAGGGAGACAAACCCCGGGATGGGAATGGGGACCAAACGGGATCAAAGCAGCCTATGGGTAAAGACAGACCAGACAGGAGGATGTGATGGAGGGTGTGGGGGTGTGGGGGGCGGCGGTGTTTCAAAGGAGAGAAGGGGTAAGTCTGAGAAAATGGATGGGAAGGGGAATGGTGGGAAGAACTGACACCTGTCATGTGCCAGAGAGCCTCATGGCTCCTGCTCACCTCTACCCCACAGTGTTCTGCCGGATACCCCTCTTTTAGTGCGCCCACCCCCCACCCCACCTCACTCACCTTTGTTACAGGAGCTGGAGGGAAGAAGGGAGGCCAGCAAGAGGGGCAGCAGCAGGAGGGTCATGGTATGCTGTGGTAAAGAGCAGGGCAGGGCCAGGCGATGGCTCTCCCCTGGGAGCCTCGAGCCCACTTATTGCTCCTTGGGGGAGGGATGCAGGGGACCTCCAAGGAGGGGAAGGAAGACAGAGGGCAGGAGGGCAGAGACAGAAGGAGCCTGCCGCCCACACTAGTCCATGGAGCACACCTGGGCAGACCCCAACCTGGGTGGCTGAGGTGGGGGACTTGCAGTGGCTTCTCGTTTGCTCTCCAGCCCGGCTTCCTCGCTCTTGCGCTCTCTCTCATTCCCGTCCCCTCTACTGCAGGATGACGTAAGCACAGCCAGACGAAGATTGATGAGGCCATGGGCCAATCGGTTGACTGGGAGGGCCAGGTGCTGCAGCGGGGGAGGGAACCAATGGGACCGGGGAGCTGGGGCGGGAGAATGCTTTCGGGCTTTTTCCCCCCTGGATTGCAATTTGCGGGAGCAAGGGAACTGCGGGGGCTGGAGAGGAAGCTGGAAAGCCGAAGAGGGGGTGGGAAATAAGACGGACCTTGGGAGAATCTAGAAGCTAAAAGCTCGGGGGTGGGGAACGAAGACGTCAACGGAGACCTGAGGGAGGCGAGGAGGAGCAGCAACCGCGTCACCCCCCCCCCCCGGCCCCCCCAACTCTGCATTAACCTCTTTACACAGTCCATTCCATCAGCAAGTTCCTGCTGCGTGCCTCCTGGGAACCGTGAAGTACAACCCACAGCCTGAACCAGAGAGATCCTAGCATTTCAGTCCCCAGCCCCAGGTCTCTCAGGAAAACACTGGGTGGTCAGCAGGGCGTGGAAAGGGCTTTGGAACTGAAGGCAAAGTGAAATATTTGTGCGCGCACACACACACACCTGTCGAGGCAGTTCACCACCAGGTGTAATTTTCCCCACTGCCTACCCTCCCTGCCTTCCTCTCCCCGAATTCCCCACCGTAAACCATAACAAATCAGCCCATTGATTCTGAAGCCAGAGAAGTTGGTAGGTTGTGGGGAGGGAGGGGGGGCACAAAATGATTTAGGCACACCTCCCTCCACCGTGGGAATACTGGTAAGCTTGGGCTGTCGGAGGGCTGAGGACTGGGGGGTTGGGGATGGGGTGGTTAGTGTGTATCACCAATGACTTCACAGGGAGAAGGAAACCCCTGGGTCCCAAGCCAAAGAGTGTAAAATTCTCCAGAAAAGCCAACCAAACTCCTCCCTCACCTTCCGCTCTGGACTCCCAACTCAACACCTCCTCAGGCTGCCAACACCCCCTCTGTGCTTAGGAAGAGCAGTTTCTCCATTCCTTCCCAGTGGTCTTGTAGGACAGAGTCTGGAATGCAGCTCAGCGGAGCTGTCTGGAGGAGTTGTGGGGGCCAGCGCTATAGGATTGTCTTCACTTTGGCTCTTGGTCAGCTGGCTGTCCTCCTTCTTTCCCCAACCTTCTCCCCTCATACTTTTCAGGATCCCCAACTCAGACCCAGGATCTCAGAATATTGTTGGAACTCATCCCTGGGTAAGCCTGGAAGAACTTCCGCTCCACACAGCAAGACCAGCTCCCTCCCAGGGGGACACCACCTCCCCAGGGCTCTGGAATGGTTCCCAAGCCTCCCACAAATGGGCTGGAAGCCAAACTGACCTTTGGAAAGGCTCAAGTCTTGGATGACTGACAGCCCCAGATCCTGCTCCAGGTTCCTTCCTCAGGAAAAGCCGAGGTCCAGCACAACCTTGCCAAGTCCCTGCCCCTCCTTCACGCAGCAAACACCACCCCAAACTCATCATGAGGGGAGGGGGGAGGTCTGGTAGGAGCTCTTATTGCAACAGAGCCCCAGCTCTATAAAAACCCTGGTAAGCATAGACCTTTACACAAGCCTGTCTCTGTGTGTGGCGGCCTGGCCGGAGTCTCTCCTGCCAGACAACACCCCTCCCTCCTCACCCTGTCTCCTATAGTCTCCTAAGATCTTGATCTCCAACGTGGCCAGCCCGGACAATGCCTCCCAACCTCACCGGCTACTACTGCTTTGTCTCACAGAAGAACATGGAGGACTACCTGCAAGCCCTAAGTAATGGCCTCACCCCTCCCAGACCCCTCTCACTCCCCTTTCCCCTCTACCTTCCTGCCTCTCCATCCCATTGAGAAGGGGGAATGCTGGGGTTGGACCCTGTGGAAAAGCTCAGGAGCTGGCACCTCTCTTGGGATCCATCTCTAGCCAGGAGTATTTCTAGGAGGGAGTGAATCAATACAGTCCAGACCCAGCTGAGAGAAAGCTCACAGCCCCCAAGGGGCTGCTGCAGGTGGGGGAACCCTGGCTGGCTGGCTAAGAGGACACCGGCTAAGAGATAATCCCCACAGACATCAACGTGGCTCTGCGGAAGATAGCGCTGCTGCTCAAGCCAGACAAGGAGATTGACCATCAGGGCAACCACATGACAGTGAAGACCCTCAGCACCTTTCGCAACTATGTTCTAGAATTCGAGGTGGGAGTTGAGTTTGAGGAGGACCTAAGGATGGTGGATGGACGAAAATGCCAGGTACCTTTCCTCGGGTTTGGGGGGCGGGGGGCGGCGGTGTGGATGAGCAAGTAGGTGCTTCTTAACAATTTGGGGCAAAGCAAAATGACCTCACCCAGCCAGAGCCAGGGGAAATGACCACCACAGCGTGCTGTGGAGTCCCCCGGATAACCCTAACCGGCTCCTGGTGCTCCCACTCCCACTCTCTCCCTGCCGGGATCTTATCACCAGTCAACTGGACCAAAAGAGCAGGTCACCCTCAGGCCAATGAGCAAATATTTGCTTACCCTCTAGCCTTTGACCCTATTCATCACCACAGTCTTTTTTCCCTTAGCCTCTATAGCTTCACTCCCCTGCATTTCCTTCTGCTTCTTACATATTCTTTTTTAGCTCCTTTACAGATCCTAGTTCCCTGTTGCTTTTTGTTTTTCTAATGTAGCTACTAGAACTCTTTCAATTATATATGTGGCTTACATTCCCATTATATTTCTACTGAATATTGCACTTTCACATGGCTCTCATCTGTTCCTCCCTAGCCTTTCTCACTATCACCATCCTAATTCAGGCCCTCATTTCTCACCTGGTACCTGAAATTAGCCCTCAATCTTAACCCTTCTTTAAACCACTCTGTGTACTATAGACACAAGGATCTAACTTGTAAAAGTGACCATGTCACTCCCTTACTTAAACCCTTTCCATGACAATCTACTGCACTCCAGGTAAGGTTGTATGCTTCACACAGCACACTAGTGTCCTTCCCACATACACACTAGGTTACAGCCCCTCAGAACTGTTTGCCCTCTTTCTTCTATGCTGTTACTTTCCTTGCTAGAAATTTTCCATTAGCTCCGATCTAATTAACTCCTCACTTCCTTGAAGACTCAGCTCCTCACTCCCATCTTCAACAGATATTATAGATATCTATTTACTGTTCTATCTGATCAAGATTCTGAGCTCCCTTTTTAGCAGGGTATATCCTATAAGTGTTGATTGGAATGCCCAGGCCCACGCAGCACTGATTGTGGAAGCTTAATCCTTCATTCCCAGGGACACTTCAGCTGTCCTTGAAACTGAGAAAGAGGAGGAAAGAGATTCCCCGATGGGACTCCCAACCTATCTCTTCTTTCCCAAAGGCCCCTCCAGCTTGACCAGAAGTATCCAGAGGACAAAGTCTCCATTCTTCATCACCCACTCCCCAATTTCACCCTGGTTGTCCTGCTCCCTCCCTGCTCTGCCCTACAGTAGACAAACTGTGGGCCCCCCTCAGTGGCCTTTAGGAGTGGGGGGCAGGGGTCCTAAATCAGAGCAGCCTTCTCACTCAGAATGAAGGGGCTGGAGCAAGACAGCGTCTGCTGTGGTGTAAAAGGAGACAGCCCAACCAGAGTGAGTGGAACTGCCCCCTCAGTCTTCCTCTACTCCTGCCTTGCCTGCAGACCATAGTAACCTGGGAGGAAGAGCAGCTGGTCTGTGTGCAGAAAGGGGAGGTGCCTAACCGAGGCTGGAGGCACTGGCTGGAAGGAGAGACGTTGTACCTGGTAAGCTGGGTGAGGTCTGGGAAAAGGAACCCAAATGGGCATGTCTGGAGAGGGGCCTCCAACTAGGATTCATGTCTTTGCCCAAATCAGATAACTCTACTACTCTACCTCCGGCCCCCCTCTCCAAAGAAAGCAACCAAGAAAGGGGGACAAAAGCACTGGGGGACAAAAACATATTTTAAAAAAAAATTTTTTAAGCACTGGGGAAAGTCGACGGAGGAAAAAATAGAGTGGTCAAGGAGGGGCCCTGGCTACAAGTCAAAAGAATGTCCATAAATCAAAACTGGAGAGATGGAGACTTCACCATTTCACATTCCCTGACCCAGCTACCTTCCTTCCTCTGGGGTGAAAAGTTGAAGGTCTGGACAATGATACAATTCCTCATGCATCAAATGCTCTAGTTGATGTATCCTGAGGATTAAATGGAAGTCAAGGACCTTGAGAAAGGACTCCAGCTGGCAAGAACTTTCTTTTTCCTCAACTTTCCTTCTTTATCCCCAGGAACTGACTGCAAGGGATGCAGTATGCGAGCAGGTCTTCAGGAAGGTCAAGTAGCCAGAGAGGAGCCGAAGGCCACTCCAGACAGCGCCGGTCCCCAGACTCCTCTTGTTTGTGCACCTTCAAGCCCAGGTTGTCCCAGGTCATCAGTCCCTTTCTCAGGCCCTTACCCTCCCTCTGAGTCCCTCCTCAGCCCTCCCCATGTTAATCTATAACTTGCAGCCCCCAAGGCCAAAGTCCTTTCTTTTTCACACTCCACTGCCCAATAGTTACCTTATATCCAGTTCATGGTCTGGCCTCCTGGATAAAAGAAACAGGCAAAGGGGAAAGGACGCTAGAGAATAACCAATCTCAACTCTCTTTATTTTTCACCTAAGAAAGAACTAAGCGTTGCGCATTTGAGGGTTAGTGAAAAGTCTATCCTGGAGGACCTTTTGGAAAACTGTGACTGGGGTTCAAGACTTTAAGAGTCTTTTTGTCTATGTCCTTGTCCTTATTTTGGATAAAGCCTCATATGCTCAACAGAACCAGGCCCAAGGCACTGAACAGAGTTTAGTTTTTCCAACATCTGAATGCATCCTGGCTATCGTATACTTTCATCCTACATGTTGGGGAAGAAGGAGGTGACTGGGTAAGACTCTTTGTGCATTACTGGGAGGAGGTAGAGAAGCTTCTAAATAGTGGCCTGGCCTCCATGTCTACTTTGAGAAGGATAGGCAGCAAGAAGGCCTGAAAAGGGAAACAGATGGAAGATACAAGGCCAAGGGCTAGAAAGATGAGGATCATGGAGGTGTGAAGGCAACAGTAAGAGAAAGACCAATAGGCCTGGCTATAGAGACCCTCTGCTTAAAGGCCAACAAAAATGGGGACAGAGGATAAGGGGGAGAACTGAGAACACCAAGGCCCCTCTCTTAAGTTTCTGGAATCACTGCCCTGGAAAACAGCCCAGAGGATAGGGCCTATTCAGGTTCATGGCCAGCTCTAACCTCTAGCACCTCCCTACCTCTACTGGCCTTGGTTCTTTCAGAATAAAAGTACTGTAAGGACAAGAGTCAGAAAGAAGAGGACTCAGTGTGGGGTGGGGACAGAGTCTGGCTGGGGTGGGGAGGGGAAATTGTTGGAAAGTCCCTGGCTTGTGCTCATTAGATGAACACTTCTGCCCCCTGCAATGGCTATGCCCCACACACATTCAGGACAGTCACTGAGGCTCCGGCCAAGAAGAACTAGGCTTGCAACACTGACCCTACCACACACTCTGGAATACATCTGGAAAAGAGCAAGAAAAGAACTCAGAGGAGAACTGGAAAGCTAATTCCTTGCCCAGCCTCTCTGCAGATAACCCCAGCCAAGTGGGGAGGAGAGAGAGCCTCCTCTCAGACAAGCTGCCCAGCAGACGCTCCAAGGGCTGCTGGGCACTACCTTGTCCCTTTCCAAGGTAGAGAGAAGCTGAAGGATGATGCTCCGTGTGTATCCACCAATTACCTAAGTCACCAGGTCAACGCAATGTCCCAGCCACTCTGAGTTCACAGTGCATATCCAAGCCTCTCCCCACAGGACTGTTCTCTGTGCTCTTTATGTCGGGTCAGTGCCCCTCAAAGGAGTCTTGACAGAGGGCCTGACACAGAAACTTGGAGGCCTCCATGGTGACTGACAGGCCCAAATAAAAGCAGCCTCAATCCCCCCCCAAAACTCCTGTGACGTGAGTATCCTCATCCTCCACTTGATCCCACCCCTTCAGGAGCCAGAGGCCTGAAGACCCTCAAAGGAACACAAGTAACCAGAGGAGGACTGAGCAGCTTCAGAGCCCTTTACAAGGGGGTGGGAGCCTGGACCTACTGAGACTAAGAGCTCTGCTGCTGTTTCCCCCTATGGGCAGCAGGGGGCGCCTCTCACCACAGTGGGGGCCAGAGACCCACCAAGTTGTCCTCCCTTCTCTGCCACCTACTTGGATATTCCATTCCCCACTGGACACACACACACACATACACACGCACGCGCACGCACACGCACACACACACACACACACACAGGACTTCCCAATCTGCATACTCACTCTGACAAGACCCCTACCCTCCTTCCAATCAGGCGGCTCCATTCATTCTGATAGAAAAGATGTTCACTAGGGTCACCAACATGTGGATAAGGAAAGGACAGGGGAGGAGGCAACAGCCACAGGTGGTTGGGTGGGTACCAAGATGGGTCTCACCCCAGCCCTTCCAGAGGATCACAGGGTGGGTCCTGAGACTTTGACTTTTTTTTTTTTCCAGAGTCTTTGGTCCCAGGGAAATGATCAGGAATCCAAGATGTTTATTTCCATCTGAGATAAGGGCTGGCACCCATCTAAGCCAGCCCTATGCCAGGCCCCTATCGCACTTCCACTCCACACAGCTGAGATAGCACCATATGGTTACCAACAACTTTCTTGCCTGAACGCCAAATGATCTTGTAGGTCAATCCAGACACTTCTGCTCAGAAGACACTGGCCAACAGTGGGCAGGAGGACAGGAGCAGGTGTGTGCCCTCTGAAGCAGAGCACCACGTGCTGCCCAAGGACTCCGGCTCCAGGTTCTGGGAGGAGGCAGGAGCAGCAAAGTCTAGCCGTGTATCCCTCCCTAGCTGACCCCCTCTCCCCACAGCCCACATGCCCAGGGAGCTCAGGCAGAAGCAGGAAATCCCTCAACCCTAAGTCACAAAGGTCATCCCCGCCAAGAGGCTGACCCTGGAGACCCTTTGAGGCCACTGCAAATCCTGGGATCCCAAGAAAGAGCACAGGCCTGTCCACATAGACCCCTTTTCCCAACCCGAATGCTATCCCCTAAGAGGCAAGAACCCTATCTGGTTTAGGCTTAAATAACCAAAGGTCAGTAAGAGGCCAGCAGTCCCTGATGTGACTGAGAATAAAGATGAGGGTGGGGGCTGCCCCTGGCTATGGCCTGGTCCTCCCCTCCCCGCCTTCCTGCCCTTCCACAGGCTGCTCTTCCCTCTGGAGTTCACTGCTCCTGCCCCGCCTAGGGACCCCCTCCAGCACCCACTCCCAGCTCTCTGGGACATCTCTCCCAACTTCCCCCTCTCGGTCAAGATAACACCCATGCCATCAGGGTCCCTGAGCACTGACCTGGAGCCACCCCAAGGCTGTGTCATGTTATGAACAGTTGAGGATGGGGGAGACCTTGCAGGTACAACAGGAGGGGAAAGGATGAGGAAGCCAAATGGGCAAATTAATGGGCTCTGTGCAGGACTCTGATGTCGCCAACCTGAGTTTTCGTGGAGTGCAGAAAGAAAGAAACAAAGATGGTAGCCAAGGCCTCTGAGGCCAGAGGTGCAAGCAATGGCCCTGCCTGGTCAGGGGCCAGAACCAGCACCCACCAGGTTCTCCTTCTCCTTTCTTAAATCTCAGTCCACAGAATGTCTCTGGTCTGACTCTGTGGGTCCCTGTGCTCTACCCTGAATATTGACCCTCACCAAAGGCCAATCAGACCCCAGGGCATGATATGGAGCTGACCTTCCACACTCACCCTTCCAGCAAGAATAATGGGGCCTCTGTCCTCTCAAGGACTTCCTGGCCCATCATCTATCTGGGAGTGAGCCTCCTGCCTCCCCAACCATCTAGTCTCAATTCTCACTCCTCCCTACCCCCACTTTTGTTCTGGCCATTAGGAAGAGGGGAAGCCCTAGGACCCTCCATTCTGTCCCCAGTGGGTAGTGCCCAAGTTGAAGGTCACCAGCATAGCCAGACCATTGGGTTCATTGGTAAACCACTTGCCTCAGAGGCTCTAGATCAGTGGTTCTCAACCTTTCGAATGCCACGACTCTTTAATACAGTTCCTCATGTTGTGGTGACCCCCAACCATAAAATTATTTTTGTTGCTAATGTTAATGAATCGTAATGTAAATATCTGTGGGGTTTTTTTTATGGTCTTAGGCTCTACAGCAGCGGGTCTCACCCTGTGGGTCGTGACCCACAGGTTGAGCACCGCTAGCAGGGTCACCTAAGACCATCAGAAAACACAGATATTTACATTACGATTCATTAACAGGAGCAAAATAACAGTTATGAAGTAGCAACGAAAATAATTCTATGGTTGGGGGTCACCACAACATGAGGAACTGTATTAAAGGGTCGCGGCATTGGAAAGGTTGAGAACCACTGCTCTAGATGAACCTAAAATTAAACACATAATTGGGAGGGAGTATTACACAGTGATCAGGTGAACAGGCTCTGGTGTCAAACTACCACCTCTTACTAGTGACGTGAGAATATACAAGCCACTAACCTATGGTAAATAAACCACATTTGCTGGTCATGCAAAGCAATTCCAAGGGTTCTTCCTTCCTCCCAGGAATATTCCATCCAAAATTGCTCAGCATGGGACCTGGAATAGAGTAAGCATTGATGAAGTTGGCTGTTATTACTTTTACTATTTCCTTCTTCTTAACTCGATGATTGAAATTCCTTTAACTAGAAGCAAAGCCTTGTATCCTACAGTTAATGTTAAAGAGGGCTCATGCCTCTGAGGTCACACAGTGGTTACATTCATACCAAAGTATAATTGACTGATACCAAAGACTGAGAGACAGTATAGCCCTCACCTTGACTGGAGGTGAGAGGGATGGAAGGGAGTCATTGCCTCCCCCTAAAGCTTCAGGACAAGAATCTCTCACTGTGTCCCATAGTCCCCTCAATCCCAGGAAGACAAGTGTGCTGTCCCAGACTGCACCACCCTACAGAGCCCCTATGGAGTTAGCTGTGCAGAGCCATTAGGCTCCACCCCCACTTGAGTTCCTCTTGGACTCCTCCCCCCACAGTACACACTGAAGCTACACCATTCAAGGGGCTGGACTCCCCATGGCAGGGGCTGTGTCCAGGCCCCAGACTTCTCTAGTTACCAGCTGCAGGTGCAGCCACTTTCCCTCAACCTGTTCTGGCTCCTTACCCTTCTTCCCCATGGATGCCAGCACCCTCGGCCCTGTCCTGGGGGTTTTTTCTCATGCTTTCCTCTTGCCCAAGAGTCCTCCAGCCTCCTACCCCTGATCCCCTGCAGCATATCTCCTGTCATCTTTCTACCCTAACGAAGCCCCAGCGATCCTTCCAATCGTACCTCAGTTTGGACCTCACCAGCCCTCGCTCCCTACCCTGGACATGAGCCAGGACGCAGAGGATTGACTTGAGTATCAACTGCACAGTTTTCCTTTTATACCAGTGTGTGTGACCACAATGCGTCTGTCTTGCACACGTCTCTTCTATGTACGGTGTGTGGGGAGAGATGTGTGTATTGTCAGTGTGGCTTTCCATCCACTGTTCTGGAAGACTGCTGAGAGCCAGCATCTTCTTCTCTCTTTGCTTCATGCATATGACAACAGCTGAGGGTATTCATTGACTCAGGCAGGGGGGCAAGGCAGAGCTAAAAGCACTGCTTGAGGAGTCACCGTGATCTTGGGCTAATTCTTTCACTCTGTGTGACTTTGTTTCCTCACAGGACTGGTCTTTTCTGCTTCGATGTCTGTGAATGATCTACTCTCTTATCTTTCACTCCCACCTCCTCTCCTTCCCAGCTATTTTCAGAAAACCCTGGCTGCCTGTCCTTGACCCAGCTGTAAGGAAACTATTGTCTTGCTTAATAAAGCTTATCCTTCCAGCTCCCTGATGGAGATACAGTCTCAACACAGGAAAGGGCAGCTGGATTGCAAAGCACTCCTCCTCCGCCAGGTGGCTCCCTTCACCAATGCTACCACTCACCTCTCTCTTCTCTTTTCCACTACTTTTTTTCTGAGTAGCACAGATGGGACAAGTGGAACCGTTTGAATAAGGATTTATTAAAGGCTTAGCAGAAACAAAGGGAACTAGAACAGAGAATAATATACCAAGTTGATTATCTAAAACTAGAGGCCTGGTGCACGAATTTGTGCATCAGTGGAGCCCCTCGTGAAACCGGCTCTCTGACATCCCCTGAGGGGGGATTATGAGATGACGCAGGCCAGGCTGAGGGACCCCAGGACTGGGGAGAGACATGGGAGGTTGGCCAGCTGAGGAGGGACAGCAGGAGGGCTCCAAGGCGTGTCCGACCTACCTCGCTCAGTCCCGATTGGCCAGACCCCAGCAGCAAGCTAACCTATCGGTCAGAGCATCTCCCCCCCTGGTGGTCAGTGCATGTCATAGGAACTGGTCAACCAGTTGACTGTCTGCCCCCTGGTGGTCAGTGCACATCATAGCTAGTGGTTGAGCAGCCTTAGCATATCATTAGCATATTACACTTTGATTGGTTGACTGAATGACTGGACACTTAGCATATTAGGCTTTTATTATATAGGATACAAATGCAGCCTCACCTATAAACTCCTCATGTGAAAAGAAGGGATGATGCAGGATACAGCAGAACAGCCTTGCTATTAGCAAGCAAGAACAGCCTTGCTATTAGCAAGCAAGGCACACACACAGTATGGTTAAGGAATCCTTTACTGAAGGACTTGACTTCAGGCTTCAAAGTCCACCCAAAGCCCCAGGGGTGGGAGATTTGAAACTGGAATCTCCAGCCTCTGAACTTGCCCTTTGAACAATCTGCTGGTGTGAGACCACAGTCCTAGATTCTCTGGACTCACTAAGGTTACCCTCCCCTAGGTTCGGAGGGCTTCTCCTTCCTGCCCATCCCCTCTCCTTTTCCACAGCTTCTTGGTAGTTTGTAACCCTTTGCTATTCCCCCCCCAAAGCTCCACCTCCTCTTGTGTTTTGTCTGCTGTAAGTCATTGTTTTATCTGTGCAGTCCTATTCCTTGGTGGTGGTGGGTGAAGGGGCCCTTCAGATCTTAAGGTGGAAGAGGAGAGAGAAGGCCAGTGTCCACAAGGGCACTGTGGCTTCAGGTTAATCCATCTGAACTACAATCCTACCTGGCAAAAATAACATCCTGCCAACTGACCTTCTGCATTTATTGTACTAAAATAACATATCTACTTCTGTGATAGCCAGCCTCTGAGATGGCCCCAGTGATCCCTGCTCCCTGACATTCTCATCCATGTGTCGTCCCCTCCCATACTGTATCAGGGTTGGTATGTGTGACCAATTGAATAGGATATGATACTATGAAGTGATGCTATGTCACATCCAAGGCTAGGTTATAAAAGACATTTCAGATTTTCTGTTCAATATAGTGTCTATAGCTTAAAATTTGTTAAGAAGATAGATCTCGACCTATCCAGTATGGCTCAATGGATAAAGGATCGGCCTGCAGACTGAAGGGTCCCAGGTTCGATTCCAGTCAAGGGCACATGCCAGGACTGCAGGCTTGATCCCCAGTAGAGGGCATGCAGGAGGCAACCAATCAATGATTCTCTCTCATCATAGATGTTTCAACCTCTCTTCCCCTCTCCCTTCCTTTCTCTGAAATCAATAAAAATATATTTTTTAAAAAGATAAATCTCATGTTAAGCATTATATATATATATATATATATATATATATATATATATATATATAATTAATTGATTTTTTATAGAGAAGAGGGGAGAGGGATAGAGAGCTAGAAACATCGATGAGCTGCCTCTTGCACACCCTCTACTGGGGATGTGCCCACAACCAAGGTACATGCCCTTGACTGGAATCAAACTTGGGACCTTTCAGTCCGCAGGCCGACGCTCTATCCACTGAGCCAAACCGGTTAGGGCATGTTAAGCATTCTTACCAGAATTAAATAAAAACCTTTTTAAAAAGACATTTTGGCCTCAGCCTTGCTCTTTCTGTCTTAGATTACTCTGGGGAAAGTCAGCTGTCATGTCATCAGGACACTCAAGTGCCCGATGCAGAGGGCTGTGTGTGCGGGAACTGAGGCCCCTGCCCACAGCCATGTGCGCCAGCCATCTTGGAAGCAGCCCCTCCAGCCCCAGTCAAACTGAAACCAGACAACCCACGGGTCGGGGCTGCCGGTCACTATTTGAGCCAATTAAGCAGAGACAGGGTTGAATCATATATGAGTATTTATTCCAATAATGCCGGCAGTATGGGAGAGCAGCAGGTCATCCACAAAAATCTGTTTTCCCCTTCCCCATAAACCAGCTGCTTATTGTGGGTAGAAGGACAAAGGTTACATGGGAAAGTAGGAATTACAGGCATGGGAAAGCAGGCAAGGTATAATGGTTACAGGTTGCAGACAATGCGGGCTGGGGGCGGGGGGGGGGGGGAGGGGCGGTGGAGGAGGTCACGGAGAGCAGGTGCCTCCAGGTGCCTCTGGGACCAGATTACAAGCAATAGGGGCTGGGGGTCGAAAAGGGCGGGCAATGGCTGGCGCCTCTGGGACTAGATTGTTTCAGCAACAAGGTTGTTAATCTTTTCATAATGATAGGCAGTTCTCAGGAAAGGAGGTTGGACTGCATTCCGATGTTGGCTTCCATGTCCTGGGGCGTACAACTCTCAACTAGGTTTTCTCTAATCACACTAGAACAATCACATGAGCATGATTAATATTTCTTATAATTATAGCGTCCCCGCTATTCCATTTCTGCCCCTAACATTCCTCACTGCTATTTCTATCATCTCATATCTATGAGATTAGTTTTAAGTGAAAAGTCTCATCCTGCTGGACTGCATTTGCTTCTGCCTTGAAAGCAGTTGGCTGGGATGGAATACAGGGAATGCAGGATCTAAAATGAGGAAGACATTGGATACAGCAGCAAGCAATCAGACTACAAAAATAAACAGGAGAAAAAAATGAAGCCTGATTCTCTAGAATCGCCTCCCTGACCTGGCTCAGCTCTTGATTTATCCCAGATATTGTAGTTATTAGAAGTGGCATTCAGGGCTTTTACTTTGCTACATGTCAGCGGGGCCACTTCTACCTTAAGGGAGCCTACCATTACCAGCATGACAAAAATGGTGAAAGCAATATATTCAGCAGGACTCCTGGTAGAAGATCGCCGTTGCAGTCCAGTGCCACGGCCGTGAGAAGGTCCCTTTTGGTTCAGACCCTGTGATGTTTCTGGGGCATAAAGACAGTCAGTCGTCATAAGAAACAAGGCCTCCCAATCCTGCTGGCAGGGATATATGAATAAACAGTGACCCCACATGTCAAAAACTAATCAGCCGGCAGCTTAGTATGTCCATTACCATCAGGGAGGGTGAAATTATCAGAACAGTTCATATTGTAGTTATTAGATATTAAAAGACCATATAGAGCAACCGGTAAAAGTCGGACATTTGCCACAGGAAGTCCTTCCCTATGCAGGACAGCAGGTGGCAGCACCAACAGGAATTTCAAAAATAACAAATTCTGAAAACATGTTTATGCACTTCTTACACTCACACCCATGGACTTCTTCGGCTTTCTCTCCATCCTCCCAACCCTCACATCACAACTGTGAAGACTGTCCCTTCTCCCTGCTTCTGCCCTTTGCCCCTTCTCAGTCGATGAGAAACAAATTTCAATGGAGGGGAAGAGTTGAGACAGTGGGACATGAGGTGTCTTCAGACATGAGCTCCCCAAGGTTGAAAGGATCATGCCTGGCCTAAGCTTACATCCAAGAGCAAAACATTCTTCATTGATTACACGGGCTAAAGATGCCGCTGAAGCCAGGGTCTTAGCATCATCTTCAGGATCCAGGACCTCATCCTTTTAATCTTGTTTGTCTTAGAAGGGGCCATCTGCCCTAACTGGTTTGGCTCAATGGATAGAGCGTCGGCCTGCGGACTGAAGGGTCCCAGGTTCGATTCTGGTCAAGGGCATGTACCCTGGTTGCGGGCACATCCCCAGTAGGAGGTGTGCAGGAGGCAGCTGATCGATGTTTCTAACTCTCTCTCCCTCTCTCTTCCTCTCTGTAAAAAATCAATAAAATATATTTTTTTTAAAAAAGAAGAAGGGGCCATCTGGTCACAATTATCATTTTAAATACAGTTATTTTATAATTATTAAAGTGATTTAATAACATCAAATAAATTTCACTAAACAGAGAAACATTTTTTAAGTCACCCATAGCCTTATACTCTAACTAGAGGCCCGGCACATGAAATTTGTGCACAGGTATGGTCCCTAGGCCTGGCCTGCGATCAGGGCCATCTTCCCCAGCTGCCCGCAGCCGGCCCCGCCCCTGACGTTACCCACCCCCGGTTCCCAATTCACCATCAGGTGATTGGTGCCTGACAGCCGGGGGAAGGGACCGAGAGGTTGGCTGTTCCCTCCTGCTGGCCGGCCCCACCCCCACCACAGGTGGCTATCAGGCGATCAGAGTCTGCCAGCCAGGGAAAGGGACCAAGAGGTGGTCAGTGCACCTCATAGTGACTGGTCCAGTGGTCATTCTGGTGGTTCTGCCGTTAGGGTCAATTTACATATTACCCTTTTATTATATAGGATATGGTCACAGTTGTTTTATTTATTTACTTTTTAAAATATATTTTTATTGATTTCAGAGAAGAAGAGAGAGGGAGAGAGAGATAGAAACATCAATGATGAGAGTGAATCATTGATCTGCTGCTTCCTGCACACCCCACACTGGGGATTGAGTTTGCAACCTGGGCATATGCTTTGATCGGGAATCGAACCATGACTTCTTGGTTCATGGGTTGATGCTCAACTGCTGATCCATGCTGGCTGGGCTGATCACAGTTGTATTAGATTGTTCTTGTGTTTCTATTTTTGTGAACATTGTGTAGTTACAATTTTGTAGATTGTTCCCTTTATTTCTTTTATTCAATCCTCTTAACCTATATTTGGGGACCCATGCATAGAGCGATGTAGCCTTGGCTCATTGTGGGCTCATATTAGCTAAGGGAAAGGGGAACAAAATAGATGATTGAAGGACTAGAAATAACCAACTGTCTGGGTTTGCCTGGGACTAAACCGGTTTTAGGATTGAAAGCTCTGTGTCCCAAGGAAACCCATCAGTCTCAGATAAACCAGGACTATTTCTAATAGGTCACCCTTTTAGAAACAAGTCCCCCAAATTAATCCCATTTAGGGTTCAGAATTCCATTTTAATTTATCTATTGGCCTTTAGCTATACCTTTTTGCCCTTCTTTTTTTAAATTTTCTTTTTTTGTGATCACTCTAGGGAAGCTGGACTCAAGCTTTATACCCTTAAAAATTATTGAGAACCCCAAAGAGCTCTTGTCTATGTAGGTTGTATCTATTCATATTCACTGCATAAAAAATTAAAATTGAGAAAAACTTAAAATATAAGGATAAATAAGCACGTTTCATTAGTTGTGAAGGGACAATGTTGACACACCTCACGTAGCCTCTGATCACTCCCTGATACATTCATGAGAGAGAGAAAACAGCAAATAATACCTTAGTATTGTTATGAAAATAATTTTGGCCCCATAATCCCCTTCAAAGGATCTCAGGGATCCCCAGCATTCCCAGACCACAGATAGAAAACCACTGCTCTAAAAAGAACTGCATCCTTCACTTTTTTAGTCTTTTTAGACTTACTATTGGATGAAGAAACTTGGTTACTATATAAGTCTCCCCTCATCCTTTATGCTATGGTTTCCATGTATATTAAATCTACACATGTGATAAAGTTCACAATGCAATGTTATAATTTTTGCTTTAAACAGACATATGTAGTTTAAAGATACTAAGAAAAAATATGTATTTTAGATTTACCCACAAATTTACCATTTCTCTTTATCCATCCAGCGACTCTGTTCTTTCATTTGGATTTCTTTCCCTTCAGCCTGAAGAACTTTAGCGTCTCTCTCAATGCAGGTCTGCTGATGACAAATTTTCTAAGTTTTCTTTTTATCTGGAGATGTTTTTATTTCATCTTCGTTCTTAAAGAATATTTTTGCTGGAAAAGCAACCCTGAGTTGACGATTTTTCCCTCCAGTGTTTTGAAGAAGTTGTTCCACTGCTTTCTGGTCTATGCTGGTTTTGATGAGAAAGCAGTGACATTGAAAATGTGGTTCTGTGATTGCAATGTGTTCTTTTTCTCTGGATGCCTTCAAAATTTTCTTTTTATCTTAGTTTCCAGCAATGTGACTTTGATGGGCCTACATGTGCTCTTTTGTTTATTTTTAGTTCTGCTCTGAATTTATTGAACTTCTTAAACCTGAAGATAAATGCCTTTTTCAACAGCTGGGAAATTTCCAGCCATTATTTCTTTGAATATTTTTTCTGCCTCATTCTCTTCTCTCCTTCTAGGACTCCATGAACACACATATTAGAGGGGCTTTTTTTTATAGTGTTCCACAATTCCTGAGTTTCTACTCATTTAAAAAAATGCCTTCCTCTGTTCTTCCGATTGAATAATTTCTATTTATCTTCAAGGCTCTTTCTTCTGCCATCTCCATTCTTCTATTAAGCCCTTCCAGTAATTTTTTTAAATTTCACATATTGCATCTTTCAGTTCTAGAATTTACATTTGGTTCTTTCTTAAAGTTTCTATTGCTTGCCCGGCCGGTGTGGCTCAGTGGTTGAGCACCAACCTATGAACCATGAGGTTGTGGTTCGGGGCACATGCCTGATTTGCAGGCTCAATCCCCAGTGGGCGGTATGCAGGAGGCAGCCAATCAATACCCTGGTGGGTATGGTACTAACGATCTTGCTAGGCCTATCAGAGTCAACAACAATAAAGTGAATCAGTGATGAGTGACTCAAATAAAGTGAGTCAGAGTGGGTGGCAATAAATGCAGAAGTCACCAGTATTGTTAGGGCTAGTAGGTGTTTAGATGGCTGGATGATGAAGGAGGAGCTATAGTGAAACATGATCAGAGAAACAAAGAACAAACTATGGGGTCCCTACCCCTTATGATCTAGTGATTGGTTCAGCACTCTTCCTTCCAGGGCAGATGCCTACACATGCTATGGTGATGGGCTGGTTGTTCCAGCAGGTCCTGGCGTTTTGGTGTCAATAGAAAGCTTCCTCTTCTGGGGTTTCATTTGCCTCCTCCCTCCTCCCTCATTTGCCTCCTCCCTCAATTGACAAAAAGTGGCCCAACCTGGACTTCTAAGCACCATGGGCCAAGCAGTCCACAGCCAGCCACCTGACCTGCTCTGCCATCCAATGAGAAGGCAGGACCTCAAGCACTGGCTGAACCCCCAGGTTTCCAACTCAGGGCAAGGAGGAACAGTGCAGACCAGAAACTGAGGAGGAGTCCACGGAGGTGAATACTACTGCCTTCACCAAAGGCGTCCCTTCACCCCACCTCACGTTAATGAGGTCGGGTCCTGGTGCTGCCACATGGTCTTCGCTCTTCTCCCCAGAGCACCCAGCCTAGAAAAGAAAGGCAGAGGTAGGAAACCAGGAGCATAAAGAAATGGAAATAGAGGCTTTGAGAAAGAGAATTTAAAAACAAAAACTAGGCAGATTGTATGGTCCCCAGAGAACTTTCTTTAGCTTTTCCTTCCGTTAAGTCTGATTGTTGGTGGTTAAGAGGTTTTCCTGGTCTCAGAAATATCAAGCCTCAATTGGGGTAAAAATCAGCTCCAATATTTCGGTCATCCCTAAGCCAGACCACAGTGGAGTCTACTCTAGAGATTTAAAGTCATGCTGATAAATACTGTGTATTTCCAGTAACTTTCTGCTCCTCCTGCTCCCCAGAGCCTTCCCCAGCTACAGCCTCATTGCCTTGTCGGGGCCAAGCCCTCTCCCTTAGCCTGGAGTGAGGAGACCTGACTCACAATTGTAAATGAAAGACCTAATGTGTCCAATATTTACACTTAACTTTTTCTTTTCTTTTGTGCATTTTAAGCTCCTCAGACCTGCCCTTTCTTCCTCTAAATCCTCTGAAATGAAATTCTGGTGCTTGGTTTTAAACAGCAAGCCTCACAAATGCTAACAAAATAAATCTGAGCAAGATGAGGACAGAATGTACTCCCTCTTAGCCTAGCCTTGCAGAAAAACAGACATGATTCTGCTCATACAGTTGATTCTGATAAAGTGGAGAACCAAAAACATTTAATCTCACTGGTATGAAAATACATAATCCTGATCCATGTTATATTTATGTCATCTTTGGAGTGTAATTTACACAAAGGAATCTTTAAAGACATTCAGACTTCTAAGATGATTGCTTTATGACCATGTAGTCTATAAATGTTAAAAGTCTGCAATTCTGATTG
Organism: Eptesicus fuscus; assembly: GCF_027574615.1. Lineage (NCBI taxonomy): Eukaryota > Metazoa > Chordata > Mammalia > Chiroptera > Vespertilionidae > Eptesicus > Eptesicus fuscus. The sequence goes on from NC_072479.1 coordinate 86,803,108, forward strand.
ATCATTGATAACTTATTACTCATAAAAAATTAATTAACAGCCGAAACCGGTTTGGCTCAGTGGATAGAGCATCAGCCTTCGGACTGAAAGGTCCCAGGTTCGATTCCGGTCAAGGGCATGTACCAGTGGGGGGTGTGCAGGAGGCAGCTGATCAATGTTTCTCTCTCATCGATGTTTCTATCTCTCTCCCTTCCTCTCTGTAAAAAATCAATAAAATATATATTTTTTAAATTAATTAACCTTTTACTTTCCAGAAAGCATAAATACTTGTGAGATTATTGTTTATGTGTTAGACCAGAAGAATATATTTGGTATTCTCTTTTCCTCCTTTCAAGGATAAAGATAAAAATCCCATTACTCTGTTTGATTTCTTATCAGAGAGTTTAAGATTCTGCAATTATTTGAATTAACTGGAGGAATCCATGCTCAGTGATCTACCAGGGAAGATAGGAACCAGCCTATGGGAAGAGCTGGAAAAGGAAAGAGGAGCAAAGAACAAACTGATGGTTGCCAGATGGGAGAGGGGGTGGAGGGGATGGACAAAAAAGGCGAAAGGGATTAAGAAGTATAAATTAACAATCATAGAAATGGTCAAAGGGATGCAAAATATAGCATATGGAGTCCTATATAATAAAACCCTGATATGTAAATTGACTGAACGGCAGAACAACCAGTCACAATGATGGGCATTGACCACGAGGAGGCAGATGCTCAATGCAGGAGCTGTCCCCAGCCCACAGGCCCTGACCCAGCAGCAGCAGCAAGGGGAGAGGCTGGCAAGTAGGTGGTGCCAGGTCAGCCAAGCCAGGTGCCAGCAGGGGCCTCCCCCTCCCACACCCAATTGCCCCGCTGGCCTCCCCACAGATCATCCCTGCTTGCCGGCCAGGCATAGGGACCCTACCCATGCATGCACCGGGCCTCTAGTATAGTCAATAATATTGTAATCACTATGGTGTCAGGTGGGTATTAAACTTATTGGGGGAATCACTTTATAAGGTATACAAATATCTAAATGTCTAATCACTATGTTGTACACCTGAAACTAATATAATATTGTATGTCAACTGTAATTGAAAAATAAATTTAAAAGGAAAAGAAAAGAGAGAGAAGCAGTAAAACCCTGAGTTCAGTTACCTCAGGATTTGGAATTTGTCTGTGGCCTGCAGCACCCCTTCCCTGGAGTAATTATAAGGAAGACAGAGGCTCTGATCATGGGGTTCTCATCTCTACTGGGCCTCTGTTACTTGAAAAACAATAAAAATTCTTCTTTTAAAATACATTTTTTTATTGATTTCAGAGAGAGGAAGGGAGAGGGAGAGAGAGATAGAAACATCAATGATGAGAGAGAATCATTGATCGGCCACCTCCTGCATGCAAGCCCACAACCCAGGCATATGGACCAACCAGGAATTGAACCATGACCTCCTGGCCCACGGGTCGACGCTCAACCACTGAGCAACACTGGCCGGCCAAGCCGACAATAAAAATTCTTAAGCCCAATAAGAAACTTCCTTCTCGAGTCAGAGGCTCCCCAGGAAGATGGAGCAATAAGATGCTCAGAGGAGAGGATATTGTCAGAGCTGAAGTTAGATCAAGGAGGAGGATGAAAGTGAGAGCACAAAGGCCTGGAGGAAGGGAGGTGAGGGACAAATAAAAGCAGAGTAACGAGAAGGAAGAGAACCTACACACCAGACCTGAGCAGCATGCATGCACCCGGAATAGAGATTACTTCATGCAATGGGGGTGACAGGGATTGCCCTCCAAGCTGTCCCTTGGACTTAGGATGAAAGGACAAGGCTCTAGGAAGGAGAGGACCCCAGAGGAATGGTGCTTGGGAAGGAGCCTGGTCATTTGGAATGACCCTGAGAGAGCCCGGAAGAAGCTCCTTATTACTGTTACAGGATTAAAAACATACAGAAGTGTACCGTTTTTCAGTATATTTTGTATCTTTATTTTTTTTTCACTGTTATTAGATAGTTGAGTTACAACCATATGTGTTTGTTGGGGGCAAGCAGGAGTATTCTGTGGGGGTGGAGAAAGAAGGAAAAGTCAGGTCCAAAGAGGGATAGCAGACAAAAATCTTAAAGCAACAGTGGGGCTGAATAAAGGAGGATTCAAGGGTTAGTGTAGGGAGGAAGAAGGAAAGAAGCCAGCTAAGAGACTTTCTAGCCTTACTTGCAAAGATTCAACCACACACATTTCCTGACCCTGTATATGGGCTATTAGACATTGGTGGTGTGAGCCCAGGCCTAGCAGATGGCTTGGGAATGCCCCAAGCCATGGTTCTCAACCTTTCTAATGCCGCAACCCTCTAATACAGTTCCTCATGTTGTGGTGACCCCCAACCATAAAAGTATTTTCATTGCTACTCTACAACTGTAATTTTGCTACTGTTAATGAATCGTAATGTAAATATCTGTGTTTTCCGATGGTCTTAGGCGACCCACAGGTTGAGAACCGCTGCTGTAGAGCCTAAGACCATCGGGAAACACAGATATTTACATTACGATTCATAAACAGTAGCAAAATTACAGTTATGGAGTAGCAACAAAAATAATTTTATGGTTGGGGGTCACCACAACATGAGGAACTGTATTAGAGGGTCACGGCATTAGGAAGGTGGAGAACCACTGCCCTAAGGGTTCCCAGAGAGTCTCCTAAAAGAATTGTGCATTGAGAGCACTAGAGCAGGTGAGGAGCCATTCCTGACATATGGCAGTCTTTGTGGCCTGAAGAATGGGGGGACAAAGGGTGAGTAAAACCATTTGACAAAGCCACCACGAGGTATGGCTCTGAGCCCCGGAGGTGTGCAGAACTTCTAGACGAGGCTGTAGTCCACCCAGGATGTGACCCGGTGACCACAGTGGTGCAGAATCCTCCACACCTGCCTGCCCCCTCCCCCGCAATCCCTTCCCTTTCAGATCAGAGCCCCGTTGTAGGGGCTGCTACTGACCTACCACACACCTGCCTCCTTTGAGGACAGGACCACTGGCCTCCACAAGGACTTCCTGACCCCGTATCAAGCCGTCGGTGAGTGTTTCTCCTAGGGAGCCTGGCCTCTGTGCCCAGTCATGGCCCCTGGTATCTGCCTAAAGAAGCCGCAGTTGAGGCCTAATTCCAGCCCTGTGCCAACTGGACCCTGGTGGACGAGCAGCTTCCAGGGGTTGTGAGCAAAAGATTACCTAAGTGAGGGCCCCAGACCTGCTTGGTGGAGAAGCTCAAGTTCACGGGTCACACAAACTTCAATTTCGACAATAGGTAGGCTGGTAACATAAATGAGTGGAAAGTCAGGGAGGGAAAGGTATGGCCGATGAAAGGCAACAGCCATAACTCACAAGGAACCATCCTACTATTTACTATTTTGTACAGATAGTCCAAGAGAGTCCAGAGTCCTTGCGCTCCCACCCCTGATCTCTGAAGCCCACGTGGTTTCAGAGTTTTCCCCCTTAAGTTGTGGTGGGTGAGCTATCCCCAAGCTAGACAGTAGGTGGCGCTCAACCCAGAGAATTAGAAAAAGGAACCAGAGAATTACTCAACCCATTTCCAGTAACTGCTCCCTCCTCCCCCCTCAGGGCCCTCTCCAGCCCCACCTCTTGTTCCCTAACCTGGGCCAAGTCCTCTCCAAGGTCCCAGATGGCCCATTCCAGATGCTTGGTCTCAGAGGTGGAGAATTATCTCTGGGAAAGCCCCAACTCCACAAGCCGTGCACGTATGATGTGAGTGTGCCCTTGGAGAGGCCTGGAGGAGAGGAAAAGGATGGGGTGGGACCCAGGGGTGTATGTATACACACACACACACAGAGAGAGAGAGAGAGAGAGAGAGAGAGAGAGAGAGAGAGAGAGAGAGAGAGAGAGACTTAATGCAGAGAGGACTTAGAAATTGCCCGTAGCTTCCAGCAGCCTTTCCTGGGGGTGATCAAGCCCAATGCTCTGAGCCAGAAAACTAACATTTAACTGTCCCTCACTTGAACCACCATGTCTCCCTCAGATCCCAGGGTGGCGGTGGGATCTGCTGAAGCAGAAAGTAGCCCCCAACTCTGTATGAGACTCTCCAGGGAGATAAGCAATGGTGGGAAACTCACTGTGGAGCTCAGGCTGCATAGGAGGCTGAAGGAACTGGGGCAGAGAGGGGCGATAAGGGAGCAGGCAGAGGTGCCAGGCCTCAAGGGCTGAAGCCACAGCTGCTAATGCCTTTGCTGGTCCCTCAGTCCCTTGGCACATAGCCTGCCCCGACTCCTCATGACTCCACAGGTCTCATCTTGCCCTCAACCCCTCACAGGTGGTGGCTGCTTCTCTGGGGTGTCCTCCAGGCTTGCCCCACACAGGGCTCTGTGCTCTTGGCCCAGCAGCTACCCCAGCAGCTGACCTCCCCAGGGTACCCAGAGCCATACCTCAAAGGCCAAGAGAGCACCACTGTCATCGAGGCCCCGGAGGGCTTTGCTGTGAAGCTTATCTTGCAGGACTTGGACGTGGAGCTGTCCCAGGACTGTGAGCCGGACTCTGTCACAGTGAGCTGGGGTCCTGGAGGGACTCTGGGGAGGGATCTTCCTGGCCTGGAGCCCAGGGGGCAGTGGGAGGTGGCAGCGCCCTGAATCTCAGAGGATGGATGAAGAACCCAAGTCAGGGGCACAGGCGGGCTTACCTGGGAGGCCAGGGTCTGCTCAGGTGTACAGCCTCCACCAGCAGCCCTGTCCCTGGCCCAAAGGAACACACAAATACTGCCAATCCCTAGAATAAAGAGCAAGGACTCACACGTCAGTCATTAAACACACCTGAATACTTGCTCTGTCAGGACAGGAAGCTGGGCATGAATAATAACAAAAGATTTGGTGACTGAGTTTACCTTAGAGGAGCTATGGCAAAAGTTCTTATGATTAGGGCATGATCAGAATAAGGACACTTTAAAAACAGTACCTCGTGTTATCTTTTGGTTTAAGTTTTATTTTTATCAAAATAATACATGCACATAGTTGTTGTTGATTTTTAATCCGAGTACTACAAGGCATATAATGAGAAACAACTGTCTCCAGCCTACTTCCCACCTCCATTGTACTCTCCTGGGGCAATCAGTTACAATTCATGTAGCTGCTTCATCTGGTAGTTATTTTCATCTGTATCAATAACATGCTTACTCTGGTTTTGTTTGTGTTTTTTAGAACACATTTGAAAGGGTAAAGTTGGTGATGCACGGGCAAGCTAAATAGCCATCTCAGGCAGTGAATAAAGAAATTTTAATTTATTTAAGGAAAAGGGGATAGAAGTTGGAGATATCCAAAAGGAAGGCCTACACAACACTGAGCCAAAGGGTATTGGGTCCATGATGGCAGCAACAATATCCTTAGGACAGTGAAGCAAGGAAGGCCATAGAAGAAGCAACAGGAAAGCCTTGGCTGGGCTGCTTTGCCTCACTGAGAAGTCAGAGAAAAGGGGGTCCAGGAGACAGGTTGGGGGGGGAGGGGTTAGCCTGGAGCGATAGCCTGGGGGGAGCTGCCCCTGCCCATTGCTCCTCTGGTTACAAGTCTCCTGGGGTCGCTTAGAAAAAAAGAAGGAGGAAGGAAATGGTGTTGCGTGCTCCCCTGGGGGAGTGTGTGCACTGGGTCCTTTGTCCTAAGCATATTTATCTCTCTCTTGCAGGTGGAAATCTTAGGGGAGGTCTCAGGGGAGAGTCTTAATAGAATATTCGTCAGTTTTCTAGGTATGCTCTACTGATTGGTCAGTGCCAGGGCAGGGGGTGTCCTGAGGCAGCCACAGCATCACTTGTCAGGTTTTGCTGCTTTTCTAGACCTGGAGCTGAAATACAACTGAGGCCTTGATGTTATCTTTAAGGAGGAAAAGGTCAGGGGGTCCATCGATATGAAAGATCAGGGGTCCAAACCGCATGAGCAGTGATATGCTAGAGGAGGATAGGTTACCTGGGGGGTGAGGTTCTTGTTTTCCCACTTTCCCCCTTGCTAGGCATCCGGGGCTTTCTGCCCTGGTGAGTTTCTGTGCCTGGCCTTGCTCTGCTCATGTCTGTCTAGTAATATCACCCATTAACTTTCTACGATAGGACTAGCTCTATCTCAGAACCTCACCACCTACATTTCCCCTCCTCCATCCATCCTTCCAGTTTCCCAATACTGTCGTTTTTTATTAAATCTAGAGTCATTGTTTATATTATTATAACTTGAAAATATTCAGATCTGAGCCGATGGAGTACAGTAATTATAGGTTTGTTTTTTTCCTCCAACTTTGGTTTCCCAGGAGGCAATAATTACATGGAGTTCTTTGGAATTTTTTTTTGGTTTTTGTTCTCATCTTTGGTTTGCTTAGTTCTGTGTTACTAACCTCCCCAAACTCGTAGCCAGGAGAGTAAATCTCTTCTCAGCGCATTCAAGCACAAATGTCAATCTCTGAGTCCTCTTTTTTATTGGTGACTCCCACCTGCAGATCTCTTTTTTTTTTAGTTTCTTTATTGATTAAGGTATCACATATTTGTCCTCAACCCTCCCCCCCCCATTCCCATCCCAAACCCTTCCCCACGCATGCCCCCACCCACCTGTTGTCCGTGACCACTGGTTAGGCTTATATGCATACATACAAGTCCTTTGGTTGATCTGTCCCCCTTTCCCCCACCCTCCTCTACTTTCATGCAGACCTCTTGATGATTTATTCCTTCAGTCTGAATTCTTTGCTCTCTAAGCCTTCACACTTTCTGGGAGTCCCCTTCTTCCTCATGCTGGAGATTCCCTTTGCCTGTCCTGTGTTGGAACTGAATCCCATCACCATTTCTTTCCTGGTTTCCTCCCTCATTTTTGTAGGAGCACTTTCTCCTCCAGAAAAGGTTTGTGGGAGTAAATTTCAGAGGCTCTTACATAACCCTAAATGTCTTTGTTCTGCCCTCACCGTTGATGGATTGTTTAACCGGGTTGCATTCTGGGTTGGAAGTCATCTTCTCTCAGAAATTTGATGGCATTGTCTTCTGGCTCTCGTGTTAAGTCTGGTAGCATTGATTCCTGGTCCTTAGTTATTTTTCTCTCTAGAGCTTTTGGAATATTTTCTTTATTACCAGTATTCTGAACTTTCATTATGATATGCCCTGATGTGCTTTTTTACTGGTTGTACAGAGTTCTTTGAATCTAGAGACTGTTTTAATCTAGTCCTTCAATTTTAGGAATGTTCTTTTATTATTTCTTAAATTATTTCCAGACATCTGCTCGCTTTATTTTTGATTTCTGGAACTCCTGTAATTTAGCTGCTGTATGTTCTGGACTGATTCTCTAGTTTTGCTATTCATTCTGTCGTGTTTTCCATCTCCTTGTCTTTTTGTTCCACTTTCTGGGAGATTTCCTCCTTTTAAATACCAACTGTAATGGTTTATTTTCTGTTGACATATTTTTATGTCTAAAGCCTCATTCTTATTTTCTGAATGTGCCTTTTTATAGAATACTGTTTCTGTTTACTAGACAATACTCTTTTCCCTATAATAGAATTATTTTTAAATGTTTCTTCTAGTCCCTGTATTATCTCTACTTCATCCAAGTTCTTTTTTACTCTTCATTTGTTTTAGTCTCTGCTTTTCATCTCTCCTACAATGTTTGATAATCCTTGGCTGTCCATTCATAATTAAGAATGAAGTACTAGAATGATATTGGATGCTCTGTGTGATAGCTGAAATTTGTGAAACAAGTTTAAAAACAGGGTTATCAACAAGGTGACTTAGACGTCTGTGGGGGGCTCCCAATGTCAGTATACAGAAGTACTCTCTTTGGGGACAGCCAGCCTCAGAGAGGAATCCTCTGGTCTCCTGATCAGAGCTGCCAGCCTTCTAGTAAACAAGCAGTAGCATCTCACTGTTTGATATGTAGACTTTCACCTAATCCTTCTGTTTTCAGTTCTGGCCTCACTCCCTCTATCAAGTGTCCCAGGGGATCCCAAGGCCAGGGTCTCTGACTCACGCTCAGGTCTCCTGCCAGGGTGAGCCAGAAAGTTATCCGGATGCATAAGGTGGGCAAAGGGATCCAGAATCCTGAGGTCTCCCTACATAGGCTCCTATGAGCCTCTCCCTCATCCCCATCGTCAGGGGTGCCTGGTTATCCTAATTTCTGCGATGAGAACCTGCTTGCTTTATGTTGGCTTCCACCTCTGCAGAGTCAGGCTGTCCCTTTTGCGTCCCCATTCCACCTTTCAAGATGTTACTGGCATCGCGCATCTGCTGTCATCCCTCACTGTTTTGTCCTTAATCATGTATACCATTTCATCCCTTTGCTGTCATATTAATGGGCTTTGAGATAAATGCATGTTTAAAGCTTCAGATTTCACCAGAAGCCAAGACTATATTCAATTCAACCTATTTTATTGAGCACCTATCATGAGCCCTGTTCTTCTTAGTCATGGACAATTTTAAGCCCAGATTGACTCTTCCCTTGTCATTGAGGAAATTCAAGCTCAGGAATAGAATTCTTTTCTCCTCTCTGCTGCCAGGGCAAGTCACATACACGCACACATACACATACACACACACACACACACACACACACACACACACACCTTAAATGCAATATTCTCAATCAGACTATGGGCTCCTCGGTAGCAGAACCATGTCTTAATCATGTCTGTATCCCCCCACTTAGCATAGTGTCTTGCACATAGAGCATAATAACTCTCAAAAAAATAAATGAAAGAATAAATGAAATCCAAGCTTACCATATGTGTAGGACACATAGCACAATGAATTTTGAATGAACAGGTATTTCATATCATCTTCACCACTGCTCTTCAGGGACATACTGGAAAGCTGCCCTGACAGCAAGAGGCCTCACAGACCACTTTACAGGACAAGAAACTAAGATCTGAAGTGGCTGAGCAACTGCCCTTGTCACACAGGGAGTTAGGAGCAAAGTCTTGGGACTCACAGCTTAGTGTTCACTCTACTTTGCTAGTTAGACTCCTAAGTGATTCTGTTTAGCCAACAACTTGTGAGGAAGCTAAAAAAGAAAGCTGAAGAGTTTAACAACCAATTAGACCAGTAAAGGACAGTTTCAGAGAGCAAACGGCTTCTTCCCCAAGAGATAATGGGCCTCTTAAATATGGGGCTTAAGTTTGTTATTGTTCCGAGGAAAAGAACAGTATTGGAATGTGCCCAAGCAAGGCATTTGGGATGACTGAGAAATTTTCTTCATGCCAACTTTTACCCAGTTAATGTGATCGCAGTGAGATAGGCTGGATAGCCTCTTAAAGGAATTTGAGACTTTGGAAAAAAAAGAGCGAATGAAGAACTAGCAAGAACTCGGGATGTGGGTCAATACGAAATCAGGAATAAAATTTTAAAAAATAAATCAATAAAATAAGCTGAGCAGTGAGCCATGTGCCCAGAATAGAGACTAAGCAAGAAGCATGAGTCAAGGGAGCTCCTTCCAAAGTGTCCTGCGTTGGTTTGGGGAACCCACCGAAAGGAATTTGAGCAGGGGCGAGGCAGTCAAAAGGGTTTGACACAGAGACAACCTGCTTAAAGAACATGTAAGTTAAACAACAATAGCCAGAGTATCCACACTGTGTACACTTGTGTCCTTAGATTCCCACGCCTTGTGGGGCTTTATTTACAGTTCATGGGGTAAGAGGAGGGACACTCGAAAAGAAGGAGAACAGGAAAGACTAGGAACCCCAGCTAAGTGTTTGCAGAGGGTCTTATTGCGTCACAGATGTTGGCCCACAGGAAGGTACTCAGAGAAGAGGAAGGTGATGGGGTTGGAGAAAGCGGATGGAAGGGACTTGTGTCTGCATCGTCGTTGATTCAAAGCCGTGGTGCTATAGGCACCCTGTTGAGCATCGGGGATTCAGTGGTCAGCAGAATAGATGTACTTCCTGCCTTCTTGGAACTTACAATCCAGTGGACTATTGGGAGAACCCTAGGGTTTCCAAGGAACTTCTTTTTTTTAATTTCTTTTTAATTATAATTGACATAAAGTATTACGTTAGTTTCAGGAGTTCAATATATTGACTCGATATTAATATACCTTACAAAATGACCACCACAATAAGCCTAGTAACCATCTGTCACCAAACATAGTTGTTACGATGTTATTGACTCTGTTCCCCAGGAGCTTCTTGAAAGAAGGTAAATATGGTAGACTTTATGATAATTATAGTAGGCTAAAGAAATATGCAAGGTATCTGGTCATGTCTGGAAGAAACTGGGGAGTCAATAATGGAACAGGAAGCTACTTGAGCAAAGTTCCACAGAGAACAGCTCGTCAGCCCCAGAAGTGTGCAGACCTCCTAGATGGGGATGAAGCCCAGGCCCATGATGTGACCCTGTGACCCCTTATGTTGCAGATTCACACCACACCTGCCTGCCCCCCTCTCCTTTCAGATCACAGCCAGTGGGGTGGATCCAAGCTGGTTCTATGGCCAAGTGGGCTCTTCGCTGGGCAGCCCCCCAGGTCAGAGGGAGTTTGTGTCCTCGGGGAACAGTTTGCGGCTGACTTTCCGTGCACCGGCCTCCTCTGAGGACAGGACAACTGGACTCCACAAGGGCTTCCTGGTCCTCTACCAAGCCGTGAGTGAGTGTCCCTCCCGGGGTGCACTCTCTGTCCATAGCCATGGCCCTGATATCTTGAAGCTACAAGCGGAAACTTGAGTGGCTATTGACACTGGGCTCAGGAACACCTAGGCCCACACCTTCCCTGCCCCCTCCTGGCCCCTGCTGATGAGTTGCCAGTTAAAGGGCAGCCATTGCTCAACAGTTGTTTCCATGACTATTTACTGGCCCAGAACTTGCAGATCATCTTGTTTTGCAAGAGAAGCCAAAGGTTACCAATTGCTTTTCAATTGGTAACTCATAATTTTTTGAAAGATAATATATGCACACTATAAAAATGTTTTAAAAAATGGTAAAGAGTAAGTCTTTCTCTGATCTCTGGCCCTTAGTCCCTGACTATCTTGTCCAGAAACAACTATGTTCTCCATTTCCTGGGTATTCTTCCAAAGATAAGCTATGCCATTCAAATATAATTGTGTGGGTGGGTGGGTGGGTGGGTGGATGTGTGTGTGTGTGTGTGTGTGTGTGTGTGTGTGTGTGTGTGTTTGTATTGCATGCATACTATTCACAATGTTTTAAATTTAGCATTTTTCACTCAGTGATATATCTTAAAGATCATCCCATATGCATGTGGCTAGCATTGCCTAATTACTTTTAATGGCCATATAGTATTCCTTTGATCGATGTGTCATACTGTGTTTAACCAGTCTTCCACTGGTAAATATTTTGCTGCCACAGATAGTACTACTATGGATATCTTATTTATATATCTTGGAGCACACATATGAGGGTAAATTCTTAAAAATTGAAATGCTAGGTGAAAAAATGCATTTTTAATTTTGGTATTGCTAAATTTCCCTCCTACACTCCCACTAATCATGTCTGAAAATGCCTGTTCCCCCATATCCTAGTTTGGCAAACTCATTAGTCAACAGAGCCAAATATCAACAAACTCATTAGTCAACAGAGCCAAATATCAACAAACTCATTAGTCAACAGAGCCAAATATCAACAGTACAACTATTGAAATTTCTTTTGAGAGCCAAATTTTTTAAACTTCTTCTAACGCCACTTCTTCAAAATAGACTCACCCAGGCCATGGTATTTTGTGGAAGAGCCACACTCAAGGGGCCAAAAAGCCGCATGTGGCTCGCGAGCCGCAGTTTGCCCACCACGGTCCTAGTTATTTGTTTTTCAGCATTGACCATCTGATCAGTGAAAAATAGTTCCAATGTTTCAAAAGAAAACAAGAACCACTTTATAGGTCAAACTAAATATGGCCATGGGCCAGATCACTCTCTGGGGTGCCAGTTTGCAATTCTGTTCTAGGTCTTAATGACCACTTTTTCCCTATAGGTATGAACCATAGTCGGCCCATCAGCCAGGTTAGTGGCGGCTCTGAGGCTGCACACACACCTGGAGACAACTCCTCCAAGATCCAGAACCACTGCCAGGAGCCCTATTATCAGGTGGTGCCAGCAGGTGAGTCCCCACCTGCTGGGGAACCAGCTTCTATGCGCCTTACTCCCTCCAAGGGGCCTGTGGCACCTACTTTTATAGCCCCACCTCCCAGTTCTGAGCCTTACCTCATTTCACTCCTCAGAGACACTCACCTGCAGAGCCCAGAGCCCTGGGAAAGAGACGCTGGACAAGGAGGAGGCTCCTCACTGTGTGCCTGGTGAGTAGTGACCTATCAGTGCAGTGACTATGGCCACTTTTTAAACAGGGGCCTGTGGACCAGGATACAGGGGGTTAGAGGAAAGCCTTCAAATAGAAAGAGGAAATAAAGGTAGAAGGGGAGGAAGAAGAGGGAGCCAAGAAGGTCCAGAAAAGAAGAGGCAAGGAGCTTGTCCCATATTCTCCAAAGATCAAGAGTTAACCAAGCCCAGCCGGTGTGGCTCAGTGTTTGAGCATCGACCTATGAACCAGGAGGTCATGGTTCAATTCCTGTCAGGGCACATGCCCAGATTGCACCCAGGTTGCAGGCTCGATCCCCAGTGTTGGGGCGTGCAGGAGGCAGCTGATAAATGATTCTCTTTCATCATTGATGTTTCTCTCTCTCTCTCCCTCTCCCTTCCTCTCTGAAATCAATAAAAATATATTTTTTTAAAAAAGAGATAATTAAGAAAGCAAAAGCATGAAGGAAGTTAATCAGATGGAAAAGTGAAGGAGACAGAGGGACAGAGTTTATAGACAACTAGAGGCCTGGTGCATAAAATTCATGCATGGGAGGGAGGTCCCTCAGCCCGGTCTGTACCCTCTCCAATCCGGGACCCCTTGGGGGATGTCTGACTGGGATCTAGCCTAAACCGGCAGTTGGATATCCCTCTTGCAATCCAGGACCGCTGGTTCCTAACCGCTCACCTGCCTGCCTGCTAGCCTGATCTCCCCTAACTCCCTCTGCCTACTGACCTGATTGCCCCCTAGCTGCTCCCCTGCTGGCCTGATCACCCCTAACTGCCTTCCCTGCTGGCTTGATCACCCCCTAACTTCCCTTCCCTGCTGTCCTGAGTGCCCCTGACTGCCCTCCCCTGCTGGCCTGATCGCCCCTAACTGCTCTCCCCTGCTGACCTGATCACCCCTAACCGCCTCTGCCTCAGCCCCCACCACCGTGGCTTTGTCCAAAAGCACATCTGGAAGATGTTCAGTCTAATTAGCATATTACCCTTTTATTAGTATAGATGCTGCTATGAGCCTTCATGTACAAGTTTCTGTTTGAATGTATGTTTTCAATTCTCTTGAGTATATACCTATGAGTGGAATTGCTGGCTCCTATCATAACTCTATATTTAACTTTTTGAGGATTTGCTAAACTGTTTTCCACAATGGTTGCACCATTTTAAATTCCCATCAGCAGTATATGAGGATTCAAGCCTACCATTTTTGAAACCCATGTTTTTTAGTCAAACCATTGCCTTTCTAACCCATTTGAATAAATTTTTCAGATTTTACTCCTGATCCACAAAAAGCTCTAGGGGCAACCTGAAGGAGGGTTTTAGAGTGGCTTGGAGGGGAGTAGTAGTGAGAGATGTAAAAAAATGAGGAAATGGCCATGGGTGTGGCTCAGTTAGTTGAACATCATCCCATGCACCAAAGGGTCACCAGTTGGATTCTGCATGCCCCCAGTGGGGGGCATGCAGAAGGCAGCCAATCAATGTTTCTCTTTCACATTAATCTTTCTCTCTCTCTCTCTCTCTCTCTCTCTCTCTCTCTCTCTCTCTCTTCTTCTTCTTCTTCTTCTTCTTCTTCTTCTTCTTCTTCTTCTTCTTCTTCTTCTGTCCCTCCATCTCTCCCTCTAAAATCAATAGAAACATTTTTTAAATGAAGAAATTACACAGAAGACAGAGACAAGAGACGCTGAAGGCAAACTCTGCTTGCTACATGAGTTTGCTCAGGGTGGTCGCACTAAGAGTCTTAAAAAGTAGCCTAATATGGCTAAGGAGGCAAGAGGAAGAGCACTTCACAGAAGTAGGTCTTTAATCATTGTGGCTTGATGCATGCTGGTTTCTCACCCTTATCTCTCCTCTCTTCCAGTCTGTGGACAGCCAGTCACCCCCATCACCCAGAACCAGGAGGCCCAGGGTTCTTCCAAAGCTAAGCTGGGCAACTTCCCCTGGCAAGCCTTCACCAATATCTATGGCCGTGGGGGTGGGGCCCTGCTGGGCGACAGATGGATCCTCACGGCCGCCCACACCATCTATCCCAAGGACAGCATCTTTCTCGGGAAGAAGAGGAATGTGGACGTGTTCCTGGGCCACACAGCCATAGATGAGATGATCAAACTGGGGAACCACCCTGTGCGCCGTGTGGTTGTGCACCCAGACTACCGTCAGAACGAGTCCCACAACTTCAATGGGGACATTGCCCTCCTGGAACTCCAGCACAGTGTCCCCCTTGGCCCCCACCTCCTCCCGGTCTGTCTGCCCGACAACGAGGCCCTCTACCACAGTGGCCTGATGGGCTATGTCAGTGGGTTTGGTGTGCAGATGGGCTGGCTAACTACCGAGTTGAAATACTCAAGGCTGCCTGTTGCCCCGAGGGAGGCCTGCAAGGCCTGGCTTCAAGAGAAACAGAGGACTGAGGTGTTTTCTGATAACATGTTCTGTGTCGGGGATAAGACACGGCAGCAGAGTGTCTGCCAGGGGGACAGTGGTAGCGTCTATGTAGTGTGGGATGACCATGCCCATCACTGGGTGGCCACGGGCATCGTATCCTGGGGCATTGGGTGTGGCAAAGGGTACGGCTTCTACACCAAAGTGCTCAATTATGTGGACTGGATCAAGGAAGTGGTGGGTGGGAAGGGCTGACCCTGGTGCACTGAGCAATGACACCAGCACTGTGGAGGCCCCAGAATAAGAGTGTTGAAAGTGAAGACTGAGTCCTGTGGGTGGGGAGGGGGTGGGCAAGGAGTCCCTATCTGAGTCACTGAGAGAGAACTCCTCCTCTGCTCAAGGCTGATCTCATCCCAGATAAGAAGGGTGTCCCCCAACCCCTACTCACCCTCCACCTTCCTGTGAGTTTTCGAGAAGCCCAGGGAAGCCCTGTACATCTCAGTGAGTTTCACTTTGAACTTTACTTTCTGCTTACACAGCCACCCTCTCATCCCCATGTTCGAGTGATGTATGAAGTGGTCTCAATGGCATTTCATCTTTGAAACATTCCCAAATCTCTTTGATTGACCTTCAAATATTCAAACTGTCAGCTGCACCGCCTACCACAACTCCCAGATGCAATTACAGTGACGGCTCGGTTTTGGTTACATATTCTGTATACCAGGCGCTTCATACATGTTACTTCATTGACTCCTCACACCAAGTTTGCAAAGGATGTGTTATGACCCACATTTTATTTTATTTTATTTTATTTTAGGTTTATAGATTTTAAGTTTATTTTTACTCCTTTACATTTTGTTGGAGTTCGTTTTTAGATACAGTTTTTTAATTAAATTTATTGGCGTGACATTGGTTAATAAAATTATATTTTCAAGTGTACAATTCTATAATACAACACCTGCATATTGCATTGTGAATACACCCAAAGTCAAGTCTCCTTTCATCACCGTATATTTGAGCCCCTACACCCTTTACTACCTCACCCCAACCCCTCTGGTAACCATTGTACTGTTGTCTGTGTCTATGAGTTTTTGTTTGTTTGTTTGTTCATTTATCACTTTCAGTTTTATATTCCACATGAGTGAAATCAAATGGTTCTTGACTTTTTATCTCTGACTTATTTCACTTAGCAAGATATTCTCAAGATCCATCCAGGTTGTCCCAAATGGCAGTTGTTTCATCTTTTCTTGTGACTGAGTAGTATTCCATTGTATATGTGTATCACAGGCTATGGAAGTGTCCCTCAGTACACGATTGGATAAAGAGGATGTGGATGCAGGTTTTATTGGAATTTACTTGATCTTTTCAGGCTTATTTTTTAAAAAATATATTTTATTGATCTCAGAGAGTAAGGGAGAGGGAAAGAAATATCAATGAAAGAGAATCATTGATCAGCTGCCTCCTGCACATCCTCCTACTGGGTATCAAGCCTGAAACCCGGGCATGTGCCCTTGATGGGGATTGAGCCTGGAATCGTACCCAGGACCCTTCAGTTCACAGGCTGACGCTCTATCCACTGAGCCAAATAGGTTAGGGCTTCAGGCTTACTTTTCAGCTTTGTTAGTAAATGTATGGATCAACCTTTCATCTATGAACAATTGGACACTATTACTGTGGGAGTGCTTTTTCAAGACTCAATGCAAAGCTTTTTCCACTCCGCTGACTCACATTTTAACTGAGGAGACTGAAGTCCAGAGGGGTAAAGTGATTTGCCCAAATGCCACAGCTTGTCTGGGACAGCCAAGGCCGTGTGCTTTCCAGTGCACCTTTACACTTCTCAGCCGACCTCAGGACCTGCTGTATCACCCACTTCCCCTTCCCAATCCCACATCCCTACAGATTCTTTCCCTGGGAATTCCTGCTTCAGTGAGGAGGATGGCACCTGGCTCACACTTTCCTGAGGCCCCATCTCCTGCAGACACCCCATCAACTGAGCCCAGCACTGGGCTGGATGTTCCCACAGACCCCTCCAGTGATGCTGGACACCCCGGACCATTCTCCACCTGAGCGGATCAACTATTTAATTTTTAGTAAGGACATATTGGTGATTTAGCGTAAAAGTTGCCAATAAAATACACTTGTTCAAATAGAACCAGAAAATGAATGAAACAGAGAAGAGAGTAAATTTGCTAGTATTGAAAAATCAAGTTAGCTGTATAGTTAAAGGTTAAATTTACCTTTGAAAAAATAGGATTCAAATGTGAACATACATGTGGTTACTTCTATTTTACAAAGTTGAATAGTACATACTACAAAGACCATTAAAAATACTCTAAGCCCAGCAGGTGTGGCTTAGTGGTTGAGTGTCAGCTCATGAACCAAGAGGTCACTGGTTCAATTCCTGGTCATGGCACATGTGGGGGTTGCAGGCTTGATCCAAGCAGAGGGCATGCAGGGGGCATGCAGGAGGCAGCCGATCAATGTTTCTCTCTCAAAGATGTCTCTATCTCTCTATCCCTCTCCCTTCCTCTTTCTCTGAAATCAATCAACAAATAAAAACATTTTTAAAATACTCTAAAATGTTCTTCAGAGATTGTTTTAAGTGGTATAATTCTGGCTGTTTTGTTTTCCCATGTTTTTCTCTATTTGCTAAATTTTATTTAATGAACAATGTATTTAGTTTTATTGTTTTTTATTATTGAAAAAATGATATGAGTTTCTCCCAACCAAGGCAAAAAATATATACCCATATGTATACATCTATATTTATACAACTAGATATAGGTATAATTATAGATATAGCCACAAAGAAAAGCCTACCATTACTTTAAGGGAGAAAAAATTTCCCCCCAGAATCAAATCCTAAGAGGAATGAACAATATAATAGACAATGTCTTCAAATACTGGTTTTAAATCAAGTGCCTGAACACTCTTTATATGGCTGTTCCTTCTTTCTATTCTTGTTATGCGTCAAGGGCATACGTCAAATGTGTAAGTAAAGGTTATTCTGAGTGGTTGGGCAGAGTAGTGGTTAGGGTGGGACTGAGCTAATGAGGTCCAGGTTTGTCACTTTACAGTCATGTTGCACAGTACTGGGACAAAACCTGTAGATGGGCTAGGAGAGCCTCAGCTAAGACTTACCTTCTCAGAACACCTCCTCCTTCCCTGTTACCTCTGCCTTCCCTGTTACCTCCCTCCCCTTTCCCTCCTCTACATGACCGCGACTCTCTCTTTCATCATGCACACACACACACACACACACACACACACACTGCTGTCAGGATGCTAATGTGCAGTTTGCTGGACAAGAGTCCCCCTCTTTCTTGTCTCCTGGTCTAGTCCTTATCCTCCCTATCTTTAGTCTTTCCTGACCTTACGTGGGTCATGTCATGGGTCATGCCATGGATCAGCCCTGCCATAGATGTATTCCTCAGCTCCGACATATAAGCCTGCTGAAGAAACCCTCCACGTGCCTGCTCTCACTGTATTCAGTGATGACTTGTTGCTGCCTAACGGAGAACTGCTCCGTCTTCGTGAGTCCTTACAATCCATTGCCTAGGAAAGTGCCTGGCACATTAAGTACGTGGCCCATGAATGAGGAGTGAGCGGGTGGGTGGGTGCAGGGATAGAGGGATTGATCTAATAAGGGAAACAAGCAGGATACACGACAAAGGCCTCAGAACTCAGGGGCCACCTCTGCAGCCTGAGCCTCCCAGTGGAATTCATTGCCAGAAGGCATTTGAACCATGGGGAGCTGGTGAAGAAAGACTCTACAAACAGCAAACCTTTAAAACAGGACACTACGCCCTGGTGGACAGGAGGGCCAAGAGCTCTCCTCCCTCCCAGGGCTCTGGGTTCCTCTCAAGTCCCTCTTGGTCCACAGCCACGCCCTTCGCCTAGCCCTAAGCAATGGTGAAGCTCCGGGGCTTAAATTCTTAACAAGATGCTGAGGCAAAGAGGATGTCTCCACCCACTCCCCAGCTGCCCTTGCTTCTCTAGAAGCCAAGTTCATTGACGTGGGCAGGAGGAGTCTTAAAACAGACCCTAGTGCAGCAATTCCTGTTCTATATCGAGGTGTCATCCATGAGCCAAGTAAGCCAGGGTCCCAATGCAGCCAAACTCCATTCTCCTCTGTCCACACCCTTGCTGCCCTCCTCTACACCTATCACATCATCCTGGGCATCAAAACCCTGGCCATTCCTGGACCAGGGCTGCTGTGACTAAGGGCAGGGCGAACCCGGTGAATGGAAAAGGGCAGTCCAGAAAAGAGAGTCCCCTCGACTGTGATTTCCACTGCACTCTGGGTGGGAATCTTGTAAACACAGCAGCAGTCCCTAGGAAAGTCCCTGAAGGTAGGGAGTATTCAGATCAGACTTAGAAAATGAGAAGTTTGCGTTTCCAACCAAAGGCTCTTCTGTCCCAGAACAGCATTGATCAGACTGTCAGACCTCAGAGGGAAGGTAGGGGAGGGTGGGGACAAGGGAGATAGATCAACCAAAGGACTTGTGTGCTTGCAGATGAGCCTAACCAGTGATCACGGACAACAGGGGGAGGGGGGCATGCGTGTGGGGGGGTTTGGGAAGGGAACGGGGGAGAGGGGGTTGATGACAAATATGTGATACCTTAATCAATAAAGTAATTAAAAAAATAAAAATAAATAAAAAAACCAAACAAAGGCTTTTCTGTCCCTAAAAACCGACTCTTCCCCATGTAGGCCAGCAGGTGGCAGCACTATCAGGGAATTCAAAACCAAAACTAAATTAAACTGGAAACAGATTTTTTTTTTTTCTTCAGTTTTGTTTATGCAAATAGTTCATTCCCTACAACATTCCTCCGGGAAAGGTTCCCCTTCCCCCCACCTCAGTCAGTCCCTCCCTCCCCTTTCCCTCCTCTGCATGACCGCGGCTCTCTCCCTCTACACAGAGTGGATGAAGACACTGTCAGGAGAGTCCAGGATCCAAAAACAGGACTTGAGAAATGTGAGTAAGGCTGATGGGGACCAAGGAGGGAGGAAGATACCAGAGGGGAGAACCCTGGGCCTGGGAGGCAACTCTGCCCCCAAATATATTCAGAGAGAAAAGAACAGCCTTCTCCTCCCCATATCCCTTATCTATTCCAATGTGCACATGCATGCACACACTCAAACACATACTCCCCATCCCTTCTCCTGAGGACTAAAGGAGGCCTTAGACATATGAGGTGATGGCCACATCCTCTTCTTCCCCCCAGCTCATAGCAGAGGAGTGCCAAGATGGGGGAACCCACTCTGCTCAGTAGGGTGACTTCTGTGCTACACTCCTCCATACTCCACAGGCGGTTCCACCCAGAGGCCTTTGCTAAGCCTTTGGGAGCCCTTTAAGAGAACCATGACGGGAAACCCTCACCCTCAGTTAGCTGGTCCCAAGCCATCCCTATTCCAGGAATGGAAAGAGGGGTAGGGAGGGAGGGAGGAGTGATGGTACAGGGCAGGGGAGGAGGATGGGGAGAGAGGTGAAGGCAGTTGACCTCTGGAGTGGACTCTGCCCTGGGGAGAAACAATCAATGCAGCAGATGCAGAGACCAGCCACCCCCTCCACCCACACTCACCTGGAACATCCGTGAGGTCTAGAATGAGCAGAGGAAAATGCTCAGCGGTATGACTATCCCATCGCCCACCCCAGTCACTGCCCAAACAGCCTTCCAGACACCCTCCTTCTTTCTGGCAGGTGGCTTTTGTACCTCCTGGTGTCAGTCCTGTTCTGCAAGGTGGGAGGCTCCATGCCCACCGCTCAGGATCTCTATGGGGAGGTGACTTCCCCTCTGTACCCCAAGCCTTACCCCAACAACTTCGAAACAACCACTGTGATCACAGTCTCCACGGGATACAGGGTGAAGCTTGTCTTCTGGCAGTTTGACCTGGAGCCTTCTGAAGGCTGTTTCTATGACTATGTCAAGGTAGGTCAGGTTGGTGGGGCAGAGAGAGAGCTGGGTGGCTCTGGAACATGAGGACTTGTGTTCTAACCACCCTGGTTACATTCCCCATCCATGGACACAACCCCAGCCCTGGAAGAGCTGATGGCCAAGTGGAGTTCTGGGAGTCGGGTGATGCCATGAATGGTGTCCACCAGTTTTAGAGGCCCTCAGTGAGCACTGTGGGGGAGAAACACAGAGGAAGGAAGGTACAGTCCCCACTCTCAAGAAATGTACCATCTACAGGATTCAGAAAAACCTTCCCCATCTGTTTCCTCGATGGGAGTCTTTGAGAAAGTGCTGTGCCTCAGTTTTCCTGTTTCCATGGAGAATATCACCATGACTGCCTGCCTCATCAGGAGCACAGAAACAGGGGAAGAAAATGTGTGTGATTGTAGCTCAAGCATAGTCTTCAGCAAGGACCATGGATTCAGTCCCCTCCCCTCTGTAATAACTAAGGGGTACCCTCCCAGTCCCATATTCTGCATCCAATAAAAATGAGATTCTAGATTCAGGATTCAAATAGAACCTACACACATCCAATAAATATCATTCTCAGGAGGTGAGGAGAGAATAACATGAAAACGGTATATCTTCCTAGTGCAAAGGACTTGGGAAGTTTGCTCTGTTGGGGGAGGGGTCTTGGTGGCCAGGAGAGTGAGGAATTGGGTTGGGGTAAGGGCATCTGCTTTTGATGGGTTAGTGAATCATGAAGAAAGAAATAAGGAAAGCTGGGTGATGCTTGCCAATGCTAAAGCTGGTGGGCCCCTGCGGCTCACATTCAGCTATGTGTATCAGGAGACACGACTGGATGTGAGTGGTTTGAATAAGGTGAAGTCCAATAACAGGGTAGAAATTAAAGCAGATCAGTCCAGGTTCTAAGAATGAAGGAAAAATGAAGGCTGGCTAGAGGCTATCAGGATTTCAGCGGAAGGGGTGGGAATGGAGAAAAGTCTGAAACATGCTTGGGGAACATAAACAGGGGAGGGGTACAGGAGAACATGAAACGAGTTAGCCAATGGGAGACTCAGGTGCCAGATGAGAGTCACCTGGGGAAGTTTGTGACAGCCAGAGCCCAGCAGGTAGAGATGAGTTGGAGGCGATTCCAGAAGTGAGGCTTATTCACTCTTTGGCCAAGATAAGGAGGACCATCACTGACTACCCACATGGAACATGTCTCAACAGCCCATTTTTCTACTCCTTGTCCTTCCTCCACCAGATTTCTGCTGATAAGAAAACCCTGGGAAGGTTCTGTGGCCAACTGGGTTCTCCACTGGGCAACCCCCCAGGAGAAAAGGAATTTATATCCGAAGGAAACAAGATGTTACTGACCTTCCACACAGACTTCTCCAACGAGGAGAATGGCACCATCATGTTCTACAAAGGCTTCCTGGCCTACTACCAAGCTGTGGGTGAGTGGTCCCCAGGTACCCTTTTTAAGGCCTCCATCATTTTGAATGGGAACTGGAAAGAGGGAATCTTGAATACAAAGAAGCAGGAAGCCTGGCCTTCCTTATTTCCCCCTTGAGAGAGCTTTTTCCAGAAGAGGCATTCCAACCTGGGCTCTGTCCCCATTGGGTAGTTCCCAGAAAGCATTAGAGAGGCCTAGAGGTCCAGGTGGCAGGAGCTAACGTGGTCTTGTGGCCTCTGGTGAGAGACACTCTCAGACCAACAGCACTACAGAAGTCCCCTGGCAGGAATTCAATTCTTCCGCAATCTCTTCCAGACCTTGATGAATGTGCTTCCCAGCAAAACACAGTTGAGAAGAATCCCCAGCCCCTGTGCCAACACCTTTGTCACAACTACGTTGGTGGCTACTTCTGTTCCTGCCGTCCAGGCTATGAGCTTCAGAAGGACGGACATTCCTGCCAGGGTAAGGTTGGGTAGTGTGGGAGAGAGATAAAGGATAACAAGGGTTTGCTGGGTCAGCCAGAGAGTCTCCTGGTGACCCCCTCCCGGCTGTGCTCTCACAGTTGAATGCAGCAGTGAGCTATACACAGAGCCATCAGGCTACGTGTCCAGCCTGGAGTACCCCCAGCCCTACCCTCCTGACCTGCGCTGCAACTACAGCATCCGGGTGGAGCGGGGCTACACTATCCACCTCAAGTTCCTGGAGCCTTTTGAAATCGATGACCACCAGCAAGTACATTGCCCCTATGACCAGCTACAGGTACAGCCATCCCACCCCCAGAGAAACCCCTCCCTCTCCTTCCCATCCCCACTTGGTTCTTTTTATCCCTACTGCCTGCTGGATCCTCTGGCCAATTGGGACAGGAATGTCCAACATCACACATGGGCTGGGCAAGCTCCTATACAACTGGAAGTGGGTCCTGGGGATCCCTTTTCCACTCCAGCTGAAAACAAACATAAAGCAAGATTACCACCACCACCACCCCAAGCCTATGGGAAAATGTCTGCATTGGAGAGATGACCCTCCCTCCTACCCCACCAGATCTACACCAATGGGAGGAACATCGGCGAGTTCTGTGGGAAGCAAAGACCCGCTGACCTTGACACCAACAGCAATGCTGTGGATCTGCTGTTCTTCACGGACGAGTCAGGGGACAGTCGGGGCTGGAAGCTGCACTACACCACTTCAAGTAAGGTTGCCTGCGGGCCTCCTTCACTGACCAGCAATGGGGCAGGATCAGGCAGGGAGAATGAAGGCAAGTGGCTCTGAAATAAACTTATCCCTTGGTCTCCACCACAGTCATCAAGTGCCCCCAGCCCAAAACCCTAGACGAGTTCACCATCATCCAGAGTCCGCAGCCTCAGTACCAATTCCGTGACTACTTCATTGCGACCTGCAAACAAGGCTACCAGCTCATGGAGGTAAGAGCCCAGGGCTGGGGAGAGAGCTGGCCCAGGAGTAATTCAAATGGACATATAGTACATAGGTAATACGGTCAATAATCTAGATATATATAAAAGCCTAATATGCAAAGTGTCCCCTCAGGAGTTCTATCGCTCACTATGATGTGCACTGACCATCAGGGGGCAGCATGGGATGAAGGGAGGCCCTGGTCGGCAGCCGGCAGCCGCTAGAGACCCTACCCATGCACAAATTTTGTGCACTGGGCCTCTAGTATTGTAATATCTAAGTATGGTGCCAGGTGAGTACTTGAATTATCAGGGGGATCACTTTGTAAATTATATAATTGTCTAACAACTATGCTATATATCTGAAACAAATAAAAAAATAATACTGAATATCAACTATAATGGAAAAATTGTTAAATAAAGTGAATAAAAAAATAAAATTGTGGGGTTCAACTAGACTTCATTGGAAATAGACAAGTGGAAATAATCCTAGAGAGAGGATTATTGGGTCTGACAATTAGCCCTTTCTCTGACTTTCTCCTGTATGACTCAGTGCTCCCATGTATAACTCTGGTCTGAGCATCCTGGCTAGGGAGAAGGATGAAAGAGCCACATCCACAGGGGTGCTGAGGTCTGAGAGTTTGAGAACTGTCTTTGCACTACCTGCCATGTGGGGAAGGGCAGGATGGGAGCTGCAGTGCCTCCTTTACTAATAGCACCTCTACCTCTGCTCAAACAGGGGAACCAGGTGCTGCTCTCCTTCACAGCTGTCTGCCAGGATGACGGCACATGGCATCGCGCCATGCCCAGGTGCAAGAGTAAGTCACAATTCAGGATGTGTCTCCCACCACCCAGCCTTGGGGACCCAGGCTGAGAAGGGAAGGCGGGGTCTGGAAGTAAGCCTTTCCCCAAAAGACCCTCCCCCTGGTTTGTTCTTTAAAGCCTATGGCCATCTCAGGAACCAAGCAACCCTCATCTCAATAGGATTGATGGATTCTGCTCAGAACTGAACTTCCGTCCATTTAGGTCTCATCCATCCCAAGTGCCCCCCAATAGAGAAACTTGTTTTTCTAAAGTTCTCAGCCTCTTCTATGGGTAGACAATTCACATTCCTCTCACCGAAGTTCCAGCCGTCATCGTCAGCTCTCATGTGGCCCTGTGTTCTCTCCCAGTCAAGGACTGTGGGCAGCCCCGGAGCCTGCGTAATGGGGCCTTCAAGTATACCACCACAAAGGGGGTAAACACCTACCAGGCCCGTATCCAGTACTACTGCAATGAACCGTATTACAAGATGAAGACCAGAGATGGTAGCAGCGAGTCTGAGCAAGGTAGGGACCCATGCAAATGGCAATGTTTCCCTTCTATCTTCTCAAGACATCTTCTGAAATTTCTTCTAATTGAATCCCTGGTGAATATATAGTAAACTGGCTGCCCAATACACTTGGTTCAGGGTCTAAAGTACAGTGCCAAGAGGCACCTGGTCATGGTGAAGAAGGAAATACCTGAGTGACAAAGAAAGACTTGAATCTCATAAACAGTCAGCTCCCTCTTGCCACCACCATCACCATCACCGTCATGTCCATCACCATCAAAACCACCACCACCACCTCCATCACCACCACCATCACCATCATTACAACCATCACCATTATCGCAACCATCACCACCACCTCAGCCACCTTCACCATCACCACTATCATCACCACCATAACCATCATGACCACCACCACCATATCACTACTGTCATCACTACCATCACCACTAATACCAACAACAAAACACCATCATCACTACCAACAATACCACATAATCACCACCATTACTACCATCACCACCACTACAGTCATATCAGTGGGACCTCCCCCAGCATTCTCCCCACATATCCCTCAGGTTGCTATGTTGTGATATTCTGCAGTTAGTTTTGCTTAATTGCTCTCAAATTCATCTATGGTATCCTATCTAATAATAGACAAATATGCAAATTGACCATACCTCCGACACACACACAAGCCACACCCACCATCCAATCAGAGCGAGTATGCAAATTAACCCAAACCAAGATGGCTACAGCCACAGAGAGCAAGGTTTCCTAGGTAACAGAGGAAGCCAAGCTTTCCGCCTGCCCTTGCCAGGCCTAAGCCTCCACTCAAGCTACAAAGTTTCAATTATAGAAGGTAAACAAATTCAAACAAATGGCGGCAGAATGGAGCTTGAGAGAGCAGGCCAGGGTTGCCACTGGCAACAGGGGAAGCAAAGCTTTCCGAACACCCTGGCTGGGCCCACCCGCTTAAGGCAACAAAGTTTCAATTATAACCCCAACAGAAATGGCTGCTGGCCTGGAGGGAGCCCCAGGCTTGGCTCCGCTCCAGGCTACAAAGTTTCAATTGTAGAAGGAAAATAAATTCCAGATACCAGGGCCTCCGCTTGAGTAAGCAGGGGGTGTGGCCGGCCTGAAAACCACCACAGGCCCCTCGCTCAGGCCGCCCCTCACCTCAAGGGAACCCCCACCTGATCCGGGACGCCCTTCAGGGAAAACCAGCTGGCCCCCACCTCTGTACCAGGCCTCTATCCTATCTAATAAAAGAGTAATATGCAGATTGATCATCACTGCAACACACAATATAGCTGCCCCCATGTGGTCAAAGATCTTGCCCCCATGTGGACACAAGATGGCCACCACAGATGGCCAGCAGGAGAGGGCAGTTGGGAGGCACCCGGCCTGCAAGGGAGGGCAGTTGAGAAGGACCAGGCCTGCAAGGGAGGGCAGTTGAGAGGAACCAGGCCTGCAAGGGAGGGCAGTTGGAGGTGATCAACCCTGCAGGAGAGGGCAGTTAGGAGTGACCAGGCCGGCAGAGGGAGGAAGTTGGGGGCAAACAGAGTGGTTAGGGGGTGATCAGGCTGGCAGCGGAGTGGTTAGGGGGTGATCAGGCTGGCAGGCAGAAGCGGTTAGGGGCAATCAGGAAGGCAGGCAGACAAGCAGTTGGGAGCCAGCAGTCCTGGATTGTGAGAGGGATCCAGATTGGAGAGGGTACAGGCTGGACTGAGGGACAACCCCCCTCCGTGCACGAATTTCGTGCACCAGGCCTCTAGTCTTTAAATAAAAGAAATCCCTTACTTCTGGTTTGAAACATGCAAAGAAAATCTTATATATTGGTTATATATGATATTATTTAAGAGTTGGACTTTGAAGTCAGGCAACCCTTATTTTGAATCTTGGTTCTGGAACTTAAAAGTTATGTGACCTTATGTACATAATTTAAGTTCAGTTTCCTCATATTTAAAATGAGGAGGATAATAATGCACACCTGAAAGTGTCACTGGGGCACTTAAATGAGATAATGCAGATAAAATGCTTAGCAACAAGCATGGCACATTGTCAGCAATCAAAAATGTAGCTGCCATTATTGTCTGCAATCCCACTATCAAGATACCAAGATACCAAGAGTCTGGCAAGATCTTGATACGCTCCTCCCAGTTTTTGTGTCTATTTTCACAAATAGAAATCACATCAAACATATAGTTAAGTATTCTAATATTTTCATGTAACATTAAAACAAAAATACATGTATGAAGCCTCTTCACATTTTTTATATTCCACCCTCATATATATTTGAATCTTTCCCTTGATTCTTGTCCATACTGATTCTCCCCTGCCTCTGCCCAACACACTCAGTGCTCATTGACCTCTGCAACCTGGTTTCCCTGCCCACCTCCTCCCAACCTGACCATAGCCCCTTCTCCCCTCAGGCATGTATACCTGCACAGCCCAGGGCATTTGGAAGAGTGAACAGGAAGGAGAGAAGATTCCTCGGTGTTTGCCAGGTGAGTGGAAACCCTCTGGAGACATCCTTGGTGGCTTTGCAACCCTGTAGAGCATCAGAAAAAGCATGCACAAAAAATGGAGGCAAAGTGAGTGGAGAGACACTCCACCTTGAAGTTGAAAATAGACATGAGGAGTAAGAGAAAAAAAGAGAGGATGTCCCAGAAGAAAGGGAGAGAAAGAAATACAGAGAACTGGATGCAGTCCTGACATTCCAGCATTTTTTTGAGCAGATGGGAAGTCAGAAATAAAAACAGCAACAACAACAAAAAATAAATAAATAAAAATAAATAAATAAGACAGGAAGAAGTTAACGAGAACAAGGAGAACAGTCTGACAATAGGCCAGAGATGGAGCTCTTGGAATGGGAGGAGAAAGAGGACAGGGCCCAGAGCCAATAAGAGGGGATGAAAGGGGAATGGGTTGACCACAGGAGGGAAGAGGGGCGGGCCTAGAACTGACTTGTCCTTGACTTTGCTGTCTCTCTTCTCCAGTGTGCGGGAAACCCATCCACCCTGTGGAACAGAAGCAGCGCATCATTGGAGGGCAAAAAGCCAAGATGGGCAACTTCCCCTGGCAGGCATTCACCAACATTTATGGGCGAGGGGGTGGGGCCCTGCTGGGTGACCGCTGGATCCTCACAGCTGCCCACACCCTCTTCCCCAAGGAACACCACGCAGAAGGCAATGCCAGCATAGATGTGTTCCTGGGCCACATAAGCGTGGAAGAAATCACAAAACTAGCAAACCACCCTGTACGCAGGGTCAGCATCCACCCAGACTACCGCCAGGATGAGTCCCACAATTTTGAGGGGGACATCGCCCTCCTAGAACTGGAAAATAGTGTCACCCTGGGCCCCAACCTCCTCCCCATCTGCCTCCCTGACAATGAGACCTTCTATGATACAGGCCTCATGGGCTATGTCAGTGGCTTTGGGATAATGGAGGAAAGGATTGCTAACAATCTCAGATTTGTCCGGCTGCCCGTAGCTAACCGAAATTTATGTGAGAACTGGCTTCGGGGTAAAAATAGGAACGATGTGTTCTCACAAAACATGTTCTGTGCTGGGGACCCGAATCAAAAGCAGGATGCCTGTCAGGGGGATAGTGGAGGGGTCTTTGCTGTGAGGGATACAAATACTGACCGCTGGGTGGCCACGGGCATAGTATCCTGGGGCATCGGGTGTAGCAGGGGGTATGGCTTCTACACCAAGTTGCTCAATTACGTGGACTGGATCAAGAAAGAGATGGAGGAAGAGGGCTGAAACCTCAATTCACTAGGTCAGAATCCAGAGTGTGTAAAAAGAAAATTATTTGATTAGTTGTTGGTAACCACTAAGAATCCATATTAAAATCACTGATGCAGAAAAACACTGTGTGAAATAAATTATCTTTTCTATAATCCCATCCACATTCTTGATTTGAAACAACCCAAAGGTCATCTTTCTTTCCTCCAAGGATTGCAGAAGATATATCCCACTATCTCTAGTTATCATTGTCCTCTTCCATTTTTATCATTTGATATTTGTATAAAACTCTTTC
Organism: Eptesicus fuscus; assembly: GCF_027574615.1. Classification (NCBI taxonomy): domain Eukaryota; kingdom Metazoa; phylum Chordata; class Mammalia; order Chiroptera; family Vespertilionidae; genus Eptesicus; species Eptesicus fuscus. The sequence continues at coordinate 86,831,808 of NC_072479.1, forward strand.
CAAATAAAATGTTATGTGAAATTCCAAAGTGTAAAATAAGTTAAGCATAGTATTTAATAAATATAAAATTATTTAGCAAGGTCATACTTAAAATATTTTACTTAGAAAGTCAATAAGAATAATTAAGCTTATGCACACATTTGGCCGAAACCGGTTTGGCTCAGTGGATAGAGTGTTGGCCTGCGGACTGAAGGGTCCCAGGTTCGATTCCGGTCAAGGGCATGTACCTTGGTTGTGGGCACATCCCCAGTAGGAGGTGTGCAGGAGGCAGCTGATCGATGTTTCTCTCTCATTGATGTTTCTGGCTCTCTATCCCTCTCTCTTCCTCTCTGTAAAAAAATCAATAAAATATATTTTTTTTTAAAAAAAGCTTATGCACACATTTACAACTACAATTGTAGATCATTTATTTCTATATTTTGTTTTGATGGTACAATATGAAGAAAATTCTGATTTTCCCACATACATAGTTGCAAATATAACAGCTTTTTTAACAGCTCACCTTCCAATTTCTATATATTCCTTAAAAGAGGAGTGGTGTGAAATTTTTGTTTCCAATTTGAATCATTAACAATATTTCTAAATAACTTATGTTCCAACCATAGCAGATTACAATTTTACACATCCACAAGTGACTCACTCAAGAGGCAGACTCAGTGAGCACCAAAGCCCCACTGAAACAAGTCCTGCTCCATAGCGATGTTTCCTGCACAGCAGCTCTCCCACTGTAGTCACAGCTGGTCCTCATAGCCAATTGGCCGGGAAGTCAACTCCTCCCAGGGACACCAACAGCAATCAAGGCTCAACTACAAGATAGTAGCACACACCCCACACAGGGGCACACCTAGAGTGCCCAGTTCAGGTCTGGCAAGGCTGTGCTATGGGGCTCTACAGGACACCTACTACACAAGGCCACTCTACCAATTCTAGGAGACACAGCATCTCTACTTAATACACAGAAACAAACACAGGGAAGCAGCCAAAATGTGGAGGCAAAGAAACATGTCACAAATGAAAAATGGAAACAAGCAAACTACTTGGTACAGAGTTCAAAATTATGTTTATAAAGTCACTCAAGGATCTTCATGAGACTTTCAAGGATCTTAGTGAGAATGTCAATGATATGAAAAAGGACCAGTCAGAAATTAAGCATACACTAACAGAATCTATACTAATAAAAGGGTAATATGCTAATTAGACCAGATGTCTTTCAGACATCCTTCCGGACAAAGCCATGGTGGCTGGGCCAAGGCAGAGGCAGTTAGGGGTGATGAGGCTGGCAGGGGAGAGCAGTTAGGGGGATCAGGCCGGCAGGCAGGTGAGTGGCTAGGAGCCAGCGGTCCTGGATGTGAGAGGGATGTTGACTGTCAGGGATTGGGCCTAAACCAGTAGTCGGACATCCCCCAAGGGGTCCCAGATTGGAGAGGGTGCAGGCCGGGCTGAGGGGGACAAACCCCCCACCCCCATGCACGAATTTCATGCACCTGGCCACTAGTATTGTATAATTGAAATTTGCTAAAAGAGTAGAACTTAAATGTTCTCACCCCAAAAAGAATTTTTAAGGGTTAATATGTCAGGTTACAGATGTGTAAACTAACTTGATGAAAGGAATTCTTTCACAATATGTATGCATATCAAATCATCACATTGTAAACGTTAAATATCTTAACAATTTTATTTCAGTCACATCTCAATAAAGCTGAAAAATGGCTTTCTCTTATTTTTTAACTTAAACAAAAGAATAGATATGCAGAAAGCATAAAGTCACATTACCACAGAATATATTTCTGATTTTTAGGAAACCACAATAAAAGCAACTTTAGAGTAACAAAATTCTGGACTAGTCCAGTTTTAACTGGGTTCCTTCCTATTAAGTCCTCTTGGCCTCTGGGCATCTTCTTTTCTCCCTGGCATGAGGAACTGACCCACCAGTCCATTTTCTTCTGACCAGAGAAATGTGACCAATCACCTGCTTTAGAAAGTAAGTCCTTTCCTGAATTTCCGGTGAAGCAGACACATATTGTTCCCAAGTGACTTGCCAGGCAGTATAATCGATACCCTTTAAGCCACAATGAATGATTTTCGAGGCCTTGGTGATGAGCCCTTCCCAGCTCTGAAGTCTCTGATGATGATTCATTTAGAAACCCTCCCTGCCATTCACCCAGGGCCGTGGTTGGCAAACTGCGGCTCGCAAGCCACATGCGGCTCTTTGGCCCCTTGAGTGTGGCTCTTCCACAAAATACCATGGCCTGGGCGAGTCTATTTTGAAGAAGTGGCGTTAGAAGAAGCTTAAGTTTAAAAAATTTGGCTCTCAAAAGAAACTTCAATCGTTGTACTGTTGATATTTGGCTCTGTTGACTAATGAGTTTGCCGACCACTGACCCAGGGAATTGCCAAAACCATACCCATTCCACTGTACAACGCAGCTGTGATGAGGAAATTTTTTCACCAATACCTCAGCCTATCAGCAAAAGCAGAACCCAAAGAGACTGAAGATTCTCTCTGGTGGGAGTAGACTTCTTTTTTCTGATACTTGTCAGATTCTAGTAGCCAATTATAAAAAAGAAGGAAAATTTCTACATCATGAGCATGTTTCTTAATCTTAATATTTTTATAATTATTTTTTTCTCTAGAGGAATCCCTCTCTTCCCACCCAAAAGACTGTAGTCCAGGGTACAATGTCAATTCCATTGCACATGTAATGACAGATATGTCGGGGTTCAACTTCTACAGTTAAGAAATAATGTTAATGGCTTTATGCTGTTTGTTTGACTTGACACACTCTTTCCATAGATTCCCTATTATAATTCCCCTTTGTTTTGTTTGTTTTTTAAATATTTTTTTAACTAATTTCAGGGAGGAAGGAAGAGGGAGAGAGAGATAGAAACATCAGTGATGAGAGAACCATTGATTGGCTGCCTCCTGCACATTCCCCACTGGCGACTGAGCCGCAACCTGGGCATGTGCCCTTGACCGGAATCAAACCTGGGACCCTTGAGTCGGCAGGTAGACGCTCTATCCACTGAGTCAAACCGGCTAGGTTATATAATTCCCCTTTGATTCTTCAGACCCTTTGATTGAGTTCTGATTGCTTCATCATGTGTTAACCTCCAATCTAAGGTCAGTTGTTGAATTTAGCCCTTTTGGTCTGTGGGAGATCAAAGTCCTTTTTCAGATGGGCTCTAAATACACCCCTTTTGGCTTCTGGCAAAACAAACACACACAAAAACTGCTCTCCTGAAAGCTACTAGTATGTGTCACATTAAACAGACCAGAGTCCTCCAAAATTCTTACTCTTAGTCTACAGCTTTCATAAGACATCCTGTGAGAGCAACTGCCACCTAAGCTAGATCTCCTAACCTCTGTTTTAAAAAAACTAGTCTCTATTGTGTGGTTATTTTTCATCAGTAATCATTTTGTGGGCAAGAGGAGTTTTATGGGATTTTTTTTTTCATTCCCTTGGAAAAAAAATAGAAGAGAGAGTCTTTAGGTTTATCCTCATGGGGGCTTTCCTATAACTTCTTGGTACAGAGTTCCATCCAGTGATGACATTGTTGCTTGACTGGCCAATTGACCAAAACCACTAGAAAAGCAAATAAGAGCATGCTGAATTTTTTTCTTTTTTATTCAATCACAATATTGTATTATACAAATGAATACTAAAGGAAAATTAATCTGAAGACATATTGAAATAATTTATACCTCAAATTTTTATACTTAAACAGCCAATTCTAACTGTTGTTATGTGGACTTCTCAATGAAGTTCAAGTATGTTTAATGAGTTCAAATATAATATCTTGTGTTGACAATGTTCATGCTAATCCACAATATTTCAATTAAATGAGAGGAAAAAAACTGAATTCCCCATTTTCATGACAATTCAATATTAGCTGCTAGAAATATATATATATACACACACTAGAGGCCCAGCGCATGAAATCGTGGGCGAGTAGGGTCCCTAGGCCTAGCCTGCGATCAGGACCATGTCCGATGCTCTGCAATGCCCCAAGACACCCTGCAACGCTCGCTGCCCCGCAACGCTCACCGCCGCCCCGTGACACTTGCCACCATCGCCCCGCCACGCTCTGTGACCCTCCCCACCCTGCAATGCTCCATGACGCTCCCCACCCCGCCACGCTCTGTGATGCTCACCACCGCCACCCTGTGATACTCGCTGCTGCTTAGCGCTGTACACTCACCACCACTCGCTGCCCGCCACCTGTCACTCAACAGTCCCCAGTCCCACCCCACCGCCACCCCCCACCCCCGTTCTCCATGGTTCCCCGTTCGCCATGCTGTGATCAGAGCCTGCGGGGCAGGGTGAGGGGGAAGGGACATAGAGGTGGTCAAACCACAGTGACTGGTCGATGGTTATTATGGTTGTGACACCATTACACTCACTGGCCTTTTATTATATAGGATATATATGTATATATAGATATATAGATATATAGATATATAGATATATAGGTATATCTATATACACTGAGTGGCCAGATTATTATGATTTTGAATGCATAATAATCTGGCCACTCAGTGTATGTGTGTGTATATCCTATCTAATAAAAGAGTAATATGCAAATTAACCATCACTCTGCTACAACCACAAGCCACGTCCATAAGCCACGCCCACCAGCCCACCAGCCAATCAGGAGCGTGTATGCAAATTAACCCAAGATGGCTGCAGCCACACAGAGAGCAGGAGGGAGGCTTGGGTTTCCCCAGCAATGGAGGAAGCCAAGCTTTCCGCATATCCTGGCCAGCCCAGGCCTCCGCTTAAGGCTACAAAGTTTCAATTATAGAAGATAAATAAATCCAACAGAAATGGCTGCCGCCACAGAGCGAGCAGAAGGCTTGGCTCTGCTCCAGGCTACAAAGTTTCAATTGTAGAAGATAAATAAATCCCAGATACCAGGGCCTCCGCTTGGGTTGTGGCCAGCCTGCAAACCACCACAGGCCCCTCGCCCAGGCCATCCCACACACCAAGGGAACCCCCACCCTGATCTGGGACACCCTTCAGGGCAAACCAGCTGGCCCCCACCTGTGCACCAGGCCTCTATCCTATCTAATCCTATCCAATAAAAGAATAATATGCAAATTGACCATCATTCCAACACCCAAAAAGGTGCCCCCATGTGGTCAAATATCCTGCCCCCATGTGGACACAAGATGGCCACTACAAGATGGCCAGCAGGGGAGGGCAGTTGGGAGGGACCAGGCCTGCAAGGGAGGGCAGTTGTGGGCAATCAGGCCAGCATCGGAGGGCAGTTAGGGGTGACCAGGCCGGCAGAGGAGGGAAGTTGGGGGTGACTGGGCCTGCAGGAAAGGGCAGTTGGGGGTGACCCAGGCCTGCAGGGGAGGGCAGTTAGGGGCAAACAGGCTGGCAGGGGAGCAGTTAGGCATCAATCAGGCTGGCACGGGAGCAGTTAGGCATCAATCAGGCTGGCAGGGGAGTGGTTAGGGGGTGATCAGGCTGGCAGGCAGAAGAGGTTAGGGGAAATCAGGAAGGCAGGCAGGCAAGCAGTTGGGAGCCAGCAATCCTGGATTGTGAGAAGGATGTCTGATTGCCCATTTAGGCCCCATCAATGGGATTGGGCCTAAACGGGCAATTGGACATCATTCGAGGCGTCCCAGATTGAAGAGGGTGCAGGCTTGGCTGAGGGACACCCCTCCCTGTGCACTGGGCCCCTAGTATATAGATAAAAAGCCAGCGACCAGACGCCATAACAACCAGAACAACTGGTAGCTATGACACCCACTGTGGCCAGCAAACCGCCAGATCAGGGGGTGGCGCCAACAGGCCAACCTCTTGCAGCCCCTTCCCCCAGTCATCCCTGCCCCCAGTGGGCCCCACCACCCCGCTCAGCCCACAGTGCCTTCCCCCAGCTGGCCCCACCCCTGATAGTCCCTCCACCCCAATAGGGATAAGGGCCAGCCGGCCAACTTCCTGCAGCCCCTCTCCCAGCCCGACTCCACCCCAGATCAGCCCCCCCACCCCAATCAGGGGCAGGGCCAGACAGCCAATCGCCTGTGGCCCCTCCCCCCAGCCAGCCCTGCCCTTGAAGGGCCCCAACAACCCCAATCAGCTCCTCCCCTTAGCCAGCTCTGCCCCCCCTCCCCCATTGGCCCCGCCACTATGATCAGGGGCAGGGCCGGCCAGCCAACCACCCATGGCTCCTTCCCCAGGCACTGGCCCCTGATTGGTCCCCCCAACCCCATTCAGGGGGCAGGGTCAACCTCCCACAGTCTCCTCCTCCCGACAGGCCTGGCCCCTATCTGCCAATTGGGGCTGGACAGGCCAGACCCCACCCGTGCATGAATTTGTGCAGTGGGCGTCTAGTATATACATATTGGCTGCTAGATTTCTGAATTTCCATGACACAACAGCCTTCTCATTACACTCTCCTTCTATGGTGCTGAGGTCTTGATGTAGAATAAGATAAGTCAGCCAGAACTGGGTTATAAACCTGCTTTATTACAAGTAGATAGTAGACATTGAGAATGATAGAGTAAGTAGAACTTTGAACAGATGAAAGGGAAACAAATAAATCAAGGGTATGCCCAACAATAAATTTCAGAGTCAGAACTGTAACACCAGGAAATCATCAGGAAAGGGGACTCCCTGGGGAATAGTGCAAGATAGCAGTGCCCTTCCCATGTTGTTATCCACAGATTTAGACCACACTGAATGATCAACACTATGTCATGATCAAACACTACCTCCAGCCATGTATACCTACACCCAAGTTCTATTTAAATCATAGGCGTGAAGAACAGAAAGCAGCAGATTGGTCCTAGCCGTTGGAGAGGCTGGTGAAATATGTGTGGATTAGTCCATACTGGGGGTACTATTTTCCTGCATAGTATTCTTTATCCAGTCAATGTAGTTCTTCACTCGTGTATAGATCCCATAGGTGCCACATTGGGGGCCCCAGGACACCAAGCCAGCTACATAGAATTTGGGATTATTTTCATTGGGGTCCTGTAGAACAAGGGCCCCCCCACTGTCCCCTTCACAGCTATCAACACCTTTCTCTCCTCCAGCACAGATCATGTTGTCAGTGAAAACATAGGTTTTTACATCCACTCGCGGATTTGTTACCTTCACCTCCTGGCACTTTTGTAAAGGAGCAATGGGTAGCCTTGCCCCTCTGAGCTTTACAACGTGATCTCTTTGTTCTGTTCTGCCCCAACCTGAAATCAGTCCCAGGTCTCTCACTGAGGGGTTGTATTCTGAGGAGTTGCCTGGCAGGCAGATAAGGGACACAGTGGGTCCCATTTTCACTGGGTCTTTAAGCCGTATCAGCGCAATGTCATTGTCAAAATTCCTCCGTGTTTCCGGGTCGTCTAGGAAGGTCCAACCCGGATGAATAATCACACGTTCAGGAATGAGCATCTGGGAATTTTTCCGTTCATCACGATTCACTGAGGTAGACCCAACATACATTTCTGGATTCCGGTTTTTATCCACAACATGGGCAGCTGTCAGCACCCAATACTCATCAATGAGAGCCCCACCAGCCCGTGGGTTTGCAAAGTAGACTTGCCAGGGGAAACTTTTAATATCTGCAAAAGATCCTCCAAATATCCTCTGTTTTCCTCCTGTAAAGGGCTCACTGGGAATTCCACAGACTAGGAAGGAACAAGAACAAGGTTGGGAAGGAGCAGGAAATAGATTGCTAGGCTCCTACAAGCCCTCCAACCACTTAAAAACCTGCCAGGCTTCAGAGCTCTCTAGCACTAGATAGCCAACCCTGTGTTTGGTCCATCTCCGTACTTGACTCATTCTGAACATACCTAGGGACCAAACATCCCATGTTGCCAATTCTACAAACAGGCTATGGGGAAGACTGGGTAAACTGAGGCAGTGTGTGAACTACTACGGCTTCATGCTGTGGACAGCTTGACTCATGGCCCTGTAGACCTCATCCTTGGCTCAGCGGGTATGGCCCATCTGGGAGCCAGGCTGGAAAACTCTTTTCTCATACGGACAGTAGGAGAGGCAAGCATTCTACCTTCGTCTGATGCCCAAATCAAACACGTATCACCTTCTTTACTGAAGTCCTAATTACAGCTGAGTCCCTCCTAGAGATCCATGGAAATGGGGCAAAGGGAGGGTTCTCTTCTTTCATTTCATTCCCCATTGATTGGTTCTAGGTTTGATCACTTGCCATTACCCAATATTACTAAAAATTAATTTTATTTCAGGTAAAGTTGGCTTACCTAAATCCCTCACTAGTCAGCCTGATGGACTCTGAGTTGAGCGTAACAGGCTTAGGCCTCAGACCTGGGTTCAAAGTCTACCCCTGCCCCTTAGTAACTTTGTGAGGTTGCACTTAATTCACTCATCTGTAAAATGGGACTAATAATACCTACCTTGTAGGGCTGTTGCAAGGACTTAAATAAGATAATAAATTCAATTAACTAGCTCAGGGCATAGTAACACTGTTGTTACTACCAGAATCATTATTATCTTGGCTTTGCCTGAGAGCCTTCTCCTACTCAACTCTGATCTGTCTGCAATTTCTTTTTTTGTCTCTCATTTCTTTCATTGTCTTTTCCTCACTGAGCTAAACTCTGGTAGGCCCAGATTGTTAAGTCCTTTCCCAAGAGGATTACAGCTACTTTCAGAGGTTGACCCCACTCACCTGTACCAGTGGCTATGCTTTCTACCCAAGCCTGAGCCCCGATTACCTGGAACACATTGTGGCAGCTCTGTGCCCAGCACATCATTCACCCAGCTCCCGTTTCCAGCACAGTGATACTCCCCTGGAATAGCACAAGAGACACAGGACACACTCACCACCATATCTTCTATCTTCTATTCCCCCCTTTCATTCAGAGCCTCAGCTTCTCTGGGACTTGAGGAGGAGATTAGGTCATATAAATTAGGGGGAAAAAAATCTTGGTAACATCTTCCAAACAATTTCTCTGACCTCTATCCTGCCTAGGGAGGGAAAAGAATAGTCTCCAAAGTGGAAGGAAGAGGGTTATGGCGGAGATTGGGAAAGCGCTTCAAGAGGGAAAATTTTTTTAATTAATTAATTTAAAACAATGAAGTGGAACATACTATGTCTCATCCAGTCCTTCCTCTAGCACTACCATGGCCTCTCCATCAAGAAAGCCAGTCATCATAGCGTGGTGACTTGAAGCTGGAAGCATTTCTCCTGTGGTTCTGCATTAAATAATTGGCCAAACACTGGATAATCACATAAAGACGGATATTGTAGGGGGAACTCCTGCCTAGTTGTGAAGCTGAGCTAGGTGATCTCTATGATTCACTATGAATAATCCTATGGAACCTACCCTGCCCTATATGAAAACTACATATTTAGAATAAGCCAAGAGTATGGACAGAGTCCATCTCATCTCCTTAATTTCTTTCCAAACTCTCTTCAGCACAGAAAGATTGTGCTATTCACCCTCCAACACTCTCACCCTTTCTCTCTTCTCTCTAGAAAAAAAAAAAAAAAAAAAACCTACCACTTTCTTCATTCGCCATGTAGTAATATGGCTCCTCACAAGTGTAGCGAGCAACAGAACCAAATAAAGTATCTTCTGGTTCTTCGACTTTACCATTCTGAATGGGATCAGGAGAGCCACAGTCCACAGCTACAAGAGGAAGGCAGGAGAGTGATGGTCAGGATAGACACTCTTCCCGGGAAGTCTTTGGTCACTAGGCCAGTTCCATCCTCCCAGCCATGTCCTTCATTCTGCTTCACTCCTACATCCATAAGTACACCTGGAATGATTCTCCACACCAGCCTCTCTGTAGCCATGCTCTCCCACTGGTATCACTCCCTCCTTCCAATTCAACTAGCACCCTGAAAGGTACAAGGAAGAACCTGGTTCTCAGTGGTTGGTAGAAGCCCCTGCAGAAGCCAGGAATGGACCCATATGGTCCTATTAACTCTACCAAACCTCTTTTTTTTTTCTTTTTTCTTTTTTTTTTAAGAAATCTGCCAGTTTGTCCTGGGACCACACAGAATTGGGACTTCATGATGGCTTCCCTTCAAAAACCTAACCCACTCTCACAAGCCTGAAAGGAAACCATACATGTGAATTTTGATGTGCTGATCTTTCTATTCCTTTTGGGAAGGGGGGAAAAAAGTCCCATTTTAAAGAGATACATACGTTCACACTTCAGTTTGGAATTACTCCACTTTCCATTGCTTTGACAAGTAGAATAGAAATATGTCAAGCTATCACTTCCCTAGAGAAAGATAGACATCACCATTAATTTATAAGGAAGGATATGGGGAATTAAAATGAAAAATTGAATCAATCTTTGGCCTTGAATCAAAGAGGAATCCTCACCACAAAAACCTCGGGGACATCTTAGCAGAATGACCCAAAGCACCCAGGAGTCGGGGCTAAAAGACAAGTTTGCCCCAGCATATCAGCTCCCCTTCCCCAGGAGGACTGTGGGCACAGAGAGAATGCCAGGCTGGCCAAGAGCTCTATGACTCAAAGGAAGGCTCTGTTTATGCTCAAACAAGAATATTCAATAAAACAATAAGGAAATTCCAGTATGCTCATCCTCACCTAGGGATTAGGGAAAAGTCCCTTACAGTACTTTACCTGTACAACTTCGAACCCCTCCAGACAGGTTATCTTCACCACATCTTTGAACACATATTTTTCCTTCTGAGGCTCCCAAACAGAATTGGCAGTGACTTCTTTAGCACAGGGGATTGCTTGGAAAGGACAGGAAAAATAATTCACCAAATAGGTGGGAAATCTCTGTTCTATTTACATCATTCTCATACTTTGTAAAATCATCCGGTCATCCTGATTCCTAATATCCCAATATTGAGATATCTAAAATAATAAGGCATTACTAACTAACCGCCCCCCAGTTGCCTGCCTTCACAGGCCCAGTTGAAGTATTTCTAGACACTGAGGCATTTCTAGCAACCACTGACAGGTCTAGATCTTGCTGAGTAACGGAGAGTAATCAGGATACTCCTCTCTACAACAATCTACCTGTTTTGATTTTACATTGTCCAGGGACTTTTTACAGCCAACCAAAGCACAACTTTTAGATTACTCACGATCTCCACGATAACGAAGTTTCCAGCCCTTTTGCTGCCCTGTTTGGTCAGTTTGAAAGATGATATCAAGGACATTACTATTGGCCTCAATATTTAGTGGCCCAGGGAATCCATTTCCACAGTAAGGACCAAATTGCTGGTCTCTTGTTACAAACTGAAAGGACACAACATGATGAAATCAGAAGAGAGAAAGAATGAAAAGAAAGAGGTAAAACAAAGAGAATAAACGTAAGGGAGGTGAATAAAAATAGTATAAAATAAAACAAAGGGGGAAGAAAAAAAGGAGGAAAACTAATTTATCTTCAAGAAGAAATCTCTCTGTGTGAGTTGGGAGGAAAATTAATCATCTATCACGCACAACTAAACTGTCAACGCAGGTGCCCTCTGAGTCAGCTGGTTCCACATCAAAATCTTCTCTCCGCACCGTCACCACCACTTGGAAACCCTGCTCCAACAGGATCTGATATTCACACCTTGAATTCTCTGGGTATGGATTAGGATAATTGGGACTTGTGATCTCCCCAATCAGTTCAGTGAACACATTCCCACTGCAATTGACTAAGAGAGAAAAAGAGAAAGGAGAAATCAAATATAGGCTAAGCAAAGGAGTTCCTGCCTTATCTATGATTCCTCTTATAAACTGACAGTCCCTGACTGGAGCCCATATGCAGCAAGTACATACCCAATACATATTAGTAGAGATACCCAGTGCCTATTGGGTTTCCATCACATTGCTTGTGATAGAGCCTTTCATAGTTATGAACAGTCACAGATAGACTCTTCAAAGGCATCTATCTCTCTTCTCCAATTAATTAACTTGTCTCTGTAACCTTGTCGTCTTCCACTCTTGTGCCCCCTCACCAACCCCCACTCTAAGCTAACTAAGAATAGATGCCAAATCAAGACTGAAACTAATCAAAATTGGAAGGGTAGTTAAAGCCCTTAACCAAAGCCTCCAGCCAATCCAAATCCCAGGGACTATGCACCCGTTCAATGCCAAACGTACCTCCACAATTTTTCATATCATCATGGAGGAAGTATTCTGGGGGGCAGGAGCAGAAGTAACCACCAATGAAGTTGTTGCAGAAGTGGCTACAAGGGGCATCTGCAAAGTCTGTGCACTCATTAATATCTACAAAAGTAGAGAAAGATTGAGGTCAAGGGCAAAAGACCTAGAAAGAAGAGTGAGGTTAAACCCAAAACTGCAAGGGCAAGAAAAGTTTTAAAAAAGGACTGTTGTTTAAAGACCTTCAGTAAGTCACATTTCAGCAGGGTATTATTCTATATTGCTCTCTTGAAACGTGACTCCAAAGTTGTGCCTTAGCATTGTACAGCTATAAGGGAGCTCTCACTGCCAGAGACCCTTGGCCCTTCTCACAAACGAGCATTTGAGCTCCAAAGAAAATACTCCACAAGCTAAACATGATGATATGTCTTCTGCAGGGATAAACAATTAGCACATGTATTACTTTGTATAATGTTGGCACTTCTGTCTAATCTAATAGTTTGGCTTTATGAGATGTTCTAACTTTATTTTAGGTGTAGAAGCACACAGAATTTGAAGGTTTGTTTGCCATATATTGAATGGGTTTGAATAGCACACATTCCTTGTGTGAGTCTTGGCAAGTTATTTAACTTTCCTCGTCCTCACTCTCCTTATCTTTAAATAGAGATAATAATATCTACCTGGAAAAGTTTAGGTGAAGATAAAATTAATATAGGTAAAATTCCTTATACAGTGCCCACTTCATAATGGCTCTCAATAAATTGATGTTTATTATTTACTAGAAGCCCAGTGCACGAATTCATGCAGGGGTGGGGTCTGGCTGGCCTGGCCCTGATCAGGGCAGATCAGGGCTGGGCCTGTCGGGAGGAGGAGACAGCAGGAGGTTGGCTGGCTGGCCCGCCCCGATCAGGGCCCAATCAGGGCCGGGCTGGCCAGGGGGTAGGGGCTGCAGGTGACTGGCCGGCGAGTCCTGCCCTCGATTGGGGTGGGAGGGCCAAATGAGGGCAGGGCCAGCTGGGGAAAGGGGCCATGGATGGTAGCCAATGGCCTTGCCCCTGATCAGAGTGGGGGGAGCCAATCAGGGGTGGAGCTGGCTGGGGAAGGGGCCATGGGCTGATTGAGATGGTGGGGGCTGATCAGGGATGGGGCCAGCCAGGGGGAGGGGCTGTGGGTGGTGGGCCAGTGGGCCCCAACCCCGAATGGGTTGAGGGAGTTGATCAGGGGCAGGGCCAGCCAGGGGGAGGGGCCACAGGTGGTTGGCCAGCTAGCCCCACCCCCTATTGAGGTAAGGGTGGCAATTGGGGGCAGGGCTGGCTGGGGGAGGGTCTGTAAGGGGGTTGGCTGACTGCCCCATCCTTGATCGGGGTAGGAGAGGCTGGTTGGGAGTGGGGCCAGCCAGGGGGAGGGCCGTGGGAGGTTGGCCGGACAGCCCCACCCCAGATCAGGCTGGTTCACTGGCTGCAGTGGGTGTCATAGTGACTGCTCATTCCGGTCATTACAGCATTCTGGTCGCTGGCTTTTTATATATATAGATTGTTAACATTATCATCATCACTACTAATATATGATCAAGTGTTTGGATTTCATAAAGGCAACTCATAAAGAAATCCAAGGCAAGTCAACACTTTTTAAGAGTTATAAATGCTCTTTATTCACTGCATTGCTCAATATCTATCCTGCTTCCCTTAAATGGATCAATGAGTCAATAGAGAAGGGTGAGCCTTACCTACGGCAACATAGTATGCAGCAAACCCAGTGAAACGCTCTTCATTGGAGAAGTCTGACTTAAAGATCACCTGGAGTTGATTAGATGGGACTTGGAACTCTTCCACGATTGGGGAGTTGGGATTCTTGCTGGTCCTCTGTCCGCAGATTTTCCCTTCTTCAATGCCTCCTGATATTATCTAAGAGAAGAGTCAAAAAGAAGCTAGAAAAGGGTAATACTTTGATACAGAGGTGAGAGGAAAAGGGACAGGGAGAGTAGAACACATACCATCTTACGACTATTTAACTCCAGTTCACCATATGCCTGTGGCACTCCCTCCTCCATCTCATTTGATCCCCCAGCCCTATCCCATATGTGCTTATTATAATATACCTGCACCGAGTCATAGTCGCAGTTCTCTGACAGCTCTATGTCCAGATGGGTGAAGTAGAGATGGATCCCATACCCTTCAGGAACTTCTATATCCCAAGTTTTCTCTACCTCATTGGGGTATGCCTGAGGATAGTTAGGGGACAGTATCTCCCCATACATAGTAGGCTCAGCATAAACCCATGGCAAAATGGAAAACAGGACAATGCACCTGGAAAAAAAAAAGGCATATGAAGAGGTGGGTGACACCAGTACAGGAGACTACTGCAGAGCTCCAGCATTTGTCACAGAGACAAGAAGCACAGTGTAGGGAGGAGAATCTTGGGTTGGAATAAAATAAAAAGGCATAGATCAAATCAAAACCCAGGCTTCAGAACTGAGCTATTTTCTTAAGAAGATGAAGAGAATGGAGTCCATGCACATCTCTGCGGACTCGTGGTCACTTACCACATTGTTAGCAATTTGTCCATCCCTGGTGAGCAGCACGTGTCTTGGACCTGGCTCTCAGCACCTCTGGACTTTGGAGCTAAAGGGGGTGGGGGCAGGTCTAGCTGTATTTGTCTAACAAACACAGGCAACTGCTTTAGAGAGTCACCTGTGTTCAGTGTTACCTTCATAAGAATAACACACAGGTTAAACAGTTATATCACCACCATATGACCCCTATCTCCTCACACCCTCCCTGGTTCTACTTCAATTAACTTTCTAAACTAAAACTAAATCATATCCTTCTTCTATTGCTCTCTGGACCTTATCCCATTTTTTCTCCAAAAGAATGAGGACTGCCCTAGCTGGTTTGGCTCAGTGGATAGAGCATTGGCTTTCAGACCAAAGGGTCCCAGGTTCGATTCTGGTCAAGGGCACATGCCCAGGTTGTGGACTCAGTCCCCAGTGTGGGGCATGCAGGAGGCAGCCGATCAATGATTCTCTCTCATCATTGATGTTTCTCTCTCTCTCTCCCTTCCTTTCTGAAATCAATAAAAACATATTTAAAAAAAACACACACAAAAGAATGAGTACTTGATCCCAGTTTCCTTCCTCCTCTGTTCTCCTCCTCACCCTCACCTCACCCCATTCCCCATCCCAGCCCCAACTTCATCAGTCTCTCTCCTGCCCTCACAGAACAATATCACCATTTCCACTCACGTTTTCAGGAATCTTTCCCCATTGTGCCCATTCATCTAAGGCATGTTCTCCCTTCTCTCTTGACAGTGATCCTGCTATCACTTCAAACCAGTTGTCTTTACTATATTTATTATTGCATGCATTTCTATTGATACTCCCAATGAGCATTGATGGAGCAAGCGCTTCTTTCACTAGAGTAGGCAGTGACCTTGGGAGAACTAGTCTAAGACAGGGTTGGGTGGGGAAGGAGAAAAAGGGTAGCTGGATAACAATAAACATAAAAGGAAAAGAAAGGTATTCCCTCAATTTTCTACATTAATTTTCCAGGAGGCAAGGTTTCCCCCTTCACTAAAAAAGACAAGATATCATCTTTCCACAGAAAAGTTTTGCCAAAGGGGTGGGGTAGGCCAGATGTAAATCCTGAAAACAGTACTAGGCAGTGGGGTGACGTGAGGGTGGATGAAGTACCTAAGAGAAATAGGTTACAGTATCTATATTTTGCCTTCTTTTTATTCTGCTCTTTCCAACCCTCCATCTTTGCCCAAAACCTTTGTATGTAAAAGTTTTCTGCCTCTCTTTTTGCCTCTATCAAAGCTCTGCTCTTCGTTTTTAAGGTTTTTACCTTCAGAAGCTGAGGGGAGCAAGTGGGTCAGTCCCCTCTCTTGCCAGTGGGCATGCTGGGCGACCCTGCCGGCTCCCAGGGAGAGAAGTACGGGGCCTGGACGCTCTCTCTGCAGGAACCTCTGCCGGCCTCCCTGTCCTGGTTCTGTTGATGTGATTCTCTACCCCAGTGTGCATGTCTGAAATTCCCTGACCTAAACAAGAGGGGGCTGGGAGACCAAGACATAGGGGAAGGGTAACTCAGCCTTGATCTTAGAGCTCCCTCTGCTTTTGAAACCAGAACTGCATACGTCTCTCAGGCCTGCGATTCCTCTATCCAGGGCTACAGAGGGGGAAAGGAGGAATGGGGAATTTCACCGATTGCCTAATGCTCTTTTTCAGCCAAAGGGTGTGTTACAGAGTTTTCAGGGAAGTCAGGTGATTTGTGGGAGAAGGAGGGGATTAATACTGGGGGGAGGTGTGGGGCGGGGGAACCAAACCCAGAAAGCCCAACCCTCCAGTTGTGTATGAATCATGAATTAAGGGAAAATAGTTATCAGTAATGCAGGTCTTCTCTGCCTTTAAAGCATATTTAATGGTTGGATAATGACATGCCTAGACCCAAGCTGGTGTGGGATGATGCTCTTTTCTCTTCCTGAAATCCCCTCCATATCTCCAAACATCTGAATTCTATTCACCAATCAAGCCCCCTTTCAGACGCAATCCAGAGTCCCTTATCCATTACCCTTGAGTACAGACATGTTTCGAAATTCAGAATTTTAAGATTTTTAGAAAGACAGTGCCGTACATGGACCCAATATTAGGTAACACCTCTTCCTCTCCCTCCCCTTGAGGGCCTGGGAAAACACGCCATTATCAAACATTAATATTTCTGCAGATAAACAGATTGATCTTCACAGTAAATGGAATAACTAAAATTATAATTTAGTTATAATCATATATTATATTTAAAAATTACTTTTATAAACTAGGTGCTTCATATCAGTTCAGTCAGGTTTTGCTGCCAAATGAGTGCTGGACAGATGACCATTTGTCGTTCCTGTGGCTGCCCAGCATGTGACCGTCTTTACCACATCTGGGGACTTCCTCATCAGGAGTCTGGGGAACAAAGCCCACCACCCAGGAGAGAAGATGTAAGTGAGGAAGTGTGTCCCTCACCACTCTAGCAGCCCGAGGCCAGCCCATGCACTCACGCCTCATTCATCGGAGACATCTGCCTAGGCTTTGAATCCAGAAGTAGTAGTGCAAGAAGCAGGGACTCTAGATCCTCTGGGGACTGTGGTGGCTGCAGCAAGGCGGAGGAGGAGGTTGTGCTTGCTAGCAGCATCCGGAATCCAGCCCCAGTGACTAAGCATCGCAAGCTGAAGTATCTAGAACACAGCAACAGCCATGACAGCAGAGCAGCCATATTCTGGCTGTTGTTCCTGTTGGGAAGCTTCCACGCTTGGCTCTCCAGCTCTTGGCATTTCTGTGAGCAATCCAGGGCCTCTTTAATAAATTCCTCGTCTGCTAAAATCTACCATAGTTGGTTTCGGTGGCTTACAACTAAAAACAATGCTGAGTACCTGAGAAATGATTGATTGAATGAGTGAGTTCAGATCATTTTCTAAGTGTTTTTAGCTGTGTGAGTTCAGATCATTTTCTAAGTGTTTTTAGCTGTGTGGCCTAAGAAGTTACTTAACCTCTCTGAGCTCCAGCTTCGTCCTGTGTAAAATGGGAATAATATCATCTACCTCAGACCCAGCTATCATTGTCAGGGCTTATTGTAACCACGATTAAGTAAGATGATGCATGCTAAGCATTGATTCTATATCTGGTACTCAGTAAGCCCTTAATAAATAAACAACAATAAGTTCATTTCCAAATACCAACAGTAGCAGTAGCAGCATCATTCTACTCAAGAGCTTCGGTATACAGCGAGGAAAAAAGAGAGCATCTTACCAAATTGTCCAGGATTCCTCCTCCTTTTACTTCTGATTTCAACACTTTTGAGGAAAGTTTGACTCTCTTATTCTCATGTGTGTTTTGTCTTCTTTCCTTCAGTTTTGCCATCCAAGTAAAATATTTTATTTTTCTCTCTAAAGCTTAAGGAGACAACAAATCACACATGTAATGGCATCTCTGAGTCCCGCTTCCTTTCCCAGTTCAGCAAGAACTCAATCCAAAACCTCTAACTGTGTGTGTAAAAGAATTCATTGAGACCTCAACCAAGATTGGAAGTTGGAGGGCCTGTAGGGGGAGCTCTCACGCACTACAGGAAGAACTCTTGGTAACAGTCCTCCTAACTTCTCTTCCGCTCTACAAAAAAATTTACCCTTCTTTGTTTTAGTGAAGATGCACATGACTTGCCATGGCTGCATGTTCCCAATTGCAATTCTCTTTTTCCCAAGTAAACCCTTTTTGCTGGAGGAATATCTAGCTGACTTTAAGTCCAACTTTAAGTGACAGCCTTAAAAGAACAAGGGCCATGTTACATAATCTACTCAGTATTATGGGGATTCATAAAAACAGCGGTGCTTATTGTCACCCTCAGGGTCATCTGAACCCCAGTCGATGTGATAATGCTGACATACAAAGCAGAAAGTAGAACCTTATGTGTTAAACTTAAATGTAACTCACACACTTGTGCATGTATGACTGGACATTTTAGAAGATAATCACTAGTGTTCTACCGAGTCATGATTATCATATTCACAATGTTAGGGTCATTCAGAGGGCTGAATAACAGCATCCCGCTTCCCATTCCAAGTTCTAGAGAAACTGAAAAATAATACAAAAGCAGCAAACAGAGCTCCAAGTATTCTTTTAAACAGCAATAAAGGTCAAAATAGAGGACATAGGCTCATATAAAAGCCAAATGGTGGTTAAAGTCACTGATCATCAGAGAGATGCAAATTAAAGCGACAATGAGGTATCACCTCACACCTGTCAGAATGGTTACCATCAACAAATGACAAATGCTGGTGAGGATGTGGAGAAAAGGGAACCCTAGTACACTGCTGGTGGGAACACAGACTGATGCAACCATTATGGAAAACAGTATGGAGTTTCCTCAAGAAATTAAATATGGAACTGCCATGTGACCCAGTGATCCCACTTCTAGGACTATATCCTAAGAAACCCAAATTACCAGTCAGAAAGAATGTATGTACCCCTATGTTCATAGCAGCACAATTTACAATAGCTAAGATCTGAAAACAGCCAAGTGCCCATCTGTAGATAAGTGGATAAAAAAGCTGTGGTGCCCTAGCTGGTTTGGCTCAGTGGATAGAGCGTCAGCCTGCGAACCAAAGGATCCCGGGTTCAATTCCCGTCAAGGGCACATACCTTGGTTAGAGGCTTCTCCCAGCCCAGGCCCTGATTGGGGTGCATGCAGGAGGCAACCAATCAATGTGTTTCTCTCACATCAATGTTTCTCTCTGTCTTTTCCTCTCCCTTCCACTCTCTCTAAAATCAATAGGAAAAATATCTTTGGATGAGGATTAACAACAACAACAAAAAGCTGTGGTACATTTATACCATGGAATACTATGCAGCAGTAAAAAAAGAAGTATCTCTTACCTTTTGAGATAGCATGGAGGGACCTGGAGAGTACCATGCTAAGTGAAATAAGTCAATCGGAGAAAGACAAGTATCACATGATCTCACTCCTATGTGGAATCTAAGTAACAAAATAAACTGATGAACGAAGTGGATCCAGAGATGGGACAGAGTGTGGAATCTCAAGGGAAGGCCAGGGAGGGTGGGTGGGTGAGTGGGAGGTAAACAACCAAAGACCTTATATGCATATATGCATGACCCATGGGCACAGACGATAGGGTGCTAAAGGCCTGGGGCAGGGGGTGGGGGGCAGTGGGGGCAGGCTGGAGGGGTTCCATGGGGGAAAAGGGAAACATATGTAATACTTTCAACAATAAAGAATTATTTTTTAGCCCTAACCGGTTTGGCTCAGTGGATAGAGCGTCGGCCTGCGGACTGAAGGGTCCCGGGTTCGATTCCGGTCAAGGGCATGTACCTTGGTTGTGGGCACATCCCCAGTAGGGGGTGTGCAGGAGGCAGCTGATCGATGTTTCTCTCTCATCGATGTCCCTAACTCTCTATCTCTCTCCCTTCCTCTCTGTAAAAAATCAATAAAATATATTTAAAAGAAAAAGAATTATTTTTTTAAAAAGGACTTTACTACACACACACACACACACACACACACACACACACAACCCAAATGGTGGTTAACTGAACCCCAGAATTACCTTTCTAGATATAAACAACACTAGGCCAGGAGAGACCTGCCCAAATAGAGAACATATGCTCCTGTGACAGCTCACACTCACAGGAAGAAGGGCCACGCTGAGCAGACATGCCCAGTTATTTTCCCTACGTCCCAGCTAGCTAAGTCACTCCACCTCCCCAGGGCACAGTGAGTGATGAAATAGAGAGTGACCAGAAGAGTCATATCATGGAGCTCTCTCCATCAGGAAAGATCTCTCAAAAGTCGTAGAAAAACTTCCCCCCCTAACATTCCCAAGGTCTTTCTTCTTTAACCTGTTCGGTTTGACAAGTAAGCATATAATCAACCAGGAATGTGGCTGTGCAGCTGAGGAAAAGACCAGGAATGTCACCAGGGCAGTCCATTCACCCGACAATAACCGCTGTTCCTCTTTTGTGTCCTCCAATACTAGTTACTAGTGGTCCCAAGAGCCCCAATAAGTGTATCACCTTGAAACTCACCCAGTAATTACTTGAGAATTTTTCACTCACACGCCTGTGAACAAACCACATTAATTCAAGGTCAGGCTTTCCAATGTCCTCCTAGTCCCTGAATGTAGAATAGAATTTGCCAATTTAGCACTCCCTACCTGAATCAGGCACTCACAAATGAAAGCTAGAATCTCCCTAGTGCTCTGTAGCATATTCAGAACTCAGACTTCTTTGCAGGAGGTAGTCCTATAAAGAAATATTGGGAGACAGCCCAAGTGTTCATCAGTAGATGAATGGATAAAAAAGCTGTGGTACATTTATACCATGGAATACTATGCAGCAGTAAAAAGGAAGAATCTTTACCCTTTGAGGCAGCATGGAGCGACCTAGAGAGTATCATGCTAAGTGAAATAAGTCAATCGGAGAAAGACAAGTATCACATAATCTCACTCATATGTGGAATCTAAGTAACAAAATAAACCGATGAACAAAGTGGATCCAGAGACTCGATGCATGGAACAGAGTGCAGAATCTTGGAGGGAAGGTGGGTGGGTGGGAGGTAATCAACCAAGGACCTTGTATGCATATATGCATGACCCATGGACACAGGTTCTGGGGTGGGGGACAGGGGCGGGCTGGAGGGAATCAATGGGGAAAAAAGGAAACATGTAATATTTTCAACAATAAAGAATTATTTTTTAAAAAGAAATATTGGGAGTAACAGGGAGAATTCCACCCCTACAATATACTGTGTACCTAGATTATTATCAAAGACTCTAGCTACAAACCATGCTTGCCAAAATACCCACTAATTTACTGTTCAGTAAAGCTAAAGAGTGATCGTGTATTTATCTTCTTTTTAAAAATAAGTCTTTACTGTTGAAAGTATTACATGTGCCCCCTGATCTACTTTTTTGATGTAGAAAAATCATAAGAGGAAAAAAGTGTTGCCTGGCCTATGTGGCTCAGTGGTTGAGCGACAACCTATGAATCAGGAGATCACTGTTCAATACCGGTCAGGGCACATGCCCAAGTTTCAGGCTCCATCCCCAGTAGGGGGCATGCAGGAGTCAGGCAATCAATGATTCTCATCATTGATGTTTCTAACTCTCCCTCTCTGAAATCAATTTTTTTTAATCGTTTTAAGAAAAAGAAAAACATTCTTTAAAGTGTAACTATATCAGAAGAAATAACATGAATGTAGGGGGGGGCGGGAATAGAAGGTAGTAAGTGCGGGCAAGGAACAGTAATTACTATAGTCTGAATGTTAGTGTCCTCCCCAAATGTACATGTTAGAATCCTAATACCCAATGTGAAGTGTTACAAGGTGGCACCCTCATGAATGGGTTTAGTGCTTATGTATATACTGTTGTTGTTAATCCTTACCCGAGGATATTTTTTCCATTACTTTTTTTTTAAGAATTATGTTGCTTTAATTTCTTTTTTTAATTCTCACCTGCGGATATTTTTTCTATTAATAGAGTGGAATGAAGGGAGGAGGGAGAGAGAGAGAGAGAGAGAGAGAGAGAGAGAGAGAGAGAGAGAGAGAGAGAGAGAGAAACATCGATGTGAGAGAGACAGATCAATTGGTTGCCTCCCGCACACTCCCCTACTGAGGCTGTGGAACCTGCAACTGAGGTATATGCCCTTGACCAGGAATCAAACCCACAACCCTTTGGTCCTAGGGCTGATGCTCTACCCATTGAGAAAACTGGCCAGGACAATTAGTGCTCTTATAAAAGAGGTCCCACAGAGCTCTTCTGCCACGTGAGAATACATCTAGAATTCTGAGACCAGAAAGAGAGCCCTCATCTGTCCATGCTGACACCCTGGTCTCAGACTACCAGTGTCTAGAACTGTGAAAAATACATAAGCAACCAGGCTGTGGTATTTTGTTATAGCAACCCAATGGGCAAAGACAGGAACAAAGTAAAGCCAATTTGGGAGACTATTTTTCCCCACCCCAAACTGCATAATTCAGTGTAAATGGTACTCTGGCTTATAAAGTACAAAGCACTATTTTAGGTGCTACGTGGGATGAAAAAAATGATAGGGTCAGAGTCATTGTAAGAGGCAGAGGGAGCTAAGCAACGTGACAATATAACAAAGGGTTTGGGAACTAAAAGGAGAAAGATATTGCATTTGTCTGAAGAGAAATCAGAAAGTCTATATGGAACAAGTGAGATTTTTGAAATGGGACTTGAATGGCTAGCATTTCAACAGTGGTCTTACTCTGCCTTCCCTTTTTCTGTTAATGACCCTACCATTTCTCAGCCACCGAGGTTCAAAAGCTTAGTTACCTTTATTCTTCCTCTTCTCTGCACCAATCCTCCCTGAGACTACTAGATTCTGTCTTTCAATGTCTTTCATATCCACTCCAAGTCATTAGATCTCATCTAGATAGACTGCCTTCAAACATCTCCTCTCCTCCTCTCTCATCATCCCTAAATCTATCCTGTAAACTAAAAATTTAATCTTCCTTAATGACAACTCTAATTACATTTTTAAAACTTTAATGTCTCTCCTTTGTCTTCAGAATTAGATTAGGAAGGTAGTTCCTTCAAATTTTTTACTTCTCACAAACAAAACATCTCTTCTAATGAGAGCTTATTGAAACCTCCAATGTTGCAATGCTATTTTATTTCTTCATTCAACAAACACCTATTGAATCCCTTCTATGTGCTGGGTATTCAAATATAAATAAGAATCCTCAATACCCTCAACGAACTTACTTTCTAGTAGGGGAGGTAGACAAAATTATGTGAAAGTCCTGACAGCAGTTGTAGTGGTTTTTAGACATGCCCCAAAATTCTTTGACATTCCTATGTCCCCTCCCTCTCAATGTGGCTGAGGGCTTGTCACTGCTGCAACAAAAGAGATTATGGTAAAAGTGATTCTACATGACTTCCAAAGTTAAGTTAGAAAAGGTGATACTGCCCTAGCCAATTTGGCTCAGTGGACAGAGCATAGGCCCAAGGACTCAAGGGTTCTGGGTTTGATTCCAGTCAAGGGCACATACCTTGGTTGAAGACTCAACCCCTGGCCCCGATCAGGGCATATACGAAGGGCAACCAATCAATGTGTCGATGTTTCTTTCTTTGTTTCTTCCCCTCCCTTCCACTCTCTCTAAAAATCAATGGAAAAATAACCTTGAGTGAGGATTAACAACAACAACAAAAAGAAAAGGTCATTCTGCACCCACCCATTCCTCATGGCACACTCTCAGAACCCAGCTGCCATGCTGTGGGGAAGCCCAGGCCACATGGAGAGGCCATATGTGGGTGCCTGGCTGAGAGCACCAACCCCCACACCAAGTCTGTGAGTGAGGAAGCTTTCGAGATGACTCCAATCCCATCGGACTGCAACAGCATGACACCCTCCCCAAGTGAGAATTGTGTCAGCTGAGCCCAGTGAATGCCCAGAGCCATAAGAGATAATAATGAAAAAAAATTAATATTGCTGTTTAAAGTCAGGAAGTTTTAGAGTGATTTCATTATTCAGCAAATGGAAACTAGAACAGCGGTAAAAATGGGATATTACAGGAGTGCATAGAAAGTATTCTTATCCCAGATTTGGGTGAGGAAAGAGACCAGGGAGATTTCCCGGAGAAAATAACTCCCGAGTTCTGCCAGCATCTCTAAGCCAGGTCCACCCTTCCTCAGAGAATGTCCACTGTTCCATGTTTTGCACAGGAAGCTGAGCAGGCTTCCCCATTACACAACCCAATATCTAGTCTGTGGCTCCAGTTAAATACTCAGGTGTGAGATGCAAATACACACTTTGCGCCATCTCACACCCTGCTACTCTCTAGGAAGAGCTGTGATCCTTTTTGAAATGTGTTGTCTGAGTTAGAGCAAGATCACTTTATAGGAAGCCTCATTTCTTGCTGCCGTTCCTAAAGCTCTATCAGCGGCATTCATAGTTTCTTTCCTTTTGAAAATCCTACCAAGCTCCCAGGGCATCTCTTCAACTTCAGTTTCTTCATAGCTAACTAGTATCCTCAAAACTGCAATGATCTCTGAGCCTCCATTTCCATTCCCAAACACCCATGTTGCAGGTACAACAGTCACTTGGTATCCACAGGGGATTGGTTCCAGGACCCCTCACAGATAACAAAATCCATGGGTGCTCAAGACCCTTATGTAAAACTAGAGGCCCGGTGCACAAATTCGTGCACAGGTAGAGTCCAGCTGGCCTGCCTTGATCCAATCGGGCTGCACAGGCCGGGGGGAAGGGCCACAGGCGGTTGGCTGGCCAGCCCCACCCCCAATGGGGGGGGGGGCCGATCGAGGGTGGGGCTCGCCGGGGAAGGGAGGCACCACAGGCAGTTGGCCA
This sequence comes from Eptesicus fuscus, assembly GCF_027574615.1. Classification (NCBI taxonomy): domain Eukaryota; kingdom Metazoa; phylum Chordata; class Mammalia; order Chiroptera; family Vespertilionidae; genus Eptesicus; species Eptesicus fuscus. Next base: position 86,856,742 of record NC_072479.1, read on the forward strand.
GCCGGCCCCACCCCCTGGTCGAACTCCTAGTCCAGAGGACAACTTGCACATTAACCTTTTATTATATAGGAAGAATGGCATAGTATTTGCACATAACCTACTCACATGCTCCTGTATACTTAAAATCATCTCTAGATTACTTATGATACCTAATACAATATAAATGCTATGTAAGTAGTTGTTAGATTGTATTGTTTAGAGATCACCTTTCTGGAACTTTGTTTCCCCGAATATTTTCGATCCATGGATGTGGAACACGAAGATACGGAGGACTGACTGTATATACAGTAGCAGGACATGTAAAAGTCTTAGCTGAGCCCTGTGTTAATTGGGTAGGCTAATGCAATAATAAATAAATTTTTTAAATATTTTGGCTCAAGCACAATGGAAATTGGGTGTGGTACACATAACTTCTATGGATATTCCATTGGCTAGAACTCAACCACAAGGTCACACCTAACTGCAAGGTATGTGTCCAGAAAATGAGGAAATTAGAATTTGGTGAGCAGCTAGCAATCTCTTCCACAATCCCCAAATATAACCCACATTTCTCCAAGCTGTGGATACCAAATGGGATCCCAGTAAGATGTATCTAGCTCTTCCCCTCTACCCACTTACACAGACTCTCCAGCTCCATATTCATAAACATTCTTGTCTATTGCCTGGCAACTTGCTCACCGTACTGTGGAGAGTGTAGCATCTCCTGGAAGGAACCTCCTGCTATTACCCAGAAGCCCATGAAAGGCTAAAACTGCATGGTAATGTAAAGTGAGGAAAGTAATGTAAAGAGAAGAAAACACTTCCTTGTTTTTCTGGTTATTCTTTTTAGGAGATACCAAGGCAGTGTTTTCTGTGACATAATTTCTGCCTATTTTCTTTTTTCTTTTTCTTTACTTTTTCGTTTTACATAAACCCTTCTGGGTCCCAATATGAATTCATTAGGGCTAAAGTGAAAACCAACTTGAGTGACATGCACTAGGCAGTAATGAGAGAAGTTAGCTTGAAACGCAGGTGGAACCTAAGCAGGGACAAACAAGGCTGTCTGACTAAATCTAATCACAGAAACCAACCAGGCTGAAATAACAGAATGTTTTTGGACACAGGGCGGGAGGCATGGGAAACCAAGGGAGGGCCTGCAGCAAACAAGGTGTACGAACACATAGAAACAGGGAAAGTTCAGGTCCGTTGTTGGGCAAGAACAATGAGGGAATCAATCAGGTAGCAACACAGGTAGACATAGAGCAGGCTTGTAGCAAATAGATACCCTGGACCACAAGGCTTCCCGGGCAGCCCATTATTGGGCCCCCTCCCCGTGTGGGGAGTCTGAATCAGCTTGTAACAAGTTTTCCACACTTTTGCTTAAATCTTCTGGTCCGCGGAGCTCATTCTTTGGTGACTTGAGACATGACCTGGGGGAAAAACCCTCGGCTCACTGTCCCAGTTATCAATAATAAGAATTCAGTCAGGCCTGGCTGGTGTGGCTCAGGGGTTGAGCATCAACCCAGGAACCAAGAGGTTGCTGGTTCGGTTCCCGGTCAGGGCACATGCCCAGGTTGTGGGCTTGATCCCCAGTGGGGGCCATGCAGAAGGCAGCCAATCGATGACTTTCTCTCATTGATGTTTCTATCTTTCTCTCCCTTTCCCTTCCTCTCTCTCTAAAAATCAATAAAAATATTTTTTTAAAAAAGAATTCAGTCAGGCCCTAGCTGGTTTGGCTCAGTGGATAGAGCCTCAGCCTATGGACCAATGGGTGCCAGGTTTGATTCGGTCAAGGGCAGGTTACCTGGGTTGCATGCTCCTTCCTCCCCAGCCCAGGACCTGGTCAGGACTTGAGCAGGAGGCAACCAATTGATGTGTTTTTCTGACATCGATGTTTCCCTTTCCCTCTCTCTTCCACCCTCCCTAAAAAATCAATGGAAAAATATCCTTGGATGAGGATTAACAAAAAAAAAAAAAAAAAGAATTCAGTCAGTCAGTCAATCAATAAGTACTTATTGAGGATCTACTATGTGTCAGGCTCTGGATGTACAGTGTAAATGAAATAGACACAATCGTGACCTCACTGAAGTCACAGTTTAGTGTGGGAGAATTTCACATCAACTCTGACCCTGAGATTTTGTTACTGAGTTGAGCATATCATGCCAGGTTTCTCCTTCCATTTGGGTGAGTTCTCTCCCAGGAGGCTCCTCGTGAAAATAGATTATTGATATGCCCACCTCAGCCATTCCTCAGAGAGAGCCACACAACATTTTTAAAATTTTTAAATTAGTTATTAACATTGGCTTTATCAAACGACTCATGGATCAGCAGCATTCCATCTAGTAGGTAGAAAGGTGCTCTGAGGAGCTGTACAAACCTATGAAACAGGAGGTCATGGTTCAATCCGGTCAGGGCACATGCCCAGGTTGTGGGCTCGATCCCCAGTAGGAGGCATGCAGGAGGCAGCTGATTGATGTTTCTCTGTTTCTGTTTCTCTCTCTCTCTCTCTCTCTCTCTCTCTCTCTCTCTCTCTGTCTCCTTTCCTCTCTCTGAAATCAATAAAAACATTGAAAAGAAAAAAAAAGAGTGGATTATTTCAGGCAGTCACCTTCCCTTAGGCCCTAAGGCTTAGGGGAAAGCTGGGGGTCTTATCAAGCAGACTGCCTGACCTGCCTTGGTTTAGGGAGATTGAAATGTTAAAGTGGATTTGCCACTTAAGATCTATTCGTCCACAGTGGGAGGGTCTAGAAGGCATCTTTCTTTCTTTCTTTTCTTTTTGTTAATCCTCACCTGAGGATATTTTTTCCATTGATTTTTAGAGAAGGTGGGAGGGAGGGGGAGAGACAGGAGATAAACATCAATGTGAGAGACACACATTGACTGGTTACTTACCCCGCACCTGCTCTGACCGGGGGATCTAGCCTACAGCTGAAGTATGTGTCCTTGACCGGAATCCAACTCTGCGGACACTCTAACCACTGAGCAAACTGACCAGGGCCAGAAGACATCTTTCACCACTGCTGTGAGAAAGATAGCTCAGCATCCTTGAATGGCTCTTCTCTGTAGGCCAGACCTCACAGTGGGAACTACCATCACTGAATTGGGAAACATGAATGCAATGGGAATCATTGGATCCTGGAGTGGAAGCCTTCAAACACCAAAGACAATGTGGGTGTGGCTGCCCTAACGGACAGCAGAGTCAAAGCGGCAATCACTTGATTCGGGAAGCAGAAAAGTTTTAGGTCAAGCGAACAAATATCTAGCCTGAATCATAAAAACAGCGTCATGGCCCCGCAATCAATTCCCAGACTCGAGCCAGAACCCTTGAATAAAAGAGAGGCCGGGTCCCCTGAAGGAAGGACCCAGGGACACTATCAAAAATGCATTCTGTTAATCTTTCCCCCAGCCTTTCCCAAAGGAACCTATAGCCTTTTACCAAGAAACTGTGTATTGGGGGAAAAGAAATGATCAGACTTGCCAGGACTACTTGACACTGGCACTGAACTGACACTAATTCCAGGAGACCCAAAATGTCAGTGTGATCCACCAGTCAGATTAGGGGTTTAAAGAGGTCAGGTACTCAATGGAGTTTTAGCTCAGATCCCTAGCACAGTGGGCCCAGCAGGGTCCCCAAACCCATCCTGTGGTTATTTCCCCAGTTCCAAATGCATACTTGGAATAAATATACCAAGCAGTTGGCAGAATGCCCACATTGGCTCCCTAACCTCTGGAGTGAGTGCCGGTGTGCTAGGGAAGGCCAGGCAGGAGCCACCAAAATTGCCTCTACCTCAGTAAACCAAAAGCAATACCCAGTTCCTGGAGGGAATGCAGAGATCAGTGCCACTTACGGTCAAGGACTTGGAACGTGCAGGGGTGGTGATTTCTGCCACGTATGCACTCAGCTCACCCATCTGGCCTGTGCAGAAGACAGATGGATCTTGGAGAATGCCTGGATTGTTGTCAACATAACCAGGTAGAGACCTTTGCAACCCCAAATGTGCTTTCATTGCTTGAACAAATGAACATATCCTCTGTCTAATGGGAAAACTCAGCTTTTTTTCCTTCCCATGTAAGGAAAAATCCAATTCCTCCCTACTGTGTCTTTCTTTCCTGAGAGTCTCCTTTACTACCCACACGAAACACTTCACTTCTGGTCACCAAGTGTGTGGAGGTTTTCCCCCACACCAAATAATTTTCTGCAACATCAACTCAGTTCTGACACTATCTACTCAGAGATAGGGTTAGATATCACGGGTTAAAGGTTCAGTCTTACAAGACTGCCCTCACCCCACTTCAGAAGCCAGTCAAAAGCTCAGAATGTCACCTGAGGCTATAGCTTGTCACACCTGAGCTTCTGACCAACAGGCTATAGTTTGGTGGTTCTAATGACTCCCTCCTCAGGTTCAACTGGTTTGCTAGAGTGGTCACAGAACTCAGAGAAACATTTTACTTACTTTTACTGGTTTATTATAAAAGAATATGATATACAGTTGAACATCCAGGTGATAGGAATGAACAGGGCAAGATATGTGGGAAGGGGAATGGAGCTTCCATGGCCTCTCCAGGCATGTCACTCTCCCAACACCTCCACATGTTCACCAAGCTGGAAGCTCTCCAAACCCCATACTATTTTTATGGAGACTTCATCACATAGGCATGCTCGATCATTATCCATTTCAGCCCTCTCCCTTTGCAAGAGATGGAGACAAGGCTGATAAAGCCAAGCTTCTAATCATGGCTCAGTCTTTCTGGTGACCAGCCCCCATCCAGGAGCTCACCCAGAGTCACCTCATTAGAACAAAAGACCCTCCTATCCTATAGAATAGAAATTACCAGAGAACACACACATAATACGGCAGTGTGTAGTATATGTCTGTGTAGTATACATATATTTGTTGTCTAGTGTATGATTATGTGTATATAATGGATAGCAATGTTTTTCTCCCAGAAGATCCTAATTAATTTTCAAAGAAGAGGAGGGGAAGAAGTTTGGAGTCACAGCCCTAAAGAAACTCTCTGTTGCTTAAAGGAGTACGTTCATTGAAGCAATCCTTCCTATATAATAAAGATGTAATATGCAAATGGCTGTTACGCCGTGAAGCGTAACCACCCACCACATACTACTGGATCAAGGATAAGCAGGAGGGTGGGGCAGCAAGCTACAAGCGGGCGGGGGAGAGCTACAGGAGGGGGCAGGGCAGCAAGCTATGGGGGGGTGGGGGCCAGAGGAAGCTATAGGAGGGTGGGGCAGCAGGAGGAGCAACAACGAACTACTGGCAAGCTACTGGTGCATGGATTCCTGTGCAGGACTACTAGTATTTGTAATAAAATAAATACATAAATAAATAGGAAATGATCCAAGTATTCCTCAACATCATCTTGAAACACTGTGCTATAATAATACAATGCAATGTTATATCACAGTTAAATTGAATGGATTAGAACTATATGTAAAAACATGAATACTGTACATCTCAATAAGAATGTTAAGCATAAAAACAAGTTGCAAAATGATACACTCACTAATACCATTAATAGAAAGTTCAAAAACATGCAAAATTATATAAGGTTTCTGGATATACATGGTATGTGAAGTATAAAAGTGGGCATGGGATTGGTAAATACAAACTCAGCAAAATGGTTCCCTTTGAGAAGGGAAGGAGGAAATGCCACAGGGAAGGGATACACCAAGTTCTTCAACTGTACATGTTTATTCCTTCTTTTTTTTCTTTTCGATTTTAAAGGACTCAGTTTATTAACTGACCAGATTACAAAAATAACCATGGTAGATACCTTAGTTCATCCTTCCGATAAGCCTGCTGATCTGGTCTTCCCCGTTCCCAGCATTTCCACCTTCTACAGAACGGGTGGTCTTCTTCTTCATCCCGCCCCGAGGAGAAGATAACTGGAAGGGCCACAGGAAGTTGTCACTTCTTTGAAGCACTTTCCAACAGTGTAGATCTCATGAATCAGCTCTTCCATGCAGATGATGCCATATTTATCAAGAGATCGAGCAATCAATGAGTTATCGTGTGGGCAATTCGTTTTTTGTTGATTTTGCCATAACCACGCTTGTAGATCAACTCATTTACTGACTTCAGGTTTGGGTACCCCCATGCAATGTATGGCTCCACAATCCCCAGCATGGTAACGGAAGCCTTGTTGAGCTTAACAAAGGTGCCGTTGAAGATCTGGCGAAGGCGAAGAAGCTGCAGCACCTTTCGGACCTTTGGGCTCACACCACTGATACCTCTGATCCTGATGACAAATGCCAATTTGGGTTCGGCAGGTACATAGAAGTTGCCAGCTTTTCTTGCCATCCCAGCCATTCAAATCTCCGTTCTGTACATCTGCCCGTATTCCTTGTGATAGTGCTTAGCTTTTTCATAGATGAGCTTCCTTCTTGCCTTTCGAAGCATCTTTTGGGCAAACGTCTTTCCCAGGAGCTTGATCTTCAGCTCTGTGAAATTCCTTCGCTTTTTCTTGAGGGTTTCTGGCACAGCAGGATTCTTCTTCTTCCCCTCCTCCTCTTCCTCCTCCTTCTCCTTCTTCTTCCTCCATGGTTCCAGCCGGAAAAGAGGAAGGCAGTGCATGCGCCGACATGTTCGTTTCTTAACCTGGAAGAAGTTATATTATCCTCAACTTTTCTGAACATTTCATATTTTTTAAATTTTGCTGACAAAAAGGGAGAGGGAGGTGGAATTTTACAGACTTAAGTTTAAATTTTGTCTCTACTACTTACTGGGAATGGAACTTAGGGACTTCCTTAGTTTCTCCAAGCCTCTGTGTCTGCAAGAGGACATCATAATAATAAATATCCTGTTTCACACTCAAATTACGTGAAATAATATGGATAAATTATTTATAAAGTGCAAAGTGCTATGGAAGTATAAGCTGTAATTCTATAAGAATGCTCCACAAATTACGATTATTAAAAAAAAAAAAAACTCTTAATGTCCCTCTGTTAGATACTCTCATAAAACCTTGTTCCTTTCCTTCAAAGCACTTACCTTCACTTGCAATTACACCCGCATTAACGCTACTGTGTGACTTGGCATCATCCTCACTCCATAGCTTTGGGCTCATCATTACATTCCCCAGAGCCCAGCACAGTCCCTGGCCCATACTAAGTTCTCAACAGATTGTTTTTCAGTGTTATCTGTTATTTCTTATTGAATTTATTGGGGTAACATTGGTTAATAAAATTATATAGGTTTCAGGTGTACCATTCTATAATACATCATCTGTACATTATATTTATGTTCCCCACCCCAAGTCAAGTCTCCTTCCATCACCATTTATCCACCCTATATCCTCTTCTACCTCCCCCCCCCCCCCCCTTTCCCTCTGATAATCACCATACTGTTGTCTGTTTCTTTTTTGTTTTTGCTTAATCTCTTCACCTTTTTCATCCAGCCCCAAAATCCTCCTCCCCTCTGACAGCTGTCAGTCTGTTTTCTATCTATGAGTCTGTTTCTATTTGTTAGTTTCTTTTGTTCATTAGATCCCATCTATGAGTGAAATCATATGGTACCAGTCTTTCTCTGCCTTATTTCGGTTAGCCCAATGCTCTCCAGGTCCATCCATGCTGTTGTAAAAGGTAAGCTTGACACTTGGGCTGCTTCCAAGTTTTGACTATTGTAAGTAATGGTGCAATGAACATAGGAGTGCATATATTCTTTCAAATTAGTGTTCCGGGTTTCTTCGGATAAATTCCCAAAAGTGAAATCACTGGGTCATAAGGCAATTCCATTGCTAATTTTTTGAGGCAACTCCATACTGCTTTCCAAAGTGGCTGCACCAATCTGCATTCCCATCAACAGTGCACATCCTCGCCAACACTTTGTTAGTGTAATCTGAACACTGGTTACCTTTAGGAAATAAGGATGAGAAGCAGGGTGGGAGAAGGGGAAATACTTTTCTGTTTTATAAATTCCTCTACTGCCTGAACTTTTATCATAAACCTTAAATAGTGACAAAAGTCACTATTTAAGGTTTACGATAATTTTTAATGAAAATAATGATAAAATCGGCCTATCTTAATTTCACCGCCTCTCCGGGGAAGGTAACGTTTTCATATAGAAAATTACATGACAGGGGTGCATGAAATAAAAGGAGCAGGCAAATAGTGTTCCGGGGCGCTGGGCTCTCCCAAGACCCTCTGGCGGGTCTAACGGTTTAAGAATGGCCCGGAAATACCGTTAGGAGGCGCTCGCGAGGCTGTAGCAGGATTTCCCGCCCTCTCCGTTACATGCCCCAGTAACCCCGGCGCGCCTGCGACCGAGAGTAACCCTGCAGGCGGAGGGCAGGCCCCCCCCCCGCCCCGACTCTCGCCTGCTCCGTCCCAGCCAATGGGAAGGCAGCGCACGAGCCGGCCGGACATTCGCCCTCACCGACTCCTCCCCTAAACAGTTGGAACCGAGTAGTACCACCACCTCGCCTTCGGCTTCAGACTTTTCCAATCACTACTCTAGTTTCCGATTCCAAGCCCCGCCCCCCCGGGCAGCACCCAGTTCATTCTGGGCCGGAGTCACCTTTGCATTACAAACGTTCCGCCCCGCCCTCTGCCTACCTTGGGGCGTTAGGCCCCGCCCCCCGGCGGGACCGACCAATAACCGGGAGCGCCTGGAGCCACTGGGCGGGTCCGCAGCCAATGCGCACGCCGTGGGCGGGCTCCGGGCCGGAATTGGGGGTGAAGCTACAGAGCTGTGCCCACATTCGGGGCGCACGGAGGATAGGGGTCCCTTGGGGGCGCCCGGAGCTAAGATGGCGTCTGCTGCTGAGGGGGACGTGGGAACCGTGGCCGAGCTGACAAGGGTGCTGCAGTGGGGTTTCCAGGAGCTGAGCCTTAAGAACTTGGCGACGTCCCTGGGCGCGTCAGAACAGGCGCTGCGGCTCATCATCTCCATCTTCCTGGGTAAGGACCCTCGTGCCTCCTTCCGCCCTCTCGCGGAGTCCGCGGGGAATGGGGACGTAACCTCCCCGTCTTCCCGGAGCCAGCCAGGAGGGCTTTGTGGGGTGCATATGTGAATGCTAAAACACACCAGCCAGCTATTTATTGAAAGACAGATCTTGTCTGGAGCCTGGGGCTGCTGTGCCCTCTGAACCTCTTCACCTTCCTCTTCGACCCCAGCTGTACCCTTCATTTGGCGCCACCACCCTCCCTGTGTCCCCACGACCTCTCCTTATTTGTCGCTCCGGAGTTCTACTCTGTGGCCATGTGCACTGCTGTCTGTTATTAATGCTGTATCAACCCTCACAGGCGCGCTCCTTATCGGGAGCATAGGCCCCCTAACTTAAGTATTTTATTTTAGCTCTGTGGGCCTCCTCAGCCCCATATTTTGAGTCTCTGTTTTGTGCAGTGCCCGCTTATATTACACTTCCATCTCTTGTCTGTCCCATTTCTAATATTTGATTCTTATACCGTATGACTTTTCTTCTCCTTAACCACCCACCTGTCATTTACCCTGGAATATCGTCTTAATACTAGGCTTGGGAAACAGGACTGACAACCCCCTTAATAAACTATCCATGCTACCCCAAGCGTTCATTACGTGTACGGTTCAAAGGATGTGGTGTATCTGAATTTGTGTCACAATGAGCTGTTATCACTGGTTTATAGGCTTCTTTGCTGCTTCCTTCCTCCATGGTTTTTTTTCAATATGTGGAAGCAGCATGCTGCTTAGAAACTGTGGGACCCTGGGCAAGCCACTCAACCTCTCTGGGCCCCAATTTTCTTACCTGTGAGATGAAAACTATGGTGCCTCCTTGATAGGATTGCTGTAAAATCCTGTAGGAATGCAAAGGTCAAGATTTGATGTATAAATATTTGAGTAGTTGGAAGGTTTTATGAAGGTTATGGGACTTTAGCTAGGAGAGTAGGGGTGGGGAAGAATTAAGCAAATATGACTGGGAGAAGAGCAGAAGGTTCGAGAACTGAACAGTAAGAAGTTTGAGATGAAGTTGGGCAGTTGTGGAACGTCTTAAATGCCAGAAAGAAGTTTGGAATTTACCCAGTAGTAGTCAGTAGAGACAGTGACATATAATATCACCTAAGAATGTTAACCCAATCTAGATAATGGAAGAGGCATTAATTCATATTTAAACAACCTTGGCTAATATCATTCCCTTTTGCCTATTATATATCAAACCAAGATGATCTATATTTCTTCCAAATAAAGGTCGCCTTTTCCTTCCCTTGTGGAATTATAAAATTTTAGAGGTGGAAGGGGCTTTAGGTTGTGTGACCTCAGTATTACCCAACCCAAATTTATCAGCACCCCCATTAAGGGTTCTCTGTACCACGCTATCTTTTAACTTCCCACTCCTTCAAACTTGTTTCTGACCCAGTTATTTGTTGGGATTGGGATTGGCAATTAGGAGTATTTACATTAGTTAGGAAGTTCACTGTTGATTTCTCAACTATAAATACAAGCAGCAACAAATTATAAGGGGCAGCGTATGAAATGGAGCCCGAGCTGGAAGTAAGACTTGGAATCCGTCCTTTTTGTGCTGGTGGTCTATTGCTATGTACTATCATGGGGCATACAACTGACTGGGAAATAGTTTTCTCTGTACCATACCCCTCCTGACCCATGGTAAGAAATATGTTTTACCTCATGACCCAATACACACATATGTGTAAACATGTATTTTATTTATTAAATCCTTACCCCAGGAAATGTTTTTATTGTTTGGGGGGGGAGGGGGCGTGGAGAGAGAGAAAAACATCCATCAGTTGCCTCCTCTATGCCCCTTGACTGGGGATTGAACTGGCAACTTGACCCTTTGGTGCACAGGACTATACTCCAAATGAATCACATCAGCCAGGGCTAAACATGTACTTTAAACAAAAGTTTCAGGAAACACTACTTATCCTTATTGGAGGCAGTGTGTTAGGCTATTTTCTCTTATTTTTAGTATTGTTTATGACTTACTAATTGATTTCATGACCCATTAATGGATTATAACAAGTAGCTTGAAAATCCCAAGTTAGAGACTGTAATTTCTAATATTCAGTATTTCAAGGAAAGGGCAAGCTCCTGAGGACTGCTGCTTTAGAATATTGTGAACAGCCAGAAGACTCTATCAAAGCGGTGTGTGTATGTCTTGTGTATGATTGCAGGGAACTTGGTGGAAGATGAATTTTGCTATGAGCCCTGGTGCTGGCAAATGCTACTGGGAAACATCTTCTTTTCAACAACTTGGGTCTCATCACTTTTAAGCATAATAACATGAATTGTTCCAAATAAATTCAATAAAATATACCTACAGTGAGTGAAGCACTATGCTTGACCCTGCGTGAGCAAGGGCAGTGGTGTAGTATGAGTAATAGACCTATGCACTCAAAGGTATTATATGCAGTCTGTTAGTGGGTAGGGAATGGCCATGAGGTTAGTATTCTAATAACCACAATAAAAGGCAGGTATCTTGAGGGCCATAAGATAATCACCAGGCTTTATGAGATTTAAAAATTGGACCTTTAATGAACTTTGAAAGTTGAATAAGGTTTCAACAGATTGAGATGATAAGACTGAAGGAACAGTATGAGTACAAGCACTGAGGTAATAATGTGTCATGACACTTTCAAGGAGCAGCAACCAGTCCGGTTTGACTAAAGCAGGACTTAAGTAGAGAAGTGGTGGAAAATAAGACTGGAAAGGTAAGGAGTTTGTACTTAATACAGTGAAGGGGTAATCTGAAGTGGACAAAGATAAGAGGTAGGGAAACTAATGAGAAGAAACACAATCTAAATAGTTATAATGATTTAGAAGCAAGGCAGTTGCTCTATGAGGGGAAAGGAGGGTAATTTTCAGAACACAGAATCTTTTGAGAGGTAGACTCTATGCAATTCCACTTATACATCTGTTCATGCCAGAAACTCAAGAATCAGCCTTGTCGTCTCCCCATATCCCAATCACTAAGTCCAATCAATAGTACCTCCAACTTGTGTCTCAAATATATCCACTTTTCTCCCATCACCACAGCCACTGACCATAAGTCACCAGAACCACATAAATAGTCTCCTGACTGGTCTCTAATTCTGTACTTGCCCCCTCCAGTCCACTCTCCAAAAGCAGCCAGGGTGATCTGATCCTGTGCCTATCCTACTCAGAACCCTTCAGGGGCTTTCATATGTGGCTGGTAAACCCTGCCTGCTGCTGCAGCCTCATCTCAAGCAAGTTCACAACCTTTTAACTACTTGGCCTCTTTTCAGTTTCTCAGAAAAAACATTAAGCCCTTTCCTACCTCAGAGCCTTTGCACCTGCTCATCCTGCTGCCTAGAAAGTTCTTCATTTATTACTCACCTGATAGACTCCTTTTCATCTTTCAAATTGTCTGTTCAAATTGTCACTTCCTCTGAAAGTTCTTTCCTGACACTCTTTAAAGTATGTTCCTTGTTGCACTTCCTCATACTGACTGAAATCTTCCAAGTATACATTCTAATTTGTAATTATATATTTGAAGATGAGGATAGAAACCATGTAAGTTTTGTTTACCACCATATACCCAGTTTAACACAGTACCTGGCTTATAGAAAAGGCGCAATAAATATTTGTTGAATAAGTCAATGTGTGAATGAATGACTTAGCAACTGATTAAATGAAGAAGTTGTTTAAAAAAAAAACTAAAAAAAAACACCTCTGCCCATCTGCCTGGGTAGCTAGAAAGATGACAGTATCTTTCACATATGCAGAGAGGTCAAGAGGAAAGTCAGATATTGTTCAGTGCCAGGTAATGATCTAATTTTAGATTTGCTTTAGGTTTTAAGGGCACCTCTGGGTGTCTTGAGAATTGTGAAGCCTAGTCTTAAGCTCAGGAAAGAAGTTGGGTTAGCCTTAGCAGGTTTGGCTCAGTGGATAGAGCATCAGCCTGCAGACCAAAGGGTCAAGGACACGTACTTCGTTGCAGGCTCCTTCCTGGCCCAGGCCCTGGTCGGGGCTTGTGCAGGAGGCAACCAATCCATGTGTTTCTCTCACATCCGATGTTTCTCTCTGTCTCTCCCTCTCTCTTCCACTCTCTCTAAAAATCAATGGAAAAATATCCTCGGGTGAGGATTTTAAAAAAAAAAAAGAAGTTGAGCTAAAGATACAGTTTTGGGAGATCATGTTGATATCATAATTGAATCAGGAAGGGAATAAAATAAAGCTTTTAGGAGATAATAGAACCTAATTCGTGTTGATGGACTATATTGCTACCTCCTTTGTTGATAAGATAGCTGACATTTATTAAGCGTTTGCTACCTACCAGTTTCAGACATTGTTAGAAATGCTCAACAATGCCCCACCTAAACCTGCCAGTTTCCCATATGATGATTACAGTACTGTTATCTCCTTTGTGCAAATAGGAAACATCTTTAGAGGTTAAGTGACTTGCCTAAGGTCACACCCATTTCTACCCAATTCTGGAGTCCTTGCTTTTTACTTAATGTGAATTGGGAGGAGCATGTGGGAGTGGAAAAGATAAATGCCCTGATATCCTTTTCTCTCTTCACTCCGTGTGATTAAACCAAGATGTAATCAGCATATGAGATATCTCAGCTTCCAAAGCTGGAGGTGGCCAAATAGAGCAGATGGCCACCCAGCTTACTATGAGTGTTCTCTAGCCTTGGCCATGACTGTGGCTTGGCTGTTATTCTGATAAAAAATTGCACTTGGGGGTAAGGATTCATTCCTCAGAGGTTTAAAATTAGCATCACTGGGGTTAGCAACACTTAAAATCAAAGGAGGTTTTGCAGTTTAGCTTGCTTTGGACCAAAGTCAGGTCTGGCCCTTCAGAACTAAGTCCATTTTTCAATGCAAAAGGCTTTCTTCAGGTAGCATTGCAATGCAATATAAAGAGACCAAAGATAAGCTAGATGGACATTAAACAACATAAACAAATGGGACTTCTGACCATAATAAAAAGAAGGGTTCAAGAATTCTATAAAATAAGGGGGTGATTAAGCCCTGGCCAGGTACCTCAATTGGTTAGAGCATCGTCCGGATATACCAAAGTTGTGGGTTCGATCCCCAGTCAGGGTACATGAAGGAAGCAAACAATGAATGCATAAGTAAAGTAGAACACAAATCAATGTTTCCCTCTCCCTCTCTCTAAAATCAGTCAATAAATAATTTTTTAAAGGTGGAAAAAAAATAGGGGGTGATTTTTAAATGACTTTCAAGTCCCCTTTTTCAATTCTAAAAGTCTAGATATACTCCACCTTTTTAGACTATCTTTATTTTAATTCATAGCCACAAATTTCACCATAAGCTAAATCTTCCTGTTTGGGGATTTCTTTTAAATATATTTTTCCAATTACTTATCTACACTCCAGTATCTTATATTGCACAAAACTTCATGTTTTGAATGCCAGTATAACTTTAATGCCAAATAGAATCATTTCTTTGCAGAGGCATGTTTAAATTAAGGCCTGTGAGATATGCACAAGCTAATTTAACAAAAATAATTCCATACCCACTGACATTAAATCTGTCTGGACAACCATGGGAACTCACTGGAGGTGTTCAGTCCAACAGCCTTTTATTGATTGACTGACTGATTTTAGAGAGAGGACAAAATATTGCTGTGAAAGAGAAACATGGATTGGTTACTTCTCACACTTCTCACATGCACCCCGACCGGGGGATGGAACCTGCAGCCTGTGTATGTGCCCTGACTGAGAATCAAATCCACCAACCTTTGGGTTTATGAGACGATAATCCAGCCAACTGAGCCACGCTGGCCAAGGCAGTCCAACAGCCCTTAAAACATGGGATTTGGTCTTTAAAAAGGAAATAGCATTTCAGCTGGACTTAAAGGGTATGGAAGCCGAAACCGGTTTGGCTCAGTGGATAGAGCGTCGGTCTGCGGACTGGAAGGTCCCAGGTTTGATTCTGGTCAAGGGCATATACATTGGTTGCGGGCACGTCCCCCGGTGGGGGGTGTGCAGGAGGCAGCTGGTCGATGTCTCTCTCTCATCAATGTTTCTAGCTCTCTATCCTTCTCCCTTCCTCTCTGTGAAAAATCAATAAAATATATTTAAAAAAAAGGGGGGGGGGCATGGAAGATTCTGGTCAAGTTGAGATAAAAGGGGGAGCTTTCCAGCTGCAGAGAATAATGAGTATATATGTGAAGATGAGGCAGAGTGAGACACATCTGCGGAACAGCAAGTACTCCATTTTGGCCAGAACAATAAAGGATTCATAAAGGAATAGGAGAGAAAAACTCTAGACCTTTCAGGTGAAGGGAGAGGGGTGCGGTGGGAAAACAGGATGAGGTAGTAGAATGTGCATTGTTTTTAGAGACCTAGTGCAAATTCTGGATTAAATATGTACTACCTGTTTCACAATAGATAATTACTAAACTTCAGCCATTCATTTCCTTATGTTCCCAAAGGCCAATCTTACTAAAGAATTGAGGTCAATAGTTAGGCAGTTTATCTGATAAATAATTTTTAATTATATTTAATTCCTAACAAGCAGTAATATTTTGAAACAGGTTGCAAAATTTACATGATTTTTAAAAATAATACAAATTTCTTATTTCTAGAGAACTGCAGCCTTTGTACAGATTTTTTAATTCTCCTCTTGCCTGGAAAAGCATTTTCTACATTCCAGAATCTTACATTGCACAAAACTTCATGTTTGAGATGCATGTTATTGCTCATTGAGATGCTTTAAGGACTAAATGAGATAAATTGACCAAGCCTAACCCAGGGTAGTTTTAAATAATTTCTCTTCCTCTTCCCTCAATAAGTACTCATCTCCTTCCTTTCCAAGGAGACTCAAAGTGTGGTCTTGGGACCAGCAGCATCAGTATCTCCTAGGAACTTGTTAGAAATGCAAATTCTCAAGTCTACCCCAGACCTACTGAATGAGAAACTCTGAGGATGGGGCCCAGTGATCTGTTTTAACAGCCCTCCAGGTTATACCAATTACCCTGATTTAGTGAACAGTCATGCTCCACATAACAACGTTTTATTCAAGATGGACCACGTATACAGTGGTAGTCCCATACAATTATGATGGAACTGAAAAATTCCTAATGATGTAGCCATCGTAACATTACTCACGTTTGTGGTGATGCTGGTGTAAACAAACCTATTGCGCTGTCAGTCATATAAAAGTACAACACATATAGTTAGTACAGTAGATACTACTTGATAATACACAACTATGTTACTGGTTTATGAATTTCTATACTACGCTTTTATTATTTTAGAGAGTACTTCTCTATGAAAAAAAAAAGTTTTCTATAAAACACTATGTTGTGTAATGCCAGCAGCAGCCTAATACATTGTGTTTACTGTGTCTCTTAATTGTGTCATTTTCTCTTAATTTAATCAGGTGTTGTTTGTGCAGTAATATGCTGTACAGGGCTGTAGCCTAAGTGTGTAATAGGCTATACCATCTAGATTTGTGTAGAGCCACACACAGATGGCTCTTTGTAAGTGATGTTTGTCCAGTGATGAAATCACATAATGATGTATTTTTCAGAATGTATCCCCATCGTTAAGGCAGCACATAACTCTATTTCTTCATGTATCTGTTTTGTAAAACTTGATGTCCTGATAGTACCTTAAACTTTTTGAAATGTCATTGTAACTTGTGATCTTTGGAATAAACAAAATGCTTTCAGATTCTTTATGGCTTAGTTTTTCCCATTTGCAAACATCTCTTGTTATTCTTCAAACATTATTATTATTACTGAATCACATTATTATATCATTATCATTTTTATTATCATAATTGTTATCATTACCTATACCATTTGTTTCATACTTTTGATCAGAAGGTTAAATATAGAGGCATTTTTTTCATAAGGTTGTTGGAACTATTTAGTTCCATATTTCCTTTTCTGTTTTGCATCAGACACCTTGAGCAATATAGCATTCTCCTAATAGGTCACTTCAGATTTCTTAATACAATTCATAAATTGTGACTAGTAGCTTCAACAAAAATAGGTGTCCTACTTAGGGCTGCCAGGGAGAGCTGTTCTACGCAAACTGTCTTTGTAGAGTTTTTAAGGGGTGTGTGTGTGTGTGTGTGTGTGTGTGTGTGTGTGTGTGTGTGTGTGTTGACAGTTTCCTAACAGTTGCTGAAGTCAAGGAGATTTAGGGCCCACTTGGAGTTCTCTTGGTGAAGCAATAATAGCTTCCTAGAGAACATCAAAGCCCATCTATAATTTGTGTAGCCCAAAAGATGTTGTATGAATATTTATTTCTCCCTATTTTCAAAATGAGAAGGTGGGGGGCAAATAAGACACTAAAAATAAGGATAATTTCTGGATAAGGATCTCCCTTTGGCCTAAAATAGATTGGTTTCACATCTAAGTTCCTCCCTATTCAAGCAATGGGTATGAAGGTAAGTGAGATTTATGAAACAATGGACACCTTGAATGAAAGAGTCTAAGTAAAATGCACCATAATTGTTAGCAAGAGAAGCTTCTGATAGAAATGTCATTGCATTGTAACATAGGGACAGTTTGTCAGAAAGTGGGTAGAAAATTAGGCCAAAAATGGTCAGACCCAGGTTTTGTTCTTGATTCACATGAAGTCATCAAATAGATTATTTAAATGCCCCACTCTAACCATAGGCTGTTTAAAAATAAAAGGTTTCTAGCCGAAACCGGTTTGGCTCAGTGGATAGAGCGTCAGCCTACTGACTGAAAGGTCCCAGGTTCGATTCCGGTCAAGGGCATGTACCTTGGTTGCAGGCACATCCCCAGTGGGGGGTGTGCAGGAGGCAGCTGATCGATGTTTCTAACTCTCTATCCCTCTCCCTTCCTCTCTGTAAAAAATCAATAAAATATAAAAATAAAAGGTTTTTGTCCATTAAAGATGCTTTCAGTACATGTATTCATGTTGCTATGGCATTTTCATAAGAAAAGTATACATGATCCTATCTGCTACATAAAATATTAATGTAAGATAGTAATTTTGCAGATGATTCATTATGACAGGAGAGAACCCCAGAGGCAAGGTGACCTTCCCCTCTGCTTGACAAACTCCACCTGGACTACACCTACTCCTGGAAGCCTAACAGTGTAGTCAGATCTGCTGTGGTGCCAAACCAGGCTTTCCAAGGGCTTGGAGCACACATGGATGGCTCTTAGTACTAATTCATGAAGTTTAAAAAAATGAAAGAATAATCTTAAAGTGTTTTGCGTGAAAGACCTTAACTTCATAGGGGTCTGCACTGGGTTGAATAGTGTTCCTCAAAATTCAAGTCTACCAGAACTTCAATTTGGAGTTTGACCTTATTTGGAGATGGGGGTCTTTGCAGATGTAATTAGTTAAGATGAGATCATATGGGACCAAGGTGGGTCCTAAATCCAATATCTAAGCCTTATAAGAGGAGAGACAGAGGCATAGACATACATGGATCAGGCCATATGACAAAAGAGCCAGAAATTACACAAGCCAAGGAATGCCAAGGATCACTAGCTGTTTCCCTCAAAGCCACCAGTAGGAACCAACCTTGCCAATACCTTGATTTCCTCTACTAGCCTCCAGACTTGTGAAAGAATAAATTTAAGTTTTTTAAGTCACACACACAAATTCACTATTTAAAAAATTGAGGATTCATGTGTATATATTACATATATAGATCTGAGGTCCCAGGATGTTAAAGTTTTAATAGCTGTATATTTGTATATGCCCTAATGAGAAGTGGCATCCATGTAGACATGGTAAGTGGCTATGGCTTATATAGCTCTTGAGGTTTTCAGTTTCTGCTATGATAGCAATTCTAAACTCAGATAAACTTGGACACCACTCTGGATTACTATCCATAAATATAAAACTTCCCTTTGCGAGCCAGCAAGAAAAGGCCACCTGGAATAGTACACTGTAAGGCTCCTATGGCATATAATTCAGACAAAGTGGAAAAAAATTGATTATAGTTTGAGAACAAATATACTGGGGCCTTGGCCAAAAATATTGAACCATAAGGGCTACTAGAAATCCTCATTCTTTAGCTAAAGGGTAATCTGACTCTACTTCCTAAGTCTTCATTGGCCCTTCTGAAAGAGTTGGAAACAAAAGCAAAACATGAGAGCTCCTAGATAGCATGCATTTATATTTATATCAAGAGCCTAACAGTAATTGTTGGAACCCAGGTCATCATCTCATTAGAAGCTCCAAATTTCTCCAAGCCTTACCCTCTTGTTTTGTATTTTTAAAGTATTCAGCCCTGGCCAGTGGTGCTCATCTGATTGTAGGATCATCCTGTATACCAAAGGCTGCAGGTTTGATTCCCAGTCAGGGCACATACTTAGGTTTCGGGTTTGATCCCCTATAGAGGCATGTATGGAAGGCAACTGATTAGTGTTCTCTCCCTCTCTCTCTCCCCCTCTCCTTTTCTCCTTCCCTCCCTTCTCCCCCTCTCTCTAAAAATCAATATCTTCCATTGAGGATTAAAAAGTAATAATAATAAAGTATTCATATTTTTATTCTAAATTTTATTTTATTTTTACTTTTTGAAGATTCTTCCTATATCTTAGAGTAATGTTGAGATGCTAATACAGAAAGGAGTAGGTTGTTTCCAGCTTGGATGGTCAAGAATAAATTGAACTTCATCAAAATTAAAAACTTTTGTGCATCACAGGACACTATCAAGAAAGTGAAAAGACAACTCACAAAATGAAAAAAATATTTGCAAATCATATATCTGATTAGGATCTAGTATCCAGAATATATCAAGAATTCTCATAACTCAACAATAAAAAGACAAATGGCCCAATTTAAAAATGGACAAAGGATATGAATGGACATTTGTCTGAAGAAAACATACAAATGCCAAAAAGCACATGGAAAGTTGCAAATAAACAAGCATTGGTAAGGAGGTAGAGAAATTGGAACCCTCATGCTGTGCTGGTGGGAATGTAAAATGTGTGGCCGCTGTGGAAAATTTGGCAGTTTCTCAAAATTAAACAATTTATAGTATGACCCGGCAATTCCACTCCTAGCGATACAGTATACTTCAACGAATTGAAAGCATATGCTCACCACAAAAACTTGTACACAGATGTTCCTAGCATTATTATATTAGCTAAGAGGTGAAAACAACTCAATTGTACCCCAACTGGTGAATGAATGAACAAAATGTTATCTTCATACAGTGGAATATTATTCAGCTATAAAAAGGAATGAAGTACTGATTCATGCTACAACATGAATGAACTTTGAAAACATTATGCTAAGTGAAAGAAGCCAGACACAAATGGCCACAGATTATATGATTCTGTTTATATGAAACTAGAGGCCCGGTGCACGGATTTGTACACCAGTGGTGTTCCTCAGCCTGGCCTCCGGGGATCGGGCAGAAACCAGCTCTACGACATCCCCTGAGGGGTCCCAGATTGCGAGAGGGTGGTTCTCGGGTGATGCACCCCAGAATCGGGCTCCCTCCTCTATGGGTCCAGGGTGCGGGTGAAGCAGATTTGGGGCCGACAGTGCCCCAGCAGCAACCTAACCCATGGCCAATTCTGCAAGGAATCAGGCTCCATCCTCTACTGGTCGGAGTGTCTGCCCCCTGGTGGTCATTGCTTGTCATAGCTACCAGGCAAATAGTCAGATGGTTGCTTAGGCTTTTATATACTAGTATATAGATGCCCTGAATAAGCAAATCCATAAAAACAGAAAGTAGGTTGCTGGTTGCCAGGAGGTGAGAGGAGGGTTGAATTGGGAGTAGACTGCTAAGAGGTATGGATGTAGTTCCTTATTAGGGCAATGGAAATGTTCTGGTATTAGATAGTGGAGATGGTTGCACAGCACCATGAATATACTAAATCCACGGAATTGTACACTTTTTAAAAAGAAACTGTGTAGCCCTAGCCAGTTTGGCTCAGTAGACTGAAGGCTCCCAGGTTCGATTCTGGCCAAGGGCACATGCCTGGGTTGTGGGCTTGGTCCAACGGCAAGAGGCAGCCAATCAGTGATTCCCTCTCATCATTGATGTTTCTGTCTCTCTTCCTCTCCCTTCCTCTCTGAAATCAATAAAAAAATATATTTTTTTAATTTTTAAAAAGGAACTATATATCACAGAGGAAGAGAGGACCCAACTGACAATTAGAGAGTGTGATGCTATTATCTTTTCTCCTATTAGAATTTTAGCTGGGTAACAAAGAGTTTATTGTTTTATTTGCTGAAATACCTGCTGAGAAAAAGAAGTCTCACCTACTTTGTATTTACAAAGATTAGACTTGGCAACTCTTAAACACAAAAATAGAAGTTATCAGGACAAGTATTGGGGAGGATTGGAGAAAGAGCAGCTAATTAGCCACTTGGCAGTGTGACAGGGCAACCCTAGGCCAGATCAAGTCACAACTGGATTAAAGAACCAAAGAACCCTTTCTCCACTGGGAATTCTGAGAGTAACAGAAATTTCTGGCATATGCCTACTTTTGTTGTGATGGTAGATTATTTTTTTAAATAACCAGGATTTGTATGACCTGAAGAATCTTCGGGGCCTTCTTTAAGAAAAAAAATGCAAAAATACCTTACAAGTTTTACAAAAATGTGTCAGTATGAACATATTGCTCCCTCCCACATCCACCCACATCTCCACCTCCCACTCCCCACCCCCTGTGGCCTTAAAGGGCCTTGAAACTGAAGCTTTCATAGCTTTTGGGAAATCACCTTTTCCCTGAGAGTACTGGATACAACTCACAGACCTTTATTTTTGAAAGTTGCTATAGGCTTAATTTAGCTAAATTTTGGGCAAAGGCCAAAATTTCCCTTCCCTAGATTAGAGGCTTAAGCCTGGGATTTTATACTTTAAAACCAGGTAAAAGTATATTCAGTCCGGCCCTAGCCAGTTTGGCTCGGTTTGGCTCAGTGGATAGAGCGTCAGCCTGGGGACCAGAGTCCCTGGTTTGATTCTGGTCAAGGGCATGTACCTTTGTTGCCAGCTCCTCCCTGGCCCAGGCCCTGGTCGGAGCTTATGCAGGAGGCAACCAATCAATGTGTTTATCTCATGTCGATATTTCTGTCTTTCCCTCTCTCTTCCACTCTCTAAAAATCAATGGAAAAATATCCTCGGGTGAGGATTAAAAAAAGAAGAATATTCAGTACTGTCCAAGTAGCATAATAATCTCCAGGTCCACCCATGCTTTCACAAAGATTAAGAACTCCTTTTTTACAACCACATAGTATCCCCTTGTGTAAATGTACCATGGCTTTTTTTATCCACTCATCTATTGGGCTGTTTCCAGATCTTAGCTATTGTAAATAATGCTGTTATGAACATAGGGGTGCATATATTCCTTTTGATTGGTGTTTCAGGATTCTTAGGTTATATTCCTAGTAGTGGGATTCCTGGGTCAAATGGCAGTTCCATTTTTAATTGTTTGAGGAAACTCCATACTGTTTTCCACAGTGGCTGCACCAATCTGCATTCCCACCAGCAGTGTACTAGGGTTCCCTTTTCTTCACATCCTCGACAGCACTTGTTATTTGTATGTCTATCTATGTCCTCTTTGGAGAAGTGCCTATTCAAGTCCTTTGCCCATTTTTTAATTAGATTGTTTGTCTTTCTGGTATTGAGTTGTATGAGTTCTTTGTATATTTTGGAAATTAACCGCTTATCAGATGTGTCATTGGCAAATATGTTCTCCCATACAGTAGGTTCCCTTTCCATTTTGTTGATGGTTTCTTTTGCTGTGCAAAAGCTTTTTAGTTTGATGTAGTCCTATTTGTTTATTTTTTCCTTTGTTTCTCTTGCCCTAGATGTATCGGTGAAAATACTGCTACATGAGATATTTGAGATTTTGCTGCCAATGTTTTCTAGGATTTTTATGGTTTTGTGACTTATATTTAAGTCTTTTTCCATTTTGAGTTTATTCTTGTGTGTGGTGTAAGTTGGCATTCTAGTTTCATTTTTTTTTGCATGTACCTATCCAGTTTTCCCAACAGCATTTATTGAAGAGATTATCTTTACTCCACTGTATGCTCTTGCCTCTTTGTCAAATATTAATTGAGTACAGTGGCTTGAGTCAATTTTGAGTTCTCTGTTATGTTCCATTGATCTATCTGCCTGTTCTTGTACCAGTACTAGGCTGTTTTGAGCATAGTGGCTTTGTAATATAGCTTGATATCTGGTATTGTGATCCCTCCAACCTTGTTCTTCTTTCTCAAGATTGCTGTGGCTATTTGGGATCTTTTTTGGTTCCGTATAAATTTTTAGAATATTTGTTATAGATCTGTGTAATATGCCATTGGTATTTTAATAGGAATTGCACTGAGTCTGTAAATTGCTCTGGGTAGTATGGACATTTTAATTATGTTAATTCTTCCAGTTCACGAACATGGTACATGCTTCCACTTGTTTGTATCTTCTGCTGTTTTCTTTTTCAATGCCCTATCGTTTTCCAAGTACAGGTCTTTTACTTCCTTGGTTGAGTTTATTCCCAGGTATCTTATTTTTTGTTGTTGTTGCAATAGTAAATGGGATTACTTTTTTTAGTTTCTCTAAAACTAAACATTTTATTGTTGTATAAAAATATCATCGATTTCTGGATGTTAATTTTGTATCCTGCTACTTCACTGAATTCATTTATTAAATCCAGCAGTTTTTTGGTGGAGTCTTTAGAATTTTCTATGTACAATATGATGTCTTCTGTGAACAATGACAATTTTACCTTCCTCCTTTCCAATTTGGATGCCTTTTATTTTTTTCTTCTTGTCTGATTGCTCTGGCTAGGACTTCTAGTATTATGTTGAATAAGAGTGGTGAAAGCAGGCATCCTGTCTTGTTCCTGATCTTAAGGGAAACCCTTTAGTTTTGCCCATTGAGTATGGTGTTAGCTGTAGGTTGTCACATATGGCTTTTATTATGTTGAAGTATGACCTCTCTATTCCCACTCTGCTGAGAGCTTTTATCATAAATATTGGATTTTGTCAAGTTTTTTCATCCATTGATATGATTTTTATCCTTCATTTTAGAACTGAATTTCTAAACTAGATTACTCTTGATCCAAATCCAGGGATATCCCTACATATCTGGGAAATATTGCAGGTTCAGTTCCAGACCACTGCAATAAAGCAAGTTGTAATATTTTTTTCTGGTGGAAGGTCTTGTCATTAGTTTGTAAAAACACACCTGTGAAGTACAATAAAATGAGGTGACCTGCATCTATCAGATAATCTGGGTAGAAGGTGCCACCATGTGGTTTACTACCTTAAAAAGAATTAAAATATGATAAAATGCACTGAATACAGGCAGCATGGTCATTCTATGCCTAAAACTGCCTAGTAAGGCATTTCAGTGTCTTAAAGCACCTCAACATCAGCCTGGACATCTGTTGTCCCTGTTCCACAAAAATGAAGGCATGCCAGTCATTAGCCTCTTTTAGCTTTAACATTCTTTAAATCTGTAAGTTATTGTAGAATTTTTAGGGGAAAAATTATCTAAAGTAAAATAACTGTGTGACCATTTAAACAAACTCTAGTAATATAGAAAAATATTATAATCCAGGTGTTCAAACATAAGAATAACATTAACATCCCTTTTGCCATCTCATAGATTTAAAAGACTCCTGTGGGCTTGCCACTGATGGATGACTAACTTTTCCTGGGCTAAGAAACTGGGGATAACCTATGAGCGTCTAGTTCCTGTGGCATGACAATAAAGGGGATTGGTGACATCAAAGTCAGTCTTTTGTTGTGTCATAACTTTTCAGCTTTTGTAGCAGGTTTCACCAGTCAGTCAGTAGGTGTATGTATCAGTCACTAGCACTAAGCTCAAGAAGGCCTTGCTTACTAAGATCACTTGGCTGGAATGGAGCAAATAAAGAATTACTTTTGTTTTGTGGGGGTATTTAAATTTTATTTATTGATTTGAGAGAGAGGGGAAGGGCAGAGAGAAAGAAGTTTGTTGTTAAAATGGAGTCTAAATGCTTTTAGATAGAAAGATAAGCAAATAAACATGGGTGTATATGTGTCTATACACAGGTGCCGGAGTATAGATGGTTATTGAGTAATCAAAGAATAATACAGCTGTACTTTTAAAAGCACACAGCTATTTGTTACTGATTCACTCATAGGTACCTGCCAAGTGCTAAGGCATGTGGCAAGAATATGGAGATCAAGTAATGTGGATTCTAATTTGAGCTGTGATCTATTAACCTTGGGTATGCCAGTTATCCCCTTTGGGCCTTAGTTTCTTAGCTGTCTAATGAAGGGTTTGGAGTCAGTTATTTCTAAGGCTTCTTCAGTTCTAAGAATCTGTATATCCAGTAACCATTCAGCATACGGTTCAGCTCTTAACTAGAGAGGATTGTCAGAATGTGGAAAGTGTATTAGCATCTTGCCCTTACTATCAAGAGGCTTAATCTGGTAAACAGAAACAAAGGACCAGTTCTGAACAAATTCCAAAGGTGAGCTTCATCCCCACCTAAATGTCCATAATCTACAGCAAATCAGTAAGTTCTTTGCTTTAAGTGCCTAACCAGTTACTTATCACTTAATCCCTCTTTTTAACCCTCCAGGACTCAACCCTCCTTTCTATTTTTATTTGTCTTCCTTTTCACTTTGGTGAAAGAATAGAAAAAAAATTGAGTGGCAGCCCGACTAGTGTGGCTAAGTGTTTGAGCATTGACCTATGAACCTGGAGGTCACGGTTTGATTCCCAGTCAGGGCGCATGCCCGGGTTATGGGCTCCATCCCCAGTGTGGGGTGTGTAGAAGGCAGCCAATCAATGATTCTCTCTCATCATTGATGTTTCTGTTACTCTCCCTCTTCCTTCCTCTCTAAAATCAACAAAAATATATATTTTTTAAAAATTGAGTGGCACATCTTCAAAGAAGAAATAAAGTTAGAATTATGTGAAAATATTTGATAAAAATAAACTACAAATAATCCATATTCAGAAGCAGCCCTATTTTATATTCTAGTCTATGATTCTTGGGGAAATTTAACTGAAGTTTAATTAAAAGAGCAGACAGATCCTGAATGTGGCCTTCCAATATTGCCCAAAGCAAAATACCCATTACCTATGGTAATACATTCCATAGTATAGAAAAATTACAACCTCCAGATAAGACTCTCTCTTTGTATTTCTAATATTGTTTTATTGTTTAAAATATTACATATGTCTCTTTTTTCCCCGATTGCCCCCCCCCCCAGCCGTCTACTCCCACCCCCAAGGGCAAGCCCCTACCGCCCCAGTATCTGTGTCCATTGGTTATGTTAATATGCATGCATACAAGTTCTTTGGTTGGTCTCTAACCCCCCTCCCCTGCTCCTTGTCCCTGAATCTATTTTTATTCATCAGTCTATGTTGATCATTATGTCACACATATGAGTGAGATCATGTGATATTTATCTTTCTCTTACTGGCTTATTTCGCTTAGCATAATGCTCTCCAGTTCCATCCATGCTGTTGCATACGGTAAAGGTTCCTTCTTTTTTATAGCAGCGTAGTATTCCAATGTGCAGATGTACCACAGTTTTTTAATCCACTCATCTGCTGATGGGCACTTAGGCTGTTTCCAAATCTTAGCTATTATAAATTGTGCCGCTATGAACATAGGGGTGCATATATCCTTTTTGATTGGTGTTTCTGGTTTCTAGAAGTGGGATTAAGACTATCTCCTTTAACTAGAAATTCCATAGAGTGGCTTTAATCTTATCAGCAAATAATTCCTAAGAGCAGTGGCAGGCATAGCCTCCTATTGAGATTTTCTGTCCCAAATTCGCCTTATTTATTCATCTTAAAAGTGGAATTCAGGAATAAAACTGTGTGGCTTAGTGGCTGAGCATCCACCCATGAACCAGGAGATCACGGTTCAATTCCTGGTCAGGGTACATGCCCCCAGTGTGGGGCATGCAGGAGGCAGCCAATCAGTGATTCTCTCTCACCATTGAAGTTTCTATCCCTCTCACCCTCCCTTCCTCTCTCTGAAATAAATTTTTTAAAAAAATGTTTTAAAGAAATAAGGCCCAGCTGGTATGGCTCATTGGTTGAGCACATGCCCAGGTTGCAGGCTTGATCCCAGTGTGGGGCATGCAGGAGGCAGCCAATCAATGATTCTTTTTCATCATTGATGTTTCTATCTCTCTCTCCCCCTCTCGCTTCCTCTCTAAAATCAATACTAATCTATTTTTAATACAAGAAAATAAGATGGTTGTCATAAGGAAGAAGTATTAACATATATATTTAAATTAAAAAATGAAGTTAGACCGGGTGAGACCATGTGTCCCTGGATCCGGGTGAGGCCTCGTGCACCTAGGCCCGGGTGAGCCCAAGTGGCCCTGGGTCTGGGAGAGGCCAAGCATCCCTGGGTCCGGGTGAGACCATGTGTCCCAGGATCCGGGTGAGGCCTCGTGCACCTAGGCCCGGGTGAGCCCAAGTGGCCCTGGGGCTGGGAGAGGCCAAGCGTCCCTGGGTCCGGGTGAGACCATGCGTCCCTGGATCTGGGTGAGGCCTCGTGCACCTAGGCCCGGGTGAGCCCAAGTGGCCCTGGGTCTGAGAGTGGCCAAACGTTCCTGGGTCTGGGTGAGACCATGTGTCCCTGGATCCGGGTGAGGCCTCGTGCACCTAGGCCCGGGTGAGCCCAATTGGCCCTGGGTTGGGGAGAGGCCAAGCGTCCCTGGGTCCGGGTGAGACCATGTGTCCCAGGATCCGGGTGAGGCCTCGTGCACCTAGGCCCGGGTGAGCACAAGTGGCCCTGGGTCTGGGAGAGGCCAAGCGTCCCTGGGTCCGGGAGAGACCATATGTCCCTGGATCCGGGTGAGGCCTCGTGCACCTAGGCCCGGGTGAGCCCAAGTGGCCCTGGGTCTGGGAGAGGCCAAGCGTCCCTGGGTCCGGGTGAGACCATGCGTCCCTGGATCCGGATGAGGCCTCATGCACCTAGGCCCGGGTGAGCCCAAGTGGCCCTGGGTCTGGGAGAGGCAAAGCGTCCCTGGGTCCGGGTGAGACCATGTGTCCCTGGATCCGGATGAGGCCTCGTGCACCTAGGCCCGGGTGAGCCCAAGTGGCCCTGGGTCTGGGAGTGGCCAAACGTTCCTGGGTCTGGGTGAGACCATGTGTCCCTGGATCTGGGTGAGGCCTCGTGCACCTAGGCACGGGTGAGCCCAAGTGGCCCTGGGTCGGGGAGAGGCCAAGCGTCCCTGGGTCCGGGTGAGACCATGTGTCCCTGGATCCGGGTGAGGCCTCGTGCACCTAGGCCCGGGTGAGCCCAAGTGGCCCTAGGTCTGGGAGAGGCCAAGCGTCCCTGGGTCCGGGTGAGACCATGTGTCCCTGGATCCGGGTGAGGCCTCGTGCACCTAGGCCCGGGTGAGCCCAAGTGGCCCTGGGTCTGGGAGAGGCCAAGCATCCCTGGGTCCGGGTGAGACCATGTGTCCCAGGATCCGGGTGAGGCCTCGTGCACCTAGGCCCGGGTGAGCCCAAGTGGCCCTGGGTCTGGGAGAGGCCAAGCGTCCCTCGGTCCGGGTGAGACCATGTGCCCCTGGATCCGGATGAGGCCTCGTGCACCTAGGCCCGGGTGAGCCCAAGTGGCCCTGGGTCTGGGAGAGGCCAAGCGTCCCTGGGTCCGGGAGAGACCATGTGTCCCTGGATCCAGGTGAGGCCTTGTGCAACTAAGCCCGGGTGAGGCCACGTGCCCCTGGGTCTGGGAGAGGCCAAGTGTCCCTGGGTACGGGTGAAGCCAGATCCTGGGTCCGGGTGAGGCCGTGCGCCCCTGGATCCATCCGGGTGAGGCTGGGTCCCAGGCCCGGGTGAGACCACGCGCCCCTTGGGTATGGGTGAGGCCACGTGCCCCTTAGTCCAGGTGACGCCGTGCCCCTGGGTTCGGCCGAGACCAAACCAGAGGGAGTCGGACCTCCATTACCACCATTTGTCCACCATCCAGAGCTGAGGGGTCAGTGCTGACATGTACACATAAGGAACTACTGGACATCGAAATTGGGTCTCAAAAGAACTGTTGGTCCAGGGGGAAGCTCGCTACAGATTGATTCATTTGCCTGTCAGCATAAATATTATTGCTCGTCTCACATTCAGTTCTTATTAGTATATATCTAGTGACATTTGATCTCGTTCATCTAGAGGAAATGATGAACAACATAGACTGAGGAACAAGAACAGAACCAGAAGCAAGGAGGCATCGATCGGACTATCGGGCCTCAGAGGGAGGATAGGGGAGGGTAAGGGGAGGGTGGGGGGAGGGGGAGAGTTCAACCAAAGGACCTGTATGCATGCATATAAGCCTATCCAACGGTTAAGTTCAACAGGGGATTGGGGCATGCGTGGGGAGAGGGGTGGGATGGGAATGGGGGGATGAGGACAAATATGTGACACCTTAATCAATAAAGAAATTTAAAAAAATAAATAAATAAATAAATTAAAAAATGAAGTTAGACCTCTTTTGACAGAACTAAATCTGATCAAGCTGACTAGTTTACCATTTGGATTACATGGCAGGCATTTTCTATATGTACTTAAAGCAAATCTTCAATATACTTACCAAAAGCACACATCATTTGCTGCTGTTTATACTTACAAATGTTTGATGGCATATTAATATGAGAGGAGATATGGTTTTTCAGAATTCTTTTAGGGGCTATTCCAACAAAAATAGTTTGGAAATTATTGCAGCAGCTTAACCATCTTTAATTCACCTTTAGTTCATCTTAACCATCTTTTCCATCATCTCCCACATCTAGTCAACCGTACTGATTTTTTTCTATTATATACTAGAGGCCCGGTGCACGAAGTTTGTGCATGGGGGGGGGGGGGGGGGGGCCTCATACCAGCCTGCACCCTCTCCAATCTGGGATCCCTCTCACAATCTACGACTGCTGGCTCCCAACTGCTCGCCTGCCTGCCTTCCTGATTGCCCCTAACCGCTTCTGCCTGCCAACCTGAGCACCCCCTAACCACTCCCCTGCCAGCCTGATTGATGCCTAACTGCTCCCGTGCCAGCCTGTTTGCCCCTAACTGCCCTCCCCTGCAGGCCTGGTCCCCCCAAACTTCTCTCCCCTGCAGGCCTGGGTCCCCTCCAACTGCCCTTCCCTGCAGGCCCGGTCACCCCCAATTTCCCTCCTCTGCCAGCCTGGTCACCCCTAACTGCCCTCCCCTGCAGGCCTGATCGCCCCCAACTGCCTCCCTTGCAGGCGTGGTCCCTCCCAAACTGCCCTCCCCTGCTGGCCATCTTGTGGCAGCCATCTTGTGTCCACATGGGGGCAGCCATCTTGTGTGTTGGAGTGATGGTCAATTCACATATTACTCTTTTATTAGATAGAATAGAGGCTTGGTGCATGGGTGGGGGCCGGCTGGTTTGCCATGAAGGGTGTCGTGGATCAGGGTGGGGGTTCCCTTTGGGCATGGGGCGGCCTGGGCAAGGGGCCTGTGGTGGTTTGCAGGTCGGCCATGTCCCCCGGTGACCCAAGCAGAGGCCCTGGTATCTGGGATTTATTTATCTTCTATAATTGAAACTTTGTAGCCTTGAGTGGAGGCCTGGGCCTGCCAGGGTGTGCGGAAAGCTTGGCTTCCTCCATCACCAAGGGCAACTCAAGCCTCCTGCTCTCTCCAGCTCTGTGGCTGCCACCATTTTTGTTGGGATTTATTTATCTTCAATAATTGAAACTTTGTAGCCTTGAGTAGAGGTCTGGGCCAGCCAGGGTGTACAGAAAGCTTGGCTTCCTCCATTGCCGGGGAAACCCGTGGCTGCAGCCATCTTGGTTGGGTTAATTTGCATACTCTCTCCTGATTGGCTGGTGGGCGTGGCTTGTGTGTAGCGGATTGATGGTCAGTTTGCATATTACTCTTTTATTAGATAGGATAGAAGGATATTTCAGGCTCTGCCTGTTTTCATCTTTGCTACTAGGGGGGAAATAGTCTTTTGGTGACAATTCCATGTTCTTTCCTGTCCCTGTGTCCTTTACTACATTATTCCCCTCCCTTGGAATGCCCTTTCCTTCTTTCTTCTCTCTTCATCCTAAATGTTCTGATCATTATTGATTTCTCTCTTCTCTAACCACTACAACCTTGGCTATTCCATACAGTTAGCACTTACAGAACATCATTCTTTGATATTTCTTCTCTACCTAGAAAGTTCCTTAAGAGTTAAAAAGCACCTCTTAAAATTTCTACCATATCCTCCTTTTTGCCTAAAGCAGTGTGGCCACATAATAGATGCTTAATAAATATTTCACTGACTGCCTAGAACAATGGTCAGCAAACTCATTAGTCAACAGAGCCAAATATCAACAGTACAATGATTGAAATTTCTTTTGAGAGCCAAATTTTTTAACTTAAACTTCTTCTAACGCCACTTCTTCAAAATAGACTCACCCAGGCTGTGGTATTTTGTGGAAGAACCACACTCAAGGGCCGCATGTGGCTCACAAGCCGCAGTTTGCTGACCACAGGCCTAGAATACAGAGTATTTGTTTATTCATTCTTTCATCCATTCAGCAAATAGTCTCAAGACCTTTTTTTGTACCAGAAACTGTACTAGGCACTGAGGTATGGTAGTGGAAAAAATTGACAAAAATCCCTGTTTTCAAATAATTCTAAATAAGTAAAATATATCGTATTTGAAAGAGTAATAAGTGCCAAGAGGAAACTACAGCAAAAAAAAAAAAAAAAAGGAAGTGTGGTTGGTGGTGGGTGAGGGGAACATATGCAATCTCACTGATAGCGTGACTTTTTAGTTAGGATCTAAAGTGAGAAGGAATGTAAGGAAGGACTTGAGCTTCTTTGTGAAAGATCATTCCAGGCAAGGAACCTATTATATGAAGGCCACAAGGCTGGACCTGCTTGATGTTCCAAGGAGAGCTTTGTGGAGGCAGAGATGAGTCAGAGAAAGGTGGAGTGGGAAAGGGGTGAGCAGATCTATAGGTTCTGGTCAGACTTTGGCTTTTGTTGAGTGAGAGTGAAGGCCTTCTGAGGGTTTTGAGCAGAGGAATGAGCAGATCAGATTTATGCTATAATAAAATCCCTCTGACACTGTGTTAAAGATAGACTGAAGGGAGAGGCAAGAGCAGAGGCAGGGAGATCAGTCAGGAGGCGACTATAATAACACAAGCCAGACATGGTGTTGACTTGGACACATGGGAAGAAGTGGTCAGATTCAGGGTTTATTTTGAAGGTAGAACAGGAGTCACTTACTGATTGGGTTGAAAGGAAGGGAGGTCAAGAATGATGGCAAGGTTGCAAGGTTTCAGTCTGAGTGAACAGAAGGGTAAGTTGCTGTTTGCTGAAATGGGGAAGGCTAAAGGAGGAATAGGTTTAGTGAGGGATGTATGTCAGCAGTTCATTTTGTTAAAGCTGAGATATTCATTAGGCATATATTCCTAATGGAGTCAAGTAGGCTATACAAGAAGGCTATACAACCTCAGGGAAGAGGTTCAGGCTAGAGATGAACATTTGGAAGACATCAGCAAACAGATGGTATGTATTTAAAGCAGTGTGACTGGATGAGATAGCTGAGTGTTTCACTGTTAAAGCAGAGGTAAAGCAATCTCACATTTATTAAGTATCTAATATGTACCAGGCTTAATACATGAATCCTGAGCTAGATTTTCATTTTACTGATGAAATTAAGGCCCAAAAAAGGTTAACTAATCAACAAACCTGAGGTTAACAGCTAGTAAGTAGCAGAACTGGGTATTCAAACTGAGATCTGTCATAACTCCAAAGTTCATGTTCTTTTAACCATCCAGTGCCTTAATTTTATATATATATATATATATATATATATATATATATATATATATATTTGAATATATTTTATTGATTTTTTACAGAGAGGAAGGGAGAGGGATAGAGAGCCAGAAACATCGATGAGAGAGAAGCATCGATCAGTTGCCTCCTGCACACTCCCTACTGGGGATGTGCCCACAACCAAGGTACATGCCCTTGATCGGAATCGAACCTGAAACCCTTGAGTCCGCAGGCTGACGCTCTATCCCAGTGATGGTGAACCTATGACACGCGTGTCAGCAGTGACACGTGTAGCCATTTCTGATGACACGCGGCCGCTGAGGCGGCCACATGCCAAGGATGAAACATTTGCGAAATAATGTTTTCTCCTCAAAGTGACACACTACCCGAGTTATGCTCAGTTTTTTGGCAAAGTTTGACACATCAAGCTCAAAAGGTTGCCCATCACTGCTCTATCCACTGAGCCAAACCGGTCAGGGCCAGTGCCTTAATAGTACATTGCATTTTGCTCCTGACAAATCAGTGCCCTTATTTTATATATTTATACTAGAGGCCCAGAGCATGAAATTCGTGCACGGGGAGGGGGGGATCCTTGGGGGGGGGGGGGAGGGTTTGAATTGTGTTTTTAAGAATGGGTAGCATTTCATTTGGTAGAGTGGTAGTTTGAGAAGATATTCCACTCAAAGGGACTGATGTGAGCTAAAGTCTAGGGACAAAAGACACAGGACATGTTTGGGCAAAAACAAGATCAGTTTTAGCCAGAGAAATGGAAACTTTAACTAGAAATGTAGTTTTTAGAAGACAGACCTCGAATCTTAGGCTTAGGAATTTGTACTCTGTTGAGTAGTCAGTTGGTGGTTTCTAAGCAGGAGTTGAAAAGAGTACTCTGGTGTAGGATTACTGGGAAAGTGAGGCTACAGGCAGAGATCAAGTAGGAGGCCATTCCAAGAGTTTATATTTGAGTGCCTGATGGCCTTAACTGTAAATGTAGCACAGAAAAAAGGGATTAAGGGTGGTGAGACACTGCAAAGGAGGAATCTACAGAATTTGATGACTGGATATAGGGAACCAAAGAAAGGGAAGAGGCAAAACAACTTCAAGCTTTTGAATGTGGTTGTATGACTTGAAGAAAGCTAACAGCATTAATAAACAAAAAAAGAAAAGAAGGCTGATTTAAGGGAATAAGTCATGTTTTATAGAGTACAAGAAGGCTGATTTAAGGGAATAAGTCATGTTTTATAGAGTACAAGATGGTATGAGATAGCAAACTAAAAATGTCCAGCCAGGAAATGTGGAACTGAAACTTAAGTAGGATTAAAAATGTGTATTTGTTTTTGGCATAAAGATCGTATTAAGTTACATGACAGTAGATGTAGTTTTCTAATAGTAAGAATAATAAAGGTCAAGACAAAATCCTGGAGGGCAGCCGTATTTAGGAACCAGAAGAAAAGCCTTAATTGAAAAAGACAAAGAAAGGTAGATTGGTGTAATCTGTTCAGATTATAGTTGGCCACCATTTGCCAGTGAAGGTAAACACAGGAAGTGAGAGTAAATGTTTAGGGACCTTCCACAGCAATTTGACAGTGTCATGTCATCCAAGCCCATGACTTTGTATTTCACAAAATGTTGGTCCGCCCTGGCCTGGTAGAGCATTGGGCCTGATACACCAGGGTTGCGTGTTCGATCCCCAGTCAGAGCACATGGGAGAGTCAACCAATGAATGCATAAATGTGTGGAACAACAAAATTAATGTTTCTCACTTTCCCTTCATCTCTTTCTAAAATCAATAAATAAGGATTGGTCCACAACAGATGGGAAATTGAAAAAACTGTCTATACCACTAACCGAGAAGTACTGGGTTAGAGGATAAAATAATTAAGGAGTGGTATACACCCAAGAGAACTCAAGATACATATTCACACAAAAACTTGTACACAAATGTTCATAGCAGCCTTATTCATAATACCCAAAAAGTAGAAATCACCCAAGTGTCCCATCAACTATTGATGTGGTGTGTCCACTTTGTAATATTATTCAGTCATTAAAAAAGAATGAACTGATATATACAATAACAGTGATGGGCAACCTTTTGAGCTTGGTGTGTCAAACTTCGCCAAAAAACTGAGCATAACTCGGGTAGTGTGTCACTTTGAGGAAAAAACTAACTCCAAGACTCTAGTCGCAAATGTTTCATCCTCAGGAGCAGCAAATGTTTCATCCTCAGCATGCGGCCGCATGTCATCAGAAATGGCTACGTGTGTCAGTGCTGACACGCGTGTCATAGGTTCGCCATCACTGTATAACAAAATTAACCTTGAAAACGATATGCTAACTGAAAGACCCAGACATAAAAGGCCCATATATTGTACAACTTCATGTACATGAAATACCCATAATTGGTAAATCCATAGAGACAGAAAGTAGATTGATAGTTGCCAAGGGCTAGGACAGTGATGGCGAACCTATGACACGCGTGTCAGCACTGACACGCGTAGCCATTTCTGATGACACGCGGCCGCTGAGGCGGCTGCATGCCGAGGATGAAACATTTGCTGCTCCTGAGGATGAAACATTTGCGAAATAATGTTTTTTCCTCAAAGTGACACACTACCCGAGTTATGCTCAGTTTTTTGGCGAAGTTTGACACACCAAGCTCAAAAGGTTGCCCATCACTGGGCTAGGAGAATATGGAGAGTGGCTGCTAACAGGTATGGAGTTACTTTGGGAGAGATGAAAACATTCTGGAATTAAATAGTGGGGATGGTTGTGCAACCTTGTGAATATACCAAAAACCACTGAATTCTACACTTTGAAATGGTAGATTTTATGTTATGTGAATTATCTCAATAGAAAAAGAAAAGGAGCCTGGCCAGTGTGGCTCAGTGGTTGAGCATCGACCTATGAACCAGGAAGTCACAGTTTGATTCCTGGTCAGGGTGTGTGCCCAGGTTGCAGGCTTGATCCCCAGTCGGGGAGGGAGGAGAAGGGGCGTGCAGTAGGCAGCTGATCAATGATTCTCTCTCATCATTGATGTTTCTATCTCTCTCTTTCCCTTCCTCTCTGAAATAAATAAAAATATATTTTTTAAAAAGAAAGAAAAGCAACGGAGACACTGTGTTTCTCAAAACCAATGAAAGAGAAACTTTCAAAGAAAATGAAAAGATTCTGGGTGTCAGGGCGCATACAGGAGGCAACTGATCGATGTTTCCCTCACACATCAATATTTCCCTCTTTTTCTTCCTCCCCTCTAAAATAAATTTTTTAAAAATATCCTCAGGTGAGGATTAAAAATAGAAAATACAGCAGGGAAGTTGAGGAAGCTGGGAAGAAGAAAAGACTGTTGGACTTGGCATTATAAGAAGGCAGATTAAGGCAAAACATCAGTCCATATGTCAGCAGTTCTCAAAGGGGAGCCCATGAACTCCTAGGGAGCCCCGAGAACCCTTTTATCTTTCCCTCTGTATTCCTCACTTTCATGCACTCACAATAAAAAAATAACAAGCCAGTTTCACGCAAGAAGGTCCTGGATGAAGCAGTAAGTATTAGGAATTGTATTAAATCTCAACCCTTCTTAATAGTCTGGAGAAATGAGAAAAGTGCCTAAAGCACTTCTGCATCCTGAAGTACAAGGCTGTCCGGAGGCAGAGGACTTGTGCAGTTGCTTGAGTTGCATGTTCAATTAACAGATTTTTTTCATGGAACAGCATTTTTACTTGAGAAAAAAAACAACTGACAAACTTAGACATGGATTATTTAGACATGGGCATTTGGCAGATATTTTTTTGAAAACGTGAGCCTGTCACTTAAAGGAAAATAACAGACACTATTTGTCATGAATAATAAAACTCAAGCTTTCAATTGAAAATTTTTAGAATTTTGGAAAACTTTTTTGTATCTGCTATCATAAGCTTGACAACTTCTCAATACATACAGATTTTTATGTTGAAGATCAATGGTGATATTAAAAGATGTGATTTTTTTATACTGTATTTTAATGACATATTGTCAATATTTGGAAGATCTGCCTAATACAGTTAACCATTGCTTTCCAGATGACCAGTGCATGATATTACAAAAACCATGCCTGGGTAAAAGATCCATTCAAAGCACATGAGAGACCACTAGATTTTAACATAACAGAATATGAATAGTTCATTGATATGGTTGCTGCACATTCCACAATCTGTCAAGTTTAGGTATAATATCAAAGAATATCCAAATTTATCTGGAAAAGCTATTGATTCACCTTCCAACTATATATCTGTATAAAGATTTTCTTCATATAGTTTAACCAAAACAACAGATTAAATACAGAAGCACATTTGAGAATCCAGCTATCTTCTATTTAGAGAAAGGCCAGAAATTTGTACAAGTGTAAAACAATGCCATTCTCTGCATTCAATGATTGTTTTGGGGAAATATATTTGTTTTCATTAAAGGTATGATATTTAGCTCTGGCCAGTGTGCCTCAGTTGGTTGAGTGTTGTCCAATGTACCAGGAGGTCACATATTCAATTCTTGGTCAGGGCACCATTAAAAAATAATTACAATAATAAATAGAAGTATGATATTTCTATTAATATCTGTTTTTAATATGTTGATTCAAAATTTTTTAATTTTTCTTAATAATTTTTAAATTTTTCTTAGTTTATATCAATTCTTTGTATGGTATTTGAAGTGTTTTTCTTTTCTATAAAACTGGTACCAATATCTGGTTAAGCCAGCATTTAGCAGTCCTAATTCCGTATTCTCCTTGCCAAAACATGCTCTACTTCCTTTTCACCAGAGTCTTATCAATCATTGACTAATCAAATGGGTTCATATCCTATTCCTACAGAACCTAGAAATAGCTCTACAGGATGAAAAGGCAAAGAAATTTACCAGACTTTAATGAAAACAGCTCATTTCTATTTCTTCAAATGAAACCTCAGGACCTCTAAAATTAATAATTTCACAATTGTGCAGAGAATAAGGAGTTCCACTACTAACTAGGTTGTGACAGATCCTAGTCCCTGACTCCAACAGCACTCATGAGGGGATGTCCAGTGACTGACTGGAGAACACAGCTAGATACAATCTGTGTGCAGGACAACCTGAACCCCTCAACAGAGCCAGATTCCGTGTGTCCCAGCAGTCTGCTCTAGCACTGTAAACACCCTAGGTGTTGCTCTTGAAATGCTCCCATTCTAGTATGGGATCACTGGGTTTGGGAGTAGGTTAGGTCATCATCCCACATTTGCTAATGAGTTTCTGAAGGCCTTTCTTTAAATAAAAAGAAAAAAAGTTATAGTACTTCCAAACAAGTTCTTTAAAACCTCCCAGACTTACAAAACTAACCTCTGCCTGCACAGTGGTATTAAAGGAAAGATAGCAACTCTCAGTCATCAAGCTCAGACTTTTATTCTCAGGACCTAGTAAGTACTGCTGCCTTGCATTAGGATTTTAGTAAGACAGTGCTTCTTCACCCTGGCTGCACACCAGATCACTCAGACCTACTGAAGCAGACTCTGTGATGGGTGAGGAGGAGGTACTTCCATTGTTCTCTAAATATTTATCAGGTGACTGTGGCTACTGTATTAAGAATCGGCTCCCACAAGAAAGCATTAAGACTCAGAAACACCTTGTGGGACAACACCCT
This sequence comes from Eptesicus fuscus, assembly GCF_027574615.1. Taxonomy (NCBI): domain Eukaryota; kingdom Metazoa; phylum Chordata; class Mammalia; order Chiroptera; family Vespertilionidae; genus Eptesicus; species Eptesicus fuscus. Next base: position 86,895,007 of record NC_072479.1, read on the forward strand.
CCAAAAAAACTCAGCACATCCCTAAAGGGGTGACTGGGCAGCCAGGTTACAAAGCCTGCTGAGCTGAGCAGCAGCCAAGAGCAAGGTTTGGTGTTTACACACTCAAAATCAGCTCTGGTTGTCACAGCAACTCTCCCAGCACAGTTCCTTCTTCCCCTCTGCGGCCTCAATCCAGGCTTTGCTGTTCTCTGTTATGATCTTAATGTTCTTGGTAACCTTAATGGCATGCTGCATTCTTTTCATTATTCTGCCAATTGCACCATCTTATCATATGTTTAGTAGTGTACAATAATACTTCACCTGCCTGTGTGGAACTCAACAACCTCCACTCCTCCAAAATACACCTGAACAAAGGGCCTTGAGTAGCCAGAACCAATGTTAGCAGGCTGAGCACTAAGTCTTTAAGGAAAACACCCAAGACCTTTGCTCTTATATTTCTTTTTTACACCTTTAAAACATACTATTTCTAAGGCCTGCAGTATATTAAAAGCAGGGAAAACAACTATTCTTGGCAGGCACACTGAAAGCTCAAGGACTGACTACTGATCCCTGAATAGGAAGGAAAGGGGCAGAAAAGCCCTAAGAAATGGATACAAGAACTCGGAATGCAGGACAATGTAGGCCCTAACAGAATCAGAGCAACCATTTTACACCTCAGCAGGTTATAAAGTGATCATGACTTTAGAGTAATTATGAACCAGATCACCAAGAAAGTGTTCAATTATATCCACTTTAAGGGGGCAGAGTGATATGTGTTGCATTTTTTAATTTTAAGCATTCCGAATGGTTCAGGGTTTTGGTGATTCCAAGTAGTTAAGGGTTTTAGTGCTTAAAGGGGTATACTCTTAGCTCTCCAGGATTTATTTATGAGTACTCTAAATAATTAAGATATGCCCTATTGTTTCTATTCATTTATACCCCATTTTCTACAAAAGACTTAAGGCAGTCTGATCTTATTCTATATACACTTTCTAGTACCTGGCTCTGGTTCTTAGCAATACTTGCTAATAACGTGGTATTCTGTTCCTGCCAAATTTGATATGTGATATGTATGAAACTTGATCCTATTTCTTTGCTCATTCATCTGACTACGAAGGGGTCAGAGCTGTCTCCCTCTCCCTTGAGCTAGTAATCTTATATCACTTCACCTTAGCTAGCTAGAAAATAAACCATTGCATGACACCTTGTCCCTCATTATGTGATCTACAAACAGAATACCTGGCATGTAGTAGGCATTTAATAAACATTTGTTGAATGAGCCAGTAATCCACAGGATATCTATAAAATTAGCTATTTCCATGAAGCTATAAAATTGAAGTGTCTAGCCCATTATAACAGCAGTAAAAAAAAAAGAGCAAAAAAATGTGTGTTTTTTTTAATAAATAAAAGAAAAAAGAGAAGAAAAAAAAAACAAGAACAAATCCTGGAACCAGGAAGATTAAATGGCGGATACACTGTTAAAAACTTGATTATATAAGTACACAGGATATGATCATAAAGTTTAAAAACACACACACAAAAATTATAGGGAAAGAAGACTAGGACATAAGCCAAATATACAACAGGATTATCCATTTTCTTACTTAATAAATAATTGAGCACTTTCCTTGTATTTGACACTTCTGAGTATTGCAGAGTTAACCAAACTCACAACAATAGTGCCAATGATAAGCTAACACTGTGCAATGATAGGATAGGTAAAGTGTCCTTCTAAAACACAGTAGGAATTCCAGTTCTTCACATGTGCACTGCCAAGCACATCAGCGACTCTTGATAGAACACTAAATGAAAGTGTGTAGTAACACCATGGAACATGCTAATTTTAGTTTAGGAATACCAAATGTTATATTGACCCTCTTTTATTCAGTAAGCAACCTTTGCCCATGCATAATCAGTTCATGGCCCATCAGGAAATCCACTATAGTTCAATTGTGGCCCCAGGACCATACTCTGAATCACTGCTTTAGAAGACATTTTCCCGTGATACTTAATGGATTTCTAACTCGATGGGTGCCCAGCAGTTATAGGATATGTGAGGAGCATCCATACATATCCTATAACTGCTATTCAGTTGTAATGCAGTCAGCAATCCCAGTTTATAGCCTTGTGTTGGTTTATATTTTTCCTCTTGATAATTTGCTGATAATATACTACTAGCAGGACAGTAGATAAAATTATCCTATATAATAAAAGGCCAATATGCAAATTGTCCCCTCGGGTGGGAGTTCAATCAGGGAGTGGGCAGCCAACGGCCCAAGGCCCCACTCCCCCATGGGGCAGGCCCACCAGACCCCACCTGTGCATGAAATCGTGCACCGGGCCTCTAGAAATAGATCATAAAAGCATAAAATAATGTTTCTGGGCAGAGCACAGTTGGATACCCTCAATTCCTTGTAACACTGAAGTAAAACGCAAAAGAAACTCCCTAGCACTACTTAATAGTCTATATGAGAAACCTAGCCTTAAGACCTGGTTTTATATTGCCTCTGTATAAAACTATCTTCAGTTTTAAGTGTTTATTCACAAAAACACTTTTGATTCTTGGGGATATTGTTATCTTCTCTGTTGACATCCACATAATGTATGTTTTTTCCTCTCTGGGCTGTGTTTCATGCCAGATAAACCTCCAAAACAAAATGGGAGAGCACCAGCCACAAATAACCCTCTTCTGATCTCCCCTCAGGTTACCCCTTGGCTTTGTTTTATCGGCATTACCTTTTCTACAAGGACAGCTACCTCATCCATCTCTTCCACACCTTTACAGGCCTCTCCATTGCTTACTTTAACTTTGGTGAGTAAACTGGGCTGGCAGTGGGGCTGCAATTAGACAGGATCTGGGAAAGAACAGATTTGAACAAAACTTCCTGGAGAGAATTTGATGGATAGGAAAGTTATAATCCTGTGCTTGCAAAGAGAGGATTTGTATGGACAAGAAAATAGCTTAAGTTCTCCTTATATGGACAGTCCTCTCACAGATAAAACATTTGAGAGTGGTTACCCTTGCCAGACCCCATCAACAGAGGGGCCAAAGCTTCTCTGCTATGCCTATAACTGGATGACAAGCAACCCCTCAGGAGCAACCTTAAGTTCAAACATTCAGAAATACAGTAGCTGCCTGACAGGCCCTTCTATTTATAGTCCCTTCCTCCAGAACATGAAGTAATTTTGACAAAAATATCCTAATACCAAAATAGTTTTTTCTTTATGTATCTCTTTGTGTTTGAAGTCTCAGGATGTGTAGGAATGAAACACACACACACACACGTTAAAATTTGCTCTCTTCTGCACTAGGAAACCAGATGTACCACTCCCTGCTATGTGTCATCCTTCAGTTCCTCATTCTGCGACTAATGGGCCGCACTGTAACTGCTGTTCTCACTACCTTTTGTTTCCAGATGGTAAGCATCTTTCCCTTGGCAGCTCAGGTCACAGCTGAGGATTGGGGAGAAGTCAGAGACTGTGGTGTAGAAAAACCAGTGAACTGGAAAACAATCCAATTTCTGATTGTTTTCTCCCAATAACACTTACCAGTATGACTTTATGTAAGTCACTGTACACAAGCCCAGGTGTTTCATCTGCAGGTGGCAGTGGTAATACTTTTCCTGCCTCAAGGAAGAGGTGACAGCTAATCCTTTGAATAGGACTGTGATTAAGGTTCTGACCAGGATTGGCCCAGCTATCAAGAGGGGAGTCACGTAGAAAATCAACTTAGAATGAGCTACAGAACCTAAGCATCTAAATTCTCAATTCGCCTTAATTTTGCTGAGAAACCTTGAAGCAAGTCTCTTTCCCTTTACAGTTTCAGTGTCTCCATTTATAGGAACTTTTTTAAAAATATGTATATTTTATTGATTTTTTTACAGAGAGGAAGGGAGAGGGAGAGTCAGAAACATCGATGAGAGAAACATCAATCAGCTGCCTCCCGCACACCCCCTCACTGGGGATGTGCCCGCAACCAAGGTACATGCCCTTGACCAGAATCGAACCTGGGACCCTTGAGTCCGAAGGCTGACGCTCTACCCACTGAGCCAAACCAGTTCGGGCTATAGGAACTTGTTAAGGCCTTTAATGACAAGACCAGGAGAAAGAAAAAATGAAAGGATACAGTGGATTTCAGAGTAGAGAGAAAATAAATCATAGCAATAATAGAATAAATACTTCCCCTCTCCTAGGCCTACCTTCTTGCCGGATATTATTTAACAGCCACTGGCAACTATGATATCAAGTGGACAATGCCTCATTGTGTTCTGACCTTGAAACTGATTGGTAAGTGATGGGTTACACCTCCCCATCTGACCATAAACTTACTGTGTTCTCCCCCACACTCCTGCTACCCTCAGTCCACAGGTCACACCCCCAATGTCCTTTCCCTCTACCCACACCTTCTCTCTCTGCTCAGGTTTGGCTGTTGACTACTTTGATGGAGGGAAGGATCAGGTAAGCACTACTCCTCCACAGAGAGATTAAGGAAGTTAAACCAAAGGGAAGGAGAAAGGCTATTCTTACCAAAAGACTGAACCCAAATGCCAGGGGCAGAGCCCCACCTCATCCCCAGCCTGTGTGATCTCCGTTTCAAATAGCACTGAGCAAGGATCAACAAACCTAATTTACGTGGATCCAGCTCTTGCACAAAGTCCAGAGATCAATGCCAGCAAGGCATTTGGAAATCAGCAGCAGTCAACTGTTGCTACACACACTCTTTTCCACGGGAAGCAACTACTTTTCTCCATATCATCCCCTCAGAGATGGCTACTTGAAGAACCAGTTCAGAGGGTCAAAAGGGTGGGAACACACAAACCGGCTCTTACAGATATCGATTCAAGGCCATCCTGAACCATTCCTTCTCTTCTCGGCATAGAATTCCTTGTCCTCTGAGCAACAGAAATATGCCATACGAGGTATCCCTTCCCTGCTGGAAGTTGCTGGTTTCTCCTACTTCTATGGAGCCTTCTTGGTAGGGCCCCAGTTCTCAATGAACCACTACATGAAGCTGGTGCACAGAAAGCTGACTGACAAGCCAGGGGAGATACCAAGCAGGTAAATGCCCCTCCTGGTCAAGACCTCTGTAGAGTAGGTGTCTCACCCACTATAAAGCCACTTCTGAAGTGACTTTCCTGCGGACCAGCCCTAGCTGCATTCTCCACATGGCCCTGGCTCCCGGGCTCATGCCACACAGGCCCTGGACTGTGGTAACGGGCACTCTGCACCTGCTCACTGCAGGCAGTGGGCCCTTTTCAGCCAGCCATTCTGACCCTGTGGCACAAACATAAAATTTACTTTTATGTAGCAGGATTTTGCCTGAACCAGTCATGTCCCCGCCTTTAAAATTCATTTTCTCATTTTAAAAAACTAATTGTAGTATACTTAAATATATTGGGCAGTGGAGCTACTCATCCCATCCCAGATGGGATAGCTCCCCTCTGTGACTTAAAAGGAGTGGCCTCTGCGCATTGTGACCCTCACCTGTTCCTTTCAGCACCATACCTGCTCTCAAGCGCCTGAGTCTGGGCCTCATCTACCTGGTGGGCTACGTTTTCCTCAGTCCCCACATCACAGAAAACTATCTCCTCACCGAAGACTATGAAGTGAGTGGCTACTAAAGCAGCAGCAGTATGACTGCATCCGAGATAGAAAATGGACAGGCCAGGATCCCTGTAGATAGCCAAGTGGGAAACACCATCGACGAATGCATGTTGGTTTTGCTCTAGATCTGTGAGAGTTGGTGTCAGTGCCAGCCAGGCCGGGACACGTTCATCAGCCAGCATTGAACGACCGTCGCGGGCACAGGGCTGTGCCAGGTGTACTTTCGGCACCCTTACCTTCCCCAGGAGCAGCTCTTAGCTTGCTATATGACAGCCCAGCATAGCCGCTTCTGGTCCTCTCCAGCTTGTTTCTTCTCTTGATAGATTGGGGGCTTCTAGGGAATTCAAAATCCAAGGGAGGGGGAAGTGCCGGCTTTTGCTCCTGCCCTGAAAGGTTTGCAACCGTTCCCTACCCACTCTAGGTCGGTTGACTCCTTAAGTTAACATTGAACATGAATTCATAAAAGTCCCTCAACACTTAGTGTCCCAAGTGCTTCAGAAGAAGAGTTAAGGACAATGCTGTTACTGCAACTCTCCAAGGGAAAGGAGGTGAATGGATATTCACTGGGCTCCCTGCTCATCCTCTTAGCCGATTATAGAGGCAGACTGTCAGATGGACAAGAAGTAGTCAGTCACAAGAGTGGAAAGGAAGGGAAATTTGCCCAGCCTAACGCACATGTTCATTCTTCTCTCAAGAACCGCCTTTTCTGGTTCCGCTGCATGTACATGCTGATCTGGGGCAAGTTTGTGCTGTACAAATACGTCACCTGTTGGCTGGTCACAGTAAGTAGAAAAGATGAAATAGGGCATAGACAGGCTGTGGGGGACGTGGGGAGAGTGGCAAGAACCCTGAGTTGGTCCTTCCCTCAGGAAGGAGTATGCATTTTGACGGGGCTGGGCTTCAATGACTTTGATGAAAATGGAAAGGCAAAGTGGGATGCCTGCGCTAACATGAAGGTGTGGCTCTTTGAAACAACCCCCCGTTTCACCGGCACCATCGCCTCTTTCAACATCAACACCAATGCCTGGGTGGCCCGGTAAGCAGGGGAAGGGAGGTCTGGACCTGAACTTTCCCAGATTGGAGGGCAGAAATGGACTTGTCACTTCTGTCTTTTCCCACTTTGGGTAGAACTTCCAGTCATTCTCACACATACCCTTACACACTTGTGTCTCCACTCCTACCCCCCAACATTTCTGTCATTATTTGAAAAACGAAAGCAAAATGTCTAAGTGCCTTGAGTCCTGGGTTTAACCCCAGTTCAGCCACTGGTTTTTATGTTCTCCATTGCTCTGTTTACAAAGTCTCTGTTTATTTGCCCCATCACTAGAGGGTAAGCAGCACGAGTAGAAAACTGGTCTGCCCTGTTCACTGCAAGTCAACATCAGGCACTAGTCATTTAAGTAGTTTGCCAAAGTTCACCCAGCTAAGCCTTAGGTCTATTTTCTGTCTCTAACCTGAGTGGACTTCACTGCCTTTTGTCTCTAAAGCTAATCAGGCAGCACTGCTTCCCTTGCCCCACGTGGGCCCAAGTAGGAGCTAGCCACCACCACTGCACTCCTCAGGAAGCTGAGAACCCAGAGGTGGATAGTGGGAGTGCAAGAACTAGTCTGCAGCTCATCCTTACCCATCCTTTATTCTAGTTATTTCTTCAAACGACTCAAGTTCCTTGGAAATAAAGTACTCTCCCAGGGTCTCTCATTGCTATTCTTGGCCCTTTGGCATGGCCTACACTCAGGATACCTGATCTGCTTCCAGATGGAATTCCTCATTGTTATCGTGGAAAGGCAGGTAAGCCTTAAGGATGCTGGGTGAAAGGGGACTACAAGAAGAGGCAAGGTCCTGATTACCTCCCCTTCCTCCCCAGGCTGCCAGCCTAATACGAGACAGCCCAACCCTGAGCAACCTGGCTTCCATTACTGTCCTACAACCCTTCTACTATTTGGTGCAGCAGACCATCCACTGGCTCTTCATGGGTTACTCAATGACTGCCTTCTGCCTCTTCACATGGGACAAATGGTTTAAGGTAAGTGAGGGCCTGCTTGCAAGGATGGGAGGGAACCACTGGAACCTCGGTAGTAAGGGATATTATATACCACTAGTGGCCCGGTGCACAAAATTAGTACACATTAAAAGGGAATGAATTAGAGGAAATACTTTAATATTGTTATTTGCCCTTTCTCTATAATAGAAGTGTCAGAGATGAAAGAAAATTAGTAAAATGTATATGAAAATCTCCCTCCTGTCAGAGTCTGGGGCACACCGCGGGACCCAGAGTCAAGTCCCCGCCCACCTGTGCACGACCTAGACCCAGCCAGCCCCACCCCCATCAAGCCCCATTGGGGGGTGGGGCACAGCCTCAGGTCCCCCAGCGCCGGGGTGGAGCGGCCCTGGTGTGACTGCATGATGACTATTTGCATATTAGTTCTTTATTATATAGGATGCCCTCTGGCTAATTTGGTGGCCTGTATCTCTCTCCACAGGTGTATAAATCTGTCTATTTCCTTGGTCACGTCTTCTTCCTGAGCCTATTATTCATACTGCCTTATCTTCACAAAGCAATAGTGCCAAGGAAAGAAAAGTTAAAGAGAATGGAATAATCTATGTCCCTGGTAAGTTAACATCCAGGTTACAGGACAGAGCAATAAACTGGGGGTATGAGGGGTGGGCAGTGTTGGAAATTTGGGGTGAATCTCAAGATAGTCTGGCTTCTAGGAAACACAGTATTGGGCACTAATGTGCCAGGAAGAAGCTAGAAGAGCTGTAGACCAGGAACTAGAAGAAATAACTGATCAGCCTTCCCATCAAATTTCTTCTGCAGGTGGCCTAGAGCAAGACTGGTGCAGAAATAACTTATCTCCCTTTCTACACTCCGCTCCAGAGCACAGAGAACACAGAAGCCAGGGAGTAGAAAGACATGGCACTCCCAGCTGTGCCTCTGCTGACAGCCAAGTCTTCATTTGGGCCAAAGGGGAAACTCTCGTGGGAGGAGTAGAGGGGCCCATGTCTCCCCTCTGGACTCCCCCATGCACGTTGCCTTATCTCTCCCCCTCTAACCAGGAATCTGTTCTGTTTTTCTTCTGCCAATTTACTATGATTGTATATGTGCCGCCGCCACCACTTCCCCCATGGGGGGGTGAGGAGGGGCATAAGGCCCTGCCTGCTCCACTTTTTCTACCTTGGAACTGTACCAGATAAAAATCACTTCTGTTTGTTCAATTTTTCACTGCTAGCATTCCTGGCTGCTTTCTTTCAGACAGTTCTCCATGCTTGCCATTGCTGCAATAATCAGGGCTATCTCCTTGAGAGCACAGTAATCGCAGAAGTTGGAGCTAAAGCCCACCTGCAAAGCCCGGAACCAAGCTGCAAACACTGTAACCTCACACCTTTCCCTGAGTCTGAGGAGAACGAACAGTTTACACCTTTAAAGACTAAGTTTAGGAATCCCCAAATACAACCAGGTTTGCAAGAACAGTGTTTATAAGATAAACAAATAGCAAATGTACATTCAGCCTTGGCTTCCACTAACCCCAATCTTGGTTCAGGAAGGTCATCATCCAACAGGGAGTTAGAAGAGTCAAAGGATGCAATGTCAACAGTCTCTGTTTAGAGCAACGTCCTACTGTCAAATGACCCTCCATACTTCCTCAAAGGCTGTGGTAAGTTTTGCGCAGGTTAGAGCAGCAGAAAGGGGGTAGTTGCTGATGGACACCATCTTCTCTGTATACCCCACATTGAGCTGAGGAGAGAACAGTTCTGTCAGCCAACTCTAACACTGTAATAGGTTCAGTCCTTCTTTAGGGCAGGAAAATTGGGCTGAGCTCTTATTTCACTGTGTTAATATCAAATTTGTACGAAGGATGAAGACAGTCCTAGTTTTGACTATTACAAATATGCCAGCAGTCCTCAAAATATATGTCCTGGGGCAGGTTAGGGAACCCACACTTGTCTTTCAGCTCTGTGTTTACCCTCTACTTCCCATCTGATGAGGACAAGGATCATCAAAATGCTAACTGCTCTTGGAATTCTGTACTAAGCTATGAAGAGTCTAAGAATTGAACCTAGACCTTACCTTGCCATGGGCAAAGGCCCCCACCACAAAAACAATAGGGTCGCTGCTAGGGACCAACTCTCGCACATCACTGACGACTGGGATGGAAAAAGAAGTGCCAATTTTCATACATCCAACTGGGAAGTGATCTGACACTGGATTTTTAATTACCTAAAGTAAAAGAGAAAAATGAGCCCCAGAAAGGTTCTCAGAACCCTACCTCCAACCAGTAGGTGTCAATACCTCACCTTCAAGAGCTTCTGGGGGCCATCAGCTGCTCGAACACTGAGTTTGTGTAAAAGCTGAACTAGGGCGAAAAGAAAAGTGTTCAGAACTCGGTGGAGACCACATTTCTGCCCGTATTCTAACCAGAAAAACCCATAGTAAGATGGGCCTTATAGCTATACTGTACCCCTACAATGTTATGAGCAAGCAGTTGTCAAGCACATGACGAGTTGTGTACTGATAGGTTCGCTCTTCCTTTTTTACTCAGCCAGGAACCCATGTAGGCTTTACCCCTACACATGGAAAGTAATGAGGAGTCCTTGTTCTAGGATCAAGCATGTTCCCTCTTCCCGTCTTCACTCCTAAAATTTAAGTCCTAAAGATCTCACCCATGAGGCCACAAAAGCGGTCAAAGGTTCTGGGAATTCGAGTCTGGGGGTTCACTTCAATCAGCACATTCTTCTGTGTATGGATATAAACCTGCAGCAAGCCAGCTCGGTTCAGGGGACTGTCCATCAGCATCAGTAAACTCTGAGGGAGGCAAACACCAAGGCACAGTCAAGACTGCAGAGAAGTAGCACGCAGCTGCCTCACCTTCCATATAAAGGCTCAAGGGGTTGTGAGCTCTGTCCCTGGAGTTACCTGGTGAGCTATGTCTGGTCTCACTTCCCCCGGGTCCCGTCCATTCTTCAACAGCATAGACTTGTGCTTGTCACAGTTTAGTAGTTCATATGTCTTCCCTGCCTGCAGAGGGAACATGACAGAACGTAAGCTGCTTTTACTTAGCCCAGTGGTTCTCAAAGTGTGCTCCCCAAAGAGCAGCAGCAGCATCTGGAAACGTGTTACTCTAGTCAAATTCTCACGTTCACCCTAGATTTCCTAAACCAGAATCTATGGGGGTGGGGCCCAGCAAGTCTTCAGGGGTTCACTGTGTGGCCACATTTACCCTCTCCTCCTTTCCTTCACTCCTCCTTCCATACCTGATCGTAGAGGGAAAAGGGAAGAAGGCACAACCTGTGATTTCAGATGATTTAAACTGGATTTAATTTAAAAACCTGTGGCTATTAGGCAAAGCTGGTGAGGGATTCTGGAACCAGGTGGAGTAAGGTTAATGAAAAAGGCTGAAAGCTTATCACAGTAGCACCGATTGTGATAAACTGGGCAAAATATATATGGTCATTACCCTGTTTGCTTATAACAACCATGTACTAAGTGAAGAGTTGCACATCTGAACTAGAAGTGTGAAAATTCTAATGATGAAGGAGGTCGTTTGATCAAGAAATACTTCTGTAAAAAGTAAAACAAATAAGAGGTTTTAGGATGGGTGAGCAAAGGTAAATGTAAAAAAAGAAAATTATGCTGAAAAAGTGGGAACTGAAACACTGAAGAGCAGTGATTACATATGAAACTGCTTTGTAAATTGCAGAATCCTCAAGTATCCATCAGGAAGAAATAACTCTGGAATAATAGGAGTATGAGAATGACTGAGGAATATTGTATACTAGAAAATATAACAAGTAGGAGTTGGATAATAAAGATCTGTCTGGATCCATCTGTAGCAGCAAGAAGAAATAATTGTAAATTGAATTTGGAGTCCTAAGGAGCATTAAGATAAAAAACATACCATTAAGTACAAATACAGGTTCTGAAAGGCTAAGCTTTTATGTATCAATAGAACATTTGTATATCTGATAACATCTTAAGATATACAACCCCAAAAAGTGGGTGAAGAGGCACATGAACCTTGAAATTAAATGAATAACTGAAATAATGTCACAAAGTAAGCATAGAGAAAGAACAAAGGCCAGGAACTAAGACCCTGGGACACTTAGTTATAGAAGAAAACCTCTTGAATAAAAGAATCTAGTTTTAACCCATTAGTAAGTTATAAGGAGGGTTTTTAATGAAATAAGGATAGAAAATATCAGAGTACTTCAAATGTAATACTGGTGATGGTTTATGAAACCTTTGACTTTCAATTGTAGTATGTGGTTAAGCTTGAAAACCAATAATTAGAATAATCAGAATGAATACCATGTGTATTCACTTTCTATAATAGGTATTGGAGATATAAAAGTTTTTTAAATATATTTTATTGACTTTTTACAGAGAGGAGGAGAGAGGAATAGAGAGTTAGAAACATCAATGGGAGAGAAACATTGATCAGTTGCCTCCTGCACACCTCCTACTGGGGATGTGCCTGCAACCAAGGTACATGCCCTTGACCGGAATCGAACCTGGGACCCTTCAGTCTGCAGGCCGACGCTCTATCCACTGAGCCAAACCGGTTAGAGCGATATAAGAATTTTTAAACCCTTCTCTGCCCTCAGAGAGAGCCTTCTAGTAGAAGAGACAAATATTCATGGCTACATGAATATTTAACTCAAATTGGGATAAACATTATGAAGAAAAAGTAAATGGTTCATTAAAGGGTCCTATATAATCAATAGCTAATATGCTAATTAGACCGAGCAGCAGAACAACCGTCAGGACGACCTTCCAGACAAAGCCGGGGCTGAAGGGCCAAGCCCCTTGCATGAATTTTGGGCATCAGGCCTATAGTTATAAAGGCCTATAGTTATAACAGAAGAACCTGATTTATACCAGGGAGTCATTTCTATGAGGAAGTAACATTTAACCTAGTAATTGAAGAATGAGCAGCATAATAGGATCAATAATTGTTAAGTGAATGAACATTAGGAAGGAATTAATGAAGCAGAGAGCTGAGTAAAAGGAGCTTCCATTTAGAGAACCTTATACGCAACATCTTTAAGGTACGAGAGAACTTCATGCCTTCAAAGAGCTTAAAGTAGGCCAGTGAGGCTGGAGTATAAAGAATAAATGCAGAGAGCAGGCCTAGAAGAGACTGGCAGAAGCAAGAGTTACCTGCACAAGGAAGGCATGAGGTAACAGCACCGGGAATTTCAACCATCTATGAATTCTGTCACCCTTGGAGTACCATTAATGACAACCTAAATTCTTCCAGAGCATACTATAAGAATTTTAATTTGGCCATGACCTTTACAACTACTTTAATCGGTAACTTGGAATCAGTAACAACAATAGCTAATTCCAAGTGACAGACATTATTCTGAACCCCTTATACATATTAAATCCTTTAATCTTCCCAATAACCCAGCCAGGTAGGGACTACTATCATCCCCAAGGGACACAGGAAGAAATGGAGTGGTTAAGTGACATTCAGAATTAATAGTCTGGAAAGATAGTAGGCGATTAAGTGAGGAATAAATATAAGAACCTATTTAGGTTAGAAATAGCAATTACAGAAGAAATTCCCATTTTAATAAGTTGGGGAAGGAGGGTAGATTGCAAGCCTAATAAAGTGCCATAGTGGTTGAGGAACATGAAAAAGAATCACACCGTAGATTACTATGGAAACACACTACTTTTAAAGCACTTTCATTGCATTCTCCCTGAAAAGTATTAACTGAGGACAAATCTTTCTCAACATCACACACGTAAAATAAGTACAAGAATCAAGATTAAAGTCCAGTCTGACTTCCAAACCAGTGCTATTTCTTCTGGGCCTACTCATTGAACAAATTTAGCTCTCGGCGGTGAGAGAAACAAGAAAGTCAGAGGGAATAAGAGCACGAACAATTTTAAGACATAGAATTGCTGCGTTATTCAGAAAAAAGAGCCGAAGGCTGGGTAAAAAGTGTTTCGAAGTGGGTAGTGACAGTAAACACCTTTTATAAAACACGAAGTCCCTACGAATAAAAGTACGGGCCGACTAAACTACAGTAACCACGTTTGGAAACTCCCCTCCCTTTAGATGAGTTTATACCTCAGAATGAATCCTGGTAAACCAATTGGAAGCAAGGACGTGACGGCCGGGTTGGGATTCAATAAGGGAAGACCACGAGCACAGCCAACCCAGGACGTTAAACCGAAAGACAGTCAACTAGGCCACTCTTCCTCCAACAGCGTATTTCGCCTTCCTCTGCTTTCTCTCTCTACTTGAAGCCCCTCACCCTCATCCCGTGGGGTCCCATTCTATCGCTATGCTAGTTCTCCACTTTCCTGGCCCCTATTACCTTGACTGTCTCCAGACTGGCCCCTTCCAGCACCACAATCAGCCTACGGCCTCCCATCTTGCTTCCCGCCCCAAGTCGGGGCCGCTTGGGCGCCACAACATCCCAGTCCTGTTCCTGGTCCCCATCGCGACGCTCACGAGGTTGGAATCCACCACTGGGTGCAGCCATCTTGCACCCCGACCGGAAGTTGTGTCGATATCCTTAGAGCCTCGCGCTCCTCCTAATCGCAAACTTCCTTCCGGCTACCATTTTAAAAGCAGACGCTCGGAAATGGCGAGGGCTTGCCGCCTGGCGCTACCGCAGTCTCCCTGGGAAGGCAGGGTTTCCGGGAGGGGCGGGACTTCCCGATGCGCACTTCCGGTGCGCCAGGTTCGGGTTCCCCCGTGGGCGGGGGGGGAGGGTTTAGAAGAAAGCGCACTTCCGGTGCCCTTTCTCCTGCGAGCACCTGGGCCACGGACCCTCGTGTGAAGGGTGCGGTTTCTAAACTGGAGTGGGGTAGAGGCGGGCCGGCACCCACTCCTGACCTTTGGTGCCGCCGGTCTCCGGGTCGGACATGGCCCAGAACTTGAAGGACTTGGCGGGGCGGCTGCCCTCCGGGCCCCGTGGCATGGGCACGGCGCTGAAGCTGTTGCTCGGGGCCGGCGCCGTGGCTTACGGGGTCCGCGAGTCCGTGTTCACTGGTGAGCCACCTCCGCCCGCTCCCCGGACTCCTCCCCTCCGAGACCCTCCCCGCCTCAGCCCCTCGCCCCACCAGGGGCCAGCACGTACCTGGCCTGATCCCCACCCCTCTCCCCACAGTGGAAGGCGGGCAGAGAGCCATCTTCTTTAATCGGATCGGTGGCGTGCAACAGGACACCATCCTCGCCGAGGGCCTCCACTTCAGGTAATGGCGAGCAGAGCGGATTGACCCTGACCCTTCACCCTTGAACGCCAACCCACCAGTGGCTGTAGTAAGACTTGCAACAGGATTCAGCTGCACTCTTTCCCTTCCTGACTCCATCTCCCAGCAGCACATAAATGTTGTTCTCCGAAGGAAGAGGAGAAGTCCTCCTAGCCTGTGTTCATTTAGTGGAGGGGCAGGCCAAGAAGCACGTGGTGAGGGAAAACTAGGCAAAACTAGACACTGCAGTCTCCTGATACCTCTCTCTGTTCCCTCTCCTCCAGGATCCCCTGGTTCCAATATCCCATCATCTATGACATTCGGGCCAGGCCACGAAAAATTTCCTCCCCCACAGGCTCTAAAGGTAGGTTTGGACACTGGGAAGCCTGGCAAGAGCCCCGAAGGGAAGATGGTGGTGTCACAGCTCTTGGCCCTCGGTTTGGCACAGCTGCAACACAGCTGGAGTAAAAGTACCTGCTTCTGGGGTTAAAGCAGTACATTCTGGACACACTGTGCGTTTGCACAGTTTAATTCACTGTTCCTACCCCCTAACGTAAATTCAGTGAGAGCACTGTTTGTCCTTCTTCACTCCTAGATGAAAGCCTTGTTTTAAAGCTTTTTGTTGTTGCTGTTCTTTTAGCTGCTTGACTTAATGATATCCACTGGTATGCCCTGGCCTGGGGAAACTTGGTCCCACTCTTCACTGGTTCCTCCTAGACCAGTGGTTCTCAACCTTTCTAAGCCGTGACCCTTGAATACCGTTCCTCATGTTGTGGTGACCCCCGACCATAAAACTATTTCCATTGCTACTTCATAACTGTAATTTTGCTACTGTTAATGAATCGTAATGTAAATATCTGTGTTTTCCGATGGTCTTAGGCTCTACAGCAGCGGTTCTCAACCTGTGGGTCACGACGCACAGGTTGAGAACCGCTAGCAGGGTCGCCTAAGACCTTTGGAAAACAGATATTTACATTACGTTTCATTAACAGTAGCAACGAAAATAATTTTATGGTTGTGGGTCACCACAACATGAGGAACTGTATTAAAGGATCGCAGCATTAAAAAGATTGAGAACCACTGTCCTAGACATACCCCTCGTCACACACACACATACACACACACATACACACACACACACACACACACAGAGGCATGTTCACACTGAGGCAAGTAGCTCACATGTAATAAACTTATTTGTACTGTTTTTAGTGCCGGTCACTTAACATTCATTCCCTAAACCCTAGGTCCTGGGAATAAAGGATTCATAAAACACAGTCCTCGTCCTTAAGCCCTGATGGTCTAGTAAAGAAGACAGGTGATTATTGTAGAGCCTACCATAGAGGTTGCAAACAGTACAGTGGCAAAGAGAGAAGAGGAGAGGTTACCCTTATTAGTGGAGGGGTTGTGGATAGAAGACCTAACATCCAGGTTACAAAGGATGCACTTGGCCTGTGCCAAGTCACATCTTGTCGGCCTGATTCCTCTCCTCCCTGCAGGGGAGTTGCAGGCTGCACGATATAACATGGAGGAGACAGTGTTTGGGGAAGGGTGCTTGGCTAAGGGGCCAGATGAGGCCCCATGGCCTTGACCAGCCACTGCTGACCTCACTCTTAGACCTGCAGATGGTGAACATCTCCCTGCGAGTGCTGTCTCGACCCAATGCCCTGGAGCTTCCCAGCATGTATCAGCGCCTAGGGCTAGACTACGAGGAGCGAGTGTTGCCGTCCATTGTCAACGAGGTTCTCAAGAGCGTGGTGGCCAAGTTCAATGCCTCACAGCTGATCACCCAGCGAGCCCAGGTTGGACCCAGCTCCCATCACCATCTGCATGGTGTCAGCATTTTCCTCCTAGACCCAGGGCACTGGGTATTAGGAAAGGCGGGTTATTAGAAAAAAGTTGGGACCCCAGGTCCATTTCTACCTAAAAGCGGCACTAATGGCCACTGTGGGGAACAAGGAGAGCCAAGACTAGAACTCAGTAGGTAATAAGGAAGGGTTGGTGAGTTTTCTGCCTTTTTCAGATCTGATATTCAGATGATCACAGCAACCCCCCTTCCTTTCAGTTCTCCAGTCCCCTTGAAAGACCTTTCCCTTCCCCTCCTCACCCTGACCCCCAGGTGTCCCTGCTGATCCGAAGGGAGTTGACCGAGAGGGCCAAGGACTTCAGCCTCATCCTGGATGATGTAGCCATCACGGAGCTGAGCTTTAGCCGAGAGTACACAGCTGCTGTAGAAGCCAAACAAGTGGGTGAGTTACCAGAGGAGTGGGTCAAGGGTTTCTGAAAATGCAGAAGGGGAGGGGCCATGGGGTTTCTGACACTCACATCTGTGACCTCTTGACTCCCACCACAGCGCAGCAGGAGGCCCAGCGGGCCCAGTTCTTAGTGGAAAAGGCAAAGCAGGAACAGCGGCAGAAGATCGTGCAGGCCGAGGGTGAAGCTGAGGCCGCCAAGATGATATCCTTCTGCTGGAGAGATCTCAGCTCACCCCTGGGGCACATTGCTTTCCCGTCCTCCCTTGTCCTCCCTCAGGGGCTGGCTGATGAAACTAAGGCGAATGCGATTCCGTGCTCTCTGTGGGGGGTGGAGGTTTCAAATGGGATCTGAAATCTTAGTGGGGTACCTGAGCTTGGCTCCTCACTGTAAAGCAGATCAATAGCACTGCTGGCCTTGCCTCCATTTCTGCTGCTGCCTCTAGTTCCTGGCAGCTGCCGACGGGGGGGGCCCACGGTGAGGACCAAAGTAAGACTAGGCACGAGCCACCTGAGCGCAACCTTGGATCTGACAGCCCAGAGGAGGGCTGGAGTGACGGGAGTAGAAAGGATGGGGCCAGAGAATGAGACCTGGCCTTGTATGAACCCTTAACCCCTCCCTGCTCACCTTGGAGAAGCACTGGGCAAGAACCCAGGCTACATCAAGCTACGGAAGATCCGGGCGGCCCAGAACATCTCCAAGACGGTGAGTGCAAGAGCCTAGTATCCCTCAGGGCTTCCTGGAGACACTGAAGTGTGGTAGTTCGAATCGTGCTCGTTCAGGTTTCTACTCAAACTGTCCCATCATCAAAAACAATTTCTCCAGCCCTGGCCAGTTCTGCTCAATGGTTGGAGCGTCAGCCTGTGGACCAAAGGGTCACCCTGTACCTCGATGCCCGGTCAAGGGCATATACCTCAGTTGCAGGTTCTCCAACCGCATTAGGGGCACATGCGGGCAGGAGGCAACCAATCCATGTATCTCTCACATCAGATGTTTCTCTCCCCCTGCTCCCTTCCACTCTCTGGAAATCAATGGGGAAAATATCCTTGGATGAGGATTAAAACACACCATTCCTCTGGGTCCCTTGACCTTCTGCTCATGCCTCTATTATGATACTAGCATAATCACAGTTGCTTGCTGCTCTGGGTCTGTGTGTGAGAACAGAAACCACGTCTCATCATTGTGGAATCCCTGTTCCTAACTCACATAATGTCCATCGGTGGTTATTGAATGCAAGGATAGGAATTGAGGCCTTTGCTTAATACAAGCATTTGTCCTGTTTCCTGCCCGGTAGATCGCCACATCACAGAATCGTATCTATCTCACTGCTGACAACCTTGTGCTGAACCTGCAGGACGAAAGTTTCACCCGGTGAGAGATGTGTCCTACACAGTGGGGTGTCACAAAGAACATGGGGTCTAAGTCTAGTCTCTTGGGCTCCGGGGCCTGTTACTAGCTTATTCGTGTGACTTTGAAAGACACCATTCCTCTGAACCAGAAGATAGAAAGTGTTGGTGACTTGAATCTCATATGATTGATTTTATGAGAATAGCGTTATTCATTGAAAAGCATTTTCTCCCTGGCCAGTGTGGCTCGGTTGGAGCTTTGTCCCGTACACCAAAAGGTGGCAGGTTTGATCCCTGGTCAGGGTACATGTGGGAGGCAGCTGATCGATGTTTTTCTCCTTTCCTCTCAAATCATTTTTTTTTTTAAGGCACTTTAATTGTCAAGTTTTGTCTACTGACAAGTAGTGGAAGATGGTATTTAGTATCCTTACTCAGGAACCCTAAAATTGCTGCTCTGGGCATGGAAGGGTGCTAGGAAAGGAGCGGTGAGAGATGGCAGTGCCGAGAGGACTAGTCTTCCTTTCCGGAGCCTGAGATCCCTGGCTTCCAACCCTTTTTCTCTTGGGAGCACAGGAGGGTTTAGCACTAGTTGAGGCCTGAACTAAAAATCACCTCTGCATTTTTCTTCTCTTTTTGTGATTCCTGTTCATCTGGTGACCTGGTGTCCACAGGGGAAGGTAAGTTGATGATGCATCCTTGTTTCCATGGGGTCTTGCAGCTCATCTAGTACCTGCCTTCTCCCCACCACCTACCCTTTCTCACACCCCCTTAACCACTGAGCAGATGGGACAGGAGGAAGGAGGGTGGTTCCTGTGACCTTGAAGGGAGAGGTCATGGTGCTGTTCCTCTCACGTTTATGTCTCCTTCGTCCATCTCCTTTCCACAGTGACAGCCTCCTCAAGACTAAGAAATGAGCCTGCTGACCAAGAACTCCACCCCCAGAGAAGTGGATCTGTTTCTGCCCTGGTGTTTGAGGAGCCAACTTGGGGTCCAGCACACCCCACCCTGCCCCCAGTATCATGTGATGGTCCCCTCTGTATCTGTCCTCCCAGCCCTTTGTCAGGGGAATGACTTTCCTCCCTGTGTTGGCAGGGGTTGTTGGGACAGTGTGTGATTTCTCAGTGATTTCCTGCAGTGTTGGCTCCTCTCTCAAGGTTGGGAGGCAATAACCACCATCCCAGGAATTCTCAATAAATTTTTATTACTTAAGCAGAAGTCAAGGCTCCACGTGCCTCACTGGGTTGGGGGGGAGTAAGCCTGCGCATTCTCACATAGCACTCCTGCGTCTTCCTTTGTCTGCCGGCAGGGGGCGCACAGGCTCTGGTCAGGGCAGTTCAGGACTAGACGGCCTGGGCCCTGCTCACCCTGGAAGTCCCAGAGTCAGAAAATAGGACCCAAGCTGGAAACCAGGCCCAGCTGCACTTCCTACCCCACCCCCCTCCATTTCTACCACATCACCCCATTTATTTACCAACATCTACATTTTTTTTTAAGATGAGCAGCTGTGGCTTTGCTGAGCTAGACCAAAAATATGATGACCCCAACAAGAGCTGCTTCCTTGGTAACAAGGGTTCCACGCAGCTGTAGGGGAGACCACTCGTGCCTATCAGGGGCTTATGTGCTCAAAGACCGTGGGCCCTAGCTGGTTTGGCTCAGTGGGTAGAGCACAGGCCTGCAGACTCAGGGTCCGGGGTTCGATTCTGGTCAGAGGCACGTACCTGGGTTGCAGGCTCCTCCCTAGTCGGGGCACATGCATGAGACAACCAATCGTGTTTCTCACATCGATATTTCTGTCTCTCCCTCTCCCACTCTCTAAAAATCAATGGAAAAATATCCTCAGGTGAGGATAAGAAAAAACGGCCCCATGGGTCGTGTTTCCTGCTGTGAGCTACTCCCTCTGCCAATTTCACAATCACCAGGTGTGAGGAACCTATGTGAAACGGCTCTGCCTGCGGAGGTGAGTTCACTCCCACAGCTCCAGGCCCCCAACGGAACAATCCCTACATGATGGGCCTCATCTTCCCAACACAGGGCTCCCGGAATCTCAACCACCAGAGAAATTAAGCTACTGCTGTGCCTGGTGCCATACAGTCCAACCCCCATCCCTGTCCCTGTAGGGAGACAGCACTGGGGGCAAAAGCATGTGCAGGAATTACAAAGCCTGGTAGGGGAGGAGGTGAGTCTTGCAGGGTGAGGGACGGGGCTCATCTTCAGCTTCTTAGATTCTTTTAAGCAGGAGATTGATTTTCCCTGCTCTGCAGGTTGAATGTCATGCAAGAAGCAGGGAGGGAAGCCGACGTGGCAGCCCACGCCTCCGGAGCTGGAAGCCTAAGATGAGATCGACAGACAAGAAAGGGTGGAGTAACCTGAATCGGTCCGCCACGAGTCCCCTCTACACTTTATTTCCTTCGTGCTTCCGAGGCGGGAAGAGCGTGGAGGTGCCTGGAGAGCAGGCGTGTTTTCAAGTTCTGGGGCAGCCATTTTGTCTCCTCCCCATTGTTCCCCTTTTCTTAATGACTTACACCCCCATCCAGAGGGGTAAAGGTCAAAGGTTGGTCAGGAGGCCTCCAAGGTCTTCAGGGCTCCCTGAAGGTCACTGCCGAGGGAACCAGCCCGGGGGCCATCTTTACCAGACAGTGTTAGGAGCTTCGAGATTAGACCATCCAACACTGTACTGGAAGATGGGCCCAGAGCCGGCGACACGCAGCTCCAGGCTAGAGCTGACCAGTTGCTACAGGGACCCTGGCCGCAGGCCAGGTGAGGTCTCTTGAGAGCACATGAGCCAATCCCAAGCTCCTGGTGGGCTGCGGGTTCTGGATCCACCAGATGACAAATCACTCCGGGTTGGGGGAGGGGCTCAGAACCATTGTGTCCAGTGGGCAACTCGCCAACCAAGAGCCACTTTGTTGGCAGCACCCTCCACTCCAAATGAAGGGGACTCCAGGGTGTGGGGGGAGAGTCAGCAGTGGGGGGCTGCAGCCTGCCGGGACCTGAGGTAAAGGATGGTCGCTGACACAGGGACGGGGGCCTCCATCATTACCCGGCAGTATTAGAGACTCCCAACCAGCACCCAAACACTGCTGGGTAAGACGGGGGCCCCCACCCAGCCGGCCCACCTCCCGGTCAGGCAGTCCGAGGCCCAGGCTCCCTCTGGAGAGGCTGCAGAACCCTAGCTCCCTTCCCCCCACCACCACCCGCGTCCCTGGGGACACTTCCGGGTGAGCCCTGCAGCCTGCCACCAGCTCCACCCTGAACTGTGGATCCACTGCGGCCCAGGCAAAGCTTCAGCAGCCCCCCGCCCACCTGTCTTCGGCCTCCGAGCCCCTTCCCCCCACCCCGCCCCCCACATAGCCTGTCCCTGTCCCCACAGACCAATCCATGGCCTTCCTGGGCCCTCTGCAGCCCCCAGCTCAGCCCCAGGGCTCCTCTCCCAGGGCCTTTACCTGTCACCAGGCCACCTGACCCCCAGAGAGTGAGTGCTGAGGAGGGGAAGGGGAGTCAGGCCCAGGATTCAACCGCCGCCCTGGCCTCCACTCTTCCTTCTTCCTTCTCCACCGGCAGGCAGCGCAGGCTCCTCACCTGGGCCCCGCCTGCCGCCCCTGCGTACAGGTGTGTCCTCCTGCCATAGGCTGCCCCCCCACTGCCTTAACCCCTTGCCTCCCAGCGCCAGCCCTAGGAGCCTCCTCTGAGTTCCGCCGCCCCACTAACCCTCCCACCCTTTTCTATCTGTGTCTGCTCTCCTACCAGCCACCGCTGCCCCCAGGCCTAGACCAGGCAGACTGGTCTGTCTCCAGAGGGGGAAAGGGAGGGGCTTTGGGGCCCCTTTGCCTACCTCCTTAGGCTCTCTCCTCAGCTACTCCTGCTCCAACTACCTTCTTCCTCTGAGGCCTCCGACCCACCCCATGGGCAGACCTGGAGGGCCGGAGATCCCTGAGGTCAGCCACGGGTTTGCTTGGTAGGGGTGGGTTGTGCCCAGGCCCGCTGCCCCACCTGTGCTGGGCATCCCTGCCTGTGGAGGGCAGACAGGTCTCAGCATGGCGTCTCCCTGTCCTCAGCCCTAGTGTTGGGGTACCCGCCTCTGCTGAGAGGCCCAAGCTGGCCACGAGCATCAGTTCTGACCTAGACAATTACAGGACTGAGCTGCTCTCCTTCAGCCCTCACCAGCTCAGCCCCTGCAGTCGTCCTTCAGGGAGGAGGGACTGGGGACGCTCGGCTCCAGGACCCACCTCGCTGCCCTGGGTCCAAGTCCCAGCCCATGGGCAGGTAGCCCACAGGCGGTTAGAGGGTGTGGGGCCTACCTTTCCTTTGTGCAGCTGTAGCCAGAGAAAGAAAGGGCGTTGCTGGGAGAGGGGCCCTGAGGCCCACAGGTGCACAGGTGATGGCCCCACCCCCACCCCCTGGAGAGCATTAGCTCCAGGGAGCTATTGTGTTGCCCAATCTGATCCCTCTCACCGGCCCCCCCTCTCTCGCTCCCTCCCTCCAGCCTTTGTTTTGTTTGCATCCTTCTGTACTTCCCATTTGTCTGTGGGCTGTCTCTGGGTCTGTCGCCCCTACCACCCTCCTAAGTTCCACAAGGACAGGAGCTGTCTTGTTCATCATCGCACCCCCAGCACGACTCCCGTGCCGGCGGCAATGGGGACACTCAAAAAAGGAAGTATACGCCGAATGAAGGACTGTGGAGCCAACATTCGCATCAGGACCGTGCCTACTCCTGAGCCTGCCCAGCAGGGGGGACTCTCACAGGCTTAACGCCCCAGGAGTTAAGATAAAGCCATAAGGGAAAGGAAGAGAGGACAAAAATAAAATGAATCAGGAGCACAAGGGCAACAGCGGCCCATGGGAGGGAGGAACAGGGGCACGGGGAGCCCAGAGAGGGGAGGGGAAACCAGGGCGGTCCTGCTCCTGAGCTTCCCGGCCTCTATGTATTTTCTTAGCTCTTGGACCTCCAAGTCAGCACCAGGAGTGTGTGGTTGCCACCCCACCCCCCGTCAGGTGACTTCAGCTGCATCTCCAGGTGTGTGGGTTCTGGGACGACGTGACAGCCTGAGTTAAGAATCTTAGCTTCACTGCTCAATAGTGACCTTGAGCAAGTTATTAATCGATCTGTGCCTCAGTTTCCCCCACTGTAAAATGGGAATGATAGATACCCAGGCTGAATGAAAACATGCAGGTTTTTTTAATGTTTTTATTGATGCTTTTTAGAGAGAATGGAAGGGAGAGGGAGAGGAAGAGAGAGAAACATCATTCAGTTGCCTCCTGCATGCACTCTGACGGGGGATCAGACCTGAAACCTGGGTAAGTGCCCTGACGAGGTGACCTTTCGCTGCACAGGATGATGCTCAGCCACCTGAGCCACAGCAGCCAGGGATACATGTAGCCTTTTAAACTGTGCCTGACAGCAAGGAGCATTCATCTTGCTTCCTGGCATATGTGGTCAGTTTGGCTCAAATAAACTCTTATGTAAAACAAATAAATAAAAGTAAACAATGCCGCCCTGGCCGGTTTGACCCAGTGGATAGAGCGTCTGCCTGCAGACCAAAGGGTCCCAGGTTTGATTCCGGTCAAGGGCATGTACCTCGGTTGCAGGCTCCTCCCTGGCCGGGGCCCTGGTCGGGGAACATGCAGAAGGCAACCATTCTATGTGTTTCTCTCACATCGATATTTCTGTCTTTCCCTCTCTCTTATACTCTCCCTAAAAATCAATGAAAAATATCTTTGGGTGAGGATTAAAAAATACATAAATAAATAAATAAATAAACAGTGCCTGACACATGGCAAGCATGTAACAATGATTGTTGCCCTTGCAATCATCATGCCTCATCTCAACGATATTCACAGCCTGCCTGTTAGGATCACACTCCACTTCCCAGGAAAGAGACTGGGGAACCTGGGCCACGGTCACACTCCTAGTGTGTTAAGCAGAGTCCAGAACCAGGTCTGACGGTAAAGGTGGAGCTTTCACACACACACACACACACACACACACACACACACACCCCTCTCCCTGCCCACCTCCCTCTTCACCCCCTCCTGCCCCTCCCACCGGGCAGCATAGTTAGAGACCCAGACACAGTGATCCTAGGGGCTTTATTTACAGTGTAGAAGGGTCTGGCCCGCCTGGAGCCTTGCTGGGCTATTTACAGGGTCTGGGAGAAGGAGGTGGTAACACGACCATTTAAATTACAATGGAGTTGGGCGGGCAGCTCCTAGGTTCAGGCTGCTGACGTTCTCTGGAGGCTTCTCTAAGGGAACAGGGCTGAGGCTGCAGAGAGAAGGGAGTAAGGGAGTTAAGGGGGTGGCTGGAACCTGAGGAGGGGGGACAAGAGCAGGTCTGGGATGGCTGAGCCTGTCATCCATCTAGGCTGAGCACCAGATCCAGAGGACACTGGGGCAGGGCAGGGGAGAGCCCTGAGCAGAGGGGCCAGGGGACCCTGGGGACAGGGCAGGGGAGAGCCCTGAGCAGAGAGGCCAGGGGACCCCAGGGCAGGGGAGAGCCCTGAGCAGAGGGACCAAGGGACCCTGGGGACAGGGCAGGGGAGAGCCCTGAGCAGAGGGGCCAGGGGACCCCGGGGCAGGGCAGGGGAGAGCCCTGAGCAGAGGGGCCAGGGGACCCTGGGGACAGGGCAGGGGAGAGCCCTGAGCAGAGGGGCCAGGGGACCTGGGGACAGGGCAGGGGAGAGCCCTGAGCAGAGGGACCAAGGGACCCTGGGGCAGGGCAGGGGAGAGCCCTGAGCAGAGGGGCCAGGGGACCCTGGGGACAGGGCAGGGAAGAAGCCTGAGCAGAGAGGCCAGGGGACCCCAGGGCAGGGCAGGGGAGAGCCCTGAGCAGAGGGACCAAGGGACCCTGGGGCAGGGCAGGGGAGAGCCCTGAGCAGAGGGGCCAGGAGACCCCGGGGCAGGGCAGGGAAGAGCCCTGAGCAGAGGGGCCAGGGGACCCTGGGGACAGGGCAGGGAAGAAGCCTGAGCAGAGGGGCCAGGGGACCCTGGGGCAGGGCAGGGGAGAGCCCTGAGCAGAGGGACCAAGGGACCCTGGGGACAGGGCAGGGGAGAGCCCTGAGCAGAGGGGCCAGGGGACCCTGGGGACAGGGCAGGGGAGAGCCCTGAGCAGAGGGGCCAGGGGACCCTGGGGACAGGGCAGGGGAGAGCCCTGAGCAGAGGGGCCAGGGGACCCCGGGGCAGGGCAGGGGAGAGCCCTGAGCAGAGGGGCCAGGGGACCCCGGGGCAGGGCAGGGGAGAGCCCTGAGCAGAGGGGCCAGGGGACCCTGGGGACAGGGCAGGGGAGAGCCCTGAGCAGAGGGGCCAGGGGACATGGGGGACAGGGCAGGGAAGAAGCCTGAGCAGAGGGGCCAGGGGACCCCGGGGCAGGGCAGGGGAGAGCCCTGAGCAGAGGGGCCAGGGGACCCCGGGGCAGGGCAGGGAAGAGCCCTGAGCAGAGGGGCCAGGGGACCCCAGGGCAGGGCAGGGGAGAGCCCTGAGCAGAGGGGCCAGGGGACCCCGGGCCAGGGCAGGGGAGAGCCCTGAGCAGAGGGGCCAGGGGACCCCGGGGCAGGGCAGGGGAGAGCCCTGAGCAGAGGGGCCGTACCGTGGCCACCTCAGGATGGTGCCCAGCTCACTTCTTCTTGAGGGAGCCCTTGCTCTTGTCCTTGTCTGCTGACCGCTGCTTCTTCACCTTCTCCTCCTTCTTGCTCTTACTGTGCAGATTCTCATACACATCCTCCTTGTGCCTGCAGGTGGGGTGGGCAGGTGGCGCAGGTCAGGAGACAGTGCGGGGTTACCCAGCACCAGCAGCCGCCTCTGGTCCCTCTGCCTCACAGCCAAGTAAACTGAGGCCAGGAAAGTGAGGAGACCTGGTCACTGTCCTTACACCAGACTGGGAGCTCCTGGGCGCAGAGGCTGCGTCTCACACACTAGTACCCTACCCGCCCCTAGCACAGGCCCCACGCACAGAGCACGCAGGAAACACGAAGCACAGGTGGGAGGAAGCAAGCCTGAACTTGAACCCAGGTCTCCTCAACAGCAGCACTTGTGCTCTCTGGAAAGGGCGGGTCAAGCTGGGGAGGAGACACATGAGGATGCCGGAGGGTGGGGGGTGGTGGCAGGCAGGGAGGGGTCACTCACTTGGAGGAGGTTCGAAAGGCCTGGGCGTGGGTGTTCTTCATGGCTGGGGGGTAGGAGATGTTCCCGTACTCGGACTCCTGGCCCTTCTGGGACTGTGGGCAGAAGTGTGGTGGGAGGGCCGTGGTCTCAGCAGGACCAGGGGATGCCCATGGCCCTCCGCAGCCCGCCCCCCCCCCCCGCCCCCAGGCCCTGCTGGGCACGCACCTGCATGACCTCGAGCTTCTTCTTGGTGGTTTCAATGAACTGGGCGATGGCCACGTAGATGAACTTGTACTGAGCCTCCGTCTGCACCATGCCCGAGCGCTGGGCCCGCACCATCTGGATCGTCTTCTGGATGTCAATGTCACAGTCCAGGCCTGAGCGGGGATGGCGGTTGGACCTCAGGCCCAGGTGGAGACGGACACCCAGGAGCTGCTCACCCACCCTCCCCGCTGCGTTCCCCGCGGCAGCCTCACCTTTGGTGCTGATGCTCTCCATGAGCATGTCGATGACGATGATGGTGCCCGTGCGGCCGATGCCCGCACTGGGGAGAGAAGGGGCGCCCTCAGAGGCCAGGGCCACACCTCCCAGGAAAGGGCCCAGAGCTCAGTGCCAGCCAGCCCTCTCTTCCCACTTCCTCCACCCCCCTGCCTTGACTCATTTCTGGCCAGTGGCTGCTGCCCACCCCAGAAGACCCAAGATGCCCAGTCCCACCTCCGTCCTGCCCACTCCCCGGACCTTCTCCCAAACCCAAGTTGGCCTGAGTGAGGCCTGCCCCTTCTCCCTTCACAGGTTATATTTGGAGCTCCTTTCTTCAAGGCTTCATTTCCCTTTTTCTTCAGAGCTGACGGCAGGAAAAGAGCAGCCCTCAGACAGTGGGGTGCAGGGCGCACAGGAGACATGGAGGAGCAGTGCAGCAGGAAGCTCCCCTTCCCCCCACCCCCACCCCGCCTTCTGCCTCCACCCTTGGGCAAACAGGGACTGAGAACCTCAGGGCCCGCATGTCCCTCAGTCCTGCCCCTTCACTGGGCCTGTCAGACTGGTGCCCTGAGTCTCACTAATTTCAAACCCAGATTGTCAAAAAATAAACCCCCTTCACCCACTTCCTTCCTGTACCGTCTAAATAAAGACCATGGGGATTTCAAGAATTTGGCGGAGGGGGGGGGGGGGCGGGGGGGCAGCAGGAGGTTCGTTCCTGGTGCTTGATGCATGGATGCAGAGCAGCCCCTGGAAGCAGAGCATTTTGCGGGGGGGGGGGGGGGGGGGGGGAGGGTGCGGACACCTCCAGATCCAGGCTCCCAGCCCTGCCCAGGAAACGCAGCTGCAGGCGGGCAGGAGTCAGGCCCTCAGGCCCGGCTCACAGGAAGCCGCGAGAGAGCACAGAGCAGGCTTCTACTCCCTCGATCCGGACAGCTCCCATTTCCTGAGTGTTTACTATATTCCAGACACAGTGATAGGTTCTCATTGAATCCTCACCACGGCCCACAGCCCTGGGAGATCCTGACTTTACAGCGGAGAATCTGAGGGTCACAGAGGTGAAGCAATGTGTCCAAGGTCACCCAGCCAGCGAGTAGAGGAGCTGGAATTTAACCCAGCTGCCCTGGACCTGTGCCCACTGCCCCCTCCGCCGGGCCAGGCTGGCTGGGACAGCCTACCTACAGGACTCTGCCCTCAGACCTCCTCGCTGAACCCCCGCCTCCCCACAGGAATGGGCTCTCCTGATCATGAACATGAGGGTCTCCATGGGAGACAGCGAGGCGTGTGCCCCTCCTGGCATCACCGTCCCTACACACTCTGGAGCCAAGCTGGGGGCACTGGCTGGGAAGGGGAGAGTGGGAGAAGCAAGGAAGACGCGCAGAGCTACAGGTAGAAAAAGCGAAGGGATGGGGAGCCACACTGCCCCCCATGGGGGGTGTTGGTGCCAAGAAGAAATGGGCTGAGTGGGCCAATGCCAGAAAACCGTGATGGGGACTGAGGGCTCTTATGAGTGCCAGTCTAGGCTCTGCCCTGACCAGGGTGAGCTGCCAAGGGGCCGGGCCTGTGTCTTCATCCGTCTTTGGCAGAGTGGGAGAAAATGGTACACCCCGGGGGCTCTGAGAAAGCCACTCCCTGGCACAGGGTCCGACAGTGGGGTTGGTGCAAGCTAAGTTCCACCCATGGATCTGCAGCCATCAGGGAACCCGGAAGAGGCTGGTTCATCCGTAAATTGCTTACACTATTGCGTGGGCCTCAGCAGCACGTACCCGCCAGCTACTGCTAACGTCCTTCTCACCACTCTCACCTGCAGTGCACGATGATGGGCCCTGCGTGAGGCAGCCTTTCCTGCTGCTGATTGATCTGGTCCAGGAAGCTGAGGACGCCCCCAGGCTCACTGGGGACCCCATGGTCAGGCCAGCTCAGGTACTGGTAGTGCCAGATGTCCCGCACCAGGTTCTCCTGGACCCGGTACATGGAGTCAGTGCCCCCTGCTCCCGCCCACGGCTCCATCCCCCTCCCAACCAGACAAGGAGGGCCCGAGAGGTGGCAAGGGTGGGGGACACTCACGTTGTCCAGGGGGGAGATCTGTAAGGTGCGGAGTTTGTACTCAGCGGTGTCATGTTCCCCACAGTTGGTCACCGTGTAGGATCCGTACACACGCTGAGTGCCCACCTCTGGCCAGTATGGGACACATTTGTTCTAGAAGGGAAGGCGGAGGTGGAGTGTGAGGCGCGGAAGCAAGCATGACACGGGGTGCTCTAGGCCCTGCTCTAGGTCCCGAGTCCTGGTGCCGGCCCAGTCCGCATCGCTTAGAGGAGCGGATGGACGGGCCAAGAGGTAGAGCCTGAGGATCCAGTGCCGAGCCCTGCCCAGCCGCCTGACAAGTCCTTCCGTACACATCCGCTGTGCAAGCAAGGCAGGCGCTACACATACAAACACGAGGCGGTCTGCACCGCGGGGCCTCCAGGAGCTCACAGAGACAGGTGGACGGGGAACATGGAGCACCGTGGAGGGCGAGGCTAATCCTCCCCTCCGTGAAGGAGGAAATCAGAAACGGCTTCACAGAGGAGGCAGCGTGTGGCCTGGGTCTGTCAGGCAGAGATAGCGTGGAGAGAGGAAGTCGCTTCCTTGTGCAAAGGCACAGAAACCTGACGGGGCCTGGCCATGACTGCCAGGTCTTAGAGTACAACCATCCCGAAGGCAACCGTGCACAATTTGGACGGGATCCCTTTGGCTCCAGGACAGAGGTTCTGTGCAGGGGAGAGGGAGGGGCTGATTCCAGAGAGATTTATGAGGCAGAGGGGACAAGAGGGGCTCTTGCCTGGATGGGGGCAAGAGGGAGAGGGGCAGGCGGAATGTTTGCTTCTGGACACTTTAAGGCAGAAGGCCCACTTAAAACCTGTGTCTGGCCCGGCCAGCATGGCTAAATGGTTGAGCTTCAACCTATGAACCAGGAGGTCGCGGTTCAAATCCCAGTCAGGGCACATGCCCGGGTGGCAGGCTCCATCCCCAGTGGAGGCGTGCAGGAGGCAGCCAATCATTCTCTCTCATCATGGATGTTTCTATATCTCTCTCTCCCTCTCTCATCCTCTCTGAAATCAATAAAAACGTATTTTAAAAATAAATAAATAAAACCTGTGTCTGGTGGTCAGGAGAGCCCAAGGCTGGAAGCAGAGATCTGGGGAGTCAGGGTGCACCCAAGACTTTGTCTCGGTGCCTCAGTTTCCCAACAAGGGTTGGGCCCTTGCCCTCTGAGGTGCCTTTCTGCCCTGGCATTCTTTGGTTTAATGGTGGTGGACAACGAGTACCGGGGAGGGGATGTGGGGACCAGGGGGTAGCGAGGGGTGCGGCCCTACCCGGCCTTTCTCCACTTCTCGGGTGGTCATGACGATGACACGGGTGTTCTCCTGCCACGTCATCTGCCAGAAGTCGTTGACGGTGGTGTCCAGGCAGCCCTGGCTGGCGATGTAGGTCTTAGAGTTCTCATCGGGGCCTAGCAGCTGGTTCTGGAAGCGGGGGCAGAGAGACACACACCGGGACCGTGAGCCTCTTGGCCGGGGCCATGCCCTTCGTCCCCACCACCCTCACCCACGTGAGTGGTCAGCTTTGGCTTTGCCCATGTGTCTCTGGGCCTGGCACCTCCCTGAGATGGGGAATGCCCAGGCCTAGCCTCTCCTCCTGTATGACTGGTGGGCAACACGGACCTTGATGTAGTTGGCGTTGATGTAGTCGGACCCAGGGATGTTACTGTCACGTCCCTGCAGGATCACTCGGCTGTGGTCGACTGAGAGGGAGCAGAGAGGAAGCAAGAAGGGTCTGGGTCAGCAGGAACTCACCAGCCCCTGCATCAGACCCTTCCTAAGCTCACAGGCCATTCTTGTCTGAGAAGCCATGAGGCTCGCGGAGCACTGAGGGCGGGCGGGGCAGCTGCATGCGTGGGAGTGGAGGTTTCAAAGGAAGGAGAGTGGAGAGGGTGGTGGGTGTGGGAGGCTCGGGAGGATTAGAGGCTTTTTGAAGGAGGGGAGGTTCTGTTGTGTGGGTGGAAGGTGGATCCTCCCTGAGTTGGGGGTAGGGACCCTAGGAGATGGGGGAGGTTGGCTGAGGGAAGGAGAATCTCCTGGGTGGATGCTGCTTGGGAGGGGGAGGGATGGAGGCCATGGATGGGGGGTGGAGGCCATGTGGGGAGGGGAGGAATGGAGGCCATGGATGGGGGGTGGAGGCCATGTGGGGAGGGGAGGGATGGAGGCCATGGGGTGCTCACATGGGAGAATGTTCTTGTAACGGTTCTTGCTCTTGTTTTCTGGCCGCTGCCCTTCCAGCCGCTCGTGCAGGTTCTTCACCTCCTGCTTCTGCAGACTCTGAGGGGCGAGAAGGGCAATGGAGTGCCAGCCCCAAGAGGGGCGTCCATGGCGGAAGACAGCAGGGGGCAGATCAGTATCAGGTATGGAGAGAGAGAGTGGGGTCTGCCTGGCACCCCATGCTGGTCACCCTCATGGTCCCCATCTCGCACCTCAAACTCCTCCCAGAATCCAGCCTTGGCTGTGTTCTCCGACTGCTGCTTCTTGTTCAGTTCCAAGACCCGGTTCTCAATGTCAGCCGCATTCACCCGCGTGGCGTAGTATGGCTGGGTGGGGAGGGCAAGAAGGCAGTGACTTCCAGGTCTCAGAGGCTAGGGCGGCTGCGGACCGCACTGGGGGGAGGGCGGGGGAGCAGCCAGACCCACGCCTCACCTGCCGCAGGTAGACAAAGGCGCCTGAGGCCTCCTCAATCCCCGTCTTCTTGAAATGCTCCACCAGGTCCGTGAGGCTGTCGAAGGTCTCTGAGCCACCCACCGTGTAGCGTCCACCCTGAGGGATACCCAGTCAGGCCACCCCACAGGCCCGTCTCCCTCTCTCCCTCCACCCCCAGCCTTGGCCGGAAGCCTGGCTGACTCTCCCCACCGCCCACGCTGTGAGCACAGATGGGAGGGAGCCCCAGCAAGATGCTCCCCCACTGCCCGGCTGCCTTACCTCACACATGACCTTGATATGGGTGACTCTGAGCGGGGAGCCTGGGCCGGCTTTGGGCTGGTCGTTGAGCACGGACAGCACAAAATCTCCCGGCTGGCTGAGACTCTCACGCACAAGGAATGTCCAGGGCTCACCCTTGGCCTGCAGCAGTGTCTCCGCCTGCCCCCCAGACATGTGGCCATGGTACCACCTAGAAAAGGCAGCATCGGGGAAGGTGAGTCCTGGGCCGAGGGGCAGTCACTGAGCAGAGAGGCTCACAGGGAGGGACAGGGAAACAGACCCTGGGATGTGCCAGGCACTGTGCCAGATGCTTCCGAACCCACCACCATATTTAGGGCTGTTACTCACAAAACACAAAGAGGCAGGTACCGTCCCCATTTTACAGATGAGGAAACTGAGGTTGTCGATTGCACACTGGCCCGAGGCCCTTGCTGATAAGAAGCAAACCTCAGGAGTGCCAATCAGGCCCACCTCTGGAAATTTAAGACAAAGGCAGAAAGGCAGGCCCTACTCAGAATATTTGGAGGGGAGACACCCAGGGTCTCCATGAAAGACGGGGCTGGGCTAGGGAAAGAGGACGGCGACCAAGAGGAATGCAGACAAAGGTCAAACCACAGAGAGCCGTGATGGGAGAGACGGAAGTCACCAAGGAGGCCTGATGGAAAGCACTCCTCCAGGGAGGCAGGGAAGATGGACAACCAGCTGGGGAGAGTGGTTTAGGGGGCTCTGAGGCGCCCAGGATGATGCCACAGAAGAGGAGGCTGGGGTTCAGAGGGGCTCAAAGGGGCAGAAAGCAGAACTAGGACCTTTCCCCGAAGCACACCCCCTTCCCAGGAGGAAACTGTAGCCCCACAATGCCCAGCCCCACAGGAAACCACGTGATGGAAAAAACACAAAACTCCTTCTGGGGAGAGAGTGAGAAGTGAGGTTGTGAGGTTTCCTCAGCCCAGGGACCTCGGGAGGGGCGGGGGGGCATTTTCCAACCGCAAGGATGGGGGGTGGGGAAGAGGGCATCTCACTCCGGCCCAGAGACGACCACAGCTCAAAGGCCTTCAGAGTCTCCTGGCCTATCCAGGAGCCCTCTGGGCCACCGCATCCTGCTACTCAGGGACAGGCCAGAGCCCCAGGGCAATGAGGAGGGGGCTAACCCTCTTCCCCCAGGCCCCAGGATGAGGAAGTTTCCATGCAAATGTCAGGCTGACCACAGGCACAGAGCTAGCCATCAAGGGGACAAATGCAAATTCTTGTGGAGGGGAGGGGCAGCAGCAGCCGCTGCAGGGACACAGAGGTCTGGAGAAAGCCTCCCACACACACTTCCCAGGTCAGGGGTGAGCCCAGAGTGTCCAGGCGGAGGTAACCAAAAGGGCCTCTTCGCATCAGCTTCCCTGGTCTTGACCACCCCCAGCCCCCGCTCTATTCTCCTCCTGTTTCTCCTAAGTGATGTGAACCCAGGCCTCAGCCTCCTCCCCAGGGGGTCTGCTCAGCCCCCCCCCCCCCCCCATGACTCTCCCAGCTCAATACCCAACCTGCTGCTTCTCTATGGTCTGGCAACCCCATTCTCCTACTGCAAGAGCCTGGCTGTGGGCAAGGGCCGAAAGAGGACATGAATTCAGTGGGTCTGGGTGACAAATCCCCAGGCATGTTACCGATGGGACCTAGGAAAGGGGTCAGAAAGTACGAGGTCATCAACGCTGAGGCTTCACTCCTAGAAGGCATGGCTTCAAAAGAAGTGATCCATGGCTTCATGTGGACTGGAGAGAGTCATGGTGGGGCATGGGGCCTTCACCTCACCTCATCCACTTCTAAGTCTTAATCAATCACTTGGACAAAAATACTGATGCAAGGTGGGAGGCATGCATCTCAGAAGCACTGAAAATGGACAGAATCAAGGTTCAGAATCATGTCGACAATCAATACACAAACACAGTACGAGGGCAAGTTGGCTTGGCCACAGGAGTACGGGGCGGGGGGGGGAGGGAGGGGAGGACACCCTTCGCCTTAACAGGAGCTGTCATTGAGATGTGGCTGCTAAAATGAACCTCCTGGGATACTGAGTGTTCAGGTGCCCCCACCTCCCACCCACGCTTTAGGGAGACCACCTGGAGAGTGGCCAGCCCAGCTCTGCGGCCACAGCTTTGGAGCCAAAGGGATGGAAGGGAAATGGCTTGAGTGTTACCCTGGGCCCAGTCCTGGGCCCTTTCACACGTGACCACATCACACAGTGATGCCCTACCAGCCCCAAGAGGCAGACCCATTCCCGCTGGTCTGCTGAGATAAGGCGTTAAGTGTCCTCATAGACCTTTATCCCTGCTCCTTCTCCACCTCTCACTGCATTAACCTGTCCAGAAGGAGGGAATAGTTACAGGAAGTCAGATTCAGTTCCATAGAAGGAAGAAGAGCTTTCTAACAACAGAGCTGGCCGCAAGGAGTGGACTCTCTGTCACCAGGGCAGCCTGGGGCCTGGGTTGCCAGTCAACAGGGACCCTGAAGGGTGAGGTGACCTCTCGCTTCCTCAGGGGTAGATGGAAAGGGGTAGGAGGTTAATCCCCTGAGACACAGCCCTAGGGTCACATGGAAGAGAGAGGGCCACGGAGCCCTGGTAGGGAGCCGGGATAGGGAAGACACTGCCAGCTGGGGGCAGAAGCAAAGCCCCTCACCTCTCACTGGTGGGGTCAGAGCAGTTAAGCGGGTACTTGAGGTGGATGATGGTGCCATCGCGGTCCTGTAGGACCCCGTGCTGCTGCGTGTAGTACTCCACCAGCTCCGTCAGTGTCGCAAACTTCTCCCCGCCATACAGGTCGTAGAAATCCCCCGAGTTCTGGATCCGAATGTGGGTCACCTGATCCCCGACCCTGCAGGACACCAGGCGGTGAGGCCAGTGGGTGCAGGAGGAGAGGTGGGGACGGGTGGGGGATAGGCTGAGGGCCTAAGAATGGGACACACACAGGATGGGGGTGGACACAGACAGGGACAGGGACATGCTGGGCTGGGGGCTGGGGAGTGGGCACTACCAAGAGGGAATCAGGGATGAACTGTCGAAATACTGGTCCTGGGTGGAGTTGAGGGCCACCTACCTGACAGAAAGGGAGAAGTCGCCCTGGTTCTTGCGACTAGGCCGAGCCAGGAAACTCCCGTGGACACCTCGGCCCTTGAGCAGGGTCTCTGCATCCAGCCCACTGAGGTCTCGGTGAAACCACCTGGGAGGCCCAGGAGGGCGGTGAGGAGAGGTCTCGCACGGGGCTCCGGGGCTCCCATGCCTCCTGCCTACCGTGGGTCCCAGGCCCTTACCTCACCATCCTGGGGGCTCCCCAAGAGGAAGCGGGTGCAGGGAACGAGGTAGTGCCGGGGAGTCCGGGCAAGCGGAGACCGCTAGGGCTAAGCCTCAAACGCGGCCCTCAGCACCCAGGCCGCCTCGCCGCCCCTGCAGTCCTGGTTCTGGGGCCGCCACTCCAATGGCCCAGGGCTGCCGACAGGGCGGGGACAGGAAGGGGCGAGGCCCCATTGGGGGAACTCACTGTACTTCTCATTTTAGCAGAGACGGTGGCAGTGGGGGTGGGGCTAGGGCCCACTTTCCACATGTCTGCCATCCAAGGCCTTCGGAGCGTGGCATTCCACCAATAAGGACACATGTACGCCTTGCACCCTCCAGGAGAAGATCATGCTTCATACATGTGAACCCACAGTCACACGCCATCTCTTCCTCCTCCCAGCTGCTTCCACACTGCCTCCCCTGTGCCGAGCTAATAATAATGGTCACGGTGACCACTGCCATGTCATGGAATCACGCCGTGTGCCAGGCCTTGTGCTATAAGGCCCTTTACGACCCCCGCCTGGCTTACTCCTCACAATAGCCCTGTGAAGCAAGTACTGTGTTTCTGCCCATTTTACAGACAAGGGGCCTGAGGCTCAGGGAGTGCAGGGAACTTGTAGTGGGAAGGGGCGAGTCCCCAACGGCGAAGACCTGCAGATGCTTCCGAAGGAGGGTGCCCTCGCCTTCCCAGCATGCCCAATGGCAGAGGTGCCGCCGGGGCAGAGGGCTGGAACAGCCCCCGTGAAACTTGCACCTTTTCTACTTCTTGCCCCCAGGCCTTGGCCGCCTGCCCTGCCCTAACCATGTAGTTGGAGCCCAGGAACAGAAGCGGGGCAGGGGTGGGGGTGGGGTGGGCGGGGGAGTGGGGGTCAAGGTGGCAGGTAGGGACGGAATTGACAGGCCCCTTTAGTCCAACCACCCTACGTCTGTGCCATAGCTTCTTGCCGAGTGGGTCTGGTCTCAATCAGCCAGAGCTCAGGACTCTGACCGAGGCCTGTCTGGGGTCAAGGTCCCTGCCATGGCTGATAATCTCAGCGCCGGTTGACCTTGAGAGGCCCTACACACTAAAAGTGTATGATGCTCTCTGTGTGTGATTCCGCACAAACACCACCCAGCCAAAGTGAGAGGAAAGAAGCCCAACAAAGGATAGACAAGAAACTCATATTGGTGGCTTCCCCTAGCGGGGGGAGTCTGGGTGGCTGGAGGGACGTGGACTTCTCCCTTACACCTTTTAGAAAGTTGTAGCATGGGCAGGGGTTACCTTCATAAAAATAAACTGACTGGGAGGCAGCAATTTCCAGGAAAGCTCTGGGTTGCCGGTAATGCTCTACATCTTGATCTGGGTGGCGTGTACATGGGTGTGTGCTCATGTTCATCAGGCTGTATGCTTACAGACATGCACATTATGTGTGCCAACCTCAATAAAAAACAAGGAAAAAATAACGAAGTGTTAAAGCCCCACAAAAGTCTGTTTTTCTATGATGACTACTGTATCATTTTTTAAAACATCAAACATCAATCCTCCTCCCCCTCCAAAAAAAGGGCTTTTTTCCCACCTCCTTCTGGTGCCCTGGGGAACTTGCTTGGCCTGGTTATTGCGTGGTCTGACGCTGACTACGCTTCAGTCTTTTAAAAAAATTTTTAAATTGATTTTTTTTAGAAAGAGACAGGAAGGGAAAGAGAGAAAGAGAAACACTGATTTGTCATTCCACTTATTTAGGCATTCCTTGGTTGCTTGTTGTATGTGCCCTGACTAGAAATCAAACCCACAATCTTGGCTTATGGGGTGACTCTCTAACCAACTGAGCTCCCAGCCGGGTTCCCCTTCAGCCTTGGGCAGCCATGGCCACACGGAATGGCCATGAACTCCCTCCCACAGCGAGGGCAGGAGGAGCGGCTGCACAGTCCGCTCCGCCACAGGGGGTCCACCACCGGTCTTGCTCACCTCCAAATGTTCAAAGCTTGGCACAGAGTACGTGTCCCATAAACAAGCTCACCAAAACCTATGCAGGTACATGGTCACAAGTCCAGTTCCTGGTCCTACACATATACCCTCCCTTGTCATATACAGACACACACACACACACACACACACACACACACACACACACACACACTCACCCACCTAAGCACACAGTCCCACTACATGCACCTCATCGCCCATGTCCATGTACACACATACCTGGTTTGGTACAAATACCCACCTGGACACTCAAAGTTCCAGGTCCATGCTCAGCACTGAACACCCACTGTACCCCAGCCCCAGGCCACTCTCCTTCTGGGGCTTAAACCCCCTGGGTGGGAAGAAACTAGCTAGGCACCCAGGAACTCCTGACCCTTGGAAGAGGAAGGACTTTTTCTGGAAGGTGTCAAGCCAGAAGACAGACACTAAGATAAGGTGCACAGTCTCTGCCGTCCCTTTAACAGGGAAATAAAGAACCACCGCCTTCCTTACCTTGCCATAAGCGCTCCAGTATCCTCAGAGCACTTGCACATACACGATCCCACCTGGGCCTCACACATCCTTCTGATGTAGAGATTATTTCCCCCCACTTTTTAAAGGAAGGGAAACAGGCTGAAGGAGGCTGAGAGCTACAAAATAAGTGCCTAGTGCTTCAGAAGAGAAAAGTATTCACTTGGGAAGCAGGGAGATAAAGGTAGAGATAGAGATCAGTGGTGAAGTAGAAAGATAAGGGGTCTAAATAGCAAAGTGAAATGCCTAGAAAATTACTGAGCTTCCCCATTCCTCAACACCTGGTAAAGAAAGAGAGATAGAAACATCAATGATGAGAGAGAATCATTGATCGGCTGCCTCCTGCATGCCCCACACTGGGGATCGAGCCTGCAACCCAGTCATGTGCCCTGACCAGAATTGAACTGAGACCTCCTGGTTCATAGATCGACGCTCAACCACTGAGCCATGCCAGCCAGGCCATCATTGATGTTTCTATTTCTCTCCCCCTTCCTCTCTGAAATCAATAAAAAAAAATATATATATATATATATTTAAAAAGCTGATACGCAGTAGGGTTTTCGTGCCAACAGCTTTTACATTACAAATTAAACCACATGTCAACCCTATGTCTTATTAGCTCAATTTTAGAATAAAAAACAGGCTCAGAGGCGTTAAGTAACTTGCTCAAGGTCACTAGCTCATGAGTGAGAAGGTGGACAGACCAAGGTTATTTGACACCAGAGCTTGTCCTTCCCCGCACAATGGCCACACTTCGGCAGAGACTTGGGGGGGGCAGGGGGGGAGTGCTGGCATGGCCCTAGGGGACACTGGCGGGCCGGTGCTCCCACAGAGGCAGCACCAAGGTGGCAGGCACAGGATCCACTGGAGCAGGGCTGCGTGTGAGCAGAGCAGGGTGCCCGCTGCAAAGCTGCTCTGAGAGGCGGGGGCCTGTGGCAGAGTCTTACAAGGCCCAGCTGAGGAACCCGGGAAGGAATCTGCACCAGGAGAGGCATTTTCCAACCAGCTGGTAAGAAATCATGGTAGGAGCGTGGACAGGATTATCCAGAAGACTGCCCGTGGGGCTGACAGTGACAGCTGTGCACGCTGGGGAAGGCAGCACAAATGGAAAGAAGGGAGCGACCAACCTACCTACTCACCAACACTCCAAGCAGGTCTTCCCTGCGTACAGGGTCACAAACTCCAGCAGGCCTGCAGGCCCCGCTTTCCTCCCCGCCAGTTTACCCAGCTTCGGGCACTGTCCTTGGGTCATTGTTCCCACAGCAAGGCCTCTCCCTCCCCATTCCCTCCGCCCAGGGGCTCTGACTCACTCCTCCCCTCCTCGGGAAAACCCTCCGGGACCCTCCAGCCAGTGAGGCCATCGGCAGCCCAGGCACCTGCTGGCACATGAAGATGTTTCTTTTCCCTTCTGAGAATCGGAAATTCTCCTATCAATTGGTTTCTTGGCGTAGTCCGTTGCCTCCCACTGACGTGAAGCTCTATGGGGGCAGGAACCATGTCCGTCCTGTCCGATACAGTTATATGCCAGAACCTTAAAAAGGACCTCACTCTGTATCTGTGTATGAATGATGCAGGGGAGGGGAAGTGAGGAGGAACTGAAAGAAAGTGGAACGAAGACACGCTTTCTCGGGTTTGCCTTTCAGACATGTTATGTTTCAGGTGATGTGGGCTACCCCGGGGGGGACAGGTCTCACTTAAGCAGACAGCAAAAGCAGGCGAACAGAGGATGGAGAGAGACACGCAATGGTGAGAATCAATACACGTGTCAAGGGAAAGTGTCCGAGAAGGGGGCGAGTCCCCCCAGAAGCATGAATAAGCCTGGAGCTCCTCAAAACTTGAGGGTAGAGACAGGATGCAGGGAGCAGTGACAGACTGCACTCATGGTCACACACGTGTCAGAAGTGAGCATGAACCTTGCTCCTCCCTCCAAACACACAGGAGACTGTAGCACCCAGGTGGAGCAAGAGACTTACCCATGGGACAGCATCTCCCCAGAGGGGTGGGGGAGTCCCAGGCAGAGAGCCACAAGGGGCGGGGCTGAGCCCGAGGCACAGCAGTGTAGTGGCCCGGCCCGGCCCGGTGGAGAAGAATGCTCTGAACTCAGCCACTTCCTCCTCCTCGATGCTGTCCACCAGGCCAATGGTACCCACAGGAACAAGCCCCTGCACGAATGATCCCCAGAAAAGGGACAGGTGAGGTGGGGCTGGCCTCTGACCACCCACAGCAGCCTGCTTTTCCCTCCAGCCCTACTCCTCCGTCAAGTCGTCAAGTCGAGAGTCCAGGGCGTGCCTGCCTGCCTGTCCAGGGCCTCCTTCCATTGGGAGGGGAGGAGCCACCTGGAGCTCCACCTGGAGCGCAAGCTGACAGGGCCACAGGAGGGCGGGTGGGGGCAAGGACCAGGAAGTAACCCTGGCCAAGGGAACACCAGCCAATGAGGGACGTTTTTGGTTCGCAGCCTCCCAGGGGCCGCAGGAGAAGCCCAGGAAGCCCCATTCGTCCCCAGAGGTACTACCTGTGCAGGCCCACCCACTCGGGGTGTTGAGGGGCCCGGCCCACCCTCCGACCCTGCCTTGGAGCAGGGTTGGGCCCAGCAAGAGCAAAGGAAGGATCTGGACAGGGACATGAGCAACTGAAATGGCAGAGGGAATCCGGGGCCAGGAGGTGGGCTTGTCAGGTCACAAAAGAATGACGCTGAGAATAAATCACAGGCATGTTTATTATCCACTGGGACACCGAGATCCTCCCTTCCCAGGCAACGGCACAGGGGAGGCCAGCTCTCAGGAGGCGGCTACGCTGCCACCTGAAGCAGGCCCGTGGGGTGGCAGTGTCATAGGCGGCAGGAACAGTGCCTTCAGCTTGCCCGACAGGCTGGCAATCTCAGGATCCTGGGCTTCGTAAGACTTGACCAAGCGGGCAAACTTCAGGACACCTGCAAGGGGGGGGGGGGGGGGCGGGGGTCTGAGGTCAACCCACATCCCCAGGGAATGGAGGTGCTCAAGACGAGGAGAGGGTGGCTTGAGCATGAGTCACTCGCCAGGTAGCTGTCTGCAAAACAAGACACATGAACGGCCTCTGCCCTGGGGGTTTGGATCAACCACTTTCTGGTCTACACGGAGCACAACTAGATGGGATGCAGGAAATGGATATATCCCGAAGCAGTGAGCTACTCCCTATCAAGTGAACAATTTTAGCAATTTAGTCACAGGAATCCAAAGTATGGACACCCAGGAAAGACCCCATATCTATAACCACAACACAGGAGGGCCATGGGGTAGCTGGCCTAAATCAGTCAACACCCTTGGGGAATACCATGATCTCATTAAAG
The DNA here is from genome assembly GCF_027574615.1 of Eptesicus fuscus. NCBI lineage: Eukaryota > Metazoa > Chordata > Mammalia > Chiroptera > Vespertilionidae > Eptesicus > Eptesicus fuscus. The sequence goes on from NC_072479.1 coordinate 86,936,091, forward strand.
AAACTGAACTTCCAAGCCTCAAACACCTTGGAGGGGCTGCGGAAGCTGCTATTATGCAGACTAAAAGCTTTCAAAACGGGATTCAGGTCCAGCTCTGCTGTGACGACCCTCCGGCACTTAGTTTACTGCAAGAACATGTTTCCTCGTCTTAAAATGGAATAATAGTAGAATTAATGGTAACTTCAAAATGCACTTAGGACTTCACCTGGCACGTTTCAGAGTAGATCCTAGGCTCTCAGTGCCAATACTATTGGTCGGATCATGGCTGCCTCCGTGTGGCGAGAAGGGAGACGACAGCTCGAGGACACAATGAATCCAGCACCTTTCTCCCCAACTCCACCCCATCCCCTGCCGACCCACCTTCCCCGTCGCAGCTGAAGCCATAGGCCTTGATGACCTCCTGCTGAATCTGCGTGGCCACGGGCAGCACGAACTGCAGCATCTTGCCCATGTCGTTGCACGCGTTGTCCCGAGCCTCGTCCATGCGCACGGCGTTCTCGGGGGCCGAGAACGCCTGGATCACCTCGGCCAGGACCACTGTGTGGCGGATGCAACCCAGGGTGGCGTCCCGGGGTAGGCGTCGGAGCATGGCCAGCAGGCCCAGCCGACAGTGCAGGGAAGAGGACAGGGAATTAGTGGGCTGAAGCCGTAGTAACCCGATAAACACGGCCCCGCATCCCTCGCTCTAGGGCCCCCCTCTCAGAGGAGGGAGGAGGATGGTACCCCGCGCCCCGTTTCCGGCGGAGCAAGCACATCTCGCTGTTATCCCCCGCCGGCACCCTCCTCCGGCAGGCAGCCCCCCCCGGGGACTAGGATGCTCTGCTGCTCACCCTTGGCCTGTTCGGCGCTCAGGGCCGCAGCCTGGGCCGAGGCGGACGCCATCGTGCAACAGAAGCAGCACGTACGGCAGGACCAGGGAAATGGCCGGGAGGAGAGGGAGGTCTCCGGGACCGGTTCTCCGGGGTAGTGGGGGCGGGGGAAAGTGTCAGCCGCGGCCGGAAGTCCCTCCTGCATCCCCCAGAGCACCCCACCGAACCCCCAGGAGTTGGGAATATCAGGTGTGTGTGACGCTCTAAGAACTGGCAGAAATAGCGCTCGGGCGGACTTTAAGTCATTCTATTGTTACCAAGAACTTGCTTTTTGGGGTGGGCCTTCCGGTGCGAGCCGGAAGACCTGCTGGACAAATTCAAAAAGAGCTGTAAGCACTGCAGGGCGGGCCCTGGAGAGAACGCGGGGGACCCGTGGACTCCAATCTTGGTGAGGGTGACTCAGAGCGGACTTCCCTAATTCCCACCGCTGTGCGAGCAACGGTGCGCACTGCAACTTTTACAAGGAAAAACAGTATTTAAGGGACTTATTCATATGCATTTCTAGAGTTTGCAAACGTTTGATACGAGCGTATGCAAATGAGATCCATGCCGATTGGCTGAGAGAAGCCAGTCACACCTTTTGGTTTTTAAGAACGGAGACAGTGATTTGCAGCAATAAGAGCTTGGAACTGAAACAGCTGTCGCACTTTCCTACCAGGGCCTTGTATAGGAATGCTGAAGCGTAATGCCTTCCAACTTCTAGGCGTTTGAAATGGTCACCTACTCTCTTCTCAAACCATAGGGTAAAGACTCCTGGAGTCTAATCGCTTTAATCTGTTGAAACAAGGCTCTTGGACCTCTGCTACGTATTCTCAAAGTATTCTCCAGAAAGGATTCACACTGGTCCTCCTAGCTGTCACACCTCAGCGCGGCAGTGGTGGTTCAAGGGTTGAGCGTGGACCTATGAACCAGGCCAGCCAGTGAGAGTACATGCCGGGGTTACAGGCTCATGGGGGGGTTGGGAGGGTAGAGTTTGCAGGAAGCAGCCAATCAATGATTTTTCTCTCATTGATGTTTCTATCCCGCTCTCCCTCTCCCTTCCTCTGAAATTAATAAAAAAATGTATTTTAAAAACAAAACCCTCAGAAGTCAGTATTCCCTAGACCTGACCTTGGCAGAGGCGTGCCTGTCCCAGGCCTCCAGCATCCTGATGGGAGTATCCTTTTCAACTGTCCAGGGTCCCTCAGCCAGTTCTTCAGAAGGCCCATCCCTTCCAACTTCCCAAAGTCTCTCTGGAGGCCCCACTGAGCAGACAACTTCCCACCCACCCCCACCCCCATAGCCCGCAAATAAGGAGTCACAGCCATCTTCCTGGGGAGTTGTGAGGACGTTTTGTTTGGTTGGTTTTGGTTGGGATGTTTTTAAAGAGCATCATATAGATATTTATATATATAAATTATTAATGTGGGGCAGGGGCAAGGGGCATACATTGCAGAGGGGGGCGCGCACACAGGGATTGGGTAGAGGCAGGGGTGGCACACAATGCTACGCAAAAACAGCCACATCTAACAGATGAAATAATCACACCAAGGGGGCGGGGGGGCGTGGCCACGGGCTGGGCGTGGGAGAGGGAGAAAGCAGGGGGACAAAAAGAGGGACCTGGTCCAAGATACTGTGCGCTTCTGCCCCCACCCCCGCCACCTCCCCACCTCTGCACACCACAGGAGCCTCGGTTTCCCATCTGTCCCTTCCTCCCTTCCTCTGCCCAGCTGCTGAGGCCCTGCAACTGAGCAGCACCCCTCCTCGCTCTGGGTGGCAGGCCGGGAGGGAGACTTCCAAGATCCAGATGCACACTTGGGTGTTCTCTTGATTGCAGGTTTACAGTGGCTTGTCACTTTCCTTTTTCAGGTGACTAGGAGTAGAACAGAGATATGCGACTGAGGCCAAATCTGACCTGACCCCTCTCACAGAGGGTGGAAGAGGGGATCCCTTCCTGAGAAGACCAAGTTGTACCATGCCTACACCCCATCCCAGGCTTACATCTCCCATTCCTGGCCTAGGGGTGCCCAGTAGTACCTGTAGTAGTCCTCCTGGGCAGGTAGCGGCACACTGTGCAGTGGGTGATGGGCATGCAGCCACTGCTGCTGCTCCAGCGCCAGGCGCTGCAGCTCTGCGGACTGTGCGTGCATGGCCTGCAGCTGGTGAGCTGCTGACATCGGGGCAGAGAGGGAAGCTGGCAGGTCCCGGTAAGGAGCAGCTGTAGGCAGCAAGGGCACAGGGAGGGCACATGACTGATGACCTACTCTGAGCCAGGAGATAACCAACCACTTTACATACAGAGGAAACTGAGACTGAAAATGTTAGGTAACAGCAGTCTTGAAAAATGCCAGTGGTGGAGTTAGGATTCAAACTTCTTAGCCTGGCAATAAACCTATGCCTCTCTTCAGTGAAGCTATTCCCATCCCCAACTCTTCTGGGCACTTCCTCACCCATCCCCAAGCCCAATTAGGCCAACCCCACCACCCAAATTCCTCCTTTCTGCTCTTCTCTTATTAGACCTTCCCTATCCCCAACCTCCATCCTTACCAAAGAGCTGGTGACGAAGAACTTCATTCTCGTGCAGAGGGTGAGGAAGAAGGGGGTTGGGGAGGGTCCCAGCTGGGTAGGGTATCCGGGTAAGGTGAGACCCTGAGGCCAGAGGGTCAATGAGAGGGTGCACTGAGGCAGAGGCTGGAGGGTAAAGAAGAGGAAGGTGTCACCAGATGGCAGGTTTGGGGAAAACCATGCATGTAGCGAAGGGATCCAAGCCTGGGGAGAGAGATGGAAAACCAAACACTGGGAGATCCAGAGTGGAATAAGGAGCACAATGGACAAGTATAAGATGCTAAGGGAGCAGGGACAGACTGATGGACAGATTATAGTTATCAGAGGGGTTTGAGGAAAAGGAAAGAAATAGTCTGCTTAGAGGAGATGAAAGAGGATAAAAGTTTAGAAAATGAGACAGGAAGAGAACAGAGGTTAACAGAGAGAGAGAAAGCTCAAGGGAGGTTGGAATGAACATGAGTGTATGGTTAGATTGGGCAATAAGAAATCTAGTGAAACCCTAGCCGGTTTTGGCTCAGTGGCTAGAGCATAGGCCTGCAGACTGAAGGGTCCCAGGTTGGATTCCGGTCAAGGGCACATGCCCAAGTAATGGGCTCGATCCCCAGTTGGGGGCATGCAGGAGACAGCCTATCAATGATTCTCTCTCATTTTTGATATTTCTATCTCTCTCTCGCGCTCCCTTCCTCTCAAAAATCAATAAAAATATTTTTTAAAAGAAATATAGTAAAAGGACAGTAAGTAAAGCTCATTATCACCTATGATGCCCACAACCACAGCTACCAGGCTCTTTCTGAAAGGCACAGAGATGGGGAGGAACACAAAAGACCTGCAGCTGGGAGGAGAGAAGATGGCAAGAAATCACAAGAGCTGAATCCAGAGGAGCAAGAAAACAGGTATATGAGGGTCTGGGGGAATGGGCTGATGGGCTAGAACGGTAGAAAAGCAGTGCTCTCTCCAAGGGCTCCAGCTTTGGCCTCTGTCATGGGTGGGATGCTAGACGGACGATGGTGGAGATGTGGGGAATAGTCTCTGTGGCAAGGCTCGGGTATGAGGTGACAGGCTGGTGAATGACAGGGAAGCAAAGATCAGGGAAGCACTTAAGAGAGAGCTCATGCCAGACTAGGAAGGTCCTGGATTGAGGAACAGAAGAGCCCAATCACTTGCGGCGGGGGGGAGGGGGGCCAAGGAAGGAAGTAGGAGTCTCACCTGCATGGATGGCATCCTGCTGGTGAAGGTGCAGGTGGGAGTGGATGTGGGAGTGCTGGTGGTGATGGGGGGTCACATTGAGCATCTGCAGCCGGGCCAGTGGGTCATTGCCCAGGGCTGCCACCCTTTCTGCATGCTGCCTCTCAGCTGCCAGACGCTCTGCATAGGACATGTCAGGCCGCAGGGCTGGCCCCGCGGCCAGTGCCAGACGTTCTCTCTCCAGGGGCCCCAGACTCGGATGAAAGGGGAAAGGGTGCAGGCCAGGGGGGCCAGGCTGCAGAGCTAGGCCTCCATGTCGGGGGAAGGGATCCAGGCCAGGCCCAGGAACCCCATGTAGGGGTTCCAGCTCACTGGGCTTCACCTCAAAGCCAGGCTTGAGGCGGTCACGGAGGTCTCTTTCTCGGGCTTCCCGCTCCCTCTCCCGGGCTGCTGGGTCACTGCTGTACAGGGCTGGGACATTGTAACCCAGGAGTCCCGGGTCCACTGCCCCCAGGGGCACGTAGAATGGATGGTTGCGATTGCCAGGAGACATGACGTGAGGCCGGGCATATTCACTGAGTGTGCGCAGGGCTGGAGTGTCAGGACCCAGGTAGGGGGGCACTGTAGCCACAGCACTGCCCGGCTCAAATGGAGGGCGATGGGGCACTGGGCCAAGAGATGGGCACTCCACTGGAGCACGGCCCTCCTGAGCCAACTTCTGTGGGGTACAGGGAGAAAAGGAGTTAGAAGAGCAGTCTTATAAAATGGTGGCCAGGCCCTGACTGGTGTGGCTGTTGGTTGGAGCATCATCCTGTCCACCAAAAGGATGCAGGTTCAATCCCGGGTTGGGACATGGGCGGAAAGCAACCCACCATGTTTCTCTCTTCCTTCCCCTCTCTAAAAATAATAAGAAAGATGGGCAATCCTGAGCTGCTAGTTTATCTCAGCAGCAGAATGCCAAAATACCTCGTCTTATTGGAACTCAGCCTACCAGGAACTTCCCTACCCACTTCTCCTGAATAGCAGCTCTTCTTACAATCCACAGGTAGTCTGACCTGAGCCACCCCCCAAACCAGGCATCCCTCTCGCAGGAATCCTTTGGGCTCCATTTCCTGGGCTGCAGTACTTCCTCCTCTCCAAGAGGTGGCGCAGTGATCCCCCCGCCCCTTGAGCCTGACTGCGCGGCGCACTAGGAACGCCGGAAGGCGGGAGGCGCACGCCGTGACGCACTCACCACGCTCCGCTCCAGCTCGCGTTCCTTCTCGCGCTCGCGCTCCTTCTCGCGTTCTCGCTCGCGCTCGCGCTCCTTTTCTTCGCGCGCGCGCTGTTCGGCCTCGCGCCGCACCTTCTCCACCAGGTCGGCCCGCTTCTTGGCCAGCTTGGAGCCCTCCAAGGGCACGAAGTACAAGTCGCTGCGCGCGCACGAGTTAAAGCCGCGGTCCAGGTGTTTGTTGAACCTGTGGGCGCAGAGGCAGCGCGCACTCAGCCCCACCAGCTGGGCAGGCGGAGCGGGCCCGCAGTACCTCACAAAGCGCCTTGGGAACTCAGCCCCGACCCCCGCCTCCCCTCTCCGTCCCCATCCCAGGCCCGCCCGCGCCCCACTCACCGGGCTGACTGACTGGCATGGCTGGGCACGTCTACCACCTTGGGAGGGGGAGAGGGGCTGCGGGCCGCGGGCACTGGGCTCTCGGGGGTCTCATACTCCTCAGCCGGCTCCTGTTTGATCTGCGTGGCGTTCAGGGGCGGCCCCGAGGCCAGGCCGGCCGGCTGTGGCAGCGAAGACAGGCCCGAGGGTCCTGCTGGCGGCAGCGGCCCCGACCCCACAGTGGGCGAGCCTGGCTTGAAGGTCCCCGGGCCTGCGGGCGGCGAGGTGCCTCGGTAGCCCGGTGGGGTCCCCGTTCGGAAGGAGGGCGGGGACCCCGGTTTGTAGCCCGGTGGGGTGGCTGTCTTGTAGGCCCCTGGGGACGGAGCCCTCTTCCCATACGGCGGGGCCCCCGGTGGGGAGGCCGTCTTGTAGCCTGCTGGCGAGGACGCCACTGTGGCTATGACTGTGGAAAGTGTAGCCGAGGAGGTGGTGACCGGGGGCGCCGGTGGGAAGGGGTAGGGCGCCCCTTGGGGGCCCTGGGAAGGAGAGGGGTGTGAACATGGGTAGGACCCTTGAGAGGAGGAAGAGGAACTGGAAGAGGAGGAAGAGGTTGGGGGGCCACTGGGGCCTGCCTGGCTGTAGGTCACCTGGCTGTGAGGTGGGGGCAGGTGTGCTGGCCCTGGTGGGTAGGGCCTCAGAGAGCCCAGGGAGGGAGACATGGCGTAAGGGTGCGCATGGTGGGAATTACTGCCCTCCAGGGGGTGGGGATATGCTCCGGGTGGAGGGGGCCCAGAGTTCCCATGATGCTGCTGCTGCTGTTGCTGCTGCTGCTGTTGTTGCTGTTGCTGGTGGTGATGGTGATGTGCTGGGGCTGGTGGGTGGGCAGTGGATTGGCCTCCAGTAGGAGGAGGGAAGGGGCCTGGATGGGCATTGTTGTTGGCTAAGAGGCGGCCATAGGGAGGAGGTGGGGGGGGACCCTGGCTCCACACAGCCTGGGATGGGAGAGAAGGCTGAGTGTACTTGGGTGGCTGATTAGAGACAGAGAGGCTTGTTGGGGGAGGGAAGGAGTGGGGATAACTGGGCAACGCCTGGGAAGCTGGGTATTGGGAGGCAGAGGAGGATGAAGAACTGGAAGAGGAGGCTGCTGCAGAGCTACTACTAGAGGACGAATAAGGGTACCTCATCGGCGGGGCTGGGGCAGAAGAGGAAGCAGGGGGTAGAGGGTGGGGTGAAGGAGCAAGAGTGGGGCCCTTTTCTGGGCCAGGAGGAAGTCCACCCATACCCTGCCCCATGGCATGGGGAGAGGGCAGATGCCCAGGTAGCGGCTGGGCTCCCAGGCCAGGAGGAGAGGCCGATGCATTGTTAAGGGGTCTCAAAGCAGGTGGGGGAGGCAGGTTTGGTGTCACATGTGGGAAGGTGGCTGGTGGAGGAGCAGAGGGTAGGCTTCCACCACCCACGGGAGCATTTGATGGCTTTGTTGGGGGAGCACCACCAGCCCCAGAGCTCGATATTGAAATGGGGGTAGTGGGTGGGGGGTGCTGCTTACCGCCACTAGGGGCCCCCACTGAAGAGGCAGCGGGTCCCCCCTTGGGACCCATTGGGGGTCCAGACAAAACTCCTCCACCGGCACCCCCAGGGTAGAGCTGTGGATGAGGGGGCGGGGCCCCAGGAGGAGCCTGGAACATTCGAGATGGGGGGGGCTCCATGGGAGCATGATATCCAGTGGGTGTCACAGAAGGGTGGGATTCAAAGCCAGGCTCTGGCTGTCGAGGGTTGCTGTCTGGTGGTGGAGGGGAGGGAGGGAAGAGTGGAGGTGGGTGGTAGGGGCGGGCTGGGCCCTGGGACAGGCCAGAAGACGAGTCGGAGTCATTCTCCACGCTTCCAGGGCTGTAGATGCTGGGGGACGTGCTTCGGTTATCCTGGTCTATATCCCTCGGGTCACTGCTACCATCATCATTGAGGCTCCGCCCATCTAAACTGTCCAGATCCGAGGGGGACTGTGGCCGGGGGAGCTCCTGCTGCAGAAAAGGGAGGGCTGTTTTCCCCTTTGCCTCTCCTTTCTTGCTTCCCCTAGATTTGGGACCGCCCTTGCACAAAATCATTTCCCCCTCACAGCACACCATTGGGCCGTGACGTGATGAACACTTACTCACGCCCACTTTCCTACCACCTCTGGATCCCACCCCTCTCCCCACATTCTCAGCTGCTCCCTAGCAGCCCCTAGATCATCCCCTCCTTGTAAAACCCTATTCCTTCTTCAAGTGTCCATCTCATCTCAAGCACCTTCTTCCTATCCACAGCTGAACCCACATCCCTGTCTTCCACCAGCTTATATCCATCCCCTTCTTAACTCCTTTACCTCTAACATCCCAGAAACCCTTGGTTCTTAGAAGGCCCACTTCTGCATTTTTCTTGTGATTTATCTGTTCCTTCCACTAAGACTTCTCACCCTTAACCTCCTCCTCCTTCCTGAAAATCAGGACCTAGAAAAGGAAAGGCTAGACTGCTCCGCTTTTCTCATATCCCAGGTGAGATTAAAGTGGGAATCCTGAAGGAAAGGAAGCGTGGGGGAAAGAGCAGTCAGACGCTGGGTCAGGATGCCTGCAAGTGTCTCCTACCTCCGTTTTGGTCTTCTTTGGTGCATTGGTCTCCTCACTTTCACTCTCGGAGATCTCCTCACTCCGGCCCTGCTTGCTGACCTTGGGGGTGGAGGCTTCCTCTACTCGTGCCTTCTGTTAGCGAGAAAGAAAATTCCTGTCTTATACCTCCCAGACCTCCACCATCACCCTCTGCCAGAGAGGCAGTTCCCCCACAACACACACACATACATCCTTAGCCCCAGTGCCTGGGCCACCTGTGGGAGGACCTCAAGACAGGATACCTTGGCTGTCTGCCTAGACTTCTCGGCTTTGCCATCACTGCTGGACGTGCTGACCCCTCCAGGGGAGGCCCGGCCCCTCGATCTCAATTCTTCCCGGGGCCCAGGGGCCTCTTTCTTCCGTCCACTCCTCATTGACATCTGAAGGAGAAGAAAGGAAACCAAGTTTTTTTTTACACTACATCTAACTTCAAGATGTGCCTTACTGCAATTCTTTCTCTCCAGGCCGTCCCCCTAGCTTCCCTGCCCCTAATCTTTCATGTCCCTCATTTAAGCTGTCACTCACTGAGTCTTTATTCTGTCGTGTCTTCATTCTTCAGGCTGTGGAGACCCCATTCTCCTCTGCCTGGGCAGCTGAATACAGAAACTTCTCTGCTTCACCCCAAGTTCCCCACAACGGTGGCCTGGGAAGCAGGAAGCAGGATCTCCAAGTTTCCAGTGTAGGCACCTGGAACTTGCAGGGTCTGTTTTCAGTGAAGCCTGTTAGAAAAAGACCATCAAAATGTCCAAATCAGGGAGTAGAGTCTGAGGGGGTTACCCTTGTGCTTGTCAAGGAACAGCAAGTGCCCTAGTCCTAGGCCTTTCAGTCAAGAAGTACAGGCCCGCCCTAGCTGGTTTGGCTCAGTGGATAGAGCATCCGCCTGAGGACTGAAGGGCCCCAGGTTCGATTCCAGTCAAGGGCACATGCCCGGGGTTGCAGGCTCAACCCCCAGTAGGGAGCGTGCAGGAGGCAGCCAATCAAAGATTCTCATCATTGATGTTTCTATCTCTCTCCTCCCCTCTCCCTTCCTCTCTGAAATCAATAAAGACATACTTTGAAAAAAAATTAAGAAGTACAGGCCCCACAATACATGGCTGGCTTGCCCCATAGTCTACCCAGCTCTCTATAAGTGAACTACAATATCATCTCTCTCATCTCTGGGGAAGGCAATAAAACTCAGATGTATCTATGAGCCCCAATTCAGGAGATGACACTATTTTACCCTTCATGATCCCTAGGAAATATCTGTGCACACACAAACTCCACAGAGCCTTACAAAAGAACATCAAGAAACATAGCTAAAGTATTAACTTATTTATTGAGCACCTTCTTTATGTCAAGCCCTCACATACACAATTTAATATTTATAACCAACCCTGAAAAGTAGGTGTTCTTATTCCCATTACATAAGTGAGGAAACAGGCTCAAAGATTTGTGATTCTGACTTGCCAACTTCTGTGATGAGCATACAGTGAGGAACCAGTGACAGCACCAAAATCCTGCCCACCTCTCCCTGACTCCAAAGCCCAGGTTCTTTCTTCTATACTTTATTCTCATCAGAGGTTGGTTGAGATAATCCTCAGAAGACCTAGACCAGCCCCAGAGATTTGAAAATACTCTTTTTTTCACATCAGAGTGGGTAGGAGAAGAATGTCCCATTCTACAATGCAAAAGAATGCAACCCTACCAATCCCAAGACAAAATCTACGTAGCCCCAAAGTGCAGAATTTCGTTTTTGAGAGCCTCATAAAGACCCCCCTCTCTAGTGCTTGGGTTCCCAAAGGCTAGAGGAAAAGGCAGGACTTTCGCTTTACCAATGAAATCAGTGAGTACCCAAAACAAATTTGTGAGCCTATCCTCTCACTTGGCTTAGACGGGAACATACACCTCCTCACACCCTATCTATATCTATATGTCTGTATCTATCTATAGAGTCAGCTGTTTTCATTTGCATTGGTTTGTACTTCCTGCTAAGTGTCATGTCTTTCCATACTACCAACCATATGATCTTTTGAGAGCAAAAATATTACCTTGCTACTGTTTTCTTCCTTTCTATATCCCCCACTGATGTCATGTATATATGGGTGTTCTGTTCTTGACCTCTAAACCCACTAACTTTGCCCTAGCTGGTTTGGCTCAGTGGATAGAGCGTCGGCCTTCGGACTGAAGGGTCCCGGGTTCAATTCTGCCCAAGGGCACATGCCTGGGTTGTGGGCTCGATCCACCAGCGGGGGGCGTGCGGGACGCAGCCAGTCGACGATCCTCTCATCATTGATGTTTCTATCTCTCTCCCCCCTCTCCCTTCTTCTCTGAAATCAGTAAAATATATTTTAAAAATAAATAAGTAAACCCACTAACTTTGTAGGTCTTCTTGGATGAAGTGCTGCTGGCCTCAGTGGGAACAGAGTAAGCTTACCTGCGTGTTCTGAGTTAGGAGGCTTCACTAAGGTAAATGGCATTTCCACCTTCTAGATCATATTTTCCCCAAGGAATACAAAGTAATTACTTCTCACTCACCTCCACTGATCCATACCGAGGCAGGTAGTGCGGGGTGAGCCTAACCTTTCCAGGAAACTTAATAAGAATTTACTTGAGTGAAAAATAGATGGACCAAAGCCCCAGGTCTTCTGAACTTACAATGGATGCTCTGCCCAATAAGCCAGCCACTTCTCTTCAACTATAACTATTAGCATATTTTTGTTGTGTAGACTGATTTTAAAATACTGTCAGCCCAAGAAGTCCAAATAAAAGCCAAATATCAGAAGGGGAAACAATCTTAACAGAAGCACACAGGACTATGATGACTATTAGTGACAGGTACTGTCTTTGCAAGCCCCTCTAGAGAAGAGCCTCTCTCTCCTTCCCAGAACCAAACCTGCTCACCAAGTCAGTCAGAGCGAGGACATCCAAAAGGTCACAAAATACAGGAATGTCCCTGAGCAATCCTAGTGTGCCCCTCCCCATACTTCAACGCTTAAAATCAGCTGAAATCTACCCTGGCTGGTGTGGCTCAGTGGATAGAGTGTCAGCCTGTGGACTGAAGGGTCCTGGGTTCGATTCCAGTCAAGGGCATATACCTGTGTTGTGAGCTCAATCCCCAGTGTGGGGCATGCAAGAGGCAGCTGATCAATGATTCTCTCATCATTGATATTTCTCTCTCTCCCTCCCTCTCCCTTCCTCTCTGAAAACAATAAAAATATATTTAAAAAAATAAAATCAGCTGAAATCTGACAAAATAAGCAATGAGTAGCTTTGAAGAAAAGCAGTCATTAAAAGGTAGGTAATCCTGGGGGAGGGAGAGGCGGGGAGAGAGAAATTAAGGTTGTATTTATGTGTCTGAACCAGGGGCATGTTTTAACACCAGCAAACTAAGCTCCACTCCATCTTGCCCTGGTAGCCAGTCCCCGTAACTAACATTCACAGAGCACCTACTATGTGTCTGGCAACACTCAGCTCATTCACCGTCATTGCTTCCCTGCAAAAGGAAAATGATCAAGACCAGATTGGGGAAGTGGAAAAGTGAGAAATAGGGAAAGAGTCTCCAAGTAAAAACAGAACAAGAAATTAAGGGAGAAATAGGAGAAGGATGTCAGAGGGAATACAATAGAGGCACAGGGGTTTTCGGGAAGGGCTTGAATTCCAGCCCCCATCATCATTCCAGATCTACCAGACGAACAAACCCGTCCAAAGTGACACCTAGATAACAAAGCAGCCCAGACCAGCAGGTAACAACGCACTGGCTTAAGCCTTCAGAGAACCCAGGATTGTCAAAGGGGCCTCAGACAGCACCTCACCTATACAACCCCTTCACCTGACAACGAAGCTGAGGCTCAAAGAAACAGAAGTGACTTGCCCAAGGTCACAGAAGTACAGCCAGGACTAGGCCCAGGCCTCCCGGCTGCAGGTATAGAGTATTTCCACCGCACCAGGCGGTTCCACAGCCCTCTCCCCTGGGCCACCCTTACCTACAAGAAGAAAGCCCAGCCATTCCTACAAGATGGGAGAAATAGGTCGAAGGTTAGCTGAGGAAAGGGGTCACTGTGTCAAAAGAGGAAAAGATTGATGGGGGAGGAAGACTCAAGCTTAAGAAAATGGAAGAACATCAGTGCGAAGAAGCAAAAAGACTACTGTACACACAAAGTCCCTAAAAATGAGAGCGGGTCAGGGAAAACTACCAACAGATGGTATAATGAACAGAGCCTTTCCAGGCTCCCACCATGCCTACGGGGAGGGGCCTGGAGAAACACCGCGACTGTCAAGATGGAGGGAAAGCCGACCCTCCAGCAACACTGGACACCTCCTCCAAAACCCAGACAACAGTCCCAAGGACAGAGCCAAAGGCCGAGGTCCGCTCAACATGCCGAACCCCCACCCACTGGACATCCCAACGGATCACTGCCATGGCAGCAAAATGACAGAACCTGCCCCTCAAGAGTCCATCTCAGGGGTCCATCTACCAGCCACTCCCCCTCCCGTTGCCAAACCAACTCCTGCTTTTCGGTGGCACCCTCAGGGAAGAGAGCTTAAGAGTCCTACCCCCGTAAAAATAAGCCCATGCACCAAGGGGAATCCCTGAGCTCCCACAGTAATGAAGACCCCCCACCCACCCCGGGAACCACAGCCAGAGGGGCGGCGGAACGCTCTGGGGATGGCGGCGGAGGGGACAACCTGTCTAAGTGCCTACAAGATGTCCCAGTTCTCCTGTTTCCACGCTCCCAGACACCCTTTCTCCCTAACTCTTCCGTCAGGGTTCCTCTCCCCATCAGTTTTAGGGGGACCCACACTACTGGACCCCAACGTGCTCCTCGCCAAGAAGTAACTATGTCTGAAACTGGGAGAGAAAAAAAAAAGGGGGGACAGAGGTGACCTGACAGAGGGGAAAGAAAACTGAATCACAAAGGCACTGCCTTCCCAATTCCACCCAGGAACACCTGGGGGGGGGGGGGCTCCTCAAAGGTGTACCCCTCCTGGGCCTTCCCCCAGGTTCCATTCTCCTCCCTCAACAGCCACAATCCCTCTCTCCCCCCACCACACCCCTTCCCCAGTTCCCACTCCCCCTGCACACGCACCACCCCACCCGGCTCGGAACCCGGCTCTGGGCCGCTGGGCTTCTCCTGGAGACCCGATGCCCCACCTCGCTGCCACCTCTCCATTCCCTTTTGCCTTCGCCCCAAAGCCCCCTCACGGGCATCCCTCACCCCCACCCCCCGCCACCTCGGTTCCTCTTTTGGTCCGGGGTCCTCCTCCTGACACCCTCCCACCCCCCACCTGCCCGATCCTCCGGGTCCCTTGGCCCCGTTCCCTCCTCGGGGGCCGACCCCACTCCGACCCCCCAGCCTCAGGCCAGGCAGTGCCCGCAGTGGGGGGACCCGATCGGGAAAATAACAAATGGAGGCGGCGGCGGGAGGGGGACGGGGAGGGTGGGGGAGGGGTGCGGAGGGGAGCCGCGGCCCGAACCCGGGCGTGCCCGGGGCCCGGCGGCAGGTCTTACCTGGCTGTAGCTCGGGACGGCTGGCTGGTTCCGAGCAGGATCCGGGGCTCCGGCGCCTACGGGGGGCGGCGGCGGCCGCTCCCCCGCCCCCCTCTCCTCTTCCCGCTTCAGTCGCCGCCGCGACGGCGGCGGCGGCGGCCCCGACCCTCTCGGAGGGCGGCCCCCATCCCCCCCTTCACCCCAACCAGGCCGGCCGCTCTCCCCCCCGGAGCTAGCCCCGACCGGCTCCCGCTCAGTCCCTTCCCGAGCCGCCGCCCGGAACGCCCGCCGCGCCGCCCGCCCCCACCGCGCCGCTCGCCCCCGCCGCCCGGCCGGCCCTCCGCGCGGCTACGCGCCGCCGCCTCGCCCGCCGCCCGCGCCCGCGCCCGCCCCGCGCCGCCCGCACTCGCGCCGGCCCCGGCCCCGAGGAGGCCTCCGCCCGCGGCCCCCGCCCCTTCCCGGGCGGCCGTCTCCCTCGCCCCCTCCTGACCCTCCCCAGGCCGGCGGGCCCCCCGAGATAGGTCCTGGCCCCTGGCCCCTCGCCCCGGCCCGACGCCGGGCTGCGGGCGAGCTGGGCGGCGCGTCCGGCGACTCGCACAGGAAAGCGGCCGGCGGAGGGAGGGAGCTCGGAGAGGGGGATGGGGAAGGGAGGAAGAGGGAGAAGGAGGGAGCGCGGAGGAATCGGGAGAGAGGGGCCGGGAGGGAGACGCGAGGGAGGGAAGGGGGAGGGAGGGAGGGAGCGCCAGCGAGCGGCGAGGGGGAGGGAGGGGATCGGAGGGGGAGGCGCCGAGCGAGTTGGCCCAGACCGAGGCCAAAGGGGCCCAGGGTGCGGGGAGGGGTTCGCCTAGGCGGAATGTGGGGAGCCTGCGGGCCTTGGCACCGGAGAGGGCTAGGTAGGGAGGGGCTGTGGGTTGTTAGGGTAGATTTGCAAGAGACAGAAGTTTGGGGGCAAAGGGGTTTGTGGCAGAGGTGGGGTGGGAGGTGGTGAGGCAGAGAGGGGGGTAATAGGGTGAGATTGGAAAGCTGGAGCTGCATGGGGGCTTTCGGGGCAGAGAGTGTGTGACAAGAAGAAAGAAGCTTGGGGAGATGGCGTCTGTGGCAGACATGTAGGGGGAAGGTTGGGGAGGCAATTATGGGAGAATGGGATGGAAGTTTGGGGTCATAAGGTGGGGAAGAAATTGAAAAAATGGAGACATGTAGGAGGATGGGGTTTCTGGAAGAGAGCAGAGTTTGGGGGTGACTGGTGTTGGCAAAAGAATAGGAAACAAGAATTTGGGGGTGATGAGAGACAAGTTCAGAGATGTCAGCTTGGAGAAAGGAATGCATGAGAAACCTTAGAGGTGACAGAGGTGGGGCCAGGCGCATTTTCTGGGGGTGCTGGGGTTCTGGGTGGGAAAGGAGGGTGGAAGACAGGGATGGCTGGGTTCTGGGGGTGGAGGGTTTCCAAGAGAGCTGAGGATTTTGATTGGCAAGACAAGGTAGATAGAATGGAGTGCGTGCGGAGGGGGTGAGGATTGGACGGATGTGTAAGATAAACAAGGCCTTTGGTGGCGGTGTGGAAGGGGGAAGGTCAGTGATGCAGAAGACAAGAGAGTGGAAGGGAAAGAAGGAAATGACAGAAATGGGGAGGGCAGGCTCTGGTGTAGGGAAGAGATTAACTCATAGGAGTGGGCCACCATCCTCAGGCCCTCTGTCCAGTGGTGTCTCCTCTGAAGTCATCACTGTTACTTTGGGCCCCAGGGAAGGGATGGGGTAGGGATTAGTCTCAAAAATGAGCCAAATCCCTAGGTGCCCCGGTTCCCTAATCCCAACCATTCTAATGTGGAGACAACCCCCACCACAGGCCGGAGGCTCTTTCTTCTCCCTCACTGTTCTCCAGGAGGGGCGGCCTCCGACACTGCCAGTCTGCCAGCCATTCCCAGTCTTCAGCCTTGACGCCTGCAGCACCCCCAGCAGGCCACCACCAGTGTCTTCTTCTGGGCTGGCTCCCTGCCCCGCACCAAGCAGCAACATCTCCCAGGACAAAGGACACCAAGACACTGGTTGGATTTTGGCAGCTGAGATTGCCAGAGAATGGGAGGGAGGCAGGCTGGGAAGCAGGAAGAGCTGGGGCTGGAGTCTGGATTGGGAGCCCTCAACAGCTCTCCAGATTTGGGGTGGGGGTAGGGGATGTGTGAGGCCAGGACAGCTAGAGGCCAGGGGTGGGCCCTGAATGGCAGGATCCCGCCAGCCTTCTGGGAAGGCGGTTGGCTCTGTATCAGCTCAGTAGATTTTGCCTCACATTTCCTTGGGCCGGGCTCAGCCAAGTTCTAGGAATACCCAAAAGCTCCAACCGGATTCGAAAGCACTGGGGACCCTGAACAAGAGGTTTCCTTGGCCTAGGAAAGAATCACACCACTCTTTTGTCTCTTAAATTGATTGATACTTTACCACCCCATGCCCACCTTCCTTATTCCTCAGGGCCTTCAAGAGCCAAGGCCAACCGCCCCCCCACCGCCTGCCCCCCCCCCAATACCCTAGAATAGCTCCTGCTCCTCCCCACCTCCCAACTTTGCTCCAAGACTCCTCCCCCCCTCTTCCCCCTCCCTATTGCATTTCCTCTCTCTCTCTCTCTCTCTCTCTCTCTCTCTCTCTCTCTCTCTCCCTCTCTCTCTGCACCTCTCAGTTTAGTCTCCCACTGGATCCTGGCCGAGGCCTTTTCCAATTCCCTTCCAGGCTGCGTTCTCCCTCCCTCGTTTTTTAACCACTAAGGGGTGAATTAGGATGGTGACACATCTAAGCCTAAAAGAAAAACTTAAGCAGAGGCAGGAACAGAAGATGGGGGAGAGTCCGAAGAAAAGCCAGGGCCTCTACCCTCCAGATCCTCCCCTACCTGAGGGCCAGGCTGACAGTTCAGCTTCAGGAAGCATCACACACCACCACCACCACCACCACCATCCCTCACCCCAGCTCCCTCTGGGGCCCCAGCCCCCAGGACCCACTGGTCTCCAGGCAACGGCACAAAGGGAAAGTGGAGAGAAGGGCTTGGGAAGCCCAGGCAGAGCTAGCTGTAACTCAATCTACCCGGTACCTGGCAGTAGGGGGGGCGGGGGCGGGGGGGGGGGCGGAATGGCTGCAGAGAAGGTGAGAAGGTGATATAGTGAAGAGGGAGAAAAGGGGCAGGGGATAGAAAATGTGGCTCCAACCAGAATAGGCCTGGTTAGTCCAGGAGTTACCAAGGAAAAAGGACTCTAATGCACCCCAGAGAAAACCAAGAGGCACAAAGGAAAGTATAGTGTGCCCCAAGGGAAACAGAGAAGGCGCCAGGAGACTCAGGAGAGAAGGGAAAGATGAGATGCCCGCGCTGAAATGAAGAGGCACGGAGGAGAGGGTGCAAGTTCTTTGAACTGCAAATGGAGGACGTGTCAGTGACCCAGGAAGGACCGGGCAGAGAAATGGGTTCTGCCCGTGCAGAACTGGAATCTTCTTGTCCTGGAGCTGGGCAGGATGGCAGAGGGATCCCAGGACCAGAACTCAGAAACAGGGTGGGAGGCCCACAAAGGGAACCACCTTGAAATCCCTCCCACCTACCTTTAGGCAGGCTGTTCGCTGTCCTGCAGAGCCTTGCCTCCCTCTAGTGGCCACAGCTTTCCACAGCCCCTAGTGTTCAGAGCACTGAGGGGGTGCTCCCCCTGGCTGGTTCCTGGGTTCCCATCTCCGTGCTGGGGCTCCACAGGAGCTGAAGAGTTGTAGTGTATCTTCAGCCACACACTGGCACCCTACTTGCAGGCTGACTCAACAGGGCGGAGTTTTAGCCCGTGGAGCGCTTCGGGTCCTGAATCTCCAGTTGACTGGAGGCCTTTTTCCTCAGCCCCCTTCTGCAGCCCCTGGTACCACCCTTCCCTCCTGGTTCCCCACCTTGCAGGGAGCAATGGCCATGCAATGCTGTTCCATCCCTGAAGAGTCCGGGATTTTGGTTTGGAGAGGCCCAGTATGGGAGCTGCTCCAGTTCACAGATTTACCCCTTCTTTGGTCAAGGCTCGTTGGCAATCTGAAAACGCTTTGGCCACCTTTCCCCCAAAATGCACATACACACATTTTTGGTGACTTTACGAATTCCTGCACCAGATTAAGAACTGCTCATTCACCTGGATCCTGGGGCCAAGCTTGCTGCTGAGAAGGCAGGGGCGACGTGGCCCTCACCTGGCTAGGGTGGGGTAGGCAATGTCATCATCTTGGCCATATTTATTTGTCTTCCTCCTCTTGTGCCCTCCCCAGCTCCGCTATCCAGTTTCACCAGCTTCCTTCCCAGGACTCCATCTTCTCTCCCCTCATAGGAACTACAGTCAGACTCCTCAGACACAATAATGCACTGTGATTCAGACTTTAATGGTGGTGCTCATTGCAATGTCAGAGGTGGTGGAAACTGGGGAACATAGCATGGTGGGAGCAAGACATTGCTCTGGGGCAGCTGGAGAAAGAACGGGGAAAACAGGGCTGGGAAGAGAGTTCCGGGGAAGAGTCCCGGGCGCACAGCCCCCTCTCTGGCCCCAGCAGGCTTCCGTGAAGGGTTGCTACACACAAAGGAACTGCCAGCCAAGGCCTTTTGCTGTTCCCCCTCAGCATTCCAGCAAGACTTCCATCCCAGACCATCTCAGAATCTACAGCCATATGAAATACATAGTCCCCTCCAGTCAGGCCAGTTTTGGGCCCTGGAGTCATGAGGAAATGATTAATCAACGGGATCCATGAAAAATAAATAAATAACACACTCAAACCTTGGGCCAGGCATGCCCCAGCAGCCAGAACCTCCCTCCACCTCAGCACCACGCAACGCCCGGCTCATCTGCAACACGGGGAACACGGGGAACAGGTGCAAAGCACCATTGACACATGGCCCCTCCCTGAACACCTCAGCAACCAACCCTGATGCGCCTGTCAACAGACCCTGATCATTCTTCCACGGACCCCCTTACCACCCTCAGTCCTGTGGCCAGTCTTTGAGGAGAGAGAAAAGGAAGGAAGGAGAAGTGAAGAGAGCGGAACCCAGAGGGGGAGAGTAGAGACAGCAGGGCTGGGACAAGCCCAGGAGCAGTGCGGCAGGTCAGCCGTGGTGTCTGGGGTGAAATATCACAGAGCAGGACAGGGAGGGGTTCCAGGAGGGTGGAGGGGGTCCAAGTCTCCAGGAGAGTGGAGGGATCACAGCACGCTGGGATTGCGGAAATTGTGTCCGGCAAAGCGAGCTTCGTCTCCCAGCTCTTCCTCAATTCTGAGAGAAATGAGCCAGAAAGGAAATGTCAGGGAAGCAGCAGGTCTTCAGTCTCCAAGCCCCTCACACCACCCGCTCCTGTGTCGTGGCCCAAGTGTGGGCCTTCTCTGGCTCTCCCATGTGACCTGTGGGATCCACCCATCAGGCCAGTAGTCACCCCATCTTTCAAAACTGTTCTCTGGATCTGGAACGGTGGGCAAACAGAGCTTTTAACCCCGAGCCCTGGGCTCCCATTCCCCAGGTTCCCTCACCTCATGAGCTGGTTGTACTTAGCCAGCCGCTCAGAACGGCACGGGGCACCAGTCTTGATCTGAAACATCAGGAAAGATAAGCAGCTCAGTGGCTGCCCCTTCATTTCTTTTCTTTTTTTTTTCAATTTTTTATATTTTATTGATTTTTTACAGAGAGGAAGAGAGAGGGATAGAGAGCTAGAGAAACATCGATCAGCTGCCTCTTGCACACCCCCCACTGGGGATGTGCCCGCAACCAAGGTACATGCCCTTGACCGGAATCGAACCCGGGACCCTTGAGTCCGCAGGCTGACGCTCTATCCACTGAGCCAAACTGGTTTCGGCATGCCCCTTCATTTCTTTAAAGGAAACGTACACTCGTTTGAAATTCCCCTGACACCCTCAAACACCTGGAAGGAGAGACCCACCTGAGCCTAGAACCCACCAATTGCACCAAGGTCTCCCTTGCACTCACCTGGCCTGTGCACAGCCCCACCACCAGGTCTGCGATGAAGGTGTCCTCCGTCTCTCCTGAGCGATGGCTCACCATGACCCCCCAGCCATTCTCCTGGGCCAGCTTGCACCTGTATCCATACACCAGCTTTGACCCCCAGCCCCTCACACTGGGCGCTCTCCTCCCAGCCCCAACATCGGTCTATGTTAAGAAACATCTGGAGGGAAGTTGTCTGGGAGGGAAGCAGAGAATCTGTTCGGAACCCAGAGGGAGCAGAACTGAGGGCTATGAAGGTGACTCCAGGTTCCCTGCTCTCTTCAGCATCTGTGGGCAGGATTAGGCGTAGAGCCCTTGCAAGAGGGGTCCTGAGAAACGGGCTGAGCAGGAGAGAACCAGGAGGCACTCACGCTTGGATAGCTTCAGTGACCGAACCGATCTGGTTGACCTTGAGCAGCAGACAGTTGCAGGCCTTTTCTTCCAGTGCCCGCTCGATGCGCTTTGGGTTGGTCACTGTCAGGTCATCACCCACAATCTGTATCCCGACATTGGCTGTGAACTTCGACCAGGCAGCCCAGTCATCCTGGTCAAAGGGGTCCTCAATGGAGACCACTGCAGGGAGAGGGGTGAAGGGGCTGTTGATCTTCTCTGAGGCTCTGCACCAGGCAGGAACCCCCACACACACACACTTTGACTCCCTGAAATAGCCAGATCCCCTGGCTAACCGAGCTGCTCATCCTTACTTCCCCCAGCCCCAAATAGGCCTGCCCTGAGTCTCATCTTGACTCATTCATAAACTTGCAAAAAACAAGGGTTCCAAATCTTTCTCACAACCTATCTGCATTTTCGTATTTTCACTACCAGGAAGCCCTTCCTCATTACTCATCAACATCCTTCATTCTGCAATTTATATCTAAAGCTCTGGAAGAACTGAAGGATAATTCAGTTCCTCGTCAGCTTTCTGTTCTAGTCACACATCACTTCCAGCTCCATTCAGCATCCACAATTTTATCTATCAAAAATACTGAAATGGCCGAAACCGGTTTGGCTCAGTGGATAGAGCGTCGGTCTGCGGACTGGAAGGTCCCAGGTTCGATTCTGGTCAAGGGCATGTACATTGGTTGCAGGCACATCCCCCGGTGGGGGGTGTGCAGGAGGCAGCTGGTCGATGTCTCTCTCTCATCGATGTTTCTAACTCTCTATCCCTCTCCCTTCCTCTCTGTGAAAAATCAATAAAATATATTTTTAAAAAAATACTGAAATGGCCGGTTCCCTGCCTGGGCCAGTCACCTCACCATCCCTGGTTTCTTCCAAAGCCTTCCCTAAGACCCCAGTAACTTCAGAGCACATGACTCTAATCAGGAGCTGAAGCAGATGGAACAAATTCATCACAAGTACCTGCACATTTACTACCTACAAAGCCCAGGCTCTGCAGGAGACTTCACCCCATCCCTGGCTCTCAGTCTCTTCTTAGGAGACCTCCACCTGGCACCTGAGGTAGCATCCCATAAGGTCCAGAGTTACCTGCCTGCTGCCCTCCCCCTGCACTCTCTTCCATGCCCCGCCTTGCTCTCACCAGGATAGTCCCTGACAAAGTCCTGGTAGAGGGACCCCAGCTGGTCCCCAGTGATGTATCGGGAAGGGTCAGCAGGAGACTTGAAATCCAAGTCATATTTGCCATCACGATAAAACTCTGAGGCAGCGACATCCATGCCAATGACAATTTTTTCCGTGTAGCCAGCCTTGTCAATGGCTTCCTTCACCAGCTCCAAGGCTGGGGATGAAACACAGTGAGATTATTAGCAGGAAGGGAGGACAAGGAGGAAGGAGAGAAAGGAAGAAATGAAGGGCAGTGGTAGAGCACTTGCTAAGGAGGAGTCTGGCTAAGGTTCTGGTCAGGGTTATCCCCAGGTCTGGGAAGAGCAGGCCATCCTCCAGGAAGGCAGGGGATGCCTTCTGTTAATAACAGTGTTTTGTTGTTGTTTTAATATATTTTTATTGATTTTAGAGAGGAAGGGAGAGGGATAGAGAGATAGTAAGAAAGATCACCAGCCAGTAAGTCTTCAAGTCAAGGTTCAAAGGCAGGCAGTTTTAGCCTCAGAACCTTAACTCTTAGCCACCACCAGTTTTGGGTTTTGTTTCTATTCTCTATACAGTTTCTCCCAGGGCAGAAAAGAGTTAGATCCTCAAGGCCTACGAAGTTGGGGTGAGAATGGGATAGATTTAGAATAGACTACCTCGAGTTTGGTATATCTCATTAAACTGAGAACCCTATGGAGAACCCTAAGGCTGACATGGATCCCACAGGAGACCCAGACCACCTTCCAGCACTTCCAGGGGCTCCAGCGAGAACTTCGAGTCGCTAAGGAGCCTGGCTGGGCAGGTGAGGACTGTTCTTCCAGGCCTGCATGTGAATCTGGCAGGCCCGCTGGAGCTAGCAGGAGTCAAGGACCATCACCCATACTCCTCAGGACTTGGTGAAGTATGTGGCCCCTCCCAGTGGCCCAGGATGAAGTGAGACTCAGAGCTGGGAGTGGGGATCCTGGTCTCACCTTCACTGTTCTCCAGGATGTTGGGGGCAAACCCGCCTTCATCTCCCACGTTGGTGGCATCCTTGCCATACTTGTCCTTGATGACCCCCTTGAGCGTGTGGTAGACCTCCGCCCCAAGTTGCATGGCATCACGAAAGCTCTCGGCACCCACTGGAAGGATCATAAACTCCTGCATGGCCA
The DNA here is from genome assembly GCF_027574615.1 of Eptesicus fuscus. Lineage (NCBI taxonomy): Eukaryota > Metazoa > Chordata > Mammalia > Chiroptera > Vespertilionidae > Eptesicus > Eptesicus fuscus. The sequence goes on from NC_072479.1 coordinate 86,959,044, forward strand.
GCTTGTTCCCAGCATGGGAGCCACCATTGATCACGTTGAAGGCCTGGGAGCCACAGACCAAATAGTCACTGAGCATTTTCCTTTCTGCCCCTGGGAGCATCCACCCAAGATCCCAAATTCCCCCCCCAGCTCCCCAGACTCCGAGTCTCATGTCCCCATCCTTTTTCTTTAGCTACCCCAATTCCCTGTCCTCCCATCCATTTTCACAAGGTTTCATGCTCCCCAGACCCCACCCCTGGGAGAGGTACAGGCATGGCGGGCTGCTCACCGGCACAGGCAGGATGAGGTCTGAGTTCCCAGCCAGCTGAGCAATGTGGCGATATAGTGGCAATTCCCGCTCAGCTGCCCCTGCCTTACACACAGCCAAGGACACACCCAGGATGGCATTCGCCCCAAACTTGGCTGGGAGATGACAGAAGAAGGCACTAAGCAAAAATGTCTCCTTCCTCTTCTAGCCCTGACACCACGTATACTCCCCAAAGGAGGCAATAAAGGAGACCCCCTCCTCCCTCCTTAGTCCATTCTCTCCTGAAATAGCAAGGGATTTGGGGACGAGGTGACAGGAAAGGGCAGAGAGCTGCATGTATTTCTAAACATCCCAAGATCAGACTATCTCACACCAACTCCCTCCCCTTTATGCTGCAAAGAAGTTCTTCCTCCATCTAATGGTCTAATGTCACACACACACACACACACACACACACACACACACACACACACCAAGTGTAGTTAAACTCATCTTCTCCTGCTCTGATTTTGGGGGTAGGATGAAAAGTCCACCCTTAGGAAGCTCCCACAGCACTGGCCCCTTCAATTCTCTCTGCTCCACACATCCCCACCCTCGGTCTCCCCACTTTCTCCTGATCCCTGCTTACATTTGTTCTCTGTCCCATCCAACTCCAGCATCAGGTTGTCCAGCTTCTCCTGCTCCACCACAGAGAGACCCTGCAGGCAGAGCCACCATCACCCAGGGCCAGAATGGAGGCTGGGCCCTAAGACACAGGGCCCCCCTTCACACGGGCTCACATCCAGCCAGGGTCCAGCCAGGGTCCTGTGACAGCGGCCTGTCTGGATCCGGGGACCCGACCCGCACGGGAGCAGAGGACAGTAAGGGGTCATCTTCCCACCCTTCCCTTAGTAACCATGATTCCCAAGGGTTGGGCTTTCCTCCTCCCCTGGCCCAGGATTCCTTCTAGGACCCTGGTCCTGCCATCCCCAGCATAGAGTGAGCCTCACTGAGCTGATGAGGGCTGGTGCAATGGTTGTGTTGATGTGGTCCACTGCCTTCAGGACACCTGAGGAGAGGCAAAGAGGCCAGGTTGGCTCAGGCCAGGAGGGGCCAGAAGGGAAAGGGGGCGGGGGCGGAATGCAAGAAAAGGCTTGGGGACTGGTGTGAGGTCAGAATATAAAGCTGAGGGGCGGGAGAGCTTGGGAAAGAGAGAAGGCCTCACCTTTGCCTAAGTAACGCTGTTTGTCCCCATCCCTTAGCTCCAGGGCTTCATAAATCCCAGTGGAGGCTCCACTGGGCACCGCGGCCCTGAAAAGACCTGGGAGAGGAACATGGAGTGAGGAGGAAGAGAGAAAGACACCAGGGACCAGGGATCCCTTTAGCCCCCAGCTCTAAACTCCTGCCTGCCACATCCAGCCCTTTCCCCACACTGCTCCCTAATACACACACATACACACACACCTCCCTAATACACCCACATACGTACACACTGCTCCCTAATACACACACATATGTACACACTGCTCCCTAATACACACACACTATTCCTAACATACACACACACTGCTCCCTAATACACACACATATGTACACACTGCTCCCTAATACACACACACTATTCCTAACATACACACACACTGCTCCTTAATACACACACTATTCCAAACATACACACACCTCCCTAATACACACACATATGTACACACACCTCCCTAATACACCTACATATATACACACTGCTTCCTAATACACCCACATATATACACACTGCTCCCTAATACACACACACTATTCCTAACATACACACACACTGCTCCCTAATACACCCACATATATATACACACACTGCTCCCTAATACACACACATATGTACACACTGCTCCCTAATACACCCACATATATACACACTGCTTCCTAATACACCCACATATATACACACTGCTCCCTAATACACACAATTCCTAACATACACACACACTGCTCCCTAATACACACACATATGTACACACTGCTCCCTAATACACCCACATATATACACACTGCTCCCTAATACACACACATATACACACTGCTCCCTAATAATACACACACAGCTCCCTAATACACACACACACACACACACTGCTCGCTAATACACACTGCTCCCTAATAATACACACACTGCTCCTAATACACAGAGAGACACACACAGCTCCCTAATACACACACACACACACACACACACACACAAGCAAGGGCCTCCTTATCCACCCAACTGAGTTCCCACATGCACCAGTGGGAACCCAAAGAAATGAAGTTATGCACTCATATGCTCACACACAGGTGCATACACAAACATGCAGAGGCAGGGCATGTGTCATACACTAAACTAGAACACAGAGGCCTGCCTATCCTGGCTCCCCTGGACAACAGCATCCAACCCCCACAATCCAGGCCATGAGCCTGTCCCAGCACCCCATCCCTGCTGGGAATCCAGGGGGCTTCCCTCCCAGGCCAGGGCAAACCCAGCACTGAGGGGTGGGGTGGGGGGTGGGGTGGGGGGTGGGGTGGAGGGCTGGGCTCGGTCCAGGCCAGCTCAGTACCTCTGGCAGTGTAGAGATCCACCTCCACAGTGGGGTTTCCACGGGAGTCCAAGATCTCCCGGGCCCAGATCTTCGTTATCGACATGATGGCTGGGATCTCCTTGGGTGGAAGGGAGTAAAGGAGAAAGGTAAGAGGCTTAGAGGGGTGGAGCCTGAGCTCGTGGGCGGGGCCAGAGGCTGGGAAGGATGGGAAAAAGGTTACTGCAGTGGGTGGGGGTGGGGAGGAGCAGGCCGCCACCACAGGCTGTAGAGGGGATTCCCCCCACCCTTCCAGGGGAAAGGAGAAGGTCACTGCAGTGAGGAAGGGGAGGTCACTGCAGTGCGGGGCGGGGTAAGATCCAACTCCGAGGCGGGAGGACACCGCAGTGAGGGGGAGGGGGCCGTGGTTCCCTCTCCCCTCGGCAGCTTGGGCAGCCGGCCGGTGGGGTGCGCCCAGACCTCCTCAGAGAGGAATGGCTGCCAGGCTTGGCTTTCTCCTTGGAGCCAAGAAGAGGATGGGCAGTCTGCACCGCTGAAGCCTTCATTCACAGCCCCGTCCCACCCAACTTAACACCCCAGCCCCCACGCCCAGGTCCCAATCTCTCCCAAATGTGCGTCCCTCCGCTCCCGCAGATGTACAGTGGAGAGGTCTGGAGAGAGGGTCCTAGGGAAGGCCCTCCGTCCCTGGGGGTCGCAGCGGGGAGGGAGGAGGAGGAGAGAGCCGAGCAGTGAGGCAGGGCTGGGCCCCTCCTCCGGCCGCCCCTAGACACAATCTCCCCTCCAGCCCCGGCGCGGCCCGGAGGGGCGCAGTGGGGGAGGAGGGGGCGAGGGAGTCCAGACTCCGAGGATGCTGCGGAAGGGTGAGAGAAGACAACCCTTAGCAGCAAAGCCAAGAGGACGTGCCAGGATAAAAATGCACAGACTTAATGTCCACAGGACCGGAGGTGAAGCGGGACAGGCCAGGGGGGAGAAGGGTTGGCGCCCAAATGAGAAGGAGGCGACAGCCAGAAACGGAGCGGAGCGGAGCGGTCCGGGAAGGCAGGGGAGGAGGGTGCCGGGGAGGCGCGGGTGACGGAGCAGGTGCGCAGCGCCCGGGGAGAGATGCGCGCGGGCCAGGGGAGCTAGGCGGGGGCGCAGGGGCCGGGGACAGGCCAGAGGGGCGCAGGGGCCGGGGAGGGCTTCACCTCGGGGCTGCAGACTCAGCCTGTGGCGGTGGCGGTGGCGGTGGCAGTGGCGGCGGCGGCGCAGAGAGAGCGCGAGTGGCGGCGGCGGCGGTGACTGCGGCTCCCGGGCGGCGGGCGGGGGGTGGGAGGGGGGGAGGCACCGATAGGGCCGGGCGGGCGCATGTGACCTGGAGCCCCCGTGAGTCAGGAGCCGCGGGCGGAGGCGCATGTAGGAGTGCGGGTGGGGGGCCGGTGGGGGTGTAGTGGGGGAATGGGAGGGGGAACGTGATGCGGGAGGGACTGGGGGCGACCCAGAGCCTGCCTTCTCCAGCGCCCACGCACGCTGCTGCCCACGACCCGACCCCCTGGAAAGTAACTGGCACAGCCTCCGGGTAATCTGATTCCTGAGGCCCGCCACAGCCAGGAAAGCCCGCGATAGACTCTCCCATACCCGGTCAAGTCACAAAAGTATCAAAATATCTCTTTATTCGAAAACCGAGCTGTTCCGCAGGCAACCGGATCGGCCTGAAGGATGCCCACTTCCAGGCTCCAGGCTGAGCTCGAGCCCACCCACCCCTCGGCCCAGGTGCCCACACAGAGCCTGGGCGGCAGGTGTGATGAACCCCCAGGTCAGGGCTGAGAGGTCAGCCTCTGTCTCCGGATGAGGGCCTGCCTGTGGCAGACCCGGGCAATGGAGGCCTCTCAGGTCTTGGGGCCAGCGTCTTTGATCCCCTGGAGGAAGGGACAGAAGTAAACCGTCTGGGCCCTGCTGCATTCCCACTGCTGCCCCTGCCCCATCTGAAATGCCCAGCTGCTTCACTTCCCTGGGCTCATCTGCTCAGCGCCTCTGCCTCACCCTGCCCTCCTTTCTTCCCCCTACCCCGTGTCCTGTTATTTTTAGTTTCAGATTTTTAGTGCAGGCTCTTTCTCTCCTGCCTTCTCTCCTAGGCCCAGCTGCATTCCTCATACACCACCAACCACCTCCCCCGCCCCACCACCACCACCACTTTGCTGCAGACCTGGCCTTCAACAGCTGATCCTCACTCTAGCTCAGGTATGGCTGCCACCCCACACCGACAGCTATACCTGTCACCCCAATTCTTTTCACGTATTCTTCTGGCTTCCTGATGTATCTCCTAGGCCTTTCCTCAGCTCCTCCTAGGTCCTGCTGGTCTTTCCTCCTCACCCTGAGACACCCCCTGACCCAGAACCCTCATCTCTCCAAGGGTTGTCTTTGATTCATCCCTTCCTCACCCACCTCCTCCCAAGCAGCTTCGCTCTCCCCCTAAGTGCCAGGCCCCTGGCCTCCTCTTCCTGCCTCCCTGCTGGCTTCCTTACTATCCGCGAAGGCGAGAAGAACTGCTGCTACATCTATGGCTGGTCCGGTCCTATATCAGCCTCAGCATCCTGCTCCTGCTCCTCCTTCATCCTCTGACGAATCTCATTGGCCTCAGCCCGATCCTCCTCCTCAAAGAATTCCTTGTCCAGACGCTCCAGTTGTGGCATATGCACCAGGGCCTCCTGGCGGTAGTCATTCTCGTCTGTACACGGGTTGTCCAGCAGCACCAAGGCTCGAAGCTTGGGCAGGTTCCGAAGCTTGGTGAGCTCCTGCAGGTTGGAGATCATGTTGCCCCTGCGGGTGCAATCAGGAGGGTTTCATGGGAATGATGATTTTGGAGGCTAGCTGCCAGGAATGGAGCTTCTGGGGGACTCTCCCATGGGCTCCAGCTTCCCTAGAAACACTATGGGTTGGCCTGCCAAGCATTGCCAGATTTGCTGCAGAGTTGCTTGTCCAGCCCTACTCCTGTCCTGCTTCTGTCCTTCAAGGAATCCCTAAGTGCCATATTTTATTCCGTAATGTGTCCTATTTATCCTTCTGGAGCAGCAAAGCTGGGTCACAACCCAGTCTTGTAGTTGGGGAGGAGGGGGGAATCTCCCTTGCAGGGACAGACTTCTGTGTCAATTACACCTAATCAGAGGTTAGAAGGACTCGGGGCAGTGAAAAGGGAGTTGGGATTGAAGCTCAAGGTATGAGTGCTGTGTCGCGCTCCCCACTGGAAGGAGCCTAGAGGTAAGGATGGGCTGGGGCCTCGCAGCCTGAAGAACAAGCTTCATCTCCTAATATGTCTCCTCGTACAGTTATTTTCATGTGTTTGCCTCAAGCCTTTGTGAAATCAGGTTTAAATGTTTCCACTTTATCTCCATGGAGGTGCTGAACCTCACGCCGTATTTCTCCCTGGGAGCGCTGCATGCACTTGGCGCTGGACTGCCCTGTGCATTGCAGGAGGTTTAGCATCATTGGCCCCAGAGGCACCTCCTAGTCATTGAGACAATGCAGCTCCACTGCTCTTACTTCCAAACTCCCCAGTGAACAGCCACTGAAAAGGATCCACTATCCCTGCCTAGGCTATTAACAGGAAAACAGCAGCCCCCCCACCTTCCAGACCAATGTGACAGAGCTAATTAGCAAGAGATTGCTCCATGAATTAAGGTTGGAGTTGGGGTTCAAGGTGCAACCACCTCTCCTACTTGGAGATTCTGTTTCCATTGCCAGTCTTTTTGTGTGTGTGTCCTTTTTTTTTTAATATATATATTTTCTATTGATTTCAGAGAGGAATGGAGAGAGAGATAGAAACATAAATGATGAGAGAGAATCATTGATTGGCTGCCTCCTGCATGCCCCATACTGGGGAACAGGAATCAACCCGGGAACCAGGGAATCAAACAGTGACTTCCTGGTTCATAGGTTGATGCTCAACCACTGAGCCACACTGCCCAGCTCTATTGCCAGTATTGACTAAAGAGGCCTTGTTGACTAAGGAGGCAGTTTTCTTACGTCTTTGCTTAATGAAACACACATAAAATCCTCCATCAGGCAAGAATTGCTGAGAGAAAATCTCTGATCCTGAGTGCTTTTCTATCTAGAGATTTCCTTTCAAATATTCTCAGCTCACATCTGAGCACATCTGTAGTTTTATATAAGTAAAGGAGCCTTACAGGTGGGGCTCAGGATAAGAGAGGCAGGAAATGGGAAGGGGAATTGGGGTCCAGAAGATGGAGAAGCAGAGTAGAAACTTATATGGGATAGAAACAAAACACAGAGTTGGAGCCAGACCGAGTCCCTTGAGAACAGGGACCATCTCTGGTGCCTTTAAATGTTCCTGAAACACAACACAAGAGCTGGCAGACAGCACGTTCTCAATAACTGTGGGTTGAATGCATAAGGATTTGGGGGTCTCAGGCTATAAAAACCTCAGTGTTATAATTAAGATTGTTATAATGCAGAAAAAAATAAGGAAAGGAGGGATGAGGATCAGGATGGAGGATGAGGTGAGAATCTGAGAATGGGCTAGGATTGGGGGATTGGGACCGGGAAGAACATGGTCAAAAGCTGCTCCAGATAAGGGGTAGGAGCAAGGTGGGGCCTGGAGGGGGTGCATACCTCAGGTTGAGGTACTGCAGTGATTTCATTTCCTCGGAGAAGCCATCCAGAGTGTCAACCTGGTTGTCTCTAAGATGCAAGGTAGTGAGGTTCTTTAGGTTCTCCAAGCCTTCCACCTTCTTCAACATATTCTGGGCCTAGATTCCAGGATACAGTAGATATATTGGGAGAGGGGAGAGGAATAGGGAAGGAAGAGGTCAGAAAGAGATGCAGCAGAAGAGGACATCTAAGAGGTAGCTATGGAGGGGTCAGGAGGGGAGTAGAGATGGGTAATGAGAGTAAAGAAATCCGGGAGAAGCTGCCCGTCCAGACAAAGGTCAGCAGTAACTTCCTACTGACTGGTCATCCCACCAAAGCCACCTCTGATTAAGGAGGCAATGCTTTCACCCACCCCCGAGTCCCAGAGCCCCACTGCTCTTCTGAGGAGAAATTACTTCAGCCCCATCCTGCAATGAGGAAGCTCAAGAGTCTAAATGACTAGACGTTGAAGTGGCCTCCTTAGCCTGATGTCTGAACCTCAGTTATGGCACATTATGCTGCTACCTCTGTCAAAGCAAACTGTTTCTGTATTACCCACACATTATGTATTAGCAGCGATGCCAAGTGGTTAGCACCTTGTTTGTTTTAACTTTGCATCGCCACAGCATCTGGCATCCAGTAAGGGCTCAGTAAATGATGCCAATTATTATCATGATGACAAAGTTAGTAGCTGAGCCTCCTAGAAGCCAGGAATCCTGGCCCCCACCACAGTGCCGTCTTCCCTGCACCAACCACCCTCTGACCCAGGGAGCTACCAGGAAGAGGTTCTTCAGCATAGGAAGGTTGATTCCCATTGTGCTCTCCAGTTGGTTCCCTCGAAGCTCCAGTGTGTGCAGGCTGATCAGCTTTTCGGGGTCCAGACCTGTCACCAAGCGGATGTGGTTCCCTGAGGAGCAGGAGGGTGTCAAGAGCGCAAAGGACCACTCCGAAATGTTCAGCGGCAGAGCCTGAGTTTTGGGAGCCTCTGCATCTTTCTCTCCAATGCCAGTTGGATATGAGGAGAGACAAGTCCACACTTAACACCTCAGGGGCCCTGGGCCAGTGTCCGGTGGTCCAGGGCCTGAAGGACTTGTCCACCCAGCAATGACTAACTAACTCTCTCTCCTTCCCCAACTCTTTGCTCAAATGTTAGCTTTTCAATGATGCTTGTCCTAACCAACCTGTTAGAAATTGCCACTTGTGCCCCCATTCCTTTTACCCTAATCTATTTTTTCCCATAGCACATATCTCCTTTAACTTACTGAATGAATTTACTTATTGTGTCTTTTTGTGTTCATTGTCTGTCTCCCCATCTAGATGGTAAGCTGCATGAGAATACCTCCACTACATAGAACTGCCATAATGAGTCAGAATGTGCCTGAATGAATGAATACAATTTGCTGTGTGGCACAGCCAAGGACCACACTACTCACTTCTGTTGGCCCCAGGCTAGGAAGGAAGGAATCTGTGTAGCCCATCCCACGGACCCACCTTTGAGATTCAGGATGCTCAGACGAGGATGAGAGATGCCCTCAGTGTCAGTGATCTGGTTATAGGCAAAACTGGCAATCTGCAGGTAAGGCAGTTCATTCAACTGGGCACTCCGTAGCCGGTTGCCGTCAGCCTTGAGCCAGAGCAAGTGGGTGAGGTGATTGAGTGCGGACACGTCTGTCAGATGGTTCTCAGAAATATCCACATAACGCAGGTGGATGTAGGAACGCAGCAAGTGGATGTCTGTCAGTTCTCTAGGAGATGGAAGAGGCCATGGTTAAGGGTGCGAATCCAGCAAGGACTGGCAGAGATGCTAAAGCAGAAGGCAATATGGAGATGGCTTACCATGGGGAGAAGAATGGGTGACAGATAGTAGGAGTGAGGGGGAGAAGAGAAGGTAGATGGATTCTTCATAGTGGGCAAGGACCTTGTGTCTTTGAGGAGCTGAGACCTTACACTCAGAAGGACAAGTGAGGAAGTCCAGCAGGAATCCCACATTCCCTCTCACAGCCTCCAGTCCTCAGGCAGCCCTGATGCAGGGAGTCCTGGGCTCCTGAAAAGTCAAGTTGACCCTTCCCTCCCACTGGTCCAGGATGAGAGAGATCCGGACTCTCAGAGAGATCCAAACTCTCAGCTGAAACTCCCAGGAATGAGGGTGAGAAAGGAGACTGGGCCCGACAACCTCATTTCTCACCTACCCCCCCCCCCCCCCTTCCCTCCACCTCCCTACCCCAAAATGCACCTCTCTTTAACCTCCAGCTTGACGTAAGCATGGGCCAATCCATTGCCGGTCTTACAGAGCAAAGAAAGCCCTTCCTTCATCATGTCCTCGGTGAGGGGGGTCGGCAGCCACTGCAGGAGGAAGTGCAGTCAGGCATCCCTTTCCAGCCCAACCCTGTCCTTAGCCCTACGGCCTCTCCATTTCCATGCTCTCACTTCCTCTGATAAGTCTTCCTCCTCTTTCCTGTCATCTTCCCACTCTTCTGTCTCCTTCTCATCTTCCTCCCTTTCCAGATCATCCTGGTCTGGCTCAAAATCTTCCAGATCGTCTTCATCTGACATCTTTCTTCCCTGCTGAAGGCTGGCGTCCGATCAAGCTGGGTCCTCTTCCTGAGAAAGAAGGTCTCCTCAGCCCCTGCCAACCCTCAGCTCTCTCACCTCCATTGATGGGGTATTGCCCCTCCCATCACCTTTGATCTCTTCCCAAATATGCTTCTTTCCTCATCCCTATGAGCATCTCATTTTGACTCCCAACCCCCACTTCACATTTCCCATCAAGGACCCCCTCTTTTCCAGGCTGCCTTTCCTGACCCCTGAGACCTTTCTGCCCTTTCCAATGGCTCCAACTCTCCTCCAGCATCTGTATCCCTGCTTCCTGGACTCCCCTCCCCCCAGTTCTTCCCATCTCCATTTTAAATTAAGGCACGTCCTCTTCCAATCTTCCTTACCGACCTTCCCCTTCCCTTTCAACCCTAAGCCCTGCTCCACTCCTGTCTTCTAACTCTCCCACCTGCTTAGCCCCATTCCCTGTCCCCTGGGGACCCCAGCCTGACAGTCTCCAATCCTCCCACCCAATCCTCCTTCACAGAAGGGAGCGGACTCTGGTTCCGCTCAATTACAAGCAATGCTGGAGAGGCCTTGGCCCCAGTGAAGGATTGTTTCGGAAGATGGAAAAGGGACGGAGGCGTTGTGTATTGTTGTTATGGCAACGGAGGGGCGGGGCACTGGACGTCCGCAGTTGACAACCGTTGAGAGAGGAGCCGCCACTAACTGAACTGGGTCAGTTGACAAGTTACAAACCCACTTTCTTAAACCCAGGAACCCCGGATGAGGGGCGTTAATTGGTCGGGGGAGGAGAGCAGTGGGCGGGGCTAAGAACTGTGCAGAGGTAGGGGGAGGGGCGGGGCTGTCCATTACATCACCTGAGACCTTAAAGGGACCGGACATCCGCAATGCAAAGGATTGTGAATTCAAAAGAAACACAAAAGGCGGGTAAAGAGGGACAAAAATACCAAGGTAAGTGGTCTCGTTCCCCCACCCCCACCTAACCCCACCCCCATAGGTCCCGTCTATTCGTTATTTTTAGGCCGACCTTCGGAGTGGAAGAAGCCCAGGCCCAAAGTATCCTAGAGACCTGAGTTGGAGTCGTAACAGATCTGCAGTTTACTAGCAACTTACCTAAGACTCCACTTTCTCTGTAAAATCGGCTTAATTATACCAACTCTGTCGGGGACTGAGTATGAGTCTAATCTACCCTAAAGTGCTGTACAGATTGCTAAACCCAGTTTGGGAGCATTTTACTCCTCATATCCTGGACTAGTTTGACGCAAACCTTTTGGGGAGAAAATCCAACATGTGCCCACTAAAATACTCCTCACACAACGTTGTTATATTAAATAATCAGTGAGAACTGATACAGCCAAACCCAGGCATTCAGGCCTGTGTGACTTGTTGAAGGAGATGAAAAGAGGTTGAATTGCAACTAACATTTGGTGCCAGACATCGTGTGAGGTGCCTTAACAAGTGATATTTAATCTCCACACCAGGCCTGTGAGAGAGATATTTGAAAGAAGACCCAGGGAGGTTAATATTTATGACACAATTCCTGCCTGGGAAAAGGGGGGGAGGGTACCAATCTTGTGCAATCCTGTATAATAAGAGAGGGATATGCTAATTATTCATTAGGCCGTGAGGTGTGTTGACCAACCTCGGAATGACCCGATAAAGGATCTGCTGGAGGGTGGGGCAGCGAACTACAAGCAGTCAGTGGAGAGCTACAGGAGGGGACAGGGCAGCAAGCTAAGAGGTGGGGGAGAGAGGAGGGGCTGGGGGGAGCTACAGGAGGGCGGGGTAGCAGGCAGAGAGCTAAGAGAGCTACAGGGACCTACTGGTGCACGGATTTGTGCACAGAGCTGCTAGTCCAATATAAATAAAACAAAGTAAGCTATTATGTGATTAATTGTGAAATCATGCATTACAGATAGTAAAGTCGTCTGATGAAAAATGTGCTGGGCTGGAAATCAAGAAATATTATCTCCTGTCCTGTCCAGCTTGGGTAATATAGTTAACAGACAAATCTGTTTTAACATACGTTTGTTAAGCACTCTGCACCAGGATGTGCCTACTGGGAACTTAAGGTCAGTAAAACAGGGTCCCTGTCTTAGGGGCCTTCCAGTCCAGTGACAAGGTTAAGTAAACAAGTACTATTTCAATATAATGAAACAGATGTCACAATAATGATACCCTACACATACAGAGCTTTTACTAAGTGCCAGGGGGTCATTTTATAGTACATGTGTATTCATAATATCCTATATCCAGTGCAGAGAGTCCAGACAGAGGAAGCACCTTGGTAAGGCCTGGAAGAGAAAGAGCTCAAAGGCTGGGCAAGGAGAGCAGGTAGTTCTGCTGGCTGGAACAGTAGGTGCACTTAAGGGGTGAGGTAGGAGCAGCAAACAGAGCCGAGCACACTAAGGAATGAAGACTTTATCCTGAAAACTGTGAGGAACCATTAGGGGTGTTATTTTGTGTTTCATTGGCAAAGACTGAATCTGCACTGTGTAATGAGAGCTAGACAGGCCATCCTCCTTGATGAGAAACTTCCCCAGTAGCTGGTTTAAATAGAATCTCATTGGACTATAAAAGTAATAATTTAATAAAAATAAAAATAGAGAAGTGCATAAGAGGAATATGAAAGTCCATGATCTCTCTCAGCACCACTCTCAATTTTAAATAAAGTTAATGTATTAATAAAGATTTTTTAAGAACAAAAGTTGCATCAATCAAACATACCATTCATCAACTGGGTTATTGTCATTTAATATGTGTTGGACATCTTTCATGTCACTAAACATACACTGAGTGGCCAGATTATTATGATCTCTGAACGCATAATAATCTGGCCACTCAGTGTATATCCTATATAATACAAGGCTAATATGCAAATTGTCCCCTCAACAAGTTCGAGCAGCAGGCAGGCCAGCCAACCGCCCATATCCCCTCCCCCTGGCCAGGCTGGCCGGACCCCCCACCTATGCACGAATTCATGCACCGGGCCTCTAATATATATATATACTGAGTGGCCAGATTATTATTTATTATGCATTCAGAGATCATAATAATCTGGCCACCCAGTGTATATCTACCTCTTATATATATATAAACACACACACACACACACTAGAGGCCTGGTGCACGGATTCGTGCACTGGTGGGGTCCCCTGGCCTGACCTGCACCCTCTCACGATCCAGGACCCCTTGGAGGATATCGGACTGCCAGTTTCGACCCGATCCCTGCAGGCCAGGCCGAGGGGCCCCACTGGTCCATGAATCCGTGCACCTGGCTGGTTTCAGGCGAGGCTAAGGGACCCCACCAGTGCACTGGGCCTCTAGTATGCATATAAGATCTTTGGTTAATCTCCTCCCACCCTCCTCTCTCCCCCCTTTCCTCTGAGATTCATCAGTCTGTTCCATGTTTCCATGCTTGTGCATTGAATGTCTTCCCCCTGGTGGTCAGTGCGTGACATAGTTACTGGTCAAACAGTCGAACAGTTGCTTAGGCATATATATATATATATATATATATATATATATATATATATTACTTATTTCAGAGAGGAAGGAAGAGGGAGAGAGAGATAGAAACATCAATGATAAGAGAGAATCATTGATCGGCTGCCTTCTGCACACCCCCCACTGGGGATCGAGCCTGCAAGCTAGGCATGTGCCCTTGACTGGAATCGAACCTGGGAGGCCGACACTCTATCCACCAAGCCAAACTGGCTAGGGCAACCTCTTTCTTTTTTATAGTTGCCTAGTCTTCCATTCTATAGATATACGGTAATTATTATACTATTCCCTATTGATGGATATTAACTCTAAAAATTATATTATAAACAATGCTGTAATAAAAAATCCTCATAGATATATCCTTACTCTTCTGCATAAGTACTCTGTAACAGTACTTTTTAAATCGTGATGTGCATTGGAATTGCCTGAGTATCTGACCCTGCAAGTGATGCCAGTGCTGCTTATCCACAGAACACACTCTGAGTAACATGGCTCCGTGGGATACAGTCTTAGAGGGTACAATTTCTGGTTCAGAGGGTATGTACTTAACTTTGCCAATCATAATAGGTTGAAAATAGATATGTCACTATTTTATTTATTTTTTAATATATATTTTTATTGATTTCAGAGAGGGAGAGGGAGAGAGAGATAGAAACATCAATGATGAGAGAGCATCAGTGATCAGCTGCCTCCTGCACAACCCCCACTGGGGATTGAGCCTGCAACCGAGGTACATGCCCTTGACCACAATTGAACCTGCCACCCTTCAGTTTGAAGGCCAACACTCTAACCACTGAGATATACTAGCCAGGCAAGTTTGCATTTTAAAAATATATTTTTATTGATTTTAGAGAGGAAGGGAGAGGGAGAGGGAGATTGAAACATCAATGTGAGAGAGAATCACTGATTGGCTGCCTCCTGCACGCCCCCTACTAGGGATTGAGCCCACAACCTGAGCATGTGCCCTTGACCGGAATGGAACCTGGGACCCTTCAGTCCGCAGGCCGAGGCTCTATCCACTGAACCAAACTGTCTAGGGCAAGTTTGCATTTTTTATTATTGCTGAGGTTGTTTCTTTTTTAATGTACATGTATTTGTATTTGTTTATATTTATTTTACAAATTGTCTTTTCATATCCTTTTTCATGTTCCTGCTATGTCATTAATTTTTTTAAAAAATATATTTTATTGATTTTCCACAGAGAGGAAGGGAGAAGGATAGAGGGCCAGAAACATCGATGAGAGAGAAACATCGACCAGCTGCCTCCTGCACACCCCCCACCGGGGATGTGCCCGCAACCAATGTACATGCCCTTGACCGGAATTGAACCTGGGACCCTTCAGTCCACAGACCGACGCTCTATGCACTGAGCCAAACCGGCTTCGGCTATTTTTTAAATCGATTTGTTACTCTTTTTTATTTGGATATTAACTGTGGCAAAAACTGCCTCTTGCCTATCTGATATTCATTCTTCTCTTTTTTCTCCCTCACAGAATTGTTTTTAAAAGCTTTATTAATATATAACTAACATACCATAAAATCCATCCATTTAAAATGGACAAGTCAATGGCTTTCAGTATGTTCAGTGTTGTGCAACCATCACCACAATTAAATTTAGAACATTTTCATTACCCCAAAAAGAAGCCCTCTACACCTTAGCCATCACGTTCCAATCCTTCCTTCCACTCCTGACCTGGCAACCACTAATCCCCTTTCTGTCTCTATAGATTTGACTGTTTTTTACACTTTATGTAAATGAAATCATACAACACATGGTCCTTTATGACTGGCTTCTTTCACTTGGCATGTTTTCAAGGTTCATCCAGGTTGTAGTCCATATCAGTATTTCATCTCTTTTCATTGCTAAACAATATTTCATTGCATGGTTTTTAGTTTTAAATTAATCTGAAATAATTTTTGTGTATAGTGTGAGGTAGGGATCTAATACTTTCCGAAAAAGGGAGTCAATTTTCCCAACACCATTCATTGATCAATCCCATCCTTCCCTATTGATTTGAAATGCCATCTTTATCATTATCTATCATTATATATACAATTTCTGAACTATTATTTTCCATTGATCTATATATGTCTGGCTATTTCTGCTTTAGTACCACACTGTCTTAGCTATTGATTTTTTCTGTATATCTCTATATATTATAAAAGGCTAATATGCAAAGTGTCCCCTAGGGAGTTCAACTGGGAGACTGGGAGTTTGATCACTCGCTATGAAGTGCACTGACCATCAGGGGGCAGCATGTAACAAAGGCAGGCCCCAGCTGGCAGCAGGAGGCCCTGATCCTCCCTGATCACCAGCCAGGCCTAGGGATCCTACCCATGCATGCATTTTGTGCACCAGGCCTCTAGTCTATATACACTGAGTGGCCAGATTATTATGATCTCTGAACGCATAATAATCTGGCCACTCAGTGTGAATATATATGTATATATAGTATAGGCCCAGTGCATGAATTTGTGCATGGGTGGAGTCCGGCCAGCCTGGCCAGGGGGAGGGGACATGGGCAGTTGGCCAGCCTGCCTGCTGGTCGAACTCCTTGTTGAGGGGACAATTTGCATATTAGCCTTTTATTATATAGGATATACACTGAGTGGCCAGATTATTATGAGTTCAGAGATCATAATAATCTGGCCACTCAGTGTATATCCAAGGTTTGGCTGAATCTAGGGTTCCTGATAAAATAGTTTTGGCCGTGAAAGGAGGGGAGAGGTTTGAACTTAGAGCTGCAGAAGATGATCCCTGTCTTTGGAATTTACTGAGATTGCGATGGTAATGGAACATCCATATGGAGGTGTCCAATATACCACTGGATATGGAGGGCTAGAGCGGAGCCTCAACAGGACTGATCATTTTGCCCCACCATGCCTTCCAGAACTGCAAACCACAGTACTTTCTTCTCCAATGGCTGAGTCTTCTCACGTCCTGTGATGGCTGCAGGTAGCAATGAGGGACCCAATTGAAAGCAGTCACATTCAAACAGGGAAGAGTTCCTTTTTGCTGCTTTATCATAGGAGCAAGGAACCTTCTTTTTCAGAAGCCTCAGTTACCCTGCGATTTATTTTTATGTGAAATAATAAATGTTTTAATGCCATTTGGTTAGCATTTCTGTGTCTCAATGGAAAACATCTTGATAACACCTGTTACTTTCTTTGCATCTCTACCAGCCATAGTTTGCAGCACTTCAACAAAAGGTGTGTGTGTACACGTTTCCCATATTTCACATTCAATTATACTCTGAAGACTAAATAACATCAATAGCTGTGATGTGCTAGTAAATTTTTAACAACAGGCTCTCTCCAGGGAGAACAAAAGCCCTAATTTTTAATATTTGCATATTTCTCTGGTGTAAATATTACTAGCATGGCTGATTTCAAGGTAGCAATTCATAATATGGTATTTCCATACATGACCATACAGATAAAATAGAGGTAAATAACTTAAAGAGCTTAGATAATAGTAAAATTATTCTGGACTAAATTGTGTCCTCCCCAAATCCATATGTTGAAGCTCTAACCCCCACCTGGAATACCTCAGAATGACTGTTTTTGGAGAGTGGGCCTTTAAATAGATGATTAAGTTAAATTAGGCTGATCAAGTGGGCTCAAATCCAATCTGATTGGTATCAGTATAAGAAGGGGAAATCTGGGCACAGTGTACGTGCACGAAGAAAAGGACTGTGAGGACAAGACGGCAGCCATCTGCAAGTGAAAGACAGAGGCCTCAGAAGAAACCGAACTGCCAGCCGGCCAGCCGGCCAGGCTCAGTGCTTGAGCATCAACCTATGAACCAGGAGGTCGCTGTTCAGTTCTCGGTCGGGGTACATGCTCGGGTTGCGGGATCAATCAATGACTCTATCTCATCATTGATGTTTCTATCTCTCTCTTGCTCTCCCTTCCTCTCTGAAATCAATAAAACATTTCAGTCCAAGGCTTATTCAGCTAACCTACTTTTCTGCTTCTAAGACTCACAGACATCTCAAACTTAACATATCTAAAAACAATTCTGTATCTTTTCCCCTACCTGCTTTTTTCCAGCATTTCCTATATTACCATTCAGATGTTCAAACCAGAAATCTGGGTCATCTTTGTCATTTTTTCTTCCTCAAGTGACACCTTTCCCCACTGGCTCCCATTGGCTCTTCCACCAAGTGTGATCTGTTCTACCTCCAAATGTATCTTGAATCTATCTACTTCTCTCCTTCTTCTGACATACCTCTCTGGCCCAAACTACTGTCACCACTCCCTGGAAGTACTACAGTAGCCTCCTAAGTAGTCTTCCCGATTCTACTTTTTCTCTCATTCAACTGTCTTCCATGAGCAGCCATAGTGAGCTTTTTCAATTGTGAAGAGAACCCTATACGTTAACCCCCTCAGGCTTTCCTATTGCTCTTAGGATAAAACACCTACTCATCACCATGGCCTATAGGCAAAGCCCGGCAAGGTCTTTGATGACCTTTGCCATTGGACTTGAGCCACACGAGGGCCACACAGCCCACCTTTCAGTTCCTCCTACCACCAAGCTCCCTCGCTTTTCAGGGCTTTCACTTATACTCTTCTGTGTGTGACTCAGCTAACTCCTGCTCATCCTCCAGATCTCAGATTAATTGGGACTTCCTCAGGCCTTTCCTGATATCAGTCCAAACAGAATCCCCTCTTACAGTTTCATACTTTTCCTTGATAGCAGTCAACACAATTTGTCTTTATCTAAACTAATAAAAGAGAAATATGCAAATTGATCGTACTTCTGTGACACCCACCAGCCAATCAGGAGTGAGTATGCAAATCAACCCAACAAAGATGGAAGGTTAATTTGCATACTCAGGCATGAAGCAAAGACTAAAGGCTCCGGCCCGAGTGAAGACTGAAGACTGAAGAGCCTTGGCTTCGCCACTGTGGCTGGAGCAAAGGTCTGGGTCCTGGGTGCCGGAGGAAAACCGGTGCAGGCAGCCAGGGGAAGGAAGGCCTATTGCACGAATCTTCATGCAACGGGCTTCTAGTACGTATATGAATTTGTGAATCAAATTTATTCCCTTCTAGATGTCATCATGGATTTCTATGTTGGCTTTTCTAACTCCAATAGACCTGAGTTTCACACTGCATTCTACTGCCTGGCAGTGCATGCCACATAGTAAGTGCTCAATAAATATTTGCTGAATGAATATTAAATGTACTTTCTAAAAGTAATCAAAGGTATCCTGGCCGGGTGACTCAGTTGTTTGAAGTGTTGTCCCATTAACCAAAACATTCCAGGTCAGGGCTCATACCTAGATTTCAGATTTGTGTTTGCCTAAGCTGCAGTCTGGCCTCCCTCTGTGAGAGGCAACCCAGCTGATCAGGGGAAGGCACCGCCCCCATCACCCTGCTGCTGCTGCCACTGCCGGTAGTGTCGGGATGGACATCCAGAAGATATCTGCCCTAATTAGCATATTACCCTTTTATTAGTATAGATTTTTATTGATTTCAGAGAGGAAGAGGGAGATAGAAACATCAATGATGAGAGAGAATCATTGATCGGCACTGGGGGTCAAGCTGCAACGTGGGCATGTGCCCTTGACCAGAATCAAACCCAGGACACTTCAGTCCACAGGCGGATGCTCTAGCCACTGAGCCTAACTGGCTAGGGCTAGGTTTCCAGTTTGATCCGGGTCAGATGGAGTATGGGAGGCAAGCGATCGATGTTTCTCATTCTCTCTCCCTTCCTTTCTCTCTAAAATCAATAAAAACATATTCTCGGTGAGGGTGAGGATTATAAAAGTAATCAAAGGCACCATCCCCTCAATTTGGATTTGCCCTTACAGATGAAATACGCTTATTTCCTCCCTCCACTTTGAGAATCACTGATGAGGAGTGAACACAGGACAAACCAGGGAAACATCCCCAGTTAGGATTCACTAGAAAGAAGTAGATGTCTTAAAGGAAGGTTTCCTTTAGGTGGAAGGAAAACCAAAAAAAAAAAAAGTTGAAGCAGTATTTTAAAATTTAGCAAGGATAGTCCAGCCGGCTGGCTCAGTGGATGAATGCCTACCTATGAACCAGGAGGTCAGGGTTAGATTCCCAGTCAGGGCTCAAGTGGTTGCAGGCTCAAGCCCCAATGTGGGGCGTGCAGAAGGCCGCTGGTCAATGATTCTCTCTCATTATTGATGTTTCTATCTCTCTCTCCCTTCCCCTCTGAAATCAATATATATATATATATATATATATATATTTATATTTATTTATATATAAATATATATATATTTATTTAAAAATTAGCAAGGAGAAACAGAAGGGTATTAGACTTGGCAAGTAAGACTTCGGGTGAGCCGAAACTGGTTTGGCTCAGTGGATAGAGCGTCGGCCTGCGGACTCAAGGGTCCCAGGTTCGATTCCGGTCAAGGGCATGTACCTTAGTTGCGGGCACATCCCCAGTAGTTTCTCTCTCATGGATGTTTCTAACTCTCTATCCCTCTCTCTTCCTCTCTGTAAAAAATCAATAAAATATATTAAAAAAAAAAAAAAGACTTCGGGTGACCGGCTGACTGATTTAGGTAGGCGTGGCAGAGGCATTGGTTGTTTGCAGTGGGTGTGCTCTTCCTACTGCAGTTTCTGACCCAGTGATGGCCAACCTATGACACGCGTGTCAGCACTGACACGTGTAGCCATTTCTAATGGCTGCTCAGGCGGCCGCATGCCGAGGATGAAACATTGCTGCTCCTGAGGATGAAACATTTGCGAAATAATGTTTTTTTCCTCAAAGTGACACACTGCCCGAGTTATGCTCAGTTTTTTGGTGAAGTTTGACACACCAAGCTCAAAAGGCTGCCCATCACTGTTCTAACCTAACCTGTGTCCCTCCTTGCAGCCTCCCTCCTCCAGGGTGAAACAAGATCCTCTCCCGTGAGGGTCCCTAGACGGAGCTGAAGGCAGAGGGAGACTGGGAAGCAAAGAAAAAGGAGGGAGGAAAGGAGCCCTTTACGTGTAAGGAAGCACTGGTCCCTTCCACTCCTCTCCGCAGCCCGGGGCTACAGCTGCACGTCCGCCGCCGGCTCCGAGGCCTCGCTTCCGCCCTGGGGCCTTTGTTCCGGGACAGAACCTTCCAGACACGAACGCCGGCACCGGAAGGAGGTTGGCTGGGCGGAAGCGGCGTCCAGGGCCGGGCCTTAGGGTAGGGGCTCCCGGCTCCATGGCGGCCGGCGGGAGAAGCGGGTTGAGAGGCGGCCCCAGCATCGGCCGCGGCCGCTAGGGGGCGCACGAGCCTCTCGGGCCGCAGCCCGCCCGCCCACGTGACCGCCCTCCAGCCCACGTGACCGCCCGCCCCTCCGGAGTCGGCGCCCCGCCCGCGCGGTGACCTAACTGGCTTGCGCAGCTCCGGGCGCGGCTGACATTTTCTGCAGTCGCCAGCTAGTTACCGCCCTTGCGTTTTGCAGAATGGCTTGTCGCTTAACCTTTCCAAGTCTCGGTTGACGAATCTGTAAAAATTGGGACATCTTTGTTGTGAGGTTTAAGTGAGATGTGTGGGGTTTCATCATAGACATTTAATGTGAACTAACAGTACTCATTCAATAGGGTAGAAGGGCGCCCGCCGCCTTCCTCGGGAGGGTGAGACGGTGGGCTAGACTATGTTCTCGCGGCGCCAGTTCTGGGCCTTTCAGTGTGTGTATCTTGTGAAGCTGACTGTGATTCTAGTGTTTTGTTTTGAAAACAAGATTCTAGTGTTTTAAGATGCCATTTCTCCGGATAACAGTACCATCTGAAGGCATTCCAGCCACATTTACAGCAATCTCTTTCCATGCTGGAAAAAACAGCTTACTTACGGAGGGGTGGTGTGCCCATCTCCGTGTGGCACATAAATACGACCTCAAGAAATCCACACATTCAATCAAAATTCAACAAACTTGTGAAGCCAGGTCATCAAGTTCTCCTATAACTATTCTGGTGACAGCAAAGTTCATGTGATGAGTTTTTTTTCTTCTGTATAGTAAAGATGGACATTTATTGAAAATACGTACAGACTCCCACGTGGAGAAGGAGAAAGGGTCCCCTGATAACTTTTTTTAAAAATATATTTTATTGGTTTTTTACAGAGAGGAAGGGAGAGGAATAGAGAGCCAGAAACATCAATGAGAAAGAGACACCAATCAGCTGCCTCCTGCACACCTCCCAGTGGGGATGTGCCCACAACCAAGGTACATGCCCTTGACCGGAATCAAACCTGGGACCCTTCAGTCCGCAGGCCGATGCTCTATCCACTGAGCCAAACCAGTCAGGGCCCCCTGATAACTCTTTAATGAAGACTGAAAGAGCACTAAATTTATGCCCTGAAAAAATGAACCAGAAATCTATTAGTAACAATGGCAGTATGTGGCAAAAAAAAAAAAAAAAAAAAAGTGGGGGTGGGGAGGAGGAAGAAAGCTCTTGGTCTCAAGTCACGGTTCAAACCTCCTGCCAGAGGAGACAGCCTTTGGGTGGAAGGATTTCCCAACCAGCCACAGATGGCATAAGAGTTTTAGAAACCACTTTAACCTCAAAAACGTGCAAACTGTTGGTGAGGCTGTATCTGTGGAGGACCAGGCAGCAAAATCCACCCAGAGCTATTGAAAAGAATTATTGGCCAAAGGGCTATCTTCCAGAATATAATGAACCTGGTATCTTCTAGGAGGAAAATGCCCAGCTGCTTTTTGTTTCCAAACGAGATATACAGGGCCTTGGTCTGAAGGTAGCTAATGCCCTCATGACCGCCCCTCCCTCCGTCTCTCATGGTGGCTGGGTAGCTCTGTATTTAATAAAGCCCAACATGTTCTACAGGGATACAGACCCCAGTACCGTAAAAGAAGACAAAATACTTTTGCTTGTACCGTAGAAATCAAATGCAAAGTCCAGGGACTGCAGCACTTTCCCTGAGTGGGTTTTAGAAGTAGGCTGGGACCTCAGAGAGAAAGGCCTTGGCTTTAGTGTCACTGACTGCAGACAGCAGACAGCAGACAGCAGTACCAGGCCAAGGTACCCATACTTTATGAGTGTGCTCATAAAGACATCGAAGTCTTCCTCCGTACAACATCACCCCGGCCCTCACTCTGCTGATCTAAGCTTGATTTGCTGCTTCAAAGCCACATCATGAGGCTGAGATTCCTCCTCAGAGCCATGACTGCTCACCTTAATATGGTAATAAGCTGGAAGAGCTGGAAGTTCTTCAGTATTGCCAGTTGCATCCTTCATATTACACAGGGAACAATCAAGCCAAAAACAGTCCATGCATGTTGGGGAGAATGTGTCTAGGATGTTAAGGGTATTTTATTAACAAAGGAATGAAGCTCGCTGTTTCATTGTGGCCTAGCAAGTGGATAGTGGTGGCTTGTGGAAGAAATAGAAGAGCTTCTTCTTTAAAATATATATATATATATATATATATATATATATATATATATATATGTCAGAGAGGAAGGGAGAATGAGAGAGAGACAGAAACATCAATGCTGAGAGAGAATCATTGATTGGCTGCCTCCTGCATGCAATCCGGGCATGTGCCCTCACCAGGAATTGAACCATGACCTCCTGGTTCATAGGTTGATGCTCAACCACTGAGCACCACTGGCCAGGCTTGAAGAGCTTACTGAGAGCCACAGAGAAACACTAATAAAAACCTTGAGGACCTGGCATAGCGCGCACGCGCCCTCTCCCTTCTCCACCATCGCTGCTTCTGGTGCTGCTTGTGTGGCCTTTGGTGCAGACCTGATACCTCTTTGGTGCAGTGGTGGCTGAGGAGACTCCAGCACTGGCCGTGACCAACGAAAAACCCAAGGAAGGAGTTAAGATTGAGAACAATGATGATGTGATTTTGAAGGTGGTGGGGCAGGATGGTTCTGTGGTGCAGTTTAAGATTAAGGGGCATACACCACTTAGTAAACTAATGAAAACCTACTGTGAACGACAGGGTTTGTCAATGAGGCAGATCAGATTTTGATTTGATTCAATGAAA
This sequence comes from Eptesicus fuscus, assembly GCF_027574615.1. Taxonomy (NCBI): domain Eukaryota; kingdom Metazoa; phylum Chordata; class Mammalia; order Chiroptera; family Vespertilionidae; genus Eptesicus; species Eptesicus fuscus. Next base: position 86,982,490 of record NC_072479.1, read on the forward strand.
CAGACACACCTGCCCTAGCCGGTATGGCTCAATGGATAGAGCGTTGGCCCAGGGACTGAAGGGTTCCGGATCAGTTCTGGTCAAGGGCGCGTACCTCTATTGCAGGCTTGATCCCTGGCCCTGATTGGGGATGTGCCAGGGCCACATGTGGGGGCAACCAATCGATGTGTCTCTCACATCAATGTTTCTCTCTCTGTCTCTCCCCCTCCTTCCACTCTCTCTAAAAAAAGAAAAAAGAAAGAGAACACCTGCACAGTGGGAAATGGAGGATAAAAATACAACTGATGTGTTCTAGCAGCAGACCAGAGGTGTCTACTAAAAGGGAACCTGCTACTTTACTCCAGAACTCTGTTCTCCAGACCAACAAGACATTCTCAATTATAAAACTGCAATTTGGTTTCAACACATCTGACTACTACATATAGTTGTCTCTATTCTTTCATTTTCTCCTTCCCCATTCCTTTATTGTACACAAAGTAACTGAGGTGCCCCTAACCGGTTTGGCTCAGTGGATAGAGCGTCAGCCTGAGGACTGAAAGGTCCCAGGTTCGATTCCAGTCAAGGGCATGTACCTTGGTTGTGGGCACATCCCCAGTAGGGGGTGTGCAGGAGGCAGCTGATTGATGTTTCTCTCTCATTGATTTTCTAACTCTCTATCCCTCTCCCTTCCTCTCTGTAAAAAATCAATAAAATATATATTTTTTAAAGAAAAAAAAAGTAACTGAGGTATGTGCACAAGCATTTGCATTTAAAACAATAAAAAATAAATGGCCAATGGTATGTTTTGATTGACATCAAATGGAGATGGGTGGAGGGAAAACACTGGTTCTGGCATGAACCTTTCTCCATTCTGGCACACTCACTCAGTTCTTATCTTTATATTCCAGTAAGTTTTTGCTCTCACTGTTTAACAAAAACAAAACAAAACAAAGGCGACAACATAAAAATCCTTATATACCTTGTTTGATTGGAGAATTTTAATGTTTTTCATTTATCATTGTAAAATCAAGGACAATTTTATAACTGTTTTGTATGTAGCTGTTACATGTAGGGTAATCTGTCCTTAAACAGGGATAAATTACTTTACACACAAAAAAAGAATCCTAGATATTTTTTCCTTCAAGTCAAGAGTCTTGTTGTTTAAATAAATTTCTTGTTTAAAATGGAGGAGAAAAAAAAAAAAAAAAGCTTGAGGAACTGATAAAATCCCCAAAAGACAAAGATATGATGAACAGGAAGAAAAGACCAGTTCAAATCTACAAGGATATGTTGAAGTGTTCCATACTGCCAAATACCTAAATGACTTACTTGCTGAATAAAAGTGCTCTATGGAGAGAAACCTGAAAAAATTACATGTGGCTAAATCTATACATTGTAAATTTTTATAAACCAGCAATTCTGCACATAAGAATACAGAATTCATGAGTGTGCTCATAAACAGAGATCGATGTTTTGCACATCACACAGCGAATTAGTGGCATAGCTTCACTCACAACCAATAAAATGAGTGCTTAGGCCCACCAGAAGACTTGTACAATACTGTACATAGCTTTCTCTATACTAGCTAAGAACTGGAAACAATTCAAATGCCCATCAAAAGTAGAATAGATACATTGTAGTACATACATACAATGGAATACTGTAAAACACTGAACATAAAGCGCTACTGTTTCATGTAACATGGATGACTCACAGACATAATATTGAGAAAACTGAGCCAGATACAAAAGAATACATACTTTATGGTTTCATTGAAGAAGAGGCAAAGCTAATCTATACTGATAGAGGCCAATTAGTAGGGACCTTTAGGGGTGCAGTGTTAGGGAAAGGGCAAGAAAGGAGCCTACTGGAACGCTGGAGATACACTTGATCTTGAGGCTGGAAATGGTGGTCACATAACATATAAATATGTAAAAATTCATTGAGAAATTTACAATTAGTGAACTTTACATGTGTTACATATCAATAAAAAATAAAAAGTTGCCCTAACCGGTTTGGCTCAGTGGATAGAGCGTCGGCCTGTGGACTCAAGGGTCCCAGGTTCGATTCCAGTCAAGGGCATGTACCTCGGTTGCGGGCACATCCCCAGTAGGGGATGTACAGGAGGCAGCTGATCGATGTTTCTCTCTCATCGATGTTTCTAACTCTCTATCCTTCTCCCTTCCTCTCTGTAAAAATTAATAAAATATATTTAAAAAAATAAAATAAAATAAAATAAAATAAAAAGTTGCCGAAACCGGTTTGGCTCAGTGGATAGAGCATTGGCCTGCGGACTCAAGGGTCCCAGGTTCGATTCCGGCCAAGGGCATGTACCTTGGTTGTGGGCACATCCCCAGTGGGGGATGCGCAGGAGGTGGCTGATCGATGTTTCTAGCTCTCTATCCCTCTCCCTTCCTCTCTGTAAAAAATCAATAACATATATTTAAAAAAATAAAAATAATAAAAATAAAATAAAAAGTTAATATTGCTTGTAGCATTATGGAATATTTGAGCTATTATCAACAAATGTTTGAGCAGTTCAAGGTCCAGTGGCAACAACTGGCGAATACCATGTTTTAAACAGTCAGCTACTTCTCAAGCTGAACGGGAGTCGGCTATGGTTTAGGCTCACTTCATCCACTTCATTATCACACAGGTCCTGCACTATCCACACTCCACCATCCACAGTCAGTATTTTTGTTGTCACACTGGCAAGAATATCCAGGTTGATGGATGACAAGTATTCAGGTTTACATCTTTCTTATTAATATGCTTTATTTTTTTCTCTTTAATTAACCTATATATATAAAAGCCTAAGCAACCAGACAACTGAACGACCGAACGACAGGTCGACTGGTCACTACGATGAACACTGACCACCAGGGAGAAGATGCTCAATGCAGGAGCTGACCCCTGGTGGTCAGTGAGCTCCCACAGCGGCAGCAGACGCTGGGTCAGGGCTGTAAAGCGCAGCTGTGGCTGCGTGAGCCTCTCCTGTCTCCACGGCAGGGGGGCCAGCATGAGCGGGAGTGGTGCTGTGCCTGGCCCAGGCCCACGCTTAGGCTCCTCCCCGGCCGCCTGCTGCTTCGTGCACTACTACATCCCTCGGGCAATGTCGGACTGCCTGTTTAAACCCTACAATCCCCGGGGATCCGGCCAAACTGGCAGTTGAACATCCCTCAAGGGGTCCCGGATTGCGAGAGGGTGCAGGCCAGGCTGAGGTACCCCACCGGTGCACGAATCCGTGCACTGGGCCTCTAGTATATTATAAAATTTTGCCCTGGCCCGGTGGCTCAATTGGTTGGATACTCATCTGGCACACAAAAACGTTGCTGGTTAGATTCCCAAGTCAGGGCACATTCCTAGGTCGCGGGTTCCATCCATGGGTCAGGGCGCAGAGGGAGGCAACAGATGGATGTTTCTCACATCCCACAGCTAATTAGTGGCATAGCTTCGCTCACAACCAAGATCTTATCCACTAACTACACTCTCCCAATGAGACCTACAGTTCAGGAATGGACAGAACAGCACGGGGACCTCTGACACCTGCCGCTCAGAGCCGGAAACACAGCGTTCAGAACCTCAGGCTTCCAACGGGCTGACTCACAACTGAATCAGAAAGAGACCTGCCCAGAGACGGTGGCCCCGAGTCCAGGACCAGGGACACAGAGGGCAGCACGACGGGAGAATCCCCTTGAGCCCAGGCCCCTCGTACCTAAGGGCTCAGGACTTGGCTGCCCAGGTGGCTCAAAGGAGAACCGAGCCCCGGAGACCCCAGAGCGATGCAACCGAGAGATTAACGGCCCCGGAGGGCCTCCCACGGGGGCGGGGCCTGGAGGCGGGGCGCGACCCGGGGCAGCGACGGGAGGACACCCCCTCCCCCCGCCCCGCGAGGGCGCCCGTGGGGCGGGGACGTGGGCGGGGCCGAGCCTGGGGGCGGTGCTTGGCGGCGGAAGCGGCGGCGTTCTGCGCCCGGCGCCCCTCGGTGACTTAACGCCGGGTTCCTCCTCGGGCCCGGCGACCTCCCGGCTTGGGGAGCCCAGCGAGGTTCGGGGGCCACGGGTGACGCGGGCACGGGGCGGGCGAGGGGGGGGGGCGGCCCCTGGAGAGGCCCGAAGCGGGCGAACGCGCCGGTGTCGGGTGAGGGTAGGGCGACGGGCTGAGGAGCTTGGGGGGAAACGAAGAGGGGGGACCGGGGCAGGGGGCAAACGGGGGCAAGGATGGGGCGCAGGGGCGAGGAGCCCCCGCCAGGTCCCCTCCCTTGACCGTCTCTTCTCTCCCAACTCCTTTCCAGGTCAGTCCCGAGCCGGAGCGCAACTTGCAGGAGAGAGACGCCCCAGCAAGACTCTTTCGGGGAACCCTCCAGCTCCTCACCCCATGGGCCAGACGGCCCTGGCAGGGGGCAGCGGCAGCTCCCCCACCCCACAGGCCCTGTACCCCGACCACTCTTGTCCCAAAGGCTTGGAGGAACTGCTCTCTGCTCCCCCTCCCGACCTGGGGACTCAACGGTGCCACGGCTGGAACCCCAAGGACTGCTCAGAGAACATCGAGGTCAAGGAGGGGGGCTTGTGCTTCGAGCGGCGGCCCGTGGCCCAGAGCACCGATGGGGCCCGGGGCAAGAGGGGCTACTCGAGCGGCCTGCACGCCTGGGAGATCCGCTGGCCCCGGGAGCAGAGGGGCACCCACGCCGTGGTCGGGGTGGCCACGGCCCTCGCCCCGCTGCAGGCTGACCACTACGCGGCGCTGCTGGGCAGCAACAGCGAGTCGTGGGGCTGGGACCTTGGGCGGGGGAAGCTGTACCATCAGAGCAAGGGGCCCGGGGCCCCCCAATATCCACCCGGACCTCAGGGTGAGCAGCTGGAGGTGCCGGAGAGGCTGCTGGTGATCCTGGACATGGAGGAGGGGACTCTGGGCTACGCTATTGGGGGCACCTACCTGGGGCCAGCCTTCCGCGGACTGAAGGGCAGGACCCTCTACCCAGCAGTAAGCGCTGTCTGGGGCCAGTGCCAGGTCCGCATCAGCTACCTGGGCAAAAGGAGAGGTGAGGCCTGGGGTAGGTGTGGGAGAGGGTTCTGTCACTGGTGGCTGTGGCTTGGGTTGGAAACTCAACGCCTTTACAAGGTGGGGAGGGAAGGAGCCTTCATCTAACCTGCTTCCCTACCCCTTACTCAGTGCCAGGAATGGCTAAGGGTCTTCACAGCTCTTACCTAATGTAACCCTCCCAACAGCGATAGAGGTAAAGGTGAGGCTTGGGTACGCAACTTGCCATTCAGTGGTGAGCCCCCAGAATGGAGGGAGGCCCTCCAGGGATTAGGGTTGTGCCGGAGCGAGCAGCTCCTGGAGCACGGGTGCCAAGGGTTAAATGGGTGCTGGGCTAGGTGTACAATTTCCAAAGGAAGAGGCCAGGCAGTGCCAGGCACCCAGGGTGTGTACTAGATTCCCTGGGCTCTGACCTGTGACACATACATGCCTACTTCCTCAGTCAAACCCCAGGAAGCCACTGAGCCCTCCCTCCCCCCACCTGGAAGGAGAGCAGCAGGGGCAGGGTTTGGGGTGGAGCTGCAGGGGAAGGACCTCCTTGGGGAACCAGTGGGGCCTGGCTTTAGAGCTGATGGACTTGAACTGTTCTCTGCAGTTGTAGTCTTAGCAGAGGCTGGGCACCTCTCCTCCCATCACCCATGTGAGCTGTTGAGTGGAGGGCTATCCTTCTTTTCACCTCATCAGCCCCATTCCCAAGGCCTCTCTGGAATCAGCCTGGGCCAGCTCCACCCCTGTCAGAGCCACCTCGCCCTGTTGCTTAGCGGGCCTTAGCTAGAGCTTCACCCCCAGCTCTGACTGGGGGGGTTTATGCCTCCGACCCTGAGAGCAGAAGCAGAACTTCAGGGTGCATTAGATCTCTCAGCCAAGGTAGGAGCAGACTCGGAGCAGGAGTGGGAGGGAACCCTGTAACTTGATGTCTAGCTGGTGGCTGCACCCCTACTTACCTTCCCCTCCTTCTCTCCCCCAGCGGAGCCACACTCCCTTCTGCACCTGAGCCGCCTGTGCGTGCGCCAAGCTCTGGGGGCTACCCGGCTGGGCCAGGTATCTGCTCTGCCCGTGCCGCCTGCCATGAAGCGCTACCTGCTCTACCAGTGACCCTGTGATACCACAGATTGGGGGGCCTGGATGCTGCCCCTCCCCGGGGTACTGCTGGCTTGACCAGCCACTTAAAACCAGTGAGGCTGGGCCCCTAGCCCCAACCCAAGCTCTGGGGAGCTCAACAGCCCGAGCCACCCCGCAGGTGAAGAGGAGGAGCTGTTATTCAAGGCTGTGGCGCCTGGTACACAAGACAGTTTTCTTCCCAAGTAAAAATAATGAGACCTGCTGTTGCAAAAACCTGTTTGTGGCTTTTTTCCCCCACAAGGGTCCCGCGGCTGCCTCAAAAAAGTGAAGAGGAATGATGTGGAAACAAGTACAATGAAGGACAAACCACAAAGCTTAATGCCAGATGTTTATTCCCACCCCCAAGTGGGACTGCTCACATACACAATACACAGGCGATGGCACCGGGGAGGAAAACGGCACCCGTAGCCTCCGGGGAGGACAGGGCTCTTTCCCAGCCCCGGGCCTCATGTACGAGATGGGAGAGGAGGATGGCTTCTCTTTCCTGCCTTCAGTGCGGACTGAGGGGGCTCACGAGCAAACCCCACCCTTCTACCTCTCGCCAAGGAGAAGCCATCTTGGTGACACGTTTTGTTCCAATTATTATAGTAAGTAGAGGAGGGATAGTCCCAAGCTTTACAGGTGTACATGGTAAAGGAGAGCTACAGTTTGGACGAGGCCACAAGAAGGGGCAGGTGGTACCATCAGAAGTATGTGTGGGGGTGGGGCGAGGGAGGGGCAGTCATTGGGCTTCTGAGCGTCACAGTCCTTGGCAGAGCAGGAAGGCAGGGGGTGGATCTGGGGCCTATGGTGTGGCACAGATGGATTTGGGGCTTATCCAGGGGGGTGGATCTGGGGCCTATTGTTTGGCACAGATGATGTCCACGAATTCAGGCTTGAGGGACGCGCCCCCCACGAGGAAGCCATCCACGTCGGGCTGGCACGCCAGCTCCTTGCAGTTGGCCCCAGTCACAGAACCTGGGGAGGGAGGAGAGAGGGCGAACGGTCAGGGGTGGGATGGGCATACTCCACCCCCGCCTCAATGTCTAAGGCAGGCTCAGTCTGGGTCCCAGCCCACCCCACCGCAGGCTGGAGCCAAACCCACTCACCTCCATAAATGATGCGGGTGCACTGAGCCACTGCATCAGAGACATTGGACTTAAGCCATCCCCGGAGCTTTTCGTGTACTTCCTGGGCCTAGAACAAGAAGCCAGACTAAGTTAAGACTCTCTCTGCCTTTCCCTCAAAGGGGAAAAACACCCTGGGCACCAGTGGCGAGGCAGTGTTGCTTCAGGGAATCCTAGAAACCCTGAGATCCCAGTGACAACACCAGGGCTCTTCACACTCACACACACACACACACACACACACACCAGGCCCTGGAATGGATGTCCTTGGGCAAATCATTCTCCTTCTCTGGGCTTGGGGGATCCTGTCTTTAAAATGAAGGGTTGCCCCAGATGGTCTCTGCTGTCAGTTCTACCCAAGCAGGGTAGGGTAGGGTGGGGCTCCTGGGCGTGGTTACCTGTTGGGGTGTTGCAGTCTTCCCTGTACCAATGGCCCACACAGGCTCATAGGCCAGAACAACCTTGTTCCAGTCCTTCACGTTATCTGTGGGACAGAGATCACAGATGGCAGGGTAAATAGGAGGGAGGATGTTGCTTGGTAGCAAGGAAATAAAGAGGGTGGTCTGCTGCCCCCTAGTGGCTGTTTAAGAAACTCCAAGAGGAGTCAATACCATGGGGCAGGAGCAGAAGTGATGGAGAGGAAGCAAGGGTTCCCACCTTCCCCTTCCCTTTGCCGTATGAGCACAGGGATCAAGTCCGGCTGCAGGGCATCTGACCCCACCCTCGGTGCCTTCATGGACTTGGCTAGGCTCACAGGTCCCTTCAGAAATACCTGCGATGGCCTTGGTTTGTTCAAAAACGACCTTCTCAGTGATACCAGCTTCCCTCTCATCTAGCTTCTCCCCAATGCAGGCGATCACTCCAAGTCCCTCGGCCAGGGCATGGGCCACTTTCTGCCCAATCAGCTGTTGAGGAACAGACTTGGTGAAACACCGACCGCTCGTGAAACAAGGCATCTCTTACCACTTCTCCTAGTTACTAACCTCATCCGACTCCCCAAAGACGTGCCTTCTCTCCGAGTGCCCCAGGACTACCCACGTGGCTCCACAGTCTTTGATCATACAAGGGCTGTGGAGAGAGGTGAAGCCACAGTTCCACAGGGAGTCCACCTGTGGCTTCCCCCTCAATGAGGAAAATGAGGGGAGGGTCCCCACACACCCTTCTCCCACCTGCATCTCACCTGATCTCTCCAGTAAAAGCCCCGTTAGGCACTTTGTAGCAGTTCTGGGCAGCCACAGCAATCTTGGGATCCAGCTTCTGCCTGGCGAAGTCAATGTAGGCGGTGGGGGGTGCACAAACCACCTCTGCGGATGAGATCACAAGGAAGTCTTCATTCTCTAGACTCCATCCAGTGCTCTGGAACCCCTAGCCTTCACCAGCTGTCTGAGTTCTGCTTTCCTCCCCCTCTTCACCCCAATGAGAGATGATCTTTGTCCACATCCCGGATTGGTCCTGTTTCCAATTCCTAGAGCCTCCCAGGTGCCCCTGAGGCCATGGCCCTGCCCTCTGCTCTTTTAACAGCTGTGGCTCTGATTTCCCGGGGCTATTCTGGGCCTGAGCACCTAGACTCAGCATTCTCTGGGGGCCAATCCAGCCTCCCTTCTAAAATAGCTCTCAGGCAAGGCAAGGGTTTTCAGCAAAAGCAGAAAGGGCCAGGTCGGGGTTGGTCCCGGGGCCTCTGGGGAGTAAGCCAGAAGGGGCGGCCCCTGCTGATCAGGCCCGTGGTTCTGTGGTTTAGGTGGACGGGGAGGGCTGAGGACCGCACTCTGCGGGTGGGTACGCAGGGCGCGGACCCGCTCCCGGAGACTCCGCGCTCTCCCCGGTCCCGGGCTGGAGAAAGCAGCAGGATCGCTCCTCACTCACGAATGGCCCGGGCTGTTGGGCCCCTGCTCAGCCGCATCTGCGAAGGCAGGGCTTACCCAGGCCGCCGGGGGCAGAGGATCGAAGCGGACAGCGCCGGGGGCCGAAGCAGCGCCGGGGGCACTCGGCCGCTCGGCGGGCGCGGGGCGGAGTCTGGGGCTACGTGCGGCGGCGCACGAGCCGAGCCGAGCCGAGGGGGCAGGTAGCGGGAGGCCCGCACGCCCACTCCGCCGCCTCCACCCCCGCCTCCCCGCCTCCCCGCCTCCGCTGTCGCCAGCCGCTCCCGATCGCCCCCAGGCCCGGCTCCCCGCGGTGCAGCCCCGTCCCCCCAAAGGGCCACCTTCCTCCCGGAGACCCACCGAGTCCTTTCCGGCCCCGCTGTCCGAGGGCACCATGAAAAACGGCCCCGACTCCCGCCTCGACCCGCCCGACACTGCGGCTGTGGGCCCCGCGCTGCGGGGTCCATGTCCGGGTCCCAGGAGCCCTGGTCCTCAGCCCCGCACCCCGGTCCACGCGGCCTCCCGGCAGCTCGGAGAGGGCGCTGCCCGCCCGCCGTCCCCTCCCCAGCCCACCCCAGCCCACCCCTCCCGGCGAGGCTCACCGGTGTCGGCCGGCACCTTGGCGGCGTTCAGGGTGGTGATGAGTTCCGCCAGGGTCGTCTTCCTCCCATTCATCTTCCAGTTTCCCCCGACGAAAAACTTCCTGGAGGGCGCCATGTCGCTGAAGCCGACACACTGAAGGTCAGTTTCACGGCGCAGCCGCGGCCACTGGCTGCTTATATAGAGCGCCGAGAAGCAGAACTCCGCCTCCTCCGCCATGGTGAGCCCGCCCTGCCCCGGTCCTGCCCCCGGTCCTGCCCGCGGTCCTGCCCCCGGTCCTGCCGCGCCCGTCCGCTGCCCGTGTGGCGAGGTTCTATGTTCTGACGTGACCCCCTTTCTTGTAGCAACGTTCTAGGGCTTGGGGCTCAGTCGCCTCAGAAGAGACTGTGAACCCCAGCGCTGGGGGGAGGGGGGCGCCTCACGTCAAGACGACAGATGGGGGGGGCGGGGGGCAGGGGGCAGGAGTGGTGCCCAGGGCACGTCCATCCACTCCCCTGCTGGGCTAGACCAGGCACTCGGGATTGAGGGGGCTCCGAAGGCCATCCTCCCAACTCTGGGAAGAGGGACCCCGCCCCTCCAAGCAGCTCCATACCTGACTGCCGAGCGGGTACCTTTGAGCCAGGCAGGCAGAGCCTAGCCCGGTCACTGGACAAGTGACAGGCTCAGAGGGAGAGGGACGGCCCACATTGGCACAGAAACTGCCCAGCTAAGAGGCCGTCGGAACCGCTGGGGCCCCCAGGAGTATCCCACTCCTTGCTCCAGTTGGCCAAGGCCTGAAGAGAGACTGCAGGCCTGGGCCCAGGGCTCCTTGGCCACTAGGGACATCGGGGAGCACCCACTTGGGCCCCTGGAGGAAGTGTGTGGGGCTGCCGGAAGGAAGGGCTTTTGCCCCCATTTTTGCTCTGTCACCCCACGCCAGTTCCCCAGATCTGACCGCCTCTAGCACTCACCTCACCCTCAGTTTCCCAAGAGCTCCAAAAACTACTGAAAAGTAGTGAAAAGTATGAGATTTGCCTACAGAAGGGGCAAGGCTGGGAGTTTTGGACACGGGCCTTCCTGCTAGCCCCAGGGAAGACAACTCCCACCGTATCAAACAGGACACAATTTAACCCATTGTACTTTTATTCACATCATGTATTTTGGCATTTTCCAGAGGGCAGGGAAGAGACAGAGTAGAGGAAAGACTGAGGCAGGAGGGTGAGGGGGTCCCCAATTCCCTCATATCCCTCCTGACCTGACCACACAGGGAGCAAACACCAAGGGGAAGGGGGAGCAGGGACACCCCCTTCGGTGGAAGAGGCTGCAAAAAGCGACACACACAGACACACACACATACACACACACACTCACACACAAATAAGCCCCTTCCACACCGGGAGCTGGCAGGACTAGAGAAGCAGAGGAAGGAGGGCCCAGGGGGAGGGGAAGCAACGTGGTCTCCTCACATTCAGGCAGCCACCCTCCCGTCCCCTTCCTGCTCTGTCCCCAAAGTCTCTCGAGTGTCCCTCCACTCTGCTCAGCCATCCTCCTAGAGCCTCTAGCTTCTTCCCTGCTGCAGGGGACGAAAAGGAAAAGGGTGCAGAGCCAGCGGCTGCCGTCCACTCCCGGCCCCTCTCCCTCATGCCCGGTGGCCTGCCCCTGCCCTCCGTGGTAAGGGTCAGGACAGGCTCTTAGCTGGCCGTTCTCTGGTAGAAGTAGATATAGCCCAGGTCCTTGGGCGGCTTCTCAGAGGCACACACTTTCTGGTCATTGTAGATCACCCATCTGGGAAAGGTGGGAGAGGTGGAAAAGGATGAACAAACTGAGCAGTCCACATGCTTCAACTAGGTTTCTCTGACCCAGCCTCTGGAGTCAATCCTGGTGACTGGGGAAAGCTCCCCAAACCTAGCCCAGCTGCTACCTGTCTGACAGAAACCATTTCCCCTACTCGGTGTCTGCAGCTCCTCCAGCATCTTTACAGCCATCCCCCCACCCATTCCTATAAGGCAGGGATCGGCAAGCTTTTTCTGTAAAGGGCCAGAAGGTTTGGCAGGCCATTGAAAAGATATAACTACTCTACTTTCCCCTTGCGGAGTGACAACAGCGCAGATAATACATACAGGAGTAAGTATAGTTATGCTCATTAAAACTACTTACAAAAGCAAGAGGCCCGACCCAGCCCAGAGGGCTGTAGTTTGCCTGATGTTTGCGGTCAGGCACTCTCTCATCCCTGGTGGATTTGTGGCCCCACCAGGCAGTCCTTCACCTTCTCCACACATCCTCTAAGGATCTCACGCCCTGCTCACTTCTACCACCACTTCCCCCATTCGCAATGCACGCCGTGGCCCCTCACCTGCCTTCCTTCTTGATGTGGCAGACGTAGTGACCACACATGGTGGAGGTGCCCATGTGACTAATGAAGGCAAAGAGCTGGTACTCTAGGGATGGAGTGAAGGGAAGGGCAGAGAAGACAATGAGAAAGGGACCCTTGAGTGACTGACAGCCCAAAGATACATCTAACAGCTCCAATTCAGGGAGTGTAGGCATGAACTGGGTCAAAAGTCTATCTCCGCCGCCTAGAATCCCACCGCCAGGAGTCATGTCACGGGGAAAAAGCTCCTTCACCCGCTGCCCCGAGGGAAGCAGAGCCGCCTTGGAATGAGGCTCTGGTAGAGCAGACTGGCTAGATTCGACCAGGCCTGTCCTCTTTCCAGGGGGCACTCACTTCCAGAACCATCCCGGACTTTAGGTCCCACCGGCACAGACTCAGAGATGGAGTCGGCGGCTGAGCGACCCTCCGAGATGTCCATGGCAGCTTCTGCGTCTAGGTCGTCAATGTGGCTGAAGATCCAGTCCACAGCCCGTTCTAAACTGTTGTTCTTGGAGAGGAGGAAGGCATTACATTTCCAACAAGTCCGGGGGCAAGAAAACCACCAGGGAAAGCCTTAGCTCCTTCATCACAGCCACAAAAGGGCGGAGCCCAGCCGTGGCCGTACCACAGCGGCTGTCCTCCGTCTTGCTTATGAAGGATGGAACCTCATTTCCACCCCCTTTGTCCCCAGTCCTGAGCTGAGGGCAGCCCCCTACCGTGGCCCGCAGAGCTTTGAGGGCCTGGTCCCGGGAGAAGCCCATGGAGACAATGGTGGTCACGCAGTCCTCTGGCGGGGGGTCCGCAGCCGCACTTGTGGAGCCAGGCCCGCTGGAGCCAGGCAGGACGAGGGGGTTTGCAAAATCTGTGGGTGCGAAGGGGTTGAAGTGTTTGGGGGAGGATGGTGGCCCTGCCAGGCCCTGCTACCCATCCCTACCTACCTGGATCATCCATGTGAGACATGACCCAGTTCATGGCAGCCTCGGCGCCGCTGTTGCCGGTGTAGTAGACAGCTTTGCGGCAGGCATCCATAGGGAAGCCCATCTCCACCAGCTGGATGATGACTGACTCATCCAACATGGGGGCTGTGGTGGGAGAAGTGTGGGCACGGTGACCGATTCCTTGGGCCACTATTTGCTCCACCTCCTCCTCTTCCCCACAGGCCAGCCCCCAGCCCTCTCCCAACCACTCCATTCCATGCATTTTTCTTCCACAGCCTGGCACCTTATCCCAGAACTGAAACGACAGACAACACAAAGTGGGTCCAATATCCTAAAGGCACAGACCAAAGCTAAAGATCCCCCATGGATCCCCTTCCTTGCCCAGTCTCACAGAATGGGCCCTTTCCCTGGAATATGATACGCAGCCCCCACCCCTAACCAATAGATGACAAGGGTAGGGAGGCAATTAGCCCACACTACTGCCATCCACACAGAGAATGTGGCTGGGAGTGCTTCAGTCGGTCCCCAGTTCACCCAAAGAGGGCGGAGGGAATTGGAAAGGGAGGACAGGAGAAACACAGAGGACAGGCTTGTGGGGAGGCAGGCAGAGAAGACCCCCATCAGCAAGGGAGAGAGACAGGCAGGAAAAAGAATCACTAACATGTCGGAGAGGAGAAGTGAGGGGAGCAGAAGGAGTCTTCGTCTTCGTTGCCATAGAAACCAAGGCTACCTTTGGGCTCATCCGGAGTGACCAGGGGTGGGGCAATGTCAGGCAGCTCCTCCTCTCCAGGCTGCAGCCCTGTACCCCTCAACTGGGAGATGTCTAGCTCATCCGGCATCTCGATGGACACATCTGTAATGGGAATGGCAGGAAAGGGTCACTCAGGAGCTCCCTGGGGCCCTCCCTGAAAAAGCACTTTGGGAATCTCACGCCCAGGCACCATATCTTAGCACTGCCCTGGAATATCAAGCTGTTTAGAGAATCCAATCTTAGGGATCCGGTTAATAAAAATAATTGTGGCCTGCGAGTCAGGAGACCTGATCTAGTCCTAGATCTACCACAAATGGGCTATGGGCAAGGAAGGGGGCCTCCAACTTGTGGGACAGGATGATTTTATACTTCTGTGAGTCTCAGCTTATCTAGGAAATGAAGTTAAATCAGAGCTCTCAAAATCAGCAGGGGCCTGTAAGGCCCATGAGAACTAATTATTTCCAGGTTATTAAAATGAAAACATCTTAACAACTGTAAAAATAAAAACTGTAAAACTACGAAGATCATTGTTGGTTGTAAATTATAACTAAAATCAAAGAAGTCTTGGCTCTGGCCAGGTGGCTCAGTTGGTTAGAGTGTCGTCCCCATATGCCAAGGTTGTGGGTTCGATCCCTGATCAGGGCATCTACAAGAAGCAACCAATGAATGCATAAATAAGTGGAACAACAAACCAATGTTTCTCTCTCTTAAATCAATACATTAAAAAAAAAACAAAAAACAAAGAAGTCTTCTAAGTTTACATATATCAAGGCCTCTTCTTTGTCTAGCATTTTCTGTTAACCTCCCTCACTTGTCCCAGCCATCATACCCAGTTTCTTGGGTACCCAGTCTAAGCCGAAGGTGAACTTCTTGATCTGGATGACCAGGTAGTCAGGGAATGAGGCAAATCGTGTGGTCCTAGGGAAGAGAGAATGTCCTGGTACCCAGACAATCCCAAGCTTCTCCTATCCTGAAAGCCCCACCCTGGGGTTCAGCCTCTCATGGGTAGAAGATACCCCATATTCTAACAGCCCAGAAGATACCCCATATTCTCATCTCGCCCTGGGCAGGCATCAGAGCATCTGCAAACAAGGAGCGGCGGAAGCCAGGACAAGGGCTGGCTTGTTGACCGGAGCAGCACAGGGGTGGATGGCTAACGTCTCTGGAGACCACAGCACTCTTACCGATCTCAAGCTCATGCCAACACAGGTAGGCAAAAAGTAAAAGCATTTGCTGGAAACCCACACTCTGTTCACCAGTGATACTCAGTGTCTGCCCTGCCAGGATCAAGGGAGTGGAGAGAAGCTGCACTAAAGTGACCCTGTGCCATGAGAGAAGAGGGAGGGGTTTGGCCAGGACAAGGAATATGTAGTAATCGTCTGCATCTGCTCCTGCTGGAGCCTCTTGGTTTCCCATTCCAAAGTTACCAGCCTCAACTGATGCAATTCTGAGGTTCCACCCAAAAAAGGGACAGAATGAGAAAGCGGCAGATAGTATCTCAGGGACCACCCTGACACAGGCCCGAAACCCTCAGCCCAGACCAACAGGACTTACTTGACAGCTACTGATTTGGCCTGCAGAGCCGTGCTCCAGAAGTCGTCCACCTGCTCGGGGGCCCCATACGCCTCCAGGCAGGAGCTGAAGGGCACCTGGGCCCGAACCAGCTCTGGCAGTGGCAGCTTCTCCTCCTCGGCTTGCCGCTTCTTCTCCTCGTACTCCAGAAGCTCCTCTGGTGACAGAATTGGTGGGTGGATCCTTCAGAGGGTGATGCTCTTTCCCTCCTAGCCTGGCCCTGCTGGCT
This sequence comes from Eptesicus fuscus, assembly GCF_027574615.1. Lineage (NCBI taxonomy): Eukaryota > Metazoa > Chordata > Mammalia > Chiroptera > Vespertilionidae > Eptesicus > Eptesicus fuscus. The sequence continues at coordinate 86,998,036 of NC_072479.1, forward strand.
CTGCGTCCCGCCCGACAAGCATCTGTATATGATCTTGCTACTTTTTTTTTTTTTTTTTAATATATTTTATTGATTTTTCACAGAGAGGAAAGGAGAGGGATAGAGAGCTAGAAACATCGATGAGAGAGAGACATCGACCAGCTGCCTCCTGCACACCCCCCACCAGGGGATGTGCCCGCAACCAATGTACATGCCCTCGACCGGAATCGAACCTGGGACCTTCCAGTCCGCAGACCGACGCTCTATCCACTGAGCCAAACCGGTTTTGGCATGATCTTGCTACTTTTTAACATAGCTCTGCGCATAAGCTGTGGGCGAGGTTAATCCTACTTCCCCCTATGGCCTAGCTTAGGACCACGGCGGGGGAGCAGGGCATACCATGGGCTCTGCTCCTATTAGATGCCCAATGCTCTTCCCAGCCCTCAGACTGCACCCGCACCCAGGCCTGGCTGAGAGCCCCTACCTTTGTTCAGGGCCGCGTCCATGGGCACAGGCAGCTGCATGATGTAGTCCACTCTCTGCGTGTACTTCACCTTTTCTGTGGCCAGGCACTTGATTTTTTCCTCCACCAGGAAGCGGAACACCTCATTCGGGTTTTCAGAACTCCGGCAATTCCTCTATGGGAAAGAGGCAGGTGGGGAGGTCTGGGTAGCCAGGGCCTGAAATGGGGGCCTAACAGGATCCTTGGTGGTTAGGGAGGCAGCAGAGGGGAAGAGAAGGGAGACTACCCCTGAGCGCGCAGGGATGCAGGAACAGAGCGGAGGCCTTCCCTAGTTCCCCAGCCCTCCCCGACTCTGGCCCGGTCACAGCCTGTGGGACTGTGATGGAGTCTGCTTGTAGTCCTCCTGGTAAGTAGGAAGTATCCCGATTGCATTTTCTTGGGGTGTATCCTTCATGAGGCAGCAAGTCCATCAAGTGTAAGGAGCACTGCTGGGCTCTACTATTCTCCTTGGGTGTCACTGCTACTACAGGGAGGACACAGTGCATGCAGACTGCCAGGTGCGGGGGTGGGGCTGGGTAGGGCTGACAGGCAGGAAGGGGCAGGAGGGAGGGAGAGGGAGTGACTTGCAGGTGGATGGGAGGACTTGGAAGAGTGCCCTCCCTTGTCATCTTCTCAGCCCTTACCTCCACCATGTTGATAAGGTGAAGGAAGAACTCTTGGGCATCCTGCTGTCGGTTGGTGGAGAACTCGGGGTGACCCTTGCCAACGAGGGCCTTGAACATGCGAGGGGCAATGCCATCTTGAACTTCCTAGGCAGAGCCAGGGCAGCAAATTAGCTGGGGCTCAAGAGGCCAACAAGTGAGACATCTCCCAGACCTCAGTTTCCCCATAATTCCAGAGCCTGAAAGGGATCGAGTCCTTGACTCACCTTGTGCTCTGACACCTGCTCCCCATTGCCAGACTCCGGTGCCAGCTTGGAATACTCTCCAGAGACAAGGCCATGGCCCAGCTTGGCCCTAGGTTAACATCCAAGAGAACCACTGGCTGTCGTCAACCAATGATAACCTGACATCTGCCATACCTCTCCCTCCCCGACTCAATCCTGGCTGAAAGCCCTCCTTAGACAACTCTGTAACATGTGGAAAACCTCAGGTTCCCATCTCCAGGCAGTAAGCATGCCGAGAAGGCAATCATCTGACAGAGTCTAACTGGCCAGGGCCAAACTGCTGCCCCCTCCCGGCGGTCCCGGAGGAGAGAGGAGGCAGACAGGCTGCGAGGCGGTCACAGCCTTCGTACACAGGACCTGGCTACATACACCTGGGTGCTGAAGTCCTGGGTCGGGTCCGTCGGGGCATTCTGGAAGATCTTCTCCAGCTTATCCACATACCTAAGAGTCAAGGGAAGGAGAGTTGGAGGGGCTTTGGTCTGGGCTCAGCCGAAAAGCCAAGGGAGAAATCATCTACCAGCTCAGCGAACAGGCTCCCTCCACAGTGGGGAGTTATGTGGTTGAACCTTGGAGTCCATTTCTTCCCATCGGCCTGCCCTTCTTCCCTTCTCAGCTACGTCAGTAGGCAGTGCACTGAGGCAGTCCTTCCCAGCCCCCTCGAGAAAGAATGTGCCTTCCTTCTACCTTAGTGTCCCCAGTCCCCCCCTCTCCCCCAGGGTTACATGTCCATGTTAGATGCTTCTCTGATGTCATGGGCCTAAAATAAAGACCACCTGCTCACCCTTGAGTCGGTCAGGAGGCCTCAGAGAGCCCTGGGATTTGGTGTTCTGCTCTCTCAGTGGGGCTTGTGTGTGACTGGGTAACGATGGTGCAGTTCTACAACTCACTCCCTTCACAGCACACCAGCCACAGTGTAAGAGGAACTAACACTAGAACAGAGGTGCTGAGGGCAGCTGAAAGCTGTGTGCCCAGAGGCTGGTGACCCAGAGAGGAGCTGGGGTGTAGGGGGTGCAGAGCCGCGGGCCAGCGGGGAAGGCACCACTCACTTCCTCTGGAAGTCGGGGATGCTGAAGAGCACCTGGACCACTGAGTTGAGGTAGCAGCTGTTACCCAAGTTTCGGATGCCGGTGTAGCCGGGCCCGAACAGGGGCTTCAGTGACACACCCGACTCCTGGATCAGCTCCCATTCACCAATGCGCTGGTTCATATCTATCTCCAACTCGGTCATCGTCTTGTCCGTCTGCAGGGAAGGGGCACTTCAGACGAGGGGCGGGACTCAGGCCTGGATTTTTCCCATTGATCTGTCACAGATCTAGGACGAACCTGGCTGGAGCCTAGATTTGCTGAGATTTGCTGAAGGTGGAGGCATGCTGGATATCATCCAGTCTAAGTCTAGGTGGCCACAAGTAACTGTCCCAGAGGAGAGTCATCAGGCTTGAATGAGGGAATGAATGAACGCAACATCCTCTGCCTGAAGCATTTTTCTCATTCCAAAGTTACCCCTCCTCACCCCTCAGGTCTCCACTCAAGCAACGGCTTCCTCAGAGAAACTTCCCTGATGCCCTAGGCTAGGCCAGGTCCCTGCTGTAAACTACAGCTGCCCTCTCCAATCTCTTTCATAGTACCCCACACAGTTTGCAATTATTCAGTTATTTGTGTGAGCATATGATTAATGTCTGCCTTTCCATATATAATATTAGTCGATGAAAGGAAGAAAGGAAGGACTACACCTGCCTTATTAGTGACTAGCACATAGTAGGTACTCAGGAGTATTCAATGAATGAACAAATGATTCTAGAAAGTTCTTCAAAGCCCACATACCAAGGGGACTGGAATAACTTTGGCAAATGCAACTCTCTCTAGTATTCTGCCTCAGGCAAGGAAGAAGGGCCTAATGGGCAGGAATAAGAAGAATCTGAAGCTGAACGGATCGTACCTTTTGCATTCTCAGCATGTTGATGCCAAAGTGGGACAGGTGCTCAGCCAGGTTGGGGTCCAGGACCATGTCGTCCTCATCATACGAGAACACATCTAGGACAGGAGGCGGAGGCAGTCACAGGGGTGGCTCAGGACTGGCCTGACCACCAATGTCACGCCCTGCCCTGAGGGGCCTTGATGGGATAGAAGGATGAGCCTGTAGGATAACCCTCTTGGCACCCTTGAACCTTCTGGGGATGGTTGTCAGGAAAGATGGGGTGAAACAGGGTGAGGGTTGGAATTCATTGTGACCCCGAGGGATAAGGGTCTAGTGTCACATGGGTTGGGAGGGTTGCTTACTTATCGGATAATAATAATAACTTCTAGAAAGAGGACTGAGGTTTGCAGGGTAAGTGGAGATTTAGTCTTATCTGCATATTTTCATTGTTTGTCAGGAGAATGTACTCATGTATTATTTGTACCAATAAAACGAGTAACGGTTAAAAGACATTTTGGCATGGAGGTGGCTGAGGAGGGAGGAGTACCAGCGCCGTCAGGTGTGATGGTGCCCAGTTTGACGGCTAACGGGTAGCCTGTCTCCCTGTAGTGCTCCGCAGCATGGTTGTTGCCCCCACTGCCATCGAAGTAGCGTCGGCCGCAGAGGATGGAGCCATCGGTCAGGTTGAGCCATAAGTTTTCTCTCATGTCACACTTGGAGCACTTCCAGCCACTAACCCAGGAGAAAAATACGGGCTGCAATATGGGCCAGGGGTGTTTCAGAGTGGAGGAGAAAGGGGACTCCCTGGGCCCTGCCAATCCATGAGCTCTCTGTCCTCCCCGTTTAGTTCTTCCCCAAGTCTCCCTACTGTCCTGCTCCCGGCCCTCTCTCCCACCAGGTCCCCAGGAGGGTGGCCTCTTTGCTCTGCTCTGGGGGTTGTGCCTCGAGGCCGAGGGTCCAGGTCTCACCAGGGAGGGATTCGAGCAGGGTTGTCCAGCTGCTTGAGGTTGAAGGCATGCTTAGACACCTGCCGTACTTCCCCATCCCAGGCCTGCACCTCCTGCTTGCGGGAGGCCGAGTCGGCCGACAGCAGAGCCTCCACTGCACTGGTCACCTGGGGAAAGCAGAGGGTCAGAGACAGTGCCCGGCCCCCAGCCCCACACGCCCCTCTAGCACTTGGCCTTTAGCTTTCTCAGTGCTTGCCCTAAAATCTTGGGGAGGGCGGGAAAATGTTCATACCCGATCTCTGACAAACTCAGGCAGTCCCCCCAACCCATCCCGGGCAATCTCCAAGTAATCCGGCAAAATGACAATCTTCACATCCTCATCGTACTCAAACTTGTCCTCGTTGATGTCAAACCCGCCTTCGACACCTGGCAAGACAGGGAAGAAGAACAGTAGGACAACGGCCACAGGTAAATGTCCCTTCTCTGATACAGCACTTGACTTCGTCCCTTCCAGAGTCCAAGGCCCTCTGATCAGGCTCATTCCTTCGGGGCTTTCCTAGTACTTCCGAGAGCAGGGAAGACCAGCTCAGGGAGAAGAAGAAGACAGGAGTGGTGCTCACCAATAGCAAGCCGGGTGGGCTTCTTTCGTGGGGGGTCTCCAGTGCCTGTAGTGGTGTCCTCCTCTTTCTGCAACGAGGCAGGAAGGGCAGGATCAGCAATGAGCCCAGATAAGGGACAAATGGGGGGAAGGGACGGGATGCAATGAGTGAATCTCAGAAGAGAATGGAGCTAAAAAACAAGTGTGCTGGGTTGTGTGCTGGGTTTTAACGATACCAACAGAAACAGGTGAGAGGGGAATTGAGGCCTACAGAAGTCAGAACGGAACAGATTCAAAATGGGGGCCCAGTGGGACGTGCCAGGATGTCCCCAGGCCCAGCCCATAGCTACCGGGCGCCGGGTCCGCCGGAGGTGCAGGTAGACGCGCTGGCCCGTCTTGTTGAAATGTCTCTCCACATACTGTTTCCCGAAACCCAGGAATGTGTTCATGCAAATGTAGAGGCCACCCTCAGACTCCTGCAGGACAAGAAGCAGGGGAGGAAACACGGGGGATTAAGCCTGGCCAGGTGGGGAGACAAGACCCAGGCTCGAAAACTTCTGGTTTCCACAGAAAGGTTCTGTTCTCTAACCAGGTATGGCTCTTGGCAAGTCATTTACCTACTTAATACTTAGTACATGGCTAAGGTTCTCCCCATCCTTTGATAACAACCAACAAGGACACCAGGAGCGAACACCTATCAGGCACCATTCCTCTTCCTCCTTGCTCCTTCTTTGGAGCCCTCCAATCAACTGCAGAGAACTCCCTCCACCTCTTCTCTGGAGCCAAGAGACCCAGAAAATAAAAGGGGAGCAAATACCACAGACTTCTAGGACCAAGAAATAACATTCAGAGGGGAACAGGGTCCTTCCTTGGAGAGGCAAGACCTGTATGTCAGACACTGAACCTAAACCAAGGACAACATGACAAACCTCACCTGATCTCCAGGATTAAGAAAACCTACCAATATGCATAACCCATGGACACAGACAACAGGGTGGTGAAGGCCTGGGGCGGGGGCGGGGATGGGCTGGAGGGGGTCAACAGGAGAAAAAGGGGGACATATGTAATACTTTCAACAATAAATATTAAAAAAAAAAAAAAAAAAAGAAAGAAAGAAAACCTACCAGACTGGACAAACAGATTCTTCTAGTATATCTAACCCCAGAGCTTGCCAGCAAGACCAGACCTTTCCTCTACCATACTCGGCAAGGTAGTAGAACCCGGTCCACAGTGAGTCTTCTCCCTCCTCTCCCTGCTGAAGCCTGACTCCAGGGGAACAATGCCTTGTGTGCAGCTCACAGCTAAACGTGGACCCAGCCTGCCACCCTGTCACCTCCCCTCTGACCAATAACTGATTCCCCAATGAAGCCCCATCAACCTCCAACCTCAGAGCCAGCCCCTTCCTAGAACAACCTAGCAACACTTGCTGAGACAGGCAGAACACATATACCCCAGGCAGAAACCAAGGAAAGACAGGTGTCCACTCTAAACCAGGGCTGACGGGAGAGGGATGGGCTTTCCCCACACTGAGCAAGTCTCCCAGGGCCTTTGTGACTCAAGTGATGGAGAAGGTGGAGGAGGAAACTGGGACAACAACAGAGTCTTCCCTTAGACCCCCCAGATCCAAGGTTTTGAGCAACAGCAGGCATCTTCTTCCCGGGATAAAAGCCCCAGTGGCCTTGAAAAATTCTCTGCTGTCATAGTAAAAATAGGGCATCATCTAAGGCAGTTCTTGATCCCACAGATTGTGTTCCACTCCCTAGGACAGTGTGGATTATAATAGTCGTAAACAAATAGAGCATTTCTCATCAGGCAGGTCACGTAAGCTCTCTTTCTACCAGGAACCCAATTTGAAGATAATCAAAGGTGCTGGAAGTTCGTTAGCAAAGCAACTCAGCCACACTGGAGCTCTCTTGACTTGGGGTGAGAGGAGTAAAGTGGAATAAGATGACCAAAATCCCTTTTGGATTATTCAAAGCAGTGACTAGGAGAAAGACAGGAGTTTAAAGAGGAATCCACTGACTTCTACCATCAGTTGGTAATTAAGAAAAACCTTTTCCTCCTGAGAAAGATGGTGCTTCGCAGAGCCATGCCTCTGGTAACCGGGGGCATGAGGAAACTGCAGGGATTAAACTCCTCTGTTAGAAATGAAAAATGCTGGTTTCACCAAGGATTGGGAACCCTGGAGCTCTGCTCTGAGCAGTCCTCTTTTAGCTTTTGCTTTACCAAAGCCAGACTTGAGAGAAGCAGCACACTGTTTGAGGTCAAGCTCAAAGCCTAGCAAACCAAGCAAACCACAAATCAGTGGTGATCCTACACTTGGCTTTAGATCATGCTCCCATACTCAGCACTGCATTAATGATCCTTTCCACTCTGACTTGCAGTTTTCCTGGCCATGAGCTGGTCTGGCTGAACACCCAGGGCAGGGCCCAGAGGCTTGAGGGGAGGGCTGCTGAGGGGGGAGGCGGATCCCAACCAGGCTGCTGCCCTCTCAGCTCAGGCTCTGCCCTGGCCTGAGCCTTGTCTCTGCTTGAGGGTGACACAGAAGGGAGAAGTGCAGGAAGGGAGGTACCGGGTGGAGCCCGCATAACGTGAAGCATGGTGTGGGTGGTGGCTTTGTCTAACTAGTCAAGAGTGCCAATGGGATGGGAAAGAGGCCTTAGTATCCTGTAAGAAAGAAACCGTCTCTCCAAAAATACTTTGAAAAGGGTCCCCTCTGCTTTCTGTGATGCGCGGGAAAGGGGGGGCCGAGGGAATGGTTCATCTTAAAGAAGAAACGACTAGAGCTTTCCTCCCCTCCCTACCACCAATGACCCACCTCCCCGCCCCCTGTCCATATTAATCATGGGTGGAGGCTCTGTAGCTCGGCCTTTCTCAGAAACGGCCTTCCTCACAGCCACTTCCAGACTACTAGGCGCCTGGGAACCGCAGTATGCACCCTCCAACCTCAACCGTGGCCCACAACAGTGGGGGGGTCGCCCCATCCTTCCTACACGAGACTACAAACCCCGGAGAACCATGCGCGATAGGCAAGGCCAACTCCCAGGCTTTCGCAGGTATCCACTTGGGAGATGTAGTCCGATGATCGGGTTGCGCCCCTAGCTTAGAACGGCGGAGGGAAGAGAGCGACTACAATCCCCACAGTGCTTCACGAGACGGGGAGCGGATGAAGTGGGCGCGGTGGCTTCCGGGGGCGGTAGTCACACGACAGCTCCAGCTAATTAAAAGCAATGGCAGGGAGTAGCATGGGAGACTACACGTCCCATGGTGCATCGCAAGGAGGCGGTAGCCCAAGCCTTGCAGGCCCCGGCAGAATGACCAGGGCTATGGAAGGAAGTCGTGCTCGCTGCGGACGTGGGGAATGGGCTTACCGGTGTGTCGAAGGAGAAGGCGCACTCGTCTTTGTGGACCCGGTCTCCAGCCTTAGGGACCCGGATCGTCGGTAATACTGACAGCAGCGCCTCCTCACTCAGCTCCGCCATGACACCGGCAGTAGCTCCTTCACACAGAACAGCTCCCACCTTTCCTAGTCCCCCTCCCCGTACTCTGGCGGTCCAATGAGCACTACTCGTTAGGTGCATGCGCTCCAGGGAAGACGCGCGAGAATGGCAGTTGGACGGAGCCTGCCTTTTAGTGCTCCGCCCTCTGCCCTACTCTTGACTAAAGCCAATGAAAAGCGCCTCCAATGCAATCGATGGCCGGAAGAACCAATCCCACTCTTCCAGGGCCGAGCAGCGAGGTGGGCCCCAGAGTTTGCGCTGCTCGCACTCTGGGACCCCCCCCTACGGTCCCTTCGCGTGCCTCCTATTGAAGAGCAGAAACTGACGGTTGTGTAAATCAATCTGAGACTTTCCTGGAGACTTGGTGTTTGGAAAGGGTCTACCTAATGAGGCGGAGTGTGAGAGGGTTAGCGTCAAGCGATTGATGACGCCGTCAACCTCTACGGATTACTATTTCTCTTGCCTCAAAAAAACCTTCATAACTCTGTCGCCGCCTGAATCTACATAATAGCACAATAATTCTACCTTTTTTCTATTTTTTAAAATAAAATAACTTGGTTTTGAAGCTGAAGGTCTCAAAAGCGAAGACTGGCTCTCCTTCAAGTTCCACGATGGACAATTTGCACCCTAATAGGAACAAAATTCCCCTTTTATCCAGGAGGCGTCACCCCTGGGTGAGACAAGCCGCTGCCCATTGACCCCGTGGTTCCCATGATAGACGTCCTCTCAGCCCAATGGCTTCCCTCCCTGCGGGCGGATCTCACATAGCGGGCCTATAGGAGCCCGTGTCAGCTCAGCCAATAGCGTCACGGCAGGGGCGTGGCGGGAGGTTTGAAACTCAGCTTCGGGAATTGCGGCTGCAGCTGTTGTGCACCAAAGTGGAGTTGGGGCCCGGTAAGTGATCTAAATAAATTAGTGAGTTTGAGGGCCCCGCAGGCCCGGAATGAGCCGCCTAGTCAGCTGCACCAGCCACCGTTCCCACAGAGGCCTCTGGCCCAGCGGCCAGGAGATTCCTTAGCTGGGATCTGGGAAGATCGGGTGGTCTGGAGTCCGAGGTTGAACAAGGTCGCGGTGAGGGCTGAGACCTGAGTCACTTCTCACAGGCATACCCTCCTCGCCCCGGGCCGGGCCCTGCCCCACCCTCTTCCTCCGGATTGAGATGGGCTCAGCCAAGAGCGTTCCAGTCACGCCAGCGCGGCCTCCGCCGCACAACAAGCTTCTGGCTCGAGTGGCGGACCCGCGTTCTCCTAGTGCCGGCATCGTGCGCACTCCCATCCAGGTACTCTGGGTCGCGTGAGGGGTAGGAAGAGAAACTCCGCATTCTTTGGCCTCTGCCTCATCTGATTTTAAGAGAGCCCCCACTCCCCACCTCTACATTCCCCGGAATGTCGGAAGGCCTTGGTAATTCCTGCCTGAAACACTGGCCTAAGGCTGGAGACCTGAGAGGGAAGAAGAGTGAGGGGCCATACTTTAATGGCCTTTGGTCTTGACAGGTGGAGAGCTCTCCACAGCCAAACGTAGTAGCATCGAGGGAACAGCTGGAGGATCCTAACCAGGCCCAGGACTCAGATCCCCGCTCTCCTACCCTTGGCATTGCACGGACACCTATGAAGACCAGCAGCGGAGGTGAGTGTTGGGCCCAGGGAATTCTGATGAGGTTGTCAGCTAGCATTCTTGGGTCAATGAAGCCATCCTCTCAGGGCTCCTTCTTAAAGGAGCCTCTACCCTCCTCTCCTGTGAACCCATCTCACTCTTTTCTCAACATTTTGCTCCCTCTCACCTTGATTTTCCTCTTCTCAATTCCTCTCCCACCAGGGCATGAATCCTAAGGCTTCTATATTTTTTCCTCTTTGCTGAACCATTTGTATCAGGGAGTCACTATCTCACTTCATGTCTCCCCCCACTAGAGCTCACAACCCCACTGGTGAAAGAGCTGAGTGAAGAATTTGAGACGGAAGCCCCCAAATCAAATCTTCCCCCAGAGCCTGTTCTGCCCCCAGAGGTACCTTCATCTTCTGACTTGGACTTGCCTCTGGGCACCCAGTGTTCCCTTGAGGACCAGATGCCTCATGGGAGCCAGACTGAGCTCCCCTCCAAGCAGGTGTTTTCCGAGGAAGAAACAGGACAGCCCTCAGAAACCCTTATGACCAGCCAGGGCTCAGACAAGCCCATGAGAGACCCTGAGACGCCTAGATCTTCAGGTAAAGAATCCAAGGGCAAGGTCTAAGGAAGAGAAATTGGAATGATGTCCTGATGTCTACAGACAGTTTAGGAGGAATAAACTGTAAGCCCCTAATTTTGGCTCTGTCTTTGACTCTTTACCCACCCTAGGTTCTAAGCGAAATAGACGGAAACCAAGAGGCAAGGCACTAGGGAGATCTCCCCTCACCATCCTGCAGGATGACAACTCCCCTGGGACTCTGACACTACGACAGGTAAAGGGTGAGGGTGAGGGCTGTTTCTAGGATGTCCAACATAGAGGTGGGAGGCCCTTTACCCTATCTTCCCTCTCCTGAACAACCTCCCTCCCTCCCCCAACTTGCATACTGCCTTTTGTAGGGTAAGCGGCCTTCTCCCCTGAGTGAAAATGTCAGGGAACTGAAGGAAGGGGCCATTCTGGGAACTGGACGACTTCTGAGAACTGGAGGACAAGCGTGGGAGCAAGGTCAGGACCATGACAAGGAAAACCAGCACTTTGCGTTGGTAGAGAACTAGGCCATGGGTGGCCCCAGCCCTGGGTTCACCAGGGTCTAGCGATATTCCGAGTCCTCCTGCCCCTTCTTTCCCTGGGAGACTGGAAAGACACATTTTCTTCGACTCCCCCTAAACTACCAGCTCTGGAACGGATAGCTTTCTTGGGCTTTCTTTGTGTATTATGTGTTTCTTGTATATTAAAGGAAGTGATTTTAAGTGATGTTGTTAACTGTTATACTTAAACCTCGCACTGGGTCGTCTTCATGTAGAAAGGCAGCCTGGGTAGCTTGTGTTCCCTGGCCTGACTGCGCCTGCACTGGTGCCTCCAATGTCCTCAACGCACCTCCCTTAAACTCTGGTGTTCACCGGGACTCTGTCCTTGGCTCTTTCCTCTCGCTCTTCATTTCTAGAGATTAACTTCTACTTACCTATATTCTGGTTACTTCCAGGTCTCTCTGTCTAACTCTGACCTTATCCATCTGCCCCATAGGCACTCCAAAGTCAGTTTGTCTTAAAATTGAATTTGTGATCTTTCCCCAAAAAGATATTTCTCTTCCCCTCTTTTTTTTTTTTTTTTAAACATATTTTTATTGATTTCAGAGAGGAAGGGAGCAGGGGAGAGAGATAAAAACATCAATGATGAGAGAGAATCATTGATTGGCTGCCTCCTGCATGCCCCCTATTGTGGATCGAGTGCAATCCAGGCATGTGCCCTGACCAGGTATCGGACCATGACACGGTTCATAGCTCTATGCTCAACTACTGAGCCATACGGGCCCAGCTTCTTAAAACATTTTAAAAAAATTTTTTAAATTGATTTTTAGAAAGAAAGAGAGAGCAAAAAACATCAATCAGTTGCCTCTTGCACATGCCTGACAGCATGTTCCCCATCAGGACCAGGGATCAAACCAGCAACCTGGGTAAGCGCAGGGGAAAGGGCAGCTGAGTGTCTTCATGGCCTTTGACCTCCCCTCCTCCAGCCTCCTCATACCCGCCACCTTTTGGTGTATGGGACTGTGCTCCAACCAACTGAGCCACACCAGCCAGGGCTTGGCCACCATTTTGAATCCTTCCCTCTTAAAATCTCATATCCAAGCACTTGGTCACTAAATCCTGGTGATTCTGTATCTTGAATCTTTCCCATCCCTTTTCTTGTGCCCCCTGTCCTATTGCTCTTGTAATTTCATCAACCTACACTGCTGCTTGGTTCATCTTTCTGAGAAGCCTAGCTGATCACATTATTACTCTGCTCAAAGCTCTTCAATGGTTTTCCATTGGCCTTCGGATAAAGTCTAGACTAGCCTTACACTCAAGGCCTTTTATAATCTGACTAGAGGCCCGGTGCATGACATTTGTGTGTCCTCAGCCTAGCCTGTGCCCTCGGGGGATGTCCGACTGCGGTTTAGGCAATCAGGGCACCGGCAGTCAGACATCCCTCTCGCAATCCTGGATGCTGCATGCACCAATGACCATACTTTTCATACAGGTGAAAGGCACCTTGCTGTTGTATGGACAGCTACATTTTTTTGCCCTGATTATAAAGAGTAGTACATAACATGATCCTTCTGAAGCAGTAGTACCCTTTTCCCCATCTTATGGGTGGAAAAACTGAAACAGAGAGAAGTTAAGTACTTGGCTTTGTCACACGATTATAAGTGTCAGAATCAGGGCTGACCACCAAATGTGCAAGCCAGAGTCCATGCATGTCGTCGCTGCATTGTCCTGTTTTTTCAGTGTTAGAGTAGCCTTGCCAGGTTTTAATTTTTAAATCTAAGAGACTATTCCCAATATATAGGGTAGGATCCCTAGGCCTGGCTGGTGATCAGGGCTGATCTGTGGGGTGAACGGCAGGCAGGGTGATTGGGCCCCCCCCTTCCACTGGCACCCGCCTTGGCTGGTGGCCTGGCACTGTCCACTGGCCTCCAATCACCTCCCTCTGTGTGTGTGGGGGGGGGAGGGGCACATGCCCTTCCCCAAGCAGGAGCTGCCTCAAGCCCCCTGGTGGTCATTGTGCATCATAGCAACCGGTCATTCCACTGTTCAGGCGATTTGCATATTAGGGTTTTATTATATAGGACTAGAGGCCCAGTGCAAGAAATTCGTGCACTGGGGTGGGGGGGTTGTCCCCCAGCCTGGCTTGTGCCCTCTCATAGTGTGGAAGCCCCACAATCGATTGCCCCAAAGAGGTAGGCCGGAGCCGGGGGTCCTGGGACCCCCAGGCCTGGCCGTGCGGAGTGGTCGCCGGGGCCCGTCTCCACGCCGCACACACAGCGTCAAGTCCCCACCCACCCACATGCGCCCGCTGCGCACGCAGCCTCCTGGTGATGGATTGTGGGATTGTGACGGCGTGAAGGCGTGAAGGCATCACGGCGTGAGGGCCGTGACGACCACCTAGGCTATTATTTGTATAGATTCTTTCTCAACATAATCCTCCTGTACAAACACACATGTATGCACCACAGGCAGGTTATGGTAAGCTGTTGTGCACGCACACCCAAGCCACCTGGTGAATACCTTCTCTCCTAATCCATCTCCGGCCTTCCCCACAACCCTTGGGCTTCTGCCTCTACCCTACCTTTCTGCCCACCAGCTGTCTGGTACCCAGTCTTTATCACTTGCACCTGTAATATTTTATTACTTAAGTGGGAACTGAATCTTTTTGGAACAGAAGTAGGGTGGAAAACAAACATCACAGATATACCAGGGTGCTATACTTTATTGCAGGTGATTTGAAGAGAGAAAAAAACAAAGAAGGTAGAAAAAGGGGAAAGCATGAAGGAGACGGGGGCCAGGACCCTGGTGGTGCCAGAGCCGTAGTCACGGGGCCGAGCACCCTGGCCATACAGGTCTTTTCCCTGGACAAAGGTAGTAGCTCTGGAGGAGGAATCCTAGGGCCTGGGGCCTCATATTGAAAGCCTGCTGGGCTGCCAAGAGCTGGGGAGGGGTCTGTTGTCCTTACTTATTAAGGGAGAAACTATCAGGACCACAGAGAGGGGAGACCATGGGAGGAGATGGGGCGGTTCTCTGCCCAGCCCGGCTGCTGTCTCCCAGAGGCACACCCTGTGTTCCCCTCGGCTCTCGAAGGAGAAAGCTTGTGGGAGTGGCAGCTGGGGTGTAGAAGAGAACGCCTTTAAGGAACCTTAAAGAAATTGAGCGGAGCAAGGGGCAGCTGAGTGTCTTCGTGGCCTTTTACCTCCCCTCCTCCAGCCTTCTCAGTTCCAGATTTTAAGGAAGCTGTCCCAGGAGCCAGTGGCCACCGCCATCCCATCAGCTGTGACCCCCAGGCAGCTGACCCTGTTGTCATGCCCAGAGAGGATGCCTGAGGAAAAGGGCGAGGAGTCAGCGGGTCTGCACATGCTGACTTGGCAGGGAGCGTGTGTGCAGGCACAGGAATCCCAGGTTAGGTGGGCTGGGCTCCGACTTCAGCCCCCCCTGGTGGAGACCCAAAGAGGATTAGCCCTAAGCAGTGCGACTTCTCTTGAGGCCAATCTCTGCCAAGAACCTGGGGTGGGGGAGGGGCAGAGAGGGATGGCAAGGGGTCGGCAGTGTCTGTTGTGCTATGAGAAAGGGGCATTTGATGGGCGCTGGAAAACGTGGGGAGGAACCCTTTTGTGCTGTTTCTTTGTTTCCAAACCAAGAGACTGAGGCCCAGAGAGAAGTGACTTGCCCAAGGGCACTCAGAAAACAAGCCACAGAATTGAGGTTCAGACCCTGACTTTCTGGCCAGTGTTATTTTCATTGAGCACCTGACCTGTCTGAAAAGAAGAAGCCACACTGACTCAACTGCAGACCAGGCTGGTCCCATAAGCCCCTCGCTTGGGGTCAGGGCCCTCAGATCACTCTGGACCTTAATCCTGCTCATCGCATAGTTCCCCGAGGCCGCCCTTTCCTGGCAATGAGGCCGCCCCTGAAACCCAGACCTGACAGGACACTCAGGTCCTCAGGTCTGGGCACAACCTGAAGGAGCCGCGTTGGAGGGAGCAGCTCGGGCCCTGGGCGGTAGGGAAGGCCCTCAGAGCGCTTTCGGGGAAGATGATCCTACATTGGGAGCCAAAGGGACACGATTCCAGGGGCAGAGCTCAGCGTTATCTAATGATCAGGGAACAGCAGTAAGTTCCCAACAAGGGGAGCTGGCGGGAGGGCACTTCCAGCTGAGGTGGCAGGAGGGGGACCCTTACCCACTCGCTCGCCCTTCATGGAGTCCCAGACGTTGCAGTTGAAGTCGTCATAGCCTGCGAAGAGCAGGCGGCCGCTGAGGGAGAAGGCCACGGACGTGATGCCGCAGATGATGCTCTCGTGGGAGTAGACCGTCAGCTCCTGGTCTGCCCGCAGGTCAAACAGGCGGCAGGAGGCGTCGTCTGAGCCCGTGCAGATGGCCTCTCCACTGGGGAAGAACTGAGGGCACAGGTGGCCAGGGGGTCAGGACTCAGACCTGGGCAGCCGCTGCCTCTCCTGCCTTCTCCCTGGCTCCTGCCCCGGTGGCTCCAGGGCAAGCTGCTTCCCTCAGCCTCCCTGGCTGTCCCTCCCCTGGCCTTCGGTGAGAAAGGCCATGGCATCGCTCTTCATGCACGCCGGTGGCTCCCGACACCCTTCACTGGCTCCTCATGACAGACTGGCATTATTCCCATGAGGCTGAGGGAGCGCCTGCGGCCTGCCCAGGATCACAGGGCTAGAAGGGGGGGTTGCGGGGGGGGAGGTTGTCTCTGACTCTTCCCACTACACTCAGTGGATCAGAGTGTAGGAGCAGGGCCAAGTACAAATGCATAACCTGAATCTCATCATGAGGAAATGTCAGACCGACTCACACAGAGGGGAAGTCTACAGAAAACTGGTTTGTACTGTACCCTTTTAAAATGTCAATGTCACACAAGACAAAGGTAGGAAAACAGTTCCAGTTTAAAGGAAACCAAGATGTGGCAAGAAAATGCAATACGTGTTCCTGGCAGGGGAAAAACCCCACTGCGGTTAGGGATATTTTTTTAGACAATTGGAGAGATGTGAATACAGACTGCAGACTATATTATTGTGTCTACATTAATGTTAAATTTCCTGATTTTAAGAATTATACTGTAGCCATGTAAGAGAATGGCCTTGTGTTTAGGAAATACTCACTGAAGTATTTAATGGGTAAAGGTGTATGATGTCTTCAACTTACTCTAAAAAAAAACAGGGGAAGCCCGCCAGTTTGGCTCAGTGGATAGCGCGTCGGCCTACAGACCAAGGGTCCTGGGTTTGATTCCAGTCAAGGGCACGTACCTTAGTTGTAGGCTCCTCCCTGGACCGGGCCCTGGTCAGGGCTCATGCAGGAGGCAACCAATCGTTGAATTTCTCTCACATAGATATTTCTGTCTTTCCCTCTCCCACTCTCTCTAAAAAGATCAATGGAGCCCTAAGTGGTTTGGCTCAGTGGATAGAGCGTCGGCCTGTGGACTGAAAGGTCCCAGGTTCGATTCCGGTCAAGGGCATGTACCTTGGTTGCGGGCACATCCCCAGTAGGGGGTGTACAGGAGGCAGCTGATCGATGTTTCACTCCCATCGATGTTTCTAACTCTCTATCCCTCTCTCTTCCTCTCTGTAAAAAATCAATAAAATATATTAAAAAAAAAAAAGAATCAGAAGACACAATAATAAAACAAAACAAAAAAACATAAAAATAAAAAGATCAATGGAAAAATATCCTTGGGTGAGGATTAACAACAAAACAACAACAACAAAATGTATATCTACATTGGGATGTGTGTGTGTGTCTAGCTAGCTGTCAATCATTTATCCATCCATTCCTCCATCCCTTCCTCTACAGAGAAGACTAAAACAAATGTGGTAAACTGTTAACAGTGAATATGGGGGGAGGCTAAGTGGGCGCTCTTTCTGTTACCCCTTTTCTGTAAGGTGAAATTATGTTAAAGTGGGAAGTTAAAAAGCAGGGGTGGGCGCTCTGGCGGGGGGGGGGGGAAGGATGCGTGTTGGATGGTGAGGCGGTCCCGGAGCGGGCGCACAGCGGGGGCTCACACAGATGGCGTTGATGTCCGACTCATGGCCCGTGAACGTCTGCCGGCAAGTCCCCTCCCGCACGTCCCAGAGCTTGGCGCTGGCATCGCAGGCCCCCGAAATGAAGAGTTTGAAGTCGGGAGACACAGCCAGGCTCATGCAGTCCCCTGTGTGTCCCACAAACACAGTCTTCTGTTGCCCGGTCTCAATATCCCACAGAGCACTGCAGGGAGGAGGGGAGGCTGTCACCGAGAAAGGCCAGGCCAGAGCGGCCTCCCAGCCCCGCACCGAGTCAGTCCTCACCACGTGGTGTCCCCGGAGCTGGTCACAATGTTGTTGTCGTCCAGAAAGCGGCAGCAGGAGAGATAACCTGGGGGAGGTTAGGACAGTGCCCTGGCTGCAGAGCCACGACCCGCCAGCCAGCCAGCCAGCCAGCCAGCCGGGGACTTCCCTGGACCCCTCGGGGTGGGACGGGAAGAGAGGGCCTCTCACCTGTATGACCAGAGAGTTCCCGGCTGACCTTGACATTGCCCTCACGGGATTTGAGGCTGTAGATGGAACACATGTTGTCCAGCCCCCCACATGCCACAAAGTTCCCTGATGGGGCGTAGGCACAGGTCATGACCCAGGAGGAGCGCAGAGGAATGGCGTGTACCTGCGGGAGGGCAAGGGGAGCAGAGGCAGGACCTGGGCTGAGCTCCCGGGGTGGGGGGGTGGGGGGGGAGAGCAGAGGAGGGTAGGCATAGTGTCCCCAAGAAAGGACGGAGTGATGGAGGGCGGGAGGCAGGGCTGGTACCTTGTTGGTGGTGTAGGTGTCCCACACGATCAGCTTCCCATCTTGCGAGGCACTTACTAGCAACCTGGGGAGAGGGCCCTCCGTGTCACCCAAGCCTGTCCTTCCCGCCTCCCCGCCCCTCTGGCACCTCTCAGTTCTCACTTGGAGTCGGTGGCCCAGTGCATGGCATAGATCTTGGCCAGGTGTCCCCTCAGCGTCCGTCTCGTCCGCATCTGGACTCGTCCCACGACTTCTAGGCCAGACACAAGCTGCAGAAAAGGGGGGCACAAGAAACCAGGGTGAGCAGGGTCCTTGACCAGGTGTCAGTGTCACAGCCACCGATCTGTACGGGTTTCTGTTCTGGGTCAGGCCCCAGCCTTAGGGAAATAAGTCCCCGCCGTGGAGTGGCTTAGGTTGATGACAGACAACCAGCGGCATGTTGTTAAGTGTTTAGCAAGTCCCTCTCCAGGGTGGGGTGGGGAGGGCGAGGCGAGGAGGGAGGGTGATTTTATCCTGTAATTCTCCCACCTTGACCAATTTCAAAATGTGAAGTCACGGAACGCGTACTTAGGAAGATACGTACGCATTTCCAAACCGCTAGGAGCCTGCCCGCACACACCACCGTAGCACAGCCAGCTCTTTAACTGGGTGTCCAGGTATCACCATGACCTTGAACTGCAGCCCCTGAAATGTGTGGACCTGTGCCCCTTAAGTCTATCCGGCTTCTGGACTTGGCCTGAGGCTCCAGGGCCAATAGATTTGACCCGTCATTTACCTGCTTTATTATCTTGATCAAGTTACTGGACCTCTCCGAGCCTGTTTCCTCATCTATAAATTAATGTCTATAGCACCTACCTTGTGGGGTTGTCATGAAAATGGAATTAGGTATTGAAGCAGCTTAGCCCAGTGTCTGGCTCAGGGTAAGTGTTCAGCAAATACTTACTAAGATATTTAATCCTATCTAAGGTGCAAATAACTCTAGGAAGCACCTTTCTTTTATGTGTCACTAAGAAAAAACGCTGCCGATTTTCATTGTAAGGCGTCATCTAGTGTTGGATGCATCTTGATTTCAAAAATGTGAAAACGTGGAAAAGTGTGCGTCTTAGAACTGATGAAGTGCAGCGTTAGACAACTAGTGACTGCAGCCTGTAAGGGTGTGTGACTTACCAAGTGCTGGCCCTCCCTTCACCCTCACCGCCCCGCAGTGTGAGCGGGTGTGAGCGGGTGTGATCACCTTTGTTTTACGGATGTAGGGCAGCATCCTGTCCTTAGCCTCCAATACGGCCCCTGGCCCAGAGCAGACCTCACTGCATGTTTGTTGACTGAACTAACTAGTGTTATTCCTCACTCCAGGGACTTGTACTAAAGCTTGGGCTGGTCAGGGAGCTCCCATCCCCTCTCCTCCCCTCAGGCCCTGCTCAGGGGGACAGGAGTCTCACCTCTGCCAGAGTGATGTCAGCACAGGCCTTCCTGGCATCCTGGGGGGGAAGCAGACATTAGGGAGGGGCAGGGAGAGGGGGTGCATGAGCCTCTGAGGTAGGTAGGCTTGGGGATCTACAGTTTGGGGACTTCTCAAATATGAGATGCAGAAAGTCTCTGGTGACTTCCAGGGCAGGGGTCTCTAAGGCGTCACTCAGGAGGGAACCCAGCCTCCTTCCCCCCAGGCCACACTCCCTCATGTCCCCATTTCCACGTTTTCTGGGGACCCCAGTGGGAAGGTGCTGGAGTTACTGCAATCTGTTTCTTGAGCTGTTCCGCTTCCTGCCGCAGCTGCTCCATCTCCCCCATGGCTGACAGGTTGAGAGGTAGCTCCGGCTCCTGCCAGGAACATGCGGTAGGTATAGGGGATCCCTCTGCCTCGCACCCCACACCAGACTCCTCAAGGGGGCTGGAGGCCACTCCAAGGAACAGGGAACTGACAGGTGGCCTACACCACCTCCCCCAGGAGCCCCTCCATGTTTGGAGTCCTGTGCAGCCGGCCCAGCCCTGCCCGCCTTCCCCGCAGGCAGCCCCAGGCCCAGAGGCAGAGCCAGGCCAGCTCCCTCTTACTTGGGCTGTGACTGGACCTCTCCCAGGTTTCCAGCTCCGGTTCCCAGGCGCCTCCTCACTCCCTCAACTGCAACGCCAGCCGCCAGCCATCACCTGCCCCGGCTCTGCTGCCAGAGGAGCTGGCCTGGCCTGGCCCCACTCTGGGGAGGGGGGTGTGGGCACGGACAGGGGAGGGGAGGGCCAACAACGACGTCAGGCAAAATTAAATCAGCGGGCAGGGGTGGGGAGGAGGACAGGAGGTGTGTGGCTTCCAGAGACTTGGGCCCAGCCTGGGGGAGGGGAGGAGCAGGAGTGCTGGGCTATAGAGGAGCAGCCCCCCACAACAAGCTCTGGGGGGGAGATGCTTCCCGATCGGTCTCTCTGCAGGCAGAGAGAAGAGCATTAGGCCCCATGGGATTAGAGCAAAGCTGTGAGGATTAAAGGTTGACGTTTGGAAGGGTGCAAAGGAGCAGTAGCCACCACGGCTCCAGCAGCCCCCACCCCCCTCAGGCCCGGCCCCACCAATGGTGATAATCTTGGCTGTCAGGACCTACCTAGCACCCAGCCCCAGAGCCAGGATACAAGGGTCAGAGATGGCCCATTGTCAATACCCAAAATGGTGTTCCTTAGCTCAGGTAGTGGGGGAAGAGGGTTCTGGTGACTGTGGGGAGGGCGCAGGCCAGAGCTGAGATTAGAAGGGACTGATCTGGATAATCCTTCTTCCAGACAAACCCCAACCAGCTGCCCCAGGATCTGATTCTGGGGGATGGGGACAGGGGGAGGGGACAGGGATTCAGAAAGAGGGATGGGCAGGCCTGCCCCTGCTCCGGGTGCCTTAAGGATTGCAAGCGGAGCGCAGCCCCCTCCCCTGCTCCTGTCTGGGGTTTGGCCCACTCCTTGCCCCCATGACTCACGAAGTCCTGCTGGGCTGGGAAAGCAGGAGTCTTAGGGATCAAGCTGCCCTAAGTCTTGGCCAAGCTCGGAGGGAAGACAGGTCTTAGCGTTGGAGGTCCAAGGAGCAGCTGTCAGGGGTTTGGGTGTATTTGCATGAGGGCAGCAGGTGGCTGAGATTTCCCTGACAAATCACAGCCCTGAGTGGCCCCGCCTCCAGGAGACACCTGTCTCCTCCCAGGCCAGCCAGAGCCGCTCCCACCTCCAGCCACCACAGAAACTGAAAGGAATGATGGGCCCCGGCTGAGGATCTTCACGTTCTTTATTGACAGGCCGGGAGAGGGCAGGGGGCTTACTCTCCCCGCTGCTCATCCTCCTCATTTGAAGCAGTCAGGCCCTGCCCCTGGCCATTTCTTCCCAGGGAGGCATCGTGCCCTCTGTCTGTCCCAGGGCTGCAGGTCCATCACCGGGGGCCAGGCCTGACTCCTCAGACCGGGCAAGTTCTAGGCTGGTCTGTGCAGTGTCCTCTGAGCCCAGGGCTGGATGGCCCTTGTGATCCCCAAGACAGTGGGGGTGCAGGGACAGAGCTCGCTGTGCTGCTCCTGTCACAGGGGCCTTCGTGTGGGTCCTGGCACCGTGGCAGCCCTTCACGAGTCAAGTGGCCGCATCCCCGAGGCGCTAGCTCAGCTCCTCACAGCTCCTCTCGGACCCGAGGCGGCTTCCCAGTCTTGTCCTGGACCCGCTGAGGCCTGCGGCCAGGGGGTTCTGGAGTAGGGTCTCTGCTGGGCATTTCTTCCTCCTCCTCGTCACCCTCCTCCTCTTCCCCCGGCTCCTGAAGCAGCTCCTTGGCTTCTGTCCACTCCTGAGAGGTGGGAGGAGAGTCGGGCCCAATCCCGGCATCCACCCTCCCCAAGGACCCTCCCCCGGTCATGTCAGCCCCGGCCCCTCACCCAGCAACCAGCCCACACTTCACACACCTGCTCCCTGTGCTCAGGTGCCCACGTGTGCCACAGCGCCAGGGCGCAGCGCCGGCCCCGGGTCACGGCCCACACACCGTGGGGATTCTCCACACCAGAGCTGAAGGCCACAAGGCGTCCGCAGCGAGGACGAACCTGCGCCTGGGGGGGTGAGGGCAGGTTCAGCTCCAGGGACAGGCCCTCAGAGCACGTGGCCCTGACTCCTAGATTAGGACAGGGCGGTGGGCACGGAAAGATCACCTCCCTGGCCCCTCACCCACTCCTTAATTCAGGGGCTGTCTTGCGGCCAAGGGGAGATTGGCCTCCCCTTGCGGAGCACAGACGCCTGACAGGCTAAAGGAGTTGGAGCCAAAGGGAGAAGGGGCTCCATCCAGTGCCTCCTGTGGGTCCCCTCCCTCTCGCCCTGACACTCATCCAACGCTTCGAACTGGGTGTGAAGTAATCTGCGACATGAGGCAGGACCAGGCTCTGGGCACTGGGCATACGGATCTTGGGGACCCTTCCACCCCACGAGGGCGTGGATTACAGGTGCTGCTGGTGGTCAACAGGCAAGGAAGGAAGACAAAGCTACCGGTGATGAGAAATCACCGTCCCTCTCCTTCCACCTATTTCCAGCCCCTAGTTTCTACCTGGCATAGGGACTTGGGGTCCTGTGCTCACCCACCCTTTGTTAGGAGGTGAGGCAAACACGGAGGGCAAGTCTGCAGGGGTCACCGTGATCTCCAAGGGGAGCGGGGACTAATCAACCGCTGCTAGGAGAGCTCCTGAACAGAGACGTGGTGGAAAGAGCTGGGAGGCCAGGAAAGGGTTCAGGTGGCCCCAGCCATTTCCCTGCATTTGCTTCTGGGATCCTTCTGTTTTGAATCCTGAGCCCACAGCTGTGCTCCCTGCTCCAAACCACCACCCGCCCCCCCCTTACCCTGACGGTGAGGGCGTTGGGCTCGGTGAAGAATAGGTCCCCGCCCTGGAAGTCATCGTTGAGGTAGAGGAGTCCACTGGAGGAGGAAGACAAGAGGCAGTGAGATCCCAGCCCAGGCTCCATCCAGTGCCTCCTGTGGGTCCCCTCCCTCTTGCCCTGACACCCCCAGGAGGGGCTGCCCACCTGTAGTCTCGATACGTATAAGCTGGGGGCTCCCGCCAGCACTCTCCCGTGTCAGGGTCCAGAACGCAGTTGTCGGCATGCACTGGGTGACTCAGGTCCATGCGTTGCTCTTGCTCCCCTGGGAAGCAAAGGGGCCTGGTGAACGCCTCTGTGCCCTGTGCCCATCCACCACCATCCACACCCCCCTGAAGCTTGGGGGTCACAGCTGAGCAGAGAGGTCAGGCCCCGACATGGGCAGGGGAGTCGGTCTTTTAGGAGTGAAGATAAACCCACACAGTAGGGGGTGCTGAGGCTATGCAG
The DNA here is from genome assembly GCF_027574615.1 of Eptesicus fuscus. Taxonomy (NCBI): domain Eukaryota; kingdom Metazoa; phylum Chordata; class Mammalia; order Chiroptera; family Vespertilionidae; genus Eptesicus; species Eptesicus fuscus. The sequence continues at coordinate 87,021,139 of NC_072479.1, forward strand.
CCCCCTCAGGGCCCAGAGGGCGGTGGGGGTGGGGAACAGTAGGGTATGGCAGTTACCTTTGATGGCAGTCCGGCACACCAGGTGCGTGAAGGAGAGATGCAGGGGCCGTTCCGGGGAGAAGTAGGCCTGAGTCAAGGTCCGCACACGCTCGCTCACTTCCAGGAGCAGCTTAGCACCCTGCGTGCTCACAGCCCCAGCCCGGGCCAGCTGTGGGCAGCGGGAGGGAGGACAAGAAAAGAGGGAGGCAATGGAAGGGTGAGTTTGGAGTCTCTCAGTGGCCAGCTCTGCCCATCAGCCCCAGCTGCTCCTTCCAGTGGTTCCATGACAACCCCTCCTCGACCCCGGGCAGAGAACTCAAGGTCTCTCCGTCCTGGAGAGCCCCTCCATTGGAGAAGCCCAGGCCCTGGCGCCAGCCTCCTGCGTGCCCTCTTTTCCAGACCTGAGCACCAGGCGAGGGCATGGGCACCTCTTCGCTCACCTGCGCAGCCTTCAGCACCGTGAGCCCCTCGAAGTGTTCATGGGCGGTGTGAGGGGATCGGCGGCCCCGAGAGCCAGACCTGGCTCCAGCCTCAGCTGCGTCCTAAATAGGGAGAGTTGACTGTGGGGTCACTGTCCAGCCCCGGACTTTTGCCCGCCTCACTGCCCACGGACTACAAGACTTTCTCTCCAACCTCCCGCTCCCTGGAAGAGGCTGGAAGCTCCCAGAGATCTCTGGTGGCTCCTTTTCCGGAGCTGCCGCCCTTCCCCAGAGAGTGACTGTCTTCTCATCTGTATCGTTGCTCCCTCGTAAAGATCGGGCATCCCACTGGCGGAGGGCCTATGCACAGAACTCTGGAGAGCACCCGACAAAGGGCCTCTGAGGGCAAGGACAGCTGGGAAAGGGGTGCAGGAAGGGTTTGATCATTCCCTGATGAGCTAAGAATAGAGGAGCCCCTCTGGAAGCAGAACTTCTTCCGGCAGGAAGCTCGGTAGTCAGGCCAGGTCCAGGCGAGGTATCCACTTGACACGCTTTTGGAGAACATGCGAACCCTTGATGTAAACTCCCACATTGTGTGTGTGTGTGGGGGGGGTCTCCTGGTATTTGGCTGTCCTCTCCTGACACCTATTCTCCTGTCTGCTTTGTGAAGCTCAGTTAAAATGCCACCACCTAATTATTCCATATGTAAACCTCATCTCTGAGAAACCACCTTATCACCCAAGCCATCTAACCTTCTATTCTTAGATTCATTCATTCACTCACTCACTCACTCATTCCACCAATTTGTACTGAGCATCTACTAGGTGCCAGGCACTGTTCTAGGCACTGGGGACACAACTGTGAACACGAAAAGGCCCCTGCTCTCACGGGGCTTATATTTTCAGATAACAAACAAAACAAACCAGGTTAATTCAGATAAATGTTATGAAGAAAATAAAAATAGAGCTACAACTTTGAGAGTGCCCAGGCAGGGGTTGGGGGACAGCTACTTGATGAGGTGACATCTGAAGTGAAACCCAATGATATGAAGGAGTCCCTTGAATAACGGGACTGAGAGAAAAGTGTTCCAGGCAGCAGAAAGAGCAGGTGCAAAGGGCCTGAGGCCAGAGTGTTTAGTGTGACCAAGCAACAGAAAGGTCTGATCCTTGCATCACTCCAGGGTCTCCCCCTTACTGTCCTCTCCCACCGCATTTCTCCCCACTGCCCTAGAGGGAGCCACCAGTCCTCTGGGGTGGTGGTGACTCCGGACCCTGCACGGGGAGGTTCTACAGGAACAAGAAAGTCACCGCTCCTTAAAGACTTGAAGAAGCCGTCCTACCATCCTTGGTAGGGTACAGAAGGCCCTTCACCGTCTCTCCTCTAATTCCAGCTCTGGGTCTCTCCCCTGTTACCCCTCTGAAAAACACACAGCCTGGTGATCATAGTGACAGCTACTAAATACTGAGCGCTTTCTTCTGAGATCTTGACCATGTGCTAACTCACTTAATGCTCACAACAACTCTGTGACAAAACCACTGTATTTAGCCCCACTTTACGGATGAGGAAGCGAGGCTCAGAGATGCTGAAATACATGGCCCAACGCCACACAGGTAGTCATGGTGGGGTCTGCCCTAGGTGCTTAGTTAGCCCCTGTACTCCACCGCAATTCCCAGAATGCCTTGGCCTTCTCCCTCGAAGCCCGACTCTCCTCCTTTTCTCGGTCTCGTCCTTACACTGAGTCCAAATGCCACCCTCCACCCCAAGCTTTCTATGACCTTGCATTTTGGCGCTTCTATTTGAAGGAGTACATACTTCTTTGATCAAACTTACCACCGCTCTAAGCGTGTCTCTACATCTGACTCCTTCTCTCTACAGTGAGCCCCAGGACGCAGAGGCTGTGTTCACCTGGCTCTCCCTGGAACCTGGAAGCTCCGAGTACACAGCAGGTACTCAGAGCGTGTGTGCTGAAGGAACACTAGCCTAGAATGAAGGCCGATGCTTCATAAAATGGCAGGCTCAGCCTGGGGAATACGGATCATTCAACCCAAACTCGGAGGGAATTCAATGGATGGGAAAACAAGCCTGTGTGTCCACTGAGCCCGCAGCCGAGCCGGTAATGAAACTCCGAGGAACCCTCACCCACGTATTCCCAATGTCCTACGCCTTTATATTCTTTATTTTCTTTTGTTCTTCCTATTAACTTCTAGCAAAATCCATATGTGAAGAATGTAAGGAAAAAAGGAAAGGATGTCCCCGCCAAGCCCTCTAAGTTGAGAGGAAAAGGAACTTGTCCACAGCAGTGAGGCAGCGGCAAGCCCAGTCCCGGCTAGAGAGTCAGAGAAGTCAGAACAGGGGGCAGGCAGCTCTGCCTGGGGTCCCTTACTAGCCAACGGTGCCACCTACCCAGGGGTCTTCGTTTTTAAAATATATTTTTATTGATTTCAGAAAGGAATGGAGAAGGAGAGAGAGACAAACATCAATGAGAGAGAATCACTGAACGGCTACCTCCTGCACACCCTACACTGGGGATTGAGCCCACAATCCGGGCATGTGCCCTGACTGGGAATTGAACCCGTGACCTTCTGAGCCACCCCGAGCCACGCCGGCCTGGTTTTCTTTCATAGGTCTTCTTACCTTGGCCAGCTGCAGCAGCACCCCACACTCAGCTGGGGTGAGCAGACCGTCCAGCACCGCTCGCTCCGACCCATTCAGCTGTCTTGCATCCTGGGTCAGGGTTACTCCCTCCAGGAGGAGGACATCTGCAGGGGAAGGGATGAGGAAGAAGACACTGAGGGTCCCCTGAAAGCTGGCCCGGCAGTAGTCCCAGCTGGCAGCCCCCAGACCCTCCAGGATCCTGCCTCCTGCTCTCCCAGGAACTTACCCTTCCAGTCAGTCAAGGGCTTCGGCTGTGGAGGCTCATGGTCCCAAGGTCGCTGCTCTTGATCCTCTCTCAGGGGTGAGAGACATGCTCAGTGGACGCACAGACCAGTCCAGATCCATTTTACCCAGACCCAGCCTCGCAGGACCCCTCCTGTCACCTTCCAGCTCAGGGCAGGCCCCTCCCACCACCGGCATCTCCTACCTGAGCTTTTCTCTTAGTGTCTCGGGGATGAAAGCTGCTGGAGTCCAGGGATCCTGGAACAGTCCAGAAAAGCGCCATCACCCACCAAGTCCAGCCCCGATCCCTGATACTAGACTCTGAACTACCACATTAAGGCTCTGCTTCCAGTGGGCGGGGCGGAGGTGGGGAAACCCTGGTGCTGGCCAAACTCTGTAACAACAACAACAACTTGCGTAGCACTCTGTCAGGTGCTGAGAGCTTTGTACGTGGAAGTGGGATGGAGAGAGGTGGAGTTACTCACAGGATCCTTGAAGCTGGTCCCCAGGTGCTCCATGGCATAATAGAGCTGCCTCTTCTCGCCCAGGGACCGAAGGACAAAGCGCTGGATGTCCTGAGGCGGGTGGACACCAGGGGGACGGGGGGGGGGGGGGGGGGGACAAGGAGAAGTTAAGTGGAGCAGGGAAGTGAAGGCAGGGCAGGTTCCAGGGGACAGCCTGCCTGCTCCATAAACACTTCACCATGCCTCTCGCTCAACTTTCCTCCCTCAGCCGCTTCAGGACCCCTGGACTCAAACTGGGGGAGAAGTCTGTGTACAGGGTGGGGGCAGGCAGGGGTGAGGTTAAGGGAAGAGAGATGGGCTGGCACTTGGACTTGGAATCTGAAGTGTGGGGAGCAGGGCATGGAGACAAGTCAGTGCTGGATTTGGGGTTGCCTCTGGTGACTAGAGTGCTTGGGCCAGAATGGGAGAAGGGGGCAGAGTGCAGGTAACTGCTCAGGCATGTGTGACTTAGAGCCTCACAGGGTAAGGGTGGGGTGGGGTGGGGTGGGGAGGTACCTCTCTTGGCCCCAGGCCGGGTCTCGGCTCTCCCAGCTGGGTCTGGTACTGGTTCAGAGCTTCCTTGGCAGCCTCATCCTCCGGATAAAAGAGCAGGACACTCAGGACATTTTCCACAGCCTGGGACAGATTCCCCACTGGGGAGAGAGCAACAGGGTGGGGTGGGCACGCAGACCGAGGATGGCCGTGATCCTGGGCAGAGGCAGCGACGACAGGTGGGCAGAAAGGTGATCCAATGCCAGCCAACGCTGAGGCCCCACCCCCTCCCACATGCTCCTCCACTGCTTCTTGTCAAAGCCTTACTCAAACCTACCTGAGCTGAAGGGGCAGAGTTCAAGGGGAGGAAGAGAGGACAGAATAAAGGAAGGTGAGAAGCAGCAAGGGCAGGAGGGGCCCTGGGACCCATCTCCTGAGCTTTCCACCTCGGCGCCAAAGGAAAGCCAGTTAGAGTCTCCAGAGGTGACGGTCCCCGCGGAGCCCTGACCAACGACAGACCCAGAGACAGATGGGAAGGATGAAGAGACAGGGCTCAGGATACCATCGAAGACAAGCCTTCCCTAGACCTGTTTCCCATCCATCACCCCCAGGGCTCCCTTCCCCAGCTGACCCTGAGCATGGGCCTCATGCAGCCGCCTCAGCTGGCTGGGCAGGAAGTCGGGGACAGGGGAGCTTCGACCAGGGCGCGTGGCTGTTTCCTCCACACAGCGCTGCCGGCACTGCAGGACCCGAATCCAGTGCCCTGCGGAGGACACGCACACAAGCTATTCAGCTTGTCATGCTTCTCCCCCTGGCACTGTGACTCCGCCATCCTCCCAGCACCTCACCGGCAATGGCCTCATAGAGACCGCCCTGGCTCCCAGTTCCTTCCTCCTCTTCCTCTCTTTGGTGTTCCTCAGGCCCCTCGCAGCCAGCCCGGCAGCTCTCCATCTGAGCCAGGCTCTCCTGCAGGGCCTCCTCCAGCCTGGGCAGTGCCAGTCCGGCCTCCTGGCGCCCCAGTAGCTCTAGGCCTGAGTCATAGGCTGCCTGTTGGAGAGGGGAGTGGTCAGTCACCTGAGACCCTGGGGGAGGGGGTGCCGAATGAGATTGGGAGGTAGAAAGAAGGGGAGGGGTGTTGCTCTCCTTGGGGGCATGGACTCCAGGTCCCACCTCGCCTTGGCCTCAGGATTGGAGCGATAGAACATGGGGCTTGCCGGAACCGGTTTGGCTCAGTAGATAGAGCGTCGGTCTGTGGACTGAAAGGTCCCAGGTTCGATTCCGGTCAAGGGCATGTACATTGGTTGCGGGCACATCCCCAGTAGGGGGTGTGCAGGAGGCAGCTGGTCGATGTTTCTCTCTCATTGATGTTTCTAGCTCTCTATCCCTCTCCCTTCCTCTCTGTAAAAAATCAATAAAATATATTAAAAAAATAAAATAAAAAGAACATGAGGCTTTAGTGATCCTCAGGAAGAAAATGAAGTCCCAGATAAGGACTCCCCAACCAAGGTCACTGAGAACGGTACTCGGATCTCCTGATGCCCAAGACACACGGGAGCACAGTCCAGGGAGACTTGTGTATCCTGTTAGTCAAGGGCTGGGGGAGGGACAGGCGTCCTGCTGAGGGTCTCACCCAGTGTGGGGGCGTCTCCAGGTCCCGGAAGCTCTGCGGCCGAACCCCAGACATACGTCTGTACTTAGCCATGTCCTCCCGCATCTGCAGGTGCGTGGGGTTTGCTACAAAGAAGGTGTGGGCTGCGGCTGCTGCCAGGTCCAGCTTCTTCAGCTGAATTGGGGAGGAAGAGGGAGTCAGTGCCCTGAGGGGCGGGTGTCAGACCTCTGCCTCTCACCAGCCTCCCCATCCGAGACACACACCTGGGGCTGCCCCAGAGCCTTCTGGAAACTTGTCAGTGCGAACTGCCCACCCCCAAGCTCCAGGCCCCGGGACATCAGTATAGTTGGCCCTCTCAGGAGTCTGGCAGCTAAGGAAAGGGGACTAAACACTTTGGAGCCGGTGAGCTATAGGCAGAGGGGCCTCAGTTTGGGAGACAAGGTGTAAGTGATGGCTAAGTACAGTGGTAAGGGGCAGAGACCTGATGGACCAGCGAAACCCGTAGGTCTCTAGGACCCTGAGGTGAGGTATGTGACCAGCCCCCTCTCTCCCCCGAGCCACGTAGACTACAGCTACCGTCCAGGAGCTGCGCAGTGTCCACGCCCCCCCTCCCCTCGCGCCCCTAACACACACACACACACACACACACACACTCACCGCACCCCTAGACGTCCGTCCGCACGGGCCCCCAGCCCGGCCCCTGTCCTCTGACCTCCCCGAAGCTCCCTCCAGCTCCAAGCTCCCTCCTGCCTCAAGGGAAGGCTCACTCTCACCCCCCTCCCCTCACTTCCCACCCAGCGGCGGCTTTCGCCCCAACCCTCTCCGCCGCCCCCCCAGGAAGAAGCAGCGCTCACCCCCACGGAGGTCAAAGACCTCCTAAGATTTCAGGCCCCTTCCCTCCACCTTCGATCTCCTTGCACCCGCTTCACGACCCCGCCCCACGCCAACTTTGCTCGCACTCTCCCTTAGGCTGCCCCCTGAGCGGGTCCGGGGTGCGAGGGTGAAGGACCCATTCGGAGGTCGGAGGTCCACCAGCCCGCCCCCTGCAGCCCCACCCGAGCCCCGGCGCTCGCAGCCCGCCCTCTCCTGGCGAGTGCCCGCAGGACAGCGACGCGGGTCGGGCCGGACCCCGCCACCCGCCGGGGCGGCGGGCGCACCTGGTAGTAGGCCCTCTGCAGGTAGTTGTAGGGCTCCCGGCGGCGGAAGGCGTCCCGCAGGGCGCCCCCCACGCGGAGCCGCGCCGCGCCCCCGGGCCCCAGCCTCCGCGCCGCGCACTGGCTCAGGCACTCGGCGCGGCGCAGCGCGGCGCGGAGCAGCGGCCGCTCCCAGGCCCCGGAAGCCGGGCCGGGCGGGGAGTCAGGGCCCGGGGCGTCGGGGAGCGCAGCCTCGGCCGCACAGCGCGCCCCGCAGTCCCGCCGCGTGCGGCCCAGCTCTTCGAGGCTCCGCAGCGCCTCCCGCAGTAGCGCCACGGCCGGTGCCCAGGCCCCCGCCGAGTAGGCGCGTAGCCCGTCGGCGTAGAGCAAGTCGGGAGCCTGGGGGCGCGCCCCGGGGGACAGCGTGGCCAGGCCCGGGGGCTCGGGGGACCCCGGGGGAGGCAGCAGGAGCAGGAGCAGCAGCAAGTGGAGGAGCCGGAGCATGGTGCCCGAGCCTCCGGCGGCTGCCTAAGGGAAATGCGGGAGCGGAGGAGAGAGAGGAAAGGGGGCAGGAAGAGGGAGGGGAAAGGAAGGAGAGATAGAGAGGAGGGGAGGAAGGGAGAAGGAATGAATGAGCGGAGCCAAGGAGACCTGGAGAGCCCAGTGTGTGAGAGAGAGAAGTCAGAGGGAGCCTGGCAGAAAGTGGAGAAAGTCCTGGCAGTTCAGCTGGTTAGAGTATCCCGGATACTCCATGGTTGGAGGCTCCATCCTGGGTCAGGGCACATACAAGAAACAACCAATGAGTGCATGAATAGGTGGAACAACAGATCCATGTTTCTCTCTCCCTTAACCTTCCTCTCTGTCTCTAAAAGCAATCAATAAAAATTTTTAAAAGGTAAGTGGAGAAAGCAGTCTTTAGAAGAATTGGGTAGCCCTAACCGGTTTAGCTCAGTGGATAGAGCAGAGGCCTGCGGACTGAAGGGTCCCGGGTTCAATTCTGATCAAGGGCATATGCCCGGAATCCCCAGTAGGGGGCGTGCAGGAGGCAGCCAATCAGAGATTCTCTCTCATATGGATGTTTCTATTTCTCCCTCTCCTTTCCTCTCTGAAATCAATAAAAATATATTAAAAAGAAGAGTTCTCTCTCATTGATGTTTCTATCTCTTCCTCTCTGAAAGCAATAAAAAATATTTTTTTTTTAAAGAAGAAGAGTTGGGTAGTCCAGCATCCTATGAACCAAGAGGACACGGTTCGTTTCCCAGTCAGGGCACATGCCTGGGTTGCGGTCTCAATCTCCAATGTGAGGCAGGAGGCAGCTGATCAATGATTCTCTCTCATTGATTTTCTATCTCATCCTCTCCCTTCCTCTCTGAAATTAATAAAAATATTTTTTTTAAAAGAAGAGTTGGGTAGTGTGGGATGAGAAACAGACCAAGAAACAAGTCATGGACAGAAGAAGGCAAGGGCCAGAACCTGAGGCCCATGGGTCCCTTCCACTCTTGGAGCCAGGCAAGGGAGTCACAAGCCCTCCCCACCCAGCTCCCAGGAAAAGAGCTTCAGAGTGCAGCCTGGAGGAGGGTAAACTCCAGGCCTGTTGCACAAGTCAGGCCCAAACCCTTTCCTGCCCAGTACCTGGGCCCCTCCATGGATTTCGGGGAAAGAGGCATGGAGGACAGGGTCACACTCTAAAACACCTCCACGGATCTGGACAAAGATCCTTCACTCCCCAAACCAGTGACTCCCCATGCCCCGCAGCATGAGATGCTCTTATAAGCCCTTCTCTGTGTATGTTTTCATGTTTAAATTTGTTTGTCTTTCTCCATGGGTATTTCTGTGCCTTTGTCCGCTCCCCCTGTCCTATTTTGTCCTCTATAGGCCACTCCACCCCACAAGCCACTGGCCATACCCTTTACCACCACAGTACACTGCACACAGAGGTTTCCATGGTAACACTTCAGACTTTAATAGATTTCACTAGGGGTGATAGAAGGTGAGTAGGGCATCTGGTTACCTGGATGGGAGACAGCAGGGGCCCCAGGACCCCAGATCCAGTGCCCATCTCCCTGGAGTCTGGAGGCAGCTGCCCTAGGCTCAGGGCCGGAAGGAGGCGTTACCTACCCAGCCCCCTCCTCTGAGTCCACCAGGCCCACTTGGGCTCACAGGGTCAGCTGGGGGAAGATGGGGTTACCTGGACCCCAGGAGCCTCCCCAAGCTCTTCCACTCTCCTCCCCTCCTGTCAGGGAGCAGCGTCTCCCCGCACTCAACCCCAAAGGAAGTCCAATGGCTCTATTATCAGGGGACCCCAGGGAGAGTCGGCGGGGTGAGAGGCCCAGTGGCCGAGGCCAGGGAGGAGAGGCAGTGGGAGAAGGCAGAGGTGTCTCATCAATGAAGGTGGTGATCTCCTCCCGGAAGAAGCCAGGCCCCTGTGGGGGTCCCCCACCTGACCCCAGAATGCCACCCTCCAGGAACTGTCGAAGGCTGGCTAGCCCTCCACCGTCAGCCTCCTCCTCGTCCTCCTCATCCTCTAGCCTTTGTCTTTGTCCCAGGTACGCAGGAGGGCCTCCCAGGGCATGGCTGTGGGCTGGGAGGACCCGGATGTCATCCGAGGATGACCACTTGTGCAGGAAGGAACCCGGTGCCCGCGGAGTAGAGAAGATATTGGTCTCGTCGTGGGACAGACGGCGGGACAGAGGGACCTGGGGAGAGGAACAAGTAGACCCAGAGGTGCTGAAGGGGTCAAAGTGGGGACTCTGCAAGATGGCTCCACACCCCGCCCCCCTTAAACGGAAAACATCCTCTGATGGGCACACCTGGCTCTGAGAGGTCTGAAGGGGCGCTTCTCTTGCCATACCTTTCTTTCCCCTACTCTTTATGCGCCCTGCAGGGCTAGGGAATGGGGGGTTGGGGATGAGTAACAGAGACTGGAGAAAAGTAATTAGGGGACACCCAGAATAGGAGGTATAGTCCCTAGTCCCATACCTGTAAGTAGTGGACCCTCTCAAGAGGGGGAAAGAGCATGTGCCTCCCAGGCAGCAACTTCACCTGGGTGGGGTCCCCTGGTCCTGTGGCCCCATTGGCATCAAATCGAACTTTGCACACGCGGCCATCTGCATAGTCATCACAGCCCCCATCTAGGAAAGAAAAGGGGCAGAGTGGTTACAGGCGGGGAATGCCCGGCTCCCCTTGAAAATCTCCCACCCCCTTTTGTTAAGTTCCCCAGAGAAGCTCTCTGTTCCCACTACTCTGTAAGCTCCAAGAGGGAAGTGACATTGGTTTGTGGCTGGACAGTTCAGATTGGTTCAATGCTGAATCCCTAGTGCGTCAAACATATACACTTGCTTATTGAAACAAGCGTACGCCCCGCCCCCTACGCGCCCCCCCCCCCCAAAAAAAAAGCTGTCCCCATAGCTGGGGTCCCTTTTAGGAAGCTTAGCCTCCCTTTAGTTCCACACCCTCCCTTTACGGTGGTTAGGGCTCTGGGCTGTTTCTCAGGCCCTCTGCCCCGCGGAGGCACAGCTGGATAGGTGGGCCTCCAGAGGGGAACCGACGCCCCGTGGAGGGAGCCCTTAGCGCAAAACGAAGCGGTGGCTGTGGTCACGGTGTATGGTTGGGGAAAGGGGAGCGTGGTCAGCCCAGGGGCAGGGCAGATTCCGTCCAGCAGGGGGCCCTCCAGGCAGCCCGTCCCCGCACGGAGAAGAGCTGGTAGAAAGGAGCAGAACAGGGAGCCGACGCCCAGGGGAACAGCCCTGTCCCTCTTCTGACCGTCTTCGCCATCCTCCTCGGACATGATAGCCACGCACTGCTCCCACACCGTGCGCACGTCCGCGCGGTAGCGCTCGCAGGACCAGATGAAGGAGGGCAGCAGCAGCGTCTGTGCCATGGAGCACCACAGCACGGCCAGCACCATCCACGGCGGAGCCGAGTCCGACTTCAGGGAGAAGAAGCTCACCACCTGGTGGGAGGATGGGGAACGGCGCCGGGTCAGGGCCCAGAGCCCAGGGGGCCCACTTCACCCCAGATCCGATATCCTAGTGCAGCTGGTGGGAAAGAAGTCAGGAAGGGATGGCCGGGATCACACCGGATCGTGACAGAAGCAAAGTTGGAGGTGGAGACAGAATGGATAGAGGGGAAGGGACTGACTCAGAGGAAGGTCAGGGGAGAGTTCCAGAGCAAAGCCCTGGGTCCAGAGGGAGAGGAGCAGAGGTGGTGGTGCAGGAAATCTGAAGACAGAGAAACATTCTGTATGGACCAGATGGGGATGCAGAAGGTTGGGGTGATGGGGTGAGCTCTCTGGGGTTTCCACCCAGGAGTATTCAGAGACCCTGTGATATCCAGAAGGAATTAGGGAATGGAAAACGGAGCTCAGCTGCTGGATAATAGGTCTGGGGGGCTGAGTAGTGGGGCCTCAGGACAGATGATGGAGCAGGAGGATAGGCAGTGGGGCTGAAGGATGGATGGATGATGGAGTTCAGTAGCGGGAACTGGAAAACATGATGGAGCTGGGGGTAATGGGAACTGGAAGATGGATGATAGAGATGGATGATGGAGTGGGGATGGATAGAGGAGAGGAAGATGGATGATGGAGTTGGAGGTCAGGTGATCGTGCTGGGGCTGGTTTGGGGAGAACAGGGGGGGGGACCCCAATCTCACCAAGATGGGCACCCCTGTGAGTGAGTCATAGAGAAAGACGATGGCGCTGACCAAGTTGGTGACCTGCAGGGATGTCTTGGCCGATTCGGAGCCATCCAGCGAGGACCGCCGCTTCCCTTGGGCATCTTCCACCACAATGGCTGGCACCTCAAAGGCTGGCCGTGTCACCAAGCCCCCTGGCCCACTCCCCTTGGCCCCACCAATACCCACTGCTCTCCGGGCCTGCCTTGCCCTCCGGGGCCTGGCCCACAGCGTCTGGTAGAAGGTAATGGCCACACAGACCAACCCCATGACAATGCCCCCAAGTAGCAAGAGGCTGAAGCAGACGCCAAAGCCGAGGCCAATCTTGGAGACTATGAACTGGCAGCCTCGGGCGTAGTAGCGCTCACCGTTGTTGTGCCAGCCAATGGAGGGCAGTGTGGAGAGGATGAAGCTGACCATCCAGATGCCCATGACAGCATGCAGCGCCTGCTTCTTGGCATTGCTGAGGCGGTAGTTGACAGGCCAACGCACCATCCACATGCGATGGTAGGAGAGTGAGGCAACTGTGAAGCAGGTGGCCAGGGCCAGGGTGTAGTAGGTGGACACAAAGACCTTGCAGATGCTCTCATTCCAGTCATAGTCAGAGGAAGCCTGGCGCCTGAGCTGCACCACAGCGAAGGTGGTGAGGGGCACAGCCGCCATGAGTATGTGCGTGCCCGCCAGGAAGCAGAGCAGCAACTCCAGTGGCTTGTGCTTCTGCTGCTTGGCAGAGATGCTGAGGATTATCCAGGCGTTGGCCAGCAGGGCCAGGAGCCCACAGGCCAGCCAGGACAGCGCATTGGAGCGCAGGGAGGCTTCTTCTGCCCCCGCCCCGCCCCGAGCCATCCTGTTCTCAGCCCCCCACCCCCTTTGAACTCCTGGGGGGTGGGGGCTGGGCCTCACCCAGGAGCCCCACTCACACACATGATGCCCACAGTCCTTGCCCTGTAGCGAGGCAGGCAGCCCCTCGGCCCACCCTGATGCTCAGCATTGCATAACTGACCCAGCTAAGGTCAGGTGTGGAGGGCAGGGGAAGAGGTTGGGGCTCAGCAGAAGTGGTCCTCAACCTCCATACTGAGTGGGGCCCTTCCTGAAGTACCCCTGTGGTTGACTTGGGGAGGCAAGCTGGCTGCTTTGCCAACTATGAGGTTGGCTGGGGAGCTCTGGCCCCCATGCCCAGACTTGCAGATCTCTTCTTCCTCTGGTTCTTGACCCGTCGGGGATCTTCTGGATGCCCCAAGGCGTGTGGGCGTGAGGCTCAGCCACCTGCACAAACTGCAAGGGAGAGATGCGATGTGGAAGGGGGGGAGGGCAAAGATCAGGCCCAGGCTGGTCCCCCACTGGCTTCTTGTCCCCCCCTTCTCAGGCAACCACAGAAATGCCTGATTGCTAGGGGTCACTCTGCTGTCTTACATCAGACAGCTGTTCAACCACCCCACGCAGATAAGAGCCCTGTTTTCAGACCTCCAGAAAAGAAGGTATTCTGACCTCCTGTGTCCCACCCCTTTTCAGCCCCCTTTCCTCCCTCTGGCACTCCCTGGTTCCTTCTTCTCATATCCCCTGCTCAGTGCACCTCAACCACTATCTTCATGCCCCAGAGTCTCTCTTCAGAGCTGCTGATGGCAGATGCATGACTTCCTGAGGGTTCACGGTGAACTGGGATATGGTATTACAGCCCCCCCCACACACACCCCCACCATCCAGGCTCCCGGGCCCATGGTCTTGGTGCTCAGCCCCATTTCCCCACGTCTGCATGATCACCCTCCAACTCACCAGGAGTCTGGGAAGATGGGAGAAAGGAGGCTGGGACGGAGGGGGGCCTAGGGAACCTGAAGGCGGGGAAACCACTGACATCAGAAGCATCCAGAAATGGAAAGAGGGGGAACTAGGGGGAAGGAGGAGAGTTTCAGCAGAAGAGAAAGGAGGGGCAAAGTGATAGTATCTGAAAATAGAAGGAAAAGCCCAGAGACCCCTGGAGAGGAGGCTGGAGGAGGGAGGGCTGGAGGGAGGGAGAGAAGCCACAGGGAATGAAGAGGCTGGGAAGAAAAGCTCAATGTGCCAAGGTGCTGATTCCCTCCAGCAGACACCGAGTCTTTCCTCCCCTGCCCCGGCCTCAGTTTCCTTCTGATGGGAGGGAGGAGAGTTCGGAATTTCATGACGCTCAACGCTGAGCTTCTGTAAGCCCCGGGGAGGGGGCTAAGAGGAAATCAGGTGCAACCCCAAACGGAGTGGAGGCAGGAAGGATGGGCATAATGGCTTTGGGGTAAATGGGAGGAAAAGGGGGCACAGCAGTGGGAGGGTCCCTTCCTATGGAAGAACCTCAGACCCTTGCCCTCCTCAAGAGGTCCTAGTCCACCAACCTTTGTCTTCTCTCTGGAGCCCGGTACACCCTAGTTGCTATGGCAATGGCCAGCCAGAGGGAGGTGGGGAGAATTGGTCAGGAGCGCCTCCCCCATTTTCCTCTCGGACAGCCTCGGACCCCTTACCCACCCACGCCCGCCCAGGCCCAGCCGGTGGGCTCAGGAAGAAAAGAGATGGGAAGTCAGAGAGGGAGGAAGACAGGAAGGATCTGAAGGACAGAGAGGGAGGTGAAGGGCAGAGAAAAATCAGAGGAAGGTGGGACGGGAGATCTGGGGACTCCAGGGGGGGATACGGGGCCCCTCGCCCTTCGGGGTGAAGGGGTAAGGTCACGCGGCTCCTCCCTCCCGCCGCCCACCAGGTTCTCCAGGGCAGACACAGCAGGTGGCTGGGGAGGAGGGGCGGGCCGGAGGGGAGAGGAAGCTGCTGGGGGGCGGGGGAGGGAGGGGAGGAGACCGCGGGGGACGGGGCAGGGGTCGGCTTACCTCCGGCTGCGCCCAGCACTGCCATGGAGACCGCACTCCCGGCACCGCTCGCCGGGCTCCCGCGGCCCGCCCGCTCCCGCTCGCCCGCCCTCCTCCCTCCCCCACCCCCTCCTGGCCTCCCTCCTCCCCCGGCCCCAGCCTCTCTGCTCAGCCGGCCGCGCACTGGTCTCTGCCCCCGGGGGCTCCCCCAGCCCCAGGGTCCCTGAGTCCTCCAGCCGGGGAGCCCCACGTTGAGGGCCGAGGGAGAGCTTTTCGGGGGAAGGGGAACGAGTGTGGGGCGGGGAACTGGACGGCGGTGACTTGCAGGAGGAGGGGCGAGGAAGGCGCCGGGAGGGAGGGGGCGAGGAGTGTGGAGGGGAACCGACTCCATTGGTGAAACGGCTCGTGTCCTACCCCCACCCCATCCCGGTTTCCACACGAACACCAGCTCCAAGAGGCAGCTGGTGGTGTTCGGGGCTGAGGAGCGGGCTGTTCCGGGAGCAGGAAGCGTGTGTCGCCGTGTGTCACTGTGTATCCGCGTGAGGGCTGCAGCTCAGCGGGCATGTGCCGGGGGCTGGGGGCGGTGAGGGGTGGCGGTGCTGAAGCTGGGCTGCTCGTGGGGTGGGGGTGCACACGTCTAAAAGGATGCAGGGAGACACACACACACACACACACACACACACACACACACACACACACACCCCTCCTGGAACACAAGCTCACACGCCTTGTGGTGTACACACAATTTGCAGGCACACATTCCAGTTTCTCACGGCCCTTGCTCTCCACCACACACACATGCATGTGTGGAAGGAACGCACACACCTCCCCCCCCCCTTGCAGACTCTCCCCCTCAGTGCATCCATCACACACGCGTGACTACAAAGTCTGAGCCGCACACACACATGCAGGCCCCGTTGAGGGTGGGTAGGTGGTAACCAGTCTCCAAATAATTTGTCTCTACCGGGCAAGCCTGCCAACCTCTGCTCTGGGTCTGACCCCACAGATCAGCAGATTCTGGGTCCCCAGAGTTCACCTCTCTCTCTCTCTCTCTCTCTCTCTCTCTCTCTCTCTCTCTCTCTCTTACACACACACACACACACACACACACACACACACACACACACACACACAAATGAAGAAGAGCATCTTCTTTACAGTAAGTTTACTGTGTTTTTCTGTCAGCTCAGGGAGGTAGGGATGGGGAATGGGCAGGAATACAAAGCAAGCAATGGGAGCTCTGGCAGCAACTAGGTGTGCTTCTTGGAAGAGGCAGGCTGGAAGGGAAGGGAAAAGGAAAGGGCATAGGGACTGAGGGAGGTGGTGAGAAAAGAATGGAAGGAGAGGCAGAGCAGGCTAGGGATCCTGAGAGAACTGAATTAAGAAGAGGAAGAATTCGTGTAACCTTAATTCTCCTGTATCCTGAATGGTTTGGGGCGGGAGGATGAAGGAGCTGAGCCATGTAAGGCAGGGGGACTGAAGCCCAGCACTATCACCCTTCCCAGGAAGTCCTCTCAGTGGGTTCACTCCTCCCCAGTGCCTGCCCCTCCTGGCAAGGCTCACCTTCCAGAAGGTTCTGCACAGGGTGCGTGGTGGGTCACTGGGTACTCTGCTCCCAGCCTGTGCTCTGACTAGGAGAGCTGAAGGCTTTGTCCTCTGGTAACAGGATTCTGCCTCCAGCAGGTGATGAAGGATTTTAGGGAGGACGGCCCTCCTCCGTGTTCTGAGCTCTCCGAGGCAGGCCCTCCCTGAGGTGCTCCTGTGAATCCTCAGGTGCATACTGAGCATCTGTGACTAGCCAGCTGCAGAGATATGTGTGGTGTTTGTTCTGTGTTCAAGGAACAGCCATAGAACTAGGGGTCAAGCAGTCCGGGCCAGTCTGGACCCCAGCACTTACAACCTTGGGCAACCAATATGACCTCTGTGAATTCCATTTCTGGTCTATAAACCGGAAATGCTCATCTTGATCCTGTCACTACCAACCCTGTAGGATTTTCTTTTTCTTTTTTTTTTTTTTTAAATATGTTTCTTTATTGATTTCAGAGAGGAAGGGAGAGGGAGAGAGAGACAGAAACACAATGATGGGAGAGAACTATTGATGGGCTGCCCCCCGCACGCCCCCCATCGGGGATCGAGCCCACAACCTGGGCTTGTGCCCTTGCCTGGAATCAAACCTGGGACCCTTTAGTCTGCAGGCTGACGCTCTATCCACTGAGCCAAACCGGCTAGGGCCTTGTAGGATTTTCATAAGGCTTAAATATATCAAGGATGTGAAACTGACTTATAAACTGAGTGTGCTGCTTAAGTGACAAGGAATTGTGTCAGTGCACAAGTGTGAGCTGTGGACATGGGTGTGTGTCAGAATGGAAGAGTGGAGCGGTTAGATCTGGACCTGTCCTGGATGGGCTGTGTGACCTTGGCCTACCCCCTGCCTTCTCTGGTCCCAAGGTTCTCTCCTGTAAGATGACAGTCCTGTGCTTCGTGCTTCAGTCACCCAGCCTCACACTCCAGGCCAGGCAGGGCTGGTCCTGAGTGCTCCCCTGGGATCCAAGTGGGCCGTGAGGGACAGAGTTGAGAAGAAGTAATCAAAGAAGGGCTAGGGGTCAACAGAAGAGGGAATGGGGGAGCGGTGGTGTGAGTAAGCCTCTGGAGGAGGAGACCCAATGGCCAGCTGTGGACAAGGAGAGCAGGAGATGGCAAAGGTGCTGGGATCTGCTACATTCATCTGGTCCGCAGGCCCAGGAGCCCAACAGGAAACGCAGGGTAGACAGCTGGGGAGGCTGCAAGTGGGAAGCTCCCCCTGGCCCAGTGCCTCAAATGAGATTGCATGTCTTCTGGAACCGGCTGGAGGAAAAAAAAGCATAAGAGGAGCAAGGCTCTTCCTCCCCAACTCCTTTGAGTTCTAGGACCTCCATGGCCCCTCTTCTCTTCCAGTTTGGTAATGGCCTCTGGGCCACATCCTCCCTCCACCTTCTGCCTGCTTCCTACCTCCTCAGCCATCCCTCTGTACCCTTCTCTCCCCTCCACCACCTCCCTTAGCCCCCATCTCCTCATCTGCATCCCTCCTCCCCCTCCTCCTCTCCCCTTAGTCCCCCCATTCTCACGCCCCCTTCATTCTCACCCCCCCCCCCCGCCCCACTCCCCGCCAAGTTCCTTACTGGGGGCATTGGCAGGTCTTCTTCTCACTGAGGAGTCTCTTGATCTGAGACGTCCGCTCTGTCTGGCGCTGTCCAGGAAGAAGGAGAGGAGTAGTGAGGGTCCCAGGCCTCCAGGAGGGAGGTGCCCCTTGGAGGGGGGAGTGGGGAAAGCTGGGAGAGGAGAAGCAGATACTGTGGCTGAGGCCATCTGTCCCAGAGTTGACTCTCTGCTCCTTCCTGCCTCTCCCTCCCTGGGATCTGGGACAGAGCCCAGTCTGCAATAAGGGAACTCGATGGTGGGCAGAGAGAAACAGAGCAGAAGCAGGTCACATACCATGACACCCTAGTCACAATGTGTGTGTGTGTGTGGGGGGGGAGGGGTATCGGGGTCTGAGGAGGTTCACTCACCCTTCGGTGCCAGCATTTGACACAGCAGAAGATGCAGAACCCAGTGAAAATCAGAAAGCCGCCTACTGCCCCCAGCACAATGGCCAGGAGCTTTGGCCAGGCCTGGGTTAACTCTGAGTGCAAAACTGCAAGAGAGAAGAGAGGTGTGTTCAGCTCATTACCTTCCCTCTGGGCGCCGCACTCTGGAGGCCTGAGGAAGGCCTGGCTGCCCATCCACACTTGGGTCTGATGCTGGGCCTGGGAGATGGGGGAGGATCCCCTGGGCTCTCATGGGCCACTGGGCTGGAGGGGAAAGGCTGGGGAAGGATTTTGAAGGTTTAAAGACTGTACAGGGCACTCTGGGGAGCTAGGAGCAGTGGTCCATTCTGTGTGCCTTACACACACACACACACACACACACACACACACACACGGGCGAGTGCTGGTGGCTGGGTTAGGAAAGGAGCAAGGATGGGGACTCTTGGTCAGGTGGGCCCCATTCATGGGCTGCAGACCTTGGGGAGCTGGGAACTTTCAGGACTCCAGGTGGGTACCTAGGGTCCAGGATCATACCCTACTTCATCTTATCACCCCATGTGTCCGGGCACCATGCACGTAACCCACCTATCTCAGGAGAGTTGGGAGGCTGGGACTCTGGGTTTTCTTTGCCAACCCTGGGAAGGTCCCACAGCTGAGGAGGCAGGGGCTTGGGGTTAGGCCTCACTCACACTCGACACTGGATTCCAGCAGGACTTGGTCCTTGTCAGTCAGTAGACAATGCCACATCCCCACCTCAGGGTCCAGCATCTGCACCAGCTTCTCCTGATTTGAGACCTTTGTAGACTGGTTGTGCAGCTTCAAGCTCAGCATCAGCTTGGGGGAGCTGGGCCCCAGCACCTCACAGGTCACTTGGTTCTGGGACTTAGTCACTGTAGAGGGACAAGAGCCTGAGGTTAGGAGCCTGCACCTCTGGGTTCTTGGCACCTCCATGCTCTACGGGGAATCAGTAGAACAACCAAAAGTTCCTCTTTCAGCATCTCAAAGCACACTTTCACACAGATTTAACAGAGAAAACACAGCTGTTGAGGTCCGACAGAACAGTCTTGGATTCAAATCCAAGCCCCAATGCATATGATCTGTGTCTCTGAGCAAGTTACTTAGCAACCTGAGCCCCAGACAGTTATTAATGCACAAGTACTTGTAGAGCTCTTAAATGGGGCTTGGCATGTAAGAAGCATCAAGTATTAGCCATTATTGTTTGTGGAGTTGTTATGGTGATTAAGGAAATAGCGAAGTGAAGAACTCAGTGTGGAGCCTGACATTGTCATCATCACTAGGACACTCAGAGCAAATTCTGTCCTCCTCATTAGTAGAAAGCAGACACACAGAGGTAGGGGGCTTAGCCAGCGTCATAGTGGGGGTGGGGGCACAGAGACAGAACTAGAACCCTGGTTGTCAGCATATGCCCTTTGGGGATTCTCAGTGGAATGTGCCCTAGGCTGGCTCACAGATGTCAGGGAAGGACATATGGATTCCAGTTTTAGTTTAAAATCTGCCCCCAAACCAGTGGGCCTTCCATCAGCCCCATCAGACCACCAGGGCTTCGGCATCCTCTTGGGGGCCTATCCTGCCTTAGAAGGAGCCCTGGGTCAGGCCCCTCCACCTCCTGTCCTCCTGTCCCGTCTTCCCCTTCTCAGCCCGGCTCCTCACTTCTCATCACCACGAGGTTCACTTTCTGATGCAACTGCCCCTGGCTGAGATTCAAGGTCAGGTGTCCAGAACCAACGTCCTGAAGCGAGGCCTGGGGCAGGCTGAAGTGGAGCGGCAGTGTCGGATTCAGCTTGATCTTCCGGTCTTTGCGAACCGTAGACACCTTTCTGTTCTCCAAGGAGAAGGAGATCCAGGACTGAAGGGAGGAGGTCCCCTCCTCCTGCCACCTCAGCTCCCCGACCAGGTTTTCATCCTCAAAGGTAAGTGGGAAGGAGAACTCCACGGGCTCCCCCACTTTTGTATAGACTGTGTCAGGGACCTTCTGGAAAGCTGGAGGTAGGAAGGGAGAGAACCTGGGTTAGAAGGAGATAGAATGATGAGGGTGTACAAAGTGGGGTAGGCACGTGGTGGGGGCAGCAAAAAGATGGAAGGGGACCAGGTGCATCCAAACACCCAGGTTGTCATTTCAGGCCCCTAAATTCCCATCTACCTCTCTAATCTTCTCTCTCATCTCTCCACCCCAGCATGTTCCTCTTCCCCCTGGAATCCCTCATAGAACAGCCCAGGCAGAGGAGTCCTCTCCCCCCTTAGGATCCCTGGAGCACAGAGGGTCTTTGGCCTGCATTTCTTTCTTTCTTTTTTTAATATGGTTTTATTGATTGTTGGAGAGATAGGGAAACATCAATGAAAGAGAAACATCATCAATCGGCTGCCTCCTGCATGCACCCCTACTGGAGATGGAGCCCACAAACCAGGCATGTGCCCTGACCGGGAATTGAACTGGTGACCTTTTGGCTCCTTGGTTGACACTCAATGTCTGAACAAGCTGGGCTGGCCTGCATTTCCTAGGTGCTTAAGTTAGCAACCTTCACAAGATAAGAGCAAACACTTACATAGGCTTACTATGTGCCAGGCTCTGTTCTAAGGGCCTTACATTGCATTAATTCTTAGCGTAACACCACAAGGTAGGTACATCACGGTGAGCATCATCCCCGTTTTGCAGAATCCAAGGCACAGAGGTTCAATAACTTGTCCAAGGTTGTCAGAGCCAGGATTTGAATCCAAGTCCAGACATTACCCCACCTTGTGTCACACAAGTACCCACAGAGGACAAGACCTGCGTTCTGGCCCCCCCACCTCTACCCCTCCCATGCCTAGCTCAGGATTCTAAAGGTGAATGTAGCATTTCCTCAGGGCTGGCTAGTATCCCCGAGTGAGTAAGTGGATTTGCAAATTGGTGGGGGAGTGGGCAGTGGAGGCAACAAAGAAAATAGGTGTCCTTGACACTCCTCCTTTGGGGCCTCCTTCAGGGGTCTGTGGGGCCCTCACATCCTTCCATCTCATCTCCCTTCCTTCCTCCATGTCCACCACCCTGAGGAAGAGAGGGCCCAGTGTATCCCTAGGATAGACTTCAGCTTTAGGGGAGCTTGGCTCTGTCCTCTAGTACCAGACCCAGGAGCAGAGCAATGAGAGCAGAGGGAGGGTCTGTCAGCCTTTGGGGGGGGGGGGAAGGGGGGGTCTGCAGGAGAGAGGAGCAGCTCTTACCCAGCACCAAGATGTTTATCTCGAACACCAGTTTCTTTGTGTCCTGGGAGACGGTGCATGTCCAGGTGCCACTGTCCTGCAACTCCAGCTGGGACAGTGAGAGGCTCTTGCCCCTATTCCGCTCTTTATTCCCTGGACCTTTCCATTCTACTGAAGGGTTTCTACCAGAGGGGCTCTCCAAGGTCAGGGTCAGGCTCTGCCCCTGCAGCAATTGGATGCGATGACGGATATCCAAGTTGGCATTCACTGTGGGGGGAGCAGGTCACCTGTGTCACACACACTCTATCCCCAAGGAGAAGGGAAGAATCCAGGAAACGAAGAGTGTCTCCATTACCCCTGTCCCAACATCTTTCTCTCAGTCAGCGCCCAGCTGCCCACCCCCAGCCCTAGGCAGGGCTTCCCTCTTCTTCCCCACTTCCATCCTCCTTCTCCTCTCTTTCCTTGTCTCCCCCTCTTTCTTCTGGCTCCTTGCCCTTCTCCTTCCCTCTCTTTAGGTCTTTTCCTCTCCCCCATGTCTGACCCAAGGCTGGAGGAGGGTTTGAGGAGAGGTGGTGATCAGTCTCATTTGGCTCTGGGCTATTGAAATACTGACAGCTAGTTTGGACCTGGTTTGGGTACAGGGATGGGAGGGAAGGGGAGGGTGACTGGCCGGAGGTGTCCGCACCCCTGTCTGCCCTACTCACATTTGAACACCACAAGTTCCACTTCTGTTGCCTTGTTCTCCACTGTACAGCTGTAAATCCCTGAGTCTGTTATCTCAAGATTCTTGACGACCAGAGGAAAGGATCCTTGGTTCCACACCGTTTTCTTTGACTCGACACGATTTCTCAGCTTGGAGGGACCTGGGAGCAGAAGTCATAGGGAGGAGGTTGGGGTATTGTGGAGACACGGTAACCCTGGTGAAGGCAGAGCTCACAACTCTTCTCATCTGAATTACTAATTTCCTGCAGAATCTGTCCTTGTCCTAGTCAGAGAACCCCAGGCTGGCGAGGAGATCCCATCACATTAATTTACCTGGCCAGACAATATCTCAATAATCCAAAATAAAGTAACATCATATTTAGAAAACACCGGCTCCTACATGCCAAACACTTTACATGCGCCATCCCAAATAATCTGCACAACAACCAACAAATAGGTACTGTTCTGCCTACTTTGCAGATAAGGAAACTGAAGCTCAGAGAGATTAAGTAGTTGCCCAAACTCTTCTTGACACAATGATGGCAGGAACATAAACCCGTATAAATTCTTTGGAAAGTAATTTATAATATATACCAGAATTCCAAGCACACATACAAAACTAAATGACTACCAAGAAAGGATAGGTTAAATTATAGTTCACCCATTCAATGGGTTGCTATGAAAGAAGCATGAGGAAGCTCTTTATATACTAAGATGGAATAATATCTAAGAAACATCACTAACTGAATAAAGCAAGATATTAAATAGGCTACCATTTGTTTAAAAAGGAGTGAGAGCCGAAACTGGTTTGGCTCAGTGAATAGAGCGTCAGTCTGTGGACTGAGAGGTCCCAGGTTCGATTCCAGTCAAGGGCATGTACCTTGGTTGCGGGCACATCCCCAGTGGGGGGTGTGCAGGAGGCAGCTGATTAATGTTTCTCTCTCATTGATGTTTCTAACTCTCTATCCCTCTCCCTTCCTCTCTGTAAAAAATCAATAAAATATTTTAAGAAAAAGGAGTGGGAGCCTTGCTTCGTGCTCAGTGGTTGAGTGTTGACCTATGAACCAGGAGGTCATAGTTTGATTCCGGTCACATGCCTGGGTTGTGGGCTCGACTCCCAGTGTGGAGCGTGCAGGAGGCAGCCAATCAATGATTCCATCATTGATGTTTCTATCTCTCTCTCCCTCTCCCTTCCTCTCTGAAATCAATCAAAAAATAATATATATATAGTTTTAAAAGGAGTGGGAAATTTATCTCTCTTTATGTATCTACCTTGTTTATGAACAAATATTTCTAGAAGTAAGCATAATAAAATGGTAACCTTGGTTGCCCCTGTAGGATAGGAAGTGAATACCCTTGAGAAAGGTATGGGAGGGGGGCTTTTCACTATATATCCTTTAGTGCCTTTGTATTTATTTATTATTATTTTTTAAATATACCCTTTGAAATGTATGTCTCCACCTTGCCTTAGGACAAATTGTGTTAATAAATAGCATGGGGTCCTTAGACAAGAGGCAGTCTTCAGTTCCTTTAGCTGAAGCTCCTCTGACCCCCAATGCCTTTCAAAATTATCTTTCGGCCCTAACCGGTTTGGCTCAGTGGATAGAGCATTAGCCTGTGGACTCAAGGATCCCAGGTTCAATTCCGGTCAAGGGCATGTATCTTAGTTTAAGGCACATCCCCAGTAGTGGGTGTGCAGGAGGCAGCTGATCAATGTTTCTCTCTCATTGATGTTTCTAACTCTCTATCTCTCTCCCTTCCTCTCTATAAAAAAATCAATAAAAAATATATTTTTAAAAATTATCTTTCCAATGGAATACTATGCTGCCATAAAAAAAGAAGGAATTCTCATCATATGCAGCAACCTGGATGGAATTGGAGAACATTATGCTAAGTGAAATAAGCCAGTCAATGAAAGAAAAATACCACATGATCTCACTCATTTATGGATAATAAAGAACATTATAAACTGATGAACAAAAAGATAGATACAGAGACAGTAAAGCATCAAACAGACTGTCAAATTACAGGGGGAAGGTTAGGGAGAGGTGGGGGTGATAAGAGATCAACCAAAGGACTTGTATGCATGCATATAAGCATAACCAATGGACGCAAAACTCTGGGGGGGGGGGGGTGAGGGCATGTATGGGTGTGGGATGGGGGGGGCAATGGTAAGATATGTACACATATAATACCTTAATAATAAATAAATAAATAAATAAATAAATAAATAAATAAATAAATAAAACTATCTTTCATCTTTGGACTCCTTCTTAATCTACACATCAGCTCCTTTCTGCAGATTGCTGAACCCTTTGTAACACTGGGACAAAAACCCCGGCATCTAAAATCAATAAAAAACATATCCTCATATCCTCAGGTGAGGATAACACCCCCCTCAAAAAAAAGAACTTCTAAAAACAATGTTATAATTATCACTTAAAATTGACACATGTACCTGGGTCTCTGTCACCCTGAAACCTCTGGGATCCCAGAAGTTACTAGGAGCAGAGCTCTGACACCAGGGATGTTCAATTCCT
This sequence comes from Eptesicus fuscus, assembly GCF_027574615.1. Lineage (NCBI taxonomy): Eukaryota > Metazoa > Chordata > Mammalia > Chiroptera > Vespertilionidae > Eptesicus > Eptesicus fuscus. Next base: position 87,045,703 of record NC_072479.1, read on the forward strand.
AATGCTTTCTTCCGGAATGGGGAGCGGGCCCACCTACCTCTAAGCCAATTTGAAGTCCCGGCGGAGATGTGAGTGGGGATGTGAGTGCTCAGAATCATGCTTCCTTGAGAATCTTTCCAGATGAATGGCATGTTCTTCTTCTGGGAAGCTTTGCAGGGCAGGTCCACCTCGCCCCCTGCCTTACCCAGCACCATGTCCCTCCCCTGAGTGGCTCCTAGGAGCAGTGCTAGGTGGGAAAGAAGGAGGTCAGGCCTTGAGCCAGTCACTGCCCCACCTCCGCCCCATCCCCCACCTTTTCATTTCTCAATCAGCCCCTCCTCCCAGGCCACCTGCACCCACACCCCAAGTCTGAGCACTCACCCAGTTGCAGCAGCAGGAGCAGGTGCCTAAAAGAAGTTCCCTGGTGCATTGTGGCCTTGCTGAGGCAGGTAGGGACCTGGGTCTTCCCCTGAAGAAGGGGCAGAGCCTGAGGGAGACACTCATCATCAGGCAGCTGGCATTTATTGGGCCTGGGGCTTACAGGGATGATAGGCAATCTCTCCCTTCAGGAGCCTACAACCAAGCCAGGGATGTGGACCAGCATGTCTCTAAGCAGACCCCCACCAGCATGGGCCACACAGTGCTGTGCCCAGGCCAGGGGTGGGGTCTCTGCCAGCTGCCATCAGAAAAAGACCGAGAAAGTAGCAAATTGGTGGGGACTGAGACCAGGGAGCCATGCCAGGTCATGAAGGTTGTTTTATTATTTTTTTTTTATTGATTTTTTTTACAGAGAGGAAGGGAGAGGGAGAGTTAGAAACATCGATGAGAATGAAACATCAATCAGTTGCCTCCTGCACACCCTCTACTGAGGATGTACCCGCAACCAAGGTACATGCCCTTGACAGGAATCGAACCTGGGATCCTTGAGTCCGCAGGCTGATGCTCTATCCACTGGGCCAAACTGGTTAGGGCAGGTCATGAAGGTTTTTAAATGCCCCTCTGGGATTCTGGGACCGGACCCTGTGCCCTGGGGAGCCAGTGGAGGATTTTATGTAGAGAAGGACATGATTAGATTTGCAAAATGGCTCGTTAGTGGTGTGAGTGTTTTGTCCACTGTCGCAGGCCCGGCATCTACAGGCTGTCACAAGTACCCGCCGTGGTGGCTTCAGCAGCGCATACTAAAATTGGACAGATCAGCATGATCTGAGCAAGGAGGATGTGCCGCGTGAAAGATGAGTGGGAGGAGGGCAAGCACAGGAGTCAGGATGGAAACAACCCTGCCAGGGAAGGGGAGGCCTGAACTCAGACAGTGGCGGTGAGATGTGGGAAAGAGATGGACTTAAGGTGAGGTTCCCAGGACTTGGGGCCTGATCGAGTGTGAGGACCAGGGAGAGCAAGAGCAGAAGGTAAAGCCCTGTGCACCAGCAGACCGACCCTCTCATGACTCCCAGGGGCTGTTTCAGCATTCGATGACAGAGCAGGAGCCGGTTCCGTGGTCGCTGGTTGTGGAGGGGGGTTGGGGGGAGGGCAGCTGCAGATAAGTTCTGAATAGCCCTTGAGGAAGGGGTAGCATTAGGTTAGAGCAGCCATTCTCCAAGTGTGGGTCCAGATCCCCGGGCGGAAGCAGCATCTGTGGGAACTGGTTAGAAATGCAAAGTCTCGGGCCCCACCCTAGACCTGCTGAATCAGAAGCTGGGGGTGGGTCTAGCAGTCTGTTTTCACAAACCCCCAGGTGACTGACACACACTTGAATCTGAAAACCGTGAATTAGATGAAAGTAAAGGGAAGGGGCATCCCACCCCAGGTGTGCAGAGGTGGTAGGACTGTTCAAGGAGAGTTGGGAGTTAAGAGAGGGGGACTGGGGGCTGGGGGCTCCTGATGAGGTTTGGGAGGAGACTTTTTTTTTTAATCCTCATCCAATTTTTTCCATTGATTTTCAGAGAGAGTGGAAGTGGCGGGCGGGGGGTGGGGGTGGGGACGGGGGACGGGGACACCAACATGAAACAGATACATGGACTGGTTGCCTCCTCCACGTGCCCCCACTGGGACTGGGGAACATGGCCCTGACCAGGAATTGAACCTGGGACTCCTCGGTCTGAGGGCCGATGCTCTAACCACTTAGCAACCAGCCAGGGCGGGGGAAGATTTTTTAAAAAGCTTTCTCCAGTCACTCGATCTGCCTGAAAGAATAATTACCCAGGGCCAAGCACATGGTAGGGGCTTGATAGGGTTAGGTCTGATCAAAGAATTGAATCGATACCCCCTCCCCTGGGAACTAACCTTCAGACATAATTTAACATAATTGCTGTCACTGCAATGGAAATGGTCAGAGACTCCCTTTTTCACCTTCAGTCCCATCCTCTCTCTCAGTCCTGCTCTACCCATCAGATCTTTCTCCTTCACACAAAACACCATACCCCTAACACTTCTGATTCTGAATCTACTTTTGACCCAGCAGACCACCAACCTCCACCCTCTTACACATCCCCTCCCTCGCCTGCAGTGGATTCCCAAAACCCAGACCCTCCTGACCAGCAACCACCTTCTCCCCGGCCCCTGGGAGCCCAAATCCCAAGAATGCAAGCGCCAAAACAGCCTTTTCCTAACACTTGCTCTCGGGCCACCCAAAGACCACCCTCCTCAACAGCCTCTTCCATTCCCGCGCCCACTCTACCCCTGAGGGAGGCAGCAGGAACGGAGGACACTGTGGTCAATCATGACAAACTTAATGAAATCACTCAGGGCCCTCACGAAAACCCAGCTCTCTTTCTCTTCCTCCTCACAGAGGCCTTCCAGAAATTCACCTCCTTAGACCCCCACCTCCCCTTCTTCTGAACACCCATTTTATATCCCAATCAGCCCCCAACATATGCCACAAACTTCGAAAAATAGACACAGGTCCACAAACCCCTCAAAAAGACCTCGTTAACCTGACCTTTACGGGTCTTTAATAATAGAGACAAGGAGACCCAAATCCAAAAACAAAGGTGAGATCAGGCCAAGGCTTAGGCCCAGAGTAGGCCCTCCAGCTCCAAGCCACCACTCTCAGGAACCCCAAACGAAGGGCCGGTCCTCCTACTGAGGGTGAGTCAGGGGCTAAGCCTCCTCGTGCCCAATGCTTCAAATGCAACCAGGATGGACCCTGAGCCCGGTCCTGCTCAAACCCAAGACCCCCGCCTGGGTCCTGCCCAAGGTGTGGAAGGGAAGGCCATTGGAAATCAGACTGTAGTCTGGCCCCTCCGGGTCAGACCTCAGCCAGTCCAGCAAGGCCGCCCTCTGGATCCAGTTTGGAGCTCCCAGACCTCCTGGGACTGGCCACGAAGACTGAAGCTGCCCAGGCCCTGACAGGGCCCACAGACTTACATCCCCAGGTCAGAGCCTCGGGTAACGACTGTGATGGCAGGACCGCTTTGGAGCCTTCACCAACCAGTCTCTCAGGGAGATCATGATGCTCCAGCCAGGAGGGATCTATACAACATTCCCAGCTGACTACAATCAAAGGCCAATGCTCTGTGATCTCGAAGTTCAGACTCAGCAGCAAGTAATTACAGAATATATGACCTTCATCCCTATTCCATAAAACAAAAAGGCTGGAATGTTAGGTTTGATCCAACAACTGACCTTTAGACCACTTCACAATGGACATTCCACTTGCTTAGACCACAATCCACTTGCTAAGACCATTATCTCTCCCCTCCAGACTTCCCAAAATCTGGACCTGCATGGAGAATTCTCCACCCAGAAAAAGCCAGCCTAGAGTCCTTTAAAAACTGCTGGCTCCCATCACTGGGGTGCTGGAGCCATCTGGGGCTCAGCCACTTGGTGTGCGGATGATGGAATAAATTCGTAATCCCTCACCATTCTGGCCTCCTACGTTCCTCCTTCGGTGATCTAACAGATAGAATTTTTTTTTTTTTTAACCAGGGAAATAGGAAGAGATGTCAGGAAGGAGGGTTCAGAAAGGAAGGAGGCAGGTCACGGGGTGCAGTTGTTTACAAGTTAGCTTGGGGCAGGGAGGTGTGGAGGGGAAGGCTGGGGTGAGAGAGTGGGCACATCTGAGTGGCTCTCGCTGCCCCTCTGCCAGGGAAACAGGACACTCACGGCGTCTTTGGTGAGCAGAGAGTGACGGGGTCTCCCAGGGGATGTCACTTCCCAGGGGCCCAAATCCAGCTGAGATGCGTGAGGAAGCTGGGACATCCCTGACCTTTCCCCAAACGGTGGTCCTTTTTCTTCCCCACGCCATGACCCTGGGCTGTGCAGAGGGCCCCTCTTGCCTCCAGCTCCCTGCACTGCCCCAACCCCTCCCCCCCCACACACACACACACCCCAGCTCAGCTGAGGCAGGAGGCTAGGGGTTTCCAGCTGCTGCTTGCTCTCGTGCCTTGGGCTTCCGCTGCCACCCCAGAGAACTGGCCTTTGATCCCCACATCCTCATTCTCCCCAGACACGCCCCGCCCCAGTACTGCAGCATCCTGTACACCTCCTCCCCACCCCCAGAGGCTGGGAGGGTTCGCTGGTCCCCAAGATCCTGGTGCCTCTCTCTCCCCCCTCACCCCTGCCACCTCCCCCCCCACCCCCGCCCCCGCCCAGTGTCTCTCTGCTGGCATCCCCTGCATTTCTGTATCTGTGCCTCCCCACGTGGATGCATCCATCTTCAACGCCCTGCGTTTGTGTCTCTCTGCCTCTGTGCCTCAGGCCCCAGGAGGCAGTTCTGACTCTCCTGGTTTGGGGTGGAGTGCCCGCCCCTCGCCTCTCCTTTCCCGTCTCTCCCCGTTCCAGCGGCCACCAAGCTCCAATTCCCTTTCTGGCCGGTAAACAGGCATCCAGGCCTTTGGCAGGAACGCAGGCTTCAGCGAGCTTTGATCTGAAGGGAGCCTGCCGAGCACAGCCTGGAGCGGAGGGGCGGATGCAGGGGGGAGGCTGCAGGGTGGACAAAGGGAAAAGCACAGATTGGGACCAACACACCGACGCCCCAGGGGCTGACGCCGGGAGGAGGGGAGGGAAAGCCAAGGTGAGGAGCGACCCAGAGCAGCTCATTAAAGCCACCGCCGCTGCACTCTGCACAATCCACCCTCACACACCAGGCCCAGGGGAGCACCAGCACGGGGGAGGCCGAGGGAAGGAGACGAAGAAACTCTGAGAGGCGAGGCCCGTGCGCGGCGCGGTCGACCAAAAGAGAGACAGGAGAACAAGGGGGCGATGAGACCGGAATGGCAACGCGCACCGCACACTCGGAGCCCTTGAGGTTCCTGCTGCCCTCCCCCGGGCCCCCCGAGATGGGATGAGGAGCGAGGCTGGGGAGAGGAAGAGGGCACGGCCCCACCACAGTGACAGTCTGTGGTCCCACAGGCACTTTCATCTTCTCCCCGCGGCCCCCAGTCGGCCCCCTGGGCCCAGCCACGGATGTGCCCCCCACCGCACACCCTCTCCACGGCCTACTGCGTCGTGTGAGCTTCCTAGATGCCATGACCCCTCTGAGGGACCCTTGTGGTTCGGTGGCTGCAACCTCCGCCATCCTCTCCTTTGCCTCAGACGCCCACGTTGGGGGGAGCCGTGCCCCCCTCCTCCCCCTGTCCCCCGAAAGCTGCAGAACAGAGATCAACCTGAGAGCCTTACAAACCTGGGCCCCCACCTGCCTCCTCCCGGCACCCACCTCATCAACGTTCTTTCATTCCACAGACTTTTCTTCAGTGTCCACACTGGGCAAGGCCCGGGCCTCCCCAGCTCCCTGGCGGCCACCTGTCCCCACTGTGGCCAGGTGAGGCCCGGGGTGCCCAGAGGCTCTGCCTGGAACCAGGTGGGGGGGGGGGGCAGCTTTTATTCTGAGGCCGACCTCCTCTGGGCAAAGTGCCCGCACACGGACGGAGGGAACTCATCTGGCGAGGGATTTCTGGCCCTGTCCTCTCGAAACCTCTCAGCCGAGGTCGAGGCGGCCATTTTGTGGAAACAGCCCCAAAATTATGTGTCAAAACACGACAAAGTGGTGATCTTCCCCATCAGGTCCTGCTCGCGGCCTCGTGCTCTTGAACGGGTGCCCCACGGAGCAGGGCATCCTGGTGCAGGGGCTCCAGCCAGGGCGAAACCTCGAATCAGGGAGGTTATTTGGTGATTATTTGGTGGGATCTGACTGTCCGAGGAGGCCCTCTCCCAGTCTCAGAAGGGCAGGCAGAGGACGCCGTGGGCACAGGGCTGGGAGCCGAGGAGGACTTAGGGGAGAAAAGGTCTGAGGCTGTGGGGTTGGACAGGGTGTCCCATCTTGAGGGGGTCTCAGCTCCCGAGTGCCCCCCGCACTCGGCCAAGCCTGGGGCAGGGCGGGGGTCTGCACATCCTTTGCTAGCCCCTTAGCCTTCTTTTTCAGAGCAGCTAAGACACCCAAAACCGATTCTCGGAGAGCCAACCATTCCCAAGATGTATTTACCTAAAACTGTGTCTCTATCCTCTTTATAGCATTTCACACGTAAAGCTCAATGTCAATCCTTTTTGAGGATGTTAGCTTTTCCATTTCATTCACCATTTTAAAGCTAGTTAAAGGAGAAGTCTTTAGACATATTTTTCAAAAAAAAAAAAAATCCTAACAATGCACAAAAGTAGACAAAAAATGTCAACGTGCATATAAACAGAAAAGACGACTAACAGGCTGCATCGATCGTGTGGCTTACGAAATGCCGCCAGGATGATTTCCGGTGTGACTTTTGGTGATGGTGTCATTGGGAAAATCGATTTTGGGAGAATTGCCTCTAGACTAGATTCCACTTCTCTTCTTTTTCTTGCGTTTCCCTTTCTTTCCCCTTCTCACTTATTTTTATAGGCCTCCTCCCCTCCTCCCTTAATATATCCTTTCTCTCCCCTTCCCACTCCTCCTGTCCTCTCTTTTCTCTTTTCCCTCTCTCCCTATCGTCATCGTCTCCCCTCTCCATAGTTAATTGCCGTCCACTGCTTTTCTCAGCCCGAGGTGGCCTCAAGTCCCGGGTCTTCTCTGACCTTGCGGGCTGAGTCCGCACCCCTCTGAGGAGCACCTGGCCTGGGCACGGGGCTGGGCCTGGTGGGGATGCCGAGAGGGGTTTGGCATAGTCCCCGGCCTCTTGAAGCTCACAGATCCGGTGGGAGATGGCTGCTCGTGAAATACAAGAGAAGGTGGCCCGACCTGCGGTGGGAGAGCTGGGAGTCCAGCCCGTCCCAACGCATCTGCTGCCGCGCTCTCCCCGCTTCCCGGACCGACCCGCAGAGAGGAACGAAGCTGTCTGCCCATCTTACCTCTGGGCCTGCGTCCTCAGTCCCCTCTGCTTCTCGCTGCCCCGACAGGTGTGCCTGTGTGCGGGCTGGGAGCTCTGCCACCACGACCCCGCTGGGGAGAGTGCTTGTCACTCCTGCAGAGACACACTTACAGGAAGAGACAGGAAGCCAGCTGGGTAGTGAGACTCCACACCCCAGACCGGGCCGGCCCCCAACGTCACTGCCTGGGGCTGGGGTCCCCACCCTCTGCCTGTAGGGGAAAATGTCAAAGCAAAAATGCAAAAGTCAAGGGAAAAAGTTAAGCAGAACCAGGAGGGAGCCCAGTGTCACGCACTTGTTGCCTGTGTGTCCGGGCATGGGGCCTGCAGGAGGCAGCCAATCACTGATTCTCTTGCATCATTGGTGTTTCTGTCTCTCTCCCTCTTCTTTCCTCTCTGAAATCAATATATATATATATATATATATATATATATATATATATATATATATATATATATATATGTATTTTAAAGGTTATTTTGCCCTGTTTTAACATTCCAAAGGTTTGAGGCATAAGACGGGCACAGTTCCTCTGGCACGGCAGCTCTGGCTCCATTTTATTTTTATTTTATTTTTTTAATGTATTTTTATTGATTTCAAAGAGGAAGGGAGAGGGAGGGAGAGATAGAAACATCAATGATGAGAGAGGATCACCGACTGGCTGCCTCCTGCACTCCCCACACTGGGGATCAAGCCTGCAACCCAGGCATGTGCCCTCGACCAGGAATCGAACCTTTCAGTCCACAGGCCGACGCTCTATCCACTGAGCTAAGCCAGCCAGTGCTCTGGCTCCATTTTAAAGTGGCTCCATTTAGTTCTCAGCCAACATTGAGCCATGGACATCTCTTGGGACAACTGGCACAAGCAACACAAGACCGGGGGCAAGAGGAAGCCCGGCCACAAGAAGTGAAAATATGAAACTGGATGCCTTGCTGCCAGCACTAACATGCCTCCCCCCGCAACCCCACCGCCCCCACCCGCCCCCCTTCTGCATACACACAGTCTGTGTGTGGGGGAGGCAGCAAGAAGTGCCTCATCCTGAGGTTGGACGTGGCCAACTTCTCCTGGGGCTGGGAGTGTTGTGCCCACAAAACAAGGATTGCTGATGTCGTCCACAACACATCCAACAGCAAACCGGTCCGCACGGAGACCCTAGTGAAGAACTGCCCGGTGCTCATACAGCACCCCACACCCTCAGTGCTAGAGTCCCACGAGGCAACGCCCCCCCTGGCCCAGAACAAGGGGGCCAAGCTGATTCCTGAGGAGGAAGACCATTCAAACAAAAAAGGATCAGAGTAAGTTCAGAAGAAATATGGCGAAAGGAAAAAGAATGCCAGAATCATCCGTCTTCTAGTTCCAGCAGGCAAGCTCCTCGCACGCACCGCTCCAAGGCCAGGCCAGTGCGGCTGCGCAGAAGGCTCTGGGCTGGAGCTGCCAGGAGCTGGGGCTCCCGCTGAGGAAAATCAAGGCCGGGAGCAGCGAATAAATCCTTCCTCCTATCTTAGCTCATGTAATACAGGTGTTTACTGATCAAATAAAGTGGCTTCATTTATTGTTTTTTTACAACCTGCCTTCCTTCTTCTTTGAACCTCCCACTGGGTGAGGGCTTCACCATCCACCCAGCTGCTCACGCCCAATAAACTGGGTACAATCTTTGACTCCACCCAGCCCCTCCCATGTGTTCATTTACCAGTTCTCATGGATGCTACCTTCTAAACAGCTCTGACGTCTGTCCCAGTCACTCTGCCCCTCTGCCACCGTTCCCATCCAAGGTGCCAGCATCAGCTTTTGCCTGGATGATCGCACCTGCCTTTTCACTGGTCTCCTGGTCTCCCCACTCTTCTTCCTCCAGGACATCCTCTGCACAGCAGCCTGAATTTAAATATGCACATATCGCCCTAACCGGTTTGGCTCAGTGCATAGCGCATTGGCCTGCGGATTGAAGGGTCCCAGGTTCAATTCCGGTCAAGGGCATGTACCTTGGTTGCGGCCACATCCCCAGTAGCTTGGGCGTGCAGGAGGCAGCTGATGGATGATTCTCTCTCATCGATGTTTCTGACTCTCTATCCCTCTCCCTTCCTCTCTGTAAAAAGTCAATAAAATATATTTTAAAAATAAATAAATAAATAAATATGCACCTATCATGCCATTCCCTGACTATGAGAAAAAACAAAGTGGCTAGTTCAGCTTGCAACTCCAACAATTAACACAGTGTTTCCGCTTGAGTCCATCGTTGTGTTTCGTTTGCAGCAGAAGTGCTTCCCTCGTTTCTCATTTCATAATTAATGAGAAGTGCTACATCTCCTTCCACAACAATGTACTCAAGGGTTGAACTTTAATAAAATTAATATTTACTGCTTCATCAAGGACATTCTTAAGTGAAACTGGCACCTTTTTTACTTTTTTTTTTTTTTTTTTTTTTACTTCAAGTGCCTGGCGGTGAAGAATACAATGACTGTAGTATGGTTTGGCAACACTGCCTTGATTTGTGCTAAGGCAGCAGGCAGCCTATCCCTGATAGCTTTTGCAACATCATTGCAATCTCAACATGCAGATAACTTCGTATTATTTTTATGAAAATAACTGGGCCTCGAGAACCCCCAGGCAAGGAACCTTGTGGGCCACACTTTTGAGAACCACTAATCTAGAAAATCTGTATTCATCCTTCAGATCTTAACTATGTCTCTGCACAGACCTTCATTGTCCCCAGAGTCTTTTCTTCCTTAGTAATGCCCTCCATTTTTAGCGGTGCTCATGGCTGCCCAGATTTAAGTTATACTTCCCAGCTCCCTTTGCAGCTGAATGTGGCAAAATGACAATTTTAGTTAATGGATGTAAGAGAAAACGTTAGGTGCACCTTCTACGGAGCATCCTTCAAGGGAGGACATGTCCTTCAGAGGATGAAGTGTATCCTTCCTCGGGCCGTCACCCCCTTACTGCAGGCTGGAATGCAAACACTCTCCCACCTGCTTTCTCGTGTACATTACCTAGCAGGCTCCTATGGGCACTTCAGTATATAACCCCTGACCTCGTCTGGTTCCTCCATCCATTCATGTATTCAACAAGGGTTAAGTGTCTGCCAGACCCAAGGTGCTGGGGATGTTAGGTAAGCTAGACATGGTCATGGCTGTAGCCTGTGAGGTAGACACGACACCAGGTGTCCTCAAACTACGGCCCGCGGGCCACATGCGGGTGTTTTTGCCGTTTTGTTTTTTTACTTCAAAATAAAATATGTGCAGTGTGCATAGGAATTTGTTCATAGTGTGTTTTTTTTAAACTATAGCCCGGCCCTCCCAACGGTCTGAGGGACAGTGAACTGGCCCCCTGTTTAAAAAGTTTGAGGACCCCTGCACTACACATTTAATAATTTCATTACGATTGGACAAGTGCTACAAAGGAAGAAGCACAGAGTGCTGGACAAGCGTATCATAGGAAACTTTATTTCAACCGGGAGGCTGAGAGAGGCTTCTCTGAGGAGTGTGTATCAGCCAGCATTGGGCTCTGCCGCAAATGAAAGAAAATTCAACGTAATAGAAGCTTACATGAGACTGAAGTCCATTTCTCAGCTGAAAGAAGTCTGGTGGCCGGTGGTTCGGAGATAAGAGAGGTGAAGGGGCTCCACACCTCACCCCAGAGGCTGGATTTGGACTCCACCATCCTCTGCCCATTACCCCTCCTCATAGCCTGAGGCCACTCAAGCTCCTCAGCTGAAACCAGAGTCGCTTTGAGAAGGCTAAAAGGGGCTAATTCCAATGTAACCCTGATATTTGGGGCTAGTGATCTGAATCCATGCCAGCAAGCTCAGTGTACATTCTTGATAACCTATAGTTAAGTCACTACTTCCTTCCCAGATACTGGTCTTGCAGAACCTGTTACTGTGAACAGTGCACTGCCCCGGAGGGAGGGTTATTAATGCTGGCGCCAGGCCAGACCATCAGATATGGCCTGGAGACCCCCAACACCTGGGAGCCTTCTTGCAAGGCCCGCGAAAAGGACCGGAAGCATAATCCATGTTTGCGGGACAAAGACCACAGGGAGATATAAAGGAAAGCCCCATGCGTGTTTCTTCTCTCAGATTTGGAAGGCTGTTCCCTGAGTCCGCCAGTGTATTAAACAGTGTCCCTCCTCTTCTTTGAAGCGTCCTTGGTTTTCTTTGGTCTTCTGCAACAGCTTACAGTAAGATCTCCCAGCAGCCCGTGCGGCTTCTCCCCTGGGAGCACTTGTCCAAGTGTAATGACGATGAAATTATTGATTGTTTAGTGTCTGTCTCCCAGACTGAGTAGTGACCATGTCTGTCTACTTAGCACCCAGCAGAGTGTCTTGGGCCTCGTAGATCCTTAATACTTGTCAAATCTTTTTTAAAAATATATATTAAATTTTATTGATATTAAGTTGTGGTAAAATATATACATACCACCATAAAATTTATCATTCTACCCATTTTTAAGTGTACAGTGCGGTGGCATTAAGTACATTCGCATTGTTGTGCAACCATCACCAACATCCATCTCCAGAACTTTTTCATCTTCCCCAACTGAAATTCTGTACCTGTGAAATACTAACTTTCTATTCCCCCTCCCTGAGTACTTTTTGAATGGATGAATGGATGGGGTCTAGGTCAGATCGCAGACTTAAATGCCTACGGGAGCCTGCTAGGTAATCTAAAGGAGAAAAGCAGACGGGCAGTGAACTGTAGGGAGGGGTGGGGACTGAGGTGGGGACTAGAGAGAGCCTGCCTCGTTTCACCGCGGGCAGCCACTAATCACACAGCTCCGGCTGAGCTGATGGTAGAGGTGGTACCAGAATGTGAACTCAGTTGCCAGCTCTGCCAAAATTTTGAGAGAAGATGGAAAACCAGACATGTGTGTAATACCTCCTAATTTTAATGTTGACAACTAATTTTTTGTTTTGTTCTAACACTGGATAAACCGAACAAAGCATTCCAGAGGCAGGGCCTGGCTTAGGGCCCACGATCGCACCTGGTGAACCAGATGGGCTGGGTAACACCATTCGACCTGGGGGCTGTGACCTGTGAATGTCTATGAAGATGGGTTCCCAAGAGTCAACAGGCTCCAAGAACCTGGCTGCCACTCCGGGATTTCCAAAGAGGAAAAGGAAAGAGGAAGAGAGAGCAAGTTTATGTGAACATTTACAACAGCTGTGTGCGTTATGTGGCTGTGTATTTTATTTAATCCTCACAACAATGAGAGGGCACGCGTATTATTCTCTAGAGTCTAGACCATACAGATAAGGAAACTGAGGCTCAAAGAGTTTAAGAAAATTGCTGAAGGTCACAGAGCAAGTAACTATGGTGGGACTGGGATTTGAACTTGATTGCCCCCGCACCCGACTGCCTCTCCTCTGCATTAAGGAAAGTGGTGCAGGGATATGAGGCTGACAACCTCATCTGGGGCTGCTGAGGCTTAGCATTGCCACTATGCCTCACATATATACAGTGATTTTCCATTTCAAAGCACTTTCACATACATTAGCACTTGCCAAACCTTTTTGGTAGGTATTATTATCCTCATTTTATAGAAGAAGAAACGAAGTTAAGCCCCATGGTAGGACTGTAAGCATTGAGCATGGAGATTTCCAGAAGCCTCCTGTTCCTGGTAGAGCGCTATTTTTTTGGCATGGATTCTGTCCCCAGGCTGGAGGAGGGGGAGGAGGTCAAGTGGGGAGAAAGGGAGGGGAAGCAGAGGGAAGACAGCAGCAAGGCTGACAAAGTGTTGGAGAAGGGGTAGGGCTGCCTGTGGAGGCTGTGGAAGGGAAGTTGGAAGCCCCAGGTGCAGTCCTGTGGTGGCCTCCTTACCAGAAACATCTGCAGCTGCACTGACACCCTCTGCAAAGGGGGTTGGGGACAGGGTGTGGGGGAGGGGCCACAGAGGTGGTCTGGGAGGTAGTCTCGGAGGGCTGACCCACCTCCACCCTGGCCACATTCTCCATAGCTCCATGGCCACCTTCTGCAACTCTCGGAGGGTGGCTCCTGGGCCTCCCGCACCCCATGGGAGCTATGAGCAGGCAAATTTCAGAGCCCAGCCTGGGCTCAGCCAGCTGGCACCTGCAGCCCTTTGGATAACTGTCAGCCGCAGAGTAAAGCAGACAGAACCCATCCCCACCCAACCCCATTCCCTTCAAAGGGGGACCTCCATCTTGGGGTGGGCCCAAGCAAGGAAACCTAAGCTCCTTGCTTACGTCCTTTGTGGGATACACCTCTGCCTGGTGGGGGAGGTGGAGCAGGGAACTTTCTGGGCCTGCCCTGCACCTTAAAGATAAGAAGACCTGCTGGGCATCGGGTTGCAGGCTCATCCCCAGTTGGGGGTGTGCAGGAGGCAGTCAATCAATGATTCTCTATCATCATCATTGATGTTTCTATCTCTCTCTCCCTTCCTCTCTGAAATCAATAAAATAAATATTTAGCCCTAGCTGGTGTGGTTCCATGGATAGAGCGCCGGCCTGCGGACTGAAGATCAGTCCCGGGTTTGATTCCCGATCAGGGCACCAAAAAAATAAATAAAATTTAAAAAAAATAAAATTCGTGCACGGGGGTTGGGGGGTGTCCCTCAGGCCAGCCTGCACCTTCTCCAATCTGGGACCCCTCAAGGGATGTCCGACTGCCCGTTTAGGCCCGATCCCACCAGAACTGGGCAGTCGGACATCCCTCTCACAATACAGGACTGCTGGCTCCCAACTGCTCGCCTGCCTGCCTTCCTGATTGCCCCTAACCGCTTCTGCCTGCCAGCCTGATCACCCCCTAATCACTCCCCTGCCAGCCTGATTGATGCCTAACTGCTCCCCTACCAGCGTGTTTGCCTCTAACTGCCCTCCCCTTTAGGCTTGGTCACCCCTAACTGCCCTCCCCTGCAGGCCTGGGTCCCACCCAACTGCCCTTCCCTGCAGGCCCAGTCACCTCCAACGTCCCTCCTCTGCCGGCCTGGTCACCCCTACCTGCCCTCCCCTGCAGGCATGATTGCCCCCAACTGTCCTCCCTTGCAGGCCTGGTCCCTCCCAACTGCCCTCCCCTGCTGGCCATCTTGTGCCAGCCATCTTATGTCCACATGGCAGCAGGATCTTTGACCACATGGGGGCAGCCATCTTCTGTGTTGGAGTGATGGTCAATCTGCATATTACTCTTTTATTAGATAGGATATCTATATATCTATATATCTATATATACTAGAGGCCTGGTGCATAAAAATTCATGCACTGGAGGAGGGGTCCCTCAGCCAGGCCTGCCCCTCTCACAGACCGGGAGCCCTCAGGGGCAGGAGGCAACCCAGCGATCAGGGGAAGGCGACGCCTCATCACACTTCTGCTGCTGCCACTGCCAGCAGCACAAACCTCGGCTGGCCCTGGTTACCTGAGCCTTGGGTGGCCCTGGGAAGTTGGGCAGCTGCCATCTGAGGCTTGCCTGCACCTCAGGCCAGCCCTGGGTGGCTAGGGGGCTGAAGGGACTGAGGGACTCCGGAGGCAGGTGCCCTGGCAAGGGTGAGGAGACTGGGCACTGCCATCCTGTGGCTGTGGCGCCACCATCTTTGAGGGTGTAGCAGTCAATTAGCATATTCCCTCCATGTTGACTGTGGGCACCGTCATCTTTGCAATGGCATGAGGGTCAATTAACATATTCCCTCTTTATTAGATAAGATATCTATATATCTATAGCTATAGCTTTATCTATATATTTTTAAGGAACCCAACCAGTGTGGCAGCTCAGTGGTTGAGCATCAACCTATGAACCAGCAAGTCATGGTTGGATTCTGGTCAAGGGCAAATGCCCAGGTTGTGGGCTCAATCCCCTATGGAGGGCATGCAGGAGGCAGCCAATCAATGATTCTCTCTTATCATTGATGTTTCTATCGCTCTCTTCCTCTCTGAAATAAAAATGTATTTAAAAAAAAACACAAAAACAAGGAGTAAGATGATCCCTCCCCGACCCTCTTCAGGCCCCACTGAGCTTCCTGCCTCCTTTTTTTTTTTTTTTTTAATTTATTGACTAGAAGCCTGGTGCACGAAATTCGTGCACAGGGGGGATGTCCCTCAGCCCAGCCTGCACCCTCTCCAATCTGGGACCCCTCGAGGGATGTCTGATCCCTGGTGGGATCAGGCCTAAATGGACAGTCGGACATCCCTCTCACAATCCAGGACTGTTGGCTCCCAACCACTCGCCTGCCTGCCTGCCTGCCTGGTTGCCCCTTACCACTTCTACCTGCCAGTTTGATCACCCCCTAACCACTCCCCTGCCAGCCTGATTGACACCTAACTGCTCCCCTGCCAGTCCGATTGCCCCTAACTGCCCTCCTCCGCCAGCCTGGTCATCCCTAACTGCCCTCCCTTGCTGGCCTGGTCGCCCCTAACTGCCCTTCCCTGCTGGCCCGGTCACCCCCAACTGCCCTCACCTGCAGGCCTGGTCCCCCCAACTGCCCTCCCCTGCAGGCCTGGTCTTCCCCCCAACTGCCCTCACCTGCAGGCCTGGTCCCCCCAACTGCCCTCCCCTGCAGGCCTAGTCTTCCCCCCAACTGCCCTCCGCTGCAGGCCTGGTCCTCCCAACTGCCCTCCCCTGCAGGCCTGGTCCTCCCAACTGCCCTCCCCTGCAGGCCTGGTCCCCCCAACTGCCCTCCCCTGCAGGCCTGGTCCTCCCAACTGCCCTCCCCTGCAGGCCTGGTCCCCCCAACTGCCCTCCCCTGCAGGCCTGGTCCCCTCAACTGCCCTCCCCTGCTGGCCCAGTCACCCCCAACGGCCCTCCCCTGGCGACCATCTTGTGGTGGCCATCTTGTGTCCACATGGGGGCGGCCATCTTTGACCACATGGGGTGGCCATCTTGTGTGTTGGAGTGATGGTCAATTTGCATATTACCTCTTTATTATATAGGATTTGAGAGAGGAGGGGTGAAGGGGGAAAGAGAGAGATTTATTTGTTGTCCCACTTATTTATGTGTTTATGCATTCTTTGGTTGCTCCTTGTATGTGCCCTGACCGAGGATCCAACCTGCACCCTTGGCATATCAGGATGATGCTCTAACCAACTGAGCTATGTGGCTAGGGCTGAGCTTCCTGCCTCCTTGATGCCCCTTCCCCTCTAAGTCCTCAGCCTGGAATATTGGTTCAGTTCACAGATAAGCCTGAAGGTGCGGGATGAATTAACCCAGCTCCCTGGAAGGATGAAGAGAACACAAAATGGGCTGGAGGTTATCTTGCTAGAGCTTTGAGGGAAAAGGGGAGAGGGGCAGGGTGTGTCACCCCCTAAGAGATCTCACAGGGAAGGGGGTAAAAATTAATAAAAGATCGCAGTAAGCAAAGCCCCATGCCCTCTCTTCCTCCATACTTTCTTTGCTCTTTACTTACTTATTGGGTGAACAAGGTGGCCTATCACTCTGCCCCTGTCCCCTCCCTGCTCCCTTTGTGCAGGACCATGGGGAAGTCCCCGCAGACACACTGGTGAATCCTCGATGACTGCTTTCATAAGCCCAAAGGGCATAGGATGTTACCTAGTCGAAAGGAAAAATGCCACCCACAGAAATTTCCAGGAAACCCCTGCCCCACTGAAAAAGGGGGCTCCTCCTGCTGCAGACTTGCTCCCACTCTCTTTCAATATTTTTTCCCTCCTGCCCAGGGTAAAGTTCCCTGACAGAGCTGTCTGCGGCCAAAGTCCAGAGCGTGGCACACATTGCAGGCAGAGGTCTAGGTCGCTGTGGGGGTGCTGTGGGCTGAGGCTGTGTGTGTACTCTAAGACCACAACCGGCATGAATGTTCTCTCTGAGAGACAAACAGATAGGGCGGTCCGGCGGGCGGGCCGGCAGGCGGGTGGGTCGTCTCTGTCATTCCTGGCTTGACCAGAGCAGGCCTGCTTCCTCCTTCACAGAGGGATGATCAGACAAGGTCATCACCTGCGTGGAGCACAGCACAGTTAAGCCCTTTTGTTATCCAGTATTCACAACAGCCCATTTTGGTGGGTTATTACTATCCCATTTAACAGGTGAGGAAACTGAGGCTCAGGGAGATTAACTCTGGTCACATCAGCACAGCTGGGGTCAGAAGCCAGGTCTCCTGACTCCCAAAGCTGCCTGCAGTAGCAGCCAGCTGCCTTGCTGGCTGTTCTTGTCCCCACGTGGGGCCTTTGTTCACAACACTCTCCTTTGTCAGACTTGGATAACCTCGCAGGTCCAGGGCTATATATCCTGAGGCATGTATTGTTCAGTCCTTCTCCTGGTGGGTGCACAGAGCATGTGACAGCTGCTGGGTGCATACTCATATACAGACCATAGCAAGTGCACCCCACAAAGGCGGTGCCTACATGTGGGGACACCAGCTGCCTGTCCACTGCACTGTTAATCTCCCACGTGCCCAGCCTACCCAGTAACCCCGTACTGTGTGACAGTGACCACGGGGTGGCAGTGTGTTCTCATGCCTAGGAACAGATAAGGCCCCAAGAGCTGAGGAACGTGGGGGTGGGGCAGAAGCAGACAGGAACCTCAACCAGCTCGCACAGAAAGGTTGCAAGACTTGATCTCCAGGAGGATTTGACAGGGCAGGGCTGTTCCGTGTGTGTGTGTGTGTGTGTGTGTGTGTGTGTGTGTACACATGCACCCACTACAACTAGAGGGCCAAGGACAGTGCTGAAGTGGAGCTGAATGTGGGGTGCGGTGGGGTGGGCCAGAGGAATAAAAATATAAAGGAAACCAGGGCAGCCAGCACGATAGCCAAAGGACGGAGGAAAGAGCTGTAGAAGTAAGGGGTGAGGGCTTTTTGGAGCTTTAGAAAAATTACTACCCATAAGAGATAGTAAGAAAGAGAGAGACTAAGGAGAAAAGAATCACTGAGAAGCCCGAACAGAAAGGGGAAGGATAGGAGAGACTGGCAGGGAGGGAAGGAGGGTGGGAGAGTAGGTTGAAGGGAGCCCCCAGAGGTTAGGGAGAGACAGGACTCTTCAGGGGACAAGAAGGAGCCAGACTCAGGCTTGCTGCTGATGGGAGTTTATTTGTACTGAGCTACGGGGATCCACTGGCTGCCTCAGCTCCAGGTCAGGGCTGCTCTGGCTGTGGCTCCGGCTCCGGCTCCAGCTCCGGCTCCGGCTCCGGCTCCGGCTCCAGCTCCGGCTCCAGCTCCGGCTCTGGTTCTTGTTCCAGATCCCCTATCTTGCTCTGAGGCTGAGGTGGGTGAATCCCATGCTCTAAAGCAGAGAATCTTCTTGGCCGCCACTGTGGGAAGACATGGAGGGCGAGAGAGAAAGAAAAGGATGAAGAGAAAGGAATAAGGAGGCTACTGGGTCCATCTATCCTTTCTCATGTGCTCCCAGGCCTTCTCTCCGCCCCTTCAAGCCTCCCCTGCATTCTTCCGGCACAAGGGATCCCTGGAGTACAGAGGCCTATGAAGAAGGGGTTCTAAAGGCAAGTCCAGGGCCCACCTCAGTCACCTTTGCTGAGGAGGTGGTGCCAGGCAGCCCTGAGGACTGGGGAGAAGGGAAACCAGTGGCAAGGGGAGGGGAGTCTTTGGCTCACCGGTCTTCTCCAAAGGTGAAAGCTAAAGGCTCCAGTCGCCACCAGGAGCAGGAGGAGGACACCGAGGGCGATAAGGAGAGAGAGGTGGCCTGTTTTCAGGGATCCTGGGGCTCTCTCGGAGCGCTGGGCGCCTAAGGAGAAAGTACAGGATTGGGCATAGGGTCACGACTGGAAGGACATCTGGCCACACCCTCATATTTTACAGATGCAGACCACGAGGCCCAAAGAGTTTAAGGGACTCGTCCAGGATCATTCAACTAATCACTGGCAGAAGAGGGTCAGGACTAGACTAGAGCTGGAAGTCAGGGCCCTACTTGGAAAAGAAAGAGCTGGGAGGGGTGGGGAGGAGGTCTGCAAGTGGGATCAAGATGACTGGCCTGGAGTTGGGGACCCCGTGTTGTGGGGTCTCAGACCTGAGCCAGGCCGCTCCGTGAAGTAGACCGCTGTTCCGAGAAGCCTGTCCCCCTGGTACAGATGGCACTGCCAGGGCTGGGAAAGGAGGCTGGCCTCCTGCACCTCCAGCAAGGGTCCTGGGGAACCCCTCGCAGACTTGTCCCGGGGGCTCCACACAAAGCGCTCCTGTCCCGATGCCGGAGTCACCTCACAAAGAAGTTTTCTCAGGTTGCCAGGTAACCCGAAGGATTGGGGAGTCACTGAAAACATTAGAGGGAAGAGATCTTTTGAGTCCCCGGTCCCCTTACTTGACACCCTAGGATCAACCCCCAAGTCTCAAGCACACTGCACTCCCCTGGGCTCTGATTGGATGAGGTTGAGGGGAGGAGATCAGGGTCATGGCCAAAGTAATCTTATGAAGACAAAGTTCTGGTCAGATCACTGCTGCTCAAAAAACTTCCCAGGCTCCCTGTTGCCTTCAGGGGACTGTTCAAACTCAAACTGGGCCAGAAGGATCCCATAACAGGTATTATTTCAGATACTTTTACATTACTGACTACTCAAATGCTCAAACCCTCACTATCTGTTAGGTGAGTTGGCCCCCCAATATACTTGCCACTTCTCCTGCTTTCATAATTTGAATCCCACATCAGAGCCCCTGCCTTGAGGTGCCCCCTGGATGAACTTGCCCACTTCCTGAATGTTTGGAGAACGGTGAGTTGACCAACTGACCTAGAGACAGAGCATCTCAAAGCTAAACAGTGAGAGACAGGGTGAGGAGGAGGAGAAAAACGGCGCACAGGAACCTGAAGATTTGGCGACACAGACACCTGAGTACAGACCCTGAGTCTGACACTTCCCATGTGTGTGGCTCTGGGAATGTTCCTCCTCTATAAAGCATCTCGCGTTGAATTGTCACGAGATCGCGTGGGAAACTGACACAGAACAATGGACCCTCAAGAAAACCTTAGACAGAAAGAATTGGTAGGCTTTGGCAACTGAGTGGACACGAGGGAAGGAGAAAGCCAGGTTTCAGGGTGAGTGGGATGCAAATGGCGTTATTGACAGAAAGGCGACGTCAGCGAGACTTAGCATGAGGAAAAGATGGGGTTCAGAGTGAGGCTGAGGTGTGACTAGGAGATCTAGGTAGAAATTTCCAGGAAGTATATGGAAATTCAGCACTGGCAGACAGGGGATGTATTATTTGCTAGCATAATCACTTATTCATTCAACTATGTACATTAAGCACCTACTATGTGGTGCTACTATTTAGTGGCCACAGATTAGTACTGCAGACACAGTCAGGTAGCCACCATTGGTCATTGACTGAATAACCAATCAATCGACACATTTTGAGGTTTTGTGTGTTTTTTTAAATGTGTTTATTTTACACTGTCTTGAAAAGCCCATGATCAGTAAATATTTGCTGGCCAAGGAACTGATGTATTAACTCCTCCCAAACCCAGGCCACTTCCTGCAACTTTAACCCAAGCCCTGGCCCCAAAGTGGGACAAGGATTCTAGAAATATAGTCCACCCCTTTTGAACCATTCAAACTTTTGCCACTTCTCCTTCTAACTTCTCAGACCCCCCCCCCCCAATCCACCGCCCAATTCAGAGCAGGGGATCCCCTTAGAGAAGAGTGGAACATTCATCTAGTGACTCAGGGGAGATTTTTAGTTTCAGTTTTAATATGTGGGGGCGAGAAAAGAGGAGGCCGCGAGGGGCAGCCTCTGGAAATTGTGCCCATGGCCTGGCACCATAAGGTGGCTTTGCCAGTATCTGCCCAGCCAGGCATCCTTCCCTGCCCAGCTCCCCCAGGTCGGGAGCCACCCCTTTCCACACAGGGCTGACCTGTGATGACTGCCAGAGTGACGGTGGTAATGAGCTGCTGCCCCTGCAGATGGATGCGGCAGGTGTAGGTCCCAGCCTGGGCCAGGCTCACAGCCTCCAGGCGAAGGGTGAAGTTGCCATTGTCTCCAGCCACCAGCAGGTCAGGGCCTCCCCCAGGAGGGGCCCACTTGGCAGTGAGGGAAGACGGGGTGCCTACGCCAGGGGGCAGGTGGCAGGGCAGCTCCACGCGGGAACCTGCTCCTGCGTACACTGTCAGAGGGACTGGAGGCTCGGGATCTGGAGAGAAAAGGCAACCCAACGTTAAAGCAGAGAGGGGAGGTAGCAGAGGGGCTGGAGCACTGGAGGTGGATGGAAGAGAGGCAGAAAAGGGCAGGAGCGAAGGAGGTGGTCCGGCTCCGAGGAGCGCTAAGGAGTAGAATAAGGTGGACGAACCCCAGAGGCGGAGAAGCCCAGGATGTGCGTGGGCCAGCAGGAAACCAGAGGCCGGCCATTGTGGCTGGGTGGCCAAAGGAAAGCCTGCCATGGGAGAAGGCAGCAACAGGAGAAAGGAAGAAATCGCACAGTGAGGTCCAGGATAATCACAGGTGGTGTGAGCTGCTGGAGACCTACTTTGGGGACCCACAAGTCAGGAGGAGAGGAGAAGAGGGCAGCAAAGGCATCGTGGTCAAGTGTGCAGGCAGACGGGAGGCGTTACCCAGAACGGTGAGGCTGTACGTGCTGGAGACACTGAAGCCATCTCCGTAGGTGAGGATGCAGCCCCAGAGCCCAGAGTCTACCCGGCTGACTCTGGGCAGGAAGAGGAAGCTCCCATCCAAGTGGTGATGGGGAGACTTGTGAACAGGGACTCGGCCCGGGCCCCGGAACCACTGCACAGAGGCTGGGAAGTCAGGGCGGCTGAAGGAGCAGTTCAAGACGACCCAGTCAGAGGTCCTGAGAGGCCCTCCGGGGCTGGCGGTCACTGTAGGAGGATAAAGAAGGTTTGGAGGGCTGATCAGCCCCACTGCAAACACGTTCCCAACACAGCAGGCCAACCAGGCTGGGCGCTCCTGGACATAGGCTCCACAATGTAAATAAATGTCTTTGTCTTCTCCCCGCGGCGCTCCCCGCACCCAGCTCAGTGCCTGGCACCTGGAAGTGCTTAAAATGGATGCCCAGGCTCTCCAGCCTCCAAGTGCACCTGGCTTGGTCTTCCCTTTCACCCGGCCTTCCTTGCCCGAGGATCCCCACTAAGCCCACCTCCTGAGCCACAGATGTCTGAAATGAATCACTCTAGCCCGGCACCCTTCCTCCCCCGACCCCCTCCCAGGGGTGCCTCCCCTCCTCCACCCTGGCACTCCCACGGTGGGTGGGGGAAGGGGAGTTCAAGGGGTGATATAATCTCTCTAACGAGCCCTCCTCCCCCACACGTGCTTTTCTGGGGGCACCTTCCACTTCGCAATCTGGTTCCCCACCCTCTTCCGCTACCCGTCTGGGGGCTCGCTGGCAGGGCCCCGGGCGCATCCTTAGAAGCACAGCCGTGGCCCAGCCCTTCCTGCCTCCGGATCGCGTCTGGAACTGGGCGCCCTCCTCCCAGCCCGGCGCCCCGCGCCCCGCCCCCACCTACTGGAGGCCTGGCCCACGCGCAGATGGAGGCGGCAGGTGAGGGCGCGGTCCCGGTCCCGGAGGTTCACCGTGGCGTGGTACTGGCCCGCGTCCGCGCGCTGGGCCGGGCGCAGCCAAAGCGAGAAGTCTCCGCGCTGCAGGCCCCGCTCCTCCAGCTGCACGCGGGGCTGCAGGGGCGGCCGCCCGCTGCGCAGGCCCCCCGGCGCCAGCCTCAGCACCGTGTAGGGGGCGCTCCGGGCTGGGGGCGGGCTGGCAGCCGGAGAGAGAGATGGGGACAGTAAAGGGAAAGAAGTCTCGAGAGAGATGCAGTCCCGCCACACTTTGAGGATAAGGAAGCCCACCCAAAGGGCAGGTCTCTTGACCATTCAAGTCCCAGTATCCGCCCTCGCACTGGGCCCGCACCATCCCCTGCTGGCAACCTATGGGCTGCCTCGATGAGGAAGGGCCTAGGGTGCAGAGTGGCAGGGGAGGCAGGCCACTGGCTTCAGAGGAACTGACAGCTCCCAGGAGGGGACCCGGGGCTGGCTTGGACCTTGGATTTGGGAATTCTGTGGCCCAAGTTTGGGGTGCATACCTGTCTGGTAGATGCTGCCAAGTAACCCCTCCTATTCGAAGGCTGAGATCCTGGAGCGGGATTGTGGGGCTGCAGGGGAGCCGGGCAGCAGCCCCCTCCTGGGCCCACACCTCCCGGACCTTGGTCCGGGGCCCTGGGGCCTCCACTGGGGAGGAAAAGAGAGGCCAAGGGGAGGGGCCGTGAGCCGAGTGACTTAGGAGTAGAGAAGGAGCCTGAAGGAAGACCAGGGTTCTGCCCTTTTCCTGCCAGCGGGGAGCCTGATGAGAGGCTCTGGGGCTGAAGGACTGCCCCAAGCAAGTCATGAGAAAAATCCACCCAAACTAAGAGCCCTGGCTTCTGTGTAGTCATCCGGAGACCCCTGCTGACCCCCTCCTGTGGGTCTGGGTCAATCAACCCTCTCACAGCATCATCCCCATCTTACCTGGAGCCACCCACAGCAAGGGCAGAAGCACCAAGACCAGGAACTGGGCTTCCCCCATCTCCCCTTGGGCCCCGGCCAGGAGGAGCCCTCCAAAGGGAAGAGGTCAAGAAGTAGGGAGAGACAGCCTGACCAAAGAGAGGTTCTGCAAGGTGGGAGGTGGAGGAAAGGAAGCTACAGGAAGAGGGACAGGGACAGAGACCTGGAGGGAGAGGGGAGGAACCAGTGACCAGAAGCTAGAATCCAGAGGACAGCTGGCCAGATCAGGCAGCCGGGGGTTGGGGAGGGGAGGGAGAAAGGTTG
Organism: Eptesicus fuscus; assembly: GCF_027574615.1. NCBI lineage: Eukaryota > Metazoa > Chordata > Mammalia > Chiroptera > Vespertilionidae > Eptesicus > Eptesicus fuscus. The sequence goes on from NC_072479.1 coordinate 87,069,594, forward strand.
GGGGGTGGGGTGAGGGGGAGTCCTAGGTAATGGGGCAGGGCAGTGGCAGAGAGCAGAGCAGAGGCAAGGTGGATGTCTTGAGCTGGGAGGCCGGTCTGCTGTTCCCAGGGCCCTTGCCCCTGTCCTTCTGCCTTCCCTTCACCTTCCCCACTTCCCCTCTGCGTTGCCCCCCCACACACCCCAGGGCTCACGGTTTCGCTTCTCAGTGGAAAGTCTGAGGGGGCTGATTCCCAGCAGCGTTACCCTCCACCCCTGTGGTGGCTGGCGCTCCCCTTGTTTATTTCCTCAGTCCCGGGTGTCCCCACCACCTCCTCCACGCCCTCACCCACCCTCCTGACTATTCCCTTTCCCAGGACCTTCTGCCCTTCTCTACACACTGTAAACTGTTTCCCCTGTCAGCTCCAGCAGTCACACTTTCTTCCTGGCCAGCCCTTTCTCTGGTACTCACCCCCTCCCTCATTCCTTTAACCTCCCAGAACTTCATTCCCACTGCAGACCTGCCTCCCTCACCCACCCGATCACTCTTGGGAATAAGGTAGACAGGAAGGTTTATCGGACCTTAAAAGATGCTAGGCCTGGGGAAGGGTTCCTCAAGCCCAAAGAATAGCTATGAGCTTTCAGTGTGGGCTAGGCCCGTGGTCGGCAAACTGTGGCTCGCGAGCCACATGCGGCTCTTTGGCCCCTTGAGTGTGGCTCTTCCACAAAATACCATGGCCTGGGCGAGTCTATTTTGAAGAAGTGGCATTAGAAGAAGTTTAAGTTTAAAAAATGTGGCTCTCAAAAGAAATTTCAATCGTTGTACTGTTGATATTTGGCTCTGTTGACTAATGAGTTTGCCGACCACTGCAGTTTTGGACCCTACATACAGCAACTCATGAAACCTAATGTTATCCCCATTGTACAGATGAGGAAACTGAGGCAGGCTCAGAGATGAAGTAATTTGGCCAGGTCAGTTACGGAGTATGAAGACAAAAGCTGTGTGTAGTCCTGACCTTGGGTGAAGTATGGGTCCTTTAGCAAGCTGGTGGTGTTAATAAGTCACACGCACCTGCCCCAGCTCAGACCCCTGCTCCCAATCCAGAGGTTCTAGATTGGCAAGGGTGATAGGGAGAAATGCAGAAATCCTGCAACAGAGATCAAACTCTAGAAAAACGAAGGCAGCCCTAACCGGTTTGACTCAGTGGATAGAGAATCGGCCTGTGGACTGAAAGATCCCAGGTTCGATTCCGGTCAAAGGCATGTACCTTGGTTGCGGGCACATCCCCAGTAGGAGGTGTGCAGGAGGCAGCTGATCAATGTTTCTCTCTCATCAATCTCATCAATGTTTCTAACTCTCTAGCCCTCTCCTTTCCTCTCTGTAAAAAATAAATAAAATATATTAAAAATAAAAGGAAGGCAGAAGTACTGAGACTGCCAGAGGGAAACCCTTGCCTCCCACCTGTCCCAGCCTGAGGAGCCCAGCAGGGAGTGGTGGAGGGCGGGTGCCAACAACTTGCAGCCAGCCTGGGTACGAGGCCCTGGAGTCCTCCTCTCCTTAACCAGGTGCTCACTCCCTCAGTGCCAGGCAGAGGGGCAGTTCTGATGCGAGGAAACTCTCACTCCAGGTCCCAGGAAGTTGAGACCCAGGCCTCCAGCCTTCTCCCACTGCAGGGGTGGGACTTCCTGTTTCTGAAGCTGTTTCTTTGCCTGGTTCAGCACAATAAGGCTGGTAGCTTTCCACTGGGCTCAGCAGTGTCTAGACCTGGTGTGGGCTAGCAGGGAAGTGCGTGTGTATTGCTGGGGAGGAATTCCCCAAGAATCCAAAATCAGGACAACAGTCAGCTCTCAAAGAAGCTGTGCTCCGTGTCCACCCCAAAAGTGCTGACCTTGTCTTCTTGAGTGGGGGATGATAGGAGGGCACTTTTGTATAGGATGGAAGGGTCCTAACAGAATGTGACATAGCCACCCTCCTCCCTCTGCCCTGGGAAAGCAGGAGACAGGTTAAAAACAGAAGCGCGACCATTTCTTTATTAAATTATACAAAAAGGAGAGGAGAGGGGGGCAGCTGTGGGGCTTGGTCCCAACCCTGGCCCCACCCCGGCCTGGCGCTGTCTGAGAGAAGGGGATCTGAAGGAGACCCAGGGATCAGGCAGGGTAGGGATGGGCAGGAAAGAAAGGTAGGATGCAGAGGTTCCGAAGGAGAAGCTATCGGAGGAGGGGTGGGAGTGAGGGAGGAAGAGAGAAAGAGGGAAAGGGGGCAATTGGGGACCAGCTGGGGAGCTCAGATGGAACAGGTCAGAAGGTGGAACAATGGCAGAGTGAGGATGGAAGGGCAGTGTCTGGAGAGGTGGACATGAGAAGGCTGGGGAGAAAGAGGGGGGTAGCTCTGATGCAGGGCCCAGAGCAAGGAGTCAGGTGAAGAGTGGCTGGACTGGACTGTTCCTGACCCCATCCCCAGGCCTTGAGGGGCCTCCTTCTCCAGCCCATTGGCAGGGGGCTCATGCCGATGCCCCATTTTCTGTCTTCTGCCGCTTGGGATCAGCTTCATCCTGTGGAGAGGGAACGAGCTGGTAAATGGGAGAGGGACTTCCCCCTGTCCCTGCCCTGTTCCAGCACCCGCCCATGCACCACAGGGTTCTGGATCCAAATCCAAAGGGCTCCCAGCCCCTGCTGCATCCCTGACAGCCCCTCAGGCCCCACAACCCAGCCCAAACCTCCTCTTCAGCAGCTCTCTTCAGCGCGGGCCCCTCGTCGTCATCATCTTCTTCTTCCTCATCTGAGGAGCCAGAAATGGGTCATTGGGGAGGCAGGGAGCCCCAGCAGGCCCCAGTGGTCGCCCTCAGCCCTATGTCAGTTCTTCAAGCCCACCCTCACTCTGTTCCTTGCCCCTCCCCACCTTCTTCTTCTCCTTCATCCTCTTCCTCTCCGTCCTCAGCGGTTTCCTCTTCTTCCTCCTCGGCTCCATTCTCCTCCTCCTTTGGGGGGACCAGAAGAGAGAGCAGTGTCAGGCTGGCTGTTTGCCTCCCACACCATCACCACCAGCGGCCAGGGGCACTGGGAGGGCCAGAAGGGTGGGGCGAGGATGGGAGGAGTCAGAGGAAAGACAGAACCCAGCTTCTCAGGAGGGGGAATGGTGGGCAGGGGTGGTCACAACCCCCAACCCTGACCCTTAGCACCTCCACCACTTCTTTCTTTCGCTCTTTCCGGCTCGCCTTCTCCTCCACCTTCTCTTTCTTCTCCTTCAGGTCCTGCAAGAGAGAAAGAGGTCACCTTTCCCTCCCCAGAAATCATCTGCAGCCCTGAAGTCCCTCTAGCCATGGTTCTCCCTCTGCAGTGAGCTGAGAGGAGAGTGTGAAATAGAGAAGATAGTCACAGCAGTCTAGAGTCAGAACAGAGGTCGCAGGGTCCTTAAGGCCACAACAGGGCTGAGATCAGACACTTTCTTCCCCCCAAGTCTCAGAGAAGATGGAAAGTGATGAGGAAAGAGAACTAGGTGGCCAAGGTAACTGCTCACCATCCCCATCAAGTTCTCCCAAACCTCACTGGCTGAAGAGTTCAGCTCAGCAAAGCAAATCCCCTCCATCTGCTCACAGCCCTGATGCCCCACCCCCTCCCATTGCCTGCCCGTCTCTGCCTTTTGTCTACCCCTAGGGCCTTTTCCTGGGCATCCCTCCCAGCTTCCCCCCAGCTACCAAAGCCTTTGTTTCCCTGTCTGTGTGTCTGTCCCCAGAATCCTCAGGCCCCTCCTTGGGCAAACACCACAGGAATAGGGAGAGCACTCTAGCCCAATTCCTGACACCCCTTCTCACTTTTTCCCACTCCCCCTCTGGGAGGAAAAAAAAAAAAAGTTCAAGTAGTTTCCACCTCCCTAAGGCCTGTGGAGTGCGCACGGTGTGGTAGAAGGGTAGAAATAACCACTTCCAGGGGATGTAGGTCAAGTAGGATAAAAGAAACATGGGAGAATGTGGGACATGGAGAGGAAATGAGACAAGTTCTGTGTCTGGGGTGGGACAGGAATACTGATGGGGAAGGTACCTGTCTACCCCTGCACTGCCCCTCTTCTTCACCCCAAGATCTTAGCAGGCACACCCTGTCTTTTTCTGATGTGGCAGAGGGAGATGCTCCTGAGAGTCCCCCTTCTCTAGACACACCTGCCCTTCCAATTTTGATTCATCCTCTTCCCACCCCACCCTTGGCAGGCCCTGAACGAGTGTCTCCTTATGATCAGATCTGGCATTGGTGTGCAAGTCTGTGTATCTGATCCATGTGGATGGAAGATTTCTGTGTGAGCAGATCACCCCAGGAGGGTGTGTCCTTTCTGGAACTGAACTGGGATAGGAGGGGGTATGGGCTGGTGTCGATGGTTGGCCTGGAGGGACACTCGATTCCCTTCTCCCTTTCTGGGAAGGGAGAATGCTTGACCCTCTCACTCCAGCTAGGTTTCTTCATGTCACTTGGCTGTCCTCATTTCTTTGCCACATGGTCGGTATGGCATTTCTTTCTTTTCTTTTTAATTTATTTTTGATGAGCGAGAGAGACATTGATTTGTTGTTCCACTTATTTATGCATTCATTGGTTGATTCTTGGATGTGTCCCGACCAGGGATCAAACCCACACCTTGGCACGACGCTCTAACCAACTGGGCTACCCGGCCAGGGCAGTATGGTACTTCTACGACCTGGCGGACTTGCTCCTCCATCCTGGGCCTGGAGGGCCGGGGCTCATGAGCTTCTCTCTGGGCCCTAGCACCAAGTCTGTGTCGCCCTGGCCAGAGCTTCCCATCTGGGCTTAAGGGGGGAGGGACATTACCAGAGACCAAAGTCCAAGGGGCCGGGCCCTCTCCTCCCTGTTCTGTCCTTCTGGTCACTGTCCTTCCATGATCCCCTTTCCAGGAGGGTATGACCCAGGTCTTGTGCTAAGCAGCCCTCTGGCCCATTTACTCAACACAGGCACACACCGACACAGGCTGACACCAATTCACACACACACACACACACACACACACACACACACAGCTTCTTCAGAGGAGCACCCACGCAACTCAGAGACACATGGCCCGGTGTTTGGGTCTTCTGGCACACTCTTGAGACAGACAGCATCAGAGCACAGCTGAGTCCTGGGCACTCACAGAAGAGCAACATGGCTCCAGGTCTCCACATGCACGCATGTAACTGACACAAGGCAGTCCCACACACTTGCTGAATTTCAGACATACAAAGACACCTACTCAATGAAGTCACGTGCCACCACACCTTGCCAGATCTCGCACATAGCCCCTCTCTTCCACTGCCTTTAACCCCACTGGTCCCCTCCTTTTCACTGCACAGGCCATCAGGAGGCCTCTGTGACCTCCTCTGCCACCCTCCACTCCCAAGGTCGGGCTCCCAGCCCCCAAGCCCTGGCCGAATTAATTTCCCAAAGCAATACTCAGCAAGTTCCCTGGAGAAATTAAAGGCTGGAAGAGAGGCAGGGGCAAACGGATGGGCCAGGGAAGGGAGCTGACGAGAGCAAGGACGGCTCCATGCACGGCGGTGTAATGCAGAGCAGAGGCTTTTCCGAAGGCTATTCCGATCCCGCTTCTGATTTTTAGGGACTCAAGATTCTTTAAGTGGGGGGGGGCGGGGGGAGCGGAGAGGCTGAAAAGGTGCTACGGAGAGGAAAGATAGCTGAAGGCCATGGGTAAGGGAAAGGATACAGACGGAAAGAACGGAGGGAAATGAGAAAATAGAGGCAGTGGCTGTCCAAGGAGAGAAGCAAGCAGCAGGCGGGCCTCGAGGGGAGGGGCCGAGAGGAGAGGAGCAGCCTCCAGGGAGAGTCCTGTTTACACAGGCGAGTCTCACACCACTTAGCCCAGGAAAGGTGAAGTCAGATTGACAATCTGATGGGGGACGGGGCGACGGCGCGCGGGGAGAGGGGCGTGAGGAAGGGGGCAGGTCAAGTGCGCCGCGCAGAGCCCAGACGGGAAGCTGGCCGGGGCCGAGGCGTGCGGGCCAGGCCCGGAGAGGGGTGGAGACGGCGCCTGGGCCCGAGCGGGGCCGGGAGCGGCGCCGGGGAAGCTAGAGGGCGCTGGCGGGCGGCACGCCGAACCGGGCAGGCAGCGCCAGGCTGGGGAGCGGGGGGGAGGGCGGAGAAGGGTCTGCCGGGATCCGGCGCCAGGGCAGCGTGGGGCCGTCGGGGGCGGCCAGGGGCGCAAAGGCCGCGCGGAGTCCGGGGGGTCGCGCGGGTCCGGGTGGCGGCCGTCCCCGCCCGTACCTTGGCGCTCAACTCGGCCGCTGCCTCCACGCTCTTCTCCGACATGGTGCCGGGGCCGGGGCTGGCGGGGAGCCGGGGTCCCGGGGTCGGGACGGAGGGGCACTGGACGGCGGAAGGTGGCCGCGGCCGGAACCTGGCGCGGTGGCGGCGGCGGCGGCGACAGCGGCAGTGGCGGCCGCTCAGCAAGCTGGGTCTCTGGAAGAGGCGGCAGAGGCGCGCGGGGTGGGGCGGAGGTGGGTCTGGAGCGGAGACCCGCAGGGCTGCGGCCGTCCAGAGGGCGGGCGGAAGGGCGGTGCGGGCGGTGGCTGGCGCGCTCCGGCCGCGGTCGCTGGGTCCTCGCCGCCCCCGCACCAGCAGAGCTGCCACCGACCAGCCGCTGCCGCCCCCGGGCAGGGAAACCGCTTATAAAGGCGGCGCTGCCCGACGGGAGGGGCTTCCCAGGGGTGGGGCCGGCGGGAGCGGGGAGGAGAGGAGCAGGGAGGAGGATGAAAGCGGAGGTTGGAGAGGTGGGGATAGGAGGATGAAAGCGAGGGGAGGGTGAGCGCGGAGAGGCGGGAGGAAGGACGAGACGGGAGGGGGAAATGGAGGGACTGACGGGCTCGGAGAAAGGCGCGGGGCGCGGAGGTGGGAAGGGGTGGGGTTCCTGCGGGGAGGGACCTCCGGATCTCGACCGTGACTGTGGAGTCAATCTTTTGGGGGCGGACTGGAGGGATGGCCAGAACCCTACTGACATCCCTCCCCCCCAAAACACACACACACACACACACACACAAAAAAAAAACACCCTGAGATTTTGCCAAGGGATGGTGTGGGGAGCAGAGGGAAAGCTGGGCAGGTATTTGAGAAACTAAAAGCTTCAAGAGGAGGAAGAGGGTGGGGACCACTTCCACAGCGCGCTGGCTTTCCCCTGGCCTCGGCCATCTCTCTGCGTTGGCCTTGAGCGGGTACGGGAGCAGCCAGGGCAGCTCACCTCTGCCAGCCCGCGGCTGACTTTCGTGACCCTTACCGGGTTCTTCCCATCCTGGCTCCTCCTCGTGCTCTGAGTGGGTCAGAGGCCCCCCGGTTTCCTTTCCTCTCTTCCATCTCACTTCGCTTTCCTTCGCCTGGTCCTTCTCTTCCTCTTCATTCCTCTGTGCCCAGACCCCTCTCTCACAACCATGCACATCTCACCCCTCTCTCTTGCTCTGTCACCTCTGTTCTGCTTCTCATTTTCCCTCTTCTACCCTCCCTTCCCTGACCTATTCCCCCTTCCCAGGCACCACTGTTCTCGTCTCGTCTGAGTCTGCCTCCTGGCCCTAGATCCTTAGGTTTTCCTCAATTCCTCTTCATGCCCTCATCTTCCCTTTCTTTCCGTTTCTCTTTCCTCCGCTGCCATCTTCCCCAGCTCTTCGGAATTCTGTTTGCCTCCGTTGCAAGGGGTCCTGGTCTGGAGACTCACCCTGTTCCACACAATCTCAGTCCCTGGTCCTAAGTTTCAATACCTTTGGGCCATTTTGAGAAGCTTAGGATTTCAGGAGGGGACAGGAGCTGGGGTGTGTATTAAAGGTCAGGAATTTAAATGGAGTGGAAGGTTAGGGTTTGGAAAAAGGTATCTTTGGTGTGTGCGCACTCCCATATTTGGTTATCATTATCATTACTCTTATTTTCTTAATAAAAAATACACAGTGGATCATCATTTATTGTTTGAGGGCTTAAACAAACCATCTTCCGGTCTGTTTCGCTTCCTGACTCTTCTATTTCTCAGTCTCCCTCTCCTCAAAAATCTTGGGAGCCCCGCCCAGGTTTTTCCTTGCCGAACCCATCTTTCTCGGAGATCTTTCCATCTCTCAATCTGTTTCTCTGACTCATTTACTGATGTATTTAGCAATCTCTGACCCTCTCCATCTCTACTCTCTAGCTTCATTTTTCTCCTTTCCCCCCTCCTTTGCCCCCCCCCCAGCCCCCCTTCTCCCCGGTCTCACTCCCTCCCCGTCTGTCTCTTTCCTCTCCCTCCCACCCTCCTCCTTCCTCTACCCACTTCGCCACCTCCCAGCCCCGCCTGCTGTCTCGGACACCCTGCTGGGCTCTTACCCTGTTGCCCTGGTAACCGCCCCCACTCCGGTCACCTCCACTCCCCTCCCCCCTCCAATCCCCGCCACCAACAACCTCCATCCACCTTCCTCCTATTTTTCCTGAGAGCCAATAGAAACCCTGTTGCCAGGTGGAATGCTCATTTGAATCAGCCAATCCAGGAGCGCGACTGCTTGCCCTGCCTTATATGGGGATTTGAGGAGGGCCACTCCCCCCACACCAGACCCACAGGGGACCAGCCCCTCCACTGCCCTTTCTGCCTGCTCTGGAAAGAGCCTGGGACCCTCTTTCTCACTCTCCCGTTAGGGCCTGGCCTCCCATCTCTCTAACTAGGACCACCGGGGTTAGTGTGGGCAGTGAGCGGGTCTGTGGGCTGGGCCTCAGGGCCGGGGGTGGGAATGAGGTGTGATTAAGGAATGGGAGGCGGAGGGAGCCGGGAATTTTGCCCAGGGAGGGGTGTCTGGGAGCGGAGGCAGCTGCAGTGGAAAATTCCAGGGAGATGGAGAGGCAGAGAATGGGAGTCCTGCCCCAGGGCCCAAGGGAGTGCCTTGAGAATCTGAGTTTGGACACTAGGGACCACAGGAAAAAGACCCAGGAAGCTGGAGGCCTGGATCCAAATCCCTTCCTGAATGGAAAAAGCATCCTTTAGCCTTCCCTGTCTGGTTGGACAACAGACTAGTCTCCTGAAGTCTTGGCTTCAAAATTGAGCAGCTAGAAGTGAGATGGGGTGAATATGGATTGGTTGGGTTGCTGAAAGCCAACCCCCATATCCTTGAGGCTGGGCAAGGACCTAGGATTTGGTTTCTGGGGCCAAACAGTGTTAAATGATGCTAGCATGTTTGCTCCGTTCCAGACAACTATTTCTGAGGCCTCGTGGAGGGTTGTCTGTCCCTAGAGTTCTATTAATCCACAGTCCAGTTGAGAATTTTCCCCACTAGTTGAATGGGGAAACCGGTGCTGCTTACACATTTTCTGAAGGTGGGGAAAGGAGGCCAGATGAGAACAAGGGAGGCATGAACCCAGGAAGCGGGAGGATTCTGTGAGTTCTGGCCCGACTTCCTAGAAATTTACCTCACTGTGTGTAAGGTGTTCAGTTCTATCCATCTCATTCATAAGTGAATTCTTCCCCTTCTCCAGCTTCCTGTTTGGTTGGCATTTTGTTTTTGTTTTCGTTTGCCTATTTATCAGATCGGTTAAGTACTAAGGAAGATCTAGTTATTCAAGGCATTGGAGGATAGAAACCTGAAGAGTTGGACCTCCCCTCTCCTCACTGTACCTTTTTTATTTTTTATTTTTTTAAATATATTTTATTGATTTTTTACAGAGAGGAAGGGAGAAGGATAGAGAGCCAGAAACATTGATGAGAGAGAAACATCAATCAGCTGCCTCCTGCACACCTCCCACTGGGGATGCGCCCGCAACCAAGATACAGGACCCTCAGTCCGCAGGCCGACGCTCTAACCACTGAGCCCGGGTTAGGGCCCGCACTACCGTTTTATCCCCACTCCCAATAACCTCATTTTCTATTCCTCTTTTTCCTTTCCTTTTTTTTTTTTTTTTTTTTTTTAATTAAAAAAACAAAAGTCAGTGGGAAGTTGAGATGAGTTACTAGAGAGAAACCTAAACCAGCTTAACTTTTATCCTGGTTTTGAGAATGTTGCCCCCAGGAGCATTACTTGAAGAAATCATCTTCCTGCCCAGCCAGTGGCTCAGTGGTTGAACATCTACCTAGAACCTAGTTAGGGCACATGCTCGGGTTGTCGACTCGATCCCCAGTAGGGAGTGTGCAGAAGGCAGCTGATCGATGATGTTTCTCATCCATGTTTCTATCTTTCTATCCCTCTCCTTCCCTCTCTCTAAAATCAATAAAATAAAATTTTTTTTAAAAAAAATGATAGGTAGCCTTGGCCAGTTTGGCTCAGTGGCTAGAGCGTCGCGGCCTGTGGACTGGAGGGTCCTGGGTTCGATTCCGGTCAAGGGCACATGCCCGGATTTCGGGCTCAATCCCTAGTGCAGGAAGCAGCTGATTGATGATTCTCTCTCATCATTGATGTTTCTATCTCTCTCTCCCTCTCTGAAATCAATAAAAACATTAAAAATAACTATATTATTAAAAATAAATAAATAAGGATACATTTCACTTTATAAAGCTATCTTGAGTACTTTTCTTTCCAAGCTAACTCCTGCCTCTGTTCTGGGGCTCAACATCACTTGCTGACTTTTAGCTTAATTAATTAGGATTTTCAATCAATTGTAAGAATTTTTGTATCTTCAGCACATACTTGCCTATCTGGCATATTGTAGAAGCTAAAAAATGTTTCCTGAAATGCATCAACTGTCTTCCTACCTAAAATACAGACTGTTTAATTTCTCTATATAAAACCCTTTGATAGTCCTAGCCAGTTTGGCTCAGTGGATAGAGCTTCGGACTGAAGGGTTGAAGGTTGATTCCTGTACCTCTGTTGCAGGCTTTGGCCCTGGTCTGGGCTCCTGTGGGAGGCAACCAATGGATGTCTCACATGAATGTTTCTCTCTGTCTCTCCTCTCCCATCCACTCTCTCTAAAAATCAATGGAAAAATAACCATTGATTTTCAGGGTTAACAAACAACAATAACAAAACAAACAAACAAAAAACTATCAGTTAAAGTCCTGGAGCAAACAGAGACCTTCAAGATCTGGTCCCTTTAAGGGTATATAACCTCTGTAACTTCATCTCTCACCACTGTTCCCTCAAATATTTTGCTTCAGCGCCCCCTGCCCCCTCCTTTTTTTTTTACTCCTGATAGTTCTTCCCAAATGAAGCATACCTCTGTGCCTTTGCATTGATCACATCTTTTTTTTTAAAATATATTTTATTGATTTTTTACAGAGAAGGAAGGGAGAGGGATAGAGAGTTAGAAACATCGATGAGAGAGAAACATCGATCAGCTGCCTCCTGGGGATGTGCCCACAACCAAGGTACATGCCCTTGACCAGAATCGAACCTGGGACCCCCCCAGTCTGCAGGCCGACGCTCTATCCACTGAGCCAGACCAGTTAGGGCACATCTTCTGCCTAGAATGCTCTCTTGGCTCCATTCCCAAAGTCACTCACTCCCTCTTTTGAATCAGTTTTGCCCTTTTTATATACATCTTTCAAAGGGTATAGGGAATCAAATATATGGTGATGAAAGGGAGATTTGACTTTGGGTGGTGAATAAACAATGCAATATACAGATTATGATGTATTGTAGAATTGTACACTTGACTAATGTCACCTCAATAAATTTAATAAAATTTTTAAAAATAAATCTTTCTATTGCAGACTTCCTCACTGGATAATAATTAATTCCATGTTGGCCAGAGACCCTTCAGTCCATGGGCCTACACTGAAGGGTTGAGATCTTGGGCAGAGATCATGTCTTGTCTTTTTATCCCCAGCACCTAGCACTATGCCTGGCACATAGTAGGAGCTCAATAAATATTTTTTGACATGAACCACCAAACTGGTGACACAAAAATGAATCCTTAATGCCCATGTTAATCACAAGATGCCCTGCTTCCTTCAGGATGTATTCCTGAAATGATCAAAGAACAATAGGAAGTTCTTAAGACTTAAAACTCCAATGCAATGCAAAACTAACTGGTTTGGCTCAGTGGATAGAGTGTAGGCCCTGGGTTCAACTCTTTTCTAGGACAAGGTCAAGGGCACATACCTTGGTTGCAGGCGGTGGGGGGGTGGGTGAGCACGGAGGCAACCAATGTGTCTCTCTCATATCATGTTTCTCTTTGTCTCTTTCCCTCCCTTCCACTCCCTCTAAAAAACCAATGGAAAAATATCCTCGGGTGAGGATTAACTAAAAAAATAAATAAAATTATTTTAAAAACCAAAAAATCCAATGCTAATACCAACCATTAACATTAGCATATCTATCCCTGATGGTCTAACAGCTAACAACTTATGGTCCAACTAGGTATGAAATTGACTTATTCCTGTTGTCCACATCTCCTGCTTTAGGTGGCTAGCTTTTAAAGGTGAGACTGTCCAGGGAGCCACATGGTCAGGATCTTCCAACCAGACACAATTTTAATAGACTATTCTCAAATCATTGTTTGTATATATTCAGTACAATGCAGCAAGCAGACCAGTCATTTATTTTTCATCCAGTTGCCCACATCAGAAAACCTTGGGAGTCCTTCTTGATTCCTCTCCCTCACACTGCATCCATCTATCAGCAAATTTCGTTAGTTCCATCTTCAAAATATATGTAGAACATGACACTTCTCATCACCTCCATTTTTTCTAACCTAGTCAAAGCCACCATCATGTCTCATCTGGATTATGACAGCAGCATGTGAATAGGTCTTTCTATTGCTGGCTGTTGTCCTCCAACAGTCTATCCTCCATATAATAGCCACATTGATCCTTTTTGTAGGTCTTACAAACTTCCACATGATCTGGCTTCTTCCTTTCTTTGTGACCTTGTCTCTTACTACTGCTCTTCCCTATTCCACATCAGTCTAGGCACATTGGCTTCTTTGTTGAACACACTAAGCATACTTCTGCCTCCGGGCCTTTGCACTTACTATTTCATCTGCCTAGAAAGTTCTCACCTCAGCTAGCCCTCCTCTTGTTTAGGTCTCTACTTAATTATCATCTTATATGTGACTAGAGGCCCGATGCACAAAGATTCGTGCAAGAATGAGCCTTCCTTCCCCTGGCTGCCGGCACCGCCTTCGCTCCGGCCGGAGCCACCTTTCCGCCTTCCCATGCTGCCCAGAGGCCCCAAGCGGCTGGGGTGATGCAAAACACCTGTGTCGTCACCATGGCGATGACACAAGTGTCCTGCCCTGCCCCTGGATACTCAGCGCCTGCATATGCAAATTAACCCACCATCTTTGTTGGGTTAGTTTGCATACTCACTCCTGATTGGCTGGTGGGCATTGCGAAGGTACGGTCAATTAGCATGTTACTCTTTTATTAGTGTAGATGCCTTCCCTAGTCACTCTAAAAGCCACCACTACCTCCCAGTTGTTTGTCTGTTCTTCTGTCCCCCTTCTATTACTACTATATCTCAGAACCAGGAACAGTACCTGACACACAGTAGGTATTCAACAAATATTTGTTGAGTGAATGTGGATATAAAAACAAACTGAAAAGCTGATTTTTAAAAAATGCTCCTGAGTCACTTTTCAATCTCACTCTAACCTGGTGTCTGCTGTACAACTCCCTCTACCTGGGGCACCTTAGTGCTAATTTTCAGGGTTCATCTTCCTCCCCCAATGCAAATGCATACATACATACACCCATACACACATACACTCAGTTACACCCATTCATTTGGGCCAGGCAGGAAATCCAGTCTCCCCTACTCCCACTTCATTCCTCATCCTCACTCTATTCCAAATCCAACTGCCCTGGGATTGCTCCAGGTGCATGACCTTGCATCTAAAAAGGCCCCTTTCTGGCCAAGCTCTACTCTCACAAGGACTTCCTGACTTTGTTTCTATCAGATAGAGAAGTGAATATAGGAACTACTTTATTTCTCTTCCATCTTTATCCTCCTCTCCACCCCTGGCAGGGTTCATTCTTCCTCATACATCTTACTATCTACAAGACACTCCAGTGACAGAGGAATTTCTGTTCCTCAGAGTTCATTGGACAGTGATGGAAGGAAGGAAGGAAGGAAGGAAAGAAGGAAGGAAGGAAGGGATGGATGTGGGAGGAAATAGAAGTGAAGGCGATGGAGGACTGGTTGTGGGGGACAGAAAGATTCTTGTAAAATTACATCCCTTTAATTCTTGGAGTAGATGGCTGCCTAAATAGTATGTCTCTGGGAACACTGAAAATGAGCTCTTGCATCTCCTCCTTCATCCCCATCTGTTCAAGGATTTCTGTTAACCTGAGACAAAACCCAGGTCTGGAGCTCTGTCTCATAGTTAGAAGCTAAATGGTAATTTGTAAACAGCATTTGGGATCTGCTCCAGGGGCACTTGCATGGTGGGATGTCAAGAGATAGAGCATCTGGAAGAGAAATGTAAATGTAAAATATTTTACTAAGTCTCTTCCCCAGAAATATCAATGAAAACAAATTTTCTTTTATTGTGTCTTTGTCTTTCTTTGGCTTTGCCAATCAGCCTGCTTCAAAATTATCTGTCTCTGTACCCTCTGTCTTCACTATTGTTTTTTCCTCTTTAAGGATGATCAAGTCCAAAGAAACCTGAGAAGCCCTGCCCCCAGTACCTCCTCCTGCGTCACCATGGACCCCTTCCCCTTCCTCCCCCCGGGGAAATATTGGGAACCAGTCTTTCTGATTGTCAGGCTCCACATAGCACTCAGATGGCTGGCAGCCAGAGTAAAGAACCAGGGAGAGCTAGAATTTGGATAAATCTGGTTTAAAGTCCACCCTAGACAGTCCAAATTCCCTGACACCCAGGGGGATGGGCCTTTCTCTCCAGTTGGGCCAGATTTTATGCAAGACATTTACTATGTCAAAGTATCAGTCTTTGGCCTCGGAGTCAGGTCTCCAGAGTCTGTTTCCAGCTCCACCCCAGGGTGATTCTGGTGAATGAAGCTTCTCCCAATCTTCAGACCCTTGACCTAGCTACCTGGCTAGAGACAAGATCAGTGCGGGGCTGGGAGCTCTTGAGGACACAGGGATTAGGGAACAGGAAGGGGAGGTTGGTACTGAACTAAATGATTTCAGAACCAGAGCCTTTCCCCAGTCAGACCCTCACGGCAGGGTTCAGTGAGCGGTGGAGGAACCTCGCCAAATCCAGTTCCCTAGGGGAGGTCGTTCCAGCCTGACCGAAGGGCGCCATCTGGCGGCCGAGTCCCTCCCACACCTGGACTCTGCCCCGCCCGAGCGCTCCGAGCCAGAGCAGGCCGGACCGGGGCGGACTGTCACCGCCTCCTCGCGTCACTCAGGGCCCCGCCTCTGTCCGACAGCGCCTCCTCCTGAAGGGGCCCCCAGCGCTTCCCCTGCGGAATCGCCGCCCTTCCTGCCTCTTGGGCTGAACGCCTCTCCGGTAGAAAATCGGCTCCAGGCTCCCCCAGGGGTCCGCCCCGTCTGGTCCTCTACGGGGAGCGTGCACCCCAGTTACCCCCCATGGGAATCTGCCCCTTGTCCTCTTCCTTCGCCTGAGCGAACGTGCCGCCCCGCCCCAGCCCCATCCTTGGCGAGTGATGAATCCTCTGCTCCCCCCCAGACCCTTACAGGGAGCCTCCTCCTGTCAGCAGAACCCAAGCCCAGGTTGCCAATCAGCTCCCATCACCCTTTGTCCCCAGAGGACCCCGCGCCCTGCCCCCCGCGCCCTGCCCCCCGCGGGAGCGGCCCTGGCCTCCTCTCCACGCCCGCCGGCGGGCGGGGCTCCGCGGGCCGCCCCGGGGTGGGCGTCCCCGTCGTGACGTCACTTCCGTCCGGGCCTGGCCGGGGTTCGGGTTCCGTGGGCCGCGGGAGGTACGGAGGTGGCAGCTGTGGGAGGCGGCGGCGCGGGAGGCCGAGGAGCTCGAGCCCGGACCGATCTTGCGTCCGGGGCCGCCAGCCCTGATCCTGCAGCGCACGGGAGGCGAGACCGGCCGGATGGGCCGCTGAGCCCGAGGCGGGGACCGGTGAGGCTCGGTGGGAGCGGGGCTTGCAGGGGCTGCGAGCCTGGGATGCGGGGAGGGGAGAGTCAGGCCCGCCTCTCCTGCTCTGCCCGGCGGAGAGCTCGGGCCAGGGGAGTCCTCTGACAGTTCGGTGGGGACTACGAGGCCCGCCGGGGGAGGCCGGGCAGCGTCTGGGTGGAAGGAGGGGGCGGGGTGGTTGGGGGTCTTCATGGGGCTTAGGGCCGGCACTTGGGATTCGCATCCGGAACAGTGGCGTCAGGGGAGGGGGGATGCTTCTGGCCCGGGCTTTGGGGAGAGGGTGGCTATGAGTGGGAGAGGCAGAAAACAGAGGCTTGGAAAATTTTCCATGGCCCTCCTTGCGAGAGGTTTGAAGAGCTCTTCTCTGCCTGGAGGGTGGTGGTGAACACCTGGCGGAGGGTCTCACTGGCCTTTCGGGTGGGGCGGTCAGCTACAGTATTTGGAAGGGACAGTGAGTGCTGTGAGAGTCCCTACCCTGAGCGGGTGTGCAAAGTCTGGCTGCCTCCAAGTATCTCATCTTTACAGTGTGGAGCCCCCTGGAGCTAAAATCAGGATGTTCCGCTTCATGAGGGATGTGGAGCCTGAGGATCCCATGTTCCTGATGTGAGTATTCCCTCCCCCTCACGCTCTAGGTACTCATCCCACGCCACTTCAGGTGTCTGAGGAGTCCCTACAGACATGTGGGTTCCCATTGTGTGCGCTGGCTGCATACTGAGCTCCAGCTCCAACTTAGAGGGGAAGCGGACGTCTGTGGCACTGTTCCCTAGGACCCGTTTCTTTGCGGGGGAGGGGGCGGTGGACTGCTTGGCCCTTCTGCCATCCATACTGGATACTCACTCCACAGGGACCCCTTTGCTATTCACCGTCAGCATATGAACCGAATGCTGTCAGGTGGCTTTGGATACAGCCCCTTCCTCAGCATTACAGATGGCAGCATGCCAGGGACCAGGCCTGCCAGCCGCAGGATGCAGGTAATGATGCTGCAGTGTACCCGAGACCCAGAGAAAGGTTGGGGGGTGGTTAGTAAAGTGCCTGATGTTTCTTGCACGATAGCCAGTTTAGCAAAGTGGGATCATGTAGGAGTAGGGGGAAGGAGTCTGGAAGAAGGGCTTAGTGATACCCTTCTGAGACGAGGGTGGAAAACAAGCTGAGGCCATGGGCTAGGTTTGGGATCGCAGTGAGGTAGGTTGTGGTCGCTTACGTCTGTTCTTTCTGTGTTCCTGTAGGCTGGGGCTGTCTCTCCCTTTGGGATGCTGGGAATGGTGAGTTCCTATCTCCTTGTGTCCTTCCACCTCAGATACACTCTATACACTGAGATATTACTTCCAAATGTGCCTCTCTAGAATAGCCTTACAGGTAACCCTAGAAACTTTTTATAGTGTTCTCAAAGCTCTGGGCCTGCTGTGTGCTATGAGTCCGTGAGGTAAAGACGCTAATATTGACTTCTGTCCTTGTAGGAGCCATACGCATTAGGGAAATGTACGTGTCTAGGAAAGTTTGTTCTTTTCAGGAGGGAGGTGCAGGTGAAGGGCCCACTAGACATGGTTTTTAGGAGATTATCTGTACAAGTTCATTCCCACCACCTTTACAGGTGGGAGTCCATTGACTTTGGCATACTTAGGAGAGTCAGGAAAAGGGAAATTGGATCAGAACAGCCTTAGAGGCTGAGGAGGAGGGCTGCAGTATACAGGAAGAGAAACATGTGCATGAAGAATGACAAAGAGCAGTTGCTAGGCGTGAAGGAAGAAGAGAACGGGATGGTGAGTTATCTCTGAGCTCATTCTGCTTTCCATCTCTCTGCTGCAGTCGGGTGGCTTCATGGACATGTTTGGGATGATGAACGACATGATCGGAAACATGGTGAGACTCCTGTTTCATCCTTGGCACCACCTTGAGTCCTCAGAGGAGTGGGGAAGAGTGATAGAGAAGGGGTCAAGCTGGGTAAAGAAATTGAACCCAGAGAGCACTGGGTTCCGGTGTCTGCTCTCATGCCTGAGTGCCAAGCAGCAGCAGCACTCTTATGAAATATGCAGTGAAGGCTCAATCTCTTAAAGTCCTTCTTTTTTATTTATTTTTAAAATATGTTCATATTGGTTTTAGAGAGAGGAAGGGAGAGGGAAAGAGAGATAGAAACATCAATTGGCTGCCTCCTGCACATCTCCCCACTGGGGATCAAGCCTGCAACCTGGGCATGTGTCCTACCTGGGACTCCAACTGGCGACCTCTTGGTTCATGGGTCAATGCTCAACCGTTGAGCCACACTGGCCAGGCGGAACTTTTTTATTGTTGCACTCAGGAATTTGGGGGTAATGATGAGTCCTGACATTTTCTTATTTTCACATTTTGTGAGGAAGATATGAGCAAGAACAGGCAGCCAAGGGTGGGAGCCTGTCTCCAGAGCCCCTCCCCTTCAGTCCCACTGGACCCTTTCCTTCTCAGGAACACATGACTGCTGGAGGCAACTGCCAGACCTTCTCATCCTCCACAGTCATCTCCTACTCCAACACGGGTGACGGTGCCCCCAAGGTCTACCAGGAGACGTCAGAGATGCGCTCAGCACCAGGCGGGGTGAGTTGGAGAGCTTTTCCTCTCAGAGGAGGCAGGATTTGAATGGCAATCACTGAAACCCTGCCTTCTTTTTTCAAGATTGAGTTGTGGGTGGTTTGTCTGTCCCGCGTTGGCGTGGCCTGGGCTTTGGAAGGGGCAGCTCAATGTGCCGTGTTCTGCCTCCTCCTAGATCCGGGAGACTCGGAGGACTGTGCGGGACTCGGACAGTGGACTAGAGCAGATGTCCATTGGACATCACATCCGAGATCGGGCTCACATCCTCCAGCGCTCCCGAAACCACCGCACAGGGGACCAGGAAGAGCGGCAGGACTACATCAACCTGGATGAAAGTGAGCCTTCCTTGCTGCTCACCACCTTTCCAGCTTCTCTTCCAGTAGCCCCTAGTCCAGTTTCTGTGAACTAGGAGATACCAGCTTTTTCTCCCTACATCCATAGATATTTTGGGGGGCAAAATATGGTGAGCCCCATATTCCTTTTATTTATTTAACATTTTTATTGATCTCAGAGAGGACAGGAGAGAGATAATGATAGAAACATCAATGATGAGAAAGAATCATCCATCGGCTGCCTCCTACATGTTTCCCATTGGGGAGCGAGCCTGCAACTCGGGCATGTGCCCTGACTGGGAATTGAACTGTGACCTCCTGGTTCATAGGTTGATGCTCAACCACTGAGTCACACCTGCCGGGTGATGGTGAGCCCCATATTCTTACCTCACTTGGAGCCTTGTCAGCTTTGGGGCTGAGTCAGGTCACCAGGGAGGGGCAAACTCTGTCACCCAAGTGAGAGATTGATAGTAATCTACCCTCTCCATCTGGAACCATTTTTGTTTTGTTATTTCTCTTTTTTTTAAATCAACAAATATTTATCAGATACTTATTGTGTGCTTGGGACTCTGCTCCTTAAGTAAATAATTATCCCATTCCTGATTTCCTTCTCCAGTGGTCATGCCTTAGGCCTGCTAGTGGCTTCTAGGAACCACATTGAACCAAATATTGCTAAATAAATTTGCCCTCCTCCACACATCCCCATACCCCTACTCTCAGCCTTCACGGCAGTTTCAGTCCTAGAAGCCTGTGGCTCACCCTTGCATCTCCCTCCGGAAGCCAGGCTGTCCACAGATGGTGTCTGGTCTCTGTCCTCTTCAGGTGAGGCCGCAGCATTTGATGATGAATGGCGGAGAGAGACCTCCCGATTCCGGCAGCAGCGCCCTCTGGAATTTCGAAGGCATGAGGCTTCAGGGGGTGGAGGCCGAAGGACCGAGGGGGCTCCCCGCCTGGCCATACAGGCACCTGAGGACTCCCCCTCCCGACAGTCCCGCCGCTATGACTGGTGAGGGCCCTGGGCCCTCAGTCTCTCTTGTAAGTATTTGAGGGGGAGGAATTGTAAAATGCCAAGCACAGGAGGGAGGTTGGGGCGTGTACCTATGCACATTACTCTGCTCAGGCAGAAACAGTCCAGGTGCCTAGCAAATACTGCCTTTGATAGAAGTTTTAGTTGCTACAGAAAGAACTCTCACCCGAATAGGGATTAAACCCCAACTCCTGGCTTTTATCATTTGTCTTCTTTTTGACTTGTACTCATCTCTCTCCCCCTCTAGGTACAGGCTGAGAGGCTGACAAATCATCCCCCGATATAACTTTTTCCTCTCCAACTCCCACTCCCACTTTAATATTAAATTAACAGGCAAGCTGGCCCCCCACTCTCCCTGGAGTCTCAGGGAGAACCTTTCACTGCCCCCTTTATCTACATTTTCCTTCTTTAATTCCCTTCCCACAGTGACTCCACATCTCCTGTATCCACTAACTTGATTTTTCATTTGGCTGCTCCATCTTTGAACCTCCTCACCTTCCCCATTCTACCCCTGCCATACATTGAAGGCTTTTGTGGGGAGCTCTGGGTTTAGGGGCCTCCTCCCTCCCTCAGCTACCTTGGATCTTTGCCCACCTCCTTCTCAGATCCCCTGCTGCAGGGGTCATAGCCCTCATTCAGGGCTGTGTGTGGAGAGAGAGGTCTGGTTCTCAACCCCTTCTCCCTTCCCACCTCCTACCCATCACAAAAATCTTCCCTGTGTCCTCTACCTTTATTTTTTGTTTGTGCAACTTGTAACTAGGTGTTTAAGGAATAAAGGAGAATGGGGAAAAAAAACAAGTGGCATTCTGGCTTTACTTTTAATCTTTTCCCTGTTCAATTTCAACCCTCTTGTCTCCTCCTCGTCATCTCCTTACTTCTGTCTTCATGTGTGGCCTTCATAACTCAAGTTCAATCCCAGTGCCTCAGTGGTAATGACATTGGGACTGGCAGAGGAGAAGCAGCTATGGGACTCAGCTGGGCTGGATGAAATGGAAGCAGCTGTCTTCCCTAGCTTTTGCTGTAACTTCATTTGTCAGGGGGAACGTAGGGCATATCTCATAGGTGCCTGAGGAATTTGCTGCCCCGTGTCCCTCAGGCACAGGCTCTCCCATGGACTGTGGGTGGGAACACTTGTGGTACAGAGCAGGAAGGAGTCCAAATAACCCTACGCAGGCCTTCAAGTGGGAGGAACTCTGGGGTCAGCAACATTCCACCCAACATTCTTCAAACCCTCCACTGCCAGTTGTTGAGAATTTGAGCCCAGTGAAGGAGACCAGAGGGGAAAACTAACCTGGAACCTGAGCGGTACTGGAAGGGCATGAAGTGCTCGAATTTCTCAAGACATTCACTCTTGCTTGACCTGGCTCAGGCAAATGGGTCACTCTGTTTCTCTTGGGAACCTATTAACGATGACAGATGCTTGTATGAGTCTGATGATGGTTTCCTCTAATTAAAGAAATCTTCAGTTCTTTCCAGTTGGTAAACAAAGGCAAAACATCCATCAACAGCCACCCAAAATTCAAGGCTCTGAGTCCTCTCAACAGAGAGGTTTTAATGGATAAATAGGTTCAAGAGGATTTGTCTAGTTGCTCAATGAGCAGAGAGATGATGTTGAGCTCAACAACCAAACACTGGCTTTGTAGTCCAAGGCAGGTGTTAAATCTTATTAAATAGGGTTGGTGAAGAGGCATGAGCAGGGTCAAGGGAACCAATTCAATGACTAGAAGAATCCAAGAGTGCTCAGTTGGTTGAGTGTCATCCTGTGCACTGAAAGGTCACCGGTTTGATTCCTGGTCAGGGCACATGCCCAGGTTGTGGGTTTGGTCCCAGTTGGGGTACATACAGGAGGCAACTGATCTATCTGTTTCTCACATTGATGTTTCTGTTTCTCTCTCGCTCTCTCTCTGGGTCTCTGTCTCTGTCTCTCTCCCTCTCCTTTTGATGTTTCTCTCTCTCCCTCTCCCTTTCTCTGTAGAAATTAATAAAAACAAAAACAAAAAACCCCACACCAGAACCCAAGAATTCCAGAGGTTAAACAGGTATAGCTAATCCAACCTCCACCTGGGTGCTGAGTTATGGTTGATGGAACTCAGTGTCCACAGCCCTCAGCTTCAAGTGTAATCTGCTCTGTCCAGATAGACACATACTTCCTCTAGCAGGGGGAGCAGCCTTACCAGTCTCCTGAGGAGGCAGCCCATGAAAAAGCACTGGAGTTACTGAAGGAACCCAGAGGCTGGGTCTTCAGCTCTGCCACCAACCTAGCCATGTGGTCTTGGGCAGATCATGCACCTCCCTGGACCTCAGCTGTGTGGTTCCTTCTAGCTACAAAACCTTAGGCTACCGTAGTGCCCAATCTCATCCTGGATTTCTGTTCCAGTACCCACACATGGGTGTAGTTCGAGTGGGGCCTGTAGCAGGGCAAGGGTTACCCTTATTGCCATCTAGGTGAGTCACAAGCTCTCCCATTTGGGTTCTGGCTTTCAGACACATGAGCGAATTTTCACCCCTGCTCCCTGCTCTTGGGTGAGGTCTTCCCTTCAACCCAACACTTACTCCGCAGGCCTGTGACTCTAGTTCCCAGCAGTGATATATTCCAGCCCTTACCTACAACTCTGGGGAAGAGTCTTCATCTCAACATCCGTTTCCTGTTTTGTAAAATGGGCCCTCCTCGGCACTGGTGGCGTGGTGATGGGGATAGTACGAAGAAAGCTTTGACACAGTGCGTGGGATAGAAATGAGTGATTTTTCTCCCCAATTACTCTGTCTCAGTCTGGCTCCTTCAGTGCTCTCTCTGGTCCTCATCCTTCATTCCATCCACAGGACTCCTAAAATACTTCTAGACACAACCGAACTTCCATCTTACTGGCCTTGAATCAGCCTCAAGCCCTCCCTTCTCCCAGCTACCAACTATCATCTTTCACCTTGTCATCGCTCAGTTCACAGACCAACAAGTAGAAACAAATGTTTTGGGCCATTCTGATCCCGCCCCACTTGCAGTTTGAGATTTTCCCCCTCCTGTGCTAACAAAGGGCTTCGGGTTCTAGTAACACCTTTTGCCCAATGACGCCTACTCAGGCCCGAGTTACATAAACAGGCTACCCACAGAACGAGGGCTGGTCTCCTAGCCCACATGTTCCAGGCCATTTAACTTTATATACCTACCCTGCCCTTAAGCTCCCAGTCCTGGGAATGAGGCTGAAGGAGCAACAAGAGTCAAGGGATCCTTCTCTCAGGCCATTCCAGTTGGGCTAGGAACAAGAAAAGGGTAGCCTTCCCCTTTCTCTCCCTTAGACATCACTGGGGGGCTTCAGACAGGAGAGGCGGGAGCCAGGTGAAGCTACATTAGAGGAGGAGAGATGACGATAGGGACATTTGGGCAGAGGAGGTGCTGAAAGATAAGAGAAGCAACCAAGGAGGGCACTCGGAGAAAAGACTGTATAGCTGGTTCCCACAAGGAGCCTCCCAACTTGCCTCCATCCCAGAGGAGAACCTGTGGGGGACACGGAGCTGGAATGGCTGGAGGGAAGATCACCTAAAGGGGTTGGGATGCAGAAGGCTGGCAGAGCTGCTAGAGAAGGTGAGCCTAAAGTCCCCCTTGGGGTGCTGATAGCTCTGAGCCTTCCCAGACTCAATGTCTATCTTAAATGGATTTCCAGGGACAAGGAGGAGCAGTGGTGCTTCCTGCTCTGGGCCCAGGTCCTTGTCCCTGAGGTGAGGTCAGAATTCCTTGCCCTTTCCCTGCCCTTTATGATTCTTCTCATCATCCCTGAAGACCTTATCTTTTGGAGAACAGGGTGCTGCCCCAGCATCCATCCCATCCTCTCCATCTAGCCTGTCACCTGCCAACTGGAGAACTTACAGGTTCTGGACAATTATCCCCAAGATGTCAGTGTTCTCCATCCAGGATGTCAGCCATATGTCTGTGGGGTCTGAGGCAAAGGACATTTGGATACATGAAGCTGGAGGAGGGGAGAGAAGGGGGCATGGGAAAGGGTTAGAGATGTGGGACTGAGTCTCTAAAAGAGGGAGCAGAAATACCTTGGGAAAGTCAAAGTGACACACGTGGAAAATGGTTTGATGAAAGTAAGCAAAGCTAGGCTCTTAGAAAACTACTGGTGGGATCTGGGTGGGGGGTGGGTTCCCAATTCACAGAGAATGTGGCAGGGAAGGACAGAAACTGATTCCCAATACAGATAGCCCTTGATTTAAGCAAATTGAGTATATGACATAATTTCTGAGTTGAAAGAGACCTTAGAGATCACCTCTATGTTCCCAAATGTGGCAGCAGGTCAGAATTACCATCCCAGCCTACTAAAGCAGAATCTTGAAGTTGGAGAGGATTCCAAGATATCCAAACCCCAGCTATTTTACTGTGGAACAGAGGTGACTTGTTGAACATCATACAGCTATCTAGTAGCACTGCAAGAGCCGGGACTCAAAATCCAGATTGACACAAATGATACTAATATGCTGTACAGAATGATTCACAATGGGGCCTCCTTTAAATGAAAAGTTCCTCAGTAATTTCAATTTTTAAAAAAATTTATATTAAAATTGACCCAACAGCATAGTATTTAAAACGATGGATTGCCAGTAGCCTAGTACTTGTTTTTTTAATCTTGTATTTGTATCTACATACAGTAAAGCTGCTGTGTGTACAGTTTCTGAGTTTAAACACATAATAGATTTGGGTAAACCAACAATCAGGATCAAAACAGTTCCATTACCCCCAAACCCTCTCCTGCTCTTTGTAGTCACAACCTTCCTCCAATCCTAACCCTTGGCAGCCACTGATTTGTTCTCCATTGCTAGAGTTTTGCCTTTCCAGAATGTCATATGATGAAGTCATATAGTATGTAACCTTTTGAGAGTGGCTCTTTCACCCGGCTTTATTTAGCCCTTAGATTCACTCATGATGTTGTATGTATTAATAGTTTAATCCTTTTTATTGCTGAGCTGTATTCTACTGGTTATTGTCTGTTTATCTATTCACCAGTTTTTGGCAATTATGAAAAGAGTTGCTATAAACATTCCTATACACGTTTTTGTGTGAACATATTTGTTTCTTTAGAATGAAATGGAGTGGGATTGCTAGGTCATATGGTAAGTGTATATTTAACTTTAAAAGAAAATGCCGAACTGTTTTCCTGAGTAGCTGCGCCATTTTGTATTCCTACCAGCAAAGCAAGAGTTCCAGTTGCTTTGCCTCCTTGCAAGCAGTTGGTATTGTCAAGTACTTTATTTCACCCATTCTATTGGGTGTGTAGGTACTTATTCTAATAGATATCACATCATGATTTTAATTTGTATTTCCCTGATGACTAATGATGAGCATCTTTTCATGTGCTTATTTGCCATCATTACAGTCTAGTTAATAAACTGTCTAAGTCAGCCATTTTTCAAAATTGGCTTGTTTATTTTCTTACTATTGAGTTTTTAGGGTTCTTTATATATTCTGGTTAGCTCTTTGTTAGGGATTTACAAGTATTTTTCCCTATTTTGTAGCTTCTCTTTTCCTGACTTTTTCTCCCCCCAAGCAAAAGTTCTGAATTTTAATGAAGTCCAAATTACCACTTTTTTCTCTTATAACATTTTTGGTGTGGCATCTAAGAACACTGCTAATTCCAGAAACTAAGATTTTCTCCTATGTTATCTTCTAAAAGGTTTATAATTGTGTATTTTATATTTACATCTTTCTCTCCTTGGTGAGTTTTGGTAGCTTGTGGCTTTCAAGGAGTTGATCCATCTCATCTAAGTCACTGAATTTGTTTGTCATATTCCCTTAACTTTTTAATTTTTAAAAAATATTTTTATTGATTTTAGAGAGTAAGGGAGAGGGAGAGAAACATCAATGATGAGAGAGTCATTGATTGGCTGCCTCCTGCATGCTCTCTACTGGCCATATGCCCTTGACGAGAATCGAACCCAAGACCCTTCAGTTCCGTGGGCTCTATCCACTGAGTCAAACCAGCTAGGGCTTATTAACTTTTTAATATTTGTGGGGTTTGTAGTGGTATCTCCTCTTTCATTCCTGATAATAGTAATTTATGTCTTCTCTATTCTCTCTTTTGTCAGTATGGCTAGAGATTTATTAATTTTATTGATCATTTTAAATAATCAACTTTTGGTTTCATTGACTTTTTCTATTTTTGTTTTCTATTTCACTAATTGCTGCTCTTGTTTTTCTTCTGCTTGCTTTGTGTTTATTTATCCAATTCTTTATATACCTTCTCAAGGTACAAATGTAGATTGTTGACTTCAGACTTTTCTTCTTTTCTAATATAGGCATTTGATACTATGATTTTTTCCCCTTAGTCACTGCTTTAGCTGCATCCAATACATTTTGGTATCCTGTATAATAAAAGGCTAGTATGCAAATTGTCCACTCGGAGTTCGATCACTCGCTATAATGTGCGCTGACCACCAGGGGGCGGTGCAGAACATGGCGGGTGACCAGCTGTGGTGGTGGTGGGGCGCTGAGGGAGCGAGAGAAGGAGGAGGTGGGGAGGCAGGGAACCTGCTGGGCCCTGATATCAGGCCAGGCCTAGGGACCCTACCCTACCCTACCCTACCCAAATTTCATGCACTGGGCCTCTAGTTTTATATATTTTTTATTGTTAAGTTCACAATATTTTCTAATTTCTCTTTGATCCATAGGTTATTTAGAAATGTGTTTAGTTTCCAAATGTTTGGATCAGAGTTCCCTGCTAGCTTTCTGTTATTGATTTCTACTTATAATTCCATTATGGTCAGAAAACATCCTTTATATGGCTTTAATTCTTTAAATTTGTTGAATTTTATGACACAGGACAGTATATCTCAGTAAATGTTCAACGCACACTTGAAAGTAAAAAGTGTATTCTTTTGTGTTGGGGGAGTGTTCTATAAATTTAAATTAGATCCTGTTTCCTGATGGTATAATTCGGTTCTATATACTTCTGTATATTTGGTCATTTTCTGTTTACTTGTTCTTTTGATTACTGGGAAAAGAATTTTGAAATTTTCAATTACAATTATAATTTGCCCATTTTTCCTTTGACATCTATCAGTTTTTGCACTATTAATTTAAAAAATATATATTCATTGATTTCAGAGAGGAAGGAAGAGGGAGAGAGAAGAAACATTAATGATGAAAGAGAATCATTGATTGGCTGCCTCCTATAGGAACCCTACTGAGGATTGAGCCTGCAACCCAGGCATGTCCCCTTACCAGTAATCAAACCTGTGACCTCTTGGTGCATGGGTCGATGCTCAACCACTGAGCCACACCAGCTAGGTTGAACTTTGTTTTTTTATTGAATTGAGAGGGAGAGCGAAACATTGATCTGTTGTTCCACTTATTTATGCATTTATTGGTTGCTTCTTGTATGTGCCCTGACTGGAGATCAAACCTGCAACGTTGGTGTGTCAGGACAACACTCTAACCAACTGACCTACACTATAAATTATGTACTCTAAAACAACAGGGCCACCAATCCTTTTTTAACCCACCTGTGTCATACTTAAAAATGGATTTTCAAGGGCAGCATAGTTGATTTTTAAAATTCATTTTGATAATTTATCTTTTAAGTGTTGCATTTAGGCTATTTACATCTAATATAATTATTGTTTGCATTTATTTCTATAATTTTATTATTTGTTTCTGGTTGGTACATTGCTCATAGTTCCACTATCTCTACTTGAAAAAATTTTTTTAAAAATTGTTTCAGAGAAGGGAAAGGGAGAGACAGAAACATCAATGATGAGAGAATCATCGATCAGCTGTCTCCTGCACACCCCCGACTGGGGATCCTGAAACTTGGGCACGTGTCCTGACCAGGAATCAAATTGTGACCTCCTGGTTCATAAGTCAATGCTCAACCACTGAGCCACAATGGATGGGCCAAATTTGGGATTTTTTTTAGCTATTTCTTCTAATAACTTTTCAATTTCACATTTTCTCCTCAACTTCTGGGACACTGTTGACATGAATGTTAGACCTTTTAGTATTGTTCCACAGGTTCCTGAGGCTCTGGTGTGGTTTAAACATATTTTTTGTCTGTTGTTAAAGAGTACATCCTACCTAATAAAATGGTAATATGTAAATTACCATCACTCCGCTACGCTCACAATTGGGCCAGCGGGAGGCGCAGAGGGCGGGACTCAGGGTGGCCGGGGTAGCCGATTGGGCAGCGGGATGCTGAGCTCGCGTTGCCAGCGGCGGCGCGAGCTCAGCGTCTGCGCGAGCTCAGCGTCTGCGCCATGGCTGTGCTGCGGAACAGAAGGGGACTCTGGGGCAGCGAGCTCATGTCCCGCCGCGGACCATCAAAAGCGGGGGAGCTGGGTGCCTGTCTGCTCCGGCACCAGCGGACAGGCACCCAGCTCCCCTGCGATCGAAAGCGAAAGCGTGTAGGGGACCCTACACGTGCATGATTCAATCATGCACTGGGCCTCTAGTAATTTATAATGATCTACCTTCAAACTCACTTGTTCCCTCTGTCTTCTCCTTTCTGCTAATAAACCTATCCAGTGACTATTTTATTTTGGTTATTTCTATTTTTCAGTTCAAAAATGTCAATCAGTTCTTCTTTATATCTCCTACTTCTTGGCTAAAACTTCCTATCTTTCCATCTGTTTTAAGAAATTCTCCCTTTCTTCTTCCAATGTGGTCATATTAACTGCTGTGAAGTCTTTGTTTTCAATTCTAACACCTCTGCCATCTTGGGTTGATTGTCTTTTCCCTGGAGATTTCTTTGTATGCTGAGTAATTTTATATTGTATCCTGGGTATTTTGAATATTGACTCTGGATCTTGTTAAAATCCTAAGGAGAATGTTGTTTTTACAGGCAATTAATTAGGTTGGGTTCAGGCAGCAACTTTCCTTCTTTGCATTGTGCTTCCATTATCAGTTTAATTTTGTGTGGTATTTGGATCAGCCCTACATGTGTTCCACCCAGTGGCCAGTCAGACTTGGACAGTGGTCCATCCTGTTGCTCAGTTCACAAAGCTTTGGCAAGCTCTTTAGGGTCAGATCCATGCTTGTGCAGCTCAGAGGTGAGCACAGGAGTTAACACATAATTCTGTGGGACTGTTCTCTTGATCTTCCTATGACCTTTCTGACACTTGCTTGTTCTCTGGGGGCTTTCCGTCCCAATCCTCTGACCAAAAGTTGGGATTTTACTTTCTCCAGTCTGCTAGGCATTTCCCACTATGCCTGGGCTAAGCCTCAAGAGAACAGAGAAAGAAAAAAGCAGAGAGGATCTAACTCACACTTGTGGGACCACAACTCTTCTGGTCAGAGAGATGGATTCTCCTCTCAGAATTTTAAGTGCCTGCTCAGCCACTCTTGCTGTCACTGTTGCAGCTATCACCACCATGGTGTGCTTGGGGCTGGAGGTAGAAGAAAGGGAAAAAAGAAAATGGGGTTTCCCCAATCTAACTCTTAGGAGTCCCTTTCTGCTCCTCACACCTGCAATAGAGGGCTCCAAGAAGAGCTCTTTCAGTTCACATCTGATGTCCATTTCGGGTTTTGGCTGCCTTTGAGTCCATTTTGGATGATACTGGAGGAGGAAAAATGGTGAACTCACCACTTTTTAGTGGAACTTTGAATTTTGGTTTTTCTCCGTGCTACCATTTACTTCTCTGAGATCTCAGCTGCTCCATGCATTTAGGAGAATGGGAGACAGGGTGCGGTGTGCCTTCTCCACTTGTAATTTGTGTGACCCTGGGCAAATTACATAACATCTTCATACCTCTTTTGTCATCTTGAGCAGTGGGTAATCATACAATCTCAGAAGGTCCTTGTGTAAATTAAGTGTTTAAATACATAAAGCACTTAGGATACTACTTGATTATAGTAAACACTTATAAATACTATCTTATATTATTAGCAATTATCATAGAAAGATAATTGTTATTTCACCTTACTGATGTGGTCTCCTGCTCTGATGGAGGCTACCTGGATGGCCTCTGACCAAGTCAGCAGGAAATGAGGTCCTCAGTCCATCCACCTCTGAAGGAGCGAATCCTGCTGACAATCACTGAGCATGCTTGGAACCAAGTCCTTCCCATTGGAACCTTGAAATAATATGGCCCTAATGAGTACTGTTTGTAGCCTCATGAGAGACCCTAAAGCAGACAACTCAGCTCAGTTGTGCCAAATACCAAAACATAGAAACTGAGTTAATAAATATGTGGTTTTAAGCCACCAAGTTTTGGAATAATTTGTACACAGTAATATATAACTATACACCGCCTAGATTTGTCTCTCTAAACGCCTTTCTTTCCACTCATGTTGGAAGATGCACCTAAGTGGAGAATTTCTTCTTTAACAGGATTTCACAAAACACTTGACTGTAGACATTGTCTCTGTTTTTCTTGTGCAGAAAGATAGGCACCAGTCCAACCGCCATTTTTAGATTCAGAGACTTTGGTTTAATCTTTTAAGTGTCATCTGTTTCATGTGCATGAACTCTGAATTCTCATGAAAGCAAGTTCTCTTCCTCCTCCTCTTACCATAGTGGTCCAGCCCCAAGGTCATTTAAGATTGCTGTACATTAGGGTTGAGCGTGTGAGAGTGTGCAAGTGGTGATAAGACTCTTGGTTGGGAAGATTTTCCTGGTGCCCTGGGCTTAGTTATACATGGAATCCCTAAATCCTGAACCAAATTTCATGCTCAAAAACTGAATCCACAAATACTCTACTCCCTCTTCTCCATGCCTTCCTTGGTAGCCAAGAGCCTACCTTTGCAAATCAAAGACAAGCTGCAGTTGCATGTCCTTGGGGCTGTGAAGGGTCCCCCTCCTTCTTTGGATATTTAGGCAGGCAGTCCCAGCCCAGCACACACTACTTTCTAGAGCCATCCATTAAAGGATGGAGCTAGAGAGGTCAGGAAGTTATGGAGCCATTAGCTGCAACCAGCTTGCAAGAAAATGTGTAAGTTCAAGAGAAAAACGGGCATGGGCAAAGGAAGGGGAGACAGATTTAAAGCACTAGGAATGAGCAACTTCTAGACATTAGAAGGTGTGGGAGGAAGAAAGGGTTTATTTCAGAGGTAGAGACTGAGAATCAAGATGCAACAGACTTAATATGCTTGTCTAGCGAAAAGCTAACATGAGAAGCCAGGAGTGTCAACTCCTGAAGTAGGGCTCTTTGGACTGGTCCCATTAAGTCTCCATAGCTTACCCAGCCCATTTTAATAAAAAAAAACTCAGAATTCCACCCCACTTTCTAGTTCTGTGACCGACACCTTTAGGACCAATAGAGTGGTTTGTCCTAAATCTCCATCTAGAGAATGGCACAAGATCTGGGACTCTCAGCAGGCAACTGCTTCACATGCATGTGTGTGTGTGTGTGTGTGTGTGTGTGTGTGTGTGTGTGTGTGTGTCTGGGGGTGTGGGGTGTGGGGGAGAACCATCCCTTACACTAGAGCTTCCCAATTCCAGGGAGCACACAGCAGTACACTAGGCCAAGACCAGTCCTCTCAATAAATGCTAGGGAAGCTCTGCCTTGGAGGGAGGACAAGAGCCTGACAAGAGGCTGCTTCTTACTGCAGATCTGAGAGCTCTGTGGTTCTGATGCAAAACTGAAGTGTACCGTCAATCTTCCCCTTATAATTATTTAAGGTGGAAGGAAACGGGCTGAACTCCAGCTCCTTGAGGACTGGACAGTGATCATCACTTTGCATCTCCAGTGCCTGTGACATGTTGGTGCTCACGAAGTATCCACTGCTTCGGAACGAATGCTGAGATACTGAGCAATCTGTCCAAAGTCACGTAGGCCAAGACTCGGCACAAAGTATCTGGTTCTCTTCATTTTCCAGCACCATGGTGTAGAGGGGACTGGGAACGAACATTCTTCCCATCCACAAATAACAAAGACAGAAGATACCCAGTTCAGGGCATGCTTACAGATAGACTTCTCATAGATTTATTTCTGTGTTTTGTTATATATAGATATAGATATATATACTTTTCTTTTTTAATACAATCTATATCCCCTTTCCTTCTCCATAGAACTCGCAAAAAGGAAGTATAAATCCTTCCAGGTTTGCCATCAGGCTTTCTAAGATAGCCAGGGCCAGGAAAGAACTCTCTCTCAACATCTTGAGAAACAGCTGCCCTTCTTAGGCTCTGGGGTCATTGAAGCAGCAGCATTCCCAGGACCCAAGGGGAGGTGAAAAGAAACGACAAAATTCTAGGATGGAAGTGTCCAGTGACTCCTAGAATGGCAGACTGGCTCCCAGAACTTTCAGGGTGGGAACAGAGATGGGAGTCCTATGGCTCTGCAGATGCTGCCCAAATAGGCTGGGGGTAGGGAGTAGGAATCGGGGATTAGTCATGCAGGGGTGGGGTGGTAGGGCAAGGATCACATGTGGGTTTATTGGAGACCAGCAGCCCCACCTTCTCAATGACAAATAATAAACAAGGGCAGTGCTGTCTCTTAAAAATATAGGAGAGAGAGCATGGTAGGGAAGGGGAGGGGGACAATGGGACACATAAGAAAGGCACATAAAACAAAAAGTACTAACAAAACATGACTTGTACTTGCCTCCTCCCTAGAGAAGGTGTGATCTATGCTTGGGGGTAGGGGAAAGAAGAAGAGAGATGAAAGGTCATGAACCTAGAATTATCAGCTGGCCAGGGGCACAGGAAGGCTCTCTGAGGACTCCTAAGGGGCAGGCAGGCAGCTGGGACCCTGTATCCCCAGGGGGAAAAAAGCGACAGTCCCTTCAGTTCGACTTGGACCAAATCTTGGCGCTCCCTCGGAGCCTGGCAAGGAGAAGAAAGAGAGAGAAGCTGCAAGGAATCCCCTAATCCCTGAAGGTTCCCCCCATTCCCTACCCCCTGCAAATGACTAAAGGGAGTGAAGGAGCCAGGTCTCTGAAGAAAAAGCAAGGCACCCCGGAAGCGAGCAATTCCTGCCACACTGGCTCACCCCTTGCCCTTTGAGGCTTTCTTGCTGGGCTGGCGCTGGTTGGTGCCAGCAGCTGGTTCTCTCAGTTCAGTCAGGTGTTGCTCAGGGTCCTGAGATGTGGCTGCGGCTGCTGCTGCTGTTGTAACTTTAATGGTTTTTTTAAGGTTGGCGACCTACCAGGATGAAAGGAGTGGGGGATAACAAGGAAGGTTCCAGAACCTGACAGTCCTGCCCACCTTGTTTGTCTGCTACAACCACTGTCCAAACCCCTCTGCATTTGACAGCTGACCCCGGCTGAAGGAGCTTGGGTCTGTCTTACTCCCCTGCCAGCTCACCTCACTCTCAATCTGCTGCTTCAGGCCCAGCTGCTGCTCCTTGTGCTGGTTGGCACGGCTCACCTGCTCCTCAATGCCTGACAGCACTACCTCGCAGCCCACACACCTGCGGGAATCGGGAGAGAAGTGTCAGCAGAAGAGAGCTGTGATCACAGACTCACTAAAAATAGAGGCAGAAAGAACCCTAGATCCTGATATGCAAACCCTTGCCTGAGTTAGGAACTCTCACCAGGGCATCTGGAAACGACCTGCAACAATATTCCCAGGAGCCAGAAGGACACTCAGGTAGGATAAGAGGTATAGGGAAGTGAACGGAGTGATGTGCAAGATGGGAGTAGGAACTCAAACCAAAATGGGACAGGGGCTGCTAGAGAGGAAAAGGTGTACTAATTCACTAAAGTCAGACAAGGACACAAAGAGAAAGCAGAAGTGGAAGAGGCCCAGGGCCTGTGGGCAGTGCTGGTTACAGACTAATGGGTTGAATCCAGCCTAAGGTAACCAGCCTCCCAGTGAGGATCCTCTCGAGTACAACTGCCCTTTCCCTCCCCCAATTATGATACTAAGGACACCATCTCCTGTCTTGCCTCAGAAGGAACGAGCTCATTTCCCTTCATCCTCTTGAATTCCACCTCTGCAGCCCAGCCCTCACCCTCCAAAGCACCTCTCCCTTGCGTGGGGTGAAAGAGAAGGGACAGTGCCAGGACACAGGTCTCACCACTCCTGTAGGGTTCGGGCAATGGCACTGAGGTCCTGGCGCTGGATGTCCCGTCCAATGCTGTAGTCAACCTCCAACCGCTGATTGCGCTGGTCCAGGGAGCCACGAAGCACGTCGGCATACACAGCCTCTATGACAAGGTCTTCCAGCTGCCGCACATTACGCAGGGCAAGGGCCTCCAGCAACACTGCATATGGGATACACTGGAGCCGGGGAGGTCGGGCTGGGATTTGTGAGGTTCTGCATAGAGAAGGACTTCCAAGATTCTTCACTCCTTTCCCTGCCTAGGCTCACCTGCCTACCCTCCACTCCTATTCCCAAATCACTTCTTCTAAAAGGTTGGGTCTAACACAAAATAAATAAAAGTATTACTGCCTGAAAAATAACAGCATGAGAAGGGCTATTTTAAATATAGGACTTGTGCTCTCCTACCACCCTTACCTCTCACACCAGAGGAAGAAAGTGATTATCTGCCTAGGTGTTAATCCTCTGGCCAAGCTCAGCTTGAAGCTTGACATAATGGAAGCATGTGGTGTGGGAGAGGTCTAGAGTTACTGTTACCATTTATACTCAGCATACTTCCAAACAGGCTTCTCACAAAAAGACAGCCTGATTTAAGTAAAATCATTAGAATGATGGGAGAGTCTAGTAATGATTGGGAGAATGCAAATGGACAGGAGGAGGATATTTAACAAAAAAACAAACCTAACATGAAATACAGAAACACTTCTGGTTATATATTTCTTATTCTAGCAATAGAAATCTAGCACTTCACCAAAAGAGAGAGCCTTGTTCCCAGCTCTGAGCGTGGAGGCTGTCTGCATGGGCCGTTCTATAGTGGGAAGGAGGGTGATCCTTGTAAAATAGTGAGTGGCATCCCAATTGCTATTTTGACCCCACACACAAAAGATGTTTTACTTAGAACTTAAGTTGATTGAAAAATAAAAACAAAACAGACAACTAAGAGAAAAATACTCAGCCTAAAAAGGCTGCAGATGATGGAGTTTAGATACAGATCTGGGGAGAATGTGGAGGGGAAGGCAGGAAGAAGCAACAGTGTACCACAGGCTGTCCCAGTGCAAATTCCCTTCAGATGGCCCTTGTGAAGGGACATACAAAAGGATGCTCTGAGGCTCAGGACTGGGGACTGCCACTCACCTTGACTTTGGCAGCTAGGGTGACGACGGATAGGTGTCGAAGCTTATTCTTCTGAGCCTCTGTGAGTGGGGGAAGATTCCGGGCTTCAGCTGGGAAAAAAGGATAAAGTAGGAAATCCTGATTTCCTTTTTGTGGGAAGGCCTAGCCTCTGTCCCTTGCATTTTTTTTCAAGTTTTCCATGCCGATTCAGGTCTTGACCTTGACCCTGTGTACCTAAGGGATCTAAATAGGATATCTCGGGAATTTCTCTTAAGTCCCTCCAGAAATTGCCTTTCTCCCACCCCCTCTACTCCCGAGCTCCAGCCCCTCTGGTTACCTAAGTAGTCAGCATATGTCCCGTAAGCAAACACCGTGAGCAGGCGGAATGTGGAAGCGAAGTCACTCTCAGCCAGCTGTAAGAATATGAGGGAAGAGATGACAGGAAGGGCCTCTATTCACCCTTCTCCCAGCCCTACCCTGCTTTGAATCCCACTTTCTGGCCCCACATTCCCTTCCATTAGCTCTCACGGCTCACTGAAAGGAACTCCGCCTCTCAGATCACTCTCCCCATAGAAAGGCGTCATTTCCATCTGCAGGCCTTTGTTTATACTACTCCCCCCACCCCCATCACAATGCCCTCTGCCTCCATAGCCTCCAATTCCTACCCTAAATTCAGAGTCCAGAGTGCTAACCATTACACAATGGGGCCCACGTCCTACCCTAAATTCAGAGTTGAGAACATTCAGTGTTCAATATTTCACACACACACACCAAACATTGCAAATTTTTTTTATTTGTAAATTTAGTATGGATATTTGTAAATCTGATTCTCTTTAGGCAGTCTGCTATACTCTCCAATTCACCAGACTCCTGCCTCAGCCTCACTCATCTCTGACAGCTGCAAGGCCGAGGCAGCCATTGGAATTTGTGGTCTCTGCTTCACCAGGCTTTCATCACCCAGGCCAGCCCACCCAGACCTCCTCTTCCTATCACCGGTCACTCATTCTGACACTCAATCAAAACCTGCCTAAGTTGTTACCTAAGACTACCTTTCTCTTCAACAAGATGACAGGCCCAGTCTTTGGTGTCCCTCTTAGGTCAAGCAGAGTTAGCATCAGTAGTTGTCTCTCTCAATAAATAACTTGCTAAATAAATGATTTGTATATGTATATCCATTCATCTGATCTCTAACTGAAATGTAAGCTTCAGAAGTACTGTTGTCTTCGGTTTGGCTCAGTGGTTAGAGCGTCGGGCCTGTGGACTGAAAGGTCCCAGGTTCGATTCGGGTCAAGGGCATGTATCTTGGTTGCGGGCACATCCCAGTAGGAGGTGTGCAAGAGGCAGCTGATCGATGTTGCTCTCTCATTGATGTTTCTAACTCTCTATTCCTCTCCCTTCCTCTCTGTAAAAAATCAATAAAAAATATGCCGAAACCGGTTTGGCTCAGTGGATAGAGCGTCGGCCTGCGGACTGAAGGGTCCCAGGTTCGATTCCGGTCAAGGGCATGTACCTTGGTTGCGGGCACATCCCCGGTGGGGGGTGTGCAGGAGGCAGCTGGTCGATGTTTCTCTCTCATCAATGTTTCTGGCTCTCTATCCCTCTCCCTTCCTCTCTATAAGAAATCAATAAAATATATTTTTTTTAAAAAGTAAAAAAAAAAAATCAATAAAAAAAAATATATATATATATATAAAAGAAGAAGTACTGTTGTCTTTTACTTTCCTGGCATTCCCAGACAACCAGCAGAGTGCTAAACAGGCATCCAGTAAATACTTTTCTTCACCTTGATTGACTCTGCTTAGTTCCATTGCAGAGGAAAGCAGGGAAAGAAGGCAGGCAGTTTTCTCTATACCACAGAGTAATCCCAAAAGGCTAAATCCACTGACTCAATCACCGGCCACTGATAACTTAATTCACAGTTTGCCCACATACCACTGTCATAGCAGCTCAGGACTTGGGCTGGTTTCATACATCTTGGCAATCTACCCACTATGGATTGCAAACTCTTAACTCTACCACTTCTGTGTGAACAGTTCTCTCTACTGTGTTTCTAGTACCTTGCCACATGTCTTTGGGGAAAAGATGCTTTCTATATGATCTAACTTAAGTGAATTTGCATATGGTGCAAAGTGAGGGAGAACAGGGTATGCCAATTTCACATTCATTCCTTCCATTTGTACCAGACTTTATTTATTTTATTTATTTTTTTAATATATTTTATTGATTTTTTACAGAGAGGAAGAGAGAGGGATAGAGAGTCAGAAACATCGATGAGAGAGAAACATCCATCAGCTGCCTCCTGCACACCCCCTCCTGGGAATGTGCCCGCAACCAAGGTACATGCCCTTGACCGGAATCGAACCTGGGACCCTTGAGTCCGAAGGCCGACGCTCTATCCATTGAGCCAAACCGGTTTCGGCTGTACCAGACTTTACACTTTTCAATAATCTCACCTGATTTCTACAGCAATGGTGAAGAGCAGTACCAGCTCCATTTTTTATTTATTTCTTTTTTCTATTTGTTGTTCCATTTATTTATGCATTCATTGGTTGAGTCTTGTATTTGCCATGACCAGGGATCAAACCCACAACCATGGCATATTGAGACAAGCTCTAACCAACTAAGCTACCCGGCCAGGGCACAGCTCCATTTTTAAAAGCGAGCACGGAGACCCTAAAATAAAAGTGACCTCATCAAGGTGACATGATTATTAAGAGCGATTACATTGGTGGAGACAAGCTGGAATCTGGTCTCCTATTCTGAATCACATGCTCTTTTGCTTAAAAATAAAAAATATGCCCTAGCCAGTTTGGCTCAGTGGATAGAACATCGGTCTGTGGACTGAGGGGTTCCAGGTTCAATTCCAGTCAAGTGCACATGCCCAGGTTGCAGGCGGCATGCAGGAGGCAGCCCATCAATAAACCTCTCTCATCATTGATGTTTCTATCTCTCTCTCTAGCTTTATATATTTATATTTATATATAAATATAATATTTATATATTTATAAATCAATAAATATATATTTTTAAAAATAAAAAATACTGGGTTTCACAGATCATTCATCCTCAAAGGGAAACTAAGAGTTTACTTGTGCAGAACTCCTGCAAGATGCCGGTTAATCATCATCCTAATATTGTTCAATTGAATGGTTATGGGGTTGCAAAGTGAGCCCTGCCCACCCATCTAATTCAAACGTTAGCCCAAGCTTCCCTGTGGGCTATCCAGGCCAGGAACCCACCTCTCTAACATTGGGCATATCCAGCAGTTCCCCAAACACGTAGACACCAGGGGCCTCCAGCACCTGGTGGATGAGTGTGGCCAGCGCTGCCCCCTTGGCAGACTTGGCCAGGAGCAGAAATTGCTCCTGGTTCTGCCCTGTCACCTTCACCTCGGCACTCATGGCTGCACTGAGCTGGGAGGACGTGGGCTCAGGATGACTGGAGCTGCAAGGAAAGAGGATGTGAAGCTGGAGGTCCCTGGACATTGGGAGGATAAGAAGCACAAGGGCTAGGGCTGACTGCAGAGCCACAGAATCCCTTCTGCAATGAGGTATCAGAGATGGAGCCGTCTAAAACTTGGATCTAGGAATCATCAAATCCGACACACCTTGAAGGATGTCTGACGGAGACAGGGTTGCCACGCCCAGTCTGCCCGCCCCCCATCCCTGGGCCTAATCCCAAACCCTACCACGAACACCCCATTGAACCCCAAGGCACAGGATGCAGTGGGGGAAGGGGTGTCACATGGTGTCTACCCCAACGACAACGCTCCTTCTAATCTCCACTGGTGCCCCGCCAGTGCCCCCCACCACGTGACCTCACCCTCACGGTCCTTCCACGTGGCTCCGCCCCCTCCCTTAAAGAGGCCGCTCAGAGACTGTGGGCTCCCGCAGATTGCCGCGTCGTACCCTCGGTTAGGTTCTGCGGGCCGCTACCTGAAGCTTCGCCTTCCAGATCACCGGGCGGGGCCGCCGCTCCGTCACCTCCGGCAGCTGTCGCGAGTCTTTCCTGCCACCTCCCTTCAGGGTCGCTCTGGCGGCTAAACTCTATGGCTGACTTCCGGCCGTACTTCCGCTCTTACCAGGCGGGTTTGGGGCGGGACGTGTCCCTTTCCCGTCTTCCGACTGCTGAAGCGCCTGTGAGCGACATAAGCATTCTCCTCTCTGATTGGTTGGTGAGGAAAGACTGACGGGCACCTTTTTTTTCTGCTTTGTTTCCATAAAACTTTATTGTGGGACTTGGAGACGCTAAATGCAGAGGGAGCTTCTGGTCTCAGGCAGGTATCAAGTGATTGTGTTTCACAAGTCTTGATCAGCCCTGGCGCGGTGGCTCAGTGTCCTCCCATACACCAAAAGCTTTTGGGTTTGAGAACTGGTAGGGGCACCTACGGGAGGCAACCAATAAATGCATAAATAAGTGGAACACCCCTGGCCGGCGGTGCTCAATGGTTAGAAGTAGGCCTGCAACCCAAAAAGTCGCTGGTTTGATTCCCTGGTTCAAGGGCAAGCACCTGGGTTACAGGTTGGATCCCCTCCCGCTCCGTGCAGGAGGCAACCAATCCTTGTGTCTCTCTCACATCAGAGTTTGTTCCCGTCTCCCCCTCTCCCCCAACACACTCCCTCTCTCCCTTACACTCTGTTTAAAATCCAATGGAAATCCCCAGCTGGTTTGGCTCAGTGGATAGGGTGTCGGCTTGCGGACTGAGGGGTCCTGGGTTCGATTCCAGTCAGGGGCGCATGCCTGGGTTTCGGGCTCAGTCCCCGGTGTGTGTGTGTGTGTGTGTGTGTGTGTGTGTGTGTGTGTGTGTGTGTGTGTGTCTGTCGCGGGGGGGGGGGAGGGGCGTTCAGGAGGCAGCCAATCAATGATTCTCTCTCATCATTGATGTTTCTATCTCTCCCTCTTCCTTCCTCTCTGAAATCAATAAAAACATATATAAAACACACACACACACACAATAGAAAAAATATACCTCCGGTAAGGATTAAAAACAAACAAACAAAAAAGTGGAACAAATCGATGTGTGTCTCTCTCCCTCTCTCTTAAATCAATTTTTTAAAATGTTTAAATGTCATGATGGATGCATGAACAGAAGCAACAAGTTCAATTAAGAGGCTACTGCAGCCTGGCCAGCATGGCTCAGTGGTTGAGCTTTAACCTATGAACTAAGAGGTCATGGCTGGATTCCTGGTCAGGGCACATGGCCTGGTTGCAGGATTGATCCCCCAATGTAAGGCATGCAGAAGGCAGCCAATTGATGACTCTCTCTCATCATTGATGTTTCTATCTCTCTCTCCCTCTCCTTCTCTCTGAAATCAATTTTTAAACACACACACACACACACACTCACACGTGTGTGTGTGTGTGTGTGTGTGTGTGTGTGTGTGTATGGATAGAGAGAGAGAGAGAGAGAGAGAGAGAGAGAGAGAGAGAGAGAAAGAGAGAGAGAAAGAAAGAGAGAAAGAGAGAGAAAGGCAACCACAATTATC
This sequence comes from Eptesicus fuscus, assembly GCF_027574615.1. NCBI lineage: Eukaryota > Metazoa > Chordata > Mammalia > Chiroptera > Vespertilionidae > Eptesicus > Eptesicus fuscus. The sequence continues at coordinate 87,109,989 of NC_072479.1, forward strand.
CAGGCGAAGATGGTGGTGGCTGGTGGCATAATGGCTGTGGAGGTGAGAAGTAGTTTTGGGTTCTGAATTTAATTTAAAGGTAGAGTGAACAAAATTTGCAAATGGTTTAAATATGAGGTGTGCGATGAAGAGAAAACATTAAGAATGACATCATACAGGCAAGTTGCACCAAATTTTCAAAGTGCACATTATTTTAATCCTGTATGAACTTTTTCAAAAAATAGGAAAAGAAAGGACACCCTCAACTATTCTATGGGGCCAGAATTACTTTGATAACCCAACAAGAAAAGGACAATACTAGATAGGAAAATTACTGGTCAATCTCACTTAACAAAGATACAAAAATCTTCAATAAAACACTAGCAAACTGAATCAATGTGCAAAAAAAGATTTAAAAAATCCAAGATTAACTTGAATTTATGTCAGGAATTTAAAGGGAGCTTGATATTAGAAAATATAGTACATTTACTTTATTAATCATATTAATAGATTAAAGAAATAAATCACATACTCATCTCAATAAATACAGGGAAAGCACATGATGAAATAAACATCCATTTGTGATTTAAAAAAAATCTTTTAGAACACTAGTTTAGGGAACTTGTTAATCTAATAATTGAATGCCTGTTATCACCAATTCTATTCAGTCTTGTAATGGGGGTTTTAGCTAGAGCAGTCAGTCAGACAGAGGGAAAAAGTTAAAGGATTACATAAAAAGATAAAGCTGTTACCATTTACAAAATATATGAAAATGTGATAGCAAATGTAAAAAATTCAAAAGAATCTACAAATAATTAGAGTAAGTTTAACAAGGCTACTTGATTTTATATATATATATATATATATATATATATATATATATATATGTAGCCTTGTTAAACTTACTCTAATTATTACAAAATTGCCCTGATCAGTGTGTTTCTCAGTGGTTAAATCATCCACCCTAGGATTGAAAGGTCACAGGTTCAATTCCCAGTCAAGGGCATGTACCTGGGTTACAGGTTTCTCTCACATCTACATTTCTCTCTCTCTCTCCCTCTCTCTCTGTCCCCATCTTCCTCTCTTTGGAAATCAATGGAAAAAATATCCCAAAATAATTTACATACCTATATATGAACAATAAACAATTAGATGATGAATAATTTTTAAAGTTACTACTTTCACTAATATGAAAAATACCAAATACAAAACTATAAATGTAACGAAATATGTGTAAGACCTGTATGCAGCAATTTATAATTTAGGATGAGACACTGCAGACCTAACATAAATGGAGAGATATTATCATGTTCATAGAGTAAAAGTCTCAATATCATGAGGAAGTCAATTCTCCCTAAAGTGATTATAGATTCAGTACAATCCTAATCAAAATACCAACAGGCTTTTTTGTGAATGTGTGGAACTGACAAACTGATTCTAAAATTTACATGGAAATATAAAACCAATAATAGCCTCTTGAAGATGAACAAGGTGAAAAGACTTGCTTTACCAGATACCAGGACATAATTGCAAAGCCTAATAATTAAGGTAGTATAGTATTGGCACAAGATAGATAGATAAATTGACCACTGGAACAAAATACATAGGCAGAAACAGATTCACAAATATATAGACAGTTGATTTATGAGAGTTTGCACTTTTGAGCAGGAGAGAAAGGAAGCAGATTTCAATGTGCTCTGACAATTATTTATATGAAAAAATAAAACAAACCCCTACCTTAAACCATATAAAAAAATCATCCCCCACTATATGATATATTAAATGTACAAGGCAGCCCAGCCAGCGTGGCTCAGTGGTTGAGGGTCGACCTAAGAACCAGGAGGTCATGGTTCAATTCCCAGTCAGGGCATATGCCTGGGTTTCGGGCTCCATCCCCAGGGGTTGGGGGGCATTCAGGAGGGCAACCAGTCAATAATTCTCTCTTATCATTGATGTTTCTCTCTCTCTCTCTCCCTTCTTCTCTGAAATAAAAACAAAACAAATAAACAAATAAATGTAAAAGGCATATTAAAAGCCTTTTAGAAGATAATATAGAAAAATATATACATGAATTCAGGATAAGGAAATATTTCATAAGAAATATTCAAGTACACTAACCATAAAGGAAAAGATTGATACATTTGACTACATTAAAATCAAGAACATCTGTTCATCAAAAGACAAGCCACAGAATAGAAGGAAGCACTTATAACATATATAACTGACAAAGGATGTGTTCAGGATATATAAAGGACTTTTTCAAATGAATAGGGAAAAAATATCCTAACAATAAAAATTATAAACCTGAACTAAAGATCTGAAATAGCACTTCACAAGAGGAAATCCACAAGGTCAACAAAATATGAAAAGGTGCTCAGCTTCATTAGTGATCAAAGAATTGCAAATTAAATCCATAATAAAATACCACTGGATGTCCCAGAATAGTTTAACGTCTGAAAATATTAAGTGTTGATGAGAATATGGAACAAGAGAAACCCTGATATACAATTAATGGGAGTATAAGTGGTTAAATCACTTTGGAAAAGAGTTTAGCATTATCTAATTAAAAAGGAATACACTCTATAATACAGTAATTCCACTCCTATGTATATAACAAATATATACACAGTAGTTTTATTACATATACATACATACATATATATCTTCAAAAGCAGACAAAAGAAACTATATTGTTAAATAATGTACACAAATATGGGCAAACTGTTAAGAAAAGCAAGGAAGTGATTTCTATGAAAGCCAGAATACTGCTTATCTCTGTGAGGAGGACATGGTGTATGACAGAGAAGAAACATACAAATCCTTTGTGAATACTGGCCAGGTTCTTTTAGTTAGCCTGGATGGTGGTTACACAAGTATTCCCTCTATAAGTATTCTATATTTTATATTTATGTCTTTCTGCATTTATCTTTATGTGTTATACTTCACAATAAAAGTGGGCTTTACAAGGCATTTAGTTTAACACGCAGACATGACAAAACTCTTAACAGATTAGGAATAAAAGGGGACTTCCTTAACTTGGTAAAAGTTATTTTATTATTATTTTAAAATTTTTTAAATTGATTTCAGAGAGGCAGGGAAAGGGAGAGAGAGAAATATCAACGATGAGAGAGAATCGTTGATCAGCTGCCTCTTGCACACCCCCTACTGGGATTGAGCCCACAACCTGGGCATGTGCTCTGACCAGGAATCAAACTGTGACCTTCTGGTTCATAGTTCAACACTCAACCACTGAGCAACACCATCCAGGCTAAAAGTTATTTTTTTAAAATATATTTTTATTGATTTCAGAGAGGAAGGGAGAGGGAGAGAGAGAAACATCAATGATGAAAGAGAATCATTGATTGGCTGCCTCCTGCACGCCCCACACTGGGGATCAAGCCCTGCAACCTGGGCATATGCCCTGACTGGGAATCGAGCCAGTGACCTCTTGGTTCCTGGGTCGAAGCTCAACCGCTGAGCCATACCCGGCTGGGCTAAAAGTTGTTGTTTTTTTTTAACTACAGCAAACACATTCTTACTGGGAAAACACTGGCAGTGTTTCCTTTAAAGCCAGGAACAAAAGAAAGATGCCAGCTATCACTACTTGTATTCACATTGTATTAAAGGCGATAGCCAGCACAAGAAAAGGAAATTAAAGCCATGATATTGGAAAGGAAAAAGCAAACTGCTATATTTGCAGATGATATGATTGTAGAAAATTCAAAAAGTTTATAGAAAAATTATTATACAGAAGAGAGAGCTTATCAAGGTAGTTGGCTCTAAAATCATTATTGCAAATCAACTGCATTTCTATATACCAGCAAAAACAATTCAAAATGTAATCTTAAAAAATATCATTTACCATAACAGAAAAGCAATAAAGTATATACTTTAGGAAGAAATAAAAGAGGAGATGTACATTATCTGTATGCAGAAAATTATACAACTTCATTGAAAGACATTAAAGACCTAAATAAATGGATATCCCAAATCCATGATAAGAAGTTTCAATGTAAAAAAGATGTCAATTTGTCTTGAATTGGACTTTGGATTCAATGCTGCTCCAACCAAAATCCTATTGAACTTGACAAATTGATTCTCAAATAGAGCAATGACCAAGAAGTGGCAAAATACTCCTGAAGAAGACTATATTGGCAAGGTGGTGTTTGCTCCAAGAGATAACTAGATTTACTTTAAATTCGTAGGATTTAAGAAAGTGTGTTATTGGTGCAGGTTTTTAAAAGTTGACATAAACAGATCCATGTATATATGGAACTTTGATATATAACAGAATTAGCAAAGCAGATCAGGCAGAAAGGAGGGAATGTTTAATAAATGAGATTAGGAAAACCAATTTTCCATATTAAAAATAGATCCTAGCCCTGGCCAGGTATCTCAGTTGGTTAGAGCGTTGTCTGGATATGCCAAGGTTGCAAGTGTGATCTCTGGTCAGGGCACATACAAGAAGCAACCAATGAATGCATAAATAAGTGGAACAACAAATTGATGTTTCTCTTTCTCTCTCTTCACAAGGGTAAACAACCAATACTTTACAGTGTACTGTGTTGCCCATGTTTTTGGATATTGTGTTTTGTGTTCTCACATCACATCATGTGTACAAAACTCTCATCTGTGTCTCCTGCTTCTGCTGAGAAGAGGAAGGCAATTACTCGAGATGAAACTCAAGGTATTTGTCCAACTGTAGGCTAATGTAAGTTCCGAGCACGTTTAAAGGTAGGCTAGGTTGTTATGTTCTGCTGGATAGGTGTAGTAAATGCCTTTTATTTAAATATATATATTGATTTCAGAAAAGAAGGGACCCGAGACTACAGTCACATCTTGACCCGAGACTAGAGTCACATCTTGACAGCTATTGTCCTGGTGTGCTAGAGTTCTCGGAGAGAATCTGCTGGTCTTGATTCACTGACGAGAGCAGCAAGTGCCCCCGGTAGTGCCCAGATCAGAAACATAGGCTTCCCAGCTCCTAGATGGAATGGGTTGTCTGTCACCTTTCCTCATACCCATTAGGGAGTTGGTACCTGCCACAGTGTGTTATAACCCTTTTCTCAAAAAAAAAAAAAAAAAAAGAAAGAAAAGAAAAGAAAAGAAGGGAGAGGGAGAGAGAGATAGAAACATCTATACTAATAAAAGGGTAATATGCAAATTGGTCAGGACGCCCTCACAGTAACAAACAAACAGCAGCCTGCATGGGGTGACAAGGCCAGCAGGGGGGGTTAGTGAGGGAAGACCAAATGACTAAACAGCAGGCTGAGTGGAGCGACCAGGCCAGCAGGGGGGTTAGTGAGGGGCAACCAGGCCAGCAGGGGGGGCATTTGAGGATGACCAGGGAGGCAAAGGGGGGCAGTTAGGGGCAACCAGGCTGGCAGGGGGGGCAGTTGGGGGCAATCAGGCCTGTGGGGAAGGACAGTTGGGGGCGACCAGGCTGGCGGGGGGGGGGGCAATTGGGGGCAACCAGTCCGACACGGGGGGCAGTAGGGGGTGACCAGGCCAGCGGTGGGGACAGTTGGGGGCGACCTGGCTGGCAGGGGGCGGGCAGTTAGGGGTGATCAGACAAGCAGGCAGGTGAGCAGTTAGGAGCCACTGGTCCGGGATTGGAGAGGGTGCAGGCTGGGCTGAGGGGACCCCCTCCCCCATGCACGAATTTCGTGCACTGGGCCTCTAGTCAATGATAAAAGAGAATCATTGATCAGCTGCCTCCTGCATGCCCCATACTGGGGATCATGGAGCCTGCAACCTAGGCATGTGCCCCAACTGGGAATTGAACCGTGACCTCCTGGTTCATAGGTCAATGCTCAACCACTGAGCCACTACGGCTGAGCATGCATTTTCGACTTGCAGATATTGAGAGGGTTAACTTGAAATGCAGGCAGATGGGGCAGGGGTCCAGTGGAAAACAAAGGCAGGTGAAACAGGCAGGAAGCAACCAAGCAGAAATAATAAAATGTTTCTGGACTCAAAGCGGGAGGCAGGGGAAAACAAGAGAGGGCCTGCAATAAACAAGATAGACGAACACAAAGAAAGTTCAGCATAGGAACAGAAAAGCAACACATAGAAACAGGGAAAGTTCAGGTCCGTTGCTGGGCAAAAACAATTGAGGGGATCAATCAGGTAGCAACACAGGTAGACATAGAGCAGGCTTGTAGCAAATATATACCCTGGACTACAAGGCCTTAACGGGCATCCCACTATTGGGTCCCACTCCCCTTGTGGGGAGTCTGAATCTGCTTGTAATAAATTTTCCACACTTTTGCTTAAATCTTCTGGTCCGCGTAGCTCATTCTTCAGCATTGCGAAACACGACCCCAGAAAAACACCTCAGCTCACCGTTTCGGTTATCAATATTTTTTACTTACAATGTGTTTATGGGAGATATAATTCCATTGTAAGCCAAGAAGCATCTGTACATAATGAAAAAAGTCAAAGAACAGGTCACTAATATCTTCACAAAGAAGAAAATATTTGCAACATATAGAACTGACAAAAGATTCATATCCAGAATATATAAAGAACGCCTACAAATCAATTAAAAAAATACAAACAACCCAAATGATCAGGCATTTCCCAGAAGAGAAAACTCAAAAGGCTAATAAGCATATGAAAAGATGTTCAACTGCATTAATAATTAGATATGTGCCAAATAAAACAAAATGAGATACTTGTGGGTTGGCAAAAATTAAGTAGTCTAAAAATACAAGTGCTGGAGAGAATTTAGATAACTCAAGTATTGCTGGTAGGAGTGTACATTGAAAAAATAACAACTTGGCATTCTTTCTCAAAGATGATTATTCTTTGTTTTTCCATTCAATATTATTTTGTATTAGTTTCAGGTGTACAGCATAGTGGTTAGATAATCATGTACATTACAAAAAGATGATTATTCTTATATCTCACAGCCTAGCAGTCTCACTGATAGATATATACTCAAGAAGAACTCACACATATACAGGAGACAAATGAAATAATGTTCATAGCAACAATATTTATAATAGCAAAAAATCATAAATCCATCAACAGAATAGATAAATTATGATATATTTGGTATACTCACACAGTGGCACATTATATTCCTGTGAAAGTGTATGAATTCCAGTTACCTGCAACAATATGGTTAAATCTCGGCAATGTCCTATTAAGTGAAAAAACAAACAGCCCTGGCCTATGTACTGTGTGCTTGATCCCCAGTAGAGGGCGTGTAGGAGGCAGCTGATTGATGTTTCTCATCCATGTTTCTCTCTCCCTCTCCCTCTCTTTCTAAAATCAGTAAAATCATTTTTTTTTAAAGAAAAAAACAAACATATACCAGAGGGTTACATGTAATATAATATAATACAAATACTACATTATAACATACAATTTTATTATATTGAAAGTAAGCAAGACTAAACAACATATTTATTGTTGAAGCTTATATCCATTTGTGAGAAAACTGTATTTTTTAAAAATTGAATACTTTTTTAAATTGGGGAGGTAGTGATTATAGGAAGAGGAGGCAGGGGGATGGGAGGATGGGGGAACCACATAGATGCAAGTTATTGGTAACCTTCTAGTCCTTGGGTTGAGTGGTAGATTCACAGACATTCATTTAAATTTTCTACTTTATAAGTAACATATATAATAGTAACTTGTGCATCTTATTTTACATATATAAAATTATATTTTTATATAAAATAAATAAATGTATATTTAAAGATAACAAAGTTAAATTTAAGAAAATACTAGCCGGTTGTAGACATTAAAAATAAAAAGATGACTTGAGGGTCCACGCAGGAGGCAGCCAATCAGTGATTCTCATCATTGATGTTTCTCTCTCTCTCTCTCTCTCTTCTCTCTTTTTCCCTCTCTGAAATAAATAAAAATATCTATTTTTAAAAAGGTGACTTAAGGGTTTTTGTTCTGATCAACTAGAAGAATGGAGATGCCATTTATTGAGAGGAAGCACTCAGGAAGGGGCAGGTTTGCAACTCTGGGTTAAGGGAAGGGGCTAGGCTAGAGATAAAAATTTAGGAATAATCAGTAAAAATGATATTTAAAACCTAGAGACTGCATGAGATTCCCTGGGGTGTGACCACAGATAGAGAAGAGAGCCAAGATGTGCTGTCAGGGAGATGAAGAGGAACTAGTGAAAGAGAAGGAGGATCCAGTGTGGGAGGACAAAATTCAGGACAGTGTAGCAACAAGAAAGTCAGGTAAGAAAGTGTTTCTAGAAGGGGATGTGATCACCGAATCAAAGGCTGCTGATCACCAAGTAAAATGACGCTGACAACCGACCTTTGGATTTGGAAACATGGAGGTCATAGGTAGCCTTGACAAGAAGAATTTCAGCAGGGCAGTTTGGGCAGAAGCCTGACAGGGTGGGTTAAGAAAGACTGGGAGTATATCCATATGCTAGAATACTATGACGCTGTGTGAAAAAAATGACAAAGCTTCCTCTTCATTGATATGGGAAGATAGCAAAGATACGTTGTTAAGTCAAAAAAGAAAGATGTATGCCCTAACTGGTTTGGCTCAGCGGATAGAGCATCACCTGTGGACTGAAGGGTCCCAGGTTCGAGTCTGGTCAAGAGCATGTACCTTGGTTGTGGACACATCCCCAGTAGGGGGCATGCAAGAGGAAGCTGATGGATGTTTTTCTCTCATCGATGTTTCTAACTCTCTATCCCTCTCCCTTCCTCTCTGTAAAAAATCAATAAAATGTATATTTAAAAAAAGACTTGCTGTTATTAAAAAAAAAAGAAAGAAAGAGGTAGAACAGTATACATAGTATATCAGCTTTTATGTGAAATACATGGGGAAATAAGCATGTATATTACTACAGTATTTGCTTGTGTATGCATAAAGAAACTCTGGAAGAATACACAGAAATTAGTCACATTGAGGGCAGGGATGGGAACTGGAAAGATAGATGGGGGTGAGAATGAGAACTTTCATTATATACATTTTAATATATTGAAAACCTTTTTGCACATGTGAATGTATTACACATTCAAAATAGTGAATTACAAAATTTTAATAGCTTAAGTTAAGCCCTGGCTGGTGTCGCTCAGTTGGTTGGAGCATCATCCCATACACCAAAAAGTGGTAGGTTCACCCTAGCTGGTTTGGCTCACTGTCGGCCTGGAGGCTGAAGGGTCCCAGGTTCGATTCCAGGTCAGGGCACATGCCTGGGTTGCAGGCTTGATCCCCAGCAGGGGGCATGCAGGAGGCAGCCAATCAATGATTCTCTTTCATCATTGATGTTTCTATCTCTCTCTCCCTCTTCCTTCCTCTTTGAAATCAATAAAAGATATTTTTTAAAAAGTGGTAGGTTTGATTCCTGGTCAGGGTGCATACTGGAGGCAACTGATCATTGTTTTTATCTCATGTTGATGTTTTTCTCTCCCCACCCCTCTCCTTTCCTCCTACTTTCTCCCTCCTTCCCTCCATTCTTTATAAGATCAATATTTTTCAAATATATTTTTATTGATTTTTTACAGAAAGGAAGGGAGAGGGATAGAGTGTTAGAAACATCGATGAGAGAGACACATTGATCAGCTGCCTCCTGCACACCCCCCACTGGGGATGTGCCCACAACTAAGGTACATGCCCTTGACCAGAATCAAACCTGGGACCCTTCAGTCTGCAGGCCGACGCGCTATCCACTGAGCCAAACCGGTTAGGGCTATTTTTTTTTAAATTTAATAAATCTTTATTGTTCAGATTATTACAGTTGTTTCTCCTTTTCCCTTCCAAGGGCTATTTTTAAAAATTTTAAATTTTAGGTTAATAAAAGAGAAAGAGAAGGAATGGGAGAAGTGGAAAAGATGGTGAATGGAGACCATCTTCGGAGATGCTTTGCTGTACAAGGAAAAAGAGAAGGGCAGATACTGGAAGGAATATGGAGCTTAGAAGGATTTGTTTTCAGCTGTGAGAAATTACAGCATGATTACAAGCTGCTGGGAATAATCAAGTAGAGAGGAGGAGTGATGCTGGGGAGAGGTAGGGACAATCCCTGGAGTGAAGACTTTGGTGATTGAAAAGGCCTGGGATCCCCCTAGAAGGAGAGGTGGGATGGGATGTGGTGGCAGAAGTGGGAAGTTCTCTTCTGTCTGCATCTATTTTCTCTGAAAAGCAGAAAGCAAGGTCATTAGCTGAGAGTGAGGAGAGTTCAGAAGGATGTTGGGCATTGGAGGACAGGAAACAGACAGGAATTTACCTTGACAAAGACCAGCACCTCCCAGTGAGCCCAGAGATAATGATAAAGAACCAGACACAGGGAGAGAATTTATAGACTGTGGAGTGTTGGAAGGTCTTAAAATTACCTGAAAACACATTTGTCACTGTATTTCATTGTCTCCCTCACTAGACTCTAAGTTCCAGGAAGACAGTAATGGCTTTGTTCTTGCTCTCCACTATAACCCTTAGTACAGTACCCAGTACAGTACCCAGCATGTAGTCGGTGTTCAAAAAAGAGTGTTTGAGCCCTGGCCAGATGGCTTAGTTTGTTGGAGCGTTATCCCATAAACCAAAAAGTCATGGGTTCGATTTCCAGTCAGGGCACATACCTAGGTTCCAGGTTCAGTCCCTGGTTGGGGTGCTTATGAGAAGCAGCTGATAGATGTTTCTCTCTCACATCAATGTTTCTCTCTCTCTTTTCCTCTCTCTCTAATATCAATAAAAATATATATACTTGGGTGAGGATAAACAAACAAAAAGGTGTGAGCCACTGAATGAATGAGTGAATCAAAAATACTAGAAATAATTTATAATAACCCAAAGTCCTCAGTGTAACTGGTAGTGAGTAAATCTGGCCCACACCCATCGCATAATGAGTCCTCTTACTGCACATCCTCAGGATGCACTGGGGCTCAGTGAGGCCCAGGTGATGGTGTGACTTGTGGACCTGCTTCCCATGGCGCAGTTCACATCCAATGTGCGCTGTCTTCCCACTGGGAGACACAAGGAGGACGGCTCACTCACTGCTGTTCTGACCTTGGAATGAAGGACTGCCAGGGACAGACAAGCAGGAGGGCAGCTGCTGCAGATGCTGGTCAAAACAGCAGGCTTCCTTCCGGGAGGCGGGAGTGCCAGGCTAATGATAGTAATAGTGCAGGGGATGAAGGATGATTGTCTGGAGGGGCGTGGGTGTGAGCAGAGACTCAGCCGAAAGCATTGTGCACAGATCCCAGGGCAGAGATCAGGGATGGCAGGAAGAAAGAGAGGAAAGGCAGGTGGAGGCCAAAAGAGAGAATGAAGAGTTCCAGAGGGCAGGAGTCCCAGGTGAAGTTCACTAAGCAACACATATTGAGCATCTACACTGAGTGGCCAGATTATTATGATCTCTGAATGCATAATAATCTGGCCACTCAGTGTGTGTGTGCATATATAAATATATATATATATTAGAGGCCTGGTGCATGAATTCATGCATGGGTGGGGTCCGGCCAGCCTGGCCTGGGGGAGGGGTCATGGGCGGTTGGCTGGCCTGCCTGCTGGTTGAACTCCTGGTCGAGGGGACAATTTACATATTAGCCTTTTATTATATAGGATATACACTGAGTGGCCAGATTATTATGCGTTCAGAGATCATAATAATCTGGCCACTCAGTGTATATGCCAAGCCCTAGAGTATGTGGGGTGGGACAAGCAATAAACAATAAACAAATATAAGATCATTTCAGAGAGTGAGATGAGTTGGAAAGACAATGAAACATACTGATGAAATAGAGTGGGTGGCTGCGTGACAAAAGGGAGCCAATCAGGTAAAAATGAGAGGGAGGGGGGACACAAAGGATTCCAGAAAGAGGGAATCAAAAGTGCAGGGGTTCTAAGAGAATGATTTTGGATGTTCTAGAACATCAAGAAGTCCGATCTGGCAGGAACATTGAACACTGAGGAGGAGTACAAGGTGAAGGGCCTCCCTAACAAGTTCGGATTTACTCCGAATACAATGAAAAGCCACTGAAATATTGTAAGCACGGAAGAGCATAATATGATTCTGATTTTCAAAATATTCCTAGATATTGTGAAGACGAGTTTGTAAAGGGTAAGGGAGGAGCAAGGGAACAGCTAGGAAGCTATTGCACTATTGGAGATGAGAGATGATGGCTTGGTCTAGGGTGAGAGCAACAAAGATGGGGAGAAGTGGATGGATGGATGATTCAGGATATATTTTGGATGCAGAACTCACAGGACTTGCTGGTGAATTGGATACAGGGCGGGGATTAGTAAGAAAGGGGAAGGGAGGAAGGACGTTTCCTAGGTTTTTAGCCTGAAGAAGTGGATGGGAAACACTGGGGGGGAAATGGATTGGCCAGGAGATAATTCAAGATAATTTTAGCTGCATTAGCTTTACATGGCTATTAGACATCCAAGTGGAGATGTCAAGGAAGCTGTTGGATGAGTCTAGAGCTCTGGATATAAATTTAGGACTCGCTGACATTTACATAGTGTTTAAGCCCTGGGACTGGATGACATCATTGGACAGAGGATGTGGAAAGACAAGAGGGCCAAGGACTAAGCCCTCAGAAGCTCTAGCGTTTAGAGGTTGAGCAGAAAAAGACTGAGAAAGAAAAGCCAGTAAGGCTGGAGGGAAACAAGAGTGTGGTGTCCTAGAGGTGCAGTCTGAATAACACCGGGCTGTGGGCCTGGCTGCTGTGGCTCAGTGGGTTGGAGCGTCCTCCCGGTGCACCAGAAAGTTGTGGGTTTGATTCCTGATGAGGGCACATACCTAAGTTTTGGGTTCGATTTGGTCAAGGTGTGGGAGGCAACAATGTCTCTCTCTCTCTATCTCTCTCTCTCTCTCTTCCTCCTTCCCTAAAATAAATTCAAACAAAAACCTGATTGTGATAGAAATGAATGGATGAATGGGCTGGGATGGGGCAGGAAAAGCTACTTTAAAAAAAAAAAAAAAAAATATATATATATATATATATATATATATATATATATATATATATATATATATAATTGACCCAGAGAGGGAGAGAGAGATAGAAACATCAATGATGAGAGAGGATCACTGATAGGCTGCCTCCTGCACACCCCACACTGCGGTCTGAGCCTGCAATCCAGGCATGCCCCCTGACCGGAATCAAACCTAGGACCCTTCAGTCCGAAGCTCTATCCACTGAGCCAAACCAGCTAGGGCAGGGAAACTACTTTTGACAGAGACAGAGAGGTTAGCAAAGGCCTCCCAGAAGAGGTGACACTGGATCTAAGTGAACTGTTAATGAAAAGTGTGAGTCATTCTTAAAAGCCAGGGGGGAACGTTCCAGACACAGGGAATCGTAAGACCCCCGTGGTCAGTTAGCTCCTCTAGTTTTAGAAATACAGATCAGGCCCAGGGTAGCTGGGGCATAAAGACGTGTTGGGAAAAGAAATCAGAGAGCCAGGGGCTAGGTCATATGGTCTTGTAAGCCGCAGTAAGGAGTTTGGCTATTCTGATTGCTAGATAAGCTGAGTAATGCGACTTGATCTACTTATTTTAAAGATAATCGGGTTGCTTTGCAGGCAATGCATGGCAGCAGGCCAGAGTGGAATCAGGGGGTCCAGTCATTGGGATAACCCAAGGCTGGTGCGAGGTCTGCACTGCCACCCCTGCCTGGATCCCCACCGGGGGTGAAGCAGTTGGCGATGCAGAATCTCGGAAATGCACTAAGGTGACCAGGGGTTTCCATGGTGTTGGGTGAAACGGGCGGAGAAGCCCGCCATCAAAACGCGGGGAATCAGACAGCCGCCCAGCCTCCGCTGCCCTCTCCAGCCGCACACCTGGGACACAGCTGAGCGCGACTCCCGCGGTGCGGCAGCGGGAGGGTTAAACCGTGCGTGGCCCGGGGCGGGAGGGGGAGAGGAGGAGACCGAGCGCTCCGAGCCGCCGCGCCGAGCCCCGCCGAGCCCAGTCGAGTCGAGCCGAGCGGAGCATCTCCCGCCGCCGCCTCCACCGCCGCCGCCCCGCGCCCCGGGCGCCCGCCCCCCACCCTCTCCAGCACCCCGCTGCCGGCCAACCCCCTGACCATGCCCCGCACCCCACCCGCTCCCGCGTCCCCCCAGCCCGGCGCAGCCCCGAGCGCCAGCAGCTGTCGCGCCGCCGCGCCAGGCACGCAGGTGAGTGAAAGGGACCCCCACGCCCCCACCCGAGGGAGCCCGGCCTTGTCCCTCCGAACTCCGAGCCTTTCGCCCCCGCCCCTCCCGGCGCGGTCCCTCCCCGGGTCCCAGCCTCCAGTCCCGAAGCGCCCCTTCCCTGCGGTGCTCTCCATCCCTCCTCCGGTCCCCGCTCCATCCTACCCTCCTGGCGCAGCGGTCGCCGTCCCCGGGCCGCCTCCATCCTGCCTTCGGCTCAGGCTCCTCGCATCCTCTGGCGTCGGGTCCCTATCGGGTCCCTCCCTTGGAGTCCCTTCGCCGACCCCCGGGTCCTCGTTTTCTCCCCAACTCTCGCTGCTTCCCAGCGGGGAGCGCGGGCCTGTGAGAGGGGTGGGCTGGGGCCACGCTGGAAATGGGGCCGGGATCCCCCCACCTCAAGGCTCCCGCCCCACCCCCATCTGGTCTCCTGCGCACAACAGGTCCGCGAGGCGCGAGGAAAGGGTGGGGGTGGCGCGCCAGCCTGGGGACTGCGGGCTTCCTGGAAGGGGTGGCTGGGGGGCTTAGGGTCCTGGGACCCGAGTTGACGTCGGGGGGAGGGGGTGATGCACAAGGCGGAGAGGTGAGTGAGTCCTGGAGTCAGCTGGCCACAGACACCCCTGTGAGCCCTTCTCCGCTTCACTGGTTCGCTCCTACACTCCTTACTTCCTCCCTCCTGCTTCTCCTCGGTCATCCCTCTCTCCCTTCTTCCCACCAGGCCCCTACCCCTGTCTCCTCCCATAGCTCCACTTCCCTTTACATCGAGAGAAGCAATTTCCAACTCCTCCATCTTTGCTGTTTGTCTCCGGTCCCCATCCCTTCCTCCTATTTTGTCCTCAGTATTATGCTCCCTCCCTTCCCATTTCCCTTCTCCCCAACCCTGCTCGTCTCCTCCCCCTTCTCCCTTCCACTGTGTCTCATCTTCCCTTCCAGCCGGGACCTTTCCTTCTGTCCCCTCCTGCCCTTTCCCCTTCTTCCCCTGCTCCTGTGACCCCCTCACCCTCTGTTTCCCTCCCTGACCTTTAACTCATCCTGTTCTCCCTTCAGCATCCTCCAGGCTTCCAGGCCTCTGTACCCGCCCCCCTTCTGTTCTCTTTCAGGACGGACTCCTGTCCCTCCCTCTGTGCTCTCTGCTGGCCTCCTCTTCCCTCTTCTCCTTCCTTCTCGCTCCTAACCCACCGGTTCCTTTCTGGGCCCTTCACCCTTTCACCCCTTCCCATCCCTCCCCACGGCCCATTTTCCCAATCCCTTCCCCAGACTTTCTTATCTTATTCCCATTATGCTCTGAGAGTACTTAGAGTACCCATAATCCTCAGGGTAACATATTCTCCTTTTCTTAGGGGGGCCTGGCCCACCCTGGGGCCAGCACCCTCAACCCTGAAAACATGTCCTTCCTCTTTCGAAACCAACCATCCCGATTCTTCCAGGATTCTTCACCCAGGAGAGCTACATTGAAGGGGGCATCTATGCATTTGTATGATTAAATACTGAGCAAAGAGTATATTCTGTAGTTTTTCTGCCACTCACCTCTCTCTGCCTCTTTCCTTCCCTCCCTCCATCTCCTCTTCCCCTTCTCCTAAAGATGCAGATTCCTGGGGCCAATCCTAAGAGAATTGCCTGGGACTACCAGTGGAGTGGGCAGGCTGGGCACGTGCCACACACACATTCACACACTCAGATTGACTTCCTCTACCCTCCCCCACCCTGACTCTTGCCCTAGCGGTAGGTGCTCAAGGAATCACAAGGTTCTTGACTCTAAATTAAGATCCAAGAAAAGCTTGGAGCTGTGAGCAAGGAAGTGAGAAGGAAGCCTGAGAAGTGAGAGTAGACCCTGAGCTGGGGAGATAACAGCGACCCGGGTAGTTGTAGAGAGGGGCTGGGAGCTAGATAGGGAGCCACTTTGGGAGTTTTTCCCCCCAAAGGATGCTCAGCAGCAGTGAATCCTGGGTGGCAGCAGCTTTGCTGGCAGCCAGCAGCAGGGGAGGGGAGATGTGGGTAGAACTGGTGGATGAATGAGCTGGGGAAGAACACGGGGCAGGGTGGGGATGTGACAATCCCTTCTCTTCCCCAGTAAAGGCTGAAAATCTGGGTCACAGCTGAGGAAGATCTCGAACATGGAGTCCAGGATGTGGTAAGTTTGGCACAGCAGAGGGAGCTTTCCCTGAGGTCTTGGCCCTTTCCTCCCTAGACCCATCAAGGGCCTTCCATCCTAAGGGCTAGACCCTAGGAAGATAGGAAATGAGACTGAACCTTCCCAAAGCCCACCTGCTTTTGCAGAGAGACCTGGAGAGAGGCAGCTGGGGACCACAGGGATGCGCCTGTCTTCCCCACACACAGGCCCGAGATGGGCTTCTGTCTCACCCTCTCTTTCTCCCTTTTTGTAGGCCTGCACTGCTGCTGTCCCACCTCCTCCCACTCTGGCCACTGCTGTTGCTGCCCTTCCCACCACCTGCTCAAGGCTCCTCCTCCTCCCCTCGAACCCCACCAGCCCCAGCACGTCCCCCATGCGCCCGGGGAGGTCCCTCAGCCCCACGCCATGTATGTGTGTGGGAGCGGGCACCCCCACCAAGCCGATCCCCTCGGGTTCCAAGATCCAGGCGGCAAGTCCTGCCAGGCACTGCGCCCCCTGCCACCCCATCAGGCTTTGAAGAGGGGCCGCCCTCATCCCAGTATCCCTGGGCTATTGTATGGGGCCCTACAGTGTCTCGAGAGGATGGGGGGGATCCCAACTCTGCCAATCCCGGATTTTTGCCCCTGGACTATGGTTTTGCAGCCCCCCATGGGCTGGCTACCCCACACCCCAACTCAGACTCCATGCGGGGTGATGGAGATGGGATCATCCTTAGAGAAGCACCTGCCACCCTGCGGCCATTCTTGTTCGGGGGTCGTGGGGAAGGTGAGTGGGAGTGTGAGAGGGTGGTAGGGATACGAGGGTGGGGAGGCTCATATGAGGGTGGTTGAAGCTCAGGGCAGCAAGAGAGGCCTTGCCTGTTAGCTCCTTCCACAAATGTGCCAGGCACCACGCTGGCACAGGAGGCAGAGATGAAGATGCGGCTGAGCCCCGGAGGAGCTCAGGGCCATTGAAGAAGACAGATGTGTAAACACTTGGGGATGTCAGTGTAATAAGTGCTCTACTAGAGGCATGCACAGCATGTTGCTTAAGAAGAGAGGAGAGCCCTAGCCGATTTGGCTCAGCGGATAGAGCATCAGCCCTCAGACTGAAGGGCCCTGGGCTTGATTCTGGTCCACGGATTCCTGGCCCTGGTTGAGGCGTGCGGGAGGCAACCAATTGATGTTTCTCTCTCCCATCGATGTTCCTCTCTCTCTGTCTCTTCCTTTCCCTTCCACTCTCTCTAAAAATCAGTGGAAAAATATCCTAGGGTGAGGATTAACAAACAAACAAAAAAAAAAAAAACAAAAGAAAAAGAAAAGAAAGAGGAGAGACTGCCTCTGCCTGGGGGTCAGGACGTCTTCCAAGAATTGACATTTGAACTGAACCTTGAGTGGGTGCATTCCATGCAGAGGAACACCCTGAAAGGAACTCCAGGGTGACAGCTCAGCTCAGAGAGTGCAGAGCCAGGGCCAGTGGTTTGGGGGTGAGATGGACAGTTCCACCCCCTGGTTTCTGTACAGAGAACAGGGTTCTCTCTGACCTTGGAGCCCCCTCCTCATCACATACATACAGGATTGGGAAAGTGGGGGATTTGGGAGGGAAAGAGCTGAAAACTCTGGGTAAAGCTGATGAATGGAATAAAGGGGGAGGGGCTCTAGGAAGAGGTGGGCAACGTGGATTCACAGTGGCAGCCCGCCTCAAGCTTACGGAACCTGCAGCCCGGCCCCGTCCCCATTCCCTCGTGGCTCCCACCACACTGAGCCTCCCTAAAACCTTCTTCCCACCCCAATCAGGTGTGGACCCCCAGCTCTATGTCACAATTACCATCTCCATCATCATTGTTCTCGTGGCCACTGGCATCATCTTCAAGTTCTGGTAAGCTGTGGGGATGCGGGTGCTGGCAGTTGGGAACTGGGTGTTTGGCTGGAAGGAGGGAAGGAGCAAGGGCAGCAGTTTTGCTGGGGGTGGGATAGGGAGCGGTAGATTAAGGCAAGACCTTGGGGAAAGGTAGTTAAGGATTTGGGTGGGGGGAGACAGTGAGAAACCTGGGCACATTCCTCCTCCCAGGGACATACAAGGATAATGGGAGAGGTGTGTGTGGGGGGGTTATTATGTGTACTAGGGCTTTGATGGGCATTCCTTGTCCCCATTTCCTCCAAGACTGAGAACAATGACCCAGTCTGCAGAGCCCCTTCTTAGGGCACCTGGGGAGGAGGGAGTAAATCTGGAGCTTTCTTTGCCTGTATTTAATAATGGGTCACCCAGTCCTTCACACTTTACTGAGAGAATCATTAAAGTGTCCAGGTCATTAGCTGACTTTGAACTAGAACTAAACCTGCCAAGGTACTTGCTGAGGAGAGAAATGGTTTTTCTGGGTACGCCTCCCCAGGCAGCGATTCCGGGGGATTCTACTTGTTGGTGGGGAGGAAGTACTAACTCTGTGGATCTGGACCAGGTTGGGAGGATGGTTTAGATCCCAGTGTCCCAAGGCGGCAGGGTGGGAGAAGTGCTTTTATGGACACTTGGTTTCAGATTTGGTGTAGGGAACTGTTAGAGGCCAGTTTCTCAGCTGTGGGATCTTCGGGGTGCCTAAGGGAGGCTGGGGGTGACCAACCCTGCAGGCTCAGGATGGGGGCTTAAGTGTGTGAGAGAACCTCTTCCCTTCCGGTGCACCAGCTGGGACCGCAGCCAGAAGCGGCGCAGGCCCTCAGGACAGCAAGGTGCCCTGAGGCAGGAGGAGAGCCAGCAGCCGCTGACAGACCTGTCCCCAGCCGGGGTCACTGTGCTGGGGGCCTTCGGGGATTCGCCAACCCCCACCCCTGACCACGAGGAGCCCCGAGGGGGACCCCGGCTTGGGCCTGGGATGCCCCAGCCCAAAGGGGCTCCAGCCTTCCAGTTGAACCGGTGAGGGCCAGGGCAAAATGATGGAGGGTGGGGAAGGGAGGACGTTCAGGTCTCTGGAGCTGTGGTTGGGGTGCTCCCTCCTGGGTGGGTGGGAAAGAGGTAGGCCTGGCCCTCCCAGAGCCCCTGGCTCTCCTTCCCAACCTGGTCCTGGCCCTCCCAAGGAGCCTGGACCCCTCCTCTCGGGGGGACCCTTCCTTCTCCTGCTCTGTGGATCTCTGTCCTATTCTCATGCTGCCATTTAACTCCAACTCCACCCTCTTAGCCTTGACTCCCTTTGTCTTGGACTCCCCTTTCAATTCCGGCTTACCCCTTGTTTCCTGACTGCGCCCTTTCCCTCTTCCTCTCAGGATTCCCCTGGTGAATCTGTGATGCCCATCAATGTTGGGGTGCCACCAAGCAGGAGGCCAAGGGGCCGGCATAGCCACCATCCCACTGAGGGTAGGGCAGCTGTGGGAGCTGGGGCTGCAGGTGCTCCTGGCTTCTGCCCTGGCACACCACCCTGGAACACTCACTGGCCCTATAGGCAATCCTATCTGCTCACCCTCCTTTAAGTGGGGCCTCTGGTTTCTGGTGCCCCATCCCCACCCTTGCACACTCACATGAAAGCCTTGCACACTCACCTCCACCCTCACGGGCCATTGCACACGCTCATGCTCTTGTGCAGCCAGCCTTCTGCACCTTCTCCCCATCCACCTCTCTCTCCTCTGCTGACCCCTCACATTCTCCCTTTCGTTTCTCATTTTTCATTTTCTCTTCTTCCCACATTTCATGCTCATCTCAGTCACTCAGTGGTCAGTGGGTGACTTCACCATTCCTCTCACATGCATTTCCTGGCCCCATGCTGTGTTGCGTGTTGTGCTTACATTCTCCCTCATGAATACCCACTGATCTGTTTTCTGTGGCTCCTGCATGCTGCCCCAGAGGTGGGTGGGAGGTGAGCTGGGGACTCCTTGTGCCCCCATCTGTCACGGCCCATCCTGTTCTGTGTCATGTGTTTCACTGTCTCCCTCATTCCACTCCATGGGTGATCTCATACCCTGAGGGCTCCCATAAGGATGAGGGTAGTGAGGCCCCACTCTTCTCCCCCACCCCACTGCTAAGTTCTGTTGTCTGGGAGATGGGTTTTGGGGAGTCACCTGCTGCACTACCCAAGAAAGGGGCTCCCATTTGCCCTGCCCTTCCCCCTAAGTCCCTTTTGTCTTATCTGTCCTGGCTGTCTGTGTGTGTGTCACTCTCTGGAATTCAGAGCCCCCTGAGCCAGTCCTCTACTTCCCAGCCTCTCTAAGGGCCTCCCTAATTCCACTGAGGCTGCCAGGGAATGGAGCCAGCTGGTTCAAGGCCATTGGGAGCTCTACCTCCCAATTTATCCCTCCCCTTCTTGGGCTCCTTAACATCTCTCCTTCCCTCCCTCCTTTGTTCTTCCACTCTCCCTCCTTTTACCCCCCTGCCCCCAGGTTTGTCCCTACTTCTCATAATTTTTTCCACCTTCCTTCTTCCTCTCTTACCTGGCTCCTATGCTGTGATATATATTTTTGTATTATCTCTTTCTTCTTGTGGTGATAATCTTGAATTCTTGTGGGATGTAAGTTTCAAAATTTTCAAATAAAGCCTTTGCAAGATACCTGAGTTCCCTGATTCTGTCTTATGAGCCCTGTAGAGTGGACGGGAGGAGAGGTGATTGATGGGCAGCCAAGGGGGAGAAAGAGGATGAACCCGGGAACCCCTCCAGCCCAATGTGACCGGCCTGCTCTGACCTGGAGTTGGGATTCATGGGCTTTACTTTAGGACTAGCTGGAAGGAAGAGAAACTAAGGGAGCAGTCCTGATCAGGAGCAGACAGAGCAAGAGAAACTGGAAGAATGGCTTGCCTGTTACTTGCCAGTGCAGGTCAAGAGAGACCATGTGAAAGGAGACAAAATAAGGGCAAATTACATAGAAGGACAGGCAATGGAGAAGCAAGAAAATGAAGAAGAGAGAGCTAATAAGACAGATGGAGGGTGAAAGGTGAAAGAAGAGAAAAATGAGCAATGGGAAAGAGGCTGCCTTGCTTGGTTTATTTTCAGCCATGCTCCCTAACCTGCCCCCCAAAAGCTGTGCAGCTTTAGAAGCCCTGTAGTTAACTCATTAGCTTCCCCCACTCTGCTTTCTCTGATAGGGTGTTGAGGTGGAATCAAGGGGTGTGTTTGGGGGGGGGAGGGGATCCAAGCTGCCCAGCTGGGATCAGTCACCTCTGAGCCCCCAATTCTAGGTTTGGCTCTTGTAACAACCCTGCAAAAGCCCACACACATCAGCCTCTCAGCTGTTGCTAGGCTCCGTTGCCATGGTAACCACCCAGGTCCCATTTCTCTCCCCACCCCCATCTGTTCCCCCTTTGCTCCCTGGAAATGGGGAGCTCCAGGGAGGAGAGGAGACTGTAATATGCCAAAAGGCATCTGGGCTGCCCCGGGCTGTGTATGCATACATGTGTTTATATTTGTAGCTCAAATTAGGAATGTACATGGGTTGGTAGGTGTGTGTTTTAGGTGTTGGAGAGCTTGACTGTGTACTCAGGGAAGTAAGACTGAGTCCATGCAGCGCACAAAGGTTAGTGGGGAGGAGGCAGCATATTTCCCAGGACCAGAGCAGTGTGTGTATTTGGGATGTCAGGCTCCCTAAGAAAAAGACAGACTGTGACAGAGGGAAGAAGCAGAGTGGGGCCAAGGAGTGATAAACCAACTAAAAGCAGAGGTACAGAGCAAATAAGCTGCTGATGAGGGCTCAGAGGCAACCCCGTGGGGCCTGAAGAGATCCCAGTGGGTAGCTGGTCGGTGGGATGGCTGGATGGGACCTGAGGGTCTAGGAAGAGGTGCTGATGGGAGGGGTTGGGGGCAGTGAGAGAGGAATCCTGGAGGATGGGAGAGGAAGCCTCATTAACCTTTCTCTTCTTTCCCCACAGGAATCTAGTCCTTGTCAGGTGCAGGGAGGGGGAAGCACAGGACGGAAGGGGAAGGAGCTCAAGTGCCTGGAGAGCACACTCAGCTCTGTCACCTTCAGCAACTGTCTCTTCAGAGGGACAGTGTGACCCTTGGCTCATCCATATGCAAAAGGCACACATGAAGGTCCCTGATGAAGAGGGAATTAATTATTGCCTGATTAGACTGCTGTTTCTCTAAATTTAAATATATTAAAATACACCAGAAAAACACTGGAAATCCTCACCTGTTCCCTCTCCCTAAATGCTCTCTTCCCTATGGAAAGTCAGGTGGAGAGACAGAGGAGAAAGGAGACATCCTAGTCTTCTGAGCTGTCCTAAAGGAATTATCCCAAACGAAACCACACTGCCGTGCTAACCAGGAATAGTCTTGAGCCCACAGGGAACAGATCCTAACCTTTCTCTCATGGAGTTGAAAATGAAACGATGGGACCTTGGAGGCCCTCAGAAGGCTGCCAATAAATGGTAGAGCAGAGAGTCACTGCATAGTGACAGACGAAGAACATGAACAATGACTATACTACCCTTTTGGTTCTTGGATCGCAGGCACTTGGTTTATTACTGGGACCAGGGTCTCTCATCACTGTACTTTCTTTGCCTTCTGAGCTGTGCATTAAGTGACTCAGCCAGGCTTCTCTTAAGCATTTTTCTGGAATGCTTACCATTGTGGCTTAGACCAAACCAGTAATGGGGAAGCCCCCAGGAGGAGGGATCTCCCAGGCAGAGCTCAGGGTGTGGAAGTGATTCAAGATGGTAACAGTGTGCCAGCTGGAAAACCCCAAGCTAAAATTAACAGCCCTCCTCCCGCTACACCCCACATTTATCTCTCTAAAGCTTTCTCTGAGGAGTTCAAGGAACTTAAGACTTGCTTCTTAGAACAAGAGCAGGACTGACAGTTGCAGACACTGAGGCCCAGGGAGTGTCGGTTAATGTAAAGAGGGAAAGAACTAGAAGAGAACCAGGACTTATAGTGATGACTACTATTTTGCTCCCACTTTTCTCTCAGCCC
Organism: Eptesicus fuscus; assembly: GCF_027574615.1. Lineage (NCBI taxonomy): Eukaryota > Metazoa > Chordata > Mammalia > Chiroptera > Vespertilionidae > Eptesicus > Eptesicus fuscus. Next base: position 87,133,079 of record NC_072479.1, read on the forward strand.
CCAAATTCAACATTTCTCAAATCATTGTTCTATAACTCATTCAGCAACTGGGTCTGGTCACATCTGAGCCCTTAAGACGCTTATCCTGCTAGCTGTTGCTACCAGGTTAACACAGACAGTGCAGACCCCCAAAAGGTGATAAGAATATTAGATACTTTAAAAAAAGATATGAACAGCAACGGAGTGCAGAATCTGGGCGGGAAGGTGGGGGTGGGTGGGAGGTAATCAACCAAAGACCTTGTAGGCATATATGCATGACCCATGGACACAGGGTGGTGAAGGCCTGGGGTTGGGGGGTAGGGTGGGCTGGAGGGGTCAATGGGGGGAAAAAGGGAACATATATAATACTTTCAACAATAAAGGTTAATTTTGTAAAAATTATACAAATAATTACAGGCCAAAGATACATATCTTTTAAACATTTAATTTATGTTTATTTTTAGATGTTCTTTTCTAGTTCATTGCTGTGATCTTGGGGGGAAAAAATCACCTAAATCTTCAGTCTTATTTTCATTATTTGTAAAATGGGCATTATAGTTATTTCAGGGTTATTTTGCCCTCTGACCAAGGGGCTGTTTCTGTTAGTAGGAGGGACTTCAATTCTATTTCAGCCAAGAGCTGAATCCAGAGCTGAATCAGGGTGCAGGCTAGTGGCAGCATTCATTTACTCAAATAACATACAGTAGTCCCTCCTTATCTGCATGGGATAAGTTCTAAGGCCCCCAGGGGATGGTATGGTATATATATATACACACATATACACACATATATGTATATGTGTGTATGTATATATACACACATATATGTATATATACACACACATATATATGTATATATGTATATACACACACACACACATATACATAAAATGTGTGTTTTCCTATACATACATACCTTATTCTTTTTAAAAATTTTGTTGATTTCATAGAGGAAGAGAGAAACATCAATGATGAGAGAAAATCATTGATCGGCTGCCTCCTGCATGCCCCTGACTGGGGATCGAGCCTGCAACCCGGGCATGTGCCCTGACTGGAATCGAAACATGACCTCCTGGTTCATAGGTCAACACTCAACCACTGAGCAATGCAGGCTGGACCATATATACCTTTTCACTTAAAGGAATCACTTTCTGGCTTTTGAATTGCCATATCTGAGTTGCCAGCACCACCACTCTGGGGCTTTGGGGCCATTATTAAGTAACATAAGGGTTACTTGAACACAAGCACTGCCACACCTCCAGAGTCAATCTGATAACCAAGATGGCTACTAAGGAACTAATGAGAGTGAGGTGAATGTACATCTTGGAGAGCCTGGACAAAGGGATGAGTCATGTCCCAGACTCAGCTGGATGGCTGGAGATTTCATCACGCTACTGAAAAAGGCACGTAATTTAAAAGTTATGAATTGTTTATTTCTGAAATTTTCCATTTAATATTTTTGGACCACAGTTGACCAAGTGTAACAGAAACAGCGGAAAGCAAAACTGGGTGACTGCTGTATAATTATTCAGCATCTACTACGTGCTCAGCAAAGCAGCAGGAAAGATACTATGTATGAGACAATTTCTTCCCTGAGGAGTTGACAACCTTGCTGAAGAGTCACATGTATGAAATAGATAAAACAGCAACGAAAGGTACAGACTAAATGCTGTAGGAATTCAGAGCAAAGCACTGGTATGGGTTGGAGCAATCAGGGAAGGCTTCCTGAAAGAGTTCATATTAAGTGTTCATTTATGCAACAAACGTTTACCGACCACTAACTAAATGCCAGGCTCTGAGGACACAGCAGCAAACAATTCAAAGAGCTTGCCCTCACGAAGCCGGTATTCTAGTGGGAAGAGATGGAAACAAATACAATGTCAGGTAGTGATGAGTGCCAGGTGTAAAAGCGAAGCAGAGTCGGGAGACAGAGATGTGGACGTGGGCAAAAAGAACCTAGAGACCAAAACAGAGAGTAAGGGGTGTGGTCAGGGAGGGATCGTATTTTTTGTTGTTGTTAATCCTCACTGGAGGATATTTCCCCATTGGATTTTTGGGGGAGTGGAAGAGAGAGGGAAAGACTGAAACATCGATGTGAGAAAAACTCATGGATTGGTTGCCTCCAGCAAGAGCCCAGACCAGGGCCCGGGCGGGGGAGGAGCCTGCAACCAAGGTAGGTGCCCTTGATCGGATTCGAACTCGGCACCCTTGGGTCCGCAGGCCTACGCGGCTAGGGCGGGGTGGGATTTTGATGGCTGGGGGAGGTTATGACTCTCTGGGCCTAAGTGGGAACCTCAGAAAACGGACACATCCAGTCCTTACCCGCATATTCAAAGCATTGAAACATTCTTGAGAGTACCATAAAAAAACACACCAAAAAAACCGGTAACTTTCTACATCGCCTATTCCCCCACCGCGGTAACAGAGACGGGACGCTGGTCGTGAAGAATCCGTACCTTGATGCATAATTCATGAACAGGTCGCGATCCCGCCCTCCCACTTCCCCAGAAGCCCCTTCCGGAAGCCAGGGGCCCGCCGGGCGTTCGGAAAGGAAGGCTCAGCTTCTGCCCTCAGCAGAACCCTCCCTCACTTCCGTTGTGGCGTCACATCCACGGAGGTTCCACCGGGTCCCGGAGCCGAAGCCACTTCCGCCCCTCCTCGGCGTAACTTGTCCTCAGGATTCCTGGCGCGAGCGGCGCCGGATGTGCTCTGCCGTTTCCGGAAGTGACTCGACCTTTGCATTCACCCCCCCCTTCCCAATTGCCGGCCCCCCCCTACATTGCTATTTCCCTCCCTCCCCCCTTTTTCGTTTCCGGCGCTCCCGCCTTCTCTCTGTGGCGGCTCAACTTGGACCGTGTGTGGGGGGGAGGGGGGGAGGGGGCGTGGAGGAATTGGGGTTCTCAGGAGCACTAGCGGCAGCACCACTTCCGGGTGAGTGTTAGGGGGAGGGAGGGAGGGCGGTAGAAAGGGGGCCACCCACTGCCTGGAGCCCCCGCCCTGCGGGTGTCTCGCACGCATTCCGTGTGTGTGAGTGTGTGGGTCTGTCTCGCGCCTAAAGTGCGTGCCCGCGCGCTCCCCCGCGCGCCCCCCCTCCCCTCGCCCCCTTCGGTCCTCCCACCCCAATCGGCTCCCGCCTCTCCCAGCCGACGCCGCCCCTCCCGCGCTCTGGCGCCGCCGCTGCCGTCGCCGCTGGGTGAGTCTCGCGCCGCTGCAGCCGGCGCGCGCCAAGCTCTCTGCTCCTCCCCCCTCCCCTTCTCGCTGTGGGGGGGCGTGGAAGGGGGGGCTTCACGGTGTGACTGTACGTGTGTCCGTCCCGGAACCGGAAGTGGTTGTGGAGGAGCGGGCGATGAGGAGGAATGGGGGGGCTTAGGGGGCGGGTGTCTGTCTGGTGGGTGGCAGAGTTCAGCTCCCTGGAGGAGAAGGAGGGACGTCCCAAAAGAAGGGTCTTTGATGAAGGGGTGGGCGGCGACCTCAGGAGAAAGCTGCCAGGGGCTGTTTCAAGGGAGCAAAGGTGTTGGGGGGACAGCTGGGGTCTTCAGTAGATAGACCACTGTGCAGCCCGAGGGAGGTACTTCTGGGTGCAAGGCCTTTGGTAGGCAGGGACGAAGTGGAGGGGGGAGACCAGAGGAAGTGGCTGGGCCTGAACTGGCACTGTGCCTGACACAAGGGCTTGTGCATCCCCCTAGTCCCCAGTTTCCCCTCTGAGCCAGTCCTGAGGGCAGGGACCTTTCTCTCCCAACCCTTCTGTTCTCTGGCCCCTGGTTACCTGTGGCCCTGAGGATCGAAGAAGAATCAGTGTCTTCTTCAGGAGTGGAACCCAAACACTGGTGATAGAGATCATCTTAGTATCTGGGAGTTAGATTTCTTTCCCTTGTATCTACATAGGGGTGGCACTGCACTCCTGCTCTTATATCCTTGCACTTTTGGATTGTTGGCTTGGGGTCCACCTGCCTTTCGGACTGACAGCTGACAGTCAAAGAATTCCTCCACAGTTCTCTGGTGTCTGCACCCTTAACTGGCCCGTGTAACCCAGACAATTTGTTTACAGAAAGTTCAGGAGCCCTGGAAAGGAGAAAGAATAAAACAACAGGAGGAAGAGAGAGAGAGGGTAAGACAATTTTGGGTTAATGGTTTTTCTGGTTTTGGGTGGAGAAGGGGTCATAATGAAATAGGTTTCTTTGGGAGACAGTAGGACAGAATTCTTTGAGTAATAGCAATTGTAATACTGGTGTTTGCTGTGGGAGAAAAATCAACCTTTTTCTACTACCTCTTGGGGGTACACAGGAAGTTTTTGTGTAAAAAGTTGTCTCTGTCCCCATCACCTTCCATTTCCACCAGTACTCATCAGGAATGAATTACGAAATGTGCACGTGAAATTGTGGAGTAGCGCTGCATTGCGTCCAAAGGAGAAACTTATTTCTACTTTGGGGACAGATGGGCCCTAGTTGCTAGTATAGTCCTTGTGGCATAGCTTATGGAGTTGCTTTCCGATATTTGGAACCAGCAGGGTTGAGTTTAGAGTGGGGTCCATATCCTTAATATTACAGCTTAGTGTTTGGAGTGGATCTGTTGAGTGATTGAATCCATGGCAGTTATTTGAATTTGATATGACAGGGTGAAGTTTTCAGGAAAATACAGGTTCATAGGTAGTTTGTAGTGGGTAAAACTGTATGAAGAATTCAAAATACAAGATTTGATGGTGATAGAGTTTTAGGTAGCCTGAAAACGACAGTTTTGAGTTCAGAGCTTATAATCCTAGAGATGTGTCTCCTAAGAATCAATTCCAGGCTGGTTTTTAAAATGTGTTTCCCATAGGTTTCTGAGCCAGGTTCATGATTAAATATTAGGTGCATATTCCCTGAACCCCAGCCTTTTCCCCCCCCCCCCCTGCCTCACATTGCCTACATCCATTATTTATAGTGGAATGGGCAGGGCAAGGGGAACCACTGAATTGTTCTTCCCACAGGATACGGGGCATGGTGGTCCAGCAGTGCCCGGGGTAGATGGTGATGGCCCAGATTGCCAGCTCTGTGGTGGTAGTGGTCCTGTTTGTCTCAAATAGATGTGGTGTGATGGTCTTTTCCGATAGAATTGGGATAAACCTGTTCAGAGTTATTTTGTACTTGGGAGAGTTGACAGGTAGTAGGAAGGCCCCAGATTCTTTTGGGACAGTCCTTGAATGTCCTTAGGACCCGAGAAAAAGACTTTGTCTGCTTACTGAGTTAAAAATGGTTCTCTGTTTCTTCACTTCAGGCCCTTAACTAATATTGCAACCTTTCTGCAGTTGTGCATTTTGGAACAGTTTTGCTCAGTAGAAATGTCTAGGATCTGTGAGTCAAGTTCTTTCTGTAGTTGAATTTGAATTGATTGTTCTTTGCATCTCTATTTCTTATAAGTGCTTCTAGTTGGTGATTACTGAGCTGGAGGCTATAGAACTGATACTTTGGGGTAGTTCCTTTGTAATTATGTGGTCTTTATATAATTTTCACTAATTGTTCCTAATAGTTCTCATCACACGGAAATATTTCTCTTTGTTCCTTTCAGGAGTACTTTGAGCATTTTTTTTTCCCTGTTTTGTGCTGCCTTCATTCCGTAATTATATGCCGTGTGAATTTTTTTAAAGGGGTTTGTTTATTCTGTTCCATCCTTTACCCAAATAAAAACTTAGTAGAGTTATAAGTTATTCAGTCATCCACTGATAGTCCTAAAATTAGATTCCAGAAGTCTTGATTCCTAGGTGGTTGGTGTATTTCATGATTTTTCTAAAGGTTGGTTGTGTTAAGAGAATATTATTTATCTGAGAAAAGAAAATCATGCTGTGTTTGAAAAACAGCAAAAAATGGTAACTACCGGGAAGGAGGTGGTGGTCTTCATCGTGTATACAAAAACCACATGCTGGGGGCAGTGACTTTATTCCTGGATGGCTGGTAGCACTATGGAAGGATGGACAGATGGATAGAGCTCTGGTGTAAGAGTTCAAGTCCTACTATGTGTTTCATGGATGCTATGTAACACTGTCTTTTTCTTCATCTCCTCGGTGCTTCCAAGATTTCTTTTGAGATTGAAAAAGAAATAAATATGTAGTTCCTTGAACTTCTTGAAAGAAAAGTACTGTCCAACTTTAATCATAGTAAACCTCCCTTCTTATTAACAGTGCAGTGGTAAAGTTGAAATTAGAACCCAGATTTTCAATCTGCCGATATACTTCTCCCCACTTACTGTGTTTTTCCTCCTTTCCTGCTCTTTGGGACTATACTAGAGGTTTTCTCAGTCTAGGGTAAACCAGTGCTGTTTTAGTATATTGGCATAGTCATCAAAACTGCTGCTCTGTAGAGATGAGATTTCCTCATAGTATCATTGGATTTCTTAAGGTTTTGGACTGTTAATGCATGCCTGCTTGGGTGTCAGGATAGTTTGCTGAGAGTTTCATGCCAGAAAGAGTTAAGAGGATAAGTGGTAAAGTAAACAGGTATTTGAGTGATCTTGTCCCAGGGGTACCCTGTTACACAACTCTGGAGGCCCCATTTATATGTATTTCTGGTATGAGCCTTCTTGATTCTCCATCTCATCTCATTTCAGGGATACAGAGTTTTAAGTTAGCCTTTTCAGAACAGCGTTACAGCATTTATCAGGTGTCATTATGCAGGCAAATACTGCTTCTGGTTGGCCTAACATACTCTCCATGAACCTCCATTTTGGGCTGACATTTTTATCAGAAGCCCACAGAGCACATTTATCATTTTGTTCTAGGACCAGCTGTGGTTCTGATCTTCAGCTCTGTTCTCTTAGGAACCAAAGCAGAGTGATAGATTGGGTATCCATGGGAGTGGAGGGGCCCCTCCGGACAGCCTGGCCTTTTTACTCAGACTCCATCATTCTAAAATCAGTTATTGTGGCTAATCAGTTTTCACAGGATGTGGACAGAGAATATCATCTTTAATTGCTGTCATCAGAACTTCATTTTTTAAAACATTAATGAGAACTACCTGAAAAATGCATAGTCCATTCCTGGAAATATTCTTAATTTTATTTCGTGAATCAAATCACAGTGACAGAGAGTATGTACTTCAGTTGTATGGTTTTGAACCCCTTTCCCTAACTTGCTCTGTTATTTACTCTTTGCCTCCAGTTTCCTTGTTTGAAAAATGGGATTACAGTACCCTACTTAATAGAATTGTTAAATGATGTGAAGTTGTGAAGTGCTTAGAACAGTATCTTGAACATACTGAGCACTTAATAGATGTCAGTGGTGATGGTGGTGGTGATATTGTCCACCACATCACTTTGTATGCCCCCTAGTTCCCTCAGGAACTGCTTCACCTGAGTCACTGGTAGGACAATATGAATAGATACAATCTTTTTGGGGAGGGAGAGGCCTTGTCACAGGAATCCTATCTGAGGACATTCATATTTTCAGGCTCTCAGTTCCTCCTTCCTAAATTTTCACGTCCGTAATGTGTTTATTTCCTTGAGTCTTTAAAGGGATATTATATATTAGACCCTCCTTTCTTTTACTCTCTAGCCTAATTCTCTACTACATTTCTTTTATATATTACCACTCTTGCTATTTCATTTCTCTCAGCTGGAATGTTAGACAAAGTGGGGTTGTGAGTTAAGATTTGAACCCCTTGGAGTATTTTCAAAATCTGAATGTGTGGAGTCCACTGTCATTCAGTTGATTAAATATGGAGTTTTTTCCTGGGTGAAGAGTCCTGTGTTAGAGACTCTGGAGAGGTTCAAGATGTGATCCCCGCCTTCTGAGAAAGTTGGCAAGATTGGATCCCCTAAACTAATTTGATTGTTTCTTGACTTACCTTGCCTGAGGAGGACCTGAGGCCCCTGATGCTGGGAGGAAAGGGTCAGCACCTGTTTCGGAGACTGTCTGACTTTATTGTATTTTATAACTCAGGGAGCGGAATTTACCTGCAATCAATCCTCGGTCATTTAATATTGAGCTTCATTTGTTTGAAGCTGTTGTCACAGATTCGGTGCATTGCCTCTCTCCCTTGCTACTGTTTAGGAAAAAGTAGGCTGAAATTCAATTCTTCTTCCCTTTATAGGATTTATGAAAATTGAAGGTGCTGTTTAGTAGAGCAAAAAATGTGATGAAACTTCTGGAGAAAGATAAGAACAGGGTTACTTTTAGAGAGAGATCCTTTATGCCTCACTTCTTTTGTTGAAGATCTTCCCTATTTCCTTAGTCACTACTTGAAACCAAGTTTCTGTGCTCAGTCTACCCTCCAGGTTTTAGTGTCTCTGGTATCTGCTGCCAGCATTTCCTCTGCAGGACCTGTAGTTGTAGGTCACAGGTCCTTTCCCACCTGAAGCTTGGCTGCTCTTGGCTCAGAGTGATCATGTTTATTTCCTGCTGTTACTTGTTTCCACATTCTACCAGTCTCATCCTCCCTCTTCACCTGCTTTCTTCTGGGCTGGATCTTTCCTGGTCCAAAATTTTGGGAAGCTACTCTTGACCAACATACTGTCAATTAAGCCTTTCTAGAAGTGATCAGAATGTAAAAATGAGTGAGTGGTGAGATGCCTCGGTTCTGTACTCATCTGTGACTTGCAATGTGATTCTTTTTCTTGATTATTCTTCACTCCCAGAGTTTTAAGCTTAATTATCATCTCTGCACAGAGAAGAATCAAGTTCTGAAGTTCAAACCCTTAGAAACCTAGTGTTTGAGAACTACAGAGCAGGAGCTTTGTATGTGTGTTCTGGCCCACTGTTGTCCCTATTGTGCATCCCTTTAGGTGGAAATCTGGGGTGCTGCTGCTACTGCTGGTGCTAGGCCCCTTTTTTAAACTGGTAACTCCTAGGGTTCTCACTGCTCAGCCCAACATGTGTGGTGTCCAGTGTAGCACCATGGATGTTCTTAGACCTTGGGATCGGTGCGGTGTGGTCCCCAGGTATCATATGGTACACAAAAAATACCTTAACTTTGATTCCTGCCCATTTCATTCTTTAATTCCCTTGGGCATTTTGTGTTCTGACCTAGAACCTTTTCAAGCTTCCTAGAACTATAGATTTGTCGCTTGAAAGTCAGAAATGTTTTATTTCAAGGAAGGAGAATTTACGGAACAAAGGAAAAGAGGAACAGTGATAGGTACCCTGCTGTTTGAAGCTAGTCAGTAGTTTGCTTTGTGGGACTTTGGGCACATTCCTTTCCCTCTCATGACTTCAGTTTCTTTTCTTTCTTTCTTTTATCCAGCGAAGGAAAGTAATACCAATTCTGTTTTCTTGGGATATGGGAAACATTCTGTGGGTAACTTCATCAGCATCTTTCATCAGCATCTTAACTAGGATAGCCTCTGTTGGATAGGAGTATAGTGCTGAGTGATTCTGACCAATGGGACTAATATGCTAGATCCTAAGGTCTTGACCACTAATTCCCAGCCATGTTGTCAAAGAAGAAATCAGGAACTCCTCATCTCCACTTCTCCATTGCTAAGCTTCAGATTTATTCCTGAGTGTGATGTGGTCTCTCTTTCTTCAGGTAGAATGGAAGAATCTCACTTCAATTCTAACCCATACTTCTGGCCTTCTATCCCCACAGTCTCAGGACAGGTAGGTGGGGTTTGCTTTTTTTTTGCTCCTCCCCCATGGTGTACTTTTTTCAACGCTGAGTAGTAAGTTCTACTTGCTACTCGGAGACGAAGCAGGTGAAGACTGAAGCAAGACAAACCACCTGCTTTTTCATCAGTCCCCATCACTGAGAATTGTATAGTGTTTCTGTTTGGCTTCTCTCTGGAAACACAAAGATAATAACTATCATTCCTTAATATCCAAGGACAATGCTAAGTGATTAGGGAGCAGACAAAATCAGAATCTTCCTTAAAAGGCCACTTCCCTCCCCTCCTATTTATTTATTTATCATTATAGTAGACATAATAGTTTTAGGTGTACATCATAGTGATTAGACATGTATGTAATTTACAAAGTGACCCCCTACTCCCCATAAGTCTAGTACTCATCTGGCACCATTTATAAGTTATTTTATCATTTTATTGACCATATTCTCTATGATGTACTTTATATCCCGTAGCTATTTTTATTACTGGCAGTTTGTACTTCCTAGTGCTCTTCACCTTTTTTGCTCATTCCCCTACCCCTTCCCATCTGGTGACCATCAGTTTGTTTTCTTCCTTTTCCATTTCTTTCAGATTGAGAACACGATGTTCATCAACAAGATGAAGGATCAGCTGTTGCCAGAGAAGGGCTGTGGGCTGGCTCCACCCCACTACCCCACCTTGTTGACAGTGCCTGCCTCAGTGTCCCTGCCCTCAGGCATCAGTATGGACACAGAGTCAAAGTCAGACCAGCTGACCCCACATAGCCAGGCATCCGTTACCCAGAATATCACGGTGGTCCCTGTGCCGTCTACAGGATTAATGACTGCTGGTGAGCAACTCTGCTCTTCTCCAATCTGAGGTGTTGATCTTCCATGATCAGTACCCCAGGCTGGAGGGCTCCAACAACATGGGGAGTGGGAAATGTGTTTGATTACTCAATCAAATTTTTATTAAGAGCCTACTGTGTGCCTAGCAATGCTCTAGGCATTGTGGGGGATACAAAGAAGTAGAAGATGCGGTCCCTGCCTTTGAGGAGGTGACATTCTTTCCTTCTCTGAATCAAGGAGTCTCCTGTTCTCAGAGGTGGAGAAGAGAAGGGAGTCAATCAAGGGGTAAATCTCACTGTTACTGGGGTTGGGGTGGGGACAGGGGTTAGGAGACCATTATTTTTCTACAGGGTTTGGGGTTTCCTATATACTCTGGGCTGGGGAGGTGGTAAGGGTTTAATTAGACAATGATCTGGGGAAATGAAATAGGATTAGGATCAGAACTGGACAACGTGACACCATCTCCTTTTTCTCCCAATCCTAGGTCCTGGTTTGGTAATCACGTCCCCCTCAGGCTCCCTTGTGACCACAGCCTCATCAGCTCAGACCTTCCCCATTTCGGCTCCCATGATTGTCTCAGCTCTTCCCCCTGGCTCACAAGCCCTGCAGGTGGTCCCTGACCTCTCCAAGAAGGTATCATCAACCCTAACAGAGGAAGGAGGCGGCGGTGGAGGTGGAGGTGGCAGTGTGGCTCCAAAGCCCCACCGGGGCCGAAAGAAGAAGCGGATGTTGGAATCAGGGTTGCCCGAGATGAACGACCCTTATGTCCTCTCCCCTGAGGATGATGATGACCATCAGAAAGACGGCAAGACCTATAGGTATGAGTCATCCTGGGGCAGGATGGGGTGAGGATCCCTGTCTCAGCTTCCCTACCCTATCTGTGTCTTGCCCCTAATCAGGCTGTATGCTCTGCCAGCTTTCCACCTCAGAGCCACATGCATGCAGGTGTTTTGCCATGGGGCAGGAATGTAGAGCTTCTAGCACTTCTCTGGTGCCTTTTCCCCCAGGATGGACACCCTTTGGGGTCATCAGCATTGAGTTATTTTTGAGTGGCATAATGGAGGTCTTTCTTGTAATGAGGCTTTAGACTGGGTTTGAGATTCTATCTCCAGCTCCTTTTTGCTTTCTGCATTTTCAATTCCCATTTTTCCAAGAAACCTTTCTGGTAAGCCCCTCACCAGTATGCCATCCACTGGTCCTTGAGCCATATTTGTGCATTGAGCCAGCCTGACCCTGCATGGTTGGGATAGTGGGAGGGGTCTATATAAAAAGGTGGGAGGAATAAGATGCCTCCCTTCCCCCACTTATGCTTATAAAATGACTGCTTACTCTCTGATTCATGGAAGTCATTTTGATTCTTGACTGCCTTTAAGTTGTCCATGGCCAAAAAGCATTATATTTGCATGTGATACTGTACAAAAATAATTACATAAGCAAACTTCCCTGTCCTTTGAACATTGGAAATCTTTTAATTCCCTCAGACCTATCAAGGGCCCTAGTGGGTTTGGGGAGTTTGGTCCCAGTGTTTAGAGTAGGATAACCACTGCCACAGCTTTGACGCAGACAGGGGCAGATATGCATGGCTGGGAGACTGGGTCTGTCCTTAGTGTACCGAGATGGGCAATGTTGTTCCCATTTTAGGAGCGAAGGGAACTGCGGCACAGGAAATGGACAGAGCCTTGGGCTCATGGATTCAGTTCCCGGCTCCACCACGAACTTGCTGTGTGACCCTGGGCAAGTCCTTTCCCCCTCTCTGGGCCTCAGTTTCCTCATCTATAAAATGGGGAGAATTCTGTTTTTGCCTCCCATTTGTTGGGAGTATATTTCAGATAAGATTTGAAATGTTGGGAACTTCAAAAGAGATAAAAGTAGTTAGCATTTATTATTGTGTTGTACACTTTTGTAGAGAGCAGCCACAACTACAGAGAATTTAAATCCCTCTTTGTAAGTGAAAGTGAGGGGAGTGTTGCTATGCAGAAAGTGTAGAGCACTACAGAATTCAGTTTATAATCTGAAAGTTCATTGCAGCTTTATTATTACAGGTATATCCCACTTTATACAATAAAAGTGTTCCTGGAAAATGTTTACATCATATCATATTATAAAGGTACCTGATAAGTTTGATTAATTTAAAGGCATTATTTTATATATCATTTCACAAAATGAAAATCCCTCTTAAATATATTTTGTAGAAATCTGGATTTTTATGTATTTGCTTAAAGTGAGGTCATTGTGACATGGAGGTTCACCTATACAAAATTTGCTGTGTTAGAAGTAGTGGAGGGAGGGCATATTCTCTGTCACCCTGTGGATCCCTTCACATCGATCAGGGTCCTCTGATTCTGCCAAGGTTTTCTTGTTTATTAGTTTTTTGGACCTACATTAAAGCTATCTCTGGACTTCCCAAATTGTTTATATGGAAAGAAATGTGAATACACAATTAAAAGGAAGCCCTGGTGGGATTTTCTACACCCTCCATGTTTTTGGAATTCTTGACGGCCCTATTCCTAGGTGACTAAAGAGAACTCTGAAATTTAAGGGCAACTAATTATATTCTAGATGGACAGGATTTCTTCAGAAACTCAGAACTCTGAAGTTCCAATGGAATCTTTTTAATCACAAAGAATCCCTCTTTCTTCTTCTTCTTCTTTTTTTTTTAAGAATCCCTCTTTCGATGCATATGTGGGTCAACCACATCCATTCCTGTGGCAGGTGGCATTTGACTGTATTGGGGGAATTGGGTTCTGTTGCTCTGGACAGGTCAACTTATTTCTGACTAAAGAGTTCCTGTCTGTAAAATGGAAGGTCAATCATGGCCCTCGTCTGTCTTGTGGAACTGTTTTGAGAAAAAAATCAGAGTATTTGAAATTGTTTTTGAGCATCTTAGGGGAAAAAATGGGATGATAATTCAGAATAGTTATTGTAAGCAAGGCCATTGTATTTCATGCCTCCAAAGGGGCACCTTTCTCTTGTTGAATATGAGATTCTCCTGGAGCTGTGCACCCAGTTATATGGGAAGCTGGCTTTTCTCTGCCCCGCTAACTGTCCACTGCCACAACTCGCCTAAATCAGATTTCTTTTCGACTACCCGACACTGCATTAAAGGACTTGTACTCTTATTTAGCTTCATAAGATTTCATAGTTGGAAATACTTTAATGGTCACCTATGCTGTCTCTCCCCTAAGCTTTAGTTCTCTAAACATTCCTGGAAGATGACTGTCCAACCTTTCCTTGAATACCTCTAGTGTGAGGAACCTTTAAATTAGGCTGAAATCACAGCTTTATAGTAAATAACTGTTTGTCCTTTGGCACATTACTTAACCTTTCTGAGCCTTTGTGTTCCTTTCTATAAAACAGGGATAATGCTTGCTAGCTTGTTGTGAGGGGTGGAAACAAAGTTCCCTGGCAATATAAGGCACAACAACAAATGGCAAACTCTTATTATTATCATCATTATTATACTTAGTACCTTTTGAGACTGCTGGTTATGTTGCCAGTCCATTATCGATTAATTTAAGTTTTGCGGATTCTTGTCTAGTGGAAAACTTCGATGAAGGTTATTTCTTCTTTTATAATTAGTTTCATATTAAGGATGTAAACAGCACTCATATATACTAGCTAAATGAGTTAAAATGAATGTATTGTTCCACTTTTAAAAAGTTTTAGTAACCAAGGGAAATTATTTTGTATCTTTAGTTCAATTCCCCACCCAAGTGGCAATGTGTCCAGTTCCTAACCTCAGTCTTAGTGAAACTATAGTAGCATGAACGCAGCCATCACACTGGTGCTGTTAACATTAATGCAGTTTTATTATTTTAAAAGATATTTTTATTTATTTTTAACCAGGAAGGGAGGAGGAGAGAAACATTGATGTAAGAGTGAAACATCGATCGGCTATCTCCTGTATGCCCCCTACTGGGGATGGAGCCCGAACCCAGGCTTGTGTCCTGACTGGGAATCCAACTGGCAATCTTTTGGTGCACTGGATGACACCCAACTAACTGATCCATACCAGCCAGCGCAATGAGTTTTATTATTAGGGAACACTGGCTTACTTTTTACTGTTCTGTTTGCTGGCCCTTGTAGAGGCAGATATTTAATTTATCTCTCTATTTACAGACCAGAAAATTAAGGTCTGGATTGATGAGCAATCCTATAACTGAACCCTGAGTAGAGAGCCTAGGTGTCCAGATTTCCTGTTGGGTGTCTTCCATTGGCTGTGTCCATTAGACTGTGCTACCTATAAGCAGAACCTCCCCATCTCCTCTACAATGGTTGGGCATCCTAGATAATAGTCAGGGATTGGTAAACTGGTAATTTAGTTTCCTTCAGATTTATCAAGTAACTAAAGTCAACGAAATTGGCCTTAATGATTAGAATTTTAATAGAAGCATTAATAGAAACCATACCCCAGCTAACAGTGATATCTTTTTCTCTGAGGAGCTCAGAGTTCTTTGTAGCCTTGATCTCAGTTATTCTCCAGAGATTCTCCTAGAATCAGGAAAAAGTAGAAATCATCCCTCACACCATCCCAAGCCCCGCTTACAGTGATAAATTGGGAGGACCCAAAGAAGAGGGATTTGTCCCAGTTACCTGGCTTCTAGGCTATTGCCCTTTCTACCAGTCCACGTTGTACACTGGTGACTTGTTTAGAAATGTTAGGGTTCTAGCTCACATATAAACACCTTTTATCCAATAATGTCTGAATAGTTGTGGTTTGTCCTCAGAGGCCTTCTTACTTGGTATTGTTGGACAGTGTCAGAGCAGGAAGATTACCAACTCAGGGGATGAATAAAAGTGTATTCAGATTCTATTGATGTCAACCCAAAGTGCTAATGTTGGCTCCGTGTTTGAGGAAAGAGGAAAGGCTTAGCACAGAAGCTTGGTGTTTTGCAAATCTCTTTCTCCTACATATTTGAGGGACACAACCCACTCCTAACAGATACCTTGGCTCATTGCAAAAGTGGTTTTCACTTGATTGCCTAGGGGGTGGGGGTGGTTGGCTCCTGAAACATCAGATACAGGATGGAGACCAGATAAACATGAGTTGGAAAAGCCCCTCCCAAGTACTGAAATTCTGATACTTCCCCACCCCCATCCCTCTAGAAATCATGGCAAAAAGGAAATAGAAAATCTGAGAGAAGGCTGTATCTGAAGAAGATGGGAAAGGAGACCAGGGTAATCTAGTCAGTTTGTCCTCATCATTTCAGGAGCTTGAGGAATACCTGATGGATGTACTTTTTACATGGGGGATTGAAGGAAAGAGTTCTTTAAAATTAAAATTATAGGCAGAAGGAAAACAGAAGTTAGCTGATGATCCTAGCCCAGCGAAATTCACATCAGCCAAAGCCCATAATAAGATTTTCCTGACTTCCTTGGTTGAATTCTTGTTTTTGTACACACTTGGGAATCCAATTATTCAGCAAATATGTATTGAGTATTTATATTGTACTGGGCTGTGTTAGAAGCTTCAACTATAAAAATAAATAAAACAGCTCCTCCTCTCATGGACCTTACAATGTAGTGGGAATAAGAGAGAGATCAGAAAGGTTGGCTTCTTTGGAAGTGGAGGGGAGGGTTCAGCAATGCCCTCTTGGTGGGAAAGGTTCTAACTGCTGCCCTCACTTGGCCCAGGTGCCGGATGTGCTCACTGACATTCTACTCAAAGTCGGAGATGCAGATCCACTCCAAGTCACACACCGAGACCAAGCCCCACAAGTGCCCACATTGTTCCAAGACCTTCGCCAACAGCTCCTACCTGGCCCAGCACATCCGTATCCACTCAGGGGCTAAACCCTACAGTTGTAACTTCTGTGAGAAATCCTTCCGCCAGCTATCTCACCTCCAGCAGCACACCCGGTAAGGCTGCTCTTGATTTTACCCCTCTACCTGGCCTTGAACCCCTCCACCCTGAGACCATGTTGCCAGTGCCTGTTGTTCCCTCCACACGTTTCCTTTTCAATTTTGCCCTTTGGGAGCCTCAATTCTCTCCCATTACTGTTTGTGAAAATTAAACTATGTCTTAGGAGTTTGGTGTGGGGGGCCTGGAAAATTGTGGTCTTCAATCCCAAAGTCTGGAACGATTTTTGTGGTTTCTCTCTGTGTCTGTGTTTGGAAATCTTCTGCAGAGCAGGCCCTGCATTTACTATATGCTTCAGTTCAGAGCCAAGGTGTGCATTCAACTTCAGGTCCATGGGGAACAGGCGGTATTGGTCTTTGTTCAAATTACAGTTTGGAAGCAGGGTATCTGTGGTGAGTGTGTAACCTTAGCACCAAATGGAGGGTTGACGAAACTGAAATCTTTAAGGTTACCAGGAGCCAGGGGTTGCAGCTCTTCATCATCTCACTGCCATTCTAGCCACCGACTTAAGATCAGCAACAACCTAGATCTTGGTGTCCTCGTCATTAGCCTCTCCAGGCCGGAGTGTGTTTGGGAGGAGGGAGGAGGGGGTGTTCTCATCCCTCAAGCAACATCATTTCACCCAGCAGAGAGCTGAGCCCGTGGTATCGAACTGCTTCCTCCTCCCCCCTTCCTTCCTCTCCTCTCCGGCAGGATCCACTCTAAGATGCACACGGAGACCATCAAGCCCCACAAGTGCCCGCACTGCTCCAAGAGCTTCGCCAACACCTCCTACCTGGCTCAGCACCTCCGTATCCACTCGGGGGCCAAGCCCTACAACTGTTCCTACTGCCAGAAGGCCTTCCGCCAGCTCTCCCACCTCCAGCAGCACACACGGTAAGGGAGAGTGGCGGGCTACTGCCCCCGCCCTGCTGGCATGCCCTTCCCACCCCCGCCCCGGACACACACAACAACCCGCATGCGGGGGGCGGGGGAGAAACCTGGCTGGAGGAGAGACCTGGCTGGAGGAGAACACGACTGGCGTCTGGGAAAAAGAACAAGCAGCAACATGGAGCTTGAGGAATACATGGATGCTCAGAGAGAGCCTTTCTGAGGCAAAAGCTACATTGGGGAGATGCAGTGACTGATATTCCTGGATGCATGGGAGGAAGAGATTGATCTGGAGCAGAGACAACTTTATTTTCCTCATTTCCTTCCTTGAATATACCCATGCACACATCTTGCAAGGTTTTCTCCTTGATGCCAAAGCTGGGGCATTTGAAGATGTTACCTCTTGTCCTTAGAGCACTGCTTATGAATGGGATATACAGACTTTAGCTGGGTACCAGCCTGGTGACAAAGCAACAAGCAAGCTCCAAGGGATGCCAGGAGTAGAGAACAAAACCAAACATGTCTTAAATCTTAAAGAGCCACAAACAGTGAAAAAGCTCATACTTCATAAGGATGTCTACTGTTTTACCATGAATCTGGAGTGACTAGGAGGAAGTGGGCCTGCCAACTAGAATTGATGTCCTTTAATGTATCTCAAGTTGAAGTGGAGTCCAGACTCTTAATAGACACCTGGCTGCTTCTGGATGTGGTGATCTTAAAGTGGTCAGACATCGTGCTTTGTGAAGAGGAGTGGTCAGACATCGTGCTTTCCTCACAAGGAGACAAATCCTGTGATATTTTCAAGAGTTTATACCAGAGGTCCAGAAAACCACTTGGCCACAAAGATGGTTCTGAAGTCCCTAATGAGGAACAGATGTTCATGCACCTTCAAGTCCTTGGCTCATTTCAGTAGAGGTCCCAGTAGAGATTGTGAAAGAGGTCAAATTGATAATAAACTAGACATTTCCTGCCAGTAGGGGGCTGTACTGGGAAAAGCCTGAAGGAGTTTGTACAAGTATTCATATCACTGATACTTTCCACAATTATCATAACTCTGTATTTTTCTTTGACACTAGGACTTTCTCTGGGAGTAGTGCTTGAGGTTGAAGAGATAGTTTCTAATTGGATAGTGAAGGCCAAGGAAAAAGTGTTACGTGTTTCTTTTTGCCCTACCATTGTGTTGACCTTATGTTTCTGAGCATTCATCAGAGACAGTTACTGTAAGGGCTTTCTTGTATACCAGATTGTGAACTGCCTGTCCCTGGGCTGCTATGCCACCCATCCCTCCTCCCCCAGCAGAGAGGAGCCCATCTTGAGCTGAGTGATGGCAGGCAATGAGCAGAAATCAGGCACTACAGCCTGATCCGTGTCAGAGAGCAGCTGAGGCATCCTGGAGATCCATCTCATACTACTCCCACTCCTGTGGGAGGGCAGGAGTGTCCTTGAGGAGGCTTGTTAAGGAGCCAATCCCCAAGTGGCCTTGCTGACATCCTTTCCCTTTCTTGTTTTCTCATCCCGTGCAGAATCCACACCGGTGACAGACCATACAAATGTGTACACCCAGGCTGTGAGAAAGCCTTCACACAGCTCTCCAATCTGCAGGTAAACTTCCCTCCTTCAGCATGAGGCCTTGACTTTAAGACTCGGGGTCGAAGTGCCATTTGACTAATCTAGCAGTTCTCAAATGTTTCCAGGACCCCTTCGTACTTGTAGTAATTATTGGGGAACCCAAAGAGCTTTTGTTGATGTGGGTAATATCTGTCTACATAGATATTGTGAAACTGGAAAACTGGAGAAGATATTTAGTAATTCATTTAAAAAATAGCAAACCCATTGCAAAACACAAATAACATTCCCAAACACACACACACCCCAAAAAATTTAGTGAGAAGAATGGTATTGTTTTACATTTTTTCACATTTCTTTAATGTATGGCTTACCAGAAGATGGCTAGATTGCCGTGTCTGCTGTGTTCAATCTATTGCAATATTATGCATCATTTAATCTCATACAGTCATGAGAGAATGAAAGTGAAAAGGCCAACATTATTATTATTTTGAAAATAGTTTTGACTTTATAGATAGGTCCCCTAAAAAGGTCTTGGTATTCCCTAACAATCCCCATACCTCACTTTGAGAACCACTGGACTAGTGGGACCAGGCATAGTCATCATTCTGACTTTCAGGATCCTGGTCTGTGCTGCATGAGGTATGCTTCTTCTCTTAGCCTGTGGCTCCTGAAGTTTCATTTGAAGCAATTTCTACTGCCTTCAGAAGGAGAGAGAACTTGGGAGGCAAGAGGGAAAAGTCCAATACACTCATCCTCATTTCTACCAATTTTCTCAGTCCCACAGACGGCAGCACAACAAAGATAAACCCTTCAAGTGCCACAACTGTCATCGGGCGTACACAGACGCAGCCTCACTAGAGGTGCACCTATCTACGCATACAGTGAAGCATGCCAAGGTGTACACCTGTACTATCTGTAGTCGGGCATATACGTCGGTGAGTGCTCAGTGTCTTCTCTTTCCTTTCTCATAGGCCTGTAGACTATAATCCACTTCACCTGTTGCAGTGAATCTGCTGTTTCCCTAGCTCCAACTTACAGAATCAGACAGAACAAAAACTAAACAGACCCATAGCTGAAGAATTTAGGGGATGCCTGATTCCTTAAGCCTATAGAAATCGTTAAGCAATGATTCTTTATTTTACTTGAACATAAGGCAAAATAAAGCAACTTGAGAATTTGGGAGGAGAAAGATTTCAGTTACATATTTCCATTAGACTCCAGAAAAGGGTTTTAAAGTTGTTCCATTCAAGGACCTTTGAGAAAATGACAGCCTTTTCCTGTGCCAATCGAATGTCCATGGTGACTCTAAAGGAGCGGTCACCAACCTTTCGGACCTCACAGACCACCAGTGGTCCGGGGACCACAGGTTGGCAACTGCTGCTCTAAAGGACCCCCCACTCCTTTCTAGCCATTAGTGAGCCCTGAAAGTGGCTCGTGGGGTGAACTTGCCCATGGCTTCAGAATATATCTGAGTGTAAGTACTGCTCTATTTAAAGTAAGAGCCCAGGATGCTAGTTAGAAGTAACCTCTTTTCTTCTCTTTTCCCCCCTCAACTCTTTTTTACCATCTCTCCCAGGAAACGTACCTTATGAAACATATGCGCAAACACAACCCTCCTGATCTCCAGCAACAAGTGCAGGCAGCGGCAGCAGCGGCAGCAGTGGCCCAGGCCCAGGCCCAGGCCCAGGCCCAAGCTCAGGCTCAAGCTCAGGCTCAAGCCCAAGCCCAAGCCCAAGCCCAGGCTCAAGCCCAAGCCCAAGCCCAGGCTTCCCAGGCATCGCAACAGCAGCAGCAGCAGCAACCACAGCCACCACACTTCCAGTCCCCTGGGGCAGCCCCCCAGGGTGGGGGTGGTGGGGACAGCAACCCCAACCCTCCACCCCAGTGTTCTTTTGACCTGACCCCCTATAAGACGGCGGAGCATCATAAGGACATCTGCCTCACTGTCACCACCAGCACCATCCAGGTGGAGCACCTGGCCAGCTCATAGAGACCTGTGCTGCCACCCCACTGGGAAAAGGGAGAAGAAGTTCTGGTCTCCTCTAACTTCTCTTGGTGGGAAACGTCTTCTTCCTTGACAGGCCTTGGCTCCCTCTCCTTGGGCCTCAGGCACAGCCTTCCTTCACAGGATACCATCCTTATTTTCAACTCCTCTTCAAAGGGATTATCAGCCCTCCTGATTGGCAAAGGAACACTGAGCTGGTAGTGTAATCCAGCAGCCTCCCTCCTAAGCATAGCTTTTAAAAATTGGGAGTTGGTGCTCAAGGGGGGGATTTGCTATAACCTCATAGAAACGTTTCCATTATGGGCACTCACTCTCCCCTTACCCTCATAATCGTCAAAGTTGAGGCGGATAGAAGACTAGAGGCTGGCCCTCCCGGATACCAGAGAGAAGAAAGCCCTAAATGCAACCAGCCTCCTGATCCAATCTTGCCTGTGTAAGAACAGAAGTTTCTCATGTGCCCTGACCACTGGGAGCCATTTCCCCCTCATGGTTTCACTTCAGTTCCTACCGAATGCTGGAGGAAGGAGATGTGGGTGGGGGTCAGACTCCCTTTATTTGTAAAGGGGCATGAGCTGAGATGTGGTCCCCAAGGGGCCGGTGATCCCAAATGGTCGAGCGTGGCTTAGAAATGTGGGATATGGTTTTCTTTGGAGCTTCTCCCCTTCTCTGCCAACCAAGGCCCTATACTCAGCCTCCCCATCCCAAAACTTAAGGAGCTGTGGGAGCTTTGTGAAATCCCAAACAAAGGAGTGTTGCACAGAAGGGAAAGTTCAGGGCAAACACAAGGACTGGACTTAGCTTCCTAGGTGCCACGGTCAGTTGCTGGACACGGATTTATATATAAATATATATATATAAGTATATATATACCCACTCATCACGGCCATTTTTGTTGTAACCATTTCTGTGTTTATAAATGCATTATCGCTGAGAATTTTCATATTTGATCTTTTGTTTATTTTTGTCCCTTTCCCCCTCCCCCACCCTGTCTTCTGACCAATGACATTTTTATTTTCCTTTGTCTTCCCCCTCCCCCCCCGCAATCATGTCAGATTTCAGAGAAAAGAAAATGGGGGGAAAAAAAAGTCAGGAAACCAGTTGTTATAAAGCAATTTAAAATGAAGAAAAAACTTATGTACAAACCAAGAGGTGTTTTTAGAACCTTGTATAGAAATAAATTCATGTAAAAGGATCAGAGGCAGTGGAGCTACTGATGTGAGTGAGCACGGGAAAAGCTATTTGGAGAGATGTTCGAGGCCAGGACTAAGGGTTTACATTAGAGTTTCTATATGTGAAGAAGGAATGCTGTGTGATGAGACTGTATCCCCAGCCACAGACGGGTACAGCTTTGATATTTCTGAAGTGAAATCTTGGTTGATAAGATTTTCTACATACAAATCTTATGGGGACTGCATTGCCTAAATATGTGACAGCAAGATTTCAGTTGTGTTAAGACCACTAAGCTTCTTATCAAAGAATAGCAAGCATGGCCTCTTGAAAGGACCTGTACTGCCTGAGCATCAGTGGGCTCAGTGCTAATTCCATTTGGCATGTGTCTATATGCATGTATCTTAATTATACGATGACACCTGAAACCATAGGTTTCCAGTGGTGGGAACCATAACCAGGATTGAATAACATTGCAGGACAGTTTTCTGATGGTCAGAAAACCTGGACATCAGCCCTGGCTCTTCTATCAACCAGTGTTGGCCAAGATCCATCTTCAGCTGTTAAATGAAGGGATTGGACTAGACTATCTCCAAGATTCCTTTCTGAGAATTAAACAAAAAACCTTCAAGCCCTAGCCAGTTTGGCTCAGTGAGCAAAGTTGGCCTGCGGACTGAAGGGTCACAGGTTCAATTCCAAAAAAGGGCATATACCTCAGTTGCAGGCTCCATCCCCAGTTGGGGCAAGTGTGGGAGGCAACCAATTAGTATGTCTCACATTGTTTCTGGCTCTCCCCATCCCGTCCACTCTAAAAAAAAAAAAAAAAAAATCAATGGAAAAATATCCTTGAGTGCAGATTTAAAAACCCCCAAAAAACCTTTAAGCACTGAAAGTGTTGTGACAAAGTTCCCACACCTGATAACATGGCTATCCTCTGAGACTGCTAGACAACGGTGGTCATTACCCAATGGCGTGAGATACTCTCGAGTCCGCAGGCCGACGCTCTATCCACTGAGCCAAACCAGTTTGGCGTGAGATACTCAATGAAATGTTACTTAATTTATGGTTCAATCTTTCGTGTGGGTATCCAAGGTAGTCTCCGTCTGTGGTGTGACATAATGCATATCACATGACCAAATATGCCAATATTTGTTAGCTTCCTGAGTATTAACTGCTACCCCCCGCCCCCCGCCCCAGCTCTCACCAACAGTTGAAAAGACCTTCATATCCCTACCTTCATCACAGGTATTAGAACCAGAATCTACTTTTTAAAAAATGATATGCTCGACTTGGCAACAACTCTATGAAGTGAGTACTGTTGTTCTCTTAAGAAAGGAAATAGGCACAGAGCTTAAATTACTTGTCCAGGGGCATGGCACTTCAGAGTGAAGTCTGGGTTCAATTGCCACGTCTTACCACATGCTCAGTAGTGAATGTGGGGTTTCACCTAATACTTCTTCACATATTTTGGTCTAAATGATGTGGTTGAAAACCTGTCTCATTAAAAACCTACTATGTAACATTGATAATCACCAATGTGTGAGTTAGGAGTGACAATGATCTCCAAAACATTGTCTTACTAACATCACCATTAGGTTATGGATTTTGAGTTCTGTTTCACTAGTGTGGTGGCAGCCCGTCATGCACTTGATTGCTTTCCATGCTGATGAAAAGCATAGTTTTCATTGTACTGTAGTTGAGTAGGGTGATAGCTGGCGTCTAATTGGCCCAGTTGTGACAGCTCCCTGTTCCAATCTTTTCAGAATCCTGGTGCTAGTTTACATCATATATAAACTCGAATAAAAAGGGAGACAAAAACAAGAGGGGAAGGTCATTTTATGTGAGAATGTATTTGAATGTAAAATAGACAAGAATCCTGACAAAAAGTGTCGATAATTATAGATTTATTGTGAGGATTATAGATTTACTCGTATGTATAAGCAAAGTTGATACGCAATCTACTTTTTCCATGTTAAAAAATAACCCTGGTGAGTTGGTATTCGTCTGAGTGAACACACATGCCGACGTTTTAATGTCATAACACTCGATTTGCCTCCCCAACTTCCTTAGGAAACTAGCAACCTTAGAGAAAGTTCTGACTCCGCTGGGATCAGCTCTAGTCACCAGATTTCTATTTTGCAAAAGGGATGAATGATCCCCCCAGGTGCTGGAAAGGGATATTTGTGAAAAATAATCCAAGAGACAGGTTTTGGTGGGTGGTTTTTGTTTGTTTTACCTCACGACCGCACATACCCGTCTTGGAGGGAGAAAAAAGTTCCGATAGGGGATGCAAAATGGCGATCTCCAGTGACGTCATGACTGCCACGGTCGGTCGCGTATCGGGGCTCAGTAAGGGCGGAAGCGGGCTCAAGCCGCTTCAAGGCGCCTCTGCGGGCGGTCCTGGATACTTACGCCAAAGGACGAGTGTGGACCCCGGGCGGGTGTGTGCCGGCGGGTGATTTACTAAGGGCGGAAGTTCTTCTCTTAAGGGCGGAAGGGCCCAAACCCAAGAATAATAGCTTTGGCGTCTGTCGCGTTTCAGTCACTTCCGGGGTGGATCGGAAGTTGCTTTGTTTTGCTTCAAGATGGCTGCGGGGATGTATTTGGAACATTATCTGGACAGTAAGAGCAGTCTGGAGGAGGGGGTCAGGGGTCACAGAGTGGTGGGGCGGGGGTCGGGGCTGAGGAGATCTAAGGCCCCGAGGTCCCGGTGGTTAGGAGGTCACAGTTGTGAAGGGCTTCCGGGAGAGAAATATTGAAGGGTGTGAAGAAAGAGGGGGCGGGGCAGCAGGGTCGAACCCTGGCTTTTGGTGTAAGATGAGGGAGGGGCTGCGCGGTGGGGCTGAGGCTTGTGGCTTGAAGAGGAAATATTTGCTGGCCCCATCTTCAGGGTCTCCAACCTCTGGGCATATGTTTTCCTCAAAATCATTCCGAATCTTTCTTCCTTTTTGCAGAATATAAATCTGGTCGTTTTAGCATATCACTCTCTGCCATTTGGAGCAGCGACAAAGATCTCGAGGCCCCTCCGCTTAGTTCTTTCTCAGGAATGGCTTCTCGTGGGGATGGGGGGTTATGAGTGACCACTGTCAGATGATGAACTGGAAGCTTCTCTTCTTGGAGTGAAGATCCAATTCCCATCAAATGGAAATCTAGTGTTATATTTATTCCGTTTTTGTAATCCACCCCTTCACAAAGCCTGTCACCCTATGCGCTTACATTTGTCTTAGTGTTGGGAGTCATTCAACCATTCATTCATTGATTCATTTATTGAGGGTCTGCTATGGTTCAGACATAGTGGCAGGTACTGGGGATATAAAAAAAATGAATAAGACACCCCTTACCCTCAAGTGCTCATAGTCTAGTACTGTGGTCGGCAAAATCATTAGTCAACAGAGCCAAATATCAACAGTATGATTGAAATTTCTTTTGAGAGCCAAATTTTTTAAACTTAATATAGGTAGGTATATTGTTATTAACTTAATTAGGGTACGTGGTATTTTGTGGAAGAGCCACACTCAAGGGTCCAAAGAGCTGCAGTTTGCCAACCACGGGTGTAGTAGGAAACAGATTCTGCTAATAAATATAAAACAGTGTGGCAAGTGAAATAGTAAAAATACATTAAAAGGACACTTGGTAACAGTGGAGAAAGAGAAGCTAGTGATGTACTAGTAGAGACTTGAAGGTTGAGTATTTTGCCGTGTGGAAAGAGAACGGGAATTGCAGGTTGGGAAAAGCATCAGCAAAAGTGATGGGTTTGTGGCAAGGTTAGGGAAAAGTGAGGTCAAGAGTGTTTGATATATAAGACTCTAAGGCAGTGGTTCTCAACCTTCCTAATGCCTCGACCCTTTAATACAGTTCCTCATATTGTGGTGACCCCCAACCATAAAATTATTTTCGTTGCTACTTCAAAACGGTAATTTTGCTACTGTTATGAATCGTAATGTAAAATATCTGTGTTTTCCGATGGTCCCGTGACCCACAAGTTGAGAACCGTTAGCAGGGTCGCCTAAGACCATCGCGGGTCACCACAACATGAGGAACTGTATTAAAGGGTCGCGGCATTAGAAAGGTTGAGAACCACTGCTCTAAGGTGAAAGAATGGAAAGTGAGCCTGGAGAAAGAGGCAGGGCTACCAAGGTCTTTCAAAGCCAAGCTAAGAAATTTGCACTTTAGTGAGGAACCAAGAGATTTTTTTAAATGGAGTGATTTTTATAAAGGAAAACAACTGATATATGGTCAATTGGAGCATGATAGTCTTGGTAATAGGGAGATCAATTAGTGATAACAGTCCAGCTCAGAGATGACAGAAATATTTAGGAGTTAAATATGACAGGACTGACTGAATGAGTAAATGGTTAAGAGAGAAGGAAGGATCTAAGGTGACTTCTTTTTTTTTTTTTTTTTTTAAATATATTTTATTGATTTTTTTACAGAGAGGAAGAGAGAGGGATAGAGAGTTAGAAACATCGATGAGAGAGAAACATCGATCAGCTGCCTCTTGCACACCCCCCCACTGGGGATGTGCCCGCAACCAAGGCACATGCCCTTGACCGGAATCGAACCTGGGACCCTTGAGTCCGCAGGCCGACGCTCTATCCACTGAGCCAAACCGGTCTCGGCCTAAGGTGACTTCTTAATTCGCTGTTTGGAAAGTGAGATAGGTAGTATGTCATCAACAAGATATGAAATTTAGGAGTAACAGCAATATGTTTAATTCAATTTAGACTTAAGTATAGGAATGGTCGTCGTATCCACGAGAATGAATGAGCACGAGATCATTCAGAAAAAAACAAGTGAGAAAATGAGAAGGTTTGAGAGAAATCTCAAGAAAACATTAACATGTAAGGAACAGGCTTTGGAAACACCAGTGTGGGAATTACCAGTAAGTATATAAGAGATTCAGAATCCTAAGAGGAAGTAAGTTACTCAAAGGAGAGAAGATGGCACCAACTGCTGCAGACACATGTTTTGGGATAGGACTGATAACATCATTTGCTTTCATAAGTCATTGGTGACTTAAAGTAATCTCAGTAAACTGGTGGTAGCAGATCTGAAGTTATAGGTTAAAGCAGTGGAGGCATTTTAAAATTTGAAGTATAGTCATGCAAAGAGATTTTTCTTTTATAGGCGAGACTTAAGAATTCATGCATTTCTACAAGTATTTATTGAGGACCCTCATATGCAAACCATAGTTCTAAGCACTAGAGGAAAAGGAGAAGACAGGCATGTCCAGCCCTTCTGGAAGGCTGGGGAGACAGATATCAAAAAATACTGTAACTAATTACACAATTATTTAATGATAGTTGGGTAAGTGCAAAGAATAGAGAAAGAATAACTTGACAGCAAAATTCAGGCATTTACTTGAGTATGGGAGAGTCAGGTTTGAGCTGAATTTTGAAGAATAAACAGGAATTTAGCA
Source organism: Eptesicus fuscus (assembly GCF_027574615.1). Lineage (NCBI taxonomy): Eukaryota > Metazoa > Chordata > Mammalia > Chiroptera > Vespertilionidae > Eptesicus > Eptesicus fuscus. The sequence goes on from NC_072479.1 coordinate 87,160,344, forward strand.
GGCCGAGAGATAGGGTGGAGGTGGAATGAAAAAGACCAGGTGGTACATTCCAGGTACAGAGAGCAGCATGTAGGAAGCCAAGTGGCAGGAAGATTGCTGGCAAGTTCCAGGCAGTCAGAGAAGGCCAGTATAATCAGAGCAGAGAGCACAGAGGAGGACTGACATGAATTAAGGCTGGTGTGAGGTAAGCAAGGGTTAGAAAGTGCAGAACAGGACTAGGAATCGTGCTATAGGAAGTTACTGTTGGGTAAGTGACTTGATCAGATTTGCATTTTTTAAAGGAACAGTCTGGCTACTATATGGAGAAGATTGGAAGTGAGTATGTGATGAGTAGTGGAGGATACCAGGAGGATATTTGTACGTTGAGAGCAAGGAGCTTGGAGGCAGAAATTGAAAATAAGGGAAAGGGAAGAACTAATTTGTAGAGTAAGTCACTGAAGGGGGAAGGGGTTGGAAAGCTGTGCAGAGATGGAGAGGTTAGTTGTAGAGAGAGGCAGACATAGCCTCTTCTGAGGAAGGAGTGATGAATGCTGTCCCAGAGCCAATGGTTCAAAGGAGGGAAATTTGAGTACTGTTGTGCACTTTAAAAACAGCTATAAGGCCTATGAAGTCCAGTGCGTCTCAGTTACCCCTCTTCTTCCTAGGTATTGAAAACCTCCCCTTTGAACTCCAGAGAAACTTTCAGCTCATGAGAGACCTGGACCAAAGGACAGAGGGTACGTACAGAGTAAGGAGTCCATGTGAATATTGAGTGTATGTGGTTATTTCTTTTTCTGTTGTGTTACCCTGTCATCTGGTCTGATCTGAAGAACTCTGGCTTCTCTCTTTTTTACTCTCTTGCATTTCTTAAAATGAGAGTAATGATGATCTGCATTTCTATATCAGCCTTTCCATAACAAATGGAATATTGCAACAATGCCTCAAGAATTCAGAGATGCTATGTTCTTTATATCTTCCTCAAGAAGAATTCAACAAACTAAAAGCCCACTCTAGAATCATGTCTGTTCTCCATGTTTAATATATTTATAGGAAGGCGAGACTCTTTCTACTCCATTGTTAACGTTACTGTCACAAAATGCAGCGTGGCTTTGGACTGCAACTCACGTTGGTAGACAGGAGCTTTGCTGTGTCAGAAGTTCTTAAAGAGAGAGAAAGGAAAAAAGAAGAAAAAGCAGCAATTAACGTCAGGATCTCTACACTGTAGTCTTCAACCTTACAGAAGCACTAGATACCATCTGTGGCCTTCCTTGGAAGTTGAACAAGTTTGGCTGCATTGAGGCATTCACTGGGAGCCTGAGGCTACACTGCAGCAGTCAGGTTGGTCTCTTCAAAGTCAAAGGTGTCTGTTGGAGCTATCCCCCACACCTGCTGAAGGATATATAGGTCTTATCTTCCATTCTTATGAAACCATGCTCAAGAATGTAAAAGCTGATAATACCTAAAACTGTAACTTAAGTTATTCTGGGTAAGTTTACTCACGAAAAGGTGAACATCATCTGAAATCTGGATATACGCCCTTAAGAACTGCCTGCTGAATTCTGAGAACCAGCTTGCTCTCTTTGTAATACAGTTCCAACTCTCTCTCTGGCACAGAAAGGCCACTTGGAGGTTATCAAACTACATGCTTTTTCAGCTTCTTCCAAGGGCCTCGAAGAAGTGGGGCATAAGCATAGTATGTGCGCAGTCCTTCCTGTTCTCTGTTGCTGCACTGTTACAGTCATGCTTCTGTCTCTTTTTTGTCGGCATTTTTTGTATGAATCCTACCAAATATTAGGCAGTAGATACCTGTAGTCTATGTCTTGGGACATCACCAGCCTTCCAATATGAAAATGTTTGGAACAATATATGTAAGATAACAAACAGAAAAAAAGTGATGAGAACTATAAGCAAGTTGTAAATGATGAGCAAAAAAGGGTGGACAGTAAGAAGAATTGTTATGTCTCATTTTAAATGATGAGCTATAAATGCACAGACCTGGAAGCCAGCAGCAGCAGATAACCCAACCTTGTTTGCAGCACTTAGCGCTGTGGTGGCATATTTTTGTGACGAAAAACCGTAAAATTTTGGCTTTTAAGACAAAAATTCAAGAAACAGCAACAAGCTCTGCAAAGAAACATCTTCAGACAACAACAAAAACATAATTTGTATTAGTGCAGTATGCAAAGGATCCTCATTATGTTTCAATAATTTAAGTTCCAACTCTGATAACAAAATTTGCAGCACCTGAAGGCACCTTTAAAACAAATATTGTCGATTTGTATTACTTGAGTACATGGCACAGTATCTGTGAACACTCAGTACGTTTTAGTTCAAAGGTTATGGTCAATGGAAAAGGTCCAAGGAAGAAGAGGAAGAAGTGTGTATCACCTAGCTACTCAGGGGCCATTGTGACCAGGCCTCTCTCTGTTGTAGACCTGAAGGCTGAAATTGACAAGTTGGCCACTGAGTATATGAGTAGCGCCCGCAACCTGAGCTCCGAAGAAAAATTGGCCCTTCTCAAACAGATCCAGGAAGCCTATGGCAAGTGCAAGGAATTTGGTGACGACAAGGTGCAGCTTGCCATGCAGACCTATGAGATGGTATGGCCCTGTTCATGGCTCCCCACATACCTCCCATCTATTCCTCAGGGTCCTAGACCCCTCCTTCATCTGTGTTGGGATCTGTTTTGGGTCTGGGAGATGAATAAAATCTGCCTTAGCCTGTTTTCTTTCACTAGCACCAGCCTTGTACCTCTATCTTCTTCCTTTCCACCCAGGTGGACAAACACATTCGGCGGCTGGACACAGACCTGGCTCGTTTTGAGGCTGATTTGAAGGAGAAGCAGATTGAGTCAAGTGACTATGACAGCTCTTCCAGCAAAGGCAAAAAGAGTGAGGAGGGGGGTGGGCTCTCAGAAGCGGGTCGAGGATTCAGAGGCAGAAGAAGCCAGCTCTTCAGCTAGGAGGGAGGGGTACCAGGTTGGAAAGAGGAGGAAGAAGGAGGACTTAACCTGTCTTTCTGTCTCCCTGCCTTTTGCCTTTCTCCTCTCCCCTAGAAGGCCGAACTCAAAAGGAGAAGAAAGCTGCCCGTGCTCGGTCTAAAGGGAAAAACTCAGATGAAGAAGCCCCCAAGGCTGCCCAGAAGAAGTTAAAACTTGTACGCACGTGAGTGTATCTGGGAGCCAGATGACACCCTCTTCTCTCCCATGGCCCTACTCCCACCCTGCACTGCCCCTTGCCACTTTCTCTGTCCTCTTCATGGCTCCCATAGACCTCCCATCTATTCCTCAGGGTCCTAGACCCCTCCTTTCTTCTCCTTACCATTTTGTTATCTGCTGGACAGAGAGAAGCACCAAAATCACTTTCCCCACCAGGATCTCCTTCAACCACCTCTGCGTCTCAAGTAGTAGCTTCCCTTCCCGCAGATGACACTTGCTTTTCCTCTTGGTATACAGAAGTCCTGAGTATGGGATGCCCTCAGTGACCTTTGGCAGTGTCCACCCCTCTGATGTGCTGGATATGCCTGTGGATCCCAACGAACCCACCTATTGCCTTTGTCACCAGGTCTCCTATGGAGAGATGATTGGCTGTGACAATCCTGATGTGAGAACAATTTTGCCTCAGGATGGCGGGTTCTGGGGACATGAGGTAGAAACAAGAGGGGATGAAATGGTTGAATAGTGGGACATCAGGATAGGAAGAAGGTGGTTGGAGTTTTGGGCCTTGGGACCTCTAAGAATTATTCAAAGGAATGGGATAGGGGAATACTCGTAAGGAATTTATGAAGGGGGGGCTTCTTTTTTCCCTCTGTCCCACCCTGCCTTGACTTCTGCTGCTTCCATCTTTTCTAGTGTTCCATCGAGTGGTTCCACTTTGCCTGTGTGGGGCTGACAACCAAGCCTCGGGGGAAATGGTGAGTGAGAGAGTTGTGGTAGGAGCTGGACTGCCCCTACGCTGAATGGCAAGAGGGCATTCTCCCTTTCACTCACTTTCTCCCTCCCCTTCTCTATCATGTTCTATTTATTTCTTTAGGTTTTGCCCACGCTGTTCCCAAGAACGGAAGAAGAAATAGATAAGGGCTTTGAATTCTGACATAGTTTCTTCCACATCCCCTGACCTGGGCTAGTGGGGAGAGGAATGCCTGTGCTGGGCCAGAGGGTTCAGGGAGAAGTGAGTGGTGCAGTGTTGTCATCCTTTCTCCTCCCCTGTCCCCACTACTGGTGCTGAGGCTGCATTCAAATCCTGGTAGAGAGGAATTCCGTAGCCACTAAGGGTATATGCTCTCATCCAGCCCTCCCCCTTCAGAAGGAAGTGGTCTTGCCCACTGTCCTTTGCCTCCATGCTGAGGTAGGTGCTGTATTTCCAAGGGATGGTCCTCTTTACTCCCCTGGCTTTGTATTTAAGGACTGGGGCAATAGCATGGGGGCACTCCCCCAACCCTCCTGATTCCCTCCACCCTGTGAGGGGCTGTGGTATAATAAACTTTCATTGTTATCTTCCTTTTTCCATGGTGGGGGCTCCCCCAGCTTATCTGGGCTGTAGCCCTAGTTGAAGGGCCACCCCTCCCTCTGTGCCAAGAGGCTTTGTCCTGGCCTTGTGAATGGGAGAGGGGGCAAGGTGGAATGCAAAGAAGCCACATGTAAAGGAACTTGGGTAGGTGAATAAAAGCTATACCCATTGGCCTGCTGTGTTTTTTATAAAGATACCATTTTAGTATATGTGCTAAGCATTTTTTATTTTTATTTTTTTTACTTTTGCATTTCTGGGTTGGATAAGAGGTGGGAGGATGACATGCCAAAAATCAAGACAAAACAGGGAACCAGAAGGGCACCAGAATCCACAACTTCTCAACTTGGAAAGGACAAAGCTGACTGGCTGGGTGGGGGGTGTCTCAGACCAGGGTTTTCCACTGGGAAACCACTTCCCTATACTGAGCTCCCCCACGCCTGACCCTTACTCTTCGTTTCTCCTTTCGGCTCATATCTTACCTGGAGAATTCCTCTCTGGTTCCTATCCAGGTAGGCCCTGACTTTGTTTTGTACATTCCATGTCTGCCACCCCAGAACCCTGCCTATACTCATATTTAGACCTGGCTACCTAATTGGGCAATTTGTTTCTTTCTTTTTTTTTTTTTTTAATATATTTTATTGATTTTTTACAGAGAGGAAGGGAGAGAGACAGAGAGTTAGAAACATCGATGAGAGAGAAACATCAATCAGCTGCCTCCTGCACACCCCCCTCCGGGGATGTGCCCGCAACCAAGGTACATGCCCCTGACCGGAATCGAACCTGGGACCCTTCAGTCCGCAGTTCAACGCTCTATCCACTGAGCCAAACCGGCTTCAGCTGGGCAATTTGTTTCTTAAAGCAGGTTTCCGCATCTGAAAAAGAGAGATAATAGTATCCAGTATGGGATTACCTTGAAAAAGAAATAAGGTGATGTACTTAAAGAACTACATAGGATAGCCTGGCTGGCATGGTTCAGTGGTTGAGTTGAGCATCGACCTATGAACTAGGAGGTCACAGTTCAATTCCTGGTTATGAGCTGGGTCCCCTGTGGGGCATGTGTAGGAGGCAGCCAATTAATGATTCTGTCTCATTATTGATGTTTCTGTCTCTCCCTCTCCCTTCTCTGAAGTCAATAAAAATACATTTTTAAAAAGACAACACAGGGCCTACCTCATCAAAGGTAATAAAAAAAACTCCCAACAAATAAAAGTCCTGGACTGGGTGGCTTCACAGGTGAATTTTATCAAAATTCAAAGGAGAACTAAGACCTATAATTCTCAAACTAATTCAAAAAATTCAAGAGGATGGAAGACTCCCAAGCTTATTTTATGAGGCCAACATTATCCTAATTCCAAAACCAGATAAAGACACTACGAAGAAAAAATTATAGGCCAATATCCCTGATTAACATAGATGCTAAAATTCTCAACAAAATATTAGCAAACCAGATCCAGCAATACATTAAAAAAGATCATACACCATGATCAAGTGGGATTATTCCAGGGATGCAAGGCTCATACAGTATCTGTAAGTCAATAAGCATGATACACCACCTAAACAAAATGAAGGGTAATAATTACATGATAATTAATAATTATATTAATAGATGCAGAAAATGCATTTGATAAAATCCAGAACATTTATTTTTAAATCATTGCTGAAAGTATGTATGTCCCCTACCCACCCACCCAATTAACCCCTTCTAACCTGCCTCCACCCCTTCCCCAGGCCTTCACCACCCTATTGTCTGTGTCCATGGGTTATGGATGTGTGCATACAAGTTCTTTGGTTGATCTCTTCCCACCCACCTTCCCTCAGATTCCAGTCTGTTCCCTGCTTCTTTCTCTGGATCTATTTTGTTCATCAATTTATTTTGTTCATTAGATTCCACATGTAAGTGAGATCATGTGATACTTGTCTGTCTCTGACTGGCTTATTTTGCTTAGCATAATACTCTCCAGGTCCCTCCATGCTGTCTCAAAGAGTAAGTGCTCCTTCTTTTTTACTGCTGCTTGGCATTCCATGGTGTAAATGTACCACAGCTTTTTTATCCACTCATCTACTGATGGGCACTTGGGCTGTTTCCAGATCTTAGCTATTGTAAATTGCACTGCTATGAACATAGAGGTGCATACATTCTTTATGATTGGTGTTTCAAGTCTCTTAGGATATATTCCTAGATGTGGGATCATTGGGTCAAAAGGCAGCTTCATATTTAATTTTTTGGGGAAACTCCATACTGTTTTCCATATTGGCTGCACCCATTTATGATATGAACTCTTGACAAAGTGGAAATAGAGGAAACATACCTCAATATAATAAAGGCCCTATATGACAAACCCAGAGCCAACATCATACTCAATGGGCAAAAACTAAGATCAGGAGCAAGACAGGGATATTGGCTTTCACCAATCTCATTCAACTTAATATTGGAAGTCCTAGCTACAGTGATCAGACAAGAAGGACAGGAGTGGGCTGGAAGAGGTTAAGGGGGGCGTGGGGTGGGAGGAGGACCTATGTGATACTTTCAACAATAAAGATTAAAAGGGAAAAACACGCACACAGAAAATCACAAAAGAAGGGAAAAAAGGCATCCAAATTGGCAAGGTAGAAATAAAACATTATTTACAGATGACATGATACTGTATATAGAGAACCATAAAGATTCCACCAAAACACTACTAGAACTGAAATGAATTCAGTAAAGTAGCAGAATACAAAATAACTATCCAGAAATTGGTTGCATTTTTATACACCAAAAATGAACAGAAAGAAAAACTAAGAAAACGAGCCCATTTGTAATTACATTCAAAAAACAACAATACCCAAACACTAGGAATAAACTTAACCAAGGATGTAAAAGACCTATACTTGGAAAATTGTAAGACATTGAAGAAAGAAATTGAAGAAGATAAAAATAAATATGGAAGCATGTACCATGTTCATGAATAGAAAGAACATCACTAAAACATCTAGGCTACCCAAAGCAATCTACAGAGTCAACACAATTTCTATTAAGATACCAATGGTGTATATCGCAGAACTAAAATTAATATGAAACCACAAAAGAACCCGAATAGCAACAGCAATCTGGAGAAAGAACAAAGTTGGAGGAATCACACTACCTGATATCAAAGTATACTACAAAGCCATAGTAATCGAAACAGCATGTTACTTTAAAAAAAAAATAACAGTTAAGCCCGGCCAGTGTGGCTCAGTTTGTTGAGCATGGTCCCATGCACCAGGTGGTCACTGGTTCAATTCCAGCTCAGGGCACATGCCCAGGTTGTGGGTTCAGTCCCAAGTAGGGGGGATGCAGTAAAATTTTGAACATTTAATGTAGCAATATTGTTTGTGATATATCTCCTTGGGCAAAGGAAACAAAAGAAAAAAGCAAATGGGACCACATCAAACTAAAAAGGTTTTGCACAGCAAAGGAAGCCATCAACAAAATAAAAAGACAACCCACTGAATGGAGAACATATTCACCAATAAGGGGACATACAGATGGCCAATAGACATATGAAAAGATGCTCAATGTCACTAATAATCAAGAAATGCAAAAAAAAAAAAAAGAAATGCAAATGAAAAACTGGAGATAGCACCTCACACCTGTCAAATGGCTGTCATCAATAAATCAACAAACAACAAGTGTTGGCAAGGATGTGGAGAAAAGAGAACCCTTGTTCATTGTTGGTGGGAATGCCAATTCATGCTGCCACTGTGGATACAGTAGGGAGTTTCCTCGAAAAATAAAATGGAACTGTCTTATGACCCAGTGATTCCACTTCTGAGAATATATCTGAAGGAACCTGAAACACTAATTCGAAAATACATATGCACCCCTGTGTTCACTGTAGCATTATTTACAATAGCTAAGATTTGGAAGCAGCCCAAGTGCCCATCCGTGGATGAGTAGATAAAGTAGCTGTGGCACATTTACACAATGTAATACTATTTGGCCATAAAAAACAAGGGAATCTTGCCCTGGCTGGTGGTGTTAAGTGGTTAGAGCATCGGTCCACGCACGGAAGGGTCTTGGGTTCAGTTCCTGGTCAAGGACATGTACCTGGGTTGCTAGTTCACTCCCCACTCCCCTGGTCTGGGCCCATTCGTGAGGCAACCAATTGATGTGTCTCACATCAATATTTTCCTTCCTTCCTCCCCGTCCCTTCCTTCCTCCTTTCACTCTCTCTGAAAAGCAATGGAAAAAATATCCTCTGGTAAAGATTAACAAAAGAAAAAAGAAGGAAATCTTACCTTTTGCGACAGCATGGATGGACCTGGAGAGTATTATGCTAAGTGAAATCAGCCAGTTAGAGAAAGACAAATGCCATATGATCTCACTTATATGTAGAATCTAATGAACAAAATAAACAATAAATAAACAAAAAATTGAAACAGACTTATAGATACAGAGTTCAGACTGACAGCTGTCAGAGGGAAGGGGGTTGGGGGCTGGATGAAAAAGTCAGGCAAGGGGATTAAGGGGAGAAAAAGGCAGACGACAGTATGGTAATTACAAGAGGGAAAAGGGGTGCAGAAGGTAGAGAGTAAAGGGTGGGTAAATGGTGACGAAAAGAGACTTAACTTGGGGTAGTGAACACACAATACAATATACAGGAGATGTATCATAGAACTATATACTTGGAACCTATTTAATTTTGTTAAACAACTAGAGGCCCGATATATGAAGATTCCTTCCCCTGGCTGCTGGCACCGCCTTTGCTCCAGCCAGAGCTGCCTTTCTGCCTTCGCTCTGGCCTGGAGACACCTTTACACCTTCCCGTGCTGCCCAGAGGCCTGGATCGGCTGGGGCGGTGCAGAACACCTGCATCATTGCCATGGTGACAACACAAGCATCCTGCCCCTGGCCGCTTGGCACCTGTGTATGCAAATTAACCCACCATCTTTTTATTTTTTAAAAATATATTTTGATTTTTTACAGAGAGGAAGGGAGAGGGATAGCGAGTTAGAAACATCGATGAGAGAGAAACATCAATCAGCTGCCTCCTGCACACCTCCTACTGGGGATGTGCCCACAACCAAGGTACATGCCCTTGACCAGAATCAAACCTGGGACCTTTGAGTCCGCAGGCTGATACTCTATCCACTGAGCCACACCAGTTAGGGCCCGCCATCTTTGTTGGGTTAATTTGCTTACTCACTCCTGATTGGCTGGTGGGTGTTGCGAAGGTACAGTCAATTTGCATCTTTATTTTAGTGTAGCTGTCATCCTAATAAATTCATTAAAAAAAATTTTAAAGATATTTGGGAAAAAAACACCGATTTTCTTCTAAGACCAAGATAAGCACAATCTCTCAGACATTAGACGTCAACAGCCTGTTGGGCAGTCCAGTTTCATTTGTTCATTTTCCTGCCATTTACTGAATGCCGGCCATTGTCAGAAGAGTAAGCTATGCCATCCCTGCCATCCAAAGCCCACAGTCCAGGAAGGAAAACCAGACATGTAAACAAACAATGGCAATAATATGTTGGAAGTGCATACTGCAATAACAGTGAACATGAAACCTACAGCAACATACAGGAGAATGTTCTCCCTTAGTAACCTTCTGGAGACATTTTATATTCATTCCTGTGGACAGGGATTTTTTTACTCACGGATATAGCTCAGGCACCTAAAGGAAAATGCCTCGCACCTATAATTAGTAGATGCCTAATAAATATTTGGTTTTGTGCTAAAAAAAAAAAAAAAGATTACAGCGTCAGTGGTACCTTAATCATTATCCTCTCGAACTGGAATTGGACATGTGAGGACTCCTACGTCAGTTTCGGAGGCCCGCCCCCGGGCATTTGTGACGTCAGAGCCGCCCCTCCGCTCCAGGTCTGCGGGCCCGCACCCGCCGGCTCTCTCTGGCTTGGCCCGTTAGAGGCCGCTTTGGTCCAGGGAACGCGGGAGGATTGTCTGGGGCCATGAGGAAGCTCGGTGCTGGCTTCCTTCTCTCACTCCTGAAGGGTGAGGGGTTCCCACCTCCCAGTCTCTCCCTCCCGGCCAGGTCCTCCGCCCCCCGCCCCCCAGGACCCTTCCTTTACTGATTCGGAAACGTTTCTCACGGTGGACGCGCCCCGTCGCTTCTGACCTGATCTCCTCCCCATCTCCCCAGGGCTCACCTTTGCCTCTGTCCCTGGCATCCCCACCGACCAGACACCCCCGATCCTAATTCGCACGGGGCTCCGCTGGCCAGCGTGGGTCCATCCCGGGCCAGGAGCGGGTTCTGGAGTTCGGTCCGTCCACCCATCCGTCTGTTCCCCGCCCCGCAGTGCTGCTCTTGCCTCCAGCTGCCCCAGGCGAGGATTCAGTTCCGACCTCCACTCCCGGGAGCCCTCTCTCTCCCGCCGAATACGAACACTTCTTCGCACTGCTGACCCCCACCTGGAAGGCAGAGACCACCTGCCGGCTGAGAGCTACCCACGGCTGCCGGAACCCCACCCTTGTCCAGCTGGACCAATACGAGAACCACGGCTTGGTGCCCGACGGTGAGGGCCCGCCTCCTGGGGCAGATCTGTGCGCCTTGGAGACTGGGAAGGGTAGGGCTGGCCTCTGACCCTGCGCCCATATTCTCCACTCTCCAGACCCAAGGCGCCCACCGCCCTCAGGAGGGAGGTGCCCCTGTGTGTTCACCTTCTGCACCCCTGCCCCTTCCCAGGTGCTGTGTGCTCCGACCTCCCTTACGCCTCCTGGTTTGAGTCCTTCTGCCAGTTTACTCAGTACCGTTGCTCCAACCACGTCTACTATGCCAAGGTGAGTCCCAGGACAAAGGTGGGTCTGGTGTCGCAGGACAAAGGGAGAGGCAGTGGCAGTAAGAAGCTGAGGAGGGCCATCCTTAGGGCTTTCTTCCCTGCCACTTTGCCAATCACTTACCCAGATTATGTATGAATGCAGACTCCCTTTGGGCATTCAGAACACTCCTGTTACTGCAAGAAAAGGAGGGAAGAGGCAAAAAGATAAGCCCTTCCATTTCTTCTAACAGTCAGTGATTCATTCAAATCAGACATTAAAGACCAAAGGCCGGGTTGTGTCCAAGACATGGAGTTTTATCTTGCAGGGGAACCCTTTCTCAGGTCTAGAGGGTTCCACCAGGGACCATGTGCCTTCATCCCTGCCCAGGAACTGTGAGAGAGGAGGCATCCTGGAAGAGGGACTGAGGAGTAAGTTGGGGTAAGGCCGTGGTCGGCAAACTGCGGCTCGCGAGCCACATGCAGCTCTTTGGCCCCTGAGTGTGGCTCTTCCACAAAATACCACGGCCTGGGCGAGTCTATTTTGAAGTAGTGGGGTTAGAAGAAGTTTAAGTTTAAAAAAATTGGCTCTCAAAAGAATTTTCAATCGTTGTACTGTTGATATTTGGCTCTGTTGACTAATGAGTTTGCCGACCACTGGGGTAAGGCATTCCTGTGGCAAAGGCATCCCCACATCCCTTCTCTTCTTGCAGAGGGTCCGATGCTCCCAGCCAGTCTCAATTCTCTCACCTAACACTGGCAAGGAGATAGACTCTTCTACTGAAGCACAGCCCACCACAATGACCTCCCCCATGTCATCCCTCAACACAGGTGAGACCCTCCCAACCTAGGAGACTACCAGCAACTCCTATAAATCCCAGAGCCCGGGATGTAAGGCCTCCGTGGTAGGGATACGGGAAGAATGTTGAGAAAGGGTGGGAGATGGACACAGGCAGCTCTTTACATAATGAAGAAACTGCTTTTTAGGAATACAAGTTAGAGCTGTCCTGTCTCAGAATATATTCTGGCATTACTTCCAAGTCTGCCCCGACTCCATTTTTCCTAGCTCCCCAAAACATTCCTGGGACTTTTGTAAGCTAACATCTTCAGTCTAGAGAGAATTAGTTGCCAACTATTCAGAATATGTGTTATTTCCTAAGTGAGAGGAACAACAGGTAGAATTTGAGTTGGCGGTTAAGAGGGGCACTGGTAGGGAGGTGGAAAGGTAACAAACCACCAACTCCACAATCACCATGGTAATATTATTTTGATATTTGTATTATTTTCTGTGTCACCTATACTTGACTGTGTGAGTAATTTGGATTGCGGCTGCTTTCTTCTGTCTTGGTGTTTATGTGTGTGTCCCTCTGAACAAAAACACTCAGAGGCCAGAAAGCTGACTGTCCCTCCCAAACTCTGCTGCAGCCACAGAACGGCAGGCCTTCCAGCCCTGGCCCGAATTGCTCAAGAACAACGTGGAGGAGCTGCTGCAAGCCTCCATGTCCCTGGGAGGCCCAGAGCAAGCGTCAGAGCACAAGCAGGATCAAGGGCAGGAGCAAGGACAAAAACAAAAACAGGAGGAAGAGCAGGAGCAGGAGGAACAGGAGGAGGAGGAAGAAGAGGAGGAGGAGGAGGAGGAGGAGGAAGAGGAGGAGCAGAATGAGGAGGAGGAGGAGGGAGAGGAGGGGGAGGGGAAGCAGGCCCAAGGACTGGGGATAGGGGAGAGACTGCATGCCATGTATGGGCTGCAGACAGACTCAGAGCCCAAGCACCAGGCTGGTTTATCTTCCAACCCTCTGTCCTTCACTGCCCGGGTGCGGGAAGTGAAGTCTACGCCTATGATGATGGAGGAGCTCATTCAATCTGCCCAGGAAATGGATGAAATGAGGGGTGTGTTTGAGGAAGACTCTGCTTGGAGAAGCCAAAACTCTGGCAGGTACAGGAAATTCTGACTCCTCTACTGGCCCTACCTTTCCTGCTGCCATCTTTGGGAATGAGAAGCCCACTTTCCAACTTTGACCTCTAGACCCACTCAGACCTGCTTGGGCTTCAGGCGCACCTAGTAACCGCCTGCCTCACCTGTTCTGCGGCCATCATTGGTTTAAGTCCTGCCTTAGATGCCTGTTTCCTACGTGGCTCATTCCTAGTGGAGTGAGTCTTGTACCTGGAGTTGCCAGGCTTGAGTTCTGGTCTTGTTTATGGCCTTGATAGACATTGCAATTTTGAGGAAGTTACTTCCCCTTTCTGAACCTCAGTTCCTCATTTTTAAAAGGAGGCAGTTGGTCCAGAGGCCTCTAAGGCCCCATCCAGCATGCTGAACGTGTGTGACCAAGAACAGAGTCTGAGGGGAAGGAAAGAGAATGGCTATAGCTTTCTTCCCCACCAACCAGGTCTGTCTCCTTGCAGCCTCTTGCAGCTGCCCCACGTGGAGGCCTTACTGGTGATGTGCTATTCCATTGTGGAGAACACCTGCATCATGACCCCCACAGCCAGGGCCTGGCGGCACTTGGAGGATGAGATCCTTGGTTTCGGGAAGACGGTAGGCCCAGCGTGCTGTTTAATGAATACGTGCTCACTGGGCATCCTCTGGGCCTGGCTCTATTAGGCCTTGGGAGTGGGGGGATGAACAGGGATACAGACAGCATGAGGCATCACTGGAGAGGTCCTCTTCCAGTGGGAATCCCTTCTTTGGAAGGACATTTCCAGCCCACCTTAAAGGAGGAAAGCTCAAGACTAGTCAGGAATCCATTCCAATTCAGACTTCATTCATTTTTTAAAAATATTTTTTTATTTATTTCAGAGAGGAAAAGGGAGGGAAAGAGAGATAGAAACATCAATGATGAGAGAATCATCAACTAGCTGCCTCCTGCAGGCCCCCTACTGGGGACCGAGCCCACAACCCAGGCATGTGCCTTTGACCAGAATCAAACCCAGGACCCTTCAGTCCACAGGCTAACGCTCTGTCCACTGAGCCAAACCGGCTAGGGTCAGAATTCATTCTTCAGATCTTTGAGTTGTTAGGCTTTAGTCATCTCCTCATCCAGTTAACCATCTTCAAACCTTGGCTTTACCTTAAATGCAGCTCTCCTTTCCAAATGGGCATAGAAGCCATTCCAGGGATCTGTAGAGAAATTCCAGTCTCCATGTGTTCTCACCACCCAGCAAGTCCTATTCCCAGGAAAATACCCTTTAGGTCTTTATTTATTTTTTTTAAATATATTTTATTGATTTCCACAGAGAGGAAGGGAGAGGGATAGAGAGCTAGAAACATCGACCAGCTGCCTCCTGCACACCCCCCAACGAGGATGTGTCCGCAACCAATGTACATGCCCTTGACCGGAATCGAACCTGGGACCTTTCAGTCCGCAGACCGATGCTCTATCCACTGAGCCAAACCGGTTTCGGCAAAATACCCTTTAGGTTTTTAAATAATACAAGTTAGCAAACATCTGTTGGGAGTTGGTATGCCATCTAGTCATCCATTTGTTCAACAAATATTGACTGGTCACCAACTCTGAACAGGTATTTGAGATGTTATCGATGAGCACGATAGGTCTAATCATCGTGGGGCTCTTGAAGTCCTAGTGGGAGAGGCAGATGAGGAAACAGGCAGAACAGTGTGACAGGAGAAACGCTGTAATGGATAAATACAAAGTGTAGAGAGAGCGGAGGCGGATAACTGTCTGTGTTTGGGAAGATCAGAAAATGCTTCTTAGAGGAACTGATGTTTAGAGAAAGAAAATTAACCCGGCCAAAGAAAGGACTTGGTAGAAGCTTCCTGCTAGAGGGAATAGCATGTGCAAAATCTGTGAGGCAAGAAAGAGATTTCATAACGGACAAAGAATGAGCACATTGCTCCTGCCCTTAAAGAACCTGGAGCCCACGGAGGACTCAGCAGCATTACAAAAGGAGTATGGCAGGTGTTGGAGAGAGGTTTTTAAGTGTAGGCGGTTCAGGAGTCGTGGAGAGCCCACTGGATTTTAGGGCCTGATTCAGGGAACAGTAAGGAGCCCATTTTTGCCTGGAGGAAAGCAGTAGAGGGGATAGAGCCAAAGAAATAGTAAGGGTCATAACATGAAAAATCCCAGGTGGCAGTCTGAAGCATTTGTATTTAATTTGGTAGGGAAAGGGAATTCAGTAATCATTTTTTGGTGAGAGGCATGACTATGCCTCCCTTATGAGCTGTTGTGCAGAGTAAACAAGGGGATTTTTTGCACCACGGTGTGCTGGACCCATGGGTGGAGAAGGAGGAGGATGGGGTTGACTGCGGATTTCCTGAGAAGACCGAGGGAGCTCAGTCAGGGCCAAGAATCTAGCTAGGAGATGGGTAGATCCACTCTAAAGAACGTCTTCCAGGAACTCGGAGGTTTAAACCTAAGTCGAGCATAGGTTTTGAAGTTAGGAGGACTGGATCTCTGTCCCAACTCCACTGTTTGTGAGGCATGTGGTTTTGAACAAGTTAGCCTCACTAAGCTTGTTTCCTTGCTAGTCAAATGGAGATATTATGAGTACCTATGCTCGTGCCGGGCTCTTGTGAGAACTAAATGAGATGATAGCGTTTACTAGGTGCTTAGCCCTGTGTCGACCCTTTGTAACTATTAGCACTATCATTGGGAAAGACTAGAGAAACGGGGAAAGTTAGCAGTTCTATTCAGATAGTCTAAGTGAGAGGTGGTTGTAGGTCACCCGATGGTGGACAGCTGCCAGGCACCTGGCAATTGAGGATTTGGAGCTTGGGAAAGAGATCAGAACTGATGATAGAGATCTGGGTGTCACGTGCAGAGAGATGAGGATTACCTGGGAGTAGAGAAATCATCCAGGAGGAGGGTGAAGAAATAGAGTGCTGAGGCGAGGCCCTTGAGGAGCCCTTGGGGAGGGGGACAGGGAGAAAAGCTTTTGGAAGAGCCCGGATGCAAAGACATTGTGGGAGCTGCTCTGGAGGGCGGAGGTGTGGGACAGTCTCGGCCTTAGCCTCTTAACTACGTTCTTGCCTTAGGTCTGTGACAGCCTTGGGCGGCACCACCTCGATATCTGTCCCCTCTGTGCCTTCTGCTCCCTGAAGCTGGAGCAATGCCACTCGGAGGCCAACCTGCAGCGGCAGCAATGTGACGGTTCCCACAAAACACCCTTCATGAGCCCCTTCCTCTCATCCCAGAGCATGTCCATCGGCATCCAGGTACCTAGCTAACTGGGCAGCCTCAGTGGGGGAGGCCTCAGGCTCCGGACATCTATCCGGAAGGGAGATCTGCAGGGGGAGCAGGGGTTCACACCTCTCCCCTGTCCCCTCTGCCACAGGTGGGGACTGTAAAATCGGGCCGCTATTACGGGATGGATTTTTATGGCGGCCTTCGCCTGGATTTCTGGTGTGCCCTGCTAGCCACGAAGGGCTGTGAAGATACTCGAGTAGCTGGCTGGCTCCAGGCTGAGTTCCTTAGCTTCCAGGATGGGGATTTCCCCACCAAGGTCAGAGCCTTTCCCCAAAGCTCAACCCCACCACCCTCACCCCAATTCCTTCTGGTTGGTTGCTCCAGGCAGCCTTAGGATGTGGGAGGGGACTTGGGCCCCTGGCTTCTGAGAACCAGTCCTCACTAAACTGGCTGCCTCTCTTCAAGAGACCACACACACACACACACACACACACACACACACACACACACACACACACACACACACACGAGCAGGATTGTGTTTGGCAGAGAAGGTAGGATTTGGGAGTGGTGGGAGAGCAAGCACAGGACCGGGAGGCAGGAGACAGAGCTTCTGGTCCCAGCTCTGCCAGTTACCTGCCAAGGGGCTTTGGTCAGGTTACTTCCCACTCTGGGCCAAAGTTATACTCATCCCTACAACAAATGACTAGGTGATGGGTGAAGGGCCGCCCCTCCCCTGATCCAGTACTTCCCTGCCTCGGTCTGACAGTCTCCTTCCCTAACTTCCAGTGCTTTTCCTGCCCAATGGCATTATTGACCCCCTCCCTCTCCCCAAAGTTATCTCCTCTGTGGAACTACCTGTTGTACCTGAGAGCCAGGCCCCTCCTTTCTGTGGTTTAACAGGGGAAATCAAGACAATGAAAAGTAGGGGCAGCTTAAGAAAGGGCTGGTCACTGAGCTGAGGGGCCCCTGCCCAGACCTTCTCCCTGGGCCCCTAGATCTGGAAGAGGTCTCAGAGGTCTCTGCTGCATCCCTGGGTTTGCAGATGGGGAGGCGAGGTGCACAGAGGGAAGTGATTCAGCCGAGGTCGCACATTAGATTGTTCTACCCTCTCCCTCACTTGCCCATCACTAGAAGGCTCCCTGAGGCTGGCTCACTAATTGGCCCCCTTCCAATGTTCTGCACCCTTAGTGCCCCCTTCCTCATTCCCCATTCCTCAGCCATTTTACCAGCAACTGAACAAGAGGGAAGCCATTTCCCACGCTCCGGCTCCTGGCTTCTTCCCACTAACTGAACTATGACTGCGGGTGGGATGGGAAAGGCAGAGGGGACAAAGGCTTGTTCCTCAGAGAGGGACCCCCCCCCCCCAGTGTCGAAGGTCTGGTTCTGAAAGGTCACCCCCCTGCCCTTGGTTCTTTCGCCGCGGGCACTCTCTGGAGGGCTGGTGTCTCAAAAGGCTTCTGATATCTCCCCGCCTCCCCATCCCTGGCTCCTGGCTTAGATTTGTGACACAGACTATGTGCAGTACCCAAACTACTGTGCCTTCAAAAGCCAACAGTGTCTGATGAGGAACCGGGATCAGAAGGTGAGCTCGTCACCATGCCCCCCCCTCCTCCCATCAGCCCCTCTAAATCAGTCACTTTGGTTGGGTGTCCTTTCTGGGCCACACCCTAACCCCTGCTCCACCCAGCTGGGATGTGGAGAGCAGTTTCCTACTTGCCTCTCAGGGCAGAGGCCTCCACCAGAGCACTTGCTCTCCTCCACTCCCCCAGCCTTGGAGTCAGCAAGGTGCCCCAGCCAGAGGTGTCTGGCAGGAATGCTGCGGAGGAGAGGTGAGGGCCCTGAGGGCCCCACAGGAAGAACCTCAGCTGGGTTGGGAATTAGAGGTTGAGGTTGCAGTTTTGCTTTCTGCTCTTACTCACCAAGAAGTCTGGGATAAGTCACTTCCTCCCCCAGCCTCAGCCTCCTGATTTCTGAAAGGGGGAGGGGCCCCTTGGTGTCTCTGGCAGCTGGAAAAACCCACATCTGAGTTTCCTCCTTCCCTCTACTGCCCTGTGCCCATGCCTGCCTGCCTGCCTCTGGTTCTCGTGGGACTTCTGACACCTGCCCACCTCCACACCGCTGGCTCCTTGTTCTATAACTCTGTGTGTGTACCCGATCCCCGTGTAGGTGTCCCGCATGAGATGTCTGAAGAACGAGAGTTACAATATCTTGACCCCAGCCAAAAGCGAGGACCTTGTGCTTCGATGGAGCCAGGAGTTTAGCACCTTGACTCTAGGCCAAGCCGGATGAGCTGGGATTCTTCCTGTCTCCACCCCAGCCCAGACTGTCCACACTCTCCATTGCTTTCTTACTCCGTTTGTCATCAGTTTGCGTCCAGGCTGCCCCTTTTGTGTCTCTTACCTGGTCCCTACTCACGTTTTTCCTTGGGTCAGGGCAGGAGTCCCTGAAAGTGATGGGAACTCCACCCGCCTTAAAGGATGTCTTTGCATAAAGTGTTTATTTTCAACGTATGTGGCCTATTTTGGTTATGATCCTATCCTCAGCACTGCCACAGTGCCCCATGGGGATCAACTCGCCCACCCCCCCTTGCCCAGGGGCTTATGGATCCATCTATAGGAGAGATAATCTCATGGGAATGATGCTTAGGGAAGCAGCCATCTGCTGGGAGAAGAGGCCCTAAACATCAGGGAGTTGGATTAAAGAAGACCACAGCTGGGGCTCAGGGATCCTTGGGCCAGGAGGGCATGTGTGTCTTCATCTTGAACGATGTTCCTATCACTCCCTCTTCCTTCCTCTCTGAAATATATACACACACACAAATAGTACTGGAGGCTTGGTGCATGAAATTCGTGCACTCGGGGGAGAGGGGGTCTCTCAGCCCAGCCTGCGCCCTCTCGCAGTATGGGAGCCCTCAGGAGGGTGGCCTAAGCTGTCAGACAGACATCCTTAGCGCTGCCGGAGGCAGCCACGGCGGCTGCACTCGCCAGCCATGAGCCTGGCTTCCGGTTGAGTGGTGCTGCCCCTGTGGGAGCGCACTGACCACCTGGGGCAGCTCCTGCATTGAGCATCTGTCCCCTGGTGGTCAGTGCACATCAAAGAGACTGGTCCTTCTGCTGTTTGGTCGATTTGCATATTAGCCTTTTATAATATAGGATAATGCACCCCTATGCTTCACCCAGCTTCAATTATCAACACATGGTCAACCTTTCAACGGCATGTTCAAGGCTCTGAGAAGCCCTGTAATAGAGAAACCTGTTTAAGCCAGCATTTTCCAACCTCACTTGACCACAATATCCTTTTTCACTCGCCACTCAAAAACGTGAACTTATTTTTGTGTATTGAGCATGGACAACATGTCCAGCCCTGTTGATACAGAAGACAAGGGTCTTGGCCCCAGGGTACAGAAACGAGGGGCTGTCATCTGAGCTCTGCCCAGCCTTCCAGCCCCCCAGCTCCCCAACCCCCAGCCTAGGAAAGAGACAGAAGCAAGGAGGAACAGCCCAGCCCGGTATCCGCTGTGGTGGAGAGGCTATGCACACTCTGCAGTGAGAGTGGGCCCAGCAGCAGCCCTAGTGTGCAGAGGGGCCCTAGGCAAGGGGCGGTACAAAGCCACAGGTGGCAAGAGCAAAGCCAACCTGCAGGGATCCAAAAGAGAGACACCCAGAGGGAACTGGAGAGAAAATCGAGAGGCTGGTGATTAGTCATCGAATCAGTGGGTGGGTGTGCCAGTTAGGCTTTCCGGAAACTGTGGGGAGTATGTGAGCGATGGGCGGGGGGAAATCATTAGTTGGCCCAGAGTTGGGGTTACATTAAGTGCCATTATCTGCTGGGGTTTCTTCTCTGGCCAGTCTGTGAAGACTGCTGAAGGCACTGCTTCCTCCTCTCTCTTCCTGCGAGTGGAGTGCGAGTGAGTGCAGGGTTGGGTGAGTGCACGGAGCTGGAATCTGTTGAGATCTGCCCAGGTGGGTGTGTCCCCACCCGCCCCAGGAGCAGGTCCTTCCAGCCCAGCCCAGTGCAGAGCAGACAGCGGAAGCCAGCTTGGGGCAGCGGCAGAGCTCAACGGGGAGCACAGGTATGGGGGTGTCACGGGTGGGCTTGAACCTCATGGGGGCATAAGGGGCCGCACCGCACTTTTAGAAATGGAAGATGTGAGTGGGGATGGAGGTGAGGGTGGGCCATGGGCCCCAGAAAACCTTTTGAATAGAGTAAAAAGCTAAAAGGGGCTGCCTCAGGCAGAGAGACCTTCTCAGGCAGAACACACCCTAGAGGGCCCCTCTGAAGCTCGAAGCCCCACACGGGGGCATCTCGGGAGGCTGTGTTCTCCCCTTCACCCGTTAGGCCCACTGTCAGGCCGAGCCCTGGGCTTCCCAAGACCAATGAGGAGGGTCCTCTGGGATTGATTTCCAACCTTTTCCCATTCTCAGTTAGTACTTAACCCCTAATGCCCACTCACCTCCCAGGGCCAGCCCCTCTCCTAGATGACAATAAACTTATCTGATTAAACTCCATGAGTGGGTTCACTGGCACAAATGTGTTCTTATGGTTATTCTTCCTAGCTAACCAAGGGATATTTCTATCTGTCTATCTATCTATCTATCTATCTATCTATCTATCTATCTATCTGCATTGGTTTTAGAGGAAGAGGGGGAGAGAGAGAAAACACATTGATTTGTTGTTCCACTTATTTATGCATTTATTGGTGCATTCTTGTATGTATCCTGACTGGAGATTGAACCCATAACCTTGGTGTATCAGGACAATGCTCTAACCAACTGACCTACCCGGCCAAGGCCTCCGAGGGGTATTTTCATGGGGTCTTTGAAAAACACTGCTTTAACCCAATGCGTTCATCTATATAAAAGGGTTAGACAAAATTATTTCTAATGTCCCTATAGCTATGCTAGAATGTGGCTCATGGGTGGCATGAAGGAGATGAAATTTCAGATATTGAGCACAGGTGGGGAAAATATTTGAGGGTGGGCAAGGCTTTATGATACCTTTGTCTCACATCAATGAGGGCAGCTACCTACCTATTATCTATGTTTATGGGGGCCTCCCTGAGAGAAGGGGACCTCCCACCTGATTGTATCTCCAGCTCCTTTTAGTGTGAGCTGAAATAGTAGCCCTAAGGGGAGATGGAGGCAAGGCTTGAGGGGGAAACAGAATCTTATCCCTGTAAGCCTCACCTCCTGGCCACTCAGAGACACTAGAGCCCAGCTCTGCCTGCCTGTGTCTGATGCTGTCAACTCTCCCTACGCTGCTGCCCCCAGTGTACACCCCAACACAGGCCCACGGGGCAAGGAGACAGTAGAAAGGGTGAGGACAGAAGCCAGTGGCGCATACTCAGTGCTGCCGGGAGTTCAGGGTGAGGTCAACAAGGCTGGAAGGCTGCGGGAGACTCTCTGAGGCAGGCAGGACCCTGCCAGGCCGGCCGCCAAGCAAGGTTAGATGCCTGCACTCAGAGCACGCGGCCAGGACAGCTCCTCTGAGTGATTTCTCTTGATTAGGACTTGACTTCCTGTTTTTCCAGCTCTTGAAAGCAGGGTGGAGAGAGAGGTGCAGGTGGGGAGGTGACACCACACATTGAGGAAACGAATGATTGAGCTGTCGGCCGCCTTTACTTTCTGCCTTTTCCCAGAAAGAAACGGGAGGGATGAGGTCAGAATACCTGGGACAGGAGAAGACATGACTGGGGATGATGTTGGGAAGGCAGCAGGAGACAGGCTCAGGGTGGGGGCAGGCATTTTGGCTGGAGCAAGCAGAGGAGGCCTGAACCCGGGAGGAGGGTGGATGGAGATGGGACAGGACAATCCCCTGGGGTCTGTGCTAGAGAGGTGACTTTCCTTGGGAAGAATGTGGTCCCTGGGTTAGGATGAGGCCATCTACTCGCTCAGGTGACCTCGAACTATCTCCACACCACACAGCCCTCAGACCCAGGACAAGCTGAGGAGCAGAATTCACCCGTGTCCCCAAAGCAGCTCTGGGACAGATCTTTTCACAAAGCCTTTGGATTGGGTTAGGGCTTCTTCCAGAGGCTCAGCAGCTTGGATCCGTGTGGGGAGTCTGAATATACAGATACCGAGAGGCCTTTGTAATGAAGCCGGCTGCGTGCCAGGGTGCATCGTTCCAATGCTGCTTGAGCCCAGCAGCAGAGGAAGTGGGCTTAGCTGACAAGGCAGGTTAGAGCACACGCTGTGTAGCGCAAGCATGTCAAACTCGCGGCCTGCCTGCGGCCCACAGTGAATATTTTTTCGGCCCAGCCAATATAACGGTATGTAAGAAATGTTTTAATAAGAACTTCGTAACTTAACTTTTACAATATCCCGTTACACATAATTATTAATAACGAACTACAACGTTCGCTAATGGCTGATGACTATGATCGTGTTGCGTTCATTTCCCTTACACACCTTAAGCGCAGGCGCACCATTTCTCTCCACTAACACTAGCAGCGAATATTTTAGCAGCCGATTGCCACGTCATTAGCCTTGGACTGACCTGTTTGGTATGCACAATAGGAAATATTTCGCTTTCGGAGAACAAGAAAAATAGGTTTATTTGCATTACACTTATTAATTTGTGGAGTTTATTCAGTGTCTGGTAAGTTAATGTTCAAGAAAAAATATTAAATTTTATTAAAATGTCCTATTGTTTTATGTTAATGATGACTCATTTATCTCAGCCCTTTGTATTCAGCATGTCTCTATCAAAATAAACCTACATTTCTATGAAAATTGAAGCTTTTGTTTTTTTGCGGCCCACCTAACCTTAAACCTTTTTTATTGGGCCTGTCTTAGCCTTTGAGTTTGACATGCTTGTTGTAGCAGGTGGGACACACTGACAGGCCGGGACTTTAGAATCTAAAATGAGGTTGGGGTTATTCTAGAGCAGATCTCCTGGGGCAAGGAGGATGGGGATATCTGAGATTCCTACTTTTCGAACTTCTGAAAGATGTGAATTAATTACTAGAAAGAAGAGGTGAAGAGAGAGCAAGGCATTTGACGAATGTGTGGGAGGGGAAAGGAGAGAGGAGCCTGGAGAGGGCAGCAGGAAAGAACGCTGGATGAAGAGGAGGTATTTCTTTCCCGCCCTGCCTCCACCATTGTCCCAAATCACACATTTGTCTTCAGCTCTTGTCTGTGCTGCTGGTCAGATGCCAGAAGGGTGGGTGCTGCTGGCGGGCTCTGTGTAGCGGAGAGAGGGAATGATCATGATCTAGCCTCCTGCCCACTTTTACTCTCTCATTCTTACTTCCTGCCTGTGGCAGAAAATAGCCCTGTCCCTCCCCGCTTATCTCGGCAAAGAGCAGTGCCCCGCCCAGCTCAGAGGACAATGGGACGGGTCTGAGAGGCCCTAAGGACACAAGGAAGGAACCTGGGTCTGGAGGTGCACAGGGGAGGCTGAAGGACAGGGACACAGGGAGGAGGGCCGTGGCTGCACGCTCGGGTGCGAGTGTGTGGTGGGCAGGTGATGTGGGATGGCACAGCCCCTGGTGCCTCGATGTGCTCTTCAGGGCCTTGGCGCTGGCATCTGTTCGTGCACTTCCGTGGAGGTATGTGCTCCTGAAGCTGCCTGACTCTGTCTGTCGGTGCAACGACATGGGCCCTAAGGCTGGGGCTGTGTCTGCCCTTCCTCCTGGGGCCGTCTGTCCATGCCTCCATGCATTTGTGGGTTACAGGGCGTGCAGTGACACTGAGGGACATGTTACTAGGAATTTCATATTCCCACATCCGTGCCTGTTGAGGTGGCTGAGCCCACACAGGCCTCCGTGTCCTATCCCTCCTCCCCTGTGAAATGAAACCCCAATGTCTGTTCTTTTCTGGGTTGGCTGCTGTTCCTTTACTTCCTGCATCTCCCCTACAACCCAACCTCTTCCTCAAGGCAGGGTTGGGGAGAGGCCCAGGCTGCCCCTTCCCCACATCCAGCACCCTCCTTCCGTTTCCTGTGTGCCTCCTTTTGGCAGTGTTTTCCATCTTGTCATCTGGCCTGGCAGGGTGCCCATTCAGCTCCACTGAGGGGAGCCTCAGGGAAGCGGGGCGGATGGGGTGGGGACCAGGGCAGGGGCCTGGCAGCTTTCCACACTCAGCTTGGGCCATTCTGTGTAAGTCTGTCAGGCAGGGGTGACTTTTTAATTATTTTATTTTTTTATTGATTTTTTTACAGAGAGGAAGAGAGAGGGATAGAGAGTTAGAAACATCGATCAGCTGCCTCTTGCACACTCCCTACTGGGAATGTGCCCGCAACCAAGGTACATGCCCTTGACTGGAATCGAACCTGGGACCTTCTAGTCCGCAGACCGACGCTCTATCCACTGAGCCAAACCGGTTTCGGCCAGGGGTGACTTTTTGACAAATAGGTTCCACTATAAAGAAACCCAGGGACGCCCTTCTTGTGGAGCAAGAGCATTAGCCTCAGCTTTGCTAAAGGGCTCCTAACTTTACCTTTAAATAGCAGCTCATGAAATACATTTTGGTCTGTTAAACAGTGCAACTTTGTCAACGGAAAGACTTGCAGTTTGGGGGGAATAATTATTCATTCACTCTTTCAATGGCTAGTAGGTGCCCCCTAATTATAAGGAGTATGAATTGTCCAAGTAATGGTTAAGAATGATAAAGTGTTGCCAAAACCGGTTTGGCTCAGTGGATAGAGCGTCGGCCTGTGGACTGAAGGGTCCCAGGTTCGATTCCGGTCAAGGGCATGTACCTTGGTTGCAGGCACATCCCCAATAGGGGGTGTGCAGGAGGCAGCTGAAAAAAAAAAAAAAAAAAAAGAATGATAAAGTGTTACAGGAATTATAAGTGTGAACTGTTACTGAAATTTTAATGCAACCTGTTTCCAACAGGCCTTCTAAGGAGCATGGTCTTTTACTAAGTGAGTTATACATGTGGACAAGATAGTCAGAAATTTGATAATAAGAAGTGGTTAGTTGCAAAAAAAAGAAGAAGAAGAAGTGGTTAGTTGTGGTTAGCTGACTGATTTGATATATAACAGACAATGGGGGAGGGGGCAGATATCCTGCCAGGAGTATTGAATTCCACAAGGGCCTGCTAAGTAGAGAGACGGAGGTGAGAGCACACTTGGGAAGAAAAGCCGTGAAAGATGTGGTCCCATCCCAGGATCTTACCATCTAGTTGGGGAAATGGAACAAATAGACACAATACAACCTGAGGAGTTCAAAGCAGCAAGCTAAGTGCTTAAGTAGATGAGCGGAAATTGTAAGGAGGGGCTTATTTGTGTGTGTGAAAGACAAGTGAGCACATGTTACCAGTGTTTGAAGTGGGGGAAAAAAAGAAAAATTACTTAAAAGTACATATTTCAATTAGAAAGTGAGGAAGTAAAACCATTTCTCTATGGGCACAGATTTCATATTGGCATCTGTAAAAGACCAGGAGCTCTGTGCAGCCTCCACCCTCATCTCTACCATCCACTCTTATTGGAAGTAGCACCAGCTTGGACTTGGGAGCCAGGAAGTCCTGGGTTTGAAACCTGACTTCGCTCCTCACTTGACTGAGCTCTTAAGCTGTTTCCTTGCCTGTAAAAATGAGGATAAACACCGACCTCCAAGGGCTGTTGGAAGGATTAAATACTGTGCATATAAAACACGCCAGGATATAGTGAACAATCAGTAAATGACAGCTATTTCACTCAGCATTTATTGACATTGACGTAGGTGCTGGCAATACAAAGATGAGTAAGTCACAGTCCATAGGCCTTCCCTCAAGGAGCTCACAGTCGAGTGGGAGGTGCAGATAAAGAACAGCTCATTGCAGTACGGGCGGGCGGGCGGGAACAGCTATGATAAACCTGGGCACCCAGGGGAAGCGCCAGTGAGGGGCCACATCTGCCTTGTAGGGAGGGAGTCAGGAAAGGCCTCACAGAGTCCTAAGAGGTGACTGAGTCTGTCAGTTGGAGAATGGGAGGAGGCTCATTCCAAGTTGAAATGCAAGAGGAAACAGCATGAAAACATAAGGTATGTGCAAAATGATTAGTTTGGTGTAGCTGGAGCAAAGGAGCATGGGAGAAGGGGCATGTGTCAGGAACAGAGCCTGGTTTTATTTACTTTTCAGCCCCAGTTAGTGTAATTTTCCCTGTTGAAATTGGTACTTTGGAGAGGAAGTGTTTCTTTTAAAAAAAACTATTTTATTTATTTATTTATTTATTATTTTTACAATATACAAAATAAATCAGTCTCTATGTGGTCTCCAATTTCGGTCCTCAGGTATCAGGATTCTCTCCTGTGAGTTTTTCGCTGATTATTCAGGAAGTTTTTCTGTATTTTAGTTGTAATACCAGTTTGTTCCTGGGAGCATGTCCATGCAGCATCCACTTACTCTGCCGCCATTTTTAATCCTATGAAGTGTTTCTTTATTCCCTTTAACTGTTCTACACCTCTCACAACTCTTTTTTTTTTTTAATATATTTTATTGATTTTTTTACAGCTAGGAAGGAAGAGGGAGAGAGAGTTAGAAACATCGAGGAGAGAGAAACATCGATCAGCTGCCTCCTGCACATCCTCTACTGGGGATGTGCCCGCAACCAAGGCACATGGCCTTGACTGTAATCGAACCCGGGACCCTTGAGTCCGCAGGCCGATGCTCCATCCACTGAGCCAAACCGGCCAGGGCTCTTTTTTTTTTTTTTTAATCTTTTTTTTTTATATTTTATTGATTTTTTTACAGGGAGGGAGAGAGAGGGATAGTTAGAAACATCAATGAGAGAGAAACATCGACCAGCCGCCTCCTGAACACCTCCCACTGGGGATGTGCCCACAACCAAGGCACATGCCCCCAACCGGGATCGAACGCAGGACCCCTCAGTCCGCAGGCCGACGCTCCATCCACTGAGCCAAACCGGTCAGGGCCCTCTCACAACTCTTAAACTGCGGTTTGTAGTGGTTGGAGGGAGAACAAATGAACAAAAAACCCACAAGAAAACTTGTTATAGTCAGGTTTACAATTTAGTTTCATGTAAGAATTCAAGCAGTTCCTTTTGAAAGGAGTAAGTCCAGTATCTTAGGATAATTGCTCAGGGTCTCCGCACAACTTTGCTCCCTAAGATGGCATGTGGACACTCATATTCATAGCATTATATTCACAATAGCCAACAGGTAGAAAAACCAAAGAAACTATCGACAGATGGATGAATAAACAAAATGTGATATACATATATATTAATATTTTACTCAGCCATAACAAATAATGCAGTTTGATACATACTACAACATGCATGGACCTTGAAAACTTTTGCTAAGTGAAATAAGCCAGGCACAGAGGAACAGATATTATATGACTCCCGCCATGCGAGGTATCTGGAATGAGCAAATTCACAGAGACAGAACGTAGAATAGAGGTTACCGGTGGCTGGAGGGCAGGGGTGGTGGTGGTGGAATGGGCAGTTACTGTTTAATGGGTGTAAAGCTGTTGTTTGGGATGGTGAAAAGGTTCTGGGGATGGTTACACAACATTGTGAAGGTACTTAATGCCACTGAATTGTACACTTCAAGATGGTTACAAGGGTAAATAATTAAGTTATGTATGTTTCACCACAAACACACAAAAGATGGCATCTGGGTAGCTTCTGTGGCCTCGTGGCATTAAGGAAGGTGGGATACTGAGACCATGTCCTGTCGTCTGGATCCTCCACCTCTTAACTATACCCTTTGTCTGCCGGCTGTTGCCTCTCTCCAGCAGTCTCATCGGTACCCATGGTACTTTCTCACCTCACTGCCCTGCTCTCTGGGCTCAGGGTCCCCTTGGATCTCTTACTAACAAACAACCATCTCTCCCTATCACAGAACCCCATCTGGGGCGTTCCCTAGTCCAGCAGTCGCCAGCCTTTCGGACCTCACGGACCACTGGTTGGGGACAGCTGCCTAGTCGGTCCCCAACCAGGGGAAAAGCTCAACCCACAGGGCCTTGCCTGCCTGCAGGGTTGGGCTGGTGTGTGGTCAGCCCAGGAGAGCCCTGTTATATTATTACCCCCACTTTACAGATGAAGAAACTTGGAGAGGTCAGCTCAGAAGTAAACTCAGGGCGCTCTGAGCGCAAGCGCAGCCCACACAGGAGCAAAGTGGGTGTGAAGAGTGAGGCTGGGAATCTGTCCTGTACTTGGGAGCTTGAACTTTATTCTTTAGATAAAAGGGAACCAGCAGAACACCTGATCCAGGGGAGGTGCTCCACAGCACTTGTCACCACCTGCCATGACACCTGTTTACTTGCACTTTATTACCTGTTTCTCCCGGTGGAATGGAAGTAAATGGGGGCGAGGCCTTTGTTTTGGTCACTGCTGTGAACATGCCTGTGAAAGCCTAAACACTTTATACACACACACACACACACACACACACACACACACACACGGTAGTCTTATTTAATCTGAAAACCTTATGACCCCCACTCCTCGACCTCCACTCCACCCCCAGGTAAAGAAAATGAACTTCAGAGAGATTAAGTCATTTTTCTGACGACTAAAGTTAGGTGAACTGGCAAAGCCAGGATTGAAACCCAGGCAGTCTTGCCCTAGCCGGTTTGGCTCAGTGGGTGGAGCGTCGGTCTGCAGACTCAAGGGTCCCAGGTTCGATTCTGGTCAAGGGGTCAAGGGCACATGCGGGGGGTTGAGGCTGGGTCCCCAGTGGGAGGTGTGCAGGAGGCAGCCCATCAATGATTCCCTCTCATCATTGATGTTTCTCTCTCTCTCTTCCTCTGAAATCAGTTATATATGTATATATATATATATATATATATATATATATATAGAGAGAGAGAGAGAGAGAGAGAGAGAGAAGGAGAAGAAGAAGAAGAGAAAAGAAAAGAAAAGAAAAGAAAAGAAACGAAACGAAACGAAAAGAAAAGAAAAGAAAAGAAAAGAAAAGAAAAGAAAGAAAAGAAAAAAGAAAAGAAACCCAGGCAGTCTGAACTGCTATACAGCCCTGCTGCAGAAAGCTACTCTGGCTGGACAGAAGGTGGGGAAAAGGCTTGAGGCTGAGAAAAGACTCAAGAGGCCAGCCAGTTTAGCTAGATAAACATCTGTCCTCCACCCTGGCCTTGCATAACGCTGACTTTTGGTTTGCCTTCCTATTCCAGGTCTCCGGATGATGAAGCCCTGACCAAAGGCACCCACCCCCGGCAGCCATCTGCCCTGCAGCCATAACCCACATTCTCCGGCCCTACCCCTGCTGGCTTTGGGACTGTCTCCATGCAGCCTCCAGGCCCTGCCCTGGAGATGACTGCGAAGTCAGGACCTTGGTGTGCCCCGTGACGCCCCGAGGCTAGGTCCTCGGCACACTCCGGCACGATGTTGGCCAACTCCTCAGCAAACACTTCTGCCAACAGCTCTGATCTCCCGTGCCCTGACTACCGGGCCACCCACCGGCTGCACATGGTGGTCTACAGCCTGGTGCTCCTCGCAGGGCTCCCGCTCAACGCGCTGGCCCTCTGGGTCTTCCTGCGCGCGCTGCGCGTGCACTCCGTGGTGAGCGTGTACATGTGCAACCTGGCGGCCAGCGACCTGCTCTTCACCCTGTCGCTGCCCGTGCGCCTGCCCTACTACGCGCTGCACCACTGGCCCTTCCCGGACCTCCTGTGCCAGACGGCGGGCGCCATCTTCCAGATGAACATGTACGGCAGCTGCATCTTCCTGACCCTCATCAACGTGGACCGCTACGCCGCCGTGGTGCACCCGCTGCGGCTGCGCCACCTGCGGCGGCCCCGCGTGGCGCGGCTGCTCTGCCTGGGCGTGTGGGCGCTCATCCTGGTGTTCGCGGTGCCCACGATGCTCGTGCACAGGCCCTCGCTCTGCAGCTACCGCGGCATCCGGGTGCACCTGTGCTTCGAGAGCTTCGGCGACAAGCTGTGGAAGAGCAGGCTGCTGCCGCTCGTGCTGCTGGCCGAGGCGCTGGGCTTCCTGCTGCCGCTGGTGGCCGTGGTCTACTCGTCGGGCCGGGTCTTCTGGACCCTGGCGCGGCCCGACGCCACGCAGAGCCGGCGGCGGCGGAAGACGGTGCGCCTCCTGTTGGTCAACCTGGTCATCTTCCTGCTGTGCTTCGTGCCCTACAACACCACGCTGGCCGTCTACGGGCTGCTGCGGGCCGACCTGGTGGCGGCGAGCCCCGCGGCCCGCGACCAGGTGCGCGGGGTGCTGATGGTGATGGTGCTGCTGGCGGGCGCCAACTGCGTGCTCGACCCGCTGGTGTACTACTTCAGCGCCGAGGGCTTCCGCAACACCCTGCGCGGCCTGGGCTCGCCTCTCGGGCCCAGGACCTCGGCCTCCAACGGAGACGGAGGGACGCTCGCCCAACTGTCCCGGGAGCCCACCCCCACCAGCAGGCCTGCTGCCTCCAGCCAAGGACTGATCAGGCATTCCACCCCCTGGACGCCAATCCCCGAGGATTCCGTCCTCTAAGCGAACAGGGGGCCCCAGCCCGGTTACACCCACCTCCACCCCCGGCCGCCCCCCCCCCCCCCCCCGCACTGGAAAACTTGCAGGGTGCGTACAGGAGGGCGGTGGATCAGACACTTGGATTTCTGGGTGGCAACTCCAACTCATAAATGCAGAAGGAGCAAAGTGTGGGAGCAAGGGGCACGGGGAAGGAAGGGTGCTGGTGGAAATGTCTTCTTCATGTTAGTGGTGATGATGAGCATAGAAAAGACCCCGTCCCCAGTCTGTAGGAAGTGGTGGTGCTGTGAGCCTGCCAAGGCAGAGGCAGAGGGATGGATGAAATGCCCTGGCGGGGGACTTGAAACACTGCCCAGCACTAGTAGATGTAGCAGAAAAATGGATGTCCTGGTTTTAGACTGACCTCCGCAGTCTTAGGGCCGTAAGTGCCACCCACATTTCATTCCCACCTTGGCTTCCCCTCCCCGGCATTGAGCATAATACAAGAGTTTATTGGATAAGACAGAACTGGTTTCCTTCTTGTTTCGAGACTTGTAATAATTTAGACCTGACCTTCAACCTGGGGTGGTTGGGGGCAGGGCAGAACTGTGAGTTAGAAGGTTTTCTTTTCTCCAGAATCTTGGTCCCTGTTCCCCTTTCTAGGTCTTTTCTTATCCTACACTCCAACCCCCTTTCAAGACCTCCTCCATTCTAGATCCTAAGTCTACTCCTGCCACCCCCCTCCCCACTGCTTCATCTAGAGTAAGGAAACAATTCTTTGTACTAAAATAGCAGCTCGCTAAATTTTTTGGTCTCAGACCCTTTACACCCTTAAAAATTGAGAATTCCAACGAGCTTTTGAATATACTTAGTTCTTTTGATACTGACCATATTAGAAATTAAAATGAAGTTTTCAAAACATACAGGTCTGGCCACTGTGGTTCAGCTGGTTGAGCATCATCCATGCACCAAAAAGGTCCTTGGTTCGATTCCTGGTCAGGGTACATCCCCAGGATTTTGGTCTGGATTCCCAGTAGGGGGGCGTGCAGGAAGCAGCCAATCCAAATCCATGTTTCTCTCACACATCGATGTTTCTCTTTCTCCCTCTCCCTCTCTAAAATAAATAAAAAACATATCTGAAAAGACAGAAATACATAGGCACACATTCCATTAGCTGTGAGAGCAATGATATCTTTCAAGAAGCCGCTGGAAAACCCTACTGTATACTTGTGATAGGATGAAAGTGAAAAGAACAAACGACAATAGTATTATGAAAATAGTTTTGACCTCATGGACTTCTCAGAGAGCCAGTCCCCAGATCACACTTTGAGAACTATACCTATACTCAAGTATTAAAGTTCTTGTGTAACTTCTTCCCAGGGCATTATGTAGAGTGCTTTTTATTGCTGTGGAAGAGAGCAATGCTCAACAAATCAATTAATAGTTGTAGCCCTTAAGGCTTGGGGTTTGGGGTGGGGGTGGGACAGTAGGAGCTGCGCACCCAATGGAACTTGGCCTTGGGCTTGCTGGAGCGGCCGCCCTAAGGTGGGGGTGGAACTAGTCACAGGCACACTGGGGGTGGGGCTTCTCCCAGAGGGAACAGGAACTGTGCCACAGCCAGGAAAGAAGTTTACAGGGAAGTTAGAGTGTGATGGGAGGACAGGAATAGGCGGGCTGTTCTTAGCAAGCTGGAGGCAAAGGAAATGGAAGACTGGTTTATGGGCCACCTACTGCTTTCTTC
Organism: Eptesicus fuscus; assembly: GCF_027574615.1. Lineage (NCBI taxonomy): Eukaryota > Metazoa > Chordata > Mammalia > Chiroptera > Vespertilionidae > Eptesicus > Eptesicus fuscus. Next base: position 87,192,833 of record NC_072479.1, read on the forward strand.
CCTTTTTACCGGAGTCGGCGTCGGCGTCGGGAGCCGGTAGGGGTTGCAGAGTTGGCACAAGGACATCTTGAGACCCTGACATTAGCGAGGGAGTTGTTGCCATGCCTAGGTCTTGTATGCCTTTCTGTGCCTGTCTCTCAATGCTGTATGTTTCTGTGTGTGTGTGTGTGTGTGTGTGTGTGTGTGTGTGTACGCGCGCGCCCGCTCGTGCCAGTGTCAGGGTTTTCCTGAGAGTATCTGGGCCTTTTTGTCTCTCTGTGATCCGTCCAGATGGTGATTTACAGGTGTAAAATGACCCCTGGTGGCCAAACCAGAGAACTGACCCAGATTCCTCCGTGACAGCCTCCAAGTCCGTGCCTTCCACCATCTGGCGGGAGGTTAGAGTCCTGGAGCAGGCCCTCGCCTCCTGCTGTTCTAAAAGAGGCCTGGAGGTTAGCACCTGCTCCTTCTTGCTTCATCCTTAGGGTTCAGGACCCACCAGTGCCCTTCCAAACCTGGGATTAACAAACAGAACCGAACACAATTTTTAAAAACTACTGGATTATTTTTATATGCAGATACATGAAATAAATTCCAAAGTAATTAAAACCAACATAGCAAGTATCTTCTACATACTATATAATTTACTTATTTATTTATTATAATTTTTATAATTTATTGTCTGTCTCCTCCCTCTCCCCAGGTAGACTGTAAGCTCCCTGAGGGCAGGGATTTTTGTTTGATGGTTCTCTGATGGAGCTTAGAACAAATAAATATTTGTGGAATGTTGCACAGTTGGGTCTTGCTGTGAAGTAGTTTACTACCCAGTGGGAACAAAAGAACAAATCAACTATAATTACCATTCAAGACAGAAGATGCAAGAATGCAGAGTAAGCCCTGGCCAGTGTGGCTCAGTGGTTGAAGTGTTGGCCCGGAGTATCAAAGGGCCTCAGGTTCAATTCCGGGTCAGGGGCACATACCTGGATTGCGGGTTCAATTCCCAGCCCTGGTTAGGGCAAGTTCTGAAGGCAACCAATCGATGTGTGTGTGTCTCTCTCTCCCTCCCCCCCCCCTTCCATTCTCTCTAAAACTCAATGGGAAAAATATCCTCAGGTGATATTTAAAAAAAAAAAGCGGGGGGGGGGGAGATGCAGGGTAAGGTTAGCTGCTCATTTAGTGGGCAATGGGAAGCCCCTGAAGGTTTTGCTAACCTTGACATAGTGTGGGGTAAACTGTAGGAAATCAGGTGGAGAGAGTCTAAGGAGAAAGAAAGACTGGTCAGGGAGCTATTAAAATAGTCCAGAAAAAGTGTGACCGTGGCCTGTGGAGGTGGATGGAAGGAGGCTGTCTCCAATGTGAAATCTCTGGTGTTTAAGCTCTGGTGGACTGTTTCCCCACATTCGGTATACCCCAAGGGTTTCCATCACAAGAATCGATTAAGGAGATGTGGCAGGCAGAGGAGAAATGACCAAAACCTGACAAGTAACAGGCTGGGGAAAGTTTAAGAAAACCCATAGCCATTACCATTTTCACAGGATTCCCCAATTACTGCGTGGACTGCATGATGGAGACAAGATGTGAGGAATCCAGAGTCCATGTCCTGGAGTTACTTCAGTTGAAGTTTAGGGAAAATCCAAAGGAGGAAAACGGAGGAAACCTAAACGGAGGGAGGAGAGCTTTAACAAGTTTTTAACATGCTCTCTGAATGCCTGGATCTCAATTTAGTGCTTAAAATGCATTATCTAATTTATTACAACAACTCACTGAGTTAGGGATGATTATTACCCCATTTTACAGATGAAACACCCTGGAGGAGTTAAGGTCTTAAGGTCACACAACCAGGAAATGGCGCAGTATCTCTGGCTCCCAACATCCTACTATATCTCCCCTTCCTGGCACATCCCATCTCACCCCTGCCTTTATGACATTCAGCCTTCCCTACTTTCCTTTCTTCCCCTTCCTTCCCCATGTAAGTCACCGCTCCTTCACCTCTCTTGACTGAATTCTCACCTTGGACCTACTGTACCACCTCAGCCTCCTCTCCCAGTGCTTCCTCCCTGCTCTAACCCACTCAGCCTCCAGCACACCTGTCCCTTCTTCCCTCTGCTCTGGCCTCCGGCCCCCGTGCAGAACACAGTGTGGCGGGGGCACGCGCAAGCAGGATGGCTCAGCCTTCGTGCAGTTGGCCGCTGGTCCCTTCCCCCAGTGAGGATGTGCCCAACATCTCCAAGGCAGCATTCTTGCTTATCTACCAACTAAACGAAAGAGACCTCCTCTGGGATCTCCACAAAGTCTGTCTCCAAAGGATGGTCCCACTGCATGGCGAGATTAGTTAGGGGAGTAGTGATCATTGGTCTTGAAATGAAAAATTCAGGAGAACCAGGGGAGAAGTAAGGGAACCCAAAGGGGCCCTGAACCATCTTGAGGGCAATCCTCACGGGTTGCTACGTGGGGTCCTGGGGAAGAAATGAGGAGGTGAGGTAAGCTCACACCAGACCTTCCTTCTCCTTCTCCGTTCTTTCAGGAGACCCTGGAGACAAGCGGCTGGTAACTCCGCGTGCTGTCCTTCACAGGGGAGCAAGAACGCACTAAGAACTGAGGTTCCTCGCAGGGGTCTTGGAGAATCCCAAAGGTTCTCTGGACTTGGGAATCAGAAAAACCTAGGTACTCATTTCAGCTCTGACACTTCCTGGCAACGTGACCTTAGCAATGACTTAGCCTCTGAACCTCTGTTTTCTCCTCTGAGAAATGGGGATCGGAATACCTACTCACTGGGGTGCTGTGAGGGTCAATGAGCTCTCCTTTGAAAGGCACCTGAGAGGCTCCCCGAAAGGGGAGCTCTTTCCCACAAGAATATGCCATGGGTAGAGTCTGTTTGTGATGCCCACGGGGAGGGTTTCTGGAGGACAGGGAGGGCCCCAGGTGAATCCTCACCCAGACGGGGCTCTGGCAGCAATGCGAACCGGGCCAGGCTGGTGCGTTTCCATGGTGCGAGGTCAAGTGGACAGTTTTCGGGAGCGGTGACTGGCCGGTTGCCCTCTGGGGGCACTCTCTCCCCACTGGACTTCAGGCACCTCCAGCCAGAGGCGTGGGTGGCAGTACCTGAGTGGGAGAAGAACGGGGCATGGGATGAAGAACCAGGCAGAGGAGAAAGGGCGAGCCTGGAGGGGAAGTCAGGGCCCAGGCAGGCACAGGGTGGGGCCAGGAGAGGGGCCCAGGGCAGGAGGGCGGGCGGGAGCCCGGGAGGGTGAGCGCCCGCGAGGGCGGAGGGGGGGAGGGACGGGAGCGAGGCTGGCGGCGCTGACACAGCCTCGATGTGTGGAACGGGCTGGGGTTTGGCCCACAGGTCAGGCGTCTGGCAGTATTATGGGATGGAGAGGCCTTAGGAGACAGGAGAGTATTATGGGCTGGAGCAGCCTTAGGAGACTGGGGAATATTATGGGCTGGTGAGGCCCGGCTCCAACTGGAGGCGGGAGGAAGGGGTGCGGGGCGGGAAGGGGGGGGTGGTGGTGGAAGGGAATATTATGGGCTGGAGGCCTCCTGCGACCAGAGGCAAGAGTATTATGGGCTGGCAAGGCCTTCGGTGGCCAGAGGGGGGAGCAGCGGGGGATGGCACCGGCTGCATGTGACTGAGGGGGGGCCAAGTTGGGGGGGGGTGGCGAGGGGGGGGGTGGGGGAGCATATTATGGGATAGCTCTTTGTACCTACTGCGGGGACTGCTTCTCCAGATGATATTATGGGATGTCGTGTGTGGGAGGGGGAGTGGGGCTGGGGGGATTATTATGGGATGGTGGTGCAGAATGGGGAGGGCCTGGGAAGCTCTTCTCTAACCCCCCACCCCATCCCTTCCTCTCTTGCCATCTTCTCTAGGGTCTGCTTCTCTCTCAAACGGCCCAAGGGGACCACCTGAAACCCAGCACCCCGCCCCTACACACACACACACACACACACACACACACACACACACACACACACACTTTAGGCACCTCAGCCCATCAGAGGCATCTCCCCTAGCTAGCAGCCACCTCCGGGGCGCTGAGGGGGAAAGGCAGCCCTAGGGATGGGGAGAAAGCCCCAAAGCAGGGTTGTGGTGGCCAGTGGACCACACCTCTCATCTCCGCGGGGTCCCCGGGTCTTCCTACTCCCTTGGACCACTCTCCTTTCCCTTCGCCCTCCCTTTCCCAAAGTGGGGGCCCCGGGTCCTTCTCCCCTCCCCCTCCCCTCTATTTCCTCTCCAGCTCCCTCCACAGCCTTAACCAGTAAAACAGGCGGCCAGCTATTATGGGATGGCTGCTCCCGGCAGCTCTGCAGGGAGGGGGCGGTCACCGCGGAATGTCTCTTGTGGGTGGCTATTATGGGATGGCCGCCTCTCCTTTTTTTGGGGGGGGGGGTGGGGGCCAGCAAGGAGAAGGATTATTATGGGATGTGCCCTGCACAGCTGGGTGGGGCTGTACAGGGTAGGTGAAGCTTTAGGGAGGGGTGAGGGGAAAGGAAAGGAAGGAAGAGGGCAGGAGCTGGGAGGGTGGGTGAGCCCTGGAGCCAGACCTGAGGCCTGGCAAGAGTAACTGGCTGGAGAGGTTCTTCGGTGACAGCTGTTTGAAGGGGCCCTCTGAAACCCGGACACCTGGGTCCTGGTGGCTCCCAGCTTGTGAGCTGCAGGGTTGCTGAGTCCAGGCTGCACACGTACTGGCCGGACAGAGAGAATGCTGGGTCCCAGCTGTGGGGCACACCGAAGGGAGCAGTGCTCCTCCTGGGTGGCCACAGGACCCAAGTCCTCCTCTCCCTCTTTGCCTTCTTGGGTTCGACCCTTGGGACCATCGCTAAGGTGGTGGTGGTGGTGGGGGGTGATGGACTGGGGGATCTTTGCCACCTTGCAGTCACACCTAGGGAATACAGGCTGGGTTGGGTCCTGAAGGATGAATGCCTGGCCCATCACCCCCCAAACCCTGCACAACCTGCATCCTGTCTAGCCATCAGAACGCACTGTCACTGTGGCTTTTCTTCCCTAATCAATTTTTTCTGACAGAGCAAGAGAACACTGGTCCCTTCGATCTCTTATAAGCAGAGTTTCTAGGGCTCACACAGAACAGAGATCTAGAAGGAGGAACTACATACAGAGCACGTGCTGAAAACTCCATGAACAACTATTCTGAGTGTTATTCTAGGTTCTGCTGTACCATGGGATGGGAACAGAACTCGAAGATAACTGGCTAGAGAGGCTGTCCCCCTGGATACATTAATCAGGAGATTATCCCACCCTTAGTCCCTGAGGGCCAATCATGCCAGGGGTTTATTTATAATTTATCTGGGAGGGGAGCTTGGAGCCAGGATAGGGAGGGGGAGCATAGATGCATAAAGACCACAAAAAGCCACACACAAGCACACACATCCTAGCCCTCTCTGGAACCCAAGAGGAGAGGAAGGGACTTGAACCTTTTCCTTGTGGTATGAGGGAGAGGTGGGGAGTAAGAGGAGCAAGAGGGTAGGTTGGTAGAACCTACAGGGATGGGGCAGAGGGCTGTGGTGCACAAAAGGTACCACCAGCATTTGTCATCACAGGCTGTGACTACCAGTATAAAACTCTCTTCCTGGTTTGTATGAGGAATCACTATAGCAATGAGGTAAACATAGAAGAAGAAAAGGGCAGATGGAGATTTACAGAAGGGAATGTGAGGCCCAGAGGCAGGCTAGATCCCCTGGAGAAACGGGGAGAGGGAGGGACATAATAGGTGTCTGGCAGCTCTATATAGGAAGGAGAAACTTCTTGAGAGAAGGTATGCCCACATTACGGTATCTTAAAAGAGCTTCCTCCTTCCCCCAAGATGAGGAGCACAAGGTTCCTTCTTAGTACTTAGAATAAGCATGGGGAGGGTTTGCACAAGTGAATGGGGCCCGATCTTGAAGTGAAGAGAACTTAATGAGGAAGACCATGGTAGCCTTGTGGAACAGGGGAAATGGCCTGCATGTCACAATGGATGTAGCAAAAGGGTGGACCAGGGAATTAAGTCAGGCGGGAACTGGTGGGAAGACTTATCAGTGTCTCTGGTACTCTGCTTAGAAGCAAAGGGATAGTGATTTCCAGAAGCAAGCTTTGCCTCTTCTGGACTCTCTTCTCCTTGCCAGTTCTCCAGTCCTGTGGCTCCCAGAGGAGAGTCGTATCATCTGGCCAGGCCCTTTCTCTAGGGAAGTGAGATCAGAAGGGCAATGTAGAGATGGTATGAAGCTCTTCCCACTCATTTCTGGTCAGGAAGGGCTCCTCCTAGGAGGAAGTTCCGGTTTCTCTTCAACCTGTCCCACCGCCATAGATCTTGGACTTGTGTGAAAAAGGCACCAGAGAGCAGAGAGGAAGACATTACCTCTGGCTTGGGGTCGGGGGCAGCGAGGCAGTGGTGCTAGGACATTGGTTTTCACTGAAGTCCTAGTTCTCTGGGGGTCAAGAAAGGGCAAAGAGACAGGTGTATGGGCTCAGGTTCTCTGAGGGCCAAAGGGTTTTAAGATTGGGCTCTCCAGCATAGTTAGGGAAGGGGGTGAATACATTGGGAGGCTACCTTGTGCCACAATTGAATGAAGAAGGCATCCTGGAATGTTGACATGTACACGTGGAGGGGAAGATGGGGAATATTATACAACAAAGTGTTTTTTGGGGGGTGGAAAATGGGGCCTCAATGAAGTGAGGATGGGGGGGCAGTTGAAAGTAATATGAGACTTCAGGATACAAAATGAGAAAGTGGCTGAAAAACCATGAGATGTCGAGGGTAAGCGGAATTTGGTATTTAAGAATGAGGATAACAGTTCTGGCATGTTGACGAGTCACTCAAGAAGGAAGCACATGATGATATTATAGAATTTTAGTATTAGAAATGATGGCTGGATGAACATTACTTTCCAATCAACAGCCCTTAGTATGTAGGGAACAGATAGATTATCTTGACCAACCACCCATTTTGGAATACCTTCTTGCCTCTAGAAGGACCACCAAGAACCTCTACTGGGATGTGACCTCCCCTGAGACTAGTTGGGATTTGTTTTATTCTCTGTAACAAGATACTGGGAACTAGCACTCAATTGTTCTCCTTTGACACCAGTTATTCTATCTGGTCTCATAGTTTGTTTGGTTGTTTATGCTTCTTGGAAGGAGGAACCTATGGTCCTTGCCTTTCCCAGCTCTGTGCCTTGCTAGGTACTCTGTCAACATCTGTCAACCCCTAGTGTTAGTGACCTGGGGAGGTAGAGTTAGGTGGGGAGAGCATTGCTGGAATGTTGAGAAATAGTCTTTAGATGGGAGTTTGGACTTATTTGGGGATGCTTTGGGATGAATTAAACTTTATGTAAATAGCTCATCTGGCCAGTATGGTATTTGGTTGGTCTTACCCAAAACTTAAGTCTTGTACGTAAGTGTCTGGAGATACCTGAATTTTGGTGGGCTTGGGGTGGAGTTGATTCTCAGTTCCCGAGTGTCTGGAAATGTTGGGATAAGGGAAGCTAGGGTCTGTCCTAGACACCAGGAAGCTTTATTTATGCCAGGATACTACTCTGGGCCAGAGGGGTGAAGGTGTGTACAAGCTGGGGCAGGGACAAGGCAATGTGGGCAGCCTACTTCATCCTGGCTGCTCTAAGTGTTAGAAGACACTTTCAGTATCTGGAGATGGGGGAGGTATGAATATATTATGGGATGCATGGCTGGAAAGGTATAGGGGTGGTGGAGTGGAGATGAGGGATTATGGGATATGATGCATTATGGGTTGTGCTGGGAGTTCTATGGTATATTTGGTTGACCCGGCTCCCTGCAGTTATTATGGGATGTCAGGGTATGGGTGAGGGAGTAAAAATTATGAGCTATCTTTCCAGTGTTAAAGGAAAGGAGGTTAGATGTCATCTGTAGGGTGACCGTAGGACTGGTAATGATTATGGGATATCTCTTTGATAGGAGAGGAGTGGTTATTATGGGCTGTGGAGCTGGAGTGAGTGTGTACAGGTTGAGGGTGGTGGTATGAGGATCTAGACCCTAGCCTGCAGGGGTTGAGGGCAGCTCCAAGGGGTTGGTTATTATGGGATGTCGGTATAGAAAGTGGCTGACTGATCATTAAGGGATGAGTGTGGGAGGAGGCCGAAGTGTCCGTTGTAGTGTGGGGGGTGAGTTTCTGACTATTATGGGATATCAAATTGGGGTGGATGAAGAGTGGTTATTATGGGATGTCTGTGGGGGCTGGGGATGAATATTATGGGTTGTGAGGCTGAAGTGCTGGGCGGGTGCTTATTATGGGATGGCCCTGGGGAGGGAAAGGTGACGGACGAATTATTATGGGATGCTAGCATTAGAGCCAACTGTGAAGAAGTTGGCAAAGAATGCCTATTATGGGATATCTGGGGGGTAAGGGTTAGTTGCAAAAGGTCTGCAATATTATAAGGTGTCAAGAGCCTTAGTATATATGTGTTTAGAGTATGTGTGTGTGTCGGGGGTGGTGGTGGTGGTGGTGTCCGAGTGTATTATGGGATGGCCAGGAGGTGGGTGGTTGCCCCGGTGACACGCGCGCGCGCTTGAAGGGGGCGTGGCCAATGGTTGCCTGAGCGACGAGGGGGCGGGGGTTGCCCGGGAGACCTAGGGAGGAGGGTGGCGGTAGTGGAGGGGGGGTTGGAGTTGGTTGAGGTTATTATGGGCTGTCCGTGGGGGGGCGGGGCCTGTGCGGTGGGATTTCCCGGCCGGTGTTTCGGGCCCTTTAAGAGGCGACGCCGGAGCCGGAGCCATTTTCCCCCCTTCGGCCGCGGTGAGGAGGAGCCGGAGCGGGAGTGACACCAGGCCGGACCCTGCGAGACCTGCGGCGGCTCCGGGGTGAGGAGAGCGCGAGGTTCCCCCAGGGATGCCCCTTTTCAGCCCGGCCAGCCCCGAGGGTCATCGCCGGTTCCTCAGGCTTCCCCAGACCCGCGCACCGCCCCCTGCCCGGAGGAGCCGACCCTTCCTCTCCCCCCGCTGCAGGGCGCCAACCTCCCCACCCCCCGCTCCAACCCGGACCCGAGTCTGGCTCCCCGCGACTCCCACCTCGGGCTTGGTCTCCCACAATGCCCGGCGTCCGCCCCCTGGCACTCTGCTCACTTGCCCCCCGGCACACGTGGCCCGACCCCCTGCCCGGGGGGAGCCCTGCGGCCCCCAGGTTCCTGCCTGCAGCCCCCCGGAGCGCCCGAGCCTCCACGCCCCCTCGTCCCGCTGCTCCTCGGGAGAACGCGAGTTGTCCCACAGGAGAGCCTTCGGAGAGCTGCCCTGTCTGGGGACTGGCCCCTCCCCAGGCGCAGAGAGGTGCCCCCCACCCCCAAGTGACCTTGTGTCCCCGAGCGCTTCCCCGCCAGCCGCCTCCCCCGCGCCCGCGCCGCGGCCACTCGGACCCTCCTTCCCCCTCCCTCGTCACACCCCGCTCGGTCCAGCCCGGCTTCCCCCCTCCCCACGCCTGCACCACTCTGCCGCCCTCGGGGGCGTCGCTGCCTCTCCTCTGGGGGCTCCAGTGGGGGTGCCGGCTTCCGGGCTGCCTCCGAGGAGTGTGGAACTAAGTTCAGCCCGAGTGGTTCGGGTGCCCCGCTAGGGTGGCCGAGGTGGGGGGGCCGGCGGCGGTGCTGGTGGGCGGAAAGAGCGGGTGGGGTGGGGGAGGGGGACGGCGCGTCACTGACTGTTCTCTCTTCCCCCCTCCCCCGCACAGTGACTCGGGCCAGTGTAGAGGGCCCCAGGCCGCAGGCACGAGCAGCTGGGCCAATTCCCTGGCCGGGAGCGGAAGGGGATGGCGTCGGGCCTGGGTTCTCCGTCCCCCTGCTCCGCGGGCAGCGAAGAGGAGGATATGGATGCACTTTTGAACAACAGCCTGCCCCCACCCCACCCAGGTAAGTCTTCCCCCAGGGCCCAGGGCAGGAAGGAGGCATTTGGGCCCTCCCTAGTGATTCCGGTGAGACCGGGCTTAGTTTCTCTCCGCGCCGTCTGAGGTAGAGGGCACCCGAAGGGAGTGGTTCCCTTCTGCGGAGCTCTTGGGGGTGGGGGGAGCCATGTGCCTCCTGGGCTCCGAGGACAGAGATGCCAGCTTGCTGCGCTGTCTGTCTTCAGGAATGCCATGCAGTTCCCAGTGGAGGGAGCTCTCTGGGCTGGTGGTGTGGGTTCTTGGAGGAACGCAGGTAGCTGGGGCCCCGGAGGCTGTGTGGTGGTGGGGAGGGGGTCGAGGGTTGCCTTTTGATGAGACCAGGTGGGCATCTATGCTAGCTGGGATCCTGTGGTTGCTGCTGTGGGAAGGAAAGAGGGAGTGCTGGTTACTCTCTATATGATTATTTTTAGCTTCTGATCAGTTACCAGTTTTCTGTGCTGTTTCAACTGTGCGAAGTTTGAATTGCGCTCCTTAGCTGAGATCTAGAGCTCTTTCAGCCAGGCAGATGGCTGGAACGTTTTGAGCTGGGGGAATGAAGGGGGCTAGGGGCAGCGTGTAATAGCCTGACCCGTAGACTAGGAAGTGTAAGAGAAGGGAGGTGATACTCTGACTACCCCCTTCTTCAGGCAAATGGACATAATCCAGGCTTTTTCCCCCTAGAGATTTCTGTCTGTGCAGGTAACCCGGGATTTGGGCTGATGGTGTGAAGTGTTTGTGTAGGTGTGTTGGGGGTTGTGCTGTCTGTATTTTGGGGTGGCTCCTTGAACTGGCCAAACCTGTATGGTTATAACTACCTTGCCTTATTGGAGTAGCCCTTGTCTATCTCCAAATGATGATTGATGTCTTGCTTCTAATCGGATGAGATCTCTTCTGTTTCTCCTTCAGAACCCCCAGCTAAGTCACCTGCTTGTTTCCTTGATCTTCTTTCCTAGTTTCGTTTATTTTTTTCCTACATTCCATTTCTTCATACTCTCCACTTAAATTTTTTTTTTTTTTTTTTTTTTTTTTTCATTCTGGAGCCTGCTGGTCCTGTTTCTGTTTCCCATGGACCATCTTTCACTTCTGCCTTCTCTCTCCTCAGCTCTAGTGGCAAGCTGAGGTGGTCTGGGAGAGAGTTGTTTCCACATTTGGTGTTTTCTGAGTTGGAAGTCTTCACCTGCACCTGAGGCCACTTAGGAGAGCGGTCAGGCTTGTTACTGAGTCTTCAGCTGTTGGGATAAAAACTTAGGCTTGAGCCTCCTCACTGCAGGGCAGGGTGGCAGGTTTCTGTGCTGTTGCCCGGGGTGGTGGTGGAGTGGTAGTCATGATTCCACCTTTTCTGTGAGGGGCATGAGAAGTAGTGACATCCCGCCGGAGTTGGTTGCACATCTTGGCTTCCCGCTGGCCCCTTGGTCTGGAGTTGCCCCCGTGTTTATTGGGAGCTGTGCGGGCTGCCCAGCTGAACTGTGCCCCACGCTGTAGCATGACCCAGTTTTCCCACTTGCCACACCCCATTCCTGCCCCTTTCCCAAATCCTCCTCTATATCTGAGCCAGTTTGCTGCTGGCCACGCCACTGTCAGTACCTTATCTGCCTGAGTAGTTTGGGGGTCTTACTTGGATTGGAAGGTGTCTCCTCTGCCTGCATGGGTTTGTCCTTGTCTCCACTTCCAGCATTTATGGAGGTAGTGAAGAGGAAAACCCGGGATGTAGCCGATTGAAATAGGGATTGCTGAGAAGAAGCCCTTAAAGAAAATGATTCTTTCTGGTGAGATCCTGACTGGTGTTCCATTCCCAAGGGAATGGGAGGGGCTTTCTTGTGCCTGGCCTGATCCTGGGCTGAGTGGGGGGAGGCTGATGGTGCTTTGTCCAGCCTAAGGTCTCATGTTCCCTAGTATCTGCCTTGCTCAGGAAGGGTGGAGCCAGAGACATTTTAGGGCTCCTTCTGAGGGTCAGGAGCTAAGAGCATGTGTAGGATTGAAGGAAGCATATTGTTGTCCACCACATCTAGGGACTGTTCTTTTTTCTTGGTGAGGACACGACTCCCAAATACTGGATAGGTGGCAAGAGGTGGTTTAGGATCTGTGCTCTGGACTCCGGGTGGGGGTGATGAGGAAACGGAGTTTCAGAGACTTCTTGTGGGCTCCCAGGCCGCATGGTAAATCTTTTGGGTATCAGAAATTTGAGGAGAAGGTTGTATGCTCTGACCACAGCTCCATTGAGCCTTTATTAAATCTTTGCTCTGATGATTGAAAAACTAGTTATGATTGAGGGAGGAGCCCAGTCCCTGTCGTAGTATTACCTTCATGTTTGTCTTGGGTTTCCTGGACTTGGATGTTAGGGTAGCCGCTTGAGAACTGTGTCATCCCAGAGGAGGTGTTAGGAGAGGTGGCATTTTGACCAGGTAATGATTTGGGAAGTCTTCTGTCAGGGTAGTCTTTCCCCGGCTACCTCTCTCAACCCATCCCCCTCCCCTGCCACTTCCTGTCTGTCCTATGTTGGCAGCTGGGTGCCCTGGCTGGCTTCTGCGGTCAGGAGCCATTTTCCCTCTCCTCAGTGGGTGAGGCACTCCCTCCTTCTCTCCACTCCCTTCTCCACTCCCCCCCTCCTTGGGCGGGGGTGGCTTGGGAAGAAGGAGAAAAAGGAGGGAGGAGGGAAAGAGGGAGCTGGTGTGCTGGTTTGAATGTCTGTTACAAAGGAAGCTGCCTCCTGGCCTTCTCCTCCCCCTCTGTGCCCCTTCCCACCTATCCCTGCCCAGGAGCTCTCTATTACCCCAGGCTTTGTGTGTGCTCCCAGCCAGGGGAGGAGGTGGAGCCAGATGGGAGGAGGATGGGGGTGGGGGGTGGAGAAGGAGATGGTGACAGCTGGGCTGATTTGGGCCCCTGGGGAGAAGAGACTACTGACCCAGGAGAAGCTGGGAACAGTAGAGCTGGAGATGGGAAAAGGAAATTAACGTTTGGGATTGGGCTGGCAACACAACCTGGGACTTGGAGGTTCTGGTTGTTTTGAGCTGGGATGACCCAAAAGGGTGGTCGAGAGGTGTGGTTTCTGGGACCCCTGAACTGATATTGGGAATGTGGTGAGATATATGCAATAGTTTTTGCCATCTGGGTAGGATCTTTCATTCTCATTCCCTGATATATAGAGTACTTGGTAGATAGTTACAGGAGGACTAGACCTATTTGTATTATTTGGTTAACTCTAAGCAGATTGATTTAGCTGCATTGAAGATAAGCATATAGAAGACTCCTGTTAGGAATAGGGAGAGAAGGCAGGGGTCTGGACAGCTGCCTGAGGTGGGTCTGGTCTGGTCTGGCAGGTCTATTTCGGGTGTATCCAGCTCTCTTTTTGTCTTTTTTTTTTTTTTTGTCCTGAGTCTCAGCTTCTTTCTGTGGGGTGTATAGCTGTCTCTTCAGTGGATTCTGGGACAAGAGATGGGGGAATAATGTCTAAAGCCTCTGGATTAGGCACTAACCTTTGCTATTGATCTTCTCCATACCTTCCTCTCTTTGCCAAATACATGTAGAAAACGAAGAGGACCCAGAAGAGGATTTGTCAGAAGCAGAGACTCCAAAGCTCAAGAAGAAGAAGAAACCTAAGAAACCTCGGGACCCTAAAATCCCTAAGAGCAAGCGCCAAAAAAAGGAGGTGAGTGGGTGACTGGATGCTGTGGGGGAATAAGAGGAAGAAGGGAGGAGCTCTGAAGAGGGTTGAAGGGCTGGGGCGTCTGTTACTTCCTCTGGAGTGTAGGCCACATGTCCAGGGGACAAGCCTTAGGGCAATCCTGAGGTCAGCATGTGTGTAGCGTGCGTGTGTCTGTCTCCCTCTCCTCCCTTCCCTGCTCCAGCGTTTGCTCTTATGCCGGCAGCTGGGGGACAGCTCTGGGGAGGGGCCAGAGTTTGTGGAGGAGGAGGAAGAGGTGGCTCTGCGCTCAGACAGTGAGGGCAGCGACTATACCCCTGGCAAGAAGAAGAAAAAGAAGCTTGGACCCAAGAAAGAAAAGAAAAGCAAATCCAAGCGGAAGGAGGAAGAAGAGGAGGATGACGATGATGATGATTCAAAGGTACCTGGACCTCCATCCTCAGTACTGTTTGTTAACGTTTGTCCTTTGTTTCCCAGACACTCTTCTGCCCATTAGAACATTTTCTCCCCACCTATTTCTAATGATTTCCTCTTGGCTCTCTTCCTCTGGTCTTACAAACCTTAGTTTCAACTCAATTCCCTTAGCAGGTGTAGGCATTAGGAGTCAGGTCTTTGACCTTGTTCTCTCTGCAGGAGCCTAAATCATCTGCTCAGCTTCTGGAAGACTGGGGCATGGAAGACATTGACCATGTGTTCTCAGAGGAGGATTATCGCACCCTCACCAACTATAAGGCCTTCAGCCAGTTTGTCCGGTAAACAGGAGGGTCTTGGGGGCAAGGGAAGGAGAGGTTGTCTGTAATCTCTTCTCACTTCTCTTTCCCTCTCTTACTCCTAAACTTTTTAATTTTTTTCTGTTCTCATTCATTTGTCCACCAGACCCCTCATTGCTGCCAAAAACCCCAAGATTGCTGTCTCCAAGATGATGATGGTTTTGGGTGCGAAGTGGCGGGAGTTTAGCACCAACAACCCTTTCAAAGGCAGTTCTGGGGCTTCAGTGGCAGCAGCGGCAGCAGCAGCAGTGGCTGTGGTGGAGAGCATGGTGACCGCTACTGAAGTTGTACCACCTCCTCCCCCGGTGGAGGTGCCTATCCGCAAGGCCAAGACCAAGGAGGGCAAAGGTAAAGTGGGACTTGTGGGTGGGCGACTAGTGTGGGCCTAGGATGGCGAAGACAACGTATGGAAATGCTGTTCTGTCAACCCAGAGATAGACGATAAGAGGGAGGAATTAATGTTGGGTTTAGGAGGGAAATTTGGGAAGCTGAACATGGGGCAGCCAGCTTAGATGGAGAAAATTTTATTATTTTCCTCATCTTCTGCCCTGTGATGTGTATTTGGATTGTATCATCTTACTTTGCTCTCTCCTGATTTTAGGTCCCAATGCTCGGAGGAAGCCCAAAGGCAGTCCTCGTATACCTGATGCCAAGAAGCCTAAACCCAAAAAAGTGGCTCCCCTGAAAATCAAGCTGGGAGGTTTTGGTTCTAAGCGTAAGAGATCCTCGGTGAGAGCCCAGCCCATCCTTTTGGTTGAGGGTGCCATATCTAATAGAGAGGATGTTACCTTATGTCAGGATCTAGCCTGTACAGTAGGCGCATAGGATGTAGGGAGTTGGCCACAGAACAGGTGACTAGGTTCCATGTACAACAATCCTTGCTGGGATTCTAGTACCCCTAGTAAGAAAGGGATTCCTTTTCTACCTCTCTTTCCCCTTGGCTTGAACCTCTAATCTTATTCCCTTTTATTCTTCCAGAGTGAGGATGATGACTTAGATGTAGAATCTGACTTCGATGATGCCAGTATCAACAGCTATTCTGTTTCCGATGGTTCCACCAGCCGTAGTAGCCGCAGCCGCAAGAAACTTCGAACTACTAAAAAGAAAAAGAAAGGTGTGTTTCTTTTCTGAATCTATATGTGATTTGATGGGGAGGGAATGACCGGGGAAGAATCTCCCTAAGGAGATAGGGGTGGGTTATTTTTAGGGTAGGGGGTGGTGGGAGGGGGGAGGTAGTTTTTTTCTAATAATTGGGCTTTCCCTCTTCCTTGCCCAGGCGAGGAGGAGGTGACTGCTATGGATGGTTATGAGACAGACCACCAGGACTATTGCGAGGTGTGCCAGCAAGGCGGTGAGATCATCCTGTGTGATACCTGTCCCCGAGCTTACCACATGGTGTGCCTGGACCCGGATATGGAGAAGGCGCCGGAGGGCAAGTGGAGCTGCCCACACTGTGTGAGTACCTGGCCACTGTGGCCCTTTGGGACCCTCGAGGGGAAGGGTGGGATGGATAAAGCTTTTCTGGGCCTTGGGGGAAGTAAGGGGGTGTTGCTGGTTGGGCTTTGGGAAGCATTAATGGAATGATGTGTGGTTCAGCCTTGGGTGGGGGGGTGGTGATAATCTGACTGTTTTTTCTTTACTGCAGGAGAAGGAAGGCATCCAGTGGGAGGCTAAAGAAGATAATTCGGAGGGTGAGGAGATCCTGGAAGAAGTTGGGGGAGACCCTGAAGAGGAGGATGACCACCATATGGAATTCTGTCGGGTCTGCAAGGATGGCGGGGAACTGCTCTGCTGTGACACCTGTCCTTCGTCCTACCATATCCATTGCCTCAATCCCCCCCTTCCAGAAATCCCCAATGGCGAGTGGCTCTGTCCCCGTTGCACGGTGAGTGACTGACCCCAGCCAGGATGAGGGATGTGAGGAGGGTTTTACAAACCTTCTGTGTGTAGGCATCGTGAGGCTGAGGTGCAGTAGAGGTCGTTGGAGAACTGTAAGCCTTTTAGCCCTGAGACAGGCGTTTTCCTTCCTCAGGTAGTCTTGGGAAAGGTGTGACTGACTGACTTTGAACAGAGGAATTGATGGTTTGCCAGCTGTCTTGAGTGGGATGGTGCACTGTTCTAGTCTAGTCCATCCTAGTTTTGCCGCTCAGCCTTGGGGTCATGGTGGTTTAGAATGGTTAAAAGGGTCACTTATTGTTTTGGATTGCTTAAGAGGAATTCTGGGCTATAGGTTCTGTGGGTTTTCTGTTTTCTTGTTCTGGGTTATTGCCTTTTTTTTTTTTTTTTCCTTTTTATTTTAGAGAGAGGAAAAAAACACACCCCCCACACATTGATTTGTTGTTTCACTTATTTATGCATTCATTTGGTTGATTCTTTTATGTGCCATGACTGGGGATCAAACCCACAACCTTGGCAAATTGAGACGATGCTCTAGCCAACTAAACTACCCGGCCAGGTTATTGTTGAAGTCTAGCTAGCTTTGTTAAGCAGATAGTAATGGTCAATTCACACAAGTCCTGGGAAAAGTCCAGAAATGGAGAGGGAATTCTATTCTCTCCCTAGAAGGGTCCTTAGATTAGATCTTATTTGCAATGAGATTTTAATAATTCTTGTATAAGGTTGAGGCTGTGGGCTATACTATCTCCTCCCCATGGTAATGATTTGGTGTTGGATCATCTCTTCTTCTCTCAGTGTCCAGCTCTTAAGGGCAAAGTCCAGAAGATCCTAATCTGGAAGTGGGGTCAGCCACCATCTCCAACACCAGTGCCTCGGCCTCCAGATGCTGATCCCAATACTCCCTCCCCTAAGCCCTTGGAGGGGCGCCCAGAGCGACAGTTCTTTGTGAAATGGCAAGGCATGTCTTATTGGCACTGCTCCTGGGTGTCTGAACTGCAGGTAAACCTGGATAGGCCAGAGATGTGGGGGTTACAACAAAAAGGGTCGCGAGAACAGTCTTGTGGGTAAGAGTGACTGCAGCTCCTTGGTGACCTCTTTCTTTCTGCTTGCAGTTGGAGCTGCACTGTCAAGTGATGTTCCGAAACTATCAGCGGAAGAATGATATGGATGAGCCACCTTCTGGGGATTTTGGTGGTGACGAAGAGAAGAGCCGAAAGCGAAAGAACAAGGACCCTAAATTTGCAGAGATGGAGGAACGCTTCTATCGCTATGGGATAAAACCTGAGTGGATGATGATCCACCGAATTCTCAACCACAGGTACCAGTGGAGCTGGGCCAGACTGGGGTTGTCTTGGGCTTATATAAGGGAGGGTAGGCAGCATATCTACTGGGAGATTGCTGCCAAAGGGATTATGAGAATGGACATCACCAGTAACTTACACGTGGAAGAGATGCACATTCTATTGTTACTAGCTGACTGAATCCTGGTATTTGAGCCATAGGAGACTATATATTAGAGATAATTTTTCCAAAGACTAGTATAGTAGAGTTTCTGAATACATATCTGGCCCACCTCCAGGTCTGGTTGGAACATATGTTATTGGCAGTTTTTGAGAGGAAGGCTGATGTAAGAGGAGAGGAGGGTAGCCTTCTGGCTCTGAGGATTTCTCCTTAACGTTGCAGTGTGGACAAGAAGGGCCATGTCCACTATTTGATCAAGTGGCGGGACTTGCCTTATGACCAGGCTTCCTGGGAGAGTGAGGATGTGGAGATACAGGACTATGACTTGTTCAAGCAGAGCTATTGGAATCACAGGTGAGTCACTTTGGTGTGGAGTAGAGCTGCTTCTTATTGAGGACCCTAGACAGTGGTGTGATACCTGTCTTTTTCAGGGAGTTAATGAGGGGTGAAGAAGGGCGACCAGGCAAGAAGCTCAAGAAGGTGAAGCTAAGGAAGTTGGAGAGGCCTCCTGAAACTCCAACAGTTGATGTGAGTTGGGGCAGAAGCGGGAGGACACAAGTTATAGGGTAGGACAATGTATCTTGTGTGCTCCAGTCTAGTGATGGTGCAAGTAATAAGTTATAGCTGAGAATGCTTCATGAAGTCTGTTTGCTCTTTTCGTTGTCAGAAAAATAAAAGCATAGGAGGTGGTGGTGTTTTGTTTTTTTAATTGATTTTTAGAGAGAGAGAGAGAGAAACACATTGTCTTTTCTACTTATTGATGCATTCATTGGTTATTTCTTGTATGTACCCTGGCTGGAGATGGAACCTGCAACCTTTTCGTATTGGGACAATGCTCCAACTAACTCAGCTATTTGGCTAGGGCCAGGAGGTGGTGTTTTAAATGACTGAGGAAGTGTTGTGGGGGTGGGGTGAGGCAGTCATACAACCAAGCTTTTATGAAACATTGGAACGTGGGTCTTCTGATCCTTAATTCATGGCTCATTTCCTCTGGGGTGTGTGTGTATGAGATGTGAGGACAATTAAGGTTAAAAAGATGGATCTTGGCCCTAAACTGGTTTGGCTCAGTGGATAGAGTGCCAGCCTGTGGAATGAAGGGTCCCAGGTTTGATTCCGGTCAAGGGCATGTATCCTGGTTGCAGGCACATCCCCAGTAGTGGGTGTGCAGGAAGCAGCTGATCAATGTTTCTCTCTCATCGATGTTTCTAACTCTCTATCCCTCTCCCTTCCTCTCTGTAAAAAATCAATAAAATATATTAAAAAAAAAAAAGATGGATCTTGGGGGCAGCAGTGGGATGGGGGAAATAGGATTATCTGGTGGATCCTGACTAGCAGAATTGATGTATTGCTAGGGAGGCTATGATATGTCTTTTCTCAGAGATCTACGGGATTCCCAAGACCTCCGTCTGCATGATAAGTTATCAAACACAAAGTTATAATAACTGATGAGGATCTTTTTCTCCACAATTTTTTGTGGCTCCCCCACAAGGAAGATGTAGTGAAAATGTGTGAGGAGGAGGCAGCTCTGTTATGAAAGGAAGGGAATCTCTTGCTAGCTTATGACTTCTTTATTTCATCCTTCAGCCAACAGTGAAGTATGAGCGACAGCCAGAGTACCTGGATGCCACGGGTGGAACCCTGCACCCGTATCAAATGGAGGGCTTGAATTGGTTGCGCTTCTCCTGGGCTCAGGGCACAGATACCATCTTGGCTGATGAGATGGGCCTTGGGAAAACTGTCCAGACAGCAGTCTTCCTGTATTCCCTCTACAAGGAGGTAGGAAAGTTGGGGCTGTTAGTTCTTTGTGGGGGTATTTTGTGTTCATGGTCTTCTCTTACACTCTGAGGAGAGAGAAGAAGGAAGAAAAAATGATTGCTAACCTTGAATGACAGTAAGATAGACACATGTACACAGAGAAAGATTTGGGGGCATGAAGCCATGGGTAGGATTAGTGGTGGGTGCATAGAGCCTCTATGGATTTGTGTTGAGATCAGCAGAACTATGGGTGGAATTAGTATAGAAAGACTTAATGGAAGAGGTAAGGTTTTACGTTCTCTGTAATGGCAGGTATGGCCTGTGGAAAGGAGTGGGCAGGGCGTTTTCATACATAGAGAAGGTCAGGGTAGGAATAGCAGGCATATGCTAATACTTGGATAGTTTCTGGGGCATGGGGTAGAGGTGGGCTCTGGGGTTGTAGTGGAATGGGCCCTTTGTCCTTACTCTGTTCTTCATTTCTTCTCAAAGGGACATTCCAAAGGTCCCTTCCTAGTGAGTGCCCCTCTTTCTACTATCATCAACTGGGAGCGAGAGTTTGAAATGTGGGCTCCAGATATGTATGTGGTGACTTACGTGGGTGACAAAGACAGCCGGGCCATCATCCGAGAGAATGAGTTCTCTTTTGAAGACAACGCCATTCGTGGTGGCAAGAAGGCCTCTCGCATGAAGGTATCTCAGTGGAAGGGAGAGCACTCTCAAGGGGGAGTTATTGTTATGGGCTTTGTTTGCCTCCTTGTGACTGGGTTCCTGGGGTGAGGCAAAACGGATGACAGCTGGAAGGAGGGAAAAGCCCCATAAGTCCCTTGGGTTTGTTGACACTGAAAAAGTTGAACATCAGTAACCAGGTTGCCGTCTTGTGCAGAAAGAGGCATCTGTGAAGTTCCATGTGCTGCTGACGTCCTATGAGTTGATCACCATTGACATGGCTATCTTGGGCTCTATTGACTGGGCCTGCCTCATTGTGGATGAAGCCCATCGGCTCAAGAACAACCAGTCTAAGGTGAGGGGGAAGGGAGAGAGATTATGGCCTCCAGTGTTAGTTTCTAATACCACTTACTCATAAGGGGAGACCTAGGAGGAGAGGAAAGGGAAAATCGGTCTTTGCTTTTCTTCATTACTGATAGCCCTTGGTGGCCAGGCCTTAAAAGAGAGGTGGAGTTGGGGGTGGGAAACAGAAGTATTAGGCAGTGAAAAAGCTGGGAGTTCTGCAGAGATGTACTACAGTCCTCATTTCATTGAGTTTCATCTTTCTCCATCTGCTTCACCAGTTCTTCCGGGTCTTAAATGGTTACTCACTCCAGCATAAGCTGTTGCTGACTGGGACTCCATTACAGAACAATCTAGAAGAGCTGTTTCATCTGCTCAACTTTCTCACCCCTGAGAGGTTCCAGTAAGTGTGTGTTAATGTATAATCGACTCATAATTCTGCTTCTGCTCTTCCTGTTGTCCATTTCTTATATCACTTTCCTTCTCCCTCTCCAACAATGTTTTCCTTTCTCTTTCTGAAGCAATTTGGAAGGCTTCTTGGAGGAGTTTGCGGACATTGCCAAGGAGGATCAGATTAAAAAACTGCATGACATGCTGGGGCCTCACATGTTGCGGCGGCTCAAAGCTGATGTGTTCAAGAATATGCCATCTAAGACAGAGCTGATTGTGCGTGTGGAACTGAGCCCTATGCAAAAGTGAGTCAGAAGGAACAAAATATTGACTCCATTTTGCAAATACTGTTAGACATCAGCCAGTCTGCAAAATGTTTCTTTCTTTTTTTTTCTTTTTAAATATATTTTATTGCTTTCAGAGAGGAAAAGAAAAGGGAGAGAGAGGTAGAAACATCATTGATGAGAGAGAACCACCGATTGGCTGCCTCCTGCACAACCCGAAGTGGGGATCAAGCCTGAAACCTGGGCATGGAAATTGAACCGTGACTTTCTGGTTCATAGGTTGATGCTCAACCACTGAGCCACACCGGCTGGGCTGCAAAGTTTTTCTTATTCCTCACCACACTCTGCTTCAAGGCATCTGGTGACAGGTGCAAGCAAGGCCTAAAGACATCTAATGCCGGGCAGCTGGAGTTCTTGGTTCTTTTTATTGTTTTTTTCTCTTGGTTCTTACGTAGTTAGTTATACCTTACCTTATTTAAAATGATGGGGGTGGTAGTGCTTGTTAGGTTTCCTTAGCCCAAAGTGAGATATTGGAGGGAAGACCTCAGATCTTAGGACTGCATTTTGAGCCATGTGAAGACTTGAGTCTGACTTGCCTTCCTCCGTTGCCCATGCAGGAAATACTACAAGTACATCCTCACTCGAAATTTTGAAGCACTCAATGCTCGAGGTGGTGGCAACCAGGTCTCTCTGCTGAATGTGGTGATGGATCTTAAGAAGTGCTGCAACCACCCATATCTCTTTCCCGTCGCTGCAATGGTATGTTGTGCCACCTCTTGTTCCTCCCTGGGTTGGAACTGCTCTGTTGGGCTTTCTTTCAATGTTTTTTCTTCTTTGCTTCTCTCCTCAGGAAGCCCCTAAGATGCCTAATGGCATGTATGATGGCAGTGCCCTAATCAGAGCATCTGGAAAATTATTGCTGCTGCAGAAGATGCTCAAGAACCTTAAGGAGGGTGGGCACCGTGTACTCATCTTCTCCCAGGTATTATATGGATTGAGCTGGGATAGCAGTAGACACCCTCAGTGACATGAGGGAGAGAATTTTCATCTGACTTTCCCATAATTAAACTTGCTCCTTTTCCAGATGACCAAGATGCTAGACCTGCTAGAGGATTTTTTGGAACATGAAGGTTATAAATATGAACGTATTGATGGTGGAATCACTGGGAACATGCGTCAAGAGGCCATTGACCGCTTCAACGGTATGTGGGAAGGAGTGCATAGTTCTAGGCATCCTCATTCACTGTGTCTTTGGACCAGCCACTTGGTCTTCTTGTGTATCTGCTTTTCTGTATAGTTTTGGGTCTTTGCCAATTCATATGAAAAATAAATTTTAAAAAATGTTTTGATTGGAAGAGTGTATTGGACTATTTCTAGAAAGTTTTTTTCTTTGAAGTCTTCATTCTTTTGCCCGAAAGAATATTTTCTGTAATAGTCCTCATTGTATCTTGAGGCCCAGGAGGGACCAGGATTTATCCAAGTACTTATCACAAGTTAGTGGCAGACCTGTCTCAGTAGCCACCATTTTTTTTTTTTTATTGTGGTTTTTTTAAAATTCTCATCTGAGGACCTACTTAGAGGGAAGGGGGAGAGAGAGACATTGATCTGAGAGACAAACATTGATCGGCTACATTCCATACACTTTCTGAAACCAAGATATGTGCCCTCACTGGAACTTGAACCAGCAACCTTTTGGTGCACGGGACAACGCTCAACCAACTGAGCCACTCTATCTGGGCAACCTCTTCTTTAAAAAAAAAAATAATGTTAGACTTAACAAAAAGTTTCAAAAATAGTGCAGAGAGTTCACCCTGCTTCTCTTAATAAGTAATATAACCACAGTACAATTCTCAAAATCAGGAAATTGGCACTGGTATTATATTGTTAAATAAACTATAGACTCTAATTGAAATGTCACCAGTTTCCCCCCTAATGTCCTTTTAGTATTTCAGGATCCAAGTCCAGATTCGGCATTGATTAAGTTGTTGATTCTTTTCCTGTATGTGACAGTTCTTCATTCTTTCTTTTCTTTCATGACATTGATACTTTTGATGATTACTGGTCAGCTATTTGTGGAATGTCATTTTTCTCATGACTAGATTGAGATGAGACATTGGGCAAGAATACTAAGAAGCGATGCTGTGTCCTTTTCAATGCGTCATATTGAGGGAGAGGACATGATGTGAATGTCTCATTGTTGGTGATGGTAACCTTGACCACTTGTTCAGGTGGTGACTGCTGAGTTTCTCCATTGTAAAGTTACTTTTCTCCCCATTGTAGTTGATAAATATCTTGAGAGATTGAGACTGGTGATACCCTGTTTCTCCTTAAACTTTTCATGCTGATTTTAGTATCCATCGGTGGACCTTACTTACAATGATTATTTCTATGGTGTTGGCTCATGAGGTTTTATATTTCTGAAATTCCTTCTACATTTGTTAATTGGAATTCAGTAGACACTTCTAATGATGTTTTTGTTTTTTTTCTTAGCACCGGGTGCTCAACAGTTCTGCTTCTTGCTTTCCACTCGAGCCGGGGGCCTTGGAATAAATTTGGCCACTGCTGACACAGTCATTATCTATGACTCTGACTGGAACCCCCATAATGACATTCAGGTGAGCAGCCTTGGTATACAGTAACTTACTAGAAGTGAGGGCTCCACCATCTGGAATTAGTTGTTTTCAGGGGAAAACAATAGATTCTTTTTATGTCTTTTAATGTATTGTAAGCCAGAAATTTTTGGTTATCTGTGGTTCTATTTTGGGTAACATGATAGAGGGTGGTGTCTGGGGGCAGTGATACAAAAGGAAGTTCTGTATGAAGGCAAGCTTCGGCTCCTGCCTAGTGCTGGAATTTGTTTATAACGTAGAACTCTCGGCGAGAGTGAAAGCAGGAAAGTATGGTTACTTTAAATTTCTGGCTTCATTCTGTGCCTTCCTCCAGGCCTTTAGCAGAGCTCATCGTATTGGGCAAAATAAGAAGGTGATGATCTATCGGTTTGTGACCCGTGCGTCAGTGGAGGAGCGTATCACGCAAGTGGCAAAAAAGAAGATGATGCTGACGCATCTAGTGGTTCGGCCTGGGCTGGGCTCCAAGACTGGATCCATGTCCAAACAGGAGCTTGATGACATCCTCAAGTTTGGCACTGAGGAATTATTCAAGGATGAAGCCACAGATGGAGGTGAGCTAGTCAGGAACTTGTTTTGGTTTGGGGCTTGGCTTCTTAAGGGTATCTTGGATACCTAGGATCCTGGGACTTGGACCTAGGGTCCTGTGGGACTTGCTTTTTCTACTGCAGCTGCTGAAGCTGACTTTGGGCATATGGATCCTTGATTCTTTATAGGAGGAGACAACAAAGAGGGAGAGGATAGCAGTGTTATCCACTATGATGATAAGGCCATTGAACGACTGCTGGATCGTAACCAGGATGAGACTGAAGACACAGAATTGCAGGGCATGAATGAATATTTGAGCTCATTCAAAGTGGCCCAGTATGTAGTGCGGGAAGAAGAAATGGGGGTGAGTATGATTCCAAGGCATTGCTTTGCTTGGTGGTTGATCCAAAATTGCAACTGAGACCAGGATGGTATTTGAAACAGGAAGAAAATATCTGTAGGCAAATTAGTACATTGATGAGTTGAATATATGTCTTCTTTTGAAAATAAATACTATAACATGATTAATCACATTTTTATCTTTGCTGTGGCTATCAAGAAACCCACAGTTTTTACACTCAAAACAGTTATATTAGGTCTTTATCGGAATCTCATTTTCTCTTAGGTATTTTGTTAATCCTACAAATAAACTTTGTTTGCTTTTTAAAAAAAATATATATTTTATTGATTTTTTTACAGAGAGGAAGGGAGAGAGATAGAGAGTTAGAAACATCGATCAGCTGCCTCCTGCTCACCCCCCACTGGGGATGTTCCCACAACCAATGTACATGCCCTTGACCGGAATTGAACCTGGGACCCTTCAGTCCGAAGGCTGATGCTCTATCCACTGAGCCAAACCGGTTAGGGCTGTTTGCTTTTTTTTCAGTCTTCACCTAACAATATTTTTTCCATTGCTTTTTTTTTTTTTTAGAGGGAGGGGAGAGAAAGAGGAAGGGAGGGAGGCGGGGTAAAGAGAGAGAGAGAGGTGAGAGAGACATCGATTGGTTGCCTTCTGCTCATGGGTGAGGGTGAACCTGCAACCGAGGTATGTGTAGGTATTTGCCCTTTACTGGGAATCAAACTTTGGACCCTTCATCTCCTGGATGATGCTCTAACCACTGAGCCAAACTGACCAGGGCTTGTTTGCTATTTTCAAGTCTATTTGGAGAAAAGACAGGAAATAAGATATATACCTAGACAGCCTGTCTCTCTGTGCCTTTTATTTTTTTAATATATTTTATTGATTTTTTTTACAGGTAGGAAGGGAGAGGGATAGAGAGTTAGAAACATCGATGAGAGAGAGAGAAACATCAATCAGCTGCCTCCTGCACACCCCCACTGGGGATGTGCCCGCAACCAAAGCACATGCCCTTGACCGGAATCGAACCTGGGACCCTTCAGTCCGCAGGCCGACGCTCTATCCACTGAGCCAAACCGGTTAGGGCTCTCTGTGCCTTTTAAAACATTAGAATTGTTGTTTTTCCTTTTTTCCACTTCCTTTTCTTGGTCTTTTTAAGTAAAAAAGAAAACAAAAAACGGAAAAGTACTAAAACAGTAATAAAATGTATGGCATCTGTAATAATGTGTTCTCCCAAATGATAATGTGGGTGTAAAATGAAAAAAATTTGCCTTCTCCGATGATCCTCTTTAAACCACTCAGCTCAGAGTTCTTTGAATTGACATAGTTTACTGTGGTCTTTACCATTTTTTCTCAAAGTTTCAACTGAGAACTATCCCTCTTGCTGTGTTTTCTTTTTCTTTTTAATTTCTTTATTGATTAATTGCTGTGTTTTTCTGATATGTATCTATTATCTTTGTCCTTGAAGGTGATGCTATAACCTTAGTTATGTGTAACTGGTTGAAAAGCCTGACATAGGTCTCTAGACTAGATTCAATCAAAACAACCCTCCTGTAGGTGCTCCACAGCACGTGATTGGGAAGGGAGGGGTGGTACTCTCCCTCCCATTGATAACCTCTGCTAAGGATTAACAGGTATATAAATGGCCTTCTTGTTAGTGGCTGTAGCTACTGTTTACTTTATAATATTTTAAAATTTTATTTTTTTATTAGATAGTAATTCACATGGTTCAAGATTCAAAAGATACGAAGTTATCTCTCTCACCCCTGTCTGGCTACCTAGTTCCTTCCCTCCCTAGGATAATTTATGTATCCGGTTTCTTTTTTTTAAAAAATTCTTTTTTTTTAAAATATATTTTTATTGACTTCAGAGAGGAAGGGAGAGGGAGAGAGAGAGAGAGATAGAGACATAAATAGTGAAAGAGAATCATCAATCAGCTGCCTCCTGCACGCCCCCCTACTGGGGATCGAGCCCACAAACCAGGCATGTGCCCCGACTGGGAATCAGACCGTGACCTCCTGGTTTACAGTTTGATGCTCAAACACTGGTCAAGCTCAGTTTCCTATATGTCTTTCTGAAAGTGTTTTATGTACATAGAAGTTAAATATATATTTATCCATGCACACACATAAACATATAAGCGCATTTTCTCTTTTCCTTTTTAACACAAAAGTAGCTGTTTGTTTTTTTATTGTTGTTAATTATCACCCGAGAATATTTTTCCATTGATTTTTATATTTTTATTTTTTTAAATATTTTTATTGATTTCAGAGAGGAAGGGAGAAGAAAAGAGAGAGAGAAATATCAATGATGAGAGAGAATCATTGGTCAGCTGCCTCCTGCACACCCCCTACTGGGGATCAAGCCTGCAACCTGGGCATATACCCTGACCAGGAATTGAACCATGACCTCCTGGTTCATAAGTGGGCACTGAACCACTGAGCCACTCCTACTGGCTTTCCATTAAATTTTATTTATCTATCTATCTATCATCTATCTATCTATCAATCTATCTTTATTTACAAGTAGCCCATTTGCAGGAAGAATCCTGCAAGTGGCCGTTGGGGCCTCTTGCGCTGCTGCGGCTGATGCCTTTGCAGCCACTGCCGCCCGCCCAGCTCTGCCCCGCTCCGCCCCGCCCGGTCTTTCCCTTTGGCAGCCACCTTGCTTTCCGCTTTTCCTCCCTCTTCCTTCTAAGTTGTCTTCAGTCTTCACTCCTCCCTCCCTCAGCGTATGCAAATTAGCCACCATCTTTGTTGGGTAATTTGCATACTCGCCCTGATTGGCTGGTGGGTGTGGCTTCGGTTTGTGGGTGTGGTTTTGGCGTAGCAAAGGTACGGTCAATTTGCATATTACTACTTTATTAGGTAGGATGTGTTGGTTTTTCCCCCCCACTGATACTTAGAGTAGAATGAAGAGGGAGAGACACATTGATTGGTTACCTCCTCCGCATGCGCTCCCTGATCAGGCCTGGGGAATGAGCCTGCAACCGAGGTACGTGCCATTGACTGGAACTGAACCCAGGACTCGTCAGACCAACGCTCTGTCCACTGAGCCAAATCGGCTATGGTGAAAGTAGTTTCTTATACACAATGTTCTCTACCTTTCTTTTGTCTACTTAATCTTGAAGATGTAGTCTAAATCAGCACATAAAAAACTCTCCAACTTTTTTCCCCCTGCATAGTATATCCTTGTTTGAAAGTACCATAATTTATTTTTAAAAATTGAGGTATAACTGACATGTAATGTTAGTTTCAGGTGTGCAGCATAATAATTTGTTAATTTGTGTATATATTGTGAAATGAACACAATAAATCTGGTTAATACCTATTGCGATATAGTTACAAATTTTTTTTTCTTAGAACTTTCAAGACTGACTTTCTCAGCAACTTTCAAATATGTAATATAGTATTATAGTCACCATGCTGTACATTATATTCCCATTACTTATTTATTTTGTAATTGGAAGTTTGTACCTTTTGACCCCTGCATCCACTCCAAACCCCATCATTTATTTTATTAATTTAATAAATGATGGACATTTAGGTTGTTTTTAATATTATGCTAGTAGCAGCAGTGTAATTCTTTTTTTAAAATGGTTATCTTATTTTTATTGATTTCAAAGATGAAGGGAGAGGGAGAGAAAGAAACATTGATGATGGAATGGAATCATTGATTGGCTGCCTCCTGCACTTCCCACACTGGGGATCGAGCCCACAACCCGGGCATGTGCCCTGTTCAGGAATTGAACCATGACTTCCTGGTTCATAGGGCAATGTTCAACCACTGAGCCATGCCAGCTGGGCTAATTAATCTATACATATAAAAACCTAAGCGACTGAATGACAATCAGTTGCTATAATGCGCACTGACCACCAGGGGGAAGGTGCTCAATGCAGGAGTTGCCCCCTGGTGGTCAGTGTGCTCACATAGCCAACCTCTGAGGCCCGCCAACCTCTTGTGGTCCCTCCCTACCGGCCGACAGGCTCTGATAGGCCGATCGGGACTGGGCAAGAAGGCCCCATCAGCCCTGATGATCACTAGCCAGGCCAAGGGACCCCACCCATGCACAAATTTGTGCACTGGGCCTCTAGTTCTAACAAAAGGGATTTGGAATCAGTTAGTGATCCTGAAATGTCTGAAAAAGTAAGAAGACTTTCAGAGGAGCATAAACATTATAGGGACATAAGATGATATATGCAGGGTGTCCCCCCAAAAATGTATACACACTTTAAATGATTACAAAGTCAGTGTTTATTAACATATAGTTCACTTTTGAGTTTAAAAGAATCTACAGAAATGAATAATTAAAACTTTATTGATTTCTGAGAGGAAGGGAGAAGGATAGAGATGGAAACATCAGTGATGAGAGAATCATTGCTTGGCTCCTTGCTGTAAACTCCCTACTAGGGATTGAGCCCACAATCCAGGCATGTGCCCTGACCAGGAATCGAATTATGACCTCCTTGTTCATAGATCCATGTTCAACCACTGAGCCACACAGACCAGGCAGTAATTTTTTTTTCCAATGCCTGTTTTCAAACTGATGACCGTTCTATTCTGGCCCAGGCACTGCTAATGACTTGTGCCAGTTTTGTACCATAAACTTGATTATGTATTCCCATAAAAAAATGGCACTTTATGATAAATCATCTTTGTTCAAAACTTAGCCTGGCTTCATCCATTATTTAAAACCAGTTAAACCTGAAAAGGAGTTTAAAGTAAGTGAGTTGTCAACTGTTAAAGTGTGCATACAATTTTTTGGGGTACCCTATATGTGTAATTCTGTTTTTTGCAAACATTTGGTAAACATTATGAAGTTTAGAAGAGCATAACTGTCCTACTTTATCTGTTGTGAAAATCTTTTGCAGGATTTCAGGAGTGGTTCCACTCTGTCTTGCTAAGGCTCTAACCTCTCTTTTCTACATTTGCTGTCTCCCAACTGTGTATGTGTCAATAAAAAGGGTAGAAGAAAACACATTATCTCTTTACCTGTCTCTTGTGATAATGGCTCCATTCCAAGTTTTTCTTTAGTTATGTTGACTACTGATCGACACATAATTATGAGGAGCCATGTTGTGTCACTTCAATTTCTTTTAAGTTCTTAGGTTCAAGCAGGCACACCAAGTATTTCAGAGTCCAGTCATGCAAAGGAGCTAGCAGAATGGGAACTGTGAGGACCAGGGGTAGCTGGTGGTGCTGACTTCAGCACCCCTGAGTCCTGGCCCTCCCTCTGTCCCAGGAGGAAGAGGAGGTAGAACGGGAAATCATAAAACAGGAAGAAAGTGTGGATCCTGACTACTGGGAGAAATTGCTGCGGCACCATTATGAGCAGCAGCAAGAAGATTTGGCCCGAAATCTGGGCAAAGGAAAAAGAATCCGTAAACAGGTCAACTACAATGATGGCTCGCAGGAGGACCGAGGTGTGTGTGGCCGGCCCCGCCCCCCACCCATGGGCCGTTCCACTAGAGCAGTGGGCCCCGCTCATCTGCCCTCTCTCCCTCCAGATTGGCAGGACGACCAGTCCGACAACCAGTCCGATTATTCAGTGGCCTCAGAGGAAGGTGATGAAGACTTTGATGAACGCTCAGAAGGTGAGGGCTGTGCTTCTCTTCTTGTTTATATATTGCTTTGTCTGATATCCTACCAGTGTCACTCATGCATTCTTTTCTTCTTGCAGCTCCCCGCAGGCCCAGTCGCAAGGGCCTGCGGAATGATAAAGATAAGCCATTGCCTCCTCTGTTGGCCCGTGTGGGTGGGAATATTGAAGTAAGTGCCGTATGATTCTAGGGAGGGGTGGGTTAGTGCTGATATTGGGTCTTTGGTGGAATAAGACCTGCTCCCTCTCACCTGGCTTCCTTCTCCCCCTAGGTACTTGGTTTTAATGCTCGGCAGCGAAAAGCCTTTCTTAATGCAATTATGCGATATGGGATGCCACCTCAGGATGCTTTTACCACTCAGTGGCTTGTGAGAGATCTGCGAGGCAAATCAGAGAAAGAATTCAAGTAAGTTGAGAGGTGGAATAGGATTGACATAGTGCAAGGGCTTCTATAGCACTAGTCCAGCTGTGCAGGGAAATGGGCTGTTTCCTCTGATGAAGTTGGCAGGTGAAGCTCTTAGTAAAAAGGTTGTGTTCCTATCTGGGACATGGCATGGAGTTTGGCGACCAGCCTTCACTGTGATGATGGGCTTTACCTCAGGATGAAGCCATAGTCGTCTGGGATAATACCTAATTGGTGGTGTGGAAAAAGCTGGTCTAGGAGTTGGCATAATCGCTGTTTAACTCATTTCTCTATGTCTTCACTACAGGGCTTATGTCTCTCTTTTTATGCGGCATTTATGTGAGCCAGGAGCAGATGGGGCTGAGACCTTTGCTGATGGTGTCCCCCGAGAAGGCCTGTCTCGCCAGCATGTTCTTACTAGGATTGGTGTCATGTCCTTGATTCGAAAGAAGGTGAGCCCTGAGCTTCTCTCCATTGTTCAGGGTTTCTAGGGGAAACTGGAGAGCCATAGGAAAGGGACCTAGAGCTGGAATTGGATCTTCAACATCTTGTCCTGTTGCTGCAGGTTCAGGAGTTTGAGCATGTTAATGGACGCTGGAGTATGCCTGAACTCGCTGAAGTAGAGGAAAACAAGAAAATGTCCCAGCCAGGGTCACCTTCCCCAAAGACACCTACACCCTCCACTCCAGGGGACACACAGCCCAATACTCCTGCACCTGCCCCACCAGCTGGTAAGTCTGCTGTACTGTCATTTCTGTTCCTCTGTTCTTGTCCTGGCCTATGCTTTCTCTGCTCACCTGTGCTCAGTATAACAGGGGAGTCTGGCAGGACATACAGCAACCTCCCTCTCAGTTTAGGAGGGCCGTCCTGAGTATAGGGCTGGCTCTTAAAGGCACGAGAGGACAATTTAAGATAAGCCAGACTGAGAAGATATGGCATTCTCTCTGATCTAGGACCTTCTTCCTAATCAGTTGTCTTCTATTGGTTACAGAGGATGGGATAAAAATAGAGGAAAACAGCCTCAAAGATGAAGAGAGTGCAGAAGGAGAAAAGGAGGTTAAATCTGCAGCACCTGAGGCTGCTGTTGAGGTAAGAGATGGTTGTGACTGGATGCCATACCAAAGGCAGATGGATAAACCCACTCCTTTTCATTGCTGGTCTGTCTGCTTCATCTTTTGTCTTTTTTCCTTTAAGTGTCCACAGCCCCCTGCCCCTGCCTTGGAGGATGAAAAGGTCCTTGTTGAACCTCCTGAGGGAGAGGAGAAAGTAGAAAAGGCAGAGGTGAAGGAGAGGACAGAGGAACCCATGGAGACAGAATCCAAAGGTATCCACATTTTCAAGCACTACAGATCCCTGTGTGAATAAGTTGTTCATGGACTTCCAGCCAGGCTGTGGGCTGTCAGGAGGAAGTAACACACTGAAGAATCCCGTACCCCACTTATGGCATCTTTTAAGGTTTTAATCATAAAGATTTCGGTTTAGGATTGTTCCGGTTGGATATAGTGTGGAACAGCGGAGAACATTCTTCTTTAGATACATTCTCAATGTGATCTGTTCCTTCCAGGTGTTGCTGATGTGGAGAAGGTGGAGGAGAAGTCAGCAATAGATCTGACTCCCATTGTGGTGGAGGACAAAGGTTGGTGTTTGAAGAAGCTGGTTGTAGTTTGGGAGGACTCTAAAACTAGAAGCAAGGACTTTATCTCTGGGACACCCCCTTCCAACCTCCACCCTTCCTATACACACCCATATATCCATTATCCCAAGTGACTGCTCCATTTGTCCCCACATTTAGTTGTCATTGGGCCAGTGGCACCTTTTCTGGGTTTGAGAAACACCTATGTGGAGAAAGGGTGGAGGTGGATGATGTCTTGTAGCACATAGTGCTATGGATAAGGGCCACAGTGTCTGGAGCTAACATTTTTCTCCTGCATATCCTGTAGAAGAGAAGAAAGAAGAAGAAGAGAAAAAAGAGGTGATGCTTCAGAATGGAGAGACTCCCAAGGACCTGACTGATGAGAAGCAAAAAAAAAACATTAAACAGCGTTTCATGTTCAACATTGCAGATGGTGGTTTTACTGGTATGGAAATGAGGGACCCACTGAGGTTACAAGGATCTGACGTGATATTATGGTTGTTATTAGAAACCAGGGTACAGTGATTTAACCTCTAGTAGATGAGGAAAGCTAGGCTGATTGCATTCTCCTGTGGGATCCCCTTTCCACGTCCTTTGTGGTTCAGGGTTCCGGTTCAGGGTTCGAGTTCTGGAGAAGGGCCGCACACGAATGAAAAGAGACTTGAAGAAATGTAATTTGGCGATATGGGGGGCCAGGCGGTAGTCCAACTCTAGTGGGAGAACTACTACTACTCTGCTCTGGCCCTGCCATCCCTTTTATTGAGGCTATGGGGAAAACACCCATAGCGCTTAGGCAGGAAATAACAGAAATTTACATGGGACAAACAGAGGTGGAGGCTGCTTCAGCTAACAATGTCTCAACTAAAGGGTGAGTGGTTAGAGCAATTAATGTTGTTGACCAGCCTTCCTGGCTTCCTGTCAACATCTCTATTAGTGAAACAGTGATTGGTTTCCGGCACACAGGCATAGTATTAAAATGGTATCAGGGGGACAGGAATAAATAGTATTTTGAATTCTCACAGATGTGTGCCTTTCTTTTCTTAAATTCCTCTTTAGAGTTGCACTCCCTTTGGCAGAACGAAGAGCGTGCAGCCACAGTCACCAAGAAGACTTACGAGATCTGGCATCGACGGCATGACTACTGGTTGCTGGCTGGCATCATAAAGTATCCTTTTCCTGAGTCTGGGTTGTGATTCTTAGTGAAGGTTTCTGAAGGTTCCACAGACTGAGGTTCTTACTTTGCTTGTTTTGTTTTTCCTGAGCAATTTTCCAATAGCCATGGCTATGCCCGGTGGCAGGACATCCAGAATGACCCACGCTATGCCATCCTCAATGAGCCTTTCAAGGGTGAAATGAACCGTGGCAATTTCTTAGAGATCAAGAATAAGTTTCTAGCACGAAGGTTTAAGGTGAGCAGGATGGGGCGGAATACCATGTTGAAGTGGCAGCCCTTCAAGTACAGAGGGACTGCAAAGGAGGGAGACTGTTCATTCAACCATACTGTTTATTGTGTTCTGTGTGCTGAACTTTTGCATCTGTGAAAGGTTTTGTTTCTAAGTATCTTCAGTGTTAAAGATCAAGACATACAGACTTGAAAATTAACCAGTTCAAGAGCTGAAGATGATTGTCTAATGAATGACGCAGACTCCAGTGTAGTGGGTGTGTTGGGGAACACTGTAGGTTGGAGTGTTCAGGAAAGATACAGAGGTGGATTGAGTTGGCTCTCCGAGGAGGCAGGGCTGTCAGTGGGCTGGTGGTACTTTATTCTGGGTCTGAGAGTACCTGTGTGGATAAGGGGAGGAGTGGATACTAAAAGAAGATGCATAGTAGAGCGCTCTATTTTCAGAATCACTAGGGCTAAGAAGCCCAGGACTGGAGGAAGTCTTACGTGGAAATTAGCAAACATGTATTGAGAACACCTGTGTGCAGACCATCAAAATGGGAAAATGGGATACCATGAAGACAAGACATGTGGCTCTAAACCCAAGTACAATTTGGGGAGTAAGAAATGTACACTAATAGCCCTA
Source organism: Eptesicus fuscus (assembly GCF_027574615.1). Taxonomy (NCBI): domain Eukaryota; kingdom Metazoa; phylum Chordata; class Mammalia; order Chiroptera; family Vespertilionidae; genus Eptesicus; species Eptesicus fuscus. The sequence goes on from NC_072479.1 coordinate 87,227,066, forward strand.
GCTGATTTGGCTCGGTGGATAGAGCATCAGCCTGCGGACTGCACGGTCCCGGGTCCGAATCCAGTCAAGGGCACATGTTCGGGTTGTGAGCTCAATCCCCTGTAGGGGGCGTGCAGAAGGCAGCTGATGAATGATTCTCTCTCATCATTGATGTTCTCTTTTCCTCTCCCTTCCTCTACCAAAAAAAAAAAATGTAAAAAGAAATGTATACTAATAAAACTTCAAACATTATGTACCAAGCAATGAGTGGCACAAGGATACAAAGACAAGTAAGGCATAGTGCCTGTTCTCAAGGTACTTTCAGTTTAAAGTAGAGGCAAATATGGGATTAAGTGAATGCCATTCTGGGTATTGGGAGGGAGACTGCTGAATCCATAAGAAAGTTATCCAGCCCTAACCGGTTTGGCTCAGTGGATAGAGCGTCGGCCTGTGGACTGAAGGGTCCCAGGTTCGATTCCTGTCAAGGGCATGTACCTTGGTTGCGGGCACATCCCCAGTAGGGAGTGTGCAGGAGGCAGCTGATCTGTGTTTCTCTCTCATCGATGTTTCTAACTCTATTCCTCTTCCTTCCTCTCTGTAAAATATCAATGAAATATATTTAAAAAAGAAAAGAAAAGAAAGTTCTCCAGATGGAATTTGGGGAGTGAGGAGTGACTCCCCAAATGGCTGCGTGGGGAATTAAGTTTTGATGAATGTCATATGGAGATTGGAATGGATAGAAACAGAAAGCTAAACTAAAATGGATTAAGCCGAGCAAAGACATAGAGGCAGCAGAGCTTAGGGTGTTTGGAAGCAAGTTGGCCCAGTTGGGTTATAGAAAACACTTGCGGGAGGTTGTAGAGAGAGGTAAGGGCTAGAGGTCAGTAGGTAGGTTTTTGGCACTGGATAAGAGTATGGACTTTACCCTAAAGTTAATGGGTGGCCATTAAAGGTTTGTGAAGTGTTTTAATATGACCAAGGGAAATGGGAACAATATTTATGAAATTATAGAACTACTAGAGGCCTGATACACAGAATTCGTGCAAGGGCAGGGGGCTCAGCCCTCGCAGCCCCGGCTGCCTCTTGGCCCCGCCCACTCGTTCTGGAAGATAGGTCAGCCATCTGGGCTAATTAGCATATTAGCTCTTTATTATATAGGATCATATTGTGAGGTAGTTAGTAAGGGTTGAGCTCTGATGCTGGCTGTGGAAAATGAAAAGGATATGGTAAAGGAAACAAAAGAATTTATGGAACTTACTGATTTATTGTAGGGGTCAGTAAACCTTTTCTATTAAAAGGCCAGAAAGTAACTAGTTTGGGCTTTTGTGGATATACGATCTTTGTTGCAAATACTCTGGTAGCATGAAAGCAGCGATGGGTGATAAACGAATAAGTATGAATGTGTTCCAATAAAACTTTACTTGTCAACACTCAAACTTGAACTTCATATAATTTTTATGAAATGTTACAAACTTTTTTCACTTTTCAGCTATTTAAAAACTGTAAAATAAAAATTCTTAGCTCTTGGGCCATACAAAAATAGGCAACAGACCCAATTTGGCCCTCAGGCCATAGTTTGTTGACCCGTCACTTACTGGATTTGAGATACAAAGGAATATAAGCCTTCAAAAATAACTGAAGCTTTGAGCCTGAGTCACTGAGAAAATTAAATTATCATTGGCAGATCAGGGAAGTGAGGAGGAGAGGGAACAGTTTGTAGAAAAGAGGAAGTTCAGTTTTAGGCAAGTCAATTGGTGTTTCTCACCAGCAAATAACCCTCCCATTACCTGTGCCACCATAAACAAGTGGGATCAAAGAGGGATCATCATACATGAGTGGAATCAGAACAATCAGTGCTTGACCTGCAGGTTTGAAAAGCATCAAATCATTTGCATATAGGTTCTGGCTGACCTAGGACAGGAAGAGATCTCTTGGGAGAATACTTTAAAAGAACATCAGCAAGTCAAGGGCTGATCCTAGAAAAAGCTAGTTTGGGGCGGGAAGAGGGAGTTGGTGAAGGAGACAGGGTATATGGATTGAAAGTGGATGCTTGGTCTGTTTGGAGGTTAATTAGTAGGCCTTGCTGGAGCCAAATCTTGTGGAAGAAACAACAGCCCATTATCCTCATATTGTCCTTTTTCCTGACCCCTAATGCATTCTCTTTACCAGTGGATGCGTGAGCAAATTAAGTCTCATAACTTCTGAATCAATATTCTGTCTCTTGGAATATATTTCAAAGACCCTTTTACACAGCTCCATCAGATGACAGCTACAAGAGTGTGTTGCAGTATGATTTTTGGTGTTGGGGCCTGGAAGCAACCTAGCTGTTTGAAATTGGGAGTGTGGATAGATAAAATATGGATTCACATCATGGAGCACTAAGCAACAGCTAGAAGCAACAAAATGCATAACAACATAAAAGAAGATATGTAGTGGAGAAAGGAAGAAAATCATTTTATATATGTAGAACGTTTTGTAAATTAGAAATGTGCACAAACTTCAAGAACACTCACCAAAAGACACACAGTAAGTATATTAGAAGGGTTACCTATTGGTGAAGGGAACGAATGGAAATGAGATATGAGACAAAGGAAGCAACAAAAAATGTTTGAGAATTTATTTTAAGAGGAAGGGAGAGGGAGAGAGAAACACTGATGTGAGAGCAAGACATTGATTAGCTGCCTCCTGCGTGCCCCCTGTGGGGGATCAAGCCTGCAGCCTGGACATGTGCCCTGACTGGGATTCGAACCCGCAACCTTTTGGTGCACAGGACAACGCCCAAACAACTGAGCTATACTGGCCAGGGCCAAAAATAATTTTAGAGTAAAACAACTGAAATGATACCATGTAGATATATCCATGGGATGGACTACCATGCAAACCATTAAGAATCGTCTTTTATGAAGTGCAGCTAAGAACAAAGGAAGATGCTTACTATGTAACTTTTAGTGAAACATAACAGATACGTATGTATAGTTTCAATTACGTAAAAAATACCTATGGAAAGAAAAATCTCAGAATGCTAACAGTATCTCTAGGAGGTAAAGATTATTTGTGATTCTAATTTTTTATACATTCTGAGACCCATCAGAAATAAGCAGTAGCCCTGGCCGGTTTGGATCAGTGGTTAGAGCGTTGGCCCATGGACTGAAGGGTTATGGGTTTGATTCTGGTCAAGGGCACGTACCTTTGTTGCAGGCTCGATTCCTGGCCTCGGTCAGGGTGCGTGCAGGAGGCATCCAATTGATGTGTCTCTCTCACATTGATGTTTCCTTCTCTCTGTCTCCCCCCTTCTACTCTCTCAAAATCAATGGAAAAAATAATCTCGGGTGAGAATTGACCAGAAAAAAATAAGCAAAGTGAGTATCACTCCAAATCCCTTCTCCTCTTTATCCCTTGTCCAGCTTCTAGAACAAGCCCTGGTCATTGAGGAACAGCTTCGGCGGGCAGCTTACCTGAACATGTCGGAGGACCCTTCTCACCCTTCTATGGCTCTAAATACCCGCTTTGCTGAGGTGGAGTGTTTGGCAGAGAGTCATCAACACCTGTCCAAGGAGTCAATGGCAGGAAACAAGCCTGCCAATGCGGTCCTGCACAAAGGTAGCCAGTGGCTCCCCTGCCTCCTGCTGACTCAGAGTCCTTCCTCCTCTACCCCTCCCCAATACACATTGCTTATTTCCAAAACTTTTTTCAGGGTCCTTTTGTCTGGATGCTTAAGATGTACTGGGGATCTGTGCCTTCCTCCTTGGGAAGCTGTTATCTTAGAGACAATTAAGGATAGTAGTTTTTTGCCTCTTTTAATACATTCAAATTCTTGGAGGTGGGAAGCAAAGTAGAATAATATAGTGTCATCTGGGATACTTTAGAGGTAACTTAAGGTGATTTAAGATCCCGACAAATCTAGACCCCTTTCTAATTAAAGTTAAAACATTGTGAGGGAGGTGGAGGGGGAAATGAGGAAAAGAAGGCATAAATACTTCTTCAAGGAGAAGGAGACAACTCCAAAAGGTGGAGAGGAAAGATAGTGAGAAAAGGAAACAACAGGAATAAGCTTCTCAGGAAGTAGAGACAAGAGGGAGGGAGCAAAGGACAGTGAGGGTTAGGTGACTTTAAAAGGCATAGATACCAAATAACCGTGGATGTGAAGCACTGCATAGGGAATATTGTCAATACTATAATGACAGTGTATGGTGTCAGGTGGCACTAGACTGTTATCAGGAGTATCACTTTTGAAAGTACATGATCATGAAGCCACTTTGCTATACACCTGAAAATAACATAAAATAATATTGAATGTCAACTTTAATTAAAAATTAAAATTAAAAGCATAGAATCATGGACAGTTGGAACTGGAATATGAGGGGTAGGAATTTGAGCGTGGTAAAGGCCAGGTCGGGAGACTCTGATAAAGGACAATACTCCACATCAATCATTTGGTCATTGAGAAGTCATGGGCAGGGCACAGGTCCACTGTGGTCTTCACCACAGCTCACCACCCTTTTTTCTCCCTATGCAGTTCTGAAACAGCTAGAAGAACTGCTGAGTGACATGAAAGCTGATGTGACTCGACTCCCAGCTACTATTGCCCGAATTCCCCCAGTTGCTGTGAGGCTACAGATGTCAGAGCGTAACATTCTCAGCCGCCTGGCAAACCGAGCGCCTGAACCTACTCCGCAGCAGGTAGGACCATTTTCTTTTTTAAAAAATATATTTTTACTGATTTCAGAGAGGAAAGGAGAGGGGAGAGAGATAGAAACATCAATGATGAGAATCATTGATCGGCTGCCTCCTGCATGCCCCACACTGGGGACCGAACTCGCAAGCCGTGCATGTGCCCTTGACTGGAATCGAACCTGGGACCCTTCAGTCCACAGGCCGACACTCTATCCACTAAGCCAAACCAGCCAGGGCTGGACCATTTTCTCATGGTCCCTGTCCCAGCAGAGCCATTCTGGAACTTGTAACTTTCACTCTCTGTCCCTAACTGGGCAGGTGGGGCCTTCCTACCAGGGAGTTCTCTTGGGATCTGGTGAATACCTTGGTTTGGAATTCTGACTTCCATGTCTCTCTTTTGCTATAGGTAGCCCAGCAGCAGTGAAGATCCAGACTGACGATAACCACCTTCACCGCTGAGCAATGACCTTCCTCACTTTCCCTTGCCCAGCTTCTTCCTTGGGGGCCTGAGAGACCCTCTCCTTCCTTCTGCCCATCTTCCATGTTGTAAAGGAACAGCCCCAGTCTACTGGGGGAGGGGAGGGAGTGAGGGCAGTGGTGTCCTTCCTGCTGGAGAGAATGCAGCAGTAGCGCCGGCGCCATCTGCAGGAAGCTGGCGGGCTGGCTGGCCTTCTTCTGGGCCCTGGCTTTCCCCACTGTAACGTCTGTTACACACAAACTGTTGTGGGTTCCTGCCAGGCTTGAAGAAAACGATCTGAATTTCTTCGTTCTTTTGGTTTTATCTTGTTGATTTATTTTGTGTTTTCTTTTCTCCTTTTTTGGGGTATTTGGAGTGGGCTGGGCCCCTGGGTGAGACACAGCTACCTCTGTTGGCATCTTTTTAATACCAGGAACCCAGCGGCTCCAGCCACGGCTAGAATGAAATAAAGTTTGGAAAAAAAAAAAAAAAAGGAAAAGAACCAAAAGCATAAAAACCACAGCAAAATTTCTTGATGAAAATTGAAAATAAAAGTTTCCTTGTATTTTAGTGCTCTGGTTCAGTGTGGGTTGTAGGAGCAGGTGGATGCATGTGTATGACCGGAGCCCTGGGGAATGTGGAATTGGAAACTAAAGGTTTCCATGGGTTCTGATAGTTGACAAAAGCGCTCTCCTGTCTGTGTGCATGTGCCCTGTGCTCCAGACCAAGGGAGACGGCTCATTCTCCCCTGGAAAAGGAGAGGCTCCCAACTACCTGGGCGCATACCCTGTCCTGCCTGCCATTTCATGGCCGTGTGACCGAGGTAACTTTTCTGGGCTTAGGTTTCCCATGTATAAAATAATCTTCAGGTCGAAACCGGTTTGGCTCAGTGGACAGAGCATCGGCCTGCGGACTGAAAGGTCCCAGGTTCGATTCCGGTCAAGGGCATGTACCTTGGTTGCGGGCACATCCCCAGTAGGGGGTGTGCAAGAGGCAGCTGATCGATGTTTCTAACTCTATCCCTCTCTCTTCCTCTCTGTAAAAAATCAATAAAATATATATATATATAAAATAATTATAAAAAAAATAATCTTCAGAAAGTTGGGAAGGTAAATCCAGTAACAGTGCTTGGGACAGTGTTTAACAGCTGCTGAGCACTATCTTAGTATTTATAAGAAGGAAGGCTGAAATAGTTTTTCCTTGCTCATTTGTATGAAGTCAAGATGCAGTATGTCCACCGATCCCCAGATGTGAACCTAAGCAGAGAAACTACCTAATGGGCTGAACAGGGGTCTGTGGGATCAAGGAAGAGGGTTCATAATCAAAGGGTTGGGAGTAGGCCAGGGGCCAGGGATTCTACTATCTTCGGCGAGGTAGGGTGGAGGTGCCAGGAGGAGGGTCCGGCTATTTCGCATTGGTTTGGGTGAAGGGGAGGCCTTCAGGTACCAGTTTTCCCAACTGAAATCAGCACTGAAGCAAAACGCTAAGGCCAGGAGGGAAGGGCGCGGAAGCTGAGAACGGCTCCGCCCCCACTGCCTTCCCTCTGGGAGTCAGTAGAGTGGTCCGCTCCCGAATTTTCCCCGGCCGCAGCGCGTACCGCCTGGCGCGCGTTCCCAGGGCGCCCGTACGTTCCGGGTTCTGAGGCCGACCGGAAGAGGCGGGGCTAGCAGGCGAGCGCGCTCCGTGCGTCGGCGTAAAACAGTTCCTAGGAGAGTGGCGTCAGAACTGTAGCCTCAGACTGCACGTGGATTGCTGTCCCTGTGACTGAAGGCGCGTCTCGGGCCTGGACCTGCTTTCAGGTGAGCCGAGGCTTCGGAGGATTCTGCAGGAAGTCGGGGAAGGGAGCGCTGACCTGGGCTGGGGCATGAGGACGGGGACGCTGTACAAAGGGCGTGGAGTCCGGGTCTCGTCGTGGAAGGAGTTTGGTCAGGCCTCGAGGGGATGCTGAATCGAGTTTCTGGTGGAGATGATGCCCTTTCCCACTCTAATACGCCAAGTCTGCGGTCTGCCTTTCCCTTTCCAACATGGGCGACTCCCATTTTTCTTTTGCTCCCAGTATCATGGGGCGCAAGTTGGACCCTACCAAGAAGGAGAAACGCGGGCCCGGCCGAAAGGCCCGAAAACAGAAGGGCGCCGAGACCGAGCTCGCCAGATTCTTGCCTGCAGGTGAGGGTCAAGCAAGCCTTCTGATTCTCCAGCTTGTGCGCCGCTTTTTCCATATACATTCATAACCTTCATTTTATTTAGTCTCTCCACTTCCTGTTGAAGTGGAATCTTTTCTTTATGAATTACTAGGAATAAGTATGAATGAAACACCCTCATCAGCGTTTAGAGCTTAGGGAAGAAGTGACAGGGACACAAGTACTCATAACAAGGAAAGGTTTATCTCTGAAGGAGTCCAAATGAAGGCGGTGTCCCCACGCAGTGACAGAACTTAAGATTTTAAGAACCTGGGTTTTGAAGAATGGATGCCTATTTATTTATTTTTAAAATATATTTTTTTATTGATTTCAGAGAGGAAGGGAGAGGGAGAGAGAAACATCAGTGATGAGAGAATCATTGATTAGCTGCCGCCTCCCTTTATGGGTCAACACTCAACCACTGAGCCACTGGCCGGGCTGTGTGACATTCTAGCAAGTGGAGTTGGTAAGGGGACAGGCCAGTTCCTGTGAACTGCATTGTGGAGGGGATGGAGATGGGAACACACAAATCTGGGTCCCACATGTGAGTAGTCCGCTGCTTGGAAGACTGGTAGAGGAGACAGGTAGTTTGCATTGCACATTGGAGACAAGCTGCAGTTTATTGAGCTGAGCATTGTACTGAGCCCTTTGGGCACATTGCTTCCTTCTCTTAGTGCCCTGTGAGAAAGGCACTGTTCAGGAAGTGGATGCTGAGAGGTTAATTACTTGCATACAGTTACTAAATGAAGGGTTGATATTTAAACCTTTTATTTCTTGGAGAATGTATGAAAAACAGCAGTTGTAAAGGTAAAATCTACAGTGGTTGATAACCAGTTAAATTGGGAGTAAGGGAAAGAGCAGAAGAAACTCTAGCTTTTAAATCTATGTTATCAGAATGGTGATGATGCTCTTTATTGAAATCAGAAGTCTGGAGGGAGGCTCAGTTTGGATTTGGTTGCTGAACCAGGAGATGGAGATCATCTCCTTTATATTTCTTATCCAGCGAATTAGAATTGTCTCTCTTTCATTAACTCTTTCCCCACTTCTTTCCTCTGTCCTTCCTGTTTTTTATTTTCCCTGTAACTTCCTGTTCTTTCTCTCTCTCTTCTACAGCTGGTGATGAAAATTCCAAAAGGCTGTCTAGTCGTGCTCGAAAGAGGTGAGTGTGGATGTCCAGACTTACGTAGAGTAAATTGATACTGTTCATCTTCAGCCACATGATTCCATGTGATCATGCTGATGAAAAGGGTTGTTTGGGGACTGTCACACTTACTTGTGATGGGAAATGTCAGAACCTGGAGGTGTAGTCCATTTCCTCAGTCCTTATGTATTTTCAGGGCGGCCAAGAGGAGGTTGGGCTCTGCTGAAACCTCTGAGATGAATAAGTGTTCTGGGGTCAAACCATTGCCTGGAAAGCTACCAAAAGGTCAGTGAAAATAGGAACTGGGTGCTACATGAAGAGTCCTATGGGCCTGGGAAGAGAGGGGCTTGCTGATCATTTCTGGAGTGAAAGGAGCAGTCAGAGGATATTCTTGGGGGTAGAAAGTACAGGCTCCATCAGTGTGTGGCTACCATTAGTTTAGGTTTCTTCAAACCCTTAGGGATCTCTGTAGGAGCTCTCCAGACACCTGGTAAGAAGGGAGCCCAGTCCTTATTTAACACTGCTCAAGGCAAGAAGCGCCCAGCACCAGCCCACAGCAGTGAGGAGGAGGAGGAGGAGGAAGACTCTGAAGAGGATGGTGTGGTAAACCAGGGGGACCTCTGGGGCTCTGAGGACAGTGATGCTGATATGATAGATGACTATGGAACAGACTCCAACTCAGAGGACGAAGATGAAGAGGAGGTGAGTTTATTTCTTTAGATGTTCAGGAAGCAATCCTTGCATTTTAGTCTTTCCAGGTCCTTGAGACAAGGATAACCCTGAGAAGAAAAAGGGATTTTAGGTTTCTAACACTGTTTTCCTATCACCTTACATCATTCCAGGGCACATGCTTGTTTAAATGAGCTATTTGATGGAGCATTTTAAAATATGAGAATGCTCAGTGCTGATGAGGATATGGTAAGGTGGACACTTGGTACCCCACTGATGGAAATAGAAATGCACACACTTTTTAAAAAAATATAAGTTCATTTTAATATATTGATTTCAGAGAGGAAAGGAGAGGGAGAGAGAGATAGAAACATCAGTGATGAGAATCATTGCACACCCTATTGGGGATTGAGCCCGCAACCCGGACATGTGCCCTTGACTGGAAGCGAACACTTCAGTCCACAGGCCGACACTATCCACTGAGCCAAACCAGCTAGGGCACACACACGTTTTTTATAAAGCATTTGTTGAGAACCTTAGAAACTTTTTCTTCTTCTTTAAAATATTTTTTATTGGTTTTGAGAGAGAGAGAGAAATGTGAGAGTGAAACATCAGTTGCCTGCTTCATGCACCCCATGCCTGAGATCGAACTCACAACCCTGGACACATGCTCTGACCAGGAATCGAACTGGCAACCTTTCCGTGCAAGGGACAATACCCAACCAACTGAGCTACACCAGCCAGGACTAGAAACTTCCTTTACCTAGTAATTCCATTTAGGAAATGATCCAAAATGTGGACAGATTTATTTACTGAGGTGTAAGAAGTTATTTATGTATTCTACAATTAGTATATGGGTGTGTTACTAGAGAATTTTAATATAAAGAGTTATATAGAATTCTTAAAAAGGCCCTGAAAATCAATTGAAAAAGAAAAAGCAAGTTCCAATTTGCATCCCTCACCCACAAGCCCCCATCTCTCTATAGAGCTCCTATTAGGAGAGTTTGAGGTGTACCACATGGACTCTAATGTGAAAAACTGGAAAATTTCAAACTACCCAATAGACATATGCTAAATTAACATTTGGCCATTATGTCTGAATATGCCTGTTATCTGTGAATGAGAAAAGGCAAGAAACAAATTTGGAAATGTATCATGATTTTAACTGTAGGAAAGGTACAATAGGGAGCATCTGAGATCTTGCTTCCCAGCAATTGTCAATTTTGGCTCAAATAAACTTATAAAACTTCTCTTAAAAAAAAGTAAGAATAAGTCTGGAAGAAAACATGGCAGAAAAGTTGCCTAAGGACAGTTTTTGTCCTCCCTGTACACATATGGGTGTGTATTCATGTTTTAAACTTCTTAATGGAAAGGGAAATGCAGAAGTAGATAGAACAGTATAAGGAACCCTTTGAATCCATCATTTAATTTCAACAGTTGTCAGTATTGTGCCAATTTAAATTCACTTCTTTAGGGTATATGTTTCCTTCTGAGAGCAAGTGCTACATTTGTATTTAGGAAAAAATAAAATACAGAGATACAAAGTGCCAGTGGGTTGGTGGGAGGGCAAGCTCTACATCACCAGCCTCTCGTCTTTTTTAGTTGCTGCCCATTGAAAGGGCTGCTCGGAAGCAGAAGGCTCAGGAAGCTGTTGCTGGGTGAGTTTTGGAAACTTTTTAGAATGGAGAATAGTTAACGGCTGGGATAAAGAGGTGAGGAAGGAAGAGGTGTCTGTTTTGATCTGTGAATCACTTTGTTCCTGGACCTGTTTCTAGGGGCCAGTGGAGTGAGGAGGAAACTGATGAAGAGGAAGAAGAGGAGGGAGTGTCCCCTGAGTCGGGCCCCCAAAAGGAATATGAGACAGATGGGGGCCTGCAGATCAACCTGGATGAAGAGGAGCCTTTTGTGCTGCCCCCTGCTGGGGAGATGGAGCAGGATATCCTTTCAGTGAAGGGTGAGGGGTGGGGGAAGGTGCTTGCTGGAGGGCATTTCCAGGGCCTGGGCCATTATGAAACAGTTTCTTAACAGGCCTACGTGCCCAGGCTCCAGACTTGCAACGAATTCATAAGCGCATCCAAGACATAGTGGGAGTGCTGCGTGATTTTGGGACTCAGCGGGAGGAAGGTCGGTCTCGAGCTGAATATCTGCACCGGCTTCAGCGGGATCTGGCCACTTATTACTCCTATGGAGACTTTCTGCTTGGCAAGCTCATGGACCTCTTCCCTCTGTCTGAGGTACTGAACTGCCAATCTGATGCTCCTGCTTTCCTGTTATCACCTCTCTTCTTACCCTGAGGAAGAACGGCGGTCAGCCCCTGTGTATTTATCTCCCTGACTTGCTCCTTGCCATCTTGCTTTACCAGCTGGTGGAGTTCTTAGAAGCTAATGAGGTGCCTCGGCCCATCACCCTCAGGACCAACACCTTGAAAACCCGGCGCCGAGACCTTGCTCAGGTGAGGGGTGGGTTTTGAGGTTTGCTTGTCTCTGGGGGGTGCTGACTTCTGTTCACCACCGTGACTGGTATCGGTTGTTGGTATAAGCATGATTCCAGGAGGCAAACCTATATAGGCCTGGTGTCATGCTGGGTCTGTCTGACTGGCTCGGGGCCTAGGACCTCTGTGAAGTGGAAAACTCGTCCCTTTAGCCTCTGCTCCCTGTGACAGTTGAGACATCTGCATAAGGATAAAAGTGCTACCTCAGAGATGGGAGGGACTTGTCTGCCTTGTAGATCACTGAGAAGCTGGTGAAACTGATTCCTGCCCCCAGAAAGAGAGCACATGGGCACAAACAGTGTTTCAAGCTCATTGTTTCCAAGGAATCAAGGACCCCAGGTGCAAGAGCCCGGTTTCTAAAGCTCCGTTCACCACGTGTTTCCTGTTTCCTGTGCGAAGATAACCTGATAGTTATCTGTGATGTGCTCTGACCAGTAGGATTAAGTTTTGGTGTGTTAAAGGGCTAAGCCTCTTGGAAAATTGGAGTCCCCTTCCAGGAAATAGCAGGAGCTGCCAGTCTGTGCCAGCGGGATGGAGTTCAGACCTTGAATTAGAGCCTAAGGCTAAGGAAAAGGACACCAGAGGATGGGATGGGGTGGGATGGGATGTGAGAGGAGAAATTGCTTTCAGCGAGTCTGTGGTCTTTGTTTTCTAAGAGATCTAGGAGTTGTAGCACAGACTTCCTGATAGGACCAGGTTTTCATATCTGTTTTCTGGACATGGTAACCTATAAGGCTTTAAAAATCTTCATTCTTTTTACCTTCAGGCGCTAATCAATCGTGGGGTTAACCTGGATCCCCTGGGCAAGTGGTCAAAGACCGGACTAGTGGTATATGATTCCTCAGTGCCCATTGGTGAGTGCTCCCTGACCAGTAGCCCTTCTGCCTCTGCCCTTCTCCCAGCATGTCACAGACAGGTCCTCCTCTGCAGGTGCTACTCCCGAGTACCTGGCTGGGCACTATATGCTTCAGGGAGCCTCCAGCATGTTACCCGTCATGGCCTTGGCACCCCAGGAGCATGAGCGGATCCTGGACATGTGTTGTGCCCCTGGAGGAAAGACCAGCTACATAGGTACGAGCAATGCAGGCAGGAGTAGGACTTATCTGGTTCTCTGCTTTTGAAAGCAGATGGGGTTGGTGACTCGCTAGTTCTTAGGAAACTGCACAGACAGCTAGCAGAGTGGTGAGGAGTACAGGCTCTGGCTTCGGCCTGCGTTCCAGCCCTGTGGGTGGCACTTAGGGCCTCGGGCAAGCCTTTGATTTTCTTTTGTCACCTGTGAAATGGGGTGGTAATTGTGCTTGGGTTGGCTATTATATTATGCTTGGGTGATAAGGGTTGAGATATACATATAGAGATACTTGGCCTAGTAATTAGTTGTAATCATTTTTTTATTAACCTATTAACACTTAAAAGAAGTAACTTTGTCTGTGGGACCAGAGAGATGTTCAGTAACGATGGAAAAACCCATGTTGCTGAGTGTGCTCATGACCAGGGGTCAGTGCAGACTGGGGAGACCCGTGCAGTAGGCAGTGGGGAGCAGGGCTGATGGGGTGAAGTTTCCCTTGAGCTGCTGAGACTTCACCTGTGGATTCTGGGCTGGAGGGTGCTAGCAAGTGTGGGGGCAGAGGAGCTGGCTGCTGAGCACTGACCCTCCCCCCCCAGCCCAGCTGATGAAGAACACAGGTGTGATCCTTGCCAATGATGCCAACGCCGAGCGGCTCAAGAGTGTTGTGGGTAACCTGCACCGGTTGGGCGTCACCAACACCATTATCAGCCACTACGATGGGCGTCAGTTCCCCAAGGTGGGACTCCCTTCTGTGCCTCTCTCCTGGGGTGTCTTCCAGTTCACCTGCCCCCTTCCTGACTCAGAATATTTAGACTTGCGTCTCGGAAATAAATGGTGCAGGATAGGTGACTAAAAACGGTGATTAACCTACCCTTTTTCTCCAGGTGGTGGGGGGCTTTGACCGAGTACTGCTGGACGCTCCCTGCAGTGGCACTGGGGTCATCTCCAAGGACCCAGCTGTGAAGACTAACAAGGTGAGGAGCTGGGGTGGGAATAGCTGAGAGGTCTCGGCTGGGCCTTGCAGAGCAGGAATGGGAGGTGGAGACTGCCTTTGAAATTCTGACACTCTTGGGTCTTCGCCCTGGGGCAGGATGAGAAGGACATCCTGCGCTGTGCTCACCTTCAGAAGGAGTTGCTCCTGAGTGCTATTGACTCTGTCAATGCCACCTCCAAGACAGGAGGCTACCTCGTCTACTGCACCTGTTCCATCATGGTGAGGCCTCTGCATGGGCTGGAGGGAGGAGGGCAGGGCTGGAAGACTTGCCCTTAGCTCCCTTCAGCTCAGCTCTGCTCTTCCTTCCGTCTTTGTCTCCCCCACATATCCAGGTGGAGGAGAACGAGTGGGTGGTAGACTATGCCCTGAAAAAGAGGAATGTGCGGCTGGTGCCCACAGGTCTAGACTTCGGCCAGGAGGGCTTTACCCGCTTTCGAGAAAGGCGCTTCCACCCCACTCTGCGTTCCACCCGCCGCTTCTACCCCCACACCCACAATATGGATGGTTTCTTTATTGCCAAGTTCAAGAAATTCTCCAATTCTATTCCCCAGTCCCAAACAGGTAAGTGATCTCTCTACCCATCATCACTGCCTTTGCTCTTTCTGCCTTTCAAGACTCATTATAGTGTGACTGTGGGGAAGGGAGGATTTCTGCCATCCTTAGCATAGCCTTAGCCTGCTTGGGTAAGAGACCCCTCTCATCCAGCCAGGCTTGGTCCTGAGCTGGGACCCCATTGGCGTGTGTTAGAGTGCTCCTATGGATGCCGGCCTGCTCCTTTATCTACCAGGTGGCTGCACTTGCTCATCACTGAATATGTCCCCAATGCGGGTTGTGGTTTCTCCTCCTTGGCCCAGGGTCACCTCACTGGTAATGGACCGCTGCTGGTCCCGCATTGTCAGCACTGGGTTGGCAGTAAAACTCCTCCGAACTGTCCGTTCTCTGAGCCCATCACACTAATTACAGATTGTTTTCTCGGCCATCTTGAGGAGTCTGTCCTGGATCTCAAGGGGAAGTGTGGGGTTTGCTGAGCTCTGCGTGCTGGGATATAACCTGGGTTTAGTTGGAAGAGGGAGAAGTGAGCGTCTCTGGATACAAACTGCATGGTTTATTGAGTTGGGTTTTTTCTTTATCAGTAATGCCCCTTACAAAAGTCACATCTGAATGTTAACAAAAACCTTAAGAAATAGTTAAATTTGTTGTAACTTTAAAAGTACGTATTTAATATGTCAGTACTCATTTATGTCTTAATAGCTTGTTTCTAGTTGTTGTGTGTTAGAATGTCTTGCTATCTGCTGTCCTCAGGGGGGGCACAGCTTCCTTGCTCTAAAACTTTTTGACCCAAGGATGGGTAGTGAACCCTTCTCTGTAATGCAGAGTTCAAATAGGACTTGAGGGAAGCCAGGTAGTCTACTCTAAGGCACTCTTTCAGTGATGTTGAACACTTGGCCAAGAAACAGTACCCAGGCAGTTTCCTTATTTTAATGCCTCTATTTGTCTCCACCACTAATGATCAAGACCCAGTGATGAGGTCCTTTTTCTCACATAATCTGTTTAATTTTAGCCCCAGGAAATTCTGCAACATCCACCCCTACAAACCCAGATGTGCCTGACCTGAAAGGTCAGGTGACCCCCAAGCCTGAGAGCAGCAGCAAGCCTGCCAAGAAGGCCACAGGGGCTGTGAAAGCAGAGCGGCACTTGCAGAAACGGCAACATCCCAAGAAGACCTCCTTCCAGAAGCAGAATGGCATCCCCAAAGGGGCAGACTCTGGTTTGTCCACTGGACCTTCTGTCCCAAAGGTCCAAGCCTCCTCCAAGCTCCAGGGTAACAGGCAGCCAGCTGAAAAGGCCGTGGTGATCAGAAAACCAAAGGGGACTGGGAAACTAAAGCCACAGGCACCTAAACTGCAGTCTTCCAAGAAAGTTGCCTTCCGGAGGCAGAATGCCCCTCTCAAGGGCACGGAGACAGAGCTGCCCTCTGGGCTGTCCCTCTCCACGACTCTGGCCACTTGGAAGCCTGAGAACTGTGTTCAGCCCCAAGGGGCTGAGAAGGTAAAGCAGCAGGTACCACAGAAGCCTTCCAAGAAAGCTGCCTTCCAGAAACAGAATGGCACCCCCGAGGGACCCCAGACTTCTACCATGTCCCCCCTTAGTGCCAGCCGACCCCCACCAGCAAAGAGGAGAAAATCTCAGCCCAGAGGCAGCAGCCAGCCACTGCTGTCTTAGATAGGTGGGTGACACTAGACTGGGGTGCTCCTTGCTGTTGTCACTGGGTTGGAGCTCGTACCTCTGTGAGGATGGCTTTCCCACTGTGCATATAAAATTTAATATACATTTTGCAATCTCTGGTCGCTGTGTTTTTTGAGGGGGCCGAGGACTGGCATTGCTGCTGTAAGGGTAGAGGTGGGAGGGTGGGACAGGGATCCTCTTAAGAGAGGGGACAGTGGTATACAGAGAAATCAGGTCAGTTTTCGGTTCTTGGGACCCCTGGGACTCCAGGGACCCCGGAAAGGAGAGGCCAGGAGTTGGAGGTAGGGTATTTGGGGAGAGGAGGGAAATAGGGATGTGGGGAGGGAGATGGGCTTCCTGCCACCAGGACCCATGGCGGACTGGAGGGTTGGGTTTTCCGGCCACCCTGGCTGGGATCTGTCACAGACTGGGGTCTGGTGCTCCAGAGAATCGCTGGCTTGTGCTCTGCTCAGCTCTGGGCTCGGCCTCAGACCCGGAAAAGTTCAGGTGCCAACCTCAGACCGAGCCTTTCATTGGCTTCCTCTGCGCCCTCCCCCGCCCCCCTGACCTCTGCCCTTTCTGCCGAGCCGTTTGATTGGCTGTCCTGCGTCCCCCGGGCGCCTCATTGGCCCTTTTCCCTCGCCCCGCATCCCTGCGCCTGCACCGGGCTCCATCTCCCAGCAGAAGGCGCAGCCATGAATCCGTTATTCGGGCCCAACCTCTTCCTCCTACAGCAGGAGCAGCAGGGCCTGGCCGGGCCGCCGGGGGACCCTCTGGGAGGCGACCGCTTCGCGGGGGGTGGGGACGCGTCCCCGTCGCCGCGCGCCCCTCCGGGCCCGGCTGCCTACTCGCCGCCCGGGCCGGGCCCCGCGCCCCCCGCCGCCATGGCCCTCCGCAACGACCTGGGCTCCAACATCAACGTGCTCAAGACCCTGAACCTCCGCTTCCGCTGCTTCCTGGCCAAGGTGCACGAGCTGGAGCGCCGCAACCGGCTGCTGGAGAAGCAGCTGCAGCAGGCGCTGGAGGACGGCAAGCCGGGCCGGCGGGGCCCGGCTCGCCGCGACCAGGCCGTGCAGACCGGCTTCGTCAGCCCCATCCGGCCCCTGGGGCTGCCCCTGGGCGCCCGGCCGGCCGCCGTCTGCACCCCATCGGCGCGGGTGCTGGGCTCGCCCGCGCGCTCGCCCGCCGGACCCCTCGCCCCCGCCGCCGCCGGCCACTCCTCGCCCTCCACCTCCACCTCCGCCGCCTTCTCCTCGTCGGCCCGCTTCATGCCCGGCACCATCTGGTCCTTCTCTCACGCCCGCCGGCTCGGCCCGGGACTGGAGCCCATGCTGGTGCAGGGGCCTGGCCTGTCGTGGGTGCACCCCGACGGGGTGGGCGTCCAGATTGACACCATCACCCCCGAGATCCGCGCCCTCTACAACGTGCTGGCCAAGGTGAAGCGCGAGCGGGACGAGTACAAGCGGAGGTAGGGACGGGGACCGGCCGGCGGGGGCCGGCTTAGGGTCCTGCCACAGTCGGGCCAGGGCGAGGTGCGGGGAGGAGGGCAGCTGGGGCCCCAGAATCAGGGAGGACTGACACGGGAGTAAGTTCCTGCCGGGTAAGGAGGAGCCCGAAGTGGCCAGGTGGCATTGGCTCCCGGAAGACTGGATCGGCAGAGAATGCAGAAGTCAGACCCGTGACAAGGAGGAGGCTGGGAGCGGAATACTGTGGGGAATTCATAGGTTTCTTCTGACTTCTCTTTCCGGCTCCTCTAGGCTGCAGTGTTTGGAGGAGGGTGTCACTGGGGTTTTGTGAGGTGTGAAAGGGGCAGGGGTCTGAGAAGCCACGTCTGGGGTACTGCTCATCCCCATCAGTCTCAGCCCTCGGGTGGTTTTGTGATCTAAGCTCCACATACTGATGGAGAGTCAGAGGCAACAGCTTCAACTTGGGAGTGTAATGTGACATTAGAAGGGAGTGGCGAGGGAGGGCTGCCCGGTGCAGTGGGTGATCCTGCCACTGCCCAGAGCTTTCCAAGCAGTGCTGGGAATGGAGGCTGGGTCCCTGCGCTGGTTTAAAGGCTCAGCGACCGCAGGGCATTGCTTGGAGTAGGTCAGAAACATGGGGCAAGAAAGAGTCAAGGGAATTCCCTAGGGAAAGGGGAGGGACTGGTAGTTGTGGGGCTCCTGGGAGGTGGGGAGTCTGGAAGGGCGGAGGCACTGAGAACAGTCAGCAGAGGAGCGGGGAGGAGGAAGTTGGGAATGTGGACACTCCCTGTGAATGTGCCGCAGCTGGGGGCAGGCTCGGCACCTTCTGAGGATGAAGATTTGGCTTTTTTGCGGGGAACCTGGCAGGGTAGCACAAAAGGCCAGGTGAAGGGATGCCATGAGAGCGCTGGCTGTGTGCCAAGTGGCTGCCGTAGGGGGTTGATAAGCAGGCTGTTGGGACAGCCCTCTGTAGACTCTGCCTGATGCCAGGCTCAAGGAGGAAGATGACCGACTTTGGTTTGGGGGCCTTCAACTGTAACCTCCTAAGTAGCTACTCTGACCCCTAGTGGGCAGGCCCGGGAATTATCCTTGCAGCTGAGTAGCGGAGATTTGTCTGGTGGGGATTGGCTGAATGTTCTGGGAAGTTACGGGGGTCCTGGGACAACCTTCAGGCAGAGTCACGCAGATCACAGATCAGCATGCTTTCTGAGGCTGAGTTTTGTCCTCATACTGGCTTCCTTAGTTGTAGGCCATGTTATGAGTGTCTCTGGGAATCCTGGTTATCCTAAAGTCATCATTCGGATGTCACCCAGCCCCAGCCTGCCCTTGCTGCAGCCCCAGCCCCAGCCCCAGAGTTCATTAACACAGTGAGCAGTACAACACGGACAATTCTGGAATACCTCTACAACCACAGGAACAACTGCTGTTCTTAGGGCCAATTTTTTTTTTTTTAAACTGAGTCTGTCCTTGGTCCAGCTGTCCAGGCAGCAAAGAGTTATTCCTTGGGGACTGATGAGCTCATCACTCTGCAGCAGGCTCCTGTGCAGAGGGCCCCGCAGATAGAGCTGTCTGGTACGTGACACTGGCAGTTACTCATCCTTCCCCCCCAGATCCCCTGCCCTCATTCTGTTCTCTTTATAGCAACACTGTAGCTCCTGTCTGTAGCCTGTGAGGCCTGGCCATAGCTTGAACACTAAACTGGGAGGGAGCTGAAGCCTCCTGGGTTCTACTTTCAGTTCCCCTTCCTTGTGTGACCTTGGGGGGCTCTCTTTCCTGGCCTCAGTTTTTCCTGGACAGGAATGGCCCCTGCTTCCTCACTTTACTCAAGGATACCGTTCATCTGGAAGAGAGGTGGTTGGTAAACACAGAGTACACAGAAATTGCTCAAATCCTACGTATTAAGGGAACCTCCTTAGTGAGGACAGATTTGAACGGAGGTCAAAATGAACCTATTTTCGGAACAGTCTGACTGGAGTGTAAATAGAATTCTAGTGAGCTTCCATGATTTCTTTCTTTCTTTCTTTTTTTTTTTTTTTACCCCGTAAGATTTTATTAACCTTAATCCTTACATAACTTCCTTACGTAAGTTTCTGCCTGAATTTGTTGAATTCACTGTCAAACAATGCTTCCCCCCTTCCTGATGCATCGTGTCCAGGGTTAATGTCCCTTTGTCAGTCTTGCCTTCTTCCTCCAGGGACTCATGGACTCCAGGGGCACGAGGGTACCACGTCCCAAGCCTTTAAGTTATAGATGAAGAACACAGGGTCAGGAAAGATAAGGATCTTGTATAAGAAAATACATAAGGGGAAGGACGGGGGCAGTGGGGAAGGGTGGCAGGGAACCAAAAAGGCTGCGCTCTGTCTGGGCTGCACGCTGAGCCGGCAGGGTGGTGGCCGGCAGGGTGGTGGCCGGGCTGGCTGCCTTCTCCCTGCCCAACTGGGAGGGGCAGCCTTGGTGATGCAGAAGTTATTCTTAGGAATACTGCAGTGCGGCTGTGAGTGAGGAACAGGAGAGCCAGGCGCGACTGGAGGGAGAGGCAGGGGATGGGTGCGAGGGCGAGATGGGAAAAAGGTGGAGGGAGGGGAAGAAAGGATTGAATCCCGTGTCTGCAGAATCCGTTCTCTCGGATTTCCATTTTCTTACTGTCCTCTTTGCTACTCCCTAACCACCTTTCTGACACTGCAGTTTCTCTCGGTGCAGTTCCCCTCCTTTCTCAGGCCGGAAGGATCTTCCCAGAATGCGGCAAGGCCCTAGCCGGTTTGGCTCAGTGGACAGAGTATCGGCCTGAGGACTGAAGGGTCCCGGATTCAGTTCCGGTCAAGGGCAGAGGCCTGGGTTGTGGGCTCCATCGCCGGGGTGGGGCGTGCAGGAGGCAGCCAGTCATTGGTGCGGATACAGCTGCAAGAGCAAGCGCATGTTTCCCTCTCATCATGGATGCTTCTCTCTCTCTCTCCCTTCCTCTTTGAAATCAATAAAACTATATTAAAGAATGTGGCGAGAAGGGACAGGCTATATGAGTGGGGTCGGAGAAGTCCCGCTGTTCCAGCCAGCCTTGTGGGGTGCGGTGTTGCCCCCACCGCTAGCCTTCCATCTCAGTGATGTGACGGACCAGGCACTGGCTGACCTGGGACCACCTGTGTGAGAAGCCTGGTCCTGGGCGGGGGCCCTGCCTGTGGCGAGAGTGTTTGCTCTCCTGCTGGTGGTCTTAGTCTCCGAATCCTGCGTCCCAGGAGATGCCACCTCTGGTTCTCACCCACTAATTCACCAGACACTTTTTCGTACCCCAGGTTCCCTTCCCTCTGGGTTTGGGTGCTTAGTAGCCCCGCCTCCTGCTTGCCACTGTCACCTCCCTCCAGCTCCCTTAGCGGGGACTCGGTGGGCAGTTTCTCGGGCATGCGGGGGTGGACTGAGTGTTTCCTCCCAGCTCTTGAGCATCTCTGTTGACGCGGTGTGTGTCCTGCAGCTGCTTTTACAGGGTTAAATGGCCCCGTGCGAGGCAGGGCAGCAGGCTAGAGGAGCTCTGTTCTGGTGCAGGCAGGAGGCGGGAGCCCGGATCTGTGCCGCTGAAGGTGGGAGACTGGGCCGGGTGGGCCTGTGGTCTGGTGTGGGCAGGACGTGGGGGATGAGGCCAGCGGACAGCTGGCTGGGCCGGGGCCTGAATGGGACGGGCATGTGAAGGACCAGAGCAACTGCAGTTGCTCTCAGATGTCCTCCCTGGTGTGTGGCCTGGAGGTGCCGGGAAGGCAGCTGGTGCGCTCGGCACTGGCCAGGAAGCGTGGAGCCGCCCGGCAGCTGCAGCTGGCCACCGCCCGGCCTGCCAGGCATTCCTGCCCACGGCTCCTCCTCATCTAGGGAGCCAGACCCAGGGGCCGGGGCCTGAGCCAGACACGGGGGGAGCAGGGAGCTAGGGACCGGGAGGGACGCCGCCCCTATGCTCCTGCCTTCTTCCCTGTCTGCCAGGTGGGAAGAGGAGTACACGGTGCGATTACAGCTGCAAGAGCGAGTGCACGAGCTCCAGGAGGTGAGGGCGCCCCACCGCCTGGGCTTCCCTCAGTCCTCCCCGTGCCCCTCGGTCCTGGAGCCGGCTCCTTGTCCCTCCTTCCTTGTCTTGACCTTCCTCCCACACTGGCAGCGCCGCTGACGCCAGGGTTTTCTGTTGGCTTAGGAAGCCCAGGAGGCTGACGCCTGCCAGGAGGAGCTGGCGATGAAGGTGCAGCAGTTGAAGGCTGAGCTAGTGGTCTTCAAAGGGCTTATGAGCAACGTGAGTGCAGCCAGCGCCCCCCTCACACTCTTCCCCGATGGGCTTATCACCAGGCTGTCCAACCGGGCCAGCAGCCCTGCTAGGTGTGGCCTGTTGATTTCCGGTCCACACACCCCGCGTATCCCCTCCCCGCCCCCAAAATTTGCTCTGCTTCCGTTTTTTCCTTTGCCACCCAGTGCTGCGGGGGAAAAAGAAGAAACACAGCCCCTGTGTTGGGGAGGCAGCACGCCTCCATCACCGGAGCTCCTTCAGCAGGAAGTTAAGGGCACGGCCCCAGCCCTGCCCCTCGCCAGCAGTGTGGCCGCGGGCGAATTCCTCAGCCGCCCTGCCTCCCTCCTCACGTGGAGGGGAGATGAAGGCGGGTACTTTGCTGAATGAGGATGACGATCATAACGCTGAGGACGGGGCTAGCACCGTGGTCAGCAAACCGCGGCTCGCGAGCCACATGCGGCTCTTTGGCCCCTTGAGTGTGGCTCTTCCACAAAATACCACGGCCTGGGCGAGTCTATTTTGAAGAAGAAGTTTAAGTTTAAAAAATTTGGCTCTCAAAAGGAATTTCAATCGTTGTACTGTTGATATTTGGCTCTGTTGACTAAGGAGTTTGCCGACCACTGGGCTAGCACATACTTGGCGCTCAATGAGTGTTAGCGGTTGTTAGCCTTATTGCACTGGCTCTCCACTCTCCTAGTGCCCAGTAGTCTCCCTTTCTCTCGGAACATAAGTGCCAAGGGGGACCCCCCACATGTCCCAGGCTCTGGGCCACGCCCTCCAGGGGCTCCCCATCTGGCAGGGAGCCAGTTGCTCGAGACGTCAGCGCCTGGGCCGAGTGCTGTGTGGAGGGCACCCAGAGGGACGCGAGCTGCTGGAGGCGTTGGCGATGGCTTCGTGGGGGAGGCGGTGGTGACGTGTGACCAGAAGGACGAGGAGGATCTCGCCAGGGCCCATTGGCCCTTGTGTGGCGGGCGGGTTGCCCCCTCACTGTTCCCCGTGTTCCCTGCACAGAACCTGACGGAGCTGGACACGAAGATCCAGGAGAAGGCCATGAAGGTGGACATGGACATCTGCCGCCGCATCGACATCACCGCCAAGCTCTGCGACGTGGCTCAGCAGCGCAACTGTGAGGACATGATCCAGATGTTCCAGGTGAGGCCCCGCCCGCACCTCCGTGCCCACCTGAGGGCCTCGGGGGAGGGTTGGGCAGGCGAAGAGCCTTCCCTCGTGGCTGCCCATCCTCCTCCTGGGGGGCCGCACCCTGGCACCCAGGGGCCCCCGTGGGACTAGCTGGGGGGCCAGGAGCAGCCTCGGAAGGGAAGGTTGGACGCTGTCTCTAACCCATCTCTCCCCCTCTCTCCTCTGTCTGCTTCCTCTCCTCTCTCTTCCTCTCATCTTCTCTGGCTTTCTCCACAGAAGAAACTGGTTAGTTTTGCTCTCACGCAGCTTATTAATGTCCCAGTCCCTGTTTCTAAACCGCCCAGGCCTTGGCCATCGGTCTGACCTGCTGGGCTCCTCAGCGCAGACTCCTCCCCCTTTCCTCTCTTCCTCTCCGCTTCCTCTCTCTCTCTCCCTTCTTCCGGCTTCCGGATCTGGATATGCGGCTTAGGTCCTCCTTTATGAACACTGTATCCTCCTCCTTGCAACCTGAAACTTGCTTTTTTTGTTCAGCCATTTCATTAGAAAGACCTTTTTTTTTTTTTTTTTAGGAAAAAAATCCTCATTAGCCATTGTGCACATCCTAACGTGGTCACAACAAGACATGTCTCCCTCACCTCACCGCTGTTTCCCTGTTTCTTCTGTTTCTCCCTCGGTCTGCAGCCCCGTGTCCGTCCGTCCGTCTGTGTGCCTGTCCCTTGGTGACTGGTGTTGTGTTCCTGTCATTGTAACTGTGTCTTCTCTCTCTGTCCGCCCCCCTCCTCCCCCCACCCCCCGCTGGTTCCCGCTTCTCCTCCCGCCGCCCTTTCTCCTCACGCACCCGGCCTCGGCTCTGTAGTCTCTGCACTTGTCTCCCATTAAGGTCCCATCCATGGGGGGGCGGAAGCGGGAGCGCAAGGCTGCCACCGAGGAGGACCCCTCCCTGTCGGAGAGTGACGGGCCCCGCCAGCCCGATGGGGATGAGGAGGAGAGCACAGCCCTCAGCATCAACGAGGAGATGCAGCGCATGCTCAACCAGCTGTGAGTCCCGCAGGCCCCCAGCCCCGCAGCCCGAGGCCGGAGCCCCCCCTGACACGGGCTCCCTGTCTCTAGGAGGGAGTATGATTTTGAGGACGACTGTGACAGCCTGACTTGGGAGGAGACTGAGGAGACCCTGCTGCTTTGGGAGGATTTCTCAGGCTATGCCATGGCGGCGGCAGAGGCCCAGGGAGAGGTAACCGCCCCTCCCGGCCCCCGGGGCCCCCCAGTTCCGCCCCTCCAGCTCACTGCCATCTCCCCTCCCGCCCTGCCTTCCTCCTCCCCTCGCTCTGCTTTCCCTCTGTGGCCGTCATCCTTCACCTGCTTCTCCCCTTCTTCTTGACCCTTCTCCTTTTTTTTACGACGACGGTCGGTTTCCTTTAACCTGACTCTCTCTCTCCCCCTCCTTGGCCCTGTGAAATGAACCCCCTCCCGCCCGGTCCCATCCCTTCCCTTGGCCCCTCCCCCACCCTTGCTTCCCTTTCTACTCCAGCAACAGGAGGACAGTTTGGAGAAGGTGATTAAAGATACCGAGTCCCTGTTCAAGACGCGGGAGAAAGAGTATCAGGAAACCATTGACCAGATAGAGGTAAGGATGCGAGTGGAGGCTCCTCGTGGGTGTGGGCGGGGCTGCAGGTCGTGTGGTCCCATCCTGCGAGCCCCAGACGCCAGGCCTCCCTTTCCTTTGGGGGGAGGTGTGAGCGCCCAGCTGTTGTGCCTCTGGTGGGTTAAGACCTCAGGAGGGAGGCAGACAGATGGGTTCAAGTCTCAGCTCTCTCACTTGCTACTTCTCTTAACTTGCAACAGGCTCCTTAGTCTCTCTCAGCCTGTTTCTTTATTTGTAAAAGAGGAATCTTAATAATACCCCCTCAGAGGGTTGCTTGAAGATGGAATGAAGTAACGCCTGTGGAGCGAGGGCAGTGTCTGTCAGCCAGTAAGCACGCGTGTGGAGTTAGGATCAGTCAGTGGAACCCACTCAGGTGGGCTTGACTTGGCCGCGTCTTCAGCTCAGCCTGTGAGCTAATGGAGGGAGCTCTGTTCGTCCTCCCCGGCCTTGAGGAACCTTCTAGAGGTGGCAGGTGGAGGGGCCCCAGGAAGAATTTGGGGCTCCCGGATGGAGAGGGTGGCGGGGAGCGGAGGCTGAGGTGATGCCGGTGAGCCCTCCTGCCCTGGCCGAGGGGTCCTCTCCTGAGGACTCTGACTTGGGGAGGAGGCCGCAGACTCCGTAATTCTCCGCCTCCTCGAGCCCGTGTGGCATGTTTACGCTTACGACCTCACGCCAGTGGTCCTGGCTCCTCTAAGCGAAACCTCTTGTTTTTGCCCAGGCAGACAAGTGCTAAGTGTTTGTGGTTTCTTTTTAAGCCTCACGTGATGACTTGAGAGAGAGAAGGGGAGAGAGAGACCCACATTGATGTGAGAGAGGAACATCGATGGGTTGCCCCTCGGATGCACCCTGACCAGCGTTCTAACTCACGCCCTGGGTCTGTGCTCTGACTGGGATTAAACCCGCCGGGCAGTGCTCAGTGCCACAGGCACAGCTGGGTTTATGCTGCCAGCTGAGGGAGGAGCGGGAGGACTGGCCTTCACTTTCCCACTTACGCCTCTCGCTGCCTCCTCCTTCTCTGCCCGACTCCCTCCCCTGCTCCTTCCTCCCTCTCACTGCACCTGCACCAGCAGGGGCCTCGGAGCAGTGGTCCAGGCTGCATCCTGCCTGCTCCTCCCCCTGGACGGAGGGGCTTAGTTTACAGCCTGATGTGAAAAGAAAGAAAAGAAAATCCTAAGTGGAAACATGCTTTTGAAGATGTTCTCGAGTCACCGATTCCTCCGCTCTCTCAGTGGGGTGCCCTCAGGGATGTCAGCAGAGCCGACTCGGTGGCTTTGTTTGCAGTGTGGCTCCTGGTGATGCCTCTGGGCCACCCCAGGTCCCTTTATCTTTGTGACCTTTGATCTCTCAGGGTCAGTGAGATGGAGGCATGTCCCATTATTGGATGGTCAAGCCGAGGCCCAGGGTGGAGGGTGGGAAAGAATTCTTGCTCCCTCACGTCCTTTCTTCTCGCCATGTGCTCCCAGCCTTAGCCCACCCCTCCGCTTACCCAGGAGTCTCAGCGTGGGCTGTTGTGGATTCCTCCTCAACTGTGCGCCTCTCTGCTTGAATTGTGTGAATCCAGGGGGGCAGACAACCATGTAGAGACAACAGGTGGCAGTCCTGGCCTTGTATTGTGATAGAACCCATGTTGGTGATAGAATACACAGGTGGCCAACGTAGGTCTACGGTTGTGAGCACGAGAAACAGTTTATTCTTGTGCTGTTATTTACTAACTGTGTTACCTTCCGTACGAATGTCTGTAAACCTGCCTTTGCCCACACCCTGAAAAGAGCGGCTGGATCAGATCCCTCCCTGGCTGGCGCAGTCAGCACGTCCTGCTCCTCTGTTGCGGGACCCCAGCTGGAACCCCAGCTCTGGAACCAGCCACACCCACCCAGGCCACCCTCTCATCCAGGTCCCTGTCCTGACCATCTGTTGCGTCTGCCCTGTGACCCACTTACTTCTTCTTCGAGTTCCCGTCCTCTGTCCCGCTCAGATTAGTTATGGGTGGTTTCCTCTGCCCAGTTCAGATTATTCACGGCTGCTTTCCTTCCCTTTCCCTTTGCTCTCAGGCAGTCAAGCAAATGACCTCCAGGCAGTTTCTTTCTGCCTTGCTTCTGGCCCTGCCCTGCCCTTCGTACCCCAAACAAAGAGAGGCAGCTGATTGTCTCTGGCCCAGATCTCTTACGCCTCTGCACCACCTCTCCGCTCTGCCTCAGAGCCCGTGGCGCAGGCTCTGGGAGGGAGGCCGTATTTCCTGGACTGGGGGCCCCATGTTTTTTCCACATGTAACATTTCTGACATTGGGATACATTTTATACCAGTAGGACATTCAGTATTGGCAGCAGGTCTTGCTGTTAGTCTCTGAAATGGCTTACAAGTGAGAAAATAGTGTAAAAATGGCCCTGGCTGGTGGCTCAGTTGGTTAGAGCCATGTCCCAATACCCCAAGGTTGCAGGTTTGATCCCTGGTCAGGGCACATACAGGAATCAACCAATGAATGCATAAATAAGAAAACAACTGGATCTCTCTCTCTCAGATCAATAAGTAAAATAAAATAAAAATATCAGGTGAGGGTAAAAATAAATAAAAAATAGAAAATAATGAGAAAATGGATGGTAAGAGAATTGAACCCTTTTCAACAGTGCACATAGGTGTCCTCCTCTATGCATGAGTCTTGTAGCTACGTCACAGTTAATTCATTTCCCATCCAGGTACCGGCGTGCACCTGTGGAGATGAGTAAGGCCTGTGGCCCGGCCCTTACAGGAGTTCCCGATTTAGTGAGGGACACACACAGGTTGTGGGGAGTGAGGGATGAGCCAGGCCATGCAGGAACCCCAGGCAGAGAGTAAGGCCATCCACAGAGAGTGCCCCCCCCCCCCCCCCCCCCCCCGCCAGGAACTCCCCTCCTGTCCCTCCCTCGGGTGAACATTCCTTTCCTCATGGCTCCCGCCAGTCTGGAAAGACTGCAGGCCTGGGCAGATGCCTTTGCATTCCTCTGTAGGCAAAGACTGCCTGGAAAACTAGAAGGAATGACAGCATATTGAGTGCCTTCCGCCTTGTTCAATTTTTTTTTTTTTATTTTATTTAAAAAAATATCTTTATTGCCGAAACCGGTTTGGCTCAGTGGATAGAGCGCCGGCCTGCGGACTCAAGGGTCCCAGGTTCGATTCCGGTCAAGGGCATGTACCTTGGCTGCGGGCACATCCCCAGCAGGGGGTGTGCAAGAGGCAGCTGATCGATGTTTCTCTCTCATCGATGTTTCTAACTCTCTATCCCTCTCTCTTCCTCTCTGTAAAAAAATCAATAAAATATATTTAAAAAAAATAAATAAAAAATATCTTTATTGATTTCAGAGAAGGGAGAGAGAGAGACAGAGAGATAGAATCATCAGTGATGAGAGAGAATCATTGATCGGCTGCCTCTTGCACGCCCCCCACCAGGGATTGAGCCCTCAACCCGGGCATGTGCCCTGACCGGGAATGGAACCGTGACCTCCTGGTTCATAGGTCAATGCTCAACCATTGAGCCATGCTGGCTGGTCCTGATTGATTTTATTTTTAAAAATATTTTTATAGATTTCAGAGAGGAAGGAAGAGGGAGAGAGAGAGAATCATCAGTGATGAGAGAGAATCATTGATCTGCTGTCTCCCTCAAGTCCCCTACTGGGGATCGAGCCCACAAACCCGGGCATGTGCCCTTGACCGGAATCGAACCTGGGACCTTTCAGTTTGCAGGCCTACGCTCTATCCACTGAGCCAAACCGGCCAGGGCTGACTTATTTTTAAATCTGAGCCCTCAGCTAATGCTGCCTGGACCCCCTGCGCCCTGGTGCTCTTGGCGCATTTGCCTCCTGGGGGTTGGGAGCAGGGTCACTGCTGACCTGACGGCCCTGCCCTGTCCCTGCCACAGCTGGAGCTCGCCACGGCCAAGAACGACATGAACCGGCACCTGCATGAGTACATGGAGATGTGCAGCATGAAGCGGGGCCTGGACGTGCAGATGGAGACCTGCCGCCGGCTCATCACCCAGTCTGGGGACCGGTAAGGGCCTCCCCCGGAGCGGAGGGCGCTGCCCACCTCCCTTCACGCTTCCTCCAAGGGCGCATGCAGGGAGGACACGGTGGACCGGAGCCGCTTGGCGGGCAAGCCCTGAAGCCCCTCCGCGGTGACTGTCACCTCTGGCTGTGGGCTCTCAGCGGAGGTCACAGTGGCTGAGGCCCAGTGGATGTCCATTCGTGGCTGGGCAGCCGAGACCTCCCAGTGCCACCCACTCTGATGGTTCCCTGGTGAGAGGCAGCTAAAAACTGACCAGGAACAGAAGGGGTGTGAGGTAGATGTTTACCGAGAGTCAAGGCCATCATTTGTGCTTTGACCATGTAAGTAACATCGCAACAAAAAAGAAAAAAACGTCACAAAAGTTCTACAAACAGAAAGCAGAGGCCACCCAGTCAGTGCACTCGGCCCAGGTGGCATCTCTTACTTCAAACATTCCTGAACCCCGAGCCTCCCCAAGTTCTCAAGATAAAGAAGGGGCAGCTCCCCCATCGGTCCCCTCCCCACTCCCTCTCTCCGTGGTCCTCCTGCCCTGGCCCGAGATTGATTCACCAGAGAATGAGGCCGGGGGTGGGGGGTGGGGGAGTGGAGGGTCCTGCCTGCCCCAAGGTGACAACTGGTGTTTTTTTCTAGAAAGTCTCCTGCTTTCACTGCGGTCCCGCCTAGCGACCCGCCGCCACCGCCTAGCGAGACTGAGGACTCCGATCGAGAGGTCTCATCTGATAGCTCCCTGAGATAGGGACCTGCCTCTGGTCCCACCCTGATGGGAAGGCACCTCGCACCTCCTCGCAGAGTCGGGGTTCGCAGAGGGAACTTCATTTGTCCCGCTGCACCAAGCCTGGCCCCGCGACAGGGCCGCACCTCCCTCGGGCTTCCTCCCTTGGTCCGCGGCCTCTCCAGGTTCTAGGGTGTCTGGAGCAAGGCTTGGCCTGCCCTTCCCAGCGACTCCTGCCACAGCGGGGGCCCTCCTGACCTCATGCGTAGGTGTCTGCTCCTCCCCATCTTCAAAATGCTGCCAGTGCGACTGTGGCCCCGCAACTTCTCCACTGAATGTGATAGATACCCCCCCCCCCCCCCCCCCCCCCCGCGGCCTAGCGCCGGCTCACGTCCGATTCTGTCCTGGTGCTGACTGGCCCAGGCACCCGTACGAGTGGGTCAGGCTGGACGCCCCGGCCTGTGCAACACTGGCAGGGGGAGAGGGGTCTCTCCGTGTGGCAGGTGAGGACGTGGGGCTGGACAGGGCGCGAAGTCCTCCGTTGTCCAAGCGCTCCGGTCCCCGGCCTGTGGACAGTAAGGACGTGGCATGACCCCTCCCTCATGGCAATGCCATATTGAAGGGGTCTCTGTGCCCCTCCTGGGTCTGACTGGGTGCAGTAACGCGGAGATTGGAAGCTCTTGTCTCCGTCACTGAGTGACAAAAAGGCGAAGCTATCCGTGTGTGCGCACACAGGTGTGCGCATGTGCTCAGGGTCTCGGTGTCAAGGATCAGCGGATGTGCCTCCTCCGTGTCTGTCACACAGAGACCAGCAGGCCGAGGGAGACGTCTGAACTTGGAAAACCTTGGAGAAACTGGGAGACGGGATTGAGACCTTAGCATAACTGCCGGGGGAGCTGTGTGAGCTGACATGTGAATGGAATCTTTATTAAGAATGAAACTGGAGAGTATTTATTGGATGCCTTGTGTCACTGATTGAATCCCTTTCCGGCGGTAGCTGCACAGTCCTGCGAGGTATGGGCTGGTTCAGTGGTCGGCAGACTCAGTCAACAGAGCCGAATATCAACAGTACGACGATTGAAATTTCTTTTGAGAGCTGAAAACCGACTTCTGCGCACGGGCCACGAAGTTTCAGTCGCACTGTACGTGCGCGCCCGCACGTGGTATTTTGTGGAAGAGCCACACTCAAGGGGCCAAAGAGCCGCATGTGGCTCATGAGCCACGGTTTGCCGACCACTGTGCTAGTTTCAGCTCCATTTCCTCAACAGGTGCAGAGAGGCACCTGATGGCTATTAAGTTCTAAGTAACTTGCCCTACATAAGCCTCACGTGGCAAAACCAGGGTCTCCACCAGGTGCAGGCACTGTGCCTCACCCATACTCCCCCTCACTTCCTAGATTTAGTCACGGGTCCTTACTGTGTATCGGGTGAGGTTCTAACTTATACAGCCCTGATGGGGCTGGAGTGTGGCGAGGAAAAGTCTGGTCCGCTGCAGTGGCGGTGCTGGAGCCTTGGAGGGGAACAGCCAGAGAATAGATGCCTTTCACCAGTGTCACCTGGGCACACACGGTAAGGGATGCTTCCGGTCATGCCGCCTCTCAATCTACACTCAGGCTATGCCTGGTTGGGGTGAGCAAGGCGCTTTGTTACTCTCAACAAGAGCTATTTCACCTTAGTACCAACCCAGTTTCCTTCCCCTTTACCCCAGACCCTGAAATAAGATAAATATGCAAGAGTTGGCTGGGTACAGTGAACTTTATTGATGGTGCACGACAAAGTAGGGCTCCCTACGCCCCTCCCCTTCCTCAGGGGGTCTGGGATGGAAACGGTGGTCAGGAGATTCTCAGTGTCGGGGGACTGATCTGGGGCAAGGACTCCCCAGCAGCGGAGGGCCTCTCTTCCTCTTGCTGGGGCTGCTGGTCCAGGGGGCTCTTACTCCTTGGAGGCCATGTGGACCATGAGGTCCACCACCCTGTTGCTGTAGCCAAATTCATTGTCATACCTGGAAGGGATGAGGGTGAGGTGTTATTTTTCTGAGCCAGCCACTAGAGGGCGCCAGACCCACAATCCGTTTTTCAAGCATCGTCCCAACCCCAGCCACATACCAGGAAACGAGCTTGACAAAGTGGTCATTGAGGGCAATGCCAGCCCCAGCATCAAACGTGGAGGAGTGGGTGTCGCTGTTAAAGTCGCAGGAGACAACCTGAGGAAAGAAGGCCAAGTATGGGAACCCAGTCTTGGTCAGAAGGGCTGCGGACACCAAGCTCCCTGCCCTCTCTCAGTACCTGGTCCTCAGTGTAGCCCAGGATGCCCTTGAGGGGGCCCTCTGCTGCCTGCTTCACCACCTTCTTGATATCGTCGTATTTGGCCTAAACACGGTAAAAAAACGATATAGTTATTCAGGTTCCAGCATTGCCACCATTCTAACGGAAACCAGCCCAACGCTGCTCCCATACTCACAGCTTTCTCCAGGCGGCAGGTCAGGTCCACAACCGACACGTTGGGGGTGGGCACACGGAAGGCCATGCCGGTGAGCTTCCTGTAGACACAGGGAGGTGGGGTCAGCACCGGCTCCTGGTTCCCCCAGACTCCAAGTCCAGAAAAGCAGCAAAAAGCCTCACCCGTTCAGCTCAGGGATGACCTTGCCCACAGCCTTGGCGGCGCCGGTAGAAGCAGGGATGATGTTCTGGGCAGCCCCGCGGCCGTCACGCCACAGCTTCCCCGAGGGGCCGTCCACGGTCTTCTGGGTGGCGGTGATGGCATGGACTGTGGTCTGCAAACATGGAGGACGGCGTGAGGGCCCTGCACGGTGCTCCCCACCCACCCTTCAGCCTCCCTCCTCAACTTTAGGAGAAATAAAGGGATACAGCGACCCCAGCTAACGCTCAGGAACCCCGATTCTCCACAGCCCCGCCCCTCCCCTCCCCGCAGCCCAGGCCACGTTGTAGGAGGAAGAAGGAACCAATCCTGGGTTGAGAAATGAATGTGCCGAGGTCCCTTCCCCCATCACTCTTACCATGAGTCCCTCCACGATGCCAAAGTTGTCATGGATGACCTTGGCCAGGGGGGCCAAGCAGTTGGTGGTGCAGGAGGCATTGCTGACAATCTTGAGGGAGTTGTCATACTTGTCATGGTTCACACCCATCACAAACATGGGGGCATCCGCAGAAGGGGCAGAGATGATGACCCTCTTGGCTCCGCCCTTCAAGTGAGCCTGCAGCAGAGGCGGCGTTACAGACCCCATGCTTCACCTTTCTGTCTAAGGCAGCTTCCCCCCAACCCCCATCTTCTTAGTGTATCAACTCCACCTGCAGCCTCCCTGCCACTCACCCCAGCCTTCTCCATGGTGGTGAAGACACCGGTGGACTCCACCACATACTCAGCACCAGCATCGCCCCATTTGATGTTGGCGGGATCTCGCCTACAAGGGCAGACAGGACACAGTTCAGGGGCAGGAGTACCAGGTACCCAAGGTGGTCACCCCATCCTAGCACCTCCCCCAAAGCAAATTTATTCCTGTTCTTCCACACTTACTCCTGGAAGATGGAGATGGACTTTCCGTTGATGACAAGCTTCCCGTTCTCAGCCTTGACGGTGCCCTTGAACTTGCCATGAGTAGAATCATACTGGAACATGTAGACCTGGAGGGGCAAGCCAAGGCTTCAAGGGGCTGCACAGCCATCAGCCTCTGCTTCCCACACCAGCCACACAGACAACACTCACCATGTAGTTGAGGTCAATGAAGGGGTCATTGATGGCGACAATATCCACTTTGCCAGAGTTAAAAGCAGCCCTGGTGACCAGGCGCCCAATGCGGCCAAATCTGAGGGATAGAAGAGGCGAGAAGGCAAGGAGGGAGTTGAGAATTCTCCTGTGTGTAAGTAGTAGCCCGTGGCCCACCTACCCTATTTCAAAAGCAAGATAGTGAGTCCTTTCCTGCCACCAGAAAGCCCCAAAAGGTCTAATTTATCTTCCTCCAGCCACCCTGACTCAGCATCATGGCCACAAAGTAAAGGCTTCTATCTTGTCCAAGAGGTGATTAGGCCCCAAAACTAGCCCAAACTCTAGTCCTCTGAAATAAATTTTTTAGAATATTCAGAGTATCTTTAATTTCTATTTCTCTTTATTGTTTAAAGTATTACAAATGTCCTCCCCCATTGATCCCCCTCCCCCAGCAATGAAATGTTGCAAGCAACAGTGCAGGGCCCTCCTCCTGCCACCCGCAGTCTGGCACGTGGCATTCATCACCCCCACTCTCTGCCCTGGCAACGCTGGCTCCTATCTTGTCCAGCTTCAGGCCACACCCCTACGGAGCAAAGACCTCTACACTCAGCATCACCAAGCTCAAAGGGCAAGAGTAAAGGTTAACGGGATGGGGGGAGGCCCACCTCTTCTCTAAGCTCCTCCTACAAAAGGGATGAGCTGTTTCCAATTCCTAAGAACCAGGTTCTAGTTGCTAAGCTACCTATCCTTCCTAGCTCTTGCCGAAATCAGGCAGTAGGGGCAACAGATGTGTACATGCGGGGAAGGCGGTGGGATAGCAGCAGCCAGGCCCCCAGCTGCAGAAAGGTCAGGTGCTATATTTAACCCCAGATTGGGGTAGTCAGGATCTGGTTTCCGGAAGATGGAATGGGGAGAAGGGCAGGGTTCCCAAGGCTCTCAGACACCCAATCCTCCCAGTGACCTTTACAGCCTGGTCTTTAGGGTTGTGTGCGCTCCAGGCACGGGTGAACGGAGTTTGGAGGGGAGCTGGTGTGGAGAGGGGCTGCTGCTCCAAGGAGCCATTTTATGGTGGAAAATTTCTAACTACCATGACTCAGCTGCCCTAGCATGGCTCTAAGCCACAGCTACCACACCTCCCCGAAAATGAGAAAAAGGGTCACAAAAGGCCCCCCAAAGCACGTTTCTGACTCGTTAGAGAATCAGCCAGGCAAAGCATCCTCTCCCGGGGGATTTCTGCGGGCAGGTTAAGGGTGGATTAGGGTGAATGTGGTCCGAGTTCCGAGGTCCAGCTCTTTGGAGAGCAGCACGGGAAAGCCTTGCCTCATCAGGTTTACCGGATAGAGGCGGCTCCACCCCACTGAGGCAGGAGGGTTAGTCATAGTCAGGGAAGGAGGAAGACTGGAGGTAAGGGAGGTTTCCTAACGGCGATTCATTCATTTCCTTCCCGGTTGCAACATGGCGGCGAGGTTACCGCAGAGGAGCCCGCCCAGCTGCGAGTGCCTCCTGCATCCCCGCCGTGCGGTCAGGTGGGGCCCAGGAGGGGGGGAGGGGGCTTCCTCCCAGCACGTGACCCCACAGGGCGCGAAAGAAGAGAAAGAAACCCTCGCTAAGGGGAATGGTCCAAAGCCTAGGATTGAGGGCTCTCCTGCTCATCTGGGGCGAAGGCTCCGGGCGGCTTGTCCCCGCAGGGGCGGAGGTGCAACCCATGGAAGTGGGGGACAGAGGCCCTCTGAGGTCCGAGCCCTGACCTTGAGTTCTCCTTGGGGGTGGGGGGGGCCCGACCATCCCCCACGTCCCCCAGCGTTTGCAGAGGCTCAGGCAGGGCAAGACCTGCTGACCCCTAACTCACCCGTTCACTCCGACCTTCACCATCGTGTCTCAGGGTAGTGGCTGCTGGAAGGAGGGTGAGCATCAGGGCGCGGGCGAGAGCGGTTCCCTCCTCCCGTCTCCCCCTCCCCCTCCCCGAGCCACCATCCTCTCCCTGCGCCTCCGCACGTCCCCCTCCGCCATCGCACTGTGGCGCACCCCCCGCACCCCGAGCCGCCCGCACCCCGCCGCTGCACCCCGGCCCGCGCGCGGCCCCTTTGGAATGTCCCCAGCTCCTGGCGGCGCCCGCCTGCCCTCTTTACCTGGCACAGCGCGGGAGGAGAGGCTGTCTGACGAACAGGAGGAGCAGAGAGCGCTTGGGGGAGGCTGCAGCCGCAATTTATACAAACCAGGCGGGGCGGGGGCGGGGGTGACGCGAGCCGCCTCCCCCTCCCGGCCGCTCGCCCAGTCTCAGCCCAAGGGCGCTGAGGCCTGAGCTACGTGCGCCCGTAAAATCTCGAGTAGCCGGGCCCCTCTTTTTCTTTTGGACCCGCCTGGTTCTTCGCATGTGCCCGCCTGGCGCGTGTGGGCTGGGGACGGAGGGGGAGGGGACTGAGAGTGGCCCCAGGGCGGAGGCGATGGTGATGGTACCGAGGACGTGCCTGTGGGCATGCCGAGACGGTGGCCTCGGGGACGGGGGCCCTGGTGAGACCCGAGTCCACTCAGGAGCTAGGGCGTTCAAGATGCAGGGCGGATGGAACGGCAGGACTGGGAGCAGGTGGGATGGGGACCTGGAGTTGGAGCCCGGGGCGGCTGCTGGCTGCACGCGGCCACCCCGTCCCCTTTCTTTCAAAGGCGAGAGCGGGAAGGCTGAGGAACTTCTCGAGGCTCTTCGGTAGTGACACAGGAACAGCCGAGGAAAAGGCCGGGAGGGGCCCCTGCGCCCGCTGCGGGGCCCTCTCCCGCCCCCCTTCCTCCTCCCCGTCCCCTGGCTCCGGGCCTCTCTGGGCCGGGGGCCTGGGCTGGGCACTGAGCTGCGGGGCCGGAAGGGAAGGAGGTTGAGGGGGAGGCATCTGCGCTGAAGGTCACGCTGTCCTGCAGCTCGGGCAGCCGGAGAACTGATCATTGGGGCAGACACACCGGGCCCTGGATGCACCAGCGGCTCTCCCCCTGGCCCGGCCCGGGCCGAGGGCGGATGGATCACTGCTTGGGGCCACCCACAAAGTCGCTCCTGGGAAACTCAAGGGCTGTGCGGCCCCGGAGACAATGCCCCTTTCACCCACTCCAGCCCAGGGCAGAGAGCAGGACGTGAGGGCGGAAGTCCCTCCCCATCCTGGGACGTGCTGACCAGCCCGGAGCCAGGGGCTCTCCTTCACTGGCTGTGCCCGGGAGATGTTGGGGGCAGGGTGAGGAGTCTGGAAGAGGGGAAGATTGCGAGGTCCTGGGCACCTGGTGGGAATAGGTAGGGGAAGGGAGCCCAGTGGGTCAGTAGCCCAGCTGTGCCAGGTTTGGGCTGAAGACGGAGTGCTGGTTCTGAGCACTTGAGAGGAAGGAGGGTTTAGAAGGGGGTGGGGTAAAATGGACATTGCCCATCAACAGGTGTGGGGGGGACGGATCTGGAGCCTCTTTGCTGGCCCAGCATAACCTGACACCAGCCCCCTTTTCTAACTAAAAGCCTGGAGCTAAGTTTAGCTGGTGATAACCTTTGCTTAAAAGGCAGAGCACGCTGTCCTGCACCCCGACTCCAGCCCCAGTCCCTTCCCTTTCTGGGATTGCCTGCCCTCCAGGCAAGCCAAGGCTGTGTCCAGGCAGCCATCAGCATGGGTGGTGCCCAGGCTTTTCGTGAACAGATCAGGGCCAGAGGGCACCTACTGTTGAGAGGAGGTGGGAAGCCCCACACTGCAGAGTGGGCTGGGGCTGTGGAGACGCAGCTGCTACTGCTGTGCCGGGGCCATCAACCCGTCCCGACAGGGACTGGAGGCCCTCCATGCTCCTGCACTACCCAAAGCCTGTGTCCGAGGTGCTGGCTTCCTCTGCCTCCATTTTCTAGTACTGTCCCGTTAAAAAACACACAAAGGGAGCTCAGTGCCTCAGTGCCCACGGGCGCAATCTGTTCTCATGACAGCAAAGACACCAGTGTCCTCATGACAGCTAGCTCAGCCTCCATTTCCAGGTGACTCAGCGGAGAACTGGGGAGGTGGAAGGGATGACAGGCTTCAGGTGGCTACACTAGCTGCACCTGCACCTTAGGGGCCGACTTCCTGCCGACCCCGTAACCTGGGGAGGAGTTCCAGGTCCACAGACACTGTTTCCAGAGATTGTCTACAGCTGGAGGGGATCGTGACCTGACCTTCCATCAGCCAGGCCAGGCACCTGTCTCTAGACAGGACTAGGGAGCACAAGTGGGGGTGGGGCCAGGACACAGAGGAAGCCACCTTTGGCCTCGAGTAGGGATTTTCAAGCTCAGCACTATTGATTGACATTTGGGAGCGAACGCTTCTTTGTTGTGACGTCTGTCCCGTACATTGTAGGGTATTTAGCATCACCCCTGGCCTCTGCCCACTAGATGCTGGTAGCACCCCTCCCCTCTAGGTGGTGATAACAAAAAAGGTCTCCACACATTGCCAGATGCCTGCTAGAGGGCAAAAAATCACCCTCAAGTTAAGAAGCTCAGAGCTGGAGACTGGACCCTGCGCCTTCTCCACGGTGGAGCAATGCTGTCGCTTGTGCAGGGTAGGGAGGTTGAGAAGGGAAAGATGAGGCACTGAGGAGCATGAGATGGGCCCCAGTACCCCTGGGCTCATCTCTTTCTGGATCAGTAACACTACCTGCTGCCTGCATCTGGGCTACTGTGAAAGATGAAACAAAGACA
Source organism: Eptesicus fuscus (assembly GCF_027574615.1). Lineage (NCBI taxonomy): Eukaryota > Metazoa > Chordata > Mammalia > Chiroptera > Vespertilionidae > Eptesicus > Eptesicus fuscus. The sequence goes on from NC_072479.1 coordinate 87,264,593, forward strand.
TGCTTAGGAAAAATGTCTAAAAGTATAAAAACATTTATTCATTACAAAACAAGGAGACTGACGAACATATTCTAGTGAAAGCAGCTCAACTCACCTCAGTTAGGCTGGCTTAAGAGAAATGCCTTCCATTATAAAAATGATTTATGTATTAAAAGTCCAGAGACAGACAAGTATTTTACAAGAGGAACGGAATTCAAGGTCACCCCACAAGAGACCCTACACAGCAGGGATGGGAACAGGCAAGCCAATCTCTAGGACCTGTGCCTGCGAGTAGATGCTCGGCGGATGGGGGTAGTTTTCTTCGGTGTCTCATCTTCTGTCATCTCTGCTGAAAGCTCTATTCCAATAATTGGAGGAACAAGAAAAAGCTGAGTCACAAAGATGGTGAGCAATAGATCTCAGAGAACAAATGGGGCAGGCCCAGCCACACTACAGAAAAAGCCCAAACTGTACCGGGAGGAAGACGGCTGGGGGTGGGGGTAGTGGGTGGAGAATCTACACAGCAGGACCCCATGGAAACCGGCCCCCATCCCCCAGGCTGTGCCCCACCTAGACCCGCCATACCTTCCTCGCTGGACTCATCACTCGAGAAGACAATTTTGGGTTTCTTCTTCCTAACTCGCTGCTGGGTGTTTGGCTGCCGACAGGCAGTGCGGCGGGCAGTGCGGCGGGGCTCAGGTGTGACAAAGTCATTGTCTGAGGCTGCAGAAGCTAGAGGCTGGTGCCTGGAGACTAGAAAAGGCAGAAGCATGAGTGTAAAAGAAAAAAAAAGAAGAACCTCTGAGAGGAGGGCTGGGCTGGTTTCTCCACCCATGGGGCTGCCTCACATACCAGAGGACTGTTTCTTGGCTGCTGGGGTTTTCTGGCTATCCCCTTGGCCAATCTCAAGTTCCTCTATCGCATCCAACCCTCGTGTGTGACAGGCCCGAAGCTTCTGCTCAAATTCATCTATTATAGCCTGGAGGGGAAGAGAGATTGAGATCAGGCTTGGAAATAGTTATTTCTATGATTAAAAAGAAACAAGGCCACGAAGACATAGTGAAAGCTTAAAACTGGAAACATAAGAAGATCAGTGGTTGCTGCTGGGGGTTGGAGGGAGGAAAGGGGTGCATGGGGAGCACAGAGGGTTTTTAGGGCAGTGAAACTATTGTGGATGATACTGTAATGGTAGACGCAGGCCATTATACATTTGTCCCAAACTATAGATGCACAAGCAGCAATAGTGAACCTAATGTAAACTATGGACTTTGGAGGACAGTGATGTGTCCATGGAAGTTCATCAATTGTAACAAATGTGTCACTCTGGTGGGGATGTCGATAATGGGGGAGGCTGTGTGCATGTGTGGGGGCAGAGGGCATATGGGAGAACTCTATACTTTCTACTCAAGTTTGCTATGAACTTAAAACCACACTAAAGAAAAAGAAACAACCAGGAATTGGAGGCAGAAAGATCTGGTCTCAGGTCACCCTGGTTGCTGGGCTGCAATCACGCCGGGGATGAGGAAGGCAGCACTGTGGGGGAAGAGCCTCAGAACGCCAGGCTGCACGAACTAGCGCTGGAACGCAGCGGAGCGGCTCACCTTGCCCTCGGGCTTGGCTCCTCGCCGCAGCTTGCCCACAACTGACAAAAAAGCACTGAAGACGGACTCATCTGACAGTTTATCTCCGAAGCATTCAAAGTTGTCCAGCATCTTGCGGAGGCCTCGCTCTGTGAGGGGCAGCTGGGACACACAGTAGGCCAGGTCCCGGTACTGCCGCTCGGTTCTGCAGACGGGAAAGGCCTTGTGAGGAGCATCGAGACAGAGGAAGTAAAGGCGCACCCTCCCCCTCCCTCAGCCCCAGGATGCTTTCCACTGCAGGGCCCCTCCTCAGCACCACGAAGCCTCAGGAGGGCGGCATACCGGGCCGTGCGGAACCGCTGACACAGCTTCTCCACCAGGCTCTCCGTCTGCTTGTCCTTGGTGATGTAGGAGAGCAGCTGCCTGCAGGAGGTGGGATGCCGATGTGCTATCGCAGGGGCAGCTCTACACCCACCCACCACCACCAGCCCCGCCCCTCCCCTAGCACTGGCCCCTGTCAATCTCTTGCCTTAGTGGAATCTTCTCTGCTGTGGCCCACACCTACCTCACTATTCCTCCTGCCTTCTCCCAGACCCCAGAGAAGTCCATCCCACTCTCCTAAGGAATTTTCACTGTGAAATGTAAATTTGTAACAAAAACAGCTGCCATCTAGTTAATACTACATGCCTACTACCATGCCAGAAACATCTTACCGAATCTTCTCGAGAACCACCGCATGTATGGTGGTGGTTCCATAAGATTTTAACGGAGCTGAAAAATCCCTACCACCTATCATAGCTGTCGTAACGTCGAAGCACAACACATCACTCGTGTGCCTGTGGTGATGCTGGTGTAAACAAACTCACTACTCTGCCAGGTGTATACCATATGTACTGTACTGTACAATTATGCACAGTACATAATGCGTGATAATGATCTGTTATTGGCTTATGTATTTAGTGTATTATACTTTTAATCATTATTTATTTACTAAATATATTTAGTTGATGTCAGAGAGAAAGGGAGAGATAGAAACATCAATGATGAGAATCATCGATCGGTTGCCTCCTGCACGCCCCCCACTGGGGATCAAGCCAACAACCTAACCTGGGCATGCACCCTTGACCGGAATCGAACCTAGGACCCTTCAGTCCACAGGCTGACACTCTATCCACTGAGCCAAACCAGCTAGGGCTAATCATTATTTTAACGTATACTCTATTTGTCAAAAAAAGTTTGCTGTAAAACAGAAGGCTGTTCCCTGGCAGCAGCCTCATACCTCTTGTGTTTACCATGTACTTGGTTGCACCATTCTCTCTTGTGCTTGATTTACCCTCACGTGGTTTTGCACAGGAACATGCTGTACAGGCATGTAGCCTAGGAGCAATGGGCTATCTCATATGCTGGTAGCCTAGGTGTGCAGAGACTATACCATCTAGGTTTCTGTAAGTGACTCTGATGTTCATTTCACACAATGACGAAACTGCCTAACAATGCATTTCTCAGCCAGAATTCCTGTTAGGTGACACATGACCGTGCAGGTCTGTTTGATTGCTAGGCCTGTGCTAGGTGGAAAAACATGCCCCAAGGCCCAGGGAACCATACTTCATGATGGTGTGAAAAGGCTCTTCCTTCACCCCTCCCTCAGGGTCTGACAGGCGGCTGATGATATCTGGAAGCAGGTTATAGATTGCATTGCCCTGTAAGAGAGAATCACGTTAAAGACAAGGTGACCTACCTGTTTCCTCGGCAGCAAACCCCAAGCCTCCTCCCTGCCTCTCACCTTGTGGGAAAGCTCATTGAAGAAGTTCTTGGCCAGGGCAGCGATCTGAGGCACAGGGTCAATGAGCAGCACAGCCATTTCGCTAACCTGTCCTTTCACCTTCACCATGTCCTTGAGGATCAGGTGGGTCATCACCAGCCCTGCTGTTTTCCGCACTTGCTGAGCTGGGTCCCGGAGGCTAGGAATAAAACCTCGTCACTGGGACCAATACCATGGGCTACACCCTGACACTAGTAGGAAAGCCCTCAACAGGAAAGAGTACTATTTCTTAATGATTCTAGAAGAAGTTAGAAAGCTGTCTAGAGTTGAAAGGTGGAATTGAGGAAAGAGGTCAAGCTTTAGCCAAGGCTTTTGACAGTTAGTCAGTCCCTTTGAGGTCACACATAGCCAGGGCCTGTACAGGTCAAGTACTAAGCAGATGTTCCGGGAATCCTAAAGACTAGGGAAATACAGCTTCACTGATTCTCATACCGACTTAACTAGACCCTCCCCGAGCTGGCAGGACTGCTCATACATTGTGAGGGATCTCTTACCGAGCATACAGGTGAGGTGTCCAGGGGTCCACCAGGTTGGGGAAGCGGATGGCCAGATCCCCAGTAGCAATCATGATGTTAGACCGGAGAATGGGGAGCGAGGACTTTTCTAGCATGGTGAACAGAAGACGAAGCTGGGAGTCACAGAAAGTGGCACTAGGGGCAAGGAGAGGATCATCAGGGAGCTCATACCATCTCCATCCTTCTTGAGAAGGCGGTACCAACACCAGGGTCTACCTGATCATGCAGAACTTGCCAAGGGTAAGCGACGCAGCTGCACAGAGCTCTGGATTGCTATAGAGGCCAGGGTTGTTGCAGACTTTAAGCAGAAGTGGAACAAAGGCAGCCAACATCTGTTCGCCTATTGGGAGAAGAATTCTAGGTTTGGGACAGGTTATCTCAGTTGGGGAGAAGGTCACTCAGCAATTCTTCTTACCGCCTAACAGTTCCATCTCACAGATATTGCGGATTAGTTCTGCCTCTGTGTCATCAGCAGTGGCCCCAACCAGTCCCATCTCCTCCTCCATGGTGGTCTCAGTGCTTGTATTCTAATGGGAAAGAAGCCGGAGATCATGGGTGATCAGAGACAACAGTTTTTATTCCAGCCTAACCTTCATTTTGCATAAATAAATCTGGGGAAAGGCGAATTCTGCAAAACCATTCATAGAATTGTCTTAGAGGAAGGACGCCCGAATTAAAGAGAAGAATTAGGTCCCCTATATATGTTTTTAAATTGCCAAAGCATATTCCTACATCCCTTAACTCATCCTTATAGAGGTAATTGATTTCCTGTAAATGGTAAATAGATGGATCACGCCAGACAATGGTTCAAGGTCATAGAGAAGGTCAGACCTTACCCCACTGCTGCAAGGTTGTGTTTTTTTTTTTTTTTTTAAATATATTTTATTGATTTTTTACAGAGAGTAAGAGAGAGGGATAGAGAGTCAGAAACATCGATGAGAGAGAAGCATCGATCAGCTGCCTCCTGCACACCCCCCACCGGGGATGCGCCTGCAACCAAGGCACATGCCCCTGACCGGAATCGAACCCGGGACCCCCGAGTCCGCAGGCCGACGCTCTATCCACTGAGCCAAACCGGTCTCGGCCAAGGTTGTGTTTTGTATGTCTGCAAGACATCACTGCCTTTAGTGGAGAGAATACAAGGTCCCCGTCAGGGGGCAGGCCCAGTCACGAACGCTGCTGGGTGTGTGCATGTTCTAACAAACAGAGCCTCTACTTTATGCCGAGCATCTAACTAAGTGCTCTGTATTTACACAAAACTTTCTTGGGTGATCATGGACAGATTGTTCCACCTTTGTTCTCACTAATCTCAGAGTAGCAGCAGCAAGGAGGCAGTGTCGTCTCCTCATTTCATTTATTAGTAGGGAAGAAGCAGAGTTCCCAGAAGGAAATGTGAATGACCTGAGGTCATGAAACAAGTCTGGGAAATGCTTGGGACATGAACCCAAATGCCCAGGCGTTCCCTCACCTTCTCCTTCGGCTCTTTAGTTTTATTCTCCTGTTCTTCCCGAAGAACTCGGCGACGACAAAGCTCTCCACTGACGGCCTGTTCCAAATGTACCAGCTGCTGCAGAGCCACATCCCCAGCCAGGGACAGCAGGTTCATCAGCAGGAAAGTGGAGAGCATGGGGGTCTCCTCTGGGGGGGAGGAAAAGCAGGGAGAAAAAGACATAATCAAGTCTCACAGGACTCTGCCTCCTGTTTTCACCCATCTTCTTCCTGCTCATTCACTACACAAACTAGTGAAGCAAGAGATGAGGCGGGGAATAGTGGTGATGACTGGTCCAACGTGAGTGACAAAAAAGCAAGTGTGGGCTGAGGGGTCAGGAGTTGTAGGAAGCGGTGGGGGCAGTGGCTTCTGGCCGCTGGGCCCATCGACCCTCTTGCCCACTTACTCGGGTCATCCTGGGGGGTGCTCTTCTCCACGAGCTTCTCCAGGGCCTGCTTCGCACATCTCTGCAATACCTGGGCACAGAGCACCTCGGGGCCCTCTGCCAGCTGGTAAATGAGAGTCACAGCCACCTCTTTGAAGGGGATCCAGAGTGGGTCTGGGTGGACAAAGCCTGCACAGGAGAAGAGAGAAGTTGCTCACTACAGACAAAGGACTCACTTCTGCCCAAGGCCCTTCATGATAGCTCACCTTTTGTGACCAACTCCTGTAGTCGCTCAAATAACCTATGTTCCTGCGGCAGCCGGAAGGGAGGGTGACGTTTGCCCAGGGAAGGCTGTTGGGAACAGAAAGACAGCATGTGGGTGTGTGGAGGTGGATAAAAGGACCCCCCACCTCCTTAGTTTGGATGTAGCCACCCTACATACCTTTCTCCTGTCAGAGATGTTGGCAATGGCAAGGCACACCTGTTGGGCCAGCCTGTAGTCCTGTGGAAACTTCTCTTCCAGCCCTATGCTCACCAGTGTGTCTAAGTTGCTACCCACAATTTCTGGTTTTCCTCTAGGGGAAGGAAACCATAGTTACAGCTAGTCATGGACAGGACTCTGTGTGGGACAAAGCCGGGCGTAGGTAGGTACCTATGCCCCACACAGGGCTTCCAGAGCCTTGCAACACTACAGAGGCTCTGACCCAGGCCGCCCCTCAGAACCCCTCTTTCTCTACCGATGCCACTATTTCTCCAGGCAGGGGGTGCTGGTACTTTCACTATCTTATTTCCCATGTAGGTAGCCAGCTCAAACAGGGCTCAGCGGGGCTTGACTACTATTACTGAAGGATAGGGTGCCTTCTCAGAACCTCCCTTTCCTCTCTCACCCGACTGCCCGTCTGGATCTGAGCCTTACCGTGCCATCATTCCAAGAAGCATGACTGAGGAACAGCGCTCCAGAGGGGAGCAGGGGACCTTCTCAGTTGCCCGCTCCCACAGCAGCTGGGTCACTGCTGGTTTCAATTCATCCTTCTGCACAAACTCACAGAGCTGAAGAAAAAAGAAAAGGGCTGAGGCTAAAAGATAACAATTGCCCTGGTCCTTGGTCCACTTCTCTGCAGAGAATATGGAGAACCTGAAGTGGGTAAAAGCAATACTCAGGAATGGAAAAGGAAGAAGGCGGCTCAAAATGTAAAGTAGGAGTTTGGGGAGGTACTTCCCGTTCTGCTACTTTTCTACTCTCATGTCATCAAAACTACGCTCATTAAGATGACATACTGAAGCTGACCTTGTTGAGCTCCATGTGGCTCTATAGTTCTTTTTTTTTTTAAAAAATATATTTTATTGATTTTTTACAGAGAGCAAGAGAGAGGGATAGAAAGTTAGAAACATCGATGAGAGAGAAACATCGATCAGCTGCCTCTTGCACACCCCCCACTGGGGATGTGCCCGCAACCAAGGTACATGCCCTTGACCGAAATCGAACCTGGGACCCTTGAGTCTGCAGGCCGACGCTCTATCCACTGAGCCAAACCGGTCTCGGCAGCTCTATAGTTCTGACTCCTTTCTAGCTGTTACTACAAACTCAACATGTCTAAAATGGAAGCCTTCCTTCCTTTTCATTTTGCCAGTGATTGGTACCAATACTCTCTTAGTCCCATATGCTTAAAATTTCAGTTACCTCATTTTTTAAAATTTATTTTTTATTGATTTCAGAGAGGAAGGGAGAGGGAGAGACAGAAACATCAATGATGAGAATCATTGATTGGCTGCCTCCTGCATGCCCCCTACTGGGGCTCGAGCCTGCAACCTGGGCGTGTGCCCTTGACTGGGAATCGAACCTGGGACCCTTCAGTCCGCAGGCTGATGCTCTATCCACTGAGCCAAACCAGCCAGGGCAGTTACCTAATTTTTTATTAATCAGTCACTTAGTCCTACCTATTTTTCCTTTAACATTTGTCTTCCAAAGTTCAATTCTATAGTTTTCCCTCCCATTCCCAGGGCCTAGCCCTACCTTGTCACTGTACACCAAAGCAGCCCCCAGGGACCTTCCTGTTCCTAGTCTCTGCTCCAACCAACTTGTATGCTACTGTTGGACCAGTCTCCCAGACACTCACTTCCTAATGCCACACCATGGCTGTCAATTAGAAACCCTCTCCTTTGCCTACTTCAGGGGCTCGGACCAAGAGCTAGAACATGGGCTCTCAGGCCAGTCGCCACCACCAGGCTCTTTTCCTCTCCCAGCAGGGAGACAAACGTGGCTGGCAGCAGTGCTCCTGCCAGTGGAAGCTGGTGGTCCACAATCCAAATGCTTCAGGGCAGATTTGTCTAAAATGCTGGGGGTGCCTGGCTAACAAGATTGAAGTCCTGGACTCTGGAAAGGCATCCAGGGACTTTAGTTTGGATGGATCCAGGGACAGTTTTGTTCCAACTCACATTCCCAGCTTTATCGTCTTTTCCAGATAACCATTTTGAGCTGGAAAATAATCTTCCTCATTTTATAACATAGACTGTGCCCTTTCTTGGCTTTCTGTCTGGAATGCTTCCCTCCTTTCTCTAATTCTCTAAATCCTACTTATCAAGACCCAACTTGAGTCCTACCACTTTCAGGAAGCTTTCCTTGCCCATTCCTCCTCACATTGCTCTGTCCCACTCTGCATTCATCAGTGTAATATGTAAGTTACGAGTGTGTTTTCTGGAGCTCTTCTGTCTGAGTTCAAGTCTCAAACTTTGCCACTAATCAGCTACATATAGCCAAGTTCTTTAATTTCTTTGTGCCTCAGATTTCTCATTGTAAAATATAGATAACAGAATTACCGCACAGGATTGCTGTGAGGATAAAACATGTTAATATGAGTAAAGTGCTAATAGTGCTGAGAATATACAGTCTTATTATATTACTACTAGAGGCCCAGCACAAGAAATCGTGTGCAAGTAGGGTCCCCAGGCCTAGCTTGTGATCAGGGCCATGTCCACACCCTGCAACGCTCGCCTCCGCTGCCCTGTGACACTCCCCGCTCCTCCGTAATGTTCCCTGTTCCGCGACGCTCGCCACCGCAGTCCCGTGAAGCTCCGTGGCGCTCTCCACAGTTGCCCCACGATAGTCACTGCTGCTCGCTGCTGCTCAAAAGTCCCCAGCCCTGCTCCGTCGCCAATCCCAACCCCCGTTCACTGTGGTTCCCCATCTGCCATGCTGTGATCAGAGCCTGTGGGACGGGGGTGGTGGGGAGGGACCGAGAGGTGGTCAATGCGCCTCGTGGCAACTGGTCGAGTGGTCGTTCTGATCGTTCCGCTTATGGTCCTGGCCTTTTATTATATAGAATTGCTACTATAACCATTGCCACGGCTGCATTGTTCGACAAGTGGTTTATGTATTTTGGCTACCAACTAGACTGTTGTTTGTTGGTTCCTTTTAAGTTGGAAACTTGGAAGCAAATAGTCTCATCCTTTGTGGGGCTGAATAAATTGCTGAACACACAGTAATCACTAATATTTGTTGAATGAATAAAGAAAGAGGAAGTGAGGAGACTTACAATTTCCTCAAGACATTGAATTGTCCCAACTGAGGCATCCACTAGCAGCAAAGAAAGATTCTGAATCAAAACATGGGCCTTGGCTCTGTGGGAAGAACAAAGATTAGGGGTCATTAGAAGATTGATACACTGAACCCCGTAAACAGGTGATTAGGGTTATTACCCCCCTTCCCCGGGCCAATACTGCTTAGGATGGGTGTCACTGAAAGGTCAGCTCCACCCTGAGCTGCCTTATAGACCTACTGTTTACACATTCAGAACTCCTCTAGAAGGATGCCCCCCAATTCTTAGGAGACTAGAAATAATGAGAAGCTGACCTTAGAAAAGTCAGCAAAGGCAAAAGTACCCCATATACCTGGCAGAGTCCCCTTTGGGGTTGAGGTAAAGTTGGCGGTAGGCATTAAGCACAGCTTCCCGGATACCAGGCTCCTTAGACCAGATGAGAGGCAGCATGCGGCGTACCCCAAACAGGGCCTGAGGTACCCCAAATTGGAATGCCATCACAAAGAATTCAATCACCTCCTGTACCACTGAGAGAACACACAAATGTCACCCATGTGCTTGGCAAAACTATCCTCCAAAATCAAGACATAACTTTCTTGATGTAGCAACACACAAGGAGGCCTTCCTCATGTTCCCTGAGACTGGTCTCCTATAATGCCTTATCATGAAATACTATATGCATTAAAAAAGGTAAGCTGCGCCTAAACCGGTTTGGCTCAGTGGATAGAGCATCAGCCTGTGGACTGAAAGGTCCCAGGTTCGATTCCGGTCAAGGGCATGTACCTTGGTTGCAGGCACATCCCCAGTAGCAGGTGTGCAGGAGGCAGCTGATCGATGTTTCTCTCTCATCGATGTTTCTAGCTCTCTATCCCTCTCCCTTCCTCTCTGTAAAAAATCAATAAAATATATTTAAAAAAAAAAAGAAAATAAGAAAAGGTAAGCTCCATGGGGCTATACAAAGCAAACAAAAAAACATATAGCAAACAAATATAAAAAAATGAATTTATTTTTTTTAAAAAAATTGATTTTGAGAGAGAGGAAGAAAGAGGGAGATAAAGAAACATCGATGTAAGGGTGAAGCACTGATCAGCTGCCTCCTGCACATCACCTACCTGGGATTGAGCCTGAAACCTGGGCATATGCCCACCCGGAATCCAACCGGCAACCTTTTGGTGTATAGGATGATGCCCAACCAACTGAACCACACTGGCCAGGGCAAGAATTCCTTCCTTCCTTTTATTTGTTTATTTTAAATATGTTTTTATTGATTTCAGAGAGAGGGGAAGGGAACGGAGGGATAAAAACATAAATGATGAGAGACAATTATCAATCAGCTGCCTCCTGCACACCCTGCAAAAGGGGATTGAGCCCACAACCCTGGCAATGTGTCCCAACCGGAATGAACTGTGACCTCCTGGTTCATAGGTCAACGCTCAATCACTGAGCCACACAGGCCAGGCAAGGATTCCTTTCTTTTAAAGGAGCTGCTAGGTAACAATAATATATGGACAAGACTGATTTTTCCAACCTCAAGACCTGTCTTACAGAAAGGAACTTGGCATACCACACCTGTGGTTGTGTTTTCATACATCATCTTGCTGATGATGCCAATGGCCTCTGTAATCTTCAGAGAGAAGTTATAGGCATCCTGCAGATACTGCACTAGCATCTCTTGCTTCACCAGTTCTTCCTTTCCCTTGGATTTCTCAGGCTCTGACACACTTGGATTGTCTTTATAGTCAGTCTGTCCTGGGCCCATGTTCTCTGCAGACGCCGGGGGACTCTTCTCCTGTGTGGAAGCTGATGCACCTAGGAGTTAGAGAATGTTCAAGATGAGGAAATCCAACATCTATAACATCCTGCATATTTCTTTTCACAAAAAAAGGTACAAGTTTAGAACCTATTCTAAAATAACAGTTCATTTCTCAAAAAAAAAAAAAAAAAAAAAAAAAAAAAAGATTCCTGGAGTTCTCAGTGGTTTGGAAATGCCCTTTCACAGCCTGTGACTACCAATCTTGGCCCTTGGGCTGCTTCCATTCCAGAGCAGAAGCAGTGCCAACTCCCCGTGGGCCTCTCTTAGCATCAGGTTCTGTTAGGTAGGCCCATGTCTGGCATAAAGTAAATGGTCCGTGGAGGGAGAAACTAAGATGGTGGCATAAGGTAAACACCTGTACGTGCTGCCTCTCACAACCACACCAAAACTACAACTACAAGACAAAACGACTATCACCCAGAACCACGGGAAAGCTGGCTGAGTAGAAGTTCTAAAACTAGAAGAAAGAAAAAAGCACATTGAGACCGGGTAGGAGGTTCAGAGGCGCGGAAAAGCAGAGATACGGAGGCGCGCAAATGGGTTTGGCAGCTGGGTGCGCTGTTTTTTCCCACTGGAAGGGAGATACAAACCTCTGACTGCTCTGAACTCCAGTTTCTGGTGAGACTCTGGGGACGCAAAGTCCTACGGGGAGAAACTGGACTGTCTGGCATCAGGTCGGAAAGTGAGGGTGGCTTTCTCGCAGAGGTGCTCGCAGGAATCATTGTTTACTGCACTGGGGCGAGGGACGCGGGACGCAGAAATGAGACGGGGAAACGCGGAGACGCAGAGACAGCTGACTGGTATGCCACAGTGATTCCCTGAGACCCCGCCCTGCTCAATTTATAAACCCACCCAAGTTGTGCGCAGCGGCTTTTGCATATGAATGGCCTGCCCTTTCGCAGCTTAACCTAACAAATTGCAGCAGGGTCAGAGAGCTCCAAAACTTCCAAACCCCAAACACAGAGGAGAAATCTGCACACCTCGCTGTAGCTCCTGCTGGGTGGCCTCAGACAGTAGCTGACTTGCACCTCCTTGGAGATCCAGGAGCCAGTGTACCTAGTGGTCAGTGTGAGACGACACCAGATTTCAACTCCTCACATACTTAAGTGACACACTCAAGAGGCAGACTCAGTGAGCACCAAAGCCCCACTGAAGCAAGTACTGCCCCATAAGGGTGTCTCCAGCACAGCAGTTCTTCCATTATAGACACAGCTGATCCTCATAGCCAATTGGCCTGGAGGTCAATTCCTCCCAGTGTACCAACAGCTATCAAGGCTTAACTACAACAAGACTGTGCACCCAGCCCACAAAGGGGTGCACCAAGAGTGTCCACCTCAGGTGATTGGGGAGGCTGAGCCACTGGGCCCTATAGGTCACCTACCACACAAAGCCACTCCATCAATACAGGGAAGCAGCCAAAATGCGAAGACAAAGAAACATGTCACGAATGAAAGAAATGGAGGGAAGCAAACTACAGAATATAGAGTTCAAAATCACAGTTATAAGATTACTCAAGAATCTTCTAGAAACCGCAGAGAAACTTAGTGAGACCTCCAAGGAACTTAGTGAGACCTTCAAGGATCTTAATGAGAATGCCAAAAAAATAGAAAAGGACCAGTCAGAAATTAAGCATACTGTCTGAAATAAAGAATAATATACAGAAATCCAACAGTAGACTAGAGGACCCCAAGAATCAAACCAAAGATTTGAAATATGAGGAAGCAAAAAACACCCAATCAGAAAAACAAAAAGAAAAAAAGAATCCAAAAATATGAAGACAGTGTAAGGAGCCTCTGGAACAACTTCAAGTGTACCAACATCCAAATTATGGGGGTGCCAGAAGAAGAGAGAGCAAAATATTGAAAACCTATTAGAAGAAATAATGACAGAAAACTTTCCCTACCTGGTGAAGAAATAGACTTACAAGTCCAGGAAGCGCACAGAACCCCAAACAAAAGGAATCCAAAGAGGACCACACCAAGACACATCATAATTAAAATGCCAAGAGCAAAAGACAAAGAGAGAATCTTGAAAGCAGCAAGAGAAAAACAGTTAGTTACCTACAAGGGAGTACCCATACGACTGTCAGCTGATTTCTCAACAGAAACTATGCAGGCCAGAAGGGAGCAAATCCTGCCCCATAAGAGTGTCTCCAGCACAGCAGTTCTTCCATTATAGACACAGCTGATCCTTACAGCCAATTGGCCTGGAGGTCAATTCCTCCCAGTGTACCAACAGCTATCAAGGCTTAACTACAAGACTGTGCACCCAGCCAGTAATCTTGGTTGTAGGTTCTTGCTGATCATCACTTTGAATATTTCTTAAATATAAGTATGTGCCCTGACCAAGAGGGAAACATCCATCCAAGAAATATTCAAAGTGATGATCAGCAAGAACCTACAACCAAGATTACTCTACCCAGCAAAGCTATCATTTAGAATTGAAGGTCAGATAAAGAGCTTCACAGATAAGAAAAAGCTAAAGGAGTCCATCACCACCAAACCAGGATTATATGAAATGCTGAAGGGTATTCTTTAAGAAGAGGAAGAAGAAAAAGGTAAAGATAAAAACTATGAACAACAAAGTGACAACAAATACATATCTATCAACAAGTGAATCTAAAAATCAAGTTAATAAAAAATCTGATGAACAGAATAAACTGGTGAATATAATAGAATCAGGGGCATAGACAGGGAGTGGACTGACAATTCTTGGGGGGGAGGGGGCATGAGGGGTGCGGGAAGTGATTGGACAAAAATCTTACACCTATGGATGAGGACAGTGGCGGGTGGTAAGGGTTGGTGGGGGGGAAATCAGGTGGAGGGGAGCTATGGGGGAAAAAAGAGGAACATCTATAATAATCGGAATAATAAAGATTTATTTAAAAAAAAAAAGTAAATGGTTCATGAATACTAGCTGAAATGTTCTGTTTGTTGATGGAAGAAAGGGAATTACCTTTAAAAATAGTTCCTAAGAGATTAAGAAATCTGGTCTCCTCCGATTCTTCTGGATCCATAAGACTGAAGGGTTCAGACTCCTGGAAGTGGCCCAGGGCTTCCCGAGTGAGAATGATGGCCTGCCTAAAAGAACATCAACCTGTCACCAACTTAGCACCCATAAAGGCATCACTGCAGCCTTTTGAAAGAAAAAAAAAAAGAAAAAAAAAGTATAATTGACATACAAGAGTGTCCCTGTAGACTTAAGGAAGCCTACCTGATAATCCCATCAAGCACCTAGACCTACTGTCCCAAGGAAAAGGAACATTTCTCACACTTAAGCACCTAAGAAGGGGTGGAGCTCACACACTTCTTATTTCTGAAGTGATAAGGCTTAACTAGTCTTCAAAACACTCAAATAAGTCCCTTAAATTTAAAAAAAAAAATCACAACTCTATACCAAACATCTGCTTAAAAATTTTGCCAAGAGAAAATTTGGAAAAAATAAACTTTCAATATAATGGGATTATATATAGCCACATTCTATTCATATTTAGCCCTTTCTGAACAGCCTAATTAGGTAAGAAGTAAATAAATAACCGTGACCAAGGTTTAAGAATACCTGATGACATCTCTAAGGTCTGTTTTTGCCAAGCTGCTCCAAGTTCTTGAAACACAAAAACTCTGGGTGAAACCTTTTCTTTAAGATCAGGATTCACACTAGGTTGATTTAAAGATTAAGGTAGGATTGCCTTGGCCAGTGTGGCTCAGCTGGTTTGAGCACTGTCCCATGCACCAAAGGGTAACTGGGTTGTGGTCTCTGCTGGAAGCAGCAGATGGATGTTTCCCTCTTGGTCAGGGCACATACTTATATTTACAGGTTTTCTCTTCAAAGAGGGACTTTTGTTATCTTAATATAATGCTATTTATATTTAGTTATTTTAGTAGTTTCTCTTAAGCATTTGCAACAGTCGAACAGCAGCCCTAGTCAGTTTGGCTCACTGCATAGAGCATCAGCCTGCGGACCCAAGGGTCCTGGGTTCGATTCAGGTCAAGGGCACATAGCTCAGTTGCAGGCTCCTCCCTGGCCCAGGCCCTGGAGGGCCTGTGCAGGAGGCAACCAATGGATGTCTTTCTCTCACATTGATATTTCTGTCTGTCTTTCCCTCTCTCTTCCACTCTCCCTAAAAAATCAGTGGAAAATATCCTCGGTGAGGATTAAAAAAAAAAAAAAAAAAAAAAGTCGAAAAGCATGCTTAATTGTGGACTATGCCTTTGGCATAAATCTGATGTTCAGAGCACTACTACAGTGAAAACACGTAACATCACCAGGTGGCAGCATACTCTAAATACAGTTCATTTTAAAGAAACATTGTTTCTCGAAGGTTAAACACTAAACCTAAACAGGCCATTAGAGAATATCTCATTCTTTCACATACTTGTAACTAGCTTTGGCAAGTAACTGATGGATGCGTCCTTTCACCTCTTCTGTGGTCTCTGTAGTAGCAATTTTTTCAGGAATCTCCTCTTCTTCCTGGGGAAGTGTGAGCAGCTGTTGTAAGGTAGACTTCAACTCTGGCAGCATGGCTTCCCACTCCTCCTCTGGGTCCAGTACTGCGGCTGAATGAGAAAGTCTCACTTAGACTCTTTCACTGGTGTTTCTGCTGCAGGGAGGACTGTCTGGGGTGGGATCCCTACGCATTAACTACTCACAAGCAACTGCAGTTTGCCTCTGGGCCCTCATCTCTTGTAATTTCTGGGTTTCCTTCTGCAGCGGTCCAGCAAGGTCAGTATCACTAAGCTATCAAGGTAAAATGAGCATCAGGGTCACCAAGTCACAGAATTTCATCCCTTGTTTCCTTTAATCCCTTCTCTTTTGGATGGCCCAAGTCTACTTACCTTGCAGGAAAAGGGATTATTGGTGAGAAAACTGGCCAGCAGCTGGATAGCGTTTTTACATACCAGCACCGACTTGTCTGCCAGACGGCCCACTGCCAAGGCCACCACTGCCTGGAAGCGTGTCAGGGGGAGAGCCTATGTGGGATACAAAAAGGATCAGCTCACATCCCACATCATCCTTTCTGCTCTAGATGATCTTGAAGTAACTCTAAATGAGCTACCTATTCATTCCAAAGAAACTTTTCTGTGGTATATAAAATAATTAAGGAGCACTCTTTGCAGTAGTTAAGATACAGTACAGTCCTTAAATGGAGCCAGACATCCTTGCCCTTTGGTAGACGAAGACCTTATCACTGGTAGTAACCACCTGAAGTCTAGACTCTTGTTTGGGACAGATTTTCTTTTTTTTGACACTGATTCCTCTTTTCTCTGGCCTATACACAGAGTGGTATCATATATCTTTATTAGGTAGAAGGCTGTTCACCTTCTGCTGGACGATTCGGGTGAAGAGTTGCAAAACACGGCTTCGTACAAAGGAATTGACATCATGGCCATGGGCTTGCAGGGTGTCCAAGAACTGGTCTCTGGTGTCTCGGGCTGCTTCCTCCAGCTGATCACCATTCAGAACCTGCAGTATCATCTCTGCCATGGCTGCGAGCACAGCATTGCGCATCATGTAATTCTGAGAGAGAAATGAAGTTGGTATAAGCCTCTGCACTCCACGACTCACTTTCCCTTTCCTAATTCTTATGCCTGTCCAGGCACTAAGAAGGGGCAAGGCCTTTAGTCAAGGTTAACCTTGTCTTAGTTATAACTTTCCCTGGAAAAAGCTGAATCCCAGAGGGGTTTTATTTGCTCAGAGAAGAATGTAGAGACAAAATAAACAAGAGCCAAAAACCATTTCCCCCCTAAGGTTCATCCAGGTAATCATGGTGGTAGCCAAATATGAAATTGAATCTATTCACCAATATACTGGTACATTTGAAAGTATTAATGACTACCTATCACCTAAGGTCTCACCACCTTTGATCCTTACCAATAAATGTGCCCTTCCCTCCCACTCCCCTATTTTACTGACAGAAAAGGAAACACAGAGAAATAGAAATCAGTCCTACAGTGCCAGCAAGTCTATTACAGAATCTAGTAGAGAAGAGGGTTTAGGGTTATTTTCTAGGCCAAGAGCCAGAGAAGGGGTCTTGCACAAGAAGTTAAAATAAATTAGATGAACAAGTGGACCGTCTTGGTCCTTGATATTCACCTGAGAGTGTCCTGTATTAGTTTGGGAAATGGCCAGGTTGGCATTCAGGGACAAAAGAGAATTGAGCCAGGCAAGTATGGCTAAGTGGTTGAATGTCGACCTATGAACCAGAAGGTCACGATTTGATTCCTGGTTTTGGGCTCGACCCCCTAGTACAGGAGGCAGCCAATCAATGATTTTCTCTTACCATTGATGCTTTTTATCCCCCGCCCCCTCTGAAATCAATTAAAAACAAACAAACATATTATATATGTATTTTTAAAAAGAGAGAATTGAGAGAGATGACATGGGTTGATTTGAGAAAGTTTACTGTATTGAGGAAGAAAGGCAAGCCAGATGGTAGGAAGAGGCTTCATCCTGAAAAAACGGATGGGATTCAGAATCATAGCTGTCACTCTATCTGAACTTAAGCTGTGGAACTGTCACTTCCCCTACCAGACCTGGAGAACACCAATGTGACATTGAAATAGGCTCTTTATTCAATAAACTTTATCTGCTTCTCTACAGGAAGGATGTGCCACAGTGATAAGACCAGACAACTCGACTTCATGTGAAAGCTACCTCCTTGGTAAAAAAACATACATAAGTCCCCAGAAAACCTGAGACCCCCCAGGATACCACCTACCTCTCCATCCAGATGATCTAGCAAAATGCACATGCTGGACATCAGGATGGCTGGGATACGTTCTGCTAGTTCTGTCAAGAAGGCTGCAAAGCCCTTTGCCCCTGTGGGGTCCCGACTCAGCTCCTGGGGACACTTCTGTCCAATCTCTCTACGCAGGGAAGAAAACACAGACACAGTAAGATAATTCAATTCCCAGTAAGAGGAGGTAAGACTGGTATCTAATAGCTGAAGGAATCTAGTATTATACAGAGAATATACTGTATTTCTAATCTTTCCCAGAGAGAAACGAGAATTAGAAATTTAGAAGCGAAGAGTTACCTTACAATCTCTCCCACTATGCTCTTCATTCCATAATCAGTTGCCCAAAGACTCACAGCCGCCACCAGTACAGATGCCAGGTGTTCAAAGTGCTGCAGCATCTGGATGATTTTCACTGTGGCACCTGTGGAAGTACTAAATATGAGGAATTATGGGCAAAGTGAAAAGGGTAGGGGGGCAAGGTGAAGGGCTAACTTACTGAGCATATGGTTGTAATGTGTCAAGGCTACACCAAGCAGGTGTGTTATGGCTTCCCGGGTAGAGCGGTTCTTCTGGTGACCAATGGTGGGGTTCTCCAGAAGGCGGTAACAGCAACCAGTAACCAAACTGAGAAAGAAACAAAGTGAGATGATGAAATCAGTCGTCTGGACTCAATTATATTTGGGGTCTGCCTCATTCATTCTATTTCTACTGCCACTGAAGTCAGGGTCTTCTTTCTAGTTTTCTTCATTTATCTATCACCTTCCATACCAAGTTGCATTGATGACCTCAGATAGGTACTTGGTCCTTTGAGATTACCAACCTTCAACCAGTTAGGATGCCCGGTACAGAACCTGAATACAGGGGTGCGCAAAAGTCTGGTTTACAGAGAAACCAAGATGGCGGCATAAGTAAGCACCTAAACTGCTGCCTGGCACAACAATTTCAAAACTACAACTAAAAGACAGAATGGACATCATCCCGAACCACAGGAAAGCTGGCTGAGTGGAAATTCTACATCTAGAAGGAAAGAGAAAAGCTCACGGAGAATCAGAGGAGCTGCAAAGGGCTGAGGTACGGAGACATGCGCGCATAGAGGAAGGGCAGCTGAGTGCCTGGCTGGCTTTCTCTGGTGGGAGGGAGAAGGAAGCTCCCAAATGCACTGAACCCCAGTTCCGGGCGAAACCCTGTGTGGACCCAGGCTCATATGGGGGGAGTCTGGACTGTCAGGTAGGGAGAAAGGCACACAGAGACTCAGAGACTCGGGGGAGCCGCGGGGGGCAAGGGTCTGGAAGCGCATGCACACGCGAGAGTGTGCACAGAGAAGACTGACTGCTGAGGTTGCCGCAGGCTTTCCCTAGTGGGAAGGAGTGGGAAGCTCCCGACTGCACTGAACCCCAGTTCCAGGTGAGCCCCTGGGGACCCACGCTCTTACGGGGGGAATCTGGACTGTCAGGAGGAAACTTAGGGGAGCCGTGAAAGGCAGAGGTCTGGAGGCTTACGTGCGCAGAAAGGACTGCCTGCTGAGTGTGCCGCAGGCTTTCTCTAGCTGGAGGGAAACGGAAGCTCCTGACTGCTCTGAACTCCAGTTCTGGGCAAGAATCTGGGAATCCAGATTCATTGGGGGAGAAACTGGTCTGTCTGGCAGAGGGCGAAACTCGAGGGTGGCTTTCTCTCAGAGGTGCTTGCAGCGATTACCAAGGGACACTGAGACCCAGGGGCCTCATAGGGCAGGGCTGATGGGAAGCCAAGACTGTCTGCTCAGCCCTGAGACTCTTCCCCATCCAAGCTGAGCACAGAGGCTTTTGTAATTTTGCAAGTCTGGTCCCATAAGGCTGTCTCCAGCACAGAAGTTCTCGTGGCAAAGACACAGCTGATACTCACAGCCAATTGGTCTGGAGGTCAATTCCTCCTAGTGATACCAACAACAATCAAGACTTAACAACAACAAGGCTGTACACACAGTCCACAAAGGGGTGCACCAAGAGTGTCCACCTCAGGTAACTGGGGAGGCCGACCCACTGGGCCATATAGGACACCTACCACACAAAGCTACCCTACTAACTCAGGGAAGCAGCGAAAATGTGGAGACAAAGAAACAGATCACAAACAAAAGAAATGGAGGAAAGCAAACTACTGGATATAGAGTTCAAAACCACTTATAAGGTTTTTCAAGAATTTCCTAGAAAAGGCCGATAAATTTAGCAAGACCCTCGAGGATATGAAAAAGGACCAACTAGAAATTAAGCATACACTGACTGAAATAAAAAAAATATACAGAGACCCAACAGCAGACTAGAGGAACGCAAGAATCAAGTCAAAGATTTGAAATACAAAGAAGCAAAAACCACTCAACCGGAAAAGCAAAAAGAAAATAGAATCCAAAAATTTGAAGATAGTGTAAGAAGCCTCTGGAACAACTTTAAGCGTACCAACATCAGATTAATGGGGGTGCCAGAAGAAGAGAGAGCAAGACACTGAAAACCTATTTGAAGAAATAATGACAGAAAACTTCCCCACCTGGTGAAAGAAATAGACTTACAAGTCCAGGAAGCATACAGAACCCCAAACAAAAGGAACCCAAAGAGGACCACACCAAGACACATCGTAATTAAAATGCCAACAGCAAAAGACAAAGAGAGAATATTAAAAGCAGCAAGAGAAAAACAGTTAATTACCTACAAGGGAGCACCCATACGATTGTCAGCTGATTTCTCAACAGAAACTATGCAGGCCAGACGGGAATGGCAAGAAATATTCAAAGTGATGAACAGCAAGAACCTACAACCAAGATTACTCTACCCAGCAAAGTTATCATTCAGAATTGAAGGTCAGATAAAGAGCTTCACAGATAAGAAAAAGCTAAAGGAGTTCATCACCACCAAACCAGGATTATATGAAATGCTGAAAGGTATTCTTTAAGAAGAGGAAGAAGAAAAAAGTAAAGATAAAAATTATGAACAACAAATACATATTTATCAACAAGTGAACCTAAAATTCAAGTGAATTAAAAATCTGAGGAACAGAATAAACTGGTGAATATAATAGAATCAGGGGCATAGAAAGGGAGTGGACTGATAATTCTCAGGGGGAAAGGGGTATGGGGGGGGGGGGTGGGAAGAGACTGGACAAAAATCATACACCTATGGATGAGGACAGTGTGGGGGAGGTAAGGGCAGAGGTTAGGGAGGGAACCGAGTGGAGGGGAGCTATGGGGGGAAAAAGGAGAAACAATTGTAATAATTTGAACAATAAAGATTTATTAAATTAAAAAAGAAAAAAAGTCTGGTTTACAGTTGTATGTGAAAGAGTTTATTCGTGTATTATTTATTAACTAGAGGCCTGGTGCACAAAATTTGTGCTGGGGTGGGAGTGGGGATGGGGGTGTCCCTTAGCCCAACCTGCACCCTGTCCAATCTGGAACCCCTCGAGGATGTCTGACTGCCCATTTAGGCCCTAAACGGGCATTCGGACATCCCTCTCACAATCCAGGACTGCTGACTCCCAACCGCTCATTTGCCTGCCAGCCTGATCGATGCCTAAGTGCTCCCCTGCCGGCCTGATTGCCCCTAACTGCCCTCCCCTTCCGGCCTGGTCCCCTGCAACTGCTCTCCCCTGCCAGCCTGGTGCCCTCCCCTGCTGGCCATCTTATGGCGGCCTTCTTGTGTGCACATGGGGATAGCCATCTTTGCCCACATGGGGGCAGCCATTTTGTGTGTTGGAGTGATGGTCAATTTGCATATTACATCTTTATTATATAGGATTATTGCACTATTTACCATACAAACAACTATACACCTACTTTGCCCACCCCTATATATGATAAAAAGATAGGACAAACTCACCAGTGACTTCTCATTGTTAAATATAAGTCAATTCAGTCCTCAGCTTAACTGACCTCTCAGCTCCTTTCTCCAAAAGAAACATGTTTCATATGGCTTCCTGAATGCCAGACTCTCCTCAGTTTCTTTGTCTGGTCTCTTCTCATCACCTCACCTTCTTAATGCTGAAGTGTCCCAGGGTATAGTCTTTGGATTTCTGCTCTATTGTGACTACTTACTGATTTAGTAATCTCATTCAGTCTTATGGGTATAAAAACATATATTCCCAAATGTGTACCTCTAGGCCACACATCTCTCCTGTACACCAGATTTGTACATTCTACATCTGAATCTGACATTTGGATATGTAATAAGCACCTAAAATATTGTATGTCTAAAACATAACTTCTAATGGTCTTCCCTAAAACACACCCCCAAAGACTTCCCCATATTTCAGTTACAGACAATTCCATTCTTCCAAATGCTTCGATTTCATCCTCCTCTCTCAAACCTCACATACATCTGTCACCTCATCTTGTAAGCTCTACCTTTTAAGAAAAAAAAGTATAACTACAACCACATCTCTTCATCTCCATTAACACTCTCTGGTCTAAATTATCATTATCTCTTGCCCAAGTTATTGCAATAGACTCCTAACTGGTCATCCACTTTTCTCCTTTCCCTCCATATTCTGTTTCAACACAGCCCTGCTAAAGACCAAGTAAGAACACCTGTTGTCCTGCTCAGAACCCTTGAGGGATCCCATCTCACTCTGAGAAAATGCCCATTACCATGATGGCCTACAACCATCTGCACAGTTTGGCTCCCAATGCCTCCCTGACCTATAACCTAACCCTCTCTCTGGCCTCATTGCTAGTCCTTGTACATATGGACACCTCCCTCCTCAGGGTCTTTGCCCTTACTCTTCCTCCAGATAGTCTCATGGCTCTGATGACCTCCTCCAGGTCTTTGCTCAAATGTCACTGAGTCAAAGAGATCTTGCCAGAACAACTGAATTAAAATCACAACCTTCTTCCATTAAATGCCCCCTCTCCTCCATTTTTCTCCATAGTAATAAAACATAATATATATTCTTCTTATTTAAAAATTGGCTTCTACTCTATAAAACAAACTGAGGGCAGAGACTTTTGTTTCTGGTGCCTATAATGATACCAACTATGCACCTAGGAGATTCTCAGTAAATAATGTTTCATGAATGAATACATGGGTATTAAAGATGAGAAATTAAAAAAACAAGATGAGAAATTCACAGCAGTTTCTAACATTCATTATCTACTTCCTAATAACTTAGTTTTGAGTATATTTCTATATTACAGATACAATTGAGGCATGAAGTAAAGTATTTAAAAGGTAGGTCCAGCAAAAGAGCCCTCATTCCACATAGCTCAGTATTATCTGTAGTCATTTTAACTGCTTACCTGACAAATTCCTCTTCAATTATTGAGTGGTTCCATAGGTGACGAATGTCCAACTGGAGCAGCTGTGTTAAAAGCTGAAGAATTGGTTGCCTCTCCTCTTCCCAGTCAAAGCCATGGGCTGATTTGGCCCTGGCTTTCTTGCCCTAAAAAAAGATCACGTATACATTTAGAAAAAAGTAAGGAAAAAAGTCAAGATCTGCTAGTCTGAGTGCCTAAGCTAACCAGTATTGAGACAAGATAGAAGGCAATACAGAAGAGGTATGTTGTGATACTTTTGAGCATAAACCCTAAGTAAGAACAGGAAGGAGTTTCAGAATCATTGGATTCCCTTCTTTCCTATCAATTCACCATCCTTCCTATTAAATGAGCCAGGAACTCCAAGTTACCTTCCCACCAAGGTCCAGGTCCACGAGATTTGTCTGGGTGGTCATAGTCTCAAAGGATTCCAAGAGGCGTACCAGAGCATAGCAGTTCATTTTGAGGGCATTTAGGTGGGCACTTCTATCTGATACACTCAAAGTTGCATCATCGAGGATAGCTGGAAGTTCCTGAGCGTGGCGGGATACCACTGTGAGGGTCAGAATCGGAGACAGTTTCATTCCCTTTCCTCATAGTACCCCAACTTCTAAACACCCTGCACTCGCAGCCATCAGATTACCAAAGATCTGTGTTTCATTTCTCAGTGGCCACAACACAAGCTAAGTCCTTTGGGACCCTTGACCTTGATACCATGAACATGCCTTGTCCCTCCCTACTCACTCCAGTTACCACAATTTCTTCCTGGCAACTGGGAAGAAATTATCTCCATGAGAGATAGTTCAAAAGCAGGAAGAATTTCTTGTTGGTCTGCCCTTACAGTGAACACACATAACTCTGTATTGCCCACCAAGATTACAGACCTAATAGGTCAAAGGTCCCTGGGCTTAGCCAAACCAACTGAATCACCATAGCCTTGATATCATCATGTGGCTGGTAAAATATAGTAAACAACCAACACCTTCTATCCCATACTTGCCTCCTGCCCCCATACACACCTTTTATCAGGAATTCCAGGGCATCTTCCTTGAGGCCAGGATCTATACTTCGAAAGTGACTATGAAGGAAAAAAAGTGCAAGGGTTGAGACAGGAACCTGCAGAGCCCATTCTAACAGATTAGATCTAACTTGAAGAACCTAGTGGCTAAAAATATATGTGAAATTGCTCAACTGAAAAAGTATGGTGGCAAGTTGGTATAAATGCTCATCAGTAGAGATATCAGCACCCAGAACAATTTAAAAAATATATTTTTATTCATTTCAGAGAGGAAGGGAGATAGAAACATCAATGATGAGAGAGAATCATTGATCGGCTGCCTCCTGCACACCCCACAATGGGGATCGAGCCCTCAACCCAGGCATGTGCCCTTGACCAAGTCGAACCTGAGACCTTTCCATCCACAGGTGGATGCTCTATCCACTGAGCCAAACCAGCTAGGACGCACCCAGAACAATTTATCAATGAACATAATTTAGAATTTCAGGACTAACATGCAAAGTTAGTTCAAACAGCCACCAGTTCTTTTAAAAACACCAGTGAGTACTTTACTTACTGTAGAATGCTGTACACAGTATCAAAGTGCTCCAGCATGGCCAGGGGCCCCTGAGTTCGAAAGGCAGCCTGAAAAGCTATAAAGATGAAAGAATCTGATCAGTAGAGGGGAGAGGCGATTTTGGTAAATTCTATTCATGGCAGAAAATTGAGTTAATTGCTTTTATTGGCAAAATCACAAAATAGTTCATTTCAATGTAACCTATTATAATAATACTAGAGGCCCATTGCACGAAGATTCGTGCAATAGGCCTTCCTTCACCTGGCTGCCAGCACTGGTTTTCCTCAGGCACCCGGGACCCAGACCTTCACTCTGGCCACCGCCCTGCCCTTCGCTCCAGCTGGAGTGCTGCTCCTATAGCTCCCTCCGCCCCCTGCCCTCCTCCTCATAGCAGGGGTTCTGTCCCACCCAGCCGCTCAGCGCCTGGAGCGGCTGCCTCCATCTTTGTCCTGCTAATTTGCATATCCCTTACTGATTGGCTGCTGGGCGTCACGAAGATATGGTCAATTTACATATTCTCTTTTATTAGTGTAGATCTTACATTTTGTCCTGTTTTACAAGTAAAGCCTTACTTGAGTTTCATCATATTTCTGAGCTAGACAAAGCAGACAGTTATTATGTCTATTTTATGGAAAAAGAAATGGTCAAAAAGGAGTTATGTGACCTGTCCAGCTTACAGTAGTTAGTAGTGAACTAATTTTAATTTAGAAATTATAAAAGTGGCAAAACCAGCACAGAGTTCCTGTACTTTCCTCCCAGATAATGGTCACATAGTATAAAAATCTAAGCCAAGAAATTAACATTCTTCTCTCATCATGGATGTTTCTATTCTCTCTCCCTCTTCCTTCCTATCTGAAATCAATAAAAACATATATTAATAATAATAATAAAGGCATCACTTCCTATGTTACGGAGAAAACAGAATCAGGATCTTCTAGAAGAGAACAGAAGAGAACTTCTAGATGCCCCAAGCTCTGTATTTACCTGCACTACCTGCAACTGTGCTCATAGATTGCCTTCTCTTTTGCTACTGCACATAAACTGTCCATGCTCTAATAAAACCATTCCCCCCCACCACCATGTACCAGATCACATACTCTTACCTACTAAAGATATTGTTCTAATAATTGTTTCCTATCCCTTCTGCATCATTAGCTTTTCCCTCTGATCATTCCCATTCAACACAGACACATGTAATGCTACCCATCTTACCAAAAATATCCCCCATTGACTCTACCTCCCCTTCTAGCTACCACCCCATTTCTCTGATACCCCTTAAAGCAAAACAAAGTTATCTAAACTTACCACCATCTCTAATCTCTCTCCTCCCATTTTCTCATAAGCCTGTACCACTACTTCTCTGAAACAGCTTTTATCACGGTTGTCAGCAATTGCCAAATTGCTAAATCCAGTAATCTCAATTTGCAGTTGATCTCTTCTTTCCTTTTTGAAATATTCTCTTAATGTAGCTCCCATTTAGCGCCTTCATTCACTTTCTGCTTCAATAATTGGTCCTTAGTTTCTTCTATAGGTCCTTTCTCATTTCTCTAGCCCTTAAATATGTTTTTATTGATTTCAGAGAGGAAAGGAGAGGGGGATAAAAACATCAATGATGATACAGAATCATTCATTGATCGGCTGCCTCCTGCACGCTCCCTATTGGGGATCAAGCCTGCAACCCATGTATGTGCCCTCACAGGGAATTGAACTGTGATCCTCTGGTTCATAGGTCAATGCTCAATTACTGAGCCATGATGGCCGGGTTCTGCAGCCTTTAAATGTTGAACTTGTCTTTGGTCTTATGACTTCAAATTGTTTTTCTTCTCCATCTACTTTCACTCCAATCTCATGACTTTAAATGCTCTCTATATGCTGAAAATCAAATCTCAAATATCTTTAGTTTGGACCTCTCCCCTGAATTCCAGTCTAAATCTGCTCTCTCATGTCCTGGTCTCAATAAACGACCACTCCATTCTTCTAGTTGCTCAAGTCAAAAGCCTTTCAATCCCTTGATTCTTTTTTTCTAGCCCCAAAAATCCAATCTGATTCAACAATAATCCTATTGACCCTACTTTCAAAATATACACATGCCCTGATCAGGTAGCTCAGTTGGTTAGTGTCATCCTCTTATGCGAAAGTTTTGGGTTCGATCCTGTCAGGGCACATGTAAGAACCAACCAATGAATGCATAAATGAACGGAACAACAAATCAGTGTTTCTCTCCCTTCCTCTCTATTTCTAAAATCAATTAAAAAAACACACACAAAAAATATTCAGAATCTAACCCTTTATGATCCCCTCCACTGCTATCACCCCAGGCAAGCTACCTGATATTACTGTAATAGCCGACTACTTTCCCTGCTTCTTCCCTTGCCCTTTAGAGTCTCTGTTCAACAGAGTAGTCCTTTAAATTTTTGTTTTGTTAATTCTCAACCAAGGATATTTTTCCATTGATTTTTATAGAGAACGGAAGGGAGGAGAGACAGAGAGAAACATCGATGTGAGATAAACATAATTGGTTGCCTCCCACAAGCTCACTAACCAGAGCAGTTGCAACTGAACTAAGTGCCCTTGACTGGAAATGGAATCCCTGACTCTTCAGTCCTCAGGCTGACATGCTATCCATTGGCTTTCTGTCTGCTTGGAATGCCCTGCCTTGAGATCTGCATAGATCACTCCCTCTCTGCTCAAATGGCACCTATCAGCAAGCTTTCTCCGATCATCCAACACAAAATGCCAGTCCCTGCCAATGCACAACTTATCTTTATCTTGCTTTATTTTTCTCGTTGGCACTTACAACCACCCGACATACTCCATATTTACTTATTACTTGTTGAGAGCCTTGAGAAAACTGTCATCTTGTCTACTATTGTGTTGCCTTGAACAGTGCCTGGCACATAGCATGTCCTTAGTATATACCTGTTGAACAAATCAAATGATCTGATTTTGGATTTTATAGAACTTACTAGAGGCCCAGTGTATGAAAATTCATGCACTGGAGGGGGGTCCCTCAGCCTGGCCTGTCCCCTTCTCACAGTCCGGAAGCTCTCATGGGCGACCCAGTGATCAGGGGAAGGCAATGCCCCTATCACACCTTTGCTGCTGCCACTGCCAGCAGCACAAGCCTTGGGTGGCCCTGGGAGGCTGGGCAGCCGCCATCCGAGGCTTGCCTGTGCCTTGGGCCGGCCCTGGGCAGCTGGGGGGCTGAGGGGACTGGGGGACTCTGGAGGCAGGCACACGGAGTGGCTGGACCCGCCTGGGGGTAGGCCTGGCTGTGCTGCACGCCTGCTGCCCTGGTAGGGCTGAGGGGACTGGGCTCCGCCATCTCTGAGGGTGGGGCAGTCAATTAGCATATTCCCTCTTATTAGATAGGATATTCAGGATTCTAAACACCATAAGCAATGCAAGTGTTATTTAAAGACTCTTAAAGAGAGTGACCATCCACTTAAAAAAATAATGCATTATAATAACTGAAGAACAGTTTGCTATAGTGTGCAACCTGTGCAATTGGTGATACATATATCCACGCAATGACACTGTTGATTGGCCACCAGTCAGTCAACCTCCACACTCGGACTTACCCCTTGTTTACCAAATGGTGATATGTTCAAGTTTAGGGAGACTCCTAGGTAATAATCTTGATTAGTTTAGCCAATTTTAGTAATTCCATTTCTCTTACTAGTAACTAGTTATGGAAATAGCACATGATCCAATTATGGCTAAATCTGTTGGGAAGTTTCTGGTAAAAATTTTTAAAGAGAAAGAAAAAGCACAAGATGGAAAATTCCCTTTTCTATTTCTGGTCAGAAGAAGGAGCTGCCATCTGGCAACTATGATGGGATGGCTAAGAGGAGATAAGCTGGAGTTTATCAGATTAGCAAGACGCTGCATTAACTGACCCTCCTGTTAAAGAAGATAGTAAGTGAAGTAGGTTATTATTTTTATCTTTTCACACGGAAAAAACTGATGCACGGAGAGACCAAGTAACTTGTCCAAGGTCAGAGTGGTAGAGCCAGGATTCAAATTCAGGCAACTTGGCTCCAGAGTCTTAATCTCCACTTTGTGAACCTCTCCAAAGCAATCTAACTGATGCACAACCACTTCCAGTAAGTACCGTGTCACGATGGGTCTTGCTTGATAATACACAAATTGTTCTCGGTCATCTACAGGTTTCCATGGGTAATTGCATTGCACATATATTGTACAGTGTTGCAGCTGTACATACATATTATGTCCCTCCCCCCCCCCCCATTATGGCACACTCTTGGAAACAGGAGTTCTAGACTCTAAAAAAGTTTTACTTGAAACAGGTCAGGTAAAGTCCCAGACACTCTGAGAAAGCTATCTTCTCCTGTAACCCTTAAATTCACTAGGACTTTATTTCGGCATATGGAAAGAGGAAAAGACCTGAAATAATTCCCTCCCCCCCATTACACTAAGAATGTTTATTGAATAACTGAGATAAGGGGTGGTCAATGAGTGCATTCTTCCTGTAATGCATCCCAAGCAATGCTAAGGAGAAAATATTAGGGAATACGAAAGAGTTCCCTTGCCCTTATGGAGCTTAGTGGTGTATTGGAACAGACAGACAATTTGATTCCACGTGGGACGGTTGTTTTGAAGTGCTAGGCACAGTGCCAGCCATGGAGTCTTACCTTTAAGCTGTGATGGAAGATTTCTGATGGACAGTACCTCTTGCACAACATACTGATTCACCCCTCCACTTTTCAGCAATTCCTCTGGGGTTAAGGGCAGATGGAACTCACACAGCTGGGGAGACATCCTTCTTCCCCTGGCTCACAGGGCTGGAAACCAAACAGAAAATATCTAAGGCCCGTCTTTTCTTCTAGTTCTCCTCTCCCTCCCAATATATAATGATTTTTAGTCTTACATCATGCAGATAACATTATCTTAGAGGATATGAGATCAAGCTAGGAATAAAATCTCATTTCACTCATGACTCTGCCACTTGGTCATGTCATGAACCTCATCTGTAAAACGGGGTTCCTAGTTTCTGATTACTTTTCATAGGGGCTCTGAGGACCTAATGAGTCAATCGGTATTAAAGTGTGTAAAGAACTGTAAATCAGCATATCAATGCCTTGTGTTTGCATTATTATTTGTTTTTTATGGACAAAGCTTATTAAGTAGAATGTCTCCCCTGAGATCAGAACAATGGTTTCCTGGCTCCAGAATGGGAGAGCATTAATATTTATTACATGTTTACTGTATGCCAGGTCCTATTAGGCTATTTGAATGGATACCTGATTTAATTCTTCAGATCCCGCTCTCATGGAATACATAACACAGCCCAATTTACAGATGATGAAAATGAGGCTAAGAAAGCTTAAGGCAAGAGACGCAAAATTCTGCCGCAGACCTATCAGACTGTTTCTACCACATCGTACCCCAGGGATATGCCCACTAGACCTCCCTGCCTCTCATATGCCGCCTAACACCGCGTTCTAACACCCGTACGCCCCGTAGCCTATTTTCCCAGTCTTTCCATTATCCGCCCTCCATTATCACCACATCTTACCCGAGAACCTCACCGGTCGTTCCTGGGACTCGGGCAGTGGAGCTGAAATGGAGAAAACCGGGCGTGCATAATACGCACCAATCAGCGAGGCAGCACTCAAGCGGGCAGAGAAGCCGGCCAATCCCCAGCAGGCGGAGGCAAAAACCTGCCTCTGAGCCAGGCGACGCGCGGGCAAAGCCAGAAATATGGAGTTCAAATCCCAACGGCCGCCAGGGGACCAATCGCGACGCTCGCTGCAGAGACCGACCAATCACAGCGCAGGATCCGGAAAGCAGGGCCGCGCCGCCTAGAGAGGGGCGGGGCCTAGTTGCAGAATCTGGACTCCAGCCCCCTAGTCTTGCGGCTGCTGCCTTCCATACTTGGTCCTTTGCCCTCAGTCGGTGGGGAGGAGGCCCCGGCAGTGTGTGCCAGAGATGCCGCATGCCTAGTTGGGCAGTGGTAGAGCCCCTGGAGTGGTGACCCACTCAGTCAGATCCAGGACTGGAGGCAAGTCCAGGCCGGGATTTAGAAGGTTTAGGATCTAGTCCGGGTTCCGCCATTTCCTCTGCTACGTGACGTCCAGCAAGTCACTTCACTCAGGAGCCCGATTTCTTCCCCTGTACAATAGGGATAGTAAAAAAAAAAAAAAAAAAGAAAAAGCGACAGCGCAAAACTGCTGTGAGGCATAGAAAATGGAAGCTCTGGGTTCCAGGGTCTGGACCATCTCCCTCGCAGTTGAGGGACGGCCATGGAAACAAAAGAATGCATTTTCTTGAAATCCAGTTTTGGGACACACGGCGAAGAGAATCCCTCACCTCTTCCTCCGCTCCAAGACTTCCGGCTCGCAGAACGGAAGCGCCTAGGCGGGGCAGGGTCTGAGTGACACCCCGGGCCTCTAAACGCCCGAACCCGGAAGGCGGGGCTTGTGGCTGGGGAAGGAGGAGCTTAGGAGCTCCCTGCGCCCAGAGCTACCTGGGTAAGGCCCAAGATGGCTGCTTTCACCTAAAACCTCTGTGAGGGCAGCACGAGCGGTTCCTGTCATCTCCTTGAAGGTCACGCCTGGCTAGCACTCTGCTATAGCTGTATGCTGTTGTAGGGGAGAGACGGGCACAATGGCAGGGTGCCTCGCTGCGGGTGCGGGAAGGCGCCTGTGGAGCTGGGTGCCCCAGGCCTGCAGAAGTTTCTCTCTGGGTAAGTGGCGGATGTAGAGAGACGCTCGGAGAACTGCTTTTCAGTAAGCGGCCAGGATTCAGTCTCTTTCTTCTCCATCCCTAGGTGTTCCTGACTTGTATTTTGTAAGGAACACCGTCCCGCCCCCCAAAGTGGTTGATCGTTGGAACGAGAAGAGGGCCATGTTTGGGGTGTATGATAACATCGGGATCCTGGGTAAGATTCGACTCCCTTGTACAGAATTTAAGAATGGCAATTATGTTGTAACAACGGCCTTTCCCCCACACCTGTGTAGGAATGGTACCGTGCTCAGTAGCAAAGAGCAAACACTTATGTGGTTATTTACGTTATATTGGGCATTGTTCTGAGTGTCCTACATGTATTAACTCATTTAATCCGCATAAGAACGTTTTCACTTTACAGGTGAGGAAACTGAGGCATAAAGAGGCTAAGTAATTTTTTCAAAACTAGCAAATGGCAGTGCCAGTATTTGAACCCCAAACAGTCTGGCTCCAAAGTCTGTGCTCTTGATACTGTAGTATAATGTGTCTTGTCTGTAGGAGCTGCTCTGAACGGTGCAACTTGTGTGCTGAAGGCTTAGCAGCTGGTCGAGGCTGTGTTGTCTTGGAACTAACATGCTCTCTCACATTACACAGGAAATTTTGAAAAGCACCCCAAAGAACTAATCAAGGGCCCCAAATGGCTTCGAGGCTGGAAGGGGAATGAATTGCAGCGTTGTATCCGAAAGAAGAGAATGGTTGGACATTGGATGTTTAGTGATGACCTACACAACCTTAACAAACGCATCAGATATCTCTACAAACATTTTAACCGCCGTGGAAAGTACCGGTAGAAGAGGAAGCTGGGGACTGTGGAAGAGGCATATCTAACATCCAGGTGAAGGGAAATAGTACTTTTTTCCCTATGAGGAAAGGAATTTGTATGCTCTCTATAATAAAATAAGGCTTCTTTAGAATCTGTTATCCACACACTTTATTTTCCTCTAGATGCTACTTTTACTCACATAGACTATGAAGTCTGACTCATTCCTAAGTCTTAGTGTCTTAGATTTGGACTTTACCACTTGCCTTTTGCAGTTTAGCCATGTCTATTGCCTTTAAAAAAGAAAAATTATTGTTGACACTTTTTGACATTTAGGTTTCATGTATTCAAAGTGGTAATTTTTAATTGCCCCTTAATGTTAAATGTTAAATATATTTTAAAAAATCCACAGTGGACCTGGCTGGTGTGGCTCAGTGGTTGAGCATCAACCTATAAACCAGGAGCCCAGGTTTCAGGCTTGGTCCACAGTTGGGGGTGGGAAGAAGGCAGTTGATCAATGATTCTCATCATTGATTTTTCTCTCTCCCTCTCCCTTCCTCTCTGAAATAAATAAAAATATATTAAAAAAAAATCCACACCAGAGTGAAATGCAATGGAAAAGTGGAATTATATTTCTGTACTATTCTTATAAAAACTATTGGTTACCTTTTCTGAGCAGAGAATTGTAGGGGAAACAAAAATGTGTAATATATCCTTGACCCACTCTCTTCATATGCTTTTCTAGTTAGAGATAGTTTATCCTATCCTATATAATAAAAGGGTAATATACAAATCGGCTGAATGGCGGAATGACATGTACTGACCACCAGGGGGCAGATGCTCAATGCAGGAGCTAAGGATGTCCTACTGTGGCTTAGGGGAGCGGGCCTAAGCCTTGGTAGGACATCTTCGAGGGCTCCTGGACTGAGAGAGTGTGCAGGCGGGGCTGAGGAACCCCACCCGAGTGCACCGATTTCGTGCACCAGCCTCTAGTGTATATTCAGAACACCTTGCACTAAGCAGTCTCAAATATTCGATTGTTTCCAAGTCCCACCAAATCATGTAAGGTATTCCAGAGCCACTCATATTTCATACCCACCTCTCCATTCTTATATCCAGCTCTTCTTCAGCCATCACTTTGAAAACTCCCATATTATGAACCCCGACACAATATATACATTTCCATAAGACCCAGGATTATAATTTATATTCACACATACCCATATCCATTTCTCTGAAACCCTAAACTTTTCAGGTGGGGAGCGGGCCTAAGCTGGCAGTCGGACATCCTTAGTGCTGCTGCGGAAGCCAGAGAGGCTCCTGCCACCACTGCTGCACTCACCAGCTGTGAGCCTGGCTTCTGGCTGAGTGGTACCGCACCTGTGGAAGTGCACTGACCACCTGGGGGCAGCTCCTGCATTGAGCATCTGCCCCCTGGTGGTCAGTGCACATCATAGCGACTGGTTCTGCTGTTCGGTCGATTTGCATATTAGCCTTTTATTACATAGGATATTTTAGTAGAACATGTGATTATTAGTGAAGAGGAAATTGATAGTTCAGTTCAGTGAGCATTTATTTTTTTTAATTTTAATTTTTTAAAAATTTTATTGATTAAGGTATCACATATTTGTCCTCATCCCCCCATTCCCATCTCAGTGAGCATTTATAAGATGTTTCCTGCTGTGAAAATACAAAAGGTCTTGTTTTCAGGGACAGAACAATCTTGTTTTAGGTGTGTAACTGAAATAGTATGTAACATTTTCATTCAATAAACACTGAACCATATGTGCAAGGTTATTTGTAGGGACATAAATCACTGTCAGGATTGATTCCTAACTCTCAGTAGCTTTCATTCTACTTAAGAGATATATATGTAAACAATATGAATTTAATTGTGGTAATTGCATAGGAAAATTAGAGACTTCTAAGAGTTTGTTTTTTTTTTTTTCTTGGCTGGGGTAGGAGGGAGGGTAGTCAGAAAAGGTATTTGTTGAAAAGATGACATTTGGGGGAGATAAGAGATCAACTGAAGGACTTGTATGCATGCATATAAGCATAACCAATGGACGCAAAACACTGGGGGGTGAGGGCATGTATGGGAGTGGGATGGGGGGGGGCCAATGGTAAGATATGTACACATATAATACCTTAGTAAAAAAAAGAAAAAAAAAGAAAGACAAAGCAGAAAGTAATGATACAGAAAGCAAAAAAAAAAAAAAGAAAGAAAGAAAGAAAAAAAAGAAAAGATGACATTTGAGCTAAGTCTTGGAAAATTTCATCTTAAGGACATGGGAAATCAATGTTAAATATGAACAGTAACATCTATGGGCAGGAGCTTTGATGAGTAAGAAATAATTCAGGTGGGTAAGGGAATGGGGGCTAGCCTTGGCATGGGAACATAGACATGTGAGCATAGGTGGGAACTACTGACACAGGTCCATAGGATTAAGTTAATCATCATTAACATATCAGTAATATTTTTCTAATAACAGGAAGTAAGTTTTAGATAGGAAAAATAGTGCCAAATGACCAGGAGTCTAGCCAGGATGATGACCTTAGTTTTTTTTTTAACCCTGTAGACCAGAGCTGTTCTATCCTGGTTACATGTTAGAAACTTCTCAGTGGCTTTAACAAAAAACAAACAACAACAAAAAAGAAGACTCAGACCCATCCTAACCAATGAAATCAATCTGAGACTGGGTTCCAAGCATTCATATTTTTAAAAGCTCCCAAGAGGTTCTAAATTAGGGTTGAGTACCACTGCTTTGGAAAATGGAAGAAGGCAAGGGAATGCTTTTTAGGGTTCCTTTACTTTGATTTGGTTGAATCTTTGAACTCATAATATTTTTGCTTTTTGATTTTGCTTGGTTTATTGTGTCTATGTCCGTCTTCCCCATTAGTTAAGTCTCATTCCCTCTGAAGGTAGGGACTGTCTTGTACATATTTGATTGCTGCAGTAGTTGAATATCTGGCATATTAGATATCTTTGTATATGGGCTTTTTAAAAAAATATTGATTTTAGAGGAAGAGAAACATCGATTGGTTGCCTCCCATAGACATCCCAACCAGGGATCAAACCTGCAACCTAACTATGTGCTCTGACTAGGAATTAAACTGTGACCTACTGTTTCATAGGTCGATACTCAACCATTGAGCCACACTGGCTGGGCTCCTTTTTATGATTAAAATAAAACCTGTTAAACTAGTAACAGGGGAAATTTCATTAATTTGATAAAGACTTTATGCTGGAGATCAACAACATAGATTTATGGACATGTATTCTCTTTAAAAATCAGCAACAAGACAAGGATGCCCACTATTACTGCTGCATTATAACTTAGTACTAAAGGTCCTAGTCAGTGTTACAAAAATTTAGCGGTTGCTAAGGGTTAGGGATGGGGTGGGGGTGGCTATAAAGAGAGAGCTCCAGGGAGTTTTGTGCTAGTGTAATAGTTCTGTACTCTGATTGTGGTGGTGGTAAAAGGAGTCTACACATATTGCATAAAACTATATATACATGCAGGCGCACACACACATATACACAGGAATGCATATAAAAATGGCAAAATCTGGCCGAAACCGGTTTGGCTCAGTGGATAGAGCGTCGGCCTGCGGACTGAAAGGTCCCAGGTTCAATTCCGGTCAAGGGCATGTACCTTGGTTGCGGGCACATCCCCAGTGGGGGGTGTGCAAGAGGCAGCTGATCGATGTTTCTCTATCATCGATGTTTCTAACTCTCTATCCCTCTCTGTAATAAAATCAATAAAATATATATTTTTAAAAAAATGGCAAAATCTGAATAAGCTCTGTGGATTGTACCAATGTCAATTTCCTGGATGCAATATTATAGGTGAAGGGCTATAGGGGAACCTCCCTATATTATTTTCTTAAGTTTAAAACTTTTTCAATTAAAAAAAAAAATTCAGTGACTTAGTTTTTTTTCAGGGGAAAGTTGGTGGGGATACTTAGGTGTTCATGCTGCCAAAAATAATTCCTCCCCTTAATTTTGTCTTTGAGGGTTTATGATTTGTTTTCAGTTCCTACAAGTTGTCATTTTGGTGTGGTTATAGGAGGTAGATGGGATAAATACATGATCAATACATTGTTTCTAAGAGCAATTGTTTAATAGTTTTAAGCAGGGTTGTGACATTTGCATAGATCAGTGGTTGGCAAACTGCGGCTCGTGAGCCACATGCGGCTCTTTGGCCCCTTGAGTGTGGCTCTTCCACAAAATACCACGGCCTGGGCGAGTCTATTTTGAAGAAGTGGCATTAGAAGAAGTTTAAGTTAAAAAATTTGGCTCTCAAAAGAAATTTCAATCGTTGTACTGTTGATATTTGGCTCTGTTGACTAATGAGTGTGCCGACCCCTGGGTTAGAGCATTCTGGTGGTTCCTTTAAGGATGGATATGAGGGAGGGCAAGACCAGAAACAGAAAGATATTGTATTTCATTGATTCTAAAGTACACTTTTTTTTCCTTCATTTTAACATCTAAATTAGGATGTTTCAGTA
Source organism: Eptesicus fuscus (assembly GCF_027574615.1). Lineage (NCBI taxonomy): Eukaryota > Metazoa > Chordata > Mammalia > Chiroptera > Vespertilionidae > Eptesicus > Eptesicus fuscus. The sequence goes on from NC_072479.1 coordinate 87,301,319, forward strand.
TAAATGTTAGCCAAATGAGTGTCTGAGGCTTGGAAGAAAATTCAGAGACAGAAGAGGAACACTTTAAAGAAATGCTGTCTCACCAAAGTTCTTGATGACTGACTACATTGTGTGTAAAATTATGAACATCTAAGACTGAGTCAAAAAAATGAATCATAAGAGCCTCTGAATATGACGTTTTAGGAATACTGTTATCATGTTATTCTTTTGTATTTTCGTTTTTTACTAGTCCATATGCACCCGAGTAAAATATGATAAAAATCTCTATATAAATCTATACTTTCAATAAATATAAAATCAGTTCTGACTGATAAGAAAGCATCGTGTCTGTTTATTTGCTACCTAGCGGAAGCTAAAATAATGTTGAGTTTTACAACGGATAAGTACAGTGAGACAAGGGGAGAGAATTCTTGAAATACTAACAAGAAGAAATCGACTCAACTTGTTGAATTATTAGGGGAGGGGTAAAGATGACCGGGGAGGACTTCCAGGATGGTTTTCGTTTGGGGCCGCCTAGTGGGTAAGGTACCTGGAAGGCATAGGAGGAGCAGGTTTGGCGGGAAGTCCAATGGAGGATACACTGCGAGAGGAGCTTGTCGGCAGGGTGGAAGGAAACGGATGAACGAAGCCTCCGTATCTGCTTTGGTGGGACGGAACCCCGCGCCCGGTACTTGGGCCCGAGAGCCTGCCGTTCTGTCTCGATAGACTTTGCCTCCTCGGAGTTGTTGGTCAGAGGCGGGCAGGTGGGTGGAACGCCGGACAGATCTGGGCGTCAGGGCAGTGCGTAGGCTGACGAACCACCGACTTCCCGGGACTCCAGAGTCCCGGCCACTGAGAGCCGGGACACTAGTGGCCGGGACTCTCGGGCCGCTGTCGGCGAAAGAGGCGCGATTGGCTGGAGCTGCCGGCGGGCCTTGGGCGGGGCCAGGCTTCAGAAGCTGTTCAGCGATTGGCTGGGAGGAACCAAAAAAAAAAAAGGCTTAACTCAAAATGTTGGAGTTGCCCCTCCAGAGGCGTTTCCACAACGCCCCTGTCGCTTAGTTACAGATTAGCCAACTATAGTTAGATTTGTCAGTGAATGAGAAAACCGCTCCTTTCCGTGAGAGGAGAGCTTTGATTGGCCAATTTGCTCGGGCTTCCCATGTGGACAGCGCCTGACTCGGGCGTGGATTGGGCTGCGGGATTGTCAATCTTACTGGGGGAGGCGTGGCCGGCACTAATAAAGACCGGACCCGACGGGCAGCTGCAGTAAGTTCCACCGCAGCTAGAGCTCCGGATGGTCAACTAGACGGGCAGCTCGGCAGTTCCGTGGACTTCAGCCGCAGCGTTCCGCTCGCCGGGTGTCTCGCCGCAGCCTCCGGAGAGGAGACCGATCCTCACTTCTCAGAGAAATGTGAGTTGACTCTGGTATGGGGGGTGCTCGACCCTCCTTGCCAACTCTCATCGCCAGCGTCAGACTCTGTGGGATGGAAAATGGCGCATTGCAGCAGCTGCAGCGACGCGGGGAACTACCACCGCGCGCAGCCCCCAGACCTGACCACCCCCAGGGAGGAGGGCAGTACCCCACTCTTGGACCAGCCACAGCCGGCACCTCACGGGCGGGGCAGGGGCGCAGGGGTCCCACATTCATTGCACCCATTCTCGCCGAAGGAGCGCCTCTTGCAGGTCTCGGTCTAGCGGAGCCGGGGAGAGGGCGAAGGTGGGGCATGGAGTTATCGGGTAGGGGTCTGAACGAATCTGTACTTGGTTCCTCTGGAAAGACAGTCAGAGGTGCATCTGCTAGTTAGTAATTTGTGTATGTCCCTCACCCCAACTGTTAACGCGTTGCCTCCCTCCCACCTTGGCAATGAGCAAAGCTCCAGAAACTTGTCTGCCAGTTCTCTGGCGCCGAGTGAGCAGCTCGGGAGAACTCAGGGGGCAGTGCCATTTGATTCCAAACAGCCATTCCTCCCAAGGCCACCCTGAGGTGTTTCCCTTCATTGAGTCTCAGCCAAGTGTTTGGAAGAGAAATAGAGCTGAGGATCCCCGTCTTCCCCGACGCATTACATTTAGTCTCTGACCATCTTCAACATCACCCCCATCCTAAGATCCCGAGGGAGAACCATGGCTAGAGGAGTGAAGCAATCCCCTGTCAAGACCACTGTCTGCTTGGTAGAGATTTTTCTTTCTTGTCATTGCCTGGAGTCCTGGCCTGGTCCTAGACATATTTGTGTTGCTTCTCTTAGTGACAAAAAAAATGGGAAAAGATTTACTTATCCTACATAAAGGTTATAACTGTTCTGGATATTTTATTGCTGAGTGTTCCCAACTCCCAACAAATAGTCAGTGGAGTGGTCCCTTCAAATGCTTTATAACCATGTCACATTTTCTCAGTTTGATTTCGGCAGCTTTTACTCTGTGACATTCTATGCATTTTGGCCAAGGCCTAGGATCCCATTTGTTTTCATTTGGGGAAGGAGGATCCTTCTCGGCTGACTGGTTCCCAGGAGCACCCATGTGGGATGCGCCGAAGGAGGTAGAGAAAGTGTGGTGACTAGCAGGGCATCACAAGGTCTCAGACCTTAATCTTGTCATTGCTGCCGCCACCCTGGACTGCTTCCAAGACCAAACAGTGGCTTCTACCCACTCACTGGATTTTCCATCTTCAGAGAACTAGATTGCTGCTTAGTTCAGTGGTAGCACAAGAGTCTTGTAGCTTCCCTGGCTTTGGATCTTCCCTTTGCCGCCTTTACGTCTTAGAAGTGAGAAAGTGATAAGTAAATGGGGATAAGTCAGATCTAATCTGCTAGCATCTCCTTTCTGAGGTGTTATTCTCTATCTTTTTAGACTTGAAAGAATTTCATTTAGGGAGGAGGAACTTCTGGGTATTAGTTCTATTGTGAATAGTCAAGGCATTTCCTGTGTGGTGACTTTGTGATGGTTAATCCCTATATCATTTATTCTTAGACTGCTCCTGCGAGGTATGTTTTGTGAGATTCAGCTTCTGTTTGAGGAGTTCTTATTGTAATTTCTATTCTCCATCAAATTTGAGAGACCTCCCTCCTGCTAGTAGGTTCTTCCTTGGGAGAGAAAATCTCATGCCGTAGGTTAGACTTCATGAAAAAGAGTTTATCTTGAACACTTCATACTAGGTTAATCCCTTCTAAGGCTAAGGGAATGAGGACAATCACTGTGCATAGTAGTGTAAACCAAAATTTCTCTTTGGGGCATAAGGAACATATGTCTCTTTGGGACATAGGGTAGTTTCCTGAGATTTGTTGCCAATCTAGAAAAAGAATGGACAGAATGTCAAAGATGCACGTACATTGAGGCCCATTTCCCTTAATTTTGTCTCCTGTCTGTGCGCTTGGAACAGTTTCATAAGTAATGTAATTGTTTTAGGCCCCAGCTCTATCTAAATGAAATTACCATCTTCTCTGCCAAAAACAAAGCAAGCAAACTGTTCTGACTCACTCCACCTACAGAGGCTATGCCTTTGGTGATTCTCCAAGTTGCCCTTACGACAGCCCCAGTATACTAATTGTTGAATGAAACATAACCAGTAAGTGGATCCCCTTAAGCAGAATCTGTCAGCTTGCTCTTTTTAGATTTAGGCTTTGGGAAAAAGAGCTGTTTAGTCCATAGGCTTATCCTTGGGGTTTAGTCTTTTGTACAAATTTCTTCTAACCTGGATTGGAAGTTTCCAGTTTGACTTTATATGAAAGGCTCTGACAGCCAGGGCAATGCCATTCAGGCCAAAGGTAGCACATTAGTCCCTGCAACCATTGTCTCAGAGGATGTGTGTGAGTTTGGGTCAGAAGATGGCCTAAATAAGATCTCTTGATACTACTCTGGATGTCCCGACCCCCTCTAAATGTTGTTACAGGATTTTTTATCTTTTGCTTCTTGTCACTGTGCTGTATCTCCCTCCTTGGTATGGCCAAGGAGCTAGAACCGCTTCTAATTACATATAGTAACCTAATTGCCATGAATTTGATGGTGTGGGGTGAGAATGCACATGATTTCTTTCTTGTTTTGGGTACTTTGTGTACTCTGTCCACTTTTCTTTCTTTTTTTTATTATTTTTTCTTTTTAAAAAAATCTTTATTGTTGAAAGTATTATTCAGGCCCTCCTTTCCCCCCCATTAACCTCTTCCAGCCCGCTCCCATCCTCCCCTTCCCCCCATTAACTGCCCCCTGCCCCCCAGGCCCTCAGCACCCCATTGTCTGTGTCCATCCATGGGTTATGCATATATGCCTACAAGTCTCCACTTTTCTCTACAGGTCCGATCCAGCTCAGCCGCCCACTGAAGGGGCAGAAGGGACTGCCCCAGGTGGGGGTCCCCCTGGCCCTCCTCCTAATACGACCAGCAACAGACGACTACAGCAAACCCAGGCACAAGTAGAGGAGGTAGGTGGAGCGTTTCTCCCTGAGGGTTTCCAAATCATAGGAGTTTAGAACTTTTCTTTCTTATAGAGAGATAGCTAAAGGCTTTGGGAGGCAAGGAATCCGTTAGAGTTACGCAGGGCAACCCTGCGATCCCGAGGTGGTTGTTCTTTCCCGTGTCTCTGGTGGAGAGCTTAGCAGCTTTGTTTCTGGGCCCCCCTCAGGTGGTGGACATCATGCGTGTAAATGTGGACAAGGTCTTGAAGAGGGACGAGATACTGTCAGAGCTAGATGACCGAGCTGATGCCTTGCAGATGGGAGCGTCACAATTTGAGAGCAGTGCTGCCAAGCTAAAGAGGAAGTATTGGTGGAAAAACTGCAAGGTGAATTTTCTTGTCCTTTTCCCCCTTCTTTTTCCTGGGCCACAACTCACAGAAGGCCAGAAAACCCTCAGGTTCTACATTCCTTCCCTTTAGTGGTGCAGGATCTTTGCCTTGCAGAACTCTTCTTGGGAGGAAGTCTTAAAAGCCTCCTTGAGCTGCATTACCCAGAATTGGCCGCCAGGGTAGGCTAGAGTATTCAGACCCACTAACGGGGGCTACCCTGAGGTGTTTGGAAATGGTTAGTCAAGCTGCTTTTGCCAAAAGGACCCCTGGAAAATGTTTCGCCTGGCCCTTCCTCAAACACCCAACATCGACACAGTGACTGGAGTAGATAAATGTATTTAAATACGTGCAGCTTTTAGGAAGGAGCTGAACACTTCACAATGAAAAAGGAACCACTTGACTACAGATCCATTGCAGTTCTTTTCAACACAACAGGAAAAAGAAGCAAGCTACAAAAGCTCTGATGTTTCTGATGGAGAGCATGGGGGTTGGGCCCTCGCCCAGAGGCCTGCAGATCTCCTGGGTGCTGTGTGTTTCTTGCATTGTCCCAAAGACAGAGAAAGTTCTCTTCCTGGCTCCTTTCTTCCTTTCCCAAGTCCAAGGACCGATTTTTGTGTGTGTGTCAATTTCTCCTCAGATGATGATCATGCTGGGGGCTATCTGTGCCATCATCGTGGTAGTTATTGCAAGTAAGTATTCCTGAGGTTGCTGGTGGGGTGAAGAGGTGGGAAGGTCCTGGAGTCTTCTCCCAGCCTTGCCTGCCTGCCTCCCTGCCTGAGGAGTGGGGCTGCTCCGACTGAGGTATGGAGATCACTGTTGTGGAATCGTCACCTGGCTCAGGAGGGAGGAAGGGCAAAAGCAAAGGACTCCCTTGCTGGACAAGGCTTCCTTCTGCTGTTTGTCACTGTCTTGGGTCAGAGGGAGACATGGGGATGGGACACCTACAACTGCAAGACCCGAATGCCTAGTAACCTGATGTAATTTGTCCTCTTGTTTTCTCCTGTCTCTCTCTCTCTCTTTTCCATCTTGGACTTCCTGATTCCTGTGTCCAGTCTACTTTTTTACTTGAGAATGTGCCACCCCTTCCCTGTTCTCCATTGCCATCCAAACTCATGTTCCTCTCCTTGTTTGCTCTCTCAACCAACTTCCCCATCTACCTTCCTCCACCCCAGCCCAGGTTTCTCCATCGCTCATTCCTCCTTTTCTGTTGCTTTCACTTGCACTATGTCCCTCAACACTCGAAATGCTGCTCCTGGCGCAATTTGAAGCAACTATCTGAAGAGCAACAGCCGGCACCTCCTCCCTACCTGCTTCTTATAAAATCGCAAATTCCTCCAAAGCCAAAAAGAGCTGGAGGCCAAGGGAAGGGGACGGGCGAAGCTGTAGTGACATGCCCACCAAAGTGTCAAGATTCGGGGAGGAGAAGGGTATCCGTGCCCATGGTGCCTCCAGGAAAGCCAGGCCGCTGGCAGGAGGAGGCCGGGAACACCTGCGAAAATGGTGGCTCACTCAGGGCTGCCCTGGTCCCTTGGAGCTCTTCTCTTATGCCAGGCCTGAAGAGGATCCTGGGTGGGCACAAAGTCCAACTCGGTCCTGGTGCAATACCCTCTTAGATAGCGAAACCTGTTTTTTGCAGTTATTTCTAATCTGTTAGTCCAAGATTTTCTATGTCTTCAGGGATCTTACAGCCTTTTACTTTGTTCTCCAGCGACCTGGAGAACGCACATTAATTGTGAAAATACCAGAATTCTCATTGCCATCCTAGAAGCAGTCCCACAAGTTCGTAACTGGAAGGGGCTGACCCTTGTCCACATTTTCTGCAGCATTCTGTACTGTTCATGAGAGTACCAAGTAATGTCATATAGCCAAAGTTTGGGACTCTTGATTCGTTTTCATTGTCGGCATAAAGAGAGAGTGTGTATTAGTTAGAGAGAAACAGTGAATAAAGGGCCTAATTTGAAAATAAGCTCAGAGGAAGCCACTTCTTGCCCTCTCGTTAAGGAGGGTCCTGTTCCTCCCTTCCTGTTGATTAAGGAGTGTGAGGGGTCCTTGGACTTTCAGGGACTTCCTCTACACCACTCCTGTGTACTTGCCAAAGACAGGGATGAGGCAAGATGGCCTTCCGAAGGCCTGGCCGATTCTGAATATTTAGAGAAGCCCAGTATACCCACCGACTCAGTCTTGGGGTAGGAGGCAGACAATGTAGACAGTTTGTGCTATCATGGGGCCCTTTCACCTAGAGCCACCTGTCTGTTCTTCCTGCGTTGTACTCCCCTTCTAAACCACGTGTACCCATCTGAATTCCACTTTGCCTCCTTTCCTTTTCTCTTTGCATGGCTTGTGGGTACAGACAGTGGAATCTAAGGATGGGAGCTACTCAGCCTGTGCGGGGGCCACTGCTGGGCTTCAGGATAGGGTCTTGGGTGGGGTAGACCCAGTTGTGAGGGGAGGCCGGCAGGCTGGGAACAGAGGGGAAACGCCCATGCTCTTGTGTTCCTTCTGTCCTCTGGTCCACAAGCAGGAAGAGGCTGGGCTGGGTCTGGATGCTCACTTTCCATGCAGCAGCATTTCATTGCACAAAACCATCCTTCCTCCCCCTTTGCCCCTGTTCCCCACATTCCCTTTGTCCTGCCCCAGGGTGGGACTGAAGAGCTGGAAGAAAGCAGTCAGTGTACCCTCCCAGCGGTTCCCCCCGAAGGTCTCCACTCTCCTCTGGGCTCCTCCTTGCCTAATGCAGGGGGTCACCGCTGGAGAAGAACCACCACTGTCCTCGATGTGTCCCAAGCCTGGAGCAAATTCGCCCTCTTAGCCCACCCACCCGTGTCACAGGAATTATTTCCTGGGTTTCTGTCCCTCCGAGGCTCACCAGATATAGTTGGCTTTGTTCTTTTGGAGATTTCAGCCCTTCTACTTTCTTTCTCATCCCACTGTGTACCCTCTTTTGTGTCTTTGCTGTCCCCTTTCCCTCCTACCCCCCATGTGCATGAGCAAATATGCAACTAAACCCTGGGACTTTGCAGTCAAATGAAGCCGAGCTTCCCACATCCCCTTCAGTTTGCCATGAGACGATGTGGGGTTTCCACTGTGTGTCTGTCATCACCTCTTTGTCTTTTTTCCTAACCTCAGTCTCATACTTGTATAGAATAACAACTGTACTTCACCAAAGGCATGTGGCTTGTTTACCAATTTCATGTATTCTAAACAAAGGCGCAAAAAATATAAATTCCTAACTACACTGACTTGGTTGTTGTTTGGGTTGGAGTAGGAGAGAGGTGGGGAGGGGAGTGTTGCTTCTTTCTAGTAGTCTGATGTTGCTTTAGGCCGGAAAGGCTGGCTAATGTGTGTCAGATGGTCTTCGGAGATTAAAGCTCTGTGTTGGCAAAGGAAGTGGTCTCTGCTCTCAGCATTCATGCCTGAAGCAGCCCAACTCTTCTGGTGCCAGTGAGAGGAAGTGACAACAGGAAGTTGAGTGAGGATCTCACGCTGACAAACAACGGCAGGTTTTCTCAGACATCACCTATCTACCTCCTTCCTTTGTGCCGAGTTCCACTGTATTGACTAGCAGATTTTAGAAATAAATAAAAGAAATCTCTCCCTGGCAGCTGAGTCGTGTGAGGAGTAGTAGGGATGAGGAGTTGTAGGTATCCTGGAGTACCCAGCAACTATCTAAGGAGCAGAACCTAATTACAGCTCGAGGTTACACAGAGCACCCGAGATGGGCCCCGGGGCTGCCTTCTAGGGCCTTTATTTCGCACCTTGAACACTTTGCAGCAAGGCCTGGGACACAGCTCAGTTGGGTCCAACATAGGGAAAGGTAGGAAAGTGGGAAAGCTTTGCCTCCAAGGACCAAGACGCTTTTATTTGGACAGAGTTCAATATTTGCGTGTGGTCGCCCAACCTCTACCCCTTTGTCCCACTGCCCCTCACTTGCTCCTTTCTTAATTTCTTCCCATTTTCTGTTCCTACCACTGTACCTCAAATCGGGTTCTTGTTTTAACTTCCACCCAGACCTTCCTGATGGCCTCTGTTCTGTTTACCCCAGGCAAAGCCCAGAAGTTATCTACAGCATCTCCTCCCTGGCGCAGAAAGAAGGCAGAGTCCTGCACATGTTCAGAGCCAGTGCCCCTGTGATCTGTGCTTTCTTCATGCTTTTCTTGGGGTATTTTTGAGCTTTGGGGCTTGGCTTAGAGTCCTTCTGGGAGAACGTGACTACTCTTTCTTTTTATTCGGAGGCAGGAGAGTGTCTACCCAGAGGGCCTCGGAGTCTTGGCAGACCTTGGATGAGGTAGCTAGGAGAGAACAAGAGGGAGTGAGGTTGGTTTCAGCTGTGGTACCCCCAAAGCTGTGGGCTGTGGATGGGGGGGAGGGGTGCTGGCTGGAACCTGGGATGCTTGGGCTTCATCTCTGGTCTTGGGTGGGGAGATGGTGTGAGGAGGTGGTTAGCAGAGGCTGGTTGCAAGTGAGGTGGGTCGGGCAAAGCTGAGGGCAGCGGACTCTTACCTTGCCATCTCTGAAGTCCCAGGTACAGCAGTGCAAGGAGGAAGAGGCTGCTGGCAAAAAGGACTCCAAAGGCCACAATTCTCTGCTCTGTAGGTGAGAAGAGTGCAGGCAGGAATCAGTGGGCAGGAACCAGCTCAGCCCCCGCCAGCAGGACAAAGGAGTGTGTGAGTCCCTGTGTGGAGAGCTCACACCAAGAGTTCTGCTCTCCCCCAGGGACTGGGCACACAGTAGCAGTTGTACTTGCTCAAAGTTGTTGGATGTTTGCGTGTTTCTCCACACAGAATTCCCACCGTTTCCCACCTCAGGACATCTTTTTTTTTTTTTTTTATTGCTTTGCAAGAGAAATTTAAGTTAGATAGCTGTTGGCAGTTAAACTAGGATTTTATAAATAGCTGGAGAATGATGTGAGCTGAGACAAAACCCCAGTCTCAAATAATAATGCCCAATGCTCCTGGATGTTTGCATTCTAGGTACTGATTCTTTCCTGTTTAAAAATTTTAAATAATATTCTGCGGCTTCAGGATGAAGTTCCAGCTTGAAGGCCCATCAGTATCAGCCCACTAGCCCTGGTCAGCACACTCAGTGGTTAGAGCATTGGCCTGCACACCGGAGGGTCAGGGGTTCGATTCCCTGTCAAGGGCACATACCTGGGTTGCAGGGTTGTTCCCCAGCTCCAGTTGGGGGTGGGAGGCAAACCCAATCTCTCTTCTCTCCTCCTTGCTCTCACCCCTCCTTTCCACTCTCTACAAGTCAATGGAAAAAGTATCTTCACTCCTCAGGTGAGGAAAACAGAAAAGTGTCAGCCCACTAATAGTAGTGGAGGGTTTGAGGTTCTGGCGTAATCAGGCTGCCTGTTTTTCCGCATCTCACCCTTTACCATTTACTAGGTAGGTGACCTTGGGCAAATTACTTAACATCTGAGTGCCAGTTCACTCATTAATACAATGGGAGTCATGCTAAGACATGTGATCATACATCTAAGTGCTTAGTATAGTGCTCAATTCATGTAAATGCTCAGTAAATACAATTACTTCTCAAGCTTTAAGCCACTTCCCGGTTTTCCCGCCCTCTCTTGGCTCTGACTGTGCAGTTCCCGAGTCCTCTTTAGGCTGCTTCATACTTGGCCTTTTTACATGCCGTTCTTTCTGTCTTGGTGTTTCCTTGCCCCTCCAGCTAGCTAACTTGGTTTTCATGCCCTCCCCCTTCCCAGGACATCTTCCATGCCTGCCTAGTTGGTCCCTCCAAGTGGACTAAGCTCCTTAAGGGCAGGATCAGGAGTGATCCAGCCTCCATCTCCAGCACACCGCCTGGTGCCCTGGCACCTGGCGTACTGGTCTCAGGATGTGTGCTGGCAGCTATGGAGGCTGCTGCCCTGGAAAGAAGCTGAGACTGTGAATGAACATAGCGTGATAGGAAGCAGAACAAGACCAAAGATGAGCTGGAGGCAGGAGAGCCACAAGCCCAGGGTAGAGGTGGGAGAGGGGGCACCCCAGTACCTGGTGGGGCAGCCCAGGTGCTGGTCACAATGGGCTCATCCAGGGAGATGTGGGCGACCTGACAGGTGTAAGTGGCACCAGCAGAGCCAGGTTCTGCCGTCAGGGAGGAGGAGATGCTGTAGGTGCCCTCTGGGCTTTGCCGGAGGCTGGAGAAGGAGGCGTCTGGGACTGGGACTGGGGCTCCACCCAGTTCCTCTCGGGTCCACGTCACAGTCACGTCCACAGGGTAATAGCCAGCGATGTTGCAGATGAGAGTGGGTGGCAGAGCTTCATTTGCCAAGCCCAGTCGTACTTTGGGAGAAGCTGGAAGAAAGAATAAGATTCCAGATGGGTCATTGGGACAACAGAGAAGCCTAAAGCCTTCTCTTCCTGCTGAGCTTGAGCTAGGATGTGCAGGCTGAAGCTTTATCCTCAGTGGAGTGCCAAGGGGCGGTGAGGAGTCCACCCTGGATGCAGGCCATAAAGGGGTACATCTTCCACAGGTAATTGAAAGACAGTAGTAAAACCAACTAACAACGGGCTTGCTTCTTCTCATCACTATGAGCAGTGACTTCAAAGGGTATCAGTGATGAAACGCTCTTCTCGATCAGGACCTCCTAGGTTTGCTGTTGCTCCTTTAGGGTGTGTGATTGGAGGCAGCAAGCCAGGGCAGGGCAACCGGATCCTGGTCTGGGAAGTTTCTCGATGGACTTACCCGAAGTATGACAGAAGACAATCTGATGCCATCTGCACCTCTAGGGTGGAGATGGCATTTAGATTGTGGGAATGCAGTCTGCCTCTCAGGAAATGCCCTTGTATTTGGACTCCAATATGGAAAACACTCCCAATAAGCATATCCCTTTCCCTCTCCCCCAGAGAAGCGAGTTCTGGCCTCACCTTGGACATGGAGCTGGATGATTTGTTGAGCTTGGTACAGAGAGGTGGTGATCTGGCAAATGTAGGCCCCCTCGTCCTTCAGAGTGAGGCTGGGTAGCTTGAGGGAGGCGTCCCCGGCCATGAGGAGCTGCTCAGGCTCCAGGGTAGCGCCCTCTCGCTTGGCTTGGCCCTGCCCTGGGGTCCAGCTGTACACCAGCTGGCCACTGCCTTTATGCTGCAGCCGCCACTCCACTCTGGCGAGGTCCAAGCCTGGTGCCATGGAGAAGCCGCAGTGCAGGGAGGCTGAGGACCCCCGCTGCAAACTCAGGGATGGGGTATGTGTTGTCACCTGGAACTCCACTGTGGTGAGAGAAAGAGGGTGATGTGTTCAGCTTCCTCTTGAGACCACCTGACCTGCGCTGTGGGCAGGTGGGTTATACATCTGCCCCTGCCTCCTTTCTTGGACAGGGAGGGCAGTTGGGCTCATTTCTCAAACAGGTGGAACCACAAAGAAATGGAGCTCTTGAACCATATGATTTCACTCACGTGGAATATAAAACTGAAACTTATGAACACAAACAGCAGTGTGGTGGTTGCCAGAGGGAAGGGGGTGGGGGAGAAAAAGGGGTCCTAATATGAGGTGACAGGAGAAGATTTGACTTTGGATGGTGGGCGCATGGTGCTAGATACAGATTTTGTAATTTAGTAACCCACATATGAAACCTATATGTTCATGTTGACTAATGTCACTCCAGTAAAATTTAATTAAAAAACAAAACAAACAACAGCAAACAAAGAAATGGGGCTCTGGAAAGGCAGTGTGACACACAAGGTGATCTTAACTGTTTTGGAGTCACCCCTGGATAATCTGATGAAAGCTGTTTACCTCTCACCAGGAAGATACACATGCAGAATTGTGGGTTACTGTTGACTCTTGGGTAAGAACCCTGGTTCTTCCATGTGGTCGCTCTGTGACCTTGGACAAGTCACTTAGTGTTACCAAGCTCACCTGCCGAAGGCAAGGCTGCTGTGAAGTCTAAGTAGGAGTAAGAGTTTAAAAAGCACACTGTATGCCCAGCCGCTGTGGCTCGGTTGGTTGGGAATCGTCCTGCACATGGTTGCCGGTTCGATTCCTGGTGGGGGCACATATCTGGGTTGTGGGTTCAATCCCCAGTCGGGGCATGTACGGAAGGTAACCGATCGATGTTCCTCTCTCACATCGCTGTTTCTCTCTCTCGCTCCCTTCCTCTCTAAGCATGAGGATTAAAAAATAAAATAAAGCCATAACCGGTTTGGCTCAGTGGATAGAGCGTCGGCCTGCAGACTGAAAGGTCCCAGGTTTGATTCTGGTCAAGGGCATGTAACCTTAGTTGCGGGCACATCCCCGGTAGGAGGTGTGCAGGAGGCAGCTGATCGATGTTTCTCTCTCATCGATGTTTCTAACTCTCTAGCCCTCTCCTTTCTTCTCTGTAAAAAAAAAATCAATAAAATATATTAAAAAAAATAAAATAAAAAGCACACAGACATGCTAAACCTAAATCTAATGAGGAAAACAGTCAGGCAGTGGGATATGCTACCAGATAAGGGCCTAGGCCAGTGATGGCGAACCTCTGACACGCATGTCAGTGCCATTTCTGATGACACGCGGCCGCTGAGGCGGCCGCATGCCGAGGATGAAACATTTATGTTATTTAAACTATAAATATCACGAAATAATGTTTTTTTCCTCAAAGGGTCACACTACCCGAGTTATGCTCAGTTTTTTGGCGAAGTTTGAAACACCAAGCTCAAAAGGTTGCCCATCACTGGCCTAGGCTCTTCAAAGATGTCAGGGCTATGAAAGACCGTTCTGGAGTACAGGAGCCTAAAGGCACAAGACGGCTAAATGCGTGTGTGGTCCTTGCTTGAATCCTGGACTCTACAAGAACCAGAGAGCTACAAAGAACATTAGTGGGGTAATTGGAGAAGTTTGAATTTGGACTTCATACTTGACAGTATGTGGTGTAGCAAGTGGGACTGCCCTGGCAAATATGTTCTTAAATTCTTGACACACTGTACCCCCTTATTGTCTGCACCACGGTAGACCACCCCACCTTGGTTTGCTGAGGTGATGGTTCTGTGATGATGGAGAATATCCCTGTCTTTGGTTATAAACCAAATGCTATAAACCACATGCTATACATGGCAGTATTTGGAGTGAAGTATTGGGATTACTGAAGCTTTCAATTTGTTCAGGAATATCTATTAAGGGAAGGCTAACAATTGATGGGACCTAGGTGTATAACATACAGGTGTTCATTACATTATTCTTTCACCTTTTGTAGGCTTAAAATATCCCAAAATAAAAAGGGAATATCTAGCTATACCAGGACTATGAGGACTCCTCTTTTCTGCTGTAGCAGGATACACTTAGGATAGACCACAGGGAGGTCGAATGTTCTGGGGCTTTCTAAGGATAGGTAGGTAGCTCCCTAATCTTTGGACTTGGTTGTCTCTTTTTGGAGGTAAAATAGTAGATTTAATGACCTCTGGAGAAACTTATCCTCATGTTCTCAATTCCCTGTGCCCTCTGGGATGTGCTGGAGAAAGCAAGAACTGAGTTTTACTAATAATATTAATAAGGGGTAACGAACAAATTCTGAACCCCTGTGCTTTGCTCTCATCAAACACCAGACCAGGATGGCTTTTCACTGGGAGAAAACTGGTGCTTGGCCCAGGGAGCCTACTATGAACAGCATACATGAATAGAGCATGTCATTTCCTCAGGCAGAACAGTGAGGAGAAAATTAGCCCCATTTTGGGCCTTTTGAAAGAAAGGACCAAGGTCGAGGGGACACCTTGAGATGACTGATGTGGATGGAGGTGGACTTGTTCCCTTCCTTCTTCTTTTTCTTGCTGAGCCGGTATGGCTCAGTGGTTGAGCGTTGACCTATGAACTGGGAGGTCACAGTTTGATTCCCAGTCGGGGCACATGCCTGGGTTGCGGGCTTGATCCCCAGTGTGGGGCCTGCAGGAGGCAGCTGATCAATGATTCTCATCATTGACGTTTCTATCTCTCCCTCTCTGGACTCAATAAAAATATATTAAAAGGAAACTTTCTGCTACTTTTCATTTTCTTACCTGTAGTCAGCACAGTCCCCTGGGGGCCTAGGGGTAGGTTCATCGTGGGGTGCAAGAGAGCCCTGTTCTCAGCATCCCCGAGAGTCTTCATCAGTATGGAGACACTGGGTCCCCCTCCAGAGACCTGCAAGTTGGCGATGAACCAAGCTGATGTCTCAACAGCAGCCTCTTGTCTGGCCTGGAGAAAATAGCGGGAGATCTCACAGGTCACCTCCTTCTCGCTGCAGTCAGCATGGAGCAAGGCCTCTGCGTGGGGAATCTGCACCGGACTCACTGGGGGAGAAGGGCGGGCGGCACAGAGGGTGGACTGGATTGAGGACAGGGGAAGCAGATGCAGGTGGGCGCACTGGGAACTGGGCGGTCCCAGTGCGGGGAGCCCCGCAGGACTGGGACCCGGGGCGGGGGCTCTTACCTGAGGCATCAAAGGTAACAGGTGGGTTGTCTTTGACCAGTGTGCTCACTTGGAAGTCGGTGAAGCCTTCCAGGGAGCCATCATCCAGCACTGGCACCTGCCTCAGCACCAGCAGGGCCTTCACCATGTTCTTATCGCTGGCAAAGCCTCCACGGTGCTTGCCTTCCTCCACCAAGAAGCAGTCCAAGACCACATCCACTGCCCGCCACTGCCTCTCAGCTGCGGGGAAAAGACTGGGCTGCAGCCGCACCCTCCCGCCCAGACAGTTATTGCTGTGCCCGCTCCCTGCCCCAACTGTGCGGTCATTAGGGCTGGACGTTGTGTTCCAGGGGCCCAGCCATCTCTGTCCCTATCTCGTCATCCCCAGGCTGGCTTCTGGGAAGCACCTGCCTTCCCAGGAACTTCTTGATGCCAGTGATTCAAAGTCCTGGATTTGCCTTGCTCCGACGGGTTTATGCTTTTGCTTTTATTTCCAACCATCGAATGAAAGCTATTTTCAGGCAAAGGAGTTCTCAGCAAAGGCAAATAAAAGCAGATTTGCCACTGGGAGAGACGACAGGCCGTGGTGCAGTCCAGGGTGTTGGCAGCCATCTTCTCCATTTCCCAGCCGGCAACAGGTCTGCTCTGCTTTTTTCTGCCGCAACAAGTGGCCTTCCCCTCTCCCGCCTCCCGATCACCTTCCTGGCGGTTTCCTAGCTGGGGAACCTTTCTCTTCCGAAGGTGTCCCCTCTCCCAAGGACAGCGCTCCCACCACATTCACCGTGAAGGCCCCTCTTATTTGGCTTTTCCCCCTGGGTCTCAGCTTCTCTCCCCAACACAACGGGTTCCATTGTCAGCCACTGAGCCGTTCTCCCCTTGGGCTTAGAAGCGATTGTCTCCTTTCCCCTTGTGTAACCCGGGGTGGGGGTGGGGGGTTGGGGTGGGGTGGGGACGGTGGGGTGGCTATCCGGAGCTCCCCTAGCCTCTCTTCCCTCCAGCCTGCTCCCACTCACCAGTGTCCGCAGCTCCGGACAGAGCCAAGCAGAGCAGCAGGCACCACCCCTCTGTGCCCATGGGGGCTGCTCTCAGGCCCTCCGCCGCCGCCCTTC
The DNA here is from genome assembly GCF_027574615.1 of Eptesicus fuscus. Lineage (NCBI taxonomy): Eukaryota > Metazoa > Chordata > Mammalia > Chiroptera > Vespertilionidae > Eptesicus > Eptesicus fuscus. Next base: position 87,317,542 of record NC_072479.1, read on the forward strand.
TCCGCCGGCTCCCGGCCTGCCCTGTCCCAGCTGGAGAAGAGGGGTCTCTCTGAATTCTCCTTTCAATACTCCTTGGTGGCCAACGGCTTGAGAGTTTCTCTCCTGTCCTCCGCCTACTTCTCTTTCACTTTCACTTTGAGGAGGTGTCACTGCGGCTGCCTTCGCCTCTGGGTGAAGCCATTTCTTGCTGGTGCCAGAGTCCTGTTCGCTGTTCTCCTTTCCAACCCCGCTGCCCATCCCCACGCACCCCCTGGCGATTTCAAGACCTGACTTCACTGCGTGCCCCCTTCTGCTCCCCACCAGCCCCAAGAAAGTGGAGATGTAGGGAAAGGGAGGTGGGAGGAGGAAGGGAGAGGCCGAAGCTAGACGCAGGAACCCCCTGAGTCTGGGAACCTTTTCTCATTTTCTGTTGGTACCACACCTCCTCCCTCCCCTGCTGGGCAGGCTCCAACACCAGACCGCAGGGGAGAAGGCTCCTCCCTCAGATCCCTGATAGAGACGAGGCTGGGAGTGGCCTGCTTTGTGAGTGGAATTTCAGAGAGGCGGCATGTGGCAACCTGTCACTTTATTTTGCTGTTTCTAAATACAGCACGTGGGGCTTTCCTAGGCTTAGGTGTATTTTACAGCTGGAACCCCGGTCCTCCTCCAGCACCGAGGTGAAGCTGGCTGGGCCAGGACACAGCCTGCTTCCCACCCTCCACCTCCCACGTGTCCTTGTCACGCCAGTCTCAAAAGGTACTTTCTCAAGTCTGCACACCGGAGAGGGCCTCTTGAGGGCCTGGTACTAATTTGTGGTTGCTGGGTCTCATTGCTCCTGGCTGGGTAGTGGGCTGAGGTGGAGGCCAGGCCTTTTCTGCAGTGATGACCCCCTCTGGGATGCCGGCTCAGAGGTAGGAAGCAAGCTCAGGCTTTCTGTAATCCTCCTGGACGGGGATGGCTTCGCCTTCCTCCTCCCTGGGACAGCTGTAGGGACAAGGCTCGGCAGGCGCTGCGGGACTTTCTCCTTTGTCTGCAGAAGCAGAAACAGATGAATCTTGGCCAGGGGTCAGGGGAGGAGGCAAAGGAAGAGGAGACAGGCAAAGGAGGTCAGCTTGGGGGAGGGCTGTCAGGAGGACCTCAGCTAAGAGGACAGGAAGACCAGGCAGGAGCCAGGGTTGATCCAGATGGAGCGAGGGAGGCTTCCACCAGGTCCCAGGCAGGGGTGGCAGGGCTGAGAAGGTGGGGGTGGGGTCAGAAACAGGACTGGAGACCTGTATTTTGTCTCTTACTTAGTCCATTTTTTCTTTGTTGATGGAGGAACAGGGCTCCGACCACGGTGAAAACAAGAAACATTCCAGACAGGATCACGAAGATTCTGATGCATCCTGAGCTGCACAGGAACCTCTGGGCTGTGACAGGCAGGGGCCACACAAGGGTTTGGGGGGAGGGCCCAGCCCTAGACTCCTCTCACCCCAGCCCTCCCCTCATCTTTGCCTCTCTCCTCCCAGCCTTCCTCTCCACCCCCATCATTGGACCAAGTCCTTTCCTCATCCCTAGACTCTGCTCTTCCTCCTCTTCTTCTCCCCACTCCTAGGAGCTGGCTTGTCTCTTGGACTCTCCCATATATATTCTCTCTTGGAGTGGAGAGTGTGGAGAAAACTCACCTGGCCGTTGAGTCGAGAGAGCTGGGGCAGGCAGCCTGAGGTCAGCCGGAGTCTGCATGTGCCTGGCTGTCCTGGCCTCCAGCAACTCTGGAAAAACAGACGTAGAGTGAGCAACAGCAGGGAGCCAACAGGGAAGGCCCAAGCTGAAGGCCTAGAGGCCTGGGAAGAGTTGGATGAGATGGAAAGGCAGAGACAAGCCAACCAGGCAACTCATGTTGGGGATTGGGCTCAGAAGGGGTGCCACTTGAGAGTGACCCTTACCCCAAACTGGACAAAGAGTTCCCTGGAACTTACTTTGGGTGTAAGGTAAGTGGGTGGGTTGTGGGCCTGGGGCCGGTGATAGATGAGGGGTCAGCGTGGGGTTTCTAGCAGGATAGCACTCGGTACACTCCTTGTCCGTGCACTCCCAGCCCGTGGGGCAGGTACACACGGCATTGGCGGTGGGGGTGCAGTTTCGGATGAGATGACCTGGGGACAGAGGAGGCGGGAGGAATACAAGACACTCAGGCCTCAGAGACCTGCAAGCCCCACTTGCTTAATCCTCTCCCCCAGCCCCACCCCACCCACACAGAGGCCGGCTTCTCTCTCACCACCACCCAGTCCCTTTGCCACTAGTATTATTGTTATTAAGGAAAAAACCTGGAACTTGTAGAAAATTCATGGTTCAGAAGGAGACACTACGAAAAGTAGGAACAGTCTGAGATTTTTACAATTGAATTATAATATAGAGAAGTATACACATCGCAAGTGTAAAGCTTGAGAAGTTGGACTCACAGGTATAACCAGCAGCAGGTTAAACAGAAGATGACCAGTAGGAAGTGATCATGAAGGCTTGTCAAAAAGAAGGGAAGGGCTAAAGAAGGGGCTGGGCCTGCTGGCCGGGCTAAGGCTAAGCGGCTGAACATCTACCTACGAACCAGGAGATCACAGTTCAATTCCCTGAGAGGGCACATACCCGGGTTGTGGGCTCGATCCCCAGTAGGGGGTGTGCAGGAGGCAGCCAATCAATGATTCTCATCATTGATGTTTCTCTCTCCTTTCCTCTCTGAAATCAATAAAAATGTATAGTAAAAAAATAAAAAAGAAGGGGCTGGGATTGGGTAAAAATGGATGAAATGCCCTTGTTTTCAGTGATGAGTATCCATACATCTGGAGTTTTTTTTCACCATGTGTAACATGTGCACAAAATTCTAGACTATCTGGTACTTCTCTATCTTACAGATGGGAATGCTGAGGTCGAAGAGGACCAAACTCATTCAGGCCCCCCAGCCCCCGCGCCTCCGTCCAGCAGCCAGGTGCTGTGTGAGTGCTTTGAGGAACCTTTGGGCTGTGTCTCAGAGAGAGAAGAATCATGGATTGGGCTGGGCTGGGCTGGGCTGGGACATAGCGAAGGGAGCACAGGCTGGCTCAGGGCTGGGAGAAGGCTTCTGGTGGGGCCTGCAGAGGGACGGGCAGGTTTTGAATTTTAAAAGTCTGGCCCTGCTGGGGTCGCTGTCAAGAAGAGAAAAACGTGTTAACAGTCACATTTTTAAGTTACGTGGACTGAGGAATAAATGCTTCTTGTGTATGCAAGATGTTGCTGTTTGATTTGCAATGGCAAAACCTTTTTTATTTAGTTAATTTTTTTAAAGAACACAGTGTTAAAAGCCCAGTGAGACCAAACATATTTTTCAGACAAGTAGTGGAATAGCGCAGCTAAGCAGTCCGTCCTCACAAGTGTCGTGCCGCAGGGCATTTGTTCAAAGGGTCCACGTTAAAACCTGCCACTCCATGTGCCCTGGCACCTCATTCCTGAAATCCTAGCTACCATGGAGGAATAAGAAAAGGATTCCTAACAGCCACAGATATTACACTTCTTACTTAAAAAAAAAAAAAGAAAGAAATTACAAATTTTCATTTGTGTGTGTGGCTGAAATCGGGGGTCCTAGAGCCACTTCCTCCATTTTAGTGTCTTGATGCCAACCATAGACCCGTTCTCAGCAGTCCCTCTGATTTCGCTTACTCTTTCCCTAAACACTAGCGTTCTCATCACATCAGCATTCCCGCTCCCCACTCCCCGGGTGCCCCATTTCGCAGCATTGGCTCCCTTGCCTTAGCCTTGAAGCAACCGAAGCTCCGACTCTACCCCTTCTTTGCTCCTCCACACCCAGCTGTGCCCCCTTGCTCCCTGGATGCTTGCCCATCTCACCGGAGTGACAGTGCCGGCAGTTCTCGCAGTGGGGCCGGGTGTTGTGGTCTGGTGAGAAGGAGATCCCTGGGACACACGGTTCACACTGAGCGGCCTTTCTCTGCCCGTCGCAGTGCTTCTTGAGGAACGTTCCTGTGAGCAGAGGTCCAGGGTCAAGGCTGCTTCTCTGCCCTCTGCAAGGGGGTGCCTCGGGCGCTGCAGGATTCCTCTCCCTGCTGGAGCGCAGACTCACGTTCTGCTTCCCTCCCTCCCCCCAATCCCAGTCCTCTCCCGCACTCAGCCTGCTCCTGGCAAGGCGTCCTCTCTTACCTGGCTCACACATCTGGCAGCACAGCTTCTCCTGAGCCCAGTAGTGCTTCTCTGGGCAGCTCTTGGGGACTGGGGTAGCCGAGAGCCCTGCCAGAGTCCCCAGAACCCACAGCCAACAGGAAGGTGGCCAGGCCATGGCTCCTGCCCGGGAAGCTAACTGCAGGCCTCTGCACTGGCTGCGCCTCCGCTTCCTCCTCTTTGCACCTCCTGGGCAGCGGCTGCAGGTCTCCGCGGAGTCCTGCTTCAGGTGGCGAGCTAACCTTTGATGGCCGTTGAAGCTCTACTGTGACTGTTGTGTTTTTTTTTTTTTTTTTACAGCAGCAACCTCTTACCCCTCCACCCTTTTTGCGTGCTGGGTGCTGGGGAGAGTGGTTAAAGGGCAAACTCTGTCAGAAGATCTGCTGCTCTTTAAAGTCATCCCCCTCATCCCCCCAACCCCCACCACCAACTTGCAGCTTCTCCGTTTCCGTCTCTGGTTGGTGCTCATGAAGAATGTAACCCACGTATGCCTGCCTCTTTTATAAAGCGTTGAACGTGCAGTCACCCACCTCTCATCCACATACTTGTACTCAAAGGTGCCCCCATTACGGCCCTGTCCACAGCGTACAAGCTAACTGGCACGTCCCTTCTCCCCTCTCCGCAGAGGATAAGTTTATTTATTTTTTTTTTCACAGAGATAAGCAAATTAGAGAAGGAAGGGGAACAGGAACTGAGGATCTGAAACGGGGTCAGGTGAATTTTAGAATTCAGAAGTTTTCAGATTTTGGGAAGGAACTAGCACCACGAGACACCTTCACGGGGCTGGGGTAGCAATCGCAATCAAGGGCAGCATTTCTGCAGCGAAACGGTTGAATGTTTATGCTAAGTGGGGTGAATAATGACTAAAACCAGCCTTGGTTTTATGGCCAAAACAGTTTAGGATGGAAGCGTTAAAATGGCATCCAAGGGACTCAAACCTCTGTCACAGTCTGTGCTAGGAGACCACACATGACCCCCAGTTAGTCTTCCTGCCAGTCTGTGATACTAGGTGTCACCCACTGCCCATCTGTCCTTCCCTCCTCACCCCACTAGCACCTTCATCTTCCCCTTCCCGCCTCTGGCTGTGTCAGCCACTGATGTCCTGGAGCCCCCAGGGCCTCTCCCCCATAAGCCTTGGGCACTGGGGTTAAAGGTCGATGCCTGTGCGCCATCTCTTCCCTACTTCTGTGGTTTGGGGGAATATTGGAAATAGCTGGACTTCCCCCTCTGAGTTCTAGGAACTGTCCCCTCCTTTTTCCCTGAGGAATGAGGTGTGGTGGCTCATTTCTTTAGGCTATTTTTCATTCAGGGGCTTTGCAGTTGTTTCCACAGGACTCATAAAATGTCACACCCCTGTGATCTCACTTGCCATATCGGTTCTCTCTCTTACTCTTTCATTTCCTTTCTCTTCATTTTTTTCCATCCTCGTGCCCTTACCCGACCCCCTTTAGTCTTCAGGTGGGTCCTGTCTGCTAGGAAACCTTATATGGGTGTGATTTGAATAGCTACTTATGCAAATAGTTTTCACTGTTGGGCTGGGTGCCTGAATTCCCATCTCAGAATGTTAGCTTTGGGATCTGAGGATTTTGCTGTCACCAGCAGTCCTGCCCCATTCTCAGACAATGGTCAATATCTCCACTGATACTCTTAAACATCAAGGAGGCCATGGGGAGGTGGGATCCTGTGGGGATGGACGTGACCCTAGAGGAAGGATGAGTTGGGGACTTTTAAGGAGAAACTTGCTGAAGGGGGAATTGGAGGACATAGAAGACTAACAACCTTGACTAGACCCTGAGCTGCTCACCCTGTGTTCTCTGTGCGAAGGCCTGTGTTCTCTGTGCGAAGGCCCATGTCCCCTCTTCTACTCATCACGTCTCCATGGGGGAGAGGGCAAGAGAAGGGTCTGCCTGGCTCTCCTGGAGGACCCCTGGTCGGGAGAAGGAGAGCCACTTTTCTAGATCTTACTATTCTCCTGCCTTCCGTGAAGCAAAAGTTGCATCAACTTTTGGTGAGCATTGGCCTGTCCTAGGCTGGCTTCCTGGACAGTCCCTTCCTTCCTCTTGTCTACAGGCTCTGACAGTGCAACCTGCTGACCTCTCCCTCAAAATCTTCCATCAACTCTTCTTCTTTGGGGTTCAGCTCCACACAGTTGTCTGGCACAGATATGTGGTGTTTTTCAACAACTCCTCCTTTTCTTACATCTTCAGAGACAGACCCACCGAAGCCTCTCTTTTGATGACTTTCATTACTTTTGAGAGGTCCTGACCAAACCCTCAGTCCGGCTGTTTCCTTAACCTTGGCCCTACCACAGGCCCCAAATTTGGGACACAGTCCTTTCTGGAATTTTCCTACAAACCAGCTGTAAACAGAAGGTTGTTAGGTGTGGCAAAATTTTTACCGAAGTTTTATATATCATAAGGATACCACTTAAAATAGTATTTTGCATATTCCTATTCTTTTTTTTTTTTAGATTTTTTAAAAATTGCAGTTGACATACATTATTATATTAGTTTCAGGTGTACACCCCAGTGATTAGACATTACATAACTTACTAAATGATCATCCCAATAAATCTCGCACACATCTGGCACCATACATAGTTATTAGACTATTATTGACTATATTCCTTATGCTATACTTTACATCCCAATGACTCTTCTATGACAATCAATTTGTACTTCTTAATCCCTTCACCTTTTTCATCCAACCCCCCAACCCTTTCCCATCTGGCAACCACAAAATGTTTTCTGTATCTATGAGTCCGTTTCTGTTCTGGTTGTTCATTTTATTTTTTAGATTCAATTGTTAATAGATATGTATTTATTGCCATTTTGTTCATATTTCTCTCCTCCTCCTCCTCCTTCTTACCCTTTAACATTCCATGGTGATGAATTCCTTTAGTTTTTTCTTGTCTGGGAAGCTCTTTATCTGCCCTTCAATTCCAAATGATAGCTTTGCTGGCTAAAGTAATCTTGGTTCCTTGATTTTCATCATTTTGAATATGTCTTCCCAGTCCCTTCTGGTCTGCAAAGTTTCTGTTGAGAAATCAGCTGACAGTCTTATGGGATAACTAACTGCTTTTCTCTTGCTGCTTTTAAGATTCTCTCTTTGTCTTTAACTTTTGGCATTTTAATTATGTTGTGTCTTGGTGTGGGCCTCTTCGGGTTTATTTTTTATTTATTTATTTTTATTAACCCTTTGCACTCGCTTGCTTTTTTCTCGATTCCTTTATTCTACTCGGGATTTAATTTTTTAAATACCCCAGATTTTACAAAGCGTGGCAGTAGAATAAAAAACTGGAGTTTCTTTTCATACAAACTTATTTATTTGGATTTTTTTATATTTCAAATTATTGATACTTTCAAAGAGTAATTTTAATCTCTATAATTTTTCATGGTGTGATATTTTTTGAAACATTTACCCACATGAGGACCTGGTTTACATTCACATGTTTCGCAAATATAAATTGTCTCTCTTCTTCCTCCTTTGATTTTTCTGTTAGAACAAACAACACAATCTTTGTGTTTTATGTTAGGGTGAGGTGTGATTATATGGAGCTTTCCATCTAAACCAGTGATGGCGAACCTATGACACGCGTGTCAGTAGCCATTTCTGATGACACGCGGCCACTGGTTTATTAAATACAATTATATATAACAATTATACATTTATGTTATTTAAACTATAAATATCGTGAAATAATGTTTTTTCCTCAAAGTGACACACTACCCGTGTTATGCTCAGTTTTTTGGCAAAGTGTGACACACCAAGCTCAAAAGGTTGCCCATCACTGATCTAAACATTGCTCTAAGTTAGTAGGTAATAATCTACCCCTGGAAGTTAGTGTACCATCTCTGAATTCTCCAACAAGATCATGTACTAGTTCCCTAATAAATTTCACATGCGTTATCGGTTTTTCATTTTTTCTTTTTTGGCATTCTTTGTATAATATATAGGAATTTACAACACTGACCTCAAGCCCCCAGAAAAACAGTTTACGCCACCATTTTAGAGTCTTCCTCATAAAACAGTATGTGCCTGTGTAGTGATCAGCTATATCAACACCCCCCATAAACTTTGTATAGTTGGTCATGACCTTGGGTTTGAGAACTATTTCCTTCCCACCACCACACACTCTCCTTTCCACAGACTCAGTCTCTGAAGTGTCCCATGTATTGAGCATTGTGACTATACTCTTGTCTTTCCACGCAAGAACCATTGCATTTTCATCCCTGAAAGCCACTATCTCTCCTTTCATTAGCTTTGGATGTTTGATAACAGGTGAATTATCTTTCCTATTGGGCATTATTGTCCCTGTCAAGTGTGTTTTTTCCTTGAACAATTCCTTTGCAAGAGTGACACTAGTGTAATACCTGTCAGTGAAGAAATGATAACCTTGAGAACCAGGTAATGAGTTCTTCAATCTTTCATGAAGCTCTAAAACTATTCTGCTAGTAAAAGGGAGATCAGGTCTCACCAACGTTTCAGTTGTTATTCCTCCATAATAAGGGACAAATGAATGTACGTAACCACATTTTGAATCTGAGAGGACATATAAACGAATACCCCATTTTGTTGGCTTTTTAGGATTATATGTGATGAAGTGTATCTTTCCTTGAAACCAACAACAGCCTCATCAACAGCAATCTCTCTTCCAGGACAGAATCTCTCCCTAAATTTCATTTCAAGGTATGACAAGAAGCAGTTTACCTTCTCGGTTCTTGTTCTCAAATCTTTACTTGACTTTTGGTCGTTTTTCAAGTGTAACATCCAAAATATTTGCAAGAACCTTTCTCTTTTGAAAACAGATAGAAAAAATGGTATCTGAGACTCAAAATCCATGGACCAATAACTCTGCAAGTTGGGGTGATTCAATACACCCATATTTAGTATTACACCAAGAAAAGCCTTCATTTCCTCTATCGTCACATCTTTCCAATTATTCCAAGTGGATCGCTGGGATAGTTCTTTCTGGTTAATTTTATGCCTAGCATACTCATTTGTCTCATCCGTTATATTTTTTATCAACGTCTCAGTAAAAAACAACTGAAAAAAGTCTATTGGTGTGGCACATCCAGAAGGAACTTGAGGTCCAACATGTAACTGACCAGTGGAGAAAGGGATTCTGCTAGGCTCTTTGTCATTCACAGATGTAGATGTCCACTTTTCTTTTTCCTGTTTTCCCCTAGAAATGTCACGTTCACTGGGTCTTATACCCGATTTCTCAATGATATCACCTATATCTCCATCACTCTCACTCGAATAAACAATTGTGCGTCTTCGTTTTGCCTTTATGAATTCAATGTCACTGTCACTGTCAGTACTTTCAGCCAGATCTTTGGGCAAAGCAAGGGACTTTTTCCTTTCTGTAGTTCCACTAGGACCAGCGATTTGTTCATCATCTCCACTCGCATCCTCGGAGAACTCACTTTCGTCACTATTACATTTTTCACTTTTTTCCTCGTTTTCGAAGTAAAATTCATCATCGCTGCTTTCTATGTCTTTGGAAAACTTATCCATCCTGAGGAGGGGAAATTCACTCAGAACGTGCGACTGCTAGGGGGCAAACCAATCATCCAACTAAACCCAGTGTCATGACAACATCTGTGATATGCTAATAGAAACCTAAACAAACCTAGGAGATGAAAAGATAAGGAAGGTTCTTTACCAAGGGAAGATGATGCAAGCTCAAAAAGGCATGATGCAACGACTCATGCCTTGGACCCTCCTACTCAAGATTGCTGCCTATGCAAAAGATAAGCTTAGGTGGTGGCATCAGTTGAGACGGCATTTACATTTTACTTGTCCTTTCATGCTAATGAAAACAAGAAAAGATACTGGAAAAATAGACAAAAATCCCCCTTCCCCCCCCCCCCCCCCCCCCCCCCCCGCCGTGAAACTATGTGTCGAGTGTGGCTCGACATACGAGCTGCTACTGATGCTAACCGTGTCGAGTCACACTCGACATCCGAGTGCAAAAGGTTAAGGTATTATATGTGTACATATCTTACCATTGCCCCCCCCCCCCCCTACTCCCATATATGCACTCACCCCCAGTGTTTTGCGTCTATTGCATGCATACAAGTCCTCCGGTTGATCTTTTATCTCCTCCACCTCTCCCTAACCTTCCCGCTGTAATTTGACAGTCTGTTTGATGCTTTACTGTCTCTGTATCTATCTTTTTGTGCATCAGTTTATACTGTTCTTTATTATCCACAAATGAGTGAGATCATGTAGTATTTTTCTTTCATTGACTGGCTTATTTCACTTAACATAATGTTCTCCAGTTCCATCCAGGTTGCTGCAAATGGTAAGAATGCCTTCCTTTTTATGGCAGCATAGTATTCCATTGTGTAGATGTACCACAGTTTTCTGATTCAGTCATCTGCTGATGGGCACCTAGGCTGTTTCCAAATCCTAGCTATGGTGAATTGTGCTGCTATGAACATAGTGGTGCATATATCCTTTCTGATTGGTGTTTCTAGTTTCTTCGGATATATTCCCAGGAGTGGGATGACTGGGTCAAATGGGAGTTCCATTTTCCGTTTTTTGAGGAAACTCCATTCTGTTCTCCACAGTGGCTACACCAGTCTGCATTCCCACCAGCAGTGCATGAGGGTTCCTTTTTCTCCGCATCCGCGCCAACATTTGTTGTTTGTTGATTTGTTGATGTTAGCCATTGTGACAGGTGTGAGATGGTACCGCATTGTTGTTTTGATTTGCATCTCTCGGATAATTAGTGACTTTGAGCATGTTTTTATGTGTCTCTTGGCCTTCCTTCTGTCTTCTTTCAAAAAGATTCTATTTAGGTCCTGTGCCCATTTTTTTATTGGATCATTTATCTTCCTTTTATTAAGTTGTATAAGTTGCCTGAAGATGTTGGAGATTGAATCTTTATCAGTGATAACATTTGAAAATATGTTCTCCCATACAGTGGGGTTTCTTGTTGTTTTGTTGATGGTTTCTTTTGCTTTGAAAAATCTTTTTGTTTTGATGTAGTCCCATTTGTTTATTTTCTCTTTAGCTTCCATTGCCCTAGGGGCAGTGTCAGTGAAGAAGTTCTTTCGCCATATGTCTGAGATTTTGCTGCCTGTGGATTCCTCTAGTATTTTTATAGTTTCCCGTCTTATGTTTAAGTCCTTTATCCATTCTGAGTTTATTTTTGTGTATGGTGTAAGTTGGTGATCTAGTGTCATTTTTTTTGCATGTATCTGTTCAATTTTCCCAACACCATTTATTGAAGAGACTGTCTTTTTTTTTTTTTTAATATATTTTATTGATTTTTCACAGAGAGGAAAGGAGAGGGATAGAGAGCTAGAAACATCGATGAGGGAGAGACATCGACCAGCTGCCTCCTGCACACCCCCCACTGGGGGATGTGCCCGCAACCAATGTACATGCCCTCGACCGGAATCGAACCTGGGACCTTCCAGTCTGCAGACCGACGCTCTATCCACTGAGCCAAACCGGTTTCGGCGAAGAGACTGTCTTGACTCCATTGTATGTTCATGCCTCTTTTGTCAAATATTAATTGAGCATAGTGGTTTGGGTCGATATCTGGATTCTCTATTCTATTCCATTGATCTATATGTCTGTTCTTGTGCCACTACCAGGCTGTTTTGAGAACAGTGGCTTTGTAATACAGCTTGAAATCTGGTATTGAGATCCCTCCTACTTTATTCTTCTTTCTCAGGATTGCTGTGGCTATTCGAGGTCTTTTTTTTATTCCAGATGAATTTTTGGAGAGTTCTTTCTAGGTCTGTGAAATATGCTGTTGGTATTTTAATGGGGAGTGCATTGAATCTATAGATTGCTTTGGGTAGTATGAACATTTTAATGATGTTGATTCTTCTAATCCATGAACATGGTATGTTCTTCCATTTGTTTGCGTCTTCCTCTATCTCTTTTTTCAGTGTCCTATAGTTTTCCGCGTATAGGCCTTTTACCTCCTTAGTTAAGTTTATTCCTAGATATCTTAATTTTTTAGGTGCGATGGTAAATGGGATTGCTTTTTTAGTCTCTCTTTCTGTAAGTTCACTATTGGTGTATAGAAATGCCATAGATTTCTTGGCGTTAATTTTGTATTCTGCTACATTGCCTAATTCATTTATTAAGTCTATTAGATTTTGATGGAGTCTTTCGGGTTTTTTATGTACAATATCATGTCATCTGCAAATAAGGACAGCTTTACTTCTTCTTTTCCAATTTGGATGACTTATTTCTTCTTCTTGTCTAATTGCAATGGCTAATACTTCCAGTACTATGTCGAACAGGAGTGGTGAGAGTGGGCATCCCTGTCTTGTTCCTGTTCTTAGGGGAAATGGTTTTAGTTTTTGCCCATTGAGTATGATGTTATCTGTGGGTTTATCATATATAGCTTTTATTATGTTGAGGTATGATCCTTCTATTCCCACCTTGTTGAAAGTTTTTATCAAGAAAGGGTGTTGGATTTTGTCAAATGCGTTTTCCTGCATCAATTGATATGACTGTGATTTTTATCTCTCAATTTGTTTATGTGATGTATCACATTTATTGATTTGCAGATATTGTACCATCCTTGCATTCCTGGGGTAAATCCTACTTGGTCATGGTGTATGATCTTTCTGATGTACTGCTGGATCCAATTTGCTAGAATTTTGTTGAGGATTTTGGCATCTATGTTCATGAGGGATATTGGCCTGGAATTCTCTTTCATTGTGTTGTCTTTATCTGGTTTTGGTATTAGGGTGATGCTGGCTTCATAGAAGGATCTTGGAAGTGTTCCTTCCTCTTGAATTTTTTGGAATAGTCTGAGGAGGATAGGTTTTAGTTCTTCCTTGAATGTTTGGTAAAACTCCCCTGTGAAGCCGTCTGGCCCCAGGCTTTTGTTTGCCGGAAGCTTTTTGATGACTGCTTCCATTTCTTCCATAGTTATTGGCCTATTGAGCTGTTTAGATTCTTCTTGATTGAGTTTTGGAAGGTTATATTTTTCTAGGAATATGTCCATTTCCTCCAGGTTGTCCAGTTTGTTGGAATAGAGTTGTTCGTAGTATTTTGTAACAATCCTTTGTATTTCGGCGGGGTCTGTTGTTATTTCAACTTTCATTTCTGATTTTGTTTATTTGGGTCCTCTCTCTTTGCTTCTTGGTGAGCCTGGATAGAGGTTCATCAATCTTGTTATCCTTTCAAAGAACCAGCTCTTGGTTTTGTTGATCTTTTGTATTGTTTCTTTGGTCTCTATGTCGTTTATCTCCACTCTGATCTTTATTATTTCCTTCCTTCTGCTTACACTGGGATTTTCTTGTTGCTCTCTTTATAACTCTTTGAGTTGTAGGGTTAGGTAATTTATTACCATTGTTTCTTGTTTTTTTTGCAGTAGGTTTGTAGAGCTATGAACTTCCCTCTCAAGATTGCTTTCGCTGTGTCCCATAGATTTTGGATTGTTGTGTTTTCATTGTCATTTGTTGCCATGATGTTTTTTAGCCTCTTTGGGTTTATATTGTTGGGGAGTCTATGTGCTTCCTTGACCTGGGTGTCTATTTTCTTCAGTAAGTTAGGGAAGTTTTCTGTCATTATTTTTTCAAATAGGTTTTTAATTTATTGCTTTCTCTCTTCTCCTTCTGGCACCCCCATGATGTGACTGTTGGTACACTTTAAGTTGACCCAGAGTTTCTTATACTACCCTCATTTTAAAAAATTCTTTTCATTTTCTCTCTTTTATTTTTTCCTGTTCTGATTGTGTGTTTTCTGCTTCCTTATCTTCCCAATTTCTGATTTGATTCTCTGCTTGCATATTCTTGTTCTTAATGGTCCTTTTCACCCCTGAGATTGATCCTCAAAGACAAATGTAAAGTTATTAGTAATGGTCATTATTCAGCATTTTACCCTACAAAGCAGTAAAGGCACTGACCATCTTGCTGACACCTCTCTCCTCTCCTTCCTCCTTTTTTTGTCCCAGACTAACTTTCAGAAATCTGTCAGGCATCTCATCTCTCTTCAGCCCCTAATCCCAAAATCAATCTTGGCTCTTTATAAATCTATAACCAGAATCAAAATACTCCATGGAACTAAACTCTCTTCAAGATTTTTCCTTAGAAGGAAATTCTGTTATATTACATAGATGTCAGAAATCACTGTTTGTGGTCCTTATCAACCAAACCCTTTAGTTTTTCTAGCCTTCTTTGTCTCTCACGCCATTTCTTATTTCTCCATTCCTACTTTCTTTGAAGACCCCCCAGCCTCTCCCCCACTGCTTTAGATACTCCTTCCCAGATAGCCTTTAGAGAACAGCTGGACAGGAAGTTGGGTGGACTGATTGAGGTCTGGTTACTCACATCCCCATTCTGTAATTTGCATTCCTGGAACTCCCCAGACTGGGTCTCAGGGGGACTCAGCTGTGGGCATTTCTTTCCATCTCTGATCACTTTTCAGCCCTAACTCCTAGTATCTCCTAGCATGTAAGGCACTCATTATATATTGGATAGTCCAGTCTTAGCCTTGGTCCTTGACAGTTCTATCCACAATTATAAAATTGAAATTTCAAGGATCCCAGGGCCACATTGACCTCCTAAATTCTACTTCTCATTCACTTGACAAGTATTTGTTGCACATCCATTCTCTTCCAGGTACCAATTAAGGAATAGGACACAAAGGTGAAAAAAAATAAACATGTGATTTCTGCCCTCATGGAGTTGAGATAACAGTGAGAGTCAGACACTGATAAAATAACCTCAAAGATAAATGTAAAGTTATTAGTAATGGTCATTTTTCAGCACCATGAAGGGGAGAATCAGGGTGCAATATAGGTGCCTCTCCATTAATAGGGGGTTCAGTGCTTCAAACAGGAAGCAAAATTTAACTGAGAGATGTGTGGATCTGACAGCTCTCACATTCTGGAAAATTGTTTCTTCCTTTGGTTTCTAGATATCACCCTACTCTTCCTTTGACCACTTCTATTCTTTGATCAATGATAATTTTTCTCATAAACAGATTTTACAAAATAGGGATAATCTGTTCCTTCAAGGCCTGGGGTGTGTGTGTGTGTGTGTGTGTGTGTGTGTGTGTGTGTGTTGTGAGTGTAGATTTTTTCACTGCTGATTATTCTAGAGTCAATTTCCGTAGGTTATATTTTACCAGGAAACTGTCTATTAAATTTGTTTCATATTTATGGGCATAAATGTTTAAAGTTATCATAAGATCTGTAGGTATTTCCCCCTTTTCACTCCCAAAATTACCCTATATAATAAAAGGGTAATATGCAAATTGACTGAATCGCGGAACTACCAGAATACCCATGGCCCCTCACTCCGGCTGGCCCCACCCACGGCCCCTTGCCTCAGCTGGCCCGCCCCTGATGGCCCCCATTGGGGTGGGCTGACTGGACCTCTAGTTTATTTATAATTTTCTCATTTTTACTTGATACATTTTTCCAGAAATATGAATAATTTATTAATTGCTTCAAAGAACCACCTTTTGATTTTGTGTTTCTCTATTATTTCCTTCTTTTCTGTTTTATTTTACACTTTGATCTAATTTTTAAATTATTTTCTTTCTTTTACTGTCCTTAGGTTTATTCTGCATTCTTTTTCTAACTTTCTTTTAAAAAATACATTTTATTGATTTTTTACAGAGAGGAAGGGAGAGGGATAGAGAGTTAAAAACATTGATGAGAGAGAAACATCGATCAACTGCCTTCTGCACACTCCCTACTGGTTATATGCCTACAACCAAGGTACATGCCCTTGACTGGAATCGAACCTGGGACCCTTGAGTTTGCAGGTTGACACTCTAACCACTGAGCCAAACCTGTTAGGGCCTTTTTCTAACTTCTTGAATTGGATGCTTGGTTCATTAATTAAATTTTTCTTTTGAATATATGCATTTAAGGCCATAAACTTCCCTCTAAGAACTACTTTAGTTACATCTCATAAGTTTTGCTATATTGTGTTTTTATTATTGTTCATTTATCTTTTCTCCCATTATATTATTATTATTTTAAGTATTCTTTTAAAATATATGTTTTGTAAATTGTGCTGCTATGAACATAGGGGTGCATATATCCTTTCTGATTGGTGTTTCTAGTTTCTTAGGATATATTCCTAGGAATACTATGCTGCCATAAAAAGAAGGAATTCTTACCATTTGCAGCAACCTGGATGGAATTGGAGAACATTATGCTAAATGAAATAAGCCAGTCAATGAAAGAAAAATACCACATGATCTCACTCATTTATGGATAATAAAGAACATTATAAACTGATGAACAAAAAGATAGATACAGAGGCAGTAAAGCATCAAACAGACTGTCAAATTACAGTGGGAAGGTTAGGGAGAGGTGGGGGAGATAAGAGATCAACCAAAGGACTTGTATGCATGCATATAAGCATAACCAATGGACGCAAAACACTGGGGGCGGGGGGTGAGGGCATGTATGGGAGTGGGGTGAGGGGGCAATGGTAAGATATGTGCACATATAATACCTTAATAAAAAAATGAAAAAAATGTTTTTATTCATTTGAGAGAGAGAGAAGAAGGGAGAGGGAGAGAGAAAGAGAAACATCAATCAACTATCTCCTGCATACCCCCTCCTGGGGATTGAGTCTGCAACCCAGGCATGTACCCATGACCAGGAATCAAACCGGAGACCTCTGGTTACATGGGACAATGCTCAACCAATTGAGCCACACCGGCCAGGGCAAATACTCTTTTGTTTGTTTGTTTCTTTGTTAATCCTCACCCAAGGATATTTTTTTCCATTAATTTTTTTAGAGAGAGTGGAAAGGAGGGCGGCGGGGGGGGGGGGGGGGGGGTGTCGGTGGTGGGAGAGAGAGAAGAACATTGATTTGTTGTTCCATCATTTATTCATTTATTCATTGGTTGATTCTTGTATGTGCCCTGACCGGGGATCAAATCCACAACCTTGGCATATTAGGACAATGCTCTAATCAACTGAGCTACCTGGCCAGGGCATCAAAATGTTATTTATTTATTTATTTTTAAATTTCTCTTACATGTTTCCAGCTTATGTGGGAGGGTGTCCTTTCTAATTTCCTGGCTGATGGGGCCCCAGGTTTTCCTCTTTGGACCGATGTGGGGTTAAAACCTCAGCCCCTAGGTGATCAAAGCCCCTCAGTGGCTGTTTATGCACTTATCCCAGTAATGTCCAGTTCTGCATTCTTCTCTGGCACGTGGGATTTCCCTTTCTTTGTTGAGAGCCTCTCTCTCTCTCTTTTTAAAAATATCTTTATTGTTTAAAGTATTATATATGTCCTCTTTTGTCCACCATTGACCCCTTCTAGGCCTTCATCACCCTATTGTCTGTGTCCATGGGTTATGCATCTATATGCATGCAAGTTCTTTGGTTGATAACTTACCACCCACCCACCTACCCACCCACCCTCTCCCACCTTCCCTCTGAAATTCCACATTCTGTTCCATGCTTCTATGTCTCTGGATCTATTTTGTTCATCAGTTTATTTTGTTCATTAGAATCCACATATGAGTGAGATCATGTGATACTTGTCTTTCTCTGATTGGCTTATTTCACTTAGCATAATGCTCTCCAGGTCCTTCCAGAGAGTTTAACTCTTCACGTAAAAGAATGTTATGTAGCATTTCAAGACCTTTGTTGCAGAGGTTAGAAGTCCCATTTCACAGGGTGCTCTGTGACCTTCTTCCTAAGCACTCTTTCTTATTTAGAGCTTGTCGAGAATCCTGATTTTATGTGGTAGGTGGTTTCAAGAAGTAATTCTGGTTTAAGGTAAAGCTAATTTCTGAAGTCAGATATTATATAAATAGACCCATGGATGGTTTGACTGCTGAGGTTTTCTGTCAGTCATGTAGCCCGTGAAGGACAAAACCAGGAAAGGGAAATTCTCCAAGACACCAGGGCAAGGGGAGAAACAATGAGGGTCCTGGGTCCCAAACCCACTGAGACACGAGGATCCCGGGGTGGGTGGACAGAGCGTGGCTTTCAGAATCACGCAGATTGGTGGTCCACAGGCATCTCCTCCAGTTATTACCCAGACCTTCTCGGACGAGTCCTAAAACCTCTCTGAACTGAGTCTGTGTCTACTTGGGGATAATGTCACGTACTATGCAGCATGTTGGGAGAATTATGGGTAACAAGGTAAAGAAAATGGCTTGCCTCATTTGGATAATCAATAAATGTTCATTTCTGCCTTCCCTTTCTTGGTGTTTGAGGCTGCAAGTTCCAAGAAATGGGGTTGAAGGAACACACAGTCTATTCACCTGGAAAATAAGCCAAAGAGCATGAAAGAGACAGAACAACTTGCTAAACTGAGCAAGCTGTGCGTGTGCACTCTGTCTGCTTCATGTGCTATTCATAGTCAGAGCATTCTTCAAAATGCAGAAAAGTGATTTTTGCAAGGGGTACAGGATGTTTTCTCTTACAGTGGACTCCTGGGCCCTAGCATTTCCTACTTGCTCTTTTCCTGAGTGATTCCTTTTGCCCACCCAAATTAGTAAAGACTGTATACAGGGACATTCCCTGCAGGGGGGAGGCAACTCTGTGATTTCACCAAACTTACACTGAGTCTAAAGCACTGTGACTCCTATGAGTAACTTGCCTTTATTTCCCCTTCTGGCCTCCGAGGGTGTCATTTGAACTCTAACTCTCTTTTTTTTAAAAAAATTTTATTGATTTCAGAGAGGAAGGGAGAGATAGAAACATCAATGATGAGAGAGAATCATTGATTGGCTGCCTCCTGCATGCCCCACACTGGAGATGGAGCCTGCAACCTGGGCATATGCCCTGACCGGGAATGGAACCATGACCTCCTGCTTCATAGGTGGACACTCAACCACTGAGCCACACCCGTTGGGCTTACCCACCTCTTTTATACCTAAGATGATTGACAGCAAGGATATTTAACTTAACTTTCCCTTTCTTATTTGGGCCATGGTAGGTTGCTTATGTTCTCCAAAGGAAATATTACACAGGTCTGCAGTGATCTAACACAAAGCAGGAAGTAAAGGCTAGGGAACAAATAATGCATTGGCTCTCTCTGCTTGTTAAAAAATTAGCTTTTGGCCCTAGCCGGTTTGACTCAGTGCATGTAGTGTCGGCCTATGGACCGAAGGGTCCTGGGTCGATTCAGGTCAAGGGCACGTACCTCAGTTGCAGGCTCCTTCCTGACCCGGTCCTGATTGGGGCACGTGCAGGAGGAAACCAATCTATGTGTTTCTCTCATATTGATATTTCTCTCTGTCTTTCCCTCTCTCTTCCATTCTCTTTAAAAATTAATGGAAAAATATTCTTGGGTGAGGATGAAAAAAAAAAAAACTTTTGGAAATGGCAATTCCATGTTTTTTCCCCTTTAATTTTAATTTTTTTTCTTGATTTGACCACGAGAGATTTGTTATTCCACTTATTTATGCATTCATTAGTTGATTCTTGTATGTGCCCTAACCTGGGATCAAACCTGCAGTCTTAGTATACCTGGACAATGTTCTAACCAACTGAGCTATCTGGCCAGGGCTCTGCTGCATGATTTTCTTTCATTGCTTTTTAAAATCCATCTTTTCTATTGGCCTAGCATCTCAATCTGGCAGGCAGAATTCTCCACGGGCCCCAGTGCATTTGTATTTTGGCTTTTTTTTCATAAGTGATATACGTATATATAGTATACTAGTATATCCTTCTAGAATTTGCTTTTTAAATCCAATAATATATCTTTGGAGATTATTTTATGTTATACAGATAGAACTGCTCATTTTGTTAAATAGAGAATGGATGAACATAGGCTTTTTAGCCATTCATGAATTCATGAATAATTAGGTTTTCCCCAACGTTTCATTATTACAAACAGTGTCACATACAGAACTTACATTTCCCTGTGTATGTGGGAGTGTCGCTTTAGAGTAAATACTAGGCATTGGGATCGCTGAGTCATAGGGTATGCACATTTTTTGTTTTATTAGATGCTGGCAAGTTGCCCTCCAAAGTGGCTCTACACTTGACAGAGCAGTGGAACAAGAGCACGTATTTTCTCACATCCTGCCAACCACTCATATTAGCTAACCATTTTTGACAAGCTAAATGAAGAAAAATGCTACCTCATTGTTTCAGGGTACATTCCTCTGATGACCAGTGAGGCCGAGCTTCTTGCCATGATCACTGGTGGTTTGTATTTTCTCTTTTGTAACAAATGTCTTTTTACCCTTGTGTCACCACCAGTGATCTAAAGTCCACTCTTGGCTCTTCTCTACGAAAATCCTCTGTCTTGTGACCCAGCCTGCAGGGCCTCTGCCCAGCCTGTGGGTCCCAGCCTGTGGCCATCGGCTCCAGGGACTGGGGAAAGCCTCCTGTGGCAGGGGAGGTATTCCTGTCGCCTTTTTGCAGACTCAGAAGACCTCAGACCTGTCCCTCGCCTCATTGTGAGATGGCATTTGGGACTTGAGTGACCCTTAGACTCCTCTGCTTCAGCACTGAATGCCTCAGGACTACACTGGCCTCCAGCCCAGACTGAAGGGCTCCGTGGTGCCTGTGGACTTTTTAAATTGAGATAAGATTCAACATTTTAGCCACTTTATAATGTACAATTCAGTGGCTTTTCGTATTTTCACAAAATTGTGCAAATATCAGCCACCATCTAATTCCAGAACATTATGATCTTCCCTTAAAAGAAACCTCATACCTAAAAGTTATCCCCCAACCCCACTAATCTATTTTCTGTCTCTATAAATTGGCCTATTCTTGGCATTTCATATAAATGGAGTCATATAATATGTGATTATTTTTGTCTGGCTTCTTTCAATTCAGCATAGTATCTTTAAGGTTTATCAATATTGTAGCATGTATTATCAGTATTTCAATCCTTTTTGTGGCTGAATAATATTCCATTGTATGGATATACCACATTTGGTTATCTGTTTATCAACTGATAGATGTTTGGGTTGTTTCCACTTTTCGGCTATTATGAATAATGCTGCTATTAACATTCATGTACAAGTTTTGTGTGAACATATGTTTAGAATTCTCTTCAGTATGTGCCAACCAGTGGAATTGCTGGGTCATATGAAAACTATGTGTTTAACTTCTTGAGGAACTGACAAACGGTTTTCCACAACTGAATCATTCTGCCATCAAAGGTACATGAAGGTTCTAGTTTGTCTGTGTGCTTAACCAACACACATTAATTTTTATAAAAAATTATAGCCAGCCAAGTTGGTATGAAGTGGTATTTCCTTGTGGTTTTGATTTGCATTTCCCAAAGACGAATGGTGCTGAGCATCTATCTTTATTTAAAATTGATATTTGAGAGAGAGAAAGAAACATCGATTTGTAACACTTATTTATGCATTCATTGGTAGATTCTTGTATGTGCCCTGACTGGTGGTCGAACCCACACCCTGACATATTGGGACGATGCTCCAACCAACTAAGCTACCACCTGCCCAGGATCTGAGCATCTATCTTTCCAAGTATGTAGTGGCCATTTATATACCTTCTTTGAGAAATGTCTGTTCAAATCACTTGCCCATATTTAAATGGGATTATTTGCCCCCCCCCCCCCTTTTTCAATTGTAAGAGTTCTTTATATATTCTGGATAATAAATTCTTATCAAAAACATGAATTGCAAACATTTCCCTATTCTATGGGCTGTTTTTTCATTTTCTTTTTTTATCTTTTGGTTAATCCTCAGCTAAGGATATTTTTCCATTGATTTTTAGAGAACGGAAGGGGGAGGGGCAGACAGAGAGAAACATTCATGTGAGAGAGACACATCGATTGGTTGCCTCCTGCACACACCCCAGCCAGGGCCAGAAACCTGCAACTGAGATTTGTGTCCTTGACCGGAATCGAACCCAGGTCCCTTCAGTCCGCAGGCCGACACTCTGTTCACTGAGTTAAACCGGCTAGGGCTAGTTTTTATTTTATTTTAATTTTTTTATTGATTTTCAGAGAGGAAGGAAGAGGGAAGAGGGATAGAAACATCAATGATGAGAGAGAATCATTGATCAGCTGCCTCCTGCACACCCCCTACTAGGGATCGATCCGCAACCTGGGCATGTGATCTTGATGGGAATCGAACCAGGGACCCTTCAGTCCGCAGGTTGACACTATCCACCGAGCCAAACCGGCTAGGGCAGCCTTTTCATTTTCTTGATAATGTCCTTCGATATACAAAAGTTTTAAATTTTAATAAAATCTAATTTTTAAATATTTTTTGTTGCTTGTGATTTTGATGTCATAATAAGAAATTGTTGCTTAATCCAAGGTTACACAGATTTACACCTGTTCTTTTCTAACAATTTTATAGTGTTAGCTCTTAGATTTATTTTGAGTTACTTTTTTATATAATTTGAGTCGGGGTCTAATATCATTATACCAGTACCACAGTATTTTTTTAAAGTATACATTTTATTGATTTTCAGAGAAAGATGAAGGGAGAGGGAGAGAGAGAAACATCGATATGAGAGAGAAATATCAATTGGTTGCCTCCTGCACACTCCCTGACCATAACCCGGACTAGGGAGTCAAAACCTGTGACCCTCTGGTGCATGAGACTATGCTCAACCAACTGAGCCACACTGGCCAGGACATACTACACTATTTTTTTAAAAATGTTTTTATTGATTTTAGAGAAAGAAAGGGAGAGGGGGAGAGAGATAGAAACATCAACGATGAGAGAGAATCATTGATCAGCTGCCTCCTGCACGCTCCACACTGGGGATTGAGCCTGCAACCTGGGAATGTGCCCTGACTAGGAATTGAAGCGTGACCTCCTGGTTCATAGGTCGATGCTCAACCACTGAGCCATGTGGGCCAGGCTGCGTTTTATTCTTTTTGATGGTGTTGTAAATGGAATTGTTTTCTTAGTTTCATTTCCGAAGTGTTCATTGTTCATCTAACACGTTGGCTTTTGAAGGAGGCAGTTGTTTACTCCACAGAGTTGGAAGGTGATGCCTTGGGGTGTAGGTGTGTTGCTATTACATCCTGTGGGCCATTGCTTAGGCTTACCTGTGGCTTATCTGAAGTCACTGACGTAGAGTTTGACTCTATGGCACAAAGGGAAACATGTCTGACTCATCTTTCCCACGCTCACTTTACTTCTGATGGCTCCCTCACTGGGGGAGGAAGAGAGTGGGTTGGTGGCAGGGGCCTCCTCTCACAGCTGCATCCCTCGATCCCTCCATTCTTCAGGGTTCTGGGGGCACCTCTAAAGGCATTCCTGAAGGCAGGGCTGTGGCAATCTTCTCTTACTTGCAAGTTGGGCCAGAATCCTCCCTCTTTTGATGGACGTCATGCCCACAGAGAGCAATTTTCAATCGGTGTGCAATGGCACACTGGTGTGCCACAAGAATTTTTAAACATGTGATACCTGACTATTTGGTTAGGAGAATTGACCTGTTTTCCCTTAGATTGTCAAATAAAAAATTGACAACAGCCAACATAACAATAGCAGTCCAGTGTGAATGAATCAAAATTATACCTATATTTTTGAACATTTTTATTTTATTGATTTTAGAGAGAGAGGAAGGTTGGGGGCAGTAGAGAGAGAGAGAGAGAGAGAGAGAGAGAAAGAAACATTGATTTGTTGTTGTTCTTATTTATGCATTCATTGGTTGATTCTAGTGTGTGCCATGACCGGGGATTGAATCTGCAACCTTGCTGTATCAGGATGATGCTCTAACCAACTGAACTACTCGTCCAGGGATATACCTATTTTTTCTTTGTCAGGTAGGCAAAAAATATATTTCTTGGTGTGCCACAGAATTTTACTAATTAGTTTATGTGCCATGAGATGAAGAAGTTGAAAACCACTGCCACAGAGGAATATTGAGAGTGACAGGTTCAGGCAGGGCCCTGGAGGCTGGTGGAGTTAGAGGAGTCGGGATGGAGTATAAGGATCAACCATATGGTAAAAATCAGAGAAGTGGAGGACCATTCAAGGTAAATATGTACTGCCTGGACCATGTCTGAGGCCATCTCTCTGCTTGATCCCTTGTTAGCAGGGCCAGTTGCTCAAGCTGCGATTTTCCACTGTAACATGGGGATGAGGGAACTTAGCTCACAGGGTAGATGTGAGCAGTAACATGTACAGGGGAACACCCTGTACAGGGCTTGACCCAGAAGGTGCCAGTTAATGTTCCTGGGAGTATGAGTTGATCATTAAGCTCCTTTCCTTCTTGGGGTTTGGGCAGTGTTGAGAGTTCAGGATTGCTGAAATGGCATAGAGTTCATAATGGAATGGAAAGAGTGGGAAAATCCACCAGGAGGAGGTATATGGGAGACATATGGGACAAATCTCACCTTTACTAGAACTCAGAGTTAACAATTCAGATGGGCAGTGTGGTGGCTCTGGGGCTGAGGGGACCCCATAACATTTTCATGCCAAAGGAATAGAACAGCTATTGCAAGCAGGCTATTGCAAGTTTATGTGTTTTGATATTTGAGGGCACAGAAAAAAAGTTTATGCATAGTTATGGTATTTAAATTTTAGATACTAGATTATTAAAATAATCAATGTCAAAATCTAGTTTTCCTTATGTTTTTAAGTTCAAATTAAAAATTGTCATTCTATTTTGAATCTAATAAAAATTTGAAAATTTACTTGTTTTTCTTTCATTTCAACCTATAGATTTTGTTTGACTACTTACAGTAAAACAAATAAAATAATCTTTACTTTTCGGGTGACCTTTTTTATGTGGTGAAATACACATAAACCTGACCATCTTAAACATTATATTCAGTTCAGTGGTATTAAATATTCATATTGTTGGGATCATATTTGTCCTATTTCAAGTTTGCTGATTCTTCTGGATGCTCAAAAGTGCCTCTGAATTTCTCTAGTGAAATTTTCATTTCAGTTATTGTGATTTTTAGCTCTAGAATTTTGTTGTTGTTTCTTTTTAGGTATTTCTTTTTAAAAAATATATTTTATTGATTTTTTACAGAGAGAAAGGGAGAGGGATAGAGAGTTAGAAACATCGATCAGCTGTCTCCTGCACACCTCCCACAGGGGATGTGCCCGCAACCAAGGTACATGCCCTTGACTGGAATCGAACCCTGGACCTTTGAGTCCGCAGGCTGACGCTCTATCCACTGAGCCAAACTGGTTAGGGCTAGGTTTTCTATTTCTTTACTGATATTTCCATTTTGTTCACACATTGTATTCTTGACTTTCTCCACATCTTCCTTTTGCCATGGAGATGCACACAGGCTTTGCTGCTGCTTCAGTTCTGTTTTTTTACCTTTCAAATCTCATACACATTTCTCTTGTGGCCAACCCTAACCTGGAACCATACTGGGAAGGAATTTCAAGAAATGTAATTTCATCTTAGCTAAGATGACATAGTAAAAAGCCACCTTGTTAATTCCAAACTTTCCAGGAGTTAAAAGTACACCTGGCCACTAAGGGAACAGCTTTACTAACTCCAGTGCACAGTGTATGACCATGATCTGTAATTATCACCTTAAGAACATTGAAGTTGTCTATTTGCCAGAGATTTGATGATGGGATGCCAGACCTGGGGGCCACACACATGTAGGTAAGTCTTCTTGATTGAGTACACTAAAGTTCCCATAAACGTTTTGAACTCTAAGCATTTGCTTTTTTTGATTTTGTCTAAGTCCATATCCTTCTGATGGGTTTATAGATTTGCATACTGACTTCTGGATCTAAGTTGCACCCTCACTAGAGTACAATGCAGTCTGGATCCCTAACCAAGATACAGCTACTCTTAGTAACTCGGTCTAAGTGAACACTGGATCCTCCTTTCCTTATTCTTCTTGTCTGAGTGGATCATAACTCTAGAGATACTTTATGACATCCCCTGCATACCTCTGCAGGGCTCTGCTCACAACCCTGAAATCATGCTAATGCCTCTGAATACTGGGTGTGGACCCTGAGGGCCCAGGAGTAACTCCAGGAGTGGAGAACAGAAGTGTGTGTGCTACATTCACCCAGAATCAGGATCTTGGCCATTCAAATTACATACCCAGGGCAGCAGACTCTAGGGAGAAATGTGGGGTTTGGGTCACCCCTAGGGAGAGGACTGAAGCCAGCAAGAACCATACTCAAACTTTGCACTAAAAGGAGCATTGAGGACGCTTAGAGGACACTGGGTGTGGCTAGAGGGCTTTGGGGCCACTGTAATACCAGGAGCTTCTAGCGTTGGGTCCCTGCGGAGGAACTTCTCTGGTCTCCAGTCACAGGCTTGATTTGAGTGGAGGCAGGATGCTTGGTGTCCCATCTGTCTGGGCTTTGGGTGCCCCCTTGTGGCAGACATGATTCTTGTTTTCAGAGGGTCTATGCCCTCTCAGGAACCCAATCTTCAGTCTCTCCAAGGCCCTTAATACTATTGAAACATAAGGGTAGAGATGTCACACCTCCGACACCCCGCTCCCCCTTCCCCCAAATTTTCCTGTATCCGCAGAGCAGGCTGGATTTCAGCAAGTCCAAGGGATTTGGGGAAGTCCTCAGGGAGGACCATTGTATGGGCAAAGGGACTCAGTCCCAAGGACTCCCTTCTGTGGCTGTTGAGGAACCCTTCTTTAGTATAACCCAAATAATACAGCAGAGCATTATCTGATCTTATTAGTAAACCCCTGTACTTTTCAGGCTATTTTAGCCCAGACTCTACACCACTGGTTCTTTCTTAGCTTTGTTTGGAGTCAAGGGGCTCCTTTGAGACGCTGAAGAAAGTTGTTGATCTTCCTTTAGAAAATACACATGCACACAAATTGTGTATGGAATTCCAGGGAAATAACGAACTCTTTGGGGATCCAGGGACCCTATATAGTTTGTAAAAGCCCCCGCTCTAGGTCACTACTTCCACTGGTCTCAGACACTTGTTGTCCTTGAGTACATTTGCTGCCCTTCAGAGGAGACCGACAATGTCCTCTTAGGGACAAGATCTCTGGAGGGGGAGGAAGAACAACAGGGTAAAATTTCTTCTCACGAGAGAAGTAACTTTAGCCTCTTCGAAACTAAAAAGCTTCCTTGTGTTGAAAACAGTCGTCTCTTTTGGGAAAATAGCTAAGAAAGACAAATGACAGAACCAGGTCATCCACATAATGAGGTGAAAGGTGAGTCATTCTCTGGAAGGCTTTCCTAAAGCAACTCTTCTTAAACTCTGTGTCAGAAGTTTCCAGAGGCAAGGCAAAATATAGGAGAATAAAAAAATGCATACTGCCTTGCTTCTAGGAGAAAACTTAAACAAATGGACTCATGTCCCTTTAAGACACATCTTTAAAGGGATCTTTCTTTTGGTTGGGTGCTCTTTGTTTGTTCACGAAATGTTTACTTAATGTATATTGGGAAAGAGAATTTTAGAGTTGGCAGGAATTTCAGGCATCTCTTAATTTGATTCCTTTATTCTCAGACAAGCAACACGAGGACCAGAGAGATAAAATGTCACTCATTCATTCATCCATTCATTCAAGCTTATCAATCACTTCCCATGGGTCAGGAACTGGGCTTTGTATGAGAAATAAAAGAAGAAAAATACTGATGAAAATAACCTAATAGGGCAGAGAGGTATGTCGGCAAACAACCGTAATTCAATAAAGATAATTGCTTTAATGGAGGCTATTCAAAAAATAGGGGAAGCTTAGCAGGGTAGCCAAATACATCAGCTAGAGCAAGATGATTTAACAGAGGAGGTAGCATTTGAGTTGTGACATGATGCATGACAAGGGGTTTTGTTAGGTGGGCTAGCTGAATTTGTTCCAGGTTTTGGAAATGGTATGCAGGCTGGTCAATGCAATATGGTGTTAGGCCAAGGGATGAGTGGGGCTAGAAATTTAGCTGCACTCCACAGGGTGGAAGAGGCATCTTTTCTTAATTATTAATTTTTTTATTTACTCATTTGAGAGAGAGAGAGAGAGAAAGAGAGAGAGAGAGAGAGAGAGAGAGAGAGGAAGGGGGAGAGAGAAAGATTGATTTGTTGTTCCACTTATTTATGCATTCATTGGTTGATACTTGTATGTACCCTCATGGAGATCAAACCAGCAACCTTGGATCAAACGCTCTCACCAACTGAGCTACCTGGCCAGGGCCATCTTTTCCTAATTTGTCTGAAGGCACAGTATAGGCTACCATCCTGAATGTGGGCAAAGGCATAGGAATGTACAAGAGCAAGGTGTGTTCTGAAAACTATTAGTTCTGACAACCATTATCTCAGAATTCCCAGTGTAAAAGCACAGAGTGAGGTGATGAGAAGGGACAGTGAGGCCAGGTCCTGAAGGGCTCTGTCTATGACCATAATGTTAGTAGTGGTGATGTTGGGAATGGAACCTTGGTGTCTTCCTTCCAGACTGTTACTCGTTCTGCAGCACCAAATTGCCTCTAACTAGATACTGAGCTGTGTGCTGGGTCCTGGTGGGGACACAGTGAAGAATATGCACAGGCAGTGCCCTGGGTTTACAATCAAGGAAGAGTGCGCCACCTACGGACAAAGAGTAGTAATAGGAAAATGTGATTAGCAAACAGAGGGAGAAGAAGGAGCACAGAGCACGAACTGAGCACCCCAAGTGGTATAGCCACCTTGGAAGGTGGTTTTGGACATTGCAGATGTGATTTGCCTCAGGCCACATGCTCTAAGCCAGGATTCAAGGTCAGGGGGTCTGACTTCAAAAGCCCTAAAAATGCCTACACTCTCTAATTAAACAAGTCTACTTCTAGGAATCTATCCTAGAGAAATAAATGAAGATATATGCAAATACTTAGATATAAAGATGGTCTATGAAAATTTTTTTATAACAGCACTTTTTTTTTTAAAAAAAGGAAACAATCTAAATGTCCAACAGAAGAGATTGGATAGGTGTATTGTATTATAAAAGATGGAATATGAAATAGCTATTAAAATGATTTTTAAGTATATTTATTAATGGAAAAAAGTTAGACATCTTATTGGATGAAATAAGCAAATTAAGCCACTTACTGCATAGTTCTGTTTTTATAAATGTATTGAAGAATTTATACCTGGTAGGGCATAGTAGTAGTTAAAGAGATGTGATGATGGATGACTTTTATATTTTTTGCTAACCTGAATCTTCCAATTTTTTCCTATAATGAATAGGTCTTACTTTTGCAACAACAAAGTCATAACAGAGTATTTACAAAGAGTTTCTATTTCCTCCTCTGTAAGATGGGGAAACTTAGAATTAAATAATATAAGGTAGCCTGGCCGGGGTGGCTGAGTGGTTGAACGTCAACCTATGAATCAGGAGGTCATAGTTCGATTCCTGGTCAGGGCACATGCCCAGGTTGCATGCTCGATCCCCAGTAGGGGGCGTGCAGGAGGCAGCCGATCAATGATTCTCTCTCATCATTGATGTTTCTCTCTCTCCTCCCTTCCTCTCTGAAATCAATATAAAAAAATAATAAAGCATTTAAACATTCAGTTCAGGGCCTGAAAATAGTTAAGTGTCATTAAATATAAGCTACTGATGCTACTATAATAACAACTGCCACTACTCTAATTACTAGTCCTATTGCAACAACAGCACTACTCCCACACCATGACTTTCACCACGTTACTGGCTGTGGTTCAGGGCCAAAGCTTGAAACCAGGAAAGGGACAGGCTGGGGCTATAATTTTGGTTTCCAATGGAAAAGGCTTTGCTTCAGCAGCAACATTTGAATGGGAGGCAGGGTTAGAGATTAGAAATTGAAGTACAGAGTCAGTTATCAGTCCAGGTCCTGGCCTTGGTGCTGGGTTGGAGTTCTGAAAGTGACTTTGCTTCAGGTCAGGGCAGCCTTGCTCTGAAGGCCTGGGAGTGGGAAAAGGGCTGCAGAGGCTGGGACCCCTCAGAGAGCCTCACGAAGTCTACTATTCCCAGGAAGGCTCAGTCACTCTTCCCTTTGTCCATATTTCAAATCTGAGCACATACCAACTGAGAATCCTGCTCCTCTCTCGAGTCTATTCCAGTGACAATCTTGCCCACCAAAAAAGATCACTCTGACCCTTTGTACCACTCCAAGATCTTACCCAGCTGGGGTTTCTCCTTCCAAAGCCAGGCCTTCTTCAGTCTTACTTATCACTTCTCAAGTCTGTAATCAGTAGTGATGCTCTCTGATCTCTGTTATCTTGCTCTTCCAAAATTATCTCCCGTATGAGCTATTGAATGGCTCCACAACATCTTAGCCCAAACCAGCTAAATTAAGCCACTTTGGGCTGTTTAATAGATATATTAAAGCAGGATCCCTAAATCTCAATACCCCAAAGATAAATGATGGTGCATTCTTCATTTCTGATAACATTTTCCCGTAATTGCAATGTGGCAGGATGCAGAAGCACCTGCAAAGAGCTTTATTATTTTTTTTAAAAATAAACTGATATTTGTTTTGAAGTGTACTTTACATAACAGTAAAACACATAGGTCTTACATGTACAGTTGGATTAATTTTTGACAATTGTATTTACCCATATAACCACTATTCCAATCAAGTTATGGAATATTTCCATCACCCCATGAAGTCCCCTTAGGCCCCTTTGCAATCTATCTGCCCCACATCACCAAATACAACCATTGTTCTAATTTTTACCATCAAAGGTTAGTTGCAACAGGAACTGTCATTCATTGCTATTGAAAATGCAAAATGGTATAACCACTTTGGAAGATAGCTTGGCAATCTTTTTTACAAGGCTAAACATAGTCCTACCATCTGATCCAGCAATTGCATACCTTTCAAATGAGTTGAAAACTGATGTCCCCACAAAAACCTGCATACTTAAGGTTTAGCAACTTTATTCACAATTGCCCCAAAATTGGAACTAACCAAGATATCCTTCTAAAGGTGAGTGAATAAACTGTGGTATATCCATACAGTGAAACATTATTCTGCAATAAAAACAAGTAAGCTATCAAGCCACAAAATAACATGAAGGAACCTTAAGTGCATATTGTTAAGTTAAAAAAGCTAGTATGAAAAGGCTACATATCATATGATTTGAACTATATGACATTCTGGGAAAAGCAAAACCATAGAGACAGTAAAAAGATCAATGGTTGCCAGGAGCTTAGGGAGAGGGAGGGATGAATAAGTAAAACACAGGGGATTTTTAGGGCAGTTGAAACTACTCCGAATGATACTATAATGGTGGATATATGGCATTATACATTAGTCAAGACCTATAGAACTGGACAACACAGAGAATGAATAATATAAGCTATGGGCTTTAATTTAGTAATGTATCAATATTGGTTCATTAATTGTAAGGAAAACTGTGTGTGTGGAGTGGGATAAAAAGTATATGGAAACTTTCTGTGTAATTTTCTGTAAACCTAAGCTCTGAGAAATAAAGTCTATTAATTAAAGCAAAATAAAACAAGATAATGTTTCCTCAATTCCATGTCCCCTTCTAGCTATTTTCATTCCTCTCCTCCTGTCATGGTGCCAAGCTTTCTTCTTGGGTTGTCTAAGTAATACTGAAAATAATAGTTTACATGTATTGAATGCTTACTATGTGCTAAACACTTCATGCAAATTGTTGTCTTTACTCCTCACAACAGTCCTATTGCATTGATATTATTTTTTTAAAATAGATTTGGACCCTAAAATGTGCCAAGTTTGAGTACCTTGGCCAACGTCACATTGTTAGTAAGCAGTGGCACCAGTGCTTGGGGACAGGCTGCTGGACCTGGAGGCAGAGCTCTTAAGTCACTCTACCCAAGAGCTCCGTTTTCTCACTGGGGTCTCAGCATTGCATAGCTCTCTGGGCATTACTATCCTGTCATCTGTGAAAATGGTGCTTCCTGGGGCATCCTCGGAAGGGCGCCTTCTGGAGTTGTGCCATGTGGTAGCCCTACTGTCCTCCAATGGAACCTTCATCTCCCTCAGTCCCCATCTCTTCATTGGACCTACTCTTGCTAAGGTCAATGACTCCATTTTAATAAATCCAATGGACAATTTTCAGTCTTCATCTTATTTGACCTCTCAGCAGCATTTGACATAGTTGACCACTTCCTTCTTCTTTCTTTCTTTTTTAAATCGTCATCTGAGGATATTTTTCCTTTCTTTCTTTCTTTTCTTTCTTTCTTTCTTTCTTTCTTTTCTTTCTTTCTTTCTTTCTTTCTTTCTTTCTTCCTTCCTTCCTTCCTTCCTTCCTTCCTTCCTTCCTTCCTTCCTTCCTTTCTTTCTTTCTCCCCCCTCCTTTTTTTTCACTTTTCTATAAAAAAATTTCTTTATTGTTTAAAGTATTACATATGTCTCCTTTTCCCCCCATTGACCTTTCTCCTGCCGTTCCCACCCCCCAGCACATGCCCTCACCCTTCTACTGTCTATGTCCATGGGTTATGCTTATATGCACTCATACAAGTCCTTTGGTTGATCTCTTCCCCCCCCACTCTCCTGTCCCTCCTCTGAGATTTGACCATCTGTTAGATGCTTCTATGTCTTTGGATCTATTTTTGTTCATCAGTTTATGTTGTTCATTATATTCCACAAATGAGTGAGATCATGTGATATTTATCTTTCTCTGACTGGCTTATTTCGCTTAGCACTGTAAATAGTAAGAGTTCCTTCTTTTTTTATAGCAGAGTAGTATTCCATTGTGTACCTGTACCACAGTTTTTTAATCCACTCATCTGCTGATGGGCATTTAGGCTGTTTCCAAATCTTAGCTGTTGTAAATTGTGCTGCTATGAACATAGGGTGCATATGTCCTTTCTGATTGGTGTTTCTGATTTCTTGGGATATATTCCTAAAAGTGGGATTACTGGGTCAAATGCGAATTCCATTTTTAATTTTTTGAGGAAGCTCCATACTGTTCTCCATAGTGGCTGCACCAGTCTGCTTTCCCACCAGCAGTGAAGGAGGGTTCCTTTTTCTCCACATCCTCTCCAGCACTTGTTGTTTGTTGATTTGTTAATGATAGCCATTCTGACAGGTGTGAGATGGTACCTTGTTGTTTTGATTTGCATCTCTCAGATAATTAGTGACTTTGAGCATGTTTTCATATGTCTCTTGGCCTTCTGCATGTCCTCTTTCAAAAAGTGTCTATTTAGGTCCTTTGCCCATTTTTTTGTTTGGATTGTTTATCTTCCTTTTGTTAAGTTATATGAGTTCCCTATAAATTTTGGAGATTAAACTCTTAATGGAGATAACATTGGCAAATATGTTCTCCCATGCAGTGGGCTCTCTTGTTGTTTTGTTGATGGTTTCTTTTGCTGTGCAGAAGCTTTTTATTTTGATGTAGTCCCATTTGTTTATTTTCTCCTTAGTTTCCATTGTCCTAGGAGCTGTATCAGTAAAGATATTGCTGTGACATATGTATAATATTTTGCTGCCTATGGATTCTTCTAAGATTTTTATGGTTTCCCATCTTACGTTTAAGTCTTTTATCCATTTGAGTTTATTTTTGTATATGGTGTAAGTTGGTGGTCTAGTTTCATTTTTTTTTTTTTGCATGTATCTGTCCAATTTTCCCAACACCATTTATTGAAGAGACTGTCTTAATTCCATGGTATGCTCTTACATCCTTTGTCAAATATTAATTAAGCATAATGGCTTGGGTCAATTTTTGGGTTCTTTGTTTTGTTCCATTGGTCTATATGTCTGTCCTTGTGCCAGTACAAGCAGTTTTGAGAACAATGGCTTTGTAGTATAGCTTGATATCTGGTATTGAGATCCCTCCAACTTTGTTCTCTTTCTCTCTTTTTAAAAAAATCCTCACCTAAGGATATTTTTCCATTGATTTTTAGAGAGAGTGGAAGAGAAGGGGAAAGACAGAGAGAAATATTGATGAGAGAAACACATTGATTGGTTGCCTCCTGCACGTGCCCCGACCAGGGCTCGAGCTGGGAAGGAGCCTGCAACTGAGGTACATGTCCTTGAGTAGAATCGAACCTGGGACCCTTCAGTCCACAGGCCGACGCTCTATCCACTGAGCCAAACCTGCTATGGTGAGCACTCCCTTCTTAACAGATTTCCCCCCGACACCATATTTTCTTGTTTTTTTCCTATTTCTTTGACTATTGCTTTTCAGTCTCCTTTACCAGCTCTTTTTCCTCTACCTGACCATTAGACGTGGAGTTCCACGGGTCTTGTCTTGGGCCCTCTTCTCATATCGCCCTCACACACGCTTATTAGGTGACCAATCTTATCTACTCTTATGCTTAACTTATCATCTATGTATCTAGGACTCCCAAATTTGTCTCCAATCTATTTGGCATCAACATTTGATTGTCTCACAGGTACCTCATGCTCAAAATGCTCAAAACTGAATCCTTAAGATCCTTTGCCACATTTAACCCAAATCTGTTCCCTTTTATTTTACTTTATGTGTGAAATATACCTCCTAGCAGAAAATTGCATAAGTGTGTGTATATTTAATGAATAATTATAAAGTGAAATTACTACGTAATTACCACCTACATCAAGAGATAGAGCATCATTGGATGCTCAGAAGTCATTCATGTGCCCTTCTCTGATCATAATAAAATTCCTCCTTCCTAGAGCAATGAGTACATGGTCTTTGGTGATAATCATTTCTTTGCTTTTTGTTATATTAGTTTCAACTCTTATGTATGCATCTCTAAACAATGTAGTTTAGTTTTTTAAACTTTATGAATCACACTGTTTTCCTTTGAAAAAGTTTAGAGAGATGAAGGGTGAGAGAGAGAGAGAGAGAGAGAGAGAGAGAGAGAGAGAGAGAGAAACGTTGATTTGTTGTTCCACTTACTCATGCATTCATTGGTTGAGGCTTGTATGTGTCCTGACCAGAGAGTGAACCTGCAACCTTGGTGTATCAGGACAATGCTCTAATCAACTGAGCTACCTGGCCAGGGCACACTGTATGTTTTATTTTCTGTCTCTTTCTCAACAAAATGATTTTGAGATTCATGCTTATTGCCAAGTCTCACTATAGTTCACCCACTTTCACTATTATATAGCAACTAGAGGCCCGGTGCATGAAATTCATGCATGGGTAGGGTCCCTAGTGGCTGCTGGCTGCCGGCCAGGGCGTCTCCCTTCCCCTGGCTGCCTACTGTCACTGCTGGCTGGGGGGGCCTCCCTTCTGCCGGCTGCCTGCTACCGCCACCTCCGTCCCCATCCCCTGGTCGAGCTCCTGGTTGAACTCCCAGTCAAGGAGACAATTTGCATATTAGGCTTTTATTATATAGGATGATGTGACTATACCATTATTCATGAGGATGAATATTCGATTTATTTCCAGTTTTGGGAACCAATATTATGAGCACCGCTTTTATTGACCCTATTTTACATGTATCCTGGTAATTGTATGCATGCATTTTTCTAAGTATGTACCTAGGGGTAGACTGGCTGGACCATAGAGTATTGTCAGATAGTGGAAACTGGTTTCCAAGGCAATTGAACCAATTTACACTTCCTGAGCATTATGTGAGACTCCTGGTTGCTCCACACACATATCAACATTTAGTATTGTGTACTCTCAGAGTTTTGATCGGTTGCCAATCTGATGGATGTGGTTTTATTTGTATTTCTCTGATGTCTGTTGAGGGTGAGCACTTTTTATGTGTTTATTGGCCATTTGGATTTCCTTTTTGGCAAAGTGAGAGTTTAGCTTTTGCCACCTGTATGTCTGGATACTCAATGTCTCTCAGATTTTTTTTTCCGGGTAATTCCTTAGTATCTTGTCATCTCTGGTGCTTTTTGCATGATTTTTAAAAAAGTATCCATTATTTTTATTATTTTTTAAAAAATATATTTTATTGATATTTTACAGAGAGGAAGAGAGAGGGATAGAGAGTTAGAAACATCGATGAGAGAGAAACATCGATCAGTTGCCTCTTGCACACCCCCTACTGGGGATGTGCCCGCAACCAAGGTACATGCCCTTGACCGGAATCGAACCTGGGACCCTTGAGTCAGCAGGCCGACGCTCTATCCACTGAGCCAAACCGGTTTCGGCAAAAGTATCCATTATTTTTAGTTGCTTTCAGCCAGAGGTTTGGACTGAAAAAACCTAGTCTGTTATTACTGGAACCTATAAGTCCTCTCTATTGTTTTCTCCCCCCCCTTCTCTTATTAATTAATTAATTAATTAATTAATTAATTTTTAATAAATCTTTATTGTTCAGATTATTACAGATGTTCCCCTTCTCCCCACCCATAACTCTCTTTTATTTTCATTTTGGGACTCTATTTTACTTTCATATTACCGATAACAACAACCAAGGATCTGTATGTTTAGCCTGCTTCCTTTCATTTTTCATTTACTTACATATCCAATATAGGAATCAAAGAGAGTGCTGGGTCAGACTTTAATGCTTGACCAAACATAGATTTGAGAGGATGAACTCCAGCTGAGGATCCACGACCATATGCACATGTGTAGATAAAATGGCTGGGGGTGTGGGTGGGGAGAGACTTTTCTGGGACTCCTTGACACAAGAGCCCAATGCAGGGTGATTCCCAAACCTGCTGGTGAACTCTTAATGGGGGTGGGGTTACATTAGATTAGGAGAATATGCAGATGCAATGGTTGATGGAATTAAGGTGAAAGTTTGGATGAAAATTGATGGTAGTTCCAAGATGAATGGACAGCATCCTGTATGGAAAGCTGCTGCAGTAAGACTGTTAGATGGAAGACTGATTGAAACAGGCCATCTCTCAATGGGCTGAATTGCATGCTGTTTTTTAGCAGTGATGAAAGAATTAAACAATGGTAAAACAACAATAACAACAAACCACCTCAAAATCCTATGTTTGGGTTTTTACAGACTCCTGGGCAATAGCCAATGGCCTAGCCATATGGTTAAGGTAGATGGGTGATGGAAAACTGGACTATTAAGGGGATGCCTGTATGGGGCATGGCCCTGTAGAATTCACTCTGGGAATTTAAGGGGTCTGTTAAAGTAGGACATGTCAATGCCCATCAGAAGAACCTTCTTCCAGATTCAGAAGGTGATTGAAATTGTCAAGTGGACCTTATGGTGCACTCCCTTGAGATGGCCACTTGGACCCATGAAATGAGTAGATATGTGGGTGCTGCAGTAATGCAGAAATGGGCTGAATATAGATATGCTCCTCTTGCACCATGTGAAGCTCAAAAATGCCAACAAGAACTGTTCTTTCAATAAGAGAGACAGAGACTGGCTCTTGGGAAGATTCCACTGGGTGTGGGGGTGGAGGAGGCCCTGCTAGCTGGCAAGTGGATTACATTGGACCAATGCTGGTAGCCCCAGGTTCCTGACAGGGATAGACATTCTGGACTTTCCATACCTGGTGGTAGACGCAGTTAAAAATAAACAATATATCCAAAATGGAGTCACTGTGGTAAGCCTAACTTAATTGCAGTTTCAGCCTCTCCCAGGAGTGGAATTTTAAACCAGTCAGTCTAGAATTTTCTGGTCAGCACTAGTGAGGTAACCTGTCTGATAAGACCCCTTGCCTTCTCCTAAGGGAAGATGACTTTGCTTGAAATCATCCATTCTTTTAACTTCCTTGTCCCACCCTGTTTCAGCCTATAGAAACTTTCCACTCTGTGCAGCTCCTGAGAACACCTTTCAGTTTACTAGATGGGATGCTGCCTGCTTCATGAATCATTATATAAAGCCAATTAGATCTTAAATTTACTTGGTTGAATTTTTGTTTTTTAACAACACAGATGCTCAAAATACTACAAAAGGATTGGTATATTAGTAGAAGATACTGTACCAAATTGGGCCTCTGAGTTAATGTTTCTTTAGACCAAGGGATGCATACTATTTATAACCCATAGTGCCCAACAGTAGGCAAAGAGATATATCAAATGGACAAATCATGTTGCATATAATCCTCAGAGCAATGGTCTAACAGAGAATTGGAATGGGCATTTGAAACAATTGCTGTCTAAAATGGGGAGAGATAGTCCTGGCCTGGTATTTCAGTTGGTTAGAGTATTGTCCCAATACGCTGAGGTTATGGGTTTGATCTCTGGTCAGGGCATATATAAGAATCAACCAATGAATGCATAAATAAGTGGAACTACAAATCTCTCTCTCTCTCTCTCTCTCTCTCTCTCTCTCTCTCTCTCTCTCTCATAAATCAATAAAAAATTAAAATGGGGAAGATAAAAGCAAGAGAGACTAGCTTTCATGCTTTTCCGAGTGTGTGCTCCCACTCAACACGAGGGGGGCTAAGTGGGTTCCTCCTGGATAGATTCCTCCAATTTTCTGGAGGATATGGGAAAGAGGGGGTTAGGGAGGATGCTGGTGTAACTATACAGGTCTTCTCCACATCATTTCAACTTTTCGTTTTTCCTACCTGATGCAGTGGTCCCAGGATCAAGGGTGCAACTGTGGGTGCTGGAAGCAGGGAGGCTTCCTAAGCAAGCAACTGTAATCATACCTTTAAACCTTCATGCCAGAATTCCTGAGGACCTGATAGGGTGGACTGTGCCTTCACTGATGTGTCAAAGTCAGGGTTAACAGTGAATTCTGCTGTGTTGCTTAGTGGTTGGGTCAGCCCACTAATTCCATCCCTTTATGATTGGGAGTTGACCATCAGGGAGGGACTTGCTAAACTAGTACTGCTGCCAGCAATCTGGACCAGCACAGTGGCTGAACTAATGTACTTTCCAAAGGTGGAAATGTTGGGGGGGGAAATAAATGGTGAAAAAGAGAAATAATAGCTGAGGGTAAAGGAATAAGTGGGTTATGCAATGAGGGAAATCCAACATAGTATTAGAAATACTCAGAGCAAGAGAATAATATTATCTCTTAGATAATTATACCAGATAAAGGGTAAAGCTATGTTTGCTGAGACAACTCCTGCTTTTGTAACCTGAAAAGGCTCCCATAGCAGCCTGAGTGGACATTGCTCTAGGAGACATCCTACTCATAAGATATGATGGTGAATTACACCACCTGAAAATGACTAAGTGGAACTCCAGTAATATGCCAGTATCTCCCCCCTCCAATCTGACTTTCTTTATTCCCACATTAACAGGGCTTATCTGTAAGAGCTGTTCCCTGAAAATCCCTCTTCAGCTCCTTTTCCCACATCATTTTTACCATCTTTAAAAAAAATTTTTTTTATTGATTTCAGAGAGGAAGAGAGAGGGAGAGAGAAACATCAATGATGAGAGAGAATCATTGATTGGCTGCCTCCTTCATGCCCCACACTGGAGATCGAGTCCTTAACCTGGGCATGTGCCCTGACCAGGAATCCAACTGTGACCTCCTGGTTCATAGGTCATCACTCAACCACTGAGCCATGCTGGCCGACCGGGGCTATGCCAGTATCTTTTAACTCCTAATTTTCAGACTACATCTGTTACATAGGATATCATACTGCAAAAAGGTGTAATACTGGTGTTGTTGGTATGATTTGACTACCTCATGAAACTGTCTTATGATAATACTGATATTGATGATCAAATGTATTGGGAGTTGAATTAAAGTCTCCTCAGGATGTAATATCTACAGAAAATGACTGACCTGTGCAAGAACTGGATCTATCTAACCATCAGCTGATTTCTGTACTAAATATTTCTGCACAGGTTTATTATAAGGTACAAATAGCAGTAGCTCATGGTGGGAAAAGAGTAATCAAATTAGTATAAGAATATAAAAATGTATGGAATGGATTTATAGAACATATTAGTTGTTTCTTTTTGTCTATTCCTACTCCACACTGGCTTCTCCAAATGTTAGGCATATTAGTGTTTGTACAATTGCTATAGCTAGTCTATAAATGCTACACTAAGTGTAAATGCTCTTACAGAAATGATCATTTGGCCATAAGGAGTTTATAACCAGAATTCCTATTCAGTATCATATTGGAAGTCCTAGCCAGTATTGTAATTAGGCATGAGAATAAATAAAAAGCATACACAATGGAAAGGAAGAAATAAAACTGTCTTTGTTCAAAGATAACATAATTGTCTATGTAAAAACACCAAGGAATCTACAAAAAGTTTCTTAGAACTAATAAGTGAGTTTAGCAAAGTTGTAAGATACAAGGCCAATATTAAAAAAGCAATCATAGCCCGGCCAGCATGGCTCAGTGGTTGAGCATCAACCTGTGAACCAGGAGATCATGGTTCCAATTCCAGTCAGGGCATGTGCCTGGGTTGTGGGCTTGGTCCCCAGTGTGGGGCATGCAGGAGGCAGCTGAGATATGAATAGTTAGTGGAAAATAAATTACAAATGACTCTTTAACATGAAAATGTTCGCTCACAGTGAAATAAAATACTTCCCTCAAAATAAGAAATGCAAGTAAAGATTACACTGAGATAACATTTTTCACCTTTCAGATTGACAAAGATCAAAATGTTAGATAGCACAGCAATGTTGGTGTTTATATGGAGGACAAATTGGTAATATTTATCAAAATAAAATATATGTCCCCTGGACCCACAATTTCATTTCTAGCAAAATTTTTATAGATTTTTAAAATATTTTATTGATTTTTTTTTACAGAGAGGAAAGGGGAGGGATAGAGAGTTAGAAACATCAATGAGAAAAAAAACATTGATCAGCTGCCTCCTGCACACCCCCTACTGGGGATGTGCCCGCAACCAAGGTACATGCCCTTGACCTGAATCGAACCTGGGACCCTTCAGTCCTCAGGCTGACGCTCTATCCACTGAGCCAAACCTGTTAGGGCTCTAGCAAAATTTTGATAGCAATACTCCTACATGTGCAAAACTACATAGTTTATTAGTATAGAATGTAATAGATTGGAAATGAATTTAAAATCCTCAAAGGGATCTAATTAAATGATAAATGAGATACTAGCTGACATAAAAATTTAGAAGTTTTGTGATAGTGATATGGAATTACGGCCAAGCTATTTTTTTAAAAAAATATATTTTATTGATTTTTACAGGGAGGAAGGGAGAGGGATAGAGAGCCAGAAACGTCGATGAGAGAGAAACATCGACCAGCTGCCTCCTGCACACCCCCCACTGGGGATGTGCCCGCAACCAAGGTACATGCCCTTGACCGGAATCGAACCCGGGACCTTTCCAGTCCGCAGGCCGATGCTCTATCCACTGAGCCAAACCGGTTTCGGCAGGCCAAGCTATTTTTTAAAAAATATATTTTTATTGATTTCAGAGAGGAAGGGAGAGGAAGAGATAGAAACATCAATGATTCATTGATTGACTGCCTTCTGCATGCCCACCACTGGGGATCGAGTCCACAACCCTGGCATGTGTCCTTGACCAGAATCAAACCTGGGACCCTTTAGTCCACAGGCTGAGGCTCTATCCACTGAGCCACAAACCAGCTAGGGCTGGCCAAGCTATTTTGATAAATGAAAAAGTCAAGGGGAAGAAAATACAGAGAACGTGCTACCATTTGTGGTGGGGAGGGACGGGTGGAGAGGAACGAAATATATATGTATATATATTCTGGAATGTGCATAAGTTACCTCCAGAAAAGCATCAGAAACAGTCACATTGGTTGCTTCAAAGGAGAGGACTATGGTAGTTGCGGGACAAGACTGAAGAGACATTCCACTGTTTACTCTTGGATACTTTTTGGATTTTGAACCATGTCAATAAATTACTTGGCCAAAAAAAGGAAACAGCCCTAGCTGGTTTGGCACAGTGGATAGAGCGGCGGCCTGCAGACTGAAGGGTCCTGGGTTTGATTCTGGTCAAGGGCACATGCCCGGGGTTATGGGCTCGATCCCCATTAGGGGGCGTGCAGGAGGTAGCTGATCAATGATTCTCTCTCATCATTGATGTTTCTATCTCTCTTCCTCTCCTTTCCTCTCTGAAATCAATAAAAAATATATTTTTTTAAAAAAGGGAAACAGATAAAATTAAACCTAAAAAGGGTGGGGGGAAATTGACTGACTGTGATTTACACAAATGAGGGTTTGCTTTTCTCTCATAAAAAGAAGCCCAAACTGACTTGTTCAGCTGCTCAAAGATGCCTCGTTCTTTCTTTTCTTCCAGGACCGCCATCCTCAGAGGATTGGCTTTTTATCTCCATGGCTGTTTCCCCCAAACAAGAAAGAAAGGACAAGGAAAACCAAAAACTTTTCCCTAGTGATGCTTTTTGTCCTAAGAATGAGACTT
Source organism: Eptesicus fuscus (assembly GCF_027574615.1). Lineage (NCBI taxonomy): Eukaryota > Metazoa > Chordata > Mammalia > Chiroptera > Vespertilionidae > Eptesicus > Eptesicus fuscus. Next base: position 87,359,654 of record NC_072479.1, read on the forward strand.
TTCTGTACTGTCATTGGCCTGAAATGGATCCTAGGCCCCATCCTTAACCAATTCCTGGCAAAGGGGAATGCTTTTTTTTTTTTTTTTTTTTTTTTTTTTTTTTTTTTTAATATATATTTTTTTTTTTTTTTAAATTTCTTTATTGATTAAGGTGTCACATATTTGTCCTCATCCCCCCATTCCCATCCCACCCCTCTCCCCACGCCTGCCCCAATCCCCTGTTGAACTTAACCGTTGGATAGGCTTATATGCATGCATACAGGTCCTTTGGTTGAACTCTCCCCCTCCCCCCACCCTCCCCCTACCCTCCCGTATCCTCCCTCTGAGGCCCGATAGTCCGATCGATGCCTCCTTGCTTCTGGTTCTGTTCTTGTTCCTCAGTCTATGTTGTTCATCATTTCCTCTAGATGAACGAGATCAAATGTCACTAGATATATACTAATAAGAACTGAATGTGAGACGAGCAATAATATTTATGCTGACAGGCAAATGAATCAATCTGTAGCGAGCTTCCCCCTGGACCAACAGTTCTTTTGAGACCCAATTTCGATGTCCAGTAGTTCCTTATGTGTACATGTCAGCACTGACCCCTCAGCTCTGGATGGTGGACAAATGGTGGTAATGGAGGTCTGACTCCCTCTGGTTTGGTCTCGGCCGATCCCAGGGGCACGGCGTCACCTGGACTAACTGGCTCCTGGGACTAGGGGAAGGGCCTCCCCTCCTGACATCATGGAATGTCTGTATTGGTACAGAAAAGGGGTTCTGTTGCTAGGGTAGGTTGCAGAAAGACTCCATGACAGCTGCCAGTGTGAACCACTCCATCTTCTGAAAAAGAAATTCTTAGTTACCCCAGGCCTGTCTGCCCCGACATGTCCCACTGCTGCCACTTGACACAATTACATCCCTCTCTCTCCTGGACTGCTGGCTTGGCCTCCTCACTGGCCTCCCCGTACCCATGTTCACATTGCTTGGATTCAGTATTGGCTTTTTCCTCCCTGTGATAATGGAGTGGGGTTCACAAAATTAATATATGAGAGGCTACCTAGATTCAGGCTTAATTATCCCATTGTTTACTACTATTGTATCGGGTCCCATCTTTCTAAGGCATCTGTCAAGAGGCGGTCTTCAGCTTTCATTCTAGACAGGAGCTCCTCAGTCTACAGTGTGCTCCAAGGCAAGCATGGGCAGCGTTATGTGTCTCCCACAATTCACATGTTCAAGGCCTAACCTTCAGTGCCTCAGACTGTGACTGTATTTGGAGATAGGGTTTTTAAAGAGAAAATTAAATTTAAGTGAGGTCATTAGTGTGGGCCCTAATCCAGTATGACTGGTTTCCTTATAAGAGGAGGAGATTAGGACACAGGCACACACAGAGGGAAGACCTTGTGAAGATACACGGAGAAGACGGCCATCAGCAAGCCAAGCAGAGAAGCCTCAGAAGAAACCAACTCTGCTGACACCTTGATCTTGGACTTCTAGCCTCCAGAACTGTGAGAAAATCATTTTTTTGTTGTTTAAGCCTCCCAATCTGTGGTACTTTGTCATAGCAATCCTAGCAGATCAAGATAGGAAGGTATAATCTTAAATTTGAATGGTGTCACATAGGACTCTGTCTTCGCACCACTTTCTAAAAATGTTTTTCCTTTTATATTGTTGACAATGTATAAGATTTGTTTTTTATCTGAACACATGGGAACAATGATTAAGGATTCATGTTGTCTGGCTGTATCGGACTGCAAAGCAGGAGGATTTAACTATCTAACCATACAGCTCACCATTGTTGACTTCTCAACCAAGGAAGATGGATGGAATACTTTCATGAGGTCAACCTTAAATAACCCATCCCCTCACTTGGATCAGACGGCTCCTGGAGTATGTGTTTTAGAGCCACCCAATCTTGATGAACCCCAGCCACAGAGTTCTTAACATGAGACCCAGATGGTGGCCTTTTATGGAAGGAGCAGTCAGCTGGCAGCCGTTCCCTTTACAATCCTTCAAGCTAAGATGTCTCTACCGGGCAGCACGGTAAATAAATTCTGGGGGCCCAAACATTTACTAAGAGAGCTTGAGAAGATTTCAACTTCTTCCAGGCAAAAAAATAAGACGAAAAGAAATAAACAAAATAAAAATCACGAGTGCTCCTTCTGACTGACAGGAGGTCAGCCTAGATCTCGACACCAACAGAATGTGAACCTGGCCTCTCACATTTTATGTCTCAAGTCATATTTTCCCCTTCAGTCAACCCTGCAGAACATGTTTTCACTCTGCATTGTGGCGGTGAGGCTTCATGCCCGTGGAACATGCAGGAGGTCTGGTTCCCTGAGAAAACCAGCCCATTTTACCCCTGCAAAGCAATTCTGGAAGGGTGTGGTACGTGGAGTTTTTACTCCAGGCCCCTAGAACCAGGCTAACTGGGTGCAAATCCCAGCTTTGCCATTTGCAGTTGCATTGGGCAAGTGACTTAACCCCTCTGTGCCTCGGTGTCCTCAGGCGTTAAGTGGGAATAGTAGTAGTATCCAACTCATGGGGATGTTGTGAGGATTACATAAATTATTACTGCAAAGCATTTCCACACTGCCTGGCACATTGTCAGTGGTCACTGGCTAATACTGTTATTAACAGAATTACATATACCAGTCCCTTATAGACATACCTCTGTGGGATTATATTTTAATTATATTTTAATGACCTTTGCCTTTGACATTGCCCAGGGGAATAGTGTTTCTATATGACTCCCCAGAAAATAAATGATCTAGGTCTCAATCTCCACTTTATTTGCATGTGGTTACAATTTATAAATACACTTGCCATTTTACTTCCCCTCCGAAACTCTCCTTTTACCTAGCAACCCTACCCAACCCCCCAGTTTTTAATGACTCCCTTTCTTCTCCAGAGGAGAGGGGTGGTGCTCCATGTAACCCCATCTTCACATAGGGTCTACCTCAGTCCATGTGAAGTGCAGGTCCTCAAAGGGCCTCTGGAGCTTGGGATGAGTGCCACGGATCTGTCAGAGGTCCCAGTGATGTCCTTGCAAGTGACAGGAGCTGGCTTCCTTCTGTGCCATGCTTTGGGTGCAGAGCGCCATGGTGGGCAGCAGCAGGCATCATGTGCTCTGTCTGCCTGAAGCTGAGCTGGTGCAGCTCCAGTGGCCAGGGGATCTGCAATGAAGTCTCAGGCCTGTTCAGGCAGTAGTGAGAGTCCTGTGGCGGGCACCGTACCCAGCCAGTGCCCGGCCCTGCTCTCGGAGGTGTCTGAGGCCTGGCCCCTTCGGGCTCGCCTCTCAGGGGCCCTACCCAGGCCCCCTGTCAATCCTGTGTGGGCAGGGCAGCCTCGGGGAGAAGGTGCTCTTGTGCCTCCCTTCTCCTGGCTTCTTCCAGACACCATGAGGCATGGGTGACAGATTGGGTCCTTGGTCCTGTCAGAGGTCTTGGCATCCCAGTGTCTCTGTCTCGGCCAGGTGCCAAGCTTTGCCATCTTCCTGGTAGGGTGTAGAGAGCCCGGGAGGACCAGGGGCACCCTCTTCAGGAATGGGGTATGGAGGCTCCGGGGGCGCAGGGGGGTCTCCAGGGCCTCGTGCTCCCCCCAGTACTGGTCCATTGTAGATGTAGATATTGCCAGTGACAGTCACAGACCCGCCGGTGACATGAAAGCCATTGGTACCTGTGGGAAGGGAAGCAGAGTGAGAGGGGCTGAGGGGCACTGTGGGGGAAGGAAGGCCTGTGTACCCCCTGCATTTGGTGCCCCTACATCCTGAATGCCCTCACTCCTCTGCCTTCTCCATTTCCTCTCTGGCCCCACTCCCATTTGCCATTGGTTTCTTGAGCTCTGCATTCATTTCTGTTTCTGGGTTTTTCAGACTCTTCCTTTCTCTCTAGTTGGGACATTCTGGCTGGCTCTCAGTCTCGGTCTTGCCTCGCACTTTCTCTCCCTGCCCACCATCCTTCCCATCGCACTTCCCCACCCCCACACTCCCCTCCCTGCAGCCTGCTCACCGTGGGCCACCTGGCCTTGCTCTGGGAGCTCAGCTTCCAGCTCCCGGGCCTGGCTCAGAGGACTCTGCTGTTGTAGCACCTCTTGCTCCACAACTGGGGGTGGTGGGGGCCAGGCTGAGGCCAGGGGCAAGTCTCCAGGGATGGGCAGAAGTGGCTTTACCAGGTCAGGGATATGTGGGTTGATGCTTGGAGGCTGCCAGTTTCCATCAGCAATATTGGATTCTTCTCCCTGCAGGAGAGAAGCAGAGAATCAACCAATGATGTGGGCTTCAGACCCCATCTTTCTTTAATTCCCACATCCCACCCCAGCTTAGGCAGCCCAGGGCCCTCCTCTGCTCTTCCTCAAGCTCCCTGCCACAGGCCTTTGCACTTGACATTCTTGCTTCTTGGAGCATTTCCCCAGGCATCCTGATACCTTCATTTCTTCAGATCTCTGCTCAAAGATTGGCTCATCAGCGAGGCTCTCTGTCTACTGTCTAAGGTAATACACCCCCATCCTCTACCACTGTCATTCACTGTTCCCCTATCCTGCTTCATTTGTCAGTTATCAGGACCTGGTACTTATTGATTCTTGCTCCACTGGTATGTTACTCCAGGAGGGTAGTTACTTTGTTCACTCACTGCGATATCCATGTGCCTAGAACAGTGCTGGGCACATGGCATGCTCAAAAGTTATTCGTTGAATGAATGAATGTTGAGGCCTGCACACTCTTTTCCTGCGTACCCCCACATTGTTCCCTCTCACTTCCTGCCCCTCCTTGCTGCCTTCTCAGCTTCCCTCATTACCTCTGGACGGCTCTTGAGCAGGGACCCTGCAATGAAAATGAAATGGATGTAGGTCCTCTGGCAGACCTCAGACTCCCAGGCTTTCACCCTCCACACCCCACCACGATGGGTTACTGCCCACCCTGGGGTCCCTGAAGGAACAGGCTATCATGACCCTTCTCTCTAGGCCCAGAATGGGGCGGGGGAGGGGCTGGAGGGAGATGATGTCTACTTATGTTGGGAGCAGGCATGGGGAGTCTTGAGCATGTGGAAGGGTTGTACTGGGGAAGATGAAAATTCCCTCCCACCCCCTCCCGCATCCAGGTGGGGACTGACAACCACATCGAAGCCTGCATCCAGCCCTTCCTACCCAGCTTCCTGCAGAGAGACGGGTGGCTCTTCCAGGTGCAGGCGAGGATGGTGGAGAGGAACAGCAGGGAGACCAGGGGCAGCAGGATGGCCAGCATCAGCATAGTTCCTGCCAGGACAGCAGACAGCAGGCAGCACGATGGGGGGAGAAGGGCAGAGGGGAAGGAAGTTCATGAATAGCTTTTCAATTCTCTGGGCAACCCAGACAAAAAATAAGTTCCTACAGGCAGAATTAGAGTCAGACACTTCCCTGGGCGGCAGAGAAAGGGAACTCAGTTGGACTTGGGAGGACCTCCTGATAGCCAGGAGAAAGTGTCGGAGATGGAGATGTTTGGGGTGGTGCAGTCCCAGCGGCCTGAGGCAGTTGATTTTCAAGGGCTGGAAGTGGTGGTGAGAGGCAGTACAGGGAGGGCGGGGCTTAGGGCTATAAGCAGACTCAGGCCACAGGGCTGAGACCCGTTTCTGTGGACTTGACCGTCTTACAGAGAGGCCACCACAGGAACTGAGAGTGCCCCTCTGTACCTGTGGGGTGTTCACAGAGGTGGGAGAGTCGGGGAGCCTCACTTCTGAATTCTGCCTGTGGTTGCCTGGGAGACTAGGGGTTGCAAGGTCTCCACCCGCTTGCAGGTTCCAGGAGGGAATGGGAACAGGAGGCTGGGTGCTCAGTTCCCCAGGACCCGATGTGGGCAGTGGATAGCTTCTGTCTTTCTATGGGCCTCAGTGCTGCCATCCACTGCCTGGAGTCTGTGGTGTCCATCAACTACACCTGGGGAGGGTCAGGAAGCCTTGGACATTTGCACCTGGGCGGTGGCTCTCTCCAGTCCACCTGGATCTGTGGCTGAAGGGAGTACAGGAGGGAGGCATGGGAAGAAATGGGACCTGGAGTCTTGAATATGTGGCTTCCCAGCTGTGTGACTTTTTAAGTCAGTTCACCTCTCTGAGCATCAATTTTTTTTCATATCCTATCTAATAAAGAGGGAATATGCTAATTGACCCTCATGCCATCACAAAGATGATGGCACCCACAGCCAATAAGGAGGGAATATGCTAACTGACTGTCATGCCCTCAAAGATGACAGTGCCCACAGCCACAAGATGGTGGTTGCCCAGTCCCCTCAGCCCTGCCATGCACCTGCCTCTGGAGTCCCCCAGTCCCCTTAGCCCCCCAGCCACCCAGGGCCACCTGAGGCTCAGGTAACCAGGGCCGGCAGAGGCTTGTACTGCCAGCAGTGGCAGCAGCAGAGGTGTGATGGGGTGTTGCCTTCCCCTGATAGTTGGGTCACCTCCAGCCCCTGAGGGCTCCTGGACTGTGAGAGGGGGCAGGCTGGGATGAGGGACCCCCCCTCCAGTGCATGAATTTTCATGCACCAGGCCTCTAGTATAAAATAAGGGGATTAGACTCTCTAAAATGCCAATCATATTTGAGACACAGTTAAAAATTAATAAGAGGACATGGAAAATATTTATGATATAGTTGAATGAAAAGCCAGGTTACAAAATATTCAAATGACTCCACTTTTAGGAAAAAAATTATAAGTATAGACATACACAGAAAAATGTTTGGGAAGATATATAAAAAATGTTAAACAGTGGCTATTCTAGGTGATGGTTCTGTAGGTGATGATTAATTTCTATGTGTCTGAATTTTATAATTTTTTATAGTGTGCATGCATCAAAAAGTAAATGATCGGAGTAGAGGTCTTCATAACACCAGTTACCACATGGGTGATCTTGGGCAAGTCACACAACATCTGAGCCTCCTGTCAGTGAGGAGGATAATAGAACTACTTGATAGGATCAATAAGAGGATTAAAATGATTAGTGAATGTTAAGTATTTGAAGAGTGCCTGACACCCTTGCTCTGAGCAAACGGAAGCTAAGATTATAAATATTTGCTAATTTTAAAAAGCTAATAAAATAAACTCTTTCCCAATGAATAATGATTCCAGCCATTAGAAATATCCTGTAATTGTCTATGAGGCTAGGACACCAATAACTCCACCAAAAAAAAACCCCAAAAGAGTCAAATGTGGAATTACCTCTCTAACAGTGAAAGTGTGCAATCTAATAAAGAGGCACTCCATCTCGTAAATGGATTATATGATGGTGGCAAGTACAAAATGGTGACAGCGATGTCAGTTACAGTGACATCGCCTTAGCCTAATATTATATGTATAATATGTAACTTAAAAAGTGTGCGTGTGTGCGCGCGTGCGTGTGTATGAGCGTGTGTGTAAGTAAGCTGGCTCGGGGACACTCCAATTTCTCTTTAAGGAACTTTTCTTCTTGACCCCATCCTGAGAGAGAAGGATTCACCTTTTCCCTGTTTTTTTTTTTTTTTTCAGATGGGAGGAATTAAGGTATTTTCCCAGATACCCCCACCCCTGGCCCCTCACCTGGCATCTCGGGGGTTTCTGGTGGATTTCTGCAGCTGGTGTCAGACTGGGCAGTGCCTGGCGCTGCTTCTACCAGGCCCAGGTCCTCACACCTGTGGAGGAAAGAAAGGCCCGATTCAAGAGGGCACGCGGCTGCAAGTGGCAAGTGGCAAGGAGGGTCCTACAGAGTTGAGCTCGGCGGTGGGGTTGTCAGCAGCTGGGGCTTCTGGGAGGGTGGGAGGAACATGGGCACACTCACCTGGTGTGGGGCAGGCAGCTGGCATCCGGGGAGGAGGTGTTCTGGAAGTGCCCTGCCTTACAGGGCACACAGTGGTGATTAGCCTCCCCAGCCTCACCTGGCAAGAGAGAGGCAAGGCCAGAGAGGATGAGTGGGCAAGAGCTGCAAACTTCCTTTACGCCCACTGGATGGCCCCTCCCTGCCCACCCACCCCATTCTGTAGCTGGTACCTTTCCTGATCTCACCCTTGCCGAGTTTCCCCAGTGCTGAGGGGACCCCCCCGACCCCCCAGCCCCGATCCCTGCGCCTGTCCCTGTTCCATTTCTCTGCAGGCAGAGGCTTTTTATGCCAAAGAGAACTACCTGGAGGCTCACCATGCACACGGTACCGTGCTTCCTGCCCCCATTCAAGATCACCAGCACCCAGCCTCCTCCCTGCCTTCTGCCCTTAGTGACCTCTGACCTTTGCGCTCAGCTTCAGTGCCCGGTGGGCAGTCGGAGAGTGGCTCGCAGTGTATACACTCATGGTCCCAACGGACGCAGAACATTCCTGGCTGGCAGTGGCACTGGGTTTTCTGTTTGCTAGTGCAAGGCGCAGTCTCCTGGAAGCCCAGGACTTGTGGGGAGACAAGACAGCTGGGTGGAGGGGCTGCTCTCCAGGGGATCCCGGCCCTCCCCCAGGCGCACCTCACTCACTCTGGTCACAGGGGCGGCACAGCTGGCAGATGGACAGATGGTTCCAGTGCTCGTTGTAGGAGTTTTCAGGGCACGTGGCACACACGGTGTCCTGGTCACGGCTACATTCAGCGGAGACGTGAGTGCCTGGAATGTGAGTGGGGCGGTAGGAGTGTCCGGGGACCAGGGTTCCACCCTTACTTCTGCCGCCTGCTGTGTGACCCTGGGCCTGTCCCTCTCGGTGCCTGCCTATGAGGGATGGCCAGCGTCTCTCACTGTCTCTGCCAGCTCCAGCTCGTTTTCCTGGGAGATGGTGTCTCCCTGCCTTTGGAGGCAGCGAGGTGGACAGGAGCCCCCTGGAACCCGCCTCCCTGCCCCAGGCTTCCTCTGGCCAGTGCCTCTCACCTGGGGGGCAGCGGGAGCAGCAGGCCTGATGCTTGGGTTCGTAGTATTCCTTTTCCTGGTCCCGGCAGGTTTGGTTCTCCGTGTGGTATGGGGGCAACTTCAAGGGGAGACGGATATGGGGGAAGAATTATTCAGGGGTCAGCTGGGGAGGGCAGAGAGACCAGAGAAGGAGCTGCCCGTATCCAAGCCAGCACCCACCCACCTGCATGGCCCCTCCCTCACCAGTCGGGGCTGGGATGCTGTCAGGAGACCGCAGAGGCCTAGTACGAGTGGCCCCCAGGCCAGGCCGCAGGGGGAGGCCCACAGCGGGCGCATGGCCGCCAGTCCAGCCGGGTGGAGGCCTGGGGGTAAGGTGAGAGGCCTGGCCCTTGGGGCAGTGGTGACAGCAGCCTCCGGAGCCCGGGGCTGGGACAGGACTCAGGCCGAACTGCCCCGGGGGGCCAGAGCGGCCGGGCTGGCCTGGCCTCCAGGGCTCCAGCGCCAGGCTCAGGAAGTGGGAGTGGAGCTAGCCGGCCACGGGGCGGGGACAGGGAGCGCTGGGAGCTGAGGCCTCTGTCGCAATCGGGAAGAGGAACAGGCTTGGCTGCCCTGCTGCAGGGCGGGAGGGGGCAGCCGGGAAAGCACGTGAGGGCAGCCGGGGCCGGAACCGACCTCCTCCCTTCTTCGGAAGCCCGGCTGGGAGACGCAGGCCCCGCTGGAGGGAGCGGGGCAGCAGAGCCAGCGGACAGTCCTCAGATGGGCCTCAAGAGGCTGGCTGGGGCAGAGCTGACCAGAAGAGATGGAGTTCCGGGTGCCAGATCTGAAAAATGGAGTGCTGGGACTGGCGGACACGGAGGGTGCAGGGCCCCTGGGACTGCCCGCTGCACAGCCAGCCAGACACGCAGCATCTGGGAACCAGAAGTCCTGGATGCAGACTGTCTGGACTCCTGGGTTCCTGCCCTGTTGTGTGGCTTTTTAAGATAAATTACAAAGGAATAACAAACTAGCTAGTCCTCCCCTCCCCTGATCCAGCCAGTCCCCACATTGATGGGCACAGGTCACCTACAAGACACTGCAGGGGGTGCAGCCCCAGCTCCCCTGTCCTCAGAGGAGGGAGAGAACAGGAGACAGATCCTCAGGAGCAGGGCAGCGCAGGAGCCTCTGAATCCCTTTGAACGGGAAGGAGCTGAGGGCGCCCCCAGTCCAGCCCCCTCACCTAAAGGATGAAGAGACTGAGGCTCAGGTGGAAGAGACCAGGACTCCGGCAGGGCTTAGTCCGGTGCTGTCCCTTTTCTTTCTCACCATGAACAGTGCCCCTGGAGTGACTTGCAGTAGCCTGTCCCCCTCCCCCTATGTCAGGCTTCCTGGTCTCCAAGCTTCTGTGCTCCTGGCTAAGTCCCACCTGTCCTTGAGGTTCCCCGGGCTCTGGGCAGCACGCCCACTCCAAGCTGCACAGCTCCACTCAGGCTGCTCGCTGTGACCTGGCTTACCGCTTACGGGCTTACTGCGAGCCCTGCAATGGCCTGGACGGGATCTTTACGTCTGGGTTCCCAGTGTTTAGTCTGACCTCCCACGTGTCCAGTACATCCCACGTGTCCAGTACATGTCACATAGCCAGTCCTAGAGTCCAGGACTACCGATTTCTGGGTCCCAGCTCATTCTAGCAACCACACCGCCTCCTTGTGACGCAGACTGCCGCCCTTCCTGTGAGGGGCTGACTTCCTCTCTTGAGATAGGTCACCTGGGCACTGTCCCCGCCCTCCACCCTGGAGAGCCCAGTTCAGGGCTCATCCTTACCCTGGTTGGTCTGACTGGCTGGACAGGCTCTAGGGGATGGACCTGAGAAGTGCTGGTGCAGGAGTGCGCTTGGGGAGGAGGGTTCACACAGGGTGAGGGGGCCGGGGGAGGAGGACTCACAGGATGAAGGGTTTGCCTGAACTTAGACACTTCACTCTCCTCTCCTGGCGCAGGCCTAGGGCCCGCACTCTGCTGCATTTGTACAATAGTGCAAGGCCTCCTGGAGAGGGAAGAAATGCCAGAACAGCATGCACTGCTCAGGGTGCAGTTATTTCCAGGTCAAGGGAATTGAGGGCCTGGACCAGGCTTATCACTGAGCTCTTAAGTGTGCAAAAGTGTATGTGTGTAGTGTGGCCTTAGATTCTTTTTTCATTTTACTTTTTATTGTGGAAATTCACACATAAATATACATATACAAAAGGAGAGAAAAATAGCATTGTGAACTCCCAGCTTCAACTCAGGGCCAGTCTTATTCTTCCATATAATTCTCCCCCACTCATCTAATCTCCCCTTAATTATTTTGAAGCAAATCCCAGACATAGGTGTCATTTTGTTTGAAATTACTTCAGAATTTTACTCTAAAAGACAGCAATTCTTTTTCTTATGTATGCAGATCAAAGACCTACACTTTTCTATATCCCCTTAGCCGGCCGCACTAACATATCTCCCCAGAATGTTTCCTGCATGCCCTTTCTAGTCAAAGCTCCCTGCTTCACAGGAGGCACTATCTCAGATGCTTTTCAAGCCCAGCTGGCTGAACTTCATCCTTCTTTCTGCTGCCAATCTCATGCTCTCACTTCAGCCTGCCATGACTCTCTGCATCCTAAAGAAAGAGCCCTAAGAGATGAACTTTAATCCTGGCCTCTTCACTTCACCTCTCTGAGGCTCTTTTATTTGTGCTAGTCAATGGCTGGTTTCCTTGCAGATCTGTTCTCCACCCTTCCCCAGTTCTGAGCTGTATCACTACTGGGAACTACATTTCCCAGACTCCTTTTCCCTCTGGCTGCTGGATAGGATCAGCCAATAGGAAGACAGGTAGGTGGAGGACAGGTGGGTGGGAAGAGAGAAGAAGCCAGGCTGTTTCTCTACCACCCTCACCCCACATTTGCTTTCTAACATCACCTGCAGTTGGCTGTGTTTCTTCCTTCTCTTCTTCCATAATCCCATGTCCTACCAGGCAGCCCCTACTATTTAGTTCCTGGCAAATAGCTCTGGAGGCTTCTGGGTCTATAATGTGACATTACCCTGTTGTCTTTCCAGCCCTAGAGATGATAGCTGCTTCCTGCTTTGCTGTTTTCTAGGTTGCCTCACTGTCTCCTGTTGGCTCCTCCATCAGCCGTGTACCAGTTCCCTGTGTTAAATTTCCTTTGTTTGAAAGATTAGAATGTTTCCTGTTTCCCCGGCTAGACCATGATTGACAAATCTTATCAATACATGGTTTTTATGCCTACCCAACCTTCTTCAAGAGGATGAAGGGAGACTCACAGGAGCGAGGAATCCATGGATTCTTTGTGACCAGGGCATTGTCTCTGCTTCTTCTCTTTCATGCTCTTCACCAGCTTCCTTGAAGTGTGACTGGTTTCCACTGGGCAACACCAGCCTCAGACTAAGTGCCCCATAGACCCCCAGAATGTGGGTGGGTGGGTGGGGCACTTCTCCCAAGCCTTCTTGGGAGGAGATTGCTGAGTGAATCTTCTTCCCACATGCCCATGAAGAGTCCAAAACGGGGCTGGCAAGAATTAATTCAGACCCCTGGAAAGGGTCTGATAAACACTGAGAAATGTGTAATTGATGAGCGTTTCCTTCTCTAGAGCATTTCCATTTACACTGGGGACAATCCCTTAGCCCAGTCATCTCAACTAGGGTGACTTTGCCCCCCAGAAGACATCTGGCAACATCTGGAGGGGTTGAGTGTCACAATTCAGGGGGTACTATGGTATCTAGTAGGTAGAGGCCAGGGATGCTGCTAAGCATCCTATAGTGCACAGGACAATACTTCCCACGATAATGAATTGTCTAAATGTCAATAGGGCCAAGGTTGAAAATTCCCGCCTTCACCCAAAGGAATAAACTTGTAATGGTGAACTTCTACGCATCCTTCCAGGTGACTGGACTAGGAGTGGCTGGAAGGGATCTTCTGGGGCATCATTTTAGATTAAAGAGAAATTCACGCTATATAAGTGCAGATAAAAGGACCACTTTTCCCCACACTGGGGTGGCCACTGTTGTAGAGGCTAATTATCTCTAAGTTTTAAAACTAAAGAGTTGCATTTCAACGAGTGACACATTTTTACCCTAGAAAGGATACAAGCTGAAATGGAAAAAGTGAATAAAGTGTAGATAAGTTAATAGACCACCAATGAATGGGTTACCAGAGGAAATTAAGATGTCGTGGGGATGCTTTGTCATATATGTCACTCTCCGTCAAAAACGAACCTGGGGCCTTACCCCAGATGCTAATTCTGGTGTCTTTTGCACAGTGGGTCAGCAAGTAGGGCCACCAAGATGAATACGCCTGGTGCCTGACTCCAGAGAACTCATCATAGGACCCACGCAAATGTAGATGCACTAACGCACACACCAGGATGCTAACAGTATGCGGATGTAAGTGCTGCGATCGTGTTTTAAAGAAGGCTCTGTCTGAAGTGTGGTGGAGAAAGTGGTTACCTCTATAGTCTCCTGTTCCCCAGAGAGCAAGAGGCAGGAAGACCCTTTGAACTCATAACCCTCATCCCACTATAGACCCTCTTGTTTCACTTCTCTCCCTGTAGCCTGTGCACATTTCATGGTCACACCACAGGGTTAGAGTATGGCTGGTGTTGGGTGCGGGGAGGCAGCCCTGCAGGAAGGGAAGGGCTGGAGCTCTGAGAGAGGCTGGGGTAGCTTCCAAGACAAAGTCTGCAAGGCCCCAGGTCCCCACAGAACAGGACTCGGCTTCTCTGGAAGTTAGGGGAGTGGCACTGAGCTTGGAGAGGGGAGGCTCAGCTCTCAATCTGGCCCCACTGAAACCCCTGGGTGACTGTGGGCAAGTTGCTTTGCTTCTCTGGGCTTTTCAGTTCCCTCATGTGTGAAGCAAGCAGCTAGTTGCAGAGTCAGCTGGGAAGGGCCTTTGCAACCGTCTGGGCTGCCTTATCCATCCGCTCCTGCCATTTTGTTTTTCAGAGAGGTCAAGTGTCATTTTCAAAGTCACATACAAAGTACACGCACGCATGCACGTGCGTGTGTGCGCGCGCGCACGCGCACACACACACACACACACACACACACAATATTGATTTCAGAGAGGAAGGCAGAGGGAGAAAGAGAGAAAAAGAGAGAAACGTCAATGATGAGAGAATCATGGATCAGCTGCCTCCTGCACGGCCTCTACTGGGGATTGAGCCCACAACCCAGGCATGTGCCCTGACTGGGAATCGAACCCAGGACCTTTCAGTCCACATGGCCAATACTCTATCTGCTGAGCCAAACCAACTAGGACCACACACAGAGTTTAAAGGCAAAAAATGGAACTCAGAATATATAAGTGCATGGTAGAGGGGGTCAATGGGGGAAATTGTGTATTGTAGAGGGGGTCAATGGGGGAAAAAGTGGGGCATCTGTAATACTTTCAACAATAAAGATAAGTTTTAAAAAATACATGCAAGTCTATACAGGCACAAAAAGATAGAGATGGATACATCAATTACATTGGCTCCTCTTGGCTGAGGGGTGGGAAAGGAATGGGCCAAAGAGAAGCTTTCATTGTTCTGTCCACTTATGTATTATTGGAAAATTGTATTGCCACAAGAAATGTATTTGGGTATTTCTGCACTTTGAAAGATAATAATTAAAATGGAGCTATGACAAAAGTTCAGGTTTCAGATTTCTGTTTTTCTCCTAACAACAAGCTTGCTCTGGCCAGTTCCAGATCCAGGCTGCTGCGGTCTCTGAGCTGCCACCCTGTCCCTGGCAGGCAGCTGCAGGGACACCGCACTCCCGCTCAGCCCAGACCCGGCCCTTGCAGTTCTCCTCCCAGAGCCCTTGAGATGAAAACTATTTGCTTGTGCTTTGTAAGCCAGTGGCGGGGTTTCAGGCAGCAAATGGAAAAGGCAGGGGGTGTCTCTCAGAACCTTTGAGATCAAACAGGCAGGGCACAGCCATCCCATTGGTAGACGGGATTGTCCCTAAGTTAAGGACCTGGATCAAGGGACAATGGAGCTTCTAGGGGTGTCATGGGAAGGTGGGGACAAGGTAGAGAGCTTTTTACAGGGCCAGGCAGGTGATCCAGGACCAGACTGCTGATGAATCCATGGACTCTGTGTGAGTGTGGGAACCTTCCTGGCATTCAAAACCAGGGCCAGGGTAGCCCCATTCCCCCGGAGTCTGTGGCTGGTCCGTTTCGGGAAGTAAATGGCAAAAGCCCTAAGTAGACAACCCCGGAGGAGGAGAATTCTGATTCTGTTTTCCCTCGGTTGCTATATTGTTTTGTGTCCTCACACAACTGGCTTATCTCTGTGAAGTGTCAGTTTATTCATCTGGAAAATGAAGAAAAAGCCAGCCTTTCCCTTCTCAGCTGGGTGTCCCCAGCAGGCATCAAAGGGAAAAAATGGGGCTGGGTTTGGAATCCTGGTTGACAGGAGCTCTCGCTTTAAGAGGCCACAGAGACTGCCCAGACCGAAAGCACCCCGGTTGTACCCTGAGCCTAGAGTTCCCTGCTTCCCTCTTCTTTGCCTGCTAAAGTCCCTGTTGTTCCTTACGACACCCAGCTGAGATGCCACCTTCTCCAGGAAGTCTTCCTGACTCTCCAGGCTAGAGTCTCTCCCTCCCTCCCCAGGCTCACTAAGCCCAGGGCTTTTATCTCTGCCACTAGAATCCTCGTCTTACTATATTGCAGGCCTGTCTTCTCCCACCTGTATCAGTGCCTGTGCTGGGCACATCGGAGGGATGCCCATGCCTGCTCCTCTGAGAAGCCAGGGAGCACACTCGGGGCTGCCTGCGGAGGGTCCACAAGGGGTCAACCTCTCGCTGTCACAAGGGGCCTGGGCTGTGTGGATGGGCGTCCTGTGCCTGTCTGGACCCTCTTATTGGGCCTGATTCTCTGACCCTTCCCTCTCTGCTTGGTATTTTACTGTTTATGCTCTTGCTGGATTAAGTTTGGGAAGAGACTTGGGAGGAAAAGCCCCTACAATGAGCACTTCCTTCCTTCCAGGGCTGCTGTAGACTTGGCCATGCCTGCCCTCTTCCTCCCAGACGCCCAATGCTCCCCACATCCCTCCCTGCCCCCTCAGTGCCTGCTGTCCCTGGGCTCCGGGTCTGTGCCTAAGTGCCCCTGCCTGTCCCCTACCTGCCTCTCAGTGCCCACATTCCTGCAACCCCGTGACCACAACAGGGGACATTACACATTCCTGGTCTGGCAGCCAATGGTGTAAAAAAGAACAGAATGTCCCAGGGCCCCGCCTAGCCCCCAGCTTCACCTGGGCCCCTCCCTGGCCTGGACAAGGTAGGGGGTGATGGTGAGGAGTCAGGAGGGAAGAGGATAAACCAGGAGGGAGAGGCAGAGGGGAGCTTCGTGCTGAGTGCCAGGAGGTACTCCCACTAGAACCCTCTCCACCACCTGGGGGGTGAGGCTGACCTGTGGGTGCCCTTGGAGGGACTCCCCAGGGAGGGGACCTCGCTCCTGAAAGCCCACTTGGGTCCCTCCATTGCTCTCCTGCAGGGGAGGGGAGAGTCCCTTTGGGGCTGGCTCCCTCCTCTTCACCTTCCTCTCTCTGCCTCTCCTCCATGCCCCCTCCCAAGTCCTTCATTCTGTCCTGCGTCTGTCTCCCTTTTTCTGCCTTCCCTGCTCTCCTGGTCTCTCTCCCTTAGTCTCACTGTCCTGGCTTGTCCTTTTTCCTCGTTTCTGCCCTCCTAGCTTTGTGTTCGGGATCCTTCTCCCTGGTCAAGATTTCTGACTCTCCCTCGCCGTTCTGTTCCTTGCCTGTCAGCTTCCTATCACTCCCCAGGCTGACTCTGCTTCTCTGTCCCTACTCCCAGGTCAGCCCTCGGGAGTCCTCCTCCTTCTGGTTCTCGCAGGTCAGACTCCTCCTCTGACCGCCCCCCCCCCCCTGCCCTGCTCACCTTTAATTGAGATGCTAATGAGGCTTCTGTTGCTTCCACCCCGGCCGGCAGGCGGGCTCCCAGGCCGGTCTCTGCACCTGTCAGGTGAGGGGGAGGAGAGGCTCTCGGCTGCCAGATTCAGCTAGAAAGGAACCAGTCCCAGTCCAGTCACACTTGGGAGTGGGGAGCAGGTGGCAGCCAGGACTCCTGGAGTCCTGCCATCCTTGGGACCTGGGACAGAGGGAGTCAGGACACAGCGAGTCAGGACACAGCCCAGGAGCAGGACGGGAGACTGGAGGAGAGAGACTGGACTGAGAGGGGAGAGGGGGAGGAAGAGGAAGAGAGGCAGGATCAGAGAGCCTGGCACACGGAGGAGCCGGGCGAGGAAGGAGAGAGTAGGGAAAGAAACCCAAGAGAAGGGGGGGGGGGGGGAGAGAGAGAGAGAGAGACCAAGAACGGGACTGACTACTAAGCAGAGGCTGATGGCTGAGGAGACGAAAAGGGAGGTTCTGGGACTGAAACCAAAAGGTGACCTTATCAGGGAAGCAGAGGAGAGGCCACTCCAGCGAAGCCCAGCTCCAGCTCTGGCCCTGGCTCCAGCAGGTCAGCTGGCTCCTGGGCAGGTGGGGGGAGGGAGGAGTGGGATGTGGGCATGGCCTGGAGCAGCCTCTCTCTGGGGTCAGGCTGATGATGGGAAGGGCACTTGGAGCCCAGAACTCTGCCCTGACCCTGACCCTGACCCTCCACAACTCACCCAAGGGCTCATGAAGGGAGACAAGTGTGAGGAGCCGGGGCCGGACCCCAAGTCCGCGCCCCCCCTGCAGCCCACGGAGGAGGAGGAGGCCCTGATCGAGTTCCACCGCTCCTACCGAGACCTGTTCCAGTTCTTCTGCAACAACACCACCATCCACGGCGCCATCCGCCTGGTGTGCTCCCAGCACAACCGCATGAAGACGGCCTTCTGGGCCGTGCTCTGGCTCTGCACCTTTGGCATGATGTACTGGCAGTTCGCCCTGCTGTTCGAAGAGTACTTTAGCTACCCTGTCAGCCTCAACATCAACCTCAACTCCGACAAGCTTGTCTTCCCGGCTGTTACCGTCTGCACCCTCAATCCCTACAGGTCAGTTGGTCCCCCCCAGCACTTCCTGGTGCCTGCCAGGGTAGCGCAGAGGGTACCGAGGTGTCCACTGGGCAGGCAGACCCTCAGGCCCAGGGGTAGAAGCCAAAACTGTCCCCAGGCAGGCCTCCCTTGGGGCAAGATTGGGAGCTCCCCACTTGCTGGGCTGGCGGTTCATTCCGGTGGAGCTTTCCTAGTGCCCATGGCTTATTCAAAGTGTGGTTGTTGGACTGCCAGTGCCTTCCTCCTCCCTTCCTCCCGCAAGCAGTAGGGGGCCCGGGTGAGGTCAAGATGCTGGTAACTTCCCAAAGGGCAGTGTGGAGGTCATCCCCATTCTTTCCTGGGAGGGAGAGGAGAGCAAAGACCAGGGCCTCTTCCTCCAGAGAAGAACCTGTCTCAGGTGCTATGGTGTGGGTGGTGGGAGCGGGCAGGGGCTAGACCCTGCTACGTCTATCTTGGGTCAGACGGGGAGTTGGTGTTGGAGAAAGCAAAGTGAGGGATGGCGGCAAAGCAACGGTGAGCCTTGAGATTGGGGGTGGGGAGTTAGGGAGCCAGTAGGAGAATGGGACAGGATAGCTGTTGCCCTGTTCCCTTGTCCAGCTGGTCGCCCAAAGACCCAGGCGAAAACGGGGAGGTGACCCCTGCCCAGGAACCTGGGTGTGTCCTCAAGTTTTTGGTTTCACCAGTGCTTTTTGCCAATGTTTGGTCTGGAAGCCAGAGGGGGTGGTAAAGTGTGGAGAAGAAAGGAGGGTGAGGCTGGGTGTTTGTCTATACCTTGTGTTTGTGGTCACTCAGTCATGCAGCACGGTGGGAACGCCTGCCGCCAGCCAGACACAGTGCTAGGCACCTGGCAAACGGGCTTCTCAATAACTCGTACAATTTCCATGGAAGGCCAGGTAATTTGCTGGGTACTGGGAAAGAGAAAATGGCAGCGCTAGGCATATAGACAAATGCCGGCAGCGCACTGTGGCTAGTTATAGTAAAAATTGTGTGAAGTCTAGTCTCTACCTTCAAGGAGTGGAAGATTTATGGGTGCGTGTGTTTGCAATTGTGTGAGTGTGTGTATGTGGGTGAGCAAACACGTTGGGTAGGCGTGCAATGGAGGATTGGGTTTGGTCACATGTTGGCGGTGAAGGTCCCCATATATTCTGTTGTATCCAAAGGTGTGTCTTGGGCTAATAAGGGTTGGGACGTCCTGTCCTGCAGGGAAAAAACTGCTGGGCTGTTTTGTAGAGTGTCCAGGGTAAGGGGCCATTTACTACGAAGCTGCTTTTACTACTGAGTCCTCCGCAGGCCCTTCCTTTAATTCTCCCAACAATCCTCCAAGACAGGTACGATTAATACCCCACTGTACACTTGAGGAAACGGAGGCAAAAGGAGACAACTCACAAGGCCACAGAGATAGTAACGGACCTGGGACTGACCCTCTGTTTGCCTGATCACAAACCCCTACCTCTTCTCAAGACCCGAGACTCGGGATGTAGAATAAATGAAGTTTCCTGAGATGTTTACATGTCATTTCCCAGGTCTTTATTATTCCTCCCCCAGCCTTGTTTCTCGTCCCTGGGTAGCCACTGGCTATGCTCCTCTTCTTCTTGGCCCTCTATCGCTCTCCTGCCCTAACCCTTCCCCCATTTTCCCCACCCCTCGTCGCCTCTGGCCTTGGTGGAGAGGAGGGATACTGGACTGCTCTGAGCTAGCAGGGAGGAAAGGGCTAGCAAGCAGGAGGGACAACAGGCAGAGTAGTAGGTGCTCAACAGATATTGTGGTTGAAAGATGTAGGTGAGAAATGGAGAGGGCAGGGGTGAATCTGTTGAGGCCTGCATATTTTCTAAGGTTCTGTTGGGTGCAGGCCCTGGACAGTCCAGGAAAAAGCCTCAGAGAATGAAAACCAGATCCTCTGCCGCCATGTGCCTGAAGGCTGGGAGACAGGCACCCATACAGAATGAATCCCTTGTGCCCAGCCGGTGTGGCTCAGTGGTTGAGCACTGACCTATGAACCAAGAGGTCACAGTTCAATTCCCCGTTAGGGCACATGCCCAGGATGCAGGCTTGATCCCCAGTAGGGGTTATACTAAAGTCAGCCCATCAGTGATTCTCTTTCATCATTGATGTTTCTATCTCTCTCTCCCTCACCCTTCCTCTCTGAAATCAATTTTAAAAAAAGAAAGGAAAAAAAGAAAGAATCCCTCGTGCATGATGGTCTGGGCTGCTGCAGGGCCTAGTGGAGAGAGCACCCAGGAAGGGAGGAGAGTCAGGGGAAGCTCCTCAGTGCAGGGGAAGGTTATTGAATACCTACCATGTGCTCGACCTGATACTGGATGCTTTACAAGCACTATCTCAGTTAATCCTGACAAGCCCATGGAGGCAGGCATTATTATTATTTCCACTTTGCAAATGAGGAAATGGAGGCGAAACAATTGAGCAAGGTCACACAGCAAATAAAGCAACAACAAGAGCTAAAACTTATATAGTCTTAATATGTGCCAGACAAATTAAATTCTACATTCATTATTTAGTCCTCACCACAGACCTCTGAAGTAGGTACTAGTATTACTCTCATTTTATAGAAGAGGAAACTGAGGTTATTTAACTCGCCCAAGTTAACACAGGAAGCAGGTAGTAAACCTGGGATTAAAAAACAATCCCCCTACCCCCATCCCCAGAAGCCAGTGCCTCCCAGGTTAGCAGCTGAGTAACAAACCAGTTTGATTTCAAAGCTCTTTCTTCCATTGCACTTTAAGGAGGGGCCAGGTAGGGGCATCCAGTGTTGGGGAGGCGGGTGTGTGAAGGAGGATGGGCGGCTGGTGAGGGTCCCTGGGGAACAGCAGCAGTAAGAGGAGGGGGTACAAGTCAGGAGTACAGGAGGGAGGGGTCTAGGGCTGTTGGCTTCTGTTCAAGGAGAGAGGCAGGGGTGGGTGGATAAGTTAATGCAGCCTGGTAGGTAGTGACCAAAGTGTGAATCATGTTAGTGGTAGGTGCAGGAGGCAGAGGTGAGATGAATGGCTCCTACAGGGGAAGAAGGGAGGAGTAGACAAGGTAACTGACTGAATGAGGCAAAATCAGACCAGGGATGCCCACTTGGCAGCTGGGCAGCGCCAGCAGAGAGGGAGGAAGGAGGAGGAGGTGCAGGATTCTGTGCTGCTTCGTAACTTCCAGGAAAGGGGATAAAGGCTAAAGACTTACCACTCTAAGCAAGGATGTTCTAAGAGTCCAAGGTAAAGGGTCAGACACTGTGGTTCCGTTCTTTCCGGCCAACACAGGAGAGGGTTTTGTTCACCCAAGAGAGAGGGCCAGTCTTCCCATCAATGGAAAACAGAGAACATAATTTTTCATCCAATTCTTAGAAGGATTTAGGCTTGAGCTATGGAAGGACTTGAGGTTCTTAACAACGAAGGAGGTCATGGAATCTCTGGAGATGGCAGAGCAGGAGGCAGTGCAGCAGGAATGGGGTGAGGAGGGGGACAGTTCCCCAAAGGGTGAAGCTGCAGGGAGGGCGGGCAGGGATCTGAGCTAGGTCTTCCTGTCCCTACCTGGTGGGGAGACCTGCACTTTCTGCAGGATCCAGAAACCAGGGTCTGGGGTGGCAGGCCTAGCAGGGACAGAAACCCAGACCCTTAAAGCTGACTCCTCCCACTGTCCCCTCAGTGATGGGCGCAGGAACCTCACTACCTCTGGGAAGCTGCTGTAAGAAAGTTCTTCCTCAGTTAAAGCTGCAGCTGACCTCATGATAGTATCTACCCTTTGGTCTCGGTTCTGTCTCTTTGAAGCAACCCTAAAGACATCGCCTCCTTCTTTTCCCAGCGGTCATCAGCTCCGGTGCCCCTAGGAGAGCAGAAACTGTGTTGCAGCTTGCAAAGTCCACTGTTGTTTTTTGATCCTCGTAACCAGCTTGTTAGTTGAGGAGGGAAATATCACCCTCTAGTCAGATGAGAAAATGGAGGCTCTGAGATCACCTAACTGTTAAGTGGAGGGGTCAGAATTGGAATCTGGTCTTAGGCTCCACTTTTGTTAAGACCAGAGTCACATGATAGATACCTGGCAGGCAGTGTTCCTGTGCCTCCTTAGCGTTTTCTTCTCAATAGTATGAATAGTAACAGTAATGATAATAAAACCAACAGCAGCAGTTGTACCGTACCTACTCGGCCAGGTGTTTTGAGCTGTACTCTTCATGAGTTAGCTCATTTCATCCTCATGGCAACTCCGTGCAGCAGGTCCTATCAATACTCCCATTGTATAGATGGTGAAACAGAGGCACAGAGGATAAGTAACTTCTCCAAGGCTAACTGTCTAACTTGGCAAGGCTATGAACCTGGTTAGAACGTAAAGGGTCAGCCACTGTGGTTCCTGTGGCTTTTCCCTGGATGGAATGGTTTCTAGAGCTCTCACTACCCTAGTCGTCTATCCGCTGAATAATCATTGGTTTGTGAGCATCTATTACTCTCTCTTTTTTAAAAAAAAATATTTTATTGCTTTTTTACAGAGAGGAAGAGAGAGGGAGTAGAGAGTTAGAAACATCAATGAGAGAGAAACATCGATCAGCTGCCTCTTGCACACCCCCTACTGGGGATGTGCCCACAACCAAGGTACATGCCCTTGACCGGAATCGAACCTGGGACCCTTGAGTCCGCAGGCCAACGCTCTATCCACTGAGCCAAACCGGTTTCGGCCATCTATTACTCTTAAAATGTCACAGCCAGGGCCGCTTCCACATGTGATCTGAGAGCTCAGAACCAACTCTGGAGGGGCAGACTGTACCCAGGGGGCTCACAGGTGAGGAGATACTGTGAATGTAGTGGTGCAGGCCAGGTGCATGTAGGGGCCATGGTGGAGGGAGCATGTCTCCCAACCTGGGAGACAGGTTGGAGGTGCTGAGATGTGGAGGAAAATGGAGCTGGGGAAGCGGCCAAAGAAAGGGAAGTGAAGACTTCTAGGTGATCCCTGGAGGAAGGAGGGAGTGGGCTAGGTCCCCAGATGCACATGGCAGGGGAGGAAGCTGGTGAGTTTCCGATGCCCAGTCCTGTCTCGTACTTCCAGAATGCTGACTGAGAGTGTTCAACTAGGGGCTGCCTGGTGGGTGGGTGTGTGGGATGAGGGTTTGTGCTAATCCCCAGGTTGCCTGTTGAGCATGAGGATCATGTGAGAGGAGATCACCCAGGGGAAAGAGGGAGGAAGGAGGAGACACAGATAGGAAGAGAACAGGGTATCGACTCCAAGTCTCCCAGTGTCCCTGACCCTGCCAGTCTGTCCTGGGTGGAGAAGAAGGGCTGGAGGGGAGATGGCCAGCTGCCAGGA
Source organism: Eptesicus fuscus (assembly GCF_027574615.1). Lineage (NCBI taxonomy): Eukaryota > Metazoa > Chordata > Mammalia > Chiroptera > Vespertilionidae > Eptesicus > Eptesicus fuscus. The sequence continues at coordinate 87,382,735 of NC_072479.1, forward strand.
AAGATTTTGCTGCCCAGTCTGAAGTGCTTCCAAGCCCCAAGGCCGAGTAGTAAAAACAGCTGGGGCCATGGATTCCAAAAAGGCTGGGTTCTTATATTACTCCCTATACGTCCTAGCTGAGTGACCTTGGGGGAAGTTGCCTGGTTGATGGGCCTCAGGCCCCTCAAGTGTAAAATGGAGATAGTAATGCCTGCCTGATCGAATTGTGCAATGGTTTACACTCCCCTCCCCAGTGTAGGGCTGCTAGAGCAGATGAGAATGAGAGTGGTGACCATGACCTGGGTAGGAAGTCAGGGTTAGAAGGGTTGGGCTGCCTTGCTGAAGCCCTCTTGTCTGCATTCTACCCCCCTCAGCCCTGGTTACTTCTCTCCTGGGTCCTTCTTCTTGCAGGACATGATCTGATGTAATCAGTGGTTTTTGCTCAGTGGGCAGATTTTTAGCGCTAGGTGTTAACTGAAAGGGAGGGAGCGTTTCTTTATTGAAGGGTGATATTTGAATACTTCTTGCTGCCTCAAGCTAAATAAGGAGAGAGAAGTAGACGTTGGGGAGTGATGGAATTCTGTACTGAGTCTGGGGGCCTTGTCACAGGTGGGAGTCAAGGGGTCAGAATTGGAATCTGGTCTTAGGCTCCACAAAGGTCAACAAAGGCTTCTTTGGAAGAGGCAGGAGGGAGATGAATATGAGGAGGACCACTGAAGGGTGAGCCTGGCATAGGCCGAGCATGGGCTCAATGGAGAAGAGAGATGTGGCTGGAGAAGTGATAGACAGCTTGGTGGTGATGAGAATGGGGAGGTGCAGGAAGCAGAAGAGGGGCACAGAGGGACTTGAGACAAGTTGGGATGGGGGCCCAGGCAGGGATGTGACGGCTCATGTTGTGGAAATAACTCCAGCTAAGTTGGGGCACCTGGATTCTTGCAATGTGACTACAAGGAAGACATTTGGGCTTCTGGGTCCGGTCTGGGTCTTGCTGATATTTGATGGCCTCTTCACCTTGTGTCACTATTTTCTCATTTAACCTCTGAAAGCTTCACATGTAGGCAAATTTAGTGTTAGGCCCATTTTACAGATGAGGAAATAGGTTGGAAATAGGTTGGATTCCTTACCAACATCACACAGTTAGAAAGTGCGACTGGGACACCAGGACCCACATCCAGCTGACTAACTCTGGTCTTCTTTCTGGGGCACCTTTACACCTTCCTAAAATAGCCAGAGCTAGTAGGGACACAGTGAAGGGCAGTGTGATGGTTAGAGAGCTTTCTGACCCACTTCCGCATTGTGTGACCTTGAACAAGTCCCCTGCCTCGGGTTTTTCATCTGTAAAAGGGAATGGCAATAGTAGTAGCTAACAGTGGCTAATAGTATGCTGAATTACTCTGAAGATTACATTAAATAATGTACATTCGAATACCACAGTGCCTAGCTCAATAAGTACTAGCTATTACAGCTATTCTTTTAATTACCAGTAACAAAAAAAATCTCTCAGAATATCAAACACACACCTTTAACCTGAGCTTCATTTTCTCCTATTAGGGGATGAGGCTGCAGCTGGAGCTGCCAGAGGTCTTTATATTTCAGGAAGAGTTCTTCCTTAGATATTTATTCCCCAAATGTCTGTCTGCCTATCCCAAGGTCATGAAGATTTTTTATATATATATTTCCTCTCTCTCTTCTAGAGTCTTTATGGTTCTGAATTTTATGCTTAGGTCTATGCCTTAATTTTTGTGTATGAACTGAGGTAGAGGTTGAAGTTCATTTTTCTCCCCAGTACAGTATACAAATTGTTCCAGCACCAAATGTTTAAAAAAATTTATTTTATTGCCTCATCTGGTGTGGCTCAGTTGGTTGAGCGTCATCCCATTCACCAAAAGGTCACTGGTTCAATTCCCGGGCAGGGCACATACCTAGGTTTTGGGTTCCATCCCAGGTCGGTGTGCGTGCAGGAGGCAACTTATCTATTGCATTGATGTTTCTCTCTCTCCCTCTCCGTCTCCCTTCCTCTCTCTCTAAAATCAATAAACACACACACACACACACACACACACACACACACACACACACACACACATTTTCCCCATTGAATTGGACTGGTGTTTTAGGGAAAAATCAGTTGATCATATATGTGTGAATTAATTTCTGGACTTTATTCTGTTCTATTTATCTACTGTCTGTCCTTACATAAGCACTACACCATTTTGATTATTGTGGTTTTATAGTAAGTCTTAGAGTCAGGAAGAGTAAGTACTCCAACTCTGCTCTTCTTTTCTAAAATTGTTTTGGCTTTCTGAATTCTTTCCATTTTCATGTAAGTCTTAGGACCAGTCAGCCAATTTATTTAAAAAATATTTGCTGACGTTTTTATAGGGATTGTGTTGAATCTAAAGATATATTTGGGAGACATCTTAACTCCATTGAGTTTCTGATCCATAAACATATATAACTCCATTTTTTGGGTCTTTGCTCTCAGCAGGATTTTTAGTGTAGAGGTTGGTCTTGCACCTCTTTCATTAAATTTATTTCTAGTATTTCATGTTGTTTATGCTATTTAATATGGTGCTTTTATGATTTCATTTCCCAGTTTTTTGTTGCTAGTATGTAGAAATAGGATCAATTTTTGTGTATCGATGTTGATCCTGAAACCTTGTTTAATTAATCTATTAGTTCTAGGTGTGTGTGCGTGTGCGTGTGCATGTGTGTGTGTTTTGTTTTGGAAGGTTCTATCCCTAAAACAGTGCTACTCTGTACTTTCATGATAGAGATGGTAAGAGGACCAGTATTAGGAAGGAATGTGATTATTTATACTGCACAGTGTTTAACTTAGGGAGTTTGGGCCCCACCCAAAACTCATTAAAATCTAATCCTGGTGGGGAGGGGCAGTTAGTGTGCAGCGTTGGTATTTTTTGAAGTTCCTCGGTAGAAGTGCAATTGAGAGCCCCTGGTTTAGAAGGTGCGGGGTGGCAGACTGGCCCAAAGGCCACCCTCCCCTGAAGGGGATCCGGGTGGGATGAGTGATGGGCTCAGGTCAAGGCCACCCCCTCTTCTGTCTTGGGAAAGGGTACACAGTTCCGGGTTCCCTTCTAGGCCGCGGCGAGTGGGAGGACAGCGCCTCATCGACCGGCGCCGCCTGCCTCTCCCTTTCAATAAACAGGACACTGGCCACAATAAATGCCGTCACCGCTGGGGCTCACAGTCGCCTCCGCTAACCCTGGCGGACACACCTCTCCATCCCCCCTCCCCCGCCTCACCAGTTTCAGACGAGGAAACTGAGGCCCAAAGGCCAGGCATTCGCGCGAGGCTGCTCCCTAGTCCGACCCTTTCCCCATCGCCCCTCCAGGTACACGCAAATTAAAGGGGAGCTGGAGGAGCTGGACCGCATCACAGAGAAGACGCTCTTCGACTTGTACAAATACAACTCCTTTAACACCCTCGGGGGCCATCCCCGCGGCCGCCGCGGCCTCCGCGAGACCCTGCCGCACCCCCTGCAGCTCCTGTGGGACCCGGCCTCGCCCCCCGTGGCCCGCAGAGCCCGCAGCGCGGCCTCCAGCTTGCGGGACAACAACCCCCAGGTGAACTGGAAGGACTGGAAGATCGGCTTCAAGCTGGTAAGGCCCCGCCCCCGGCCACCGCAGGCCCCGCCCACCCCACCCACAGGCCCCGCCCCTCAGTCCCCGCCCCCCGGCCCGACGTGCGCAGCCCAGGCCCTTCCGGTTCCGTCCACGCCCTGGACCCCGCGCCCTTTCCCAACCCCGCCTCTGTTGGCTAGTGATGAGGCAGCGATTCGTCAGCTTGCTGTCAAAATGAACACATTTTGAAAAATAAAACGAAATAACATCTCTCTGAGCGCCAGCTGGTGGGGTCTCTCCTCTCCGGGACTTCTGTGGGAGCGTTTAGGTGGCCGGAAGTCAAATCTGCTATGGAAAATGCCCCTTTCTGAAACACAGGTCCCACTGGTGGGACTTACTTGGGTACCTCCAGTGTGATAGGGAACCCGGGTTTTGCAGGTCTCAGGCAGAGAATAAGGAGACTGTGAAAACGCAGACTTAAGATTTGTTTTAATAAAAAATTTTAAAAAATAGAGAAAGGCCATATCACCCTGAATACGCCCCATCTCTTTCTCTAAAAAAGAAAAGAAAAAGAAGAGAGAAAAAAAAAAAAAAGAGAGAGGAAGAGGAAGTGGGAGAGCAGCAGGGGGAAGAAGAAAGAGAAGCTTCCTTTAATCATAGCTAGCTAGTCCTAGCTCTGTTGCTGGGACAAACCTGTTGATCCCTCAGCCTTCCCATCAGTGAAATGGGGAGAAGAATCCTTGCTCCACTCTCTGGCAGAGACTGTATAAATGATAGCTCCTAGTCTCCTCGGCCTCCCACTCCCTTAATCCCATGCCCTCTGGTCCACTCTCCTCCCAGTTTCTGCTCCTCTCTGCCTTCTGTTCTGGTCTACTCCTGGTTCCCCACTCCTGTCTGTCAGTCCTCAGGACCCCAGACCATTCAGTCCTTGATCTTGGCCCTGCTGCCTGACCCCTGCTGCTGGCCCTCTGACGCTCTGGTCTCTGTTTCCAGTGTAACCAGAACAAATCCGACTGCTTCTACCAGACATACTCATCAGGGGTGGATGCGGTGAGGGAGTGGTACCGCTTCCACTACATCAACATTCTGTCGAGACTGCCAGACTCCTTTACATCCCTGGAGGAGGACAAGCTGGGCAACTTCATCTTCAGCTGTCGCTTCAACCAGGCCTCCTGCAGCCAGGCGTGAGTCTGTCTTGCCTGCCTCTGTGCTCCCCACCCACCGTGTCTCCCTCCCAGAGCCAGTCTGAGGCCCAGCATGAGTGGCACCAGGAAATGCTTGTTGACTAAATAAATGCCTGTAAAGAGGAGGGGATGCATTGATTTCAGGTCCAAACCTCTGTCCCCGGATCATTCTGTAGGACTTCTGCTGCTCCCTGCAGGGCTGGGTCTGAGTGAGGTAGCCTCAGATAGCTGCCCTGGGAAGGTTGGGGTTGAGATCCAGCTTTGAGAAACCAAGGGCTGGAGGCATGGTTCCCTGTCTATCTAAGGCCTCTTTCTCACTAGCATCAAACTCAAAAGTGCCCAGAAGGGTGTCTGGTTCCATCCCCCACTTTCTCAGATGAGATGGGCAGTAGTGTGGTGGGCATAGCATGGATTGAGTGAGGGGTTAAACCTGAGTTCCTGCTTTGGCTCTGTTACTTCCTGACCAGGTGACTCTGGGCATTTCAAATCACTCTTCAGAACTTGTTTCTTTGTTTGTAAAATGGGCTGAAAATTAGATTTATTCAATGTTCATGCAACAAATAGTTTTGACTGTCTAGGCTATGTGTCAGTCACTGGTCTAGGCATTTGGGATGCATCAAAGAAGAAAATATTTATAATCCTTGCCCTTTTGGCATGTTTACTCCAGTGATGAAGATGGTGATAACATACATCTCCAAGTGCATGAGATGTCAAATTCTAGGGCACTTAGTAAACTACAATGAATGTTGGGTCTTATTACTCTGTACTCAAGCAGGAGAAGTGACTTGCCCTAGGCCACCAGGCCAGCCCAGGGATTCTTTCTGTTAAGATTCCTGTCATAATGACCTTGTAAAGAGGTCATGGCAGCTGCTAGCTCTCTGAGGGCTGGGAGAGGCTAGGAGTAAGGGAAGTTTCCTTCTGTAGTCTCTGTCTCCTCCTACCCCCACTTTTCCCTCCCTGATTCGGATCCTTAATTTTCAGGTGCCATCTCCTTGCCTCTGCCTGGCTGAGGAAGGGTGTTGAGGCATCCTCTCCACACTACAGGGAGCCCTTCTCTCCCATGTCGCTGCTGAATGGCCGCAGGGCCAGGTGTCACCTGCTTCTGCCTCCACCCCTCACCTGGCACACACACTCTGCCCAGCACACGATTTTGTTCCTGCCTCTAGTCTTGTGTTTGTTTGAGGACAGGAGCTACCAGCTGGGAAGTGAGACAGAAGCAGCACCTGAGCCTGGGTCAGCTCACAATTGCCACCCAGTCTCTCTGTCTGTCACCTTCCCACTGATCCTTTCACTCTGCCTGTCCTATCCTCCTACCTCCCTATCAATGGAAAGACCAAAGTTCATCTCAGTCTTGATGCTTAGGTCACTTCCTTAGCTCAGAGCCTCATTATTTCTCACCTAGGTTATTATTACCACCATCACCACCCCCTCCCAATTTGTCTTTCTGCCTCTATATCCTCTCTTCATTCTGTAATAACCAGAAGCTTTATACATCACTCTTCTTACTTGAATTCACTGTACTTAACTGTACCAGTTAGTGCTGTTTGATATCCTTCAACATCTCTCATGGCCTTCAGAATCAATTGAAGCTCTTTATCATGTCATTCTCACCCAACTCTTCTCCCCGATGTCAGGCACCCTTTCCCCTTCTCTCAATATTTTTTTTCTTTATATATATATATTTTTTATTGATTTCAGAGAGGAAGGGAGACAGAGAGAGTGATAGAAACATCAACGATGAGAGAGAAACATCAATCGCTGCCTCCTGCACACCCCCTACTGAGGATCGAGCCTGAAACCCAGGCATGTGCCCTTGACTGGACTCAAACCTGGGACCCTTCAGTCTGCAGGCCAACGCTCTATCCACAGAACCAAACCAGCTAGGGCTCAACATTTTTTTTTTCTTTAAAAACAAATTTATTGAGATATAACTCACATACCATTAAAACCAACCTTTTAACATACACCATTCAGTGTTGTTGATGTTGTTTTTTTGGTATGTTCAAAGACTTTTGCAACCATTACCACTGATTTAATTTATTTATTTAAATACATTTTATTGATTTTTTTACAGAGAGGAAGGGAGAGGGATAGAGAGTTAGAAACATCAATAAGAGAGAAACATCGATGATCTGCCTCCTGCACACCCCCCACTGGGGATTGAGCCCGCAACCCAGGCATGTGTCCTTGATCGGCATCAAACCGAGACCCTTCACTCCGCAGGCTGACGCTCTATCCACTGAGCCAAACCGGCCAGGGCCATTACCACTAATTTTAGAACATCTTCACCCCAAAAAGAAACCCTGTACTTATTAGCAGTCATTCCCTATTCCCTCCTCTCCTCTAAGCCCTGGAAACCATTAATCTACTTTCTGTGTCTATAGATTTTCCTACTGTAGATCTGTCATATAAATGTATCATACATGTGTTCTTTTGTATCTGGCTTCTTTCACTTAGCCCAAAGTCTTCAAGGTTCATCCATGTTGCAGCATGTATCAGTACTTCATTCCTTTCTGTGGCTGAATAATATTCCATTGTATGGATATACCACATTTTGTTTATCTATTCCTTAACTGATGGACTTTTTGTTTTTCACCCCCACTTTCTGGCTATTATAAATAATGCTGCTATGAACATTCCTGTATAAGTTTTTGTATGGATGTTTTTATTTCTTTTAGGTGTATACCTAGGAGTGGGATTGCTGGGTCATATGGTAATTCTATGTTTAACATTTTGAGGAACTGCCAGACTGTTGTCTAAGTGGTGGTGCCATTTTACATTCCCACCAGCAATATATGAGAGTTCTAAATTCTTCACATCCTCCATTTGTTATTGTCTGTCTTTTTTACTTTAGCCATCTTTTTTTAAAAATTTGATTTGAGAGAGAGGAAGGAAAAGGGAGAGAGGGAGAGGGAGAGGGAGAGGGAGAGAGAGGAGAGAGAGAGAGAGAGGTATTTGTTGTTCCACTTATTATGAAGACACTTGTTGATTCTTGTATATGCCCTGACTGGGGATCAAATGACAATCTAACCAACTGAGCTATCTGGCCAGAGCTGACTTTCACCATCTTAATAAATCCCTATAATGTTAATAGTAAACTTATATAGCTCTTCCTAAGTGCTAAGCACTGTTCTGAGAGTAATTTAATCCTCATAACACCCCTGTGAGGTAAGTAGTATTCTATTTTACAGATAAGAAACAGAGAGATAAAGTAATTTTGTTGGTCCCACAGCTAATACTTGTTAGAGTTATGATTCAAATATAAGTCATTTAGTTCTGGAGTCTGTGCTCTTCATGTTATACTGCTTCTCATATATTCTTACAATGTACTTAGTGTGTATCTCTTCGTATTTGTTTTTGCACAATGTGTATGTAATATAAATGGTGTGTTGTATATCTCATTTCATCTCTTACTATTTTTCTTTTTTTACTAAGCTCTCATTTTAAGATCCATCCATGTTGCTCCATCTGCTTTGTTACCTGCTGCATAGAGTCCCTAGTGTGCATCCACCACATGGCACCTGTCCCCATCTACCACTGAGCAGGGCTCACAGGCCCTTCAGCCCTGGCCTCTGCTCTCTTTCATAGTTTCCTCTTCCATCCCTCCCTGAATCCACTCTTTGCTCTGGAAATGTTGACTTTCTAGTGCTTCCCAGAATGTGCACCAATATTTCGTTCTTCAAGGCCAATGGGATATTCCAGATCACCTTGTTCCAATCTCCTTATTTTACAACTAGAGGCCCGATGCACAGAAATTTGTGCAAGAGTAGGCCTTCCTTCCCCTGGCTGCCGGCACCGGCTTCACTCTGGCACCCGGGACCTGGGCTTCCCTCGTAGCCCCAGCTTCATCTGGAAGGACGTCTGATCTAATTAGCATATTACACTTTTATTATTATAGACTAGAGGCCTGGTGCATGAAATTCTTGAACAGGGGTGTGGGGGGGGAAGGTGTCCCTCAGCCCAGCCTGCACCCTCTTGTAATCTGGAACCCCTTGGGGGACATCCCTCTCACAATCTGGGACCACTGGCTCCTAACTGCCTGCCTGCCTGCCTGATCACCCCTAGCCACTCTGCCTGCCTGCCTGATCGCCCCTAACCACCTTTGCCTGCCTGCCTGATCGCCCCTAACCACTCACCTGCCTGCCTGATCACCCCTAACCTCCTCTGCCTTGGCCCCTGCCGCCATGGATTCGTCCGGAATGACGTCCAGAAGGTCGTTCGGCTGTCCGGTCTAATTAGCATATTACACTTTTATTATTATAGATGAGAAGAATAAGCTTAGGAAAAATGACCTGCTCAGAGCCATGCAACCAGAACCCTACTCATTTTTGCCTTGGGATCTGTTCTTCCTCTTCTCAGCTCCATGCTCACCACTGGCCTTACTCTCTGCTGTTCCCTTCCATTTCATTCATTCATTTATTAACTATTTACTAACGATCTCCTAAATGCCAAGAACTATGAAATTAACCCAGAGATGATACAGAAATGATTGGGCTCTGGCTCCAGTCCTTAAGGAGATCAGAATCCAAATGGTGAACTATGATTTAGACATGCGAGAAGCTAGGGATACTGCAAGAGTCTCCAAATGCAACACAGTGACCACAAGAGAGGTCACAAGGCCAGGCAGGTCAGGTGGCCTGCTGGGAGAAACCCGGGCTAGAAGGTAAATGACCTGGTTTGAGTCCCAAGTTTGTCATCACTGTTTGTGCCCCATCTTCCTCTTTTGTGCTGTGGAGATGATGCCCTCGCAGGCTGTTGGCACATAGTAGATGACCAGGAAACAAAAGGTGCTGAAAGTCCTCCCTCCCTGGTCCCTTTTCTCTGTGACCCTACTCTCTCTCCCTCCTGAATAGGAATTACTCTCACTTCCACCACCCAATATATGGAAACTGCTACACTTTCAATGGCGAGAACAACTCCAACCTCTGGATGTCTTCTATGCCTGGGGTCAACAATGGTGAGCAACAATGGCTCTCAATCCCTCACCTCTGCCTCAGCCCTTGCTGCTGCCCTGCCCACCCATGTTTACCCACCTTGAGCTCCATCCTAGAGATGCCGTGAGCCTCTGGACATCGCCATAATGTGCCTATCTCAGTCCTGGAAGGAGTCCTCACTGTTCTTTCTCCACTATGGGTACCATGTTGTCCATTCCAGGTGTGATAAGAACCCTGTCCCAGTCCTTCCAGCCCGCCCCCAGAATCCAGCTCAGGGGTTGCCACATCCATTTGTAGGTCTTCCTGCTTTGCTCTCCTTGGAGCATTAGGAACTGGGCAGGGTGGGAGGGTGTTTTCCACCCCCCTAATGCTTTTCCAAGACTTTCCCCCAACTCTGCTCCCTCTACACACCCCAGGTCTATCCCTGACACTGCGCACAGAGCAGAATGACTTCATCCCGCTGCTGTCCACAGTGACCGGGGCCAGGGTAACGGTGCACGGGCAGGATGAGCCTCCCTTTATGGATGATGGTGGCTTTAACTTGCGGCCTGGTGTGGAGACCTCCATCAGCATGAGGAAGGCAAGGATGCTGCCTGGGAAGCCTGGGAGGAGAAACCTAGATGGGCGAGGGGCAAGGGAGAGGGCATGGGAGGTGGACTTGAGAGCCAGAGGCTGAGGAGGGGGATCATGTAGGCTGGGCCTTGAGCACGTGGAGGTCTACAGGAGCAGAAACCAGGGCCGAGGGGCTGGAAGAGTGGACACCAGGAAGAAGGGACCAGAGGAGTGGGCCTTGGATGAGAGTGCTGAGAAGGGATTCAGAACATGCTTAGGATTCCAGGGGATGCTGTGGGCCTGGTGTCCTTGAAAGTGGCACCGAGGTGGACGTTGGGGCCACTGGGAGCATGTTTTGAAATGGGGAGGCAGACAGGAGAGGCTGGCAGGATAGGAGATGCAACCTGAAACTGAGGGAAGACAGAGGGTTCAGGAGGAGGCCTGGGCCACTTGTACTGCTCTGTGACCTCTGACCTCTTGGTGTGTGTGTACTCACAGGAAGCCCTGGACAGACTTGGGGGCAACTATGGAGACTGTACCTATAATGGCAGTGACGTCCCTGTCAAGAACCTTTACCATTCCAAGTACACACAGCAGGTGAGGCCAGTCTGTTTCTATGGCAACCATCTCCCAGGCCTGCCCTGTTGGTCAGTCAAAATGGAAAGGTGTGTGTGTGTGTGTGTGTGTGTGTGTGTGTGAGTGAGAGAGAGAGAGAACAGTGGAAAGAGGGATGGATGTGCAGCACAGAGGATTGTTTGTCCTTCCCTTCTCTGTCTCTTCTGGGCTGTTTGTGGGTGAGAGCAGGCCTGACCTCCTCCCCCCTCACTCTCCTCCCTGTAGGTGTGTATTCACTCTTGCTTCCAGGAGAGCATGGTCAAGGAGTGTGGCTGTGCCTACATCTTCTATCCACGGCCCGAGCATGTGGAGTACTGTGACTACAGGAAGCATGATTCCTGGGGTGAGAGTCCAGGAGGGAGCCCCTGGGCTGCCCATTGACCAGGCCTTTCCTGGGAGCCCTCTCCTCTCAGCACCCTCTGTCTGTGGGGCTGCTTCTGCCTCTCACTGACCCTGATGAATTCTCCCTGTCTCTTGTTTTCCAGTCCTTAGACTGGCCTCTCTCAGTTTTCTACGCACTATCTCTGTCCCTCCCTCACAGTTTCTCCCCTTCTGTTTGGGCTTCTGTGTGTTTATAAAGGAACTAGAAGCCCAATGCATGAAATTTGTGCAAGGGGCTTGGCCCTCGCAGCAGCCCTGGCTGCCTCGCGGCCCCACCCCCCTCCCACTGGTCATTCTGGAAGGTCATTCCTGAAGGTCCGTCCCGGAAGGTTGTTCTGCTGTCTGGTCTAATTAGCATGTTAGCTCTTTATTACATAGGATGGCTCTATTGAAAGATAACTTGCAGCGTAAGGTAGGAAGAGCTTGTGAGATTTTCTTACACATTCCATTTTATGTATGTTTTATAATGTACATAATGTATCAATTCAATAGTAGCAGGTATGTGCTTTATAAACCAAATGCATATACTGGAGTTGCTTATTTAAGAAGTTTTTACCTACGGGAGGGCACAATCAAAGAAGTTTGGAGAGCCCTGGTGTCTCCTCCTTATCCTGGTCTGGGAGTAGACAGATCCCCTTTTCTTTTCACACAGCTGGGCTACTCAGCAGGGAAGCCATGTACTGGGAAGCTGAGAGAGAGAAAACCCTAAACAGGAAACCATGGAAACAGAGGGTTGGCTTTCCTGGTGCACATGCTCTTATCTGTCCCAGCTGACTGGTCCTTCAGGGTCTCCTTCTCCCCAGTTCCCCTGGGACCAGCTCTCCCCCTGTAGGTGGGTGGCTGGCCATTGTTGGAGGACACACACCTTCACACCTCCCAGGACCAGGCAGGGGCCCTGCAGACCCTGGAGTTCCGTGTCTGCCTGTCTCGGCTCTGTCTGGGTGATCTTTGGGCTCTTTCCTTCCCTGGGTCTGCTCCACCCAGCTCTCTCCCCTGCTGGACTTTGTAGTGGTGGCCTCACTTCCCGTGTCTCTGACCTTAGAAAATCATAGTGCATCCGAGCGGGGGTGTATCCTCCTGGCCTCACCTTCTTCTTTCTCAGATAAGCAAGCTGAGACCCCGAGGGGAGACATGGCTCCCTGCCCACTGCTCCCCTCGGCCCCCAAACAGTGAATTCTAAGTGTTTGTGAGTTTGAAGAAGATCTGTGGGAGAAAAATAACAGTACCGATTGCTGAGAAGCTGTGAGGATGAGGGAAAGGCACTAGGTTAAAAATTCAGTCTGTTGCGTTTCCTAAGGACTGCTCACTCCCCAGAGAAAAGGGCCCCGCTGTTTCCCAGTCTTTCTAATTAAAGATCCCCAGTCCTGGTAGACTGAGAAATTTGGGTCAGAAAGGAAGGAGGACTTCCAGACTGGGGGACTAAAAGTAGCAAGAAGGACAACATAACCTTACTTAGACTTCTGCAAATGGGGAGAAGGGGAATCTATAGACGTACTTTTCTTTCTTTCTTTCTTTCTTTCTTTCTTTCTTTCTTTCTTTCTTTCTTTCTTTCTTTCTTTCTTTCTTTTGTAACAGCTTTTTGAGATAATTCAACCCATTTAAAGTGTACAATTCAATTTTAAGATAGTTTTAGGTTTTAGTATAGTCATCAAGTTGTGCAACAATGGCCACAGCCATTTTTATCACGCCAGAAAGAAACTTTGTACCCATTAGCACTCTTCCAGTTCCCCATTCCCTGTGCCCACAGTGCCCTTCTCCCTCCCCGCCCCCACCCTTGGCAAGCACTAGTCTGCTTTCTGTCTCTAGATGTGCCTCTTCTGTACATTTCATACATGTAGGATCATATAACATATGGTCCTTTGTGACTGGGATATTTTCAAGATTCATCCACCTTGTAGCATGTGCAAGAACTTCGTTCCTCTTTACGGCTGAATAATGTTCCGTTGTATGGACAGACCACATTTATTTATTCATTCATCAGTTTATGGACATTTGGGTTTTATATATATATATATATATATATATATATCTATATTTATTTTTTTTTTTTTTACTATTGTGACGGTGAACATCTGTGTACAAGTTTTTGTGTGGACATATGTTTTGTAGTCTCTTGGGTATATACCTAGGAGTGGAATTTCTGAGTCAGATCCTAACTGTATGTTTAAAATTCTGAGGAACTGCCAGACTGTTTTCCAAAGTGGCCACACCATTTTACATGCTCAACAGCAATGTAGGAGGTTCCAGTTTCTCTACAGCAACACTCGCTGTTGTCTTTTTTTAATTGAATTTATTGGGGTGACATTGGTCTTTTGTTCAATTATAGCCATTCTAGTGGGTATGAAGTGATATCTCATTGTGGTTTAATCTCATTATTTTACACAATTTTTCCCGTTCTTCTTTCTGACTTTCTAATTTTTGTTCAAATCCTACACATCTTTACATACGTGTAGTGCGCCCCTCCCCCCCCCCCCCCCCCACACACACACTCAAGTTAGCTTAATTTCTTAAACTGTTTTTGGTGCAGCCACTCAGGAGACATCATTGTAATCTGATACTCTTGTGAAGGGGGTGCCCCGGGATCTTGAGAGGCCTCTTGGGTGTGGGGCAGAGAAGGCTGAGGTGTCCGCTTTGCACCCACAGGCTACTGCTACTATAAGCTCCAGGGTGCCTTCGCCTCAGATCGCCTGGGCTGTTTCACCAAGTGCCTGAAGCCGTGCAGGTGAGTGTCCCCTTCGCCGGGGCACAGGTTGGGCAGCGGGCTGCTTGGCTGGGTGGAATACAGGTACTCAGCTAAGCCTTTGCGTGGGAGGGCCCCACTCCCATTACTGAGTGCCTCTCTCCATTCCCAGTGTGACCAGTTACAAGCTCTCTGCAGGTTACTCGCGATGGCCCTCAGTGACGTCCCAGGTAAAGTGGGGAAGGGGAAGGACAGGGGACGTGTGTATGACACTGTGGTCTTCTCTGGGTATATGTGTGTGGGTGTGTTTGGCCCCACCCCAACTCTGAAGCCTGAAGAGTACGGGTGGCCCCCTTAACACTCCAATTCTTTCCCAGGACTGGGTCTTCCGGATGTTATCCCTGCAGAATAACTACACCATCAAAAACAAAAGGTCAGTCCTACCCTGGTCCCAGCCCCAAGAAAGGAATCCTTGGGAGGGAAATCAAATCTGGAAAGAAGGATTGATACAGTTGATTGGAGGAGGGTGTTTGTGAGGATCCGAGAAGTTAATCCTCTGCCATTTCTTCCCATCCTCTCCCCTACTCCAAAGAAACGGAGTTGCCAAACTCAATGTCTTCTTCAAGGAGCTGAACTACAAAACCAATTCTGAGTCTCCCTCCGTCACGGTATGTCCTGCTTCACTGAGCCTGTGATTTTCTGGGGGGTCAGGGAGAACAAGGGGTTGCCTTTGTTGGGCCAGAGTGTCTGGGCCTTGAAGGTAGGGGACCAAGGAGAGGAGTGAGTGGTGAGGGTGAGGGTGAGGTTGAGAGGGTTGGAAGAAGGGGAACTTGGCTGGGGGATGAAGCCTCTTGGGGTAGTGGGAGGGAAGGATGTGCCAGGTGGGTATGACTTGGACAGAAGGGGGTCAGGAGGCCACCGAGAGGCTGAGAGGGGTGGCTGAGGACCTCAGGTAAGGAGGGATGGGGCTCCTCTGCTGGAGCCCACCCTGGGCCCTCTGCCCCAGTGGTCAGTGTGCCTTTCGCCCTCACAGATGGTCACCCTCCTGTCCAACCTGGGCAGCCAGTGGAGCCTGTGGTTCGGCTCCTCGGTGCTGTCTGTGGTGGAGATGGCGGAGCTCATCTTTGACCTCATGGTCATTACATTCCTCATGCTGCTCCGGAGGTTCCGAAGCCGATACTGGTCTCCAGGCCGAGGGGGCAGAGGTGCCCAGGAGGTGGCCTCCACTCCAGCTTCCTCCCTCCCTTCCAGTGTTTGCCCCCAGCTCCCCTCCTCGGCCTCATCCCTGGCAAGCCCTGATACTTCTCCAACCTTGACTGCCCCTCCACCAGCCTATGCCACCCTGGGCCCCTGTCCAGCGCCATCCAGCTTGACAGGGGCCAGCTCCTCTGTCTTCACTCTGGAGGAGCCCTGAGAGGAAACCTGAGAAGAAAGGAGAGTGTCAGCCCCCAAGGCAAGCAGCTTCCCTTGGTGGGTGGGGACAGACCTTGGCAGGATTAAAGAATGTTTTGGGCTTGTTCTCAGCTGCCCCAACTGCCTTTGGTGTGGAGGAGGAAAGCAGCATGAATAAGGGGCTACAGAAATTGCTTGGAAAACAGGGGCCACAGAAGCTGCCCAGAATTGCCCCTGGCTCATGTCCAGTACCCCCTGGTCCTGCCTCTAGAACACTCTGGCTTCCTCATGCAAGTGGAGAGAAATCTCCTTTTCCCTTGGATCAACCAAGTCAGACTTGGAGCTTTGACAAGGAACGTTCCTAGGAAACAAATGACGACCAGAACAAAACAAACAAGGGCACACAAAGGCATGCCCAGGTTTCCTACCCAAGGATGACTGAAGCCAGCTCTGGACTGGCCCGGCCACACTGCTTTCCAGTGACACGGACATTTGCTCCTCTTCTTGAAGTTGAGTGGGGAACCCCACCCAAAAGCCCCCTTAGTTAGTTCTTGGGCAAGCCCCCTTCCATGACTCCCCAGAGTAGGGGCTGGAGCAGACCAGTGTAGTAAAGGCTTGGCATTTCCAGTTGGACCCAGGACTCTTCCAGCCTCATCTATGCCCCTCCCCTCCCCGCTCCAACACCCCATCCTAGCACTCTGCCTGTATCCTTCACACGTCCGCAAGTCGTCTCAAACTATTTCCTAAACCTGGAAGCTTTCCCCACCATTGGCTGGAGAACTCCTATGCATCCCTTAGAACCCTATGCAGACACAACTACTTCTATGAAGGCTTCTGCCCCATCTTGTCTTCCCCAGAATTGATCACTCCCCTCTTCCCTGGACTCCCGTAGTGCACCAGAACGTTGGTTTGCAATGCTGATTTTGCATTTTACTTTCCTGTTCATTTGTGTCTGCCTCCCCAACTAGACTGTGAGCTCCTTGTGGTCAGGGACTGTTGTTCATTTATGTAACCTCAGGGTCTAGCCCAGTGTCCGACTTGGAGCAAGTAGGCAGGCACTCAATAAATATTTGTTGCAAAAAAATGTCTGGAGAGTTGAATGGGGTGCTCTGAGGGGGTAGGGAGTGGATCTGAGTCCCTGGGTCTCTGCTCAAGCTCCTAGGAGGTCCTGGGGTGGGGGTGAGGGAGACAGACTCCTACCCCTCAGCTTCACTATGGAAATGACCATTCTTCGGGGACCTCAGGAGAGACAAACTATCCTGCTAGTTCCTCCATGAACATGTGCATCTGTTATGTGCCCATCACCATGTCAGGGTGGGAGGGCGAAGACGTGAGCATTCCCCTCAGACCTACTAGGCAGTGCTTGGGATAACTCCCCCACCTCCCCCACCTCCCTCACTCCCATACTCCCCCACCTCCCCCCCTTCCCCCATACTCCCCACCTCCCTCACTCCCATACTCCCCCACCTCCCCCATCTCTCCCACCTCCCTCACTTCCATAATCCCCCACCTCCCCCACCCCATACTCCCCCACCTTCCCCACCCCCATACGCCCCCACCTCCTCCACTTCCCCCACCTCCATACTCCCCCACTTCTCCCACCTCCCTTACTCTCCCACCTCCCCCACCTCCCCCACCCCCATTCTCCTTCACCCGTCCATTGTCTGAACGTCCTTTTCCTCCCAACTTTAGTTACCATCATCAGTAATCTTTCACTCCATTTGCTGAGACCCACCGCTCACCATCCAACATACCGTCCTCATCTGCTCCCTCCCCATCAACTGCACAGTTGTGGTGGAGGAGGATGAGACTAGGCCACATTCTTCTGGACCCTCAAAGCCTGTGTATTCTCATTCTTGCATCATCCTAGAGTGAGAGCAGTGGGAATCCTCCCAGGTTATTTCTTAAAACTATGTTTTTTTAAATTGATTTCAGAGAGAGGAAGGGAGAGGGAGAGAGAGATAGAAACATCAATGATGAGAGAGAATCATTGATCAACTGCCTCCTGCATGCCCCCAAATGGGGATCGAGCCCACAACCTGGGCATGTGCCCTGACTGGGAATCAAACCGGGACCTCCTAGTTCATGGGTCAATGATCAACCACTGAATCACACCAGCCAGGCCCTCCCAGGGTTTAATAGAGGAGAGAAAGGGATGTCTGAGTGGAGCCCCGGTTTTCGAGCCCCTGGTTCCTCCCCCCACTGCAGCATGACACTTGGAACCTAGAAGTTACCCTTCCTTGTCACTTTGCGGACGTTTTCCTTACTGCCCTGGTCTTACACCCCTCAATTACAGTCTCCCTGTCCTGAGGAGCCAAGTGAATCTTGGGGAAAGAGGAAGAGATGGTGAAGGGAGTGGAGAGATGGATAAGGTTGTGACCAGGAACTGATGCGGTGCTTTCCGACTTCCCTTTCCTAGACTCAAGCTGATGAGAGGGACATGGTGGTGTTACGACAGTCTCTTCCGTCACAGCCCTCAGGGTCAGCCCGCCCTTGTGTGCTCTCTGCCACAGCCCAGCCTTGCCCGCCCTGTCCCCAGTGGCCTGTCCTCTGGCTGAGGTGGGCAGGCCTGTTGGACAGCTGACCTGTTACAGATAATGGTAATCAGCTCCTCCCCACCTGGAGTTGTCTTGGCCTGCGGAGTTTCCACTCTGTGGGGTTTCCTTCTCTCTGTCCCATATCTATATGCTGCCCCTGGACCTTAGGGTTAGGAGTTAGAATCTGAGTGTTAGGGAAGATCCAGTTAAGTTGCCTTCTTTTCCTTAGCAGGTGACATGACTTGCTCAAGTTCATGATACTTACAGAACCAGCCTGGAACCTGGGTCTCCTTCTATGACCCACAGAGTCAGAATGGCAGGGCTGCGGCTGCAACCCACGTCATCCTCACCTGGAGTCCAGTGCCCTTTGGATCACTCTGTACTGCTGTGGAGTGTGTGCATGTGTGTGTGCGTGTGTGTGTGTGTGTGTGTGTGTGTGTGTGTGTATGTGAGAGAGAGAGAGAGAGAGAGAAAGAGAGGGAGGTGATGGGGGCGGGAGGACTCTGCCATGTGAAGCTCTCTTCTCTATCCTTTGCTCCATAGTCCCTAACAACCAATTCTATCATCCCCTAATTTGCTCCTCTTCTGTTTCCCCATCTATCCCATTCTCTCTCTCACCATTATTCCTTCTTTCCCTGGAAGAAATTTCTCCATGAAACTAGTTAGCTTTTCATAGTCCTAGGTCTATCTACTTCTCACCATCTTTTTAAAAACAATTTTATTGAGCCCTGGCCGGTTTTGCTTGGTGGTTAGAGCATCAGCCCTCAGACCAAAGGGTCATGGGTTAAATTCTGGGTCAAGGGCACATACCTGGGTTGCAGGTTGATCCCCAGCCCTGGTTGGGGCAGATGCAGGAAGCAACCAATTAATGTGTCTCTCTCACATTGATGTTTCTCTCTCTCCCTCCCTCCCTCCCTCTTTTTAAAAAAAAAATTTTTTTTATTGTTTTTTTTTACAGACAGGAAGGGAGAGAGATAGAGAGCCAGAAACATCGATGAGAGAGAAACATCCATCAGCTGCCTCCTGCACACGCCCCACTGGGGATGTGCCCGCAACCAAGGTACATGCCCTTGACCGGAATCGAACCCGGGACCCTTCAGTCTGCAGGCCGATGCTCTCTTCCACTGAGCCAAACCGGTTAGGGCATCCCTCCCTCTCTTTCACTAAGACCATCGGAAAACACAGATATTTACATTACGATTCATCAACAGTAGCAAAATTACAGTTATGAAGTAGCAACGAAAATAATTTTATGGTTGGGGGTCACCACAACATGCGGAACTGTATTAAAGGGTCGCAGCATTAGAAAGGTTGAGAACCACTGCTCTAGAGTGAGGATTAAAAAATATATATATAATAAAATTATAAAATAAAAACAATTTAATTGAACAATTTAATACCACATTTCTCAAAACTTTAAACTTATTGAGTAAATTAGCATTTATTCTGAACAATGACCGAGATTCTCTTTTTCTACTAGGCTATGTGTAATGGCGAAAACAGTTGGCACATACTATTAAAATTCCTTGTAACATTAAAACTAGGACATTGAAGTCATTATTAATTATTAACACAAACGGTTAATATTGCTACCTCTTTTTGAATCCTTGGTCTCCAGCAAACACTTTACATTCATTTACTCATTAGTGCCTATGACGTGGGGGTACTGGGTGTTCCCCGTTTTGTAGGTGAGGAGCCTGTGGCCCTCCTTGCTTCTTCACAGTGGAAACTGGGCCTTCGGACTCTTGCACTTGATTCCAATGACTCTGCTTTGAGAGCCCTGCTTCCGGTCCACTGTACTGTCCTTGGAGGCTCCCTGTGTGTTGGTAGAGGTGAGCTCCTCTGAGTCCAGCTTCAACTCTCCAGTTCTTCAGAGGCTGGGGGGTGGGGTGGAGTGAAGTCAGCCCAAGGTGGGGGACATCCAAGCTCCATTCTCACCTATGGATGCTCTGCCCTTAGGATCAGAGAGGGGAGGCCAGGAAAAGCCAGGCAGGGTGGACTCTGGGGTAGGGGGCTGAGCTGCTGGATCAAGGGGAGAAGGAACCAGGAGCTCTGATTCCAAGTCACAAAGCCCTTGGACCTCACTCCTCGGGTCTTCCTGCATTTCTAGCAAACTCAGACGCCAGGGGACCACGGGCCTGGGCTGGGTAGAGGGAAGGTCATTTTGCTCAGAGGACATCTGAGTGAACATTGTACCCTTGTGTGATTCCTTTTGGAGATGTCCTGCACGAAGTGGGGTGACATAAAATACCCAGAGTCAGGGAGTGGGGTCTGAATCACAGAGACAGACAGAAAAGTGGCCATGTGTCTAATGTAGCAAAATGGGCCCTTGGGTTTCAGGGTCTTAGGGAACATGCTCTGGGTGTCTCCGGCTCTCAGTTTTCTCATCTATAAAACAAGAAGGTGCAGTAGATTATCTCTGAGGTCACTTTGGACTGAAATACAGAATAATATTTGGGAAAAGGGCGCTGGGAACGTACTAGTAATATCTGATTGAGATATCTGGAATTCCCAAAGCGTTTTCACAGATATGATCTCATTAATGCTCATGACCCCGCTTTCCTGTGTTGCTGGGATAGGCATTGTTCCTCTCACTCAGTAATGAGAAGCCAAGACCCAGTGGAGGTGCTGTGTGAGGTCCCACCAATGTTTGGTGGCAGAGGCAGGCTCAGCGGCTGTGAGACCCAGCCAAAGCACAAGCTGGATGAGAACCAGATTGGGGGGGAGGGTGTGAAGGCCCCAAGCCAGGGCAGAAAACTGGGGTTAGGATTTACTCGGAGGTTTAGATCGGAAGGGTATGAGGGTGTCAGTGGAGAACTCTGGGAGAAAGGGAAGAGTTACTGGGGAATACCAAACCCTTGTCATGTATCAGACACAGATCTGCCGTTTCAATCAATCCTTACAGCAACCTCATGAAATGGGGTCTCACCATTTGGCACGTTGGAAAGCAGGCTCAGGAAGTTTAGATAGTTTGTCCAAGACCACCCAGCTAAAAAGCAGAGGACTCTGAACTGTACCCCAGGGAATTTGAACCCAAAGCCCTGGGTCTTTCTATTGCTATTCTATTGGGAGAAGCCAGGGGATGGGGGTTGAGGAGGGAGGGGGCTTACTGCCCGTGGGTGTTTGGTTGGAGGGTCAGGTTGGTGGATCCAGGACTGTGGAGCCTCTCACTGTGCTACAAAGAGTTAAAAAACCTTTGCCCCCTCCTCCCGCCTCTTCCCGCCTCCTCCAGCCTCCTCCCCCAAGTCCTTCCTGTCTTGCTGTTGCAACACCCATCAGCCTCTCTCCCTTCCCCTCCCACCTCCTCTTTGCTTTAATGTTCTCGTAGTTCGGACTCAGGCTTGGGTTCTGGCCTTCGGGGTTTGAGGCCCCTGGGACTGGAACCTGATCTTCATCCCAAGCTCAACCCCCCACCTCCCCTACCTAAGGCCAGGGCTCCACTTGGGACGTCCTGACCTGCTCATCCCGGGACTCCGGGACTCTGTCGCTGCCACTTTGCCTGCCGCCACCACTGCTGCCTCCGCTGCCTGAGCCCTGATGGGGGAGTGAGAGGCCATAGGTGGCCGGACATGGGCCTCCCCACCGTGCCTGGCCTGCTGCTGCCACTGGTGAGACCAGGGACCAGGGCGGAGTGGGCTGGTGGGCGCAGGGTGTCGCCGGCGGGCTGGAAGGAGCCCTCGCCGGGAGAGGGCTCAGGTTTCCCTGAATCAGGGGCAGGGGAGAAGTTTGAAAGGTGGGGAATGAAAGAGAGCTCTGGCCCCTGACAGCCAAGGATTTCACTGTGGTTAAGGGGTGTTTGAAAATGTGGGGACAGGTAATGGCCGAGGGTGGGGCAGATTTGGTAGGGAAAGGAAAGGAGTGAGGGAAGAAGTCAGTCTCTCAGATTCCAGATGATTCAGAACTCTGGCCCGGCCCTCTGGTCAGCTGGCCGGCCCAGGAGTGTGTTGGGGTGTGGAGGTGCGGCTGCCAGTGGGAGAGCAAACCCTGCTCGAGGGCAGGAGTTGGGCGATAGTGAAGTGAGGAAACAGAGTCGGGGAGAGGGGGCAGGTGGGTGTGGTAAGTTTGGGGTGCCGTATGGTGGGAGCTATGTGGGAATGGAGTGGGAACCGGCATGGGCCGCCCACTTTTGCTCCCCCCAGGCCGAGGCCTCCCACCTGGACGTTCTTGTTGGTTTGTTTGTTTGTTTGTTTTGAGGTGCCACACGTACAATGGTAAATCTGGTAACAATGGGGGCATTCTTCAACCTCTGCCTCTGCCTCAGTTTCCAGGCAGGTGTCCTCCGCTGGACTGCCCCTCTCTAGGTACTAGCACCAGCCCCACCTGGACACTGTCCCTCTGCCCGCCCGCCAGCCCCTCCCCACAGCCCTGGACAACAATCCCTTGGTTTCTTCTATAGTCAGATTGAGGAAGTTGGAAGAAAGTTGTTTTCGTCACTGGAAAATGTCCCTTTCTCTTGCCTTTGTCTTATGTGAAGGTATCCCTTATCGCTCTCTGTGTCTGGAGTCACCCTGTGCAGATGCCCGGAGTCCCCCACCGCCCCTCACCCCCTCACCCCCCCACCTGGCTGGGTGCATTTCCCACCTGTGATGCCCAGTTTCTTCTGAGTCCCTCCCACCCATGGCTCCTTCCTCTCCTTCCTCAGGGTGTTAGCTTTGTCTTCCAGAAATCTCCTCAGACTTCTCAGAGTCTCCTTTTGGAAACTCTTTCTCTTGAGTTCCCTCCCTCTCCCTCTCTTTTCCATATTTCTAGACCGTAGTGTCCCACGCAACCTCTCTCTACCCTAATCTTCGGGTTCTCCCACCTCCTGTCTCCCAGCCCCGTCTCTTCCCTTCTTTCACGGCGGGCCTCCCAGGTCACCCCATCCAGCTGCTCTGCTATCTTCTCTTCTCTTTTTGGCAGTAGATTCAGTTCTGGCTTCCTCACATGCTAGTTGCCTAAACTTGAGCAGGTTATGTAACCCCTCCATGCCATGGTTTCCTTATCTCTAACATGAACCTAATAGTCACTACCTCATAATGTTGTTTGAAAGATTAAATAGATTGGTATATTTTAAATATTCAATTTATTAAGTGTCTGCTCTGTGCTAGAGACACTGTTTTAGGTGTTGGGACTACAGAATACACAAAATCACTGCCCTCATAGAGTCTACATTCTAGAAGAGGGATAGGGTGGAGCAAATAGAAAGTGCTCAGTAAATGCTAGCTTTTACATTGTTAGTGTTAGGAATACATAGTAAAGTACAGTAGTTATTCCTTGATGACTACTGTATTTGGAAAACAGGTGACAGTAGCCCAAACAGATAAAGGAAAGTGTCTGGGGGCTGGGTCTGATCTGATCCAGCCCAGGTGAGCGTCTGACACCAGCTCAGCCTGGAGTTGGAGGAGAAACGGGGGGTATGCAAGGTCTGGATAAGGCTGTCCATGAACTTTCCAGCTGCTCACCACTCAATGGGCAATTCGGAGCACACAGTGTGTGTGTGTGTGTGTGTGTGTGTGTGTGTGTGTGGGTGTGTTGGGGAGGGTGTGGGAAAGAATACAGGAGAGAGTGTGATCAGCAAACAGGACGTTGTTATTCTCAAAGAGCTTACAGTCTAGGAGCCAAGACAGCTTTCAGCAAAAATACGATTTCGGAACAGTCTGGAGGGTCATCTTCACAAAAGCATCGTGACGCGGTGCCCTGGGACACCAATCGAGTGTTGTCCTTCTGCCTTTTCTTGGGTAGCAGATCTCAGCTCTAGTGTCCGTGCTCCTGGAGCACACCTTGCACAGACCGCAGAGCCTGCCAGTGGCTGTCTGCAACCCATGGAGAACGCACGAGAGCATGAGCGGTGTTGTTTCATCTCTGCCTCCCTGGCGCATAGATTTTGAAAAAATATATGTTTTTAATTGATTTTCTTTAGAGAGAGAGGAAGGGAGAGGGGGCGAGAAAGAAACATGATCAGTTGCCTCTGACCAGGGATCGAGCCCACACCCTGGGTATGTGCCCTGACCAGGAATCGAACTGGGGACCTTTTGGTGCCTGGGACAGGTCGATGCTCAACCATCTGAGCCACACCGGCCAGGGCCCTGGTGCATAGATTGATTGCTCCTTAACTATTTGTTGAATGAATAAAGGAACAAAAGATTGGTTAGATGGGATGAGGTAGGGAAAACCTTGTAGAAAAGTGGATTTGCCCTGGCTGGATGGCTGAGTTGGTTGGAGTGTCATCCCATACACCCAAAGGTTTCAGGTTTGATTCTCGGTCAGGGCACATACCTAAGGTTGCAGTTCCATCCTGGAAAGGGCATGGGGTGCCGTCGGGGTGTGGGGTGCATATGGGAGATCCATGTTTCTCTCTTTCTCATCCTTCCTCTCCCTCTAAAAATCAGTGAACATATATCCAGGGGTGAAGAGTAAAAAGAGAAAGGAAAAGTGGATTTAGAGCTGAGATTCGAAGTCACTGACTGGCAGGGAGGCTAGAAAGAAGGGAGACTGGTTGAGGAAAATTAGAGAAAGGGAGAGAGGGGTTTTGTGTTGGGTGGTGGTGGCAGGAAGCTGAACACCTTGGCTGGAGTGGAAGACCATGTTGAGCAGTGGTTCTCAACCTTCCTAATGCCGCGACCCTTTAATAGAGTTCCTCATGTTGTGGTGACCCCCAACCATAAAATTATTTTCGTTGCTACTTCATAACTGTAATTTTGCTACTGTTATGAATTGTAATGTAAATATCTGTGTTTTCTGATGGTCTTAGGCTGTACAGCAGCGGTTCTCAACCTGAACCGCTAGCAGGGTCACATCAGACCATCGGAAAACACAGATATTTACATTGTGATTCATTAACAGTAGCAACGAAAATAATTTTATGGTTGGGGGTCACCACAACATGAGGAACTGTATTAAAGGGTCGCGGCATTAGGAAGGTTGAGAACCACTGATGTTGAGGAACAATAAATGAGAATGAACCTTGGCTGATATGGCTCAGTTGGTTGAGTGTTGTCCCATGCACCGAGAGGTCACCAATTCGATTCCCAGCCAGGGCACATGCCTGGATTGCAGGCTCAATCCCCCAATCAATGGTTTTCTCAACGATGTTTCTCTCTCTCTCTTTCTCCCTTCCTTCCTCTCTAAAATCAATAATAAAATAAAATAAACATAAAAAATTAAAAAAAAGAAAGAAATGAGCCCTAGTGGGTTTGGCTCAGTGGATAGAGCATTGGCCTACAGAGCGAAGGGTCCCGGGTTTGATTCCAGTCAAGAGCACGTACCTTGGTAGCAGGATCCTCCCCCGGCCGGGTCCCTGGTCAGGGCTCAAGCGGGAGTCAACCAATCAATGTGTTTCTCTCACCTTGATATTTCTCTCTGTCTTTCCCTCTCTCTTCCACTCTCTCTAAAAATCAATGGAAAAATATCCTCAGGTGAGGATTTAAAAAAAAAAAGAAAAAGAAATAAATAAGAAAATTGGAGGGAGTATGAGAGGGGATGAAAAGAGAATCTTGAACTGTGGTCCCAGGTACAAGAATTCATTCATTCATTCATTCATTCATTCGTTCGTTCGTTCATTCGTTCACTCATTCATTCAGAAAGGGTGCTCTGAGGGCCCACTGTCCAGGAATGTGTTCAGAATAGTAGTGAGACGCCTCTGCTATTCTCAGGATAGCAGTGACCTGTGGAAACGATGTCGAGGTCAGGCTCTGGAGAGGAAGATTCCCACACATGTGGGTGCAAGTTAAAGCATGAGTGCAGATAAGGAAGTCTGTGGGATGGGTTGGAGCAGGAAAGGGGCTGGGCAGTCTGCTGGATGACAGTTGCAGGAATCCAGGTGTGAGGCAACCATGGACATGGAGAGGGCCCCAAGATTAGAGGAGGGACTGGCAAGAGGAATGACAGCCTGGATGGCAGCAGGGGTGGGGCGGGCCCTGAGGAGAGAAAGGTGGCAGAGGTCTCAGCATTGGTGCCGAGAAGGTGGTGGTGCGACATTTCTCTAGGGCGGGAGATGATGGATTTAATTTGGGGCATGCTAAGGGTCCGGGGAATAGCCAAGTGAAGTACGTGTCTTAACAAGCCAGAGCGGAGGTTCTCAAACTCTTATCGGCCTTTGTATCATTCTGTATCATTCGTAGGTGCTGCTTTTACTCACCAGTGACTCTCAAAGGGAGAGGGAGGGAACACTTATCACAATCTCCAGTGAGGGTGTGCATGTGTGGGATGGAGGCGGGTTCTTTAAGAACTCTCCCCTGGAGATAAATATATTTCTAAGGGGAGGGGGGATACTGACTCCCTACTCCCCTCTTTGGAAATCATTGGCTTCATCTCGAGTGGAGGACAGATCAGCCATTAGGTCAACCTTGTGTGTTTTTTTGCCCCCCCTGGCCCCCCAGTTCTGGGTGCTGAGAAGATACCCAAGAAGATAGGTCACTATCTCTGACCAAGATACTCTCTCTGGTCTCTTAGAGAGTTTATGGTCTAGTGGGAAGATCATATCTACTCACCCAAGATAATTCTATTACGATAAGCGCCAAGAATACACAAAGTTAATTCGTGTTATTAAAGTTCACAGGGGGCTGAGCATCTAATGAGCTTGGGTAAGGGAAGCCTCATTAACGGAGAGCTTCAGGGCAGGGAGGTGTGATTGCAACGGGGCTTTAGAGAAGCTTCATGAGCTCCTCAAAGGTTCTGACATTAAGTGAACAAACACACTGTGACGGACAAACTCTAGCCCATGTGGCTCAGCTGGTTGGGCATCATCCTGTGCACCGAACGGTTGCTAGTTCAGTTCCTGGTCCGGGCACATGCCTGGGTTGCGGGCTCGATCCCTGGTAGGGGATGTGCAGGAGGCAGCTGATCCATGTTTTCCTCTGATATTTCTCTCTTTTCTTCTTTTTCTAAAAACCAATGAAAGTCTTTTAAAAATTCTTACGGGGAAAGGGAACCGCTGAGCAGTCTGGTGAGGTAGCTGGGTCAGAGTAGACCACAGGGTCGCTTTCCACCCCCTGCTGCAGCCCCAGCACAGGAAGTCACACTTTAAAGCCTGCCCAGACGGAAGTTGTGGGGGAGTTGGAGGGGTGCTGGGCCACCCCCTCAGCTGTCTCTCCACAGGCACCCCCGGCTTCCTGCCCTTCCCCTGCTCCAAGTAACAGTTACACAAGCTGGCGTCTGGGTGCTCTGAGCTCACCCGCTTCTGCTGTTTTGCTGCAAGATGCAGCTGCTAAGGATGGTGCTCACTGGAGCCAGCCAGTGCTAACAAAGGGCGCCGCTGCTGGGGGCCACAAGAGACCTGGGCGATGGTACTGACTGTCTGGCGTCCCTTCTTGTTTGCTCTCTCCTGGAAGTGGGTATCCAGGGCTCCAGGGCTTTTCCTGTGCTGCCAGTGTGTTTGGGGAGGGACTGAGGAGGCAGAACTGGCCTTATTTCCTAAGGATTGTCTGGGACCCCAGACAAGTCCCCAGACTCAACCCTAACTGGCCAGAACCAGCTAGGCTGTGGGAATGCAGCAAATCTGGTGGGAGAGCGGCAGCCTTAGTTGGCTTCCTTCTGGAACTGGGGCCTGGGAGAGAACCCAGGGATGGGGCTTATCTGTAGGGACTGGTTGAACTGGGAGGAGGAGCCAGGATGGAGCCTAGTCTAAAGGAAGGATGCTGAGGGGTGGGAAGGAATTGGGGAAGGGATTGAGTGGCTCTCAGGGAGGGGTGGGTAGTGACTTGATGGGAGGAAGCCAGGGGTTGAGGGAGACTTTCCTTTGGGATGGAATGGGAGAGGGAGCCACTTCCCGAAATATGGGGCCCCAGTGGGACAGGGGTCCTTTGCCTGACTCTTTTGAGAAGGAGGGGAGGGCGGAAAGGGGGCGCACAGGAGGAAGAGATCCGGTGCTACCATCTGCTGGCTGGCCCCTTAGTCTTTCTGCTGACTCATGAACCCTGAGGAGCTGGGGAACTGCTGGTTCCCTCTCCCCTCCCCCAGGTCCTCTCCCTCCCTCTGGCCTGAGTCACTGGGCGGTGCTTCTGGGAAAAGGTTTCCCTTTCCCGGATTTGACTTAACCCCCAAAGTGCTGCCGAAGGAGGGGACACGTGGCCGAGAAAGCTTCCCTCCCTCCCGCCTTCCTGGGAAGTTTATTCCTCACAGGCTAGAGGTCCCTGAAAAGCTCCCCCCAAAGCTGTCCTGGAACTGGAAGCCCTCACGCGCCCCCCCCCCCTCCCCGCCCCCCAGTTCATCCTGGTTCTGCCTTTGCCGGATGGCTTAGCTCCCAGCCTCCCTGGATGGAATGCCAAGTGCCCACGACCTTAGGTGCTGTGAGCTCTCCTTCGGGAAAAGCTCTTCTTTCGGGATCGGGAAGTTCTTCTCATTAACTTCTCACACTCTTCCTGTTGCCCTGGAAGCCCCAGTCCTGCTCAGGGGAAATGGTGCAGGCGCCCGCCGCCACCCGCCCCCCCCCCCCAAAAAAAAACCCCGGAGTGGGCCAGGAAGGGCTGCTGCCCTCTGAGGAGGGGGGCATGCGTCTTTGGGAGCTGCTCGGGTTTGCTGCTGAGTTTCTGAGTGTGGCTTCCTCTGTGGGTGCCCGAGGCCCGGGCGGGCGTTGGGGTTGCTGCAGTGTCTCCCAGGGGGTGACTGAGGTGCATGAGCTGTCTACCTGCCTGTTGATATGCGGGGCCACTGGGGCTGCGGGCTGCTAGGCCCTCCTGTCAGGGCCGAGGTTTCCGTGATCTGATGAGTCGTGGCTCCCCATTATTTAATGTACTTTGAGGACATCCTCTTTTCTTTACATTAAACAGCTCTTACAGCAGAGAAACAAAAACCGAGAACTAGGAAAAGCCAGCAAGAGGCTGAGCAAGGAGCAAAGTCTGGGTTGGATGGAGCTCAGCACTGACCCTGGCTTTGCTGTCCAGGCACCTAAGCCAGAAATGAGGTTTTTTTTTTTTTTTTGGGGGGGGGGGGGGGCTGAGCTCCATGGGCTTGGCCCACGGCTTCCAGAACGCCTGGGTGTGCAAAGAGCTTTGGGACTCCCTGGCCCCCCCCTTCGCTCCTGACTTGACTGAAACTTGAGCTGGATCCCCAGCCTCTGGCCACTACATGCCTTTGCCTACTCCTGTCTCCATGGGAATTTTGTCACCCCCCTGACCCATCCTTGACCATGAACTTTCCCTTTGACTCCCCTCCCACTGGCCCTGGCGGACCTGGATTATTTGTGCAGATTAGGTGGTGGAAGGGGTGTGGCCTGGAGTCTGAGGGTGGGATTCTGAGTGAGTTTTTGATACAAATTTATCAAGAAACTCATGCTTCTGCCCTGGAACGGTGCCCACAGGGACAGCACTTACCTCCATTCCACTGGGATCTGACTAAGAACCTTGTTGCTGGTATAACATAATATAGGAACAGTGATCCCATTGGCCACCTCTGCGAACGTTCCCTTTGTGGTAACACAGCACCCAGAGAAACAACCTCAATCGCTGGGACTGCTTCTTGGGAAGGAAGGGACAGAATTGAGGTAACCTGTCAGTTACCAATTAAAAACAACAACAACTCATTCTTGAACATCTGCCCTGTGCCCAACACTGTTAGCGGCTATGCGGAAATAGGATAAGATACAGCTGGGCCTGGGGTCTCCCAGGCTTGAGTTGAAGGGACACAGGACATTACTACACAGGATAACTAGAGGACAATTATGCACTAGGTTGCACGGAGCCAACTGTTCAAGCTCAGATCCTGATGGGATCTCCTCTGCTGATTCTTTCCCAGGTGCTCCTGGCACTGTTGGTGGAAATATTCCCCTCAGGGGTCATTGGACTGGTCCCTCACTCCAGGAACCGGGAGAAGAGAGACAGCCAGTGTCCCCAAGGAAAATACAACCACCCTCAAAATAGCTCCATTTGCTGCACGAAGTGCCATAAAGGTAGGAGGAAGTGGTAGCCGTGAATCTCCTCGTTGTGGGCCCTGCTACTTTCTTTCCTTTTGTCCCCCAGTCTCCTAACTTAGCTGCTTCTCTTTGGCTGAGATTTTCTCCCTCCTTTCCTCTCTGGAGAGTGGCCTCGGCTGCAGCCTAACCCAGACCCTCCCAATCACAGGGACCTACCTGTACAATGACTGCCCAGCTCCAGGGCGGGACACAGACTGCAAGGAGTGTGAAAACGGCACCTATACTGCTTTTGAGAACTTCCTCAGACAATGCGTCAGCTGCTCCAAATGCCGGAAAGGTGAGTCTCAGGAGAGGGCAAGGGCTGTAAGTAGGATGGGCCAGGTGGGCATTGAGAGGGGTGTGCGTGCCTATCCACCTGTGGGGGTGTGCAATCTGTGCCGCTGGGTGTGGGCAGAAGTGCGTGTGCCTGTGTGATAGAGTGTGTGGGTGGGTGAGAGTGCGTGCCACAGAGAAAGGCTCCTACCCCAACTCTTCCCCTCACCAGAAATGGACCAGGTGGAGATTTCTCCTTGCAAGGTGGACCAGAACACAGTGTGTGGCTGCAGGAAGAACCAGTACCAGGAGTCTTTGGGTGCAAATCTTTTCCGGTGCCGGAACTGCAGCCCCTGCCTCAATGGCACGGTGCAAATCTCCTGTGAGCATGGCCCTTCTGACCCCAGCCCCATCCTCATTGCAGGGGTGGGCCCTGTCTTAGGGGGAGGGTCTCCCCCTTTCTGTACCCCTTTCCCAAGAAGCAGCACTTTTCCATCCTCCCCACTCCTGCAGTCTGTGGGGACACCTCCACTCGGGCCATCTGTCCCGGCCCCTCCCAGCTCCCCCTCTGCTCCTCAGGCTACAGGCCAGCCCTTCTCTGACTGTGTTGCCCTCTCCCCACAGGCAGTGAGAAGCAGAACACCGTGTGCAACTGCCACGCAGGGTTCTTCCTAAAAGACAACAAGTGCATCCCCTGTGATAAGTGAGTATCTCCCAGCTGCTGGGCACTGGGTGGCTGTGGTGAGAGCCACCAGCAGGACAAGGGAGACACCCCGGGGTGCTCTGGCTCCCATTGGTTGGTTAAGTGGGAGACACTTCATGTCAAGACAGCAGGTAGACCTTCTCCTTTCCCCCAACTTATTGGTCAAATCTTAAGAAGTCTTTGGGGACAGAGGCTCAGACACCAGGGACTTGTAGTTCTTCGAACTCAGGCATTCAGATTCTTCTTTTTCTGACATTGAAATTCTTGGGTGACAGTGTCTATAATTAATTCTCATCTCTGAAATCAGACTGCATCTTACAACAATGGATGATGTAGCATGGTTTGATTGGTAGCTCTGTGTGAGTGTTTTATGCAAATAATGGTGCCTCCTAGTGTTGATGGTATTGTAGGTTTCATGCAATATGGTATTTCCTCCCCAGTCCCTTTGACCAGGCCTCCGCACTCCTGGCTCTACAGAGGCTGTTCTTGCATACTTGCTTGCAAAGAAGAAACTCTGAGGGCTCTAAAGTTGAACTGACCTGGGTTTAAATCTCAACCTAGCCATTTATTGGCTGTGCACCTTTGGGCAAGTGATGTAACATCTCTGAGTCTTAGTTGTTTTTTTTTTTTTTTTTTTTTTTACCTTTAAAGTATGGGTAATGCCTGGCAGGTGTGGCTCAGTGACTGAGCATTGGCCCATGAACCAGGAGGTCACGATTCCATTCCCGGTCAGGGCACATGCCCAGCTTGCAGGCTCCATCCCCAGTAGGGGGTGTGCAGAGGCAGCAGATTAATGATTCTCTCTCATTAATCAGCTGCCTCTGCACATCTGATTAATGATTCTCTCTCATCATTGATGTTTCTCTCTCTCTCTCTCTCTCTCTCTCCCCCTCTCCCTCTACTCTCCTCTCTCTAAAAATCAATAAAATATGTTACAAAAAATAAAGTAAGGGTCATGACATCCACTTGGCGAAGTTGTAAGAACCACGATCTATGGCTACGACATGTCTGATAAGAAACTCTTTTTTTTTTCCTGCTAAGACAAGTTTTGTCTCTGCTTGAAAGAGCTTTACACCCATCCCATATGGTTCTCATCATGAGCTTGTGAATCTGAATCTTTCTGCTTTCAGATTTCTGGTGAGAACTCACCTTCTCAAGATCCTTCTAGGCCTCCCATGTAGTTCTCATCACTCCACGCTGCCCAGTGACCACTCCCAACATGGGAAGATGTGCTTGTCCTAGAGTGCTCTCCGGTGCCGGCCAGCTATGTGTATTTTTAAAATTTTCACATGCATGTTTGACCCCTCCCTCAAAGTCAGGTATTGTCTATAGCAGTGCCATCTTGAGAAAAAGCTCTTTAACCTCAATTTGCCACAGGATTCTCTTCAGCAGAACAATGATAAAGTAACAATCCAATGACAGCTACCATTTGTTGAGCACGTACTATATGGCAGGCAGGATTTTCTCACTCAGTCCTCAATCCTGTTAGGTGGGTAGGATCCCTGTTTTCCTGATGAGGAAACAGAGACTTACAGGTTACATGACTTCCTTGGAGTCACACTGCAGGCCAGTGATTGGGCTGGAATTTAAAACCCAACCCTGACTGCTTTTTTTTTTTTAATATATTTTATTGATATTTTGCAGAGAGGAAGGGAGAGGGATAGAAAGCTAGAAACATCGATGAGAGAGAAACATCGACCAGCTGCCTCCTGCACAACCCCCACCGGGGATGTGCCCGCAACCAATGTACATGCCCTTGACCGGAATCGAACCTGGGACCCCCCAGTCCGCAGACCGACGCTCTATCCACTGAGCCAAACCGGTTTCGGCCCTGACTGCTTTTAACTGTTTTCCTACACGGCCTCTTCAAGATCAACTCCAGTTTTAAACTAAGTTACTTACAAAATATTTTTGATTGATTTCAGAGAGGGAGAGAGAGTAGAACATCAATGATGAGAGAGAATCACTGCTTGGCTGCCTCCTGCACACCCTCTACTGGAAACTGAGCCCACAACCCAGACATGTGCCCTTGACCGTAATCGAACCCGGGACCCTTCAGTCTGCAGGCTGACGCTCTATCCACTGAGCCAAACCAGCTTGGGCTAAATTAGATGATTTTGTGTTCATTTGTTTCATTCCTTTGCATCAGTTCCCAAGCTAGTTTTAATTTTCATTCTTTTTTTAAGAGATAGTTAAAATACTTGTAAAGCAGAGAATTCTCAACAATGCGTTTTTTTCTTTTCTTCTTCTTTTCTTTTTAACCTGTATTTTTATGGTAGGGTCCCTACTCACCTGCGCAATTTCTTCTTTCAGTTGTGAGAAAAACACGGAGTGCACGAAGTTGTGCCCATTCACAGGTGAAGTTATTGGGAGCCCCCCGGACACAGGTGAGGAGAAATGACCCGGTGCCCATGCTCACCTGCCCCGTCCTAACCTCGCCCCCGCACCCACCCATCCGCCCTGCTTCCTCCCGCAGCCGGCCCTGATCACAATCTGCTTTGTCTCCAGTGCTGCTGTCCCTGGTGATCTTCTTTGGTTTCTGCCTTCTCTGCCTCCTCTTCATGGGCTTAACATGCCACGTCCAACGGTGGAAGCCCAAGCTCCAGTCCATCGGTGAGTGGGGCCGCTGAGGGGGGGAAGGGTGCCGGTGGGGACTGAGAGGAGGCCGGGTGGTAAGACGCACCGGCGCTGAGGGGAGTGAGCATCCCCCCAGGTCGCTGCGGACGGCTCCCTTGGTGGGAGGCGGCCCTGGATGGTGGTGAGAGGTCACACTGCATCAGTAGCTCTCATCCCTGGGACCACATGGGCCCTGAAGCATGCCACCACAAGTCCCCGGGGCCAGCCCCAGTACGGGCGCCAGGGCTGAGAGAGGAAGTGAAATTTGTGACATATTGTTTTGTTTTTTTTTTTTTTTCTCAGTTTGTAGGAAATCGACACCTGCAAAGGAGGTAAGATGACACCAGGGACCCCCTCTCCCCCCAACTTCCCTGACTGTCCATTGTAATCTTGTAAGAACCAAATCAGGTTTTGTCGCCCCTGACCCTCAGGATCCCCTCACTCCCTCTAGTCCCAACCCCATCCGGAATAGAGAGGGCCGGGCTGTTTTTACTCTCCCCCACGAATGCTGGACCTCGTCTCTTTCAGGGGGTGCCGGAGCTCCTGGCCTCCGCCCCAGGCTTCAGCCCCACCACAGGCTTCAGTCCCATCCCCAACTCCATGCCAAGTCCTCCCTTTACCCCCGGTGACTGGTCCGACTTCAGAGCTGCACCACCGCCCGGAGAGATGGTCCCATCCCACCAGGGGGCCGGCCCTCTCCTCACCGCGGCTCCAGCCTCCACCCCCAGCGCCACCCTGCTTCAGAAGTGGGAGGGCAGCACCTGCGCGCAGCGCCCAGATGGTGAGCACCCGGCCAGGAATCCGGTTGGGGGTGGGGGGGGGTGGGGGCAGGCGGGCGGGGCTCCAAGAGAGCACGTGCACGAGCCGGGAGCCGGCCCCGGGCGGGCCTGGGAGCCGCAGCCTCCAGGCTCACCCCCGCTTCCCTGCAGCGGACCCTGCGACGCTGTACGCCGTGGTGGACGGCGTGCCCCCGTCGCGCTGGAAGGAGTTCATGCGGCGCCTGGGGCTGAGCGAGCACGAGATCGAGCGGCTGGAGCTGCAGAACGGCCGCTGCCTGCGCGAGGCGCACTACAGCATGCTGGCGGCCTGGCGGCAGCGCACGCCCCGGCGCGAGGCCACGCTGGAGCTGCTGGGCCTCGTGCTCCGCGACATGGACCTGCTGGGCTGCCTGGAGGACATCGAGGCGGCTCTGCGCAGCCCCGCCTCCCTCTCCCTGCAGCCCCACCTACCCCGGTGAGGCCACGCCCCCGGGAGGGGCCTGCCCGGAGCTCGGCGGTTTCCTGCCCCAGGACCTCGGGAGGACATCGCCAGAGGCCCTCGGGACCTCCTTTTTTTCTGCAGAGGGAAGGGTCTTGGAGGGGCAGGCACGAGCTGGCAGCCACTCACTTGGTGCTACTCCCTCAGTGTTCAGAGCTCTCTCAGCTGTCTGAGCACTGCCGGAGGGTCAGCTGTGCGTGTGCATGTGCGTGTATGTGTGTGTGTGTGTGTGTGAGAGAGAGAGGGAAGGAGAGAATGTAGATGGGTCGATGTGTTGTGTGCGGTTGTGAGAGTGTGAGTGTGCCCCGAGCCCAAGCGGGTGGTTGTGGGGACGGCAGGCGCTAGGGCCTCGTCCCTGTTTCCGGCCTGGAGGACCCATCAAGGCCCTTTAGCAGGCCTGGTTGGTCCCGGGCCTTTTCCACATACATAAGCAATCCGTATCAATGATGTCATGCTAATCGAAACCCGGCACCCCTCGGTTCCCTGCCCGGACAAGCACCGAGTAAGCTGAGCTGTCCTGGGCAGGGACAAGCACACACCGTGGAGCCTCCCGCTGGAGCTGTGGACTTTTGTAAATACACTAAAACTGGAGAATTAAAGCTCTGCTCCTGGAGGGGGTGCTCTCTCTGAGTGGTGGTGGGAGCCCCGGGCAGGACCTGGGTCCTGCTGGGTGGGATGGTGACCAGTCCACTCGGGCCAGGTACCCCGCCGCCGTCATGCCCGCTGCCAGCGGGGCAGCCTGTGTGCACTGCTGCCCCCTCGGGTTCTTCCCTCCCTCAGCGCTGACCCGGCAGGCAATTTTATGCACAACTTTATGTGGGGCTCTGGTGTCTATGGTACACAATGTACAGCGCGGTCCCCAGAGTTCTTAGAGCAGGAAGCCCCGGGATCTCGGGCCAGGCTTCTCCATGGGGAGTGTGGACCTTGAGGTGCCGTCCTGGGGTGGGGGTGGGGGGGTGACCAGCACTCTTGGGGAGCGAATTCCTCGGGGAGCAATGCCAAACCAAAGGTCCCGCGTGTTCCTCACACCTCTCTGAAAAGACAGGGGATGAAGAGTGAGGCTCAGGGCCCGGCCCTGCCATGGCCCCTGCTCTGGGTCTGCCCTTCTATACCGACCCCTCCCCACCAACCTCCCACCCTGACACTCCCCGCCCCCTCCCCCGCCCTGCCCACTCCATCCTGGCCTGCCTTCCCCTCTGCTCCCTCCCAGGCCACCTTCCCTTCAGCACTTACGATGTGGACAGGGGGGTGTCCAGCCGTATGATGTGGGGCCCACGCATCCTCTGCAATTGGACCCGAGTCAGCTTCCGAGGCCCGCTGTCCCCAGGCTCCGGGACGCCCTCGATCCTTTGGCTGGCCAGCTCCTCCCGGATCTCTCTGAGCATGTCCTCAGCGCTGAGGGGGCCAGGGGAAGGGGTGCAGCGAGGTCTTCGGAAGAGGGGCCCCTCTTCTTCCTCGTCCTCAGAGGACGCCCAGGGGCTTTCCCCAGCAGAGTCAGCGTGGGTTGGGGAGTGTGGGAGCTGCCCCCGAAGCTGGGCCCTATGCAAGGTCTCCACTACCACGTTCCCTCCCACCGAGGTCCCATCTTCTTCCTCCGACCAGGTGGGCGTTTCTCCCCTGGGAAGACTGCTTCCTCTTCGGATAACTTCCCCTGGCAGTTCAGGGGTGCTTCGGCGCTGGGGAGCTTGGGGGTCAGGAGGCTGAGGGCGCAAGGTAATATCCCGGAGGTCCAGGGCGGAGAGGGTGAAGCCAGGGTGCCGCTGAAGGGCCCACGGGCGCAGCCGACTCAGTGGGGAGTGGGACTCCTTGGGGGAGACTGGGATCAGAGTGCTGTAGCCAGAGTCTGAGGTGTCATCTGGTACCGAGGGAATGTCTTCATCCGTGTCATCCGTCACCACCAGGTGGGGGATGATGGTGCAGAACTCAGAATTCCTACAGATTAATGAACGGTCAGAGTCAGATGCTAAGGGGTCAGGTTCAAATCCAGGAAGTATCCCTTGACCACTCCATTCAGAAATGGTGCCTCCTCCAAATTTAATTTGGTATCGCCTTTGCACTGTTTTATCACCTCTAGTTGGACTGTAAGCTCACAACACTTGGTCCAGGTCCTTGTGTCAAGTAGGTGCTCAGGTATTTTCTGGGGGAGGGGGGTTCCTGAGATCTGAGGTTACCCCCGTGATGGCTCTTTTTTCTCCAACCATGCTGCTGAACAGCTGTTTTTAGATGAACCTTTTACACTCTGGGAATTTGGACTAAGCTGGTCCCTACAGCTTCGACTTTCTGCAAATCCCTACCGGCCTTCACTCTCCACCCCCAGCCTGGGAGCCTCTCAGGCAGTTCGCACTTCTTGTGTTTATTTCTTTCAGTCTGCGCCAACCCTAGGCTGGCTGTCCTCCTAGGCTGCCCCAGGAGGCCCTTCACATGGCTGATGCCAACCTGTTCTCCAACCTGTAGCCTGGGTTCCCCAGTCTATTCCTAATTCCCCCGAGCACTGTCATATCATTTTTCAGCCTTTCCTCGTCTCTCCCTCTTTACCTGCAGCCTCCTTACTGTGGGAGAGCTTATGGTCCCTGTGGGTCTTACCTCCCCTCCACGCTGCTCTGAGAGCCCTCTGGGGAAGGCGTGGAGGGCCTGGTGCTCAGAGACTCCTGGTCCCGGTCCCTGTAGAGGGCCAGGAGTTCCCTCTTCTGTTGGACATATTCCTCTGCCTTCAGCTTTTGCAGGGTGACCTGGGATGGGAATACTTCCATTAAGATCCCTGATTATTGTTGGTTAGAGTATTGTCCCGATATGCCAAGGTTGCAGGTTCGATCCTCCATCAGGGCACACACAAGAATCAACCAATGAGTGTATAAATTAGTGGAACAACAAATCAATGTCTCTCTCTCTCTAATAAATTTAAAAAAATATTTAAAATTCTAAAAAAAAAAAATAAATCCTCGATGATTGAGCATTTGCTGTATGCCCGGCACTGGGATAAGTGCTTTACATACATTATCTCATTTAGTCTTCACAACAACTGGATGAGGCAGATATTACTTTTTTACTCCTACTTTGCTACTGAGAAATAGAGACTGAGGTTAGTGACTGCCAAGATCAGGAAGTAAGGAAGTGGGATAGAACCAGGATTTGAACTCTCGAGCAGAAGACCCCCTTTCTTCCATATACAATTCTTCCTGTTTCTCATGCCCCTTGGCAAGCTCTCTCTCTCTCTGGTTTGCCTCCTCCTTCAGGAAGCCCTCCCTGATTGGTGGTGATGGTGGTATAAGTCCTAGGTCCTCAGGTTACTCTTCCTCCTGCCACCAGGATGGGTAGGGGCAGGCTTTGTCCTGGGCTTGGACTCTACTGTTCTTCAGAGATGAAAACAAGACTGTCTCAGAGGTTTGGAAAGAGGATACATTATGTTTTCTGTCTTCCTGCCTCAACGTTTTTATAGAGTCGTCATCAGAATAAAATAGTGACATCTGAGAAGTGGTTTACAGAGCACCTCCACATGCACACAGTCCTTTGAGACACACCATCACCCTTCAAGGTGGAAAAGCATGGATATTAGCCCATTTTACAGATGAGAAAACAAGACTTCGAGAGATGAAGGGATTGCTCAAGGTTGCACAGTAGAGAGAAACAGCACTGGGACTGGGCCTTTCCCTAAGTCCTAGGGCAGTCAGTAATCACGGGCAGCAGAAAGGGTTCAGAGTTGTGAGAGGATAACATCTGCTGGGGGAGGAGGAGGGAAGGCCGAGGAACCGAGGAAAGGCTGAAGGAGGAGGCTTGGTGAAAGGGACTGGCGGCTGCTGGGGGCAGCGCTTGATGTCAGTACTCACTGGATGGCCCATCGTTGTAAAAATACTCAAGTACTTCCATGCTGGTGAGCCAAGGGGTGCTGTCTGAGCCTTCTGTCTCCCTTCCCTAGGACTACCCTGCCCCCCCAAATCCAGCAACTGCAGGGGACAGTTAGCATCCCGCACTGCAGAGGACCTCTAAGACCCGCCCCCTTCCCAATGCTCCACTCTGATTGGCTGGTGCCCATGCCATTCTGGTTGATATAAGCATTTGAATACCTCCCCACTTCAGGTATATCAGGTATAGGAACCAGCAACTAGTCGGTGCCTGGACCTCCCTAAAGCTTCTCAGGAACACAGTGGTTAGGGAGATCAGTACAAGAGGCATATTGGAGAATGGTGAACAGGAATAGGAAAATGACATCAACGACATGAGCTTCTATTTCCAATTCTCCTTGCCCTGGCTCTCCAGTCACAGTCTCCAGAGGGAGAAAGCATTGCGAGGATTCTAAGCGGTCTCATAAGACTTGGTCTGTTGGCCAGAGCAAGGGATGATGGTGCCTGGGAGCAGGAACCCAGCACACCAGGCCAGGGCCTGGGACCTCTCCCTGTCCCTAGCTGTGTGGAGTGTGGGAGGGGCCATTCTGGGGCCTGGGAGCGGCTGGGACAGCCGGCTTGTTCTGCTTAGATGCCAAGCCCTTTTACACTACAAGACCCAAGTTCAATGTTGTGTTTGGGACGTTCAGGATAGGGATAGTGTGTGGAAGAAATGAACTGGAAATGGGGGTGGGGTGTCTGTAAGGAACATCCAATACCAGCATCTCCACTAACCTTGCCCCTGGCCCTGCCCCAGGAAGAAGCAGGGAGGCAGGGACCTCAGACACCAGGGGCAGGGGCTGGGGCTGTTTGAAGGGCCCCCAGCCACCACAAAGCCTCTCCAGTAACCCAGAGGTT
Organism: Eptesicus fuscus; assembly: GCF_027574615.1. NCBI lineage: Eukaryota > Metazoa > Chordata > Mammalia > Chiroptera > Vespertilionidae > Eptesicus > Eptesicus fuscus. The sequence continues at coordinate 87,422,021 of NC_072479.1, forward strand.
TTCTTATCAGGGATAACAGGAAAGACGTGCTGGGGGCAGGGTGGGAAAGGAAGAGGAAATTGGTGCTTGAGCCAGACTGTGACACCCCAGCAGCCGGGAACAGGATGGGGGGGGCTCGCTCAGCACACTCTTCTTCCCTCGCCTGGGCGGGGACCTGACGCCTTGAGAGGAAATGCCTCCTGTCCCGCTGCTCCCGGGGCGGCTCTCAGATCCACCCACTCTCCTTCCAAAGGCCCCCAGATGTTGAGGCAGCTCCCCAGTCAGCATGAGTCCCCAGCACCACTGACCACTCGTCTCATGATGACAATAACAAGCATTAATGGAGCGCCCATTCTGGGCTGGGCTTCAGGCCAGTTTACAAACATAATTCTCTGTCTATTCTGCATGGCAGTTCCCATTGTCACGGCAGTTCCCCAGAGAAACGAAATGACTCCTGTGAGAACACAGATAACCCGAGCTGGGCTCTGCCCCTCCTCTCATTTCTTGGCCTTCATCTCTTTCTGTTCCTGTCACTGGTGTCTTTTCCTCTTCTCATCGCCTAAATATGGGCATTTCCCAAGATTCAGTCTGTCTTCCCTTGAGAAGCTCCTTTTCTCTAAAAGCTTAAGCCACTGTGGGTAGACTCGCCAGAAATAAATCTCCATCTACATTTCTGTGAGGGGGAGAAAAAAATCTGACCCCTGGGGGTTGCTGTAGATCAGCGGTCGGCAAACTCATTAGTCAACAGAGCCAAATATCAACAGTACAACGACTGAAATTTCTTTTGAGAGCCAAATTTTTTAAACTTAAATTTCTTCTAATGCCACTTCTTCAAAATAGACTCGCCCAGGCCGTGGTATTTTGTGGAAGAGCCACACTCAAGGGGCCAAAGAGCCGCACGTGGCTCGCGAGCTGCAGTTTGCTGACCACGGCTGTAGATACTCTACTGCCCTCTGCAGTCTACAGTGACTGATGGGGATGGAGGGGGGGCGGTTCTCTGAGAATCTGCTGTGAGATAACAGCAGGACAAATTAATTTCAAAGCTTCCGGTCTTTGTTTTGCAAAGGGAGGCCGGAGTTTTAGGCATCAGAAGTGACCTCCTTTCCTCTATTAGTCATTAGTGAGACTACCAGGGGCTAAATTATTTTGATAATAAAATGTCAGCACTTTTTGGTGGTCCCTTGGGGGTTCTAAAAGGAGAAGGGGTGGTAGTATTGTCCTGGGACTAGGAACCAAAGGAAAAGGGGAAGGTCCTGCTGGTGGGGTTGGTAAAGAAGGGAGGCTGCCTGCAGGTAAGGGCCCCACCTGCGGTCCTGACAGGCTGGGCTTGTCTCCAGTTTTGTCCTCAGCTCCATTCCTATCCAGCCTTCAGTACAACTCGACTGGCCACTGGAGTGGTGCCGGTTGTCGGCCAGTCCAGCCATGTGTACACTGTGTTTGTGCTGGGGAGAGTGGGATAGAGAGAAGGACCCTGTCACACAGAGAGAGGGAAGTATGAGGGGGCCTGAAGCAGGGCAGCCGGAGACCAGTCACCACTAAAACCCCACACCCAACTGTCCCCCACCCCACACCCAACTCTGTCCCACCCCCCACCCACCCCCCACCCCACACCCAACTCTGTCCCCTACCTCTGCCTTCCTGGGGACTGTCACCATCTTGTTAGGTATTTAAGGAAGTGGCAGCCCACAGGGCTGGAGGACACAATGTCTTGAGGTTCCTCCTTTCACCCTTAATTCATTTCTTCTTCTTCTTTTTTTAATGGCAAAAAAACCCCATATTTATTTTTTACTCTCCCAATTCAGAATTTTTAATACGGTACTTAAACAGAGACTAAGATCTGGTTTTTCTTTCCTCAAATAATCTCTCCATATTATGATACGATATCATAGATAAGATTGCAGAAAGAATGCTTAAAATTATTTAAAAAACAGACTCTTCACATATTCTCAGAAGTTTCAGAAGCCCTAACTGCCTGATGTGCTAATGACAAATCATTGTTATCTATTCATTACAGCAAGCTCTATGAGGAACACTAATTTGACTTAAACACCTTAAAAATAATGAAGTTCCATTCTTTAGAAATAATCTACAATAAGATTTCTTTCCTTGTTCAAAATGCCTCTTCTGTTTTTAAAATTGAGGTGTAATTGACATATAACATGATATTAATTTCAGGTGTACAAGGTAATGACTTAATATATATAAATATGTATTTATATGTAAACTAGAGGCCTGGTACATGAAATTTGTGCACTGGAGTGGGGGGGGTTCCCTCAGCCCAGATTGCGAGAGGGCACAGGCCCAGCCGAGGGACCCCACTGGAGCAGGATTGGGGCCAGGGTGGGATGCAAGAGGTTGGCCAGCAAGGGAGGGACTGTGGGAAGGCTCCAGGGCATGTCTGGCCCATCACACTCAGTCCCAATCAGCTGGACCCCAGCAGCAAGCTAACCTACCCATCAGAGCATCTGCCCCCAGTGGTCAGTGCACATCATAGGGAGCGGTTGAGCGGCCTTAGCATATTATGCTTTGATTGTTTGAACAGCCGACTGGACGACCGGACACTTAGCATATTAGGCTTTTATATAGGATCTACACTAATGAAAGAGAAACATGCAAATTGACTGTCACGTCATGACACCCATCAGCCAATCAGGAGTGAGTATGCAAATTAGCAGGACAAAGATGACGTCGGCCACAGACCAGCCAGAGTGAGTGGGAGGCTTGGGTTGCTCCTGGCAACGAAGGAAACCAAACTTCCTGCCCACCCAGGCTGGCTGCTGAAGGAGTGGCCTGTGGGCGGTGGACATGGAGCCAGCCTGGGCACGTGGGAGGCTTGGGTCGCTGTCGCTCGTGCTGACTGTTGAGTGAGGGGCCTGCAAATGGCCCTCAGCCCCTTACCCAGGCTGGCCACACCCCCATGGGGTGAGGGTCCCTGCTGGGGGGCGTGGCCAGCCTGCAAACAGCCATCAGCCCCTCACCAAGACTGGCCAGGCACCCCAGTGGGGACCCCCACCCTGAAGGGGGCATGGCTGGCCTGAAAACTGCCCCAGCCCCTCGCCCAGGCCAGCACCATCCCCAGTGGGGTCCCCCACCCCACTGGGGGCGTGGCTGGCTTGCAAACCAGCACAAGCCACTTGCCCAGGCTGCCCCGCCCCCCAAAGGAACCCCCACCCTGATCTGGGACACTTCAGGGTAAACCAGCCGGCCCCCATCCGTGTACCAGGCCTCTATCTATACTAATAAAAGGGTAATATGCTAATTAGACTGGGAGACCTTCCAGGAGACCTTCCAGACATTCTTCTGGACAAAGCCATGGTGGTGGGGCCGAGGTAGAGGTGGTTAGGGGCCAAGAGGGGAGGGCAGTTGTGGGTGATTAGGCTGGTGGGAGGGTAGTTGGGGGTGAGCAGACCAGCAGGGATGGGCAGTTGGGGGCAAGCAGGCTGTCAGTGGGGGTCAGTTGGGGGTGATCAGGCCAGTGGGGAGGGCAGGTGGGGGTGAGCAGGCCTGCAGGGGGGGCAGTTGGGGGTGATCATGCTGGAGGGAGGGGAGTTGGGGGCGAGCAGGCCAGCAGGCAGAGTGGTTAGGGGCAATCAGGCAGGCAGGCAGGTGAGTGGTTAGGAGCCAGCAGTCCCGGATTGCGAGAGGGATGTCTGACTGCCGGTTTAGGCCCGATCCGGCAGTCGGACATCCCTTGAGGGGTCCCAGATTGGAGAGGGTGCAGGCCGGGCTGAGGGACACCCCTCCCGTGCATGAATTTCGTGCACCGGGCCACTAGTATATAATGAAATGATCACCACACTAAGTCTAGTTAACATCCATCACCATACATTGTTAGAAAAAATTTCTTCTTGTGATAAGAACTTTTAAGATTTACTCTCTTAGCAACTTTCATAGTTCACCCTCATTTCTCACCTAAACTCAGGTCTGTGTTTCCATGTTTCCACAAGCCTCCAAGATGCCTCCCCTGGGCTGTCTCCCACTGATGTATTTCCAAAGTGCTTCTGTTTAAAACTGAATATTGCTACCCTAGGAAACAACTCCCAGGAAACAACAACTAAACAAACAGGTTTCCCTTTCTAAGGATTCATTTCTGTCAGGGCACCAGAGCCAAAGTAGTCTTCCATACAGGAACCCCAGGGAGCAACCATCCTTGGTCTCTGTGGAAGGGTTACAGAGCTGTGACCATGCATTTGCTTAATCGGAATGACCTTGGAATCTTCTCTGTGAAGCCAGGATTGCCATAAGTAATAACAGTATATCCATTTGCAGTCAAAGAAATGGAAGCTCACCCAAGATGACCCAGTTGGTGAGAGGTATAACTGGTGTTTGAGCCTAGATGTTCATGCATTCAGGGTAGGCTTTTAACCAGTTTCCCTAAGGCTCACCTATTTCTTCCTCTCTTCCCACCTTTTTTTTTTGGCAACGTGTCCCAAAGACCATGGCATTAAATAAACTTCAATATTTCACACCCAAACTAGCAAAGTAAATCTCCTGCCACCAATCTTCCCCTCCACCAGCCCACCTGTCACTGGCACCTTACAATTCAAGACAAAGACAAAAAACACACTGATTTCACCATGGCATTCCTGGCTCAAGAATCTATAGTGGTTCTCTCTCATCAACCCAATTCAGTTCAATCTCATCCAGTCCACCCTCTTCTGTAGCTCTTGGGGGTCTGATAGAGCGTGGCCTCTCAATCACCAGCTCACATAAACCCTTTGCTCCAGACTCAGACACACAAGTCAATGCCCCCAAACAAATCCCACCCAAGTGCTCCCTTGATTCTTCTGTTCACGATCTTCCCTGTCCTTTAAGTCTGGCTCCACTCCTCACACTACTTTGGTCATTCTGCTCCTGCAGTGGGTTGAACAGTAGCCTAGATTTGTCTAGGTCCTGCGAATGTGACCTTATTTGCAAAGAGTGTGCAAAGATCCTAAGTTAAGGACCATCCTGGATTTAGGGTGGGCTCTAAATGTAATGGCTGGTGTCATGAGAGACATGAGAGGGAAATTTGGACAGAGGCAGAGAATAGAGAAGCCAAGGAACAGCTGGAAGCTGGAAGGAGCAAGGAAGGGTTGTCCCCTAGGACCTTGGAGAGAAAGTGTGGCCCCTTGGTTTCCAACTTCTGGCCTCCAGAACTGGGAAAGAACACGTTTCTGCTACCTTAAGTTGCCCCGTTTGTGATGCCAGTACAGCTCCATTTGGCTCTGCCTTCTGAACCCTTCTAGCTTTAATCACCTACATCTGCCCACGTCACTTTCAGCACCTTCAGTGGTTCCCTGTCATCTGAAGGACAAAGTTCAAGTTCCTTACGTGGCATGGGAGATGGGCAAGCTGGCGGGGCCTGCCTCCCAGCCTCTCTGCCGCTGTGCCTGCCTGTGCTTTATGTCCTGTTGATACGAACTCCCAGGCTGGTGCGTCTCTCAACACACACAGCTGTTTCATATCTCTGACCTTTGCACATTCCGTGTCTCCATTTGAAATACCTTTCCTTCCTACCCTGTTTCCCTGAACACTCCTAGATATTCCTAGATATTCCCCCAAACAGAGCTCAGATAAGGGTTCCTCTGTGAAGGCTTCTCAGCGCACCCTCCCCCTCATCTGTCCCCTTCCTAGCCAACCCACCAGGCAGAACGAATTATTCCCTTCTGGGGTGAGTTCCATTACGTATGCATGTTTCTATAGTCATACACTAACTTGTCTAGCTAGGCTGCCCTGCACATTCCTTGAGGGCAGAAACAGTGTTTTACTGCTTTCTGATTGCCCAGCACCGAGCTGGTGCCTGCAGCCAGCAAGGGCCCCATTCATGTCTGTTGATTGGAGGCTGAAGTTCAGAAGTAAATTGTTTCAAGGTGTAGAAACTTCTAGGGGATGCCATCTTTGGCTCTCCGGGGGACTGGCATAGCAGGTGGCTCAAGGGGCTCTTCCTTTCTCTCATGATGGTCAAGGATAGTCCAGGCTGTGTCTCCCTCCTGATGACAGTCTGAGTCTCCATCAACTCCAGCCTCTCTCTCTCTTCCTCCTCCCCTCTGTGCTCCAGTTTTTGAGTTCCAGGGGCCCTATCCTGGCACCCACATACCTGGGCCTGCTGGGTCTTCTCCAGCCACTGGGCACGGTCTGCAGCGCTGGGACAGTGCACGATGAGGGCATTGGAGACGCACTGGAAGTCAGTGAGGTGGATCACCAGGAAGCTGCCTGGGTGGGGGAGAAGGCCTGCTTCAAGGGCTGGACTGTTTTGGAACCCCATCCTGTCTCCTCTTTCCCCCTGCCAAGAGGAAAGGGGAGGGACAAAGTCCCCGAAGGGGAGACATACTAGGGTCCCGGAGTGGTTGGCACACAAGCTTCTCCAGCATGAAGGGGGGGCGGATAACCTTGGCTTTGTCTGCCCTGCGTTGAGGCTTGGTCACCAGGAGCACGTCAGAGAAGAGGAACAGGTACACATCCAGCTGGGGGCGTGTGTAGGAGAAAGAGGCCAGGTCAGCTGGAGCGGTCAGGGGAAAGGGCGGGACAGGGACTGGACTCATGCATGAATGTGCACCTGTGGGTGCTCATGCATGAGTGTGCACATGTGGGTGCGCACATACACAAGGACAAGTGTACATTGTGGAATGCTAGGGCTGGAGAGGGTGTCAGCTTGGCCCCTTCTCTCACTTTACAGCCAGGGAAAGTGGCTGATTCAGGGTCATACAAACAATCAGAGCTGTAGCCAGAACCATGTCCTCTTCCCCATACACACACAGAAGTGACCCAGTCACACACATACACACACACACACACACACACACACACACACACACACACACATCCCTCTCCTATTTTTATCTTATATGACTTATCCTTCCTCCCATCATCTCTCCTTTCTCTTCAATCCATCTCTCATCTTCTCTGCTCCCACCCATGCTCCCTCACCTTCCCTTCTCGCCCCTCCTTCACTCTCGCAGGCCCCTCCAGCAGCAGCTGCCTGGTGTGCTCAGGAGCAACCCCCAGCATGGGGGACATCAGGTCCAGGTTGGAGAAAGGACGCAGGTTCTGAGGGACACAGAGAGGAGAGGGTCAGGGGACTGGATAGGACTCCTGTGTACCTCCTGGCCAAGATGGGTCTTTGTTCTGTCACCAGCACTGGCTCTTTCCATCTGTCCTCCATTCTCCGCTTGGAGGGAGAGGAAAGTATTTCAGGGCCTTTTTTCTACTCTTTTGATCTCTGCCCCTGGGACCCTCACCACCAGGAAGGAATGATGGGCACACCCCTCTGTGGCACCTCCACCCCTTCCCCTCCCAGGCCTCCACTGCATCTACTTTCCTGGGGACCTTGCTTTCTCTGAGCCTCCTTCCCTCTCTCACCTTCTCCATCTCCTCACTGGATGGCTCCAGCACCTCGTAGGGCCCAATGCGCTGGGCTGCCGCCACCAAGCTCTCCTGATCTTCGCCCTGACGGACCTGCTTGTTGATGTGTCGCAGGAAAGACTCCACAGCTGTTATCTAGGTGAGGGTGGGGTGTGGCAGGAGGGGCAGCTCAGCTCCAGACCCTGTACACCCCACCCAACCAATGGCATCTACAGCCTCCTTACAGTCTGGCTGGTCAGTGCCACATTGTCACGTACATTCAAGAAAAGAGACCCTTGCCCTAGCTAGTTTGGCTCAGTGGATAGAGCGTCAGCCTGTGGACTGAAGGGTCCCAGGTTCGATTCCAGTCAAGGGCACATGCCTGGGTTGTGGGCTCGATCCCCACTAGGGGGTATGCAGAAGGCAGCTGATCAATGAGTCTCTCTCATTATTGATGTTTCTATCTCTCTCTCCTTCTCCCTTCCTCTCTGAAATCAATAAAAATATATTTTAAAAAAGAAAAAGAAAAGAGACCCTCAAGAATTCCTGGAGGACAGCTCCCCCACACCAGCCTCCAACTCCCAGGGTACTGACCCTGCCAGGCCACCTACCATGCCGTTCAAAGCCTGGCGGGCTTGTGCCTCAGGGGTCCTCTTGAGCACGGCCTGTAGCAGCAGTGGGTACTTGGTGATGCGCTGGTGGGGCTTGATGAGTAAGTCACCCAGCATCTGCCTCCCTGAGCGCTTGTGCTTCTCACACCACTGCCAGGGAAGGTGGGTAGGGGGTCAGCAGTCTGCCCCATCCTAGTTGATGGACTCAGCTTTGGGCCCAGCTGGAGATCGGGGGTGGTGGGTAGAGGGGAATCCAGTTGTCTAGGGTCCGCCCATCTCCCTTCCTGCCACCCCCTGTCCCACCTGCACGAAGGTACGGAAGAGAGGGTTATTGTCTTGCTGCTCCCGGGCGTAAGCCATGGTCTGCTTCACTCTCAGGCAGTACTGGACATAGGGCTGGAACCTCTGGCTGATCTAGAGGGACGGGGGAGGGGAGTGAGCAGGCAGGGAAAGAAGGTCATGAGATACAGGTTTTGACTTCAGAGCATGGGGATCAGGGCATACAGGGTAGGGTGGGGGGTGGAGAAAGCCTCTCATAGATCCGTAGTCCAGCTCCTGCCAATGCCTACCTCCCATGACTGCCATCCCTTCTCTCTGGAGTCCAAGGAGGAGTTGAGGACCTGAGAGGCCGACCTACTGCTGCTCTCTGAGCTCCTGTCCACCGCCCCTGCCTGCCCTGCTGCTCTGAATTCACTCCTGCCATCAATAATTCATCCGGAACGTTTTCAGGACATGCAGATCCCATTTCACCTGGCAGGGGGGTGGTGATCTGAGGCTGGCCCAGAAGCCCTGTCCTGTGGAAGGGGGCCACCTATGGCTCCCAGGAGATTGTCTCCCCAACTCACTATCCCATTCCTTCCAACTCTGCAAGGCCCACATCTTCCTGGTTGGAGAAAACTGGGAAAGTCTAATCCTGGGCCTCTTTCTTTCTCATGTCATACTTCTTCATGCTCCAGGTACCCTGGTGGCCTTTTACACCCCTCACCCAGGCCCCATTCTTGCTCCCAGCTGTTTGTCAGTGGATCTCTGTCTAAGAAGTAAGATGTTATAGTTGATAAGAGCTTAGGTGTAACTCTTTCCTGAGACAGCTGCATTTTCACGTCATACTTAAGGGTCTCCAGAAGCCCAAAGAACCTCTGGGACAGAGGTCATACTTGTCAAGTGAAGGGCAGGAGGTGAAGTGATATTTTGGGGAAGGGGCTGTGCCCTAGGACGCCCTCAAGTCATGGAAGGATTCCAGTTGTGAAGACATGCCCTGCAGACAGGACCCCTGGGCTCTCCCAGTCCCGCTTCATCCAACCCTTCACTATGCCTCACCGCCAGGAAGCCGTCCTGCAGGCTGACAGGGTCCAGAGGCTGGCCAGAGGCTCGAGTCTTCCCCAGGGTAGGCCCCAGCACCTCTTCCCAAAAGTTCCGGTGGGTTCGAATCAGGCTGGGGACATTTCCGAATAGGGCCTCGGCTGACACCTGGAAGAGGGAGCAGGATTTAGCAGCATGCCTTGGCAGGTCACCGACAGGCAACATTGGCCATGGACAAGCAAGAACTGCTAAGCTTGGATGGTGGGGAGTGGGATGGGACCTGTGGCCTGCTTGGGGTCTAGACCAAGAAGGGGAGTAGGGAGGGCAGGTGGTGTCCTAGAAAGTGGAAATTCAGATGGGGCAGCCTAGAGGGCTCTCTGTGATCCCTCCAATCCTACTCCCCACTCCTCGGGCTCAGAGCTTTGGATGTACCAGACTCCCCTCCTGAGCTCCCACTTACTTCTGTCAGCAGTCCTACTCGCTGCAAGTTCAGCAAACCAGCGGCTAGGAGCTAGATGAAGGGAGAGATGAGGGTCTCAGCACCTGGCTTCTTCCTCTCAGGACCCCAGCCTAGCCCTTTAATGCATCCCCACCCCTCAACTTCAGTACTGCCAACCTCTCTCCCAGGATCCTGGGAAGGTCTCAAATCAGGGGGATCTCTTGGTATCCTGCCCCTCCTCCCCCCAGCAACCCTGCTCCTCTGGTCTTGGGAGGATCAGAGAAAATGTAAGGGAGATGGGTATATGGCTGAGGATGGGGCCAGGGATGGGACTGAGGGAGGCTCACATCGGTCATGATCTTGAGCTTTCGTATGTAGATCAGTTCTGTGGTCAGTAGCTCCCAGAGTGCTTCCTGTTGGTGGCAAAGCTCCCGGCTCATCTCCTGGGATGGGAGTGGGGCTGGTTCAGTTGGGGAACAGTGAAAAGAACAGAACAGCAGCTACTATTTGTTATGCTACTGGATTTACTTCATAGATGACATTTTTTGTTGTTGTTAATCCTCACCTGAGTATATTTTTTTCCCACTGAATTTTAGAGAGAGTGGAAGGGAAGGAAGGAGGAAAGGGAAAGAGAGAGAGAGAGAGAGAGAAACATCAATGTTAGAGATATTGGTTGCCTCCTGCACACAGCTTGACTGGAGCCAGGAATTGAAGCTGCAACCCAGGTACATGCCCTTGATTGAGAATTGAACCCAAGACCCTTCAGTGCATGGGTCTATGCTCTAACCACTGATTCCACCAGTCAGGGCTTATAGATGACCTTTTAATCTTTAAACCAAACCTCCAGTGTATAGGTGTCATCCCCATTTTACAGATGAGGCGACTAAGGCTCAGTGCGGTTTGCTGTCATGACCAAGGTCTCACAAGTAAGTGACAGAGTTTGGATTTGAACCTAGAGCAGTGATTCCCAACCTTTTTTTGGCCATGCCCCACCTAACCATCTCTAAAATCCTGATTCCAACCCCCCCCCCCCCGATGACATATAATTCCTATTATTCAAAAAGTGAATTTCTATTTATGTGGAGGAAGCCTAAAAGGCCATTATCTTGGTCTAAACAAGCTTCCAAAGAACATGGCATCCATGAAAGAGAAAAATAAAAGAACAAAAGGGCAGTTGAAGTATGGAGGAAGAAATCACTAAGAAATAGTTTAAAAAAATTATATGTAGTGTTATGGAAAAATAGCAAATAAAGTTTCAAAATATATAATAGAGAACTGAAATGCATAAATATGTCACTATATAGTTATTTTTTAATTTTTAAAGAATATATTTTTACTTATTTCAGAGAGGAAGGGAGAGGGAGAGAGAGATAGAAACACCAATGATAAGAGAGAATCATTGATTGGCTGCCTCCTGCACGCCCCACACTGGGATTGAGCCCACAACCTGGGCATGTGCCCTGACTGGGAATCGAATCATGACCTCCTGGTTCATAGGTTGATGCTCAACCACTGAGCCATGCCAGTTGAGCTCACTATATACTTATATACTGTAGACGAAGCCCCTAGAACCACAAGAAATGCAAAAAATTCACTGTTTATAACTCATTCTCAAATTGCCCCCCTTAAAAATAAAATTGTCCCCCTGTGGGGCGTGTATCCCACATTGGGAACTGCTAACCTAGAGTAAGATCTCTCCACTTTCCCCACATGACCCGAGGCCTTTCCCTTGGGAAAAGACAGAGGGGAGATATGTGTCCTTGTGTCTGTAACCCCATGGGAACAGACATTATGTTACAGGCCCACCTTGTGCCCAGGCACCAGCTCCTTCCAGGACTTCTCAATGGTCAGATCACTGTCGCTGCCCTTTCCTATCTCCCAGTGCTGCCGGTCCTCAGGGGGCAGGCGGGGCATCCCAAACATGCTGAATGTATACAGCCTCCTCTCCAGCTCTTGGGCTTTGTTGACTTCCTGGTGGATTTGAAAAAGGGATTAGTTGTGGCCACAGCCCAACAGCCCAGGGAGGGCTCTTTGTGTGTGTGTGTGTGTGTGTGTGTGTGTGTGTGTGTGTGTTTGTGTGTGTGTATGGAAGCCTAGGGGACAGGGATCAACCCCTGCTAGGCTTACAGGGGCAAGGGTGCACTGGCACATGGATGGAGAGGCACTTTGGATTGCAGAAAGGTCACTGGACAGAGGGGTCTGACCTGGGCTCCCTGACCATAAAGGTACCTTCCAGGGGTCTCTTGAGACAGAACCCTTTAGCGGGACCTTCAGGGGGAGACCAGAACAGGACTTAAGAAACCAGAGGTCTCAGGCAGCATTTTGACCATAATGTGGACATTTTTATGAGGCAGCATAGCTTAGAGATGTATCCCTGGGAAGGACTCCATACAGGGCCAGTGGCTTATTGGAGGGGCTGCCTGAGCTCTCGGCTCTAATATCTCTGGAGGACATCACAGCTTGGGTTGTGAGCGTGGCAATGGGAAGAGAGGGACCCCTTACCTTGAGTTTGGGGGAGTGAGGTGGGCCAGCCCCAAAGGGGCTTCCAAGCCTTTTCTCAGACTCTGGTTCTCGAAACCTCATGGGAGACAGGATTCGGGTCTGGCCAGAGCCCTTGGCAAAGGGAACATAGTCCTGGAGACGTAGGCGATTGGGATCCTGGGGGAAGAGCAAGGAAAGGTCAGGGGGTGTCTCCCTTCCCCCAGAAGTCCTAGGGAGGGAGTGGGGGCCAGGCCCTCACCTGTGCAAGCTGAACTGACTCACTTCTCCCCTCAAACCAGTTTGGTGTGAGCCGCTCCTGCCCTGAGTCACAGTGGCTGCTGCCAGGGAGGCCAAGTGGGTTGGGCAGGGACATGCCAAGCTGGCTCCTTGAGTGAGCCCAGGGCAGAAGCAGGGCCTCCTGCAGAGCAGCACACAGGTGCGCACATGCCTGGGCCCTGGTGTGTGTCCTCCCCATGTCTGCCCACTCACGTGTGCGCTCCCCGCACCTTAGGCTTGCATGCACAATGCACGGTGCACACTACATCTGGGTCCCTCTCAGCTTCTCTGGTTTGGGAACAGCCTCCCTGACACGTGGGGATGAGGGCACACACATGTGTGGCTCCTCCCCAGGGGCATGCAGCCTGGGTCCCATCCCGTGGGGGCAGCTGCCCTTCCGTGTGAGAGGCTGAGGCCGTGGCCACAAATCTCCTCCTGGACAGGCCTGGTCACATTCCTTGATTGGCCTGTGGTTGGATTTACTCCACAGACTTCCTATTCTGCCTTTCCGCCCTCAGCCTGGGAGAACTCCCAGCTGTCCTCCCTGTCTCCTAGGGACACATCTTCCTCCAGTACTGCTGGGGATACCCCCAACGGGAAGCAGAACTGCTCTCAAGGTGGAGGGAACCGTGGAGGCGGAGGGAAAGACCGCTGGCCACCACACCCCTTTCCTTGGTCAGCACTGGAGGCTGGAGGGAAGCCTGGAGGCGGAGGGAAAGACCGCTGGCCACCACACCCCTTTCCTTGGTCAGCACTGGAGGCAGGCCAGGAGGGTGGAGCCAGGGTGGAGCTAGGGAGCCCCCACACCCCTCCCCACTTTCAGAGTAGGGGCACTCTGAACCTTTGCTCTTCCTCCAGCCCTGACTCAGAGCCCGCAGGCTCCTCCCAGGAGAAGTGGGAGTCTGGGAGGTGCCATCCCCAGGGCTTGGCGAAGTTCCCCAGCTCCCTGACTCGGACCTGTCTAACAGCACCTCCTCTGAGGGCCTGGCACCCCTGGCTCTCTGCCTCGAGTGCCCCATCTGTCTGGGATGGGTGTAGAGTCCTGGGAGCCTGGCCCAGCACTGCCTCCCTCAATCTTTCCCAACCCAGGAGAGAAGGTAGGGTGAGGGATAGGAAGAGAGCAGCCCACGGACCGGTAAAAGGCAGAGGCCTGAAAGCCTGGGCATCCTCCCATCTGCCCCACCCAGGTCACCTTTGGGGCACGACCTGGACTCACCAGCACGAGGCCTCTTCGGGCATAGAGGTTGCTGCCAGGACTCTGGGCAGAAGCCCGATGCTGGCCCCCATACGTCTCAATGCGGGACTCCACAAGTCCTCGGAGGGGACGCTCATCTGGGGGACCAAAAGATTGCATCCCTTCTCTCCCAGGTCACCGCCACAGGTTCATAGTTCCAAGGTCCAGGAGAAAGGGGTCCCCTGAGTCTGCAAAGAGAAAATGAATGGGAGGGCCAGCCTTGATCAGTGGGTGGCACTAGACCCGAGACCAAGGTGATGGAGGTGGGGAGGGGAGGAGGATGGAGGGTCAAGGGCTTGGTCACTTGTTGGGAGAGCATGGCTGCCTCATCTCTGACTTGGTGGGTGTGGGGAATGCCCCTCTTGCTGGTTAGAAAGCCCCTTGGAACCATACTTCCTCCACATGTGTGACGTTTGGCGTCTAAGCTCCCACACCGGCCTCAGATGAGGCTGTAGTTCTGAGAGGAGTTGGGCGCAAGGGCGACAGACAAGTCCCCAGTTTCCTGGATGCCCCCAGGTGGGGGGATTCCCCTTGCACCCAGTTACAGCTTCCCTTTCCCCATAGCAGCCTGCACGGAGGTCATGTGAGAGAGGACAGGAGACTGCCTGGACCTGTCACCTGTTTTTGTACAACCTGCCAGCTAAGAATGCTTTTTACATGTTTAAACAGATGGGAAAAAAATTAAAAATACGATTTCATTACAGAGAAAACGTATATAAAATTCACATTTCAGTGTCCACAATGAAAGTTTTATTGGGACACAGCCACATTTACTCGTTTACGGATGATCCCTGACTGCTTTCCAGCTAGTTTCGATAGAGATCGTATACTAGTAGACTTCGAAATCTAAAATATTTACCATCTGGCCCTTTACTGATGAGTTTGCCCACCCCTTACCTGGACGCTCCTGGCTACAGACACAGAGTGAGGGAGGGGCGGCTATCGAGCCCTTGGCCTTAGAGATGAGCAGAGCAGAAGCAAGGTTTCTCTGGTCTCGGGATACATTGGGTCTTCCCCAGTTTCTATGGACACGTCTATGGAGCAGGGGGCCAGGTGTGGGGCTCCATCCGCCCCCCCCCCCACCTGGGTGGAGGACCCACCCTCTGAGTAGGCAGGGCTTGCATAAAAGAGGCCTCTTTAGCAGCTGCTGGCCCCTCTCCGGGTGGTCCTGGGCCCCCTCTCCTTACCTTTTCCCTGATTTATGAGTCGGGAAGAAAAGCGGTCACTGTCTCCCAGGCCCCTCCCAGCAGTTCTCCCTCCAAGGGCTCTGTCTCCCTCTGGCTGTCTTCCTACTCGGCTTCCCTGCGCCTCTCGCCCCGCGCCCCTGGCCCGCGCCGTCCCCATTCGCTCACCTGTGCTTGCAGGTGTCCCCGCGCCAGCGGGTCGCGCTGCCGGCCCCCGCCCGCGGGGCTCCCGCTAGCGGACGGCTCCCCCAGCGATGCCAGCCCCGCAGCCGGGCCTGGGTCTGGGACCGAGCGGCCCGCAGGACCCGGGCAGCGCAGCGCAGGGCCGGGAGGAGGGAAGGTGGCAGGACAGGGGCGGGGACGCGGGCAGGCACCGCCCTCTCCCCGTGGGCGCCGGACCGACGGCGCAGTGAGGACGCCCAGGGGGCCTTGGGGACCGAGGAGCCTCTGCCCGGAACGCAGCCACCACCCTCCCGGGAAGAAGAGCTCGCTTCGCAGGGTCCCCATTTCCCTCTTTCCTTTGCACCTGAGCTCACCACCCACCCGGCGGGAGCGGAAGGGCTGGAGCCGCGCGCCACCTCCAGGCGCTCGCTCCCCTCTCGGACCCCCGGACCCCCGGACCCCCGGAGGCTCGCAAGTGATGAGGCTTATTAAGTGCGGGGCTGAGCGCGTGGAGGAGCCGGCGAGTGATCCGCGGCAGGTGCCACCACGCTTTCTGGGTGCAGTGAGTGACCGGCTATCCCTTCCTCCCCCTGCCTCGTCTTCCTTTTTTAACCAGGCAGGGGGGCGGCACAGCCAGCACAAGGGATGTAGGGGCTCAGGGATCCTGGGGCCCTCGTGGGGCTTTCTGGCGTGGAGTCCAAAGTATGACCCTTATCTCTCACTGCCCTGGCCATCTGTGGAAGGCTGGACTTTGCCTTTGCTCCAAGGACCGCACCTGGAGCCAGGTCCTCCCTGGCCCAACATTTCTCCCATCACCTGAGGCTGCGGTGGGAGGACAGGAGCAGCCAATGGGGGTACCTTTATGCTTCATGGCAAACAGGCACCCTCCAGGTTTCACACCTACAGCAGCTGCTCAAACAGACCTGCTCACGGATGGGCACTTGCTGGACATGCCATGGAAGGACCACATTTTCACATCCATAGATCATGACGCGTTGTCTGACAGAAGGGTGGATACTGGGAACCAGAAGTGTCCATGGAGGGGTGATCATTATAATCTTACAGTCATGAAGCCAAAGACCCTGTAATGGGGGCAGGGGCAGGTCTGAGTGCCCCCACTCGGCCCCCCCCCCATCCTGGGTCTTCCTGCTGCAGCCCGGCTATGCAGGGACTGATACGACTTTTGCATTTGTAGAGCATTCTGAAATTTACAAAACACATTCACAAGCATAATCTCAGATCGCTAGATCTTTCTCCACTCTGCTCTCCTGTCTGGCAAATTAAACACCTAAATGATCTGAAGTGTTCTCGTCCTAACTCTGAGGACTCTATTTTGTTTGGGAGAGGAATCTTTATCAGTCTGTCTTTTTTTTTTTTTTTAATGTCAAACAGCTTTATTTAAGCAACATACATAATTTAAAGTTGTGATACAAAAATTAAACATACAAAAAAGTGTAAATAATAGTATAATGAGCCTCATATACCCAGATTCAACAACTATCAATTTTTGCACGTTTATTTATGCTATTCATTTTTTTCTTTTTACTATTTTTAAAACTTTATTTTCATTGTTGACACTATTACAGATGTCCCATCCCCATCCCCTCCACACACACTTTGCCGCCCTCCACCCAGCCTCTACCCCCGCCTTCCCTCTTGCCATCCCCACATTCATTCGTTGGTTTCTAGTTTTGTCTGCCTTCCTCATATTTGCCTTTTGATACTCTCTTTTTCTGAGCTTGCTGTTATGTGATTGCTCTGTTGGTTCAGAAGAGTTCTTTGTGCCTCTAGCCCCTGCATGCTACTTCCTGCTTCCTGCCTCCCAGTGGGTTGGAGGGTTTTAGGGCAGGCATTGCAGTGGAGAGAAGCCCTTTTCTCTTCCCATTCACAGTGTGTGTGTGTGTGTGTGTGTGTGTCTATTATCACTACCCTGTTTTTGTGTTTTTAAAAAAATATATTTTTATTGATTTCAGAGAGTAAGGGAGAGATAGAGATAGAAACATCAACGATGAGAGAGAATCGTTGATCAGCTGCCTCCTGCATGCCCCACACTGGGGATAGAGCCTACAGCTGGGGCATATGCCCTTACAACTGGGAATTGGACTGTGTTGACCTCCTGGTTCATAGGTCGATGCTCAATCACTGAGCGTTGTTCACACACAGAGAGATCAACTGATCCAGGGATGACAAGAGTAGCCATGAGGGAAAGAGAGCTAGTAATAAACCAGGGCTTGGCGATTACTGGCAGCATTAAATGACACCCCAGGGATAGCTGGTGCCAAGGGTCCCTAGCTTCTCCTTCCAGTGCCTCCCAGAAGGAGGTGGAAGGAGGAGTAAGAGGAAAATTGAAATGAAGAGAACACCAGAAATAAGCCTGGGGTGAGATAGCTAGACTGGCCCGATGGACATGGGGAAAACTAACCCTTTCACTTCCCTCAAGACTGTAATCCAGTCTCCATCTACTGCCTGCCCCAGGGCCTGCCTTCAGCCTCTCTGGAAGGAGAGGTTCCCAGGAAAGTTGGAGTCTTAAAGCTGGAGGTGTGGCAGGTCACTACATGGGCTGGGAGGTGGGATCCCTGTATTCTAATTGGTCTATTCTGGCCTTCTTGTCAGGTTGTTGTTCTCACAACCTCCATTTCCCCTAGCCCTTCTGTGTCGTGGAGAGAAGACACATGAATGAAGCCTGAAGAATTGGGAGGTTGGAGGATTGGTCCCTACTGAGTGGTGCTGGGGAGCACCTGGCCTTTGGCCCAGAGAGGGGACCTAGGCACTTGTCTTTCTCTCGGGCTGGCCCCAGTCTTTCCTTACATCTTTAGCTTGAGTCCTATCCCGTTTCCATGCCTCAGTTTCTCTCCCAGGGCAGATACCCCTCGTTCGGCCCCCCAGCTCAACCCCACGGCTGATGAGTAGGTGCCTGTCCAAGATCAGAGCTCTGAGGGTCAGAAACTTCTACCTGATACAGCAGGAGGGTAACTTTCTGGGGCTGGCATAGGGGGGCCCAAATTTCTTCTCCCCTTCTTCACAGGCAGGAAGGTCAAGGAGACTCACTGGAGCCCTGAGCTCTGCCCAGTCCCCACCTCTCAGGGCAGAGTGGAGCCATCTGGGTTAATGAGCATCTGGGCAGGTGCTAAAGGAGGCAGCTGATAGGAAGGGTGTCCTCCTTGGCCCAGAGTCGGGGAGAGGGGAAGCTGAGGGCTCATTCTGGGAGGCACCAGGTCATGTGAGGCTGGTAAGACCGGGGGAGCTGGGCCATTGGGCACAGCTGCCAGTAACTTAGACCAGAACTGATGCCCTCTTCCTTTCCTTTTTAATTCTTCCCTCCATCCCTTCCTTCCACACTATTGGCAGTGTGCAAGGTATGAGGGATAGTCCTATTTCTAGAATAAGAGACAGTCTCTGACCTCCGAGAGATTACAGACTAATATGGGGAGACAGACAGACTAATGGTGAACAGAACATTGACATGCAAGTCGTACATATAAAGAATGCACCAAGAGCTGTGGGAGCACTTGGGAGGGACTAATAACTGCATAAGGGAGTCAGGAAGGCTTCATAGAAGAGGTGAACTTAGTGCTGGGACTTTAAGATGAGTAGGAATTTGCTGGGCAAAGTAGAAAGGAAGGGCATTTCTGGAGGAGGGAACAGCATGAGCAAAGACACAGAGATATAGAGGAACATGGTTAAAAAGAAAGGGGGAAAGGGCAGGCTTTCTCTAAGACCTCCTGAGAGTTGGCCTGATGGATTCCTGGGGACATCCCATCCTCCAGCAGCTGATCTCTGAGTGGTGACTTTTTCCACACTCCCTTCCTTCAAGGTCCTTCCCATGGACTGCTTCACTTCAGGAATCTTTTCCTGATGATCCCCCAACCAGAGTGATCACTTTTCGTCCTGTTTTCAACAGCCTTGGCCACTGTGTTTCTTTAAAAGGCATCACTCTTACTCTGCCCAGTACTATTGCATAGATGTCCATGTTCCTTACTACATTCCAAGCTCCTTGAGGGAAGAGAAAAGCTACTAGTGGGTGCTGGGCACCTCAGCCTGAGGGTGACCAAAAGTATATGACATGAGGAAGTTTAAGGCTCAGGGTCAGTGTTTGTGGAGTTGAGCTGCATTGACTTGATAGAATCAGATAGAATCGACATTTAGGTAGACTTGCCTACTCTGTCATCTCTCTATTCCTACCTTTGCTTTTTAAATACCTGACATTCTTCCATAACTTCAGTTCCACATTCCTGGTTCATTACTGTAGCTTCAACATTTCTTTGGTGCTCCTGCTAAAGGTTTCTGACCCTATAGAACAAACACACTACGTAGGTTTTATCTTGCTCGCATGCCAATTCTGATGGATTAGTAGTGGTTTCTCTAGAATATTATGTTAAGAAAGATTCTGTGGATTATTGGAGGGGAGCTCAGAAGAAAGAGTGCTAAGATGGTTTAGCAACGCCTGCCATGTGGGGAGGGAGGGGGGCTCCCTCTGCCTTAATGTAAAGAGGTTAGTTTATCAGGTACTTTTCTTGCCTTCAGCCAAGATTGGGGCACCGTGAGGTCACAGGGCCTTTGCCTCTGGTGGAAGCTGAGGGGGAAAGTGAATAAAAGAGGAGGTGAGGGCTCCAAAGGTAGATTTACCTTCTTGGAATTTCTTGGGGCTGAGCTTGGAGTCAGGTGTCTGAATGTCCAGGTCTGTGCTCTGACCAAGCCCCTCCCTGCTCTTGACATGATCAGTCCCCAGGGAGGCTGTGGCATCTTAGCCAGGCCAATAGGGCCTACGTGGCTCAGGAAACCCTGGCAGGTTCCTTAGCAGGTGAGGCTGAGGCCATGACACTGAGTCTCCTACCTGTGAGAATGTTCCCCACTTCTCTCTCCTCCCATGCAGCTCAAGCCTTCAAGAATGACAAGCACATAATAAAAGCAAATGATCTTTAGAGATAGTTTGTTTCATGGCAGTCTACCTTTGCCCATTGCACCTGGGAGCTATAGTCTCTCCCAGTGGCAGCTCCTGGAAATGCAATGAAATTTCACTTGTTTTCTAGAACCAGAAGTGGACAGGCCCCCAGTCCTGGCCTTTGCCAATTGAACAGGATCCAGATGGCCTTGCAGTCCAACATGCAGAAATGCTGGTTGATGTCCTTGGCAGATGACCCCCGCCTCTGCCTGACATCCTCCAGCAATGCTGCTCTCAGAGTGTGTCTTTCTTCAGGTGGCTCTGATCAGTGACAGTGTGGTCACTTCCTTCAGGCCCCCTTAGCTCCAAGCAATCATTTGATTTCTTCTCTCAGGTCTTTACTGACATTGGGTCTCTACCTCCTCAGCCTGGGGTGAGCAAAAGTACATGTAATTAAGATGAAGGCTCTGGTCAGTTTTCAAAGTTAGAATAGCCCCACTCCTTACAATAGTCAACTGCTACTAGCTCCAGGGACACAGACAGTCCTTGCTTGTGGCACATGCATTTCGTGGCTGACTGTCTCAGCCCACTTCATTATGACACATCGTGCCCAGCCCAGATATTTTACTCTTAGAGTAGGTGATGACAGAACAATCCTAAATCATTATTTCTAATATCATTTGACAACCCTGATTTTCAGGAAGTTCTTTTGCGTGTCTTACCCAGATACCTCCAGCTCAAGCTTAAAGTAATTTCCTCATGCTCAGGAGAATATCCTTCTCTCTATCATGAACCCCTTTTTGGATAATTGAACTGCAATTTGGGTCATTTTAGCAGGATCCAGTACCTGATCCTTCAGAGACCCAGGTTCTCAGTTTGGGTTCATATGGGCAGGCATCTGGGTCTCAGGACCCATCCGGTGTGCCAGACACTGTGCTGGATGCTCAGTTTGCACTAATCAACCCAATGAAACAGGTACTCCTGGTATTACCCCTTTTGATAGATGCAAGACTGAATCTCTGAGGTAAGGTAACTTGGTTAAGATCACAAAGTGACCTATGGGCCCTGGCCAGGTAGCTCAGTTGTTTAGAGTATCGTCCTGATATGCCAAGGTTTTGGATTCAATTCCTGGTCAGGGCACATATAAGAATCAATTAACGAATGCATCAATAAGTGGAAACAAAAATTGATGTTTCTCTCTCTCTCTCTAAAATCAATAAATAAAAAAATTAAAAAACAAAACAAAGCCAGCATGTGAAACAGCTGGGATCCAATCCCTACATCCAATAGGACTTTTGTGCGAGCATTTGTTCCAACCACTGGCCTCCAAACAGGAGGCCTCTGTGAGCATTTAGTCCTGCTGTCTTCCTTGGAACTCCCCTTTTATTGTTGGTCTCCACCCTAATTTTGCATTAATCCTTCTCATACTCAGTCATGGCCTTATGCATTCCTACTGTTCTTTGTTCCATGTCAGTGTCTTTGTTCAAAAGCAAGCCCTTCACAAGGGTTTTGGAGGAAGGTCAACTTGATTTCTCTAAGTCTTCATCCTTATATGTAAAATTAGGATAATAATACTAAATTCTAGGATCATGATAATAATACCAGCTACCTCTTTAATAAAGCAATTACTATGTGCAAGCATAATTAAGCACTTGACACATTTCATTTCATCTAATCCTCACAAAACCCTATGAGTTAGACATTATCATCCTATAACAGATAAAGAAACAGGCTCAGAGAGGTTACATTCCACATTCAAAATGACGAAATTAGCAAGAAGAAAAGTCAGGATTTAAACTCAAATTGTCTTACTCCAAAGCCACTATCCTATAGGGAAAAAATTTGCTTGCTATGAGTAAGTCTGCCAGATGGCAAGAAAACCAAAGAAAACTGACTTCCTTGTTTCTATCCTAAGGGTCATCTCAGCATTCAAAGAAACAGAAATATAACTTCCGAAGCCTTGAGAAATGGCACTGGTCTTGCTAAAGGCTGTTGACCTGGAGCATATGATCCTGCAGTTTACCACATAGCAACATTTCCTAAAAAGGTGTCTTCACACGTCACTCCCTGTCCTCCAAACATCACTCCTCATAACATCTGTTCAGACCTCGCCTACTCTCCTCTGTCTCCTTCCAAGCCCTCTTCCTGATGGCTCCCCTCAGTAGCTGTATTTCCTTTCCTTTATAGAGCCATCTACTCTTGTCCTCCCTTTGAGAGTGCAGTTTACCCTTCTGCTCAGCAAATACAAAGATTTTTCTGAGAACCCACCATGTTCAAAAGGGGGGTAGTAAACCCATATAGAGTTGAATATGATTGTCTGTGGCATGTTGGGCACTCAATGCATGTCCAAGGCAGGTAGAAGGAAATCCTAAGGGGTTGAGTAGTCAACTGAGAGGGGATTTAGAAAACTGCTTTCCTCCTGGGTCCCCCATTCCATCTCTCTTTTCCTTCCCCTTCTGTCAGTTCTCTGGGGAGGGAAGAAGAAATGGAGTTATTTGTCCCTCTTTACCATCTGTCTCAATTCTACACACTTTACAAGACCCAGATCAATCCCCGCTGGCCCTCCCAACTCTCCAGTCCACAGTATCCTTTCCTACCTTTGATTCCTGTTGCTACCATTTGTCTTGATTTTGTTGTTACCAAACTTGCCATGTTGAGTATCTTGTCTCCTTAGCTATGTTGTAAGCTCTTTGAAAGGAGGACCTTGTCCCTTCACAGTACCCATTAAGGTGCTGGGCACATAAATTGAGGGAAGTTGAAATAGATACTAATAAAAAATTAGCTAAGGAGATGGCTGTGGAATAATGGTTAAGAATCTGGCTCTTAAGAGTCTGCTTTGTGGCTCCATCTCTGTAGTATATCGGTCCTGAGTTTCCATGCCTCTGTGGATCTATGCCATCTTCCCACGCTCACTCTGGACTTGGCCTGGTATTGCTTTGGCCAATAGAGTGGAAGAAGTGAAGATGTATTGGCTCCAATTTTTGGCTCCAAGGGCTCTGGGTATTTCATCCTCTCTCAGAATCTTTCCATCATCTTGACAAGCCCAGGGCAGCTTTCTGGAGGATGAGAGACCATATGGAAGACATTCAAGTCATCCCAGCTGAGGTCATTCTAGGGTAGGCAGAATAGAGCTGACCCATGGCCATAAATGCATGAGTGAGCCCAGCTGAAGTCAGCTTAGCCTGGCCCAAATTAGCAGAACCTCCTAGCTGACCTATAGACTCATGCACAAAAGTAAATGATTATTATTAGCCTGTTATTAAAAGTTTTATGGATGTTTGTTATGCAGCATTTATGTGGCAATAGATAGCTGGTACAACCATTTACCAGTTGTATGACCTTGGGAAAACTATATAATCTCCATGTACCTCAACTTTCTTGTCTGTAAAATGGGGACTTAGTGGACACTGGTGACAGCTCAAAGCATAGTCTCTCCTTCCAGTGACTGCTTCATCTGAAGAGCTGCCTCACTCAAGGTTCTATCTCCTTCCCTGAGGCAGCCTGCTAATGTGGAAGTATGAAGTTCTGGCCCTCTTGTTCCAGTTTGGGATAATTCTACAGGGCCATCCTAGCTCCAGAGCTGCCTGTGGGATCAGCTAAGGTCTTTGTTGTGACAGCATCATCTCTCTACTTCTCCCTCTGCTGAATCTTGCTTTATTTCTCCTCTACAGGGGTTGAATCCAAGAGTGCTTCCAAAAATTCTCTTATCTCCATCTTAGAGACTGATTTTTTGAAAATCACCTGTGAAATAGGATGTAAATGACCACATGGCAAATTCTGGCCAATGGGGTGAAAGCAAAAGAGTCACACAGTGGTTTCCTAAATGACCTTTAAGACTGTTTTCAAACTTTGTTCTAATTACAATATCCAAAAGAATTTTGGAAAACCATATGCATCCTTGCATATTTTTTATATCTAAATTTTTTTTATAGTTTTAATTGTAACTTTTAAGCATGTAATCAATATTAACATTCAAAATAAAACTATTCATTTATATTTTAACTTTATTAAAAATTAAAATCTGTAAAAAATTTAAAAAATACAGTGACTTTTTGTATTCCCTTTTCCTAGACTCATTCATTATCAATATGCTGCCCCCACTTGTTCTCTCTCACACTCACTATATAGCTTTAGAATTGTTATTAGCATACAATTAATCAAAACAAAAATATATTTTAAATTCATATTAAAATTAAAAAGAAAAATTTTATTGGGATTGTACTTCCCTAATGAGATGGGCAGAACATCCCCTTGACTTCCCTAAATTTTTTCATAAAGGCAGTGTAGTGTAGTCTCTAAAAAATATATCCTATATAATAAAAGGCCAGCGACCATAACGGCATAACGACCAGAATGACCGATCGACCAGTCGCTATGAGGTGCATTGACCACCTTTCGGTCCCTCCCCCAGCCCACAGGCTCCGATCGCTGGATGGCCAACGGGGAACCATGGGGAACTGGGGTGAGTGGCAGTGAGGTGGGACTGGGGACTGGCAAACGGGCGGAAGATGGCCCTGGTCTCAGGCTAGGCCTTGGGACCCTACCCAAGCATGATTTCGTGTGCTGGGCCTCTAGTATATATATATATATATTAAATCCTCACCTGAGGATATTTTTCCATTGATTTTTAGAAAGAGTGGAAGAGAGAGGGAAAGACAGAGAGAAATATCTATTGGTTGCCTCCTGCATGAACCCTGACCAACACTCTATCCACTGAGCCAAACTGGCTAGGGCCAGGCAGCCTTGATTTGAATCCTGGTTCTGCCACTCTTTAGCTGTGTGTCTTGGGCAAGTTATTTAATCTCCCTGTACCTCAAACTCTTCCTAATATTAGTACCTATCTCATATGGTCATGGTGAGGGCCAAATAAGTTAGTATTCTAAAGTGCTTGGAACATTACTTTATATATTATAAGCACAATTTATGTTCATGATATAAATAGATACATCAATGAACAAATATTTATTGTTAGCATAACAATGTATGTTAAAAAAAAGAATGTGATTTTCCATTATCCAATAATTTGGGGGTGAAAGTTAATGAAAAAATTTTTTCTACAAGTCAGTAAATGTTTGCAAAAATATAAAACACTGAAGTGCTTCTGATATATGTTCCTTTTATTTCAAAATGTCATGTTCATCTGTTGAAAGTAAATGTGAAACTTTCACTTCCTCTTCCTTGAAGTCATGCAAATATGCAAAGGAGAACAGACACAGACAGGATGGCTCAGAGTCCTGGCCACACTCTTTCTAACCACTGAGCACTGAGCAAGGGCACTGAGTGCACTTAGTGGCTGATAGACATTGACCAGATGCTTTTTAAGAATCATGAATATTTTTAAGATTAGGCATAGAGCTCTGCCATGAGCTTGTCACCTCCATACTATAAGGTACCATCACTTTCAGCATTTCATTGCTTTGTGCTCAAGGGCTTTTTCACTCAGGAAGCAGGCATTCTTGGACACTTTGGAGCCCATGAAAATTAATACTGTCTGCCCCACTCTATATCTGAATCCAAAACATTTCAACATGAGCCAAAATATCTTATTTTAAATCTCACCTTGTACCCATAACAAAAATATATACATGACAGAGAAAAGATAAAGAACTGTCACATGTGTGTGACATTTCATCAAAAGAGGATTCACCCTAGCCGGTTTGGCTCAGTGGCTAGAGCATGGACCTGTGGACTGAACCATCCCAGGTTCCATTCTGGTCAAGGTTGTGGGCTTGATTTCCAGTAGGGGGCATGCAGGATGCAGAAGATCAATGATTCTCTCTTATCATTGATGTTTATATCTCTCTTCTTCTCCCTTCCTCTCTGAAATCAATATATCTATATCTTACCTAATAAAAGAGAAACATGCAAATTAACCATCACTCCACTACGCCCACAGCCAATCAGAGTGAGTATGCAAATTAACCCAACTAAGATGGAGGTTAATTTGCATATGCAGGCACAGAGCAGAGTGAAGCCTGCTATGAGGGGAAGGGGGGGTGGCGGAGGGAGCTACTGGAGTGGTGCTTCAGACAGAAGCGAGGACTTGCCAGCTCCAGGTGGCCCTGGAGCGAGGAGGTGCTGGCTCCGGGTGGCCAGGGAGCGGGGATGTGCCGGCTCCCAGGCGGCCGGGGAGCAGGGACTTGCCGGCTCCCCGGGCGAGCTGGGAGCGGGGACTTGCCAGCTCCCGGGCGGCTGGGAGTGAAACCAGGGGAAAGAAGGCCTATTCTTGCATGAATATCGTGCAACAGGCCTCTAGTATATATATAAAAGGCTAATATGCTAAGTGTCCGATTGTGTGACTGGTTGCTATGACGCACACTGACCACCAGGGGACAGACGCTCAACGCAAGAGCTACTGTGACTCACACTGGCCATTTACAGAGAAACAGTACCATGGACCTGGTGCTGACAGAACAACACTTGGCTTCCCCCAAGTGGGACACAGGCCCTGCCACCACCCTGGAGCAACAGCCCATCAAATTGCAGCCAACACTGCCGAGACCCCATGATGCAAAATGCAGCCCACAGCCCAGTCCAGCCTGGAAACAGTGGCTGTGGGTGCGGGGTAATGACATTACGTAGCAATGCCTGGCTTCCTCTCCCTAGTGACTAGTCTCCTTGGAGTTTCTTCAGCCCAGGAACACGACTTGCTTTATAGCCAGGTAGAAACATTTTACACTTTAACCAAATGTCTGTGAAGCATTTTCCCATGCCTCATCTCATTTGATCTTCACAGAAGTCCTGGAGTAGGTAGATAGGAGACTCAGTGGAATTCTATTTTCTTTTCATTAGCCAGAAAGTGGAGATTTAGAAAGTTTAGAAACCTGACCCGATTGAAAAGAAGTAAGAAATGGTGGACTTTTAAACTGCTGTGTTGCTGATAATTACCTGAAAGAGAAGTTGGGGTGCTTCACTGGGCTGGAAAAGGTTTAGCTAAATCAGAAAGCAGGTCTAATTAAGCAAGTTTATCTCTATATATAAAGCTCTCGCTGGCGTTAATCACAAGCCTGTGTTTCAATCTGTCATTGTCGATCGTTAATTTGGTTGACACTTCTATTATAGAGAAAGGGTGAATAGCAGTATTAAAATAGTTCTTCTTTCAATGTGCATGAATTTGTGCACTGGGCCACTAGTATATATATTAAAAAAGAGGATTCAGCAAAACTGATATTTTGGTGTCTTTTTGTTTGGGGCCAAGCTTTTACATCTCGAGCATTATATCTTAACAAAAGTTGGGAGGAATGAGAGGCTAAGGTATGCCTAAGGTGTTTGACAATGGCATAGATTTTTTTTAATACCATAATAATGAAATAAAATGATTATATTTTATGTTTGCCCTTTCTAAACAAAAACAGTCCAACTTGCAATTTTTTCTCCTTTTTATTGTTTTAAATTTTAAATACAAATTAAAAGTACAAGTAGATATGACATTGCTGTAATTAACCTAGTTATTAATAACAGGAAAGGAGCAAAGGAAAGGTCAAATATTATAGGCTTGTCATTTGGGCTGCTTCACCAGGAAGCTGAAGCTTTACACATCTATCCCCACCACAGATCACAGGTCACTGGGAGAAGGGGTTGGACAGGGAGGAGAATAGACTAGATAAAATGCTTAGTAAAGTTGGGGTGATGTCAGGAAGATACTTGACTGTCAGTCACAACGGGAACAGGTCATTGGCCAGAATGGGCATGGCCACTGCAAGGGCAGGAAATTTGGGATATTTAATCCCCTAAACAAAGAAGTTCATTCTCTTAGGCCAGTGGTCGGCAAACTCATTAGTCAACAGAGCCAAATATCAACAGTATAACGATTGAAATTTCTTTTGAGAGCCGAAAACCGACTCCTGCGCATGGGCCACGAAGTTTCAATCGCACTGTACGTGCGCGCCGGCACGTGGTATTTTGTGGAAGAGCCACACTCAAGAGGCCAAAAAGCCACATGTGGCTCGTGAGCCACAGTTTGCCAACCACTGTAGGCTCTTGTTGCTCGGGGCACACGCTCCTGTATTGCCCACACGGCCCACAGCCGTGCAGACCCCACATAAGTGGACTTAATGGACTACAAGTAGCCTGATGCTGAACTGGACCCAGCTGCAACATGGAACAAAAACTCTGGACACTGGCTTTGCCCTTAGGCTTACTGAAACCCCAGCTACACTTCATCTATTACTGGACTAAGGGAAATGGAACTTTGAAAACCCAGGGAGGTAATTCCACGCGAATAAAAATCACTCATCCTCCTGTGCGAGTTTCAGAAAATTCTTTTTCTCGAGATATCATAAGGACCCCACTCTTAGCACCCAGTGGGGAAAAGGATACCCCAATTTCTCCAATAACAGACAGAGGTAAAATAATTTTATTTCTTTTTGTGTTTACAATCATGGTGGAGTCATTGCTTCCTTTTTATCTGTTTAAATGCAGAGATATGCAGTTCCGCAGGGATGGGGGTGTCCACCTCGCATGAAGGGGGCTTGAATGATTCCAAAGGATGGAGCCCTCATAAACTCAGTCTGCAAAGGGGCCATGTGGCTGAGTTGGGGGTCCCATGGACCCACTGTACAAATGGAGTTTCCTAGATGAAATCCTTTATAAAACATAATGTTTTCTTTAAATGATAAGTTATAAAAAATGTTAATCTGAAGTTTATCTATCATTGAAAATTTTCTCCCACCTCTACGTTCTTCTAGCTGGGTTAATAATCAAATTAAACAGGAGACAATGTCCAAAATTTGTTGAGGATGTACATGCGGGGGTGCCTTAAGATATGAGACCCAAAGAGGCATTAGGCAGGTGAGGTTTATATGCACCCCCCCTTTTCTTTAAGCTTAGGCACTGTTTAAAAAAAATACACGCTTTTAAAAATTGAATTTAGAGAGAGAGAAAGGGAGAGAGAAACATTGATATGAGAGAGAAACATGGATCAATTGCCTTGCATATGCACGGGGGATCAAACCTACAACCTAGGTAGGTATGTACCCTGATTGGGAATTGAATGAGTGACCACAGGACGATGATCCAACCAACAGAGCCACACCAGCCAGGGCTTATATGTCATTTTGGACAAAGAAGAATGGGGTGGGGCCTGGTATTTCAAAGTAAAAGTAGGCAATGCACAGGTAGTCAAGAGAGCAAATATGTGGTAAACAAATTATTGCTGGGCCACCCAGAAACAATGGGACACAGAGGGAAGGACAACAAACAGGCTTTGCTGGATTTCTCCCTGTTTGCCAATTTTAGTTTATCTTATAATCCTTTAGCCAGGTTTTCCTTTCTGAATTCCTTTAGGCAGGTAAGGGGGAGGATAAAAAATTCTTTCTGCTGAGTCTTTTGTTTCTTAATAACCAGCTTAAAATCAATATCCCAAAAGGCATAGTTTGGGCTGCGAAAATTTGGACACACTCAAAAGCCAATGATACCACAGCATTTGTTTCGATTTAGAAGTTAGACCAACAAAATATTTTTCATGGGAGGAATGTTTTATCACTGATGTTTAGAATTGCTGGTCAAGGAGCAGCAGCTTGTGGTCTATTACTGCTTTAAAATTCTGTATAGACAACCTACTGCCGGCCCTTGGTGTGGGGGAGGGGGAACTGTCTCCACTATCCTGCTCTTGCAGGTTGGTAAGAGTTCTACCTTTCTTTTATAAAGTGGCAGAGCTGTGGAGCGTGTCAGCAGGCAGGTGGGACAAGAGAACAGGGAGATGCCTTGACTGCAGGCAGGAATATTTTAGGAAGGAGGTGATGGTGGAAATCGATTGTCTTCCAACTGCAGAGTACTCCTGGTGGATTTAAGGACCTGTTTTGTGGCACAATCCATGGCTCCTCTTCTACTTGCTCCTGTCTCCCTCCTGCGGTCAGGAATGCAGATACTGCCATCCTAGACTGTGAGACTGAGAGAGTCACTGTAGGGCTGGCAGAGTGGGAAGGAACTTGGAAACCAAGGATTCCAGGGAGATGCATGGCCTCCTGCACGCCCCACACTGGGATTGAGCCCACAACCCAGGCAAGTGTCCTGACCTGGAATCAAACCCTGACCTCCTGGTTCATAGGTCAAGGCTCAACCACTGGGCCATGCCGGCTGGGCAAGATTCCATCTTTTATGGGGTTGCTGACACTTCCAGGTGTCAGAGAAGGACCTGACATTTAGGGCCTAAGACCTAAAGGACAAAAAGGCGTTTTCTAAGGAAAAAGAAGAAGGAGGGGAATTTCAGGGACCTGGAAGCTCAAGTAGCAAAGTCAAGAGCCAAGAGACGACATGGTGAGTTTGTGAAATGCAAAGAAGCTCAGGATGGGGAACTCAGTTCAAGTGAGGCTTGGGGTCTTGAGAAAGAACTCCAGAAGAATGGTAGATAATTTCCCTGTGCTCATTGGTATTACCTAATATCATAATCCGTGAGCTCTACTGTTCTAGGAGGTGCTCAGAGGCCAAACCAGGAAATCCAAGGCCCTGCCCTCCCAGGGTTGTCCCAGGTAACTTCTGTTGTTAAAGAATCCTGTTTATTACTATCTGACTCACTGACACCTGTCGTTTCTATGGTTGCCACCAACAATGAGGCATAAATCCATTCCCAGAGGGTGGGTCTGCAGGGCGGGGCTGTCCTCTCCCTTTTCTGGATCAGAACACTGCAGAGCTTCCCACCTATAGCAAAGGTGATTGGGAGAAAGTCTTTGTGTGTGAATGTTGAGTGTGGGTTTCCTCGGGATGGGATGAGATAAAGGCTGCAGCAAGGAGCTGAGTGGGGTTAGGGGACAGATCTCTGCAGATGGGCCTGGGTGTATGTGCCATGTGTGAGAAAGAGCTATGCAGCTCCAAGCTGATCAGAAGCCACACTCCATCCAAATAATTATGAAAGGAGCCTAGGAGATTGAGACAAAGAGAGACAGAGGGACAGAGAACCTAGAGCAAGATAGAGATACCTGGTCACTTTATTCACCAGGAACAAGCAGCGTTTATTCCCCAAGAAGGTGGTGAGGGTAACAGACAAAGCCAGTGGTGGGTGGTGGGGAGAGAACAGGCTGACAACTGGTGGGGACATACACAAAGGGATGAAAGAAAGGCAAGCCAAAGTGACAGATGGCTTTTTAAAAGATGATCTCATCTCCTACATTTGCTCAAAGACTTACAAAGGTTACAAAGCACTTGTGCATCCATTTTCTTACTCGCATTCACGGAAGTCCTATGCAGAATCCAGGAGAGGAAATGGCAATCTATTCTATAATTGATGAAGACTTATGAAGTTGATTAAAATGGCCAAGGTGAAACACAAAACTAGAACCTAGACTTCTCAACTCACAGTCTAGTGTGCCTTCTAAATCTACCACTTTCTACTAAACTTTGGCATCCACATACCTTTAAAAATTTATTATTATTATTTTTATTTTTAATCCTTGCCCCAAATATATACTTTTTACTTTAGAGAGAGATAGAGAGAGAGAAATGGAGTGGGGGGAGGAGAGAGAGAGAGAGAGAGAGAGAGAGAGAGAGAGAGAGAGAGAGAGAGATTGGTTTCTTACCTTACAGGCCCCGATTGTGGATCAAACCCACAACCTAGGTGTGTACTCTGGGAATCAAACCTGCCACCTTTTGGTGTACAGGACAATGCTCAACCAACTGAGTCACCCAGCCAGGGCTCAGTTGCATTTCTATACATTAGCACTCAATAATTTGAAAGTGAAAAAGGAAAACAATTCAATTTATATTTATAATAATACCAGAGGCCCGGTGCACGAAATTCCTGCATGGGGGGGCGGGTGTTGTGTCCCTCAGCCCAGCCTGCAGCCTCTCTAATCTGGGACCCCTCGAGGGATGTCCGACTGCCCATTTAGGCCCGATCCTTCTCACAATCCAGGACTGCTGGCTCCCAACTGCTCACCTGCCTGCCTTCCTGATTGCCCCTAACTGCTTCTGCCTGCTAGCCTGATCACCCCCTAACCACTCCCCTGCCAGCCTGATTGATGCCTAACTGCTCCCCTGCCAGCCCGATTGCCCCTAACTGCCCTCCCCTGCTGCCCTGGTCACCACTAACTGCCCTCCCCAGCCAGCCTGGTTGCCCCTAACTGCCCTCCCCTGCCGGCCTGGTCCCTCCCAACTGCCCTCCCCTGCTAACCTGGTCACCCCCAACTGCCCTTCCCTGTAGGCTTGATCACCCCCAACTGCCCTCCCCTGTAGACCTGGTCCCCTCTAACTGCCCTCTCCTGCAGGCCTGATCCCCCCCAACTGCTCTCCCCTGCAGGCCTGGTCCCTCCCGACTGCCCTCCCCTGCTGGCCATCTTGTGGTGGCCATCTTGTGTCCACATGGGGGCAGCCATCTTGTGTGTTGGAGTGAAAGTCAATTTGCATATTACTCTTTTATTAGATAGGATAAAAAAGAATAAACTACGTAGGGATAAATTTAACGAAAGAAGTACAAGACTTATACACTGTGAAACATAGGTGAAAAAAATTAAAGAAGGCTTAAATAAGTCTAAGGACATCTGTGTTTGTTGTCTGGAAAACAATATTCTTAAGATGGCAATAGTCATCAAATTGGCCTACAGATTCAATACAATCTCTATCAAAACTGCTTTTATGTATACTAATAAAAGGGTGATATGCTAATTAGACTGGGAGACCTTCCGGGAGACCTTCTGGACAAAGCCATGGTGGCAGGGCTGAGGCAGAGGCGGTTAGGGGCGATCAGGCCAGCAGAGGGGGACAGTTGGGGGCGAGCAGGAGAGCAGGGGGGGCAGTTGGGGGCAAGCAGGCCAGCAGGGGGGGCATTTGGGGGCAGGCAGGCTGGGAGGGGGGCAGGTAGGGGCGACCAGGCTGGCAGGGGTGAGCAGTTGGGGATGAGCAGGTTGGCGGGGGGGGGGGGCAGTTGGGGGTGAGCTAGCTGGCAGTGGGGGCAGTTGAGGGCAAGCTGGAGGGGGCAGTTGGGGGCAAGCAGACCAGCAGGGGGGCAGTTGGGGGCAAGCAGGCTGGTGGGGGGGTTGCATTTCGGGGTGATCAGGCTGGCAGGCAGCATGGTTAGGGGCGTTCAGGAAGGCAGGCAGGTGAGCTGTTAGGAGCCAGTGGTCCCTGATTGTGAGAGGGATGTCCGACTACTGGCAGTTGGACATCCCCTGAGGGGTCCCAGATTGGAGAGGGTGTAGGCCGGGCTGAGGGACACCCTCCTCCCCCCCCATGCATGAATTTCTTGCACCGGGCCACTAGTATTTTATAAAGGGACAAACATCCTAAATTTCATATAGAATGGCAAGAAACCAAAAGAAATCAAAATAATCTTGAAAACACACACACACACACACACACACACACACACACACACACACACAACACAACAAAGCTGGAGGGCTAATACTTCCCAATTTAAAAACTCACTACAAACTATAGTAGTTAAGACAGTGTGTTACTGGCATAAAGACTTACAGATCAATGGAATAGATTTGAGAGTCCAGAAATAAACCCAGACATAAAGTCAATTAATTTTTGACAAGACCATTCAATAGGGAGGGAACAACTTTTTCAACAAATGATGGTGGGACAACTGGATATCCACATGTAAAAGAATGAATTTGGACTCTTACTTCATATCATATACAAAACTTAAAAATAGATAAAGGACCTATATGTAAGAGCTAAAAGTAAAACTTTTAAGCAGAAACACAGGTGAAAATAGGCATGATCTTGGGTTTGGCAGTGGTTTCTTAGATATGACAACAAAAGCACAAACAATCAAAGAAAAAATAAATATATCTCCATGCAGACTTCATGGGATGAACGACACTAACAAGAAAGTGAAAAGACAGCCCACAGAATGGGAGAAAATATTTACAAATCATATCTCTAACAAGGTTCTGGTATCCAGAATATATAAAGAACTGTCCATAACAACCATAAAAAGACAACAATTCAAAAATGGGCAAAGGATTTGAATAGACATTTCTTCAAAGAAGATATACAAATGGCCAATAAACACATGAAAAGAAGCTCAGCACCATTAGTTATTAGGGAAATGCAAATCAAAGCCATAATGGAATATCACTTCACACCCACGAAGATAGCTATAATAATTTAAAAAGGAAAGTAAGTGTTGGTGAGAATATAGAGAAGTTGAAACTCTCACACATTGCTGGTTGGAATGTAAAATGGTACAGTTGCTGTGGAAAATAGTTTGACAGTTCCTCAGAAGATTAAGAGAAAATATTTGAAGACATTGAAAACACATGTTCACACAATAACTTGCACATGAATGTCCCATAGCAGCCTTATTCACAACAGCCAAAAAGTAGAAACAACCCAAATGTGCACCAAGTGATGAATAAACAAAATATAGTAAATTCACATAATGGAATATTATCCCATCATAAAGAGGAATGAAGAATTGATACAGGATACTACATGGATAAACCTTGAAAATATTGTACTAAGTGAAAGACGCCAGCCACAAAAGGCCACCTGTTATATGATTCCACCGTTATAAATTGTCTAGAACAGGCAAATCTATAGAGACCGAAATCAGCCTAGCAGTTGCCAGGGGATTGGGGAGGGAGAAAATTTGGACTAATTTTCTAATAAGTACAAAGTTTCTTTTTGGGGTCATAGAAATGTTCTGGAATTAGATAGTGATGATGGTTACACAACATAGTGAAAAAATTAAAAACCACTGACGGGTACACTTTAAAATGGTGAATTTGATGTATGTGAATTATATCTCAATAAAAATGTTACAGCAAAACAGAATTTATGTGAGCACCTTTGCCCTCTAGAGTCAGCAGATTTCCTAGGGGTGGGGAGGAGGAAGCAGTTTCTTGTATTTGCTGCCCATTTCTGCATGAACATGTTGAAAAGAATGTATCCTTAGTGACTGCAGTTTGAATCACGGTGAAAATGTGTTTGATTTCCTGCAACACTGAATTGGGCTCAGGAGGCATTTTGAGGGCTGTCGGTGGTTCTCTGCGAATTAAACGGCGTCAAACTGGCATTGATGCGAAGGTAACAATAACAGGTAACTTGGATTGAGTACTTTACGCCAGACATTGTCCTAAGAACGTTGCATCTATTTCTTCATTAATCTTTACCACCACTGCATGAAATGGGCATTATTATGACTATTATCAGCATCATCATTCCCAATTTTCAGAAGGAAAACCGAAGCAAAGAGAGGCACAGCCTCTTTTACTAAAATGTCAACTCCCCGCCTTCTTGCTCCCAAAACCAGTGTCCAGCTGTGCTGATTCCGGTGTGTCTTTTTCATTCACAAAAGAATCTCCAGGAACACAAATATTTTCCCCCAGTCGTAGGGAATTTTAGAGAGAGGGGAACAAAGACTCAATGACTTCTTTGCCATCATGTACACCTTCCCCTTCTAAGAGCTATTTCGCAGTCTGTCAGTCAGGATTTTAGCCAACCATAACGAGAACTGAACGCTACAGGCACACACGATGGTGATTGCTCCTCACGTTGTTTGCCGTGTTTGTGTGACATCCAGCAGTGGCACTTGATAAAACTGCTTCCTCGCCCTGGCTGGTT
Source organism: Eptesicus fuscus (assembly GCF_027574615.1). NCBI lineage: Eukaryota > Metazoa > Chordata > Mammalia > Chiroptera > Vespertilionidae > Eptesicus > Eptesicus fuscus. The sequence continues at coordinate 87,457,401 of NC_072479.1, forward strand.
TGGCTCAGTGGATAGAGCGGCGGCCTGCGGACTGAGGGGTCCCAGGTTCGATTCTGGTCGGGGGCACATGCCTGGGTTGCGGGCTCGGTCTAATGTGCAGGAGGCAGCCAATCGATGGTTCCCTCTCATCATTGATGTTTCTATCTCTCCCTCTCTGAAATAATATATATATATATATATATATATATATATATATATATATATATATATATTTAAAACTGCTTTCTCCCTAAGTGTTTGTGTCACGGACTTCACAGCTAGTCTGTCCAGCTTCTCTGTGATTCTGCAAGTGTCTTGTACCTGTATTTGTTCTGAGGTGTGAGTCCAACTTTAAGTGTTGTGCTATGTGCTATATGCTTGGTGCCTTTCTCTGTCTTTAACACAAAATTAAATTTTTTATCCTGGGAAATTTTATTTGCTGCTTATTCTGGACTCAGGCTTTGACTGTAACCAATACGGAAGCTTTGATGAATTTTAGCCATATTTTGACATTTCACAGTCGATATACATTTGAGGACAAGAGGCGAAGAGTCAATAAAACCCAGGTTCCGGATAATTTTGGTGGCAGTTCCTGTCTGCAGCCTCTTGATGTAGTTGTTGTTCTTTAAAAAATCTTCATTGTTGAAAGTATTACATAAGTCCCCCTTCCCTTCCTCCCGTTGACCCCTTATAGCCTGTTTTCATGCCTCCCCCCCCCCCCCCACCCCCAAGGCCTTCACCACCCCATTGTCTGTGTCCATGGGTTATGTATGCATACCGTATATGCATATGAGTCCTTTGGTTGATCTCTCCCCTCACCTCCCCGGGCTCCCCACCCACCTCCACCTTCCGTCTGAGATTCAACAGTCTGTTCCATGCTTCTATGTCTCTGGATCTATTTTGTTCAACAGTTTATTTTGTTAATTAGATTCCACATATGAGTGAAATCATGAGATACTCGTCTTTCTCTGATTGGCTTATTTCGCTTAGCATAATACTCTCCAGGCTTCTTCTTAAAAAACAAAAACAAAAAGGTTTTATTGACTTTAGAGAGAGAGGAAGGAAGAGGGAAAGAAACACTGATGTGAGAAACATGGATGGGCTGCCTCCTGTCCGCCCCCTACTGGTGCATGGGAAGATGCTCAACCAACTGAGCCACACTGTGAGGGGTGCAGCTTCTTTTTGCTCTTGTGCAAAATGATCAGTCTTACATTTTCCTTTGTCCCAGCACATACAGACATATTCATTACATTCCCACTGCAATTCTGTTCACTGTTTATGGATGACGTTGTTCTGAGTTGTCAGATCTACAACACTAGCTAGCTTCCTTGCTACTTGAGTCAATAAAGCACATTTAAGCCACTAATGACTTTTTGTAACTTGGTGACACATAAGGCACATTTTAAAATATAAACAAAAATATGCACATGATAGGAAAATAAAACTAGCCAAGGTAAATGCCCCCTGTAATTAAAGCAGTTCTGAAAACTTTAAGATTGTAATAATTATTAGGAATGCAATCATTATTAACATAAGGAGATGTTTGTGACAGCCATAATCTACGCCATATTTCAAATTTGTGCAAGGTAGGGAACCACATCTTAGATCACTTTTCCCCCTGAAACTACCAGTCTACCTGAGGACCTATTGATAAAACTGTCCTTGGAAGCATTTCACTGCTCCAAGAGAGTTTAAATGCCTAGGATGTGGGCTGTGGAGAAGATGGTTTAAGGACAGGTAGGTGGACAGAGGCCTCTGAAGTGTTGAGGGGGAGACTCAGAGTGGACCCGGGAGCATTTCCCCACAGAATCCTATTTCCTCCTCAGGCCTGGGAGGCCTATGCGATAGTTAATCCCACCACCAGGGGGCACTGTAGAACTGAGGATGCCTGCTTTGGACCAGTGGGTCTAGTTAGAGTTCTTACTTTCCTCCAGGCATGCTTTGAACACTAACCAACCCTCGGTTCTTCCATCATTTTAATTTTGTTTTTCTCTGCTATATTCAGGATTCTTAACTTGGTACTATGGACAGGCTTCTGATGGTCAGTGAACACTAGCTGCATCTTTCTATCTAGAAAAAGGTTTTATGTTTTAAATCAAACTTTCTAAGTGATTTGTGACCTCCCCATCTCCCAAAGCAATAGAATCCCCTGAAGTGTAGAATGTAATGTATCTACACCTTGAAGGTGTAGAACAAAGTGTTGTTAGGTACTAAGTTGCTGACAGCTATCTACCAGTGGCAAGCACTTCATATGTTATTTCACATAGTAATTCCCCAAACTACCTTGCAAGATATTCCATTCCCTTTGAACCTGAAGTTCAAGTGCTTTGTCCCAGGTCACACGGCTACTAAGAGTCTGGGATTTAGTTCCAGGAATGGCTGACTCTCACTGCTCTGTTACTACACAGAGAAAAAAGTGAGAGACTCATTCACTCCTTAGCAAAGATGTATGAGAGGCTGAGTGGGTCCAGCCACATGAGGAGAACAAACAATTTTGTTTCCTGCCTTCTTGGAGCTTAGCATCTGGAGGTGGTGGCTGTGGTGGTCATGTTAATGGGACACAGACAGTAAACAAATAAGTATGCAATTGCAAGTTGTGAAAAGTGCCCTGCAGGAAATAAACAGAGGATGACAACATAGAAAAATGGGGAAATCTACAGATAGGTTGGCAAGGGAAGGCCTAGCTGAGGGAATAGGGTGTAGGCTGGGGTAAAGAATGAAGGAGGCTGCAGTGGGAAGCTGTGAAGATAGCACCTGGGTACATGTCTCAGAGGCAGCCAGAGTGGCTGAGCAGGGCACCATGAGCAAGGGTGAGAGTGACAGGGAAACAGAAGTCAGCAGGGTGTTTAGACCAGGTAAGGAATTCAGATTTCATTTTCAGAGGAACGGGAAGCCATCATAGGGCTTAAAGCAGGGGAGAAGCTTGAGTTAATTTATGTTTTTCCATTTTATTTTTAATTGCAAAAAATCACAAAACATCAAGTTTACTATCTTCATTTTTTTAAAGTTTATAGTTCCGTAGTGTTCAGTACATTCACATTGTTGTGCAATCCATTTCCAGAATTCTTTCATTTTGCAAAACTAAAATGTTCTACTCACTAAACAACAATTTTTCCACCCTCTCCCATCCAGGCCCTGGCAACCACCGTTCTACTTTCTGTCTCTATGAATTTGACTACTCTAGATACTTATGTAAGTGGAATTACACAGGCTCTGTGTGTGTGTGTGTGTGTGTGTGTGTGTGTGTGTCTGACTCATTTCATTTAGCATAATGTCCTCAAGGTTCATCCGTGTTCTAGCCATGTGTCAGAATTTCCTTCCTTTTTAGGGCAGAATAATATTCCGTTGTGTACTAGTGTATGACCACATTGTGTTTATCCAGTCATCTGTCGATAGATACTTGGGTTGCTTCTACCTTTTGGCTATTGTGACCAATGACACCCTGAACATGGGTGTACAAATATCTCTTCAAGACTCTGCTTTCAATTGTCTTTTTAAAAATTTATTCCTGTTGTTAATGCTCTTCTGATGGTATTTTTCCCATTGATGTTTAGAAAGAGTAGAAGGGATGAAGTGAGACAGTGAGAGAGAAACATCATGTGAGAGAGACTGGCAGTTACAGCAGCCCTAGGGGGCAGGGCGTCTTTCCTTCCTGGAGAGGTTTAGGAGCAGAATTGGCCCCTCCTCCAACCCTTCAGTTCCCTATCTTCCAATCTATTTGAGGTCTGATAGGGGTCGTCAGGTCTCTTTAGAGTTTCACTCATTCAACACCAATTTATTGAGCCCCAAGATATGTAGAGACCCAGTCTTCTAGGCGCTGGAGAGACATCAGTGAACAAAACAGAGAAAAAGAAACCCCTGTCCTGCCCTGGCCATGTAGCTCAGTTGATCAGAGCATCATCCAGATACACCAGGGGTTTGATACCCAGTCGGGACACATACAAGAATCAACCAATGATGCATAAATAATGGATGTTTTTTTCCTCTCTCTTGCTCCCTTCCTTTCTCTCTAATAAAAATAAAAATCCCTGTCCCGTGGAGCTGGTTGCCTAGCAGGGGAATTTGTTTAGGTTTGTTCTAAATACAAAAGCTACCAGCAGATTAAATTACTCATGGCTACTGGAATCTGGATGAGAAGTGAGTTAAGAGAGTGAGTCACTTTTGTTGCTTGGGGCAGGGAGACATGGGGGTGACAGTGGAGGGAAATGGAAAGAACCTGAGGACTTGCTGTGTGAGGCCTGACTGTGTGACCTTGAACAAGTCATTTACTTTTCCGTTTAGTTGATCTGTAAAAAGGGGGGGGGGGGGGAGTCTGGCATTCCCCGAATTGTTGTGGAATGAAATGTAAGTGTTGCCTAAATAATTAAGTGCTCTACAAATGTCCTCAAGTCATACTTAAGCTTTTATTTCCTTTTCTAAATATGGATACATAATAGCACTTACCCAAGGTGGCTGTGAATATTAAATAAAACAGAATGTATAAGAGGCTTATCATGGCACATGTGACTGGCACATGGCACTGGGTAAACATTGGCCACCATCATCAGTCCCCTGTCGTCTCCAGTGAATTCTTGCTGTGTCAGGACCAGGCCCCACCAGGCAGGGGAAATGGGTAGTTGTGCCAGACTGAGGGCTGTGAGTCAGAGTGTTGGGTGCCAGGCATGGAATCCACCTGGGCCTGGCATGGCGAGCAGGTGGGTGCTCACTCTTAGTGCCTTAGCTCCTTGTGGGTGAAGGAGGTGGAAGAAGACTAAATCCCTTGATGAGCAAGTTCTGTGAGATTTCTAGGCATAAGTGTAACCTCTGCCTGCCCCCCTGTGCTCCAAAGTCCCTCATCCATTCTTTCATTTAGTACATAAAAGATGTTTTATTGATTTTAGAGAGAGAGGGGGATGGAGATTGAAACATGGATGAGAGAGCTGCCTCCTGCACCCCCCTATTGGGGATGAGCGGGAAACCTGGGCATGTGCCCTGACCCAGAAATCCAATCGCCGGCCTTTCGGTGCACGGGAGGACGCTCAACAACTGAGCCACAGCGGCCAGGGCTCATTTGGAACGTTTTTGTTGAGGGTCTAGTGTATGGAAATACTTGCTTAACGTTGTGATGGGATGGAGAACCCACATCCCAGGGGAGGGGAGGACAGAGGTAGCAGGTTAGGCCGCTGATTGGCTCCAGTGGAGCTAAGGGGTATTTCTAGTCTTTCCTCTTGGATGCTGGCGTGGGGGAGGGGGGGGGGGTGGGTGTAGGCCGTGCCAATGTCCAGCTCCAAACTGGTCTTGGGTTGGGGTCCCCAGGAGAAGGCCAGGAAACTCATCTTTTAAAAAATGCTCATATCTACAAGAAAATGGAAAAGTACTACAGGGAACTCCATATCGTCTTCCCCTAGATTCCCTCACTGTCAGCATCTTGCCCGGCTCAGAGGCCGGTGAAGAGCAGAGCGAGGGTCTCGCAGAGGCGTTGGAAGCCCAGAGGGTGCGGGCAGCGCGGCGAACCCCGCAGGGGCGGCGGGGCAGGGGCGCCTGGCTGCGCTTCCAGGTGGCCGCGAGGGGGCGCGGCGGAACGGCCCGGGCGGGACGGGCGGGACAGTGGCCACTTTGTGGGGCCGAGCTGCTCGGGTGACTCACTGAGTTGGTGGGAGGATGAGTCAGCCCTGGTCCGTTTCCTGCGCCAGCGTCGCTGACCCTTGGGAGCGTCCTCGGCCCGGCCCTCGGGGCCTCACATTCGCCTTCGTTCAGGGGCCGCGGGCTTTCCGGGAACCCGGGCTCGGCCTCCCTTCCGCTGCGCTCCGAGCAGCCTGTGGCTCCTGCGGCCTTCGCGCTTGGCCGGGTGGCTTGCATTTTCTTTTCTGGGGCCAGGGCCAGGCCTCTCCCCGGAATTCCAGGGCGGCTGCTCTTCCGGGGTTCCCTTTCCTGGAGGAGACAAAGGTCCCTCTGGGCGAGATCAGAGGGCTGTGTGTGTGTGTGTGTGTGTGTGTGTGTGCGCGCGCGCGCCGCCTGGAGCCCAGGCGCGGCCCCGCAGGGAGGCTCTGGGCTGGGCCGGGGTGGCACTCCCTGCGGGCCCGGGCGGGGGTCCCCCACCCTCCCTTCGGGGAATTGCATCTCTCCAGAACTGGCTCAGGACCCCGCCTGGGCCTGGGCTGGGATCTGCGGACTTCTCGGTGCCAGGGCTGGGCTGGGGAAGCATGCCCCCTGCCAAAGCCACCGGGAGAGAGCCTGCTCTGTGTTTTGGGTGTGGCGGGGTGTTTTCGCCTCTTCTCAGAGTAAATCCGAAGGGACAGGAACCCCTGCGTCCTACATGCAGGTTGAAGAAGGTGCCCGGAGAGGACTGGGCTCAAACCGTGCAGTGTTCAAGTTTCGAGAGACCTTGCAGAGCTCTTGCTTTGTGGGTCTGGCCCAGGAAGGGAAGGGACCTGTCCAAAGGCTGCAGGGAGGAGCCCAGAGCTCCTGGGTGCCGGCCTCCCACTCACAAGGTGCATGGAAAGCGCCTAAAATAGTGCCTGGCACGCAGTCAGGTGTGTGTGTGTGTGTGTGTGTGTGTGTGTGTGTGTGTGATATTAACTAATCTTTATAGGGCACTTATGGCGTGCCAAGTATTGTTCCAAGTGCTCTTCATGTATTAATTACCTCATTTGATCCTCACAACTACACTAAGACAAATACTATTATCATCCCCATATGGCAGCTGAAGAAACAGCTGCGCAGAGAAGTTAGGTAACTTGCACAGGATCACATAGCTAGGAAGTACAGGAAGTAAAGTCAGATTTCCCCCACCCCCTCCCCGACTTTACAGGCTGCTGCCCTAGGCTGATTTCAAGTATTGGTGAAGTCTAGTGTCAAAGAACAGCATTAAACCAAGTAAATTTGAAGATCCACTTGGCTGTATTGAGTGACTCATGAATATAGCAGCAATTGAAAGGCACTCTGAGGAGTTGTATCGAATGGATGGTTTCCATGGGCAGAAAGAAGGTGGGACACGAAAGTTAAGAGTGGATTATTTCAGGCCAAGTCATCATCCCTTAGGTCGGAGAAGGCAGGGGGTCTTATCAGTCAGGTTACCTGACTAACGCTGACCAGGAAATTCCAGACTAACTGGTTTAAAATTCCGCTCCTGGGAGAGGCTGGAGCAGCAGTTAGGTCAGGTGTTAAGTTGTGCTGGGGCTTAGCAAAAGTGACTCCATTTTGGGTCCGTTGTTTCTTTTAGCGCCAGTAATATGCTGTAAGTGGTTTGCATCTTCAGGGAGTCTGAAGAGCAGTGTTAATCCCAGCTCTGGGGGAGGAGGCCTTGCTGGCTCTGTTACTGCCGTGGCCTAAGCTCTGTAGTTCTTCCTCAGGGGTCACAGTGCCAGAAGAGAATCACTGAGAGCGACTTTTGTTACGGCTGTTAGTTATCCCTGAGGCACCAGAACCTAGCGCGCCCCCCCCCCCCGCCCCCGCCCCAAACACACTATTCCCCCTTGCTGGTTTGGTAGGCTACCCTTGCTGCTTTAGAGAAAGTTACCATTAGCAACGTTTCCCAAATACCTTTCAACAGAGTGAAGTGGACTTGGGGTTCATTAGAATCACTCAGGGAGCACGTTAAACACAAAGATTCTCGGCCCACTGGAGAGCAATGATTCTCAACCTTGATTGTACATTGAAACTGTGGGGAAGGAACAAAAATAATGTTCCTTCCATCTCCTAAGTTGGGCTAATAATTAACATGCGATAGATTAACAGGAGAAAATGTCCAAAACTTATAATGGCTAGTCATCTAGGGCAGTGATGGGCAACCTTTTGAGCTTGGTGTGTCAAACTTTGCCAAAAAATTGAGCATAACTCGGGTAGTGTGTCACTTTGAGGAAAAAACTAACTCCAAGACTCTAGTCGCAAATGTTTCATCCTCAGGAGCGGCCGCGTGTTATCAGAAATGGCTACGCGTGTCAGTGCTGACACGCGTGTCATAGGTTCGCCATCACTGATCTAGGGTGTCATAAGATATGAGATTCAAGCACACATTGGGCAACTGAGGTTTATATGCTATTTTGGACAGAGGACAAGGGGGGCAGGGGTCTGGGATTTCAAAGGGAAAGCAGGCAGTTCACAGGCTGATGAGAAAGAGCAAACATGTGGCAAACAAATTCTCGTTGGGCCACCCAGAAATAATGGGACACTGGGAGGAATCTAGCACACAGATGTTTGCTTGCATCCTCCTTGTCCAGCCACCCATCATTCAAATGTGCTAAGTGAGTACGCTGATTCCCTTTCGGAAGCAGGTTCTTCTATCTGAATTCCTTTAAAAAATATTTTTATTGATTTTAGAGAGAGAGGAAAGGAGAGGGAGAGAAACATGGATGTGAGAGGGAAACATCTATCGGCTGCCTACTGCACACTCCCTACCAGGAATCAAGCCCCCAACTTGGGCATGTGCCCTGCCCAGGAATCAAACTGGCAACCTTTTGGTGGATGGGATGACACCCAACAAACTGAGCCACACCGGCCAGGGCTGAATTCCTTTTTTTAAGGGGGAGGGGCAAAGGTGTTTCCTGAGTCTTTTGTTTCTTAATGACCAGCCTAATATCAATATCCCAAAAGGCATACTTTGGGGTGGCAAAACTTTGGTCCCCTTCAGTACCCAGTGGACTTGAAGAAAATGCTGATGCCTATGTCCTACTCCCCCGAGAATTCTGATTGGATAGGCCTGGGGCTTAGCCTGGGCATCGGGATGATTCCAGTGTGCAGCTGAGGTTGAGCCACTGCTGCTCCGAGGGGTGAGTCGGTGGCTTTTAAGGAGCAGCTCATGCATCGTGCAGCTGTGTGGGTTGTTTTGTTTTGTTTTTCTTTTAAAAGATATTTTTATTGATTTCAGAGAGTGAGAGAGAGATAGAAACATCAATGATGAGAGAGAATCATTGATCAGCTGCCTCCTGCAGGCCCTGCTCTGGGGATCGAGCCTGCAAACCCAGGCATGTGCCCTGACCGGGAATTGAACCATGACCTCCTGGTTCATAGGTCGCCACTCAACCAGACGTTTTTAAACTTCTGGTGTAGAATTTACTTTCTTCTAATTGGCTTTGAAGGGTGTCCTAGATTCTTCCAGCAGAAGTACCCGTGTCACACATGGGAGCTGCTTCTGAAGGAGTCATGTCCCTTCTCAGCCTCTCCTGGCCTCTACCTCAGTTTAAGGGATTTCTCTTCTTACCACTCATCAATATTCTCACCCACCCAGTGGGGTTCATTTCTTGCAGGTTCTGAGAAAGGTGGTCACTCCTTTGAGTTCATGACTTGGACCCGAGACCCTTGAACTCTGAGGCTCAGACTAGCCAAGTTGGCAGCCCAAGGACCTTAGTGAGCCCTCATGTCTGTCTCCTTTCCACAGGTCTCCGCTAGACGGGGTTATTATGACCTGTGAGCTGGGTGGACTAATTGCTTCCTCCCCTCATCTTTCAGTCTTGCATTCCACCCTGGAGTAAAGCTGTATCTGTCATTGTAATAGCCCGTTAGGCAGACATGAGCAAAGCAAGGACAATGGGCTAGGTACAGGTCACTAGGGCGGAAAGCCCCGGGTGCCTAGCAAGAGGCAAAACTGGGAAAACAAAGACCTGGCCCCCAGGGTAACTTTGCTCCCCTAGCACTGGTCATGTGGTTTGAACCCGTGACTTTTCATATCACTAGTCATGTGGCTTAGGTCCCCTGACTTTTCCTCACTAAAGATAACATCTAGGCCTCAGTTGTATTTCAGCTCCAGGCCCAGAAAAGCAGCAAAACTAGACAAGTGACACCACGGCTGCCTCAGGATCAGCTGTATTGACTAATGACTCTGTCCTGGCCCCAATCAGTGGAGACTGAAACCCTAAAAGAGCACACCTGGAAAGCTGATAGTCTATTGAGATCCTCCCCTGAGAACTCCCTTAAGATTCTGATCTGCAAGAGAGAGATAAATACCTTCGGGATGAAGGACCCAGCACGCTCTCTCTATGGGGAGCAAGTCCACACCTTTCCCTTCCCCCTCTTCTTCCCTCTCTTCTTCTCCCACAGGGGTGAAGGAACCCCACAGAAACTTGCAACCAGGGGAGCAATGGGCTATGGCAGCTCATCATGGTCTAACCCCCTGAACCTGTCTCCAAGGCCCCCTTTTCTCTGACTTTCCAGTGAGTCAAAGCAGCCCAGCCTAGGCTCTCTTTTTACTTCTATGCTAAGCTCTTCCTTGCTTCACTGCCCCAGCTTTAATAAACACCCCATCTGAGTGTGCTTTTGCTGTGGCCAATAAATTGTTGACTGCTTTGCTGCACTTCGTTTCGTGACTGAAATCTTTCCTTCAAGAAGGCCAAAACCGAGGTCTTGTCGGTAACATCAGCTCCCACCTTGATAACCTTTCCTGTTTGTCTTAGAATACTAGGTGTTATCCTGGGTTCTAGGTGCACACACTAGGTATTAGACTAGGAGTCTAGGGACCTGGGTTCTGGACTAACTGTGTTCCCTGGGTCATATCACATAACCTCTCTGATTTCAATTTCCTCAATGGGCTGATCTATCCTGCCACCTCACAAGATTGCTGTGTGGTTCAAACAGGATAGTCTGCAAACATGTGCTTTGGTGGCTGTAAATTGTGACGCCAGTGTTACCTATATTCATCAAGTTGAAATCTCTTTCCTAGTTGGCAGAGTGAGGGGTAATTTGCCCTCCCTTAGGGAACACCCAAGCTGGTATTGAAGTCCCTGACAATGGTATATCATAGGATCCTGTCCGCCCCCCTCAATAAATCAGAATGAGCTCATTGCTTGTTTTTTTTTTTTTAATTTCTTTATTGATTAAGGTGTCACATATTTGTCCTCATCCCCCCATTCCCATCCCACACCCCTCCCCACGGATGCCCCATCCCCCTGTTGAACTTAACCGTTGGATAGGCTCATATGCATGCACACAAGTCCTTTGGTTGATCTCTCCCCCCTCCTCCCAACCTCCCCTATCCTCCCTCTGAGGCCCGATAGTCCGATCGATGCCTCCTTGTTTCTGGTTCTGTTCTTGTTCCTCAGTCTATGTTGTTCATCATTTCCCCTAGATGAGCGAGATCATATGTCACTAGATATATACTTATAAGAACTGAATGTGAGACGAGCAATAATAGTTATGCTGACAGGCAAATGAATCAGTCTGTAGTGAGTTTCTTTCTGGACCAACAGTTCCTTTGAGACCCAATTTCAATGTCCACCAGTTCTTTATGTGTACATGTCAGCACTGACCCCTCAGCTCTGGATGGTGGACAAATGGTGGTAACGGAGGTCCGACTCCCTCTGGTTTGGTCTCGGCTGGACCCAGGGGCACGGCTTCACCCGGACTAAGGGGAACGTGGCCTCACCCAGACCCAAGGGGCGCATGGCCTCACCTGGGCCCGGGACCCAGCCTCACCCGGATGGATCCAGGGGCACACGGCCTCACCCGGACCCAGGATCCGGCTTCACCCGTACCCAGGGGCGCAAGGCCTCACCCGGACCCAGGGGCACATGGCCTCACCCGGGCCCAGGGACCCAGCCTCATCCGGTCATTGCTTGTTTTTAATACAGTGTGTTACACTGCATTAAATTTCACCAATGTGGGTGGATTTTCAAATATCCACTGATAAAACTCCTAGGAGCCACACTTATCTCATTTGTTAGAAGACTTTGCTTTCTTATTAAACTGTCTCTGAGTTCAGATACACTAAGGAAACAGGAAGAGATTTCGCTGCTCAGAGCATGGGACAGAAGTCTGGATGTGGTTATGTGGTTCAGTGGTATTCTCCAGTGGGGGTGGCAGGCCTTGGAGGCCTAAGGGCCAGGGCGAGAGGCCCTGAAAGATAGGTCAGGCCCCCAAAAAGAAACAAGAAGATGTCACGGCAAACTACCTCCCCATGCCACTCTAAACACACTTTCCTTTTTTTAAAAAAAATATTTTTATTGATTTTGAGAGGAAGGGAGAGGGAGAGAGAGATAGAAACACCAATGATGAGAATCATTGATCAGCTGCCTTCTGCACACTCCCTACTGGGGATCGAGCCCGAAACCCAGGCAGATGCCCTGATTGGAATCGAACTGTGACCTCCTGGTTCATAGGTCCATACTCAACCACTGAGCCACACCAGTCAACCACACTGTGCTTTTTATTGTTCCTCATTGGTGCCAGGCAGACTCCAGCCATGGGGTCTTCGCCCTGACTATTTCCTCTTGTGTGCCCTCTCCATAGCTGTAGAACTGTCTCATCACTCCTTCAAGTCTGCTCAAATGTCACCTTTCTAATCAGGCCTTCCCTGACCAACCTCCATAAAATTTCAATAACACCTCCCTTAGCACCCCTGATTTTTCAAACCTGCTCTTTTTATTTTTCTATGGCACTCATAACTTTACAACATTATATGTATATACATATATGTGTGTGTGTATGTGTATATATGTTTTGCTTGAGGGGTATTTATTGTCTGTTTCTCTCCTTGAGGGGGATCTTTGTTTTGTTCACTTATATATCCCAAGCACCTAGAACAATGCCTGGAACATAGTAAGCACTCAAAACACATTTGCTGAACGGTAAATAAATTTATTCAACAGGTATTTAAGGCTCCTCTTCACCAGGCCCCATACTACCCGTGTCTGCACAATGAAACAGAGAGTCTTTACATTTATAGAGCTTTCAGTCAAACCTCTTACCTGATGAAACTGAGACATGTTGAGAGATGAATGACTAGATAAAGTACTCACCTTCCTAGGGAATGTGGGGTCTTTACAGAAACACATTTTAATCCAAAGAAATGACCCTCTAGCTTCAGGAGTTCAGCCTTGCTATTTCTGGGCAGGACAGGCTTCTGGGTACATCTCAAATTACACCTGAAAGGATATCCCACCCACACAGCCCTGACCGCCAAGAAAGGAGTCCTGAGACAACCACCTTCCTTCCTCGTGGTTAAGACATTCTCTGTATCAGTCAAGTCTCAGCCCCAAACAGAGGGAACTTAGTCATCAGGGGTGACTGAGGAAAGTTTATTGGAAGAGCTAATCCTACAGGGACAGGCAGGGTTGAGGGAAACCAAACAGTGATAGTGAAGCATTCTGGCGCTGATGCCTGAGGAAGCAAGGGGAAGGGGCCAGGAGCCAGCAAGGCCTAAAGCTGTGCCCTCAGGAGAAGAAGGAAGTCACTGCCCATCAGCAGCACAGCAGCAAGTGAGCCAGGGAGGTGAGTGCCAGCTCCACTCTCCTCTCATGCTCCAGGACCTGCTGGGGCCTCTCAATGGCTGAGTGGAAGCCAGAGGGCAAGGGAGCCCAGTAGAAGCAAGCCTCAAAGATCAGCCAGCTAGGTCGCAAAGCAGATGGAGATGGGACTGAGGTATTGGAGTAGGGAGGTAAGGCACAGCCAACATTCTTCAGTTCTGAAAGGGGAACCAGTGGTTGCCGTCACCACGGCAACTACTGTGAGCTGCTTTCCAGGCCCAAGTCCAGGGAATGGTGGGAAGTCACTTTTTCCATCACCCACCCTTTCCTTTCCGTCCCTCTTTCCTTCCTCCTTGGCCCCAAACAGAGTGATTTCCCTAGTTGCATCCCATTCCCAGGAACTGTTTATTAGGAGAACAATGGATGGTGGCTCTAGGTGAAGGCTAGATGGCACTTGGGCAGGGCAGGACCATGTTATGTTGTTGGAGGGAGGGAATGGGGAGGAAGTAACAGCATGAGGCAGCATAGGAGATGCCAGAGAACCCAGAGCGAAGGAGAGAGGATTGTAGGGGAGTCATGATGAGGAGTGACCTGGCAACCTAACACATTTAGAATGTTGTCAATAAGCAACTTTTATTGTGTTGACAACATAAGGACGTATCAAAGTGTGGCTGCCTGGCCATGACCCCATGCCAGTGGGATGGGAAGAGAGGGTTTTTATTCATCCTTCCTTGTCAATGCATCAAAAGTAGTTACTAGTGAGTGGCGAATCCCAAGGGGGTAGGGCACCAGGCCTCCCTTCAGAGGAGACTACTCGAATAAGGATGGACTTTTTGCTTAGAAAAGCAAAGGAGGCCTAGCTGGTTTGGTTCCATGGATAGAGCATCGGTCTGAGGACTAAAGGGTTCCAGGTTCGATTATGGTGAAGGGCACATACCTCTGTTGCAGGTTCTGGTCAGGGTGCAAGCAGGAGGCAACTAATTGATGTGTCTCTCTCACATCGATGTTTCTCTCTCTGTGTCTCTTCCCCTCCCTTCCACTCCCTCTGAAAATCAATGGAAAAATATCCTCGGGTGAGGATTAACAACAAAAGCGGGGGTGGGGGTGGGGTGGGGTGGGGCATAGCTTTGTTCAGTGACTGATTTATGACACTGTTTTTTTAAATGCTGGTGCCTAAGAGGCCTACATGCCTAGTCAGTCCGGCTGAGCTGGGTTACTATAGAAACTGGGGTGAAGGGTGGCCTGCCAATCCAATTTTCTCTCCCTCAGCTCAGCTCTATATCCTCTCTCAGGGCACCTTCCTTTGCCCAGATCCTTCTCTCCCTCCACCCAATTCCAACCCGTCCTTCTGGGCTTGTCTGGTTCAGGTTCCTCCTCTGAATAAAGTATTTATTCTCCGACCATTTATGCTAAACTGTCCCTCAGAAGTCCTAAAGCAATTCACTGCTTATAGCACTCTGTGTTCACCTAGCACAACTCACTTCGTTTTCTATGTAGATTGCCTTACTTCCCAACAAGCAGCTGAGGATCCCTTAATACCTAACACTGTGCTGGGTTCATACAGTAGGCTCTCAATGAGTACATTCTAATTCAATGAGGAAGGGAGACAAGATTTTATGATATATACCATTGTCAGGGACTTTAATACCAGCTTGTGTGTTTTCTAAGAAAGGGCAAATTACCCCTCACTCTGCCAACTAGGAAAGAGATTTCAACTTGATGAATATAGGTAACACTGGCGTCACAATTTGTAGCCACCAAAGCACATGTTTGCAGACTATCCTGTTTGAACCACACAGCAATCTTGTGAGGTAGCAGGATAGATCAGCTCACTTAATAGATGAGGAAATTGAAAGTCAGAGAGGTTATGTTATGACCCAGGGAACACAGTTAGTTCAGAACCCAGGTCCCTAGGCTCCTAGTCTAATACCTAGTGTGTGCACCTAGAACCCAGGATAACACCTAGTATTCAAAGACAAACAGGAAAGGTTATCAAGGTGGGAAATGACAGGTATAGCTTTACTCCAGGGTATAATACAAGACTAAAAATGAGGGGAGGAAGCAATCATTCCACCCAGCTCACAGGTCATAATAACCCAGTCTAGCGGAGACCTGTGGAAAGAAGACAGACATGAGGGCTCACTAAGGTCCTTGGGCTGCCAACTTGGCTAGTCTGAGCCTCAGAGTTCAAGGGTCTCGGGTCCAAGTCATGAACTCAAAGGAGTGACCACCTTTCTCAGAACCTGCAAGAAATGAACCTCACTGGGTGAGTGAGATTACTGATGGATAGTAAGGAGAGAAATCCCTTAAACTGAGGTAGAGGCCAGGAGAGGCTGAGAAGGGACATGACTCCTTCAGAAGCAGCTCCCACGTGTGACACGGGTACTTCTGCTGGAAGAATTCAGGACACCCTTCAAAGCCAATTAGAAGAAAGTGAGTTCTACACCAGAAGTTTAAAAATACAGCTGCACAAGAAAAATGCATGAACAACTTCTTAAAAGCCACCGACTCACCCCTCGGAGCAGTGGTGGCTCAACCTCAGCTGCACACTGGAATCATCCCGATGCCCAGGCTGAGCCCCAGGCTTATTCAATCAGAATTCTTGGGGGAGGGGAGGGAAGGCATAAGCATCAGCATTTTCTTCAAGTCCACTGGGTATTGAAGGGAACCAAAGTTTTGCCACCCCAAAATATGCCTTTTGGGATATTGATTTTAAGCTGGTTATTAAGAATCAAAACAATTACAACAACAAAAACCAGAGAAAGAATCTTTGTCCTTCTCTCTTACAAAAAGGAATTAAAATAGAAGAACCACTTCAGAAAGGGAATCTTTACATACTCACTTAGCACATTTGAATTATGTCTGCCTGGACAAGGAGGATGCAAGCAAAAATCTGTGTGCTAGATTCCCCTCTGTGTCCCATTGTTTCTGGGTGGCCCAGCAAGAACTTATTTACCACATGTTTGTTCTCTCTCATCTGCCTGTGAACTGCCTGCTTTCCCTTTGAAATCCCAGGCCCTTGTCTCCCTTGTTCTCTGTTCAAAATGGCATATAAACCTCAACCCCAAAGTGTCTTTGAGTCTTATATCTTATGACACCCCAAATATGCATCCATAATAAGTTCTGTACATTTTCTCCTGTTAGTCTATCTCATGTTAATTTGATTATCAGCTCAGCTAGAACTTAGACAATACAGTGTGCAGATGACGTGTTGTAGAATTATGTACCTGAAACCTGTATGATTTTGTTGACCAGTGTCACTCCAATAAATTAGGAACAAAATAAAAACATAAACACTGTCAGGTGTTGTCTGGTTCAAGATGGTGACAAAGAAGTCTCCTGAACTCACCTCTTCTGCAGACATACTGAATTCACAGCAACAAATGGGATAATGCCCTCTGAATGAAATTCAGAAATGAGCCAGTGACTTCTACACATTGGATAAATGAGAAAATACCCACATAAAAATGGGTAAAAAAGACTGAGACACACTTTCACCAAAAATCCAGTCCCAGCACAGCAACATGTAATCAGGAAGGAATGCACAATTCCCACCTTCTCCTCAAGGAGCCAAGGGTTTGGATCCAATATCTTGTACTCCAACTTTTAAGACTTCCACCTGGGGGATGGGCCCCCAAAACACCTAGTTCTGAAAACCAATGGGGCTTGCATCCATAGGACCAACAGGGCTCAGTGCAGAGAGAGCAGGTGGAAACATCCATCTCCCAATCTTTTCATGAAAGAGGCTTTATTGCATACTTTAAGAGCTGCCGCCTGAGAGTTTGGCTTCCAATTAGCCTACATCTAGGTCCTTCTTAGGGAAACTGACACTTCTTGGCACATCTTCAACTACTGGGAGCACTAAGAATAAAGGAGGCAGCTTGGATAATGAGAAAGCTTTGAGAGACAATAAAGCACTCAGGCTGGGCTAAATGATAGTGTTTGTCTTCTACATGAGACCACTCCCTCAAGATTGGAAGAGGTAGCTATTTTTTTCTAATGCACAGAAACCAACATGGAAAGTCAAGGAAAATGAAGAAATATAAATATAAAATATAAATATAAAGACTATGTTCCAAACAAAAGAATGAGGTAAAACTTCAGAAACAGACCTTAATGAGATGCAGGTAAATGATTTTTCTGATAAGGAGTTCAAAATAATGGTCATTAAAATGATCATTGAGGTCAGGAGAACAATGTATGAAACAAGGTAGGATTTTCAACAAAGTGATAAAAAAAAGGAAGTACTAAACAGAAATCACAGAGCCGAAGAATACAACTATTGAACTGAAAAATTCAACAGAAGGGTTTAAAAACAGACTAACATGGAAGAAAGTATCAGTGAACTCAATGACATGAGAGTGGAATTCATCCAATCGAAGGAACAAAAAGAAAAAGAAATAAAAAAGAGTAAAAAAACTAAAGGACTTATGGGACACCATCAAGAGTAGAAATATTTGCATTACAGGAGGCCCAGGAGAAGAGGGAGAGAAAGCTTATTCAAAGAAATAATGGCTGAGCGATTCCCTGACCTGAGGAAAGAAACAGACATCCATATGCAGGAAGCCCAGAAAGTTCCAAGCAAGATTAATCTAAAGAAACCCAAACTAAGACACACTATAATTAAATTTCAAAAGTTAAAGAGAAGAAGTCTTAAAAGCAGCAGAAGAAAACTCAACTTGTTATGTACAAGGTAAACTCCCTAAGACTATGAGCAGATTTTTCAGCAGACACTTTGCAGGCCAGAAGGGAGTGGCATGATATATTCATAGTGCTGAAAGAAAAAATATTATCAACCAAGAACACTCTACTCAGAAAAGTTGTCCTTCAGAATTGAAGGAGAGAAAGAATTTTCCAACAAGCAAAAGGTGAAGTTGCTCATCACCACTAGATTGTCTTTATAAGAAACATTAAAGGGACATTTTCAAGCTGAAATGAAAGGATGCTAATTACTAACAGAAACACATGAAAGTATAAATCTCATTGGTATAGGTAAATATGTAGTTAAATTCAGAATACTCTAATGTAATGGTGGTGGGAAAATCACTTATAAATGTAGAGTGAAGGTTAAAAGACAATAGTATTAAAAATATACACTAATTTGGTAATGGGTACACAAGGTAAAAAGATGTAAATTATGACATCAAAAACATAAAATATATGTGTGGGGAGAGTAAAGATGTAGCGTTTTAGTATGCATCCAAAGTTAAGTTGTTATCAGCATAAACTATAGTTTTGTAAATATAAAATGTTTTATGTAAATCTCAAAGCAAATGTTTTATGATAATCACAAAGCAAAAACCTATAGAAATACAGAAAAGAAAGGGCTCTAAACATACTATGACAGAAAATCATTATATAACAAGGGAAAAGAGCAAGAAAAGAAAGGAACAGAGGAATCACAAAACAGCCAGAAAACAATAAAATGACAAAAGTAATCTCAACTTATCAATAATTACTTTAAATATAAATGGTCTAAATCCTCCAATCAAAAGACATAGAGTGGCTGAAAGGAATAAATAATAAGATTCAACTATATGCTGCTTACAAGAGATTCACCTCAGCTTTAAAGACACATATAGACTGAAAGTGAAGGTATGGAAATAGAATAAAAAGAAAGCTAGGGTCTGCCCTAGCCTGTTTGGCTCAGTGGATAGAGCATTGGCCTGAGGACTGAAGGGTCACGAGTTCCATTCCAGTCAGGACACGTACCTCGGTTGCAGGCTCAATCCCTGGCCCTGGTCAGAGCGCATGTGGGAGGTGTCCAATGGATATGTCTCTCTTACATTGATGTTTCTGTCTCCCTCCCTTCCACTCTCTCTAAAACTCAATGGAAAAATAACTTCGGGTGAGGATTAACAACAACAGAAGAAAGAGGAGGAGGAGGAGGAGACAAGGGTAACTATCCTATATAATAATAGAGGAATATGCAAATTGTCTGTTACTCTGTAACGTTGTGACCCTTTCACAGGAGGCTGCCTGAGCATGCGCGGTGGGGCGTTGCTCCAGAGATGGGGCGGAAGCGGGAGACGCCCGGAAGAGGCAGGACCATCCCATGACAGGGAGGGTGGGTATGAGAGCCCGTAGAGCCCCCCTCACCAGTCTTTTGCCACCCACCGCTCACACTCAGAGCACCCCGCTGCCCACCTGCCAGGGGAAGGAGCACAGCGCAGCAGGCAGGAGGCTTCCATGCTTTCCTCCGGAGCCATGACTGGGCGGAGCCGCTGCATTGCTATGGAGATGGGGCGGAAGCGGGGAGGCGCCCGGAGAAGGCAGGACCAGCCAGAGGTGACTCGAGAGCCTGAGGGCAGGACTTGAATCAGCCAGAGAAGGCCAGAGAGGTCAGGTGCTGGAGCTGTGTGTGGAGAGATTCGGGTGTTAAGGCAGGGTGTGGCCGCGTGATTTTGTGCGCTGGGCTCCTAGTAGTTATATAAGACAAAATAAATTTTAAGTCAAAGACTATAATAAGAGACAAAGACGTTTATTGTATAATGGATAAAGGAGTCAATCCAACAAGAGGATATAGCACTTGTAAATATTTATGTACCCAACCTGGATGTACCTAAATATATAAAGCAAATATTAATAGACATGAAGGGGGAAGTAGACAGCAATATAATAATAGTTGGGACTTTACTACCTTCAGCTCTAAGATGAATAAGATCTGAGAACCTAATGTACAACATGGTGACTATAGATGACAGTGTATTGTATAATTGAAATTGTTAAAAGAATAGATCTTATAAAAAATAAAGATAAATATGTGAAATGATGAATGTGTGAATTAACTAGATGAGGGAATCTTTTCACATGTATATGCATATAAATAGCCACAATGTACACTTTTAATATCTTACAATTTTATGTGTCAATTACTGCTCAATAAGGCTGAAATAAAAACAGCCACGTACTGTACATATGTGTGTGTCAGTGTTCTTAGGTGCAAAATATAGAACTCATGATTGCTTTGGTCAGAAAAGAAATTTATTTTAGCACATTTGATTCCCAGGGAACCTCCAGGAGGACCAGAGAACCAAGCTTGCAGGCTACACAGACCATATCTCTGACTGTCAGTGAAGGCCACCATCCTTGGTCATGGGCAGTGCATCTAATACTGCCAACACTGGTCCCCCAGACACTGGAACCTCCTCTCCAGTGGCCCAAAATCCGCTGCCTCTGTCTCCCCGTCACCAGTTGCGTCCCATGTGGTTCCTGCCTCCTCACACTCTTTCTTCACTCACTATTTGAAACCTCACTTAGTTGCCTCAGGGTTGATGGAGCCTGGGGCACATACCTGCTACCTAGTTTTCAGGCTTCTACCTTGGAAAAGTGGAACGCGAGACAGGAATTCCCCAAACATAGAAAGGGTATTCAAAAGTGTCGGGCAGCAAGAAAACATGAGACATGTCCAGTATGTGGGGGCTGGGGGGTGAAGGTGAAGAGAAGGTCACAGGCTCTAACAGTCTGTGTTCCTGGTTGCAGCTGACAGACACTGACTCTGGTTAACTTAAACAGAGGGAATTCATTGCAGGAAGTCGGGAGAGGAAAGGGCGGGGAGCGAGAAGGGGGAAGGGAGGAAAGGGCCATTTGTGGAGCATCAGTGTTTTGTCATACGCATGATTTCTTTTAATGCTCATGCCAACCTTGTGAGTTAGGTTTCATTACTCCCACTTCACAGATAAAGAAACTGAGGCTCAATGAGGTTGAGTGGCTTGCCTTAAGATCATATAAGCTAGTCAATGGCAGATGGAGAAATAAAATCTAGATCTTTCTGGTTTAAAATCCCATGATGTTTCTGTGGTTTACTTTCCTCTATTTTTGTGTGCAGGGGTTGTCCAAAATCTCCAAATGTTTTCCCCACCGCTGGAGTCCTGGCAAAGGCTGCAAGTAGGGTGGCTGCCAGAGGCTGTGGCGGAGGAGGAGAGGAGAGGAGGGGTGTGCCTGTGTGGGCCCTTTGTAGTTAAGTATTTCTAAATCTGGAGTTTCTTCCTTGTAACAAATATCAGAGATACTTTTTCTGGCTCTTAGACTTGGGGAAGGTATCCTCGCCTCTGTTCACAGGAACACAGTTTCCAGGGGTTAGGTGAGGCCGGGCCAGCCTGGAGGGGTAAACCAAGGCTCCAGGACTGAAGGGTCCAAAGGATTTTTGTGATTCCACATGACCATCCTGCTTCACCTCCCCTTCTGAGAGGAACTGTCCTGAACCACGTGGCCCTGCCTCCTTTGGCCCCAGATGATTGGTCCAGCAATGGCACCCACCCAAAGGCCTGTGATGGGGTTGTGCCTATATTGGAGCCACGTTGATGGGCTGGGCCTTCTGGTAGAGGGGGCAGAAGCAGAAAGAGCAGAGAAAGCGGCGATCTCTCCCACCCACCCCCGCGCCCCCCACCCCCAGGTGATCGGGGCTCTGGAGTGTCCTGGGTCCCGAGCACTGTCCCTTATAAGAATCCCCTCAGTTTTTGACCTAATTGAGTAAGTGATTGTAGCAACCAAGGGGATGAGGCCAGTCCCAGACTGCGGAGCCTGCCGTGGTCTGCTCTGTCACAGGCACAGGGTCGTGGCTTGGGCCCGGTGGCTGCCACTCTGTGTCACTGGTTCCTGTGGTTCGCAGGGAGGCCTCAGGCTCCTTAGGGGGAAGAGTTGGACCAGGAGCCACTGGGGACAGGAAGGAAGGGCGAAGGGACCACGGGTGGAACAGGGTTTTCAGTCATGACATCACAACGTAGATCAGCTGTGGGGTGTTACTCGTAATAGTCAGACCACTGGTTTGTATTGTAAAGCATACATTTACTGATTTATTTCAAAATTCAAAAGGCAGAGAAGGGGATACACTGAACATTCTCCTTCCTTTCCGTCTCCCCTCCTCCGAGGCCACCACAGTTTGAGTTTTTGGCATCCTTCCAGAAATGTTTTATGCACATATAAGCAAACACATTCTTCCCACCCCATTTGTTACAAAAATGTTAGCATATTATTCCCACTGTCCGGAGCCTTGTTTTTTTTTTTTTTTTCACTTGTGAATCATTTACTAACTTTTCTCCTTGTGGAGGGCAGATCTGAGAACCTCCTGCAACAAGGCGGCCCTCACTCACTTGCCTCCTGAAGGGCCTTCCAGCCAGGGGAGAGGGGGTCCCGGTGGGCAGCAGCCCTGGACTCCCCGGGGCCCTAGGGAGGGTGTGTGTGCACGTGCGGGTGTCTATTCACGTGTTTATGTGCATGTTTGTGCAGGGGTGTGGCCTGAACTCAGGCTCAGTTTCCTCCCCACTAAGAGGTAAGGCAAGAACATTCCTTGGGGGTGTTGAGAGGACGGAATGAGGACGCGTTGGGAAACTGTCCTGTGAGTGGTTCCGGCCTGTGAGTGAGAGGTTCTTCTCCGCCCCACAGACTTGGACGTCTTGTGTATTTTCCCCAGCCTCTCATCCACCTCCACATTCTCAGCTGATGGGTCATCTCCACCGCAGGGAGTAAACGGAAGGTGGTTCCCCAGCCTCCCAGCCTCACCCACCGACCCGTTTACCGGCATCTGCCGCACCTCACCTCCCTCCCGCCCTCCCTCGGGCACCTGAAGCCTCCCCAGGGACCGGCTCTCCTGTTTACTTAGCCTTCCTCCCCAACTCCCCAAGTCTTCAACCTCTCTCTTTCCCGGCTCCTTCCAATCAGCATTTGAACACGCTCAGGTTTTTCCTGACTTTACTAGTAAACCCTCTCTGCTGGGGGAGGGGCAAGCTCCCTCTCCCGAGGGCGGGGTTGCCCAAGTAGAGCGGGAGGAGGGGGCGGGGGGGAGGGAGGAGCTCTCTCTCTTGCGTGGAGGGCTGGGAGCCATCTTCTGGTGCATGGGGTTTCCAAAGTATTGCGGGGGGACTCTCTTCCCGATGCTGGGGGTCGGGACCCCCTCCGGATGGTGGGGCTTCCTCCACGGTGCAGGGACCCCTCCCAAGCGCAGGGGAACTGGGGCTGCCTCTCTGAGGCTCAGGGTTTCTAAAGTAGCTGGGCGGCCTCCTCCACCCCACGGAGAGGTGAGAGCCACCCTCCAAATCCCGCAGCTCCCTCTGTAGCACTGGGGGTGGGGTGGGGGTGGGGATGGGGGGCAGGGTCCTTCCCCTTCTCGGTGGTGCCTGGGCCCCCCCTAGAGAATGCGGGTTTCCTAAGTAGCACGGGTGCACCTTACCCAGCTCAGGGGTTCCCAAAGCAGCGTGGTGGGGTTTCCTGCCCAGCATGGTGGGTCGTCCCCCCCCTCAGGTGTGCGGAGTTTCCTGTGTGGCTCCGGGGGCTCCCTCCACAGCGCCGGGGGAGGGGGGGTGGGGGGTGGAGGAGGGAGTGGTCTGAAACCACTAGTCTGCTGAACAGGGTTTCCAAAGTAACTGGGAGGGTCACTCTTTTAAATGCAGGAGGGTGAAATTCCCAAAGTAGCATGGGGTGGAAAAAGAAAACAAAAGCAAACCCTCTCATGACCACCTCCCCACATCACCTCCAGCTACTGGTTTTCTTTTCCACTTCAGAGTCAGGCTTCTTTTGTATTTTAAAGCATACATTTACTTATTTATTTCAAAATTTCAGAGTCAGACTTCTTTTTAAAATATATATTTTATTGATTTTTTACAGAGAGGAAAGGAGAGGGAGAGTTAGAAACACTGATGAGAGCGAAACATCGATTAGCTGCCTCCTGCACACTCCCTGCTGGGGAAGTGCCCACAACCAAGGTACATGCCCTTGACTGGAATTGAACCTGGGACCCTTGCGTCCGCAGGCCAATGCTCTATCCACTGAGCCAAACCAGTTAGGGCCAGAGTCAGACTTCTTGAAAGATGAATTTACCCCAAGCACCTTCCACCTCTTCCAGTTCCGTTCATTCCTCAGCCCGTCCTATTCTTTTACGGGACATTTATTGAGCTCTATGTGTCAGGTGCTGTTCTAAGCACCTGCATGTATTGACCCATCTACTCCTCAGACAACTCAAGGAAGTAGGTACTATTACTAGCCCATTTTACAGACGAGGAAACTGAGGCCAGAGAGGTTAAGTGCGATCACACTGAATATAATCCACTCACAAGAAGTCACTCCTAATGCTGGTTTCAAAACCAGGCTGAGGACAGGTTGATTCCTTAAGTCTTGGTGTTCCTATTTCTTTTCCCATTCTCCCTCCTTTCCTTAGGTGAGCTCATCCATGTCCACATCATTATGTGCTAACTGACTTTCCTCTTATCCCCTGTCCAGATCTTCCTTCCGACCCAAGACTCTTGGCTCTCATTGCTACTCACCATCTTCAATTGGATGTCCCATAGATCTTCACAGTGGCCCCCAACCGAATGTAGGACATGTTTAGGATGTTTTCATTTGGGAATGGGAGGCCACGCAGGACTGCTAATGGGCGTGGAGGGATAGGGGGTGGGGTGGAGGGATAGAGGGTGTTTGATCAGATCAGTGCTTTAGAAAGCCTTTAGCCCTGCACGTGCTGTTCACTGGGTCAGGTGCCCTTCCTCGGTTAACTCCTTTGTCATACCTTGGTCTCGGCTTAAATGTCCCTTTCTTGGGGAAGTATTTCCTAAGATCCCTCCGACAGCTTCAGCACCCTCACTGTGGCTCTTGGTGTTCTCGTCTGCCTCTATGAGATCACTTCTTCTTCCCCGCTCTGGAATCTTTTTTTGAAATTTATCTTTATTGTTGAAAGTAACACAGATGTTCCTTATCAGATTACTTCTTATTCTGGATGGTAATTGCCCATTTTCTTGTCTGTGTCCTGTCCCCCACCTGTAACAGTTTGGCAAGTTTGTTGCCCTTTAGATCTGATGAGCACCATGCCTCGCACACAGACAACACTCCCTAAATGTGTGCTGTTCCATGCACTGTGACGTTTTCATGAGGCAGATCTGTCTGGAACTGTGGGGTGTGTGTTGGGGCGGGGGGAAGAATTGCAAGGTGGTGGTTTGGTTCAAGAGAAGTTAAAGGGAGAAGCATGGAAATGGAAACACGGGAGTGCAAATATCTGTGTGGGTTTGTGTCTGTGTCTGTTAACCTTAACATCAAGGGGTGGTGAAAAGGGCAAGGGTTTCAAAGTGTGAAACTGGAGTTCAAATCCCAACTCCAGCACTTACTGCAATGTGATCTAGAGGAAGTTCCTGAACCTGTTTGTTTCTCTTTGACATAGTTACCTGACACCGCTTGGCATGACACCACTGGGCAAGGGCTCTGCTCTTGGTTCTGTCCCTAATAGTGCAAATGGCCACCCCTCTCTATGCCTCTGTTCTCCATCTGCAAAATGAAGGTCGTGGCCAGAAGGTGATACCTACGAGAGGAATTGCTGGATTGTTTAATGTCATCCTGTAACGTCATAAGAAAAAGAAAGCCAAATTGTTTTCCCAAGCGGTTGGTCCTGCTTACACTTCTAGCCTGTTGCTGTATCTAAATAAAGTATCTTTCCACATATGATCTTCACAGGCTTCAAATTATTACCAGTTAACTGGTATAAATGTGATTTTTTTTTATGAGGATCTTTTTTCCATTGATTTTTAGAGAGGGTGGAAGAGAGAGGGAAAGGCAGAGAGAAATAGTAATGTGAGAGAAACACATCGATGGGTTGCCTCCTGCACGAGTCCTGACCAGGGTCTGGTTCGGGGAGGGGTCTGCAACCGAGGGACATGCCTCTGACCAGAATCGAACCCAGGACCCTCCAGTTCACAGGACGACACTCTATCCACTGAGCAAAACCACCTAGGGCTCTCCCTGTGGTCTTGATGTGCATTTCCCTGATTGCTGATAAAGCTGGGCATCTTCATCCTCCTTTGGCATGGAGCATCGCTCCTTCCTTTTGGAAGCACTTTCTCTCCCAGCATTCCTGGAGCCTGCACTCTGATTTCTCTCTTCCTGTCACTGGCTGCTCTTTTCTGATCTCCTTTGCCATGTTCTCCTCATCAACTTGACCTCTTGGCTCCGTCCTTGGAACTCTTCCCTCTCCTGTTCTCACTCATTTCATAGGTCCTTCTCATCCAGTCTCCTGATTTTAATATCAAGTAGATGCTAATATCTCCCTGTTTATAGCTCCTTCCCAGACCACCCTCCTGAACTGCATATATTGAAATGCCGACTACGTATTTCTCTACTTGGGCTTTTAACTGATGTACCTAAAATTCAACTCTTGATTCCCTCAACCCCCAAACTCCTCCTAAAGTCTCCCCATTTCAGTACAAGGCAACTCCATACTTCTGCTGCTCAAGCTCAAAACCTTGGCATCACCCTTGACACTATCCTATCAGCAAATTCTATTAGCTATACCTTCAAAATTATATCCACTTCTCACTACCTCCTTCCCACTACCCTGGTCCAAGCCACCATTATCTCTCACCCGGATTCATCCAATAGTATCTTAATCTGAATCCTCTTCCCTGGTTTCCTGACCATCTATTCTCCAAACAGAGGAGGCTTTTAAAGACATAAACTAGATCAGGATGCTCCTTTTCCTCAAATCCTGCAATGATAGCCCATCGCATTCAGAGTAAAACCCAAAGTCCCTGGAATAGACCAGGAGACCATCTGGCTTCTTGCTTTCTTTTGACCTCCTCCCCCTCTTCTCACTCTGCTCCAGGCTTGCTAGCCACTGTGCTGTCCCTGGGACCTGTAGGTGCTCTTCTGCTTTAGGTTTTACACTGGCTATTATACTGAGACTAGTGGCCTGGTGCACAAATTCGTGCACAGGTAGAGTCCTTAGGCCTAGCCAGCGATCAGGGCCGATCTGGGCCTTCCTTTGTTCCGCACTGCCCCCTGGTGGTTAGCACACGTCGTAGTGAGCGAACTCTGGGTCTCCCAGTTGACCTCCCGAGGGGACACTTTGCATATTAGGCTTTTATATATATAGATAGCTTAATTGTTCTCGTTGATTTGCTTATTGTCTGTTTTCCCTCCAATAAAAAGGTCTTCACAGGCAGGGACTTTGTTTTGTTCACTGCTGTATCCCCAGCACCTAGAACAGTATTTGGCACAGAGTGGGAAAACTCAGCAACTATTTATTATATGAATCACTTGACAGATGATTATTATGAGCTAGGTAATCTAAATCAGATAAAGAGGAAGTGACATCATGAGGGGAAGGTGGTAAGATTGGAGGCACTGGGTGGGGTTGCAAAATAGTTGAATTTGGAGTACTAGAGCCAATGAGTTTGAGTGACAGGAAGAGATTAGAGAGTGTGATTCTGTCTTGCATTGTGAGAGCATCATAGAGGGCATTATACAAACCTAGATGGTATAGTCTACTACACTTCTAGGCCATGTGGTATAGCCCATTAGTCCTAGGCTACAAACCTGCACAGCATGTTACTGTACTCAATACTGTAGGCAATTGCAGCACAACAGTAAGTATTTGTAGAGCTAAACATATCTAAATATAGAATGTTTAAATGTTTTTAAACCTTTTATACCGTACAATAAAGATATGGTATAAAAGGTTTAAAAAGTGATATATCCATATGTATAGGGCACTTGACATGGATGGAGCTTGCAGGACTGGAAGATGCTGTGGGTGATGTGGGTGAGTCAGTTAGTGAGTGGTAACTGAATGAATGAAGGCTTTGGATATTACTGTACACTACTGTGGATTTTGTAAATACTGCACACTTAGGCCACACTAAAGTTATTTAAAATTTTTTCTTTTTTCAATGATAAATTAACCTTAGTTTACTTTAGCATTTTATAACCTTTTTAATTATATCAGGTAAAAAAGTTATAGTAAGTAATGTGTTGCATTACAACGTTACGGTGGTCATGATGCCACTAAGTGATGGGAATTTTTCAGCTCCATTATAATCTTATATGTGATCCTATATGTGGTCCTCTGTTGACAGGAACGTCATTATGGGGCACATGACTGTATTTGGATTGTGCTAATGAAGGTCTGTTTGTTCTTCTACCTCATTGGCTACTTCATCTCAGTCTCCTTGTTGTTCTTCCCCAGCTTTTCGGTCTCTAAAACTGGAGTGATGTAATGAAAAAATCTAGGGCAGTGTTTTTCAAATTGAGAGACAGAACCATTAGTGAATCACAAAATTAAGTTAGTGCATCTATAACAATGAAATAGAACAAAATAGGAAATAGCAGAGCACAATGCATGTAGCAAGGGTAAGTATCATATTATAAAACTTGATTTCATTTATGTATGTGTAGACGTGGGTATTTATATATGATGTGTGTGTGAACTGAGTCACACATATGGTTGGGCCATGGACAAACAAGTTTGAAAGCCACTGGCCGTGAAAGTGAGTGAGGAGAGGTCTGTGGCAAGCCGCGGCCGTGGGACTCTCTTCCGCAGGATGGGGTTTGTGAAAGTTGTCAAGAACAAGGCCTACTTCAAGCGATACCAAGTGAAATTCAGAAGACGGCGAGAGGGTAAAACTGATTACTATGCCCGGAAACGCCTGGTAATCCAGGATAAAAATAAGTACAACACACCTAAATACAGGATGATAGTTCGCGTAACCAACAGAGATATCATCTGTCAGATTGCTTACGCCCGTATAGAAGGAGATATGATAGTTTGTGCAGCTTTTGCTCATGAACTCCCAAAGTATGGTGTGAAGGTTGGCCTGACAAATTATGCTGCAGCATATTGTACTGGCCTGCTGCTGGCCCGCAGGCTTCTCAATAGGTTTGGCATGGACAAGATCTATGAAGGCCAGGTGGAGGTGACTGGAGATGAATACAACGTGGAAAGCATTGATGGTCAACCTGGTGCCTTCACCTGCTATTTGGATGCAGAGCTTGCCAGAACTACTACTGGAAATAAAGTTTTTGGGGCCCCGAAGGGAGCTGTGGATGGAGGCCTATCTATCCCTCACAGTACCAAACGATTCCCTGGTTATGATTCAGAAAGCAAGGAATTCAATGCAGAAGTACATCGGAAGCACATCATGGGCCAGAACGTTGCAGATTATATGCGCTATCTAATGGAAGAAGATGAAGATGCTTACAAGAAACAGTTCTCTCAATATATAAAGAACAACGTAACTCCAGACATGATGGAGGAGATGTATAAGAAAGCTCATACTGCTATACGAGAGAATCCAGTTTATGAAAAGAAGCCTAAGAAAGAAGTTAAAAAGAAGAGGTGGAACCGTCCCAAAATGTCTCTTGCCCAGAAGAAAGATCGGGTAGCTCAGAAGAAAGCAAGCTTCCTCAGAGCTCAGGAACGGGCTGCTGAGAGCTAATAAACCAAATCACAATTTTCTATGATTTTTCAGAGACAATAAACTTATTAGGCAAACAGAAAAAAAAAAAAAAAAGAAAGAAAGCGAGTGAGGAGGTCGAAGAAAAGAGACACCAGGACATTGGAAAGATTTTATTGTGAATCCTGAAATCACCAAGACTTTACAGGGGTAGTGCTGGAGAGAAAGATATTAATACAGGGTTCAAACTCTTTAAAAAATGTCCCAGGAGTCTGTAGAGAATATAGCAACGTCATTCTTACTCCTTGCTTGGACTTCTAGTTCTAACCCTTTCCTGCCCTTCCCAGCCCAGAGCCTGCACCTGGTTCTTGGGGGTCCCTCTCTCCCCCACTAGTACACCCCAACCTGCCTCAGTAGCCCTAGCAACCTGCCTCTGATATTAGGTCACAGGGGTCAGGTTTT
Source organism: Eptesicus fuscus (assembly GCF_027574615.1). NCBI lineage: Eukaryota > Metazoa > Chordata > Mammalia > Chiroptera > Vespertilionidae > Eptesicus > Eptesicus fuscus. Next base: position 87,487,144 of record NC_072479.1, read on the forward strand.
CTCACTCATACTCTCCAAGTGTGTGCATTAGTGAGAATAGTAACACACTATTAAGGTTAGCCATTGTTTACTGAGCCCCTTTCCCTGCTCTGTAGCACTCTGGCAGGCTCAGATTACCCCTCACTTTATGGAAGAGAGCCAGGAGTTCAGAAGTTGAATGATTTGCCTCAGGTGGTTCAATGGCAGAACCAGGATTTAAACTCAGGTCTGTTTCACTCCCCAGCCAAGCCTTTGCAATTGGACCTCACAGCCTCGCTCTCCTGCTGATTGATTCACTCTTACAGACCATCCTCACAGCATGACATTCGGATTTCATGCTTCAATACAACTACAAATCGCTACATTTCATGGATGGCGGGTTTCACAATTCCGCCTTTCAGTGAGTGGGGATGGGCACAGTGTGTATTAAGGTAAGGAGCTGATTCAAAGGAGACCCAGTTGGGGTAGGGCCTGCATTTGAGGTGGAGAGATATATAAATCTGGGTAGAACGAATGAAACCGGAATATAGAAGGCTGTGAATATCTGTGTCAATCTACTTAGTGTTGTGTTCCCCAGTGTTGACTGGGGACTGTTATGCAGATGGTCTCCATCTGGGTCCCCACCTGTTAATCACTGGGATTCAGGATGAATTCCACAGCATCCTATGGTATGGAAAAGGAATGAGTTTCATTTATTTGTTGGGGGGTGAGGAAAGGGAAAATTTACAAGCACCAGGTCAGCAAGACCCTGCTCTTCCTAACAGGACAAATATAGAAGCAACTTTGTTAATGACAGGACCCAGGGGCTGCTTGGGGCTAGCCATTGTGGATGTGGGACTGGAGCCGAGGGGATGTTGTAGTCTGTTAAGTTGTGGAAAGCCGAGCGTGTACAGTGCTGCTCCCAGCACAACTGAGAGCTGAGGATTTTGTCATCTTTTGTTGAGGTGGAGTTCTAACACTCTTATGTCATGGTCAGCGTTGCATTGTGGGAGAGGTCAGAGCCCTAGGTTTCAACAATAAGGCCATTTATTGTGTTTCTACTATGTGCCAGGCACTTTACATTGGCACCTAGTAGGCTAAACAAGTAGGGCTCATGGTTGCAATCTTACAGCCATGCTCTTTTGTCTTGCCCTGTTTCTAAATTGTGTTCTGTGGGCTCAGTTCTTTGCCCAGGTTAGATGTGTGGCAGTCCCATGACTTTCCTGATGACTTTTAGGGTAAAGTTTGTCAAATTTCAAAATAAAATAGCCAGTTATTTTACCATCAAAAATCAGTATATTTGGGAATAGGAGAGGGATTGTAATCTGAGACATGCAAACAATGGCAAACCACAGGCAAGTCTGGAGAACAAAAAAGGGGAAAGTTATTTTATTTATTTAGTTAGTTAATCCTCTCCTGAGGATATTTTTCCATTGATTTTTTTAGAGAGAGTGGAAAGGAGGAGGAGGGAGAGAGAAACATCAATGTGAGAGAGGCACATCGATTGGTTGCCTCCCACAAGCGTCCCGACCAGGTACATAAGGAACCTGTAACCAAGGTACATGCCCTTGACTGGAATTGAACCTGGGACCTTTCAGTCCGAGGGCCAACACTCTATCCACTGAGCCCATCCGGCTATGGTGGAAAGTTATTTTATGGAGAAAAAGGGGAAAGTTGGGGGGGGGTATGAGCACAAGTCCACTGAAGGAGAATGAGTGTTCAGGGTGGCAGTGGCTTCTCATTGGCTGAGGGTGGTGGCTTCTCCTTTGCTGGGTAGTTGCTGGGATAGTAAAATAAGCTTCTTCCTGCCCAAATTTGTAAAGTAAGCTCAACAGGTCATATGTTCATGAGAGCTACACTTTCAGGGCTTCCTGACTCTATTTGAATAAGGTTTTCTTTATTTATTTTCACAAGTACTACAGTGACTTTGAGTTGCCAAACACAGTCTTCATTCCAGAATTGCAAGGTGCAGTGACAGGTAATAGTCAAAGCTTCCAATCACAGTCAAACTTATCGCCAGCTTCCTTATGGCAGTGGAGGCCTGCTGTTGCGAGTGAGGGATGGCCAGCTTTTCCTTTCCTGTCTCTTTACTTCTGCTCCCCTAACTGCATTTTTTGAGCTCCCATTTGGAAAAGGTTTTAGGAATTTCAGGCAATGATCAGAGGCAGAGAGTGCCCTATTCTCAGAATCAGACTCCACAGCCCTCAGAGGTCCCCACAGCAGCAGGGGTGGGGGTGGGGGGCGGGAGGGGAGGACATGGCTCCTCCTTGAGGTCTGGGTCCCAACTCTGCAGGTCCCATAATCCCACCCCTTCCCTCTATTCCCCCAGCCCTAGGCTGGTAGCTGTTTCCTGTGGTTATTATTTCTGCATTCCCTCATTGTTCTTGTTTTGATTTTGCAGTCTTCCAAAACTTGTTTAACCAATTCCCTATGTCAGATTCACTCTGATAGAATTACCTATTTTGGATCCTGTCTTCTTGACCAGACTCTAATTATACATTGGTAATTTAACAATTTCCAACCCACCGCAATTGAAATGAGATGTAAATTATACTAAACTTAACGGCCACTTATTTATGAAGAAAATAATTAAACATTTGCTTATGTCGGCCAGGGTTTGATAAGCTACTTTCCCTGGGAGAGAGACATCTGTACGTAACTGAAGTGCTGTGACCTTCCTCTGCTGCCTTTGCTTTAAACCCAGAGGGTGCCCAATATGTCACTCATGAGCCAAACTACAAACACACCTTCCATCGTATCAGCATCACCAGGACCTGGGAGCAAGGAGGTGATGGGGGAACTCTGTGCTGGTCCAGAAGGAAATGACGGTGTAGCCTGATAAAAAAGGGTGATGGCCACTGAATTTGAGTCTAAGTTTTCCTAGGTTTAGAGGGGCCAGGGGGCATGATAGAAGAAACAGGAAAGGTTCCCCTGGGTTTCTTTTGACATCATGGGTTGGGTTTGTTTTGAAGAGATTCAGAGGATTCCTAAAGTTCATTTGCCGAAATACCATCATTGCATCTTTATTTTCCTGTTCATTTTCTTCATTGCTGATAACTTCTTCAAAGATTAAAAAAAGTGGACCAGACAACGTTGGCACCTCTTTATTTCTAAACCAAAGCAATGGTGTTCAGGTCAATGCTAGTGCCTTTTGTCCCAACACCAGAACTGCTGACCACTGTAGCTGCCACTCACCACCGTTTCAGTGAAGTTGTGTCCTCCTCCTCCTCCTCCTTCACCTCCTCCTCCTCCGCCTCCTCCTCCTCCTCCTTCTCTTCCTCCTCTGCTCTCTCCCCTCCCCGCTCCTTTCCTTCCTCACCCTTACCCAGCAAGCCAGAGAAGCCAGTCTGTACTGAAAACTGAAGTGTCTCTAATGAGAAAAACTGTCCTCCAAAATAGGATGGCTTTGGACATTATTACTGCATCACAAGAAGGCACCTATGACATTATTCAAACAGAATGTTGTGTGTTCATATCTGATGAATTTGCTAATGTATCATCTTTATTAAATCACCTGAGGACTCTAATAAATGCCCCTAGTGATTCAACTCTCTAGCTTAGGGGACTTAGTAAATCAATAGTTGGGATCATGACTCTTGGTAGAGAAAATAGTTACTTATTTTGGGAGTCATCTAATCTGTGTTTCCTCTTGCGTGTACCTATATTGCTGCTGTAGCATCTGCCTCTTATGCAGCCGGGTAGCTGCCAAATGAGCCACCTCCATGCGAGTGAAACCCCTTGCTGACTAGTCACACCTCGTTGTGGAAGAGCGGGGAGTGCATGTGACATTGTAAGAGCTGGTCATGAGGGGTGGGGTGTTGGAAGAGGTTATGAAAAGGATGTGACTGCTAGTTGACGCCTGAGCTGGATTTCATCTAGGAATCTCTGAGGGTTTCGAACCAGTACCACCCTTGCAAGGTGTGTTAGAACAGCCCTACTGGCCCCTCATTGCCCTGCTTGGCCAGAAGGTCGGCTCTGGCTCCTTGGAGCCTTTCAGAATAGGGAAGATTCTACACTGGGATAAGATCTGATCCTGTTTGCATAGCCAAAGGGGAAGCAGATGATTTGGGGAAATGCAATTTAAAAAGAAAGGAATCAAATTAGTTCTCCAGGGGTTTGCAGGCCAAAGCTTGAGTGAAAACTATTCCATTAGCTGCTCAGGCCTCTCCAAGCCAGCATTATAACTGAGGGTGGGTAGAAGTGGGCTGGGGGAGGAGGTGGAGAAAACTTAGTTTAGTGGAATAAGTCCTTAGACTCTGATGATCCTTGGCTTGGGACCCATGGACTCTCCACTGATTTTTTTCATTGTTCACAGACCCTCTGTAACTTCCCTTTCTCAAAGGTCCACATGCATAATCCTACCTCTTTTGGAGTATGGTCATACTTATTTTAGGAGAATACCCCTCAACTGGCATATCTACTCCAATAATTCCACTGCAGACTTCCTTAGGGTGTAAAGACTATGGGGTGGGTCCCAGGTGGTCCTGGAGCCAGTCAGCTTTAACGAGGGAAGGTGTTCCAGGAAATTCTTTCTGCTTCATTTCCTGTGCTTGGAAGGACCTAAGGGATCCTCAACATTGATATTGCTCCCTTAACCACAGCACTGGGGCCAGGGATCCATGTCCTGACAAAAGATAATAATAGGGATGCTTTTTTTCCCCCACCAATACCTCTATTTTACAAGTAGAAAAGCTAAGACAGTTCATGAAAAATGAAATCTATTGCATAATGTAGTCAAAGATCTGAAATATAATCGGTGTCTTAATGATTTCCCATCTTTTTATTTAAAATTTTAAAAATGTTGTTATTGTTGCAGGAATTCCTTGCCCCCTGCCCTCCTTTACCCCCCTCCAACCTTTCCTGACAATCCCTTCCTTGGATTTTACCAAATTATTGTCCATGTCCATGAGGTATGCATATGTTCTTTAGCTATTTCCTTCATGGTCTTTATCTAGTTACCTGACCCTTCCCTTTGGGCACTGGCCAGCCTCTTCCATGCTTCTGGTTTCATTTTATCAGTTTACTTTGTTCATTAGATTCCACATATTAGTAAGATCATATGTATTTGTCTTTCTCTGACTGGCTTATTTCACTTAGCATTATATTCTCCAGGTCCATCCATGCTGTTGCAAAGGGTAAGACTTCCTCTTTTTTATAGCTGTGTAGTATACTTGTATAAATGTACCACAGCTTTTTTATCCACTCACCTACTGATGGGCACTTGGGTTATTTCCAGATCTTAGCTATTGTGAAATACACTGCTATGAACATAGGGGTATATATATTCTTTCTGATTGGTGTTTCACAATTCTTAGGATCTCTGGGTCAAAAGGCAGTTCCATTTTTCTTTTTTTTTTTAGGAAACTCCATACTGTTTTCCACAGTGGCTGCACCAGTCTGCATTCCCACCAGCAGTGCACAAAAGTTCCCTTTTCTCCATATCATTGCCAGCACTTGTTGTTTGCCATTTCCCATCTTTAATCAATAAACATTATGCCTCTTAAGAGGAAGTGAAAAATTTTACCCATATTAAAATACTAAAAATAAACATCCTATATAATAAAAGGCTAATATGCAAATTGTCCCCTTGACTGGGAGTTTGACTGGGAGTTCGACCAGGGGGTGGGGCCGGCTGGCTAACCTTTCACATTCCCTCCCCTTGGCCAGGGTGGGGCGGGCTAGCTGGACCCCACCCATGCATGAATTTGTGCACCAGGCCTCTAGTTGTTAATAAACACCATTAAATGATGAATAATTCAACATCTCTCTAATCTATTTGTTTCATTAGCATTCCAGAGTAAAAATAGTTAAGGCTTCATATTTCTTTGAAATATTAACTAAAATAGGTTTCCCAAATTGGAAACCTACAACTAATGCCATTTTTTTTAATGCATTTGATTTAAAACAGAATTGTATCTTAATCATCAAGCTGAAGACATAACAAGAAAATAATGACATTGCCACTTGAAGGTCATCTCAGTCCACTGTTCACCATGTAATCAGATACCCTTAAATGAACTCCAGCAGAAAATCCAAGGAATTCATGGCTTGATCTCCTAAGCACATCCAAGAAAGTGCTAATACCCTGGATGTTTAAAAGGCAACAGCAGTGGAACAGCTTATCTAAACATTTGGTAATAAAACAATACGGAAGTGGAAACTCCGGTGAAAAGTTTGTTTCCCCTCTTCTTTTGGTAACAAGATCATTCATACGTTATAGTTGTGTGACACTGTAAAGTTAAAAAAATAAGAGAAGCAAGAGAGCTCCATGATACACTCGGAATATGAAAAACCGTACTATATGTAACATTTACAGGCACAGGGTTACAATGAAATTGGCCAGCTTACTAATAAGCAATCCACTACAAATGGCTCTTACTACTACCTAGTTCTTAGGATAAACACGGTTTTACTTTGAACAGTCACGTGGATACTATAAACGCGGCGACTGTGTATCACTACTGGATGAAATTTCTTGCCTTCCTTCATGATTTCTTCAGTCATTGTTCCCCCCAGTGGGCAAAAGATTTTCTAAAAAGTCTAAATCTTCTAAGTACAGCCCATCTGCTGAGCAGTTAATGTGATTGACACCCAGCCATCTTCCCACCCCTTCTAATGCATGAGCCAAACAAAATTTGTGCAAGTCAGAGAGAGGCAAAGTTTTCGAGTGTTCTTATGTCATAGAGCTCTGGGGATTCCAATTAAATTTTCTTTGATATGAAACTTCGGTCGCCTCTGACGGACAAGAGCAGGCAGCCCCACCACCAGACAGGCAGCCAACCCAGGAAACAGGCCATATGGAAGCCCCGGCCACCGGGTGCTGGAGCCAGGCTCTTGGGTGGTGCAGTGCCCACATGTGGGGCGTGGGCCGTCCAGGGGCGCTCATGGGCGCAGGAAGTGCCCCGTGGCCGCAGTGGACACAGATGTGCCAGGCCATCAGGCCCCACGGGGGCGGGCCAGGGTGGGTGAGGGGCAGGGCCCAGCTCAGGCAGGCAAGGCCAGGTACCTGCAGCAGCAGCAGCAGCACCGGTGCCAAACAACCTGTTTAGAACCTTTTTGCTAAGCGAACTTGGATGAGATTACAGAAAGACCTAGGGATACGGGGGCGAGGGAGGGGAGCAGAGGCCATATGAAGAGCTGGGAGGAGCCACTGTCTCATCTCTGCTTGGCCTGTTGCAGGCCAGGCTAGAACGCACAGGAACTCAGAAGTCGTGCTGTGGTTACTGAGATGCTGAATATCCTCCCCCAAAACCCCATGATTTAAGGGTTCCAGTGCTCTCTCCCTTTCATCTCGAAGAGCCCACGAATAGCACTGAGTATGAAAAATGCAACAATTTCAGAGATAAAGCATTATTTTGAAATATTTTGGGGTTGCCCATAGAAACAGAAACTGTACTCTTACATTAACCTTTATTAGAGGTCCTCCCCTCACCCTTGCCCCCCTCCATAATGAATTGTTTTTTTGTTTGTTTGTTTTACTTAGAGACCTACATCTTTGTAAGTGCTTAGGGGTGGAAGGGATATAAGAATTCCTCAAGTCCCCATCAGTGCAAGAATTGGCATAACCCCATCCCCAGACTCTCCTGAGGGGAACACTACTCCTGGAGAGCATCTTCTCCATTGGAGATCCCTGCTTTTAAGGAGTTTTCTTTGTGTTCAGTCAAAATTTGTTTTCCTGTGGGTCCCACCCATCAGTTCTTACTGTGACCTCTGAGATAATATATGCCCCTGGTGTAGCCCTTATGCCCTGTAGATATTTGAAAACAAAGATCATTGTGTTGTTGGCCTCTCTCCCCCAACCCCAGGTTAGAATTCTCTGGTCCTTCACTCTCCTCTTGGGTGACATGATTTTAGGCCCCTCCCCAATAAGGTCTGTCCCCTTCAGGTCTCTGTGGTTGGCACTTTCCTTTTTAACCTTTTGCACTCGGATGTCGAGTGTGACTCGACACGGTTAGCATCGGTAGCCCATCCCTTCCCTCCCTCCATCCCTCCTCCTTTATTTGGGCTTTTCTTACATTAAATAAATAAGTTTGTGTGAAAAGAAACTCCAGTTTTTTATTCTACTGCCGCGCTTTGTAAAATCTGGGGTATTTAAAAAATTAAATCCTGAGTAGAATAAAGGAATCGAGAAAAAAGCAAGCGAGTGCAAAGGGTTAAGGAGTGGCCCCAGATTGGAGCATCATACTGCTCTTCAGCCTGACCACTGCATCTGTGAATCTGGGTGGAGCCCAAGACAGCCTCACTTAACTTTGTGGTAAGCTACATTTCCATGTCTTTTTTCAAGGGAAATTGTTTCTCCATCCTGCATTTTATGAGTTCTTCCAATCAAAAGATGTTCCAGTTTGTTCCTGTTAAATTTCCTCTTATGATATTAATCCTGGGAGGCAGCCTGGTTGAAACTGGAGAAAGACAAACCTGGATTCAAGTTTGTAGCCAGTATATGAACTGTATGATGTTGGAACAAATATTTTTTCTCCGAACCCCAAGTTCTCGAACGGTAAAACGAAAGAAAACATTCACAACTGACCTGTCCCTTTCCTACCTTCACCGTAGATTGGGAAAACTAAATATGTTCTCAGCCTCCCCTATAGTTATGAGTACCCATATGACAGACTTGGGCCAATGTTTCACAAGTGGAAGTTGGCTTTTGTTGGAGGAAGCTTTTGCATTTTAGCTAAAAGGGGTAGTAGCCTTAGCGAGCATTTGTCCTTCTCCCTTACTTCCTGCTAAGAATGTAGAGCTGGTTGGAGCTGCAACCATGGGGGGCAAGCTAAGAGAATCAGAGATGCCATCTTTGACAGTACCTGGCTGCTAAGTCAATACCAGTGGTTGTCTTCAGACTTAATATGAGGGGAAAAATCCTATTATCTAACCAGCCAAATCTATTCTAGCTATAAGGATCAGAGACTGTAGAATGCTTGATTTCATTTACTTATTATTTATTCCTATTAAGATACATTATTTGGGTGTCATAATCCATTATGCCAGACCCCAAAATCTCTCTTTAAATCATAATTATGTTACCCCAAATTACTGGATATTCCTCAGAGCTTTGTGAAATCTACAATCCTATCTAATAAAGAGGGAATATGCAAATTGACCATCACGCCATAACAAGCTGGCTGTACCCACAGTGGAGGCAGGGATTCCATAACACAAGATGGCTGTGCCCATAGCAAAGGCTGAGTTCCCGTAATGAGCCTTAATGAGCAATCAGTAGGGACCTGAGGCTGTGTGGTGCTGGGCTGGGGTAGGGGACCTGAGGCTGCGCCCCCCACCTGGTGGGGCTTGACAGAGGATCTCAGGCTGCGCCCCCTGCCTGGCAGGGCCTGATGGGGGACCTGAGGCCGCGCCCTCCACCCTGGCACCAGGCCGGAGGACCTGAGGCTGTGCCCCTGCCCCGGCACCTGGCGGAGGGACCTGAGGCCATGCCCCCTGCCATGTGGGGCTTGACAGGGAACCTCAAGGCATGCCCCTGGCCCCGGCCCGGGTAGAGGGACCTCAGGCTGAGATCCCACCCGGCAAGGCTTGACGGGGGTGGGGCTAGCTGGGTCTGAATCTAGCCCAATGTGGGTGGGGCCGGCCAGGTCTGGGTCTTGCACGATTTTGAGGCACACCTGGATGGGTGGGGACTTGACTCTGGTTCCTGTGGCGCACCCCAGACTCTGACAGGAGGAAGATTTTTATATACATTTTACTAATTTTCTTTCATCTCTGACACTTCTATTATAGAGAAAGGGCAAATAGCAATATTAAAATATTTCCTCTAATTCCCTTTTAATGTGCACGAGTTTCGTGCACTGGGTCACTAGTATTAAATAATATTTCAAGTTATCATTTAAAACATTGACCAGGATAAGGCAAAGCAGGACCCCCTTAACCCATCAATAGAGACCTTTCCCCTTGTATGGGGTGTGTCTGCCCAGCTATGGGTCTGCCTCATTATGCTAGAAGTCCACCCATACTTCTCCATCTTTGCCCATAAAGCTCATGAGATGCCCTCACCTAACTTTTTTTTTTCTTATTTTAATGAATCTTTATTGTTCAGATTACAATTGCTTCTCCTTTTTCCCCACATATCTCCCCACCACTCAGTTCCCATCCCCCTCTGCTCTTATCTCCCCCCCTCCCCCCCACTGTCGTTATCCATAGGTGTGATTTTTGTCCAGTCTCTTCCCATACTCCCCACACAGACATCCCTTTCCCCCTGAGAATTATCAATCCACTCCCATTCTAGGCCTCTGATTCTATTAAGTTCACCAGTTTATTCTGTTCCTCAGATTTTTAATTCACTTGACTTTTAGATTCACTTGTTGATAGATATGTATTTGTTGTTCATAATTTTTATCTTTCTTCTTCTTTTTCCTCTTTTTAAAGAATACCTTTCAGCATTTCATATAATGCTGGTTTGGTGGTGATGAACTCCTTTAGCTTTTTCTTATCTGTGAAGCTCTTTATCTGCCCTTCTATTCTGAATGATAACTTTGCTGGGTAGAGTAGTCTTGGTTGTAGGTTCCTGCTATTCATCACTTTGAATATTTCTTGCCACTCCCGTCTGGCCTGCATGGTTTCTGTTGAGAAATTAGCTGATAATCGTATGGGAGCTCCCTTGTAGGTAACTAACTGTTTTTCTCTTGCTGCTTGTAAGATTCTCTCTTTGTCTTTTGCTCTTGGCATTTTAATTATGATGTGTCTTGGTGTGGTCCTCTTTGGATTCCTTTTGTTTGGGGTTCTGTGCGCTTCCTGGACTTGTAAGTCTATTTCTTTCATCAGGTGGGGGAAGTTTTCGTTCATTATTTTTTTTTTTTTAATATTTTTATTGAGGTATTATATGTGTACATATCTTACTATTACCCCCCCCCCACCCCACACCCACACATGCCCTCCCCCCCCAGAGTTTTGCGTCCATTGTTTATGCTTATATGCATGCATACAAGTCCTTCGCTCGATCTCATAACTCCCCCACCTTTCCCAAACCCTCCCCCTGTACTTTGAAAGTCTGTTTGATGCTTTACTGTCTCTGTATCTATCTTTCTGTTCACCACTTTATAATGTTCTTTACTATCCCTAAATGAGTGAGATCATGTGGTATTTTTCTTTCATTGACTGGCTTATTTCACTTAGCATAATGTTCTCCAATTCCATCCAGGTTGCTGCAAATGATGAGAATTCCTTCTTTTTTATGGCAGCATAGTATTCCATTGTGTAGATGTACCACAGTTTTCCGATCCACTCATCTGCTGACGGGCACCTAGGCTGTTTCCAAATCTTAGCTATTGTAAATTGTGCTGCTATGAACATAGGGGTGCATATATCCTTTCTGATTGGTTTTTCTAGTTTCTTCGGATATATTCCCAGGAGTGGGATTACTGGGTCAAATGGGAGTTCCATTTTCAGTTTTTTGAGGAAACTCCATACTGTTCTCCACAGTGGCTGCACCAGTCTGCATTCCCACCAGCAGTGCACGAGGGTTCCTTTTTCTCCGCATCCTCGCCAACACTTGTTGTTTGTTGATTTGTTGATGATAGCCATTCTGACAGGTGTGAGATGGTACCTCATTGTTGTTTTGATTTGCATCTCTCGGATAATAAGTGACTTTGAACATGTTTTCATGTGTCTCTTGGCCTTCCTTCTGTCTTCTTTTGAAAATATTCTGTTTAGGTCTGTTGCCCATTTTTTTATTGGATCATTTATCTTCCTCTTATTGAGTTGCATAAGCTGCCTGTAGATGTTGGAGATTAAACCTTTATCAGTGATAGCATTTGCAAATATGTTTTCCCATGCAGTGGTCTTTCTTGTTGTTTTGTTGATGGTTTCTTTTGCTGTAAAAAAGCTTTTTATTTTGATGTAGTCCCATTTGTTAATTTTCTCTTTAGCTTCCATTGCCCTAGGGGCAGTGTCAGTGAAGAAGTTCTTGTGGCATATGTCTGAGATTTTGTTGCCTGTGGATTCCTCTAGTATTTTTATGGTTTCCCGTCTTATGTTTAAGTCCTGTATCCATTTTGAGTTTATTTTTGTGTATGGTGTAAGTTGGTGATCTAGTTTCATTTTTTTGCATGTATCTGTCCAGTTTTCCCAACACCATTTATTGAAGAGACTGTCTTGACTCCATTGTATGTTCATGCCTCCTTTGTCAAATATTAATTGAGCATAGTGGTTTGGGTCGATATCTGGGTTCTCTATTCTGTTCCATTGATCAATATGTCTGTTCTTGTGCCAGTACCAGGCTGTTTTGAGAACAGTGGCTTTGTAATACAGCTTGAAATCTGGTATTGAGATCCCACCTACTTTATTCTTCTTTCTGAGGATTGCTGAGGCTAGTCGGGGTCTTTTTTTATTCCAGATGAATTTTTGGAGAGTTCTTTCTAGGTCTGTGAAATATGCTGTTGGTATTTTGATGGGGAGTGCATTGAATCTGTAGATTGCTTTGGGTAGTATGGACATTTTAATGATGTTGATTCTACCAATCCAGGAACATGGTATGTTCTTCCATCTGTTTACGTCTTCCTCTATCTCTTTTTTCAGTGTCCTGTAGTTTTCTGCGTATAGGTCTTTTACCTCCTTAGTTAAGTTTATTCCTAGGTATCTTAATTTTTTTGGTGCGATGGTAAATGGGATTGCTTTTTTAGTCTCTCTTTCTGTAAGTTCATTATTGGTGTATAGAAAAGCCATAGATTTCTTGGCGTTAATTTTGTATCCCGCTACATTGCTGAATTCATTTATTAAGTCTATTAGTTTTTTGATGGAATCTTTTGGGTTTTTTATGTACAATATCATGTCATCTGCAAATAAGGACAGCTTCACTTCTTCTTTTCCAATTTGGATGCCTCTTATTTCTTCTTCTTGCCTAATTGCGATAGCTAATACTTCCAGTACTATGTCAAATAGAAGTGGTGAGAGTGGGCATCCCTGTCTTGTTCCTGTTCTTAGGGGAAATGGTTTTAGTTTTTGCCCATTGAGTATGATGTTTGCTGTGGGTTTATCATAAATAGCTTTTATTATGTTGAGGTATGAGCCTTCTATTCCCACCTTGTTGAGAGTTTTTATCAAGAAAGGGTGTTGGATTTTGTCAAATGCTTTTTCTGCATCTATTGATATGACTATGTGATTTTTATCTCTCAATTTGTTTATGTGATGTATCACGTTTATTGATTTGCGGATATTGTACCATCCTTGCATTCCTGGAATAAATCCTACTTGGTCATGGTGTATGATCTTTCTGATGTACTGCTGGAGCCGATTTGCTAGAATTTTGTTGAGGATTTTGGCATCAATGTTCATGAGGGATATTGGCCTGTAATTCTCTTTCATTGAGTTGTCTTTATCTGGTTTTGGTATTAGGGTGATGCTGGCTTCACAGAAGGAGCCTGGAAGTGTTCCTTCCTCTTGAATTTTTTGGAATAGTCTGAGGAGGATAGGTTTTAGTTCTTCCTTGAAAGTTTGATAAAACTCTCCTGTGAAGCCATCTGGCCCCGGGCTTTTGTTTGCCGGAAGCTTTTTGATGACTGCTTCAATTTCTTCCATAGTTACTGGCATGTTGAGCTGTTTAGAATCTTCCTGATTGAGTTTTGGAAGGTTGTATTTTTCTAGGAATATATCGATTTCCTCTAGGTTGTCCAGTTTGTTGGAATAGAGTTGTTCGTAGTATTTTGTAACAATCCTTTGTATTTCTTCGGGGTCTGTTGTTATTTCACCTCTTTCATTTCTGATTTTGTTTATTTGGGTCCTCTCTCTTTGCTTCTTGGTGAGCCTGGCTAGAGGTCCATCAATCTTGTTTATCCTTTCAAAGAACCAGCTCTTGGTTTTGTTGATCTTTTGTATTGTTTCTTTGGTCTCTATGTCGTTTATCTCCGCTCTGATCTTTATTATTTCTTTCCTTCTGCTTACACTGGGCTTATCTTGTTGCTCTCTCTCTAACTCTTTGAGTTGCTGGGTTAGGTAATTTATTACCATTGTTTCTTGTTTTTTGAAGTAGGCTTGTAGAGCTATGAACTTCCCTCTCAGGACTGCTTTCATTGTGTCCCATAGATTTTGGATTGTTGTGTTTTCATTGTCGTTTGTTGCCATGATGTTTTTTATTTCTTCCTTGATGTCTTTGGTAACCCAGTCATGGTTTAATAACATGCTGTTTAGTCTCCAAGTGTTTGATTTCTTTGGGTTGTTTTTATTGTAGTTGATTTCCAGTTTTATGCCACTGTGATCTGAGAAGATACTTGATATGATTTCTATCTTCTTGAATTTGGAGAGACTTTGCCTATGTCCTAACATATGGTCTATCTTTGAAAATGACCCATGTGCACTTGAGAAGAATGTATATTCTGTGGCTTTGGGGTGAAATGTTCTGAAGATGTCGATTAATTCCATCTGTTCTAGTGAGTCATTTAGGATTGATGTTTCTTTGTTGATTTTTTGTTTAGAGGATTTGTCCAATGGTGATAGTGGGGTATTGAAGTCTCCTACTATGATTGTATTACTGTCAATCTCTCCTTTGATATCTTCCAGGAGTTTTTTAATGTATCTTGGTGCTCCTGTATTGGGTGCATATATGTTTACCAGAGTTATTTCTTCTTGTTGGATTTCTCCCTTTAGTATTATGAAGTGGCCTTCATTATCTCTTGTTATGTCCTTCACTTTGAGATCTAATTTGTCAGATATAAGTATTGCAACCCCAGCTTTTTTTTCATTTCCATTTGCCTGGAAAACCTTTTTCCATCCCTTTACTCTCAGTCTGTATGCATCCTTTTTTTTGAGGTGGGTTTCCTGTAGACAGCAGATATCTGGGTTTTGTTTTCTTATCCAGTCTGTTACCCTGTGTCTTTTGATTGGGGCATTCAATCCATTTACATTTAAAGTTATTATTGATAGGTACTTATTTGACGCCATTTTTATTCTATACCCCTGTGTACCTTCTTTGCTTCCTATTTCTTTCTTTTTTTTACAGCAGACCCTTTAGCATTTCTTTCATTGCTGGTTTGGTGGTGATAAACTCCCTTAGTCCTTTTTTGTCTCTGAAGCTCCTGATTTCACCTTCAATTTTGATTGATAGCCTTGCTGGGTACAGTATTCTTGGATTTAGACCCTTCCTTTGCATGACTTGGTATATTTCATTCCATTCCCTTCTGGCCTGATGAGTTTCTGTTGAGAAATCAGTTGCTAGTCTGATGGGGGTTCCTTTGTATGTAACTGTCTGTCTCTCTCTGGCCGCTTGTAAGATTCTTACTTTGTCGTTGGTGTTTGCCAACTTAACTATAATGTGCCTTGGCGTCGGTCTTTTGGGGTTCATTTTGCTTGGAACTCTGTGAGCTTCTTGGATTTGTGTGGGTTTTTTCTTCCCTATATCAGGGAAGTTTTCTGTTATTATTTCTTCAAACAGGTTTTCTATTCCTTGCTCAGTTTCCTTTCCTTCTGGCACCCCTATTATCCTGATGTTGTTTTGTTTTGTATTGTCCTGAAGTTCCCTTACGCTCTCCTCAATCTTTCTAATTTTTGTTTCTAGAAGCTGTTGTAATTGGGTATTTTTTTCCATCTTGTCTTCTAGCTCACTTATGCGGTCCTCTGCTTCATCTAGTCTACTCTTGATGCTTTCTATTGAGTTCTTTACAGCAGCGATGTCACTTTTCATTTCTTCTTGGTTCTTCTTCATTTCTTCTTGGTTCTTACTCATATTGTCGAATTTGTCTTCCATCCTTTTCAGCCACTTTATGACCATTTCTCTGAATTCTTTCTCTGATAGGTTGTTTGCCTCTAAATCGTTTACTTCCTTTTCTGGTGATGCCTGCTTCTCTTTCCTGTGGGGGCTGTTTCTTTGTCTCCCCATGGTCTCTCTTCTCCGGATGTCTGGTTATATAGATTTCTCTCTCTGGCGTTGATTTAAAGGTATAAAATACAACACAACCAGGCACAACAGACAAGGCACTGAACAGAATTGTATTCACGATATTAATAACCTCCAATAGAGGTAACCACCAGAGAAAGACAAATTAGGGAATAGGAGTGGAAGAGGGAGAGTAAAAAGAAAGAACAACAACGAAGAAAAAAACAACAACAAAGAGTGTGAATCTGAACTTGGGAAAAGAGCAGAAAGAAAGAAAAGAAATAACAGAAAATAAAAAGAAAAGAAAAAAAAAGTAAGAGAGACAAGAATGATACTAAGAGAGAAAAGGGGAACAAACTATATATATGGGGAGTAAACTCCACTAGAACAACCACTATTCCCAGCAAATTCCAGCAACACGAGCCTGGAGATTAATACAAACTGCAACAGCAGCTAATATCAAGTGAGGCAAGGGAAAACAAAAGTAAAAAACAAACAAAAACAAAGCAAACAAAAGAACCAACCAAACCAACAAAAAGAATAATCTAAACAATCTCACAAAAAAGCATAAAAATTCAATCTAATCAACATTCAAGCAAACAACAACAAAAGGCCCGAGAGAAAAATAATTTTTTAAAGGTAGCGTAGAGAGAGGTTTGTATGGATTTGGAGCAGGGGGTTGGGAATTAGATATATAAGTAGGGTGAAGTTTTAGCAGGGAGTAAACTGAAAAAGTAGGGAAAATCTAAAGCCAGAAAGGGTTAAGATAAACTGGGAGCAAAAGGGGAAAGGTTAGGAGAGTGATGGCATAATGTTAGCTTTGAGATAGGGTAAAGCGATTGTAAGGGAAAGATGCAAATCGAATGTAGGACACTAATCCAAAAATAAAAGAAAGAGAAAATCAAATGACATTAAAAAAAAAAAAAAAAAGTAAAATAATAGTAATAATAGTGCTGATTGAAAATAAAAATGTAATAATTAAAAAGGTGAAAACCAAGTGAGGAAAAAGAAAAAAATATTAGTTTCTTAAGTAAAAGATGCAAAAAATGAAAATAAAAAAATATGAGAATAAAAAATTTAAAAAATTGAAAAAAGAATTGAAAATTAAAAAATAGGAAGACTAAAATGTGCAGTAGCGGCTGTCATTCACTTCCTCTATTATTCTGTTTGGTACGCCTTTTTCCCAGTCTGGGCGGTATTTCAGTTCAGCTTCATTCCAGGGCTCCTCAGTGTTGGAAGCCAGTCCTGCTTTTTAAGCCAGCCCTATCTTAATTTCTCGTATTTATTTTTGATTACACCAGAGACAATTAGCGTTTCAGCCCCTGGGTGGCAGTGTTTCTGAATTGACTTCCGGGCCTCTCTAGCTCTTTTTTCTTTTTTTTTTTTTTCCCCTTCTATGGCACTCACTACCGGTTTGTGGAGATGTGCGCCTCAGAGCTGCCTCTCTGATGGTCACACGCAGCTCTGGCCCCAGGTTCCGAAAAAACACCTTCCCCCTGCAGTCTTTCAGGGTTTCCACCTGGGTTTACCTCTGTATTGGGCTTAGCAATCAGAGTGGGAAAGAGCCCAGGTGTGCGGACCGTGGGTCTGTGCCCCAGACTAAGGAGCCTGCACTCCTTTGAAAATTCTTAGTCTGACCCTCCTCGTCAGATTAAAATGAGTTGCTTTCAAGAGGTCACTTCTGTTAGCAGCTCAGAAGACCCCCCTCCTCATTCACGGATCACGGCAGTTCCAACTGCCGCTGATTTTTCTAGGCACAGACCTCCCGGCTCCTGCCGGTCCTGCGGCTGCCGCGCTTCCCTCACCCAGCGCCTCCCTCACCCACCGCGGGGGTTAGAAACCGCAGCTTATTTCAGACAAAATCTGACCTTTCCGTGGTGCAGTGAAGAGTTTCTTTGAATCCAAATGTTTGCGCTGATAGGGGACCGGTGGTCTGGTGCTCCCAGCAGTTCAGTGTTAGCAGTTGTCGCGGAAAGTCAGGTTTCCACTAAAATCCTCCTTTCCTTGCAAGATGGCGAGGCGCCCGGCGAGCCCGCAGCTCCAGGAGGGGACCCAGCCCCTGTGGGTGCTGCGCGGTCAGAGAAACACTGCCCAGCACTCCCCCGCCTTCTCCTGGAGTTTAGCTGTCCCTTGGCTTGCCCACATACACTCCCTCTGCGAGCCTCTGCTGCTCCGACTCTCCGCCCCAGGAACAGACTCCAAACCCGACTCTATTCCGTCGCCATTTTTTCGAGAGCCTCGTTCATTATTTCTTCAAATAGGTTTTCAGCATCTTGCTCTCTCTCTTCTTCTGGTACCCCCATAATTCTGATGTTGGTTCGCTTGAAGTTGTCCCAGAGGCTTCTTACACTATCTTCAACTTTCTGAATTCTCTTCTCTTCAGGCTTCTCTGGAGGAGTGTCCTTGGCCTCTTTGTATTCCAAATCTTTGAGTTGATTCTTGCAATCCTCTAGTCTGCTTTTGGGTCTCTGTATAATATTTTTTATCTCAGTCAGTGTATGTTTAATTTCTAGTTGGTCCTCATGGAATTTATCGGCCTTTTCCATGAAATTCTTGAAAAACCTTATAACCGTGGTTTTGAACTCTATGTCCAGTCGCTTGTTCTCCTCCATTTCTTTGGTTTGGGATCTGTTTCCTTGCCTTCTCATTTTCGCTGCTTCCCTGAGTTGGTAGGGTAGCTTTGTGTACTAGGTGTCCTATTGGTTCAACGGGTCAGCCTCCCAGTTACTTGAGGTGGACACTCTTGGTGTACCCTTGTGTACTGTGTGTCCCCCAGCAGGAGCTACAGCAAGAGCTAGTTTTCTCCTCCTTTGCTTGGGCGGATTTGGAGCAGTCTGACTAGAGCTACAGTTAATTTGGTTGAGCTGTTACAGAACAGGCCATTTATATGCAAAAGCCGCTGAGTGGAGCCTGGGCGGGTTTGTAGAATGTGCGGGGCGGGGCCTCAGGACTGGGCGGGGTCTCAGGGCGTCACTAGGCTGGGGCGTGGCCAACGGCGATGGCTGCCGTCAGCCCTCTCTTGCGCCCCGCGCTCCAGCGCAGTAAACAATGATTGCTGGGTGCACCTCTGCAAAAAAGTCACTCTCACTTTCCGACCCGATGGCCGAGAGTCCAGCTTCTCCCCGTAGGTGCCTAGGTCCCCCGAGTGTCCCCAGAAACTGGATTTCAGAGTGATCGGGAGCTTGTCTCCCTGCGGGTTGAAGAAAAGCCGCGCACCCAGCCGCCCGCCGCCGGCCCGATTCGAGTGCCTCCGTACCTCAGCTTTTCAGCGTTTGTGCTCCTTTCTCTTCTTAGCTGTAAATCTTCCACTCAGCCAGCTTTCCCGTGGTTCTGGGTGGTAGATGTTTTGTCTTTTAGTTGTATTTTTGAAATTGTTGTGTGAGGCAGCAGATTAGTTGTTTAACTATGCCGCCATCTTGGTTCCTCCCTCACCTAACTTTTAGTGAAACAAAAATTGCCTGAACTCCTGGAGTGTCTTTTTTTTTTTTTTTTTTTAAATATATTTTATTGATTTTTTTACAGAGAGGAAGGGAGAGGGAGAGAGAGTTAGAAACATCAATGAGAGAGGAACATCGATCAGCTGCCTCCTGCACAACCCGTACTGGGGATGTGCCCGCAACCAAGGTACATGCCCTTGACCGGAATCGAACCTGGGACCTTTCAGTCCACAGGCTGACACTCTATCCACTGAGCCAAACTGGTTTCGGCTCCTGGAGTGTTTTAATGCACTCGTCAAAACCCCCTTCCCCAGGAAGCGACAGCAAGCAGCAGCAGTGCTGGGACGTGTCGGGTCTTGGATCCACCCTTGCACCATTCTGCTGTAGAAAGATTCGGGATGTGGAGATGGGCCCTTGTGAGGAGACTGCCAGGAGTTTAGGGATTTTAAAGCACTTTCAGTTCTGAAGGGCACAGGGTGAAGTAATAACCTTTTACTATCCACCCATGTTTATTCAAATTGGTTGCCCAGGGCTGCTTTTAACAGTTGGACCAGAGGCCAACATACTCAGCTGCGCATTCCTCTTTTGCTTAAAGTGATTCTTTCTGGACCCAAAGCTCTTGTTGTTATTGGCAGAGTCTATTGCCTTTTTGTGACCTGAAGCTTCCTAAAGGCCTTTGCTCCATAAGCCCTTCAGGTCCTGAGGGCTATGTAGCAGCTTGGTTTTGCCTTAACTCTAGAGCATCACCTGGACCTGTCGGCCAGGAGTCAGGCAAACTTGTTTCACTGGATCGATGGCAGGGTGGAGGGTCCTGGGCCCAGTCTACAGGCCAGAGTGGCCCTGTCTTTACTACATGCACCTCTTCCCCCTCACTGCCAGCTGACCGGATAGGGATAGATATTTGACTAAAACTGGCTCAGATGTTTTATCCTAAAGCTTCATATGGGGCTAACGGAGGCTGTCTCTATGTAAGCTTGGGAGTTGAGGGTCAGCCCTTTCCCACCCCATGTGGACAGAGTAGCAGAAACAATTGGTCATTTTGGAGAGCACACAACACAGAAGTGGAGAGCTGCAGTTCCTCGTCCACGGGTCCAGGATCTTCCTATGGCTCAATTGTTTCTATTCTTGGGTTCCATAAGACACCACCTGTGCTCTTAATACATTGTTTTTGCTTAAGCTAGCCCATTGGTCCGTTATTTCCAACAAACTGAAAATACAGGGTATAACACCGAGGTAGCCCTCAATTTAAAGAGTAACAATCTGTTATACTGACTCCAGCCACCTGCAGCAAAGAAGCAGGGTGGAAGTGTGCATATGGGACCTGCTTTTCCTAGAGGGAGCTGGCAAACAGTGGATATTGGAATTAAGCATATGTCAACATAGTCTCATTCACTCGTACATAAAACCAATGGTTAACTTACTATTTCCACAAATAGTAGTAAGACTTCAAATGCTTAAATAAGGGACCTGGGGCCATAGAACAGCAATGAAACCCAGGATGCCAACCCAGCCGATTTTTTTTTTTAATGTGGCAAATATAACATAAAATTTACCGTTTTAACCATTTTTAAGTGTACACTTCAGTGGCACTGAGTACATTCACAATGTAACCATAGCACTATTTCCAGAAAAATTTCATCATCCTAAACAGAAACTCTGTCCTCATTAAAGAAATAGCTCCCTATTCTCCCCACCCCCAGGCCCTGGTTATCCTTAATCTACTTTTTATCTCTATGAATTTACTTATTCTAGGCACCTCATATAATTGGAATTAGAGAGTATTTTTTCTTTTGTTTCTGGCTTATTTCACTTAACATATTATCTTCAGGCTTCATCTGTGTTGTATGTAGAATGTGTATTAATGCATCGTTTCTTTTTAGTATGAAATAATATTCCATTGTATGGGTATACCACATTTTATTTATCCATTCATTTGTTTGTTGATGGATAGTTGGGTTGTTGCCACCTTTTGGTTATTGTGAATAATGCTGCTAGGAACATTGGTGTCCTAATTTTTTTTTTTTTAAACACTAAGAAAGAACCCAAACTGAATCAAGGGGTAGAGAATAAAAACAGGTTTCTTATGCCTCTGTACTTATCCTCTCATAGTGTTTATCTCTCTCTGTAGTAATTGCCTGCCTAACTTTGAATTGCCCACTAGATTGCAGACATTCTGAGTAGAGCCACGTCTCCCACACTGGTGGCTCACTGAGTGCTCAACCTAGTTAAGCTGAACTCCACTTCCCAGCATGCCTCTCCTGAACAGTTCTGGTTAGAGTGGAGTAGAAGAAGACCCAGAAAATCCTTGTGGGAGGTCTGAAGGAGGGAAATAAAGCAGCAGCAATTTTGTAGCTCAAATTGTTGCTTTTTTGCTGGCTCACTTCAGCTTCTCCAACTCCTGGCCAATGTCTCTGTAGGACCCATACCACCACCATCAGAGGAACAAGAGCCCACACAGATTTGTCTGTCTCCATGGACTTGTGTTTGCGAGTTCTAGCTTGTTTTTGCCCTCCTGTCCCCAATTCACATCCATTTGTCCTTCCTGTCTGCCTGTGGGCTTCAGGCTCCAGCATCAAAAGCAAAGACAAGGTCTTACAGAGACTGCTTAGCCAGCTCCAATGATTGTAGCAAAGTCTCTTTCTTTCTCTCCATAATATTTAATACTAGAGGCTGGGTGCATGAAATTTGTGCATGGGGGGTAGGGGGGGGGTGGGGTGGTTGTTCCTCAGCCTGGCCTGCACCCTCTCCAATCTGGGACCCCTTGAAGGATGTCTAACGGCCAGTTTACAGGGATGGGGCCTAAACCAGCAGTCGGACATCCCTCTTGCAATCTGGGACTGCTGGCTCCTAACTGCTCACCTGCCTGCCTGATTGCCCCCTAACTACTCTGCCTACCAGCCTGCTGGCCCCCAATTGCCCCCTGCTACCGGCCTGCTCACCCCCAAATGCCCCCCCATCCCGCCAGCCTGATCACCCCCAACTACCCTCTGTGCCAGTGTGCTCACCCCCAACCGCCCCCCCTGCCGGCCTGCTCACCCCCAACTGTCCCCCCTGCTGGCCTGCTCACTCCAAACTACCCCCCACCCGCTGTCCTGATCACCTCCAACTGACCCCAATGACAGCCTGCTCGCCCCTTGCTGGTCTGCTTACCCCCACCAGCCCCGCCCCCCACCAGCCTGATCATTCTCAACTGCCATCCCATCCTGGCCTGATCACCCACAACTGCCCTCCCCTCTTGGCCTCTAACCGCCTCTATCTCGGCAGTGCCACCATGGCTTTGTCCATAGAATGTCCGGAAGGTCTCCTGGAAGGTCTCCCCAGTCTAATTAGCATATTACCCTTTTATTAGTATAGAGGCCTGGTTCACGGGTGGGGGCCGGCTGGTTTGCCCTGAAGGGTGTCCTGGATCAGGGTGGGGGTTCCCTTGGGGCATGGGGCGGCCTGAGCGAGGGGCCTGTGGTGGTTTGCAGGCTGGCCACACCCCCCCATGGGGTGAGGGTCCCCATTGGGGGGGGGCGTGGCAAGCATGGGTGAGGGGCTGAGGGCTGTTATCAAGCTGGCCACACCCCCTTCAGGGTGGGGGTCCCTGGAGGGGTGCCTGGCCAGTCTGGGTGAGGGGCTGATGGCTGTTTGCAGGCTGGCCAAGCCCCCCAGCGGGGACCCTCACCCCATGGGGGTGTGGCCAGCCTGGGTGAGAAGCTGAGGGCTGTTTTCAGGCTGGCCACGCACCCTGGTGACCCAAGCTCCCAGCCCCTCCTTTTTTTCTTTTTTCTTTTTTTCAGCACCTCCTTGAGTGGAGGCCAGGGCTGGCTGGAAGCAGGTATCTGGGATTTATTTATCTTCTATAATTGAATCTTTGTAGCCTTGAGTGGAGGCCAGGGCCGGCCAGGGAGGGTGGGAAGCTTGGCTTCCTCCATCACCAGGGACAACACAAGCCTCCTGCTCGCTCCAGCTCTGTGGCCACCGCCATCTTGGTTGGGTTAATTTGCATACTCGCTCCTGATTGGCTGGTGGGTGTAGCGGAGGTACAGTCAATTTGCACGTTTCTCTTTTATTAGTGTAGATTCTGCTTCTTGGATCAAACCATAATGGGTACACACTCATTAATCAACCAACAAATGTTAACTGATAATAAATACTGAGCAACTACTATGCGCCAGACATGAGGTTCTAAGTGCTGGGGGAACAGTAGTGAATAAAACAAAGTCCCTGCCAGCAGGGATCTCACATTTACTGTTGTACCCCCAAGACACAACACACTGCTGCAAGAGGGGTTCTAGTGTTGGTCCTATTAGCAGTTGTGTGACCTTGGGTCAGAATCCCTTCATCTCACCACACTTTTTTTTTCATTAGTAAGGTAGGAAGACCAACCTTCCAACCTACTTTTCTGTAAATGCAGTTAAAGCAGATAGCAGTTGAAAGACATCTGAGAAATACATAGCTCTAAAAAAAATAAAGGAAGCCATGAAACCCCAAAACCAGTCCAGGATATTATCATAATCTTTTATTATGTATCAAATTGTCTTCAACATAAGTTACAATCTGATTAAATTTGATAGACATTTTTTTAAATCTATTTAAAGAAAAAAAAATCTCTTTATGTACAATATTTTTTGTCTAGAGTCTAGCAAATATAGTACCTTTCATTGCAGGATTTCTGCCTAACATAATAAGCAAAAACAAACGACCAAAAATTATAAACCAAAGCAAAACAAGTCCCTCAATCTCTCAACTATCCATATGAATAAAGCATTAAAAAGATAAACAAAGAATAACATTTTTTCTTGTTTATAAATGCAGAATGAATACTAAAAGTTAGTGGCAAAAAAAAAAAAAAGAAAAAACAACAACAACAAAATAATAACAACAAAAATAAAACCCCAGGAAAATAACCATCTATCTTCAGGGGTAAAGTTTCCTGCTCAGGAGTGCACGCTGACTCTAGACCATCTCTCGGCTTCTTCGGATAGCACAGCACAGGATCATACTGAAGATCATGCCAAAGATCTGGAAGACAGGGAGGAGTAGGAGGAACAAGGTGGCTTTTGCTGAGGGAAAGACATGAGTCATTCAGGCCAAGACAGAGGACTAGGACCGTGGTCGGCAAACTGCGGCTCACGAGCCACATGTGGCTCTTTGGCCCCTTGAGTGTGGCTCTTCCACAAAATACCAGGGCCTGGGTGAGTCTATTTTGAAGAATTGGCGTTAGAAGAAGTTTAAGTTTAAAAAATTTGGCTCTCAAAAGAAATTTCAATCATTGTACTGTTGATATTTGGCTCTGTTGACTAATGAGTTTGCCGACCACTGGACTAGGAGAATCAGAGGCCAAATGAATTAAATGTCAAAGCAGGGAAGTGTAGGCTAGATAATGGGAGGGATCACTGACAGGTGTGATTCTGAGAGTCTGCAGCCACTTGCTAATGCAAGTAACTTCCCTGGGTGAGACAAATACACTCAGAGCTAAATTGAATGCTCAAATTTAGATATTCCCATAGTCCACACAGGCTGGAACTTTCGCTTCCACCTTTGTGTTTTTGCGAGTTTTATATTCTATTTTAAAAGGTATGGTTATCTCTTGTACTGAAAGCTGTGCCATGCTTTTCTAGATGCAGATGAGAGGTACAAATAACCATTTAGAAAGCAAGCAATTCTCTCTTTTGGGGTAGTCTTGTGAGGGGCACGCGAGGGCTGTGTCCCTTGAAGAGTTCTCATCATGCCCTCCTGGGGGAAGAAGGGGAGACCCTAGGGAACCTCATCGACCCTTGATGGTTCCTGGGAGCTGATTACTAGAGAGTACATTATTGGATGCTTTGGGCTGTCCACCCTGGATGCCTTTCAGACTACAGAGGGAGATGAAACAATTCACATCCATGTAGCTTTCATTGAACTACTTTTCTGGGAAAAAGAAGAGCAGGTACATGATGAAAACATGTTTCAAAGATCATCCCAGGATAACTAGCAGATCTGGGGTGATCCAGACCCTTGCATGGTCCGTGGACCAGCAGCAGTCGCTTCACCTTACATTTACCCCTGAACCTTAATGGTTAAGAGAATGGATTTGAACACTGAGAATGAGTTCAAATCCCAGAAGCTTCACTCATGAGCTCAGAGACTTAGATCAACTTACTCAACCTTTCTCTCTCTGTTCCCTAGTCTCTAAAATGGGAATGCTAAGAGTTCCACCTCATAGGTATGGTGAGGATTCAATCAGCTGATAAATGTGTTAGCACTTAAGATAGTGCCTGGCCAGAGCATGCACTTCATCAATGTTAACTACTAAGAAGACCCCCTCCTATCTCCCCCCCCCCCCCCCGCAATGTCCAGGACACTCACCATCACCACGGCGATCCCGATGCCCACGGCGCCGATGATGTGGAACTTGTTGTGGAAGACCTCTTTGATGGCCTCAGGGCAGGACTTAGGGGGGCAAACCAAGAACCTGGTCACACACGATCCCTGCTCACACCTCCTTCCTCCCACAGTACCCGCTTCACACCCAGAGCATTGGTGGTTCCAGAGAAGGGAGGGGACAGGAGTGTTCAGGTATCTTGGTTGGTGGATAGAAAGGAGAACCAAGAGAGGAATAGGAGATGGGTGCCACATATTTGGATAAGAATTCATAGAAACAAGAGGGGTAAGCCCCTGCTGTGGGTCCGTTTCTCATCTGGGTTACATCTTATTCTTCTGGAGTTTGGACATTAGCTCTAGTTTACAATCTTGAGCCATTTACAAGTCTACAAAGCAGATGTCCAGGACTCAGAGCACACCTGTCCCTGATGCCTTGAGTGCTGGGGGAGGCAGAACATGGGGCAGCAATGGGCAGTTCCAGGTGCCAAATCATTGCAGGCAGCTAGAAACACTTTGCTATTTCCCTGGTCTGGCCTTTGTTTTGCTGCCATTGGGGACACAGAAGGCGCCAAGGCAGGGGAGAAATGAGGTGGCCACCCTGGGACCTTGCAGGTGGAAGACATATTTGTGAAGCACTTAGATGCCTGTCCTTCCAGAACGAGAGGGCAAATTTCACTTGTGCCCTTATGGGATTTGCCCAGAGCAAGTGGGCAGGGGCACAAAGATCTTGCTCTTCATGTTTACCTTCACGGTGATGGTGTCGAGTATATCCTTTTTGGGGCAGATGTCCGAGATGAATTGTTCCACTCCCCCAACCACACCACAGCAGTTCAACTGCAGAGAGAAGGGCAGGGGTGGGGTAAGAGAAACAAACACAAAAGTGACTGAAATAGAGACGCACTGGTCTGGGACAGCAAATGCCGTGTGCACATGCTCTGAGGATGCAAAGACGACATACCGCGTAGTGGATGGCTTTCAGCGTTTCCCGCTGGGGCTCGTCCTTGTTTCTCAGCTTGGTGTAGGTGTCCGTGTAAAATTCCTGGAGTTCCTTAATCACCTGTGATGGACCAATAGACGAGAGAGCAGCAGAACAAATGAACAAATGTCACCTGTTCCGTCTTCACCCAACAAATTCCCGTGCTCAGGAAATGTTACAGAGCCGACTGCCCCCATCCCCATTCCCCCTCCCCCTGTGCCATCTCTGGGACCCCTCGCTCTCCTCCCACATCCTCTAGGAACTCCACTCCTGTCATTTCCCCTTCTCCTGCACCTATGGTTGGTCCTTTCAGTCCCACTTAGCTCCTTCCCTTCTATCTATGAGCAAAGTGTTATCTCCTCAACTTAAACAAAACACAACTCCTGATCTGGCTAGTTCCTCAGGCTTCTGTCTTCCTGTTTTCTTCACTCAGAGGCTGTGTGACTTTTGGCAAATTAACCAAGCCCCTCTGTACATCACTTTCTGCATCTTTAGGATGGAGATTGTATTAATCCCTACCCGAGAGATTACTGTGAAAATTTCAATGTGACATTACATGTTAAGCTCCTAGCACAGTGTCTGGTACAAAGTAAATTTGGGATAAGTATTACCTATTATAAAAGAGAGGCGATGTTATCCTCCTCCTGTAACTGGGTTTGTCCCAACTTAATGGATGCCTGTCTCTTGGTCCCCCCAAACCCACAATATCAATAAACTGATCAATATCCAGCCTTCCTCCTTCCGTATTTTTCATCACTTTCCCTTCCTATTTCCATGACTGTGGCTTCTATCATCTGAATAATAAAATCATTCTTTTTTCTTTTCTAAAAACGGGGTTCCCGCATCTAGTGTCTCTCTGCTTCTCTCCCTCCTGCTCAACATGACAACACAGTCCTTCCTAAAACATTGCTCTGATGTGGCCATCCTGGCCCATAAACGCTTTGGTCTCCCTAAGGAGCCCACGCTCAGCTGTGTCAGGCCCTTTCTTTGCTGGGAAGTACCCTGTCTCCCACCAACGTTCCTCCTGAAATCTTCTCTCTCATTCAAGGTTTAGGTCAATGCCCTCTTCTCCAGGAAGCCAGAGATCCCCCTTTCCTACCCCACCCTTTCAAATCCCATGGGACTTTTGGATATGAGTGACTTCTGTGACACTTATCAAATGCATGCCTGTCTGCCACACTAGGTGGCAAAGGTCCTTAAAAGGAGAGCAACAGTTCGTGCAGCGCTTGGCTCATATTTACAGACGAGGTAAAGGAGCAAGGGCGCCCAGCCCAGAAAGCCGTGTTTCCCTAAGCTGTCTTTTCCAGAAGAATTGGGGAAGGGCTGCCAAGGGGTGAGACACGCACAGACACACGGGCCCAATGACTATTTCCTGAACATCTACTCTGTGCCAATACTGTTTGGGGAACTGGAGGCAAGTGGTTGGCACAGTACCACCCAGGGTAGTATAAACGCTCACATTCCCTGCCCTGGGGAAGCTCACGTTCTGAGGGCATGTGGGAACGCGGTGAAATAAGAGGCGCGATGAAAGCTGACCAAGGTGGGCAGCCCGGACACCCTTCCACCCGCATCACCCCTCACCCCAAACCCGAACCACCCGAGGCCCCGAGGTCTTACAGAAAGTACCCACCTCATCTTTGTGCGAATATCCCCAGACGGCCGCAGCTATTTCAAGGGCAAATATCACCAAGAGGAAGACAAAGAACTAGAAGGTAAAACGGGGGTGGGGTGAGGAACAATCTTAGCCAACCAGAAAGATAAAGGGTATTCTGGCAAACAAGGAAGAATAGCAAGGGGCGAAAGCTGCAGCAGGGAAGGCCTGGGCACAGGGGTCCCCAGCATTGGTACTCCTGAGGAGTTAATTAGGAGCCAGTCAACGATAAAATACCACTGCTCACGCGCAAAGCCACTGAGATTTGAGGAAATAAGTGAGAACACTCTGGAGTTTGAGGAAAATTGTAACAAGTTTTTGAAAAAAAGAGAAGGCACAGGTACCTGTGGATTCAGGGAAAGAAAGCAAACGTGGCCCTCGAAAAAAGGAAAAACAAAGTCCTGGCATTTAGTCACCTGAGGGAAAGTGATAAGATAGAGAGACTCCAGAGAGGACGAGAGGGAGGCACCACCACAGGGGAGAGGATAAGACAGCTGCCTGGCCAAGAGGCTGGGGTAGGGCCCTGAGTGGAGGGACCTGGGGGCGCTGAGGACAGCTCATGCCCTTGGGGTATCCTGTTCACCCTACTCCCTCCCCCCCAGCTCCACCCCATCCCACCCCACCCCATCTCACCCCACCTCATCCCATCCCATCTGTTCTATGGGATCTCGGGGGCAGGGGGCCCTGGAGTGGGTGTGGGGAACACAGAAAGGATACTCACCAATCCCAGCATGCACTGGGACTCTTGCACAGCCCCACAGCAGCCCAGGAAACCCACCAGCATCATGAGGGCGCCGGCTCCAATCAGAATATAGACTCCTGAGGAGAGAGGACAGAGGACAAGACATGGAGATATTAGCGTGGAGGCCCAGCTGTTTCCTGCGATTCCGTTTTCCCTCTCTATGATGTGCTCCCTCCATGTCTTTGTCACCCTCCACCTTTGCTCTCAAGCCTCCTTCCCACCAGTCTTTCTTCTAGGACCCCATGGCATCAAGTCCTCACTCCTACCTTACCCTCAGCCTTCCTGGAAGGTGCCTATACCCCTTAACTGGGACAAAGAATACCCCTGGGAGCCCCGGATTCTACGAAGGACACAAACTGGCCTAGTCTGTCACCTGTTTCCAGCTAGATGAATCCACTTACGCTAACAAAGACAGACCCCCGCCCCCCCAAACTCCGGGTAAATTCCTGGGACTCTGATGAGCCCCCTGCCAGCCTCTACCTGGCAGAAGAGGCTGCCAGGGCAAGCTCCCAGCAGCAAGGGGCTGTGCACACTGAGGCAGCCAGCCCTGCCGTGGGTGGCAGCGAGGCATGCACAGTTAGTAACACCCAAGGGCACATGTTGGCAAAGGTAGAGCAGCTTGCTCTAGTGCAGAGAAGATAGGCCTGGTGTCAGGAGACCCTTGACTGGGTCCTAACTCTGCTACTAAGTTCTGTGTGATCATGGGTAAGACATGTTCCCTCTCTTGGTCTCAACTTCCTTATCAGTAAAATGAGAAATTGGCTGCTAGAAAATTTAAAAGAGATCCTGCCCTCAGAGCACACTACAGCGATCTTGCGGTTGCCATTCGGTTACTCTAGGTTAAGGGTGAAAAGGCTCGATCCTCTTGTTAAAGGTAGGGTGTGAGTGACGCTTCCTAAGCCTTCAATTTTAGTGACCAATGGAGAGGGGGCGATGAGAAGGGCAGTGCCTTTTGCAATTTCTGACTATGCCCAACAAAAGGCATATTCCTGGGACGGGGAGACAGTGGAGCATACTAGCCCTAGTCACCCCCCGGGAATGCCAGAGGGGCCCAGGTTGCAGTTATATTCTGGAGAAGTCACAGCTGTTCTGCAGAGACCACCCCCCTCTGAGGCTCCCTCAGCAGACCCCATGGAGCATTTCTTTTTATTTTATTTTTAAAAAATATTTTTTATTGATTTTTTTACAGAGAGGAAGGGAGAGGGATAGAGTCAGAAACATCGATGAGAGAGAAACATCAATCAGCTGCCTACTGCACACCCCCTACTGGGGATATGCCCGCAACCAAGGTACATGCCCTTGACCGGAATCGAACCTGGGACCCTTCAGTCGGCAGGCCGACGCTCTATCCACTGAGCCAAACCGATTAGGGCCCCATGGAGCATTTCTAACTCTGAAGCCCAGAACGTCTGGGTTTGAGAGCCAGCACTGTGACCCTTGGGAATGCCACCTAATCTCTCTGTGCAACACTTTTCTATCTGCAAAGCAGAAATGGTAAGGTCCACCACGAGGTGGTTATGAAAATTAAGAGACATGTCATCAAGGTGTGCACAACAAATTTCAGCTACTGTTAATCTTAAGAATGCAAAGGATGGGTGACAATTACGAATCATAATGGTGAATTTTTACATACTTGCTGATCCCTCCCTGCTAACTGGGAGCAGGGCGACTTTCTTGAAATAGGGGCTGAAAGGGAGAGAATCTATGATATTTCCACACAATACACAACAGGACACTGCAGTGAGAACCCTGGGCAGGTGTCTGTGACTTCACTGGTCCACATCTGGACCCCTAGTACGAGGGCGAGGCTTTGCAGGCCACAAACCGTGCAGTCTGCCTGCAGCTGAAGCTCACGGGCAGCGCCGAGCACAACGCACACAAGGGAGCATTTGTGTCTCTGCCCCCTTTGCCCCACATCTGTCGTGATGTCAAGTCACGTGGGTTTACTGGCAAACCCCTCTGCTGTATGAATATGGGTATTGTTCCCGTGCATGCCTGGCTCAGACTGGGCAAGGGGACAAATGCAGCTTGTCCTTGAGTCAAGTCCCATCCTCCTGGGCAGTCCCATACTGCGGGGCCCAAGCCCCGGGCGCTGCGGAGGAGGGCTCTGACATGAGGACACCCGTGCGTCCGTCGAGGCAGTGACATGGCCTCAGCTTCTCCCCATCTTATCGGGACAAGACAAGGAGGATGAGTCACTTCTCTGAGCTCCATAACAGGGACTGAATAAACAGGGGGTATTAAGAGATCAAGAGGATTTACAAACACACGAAATCTGTTGAGTGGGAATGAACAGACAGACATGTTTTCTCTAAGTCCAGATCCCAGTTGGTAGGCCTGGAGACCCTGGCAGAAGTCGGGGAGTTGGGTGAGTAGCATTAGGGAGCTGTGATAGGGAAAAGTATTTCCAGTGCAGAGAGAGAGAGAGATAGCTAGAGAGAAAGAAAGCATATTCTCCCAATGGAGAATAAGAAATATTCATTCTTGGGCTTAGCGGACAAAGACTTTAGGACAAAGGGTGCTGTTGGCTTTAAATCTTGCTCAAGCAGCTGCAGATCTGGGGTGTCTCGGCTTCACCCTCTCCAGTTCCCCGGCAGCTGTTTATGGGGATTTTAGCAGCAGCTATAAGATGGGTCATCTGCAAGCGCCCTCCCTGGAAGTCGGGGGGAGTGGGTTGCTGTTAAAAGGGCCATCCCTGCAGGGATCCCCCTCGCTAAGCTCCTCTGAGCCTCCACCCCAGCTCGTTAGCAAGGGCTGGCCATGCAGATAACAAAGCTGTTCTCCTTTATAAAACAAGTGAATGTGGGCTTTCCATCTGACTCATGGAAAAAGTTATTTGTCACAGAGCCTTCTCTAGGATTACTGTATTAGTTTGCTCAAGGGCTGTTTATTCTGCTTTTTTTTTCAGGCTGACATTATAGCTAGTTTTTAAAAAAAGCCCTTGGTGTAGCAGTGGCAGATGCCAGGGTGTCTTTTCACCTGTTTATCAGGGCTCGGCGTTGGCTGGACAGAGGACACATCAGCCTCCTGTCACCACCTCAACCCCTTCTTGCAAAAAAGCACTCACCACACCTGTTTGTGTGGAGAACAAAACCCAGCAGAGCTCCTGGCCTCCACTTGCTTAGAACAGGTGATTATCACCAATTAACATAATCAGGGTTCCCAGGAACCCCAACAGCTCTCTTGGTCCCTCTCCATCCCACTGCTGGCCGTTTTCATTAATGAGCACCACTGCGAACCCCATCTGCCAAGCACAGAGGTCTCTGCCTCCCAGAGGTGTGGGTGTGTAGACGCTGCCAGTTCCAGGACAGGAAGATGAAGAGACACAGAACAAAACAAGCTGCCGCAGATCATAAGCTGGAAACGGGGAAGTCAGCGGAGTGTAGGCAATGTGTCAGGCACCGTGTCATAAAAGGGGAACGGTCCTTGAGAGTGTGCATGTCCACGGCCTCTGGTTCACCAACCCCTCCCCCCCCCCCCCCAGATGCCCTCATTCAGTGGCTATGCTCTGGGAGGACACCAAGGAGTTAAGAAGGGCTGCTGGCCTGAGACCAAGAAAATGAAGTTCCCCAGCATGTTTGCAGCCTGGGATCACGAATACTGCTGACGGGCTGACTCTCCCAGGGCCTGAACAGCAGACAAGGCCCTTATAAGGCTGCCTGTCAGCTGTTCTGCTTCACTATGGCCTGTTTTGAATGTTGGAACGTTTCTTTTTCACTTGCTTCTCTGTCTGGCTATCCATTGTTTCTCTGCTTTCAAAGCTGTGGTCCTTCAGGTTTCCTGATGGGCCAGCTGCATGGTCAGGCTGGCCTGTGGATTGCCCTGCAGATGGTCAGTGCCCCTGGGCAAGGGATGGTCACCTCCTGATGCTGGGAGTAGCGGCTGGGGTGGAGCTGGCACGCTGCTGGAAGAGGGCGATGGGTCAATACCAAGGCTGGTGTCACAGTCCAAGTGGGAAGGGGACCCAGTGTGTAAAGCCTCCTTAGCTCTTTGCCCATGGACCGTAATGACTGAATTTCAGAAAGCGCTCAGGGAAGGGCAGGGCCAGGCTAGACCCAAGTGGCCACCCAGCTGACTGATGCTCTAGTGTCACTTGCATCATCCTTTGCTCCCTGAGCTTCTGCGACCTGAACGTAGTCTTCAAAGCTGAGCTCTTTCCCAGGCGGGGGGTCCAGTTGCAAAGGGTCCATTTCCTCTGTTAGAGCTTAAGGCTGTGTTAATGCGAAGAAACACATGCATTGTGTCTCTGTGGGATTGTGCCTTCCAATCCCTATCCTAGTCACTGAAGGTAGGACCAGCGGCCATGGGGGGTGGGAGGTGGGAAGGGCCTGCAATGACCTGTGAGGTTCCCAGAGGCAGGTCCTGGCTCCCCAGACAGTGCGCTCATCACTCTCCTGACACTCTACACGACTCGCCCACCTGTCATCTGCTGGCTAGGGCCACCGATACTTGTGGTTTCCCTCCTCCAACGACAATTTGGGCGTAATCCAAAGCCAAAAGAGCCCCCACCCTGCCCCCACCCCTGGGGAATGTCCGGTCAGTGTAGATATTTTCCATTCCTACATCGGGGAGGCCTCCCCACAATCCAGTACAGGCAATACAAGAAACAACTTTCACAGGACTGGGTTCAAATCCTAGCCCTGCCTTTTGAGGGTATGGCGCTCGGACAGGTTATTGAACTCCCTAGGCCTCCGTTTCTTCATTAGGGGATCACTCCATGTATGGTAAAGAGCCCCCGGGATTACATTACATAACCACACGTGAGACAGTGAAGGACACACAGAGAAGGGTTGGTGGGAGCGGGTGGGAGCCAGGCCCCCTGCAGAGAACTATGGTAGGTGCCTGGGGATTGCCCCCGCCTCACATTCCTCCAGCAAATCTGCTCTCCCCTCTCGCTGCAGAGGGTTCCCAGCAGCCTGGTGTGACGCGACATGACATGACATGAAAAGGAGTGCTCCTGGTCTCCCCCAGCACCCCGCCCCCGCCCCCGCCCCCGCCCCGCCCCTCTAGACTGCCACAGACTCACAAAAAGCAAGCAGTTGCTAAAACAAGTCGGGGCACTATGGAGACCTGCTCCCTAAAACTCTGCGCGCAGTTTAAAAATGCACACGCGCATTGTGCTTTCCTTCCTCTCACTTTTTTTCTCACGATAGGGAGGCACACCCTAAAAAAACCCCAACTAACGACAACAGCAAAAAATAATAAAAGCTGGGAAACCATCCACAGAGCCCGGGGCCCTGGAACCACGAGGCTGGCCTCGCAGGCTGGCCTCCGGGAGGCGGGAAGGAGGTCTGCAGGCTGGCAGCCACCGCGCTCTTCCTGAAGGCCTGGGCGATAAGTCTCTTCAGACTGTTTTCTTCATCTTTTTTTTTTCTTAAAAATAACTTCTTTGGTGGGTGGGAAGGAAGTGACCAAACTTATACTTTGAGCCTGATGATGTGACAACACCACCCTAAAAATAGGGGCTGCTTTTGTTTCTCGCAAATGAAATGCTTCCTATTCCCAAAGCGGGCAGAAAGGAGAGTGGCAGAGCCTGTGTTGTCCCAGAAACTGGGCAATTGCGTTTGACAGGCCTCCCACTCATTTTAGAGAGGCATTTACGTGGCGATACGGCAGCGAAAAGTGACAGAATGCTGCTAGAAAAAATGCCACGGAGCCTGTGGGTACAAAGAAACCTGTTAAGTCAATTCTTACTGAAATTGGAAACCTATTCCCTAAAGTAGGAATGCTTGGCCTTTACACCAGCACCAGGGGTCCAGAGGGCCGGCGTCTCTACTACTCCCTCTTACTAATTTTGACTGTTATTATCCAGGAGGCAGGTCTTTGGGGTCTCAGAGCCCCTCTCTGAACAACTGGGGAGGAGTCACCTCTCCTTTGCCTGGCACTGTGGATTCCCCAGGACAAAGCTTTTTGAATTGAGGAGATGATTAAGCCTGAGAAGACATGAAACGAAGAGGGGATCAGGGTCCAGGACAGAGGTTCTTTCTGTTTTGTTGTTAATCCTCACTTGAGGATATTTTTTCCACTGATTTTCAGAGAGAGTGGGAGGGAAGAAGGGGGTCGGGGAGAGAAACATCAGTGTGAGAGTGACACATCGATTGGTTGCCTCCCACATGTGCCCCGACCTGCAACCCAGGTATGTGCCCCAACTGGGAATCAAAACCACGATCCTTCAGTGCGCAGGTCGATGCTCTAACCACTTAGCCACACTGGCAAGGGCAGGACAGAGGTTCTTAAATCCCCAAGAGTGGCAGCAACTTTGGTGGAGCCAAGTTCACAGAGAATAGCTGAAACTCCAGACTTAGTCAGCATGAAAAAAGAAACCACATCAGTCAAATGCAAATTCATGGGCATAACTACACAAAGCAAGGCTTGCAAGGGACATGACGGACCAATGTGGCCAGAGCAAACGTCTTTCCCAAGGCCAAGCCCCTGGATCAACAAGGCATCTCTGCAGCTGGAGGAAGCACCAAGTCTCCCCATGCTCACCTGTGTAGAAGCTGGAATGACTATTTTCTTGCTCAAAGATGCTCTTCGTCTGAGGGTCGAATCGGAGCCATAGTCCAATGGCAAGGACTGCAATCCCAGCAAGCTGCAAGAAATACAGGGTGTTGGCATTAATTCTGGCTGCCAGGGAGAGCATGGTCTCTGAGTGCTGAAGGTGGAACCACACTTGATTTCTGCCCCTCACCCATGTACCTGTAGTAGCAGCAGCCTGTGTAGGATTAGGAGTAGGGGATCAATCCATTTGCTAAAAATATCAGTAAGCTGGGAATAAATAATTACCTACTCGCAATACAGCAAAAATGGTTACTTTATGAACAACGGAATATTATACAGCTGCGAAAATGAACTATAGCAATACGCAATCCTATAGTGCATCTCACCATGTTAAACAAATGAAGAACCCCAAGAATATATTCAATATATTCCATATAGTTAAATATTACTCTACCGTTTAGGGGGTATAGAGATGACAAAGGGAAAAAAGGGAAGTGATTATTATAAAGTCGAGCGGTGGTGACCTGTAGTAGGAAGGAGGAGTTCTCATCAGGGAAGAGCACTTGGGGGCAGGGTCTGGGGCACTGGCAATATTCTAGCTTTTGACTTGGGTGATGGTGACATGGGTATTCACTTCATAGTTAGTCTTTAAGCCATGCATGTTTTATGCACTGCTCTGTGTATATACCATACAATAAAACAAGAAACAAGCTGGTCAAAGGGCACACACATGCACCAATGAGGGCAGCTGTGATTCCTATCAGACCTCAGAGTCCCTCCTAGAGCGTCCACATTTGCTCCTTTCCCTTTCCACACAGGGAAACCTTACAAGCTGACTTGCCCAATTCTAGGTTTTAGGGACTTGCTTTCTTAGGAATGATCCTCCAAATATCAGACGAGAAACCTCCAAGTAATCTTCCAATCTTAGGGAAATCCCATTTCATAGGTGGGCAAGTTGAGATACTGGACTGTAATGGGCAGACTTTCCCAATAAAGAGCCAAACTAAGGTGCCAAATCCTGGCCTGGCATTGTTGAACTAGATGCCTGTGGAGGTGGCCTCCTGCCAAGCCAGCTCCCCACCCTCAGGGCCAGCTGAGCTCCGTCTCTCACGCTCGTACCAGGGCTTGCTGGGGAGTGACTCAGGCTGCAGTGTAGTGGCCAGCTGGATGCCTGAGGGGGTGGGCTCCGGGCCAACGCCCAGGCACCAGGTTTCACTGGCCCACCCTTCTCAACGGAGACGCCCTACGTCAGAGCCCTGCTCTTCAGGAACCTTGGTTCTCTGCCCCCGGAGAGCTGAGACAGCCCAGTGGTGTGGACAGGCCTCTCTTTCCTTCCTTTTTTGCTCTCCTCCTTTTCCCCATGACTTGGCAGTTGGGTGGAAGAGGACAGCAACAGTGGAAAGGCTGACCCAAGCCCTCCGTGTGCAGTAGTGAAAACCCTGCCTACACCCGCAGTGCTGTACACTGCCCTGGGTGTGTTTCCCTAGTGACTGGCTGGAATCCCTGCTCAGAGTTCTACTCTTCAGTCTCTCACCTGTAAACAAGGAAGGTGGCCCTTTCTTGGCTTTTAAGTATGTCAACAAATAAAGGAGACTATATATTACAAGTATTAGAAGTGACTGTGAGAACAACTTTGTCAGCATCCAGGTCACCACAACTACACTCCTACCCCCTTGGACAGTCACTCAGCATCTTCCCAAACCTCCCAGTCCTCACCTTAGGGAAGGCAACACCAAACAGCAGTAAAAATGACACATCACCACATGGTCCATGGTAGGACAGTACAGAAAAGAAAAACTCATGGGTGCCAGACTTGAAGGAGCAGGACATTTAGAGTTAAAACAAACCAGAAAGCTTTAGGTTCAAGCAAATGTGGCAGGTCTTCCCTCTAATTAAGACAAGACATGCAGGTGAGGAGGATCTCCTGGCTTAGGCCAAAGACAATGGACATGGCTCCGTGGGTCTCTCTCCGTTAGAGCAGGGACATGCCGTTAGGTGGGGCCCAGCTAGGACATCCCCAGTATACTGGGTACTGGATAAGCACGCACTTGACTTCATGGTGGGCAGGCCCTGGCCTAGCTCCTCTGGGTCCTGGGGAGTTAAAAAGAAAGAAGGCAATGCTTTTCCCGCTCCCCCACCCCAACACACGGAGGCCCAATCAGACCCTTGGAAAATGGGAGACAGGCTGCTGGCCTCCTTGCAGATACAAAAGCATCAACCTGAGAAGCCTGTAGGCTGGAGCGTCACACACAGCCGGAGGTTGTTCCAGGTTTTGGTTAGCACTTAGCCACAGTCCTCCCTCTCGCCCTCATCTTGGAGCTGCTGTTGCCGAGAGGTAGTGTCCCTTATTGTCCTTTCTGTTCTAGGCTTGCGCTTATCAAAGAATTATCTTCAAGCCATCTCATTCTTCTGGTGGATAAAGTTACTCAACCGCCCCACCCCTTCCTCTGCCAGGAAAGTTCTTCAGCCAGTCACCATGAAAATAAAAACAATCCCACCCAAAGGAACGCAGCTACCGAAGGTGTGATGGAAGGCTGCACTGTGCACAGAAGCTTCTCCTGGGCAGGAGCTGGGTCTCTTTGGGAGTGACGCCATGCTTGGATAATGATGGGGCTCCCTCCAAAACCTCCACGGGTGAAGCCCCTCCCATTTCATAATTTCAAGGATCCCGAGTCAATCTGTAGAAGGCCAGTCATTTCTCTGGTCGACACGCACAGATGGCAAGAAGGACATTTCCCGGGAGAACTGAAACCAGCAGGGGAAAGACTTCAGTTCTCACCTAGTCAAAGACAAGGCCAGATACAGGAACGCAAGTCCTGCATGTCTGGACCCCATCCAGAACACCTCGCAGAATGGGGGAAGCAGCAGCTGGCTCTGGAGCAATGGAAGGAGCGGCAATAGATGGCAGTCTCATTCCTAAAGCCTCACCATAAGAGAGGGGGAAGGGAGGTCAGCGGCAGGACCGGGAGCACTTGGTTCACCAGAGGAATGAGCCCGCTGATTTTTTTTGTTGTACCACTGAGTTAATTGGCCTGAGGAGATGCTGTGTAAGCCACTAGCGGCCCCATTTTCTGTAATGCTATTGGAGAAACTGTTTCATTTGGCTGGGTCACAATGGCTGGGGGGGATCCCAAGGCCATGAAGTGAGTATAATTGGTGCCCCCTAGTAATGGATTACATGGTTGTGGGGGCAGCACTACCTAAGGGGTGCAGAGTATTCTGAGGAGAACTCACTTCTTGGTGTGGCGCGGAGGGGCTCCCCAGCCCCCCACCTGGCTCTCACCCCTGTTACTTGAACACTAGAAGAAACCAAATGGGAAGGGACCATCAAGAATCAAAGAGAACTTTGACCTGTAAAAGAGGCATCCAGTCAATGTGTAAGGGACTCCAATAAAATAAGAAAACAGGGCCTGGGAGGCCAAAAAGTTGACTGTTTCCTCCCAGGTTAATAACTGATACATGGCAGGAATGTTGGCCATATAGTTGCCAAGGCTGCTACTTTACTCTTGCCCATCCTTGTAGGATCTGAGCTGAGCAGGTTTGATACGGATGCTCAGTTAGACTAATTCCTGCTCATAGAGCTCTTGAAAGGGGACAGAGACCTGCCCAAGATCGCCAACCGGTCCAGTGGGGATGGAAGTAAAAAGTCCAGCACCTCTACTCCATGCCTTGCCCTGCCTGGTTACCTCTCGTTTCCAATTACAGCCCAAGGGAAATGTTCTGGTTTTGCTGAGGAAAGCTCCTTTGCCTGTGGGCTAGATAGAAATGGTCTCACCCATTTCATAGTGCAGGGAGAAAAAGGGTAGTGTTTTTTTCTCCCTATTGTTCTACTGGAAATGTCTTCATTTCTTCAAAGAATTCTTTTCTTCCCAGAAGATGGGCCATGAGAAAAACAAGACACACACCCAACTGAGGGCATTCTACAAAAGACTTGACCAGAACTTCTCAACACAGTCAAGGTCATGAAAAACAAGGAAAGACAGA
This sequence comes from Eptesicus fuscus, assembly GCF_027574615.1. Taxonomy (NCBI): domain Eukaryota; kingdom Metazoa; phylum Chordata; class Mammalia; order Chiroptera; family Vespertilionidae; genus Eptesicus; species Eptesicus fuscus. The sequence continues at coordinate 87,526,555 of NC_072479.1, forward strand.
AACTGGCATAGACCAGAGGAGATGAAGGAGACCGACAACTGTCCCGTGCATTGTGGAGGGGATGCTGGAACTACACGTGTGTGTAGCTAATATAAAGAAGGTGGGGCCTCTCCCAAGGCTCCCCGTCTCCTTCAAGAACCTGCTCCATTAATCCACCTCTTCCCTGCCTCTGCACTGTCTCTGCCACTGTTTCATCCTTTGCCAACACACATGGGCAGGTGTGTCTATCCTGAAACACCACACAGAAAACAAAACCTCTCTTCCTTCAATCTCACTCCGAAAGGCTGCAGACAGCTTAGGTCGTCGCCAACTTTTAAGGCTTTTTGCCCCGTCTTCACATTGTTTGATCTCCCAGCAGCATGACAGCATTCGCCGCCTCCTCCTCCTCACCTGCTCCGTGCATGGGAGCACTCAACGTTTCCCAGATACGTCTCGTATGCTCTTGCCTCTGCTCCTGCAAGTCCCTCCTCCTGGAATGTGGTCCTGGCCACCTAGGCCTGCTGTTCCCCCACCAAGATGTCCTCAATCCCTTGAGCTCCACATTGGCTCTCTGCAACACCCTCACACCCTCCCTTCCTCTCATCTGGGTCTCTAACCAGAGCTTAGCTCCTTGAGGGCAGGGCCACTTCTTACTCATCTCCAAGGCTCCCCTGCCCCATTCACACTTCGGACAAAACAGTCATTAGTAAATAATTATTCCGCAAATGAAGGATTACTTCAATGAAAGAGGATCTCTGAAACCCACCAGAATTTCCTCCCCTGGCCCTCTCCCCTTGGCAAGCCTCCTTTCCCATCTGAGTTTTCATCCAGACCCACCTTCGAATATCTCACAAGGAAAGTCAGAAACGACCAAGAACAATTACTCGCCCAGAGAAAGTCCTGAGAAAAACCCATGAGGGTATGTGGTGAATGTCACTGTGAGATTTAGGGGCAAGTCCACATAAAGTCTTTAGAAAATGAGAGTTTGCACTGCTGTCCTCCCCGCCCCCGCCGTACTCTGACTTTTTACAAGCACTCAACACAGGTAACCCTGTCTCTGGGGCTTATGGCCGCGTCAGGAGCCATGAAACTCAGCACTTCCCCAAGCCGGGGCCCACAGGGAGCAGTCTCCTCTCTTGCCACCGTAAACACTGTGCTGAAACACCCACACGAAGACCAGGACCTCAGTGAGTCACACCAGTCTCGCTACAGGGACAGGCCCAGAGATCTTACACTGAAACGCCCACCTGGAGTCCAAGGAACCAGCTCCAGTTCCAAAGGAGGCTGAAAACAAATCAGGGTAATGCCGCTTAGGGGCATCTGGCTGCTCTGGACCCCACGCCCCAGAGTCTGCAAAACGGGTTCCAGTTAGAGCCCGAGGAGCCGTTTCTGAAGAGGCCGCCCTATTGACGGAAACACTTACAGTGAACGTGGAGAGAGATGAGGAGGGGACAGGAAGGAAAGAGCAATTGGCTAACGATGAGGATGTTTCTGTGTGTGTGTGTGTATTGGGGGGGAGGGCGGGGGTTTGGGGAGGGTGATCCTGTTTCCCATCTCTCAGGTGGAAAGAAACACATCTGCCTGTGGGACAAATCCCACCTCAGTGAACATTCCTCTGGTGGCAAATGGACCGGGTGGTCTTGGTGACAACCCCACCCTTTCCTCTAGTCCCTTCTTCTGTAATATGACCTGACTGGTCAGTTTTGTTTTTTTTTTTAAAAGGACAAAATACTCCTTACACTTTCTCTGTCCAGCTGTCTCAGAAAGGCCCGAACGCGGAGCGCAGCTCGTTCTCCACAGTGGTTTCTCTGTGAGGCCGGCCTCAGGCGTGTGGTCACAGCTGCCACTTTGGGAAGGGCTGGAGGTGGGCAGTGGTGACAGGACGGGGTCTGGGAAGATGGGAGCACTTTCTCTTTTATGTCCCATTGTCCTCCTGCAACAGCCAGGACTATTTGGTGACTTGGGTGAGGCCGTGGCCAAAGGGATGCTGCAAAAGTTCTCAGTAAGGGGCAGGTGACCTTGACTCTTGTTACCGGTCACTTGCATGCCTGTGTCACCCAGGGCCTGGCTTACATAGGCTTTCTGTCTAAACATGCACCTGCCTCGCCTTCATCCCAGGGGAGTCTGTGTTCCCAGGTAATTCATGTGGCTTCGCTGCACAACGGTTGAGAGGGGCTGGATGAGTCAAAGGGCGGGGACTTGAGTCTGATTCTGGCACTACCACTAGGAGCCATATGACACTAAACACTTTCCTTAGCTTCTTTGAACCCTAGCGCCTTCATTTATTAGAAAAAAAAAATGTGTATGATACCTGCCTGTCCTGCCTTTGACCTAGGGCTAGGCTGATGGTGAGGATTAAATGAGGCAATGCATATAAAAGTCTGAAAACTGTGAAGTGCTGTAGCCAGGCAGATTCTGTGGCGGGTTGGGGGGGGGGCGGGGGAGGGATGATAATGACAACAATCACAAAGACCCTTGAGAAAGACACGAGACGACAGTGGGGCAATTCATGGCACTTGGCGGACGTCAGTGTCCTCCTGTGATCTGAGGAGGTGGCTGGGCGGGAGCAAGGCAGTTAGGACACTGGGGTTCTATTTTCTGGTTTCTGTGAGAGCCCGTGAGTGTGGTGTGGCGGGGAGGTGGATACATTTACCTTCTTCACACCCATACTCGGTGTCCGGAGCTCTGCTGGGATCAGATGGGAACGGCCAAAGAAAAGTGGGGAAGGAAGGTCAAAGGGAGATTGTTGGCTAAGACTGGAGGCCTCTGTCCTTCCTTGGATCACAGGCTGCTTCTGTGGGTGAATTAACTCTGCAGCAAGGAGTTACTAAAGGAGCAGATCACAGAGAGGGAGGGCTTTTACCTCTTTACTTCCTCCCTTCAGTAAGATAGGTATCAGCCCTGGGTTTGTTTGTTTGTTAATGTCCTGGACTTAGGAGACCCCTGGCATGGTTGCCCACGGTGCCCAGAAGTTAGCAAAGAGACGGGATATTGAGGAAACAAGTTTCCCTACCAGCCTATTCTGGGCCCAAAATACCAGTCATGCTTTCAGGCCTCGGCAGTGGGGACGAGGGCCTCTATGTTCACACAGGCTTCAACAGTTAAAAACAAGTCAGGCCACCCAGACCTGCGGGCTCCGGGCCTCACCCATCTCCATGGCAACCCTGGCTCACCACTGAATGCCAAGCCTGGATGGGATGATTCACTGTCAGGAGGCTGGGCCCGGCACTGCCAGCAAGAACAAACAAGTGCCTAAGCCCAAGCCCCACCACCTCTTCTAATCCTCTCCTGTATCCTCCTCCCCCAACTCCCCGTGAAGGCGGGAGCTGTTGTCTTTGGAAGGGCAAAGCCACTCGGGCAGGAGCAGAAGTCTCAGCGTCCTCCCTTATCCAGTCCCACCACACAGTAAAACAACCACACAAACCAAGCTCCCCTCTATTCAGCAGCAAAACCTGCCACGATTTGCTTTCATTGAGGATCACAAGTAAACTGTTAATTCACGGCAAAGTTTGAAGATATCAACCAAGAACATCACTAACTTTAGTTTTACTGAGTTGAAAAGCCCCAGAAATCACCATTCTGGAGAACAAGCCCTCCCCTCCCCCCGAGTATGATCCTCCTGGGCCATTTCGTCCCTCTAGGGCAACTTCTGCTCTTGGGACTTCTACTGAGCTCCTCGTCTTAGAGCAGTGTGCAAATCTACAGAAGCTGGTATCCTCAAAGGCCACTGGGAAACTTTTTCTTAGGCCAATGGTCCTCCACGTGTGGTCTCCAGCTGCAGCTGCAGTAGCATCTGGGAGCTTGTCAGACATGCAAATTCGCTGTCCCCATCCCAGACTTATTCAGTGAGAAAGTTGAGTGGGGTGGGGCCCAGCAATTTGTGTTTTAACAAGTGCCCCCAGATGATTCTGATGCTTGCTCAAGTGTGACAACCACCCTTCCAGGTCTTCATACAAAATGCTGAACAATCGGGAAGACATGGAAAAGCTCTCTCTGGGGGTTCTGAACCCAGAGGCCAGTGTGGAAGGGCAGGCAGCCCTGGAGCAGGGCTATGAGCTTCCTCTGGTCTCAAGGTTCCTGTGTCAGTGAGAGCTCACAGGCTCAGCCCAGCAGGGAGCAGAATCTCACCATTCCACGTTACACCGTGGAATCTGGAGTGTGGCTCGGATGCCCTGCCTAGTACTGTAAAGCCATGGGGACTCAGCCTAAGGACCCCCTGAACTGCTGCCAGGTGACAGTTAAGGGGGAGGATACAGGACAGTTAAGCAGGGAGGAAGCAAGACAGATACTGGCTGGACAACTCTACCTTGAACCCACTGAGCCTGGGAAGTCATAGTAAATGGTTCAAGTCAGAACCTGCATTTGGCTTCCAAAAGTGCATGCAGCACACAGGTTCAGTCCTGTGAACACTCCTCCCCAGATGCCAAGGTGTCTGAAGCAGGACACCCTTGGTAGAAACTTTGCCCTGACTTCTGCAGCCTGCGTTCTCCCTAGGCCAGGCTAGGCATGGGAGGGGCCTCTTCCTCAAACCACCCAATATTCTAAAAAAAAGAAAAATTTAAGAAATGCAATGACATTGTAGGCTATTTCGCTTTAGTGTTAATCGGACTTCTGGCAAGCTTTTCTGTCCATTAGCAACCCCTCCAGAGGCCAGGGAAAGGGAAATAAACAACATAATAATAGTAGCAATTATCATCTGTGTGTCCCACGTAATAGGAGGTGATTTACATATATTATCTCATGTAATCCTCTCATCATTATTTTCTAGATGAAACAGGCTCTGAGAGGTTAAGCAACAATTGGCTGAAAAAGACCCAGCCAGCAGGAGGCAGAGGTCACAACACTCCCCCTTCCCTGCACTGTGCCACCTAGTGAGGGGAAGAATGGGAATTCCTAAGAACTTTTCTTGAGAAATGAGAGGGTGGTCTGGACATGTTGAATTTGGCATATGACCTAAACCTTAATCTGCCACTGCAGCGAGGTGTTTCAGGTTCAGGGCGTCCATCCAGCTGAGGGGAAGCCAAGGGGCAGGGAGGGCACCGGCCACCATCTTTTCCGTTGGGTTTCTCTCTCTCCTGCTGTTGAGACTGGGAGGTGGTGGTCTCAAGCCCACAGTCATTGGGTCCCAGGGACAATGCACCTGTTAGGGCCAGCTCTCCCTTCCTCTCTTTTCTTCCCATGGTGACTGGCTCTGTCCCCCCTCTAGGACCTGCTTCAGGTTGTCAAGAAAGTTCCAGATAAGTGGATGGAAGGAAAGGTGCTGAGACCATTTTTCTTGGTTTGGAAGCAGAATAGATTTCTTCTTTCGACTCCTCTTATTCAATTCCAAAGGGGAGCTTCTACCCACTGGGCAGTCTTATGGGGATATTTCCAGCAAAGTACAAACTTGATACCTCGCCTTACCCATTGTTTCCAGACTGGGGTAATCTCTGAAATGGGCATTTTGTAGACAGTCAGAAAGACAAGTCCTCTAGTTCATCTTTTTGTTTGTAATTCTCACAGGAGGATATTTTTCCATTGATTTATTTTAGAGAGAGTGGAAGAGAGGGTTGAGGGCGGGGGGAGGGAGAGAGACACATGGATTGGTTGTCTCCTGCACATGCCCTGACAAGGGGGTGGGAGGATTGAACTGGCAACCCAGGTGCAAGCCCTTGACCAGGAATTGGACCAGTGACCCTTGGGTGCATGGCTCGATGCTCTAACCATTGAGAACACTAGCTGGGGCTCTAATTCATCTTCTGAAAGGGATGAAGCCTAGCTGTGAAGTTTCAGCAATCCTGTGCGATGCAGCTTTACAGAACCGAAGCAATAAGCTATGGATGACAGTGAACGTTTAGGACAGTGGTCGGCAAACTCATTAGTCAACTGAGCCAAATATCAACAGTACAATGATTGAAATTTCTTTTGAGAGCCAAATTTTTTAAATTTAAACTTCTTCTAATGCCACTTCTTCAAAATAGACTTGCCCAGGCCGTGGTATTTTATGGAAGAGCCACACTCAAGGGGCCAAAGAGCTGCATGTGGCTCGTGAGCCGCAGTTTCCCGACCACGGGTTTAGGACAACCTCAATCTCTGAACAAATGTGAGAGATATTATAATAGTAACTCCACAACAGCTGCAGAAGCTGACATATGGGCTCTTGTTCATATGTCGGCTTCTGCATTAAATACCCCACTATTCCTCCTGATGGTCCTAAGACTTTGGTTGTATTATTATTTTCATTGTACAGTGAGGAAAGTGAGGCTTAAAGAGTCACCACTTTGCTGCCAGGAATCGTCATTTCTAACAAGTCAACTTCCCCCTCCCCAACAATCACCGTGTGTGTGTGTGTGTGTGTGTGTGTGTGTGTGTGTGGTACTACATGTTGCTCTTGTACACACCATGGCAGGCTGGGAAGTGGACAATAAAAAAACCCCCCAACCATACATGAGAAGCCAGAAACCAGTTCCCTTGGGGAAGCCAACTTCAGCTTTTTGTGGCCAGATTAATGCCCTGGACTTTGAGATTATGGCACCTACCCTACCACCGAGATAACTCAACATTAAAAAAAATATGTAAAATTAGTATATACAAGTTCAAAAAAGTGCTTACATACCCCACAATTCCTTGGGCTTGCTTGCCTGCATTGCTGGCATCCTAAGCACATACTCAGCCTGTCCCTGGCCCTGCAACCTCCATTTCTGGGGATTCTAATGCACTTAGGGCAGCAGTCCTCGAACTATGGCCCGCGGGCCACAGGCGGGTGTTTTTGCACTTCAAAATAAGATATGTGCAGTGTGCATAGGAATTTGTTATAGTTTTTTTTTTTAAACTATAGTCCGGTCCTCCAACGGTCTGAGGGACAGTGAACTGGCCCCCTGTTTAAAAAGTTTGAGGACCCCTGATTTAGGGGCTCCTTGTGGAGGAGGGGTGACGGTGGCTCAATAGCTATACTGTGGGTGCCATCCTCTCGCTATGCCTTGCTCTTTTGGGCAATTGTGTTTAAATGTTTAAGCCTGGGCTCAGGTTAGTACAGGGATAATGGGCACATTCCCTGTAGGGGCAAGTGAGAGATTTCCCAAGGAGAAGAGGAATATTGGAAGACGAGTTCTACTGTAATGCTGTGACAACCCCTTTGGAACCTAAGAGTGCTGGTGGGACAGCCTGATACCCTTCAAGGCAGTTCTGATCATCCCAGTGTGAGATGAGGAAAATGGGCTCAGAGAGGTAAAGTAACTTGCCCAGGGACACAGAGCAGGTCAGTGCTTAGCTGTCAGTGCTCGACTTAGCTGTCAGTGCTCTCCTTCTGTCACGCATGAGTCTCATCCCTGGTGAAAGGGAGGTAGCCTGGTCTCCTCCAGGGTGTGGCAGAGGATAAAGGGCCTTGCAAACTTTTTCTCAGCACACTTTATAGAAATTAGGGAGCGACCTGGTCTGAGTAAGTTCAAGTGTTGAGAAATCCTCCATTCTAAGAAGAAAGTGAGCCTCATTTAAAAACCAGAGCTCCTATTCTGCCTAAGAGAGGAGGAAAACTTCACCTAATATGATGTGCTGGTGTTACGTAGCTTGGGGCTGAGGGGTTGGGAGGGAAGGCCTGTGCCCAAGGTAACCTCTTTCTAAACAAGAAATCTCATTTCAAGTTTCCACTGCCTGCTTGCCAGACGATTAGTATATACTAGCCAGCCCATAGATCCATTTTCTGCTGAAAGCAGGCATTCTGATCTTAACCAAAATTATCTGATGTGGGGGACTATTTGGGAAGTTTTGCTTTAAATTCCAGAACACCACTCATTTGTTCTCCATTGCATTCGCTTCACTAAAATGTCTGGCAATCTCTCTCTCTCTCTCTCTCTCTCTCTCACACACACACACACACACACACACACACACACACACACACACACACTCCTGCTTATGCACTTTAGCCATATGGACCAGCCAGCTCTTCTCACTCCATCCCTGGAACCGGTTAGGTTGCGTGCATGGCCCTGAGTGGTGGAAGATGCCCCTTCTTTTACACACTCCAAGCAATGCCATATGATGCATGGGTCAGCAGTGTTGGCAAATGGCCCTTTCTCCCCATCATAGGACATTCTGAGTAGCAAGCCAGTAAGGGGACAAGAGTCAAGGTTCCCAAACTGCTGTGTCTAATATATTACCTGCCCTATTGCTCTGCCACGATCCCTGCCTTCATTTTAGGTCTCTTAATTATTAGATAGCAAGCACCCCAATATTTGCTATGTCCCATATACCACTCAAATCACTTCTTGTATTATGTAATTTCCACAACAGACCCATCAGGTAGGTAATATTAACTTCCACTTTTTAAATGAGAAAACTTGAACACATAAGAAGCTTGTCTGAGATCACATGGCAAATAAGTGGATGAATTAGAACTTGAACCCCAAATAGTCTGAGTGCAAAGCCCAAATTTTCAATCATTTTGGTAAAATTTTTGTCTTTTTTAAAATATATTTTTTATAGTTGATAGTATTACAGATATATTTTTCATTTCCCCCTGTTTGTCTTTTGAACCATTTGGTGAATTTTCAGAGCCAGATTTTTTCACTTTTGTCCTTTCTCCCTCACAGCCACATCTGATCTCATATCAAAAGTGCCATCTTCTATCCTTGAAGGCTCCAAGACAGCCCACCTACATGAGCAGAGAGCTCTACTTTCTCACCAACAGGAAGGCACCTGCAAAGGCCACGTGGCCTGCAGGTGCCATCTGAGCCGGGGGGTGGGGTGAGGGGTGGGGAGCCGCAGATGGACAGAATCTAGAGAGTGAGCCTGCACTTTCTGTTGCTGGCCTCTGGCCCAAGAGCTTTGCCACACCCTTGCTGCGCTGGCCAGAATTGTCAGCGTGGACACAAGCACTGGTCTGGGCAACAGCTTCTCTGGAGTAACTTGGCACATTTTCTTCTTATCCTTGCTTCACTACCACTGCAGGCCTGGCAAGTGCAGATGCTGTTGTAGTGCCCACTGGCCAACATGTTCACAGATGAGGCTGTGGTCCATCAAGTGGCCACTGCCCGGTATCCTCTATAGGAATGACCCCCAAAGTGGGACCCAGAGCCTCTGCCCTTTCCACACAGCACCATCCTGCTGGCAAAGGTCAGTGCCCGGTGTCCTGGCAGTCACCTATATCACAAGGACAATGCCAGCTTCCTATAATACTCAGGGTCTCTCCCCAAATCACCTCTAATAATTTATCTCTAAAATATTAGAGATAATTTAATTTCTATTTGAAACGAGTTTTCTGGTCTGTGGGAGACCAGAGGTTCTCTGGTCTAGAGTCGGGGCCATAATTTGATTAGAGGGGGAAGGCAGAGTACCGAGTACATGCCCCCAGCTTGTAGAAAAGAAGCTTTAAGACATTTGAGTGGAACATTGAAATCCACAGCCCCAAGTCACGAGGAAATCGTTTCCATTGCATTGGGGTGAGCAGGAGGAAGACACTCAGTGGGAAGGGTTTCCTGTCTGTGGAGTGCACATTCTTCTCTAGGAGGTCAGCACTTCTCAGGAGCAGGGCTGCTGGGGGTGAGGGGGGCTTGCCACCAACCAGAGGAGGGCACTGATGTAAGGTGCCTGTGAAAACTGGCACACTGTGAATGCTCACCTAGAAGGGAAGATGTGAGTTTGATTTGAACCTGTAGATAACTCCGTGTTGGTCCACTAGGGCTGCTATAACGAAGTACCATACACTGGGTGGCTTACAAACAATAATTTATTTTCCATAGTTCTAGAGGCTGGGACGTCCAAGATCAAGGTGCTAGCAGGTTTGGTGTCAGGTAAGGAACTGCTTCCTGGTCTTCTTGCTATAATCACACATGGCGGAAGGAAAGAGGGCGCTCTTTGGGGCCTCTTCCTTTAAGTGCCTATCCTATTCACGAGGGTTCCATCCTCAAGGCCTAATCACCTCCCCAAGGCCCCGCTTCCAAATACCATTGCACTGGGCTTTAGCATTTAACATGCGTTTTGGGGATATACATTCATCTATAGAAAACTATCTTTTAAAAACATCAAACTTGTATTGAAAAGCAGTGAGTTCACAACTAAGAATGATTTTGCTCATCTTTTCATTTAAAGTGTTAATAAATCCATCTCATCACTTTTCACGCTACTGATTCAATCAATCAACGTAGGTTTAAAGATGAATTAACACTAAAATGCAATAGGAATGTGTTTTGAATTCAAGATAATGGTCTGATTTACTTTATCATACTTTGAACCCGCCATCAAGGTTTTTCTGCTGTGGTCCACGTGTTGTGTTTCTGCACCTGGACACTGACGTGCAAGTGAGACTGGAGGACAAGCAAGGGGCTGCCTCCTGAGGCAGCTTGGAGGCAGGGGCCTGGCAGAAGTCACGGGCCATCGACCGGGGCCTGAGGGGTTCACTGGAACCGCGATGTACACTGGGTAAGCTTTGTAGGGTGACTTCCCTAACAGAGCCAGCAAGAGACACTGTTTCTGCTCCCCTGCACAATGCTGCTCAAGAAGATTGAACAAGAAGGACCCTAAAAACCCAGATTTCGGATTTTTCTCAAAGGCAACAGTCCTCCAACCTCTCTGGAATCAAATAAATCTGGCCCCTGTCATCTCCTCAGGAGTCCAAGTCCCCAAACGAGCCCCTGGAGACACTTCTTCCTTCCCAAAGTCCTCAGGGGCAAGGCCAGGGAAGACTTCTGGTCTCTATTTGGTGGGAAGGAGGAGGAGGGAAAGAGAGCTCCACTCCTCCCGAACAAAACAAATCACCCACGCTATGGGAAACCCTAACCCGAGAAGCAAGACTTGGCTGGAAGCTCATAAAGACGGATTCTTCTTGTGGACTAGAAATGCAAAACACTCGTTAAATTAATCGAGAGTCAAAGCCACTCCTTGGGCAATGATTAAGCTGAGAGTCAGAGCAAGGATGGGTGGGGAGGCCTTGATCGCCAGGGGCACTAAGGACTCTTAATGCCTTTCTCAGAGTCCTCCCATGATGCCCCCATGCAATCCCCAGGAAGCAGTGAGGCAACCCGCTTCTCATGGCAGAAACGGGATTCAAGACAGAGCTGGGGTTGTCTGGAAACCAAGGGAGCAAAACCAGTATAGGGGGTTCATAATCTGAGGTGAATGAACCTCCAGAGAAAACGCAAATAAAATAAAAATGGACATAACATGTTTCTGGAGGCAGGTCCCCTTGATTGCATGGAACTCCCTAAAAAGGTTAAGATCCACCAGTGTAGATGACGGCATATAGTACTTAGCAACTATCCAGAACAAAGTAATTTTTGGGGCGAGGAGAGGAATTACCCGGATGGATGTAATTATTATAAAATTACCTCATCTGGAGACAGGATGCTGCTTTCCACAGCTGCATGCCATCACTTGGTGGAAAATGAAAATGTCCCTGGACCAGCATTACTTTTTCCACAGAATGAAACAGGCAAGTGATCTGCAGTCAGACTTCAAAACCGTAAATTTAAAACGTGTCTTAAGATTAGCCCTTTTGGTCTTCTGCGTTCCCTCGGTTGCAAAGGACAGCTCTGGGTAGCTGAGAACATGGGCCCAATAGGCTCTTACCCAGATTCCCAAACCCCAAAACAATAGTCATCGCTCTTCTGTGAGAGGTAAAGACCGTTTCTGCAGGACTTTGGTTGAAAAGACCTGTGGCAGGTCCGCATAAAGGCCCATTGACCCCAACCTGGGGGAGGGGGGGAGGAGGAACACAGAACATAAATATAGGGTGTTCCCCCCAAAAATGTATACACACACTTTGAATAATTATAAAGGCAGTGTTTATTAAAGTACATTTCATTTTCAAAATTGAGCTATCAGCTGTTAGTGTATGTGGGGGGCGGGGGGCACACCCTGTATGTACCTTCCTGAAACTGCTCTGCTCTCCAAGTCATCGCAAGCAGATCTAGAACACGCAGCCACCACGCAGGCAACAGGACCGCAGAAGCCACGGGAACCATGATCCCGGGTCCCTTACCCTCCCAGCTGACACACTGAGAAAGGCCGTCAAGGTTTGTGTTCTTTAGAAAAAAAGGTGCTTTTGTAAGTCTAAGGTATTATTAAGTTCCAGACTGTGCGACCCATTCCAAAAGCCACGCCTCCTGGTGAAACGGAATGGGACGGGAAAACAAAGAGACAAATCAAACCTGGACACACAGCTTTGTGTAGAAGAGGGAAGACTCACATTCCACGCACAGGAGGACGTGAGAAGGCTGACCTGTGGTCTGTGGCCGCAGAGGAGTCCACTGCAGAGTAGGCGCTCTGGCTAGGGCGGCCCTCAACAAGGCTGCTATCAACACGGCAGCTCCAAATTCGGGTCTTAAATAGCGGCCGCTTCCTTTGAGTACAAAAGAGTAAGGTCTGGACCGGTGCCCATGGGCCACTTGGAAAAGAAAGGGGTAGAGTGTGTATGTGTAGAGGAATCCTCCCCACCAACCCCCTAAAAATCAGGAGTCGGATTCTTTGTTGCTCACAAGCATTGTGAAAAAGTCGGGGAAGCTTCATCAAGACCCTGGGCTGGGGAGAAGTCTGATTTTCCTTAGCAGATGCGGACACCTGGCCTCACCTCACCTCTCCCCCAAACTGCCAGCCTCAGTACAAACACAGCCGGCTTTCCAGAGCTCGGCTGTCCGGGTGCCAAACTCAGGAAGCCATTTCACTTCACCGCCCCAGCTGCTGGTTCAGCCCAACAACGAAGGCCACAGTTTCTGGGAAAAGCAGCAGGTTGGTTGGGAGGGGCTTTGCCACCCCCAAGCCCACTAGTCCACACCCTGCCCAGACCCAGAGTCTCTGCCTCCAGTTTTATTTTCAGAAGTGGGAAAATAAAACCCACCCCCACCTCTCCACCTCCCCCCAAACGCATAGCCACACATGAAATGGAGTCAGCACCCAATCCAGAGCGGGCAGAACGCGTGTGGATTGGATTGAGAGTGTGCTTGGGGCTAACCTGTGGTCTGCTCTTCCACACTTTTTTAGGAAATTGCTCCCACCTTCCCCTTCGCCTCGATCTACTTTCCACTGTGAGCAACAATAGCTACAGGAAGTTTACTCTGCCTCCAGTGCTAAGAGCATCACACACATTCTCTTATTTCACCCCTCCCACAAGGGGCAGGCACCAGCTCCATCTGGTGATGGGTAAATCCAATCCAGAGCGGGTGCTCCAACCGCTAGCCTGTACTACCACAATGGCTGAGGGCGACGGCAACAGAGAACCCCAAACAGAGAGACCCCACTCAGGGGGAGCAGAGGGAACTGTGAGGTTAACAGGAAAGAGACGTAAGAATCAGGCCCCAGAGGTAAAGGTCCCCGGCTCTGAGGACAAGAAAAAATACTCATAGTACATCCCACTGCCTGCCTCTACTTGGGGTTGTGTGGGAAAGTCCTCTGGCTTTAGGCAGTGGGGAAGGGGTTAGTTTCACAGACTGAGCTTGAGACCATTTGCTCCAATCCATTGGTTTTACAGATGAGGAAACTGAGGCCTGGGGCACAGAAATGACCTGCCCAAGACTTCAAAGTGTGTGTGGGACGCAGCTGGAATAACACCCAGTTTCTGAATTTCCATCCGGTCTCTGCTCATGCTTCTCAGAAGCCTCTGTGAGGTCCAAGGCAGCACCATTTCTTGGGAAAGAGAAGTCCCCAGCTAGTCCCACCAAGGAGGATGGATAAGAAGTGAAAGGCAGTGAACAAAGGGGCAGAGTGAGGTGTGAGATAGGAACTGAGCCTTCTCAATGCAGGCTTAGGATTTGGGTGGGGGTGGGGTGGGGAATAGACCAGGAAGACAGGTTCCTGGCCTGACCCTAGCCTTGGTTCCCCCCTTATAGCTTGAGAGTTCACCACTCTCACAGTAACTTGTTTTCCCTTGCAACCTTTTTTTGGGGGATGGGTAGACAGGGAGGTCTGAAGGAAACGGAGAAACAAATGAAATAGAGCTGGGAAGTTAGGGTTCCGGGGGCACTGGAAGAACAGACTGATTGCTGCTTGGACTGTGGGCATCAGAGGGCCTGCTTGGGGGAGGGCTGGCAGCACAGGCAGTCACTGAGGGTCCCACAGGGATGAAAGTGGGGGCCAGGGAAGAGGCACCCCCCCATACCTACCCCGCCCCGATCATCCCACTGCCACTGAGGGCTTCTTCTCTCTGGACCCCTGCTACACCACCTTCCTCAGCATCCTCTGTTCAGTAGGTGCTGGTGGTACCCTGGCCTCAAAACTCCCGCTTTCCAAGGCCCACATCAGATTCCCAATTCCAAGTTTATAAATTCCTTCTCTCAAGAGAGAAAGGAAAGTGCTGACATCATAACAATCCAAGCAGTTCCCTTACACCACAGGCTCCCTTAAAAGATGGCTAAGAGCTTGCTGCCACCCTTCTTCCATTCCCATGGAATGGAAGGTTGGGATAGAGAGTGCACTGGACCTGAAGCCAACCAGATCTGCTTTCAAACTGCGTTCTGACGCTGTCCTGCCACATGACCCTGGATACGTCACTTAACCTCTCTGGGAACCAGTTTCCTGCCCATCTGCCCATCTGCCCATCAATAAAATGGGGATAATGCTTGCTGCTCTGGCTGTACAAGACGGCCTGAACTTGTGGCTTGAACTTGCAGACTATAAAGCGCTTCACAAGTGAATCGCCGTGTTCCTTTATTCCATCATCTCCTCGGGGATGAGGACTTCATCTCTACAGGGACCTTGATACTACCAAACAATAAATTCAGAAAAACACAGCTAACCCTGAACCCGCCCCCTCCCTCTGCACCAGCCTATGACCGGGTCCCCCTTGCTGGTTTTGTGATGGAGACGGAAGCACGGGGCTGGAGGAAGGGACCCAGGGGTTGTAGTATTGGTTGTCTCTGTGGTCCTGGGCAAATCACCCCCTCTCGGGTTCTCTGCTTTCTCACTGTGAATAAGAGGGCTGGTCTGGATAATCTCTAAAGTCATTCCTAGTTCTAAACCCAACCATTACCGGAGAGAGTCATTTCTGTTTCAGAGGACATAGCTGCCCAGGCAGGGGCAGCTCTGAATATGGGTGGGGCGGCAGGCTGGAGACAGGAAGAGGCTGGGCAGATACGAGTGGCCCTGGGAGCCCTCCAGCAGGCTCCTGTATGTGCAGAGGGGGTGCGGAGGTACATGTAGTCAGTGGTCCCCCCAGCCCCAAACCCTGATGCAGCCTAGGCAGGTGGCTGAGGACTAACCAGCAGACTGGTAGGGGAGAGACTGTGCGAGGGAGCGGAGAGGAAAACTCCCTGGAGGACAAGGGTGGGGCAGGGCCGGCCCGCCTTCTGACATTCTTTTTTGGTGCCAGGAGTTGGTGAGAGGAGGGAGCCAAGCCTGGCAGCTAGCAGGCTGGCTGCTGGGAACACCAAGAAGGGGAGGTGCCCACCGCAGGAGGGTCCCCTTAATGGCCAAGGGTTGGGCAGCGGCACACCTATGTGCCATCCACACTAGTGCATGTGTTGGATGTGGTGACTTGAAAATATATTTTTACTGATTTCAGAGAGGAAGGGAGAAGGAGAGAGAGACAGAAACAACGATGAGAGAGAATCATTGATCGGCTGCCTCCTGCACGCCCCCTACTGGGAATCCAAGCCCCCTGACCGGGAATCCAACTGTGACCTCCTGGTTCACAGGTTGGGCGGATGTGGTGACTCTTGCAAGGACAGTTCCCTCTCTTACCTGGTCGGCTCCGGAGAGAGGGTTGAACCTCAGGAGATTTGCCCCCCCCCCTCCCCCGTTCATGGGAACCCCAGTGACCAGTTCCAGAGGAATAAGTACATTTTGTTTTGTTACAAGCCTTGAGAGGCACGCCCTGTATTGCCTTTCCAAACTCCTGGCTGCAGAGGAGCAAATACTGTCCATCTGTGTGCAGGGGATGTGGCCCTCAGAACCTGTTCCCCCCCATCTCCTCCCGCTTAGGTCTCTGGGTGGTCCCTTAATCCCCAAGGGAAGGTGTGGAGGGGACACTCCCTTTTTCCGATGCCTCCCTCAGGCTTCCCCGAGGGCAGCCAGCGCGGGAGTCCTGGAGCGGCTGGCCCCGCGTCCACCCGCTCCATCCGCTCCGGGTGGAGGTGCGCTCCCGGAGGCCCCACCTGGCCGCCCAGGGGCCAGGGGAGGGGGGAAGCGGGGGACAAGGCGGAGACCTGGGGGCCGGCACCTGATCTCTCCCGGAAATGGAGAAACTCAAGACTCCACGGAGGCTCGTCCCACTAAAAGCGCCCGAGGGCCTCTGCCCCTCCTCTCCCCAACTCTCCCAGAATTCTCCCCAGTCAGATACTTATCACCCATGGGGGAAAAAAAAAAAAAAAATCAAGACAAGCTAGTCTTTCAGGTAGTTTCGAGGGAGCCTGGGCTTTCTCACGGCGGCTCAGAACCAAAGTTTGAGAATGGCTGTGGGGCAGTGGTGGGGCGGCCGAAGGTTCCTCTTGGAGGGTGGACGGGGGTGGGTCCGGACTCCAACTTTGGGACGGGGTCCCGGCCACCGACGGCCGCGCGCCCCTCCTCTCGCGTGTAAAGTGCCCACAGCCCCTGGCGGAGCGCCCCCGCGCCACCTGAGACCCTTGAGCGCCCGCGTCCTCCCCCCTCGCGGCTCTGCGACTCGTGAGACCCCACCCCGGGCGCGAACTGCGCTGCCCGCCGAGGTCTTCTTTGGCCCCGGTCTTGAGTCCCCAGGAAAGCGGTGCTCCGTTTCTTCCCACCCCCTGCACTCGGAGGGGCAGACACACACACCCCAGCCCACACCCCTGGCGAAGGAGAGGCCGGGGGCTGGGGGGCTGGTCTCCACGCCCCAGCTCACCGCGCTCCCCCGCGTCCCCTCCGCCTGCCCGGCTTCGGAGAGCCCCCCAACAAACGTGCCCGCCCCGCCCGTCTCCGGACTCCGCCGAGCAGCCAGCTGGTGGCCGCAGGGCCCTTTCTCCTCTGCCCCGAGCCTACCCGACGGGCAGTGCCAGTTACCGACACCCTCGACCACGGAGAGGGTCCGGGGTGGGGGGGGGGCAGACAGGTGCCCCCGGAGAGGAGCGCGCGGCTGTCCCGCTCACTCACCCAGAAGACGAAATTAAAGCCGAAGAGCAGGTATTTGATGCACTTGGTGCCTCCTTTGACCGGCATGGCGAGGGCTGCACGGGCCTGGGCTGCACTGGTCTGGGACGGGGGCGCGCGGCCGGAACGGGCAGGACCAGGTCAGGAGCGAGGAGCTGGCGGCGGCGGGCTGGCCTCCGGGCTGCACTTTTAAAAAGTACCACTCCTTACCGTGCGCGGCGGCCGCGGTGCGCATGTGCCGTGGACCTCGCCCCCGCCCCCGCTCGGCCCCACCTGCCCCGCCCCCGCCCAAGGCCCGCCCCCGCCCAGGTTCCGGGGATTCGGGCTCCAACAGTCCCCCCGACCCGCCCTTCCCTCTTTCCCCGCACGGTCTCCGGCTCAGCCCGCTCCCCCCCACCTCTCTGGACCCCCAGCCCCTGCTGCTTCTGCCTGAGTTATGTGGGAGCCTCACCTCGCCCTGCAGGGTCTGGCCTTCCCGCGGGAGCCTCCACTTTGGGAGACCTTCCCCCAGGCAGGTCGTCGGGGTTGAGTGCCGTCCCCCGAGGCCGGCTGTCCGCACGCCGAGGGCACCTCTGGTTTCGGCCTCGATCCGAAGGGAAGCTGCCAGGCTTTATTTCTCCAGGGGCCGCTCCTTGAAAACCTCCCCTGGTTGAGCGCGCTCGTGTTTGGCACCTCTCGTGGAGCAGGAGGAGTTAGAAGCGCTGTAGGCCAGGTGGGAAGAGAGGTCGGCGGTTTACGGAGGTAATTCTCCAATGCCCGTCTCCGAAGAGTAACGAGGCAGAGGACCGGGCAGTCCGGGGGGCGCTTCCTGGACTTGCGGCTTGGTTCCCCAAGACGGGAGGAGAGAGTTGCAGCTGGGCTTCTGCTCTGGCCTCTGACTCCGCGGCACCCTCGCCCTGGCCCTTAGGACTTTGCCCAGTGCTACCTCTTTAACGCTCCGGATGCGGAGTTCGGAGCATGTTTCCCCTCTGCTCAGAAGCTTTCTGCCTCCCCACATTCAGTCATCCAAGTTGAAATTTCTTAGCTTGCATCGGTGAAGGAATACTCTGCTCCACCTGGCACCCCCCACCTGCACCCAGCTCTGCGTGCGCCCCTCTTCTTCTGTGGCTTCTCATTTCTTTCTAGTTTCTCACCAAAAAGAGGAAATTCTTCCTTCTTTTGAAGTCCTCAAACCCCTTGTTATTTTTTTCAAAATGAAGTTCCCTTTAGTGTTCTTTTTTTATTTTATTACAAAAGCAAAACCCACTCGTTACAGAAACATCAGACAGTATCAACAAGCAAGCAATTCACCCACCAGAAAAAGCCAGTGTTAGCCTTTCGTAGCTCTTATTTAGTTGTTTATTTTCACTGCAAATTAGTCTTACTTACTTATTCATTCAAAACAGTTCTCACTATCTACTTATGAGGGCCTGTTATTAGGAACGGGAAGGAGCTGGTCCTGTTTTTGCCCTCCAGGAGTTCTGAATCCACTTGGGGAGGGATTCAGGCAGCCTGACAAGGGCATCAGAGTGCTATGTGTGCGCACATGTGTGCGTGTGCGTGTGCGTGTGTGTGTGTGTGTGTGTGTGTGTGTGAAGAGAGAGAGAGAGAGATGGTGGGGGTGGGGATGTTAAAAGGAGGGGCCTCTCACCCAGACTTGAAAGCAGTGCTCCAGAACCACAGGGAAAGTTGTTGCAGGCCCAGAGAATCTTGGGTAAAGCCTGGGGCTGGAGCTCACAGCGTGGGGAGGTGTATGGGGAGGTAAAGGTGGGGGCCTAGCAAGGAGTAGGGTGCAGAGGAGCCTCCTGGTTCTGGGCTTTGCATTTTGAGGTGAGGGGCCCCTAAAGGGTTTAAGGGGCTGTGTGATTTAGTTCAATCCCTACCTGTACCTTAGGTAGTGGGTGGAGGAGGGCAGGAGGGGCAGGCAGTTGTCCCACTGAGGGTAAGGACCAATGTTTGTATGTTCAGGACTTGGCTCAGAGCTTTGGTGAATTAGACTGAAAGTTGAGGTGTGGCACTTGGGGACCAACAATCTGGTGATGGGAGAGAAGCAGCAGGAGATGACAGGGGAGCTGAGGACTGTGTAGAGATCAGTTAGGAGGCCATTGGATGGTGAGAAACATAGAGAAGTGAGCTAAAGTGGGGCAATGGGGTGAGACCAGAGAGAATGCAGCAAAACCAGAGAGGGGACAAGAGATATGGCAGCTGGAGCAGCAGGAAGCAGATTGTGAACTTTGCTCATTTTTGCTTACTCTAATGTTTCTTGAGCACCTGCTATGTTTCATTTACTGTACGGTACGCTGAGATGAAACGACCTCTAACCTGCATGTGTAGCCCATGGAATCTTTGCTCCAGGTGATGTTGCCCAGGTACAGGTAGAGGCACAGGTTGTGTCCCCAACTCTGCCTGAGTCTGGAGAGAGGCTTCCCAAGTGCAGGGGACATGCAGCAACTGACTCTGGAGAGCAAGTCCAGGAGGGAATTCAAGGCAGAGGGAACCTGTGTAAAGGCTCGGAGCATGAAACCACAGGCCGCTGGCTGTGCCCGGAAACTACCAGTAGTGGGTGAGCCTGGAAACAAAGGAGAAGGAGGAGCGAGCAGAGACAACGGGGTTGCCCAATGCCAATGCCAAGAGCAGTGAAGCAGAGGAATTTTGGTAATGCTTTACCCAAGCCAGTGTTCATGAGGAAGGTTGGGACACAGAAATATGTGAGGTACGTGGGTGGTAGAAAAGCAGACAATGTTCCATTGTGCTGGACATCAGAGTTCACCCATCTTGGGAGAACAGGTCTAAGGAAAGAAAATATTTTATCCTTTTATATTCTATTTGCCTCTCTCCTCCATTAACAAGCACAGTTGGGAGGAATTTAGTAGATGTTTAAGCTTATAATAGAAATGACACCTTAGGGTAATTGTGAGTATTGAATAAGGTAATCCACAGCTGGGCTTAATAAAGTGCCTGCCCCAGAAATGCTCAAGGAATGTTGGCTGTTGTTACTGTTACTATTATTATTTAAACTCAAGAAACAATGGGGGTGTGTGTGCTATAGTGAAAGACCACATTTCCTACAATCAAAGGGGTCCTTATAGTGTGAGTGAGGAATCTGAGCTCTGTACTTGATCAGACCCTTTTATTTATTTAGACAAGTCACTTGCTCTCTCTGGGCCTCAGTCTCCTCACCTGTACCACGAGCACTTTGGATTAGATGTTCTCTCCATTCTGACTTTCTCCAGTGCAATAGCCTTGGAGCCAAAGTGTGTTTGTGACAGGCTGTTTAGTTCTACAGGCAACCGGGAAAAGGAGAGAATGGAAAGAATATGGTTTGCGTTAACTGGAAGGGGAAAATCTGGGTAAGCCCCTGAGTCAGAGATCACATGGAGACATGTGGCCTTCCAGACTTTGTGGTGCTAGGAAGGGGAATACTTTCCTTCTTTCCTCAGGGCATCTTGTTTCTGGGAAAAACCCTGGTTCAGGATGAAGGTCCACTTTGGCTCTTGAACCCCCCCTGGTGGTAAGATTTGAACATTCAGGGGCCTGGCGAGCTAATGATCCCTCACCCACCATATCCCTGCTCATCCCTGCAGTGTGGGAGGCCAACAGGCAGGACTCACACCCTCACAGGCCACTAAGGTACACCAGTGGCCACATGGAGGCTTGTTTTCTCCTCGATGCTGCTGTAGCTTTGAATCCTGCTGACCATCCCTTCTTTCCAGACACTTCTCCCTCAATATCTCTGGTGCACTCCTTTGGTTCACTCCCTTTACTTCAGAAACTTTACTGCTCCTCTTACTGAGGTCAAAATGCCACCACTTCATGAAGCTATTCTTCATACCAGTCTTTTCATCCATATCTTGATGACTCTATCATGTGTGACTCATTGAACTCCATCATGTTCTTTGTGTGTGCACAGTTTGGTGGTGAGCTCCTCTAGAGTTCACTTGCATTTGATTCATTTATTTTTTAAAAAACGTTATTTATTTGAGAGAAAGAGAGAGAGAAACTTGTTCCACTTATTTATGCATTCATTGATTGATTTTTGTATGTGCCCTGACCAGTCAGGGATTGAGCATATCGGGACAATGCTCTAACCCAGTGGTAGGCAAACCGCGGCTCGCGAGCCACATGCGGCTCTTTGGCCCCTTGAGTTTTTAGCAAAGGCCAGCTTAGGAGTACCCTAATTAAGTTAATAACAGTGTACCTACCTATATAGTTTAAGTTTAAAAAATTTGGCTCTCAAAAGAAATTTCAGTCGTTGTACTGCTGATATTTGGCTCTGTTGACTAATGAGTTTGTCGACCACTGCTCTAACCAACTGAGCTACCCAGCCAAGGCTGAATTTGATTCTGAGTTCTCCATAGCACCCAGTCCCTTGCTGGCCTGGAGTAGGCCCTTTGTAAACACGTGTGGGAAAATGCAGGGGAGTGGGCCTTCCTCAGGCTCTAGTCCTCTGCCCCGTGTGCCCCCTCTCAGCTCTCTCACTGAGCACCCATCCCCTCTTCTTCCTCTCACCATTTCTTTTTTGAGCTGACCTCTCCCTAGACTTGTCATGATATCCGAGGGCCTGTTGTCATGTCCACTTTAATGCCTCCCCCTAAATATGCCCAAATCTGCAAAGGTGTTACCTTACACAGCCAACGGGATTTTGTACGTGGGATCAAGTGAAGGATCTTGAGATGGGTTGTTATCCTGGATCATTCTTGTGGGCCCAATATCATTATGAGTCCTTATAAGAAGAGGCAGGAGGGTCAGAACCAGAGAAGGAGATGTGAGGGTGAAAGCAGAGATCGAGTGACATGAGGCCACGTACCAAGGAACACAGGCAGCTTCCAGAAACTGGGAACAACAAGGAAATGGATTCTCCCTATAGCTGCCAGAAGTAACAAACGTACCCTGATGACTCATTTTAGACCCCTGACCCTCAGAACTGTAAAATAATGTTATTTTAAGCCACAAAATTTGTTGCAGAAGCAACAGAAAACTAATATATTTATCTCAAAATAAACGTCAAGATCAGAATTCATCATCTCCGAGGGTCTTCCTATGCCAGAAGCCGACTTCCTTTCTCCTTAGCCTCCCCCCTTCTCCTATCAGGCAGCACCGAAACCTCAGTTCAGACTCCTCTTCCAGCTCCCACACCTGCTTAGAGAATGTGCCTTTTGCTTCCTCATAGCTCTCCTATCTGCTGGGAGGGTCCACAGAGGCTGTTAATGTGAAGATAAGGAAGCAGGAGATAGTGATTTAGTGGCAAAGATCAGATCTCAGGTCTTCTGATTCCAGAACCCTGCTGGGTTCTCAGCGTTCATTCCTCCTGCCTCCACCCACCCAGGATGGGGACCATGTCTTTGAAACGCTTCCTCAGCTCAAGCAACTGTCCTGCCCTCCCTCCAATTTCCCGCTGGTCCACCTGTCCAATCTGCACACACCATATGATTGACTGTCTCCTCAAGGCATTGGACTTGGGCTGCTCTACTCTCGCCCACCCTTCTTTTCATTGCATGTGTAGGGGAGCTCTACAAGTATTGCAATATGCCTCCAGCATAAAGGTGTCTGGGGAATGTGAGACCCTCTCTTTAATCTTCTGTGACTGTTTAACTCTCTGGAGGCTCAAGTTTGGCTGACTACCCAAAAAGCCAGAATACCACCCAAAGACAAATGTCAGGCCCCAGAAAGGAGGTCAATGAATGTATAGAGTGTGGATTACTGCCTGATATTATTGGTTAACTTAGAAATGCGTTTTTCTTTCTGGTGGTCTGTGTAACTACCCACCATAGGCTTTTACTATTAACTTCCTATAAAATAGAGACCTCGTCGTGGGAGGGTGTGGATTTCTCCCTCGCCGGCCACCACTGAGAACAAGCAGCTGCTTTGCCTGTGTATGTAAGTTTCTCCTAGGAAAGCTCTTAAGAATTTGAATAAGGCCACGTGTCAGTTCTTTGGAATTGACCCTGAATTTAGATGTGGGGCTTCTCCCCAACAGCACTCAACATATATATAAGGCCAACGTGGAGACCACCGATGTTTAGCGTGGAGATTATGAAGATTTCATGGAGAGGTGGATGAGGCCCGACAGGTTCCATGCCGGAGAACACCATCCCGTTTTGGATATCTCTCTTTTGTAACTTCTATTCTGTGGCAGCCACTCCTGCCTTGTCCCCTGCCCCCAGCCTAGCCTCCTGGTCCCTGCTCTCCTGTCCATGTGGAGCAGTGTAGCCCTCACTAGGCCATTTCCAGTTTATATCATCCACCTCCTACCCCCTCAGCTTAGCAAAACAAATCATAGTCCTCTCAGTATCTGTTTTCTTTAGAAGACTGGGGGCAGGGAGGTGTTGTAAGTAACTAATATATAATATTGTCGATGTGAGAAACATCCAGACCTGTAGAGAATTTTTATAAAAATTTATTTGAGCCCAAAAGAGGATACACCTGGAAGCAAGATCACAACAGACTGAGATACACGCTCCCTGGAATAATAGTTTGCAGCTTCTTTTATGCATTTGAAATTAAGGAGGGACTATAAGGAAGGTTACCTGGAGATGGGAAAAAGCAAGGATGGAATTGGATTACAGGAGAGTTAAAAAGATTTCGTGTTTTTCTTTTTTTTTTTTTGAGGATGGTTATTTCAAAGGTGTGTTAACCCAGATGCACAGAATCAATGGACAGGACTTGCTTAAGACAAAGTTAAACCTCTTGCTACAGAAGTTATATGCCCAGGATGTGACTACCCACTGTGACCTCCTCAGTTAGAAATTTATGATCAGATCACCCTGCAAGATTATTTTCCAGAGAATCCCCCCTTTTCCCCCATCCATAATACCACCCCTTTGTCATAACTCCTAAAGCTTTTCTACTCCTCTTACCTGCTCAAAATCCTCCCAGCTCCCTTTACTTTCAATTGTTTTCCATACACTTACCATTTTGTAACAGAGTGAAGAATTTTCTTGGTAGTTTATCATCTGTCCAAAGTGCCTTGAGTAGTGCCCTACACACAGCAGGTATGCAAGTACTCATTTAATGTATGAAAAGCCAACATCCTAATTCTGAGATCATCATAAAGGTCCTCTGCTCTCTTGTCTTAACCTATCCAGTTGGCCCTTGAACAACGTGGGTTTGAACTGCTCAGTGACATTTATATGTGGACTTTTTTTATCCAGTAAATATACAGTTGGCCTTCTGTTTCCTTGGGTTTTGCATCATTGGATTCAACCAACCGTGGATCAAAAACAGTATTTTCAATTCGTGGTTGCGAGTCCACAGATGTGGAGAGTCGACTGTATGCATCATACAAAATGATTTTTGTACAAGCGATGTTAGCCTAAAATTAAAAAGGTCCATGGGGCGGGTTTGGAGTGAGGGACTATTCCTTGCAGGTAGATGAAGTCTGGACCCTGTCATGGCACCGGAGGTCCCTGGTAATCTGGCCTCTGCTGACATCTGTCACCCATTTCCCCCCTTCTGGCACCTTAAATGCTGTAGCCATTTTGCACTATTTTTCTTCCCCCCCCCTTCTCTCTCTCTCTTAATAACGTCTTTATTTTGGAATAATTTTAGATTTACAGGAAGTTGCAAAGACAGTACATCTTACCCCTCATGTTAACATCTTACATAACCATGGCTTCTTTGTCAAAACTGAGACCTTAATACTCTTACAGTACTATTATCTAAGCTGCAGATTGTATTCAGATTTCACCAGTTTCCCCACTAATGTCCTTTTCCTGTTCCAGAATCCAATCTAAGATCCCGCTTTGTGTTCCTTTTAATTCTCTAAGCTCACCCACTGGGCTTGTTCTTGTCTCTCTGCCTTTGACTCTGCCTTTCTTTTTGTCTACAGTAACTTTCCTGTTCCCAGCAAACTCCTATTTAGCCTGCAGCAAACTGTCTTTTAGGTCAGGGATGATGTGGGGAACTTGGCAGGAGTGGGGTTTGGGCATCTGGATGTCAGCAATATTAAGTGGGGAGGATTGTCACTCCCCCTTCCATACTCAGGAGCTCATTGCACTGTCATTAAAAAAAAACAAATATATATGTGTGTGTGTGTGTGTGTGTGTGTGTATATATATATATATATATATATATATATAGTATTAATTTCAGAGAGGAAGGGAGAGGGGAGAGAGAGAGAGAAACATCAGTGATGTGAGAGAAGCATTGATTGGCTGCCTCCTGCACGCCCCACACTGGGGATCGAGTTCACAACCCGGGCATATGCCCTGCCCTGGAATCGAACCATGACCTCCTGGTTCATAGGATGACGCTCAACCACTGAGCCACGCGGGCTGGTCGTCATTTGGTTTTTATGTACCCTTCTTGATGCAAATAAATCCAAGCAATTACTGACATCTATTATTACTCACCCCCTCCCCCCCCTGCCCCCAGCCATGGTTACTTAAGCTAATGAGTCTACAGGTGACTTTCATGGGACAGTGCAGGCGGCTGGTGGCAGAGTCAGAACCAGAACTCAGGTCTCCTGACTTCCAGTGTCATTGGCTCCCTCTGTCCTTGGTGGTTTACCTGTCCCCACTGTCTTCTCTTGCTGTGTGGGTGTGCTTTGGTGTAACACGTGGCTCTGTTTGGAGGGTGGTGGGTTTCCTGTGGTTTCTTATCACCTTGCACATTTAGGATGATAACATCATCCTCGGCTTTGGGTACTTTCCTCAGACTGCCCCAGGCTAGATTGTCGCTGGTGTCACCACCACCTTTCACCCACCTCTGCCACGTGGGCCAGGAAACCCCCGAGAGCGCCAGCCCTGGGCTCCCCGACTCTTTCCACCTCCTGGAACTTGGTGGGGCCTTCCACCACTACCACCGTCCTCTCTGTCCCGAGTCCCCACTGCTTGGGGCGCTGTCCCTCACCCCCCACCCTTTGGGGCCCTTGGAAAGGCTAACTCTCCATGTATTTTCCTCTAAGTTAAATTTTTATGTAGACCATTCGTTTACATGATTGAAAATAAAGACATAAAAGAATAGAGAGGGAAAGTTTCCCTCCTGGAAATTGTTATCGATTAATAGAGATTTGAGAGACCTATTGACCAAGTGCAACGTATGGGCCTTGTTCGGGTCCTGATTCAAACAGACCAATCATTAAAAAAAGGTTTTGTAGGCAATCAGGGAAATTTAAATATGGCCTAAGTATTAGATGATGTTAAGGAAATGTTGCTAATTTTATTAGGTGTGATGATGGCATTGTGGTATATTTTTGAGAACCCCTCCCCCCCCCCACACACAAAAAAACACCACTATCTCTTAGAGATACATAGTGATTTTTTTTTTTAATGGCTAGAATGGTATGATGTCTGGGGTTTGTTTTACATTTTTCAGCCACTTCTCAAAAAGTGAGGAGATAAAACTAGCACGGCAAAATGATGGTAATTGTTGATGCTGGATAATAGGTATAGGGATCATTATACTATTTTCTCTACTTTTGTGTATGTGAACACTTCTATCACAACAACAAAAATCTCCATTTAACCTGTCCCTGTCAGTCTAGTTCTCCAATAATCAACACTATTTCCTCCTTTATGAACATAGTGATGTATATTATTACCCTCTCCTCCCTCTTTTTAGCGCCTTCTTACTGGTGCACTTGCTCCCCCCGCTTTATTTTATGTGGTTGGCAGAATAATTCCTCCCCCCGCAAATGTCCACCCCCTAATCCCTGGCACCTGTGAATTTGTTACTTTCTGTGGCAAAAGGGACTTTTCAGATGTGATTCAAGTTAAGGACTTAAGATGGGGAGATTACCCTGAATTATCCAGGTGGATCCAGTCTCATCGTGTGGAGCCTTAAAATCGGAGAATCTTACCTGGCTGTGGTCAGAGGGCCATGTGACCAAAGGTCGGAGAGACAAGACAATGCTGGCTTTGAAGCTGAAGGAAGAGGTCACCAGCCAAGGCACCAGGACAGCTTCTGGAAGCTGAAAAAGGCAAGCACGCCCACTTCCCCCCAGAGCCTCCAGAAAGGAGGGCAGTCTTGCTGACACATTGACTGTAGCCCAGTGAGACTCACATGTCAGACCTCTGACCTACAGAAATGTAATATGATACGTGTGTGTCCAAGCTCATGGTCATTTGTTCCAGCAGCAATGGAAACCGACCACGTTCTAGGTTGGAGATATTTCTGTACCAGGCCAGAGAGTCCTGGCTCTGCCACATATTAGCTGTGTAATTTTGGGCCAGTTATGTTACCTCTCTGAACCTGTCTCCTTGTCTATAAAGAGTCATTAAGAGCACCTGATTCATAGGGTTGCTCTGAGGATTAAGCCATATAATGCATACAATACACTTGAGCAAAGTTCCTGGCATATAGTGAATGCTCAAAAAAAAAAAAAAAAAGAAGACAGCTGTTAATACTATCACTATCATTATTATTATTGTAACAAGGAGCTCTCCCTGGGTTCTCCAGGTGTCAACAGCTCCCCTCAGCCCTTATTTCTGCAGCAAACAACCCCCTCTCATCTTTTGAGTTTGTTTCCTTTTGTGTTTGAGCCCCACTTCCGTGGACAGCGGTCAGCAGAGTGAGGGCAGGGCTCTGCTCAGACGTCTCTGTGCCGGGTGTTTAGGACGGCATACCGCCCACCTGAGTGATTGGCCCATCAATAGGCAGCTCCCAAGGGTCCGCTCTCTCACTCTTTCCAAAGTTGAGGTTCCCTTCTTGCCATGCTGAGGGCGTGTCAAGGGTTCAGTTGGACCCTGGCAGGCTCCCTGCTGCTCCCACACAGCATAGCCTCTCAGAGTGATGGGGCCTCCAGGATCCCTTTAATGTCCCCAACAGCCAGCTTTGCATGAGCTCACTCACCCCCTCCTAAGGCCAGACACTCTATTATTGGATAGTTCTGGTTATTAGGAAGGTTTGCCCCAGCCCACCCCTGTCTTTGTTCGGTCCTCTGGGGCCACGTGGTATGATTCTGTGTTCCCTTCCTAGTGGCAGCCCTTCTGCCTTTTAGATGAATGAGGGGTGGCAGGAGTGCAGACTTGAAGGACAGAGGTGTGAGGCCCAGTCCCAGCTCTGAGACTCACTTGGCTGGGTGGCCCAGACATCAAGTAAGTCTTTTTGAACCCTATTTTCAAAACCTGTAAAGAAGGAATGAAGACACCCGCCTTTGAGGATTGTTGTGGGACCCTGGGGAAAGCATCCCACATGCGGTGAACACTCAGTACATCCCCATCCCTTCCCTCTGCTTCCAGCCTCACCTTCTGACATCTGTCCTTAACTGCTTCTGGGGAGGAGTTTTGAAGGCTGCCCCTGCCCCCCTACTCTGGGAATACTGGTCAGTCTTCAGTCCTTCTCTGCCCAACTTCAGGCCTTCTTTCCACTTTGACTTCCCAGCTGGGACACCCTCTCTCCTCTGTGGGGGAAGAACTATCCTCTCTCACTGCTGAAGACCAAGGCACAGCCATCCCCTCCCTGTCTCTCTGGCCTCACTGTGCCTGGTGGTGGGCTGGGACTCTGCTCACACAAACCCACAGATGCTAATGCTTTTGCTACTCATAGAAACACTGCCTTATTTTTAGCTCTGGCTCCATCTATCTCACTGCACCCCTCTCCGCATGAACTTGTCCAGATCTGCTAGTTGTTTTCTCAAATTCTCAGAGCCACAGAAATGGCGCAGCTCACAACATTTACATGGGCTCTGCCCACATTTCCACCCCTCCCTACCCTTGTTACTTAGCTTGTGCACACATGTTTCTGCCACAAACACTCTCCAAAGGGCCCACTATGAATCTAAAAGGTGGGCGTTCTCATTCCTTTTTTACAAGCTGGTACTTGCTGTTCCCATCTCCTCTACCCACCTCCCTGTCCTTCCCTCCAGCAGAGGAAGGGTCCCAGGAAAACCAACAGCTGGAGGGGACAAGGGAAGATGGTGGGAGGGAGACATTGTTGGCTTCTTCGCCTGCAAGGCCAAGAGGGTGTCTTTATGCACCTCTGTGAACATGCACCACACACACACACACACACACACACACACACACACACTCACACTGTATCCTTCCTCTGTGACATGGGGTTGGCTGTAGCTGGTTCAGCCTGTTATCTGAGGCTAAAGTGGTTAACCAAGAGATTACTACACTTTCCCTTTTAATTTAGATTTAAGATAAACAACTCCTTTTGGGACAAAATGTCTTAAACCAACACTGACACAGAAGCCCAGGCTTCTAAACTGAGACCTGCATAGTTCCCCCAGGCCTGGCAGTATAAGTTCATTTATTTCTCACGAGGTCAGCTGTGTTGCAAGCATCTTTAGCATGAATCCCATTGATAGCTCCTTCTGGGAACTGCTCTACTTCTAAGCCTAGATTAGAAGTTCCTTGAGGGCATGGGACATTTTGTTTTCTTTCCTTTTTTATCCCCAGTTCCTCAGGATAAAACTCAGATCCTTTAGGGCAGTGATCGCCAACCTTTCAGACCTCACGGACCACCAGCGGTCCACGGACCACCGGTTGGTGACCACTGCTTTAGGGCCTACCCTACCGCTGCTTTAGGGCCTACATTTTTGCGCCTCCTCCCCAACACACATAGCTGGACTCTTGGATGTTTCTTGAAATCAACAGACAGATTTCCCCTCTGGCCTGGGCACCTGCTGTTCTCCGCCTGAGTCCCTCTCCCCCAGGATTCTTCCTACTTTGGGACCTCTGCTCCAATGAAAACACCTACCCTCACTGATGGCTTCTTGACTTTACATATGACACAGCCCAGCCCACTGGACGCATCCCCTAACCCTTTCCCCTGCTTTGCTCCCTCCATCACCCTTATCACCACCTAACATGGTGTACGTTGATTTTTTGGTCTTTGTCTCCTTCCACTTGAATGTACACTTCATGGGAGCAATGGCTGTTCTTTTTGTTTGCTGTTGTATCTCCAGGGCCTATACCCTGGGCCCACAGTGAGTGTTAATTTTTATTTGTTGAAAGGGAAGCGAGTGCTCATTTGTGTGGACGGATGAATGACTTGCAGCGGAAGCTGTCAGCTAGAACAGCTGGGTGCTGGATAAGGGCATTGTCAAGAGAGGGGGGGCCCACTCTACCTCTCTCTGAGGGCTGAGTGGCCACCTGCTAGTCAGGCAGGATACACAGAGTGGAGAGGACTGGTGTGCAGGGGCTCCCCAAGAGGCCATGCTAGGCCTGGCTAGACGTGAGGGGTCCCTGGTTCAGCAGCCAGCCATTCCTGCCCTTCCCTTCCTGTCCAGTGAGTCATCCTGGCTGGGGAAATGTACCAGAGAAGTGTTCCTGCCAGGAGTACAGCAGGGTAAGGGGTCAACAAAACAAAAACTTGCTCATCCACCCCTCCCACTCTGCCCACCAGAGCTGCCTTTTCTGTATCTCCCATCTCTGTCTTGGTTAATGCATATCTGTTACAGATTGAATTGTGTTCCCCAAACTCATCATATGTTGAGGTCCTAACATCCCTATACCTCAGAATGTGACTGCAATGGAATATTGGGTCATTGCAGCCCTGGCTGGTGTGGCTCAGTTGGTTGGGCATCATCTCATGCACCGAAAGTTTGCTGGTTCAATTCGTGGTTAGGGCACATGCCCAGGTTTTGGGCTCGATCCCCGGTAGGGGACATGTGGGAGGCAGCTAATCACATTGATATTTCTCTCTCTCTCTCTCCCTTCTTCTCTCTCTCAAGTCAAAAAAAATATTTAAAAAAATTGAGTCATTGCAGACCTAATTAGTCAAGTTAAAATAACGTCATACTGGAGTAGAGTGGGACCCTAATCCAATATGATGGTGTCCTTACAAAAAGATAGCCATGGGAGCATGGATACATTTTGAAGACATTTGCTAAGTGCAATAAGCCAGTCACAATAGAAAGACTATTGTATGATCCCACTTGTGAGATACTTAGAATAGTCAAATTCATAGAGACAGAATGCAGAACAGTGGTTACCAGGGGCTAGGAGAGGAGGGGAATTGAGAGTTATTGTTTAATGGGTACAGAGGTTCAGTTTGGGATGATTAAAAAGTTCTGGAGTTGGATAGTGGTGATGGTTGCACAGCATTGTAAGTGTGCTTAATGCCATTGAGCTCTATACCTAAAAATGATTGAAATAGTACTTTTTTGTTATGTATCATTTAACACACACATGAATGCCATGTGAAGAGAAATAGACACGAACAAAAGGAAGACTGTGAATATACAGAGAGAATGCAATCTACAAGCCAAGTTACACCGATGATTGCCAGCAAGCCAGTATAGGCTAGGGCAGTGGTCGGCAAACTGCGGCTTGCAAGCCACATGCGGCTCTCAAGCCGAGGTTTGCCGCTTTGTTGACTAATGAGTTTGTCGACCACTGCTGTAAGGCATTATCCTTACCCAGAAGTTTTGACTTCAGGTTAAAGAGATTAGTACATTATTAAAATGTTTTTAAGTGTTTTTCCCTAAGGCAGTGGTCGGCAAACTCCTTAGTCAACAGAGTGGCAAACTGCGGCTCGCGAGCTCGCGAGCCGCAGTTTGCCGACAACCACTGGGCTAGGGGAAGGCATGAGACCATTCTCCCTACAGTCTTCAGAACGAACCAACCCTGCTGACACCTTGACCTCAGACTTCTGATCTCCAAGAACTGTGAGACAATAAATTCCTGTTATTTAAGCCACCCTGTCTGTGGTATTTTGTTTTGGCAGCCCCATGAAATGAATACACTAGACCCCCCCCCCCCCTTATCTATGGGAATACTTTTCCAAGACTCCCTGTGGATGCCTGGAACCACAGATAGTACCGAACCCTAAATATACACTACTAAAGGCCCAGTGCACGAAATTCGTGCATGGGTGGGGGGTTGTCCCTCAGCCCAGCCTGCACCCTCTTCAATCTGGGACCCCTCGGGGGATGTCTGATTGCTGGTTTAGGCCCGATCCCGCAGGGACTGCTGGCTGCTAACCACTCACCTTCCTGCCTGCCTGATTGCCCCTAACCACTCTGCCTGCCAGCCTGATAGCCCCCTAACTGCTCCCCTGTCAGCCTGATTGACACCTAACTGCTCCCCTGCCGGCATGATCGTCCCCAACTGCCTTCCCCTGCGGTGTTGAGGGGACTGGGGGACTCGGGCTGGATGAGGCAGGGCTGAGGGGACTGAGTGCCACCATCTTGTGGCTGTGGGTGACACCATCTTGTGAGGGTGGGGCAGTCAATTAGCATATTCCCTTTTTATTAGATAGGATGTTTTTTATTTTTTTCTATTTTTTTATTTTTTATTTTATTGTTTAAAGTATTACATCTAGTAGTACATATATCTCCTTTCTCCCCCCTCCCCATTGACATCCCCCCAGCCTCCCCTACCCCCTGTCACATGCCCTCATCCTACCCACCCCAGTGTCTTGTGTCCATTGGTTGTGCTTATATGCATGCATACAAGTCCTTCGGTTAATCTCTTTCCACATCTCCCCAACACTCCCCAGCCATCCTGCTGTAATTTGACAGTCTGTTTGATGCTTTACTGCCTCTGTATCTATCTTTTTGTTCATCAGGTTATAATGTTCTTTATTTTCTATAAATGAGTGAGATCATATGGTATTTTTTCTTTCATTGCCTGGCTTATTTCACTTAACATAATGCTCTCCAGATCCATCCATGCATGCCTATGATTAAGTTTAATTTATAAATTAGGCACAGTAAGAGATTAACAATAATAACTAATAATAAAATAGAATAATTATAACAATATACTGTAATAAAAGTTATGTAAATGTTGTCTCTCTCTCTCTCTCTCTCTCTCTCTCTCTCTCTCTCTCAGCTATCTTTTTGTACTATGCTCACCCTCCTTGTGATAATGTGAGTTGATACAATGTCTACGTGCTGAGATGAAGTGAGGTGAATGACATTGGCACTGAGATGTAGCATTAGGCTACTATTGACCTTCTAATGATACGTCAGAAGGAGGATCATCTGCTTGGGGTGATCCTGGGTCATTGAGCCATCACAATGTCTGTGGTTGGATGTCAGGAGCAGGTGATGCCAATGGTTGGGGAAATTTAAAATTTTGGACCATGAGTAACCAAAATGACAGAACAAAACTGTGGATAATAGGGGTGGTGGTGGTAGTGACTATCGTAGAATACCTCTCTTGGCTCAATAATGCTTCCTCTCCAGGTCCTTTGATTTCTGGAATTAAGGCTAGAAGAGGGGAGCTGATTTGTGACGACTCTTCTGCTTTAGGTCATTTTTTATTCCATTTGTTCTCCTGCTTGCTCCTTCCCTCCCTTGCCTCCTTTCCTTTCCCTCCTTCTCTATGGTCTCATCACACTATTATTACTTGTTCAGTAGCAAATGCCTTCTGAGTGCTCTTGTTGCATCACACACAGAGATTTAGAGCTGCAAGGCTGCCCTCCTTGCAAGTCCTGCTTGGAAGGTGCAGGGTGAGTAATAAAACTGTTGTGCTCTAGGGCTCACCACCACCTTCATCCACATGATTTCCCCCAGGCTGTGAGATATTTCAGACAGGCACCATTTAGTTGGTTGGGCATCATCCCATGCACCGAAAAGTTGCTGGTTCGATTCGTGATGGAGGAAGAAGCTGAGCCATTGAGAAGTTGACTTGCTCAAGGCCATCCAGCTAATGGGAGACCTTCACAGAACTCACACCCAGGTTTTATGATTTCCAGTTTAGGCCCAGCACAGGCCTCTGCTCCATCTGTCAGGAAAGCAAGTGTGCCTCAGGGACTTGCTCACATGAATGCTGAGGGGTGGGCTCAGGGGAAGCCAGGCTGTTGGTGTCCTGGCTGCTCTGAGATGGTCTTGCTATGGCCTGGCTGGTGGGGGCGCTGGAGGCCCAGGCTAGCCAGTGGTTTGTTTTAGGGGTGGTGCGTCCAGCATTCCTGGTGGAGGTGGGGATACTTCAGCAGGATTTGGTGACTAGCTCTTCTGAGTGGCGAGAGGAGGTGGCAGACGTCCGTTTTGCTGGGCTGTGAATAGCTCTTCCAGCCATTGTGTTCGCAAGTGCCCCGGTCATGAACACAGAGGTCAGGATGCCTTTGTAGTAGTCACAGCAACACCCTGTACTTCCCCCCAGCATTCCAAGGAGGCTCCTGAGTAAGGTCTCCAGACACTCCCTTTCTTTCTCCTCTCCTGGACTCCATCCTTCTCAGGAGGAGGTGGCCATCTCTGTGGCATGATTTGAGGGGTGTGGAAAGGCCTCTGACCATGCAGGTCTCCTAGTGATGGGCAGCCCCCCTTCCAGATGTTATCTCTTGACCACACAATATGTGAATATCACAGTGAATACTTTCTGACTTAGGCACTGTTTACTAGTAAGAGCTTTTACACACTAATCTTGTCAATAGTTCCATGAAATAGATGTTATTGTTATCACCCCCATCCCGTTAATATGAAGGAAATGGAAGCATAGAGGAGTCCAGTAATGACCCCAAGGACACATCAGCGGTAAGTGGTAGACCCAGGTTTCAGACCTCACGTATCTGAGGCAGAAGCTTATGTTCTTCTTTTTTTCTTTTTTAAATATTTTTATGGATT
The DNA here is from genome assembly GCF_027574615.1 of Eptesicus fuscus. NCBI lineage: Eukaryota > Metazoa > Chordata > Mammalia > Chiroptera > Vespertilionidae > Eptesicus > Eptesicus fuscus. The sequence goes on from NC_072479.1 coordinate 87,560,987, forward strand.
TCAGAGAGAGGGTGAGAGAGATAGAAACATCAATAATGAGAGAGAGGCTTTGACCAGCTGCCTCCTGCACGCCCCCCTGCCACTGGAGATCGAGCCCGCATAATTGGAGCATGTGCCCTGACCTGAATTCAAACTGTGACCTCTTGATTCATAGGTCGAAGCTCAAACACTGAGCTGCACCCCACTGGACCAGAAGCTTATATTCTTAACCACTCTACCACACTACCCTTTATATTCCTGGTACTATGTGCTTTGGAGGTGGGTAAGCCATTCATTTAGGAGTAGGTTTTTAAATAAGTCTTTTATTTTAGAACAATTTTAGATTTGCAGAATTGTTTTGCAGATATAGTACCTAGAATTTTCAAATACACTATGCTACGTTTCCTCTATTATTGACATCTTACATTAGTATGGTACATAAGACAGTATTAATGAACCAATATCAATATAGCATTATTAAGTAAAACCCATAGTTTATTCAGCTTTCTTTCTTTTTTTTTCTTCTTCTTTTTATAACTGAATGTCCCTTTCTGTTCCAGAATCCCATTCTGGATGCCAGATTACATTTAATTATCATTTCTCCGTAGGCTCCTCTTGGCTGTAACAGTTTCTCAGACTTTCCTTGTTTTTGATGGCCTTGACAATATGGAGGAGCACTGGTCAGTAATTTTGTAGAATGTTCCTTAATTGGGTTTTGTCTGGGGATGTTTTCCTCATGATCAGTCTGTGGTTATGGGTTTTGTGGAGGAAGATCACAGAGGTAAAGTGCCATTATCATTACATATCAAGGGTTCATAGTATCAGCATGACCTATGACTATTGAAGTTGACCTTGATCACCAGGTTGAGGTAATAAGAAATGAATATTTGTTATAAATCCTGAAATTATTTTTGTAGGTTAGCATATTAGATTGTATTATACTTTGAAGTTGAAAGTATTGATTTTGCAATGTAAACATTTAATATAGATCACAAATTTTGTAACCATGTTGGGGCACTTCTTCATGTTATAACGTATGTACTGGTGTTTTCAAAAGATGGAGGGGGCCCTCTCACCGCCCCCCTGAGAGATCCTGCCTCCTTCAAGCACCAGGAGGCTGGTGAGGGGTGAAGTGGGGTCTGAGAGGACTCGGAAGGCCAGCTGGCTGAGATCTGAGCTGGCCAAGTCATGTGCTTAGATTTGCCTGTCTGTTCCAGAGGGTGAGCAAACCAGGGGGGCGCGGGGCGGGGAGAGACTGAGTTTGGATAGTTGATCTGAGAGGCTTTGGTCCCAGTGTTGGGAGTAACCTGGAAAAATGAAGGAATGCTTTGGTTTGAAGTGGCATCTGTGATTTTCAGCAGCTCCTCAGGCCTGTCACTGTGGCTGACATGAAACCATTAGAGAGAAATACCTTTGGGTATCCGGAGGTCTAGGAGTTACTTGTTAAATGAAAATATCCCTAGGATATGAAATAACTGACACAACAGAGGGGGTGGGGTCAATCAGCTTTTTGAAAAGAGTGAAGTCCTGTGAAAGAGGAACCCGAGACAGAAGTGTGCAGAAGGTGGAGGGCAGGACTGGAGAGCAGCGAGGGGAGACACGGACAGGGGCCATGGAAGGAAGGCGCCAAGAACCTTCATGAGTCTGTGGGAAGCTGTCCTGGTGACATCCTATTTATAGCTGGGTGACCTCAGATGAGTCACCCCTTGATTCAGTTTCCCCACTTCTCTGTAACATGGGGACTGTCAGTCAGTCAGGATGGGACCTTTTCCATGTCCTTCCACCACACACTTTGTGCTTCTGTCGTCACCACCACACCTACCAACAGTGATCATACTGTCACATGCAAAAACCCAGGGCTCTATGTTGAGGGCTTGGCATGGATTATACCTGATTAAATTCTCATGGCCCTGGGACACAGGTGCTGTTAGTGCCTCCACTTTACAGATGGGAAATTGAACCTTATAGAGGTTAAATAGCACATCAATGTCACAAGCCAGGGAAGGGTGGATGCAGGGCTTCCATATCTAGGTCAGCCTGGGTCAGGGGCTGGCATATTTTTTCTACAAAAGGTAAATATTTTAGGCTTTGTGGATGACATGTGGGCTCCTGCTCTCTTCCTCCTCCCTCTCTTTCTTCAACCCTTTAAAAATGTAAAATCCACCCGGCCGGCGTGGCTCAGTGGCTGAGCATCAATCTATGAACCAGGAGATCATGGTTTGATTCCCGGTCAGGGCACATGCCAGGGTTGTGGGCTTGATCCCCAGTGGTGGTGTGCAGGAGGAAGCCAATCAATGCTTCTCTCTCATCATTGATGTTTCTATCTCTCTCTCTTCCTTCCTCTCTGAAATCAATAAACATATTAAAAAATAAAAATAAAAATGTAAAAACCATTCTTAGCTTGTGGGCTATATGCAAACAGGCTGGATTTGGCCTGCAGGCCATGGTTTACTGACCCTTGTAACTTATAAACAGAAATGCCCACTGCTGTACAATGGCACATCTTCCTAGATTTCAAAGGGGACATAAAACCCCCTCAGAATCCTGGGACTGCAGGTGGGGTGGGGTGGCAGAGTTACCTGTCTGGTCCAGGCAGATGCTGGCTCTACTGAAGACCTAGTACAGTGGTCAGCAAATCACGGCTCGAGAGCCACATGGGGCTCTTTGGCCCCTTGAGTGTGGCTCTTCCACAAAATACCACGGCCTGGGCCAGTCTATTTTGAAGAAGTGGAGTTAGAAGAAGTTTAAGTTTAAAAAATTTGGCTCTCAAAAGAAATTTCAATCGTTGTACTGTTGATATTTGGCTCTGTTGACTAATGAGTTTGCCAGCCACTGACCTAGTAGAATGTGGGCACCAGGGCCTCTCTCAGCGTCTGTTCTGATGGGCCCTCAGTCATGCCCTCACCCCTGCCCTTCTGTTTGTTCAGCCCACTCTGTGAGGAGCCCTGTGGGTGCTCACTGGGCTGGGCCTTTCTGTCTCCTCACTGGGCTGGGCATCTCTACCTTCTCCCCATCCTTTCTCCTGGGACTTCTGTCCTCAGGTGGGTAAGGCCAGTCGAGAGGATCCAAAAGCAGCTATTTGTCCCCACACCTTTTTGTTAGGTCCCTTGGTGGCTGGTGTGCAGAAGGAGGCGCTGAAGCAGAAGGGGCACAAAAGGGTGGGAAGGCTGCCTGAAGAAGGGAGGGAGGCCTGACCTCGGCAGGAAGCTGGGAAACCTTTTGTTGCTAAGGCGTCTCAGATTGAGGAGGATTGGGAAAGGAAGCTCTTGTGTAAACACAGGGGATGCTGTTTGTGCGCGCGGGGATTGCCTTGCTTGTGTATCTGCTAGCGCCTGCGCAGAGACCCCACGGGGAGAGCAGCGGCTCTGGGTTCTAGGCAGCAGAGAAAACAGTTAAGCCAGGCTGCACCTGGGTTCAAGTCCTGACACCATCACTGACCAGCTGTGTGACCTGGGTCCATTTCTTCAACCTCTCAGACACCCACCTTCCTCATCTAGAAAATGGGAATGGCAAGGCCTGACTCAGCAGATGTTGTAAAAGTAACAAAGTAACACTGTCGACTGAATGCTTCCTACATACCAGGAACCGTTCTAAGGCTCTTCTGTATACAGTTGATCCTCATTACTTATACATTTGTATTTACAAATTTACGTACTTGCTAAAATTTATTTGTAACCCCAACATCAATACTTATGGTCCTTGGAGAACATGTGCAGAGGGCTGAACCATATAGCTGCCTGACGTGCACGACCCCAGCTGAGGTCAGAGGTGATCTCTGCCTTCTTGATTCAGCACTCAGACTATTCTTTTTATGGTTTATTTGGTGCCACATTTTTCTCCTGTTTGGGCTTTTTGTTGGCGATTTCAGTGTTCAAAATGGCCCTTAAGTGTAGTGCTGACGTGCTGTATAGTGTTCCCAAGTGCAAGAAAGCTGTGCTGTGCCCCAGGGAGAAAACACAAGTGTTAAGTAAGTTTCATTCAGGTGTGAATTATAGTGCTATTGGCTATGAGCTGAATATTAATGAATCAAGAATGTATATTAAATAAAGTGTCTTTAAACAGAACCTCACATAAAACAAGGTTAGGTATTGATTGGTTGATGAAAATGTGATCGTTTGCAAGAACTCATCCTCTTATATTCCCCTCGGAGCAATGGTTCAGTATTCGCTAAGTCAGTGTTCACAGCGACTTTGTAGAGCGTCACTGCCACGAATAACTGTATTAGTTCATTTCATCATCACAACGACCCTACAAGGTAGAGCTCTCATTATCATCTATAATTTACTCATGAGGACTCGTAGACATAGAGAGGTTGCCCCATTTGTTCGAGGCCAAGCTGGGATCAAAGCCAGGTGGTTGCTTCTGAATTAGGTAGAGCAACATGCAGAGAGCCTTAGGCAGTGCAGGGCCACTGGGACCTCAGGATCGAATGGTCTCCAAAGTCCCTTCTGCTTGGATATTCTAAGTGTCTGTGATTTTTGCCAGTTCCTCCAAGCCTGCCACCTGCAGTGGCTGGGTCTGCAGGCTGGGAGGGTGGGGAGCTGTAGCTCCCGGTGTGGATTCGGCATGGACAGACTATATGGCAGGGAGCATGCTGGAGTGAAAGATGCTGGAGGGGCCTGGGGAGAAGTTTGGTTGTCAGTCCTCTTGGTTGTACCACCATCTTTAGAGCTATCTCCTCACCAGCTGAAGGTGGTTTGGAGGGGCATGAGTGGCTCATTTCTTTTGTAGAAGTAGAACTTGAAGCTCTGAGAGCTTCTCTAAGATAACAGGATACCTTGAGACTGATCAAGAACAGAGCTCATGAGGGGGTGATATGAAAAATATTTAAGAACCTTGTGGCACAGACCCCAATCCCAGATTCTGCTGTGGACAAGGAGGCAGGTTGCATTAGGGATGTTGGCTGAATCCAGCTGGTCCCAGGATCTGTCCTGGCTCCTCGATTCCGCCTCCTCTGCCTCTGTGTCACATACACAAGAAGGGATAGGATTTGTCTGTGTTCTACCAAGTCACACCTATTGTAGCTACTGTCTTTCCTGGAAAATTCTAGTTGTGGTGGTATTAGCGGTAAGGGGTCACCACTCCCTCGCATCACAATAATTATCCATTAAGTATCCTGATAGTGAGGAGTCAGGGCAAGGAATCTGGTGAGAAGGAATCAAATCCCAGATGTTCATCGACCTGTGCAAATCCTCCACCTTTTAAGCCTTCGTTCTCTCATGGGGAACTCTGATAAAACTACTACACCTCATGGAGTACTGTGAAGATAAAGGTGAACATGCTTCCTAGGTTGAAAAAAAAACCTGTGTAAGAAATGAAAGGTATTGTCAGCTGAGCCCTATCCTGAGAGGCTCACCCAGGGAGCAGAAACATGACATTTGGGTCAGACCAAACTTCTTTGGGTACTCACGTGGCAGAACTGTTTCTTGTCCCCTGAATTCTCCTTCCCTTCTTCCACAGTCATTGGACGTTAGCTGGGGACATGACCTCCCAGAACACAGTCTCTATTTCCCTGGCTCTTTTACAGCCAAGGTGGCCATAGGGCCATGTTCTGGGCAATGGAAGGGTGGGTGCAACTTCTGGGCATGTGCTTAAAGGGCAGGGCTCTTCCCTTAATCACCACCTCCCCCTTCCTTCCTCCTCCTGGCTGTCCAGAGCACGAATGTGGTGATAAGCTATCTGAGACCTTGTGATACAGCCAGCCCCCCAGGGATGTCAGAGCAAAAATAAATGGTGTCTGATCGCTACCATGTGGAGCTGCTGTAGCCTCCTGAACTACTTATGTATAGGGTAGTACTTAGGGAGAAATGCTCTCTATCTCATTTAAATCATGGTGATTTGGGTTACCTGTTACAGCAGTCAAATCTATAGCCTAACCATGTGACCGTGCAGGAAAAGTGGCAAACCAGTTCTCAACAGGCTCGTTGCTAATGCATTGTTTTTGTTTAAGAATGGGAGTTGGGGCTGGGAAAAAGGGAGAGCAGGTGGCTATGGGAATTTTCTTGAGAATGGCCCAGCGAACCGCCAGTTATCTCTGGGTCAGTCTGAGAAGACTTGGGGGAAGCAGGAGTTTGGGGATATCAGTGGTTTGAGTACTCTCTCCTCCATTTACCCATCCCCTGACTTCCTCTCTCCCATATCGCCGGCTAGGCACTGTACCCACTCTCTATCCCTGGGAGTACAGCGAGGAAGAAGAAGATACAGGCCCTGCCTTCACGGCATGATGAAATACAGACGTAAGTCACAACCTCAGGTCATCCTTGACCCTTTTCTACCACTCACACACAATGAGGAATCCATCAGCATGTCTTGTCAGATCTATTTTCAAACTATAACCAGAATCCCCCTTCTACTCCTATCCCGGTCGGCCACAACCCTCTCTTGCCTAAACCTTGCTGCTGGAGGCTGCGGGGGTGCTCGCCGTCCACTTTCAGGCCGGGATGTTTGTTTACTTGGCCAGTAATTTGGCAGCCTTGGGTTTTTCTTGCGGAATAGTTCTCGCTGAACTTCAGAGGAGGAGTTAAGTAAATACTGACTCCCAGATACGGGAACCAGAATCATACAGGAAAGGAGGAAGGGAGCCAGAGGACCAGTCCTGAGCTTCCCCTGCCAGAGACCTCCGGGAGTGCACACCCAACTCATTCACTCCCTGTTCCTGTGGGAAGTGAAGTGGGTCATCCTGTGTTTTACAGTGGAAATTCTTCTTTTTGTTGTTGTTTTGTTAATCCTCACCTGAGGATATTTTTTCATTGATTTTTTTTTTAGAGAGAGTGGAAGGAAGAGGGAGAGACAGAAACATTGATCTGAGAGAGACACATCGATTGGTTGCCTCCTGCATGCACCTGACCATGATTGGGGAACCTGCAACCAGGTTACGTGCCCTTGACTGGAATAGAACCCGGGACCCTTCAGTCCGCAGGCTGACGCTCTATCCACTGAGCCAAACTGGCTAGGGCTCTTGGTTCTTCTTCACTGCATTCATTTGTTCACATAGCTGACAAACCTTTATTAAGCGCTGCATGCCACTAACAAGCTAGGGATACAGAAAAACTCAGTGTGGCAAAATTTTGCATTCATTTTTCACAGCCTCCCTGTTCTGCACTCTTTCCTCCTCTTGCTCTTAAATTTTTCCCCATATCAATCCCATGCCCTAGACTGGTGCTACGTGCTTGGGGGCAGGGGTGTGCTGGTAATGTGTAACAACTAGCTCGCTTGGAAGAAATCCCTGATCTGTAGCTGATGTCCATGTTGTCCATACTCCCACCATGGCTACACATGGCAACATTTTCATGCTACCAATGTGATGTTCCTGATTGCAAAATTGGGAAGAGTTAGACAGTTGCACACCATTATATTGTATTTCCACCACACAGGCACAGCAGTCTGTATGTAGAACCTCAAGAGTATAGATAATAATAAAATGCAAAAATAATTAGGAAATGATGAGTGTTGAGTATTTATTATCTGTTTTAAATATAATTGATTTAATTACAAGCATATAACTTAATTTTAAATAATGACTATTGTATAATTGATTCACAAAATTCCTGAAAATGTAACAATCAACTCTTGCAAGTCAGTGTGAGCTGATTCCAGCTTATCATGCCCAGGAGCTTGCCAGAGATGCAAAAACCCCACTCCAGAGCTACTAAATCATGACACTTTTAACACCATCCTCAGGTAATTTGTATACACATTAGCGTTTGAGAAAAGTGGCCCTCGAGGTAACTATTGCTTATGACTTTGTTTAGATTTTTAGACCTTTTCATAACACAGATGCATATAAATTTTATGATGTTTTTCTGGCTTTATCTTTAAAGAGTTAAAAAAAGGTGTTATTTTTTAGAGAAGTTTTAGGTTCACAGCAAATTTGAACAGAAGGTACAGAGGTTTCCCATATACCCCTGTCCTCACACATGCACAGCCTCCCCAATATTAATATCCCCAGCAGAGTGGTACATTTGTTATAATTGATGGACTTGCACTGACACATCATAATCACCTAGAACCCTTAATTTACATTAGGACTCATTCTTGGTATTGTGTATTCTATGGGTTTGGACAAATTTATAATGACATGCATCTACCATAATAGTATCATACAGAATGGTATCACTGCTCTAAATAGATGCATATAATTTTTTGTTTTGCTTTTTTAAAAAAAATAAAAAATAGAGTCACACTGTAACTGTTTTACATGTTTTTTTCCACTTAATATGTCTGATAACTTTTTATGTCATCTACAGAGATCTGTTATTTTTAATGTCTCCACAGTACTTTAGGGCATGGATAAATCATGATTTTAAAAAAATCATCTCTCTGAAAGGACACATATTATTGCCCTATTTTGCTTCAAGACATCTCATAATTATAAAAATTTCACCTTAAATTTCAATTCCTTTATCAAAAATCTATCTTTTAAAAAAATTCTGAAAATTAAATTATACTAAGGGGTTAGAGGCTGACAATAGTAGTTCAAAGTGTCTTCCTTCTTCTCCCCATTTAAAAGTTTAAATTTTATCTATATTTATTAAGATATTTATGCTTAAGGTTCTAAGGAAGCTAATAGGTGATCAAAAAAAATTATAGATGTTCCAAATTAAATTACAGCCACTGGAGAGAGGAGAGAAGGAGACACAACTGTTAGTCTGTTAAAGGCTGTGGGCCAGCTAATAAGAGACTTCTCACATTTCTGTTGTACCTGTTGGAGTTTTGGATTAGTTTCCAGGTGGCTGTTTCCACAGATTATTTTAGCCAGGCACCATCTCACTCCAGGAGCCTCCGGACTATGGGCTTTCTGGATCGATGCCCACAGTCACTACACGGGAGCGGATGTTTCTTTATATGAACATTGCTATCCCAGAGCTACTGCACTTCACCTTCTCCCTCCCCTTTGCCTAAAGCTCATGTAAATTCTTTCAGACTCCCTCTCCCCCTACTTGATGTATAAAAACACTTGCAAAACTCTGGGGTGATGGACCTGCTGTCTTTTCTACCTAGTCATGCCGTTGGTGGTTAGGCTCCATGCCCAAGACTGGTCTTTTGCCTAACATTTTTGGCTCAATAAAATCTTACTTAAAAAAGACTTTAGTGGTGGAGATGAAAGACTTTTGGTTTAACATAGGAAATATAAAGAAGTTAGATAGAGCCCCAACCTTAACATACTGACAGCCTACCAAAGGGAATGGGTCTGTGGACATACACAGTAATCATAAAGTGAGGGAGAATATACACTGTGATCTGTTTCTATCCACAGAACACTTTGGTCACCAAAAATGTGGGTCCCCCCCATCAACCAATTCTCTGTCACCAACTGAGTGTCCTACAATTTAATTAAATTCTATTAGCATCAGATCACACAAGTTAAAGGGTTTAGCCTCACAAGATTGCCCCTAATGCCAATTGCAAGCCCTGGGCCTCCTGTACTTCTGACCAAGGGGCTATAAATGGGAGGTTCCCACAATCTTCCTTCTCTGGTTTGATAATTTGCTAGAATGGCTCACAGAACTCAGGAGAAGACTATTTTTACCAGTTTATTATAAAAGATACAATTCAGGAATAGCCAATGGAAGAGGTACACAGGGAAAGATATGGCGGAGCTTCCATGCCACACAACCCTCCTACGACTTGATGTGTTCACCAAACTGGATGTTCTCTGAGCTCCATTGTTTAGAGTTTTCATGGAGGTTCTATTACATAGACATAGTTGATGAAATCATTGGTGATCAACTCAACCTCTAGCCCCTCTCTCCTTCCTGGAGGTGGGGGTAGGGATGAGGCTGAAAATTGCAACCTCTAATCATGCCTGGTCTTTCTTGAACCCTGAAGCTATGTAGGGATCCCCAAACACCAGCCATCTCATTAGCATGCAGAAAGATACTCCCACCACTCTGGAAATTCCAAGAGTCTTAGAAGTTCTTGTGTCAGGAACCAAGGACTAAGACCAAATATTGTAACAAAAGATGTTCTAATAACCCCATCACTCAGGAAATTACAATAGTTTTAGGAGCTTCCTGTCAGGAATTGGGGATAAGATCTATCTATCTATCTATCTATCTATCTATCTATCTATCTATCTATCTATCTATCTATCTATCTATCTATCTATCTATCTATCTATCTATCTATCTATCTATCTACCTATCTATCTATCTATCATCTACCTATCTATCTATCTACCTATCTATCTATCTATCTATCTATCTATCTATCTATCATCTATCTATCTATCATCTATCTATCTATCTATCTACCTATCTATCTATCTATCTATCTATCTATCTATCTCTATCTATCTATCTATCTATCTAATCACTTAGAGACAGAATAGTTACAAGCCACTTTGGTGCTATAAGAACATAGAAGGTAGGGAAGAACACTATTAACTGAGAAACTGGTAGCATTAGAGGAATTAACCAGAAGCGGGAAGATGTTCACTTGTCTAGGGCCCTTAAACTGCACCACTACACAGATGAGATGATACTGTCTGCCTTAGGCTCATGGTTGGTGAAGGTGGGATGAGATGAGAGCCCCAGAGGCCAGGTGATATTTTACTAGGTGTAGTGCGTACCCTTTTATTCACAACTATCCGAAAGTGAGAGTCCCTTTTGCCTCCAGGTCTAGCCTCTGAGTCCTTTATTTCCAGGAACCCCGATTTGGCAAAGGTGATAAACATCTAGTCGGCTCCTGCACAAGGCTCAGCTGGACCTGAAAGGTTTTGACTTGTTCCTGTTCCTCTATGAGAATCTGATTTTGATTATTCTTGGGATGCATTCCAGAGCTGGCTGCAGCCCCAGCTGGTCATTGGTGCCTGCCTGGCTGGCCTTGGTGCTATACACCACCCCTCACATCTGCCCTCTTGGCTCCTTGTACATTGCCAGTTGTTCCATGACCCCTGGGTCTCCATCGGTGAGCTATGTGGCGCTCAGCAGGCTACTGCCTACTCTACTTTACAGGGTACAGAGTGTCCCTCCACCCTCTGGCTTGATTCACCTTCACATCTTGCCAACCCAGGCTTCCAGCCCAATCTAGTAGCCCATGTCAAAATTGGCTGGAACTTTTCACTTTACAGACTTGTCTTTCACCTTCTGTAACAAAGGCCTTATCTGTTCCTTAGGAAAGAGGTGGCTGTTCCCTTGGAGGAAAATTTATTTTCTTTTAAAAAATTCTGTATAAAATAATAAATGCAAAATAAGTGTTATGAAACATACTAACAAAATAAACATCTGTGAACACATTACCTCAACAAGAATTAGAACATTATTGATATGGTTGCATCTGCCTGTGTGCCCCTCCCCTGGTCCATATGCCTGCCTCCCCGCAAGAGGAAGCCACTATCCTGAATTTTGTATTTATTATTTCCTTTTGGTTTTTAAAAGAGTAGCTTTATTACTCTTGTGTGTACACATGTATATGTCCACAAACTTTACTTATTATTTACTTTTGCTTGTTTTTGAGCCTTATGACAATGGTGTCATATTGTATGTAGATTTTTTCCTACTACAAACAATATGCTATGATTATTTTTACAAACATTTCCTGGTGCCCATGGATTGTAGGGCATGTGAATGTTTAAGTTCAGAAGATAATTCCAAATGGTGTTCAAAGTGATTGTGCTAATTTACATGGTTATGATATTGAATGTAAATATCCATACTATAATTCTCAAATTATTTAGTTCTTAATTAATGTCTTCTAATAATATTTTATTACTTTCCCTCATAGGTATTGAACCTTTTTTTTTGTTCATCTGCTGTTATATACTTATAGTTCTGAGTTATATTAAATGAGTTTCTTTTTTTACAATTATATTTTCTGTTGCTGGTATATGTAAATGCAGCTGATTATTAACTATTGACCTGATATTTGGTTACCTTGCTAAAATATCTGTTGCATTCTACAGATACTTTTGGAACAATTATATGTTATAAGTGATAGTTTTGTTTCTTTGTTTTTTATTTTTATGACTTTAATATTTTTCTTGTCTTGTTGCTTTGGCCAGGATTTCCAATGTAGTTTAAGCAGAAGTGGTAAGAGGCGGCATCCTATCTTTTTTCTTTTTCTTTCTTTTTTTGTTAATCTTCACCTGAAGATGTTTTTTCCATTGATTTTTTTTTTTGAGAGAGAGAGTGAATGAGAGGGAGGGGGAAAGACAGATAGAGAGAGAGAGGGAAACATCGATGTGAGAGACACATATCAATTGGTTGCCTTCTGCATGTACCCCGATTGGGGGTGGGGAATGAACCTGTAACCCAAGTATGCTCCCTTGACTGGGAATTAAACCAGAGACCCTTTGGCATGCAGACCGACACTCTACCACTGAGTTATGTTGGCCATGGCTCATTTTTTATTTGAAAGGAAATGATCTTACATTTCCCCATTAGAATAATGTATTTTATAGGCTTTTGTCAGTTAATCTTAGACCGACTAAAGAATGTTCTTCTATTCCCAGTTTGTTAAAAGTCTTTATAAGTGAGTAAAACTGTCATTCTTTTTCTGCAGCTATTGAGAGGCTCTTAATTAATTAATTAATTAATTAATTAATTAAGGTATAATTGACATGCAACATTATATTAGTTTCAGGTGTACAACATTTGTATATTTTGTAAAAAGTCACCACAATAAGTCTAGTTAACATCCATCACCATATGTAGTTACAGAAATATTTTTCTTATGATGGGAACTTTTAAGATTTACTGTCTTAAAAAATGTTGAATATACAAAACAGTGTTATTAATTATAGTACCCATGCTGTATGTTACATTTTCATGACATATTTATTTTATAACTAGAAGTTTTACCTTTTGACCTCCTTCACCCATTTCATACACCTCCCCACTCCCCACCTCTGGCAACCACCAATCTGTTCTCTGTATCTATGAGCTTGGTTTTGTTTGTGTGTGTGTGGTTTTTGGTTAATCCTCACCTGAGGATATTTTTTCCATTGATTTTTAGAGAGTGGAAGGAAAGGATGGAATATGGGTGTGTGTGACAGCCCCCCTTCCTGACTGGGGCCAAGGATTGAACCTGCAACCCAGGTATGTGTCCTTGACCTGGAATCAAACCCGTGACCCTTTGATGCACAGACTGACACTCTGACTACTGAGCAATACCAGCCAGGGCTGTTTGTTGTTTTGATTCTACATATAAGTGAGATCACACAGTATTTTTCTTTTTCTGTATGAACTATTTCATTTAGCATAATACCTTCAGGGTGCAACCATGTTGTCACAAATGACAAAATTTTATTCTTTTTCATGGCTGAGTAATATTCTATCATATACACACAGTATTTTATATATACAGCATCACCTTATCTTCATTCATCCATTGATACACACTTAAGTTGTTTTCATATTTTTTCTCCTATAAATAATGCTGCAATGAACATGGAGGTGTATATGTCTTTTTGAGTGAGTGAGTGTTTTTTTTTTTCTTTCAGATGAATACCTAGAGGTGAAATTGCTAGATCACATGGCATTTTTATTTATTTATTTATTTTTTAAATTTTTTAAAAAGATATATTTTATTGAATTTTTTTACAGAGAGGAAGTGAGAGGGATAGAGAGTTAGAAACATCGATGAGAGAGAAACATCGATCAGCTGCCTCCTGCACACCCCCCACTGGGGTTGTGCCCACAACCAAGGTACATGCCCTTGACTGGAATCGAACCTGGGACCCTTCAATCCACAGGCCCACGCTCTATCCACTGAGCCAAACCGGTTACAGCTATTTTTTATTTTTTTATTTTAAAAACATTCATACTGTTTTCCATAGTAACTGCACCAATTTACATTAAAAGATGTCTGAATAGACATTTTCCTAAAGAAGACATACAGATGACCAACAGGTACATGGAAAGATGCTCAACATCATTAGTCATCAGGGAAACGCAAATCAGAACCATAAAGAGACATCACCTCACACCTGTTAGAATGGCTACCATAAAAAAGACAAGAAATAACAAGTTTTGGTGAAGATGTGGAGAAAAGGGAACCCTTGTGCACAGTTGGTGGGAATGTAAGTTGGTGCAGCCACCATGCATATGCTTTTATTTTTATCCTTTAATGTTAGTGTGTAGTACATCATAATGGTAGATTTTCTTAGGGTAAAACCCTCCTAAATTTCTGGAATAAACAAAACTTGGTCATAATGTATTATCTTTTTATGTACTTTTGGACTCAGTTGCTACTATTTTGTTTAGGACTTTTTACTTTTACTTTTTACTCTATCTTCATGAGCAAGTCTGGCCAGTGATTTCCTTTTCTTATACTGTACATGTCTGGTTTTGACATCAAGGTTATATTGGATTCGTAATCTGAATGAGGGATGTTTTTCTTGTGACAATCTGCTGATGCTTTTCTAATAGTTATTTTGGCCTTCTTTCTTTCACAACAGAACTGTAATTTTTAGCTGGACAAATAGCTAAAGATTATATTTCCAGTCTCCCCTCCCCTCCCCCACGTGATTAAGTTTTGGCCAGTATGCTTTAGTGTCAATTCTTTATAAGCTCTGAATCCTGAGAGTTAGGTGACTAGTTTTATTAAACTAAAAAATAAACTTGAGTATATAGACTTCTTAATATATATATATTGCATTGAGGTAGGATTAGAGAAATATCTTCATTGCTTCTTGATATATATTTGCAGCTTTTCTAGATACCTTAGCAGAATGGAAAAATGTCATTCTTGAAGTCACTAAACCAGCCACTTTTTATATAAAAGGATGTCAATATGAAACATTTTCAGCTTTTAAAAAGAACTTTAAAGACTTTGTTCTTCAATTGTAAGAAAGCTTGCTCTTAAACATATGAACCAACATGACTTTCATGCTAAACTAATGGTATTCCAAATTTAACATGCATTGTAACATAATAGACTGAACTTTACATTTTTCATGATGATTTCTTTTTGACCCATGAGTTAGTAGTGTGCTTAAATTTTTCCAAGCATATGGGATTTAAAAAATAATTATATTTTGTTATTATCTGCTAATTAATTGCATTATTCTAGGAAATGGATATTGATTCTTTGAAATTTGTTGAGGCTTGTTTTGTGGCTAGTATTTGGTCAATTTTTATAAATGTTCCAAATGTGTCATCCCTCATTGTTTGGATTCGCTATATGAATTCTATATATGTCCAATAAATCAAACTTATTAATTGTATTGTCCAAAATTTCTGTCCTTTCTATTATTTTTGTCTCCTTGATGTAATAATAATAGTGTGTTGACATCTCCTGGTACAATGATGAATTTGTCAGTTTCTCTCTGAGTTCTATTAATTTTTGGTTTTATATGGAGTATTTTGAACCTATTTTATTACATTTATTTTATTAAGTTTATAATATTCATATCTTCTTAGTAAATGAAACATTTAAAAATCATCCTATCTACTAAAAGAGTAATATGCAAATTGATCATCACTCCAACACAAAGATGGCTGCCCCCATGTGGACACAAGATGGCTGCCACAAGATGGCCAGCAGGGGAGGGCAGTTGGGAGGGACCCAGACCTGTAAGGGAAGGCAGTTGGGGGTGATCAGGCCTGCAGGGGAGAGGGCAGTTAGGGGTGACCGGGCTGGCAGAGGAGGGCAGCTGGGGGCAACCAGGCCTGAAGGGGAAGATAGTTTTGGGGGACCCAGGCCTGCAGGGGAGGGCAGTTGGGAGTGACCAGGCCTTCAGGGGAGGACAGTTGGGGGGCAACCAGGTCTGCAGGGAAAGGCAGTTGGGGGAAACCAGGCCTGCATGGGAGGGCAGTTAGGGGGGACCAGGCCTGCAGGGGAGGGCAGTTGGGGGCAACCAGGCCTGCAGGGGAGGACATTTGGGGGCAACCAGACCTGCAAGGGAAGGCAGTTGGGGAGAACCAGGCCTGCAGGGGAGGGCAGCTGGGGGGCGGGGGGAACAGGCCTGCAGGGGAGGGCAATTAGGGATATCCAGGTTGGCAAGGGAGGGCAGTTAGGGGTTACCAGGCCAGCAGGGCAGAGAAGTTGGGGGTGACCAGGCCTGCAGGGGAGGACATTTAGGGGCGACCAGGCCGGCAGGGGAGGGCAGTTAGGGGCAATCTGGCCGTCAGGGGAGCAGTTAGGCATCGATCAGGCTGGCAGGGGAGTGGTTATGGGGTGATCAGGCTGGCAGGCAGGGGAGTGGTTGGGAGCCAGCAGTCCTGGATGTGAGAGGAATGTCCGACTGCCCATTCAGGCCCGATCAAGGGGTCCCAGATTGGAGAGGGTGTAGGCTGGGCTGAGGGACACACACACACCCCCTCCCCGTGCATGAATTTCATGCACTGGGCCTCTAGTCCTATATAATAGAAGGCTAATATGCAAATTGCCCCCTTGGGAGTTCGACTGACCAGGAGTTCCACTGCTCGCTATGATGTGTACTGACAACCAGGGGGTGGCATGGCATGAAGAAAGGCCCTGGCCGGCAGCCAGAAGAAAGGCCCCGGCCAGCAGCTGGAAGGCCCTGATTGGCCCTGATCACCATCCAGGCCTAGGGACCCTACCCAGGCACAAATTTCGTGCACTGGGCCTCTAGTTATTTAATATTATTTTATATCCATAATAATGCTTTTCTCAAAAGTCTATTTTGTCTGATATAAACTTAATAAAATAGGTTCAAAGTACTGTATATATATAAAAATAAAGCCATCCCAACTTTACTTCAAACATTTTCATGTCCTTGTACTTCAGGTAGGTCTCTTGTAAACATCATAGAATTAAGCAGTATTCAGCTCCCAAGATACACCCCAATGAGTTATGTCTCCCAGATTCACATCCTTGTGTAGTCCACTCTAACATGGAGTAGGGCTAATCTGTGAAACTAATAGGATATTGTGGAAATAGCAGTTTGACTCCAGAGGCTAAGTCATAAAAGATATTGTTTCTTTCATTTTGCTTTTTCTTGAATCATTTGCACAGGAGGAAGCCAGTCACCATGTCATGAGGACATTCAAGCATCCCTATGGAGACGTTTACACATCAAGGCACCGCGACCTCTTGACAAAAAAACAGAACCAACCTCCAACCCCAGTCAAGCCTTCGCATGGCTGGTGTCCCAGCCACCATCTGAGAGACCCTGAGCTAGAACCACTGAGAAAAGCTAACCAAGTGCAAAAAGAATTATTTCTTAGCTTCTACAAAGAAATATGGTCTCTTGTTGTTCTTGAAACTTAACTCTCTTAGTGTGTCTTATTTTTTCCACTTTAGATGGAGAAGTTGCTACAAAGAGATGTTTCTGTGCCCTGAAAAATGACAAGGCACGTGGAATGATAAATGTAAACAGGTGTTGGACCTCATTGTTGGAGACATAATAACAAGTGGAAGGGACTGGCACATTGGAGAGAACATACCTATCCAAAGACAGAAAACCCTCCTCTCTAGCTGATGTTTCCTTGTGAGAATGTGGCCCAGTTATGTAAGACCAGCCAGTCTTCCAAGTGAAGCCAGAAATCCACATTTAATGTAAAATACCCTAAGTTTTAAATATTGGCTCAAAATTTAAACACACACACACACACACACACACACACACACACACACACACACACAGAGTCATGTGCATACACCTGACTACTTTGTGGGAAAGCGAGGGCCAGAGAAGTTTAGTCACTTTCTCAAGGTGGAGAATGAAGTAGGTGGAGACTCTGACCTCCAGGAAAGTTCTCTCCTGTGAATAAGACATGTGTTTGCACCTTTACTGTCCCTTTACTGTGCTCCACTGTGTGATGTCATGCTGATGTCCATATATACTGTATACATCAAATTACGGCAACTAATTATTAGTGGTAGGCAGGGATGCCTGTCTGTCTGTCCATCAGGAGAGACAAATAGCTCTGGATCCAGAGAACAGCCAGTCAGACAGGAAGTGAGTTTCACAACAAGAATTATAAGATATGTCAGTAGACGCTGCTCTGTCTGGACACTGCTTGGGAGACTTGAATTATTAATAAAAATTATAGGAAGCCAAAGTAGCTTTTCAAGGTCCTTTATCCAATTAAAGGAAGACAATTCCAAGTGTATTTCCAAGCACCATTATTTTTTTATTTTGAAAAATTTATACTGATGTACAATTTCCATAGAGAAAGTACACAGATCATAAACAACGGTTCAACAGTTTTTCACAAACTAAACACTCTCTCTGGTCACCAGCACTTGGTTGAAAAATAGAGCATTACCAGCATCCTGGAAGGTCCCTTCATGCTTCCATCTAGTCACTAAACCACTTCTCCAAGGGAAACCACCCTGCTGACTTCTAACAGCATAGATGAGTTCTGCCAATTTTTGCATTTTATGCAAAAGGAATATCCAATAAGTATTTTCTTAAGTCTTGTTTCTTTCACGCAATATTATATTTGTAAGATTCATCCACACTATAGTGTGTGGGTGTATATCATTCTCATTACTTTATAATAATTCTTTGTGTGAACAGCCCACAGTGGATGTATCCATTCTACTGTTGGTGGACCTTGGATAGTTTCCAGTGTGGGGCTATTACAAATAGAGGTATTGCTAAATTTGATTCATTGTAAAGAGGTATTAAAAAGTAAATAAAGATTTTTTTTTTTTTTTTACTGTGCTCTTTCAGCATTTTAAAAAAATTCTACTTCTTTTCCCAGGATAGCAAGAATCTAGTTGGGTCAAGAAGGAATACTAGTATTTCTGCCCTGCTTGTGTGGCTCAGTGGTTGAGCATCGACCTATGAACCAGGAGGTCACAGTTTGATTCCCGGTCGGGCACATGCCTGGGTTGTGGGCTCGATCCCCAGTGTGAGGTGTGCAGGAGGCAGCTGATCAATGATTCTCTCTCATCATTGATGTTTCTCTATATATCTCTCTCTTCCTTCCTCTCTGAAATCACAGGTGGCCTCTTCTTCCTCCTTTTCTCATCGGCAACTTACTTTGTAAGCTGAATTCTCAATAACTTTGTGTTTAATTCCTCCCTCCTCCCCTTTTTGTAACATTAAAAAAGCAAACATCATTTAAAAGACATTAAATACTATTCAAGCACATTGTGAAAAAAATTGGAAAATACAGAGACGTTTAATAAATAAGAAAATGACCACCTCCTGCCATCTACAGATAATGGTGAAAATATGTGAGCATATTGTTTCTAGTATTTTCTTCTTTCTCTATTTCACATAGTTGAGATTGAACATTATGCATATTTATATCTCCTTTCACTTAAGCTTATACTATAACTATTTTTCCCCATGTCATTTATAACTGCTCTTGAACATTGTTTTTCCTTGCTACGTGATAATCCGTCCCATGTGTATGCCAAAAGTTATTTGACTAATATCCTAAACGGGGACATTTAGGATGCTTACACTTTCATTTTGACAATTAGAAACAATGCTTCAGTGACTATCTTGGATGTAAATCTTTGTCCTCATTGTAGATAATTTCCTTAGTTAGTTCCTAGAAGTGGAATTTACTGGGTCCAGAATAATGACATTTTAAAGGAGTCTGGTACATCCCATGTTGCCATGTTGCCTTACAGAAAGGTGCCACCAGTTCTAAGAACTGAGAGCACAGGAGCACACAGTTCATTGCACCCTCACTCACATTGAATACTGTTTATTATGGAGCATCTTCATACTGTTCTGTTTTAAGTATTTTAAAATGTCTCTTCTGATTTATTGTTTGACCTGTGAGTTATTTGGAAATTTCCAAAGGTCTGAGGCTTACAAAAAAAAATCATTTGAATTGATTAAATTAAAAATTCAATTTAATTGTAGTGTAGTCAGAGAATATGGTGTGTATGCTGCCTATTCTTTGAAATGTGTTGTTGAGAATTGTGTGTAATCAATTTTGTAAATGTTAGGGTGACTAGCCAGCCACATTTGTTTGGAGCTGAAGGATTTCCTGGAATGAAAGACTTTCAATGCTAAAATCAGTTAAGTCCTGGGCAAACTGGGCTGAGTCAGTTACTGGGCTGAGAATAGTGTGCATTCTATAATTATTGGGTGCAATTATAAATAGGTATATTAGCTCAAGTTTACTTATTGTTTTAAAAAACAAATTAAAATTTTAATTTGGGAAAATTATAGATTTGTATACAATTGTAAGAAACCATACAGAGAGGTTCATTGTGCCCTTTACAGTTTCAGATAATTAATATAGATTATCTGTTTTATCAGATTTAACCAGTTTTACTTGTACACGTGTGTGTGTGTGTGTGTGTGTGCCTGTGTATTTAGTTCCGTACAATTTTATCAGATGTGTAGGTTTATGTATTCACCACCATGTCAAGATGTGGCCATCACAACAAAGATCACTCTTGTTGCCCTTTTATAACCACAAGCACCTCCCTCATGCTCCCCCTTCCCCACTAATCTGTTCATTTCTCTACTTTTGTCAATTCAAGAGTGTTACATAAACGGAATTACACAGTGTGTAACCTTCTGGGGTTGGCTTTTTTTTACTGAGCATAATTCTCTGGAGATCCATACATGTTGTTTATCAGTAGTTTGTTCTTTTTTTTTTTAATTGCTGATTAGTATTTCATTTATAGATGGACCACAGTTTAACTGTTAACCCAATGAAAGACATCTGGGTTGTTTTCAGTTTTTCACTATTACAAATAAAACTTCTATGAACATTCATGTACAGAATTTAGTGTGAACTGAAGTTTCCATTTTTCCAGCAGAGTGCCCAGGAGTGCAATTACTGGCTTTCACAATTGTTTTTAAAAAAATCTCCATTTTGCCAATTTTATATACTTGATCTATGGATAATTGAGACAGATTTTGAAGTTGATTTATCAATGTATGCGTTTTGAAGCCATTTTCTAAGATGCATACAAATTTAGAATTGTTATAACTTTCTGTCTATACATTTAGAACCCCAGGTCCTTGAATAGTGGTTCTGGGTTCAGGGATCCCCTTGTGCTCCTGGGACCAGAAAGTCCACAAGACAGAGCGGTTTGGACTCTCTAACTCTGTGGCAATAATAATGTAGGGGCATAGTTACTGAGAACGTGAGAAGATTAGTCTAAAGTTGTGCCATTCTTTTGACGACGTTGTATCGCAAGCGTGCCATCACCAGGATGATTGATGACCATGAAGGAAGGAAGTGAGCATACTGTATTGTCCACAGATGTCTGTGCCCCTAGAAGAGAGGAAGTGAAGGAGGATGGCTTCCCTTCAGCTGAGGTGCTGGCAGTACATGCTGGGAGCTGGTAGCCTGGCTTGGGAAATCTGGAGTGTTTACTTGGAGCGAACTGCCAAGAAAATTCTCTTTCCTGTGGAGTTCACGTCGGAGAAGAGATGCTACAAAGGTATAAGGGAAAGGCAGAGATGAAGCCTGCTTGGAATCTTTCCTCCCCTGAGCTTCTTGTGCATTTGTACTAGTAGATACACCCTGGAGAACTTACTCCGTAGGTAGGTGGAGGTCAATTCATCCATGCCCCTGTCTCTGGGCAGCAATGTCCCAAGTGCCTCCAACAGTCGCATCTTCCCATGCGTGCTTAACCTCTTAGTTTATCTTTCAAGCCCAGCTCTAGAGGCCCTTACACGTTCACCCTCAGGGATCCCTTTTCCTGGAGCCTCATAGCACTTATTGTCCTCATAACCCTAATTTACCAAAACTGTTTTAGGATGACACCTTCTAGGAGAGCAGGGCTGTGTGGCATGTTGTTTCTGCCTGTATTACTTTCCTGTTGCTGCTGCAACACATCACCACAAACTTACTAGTAGTGCTTAAAACAATAGAAACTCATCTTACAGTTCCAGAGGTCAGAAGTCTGAAATGGGTCAAAATCAAGGTGTTGGCAGAGCTGTGTTCCTTCTGTAGGTTCTAGGGCAGAATCTGTTCCTTGCCTTTTCTGGCTTCTCGAGGCTGCCTGCATGCATTTGCTGGTTTGTGGCTCCTACCTCTCCAACCCCTGCTTCTGTGATCACATCTCCTTCCCTGACTCTAACCCTCTGGCCTCCTGATAGAAGGACGCTTGTGATTAGATTGGGTTCACCTGGATAATCCAGGATAATCCCTCATCTTCATAGCTTTAACTTAATCACATCTACAAAGTCCCCTTTGCATGTAGAGTGACATTCACAGGTTTTGGGGTTAGGATGTGGACATCTTTGGGTCATTCTGTGATTGGCTGTATCTGCTTTTCTCTTCTCGAGCTCCATGGCCTCATTCAGGTCCTCATTGTGCCTCTTCTGGAATAGTCAATCAGCCACCTGACCGGTGGGTCTCCCTTCATCCATCTTGCTCCTCTAAAATCCAGGTCAACTGCAGCCAGATTGTTTCACCCAGAGTCTGCTGGGTAAACACAAACCCCTCACCCTGGTTCAAGGTCCTTGGCAAATTCTCTTACCACCCTTTCTTGTCTTATCTCCCACTAGTTTCCTTTACATGCTTTAACTACCGGCCCATTTAGTGATTTATTTACTTCCACATGCCCAGATTTTTCCTGTTTCTATGCCTTTACTTCTTTCTTTACATCTGAAAAGCACTTTGCCTCTCATTTCACCTGTCAAAATCCTACTGGGCTTTAAAATGTGAATGACTGTGGGCCCAGAAATTCCACATGTAGGAATTTCATACTAAGGAAATAATCCCGAGGGTTGTGCATAGATAAAGTTTCAAAGATAAAGTTCACTGTAGCCTTGTTAATAAAAAGAAAAATTAGAACCAACCTAAATAAACAGCCAAAGATATGGAACTGATTATATAAATCGTGATTATCACAAAGTGAAACATTACACAGTGAACAAAAGCAAAAGGAACACAACCGCATTAAAAGATATTTATAATATACTCAAAAGCAAAATAACACATTATGGAACCCTCTGTGTAGGACGATTTTGTTTAAAAATTATATTACATATAATTTCTTAAAAAGTGAAAGTAACACACTAAGCTGTTGATGGTGGTTATTTCTGGGTAGTAACATTATGGGTGATTTTGATTTTCTTATTTTTATTTGTCCATACTTTAAAATTTTTTCCTACAATGCCCACTTGTTACTTTAGAATAACAAAAAAGTAGTTGAAATTATTAAAAATTTATTCTACCCATCCTAGCCAGGCCAGTACAAATTCCTCCCCTCCTAAAGCTTTCCTTAACCATCATCCTGGGTGAAGGCAAGTGCTGTCTCCATTGACCCTCCAGCACTGTTTGCAAACTCTTAGCACACCTTCCTTATTTTCATTTGAGAAATCACTACAGAGCAACCCGTAGGTGTAGAGCTCCATCTCCGTGGTGGGAGGCTGAAGGGCTGCTCTCTGCCTTGGGAGTGGGCATGCATGCCATACACCACAACCTGAGGTAGGAAGCCAGGCTGCGAGGTGACTTGGAGGGCCATTTTGTTAAGGGACCTGGCGTAGCCTCCCTTTTTGAAGGCAGGTTGCTTTCAAAATTCCATTTCTGTTCTCATGAAACTGGTGGTTTGATTAGGGTGATAAGGCATCAGCACATGGCATGTTTTTAAAAATATACAAAAATTGCTAAAAGACATCTTGTGAGTCCTTGCCAAATAAATACTATGAGGTCATAGGAGGGAGAGGCCACCACCAGTCACGGCATCAGAGATGTGCTCTAGACTATTGAATTGCATCAGACCAATGCAATTAGGCCCCAGGCTGTATACATTCACATGGCTCAGACACTCATGTAGATCAGGGCCATTGGCTAACGTGTACGGCTCTCATTTCAAATAGCATGCTTTTCTCTATAAAGAACTTCATCCAACCCCAGGAAGACTCACAACCTCAGTGGAAATATTCACTCAGAGAAGTCTCCCCGGGCAATTTTCCAATGTACTAATCGATCAATTGCAATCTACATATAAAATATCTATTAATGTCATTGGGATTAAACTGCCAAATGGAAAACTTGGTGGCTTGGCCTCTGACTTGGGGTCTCCCTAAGACAATGGTCTTTGCGGTGACAGCATGATTCTAGCTGTGCTCAGTGGAGTTCGGGTTGGAGAGATCACTCGGTAGCCTTAGGCAGTGCTCCCAGCCCTGGGCTCCTCCCACTGCAGCAGCCACACCCTCCACTGCCTTGTGGGTTTCTGTAGCAATCTTAGCAAATCAGGACCTCAGTTCTTATTCATCTGAGTTCTCCTGTATGTAGAGAAAATAGTCTCAGTATTCCAGTTAGGGTGTTACACTGTGCTAAAAAGAAATTTGAGTGTTATTTAGAAATGAGCAGTGCTGGAGTGTCATACCAGATATATCAAAATGGGTCCTCACCCTGGTCTGATGTCACTGTCCCATAAGAGAGCAACCCTGTGACTTCCTGTGCAATTTCCCCCTGACCACAGTGATGAGGGCTTTTTTTCCCTTTAACCTCTGTGCTGACAAACTGGAGAGCAGCTGACAGCTTCCTCAGGTGTTGAGCAATTCTTTCTCAACTCTTTCAACCCTGGAGTGACATTTTAACATTATATGTTCATTAAACACCACAGGAAGTTCAACAAAAATGACTGGAGTACTTATGTGTGCAATACTCCATGCAGGCACTTTGGAAGATACAAAGATGAGTAAGGCATCGTTCTTGATCCAAGAGATCAAAGACTAGAGGTGATAAGACTTACAAGGGAAAATGCATGATGGGATGAGTGCTACTGGAGATATCCAGGTGTAGCTTAGAGACAGGAAAGTGTTTTCTAGTCAGAAAAAGTTGGGGGGTGGGGGAGGGCAAGAGGGAGGTAGGAAAGGAGAAAAGGCTCCTGGAAGAATTACATGTTTAGTGGAAAAAACAGGGACTTCGCATTAGATGGAAGTGGGTTCAGATGCTGGATGCCTTTTTGCAACCACGTGATCTTATGCACGTTACTAAAGTTACTAAGTCTATCTGAGTCTTGGCACCCAGACTCAGATGAACGGTTGTTAGGAGGTGTAGCAGGTTAAATGGTGCCTCCCAAAAGGTATGTCCACGTTTTAACCCCCAGAACCTGTGAATGTGACCTTATTTGGAAAAAGGGTCTTTGCAGATGTAATTAAGGATCTCAAGATGAGCTCATCCTAGATTACTTAGGTGGGCCCTAAATTCAATGACAAGAGTCCTTATAAGAGATACACAGAAGGGGGAACCACAGGGAGAAGAGAAGAAGACCATGTAAAGATGGACGCAGAGATGGGAGTGACGCAGCCACAAGCCAGAGAACGTCTAGAGACACCAGAAGCTGGAAGACTCAAGGAAGTTCTTTTTCTAAGAAACTTAGGAGGGAGCGTGGCCCTGCTGTCACCTTGATTTCAGATTTCTACAGAACTACGAGAGAAAACATTTCTGTTAGTTTAACTCACCCAGTTTGTGGTAATTTATTACAGCAGCCCCAGGAAACAAATACAGGCAGATTATAGGAGATAATTTATAGGAAGCAGGTGACCAATTCTTTCTCTACAGACGGGGAGGGTCATGAAAACGTGAACAGCAGAGAGAAGCGAAAGGAGAGGAAGGCATTTCAGAGCTGAGCACAGGAGGTATCTGAGGATCGATGCCAGTGGCTGATGGGCAGATATTCTGGGGTGCATGGCGGTGTCAAGGTGGGTGTGTGCACAACAGGGACCCAGGAGGCAGTACAGTGCGCTGACTATGAGGTGTGAGTGCTGAGAGGAAGAGGGAAATGAAAGAGGTAGGGCTCCTGGCTCACCCTGTTGCCTTCCTCCCAGCGCTGCGCCCGCCTGGCCTACCCTTTCTTGGTGCTCATGATGGAGCTGAAGCAGTGGCCTGGGGAGCCAGAGGCTGCTGGACCCAGAGGTCATGCCAACAAGGCCTGGAAGTTTCTGGTCTTTAAAGGAGTCGTGTGGGCGCGGGAAGCAGGGCGCAGCAAGAGGGGTGGACCAAAGATGTGAGCGCTTTGGTTTTGTTTTCTGAGCACTTTGTAACCCCCTGGATCCTTTTGTCACCCTACCTATGAAGAAGGTTAGGTTTAATTTGATTTCAAGGAAATAAGATGATGCGATAAAATTTGCAAATGCGGTTTTATAGACTATGATTCATATTCAGATTTGAAGATAAATGTTGAAAACGTGTGTAATATTTTTGGAAGGCTACTCTAGAAACTGGTAACAGTATTGCCTCTGGGAAGGCAACTAGGGGGCTGATAGGGTGGCCAACTGTCCCTGTTTGCTGAGAACTGTCCCAGCTTTAGTAATGAAAATCCCAGGTTCCCCAAGGTCCTTCAGTTCAGGGCAAACTAGGGACAGTGGTTATTCACTCGGGCAGAAGGGAGATTTGACTTTTTCCTGTGTATCCTTTCCTCCACTTTGTGTTTTGTACTTTTCCTTCACACCTGTGTCTCCTAGTCCCCATTCCCCTGCCCCCAAAAGAACATTACACAATTCCCCAAACTTCTGTACATAAAGAAAACACCAACCCAGCATAAGTAAAAATTAACGGCGAAAACATGCACATATTAATGTGAGAAAAAAAGAATACGATTCTTAATCTATAAAGAGCTTTTACAAATTAGCAGGAAAAGCTAAACATTTCTGTTGAAAATGAGCTAGCAATACCAGCAAGAAAATTCACAAAAGAAGAAATATGAATGGGCAATATTAGCAAACCTTCCCCAATAAGGAAAAGGATGCATATTAAAACAGTACGTTTATACCAGTGCTTGCCAATTAAATTACCAAATAATAAGAAAAAATAACTGTCTTAGCTCAGGCTGCTAGAACACAATCCCATAGACTGGATGGCTTAAACAAAAGACATTTCTCACAGTTCTGGACAACGGAAGGCCAATATCAAGGTGCTTACAGATTCAGTTCTTGGGGAAGGCCTGCTTTCTGGCTTGCAGACCACTGCCTTCTTCATCTTTTAAAAAAAAAAAAAACATTTTTATTGATTTCAGAGAGGAAGGGAGAGGGATAGAGAGATAGAAACATCAATGATGAGAGAGAATTATTGATCAGCTGCCTCCTGCACGCCCTACACTGGGGATTGAGCCTACAACCTTGGTATGTGCCCTGACCAGGAATCGAACCATGACCTCCTGGTTCATAGGTTGATGCACAACCCCTGAGCAACACTGGCCGGGCAGACCACTGCCTTCTTGATGTGTCCTCACGTGGCCAAGAGAAAACTCAGGTGTCTCTTCCTTGTCTTATAAGGAGACTAATCCCATCATGGGCCCCACCTTCATGACCTCATTTAATCTTAATTACCTCTGAAAGGCCCCAATTCTAATGCTATCAGGTTGACTGTTAGAGCTTCAACATATGAATTTTGGGAGGGGGGACATAAACATTTAGTCCACAAAAATAGTAATATGTTATGGAAGGGAAAGAGATATAATTCTTGGCAGGATGTATAAAAGTCTTAATAATTTTTGTGCCCTTTGATCTAACCATTTTTTTTAACATCTAGGAATTTGTTTTAAGGCAATTGGCCATGTGTGGGAATTTGGGTTTGCAAGGATGTTGGTCATTCTGTTATTTGTAAGGACAAAATCAACACACCAGGTCACTAGCTTCAGGGCTGTATCTTTAAAAAAAAATACTTTTATTGATTTTTTTTTTGAGAGAGAGAGGAAGGGAGAGGGATAGAGAGATAAAAACACTGATGAGAGAGAAGCATCATCGATTGGCTGCCTCCTGCATGGTCTTTACTGGGGATCGAGCCCAAAACCTGGGCATGTGCCCTGACCAGGAATCATACTGGTGACCTCTGGTTCATGGGTTGACGCTCAACCACTGAGCCATACCAGCTGGGCAGGGCTGTATCTTTTAAATTAAAATTTCAACCATATAGAAAACTAGAGAGGATAATATAAAGATATTCATGTTCCAGCCACTTTGGTCCCATCTTAACATCCTATCTAATAATAGACAAATATGCAAATTGACCATACCTCTGACATACCCACAAACCACGCCCACAGGTCATGACCACCATCCAATCAGAGCAAGTATGCAAATTAACCAAAACCAAGATGGCTACAGCCACAGAGAGCAAGGTTTCTTAGGTAACCTACAGCCACAGAGAGCAAGGTTTTCAAGGTTTCCTAAATGGGCAGTCGGACATCCCTCAGGCTGGGCTGAGGGACAACCCCCCTCCGTGCACGAATTTCGTGCTCCGGGCCTCTAGTGTTTCCATATTTGCCTCATATTTTTGAAATTATTAAATCAATAAAACATACACAGAGAGGTATAACCCCTTATGTAACATTCTCTGGATCTCTCCTTCTTTCTTCCTACCTAGAGATAGCTCCATTCTGCACTTAGTGGTTATCATAGCATGCATGTTTACTTTTCCCACAATTAAATATATTTATAATCAATAATACAGTTTTATTTACACGTTCTTTTTAAAAATATATATTTTTTATTGATTTCAGAGAGGGAAAGAGAGATGGAAACATCAGTGGTGAGAGAGAATCATTGATCGGCTGCCTCCTGCAAGCCCCACACTGGGGGGTCGAGCCTGCAACCTGGGCATGTGCCCTGATCTGAAATCGAACCATGACCTTCAGGTTCATAGGTCAATGCTCAACCACTGAGCCACGCCTGTCGGGCTTACATGGTCTTTAACTTGACATAAATTCTACCATGCTGTAGAAATCCTCAGATACTTGCTTTTATTTTTGTTCACCATTATTTTTGGAATTTATCTGTTTTGGTATGTGTAGCCTAGATGATTCTTTAACTGTTATTTGGTATTTCATAGGATGCATGTACCACAATTTACTCATGCAGTTGAAGTACATTAATGTTGTTTACATATGTTTGTGAACTGCCTTCGCTGCTGCAGTGAACATTCTGTGCAGGTTGCTTTGTGCACGTGGATGAATGTTTCTTTGGGAAGATGCCTAGGAGTGAGATTGCTGGGCCGTGGGGAAGATCATCCTTAAGTTTAACAGCTATTTCCACGTTTTTCTCCAAAGTGGTATACCATCTGTCCTAACAACAGCAAATAGTTCCAGCAGTCCCACAGCCTTGCCAATCTGATGGGAAGATAACTAACTGAGGTTTTATTTTGGAATTCCCTGGTGATTGGTGGGGTTGAATGGTTTTTCATATGTTTACCGGCCCACTGGGTTTCGTCCTTTTCTGTGAATTGTCTCTCCACGTCATTTATCTATGGCCACTTGCTTGTATGTCCACTTAAATTCTTTAAAAAATTAGATATAATTGACATACAATATTATATTTGTTTCAGGTGTACAACATAATGATTTGATATTTGTATATATTGTGAAATGATCACCATAATAAGTTTAGTTAACATTCATCACCACACAGAGTTACAAATTTTTTCCCTTGTTATGAGGACTTTAAACATTTACTCTCAGCAACTTTTAAATATACAACACAGTATTATTAACTATAGTTACCATGCTGTAGATTACATCCATGACTGATTAATTTAGTTTGTACCTTTCAACCCTCTTCACCCTCTTACCCCCCACCTCTAGCAACCACCAATCTGTTCTCTGTATCTATGAGTTCAGTTTTGATTTTTATTTTTAGAGCCCACATACAAGTGAGATCCTATAGTACTTGTCGTTCTCTCTTATTTCACTTAGCATAATGCCCTCAAAGTCCATTCATGTTGTTGCAAATGGCAAGATTTCACTCTACTGAATAACATTATATTGTGTATATGTATCACATTTTCTTTATTCCTTCATCCATTGATGGACACTTAGTGGCTTATATTTTACCATAATTCTGATTATTTCCATATCTTGGCTACTATAAATAATACTGGAGTGAACATGGGGTGCATATATCTTTTTTGAATTAGTGTTTTTTTTTTCCCCTATAGTTAAGTATCCAGAAGTGAAGTTGCTGGATCACATGTTAATTCTATTTTTAATTTTTTGAGGAACCTCTATTTTATTTTCCATAGTGACTGCACTGATTTATGTTCTCATCAATAGTGCATGAAGGTTCCCTTTTCTCCACATCCTCACCAACACTTGTTATTTCTTATCTTTTAAAAATAGCCATTGTTTGTTTCTTAGTGACAATCTTAAATTTGAAAGTGATTTTTAATCTTTTGTTTCCATATTGAGTTTCAATCAGATTGCCTAATTTCATGAAAAAACCTTGTTATATTTTGTTATTGCATTTGATTTATAGACCTAATTTGAGAATAATTGGTAAATTTACAATATTGTGACTTAATATGAACACAGTGTACTTTCCCCACTGGTTTTTCTTTAATGTCTTACAACAAAGTTTATGATTTTATGCATATGGTATTATGCAGGTTTTATTGTATTTGTTGTTTTACTAATAAGGTCCCTTTAAGGTTACACTTTGTAATTATATAGGAACATGATAGATTTTAAAGATAACCTTGTTTTAGCAAGCTGCTTGACATACAAAATTCTCTTACATAGAATTCTCTTATGTAGATTCTTTTATGTATAATTCTCTGGAATTTTCCTATGTAGACAGTCAAATATCTTCAAATAATAACGAATGCTTTTTCCTGTAGAAGCTATATACCTTGTATTTTCTTTTCTCAGTACTGGCCTGGACATCTGACCCAATGTTGACTGACAGTGATGATGTTGACTATCTTTGTCTGGTTCTGGTTTCAACAGGGAAAGTGGCGTATATTTTACCATAATTCTGAAGTTTGCTCTGTTTCTTCAAGGACGTTCTTTTCTTCTTGTAGGTCACTAAGATGTTTTTGTTTGCTTGTTTTCCATAGTGGATGTTGTTGACTTTTACTCAAAGCCTTTTCTGCTTTGCCTTATAACTTAATAATTTTTTCCTTTATACATTTTGAGCTTATGTTATGAAGTACATATGAATCTTTCATTATATCTTCTTGTTGCATTCATCTTTTTTCCTCTTTGTCTCTAATAATACTTTTATCCTAAGAAGTGTTTTGTCTGAAGGTAGTAGACTCAGCTTTCTCTTGGTTGTCATTTGCCTTTTTCTTTTTTCCCCCTGCAGTCTCTGTGTTTTTATGTTTTCAGCTCATCTCTTGAACATTGCTGAATGGTGTGTCTTTCAAAAGACACCTACTCTGATAATCTCTTACTTTTCATTGTTGTTTACCAATGGTTATATATTTATTATTGCATTTTGCTATTTGCCCTACTTTTTCCATGTTTTCTCCCAGGTCAATCTAGTTTCCCTAATTTTTGTTTTCCCCCATTGGTTTGAAATATGTACATTCAATTCTATTCTTTCAGTTGCTTCTCTTAAAATTTTATTATGCATTCTAGCCTTTACGAAGTCCAGAGTTATCAGCTCTTTCTTTCTTCTGAGCAATACAAGCACCTTTATACCCTTTCACTCTCATCACACCTCCAGTTAGGTGCTATTGCTCTCTGATAATTTGGTTCCATCTTATTTTTTTTTAACTCTCCAATTTATCATCATTATTGTTATTTTTATGCAACCACTGCCTGCTCATATTTACCCCAGTATTAACAGGCATGTGCTCTGATGGGGAATTGAACCAATGACCTCTCGGTGCATGGAACGATGCTCAAACAACTGAGCCACACTAGCCAGGGTAAGAAGGTGTATCCTTTTAGGTAGATTTCTGTTTGTCTCTGCAAGGAACCCCAGGAACTGACCTCAGACTAACATCTGTGTCACTTCTTAGCATGGGAGTTTCTGCACCATGTGGAAATGTCAACTTTAACCTGAAACCTACATGAGTGCAAGCTCATGGCTACAAATTGTATAGGAAGACTTAATGTCCCACCTCCAAATCAGATGGAGATAGACAAGTTCTTGTCCTCTATGTTGGTGCTGATTTTTTCTCCTAGCCCACCATTGGGAAACTGGGTCCCTTCCAGGGTGTCAGCCTGGTGCAGGGGTCTTGTTCTAGGGCTCCTCCTGAGTCAGGCCCAAAGCCTCATTTCCTGTTGTTGCAAGGCTCGGCCTCCAGCCTGGAGGGATCCAAGAATGGCTAACCACAGAGGCCTGCCCGCTTCCTGCTCATTTGGATGCTTTTTCTCCTTGATCTTTGGAGATGCTATTTCCCTCCCAGTTTAGCTGTGTATTTAAAGGACATTTGTCATATTTAACACAGTATATCAAGACATTTTGTAGTAAATGAATTTTACCTAATTATTAAAAAAAAACAGCTGGAAATTGGAAATCCTTAAGTATATTTTCTATTATATTATGGCGGTTCTGCCTCTTTTACCATTTCTTTCTTGGGAATGTTCATTTTCTCCTAGGTTGATAAAAAGGAGTGATGGAGTGTGAAGTATGTGTGTGGGAAAGGGAGGAGGTTGGGGACATAATGGTTTCACAGTCTTAGGGCATATATGTAGAAGGAATACTTTACCTAAATGTCTTAGGTTGCCTGTCGTCATGCCTGGAATCCCACCATGAGAGTCACGTTCCTCCCCTACTTATTTTTATTTTTAGAGAGAGTGGAAGGGAGGAGGAGAGACTGGGAGGGAGAAACATCAATGCCAGAGAGACACATAGATTGGTTGCCTCCCGTAAGTGCCCTGACTGGGGCCAGGGATGGAGCCTGCAACAGAAATACATGCCCTTGACCAGAATTGAACTCAGGATCCTTCAGTCCACAGGACTATGCTTTATCTACTAACCCAAACCCGCTAGGGCTATTCCTCCTCTATTTTATCAGCTACCTCTTTTTGCAGGAATGAATTTAGCAGATGATGTTGTGAATTAGGCTCTTGAGAATTGGAGTTTGAGAAGAAGGATTGGTGTGTGTGTGTGTGTGTGTGTGTGTGTGTGTGTGTGTGTGTGTATAAGGTCAGGGGATGAGTGGTAGAAGAATCTTTGGGAGAACTATTAGAAGCAAACCATCTCAGTCATCATTTCACAAAAAGCCTGGACTTCTGACTGGCCCCCTCATGTTTAACTTGTCCATTAACCCTGGCCAGGACCCAAAGTGACTGTTTTTTGTCATGGGCCAGAACGGGACCATTCAAAATGCCTAACGTGGACAGGAAGCATTAGTCCTGTCCTTCCTCTAAACGTGGCGACTAAATTGGCTCAGGTTGAGGTGTTTTCTAAACTTCTCTAAAATCTGGCCTTGGAAATCGATCTCAAAGCTGGATCTGGTCTGGATTCCTCCCTGGCCTGGACCCGCCTGTATGGGGAGGACCAAGGACGACATGGGGAGGGCAAGGCAGCTCATTATGGCAGCTGCCAAGAGGTCTCCCACCAAACTGTTCAAAGCCTTATCGGCTTGGAGGTATTTCTAATACCATTTCCGCTCATTGTTTCCTCTTGGTGATTAAGGGGAGGCCAGTCCCCTGTTGTGGCAGTTCACAGCTATTGTGGTGGGAAGGGGGGGTTGGCTGGTGGACGTCATCACTTGGGCTTTATCTGCCTGGCTGCAGGGAGTCCGCAGCTCCTGAACCACTCAGCAGCAAGCCAGGGCCGAGCTGCCGCAGCCCCATCAGTGCAGCAGACACTGGGGAGCATGGCCTAGGGCTGGCGGCACTGCTGTGTGGCTGTTTCCCAAGGGACCTTGGAGATACCTGCAGCCCCATTTGCAGGGGAAGGTACGGTCTTCTGGGAGGACGGCTGGCTCAGTTGTGGGAGAAAGATCAGGGCTGATCCCTCCCCCCGGGGAGCTGGGCTTCTCACTCCCTGGACTAGAAGGGCCTTGTTTAGAGGGTGATTCAAAGCCAGGGACCATCCTAATGCCTCCTCCTCCACTTGCCTCTGGGGGTCCTGTGGCTGCTTCTGTTCCTGCCTGGGCTTTACTGCTTATACTACTTGACTACAGGAGACTGGAGCAAGCCTTGCCCTCACCTCTGGTACTTTCTGGGAGCAGCCTGATGTGCCTGTGTGTGGGGAGGCTGTGGGAGAGGGCATCTGCTTTGGGACCAAGACTTAGCCATGGCTGACGTCAAAGTATTCCTTCCACATATATGTAATAGATGGGGTTTATCTCTCTTTGTTTGGCTGGCTGGGGTATTAGGTGGGAAAGGAGTCACCCCCAGTGAATCTCAAGTGACAGATCCCGCACTTAATTTAGCAACATGTGACAGGGGCTCTAAGGGATGTGTGCTTTGCCAGCCAGGGTCAATTGTCTCTCTCTGGGGGCCACGTAGTGGGTACTCCTGGACCAGTGGGTACTCTTGTCCAGGCTCAGGGCTGCTGGACTCCTGAATATTGATCAGATCAACTGCCCAACATCTCCTGGGTACTGGGGGTGGAGATGAGTGAGGCGCTCATGGTACAGTAGGGGTGACTGACCAGCAAAGGTGGTTTCTGAGTGTTCTCCAAGTCGGGGTGTCTGGGGTAGGAACAAAAGCAAAAGATAGCTCCTACTCTCCCGTTTGCTGCCAAGTGTGGAAGGATGGAGAGGCCGGAAGGAATTAGGTTCAAATTAGCTGTTAGCTCCTGCAGGCATGCAGGGGAATGAGAAGGGCCAGGCTGGCCTGGAGGCATGCAGAGGGGAAGGCAGAGCCCTCATCACTGTCCTGGCTCTGAGACTGCTGTTTGGGAAAGGAGCTGGGGTCCTGGCTCACAGTGACTGTTCCTCTTGGGCCTGGCCAGGGACTTTGTTTTGGGACCAGCACTCCATGTTCAAAGGCAAACTCGGGCCAATCTTTTGATCAAAAGTAATTTTCTCTTGCTTAAAAGTAATGTTCTTTCCACTTCATGCATGGACAGTAGCACATACCAGCAGTCATCTATGTGGGCGGTGACCACCAGCTCATTTCTCCGGCTTCTCTGCAGATGATTCCTGCCAGGCTTGCGAGGGTGCTGCTTGCTCTGGTCCTCACCTTGCCAGGTAGGTACCAAAGTGCTCCCACTCTCCACTCCTGCCCCAGGGCCATTGGGAACAGCCCCCTTCCAGAAATGAGCAGGCGTGTCTGCAGCTCACCTGTGTGCCTAACCTGGGTTAGGCCAGAGTCCCCGGTTGCTTGGTCAATTCCTCTTGGAGAAGTTCTACAGAGCCCCCTGCCTCTGACTTGTGTTCCTCAAGGAGCAGGTGCCTGCAGATGCCTTCTCCAGTCAGGGAATTAATAAGTACAAGAGCCGCACTGAACAGTCCTATATGATGGGGCAGGAGCGTGGGAAGGAAGGAATCCAAGATATGGATAGGTTACTAGTTTTAGAAGGGATTGTGGAGGTCATCTAGCTCTCATAGTACCGATGAAGAGTCTGAGGGTCAGAGAGGAAAAATGACTGCTCCAAAGTCACACAGAGCCAAGACCAGAGGTCAGGTTTCCTGGGTCCCAGGCCAGCACCTTTTCACTGCATTGCACTGTCTTCCTTCTGTCACTGGGATTCTGAGTCTGTGAGTGGCAGGAGGGATCTTTTTCTGACCCTGGCCTGTCTCCACTTAGACCACTCAGGACAGCAGCACCCAGTCTGCTGCACACAGGTTATTCTGGGACAAAATGTACATGGATCACATCCTCTGCATCTTCCAGCTAGGGACCCAGAAAATGGATTTAACAGATTTTAACAGATTTTCTGATGTTCCTCACCTGCCAACACACACACACACACACACACACACACACACACACACACAGTGTGAGGGTGGAGTTAGCATATGACCCTGCAGGAGTTAACACTTTATAGCTTCTGTGTATCAGGCATGTAGGCTGATCTGTTTAGAATTAATCTGTTCAAAGTATACAAGTTAATTAATGTAGAAAAATGCTCATTACAATCAGAAAATGTGGAAAAGTGCTAAAATCCTAACAATAGGGGGTTATACTATATTCATCTAATGTGAAGCATAATGCAGTCACTAAAATCATATTTTGAAAGTATATACAATGGTGTGATAAATTCTTGAAAATATTGAGAAATTGGTTATAATTTGCATCAGATGATCACAATTTTATAAAAACTCCACAATTGTGTATGTGCTGTAAAACAGAAGAAAAAATATACTAAAATGTTAACTCTAGTTATTGCTGAATGTTAGTTATGGAGGATTTTAAGATTTTTGTATTTTTCTTCTGTATTCTCCAACTTTTCTATAATGAGCATGTATCACATTTTAAATGCGTATGAAAATGGCATTAAACCAAATAGATTTCCTGAAAAACTGTTCCTCCATTGTTGCTGTGAGTCCTGGATCAAATTTGGGGGCCGAAAGCAACAGATTTAGCCTTGTTTAGGATGGAAAGTACTTCCCCATAGCCCAATTTCTGTGAGATGCAGCCTCATTTCTACAAGGCTTTTTGGGCTGGTGGTCTCAGCTCTGCTCACCTGTGACCTCTCCCTCCAGGGACCCTTTGTGCAGAAGGGTCTCTTGGCAGGTCACCAATGGCCCGATGTAGCCTCTTTGGAGACGACTTCATCAGCACCTTTGATGAGAGCATGTACAGCTTTGCTGGAGACTGCAGTTACCTCCTGGCCGGGGACTGCCAGAAACACTCCTTCTCGCTCATAGGTGAGTCCTGGGCACTGAACGGAGGAATAGGGAGCGGGAGCCAGCTGAGCTCAGCCCTGGCATGTGGGGGTCTGAGGGGTAGGGGAGGTTTCCTTACAACAGTGCCTGCTCTTGAAGATCCCGCAGAGAGCACCGTGGGGAATAGCCTTTCCGTCACACAGGACTCCCCTTGGCTTCTCCGTGGGTCTCTCCATGGAGCCTGGTGGGATGGAGAGTCTTCATGCTTCTCCAGTGATTGTGGCCACTGCTCTGGGTCCGGGCAACACTCTGGGAGCTCAAAGCATCAAGAGAAATGATGAAGTAGAAGGTGCTTTGTAACAGGCAAAGCCCC
Organism: Eptesicus fuscus; assembly: GCF_027574615.1. NCBI lineage: Eukaryota > Metazoa > Chordata > Mammalia > Chiroptera > Vespertilionidae > Eptesicus > Eptesicus fuscus. Next base: position 87,597,587 of record NC_072479.1, read on the forward strand.
TAGCACCAGGCAAGGATCTCTGTGTATTCTTGGTGGAATTCAGAGCATCACGCTAGTGTCGAGCACTTCCTGTGTTCTTGGAAAAGTGCTGGTATTGTGCCCGTGTCATCTCTGCTCCCCCACAGTAGTTCTGAGATGTAGGGACAGATACAATCACTTCTGTCTCGCAAATGGAGAACTCACGGAGGTTGTCTGTTCTCTGACAGATGATGAAAGGAGGACCTGGGTTTTGATCTTGAGTTTATCAGGGTGAAGGAACTTTCCAAGGCTGAAAGTGAGGCTGGAGGCAGTGACAGAAAACTGGGGTTTGGTGACCTTCTCACTCTAAGAATTCATCAGATGTGTGTGCGGTGTGAGTGAGGGATGCTACACAACGTAGCAGAGGCGGGGTCCTCAGCCTTGGGGAGGTGGCGATGGCAATGGACAGACCCACATCGGGGAGAAAAAAAGCAAGCCCTACTTTCCCTGGAAAGTCGAAGGCTTAGGTCCTCCAATCTCAGGTGGTCCCGATGTTTATTTTAAGTGGATTTTTCTACCTTAAAAATGATGGTGCATTTGTCGGAACATGAATGGAACCTGAGGGCATTGTGCCATGTGAAATAAGTCAGGGAAAGACAGATACTGTATGATCTCACTTACATGTGGACTCAAAAAGCAAAACAAAACAATGTAACACCAAACTCATAGGAGAAAGAGACCAGATTTGTGGTTACCAGGGCTGGAAGGTGGGGAGTGGAGAACTGGATGAAGGTGTTCAAAAGGTACCACATTCCAGTTATAAGATAAATAAGTACTAGAGATGAAAGGTATAACATGCTGACTCTAGTCAACTCTGCTGTATGGTGTATTTGAAAGTTGCTAAGAGAGTAGATCTTAAAAGTTCTCATCATAAGGAAAATTTTAAAAATGTTTCCCTCTCTTTTAGTTGTATTATCTATCTATCTATCTATCTATCTATCTATTATCTATCTATAAAAATCATGATGGAGGTGGGAGATGGGTCTGGGGGTGTCAGTGGAAATGGAGGGTAATGAGGAAGATTTTGAAAGAAGGAAATAATGACACCCTCTCTACCCTATGACTTTAAGCTTCAGCGGTGTTTACAGGAAGGGGACCCCATGGAGACACTATGGTGCCTTGGAGGGGTTGCTGTCTTGACCCCACAGTGTCTTAGCTCTGCTCTGCTCCAGACTGCTTACCCTGGAGAAGGGTTTGTGAGCAATACATAATCAAATCGTAGTACCAGGCTCAGAGTTCACATTCTGGGGCCAGAGGGTTGAGCAACATGTTGGAAAAGCCCCCTCCACTATTGAAACCCAACTCTGGAAACCTCCCCCTTATGGTAGCCCCAGTAGTCAGGGGTATCAAGCTAGGTTGATGCCTCTGGGCTGTCGCTGTCACCTGCTCCAGGAAGCCCCCACCCCCACCCTGTCCACTCCAGCCCTTTCCAGCTCTGGGCTCATCAACTTGTGCTGACTGGCAGATTTTCCCCCACAGGACCTGGTGGCCGAGTCCCCAGCAGGAAATGGAAGCATAGAAAGAACCAGAGTTGGAGTCACAAAACCTGTGCTCTCTGCTCTCGCTCTTCACAGAGTGTCCTTAGGGGAGGCACACAGTGTCTCTCATCCTCCATGTCCTTATCTTTAAAATGGAGACATTGTCAGAAATAATATTTTCACATGTGAAGTGTTACCCAAACCTTAGTGACTGAAAGCAGCCACCTTGCAGGATGTGCACTTGTCTGACAGGAACAAGGTGGGAGACCAGGGGCTGCTGGGTCCTGAGGCCATTTCTGTCAAGGTTAGGGTCACATCAGCGCCCTCCCCAACATGTTAGCGGGCCTCTCTGGGTTTCGTGGCCAAGGAGGCATCGAAAAGCTGTGTTAGGCCTCTCTTTCTCTCAAAACATCTCAGTGCTCCCTCCTCTCCCTGCCCTGGGTCCTTATTCTTATAACAATTTGCTCTTGTCAAGTGTCAGTTTTCTGGCAGGTCATTGGCCTAGGCCAGTCTATGGATCAATCACACTTTAATGGAGATTGGTTTAATTGGTGGTGGTGGTGGTGAGTAAGGCATAGGGAGGAGAGGAATAATCTGAGGAGGCTGGGCCTGAGAAGGGGGCTGGCCCTGCTGCTTCAGGGGCATGGGGCCAGGGGCCGGGGCCCAGCAGGCTTAGACGCTGCGGGTCCAGTTCCGTGAGCATGACTATGTCCTCGTACACAGCTCTGCTCCATTGTTCTCCAATGACATCCTGTTTTCTCAGCTCTAACTCGCAAATTCCCATTCCTCTTTGAGTGTCCGTGGACCTTGTACACATCCTGAGTAAAGTGTTTATGTCTCAGCCTGAAGGGCTGCCTGGTGCAAAGGGGAGGCCCTTTCCTTGACCAGGTTCCTTCCAGGCAGGCAGGCTCCAGGGTCCCAGGCCAAGGCCACCAGCAGAGGGGAAAAGGAAGACAGGAGTCCTGCTTGGAGAGACTGCTCTTTTTAAGCCACCCTGCAGGATCTGGCTCCCAAGCCAGCCCAGAGACAGCCAGAAACCCCCACCAACATGCTGAGTCACTTCCCCAGCCCAAGCCATAGTGTCCGCATCAGTGAATGGTATCAGACCCGATACCATTTCTCAGCATTTGGATAATGATCACCTGCATCAGAATCACAGGGGTGGAGGGTGAAGTGTTCCTTTGGAATGCAGACTAGCGAGCTCCGCACTCGAATATTCCAGAAAGCACTCAGAGTTGCTCTGGCTCTGATTGCCAGCTTACTTTCCAGGCTGCTGCTTCTCCAACATGAGGGGGAGACCTTGTTCCCCACCTAGATCCTCAGGCACTGAGCTCAGGAGCCATGGGGAGCGTGTCCCTGGTTTGCTCTGACCTCTTGGGGGGGGGGGGGGGGGCGGGGGTGGAGACCCAGCCCATATCCTCTTAGCAGCTACGGGAAGTGCTAACCTGCAGGTAAGGAGTGTGGGTGTGTCCCCTCCACGCTCTCCCCCTCCTCCAGGCTCACTGGCAATTTCTAAAGGTTCGTCTTCCTAATGGCTGCACATCATCAGATTCCCCCGAGTTCTGCAGGGAGGGAACGAAGCAGATAAAGTAGAAGGCTGATCTAGAGTTCTCCCCTGCATTAGTGCTTAACTGAACCCAGATGTCCTGTTAGGCAGCTGTGGGGCTAAAGGGGATCTGGACTGCGAGTCAGAAAACCCAGGTGTGGGCTCCGCCCCAAGTTAACTAGTCTCACTGGGGTTATTTCCCCTCAGAGGACATTTGGCAGTGTCTGGAACATTTTGGGTTGTCACAACTGGGGGTGGACACTACAGGTGGGTAGAAGCGGCCCCACCACAAGGAAGTACCTGGCCCAGGTGTCACTGGTGCGAGATGGAGCAACCCTGCTGTAAACTCAGGCTTCCGTTTCTCCACCTGTAAAATGGAGCCAGTCTAGATCAGTGTTTTTCACACGGAGTCATGCCCTAGGGGGTCTCAGAATGAACTTACTGGGTGTAACCAGCTTTTACAAAATTAAATGGAGTAAAACAGAAGACATCAGAAAGTATCCGAGTGCATGGCACACGGTGAGGTTAAGTATCACTGTGTGAAATGCGTGCATGTGTACATACTGGTTCGTAAAGGAAAGTGTGTTTTCACTCTGCTTTTCTGGGGGAAAACGGTTTAAAGCCACTTGTTTTGATGATCTCCAAGATTCACAGTGCTGCCAGAATAGGCTTTTCGGAATTGAAGACTTCTCCAGGATACATTTCCAAAACTCCTCTTGCTGCCCCCTGCCTCGGAGGAGGATGGGTGGCATCCGGGGCCTCCCTCAGCTGTCCCGGGGCAACAATTGCACAGGCCCCTGGCAGTTCTGTCCTCATGAAGGATTCCTATCCCAGCCCCTGTCCACTCCTGCCCTTAGATGGGTGATGATCCTGGGCAGCCAGCCCCATGTCCCCACCGGGATGCTGCCTCACACAGCACTGGGTGGGCAGTGGGTGCTGCCCATTAGGCTGCCTCCTCTGCTTCTTAAGGCTCATCTCTCCTGGAGTTACAGAGCTGACCGTTCAAATACTTAAACCAGTACCCGGTCTGAGTCCCAGCTCTGTCATCAGTCACTAGCTCTATGACGATGGGCAAATTACCCCAAGTATCATGGACCCAAGTCCCACGGTCTATGGGGCCAGGCTCCCTTCATCCTTTGCTTGAACAGGGCGGAGCTCCATGCACCCACACACAGTGGGAGCCTTGGGGCTCTGTCTCACATTCTCCTGCTTCCTTCTCCTTTGACTTTCTGCTTCTGCTGCATTCTTGGCTTATCCAGCCTTGCAGGCTCTATCTTTCAACCTTGCCCGTGCGTGGCCTCTGGGCGTTCCTATGCACCTGCTCAGCTCGGTCTCCTGGGGAACAACTGTTTAGCTGACTTTGCATCTGTGAAAGCTTGGAGGACTGACAGATCTGTGGCTCCAGGGTGGTGGCTCACCCCAAGCTGCCTGATGGTATCCAAAGCCTTCCTTACCCACCTCCAGCCACACACTCCTGGCTGACTTGTTCTTGTGGCCCTCTCTGAATTTCCACGAAGGGGAGGGAGAGCCTGCTAAAGGGAGAGGCTCACAGGGAGTCCTCTCCTGTTTCCAGGAGAGGCATGCCTTTAGCTCAGAGACGACAGACATACTGATTGAGTTACCCAGGGAAGCAGGGACAGAGCCGCCTGCCCATCTGCTCTATGAGGCTGGGGGTAGATGGCAGGGAGAACTGTACTGATGGGGAGAGATGGGCTCTGTGGTTATTAGGGACAGGGATACCCTGACCTCTCGGGCTCATTGTACCCTCTCCAGCAGGCAGGTCATGGAGGGAGCCCGCTCATTCTAAGCTGGGGGTAGCATTCAGTGTCAGTCCCAGCAGAGGCCGGGAAGGGATTTAGTCTTTGGTCCACTGCAAACCGGAGGTTGTTGCCAAGCTGTCTCATTTGTTTGTGTTTTCAACATTTTATTATGAACATTTCCAAACATACAGAACAGGCGATAGACTAGGGCAGTGGAGACCCATATACTCACCACTCGGATTCTTCCATCAACAATTTACTCTTACCTGTCTAGCTTTGTGTGTTTCTCTTTGGCTAATTTCTGGCTGCCAGAAAGTCTGCTCCACTTTTTAAAGATGTGCTAGCTGCGAAACCGTTGTAAATGAGAATGCAGGGCAGGCAAGACTCTAGTCAAACAGGATGAAAGCCCTTCATCTCGGCTGGCGTCTCCTTTGACTCCTGACGGTGGGTCTGGAGCTCTGCACAGTGTGGTGTGTGGACTCGGGCCTTTCCTGGTGATCTCTGAGCTGCTAACACCGTATCACTCAAAACTCTAGTCTTAGAATGGGCGAGTTCAGCGATTTCCAACAGGTATGCCGCACGAACTTTTAAAACATGCCATACCTAACTATTTAGTCAGGGGCACTGACCTCTTTTCCCTTAGATTGTCAAATTAAAAATGACAGCAGCCAAAACAACAATATGGTGTGAATGAATCAAAATTATACCTATTTTTGTCAGATTGGCAAAACATGTATTTTTTGGGGTGCTGCAGAATTTTATTAATTAGTTTATGTGCCATGAGATGAAAAAGATTGAAAATTGGTGGGCTAGTTCTTGTTTTTTTGTTTTTAAATTTATCCTTATTATTGAAAGTTATACAGATGTACCCTTTTCCCCCCATTGGCCCTTTCTAGCCCATCCCCTTTCCCCACTGCAGGCCTTCATCACACTATTGTCTGTGTCCATGGGTTATGCATATATGCTTATGAGTTTTTGTCGGGCTAGTTCTTCACATGTGACAACCCTCACTGAACTCTCACCATAAACAAGTCTATTTTTTTGTTTTTACTCATTCTGGTTGGTTAGGAGTGTGTGTGTGTGTGTGTGTGTGTGTGTCCCAGGTGGCCGCTGTCCTCCAGCAGCCTCGGTCCAGCTCAGGCCCCCATTGGGGAACTCCTCCTTGCAGACCTCTGCTGGGCTGTGACTGAGGCAGTTTTGTCCTTCACTCTCTTTATCAGTGTCCCCAGCTGTGGCAATAGGACCTCATGTCAACGAACCTCCCAAGTTTCCTGGACTTCCTTCCACAGACATCCTTGCCTCCTCTTGTGTTGAGGAGCTGGAGCCCACACTCCCCTGACCCTGTTAGGAGAAGGCACGTTTCCTCATTCCCAAAGTTAACTTTCCGCCTGGGCCCCAGGCCCCAGCCCCAGGCCCCATTTCTACAGGAGCCTCATGGCACTGTACTCCCCCTCTTCCTCCAGCATCTTCCATCTTGGTCCTCACTGGCTGTCCTCACCTTCCCTATTTCCATCAGCTTCTCAGACGCTAAGCCTTGAGGTCAGGCTCTACGCTGTTCCTCTGTCTCCTTCATCTCCACGGCCTCTCAGTCATCTTTGAATTCCAAGGGCCCTGCTTGAGCACCTGTTCTCAGGAACTAGCTGTGGGGTTGCCAGGTTTTCATAATGTTGCAAAAATGTGTCTCCACCTGTTTTTCTGCTTTTGTGTAACTGCCACCACCCGTGTCTCTGTTTGTCCCTCACAACTGGACCATTGTCATGTAGTCAGAGACTATTTTATCATGTGTTTGGCTATCCAAAAACCTCTAAGGGCAAAACAGATTTTATATTGTGTTCTAATTAAGTTCCTCACACAGAATGATGGACTTTACTGACAGAATCTCTAAACTTCTCCCAGAGAGTCAAAATCAGTATATTGAGGCCGGACTTGTGAATCTCCATTGTAAACAAAGCACCTGTTTAGGGCTGTCCAACAACATCTTAAGTAACACATCCTAGCGTGCCTGTTACCAACAACTCACTTTTATTTGCTGCCTTACAATGTAGTCAATATTTTCATGCTCATCTTTGCTTTATATTTAGATTGTAAACCCCCAGAAGAAAGAGGTCATGCTTTTACATTTTTTATTTTGAGAAATATAAGGGACTACTAGAAAGCTATGTATCCAGAAAACACTCAATAAATGTTTCTAGATGAATAAGATGAGTGAGCAATGAGATTTTGGGGGAGATTTTTGTTGCCCATTTGTTACATCTTTTGGGGGAAGTTTTCCACAGAGATAAGGTTATAGAGGTGATGATTATAAATAAATGTATTAACTCTTTTGGATAATAATAATAACCACTACTGACTCTTGTCTTTCAGGGGACTTCCAAAATGGCAAGAGAGTGAGCCTCTCTGTGTATCTCGGGGAATTTTTTGACATCCATTTGTTTGTCAATGGTACTGTGCTGCAGGGGGACCAGAGGTAAGTCAGAAGCCCCAAATGTCTGAATTAAAAAGGACTCTGGGAATACCCCTTGCATACCCACCTCTAATTTTTCACATGAAGAAGCTGGGGCCCAGAGACAGGAAGTAAATGGGTCCAGAGGAAGCCAGTAGCAGGGCTGGGCGAGAGCCAGGGCTCCTGACTGCTGGTCCGGGCCCTCAGCCACTTTGCACCAGTGTGAACCCTTAGTCTGGGGTTGGGGTTGAAGGGTGGGAGGGACAGCCGGAAAATGTCTGAGAAGCCCACTTCCTGAGCTCATCCTTGTCCCTCCAGTGTCTCCATGCCCTATGCCTCCAAAGGGCTGTATCTAGAAACGGAGGCTGGGTACTACAAGCTGTCCAGCGAGGCCTATGGCTTTGTGGCCAGGATCGATGGCAGTGGCAGCTTCCAAATCCTGCTGTCAGACAGATACTTCAACAAGACCTGTGGGCTGTGTGGCAACTTTAACATCTTTGCCGAAGATGACTTTAGGACTCAAGAAGGTAAGCTTTTCTGGGGTGCCATTTCCTGGAGGTGTGGTTATGCTTGTGACTTCCTGCTCACAAACCTTCACTATGGCTCTTCCCCTGGCACGCCAGCTTCTCCAGGATTTCACCTCAATGTATCCCACCAACCTTATCTCTCAGCATTCCATCTCACTGCCGAGACTTCTTGGAGTTCCTCAAACCTGACTTGGTTCAAATTTGAATTCCCCTGTAGCAACTTACACATGGGAGACGGTTGGTAAATGCTGTGTGGTTTGAACGAACCCCTATGAACCACTATGAAAAAACTTCATGGGTGAGATCTGTAAAGAAAGGGCTCAACATTGTCCCCAAAGGCCAGTTTATGTGTGTGCCCGCATGTGTGTGTGTTCACAAGCAATGCAGGTAATGTGGACAATGTGAAAATCATTACTAAGTTCTGGTAATTTCAAGTACATAAATATTTAATTAGTGATGCTCCCTTGCAAAAACTGAGCATTTGTATATGTTCCCCTTCTTCCTTATCACCTGACTACCCTTCTGATTAAGGGGTCTGTGTGTAAAGAAACAGTTGGCTATTTTTTTCATTGGATTGGAAAATAGTAAGATCAGTTGTTTTTGTCTTCTCCAGCACTGACTTCTCAAACTTTTAATTGTTCAATATGTACATGTAAGGCTATTTATTTTCCTTAAGTACTATGTTAGCTGCATCACACCATATTTGTAACATATTTTCATTTTCATTTAGTTCTATGAATTTTCCAATTCTCATTTTGAGTTCTTTCTTAACCTATAAAATGTTTTTAAAATTTCTAAACATTAAAATTTTTTTATTTCTCAATTAAATTAAAAATTTGGGTAGATTTGTTTGTGGCCTAGCACATAATCTTTTTTTTTTTTTGCAGTTGTTCTATGTATGTATTCTTTGAGGCTGCAGGATTCTATATATACTTGTTGAATTAAGTTTGTTAATTGTTTTAATCAAATCTATGTCTTTACTTTGGCAAGAATATTTGTAATGCTAGTAGACATCCTTATGCCTCATTTCAGATTGAGCTCTTAGAGTTTCACTTCATGGGAGGTCAGGGATGGAAGAATCTTGGAGGTCATCTAGTCTAACCACTTCTTTTACATATGAAAAATTGAGCTCAGAAGCATGGTGGAATCAACCCCAGATCACATAGGGTGATAGAAGGAGAGATGAGACTAGGCCCTATAGGTCTCAATTCTCTCTAGGGCTTTCCCCACCCAACACAAAGTCGCTTCTCTGCCTCTTTCTTAATGTGGTATATTAGAAAGTGAGCTAGTTTGTGTGGTATGGAGTAACCAAGAACCCAGAGAGCAGCATCTGTCATGATGCCCAGCACACATCAGAAACTCCACAAATTTAAGTTCCCTTCCCTTTGGCTTCTCCCATGTGCTAGTTTCCTGCAGTTACCCTCTACCACAAACTTGATGGCTTAAAACATCAGAAATTTGTTCTTCCACAATTCTAGGAGGCCAGAAGTCCAAAATCAAGGTGTTGGCAGGACTGTACTCTCTCGGGAGGCCCTAAGGGAGAATCTATTCCTTGCCTCTTCCAACCACTATTGTCAATCTTTGACTCGTGGCTGTATCATTCCAATCTCTGCCTCTGTCCTCAGATCACCTTCTCTATGTGTGTCTCTGTTTGTTCTCCCTCTGCCTCCCCTTTAAAGATCTATGTACTTAAGGCATACTCAGGTAATGCAAGATAAACTCTTTCTTTCAAGATCTTTAACTTAATCACATCTTTTGCCATATAAAGAAATATTCCAGGTTCAGGGAATGAGGAAGTAAATATATCTTTGGTGGGGCATTTTTTTCTGACATCCCAGAAGCCAATTGACTACATTTCTAAGGTTCTGCTTTTCTTTTCTTTCCCCAGGGGTAGTATGTTTCCTATTTCCCAGTTCATTATTTGACCTTGAAACATGCTTCACTCTTCTAGACCTGGCTGTGCAAAAAGGCTGCTTGCCTCAATGCTCCATTACGTTCCTTTGAAATGAAGGTTCAGCAGTGTTATTGATGCTGCTGCTGGCTGCACCTACTGTGCACCATGCCATGTAAGCCCATGAGGTCCTCACAGCCGGTTGTGAGTAGCTGACAGTAACATGATTGTTATAAGCCCGAAGGCACAGATACTGGAGAGCACAGGGGTGCAGTGATTAGAGGGTACAGTAACATGATTGTTATAAGCCCGAAGGCACAGATACTGGAGAGCACAGGGGTGCAGTGATTAGAGGGTGTAGTTTCCATGTCACATCTTACCTTCATTCTGTAAAAATATTTTGAGTATCCACAATCTGCCAGATAAGAATTTAAAGATAAGAGACACGGTCTGTACCCTGAATTAAGGAGCTCAGAGTTAATTAGGGATTGAATAGAAACAAAAAAGATGCCAACACAAAGGATGATGAGAATTTTGAGAGAGGGAGCACAGAGAAGAGGCCCACCCAACCCAGGTAGGGGGGTAGGCAGGGAACAGAGTCTATTCAGAAGGCCTTCCTGGAGGAAGTGTTTCAGGAGCTACATCTTGAAGAATGAGTTGAGATAGTCAAGGCAGTAAGGGGGAGGAGAACATTTCACACAGGGAGAATGGCATGCAAAGCCATGGAGAAGCGGGAATGGGTGGGCACACTCCTTATCTTTCATGCTATCTTCCCCAAACACTGGCTGAGCTCCGGAGGCCCGCGCTCTGTCATGTTATGTTGAGTGCTGCACAAAAACTACTCCCACCCCAGATGCCTATGTATGAATCTAATGGGAGTTGGTTCAGGAGATGACAGACCTAGAGTTTTTACTCAGAAGTCCTGGGTCGATATAAATGTGGCTTAATTTTCCTGAAACTTTTCTCCGCAGGGAGTTTGACCTCGGACCCCTACGACTTTGCCAACTCCTGGGCCATGAGCAGCGGAGAACAGCGGTGCAAACGGGCATCCCCTCCTACCAGCCCTTGCAATGTCTCTGAGGAAATGCAGGTGGGCACAGCCAAGGCTGGATGTGGTCTGGATGGTGTGGGCCTTCTGGAGTTAAGAAGCAGAGGGACATCTGGGTTCCGATCCTCTGCCTAGGGGAGCTGTGGGCCTACCTCTGTGGGTCCCTCTGGCTATTCAATGTAGGGTTCCCATGGATCCCTTTCCTCCTGAAAACCAACTGTGGCTAGAGTCTGGTTAACTCCAATTCTAAAGCTATTCTGGGCCTGGAACTTTAAAAATGAATCTGGTCTAACGACTTGATATAGTTAGTGACTCTGTGTTTCTGCTTTATATTCCAAGCTCTCTTATCCCCAAATACCGCCATCATCACCTGCCCCTGTCTGAAATTCTGCCACTAGAAAACAATTCCTTTTTAGGTGCTCAGTAGTGATTGTTTAAAGTACAAATAGGAGGGCCAGCACATCATTGGGAAGGGGGTTATGTGTAGTGGGGGAAACTGAGGAGGGAAGGGATGAGGTGGGCCTAAAGCGACCAGCTTGGGCATTGTAATAGAGTCCTGAGGCTTTAGTAAGTAGCAAATTATCTTGAACTTAGTGGCTTGCAACAACAGAAATGCATTCACTCATAGTTTTGGAGGTCAGAAGACTGAATTTAGTTTCCCTGGCCAAGATCAAGGTGCCAGCAGGGCCTGACCCCTCTGAGACTCTAGGCCAAGCATGTCAAACTCAAAGGCTAACACAGGCCAAATAAACAAGGTTTAAGTTTAGTTAGGCTGCAAAAAAACAAAAGCTTCAATTTTCATAGACATGTAGGTTTATTTCGATAGAGACATGCTGAATACAAAGGGCTGAAACAAATGAGTAATCATTAACATAAAATAATAGAACATTTTAATAAAAATTAATATTTTTTGAACATTAATTTACCAGACACCGAATAACTGCACAAATTAATAAGCGTAATGCAAATAAACCTATTTTTCTTATTCTCCAAAAGCGAAATATTTCCTGTTGCACACACCAAACAAGTTAGTCCAAGACTAATGACGTGGCAATTGGCTGCTAAAATATTCACTGCTAATATTAGTGGAGAGAAATGGTGCGCCTGTGCGTAAGGCGCATAAGGGAAATGAATGCAACACGATTATAGTAATCAGTCATTAGCAAACATTGTAGTTCGTTATTAATAATTATGTGTAACAGGTTATTGTAAAAATTAAGTTAGGAAGTTTTATTAAAACGTTTCTTACATACCGTTATATTGGCTGAGCCGCAAAAATATTCATTGTGGGCCACATGTGGCCCTCACGCCGCGAGTTTGACATGCTTGCTCTAGGGAGATCCCCCTCTTCCAGCTCTGGTGGCTGCGGTATTCCTTGGCTTGTGGCCACATCATTGGCCTCCTCCTAATCAGATGATGGCATCTCCCACCCTTCACACAGCCTCATTTCTACCTGTACGGTAGCTAGTTAGCAGCTCTTTTCCCTGCAGAGTAGCCCTTTATGATCCCACAAACCCGAACGTTCCACTTGGAGAGAAGGGAATGGGAGTGGGAGAGTGTGGGCAACACTGCTCCCTATCCCCACCTTCTGCAGGCAGAGATGGCCTTTGTGCCTCCTGTGCGGGGTGCTGGGAGGATGACACTTTAGGTGGGAAAGACCTCCTGGTGCCCTCCCTCTGTCTTTGTTCCCACTGGAATGCTCCCATGGCCAGAGGGGAGTGGGGAGAAGGAGGCCAAGCACACAGCACTTTCAGCATAAGCTCCCCAATTTATTCTTTTTCTCCTCCTTCCTCCCTATTATCACCCCATTCCTTTTGGGGAGCTGAGCACAGCTTGAGTCTAGAAGGAGAACCAGGTGGCTGAACCATCCACATTGAGGGGTGGGGGAGTGACCCACTTCCTTCTAGAGCTGCTTGTTAAGCAGGTGAATGTACAGTGAGGAGGGGGAAGAGGGATTTTATCATTTCCTCCTTTTATTTCCAAGCTTACAGTTCTGTGGTTGGCTGATGGTTTGCCTCTCCTGCCCTTTAATGTTTTTAGGCAGGGGTGAGATCAAGGTTGGGGGTGCCTGAGCCAGTGAAGTGGGGTTGGAGCTGCGCATGTACCTTACACCAAATCAACTCTTGAGGCCATATGAGCTTTGCCACCTTTTATTTTGCAAACACAGGCCAGCTTGGTGCTAAGCAAATGCTCCTCCACCCTCAGAGTACAAAGGAATAGTCTCATTTGCCCATAAAATTGGGAGGTGAAGACAGGATTTTCAAATGGAGAACCTGACACTGAGGCCCAGTTGAGGAGAGAGACTGAGTGCTTGGTCTCCCAGAGACAAAGGGGAGGGAGGAAGAATCCACCAGAAACCTTGTTTGTCTCCCTTTTGGTGGCTCTAGCTGCAAGTTTGCTACTCATGTTGTCTACTGGGTGAGATCAAGTCCTTGCTAACCAGTGTCCTGGGAACAGCCCAAGAAACTGGTTACCAAGGTCTTAGTGCTGGGAGGAACTCCCAAGGCACCAGCTCAGAACGGCAGGTTTCAGGTTGTTTACCTGAGAAGAGAGGCCTGGCTTTGCCTTAGCCAATCAGGCTGTGTTTGTCTGTGACTGGGGCGCCCTCATTGGCTGGGAAATGCCATGACTTCTCTCCTGGGAGGTGATTAACATGATCTTTGGAAGTGTGCACTGCTGGCTTGGTCCCACTGGGCCTCTGGTTCAGAAGTTAGGTCTGTAAATGGGATCATTTACACATGTGTGCCAGAGTGGCTCCCAGGCCTCGAGCAGTGGCAGAGTGCTGTGTGGGGCAGACTGCATTGACTTAAGAAATTTCCTTGAGAGCTGGCAGAATCTCTCTCCCACTTCTCTGGTGCTTCCTTGTCTTCCCAGGATGGTAGCAAGGAGTCAACTCCTTCTGAGAGCCAGGTCATATTACTAATACCTCAGGGATGAATGTTCCCTTGTTATGCCAACAAAACCCAGAGCCTGTCTGCTGGGACTGATAATGGCTTGTTTGAGTGCATGCAAATTTGCAGCTTTCTCAGCTTTTCAAACACAGGGCAGGACTGCTGGAGTCGCAGGGCGCAGGCCTGGTAATAAAAAACCCCAAGCTCTAAGTGCTCGTATAATTGATGTTGATTTGCAGGCAAATCTACTGCACAGTAAACATTTTAGAAAGATCCTTAGGTTGCCTTAAAATTTTATTTTTTATTTATTTTTTTAAATTCTGTCTGTCTGGAGAATGTCAGCAAGGGCTGGATGTTGTGAAGGGATCTTGTCTTTGTCAGGCAGAACTATCTGCAATGGGAAGACGATGGCTCCAGGAGGCTGGGCTAGTCCATACAGTGCTCTTGTTAACTAGAACAAGGCAGCCCTTCCTCAAGACACTTTACCACCACCTGCTGGGAAACTGCCATCATAAACATAAAAGGACATAGAGTGTACATGCGCATATACAATGTCTGTGATGTGAATGGTGGCCCCTTGGGTGTGTTGCCACTCTGCACTGTATAGCCTGCAGACTATACTTGATGCCCATGGCCTTAGCCTCACTTCCATTGGGAGGCATAGTCCCTGCAACCATCCTCCTCCTCAGGGTCATCTACCTAGCGTGGGAAGGCCATCTTCTGCTTTTGCTGCTGCCGTCTGAATGTGAGGACACTTCATGCCTCTGGCCTCACAGTCCTGTCCTTATATCTCCTCAGAGTTGGTTCTCAAGATGCCCAGTCTTTCTTGAGAAGACTGAGGGCACCAGTTATTACTCAACCCCAGTGGCGAATCATCTGTCAGCAGCATCAACCTCAGGCAGGAGTCTGGAGCAGAAGAAATTTCTTTTCATCAATGTTAGGAACAGAGTCACAATAACTCAGAACGGGATGAGATTCTAGACGCTACTGAGTCCAGCCCCTTGCCCACTGCATCCATGCTATCCCAGCTCTATCCTGATAGACAGGTGATGCTCTAGCTTTGATTTAAGAGTCTAATCTTTGAGGCATCCTTGCTGAGATCTTTCCAGCTCTCATGCAGAGCTCAGCCCTCTGCAGCCCATCTTGGCTCCCTGATAAGTTTCTCCTTTCTTTTTATCCCCACTTGAAGCTAAAGCCCTCCCCGAGTGTCCTTGAATGCTGGGGGGAGCAAGATCCTTTCAGTCTAGTTTCTTCAGGTCTTATTCAGGAATTCCCATCCCATGGTACTCTCATCAGTTGTGAATAGTCCCAGATTGCCTGTTTTCCACTGGCTCCAAATTTGGCCTTTATACAGTGAACACAACCCTTGTTCCTTTAGTCCTTTTGCTGTTCATGTCTTCACATTTTGTCCCCTTCTCCCTCCTCTGAAGCAGCATGCTGTTCACCTGTAATCTTCTCCAGGAAGTCACCTGTCCTGCACAAGCTAACCTTTGTAAATACTCATTTATATTTTGAACCACCATAGCATGTCTCCTCAAGAGCACAAAGAGGCACACCAAATACCCATTTTGTTGAGGACAACATAATTCACTCTTCACATCCTCATGAAATATTGCCCAAACCTTTTATTTACAAAGTAGGGACCCAGTTCTTTGTACTCTTTCTGTTCACAGTTGTGTTGGGAGGGAGCTCACTAAGCAGGAGAGAGGTAATTTAAGCACCGGGCTTGACTGAGGTGCTAAGTGCTCTGGCAGAGCTGTGGGCTCACGGGCCAGGCCTACTCCTGGCACCCTGCTTCTACTCCCTGACTCTTCCATTCACTAAATTGGGTGTTTGGCCTGGAGTGGATTTTCCTTGGAGATTGGGAAGACTTTTGTTCCATTCATTTGCTTGGTAGAATCCTTGTGATTCATAGAGAGACTGTGGTCAGAGAGTCTGGTCCAGGGAAAGTCAATAAATCTCAAGGAAAGACCCTTGTGACCCAGGACCTCCAAAGGAGTTAGTTGTCAGAGGAGAGCATCGTGACCTGGCCTGGTTTTACATTCAGGGTGCCCACCCACTGTGTCCCACGGATGTTTAGCTCAGGCTTGGGCTTTGAACACAAGCACACCCTCCACCTCCCCTTTATCTCTGCTGCTGAGTGAGAACTGCTCCCTTAGCCTCTCCAGTCACATGTAGGCTAAGGAGTGAGGATTTACTTTGTACGCTTTGCTGAGGTCCAAGGATCTAGGGTGCTGTCCTTGGTTTCACTTGATCCTCTGTGTCCTCATCTACTTACGTCCCTGCTCTGCATCTCAGCCTTCCCTCTGCAAGGCAAACAGCTCTACCCAACACTGAGGAGCACCCTTCCCCTTTAGAGAAAATTCACTCCCCTGAATACAAAGCAGGAGAAGGGACAGTGAGCCCATGGGCTTGCAGTGGGGCAGGGGTGACCATGGTCACTGTGTCTTGCAGGGGTTGGCCTTGTAGTAGGGATCAGAGGCTGTCACAAGGTTTCAAAGTGTTCCCTCAAGTGAAGCAGTACTTGGTCTTTTAGGGTACGTATTTGACAAATCATTGAGGAGGGACAGATAAGGTTCTAGTATTCAAGCTTTCAGTTCAAATGCCTCCCTAATGTAATAATCTCAAAAACCTTTAACAGAATATTCCCTGAGTGTCTTTCTTTCCCTTCTCCTTCCCCATGGTGAGCACAAGAATGAGCAAGAATCCTCTGGTGCCCACTAGTAGGTATTTATTGAAATTTGTTGTGTGGTTTGGGTGATACTAAAACTGTGCAAGGTGGATTGGCAATCTTGTTCAAGGGGCAAGACACATAGGAGAAATTGAATAAACATGAAAGAGAACCACACGCACGCTACCTTGGATAGTAAATGATGAATTGTCAAAAGCATGGTAAGCGTAATGGCAGCTCAGGGGAATCAACTCTGTGATAAGAGCTGATTATCTTTTCTCACTGTGAGTAGGATAGGTAGAGGTTCCATCCCCAGAGCTCGGGAGACCTCAGACTGGGAACCCTGGGCTGGTTGGTACTTGGTCCTGGTCCTCTCAGCTAGCTGAGCCCTGTCCCGGTCCCTGAGAATTACTCAGAGTCCTCCAGGAGACCAGGACAGAGGGCGAGGAGGGTCCTTTGGAGGGCTGGGGACTTCTGGGACATTTCCAGCTGCTCCTTCTCATGAGGGCTGTACCCCAACTATCTCAGAGAGGAATGTCTGACTCTGCAAAAAACATCCATTTGGTGGAAATCTATCAACCAGTTTCATGGGGTCTTTGTGAGCCAGATCTTGGAATGTGGGTGGGAATCCCAGGCCAGCCTAGAAGTTATAAATAGACTCAGGAACCCTTCCCCATCCATCCTTGCAGGCTGACCAATGAGAAATGATGCCCTGCCCCAGGGACAAATTCTTGAACCCACTACTTTGGACCAGTTCAGGCTCTAGGCGCCTCCACACCTCCTCCAGGGGCAGCCGCAGGGCACCCACACCAGGGCTGGAAAGATCAGGGCCTGGCTGAACAATCTTGCACTTTATGTATTACCCTCTCCTTTCTTTGTTCACTTTGGTCCTAGGAATGCCCCCCTCCCTTCTCCTTTGTCAGCTCTTCGGGAACAAACACAATAGCTAAGCTTCAGATCTCTTGCTACTGTGTTTTCTCCTCACTCTCCCCCTCCCCCATCTGCCACTGGGGAGATGCGCTTCTTTTCTCTCCCTCTCCCTTGAACTGGCGTGGCATCTCCAGGGAAGAGGCCTGGCTTTCTTTAATGAACTGAAAATGTGATTAGATGGGCCACAAGTGGGTCTGCACACCCACCCAGGCAGGGTGAGGTCACGGATTGATGGAGCTGGGGCTGCAGCTCTCTTGCCAGCTTCTAGCACCACGGACAAGAGATGAAGGGAGACAGAGGAGCTGATGCCCGGCATTGGAGCCGGGGAGATGCTGGAAGTGTACTAATTAGCTGACCATCCTTTTGTCTCCCTGCCAGGTTGGCTTAGCAGAGAGCTGAGGAGAGGCCATTTTCGAACTATTGGGCTGATGTTGACAGTGAGCCAATAATAATACTTATTAAGCACTCGATTACCTTCCTGTGTAATCCTATTTCATTTTATTTTGTAGCAACCATCTAAGGTAGGGATTGCTGTTTGTGTTAGGAGCAGGTTCCGCTGTGAGTGACAGGACACCTGAGTAACCATGGCTTATGCATCGCAGAGGTTTATTTCTCTCTCATTGTAAAGAAGCTTGGGATGGGATGCCCAGGGCCAGTACAGGACCCCGTCCATGGTGCTGGGATCCAAGGTCCTTCTGTCTTATTTCTCTGTTGTCATCAGCATGAGGCTTCTATTTCATGGCCCCGATGGTGGCCCCAGCCTCAGCAGTAGGAAGAGAACGGATGGAAAAGGAACCACCTCTCCTTTGAGGACACTTTCTGGAAGTTGCACAGGATCCTCTGCTTCTATTCTATTGGGCAAAGCTTACTCACATGGCTACTCTGGCTGCAAGGGAGTCTGGGAATGGAATCTTTAGTCCAGTGCCTGTGTGTACAGGGGAAAACAGGAAACCGAAGGTCCTTTGACTAAGAAAGAAGTAATAGATCCTGGGCGACTTTGCACCTCCTCCACACTCTCCCTCTTTGACAGTGAGGTAACCGAGGTGCAGCAAGGTGAGATGATTTTATTAGTCACACATTTTGGAAGTTAGAAGGGGCTTGGAACCTGTGCTACATCCACTGAGCTGCACTGTCTTCTACTCCAACTGTTAGGAAACAAAGTGGGGTAGGTGCATCGAGGGTGTGGAAGACCATGTAAACTGTGGTTTGGTGGCAGGTGACAGGCCTGTGGATGCAATGAAGGTTTGAGTCACCCCCTTACTAGTTCAGCAGTTTGCAAATGGTTTAATCTCAAGACCCCTTTACACTCTTAAAAATGAATGAGGATGCCAAAGATTTTATTTATGTTGATTACTGAGAAATTTAAATCATATTAGTTCATTTAAAAACAATAGACATAATATTTTACATGAATAACATCTTTTAATAAAAATAACTACACATGCTAAACAAAAACATGGTTGGGATGGCATTGTTTCAGTTTTGCAAATCTCTTCACCCTCTGGCTTCTGAGAAATCAGCTGGATTCTCGGATTGGCTCCTGCACTCAGTCTGCTGTGATGTCACACGTCACGTAGCCTCGGAAAATTCCACTGCGCACTTGCGAAAGGATGAGAGCAAAAAGGGCAAATAACATCTTGATGGTGTTATGAAAATGGTTTTGACCTCATGGACCCCTGAAAGGATCCTGGGAGTCTGTAGGGAGCCCCTGAACCACACTTTTTGAACCGCCGAGCTGTAAATTCTTTATCCTCTCCATGCCTCAGTTTCCAAATCTGAAAGGCTGTATTTATCTCACCTTTCTCTGAGGAGGTTTGGGTTCTTTGAAGGTGTCTTCAGGCCTCTGAAGGGTCAGCTTGGGGGAGTGGATGATGCACTGGTCTCTGAAACAACTTGATTTCTTTAGGAAACCATTGGTCACCTAGGAGATGGGGAGGGGGAGGGATGAACTAGAGAGGTAGGCCAGGGTCAGATCCTGGGAGGCCTGGCCAAGCTGTTTCCTAAGCAGCCAGAACTGGGCCCTCTAAACTGGTCTGGGACACTATCAGGTTTGTCCTTTATGCTCACCTGGACACACTGCTGGAGACCTCGAGGCCACACAGCCAATCTTTTTTTTTTTTTTAAATATATTTTTATTGATTTTTTACAGAGAGGAAGGGAGAGGGACAGAGAGCCAGAAACATCGATGAGAGAGAAACATCGACCAGCTGCCTCCTGCACACCCCCCACCGGGGATGTGCCCGCAACCAATGTACATGCCCTTGACCGGAATCGAACCCGGGACCCCTGAGTCCGCAGGCCGACACTCTATCCACTGAGCCAAACCGGTTTCGGCCACACAGCCAATCTTGTAAGTGAAGGTTTGGTCAGGGTGTGGCTCACACTCAGATTTATGTCTGTGGAGGCATCTTGTCTCAGGACCTGGCTGGGGCTGGCAGGGCTACCTGTGGTAGAACAGAGAAGCCTGGGGGCAGGGCTAGCAGCCAGAGGGGGGCCGTGCTGCAGCTCTGGTGGCTGGCAATCCTGCCCGGCCCTTAGACTGTGGTCACTCTAGTAGGCCAAGTGCAGCCAGGGCTGAGAGGAAGACTGGAGGGCAAGATGGGGGGAGGGGGGCAGAACCCTCCTTTTGTCTCTGCCAAGGAAGAAATCCTAGTCAGATTTCAGGTGCAAACGGTAGAGGCCAACGGAATTATACTAAGAAGGGAGGTGGCTGTTTCTGTAGAAATCCACTCCCATCCTGCAGACAATAACCAGAAAACACCCTTCTTCTAAGACTTTCTGTAAACCATTTAATATCTCAAGGAACCTCCCCGGAAATGTGCTGGTGTACTGTTCCCACCGTTCCTCTGAACAGGAAAAACCGGACTGGGGCCAGCTGGAGGCGGCCGTGCTGGACTCTGCCCGCTGCCACTCTGACAGGGTATGGGGCGCTGGACGCCTGGGTCTCTTCTCTCCTCTGGCTTTATTGTGTCCTGCTAGTGAGCACCCTAGGTGCCCTGTCCCCGCACCTGCAGGAGGTACTCCTGTGGTGCAGGGACAGCTCTGAGCCACTGTCCTACAGAGCAGGTGATCTCAGCAAGCACTAGGAAAAACCCATGGAGTTGCTTTCTTCATTTTTTTTTTTCTTCTTTTCTGATTTTAACTTGCGGGTGGGGAAAGAGGTAAGCAAGAGCTGAGCATTGGGCCCTCTCAGGGTGGCCTCAGCTACTCTTTAAGAGTCCAGCAACCCCATGTTTTGAGTGTCATTGCTGATGTGGCAGAGGGTGTGGCTGAGGCCTCCTCCCCGAGCCCCAGGAGATTCTCAGACCCGTCTATTACAACAGGGAGGCTCCTCCCTCATCCTTCCACTACAAAGAAACCCACTTTGTTCTGGAGGGTTGTGACCCTCCCGAATCAAAGAATAACAAAAGCTGCTCCTCTGTTCCCTGGGGAACCCCCAAGATAGTAGTGAAGTGATAATGTTGCCACTGCAACCATTCATCCTTATACGGGCCCGGAGAGATGGAGACAGAGCGAAAGGGCAAAGATGTCCTTCTGTCCTGCTGGTGACCTGCTCACCATCCTGGAGGATAAACCTAATGGCAGGAGGGGCAGTGGAAGGGATCTCTCTGGTGACCAAGATATTGATAATGATGAAGATACGGGGTCACCAGTTATTAGTTTAAACTTTCACATACATTATTCCATTCAACCTTCACCTCAGTCTCTTCAGGTAGACTCTATTGTTATCCTCATCACCATCTCCCCCAAGAGATGGGTTAAGGAATAGCCCAAGGTCACGGCACTAGCATAGGAAGAGGTGGAACTTGGATTGGGGGCTGTGAAGTCATAACAGGTCCAGGGCAGGACTCTTCCTGACAAAGTCTTCAGAAACCTGTTTTCCTTGCGTGAAATGCGTGCGGTGGCCAATGGGAGGATGCATGTATCACCGAACCCTCGGTGGTCATGCGGCCACCAGAGTAGTCCTCCTTTGTTGATAGCTTTGCTCAGTGTCAGGCCCTGTGTGTTCACATCACCCATGAGACAGTCCTGTAATGGTCCCATTGTACTCAGGACACCCTTCTCTAATGAGGTGTCTCAGTCCCCACCAGTTAGTGGCCGAGCTGGGCTGAAGCCCATGCTTTTCCCCAGCCACACAGTGGGTGCCATGGGGGGGGGGGGCGGGGTCCAACCCCAAGGGCGTAAGTCAGGAGGGTGGGCCATGGAGGGAGTGCTGCTGTCAGCAGTTGGCCCCCAACACGCAGAGCTGCTAATGGTCCTGACCCACAAGTTCACAGCTGTAGCTTTCTAAGGTGCAGAGGGAACCAGCCGCGCCCAACTGCTTGGGCCATCTGGGCCCTGTGCCTCCTCTGTGCCTCCCCTTTCTCTTTCTGGGCCGGCTGCAATCAGGGTGCGTCTGTGACATGCTGCCCCGCCTGCCTGGCTCTGATTGCAGACTCTGTGCGGCCTGGGTGGGAGGCAGGGCCCCACTCAGTGGCACCCGGAGCAGGACACAGATTTCCCTAGGACCACAACACATCCCTGGTGCTGCCAGGATGGTTCTGGAGGATGCTGAGCAGCACTGGGTCAGATTTCCATTCCTCCGGGATCTTCATGGTGCCACAAAAGATGAGGCCTGGCCCCTGGCTCTTGGTTTATGCAGCCTTGCTCTGGCCACCCTCTGTACAGTGTGAGCAGACTGGATTTGCTCTGGTTTACCCTTCAGAACTCAGCCCTTCTGTTTAGATACCGTTATACTTCTCTCTCTGTAGCTGAAGTCCTTTCACCAACTGCTGGCTTCCCTTTGGAAGGCATGTCTGTGAATGGAAGCAATGACACACCCATTCCTAGTGGCAATACTGTGTAACGTCAAATCGAAGGCATTGTTGATTCTAAGACACACCATTATTTCAAGTACAGTATATCACTAAGAAAGAAAAAACTGCCAGGCTGGTGTAGCTCAGTGGCTGAGCATCAACCTCTGAACCAGGAGGTCAGGGTTCAATTCCTGGTCAGGGCACCTGCCTGGGTTGCAGGCTTGATCCCCAGTAAGGGGACATGCAGGAGGCAGCAGATCAATGATTCTCTCTCATCATTGATGTTTCTATCTCTCTCTTCCTCTCTGAAATCAATTAAAATATATATAAAAAGAAAACAAAACAAAAAAACCCTGCCACTTCCAGTGTGACAGCAATTGTAAGCTGCACTCCAATTTCAGAGAGGTGGAACTGTGAAAAAGATGTTCATTTAGAATCGTTAAAACACAGAGTGCAGAGATGTTTGCCAGTACAACACTGAGGAGTGTTTGTTTATACTAGCATGTTACAGGAGTAATCGACAACAGTTCTAAGCCTGCCTTGTGTTATTGGGTTGAGGGTATCAGCAAAGTGCTAAAACCCAAGAAGAGCCCTTGCCTGGTAGAGTGTCTCTGGGGCAGTTTGTAGAACCTAGCATGTTTTTCATGTTGGGAACTGGTCCCCTCTGGTCCCAGGAGTCTCCTGGGGAATGTTGGGAAAAGGAACTGCTGAGCTCCATCCCCCTCATACTGAAATTTTTAATCTCTGAGGGTAAGGCCCAGGAATGTCTACTTTACACAACTTGTCCCACTCCTCATTTATGGTCAATGTCAGGGAGCAGAAGTGACCAGGTCAGTGCAAAACAGAAGCTGATCAGCACGCCTGGCTCCGAAGTCACATGTCCTCTTGCGGAGTTCCACATGAACTCCAAGTTCAGCATTCTTCCCACTGTTTTCTCCCTCTCTGCTCTTTCCCCTCAGGGGACACTGACTGCCGCTGCAGTCCAAGGGCCCTGGACTCTGCACTTCCAGGGTTTAAGGCAATCTCACAGTGTCAGTGCAGTTCACATAGCACAAGTCCAATATCTTTCCTTTGATTGATGGACTGTTTAATTTGGTAACTGTTGATAAGCACCTACTAGGCGCAGGCACTGTCCCTGTATGGAGATCCTGGCAGGCTTTCATCAGGGGACACTGAGTGCACGCAGTGAAGAGCTGGGGCCACATGCTGCTGCGCTCACCGAGGTGGCACTTGTTCCTGCAGGGCCCGTGGGAGCAGTGCCAGCTGCTGAAGAGGGCCTCGGTGTTCGCCCGCTGCCACCCGCTGGTGGACCCCGAGCCTTTCGTGGCCCTGTGTGAGAGGACTCTGTGCACCTGCACCCAGGGGCTGAGGTGCCCCTGCGCGGCCCTCCTGGAGTATGCCCGGGCCTGCGCCCACCAGGGGATGGTGCTGTACGGCTGGACCGAGCACAGCGAATGCCGTAAGTCACTCCCACGCCCCCCCTGGTTGGGGAGGCACTCAGGGCCTGGGGAAAAGTGGTGTCTGTCCTGGGGTGTCCCACAATCGTAAGCCTTTACCATGCCCCAGCCAGCCAGGGCCTACAGAGCCACCAGTTTCTGGATCTAATTTCTATACAGCCTCTGCCCTTTTGTCACCTGGCCAGAGTGCTGGCCCACAGAGGGAGTCCCCTCCCTTAAAGTCTGTGATGAGGCTCAAAAGGCCTTCCTTCCCAAGGTCTACAAGCCATTTCTCCTGCCTCTGTTCTCGTGCCATGCTTCACTTGGACTCCCCCAGAAACTCCATCCCCTGGACACAAAAACATTCTCTGTCTGCGGCCAGATCTCAGCAATGCGGCAGCTTCAGCTCATACCTGTGTTGACTGCCTGTCACAGAGCAGGAAGTTGGCCGAAGTGTCCCGGCTGGGGCTGGTGATCCTGGCAGGCTTTCATTAAGTCCTTCCCTGTCATTAAATCAGCCTCTGTCCTGCAGGCCCAACGCTCACATTCCCTCCACCTCACCTCGTGGCGCCTGTGGTTTTGACCTTCTAATTTCGTCAGGTCCCTGGTCATTGACATTGTCACCATCCCCAAATTATCATGATTAAGTAGGAGCCTGTGGGTCACCTTGGGAGAAGCCTCCTGTCTCCCCAGACACTCCGCTGACCAGAGCCGGGCAGACGAACAGCCAGTCTGCCATAATTAGACAGGTCACACCGGCCCATGGAGATGGGGGAGCCAGCCAACTACACCACACACACAGTCTTCAGTTTGTGTTTTCTCAGCTTATAAGTTAGAGCCTTTCGTGTTTGCTGGGGAATGTGAGAAAGGTGGCTGGTAGCCATTGGCCTCTGCTCTGAAGGTGGGGGGGCTGTTCTTTTTAGGCCTTTGGAGTAGGGCGGGGGAGATACCTGATGGATCTTGGAAGAGAAGAGTTTTGGGGGCGATTGCTTGGTCTTGTGAAACCCAGAAAAGGGTACCGGTCCTTCAGTTGGCCTGGGTCAGACAGCCACGGGGTTGGAGAGAGAGGAGGAGAGCCAGCCCTTGCCCACGCGTTGCTGGGTCCAGCAGGGAGGCCAGATGCGAGGTGACAGGCTCTGGAGGCAGCCCTGCGGCACAGTGGGAATAAACACAGGGAAGGTGGGTGTGACTGGCATAGGCCTTGTGCTGGGTGGGGCATTTGATTGGGGACAGTTTTAGGAGGAAGAGGGGCCCTCAGAGGAGGATGGTTGAGGACATCATGTACTCCTTGCTTGGCCCCAGGAGACCATTCATTTTCAGCCTAGAGGAGCGTGGTTTCACCCTGAGAGGGTTTTAGCTGAAAGGGAGAGAGCATAAAAGTGCCAAAAAAAAAAAAAAAAAAGAGAGAAAAAAGTCAAGTTGTTCATGGAGAACAGATGACCAAGAAGAAGGGTTGGTGCTCCCAGGTGACCCTGCTGGGTCTTAGCCAGGCTCTCCAAGATGAAAGATGTTCCTTCAGGGGAGGGATGGTTGGGTGGGACGATCTTGGGTGGGACATTGGCTTCTGGGCTGTCACTGGGGTGGAGGTGGCCCCTGAGGCCCTGGAGACAGAGGGGAGCAGACCAAGGGGGCCTAAGTACAGCGTGGCCTGTGAGATGCTGGATGCGGGGGAGCTGCCCTGGCGAGACTCCTGAGCTTTCTGTTTCAGGACCGGCGTGCCCTGCTGGCATGGAGTACAAGGAGTGTGTGTCCCCTTGCACCAGGACCTGCCAGAGCCTGAAAATCAACGAAGTGTGTCAGGAGCAATGTGTGGATGGCTGCAGCTGCGCTGGTAATAACTTCCCACTTTATTTACAAACCCGAGGCCTTGCCAGCGCTTGGCCTGGGGAGGCCAGATGAAAGCCACTTGTGTGAGATCCCCGTCGCCGAAACCAGAGGCCTTTTATTTATTTTTAAAAAGTCTTCATACAGAGTGGTCAGGATCGAGCTGGCATCTATTTTTATGTTTTCCTGTTGTACTGTATTCATGAAAGCATGTGTGTCTAGGAAACAGAAGCATGGCCTGGGTGCCAACAGGGACTTTGTTTGGGGGGCACGTGGCCCAATCTGATGGCAGTTTTGTTTTCCCAGTTAAGTGTCAGGGAACTGGTCTGGGAGAAAGACATTTTTAAATGTTTTCTGGGTTTGCCATGTGAGCTCAGCTGAAAAAGAGCTTCGCACTAGGAAGTCTTTCTCAGGAGAGCCTTCGTGAGCTTTGGTGAAAAAACCCTGTTCAGTTCTTTAAAAGTGAGTCCTGTGAGCTTTGACTCATGACTTTCCTACCGGAAGACCCTGAACAAAACTCCTGCTTTGATTTCACTTGTAAAATGGAGATGAATCAACTTTCCCTCCCTCCTAGAGTTAATGTGAAAGGTAAACGTCACACAAGTTCTTTGGGCTTCCTGGGAGAAGTGTTCAGCCTAGACCAGTGATGGGCAACCTTTTGAGCTTGGTGTGTCAAACTTCACCAAAAAACTGAGCATAACTCGGGTAGTGTGTCACTTTGAGGAAAAAACTAACTCCAAGACTCTAGTCGCAAATGTTTCATCCTCGGCATGCGGCCTCGTGTCATCAGAAATGGCTACTCGTGTCAGTGCTGACACGCGTGTCATAGGTTCGCCATCACTGGCCTAGACACATGACTTCCCTACTGAGAGACCTTGAACAAAACTCGTTCCCCGTTTCTCCATCAGTAGAGTGGAGGTTAACAACCCCCTCCCTCATATTGCCCTAATGTGAAAGATGAACATCACAGAACAATCCTTAGAGCTTCCTGGAAGAAGCCCTAAGCTGATGGTCACCCACGGGGATTCTATAGTTGTGAGACGAGTAATCATGATGACAAGGTTGAGACTGTGTCTTGATGTCCTTGAACCCAGTGGGACAGCTCCTTGATGAAGGCCGCTGTGTGGAAAGCACGGAGTGTTCCTGTGTGCATTCTGGGAAGCGGTACCCTCCAGGTGCCTCCCTCTCGAGAGACTGCAACACCTGGTAATGGGCTTGGCAGTGTGGTCTGGGAGAGCCGCCAGGGGCTGCGGGGGGAAGGTGGGGCAGTGGGGGCAGAGGCAGGTGGAATAGGACCTGGCCTGGGCTGAGGGAGAAGAGGTTGAGATTGGTGGGGGTGGGGAGGGGTGGGGAGGTGAGGTTGGGAGAAAGGCATGGAAGTCAGTGATCCAACACAAGGATTATATTACAGATATGCCTAGAGGAGGTGAGGTCAGGGAAGGAAGTATTTTACATGCAAACCGCATCTGTAGCTTTCTCCCAAACTATGCTGTAATGAGACAGTTCTTCTCTCCTTGAGATCATTTATCTACTAGGTGGAAGGCGACAGCAGTGCCCATGGACACTCATGCAGGCCTGCTTTCCATGGTTCTCTGCAATAGGCCAGGCCCAGGCTGGGCTGTCCTCTCTGATTAGCTCAAATCATTTCATCAAGAAGCTCCTCTGGCCCTGGCCGGGTGGCTCGGTTGGCTAGAGTGTAGTACCGAAATGCCAAGGTTGCAGGTTTAATCTCAAGTCAGGGCACATACAAGAATCAACCAAGAAATGCATAAATAAGTGGAACAACAAAGCAATGTTTTTTTCCTGTCTTCCCTTCCCATACATGCCCTGACCAGGGATTGAACACGCAACCTAGGTATGGGCCCTGACTGGAAATCAAAATCACAACCCTTTTGGTGTACAGGATGATGCTCCATCCAACTGTGCCACCAGGCCAGGGCAGAAGAAGGAATTTGATTGCTTAGTGACTGGGTGGGGACATTGGACCCCCTAGCTTTTTTATTTTGTCTAATTCTCTGTCAGGGTTTCTTCCCTTTGACACTCTCCAAGATTCCTCTGTGGCCAAAGGAATGTACTTGTTTAACCTGTCCTGTACTTGTTTAACCTCACAAAGGCCCTCCAGCATCAGCTCCTTTTCTTTCCCATATCCCTTCCTTTGAGAGCTGTGGTACATGCGGGGAGCTCTCAAATTGATTATGTATCTGGCGTTTGCATGACCTGTGCTTCTCTCCCCAACAGCATTTGCAGAAATAGCCTGTGGATCTGCAGCAATGAAGAATGTCCAGGTAGGCGACCTTTTGCTCATTCTCTGCCTTCTCTGAATGAAGAGGTATGTCCTCCCCAACTAGCCACACATCAAGGCAAGCAGAAGATGGCTTCTCTGCACAGGCTGGATACAACCCCTTGACCACAGCTCTGGTTTCAGGTACCAGCTGTGCTAACCCACTCATGGGCCAGCTGAGGGAGAACGCACTTGGGCTAAGGTTTTATTGTTCTGTTTTATCACCTGATGAGAAAAAGAATTAAGGTTGAAAAATGAGCTATAAAAATTGCAAGGTCACGGTTGACTGATCAAAGATGACTCAAATTCTTTGGAAAATTAAGAGGAAGAAGGCCTGGTGATTCTTTAAGCTTGAAGTTAGAATTTCTGGAATTTTCTGGAATGCCTGATAGGGAAGACCTGGGCATGGTCCAAGAGCTAGGGAAATCAGACCCCCAAATGATTCCTCCTACCCTGTCCCCACCATGGAAAATCTATTTAGGAAAAGTTGTCTTATAATCCCTGCCCTTTACTTTCTCCTCTGTTTGTTTGGCCCCAAACTCTATATTCTATTTACTGCAAACTTTTCCCATTCTAAACTCCTTTCTGCCTCACCCTCCAAAGACCATGGCTCTTCTCCTGATGGTTTCCCCCTTTGTGGTCACTCATGTGGTTTGCTATGTGTTAGGCAGTATGCTAAGCATTTTACATGTATTTCCTCAATACAACAACCTGTGAGGTACAAGGTATTCTCATTTTACAAAAGAGGAAACAGACCCAGAGAGGATAAATAACTTGCCCAAGATCACACAGCTGCTAAACAACAGAGACAGGACTCAAAGTCACAACTGCCTGACTTCTACTTTTGCCCGTCCCTTTACTTTCCCTCCTAGTTTTCTGTTGATGTTGTTGTTAATCCTCACCTGAGGATATTCCCCCCCTCCCCCATTACTTTTTAGAGAGAGTGGAAGGGAGGCAGAGAGAGAAAAGGGGAGGGAGGAAGGGAGGAGGAGAGAGGGAGAGAGAGAGAGAGAGAGAGAGGGAGAGAGAGAGAGAGAGAGAGAGAAAGAAACATTGATATGAGAGAGACACATCTATTGGTTGCCTCCTGCATGAACCCTGACTAGGACCAGGGATGGAACCTGCAATGCAGGTATATGCCCTTGACCAGAAATACAACCTGAAACCTTCTGGTACACGGGCTGACTCTAACCATAGAGAAACACCAGCTAGGGCTCTCTCCTAGTTTTTGATTCATCCCTTTGCAGGAGGATCTTTTCCATCCTTCATGACCTCTGGAGAGGCCCCACACTCAGTTTAAGACCTCAACTTGCATGGTGGATACTACTTTTGGGTCCCCATGCTTGTAGAGTGCAATAAAAAATTACAAGGCAAACAGCCAGATAACAGGCTTCCTTCCCTGTGGACCCAAGAGGCCCCATTGGCTTTGGTGGGCTAACAGGGGGTTGAGCTGGATACCTGGGATCATATGTGGGTTCTGTAACTTTAGGGTCACTTAGGACCTTACCCAGTGCCCTCTACACTGGGTAAGTTCTGGAACTAGATGGAAAGTGGGCACTAGAGGTAGGTCAACTAATCTGGCCCAGGGATGGCCAACTAGCTGGTTTATCTTCTGTGCAATTCTTGAAGGAAGCACAAAGGACAAAAGATTGCTCTTGCAAGTGATATTAATGCTCCAATTTAACATAATTAAACCCCGTGAAAGACCTGAGGAGTCCTTTGAAAGACATATGAAGTTGCTGCAATTGACCTGTGAAAAAATTTGTAATTTTTCTAAATAATAAGCAGTTCTAGTATAAGATCTGTGAGCCACAGTGGATGGAATTAGGGATTCATTTTATTATGTTTTGTCAGATTGACTACCAGATTAGGAATTCTTGAATAATCACTTTCTATAGGGAGGGTATTCCATCCATCCATCCATCCTTCCAACCATCCATCCTTCCATTCTTCCATCCGTCCAACAATTATCTTTACACCCACTGTGTAAATGATAGAATGCTTGGTCTGGGGTAGACAATACAATCCCTTGGTCTTTAATTAAAAAATTAGAAAATACCTTTGCTGAGAATGCAAGACATTTTCTTGATGCCTTGATGGGAGGATAACCAGCTCTAACTCTATGATCTTCTGAGTGGTTTGATATTTTTCCAACACCACTACTAAGCTATTGCTTACCTATTCAAAGCCCTGGCTCTGACCCTCTATTTTTAGTTCTGGAGTTTAGTTGGTTGTTGCCTAGCCAAGCAAAGAACAGACTGGGCTTCTTTGCAGTCCCTGGAAGAGCTGACGTTGTCTTAGAAATAAAGAGATGGGTTTTGATTGCCTGGAATAAGATGAGAGTGTACTAGTTGTCTATTGCTGTGTAACAAATTACCCCCAAATTTAGCAAACACCACACATCTATTATCTCAGGGCTTCTGCATGTTAGGAGTCTGGGTGAAGCCCAAGTTGCTCATGAAATTGCAGTCAAGTTATTGACTGGGCTGTGGTCTTATCTGAAATCTCCATCAGGGTGAGGGGGTCACTCCGAAGCTCCATCATGCATAGTTGGCAGACTTTGGTCCCTCATCATGTGGACCCCTCCATGGGGCTGCCTCATGATGTGACAGCTGGCTTCCTCTAGGATGAGCGATGTCGAGAGAGTGAGGGGGGAACAGCCAAGATAGAAGCCATGGTCTTGTAAAACCTTCATCCAGCCAGGCTGCAATGTACTCTTGAATCTTCATTGCTCTCTCATACCTCTAATCTGGTTAGGAATTAGGGCAGCCCCAGTCGAAACTGGTTTCCCCATCGCCTGCAGACTCCCTTTCTGTAGCCCTGAGTCTCTCTTTCCTTCTTCTACAAAACATGCTGCCCAGAGCAGCTCTGCTAATTTAGTTCCCATTGAACCGTAAATGTTTTGCTTGGGGTAAATGAGGAAGGAGCATGCCTGTGAAGAGGGACTGACTGTTCCTTAAACAAATAAAGCTCTGGTTACGGGATTTCAGACTCCCAACAGAAGAATGTGGAAGGTATTTCTCTGGAACTGGGCAGGTGTAAGAGGAGGGCTTTCCATTTGTGGCCCAAATCCTTTGGGCACGGAGAGGTAGCATAGTATTGGGGCTGGGGACATGGGCTGGGGATGCAGGCAGCCCGGTTGGAATTCCAGTTCCACCCCTTGTTAGCTGGCTGACTTTTGGCAAACTGCTTAATCCTTTGCAGCCTCAGTTTCCTCACCTGTAAAATAGGGATGATAACAGCAGCTTCATCCCATGGAAACTGTTGTGACGCGACACACAGCCCGCACTCAGTAAATGTTAGCTATTTTCATCTTCACAGCCACAGCCGCTTCATCAAGCAGGTTCAGGCTGGTGCCCATAGGGGCCCAGAATGGGGAGGGGTGGTGTGAAGTGGGGTATGGCTGGTGCAGGGGGTGCAGGAGGGTGAGACAGAGCCAGAACCTACCTTGGGCTGGTGGTGTGGGCAGCCTGTGGACCTGCTTGTGGACCTGCCCGGTCTTGAGGGGAGGTGTGGAGTCTTGGTACACTTGTTGCATGTTTGGTTTGGGATAATTTCTGATGCATTCTGACATAGCCCCATCATTCAACCTTGGGTTGCCTGTTCAAGCCGCCTGTTTTGAAAGCCTCCGGGAAGGAAGGTAAACTTCCCTTCCGACTAACAGAGAAAACGGTGAGTAAGCCAGGGCCTACGCCTGTTCAGTGGAAGCATGCATTTCTAGGTACCCTGGAAACCTCCTGTGGCCTGGCCCCAGGCCTTGTTAGGGTTTCCGGACTCACACCTCCTTCAGGTCAGGCCAGCACATCACCGCTCATAGCCAAGGCTTTCCTCCACTCCGTCTCCACATCCCGACCCAGCTGCCCACGTGGGCCCAGGATCGGAGTGACATCAGGCTCTGACCTCATGGAATCAGCTTGTGAGAGGCTGCAGGAGTCAGCCTGGGAGAGAGGAGCAGGATTGGGTGGTGTCAAGTGCTCTGTGCTCTGGAGCCAGACAGATGCCCATGTGCAAATCCCCATTTGACTCCTTCGGGGCTTTGGGCGAGTTTTTCTCTGTGTTAGTTTCTGTATCTGTTTAGTGACCAGCCAGCTCAGAGGAGCAGTAAATGAGGCGATACCCACAGAATTCTTAGAGATGCACCTCGTACATGTGGTTGAGTTTATGTGATGGTGACTTAGAGGCAGGCTTTGGTGAATTTTTCTATTGGGGGAAAGTCTGAATTGCTTTGCTAGAGGCCTGTGGGCTGGTCCTTCCGTAGCTGCCTGGGTAAGGATGGACGCATATGAGCTGAGCAGAGCAGCCCCGTGGGAGCTCCCGCACAACAAAGGGTTTGCTCAGAAGAGGTACCGTGTCTCATCCGATGGGATATTTATTTTTTTTTTTTTTTTTTTTAGTGAGGGAGCACCTTCCTTCATGTGGCAGATCTGCGTTAAATTCTGGCTGTTCTACTTTCTGTGTTATGTTAAGAGTCACCCGCTTTTCACTCATTCACCAAACTTCTATTGCCCACCTTCTCTGGCTGGCGATGGGCCAGCTGTTTTCTGGGGGCTGCCTTTTGCTGATTGACTGACTGAACGGGAACGTCTGGGGTATCCCGTTCACCCTGGGCCAAGGATGGACCCATTGTTCTGGCTGCTGTTCCAGCTCCCAAGGTCAACTGCTCCCCAGCACGTCCCTGGGTTTCCTGTGCTTGTAGCTCCATCCCTCAAGTGTACCAAGGAGATAAGTTAAATAAAATATTTAGATTTCTGATTCCTGAGAAACTTCGGAACACAAATCAGTGGGGGTCAGAGCAGGAAATCAGATAGAAGGATTAGATGCTAGCCCTGAACTTTGTGCTTTTGAATGTTTGTGTATTTTCTTGTTGACCCCTCTTTTCCTGGGCATGGTCGAAGAGAATGGAAGTCCAATTTCTTCTCAGATAAGAGTGCTCTTGAGAAAACAGAGGAAGGTTGGAGGGAAAATTCCCACCCATTTTACTGCAACAGGGTCGAGGCATTTGACACGAAGGCCCAGGTCACGGTGTTTGCAGAGGACGGTGGCTTTCCCGTAACATCAGTGGACGTGGAGTTCCATCACGTTCACAATCCTCGGGGATGACCTGGCCCTTCCTATGTCCTGTTCTGCTCTGACTTCCATGAACAGGGATCCTTGCTCCTGCCCTTCTTGGGGGACAATGAGGTGGGGAGGTGTGATCTGTTTATTTCTACTCCCAGCACGTCTGATACCAAATGTGTATGATCCCCTCCGCCCCCACCAACCAGTTCTCTGACTTTCTGGACACCAATGGGGTGTCCTACAATTCCATTCAGTTCTGACAGTAACAGACCATGTGGGTTAAGGGCCAGTCCCACAAGACTGCTCCCCACTCCCCACTTCAGATGCCAAGCACCAGCACTGGGTCCTCAGGGTAGCTACTTGTGTCTGACTTGGCTCCAAGTCGGGAGTTCCCACAATATCCTCCCGGGTTCCGTATTTGCTAGAACGGCTCCCAGAACTCAGGCAGACACCGGGCTTACTATTACAGGTTTGCTATAAAGGCCATTTTTAAGGACACATAGTTTGAGGTCTGAAAGGATCCGGCACAGGACCTTCTGTCTCCGTGGACTGGGGTGTGCTACCTTCCTGCCTAGATATGTTCTCCAGCCTGGCAGCTTTCCAAACTGTTGTTTTGGGGTTTTATGGAGATTTTATTAGGTAGGATGGCCAACTAAATCACTATTAAGTAAACCTCCAGTTCCTGAGGTTGGGGGTGAGGCTGAAAGGTCCAGGCCTCTAATCATGCCTGATCTTTCTGTGACCAGCCCTACCCTGAGGCCCCCCAAAGTGGCTCCTTAGAACAAAAGATGCTCTTATACCCAGGATATTCCAGGATTTTAGAAGCTATGTGTCAGGAACCAGGAACAAAGACCAAATATATCTTTCTGATCATCACAGAAGGTGATGCTGATGAGAATGGTCTGGGGGCCTCCCATTTCTCCCCATTTCTTCTAGGCTGAGTGTGCCCTCCTGACCCAGGCCATGCTGGAAGGGGTCAGCTGCCCTGAAGACCAGGCAGAGGGACACTCACCATAACCAGGGCTTTGCACCCGGACCGCTGCCTCCAACACACACCAAAGGAAGGCCACACTGGGTCCAAAGTGTACCGTCTGGCCCCTGCCTGTGCCTGCTGGGCCTTTCAGTGCAAATGTGGGCACAGGTGGCAGGCAGAGTACCATGGAGCCTGCCTTTGACAGATGGGCAGCTGGGATCTCCCTGTGGCCTTTGGGAACCCCTGACTGTGACAGGGCCCAGCCCCAGCTCCTGGAGATGGGCTGGGTGGGACTGGCTGTAGGGCCCTGCCAGGGGAAAGTACATCAGTGCAATGGGGAGCAAGCCTCCGCTGTCTGGAGGTCAGGGGTGTCCAGGTGGGGCATGGGGGCTCCCTACTTATGGAACAGCCATGGTGTATGTCTGTATTTCTCTATAGAGTAGAAAGCAAAGATGAGAGGCAATACCTCAAGGGAGGTGGGAAAGGACTGCTTCAGCTCCAATGGGTTATTGTGGGCTTGGGGATGGGATTGCCCTAGGCTGGGTGGGCCAGCAGGGACCATGGGAGACACTGGTGGAGTGTCTGCACGGACACTTCCCAGGATGTGTGATCTCTGGTTCCAGGTGCACAGGGCCAGGGGAGGATGGGTCAGCAGTTGGGTAGGGGTGAGTTGAGGGCTCTGAGTTGCGGGGTGATGAAGGGGAATCCTTGTTCTCACCACAAACCTGTCAGCCTGGGCCAAGGAGCTGGCTCAGGTGGTGGTGAGATCATGGGCAGATCACCTCCTGGCCCCCCATTGGCCCGACTGAAGTCCAGCGTGAACTTGCTCATGAGGAGGCCTTAGAGCCACCCTTCAGCTGAGGGGCAGGATGGGGTCCTGGTTTTGGTACTGCTGAGCTCCAAGAGGGCCCCCTCACCCTCTCATCAGCCCTCCAGGCTGGCTTTTCTGCCCACTTGCATGTGGGGACTCTCCCAGGTGGGCCAGATCCTGAGCCCCTACTATGCCAGTGCAGCAAAGGCCTCTCCTTGGGCTGAGCATCCTGCAGGCTCCAGGAGCCAGAGCTCATGGGCATGGCTATGAGGAAGGACTGGGCGTAGTGTGGAGCTGAGAATCAGGAGTGTGGCTCACATCCCTTAGCTGCCCCGTGATTAAATGGGGATTGAACTAGAAGATCAAATGTGTTGAGGAGCGGGGTCTGGCCTATAGTCTTCCTGTAGAACTTGTAGACCAGCTGTAGCATTTTGGCGAGGGGTACCATGTTCCTACAGGCTTCCATTCGCCACTCCAGACTTCCGCTCCTCCTCCCGATCTCCCCCTCCTCCTCCAGATCTCCCCCTCCTCCTCCTGATCTCCCCCTCCTCCTCCTGACCCCCTTCCTGATCTCCCCCTCCTTCTCCTCTCCCCCTCCTCATCCTGATCTCCCTCTCCTCCTCCTGATCTCCCCCTCCTCTGTGCCCCTGCAGGAGAGTGTCTCATCACAGGACAATCCCACTTCAAGAGCTTTGATGACAGGTACTTCACCTTCAGTGGGGTCTGCCAGTACCTGCTGGCCCGGGACTGCCAAGACCACTCCTTCTCCATTGTCATAGAGACCGTGCAGGTGAGCTCAACCAGGTGCCCCATCAGGAGGCAGATGGAGGAGTAATGGGGTGGGGTGAGTGATCCCTCATTACTGAGCTGCTATGTACATGGTATGCTTCTTTTCTCTAGAGAATGGAGCCAAGGTGAGGACATATAGGGTGCGTAGGGCTTCCCCTGAGGGTCTGAGTCCTGATTCGCTTTGGGACAATAGGCCCAAAGAATAAGAGGCCCGGGTTCCTCCTGTAAGACCAGACCCAGATAGGCAAGGGCATAGGAGCCATGGGAAGCTGGGCTCATGGATAGGTTGCGCTCAGGACCTTCTTGTTGCACCACTCCAGGGGGCACCCTTCACAGCGATGGATCTGTGAGGATGGAGTTGTTCTGTGAGAGAAGGCCAGAGGCTGTGTGGGGTTGGAGTCTTTCTCTGAGTCCAGGGGTCCTGGGCTGGGACGTTGGGCTGGCAGGGGTGTGGTGACGTCACTCTGCATGCCCCTCATGGCAGTGTGCCGATGACCCTGATGCTGTCTGCACCCGCTCAGTCACCGCCCGGCTGCCCAGCCTGCACAACAGCCTGGTGAAGCTGAAGCACGGGGGAGGAGTCGCCATAGATGGCCAGGATGTC
Organism: Eptesicus fuscus; assembly: GCF_027574615.1. Taxonomy (NCBI): domain Eukaryota; kingdom Metazoa; phylum Chordata; class Mammalia; order Chiroptera; family Vespertilionidae; genus Eptesicus; species Eptesicus fuscus. Next base: position 87,633,362 of record NC_072479.1, read on the forward strand.
CAGATACCCCTCCTGCAAGGTGGGTCCCTCCTCCTCTTATAGACTGGGCTGGCCCAGCTCCCACAGCACCTGCCCCTCAGCCGTGCCCACTGCTTCCCCTTCTGTAGAAATGTGGGAGAGTGCTATCTCTGGAGGGCAGGCTGGGTATCCTTGGCATGCATCCCTGTAAGAATGGAAGGCTTCCTGGAAGAGGAGGACAAGTGGAGGAAGATGGCTGGACGCTGGAGATGAGGAGGCTGCTCCAGACCTGGGAGAGAGTGTTAGAGGGAAAGCGGAACCAAGACGCTTCTCTACTCAGCTTGAGCCAACGGGGACAGTGAGGGTTGGGTTTCATGTTTCTGGTTCTACTTTGAGGTGGAAAAGGATCAGAGCCTGTCACTGAGAGGTTGGAGGAATGGCTGGTGATGAATAAGACCCTTGGATGTCATGGGACAGAGCCAGGTGACCCTGTGACCAATGACAGGGAGAAACCTACCCGTCCAGTGCTTTGCCAGGCTGCACTGTGCCATTGTGCCCTGCATGGTCTCAAACGTCACCCTCAAAGTGGCTCTCAGACCCCTCCCCTCTTCTTCTGCATGGCCATCGGCCCATTGTCCTGGCATTGCTCACAGCCGGTGAACTGAGGCCAGTGGGCACACAGCATGCTTGTGTGTCAGTTTAACGCTGTGTGTCTGCCCATGAGATGGCATGTTCCTCCAGGGCACACAGTATCGCTCAGCTGTGAGGACTGAGTCACTCAGTCTGGAGGGACTCATGCAGCAGCAGAGGGGCCCAAGGAATGCTCAGGCCTCAGGGATTCTATGGGAGACAGATCCTTGGCTCAGGGCACCTGTGCAGCTATGGATGCACGAGCCTCGGCCGCCCTCTTGTGTCAATAGGGGGAATGGCAGGCTACAACAAGAAGACAGAGGCACCTTCTTGGGGAATCCTATTTGCACTACACGCATCCTCCTGAGACCCCCTAAAGGTTCCTGGATATCTCCATCGTCCCCATAACTACACTTTCATTGCTACAGTTATTCGTGAGACACCCCATCTCTCCCCAGGATACATCTGCCTGCCACCACACTGCCCTCTCCCCATCTCAGCCCAAATTCTGGCCCCGCTCGGTTTTAGGTGACCTCCGCATCCAGCACACGGTGATGGCCTCTGTGCGCCTCAGCTATGGGGAAGACCTGCAGATGGAGTGGGATGGCCGCGGGAGACTGCTGGTGAAGGTAGGCCCTCTGATCACTGCCTCCCCACAGCCCAGCCTTACAAAGTGCCCCTTGTGCTGTGGGCAGAGTGGCTTTGTGTGTGGGAGAAGAATTCATTTCTCCACAGGCCCTATGCCCCCAGAGGGAGGAACAGGCCTCTCTTGTTTACAAGAGGCTGGTGTTTGCTGTCTGGACGCTCCTTGTTTGTCCTAGGGGTTCTCACGCCTGGGGCTCTGGTACCCCCAGGGCCTTCTGAGGAATGGGCTCCCAAGGGGCTGGGAAGGGTAGATTTGCTGCCCGGCCTCTTGGCTGCAATAAAACCTGGGAGCAGGGGTGTCCCTGGGGTGCCCACTGGGGGCAGCAAAGGAAGAGTCAGATTGGCACTCACAGCCAAGACTGTGTTGTGCACCCATAGGGGACAAAGCCGTCCCACTGCCCAGGGAGGGTTGCGCTGGGCCTCTGCAGTCCAGGGTCACTTCCCCTTGCTCTCCGTAGTCATGGGGTCACAATTAGGTAGCGATCTGTATATTTTTCTCGGAATTGTCACTGCCATTTTATAAACAGAGCAACCAGGGCTCCTGGGGGTTGGGAGGCATGTCCAGCGCCGCACACCGGCTGGCGGCAGAGCCCAGCCGCTCTCTGGGCGGCGTCCTGCCCACCGGACCAGTGCTGCTCACTTTTTGGTCTTCGGGTGCCTTTGTCCTTTGAAAAATTACTGAGGACCTCAAGAACGCGTATGAAGGTTATGTCTATTGATATTTACCAGATTAGAAATTAACCCACAGACATTGAAAATATGTACTTAGGAATTCGTTTAGAAATAACAATAAGCCCACTACTCATTAATATAAATAACATTTTTTTTTGGGGGGGATGAGGAAACTTTCCCCAAAACAAAATCAGTAAGAAGAACACCTTTTTTACGATTCTGCAAATTTCTTTAATGGCTGGCTTAATAGAAGACAGCTGGCCTCACAGCCACTCCTGTATTCAATCTTTGTGATATTACTTGTCATGTTGCCTCTGGAAAATACCACTTCACACTCATAAGAGAATGAGAGGGACAAAGCCAGACACTGTGTTTGTGTTATTATGAAAACATTTTGGCCTGCAGGGTCCCTGGAAAGGGCATCAGAGACCCTCCTGAGACCACACTCTGAGACTACACAATGAGACCACACATTGCCCTATGTCATTCCCAGGATCCCTGCAGAGTCCCCTTCTGTGTCCCCGAGTTCCAGGTTCCACAGGGCTTGAGGGTATAACCCTGTGATGGGCATCTGAGATTCTGGTGTCCTCCATCCAGATGACGTCATGTTCTTGCTCTTGTTTTAAAGTCCCCAAGAGAGTTCCAAATTAACTTCCTTTTTTTCCCCCTCTCTTTTGTAAAAAATAAACCCTATGACCACAGCCCACAGAGCATGAGGAGATCTTGTCAGCCCCTCATTTACAGTTGGAAATAAAGACCCTTCATTTTTGGAGCAAGAAAGTGACTTGCCCAGTCCCCTGGCCATTCGGTTACAGAGTGAGGACTAGAACTCGGGTTTCTAACATCACCTCTTGCTCACCTGTCTTGAAGGGAGGTGTCCAATAGCTGTTTCACTTTCTCAGGAACCTGCCCTCCCCACAGAAGGCACTCTCCATCTGTGTGATTTCTCCCTGAGTCAGCAGCCCCCATACGCCTTGTCCGGGTGGCTGTTCTCTTCGGGTTTCTCTGTTCCCTGTCTCTCTCCCAAGAAGACTCTTTCTGTGGGAATGGGCTGCAGGGTTGTCTTTGGGGCTGGGTTTCAGTTCGTTTAGCTAACAGAAGGAGGGCTCCACTGGTCAAGATTCAGTACAGGAGCAGATGACCCAGTGGCTATGAGAACGCCCTCCGTGTTTTGGTCTGGAGGACAAAAGGGGGCATTTGTGGATGGACCAGGAGGTGGGCACATCACCGTGCTGACCCCGGGGTTTGTGGGGGCTGCCCAGTGGAGGATGCTAGCTGGAGACAGGTCACAGGGAGGAGCAGGCTGAGCACACTCACCAGAGAGGAGGCCAGCCAGGTGCTGTGGGGCTCCCTGCTCTCCTTTCAGCCAATGTGGTATAGATGCCCTGTCCCCGAGTAGGCAGCCAGGCTCTGCTGATTGAGACCCAGGGCCCAGCTCAGCCATAGGCAGAGTGGTGTAGGAAGCACCTCTGACAGTTATCGGAAGTGTCACTGATCCGAGGTTAATTTCAAATAGCAAGTGTGTTCTCGAAGTCTGTGGTGTTGGGCTAATGTAGGGCTGGCGGCCAGCCCCTGCCTGATACCCCCACTCTTCATCCCCGGGCAAGCTGACCCCTGCGACAGGCCAAGGGGATGAAAGAAGATATCATTTAAAGAGTGGGGCATGGGAGTGATGGCAGGCCTGGCGGGGGGGGGGGGGGCGGGGGGTGAACAGGAGGGCACTTCAGGGGTAGGAGGTCACTGAGGCCTGAGAATGAGGGGGAAAGAGAGGGTGCTCAGATGCAGGTGAGGAGGAAGAGTCATCACTGATTTTGCTGCTTTGCTCAGGGCTGACCTTGACTGTTGACATTGCATTTCAGCCTGTGTCCAGGGGAGAACCTCATCCATTCACGAACTCATTCAGTCCTTTGTTCAAGCACTCATTTCTTCAACACATACTTATTGCGGGTCCACAGGCACCATTGGCAAGGTTGAGGTTGCAACAGTGAAACAAAACAGACAAGAATCCTTGCCTCATTTAGTGTAAGTTCCAGTATGGGAGACAGACAATAAACAAAACCAACAAGTAAATTAGATCATGTGTTAGAAAGCGGTAAATCCTGGGGAGATCAGTAACGCAGAGGAGGGGGCAAGAAGTGCCAGGGCCAGGAGGAGTTTACATGTTAAATAGGACGGTCAGGGGAGGCCTGGGTGCCTCGGGGCCAACACTTGATCGCTGTAAAGCAAACAAGGAACCATACTCCACCCTGTTTCTCATTAATTATATTTACTTGGATACATTTTTTATGGGTCCGGAACCTTCTGCTAGATTGTTCCTCCTGCATTTTATTAAATCAGAGCTGGAAGTTGGAAGGTGTCATCCAAGAGATGACCACACGGGGTCCAGGCCAAGCATGAGGGTTTCAGAACGTGGCTCAGGGACCCCGTTCAGCTGCATGGATTACATGCATGGCAGCAGGCCGGACTTGGGGCCCCAGCCCTGTGCCATCTTTGAACCGGGCCCTCTCAATACACACCAGCAGATGCCCCAGAGAGATGGGCTCGGCTCCCTAACTTGTCCCTGAGTGTGCACTTTGGGTGCAGAAGGATGGAGAAGGAGCCACATGCCAATGGCCTGGAGTTGGACCCCAGGACTTCCCCCCCACCCCCCCACCCTGCCCCCAGGTCACCCTCCAGAGTGTGCTCCAGAGACCCACCTCCTCCAATCACAACCCCTAGAGTCCTCGTGGCTCAGGGACTTTTCAGTGACACTCAGTGGCCCAGTTAAGTACAGACGGGAAGGTGTTATTCTTTTTTTTTTTTTAATATATTTTTATTGATGTCAGAGAGGAAAGGAGAGGGAGAGATAGAAACATCAATGATGAGAATCATTAATCAGCTGCCTCCTGCACGCCCCTCTACTGGCGATCAAGGGCATGTGCCCTGTCCAGGAATCAAACCCCGACTTCCTGATTCATAGGTTGAGCCACGCCCGCAGGGCTGGAAGGTGTTATTCTTTGTCACCAAATGTGAGCTGTGAGAGGACTTGACCCATAACTGACTCAGCCTGTTTGGCCCACATGTGTGACCGATATGAATGCTCAATAAAAAGACGTTGACTTCGCACTTGATTCCCATGGGTGTCAGGGCCCATTGGCGCAGGCATCGGCTCTGACAGGCGAGGGTGTCGTCAACCTGGCTACTGGTCCCAGCTCCCTGGCCTCAGGCAAGCCCCTCTCCCTCCCCTGGACTCAGTGTCGCCATCAGTAAATGACTGCATGCTCTCCAAAATCCCGTGCAGCAGCTGGGTCTCTGACTGCTGGTTTAAGAACGGGGATGGAGCTGGTGGGAAACCTTCCTGCGCTCAGCTCTTACCTTCCTCCTGCAGCCCAGGGCTTAGCTGCGGTTGACTAACTTCGCGTGCCTCTCTCACCCGGGGAGGGGGAGCGTTCGTTGTTAAACCACCTCTCTAGCGAAAGGAGGCTGCGGCTGCGTCTGCGGCAGCTGCTCCACGGCGGCCTGTCTCCCCGCAGCTGTCCCCGGTCTACGCGGGGAGGACCTGCGGCCTGTGCGGGAACTTCAACGGCAACAAGGGCGACGACTTCCGCACGCCCGCGGGCCTGGTGGAGCCCCTGGTGGAGGACTTCGGGAACGCGTGGAAGCTGCACCCGGACTGCGCGGACCTGCGGCAGCAGCACAGCGACCCCTGCAAGCTCAACCCGCGCCTGGGTACGCGATCCCGCGGAAAGCGAGGTCCCCGCAGAGCCCCGAGATCCCCACGTTCCCGCGCGTTCCACGGGGCGGGGCGCCCGGCGCTGGGGGAGGGAGGTGCTCGGGTTTTTCCCACCAGCATTTGATGGTCCGCATCTGGATTATTCTTTATTCTTCAAAGCCCCTTTATTGGGCACCCTCCGCGGGCCAGATTCTGGGAAAGAAAAGAACAGGAAGTAGTTCCTGCCTCCGGACCTTCTCAATCTGCCGGGGCAGCAGCCACCAAACTGGATTAAATTATCGTCAGATAAATGCACTGGGGTGGCCGTTTGCAGTCATCTGCGGGGACATGTCAGCCCACGCGAAGGTCCCCAGCTTACCCGGCCCATCATGGCACCAGTTCTCCCTCTGCCAGGAGGTGTGCCTGGGCCTTCAGCTTCTTATGTATTTAAGCCGAATGCAATTAGAAAGGACATTGACTAGGGAAGGAAAATCACGCAGCCAAGGGGTGTTTCGGTGGCATGTGCTGCGGAGGGAGAAGCTGGGATGAGGACTGCAGAGTAGGAGACCACTTGATCCCTTGGGGCCTGGGGCACCCAGGCTGTGGCAGGGCCCTCGCTAAGCCCGCCCCCCCCCTTCTCTCCCCTCCCCCACAGCCAAGTTCGCGGAGGCGGCATGCTCTCTCCTGACGTCCCCCAAGTTCGAGGCCTGCCACCACGCCGTGGGCCCGCTGCCCTACCTGCAGAACTGTCACTACGACGTCTGCTCCTGCTCGGACGGCCGGGACTGCCTGTGCAGCGCCGTGGCCAACTACGCCGCTGCCTGTGCCCGGAAAGGGGTGCACGTCGCGTGGCGGGAGCCCAGCTTCTGTGGTGGGTGCCCTCCCTGCCTGCCGCCCCCTCCCCGAAACCCAACAGAATCTGCCGCGGATGCCCTCCCTCTGCATGCACGTGGCCTTTCCTCTGCTCTGTCTGCATTCCTGCATTCCAAACCGGGCCCACGGGCATCTGACAGGCATAGCGTGAGGGAACTGTTCATTTGCAGCCACATTGCCTTCCCATCTCCCAGCAGGACACGGGGGAGGGGGACTGGCTCACCCATAGGACAGCCTGGCTACTCCCTCCTGTTTCAGGAGGGCAAGTTGGACCCCTTACCGGGAGGCCCTAGAGAACATTGGTGTCCCTGCCAAGCTGAGATTGCCTGTGGCTGCTGCCACCTGGTGTTGGCTGCCTGTATGGCCAGACTGTGGAATGAGTGGGTCCCTGCATCCCTGGAAGGTCTGATGAAGGCAATGGGACAGGCACGCACCAATCCTTTGCTCTTAAGTTCAGGCAAACCATCGGCGGACTCCTGGCCCAAATCTCGGGCATTGCATAAAGCCATGTGAAGTGGAATGACATCATTAGAGTCTCACGCTGCCCTGTTAGTTCTGGCACGAGTGTTGGAGCGCTGGTCCCCTGAGTGGATGGATTGTGCTCACTTTTTGTGGTTAATGTTTTTGCTCAGGGGATAATTGCGGAGTGCCCAGTGTGGTCAGGAAATGGCAGTGGCGTAGAACCGGAATCTTCCTTTTTGAGACACAGATGGGTCTGGTTCCCTACTAGTTTCCTATCACACTGAGTGAAATGATACTTAGGTTACTGCAGGGCAACCAAGGAAGGCTTTCTGGAGGCGGAGGTGGAGTACTTGGTTAGGTTTTTAAAAAACTTTTTTTTTTTTTTTCCAAAAAAGCGTTGTTTCCATGCTGGAATAGTAGTATGATGTATAGACGTGAGGAAGGTATTCCGGAAGGATCCGGTGTGGTGGATATTGTCATTTTTAGGGCTGGGTAGATATGTTTGGAGACAAAAAATTGGTGGTCTTGACTGAAGCAGGAGAATAGGAGCTATGAGAAATGGTGAAAGGACTTAATATCATGTATTTGAAGAGGAGTTTAGGTATGGGGTTTATCGAGCCAACTCATGTTTTGAGTCAGAGCAATCCCACAAAAACGCTGAGGCCTTTTGGCTACTTGCCTGTCACCTGCCAGCATGAGATCCTGAGCCCTTCACTTCCCCGTCCAGACTTCAGGTCCTCACGAATGTTTGCTGTTTAGAAAGTGGGGAAAGTAATGAGGGGTAAGTGGTGTGATGTTTGTGAATCTGCTTTGCTTGCCCAGCAGTATTGGAAATGATGCATGATCAGGGTGCGATAGCATCGGAAGGACCTCCTAGTTGAGGACATTCTCCCAGAATGCTGAGGACTTACCGAAATATTCTTTAATCGCCCAAGAGCAGCTGTTCTCAGCCTCCGAGGATAACAGCTTTTGCAGGGACTGAGATTGGATTAGGGAGTTCCCTGGCTAATGAGGCTTTAAGATACGGAAGAGAAATCTGTCTCTTTGGGTTTATGTGGAGGTGAACCAGATGGCCTTGGGTTGGTCCTCTGAGCCCAAGGAGGGTGGGCAGGACTCTTGGATTCATCCTGTTTCTCACTTTCCCTTCCAGAGAAATAAACAGCTCCCTAAACACTGACTCCATCCAGGAGGAGCGGTCACACCAACTGGGGACACTCACGGACCAAGGACTGGTCCCATACTAGTAGCTGCTTTGTGGGATGCTGTGAGGAGATTCGGGAGAAGCACACACATTTTTTTTTTCTTTTTTCTTGTTTTTCCTTTGGGAAAACAAGACTATGGGCTCCTTGAAGGCAGGGACCAAGCTTTACCATCTCTGCATCCTGAGCCTAGCACAGCCCTTGGCACAGAGTGGGAGCACACTTAGACGGAGCTGTGCATTCTTCTGGGGAAGGAACAATTTAACGTGGCTCCGAGCCAGCTCTAGAGACAGCCCGTCAGAGCGTAAAAGCAGCTATCGGGTCCACCTGCTCCGTTAAGGGTGAAATGCGCCCTTATCATCGTGGGTTCAATAGACTGAAAGGGACTTCCATCTTTATTGCCCAACACACCCCATTTTAACTCACCCTTGCCCTAATTATTTACCCAATGACCCAACCTCTCTGCTGGTTCAGAGGAAAATCTATGTATAATATGGTTATAGAGCCCCCTCCCTCCCCAGCTACCCTCAAATACCAGGCCCAGAGCAGGTGCAGGAGGGGGAGGCTGCGGGGCACCTCTGGAGAGGCCCCCCTCATTTTTGAGGTTCAGGGCAGGGCTATCATTTACAGCTTCTGTGAAATGCTCTGCCAGTGGGCTTCGCTGTAGAAATGGATTCTAACGGAGGGGAAGGATCCTGTTGGCCCCAGGAGCAGTGTCCCCAGAGCGAGGTTCTCATTTCTTGGACAACAGCTGATTGGCAACAGGGAAGCAGTTTGCTCCCATACCTCCCAGTAAAGAATTGCATCATCGGGGCGCCCATGAGACTGCTGGGAGCACAGAGAGTAGGTTATGTGTCCGCCAGAATCCAGGAGGGCCGGGTCTCTCAGGCCCAGACCTTCCTCTGGAACATCCCTCCCACCTGAGCTGGGCTGGGGCTATGTCTCCAGGGTAATCATGATGCATAACAGCAGGGAACATTTACCCCAGGCCAGGCATTCCTCTGAACACGTTAGCTCACGTAACTGTCCCAACAATCCAGGTGGTACTGCCATCATATTCCAGAGAGGAAACTCCTCAAAGTCACCTCGCTAACTAATGGAAGAACTGGGGCTTGAACCCAGGAATTTAGGTTACAGAGCCCCCTCTCTCAGCTGCTGTGCCACTTTGCCATACTTCCTCCTGCCTTTTGTCTGTTGTGCTATTTCTATGTGGGAGGCCAGGGAGAGGAGGCTGTGGGTAGGTGGGGGCTGCCCACTTCGCTGGAGTCAGTCTGAGTGTCCCTGCTCTATGTGACTGGTGTGTCCCCAAAAGCATGGCTCCTAAGGGAGTGTTACCCTTTTAGAGCCTAATGGTTAAGAGCATGAGCTTTTGGTTCACAGAGAGCTGGGTTCCAATCTTGCCTCTGCTCTGCCTTCGAGGCATGACCCTGACAAGTCACTTAGCTTAGGTAACAGTTTTCTTATCTGTAGAGTGGGGGATATGAGATCTAACTCACCCAGAGAGGTGTGAAAGGCATAGAACCTGTGCAAAGAGCAGGGTATTCAATAGGTGCTCAATAAATCATGGCCATTATGTTATTATCATCATGGGAGAAATGCCCTTGACCATCAATTCTAGTTCCTTTTAATATTCACAGCTTCACTACCCAGCAGGATTTCTACTATGTCCCAGGCTTGAGGATTCAGAGATGGCAAGCATGGCCCTTCTGGATACGCAGAGAAAACATGTGTATCCCTAATTATAATAGACATTTGTGAGCATACAGATACACTTTTGCTCATAGTATCTGTACTATGAAAGAAAAACAGTGACCATACAGATATAATTGGGGAGGGGGGTCACAGCTGCAAGGGGCCACCCCAAGTCCTTTTCATCTTAAAACTTCCACTGAGACCTCCTTCCTCTCCCTCTCTCCTAGCGCTGAGCTGCCCACAGGGTCAGGTGTACCTGCAGTGTGGGACCCCCTGCAACATGACCTGCCGCTCCCTCTCTTACCCGGATGAGGAATGCACCGAGCTCTGCCTGGAGGGCTGCTTCTGCCCCCCGGGGCTCTACCTGGATGAGAGGGGAGACTGCGTGCCCAAGGCCCAGTGCCCCTGTTACTATGACGGTGAGATCTTCCAGCCCGAAGACATCTTCTCAGACCACCACACCATGTGGTAAGTGCAAGCACCAGGGAAAGGAAAATGGTCCCCCAAGTCCTTCACTTCACAGATGGGTAAGCTGAGGCCCCAGAAAGGGAGTGTCTTGTCCGCAGTTGCACAGGAAGTCAGAGCAGAGCTGGGACTTCGCCCAGGTCTTCTGATTTTCTTACTACGCGGGAAACTAGAATTGCAGGCTGGCAATAGGATTCCTTGATCTTTATTGCCAACAATCATGTGTTGGGCCCTTTGCTAGAACATGAAATGGGGGCTCTCCTTGTCCCCCTCCCCTTCAGCCTCTTGTCAGTGTCTCAGGTTGAAACATTTGAACCAGAAGAAAAGACAGCACAGAAGTGTTGCCTCAGTGGTGCATTGCCGTCGTGACTTGCTTGTGCATGTTCTTGAAAAATAGCTCTAAATAGTGCCTGCTTCTTGCAGCCCTTCGTCCAGGCCCTCTGTCACGGCCAGTTTCCGCAGGGTTGTCATGGTCACAGAAAACATTTGTAGCAGGAGCTTTGTTGGGCAAACAGTTCCTTGGCACCTGCTCAGTCCCTGGTGCTGGGCTAGAGCTGGGACATCTAAAGATGATCCAGACAGTGTGGGCCCCAAGGGAGCTGACAGTCTACTAGGGAGACCTCTTAAAATGTCCTGATTTTGGAAAATTTCACACAGATATAAAAGAGAGAATAGTGTAAGGAGCCCTAATGCATTCATCCTAGCTTCAATGATTATCAGTATTTTATCATTCTTAGTTTATCTATTCTTTCCTCCCCTTTGCAACTGGAATAGTTTACAGAAAACCATTTCATATGAAAATACTTCAATATGTATTTCTAATAGATAGCACTTAAAAAAACCTAACCATAATACCATTACTAACCTAAACATTAACAATAGTTCCTTGATAACATTTAACATTCAATCCATGTTCACTTTTTTTTCCTGATTGTCTCAAAATGTCTATTTTTAATTGGTTCATTCAAATCAAGGTTCAAACAAGGTCTGCACGTTGCATTTGGTATAAAACTTTTCTCGTCATTGCAGTGAGATTAACTTGCAGCCCCTCTCAATTTAATGTACCCCCAACAGGTTGTTTACACTTGTACTAAAGTGATTGTGGCCATTAGACTTGGGTTTCAGTGAAATGTATTGATTATACTTCTAGACTGTGACCTCCGCAAGGGTAGAGAACATACGTGAGACCCAGATCCCCAATACCTAATACTGTTCTGGAAAAAAGTAGGTAGAACCAATGTTTGGAGATGAAGTAACTAATATTTGGTAGACTCACCATAACAGAGACAAAAATCTCTACTCCTTCAGAACAGGAGAAGGTTGCTTTATGGTGTGGTTCCCTCAGAGTGAGTAATCCAAGAGAGATGGAAGCCACAGTCTTTTATAACCTCGTCTTAAGTGACATATGGTATGTCGCTGCTGCCATGTACTGTTGGTCATATAGACCAAACTTGATACATTAGGGGAGGGGGTTACACAAGGGTGTGGCTACAAGGATGTGGGGATCATTGGGGACCATTTAGGAGACTAGATGCCAGGAAAATAGATACCCATATTAGGGGACAGGGCTGGGATTGGAAGATAGAAATAAAATAAAAAATTAAAAAATCGAGTCCTTTATGCAAAGCCTATGCTGGATCCTGGGAATAAAATGATGAACAAGAGCAGTCATGGTTTCTGCATTCTTGGATCTTATAGTCCAGTGAGAGAGAGAGAGAGAGAGAGAGAGAGAGAGAGAGAGAGAGAGAGAGAGATGTTAACCAATAAAAACCCAAATATATGTCAAGCTGCAGTGGGGTAAGTTCTAGGAAAAGGAGCCCAGAATGAGTGGGAGGCGAGGAGACAGAGGTGGTGGTTGTAGTGGCTCTTGCAAAGCTGGGCTGTGTTTTTTCTCCGCAGCTACTGTGAGGACGGCTTCATGCACTGCAGCACGAGCGGAGCCCCGGGAAGCCTGTTGCCACAGCACATTGTCCTCAGCGGTCCCCTCGGTCCCCTGCCTCACCGCAGTGAGTACTGGGCCCTGGAAGGGCGCTTCCTCCCGCTGCCCAGACTTCTCATGCGTGGAGGAGGGGTGGGCTGCTGCCTGAGGTGCGTGTCCATTCAGACACGGGCCAGGATCGCCACTATTTCTGTTCGTGTGAGTGACTCTCAGAGTAGACACACCTTTCTTTGTATGTGTGAACCCAAGTTGTTGAGGCAGGAAGAATTTTTTTGTGTGACCTGGGAAAGACTGAATTGTCTGCAGGTGGGTTCAGTGAGACCTCTAATTTGCCCCTGGTGACCTCAGCCCAGTGAGCAGCTCTGGGTGAGTCGGTCGCCTTGATTGTGGTGAGAACACCTGCCTGCAATGGCCTCCTTGTTCCTAAGGACTTGCTGGCAAGGACACTTCTTTAGAAAGTGGATCTGAAAGAGGAGAGTTTGGACCTGTCTTTCTTGGTTCGAAGGTCCTAATAGTTGCTGCTGTTTCAGGACAAGGCCTGGAAGAGAGAAGGGGCCGACCCAGCACTGGTGGGACCATATTCACATTTATGGGTCATCCTTGCTTAGATAGGACCTCCCAGTAGCAGAGAGAGAATGCCTTTAGGCAGATACATGGGCTATTTTCAACCTCTAGCTTGAGCTCTCCTCTCTCTGCCTCTCATTTCTTCAAGATGCCCTCTTTCCTTGTGGCCCAGCTCTGTGCCATGTGTTTGTCTGCCAGCTTGCCCTGGGTGAGAAGACTGGTTCCCCCACATGATGGACTGGGGAGTATCTCTCAGTCTGGAGCTGTGTCAAGGTCCCAAGCACTGGGTGGCTCACAAGTTGAAAGAAAAACTTATGACCTTGTCCTATTCTGTTCAGCCTGCTGTAACAAAACACCACAGCTTGGTGGCTTCTAAACAGAAATTTATAGCTGACAGTTCTGGAGGCTGGAAGTCTGAGACCAGGGTGTCAGCATGGTTGGCTGAGGGTCTTCTTCCTGGTTCATAGCTGATGCCTTCTCGCCGTGTCCTCACATGGTGGATGGGGCTAAGGAGTTCTGTGGTGTCTCATAAGGGCACTAATCCCATTTGTGAGGGGTCCATCCTTATGACATAATCACCTCCCAAAGGCCTCACCTTCTAATATCATCACATTTGGGGTTAGGATTTCAACATATAGATTTTTGGGGACACAAACGTTCAGCCCATAGTCAACCTGAAGGTCACTGCAACCTGCCTCTTTCCTCTTCATGCATCTTGGTCACATTCCCCCTTTCCCTTTCATTGTGCCTCTTGGGTCTGTCTTTAATGCTCAGAGTCTTCTAATCTAGTCACTGGAAGGGATTATCCTTTTCAAAGTCGGGAAATTCCTAATATTCTGTGTGACTTGGAAAAGCCATTTAATCTTTCAGGGTTTCGATTTCCCAACAAAAAGTTTCCATATAAAAATAAGGCTAGAGCCTAGCTGGTTTGGCTCAGTGGATAAAGTGTTGGCCTGCAGACTGAAGTGTCCCAGGTTTGATTCCAGTCAAGGGCACATGCCCGGGTTGCCAGCTCGATTCCAAGTAGGGGGATGTGCAGGAGGCAGCCAATCAATGATTCTCTCTCATCATTGATGTTTCTATCTCTCTCTCCCTCTCTGAAATCAATAAAAAATGTTTAAAAAATAAAATCAATAAAAACATATTTAAAAAAATAAGGCTAGCCGAAACTGGTTTGGCTCAGTGGATAGAGTGTAAGCCTGCAGACTGAAGGGTCCCAGGTTCGATTCCGGTTGGGGGCACGTACCTTGGTTGTGGGCACATCCCCAATAGGAGGTGTGCAGGAGGCAGCTGATCGATGTTTCTCTCTCATCGATGTTTCTAACTCTCTATCCCTCTCCCTTCCTCTCTGTAAAAAATCAATAAATATATATTAAAAAAAATAAGGCTAGAGATTCTGGCTTCTGTGCCCACAGGAGATTGTAAGTGGTATGTCTAGTAAGATATGTTATGCTATGAAGTGCATCAGGATTGTTGAAAGAAAGGTGCTGTATCAGTCATCTGCTGTCATTATTTATTCAATCAGCCATTATACCTGCTAATTGTCAGGAAATATGATATATCAATGAACAAAATAGACAAGAAACCCTGTGCTCATGGAGCACATATTCTAGTGGGTGGGGTGGGAAATAAGTAAAATATATAGAGTATCAGATGGTGGTCATGTGGAGAATGAGAAAGCAGGGATGGCCGCGGGGGTCTCACGGGATGGAGTGTTGCAAATGTAAATAGAGTTGCTGGGATGGCCAGTGGCTGGACAAAGGGTGACATGTGAGCAAAGGCCCCTTTCAAGTCTTTGTGACGAAGTTAGTGGTAACAATTTTAGCAATGTCCTTTTGGGGCCCACAGAGGTTCCTTTCTAGCACCCAAACCCAGGTTCTTTAAAGCTTGGGTCTGGACATTTCTACCATGCATCCTGGTTCAATGCAACCCACTACAGCAGGGTGAAGGGGGATGTGGAGTGTGGCCATCAGAGGGATGCTGGGATCCAGAGAGATCCCTTCCATGTAGGCAAAGGTCAGAAGCTCAGTTGAGTAGACGAGGCTGCCATCTGGTCCCACACAGGAAACCCAGCTCAGACTAGACCCAGCAGGAGGTGGGGCAGCACCCCATCCCAGGAAGGGGCAGCTCTGTGTCTCTGGAATGGAGTGACTGCACCTAGGGGACCACAGCACAGTATAGAAGGTAGGTCTATTCACCCAGTCACTGACGGCCTCTTTGATTTTCCCATCTCCAAGGTAAAAGGAGCTTGTCCTGCCGGCCCCCCATGGTCAAGTTGGTGTGTCCTGCTGACAACCCGCGGGCTGAAGGGCTGGAGTGTGCCAAAACCTGCCAGAACTACGACCTGGAGTGCATGAGCATGGGCTGCGTCTCCGGCTGCCTCTGCCCCCCGGGCATGGTGAGCCACCCACTGCTGCCAGGGGTCGGCAGCTGTCCATTTTCCTGTAGGCAGAGAGAGAGGAAGAAACAAGAGTTAAACCAGGATGGGAACCAGGTGGCAGTGGTAATGGGGGCAGGGGTCGGGGAGGTCCCATGGCTGAGTCAGCCGCCAAAGTCAGGAAGGGAGATGGTAGGAAGGTGTCTGGGTTTGATCCTGATGAGATCTGACAAAAATGCTTAGTGCACAGAGGTGCCATGGGAAGCAAAGCAAGAATTTCCAGAAAACTCAAGTGATAAATAGGCACTTCCACTAGAATTTTTTTAGCCACCAGGAGCCCTTCTTAGTAGGTGTCTTCTTTCTCAGGGTTCACAGTGGTTTGCAGCCACCTGGCTCCTATGTGCCTCCTATGGTGGCCATGGTCTGAGCATGCCCAAGTCTTCTTAACCTTCCTCCCAAGTCTAATCTTAGAGGTCATTTTGAGTTAAAAATGTTATATATATGTTATTCTTTTCACCCTGAAAACCAGGAGAGATTCTGGATTTTTCCCTTTCAAATGCATCTTGTCTTCTTGGTTTCTTTGACTACAATTCCTCAGACCCAAAGTGAGTGGTGAGGGGCAGGGGTTGTAGAGGCAAAAATAGGAGGGAGGCAGGATGGCTTTCATATGGCTGTAAAGGGCATAACAATGCCCAGGCCTCGGCTTGAGGGGCAGTGTCCAGGGCCGGGGGAGTTGTCCATATTCTGTGGAAGGCACTAGGACCCATCACCGGTGGCCCTCAGGAAGGCTGCCATTGGGTGTGTGCAGGGCAGATGGTCTATCTCTTCCGTCCAACCAACCCTTTCTCCTCCAAGACAGAGACTAGCTGCCACTCATTCTCCCCTGGGTGACCCCCTGTATCTTAGCCTCTCAGGATTCTGGAACTATCTCTCCTAATGAGGGAGCTAGAGATTGGCCCTAAACTAGAAGGTCTTGTTTGGTGCCTTGGCAGAACAAGGAGGCTGTTCAAGGAGGTATGTAAGGAGGAGGAGAAATAGGAGAGGGGCAAGGAATAGGAGAGAGGATTGCAAGCTTCCATGTTGTTCTTTTTACCCCGAAGGCCCCTTATTTTGACTGTCCCTTCTCCATACCTAGAGGTGACATTCTCCCACATCAGAGGTGGCTCGGGCAAGAAAAGGGACATCCTTCAGGAGTTTGCATCAGCGTCAGGGACTCTTTTCAATGAGCTTTTTTTTTTTTTTTCCCCCATGAAGGAAAGAGTACAGATAGTCTTAAATATTAATAACCACAATGATTGCATGATTGTCCCAAAGCCCCAGCGGAGAGCGAGACCTCAAGTACAGGATGTGGCCGTGCTGTTAGGAGCTCACTGGCATCCCTGAAGCCTCTGGCAGACATCCCGAGGACCGTCTTTGGGTGTCTGTCTCTCACCTCAGCCTCAGGGGCTTGTCAACTGGAAAGCTCATGGTCTAAGAGATTGGGTTATTTTCACAACTGCTTCATGATGATGCCGACTAACGTGCAAATTGCCGAGGCCAGATTCGGCAGAGCAGAAAGGCCTGGGTGATTTATTAAGTGCACAGCGTGTTGGCTGCTGCACAGGACACGTGTTCCTGGACACAATGCAAAGAAAAAGGATCTGGAAACACCCCGTTTGGGCCCATCTGACGGTGCAGACATCCTTCCCAAGGGTGCTTCTCTGTTTGGCCGTCCCCTGTGGAAGGTGGTGAGGCTGTGGCATGTTACCGAGGGTTTGGGGGGAGAGGTCAGGAATTCTGTGTTCAGAGGACCTGAAAGGGGGGAGGGAGTAGTTCTTTCCTGTGGGGGCAGGTCTACTGAGAGCGGAGAGAGTCCCCGAGTAGGAACAGGGGTCCGAGGGCCGCGTTCTCAGTCCAGGCTGCACGACTTTCTGGCTCCTTGCTCTTGGACAATCATCTACTCTTGCTCTGAGCCTCAGTTGCTGGGTCTGTAACGTGGACACACTGCCTGTCCTGCCTTCATCGTATTTGCTGTGGGCCTGAAGGAGTTGTGTGTGAAAGAACTTTTAAAACCAGAAAGTGCTGTCGAATCGTAGGAACAGCTTTCATTATTGTTTTCATAAATCACCGAGGGTCAGTCTCAGAGGCTGCACCCATCTGCTCTTCTAGTCCACGGGAGAAACACAAAGGGCCCATTTTCTTAAATTTCCAGTCTGTTGTGGACCAAAGCTTTCCTAAATATAGTAGAATAATCAGAAAAATGAAACAAAGTAGCAATTACATACAACATATGACACCTTTGATTTTTATTAGCTACACCAGGTGTATATTACTCAGTCAGATTGGCGTAAACCCCTCCTCTAAACACCTCCTCTCCATGTCTGTGCTCACATCATCTCAGACCGACGCTGGCCCGTGGACCACACTTGGATCAGCGCTGCTCTTGGTTGAAGACTGCCTTTCAAAGCATCTCTCAGTGCTCATTGCAAGGCCAGCAGCACCGGCTGGAAAATGCTGGGCACAGGGAGAGAGCAGGGCGGGCACCTGTCTAGAGCAGAGGTTTTCTGGTTCACTCCACAAGTAGCAGCTGCCATTGGATCCTGCCACTGGTGCCCAGGGCTCCTTGCACGGAACAAGAGGGTGGGCCTACTTGTGATAAGTGGTTGGTGGAGAAGCAGCATAAAAAAGGCATTGAATTGGAACCTAAAATTCTAGGTTTGAATCCTGGCTCCTGACATTTCGTTAATTGAGTGGCAAGTCACTTAAAATCTTTGTGTCTGATTTCTATCACCTCTAAAATTGGGTTAGAAGGGGTGTTGTGAGGACTGAATATGACAGTGGCAGGCACATGGATGTTGCTTAGTAAGTGGTGGTTTATGACGGCTATTATAAGAAGTTCATGGAGGAAAGCCATAAATATTATGAATGGAGATGCCCTAGTAAATTTTCAGACATGGGGAGCAATTTTTTTTGAGACCCTACTGTCCACATTATGAGGCCACTGGATCAATAAAATGGGGTTGCACTAGAAAATTTTAAAGTCTTTTTCTTTAGTTCAGAGGCACTTGAGTGAACCACTTGCCTTTAAGTTAGAATGTTACCTGATTCTACCAGGAGGTGGCAGCAAAACACAACCTACTGCCCACTGTTCAGTCCTTCCAGCCACAGCTGGAACCCTCTCTAGGAGCATCATCGAGGGGCAGAGTGAGAAGGAACCCCTAAACGCAGGATTTCAACCCCTTCCAACACACAGGAGGAGACCAAAGAAAGAGAGGAAGCAGAACCAGTCAAGGATACATAGTTGCATGGTGGAAATCCTGGTCTCCTGATTCCCAGATTGGATCCTTCAGAGGCTGGGCCATGAGGTGCTTTGGAGGAAATGTAGTCCACTGCCTGGGAGATGTTCACTTCCCTTTTGAAATCTAGTGGCTGCATTTCCAAACTGGTACCCCGTTCTGCTGGTACAAGGATACCTGTTGGCAACTGGGAAGTGTGTTAATTTCCCTGTGTGTTAATTTCTTTGATGCCCAGTCATCTCACAGGCCCAATATGAAGACTGGAAAGACTTTGTCACTGTTTTTAGAAATATAGAGCTTGGGCTCAGGGGCTCATCCAGAGCGGGCCTCACATGTGGGCATTGTAAATCCTATGAGATATCATTAAAGAGGTCCCCATCTTAAAAATATCTCCTACACTTCATACAATTTGTCAGCTAATCAGGCTCACTAAAATATAATAGGCATAAGTTCATTTTGGTTAACAAGCAAGAGCTTTAAAGAAGCTTGCAACCTTATAAATCCTCACGGGAAGTCATTCACACCTTAGTGTGAATTATTTCATCAGCTTTTTTCCCCTTCCTAGCGAACATATAATTGAAATCAGCTGCATTGAGCTGGAAGTATTGATGGTGTGGGAGAACGGGAAAAGGACAGTAGGAAGGCAAAAAGGATTTTGAAGAATGGGTCATTTTGAGTGTGGTGTTGATGTTTTGGAGTGGGGAGTGGGGAAGATGGGGCTTTTTCAGAGAAGAATAACAAAACCCATTTCTTCCTACGTCATAATTTTGGGGGGGGGGGGGCTGCTGATCAAGACCTGGTGCCACGCTCTCAGTGTGAGTCATTCTTACTGAAGATGTCATGAGTGGGGGAACAATAGTGACAACTATTTCTGCCTGTTTCCTTCTGAAGTCTTTGAAGGGTTATTTGTCAACTTTATCTTATTAATCCTTTGGTGTCCCAAAGCGGCAAATACTAGGCAGAGATGGTTTTCTTCATTTTAATCATGAAATTGTATGACTTGCCACAAAATCCACAAAATTAACTACTAGGGCCTGCTCTAGTAGCCTACTGCGGGGGCCTGAAGCGGTGGGGGCCAAACATGGCGGGGATCTCCCTTTTCCGCGTCCCGTGCGGAAAGAGAGATGAACGAACTGGTTCTAAATGGAGGCGGCTAGGGATTGAAAAATATTAGAAATAAAGAAAACAAGACGCAGAAATAGATTTATAAAGCTGGGAGCTGGGTGGATCTTTCTGTGCCTTGCTGAGGCCAGAGAACAGATCCAGACTGCAAAGCTGGTGCTTTATTTACAATCAGGGACAAACAAGGTAATCTACAATGTTGTTGTAAGTTTCACCTGTTTTGGCAGCACTTGCTGCCCCTCCCACAGCCCACTAGCTACCCAGGAAGGATCTAGGGAGCAGTCACAAGATCAAGCTTAATTATGCTTAGAGGACTGAGCCCTCCAAGCTGGGACTTATTTGTGACTTTGCCAGCAGGTCAGTCCGAGGCTTAACCCTATAACTGCTTCCTACAGCCTACCCCACGTGTCTAGCTAGTTCTCATCTAGACCCTGTTCACCTGTTTTGTGCTTTTATTTTTCTATCTGCATGAATTTCTTTAATGCTTCAGGCTGGTGTTATCTGATCTCTCCCGTCCGGAGCTTCCTGCTGAGGTGGGGCCTGGAAACCGCTCCTCTCTTTTTGAGGTGTTGCTTTGTCTCCCTCCAGCTCCGATGTAGGGATCTATTCCCATGCCTCTGTCATCTTTCTAGCAGTCCTCATTCTAAAGGTCCTTTCTTTTATTAAATTATAGTTAACATACAATATCATATTCATTTCAGGCATACAACCTAGTTATTCAACTTTTATGTACCTAATGAAGTGATCACCATGATCAATCTAGTAACCACCTGACACTGTACAAAGTTATTACGATATTATTGACTATATTCTCTATGCTGTACATTACAACCCCAATGATTTATTTATCTTATAACTGGAAATTTGTGATTCTTATTTATCTCCCCCACTTTTTCCCCTTTTCCATAACCCCTTCCACTCTGGCAAAAATTCGTTTGTTTTCTGCATCTATGAGCCTGTTTCTGTTGTGTTTGTTTTGTTTTTTAGATTCCACATATAAGTGAAATCATACAGTCCTATTTTAATATTGTAATCCACCAATTAGTAATCTGCTTTTACTAAAATAAGTCAGGGCAGAGAGGGGCACAGAAGGAGCTGGCAGTGTAATCTCATGGCCAAGCTGGGATTTGAGCTTTGTGTTCACTGGAGAAGGGCTGGGCTGCCCGGGACTCAGCCCTGGGCCAGGGGAGGGCTACCTGGGCCATGGTGTGCAGCACTTTTTTGTCAATGGGCTGACTATCTTGAAGAGAGGTAAAAACATACAACATGCAGACTAAGAGGCCTGGGAGCCCTCTACCCAGCCTGCTGTAGGCGATGGGACAGCATGTGCTCTGCCGAGGTGAGCTGAGGGCTGTGTTTCCCGGAATCCACCCCTATGCATCCTGCATCACTTTTGTCTCAGCTAATTCTTCTGATATGAAGCTTGTTTTCTGGTCTCCATTAACTGTAGGAGTGTTCTGTGTTCCCCAGTAGATGCAATATTTATGTTATTCTTAGAGTAGCCACTAGGTGGCAGGCCTCAGCCTAACAGCTGGCAAAGCTTGGGAGGATGTGAGAATGACCCCTAATTGTGACAGCCTTTGAAGCCTGTAGAGACATTTTTAAATCCCATCCCGATCCTACCAAGCTGCCACCTTTCCTACTAGGTGACTAAGCTCGTTGTCTTCCAAGAACAGTAGTCCTAGGAGGTAAGAGCTACCACGAATGTGGTTGATCAACACCTTCCTCACTCTCTGCAACCCCATCCTGCCCTTTACTTGGGCTCTAAGGACTCAGGAAAACAGCTGAGGCTGGGGAAGGTGATGGAGGTCACCTTCCGATCCTTTCCACCACCCCCCCACCCACACACACTGTTTTAACCTCTGCTCCTTGATCTGAAAGCCCTTTGTCCAGCCCAAGAACACCTGCTCCCAGGGCTTCGTCTTGTTTCATGCCCTGGGAACTCAAGCTTGTCTGGGGAGTGACCGGATCACACAAGTCCTGAGCCATCCAGACTAGGAGCTTCTCAACCCTCTGGTTCCTCTAGAACCAACCATGGTCCCTTCACTGGAGGGCGACCAAGGCTGTTTTAGATCACTTGGCGGTAGCCACGCCAGAGCAACACCCAGGGCTGCCTCTTGCAGGTGGGACAGCAGCAGATCTACATGTTGGGGTCGGAGTGGGTTTGGCCAGCTCTTCCTGAGCCCACTGGGGCCAGTAGGTCTTAGTCTTTCTTCCCTACCCCAACAGATGAGAGGAGCATAGCATGCTCATGTTGTAACCTCTGTGTCGGGGGAGGGCAGGGAAGTGGAGCATCTGTGTGTGTGTGTGTGTGTGTGTGTGTGTGTGTGTGTGTGTCACGATCTCAGGGACTGTGTAAGGGGGGCACATGTGCGGCCTGAGCTAGTCCCCAGACTCTGGTTTTGGTCCATCTCTGCCTGTGGCCGGCATTCAACTTTCACCTCCAGGGTAGTAGGTGCATTAATAATTCATTCATTCCTTTTGTTAAATATATTGTCCGTTGTCTTCAATTATAAACATAGTATTTGCTCATTAAAGGACATTTGGAAAAAATATTTAAAACCAAAGTAAAATAAAATAAAATTCTTCTATCCTAGCCCACCATCTGGAGGCAACTTTTATATTTCCTTTAAGTCTTTTTTTTTTTAAATATATATATATTTTCATAATTGGGACCATATGTATGTACAGGTTTTTTCTCCCCTGTTTTAAATATTAACAGCATAAGTATTCCTCACATCTTTTAAGATTCTCCCAAAGGCCCATTCTAATAGCTCCATGGACACCATCACCTGGCGAGTCCTTAATGGACTTAATCACTTTTCTATTGTTGAGTACTTGGTTGCTACAATTTTTTCCCCCAATGGTAAATAATTCTGTGTTAACCTCCGAACACGATGCTTTTACTTTCGGAGAAATCATCTGCATGGAAGTACTGGGGCTAAGAATATGTGCATCTCAAAGTTTTCTGATACATGTTATCAAAGAGTCTTCGTTCAGGTTCCAGGTGACCATGCCCCCATCAGGGTCTGAAGCAGAGGGCGGTCAGAGAGTCTTCAGCTGAGCTAGGGAGTATCCGTGTAGCCAGGTGCCTGTGTCCCCCAAGCCCAGCCAGGGCATGGGCTCCCTGGCCTGACCTCAGGCTGAGGCTGCCTCCCCAGCAGGGCTCTGGATCACTTGCTGTGGCCCCCAAGACTCTTGGGTTGCTTTCCCTTAGGTCCGGCACGAAAACAGATGCGTGGCCCTGGAAAGGTGTCCCTGCTTCCACCAGGGCAAGGAGTATGCCCCCGGAGAGACGGTGAAGATCAACTGCAACACTTGGTGAGGCCCTGGGAGAGGCTTATGTGGGGACTGAGCTATTGCGGGGGGGGGGGGGGGGAGTCAGCAGAGGTGGGGATGAAGGTCAAGATGCTAGGGGAGGGGGCGTTGGTGGGAGGCAGACCTGGCCAAGGACCTTTGACCCTTGCTTCCAGCACCTGAGGGAATGTGGTTACTTTTTCCTTTTTTGAGCCTCTGTGTCTCTATCTGTAAAATGGGGAGAATCTTTATCACATCTGTGCTCACCCGCATAGACACTCTTTTAGAGGTTAGTGTGTCCGTTCAGAGAGATGGGGCCTGAAGAAGATGAGGACCTTGCCCCATATCAGTCATTGCACATGTGACCAAGTCACCAAAGGGCGTGGGGTTGGAGGTTCCTTCTCTGGCCTTCTATTGCCCCCTAAGCATATTGCCCGTGAGTGTGCTTATAGTGACACCATTTGAAAAGGCACCCTGTGAGAGTGGCTGGCTTCTCTTCTCCCTTCTCCTTGGCCATCCTTCACGTAACCCTCTGCCCTGTTAATTTACCATGTCTCTGACTTTGGGGCTGTGCATGGCTTTACAGAGAGGCCCATGTGGGCAGAGGCAGGAAGGCGCTTAGCTATCTGGGGCCTGAGGTCTGAGCTCACCGCCTCTGACGCACAGTGGGCTTCCTCATGTCGGCTCCGGTTACCGGGCGGTGGGACGCGGCGTTGTGGCAGTCAGCAAGTCGCTGTAGATTTAACCATATAACTATGTGCACACACACAAAACCTCTCCTGGCAGAAGTGCACGGTTCATCACTATTTGCCCGACTCAGAACTTTCCTACTGCTCCGCCTTGTTTTCCGCATCAGCCTCGGACGGCATGCAGCCTCAGTGTCTGTTTTTAAAAAATATTTATTTTTATTGATTTCAGAAAGGAAGGGAGAGGGAGAGAGGTAGATAGAAACATAAATGATGAGAATCATTGATCAGCTGCCTCCTGCACGCCCCACACTGGGGATCGAGCCTGCAACCCGTGCATGTGCCCTGACTGGGAATTAAACCGTGACCTCCTGGTTCATAGGTTGATGCTCAACTACTGAGCCACGCCGGCCAGGCAGTGTCTGTTTTGTAGAGACCCTGAGGCTACTCTCAGGCAACTTCCAGGGAGGCCGGGCTTTAGCAAACTTGTAGCAGGCGGTCTACAGAGGGTCTGGGTCTCTTCCCTGGGCTGCCTGGATCACCCGTTCCCTTCTTTGCCTCAGTTTCCCCCTTGTAATGGGAGTGCAGCACGACTTCCCTCTCTCCTGCTGGATCCCCCACTTCTTGAGGCTTCCTGGAAGGTTGGGTGGCACCTGGAACATTCTGTCCCTTCCTGGCCTTCTCATTCCCCAGTGCCCACATGGGCTCCTCACACCCCTCATACCCCTCACGCCCCTCACACCCCTCACACCCGCCACCCTGCCATTTCTGTTCCTAGTGTCTGTCGGGACCGGAAGTGGAACTGCACGGACCACGTGTGTGACGCCACGTGTTCCACCATCGGCATGGCCCACTACCTCACCTTTGACGGGCTCAAATACATGTTCCCCGGAGAGTGCCAGTATGTTCTGGTGCAGGTGAGAGAGAGGGATCGGCGGGGGGGGGGTGCTGTCTGTCCTTATGTGGGGGGTGCAGTCTGGAGTTTCCAGGCCAGAGTCTGCTGCTCTGTCCATAAAAACGACTCTAGGCTGGTTTCTCCAGTGACTGTCCAGCACCTGAAAGAAGGGCCTACATAGGTCAGGGCTCGAGCCTCACGTGATTGCCATCTTCCTTTACTTTACCTGATGGAGACATAAACATAGGACAGAAGCTCGTTTGTTGACTGGGACTGTTGTGGGGCAAGGCTACTGTCAGCCCAAATCAGCACCAGAACAGAATTAGAACAAGGCATCTGCTCCTTTTGGCAGGCAGCCTTGGTCAGGGGCAAGTGGGGAGGGAGCGAGGCTGGGTTGCAGGCTGTGTTACCCTCCCTGCTAGCACCCTGTGGAGTGAATAACCCACACAGCCTTAGGCAGCAGCCCTGGACAGGGGTGTGGTTGAAATGACCCCTGGAGTTTGTTTCCCACCCTCTGATTCTATTGCATTCTCCACATTTTCTTTTCTAACCTGGTGCAATTCAGAGTGGGCAAGAAGGGGGGTGGGCACAGGAAAGCTGCACTGCCCAGCAGGATGAGAAAGAGCCTAGCTGGTGAGTGAGTGCCCTCTGCCTTCCTCTCCCCTGTGCGTGGATTCCTGTAAATTTCTCTTGCTGGTTGACACCAAAGTGGGTAAGCAAGGAGGGATGGGGGCTTTTCTCATGAGGAACGAGATGGCTTGACTCTGTGAAGCTTTAAACAAATGTGGTCTCTCTGTCTCCATTCTTGGGAGGAGGAGGAGTGGGGGCTTGGTATGGTCTGAGGGAGGCCACAGACCCGGAAGCCTTAGTCTCAGAGACTGAGCTGTAGGGTCCTGTGAGTCAGGCAGTGAAGGTGATTGAGCGTGCACGCCTGCTCGGCATGCTGGGAGTGGGGCAGAACCAGCACCCTGACCTGCCATGAGCAGAGCATGCTGGGAGTGAGCAGTCTCACCAGTTAGCCATGTGAAGAGCATGCTGGGAGTGAGCAGGGGCACTGACTAGCATGTGCAGAGCATGCTGGGCGTGAGCAGGGCCACTGACCAGCTGCATGTAGAGCATGCTGGGAGTGAACAGCAGCAGCAACTAGCCAAGCCTCCATGACCCACACCAGAGATGACTTGATGCCAATCTTCTGACCTGGGGAGAGGTGGCAGGAATAATATTTCACCTCTTTCCCCCAGGATTACTGTGGCAGTAACCCTGGGACCTTTCGGATCCTGGTTGGGAACGAGGGATGCGGCTACCCCTCAGTGAAATGCAAGAAGCGGGTCACCATCCTGGTGGAAGGAGGAGAGATTGAACTGTTCGATGGAGAGGTGAGTGGCAGCCCATCCTTTCCCCCTCAGGCCCCTTGTTCTTCTGTGGGCTTGTGAAGAGCATGTGCCAAGCATTCGTTTAGAACTTGCATGAATGGAATATTGTGCAGCCATGAAAGAGAGTGAGGTGGAGCTTTATCATCTGACTGTGACATATTCTCTAAGAACAAGCTACAGATGCGTATGCATAGCATGAGCCCATTTTAGTGAAGGTGAAGAGATAAGCATGGAGAAGGGTGGTAGTGCTATCCACATAAGGATCAGTGCTTACCTCTGAGGGGTGGAGTGGACACTGGAGGGCAGGAGGACTTTTCCTTCTAATTATATGTATATAGAATATATATAGAATACAATTATATATACATATATTATATATATGCATATATGAATATGTATATTTTGGGAAGTGATGGTGTTTCAGGAATTTTTACTTTCTTTTACATTTTCAGTTCTTTTTAGATAAATCTTTTTTAAAAAGAGCAATAACCAGATCCAGGCCCCGTATAGAGCTTTGACATGGTTCTCAGAGGGTATGTAAGAACCACCAAGGAGACCTTGTTTAAGATGTTGAGCTTGGCTGGTGTGGCTCAGTGGTTGAGCATCAACCCATGAACCAGGAGGTCATGGTTTGAATCTTGGTCAGGGCAAATACCTGGGTTGTGGCTCGATCCCCAGTAGGGGCATATAGGAGGCAGCCAATTGATGATGTTTCTCTCTTATCGATGTTTCTATCTCTATCCCTCTCCTTTCCTCTTTCTCTAAAAGTCAACAAAAACATATATATATATATAAAAGCCTAAGCGACCGAACAACCGATTGAATGACTGGTTGACCAGTCACTTTGATGTGCACTACCACCAGGGGGCAGACGCTCAA
The DNA here is from genome assembly GCF_027574615.1 of Eptesicus fuscus. NCBI lineage: Eukaryota > Metazoa > Chordata > Mammalia > Chiroptera > Vespertilionidae > Eptesicus > Eptesicus fuscus. The sequence goes on from NC_072479.1 coordinate 87,660,056, forward strand.
TGCAGGAGCTGCCCCCTGGTGGTCAATGTGCTCCAGACAGGCGCCAGACGCAGGGCTCACAGCTGGTGAGCACCACTGTGGTGTCGCGAGCCTCTCCCACTTGGGACTCCTCTCCCGCTTGGGACTGACTGGGCACGAGCCTGCAGCAGGCACAGTGGGCCGGGATGAGCGTTGAGTGGGAGCAGCAGGCAGGAGCGGCAGGCAGCGTTGGACTGCTGGTTTTGGCCTCATCCCCGCAGGCCACACCGAGGGACCCCACTGGAGCATGAATCCATGCACCCGGCCTCTAGTATTTTAATAAAGAAATAAAATCAATTGCCCAGAGATGCTTAAAATCATTGCCACATTAAAAACCTATTTAGGAGGCCACATGTATTTAATGATCAAGTGTCAAAAATTCTTTTAGGGAAGTGATGGATGATCTTCTGCTAGCTGGTTTTGTTGTATTTTTAATCTCATAATTATGATTTTGCTGCCACCTCTATTATTGCCCCTTAGTCAGAAGGTTCTTGGAGAGTAATAGGTGGGACAGACACAGAAACATCCAGGCAGGTGCTGGCCATGAAGGGACGAGCTCTCACTGGATGGGGCAAATGGAGCTCCATGGAGACAGACATGGGTACTCCCTCTCCCTGTCTCACGCTTCGCCCTCCTTCAGGTGAATGTGAAGAGGCCCATGAAGGATGAAACTCACTTTGAGGTGGTGGAGTCCGGCCGGTACATCATTCTGCTGTTGGGCAAGGCGCTCTCTGTGGTCTGGGACCACCACCTGAGTATCTCCGTGGTGCTGAAGCAGACATACCAGGTCAGTGGCCTTCCTCCACTCTTCCTCATCTTGTCTGTGACTTGCTGTTGGGACCTTCTTCAGTTTCCTGAGTAGTAGGAAGTAGACACTGCGCCTCCTGATGTCTCAGGGGAAGGTAGGTGGTCTGAAAAGGGGATTCATGAGCAGAATCTTCAGAGAAGAGAGGGAGTGAGCCATGCAGATATCTGGATGAGAGAATTTAGGCACGTGCAAAGGCTGTAGGGTGGATGATGTTTGGAGTGTTTGAGCAAGGATGCCTGTGGCTAGAGCGGAGGGACTTGGGGAGAATGGTCGTTAACAAGGGTAGGGAGGAAGCAGGGATCATACTGTGGGGGCTGTTAAGCCATGTAAAGACCTTGGGCCTTTTGTCCAACTCTGGGAACATTCTTACTTGTTTCCCAGTAATTCTCCATGTTGAAGCAAAATAGGAACAAGTCACATCTCTTTGTCCCAAGACAGGGCTCCAACTATGTTGTAAGAGTAGCATCTTTTCTTTTCCAGGCCAAATATTTCCAGTTCCTCCCCTAGTTCTTATGTGATGGTTTCAGTTCATTCAGTAATCACTCATTGGGACTTGTATACCAACACTGTGATAGGAGAACATGAAGATGAATAAAATCTTATGTCAGCCCTGGTAGCACTTGGTATACATGAGAACCCTGGCCAGCCTGCTATGAACAGGTTGCTGTTTACCAGGTAAAGGACTCCCGTGTCCATAGTGTAAAGTAGTCAGACCTCTGCACTCTCATTGATGCAACGATGAACTAGCTCCTCTCTCTGCCCCACCCCTTACTGGGGAGCGTGATGGCTTGTATTGGAGATTCCAGAGCCAAGGCTGCCTAATTCCCACTTGGCCAAGTATAGGACGTAGGCAGGTTGTCTCTCTTTGTGAATGATCTTTTTTTCTTTTAACTTTAAAATGAGGTCAGTGAGGAAGGCCAGGAAAAGGCCTTGGCAAGGGCCAGGCTTTGCTGATCACTCTGGATCTCCATCCCTGCCTCCCCCGACCCTCCTCTTCTCAGATGAGCGGCCTCCTTTGCTGTCTGGAGCCCTCCTTGCCCTGAGTCAGAATTGGCCCTGAGGTTTGCAATGCTCACGCTCTCAACTTGTCATCAGGAGCAGGTGTGTGGCCTCTGTGGGAATTTTGACGGCATCCAGAACAATGACTTTACCGGCAGCAATCTCCAAGTTGAGGAAGACCCCGTGGACTTTGGGAATTCCTGGAAAGTGAGCCCGCAGTGTGCTGACACCAGGAAAGTACGTTTAGGGTCTCCTTGTGGGCTGCGGGTGGTGGGTGGGGGGTGGTATGCCCTGCAGTGGTCGCAGGGCTCGGAAGAGGGCCTCTCAGATCCTTTCGGGTTGACTGTTTTGGTCTATTTCTGTTCTCTTGCCTTGTTCCCCAGGTGCCGCTGGACTTGTCCCCTGCCACCTGCCACAACAATGTCATGAAGCAGAGCATGGTGGACTCCTCCTGTAGGATCCTCACCAGTGACCTTTTCCAGGAATGCAACAAGCTGGTGAGGGCTGCCGGGGAGCCAGAGGCAGAGGAGCGCTGAGGGCTGGCCAGTGGCTCGGGCACTCAGAGCACGAGTGTCTAATTCTGGATCCGGCCTGGGAACCTTTGAAATGATCTTCATGGGGTCACCTATTTTCTCCCTTTATTGGCGCAAACCGGGAAACAGAAAGGATAATCGGCAGTTTATGGGGAAAGCAATGCCTGGCAAGTCATTTTTCTTCTATGCCAGGCCTAGCTGGCATCAGCTTTTCTTCTGGACATCAGTTTTAGAGCCTGTGCCCCCTGAGTTATCTTGTCTCCAACTCTAGAGCCAGGAATTTTGTTTTCCTGTTACCTCACTATATCTTCAGTTCTGAGTACTCTATCCTCTCCCCTCAGAAAACCCTACAGCTCCTAGGTCTTGTCTCAAAAACCCTTTTCTGGTCTTAGCTCCAGAAAAGGGTGTTGAGGCCTCATTTTATGGCTTGTTTCTGTGCCTTCCTCTCCAATAGTGGTAAGCAATTCCTCAAACACGCATGCTGCTGTGTAGCACCACCACCGTGGGCGTGACTGGTTAGATACCTGTATCTCGGTTCTCTTTCTATTCATCCAATGATTTTTGGTCCCTGACGACGCCAAAGACACTCAGGATTCCCTGCTTTGATGGAAATCCTGGGCATCTGAATGGGAACAGTGGAGACAGTGAGAGGAGTCAGGGGAACCGGGATTGTTGGAGGGTGTTGGAAATAGTGACCCAATCAGTATCTGAATTCATTCCTTTCACAGCAACCCTGAAAGAGGCCAGTGTATGTAGTGGCATGTTTGGGGGGAAGGGAAGGTCGGCACAATTCCTGTGATTGAATGTGGATGGTGGATAGGCTACCTCTTCATGTAGACCTGGGGTCGGTCCAGGAGTACACAGGCTGGTCCTACTCTCCAGCATACTAGTCTCATAGCACCGCATAGGGCAATGTGAGTGGGTCCTGATGTATTCCTCTCTCTTCTTGCTGAATGGAGGCAAGGGAAATAGAGTGAGCAGTGTGTGTGTGTGTGTGTGTGTGTGTGTGTGTGTGTGTGTGTGTGTATGTGTGTGATGTGTCTATGTAAAAAAAACACCCAAACATCCATGAGGTTGGGAGTCGGTTTTGGGGATGGATGGATGGATGATTGAGCAGATAAGTGGACAGAGAGAAACAAATGTTCTTTTGAAAAATTCTTAGACACACCTATTCTATGAAAGACTGGTTTTACTTAATGTTTCTTGCTGGAATACAGATTAGAAGCTGGAAATTCTGCCTTAGTACCCATTCCCTCTTTGGAAGCATTGACCTACATTTCCCCTCCTACCCTGGATCCCCCTTTCCCATACTCTGACCACCAGAACGTTCCCATCCAGACTAAGAGCCAGAGTGCCTTTGTCTGGTCGCAGGCCTGGGCCACCCTGGTGCTCCCTTGCAGGTGGACCCTGAGCCGTTCCTGGATGTTTGTATCTATGACACCTGCTCCTGCGAGTCTATTGGGGACTGTGCCTGCTTCTGTGACACCATTGCTGCCTACGCTCATGTGTGTGCCCAGCACGGCAAGGTGGTGACCTGGAGGACAGCCACGTTGTGTCGTGAGTCCTGGTATCCCTCAGGGTCTCAATCCCCCTCCCCTGAGCTCTTGTGCATCTAGACATTAAGACCTTAAAGTGGGCGCAGGATGGACAGAAGAGAAGTCAGAGCTCTAGTGTGGGGATGGATGGCAGAGGGCGGAAGGGAGTTAAGACACTGATGTGAGTGAGGAGGGACAGGGGACAGGAATCAAAGACATTAATATGTAGAGACCCTTACTCTGGAGAAATTCTGGAAGAGGGAGAAGAGGGAACAGTGATGAAAAGAAGAGGGAAGTGAATATATGTCTTTAACTAGACACTATATTGGCCAATATGAGCGATCAACTCATCCATTTATGTAGGGTCTTCCTTCCTCGGGTGTAAGCAGCTGATGGTTTCTATATGGAAAACCAATTCAGAACCACTGGGTTCCTGGTTTAGGTGCTTTACAAGTCCAGCAGCCTCTAATAGTGGGGACTCCTGTAGTTCTTTTGTCCCCAATGTTCTCGTCACCTCCCCCAGAGCCATCACCACCACCACAGGTCTCACCATGTCTGTCTGGGGCCTGGATGCAGTCCTGGCATCTCAGCAGGCATAAGACTGCCTATGCTTTAATGGTTACGCTCATTTCTTGTCTACACAGCCCAGAACTGCGAGGAGAGGAATCTCCGGGAGAACGGGTACGAGTGCGAGTGGCGCTACAACAGCTGTGCCCCTGCCTGTCCCACCACCTGCCAGCACCCCGAGCCACTGGCCTGCCCCGTGCAGTGTGTGGAGGGCTGCCATGCACACTGCCCCCCAGGTCAGCCACCTGCCCTGGGTGGGGGTGGATGGAGGGATGGGACAGTTAGTCAGGAAAGGTGATTCCTTGTCCTACATCATCTCAGCCTTGCCCCGTGGTGCCTGCTCCCCAACCCTATAACCCTGGGTCCTGTTTGCATATGTCCTTTCATCGGAGCCAGGCCAGCTATGATTTTTGTCAAATTGAGCTTCTGTTTGCTTATTTATGGGTCTATCTCCTGGAGCAGCACTTTTTCTAAAAAAATGTTTTTATTAATTTTTAGAGAGAGAGAAAGGGAGAGGGATATATAGAGAGAAACAGCATTGATTGGCTGCCTCCTGCACGCACCCTTCTAGGGATTTAGCCCCAAACTCAGGCCCCCTTTAGTTAAAGGTAAGTCTTCCTTGTTGTAAAGGTGAGTTTGGGCTCCTGATGAGAGGTTTGTCATGCAGGGAAAATCCTGGATGAGCTTTTGCAGACCTGCGTTGACCCTGGAGACTGCCCCGTGTGCGAGGTGTCTGGCCGGCGCCTGGCCCCCGGAAAGAAAGTCACCTTGAACCCCGGCGATCCTGAGCACTGCCAGATTTGGTAAAACCTGGTTCTTTGAAGCATGAGTCTTATTGTCTACTCTGGGGACCTGCTCAGAGGTGTAGGTTTTGGGAAAATGCCCTTGCTGTGTGAGTCGTGAGGTAGTTTTTGTTTAGCTTGTTTTTCTTTCAGGACAGACTAGATTGCTTCTCCAGAAAACATCTCTTAAGAGAACCATTAGGCTTCTGCTTTATTTTATTTTTTTATATTATTAATCCTCACCCAAGGATATTTTCTGCATTGATTTTTAGAGAGAGTAGAAGGGAGGGGGAGAGACAGAGAGAGAAACATTGATGTGAGAGAGACACATTGATTGGTTGCCTCCTGCACTTGCTCTGACTGGTGCCGGGGATCAAACCTGCAACCCAGGTATGTGCCCTTGACCAGAATTTAACCTGGGGCCCTGCAGTCCTCAGGCCGATGCTCCAACCACTGAGCAAAGTTGGCTAGAGTCCATTAGACTTCTTAATCTCTTCTCGCTGAAGGATGATGGGTGAAGTCTCACATTGTTCCTGGAGGTCACATCTAGTCTATGAAAATCAGGCTTCCTTTTTATCGGAGGTGGGAATGGAGGGAAGGAAAGTGAGGCAGAGCCCTGACCCCTCAATGTGACTTAGACACCTCCGGGCCACAACCCAGGTCTCAGGACAGGGCTTTTGTAACTGGGAGGGAAGACTCTGGGTTCTCTCACCCGACTGCCTCTGGGAGTGGGGGAGCTTGGGGAGGTGAGAACGAGTCCTCAGGGTGAGCACTGAGCTTTCTGAAGTCCTGCTCCTAAGTAAGGAACGTGCATTTGGATGTTGATATATTCATATATTCAATACCACTTCTTATGGGAACTTAAACTTGAGAACTTAAATTCACTGGGGAAGGGGCCATGGCCACAGCTGCCAGAGTCAGATCCAGCCACAGCCATCTGTATAAACATGAGTGAACACTGCCCGGGGTGAGTTCTCTAGCAAACACAGGAAACTAGAAAGTATGTCACTCAGGCACTGTTAGCAAAGATGGGAGCAATAAATCGTGTGGGCCACGAGGAAGTGGGAATTAACTTCCCGGTAAGACCCTGCCTATCCACTCGCCCTCTGCTGAAACGGAGACTAAGGAATGAAGGAAGGGCCCGGATGCTGGCGTGGGGCTCTGAGCCACAGGACATGAGTGTAGAGCCATTTCCCCACCGCTCTCTGCTGGCCACAGGGAGGGGCAGCTACCAGGGGCAAACAGGGGTGGACAGTAGTTCCAGGAGCATCGCCTGGGAAGTTAGCCACAGGCCACACATCCCAGGGCTCTTGGCCTTACTGGGAGTGCTGAGGGCAAGCTGCCTCGAAGGCCAAGAGTTTACAGAAGAGAAGGTCCTAGCCTGGGTTGCATCTTTGGTCTGGCATAGCCTGCCACTCTCCAGGACACTGGTGGAAGGGAGAAGGGATCAGAAGGCCGGGAAATTTGGACTGGTAGTGTAGGAATGTGAGTCAGGGGCAACTGCTCTGCTAAAGACTCGTGGTATGTGCTTGGGGCTGGGTGCAGGGTCCAGCCAGTTCCTGGCATGTGGTAGGTGCTTCCATATGTCTGCTGGAGGAATGAATGAATGAGCCACTGACTTCCCCCCGTCTAACATTTTGGGGACCCCTACATGCTACTCCCAAATGCTTTGCCCTGTTAGCTAAAGCTGGGATTTTGAATCTTTATTCATCTTTCCAAAAATATTTTAGTCCAGTTTTTCCTCTCTTTATGAAAGCCCAATATATTAAACATAGTCCAAAATTCATACAGTTTAAATCCTGTTATAATAAACTAGAGGTCCAGTGCAGATTTGTGCACTGGTGGGGTCCCTCAGCCTGGCCTGCTCCCTCTCGCAATTTGGGACCCTTCGGGGAATGTCGGATTGCTGGTTTCGGCCTGATCCCCACAGGTCAGGCTGAGGGACCCCACCGGTGCATGGATCCATGTACTGGGTCTCTAGTATGCCTATAAGATCTTTGGTTAATCTCTTCCCGCCCGTCCCCCTCCCTCTCCCCTCTGAGATTCATCAGTCTGTTCCATGTTACCATGCCTATACATTGAGCGTCTCCCCCCTGAAGGTCAGTGTGCATCATAGCTACCAGTTGAATGGTCCAATAGTCGCTTATGCTTATATAGAGAGAGACTAGAGGCCCGGTGCATGAAATTTGTGCATGGGGGGCGTGTGCTGTCCCTCAGCTTGGCCTGTACCCTCTCCAATCTAGGACCCCTCGGGGGATGTCCAACTCACAATCCAGGACTGCTGGCTCCTAACCACTTGCCTGCCTGCCAGCCTAATTGCCCCTAACTGCTTCTGCCTGCCAGCCTGATTGCCCCCTAACTGCTCCCCTGCCAGCCTGATTGACGCCTAACCGCTCCCCTGCTGGCCTGATCACCCACAACTACCCTCCCCTGCCATGACCCGCCTCCTCCGCCAGGACCTGCCTCCTCTGTGCCATGCAGAGCCGCGTGACCCCCAGGCCTCACTGCATGGAGTGGCCACCGGGCCCCGCCTCTGCTGTGTATGTGGCCATCTTGTGGCAGCCATCTTTGTGGCAGCCATCTTGTGACAACATCACATGTGAGGGCGTGACGCCACCTAGGCTTTTATTAGTATAGATACCATAAAGCATTTATCTTCAGTAGAACATTTACAAGTCCTGGTCAGTGTCAACATTTTAGAGCAATATTTATCTTTGGAGTTACTTGGCAGAAGGTTTGGGTTGTAATTAAATATTTGTATTGCTGGAGATGTAGTTTGATAAGAAACTAAAATCTACTTTCAATGGCTGTGTAGATGGCCTGGAAACAAGAAAGATTCTTTTTCAGGTCCTAGTAAAGTTTGGCTTGTGGAATCCAGGGAAGCCTTTGCTGTGTGTGTGTGTGTGTGTGTGTGTGTGTGTGTGTGTGTGTGTGTGGGGACGTATGTTAAAAATGATGTCTCACTTGGGTGGAGAGCGACCCATGGGAGCTCAGTGCAGGTGGGCCAGGCAGGCAGGTGTATGGAAACAGGAGCAGTGATTCTGAGTAGGGCTGAGAAGCGCTCAGAGCCTCTTCAGGAACCACTTCTGTTTCTCTCCCTCTGCAGTCACTGTGATGGTGTCAACCTCACCTGTGAAGCTTGCAGGGAACCCGGAGGCCTAGAGGTGCCCCCCACGGAAGGCCCGATCAGCCCCACTACCCCGTATGTGGAGGACACCCCCGAGCCGCCGCTGCACGACTTCTTCTGCAGCAAGCTGCTGGACCTGGTCTTCCTGCTGGACGGCTCCTCCAAGCTGTCCCCGGCAGAGTTCGAGGTGCTGAAGGCCTTTGTGGTGGACATGATGGAGCGCCTGCACATCTCCCAGAAGCGGATCCGCGTGGCGCTGGTGGAGTACCACGAGGGCTCCCACGCCTACATCCAGCTCAGGGACCGGAAGCGGCCCTCGGAGATGCGGCGCCTCGCCAGCCAGGTCAAGTACGCGGGCAGCGCAGTGGCCTCCACCAGCGAGGTCCTCAAGTACACGCTCTTCCAAATCTTCGGCAAGATCGACCGCCCCGAGGCCTCCCGCATCGCCCTGCTCCTGATGGCCAGCCAGGAACCCCAGAAGTTGGGCCGGAACTTGGTCCGCTACGTCCAGGGCCTGAAGAAGAAGAAGGTCATCGTGGTCCCGGTGGGCATCGGGCCGCACGCCAGCCTCAAGCAGATCCGCCTCATCGAGAAGCAGGCCCCCGAGAACAAGGCGTTTGTGCTCAGCAGTGTGGACGAGCTGGAGCAACAAAGGGACGAGATTATCAACTACCTCTGTGACCTCGCCCCCGAGGCGCCGGCCCCAACTCAGCCCCCTCCTATGGCCCAAGTCACCGTGGGTCCGGAGCACTTGGGGGTTTCGACGCTGGGACCCAAGAGGAACTCCATGGTTCTGGATGTGGTGTTTGTTCTGGAAGGGTCGGACCTAATCGGCGAGGCCAACTTCAACAGGAGCAAGGAGTTCATGGAGGAAGTGATCCGGCGGATGGACGTGGGCCAGGAGAGCATCCACATCACGGTGCTGCAATACTCCTACACGGTGACCGAGGAGACCACCTTCCGCGAGACACAGTCCAAGAGGGACGTCCTGCAGCGGGTGCGGGAGATCCGCTACCAGGGCGGCAACAGCACCAACACGGGCCTGGCCCTGCAGTACGTGTCTGAGCACACCTTCTCGGCCAGCCTGGGGGACCGGGAGCAGGCACCTAACCTGGTCTACATGGTCACAGGGAACCCCGCCTCTGATGAGATCAAGCGGATGCCTGGAGACATCCAGGTGGTGCCCATCGGGGTGGGCCCTCATGCCAACGTGCAGGAGCTGGAGAGGATTGGCTGGCCCAACGTCCCCATCCTCATCCAGGACTTTGAGACACTCCCCCGAGAGGCTCCTGACTTGGTGCTGCAGAGGTGCTGCTCCGGAGAGGGGCTGCAGATCCCCACCCTCTCCCCCACCCCAGGTACGTGGGCACCTTGCACAGGGGCCATGCCTTGGCGGAAATATGCCTCTTGGGTTCTAATCCCGGCTCCCCTGCTCTGTACCTTCGGTCACATCCACCTCCAGAGTGCCTGTGTCCTCACCTCCCAGGCAGGGAGAAGCATCTGTGATCCTTTATTGAGGAGGATCTGTTCTTGTAAATTCAAAGGTAATGCAAGTCTATTGTTAAAATTTAAGTAATACCAAATATAGGGAGTAAAAAAATATTTATTTATCACACAGCCTCATCCTACCCAATCCCACTCCCTGCCTTGGAGGTAACCTGTAAAATTTGTTGATAATCAGCTTTTTGACCACACTGGATGGATGCAATTATTCTAAGTAGCTGATACTCTCTGGGGGCAAGGCCAATAAATGGTGACAGGTAGCAGTTAAGTGCTCAGATTCTGTAGCTGGACTGCCTTGGTTTGAATCTCACCTCTGCCACTGGGCAATTATGGCAATTTTGGGGGTAATAATTTTGGGCAAGTACCTCTGTGTTTATCAGTCTCCTCATCTGTAAAATGGGGATAATAATAGTACTTTTTTTGAAAAACGTTTAGAACAGTTCCCAGCACACAGTAAGTGCTTGCCACTCTGCTATGATTATCGCCTTCAGAATGGATACTAATGTCTAATCAATTCCTAGTTCTTGAACATCCTTATTTGGTGTGTCTGGGACCATCCCAGAATAACTAGCTTTCTTTTAACGTCTCTTTATCCTCCCACTTTGTATGAGTGCCTTTGCTTCTTTGTTCTTGTTTTAATCAGAGCCACAGATTTATTGAAATTCTTGTGATATTTCTGTGGAGGAGAACAGGAATAGCATCATCTTACCCAGTCTCAGAATGGTGTTTAGGCCAGAGTTTGCTTCCTCACTATGATCTGTGCCAGAACATTCACATGAGCAGTAGGCATTTATAATCAGAACTAGAGGCCTGGTGCACGAATTCGTGCATGGTTGGGGTCCCTTGGCCTGGCTGGTGATTGGGGCCGATCAGGGCCACCTTGCCCAGTCCCGATAAGGGCTGATCAGGGCTAACCAGCCAGGGAGAGAGATCAAGGGAGGTTGGCTTTCAGAGCACACTGACCACCCGGCTGGCCGGGCGGGGGGGGGGGGGGGGACCGCGGGAGGTTGGCCAGCCGTGGAAGGTTGGCTGTGGGAGTGCACTGACCACCAGGAGGCAGCTCCTGCATTGACCATCTGCCCCCTGGTGGTCAGTGTGCATCATAGCTACCAGTCAACCAGTTGTTCGATCGACCAATCGTAATGGTTGCTTAGGCTTTTATATATATAGATACCTTATAGCACATACCTACCCATAAGACCCGAGGCCATACTGCTGCTCCATTTCCTTTTGCTATCTCCCTGTTTTGCTGCTCCAATATCTCACTCAATTCTGGAAGAGTTGCAGCCTCCTGTTACTGTGAGAACAGATGCCTTTTACTTTCATAGGAAGCATTTAAACTGCCTTTGAGTGGCACTGGAGTCTTCCCAATGCCTCCAAGCCTGGGGCACTCCTGGCCCCCTTATCTCCTCCCGGGCTCATCTTGACAACCTGCAAGACCAATGATGACACGTCCCGTGATGGTGCCACGTGGTTGGTGGTGCCCCACACCTGCCCATTGAATGCAGCTGTGTGCTGCAGTGGCTGGTCTCCTGCTGGCACTGTGTGCTCACCTTCTTGTCTCTCTGCAGACTGCAGCCAGCCCCTGGATGTGGTCCTCCTCCTGGACGGCTCCTCCGGCTTTCCAGCTTCTTACTTTGATGAAATGAAGAGTTTTGCCAAGGCTTTCATTTCAAAAGCCAATATCGGTGAGTGAGGTGCCTGAAGGAGCAGGTTAGAAAGGGGCTCTTCTTGGCGCTCTGCCTGCTTGAAAGTGCCATTGCGTGTCTTCTTTCCACCAGGGCCTCAGCTCACGCATGTGTCTGTGCTGCAGTACGGAAGCATCACCACCATCGATGTACCGTGGAACGTGGCCCAGGAGAAGACCCACTTGCTGGGCCTCGTGGACCATATGCAGCAGGAGGGAGGCCCCAGCCAAATTGGTAACGTGGTGCTATGGGCTGAGATGCAGGGGCTGTGTCTGGTCCTCATTCTTGGCATAAGTGAGGAGTGACCTTGGCCAGTCACTTTGGTTTTGGCCTCAGTTTTCTTTGCTGTAAAGGGAGGGCCTAGATGCTCTTTCTGGTCTCATCTCGATCTCACTTGTGTGCGAGACTCCCTGAGTCTCTGAATCATTCAATTTTGGATCTACCTGGAGACAGGATGCCCAGTTGGCTGCAGAAACGCCTTCCCCGCAGCCAGGACTCACTTGTATGGTCTGTTCTCCACTCTCAGGGCATGCTCTGGGCTTTGCTGTGCAATACATCACGTCGGAAGTCCATGGTGCCAGGCCGGGCGCCTCTAAGGCGGTGGTCATCCTGACCATGGGCACCTCCACAGATTCCGTGGCTGCAGCTGCCGAGGCTGCCAGATCCAACCGTAAGTGTCCAGTGTTCAGTGTCCATCCTGAGACTGGGCTAACTTGCCCAAGGATCAAAAGTGGGAAGGTGTTACTTCTAGGTGCCACGGCTGATTTAAATGCTCCATACCTGTATGTGGCCAGGTTTCAAACAGGAGGAACTCATCCAATCAATCCCTGTGCTATTTGGAAACCAAGCAGTAATAAGTGTGTGTTAACCCTCCATTTGTCCACATTCTTTAGATTTTTAACGTTTAATTTTCATTTTGTGTCCAGGGATGGGTCATAGCTCACACTTTTTTTTAAAAGTGGCATCCTTGGTCTCTCACCACCCTCTCCATGTCTGAGGCAAGAGGGACTCATATGGGGCCTTGAGAACCATTGGGGAACTTACCGTTTTCAGAGCCCTTTTCCAGTACCTGCCTAATGGGTTTGAGGGATGAGTGATGGAAAAAGACAAAGGCTGCTGCTTTTGGGAGGGGACGAAACAGGCGTGACCTAGTCTGGGTGTCCCATAACAACCTGTGCTGTGAATATCCACAGAATGTGAGCCCGGACAGGTGGTGTGGTGCTGAGGGAGGGACAGGTGAGTGGAATGGCACTAAGTCCTCTCATGGCCACCTGTGAATGTCCAGTCTGGAAAACATGAGGCTCTATACAGGTACAGGGTGTAGCTTCAGGCCAGTCCACTTTGTGCCCACCTGACCAAAGCAGGTTGGCAGAGACCCTTTCTTATTCCTCTGCTCACTTAGGAGTGACAGTGTTCCCTATCGGAATCGGGGATCGGTATGACCCAGCCCAGTTGAGGATCTTAGCAGGCCCAGACGCCAGCTCCAACGTGGTGAAGCTCCAGCGCATTGAAGATCTCCCTACTATGGTCACCCTGGGCAATTCCTTCCTCCACAAGCTGTGCTCTGGTGAGTCTGGTAATGTCTTTCTTCCCCCTACTCTCAAAAAATAAAAACAAAAGCAACAAAGCCCATTTCCGAGACCTGAGGGTGCTCATGCACAAGATTTTGGTCTTGAAGGAAGATTGTTGTATAGACCAGGACCTTTAAGTTTCTGCTCATGAAAAGTGTGTACTATGAATCTCCAAGGGGCTACCAGACAGTTCGCTGGGTAGAGCCCTATTTCCTGTTCTAACTTCTCATCCAAACTTTAGCAGAAAAAGCCCATGCTCAGTTGTGCACAGGCATCTTAGATAAAGAAGTAGAAAATAGAACAGGGAACCTCAGCATCCTGTAGATCATGGTCTTCTTCCTTATGCCCTGGACTCACTCTCAGCATGAATACATGGGCCTTTAGAAACACAGTAACATAGAATCTAATATCAAAATACCATAGTTTAAGTTGATTTAAGATTAGAAACCTTTCTTTAACCACATATGATTTATTTGACCTGGTTTAATATGTGTTCCTAATGTAATTAGTGGCGAGTCAAAACCTACTACAGAATTATTGCCCTTTCCTCTTGGTAGAAATTTTCAAATTCCCTTTCAAGTGTTGAGGATCTTGCCTCATTTCCTCCCTACTCCCCCACTGGCACTGATTTATGGAAGAGGGAAAGGAGATACTGACTTTGAAAAAGCTTTATAAACCATAGTTATTGCTGTATTGTCACTATTGCTTATCATCACAATTAGAAATAACCACAAAGCCCGCCTGAAGAACCATGGGGTGCCCACCTCTTATCAGGTGTACCCGCACCCTCACTGTTAAACACACTCAGATTATTTTCAGAGTTAAGTCAACTTCAAGAACTAGCCCAGGTAGCCCATACAGACATCGTGAATGGCTTAGACTTTCTGGGTGATGGTTGGGAACTGAGATCTGGTTTGTATCTGTTTCAGGGTATGTTAGAGTTTGCATGGATGAGGATGGAAATGAGAAGAGGGTAAGTTCCCCTTTGTTGACCTGAAAGAAGAATCAGAAATGTATATTTTGGGCCCTGTTCCTCCTTGTACACTTTTCTTTCCTTATGGTCTTGGTCCAGTTCTCTTTCTTACCATTATATTATGTTCTGTTTGTTTTCTTTTTTGGGGGAGGGGATAGGTCCACCTATGAATCTTGTGTTCTGTCTCCTGTCTCCTTGTCATTTAGGCCTATGTCCAGGTTTTAGTCTCTATGTCCTCAGAGGGGTCTTGGCCTGGTAGATGGACTTAGAGTTGGAGCACCTCATCCTATGTACTACCTGAATCTGGTTCTTTCTTTTGCAGCCTGGGGATGTCTGGACCTTGCCAGACCAGTGCCACACAGTGACGTGCCTGCCAGATGGCCAGACCTTGCTGAATAGTCATCGGGTCAACTGTGATCGGGTGCCAAGACCTTCGTGTCCCAACAGCCAGTCCCCTGTCAGAATGGAAGAGACCTGTGGCTGCCGCTGGACCTGCCCCTGTGAGTCCTTTGCTTCTCCAGCCTAGACAGTGTTAAAAGGGCAGTGCTTTTAGCTGGGCTGTGCAGAAAGGTAGACCAGAAGCTAAGCACCCTCTCTCTTCACCACAGGCATGCACAGTGCTACCTTTACCCATGTTCACACCCTATCATATCCTCTGGACAGGTTTTCATTCAGTCCCAGGGATCCCTGTTCTCTTCCTGTGTCTTTGTTTTTATTTGTTTGTTTGTTTGTTTGTTTTTGTTAATCCTCACCTTAGGATATTTTCCCATTGATTTTAGATAGAGTAGAAGGGAATAAGGGAGGGAGAAGGAAGAGAAAGAGAGAAAGAAAGAGAGAGCGAGAGAAGCGATATGAGAGAGACACATCATTGGTTGCCTCCTACATGCACCCTGACTGGGGCTAGGGATTGAATTTGCAACCCAGGTATGCAAATTAACCGTGATCTTTTGGTGCAAGGCCAACAGTCTAACCACTGAGCACACCGGCCAAGGCTCTTCCTACGTTTTTGGAGGGCGCTGATGGTGGGCAGAGCCATTCTCATTCATTTGCCAAGTGTGAGTTCACACTGTTTCTTTCCCTTGTGACTTAATACATTCTTCTAGAAGTTGGGGCTGGATTCCTCGACAATATTCATAGCTGGAGTATTTGGGATCCCTTGCAGCATGGATGTCAACAGGCCAGGAGCATTCAGTACGGGCATTTGGAAATGCCTGGCTGCTCAGGGACTTAGGGGAGTTTGTGTGGAAGAAGCTCTTGGAGAGGCTGCTCAGCTCTGACCGATGGTACATCCAGACCCACCATCTGTCAGTGGCTGTGCTGCCTTGGTGTACAGGTCTCTCATGCAGGTGAAGATTGCCTGTCTGGGAGTGAGGGACGTTAGTACAGACTCACTGACTCACTAAACTGCCTCTAAGTTCTTTCTTGGGCTTTTATTTACCCACCACCATAGAAGTGATCATGGTTTGTCTGGAAAGCTCACCTCCAACTTCATCTAGGTCCACAGTTAGCTTTCAAATCATGTATGGCAGTGGTGCCTTCCATGGGGGCGATTTTCACGGAATCCTCTTACATAGATGCAGGATGATTAGGATTCCCAAGTGGTGTTGTAATAGGAACCTTGAGAATTTGTTGATTACATGAGTGAATGAGTGGCAAATGAGGGAGTGCTGAGACCCAACCATTTGTTTTGGCTTCGGAAGTATTTCTCGTGTGCGATCTCTTAAGGGATCAAGTCAACATGGCCACTTGTACCGTTAGTCACTTGGCAGCTGAAAGGACACACGTGTTTTTAGGTGAACTTTCTTTACAGTGAGATCGTGAGCTCATGCTTTGCTTAGCTCCTCATGATTTCAATGAGTCATAACACCCCTAGAACTTAACTTTGTTTCTTGGGCCAAGGCAGAGTGGAGCATTCACTTCGCACGTTACAATTTTTTTTTTTTGAAATATGGTTCTATAATTTGCCACGTTTTTAAAAAATGTAATGCTTGTTCTTGTAAGCTTTCTCTAGGAAAAGATTTAATGACCATGTGTTACTTACCTGAGGCACTCTACCTCTCAGAATCTCAGATTCCTAATCTGTAAAAAGGAGTAAATGAAACTATAGGACTTCAAAGGGCCCATTCAGCTCTCAATTCTGTTTATCTGTGTGCACTTTTGTAACGCTGCCTCTTTGTGTGGATAATGGCACATCCCTCATTTGCTGTCCCCTGTCCAGGTGTGTGCATGGGCAGCTCTACCCGGCACATCGTGACCTTTGATGGGCAGAATTTCAAGCTGACGGGCAGCTGTTCATATGTTCTATTTCAAAACAAGGAGCAGGACCTGGAGCTGATTCTCCATAACGGTGCATGCAGCCCTGGTGCTAGGCAGGCGTGCATGAAGTCCATTGAGGTGAAACATAACGGCCTCTCGGTTGAGCTCCACAGTGACATGGAGGTGAGGTGACTTTTGTGGGTCCCATGGCAAGGCAGCCACATGAACATGGTGGCAGTTGGTTTTAGCTGGCACTCCTATTAGAGACGTAGCCTTCTGCCTAACTAGCAGAGTACCACCTTCTTTGGAGGGGCTTCTTGCCATCTCCCTTGTTTTGGTGTGATTTCATGTTGTTCTGGGCCCAGATTTGGTACCAACTTTAGGTAGCATTAAATTGTGAAGGTAGTGCCAGATTCTGGCGCTGGTAGGAAATTGGGGTTGACAGCAGTACTGTTTACCCAGCAGGCATTATGAGCCCAGTGCCTCAGGCTTGCTAGCTTTCCAAAAGAAACTATTTAGTGCCTAAATTAGGGCATTTGGAAATATGTAGGGCCTCAAGAAAATGTATGGCTCCAAAATTCAAAAAGAAAACTGCAAAACCGATTTAAATAAATGTTTGGTTAAATGCTTACTAAAGGTTATATTATGACAATTTCTTTACTTGTTCATTTAGAAATCATAAATATTTCATTATGTGAAAACAACTTATAGGTTAGATCTCATTTTGCAAGAATTCTTGAATATGCGCAGCAATTGCTGAAAAATCATAGCTAGTCATATATTAAATGAGTAACTCACAGCCAAAATTTTAAAATTAGAAAGGAGAAAAAGCCTTCCAAAACATTTACAGCAAAAATAATATCGTGAGATGTGAATACATTGAATATGTTTGATATGCTGTGTGATAGGGCCTCCAAAGAGCTCCTAATGACTCTCCCCCACCAAAAAAAAAAAAAAAAAAGGCTTAAAATAGTCCTGTTAGTTGTTCCTGAAAACACTGATGAGCTGGCAAAATGGCAACTTTCCTAGCCCATCCTGAAGGGGTTGTCCTCCCGTGTGGAGCACACAGAGACTCAAGGTTCAAGGTGCTTCAACCGCTGGGCTTTCCGGTTCCAGGTTCATGGGTCTCTGTGCAGTATTATAATAGTCTGTTCTCCTGCCAAGCTCTTCAAAACTCCTTTATTTTAGAAGAGCTGCGGATAAACATCAGGGTCTGTGATAACCCTGGAATTGAAGTTGGAGACTGCTAGTAACTTCAGGAAGAAGCTAAGAGTGAAATTTTAGGATTCTTTATTGCTGTGAAAACTGATGGGTTATTTTCTTCTTTGGATAGGTGGGGGTGAATGGGATTCTGGTCTCTGTCCCTTACACGGGTGGGGACATGGAAGTCAACATCTATGGTGCCATCATGTATGAGATCAGATTCAATCATCTTGGCCACATCTTCACATTCACTCCACAAAACAACGAGTTCCAGCTGCAACTCAGCCCCAAGACCTTTGCTTCAAAGATGTATGGTCTCTGTGGTAAGAACATCTTGAACTCTCCCTCCTTTTATATTTTTAAACCTTCCTTGCTCTACTCTCAGGACTCTTGGATGCTTGTATTTCTGGGTCCAGTAGCAAGTTTCTGCTGCTGGTGGGGATGGAGAATGGCCAGGTCTCTGGCATCATCAATATGCTGGCACACACAGCCACTAACTTTGTCTTTCCTTGTTTCTCTAGGGATCTGTGATGAGAATGGGGCCAATGACTTCATGCTGAGGGATGGCACGGTCACCACAGACTGGAAAAGGCTCGTCCAGGATTGGACTGTGCAGCAGCCGGGGAGGATGTGCCAACCTGTTCCTGAGGAGGAGTGTCCCATCTCCAGCACCTCCCACTGCCAGGTCCTCCTCTCGGCACTATTTGCTGAGTGCCACAAGGTCTTTGCTCCAGCCACATTTTATGCCATGTGCCAGCAGGACAGTTGCCACCCAGAGAAAGTGTGTGAGTCGATCGCCTCTTATGCCCACCTCTGTCGGACTAATGGGGTCTGTGTTGACTGGAGGACAGCTGATTTCTGTGGTGAGTATTTATATGTATCCCCTAAAATTTGTGAATACCAACTAATTGTGGGCTTGCTCAACTTCCCTGGTACTCGGATTCTTTATCTGGGTAATGAGGATCAAAATCCCACATTTCTTCTGATCTAGGATTTCAGTTAGTATCAAAGAAGGTGGGAGATGTATAAGTAATATGAGTGTTGAATTTCTATGTAAATGAAAACACTATCATTTCTATTAGTATTCTAGTGTTCAGACAAATGTGATTTTAATATGTTAGGCACAGACAGGCGCCAGCAAAGTACAGAATAATCAGTCATTTTGAATTTAAAGTTCCACCAAGCTTTAGCAAAGCCTCCCAGAGTAGGCCATGCCTGAGCAGAATTTTGGAGTGTGAGTGGAATTTTGCCATTTGAATACCAAGAGTTTTCTTAGTTACAGATGCCACAGGGTAGATATCTCCCCTTCAAGATCAGCTTCCCTATTTGGACTCGATCTAATATAATCGCATACTCTTAATTGGTGGGGGAAAAGGGGTAGAGAAATCAATATGTACAAGCATCTTGGAGTCTCAGGGTTTACGAATTTACAATTATACAGCTGTCAGCAGCTCTTACATGGGGCTGGAGGACTTGGGCATCTTAGTCGCAGCTCAGCTGGTGATGGGAATCAGTTTCTGCATCTTAGAATGAGACAGTTGGACTAGACAACCACTAGGTTCCGTAGAGCTCTCGTTTTCTGAGTGCATGTGGATGGTACGGCCTCCTTTCCATCTGCCTGCAGATCAAAGGGCAAATATTAGTTTCTGAGTTACCCATATCACCTTCTCTGCTTAGCTAATTTTTTGGTCTACCTCCTGACTATTTATTGTGCATAGGAAAATCCTTGATGCTCAAAATCCTTGGAGAATTTATCTGCCTTGGCACCATGAGAACCTAAGAAAGGGGCTGAGTAGGGCCAGGGTGGGAGGAATAAATCACCTTGTAGCTTCTCTTCCAAGGCAATTCATCATAGCTGTAGATTCCTTACTTTATTTTAAGAAGAGTTTGTAAGCTTCAAATATACTAGTTAATGTATTCAAAAGAAAGAACCATGATACTTCCTAAGGACACACGTTCATATAACCAGTTAAGATTAAATTTGGTTGCAAGTAACAGAGAAATAAAATTCTCTATCACACAGTGATCAGAGGGAGGTGGCTCCAGCTGTTTCTGGGCCTCAAACTGGATTCTAACTTTTTGCTCACCCTCACTTGGGTTGGGTTTTCCTCATAGTTTAAGATGATGCTCTAGTTATCATATCTAAGTTCCAAGAAGCAGAATGGGTGAAGGATGGAAAAGGGAAAAAGGGTATGCATATATTTTTTTAAAGATTCCTGGAGGCTGCTATAGGAGTCTACACTTCTTCCTTTCATAGGTCAAAGCTTTGTCACATGACTACACTTAGTTGCAAGGGATGTTGGGAAATGTAGTCTTTATTCTGGGTGCCTCTGTTTCCCTCTGGTGGGTGTGAGCCATCCAGAGTGACCTTCTTCTCCATCTGCAGCTATGTCTTGCCCACCATCCCTGGTGTACAACCACTGTGAGCATGGCTGCCCCCGGCACTGTGAGGGCAATTCAAGTTCCTGTGGGAACCATCCCTCGGAAGGTTGCTTCTGCCCCTCACACCAAGTCATGCTGGAAGGTAGCTGTGTCCCCGAGGAGGCCTGTACCCAGTGTGTCGGTGAGGATGGAGTCCGGCACCAGGTAGGAGCCCTGGTCTTTCACCTCCCATGGGTCCAGTAAGAAGAAGTGTTCACCAGTGATTGGCCCCTTCTAACTTTAGCAGTAGGGGTTGACTCTTAAGGGGGTCATTGAGGGGTAGGGGAGCATGTCATACCATGTCATACTATGTCATACCAAAACTCTTGGTATGACATAGTGGCTTTTGAGTTAGATCTTGGTTCATATCTTGACTCTGTCATATATTAGCTGTGCTACTACGATTGCTACTATTACTTTTATCATTATATTTATGAAAATAGATGCTATAGGAACCCGAGAGAGGATAGGAAAAGAATATTTTATATGGTGATGCCTACCATTATGATGATATATTATATACCTTGCATTGTACTAACCACTACCTATTCATTATCTCAAAAATTTTCAAAGGTGTGTTTTATAGGATATTAACAGTTACCTGTGGTCAAGAACATTTAAAGAACACTAGCTAGACAAATTAAATAAGTTTCTTTATTGTAGGGCTATTTGGAGTTTTTAATGTACTAATGTGTGGCAAGTATTTAAGAGGGTTTTCACTTATCAAACTTATCTGACCATGGAACTTGTATGTGTGGTGGATGAGTGAATGTGTGTGCATGTGTGTGCGTGCGTGCGTGTGTGTGTGTGTGTGTGCGCGCGCGCGTGCTCATGTGGACTAGGACTAGTCTGTTGGACTAGGATTCTAAAAACACACTGGATATCTTGCATCATCTCATAAATACAAAACACCTATGAGAAAGCTAAAGCTTAGCTTAGGGCACTGCCCATGGACACAGTTTGTAAGTTATGGAGTTGAGTGTTGGACTCAGAATTTGAAGCTATGTCTGACTCCAGAGAACTTGCTTGTTCCAATATACGAAATTGCCCTTTTACTAGGTCTTTTTTTTTGGGGGGGGGGTTGATTTGTGTGGAAGCCATCAATTCTTTTAGCCCTTTAGGAGTTATTGATACATTTTGAAAGGATCCTCCCCTTCCTACGATGACAGTCGTATCTCTTCAAAGTTGACAACATGTGTGTTTGTCGGATCTGGGGCAGGGTGTGTCTGTGCACATGTGAGTGTGTGCTGTGGTTCTGTCCTTCATCCTTGACAGTGATATTACAGAGCATGGTAGAGGGAGGAATACATTTGGCTTCTAGCAAAGGAGAATGTGTTCTATGATCATGTGTTGATCCCCAAACCTAACATCTCTGTCATCACAAGGAGGGCTTTATCACTAAGTGATAGGGTTTGGTGACTTGCCACTATATTTAATCACTGCTAGGAGAGCTCCTGGTAAGGCCAGCTAACCAAACTGGGGAATGATGAAAGCAACAATTCCAGTAACTACACTGTTCTTCCTTGACACTGTAAGCCAGGGAATGGACTATTTTATTTGATTCTCCCCAAAGCTCTGTAGAAATGTCATTATATGTCCCACTGAATGGAAGAGGAAACCGAGGCTCAGATGGCACAAGATGATGAAACTGGCATTCTTATTCACTACACCAGGACATTCCATAGTGTTCTAGACTGCCATTGATCTCATCAGAACCCTGAGCTAAACTCTGAGCTGACTGGGAGTCCAGGTCAGCTCGGGCATCCACTAGTCTGTTACTTGGGTGCTCCACCTGCTCTGTTTTGTTGTTGGGCTCTATCCCATTTATTTTCACGGTGGGACAGATAAAATCAGAGGGAAGCCCAGTCATACTCTACTGCTATATTTCAACTTGCCAATTTAAGTAACTTCCTGTACCACAGTATTCTCCAAACGAGCTGACAAACCTTACACTGCTCTCCCTGCTTTGCACAGCTCTTGCACTCCTGCTGGGCTCCAGGGATGTGTACCATTCACAGGTGGGGCTAGCACCCAGTGGTGATTGCAGACCGGTTTTGCTGCTGGTGGTAATATACTCTTAGAGGGAGGCAGATGTGGTCTCTACTCCCTTCCTTCACATCCTGATGAGAAGTCAGCTCAAGTTTGCAAAGTGTTCCTGGCTCTGGGGCCATCAGCTGTCTGCAGGGGGCTGAAAGCAGGAAGCTTGTGAATTTTATTTTAGTGCCTCTACCCCTGTTTTCTTCACTCCTCTCTGACCCTCTTTCCCCTTTCACTGCTCCCTCATCTTCAGTGCAACACATCGGGAATATGCATTCACATGGTATAAAGAATGCTCCCAAATAGTGTGCTATTTTTGACATAGAAACCGTCTTATAAAAATATTTTAAAATCAAGTAACATAAAATGAATTAATTAAAACTATGAAAGAAACACAGCCAATTTTAGTTATTTCAGAAAATACAGCTTACACAGATGAAAAACAAGTATCTTATCCAGCCACCTGCAATTGCAGCTTTTACTTTCAAAGTAGAGTTATGAACAAAAAAATCTAATATGAAAAATATTTCTATTAAATGAAATTTTTTAAAGTGAAAAATTAAGGCCAGAATTTTTTTTCCTTTAGGGAAATAAACCAGGGTATAAATCTCTTGAGGTAACATCGGAAGGGCAAAATATTTACCAGTTTCCATAGCTCTTGTTTAGTTTACAAAGTGCACTGTAAAGATGGGAGCCTTTGTTGCCGGCTCAGAAGGGATCCAGAGCCGTGCTGGCTGTCTCTCTCTCCGTGTTGGGGAGCAGGGGGTGCTGTGCAGGGCAAATACTGCTTCAGTTCAGCTCAGCAAGAACTACCTCCATTACCCAGAAGCCTAGTGCCCCTGCCTGGAGCCTCCCTTTCTCTCTGATCTCTGGTGTTCTGTAACCTATACTGTTCATTTGCATCTTCTCTTAAATTCTCAACTGTGGTCTTGCATTCCTTCTGTGACCTTGGGCTTTGAAGACTTCTAGGTTCCCTTGCCGAATTCTCTGTGGACCATTCTTTTGTCATCGAAATCTTTAACTCCAGCTAGCTCTCATACCTCTTCTCCTGTCTCAGTAATTGTCACATCCTGGCCCTGGAACCTGGTGGGTGAGACAGGGCTGCCTGGAGTTGGCCTGTGCTGATGCAGGAGCGCCATCTGCTGGCCCACTCGCTGCATAACCCGGCATGTTATGCCCCTATATAGCTGGCCGCTGGCGGTTTTTAAAAGCTTAGTGTTAACCAGAAAGGGCTTTTCCAGGGGCCCAAGATTCTGCCTCCTGTCTCAGGCAGGCCTCCTTAAAGCTGCCTGGGAAAATAAAAATTCCTGGAGGAGGAGCTATTTGGTCATCTATTGTGGTGTTGCCCACTCTCAGGATAGTTGTAGCATTATTCATTCTTAAATGTAGATATCTGAAGTCCACAAAAACAGGCTCTTTAAAAAGCCTCCTTTAAAAGAGAGGAAAATCGCCCTGACTGGTTTGTCTCGGTGGATAGAGAGTCGGCCTGCGGACTGAAGGGTTCCGGGTTCGATTCCGGCCTGTACCTTGGTTGTGGGCACATCCCCAGTGGGGGTTGTGCAGGAGGCAGCTGATAGATGTTTCTGGCTCTCTATTCCTCTTCCTTCCTCTCTGTAAAAAAAATCAATAAAATATTAAAAAAGAGAGAGAGGAAAAAATCCCTCAAAACACATTAAAAAAAATAACCCTCTTCTTATTTCACCACTTTTGCCATTTAAAAGTCGAAATACCCCCCTCCCCCCGCAATTTGCCGTTTCTTGGCATCACC
Source organism: Eptesicus fuscus (assembly GCF_027574615.1). Lineage (NCBI taxonomy): Eukaryota > Metazoa > Chordata > Mammalia > Chiroptera > Vespertilionidae > Eptesicus > Eptesicus fuscus. The sequence continues at coordinate 87,683,845 of NC_072479.1, forward strand.
CAGAAGCCTGAGGGAATAAGCGATGCTTTCCCACCCGGTCTCTCTGCTCCCAACTCTGAGGCCAGCACTCAGGGCCCCTCTCTGTGTCTTCCTGGCCCCAGAAACACTTCAATAGCAGCCCCTGCAACCTCTTTTTTTTTGGTTTCCTATTCCTAGTCCCTCCCTCTCAGTCCTGCTACCCTCACCATTTGGCCCTTATTTAACAGTCTTCCTGGGAAGCAGGGCCCTGCTTATAAAGCTCCAGGGCTGCCCCATTGCCCACCAACAAGCTCAAGCTCCTCAGGTGGGCAGGGAAGGCCTCTACAATTGCCCACGGACCCTCAGGACATTCTCCCCTCTGCTCCACACCCAGAATTCTTTCTCCTCCCCCAGCTCCCCCCACGCCACTCCACCTCCCACCCTTCACAGGCACTTCAGGAGGCCTCTCTGAGGGCCCCAGCCCTAGTGAACTGCTCTTCTTTGCCCTCCTGTGGCCCTTTTATTTTTCATTTTAAAAATAGCTTTATTGAGATATAGTTTACATATAATAAACAGCAGCGAATAAAGTGTACAGTTTGGTGAGTTTTGACACTTGTGTACTCCCATAAAACCACCACCACCACAACCAGGACAAGGGACATTTTCATCAACCCCCAAGGTTTCCTTGGGCCCCTTTTAATACGACCCCTGACCCCCAGCTCCCATCCCCAGGCAACCATTAGTCTGCTTTCTGTCACTATAGATTTGTTTATATTTTCTGGAATTTCATATACATGGAATCATGTAGTATATACTACTTTTTGGCCTGGCTTCTTTCACTCAGCATAACACTGTTGAGATTCACCTGTGTGTGTTTGGTACTTTGATAGTCTGAGTAGTATTCAGGCTATTTATGGCCGAGTAGTATTCCACAGTGTGGATGTATCATACTTCATTTATCTCATGCAATGTTTTCTGCATGATCTTATTTCCTCAAGTTGACTGTATTTATCCAATGTCTGTCACTCCCACAGCCCCAGCAGTGTCAGGCACTGTGACTGCCTGTGAGTAGCAGGTGTAGAACACGTGGTGTCTGGGGCCAGAATGCCAGGTTCAAATCCTGGGTGTGCCACCTGGTCATGTTCCTTCTCTGGGACTCAATTTCATCATTTATACATGAAGATAATAATAGTACTTGCCTGATAGGGTTATGATAAGGAACATAAATCAAATAAACATAAAGACCATAGGAAAAATATCTCGAACATATCTAATGCTAATTATTATTGGGAGGCAGCAGAACATGTTGTTAAAAGGGTATATTCAGGGTTCAAACCCTACCTCTGCTGGTTCGACCCTAGAACTGCAAGTGCCTCAACTTTCTCATTTGATAAGTGGAGATAATAATAAAAATATCCTCTCGACAAGGCTGCAGTGAAGGTGGGGGAACTGACTTCCGTTTACTCCAGGGCTTTCTGCCCTAATGTCCTGAACCCTTTCTGAACCCCATTTTCTCTCAGTTCCTGGAAACCTGGGTCCCAGACCACCAGCCCTGCCTGATCTGCATGTGCCTCAGTGGGCGGAAGGTCAACTGCACCTCGCACCCCTGCCCCACGGCCAGAGGTGAGTTCATCCTCTCTGGGACTCCCTCCAGGCCCTGCAGCCACCATATCCACATGTGGATTTCCTGGGCCTGGCCTGTTTCCCAGGCCAGACCACCCTTCCTTACCTCTCTGGGCTGGGGTTCCCCTTGTCCTACACCTGGAATAGCTGCTCTCAGAGCTTAACCCTGCCCCACCTTGGCCCTTAGACTAGAGTTTCCTGGAGAGCACATTCAGGGGTCAACAGCCTCATTCTCAGAAATCCCACAGCCTGATACCTCATGGCCTCCCATGTAAGGCCTGTGCTGGTTTCTGTGGATGCTGGTTTCTGTGGATGATAGTCTGCCATATATATGCCTGGTGCACAAAATTTGTGCATGGGTAGGGTCCCTAGGCCTGGCCGGTGGTCAGGGCCGATTGGGGCCTTCCGGCTGCTGGCTGGGGCCTTCCTTCTTTCTATGCTGCCCCCTGATGGTCAGTGCACTTCATAGTGAGCGATTGAACCCCTGGTCTCCCGATCAAACTCCTGAGGGGACACTTTGATATTAGCTTTTTACATATATAGATTGTTGACACTATTACAGATGTCCTCCATCCTCCCCACCTTTGCCCACCTCCATCCAGCCCCTGCCACCCCTCTGTTGTCTGTGCCCATGGGCTAAGTATATTTATATTCTTTGGCTGCTCTCTTCACCTTCTTTGAGAGTCTGCCATAGTTTAGATCCTGCTCCAGGCTGTACCACTGTTTATTTCTCTGACTTCTGTGGCATTTTTTTCCAGCTCCCACATGTGGCCCGTGTGAAGTGGCTCGCCTCCACCAGAATGCAGACCAGTGCTGCCCGGAGTATGAATGTGGTATGTGTCCCACCTTGGGCATTCTCCAGGGCCCAAGCCCCAGCCCCAAGTGAATGATGTGGGCACTGCAAGAGACATATGGTCTCAGGCACAGGGTGTGTGAAAGGAGGTGGGCAAGGGCTGACTGGATTTTCCAAATAATGGAAAGAAGTAACCTCTAGGATTTCCTGCTTAGAGAAATTCTGCAGTAAATCATTAAATGTCAGATTTGAAAGCATTAATTAAAGAATGGGGTAATCACTGGTGGGGGAAAGTGTTCAGAAATTGACTGAAGAGAAAGTTAGGCCAAAGCAACTCATTTTCTTTTTCCTTTCTGAGGATCTTAGATGTGAGAAGGCCATACACAGGGTACCTTGATTTCAGCAAGTTATCTGTCAAAGGGTTTCATTATTGGCTTTTGAACTGCATAGTGAATAATGGGCTGAATAATGCTATAAATAAATGAATCCAGAGCTGATGGAATTAGGAAATCTCCAATGCCCAATCCCTGTCTTGTCCAGTGTGTTTGTTAATTGTAAAATTTGCAGTGATGCAGATTGTACAGGGTGAGCAAATAGATCAAGGGCAGTGCAAGGATCTACAAAAGAATGAAATAATCTAAGAATTTTATTTATGCTGATGAAATTGATCAGGGACACATAGAAGTCCTATGGGCAGGGAGATCTGACTTGAGAACAGCTGGTATAAAGTAGATCTGAGAATGTTAACAGTAGACAGAACTGGGGGGTCATTTAGTTCAAGTCCCTCATTTTGTAGACCTTTTAGGCTTCTACAATGTTCCAGGCATGTTGCCTTCATTATTTCATGACATCCTTAGACTGACTCTATGAGGTAGAGTTCCCACTTTGCAGAATTTGAAACAGAAATCTAGAGGGTCCAAGTGACTTGGCTGTGACCTGAAAGTCCTAGCAGATGACAACATAATCAATATGAGCTTATTGTATGATCTGGATCTATCTATCTACCTATCATCAATCAATCAATCAATCTATCTACCTACCTACCTACCTATCATCTACCTATCTCCTCCCTCCACTTCTACCTCTATCTGTATCTCTACCTTTATCTCATAATCACCATCTACCTAACAGAAGTCTGCATGAATAGGAATATAGGGTGCCACTCACAGGTAATACAAGAATAACCTTGCTAAACTCTGAGTGGATGTCTTTTTTTTTTCTGTCCCTTAGTGTGTGACTCGGAGAGCTGTGACCTGCCCCCGGTGCCTCACTGTGAAGGTGGCCTCCAGCCCACATTGACCAATCCGGGGGAGTGCAGACCCAACTTCATTTGCGGTAAAGCCTCCATGGAGAGGAGGTGGTAGTGAGGCCACTCTCTCTTGGCCTGGGGAAGGTGTCCTGTATTCTAGTTAGCTGATTCTAGTGGGGTTGGGGATGTCTAGAACAGAGGGGTCAAGGTCACCCCTGGATTGAATCCTCTAAGTATCTTCCCAGCTGCATGATGCTGAAGGTGTCCTGGGAGTGGGCACAGCCACAGGCATGTCCCCGTTGAGCTGTATTACGAGGTATTTGGGTCTGAGATGAAGAAGTCTCCAGACCTAATCTTTATTTACTCCCATCCTCCCACACACCATTGAGGGGAGGAAAAGTTTCCTTGGTTTGTCCTCATCATTGGACCTTATTCCCAAACAGATGTACAGTTTCCTCCCCTTTGTATGTTTTATTATCTAATCGCTAAATACTATAATTTAAGCATAGGGTTGTACTAAAGTAAGATGTGTCAAGAAACTGAGTTCTGTATTTAGATACTGAGAATACCCACTTTAAGTCAAGCAGAGTTCTTATCTTGTTGATTTAGAATCTCTCTTGAGCTCCTAGATGTAAGAGCTCGAGGGTGAGAGGACACCTTGTATTTCAAGGAGGCTGTGAACAGGCTAAGGACACAGGATAGGATTTGGCATTTATAAAACATTGTGGATTTGACTGATTGCCGTCATTCTCTTATTTAACCTTAGAGGACCTGAAACTGTAGGGTATTGTTCTAGGGATTGAGGTGGGGATAGGATCACATAAGCTACCAGCATATAAAAATGCTTACCAGCTCATGGCATCCAAGGCCTATCTGGGTCTTAGGGATTCTATATCTGATGCCTCTGAGAATCAATAGCTGGAAGGACCTTACTCCATCCAAATGTGCATGAGAAGGTGGTAGAGGGGGACTGAACAGTCTTCGCTTCTCCATTAAAATTCCTAGTTTCACATTTCTCCTTTTGATTGATGTTCAGAGGGCTAACATCAATTTTTAAGACTAACTTCTGAAGACTAACTTCTTTTGGGGATGATTGAATACCCCACAGCCCCTGAACTGGGCTCACGTGCATTTCTGATTTAATCCTCTGGCCTAGAATCCCCTGGGTTCTTATTTAATAGCTGAATACTTACAAACCCTGATTGATTTTAATGCCCAGTGTGGCAGGACTAGGGTGTCACCTTCCTGCTCCTCAGCCTGCAGGAAGGAGGAGTGCAGAAGGGAGTCCCCACCCTCCTGTCCCCCACACCGGACACCGACCCTTCGGAAGACCCAGTGCTGTGATGAGTATGAGTGTGCTTGTAACTGTGTCAACTCTACGGTGACCTGCCCTCTGGGGTACTTGTCCTCGGCTGTCACCAATGACTGTGGCTGCACCACAATCACCTGCCTTCCTGACAAGGTAAGGGCTGCTCAGCTGTGGTTGGGGTGATGGCCAAACATCTGCTTCTCATGGAAGATTTGCCTTCCTGCCCAAACCAAATGCTATATGGCTGGTGGGCAGTCAGTATTCTATCTCAGCCTAATGGGAATTTAGTTAGCTCAGGAGGTATTTATAGAGAACTTACTATGGCTAGGTGCTGAGGTTACAAACAAGGTATAAGACATGGTCTGACCTTTAAAGATATTTCCTTAGGTTAGCTAAGGAAATAATATGAAGGCATAGATTATTTACAGATGAGTTAATAGTTGACTCTCTTGATAATTGCTATCAATTCATTTTTCCTTCCTTCCTTCTTTCCATCCATCCAAAAATTACTGAGCAACTACTGTGTTCTACCAGAACTGGTACTGTATTAGGTATTATGGGAGAAATGTAAGATGTAGTCAACTTATGGTCTTGCTAGTATATATAAGACAATAGTCTATAAACTGAATACAATAAAGTATCAATAGATGGTACAGATATTAAATGCACATAGTAGTCATAGGGAAGAGATCCACCAAGAAGAGTTATCATGAAAGATAATTAATTGGCAGAACTTGAGATGAATCATAATTACAGTAGGAAAATCTGAGAAGAGTTACAGCTGCTGAACTATTGAGGGTGAGTTCTGTATTGAATGCCAAAGAGAAGTCGCAGTTACCTTTCCCTGGAGCCTATTAGGGGTAGAGCACACACTCATTTGCCTGGAATGCTCTAGACCTCTGGTCCCTTCTGGATTATCTTCCAGCTCAAGGATTCTAAGTGCCCAGGTTCTGGAGGAGCAGGAGCAGGTCCAGATTTCATGCTTATTAAAATCTACTCTATAAGCATCCCTCTGCATGTGGGCAGAGACCATGTTGGTTTTATTTATTGCTGTATTATCAGAGCAACCTAGAGCAACTTGCAACACATAGTAGATGCTTTCTAACCTCTTGTTTAAATGAACTGAATTAGTTCACTCACAGAAACCTTGTGTCTATAGGTGTGTGTCCACCGAGGCACTGTCTACCCTATTGGCCAGCTCTGGGAGGAGGGCTGTGATATTTGCACCTGCACCGACATGGAGGACGCTGTGATGGGCCTGCGTGTGGCTCAGTGCTCTCAGAAGCCCTGTGAAGAAAGCTGCCAGTTGGTAAGATGCACAGAGAGACTAGGCACTGTGTGGAGCACTCAGGGTATGGAAGTAGGGGAGGGCATCCCAGGAAGAGGCAAAAAGCCCCTTTAGTAAACTTTCGTTCAAGACCAGGATGATGGGGGAGGGGAGGTGAGCTGGGGAAAAGAAAGAAGTATCAAGAAAGGATTGCAATGTTATCCTTCTGTGATTCAGGTAATCCTTGCCTAATGGACATGTATGTTGTATGGTCTTGAGTCCAGAGGGCTATGGAGTTGGTTTGAGAAGAGGTGTGAATTAAATGCCTAGAAAAGAGGACTTGATTTTTTTCTCTCTCTCTCTTCCCTCTTCAGACATTACCTTAGGCCAGTGGTCGGCAAACGGCGGCTCGCAAGCCATGGTTTGCCACTCTGTTGACTAATGAGTTTGCCGACCACTAGACTAGACTAAATGTTACCATGTAGTTGGAAGCTGTGAGGATTAGGCAATTGTGGCATATTGTGTGCAAAGAAGTAAAAGGTAGTATATGACAGTGGTCGGCTAACTCATTAGTCAACAGAGCGGCAAACCACGACTCGTGAGCTGCATGTGGCTCTCGAGCCGTGGTTTGCCGACCACTGCCTTAGGCTATCCCTAGAACAGATAAATGTTCTGAATTTTCTGAGATTGTTCCAGTTTTAATGTCCTATAGTGTTTCCACTTAGATTGGTGATTTTTCAGACTGTGTTTATAATTTGAGGTACAGAAAATATGATTAGTCTTCCCTAATCAGTTTTAAATTCTCATTGTAGTTTACCCCCAAGGTTTCTCTGTATTTTGGGGGACTCTTCTTGAACATTTAAGATTAATAAGACCCTAGATAAATGAAGCAATCCTGTGCAGGGAGAATTGGGGGTCAAATTCTGCTTGCTGGTTTAATGCTATTTTTATCATTACTACAGTATTATCAGTAGATAATGATGATAAGAGAAGAGTAACACATCTTGTGGTTGCTTCTGTAAATGTTAACAGCAGAGAAGACAGTGCTCTTGATGCTGTTTTGGAAATGTATGGCTTGATGATGAAAGACAGGAACTATGAGTAAATCCAGAAGTAGGGAGTCCATTCAGCTCATCTGCTGCGCTACCTGCAATGATGTACTGAGGAAGAGCAGAGTTGCTAGGCAACTTTGAGAGAGGATGGTGCTATGGTATCCAGGTGTGTCTTATGGGAATGCTAAGTTTTGGAAACCTGTTGGTCTCCATCTCCTCCCATAGGCCATGGAAGCTATCAGAATAACTTGCTATCAAGTAAAGAGAGTACTGTTTAGAGTCCATTTATATATGGCACCCAATATATTTTGTGTTTCAGTAGGGAGTTTTGGTTGCAAAGAACAGAATCTATTCAAGTTAGCCAAAGTAAAACTCTCAGGAATGAAGTACAGGATATATAAGTTGGCATACAACATTTCTCTCCTGTGTCCTATGAGCCCCACCCCTGTCTCTGCCCATCTGCTCCAGTTCTGCATTGCAGGTCAACTTCCTCTGGGAAGAAGTTTTGCTTTCTCATAAATTTTATTTTCACATGGCTTTATTGCATCTGGCTTCAACTCAACATGACTTTTCAGATCCAGGGCCATCCCTGTCCAGTGTGACTTGTTCAATCTTTGTGTTCAATAGATTGACTTTTCAAGGAGAAAATTGATGGGCTCAGCTCATCCCATGGATTGGATCTTCTGTCCAGGACCCAGTCTAGTCTAGTAAGCTGCTGGGGAGGGTGCAGGTTACATGGCAGAAACTTGTCTATCTAGAGGCTGTGGTGCTGGAGGCAGTTTCAAAAAGAAAATCGGTACAGAGATCAGGTGAAGGAGGCAACATTTCTAGAACTCTTGACCAGATGATTGCTGTAGAGAATTGAGTGACCTGTCTTAAAGACTAAATGTTCACACCTTCTAGGGAGGAGAAGGTCTATGGTTTAATTAAAGCTGAAGGCATATGGGAGGCTGGGCTTTGGTCTGTACGATGTCTTGAGTTGAGGTGGGAGCTTCAGTGAATTGTGATGGTTTCAGACTTCATTCTTCAAAGAGGAAGGTATTGGCTCTGGTCTGACTCCAGAGACATTTGGGCTCACTTACCCGAATTCATTTTTTGTCTAGGTTGTGACAAAAATAAAAACAAAAACAAAGAATCATCACCCTCTGATTCTTTCTTTCTGAAGCCACAGTCTGAAGAAATATACTTCCTCAACCACTTCCATAGTTTTCTACTGTTCATGTCAGAAAAATTATGTAGAGTAAGCAAAAGGCAGGCCTATGGCCTTGCTTCCATGTTGATGGCAAAAGGAATTTCCCCTCCATCGTATAAACTTTAGAGAAGATTTTCTTTGAAGGCTTATGACCACCTGATTCCCCACTTTTAGATTCCAGAATCAGACTAAATCATGGTGTTAGGAACTGTGTCCGAGGAACTGAATGTAACGCATTATACTGTATTCATCCTCATGATATTCCTCCCGAAGGAAGACGAGGCAAGGCTGTTCTTCCCACTTATCAGATAGAAAGCAGAGCACTAGCACAGGGAATGAGGTTGGCCATAGCTCTACAGCTCATTTGAAGCCAGTAAAACTGGGTTGTCTTGACTCCTAGCCCTGGGCCCCTTCTACGAGGCTAATACACTGTCAATGCCAGCATGTTAAGGGCCAGTCTGATCCAGCGAAGAAACAAGGGATCAGTGCTCCACACTTCTCACCACCATTTCAGCAATGTTAACCATGTTTAAAGGATTGTGCTGCTAAATATATTAGGAGTCTATTTTTTCACTGGCATCTGTCTTTGGATTGGCTAGATATTAGACCTGCTTATTTCCATTCTTAATTGAGAAACCAATGAAAACAGGATGGAGAAGAGAGTAAGAAGGAGGGTCTGAGATGTATATTTTGAACAGATATAAGTTAGAGGGTTTAGAGGGGTATGGGGCAAGAAAGAGAGATGAGAATATTGGATGAACCCTGGTTGTGCAGCAGGAAAATGGGGATGCCGGAGGTGGAGGGGGATCTCAAAAAGATGTCAGTCAGGAAATTTGGAGACATGACTAGGAGAATCTGAGCATGAGAAGTTGGTGGGGTTTTGGGAGCAAGGCATCTGTCCTGGTAGGCACTCATAGTATCTACAGTGTGTCTTCCCATATTGGGAGGCAGCAGAAAACAGGAAGAACACACCAATCCAGGTCACTCAGCACTCTTAGAGAGGTGCACGAGTGACACTGGGTCCCTGAAGGTATTGATGACTCTCTTTTGTGCTCCCTGAGTCTTTTATGGCAGCTTGTATATTCTGCCTCGTAGTGGAGGGTGTCTAGATTATATCATTCTAATTTGTTGGCTTCTCCAAAGTACCTAGTATGTCATAGATACATAATAAATTATTAGAATCTCAGATGGTAAAACACTGGGGACAACTCACTGGGTACCTCTGTGACATGGGTCAGGATGTAAGTGGGCCCCATGGAGATGGTATGATGTTGATCCAAGTCTCTGGAGTGCTTGTGTTCCCCCAGAGAGAGGCACCAGCTAGCCTGACATCAAGTGCTGTGTGCATCTTCTGGCTTGGTCCTGTGTGTGAGTGTGCAAAGCAGGCCTGGCCTCCTCACCCATCCTGAACAGCTGCAAGCATTCATTCTCTTTTAGGGACAGAGCTTCAGGATGAAGCCCAGTCCTGGGGTCTCTCCCCTGGGCTCCTGAGACAACCACACATGTCAGTGTTTTGCCTATTTTTTTGTACATTGCTTCAGAGTTTTCAGTGGACAGTTTCAATTCAAATTCCCAAAGCTTTGGCCAGATTAGAGGACCTCTAAGAGGCAAGGTGAGCTAATAAACTTCCAGGATGCTGGTCTCCCTGGCAGGCATTCTGGGGAAGGTTGGTCTCTGCTGCTCTCATCTCACTGTGCCCTATAAACTACATCAAGTAACTGCTTGGGGCAACCCAACTCTGCACATTGGTGAGAGGTCTTGGGATCAAGGTATTTATCTTATGTAGATACTTTGCCCTATTAGAGCAGAGACTAGTTCTCAGGCATCTTGAATATTCTCCCCAGTCAATGAGGTGCCCTAGAATTGGTCATGATAAAGATCAGGTCAGGTACCTGTTGCTGAGTGAACTCTGGGCTGTGTTTAATACTTTTCGTGAACTGTGTCTTGGTCTCAAAGTGGAAGCTTTCAGAGGGCAGGATTATGCCTTTTCAGCTGGTGGAACTGAGTCACTAACTTAGTGACTCAATGGTTGATGCCTCCTAGCCACTTCTAGCATAGTTCTGAGGCTGGTGGATGACAGAGACGAGTGCCTTACCACAGTGGCAGGTGGGGCAGCATTCTGAGCTTGGTGTCTCTGTAAAACCCCGGACTCAGTACACCTGTGGAGCAGAGAAGTACACCAGTGTCTCTGCTGCTTGCCTGACCTCACTCTCTGCTCCTTGTGTTTTTTTCAGGGCTTCACTTATATCCTACAAGAAGGTGAATGCTGTGGAAGGTGCCTGCCAAATGCCTGTGAGGTGGTGATTGGCTCGCCACGGGGGGACTCCCAGTCGTACTGGAAGGATGTAGGTTGGGGCCTCAGGATGGGTTGTCTATTCTGTAGTTTAGTGCTGGCCTTGGTTCACCTATAAAATCAGAGCTCATCCCTTGCCCTTTGCTTTTCTTGTAGGAGGTTAATTAGCTGCTGGTGTTATCCAGGCATCAACTGGGTTACCTTGCCCCATAGGAACTAGTTAAGATGGCCTCAGGCTTCCCATTTCATTGATTTTGGGAGAAGCTCAATTCCCTCCCTAAGAGTTCCGTGAACGCCTGGGGAATTTATCTCCTACTGTTGCCAGTGAATCTGAGGTCCTGCTTTCCCTGAGTGGTTGGTGTAGGGATGGCCTCACCACCCTGCATGTACCATGGGCCTGCCACCCCACCAAACCCACAGGCTGCAGGTGCTATTCAGTCCTACACCGACCCTGGCAGGCTCCTCTGACCTCTTCATTAGTTCCATTGTACACATTTCTATGCCAGAGAAGCAAACACTATTCTGTTCCCTAAGTCCTTGAGCTATTACTGTAACCCTGGCTGTAGCGCAAGCATGTCAAACTCGTGGCCCGCGGGCCGCATGCCTTGTTTATTTGGCCCCTGTTAGCCTTTGAGTTTAACATGCTTGCTGTAGCGTATTGCCATGTTGGGCTTTACCCGGTGGGTGGGACTGAGATGTTAACCGAGGGCATGCTTCTAGGGCCCAGACCAGTTCCCTGAGGGAACAGAGCACTCTTCATGGGACTTTGTGTTCTAACCACAGGTTGGCTCTCACTGGGCTTCCCCGGAGAACCCCTGCCTCATCAATGAGTGTGTCCGAGTGAAGGAGGAGGTCTTTGTGCAACAGAGGAATGTCTCCTGCCCCCAGCTGGATGTCCCTACCTGCCCCGTGGGCTTCCAGCTGAGCTGTGCAAGCTCAGAATGCTGCCCCACCTGCCACTGTGGTAAGGCACCCTGTCCAGGGACCCACCTTCTGGCCTGGATTTCCAGGAAGGGCTCCTGAATTCCTTGCTTTCTTAGCAACTCGGGGAAATGAGCAGGATCAAAATCTTCCCATCTGTTCCTAATGCTTTTGTGACAAAGCAAATAAGATGAGAGAAATAGAACCATTTCCTGAGGGTCATCACGGTGCGCAGTGATGGCTTATACCGCTATCTCATGTCACGGACACGGCAACCCTGGGAGGCAGGGACAGCTACTGCTTCCACCAGCTCATGGGAGTTAGTGAGCTGTAGGGCTGGGGTTGGACCTCCATTTCTCTGACTCTAGAGACCACCTTTGTGATTATTCATGGTATTGCCTCTACTAGGGAAGGTATTCCAATGTCCACCCCCTCCCTCGCTACAAACAAACAGCCATAGGAACAAACTGCTCGCTACCACCTGCTCTGAGTTCTTTGTATGATTTTATCTTGTGACTTAAAGTTCCCAGAGTAGAATTGCATTCTTCATAAACCCAAAGATTCTCCCACTCTCCCCTTCCACGTGAATCACTGAAACATGTGCCTTTCCCTACCAAGACACTCAGGGGTCTTTTCACTGAGGGCTGGGTGCTGGGCAACAGGCAGCCTGCCCCTCCTCGCCAGGCCTGGGGGAAGCAAGGCCACCGTGGCTCTGGCAGTAGGACCCACAGCGCCTGGAGGTGGAGTGCGGCAAGGGGGCAGGTGTAGGAGAGAGGCCCAGATGGAGGAGAAGGCCCTGAAGGGATCAGCCATGTGCAGGGCAGGGGTGGCCAGGGTGTTCCGTACTCTCACGCCTGCACTTCTCTGTCCCCCAGAGGCTGTGGAGGCCTGCATGCTCAATGGCACCATCATTGCGGTAAGCTGCTGCCTTCTTCTCCAGGGCCAGTTGGTGGGGCAGCAGTGGGGGTGCTGTGGAAAGGGTAGGCCTTATTCTAACATGGAAATGAGAGAAACTGGGAGACCTACCCCCAATGCACTCTCATTGCCTCCAGGGTTTCTCAGCATCCTGGAGCCTGGCCTCTGAGATCTTCCTAACTCTCTAGGGCCTGGGCGCCCTGTCTGGCACTCACCTCCTGGCGGTATTCCAGGCCCCTGAGCATTTCTAATACGTACAGAGAAGTGCTCTGCAGTCATTGTGCACATTTCAACCTATCCCACCTCCCACTGCCCAGCCCCCTCTCTGGCATGAAAGCTCTCACTCTTACTATTGCCACACTTGAGGTGGGAAGGCAGGGAAAGGAGTGGGCCACTGGAGACAGCAGGAGGGTCAGGGTGATGGTCAGGGTAGCTATGGGAGGCTCCCCCCATAAGGCAACAATTTGTGGGGCTGAGGTGAGAGGGGAAGTCAGGGGTTCGGGGTGCTGGGAGGCCTGACCGTGGTGCCTCTGGTTGCAGCCTGGGACGAGTATGATGATTGACGTGTGCACGACTTGCCACTGCACCGCCCAGGTGGGGATCATCTCGGGATTCAAGCTGGAGTGCAGCAAGACCACCTGTGCAGCCTGCCCCCAGGTGAGAGGGTTGTCAAGGACCTAGGGGGTGGGCTGAATACTCGTGGGCCCAAGCCATGGGACCTCACTGGGGTTTTTAAATAAATTTTCCTTATTTTCTGATTGTGGACAACATTTGACACCTGTCATGGAGAGCCCAAGTCACCCATCCACATTTCATCTCTCAGAAATTGCAGTTTAGTTTTGTGCATTTTAAACACTTCCTTTTTGTGTGTTTAAAGTGAACACAATATTTGCAAGGTTTGTGATGCCATATTTACAGTTCTGTATTTTTTTACACAACATTGAAAAAACATAACTACAATTTTTGAGAACACCAAGGATTAATTAGTCAGCAAATATTTGTCAGACACCTACTATGTGCAAGATTATACACAATCTTCTTTAGAAAAGATGTGCCACAACCTACAGGTTTATTACTGGACATTGAGGTGGTTTAAAATATTTCACCCTGGTGGCGCTAGGTCACGATGACTGTGTGCTCTAAATCCCTCCTGAGGGTGGATTCTGAGTAAAACCATCAGTTCTGGTTTGGGAGATGGCAACCAGCATTTTATTGTTTTCGTTATGACTCTTAGCCCCACGTCATAGAGCTGGACATAATGCTCAGGAGGATGCTTCGGCTTCTTCCTCGAACCGCCCGCTGTGCCTGGGGTCCTGCTGTTTTAGAGACCACACTTGGTCAGGGGAGTTACTTGGGAGCCAGATGCATGGAACACAGTAACAGCTCTTTCAGATGGTGCACAGGGAGGGCTTCTCTCTTCAACTTTGCAAGGCAGCAGGAGGGGTCTGGGGCCGAGTCTGGGAGGAGACCTTTGTAGGAGGAGACCTCCCTGAGAGGAGCAGCACAGAGGAGTAGGGGACGTCAGGAGTGGTTAGGGACAGGGATGAGGGACACTCATACGGGTGCTTTATATGCTCTCGAGGACAAGAGAGTGTTCTGCATGTGTTCTTCATGGCACTTGGCATAGTGTCATACTCAGAATAGGGGCTTAATAAATTTATGTGGAGTAGACACAGCTATTTCTGATAGAATGGTTTAAAGAGAACATTCCTGCCTCAATTAGAATCCCACTAAGAGCGGGTTTTTACTATTGAAAAATGCACAGTTGATGTTTTAGGGTTGTGTGTGTGTGTGTGTGTGTGTGTGTGTGTAACAACCCCCTAGAATAGAACTAGGCTTGAATACGAATGAAACACTGATGTCTGGAGTTGGTGGCTTCCCTTTTACCTTGGATGTCCATTGACCTACCTATCCTACCATCAATGCAGCAAGAGATCCACACCAAGACTGCCCTCAGGTTTTCTAGAGGGCGAGCCTGTGAGCTCTCAAACTGCGCCCTCTGGTGGTCCGAAGGTGGCATGGAACCCTCCGCTGCATTCAAATCCAGTCTAGATAGAGGTTCTAAATACATATTTTTAAAATACACGACCCCTTTGGTTTGTGTACTATTCCTCCTTCCCTCCAATATTCTGATATATGTCCAGGGCAGTATACTCACCTCCTCCCTCTTGAAACCCCTAGGTTAGCCCTCTTTCTATGTATCTCTTAACACGCACCAAAACTGGCCTCAGTTGCCCCCGTTCTAGCTCAGCATCCTTCACTGGTCTTATTGCACTCTTCTGCAATGCAAGGCCTCAGGGCGGCCTCCTGCAGGTGTGGGGAGCTGTGGTGAATTAGGCTGAGGCAGTTCTGCTTGATCTGCTTACATCAAACTAAAGTGTTAGTGTCAGCAGAGAAGTGAGTCCTTCATTTCCTCCCAGGGGAGACAATGTTTGCACCGAAAAGACCAGCAGAAGGTGGTTTGTGCTAGTGGGTGGTAGGCAGGAAGCTTGACAGATGAACTTTCAGGGAAAGCGTGAGGAAGAGAGGTCACCCTGACGTGGAACACTGAGAAGGCATCCGGAGGGGCATGACCGTGAACTGACCTTGAGCAAGGGATTGAATGTGGAATAGAGCACCCTCCAGGAAGCAGAATGGGGAACAGATGGGCAGAAGCAGGAGTTAGAAATGGACAGCAGGGCTCCCACAAGCCCTGCCACCTGGTGCAGCTGCATTCGGCTTCCAGGGCAGCAGATAAACCAGTTTACTCCCTCAAGTGGATTCTGTTGTACTCCTTCTCCTCCTCCTGTCCCTCTTGCCCAACTCCCCACCCCAGCTCTAAATCACTCCCTGCTCCTATTACCCTTTATCCCTTCTGTCTTGTCCTCCTGTTCTCTCTTCTCCCACAACACCTTCTCTTTTTCCTTATTCTTGGCTGAACTGTGCCCTCTGCCTCTCTGTGTGTGGAGTTTGCCCCCATGGCCCTTGTCCCTTCACTTTGGTTGCAGCCCCCCTTCTCCTTTGTCCTCACCCCATCACTTCTCCTGTAAAGATTTTGTCCAATTTCCTCTACCTGGGCATGACTGAGCAAAGGGTATTTCCTATTTCTTCTCCTAACGTCCACTGAAGATGCCAGATCCAAGCTCCGGGGAGATCCTGCCTGACTTAAGCCCCATTTAGAAGTGACCACGTAGATACTCCTCCAGTGGGCCCTCTTCCTTCTGGCTGGAACCACTCACATGTGCTCATAATGTTTGTTCCAACTCTTTCTTCCTCTTCCCTTTACTTCGGCCCTACACCTTCCTGGAAGAGTGCATTTTTGAAAACACAGTTTAAAGCTCACCAGTGAAAGATGCCCTGAGGGCCTCCAACCCCACAGTGACCTTCCCGGGGGAGTGTGTGGCCTGGCCCAGTTGACCTGATTTGTGCTGTGTTCTGTCCTCGAGTGCAGAAGCTTGACTCAGGAGTAGCAAATTGTTTAAATTCATTTCTGAGTGAGCTTGCCCATTCCTAACTCTTCACAGCCCATGTGCAGTGAAAAGGGAGTGGTGTGGAGGGAGTAGGTCTTCTGTTTGGGGCTCCAGTTGATCTGCTGGAGATTCATGTTAGAGAAACCCAAGGCCCCAGTGGAGGGATATCTAAGTGATCACTACTAAGGGTGGCAAAATGAGAAAAATAATGACAACATAGATGGCTCCCCACTTAACTAAATTTATTCTTTAAAAACAATTGAGATTGTTCTTTTTTTTTTTTTTTTTTGGAGTGGTGGGGAGAGTTAAAAGACCTTCAATTTTAAGACAATGATGGGACAGCTGAGGGTAGCTTTTTATTTTATTAACTTTGTTTAAAACACTCTTACTTTGCAAAATAAAAAGTTGGTTATTTTACGTTGTCTTCCAAATTTGGGGACATTTTTTGCAAGATAGTGAAATCATGTTGTCCAGAAGCTGCTGCTTTTTCCAAAGCAGATATAGTAGTACATGAAGGCCTCGCACTTTAAGTCTCTATCAAGTTTCTCACTGAATTCATCTCAAAATAATAATTTATCTCTTACGTAGAAGTGAACCATGTGACAACCATAGGATACAGTATGGGTAAAAGAGTACCTACAGGAGATGGTATATGATTCAATCGGAGTTTATTTCTACATAAGAGATAAATTGTTATTATTTTGCGTTAAACAGTACATTGTCTTTTATTAAGAAAATAACTAAAAATAGTATTTTATATTTACCTACATATTTATGATATAGGAGTGGCTGGTAAGCGTCAGGTGCTGGGAGGCCAGAACGAACAGCATAGACATAGTTTGAAGATTGCATGTCTCTCATAGAGAACAAAATACTAAACAAATGGTAATTTAAAATTGTGTTAAGTGTTATAAAGTGTGTGTGTGTGTAGTGTGTAGTGTGTGTGTGTGTGTGTGTGTGTTGAATCTTAGAAGACTTCTCTGAGAAATGATACTTAAAATGATTACTAAGGGATGAGAAAAGGTTCTTTATATATATATATATATATACACACACACTATATTTTTTATTTCAGAGAGGAAGGGAGAGGGAGAGATAGAGATAGAAACATTGCATGCCCCACAATGGGGATCGAGCCCACAACCCGGGCATGTACCCTTCACTGGAATCGAACCCAGGACCCTTCAGTCCACAGGCTGACACTATCCACTGAGCCAAACCAGCTAGGGCGAGAAAAGGCTCTTTATATGAAGTGTGGGGAAGAGCACTCCAGGCAGAGGAAACAGCATCCACAAAGGCCCTCAAGTGAGAAGGAGGTGGCCATGTTCATGGACCTAGAAGATGCACAGGGTTGGATTGTCAAGAGCAAGGGGATGGTGGTATAAGATAAGGTCAGAAAATTAGGAAAGGCTGATGTCAGGCCTTACAGAACATGCTAAGGAGATTAGATTTTATTAAAAATGCAATGGGAAGCCATAGAAGTTCTTAATTTTAATGAGGTATATAGTTTACCTATAATAAACCACACAGATAGTAAGTATATAGTTTGTTGAAGTTTGATAAGTGTATAAACCTGTGTAGCCACTAAAATAGTAATACGAAGAAATACAGCTAAAAGGCTATTAGAGGAGATACAATAAACTTGATTAAACCAGGAGGCAGAAAAGAATTAACAATAGACTAAGTAACAGAAAAGACAACAGATGAATAGCAAAATGGTAGATTTAAACCTAATCATATGGATAATTATGTTAAATGTAAATGGGCAAAACAAAATCCCAATTAAAAATGGAGATTGTCAGACCTGGATAAAAAAGCAAGACCCAACTGGTATGCTATTTACAAGAGATGCACTTCCAATTTAAAGAGACAGACAGGTTGAAAGTCAAAGGATGGAAAAGATATCCTAGGAAAACAGTAAGAATAAGAAAGCTAAGATGGTTATATTAATACCAAACAAAATATATTTTAAGATGAGGAATGCTACCAAAAACAAAGAAGGTAATTTCATAATGATAAAAGAGTAGGTTCATTAAGAAGACACAAGAACCCTAAATTTGTATGCATACAAATACATGAAGCAAAAATTAACAGAAGTAGGGGAGAAATAGGCTTAGCCACAATTTTAGTTGGTAATTTTAATGTATTTCTCTCAGTAACTGATAGAACAAGTAGGGGGAAAAATCAGTAACAATATAGAAGATTTGGAAAACAATGTGAACTAACTTGAACTAATTGAAAATAACAGACCACTACATTGTAAAACTGTAGAGTACACATTTTTTCAAACAGGGAATTTCCACCTATCTTGCCCAAATTCTGGGCCATAAAAAAAGTTAATAAAAGTCAAAAATTTCAAATCATATAAAGTGTGTGCTATGACCACAATGATATGAAATTGAAATTAGTATAAACAAGGTAATATAAATACCCCCATATCCTATCTAATAAAGAGGGAATATGCTAATTGACCCTCATGCCATCACAAAGAAGGCAGTGCCCACAACCAATAAGAAGGGAATATGCTAATTGACTGCCACACCCTCAAAGATGGCAGTGCCCACAGCCACAAGATGGTGGCGCCCAGTCCCCTCAACCCTGCCCGCGTGCCTGCCTCCAGAGTCCCTCTGTCCCCTTAGCTCCCCAGCTGCTCAGGGCCGGCCTGAGATGGCTGTTGCCCAGCCGATGCCTGAGTACAAGCAAGCCTTGGATGTTGGCCTCTCAGCTGCCCAGGGATGCCCGAGGCTCAGGTAACCAGGGCCGGCCAAGGCTTGCGCTGCTGGCAGTGGCAGAAGCAGAGGTGTGATGGGGGCGTTGCCTTCCCCTGATCACTGGGTCACCTCCCACCCTTGAGGGCTCCCGGACTGTGAGAGGGGGCAGGCCGGGCTGAGGGACCCCTCATCCAGTGCATGAATTTTCATGCACCAGGCCTCTAGTTTGGAAATAAAATAAAATACTTTTAAATAATCCATGAATCAAAGAAGAAATCACAAGTGAAAATAGAAAATATTTTGAGGTAGAGATAATAGTGGCTATTCCAGAGACTCCAATATGTATTCTTCACTCATCACAGTCTACCTTGATTTAATAATATACCATTTCATGTATATTATCTTTTACCCATACTTTGTGCTATGGTTTCACATGATTTATTTCTACATAAGAGATAAATTGTTATTATTTTGCTTTAAACAGTAAATTGTCTTTTATAGGATTTAAGAAAAAAACTAAAAATGGTATTTTATATTTATCTACATATTTATAATTTCCAGTGCACTTCCTCCGTGTATATCTGAAATTCCATGTTATATTATATCCTTCCAGCTTGAAAAAGAACTTCTTTTAGCATTTCTTTTAGTGTGAGCCAAATGGCATTTCAACTTCTCAGATTTCATTGATCTGAAACATCTTTATTTTGCCTTCATTTACTGAGTACAGAATTCTAGGTTGAAAGTTTTTTATTTTATCACTTTAAATGTGTTGTTCCATTTTCTTCTGGCTTATATTGTTTCTGATGGCAAGCTAGTTGCCATTTTTATTGTTATTTTCCTGTGTGCATCACCCACACCTTTTCCTACTGGCTGCCTTTAACAGTTTTCTCTATACTTTCCCTACTTTGGATTCATGGAGATACCTGGATCTGTGACTTGATTTTTTAAAATCAATTTTGGGAAAAATTTCAGCTATTATTTAAATTTTTTTGTTTCATTTTTTCTCTCCTATCTTTCTGGAACTATGATTACATGTATATTAGCCCACTTGATACTGTTCTGCTGGCTATCGGGGCTCTGTATATTTTTTCAAACTTTTTCCTCCCTATGCTTTAGTTTGGACAATTTCTATTGATCAGTATTAAAATTCACCAATACTTTCTTTTCTGCAGTTAATCCAGTCTGGTGAGTTTTTTTGTTTTGTTTTGTTTGTTTTTATTAGGTAACTATGTTTCTAGTTCTAGGGTTTCCTTTTTTTTTTTTTTTTAAGTTTCCAGGTTGTTCCTAAATTCCGCTTCTCTTTTCTCTATTATATTCATTTTCCCTTTAGACTCTTTAACATGTTTATCATAGTTATTTTAAAGTTTCTGTCTGCTGATTGCAATATGAAGGTCATTTGTGTGTCTGTTTCTATTGAGTAATTTTTCTCTTGACCGTGGGTCATTTCCCGCCCCCTCTCCCCCGTTCCTTTGTATGAAATGTTTTAGTATGTGTTAGACATTGGTGGGAGATATGTGAAGAGACTCTTAATTCTATTTCCTCTGATGAATGTTAAGTTAGCTTCTAACTTAGATTATTGGAGGTTCACCTTGAATTAAAGGAGGCTAGATTTTAAACTACATTAGGGACAGTCTATTTCAATATTTCTCTTGATTCAAGGGTGAAGTAATACTTATATGACACATATGTCTGAGTTCTGAAACATAGTTCTTAATCCTAAGGTCTGGCTCTTTTGAAATGTCAATGAAAACATGACATTTTGACTAGTCATGTTTGACTAGTCCTTTCAACCTGGTGGGATTCAGACTGCAAACCCTGGCTCCTTTGTGCTGTGTGGAGCTGAAATTTCTGCTCAGGTCTTTAAGTTTCCACCTGTTGTTTTGTCCTTGGACTCCTCTTAGGCTCCGCTGTGTGTATATAATTTAGGGGTTAACCAAGGATTTGAAGGGAATTTATATGCAGATTAGGGGGCTGCTTCTTTTTGTCTTCCTCTTTTCCGAGTTTTTCCCCTTTAGTTTTCAGCTATTCTAGGAGTTTCAAATGTTGTCCTCTGACTCTTCAGGCAAATACACCACAGTTTTCTTCTCAGGTTCCAGCCATCCAGTGCCATGCAGACTGCCCTCATGGGAAAAACCATTTAAACATGATTCTTGTCCATTATGGTTCCCTCTTTCAAGGATCAAATAACCTATGGTTCATGGCTGATTTGGCCATCCAGTGTCTTTGAATAATTGTTTTAAATATTTTGTTATCTGCAGGAAAGTTAGTCCAATATAAGTTACTCAGCCATTATTAGAACCAGAACTCCACTGGGGGTTTTTAAGCAGAAGAGTAACATACTGGATTTTTATTTTAAGAAAGCCATTCTAGCAAATGTGTGGAGACCTGTAGTAGGGACAAGAATAAAGGCAGAAAGAGAAATTAAGACTATTATCAGAATCCAGTGGTCAATGATGATTGCTTAGACCAGGTGGTGACAGAGGACACTCCATGACAAACAGCAGATGAGTTTGAGATGCATTTTTGGCAAGATTTGGTGATGAGTGGGGGTGGGGGTGTAAAAAAGAGGGAGACCCAAGGGTGACTCCCAGATTTCTAGTTGGAGAAACTGGGTAATGAAACTATTTACTGAGATAGGTAAGATTGAACAAGGATGGGGTTTGGGGCAAAAATCAAGTTTTTGGATATAAGTCTTAAGATGACAATAAGATAAATAATTGTCAAGTAAACAATTGAACTTATAAGTCCGGAGCTCGGGAGAGAGGTCTAATTTCATAGGTCTGGCTGCTAGAATTTGAGCGAGGTATCCGTGGAGGGAAGAAATGCTACCCAGGGGATTGAGAACTGACAAGGGTTAGTTAGCGCTGGATGTTGACTTTCTGAACTCTTGGAGAGATGAGAAGCTGGCAAAATTAGCCTAGCTGTAATTGGAATGTTGTGGGGAGGTTAACTAAGGCTGCTTTTACTCTTGGATACAGGGTTACAAGGAAGAGAAGATCCCAGGTGAATGCTGCTGGAGATGTCTGCCTGTGGCTTGTACCATTCAGCTAAGGGGAGGACAAATCATGACCCTGAAGGTGGGAGCCCATTGAACTCAAGTGTCCCCCTCATATCACCCACTGATTTCCTATTTTGGGATCTTTTCTTTAAGAAAGAGGGACTAAATTTGAATCAATATTGGTTTCTTTCTGATTTTATAAAGAAAAGATGAGTAACATATAGAAGACAAAAATTGTCTCTTTGTTTTAGTTATGTTGTCACTCTTCTGGACAAGCTGGTGTATGGTCCATGACTTAAAGTATTTGTTGAAATTTAAAAAAATTTCTCCAGCCTGATGTCGATGAGAATGGAAAGACAGGGTGAAATAAACTCTGCCTTATGAAAGTCAGAATTAACTAACTGGTGGTATTGGGAGGTGATGCCAAGTTCATTTCTAGCTCAGTTATTGATTAGCCAGTTTACCTTCCCATATCTTAATTCTTTAAACTTGTAAGTGATCAGAAGAATTTGGAAATTCTCTACATTTATGTGGCCCCACTTACAGTTAATAAGATGTATAAGATCTCTACCTTTTTTGTGTATTCTGGGTGTGGAGACTTTATAGATACTGTCTCGTTCTTGTTCTATAGTCTTCCAAATTGTTTAAAAAACTTCATGGACTCAAGGTCATGGTTTGAAGCGACTTTGTAACCAAACACTACCTTCAAATTTGCCTTCTTTGGTTTCAGCGTGATGAGATGTTCCAGGATGGCTGTGACAGTCACTTCTGCAAGGTCAATGAGAGAGGAGAGTACATCTGGGAAAAGAGGGTCACAGGCTGCCCGCCCTTTGATGAACACAAATGTCTGGCCCAGGGAGTGAGTATTCGGAGCACAGGCCCTGCTTTCCTCTTGACAGTCTCCATCTCTGACTCTAAGAACAGAGGTCCTTGTGAGCAGCATGTAGTCCAGCTCTAACGTGATTTCCCGGTATCCAAGGGAGATCTCTGACCTAGTATAGGAATCAATGAAATCACAATATCAAGCCTGATGCACAGACAAAACTCTCTGCACTATATGATGCTATAAAAATACCTTTCCCTTGGGGGAGACTGAATGTGTGATCCTGAAGGGGAGGTGAGAGAGCAAACTGATTTCCAATCTTCCCTGAGAATTTGATTCTGATGACTCAATTAGGAGAGAATTCAGAGTAATCAAAATTGTTTCAGCCTGGTCAGGTAGGGTGGTCATTCTTCTCACATTTGTGGTGGGAAAGCAAAATTTACATCTGGGGACTTAAACTCAGGGTCGTGAGTCCAGAAATTAGCCTGGGAAGTGACCTGTAAGCTGACCACTATGTACTATTTGTGACTAATCTGGGACTTTGCTGTTTCCTTAAGGGGAAAATCATGAAAATTCCAGGCACCTGCTGTGACACATGTAAGTACATTACCAATAGCTTGTCCCTTGAAACCCATCAGACCAAGTCCAGGGACTGTTCTTTGGAGTAAGCTTTATTCCAAAAAGATATTTCTTGATCACCAGCCAGTCATTATGTTCAGTCCTGCAGGGAATTGCCACTCCTCCCTGAATGTTCTTAAACTGCCCTCTGCTCAAATCCCCTTCCAAAAGCCTGTGAATTGCTTCTTTCCCTTTTCCTCCAAACTCCTCACTGTTTCCAGCCTCTTGCCTGCCTTTCCCCTCATAGAATCTTGGGTTGCTCATAGTCCTACCACAAGAGAAAATCTCTCTCCAAACATAGCTCCTTGAAGACAGGCACCCTTGATCCATGATATTGCCAGAGTAGACACTCAATACACATTATTCATCGAGTGTCACCCAGCTATTTCAGGAAGCAAAGGAAGCCACCCCGGGCTAACATTAGACCCACTGTGTGCTGTGGGGACTACAGAGAACGTAGAGTCCTCTCCATGATTTATAAGGCTGGTCTGAGTTTATTAAGCCCCCTTCTTCACTCTCGGTCACTCTTGAGCTTGCAGTTATGTTATACTGGTCGATCCTAATGGCTCACAGCAGCAGCTTTTGAGACTGGACTCGACAAGTCTGCAGATCAGTGTTCTTACTACACATTCTTGTGTTCATGAGCACAAATAACGTTCAGAATCCCAATGTTAATGCAATATTCTCTGAAGATAGAATTACTTGCCTGAACTAATATATTTTTTTTAAGTTTAGTTTTGTTGTTTTGTTCTGTTTTGGGTTCATAGGCCCATGTTCATTTTTAGGTAAGGAAAGGAAGAGTGAAAACATGAATAACTTTGGCATTCAATCGTTCATCTTTTCTTGATGGCTTACTCTGACATCCCCTTGTAATCAAATTGTAGAATGAGCAAACACATTCCGAAAGCATCTCTTCCTATGATTCCTGTCTGAATGGTTTAAGAAAGTGAAGTCAGGAAACCATCAGAAGAGGTGAAGTCTCCCTAGATGCAATGCACAAAGCATTTGGTTAAGAGACTGTTATCTACAAAACCAGCAAAAAAGAGCCTTTGTTGGTTAATGTGTTCAGGAGGCTGAGACCCTTTATAAGGAAAGTAAGCCAGGTTCAGGGATTTAAATACACAGAGAAAGAATATAGGATGTTGGCCTAAATATACTTTCCTTATTCATTCTCTTAATGTAGTTGGCAGGCTTTCCATTGAAAATGAAATTATTTGGAAGTTGGAGGCAGGCTAATATGCAATTGGGGTTGACTTAGATTAGGAGCCATCCAAGAATGGAGAGCTCCCAGTGTTCAGATGGGGAATGGTGAGCTGCCATTAAGTCTTAGAATTTTCCACTGGCAGATAGCACTCTGACCTGATGCTTCTTTACATAACACCTGTATGTAAAGAAGAGGCTTGTGAGTGCCCTTATGTGGTCATGATATTAGCTTTTCCTCTTAACCCAAAGGCAGGGATGGGCAGATATTAATTGTATTTATTGGTTACTTCATTGCCCATTAGCTTCTGGACATTGTTACAAACATAAGATGACTGCTTTTTAGAATCTTCAATTATATAAAAAGCAAATTTCATCCATCCACATCACCAAAGCACAGGGAATTTAGGCTCCTCTTGCAATTAAATTTGTACCAGTAAGCAAGTTAAACCTAGCAATAACTACATCTCTGAACATGAAGGACCGGTTGTACCAGGATGACATAATTCCCCTCTCTGTGGCTGGCTCTGGTGATTTGGACACTGTTTTCCAGCCCCATGAGGGAACTGGGCTGGGAGTGTTTTTACAGAACCCAGCCAGGCCTGGGTCCCACCTCTCACCTGTCCCATAGGTGAGGAGCCTGATTGCAAGGATATCACTGCCAAGCTGCAGTATGTCAAAGTGGGAAGCTGTAAGTCCGAAGAGCAAGTGGACATTCATTACTGCCAGGTAAGGGCCCCTGACTTTAGATGAGGCCTACATGGGGAGGAGAGTCTCCTTATTTGGGAGATATCTCCTTAGTTACATTTCAGAAGGATCTGGAAAATTCACAGGGAGGACAACTGAAAAGAACTGTAAGCGTTTAAAAATATATATATGTATTTGTATTGATTTCAGAGAGAAAGGGAGAGGGAAAGAGGAATAGAAACATCAATGATAAGAGATAATCATTGATCTGCTGCCTCCTGCACAACCCCTACTGGGGATAGAGCCCACAACCTGGACATGTGCCCTGACCGGGAATTGAACCGTGACCTCCTGGTTAATAGGTTGATGCTCAACTACTGAGCCATGCTGGCTTGGTAGAACTGGAAGCATTTTATGTGAAATCAAATGTTTTATTGAAGTAACTGGGAACTTTGACCCCAGAGGGAAGATTCAACAAGTCCTTCAAAGAGAATAGAGACTTACTTATGGAAGTGGGGGTGGGGGTCTTGTATCAAACATGCATAGAAATTGCAGCTAGAGGGATCGGGGTGTGATGGCACCATAAGAACAGAGGGCATTTCAGACTTCCCTGAGACCTACCTTTACAAATTGCCCCACTGTCCTGGGTTTTCTGGGGGAGGCCAGACCTGCCTTACTTGGAGGAGGGCAGGTAGGGGAAGCAGGCTGCCTCCGAGTCCTGCGCAACCCAGGCTTCTCCACCATCACCATGCCCTGTCCCTCTCTGTCCCACTTCAGGGTAAATGTGCCAGCAAAGCACTGTACTCCATCGAAACGGAGGATGTGCAGGACCAGTGCTCCTGCTGCTCCCCGACGCGGACAGAGCCCATGCAGGTGCCCCTGCGCTGCACCAACGGCTCCATCGTCTACCATGAGGTCCTCAATGCCATGCAGTGCAGGTGCTCCCCCAGGAAGTGCAGCAAGTGAGGCCCCTGCCATGGACACCCGATGCCGCCTGCCTTGCCCAACCAGCCAGAGTGCTGCCCGGTCCCCTGTATCCTCTGCTCTCATGCCCTCCTGGGCCCACAATAAAAGCCAATCTCTCATCTTGCAAAAGGCTAATGCAATGGTTCACTGTGTCCTCCAGGGCGACCTGATAACTGTAGGCTGGGCGAGTTCAGTGACTGGTTCTGAAGGAGGAAACTCAGGTTCCACCTGAAAACACTGCAGCCCCAGAGTCTGTGGGAGGCACTGCCAACCTGGGAAAAAGTGGTGCCTTTGCCTTCATGCAGAGCAGAGAGGAGAGGAGAGTGTGAGGCGGGCCTCCTCAGAAGCTCAGCCCAATGGCTTGAAGTTAAAGGGATTTGCTCAGGAACACTGAGTTCTCCAGTCTTTGAATCCAGGTACTTTAAGCAGAGCAGAGGGGTGGGCCCTGGAGCTCCTGCTAAGATAGACATGGCTATCGCCAGCGTGGCTGGCATTCTAGAGAAGGGTTGTGGCCAGGTGTGCAAGGGTTTCTCTGAGCTAAGTTCTTGAGACTCCTCTGTGGCACCTGTGGGAAGGAGAGGTGCTGAGATGGAGGGGGTTGCAGATGGGGTGCTGGCAGGTACCGGAACATGGTCCCATCCCCACAGGTCACCATGGGTGGTGAGCACCAGACTTGGGGCAGACCTGGGTTCCACATAAGGTCCCTACTCTCTTGTGTGGCTTCAAATAAGCCCATTAGTGGTTCTCAGATGTAGTTTCCTCATCTGGGATACAGGAAGTGAGTCTTACTTGTAGGATTGGAAGGATAAGTCTGGGATAACTGTAATTGCTCTATAATAATATAAGAAGGGACAAGAATAAAAATAGCGACATCAAGGCTCAGAAGGGGAAGTGTCTCTACCACCAGTATCAGAGCACACGGAATTTTCTTTGTTCTGAGGGGTGAGGAGCTGGGCTTCTTTCAGGCTATATATTGGATGCCAAAGCCCTGCCTGCTCCAGGCATCCTCTTGGAAGGAAAAGAGGTGCAGATAACACCAAACTTCACCAGTCCCAGATCCCTAAGTGAGATGGTCTTTCCTTAAAATTTAGGAGAAAAGTGTACATGTGTATGCTGGCAAGATGATGGAAACTAGTGAGTATTTTCTCCATGAGAACAAAGGAAAGGTCTAGATTTGCGACAGGAATTTGATGGAGAATTGATCTTCCTTCCAGATCCTTTTAACCCAAGAGAGACTCAACTCATTGAAAGAATGATGGGGCTAGAAAGGATTTAGACATTCTCTAACCCGCTGTCTCTCCCCTGCCCCTTTACTGAGGATGAAAGCAGCTCGAAGGACTCCAGTGACTTGCTGAAGGTCACGCAGCTGCTGGGTGGCGGGGCCAGTTCAGAACTCAGGTGCCTTGACCTGTAGGCAAGAGCTCCAGGGCAGTCCACCAGAGCCACCCCATCCTGCTACTTACAGATCCAGCCCTTGCTATCGTGGGAACCAGTGACTGCTGCATTTCTAGGTCTCCACCACTTCCATTACTTCTGGGGACCAATCTCAAGGGAATATACACGACAAGCAAATGGCCCGGATTGTGTTAAATAGGTTTAGTGGCGAGTTTAGTAGGGTAGAGGGAAGGAAGAATGGATAGACGTTTTATATAACTGTTCAATAATTCAAAGGTTGTCATCTTCTCCATCCATCATCCTGCCTCCAACGCTGAGCAGCCTCTAAGGTCTCTTTAGGAAACCAGATCCAGTGCAAGGCATCACCTGTCTCTCTCCTGACTGATCGCCTAACACTGCACCTGGGGATGAGGTGTTATTGGAGGCATCAGCCTCTACTGCGAGACTCAGCAGAGAGGCTGCCTCTTTAGCATAAGGTGTTAATTTTCCAACTTCCTGACCCGTCATAGCCTGAATTTCTCCTCCTACTTACTGATATGACAATTCACAATCAATAAAAAAAAAAACAAAACAAAAAACTGAATCGGAAAGGCTGCACATTTTGATTTAAGAAAAAAAGGATCAGGGTAAAAAGGATGCAGAAAGGGAAACTGGTGGGGGTAGTGGGGGTGTCTCACAACCTCTCTTACTCTGCAGGTCTCCCAAGGGCAGGGTCTGCCTCTGGTCTCAGGGCTTGGTTTTTTGCTCATCCTCCGACCAGAGGAGACAGTCCCTCCAAGTCAGAGTCTTAGGGAGAGTGTCAAGGAGAGAGTGTACAGAGACTAGGGGGTAAGAAAGAGAAGGAGGGAGAGAAGAAAGAGAATAGATAAAGGAACTATGGTGGAAAGTTTCCCACTTGTTGTGGTGTTGAAAAAACATGGAGAAGGTCCTTGGAAGCGAATGGGAATGGGGCATTGTTTGGGACAGAGAGAAGCTGAATGGCAAAGTGTTTTGAGCACAGACTCTGGAGCAGGCTGCCTACTTTGGGATCCCACATACCCTTAGAGGTAAGTTGCTTGACCTTTTTTTATACCCCAGTCTCCTCATCCATAAGATGGGTATAGTAGCAGTAATTACCTCATAGAATTGTCGTTGGAAGGAAAGTTACTACCGTGGGCTAAAGGGTGCCTGAGGAAGAGGAAGTCCTGTATAATAAACATTAGCCACGATTACTCCAAGTGAGCAGAAGAAAGCCCAGGATCGGGACCTAAATCTTCTGGGTTTCCCTCTGCTCTGCCCCTGGCTCATTCTGCGTGGTCTGCTCCCCTTTACTGCTACAGGCTCCTCATATAGAGTGGGGAGATAACATTCTTCACACTGAAAGGTCATGGTCATAAATAGCACACTTGACTTCAACATCGTACTTTTTCATTTCCCGGGCCCTATGTATTAAGGAACTTGTTTAGCTCCAGGGCATCTTGTAATTGTAGATTCCACCATCCAGAACAGAATAATAAATATAAGAAAAAATGGCTTTTTAAAATATAACAACAATAATTAGTTTTAAAATATTGTAGTAGGTTATCTGGAGGAGAGGGTTTTTACTTTTTTTTTTTTTTTTTACTTAATGAAGATGCTCACTTGGGGACAGTTTATTGCTGGAAACCAGGTTGGTTTCCAGAAGTGGAGACGCGCATGACCTTGAATTAAACCCCTCCTCACCCTTCTCAAGAAAATCACCGACTTTCCAAAGCCTTTTCTTCACCCCTTTGCCCATGGCCAGGTACCTAACTGTTCCAGAGAGATGGCAGTCCTCTGGTTCTTTGGGACCGGGCTGCCACAGGTTCCCTCCTCAGCCCCGTCCCAGGGTCTCACGGGGAAGCTCTTCTACAACCTGCAGCCCCTCTTCCTGTCCTACCTGTCCCTGTGTTCCTAGTCCTTGACTCCCGCTCCTTTTAGCCAAAAAAAGGTGGGGACCGCTGGTGGTGGGTCCAGTGAAGGAAGGTGTGCTGGGAGGCGCCGCGCCCCACTCCACTCCACCCCGGGCATTTCCCTGGACTGGGCTGCAGGAAGGAGGCTTTGCGGGTGGGATTGGAAACTAATCAACCAGACGGTTCACCAGATAATCCGGCTGAATATTCACACCCAGGTTATGAGGCACCGCCCCCTGGCCGAGGGGAGCGGGCAGCACTTACTGTCTCGCCCCTCAGCTCCATTAGCCAGGTGTCCCAAACGCAACCCTACCGCGGACGCGCGCTCTTCCCCACGTGGCACTGCGGGCGCTCCTGCGCTCCGGGCTCAGCGCTCAGCGGGAGAGCCCGCTCTGCCTCCGGTGGCGCCTGCCGGGTGGCCTGGGGAGGGGTTGGGGAGGAGCAGGCGGCAACAGGCAAGGGGCGGGCACGTCCAGACCCAGCTGAGCCGAGATGGAATTAGCCTCCGGCGGAATAAGCCTGTCCAGCCGCGAGTGCAACAGCGGGGCAGTCCGTGGTCGGCGTCCTGTGTGCCAGCACCATGGCCACCCCTGGGCTGCAAGGTGAGTCTTCCCTGCTGGGGACCCAGGTCCTGGGCAAGCTGTAGGACGGAGAGGGGCCGGGGTGAAGGAGACGCATCCTAACGCCTGCCCGTCTGGATTGGTGACCTCAAGTGAACCTGGAGAGAGAGGGTGGTGAGGGGAGCTGATCCCTTTCCCCGTCGGGGTAGGGGAGCAGAAGGACGCCTGAGCAAGTTCTGTGGAGGAGAGAAAAGGTAGGACAAGAGGCAGAGGATTGGAACAGGGGCTTTTTGGGTGATGGACTACCCATTCCTACCTCTGTGGGTTTGCCTTTCCTTGTTACAAGTGGTGGGATGTTAAGTGTTGAGCGTAGGCAACCAACTAGCAGAGTTTAATTCAGAAACAGTCTGCGGAGGACAGAGGTTGGGATTCACCCCTAACAATTTTGACTTCGGCATCCCTGGCGTGCCCCTCCAGTTTCAGGAAGTCTCCTCCAGCCCTTAACCAACCCGCCCTCAGGGAGGGCATTTGCAACTCGGGGTGCAGGGAAACCCAGGCACTTTTTTCCTAGGGTTTTTTTCTTAGAAGTAAAGCAAATTGAGATGGAGTTTGGGGGAGGAGGACATTATCTGCCTCGCCTCCCAAATTATACTGAGCAGGCAGGTGTGCCAGGGCAGGATTGATCTGGCCTGGAACAGGGATTTTGTTGGGGGCCTTGTTTCTGGTGGTTCTTGAGAGAGGCGAGAAGTGGGGAGGTGCCCATTCTCTTGGGATGAACAATAAGCCGAAGGGCCTGGATGGTGGTGTCACTCATGGTCCTTTGTGACAGGTATGGAGAGATACTTCCAGGAACCACAGGGACCCTGGTCCAGGACAGAGGTCCCATTGAGCAAAGTTAGTTCTAAATCAAAGGCAAGTGGCAGGTGGAGGGAAAAAAATCTTAGACAAGGTTGAGGCCCTCCCAGAGGACTGTGATACCCTGTGTTCTTCTACTTGCCTGGACTTTGTTCTTGGAACCAGACATCAGAGCTCTTGCCCAGCTGTCTGTTCCCCTCCCCAGCTGCTGGGGGGAGCGGCCATTGGCTCCTCTCACTGTGTCTTGCCATGCACCCATCATTTTGGGAGCCAAGGACCCAATATGGCCCTTTCCAGCAACCTCCTCTACTCTCTGAATTGCCTCTATGTGGCAACCTGTGCCACTTGGCTGGCTGATTGAAGAGGCTGTGTGAGCGGTATGGTGGGTTCCAAACACCAACCTCAGGTTCTGGTCCAGTTTCCATGCGTACCTCCTCTGCCAACTTCCATTGTGGGGTAAGGCTGGAGGGCCAGAGGCATTGGGGTCTAAAGTGGAGCTTGTCTATCCTTTCCTCTAAGGAGTCTGCCTGAATGCCCAATACTGTGCTCAAGAAAGGCACACACCTGCCTGTCTAGACCTTACGTTCTCCATAATCTTGGTACTCTAAGATGATGTTAACACTTTAGCAGCCGCATGCACTATTGATGGATATAGGAAGAAGGAGGTGGGATCAAGCGTGGACTTGTTCGGACCACAGCAATGCAATTAGCCCTGTCCATACTTCTGGTATTTTAAGATGTACTAGAAGTCTTTCTTTGGCTCCTACTGACAACCTTGCAATTCCCCCAGAAACTTTAAGAAAATAATTTATTTCTCTCTGGCTGGCAACCCTCCATCTAAGTTAACTTTGGCTGAAATTGCTAAAGGATGCCAGTACCCAGGTAGCTCGTGTCAGATCCTCTTTCTATTTAGCAAACATGAGAATAAAGCACTCTACCATATATCTTTGGGTTTGCTCACTGACAAAGGAATAAATCCCACTTTTTCTGATGCCTATTAGTCATAAGCAAATTAAAATTAGCTTTACAAAAAATAAAAATACATGTTTATTGTGAGGAAAATTAAATACAAATACATAAAATAAAAAAACTACCTGTTTTTAATATTTTGGTAATTATTATTTTCCCTAATTGCTTTTTAATCCATCATGATTTTTACTATATCAGATAAATATTTTTATTTATTAGTCATCAAACATTTTGTAAGAAGGGAAAACTCAGATATAATAAAACTTAAAACAAGGATAAATGAACAATTGTCAAATAATGAAGGATTGGGAGCATATTATTATATCACAAGACCTAGACTAAGAATAGGTACTGTAATGGAGTAAAAATTTATCTATGAGCTCCCTGACAGGCAGGTCAGAGAAGAGACAATAAGTTACATGGATCTCACTGTCTAATAAAAGGAGACTAGTTAATCAACATTAAATTTTAAGAAGAATGTCACAGTGATATTTGTGATATTTATGTAAGACACTGCCCAACATAATGAGCTATAGTTTTATTAGTAGGTTTTTAGAAAGTATATTATTTATCACATGGGCATTTATTATATTGTATCTGATTTTGTTTTAAAAAGGATGTTTCTACTCTATTCTTTTCTGGTTCATTCTACCCTATTATATATTTTTTAAATGCTGATTGAAAACTATTAGATAACCAATTAATGAGTTAAACCTCTAATTTGAGAAGTAGTGGCTTACAGCATATAGAAAACTCAATGGCTAATAGTCCTTTTGAACCAGTGGCTCTCAATCTCTTTTTCCTCCCCTATGAAAGAAAGGGATACCAGACACTCCCATCAGGACCAGTTCTTATTCAAATTTCCCTGTTATCATTTCTCTTTAGCCTGAAGAATGCCTTTTAGCATTTCTTGCAGTGTTCTGCTACTACCAGATTCTCTCAGTTTTCGTTTTGGTGAAAAATATCTTTATTTCACCCTCATTTTTGAATGATAATTTCATTGGATGGATGCAGAATAATGGGTTGATAGTTATTTTTTTTTCCTTTTAGCATTCTAGGTGTCACCTTATTGGTCTTTATTTTCTGATGAGGTCAGTCTTAATTCATATTTTTATTATATTCATTCTTTTATCCATGTATAATACCATCTTAATCTGGTAGCTTTCAAGATTTTTATTTTTGGTTTTGAGCAGTTAAACTATTCTGTATGTATCTACCTGTGAATTTTCTTTGTGTTTTTTCTTGCTCAATTTTGCTGAACTTCTTGAATCTGGAAGTTAGTGTATTTTATCAAACTTGGGGATGATTTCAGTCACTGTTTCTCCCATTATTTTTCTGCTCTATTTTCATTCTCTTCTATTTCTGGAACACCAATTACATATATGTTAGTCTGTTTGACATTGTCCCATTGGTTCCTGAGGCTCTGTTAATTATTTTTTCAATCTTTAGTTCTCTATTCTCTAGATTAGATAATTTCTATTGATCTATCGTTTACTTCATTGATCCTTTATCTGCCTTCTCCAGTTGCTGTTAAGCTCATTCAATTAATTTTTCTTTTTTAGTTACTGGAATTTTCAGTTCTAGGAATTTCATTTAAAAAATAACAGGTTTATTGAGATATAATCACATCCATAAAATTCACCCTTTAAAAGTGTACAGTTCAGTGATTTTTAGTATATTTACAGAGTTGTACAACCACTATCTAATTTTAGACCACTTTCATCATCTCCAAAAGAAACCTCATACTCACTGGCAGTCATTCACCTTCCCCCCTCTAACTCCTGGCAACCGCTAAGCTACTTTCTGTTTCCATGGATTTGCCTATCCTGGACATTTTATACAAATGGTGTTTGTGTCTGAGTTCTTTCACTTAGAATAATGTTTTCAGTGTTTAGCCATATTATAACATGTATACGTTCTTCATTTCTTTTTATAGTTGAATAATACTCCCTTGTGTGGATATACCACATTTGTTTATCCATTTATCAGTTGATGAGCATTTGAATTTTCACTTTTTGCTACTATAAATACCGGTCAAGTACAAAGTTCTGTGTGTACATATGAATGGCTGCGTCATATGGAAACTCTGTGTTTAACTTTTTCAGGAAATTCCAGACTATTTTCTAAAGTTCTGTACCATTTTACATTCCTACCAGCAATATATGAGGGTTCTAATTTTGCCACATTTTCACTGACACTTGTTATTGCTCTTTTAAAAAAAATCCTTATCCGAGGATATTTTTTTCATTAATTTTTTTAAAGAGAGAGTGGAAGGGAGAGAAGGGGGAGGAAAGGAGAAGAGAGAGGGAGAGAGAAACCATTGATGTGAAAGAGACACATTGGTTGGTTGCCTCCCATGTGCCCCTACCATGGCTGGGGATGGAACATGCAACCCAGGTATGTGCCCTTGACTGGGAATTAAACCTGAGATCCTTAGGTGTGAAGGCTGATTCTCTAACCACTGAGCACACCGGCCAAGGCATTATTGCTCTTTTTAATTATTGCCCTTTTTAATTATTGCCATCCTAGTGGTATCTCATTGTGGTTTTGATTTGCATTTTCCTAATGACTAATGACTAAACATTTTTTTCTCATGCTTATTGGCCATGTGCATATTTTCTTTGGAGTAATGTCTACTCAGATCCTTTGCTCATCTTTAAATTAGGTTATTTACCTTTTTTACTGTTGAGTTATAAAATTTCTTTATATATTCTGGAAACAAGTCTCTTATCTGGTATATGACTTAGGAGTATTTTCTCCTATTCTGTATATTCACTGTATTAATAGTGTCTTTTGAGTTTTTAATTTTGATAAAGACCAATTTGTTTAGTTTTTTTATTATTATTTATGATTTTGGTATTATAGCTAAGAAATCATTGCCCAACCCAAGGTTATGAAGATTTACTCCTTGTCTTCTAATA
Source organism: Eptesicus fuscus (assembly GCF_027574615.1). Taxonomy (NCBI): domain Eukaryota; kingdom Metazoa; phylum Chordata; class Mammalia; order Chiroptera; family Vespertilionidae; genus Eptesicus; species Eptesicus fuscus. The sequence goes on from NC_072479.1 coordinate 87,718,479, forward strand.
ATTTTACAGTTTAGCTATTGCATTTAGGTTTATAATCCATTTTGGAGAAGTTAATTTTTATGTATGGTGTGAGGAAAGGGTCTAACTTCATTCTTTTGCATGTGGATATCCAGTTGTCCCAGTACCATTTCCCACTTCTTTCCTCACTTCTTGCTACCCTTGTTGAGATTTAAGAACTTATTTCTAGAATCCCAGTTCTATTGATTGGCCTATATGGCTATCCTTATGTCAGTACCACAGTGGCTTTGTGGTAAGTTTTGAAATCAGCAGTTACATTTGTTTTTGTTTATGTTTGTAGTTTCTATTTCGCTACACTCATTAAGCATGTACTTATCTTTACTATTAGAACACATTTACGTTAGCTGCTTTAACATTTTTGGGCTTCATTGAGATCTGTGTGTATGTGATCAAATCCTATTTATTTTAGACACATAAACATTGGGACTAGGAAGGAGTGAGGGGAACAAGATGCCTGCCCCCTTGACAGGGCCAGATCCAGCACCAGCTCTGTCTGTGTGCATGAACAGGTCCAACCCAGCAGTTTCAAGCGGCCTTTTCCTGGGAGGACAACCTGGGTGTGGATCTTCCATGTGGATGGGGGTAGGGTAAATTGGCTCCTGGTCCCTTTGGACTGAGTGAAAAAGGCCAGAGGGCTGATATAAATTTTTATTGCTTGCTTTGTCTCTTTCATGGGCCATTATTCTTGTTTCTTTGCATATCTAGTAAATGGTGATCGTAAAACGGACATTGTGCGTGATACAACATTGTCTTCCACTCAGGAGGGTCAAAAATTAATTTTTTTTTCTAGCTGGCAGTTCAGTTACTGGCTGATCTTATTTTGGTTTGGTTGCTACTTTGTTAGGGTATATTTATGGAAATCCAAGGTATTTTCCAGGATTCTGTAACTTGGTTAAGATTCAACCTCTCCACTCTGTCTCCCCTATTGATTTTTTTTCAAGACATGCCCTTAGGATTTTTTAGACATTTTTCTCTAGTGTGTGGTTCTTACTCTTAAAATGAGGCCCTGGTGTCTCAGCTGGATGCCTGGAGTGTTGGGACATGTATGTTAAGGAGGTCTTGCTACTCTGGCTAGGATGGAACTTCAACATCTCCCAGTCCTGTTTGACCGCCAGCATTTTTCTTCTAATCTCAGTGTAGTAGCCTCTCTAGTAAGCCTCACGTATCTTAACCTCTGCATCTGGGAACCTTCCTTCACACAGATTCCTTCCCTCTTGCACTCAACCCCATAATTTCTAGCCATTTTAGCTGCTTCAGACCTTGATCTCTGTTTCTTTGGTTCGGTGGGCCCTCCTTGCTTTATTTGGATTCCAGCTCCATGAACTCCAGTCAATAACTTGTTCTGATGAGGTTACACTGGTGAGTTTTTCTTCCCTCAGGGATTGCTTTTCTGTGTGATGGATGTTCAGTGCCTGAAAATGGATGACTCATATATTTGTCCTGTTTTATATTTGTTTTTGGAAGAATGTTTACCCAAGTACCAGTTATTTTATTATTACTGGAAGCAGAAGTTCTTGTCAGCAAGCTTTTCATCAAGAAGTATTTTGTTAGCAAACAGTTTCAGATGTAGGTCATTGACAAGGGCCAGAACTATTAGAGAGTCAAAAGTAATTTTCATGATTTAGAAAAGAAAGAAATTGTTTTATTTACTTATTTTTAACAGAAAGTTATGATCCCAGTCTTAGTTCTTGTCTTGAGAGAGAGTTTGACTATGGGACTGCCTGCAGTCAAGGCCAAAACTTTTCTTTAAAAACAACTTTTTGAAGTTATTGCTCAAAAATACTTAAACTCAACACAATCAAAGCTCCAGAATTCTATATCACAAAATGTAGAAGAGATGACTTTGCCCAGAAACCCTCTCTGCTCATCTTTCAGCATTTCATTTTGTAATTCACTCTTTCATTGAGCACCTACTATGTGCTAGGCTGCTGTAAGGGTCAAAGATGATATCCAGGTCCTACTTTTGAGTATCTCTACCCACCTGTGGTGTGCAAACGTATGAGGGGTTGTTAAATCTGTGAGGTTGGGAGAAGTTTGTAAAAGGCTCTGTTGAGCAAGGCTCTGACGTATGAGTACTTGACATGGGTGGTACCTCAGCGGGGTTACTTACTGCGCTTGTAGGTGGAGTTATGCATTATCTATGTTTATTGTGAAAGGTACTATATTAGTTAGTATATTGCTCAACTAGCTGCTCTAACAAATAGACTGAAAAATACATAACGAGTAAACAGTTCACTTCTTTCTAAAGTAAGCATCTTGGATGGGTAAACAAGTTGGTGAGGCAGCACTTTTCCATGTGGCTTTTCAGGGACCCAGAGTAATGAATCTTCAGCCAACTTCAACTATAACTTCAAAGGTGGCCCTGAGAGTTGCCATTCCAGTGACCTTAAAGGGGAAAATACCATGTAGGAGCATGCAGGAACATGCACGGGTGGTTTACTATGATATGAAGCAGGCCTGGAGGTAGCACGTATCACTCAGTTTACATTCCTCTTGCTGGAATTCAGCCCCGTGGCCATGGAGATTAGGAAATATGGTCCAGCTGTGTGTTCAGGAAGAAGAAGAAGAGAACATGGATTTTGGTAAGCAGGTAGTAGTCTCTGTCATAGGGGCCTATCAAAAATAAGTCTGGTATGGCATCTCCACGTTGTTTTACTGTATTAAAGTTTCAGAGTTACACACTTATCTCCCCAAGTAGGCTTGGAGATCTTCCTGTTTTCAGCACCCAGGACAAGGCAGGGAAGGAATGTGATAAATACTTATTAAATGTTTTTTTTTTTAAATGAATGAATGAATAGTAAACTGGTGTAACAGTAGTTAGCTAACAGATTCAGTTGCTCCTTTTTCTTAATATTCAATTTTTAAAATGCAAGCGATATCTGGCTAGTATGAGTTAGAGAAGCAGGTGAAGACATTGTGGGAGGACCATTTATACTGTAATCTTATCAGCCACACTTCAAAACACAGTGTAGGATGGGCTGCCAATGAGTAGGTTTCATTTGGGCAACTCATCTAAGTCCCAATCTGTGGATTTTGTCATTGAGAAAAGTGCTCCCTGAAATGAATTTCTTTTTTTTTAAAAAAAATATATTTTATTGACTTTTTACAGAGAGGAAAGGAGAGGGACAGAGAGCTAGAAACATCGATGAGAGAGAAACATCGACCAGCTGCCTCTTGCACACCCCCTACCGGGGATGTGCCCGAAACCAATGTACATGCCCTTGGGACCTTTCAGTCCGCAGACCGACACTCTATCCACTGAGCCAAACCGGTTTTGGCTGAAATGAATTTCTTATTCTTTTCTTGTCCTTGGTCTTTACTTTTAGGATTTTGGGTCTGAGCATTGACTGTAAATGCTATTTATTAAAAGGCCCATTTAAAGGAGTGAGGGATGTTAAGAATGCCTAGTTAGGAAGTCCAGATTTATCAAATTTGTTTTCTTGGTTGTCCCTCTTCTTGAGTACAGGTTAGCCTAGTGGTTAAAAGTGTGGACTGTGAATATGCCACTTATTAGCTGATGACTTTGGGAAAGTTGCCTAACTACTCTCTGCCTCAGTTTCCTCATCAGTAAAATGGGATAACAATAGTACCTATCTGATAGGATTATCCTGAAGATTAAATGAGTTGATACACGTAAAGTTCTTAGAACAGTGCCCAGCACATGCAGGATGTCAGTAGTTACGGTTGTTGTAGCTACTGTTATATTAGGGCAGTTTTGTGTTCAGTTCAGAGGGGAAGCCACTCTGTTCAAAATCCTATATAATATAATAAAGAGGTAATATGCAAATTGACCATCATGCCCTCACACAAGATGGCCACCCCCATGTGGTCACAAGATGGCCACCCCCATGTGGTCACAAGATGGCCACCACAAGATGGCTGGCAATGATGGCAGTTGTGGGTGGCCAGGCCTGCAGGGGAGGGGACCAGCCCTGCAGGGGTGGGCAGTTGGGGGTGACCAGGCCTTCAGGGGAGGGCAGTTAGGGGTGACTGGGCCAGCAGGGGAGGGAGGGCAGTTGGGGGGGGGCAGGCCTGCAGGGGAAGGCAGTTGGGGGTGACCAGGCCTGCAGGGGAAGGCAGTTTGGGGGGACCAGGCCTGCAGGAGAAGGCAGTTAGGGGCAACCAGGCCTGCAGCGGAGGGTAGTTGGGAGGGCCAGGCCTGCAGGGGAAGACAATTAGGGGCAACCAGGCCAGCAGAGGAGGGCAGTTCGGGGTGACCAGGCCAGCAGGGGAGGGCAGTTCGGGGGGACCAGGCCTGCAGGGGAAGGCAGTTGGGGGGGACCAGGCCTTCAGGGGAGAGCAGTTGGGGGTAACCAGGACTGCAGGGGAAAGAGGGCAGTTAGGGGCAACCAGTCCAGTTGGGGAGGGCAGTTAGGGGTGACTGGGCCTGCAGGGGAGGGCAGTTGGGGGCAATCGGGCCAGCAGGGGAACAATTAGGTATTGATCAGGGTGGCAGGGGAGTGGTTAGGGGGTGACCAGGCTGGCAGGCAGAAGTGGTTAGGGGCAATCAGGCAGGCAGGCAGGTAAGCAGTTGGGAGCCAGCAGTCCCAGATTGTGGGAGGGATGTCTGACTGCTGGTTTAGGCATGCTTCCACTGGGCTGAGGGACACCTCCCTCCCCGTCCCCCAGTGCACAAATTTTGTGCACCGGTACTCTAGTTCACTTGCAATAAAGGAGTCTCCAATTCACTACATCATTACCTCCAAACTTTTGCTGAGCCTCTGTTGCATCCAGAGTCCTATACTAGGAATACAAAGACATAACAGGCAAAATTTCTGAACATTTTGAGGTCTTCCTTAAGTGGTTAGGGAAGGCTCTGTGTATGAGTAAGACTTTATCTGGGTGAGACTTAAACAAGTGGAGAGAGCATTCCAAGCAGGGATGACTGCCTGAGCAAAGGCACAGAGTGAGGCTCAGCTTGGACATAGGTTTGAGTAAACTTGAATGTTCTTATCTGATGGACAGATAAGGCAGCAGAGATATGTAACAGCCAGATATGGGAGTCTTTGAATGCCACATTGTTTGTAAGCCTCAGGACAATGGAGGTATTTGGTTACCAGTGAAATAAGGTTTATGAAGGTTCACCTATAGCAGCAAAGGAGTTGAGATCCATCCATCCCTTCATCCATCCATCCATCCATCCATCCTTTTCCTGACACCTCATTTATCTTCACTATAGCCAGAGTGATCTTTCTAATGTAATTCTAATCATGTTGCTTCCCTGCTTATAATTCTTTAATGTTATTATAACTCATGAACTCTGCATGTTAACAGAGTGGGGATTGGTATAGAATTGAGGAGAGCTGGTTAGAAGCAGAAGGGAGGACAATTTTAAAGACAAAATACAAGAAAAAGCATGTCACTGCCAGGACTGACCGGCAGACCCCAAGCAACTTAGGAATGATTACTCTGGCACACGTTTCTGTGAAAGAGAGGACTACTTGGCTTGAGAAACCAAACAGCCCCCGTTCGCCTGCCTCCTTAAGCTTTTATTGTAATAGCAGCTTGAACTAAAATTAACTATTAGATACTATCAGTAGGGTAAGCATCCTTGAGAGGACACATGCATCTGAAGACTAAGCATAAAGACTCCAGTAAACCACCTGGGGGCTCAGACTTGTTTGGAAAAGTCAAGGCAGGGGTTGCCACCTTTGGCCAGCTCCCCTTAGAGGCCCCCGACCTTTCAGAGATTCCTCCTTACAAACTTTCCAACCAAGTCCTGTGCTTCCCCACATGTCACCTCCTTGAAGCAGGTAGTTCAGTCTTTCTGGAGTGTGTGTGTGTGTGTGTGTGTGTGTGTGTGTGTGTGTGTAAAGTGGCTAGCAGATGATTGATACTGGGAAGGTTGATAGTAAATACGGTTAAGGGGCCTTATAATTCATATTAAAAGTATGTACTTAAATCAGAGCGGTCCTTCCTGAAATCCACCCTCAAATCCCACAACATAGTTGGAAACTAATGGGATTATGTGGGTGGAAAATGAACAGAAGGAGGCAGGCACTCTGCTTTGTGAGGTTGATGATCTGAAACAGCTAAGCTCAGTGGCTGATTGCAAAGGTCCATGCAAGTTTTCTTTCTTCCTGGAATCTCCTTTCCTACCTTGCCCATTGGAAGATATCTACTTTTCTAGATGCACCTCAAAACTCATGTTCCCTGAGAGGCTCTAGGCAGAGCTGAGGGCTTCTGCTTCTATAGATCATTGTTCATACTCCGACTTTGTTCTTCTCTCATTCCTGAAATTATCTCCTTACTAATCTATCTTCCTTTCTTATTAATCCTCATTCCTTGTGAGCACTGAGGGGTTGGTGGAAAGGCCCAGGTTCGATTTGGCCTTATATTTCCAATGTATTATATAGTGCTTGAGAAATAAAATGTTTTGGCATTAATGAATAGAGATGTGAAAGATTATAAATATTTTACCCTTTCCCCCCAAAATGTCCACTTGTGATTGGAGAATGGCATGATGGTGTGTGCAAGAGGAGAGGGGCAGCGAAGGCAGGCTGTGGATGGGTGTAAACAGATGAAGCAGTTCAGACAGGTAGGCAGGGCCCAGATTGTGAAAGGCCCTGTATGACATATTAGACAGTTTGGTCTCCATCCTAAGAAGCATGAAAATCCACTGAATGAGAGTAACTTGATCAGATTGTTTCAAAATGGTAGTATTAGCCGTAGTGTGCAAGGAGGGTGGAGGATTGGGGAGGATCAAAGAGGATCTGAGGGGAGTAGGATTAGTGGCAGAAAACTCATACTTATCCAGGTTCAAGGTAAGGATGAACTTATGGTAGGATCATCATCAGCAAAGAGATTTTTGAGCATCAAGCTAGAAAAGGCTATTCTTTAAAACTTTTTTTAAAATTAAAAACATTTATTAGGATGACATTGGTTAATAAAATTATATAGATTTCAAGTGTATAACTATAGGATACATCATTTGTATATTGCATTGTGTGCTTATCATCCAAAGTAAAATCTTATTCCATCACCATATATTTGACTCCCTCTACCCTTTACTATCTATCTCCTTTACTATTTCCCCTGCCTCTTTTCCTCCAGTAACTACCATACTGTTGCCTACATTTTTGTTTGTTTGTTTGTATTGATTGTTCATTTGTTACTTCCAGTTTTATATCCCACATATGGGTGAAATCATAAGGTTCTTGACTTTTTCTGTCTGACATTTTCACTTAGCATAATACTTTCAAGATCCATCCATGTTGTTGCAAATGGCAGTATTTTATCTTTCCTTATGGCTGAGTAGTATTCCATAGTATATATGTACCACATCTCCTTTATCCAATCGTTGATAGAAGAATACTTTGGTTGTTTTCATGGATTGGCCACCACAAATAATGCTGCAATTTGAAAACACTTATTCACAAAGAGAGGGCTATTTTTGAGCCAACCAAGGCTATAAGACAAGCAGAGCTGAAGAGGAAGATTTTAAATGATCCCTTTTGTGTGGAGAGAACTGGAGGATTTTCCTGATTTCTTTGACCATGCACAGAGGCTTAGAAAGGTGCTGTTTAGCAAGACCTATGGGGCAAGAGAGGGGTGATCAGCAGGGCCAGTGGATCCAAATTTTGAGCTTGGAGTTTAAAATTTAGACTGTTTTCCTGGGTCAAATGCATGCAGGGAAGCAGGGGGAGACCTCAGTAAGTGTTGATCCTAACTGAAATCTGTCCATGGTAAGATGATTGGGGAGAGACCAGGGTGAGTGCCTTCAAAATCTGAAAGTGACTGGTTCTCTCTGAAGCTCCCAAGAAGGCCTGCCTGTTGGTAGAACCACCCCCACTTGGAGTCTTGTTCTTGTCCTAAAAGAGTTTGGATGCTCTATCTCCACTCAGGGAAGCCCTGGCCTTGAAAGGCTAGTGACAGAGGCTGCCTGATTTCTCAGGGCACTGCACACTTCACCTGCCAATGGTTAGTAATGAGAGTAACGGTGCCACAAGGACATTTTAAGGGAAAGCCCTGATGCCTGGAAGTCTAGCTTGCTCTGGAGAACTTCTCCTGATTTTCTATCCTGGAAGCTCTGGGAATCTCTTCGGGCTCTGATGGCTCCCCTCCCCTTCTCCAGGCCTGGGGAACCTACTTCCTGCTCTTTCTCTGGCTCCCTTTTGCTTGTGTCCCCTGGTACCTTTGCTCCAGTCCTCCCCACCTCGCCCCATCACCTGCTGCCGAGCCTTTCTCTAACAAGTTCTCCACATCATGTCCTATTTTTCTCCCTACTCCAAGGGCCCTCCAAGCTCTGAGCCTTTGCTGTGACCCTAAAGATTTGTGCCAAATTGTTTAAGAGGTGGCATGACTTGAAGGGCCCAGGAAGAACTGCTGCCTTTCAGCATCTCTCTCTTCCCCTACCACAGTGTACCAGTGCCCGCCTTCAGAGAGGATTCCTTCAGCTAAGACCTCTGCCCCTGCAAACATGCAAGGCTAGTAACATCTGTAGGACCCTTTAAAGATTTCAAAATTTTTTAAAAAGAGATTTCAAAATGCTTTCACTTATATTATGTCAAGATGTCAGCATTGGCTATAAATTTGCTTCTTATCCTTGACAGCCAACAGCCAGAAGAAGGAATGGCTATCCAAGGCCCTGATGGTGGATGGGAAGGTGCAGACATAGAATACGGGAGAATCAAAGGTGGGGAGGGGCCTTGGGCAGCTCAGGGAAGAGTGCAATCTATAGATAGGCATCTACAGGACTCTAAAAACAAGTTCTGCCTGTTTTTTTTTTCTTTTAGATTTGAGCCTCTCCCTGACTTTAGTTTCTACTATTTTTCTCTCAAAATCTCTGCTCCTGTTCCGTCATCTGCCTCCGTAGCACAACCTAAGGTACCTTCAGCCAGTGGGATGGTGGAGGTTGGATCTAGCTGTGATGTCTGTGTCAGAAAACAAGCAGAGAGAGCAGCCAGGATGACCAGTAGGGCCCTGGAGGCCAGCCTCAAACCCAGGTGGCACCTTTAAGGCATGGTGGCTCCTGGATAGTGGTTTGATTAAAGCTTTGGGTTGACTTTGAATCTGAGTTGTCCCGAGTCACAATTGTGAATGTGAGTATAGTGGTGAAGGAAGGGTGGATCTTGATGAGCTTGGTATAGGTAACCTTTGTTACCTGCCCAGTTATACATTAGAATGATCTTTGGCTTGTGAGGCATGCATCTGGAGGTCTTCAGGCTTTCCCTGGGGTGTGGAGTCCTATTCTTAGTTCTACCCTGCACTAGTTAGTGGGCAAGCATGCAGAAAAGCATGAGGGAGAGAGATGAGGCAAGACCAAAGACCAATGAAGAAGCCCCTCCCTTGATGTCCTGAGCTGGAGGTTGCTCTATTACACCACCAGCACGCATGCCCACTCTTGCCCACTGTGTTCTGTCTCTAGGGAGTGTCTTCCAGAAGCCACCTACCCTTCAATACTGGCTTTAGGCTTAATTCCTTGGGAAGCCTACCTTGACCTAGCTTTCTGGTCTCCCACAACATGGACTGGAGCCCACAATATAGAAATAAATTATGAAAGCTTTACTCTGCTGGTCATACTTGTGTTTCCTGCGTGAAAGATGCTAAGTTTTTCAGATGCAGGGACCAATGTCCTAGACTTACTGAAACTGCCCAGCAGAGAGCATGCACACAGGGGCTGCTCCACAAACTGGTAACTGGCCAGAGCTCTGTTTTAAGAGACCAGGAAGAGCTGCTGTTTGTTAATTAATTAATTCACTCATTCATTCAGCAGGGGCTAAGGGCTGAGCTTGAATTATAAGGTGTAATTTCTGTTCACACAGAGCTTAAAATGAAAATAATGAGAGCAATTATAATAACCACCTTTTGTTGCACACACATAGGCTAATGACTGTCCTGGGTACTTTTCATCACATCTCTAGTTCTCATGCTTATTACAATCCTGCACCTTTGGGATTCTCTTCCCGTTACAGTTGAAGAAAGAGGCTCAGAGAGGTCTCAGGGTCAGCATGTGGAAGAGTTGAAGGTTCAGCCCAGGTGGCGGACCTGAGGGTCAAGTATAGGTGGCAGAGCTGAGTGACAAGTGGCAGAGTTGAGAGTTAAGCCCAGGTGGCAGAGCTGAGGGTTCAGCCCAGGTGGCAGAGCTGAGGGTCAAGTCCAGGTGGCAGAGCTGAGGGTCAAATCCAGGTGCACTGGATGATGCTTCTCTGCTTGAAAGTATTCCTCAGAGGTTGGAAAGGACTGGGTCTGATCAGCTGTGAGACCCTGGCAACTTGTGGTCCCTGTCTGGGACTTTTGTGCAAAGTGGAACTGCAGTATTTCATCTCTCAGTCCCCCCACTTCTAACATGCTGCGTTCCATCACCCACTGGGTTCCTCTCCCTCCGGGGTGCTGCTGGGAGTCTTTGGAAATAGCACTGCAGTGCTATCGTTAGAAGGGCTGCTCTGGGGAGGATCAAGGAAGGGCCATGAGCTCTGAGGCCTTGGTGGAGCCAGAAGGTGTGTGGGGACCCCTCAAGGGCAATGGAGGCTGCCCTTTTGTCAGAGGATACCCCTGCCCTCATCGGGCTCACCATTGGTTTGTCCTTGCTCTTTCTTTCCTTGAGGAGTGGTGCTGGCTGGTCTGGCTGCCCCGGGAGAGGCCCTCAGCCTGTCTTTGGCATTAATTCCAGGTGTGTCTGCAGACAGTGTCCCACCTACCTTGGCTCCCCTGATGCCACCCTCTTGTCTGGGAATCATAAGAGATTATGACAGAGATCATCCACAGAGTCTCCTGCTGGTGGCTCCAGGCTCTCCGTGTGTGTGTGTGTGTGTGTGTGTGTGTGTGTGTGTGTGTGTGTGTGTAGTGGAGTGAGACTCCCCTTCTCCACTCTCTTCTCCCCTATGGCCAGTGTGACCCTGGATTACCAAGGCTCTGAGGAGACATGCCATTTTTTAAGGACCACCCACTGTGTCTCCCGCAGTGCCTGGGCTCCTCTGTGTCCTGGCTTCCCCATCACCTGAAGTGGCTTTGCCTGCTTTGTCTTTTCTTCTCACAGACATCCCCTTGCTCCCTGGCTCCCCACGCAAGCTGAGCCCTCGTGCAGTGGCCAGGGGCAGCCAGGGCCCCAAACAAGGACAACAATACCTCAAGGTGCCAGGTCCCCCAGCCCCAGGTCTACATGGCAGCTCCAACCAAGATTATGGCCAGCTGTCCGGTGAAGAGAGCTCCCACAGCAGCTCTGTGAGTATTGGGCTTGGGGGGATGGCCAAGGGGAGCCTCGTGACTGGGGAAATTCCACTTGGGGGGCAGGTGTGTGTGTGTGTGTGTGTGTGTGTGTGTGTGTGTGAGTGTGAGAGAGAGAGAGAGAGAGAGAGAGAGAGAAAGAGAGAGAGATACTCAGGGTTTTTATTAGGCCCCCTTTCCTTTCCTTTCTCTATGAGTCATGACAGTGTAATGTCCCAGCTACGCTGGAGTCTTTTGGTCAGAGGACCTGGAAGGAGGAGGTGTGAGAGGCCCGGTGATCCCACCTGTCGGTCTGCAGACTCCGCAGCTCCCCTCCCACCTCTGCTGTGGTGGCTCTGGAGGCTTTCCCCTGTGCCTGGTTGCCCAGGTGACCTCTCAGGTGGCTGCTGAGGCAGCTGGGTATCAAGCCAGTAATAAACAGGGAAACACCCAAAGGGGAGGCAGGTCCCTCCTCTGCTCCGCCTCGTTCTTTCTCCTCTTCTTTCAATGTCCCATCTCCACAAGTGGACGGGAGCAGGAGTCAGTACCCTGCTGCCACCAGTGGCTGGAAAGGAGGAGGAAGAGGATGATGTGGGGCTGTGAGGGGCATAGGGTATAGTGAATCCCCTCGGGGTGGGAGGTGGGGGTGGGCCAGGTAACCAGAAATTGGCCTTTGTTCCAATGGATCCAGAGAACCTGCCAGTGAGTACTCTGTGTGTGCATGTGTGTGTGTATGCATGTTATGGATTTGCAAGGAAGTGGGTGTGCCACTGTGCATGTGGAGAGCTGTGTGCATGTCAGAGTGCACTTGGGTGATATACGTGTGCACGGGTGTGTGTGCAGGAGTGCTGGTGCAGAGAGCTGGGTGAGTGACTGTGTGTATATGAGAGAGAGAGAGAGAGAGAGAGAGAGAGAGAGAGAGAGAGAGAGAGAGATACTCAGGGTAGTGGGCCTGGGGCTCTGTGTGTGGAGGCAGGTAGTGGGGCTGTGCATGGGTTTGGTGCTGTGTGTGCAGTCTCTATGTGAGCATGCATGTGTGCATGAAGGCTGGAGCAGGTGTGAAGGCACCCATGCCTGGGCTGTGGACAAGTGGGTGGAGGGCTGTGTGGGGTGGGTGTGGCAGGTGAATTTAGGCCACCTTGTCCTTAAACTGGGGCAGTTGGGGCCTCGGGGCCTAAGGGGCTTGCTTCCTAGTACATTTTTTGGGGCCCAGAGCAAGGTCTGCATCCTCTGTCTCTCACCCTTTCCTCACCAGACCCCACTATTTCTATTGTTTTCTCTGGCCAGGTCATCAACAACTACCTGGATGCCAACGAGCCAGTGTCCTCGGAGGCCCCTCTGAGTCGCATGCACTTCTATGACAACCAAAGGAAGGTTGACTATGTGCTGGCCTACCACTACCGGAAACATGGGGCACATCCCAGCCACAGCTCCCCTGGCCAGTCACTGGCCATCATCTCCAATGGGGAGACTGGCAAGGAGCCCCATGCTGGGGGCTCTCGTGACATTGAGCTGGGGCGGCTGGATGCCCTGGAAGAGGAGAGGAAGGAGCAGCGGGAGGAGTTTGAGCACAACCTGATGGAGGCTGGGCTGGAGCTTGAGAAGGACGTGGAGGTGAGGTTGGGCAGGTGTCACAGGGTTGTGGGATGGGATGACCCTGCAGGGCTGGGCTCTTGGTGACCAGCATCATCTATAGCAGTGGTTCTCAACCTTTCTAATGCCGCGACCCTTTAATACAGTTCCTCATGTTGTGGTGACCCCCAAGCATAAAATTATTTTTGTTGCTACTTCATAACTGTAATTTTGCTACTGTTAAGAATTGTAATGTAAATATCTGTGTTTTCTGATGGTCTTAGGTGACCCACAGGTTGAGAACTGCTAGCAGGGTCGCCTAAGACCATCGGAAAACACAGATATTTACATTACGATTCATTAACAGTAGCAAAATTACAGTTATGAAGTAGCAACGGAAATAATTTTACGGTTGGGGGTCACCACAACATGAGGAACTGTATTAAAGGGTCGCGGCATTAGAAAGGTTGAGAACCACTGATTTATAGGGAGCCTTGGCTTTGTTCTGAAAGGCGGCTTTTTTTTTTCTGGTGGAAAAACCAGATTTTCTTGCCCAAGGACTTGAGGAAGAGTCTTGGTATAGCTACTGACTCTACCTAGGGGATCCCAGGTAGTAGGTGTGTGTGTGTGTCTGTGTGTGTGCGTGCGCATGCACGCTTGTGCACTAGGCTCTTGTGTGGGAGTCAGCCTAGTAGGGACTGAAGGCAGGACATTTCTTCCTGGTGTTCTCAGGCCCCATCCTATGGCCTTCTCTGTAATGGTTTCCTTGGGATGAAGACCCTGTTTTCCTGTTGAATTATGGATCAAAATTCCAATATACAGGCTCTACTTCACTAAGGCATGTACTTGCCTGGGACCCTGAGGGAGTTGGTTATTTGGGAACTAAACATGTGAGCTATATATAGTCTCACCTCTGGGCAGTAGCCATCTTAAGGGAGTCCATGGAATTTCATTTATCTACATATCTGTCTATTGTTCATTCATTCATCCATCTATCCCTTCATCCATCCATTTATTTATTAATTCATTTACCCATCCACTTCTCTACACCACAGTGATCCTTTAAAAATGACCTGCTGTCACCATACTCTCCAAACTCATTTTCTACTCCTCCCATCCTCCTGCACCTGCTCCAGCCCACCAGCCTTATCTTGTATGTGTTGGCCACCCTCACGTCAAGGCCTTTGTACTGATTGTTCCCTCTGCCTCTGTACCCTTCTTCAGACCTGTGCATACTCACTCCCTTACTCCACACTTCTGCTCAAATGCTACCTCCTTCCACACATCTTCCGTGACCATCCTAGCTAGAATACCACTGCCCCTTCACTCTGTTCCTTGATCCTGCTTTACTTTTCTTCATCACACTTAGCCCCACTACCTGAAATAACATGAGATGTTGATTTGTTTTTATAATCTGTGCCCCACCTGCTCCATCAAGACAGGGGTCTTGTTTGGTTCACTGTTGTATCCCCAGCACCCAACACAGAGTCTGAACAATAAAGTAGTAGGTGCTTAACACATGTTAGTTGAATAAATAAGTGACCTCCCCAAGTCTCAGCTTCCTCATCTACGAAATAATAGACACCCCAATGGATTTTAGTTTTACATGTCCCATTATTAGACCAGGCTAATGAGAACATTCAGCACAATATTTGGCACATAGTAGGTGCTCAATAAATACTCATTATGATTCTTTTTAGAGGTGTCATGTTGAACGGTGCAGTGCCATTCTCATCAGAAACCTGTTTTGTAAGAATCAAGTTAAGTTTGTCCCCAAACTGGAAGGGACCCCCAGAGGTCATTCATGCATTTCTCTGTCTCCAGGCAGGGTGGCATGTGGCGTGACTCAGACCTTCTTTGTGCTGACTCATGCTGCTTATCCAGACCCTTAAGCCAGAAGCTACTTCTCTTGTTATTCTTTCCACCAGTGTAGGCAAAGTGCTCTCTTTTAGGGCTGCTTGGGGTCCCTTGTTGTGAGGGTGCTGATTTTCACTTTTTGAAACCCAAAGCTCACTTGGTGCCTCTGATTGGGGTCTGGTGGGAAGGTTTCTTTAGGTAGTCCTGTGTTTTGAGGGCCAGAGAACTTTTGCCACTACCACTATGGCCAGGCTGCAGTACCCACACCTGCCTGTAGATGTCAGGGTGTGGAGGCCCTACTTTGTTTCCCTGCTCAGCTGGGAAGCATTGTGCTCAAGATGTGTACAGTAGTAGGTCCTTGGGTTACATGGGAAATCTGTTCCTACTGTGCCAAGTAATGTGATTTTCGCAG
The DNA here is from genome assembly GCF_027574615.1 of Eptesicus fuscus. NCBI lineage: Eukaryota > Metazoa > Chordata > Mammalia > Chiroptera > Vespertilionidae > Eptesicus > Eptesicus fuscus. The sequence goes on from NC_072479.1 coordinate 87,733,483, forward strand.
TAAGTCGGAACCCACCTACATAAGCACCTATATCATTCACATGGAGCACATACACAGCAGTAATGAAGTGAAACAGTAAAAAAAAAATTAAAAGAAATATAACAATTCCTGACCTTTACTTGTGGTAAATAAATAATAAAAATACATAAAGCACATATGTACATATGTCAAATTGACGGAACTTTTTAAAAATATAAATAAATGGGAGATGGCGACATAACCACAAAACAATGTACATTGAGTCTGACGTAACCCTAGGACTGTCTGTACTCTGTTAGATCCAGAGACACGGAAGCATCAAACAGACTGTCAAACCTCAGAGGGAAGGCAGGGGAGGGTGGGCGGGGTAAAGAGATCAATCAATGAACTTGTATGTATATATGCATAACCCATGGATACAGACAATAGGTTGGTGAAGGCCTGGGGTAAGGGGCGAGGGCAGGATTGGAGAGGTCAATAGGGGAAAATGGGGACATATTAATACTTTAAACAATAAAGATGAAGAAAAAAAAGACATGGACTCTGGAGTCAGAGTACAGATGTTCACATCCCAGGCCTGGCATATACCAGCCTCACAACCTTGGGCAAGTGACTAGATCCTTTTGAGTCAAAGTTTTCATGTCTATAAAGTGGGAATAACAATACGTTCTTCAATGGGTTGTTATGAATATGAAACAAGACAATTAAATAAAGTATCTAGAATAGTATTTGCTATTATTACTATGTAGAGTTACCAGGTTCAGCAGATAAAAATTCACAATGGCTAGTAAAATTTGTATTTTTGAACAATAAATAATTTTTTAGGATAAGTGTGTCCCATGCAATATTGGGGCTATACTTATATTAAAAAATTATTTGTTGTTGATCTCAAATTCAAATATAACTGTCCTGTTGACTTTTACTACTATTACTAATAGTATCACTGCCCATCTCTGCTGCCTTCCAGCATGACTTATTTTAGTTGCTATTGGATTTTCCTGGCTTTGGCTGGGAATTAGGATTGACCAGTGTTAGATGGGGTTGTGGAGTGGGTCCTGGATTGCTGTTACCACCAAAAGCTGCTTCCTCCCAGGCCCCACCCCTGCCTTCAAAGTCTAACGTCTCCTTCCTAGGGCTATTTCAACTTCCCTGGTTCCCCCTTCTGTCACCAGAGCTCCCAAAATTCATGTAGCCATCAGGACCTACTGTATTCTCTCTCTCTCTCTCCTAAAAATGTATTATTGTTATTAGTTTTGGGACCTCTGATGCAAAGAATTGAGTTCATTGCACTTCTCAGTCATGGTGCATCATTATTATTATTATTCTAGGGTGACAGTGTCCCCGGAGGTCTTCCTGTCATCGCTCTGTCTCAGGCATTGAGAGCTGGCTGTTGGGAGCTGGAGTGAGGGGAGTGGTGTATTTCTATGGGACAAGGGTCCTCACACTCCTGCTAACTCCATGATAAAATTAGTCTGCTTCCTCCTCTGGAATGGGGTAGGGGTTTGCATTTTTAGGAAAGGCTGTAGCACATGCAGAGAAAATACAGATGTGGAATTTAACGATGCCCCAGTCCATACTGTTTCTTGGTGATGGCTGTTATGGCCACGAGAGTGTGGTCAGCAGTCACGCTGCTGTTGACTTGTGCTAATGACTGGGGAAAATACCATGTTTTCCCTCTGGCCTTGGATGTGTTCCTGTCCCACTGAAGCAGCATGCTGGAGCCTTGGGCTTCTTGCCTGCCCCAAGGGATTTTAGGGAAAAAACAAAGCCCCAGCAGCCCCAGCCCCTGGGGCCACACAGCAGGGCAGAGCAGAGCCACCAGGCCTGGTTGGATCTGATCTCAGAGGGGAGGCCTAGAAGAAGTCTGGGGGTGGGGATACAGAGAGAGGCAAGGAGGGGAGCTCAAGTATCCCGAACCTGGGTAAATATCTATTTCCTTTTTCAAAGAGCTTACTATTTAAAAATTGACATTCAATGTTCCCATTTAATGCTCTTGGCAACCCCACTGAGGTAATTAAGCAGCTATTGTTTCCTTGTCATAGAAAACCCAAGTGCCTTGTCAAGCTGGTGAGGAGCAGGGCTGTCCCTTGAAACTAGGTCTCCTAACTACTGTTCCCCTTAGTCTCTGAAGATGGCTCTCTAGGGATGGTGTTTGGGCTATGTAGTCAACTAGCCTTTGGAGATAAGCACTGCCCAGGTTATGAAAGAATCTGGCCATAAGGTGGAATGAAAAGCAGCCAAGGGTTGGACTAGAGGTGTGTGTGTGTGTGTGGGGGGGGGGGGGGGGGGGGAGAGGGTGCTGGTGTGGCTCTTTCTCAAGGCCTTCAGCTTGTGGTCTCCAGGATCCCTCCAAAGGGGCTGGAAGGAGTTTCTGGGCTTCAGTTATTTGCCAGTGTCCTCCCTATAGCAGCGGAGGGCAAGGGTCATTGAAGGGCCTGGCGAAGGACTTCTGGCCAGGGCACCAGCTTGGCTGGCTGTTTGTTTTGCTGGGTTTCTGTTACCAGATGCAAACTGTGAGGTCTGAGAAAACAGGATCATAGGGTATTAAAGCTAGAAGGCCTTGACATTTCTTTGAATTCCATCAGAGAGCAGGAACTGGATGTGACCTTTACAGGCTCATGCTGCTAATTCATACCTTAAGGCAGCGATTCAACCAGTGTGCCGCAAGAATTTTTAAAACGTGCAATACCTGACTACTGAGCACTGACCTATTTTCCCTTAGATTGTCTAATAAAAAAATGACAACAACCAACACAACAATAGCCATCTGGTGTGAGTGAATAAAAATTCTATCTATTTTTTGTCAAATCAGCAAAAATTAATATTATTTTTGGTGTGCTGCAGAATTTTAGTAATTAGCTTACTATTATGTGTGCCCTGAAATGAAAAATGTTGACAGTCACTGCTTTAAGGAAATAAAATATTGATTACAGAGAGTCTATGCAAACCAATAAGTCAAGATGGGCTGACTTCCTCTGTTAGGTCTGTTTTCCTTGTAGTTAACTTCCTGTCTTCCCAGGAGACTGATGTCTAACTGGCACTTCTGGTATGACTGTCAGGGGGTCCATGGCCAGTGCCTGTTCTGACTTACTATCCTAGGCTGGTTGTTAAATACTTTGAGTTTAATTCGTGATTACTACTATTATTTACCTCAGTCTCTGTATTTGATGAAGAGCCGGTCAGGAAACAGTTAATCTCTATCCTTCTAATCATTCCTCTTCAAGGCAGTGCTAGATGTTTGGGGCTCCTAGACAAACACGGAGAAAGCAGTTGCCAGGGAGACCTTCCAGGCTCCGTTTCTGGCCCCCTCTCTCCTGCCTCTTATTTAGAAGACATTTATGAGCACCTATAGGTGCCACGTCCCGGGCCAAGCACCGACGACGCACAAGTGAATAAGACATGATCCTGCCTTTAAGGATCTCATAGTCTGTTAGGGGAAGTGAACCTGACCACAGAGAATCACAGAATGAGTTCTAAAGTAAAGAGGTGGGAAGAGAGTTCTGGGAGAGTGACTGATGGTCTGGGTGACTTGGGGAAGTCTTACATGTTCCTTGAAGCTCTTGGCTAAATCACCTTCCCTCTCCCTGCCCCAGATGCTCAGGGTCCCAGAAGAAGTGAATGGGCTGGCTGTTTCTCATACTCTTATCAGGTCCCCAGGAAGGATTCACCCTCCGTGAGTGGAGATGCAGGTGAAGATTGTGCATGTTTGCAAGGTTTAACTGAAGTGTGTGTTGCATATGGCAGGTTCTTTTCTTTTTTTGGCAGCAAAGCACACAAGAGTTTATTTGCAAGAAAAGGAAATATACTCCGATATAGTCTGAGTGGGCAGCTTGACTGGCCAAAGTGGAGCCAATTGCCTGGCAGGATCTTTCTTTGAGCCTCAAGGTCTAGAGATGCCCAGTGGTCATTTCTGTTGCTTGACAGGTAGTAAGGATGGTTCTGGGTCCCCTGTTCTTCACTGTAGACAGGGTCTCCCTGCTATCCATGGTCAGCTCATTAGGGTGCCGCTATATATCTTATTATCTAATGAGTCCTGAGGTCTATGTGGTAACATCAGGGGCTCTTAAACCTTACAGGTTTTGTGAATAGAATTCAAGGGTAGAATTCATAAATTTGGACGGTAGAAAATTATACTTTATTTTCACCAACATTTAACTGAAACTTAGCATGTACTTTAATTAAAGATAATTAGGCACAAAGCTATATTACTGTGAGTTCCTCCAAGTTTGTTACCAATAGAAATCACACATAGATTTATATCACACTATAGTTGTTGCACAAATATCCAAAAGCATTTATAATTATCACTACTTCAGAATAATAGCAATCTTTAGATGTGCTCTAGGTCTTGCTATTCAATGTGTTGATAGAGAAGCATGTATTACTACATCACATACTTAAGTATAAATGTTTTTGTTTTTTAAATACTGATTTCAGAGAGGGAGAGAGAGATAGAAACATCAGTGATGAGAGAGAATCATTGATCAGCTGCCTCCTACACATCTCCTACTGGGGAACGAGGCCGCAACCCCGGCATGTACTCTTGACCGGAGTCGAGCCTGGGACCCTTTAGTCCACAGGCCGACACTCTATCCACTGAGCCAAACCGGTTAGGCCTGTATAAATGTTTTGGTAATTGTATTTCTATGTATTTAGTCTCTTCATTACCCTCTCTAATTATTTTACACATTTAAAAACATTCTAAGAAGGGGTCCATTGATTTTATCAGACTGTCCTATGGCTCCATGGCACAAAACAGATTATGAATCCCTGAACATCACCCCTAAAATTTAGGAGAAGCCCCAGGCTGTGAGTGGCAATCCTGCCTGTCTGCTGTGAGAAGGGAGACCAGATGGGGACACTGCGAGAGAAGGGTCCCGAGGAGTTCTGAGACATGAACATGATTTGTGGGGCATGTTGACTGCACACAACTGTGACATCAACTGAGTTCCTACATGCTGCTTGTGGTCTGCATGGCTCATTGCCTTTGGGAATGTGTGGTTTAGTCCATGGTATGCTTGAACCCAAGAAGGAAATGTAGTGGGGAGAGGATTGGGCTGAGGGCCAGAAGACCTGGATTCTAGGTCCCATTCTGCCACTAACTGGTTTCCTTCTGAACCTCAACTTCTCCATCTGGGAAAGGAGAAGTTTGGGCATAATTAGGACTTCTCAAACTGTATACTTGAAAGTATTGGGTTTTCATGACTTAGGCTGATGTAGTCGATGCTGATATAAAAATTGATAGTTTTCTCAATTTACTGAAAAATTGCATTGATAAAGATACTTTTCTTCTCAATTTAAAATTATTCTTATATATTTTTTCCTTAAACCTTTGGAAGCTATTATTCCTTGCCTGTCAGTAAGTACTTGTTGAAGGCAAAGGAGGTGGATGAGAAGTAAAAGGAAATTCATGGGGAAAACTTAGAACTGGCCAATCATGTTTTATTTCACAACTTCATTCTGTTTGTGGTTTTCTGCTGCTTATCTTATGGTTTCTTGAACTAAAAGTGTCCCTAGTTTGAATGCTGGAGTTAAGTGTGCTGGTATTTTAAGGACCTTCGTAAAAGGTTCTGCAGAGAGCATGTGACCTGGGGGTACTCTACCAGCTCCTGTGGGTCTCCTAGGCCCCTGCCTGCTCTGACATTCCTGAGCATTCATGACACATTCTGCTAGTAAGGCTGACCTTTGTTCTGGATGAGCAAAGGGTGAGTGGATTGGACAGTCTAAGTGGAGTGATGGCTTTTCTCCAGGGGAGATACTGCTTCTGTTTACATCTGGGCTACAGACAAAAGCAATGTTCCAGTGTGCTCCCAGCCTTCCCTGTTCTGTGCACCATGACTGTGAGGAGCAGCACAGTGGAAGCAAAAGAAGAAGAGCTGGCAGGGCAGTTGGCCGTGTCACTGTCTCCCGAAGTGGACAGTGCACTTTGGAGACCCCACCATCCCTTTGACTTGCCTAGGAGCCCAGGTAGGGCCAGAGCGTTATGCATCTCCCCAGAAAAATTTCTGAAAATGGCCATTTGTGGGAACACTGGGTCCATTCTGATGTCCCCCAGAATGTGCTCGCTGTCCCTTGAGCATGGCTGGGTTGGGAATTTCACTTGCTGTACTCCACCCTACCTTGGCCAGCGTCTGTCCAGTTCAGCAGTCCAAGGAGCTGGGTGTGGGCCTGGCCAAGGTGACTGTTGATAATCTTATAACCATCTTGTTGAGTTTCTGCTTGGGGATCCATCGCTGCCAGGTGTCGAGGAGTGGGTTAGGTCTGGCTGTGGCTGTTTCAGCCAAAGCTGTGGTGCTCCCCTGTCTAGGAGCTCTCCCAGGTGAAGGAACTTATACTCTGCTTCTCCACAGGCCTGTGGAGGGTGGAGGCTTCCCGGGCCTCAGAGAGGGCCTGTGGGGTTTTAGTACCTGCACAGAAACAGGAAGTCAGAAGGAGTGGAGTTGGATGAGTGTGCTGTTCTGCTGCGTCTTCTTTTTTAAGTGCAGACACAGGAAGCCCCAAAGGCTTGGGGCTGAAGCCATGAGGCCCTCAGAGTCTGCATGGGTTTGCTGCTGGCTCCTGGCGCACACCCTCATCCATGGTCACAGCCCTGTGTGTGTTGCTGAGTCCTGTCCTCACTGTGCTCTGAGGAGTTGGAAAGGATGTCTTTGGACCAAGTTGGCCACAGCCTGTGAGTGGGGTCTGGGGTTCCTGGCTCTGCTAGTGGAATATTTAGAAAACCAGTGACTATCAGTGGGAGTTACTTTCTGCCTGTCACCTGGACCTTCCTAGCAGCAAGACATGGTGGGAAGAACTCTCTCTGTGGAGGGCAATGAGTGGGATGCACTGCAGTGCGCCTTTAAGCAAGCCTCTTAGCCACGTTGGGTCTATTTTCTTATCTGAGATGTGAAGCCAACACCTCCCTTGAGTAGAATGTCATAAAATGAAGTTCTTTGCAGGAATGGTGTGGAGTTCCTTCTTGCTTTGGGCTTTTCCCTCTTTGTCACTGGGTCCAAGTGAGCTCTCTTATTTGTCTACATTTTGCATTAATTTTCCAAATTTTTATACTCCCTATGAGCTGAGTTGAATTTCCTTCCCATTGTATGAATGAAAAAACATGCCTAATTGTGGATTAGGCAGCCTGAGGGGAGGAGGTGCAGGGGTTAACTATCTAGTTGGGAAATGAGAGCTATACTCACGGAGTCAAATGTGCTGATTAATTCTTTTTCGGGTTCCTCTTGCAAAAGATCTCACAGTGTCAGTTATTTAAATACCATGAATACCACTGCTCACCAGTTTCATGATTTTAGGAATAAGCATTAGTGTTTATTGCTGAATATTTTTGCCAAATTGGCTCATTTTTTAAACTTAAATACATTTTAAAAGGAATTATATTATTATAAAAAATGGAGAACCAATATCAATGGCCAACAAATAGACAGTAACTACAAAAATAAAGCTCACTAGAAATAAAATAACATCATTAACTTCTGGTTGGATACAATTGGCTACAGAAGGTCCCAGGATGGTGGTGGTGGGGGTGTTGCTCACTTTTAGTTGAGAAGGAAGCTTATTATGTGGTACATCTGAAACTAATATCATACTGTATGTCAATTATACCTCAATTAAAAAAATAAATGAAACTATTTTAAAAAGAAGGAACCTTAATCAATGTCAGAAGGGTTAAAGACATATTGGCATCAAACTGAGGCCTCCTCTTTGCAAAATAATTGAAAAGAGACGCTCATTACTTAAAAATGGCATGTGATGCTCTATTGTATCTGTCCATAATCTCTCTCCTAATTTCATACTTGGGCAACATCATCAGAACAGTACATCCTCTGGAGCTTCACTTGTCCCCTGATAGATTGAAGGCTTCGAGAACAGGAATTGTATTGTATTCTTTATTTTTTGTGTGTGTGTGCAATGTCGTACACATGGTAGATATTCAACAATGTGTGCTGAATTGATTCAAAGTATAATGTGTAGCAACGACAATCCATGTAGAAGTTGCTCATGGGAGGGAGAGATCACCAAGACCTGGTGTTGGCAGGGCAGGCTTTCCAAAGAAGATGGAACCCTCTCCCCTCCTCCTAGCCCCGCCCTCTCTCACAGCTGCCTGGAACCTCAGCTTCCTCTCCACCTGAGTCCTCTCCTGGTCCTACTTCTTGGGCAGCAGCTTTGCTTTTGGTTCTCCCATTTCCTTTCCCAACCAGTGAAGGAAATACCATGGCAACCCGCAGCCCCCTCAGAGCCATCCCTGAGAGAGAGAGAGAGAGAGAGAGAGAGAAGTTGGGTTGTGTGTGTGTGTGTGTGTGTGTGTGTGTGTGTGTGTGTGTGTGTAGACCTGTGTGGTGAACCTGAACCTTACAGTCTGCCCTCTGATCAGTGTTGAGGGGATTTTGGTGACCTGCTGGGGGAAGAGGTTGAGCCCTGGGGGTGGTTAGCTTTCTTTTTTCTTCTATTTTTCATCCTTCCTTTCTATCTAGTTCTCTCTTATTTTTTTTTAGCACTCTCTAGCTCTGTACTGTTGGGCAGATTCCATAGCCCAGGGTGATTAGTGTTGTTATGGACTTGGTGATGTTTGTGTTGATGCCAGGCTAGTTCCATAATGCAATTTAAAAATCCTTCAGGATTGCCTTAGCCTGTTTGGCTCAGAGGCTAGAGCATCCGCCTGTGTACCAAAGGGTCCTGGGTTCAATTCCGGCCAAGGGCACATATCTGGGTTGCAGGAGGCAATTAATCAATGTGTTTCTTTTACATCGATATTTCTCTTTGTCTTTTCCTCTCTCTTTCACTCTCTCTAAAAATCAATGGGGAAAATATCCTTGGGTGAGGATTTAAAAAGAAGGAAAAGACACAGACACAATTTCCTATGTCAGGAACTGTCTAATGGCTACAAGGCCTCTCTGGGGCTGGGACCCTGCTTTCATTCAATTACCAGAAATGTCCTTCTCAGCATTACCAGGAATACATGTTCCCCCACTGCCACGGGGGCCTCGGGAATCTGGACCCTCCCTCCCTGCCTTCCTGAGCTTTTTACTGTTGCTTTTGAAGTTATTAGTAATGACAACAGACATTTCCACTGTGCTAGGGACATAGAGTAACATTTAATCTTTATAGCAACCCTATAAAATCTGTTACTGCCCCTATTTTGCAGATAAGAAAACAGGTTACATAACTTGGTAAAGGTCAAATAGCTGGTGCCAGTAAGGGGTTCAGACCCTGAGTGTGAGCTCCCAGCCACAGCAATGTTCCACCTCTCCAGGGCTAAGGCTTCTGCCCTCTGAACTTGGTATGGGAAAGGGGGAGTCCTTACTCTCAGCACTGAGGGTGTCAGGAGCTAAAGCAGGTTCAGGAGAGGAGAAGGGAGCCTCTGAATTTGAGAGTATTCTTTACCTCTTTGTCCCCAATTCTGCCCACCCCTACCTTCCCTCTTATCTGCCTAGGTGGGAGCTCATGGGTTGTGGAACAGCTAGATTCCTGAAGGTACCTTTTAATTACCCATGGGTTGTGTTTATAGCAAGAATCAATCTACTCAGGACTACCCCTGAGACAGCTGGGCGGATCTGAAGCCAGCAGGCAGGGGTGAGAGGTGGCAGAGGTTCCCAGGAGGGTGAGGCTGGGGATGACACAGCAAGAACTGGAGAAAGAGTGCAGGGTGGTGTCTGGAGCTGGCTTAGGGCTCCGGCACAAAGGACAGTGAGCCAGTGTGGAATGTCAGCTGCCCCTGGGAGCAGGGCTGGGATGATCCTGTCCACAGGTATCAGGAGGAATGGTGCTGGGACTAGGAGGCGCTTGTGCTCAGCCCTCTCTTCTTTGGCCTCTCCCTTCCTGCTTTCCCCATCACGCTTCCTCCTTCACATCCTCTCTGATGTCCTTCACTCAGACCCTTCAGTAGAACTCTGCTTTGCAGCTGCTGCAATTTTAATAGGGATCAAAGCCTGAGGCGATTGGTGGTGTATTGGGTACCAGCAGATGGAACAGGGCTTTGGAAATCACACCATATTGGCTCTTTCCCCATGGCCCCGACAGGCCTCCCTCCTTCCCTTACCCCAGCTGTCATGAGCCGCTTACATTGCAGCCTAATGCTGTAACAGCCAGGCAACATTTGGGATGGAATGCCCCTTATGTGCAGAAGCGTATGCTGGTCTGAGACGAAGGGAGAGGTCGAAAACCTGGTCAGCACATTTGGAGGGTTCAGTGTTTAATGAAGGAAACAAACAGAAGGCAGACAGTTTTTCAGGGTCATGCAGGGTGACCCCTCTAAATGTACAGGTTTATTCCATGGGTGGGCTACTTATGGAGGGTGAATGGTTAATCTGCTAACAGCCTCTTGCATTCTGGGTCATTCCCTCCTGCTGTTAGGATGCTCAGGAAATGGAAGCTAATTCAGTCATTAATCTTAGCTTAAGCCAAGCTGAATCAGACAGACGTGCTGGGATCTTCCTCCCGCACACACAGTGTCATTCCCTCCAGGAACAGAGGGCTCTGGCTTATCTAGCATCCACCTGCACCAGAACAGGTAATTGCAAATTGCCTGCACAGACCTTGTCTGCACATAGATGTCTATATGCATCCGAATCCTCTTGTTAGAATGACTATAACCTAGAGGGGCAGGGATGGAAGGTTTCCTGAAGGAGAAAGTTCTGTTGTAAAGCAAAGTCGGAATGCCAGACTGAATCCGGAACGCTACTCAGCCATCAAGTGATGTATAACCTTGGGCAAACCATAGGATGTCTCCAGTCGCTGCAGTCTTATCTGATCTGTTTGAGTTGTTTCCAATGAGACTGGCACAACATGGATATTTAACATTTGTCAAGGAAGCAAATGATTCAAGGAGATTACAGACCTCAAAATGCCGAGAGCAGTGCCTGATGTCAGGCATATGTCAGATGCTGTTTTAGTTGGTATTCTGGATCTTTAATCTCAGGTCCAAAGATCCCTACAGTATTTTTGTCCTTTTCTGGTCTAGGTGTGCCTGTCTAAAAATTGGAGTTACTCTCCCATCCTAATAATCTTTATTCCTCTGCTCAACTGGCTTCATGGACCAGCGTGAGACTCCAACACCTGCCTGCTGTCCAGATGCCCCAGAGAGCCGCCCTCAAAGAAAGCTGCTTTTTTCTTTTCTTCTTTCTAGAGCCTCTGGAAAGCTCGCCCAAGAGCTAAGACCCCATATCAAATACCGCACCAGAAGGCTGCATGGCCCCCAGGAAGACTCACCTGGAATCACTGGGCTGGTGAACAGGTCATCCATCTTAGTGCCTGGTTAGAGCTAGAAGTCTAGCCTGCTATATTGAACCCGTGTTTTAAAAATTCCCACCGATTTTAAGTGTACAAATGTAGCTCGTTACAGTGAGTCCTTTTTGAAAGAGAATAATCAGCTTAGTTTATCTGCTTTCTAACCTGGACTTTCAATCTCGTTTGTTTGAATCAAAGCACACCTGTACCCATCTCACAATGCATTGGTTGCACAGCGTGTCTCCTCCTGCACAACTCTAAGAACCACCCAGTTATGAACTTACTAGAGGAAGAAAGAACATAAATGGCCTCTTTTGCTAGTTCTGGCAGTATCTCAAAACTTAGGAGGGAAGTTCTTCTTGAGGTCTATCCTCAGTCCCTCCAGAGCAACCGTATGTTGGTGAAGGAACAGGTCGGATGGCATGCATTTGATTGGCCCCGCTGGGTCTAATGTACATGGGACTTTGTCTCGGGAGCCTCATTTTGAGGCTCCAATGTCCTAGGCAATGGAGCCAATGGGAGGATTGGAAAATATCTTTCTTGTGGCCTGAGGAGGAGGGAGTCTGGTCGTCTGCAGATTGGAGTTCTTTTCCCAGCTTTGTCTCAGATTCAGGATAGATCGGGTAACTTTTCCCAGCTCCTAAATTTTAGTGTTTTTGGCTGGTTTGGGTTCCCGCATCTCTTATTTTCTGCGGCATCTATGAGCAGGTCAGCTCACTGTTTTCTGCAGAATCACTTTCGTTGGTGGGTCGTGTGAGATGTCTGGAGGTCATTTTGTCCATGCTCCTGCCTCTGGAACGGCTTCCCATGTCCCATTGCTTCAAACATCTTCCCAGACACTTCTCCAGCATCTCAGATAATATCGCCCTATGCTTCATAGTGACAAGGTTCCTTCTAGAGTCTGACTTGAACCTCTCTTGCTGCCATCTCAACCCCTTGGTCCACATAGTCCTGCACTCTAGGGAGGCAAAGAACAGCTGCTTGGCTCCGCCCCTGTTCCTTACTTGTTCTTGTTGGGGTATCACCTCTGTGCATCCAACTCGTGAATCCCCCAGCAATTTCTTTGTCACTAGATCACATTGCAAGCTCCTATCCAAATGCTGTCTGGCTGCTTCCTGTTCCAGGCATCTCCCTCCCACCTGAGTATTTGTGTTTCTGATTATTTATCCCCAGATGCAACGGCCACATTTTTCCAGGTTGAATCTGCTCGTTGTTACTTCCTGCCTGGGTTTGCTAACATCTCCAGGTCCCTTTTGCAGCCGCTGCTGCAGGCTTGCTCTGCATGGAAATGTGGATTTCTGGCCTTCAGAAAGCAAACCATGAAGGCAGTGGGATGGGGAGAGTCGGTTCCCCTGCTGAGAGGGCCCCGCCCAGTCTGAAGTCCAGGCCCTCCCCAGGAGAACATCTGAACGATGAACACAGAAAGCCATCAAGTGCTGCCAGCAGGAGGACGACCTAGAGTGAGACCTGTCCCAGCTGTCCGGCTTTCTCTGAGTCTCCTGAGCCGAGAACAGGAGACACCTCCTGCCCTCTTGGCCATGGCTCTTTCCAAACAGCCGTCACCAGTTCTAATTAAATACTCAGCAGATGAAGTGACCAAGCGCCAGATGAGGGAGTTGGGGGGTCCATTTCCTGTCCAGGGATGGGGGACTGGGCCAGGGTGGCAGGGGCCACAAGTTGAACTCAGAGAGAGAGTGAATGTGCCCCCCCCCCCATTTTCTTTTGAAAAGAGAAAGTTCATTTTGTTTTCCAATTTTATTTTATTGTAAGCCCTGATGACTCTGAAATCCAGAGTTGGAAGGGACCTTCGCGAGTCTTTAATGCTTGTCTCATTAGACAGATGGGGACCCTTGGACAGTCACTAACTTCAAAAGCATTTTAAATCGTGCTCTGCCCTCTAGATGGGTGCTGAGTATCAGGCCCCATCTGAATGTCGCTCCTGACTATCCAAACAGCCCTGTCTTTCCTCACTCTACCTTGAACCAGAGCTGGAGGGAAAGGTTGGGTGCAGGGGTATCTCTCCAGCCTCCCAGGGCTCTTGGTGCACCATGATTACATTGACATCCAAGAGTATGAATGGAGGTGAGTTGGATGCTGCTCCTGAGAGATTGCCAGAACTTGAGAGCAGAGGGAACTGGATAAAAGCAGGATTCATGCTTCCTGCCCCATCTCCATTCTCTGCCTCTCTACCCCACCACAGTGTCTGCATTCCGAACTTATTGCTGCTAGTTAGGAAGCTTCCTCAGAAGATGCTGATGAATTTGGAGTAATTTTTAAATTCACCTGGGGAAATAAACATCTGCAGCTTGAAACACAAGCACACACACTGTGCTGCTGTGTCTCCCCATCTCCCCCGCTGACCCCCTCCGTGATCTGGGAAAAGAACACACACACCCAAACCTTGTGGAAACACAGAAACCCATGTGAATTATGGGAATGATTTTGAATGACCACTGTGCAAAGGAAGAGGGATTAGCTGTCCTGCAGACTGGCAGGTACGGCGCCAGGCGACTGCATGGTCTTGAGAACACGTGTCTGGGATCCTAGGGACCTTTGCACCCCTGGTTTGTGGAGCTCTCTGCCAGACAGAGCTGTTTCTCTCTTCTAAGAACCTTCTACTTCCCTAGGGAAGTGGGGAGGAGAAAGGGAACAAACATTTGTGGTCACCTGAGTACATGCCAGACTTTTACATTGTCTTAGCAAAACTGTTGTGAAGTAGGAGTTGTTGAGAAGTTATTGTTCCCATTTTGCAGAAACTGAGGCTTTCATAGATGAAGCCGGTCTTGATTTCAGTGCCCAGGCACTGCACTGCTGTCTGAGTCCCTGGTTTTTATGGACTTACCTGACCGAGGATCTCAGAATCATGGCTTTTAGGGCCATGTGATTTTGGGGGGTAGCTGCTAACCCAGTGGTCAGCAAACTCATTAGTCAACAGAGCCAAATATCAACAGTACAACGATTGAAATATCTTTTGGGAGCCAAATTTTTAAAACTTAAACTATATAGGTAGGTACATTGTTATTAACTTAATTAGGGTACTCCTAAGCTGGCCTTTGCTAAAAACTCAAGGGGCCAAAGAGCCACATGTGGCTCGTGATCCGCAGTTTGCCGACCACTGTGCATCTGTTTTCTCCTCTGAATATGAAAATCATGCACTCTGGCTCTTTGACTAAGTTGTTAGATTTCTCAATAACATGAAGTCTGTAGTCCTCTGAGATGTGGTCAGAAATGACAATTAAAGAGATATTTGCTGACCCTCTACGCTGGAAGCACTGTCTAGAACAGAGTTTTCAACCATTTCCATCTCATGGCAACATAAACAGATTACTAAATTCTGCAGCACACCAAAAAATGTATTCTAATTTTTTTGCCAGTTTGACCAAAAAAAAAAAAAGTATAATTTTGATTCATTTACACCAGATGGCTATTGTGTTGGCTGTTGTCATTTTTTAAATTGACAATCTAAGGGAAAAGAGGTCAGTGCCCCTGACTAAATCATCAGGTGTTGCATATTTTAAAAATTCTTGCAATACATTGGTTGAAAAGAGTTGGTTTAAAGAGACGTTTTCATCAGTGAGTCTACAAAGCACCTACTATGCATGACGCCTGTTGGGCAGGATGCAGAGGCCCACTCAGGCAGACAGCCGGGGAATCTCCTCTACCTCAGTGAGAGACAGCAAGCTTCTTGGGCTGCAACTTGTTTTCACAAGCTCCTCTTTTTTTTTCTTTTGTTTTTAGAAACACCTCTTCAACCTATTATCCCCTCCAGTTATGACCTGCTCTCTCCAACTCCTCATAGCCAGGCTTAAAAAAATAAACTTTTTATTGAAGTGTAACATAGAAAAGCACACAAATTATAAGTGTACAACTTGATGAACTATCACTAAGTGACTACACTTGGGTAACTGCCAACCAGATGAAGAGAGAACATTTACAGCCTCAGAAGCACCCTAGGCCTCCACTCAGTGACAGGCCCCCACCCAAAGGTCATAACTACCCTGACTTCCAGCATCTTACATGAGTTTTCCCAAGTTTTGAACTTTATATAAATAGAATCATACAGTATATTTTCTGTGTCTGGCTTTTTTTGCTCAACCTTCATTGTGTGAGATGCATCTGTACTGTTGTGTGTGGTGGTGCTTTGTTCATTACTATACTTGTCTTTATTTCATTTTTGAATTTATCTCAATTTACTTATCCATTCTATTGTTGGTGGACATTAGGGTTGTTTCTTGTTTTAAGCTATTATGAATAGTGTTGCTATGACTATTCTTTTACATATATTTTGGTGAATGATTTTCTGATGGGTATTTATTTAGGAAAGGAATTGCTGGGTCATATGGTCTGTATATGTTTAGCTTTACTGGACACTACTGAACAGTTTCCAAAGTGTTTGTACTAATTTATACTTCCCATTAGCTGTGTATGAGAGTTCCAGTTTCTCCACATTCTTGTCAACACTTGGTATTGTCAGTCATTTAAATTTTAGCCATTCTGGTACTTGTGTGGTGGTCTCTCAGTGTGGTTTTAATTTGTATTCTCTGATGGCTAATGAGATGAAAACCTGTTCATATGTTTGTTTTTTAGCAACTTGGATATCCTTTTTTTTTTTTTTTTGTGAAGTTCTTGGGTTATCTGTCTTTTCTCCGCTGATCTAATAGAGTTCTTCAGATATATTTGGTATAAGTCCAGTGTTGCATATATGTTTTGCAAATATCTTCTTTCCACTCTGTCATTTTCCTTTTCACTCTTTAATTGTGTCTTTTGGTGGATAGAGGTTCTTAATTTCACTTTTGTCCAATTTATTGATCTTTTTCTTTACTAGAGGCCTGACGCATGAAATTCGTGTGTGGATATGGTCCCTAGGCCTGGCCTGAGATCTTCTCTAGCTGCCAGCAGCCAGCCCCGCCCCCCCCCCCCCCCCCCCCCCTCCCAGTTCCCAGTTCACCATTGGGCAATCAGAGCCTACCAGCTGGGGAGAGGAACTGAGAGGTTGGTCATACCCGCCTGCTCACCGGCCCCGCCCCTGCTGTGGGTTGTCCTCTGTGTGTGGGGCGACTGGTGGGGACCTTGGCTTGGCAGCACCTACATACCCCACCACCCACCCCTGGTTCCCCATTCGCCATTGGGCGATGGGAGCCTGCAGGCCAGGGGAAGGGTCTGAGAGGTGGTCAGTGTGCCTCATAGTGACTGGTCAAGTGGTTGTTCTGGTAGTTCTGCTGTTAGGGTCAATTTGCATATTACCCTTTTGTTATATAGGATGATTTGTGCTTTTTGTATTTTGTTTAAGAAATTGTCATCTATCCAAGTCATGAATGTATTCTTCCATGTTATCTTCAGAAACTTTATTGGTTAACCTTTCACATTTAGATCTACAATCCACATAAACTTGATTTGTGTGTGTGGCATGTGAGCCAAGATTAATTTTTTCCTCCCATAGATATCCAATCGACCCAGCATCATTTATTAAAGAACCATCCTTTCTGATTGCTCTGCTGCATCATTTGTATCCTAAATCAAGTGTGTGTGTCTGCTCTTTGGACTCTAATTTATTCCATTCTCTGTTTGATGATCCTCATTATTATCATTATCATTTGAAGATCTAATTGGCTTTATTAAACAATTCATGAATTGGGCAGCATCTTATCTAGAAGGGTGCTCCCAGGACCTCATTATCTTAATAAGTATCTCATAGACTTTCAAAGTATTTTTACTTACTGTTTCCATTTCTTTTCCTCTTAGTCAGCCACTTCAATCTGCTTCTGTTCCCACCACTCTGCCCCAAAGGCTCTTGTGTAGAGGACCAAGGGTCCTCTAATTGGTGCTAAGCTTAACAGAACCTTTTTAGTTCTTAGCTTCCTTAACCCTTTCACCATATTCAGCACAGTTGACCATTTCTTCTTGTTTGAAACACTACCTTTCCTGATTCCAGACTTTCCTGATTTTCCTCCTACTTCTCTGGCCACTTCCTCTAAGTCCTCTTGGTTGGGTTGTTTTGGTCTATCTGATTTTTAAACATTGGGCTTCTTCAATCTCATTCCAAAGCTCTCTTCTTTTCTCATTTTATAGTTACTCTCAGGATAATTTATTTTATTTCCAACATTTCTGTTGCCAGTTTTATGGTAAGAGAACTCCCAACTTTATATCTCCAGTTACAGTTTTCTTTAAGAGCTTAAAATCATGGATTATGTCAATCAGAATTTTTCCTCACTGGATCTCTTCCTGAATTATTTTCTCAGCCCAGAATTTTCTCCTCTTTTCTATGCACCCAGATTCCAGCCTGTTAGGGTTTGAGACGAGAAGGATTCAATTTCTTTGAGATTCAGTTGCCAAAAATAATTAATTTGGGGGAATTATTTCTTTCATTCACAAAGAAGAGAATTACCAGAATTACCAAAATTATTTCTGTAAGTTTCTTTGCTCTCTTTAGAGATAGGTAATATCTCCACAAAATATTAGTTGTCATTCCAGTTTGGGTTCTATTAATCACCTCTCATCTTCAGTGTTACTGTTCCATCGTCATTTGGACCATATGGAATGGTGGGGCTTAATAGTAAAAGAGGAGAAAATGAAGGCACAGAAATACCAAGTGAATTCCTCCCGCTACAACTGGTGGTCATAGATAAACCCTCATTTTTTTTCCATCAATCTTCCCTCACAAAGAATATTGGTGATCCTCAAAAACCTAGAGGTGCAAATATCCAATCTCTAATCTTGAATATTAGTCCAGGGGAGGGGAAGAGAAAGGAAAGAGCTGTTCCTTAGCTCCACTGTGGGAATGAGGAACAAGTCTGCTTTCTTGCTATGGCTTAAGCCTTATGCTCCCCCCTGATCCTTATCACAATCACTTTAGACCCTTTCTAGGCCCAAATCATCCACTGTATCTCTGAAATCTGGGGTTTCGGTGTGATAAGTGAGTGCTAATCAGGATTTCAGTTATATTTAAAGTTTCTCTTTTCTGTAGTCCACTGGTTCTCAAATTTGAGCATTATCAGAATTACCTGGAGTGCTTATTTATGAATATGTCTCCTCACATATTTTTATTAGTGGTTGTTCTAGGGATTATAATAGGTAGACTAATTTCCCACAGTCTACTTAGAATTACCTTAAGGAGAGTATAGGAACCTTACCACCTTATAACTTCCTTTTGTCTCATAGTTTTCTCATGTATTGCGGTTACATATATTGAAAGACCCACCAGATGTTATGATTTTTATTTTTCACTGTCAAACATATTTTAAAGAACTCAAGAAGAGAAGAATGGTGTATTTTATTTGCTCAGATATTTACCATATCTGTGGCTCTTTCTTCATTCCTGATGTTCTTGAGCCAGAACTAGAGGGCTTCCCCTGGGGCTCCTTCCGTCCATGCTGATGAAGCCCACTTCTGGTTGGGGACTGCCTTGAGCCTAAGTGGGGTGGATACAGGATGGAAAAAACACCAATTTGGTGTTAGTTCGTATCCCATTCTCCTCCACAGCCCACAATCTTCCTTCTACTGTATACTCTTCAGAATTCTCTAATAGCTGCTCCATGTATTCTGTTGTGCTTTCTTTATCTTCCTAGAACTAGCATTCCTGGAGGGCTTGTCTAAGACATAGCTTTCTGAACCCCACCCTGAGAGTTTCGACTCAGTCTCATATAGGGCCTAAGAATTTGTACTTCTAGCAAGTTCCCAGATGATGCTGTTTGTCCCAGACCACAATATGAGAACCACTGATATAGTCTGTCCTTAAAGATGGGAAAACTCTTTTTCCAGGATAGACTATAGGTCAAGTTCTTGCATCCTAATAACATTAAGGTCTCGATGGTCTGCTATTTAAAAAGCCGGAGGGTGAAAGGACAGTGGAAATCTGTTAGTTGAGCAGACAAGGAGATTAAAAGAAGTAAAACATCGTGGCGTATACTACAGGTTACTTGGCCAAAGAGGAACTATGGTTGATGCTTTACTAATATAGAACTTAAGACACATGGAAATGTTGTGATGGGGAATTTCCATTATGAAGATATCTGCTATAAGTATACTTTTTTTTTTAAAAGCAGAACATTATGGAACATCTTAAATTTCTTTGTTTATAGACGATGTTTTTGGATACAGAAGAGACAATAAGAGGAACTAAATTCTGATCTGAATTCTGAATAACAAGGAAAAGATGGTTGGCAAAAGAGGAACCCCAGTTGTTCATGCCATCTTGGCAATGATGAAAGCACAGAACAAGGGGCATGATCAGACAGACATACCAGACTTTTCGTATAGATATATATAGAAATTTAATTTATTGGTTTGGGAGAGAGAGAAAGATCAATTTGTTGTTCCACTTATTTATGCATTCATTGATTGATTCTTATATATGCCCTGACTGGGGATGGAACCTTCAACCTTGGGGCATCGGGGCAATGCTCTACTCAACTGAACTACCCAGCGAGGGCCATGTAGATATTTTTTTCAATTAAAAAAGAAAGGTAGCTATGATCTGAATGTGTATCACAGGAATCAGCATTTTAGAAAAAACACATTCAGGCAATGGTACGTAATTCTGAGGTGTCAAAGAAAGAGAAGGCATTGAAAGGAAATGTGCTCACACAGAAAACATGGGCAGAGTAGACAGTGATGAGGTCTGAATGCAAATAAAAAGACAAACACTTAAAATGGAGTGAGTTAGGGAGGCCCATGGGTGAGCTGTTGCTTGTGAAACGGTGTTTTCTGTGTCACTGTGAGAGGAAGGAGACAGCAGGAGATCCCACCTGCGAATGCCTCACTGGACATTCCACTGTGCTGGAGAGGGAGACAGTCACTGGAGGAAAGGGACAGGAGCCCAGATTTGTGTGTGAGGCCATTCAAGATATTTATCCCACACTAACTGTCAATCAGTGGTGTGCCAACTTAGATGTTGCACCTTTGTGAATTCTCCCCCTTCTACTTCCTCCGGGATGCCCCTGTTTTCCTCTATATACCTTTATTTGGGGCCCCGTTAAAATTGTACTAATGAAAATGAGCATTCATCTCCACTGTGGGAATGGTGACTGTCTTTTTCAATTCCACTCCCTAGTCCCTAACACAGGACTTGATAAGGGATTGTTGGGTTGACTTCTTTCTATCTCACACTTTGATGTGTGCCTTTAGGAAAACCCTGGAAGATGGACCGTCTCAAGAATAATTAATTTCAGATTAGGGTATTTATAAAGAAAGAGCAGTCTATTGATCTCTTCTGAATGTGTGCCTGTGTCTTGAGCTGTGAGTGGAAGGCCCTCTTCTTTTTTTTTTTCATTTTATTTCATTTTATTTATTTATTTATTTATTTTTTTAAATTTCTTTATTGATTAAGGTGTCACATATTTGTCCTCATCCCCCCATTCCCATCCCACCCCTCTCCCCACGCATGCCCCAATCCCCTGTTGAACTTAACCGTTGGATAGGCTTATATGCATGCATACAGGTCCTTTGGTTGAACTCTCCCCCTCCCCCCACCCTCCCCCTCCCCTCCCCTATCCTCCCTCTGAGGCCCGATAGTCCAATCGATGCCTCCTTCTTGACAGCCCCAAAGCACTTAAGATAGGATCTCATTTCATTGCTTAATGCTGTTCCAATGGGACCAGCTCAAAGCACATTCTTCTGCGACCTGTGGACTGGTATTGAGGGTGCCAGCATCTCTCAGATAAGCTCTCATACTAGAGGAATGAACTCTGCAGCCACAAGAGGCCTTATCACCTTCCTGAGACCCCTGGGGGAAATTTTCCACTACCAAGGATTCAATACAAAGGGGAATGATCTCCTCTGGGCAGATCTGGTTTCCCCAAGATGCAGGTTTGGACAGAAAAGAAAAAAAAAAAAAGAGTGGAATTTTAAGTCTCAGAAGGCACAGACCTGATGAACCCTATTTTCCATCTGTGTACACATTCCTCTGCTTGTCTTTCATTTTTGAACTCAGCCCCGAGGGCCTGTGTTATTTGCATAACTGCCATGAGTCCTCCAGTTCACCAGGAGGCAGTAAAGAGCCTTGGATGGGCGCTTTGCTGTGTGAAGCCCTACAATCCATAAAGAGTTAACACCCACTTAAAGAAAGGGTTTACTTCTCAGTCAGGCACTAATTGGAAAGGCTTCCCACCTCTTAGGAATCCCTCTTTGTCATTCCTGGGTTGATTGTCCATCTGGTGGCCAGCACACCCAACTCTAGCCCTCTCAGTGTGGCACGGAGTGTCTGGGAGATAAAGACACTTCTAAGACACTTACAGTTTTAGAGCCCTGTCCTTGTGGCACTGTGCTGACCGCTCCTGCCTGGGCTCATGGGCACTCAAAACTGTTATTTATTTTAGCAAGTCTTTTTGTAGTGCAATTATTTATTTGTTTCATAGTTCCCAGCCATGTGTAAGCTGGGATCGTGTGGACTTAATCTCTGTATCTCTCTAGGGGTGAGCAGGGTAGGATTATGGTTAAGCACTTATGCTTTGGGGCCAGACAAACAAGATTCAAATCCCTGTGTAACTGCCAGAAGTTTAATCTTTCTCATTAAGACTTTGCATTTTTGCCGGGCTGGCGTAGCTCAGTGGTTGAGCATCGACCTATGATCCAGGAGGTCATGGTGGTTTGATTCCCAGTCTGGGCACATGCCTGGGATGTGGTCTCAATCCCCACTGGGGGGCTGAAGGAGGCAGCCAATCAATGATTCTCTCTCATCATTGATGATTCTATCTCTCCCTCTCTCTCTCTTCCTCCCTATTATCAATAAAAATATTTAAAAAAAGACTTTGCATTTTTATTTTTAAAAAGTGGACATATCTTCCTCACAGTGCTTATGTGAGGGTTACAGAAGATAATGCTTTTAAGGAACTTATCGCTGTGCTTGGCATATTACAAGTGCCAAAGGAAAAAAAAAATAGTTCTTCTGCTTTCTTCTTTCTCCTTCTCCTTATTTCCAGAGCTTCTCATAGTGCTTGGCACAGAGAAGGTGTGCATAGATGTTAGAGGAATGACTAACAAAATGACCCAACAGAGAAAACCAGTTGAGACTCGTGAGATGGTTAGTTGGGCCTTTTGGAATAGTCATTCCCCATTTTCCTGGACTCTGGTGGCGATGCTCTGTGGAGGAATGGGGCCCGCCCCCAGGAATCACAATCCCCATCATGGAAGCAGTGGTTTCCCAGGGTTGGTCTCAGGGCCCCACTGTGAGTGATCTGCCTTGAATCATACATTTTTACTGAGGGTGCTGCTCTGTAAGGTAGGGTTACTTACTTAAGTAATTTAATATTGGAAGATTTAACTTTTACTTTCCCATATTTCTATGAATCCATTATTACATTTCATTGGGGTTTGAGGCTAGTGAATGTAGCTCCTTTTCATTTGTGGATTTTATGAATTGCTTCTTTCTTTCTTTTGTTCTTTTTTAAAAGATTCAAGCCTAATTCTTAATTGTTATTAGATTCAAGAGATATCACATTTACTAGAAATTTTTTTATTGTGACAAAAGATACATATTTTTAATTACATATATAATGTTATACATACAATTTTAAAAACATAAAATTTGTCATTCTAATAATTTTAAGTGTATAGTTCTGTGGCATAAGTACATTCATATTGTTGTACAACCATCACCAGAACTTTGTACATCCATCTCCAGAACTTTCTTTATCTTCCTCAACTGAAACCATATACCCATTAAATACTAACTCCCCACTCTCTCCATCTCTCTACCCTCAGTTCCCGGCAACCACCATTCTAATTTCTGTCTCTATGAATTTGACTTTTCTAGTACCTCATATAAGTAGAAGCCTACAATGTTTGTCTTTTTATGACTGTCCTTTGTGTCCTTTTATTTCACTTAGTATAATGTCTCTAACATTCATCTATGTTGTGTCCTGTCAGAATTCTCTGCCTTTTAAAGGCTGAATAATATTCCATTGTATGTATATGCCACGTTTTGTTTATCCATTTATCTGTCAATGGACACTTGGGTTGCTTCTACTTTTTAGCTAGTGTGAATAATGCTGCTATGAACACGGGTATACAGATATCTATTTAAGTCTCTACTTCCCCTTCTGCTTTTAAACTTGCTTGGGAGGGTCAGGGCAACTTAGATTTATAGGCTGGGAAGGGCTTGAGAGAGGTTGTCTGTCCAGGGCCTCTCCTCCTAAAATTCTGAGTCCCAGGTCAGGACTTTCCTCAGAGTCCTCTTGGGCACTCCAGGCATCTGGGCACCATTGGTGGTAGGATCTGTAGTTACTTCTGGGTTGATGCATTGATAGACTAATGTCACATTTCATGAGTATGTGTTGACACGTGGTCATGGTCTGTGAGCTACCTAGAGCCTAGACTATACTAGCTCAGGGGTCTTAATTAGCCATGGGCAGCCCTCAAAATCATTCCCATGGTCATTCATAAAGGATTGTATGGTTCTAAGGAATATTCCAAAGAAGTCAGGCCATGCTGGTCGTATTGCTCAGTGGTGAGGGACTGGACTCTGGATTTCTATTGTCTGGATTCAGCTCGTGGCTCTGTCACTTATTGATGCCCTGGGCATGTCACTAAAGCTTGCTTGGGCTCACCATTCCCCCCCCCCCCCAATCTGTGCAGTGGGCAAAAGAGTAATGTCTATTTGCTGGGTTGTTGAGAAAATTAAATGAGATAATGTAGTTGAACTCATAGTACAGTACCTAACATATGGTAACTTGCTCATTAAACATTAGCTAGCTATTCTCTGCTTTTATTCTTACAGTCACCTCCTTTAGCACAGCCTTGCTTATTAGTTAGTAAGCACGAACCTTAGACATAGCCTGTGTTGTTAGTGCATTTTCCATCCAGTTGCTCTCTTTCTGCAAATCCCGAGATCGGCTCACCCAACCCAAAAGCTTGGTGAAAGCTCTGACACCTTGTAAAGCCTCACTCCTTCCTAATAACTTTCTATATGAGTCAAGGGCCACCCTGAGTGTTTACACTTCCAGACCCCAGGGGTGGGGAAGGGGTGGTGGCTGCCACTGACTTCCAGGCAGTTGGGGCCAACTGCAGAGGTCAACCCCACCAAAGGCAATTTCGTCCGGCTTCCACGTAATAGGAATATTAATCTGACATGAGGCCAGAGCAGGCTGGACCAGAGGGAGATGAAATAGTAGAGCAAGAATGTAGTGCTTTCTGGTGGATTCAGGCGATGGATACTGCAGCAAATCGGAACCAGATTTTTGAACATGGTGGTGGTAGATGGGAAAGGGGTGTTCCATTTGGGGTCCCTGTGCTCTTCATTAGCAGCCCTGTCCTGGGACTGTGCTTGTCCTCCTTCACCATGGTGGGAGAAAAGGGTGGGTTTGTGAGTCTGTGTGCTGGCTTCCCTTCATTTCTGTTTGATCCATTTTCTCTCCAGATGATATAGAGCTATCTGCAGACCCAGCGTGTTATCCTAGGTCATGGGTTGGAGAGAAGGACCTACGTGATTGTTTCTTTCCAATGTGCGCTATTAGGCAAGGTGGCAGCACCTTCACGAAACAGGCTGAGTTTCCTGATGTAGGAGTTGCCCTTGTCTGCTCACCCGCTCTGAAATGGTGAAGAATGTGTGAGCTGTTCTGGGCTAGGACACAAAGATGGCCTCTGAGCCTAGTGATCTGACCTTGCCTTAGGGCCACCTGCCATCACATGGTGACTGCTCTTCATCAGGAGATATTTGCAGTTATAGCAGCAGGAAGAGCCGTGGGGAAGGGGTGAAGGACAGGCTTTCAGGTCTGCACTTGGCATTCAGTCTGCAGATGAGCCTGGGCAGGTAGATAGGGTGAGCATGACATCTCTGAAACTGAAGCTGCCCCCGTGCTGTGGACGAATACTGGTAATTTCATCCCCTTCTCTCATGAATTTTACAATGTACTCGATGCAGCAGCCAAAATCACTGCCCACATTGGCTGTGATCTAGTATTGCCTGGTACCTTGACTAGTGAGAGGCCCAGAGTCTAAGTGTCCTTCCCTTTATTTCCTGCTGGAGGGAGCCTTAGGATGTCAGAGTTAAGTGGTCAGGAGGTAGATCCCAGGATTTCCTATCTCCATTTTTCACTAGCTGGGTGACCTTGGGCCACATATTTAACTTTTCTGTGCCTCAGTTTCTTTCTCTGTAAAATAGGGATTATAATATATAGGGGCCCAGTGCACAAATTCATGTACCTTGAAAGGAACTGTGGGTCACAAGGCTGCGGTGGGCACAGGGGTGGGTCTCAGCCCATCCTCCATGCCCCCATCCAACCCCTCCCACCTGTGGCCCCTGGTCCCTTGTCTGCCAGCAGCCCTGCTCCCTCCACCACTGCTCCCATGCACTGACAGCACTGGCCCTGCTCACACCCACTGACAGCGCAGAGCAATTGGGGCCGGCACCAGCAGTTGGTGCGAGTAGGACTGGTGCTATCAGCAGGTGCTAGCGCGGCTGCTGCCCTGATCACCCCTCAGGAGCAGGGGGAGGTGGAGAAGCCCTGAGGGGCAATCAGGGCGGGCGCTGGGCACCAGCAGCAGGTGCGAGCAGCAGCTCCAGAGCCGGCAGCAGGTGTGAGTAAGGTCGGCACTGGCAGCAGGTGCGAGTGCTGGGCAGGACCACAGCGTGGGGGAGCAAAGAATTTTCAGTAACCACCAGAGGCTCGCCCCAATGATAGCGACCGGCACCCTGCCTTGGTCTGGCACCCCCACTCACCTGTTCCACCATCCCACCATGGCCAAAGCCTGCCATGTTCCACACTCTGCTGCCTGCTGCCAATGCCTGCCATGTTCCACACGTGCCCCCTGGTGGTCAGCGCACGTCATAGTGACCAGTTGTTTGGTTGTTCTGCCATTTGGTCTCTTTGCATATTAGGGTTTTATATATAGAGAGATATGCTTATCAGGGCTGGTGTATTAAGTTAGATAATACATGAAAGGAGTTTAAAGAAGTGTCTGCCACAGAGTGGTTGAAATTTAGGAAGAGCAATCCTGTCATTTCTTCTGGGGTGGTACAGTGGACTCCTCTTTGTGAGGTTTATAGCTCTAACCAGTTCTCTGATGCAGGCACAGTGCACCAGAGCTCAAACCTCTGATTAGGTAAAAGGCCGTGGGCCATCAACGTTTGCTATTGTAGTTACTAATTATAGATACCTGGCACTGTTTAAAGTACATTACATAAGCCCAGAAAATGTCAGAGCTAGAGATGACCTATGACATTAGTCATTTCATTCAAACTTCTGATTTCACAGAGACACCGAGGCCTAGACAGGCATGTCTTGCCAAGGCCCCCATTCCAGGCAGTAGAAGAGCAGGGTCTTCTAGTGAAGACCCGAGTGCTGAGCGGGCTCACACTGCTTCCCCAGGGGGCCTCTTCTCCAAGCTTGGAGATCATCCTGCATAATAGCCAGAGACCTGGCAGCTGAGCAGACATCCAACACATATGCACGTATCCAAACCCACCCACATGTTTGTGCTATTTCCAATCAATGGCATAAATGAACAAGCAAGAGAAATTACCCAGAATTAAACAAACAGCTAAGTGACATTTCCATGAGTGCTTGTATAGAATGGTTGTAAATTTATGAGTAAACTCCAGGGCAGAAGGCATCTCCAGGTTTGGTTCGGCAATAAAGTAGGTGGATCTGTTCCTGGGGGAGACGTCTTCTTCCTGGGTGAACCTCAGCTTCACTGGAGTAAGCACAGGCTCTACTTGTGAACCTCAAATATTTAATTGAGCTCAGTTTTCATCACCCTAGCTAGGGATTGAAGGAGGCTGGGGAAAGGAAAATGGAGCCACTCTATTTTTGGCTTCTTCCATAAGTGGTGTGAGCTAGTAGCCTCCAGCAAGGCATGTGGTGGTCGCTTAATGCTCCCTAGCGATAAAGGGAGTTCATGCATAACCCTAGTAGGAAAGCCACAGGGAGGTGTGTCTGGCCACATGCACCCTTCTCTGCTCTGGTCTCCCCATCTGGATTTTAACCTCATCCTCTTCTTGAGACTTTCCCCCTTGTCTCTCTTCTGCCTCCTTCCTGTCTATCATCTCTCCAATGGACAGCACTCTTGAGACAAGACCAAGCAATGCCCCAGACTCTAGTTTGAACAAGGTCTTGTCTTTTCTCTCGAGGCCTCTGTCTGTTGCTGGGTTTTGAGTCGACACAACAAAGACAGCTCTGTTTGTGGCTCTGTTTAGGCGCTCTCCTTTTCTTTAGTCCTTTGCTCCACCCTAACTGCTCTTTCAGACCACCCAGTTAATGCCTTTCCTATCTTTGATGTGGGTTTCCTCTGAACCTTGGTCAAGAAGACCTGTCTCATGGCTCTGGTCCTTTGGCCACTAGTGCCTCTGATGTCTGACCAAACTGTGAGTGTCCTCTGTCTAGCCGGCGGGCCAGGACCTGAAGCTGGCACAATCCCTGCGCCATGCCTGTGGGGAGGAGTGCAGATCCTGGCCTTTCTGTTTGAAGCTATCATGAAGGGCCACAGCTCTCCAAATTCCCTTCCCTGTGAAGTGGAGGAGTTAGAGCAGAAAAGGAGGTTCTGAAGTCCAGGAGTCTCAGGAGATCACTTCAAACTGGAGTTTCCCATTTGTAAAATGCAGATCACAAGCCTAACATTGTATATTTCCTCTCCTGGTGTACCAGGATGGATGATTGAGTGGCAGAGAGGTGTCATTTTTTTCAGACCGTAGGAAAGTGATGATTGCAGTGACTGAGTTGACACAGGTCATGGTCTATTAGTATTGCTGTCATAAAATCTCAGTATGAGATGTTTTGCCTGTTCCTCTTCTTCCCTTTCTTAAAGACCCTTGAAGAACAAGACTCCCCATTTGTTCTCAGTGTCGCTTAGCCTTCTTTCAATAGCTGTTTACATTTTGAAATATCTTTTTCTGCCTCCCTAGCCACCCATCTCCCCCCCGCCACCCCACCTAACTCCTTGCATCCTAACCATGTCTGAAAGAGTTAATTCAGTTCTCAGCCCCAGCCAGGAGGTCTCTATGTGCCAGTAGAGTTAGCCCAGGATGAGCATTATTGAAATTGTTCATTTATTTCTATAGCTTCAGACTCCAGCCTGGAATGGAACAATGAGACCAGAAGTGTTCCAGACATAGTTTGTTTAATAAAGGAACATTCTTCCAGCTGAACTGTATGGCTGCTGGGTTTTTCTGGTTTGATTGGTTAATCCTTGTAAGTGGTTTGCATTTCTCTTGTTAGAGCTGGTAGGCCTGGGTGGGTGGGTGGGGGGGGGTTACTAGGGGTCCACGAGCCCTTCTAATTGTTAGATCATTACTCTCCTGACCCTGGCCTCTTACCTAGTCAAAAGGTTTCTCTGGTATTCGGAGAATTGGTTAAAGCTATAAATCTCATGAAAATGTGTGTGCTGTGTGGCCCCAGGAGAAATTACAAGATTGCCCCTTCTGAATTTCAACCCCTTTGGCTTTGAGAAGGCTGTTGATTTTATTATTGATCATTGAGTTTGACCTGTTGCATTTCACAGAGACTTGGCTCTCTGGTTGTGCTTTTGGCTCCAGGGGCAGCAGTGATGCTGATGACGAGTTTTTCCATTCCCCGCGCCAGATGCAAGAGGTGGTAGGGTAGATGCAAACTTACTTCTTCCTTCCTTTTGGAAAGTCTGATTTAGATGCATGCATATGTGGGTTTCTTTGTTATTGATAACACACATTAAAAATTGCTCTTGACATACTGCCAGAGGCAGGGGATAGACGGAATGACCTTTGAAAGACCTTTCTTGGTAGAATAGCTATGAGTTTTTTTCTTGTTATTCTGTGGACTTTATATTTCCTTTTTTCCTGAGGTCACCTTTGTTCATCACAAATATAATCCATTATGCAGACAGTGGGTTCAGTTGGGGGTAGTCAATATCTATTTATCCATCCATCCATCCATCCATCCATCCATCCATCTGTCATTTATCAAATATTTACTAAATTCTAAGGATTATGCTAATCTGCTTCCTATTGTCTAATTTCATCTGTTATTTCTATTCAGTGAAACTAGAAGACCATTACAGTCATTTTTTAACTTGATATTTCTTTGCATTTGACACCTTTGACCACTTTTTACTACTTGATATTTTCTCTTCCTATAGTTTTCAGTTTCTGTAACATGATTTTTGCCAGCATTTTTTCTGCTTTTATGGGCATCCTTCTTATTCTCTTTCATATTTTCTTTTCCCTTATCTGCCATGTATGTATTAGTCTTTTGAGTTCTGTCTTCAGCTTTCTTTTTCTCTTTTTACTTTCCTTTACTCTTATCTTTAAACACTCTTTTTGGGCAATTTCACCCATGTTGCTATGTTTCAGTTATTACCTACATACGTATAATGACTGTCAAATATTCTTATTTAACCTGTACTTATACTATGTGCTCTAGACTCTTATATCTGTCTCTTGACTACAAATGCTGGGATGTCTAATAAATCTCAAACTCAACATGTTCATAAATAAACTCAGCATCTTCTCTTCAATCCTGAACCTTCTTGATTCCCTGTCTTGGGGGTTATCCTAACCATTCTCCTTCTCAGTCATGCCAGGATCTGGAAGCCTCTCTCAGGGTTTTCCCTCCCCTCACATTCATTTGGTATCAAGCCATGTTAGGCCCATTTCCCATATCTCTTTCCACCTCACCTTCCCCATTCTAATTGCCACCATCCTAATTCCAGCACTCATGACCTCCCCTTGAATTATTGCAGTATGTCTTAACTGGTTCCTAGATTTGCCTCTGCCCTAAACCATCTTCTTGCTGTATAAGATTGGCCTTTCTAAATGCAAATCTGATCAAGACAATTCCATATTTAATTTTTTTCAATGGCTTCTAAGCACCTAAGAAGAAGTTCTTTGCTTTATCTCCAGTAAGTCTCTCCACTCTCTGACTTGACCCTGGCACACACCTTGGGCTCCAGTCCTACCAAATCATTTTCCCTGCTGCTTCTTACCTCCATGCCTTTGCCCTTGCTCTTTCCTCCAGCTGGAATTGTCTTACCTCTCTCAATGTGTTGGTCTAGCTCAAGCACATTCTTTTCTGTGAAGTCTTCCTTGACCCCTAGGTTTCTTCCTCCCCACTTCTATTGCAAATGTTGTAATACTTTGTTTTCCAAGAGACAATTATCTCCTGGAGGGTGGGGATGGCATCTTTTATCCCTGTAACCGAATGCTTCACATGGGTCTTGGATCTGGAACGGGCTCAATTGTGGCTATACAGCTCCTAAGATAATTTTTTTCTCTTCTGATCTGTGTCTGAGACACAGATTCTTAGTCACTTGCTTGTTCAGAATTTTTCTTCTACCTTTTTATTTAGACTTTTTCTTCTACCATAAAACATGAGGACTTCTGAAATTAGCCTTGTTTCTCATGTTTGGCTACGGTCAACTGTTCTTTATCTGCCTGTAACTTTATCTGCTGCTTTGATTATTTGAAGAAAAAATTACTAATAGGGACTCAGCTTCACTTAGATCTTGACTCTGCTCCTTTCCCTTTGTCCTATCTTCTAATCTGGGAGCAGGGAATGCAAACAGCATTGATATCAAGCCATGTTTTCAGTGGAGAAGGATGAAGATATACTGTTATACTCTTATAGGCCCTCCATGCGTGTGGATGCAACAATCATACCACTTTTAATGTTCCCAATGGCCAATTCCACTTTCTTCCAACCAAATGTTAAGCTTGTGCAGAACATGATTAGCAATTGACTGCAAGATCAAATTTTAGAAGGTGTAAAACACTGTCTCAACCAGATTGTGTTTGATGTATTTTCTCTCTAATCAGTCAAACACCATCATCCATTTTTCATCAATGAGGCTTTGAGTTCTTTTACTTTTCTCATTTCTCTTCTCTAAATGGGCTCTGATTTGCCTTCCCCTTGAAATGCATCAGTGTGAACAGAGGGGAGTCTTCAGAGAGGGTGGAAAGGAGGGGGAGAGACAGAGAGGAGAAACATCAATGTGAGAGAGACACATTGATTGGTTGCTTCCCGCACACTCCCTGACGGGTTGGAGATAGAGCCTGCAACAGAGGTACATGCCCTTGACTGGAATTGAACCCAGGACCCTTCATCCTCGGGCTGAGGCTCTATCCACTGAGCAAAACTGGCTAGGGATCATTACAGTGATTTTGAGCAAGTCCTGTCTGAGCTCAGTCTGCTCTTCAATGGAGTGAGGATCATCACACTCAATCACAAAAGTTTGTGACTCCGGTGGCCCAAATGTGTCTGGATGCTCTCTCTTACCAGTGTGGCATAATGAATGTGTTAGCAGTAGATATTAGACTACAGGTTCAGATTAAAGGGATTGGAAGCTCCACAGATGTCTGCCTTCCATGGTTGATCCCAGTCCCCAGAGGGCTATTAGTCGGGGATAGTTAGTGTGGGAAGTAGAGAAATGGATTCAGGAGGTGGAGTGTCTGGTCCAAATTTTTGATCAGGAGATTCGCCCTTTGATGTAGCAGAATAGAGTTTCTTCCAAGAGCAGTGCCGAGGCCAGCAACCAGTTTGCCTTCCCCTGCATTCTCTGGCAGGTACAGTACAAACATATGTGGCTGAGTTTCAGCCCTGGGCCATCCTCCCACTGGGGCCCGTCTGCCTCACGATAGCTCATGGTCAGTCCTAGTGCTGATCTCTTTAGGTCATGAAAACACATACATGCACCATCAGATCAGAGCATTAATAGGAAAAACATTTGTTAGATACTTACAATATATAAGGCATAGTATTAGACTGGGGTTCAAGAGTTAAAAGACACAGATCCAGCTTCCAAGAAGCTCAAGTCTAGTATAGCAGAAAGACATGTAAACAATCATAGTAATGAGAGGGCAGGTGGAGGTGTGACTATCAGTAAGGCCTGCCCTAGATCAAGGGTTGGCAGACTCTGTCCTGCAGGCCAAACCTAGCTCACCGTCTATTTTGTAACTAAAATGGTACTGGAATCCAGCTGTACTCATTTATGTATGTATTGTCCATGACTGCTTATGCAACTCAATAGCAGAGGTAAGTTATGACAGTGACCATGTGGCCTGCAAAGCCTAAAATGTATACTGTCTGCTTTTTGATAGAAAAAGTTTGCCAGCCCCTGTTCTAGGTAATGGTTCAGCAGGTGAGAGTTCTGAATAGAAAATCGACAAGAACCTTATTCTCAGGAACTTTCTGGGTTTGTGTATGTGTGTAACTAATACACAGAATTTTGAGAAAGAAAGACTGGGAGCTGGCCGGAGGAGAGCTGTGGAGCCATGTGTGAGGCCTTGCCTGGGAAGTGAGATGTTGGAAAGCCTGGCAGGAGGGCATGTGGGATGAGGTGCTGGGAGGAAGCTGTGCACCCATAGATGCTGTCCCAGGTGCACAGCAGAGCTGAGAGAGAGGCCAAGGCCAGGGTCAAGCAAGGACAATAGGCTATTATAACATGGTATTTCATGGATTCAATGTAAAGCCTCAAAGAAGCAGAGAACACCTAACCTCACCCTTGACTGCATATAAAGAGAAGTGAGACGACTTATGTAAGCTCAACCAGCTGGTGAAGGGCAGGTCCTGCCTGTCTTCTCTAGTTGTGACCTGAGCCCTGGGACACTGATCCTGTGACCTAGCTCTGGGGAAAGAGCTGTGAAGTTCAAGCTTCTCCCCAATAGCCTCCTCTTTGAAATTTTTTTGCAGCTCCCAACTCCCAGTCTTATTTCTTAACCACTCTGTCTGTAAGCTGCTTCAAGGCCGGGTCTCTGTCTGGTTCCTCTCAGTGAGGCCCTCCTTGCTCATCCCGAGAGGGATGTATGAAAGCACTGAGCATTGAGGCCTCTCTCACCATCTTCCTAAGCCCAATAGGTGAGAGGTGTGAGAGTCTATGGGTGACCCTTAGTTAGGTTGGGGGCAGGGCAATGTGCTGCTCCACAGAGACAGCTGGTGTCAGTGGACTTGAGAAGCCCCTCGAGAAGGCTGTGAGGATGTCACAGAACCATGACCGGCTCCCCATGCAGTTTGTCACACATGCTCTGGCCACCTGCAGAATCATTCCTCCAAAAACACTTCACCACCCCTGAGCAAGGAGCTTCTTTAAAATGCTGAATGTCACCCAAGCAGCCCAAGGAGCTTGGGGAGGATTCAGTCAGGGTGCCCTGCATCTTCAGTGATTGACAGAAACATCTCATTTGTCCTGATGTGTTGAAGGAAAGGCTAGAAGAACAGCCAGAGATGATGCTCAAGCTAAGCCCATCCCTATCTACAACACAAGCTCCTCCTGGCCTCCCTTGAGCTCCAACAAGACTCTCCTTGGCTTTCCCTAGCATACTGGGTGGGCCCTAATCCCAATCCCTCAAGCAAGGCAGGGGCAGGTCAGGGATGTGGACAGGGAGGTGAATGTAGCAGGCACATGGTGCAAAGCTAGTTGGACAGTATTTGCCCACAGAGTCCCAGATTTTTTTGTCATCTGTGCAGCAACCCACACATCATCCAGAGTCAGCAGCCTTGCCAAGCCAGAGAACAACACAGGTCAACATTCAAGAGACTGGGACACCAGATGTCATGAGAGAAAAGGTGCTTTAGGCACTTTCAGGCAAAAATGACACTTCTGACCCTAGTAGAACTCCTCAGTCCTCACTTTATCCACTTTACCTCATCTCATTTAATTACAGCAATATAGAAATCAGTCACTTAGAGTAGCCAGCCCAGCCAGATTACCAAATATTGGGGAAAAAAAGTTCCCCTCCTCCTCTCCCCGTGCAAAAAGTACCCATGTCATTGAAGGAAATAACAAAGATGACCGTTCACCTGCCATATGAATGCCCTGGTGGACAGGGTTCCCCACAAGGGAGGCCATTTCTTCCATTCTATGGACCAGGGCTCACAGTGTTTAAGTCACCGCCAAGGTCACACAGACAGATTGGTAAGGCTGTCAGGTTCTGGAGCCTGTTTCTTTTCATTATACCACTAGAGACCCGATGCATGAAATTCATGCAAGAGTAGGCCTTCCTTTCCCCAGATGCCGGCACTGGCTTCCCTCTGGCACTCGGGACCCGGGCTTCCCTCGCAGCCCCGGCTTCATCTGAAAGGTTGTCTGGAAGGAAGTCCGGAAGGACGCCCGGTCTAATTAGCATACTACACTTTCATTATTATAGATGCCTCCGTCCAAGTCCATGGACACATCCCTTTCCTGGGAAAAGGATGGCTAGGAAGCTTATCCAGAGCTCTGATATGGCTGGCCTTCTTTGCGGGTAGAAATGAAGGTCTAGATAGCATGATTAAAAAAAAAAAAAAAAAAAAGATGTATAATTCTGTACCATAACATCCACTCTTCCGAAGTGTACAACCCAGTGGTTTTCAGGTTTGTCACAAAGTTGTGCAACCATCGCCTTGGTGGTGTGATTGAGCCTCTTCAGAAAGCTCCTGGATCTTCATCCTCTCTCCCATCAGCCCCCTTGTGGGCTTGATGTCTATGTGAGTCACTGTGGGATAAAGCATTCAAAGCCCCTGCCACAGTTCAGCTGGGTGGGATCAGATCTTCATCAGCCTGTAATGCCCCAAATGAAATATTATTTGATCCTTTAAAAAACGTAAACATCCTTGGGAGGAGTTCTGCTTTGGCCCACTAGTCATTTATACCCATGTCCATCAGGACAGTAAGTGCTGCTATTCTTTTTCTCTGGCTGCTTTCCTGTGGGTTGGCATCCAGGGTTAATATGGGGGCCCCCGCTGGTCCATATGGTATCTTTGTGCCATATGGCACAAATTAGAAATAGGTCTCTCTTTCTCAAGGTGTCTTACTTTTATTTTTGGAAATTCAAGACACTTCACTGCCATCTGCTAGAAATCTGTCATAGTAAACATACAGACTCTAAGATATCTTCTAATAGGGTTGTTTCCCCTTAATGGAGCATCTCTGCAGGGCATGCATCACCTGTGCAGCTGCATGTGGCCACCTTGGTTAGTGTGGGTACCGGAGTTCAACAATTACCCTTGCTGGCTGGTCCCTGTTGCATTTTTCATCCAGCAGAATAGTGCCCTCACCCTGAGTGAGACCTATGATCCTTTCAGGTTTTAGAATATGAGGACAAGGAAGGGAGCCTTGGGGAAAGACAAGAGGAAGTACAGTGCTATGTAGATGGTGAAAGTCGCTGTGACTCTCTGTGCTCTGGCTTACTCCTGGATGTTCCCAGGAGGCTGAAAGTTTTACAGCCCATCGCATTACATTTGTTCTTCAGGCTGAAGGGCTGAGAACCCTGCAGGTAGGTAAGCATATAGCAGGGGCTGAGGGAGGCTCAGGTGTGACATTCCTAAGTTTCCATGTTAGGAAGTGCAGAGCTGGCACCCAGACCTGGGTCTCTGTCCCAATAACTTGTCCCTTGTCTGTCCCACCACCCTCGGGAGCTGAGCATAGTGTGGGCACAGATGAGCAGGAAAGATGTGGGCTTTCTTTCTCCAGAGGACTCTCAGAACAGTGGTGTCCTGTTGGCTTGGGATACAAGGAACTTGCCAAGCACAAAAGACACTATAAAGATACCTTCATCCATTGGCCTCTCCGAGAGTTTTCAGCACGTTTGGCTTTTTACTTTCCTCTTCTATTGTCCCTAATGCCAAAGTAGGCTGAGCTTCAAAGCTCGTTTTTGGCATTTGCTTCTTTCATCCCTTAAAACACACATGTTTAGTGAGAACTGTGGTATTTGTGGGCTTATGAGGGACTCCCACCTTCCTTTGTAGGAATGTGACATGACAATGACCCCAGCAGCAGTTAGAGTTCTCTCCAGGGCTAGTGAGCCTTGCTCAAACTCCCTAAGAATGAGTTTTACCTTATTCCTGATTGCTATTGATTATGATGATTGGTTGTGAAGTGTTCAGGTAAAAGGGGGAAGGTGTCTCAGGGAGACCACTGGAATCTTGGAGAAGCCACTCCCTGCATCATGGCTAAATTAGAAGAGTCATCATCACACGGAGGGATGCACACCTTCCTGTTCCCCACACTGATCATTCATCCTTTTCTCCCTGAACCCTAAGTGACATCTGGTGTGTGTTCTGGTCTTAATAGGAGTTAAACAGACATTATGCATTTGATTCAGGTCACCTTGCACTAGGCACTGCATTGAGGGCCTTGAGTTAAAAATGAGGAAGCCTTGGATATAATCTTGACCCATGAGAGCTTGGAGTGAGTTCTTCTCTTTGTCCGGTTGTTGAGATGATATTGACCCATCTTTTTGTTGCAAACCTACCAGGGGCTTAGCACTGTGGTGATGCCAGAAGGAGCCCAGTGTGCTGCAGTGCTGGCTCTCCGTCCCCTTGGAGATAAGGCAGTCAGACTTGGAAAGATGCCTGCAGTCAAACACAGGTGCTGCATGTCACAGATGAGTGGCAAGTGAGGAGACTGGTAAGGCTTAGGAGTCCAGAAGGGCTTTTTGGGGAAGGTGTGACTTGAGTTAGAGATTGAATGGAGGATTGCTTTTGGAAGTGAGCCTTGGAGAATGCTGCTTGGCCCTGCCAGAAGGGACCTGGGGCTCCAGTTCAGCTATGGTCAGCACATTCTCCATTTGGTCTAACCTCTAGGCTTCTCCACTCCTTGTTGCTCATCTCTTGCTACCCATTGTTTCACTTGCCACCTGTCATCCACCCCACCCCAAGCCCTCATCTCCTCAGCCTTTTTCTAGTTCCCTCTCCCCACAATGTCTATGTTTCTGATTATTCCCCCCAGTTAGAGTTACTTGCATTCTTCTGCATTGAATCTCATTTTCTTATTTCCTGTCCCATATTTTCTAAACTCCCCAGGTCCCTTCTCATTTATTTCCCCATCCTCTCTGGTGCTGTTTGCAGCACCGCCCAGTTTGTTATCATCTGCAGATTTAATTAGCATGGTTGATGATCCCTTTTCTTCCAGACTAGAGGCTATGGGGAAGGGTGGGCGGTCTCAGCTCCACAGCGATGTGTGTGATAGGGTCACGGCTGTGGAAAAGCCTGTTTTGGCTTCATAGAGGGGACATGTTCCAAACCAGGCTCTCGCCTCATATAGGGAAAAAATGCCCCAGGAGCCAGGTTTTTCTGGGAAAAAAGGGAGGATGCTGGAAATGGATTGCACAAACCCCCTCAATTCAAATTCCTCTGGCCCAGAGACACCATCTGTAAAAACCAATTATTATTAGTATTGAGCACCTATTATGTGCCAGGCATTGTGCTAGATGTCTTTCTTATATTATTGCTGATCTTCACAGGCAGTCTCTGAAGTCACTGTTGCTTCTGGATTATTATATTTTATTTAAACAAAAGGGAAACTGAGTCTCAGAGAGACTACATAATATATCCATGGTTACACAGGGAGAAAATGGCAGAGCTGGAATTTTAAGCCAAGTCTCTCTGAGCTCTTCCTTCCTTGCTTCTCAGAGACCCCATTTACATCATCCCCTAACCCTCAAACCACTCACTATAGGCTAATGGATTATTTTCATAGCACTCTTGGCAGATGGGTTGATTTTGGGTGTTTTTGGAAGCCCACAAGAGAATCAACTCCTCCATTCTTTTTTTATCATCACAGTCATGGGTCTTTCCTGAGTGTCTTTGATCAGCTCATCAATATCAGATTCAAGGTCTAGATTTTAGCTAATTTAATAGCTTTTACTCATAAACCAGTTTCTTTAAGCTCTACCTTAATATCTCTTAAGTCTGAGTCTGGTAGGATGGGGGCAGGGGACTGGTGTGGTAATTGCTAACACTAACTTTTATGTCAGGTTGATAGGTCTATGGGCAGCACAGTGGTTTTGACTTCAGCTCCCTGAGCCCTAGGGCAGTGATATCTGATGGAGCACTACATATTTCAAGAAGGGTAACTTTTCCTTGTGTGTGTGACTTTACAATACATTCATTGAAGCATGTAAGGCATCCATCCCTCCATCCACTAAATGGTCGTGGTGCTCCCTAGTCATGGTGACAATCAAAAGCTCCCACCCATTTCCAAAGGGAATGGTACAACTCTTGTGGTTTGTATAAAGGTGACACAGAGACCGTCTCAGGAACATAGAGGGGCTGAGCAGGTGGCGCGCTGGCCCTCCAAAGTTCAATTAGGGTAGTGCCTTGACATATTTGGCCAGAAGAAAGGGTTCTTTAGCTGAAGTTCTTTATAACTAATGTTGTAGAGGATTTTACAGCTTCCTTGTTCATGTTCAAAGTGGACCCTGCCTCCCAATATAAGATCTCTGTTATGAAGGATTGATGGCCCTGAGAAGGAAGAGCCAGAGACCTGCCTTTAAGAAATCTGCCTTCTATGACCTGGAGAAGGTCTCAGTGGCACATGGGAGGCTTGCTCCTTTAGTCTGTTGACCACAGTACAGATCAACCCCAGAGCAGATGGACAGTCACTGCTCACCTATTGCATTTCTTGGTCTCCCTGGAGGATGGGAGGAAGTTCTGAACTTGAGCAGCACTGAGAAAGGGAGAAGGCATTCTCTCAGGGTCATTCTTTATCCCGTTAAAGACATAACAAATCTGGGAGAATGAGCAGTGTTGACACATCAAGATCACTATTGTGAAGTTTATGGACAACAGCACTATGGTGAGCAGTTTGGCCAACACAGGCCACATCTCAGCCCTTTGGCTTCCCTGACTTCCACTCTACTTCAGGCAGGCTAATATCAATATGCTGCACTTTCTTTTTTGCTTTTTTTTAAAAATAAATTTTTATTGTTTAAGATTATTACAATTGTTCCTCTTCCCCCCCTCCCATAACTCCCCTCCACCTGGTTCCCACCCCACCCTCTGCCCTTACCCCCCACCCCCACTGACCTCATCCATAGGTGTACAATTTTTGTCCAGTCTCTTCCCGCACCCCAACACCCCCTTCCTCCCGAGAATTGCCAGTCCACTCCCTTTCTATGCTCCTGATTCTATTATATTCACCAGTTTATTCTGTTCATCAGATTTTTTATTCACTTGATTTTTAGATTCACTTGTTGATAGATATGTA
Organism: Eptesicus fuscus; assembly: GCF_027574615.1. Lineage (NCBI taxonomy): Eukaryota > Metazoa > Chordata > Mammalia > Chiroptera > Vespertilionidae > Eptesicus > Eptesicus fuscus. Next base: position 87,772,546 of record NC_072479.1, read on the forward strand.
TTTGTTGTCACTTTGTTGTTCATAATTTTTATCTTTACCTTTTTATTCTTCTTCCTCTTCTTAAAGAATGCCCTTCAGCATTTCAGATAATACTGGGTTGGTGGTGATGAACTCCTTTAGCTTTTTCTTATCTGTGAAGCTGTTTATCTGACCTTCAATTCTAAATGATAGTTTTGCTGGGTAGAGTACTCTTGGTTGTAGGTTCTTGCTTTTCATCACTTTGAATATTTCTTGCCACTCCCTTCTGGCCTGCATAGTTTCTGTTGAGAAATCAGCTGACAGTGTATGGGCACTCCCTTGTCGGTAACTAACTGTTTTTCTCTTGCTGCTTTTAAGATTTTCTCTTTGTCTTTTGCCCTTGGCATTCTAATTATGATGTGTGGTATGGTCCTCTTTGGATTCCTCTTGTTTGGGGTTCTCTGTGCTTCCTGGACTTGTAAGTCTATTTCTTTCACTAGGTAGGGGAAGTTTTCTGTCATTATTTCTTCAAATAGGTTTTCAATATCTTGCTTTCACTCTTCTTCTGGCATCCCCATAATTCTGATGTTGGTACGCTTGAAGTTGTCTCAGAGGCTCCTTACACTATCTTCATATTTTTGGATTCTTTTTGCTTTTCTGGTTGGGTGTTTTTTGCTTCTTCATATTTCAAATCTTTGACTTGAGTCTTGGGATTCTTTAGTCTGCTGTTGGATCTCTCTATATTATTCTTTATTTCAGTCAGTGTATGCTTAATTTTTTATTGGTCCTTTTTCATATCCTTGAGGGTCTCACTAAATTTCTTGGAGGTTTCTAGAAGATTCTTGAAAAACCTTATAACCATGGTTTTGAACTCTATATCCAGTAGTTTGCTTTCCTCCATTTCTTTCATTTGTAACCTGTTTCTTTATCTCTGCATTTTGGCTGCTTCCCTGTGTTGATAGAGTGGCTTTGTGTGGTAGGTGTCCTATAGAGCCCAGTGGATCAGCCTCCCTAATTACCTGAGGTGGACACTCTTGGTACACCCCTTTGTGGGGTGTGTGCACAGTCTTGTTGTAGTAAAGCCTTGATTGCTGTTGGTATCACTGGGAGGAATTGACCTCCAAGCCAACTGGCTGTGAGGATCAGTTATGTCTATGATGGGAGAACTTCTGTGCTGGAGACACCTTTGTGGGGCAAGACTTGCTTCTGTGGGCTTTGGTTCTCACTGAGTCTGCCCCCTGAGTGTGTCTCTTATGGATGTGAAGAGTTGTAATCTGGATGTGAAGAGTTTCACTCTGACCACTGGGTACACTGGCTCTTGGATCTCCAAGGAGGTGCAAAATCAGCCACTGCCTGAGGCTACCCAGCAGGAGCTACAGAGAGATCTGCAGATTCCTCCTCTTTGTTTGGGGTTTGGAGGTGCCCAGATGAGGCCGAGCTGTGAAGCAATGCTAGTTGCTGTCCAGCTTTGGGTCTTCTTTTGGAGGCTCTGGGGCTCTCTGACCCAGCTGCAGTATGTTAGGTTTTTTTTTTTTTTAGATTGCAAAAGGCCAGGCCATTCATATGCAAAAGCCTCTGCACACAGCTTGGGTGGGGTTGTAAATTGGGTGGGGTGGGTCTCAGGGAATCACCAGGGCGGAGCAAACAGCAATTAGCTGACCATCAGCCCTGCACCAAAGAGATCCCTGGGACTCTGTGTCCCGCAGCACCCTGCAGGAACAATGATCGCTGCAAGCACCTCTGAGAGAAAGCGTCCCTCACGTTCTGGCCTGATGCCAGACAGTCCAGTTTCTCCCCGTATGAGTCTGGGTCCCCAGAGTGTCACCCGGAGCTGGAGTTCAGAGCAGTCAGGAGCTTGTATCTCCCTCCCGATTGAAAAAGACAACAGTGTACTTGGTTGCCAGCCCTTTTCCACGTGCACCTCTGTACCTCCGCACTTTACTTCCGCACCTCCGCACGTCCCCACAGTCTCAGCGTGCTTTTCTCTTTCCTTCTAGTATAAATTCCACTCAGCCAGCCTTCCCATGGTTCTGGATGATATCCGTTTTGTGTTTTAGTTGTAGTTTTGAAGTGGTTGTGCGAGGCAGCAAGTTCAGGTGTTTACCTATGCCGCCATCTTGGTTCCTCCTCTGCACTTTTTTTTTTTTCATCTTATTCCTTCTTTTCTGTGCCAGTACAATCCTTTTGGCATATGTAAATCCCATCATACAATATTAAAAGTTTAACTCAAGTTCCCTCTCCTCCATGGCATCATTTCTGGCTCCTCTAGCCCAGAGTCAGCTCTTCCATTGATTTCTTATATCAGTGACAACTCTTGGTTGCATTACAGAAAACCCAACTCCAACTGGCTTGAACAACAAAGGGAATTTATAAGTTCGTGTAGTCAGGAAGCCCAATAAGTAGTTCTGGTGAGGCCTGATCCAGCAGCTCAAATGATGTCCCTAAGGATTCCCCACTTCTCCATCTTTCTACTCAACCTTTTTCAGGACCCACTTTATTTTAATTACTCAATGGTCCCTTGACTGACCCAGGCCTTCCCTTTTCAGAGCAAATTAACTGCCACTATTCTCCCTAGAGTTCTGGCAGAAAGAGAAAGCTGCTTTCTCAAGAAATCCTGGACAACATTTCCTTGCATCTTATTGGATCTGATTGCATTACAAACACTTTGCAGAGACAATTGCTTGGGCGAGGGGGATGGATATGCTCATTGGCTCAAGCTAATTGGGCCTATCCTGGTAGTGGGGTCAATTGTACTGAAAATAGATGACTGAGATTCAGGAGGAGTATTTCTCTAAGAGCAAGGTCTAGCAATTATTGATGAGTGAAAGGGAAGACAATAAACAGGTGAGCATTCATTAGTTGTCCTGTGCATTTGGACATTAATCACCTCAGTCATGATGTTATCCATCTGTCTTGTAAGTTAGATATCATTTATCTGGTTTCCAAAGAAGCTAAAAGCTGTGTGATGGTATGATGGCTTATATTTCTTCTCTATGCCCTTAACTCTTAGCGCATTGCTGACACACACTTGTTCCCCAATAAATACTTGTTGAATTGAAATATGTTGGGAGAAGTGAATCATAGGAAATAGTGGAAATATTCCTTGGGGAAGAGGTGAGTCACCACTAAGAGAAATAAAGGGTTCATCAGCGTGGAGGGGAGAGGAGTTAATTACTGATAACATGAAGGTTTTATAGAAATGTCCTAAGGAGGGAAGAAAAGTATCAACATAAAATATCACATAAGTTTTGAATTAAGAGGGACATTAGAAATATGGGTACTTTTAGAGGTAATATGATGAGCTTTTAAATGCCTGGAAATGCTTCTCTGAGTGGGACATTTATCATATCGGCCAAAGGAATAAAGGTCAGGAAGGTTTCCTGCCCAAAGGTTTGATGGCTGCTGAGTTCAATGGCGCTCATTGCTGATCCACAGGTGACTCTATGATTTATTTTCCAATCTGGGACATTTTTTATGATGTGAAAATGTTAAACTGGATAGGATGATGACACCAAAGAAATAAACTGGGACTGTCCCAGCCCAGCCAGGACTATTGATCATCCTTGGTGTAAATACTTATCAACCATCAATGAGGGGACCTTTTGTCTCCACTCTGCGTCTGCCTTCCATTCCTCTGGGCATTGAAATGCTTGCACTGTCCTGGTGGGAGTGAGTGGGAAGCACGTACATTGATGAAAGTTAGCATTCTGCAGCATCTGATTCCATTTGCGGATGTCAACTGTCCAAAATAGTTTTACCGTGACGACTAGGAAAGGGCAGCATTATCCTCTGGTCTTTCCTCATGGTTTATCTTTGACCTTTTCCCCTCTGTTTGTGTGCCTGAAGCCTGGTTGTCAACTCCCTAGCCTTCCTTCATTTTGGGAGAGGCCTTGTCCTTTCTGCCAACATCTTCAGGGTTCATTAATTTTATCTTTTTTTCTTTGTGTGTAAAAATTAGGTCTTTGGCCCTTGAATTCTGTTCAGCCTGTAACTTTTTGCATTGTAAATGCCAAAGATAAACATTTTCTATATCTTTAATCTCACTTGGTCTTGTTCAGGTACATGCCAAGAAATATGACTCGGCTATGATTTCCCTCAGGTGGGATCTAAGAAGCATGGTAGGATCCCCATAAAGATCAAGGGCATGTGTTCTGTGGTCCAAGGAGCAGGGGCATGGGCTTTGCTTTGATTGCCAAGGCAGAGATTTGGAATTGGCTGCCTGGCGCTTGCTCTTAAAAAAATCCATATATAGATATATATACTGATAGCATGAAGGTTTTATGCAAGTGTCGAGTAGGGAAGAAAAGTATCAAGATAAAAATATCACATAAATTTTGAATTAGGAGGGACATTAGAAATATGGGTACTTTTAGAGGTTATATATATATATATATATATATATATATGTGTATGTGTGTGTGTGTATGTGTGTGTATGTGTGTATATATATATATATGTATATATATATATGTATACACTTTATTGTTTGCAAAATATTTTCATGTAAATAATTTCATTTGATTTTGAGATATCCTGGAATCATTAGTAACTTTTAAATATTTATTAGTTAAAAACTAAAATATAAAACATTGTTAAATAATGTTTATTTCATATAAATGATATTTTTAATAAAAATAATATTTTTTCAAAACAAAAAAATGTCAAAAGTGTGGCATTGATTTACATTTTTGTAAATCTTTTCTCATTAGCCTTATTGAGGTATAATTGATGTATAAGAAACTGCACATATTTAAATATGTTGAGTTTTGACATATGTATAAACTTGTGAAGCCATCATCATAATCAAGAAAATAAACATATCTTCTATGCCCCAAAGATTCCACATGTCCCTGGGTAGAGCCCATCCTTTTCTCCTACAGGTGTTATTATTATTAATTATAATTATTTTAAAATGGTCCTTAGTTTCAAGAGCTTTGATGACATAAAAAATGGTGCATCTGGTAAGTGGCAGAGCTGGGGTTTAAGACCAAGGACTCAGACCCTAGTACTGTTGGCTTTCCCATGACCTGTCCTACATGGTAAAAATTCCCCCCCCCCCCCATTTCTTCTGAGAAATTTTTGAAGTTGAATGAAATCAGGAGAACACTTAATCCTACTCTCTTGCTGACTCTCCATATGGTACTCCTTCCAGGGTGCTGTGCTAACCTTGGGGGCCACTGTAGCACAGGGATTAGATGGGGAGCAGGTTCTCTCAGCCCTTGGTGTGTAAGAGGGTCTGACCCCTAGGTGTTCCTGTGTTCCCCCTCACTACTTCATCTTTACCTGGGCTTTGAGCAGAAGTTTTTTGGGTGGCTCCTGTCTGGAGTGCAGTGATATGCAATGCACCAAGTAGAGACTGTGGTAGCAGGTCCAGAGATAATCTCTTCTGGGCACCTGCTTATTTTGGTAGTTGCCCCAAGGGATCATACCAGCCAAGAATGCCTTCTTCTCCCAGGGACTTTGGTGATGGCTCTTTGCTTTGAAAAAAATATAAGAGTGACTGAGTTTTCAGTTATATAGGACCCTGGTTGGGAACTACATGAAGCCTTTTCTATAAAAGGGTTCATGCTGTTGGTAGTTTGGGGTCTCTAGGACAGGGTTCAGTGGGCATTTGGTCCTGCCCTTCACTTTTGCTGCATTGGAGAGAAGAGGCCCTTAACTCTCATCCAGGGCCTCCCAGGAAAGCAAGTTTTCATCTTTCCTTCTCCTGTCAGGACATTCTTTCCTGAGCTTAATTCCAAGTCACTGGGAGGTCTAGGCAGAACCTGCTCCCTGGTCATAGGTTGGAAGTTCCTGATAGCTGAAGAGAAGCAGAGACTTTGGTCTTAATGATGGCACAGGGGAGCATGGGGCCATTGTGAGGACCATTTCATTCCTTGTCTCATTTCAAAAGTCTGAAAGTGACACCCCACACCTCTCTTTAGTCTATGATCATGGCTGCCCTGACCACAATCTCAGCACCTCTTAGTTTCACTCCTCCAGCTGTGTGAACCTCAACCATGATGGTTTGAGAACATGTGAGTCCAAGGGGTTTCTCTCATGATCTCTGTGGGACCATATGCCATGGTTCTTGCCGATTCAAGAGGTCCTGGGTGGCTAATATCTTAGAGGATTCTGTCCCTGCTCTGCCCCTCTCCATTGTCTACATGCTCACCTTCCCACCCTTCCTCTGGCAGCTCCATTCCTGGGCCATGATGTGCTGCAGCTGATGTTCTGGGCTCACAGCAGGGCCTGGGACCAGAGTACACTCAGGCGTTTGGGGTCAGTGTTGAGGTGACTTGGCAGGACTGTGTGGGAAGGAGGCTGTGGAGTATCAGTTTCCAGTGTTTGGCTAGGGCTGCATCCCATTCATTCTTTTTTCTCTAGAGGGAGGACGTGGTCTTATGAAGCCACATGCAATCTTTGGATAACAACAGCAAGCCATAAACAATATGGAGGAGGAGCGTGTGTCCTCTAGTCCCTGCAGAGGGTGTTGAGCAGTGGCTGGAGCACTGGAGAGAGGTGGCTGGGGGCACAATTTGCCCCCTCTCACTGCCATTCCTCCATCCCTCTTATACTTAATTTCTTCTGAAGGGAGGGGCTTCAGGTTGCCTTTGGATGGGTTGAGAGTCCTCAGGGACATGTGATGCCATTCCCTTACAGGCACTGTGGGATGGACCCTGGCATCAGGCGATCTGAATTCCATTCCTGGCTCTGCTATTAAGTAGCTGTAGGTACAAGCCAAAGCAACTCAGCTTCTTGAGCTCTAGGTTTTCGTCTCTTACTTGAGAAAGATATGTTGGGTGTCATCGGAGATTTCTTCATTTCCAGAATCCTTTGGCCAAATCAGTTCACTCTTCTAAGGTTCACTGTGCCCATCAGCTGACTGTGCTTTGCACTGTCAGCATGGAGATGTTGAATATCATTATAGAAGTTTTATGCTTGGCAAATTAAGTTACCAAAGACTTTTACAGTTGATGTCTCTTATTTTCCAGAATATTCCTAATTCTTCTCCTAAATAGGCCTGTAAAGCAGAGAGGTTTTAGGTATACCCAGTCCATGTGTGTGTGTCTGTGTGTGTGTGTAAAGGAGAGGTTTTAGGTATACCCAGTTCGTGTGTGTGTGTGTGTGTGTTAGCACCAGAATGAGTTTGTACTGATGCATGAGACCTCACAGAAAAGAAGCAGCGATCTGCAAATGCTTTGAGGACCAGAGGCTAACATAGGAATGGAGAGGCCCTCTTGCAAGGTCTTCAAAAGGTTCCTGATCAGGTGGAAACTTGAATAACTTTAGTTGTCAGCACGAGAAAGGATAGAACAATGATACTTAAGGACTGAATTAATTTCTTAAAATGGAACTAGATTTTAATTTGGTTGGCCAAAATTCACCAATTACTTTCTGGACTATGGTAGCCATTTTTTAGACATTGGTCCCAGGATCCAAACAGAACCTACTAATATATATATATATATATATGCATTGAAGTTGCAATACTTACTGAGCATTTACTACAGGCTCAGTGGTGGCTGCTGAGGATAAAACATCCCACAAAATATGTTGTTTTGTCCCCACGGAGCTTAAAGTCTAGCCAGGGAGACATTTGTTAAACACCTACTTACAGTAATTACAATAGTGGTTGGTGCAATGAAGAAGGAGGACAGGAGCTATTCAGGCAAGAGGGGAGCCAAGGGGTTCAGGAAAGGCCTCCTAGAGGAAGTCATGTTTCAGTTGAGACCCAATTAGGACTTGGCTGAGTCTGGGGCTGGGGAGGACTTTGTAGTGAAGGGAATAGACTTCAAAGAGGCTCTAAAGTAGGAGGCTGGTTGGATGAAGAGGCATCAAGAAGCATTAGTTTCCAACTGCTTCTTTTCTAGTTGAAGCAGTTGGAAACTAATGAGAAGGGCTGTGTGGCTGGAGTCCAGGGAGGTGGGGTAGAGGTACTAGTGCCTTAGAGAATGCGCATATAAGTAGGCTCACTGTTGAGGCAATCTTAGATAGGAAGGGAGAGAGTGAGAGACTGGCTGATTAGGCATGATACAAGTTCAAGATGATGACCAGATTTTGCCTCTTTGTGAACTCAATTTTCTCTTGGTTTACTTAGTGGAAAACGGGTCTGGGAAATGAACTGACAACACAACTTAAAGTAGACCAAGAAAGACGAGAGTCAGGTTATGATTGAGGATTATTCGTTTCCTTTGACTAGAGTACTTATATTATCTTCTTGGGTACCTTCTTCCTGATACCTAGGAATTGGAGAAACAGACTTTATAAGTTTTATGAAAATGAAATGACACTGAAAGAAGTTTCATAGGGTTTGTGGGAAATTTCAATTGAGCTGAATAAATTTTCCTGCCCCTTCATATAACTCACATTACTTGCCATTGAAATAGATGTACCCTCAGATGGACGTACTCGGGCTTTCCCAGAGAAATATCTGTGCGCTGGTTCTCCTCTCTCTGATGACCAGATCCAAATTATATGTTATAACTCTTTTTACATTGACTTAAATTTTAGTTGCCTGATGGGATTTTGGAGCTCCTCATGATGAGGCAGGCATTCTGGGGTTTGGGGACATGAAGGCCCATGATCCATGGTGGGTTCTTGGCTTTGTTGCAGAAGACCAAAGAAAAACCAAGCGAAGCTTTTAAAGAAGAGGAGAGACACTGTTTAATACACTGGTGGACTCAGGGAATAGCTTTCCAAATCTGAGTTAAGAAACATGCATGGGGCTTTCCTTTATATCTCCCTGTGGTCTTTGTGCCGCAAATATGGATTATGCTTCTGGTCCTTTTCGCGGGCTTTGCAAGAAGACCCTCAGGTGTTGCAGGTCTCCAGGTCATATCTGATGGTCTGACCTGGCATCAGCATTACTAACCCTCCCTCCGGGGCAGTGCACTGTTCACAGTAACAGGTTCTGCAAGACCAGTATCTGGGAAGGAGGTAGTGACTTAATTATAGGTTTTCAAGAATGTACACTGAGATTGCTGGCATAGATTCAGATTACTAGCCCTCAAATATCAGGTTTACATTAGAATTAGCCCTTTTTATCCTTCTCAGCTTTGCATAGGAAAGAATTCAAACTCAAGTCAGCATAGAGTTTAAAGTGAAAGACGGTTTATTAGTGAAGCAGTGATGTAGAGAGTGGCTACTCCCTAATGGGATTTGCTTCTTTTATTGAGGTTCATTTAATCAAGGGGTAGAGCATTCAATAAGGGGGAGGAATATTCAGGATTTTCCCAGGAAAGTGGTGGACACTTCTTGGAAGAGCCCTGTTGGCCATGTTGTGTCCTTATATGGACTTTCTTTTTCTAATCATGGTGGTGTGGGGTGTGTTGTTTAGTATGGTAATGTATTACAGTGAACGTATAATGAGGCTAGGGGTTACTGCCAGGTAAAATTAGTTGCCATGTTGGATTGAGCTGGTCTTCTGCCAGTTGTAAGTTATAAATCCATTGGGGGCTGGTCACACTAGCTCCATGATAGTCCTTGTAGCCCCATATCGATTACAGCCTGGATATTCTACCACACAATCACATTTATTACTTATTTATAAAATCTCTTTTAGGGATGGGTTATATACTCTGATGGCTAAACTCTTATATTTTACATTAAATTTGTATTGGGTTCAGAAAATAATGTTTTCTGATTTACTCCTCAAATTTTGAAGATATATTTTTAAAAAAATACACTTTTATTGATTTCAGAGAGGAAGGGAGAGGGAGAGAAAGGTAGAAACATCAGTGATAGAGAATTATTGATTGCATGCCCCCTGCTGGGGATCAAGCCTGCAACCCTGGCATGTGCCCTGATGGATCTCCTGGTTCATAGGTCGATGCTCAACCACTGAGACACACTGGCCAGGAAAACCTATGAATTTTTTTTAGGCTCCATGAGACCTTTTGAAAACTGTGAGGGGATGGGTGAAAAAGGTGAAGGGGAATATAGTCAATAATATTATGATAAATTTGCAGGGTGACAGGTAATTACTAGAATTGGTATGGTGATCACATTGTAAGGTATATAAATGTCAAATCACTATATTGTACACATGAAACTAATATAATATTGCATATGAACTATACTCAAAAATTGGGAAAACAAAAAACAACCCTTAAAACAAACCAAAATAGAAAAATGTTCAAGGAAGTAAACCAGGATTACTTATCCATAATTTTAATCTAACAGGAATTGTTTTTCTCTAAGTCTTTTCTGTAAATCACAGGAATTCAGTGATGACCTACTGTGTGCCCAGTGCTGTGTTAGAAGTCTCAGATAATGTCCCTGCAAGAAACAGTCATTTTAGTCAGTAATGTCTGACATCTATTAAACGGTCCACATTCCATGCTGTATAACATAGACTTCAATACTTTATCTCCAATTTTCATAACAGTCCTGAAATGTTTCTCATCCACCTTATTCTGATCAAGAAGCTGAGGCTTATTTGGTTAAGTGACTTGCCCAATGTCTCAGAGCTATAAAATCCAGGATGCAAATCTTCCTCTGTTTGAATCTGAAGCCCAGACTCTTTCCAACCCCCGCCCCCCCCCCCCCCCCTCCACCCCAATATGCCTCAAAGAATCCAAATACAGAGCAGAATGGAAGTCTGCTGGGCCTAGAGAACAAAGAACTAATTTCCCTTCTTTCCTTCCTTCCTTCCTTCCTTCCTTCCTTCCTTCCTTCCTTCCTTCCTTCCTTCCTTCCTTTCCTTTCCTTTCCTTTCCTCTCTCCCTCCCTTCCTCTCTCCCTCCCTCCCCTCCCCACCCCTCTCCTCCCCACCCTCTATCCTCCCCACTCCCTCTCCTCCTCCGCCTCCTCCTCTCTCTCCTCCTCCTCCTCCTTCTTCTTCTTTTCCCTCCTCCTCCTCTTCCTACCCCCCCTACACTGTTCCACCCCCTCTCCCTCCCCCATTCCCCTCCTCCTCCTCCTCCTCCTTCTTCTTCTCCCTCCTCCTCCTCTTCCTACTCCCCCTACACTGTTCCACCCCCCCCCCCCCCCCATTCTCCTCCTTCTCCTTCTTCTTTTGGCTTAATCTACATTAACCTCCAATTTTAGTGAAAGGGCTTCCACATTGGATGATGGTTCTGCTCAGGGGTTTTTGTTTTGTTTTTCTTCAGGAGACAGCCAGTCACACCAGCTAATATTTCACATCAGGTCTCATGTTTTTCATTTTATGAGAAGGTAATAATATTGCATGACATAAAAGGAGCATGATGACTAGATGTTAGCATCACATAATTGCATTCTAGCTTTCATTTTCACTTGAAACAAATTGCATTTTAGAAGAATGGAGAGGAAGTTCTGCTCAGGGGTTTTGTTTTTCTTCAGGAGACATAGCCAGTCACACCAGCTAATATTTCACATCAGCTCTCATGTTTTTCTTTTTATGAGAAGGTAACAATATGGAATGACATAAAAGGAACATGATGACTACATGTTAGCACCACAAAATTGCATTCTAGCTTTTATTTTTACTTGAAACAAGTTCCATTTGAGGAGACTGGAGAGGAAGAATGCTTTGCTAGAGGCAACTAATGTCCCCATAATGGAGAGCTGGGTTGTAGATCAGCTTCACAGATGGTTTCTTTTCTTATTCTTATTTTCACTAAATTAGAAAAGCTTACATTGCAATTAGAAGTAGCAACAAGTGATTGAAAACTCTGTCCAGTAGTTATAGATATTGTAATCATATATGGACATAAAAATTGGGGAAATTTCTCAGTGAAGGCCACGTCCAGTGTTCTGTCATAACTGTGTCCACTTGGCTGGAAGGTTGAGTATTTCATTTTAGGACTGTGAACATTCTGTGAGCTGAAGCACATAATTACCCAACTCTGTCTGACACGTGACATACACTCAGTAAATAAGCATCACAATTACTGTGATTCTTTTCAAGTATTTTGAACTCTGGACTATCCCAGACTTTCATTTCATAGTTCAATATTCTTGCAAAATCTTGGTTTCTTTTTTATTCTTCTCCCTTATAAATCATCAGCTTTTATTTACAAAGTGGGGATAGGTTCTGGATGTTTGAATTACTGAATATATGGCAGAGCCACCATTTAAAATCAAAGATGTAGTCTTCATTTGCATTATGAGCATCATAACATATCTTTTTATTGTATTTATCATTTCATATGCAGGCATCGTCATAGTCAATGTCCTTCAGTGGGGAGAACAGTCTTCTTGTCACTTATTTCTCTGACTGGCACACTGGAAGGGTAGGGTCAGAGGCTACTATCTTCACCACTAAACCAAGACCAGAGGACAAGTTATTGACCACCAACTGGCCTCTGTGAATGAAGTTGGGGGATGGTTTCCTAAACGGACAACTACTTTTATGTGAGCAACGACATCTTTGCTGCACATGGAGTTGTTGCCTTCTCAGTACTGGTCTGCATGCATCCTGCTTCACAAGACACACAGTAATTTAATAAAGTCTCCTTTCTCCTGGAGCATGGGTTTTCAGGGGATAAATGGAACACGATGCTGCAAGCAGGTGTCTCTGTAGAACATGCTTGCTAGTTCCCCAGTTCCCACTCTGCCCCTCAGAGGCTGTATCTGAATGGCATGTTGGCCAGCACACCAGGATCTCCCCACTATGGTGCACAGGTTTTAGGTGGTTTCCAAGAGTCTAATTTTTATGTCATAAAAAGATTTTTCCCCACTGTGTGTGCTTTTTCTGAAAACATTTGAGGTTTTATTTGAAGATAAGTGGAAACTGATGCTTCATTTCATAATCTGACCAGGTTTTATAACAGACACTTCGACCGGGGCCAAACGGGTTGTTGCGTCATTAAGACCTAATTTTCAAACACTCATCACTGCATTTCCTTTCATTTTCACTTTTGGGTGAAATCAATTTACTCACAGAATCACTTGACCTGGAACATATATTCACACTTGAGCACTGGTCATAGTTTAAATTTATGATACTATTTGGAGTTATACTATTCACATTATTATTTATATAATTACTGTTTGGCATGGGTGAACCCCTTTTGTGATTTGGGGCTGTGACACAGCACAATAGTAGAACAAAAATACAAACTTAACAACAAACAATGAAAATAGGTGCATGTAGACAAATTGCAGGCTGTTCACCGAATGCTGGCAGAAGTAAACCACGTAACTGCTATTGAGAATTAATAGAATTTTTATGAAAATCACAATTGCTTACATTTCAAATCTCTGCACACAATGGTTTTAACTTTTCTTTCCCCCTGAAACCACCAAACTCCAGGGACCACACTAACACTGCCCTGTGGGCTTTGATGAGAACTTTTCTGAAACAGAATGGTATGGGTAGGAGAAGACTAGTCCCTGGTGAAGTTTATAGAGAACAAAAATCAGAAACTGAAGAAACACCAGGTTGTGGCTTCTAGTTTGGGGAACCAGAAATTTAAGCTATGTCCTTATAAGTGTTTCTATTTCTTCTTTCATTGTATCTTACAGAATAAAAGTCAAGGATCCGTCTTTGTCCGGATACATGCCCCGTGGCAGGTGCTGGCCAGAGAAGCAGAATTCTTGAAGATCAAAGTTCCCACTAAGAAAGTATGAACATGTTTCTTCTGGGTTTAAGGGCCCCCTGAGGGCTGGATGAATGTGAATAATTTGGGAACAGGGTCATGTGGGACATGGTTTTTGTGGAGGTGAAATCACACTTACCTCCCCAAGGACCCTAAGTATGGGGAATGATGTGGTGGGACAGGAAAAGAGTTGGGGGAAGAAGAAGGGGTGGGTTTGGAGATCCTTTCACCTCAGAGCTCCACCTGAAATGAGCTCCATGAGAAACCAGATATTACCCTGACCTAGCTTCTTGATTTCTTCTTTCTTCCTCTTCTTGGGGTCCCAACAAAGGAAGGCATGTTTTTCAGAGTGAATGTAACAATGAGAAGAGACAACAACCCATGATGATTGGGTCAGCAGCATGCAGGGAAAATTGCACCAAACGTGCTATTAATATTCTGGTTGTGACTCTGCCACTAAGTATTGTGTGTGGTGGGCTTGGCTCATCTCTTCTGTAAAATAGAAGATTCCTCATCAGAAGAGTTGGTCAAAATTATTTGGGAATACTTTCAAAGTGTTCATATCAATGTCTCATCTTGTGATTTTGATTTTGTTGGTTGGTGTGGAATGAGGTTCTGGTGTCAGTATTGTGAAAAATATCCCAGGAGGTTGTCATCCATATTTGGGTTGAGAACCACACAGTTTAGATGATTTTTAAGGTCATTTTTAGCTGATATAGTCTATGTATAATTTAGAAACCTTCTCAGGGAATTTCTAAGTGACAGTCTTCTTGTAAAACAAAATCCAGCAAACACCTCACACCTCCAAAAAGAAAGGAAACGTGGCCACAGATTCACCATTGCTTTTTTTAAAATTAGGCATTTTAGGGGAAATGGGTGGTAATTGGCTTTGACCATTTGAGATGGCTCTAGGAAGGGTCCTGGGGCAGATGATAATCTAGTTTAACCATGTGTGATCTATAGGTAATCTATCTCTTTATCTGTCTCTGTTTCTCTGTCTCTGTCTCTGTAACTTTGTTACACACTCACACACACACCCATAGTGTCATTTCACAAGTGGTGACCAAGCTTTGCACAGATTATTTTCATCATTCTAACTACCATAATTCCCACCCTCCCAATATTTGTTGCCTTCTATACCACTGTTATCACCTGCCTATATCACCATCTCCACTATCATTAGCATCCTTATAGTCAGCAACACCATTCTGATTAGCATTATTGGCTATGTTTACATCTTCACTACCAACTGATTTACCATTCCCATCAAAAATCACTTATAAAAAACACACACAAAAGAAAACAAAAGGAAAAAAAATTACTCATCAAGTACCATCATGTGGGATGCCATTATGAATCCCTTACTCAAGAAGGATAAAGTCTGGGGGTTCCATTTTTACAGGTTTATTAAGATGAATAATACCTCCATGGCAGGTGGACACATGACTAAGGAGCAAACATAGACATGAATATTAGCTACAGACTTTTGCTAATAAAAGGTCAATGTTTTGGGGTCACCTGCCTGAAAGTCTTGGTTTCATAAGGACAACACTGTGATCTTTCCCCCCTTAATTGTATTACTGCATTCTTTGTCTCCCAGTTTTAAACCTTTCACTCCTTTTACTGCTGTCTTCAAATGTGATGTGTCATCTTTGTTCTAGATCTCTGCTCCTCCTCCACTGATGTTCTCCCAGTCTGCTGGCAACATGACCTAAGCCTTAGCCTTAGATAGAGGCTTCTGCTTACCTCCGCTGGTGTCCTAACATGGCCAACCCCTTTTTCTTCTCTTTCTTCTAACTTCAATATATATTTTTCTTTTCCTTTCTCTGATTTACCTGAATAACATTCTGTTAATCTCATTCTATTTGTATCTTGCTTCCTATGTTTTTATCTTTGCTGGCTGATCCACGGAAAGAAGGTGAGCAAAACTAATGCCCATGCTACTGCTTCTGTCCTCAGAATGATCCTTTTAGCAGGAAACCTAGAGACATAGAACTAATGCCATGCTACTGCTTCTGTCCTCAGAATTATCCTCTTTAGCAGGAAACCTTTGCTCTCCTTCCCATCTTTCTTTTGCTCCCCTGCTTTTCCTTTCCTTCTTTTCTCTCCAACCTCTCTCATTTGATGCCTTCTCCTAGCCTCCCTCTCTGTTCTTTGAACACCCTATCACACCTCTTGTTTTTCTACGACTTTCTTTTTTTCCTCATTCCCAGACTCAGTCCCCAAGTAGTGCCAGCCTCTGATCCCTCTGGTCTCTGCTTGTCCTTTTATAAGCTCATACCTTTGAAAGCATATCTGCCCTCAGAGTTTATATGCCCCCAAACATTTATCCTATTGAAACTTCCCATCTATTGTTTAGGTGGTACTTGCACTTGAATTTGTAGAAAGGATAATTAGGACAAGGATATATTATAGCCATCTCTGCGTTTCCCTCCTTTTTTATTTTTGCATTTATTTTTCATAATTCAAAAATATGTTTAACATATAACCTGGTGTAATTTTGAGTTGTACAAAATGTTAATTTGATACATCTATCTATTATAATATGATTGCCATTATAGCGATAATTAGCAACTTTATCCTAACATATAATTTTTCTTTCTTTTAGTGGTTGGAATAATTAAGTTCTAGTCTCTTAGCAAGTTTGATGATTATAATATAATATTGTTGTCCATATTCTACTGTGCATCGGATCTCTAGGGCTTATATACTACTTGTTGCAAGTTTCACCCTTGAACAACATCTGACTTATTCCCTTCCTTCTATTTCCTGGTAACCAACAATTCACACTCTGTTTTCACAAAAGTTTAGATTTTTAGACTCCATGTACTAGTATAAGTGATTTCATACAGTACTTTTCTTACTCTGACTTATATCACTTAGCATAGTGTCTTCAAGTTTCATCCAGGTTGTTGCAAATGGCGGATGTCCTTCCTTCTCATGGCTGAATACTCTTCCATTGTGAATATACACCACATCTTCTTTAGCCATTCATGCGTTGATGAGCACTTTGGCTATTTTCCACCCCTTCTTCCTTTTAATTTTGGGAGACACTACACTAGACAATCCTCAGAAGACCAGACTTTTAGCCTTGGTCTGCACTTATTTGCTTTGTGATTTGGGGATGTCACTTCATCTTTCAGAGCCTCAGTTTCTTCATATGTGATATGGGAATTATAATACCTGTCCTATTTTTCTTAGAAGGCAATTATAATAATCTAATTCTTAACCAGTGCTATGTAAATACAGGAATTTGTTATTGTGTCTGTGTTCTCAAGTCTTTTTATGTATATTCTCAATTCCTAGTCCCCCAATCAATGTCCCTCCTGACCCAATAGGCAGCCAACACTGATGGAACTCCCACAGTAAGAGAGTCTTTGGAGAGAGCCTGAAGGGCACAGAAATAATCTATGTATTCAGAGAGCTTATAGTCAAAGGCACAACAGGAAGAATGCACATGCCCAGAATCAAAACACTAGTTAGATGGTATGTCAAACAGCGACTCATTAGTACAGGACAGATTCTGCATGGAAACATGGTGAACCAGGGAGTCGGGAGAATAAAGCCAGATGATGGCTTCTACAAGGCTCCAGGTATAAGAGAAAGAACTTCTTCCAAAGTTTCTGGGCCCCAGATGTGACACAGGTGTACTGTTCTGGCATCCTTCTATGGGTTCAGTCACATGACCCTGATCTTTGTATTCATAGCAATGCAGTGGCTTATTGTTGACCTTACAGGGGGTGTCATAACTAGGAGACTGGAACATAACTTGGTATGCTGGGGAGGATGCATATGTCTGTAAAAGTTAATCTGAGACCTGATACCAAGGGTGGGGTTGGGGGTGGGGATTAAACCTAGTTCCTGAGATGAGAAATGAACATGGAGGGGAGGATGAGACAGGGAAGTCTGTGGAGGGTCAGTGTCAGGTCCAGTGGCACTCTTCTCATTTTTAAATGGGTCTGGGAAGTGACTGCAATGAGAATAAACTACATTTGCAGAGAGCCACATCCTGGTGGCAGGGGAAATGTGGAGGAAGGCTGAGGCATGGTATGGGATCATCTAAGCATCCTCCAGGCCAGTGGAAGTTTGTGTTATAACTCAGTGGGCTCTGGAGAGACCAGGAATATGGGGAGGAAATCACGAAATCGAGATCTTAAACCTGGACAAATCCATAGTAATGTGTCCAGGGACTCGGAGTCCTGAGCACAGATATTAATTGGGAGGGGGAACCTTGGAAGGAAGCATTTGTTTTCCAAAAACAACAACAAGAGAGCCAGCATTTTGTGAGGGACACTCATTCATGTACAGAAAGAGGGTGGGAAGGCCTGGCCTTTGGCCCCGAGGAGCCTGGGAAGGTTTTCAATGGTTGCTTTCTCATCTCTGCTTATTACCAAGGTGGCCTTTCTAGACTGTGGCCAATGTCTATGTTTATTTCTCATTCACTTTCATATCTATGAATGGTTACCCCTCTTTCTCACCTCTTACATTCACTTACCCTCCAAGTGCAGCAGAAACAAGGCCAGAGATGGACGAGGGGGAGTAACCAAGTCTATTCTTATCAATAAAATCATGTTAATCAAGCCACTGAACTAAGAAGTGACATGCCTGGAATGGGGGAAAATCACTTTTATTCAATCTGGCAAAGCTTTTGTCGCTATTATTAATAGAGTGAGTAATATCGCAGGGGTCATTCATGCTGTTCCCAGGAGCCTGTGAGGACTTTAGCTTTTAAGTCCTTCCCATGCAAGCAGATGCCTTTAACTTCGAGCAGGTCATACCTTTGTAGGAAAGTTGACTCAGAGCTCCCCTCATCTCCAAACCGGGAATAATAAATGTCAGTGAGGGCTGCTGTAAGGAGCAGTGACAATATATTTAGGATGCCACAAAGTAACTGCTATTAGTACTGTAGCTGGTATTATTGTTCATATGCGATGTGTGTTGGGCAGCACACTTGGCACCAGAGCTGGGCTGCTCCTTCCTGCTATTTCCCTTCACAGCCAACATCTGTAGTGTTGTGGGGAAAACAGGCCCAGTCCCTTAAATCTGCTGAGGAAGCCAGAAACCCAGACACGGAATCAGTGGAGAGGCAGGAGCAGATGGCCTTTGGGCTCTGTGCTGGGGATTTCTGTTTCCTATAGCATGGGTCCTTGGGGTGTCCGCGAACATAATGGCTCCATGTGCACGGCCTGCGATGCAGTCACCGGCAAAGCCAGCAGGCCCCACAGTGTAGGAGAGACAGCTTGAAGGCGCCCATTTCAAAGGATAGACAGCAGGTGTGACAAGTGGAGACCTCAAGTTCTACTGCTGGCTCTGCCCCCATCAATCTGGGGTTATTTGATTCATATCTTAGTCTATTTCCCCAAACAGGACTTGAGATGGAGTACAACCAAAAGCATAAACACAAATGGAGCATTTAAAAGAAGGACACATAAAAAAGAAGTATTTGAGGGGGAAGTAGGGAGGTATAGAGAAATAATGGTAATTGAAATAGAAAATCAGGGTAGTTAATGCAAGTGAGACAATTTTCATTCTGAGTTTCCAGGTAACCAAGGCAGAAAGGACTGTGGCTTATATATCCACCCTGCTCTGTTTTGTCAGAGGAGGCAAACTTTGTCCTGCTGTTAAAACATAATTATTAGGTAAAAGTCATGAATAATATAAGGGGCATATTTTCAGTAATGAGTTCATATAAGGTTCTGGAATGTTCTTTGTATAACTTTTCTTAATTGGTTCATATAAAATCTGAGGATGTCAATGTTGAACTGTAGTTCAGGGAGGGTTGTACTATAAATAATATAGGTAAATTTCTGATGAGCTAACTTGATTCAAAGATAAAGGTTAGAGCAGAAGTACCATTCACACTTTAATTCTCTCCACAAAATCCATGTTTTGGAATAGTTTAATCTACTGAATTGCATTTATTAAGGAATAATTCATCTTCATTTTTCATTAACTGAAAACACATATAACTGCCACTAAGAATTTTCTGAACAGTGTGAGAAAATTGGTGGTACCTTGCTGAACCAATATAATTCCAGTTAAAAAGCAAATAAATGACATTTTAGTTAGCCTCAATGGCCCCTTAAGAGGAAAATATTAATTCCATTAAGCTTTGTCAATTATTGGAAGTCATTCTCAGATGCCTATTACTGCCTCTCTGGAAATTCTGATTTGGTAACCGTGGCTTTTGCAAAAGTTCCACAGGAAGAGCCTCCCCCTAGCTCATGGTGTCCACCCTGCTTCAGGGACTTGGCCTGGCCAGGATTGCAGCACCTCTTGTTTCTATTCAGATTTGAGGCTTGTATTAATCAGGATTCTGAGATATAGAACCAATATGATTTGCATGCATAGAGGTATATATGTTTATTATAAAGAATTGATCCAAGTGATTTTGGAGGCTTAAGAAGTCCCAAGGTTTGCAATTGTCAGTCTGGAGATGTAGGAGAGTCAATGGTGTGAGCTCCAATCAAATGCTGGCAGGCTCAAGACCCAAGAAGAGCCAATGTTTCAGTTTGAGCCCAAAGGCAGTATAAGATCAATGTCTCAGTTCAGCAGGCAGGCAGGAGGAACACCCTCTTACTCATGGGAGGTTTAGCCTTTTTGTTCTGTTTAGGCCTTTACCTGATTGGATGAGGCCCACCACATTAGGGAGGAGAATCTGCGTTACTCAGTCTACCCATTCAAATGTTCATCCTATTCAAAAACACCCTCACTGACACACCCAGAATATCTGGGCATTGCATGTCCCAGTCAAGTTGACATAAAATTAACCATTGCAAGGCTTGTATTTTTAAAAAATAATTCTTTATTGTTTGAAGTATTACTATATGTCTCATTTTTCCACCATTGACCTCCCCTCCCCCCTCCTAGCCAGCCCCCGCCCCCTGCCCCAGGCCCTCTCCACCCCATTGTCTGTGTCCATAGGTTATGCATATATGCATACAAGGTCCTTGGTTGATTCCTACTCTCCCACCCACCCACCACACATTGTATTTTTATAGCGTCTACCATTGTTTAAGGTAAAGCTTCTGCTAAAACAGAAGGGTATCTGTAAAATAAGGATGTTCCCATGTTTTAAAGCTTGACTACATTTTATACTTTAAGAGAAAGGTTGACAAAAGCATTCTCAACAATATAAAGCAAAATTAAAATAAGAAAAAAACTAGTAACCAAAGATATAACTTGATAAATAGCTAAGTAAATTAATTATTTTAAATATAGCAGATGCTTCCTATGTGTTGTGCTCTTTGATAAGCATTATTTTATTTTTATCCTCACAACGACAATATGGGATAGGTACTAGCCTTAGCCCATTTTATAGATGAGGAAACTGAGGCTCATAGAGGTTAATAAACTTACTTAAGGCCACACAGCATGAACGGGTTAGATCCAGGACTCAAAGACATTTCTGTCTGTCTCCAAAATCATGCTTCTACCCTCTCACTTTACCTAAGAATCCATAACTGGGGCTTAAGGTAGCATAGTCTGGAACAACATTTCTCAAAGTATTTACTGTAGAGTAAAAGTGTTTTGTTTGAACAAAAATGCTCAAAATTTCATAATCTTGTAAACTCTAGAAAACTTAATTATTACAACTTTTCTGACCAATTAAAAGTTCTGAAAAGCCTTGCAGTAAAGAAGATGGTTCAATTTTGTTCAACCTGTTTCCTGCTGAACACTGATATGATACTAATAGGTATATTAACAGGTGTCCTGGGAACCAGTGGTCTGCAGAACATACCTTGGAAGATTCCATCCTAAGTTAAGTAATCTTGGACTTGGAGAGGTCACACACTTAAATTTTTTTTTTTTAATGCCATGGACTAGCTCATTACATTATTTAACAGCTCTGGATTATAGCTTCCTCATCTATAAAATAAGGAACTTAGATTCTAAATTCTCTGTAATAGCTGTAAAATGTGTGGTCTATATGTAAGCCAAATGACAATTTGTGAATTTGGAGGGAACTGGGAACGGATAACATTTAAGGTCATTCACTCTGATTGTGTTCCACTATCTAAGAGCAAAAATGTCCTACATCCGCCACCTCTTCAAAGTTGTGCTTTAAATGGGGTAGCGAACTGAGCCTGTGGGTGCCTGTTTCTCATGTGGGCTGCCCTTTAAACTGTGAGCCTGGTCACATCACTGAGTTCTCTGCACACGCTGGACTGCTCTTTTCCAAACTACACCTTACTGTGGAGCCTACATCGAGCTCTGTTAGACTCTGGTCAAAAGGAGAGTACTTTACTCTTTCTTCCAGGGGCTGGACCTTTGCAAATGCATTAAATCTTTGCCTCTGGTCCTAGAATGATCTTCCTACCCTCTCCAGATAGACAATAGACAATCAGGAAGCCCAAATATCACTTCCCTCATAGACCCTTCTTTGTTCATGTAGCTGAACTGATGTCACCTTTACCTACAGTCTGTATTTTTTTTACCTGTTAGTTTTTACTTATCGGGTGCTTTACTCTCGTGTCTTCAAATCTACCATAATCCCCCAAGAGTAGAAACTATAGTTTATGTTACCTGTGTATTCCCTGTAAACTTTGGTATGGTATTCCATAAATAATAGATGCTCAATAAATTAGTACAGTGATCAACTGATCGATGCCAAATAATTCTTGGTCCCCCAGCTGTAGGATCTTTCTGCAGCTGTGATCCTTTGCTTACTAGCAGGGGTTTCAGCTCCATGCAAAATTCACAAACAGAAGAGACACTGCTTTCCCTCCTCACCCTGACCAGCTCCTTCTTTTATCAGGTAGTGATTCAGGGCTATTTTGACAGTTTCGTGAATTGTCCTTGGTGACCAGAAAGTAAGAAGCAGGAGAAATTCCATCAGTTCTATTAAGGATGCAGAACTTGCAGATCCTGGATCCTGGGCAGAGGGTCACTGTGCACTGAGCCTTCAAAGTTCCTTCCATGACAGATTCCTTTTATTGTTATCATCAATAATTTTTCAAACGAACCAGAAGTGTTGCTGTTTCCATAAGGTTGGCTGTAGGTGGGGCCTTTCCCCTATTGTCACTGCCTGTTCCCAGGCATTTGTTTTTAATAGAGGCACAGCTGAGAGGGTAGGGTTTATATTTGATATCTTTATGGGCTTTTCGATGCATGCTCTTTGATTGCTATTTAAATCGGCTGGAAAGAGTGCAGAATACTTTGAATTTTTATTCTTTTTTTTTTTTTTTGTTCTCTGTAATCCCTCTCATCTTAAAAAAATCAGAAAACAATAACTGGTGCCACCTAAGTGTTGCGGTTTGAGTAAGGAACCTGAGATGGCACATGACCATGATCTCGATGTGCAGCCAGGCCTGGGAAGACCACAGTGAAGCTGAGCATATGAAAATGTAATGGCATTTTCATTAACAGTGAAGCTGGAAACAGAGAAGCTGAAAATGTAATGGAAAGTGAATTTGAATTTTTTATTAAGTTGTTTTTAGACTCATGGTTTAAAAAATATTGAAATAGAAGCAGTAGTTTTCTTTTTCACATCCTCACTCTCATGACTGTCTGAACTGGGTTAGCGCAGGCCAGGCTGGGGGTGTCTGGGGCCCAGATACTGGACCCCGGGCTGGTGGGGCTAAGGGCAAGGGGCAGTGGGTAGGCCGACCACTGAATTTATCATCCAAAGTGGGGTGCTTTGGGAATGGAAGAGCTATTGGTAACTATGCCAGGACACATTGTAAACCCGGACCATCGTGAATAACTGGGACATGGGGTTGGTCATCACAGTTGCTCAGCTTGGCTGTGGATGCCCCTGTGGGTGTGTGAGAAAGGGCTAGCAGGAGGGGAGATGCAGAGAGGCAGTCAGCTTCTGGCACTTGGGGCTCATGGGTCGAGTTCTTCTTACCCAGTAAGAACTGATGTCAGTAATGTCCTGGCTCATAATGGCTCTCGAGATAGGATTGTTACATTTTCAGGAATTTTGAGAGCTGGTTGTTATACCATTGATAGCTTGAAATTGCGTACGGTGGGCATACAGCAGTCCCCTGCTACCCACAGTTCAACTTTCCGTAGTTTCAGTTATCCACAATCTCACACCGTCTTGTTCCATCGAACCTGGGACACGAATCATCCCTTTGTCCTGTGTCTCCAGGCTGTATATACTCCCTGCCCATCAATCACTTAGCCTTCTTGGTTATGATTATGATAAAATTGTGTGTGTGTGTGTGTGTGTGTGTGTGTGTGTGTGTGCGCGCATGTGTGTGAGAGAAAGAGAGGGAGAGGGGGCATATTCACGTGACTTTTATTAAAGTATCTTGTTAAAATTGTTCTATTTTATGATTATTGTTGTTAATCTCTTACAGTGCCTAACATAAATTAAACTTTATGATTGGTATATAGAAAAAACATAGTATACATAGGGTTTGGTACTCTCCGTGGTTTCAGGCATCCATTGGGGGTCTTGGAATGTATCCCCTGTGGATAAGGGAGTGGGGCTACTACATTTATACCATAGAAATCAGCACATATTACAAATTAGCAATCCTGACCCTCCCTCCCCCCACCCAGAGTGGCTGGTGTTTCCCACTTCACAGATGAGAGCCCCGAGAAGGGGAACTGGGTGCAAAGGCCTGATGGGACCATTGACAAAATCTGCCCCATGGCTGGGGCAAGGTCCAACCTGTGGGTGTTAAAGGACTATTAATCAGAGAGGAGCCAGAAATGACAGTCAGGGACTATGATACAGAAATTGATTTCCCACCACTACCCTGCCTGCTTACTCTGCAACAGCCACACTGGCCTCCTGGCTGTTCCTTCAGAAAGCCAAGCATGTTTTCATTGTAGGGCCATTTTGCTTGTCCTTCCTCCTGCCTGAGACCTTCTCCAGATACCCACAGAACTCACCCCTTCACTGGGGCCTCAGCTCCAATGTCCCCTCCTCAGACAGGCCTCCCAATCATCCTGTGTGAGGCGGCCGCCCTGCCACTCTCCATCCACATTCTCTCTCTTTTTATTTTTTCTCAGCCATCCGGTACTGAGTCACATGTTGTGTCTTTGTTTGCAGTCTGTATCCTCACTACATTGGCAGCTCTACAAGGACAGGGATTTTGTTTGGCTGCATTGGCAACACCTAGAACAGGGCCTGGTATAGACCAAGCACTAAATCAGTACCTGTTAATGAATGAAAGAATGGATCACACACAGCAGACCTAACCCACTGTTGGTGGCTTGCTGGAGGGTGATGCTGAGATGGGTTCTGAGCCTCCATCCAAGAGCATTAGGAAGGAATGCTGTGATCCTTTAGGGTTGCTGCAAGGTGGGCAATGGCAGCATAGTGTGTATATGTCCCATAATAGCCATCCCTAATCTGGGTCCTCAATAGTCCCTTTGGTTACCAAAGAACATGTAGGAAGAGTCTAATTGTACCCGGAGTGGGGCTTGCTTGTGTATAAGGCTTCCTAACCATTTGGAGGTCCACATCTATCCATTCATCCATCCACCCAATGAATATTTATTGACTGTCACGATGCATGAGATACTTTGCTGAGGGCTGGTGATTCAGTGGTGACTACAGCTGGCCCTGGTTCCATGTGGCTTTGGTGTGTTGAGGATTCAGAAGTTAGTTGGTTGTGAGCTGGGAGGCACCCGCAGAAGTAAAAGAAGGGGGTGAACAGAGAGCCAACTGGAGGAACTAATTTAGATGGTGGTGGGGGGCAGAGTGAAGGATGGTGTCATTTGAGCTGAGATTTGAGGATTGGGTAGGAGTTTGCCAGGTGGGGAGGACAGGTGAACCTTCCCAGAAAAGGAAAGGACCTGTCCTGCAGCCAAAAGTGAGAAAACCCTGGCCTGTGTGGGGAACTGGGAGGAGGCCCGTGTGCCAGTGTGCGTGCAGCACAGAGGCTGTGGGTAGAGGGGCTGAGGCTGTGGTGGAGGCAGGAGGCACAGCTTGTAGGGGCGTAGTCAGCCGTGTAAATAATTTGGATTTTATCCCACATTTTAAAAGTCAGCAAGCATTCATTCATGTATATAAGACATACTGAAACAGAATTAAAAACCATAAATGAGTACAGAGATAGACATTGGAAAATGTGCATTTTGTAAATATATTACTACCTACATTCAGCATTGCTGTAGACAAGAAATTGACCTGTAGGCATAGGTTGGGATGAAGACACTGAGCAGCTCCTGTTCTTAATGTGTGCAGAGTCTGCCTTTGGGCTCTGGAATGCCCCTGAACTTAGCAGCTCTTGGTGCTGTTTGCATTTTGATTGGTGAATGGCTTAACACTCACTCTCAAGGCTCAATGTGCTTATTATGCATGGAACTTCTCTGGTCCGGTTCTGTGTGTGCTTGCATGTGAGTGTGCATCCCTCCCTCTGCCTTCTCAGGCAACAATGGGGACAATAGTGCACAAATTCTGTTGCATCTTTAGCTTTTCTTTATAACTTCTCTAGTTCACAAGTTTCCACCCTTGTCCGGCTAGTGGCTTGTGGTGCCACCTTCCACATTATTGACTTCTCTGTGCATCTGAGCCTTTTGGCATTAAAGGTGAGTAGGTGGGTGTGATGATAATCTTCAGCCTCTCAAAATAAGTGAGATGCTGTGAATAATAACAGGTTAACCCTCCATTATCCGGTGATTGGAAGGGCAGAGGAAAGCACAAATAAATTCAAAGGGACAGATAATCTGAATTAATGTCTGTTGGGCGGTGGGGTGTAAGCAGCACGCATGCGCACAGCTGGGCTCACTCTCCATCTTTCTGCCTGGCCTGTGTTCTTCCTGCTGACTTTTCCTACCAGTTGCAGAGAGAGACTCTCTTAGGTCACTGTAGATAAGTGATTTGTGGATAAACAAGATTATATTGTTTATATCTTATGTTGTTATACCTCTTTCTTGATCTTTGGGGGTCATTAGATCTCCAAATGTTTGTGTGACATTGGGCACGTTAGTAAAATGTTCTGTGCCTCAGTTTCTTTATCTGTAAAACAGGAACAGTAATGTGCATATGTTCACGATAGACATCACTATAGCCTTGGTTCCTTGCATCCCAGGAAGGGACATGATTCCAATGTAGAAAGAAAACAAATCAGGCCTCAGACCACACTGCTGTGCCCCGCTGAAGGGGAGAAAGAGCGAGACAAGGGGAAAAAAGAAGTAAGAAGAGAAGAAATCTCAGCAAACCTCTTAGACTGTGACAATGAGGCCAAAGCAAGTTTTTATGAGAACCACATTTGAGCCCTGGAATAAAAAATAGGAGCGACATACTTTAAAAATTATTTATGATTTTAAGCACATGAAAGGCGTATCGTGTACCCAGGGAGGGCATAATGGGGAACAGCTGGCTAACATGTGTCTTGCCTTTTCTGAGGATGTTCATAATTCTCTGATGTCCAAGAATAACAGTAATAATGACGCTGCTGCTGATTGTATTAATAATAATAAAGAGGATCGGATGCCTTTCATAGATCCTGCTGAACACAAGAGGAGAGCCTGGGCTGCTGGGTTTGGTGGGGACTGAACGGGTGCTCCAGCCTGCTTCCTTCTCAGGGAATCAGGGGATCATGGAGCCCTTCTGAGGATCAAAGGTTTAAGGAAAGAGCCTGGATGGGGGGGATTCAGGAAACCTGGGTTTGAGGCCTGGTTTCACCATGAACTCTGGCAATTCCCTACCCCTCAGAGTCTCAGTTTTCCCATCTGTAAAATAGCGATGCTAATACTGCTTGACAGGCACACCTTGCAGAGTTTTGTGGGCCCCAATGAAATGGTGCCTGTGGAAGGGCAGGATACATTGCAAAGCGTTCTGTATATGGAAAGTGTCATCATCATCTTTGTACTTCTTCAGCACTTGGTACAGTCAACCACCAAGCTCAGCGCCTGGCATCTGGGAAGTGGCTAGAAACGTTTGTGCTGTGAATTAATGTGTCTTTTCCATGAAATGTTTGAAGCTGTAGAACGTTAGACTTGGACAATACTTTTAACAGCCATTGCATCAGTCCTCTCTGTTATGGTTTGTTGGGTGGGTCTGGAGTGGTGCTCAATCTCAGGTTTGTTACCCCCTCTACTGAGTATGGATCTAAGTATTCTACCCAATGCCCTGGCAATGATGAGATTTTCCATTCTGGCTGGTAGGAATAGGTGCCATTCCCAACTTTTTCAGTCTCAGGTAGTTTTTTTTATGCCCATACTGCCAAATACTCAGGGGGAACCAAATACTCTGCAGATCTCTTGGGCTGTTTGTGAAGCTCTCTCTCTTGGGCACTCTGTCCTATGAACTCTAGTTGCCTTGCTTTCCCCAGACGTATAGTTTGTCTCTGCAGCTCAGGGAGTTTGCTGGCCTCCACCTATTTCCCCTTCCTGCCAGCAGTGAGCTGAAGCAATCATATCTTGTTTGTTTCCTTTCTCTCAGGAACTTCTGATGTCCAATAGTTGGCAAACTCTTGTCCTGTTCTGTTCAAGCTGCTATAACAACATACCACTGACCTGGTGGCTTATACACAAGAAATTCCCCCCACCCCTACCCTGCCACCCCTCACAGTGTTGGAGGCTGGAAGTCTGAAACCAGTGTGCTAGCATGGTCCAGTGAGGGCCCTCTGTCTGGTTCACAGCTGATGCCTTCTTGCTGTGTCCTCACATGGTGGAAGGGGCTAGGGAGTTCAATGGGGTCTTTTTTCATAAGAACATTAATCCCATTCACGAGGGCTCCACTCTGGTGACCTCCTCACCTCCCAAAGATTTCACTTCCTAATACCATCACTATGGGGATTAGAATTTCAAGGTTTTTTTTTTTTTTGTGGGGGGTGGACATTTAAATTACAGAAACCATGATTCCATGTTTTTTGTGTGAATGTTTTGGTTGTTTCAGGTATGGTAAATCTGGTCCCTATTACTCCATCACTTTGGGGAGTGTGGGAAGTAGAAGTTTCCTAGTTTTCTCTTTAGAGATGAAGAACCTGAGAGGGACTTGCCCCAAGTCACACAGCTAGATTGTGTCAGCAAGGGCCAGGATGTTCACTCAATAGACATTTTTGTGTTCCTCCTACACACCAGGCACACAGACTGTGGTCTTTGCTTTCTCTAGAAGTCATAGACAGATAGGTGAACCAAGACTAAGAGAAGTGCATGACAAATTTTATGACACAGGTGTTCGTTCACAGGGTACTAAGGAAGCATGACAGGAAGTGAGGGGCCAAGAAATGTTTCCTGGAAAAGTTGACACTTGAACCTAGTGGTGAAGGAGAAGGAGGAGTAATCCAGGTGGAAAAGAAGGGGAGAAGTTCCAGGAATAGATGCAACACGTACAAAGGCCCAGTGGAGTAGAAAGCAGGTCCTTTGTCCTCCAAGCCTAGTGTCCATGGTATTGTACCAGGGAGTACCACCCACCTATGTTTTATAGTGGGTATGTGTCTGGATCCATCTTCCCAAAGTCCCTGAAGTCTGGGAAATCTCTTTCTGACATAAGTCAGCATGGTGTTTCAGCCTGGGCATGTTTATGTAGGGTTTTGGTCAGGGCTGTGGAGCGGATGTTACCTTGAGGTTTCCGGTGGGACACTGGCCTTTTACACCTTCTACATTTTTCCCGAAGGCAGACAATATTACTCTCAGTGATTTGGAGCACAACCCCATCAAAAACAGTCAACATTTTTACTGGTCCCATTCCTGGTCCCTTTAAAGACATACGACAGGTGCCCACGCCCTTTAGCCTTTTTCTCTAAGTGAGTTCTTCCAGATACACTGCCAAGATGAGGGTCAAGGACTGCTTATAGGTTCTTAGCTACACTTATGCCAGAACCAGGCCCTGAGACAATTGCTGGGTTATTAACCTAAAATGACTGAATACAGGCATTCCTGGCCTTGCCGGGGCTGGGCTCCTGAGTGCCTTTGCAGTCAATGAGGACAGGAAGGAAGCCTTTCAGCCAGACAGAGGTTTTAGGCTTTAGGCTTTTTTCCCCTCCAGCCTGGCTTATTTCTATCAAGATCTCTTACCTTTTGGATGTTCTGTCCCCAGCCTGGGCTCCTTCTGTGGCAGCAACTGGTGTAATCAATGCTGGTTCCCCAGAGATTTATCATTCATTCATTCACTCATTCATTCATTCATTCATGCAAAGATAGGGAATAGTTTGAACAGTATCCTGCCTTTATAGATATTATGGTTTGGGGGGGGGCAGCTGGACATTAATCAAATAATCATCAAATAAATGTAAAGTTACAACTGTGATAAGTACTTCAAAGGAGAGGCATTTGGGTCCATGAAATACGATGTGGAGACTTCTAGAGAATACCATAGGCTATGTTAACAATTTTTGTCTTTATCTTAAGAGCAATGGGTAATTGTTGAAGACTTTTTCCCAGGCAGGTGACACAATCAGATTTTTGCTTCAGAAACATCACTCTGGCTCCAATATGGGGAATGATTTAGAGGTGGACAATAGAGTTGCCAGAATAAAATACAGATGCCTAGTTACATTCAAATTTTGGATTATAATGAATACTTTTTTAGTATAAATATGTCCCAATATGCTGTACAATATTTATACTAAAAATTATTGTTGCCCAGTTGGTGTGGCTCAGTGGTTGAGTGTTGAACTATGAACCAGGAGGCCATGGTTGGAGTACATGCCTGGGTTGTGAGCTTGGTCCTCAGTGTGGGGGGCATGCAGGAGGCAGCTGATCAAGGATTCTCTCTCATCATTGATGTTTCTATCTCTCTCTTCCTTCCCCTTCCTCTCTGAAATGAATAAAAATATATTAAAAAGTTGTTTTCTTATATAAGTATAATTTTAAAGTGTAAGTATGTCCCAAATATGGCTTGGGATATACTTATACTAAAAAAGATTCCTTGTTTATTTGAAATTCAAATTTAACTGGACATCTTGTATTTTTAAAAAATATTTTTATTGATTTCAGAGAGGAAGGGAGAGGGAGAGAGTGATAGAAATATCAATGATGAGAGAGAATCATCGATCGGCTGCCTCCTGTATGTCCCCCACTGGGAAGTGAGCCTGCAACTTGGGCATATGCCCCAACCAGGACTCAAACCATGACCTCCTGGTTTATAGGTCAATGCTCAACCACTGAGCCACACCCAGCGAGGCTAGACATCTTGTATTTTTATTTGTTCAATGTAACAACTCTAAGCAAGAGAAGATATGGGGAGACCGGTTCTTACTGTAGTTGAAGGCTCTTTAGACTAAGAAACTAGAGGTGGAAATAGAGAAAAGTGGACAAAGAAGAAATACCCTTGGTGAGTCCAAGTCTGTCATTCCAAGGCCATCTGGAAGACAGAGTCCATCAGCTTCCCTCCTGCTCTGAAACCTTAATTTCCATGCACATGCCATTTAAAGGCATGTGGTTATGGGTATGATTAACATGTCATGGCAGTCTCAGTGCCAGGTCAGAACCTGCCCTAAATGTCCTATGTGACGTGTGCTGGGGCAGTGTGAGGAGGTCATCTTTTTTTTTTTTTTTTTTATATATTTTATTGATTTTTTACAGAGAGGAAGAGAGAGGGATAGAGTTAGAAACATCGATGAGAGAGAAACATTGATCAGCTGCCTCTTGCACACCCCCTACTGGGGATGTGCCTGCAACCAAGGTACATGCCCTTGACCGGAATCGAACCTGGGACCCTTGAGTCCGCAGGCCGATGCTCTATCCACTGAGCCAAACCGGTTTTGGCGAGGTCATCTTTTTGAATTTTGTTTTCCCACAATAACTCATGTTTTAGCAAATGAAGCAGGAGAGTAAAGCAATTAAAACACAGGCTTTGCTGGGAGTTCAAATGCTCCAGCAATTATTATCTGGCTCGTACTATCTTTGACTGAGATACTTAACTCCTCTTGGCTTTGCAGCATATCTTTCAGATTAATGCTAATGTATATCAAGAGCCAGGCACACAAGAGATGCTTACTAAATGGTATATGCTCCTAGAAATAAATAATCCCCTTGTTTCAGAAATATGGCTCATTCTTCTTCTTCCTACACAACTTCACTCTGGTTTTGTCATTGTTCAGACCCTTCACTGACTTCCCATTGCCTTGTGCAATAGGGTCTCAACCCGCTGTTCTCTGATGGGCACTGTCACTATGTCCCCATCAGAACCTCATGCTCCAAAGAAACCAGGGCATTTTAACCCTTCTTAAACCAAACTTGAACTTTCCTACTTTTTTTTCCTGGAATATCTGCCTATATTTGTTCAATGAAAAGTGTTTATAAGGTCATGTTAATAGAAATATGGACAAGTAAGCTAAAGTATGTGAAGAAAATAAAATAAATGGCCATTACTAGGGAAATGACTAAAAAATTAGGATTTATGTCTACTGTGTAATATTATATATTCATTAAGGTAGCTCTACATGAACTGATCTGGAAAGATATATATCTGTGAACTATTGCTAATTATAGAAGATGTGAAATAAAATCACAGTTTAGAACAAGATTCAGTCATAAATGTATTTCTGAGTCAGAATAAAACATACTCAAATTGCTAATAGAGATTTCTTCTGCAGAGGTTTGGTTTGGAAGAAAAAGGAAACTTAACATTTAGTTAATATACTTCTATGGTTTGTGTTTGTTTACTATGACTGTGTTAATTTTATAACAGAGATTAAATAAAAATGCATAGAAAAAATTATTAGAAGAAATGAACTGTGGTTATGTTTCAGTTGTTAAATAGGGTTGGTTCTTTCCATCCCCTAACTTACCATAATTTTATTATTAAAGAACAAAATGATAACAAAAAAGGCTTACCTTTCTGTTAAAGTCCAATAGAGATACTATTCCCTCTATGAAACATTCTTCTGATTTCTCAACTGGATGTGCTGTCTCCTTCCTTTGAACCCTCAAAGCATTTTGCATGACTTTTGTGGCTTTTATCTCTATCTTATATGTATTCTGTACATGTTTTACTGCCTGTCTAGATTTAAGCAACTTGAAGATATCACTAGAGAGAAGACCAGCTTTCAAGTCAGAAGATCTGGATGTTGGCTCTTGTTCTAATTATCTATTGCAGCATGACGAATTAGCCTGAACTTAGTAACTTAAAACACACTCATTTTACTCTATCTTATAAGTTTTGGCTCAGAAACTTGAGCAGAGCTGGGTTGGGAGATTCTTCTGCTCCATGTGGTGTTGACTGAGGTCACTTGGTGGTATTTGGCTTGGGGTTGAGCTGGACAGGAGGGTCCTAGAAGGCTTTCCTCACATGCCTGATGCTTAGCGGGCAGCCGGAATGCTGAGCTTGGCCAAGTTCTTTCCCTTTCTGAGTCCTCTCAGCACCTCTCTGCAGACTTCCTCCAGGTGGCCAAGGGCTTTGAGAGACCAAGACAGAGCTGCCCATCTTCCTGAAAGATGAAAATGGCATAGTGTCACTTCTGCTGCACTAGTCAAACAGCCAAAGAGCCCATCCAGGTTTAAGGGGGTGGGAACAGAGATGCCACCCTTTGAAAGGAGAATTTGTGTAAAAAAAATTGTGGCCATCATTCATCGCACTATGTTTCAGTGACTATAACTGTAAGTTAGAAAGACTAAAAGTTATAATGCATGCAAAAGCATTATGTGCGTTATAAAAAGCTATATGGACTATGAATATTAATGATTATCTTGGCACTAATCTATGCCTTACTCAAGGCAGATACTTATTAGATGTCTACTACTTTGAGAGCAGACTCATTTATCAGATAGTTCCTAAGAGGAACAAACAAATTGATGCTATGTGATCACATAGGAGCATAGTGTAGTTGTGGAGTAGACTTTGGATTAGGTTGACATGAGTTAAATCCAAGCGGTCACCCAGTAACTATCTGTGTGATCTTTGCTGACTCATCTCACCTTTCTGAGCCTTAATTTTTTCATTATAATATGAGACTAATATTGTCTATCTAACTGGGTTGCTATGTGCATTGAAGCTTTCGGATGGTGACTGTCACATAGTAGGTTTTCCATTTCTCTTATGGTGCTATAACAAAGTCATGTAGAAAGTTTGGACTCCTCGCTCATTACTTTACATTGGTCACCTCTACTCACACAAATAGTTAGAGGGAGTACAGAGCCTATGTCCTTGTGAAAGCAATAGGGAAAGGGAAGGACCCTACTTCTTGTTTCTCCCAGTCTCCTCTGTCCCCAGAGTGGTCCCATCCAGAGATCTGAACCTCATGCAGCTTTGGTTGGTAAGTCACTCTTCTCTGAATGTTGGGTATGGCCTCCTTTCAGACCTATGACTTTGCCTTTCATAGATGTATGAGATCAAATCAGAAGGCGGCATTGCAAAGAAGTTCAATGAGATTCTGCAGAAGCTGAGCTCTCCCCTGAAGCCCAGAGTTCCAGAGCATAGTAACAACAGGATGAAAAACCTCTCCTACCCATTCTCCAGGGAGAAAATGTACCTGTGAGTAATAGAACTGCAGGGGTAGGGATGTGAGGGAGGATGGGCAAGAAAATCAAACACCACTCAGTCATAGAGAGAGTGCCCCATGCCTGGGAAAGAGGGGAGGAAGCATACTCTCCTGGTGAAATATTTTCTCCATCTCTTTCTGTATGTGAGATTATAAAAAGTAACTCCTGGATATTTGTCCAGTGTCTTTGGGGGAAACCTGACATTTCAGTCATTTTGCATGATGGATGGAGAATCAGGGAGCAGACAATTATAAACATTGGGACTCAGATACCTGTTTACCTTCTGTGGGGAAACCATTCTGTTCAGTTCCCAGTCTGATAGGATTTTAACTTGCTGTGATAAACCAGAGAGAAGGTGGATGAAGCTTTTGGATTTCTGTATTTTCAGCTTACTATTCATAAATGTATTGACTCTGCAGAGACCTGCTCCCCACACCCAACCCTGGGTGAGGGAATAACAGCTCTTCACAGGGATGTCCATTTGGGAAAACTTTGGATGGGGAAGACATGGTTGGAAAGTGGCAGATGCAACAGTCCAGCATTTATTCTGTTTTAGGAACTAGTGAGAAAATAAGACTATTGTGTGACTTTTGCAGCTGATAAGATAAGAGAATTAAGCAAGAGAGGGAAAGGAAGGAGCGTGGAAAGGCAGAAAAGATATGAGGACATGTCTGTTTTGAGGAGATGGTATTTATGGGAGCTGTGTTTCTGCTGGCCATTGGATAATATATCCTATGCTTCTTTGCCATGTTTTATAATGATTATATATATATATATGCTGGTTTTGGTATTAATTCTGGTCACCAATTCCAATGTGTGTTTGTGTGTGTGTGTGTGTGTGTGTTTTCCCAGATGACCAAGAAATTCTCCAACACTAGCTGGATGTCTTACAATTGAAACCAATTCTGACACTATCTACCTGGATAGTATTAGATTTCCCAGGTTGACAGCTCAGTCCTACAAGACTGCCCCACCCCACTTCTGATGCCAATTACAAGTTCAGGTTGTTACCTGTGCTTCTAACTGACTAACTATAAATCAGAGGTTCCCATGATCCCCTCCATGGTTTCAATTTATTTGCAAGAGGAGCTCACAAACCTCAGTTTACTCACTAGATTGCCAGGTTATTACAAAAGATACAAATCAACAATTAGATGGTGAGATCCCAAACAAAGGAATTTTTGCCTTTGTGTTGGAACCTGCCAGGTGTCACGTGGGAGAACTCTGGTCCCCCCACCTGGGAGTTCTCTGAAACCCTTCCTTTTGGTTTTTTTTATGGAGGCTTCATTATATGACCATGGTTAATTAACTCATTAATCATTGATGACTCCCAGGAAATCAGGGGGTGGGACTGAAGGTTCCTACTCTCTATTCATGTTGGTTCCCTTAGAAACCAGCCTCCTTCTTAAGGTGCTTTCCAAAAGTCACCTCATTGTGGTGGGAAGGGCTTACTATGAATAACAAACACCCATTTCACCTTTATGGCTCTGAAGTGATTTCAAGAACTGAGGACAGAGACAAAATTTTATGACAAAAGATGCTCCCATTGCTCTGATTGCTCAGAAAATTCCAAGGTTTTGGGAGCTACGAGCCAGGAACAGTGATGAAGACCAAACTATGTATCCTATTTAATAAAGAGGGAATGTGCTAATTGACTGCCACGCCCTCACAAGATGGCAGCGCCCACAGCCACAAGATGGCGGTGCCCAGTCCCCTCAGCCCCGCCTCATCCAGCCTCAGTCCCCCGGTCCCCTCAGCCCTTCCTCATCCAGCTGGAGTCCCCCAGTCCCCTCAGCCCTGCCTCATCCAGCTGGAGTTCCCCAGTCCCCTCAGCCCCTCAGGGGAAGGCAGTTGGGGGCGATCGGGCCAGCAGGGGAGGGCAGTTGGGAACAATCATGCTGGCAGGGGAGCAGTTAGGCATCAATCAGGCCGGCAGGAGAGCGGTTAGGGGACTATCACCTGGCAGGCAGAGTGGTTAGGAGAAATCAGACAGGCAGGCAGGTGAGTGTTTCTGGATTGTGAGAGGGATGTCTGACTGCTGATTGGGCCTAAACCAGCAGTCAGACATCCCCTGAGGGGTCCCAGATTGGAGAGATTGCAGACTGGGCTGAGGGACACCCCCCATGCATGAATTTCATGCACCATATCTCTAGTTTATTATAAATCACAATATTACAACCTCTTGTGAGGTGGCCACCCACATGTATTCCTTTATTATAGAGAGGAAATCAAGGTCCAGGGTCTGTCCAAGATTATACAGCCATAAGGGGCTGACCTGGAACTGGCATGCTGACTCCTGGCCTGCTGTTCTTTTTGTGCTCTGTGTTTCTTCTGTGCTTCCCCTTCCCTGGGCCTTCCTTCATGCCAGCCCTGGCATTGAACTGCCCCTCCCACACAGTCCCATTCATTCAGCTTCTGTGATCCTTCAAGTCCAGTTCCTAAATACCATCTTCTTGAAGAATTCTCTGATCTTTTCAACCAGAATATGGTCTCCATCCTAGACTTCTCATAGCAATGGTCTACATATTATCACGTCTATTTTGCATCAGTTGTTTGGAAACATACCTACCCCAGTGTCGGGGCTCCTGGGAGCTAGGAGCATGTCTCATGCATCTGTGAGTCCTCTGGCACAGTGTCCCAAGCACAGTAACTCTACACACCTGGGATTTTTATTTTTTGAGTGAAAGGTCAATATTTGGAGGTTAGAACAGATATAGCCCTTGCATAATTAGGACTCTGGTATCTAACTAATATGATATAGTGACAACATTAAATTACTCTCTGAAAAACAAAGAGTTATAATTCCAATACCCTGAAGCTATACTCTTTTTGCTGTTGTGTGTTTATACTCTCTTTGTCCACACACAGGAATCCTTTTAACATTCATTTATTTTTAAAACTTATAGTATAATATTTTTTGATAATAGTCTGAAAATGTTCTATTTATAAAGTTTTAATAATCATAATTTTCAATGACTACATAATAATTTATCATATAGATTTTGGAATTGCATCATATCTCCATAACCTAATAGAAAGTAACTTCGTGATAAACATTTTATCTATGAGACTTGTTTCTTCTGTTAAATTTATTTTCTCTGCGATAAATTTTCAGAATCACTGGGTCAAAAAAGAGTATAAATATGAGTTTGTGTGAGTGTGTGTGTGTCTTACACATCTTGCTATGCTGCTTTTTAAAAGTTTGCTCTGGGCCTGGGTGAAGTGGTCTCAGGACAAGGGTACTAAATTAGTTGACCCTGCTTTCTTGGTATCTCCAGGTACAACATCCAGGATAAGGACACCTTCTTTGACAATGCCACCCGTAGCCGAATTGTGAGTAAAAAGGCCAACCAGGTGCTCAACCAGGTGTGGTGGGCCCAGGAAATGGTGGGGGAAGACCAAGTACCCAGTTTGGCAGGAATCCTCTTGCCCTCCCTGCTACCTCCCATTGTCATTTGCTTAGAGTTTTCTAGAAACTGAGAGAAATGTGCAGATGCTTTCTAATCCCAGTAGCAAAAAAGAGCGGACTAACAGTTGTCTGAGGGGAGGGAAATAGAGGGTTGGGTGAAAAAGGTGAAGAGGTTAAATAAAAACAACAAAAAAACCCAACTCATAGATACAGACAACAGTATGATGATTACCAGAGGGCAAGGGAGATGGGAGAGGTATAAGAGGGTAAAGGGACGATAAATGGTGATGGAAGGATAATTGACTTGGGGTGGTGAACACACAATACAATATACAGATGATGTGTTATAGAATTGTACACCTGAAACCTATATAATTTTATTAATCAATGTCACCTGAATAAATTCAATAAAAAAAGCAGAAAATTGTCCTCACTCGGGGTTAAGAGGAGTGTCTTCTCATTAGAGTTATCCACTTATACCCTTCTTGGAATCACAAAAACAGGGACTCTCAGAGTTGGTGGGGACTTTCAGGTAGTCAGGGGACCCTCTTATTTTACAGATGAGGAAACTGAGGCTCTGAGAAGCAATGAGTTGAAAAAAATTCAAACCGATCATTAGTGTCCAAATAAGAACTCATGGCTGGGCCACCGTGCTTCTTTCTTTCACTCCCAGAGGAGTCCTTGCATTCCTGTCACAGGGGATGTAAGAACGCACCAGTTTGTCCAAGAATAAAATTACCAACCCATTCAATAGAAAGCCAAAATTCATGACTATACTGTTCTTCTACAGTCTTTTTGCCTGAAAAAAACACGAAGTCAAGTTTTTGAATTTTGTAGGATGATTGATTCCAGTGAAAATCTGCATATGGCCTGTGCCCCTGTGGCCCCAATCTGAGCTGTAGGGTGATCGGTTTACTCACTGGTCACTTTATTCTCTACCCATTTAGAGAACATTCAGTTTACGAACAGAGGAGGGAAAGAGGGGCCCAAGGAATGCTGGACTCTTACTCATGCCACAGAGGAAACGATGGCGGTGTGTTTCCATTGGTCCCTAGGAAAGAACTTAAGTTTCAAGAGAAGGAGGAATAAGGGTTAGATACTCGGAAAAACTTCCAAGTCAATAGGGTGAAAAGAAGGATAAAAAGAGAGGTGATTAGGGGAGGCTACAGCACATTTCCAAGGCATGATGAAAACATGGCCATGCCTCTTCGCTGGATGGGCAAGAAAATACTTCAGGTCCCTTACCCTAGTGTCTTAGGAAGTTTTAAAATGGACATATGTGCCCTGGCTGGTGTGGCCCAGTTGGTTGAGCATCATCCCCTGCACCAAATTGTTGCTGGTTCGATTCCTGATCAGGCACATGCCTGGGCTACGGGCTTGATCCCTTCTCACATTGATGTTTCTCCCTTTTCTCTTCCTTTCTCTCTAAAAATCAAGAAACCATTCTTTAAAAAAAATAAAATAAGCATATGATTTCTTTCATCTTTTTATGTAAAAACCCATAAACTTTCCATTTTTTTGGTTGATGCTCTTATAAGCCACTTAAATCTCCCTGAGGCTTGGATCTCACGTCTGTGAGGGAATTACAGGGTGTTATGGAGATTACCCGATAATTGCAAAGTGCTTGTAAAATAATACAATGCCATATAAATGCTATTCTTAATTATTATTGCTGTTGAATTGCTGTACTGTATTTTAAATGAATTAAACATTCCCATTCTGCTAGAAGTTATTTATTTACTGCTCCCTCTAGGTCTGTGGCTGGAATGTGGGAGTGTGAATAATGATGGAGTAACACATTTTCCATTCATCTCTTCTAGAAACTTCTTCCTTCCCATCCTGCCGTTTTGTCAGTCCACCCCACACTGTGAGAAGAGAAAGAGCCTTGATTTTTGTCTTGGGGTCTACTCTGCCGTGAGGACCTCACCCACATCTATAAATGTCTTCTCTGTGCCTCTTTTTTGGGGCACCTGAGCAGCCCAGCTATTTATCCCAGAGCAAACTGCTGGGCATCTTTTCATAGCTTGGCACAGGCTTGGAACACACTGAAGGGTAGTGATTGGCCAGCAGGTTTACCTTGGCCATCTGTGTCCCTGTTTTCTCTGCTGGGGGTACACTCAGCACCCCTCTCTCCCATGAGAGAGTCTCCCCGACAAGTCCCTAGTCCAGGGTTTGTTGGTTCATTTAGACATGCAGTAGTCACTGAGCAGGCAGCCCGCTGGGTGTCCAGGATGCGCTCCGAGGCATGGAGTTTTGAGAAAATGTCTGATATGCTCTGATTGAGGAGGCAAGCTGAGGACTCAGGAGAAAAACAGGAATAACAGTACTGATGGTCAACACATAGGTGGCCCCTTTCCAGTTTACAAAATGCGAAAATGGTTTCCTCAAAGCAGCTGTGACATAGCTCTACTACAAAGGAGGCAATAAACCTCACGGAGCTGCTCAGGACCCCTCTGCTAGGAACCAAGATTAGAACCGGATTTGTCTGCCTCCCTGTGCTGTGCTGACCCCCGCATGGCACTAATCAGGGCTGGTGGAGAGGAAGGACATCCTCCTCCTGGTCTTTCTTCCCCAAGGCAGACAGGGCATCATCTGCACCACCAGGCGCCTCCTCCCGATCCCTCCAGAGGGCGCTGTGGGTCTGGGCTCCCTGATGTGTTTTCCTTGCCTCCTGTAACTGAAACTTACAGCCGTTCCTTTCTTAAAAATTTTCAGGGTGGGGCGGAGGGTGTGTGTGTGTGTGTGTTTGTGTTGATTCTTTGTTTCCTCAAAGCACTCAAGTTTGAGTGGGTTTGACAAGCAGTCCATGAGCTTGGCATATGCTTGGCTTCCCCCTCCCTGGAAACAGGTCTAGCCGCCGGGTCCCCGCCCCCCCTACTCCCCCCACATGTGGTGACGCACGTGGTCAAGGCCCTCACAGCCCTGCTCTCATCCGTTTTAGGTGCATGAGATCCTGAAGCGCACAGCCTGTTCCCGAGCCAACAACACAATGGGTAAGGACCCCTTGCCCCACCCATAGACATAGTGCTGACGGGGTGCCGAGGGGACCAGAGCTGTCCTTTCAACAGCTCGCTTGGTGGGCAGCAAAGAACAAGACAAACAAATGCCCCACACAGAGGGGAGGAGGCTGCTTTCACTTAGGCTGGGAAACCCCGCCTTGCCCTCCAGGAGCCGGGGAGGGGGCACCCCATTTCTTGGAGGGGTTGGGGCTGCTCCCCAGACTGCTATAACCTCTCCCAGATCTTCATTTCAGAAGAAAGGCATCTTAGAAGTCCTTCAGTCCAACCCCCTCACTTTATGCATGAAAAAACTGACCCCAGAGAGGGTGAATGACTTGTGTAAGGCCACACATTAGTCTGAGTGTGCCTCTTCTAAGTTTGGCATTCTTGTCACCCAATCTGGCTAAATCTGTTTGCCTTGTGGTTTGTTTTTTAAATTTGAGGGTATTGGTATTTGAAGCAGGAACCTCAGCACTTGGGAACTTGTAGTATAAAGCGAGCAGTCCAGATGTTGATGGATTACATAGAGACACATACTAGCCAGGGTAAAAATGTGAGCTTACGCACAAGCATGTGTGCTTCCCCCAGAAATCACTACAGGTTGAGCTCGCTTTCCAAAGGTGCTACCATCTTCTGAATGGCTTTTGAAAACTTTGAGAGAATTTCCTTCAGAATATACTCTGTGGTGACAAAACTTTGGATTTTGAAGCGGCTTCAAATTGAAAAGAGTCCAAAGTTATTTAGAGGCAAGTCTAGTGCATAATGTAGGCAGTGAAGTTGAGGAATTATAATAGTGATGACAGCAGTAATAGCTATTATTGGAGAGGTTATCATGGGCCTCATAGCTGCCTCAGTACCAAGGGAATGACACTGAAGAGGGATTCAGAGCAGGTTTCGTACAGTGATAGCACATCCAGGATAGTGCAGAATCTCTCAAGGGGCACTTATGTATGACTCTGCTTTGATGTGCTCATCTTGCTACAAATTTCAAAATCACACTCCAAGTTTTAAAAATCAAATCTCCTGTGTAATGTTATTTGTCTGGAGCATGATGCTTATAAGGAAAGGATGTGAGTGAGTGGGTAATTAATT
This sequence comes from Eptesicus fuscus, assembly GCF_027574615.1. Classification (NCBI taxonomy): domain Eukaryota; kingdom Metazoa; phylum Chordata; class Mammalia; order Chiroptera; family Vespertilionidae; genus Eptesicus; species Eptesicus fuscus. Next base: position 87,813,843 of record NC_072479.1, read on the forward strand.
AGTCCAGTTCAATTCCATGGAATGAACTGAAGCCCTCATTTTGAGCAGCTAATTGTTCTTGGTTATAAAGACAACCAGAGGAGTCAAGAGATCTTAGAAAGTATTTCGTACTTTCTCATGGCCTCCATCAAAGTTCCTGAATTTATCCTCGTTGCTTGACCAGTTCACTCCTCAACCCCATTAATTTCCCTTTTATCCTTTCACACCCTCCCTAATTTGATCAAAACTGCTCCCTTGGATATCATAGGTGACTTCTTACTTCCCACATTTCATGGCCTTTTTCTTAGTCTTCATCTTCCTTAACTTTGTACATCTTTCCAAGACTTCTTTACAGAACCTTCATCTTCTGAGAGTTGATATCCAGGAAGGTGCTGCTGATCTACTGATCTGCTGTTGTTCGGTTTCTACCTCTGGACTATCCTTTCTTTGGTTCCTCTCCCTTCTCCCACATTTTGGATGTTGTTGTCTCCATGTTTCTTTGGCCTCCTCTCTCTCTCTCTCTCTCTAAAGATGATTTGCAACAGTATATTATCATTTCCTGTTTCTTCCACCAATTCCAGCCCAGCATTTCCAACTGCTTGATTGATACCTCCACTGAGATGAATTCGTGCATGGGTGGGGTTCCTCGGCCTGGCTGGTGATCGAGGCCTATCAGGGGGCCTGGCCGGCTGCAGGGGGGACGGGACTGCAGGAGGTTGGCCTACCGGCCCCCGCATTGGGGCATGGGGGGAGGGACTGCAGGAGGTTGGCCAGCCAGGGTGGGGAGGGGCCATGGGAGGTTGGCCAGCTGGCCCCCCCCATCAGGGCCAATTAGGGGGCCGGCCAGGGGGAGGGGCTGCAGGAGGTTGGCTTTGGGAGTGCACTAACCACCAGGGGGCAGCTCCTGCATTGAGCGTCTGCCCCCTGATGGTCAGTACACATCATAGCTACTGGTCGACTGGTTGTTCCAGTTGTTTGGTCCTAATGGTCGCTTAGGCTTTTATATATATATATATTCTGTTTCTATCTTATTCCCCCTCTCTCCTTTGCCCTCTCTCACCAATGCTTCTCTTCCTGTTAATGTGACTATTATCCTCTCTCCTTTTGCTCATGTTGTTCCCTTTGCATGAATGTCCTTCCCCCAGTCTCACTCCTACCCATCCCCAGACCAAACATCATTGTCCAACAGGTTCTCTTTAATGCCCCCCCTTTTATTCAGCACTCCCATAAAACGGAATCTCTTTCTTGCAGGTTATCTCTGTCCATGGCTTAGACTCTGAAGACAGTCCTTAAGATGTGTCTGAATCATCTTTCATGCTCCAATGCACTTAGCTGTCTGCCTTGCACATTCTGCTCAGTTAATGTGGTTTAATGAATTAATTAGACATGACTATCCTGCTAGTTTCATAGCAGTAGCTGTCGAGTTCCTGACTTCCCGTGTCCATGTACAAATGACTTAACTTCTCTGCAACTCAGGTTCCTTTTATGTCCAGTGGAGATAATAATATCTAATTTGAAGGGTTTTTGTAAAGATTAAATAAGAAGTTGTTAGTTTGTCTTGTAAACTGGGAAGTCCCTAAGAACTAAAGTTTATTTTGAGAGACAGTCTCCAGAGTGCTGAAAGGTCATTAGAGACCCTCTGCTTTAACAATGAATTTTTTCCTTTGTGGATCTAAGGTCTTGGTTGTGTTTTTTTTTGTTTTTTTTTTTTTTTTTATGTCTCAAAGCCAAACATCTTAAGGATTTTGTTGTTGTTGAGTAATTTTCAAAAATTTCTTTCTTTTTCTTAACATTCAGAAAACATTTCTTGAGCACCTTCTATGTGTCAAATGATGTTATAGAAACTGAGAGATGCCAAGGTGAATTTAACCTAATTTCTACCCTTGAGAGGCTCTTAGTTTAGCCATGCAGACAAACATTTAAATGGACAGTTATGAGATAATCTGGCAGGTACAATAATTGAGACATGTTCAGAGTGCAAAGGGAACATACAGGAGGAAGCGATTACTTCCACATCTGTGTCTAAGTATCAATGTAAATTTTCTAGTATTAGTTTCATAGCCCGAGAGAAAGAAGGCATCTCAGTAATTCTCATTTCCAATTACAAATGGGTACAAAGAGAATAAGTGTACACTGGGTCATACACTGAGTCACTGTCAGAATTGGGTCTAGAACTTGGCTTTCCTTGCTCCACCCCTATTTTTCCTACCTTTGGGATTCTATGAACTACAAGTGGAGTTAGCTTGGGTCTTTAAAGTCGGTTACTTAGAGAAATAATAGTTATCTAGCCATCAACTTATAGACTCTTGAATTGGAAGGGATAGCCTACCTCCTTTTGACATATGATGAACCTGAGATCCTAAGACGCCAATGTACTTCTGCTAGAACTTTGGCAGGGGAACATGGAGAAGTGAGTTTAAGTTCTATCACCATTAAATTCTGTTAGATTGTGGCAGACTATATTGTGTCCATTAGCCTCAGTTTTCCTTCACTTATAAAATGATGAAAAATGAAGGAAAGCAGAGATTAACGGATATTATAAAGTCTCTTCCTTAGTGCCATTTAATATATTTTAAGGTAAGGCTTAAATGAGCAACTCACTGTACTGTAAATTTAAAAAACCTATTACGATTTCCATGCTTTAAGCATGGACATTATGAAAATTTAGTGATGAATTATTTTCTATCTAGATTCTCAGAACTAAATATCCAACTACACATTCAATATCTCCATGCAGTTGCCCTGAAAGAATCTGAACTACAATGTGAACCAAAAGGGCCATATAGATTTCCCTTTGAGGGACAACACAGTTCCCATCCATGTAACCCCAATTTCAATAAACACTAGCTCTCAATTTCTCCAGCCAGAAATTATAACTAAGTGCTGTTGAGTTGACTGATCTCTCAAACATCTCTACAATTGGTATACTTTTTCTCTTCACAACCATTATCCTAGTCTATATGAACTGTATTATTTTTTACCTGAATTACTTTCCCAACCACTAAGTCATCTTCTTATCCCCAGTTTTGTGTATTTTAACCCATCCTATAAAATGTAGCCTGTTTTTAAAAGGCAGATTTCATTATATCACTGGCCTGCTTGAAATGGTAAAATAGATCCACACTTCTCTTAGATAAAATGCAAATACCTTAATAGTTACATATTGTTATGGACTTGATATTTGTTGCCCCTGCCCCAAATTCATACATGGAAGCCCTAACTCCTTTTCCCCAAAATAAATAAAGTCTGGTAGTTGCACAGTAGCTACTGGTGATTAATTAACTTTGTAACAAGAGACATATGACTGAACTTCTCTGCTTTCCAGCAGAGGAGAACCCTGAAGGCCAGTTTTCACCTTGTTTGACTTCTGCCTAGGAAAATCAAGTCCTTTCTAAGCTCCTTGGTCAACTTAAACAATCTTACTTAGAAGATCAGGAAGAATGAAAAATATGATAACAGGGTGAGGCCTAAAGATAATATGGACCTTTGAGCCATGGGGTGAATTTTGTTTTATTGCTCTTCTCTCTGGTTGGGTAGAGAAGCACAAATGGCATAGAATTGACTTAGATCCTTCAGAGAATGATTGCTTCAGACAAAGAAGATAAGGAGAACAGGACAGTACTTAGAACTGTTTTCCAAGGTATTTTGTTGATCCTTCACCTTGGCATTAACTTTTATGATGTCATCACTTCTGTACATCACTAATGTACAGAGCCTTATTCCCTTTCCTATTATACCAGATTACAATGGAAATTAAAAGATGGGAAAGATAATAAAGATTAGAATTAGAAGATGAAAAAAAGTACTAAAGGTAATAATAATTCAGAAATACTCTCATTTTTTTTTAGTATTATTACTTCTTTTCTTTGTGAGAAATGCATTGTTTTGAATGACTGCTTTTGCAAAGCATTGAGCTGTATACAAGTTGTATGTATTGAATTATTTATGTTCCTGTTCTGTTCCATAAAATTTCTGAGGTGGCTTACAAGAAAAACAATAAAACAGCATAATATAAATAATAAATTAAAAAATAAGAAACAGGAAAAGCACAAATTAAAATTGAATGTCAAAACTAGAAGAAAAAAATAGACTACAAATATTTAAACCATAAGGCCCTCTAGTTTCTGCAGTTGGGCTGCAAATTTGACCTTGAGCCAAAGTGAAAGGGGAATATGGTTAGTGGTTTAGTTCTTGGTGTTCTCAGCAACATCTTTTTGTATAGAAAAATTTCTAAATTTCTCATACTAGTCTCTGCTTTCTTATGTATAACTAGAGGCCTGGTGCACAAAATTGGTGCATGGGTAGGTTCCCTAGGCCTGGCCAGTGATCAGGGCCTATCTGTGGGGCAACTGGTGGGGCAATGGAGGGCTCCTGCTGGCACCCACCTTGGCTGGCCTGGGGTCTGTGGGCTGGGGGCAGCTCCTGCATTGAGCATCTGCCCCCTGGTGGCCAGTAGATGTCATAGCTACAGGTCGTTCCAACATTCGGTCCATTTGCATATTAGACTTTTATTATATAGGATAGGTCAGCATATATTCCCTGTATAAATGCATAGTAAACTTTTCTGGATGATTCAGGATCATTACTAAGAACATACTTTTTTTTTTTTAAATGTTTCTTTAAGCATTGCTTGCTCCACACTCTTTGATTTCTTGAATTTTTGACCCAGGTTAGCTTCCTTTCTGAGTTTTATTATTTCAGTTTTGCTTTGCTGTTTGGGAGACAGAAACACAAGCTTGTTAGAATTTTAGGTAAAGAGAGAGTGAAGGAGCGTCTGAAGGATTCTGCTGTGGTTAAAGTACATTCACATAACATTAGGGAACAGATTTTATGAGATCTAGATACTTTTTCTTCTGAGCTCTCTGTTGTGAGAGCTGGGATAACCAGATAAGAGGTGTCTGTACAAATATATAAGGACCAAGTAATAAGGACCCTTTACACATGTGTCTAGCTGTATGCTTTCAAAGCACTTTTACTCTCATTATTTCCTGTACACTACCATGCAAAATAGGTTCAACAGATGTTAACTCATTTCACCATAGAGGGATTACCTTGGTGCCCAAGGTTAGAGATTCAAAGCCAGATTTAGAACTTGGGTTCCTTAGCTTGTCTTCATAGCTCTTTAATCAATTAATAAATGAATAAAGTTATTAGGAAAGGTTTCCCAGAGAGGTGGAAGCTGAGGTCTGCCCAATGTTAGATTCATTTATTCATTCAAAAAAAAAATTTTTATTGAGTACGAACTATGTGTCATTCAGATTCTAGAACTAAGGGAATAGAGTAGGGAATCAAACAAACACAACAGACATCAATCCCTGCCTTTATGGGGCGGGTTTACTTTTGAATTAACATTTGAGGGCAAGAGGAAATAAGCCACGTGGTTGTCTGGCAAGAGAGATACATACAAAGAAAGCAAATAATAAAAAAAGACATGATGGGAGCCACTCCAGAGAATCAGAAACAAATGACACACTCAAATCAGGAAAATTTAGGTTGGGAATAGTAATAGAGAGACCATTTACAAAGGTGTGGATAGGGAATCTCTCTCTTATTTACCCCTAGAAGTGAGGGATTATGGACCAATGCACACATGATGTTCAGAGACTAAATATATTTGTGAGTTTTGGTTCTGCATGCTGGCAGTAGCATGTGAGCCATCACACACTTGGCCCAGCCCCATGATGCCTCCTTAATCATAACATAAAGCCAGCTTTCAGGGTCTGGGAGTTTACCCCATCATGGAAAGCCTTTAAAGTACACTTGACCATGGAAAGAAACCTAAGCCCCCATGATCACGTCCGAGGAGGATGGACACCTTTTTTGTTCCTTCATGTGGAAGTCGTTGTTGCCTTTTCATGGACAGAGAATTGCAGATTGATGGAGCTACATTTTCATAGACACTTTGGTGTCAGAGCATTTACACGAATATGCTTTGTGCGTCTCCCCTCCCCACTCAGGAGACGATGTCTTAATTATTTTGACTGAAGCCAGACCATGTTGTGTGCTGTAAACATCTGGTTTATCATTCATGCAGCTGAACTGGTTTATATTTTGTTAGAAGAAAAGACTTTGGATTAAAGGCATTTAAGTAATTAAACACATGTCAAGACAATTTGGTGATGGGTAAATATAGTCTCTGCTCAGTGCACCGTCTGGGGGCTCTGGTTTAGATTTACGTCCGGCTGGAGTGCAGGGATGAAAGCAGCACGCCGGGTGGATTGGGCCCTGTTCTGGGGGGATCAAAACCAAATGGGTTTTCAGGAGTTCAGCACTGTTCCTCTAAGTACCTGTCCCGATGGAGCAGTTTCCTTTGAGTTTGGCCTGGAAGGACTAGAGCTTAGTCCCTGTCACCCAGCGCCATTTGCAGATTTAATAAGACTCTCTCTGGGAGGTAGACCATAAACTGTGCTTTGATTGATCCTTCGTGTCCAGGAAACCAGAGATGTTTCAGAAGCTAAATGCTAGGCCTCAGGTTTGTGTTATGAGTGTGTGTTTTCAGGTACCAGTCTTGGGCCCAAGCCCGCTCTGCTCTGTCCCTTGGTCCTGACCCTATGGATGCAGTTGACCTATCTGGCTGGATCAGGCTGTGCAGAGCTGTGGTCAGTGATGAGCAAAGAGGAAACACAAACCTTGTCCTTTGAGAGTTACAGTTCTAACAGCAATAGGTATGAAGTACCTGGTGATTTGATGGGACTGAGGGATCAGGGAGGGTGTCCCTAGTGAGCTGTGCTTGGAGCCGAGACACTGCTCCTCTCTGTGGGTAGAGAGAACACCCTCCATGCTTTCCCCTTCTCCCAGGCCCCCCTTCTGGGAGTAATGGGAAAAGAAGTTGGGCATCTCTCTCCCTGATACTAGAGCAGAGAGGAAGGACTATAGACGTGATCCTGAAGAAGAAAGCTTTGCCATTATGGCCACATGGATGGAACCAATTAACCCATTTTTGCTGAAAAGAAAGGAAAAAAAAATCAGAATTTCAATTTTCAAAGCAGAGACTCTTTTTTTAAAAAAAATGTTTGATTATTTTCTTCTTCTTTCAAACCAATTTTCATGCTTGTTTGGGGGTAGAATCTTGGTTTCTGAAGTCTGTGGGTGACTCAAGAGGCCAAAACAATTCCCATTCTTGGGTGAAGTTGTGGATGCACCGTGACTTTGCAGTTTGCCTCCGCCCCCCCATTCTTCTTTCTTTTATGTCCTATTCCCTCCCTCTGCTCAGCAGCCAGTGATTGGGATTGCCCATAGGATACCATCTGAAAAAGGGGAGGTCCATAGCCATGGGAGACAGAGACACATTCCATGACTGCATGTGGGGGCTCTGGTTATCTGGGTTACGATCACATGAATCATATTGGCTCCAAGGCAAAGAACCATTTGTTGGGCTTCCTCTCTTAGGAAGTGGACTAATGAATTGGAGTTTAAAGTTTCTTCATCAGCATAGATTGCCAAAGAAAACTGAAATAGTGAGGAAGGTCGGTGCCTGTGATAAATGGAAAGTCACTGAGATAAGTTTAGCCATAGGGTAGTTATTTGTAACAACCATTATTCTTTCTGTGTTCCCAGCAGGGAACTAGGTGCTATAAATAAGAGGCAAAGGTGAGAGGGGAGTGCTCTCTGATTTCAGGTACCTTGTAGACCTTTGAGGGACACAAAACAATTTTGCACACACAAAATTCCACAAGTGAAGTGAGCTGCCTGCTTTAGGCATGCATTGGAAAGGAAACTTTATTTGAGATGGGGGTGGGGTGCACAGCTTTAGACCTCCAATGATTTGAAATCTTTCTGAGGATCTGGCAGTAGGACCCAGGAGTTCAGGTTGTCAGCCTAATTCTCTCAGACACTCAGCTACTGTGCTCAGCAAAGTTGAGAATTAGCAGAAGAGTTCAACACCTGTTTAACTTTTCCCATGCAGTTTTGAGACTGTCTTCAGGGTGTATACTGCTGCCATGGCAACCATGGGGTGCGGGGGTGGGGGCATAGGGGAGGGGAGGAGAGGTTGGGTGGGGTAGTGCGTGGGGTGTGGTCTAGTTGAAGACCTACCCGCCTGTGATGCTTCAGCCTCTATCCATGTTGACAGCCCTTGTGTAGCTTTGAACTACCCCACCCCCTCCCGACGTGGGACTCCTCCCCTTGATTATTGTAGGGTGGCTTCACATTGCTGTGGTTATGGCTCTTGAACTGATTAATGATGCTCAGAGTGAAATTGTAGTCTTGCAAGTAGGACAAATCTGCAGCTCATTGAGGCTTGGGGCACCCCTCCCCCAACCCGCACTCTCTTTACCCAACCTCTGATCCCCCTACTCCCCAGAGTTATTTCTGATGTTTTATGTTCATGCCAAGGAGGAAACTCAAAATCAGTAAAGGACTGGTCCTTTGGTAATGCCGCTGCACCAAACACAGCTCTCAACTCACTGGAAAATGGCCACTTCTGCTGAGTGCCCCTTGTGGCCTCCGTTCCCATTGAGCCCATGGCTGGTCTTTCTGGCATCCAGTATCCCAGAACTGAGGTGAATAGGCACAAGATTTGAGGAAGGGGAAGCTGACAGAGGAGAGAGGATTGTTTAAGAGCCTCAGCGGTTTCTGGGCTTGTAGGTGGGGCATTGGGTAGAAATGGGAGGTGAAAAATCATGAATTTTAATGAGTAACTGTTTAGATTTGTTATCCAAATCTGTCCTTTATTCAGAGCCCTGAAAATGCAGATTACTTAAGAGTTTAGATATCATATGTGTTTCCCTCCAAAACCAATTTTCTCCTCATCTCACTCCTATCTATAGTCTCTTTGGAAAGAATGATTCAGGGTAGAAAGTGCATTTGAGACGAGGGAAATCACTGTGTAGCAGAGACTCCCCACACACCCCATGATTAAGTGTGCCTCCCAGCATGGCTGGATCCTCGGTGCTGGAATTGGTGATAATAATCCCTCCCATCTGAGTCAGGCAGAACATGTAGACCACTTCATAGCCGCTGAATAAAATCATGAATGAAACAATAACCATGCCTCAATGCTGAGCTCAAGGTTCTCTGTTGTGAGCATATTAGAGCTAAAGGGACAGAGCCATTGATTCATTGAACATATATTTCATAGGCTTGCTATTGGCTGGTGGTGTGAAATACTATTGAGATTAAAAAATGAATTCCTTGTGTGGCTTTTCAAACTTTGTGGTCTCAGAGACCCTTTATACTTTTAAACCATTGAGAGTGCCCAAAGGACTTTTGTTTAGGTGGGTTATATTGATTAATATTTATTGCATTAAAACTTAAAACTGAAAAACGTTTAAAGCTCAAGAACATGCAAACATACATTCCATCAACTGTCATGGGATGATGTCATCACGTCACAAAATTGCAATGTATAGTCGTGAAAGATGAAAAAGCAAATAATATCTTAGTACTATTATATAAAATAGTTTTGACCTATAAACCCACTGAAAATGTCATGGGGACTCCCAGGGTTCCCCGGATCATACTTTGAGAACTACTGCCCTGCATACCCCTAAGTGAGACAGCTCATGGTCCACAGATCAGCCATGGACAGGACTAACCACCACTCTGTGCAGGAACAGGGAGGTGTCAGAAGGGAGTTCAGATAAAGTGCTATGGGACATATTTTCATTGATCATAATTACAGTAATTTATATAGTCATCCCTATGCTATCATTGAACATAGATATTCTCAACTAATGGTGGGCATCGTGGGGGCAGTGGAGGAGGAGAGTTATTGGACTGGAGAGATCTGAATATGTGAGGACAGGAGGAATGCGAAGTTTGAGAGAGCCTGTCTGATATCAAAACATAACTTCATATTTGGGAAATGAAAAAATATTGCTCTTACACTAAGAACTAAAGCTCGATAAAAACGCATGTAGACTGGGAGGCCACAGAGGAGGGTGCAGTGATTCTCAGCTGAGAGGTGGGTGAGGGCTTAATATGTGTTAAAAGAAACTCCTGCCCTAGAGTTATTATTTTCATCTTCCTTTCTTCCATAGGCATTAACTTTCTGATAGCAAACAATATCTATGAGGCGGCCTACCCTCTTCATGATGTAAGTACCATTTCTGTCGGCACACTCCCTGAAGGCCTAAAAAACTTGAAAACCACAGGCAACATAGTGGGCGGATATATGCGAGGTGAGGCAGAAATGAATCATGACATTAAAATACTTTGGCTGATTCTGGGCAGCTCATGACTGACCATAAGCCCCAGTTTGATTTTTGCCAGTTGTCTGTCCAGTTATTTCCCCAAAGGCAGAATGAACTGGTTTTATTTGAGCTTTCCCTACACTCCCTGCTTTTGTTTTTGGGGAAAGTGTGAGAAGGCAGAGACGGCCCTGCAAGTGGTCAAAGGGAGGAGATGTTGGAAATGGGTGGATGGCGGTGGAAGGAAAGCTTATGGCCTGGATAACACACAACCTAGACCATCAGGTCCTTAAATAATTGAAAGTGATGTTTGTATATGATAGTTTTGTGTGGATGTGAAATTCCTCATCCTTAATATGCAAATATATACTAAGTGTCATATTTTTATTTTATTTTAACATTTTGAAGGAACTATCTCAAAATTATGTATACTATAGTTTGGTTAAGTGAAGAAAACAGATTGTAATCAAAGCTTTACTTGACTGGAAGTAATGTTATAAACATCCCATAATACAGTGTAATAACATTCAAGTTGACTCATGAAGAACTTAACTGGCCCATGAATGAAATGCACCACTATTCATTTGGTTGGTGACTTCTTTAGCACCTGTCACAGAGTCGTGCCAAATGAGGTGACCGAGGTGGGGATCCCTGAATGCCTGAAGGAATTCCCCAGATGACAGTCTGATTCTTACTGACATCTTTATGATGGGCATATACAAGGTTAGGTTCAGTCAGTTATGGGCAGGGGTGAGCAGAACACAGTACTGGGTGATTTCCTGTGATATGCCCATTTGCAGACACAGGCTGTGCCATTGTATCTGCTATGAGGAGGCACAGGCTGACCTCTGGAGCATCTGAGGGGAGTATCTGTCTGAGAAGTTGTCCACAGGAAACATTGCAAAGGTTGATGACTAAGAAAGTGGAAGGAACATTAGTTCCTTACCATATCATGTTTTTGACCTTCCTCCAATGAGAATGAAAAAAATGGGATGATGTTAAAAAAGAAAAAAGAAAATCTTTTTTCTGTTTTTAACAGTTCCATGGGCTTTATCTAGCATCTCTTTCCCTCCTACAGGGTGAATATGATAGTCCAGGGGATGACATGAATGACAGAAAGGTAAGCTGGCTTTATGCTGCACCGAGTGCTTGATCATGGAAGACCATGGATGGGTGTGGAACTAGATAGAAGTGTCCTAAATGTTTGATTTATCTGCTTATATATTTTTCAGCAGTCCTTCCACTGCTCCCTGCCCTCTAGGCACTTGGAAATGTGAGGGCCATTTCTGGTCATTGGCATGATTGTGTGTATGGGGGTACTGCTGGTATGAAGTGCCTGATGGGCCAGCTAGGCTAACCCTCTCACACAAAAGCATTATCCCACTCCTGATGACAAGAGGGCCTTAACTGAGAAACACTGGAAGTCCAAATTCCTTAATTTATAGATGGGGAAACTGATGCAGAGAAAGACTTTGCACCTTACCTGTGACAACACTGCCATAATTAACAGAAACAGGGCTTGGGACACCTCTGACTCTCAAATCCTGCTAAAAATTCATTATTTTCCGTGCCATTATCTTTTATGGGGGTCATCTTTAAGTTCTCCTTCTTATCCTTTAGGGCAGATAAGTGGGGTATAGCCATTCCCACTTTTCAGATAAGAAATCTGAGGGAGAGGGAAGCTCATTCACACTGTGTATTCCGGCAGCTAGGAATTAGAGTTTATATATAATATAATTAGTTAGGGGAGGGAAAAGGTCCCTTTGGAAGGATCTCTCCTATGCCAGTCACAGCTCCCGAATGGACAACTCTCTCCCCAGCCACTCACCTAGATCCCATTTATTCTGTTTGTGATGCTCAGGGCATGTGGGTGTGACCCCTTCCCTGCCATGGCATGGCGGGCTAAGGATCACCCAGCCTCCTTAACTAGCCCATGAATGAAATGCCACATCTGGCTTCAACCCCCCAACCCATGCCATCCTCCCACACAGTTTCCCTCAGCCTTCAGCAACTATGGCGAGCAGAGGAGGGTGGGCAAGGGCAGTAGGGGTGAAGAATTGAAGCCCAAGAAGTTACACCCCCCGCACTCTGTTGTATGGAAAATCATTCATCCCCCAAGTTGCATTTAGAGCAGCCTTCTTTTTATCCTGCCTATTAGTCCCTGTTATGAAGTGTTAAGTATTAAAAACATAAAAGGTCTTTTCCAGAAATACTGCTGTGATTGCTTACACATGTCCCTTCTCTGCCTGCCCAGGGAATCTGCTCTAGTATTTCGATGTCTTAACCTCATCTGTTTTCTATCTGATGCTAATAGTCTCGGTGTTTAATTTCCTGAAAAGTCCCGGATCAGATTTAAAGGAAAAGGAGGAAGCATTTCGCCCCACATCTCACCTCGCTCACCCCAACCATTTTTTGTCCTCCCACTCTCTAATTTCACATCCCTCCCCTTTAAAGAGTGATCACTACTGATGTCAACCTAGGAAACCTCCTGCTGGGTGGGTGGTGACCCAGTTTGTACAGGTAGAGCACTTTATAGGAACATTCCAGACCAGAATCACACAGCAATTCATGGGAGAAATCATCCAGCCCTCTCTTATCTTTACAGAGGCAGAGAGAAGGAAAGTATAGACTATCCAAAATATATGCACATTTGTCTTTGCAATGCTATATTATTATTAACAACAAAACCTTTTAACAAAACATTTTCCTCCCAGGAAATGTTTTTCTTAGGCCAATAGAATTATTCCTAATACATAACCCAACTGGTCGATTGGGTAGAATCTGGGAGGCAGGGAGAGACCAGCCAGGGTGGAGAGGCATCCTGGTGCATAATTCCCAAAGTTTACATCAAAAGGGTGCTCAGCGAAGGTGGACCAGTGTCTTTGAAAGATAATAGGCTTTGTTCTTGTGGCTTTCCCTTGGGTTTGCTGGCAAGTCCTAGTGTCTTTGATTTCCTCTGCCAGGGTCACGTTAGGGAAATACATGTGATGGGGGAAAAGAGAAACCATGAGTGAGAGTGAAGCTATTTTCTGTCTGTTTGGTTTGGGAAACATACCCAGCAAGGTGAGGAAACTGGTTCCAATGCCCAAAAACATTTGTCAAGTAAGGACTAAAACCTCGGTGTCAAGATTCCAGCCAGAGCCCTGAAGCTGGGTGGACACAGCTTCGTTTACATGGTGAGGGGAAATCTGACCAGGGTTCTGGGTTCCTGCCTGTAGTTTCAGTGGTTTATGGTGGTGTCTAAAGGTAATCTAAAGAGGAAAGAGCCAATCCCTTGAATATGTGCAGTATATTTATTTGTTTTTATTACATTGTAATTGTCTATCGCCCATTGAGAGGGCTGCAGGAGGGATTTTGGTTGAGGGAAAGGGAGAAAGAACCCTTGAATTTGGTGCTGGAGGACATGGGGAAGTGTTGGAAGCTGCAATGTGGGATGGTCTCTCTAGGGATAACTTGCAAGGGCATCTCAAAATGCCCATCCTGCCAGTACCTAGATGTTCTCCTTCACTCTTCCCTGCAATATGTGGCTATTCCTATGATCTCCCTGAGGCCCAGGATTCCTGTAGGCAGATTCCAGGCAAGCCCAGAGGCCCCTGAGAATACAAACTCCTTCCCTTCCAGCTGGCCTCAAGCAGTTGTGCAATCTCCATAGTCTCAGCCCCAACTAACACCTGGAGGGCTCTCTCTCTCTCTCTCTCTCTCTCTCTCTCTCTTCTCTCTCTCCCTCTCATCCTGGAAGGTAATTAAAAAGAGTCTTCCTCCCTCTGGAGCATAGGGGCTTCCCACCTTTCTAGAAAGCAGGACAGCAGGAAGAGAAAGCAGTGTGGGTGTGGATGGGTAGCCCCTGGCTGCTAGCAACTACCCAATTCCACAATAGCCAGACCTGCCTAATTTTCTCAAGCATCCCATTGAAGTGACCATTAGCATCTGCTGAGGGCTGTCTGACCCCACTGGCTCCTGGTGGCTCCCACCCATTTACAGGGGGAACCCAAGCACTGGAATGATTTCAAACCCTTGGTCTTGGATTTTCTAGCTTTTGGTAATAATTGTTTTCTCTAGTGTACAGTTATAAAGTGACTCACTAAAAGGTGTATAAAGAGAGTCAGTCTGTCTTTTTGATAAAAAAGTTATTTTTCTTGTTTTCACTTCATTTTGTTGGTTTCACTTGAGGATTAATTTTCCAATTCTGCACAACTCTCTTTGTACTATTAAAGGAAAAGACCTAGATAGTTGAAGTGACTTGCCAAAAAAATTCAAACAGGTCATTGTAGGATTCGGGTATAGAATTCCATTCTCTCCCATTTAGGTCCACCCTGTCCCATTCATGCCTCTCAGTTGGCCACAGCTGGCATCTTTCTGCCTGTTGCAGGTCCAGCTGCTCTCTGAGGAGCTTGTGGTCTGAGAGGAGGCCACAAGTCTCAAACATCTTGCTGTGCTCTGGCAGTGTGAATGTTTTTTACAGTTGGGTTCCTTTATAGTCTCAAGAAATACTCAAACCAACTGATCCACTGTCAAACGTAATCCCTAGGGAGCCTGTGGGCCACTTGTATGCTGTGATCAATCAGATGGGGTGGTCTCTAGGGGAGCTATTGCTTCCTGCCTTAAAGGTTTGGGGTCAGACCAACATGCCTGGAATTTCACCCAGGACCCCTGAAATAAGGCGCTGTCCACTAAGAAGGAGCTGCAGATCTTCCCTGATCTGCTTTCAGGCTTGGCCAATGGGTGTATAGGACATGCTGGAGCTCTAAGAGAGGAAGTAGATTTGCCAAGAGCTTCGTTAGAAAATTCTAGACTATGCAAGTTTAAAGGGATTATCTCAATTTACTGTGGTTGTCCTTCTGAACTTTCCTCACACCACGCTAATCCCCATAGGCATAGACCCCAGAGCATGCCTCCCTTCACCCTGACTGGGACCCTGGAACCTGGGCTTTAGCATGGCCCACTTGGTCTCTAATTGTGTGTGATTAAATGTTTGTGGAGGTAGGGAAGGGTCTACAGCACTCTCTACCCTCTCCCTACCTCTCCTGTAAGGATGTATAAACTGGCTTGGGTGAGCCACATGGGTGTCCAGGCCTCTGATTTGCTGTTCTGTAGCTCTAGCTCTTCTTCAGGGTCTGCCTAATGATCTCCTCCTGTGTCCAATTTTGCAACTGTTCACCTTTTTGCATGGAACTCAAACAGCTCTCTTGGCTCATCCTCATCTTTATCCATAAACTATGGATACAGCTCTGTGCTTAGAGGGTACCACACTGATAAAGGGACTTTCTGGAGGTTTCTGATAGCAGGTCTGGGATCCAACCAGGGATAAGGCCTGTGAGCTTGGTTCTTAGTTTGGGCCTGAGCTAACTGGGCCATATTGACTTCTTGGAGTATTTTTAGTTGTCCCATCCAGGGCAGTGGCATGTAAGTGTTCTCAGGCTCAGGTTCTGGCTGGACAGGAGACTTGGAAAGGAATTTGCTCTAGAGAGCAGAGCCCTTGAGGCAGGCGGTGACGTGCCACAGCCCTCAAGGGAGGACTTGCCTTGCATTTCCTGACGCAGGCTGGCCTCCCTTTGGGCCACAAATGATGTCACTGTGACAACCAGGTGCTGGTGAGTCCAGAGTTTGCACTGGGGAGAGAGAATAAAAACCCAGAGCAGTAGAAATGCCCAAGATGAGGGGGAGAAGAAGATGTAATAACAGTAAGATTAGTAGGTGGCACCTGCCTAGAATGAGCAGAGTCCAAGCTCATGAATTCAGATCTTCCTGTGCCCATTATTCATATTGCCACCCCTTTTTTGTGTCTTGGTTTCCTAGTTTGCACATGGTAGTAACTGTGGATGCAGTTTGTTCTATCAGGATCTGTGTAGTTTCTGGTTCTATTTTTTGGTTGTTGGGAGAGTTTCTGACAATAAAAGTCTATAGGCATTAAGTAGGAATGCCAATTCTTATTGAAGTTTTCATATAATGTCTTTAAAGTTACTTAGGTGAAAGGATGGCTTCCTGTAGGGGGATGTTGAACTGGATATACAAAGTACCCAATGGCGGTAGCTTTTCCTTGACAGAATTCCAGGTGAATTCTGTGTGATGTATAAGGAGATGTGATGTATAAGGAGAATAAAGAACATAACAAGGTAGTAACTGTGTTATAAGTCTCAATTCTAGACAAATAATTTGATTCTGTGCTAGTATCTGTTCAGCCTGGGCAGCTAGGTGATGTCTAGTGATGTTTTGTTACCAAATTACTTCATTTACTTGTGGGTGACTTGTGAAGATTGCTAGCCAGGTATTTGACACTAAAATGTGGTTTGCCCTTGGGACTGATACACAAATTTGTCCACATGCCAGTTCTGCTAAAGTTGCTGTGGAAATATCACAAGATGGTATGGCCTGATATGTTTGGTGCATTATTTTCTCCCTTATCCTCTAGAATGTGTTCCAGTGTCTGCACAGTGCCTAGTATATAGTATATGTTAATTAATACTTGTTAAATGAGTGAATAAAAGAATGCCAGGGCTCATTTTGCTGGACTAAGCAAGACAAAGGAATAATGAAGGAAAGATTATGATGGGTAGGTGTAGCATTACCTTGGAGTGTGACAAAGGTCACCTTTATTTTCTGGGGAAGAAGTCAGCTTCTATAGCCTCCTGCCTTAGGACATCTCCCTTGTGGATGTCTCATGAGAACTGTCCTAGAAGCTGGACTTTGAATATTCAATTTTGACTTGCTAGTCATCCAAATGAAGCCATTGGGATGGCTTTGGGGGTAAAATCTTGACTTGCTAGGTTAGACAAAGGTGAACAGTTGCTCCCCCCCTCTAATCTGTTTCCCTATTTTTCTTGTTTAGCTGCTGTATCAAGAATGGGCACGCTATGGAGTGTTTTATAAGTTTCAACCTATTGACCTCATCAGGTAAGATGTGGGAGGGAATTCTTGGGAAGACTCTAGAGATGCAAATCCTGAAATATATCTGTCAACCCCGTTAGCTTCTGGAGACTGTTGGTCAAGCAGAGAAATCTGCTTTGCTAGGTTGTATTATTTCACTGCTGTGTTTTATGGATAGGGAAGCAACTCAGGGACAGGGAGAAAAATGGAGGCTGTGTGAGCAACAGATAATGTAGATGGATGCACCATGACTTCCATCTTGAGGTCCTTCAGCACTATGGTCAGTCCCTGCCTGTTCTTGTGTGTGTGTGTGTGTGTGTGTGTGTGTGTGTGTGTGTGTGTGTGTAGGGGGAGAGGGGAATGAATGGAATTACTCCTGTTATTATTGTCCTAAAGAAGGATCTGGTTGAAGCAGATCCTTGAGTTATGCCCAAGTAACCATGGTGTTGACCAAGAAAAGGGAAGACCTGGAATAAGCTGGCTGGCCTGAGAGGTAATATGGTTTTTTTTATGGCTTCTCCAAATTAGAAGGGAGGAGAGACCAGGTCCTGGCATCCATTCCTTCCTTTTGACTTGCTAGTCATCCAAATGAAGCTGTGACATTGCTTTGGTAATAATTGTGACATTGCCCCTACAATGATGTCCTGTTACCTCGAGAATTTCCCCAGCTTCTATAGAACATTGGTGAAGAGTTCTTTTAAAGAATGTATTAGAATGCAGTTAAGTCTGACTAGCATAAAATGGGTTGAGGGTTCTAGAAACTCAATGTGTTCTTAGAGTTCAGCCTCTTTCCCAGCTGGAATATTGGGAGACAACACCTTCAAGTGGGAAAGCACTGGGATGAGTCTGGAGATGGGTTCTCTTTCAGGCCGAGCCACTCTGGGATCTATGTTTCTTTGGGCAAGTAATGCCCCTCTTTGGTCTTCAGGATTCTGGTTGCCCTAAATTGGGAGGCTGAACTGAGGGATCTGTAAGGAAATTTGATAGAGAATGCTTATTTGGAAAAGAGGACTCTCAGCCTATGACTGAAATAATGGACTCACTGTCACAGCGTCACTGTGGTTCTTCTAATGAACTAATTAATCAGCATGCAAACACAGAGAATGTTCCTGGCTGATTGCCTTGGGCTGGGACTCTAAAGGGGGCAGCAGCCAGAAGGATTGAGTCCAGAGGGAGAAATTCCAGCTGCTTCTTGGAAGAAGAAAGCAGCCTGGGGCCATAGTTTGGGCAGGTTCACTTCCCACATGGAGCTGTGAGTGCCTTCCCAGGGAGCTGGGAGTTTGGCTGGATGTCTCTTGACAACAGGTGTTTGTTTCAGCTGAAGACTGTTAACCAAAGTGCTTGGGTTGGGAAGCAGGGCCACTGGGTGCCTGTGACCGAGGCTCCCTCCCCCAACACCTCCCAGGCCCTGGCTGCCTTTCATGAGGCACGGGCCACCTAGACTGTTCTCTGGGCCACACCAAGGCTGCTTCCTCCATGCCTGGTGGGCTTTGATCTTCCTCTCTGCATCTCAAGTGGCCACCCACTCTGTCGCCTGTTTTCTCCAACTACTCATTTGTTTTTTCAAAATATGATTAGAAAATAAAAATTCTCCTTACTAGAGAGCCCTGTCTGTGCCCCTGAGACTTCAGGTGACTGGCCGCCAGCTAAGTGGGAAATGGCTCCAATATGCACTCAGTTTTGGCCACCAAAGCAGCCTCACCTGCAGGGGAAGAATTGCCTTTGGAGCAGAGCCCTGCTCTGGGGCCTGGCGGTTCCTGAGCACAGAGAGCTCAAATGTGTCTAGACAGGGCACGATGCACTGCAGAGCTGGAGGCTGGCCACTGCTCCTCACGGATCAGATGGCTGGGGAGCTCCCACAGCCCTGGGCTAGGCCAGCGGCTTGGCCAGAGGGGGCAAGGCTGCACCTCAGGCATCTCTCAGATACTGGCTGGAGGGAAGGGACACTGGCTAGTGTGTGTGGGGAGTTGTCTACCCTGTAATATAAGGAACTCTCTGACCTCCTGGGGCTGCAGGAAAGAGAGAGAGAGAGTGACAGTAGTGGGGAGAGAGAAGTGGGACAGGAGCATTAAGGGCAAAGGTGGGTAAGCAGAGACAGGGAATCCAATAAAAGGCAGCTGGAGGGCTTGTAAAGAGACAACTAGGGTGGAGGAGTGGGGAACAGCTACCCATACTCTGCAGGCACCACCCTAAACTCATTTCACACTTTCTTCCAAATAACCCATTTTACTTTCTCTGATTCTTTCAAAGTCACCTTCTTCCTCTTGTCTGCCCTCTCTCTGACACCACACCCCCGGTGCTTCCTCAGCATCATTTCTCTCTGCCTCCACCACTTCTCCATCTTTCCTGCTACCACCTGTCAGAACTGCCTGTGGCTGCCTTCCTTGAGCCACTGTGGCCTCACACTGTGATGAGGCTGTTCCATTACTACTTCCTAATGTGAATTGAACCCTCTTGGTGCCTCACATAGAAATTGCACCCATATGGTCTGTGTTGAAAGATGGACAGAGGCAGGGGAGTCTGATACAAGCTGAGTATAATTCAGACGAAGGTCTAGCAGAGCTATTTCCCACCTATTTCCTTGGGTACTCAGCTCCTGTGTTTAGCACTGAGCTTCTGCTCTTCCTGAGAAACCCCAGTGTGCCCCTCACCCTCATGCCAGTCCTTTGGAACATCCTAAAGCACTGAGAGCTCAGTGGGGATGGGAGATATGTTTACATTTTGAAGGCCTTCTTCTAGGTCTTCAAGCCTGAACTTGATATTTGGGGTTAGAGGCTCCTTTCCCAGATGGTGAAAGTGGGCAGAGGGGAGGCAAGACCCTGTACCCCTGGCCCCTGCCTCCTCCTGTTGCACCTTCAGGCATGCCCAGCAGGCTGCACTGTGAGACTGCTGATGTGTCTCTCCAGCCCAACAGGGCTCTTCACCTTTGCTCTAGAAACCTCTGGGCCTGCAGGCCTGAGTGGAGTGTGTGTGTGTGTGTGTGTGTGTGTGTGTGTGTGTGTGTGCATGCGCGCACGCAACAGTTGCCTCGAAAGTTCCCCAGGAAGGTATCCAGCAGGGACCCACTCCCAGTAGATTCTTCTGGGGACATCCAGCCAGCAGCACTTGTGCCCTGGCAGAAATGCGGTTTGTGACTAAGACAATGAGGGATAGGATGTCTTAGCTGGAGGGAAGCAGCTCTTCTAATCCTTTAGGAGCCGCACAAGGGGTCTTGCTGCCAGGGGAGTAGGTATCTGCCTGTACTGCTCTGGGTTAACTCCCCAATGTCCCAGGAAGAAAACAGCCTGGATTTCCTGGGGAACCTGGGGGTCAGGGGCCCTCTGGGTTTGTACAGATGTCATCCACTGTTCATCAGGAACATGACTTGTCTTTTCACTGGGATTAATGTCTGCTCACAGGCTGATTTTCTTAGCTTGGAAGTTTTGATATGGGTGAGACAAAACAGACTTTAAACATCTGAGTTTGATTTAGCTCCTAACTATACTTGCTGAAGTTTATGTACAAAATGTTTATTTTTAAGCATCTGCCACTGCATGAGGAAGAGAGGGGTTTACAAGCCTACTAGGCTCAAGAGATTGCCGCCCGTTGTCTTGGGAAATTCACCAAAGGGGTTATTCATGGGCAGCACACTGAATCAGGAGAGGGCTAAGTGGCTGTCACTCACTCATTCCCATCTCTTTTAGGGATGCCCACTTCAAGAGTGAGGCTTCCTAAAAATCAGGCCCTGGGCATGAAACCTGTCCCTGGGGCAGCTCTGAAGTTCCCTTAGAAATGTTCTGGCATAAGCCCATCTGGTACGGCTCAGAGGTTGAGTGTTGACCCATGAACCAGAGGTCACAGTTCGATTCCTTGTCAGGACACATGCCTGGGTTTCGGGCTTGATCTCTAGTAGGGAACATGCAAGAGGCAGCTGATTGATGATTGTCTCTCATCTTTGATGTTTCTATCCCTCTCTCCCTCTCCCTTCCTCTCTCTGAAATTAATAAAAACATATTTTTAAAAAAATGTTCTGGCTTGAAGCTTTGAGACATGAACACTTCCACAACAACCTGAGGGGTCATACCATCCTCACGAGCATTTGGGCATCATCTATGGAGAGCAAGAGTGATATGTGCCCCCCTCTTGGCACACATTTCTACCATTTTAGACTCCCAGCTTTCTCCAGCCCTGCCCTTAGGGAGCCTGTCCTGCCCTTAGGGAGCCTGTCCTGCCCTTAGGGAGCCTGTCCAGGATCCTGGCATCACAGGAATTGGTTAGCCCTCCTCCTACTGCAAGGCAGATGTCCTTTTCCTTGCCAGAGTTCTCATCCACGAGAAGGCTGTGTGATTTGATCCATCCTTCTTGGTCAGTCTCTAGGCCCTACCCCCATCCAACCCCTCTAGGAGGGAGATAGGGAGCCACATTCTTTCTTAGGAGGCTTTTCAGCAGGCCAGGCTGGTTTAGGGGTGGGGATGGAGAGGAAACAATGTTAATCAACCTGTGATTAATTGTTTCCTGAGCCCTGCTGCCTCCTCCTTGATCCTTCCTTGGGATTTATAAAGGCCATTCAGCCCAATGCAATAAATATTTACTGACATTTACCATGAGCAAAGTCTCTGTGCTCAGAAACATGGGTGGTGTAGCAATAAATAAGGTGAAGTTTGTGCCCTAAGGATCTAGCAATTATGTAGGAAGACAGGCATGTGCAAGAGAGGATGAAGTGAGGGCTTTTAAGGATATGAGTATAAACATGATAGTACATGACGACAGAAGAAGAGTAATTGCTATTAGCAGAATAAGGGAAGACTTTCTGGAAGAGGTGGCACTTGAATTAGAGTGTTGCTTTCTGAAGGACTGAGGTTAAAGGTCCTGAATGTGTCTTCATTGCCAGCCTGGGCTTCCCTGTTTATGGATTTCTTGTTTAGTGTGATACTCATGGCCAGAAACCACATTGACCGAAAGCCCGATCCTTCCTGCCTGTTGATTGGGAGTGGTAAGATAAAAAACTTGACTTGCAAATCTCACCTGTGTGAATTTTGTGCCAGCCTGATCCATGCACCTTGATCTGCCCTGTAGGTTAGCAGAGAATCCAGGGTTGGAAGGAGGTGAGGCTGGATCTAAGAGAGGAGGCTAAGGAAATGTGAAGTGGGGGACTAGCACACGTGTGGGGTATTTACACAGGCCTCAGCAGTTGAAGTATTGGACTTAGCTGGGAAGTGTTTTCAGACTGGAAGGAAATCTCTTATGGCTCTGAAGATTATTTTTCTTTTGTCTCTGAGAGTATGGGAGCAGAGTAGACAGAGAAAAGCTGCTTCAGACCAGGCAGAAACAAGGATAACAGTGTTCTGTGCTGTTATATTCTGGCCATTTGACAGATCAGAAAAATAAGTCAGGCTGGTTATTAAATCTAACTGTGAAGTAGCTCTATCCTACTCTTTTTCCTCTCTCGTCCCCCACTGAGTGTCACTCCCTTCCAGTTTGCACCTTCCCGGAGGTTGTGGCCTGTGGCTGGTCAGTTGACTCGAACTAGGAATATGGTGCTCTCAGCTCCAGTCCAAGGCTGTGCCCAAAGGCCATCTAGGTCTTCTGAGGTGGGCCTCCGGAGTCTCAAGACAACTTTCCATAGATGGCGATTCCTGTTAGATCAAACTTTTAACCTTCCTTCCTGTAGTATCAGCCATATGGTACAGATGGTGGATCCCAAGACCCAAGGTAGCTTGCACATGTTCCCATGGCCTCCCAGAATTGCAAAGGCAGAGCAGGGAAGGAAAGCGTTACCTGGCTCACCAGCTCACTGCTTCCTTGACTACTTATGTCATGTCCTCTATCTCAAGGAGGATCAGAAGCTGATATTAGTTTGAAAATACATGACAAACTTTATATTTCATATCTCTTTGGCCCTTGTGTGCAATAAATTCTCAGTACCCAGTAACCCGGGGATCTGACCATAACATCACAGAGGTGGGATGAGCTTGGAGGTCAGCCAGCTCAGTGCTTGGCCCTGGAATGAAGGCATAAAGAGTTCCTCTCACTGCATATTTATTTAACCAGTGTTCAGCCTCTGCTTGACTTTTCTTATAGTAGGTAGTGCCTTGCCTCAGGAACAGGTTGTTTGTCTGTTGGACATTTCCAACCTTGACAAATAGTCATGGAGCCAGAGCAAGAACTCTGCTGACTTCCTCCCTTTTGTTCCAGTTTTGCTCCTTGGAGCTCCAGGAACAAAAGTACCCTGTCATGTAGTTCAGTCCTTAAATTATTTGAAAATAGTGATTATATCAGTATCAGTCCTCAAATACCTAAGAGTTCATTCCTCTACACAAAACATTCCTGGACCTGTCTGCATGTCCTCATATGACATAGGCTCTTCACACAACCTCATCATCATGATCGTCCTCTTCTGGACTCACTGGCCTGGGGAACTCCGAGCAGGGCCCTTCCACACACCTCACTTGTGTAGTTAAACCAACACAGATTTTGCACTGACCATATGTCAGACACTGGGGGTATGGGACTGAATTAAGCATGACTTCATTCTCAAGGAGCTTAAGTTCAAAGTCCAATCTCCAAGCTTGTGGATGACCACTGGGCTTTTCTGGGATATGAAGGGATAAATTGATGGAGAAAATTTTCAAAAAAGTAACTGTGAGGCTGTAGAGAAACAGCATATGGAAAAGACTATGGGTGGGATTGAACCTCCCAAACTAGTCATCTAGAAATATCCATGCAGTACCCACAGACCCTGGAAATTCTCAGAATACATTTTAGGATCACATCACTTAGGGATTTACCAAAACATGTCCAACTCAGGTCATCATGCTCAAAGAAGAACTCAGCCAGGATGGAAATATTTCAGGAAAGGAAAAGTATCACCATTAAAAATTTGCAGAGACAACCATATGAAGACAAATGAGCTCCCTACTCCAGGAAGAAAGTGGAGAAGGTGTGAGGCCAACACTTATTAAATTAAAAGATGGATAGAGTGACTGTGTATGTGTTTATCAGATCCTGAGGTATTTGCCTGGGGACGTTCCTTCAGACAGGGAGCAGTGGGTTGAGATTAGAACTCAGTTTTAGCTCTAGCTTTGTTTCTAGTTGATGTAATATTTGGACAACCCATTCTCGCTTGAGCCCAGTTTCCTCAGCTATGAAATAGGCATCATTATACCTGTCTTACCCATCCCATGATATTATTATGAGGATTATGATAAAGACTTGCACAAATACTGTGGACACAGGCTTGGTTAAGTAATTATTTATCTGCTCCCTGGGGGGAAATTATAACATTCCTAAATATTGTATAATCATGAGACTGTTTTTTATTGTAAATCAATGCACTGCAACTACACACTTTGTAGGCATGAACTCTGCACCTCCCAGTGGCCCTTGTAGCATGGGTATTCTTACCTCCATGTATGAACTCAGTGAGATGAGGTGCTTCCCCAAACCACAGAGCAACTTATCTGGGTTTCAAACCCAGGCCTGTCTGACTCCGGAAACTATGATTTTTCTTTTGTGCCACGTGGCTGAAGGTGACACAGAGCTCCATTCAGTTGGATGTCAGGTGAACTGGGTGTCTAATGTTCATCCCATTAATTAGCAGTCTCTGAGGGGAAACTGATGTGATCTGCTGGTAGGCAGAGCTGACTGACCATAGTCAACCCCTACTTCACCATAGGGTCATCATTGTGAACATTCCTCTGTGCTTAGCAGAGTGACATGTCACTCTCAGGGCTTGTTGAACTAGATAAAGTTGTTTGTGCCTCTGTTAAATGACCTCAGAATTCCATGTTTTTAATTTCTCTTTTCTATTTTTCATAGTCTTTTATTTTTCTGACTTCTCCCATGTTGTTATGTTGTCAGCTGTCATGTCTTGCTTTTTTCAACTGAGTAGCTTCCTTCCCAACCCTAATTTACTTCTTGGTCTCAGCTGCCGGGTTAGCAATGAGACACCCAAGCAGGTTAGCATTGTGCAGCAGGTAAAACTCCTCCACAGCCTGTCCTGGAGTCTGGCTCCTGTTAGGTGTGGGTTTTTGTCTACCTTTGCTGTGAAATTGTCTTCTTTTTGCTTCCCAGTGAGAGTGAAGTGGTGTTTTTGAAACTCAAGAAGCCTCAGAAAGGGGACCAGAGTGAAAATGATACAGCTGGTGCCTTTGCTGTGAAGAGCTGCATTTTGTTCTTCTTACTTGCTTTGGGAAGTCATGAAAAACCCAGACTATCAAAGATTTTTCTTACAACAGAGCTCAGAGTCTGTTAACAACACAGGGTGGGTCCCTGCATCAAGGGTCAACTGTATGAAGAGCTTTGTCCTGGATATGGTGTCAAGGCTAAAAGAAGGAGGAAAACAGGACTCTTAGAGAGTAATGATGGGGCATACAGAACTTTTCTGATGGAGGTCACAGAGCTGTAAAGGAGCACCCAACAGGGAACTCTTGCACAGAGCTATATGTAGAAGGGCAAGGTTACAGGGAAAGGTTTTGAAGGGGTTAACTACTGCATAGAGTATGGGTGATGAGAGAAAAATGAGACTATGGGGTATGTGAGTTCTGAGTAGAAATTAGAGATTGGAAGGAGAGAAGAAATATGGTTGGGGTTTTACACGGTTCAGATTAGGCTGAGAAGAGAGCACCATAGCTCCAGGAAATGGTTGGAGGAGATGTTTGAGACAGTGTGGGGTAGAAGTCCTAGACAAAGGGATCATGACAGTGGGAACAGAAGGAGATGCTGTGGAGTGGTTTCTCTGGAATTTAGGCAGGTGGCAAAACAAAGCTTGCTAGGGTTTGAGGACTTATGTACTCCAGCTGTGAGGTGAGAGTGGACACATCGGGATTCAGTTTTTCACTCATCCTTTCTCTTGGGAGACGTTGGGCAAGTCCCAAAGTTCAGCCCTTGTGAACCTGGTACAGTTCCTCCCCTGGGCAGAGAGACTTGAACTCTTTGTGTCTCCTCCACTAAACCTCTAAGCTGGTGATACAGGTGTGATCCTGTCTGTGGGAGTCAAGAACCTGAGATAGATCTGAGGGACTGATCTTGCCCTAGAAGGAGGGAGGGGACTAACATGTGGATGAGGAGTTACCATGGACACGACCCAACTGTTTGATCCCATGAGCCACTGTTTCACCACGTGTCTCTGGAACCCCCGAGCTCCCCATTTCTGCTAATGATATTCCCTTGAGTGATGTTCTCCACCCACACCACATGGGTATGTAACCAACATAAACACAAAACGTCTTAACACATTGAATAACATCGGCAGAGCACACGTTACAACAACAGCCAGAAGATAGCTAAATTTAATTAGCCCGGCACACCCAGGCTTTTTGCACAGGCACATGCCTCTGTTTAGAAATGGAAAAGCACAGCATTCTGTGGGTCTTGAAGTCACAGACAAAAGCAAGAAAAAAACACAAAACTTCAAGATCCCTGCCTGGGAGACTGCTGTCCTCCAGTACCTTCTTGGGATTATCTTAAGGCATTCAAAGACATGAGTAGTTGGGTAACTGCCAAGGATTGCTGTCTGCCCCTGGCAGAATTGTTGACTCAGTTGTGGAGGGGTTGTGCTCAGCCTGAGTTACCCAGCCCATTGAAGGGACTCAGGAAACCCTCCTTGAGGGCTCACAGGCCTCAGGGTTGTTGGCTTGGCCTCCTCCGTTTCTTTCACAGAATCTATTTCACTAAACACAGTCAGGAGAGGCAGAGAGGGGAGTGGAGGACTGGGATTTTGAAATATTTATTTGTGTGTTTTAATCTGGAGGTGAATAAGGGCAATGGATTAGTTTCTAAATGTTATCAATTCTAACAAAATGGCAGTATTTCTTTAGGTTGATATTCTGCCCAATCCTCAGCCTTTGGACAGGAAGGCAAGCTGCTCAGTGGAGAGAAGTAAATTAGCCATAGACTGAGGGTATCTCTTTGCCCCATTCAGATTCAGCCTCCTAGAAGCCCCACCTGATGCCTCATGTCAGTTCCTTTTGCTGGAGTTCATTTTCTTTCACTTTACATTTGTTGATGGTGAAGTTTGGCCATCCAATGATCCAGCAGCCATCCAGAAGCATGTTTATGGGGAGAATGTGAAAGAAATAGAAGGAAGAGCCCCCAAACCCGGACCTCTTACCATCCAGTTAGGAAGAAGACTCAATGTTTTGGGGAAGAGATTGAAGACAACATATAACTTAGTTCAATTTAACCCAGCATATTTATTGAGTACTTTCTCTGTCCTAGGCACTGTTTTAGGCACTGGTGTTAAAGTGATGAAGAAGATAGACATGGACTGATCTTGGGTGATAGGTAATTTATCATCTAAATTGGGATACTTTTTAGAGTGAAAGTGAGCACTATTAATAATTATGCTAAGTGTACTAGTCAGCTGTTGTCACAATAATGCTGCATAACAAACTACCCCAAAGTCAGCAGCTTATAACAACAGTCATTACATTTTCTTGCTCTTGTGTCTGTAAGTTGAATGGAAAAACTCTACTTCAGGCTGAGGGTTGGCTGGGCTTGGCTCAAGACTTTAGATTGTGTTCAGGTCTCTAGAGCTCTTCTCACTCCCCTGAGATCAGAAGGTATCCAGGCATGTTCTTCTCATCATTAATCTCAAGAGCACAAGGAAAGGAATAGCAACACAGTGCCTTTTAAGTCATTACTGACATCTCATCCACTAGTGTTCCATTGTCCAAAGTAGTCACATGCCAAGCACAAATACAGAGTATACTTAAGAAAAGTATACTCTTTCTTAAGGGGAGAGAAGTTAATATTTGCTGAATACCAATTTAACAACAGGTATAAATCAGGATCATCTTATGAATAGCTGAATCTCATGAAGCTTATGATCTAGCAGGGAAGACAGATAATGTGTAGTCAATTGTAAGTGTGGCATGGGTTACAGTATGGGATGTGGGGTGTAATGAGAGTACAGATTTAATGCCATCCAACCATGAGGAAGTGACATTTGAACTAAGATTTGATACATGAGTGAAAGTCAAGATGAGCCAGGCAAAGATGAGTGCAATAGTGACAATAGCTGACATTACTTGGTACGCCCTGTGTGCCAGGCTCCATTAAAGCCCTTTACATTTGCTAACTCACAACAACCCTTTGAGGCAGATACTATTATCCTCATTTTACAGATGAGGAATTGAGACATGAAGAGGTTGATAAATCACACAAGGTCACACAGCTAGCAAGAGGTAAGATTTGAGCTTTTAGGTTCAGCTCTGGAGTTAATTCTCTTCACCACTGTGTGTATTGCCCCACTGCTGGAGGAGGGGGGTTGGGTGCTGGAGCATTAGGTCTGGGGGCATGATGGGACCAGGCTGAAGCAGGGACCAGTTTCTGGAGGACTTTGAACTTTATCCAAGGTAAAGAGTACATCTGGAGGGTTTGGCTTATTTGGGTACATATATATGGGCAGCATTGACATGATCTATTGGCTTTTACTCTTAAAGAACTTGAAGCTCTTCTGTGTGAGGCACCAGAAAATACCTGAGACTGTACATTTTGTGCCAAACAGTGTGGTGGGGCAAGGTGGGGAGTCTGGGGAGAAGAACCACTTTTCCTCTTAGATGTCCTCTGTCCTTCTGAGAGGACTTGTGAGCATTCTGGGTACTATGTCTCTGAGCCTAGAGTCTCTTTTCTTATCCTAATTCCTCCACATCCAAATTAACCCACAAGTCTCACTAGATTGTCATCAGTGGGTGGGACCCATCTCTCCCTGTTCACTGGTGGCAGATGGCTTAGTGGGCAAGATGATGACTATTGCTAACATAGCACTTTCCCCTTATACCAACCATGAAAAAGAATTACCATGTCCTTCATGTGCACAACCTGGTTGAATCTTCCTGGTGACCCTGTGAGGTCGGCCCAATCATTGCCCCCATTTTCAAGATGAGGACACTGCAGCACCGAGTTGGTAAGTCCTTGCTCAAAATCTCAGGCAGTATGACTCTAGAGTCCATTATCTTAACCACTTTGCTACACTTTGAGGGAGGAAAACTGTGTTGGTGAGACACACAGGCTGCTTCCTAGAAGGGGACCAAGGCAGATGGTGGAGGTTAGTGGACAGATGTCATTAGACATTCAGATGGGATAGTGAAAAGACTCTAGAATCTTTCAGAATAAAACAGATCTGATTCCTTAAAGGGGGTGTTGTCATAGATCATGGGGTCTTCAGGATTTTTAGATCTGAAAGCCATCCCCTCCTTTTATAAAAAAGGAACCAAAATCTTCTAACAGAACTAACAAGGCAGAGGGATAGAGGTATAATGTCTGAGGCCACTTCTAAATAAGGAATTGTTAATCTGTGCTGCTCTAACATGCTGATAGTGAGGTGAGCTGGGAGGTAGAAGAATGTGGAATTAGAGAGAAAGAGAGGGATGATTTTCTGGGCAGGTTGACTTACCTGCTACCTTCCTCAACTAACAAGAAAGAGGATTGGGCCAGGTGGTCTATAATATCCCATCTAAGTTCAACTTTCTAGGCTCCATAGGACAGAATCTCAAGCCTGAAGCCTGTCTGGAGGCAAATTGAACTAGGGATTGGAAATCAGGAGTCTGGACCCCAATTCTGGACTTTGTCTATTGGACTCCCCACTACCTGGGACACCCTCGTCCCACCCCACCCTCACATACTGGATTTTTCCTCTCCCCCTTCCTGAACACCCCCATCTCTGTTTTCTTTTGCCTCTCTGGCTTTGATCACATCTGGAGCATTTTGTAGAGTTGATGAGTGTGTGTTTTCCTGTTGGGACACATGGTGTATATCAGAGGCACTTAAGAAGGTCTGGAGGAGTGGAAAAGTCTGCGTGGCATCTCAGGGGCTTCTGGCCTGGAGAGTGGATGGCAGCTGCATGGCAGGGGACCTGGCATTAGGGCCATGAGGGCCGCTGACTCTTGGGGAAGGCCCAGAGGCTCAGCCTGAGGACTCATGCTCCAAATGACTTGGAGTTGTCCCAGTGGTGTTGGTGCATGTTAATTATGTGAGTATGTTTGTGTGCACATGTGTATGTGTATGTGTGCATGTATATGTGTATGTGTGCATATATATGTAAGAGGACTGGAAGGGTCCCTCTGCCTTGTTGCCATGTGTGCTGTCCTCAGGGTTTTGCTCTCCATGATAACTGAGACTCTTATCTGCACACCTGCACAGTAATATAAACCAAAGATGTGTCCCCTATATGTGGACAATCGTTGATGAATGTGACATGGAACAAAAAGGCAGAGCAGTGCTCTGTCTGTAAAAGGTGACAATAATTTTCAGTGAGTCAACTGGCAGTACCAGTGAACAGTACCAGAGGATCTATGAGATACAAAGTGGGTTTCCTGTAGTGAATGAGCTGGGAACAATCCCAGCCCTGTGTCCCTTGATCAGAATTCTTTTTTCTGTCCATAGCCCACCCCCTTTGGAGTTGGCTTTTAATACTCAGAGTCCCGGGCATGACAGAAAGGAATTGACATGATTTTATGGGTGAAGATGTTTTCGGCAGGAAGAACAGTGGTGGTAGAAGGAGGCAGATTCTGTGAGAGGTATTCTGAGGGATTGAGGTCACATTTGCCCTACCTTTCTTTTCTTTCTCCTTTTTTATGGATGGAGGGGTGGGGAATTGCCAAGCAACTCTGATCACCATTCATTTGGAGTTTGACTCCTGACAAGGAGTTTCAGAGTTCATCATGGTCCCCCCTGAGGCTATTTCCTCAGTCCTTCCCATACCCTCCCAGGGCCTGAGGTATTTATCTCAGGCTTCACAGCTCTGTGCATCTTTTTCTAAATCTCTTTGGTCCCTGGGACTCTCTCCTTCTACCTCCTCCAATAACCCTCGGGCTTTGTTCTTTTCCCTGCCATTTCCTTTCTTTATCCATCCATCTCAGTTACCCTATATCTGTTTACTCCTAGTGACGTCTTTCAGACTTGGGGGCAAGTTACCCATCTGGGCTTGCTGAAGGTGATCTTGGAAAGTGATAGAAATATTTATAGGCCCAGGGTAGGAGTGGTGCTGGGGAATGCCACACAAAGTTCAGCCTGGAAGGTTGTTTATGCTCTTGGAACTCTAACAGAGAACAGCCCCATCTATCCATGGTTCAAATTAAATTGCAGATGCCCTTGAACTCAGGGTTAGGAACGTAAACAACTAGTGGGTCATAGACTTCAAGCAGTGAACAAACTTGGCAGGAGAGCGGCTTGGTGAGGGCTGGCAAGGGATGGATTTTCCAATTGATGTTTTTCCAGGAGGCTTCCCCGACTTTGTGGATTGCAGGCATCAGAGCACCTCTCTTGGCCAGCACATCTGGAGTGTGGCTCCTCAGGTTGTGAGGCAGTTGTGAGAGGAGAGAGGAGAAATTTTCTAGTTTTTCTTCCACTTAACTTGTCTTGCTCTGGGGGCGGGAGGGGGGACTTAGAAGGAGGTGGGGAACTGAGTGAATGGCCTGGGAATCACATGAGGATGTCTGACATTTAAATTTCTGCTATGACACAGAGCCCCAAGATCCTGAGCTTGAGCCTGAGCTCAGGATGCTGTGATGAAGACTCAGCTTACAGCCCCCCACATGCTTTGAGTTGCTCATTGATTCACTCCATAGTCAAGATACTTGATAATTGATGAAAAAATCCTGCCCCTCAAGGAGCTTGTAGTCAAGTTGGATAAAAGATAAATCAGCAAATACCTACAGATGGGTGATGATTGCATGGACAGAATATGTGCAATGGATACTAGGAGGGACCAAAGAGAGGCTCCTGAGTCAGTCAGAGGAGACCTCCTGGAAGACACAATGACTGAGCTAAGTTTTGACTAAAGACTTGGTGTCAGATGGTTGTAGGAGAGGGGAGTGAGCATTCCAGGCATGGAGAACAGCATGAATTAAGGCACGAGGTGGTGAACACAGTATAGTCATTTAGGTTTGAAAGGAGCTGAGTATGGCTGGAATGAAGACTATATGTGAGGGTAAGGTGGGACGGAAGGCAGAAAAGGTAGGCAGGCATCAGGTCATGAAGCCAAACTTAAATACTTAGCTCAAGTGATGTGGAAGGATTTTAAGTAGGAAACTGGTAAAATCAGACTTAAAGAATGTTATTGGAGGGATAGAGAGATTTCCTCTAATTACTTTTCCCAGAAGTATGCCACAGCCAGGGCAAAGCGAGGCCTTGTGAAAATGGGGCATAGCCTGGGTCTCTAGTGGAAAAGAGGGTGCTGTGGTGGGAGAAGAAGCAGAGCTTCTTGGGCTACTGAGTTGTCTCCCCTGAACAAAATTTCTTCTGGGTCCTTGTAGGCTGCCTATTAGACTTCAGATGAGGAAACTGAAGCTCAGGGAAGATTAGCTGGGGAGCTGGGGCTTCTGAATGAAAGCCAAACAGGAGTAATAACCCACAGCTTTGCTCTAGGGTGGCCCTATCTTCTCCCATTTTCAACATTATCTGTTACCTGTGGGAATGAGTGGCAGCAGTATTCATGGGAACATTTATACAAAATCCACACAGATTGCAAATTCACCATCACCCTGGCTTTTTGCCACGATTCTTTCTAAGAGCTGGATTTATTTGTTTGGGCTTCATCTCCTTCTATTCTCTGTTCCCCTGGGGGTAGAGATCACAAGGAACAAAGGCAGCACTGATTGGCCAGCATCAGTCAAGGGGGCTGTATCATGGGGTTTAGTCACTAGTTTTGGGTCCTTGAGAATGGGAGGCACACTTATCATATTTTTCATTGGTACACATCTGGATAAAGTAGTTAGCTTGAAAGATAACAGAAAACCAAGATTCAAAATGCTCTTGACAAGAATGAACCCTGAGCCAAAACCAACGAGGTGAAATTTAATAATGGTAAATGTAAAATCAGGTTAATAATAATAGTGTAGGATGAAGATAATTTGATTTGGGGCAGGGGGTGGGGGAGGTGAATGGACCACAGCTAAACCTGAGCTCTCAGGTTATTGCCAAACATGAACTTGTCTTACACTGAAGTAATGAACTCATGGGGTACAGATTGTGGGTAATTATGGTGTCACCACTCCTGAGCAGTCAGTTCGCCATGGAAGAATGTGCTCAATTCTGGGTGCCCCATTTTAAGAGGTATGTTGACACTCAAGAAGATCCATTGATGTTACAAATTAGAAACCCAGGGAAGATTTCAGCTAATAGACATTTCTTTTAAACTTGGTCCAAAAGATGTATTAAAAACATTAAATGTGAATATTTTCAATTGGAACATATGCTCTCTAGTTCCCCACAGCTTCCAACATTCCTTATTGTTTTATATCCAGCACTCACATGTCACTATGGCTTTTTTTCTACCCAAATGAACTTGTGACCATTGAATTACAACAATTACAGCAGCACTAGACTCACCTGAGACACCTTTTTAAACACCATTTCCTACTTCCACAATGGCCATGATGGAGTATCTGGTATAAGACTAGCTTTTCTGCCATAAAAAACTCTAAACTACTTAAAATATATGTAATAACTATTTTTAGACTTCAGACAACAGTCAGGGAATCTCAGATAGAACAAGGGTAGCCCTATAGTTGCTTTGAACAGTACAAAATAAAATAGCTAGTTGGTAGTCTTAAACCTGACCGTATTTGACAATTACATTAAGTATCATACCTAATAAAATGGTAATATGCAAATTACCATCACTCCGCTACGCCCACGATTGGGCCGGCTGGAGGCGCGGGGGGCGGGACTCAGGGTGGCCGATTGGCTGGCGGTAGGAGCAAGGGGCGGGGACTCGCGAGTCCCCGACCCCCGCGCCTCCCGCCGGCTTAAATGGCCGGCACTGCTTAGGCCAGCACTGCGGAAGACGCTGGTGGCAGAACTCGGGGTGGCCGATTGCATGGCTGCTGGCACCAGTTTTCCGCCAGCAGCAGTTTTCCTCTGGCCACCCGCCCAATCGATGCGCCTCCCGATCGGAGTTCCTCTTGGGGTGGCTGATCCATGCTGGCGGGAGGCGCTCTGATCGGCGGGTGGCCAGAGGAAAACTGCTGCTGGCGGATAACTGGTGCCGGCAGCCAGGTGAAGGAAACGTCTATTGCACGAAACTTCGTGCAACGGGCTCCTAGTAAATATATAAATAGTCTAAACATCAAAATTGAGGTATAGCCCAGCCTGCATGGCTCAGTGGTTGAGCATTGATCTATGAACCAAGAGGTCATGGTTCGATTCTCAGTCCGGGCACATGCCTGGGTTTCCAGCTCCATCCCCAGTATGGGGCATGCAGGAAGCAGCCAATCAATGATTCTCTCTCATCATTGATGTTTTTCTCTCCCTCTCCCTTCCTCTCTGAAATCAATAAAAAAAACTTTTAAAAATTGAGGTATCAATTGTTAGATTGGATAAAAAGCAATACCTAACTAAGTGATGTTTATTCGAAGCAGACTTTAAATATAAAGGCACAGATAAGTTAAAAGTATAAAGGTGCCCTGGCCAGTGTTGCTCAGTGTTTACAGCGTCAGCACACACACTGAAGGGTCTTGAGTTCAATTCCAGGTTAAGGGCATGTACCTGGGTTGCAGGTTCAATCCCCTGCCCTGGTTGGGGTGCATATGGAAGGCAACCAATTGATGTGTCTATCTCACATCAATGTTTCTCCCAGTCTCTCTCTCTCTCTCCCTCCCTACTACCCTTTCACTCTCTCTAAAAGCAATGAAAAAATATATCCTTAGGTGAGAATTAACAACAACAACAACAAAGTAAAAGGGTGAAAATAAATGCACTATGTAAACACTAATCAGAAGAAAGCAGAAATGGCTCTATTTATATCAGACAGTAGACTTTAGGGCAAGAAATATGATCAGAAATATAGATGATATTTATATTAATAATGAGGCCAACTCATTAAGAAGATGTAACAATCCTATTTGGGATTGTGTGCATCTGATAACAGAGCTTTAGACTCATGGATACAGAGAACAGACTGACAGCTGTCAGATGGGAGGGGGTTGGGGGCTGGCAGAGAAGGGTGAAGGGATTAAGCAAAGAAAAAAACAACTCTTGGACACAGACAACAGTATGGTGATTGCCAGAGGGAAGAGGGGTCAGGGGAGGAAGAATAGAGTAAAGAGGGGATAGATAAATGGTGATGAAAGGAGACTTGACTTGAGGTGATAAACACACAATACTATATACAGATGATGTGTTATAGATTCGTATACCTGAAACCTATGTAATTTTATTAACCAATGTCATCCCAATAAATTCAATTAAAAATAAAATATATGGACTAAAAATAGACAAAAAGAAAGGATAAATAGACAAATCCACAATTATATTTGGTGATTTCAACTCTCTCAGTAATTGAGAGAACATATAGTCAATCAGTAGGGATGTGGTAGACTTGAACAACATTGTGAATGAATTGTCCTAATTGGTATTTATAGAACACGTAGCCAAACTGCAGCAGATGCATTATTTTTATGTGCACATGGACCATTTACTGAGCTAGATCATATTCTAGCTCATAAAATAAGGTTCAATGATTCTTAAGGATCGAGGTCATATGGAATATATTCTCAGACCACAGTGGAATTAAGCTAGAGATCATTAACAAAAAGAAAAGCTCATCTTTCCTCCTGCCCCTCCATTATGCAGGCCCACACCTCATTCATTTGTTGCAAGTTGCACAATTCTTTCTTGATAGACACTGTTAGCCTCTGAAGAAGTTTTGAAATAAGTGACATCTATTAACAAATGTGGAAAAAGTAGTAGTTCATATGACCTGTTCAGTATGTCTCAGCTTTTATATTTTAATTATACTGTTCTTTTATATTTTCTGATCATCTCCTTGCATGAAAGATTCACTCCAGGAAAAAATCTCAATTCTAGAGACAGAATTTTGTCACCTTTACAGTCAGTGTCAGGGAAACAGAATCCAGAGACTAAGCTAGACATGGGACTATTTAGGGGTTTAGCCTAAGGCATTATCCCTAGGACATGGGGTATACACCTCCATGGATATTTATAAGCAAAGGAGTATGTCTGAAATATGTCAAGCCTTCCACATTATTTAAATTCTTCCAATTTCACCGAATGAGAGCCCTTTTCTAACATTTGTTATGCTTCTCAACAGGCCATTATTTTTACCTATGATAATCCATTTCTGACACTCCGTATGCTAATTTACCAAGCTGGGCTTGTTGATAGAGACAAGGAAAGCAGAAATGCCACCTGTGATCACGGGCTTTCTGAATAGATTGCCAGCAGAACACCTGGGCTATCTTGCTTGGCACCTGCCTCATAGCTTCAGTTAAATAACACACATCCTCTCACACTGTGTATGATGAAGTATTTTAAAGTCACTCTTACACATTGTAACATTTTCCTAGACTGTTTCCTCTTTTAAAGATGTCCAGGAAAGGATGCCATTGGCCTGCACCCTTGCAACCTATTCCAATATCTCACGAAGTCATCAAGGTTTCCTTTTCCCCTTCCAAAACGGCCTCCAGGAACGTCTTTATTCTTCTTTTCAGAGGCTCCTTCAAAATGGGCACAGCCTCTACTGCCTGCCCCGCCTTGTACCTTTGATTTAAGACTCTCAGTTCCTGAGGGTAGAGAGTGGGTTTGGCCATGGTTCACTGCTGGTGTGTTTACAAGGGAAGGGTCATCCTGCAGTCACATAAATGACTATTAAATTGTTCTCTGTGGTTGTCATACTAACTGTTTTGTGCTCAGATAATTATTTCCAACTATCACTTTGTTCACCTTTAGTCTCTACTAAAATCAAAGAAAGGACTGAGCATTGAGAGGTAGGACCTGCTAATGGACATTTCTCTGTTTTCTTCCAGAAATGCTTTTGGAGCCTAAGAAATCAGACATTGCCATTCTGAGGTCAGGGTCTGGGCTAAAATGAG
Source organism: Eptesicus fuscus (assembly GCF_027574615.1). NCBI lineage: Eukaryota > Metazoa > Chordata > Mammalia > Chiroptera > Vespertilionidae > Eptesicus > Eptesicus fuscus. The sequence goes on from NC_072479.1 coordinate 87,850,630, forward strand.
GAGAAACTGGATTTTATTTGCTTTTTATTTTATTTTACTTTTTATTTTAAAATAATTTCAAAATTATAGAAACATTTCAAAAATAATACAAAGAACTCCCTATCGTTGGCACTCTGATTTATCAATTGTTCATATTTTGCTACATTTGCTCTCATTCCCTCTTTCTATACATATGTATACATTATTAGTATGAAGTCATTTAAGAAAATGTGGTAGACATCATGCCTCTTTATCCCTAAAAACTGTGTATTTTATAAAAACAAGGACTTTTTCTTACAGTGTAACTTTCAACATCAGGAAATTTAACATTGCTGTTATATCACTATGTATTCTACAATCCATATTGAAATTTCAATCGCCCCAATAATGTCCTATGTTATAATTTATAGTTGGTATATCTCTTTAGTCTCCTTTAATTTGTAATCTTCTCCTTGTCTTTTGTGGCATTGACATTTTTGAAAAGGGTCGTATGTTGAAGGTCTCTCCCTTTGCGTTTGTCTCATATTATCTCATGATGGGATTCAGATTATGTATTGTTAGTAGGAATCTGTGTTTGTTGTTTTTTACTCAAACAGCCCCCTTCCTTGGGTGGGGTCCAAAAGTCACCTCATTAACATAAAAAGGGACACCATTGCTGCTCTCCTTAGGAAATTCCCAGGGGTTTGAAAGCTGTGAGCCAGGAACTGTGGCTGAAGACCAAGTATATCTGAGAAATATATTCTGGTCATCTGAATATATATATAATTTCTTGCAAATCACAGTATCTCACTGTCCTGTATTGTTCATTACGTTTTCATGTGAAACTGGTCTTGGTTTGAGATGATCATATTTCATTGATTCTTAGAGTCTACTGATTGTAAGATGCACATTTGTATAATTAATACTTAAAAGAGGTGAATGTTTAAATAGATGAAATATGGTATAAGAGCTTTGGTGGTTAAAACCCATCATTTATGCTCATTTATTCACTCAATATTTATTCAACATAAAATGATGTGTAGTTTGGTGGGCAGGGACAAAGAATCTCCTTCAGAACTTAGCCAAAATTCAAGAAAATAAAGGGAAAATATTTGGAATTGAATAAACTTGAGTTTGCTCACATTCCATTTCCTAGCTTTATGATCTTGGGAAATGCATCTAACTTCTCTGTGTCCCAGTCTTCATCTATAAAATAGGGTTAATAATACCCATCTTTTAGTGCTGTTGTGAGGATTGGAATAATATTTGAAAATCATTCAGCTTAGTGTCTGGCTCATGATGCAGCCCTTATTAGAGTAGGCACTCAATAAATACTTGTAAATAGATTGATTTATAGGCATACAATTAATATGCATTGTTGTAAGAGTGAATTACAACTGGTTATTCTTTTTGATGTTGAAATTGCATTCCCTCCACTCTATTGGAAGCCGTTTTGTTCCATTTCCAGTAGAGATGGAGAACAGCTGGACACCAACCCTTTGATAAAGTCTGAGGACAGAAGTGGATTCACCCCTACACATTGGTCTTAAAACTGCAGGGAAATGATGTGTCACCTTATCCATGGAGGTGTCAGACCTCTGGGGGTCATTTCTTTCTAGTCCCTACTGGCAGACCACATGTCTGCTCCCACTAATTGCAGTTATTTTCCTGGCTGTCAGTGTTAATGATGGATGGGTGCCACTGCCATTTGGATTTGTTGACCAGAGATAATTATTTTCCTAACATGTTCCAAGCTTGCTTAAAACCATACTATGCATTTTGATCCCTGGCTGTTCTTTAGTTTTTTTCCTTTTCATTTTGAAATCTGTATGTGTTTTTCTGGCATGAGGAGAGGAAGATGGGGGTGGGGAAATACAATCAAATCCATATGTTTGTGATGCACTTACCCTGAAGTAATAAGAAAGCATTGTTGGGAAAGAGCCTTTGGATGACTTGGGCGATATTGTTATAAGTTCCACATTGGTCTCTTCATCTTCTCAGCCATGCTGCCACATGCCAGGTTCTGAGAGGATCAAGTTCACCTGGGGACACTGCTCTCTTACCTCTTTCTTGTTACTTTCATCCCTAAGGCCTTGTTTCCTTCTCTGCATACTCAACATGAAGTAAAAGACAAATGATTGAATCTTTACTTCTCTCTGGAGCCTCAATAATCATAGCTGATTATTGCTACCATGACCTCATACCTCATCTAGAGACCATTTCTTTTACCATCTGCAATCCTGATGATTCTTGGTTGGTGCCTTAAGTGAAAGCTAAGTGACTCCTGTGAACTCCATAACTCTGATGGCTTTTTTTATGTCCTCCAAGCTCATGCCAGTTTTCACATCTGATTATTTTTAGGCTCATTTCCTTTCTTTCACCTCAATTATTTGTGTGTATATTTTAAGAGATATTTATCCTTCATGCATTTGCTGTCATATGTCTAGGGTTCTGAAAGAACTTTGGTTAATGTTTGGATAGGGAATTCATGACCTTTTCCTAAGATCTGGAAGCTGAATTGTTTGGGGCCTGCCATATTCAAGAGTATCTGTCCTCAAATTTTGGAGTGGTCCTCCAGGTTATAGCATTGTTCTGTACTCAGGTAGCTCAGGATCTATGCTAGTGATCTGAAAGCATATAACCTTTGACTTAAGCCTCAAGTTCTGCTAGGATTCTACATTGGTATACCAATGAGAAGAAGGCACCGGGCATCTAAGCTCAAAGAAGTCCCTCTTCCTCTAGTCCTCAAGTTAAAAGATGCTGGGAGAAAGCTCATGGGGAGACAAAGGCTATCCCTATGTACATTATTCCAGGGAATCAGGAGCCTGGGCACAGAGACTGGTGCTGCCTCTGATGACTTTATTCCTAAGTGGCTTTCATGCAAATCACCTGAAGCTTTCTTGCCATTACCTGACTCACAGAGGTACTCACTTCACATGTTCATCATTCATGCATTCAACAAGGATTCATCATGTGTTGGGAAAGGACAGAGCCTTGTATAATGCCCAGGACAGGGTGAAGAAAAAGATAATATAAGCCCTTGAGATGCTTGCAGTAAGGCTGGGGAGATAAGACACAAACACTTAAATAATAAGAGAGTAGAAGTGAATGAACTCAGGCAATGAAAGCAAAAGACAGCATCAGTCCCAGCATCCTCTGTCATAGCTGCTTGGCTTTGGGCCAGTTGTTTAAACCTGTGACCTTCAGGGTGTGTGAAGGTACCTATACACTATAAAGTGTGGTGCAGATTTTTAGGGTCATTGGTTATAAAATCAAGCAGCAGTACAATGCAGAGGAACTAAGTTTTAGAATGTAACAGGTAAGTTATGAAGACGTATCTATCAATAGTATTCATTGCTGGTGAGGGGTCTGAGGGAAGAATCATTTGGTTGGTGAAATGGGATGGGCTTGAGGAAGACTTTTTGAGAGTCTCCCATGTAGCCTTGGCAAGCCTAAGAATCTTTACCCTCAATCAGGGTATGTGAGGATATAGTTTAGATGGTATTAGCTTTTCAAACCACTATTATATCAAAGTGTTGAGCCCATGCTCTTTAGTTCCTTACTATCATTTACTGCTCACCACATCAAAGCCTGCAGCTAAGGTAGTGGACATTCTCAGAGGCAAAGGAGGTCCACCTTGGTGAAAGTAGAGGGAGAAACTATTCTGACTAAGGAAAAGATTTATGGTGCTCAGGCTAATGCGTAATAGTTGGAAAAACAATTTGGAAGTTTCTTATTTTTATTCTTCTATAATTTTTAACATGACTCATGGGTACATAGTGATCTTCTGGGTCAAGATGAGACAATGGAGATTTTTCCCATTTTGTATTTTCTTTGTGCGTATGTGTGTGCTATATACAATTATTCCTATTCTCTTGTCCATTAGTCATATTCTAGTGGTAGAGGAGAGAGGTACAATTAGCAGTGGAAAGAAAGGATTTGGAATTGGCAAAACAGTGGGCTAGTGAAAAGGATCAAAGACTCTCAAGATAGACTTTGGTTGGAAATTCAGATGTGTGGCTAACTAAATGTGGACTTGGGCATGATATTAAACTTTGAGGCTTGTTTTCCTTATATGCAAATTGAGGGAATACTTCCTAACTCACAGTGTAGGGATTAAACTATTTATGTATGTAAAAAGCCATATAGGTGCTCTTCTTCCCTTCCTTGGTGGATGAGAAGGGAGCAAATTTGGGAGAAGAGAGTTATCTAAAAAAGGTCAATGCTCCAGGACAGAATAAACAGGGTTATTTTAAGGTGAGAATTAACCTGGGATTTAAAACAAAAACAACCAGAGTTGAGATTTCACATGTTTGAACACTGAGGGAGGAACAGAGGTAGGATGGACATGGCCATGTCTTGGTGAAGAACAGATGTAGCTTGGGAGGCTAGGCTCTAATTCAGTTTTCTTCGTGGTTCTACCATGGCATCAGATGTTCTTCAAAAACATCAGCACCAGCATTGTCCATGAGCTTTCAGTAAATGCTATGTTTTGCATCAAGCCATTTCTTCATCAAACTTTCAACATAAAATGTAACTGGTACTTGGCATGATTGATACATGTCATAGTACTGGTCTTTCTTCCCCTTGAGAATACTGGAGAACACTGAAGAACAATTCTTTTGTCATATGGAGAAGGTTTATTTTTTTCTGTCACCCACACACATTATGGAACAGCAAAGTCAAAACAATTATTTAACCTCTTTTTATTAAAATCTCAGGCCTCTTTTCTTTTTGGAAAAATGTGGAGTAAGGAAGCCACAGTAACTTGTGCTGGAATATTTTGCTTTAGAATTTTAAAAGCACTTTTCTTGTGCTGTCTCAGATGATATTTCTAACTCAGTGAGATGAAGGCCATTTTCATTTAATAGTGGCACCTACTTGCTGGGGGACCTTGAAGCAGGGCCATTCTGTGACAGCTGTGCAGGGTGTTTGCTGAACAGGGCTCTTGGCCAAGTGGTCATAGGGGGCTGAATTTGCCCTGGGCTCTCAGCACATCATGAACGCTAGAACCTCTTTTTTATCATACTGAAGGGGGATTTGGTTTCTCCATATACCAAATAGGATTAATTTTAGAATATTTATGCAAGAAGGATTGCATATTTTTAAGTCTTTATCTCCTTTGTTTTCTCAACTGGTTTGAGAATTAGCACACGCTGCTGCTGCTGATGGTGATGGTGATGATGATGATGATGATGGTGGTGATGATGATAGCCAGCATTTCTACATATTTGCTATGTGCCAAGTGCTGTTTCAAGGAACTGATGATATATTAACTCATACAACTCTTCTAACAATCATAACAATGTATAGTCTTTATTTTTCCCATGTTAAGCTCTGGTTTCTACTTGTGGCTCTGCCTAGTTATTGGTGGTGATTTTGGACAAATCTGGTAATGTCCTTCAGTCTCAGTTCCCTAATCTGTAAAATGAGAGAATTGTAACAGATCAAAAACTTGTAATCCTCCCATTCCCTTTTTCGACTTTTGAACTTTGTATTATTTAAAGAAGAAGTAACACACTCAAGTAAGCAGTTAATGATGAAGGGAAATCCACAAGGGATGGGAACACCCCAGGGATCAGCAACAGTGGGGAGTTGGTAGCACATTTAGGCCAAAAGGAGCAAGAGGAGGTTGTGGTTATGGAACTAGAGAGAGTGGTGCTGAAGCTACCACACAGGGAGGCCTCTGACAGGAGCTGTGGCCCGCCCCCACTGCCAACCCAGGCCAGACCGTTGGAGGAATCAATGCCCCATGGTCTTTATTCCACCATCCTTCCATTTCCTGCTGGTGCCTTCCCATTGGTCAGCCCAGCAGGCAGAGAGCCAGGAGGTCTGATTGACACAATCCCCTGAAGTCACCCTGTTGGGGCACAGAGCTGGTGGCGCTGGGTGGAGAAAGGGTCTGCAGCTTCACACAAGCCACCTTCATGGCAGCACAGGTTTAATCCCTTGAACTCCCTTAGGAATTGTTCTTAAGTCAATATTATGTAGAAAATTATGAAGAAATGATTCTAAAATATTTTAAATGGATATTGTACTATAAAATTCATTACATACTGTCTTTTATAATATTCATACATAAAGACAAGTTTATCCTTTTTCTTTTTAACAAAGGTAGCACACACTGTTTATGTTATTACATTAAATTGTAGAAGAAAATATGTTCCAGCAAATACATTTTTAAATAGCGGAATGTCATCTTTAGTTTGAGTAATCCTATATAATAAAGAGGTAATATGCAAATTTACCATCACTCCAACACACAAGGTGACCGCCACAAGATGGCCAGCAGGGGAGGGCAGTTGTGGGCGATCAGGCCAGCAGGGGAGGGCATTTGGGAGGGACCAGACCTGTAAGGGAAGGCAGTTGGGGAGGACCAGGCCTGCAGGGGAGGGCAGTTAGGGGTGACCGAGCTGGCAGAGGAGGGCAGTTGGAGTGACCAGGCCTGCAGGGGAGGACAGTTGGGGAGGACCAGGCCTTCAGGGGAGGACAGTTGGGGGAGACCAGGCCTGCAGGGGAGGAAAGTTGGGGGTGACCAGGCCAGCAGTGGATAGCAGTTAGGGGCAACCAGGGTGGCAGGAGAGGGCAGTTAGGGGTGACCAGGCCAGCAGGGGAGGGGCAGTTAGGGGCAATTGGGCCAGCAGGGGAGGGCAGTTAGGGGTGACCAGGCTGGCAGGGGAGGGCAGTTAGGGGCAATTGGGCTGGCAGAGGAGCAGTTAGGCATCAATCAGGCTGGCAGGGGAGTGATTAGGGGGTCATCAGGCTGCAAGGCAGAAGCGGTTAGGGGCAATCAGGCAGGCAGGCAGGTGAGTGGTTGGGCGCCAGCAGTCCTGGATTGTGAGAGGGATGTCTGACTGCCCGGTGGGATTGGGCCAGACAGGCAGTCGGACATCCCTCGAGGGGTCCCAGATTGGAGAGGGTGCAGGCTGGGCTGAGGGACACCCCCACCCCCCGTGCACGAATTTCATGCACCGGGCCTCTAATGATATATATATATATTAGATTAAAATTTATCATATTATAGTTTCAAAATAGAAAAAAACACACACTTTTATCATCTGAAATTTGGCATATTTGTAGTTTGAGTGAAAAGTTTAGGTGATTTATTAGCTAATATTTATCCTTCATTCCTAAATGACGAACTAAAAGTTTTAGGCTATATTTGCAAGGATTTTTCTGCCGATTATACATAGTAGTTGGAGACAACTACTCCCAATAACTTAGAGCCAATTGGATATAATAACCCCCCCTCTTTTAACATTGTTTTTTTATAATGACATATCTTTATACATCATATAATAAATTGATCAGTTGTATGCATTTATAGATCTGTGTGAATATCATTGAGGCAAATTTATCTAATTCTTTCTTGCCATTTTTATGCTCTCATTGACATGCTATATTTCACTACTGATGTTCTTTATGTCCCCATCTTTATTTAAAGATTGGTTGTGAGATAAAAAAAAACAAAACAAAACAAAAAACCCAAGCAACACTGAACAATAGTTAAGAATGAAAATGAAAACAATGTAAAATGGCCAAAACCACTGGGTGATAAATGATTGGGGGACTAGCCATGAGCATGTGTCTCTAATCACCATCTGATGTTTACTTGGAAGCTCTCATGCTGCTCATTAATAAACAGAAACTGTCTAAATAATCATTTTATGTATTGCTTATTTAACAAATAGAAATTGGAACACATGCTGTGACTGCCTTTTCTGATGTGAATGAGCTTCTGGAGGGTATAGGATTTTGTAAATCACTGAATGGAGAATTTAGTTTTGGATGATTGATAGGGTTCTTTTCAGTTTGCTACTAAAATTGAAAACAAATCATAATACTTTGCAAACTGGGAGGCTGAAATCTGCATAATCATCTACTCTGTGACCTATGAGACACATGTCATGGTTAACGTCTAGGCTTGAAATCAGGCAGCTCAGAATTGGAGTCTGGATTCTATCAGGTTTGCTGTGTGACTTTACACAAATTGCTCAACTTCTTTGAGCTGTGCTCACCCTCTACATAGAAGAGGGACAGGCCTAGTAACCCCATTATGGGTATTATTGTGAGGATTGAGCCATCCATTAAACAAATGCTTATTAAGCCACTGCTATGTCCCAGGCATATTCTAGGCACAATAGTGAATAGGAGAGAAAAAGTGTTTGCTCTCATGGAGCTTACATTCTAGCAGCAGAAAAGGACAAAGACATCAACACCTTTAGAAAACAATGTCAGGTAATGGTAAGTGTTATGAAAAAGAAATGAAGCAAGGTGAGAGGTTAGGAGATGTTTGGGAGGGGGTGATTAAAGAAGGCCTTTCTGAGGAGGTGATATTGGAGCAGAGACTGAAGACTGTGAGGTTGGAGGAAGGAGTGTTACAGGCAGAGGGCACAGCCATAGCAAGGGCCGTGAGGTGGGAGCGGATGTGATGTATATGAGGAACATAAGAGGCCAAGGAATTGGAGCAAAGCCCAAATGGGAGATGGCAGGAGAAAATGAAATTGGGGTTTTGACCAGTGCAGGGCTCAAAGGTCTAAACCAGGAATTTCCCAGGGGACAGCCCTGGGATCAGAAGTTCCCTCTCCTCTCATCAGAAGGGTGCACACACTTTTTCCTCAGCTGGACCCACCTTGTAAAGGGAATGGTGGTGGGGACAGCCTTCAGCTGGGGGAGACCATTTTGACAGGGAGCTTGAGCCTTGAATTGACTGATTATTTTACCCACGTTGGCCCCCATCTCCTGGTTTCACCCAGGAGAGCCTTTGCTGGCTTGCCTGGCTCTGTCAGTAGCTGAGAAATTCCAGGCTGTCTTTCAGAGAATCAGCCATGGTGAACTTTAATTAAAGGCTCAGCACTTTCTCTTTGGGCACCTGCCCATAATGCTGCTAAGGGCACCCAAATCTGTTTGCCTTTAATCCATCCCCTGAGGGGCCAGGAAAGCCTGGCAGCTTTTTGTGAGACCAGGAAGGAAGGTGATGTGGGCCTGGCAGGAGTTGAGAACAGAAGTTCCCTTCTCCAGCTGACAGGGCCGGCTCCCATGGAACATGCCCCGCTGGCACGTCTGCTCCACGCTAATCATCTCTTGCTCAACTTCTGACCTGATCACTTGGGAATGGTGCAGACATCCTTCGGCCTCCATCACTGCCTTGGGCTGCCTGGTCAAATGCCAACCTTGCATTTCAGGGCTGGCCTACGTGTTCTGGAAACCTTGTCTTTTGTTAGCCTGGTCTTTGTGCTTCATTCAGGTGAAAACTCCTCTTCAGGTCTGGTGACAGACTGGGCCTGAGAGATATGTATGTCTGACATGGATTAAATGCTGTCTGACTTGAAGACAAATGATCTCCAGGGAATCTGTTGGCCTGCAGATTATAGCACATGTGGTATCTTTTTAAAACCACTTTAAAATAAAAGTATGCTATACATATGCAAAGGTGTACATACAATAAATATACAGCTTGCTGAATTTTTGCAAAGTGAACACACCCATTCAACCAGCACCTAGATGAAAGAAAAACATTATTAGTACTCCAAAGGTCCCCCCCCTTACCCCACTAACTCCCTTCTAGTCACTGCCTTCCTAAGGGTAACTACTATCTGGACTTCTAGCACAGTTATTTTGTTTTTGAACTTCATATAGATAAATACAGTATATACATTCTGTAGCATCTAGCTTATTTTTGTTCAGCATTATGTTTGTGATATTTGTCCATATTATTGGAGATTCCTGTAATTTGTTCATTTTCATGGGCAAGTATATCACAACATATTTATCAGTTCTATTATTTATAGGCATTTGGGTAGTTTCTAGTTTGAGGCTATTATAAATGGTGCTGCTGTGAATATTCTTGTATATATCTTTTGATGCACATATATTCATTCCTATTTGGCATATACTTAGCAGTAGAGTTGTTGGATCAGTTGTAGTAGATACCATTAAGCAGTTTTTCCTAAGTGGTTCAATCTGTATACATCCCACCAACACCATGTGAGTGTCCTGGTTTCTCCACATTTGGCCAACACTTGGTATTTTCTTCTTTCTCATTTTGCCATTCTCACAAATATGTAGAGGTATTGCATTGTGATTTTATTTGAATTTATCTGGCGATCTGATGATTAACGCAGTGGAGCACCTTTTTATATGTTTATCAGTCATTTGGGTTTCTTTTTTCAAATATAACTGGAGTCAATATAGTCAGAAGATGAGCTAGGTTTGGATTTTGCCATTGCTAGCATCACCTTCACTGGACCACAGAGTTCAAATTTCTTCTTCCATGGGATGCTATTACCATATACTTTGTGTGGGCCATGGAGGGCTGAGAATTTGTTCTCGTTGTTCCTGAAACCCTCGGCTTTCAGCAGCCCTTTACCACAGAGGGGTGTCCCTTTTGGCCCTCCCCCAGCAGCAGACTGCTGACCTTATTATTCAGTGCTTTAGGTTTTTTATCTGAATGGGAAATGGTCCTGGGAGATGGGTGGGCTTTTATGGCTGTGTGGAACTAAAGGAGCTCTCTCCATTTTCCTAACTTGCCCATTATCCTCCTCATGACTACTGGGTAGTGGTCGTTGGATAGGATCTTATGAATGAGTGCAAACTCATCTTGTGTCTGGAGCTCCCAGTTATTCTAACCCGTCATGCTAACCTACACTCAGCCTTCCAGAAGTTAAGATTTTTCTCTCTATTTCTTCTTACTCATGCTATGGAGACTACTCCTCCCAGGCTCTGCCAAATGTGAAGCTGTTAATATGTCTCACTTTTCCTTGGAGGGGCTTCTCTCTCTCTTTAAAATTTAGTTCACCTGGTTTCTTGCAACTTCCACTTTCTGATGGGTTCAAAAAATGTCCTGATTTCACAGATTATCCATATTTCTCTTGTTATTAGGGTGGATGCTACATTTTCTCTCAGTTGTCTGCATCCTAACTGAGAGCAGCCCCACTGGTAGTGGATCAAGAGACTGCTCACTGTTCTTCTCACTCTTCATGCTTCCATCACAGAGTAGGCTGAGCTCCCATTTCCCTCCTGGATTTTATGTCAGAGTCACTTGAGAAATAAAATACGCTGCTCCTCTGTGGATTATATTTTTCTCATCAGATTTCCATAACCTATATTTATTTAAGGAAAAAACTCTTTTTAGAGGCTTAGTGTGATAATTTACTAACTTTATGAGCTGGGGATAAAAATAAGATATGGGTTGGTAAATTTTCTTTTTAAAAATGAATAATTTTTCAAAATTATAAGGGTAATTCATTAATAAGTAGAGAATTAAAAATACATAAAGATATAAAACCAAAGAAATGAAAAACCACCCATAATTTTATTAGCCAAAGAAAATATTACTACTATTTTATCAAATTTATTCTAATAATTTTTCTGTTAGTATGTTTATGTTAATTTGTGTACATAAGTGTACATCCTCAAGTATATAATTTGTGTGTGTTGTTTACATAAGCTAGTTCCAAAAAGCATTTTTCTGTGGGTTTCATGGCACTCATGAAATGATGATGTGTTATTCATGTTTGTCTGGTGAAGATGCTAAAATTTATGGAATATTTTTTGTTTGTTGTTAGGGCTGAATTCCTTCTTGTAGCTATTTCACATGATCAGCCAGGACAGGTGTGTATATGTTATTCCAATGAAATGTAATTCATTTCACAAAAGACCTTGTACTGAGGTCCCCCTTTCCTCATGTAACTTCCATTCCTTTTTATTTATGCTGACCCATTGTCAGGTTTAGAACTAACAGAAGTGAGGGAAATATATGATGTTCTATTTTTGTTTGTTTGTTTTTGTTAATCCTCACCAGAGGATGCTTTTTCCATCTATGATGTTCTTAAAATGTGTTATAACTTATTTTCCAGAAAGTATTTTGGAGAAAAAATTGGACTGTATTTTGCTTGGCTGGGATTATATACATCATTCCTCATCCCATCTTCTATAATTGGTGTGATTGTGTTTCTTTATGGATGTGCAACAATTGAAGAAGATATTCCCAGGTAAGACAATTTTAAAGAAAAAGGCTCAATTCCCATGTTAGTAGTTTGGAGTTTCATCTTAGTTTCAAGTACATTTCACACATCTCCTTCCAAAGTCCTCACCCTCTCTCCTTCTTCTTCCCTTACTACACACACAACTTTTCTCCAGAGCCAGATCTGGGAGCTACAGATTCTGGGAATGGCTTCATAGCCATGCTGGGTGTGACCCACATTCTTTCCTAGTAAAGCTCTTCTCTAGAACCAGGTCTGATTTGGACAGGTGGATAAAGGCTGATGAAAAAATTGTGCCTGAGAAATGCTTTCCCCCACTTAACTTCATGATTCACTCCCACTCCCCCATATTTTCCCATAAGGTCCAAGCAGGAAGTATTGAGTGGTATTGGGTAGAGATCACATGTCTTTCGGTCAAACACTGTTGGGATAAAATGCTGTGAGACTGTAGAAGCAGGCAGCTCTGGAACTGAAGAAGGCTTCTGGTTCAGGAGTCGGAAACTACAGGTAGTGACAGTTTCCATGGTGGAGCTCTTGGAGAACCAAGAAATGGAACAAAGTCTAGTCCTTATGAGGAAGAGAAAGCCTACAAAGAAAGTAAGCACTTAAAATTAGTGCTTACTTTCTTTGCCCTCTGGCATCAGGGAAGAACCAATACTTACCAAATACCGACTTGTGCCAGGCATGGTGCTAGGTGGTTTTATGCACTAGTTTCTTTGATGCTGTAGAAATCAACATTGTAAACTCTATATAAGGTAGTTATTATTTTCGCCTAACAGAGTTGGAGAAATTGACGATAAATGAGGTCATATTACTTGTTCAACTTCAACAACTACTAATTGTCAGGGTTGAGATTTGGCCTCCTGCTGCTCCAAAGTTTTGCCTTTTCCAATAAGCTGTGAAGTCTTCCAGAGAGCTCATATTCCCCCTGGCAGCCAAGAACTTCAACTGGCCTTGTCTGATGCATTCTCAGAAAACACGGATTCCATGCTTCTCTTGCTCAGTTGTGATCCCTAGAGAGCTGAACCCCAGGTTGATCAAAACTAGAAATCTCTATACTGTGCTTGAAGAACCAATGCCAGTATAATGGGTGGGCCATCAGTATGCTGGTTTACATCAGGACTTAGAACTTGTGCCCATATGGGATTGCATATGACAATGACCATTGCAGCTGGAATGGACTATCATCTGTACATGCTGCAAAGACATATATCTATGCACATGCACACATCATATATGTACAGATGTGTAGGCATGTAAAATGTGATTATTATCATTGTAGATGCCTATCAGAGTGTATGATGTTTTAAAAATCATGGGTAGCATCCCATTTGTGAGTTATGGAATCAATTTAATGGTTATCTTTTAAGTGAACTAGAATAAGATAAGATATAGTAGAATGATGTATAATATTAGTATTCATCACAAAAGGAAAGTATAAGCATTGTTGTATGAGTATGTTTATAAGAAGATGGTATATACGTTTTTTCCTACTGGAATATGATGTAAAAGACTTTCAAACTGTAGGTCATAGTCAAAAAGTTTGAAATTGACTCTTAAAAATTGAAATGTTGATTGTCACTTTTTCAGATTCATGATAGGACACGACAAATCAAGAAGGTATAAATGATAGAAAAAATTAATTATATTGTGAAGAATTGTTTAAAGAACTGTTCTTAAATCAGAATTGTATACCCATCAAAAGTCCAAGCTCTGTGGTCCTGATGGAAACTCACAAAATATCACTCCTATCAACAAAGGAATGGCCTCCAAATCCCAATACTAAATCTAAATAAATTCACATTTTTTCAGACTCTGTGTCTACCATCCACTCCTAAGCATAATTAAAAACTTGCACTATTCCTGGGATTATTTCAGAGGTTTCTAATTTTGGCATTAAGCTGGGAAGTTACTACCTATGTATCACTTTTTAAAATCTTTTTATTTTGAACACATTGTAGATTCAGGAAGTTGCCAAGATAGTACTGAGAGGTGCAATATACCCTTTCCCCGGTTTCTCCTGATGGTTATATCTTGTATAACTACAGTACAAAATCAAAACCAGAAAATTTACATTACGTGGAACTTTAAATGGTACCTTTTATTGCCAATAACTTTGATATGTGAGATACAAGTATCATTTGTAAGTAATAATTCCATATGTGCATGATACATCTATAGAACTTTCCTCTGCTCACCAAGGGATAGGTTCCATTTGTTAGGCATTTGCTTACATGGGTAGGAAAGACTGGAGCATTTTTAAAAAGCTGATTAATCTAAACCATATTGAAAAAAATTGGTTACTTTAGGTCTGAACCTTAATAACAGATGTTCTGTCTGAATAATTGCTTCATTGCACCTCCTCTCTTTCTGCTAGCACAGTCCTGTACCACCCAACCTGTGAGCCATGAGTCACTCATTGAGAAAACCACTCACGCTGGGTTTTTACATCAACCTATGCTTTCTAGAGAAATGATAGATTGAAGAAATACACTATTAGATTTATAGCCACAGTTACTTCTAACTAGGAATCTGTAGATTATGCAGCCCGTGAATAATCTAGACATGATTTCAATTCTAGGTGAGCTTCCCTCATCTTTCAGCTTTTCTAGAGAATTCAGTCATTTGAATGTCACCCTGAGGTAGAATTTCTTCAGAATTCTGTTCAAAATGCTTGCATCCAAAACCAAAACCAAAACCAAACCAAAACCAAAAACAATGATCAATACCTACAAAACACCTGACTTCCAATTTAAATGATATGGGGAGTATCTGTGCCACAGTAGCTGCAATTTTATACAAATGATTGATACTTGACTGTACTCTAATTTTAAAACCAGTAATTTACATAGCACTTAAGTTTCAAAATGCTTTGCACCAAGTTGGTTGCTAATACTTTTTCATTCCTGACCTTTTAGCACTGACTAGATTTGATTAAGATCTGACTAAGGTTATCCCTCCCTGCAATCTATGTGTAAACAAACCCCTGAAGAACAAAGTCCCTACTCAGATGTTCTCAGACACAGCTTCAAAGCACAGCGCTTCACTAGAATTTATACAAACCAACAATTTTCCGTGTGAATTTGTTTTCCAAGAGGGTCCTCTCCTTTCTGAAAACAGCAACTTTTCAACTACAGAGCGAACACTTATCTGACCCAGAAGACTTGAAATAAACCAGGCTCTCGAGTGAACAATAAGAATGTGCCCAGGTGAAGCTAGCACAGCTGAACTTATTAACAAGATGTTACTCTTTAATGTTGTGGATGTGAATGAGTCACTGCTATTGACACTTGCCAGTGGAGAGCTTAGCAGCAAGTCAGTGGAGGAACCAAGGTTTATCCTCGGAGACCTAGTTTCCATTCTCTCACACAGGGGCCTTTCCCTGCTGTGGACTTAATAGCTCATTAAAAACGAGCGTGAAAGCTGGCATTTTACAGATAGTGACAGCCCTCAGTTAAACCCTTCAACTTCTTAATAAAGGAAAACTAGATCCAGGCATCCCTTGACTTCTGGGTTAAATCTAAGCACTTGTTTAACACACAAGGTACCAGCTTATTCACCCTGGCAGTGGCCTCCCACTTGCCAGCCATGCTCTGCAGCTCCCTCTGCTGCCTCTTTCTGGAGAAAACACAGCTGTGGTTTCCAGTGTAGGGTCCCCTACCTCCCCAGTGCTTCATTTTCATGAAATCTTGAGTTCTCACCATTTTCCTCCAAACCAAAAGCCTAAACCTCTACCCATTCCCCAGGAGGACTATTACACACCAGAATAAGTTCATTACTTTTCCTGCCAATATATGGTGTGGAGAGATATTAGGAGGCCAGTTAGGGCTGGTAGTTCCTTGGTTCTTATTTATAAGCACTCATATGAGCCTAAGTTTATTGGATTCAGATAATCACCTAATGAAGGAATGGAATTTCAAATATACTCATCAGTCCATTAAATAGAAATGTACTGAGAATCGGTTAGAATATAGACGATGGTTATTTGACTCATGCTTCTCTCTCGAAGATCATAGAATCTAGACTTTGGAAAAATTTACCTCATTCTTTCATTTCCCCTAATCCCATTTCATGGTCATGATAATTTTTATTAGGTTGAGGTTATTAATCCCCATTCTACAAATGCAGATGTACTTAGAAAAAGTCTTCCAATCCAGATCTGACTCCATTCTTCTTCACATAGCTTCTTCTTCCAGAAGAAAGAGCTTGTGACCAGTGTCACACATTTAAAAGACAGACTGTAGGTTTAAGAAGACAGTCTATGCTTGAATGATGATGAAATCTAACTTCAGGCGGGTGATTTATTCACAGTTTTTGGTGCTTTCCATCAACCTCATACACACCACACATTTTGAAGGGGGTTTTATAAGCCATCTTTCAGTGTACATCTTTGACAGATGATCACTAACTTTCTGTTGGGGCACTTCTAATGGTGGGGGCTCCATACCTCAAAAGGTAGCCCATCTATTTTTTTTTTTTGGACAAAACATAAGAATAACACTCTCAAAGTGAAAAATCCAATCCCTTCTTTAACACACCTCATGTATGGCATTGATAAGCTCAGCCATGGCTTCAGAAGTGGGAGATGTCTTGGGGGTGATTTGTTTGGGGTGGGTCCTGTGTGAGCTTCACCTGACCCAGTAGCCTCTGTCTACTGCAGCAAAGAGATGTGTGACCAGCAGAATGCCTTCACCATGTGTCCCCTGTGTGACAAGTCCTGTGATTACTGGAACCTCAGCTCAGCCTGTGGTACAGCGCGGGCCAGCCACCTGTTTGACAATCCTGCCACTGTCTTCTTCTCCATCTTCATGGCTCTGTGGGGTAAGTGGTTATCATGAGGCTCACTTATATGAGTGGTACCTTGAAATAGGTACAGTGACCATGCTCTAATGGCCATATCCTTCAGTTTATTTTCTTTAGCATTTAGTCCTTGTATCTCAAGAAGTATTTTAGGGATAATAGGTTTACCTCTTTTACTCATATATGTAAATAGAACTAGGGATATTATCATGGCTATATACATGTATATATTTAAAAATACAGTAATAGTAACCTTGTATTAATCATGTATGATTTATTCAGAATTTGAACCAGGGAATATTTTGAAAACTCGTAGCACAGCCATAATGCACCTCCAGGAACATCTAAGACATATAAAGTCATAGCTATCACCCAAAATAGCAGAGTGGTGGGATCATGTCCATGGTCACAGAGTTAGCTGGTTGTAAAGGGCCTAAACCTGGTATCCTGACTCCAGGTTCAGTGTAATTTCTAGGATACCATGAGTATAGACTGTAGAGATTTTACTTAATACCACAGTGGTGTTTTCAGTATTCCACTTTGTGAAGGGATTTGTGAAGGAAAGAACAAAGAGTTCCTTCATTGTCTTTCTCCTCCTTTCTGCCCCTCCCATCCCAGAGTATCAGGGTAATAAACTTTCTCTAGGCCATAGCCATCTGACACCACACACACACACACACACACACACACACACACACACACACACACACTTGTATTTTCACAAACTGGGATAAATTGGAATAACAACCTTGTGGTAACTGAGCATTTCCAAGAAGGCACACCCATGTGTATTAAAAAAAGAGACTAAGTCGACATGTTTCAGCCCATCTTGAGTTAGCCACCTGCTTTTTACTCATCATGGATATGCAAGCCCTTAGCTTTCCCATTGGATCACAGACTAGCAGGGCCATGCGGCTTCTACAGAGGCTGTTTGATTTATCACCAACTCTATGGGGCCTGGAGGACCTACCAGGATGGGACCGTGAGTCACACCTCTGAAAGTGTGAGGAGGAGACAGAGAGAAGTCTGTTCTCAGCACTGGTGGGAGCAACTGTCCTCCATTCCCTGTAGGAACCTCTACTTGGGTGGAGATAGAACCAGACTAGAAAGATTTCCATGTTCCTAGGCCATCAAGGACAACTTCCAGGACCATTCTACTCTCAGGGAAAACAGCTGCAACCAAGAACACACAGACAGTGGTCAGTTCATGAGAATGAGGCAGGAGGAAATGGCACTTGTGACCATAAAGCTCTGAAAATATTCACAGGAATGGTCATTAAAACAGACTGAAGTTGAAATTTGTTACCTGGGAAGTCAGGCAGCTCTGTCTCCTCATCCCGCAAGGGCATCTTGCAATTACTCACAAATCCACTTGAATGGACTTGGAACTCAGAATATGCATTCATATTTAATATATTGCAATCCTAATGCCACTAATTTGTCTTGTAGATATTATGATGATCAAATAGCTGTAGCTTAGCAACACTGGGTCCATGATCCTTAAGAACTTTGATGAGCTGCTTAATTCCTTGTTGTAGAGAAACTTGGTTTTCATTTTTACTTGCCTACTTTCAAGCCCCAACAACTGCCCTTTCTCTTTCAATAGCTGTAATGAACAAGTACCCCTCACCCCTCCGGAGAGCCTAATAATTTACTACCCTCATCCCTGGCTCCTCTCTCTTCCTCTCAGATAGCAGTGTAGGGAAAGCAAAAAGGGTGAGATTGTGTCAGAGCTTCCTGGCAAAAGGTAGAGTTTGGTTTTGTCTTTTTAACAGCCTTGCTATGTTTTATGTGATTGTATATTTAGTAACAGCAGCCAAGAGCCCCTGGGTATGATTGCCTACATGTTACAATTAAAAATCATAGTAATGCTTCTTGTTACCATGATTATTATGATCAGTGGTGCTTTGCTGGGTGGGCCTGGGCCAGGGCCCAGGCCTGCCAAGAATAAGGCTGGGAAGAAAAAGTGGTTCTCCACAGAAAGAGACTCAGGCTATTGTGGAGTGGGAGAGGGGATTGCTGAGACAGGGGGTTCATGGAAGGTACTAGACAGAGAAACCTGGGTCTGTTGGAGTCTTTGGGCCTAGCCCCTCTGCTGTTCTGGCTTCAAACTCCAGGGAACTTTGGAAAGAGATTGAAGCCCTATTGAAAAGAAAAGGGACAGGGCTTATAAACTCTTTTTTTTTTTTTTACTTAGGGGACTGCCTAATGTGTGGGTCCCATAGCAATCCAATGTGAATCTAGCGTTGGGTTGCTGAAGTCAATACCCAAGGTCCAATGTAACCTGGGGCACAATACTTAACCCTTGAGCATCATTGTCCTCATCTGTAAAATGGGTGAAGTAATACCTGTACCATAATGTTCTGTGACTAGTGAGTGAGATATGTGTACAAAGCACTTAGCACAGTGCCTGGCATATAATATGCACCAGGAACTCTGAGCAGCTCTTCATCGGTGTTTCTTTGGCCCTCCCTTGTCCTCATGGCTCCTCTTTCAATGACTCTTTTGTTTCTCTTGCCTGTTCCCACTGTCTGACTTCTGTCCTTCATGGACCTTGCAGAACTCTCCTCAGGCACTGAGAAGAGTATAGGAAGAGGAGTGACATCCTCCTTGGTCTCATTGCATCACCCACGGTGATGCCAGTGTTGGGAGGTCAGGATGCACTTACATGAAAAATCCGCTAGTCCTAGGAGAAAACATAGAGATCAGTGCACTGTCATATTGTACCAAGTAAAGCAAATGAAACTTTAAGTAACTGTATATTTAACCAGTCCATGGTGTTTGTTATGCTTAGTTCTGTGCTGTGCCTGGGGTAAACAGGCATCTAGGAGCCAAAAAAGTTTATAGATCTATTATTATACTATAGACCTGAATGGCAGCCAAAAGTCCAGTGCAGCATACAATGAAGGGCACCCAGATTCTTATCAGATTCTTATCATGTGTAGAGGTGTATGGGTGGCTTCAAGGAGGGCCATATCCCTTCCCTTTCCAGGGCAGCAGACCTTAAGGGCAGTAGGAGTGTGGAGGAGAGGGTGCCCTTGAGCTTGATCTTATGAAAGAAGTGGGACTTGAGTTGGTCAGGAAAGGATGAGGGTAGACATTGGTTAGTAGTACAGGAGAGGGGGACAATTTGCACAAGTTAGGAATGAAGAGGACAGGGAGGAGATGGCGTCAGCAGCAATGCAGGCATAAGGTGTACGTTGATAAATGGTGGGAATTGATTTAGGTCAATTTGGCCAAATATACAAGGTTCCAGTATCCAGAGAGAACTTAGGCCATAAATAGCCACTGAAAGTTTCAGCAGCGGTGAGGAATGGGGGGATAGTGGCATCCTTTCTCTCTCCACATCTTCTTTACTGCCTGAATGCTATTGCTCTTCAAGACTCAGCTCAGATGCCTTCTCTGGCAGCTAGTACTCCCTCTCCTGCATGTCCACAGCATTTTATCTGTATCCTTCTTAAGGCCCAGTCACTGTATGCCTTGTATTGTAGTTATTTACAACCTCCCCACATAGACTGTAAACATCTTGAGAGCAAAATCCACACCAGAGTCATCTCATCTCCTTCATGATGCCTAGAACAGTGTTCTGTGCTGCAGATACCTTAGATGGGCCTAGTTCTTTTTTCAGGATTAAAAATTCATTCAAGTTCTCTCAAATAACAAGAGATTTATTTTAATAAGGCAAGAAGCAAGTTCATGGATGCAGGAAATATAGCCAGGTCATTGGGGAACTGGAGCTAGAGTTGCTATCAGAAACCACAGCCCTTTCTCCTTCTTTCAGGTGCTGCTTGGTTTATGTCTTCTCTGCTTCTCTTTGTGTTTCTTGGTTTCAGTTTTCAAAAGTGGGAATCTGGTCCATTGGCAGGCTCTAGATCAGAAGCTCAATCCTGGTATCGTAGACCATGGCTGTGGAGTAGAGGGTGTTAGTCTTTCTGGAGCACATTGGGCTGGCCCTTCAAGGGAGCTATGGTTGGAGCAGGCAGACTGACTGATGTGTATATGTGGTAGGCATTCAACAAATATTGGCTAAGAAATGGATGAATGTAATGAGTGTCACTTAAGGGAGATTAGTCTATCAGCTGCATGCAAGGTGGGTTGGAAGGCTGAGACTCTGGAGTTAGGTAGAACTATTAGGAGACTGTTACATAATCTCAGAATGCAAGTATTAGGGCCCACAGAAGGGAAGTGGTGCTGGGGACAAAAAATAACGGAGAAAAAAAAGTGAGAGTGTTGAGGAAGATATAGGAAGAAAGAATGTATTCATAGACACAATGAAGTTTGTTAGAAAATGACTACAAACTCTTTCATTCTTATTTTCTTTATTCTGCCATCCTTCCTCACTTCTTGAGATCAATGTTTACCCTCTTCTCATAACCTAGAAGTGGGGAAAGATATGTGTGTGTGTGTGTGTGTGTGTGTGTGTGTGTGCGTGTGTGTGTGTGTGTGTGTGTCTCCTCGGCTTTTAAGGATGTGGAATATTTAGAGCAGTTCCAGATAGAAGTAGGAGGAAAGAAATAAAGATTTAAAGAAAGATCCTAAATTTGAATTTTGTAAGTTTATTCTTCACCACCATTTTTGAATCCAAAGAGTACTCAAAATTTATTCTTCAAAATTGACAGAATTTTTTCTTTCCTTTTAAGCTACCATGTTTCTCGAAAACTGGAAGAGATTACAGATGCGATTGGGCTACTTCTGGGACCTGACTGGTATAGAAGAGGAAGAAGTGAGTTCTTTTGCATGCTTCTCTGGGTCCTTGCTTTGCTTTGATGCTACAGATAGACCATTTTTGAATGAAATGACCACTTACGTGCACTGTAACATCAGCCTGTCACTGGCCAGGTCTCACTTTGGCAGCTCTTCTAGCTTGACTTTATGGGCTAAGCCATGATTGATATGCACTGAGACTAAGAATTCAAATTCCCTCTCTACCCTTGAGTTGCAAGAAGTTGGTCCTGGTAGGTAGCCAGATATCCCAGTGTCCCTCTCTGGAAAAGAGATGGCACAAGAGGCAAGCCTTGTGGTAGCCTTGAGATGTCATTCAACATACTTCTACATCTCATATCATTGGTTCTAGTGAGCATAAATCAAGAAAATAGGAATCTCTCCCAGAGCAGGGAATGTCAGAATGCCTCTGTAAGCCTTCTGAGGGTCAAGGGAGAGGCATGGGTGCCAGATGCTGGTTGTCTTTGATGCCCACGGAAGAAGAAAACCCCTAGACCTTTACAGTGTAAGCCAGTACACCATGTGAACTGAAGCATGAGCTAAGGATAGGTTCTTACACGGTTGGGCAAAAATGGTTTTATATCCTGCTTCATCCTGTAATTAAAGGATGGAAACAAATGAGCCTTTCCTCCAGACTCTTTTGAGAACTAGGGGCCCAGTCTCGATGTTGGCGAGTTGACAAGGAACAGCATAACATGGTTGCTCACAGTTATCTATTCCCACATTGACTAAAGAGCAAATGTCAATATCAGATAGGTTCTACCCATATTGTGGACATTTCTGGATGCAGTGCTGAAGACAGTGGCTAGAAGGACCAGAGGCACTTCCAAGTGCCTAAGTATCCACTTGCAAAGGATATCATAAGCAATATGGTAGCTGCATGGAGAGTAGGCCTTTTCCACATTCTCCCATAGTACCTCTGACTTTGTGGCCCTGATGTTTTATGGCCAAGCAAGTGAAATCCCCTATTTAGTCTTGTTCTGGAGCCTAGGTGGCTCTCCATGTCTGTGGTGTGATTTCTTCTCCTTGCTCTAATTAGTCAGCTTGCCTTTGAGCATATGGGCATGGTAATGTATTGAGTACATATGTTCACTCTATCCAGTCCTTTGCATTAAGCATATGCCCTGGGACTAACAGCATCATAGATTCCATGACAAATGAGAAAAAAAAATATATATATGGGTTCTACCTTCAGAGAGGATGGAGTATTCACATGAGGCCACACATGCTAAGATGTACTAGGGCCTGACTGAAAGAAGTTAATTGGACAAGAGAGGCTCACTGAGCTGAAGATTGCCCCACTTTTGAGCAAAAGTCTCTTGGATCTGGCAGGTTTCCCTTCAACAAGCACATACAGGACCCAAAGAAGTCTTTCAATAAGTCTTTATGGTATCCAGTTGGTTCCACAAGGAGGCCTCTTAGGCAGAAGTTGCACTGATCCAGGGGGTGACTCTTGGGTCTGGTTGTTCCTAAGAGATTGGTTGATGATGGTGAGCCATAAAAACACTTACATAGCATCATCTCCTGTTGTATTGGTTATGTTTATTAGTCACACACATAGTTTCTCCTCTCCAACATCATGGCACATATTGGAAAAGCCAAAGACAGGCCAGGAGCCTAGCTTGTTGGCTTCTGGAATCTCTGATGGAGTTATAATCCCTGCCTAGGAGTTACTTTTAAATGATACAGGAACATGAAGTCCCCACACCTATAGTTATTTGTCCTTGGATGCTTTGGGGAAGACCTTCCAATGAGTCCAGGTGTGCACAGTTAAATTCTCCTTGAAGTCAGTCATGCGTCTTCCTGCTCCAGCATCTGACTTGATTTGACCATGGTCTTCTCGATTAGTTAGGTGTGCTTTCCCATGCCTGGTGACTCACCATTCATATTTGTATTGCTGAATGGCTCAGTGATGTCTCTTGAGCACTGGTATACTTGCCAATGAGTTAATCATTTAGGCTGTACAGGAAACAGGCCCAGGCAAGTGAGTTTTAAGATTCCCCATGGCCACCTTTAACTTTGATTTTTATTAGTCGCCTTTTTAGCTTGTAGAATAATGGAGCAGGGAGGAAGTTTTGTCGTGGCCCTAACTCCCAGCTGTGGGGCACATCTGTTTCTCCAGCTGGGATCTGGCTCGTTGAAACAAAGTTTGAGGTATGCAGATAGTTGGTGGGATGAACAGATGCATCCCTCTGGCTTTGGTCAAACTGCTATGCAAAGCATGTGGCTTCTCTTTGTATCAGCTGCCAAGTTAACATTTCCTCTCTCCTTTCTTAACACTGGTGCCATCCCCAGGAACGTGCCCAGGTTTGGTTTTCAGTGTGGTAACAAGTGCTGTGTGTCCCCTTTCTCTCCCACATTGTGTTCTTGGTCTAGACTCCTCATGATTATATGTGGTGTGGCAGCTTATGTCCAATAGAATCTGATCCTATGTCCTGACTTTACTGTACTTGTGGTGTCTGGTTATAACCCACAGGCCAAGGTTGCTATTCTGCCTGTTTACTAACTACTCTTCGACTCTTGGGTTTTAGGAACACTCCCGGCCTGAGTATGAAACCAAAGTTCGAGAAAAATTGCTAAAGAAGAGTGACCAGACTGTTGTCCAGAAATTGGGGACCAACATGCCTGAGAGTGAGGATGAGGTAAGATGCTGGTGCTTTTTCTCACTGTCCTCTTTATTTCTTAAGATCCTGTTGTCATTTCATTGGGAACTCCTTCATGGACAGAGACTGGGCTCTGAGAAGGGGTTGACAGAGGCGAGACAGGATGAAATGAGAGCATGACATCTCTGATTGTCCTGCAGTCAGAGCTCATGGGTAGCAGGCTTTTGCCATGACTTGATTTGTCTCTCTTTCCTGGATGGTATCTGGACAATATCAGAGAGCAGGTTGGAGAAGAAAGAAACTGTTGTCAGGCCTAGTTCCTCTGGACTCCATCACCTAAATATATAATAATAATAATCACCATACCAACCAGCAATGACAGCTAACCTTTATCAAATGCTTGCTTGCGCTAGGCAAGGCACTGTACTAAGCACCTTATATTATTTTATTCTCACAATAAATTTATGAGTCTGGCACTATTGTATGTAAACAAAAACTAATAATAAAAAAAAGTATGTCCACAGATTAAGTCATTTGCCAGAGGTCACCCAGCAAGTAAATGAGGGGATCTGGGATTTCAACCCAGACCCATTGCCAACAGCATGTAAATCTAACCACTTTATATACTGCCTTTAAGTGCAATGAGGAAGTCATAGGATAAAGCAAGAAATAGCTCTTAGGGCCAACAGAAGAAAATTCATGCCTGTATTTGCTTAAGCTACTCATAAAATGTTCCTTGTATTTCATCGTACCTGGGTAGGCCTCCAAAGTAGGAATGTGATGGTGACCACGGCTTCTGAGTCGTATTTCTGAGTTTTATAGTGGCATTCAGACATTGAAACAGAACTTCAGAATTTGTGCTGTGATCTGTAAATACTCCTGTTGTGTGTGAGGTGGGGGTACAATGTGGGGGCTCCACTTTGGCAGTGCCTGTCTCCTCTGAGTGCCACCCTTCTTTGAAACCAAGTGTGTGTGTGTGTGTGTGTGTGTGTGTGTTTGTGTGTGTGTTTATGTCTTTCCTAATCTGGTTCCTGAAAAAAAAATCGACAAGATTGAAAATCTGTTGTTTTGTGCATATCTTTTCTCCATCTTGGATTTGAATTCAAATTGTATTTAATTTGACATTCTTTAAGTTGAAACCATTCATGTTAACATGCAAATTTATTCAAGCATCAAAACAGAAGAATGTGTTGTTTTTGAGCCCAGAACACTTGCTTTTTTAATTTTATTTTAAAGAAAATAAGACTTTGAGCAGAAAGAGGGTGGCCCTTTGAGTTATTTTTTTTCCTTGACAGCAAGTTAAGTCCAGGACCACCAGTTATTCAGGGAAATAATGAATTCATTCTTAGGAAAGAGTAATTATCACCACTCCCTCATCCGAAAGCAAGCATTCTGTGTCCTGTCAGCTTCGGCAATTCCATGCAAACTTCTTTCTCCACCCCAGAGCAATATACAATAGATAATTTTATGGAAATCACATGTAACTTTTATTGACCACTGACTCATTTAATTTTAATTCCATAGACGGGAATGTCAAGGAGCTGGGATTGCGTACATTGAGGCTGTGGTTCTAATACAAACATTGCTTGGATATATATGCATGATAGGTCAAGTAACTCTCAGGAACCATGAATAATTGAAAAACATCTGAATGCATTATGAATGATACATATGTTTATGTTTTAGCATTCAACATCTATTTTCATTACACTGTTGAGAATGCAAAGCTCAAAGCATCTAATGCTTTATGGACACCAGGGCAGGGTGGAGGTGGGGATGACCTTCCCAAATGAGCAGTGTAAGATTAAAATGGCCTGGAATTTGATTGTTAGCATCCTTCTATATTCCCCCAGTTCTGTTAATAGTGTAAATGCTTCTGTTTTTGTTGTAAATCTAGCCAAAGATGGGAGATGAGGGAGGGAGGAGCACATAGTGCTGCCTGATGGGAGGGATGCTCCTCTTGCCAACGGGAAGAATTGTGGTCAATACTCACTACCCGAGATGGCCCTGGGGGCACCATCATGTGTGGGATATTTAGGAAAAGTACCTTTGTCTGGGGAATAGACAGGGACTGAGAATCAAAGTCTAGCAGGCAAACTTCGATGGGCTTCTTTCATCCCAGAGGATTACCTTGGCTCTGCCTTCATTGTAATCCTCAGGCTGCATATTCCCACTTCTTATTACTTTCTTTCCTTTTGAATTATAAAAACTACCATTTATTAAGGTCCAGAGTGGTCTAGGAACTTGCTGAAGACCACATAGCTAGTTGTGGGGGAGCTGGTAATCAAAATCAGCTCTGCCTGACCTTCAAGGCCCAT
The DNA here is from genome assembly GCF_027574615.1 of Eptesicus fuscus. Lineage (NCBI taxonomy): Eukaryota > Metazoa > Chordata > Mammalia > Chiroptera > Vespertilionidae > Eptesicus > Eptesicus fuscus. Next base: position 87,877,015 of record NC_072479.1, read on the forward strand.
TGCTTTTTTTTTTTAATTTTTAAAATATCAAGTTCATTAAAAAAAAAAACATCTTTATTGAGATTTAATTCTTAGACCATAAAATTCACCCATTCAAAGTATACAATTCATGGTTTTTAGTACATTCACAGATTTGTGCAGTCATTGCCACAGTTTAAGTTTAAAATATTTTTATCTTCCCCCAAAGAAACCCTAGATCCAATAGTTACCAAGCAAGCCCTGGGAAGCAACTACTCTATTTACTGCTTCTATAGATTTGCCTATTCTGGACTTTCATATTATAAATGGAACCATGCAAAATGTAGTATTTAGCTTCTTTCACTTAGCAAAATGTGTTCATGATTCATCCATGTCGTAGCTATATCAGTACTTCACTTTTTTTTTTTTATTGCCAAGCAATGTTCTGAATTTTGGATATATTTCATTGTGTTTAGATATTCATCAGTTGATGGACATTTGGATGACTTCCACTTTTGGGGCTATTATAAATAATGCTGCTATACATATTTGTGGATGTATGTTTTCATTTCTCTTGGATATATACATAAGAGTGGAAATACTGGGTCATATGGTAACTCTATGTTTAACATTTTGAAGAACTGCCATATCAATTTCTGAAGTGATTGTTCCATTTTACATTCTAACCAGCAATGCATGAGGGCTTCAGTTTCTCCACATCCTCACCAACACTTGTCTTTTTTTATTTTATCTATCTTAGTTGTGTGAAGTGGTATTTCATTGTGGTTTTAACTATCACTTTCCTAATTACTAATGATGTTAACCATCTTTTCATGTGCTTATTGGCCACTTGTATGTTTTCTTTGGGAAAATATTCCAATCTTTAGCCCATTTTTTCCTTTCAATTGGATAATTGTCTTTTTTGTTGTTGTTTATTTATGGTTGAAAGAGTTACTTACATAATCTGGACACCAGACCTTTGTCAGATAATATGATTTATAAATATTTTCTCTCTTCCTATGGACTTAAAACATTTTATTGATGATGTAATTTGAATCATATGTTTTGTGATATAGTTTACCTATTTTTCCTTTTGTCACTTGTGTTTTTGTGTCATATCTAAAAAACCAGTGCCTAATCTAGTGTCATAGAGCTATACTCCTAGATTTTCTTCTACAAGTTTTATAGTGTTAGCTCTTAGATTTAGGTATATGATACATTTTGAGTTAGTTTTGTGTTTGATGTAAATTAGGGGTCCAAAAAATATTTTTTTGCATGTGGATATTTAATTGTTCCAGCACATCTTTTGTTAAATTTGTTTATAATTATTTTATTGCAAATGTTATTATTTTCTTAACTTTAATTTTGGATTATTTATTGATAACATATAGAAATATAATTGATTTTTGTATATTGATTTTGTACCCCCAACTTTGCTGAACTCATTTATTAATTCTAATAGTTTTTAGTGGATTCTTTAGGATTTTATCATCTATGAATAGAGATAGTTTTACTTCTTCCTTTTCCAATCTGGATGCATTTTATCTTTTTGCCTAATTGCCCTTTCTAGAATCTCTTCTACAATGTTGAATAGAAGTGATGAAAATGGGCTTTCTTTTCTTATTCTTGACTTTAGGAGGAAAAAAAAAAACTAGTCTTTCATCATTAAGTATGATGTTAAGCTATGGCACACTACCTTTTTTCTTTTTTTTAATCCTCACCTGAGGATATCTATATATATAAAAGGCTAAGCGACTGTCCAACCGGCCGGTAGCTATGACATGCACTGACCACCAGGGGGCAGACGCTCAACACAGGAGCTGCTGAGCTGTGGTCACTTGGCAGCAGTGGTTCTTGGGTGACAAGCCCTGGAACCAGAGAGGAGGGAGCCCGATTCCTCATGATTCCTCTCACACTCCGGGACCCCTTGGGGGATGTCAGAGAGCCGGTTTCGGCCTGATCCCCACAGGCTAGGCCAAGGGACCTCACCTGCCAGAGGGATCCCACTCACTCCACAGATGCCCTTCAAACCGCAGCAACAGCCCAGGTGCAGCTGGCTAGGGAGGGACCACGGGAGGTTGGCTCCAGGGATGTCCAGCCCATCTTGCCCAGTCCCACTCTGCCAGCCACCACCTGGGACCACCTGCATTAATCCCTGCCCCAGAGGGACTAATTAATTTTCTTTCAATGTGCTCAAATCTGTGCACCAGGCCAGTAGTGTTTATTAATATTTAGAGAGAGAGGAAGGGAGAGAGAAAGAGAGAGAGAAACATTGCTAAGTTGCCTCCAGTACACAGCTTCATTGGGGATCAAACCTGAAACCTAGATATGTGTCCTGACCAGAATCAAACCCACACCTTTTGGTGTACAGGATGATGCTCCAACCAACTGAGCTGCCCAGCCAGGGTCGCACTACATTTTAACTCTCTTTATGAGGCTTCTCTGAGAACAACTCATATCTCATCAACATAATGCTGATCTGAAATGATATGTTATAACTGTAATGAGGTGATAACTACACTTCCACATTGAGGAGTGTCAGCAGAAATAAGGCCCAAACATTGGCTGGCTTGTGGTGCTTTCATCAGATAGTTGAGTCCTTCTCTGGGTCTGTTCTGCTTCAGTTATCACATGGGGAAATTGGGGTATAGCCTCTGTCGTTCTGAGAGTTTGTGATTTTTTTTTTCTGATGTGAGAGATGATGTTGGTTATTAGCTCATAACTTTGGGGGATAAACTGTCTCTTCATCCTAGACAGTGGTAATTTGGCTATTCTTATATCTATTTTTATGATTTTCAAGGATATGGGCTTGGTGAAAGTGGTAATAATGATAAAATTACAAGTAATATTTATGGAGTGTTCACTATGGGAAAGGCTTTATAGGCTTTATTTCATTTAAATTTCAAAACTTTATTACCTACATTTTAATACATGATAAAACTGAAGCTTGAAGAAATAAATAACACATTACGAATATGAAGCAGAACCAGAATATGAGCCCAAGGATCTGACTTAGGAGCAACTAAACTACTGGCCACTATGCTCCTCTGTCTTTCAAATGTTTTGCCATATCCTCAAATGCTTCTAAAAAATTGTGGTTGGTTCTTCCTCTTTACCACTATGCTACAGGCAGGAAGGTCTGTGGTATTTGTTGGAAAGATGGGTCTGAGACAAACGACATATCCTACTTTTTCTTCATTGATTTGTATACATTTTGGTGGGTGACGCTCTGTTTCCACTGAGGACAGTAATGAGTAGAATTAGCTCAGTTTATAGCAAGACAATAGGGAGAAATCTGAAATATAAACACAGATATATATTGTATTTCCAAAGGTCTGGAACATTTTATTATTTTTCAATCCTCACCTGAGGGTGTTTTTATTGATTTTAGAAAGAGAGAAAGGGAGAAAGAGAATGAGAGAAACATCACACTGAGAGAGAAACATTTGGTTGCCTCCCGTATGCATCCTGACCAGGGATCAAACCTGCAACCTAGGTATGGACCCTGACCCGAAATTGAACACATAACCTTTTGGTATATGGGATGATGCTCCAGTAATCTGAGCCACCCAGCCAGGGCTAGAGTCTGTCTCTCTCTATATAAAAGCCTAAGCGACCATTAAGACCAAATGACCAGAACGATCAGTCGCTATGACATGCACTGACCACAAGGGGCAGACGCTCAACACAGGAGCTGCCCCCGGTGGTCAGTGCGCTCCCACAGTGGGAGTGCCACTCAGCTGACTGACCCCGTCCTGGCACCCACCAGCCCGGCAGCAGCCACTCCCTCCCTTAGTAGTCCTGCAGGTCCAATCTCTGGAGAACGGGCCAGGCACCGATGGGCCAGTGCCACCAGCAATATCCCAACAGCGCTGCTGGCCTCCTGGAAGTCAGCCTCGGGCACCGTGGCCACTTCCCCTCCCTAGACACTCCACAAGGAAGAAGGGATATAAAAGTGGCCGCCAGGTGGCTCCTGACAACCGACAACTGACAACCGAAAACCGGCGCAAATGTCCGTGGAATGGATCTGGATACCTGGCAGGCAAGGCCGTCCCACCACCCACCCAGAGGGCTGATCGTGTCCCACCCCCTCCCCCTCGAGACCCCACCTGTGCACGAATTCATGCACTGGGCCTCTAGTCTTTTAATAAAAGAATAGGCTCATTTTTTTCCTGGCTTGTGGATTAGTTTGAATCTTTTCTGGAATAGTCTGTCCTGGGCATATTTGGAGGTTTTCTCAAGTTTCCTCGAGGGAACGATTTTCTTCTGTTCATACAAGATGATAAAACTCTACCCCTTCTAATTCCTACTCCTGCCTCCATTCTTACAATAAACTCTGTATGAGTTATGGCAGCTATTTTCAACTGGTGTGCCACAAGAATTTTTAAAACATGCAATACCTTTTTAGTCAGGGGCACTGACTTCTTTTTCCTTAGATTGTCAAATTTAAAAATGACAACAGCCAACACAATAGCCATTTGGTGAGAATGAGTCAAAATTATACCTATATTTTTGTCGAATTGACAAAAAATATAAGTATAATATATTTTTGGTGTACCGCAGAATTTTAGTAATTAGTAATGTGTGCCATGAGATGAAGAAGGTTGAAAATCGCTGAGTTAGAGAATAGTCAGAAAACAAAGCTCAAGCCTTGTAGTTCAATAGAGGGAAAATAATACAAGGAACTAATTCCAAAGGTGTTAGACCTGGGGAAGTTGAGGCAATCAGGGGATGGTGAGGCAACCCAGAGTTTAGCAACAGCAGGGAGTTGCTATACTCAGGGAGTAGGTCTGAGAACAAGTGGACTGCACAAAGTCAATAACTCAGCCTAATTTTAGAACCTATCAGGCAGAGGTCACGTAAGCCAGGTCCTTGCTTTGAGAAGTAGTAAAATGTTGGCAAAAATCATAGGAGTGCTAACCACTGACAGAATGAATGAGTGCATTAATGATCAGTTGTTCAGACCATTCCTGAGTTGTTGAGAGTGTTTGTGTGCATGGGATGGGTGTGCTAGTGGTGTGAGCATGTGCGAGAGTGTGTGTTTGTATGTGTGAGAAACAGCGCGTGTATGATGGTGTCATTGGAGTGACATAGATCTGATCAGATAACTGGGACTTCAAGGAAGAGGGAGAAACATATTTTTCTGTACATGAACAGACCACATAGCAAGCGGGGGAAATAGCAAATGTGGCCTGAAATGAATCTTCTATAAAACATATCACTAAAAGGACAACAAAATCCCATTTAAGTGGTCCCAGGAGTTTACCTAATGGGGCTTGTTGTCACCCAAATGTCTAAACAGTGGGGATGCAGGCACCTGTCCTCCCATCATGGCCTGGTGCTGCCTGTGAGGCTGCATTTAATGAATGTTTTATGGGGAGCATCGAAGCTAGAACATGTGCCAAGAGGAGGCCTGTGGATGGGTGGGTGTTAATTTACTGTTCAGTGCACCACCCTGGGGACAATTTTTTCAAAAGAAAACTCATCTAAACCATTGAAACTTTTATGACCAATGCCTCTGGCAATAGCACAAACATGTGGAATAAATTATGCATTGACCAGGAGGCTGGGACAACAGCAATAGGGAGCTTAGGACTGTCTTGTCAGAAAGCATGGGGGAGAAGGGAGGCCCAGGCTGCAGGGATGGAGGGATTCTGTCTGGGCTCTCACTCTGGGCCAAGGGGGTATGGTTCAGGCTTTCCACCGAGGTCCTCAGTAATTTATCAGAATATTCTGTGGAACAGAGTAAAGTTCCCTCAGCCTTTCTTCTGAAGGTACTATATATATTTTTTATTTATTGTTTCAAGCTTTTCTCTCTCTCTCTCTCTCTCTCTCTCTCTCTCTCTCTCTCTCTCTCTCTCTTCTATGCAAGAATTGGGGAGTCAGTCTTGTTGACTCTAATATGGGATGTCTTCTTTTATTTTTTAATTTTATTAATTTATTTTTAAATTTTTATTGAATTATTGGGGGGACATTGGTTAATAAAAGGGATGTCTTCTTAGGAGTAGTTAAGGACTTATATTTGGAATTTCAAGGTTCTACCTCTTCTCTCATTGGTGGGATATAGTTAAATGTTTCCACCTGGATGCAAGGCAGGCTGGGAAATATAATCCTTGCCAGGAGCCTCCAGACTACCAAAGGGACAGTGGCCTCTTCTGCCACAGCATCAAATGTTTATTTGAGTACAGTGTGAGCAGTTAGATTCTGAGAAGGTGGGAAGGATTTAGTGTAGAAAAGCCTACTGGTGATTCTGACTACTATCCTAGGAGGTGAGAAAGGAAGGAAATTTCCATAAGAAGAACCTGTGAGTGAGAAGCGCTCACCTATTGGTGCACCCGCAAAGCCAGGCTGAGTACTTTAGTAAATGAGTTCTCTTCATTGGAGTTTGGGACTGACTCTCTTTGCACAGAATTTAGCATTATCTGAAGTAGTATTGTAAAGTTTTTGTGTGTATAGGTGCATTAAAATTGTTTTTATTTTTAACTAGTAGCCCATTTGCAGGAAGAATCCTGCAAGTGGCCGCTGCGGCCGCGTGCACTGCCGCTGCCTCTTCGGCCGCCGTGCCTACACCCGCGCTCCGCTGCCGCCCACCCCACTCCGCCCCGCCCAGGCTTTCCCTCTGGCAGCCACCTTGCTTTCCGTTTTTCCTCCCTCTTTCTTCCAAGTTGTCTTCAGTCTTCACTCCTCCCTCCCTCAGTGTATGCAAATTAACCGCCATCTTTGTTGGGTAATTTGCATACTCACCCTGATTGGCTGGTGGGCATGGCTTGGGAGTAGCGAAGGTGCGGTCAATTTGCATATTACTATTTTATTAGGTAGGATGATATAAATTATACATGAAAACATTCTCCTCACCAGAAAAAAAATATCTATATTTTAGATAAAATGAATGTCTCCCTAGACCTCATCTCCTCCTAATGTTATTTGTCTCCCTAGAGGTAGGCATAGTTAAGTTTGGTTTGTATCCTTCCAGACATTTTCTTATGCACTTTTATTCAGATATGAACTTATACTAGTATGTGTTTTGTTTATAAGTTTATTCATACACACACATGAGAGAAAGTCATGGACAAATGGTTTCAGTATGTTGAGAAAGTTTCTTAAGGTATGAAGATAATGTTTCCCAAACTATGCCCCAGTGTACTCCAGTGCCACAGTGAACTCACAGAAGTGTTGTGGAGTTTGTAACTATTTATAAGGAAATCCCAGCAATACTTGACACCTATCACACACCATGTGAACTGCTGCTACCTCAGCGGTGTCGATGTGACATTTCACAATACAGCTTTCAATGTCATCATCTCTTAGTAATGGCTGGATTTCAAGTAGAAGCAGTGCAAGTTCTACACAAAATCAGTGTGGAACAGGAATTAAGAGTGGTCATGTCCAATCTGACTCCATAGTTGGAGAAGTTGGATAGTGTCCAACAGGTAAACACATTCTTTTAGTAAGTAATTGGGGTTGATAATAAAATACAATTTTTCTTTCAACTTATGCATGTTTTTCCCCAAATGGCTACTAAGTTGTTAGAACATAAATATTTATTAAGCTATTTGAACTTAACTACTCAATAAATGGAACTGTTAAGTATTTCTTTGAGCCTGGGGACATTGTGTAAAAATTACCGAGACATTAAGCGTACTGTGAACTGAGAAAGTTTGGGAAGTACTGTGTAAAGAAATTCCTAAGTTCTATGGACATTGAAGAGTAAAGTAGACAGCCAAGAGCAGAAAGGCTGACAGAGACGAATAGTGAGTTTCAAAGTCCCAGGAGTTTGTTTGGGGGTGCGATAGTCTGTGTGTGCTAGGAAGTGCCAGGTAGACTAGCAGCTTTTCCACTTGGTCTTGGGTCTCACTGACTTCTCCTTTGGGCTTTAGAGTTGATCTGCCCCAGGATATTCTCACCCTGTCTCTGTCTATGACTAAGTCTTTCTTTTCATCTCTCTTAGTCTCTCTGTCTTTATCTCTATCTATCAGCCTGTGTGTGTGTGTGTGTGTGTGTGTGTGTGTGTGTGTGTATGTGTGTGTGTGTGTTAGGAGGGCATTGAGGGTTTCTGATTATGGACATTATTTTAAAACTTGGGGACTTAAAAATAAACTCAACAACTTCTTATCCAGGAGACTTTGCTTTACTTACAATCTCCAGGGTGGCTTGGACTTCATGGAGAGGATGCCAGAGAAGCATCGCATGTGTCCATAAACATCTCCCTTCGTGGAGCATGTGAGTTATTCATCCCAAGGAGAGACTGCTCGGGTGGCCCAGGCCATCAGAGGGGGTCTCTGGCCCTCTTCAACTGACAGCCCATTCTCAGCCTCAAAAGTTCTGGCTAAAATAAGACCTTCTCTTCTGCTCATTGTATACATTTCTACTGGCCTACATCTAAATTAAGAAGCTACAAATAAGGAGAGTCCCAAGGCCTGGGTTGTGGAAAGAAGCTAGAGAGAGCTGGGCAGCCTGTGAAATGAGAGTGTGGTGGGGGAGGAGCAGCAGCAGACCTAGGCTTTGAGTGAAAGCTGGGCAAATTCAGGCTGGCATTTCTGAGCAGACCCTCCTGGAAAGCACAAGGCCCAAATATGTGCAATGATTGGGAATGTTGGAACAGCAGAGTCACTGATGGAGGCCAGCACATACCATTGGGATGTGTGATGTTTGCCACTATTGACTTGCAGTTTGGACTTTTCTTCTTTCCATCTAAATGATTTTTCCATATACGGCCTGAAGCATGTAAATTAAATTTGTCTTTTGCTGTCTGGGCCAAGGTCATTATTTCACTTCCCTAGAATTCACTGGAAACACACACAAGCCCTTCAGTTTCCTTTGCACTCTTCCCTTCATGTGCCAGAATATCAAGTGTTGGTTTAAAAAATTCCTCCGGGGTCACAAGGTGTTCTGGCTCCCTGTAATTCTTTTTGACATGATAGTCACAAGGAGCTTTCAAAGAAAAGTGGGGTTGCTTTTGCATGGACAGAGAAAGCAGAGGCCTTGAGACTATGCCCTTCTAGCAATCATTACCCAAGCTAGAGGAGGTTGCAGGAACTTCCTTCTCCATCCACCAGCACACCTGCTCAGCCCTTCTCCAGTTGGTGAGCAAGGGCCTCTCACCCAATGCAACTGCTGTGGACCCTGAGATCCTCCAGGACATGATTCTCTTAACTTTCACGCAGAATAAGAATGAGGAAGAAAGGGTCCTTACTTCAGTTTACGTTCTCCCAGAGCCAATGATTCAAGTGCACAATTTATTTGGGAGTTGGAAACCCCACTCGTGGAGTGAGAACATGACAGAGAAGGGAAGGCAGCCAATATATTGTCAAACAACTTACCGCCTCTGCAAAGGTGCAGCTCGCTCCATGAGTGGTTCTTCATCTACAGATTATCAAAAGCCAATCCCCTCATCTGAGGAGCTGCTGCTGTTTCTTTCATTCAAAAATACTCATGCTTTCCCAGCACTCTGATGCCACATATTTAGGTCTAGGGCTGGTGGACCTGTGATTTTCGTGGCACCTTTGGACCATTTACATCCCTGTGGTGGAGATATACATAACCTTGAAAGAGTTAATACCCACCCAAGGCCAAGAAGTCCTGCTTATGAATGGCCCAGAGTTTGCCCACTTCTGGGCCTTTTGGACCCAACCTCAGGATTCCCCAGGAAGGCCAGACATAGTGGTGTCCAGTTGGCTGTAGACATTTAATATCCAATTCATTTTTATTATAATGGTGCGTGTTCTACCAGCCAACTTACATAAATTTATGCTGAATTTGGGCATCTGAATTAAATTAGACAATTTGTGGCAGGAAGTTTGCCCTGGAAATGTACTCTGCTGAATATTTGCACTCCTTAGCATGGAGCGACTCCCAACCAAGAATCTCAACTTGTCTATAAACATGAATGAATGAATCCTCTAGATACCACTGCATGCTCCCTGCCAGCTGGATTATTTTAAGGGAAGTGACCAGCCCAGGGACCTTTGGTGAGTCATGAAAGAGCTTGCTCAGAACCAGGGAGTTTGGACTGCAGGGCCCTGGGTGGAGACAGGGGCCACTCTTGAACCTTTCACTCTCAGTGCTTGGAGTGTCAGGATGAAGGTTAGCAATTAGCACAATAACTCTGCAGATGCACAGCTACCTTCCAGCTCAGCACATCCTCCTTCAATATCTTCATCACCAGCCCCCTAAAACCAGGCTTCATCAAATTAAGTAACTTTTATTTTATCAGTATATAAAAGTAGTATGTGCTAATTGTAGAAAAATATAAAAAGGGAAGTACAATTTAAAAAAGAGAAACAAATAATCGATTATTTTGTCTCCCAGAAATCTACTGTGAACCCCCTTTTTAATGTATATTGTCTCAGGTTGAAAAAATTATGCAACATATTTAATTTTGTATTATGATTTTTTTTACTTAGTCTTAGAACATAAGAAGTTCCAAATCTTATTAAATACTATTCGTGAACATCATTTCAATAATTGTATAATATGTCATAGTATGACTATATTATAGTTTTCTTAGCCCTTAACCTGTAGTTAACATACTGGTATGATGAACACATTTATAAGTTTTTCCTGAATTTTAGTTTACTTGGGTTAATACATCATATGAATATATTATAGTATTTTTAGTCCTTACCCTATGGTTGAACATATGATGAACATATTTGCACTTATTATTTTAGGAAGAGGAGGAGGAGAGTTTGGATTATTTCAAGAGTGTTGTATTAGTAGGAGAGATTACTGGAAGCTCAAAGTCTTCCATTACTGGGTTCTTAATGGCACATGCTTTAGTGCTTGGTGAAGGACCTATATAGATGTAGCCCTGGACATGTGACTGGTATATAAAGGAGCTTTAGTGAAATTGCCTCTCCTACTGCTGCTCAGTCTTCACTGTGAGTAAAACTGGGTCAGGTCACTTAATTCATGTCCTGGAACTCTTTCATTGACTCGGGTTCCCCTTCTGGGAGAGCAGGAGGCCTTTGTTCCTCTTGCGTGTGTGATGGGGAGAGCAGATGTTCTGGAGCATAGGTGGGTCATTATTGTAGACTCTGGGGTCCTGTTCTGGCCAGGGAGCCATTTATCACATCCTGGGAATGGGTGGATTACTTATATCAAGTCCTGGAACTGTCTGCATCTTCCGACCCCATCACTAATGTGGAAAAATGATTCTAGGGCAAAGGATGGATCATGAGTGCTTCTCCAATGAAGATATTTCATCAGTTGAACTAAGGCCAGGTTTTGGCAGGGGAATCCGTGAGACAAATTGTGAGCTATGGTTTTAGCTCCAAGATGAAATGTGTCCCGGTTGGTGAATAATCAACCAAAAAAGTATAAAACTTCCTTTGATAACTTAAACTTCTGGAAACAATTTAGAGGGCAAGTAGGGTCACTCTGACTTCCGAGAAAGGGTAAGGTTTTCTTGTTGAAATGCCAGTCTCTTGTTAAGATGCTGATTTTTTTTCCAGCTTTACAACATGTATACACAAACAGTGTTGACCTATGGAAAATATTAATCTACAGAAGAGCACTTGATAAATATTTTAATATGATGTTCTTTACTTTAGTGCCATGTTTTATTTGACTGTGAACTCTCTATCAATAGTCAATTTATCTCCCTGTAGTACCCAGGGTGCGCCTTCACACCCTTCTGATGAATCACAAAAATTCAATATTAGCCCCAAAACTGATCTAATAGAGCTCTTTGAATTTGGAATGCATTTTGTGCTTTTTCCTTTTCTGTTTTTTATTTATATATAGTTTAGAATAGTGGCTCCTAAGTAGTTCATGCTGTGATACTAAACAGGCACCTTTGAAATTCTAAAGATGGAAATTCTTAATTAGAGTTAAAATAAGTAAACCTTATTAAAAAGGAAGAAGAGGAAGGATGGGGAGAAGGAGAAAAAAAAGGAGCGGAGTAAAGAGAAAGAAGAGGAAGAGGAGGAGGAGCAAAAGTGATGACAATAGTTACTACTAATAGATAACAAAGATCACCATATTATAACTCCATTCTCCATATTTATCTCATAAATGGAGTGCTTGGGGATATTCCTCGTTCTCTGGAGTTCCAGGCAGGAAACAAAGCTGGCAGTAGCACCAAACTTGTCAGACCTGGGGTTTGGGTGATGCTTCTGGAGCCTGCTGTATAAGCTGCCATGGCCTCAGCTCTGGCTGGAGGTTCTGGAGCCAGTCCCCTGCCATCTCTGTCCTTGTTTAATCCATGTTTGCATGGCAGAAAGAGGAGTGAGTTCTTATCTGAGGTTCCTTTATGACCTTCCTTTGGACTCAGAAACTTGGACAGGTAAAGGGAGATTTGGCTAAAATGATTCTGTGTCCTTTGAGCCTTTAAACCAAGGTCATTCTATAGTAATCTGGTAGAATGGCAGATAATCTACACGTGGGAAAGTGAAAAGAATAGGCCAGAACTTTGACCGGCCAAATGGAGCAGGGAGGTTGTTCAAATTCAGCAGACTCTGGGCCAGACCCTGATATTAGATTTTGTTTCTTCCAGCTTTAGCATCTTTCTCTTTGTATCCTTTCTTTGGAAGAAGTCAGGAGCTGGCAGACAGAAGGAGGGCCTGAGGTGGGTCCCCTAGAAAAAGAAATTAGTGTCTTTGGGCCAGTTGAGCCCTGGGCAGAAGGGTGACGCTTGGAATGCTCCCTTCCCCGAGGCATTTTTAGCTTATATGTGATGGTGGGTGGAAGAAGATGGACTCAGTCTGAGTTTTCCTTGTTTTGGATTCAGCAAAGGAGTTTGGCAACTTGAGATCTAGAAGGTGGTTGAGCTGCCAGTATGAGTCACACAATAGGGGACTTAGTAACAGTGGTTCCATAAATAAGCCAGGAATTCCCAATTTCCCAGAGCCCACCATGTGTCATCTTCCATCTTTCTTCCAGGAAGCTCCATAAACCTTCCCTCTGTGTGCTGACCCCTCTTGGCCATTTAATTCATGTGTTGTCACAATGCTGATTATAATGTTGGCACACGGGGTTGAGGGGATTTAGCATTCCCCTTAGCCACCTGCCAAAGCTTTCCCCAATGGGAGCCATGACTTGAACATTTGCTTTCAGGAAGGAAATGTTTAAAGTACTTTGAAAGCCAAAGAGACCTTAAAACACTAAAATTTATCTAATATTTATATCGTTGAGTTAAAAAATGAGTAAAAAGAGAAAAACAAAAATAAATGCGTATGTTTTACTCTTGCTAAATGACACTAATTTTGAAAGATTCTAAGTTGTCTAAGTCGGAAATTTTGGAGCTATCCTCAATTGTACCTTCCCACTCACTCCTACATCTAAGGAACCCCATTGTGTTTATCAGAATCTAACTATTTATTGTCTCTTGTATTTATCCCTTTCTCTTTATCCCCTCACCACATCTTGCCTAGACTCCTTCAGTGACCCTAAGTAGTATCCTTGCCCCTTGTCAGGCTCTCTTCCAGCTGTTTCAAGGGACCCATCCAGAATGAAAATCTGATTATGACACTCCCTTGCTTAAAATCCTCTAATGCTCCCCAGAGTGTTGAGATTATCGTCAAGCATCTTAGCTTTACCCACAAGGCTGTACATGACCCACCTCTCCAACTCAACTCCCACTCCCTCTGTACCAAACATTTCCAAACTACTTGTAATTCTCTGTGTACATCTTGCTGAATCATGTCTCAGTGGCTTTATACATGAATGTCTCTTTGCTTGGAACATGCTTTCCCCTTTTTAATCTAACAAACTTCTTCTTGTCCATCTCTCACTTCCCAGGGAGTCTTAGCTGTTGGCCCTTGCATCATTTCCTAGGACTTCTGTAACCAATTTCCACAAACTGGGCATATTCTCTCATGGTTTTCTGGAGGCCAGAAGTACAAAATAAAGATTTCAGCAGGGCCACACTCCCTCCAAAGACTCCAGGAAAGAATCCTTTCTTGCCTCTTCCAGCTTCTAGTGGCTCCGGGCATCCCTTGCTTGTGGCAGCATAACTTCACTTTTGGCCTCTGTCTTTATATGGGTTCCTCTCTGTGTATGTGTCTTTTTCTCTCCTGTCTCTTATGTGGACACTGGTTATTGGATTTAGACCCCCACACTAAATCCAGGATAATCTCATCTCAAGATCCTTAGTTACACTGCAAAGATCTTTTTTTTTTTTTTTTCCCAAATAAAGTCACATTCACAGGTTCTAGGGGTTAGGACTTGGACATATTTTGGGAGCCTCAAGTCAACCCACTACATCACTATAGCACCCTATACCTTTTAGGAGAAAGTTTTCCATTAATTGACCTCTCTCTCTCTCTCTCTCTCTCTCTCTCTCTCTCTCTCTCTCTCTCTCTCTCTCCCTCTCTCGATGAAATCTCTTTGAGGGCAGGTCTTCTGTTTGACTTTGTAATTTAAGAAATAACTACTTATGGGCTGTTAGTATGTCTTTAACTTGGGCTGATATAGTTAAATTAGGAGGCAGGAACTTGGACAACATCACCTCTGGAAAGCCTATATAACTCAAGAAACATGTTTCTGTAGCTTTGTTTGGGTCAGAAATACATTTTTAGGCTAATTGATTTCAAGGAATATCCAAAGGAAGACCTTGGAATATTACAACTCGTAAGGAGGGGCCCAAACTACTTCATTTACATTCTAATGTGTATGTTCTTGTATATGATAATTATGTGCACATTTTTTTTTAAAAGTTACCAAATGGTTGAAAGGGAGCAGTTTAACATTTTTGAGCATGTACAGGCATTGCCTGGATTTCCCATATTTCAAATGAGGGATTGGCTTTCAGGGGAGGAGCAGGTCTTAGGGAATTGGTTAGTAAATCAAAGTGCTCTATGTTTATGAGATCTATAACTTTTATTTTCTGGGCCTCAGTTCATTTTTTTTCTTTAAACAGAATTGTTAAGAACATAACTCCAAACTTCCTGATTTTCTTTATTTGCTTATAGTTAGAATTTTCCCTAGGAGTCCAAAATCTATGTACCAATCATTCATCACATGATTGATTAATGTGGCCCTATACTTATTCATAGGGCTGCATAAGTAAAGCTATTCTGTGACTATCTTATCGTCCTTTGAAAACAGGAAGCTTACATTATTCAGAGGGTTTTCATGTTTTGTTACAGAGGCAAATGTGAAAAGGCACTTCTAGTTCCTGTTTAACCACTGCCTTCTCTTTTTGAGGTCTCCCATCCCGACCCACATTAACAAGAGTATTTATTCAAAAGAACCTATCAAATTAAACCATTCTTTTGGAAAAGGGAGGATGCAACTAATTCTTAATTCTGGGTAAACTATATACAAAGTGGTCATCTCTGCTCTATGTCACTGACAGAGAAGAGTCCTGAATGTCAGGCCTCCGTCTCTTTGTAGAACTGACTACAAAGTATTTCAGAGAACTTCTTGCAGAGGATAGGACCCATCCCCTCTCTGCATGGCAATCAAACTGGTCTGGCATTTTGGAATCAAGCCTTTATAATCTTGAGCTTTTATGGAGATCTTATCTTCAGGGAAAACTTGTAATCATACTAATCTCTCTTTCAACTTCTTGACTCTTTTAAAAATATATATATTTTTATTTATTTCAGAGAGGAAGGGAAAGGGAGAGAGAGATAGAAACATCAATGATGAGAGAGAATCATTGATTGGCTGCCTCCTGCATGCCTCCTACTAGGGACCAAGCCCACAACCCAGGCATATGCCCTTGACTAGAATCAAACCCAGGACTCTTCAGTCCACAGGCCGATGCTCTATCCACTGAGCCAAAACCAGCTAGGGCACCTCTTCTTAATATCATTCTTCATTCATTGCCTCATTATCAGCCTCCTAGCTGTTTAGTAAGCCAAGGAAAAGAAATAATGTCTGCATGTGGAGTATGCTGTTGAGGGTCGCAGCATTAGAAAGGTTGAGAACCACTGATCTAAAATAAATAAACAACAACAAATTAGAAAATAACTTTGCAAAACAATGATGCTAGTTTTAAAATAACTATATATATAAAAAGCCAGTGACTGGAATGCCGTAAGGACTGGAATGACCGGTCGCCATGATGCCCACTGCAGCCAGTGAACCAGCCTGATTGGGCATGTGGGGCTGGCCAGCCAACCTCCTGCGATCCCTCCCCCCTGCCCTCCCTGCCCCTGATCATCCCTCCCTACCCCAATAGGGAGCAGGGCTGACTGGCCAACCTCCTGCAACCCCTCCCCCTGGCTGGCCCTGCCCCCGTTGGGCCCCCACCACCCCAATTGGCCCACAGCCCCTCCCCCAGTTGGCTCCACCCCTGATTGCCCCCCCCACCCCAATACGGGGTGGGGCTGGCCAGCCAACTTCCTGCAGTCCCTCCCCCTGCCTGGCCGCACTCCAGATCAGCCTCCCCACCCTGATCAGGGGCAGGGCTGGCCAGTCAACCACCCATGGCCCCTCCCCCAGGCTGCTGGCCCCCAACCGGCCCCCCTACCCCATTTGCAGGTGGGGCCGGCTGGCCCACCGCCTATAGCCCCTCCCCATGGTGGGCCCCACCCCTGATCAGCCCCCACCACCCAGATCAGCCTGTAGCCCCGCCCCCAGCCAGCTCTGCCCCTGATCATCCCTCTCCACACCAATCAGGGGTGGGGATGGCTGGCCCACCACCCAAAGCCCCTCCTCATGGCTGGCCCTGCCCCTAATTAGCCCCCCCACCCCAATCAGGGATGGGGCTCACTGGCCAATTACCCTTGGCTCCTTCCCCCAGCTGGCCAGCCCTGATCAGGCCCCGATTGGGGCAGGCTGGCCAGCCAACCTCCTGCTGTCTTCTCCTCCCGACAGACCTGGCCCTGATCCGCCTGATTGGGGCCTGGCCTGCTGGACCACACCCATGCATGAATTTGTGCACTGGGCCTCTAGTTATGTAAATAATGATTCAATGTTGACCAGGATTCTGTGTAGGGTCTTTTTTTTTCATTATTGGTAAAATAAAGATTGGTATAGTCTTTCTGAGGAAAATTTAGTTGAATAAACCAAAACCCTTATAAAAGTTAATACTCTAAGGAGATTTAAGAAATTTAAACAAAGATAATATAGAAATATTTATCAAAGGCTTATCAAATACATGAAACACTTTCAAATAATCTTATTGACCAATATAAGAATGGGTTAATAAATTAAGGTATATTGATGTTATACAATATCAAGGTCATTTTAAAAAAGACCTCACACACAATAGAACATGCAGATGTCATAAAGTTGTATACTTGGAATTGATATAATATTATTAACCAATGTTACCCAATAAGTTTAATAAAAAATTTAAAAATCCTTCTCTCAAAACAGACTTCAGAGAAGATTTAAGGTCATGACTACATATTTATGTTATACTATTATGTTTTTCCAAAGCAGGATAAGATTCAAAATTGTACATGTATTATCTCACTTTTATTAAAAAAAAGTGAAAAGCTACACTGTTAAATAAAAATCAAGATTCAGAGTGGATAAATCATTTTCTCAAGGTCAACTGGCTGGTAAGTGCAGGAGTTGGGAGTAGAACCTCGGCCTTCCAACTTTTAGTGAGATGAATGAGCATTGCTGTGGGTTACTAGCTTCATGTCCTTGGGCAAGTTATTTAACCTCTCTGAGTCTCATTTTTCTCACATATAACTTAAAAGACAACTCCATTAATGCAAATATATAATATTTCTTGAGTGTTTACTATGTGCTGGCCACTGTTCTAGAGCAGTGATTTTCAACCTTGTTATTTGATGGCACACATAAACTGATTACTAAAATTCTGCAGTACACCAAGAAAATTGTTTTCCAATCTTACCAAAAAATAGGTATAATTTTTATTGATTTACAAAAAAATAATAATAATAGTAATTATCTACCCTTTTTGCTCCAAAGTGACTTTTTAAAAAATCAAGTGCCTATACTTGTATAAAATATTTCTGGTACCAAGAATTAATCAATCAGACACAACCTTATTATGTGATGTGACCAATAAAATGTAACTATATTATATGGCCTATGTATTTATGGTTTAAGACGGGACATTCACACTGGACGGCTATTGTGCTGGCTGTTGTCATTTTTTTATTTGACAATCTAAGGGAAAAGAGGTCCGTGCTCTTAACTAAAAGTCAAGTATTGCATGTTTTAAAAATTCTTGCAGCACACCAGTGTGCCATGAAACACCTGTTGAAAATTGCTGTTTTAGACCATGGGGTTACAGCAGTGAGCAAAGTAAAGTGCCTGTTCTTCAAGAGTATCCATTCTGGTGGTAGGAGGACAGGCAGTGACAGAGATAAATAAATATGTAATGTATTGGTGGGAGATGAATGCTACAAAGAAAGATGAAACAGAGTAAGGAGAGAGAAGAAATGGTACAGGGGATGGAGGAAATGTACTGTTTTTCACTAGGGTGGACAGGGAAGATCACTCTGGTACAGTAACATTTGAGCAGACATCAACATGAAGTAAGAAAGCAAACAGTCAGACAGTGTGGATATCTAGGGAAAGAGCATACAGGCAGAGAAAACAGTAAGTGCAAAGGCCCTGGGTCAGAAAACTTCTTCATGTGCTTAATAAACAGTTAGGAGGCCAGTGTGACAGGAACAAAAAGAGCAAAAAGGCGAGTGGGAAGGAATGAGGTCTGAGAGGTAGTCAGAGACAGCACGGACTTTGGGGTTTATTCGAGATGAGCAGCCACTGCAAGGTTTTAAACAAACATAAGTGATAATATTTGTCCTATTGGTAGAGTTTCTGTGAGGAGCAGATGAGGTAATGCATATGAAATTGCTTTATGAACTGGGAAGTTAAGTTCAAGAATATTTCCAGGGTCATGTAATTGGCCAGGTAGTTGCAGAGCCAGAATAGAACACAGGGTCCCTGACCACCAGGCCACACCTCTTTCCATAGCATTCTAACTCTCCCTCATAGAGCATGGGGCCCAGTGTCAATCTAGGACCAGGTTGAACCCTTGAGCAAGTTCAAACTTTCCCAAGCCAAAGGGCTTTGTGAACCTTATTGTCCTGGCAACATTTGACTTTTGGAAGAAGCTTACAGGAATTTGTGAACTTAAATGGGTAGAAAGAAAGGAGCTGGAACCATCCAAGGCAGTTTGGTCCTGGGCAGTAGAGACTGTCTTAAATTAAACACAGACCTCTGCTCTGGGCTGGACTAGAGGAGCTAAAACATCAAGACTTAAGAGAAAAAACCAACAATTATGATAGGTTTTGGAGAATTGCTTTAATATCTATTTAGGAAGCCACAGAGTCGGCCAAAAACAATAGTCAGAATTTGTAAGAATTCATAGTTGTTTATGCAGTTTTAGGCATGGATTAAGTAGATGCAATAGTGCGTGACTTGGGGTTCCCAGCTCCTACAGATGATTCCATTTGGCGAGGGCTCTGCCTGGCCTTCCATTTGTGTGGACAAACTCATATGAGCCTGGAGGGTCAGAGGGGAAGCCACACTGAGGTTTTTGACTGGGGAGCCCAGAGTTGGAGTTCTGGTGTTCTTGTATCTATGCTGTGTAAGATGGGTTGACTTTATTCTCTTCCTCTTTTTTCTCCACCCTCCTCTTTTCTTCTTTCTCTTTCCTTTTTTTGTGTGCTTCTTCTCTTTTGCCAGGAGCAGAGGACATGAACAACATTTGATTTGCTCTCTATGAAAGTTATAATTGTTCATCACATAACCACCTACATATCACAGTCACCTCTTAAAGAAAATATCTTCACAGACTCTCCATTTCCAGTAAAATAGACCCTATATGCCTACTAAGTAGTCCTCATAAATCACAAGCTCTTAAGAAAATAAAGTGTCACAATTTTTTTTTCAATGAAACTCGGTTGAATTCCAACTGTACAAAAGCAATAATGATGAACAATCTGTTAGTTAAATTATATTTCTTAACCAAAGCTATAATGACAGGCAATTGATATTCCAATTTCAATTAGATGGGTTAGTCTTAAAAACATAACCACCTTAAGGTCTAAGTATCTTTCAAATAATTCTTGTAATCTAAGGTATCTTTGCCTGCAGTTTACTCCTATCTGAATCTTGGCAGGCTCGGAAATGGAAAGATTGTCTCTAAATGTACAGGAGCCATTGGTACAACAGGAAATACGTGTCGGATGTGTAACACACACACACACACACACACACACACACACACTTATTCTTTTTTTTTTTTTTTTTTTTTAATTTCTTTATTGATTAAGGTGTCACATATTTGTCCTCATCCCCCCATTCCCCTCCCACCCCTCTCCCCACGTATGCCCCAATCCCCTGTTGAACTTAACCGTTGGATAGGCTTATATGCATGCATACAGGTCCTTTGGTTGAACTCTCCCCCTCCCCCCACCCTCCCCCTACCCTCCCCTATCCTCCCTCTGAGGCCCGATAGTCCGATCGATGCCTCCTTGCTTCTGGTTCTGTTCTTGTTCCTCAGTCTATGTTGTTCCTCATTTCCTCTAGATGAACGAGATCAAATGTCACTAGATATATACTAATAAGAACTGAATGTGAGACGAGCAATAATATTTATGCTGACAGGCAAATGAATCAATCTGTAGCGAGCTTCCCCCTGGACCAACAGTTCTTTTGAGACCCAATTTCGATGTCCATTAGTTCCTTATGTGTACATGTCAGCACTGACCCCTCAGCTCTGGATGGTGGACAAATGGTGGTAATGGAGGTCTGACTCCCTCTGGTTTGGTCTCGGCCGATCCCAGGGGCACGGCGTCACCTGGACTAAGGGGCACGTGGCCTCACCCATACCCAAGGGGCGCGTGGTCTCACCCGGGCCTGGGACCCAGCCTCAACCGGATGGATCCAGGGGCGCACGGCCTCACCCGGACCCAGGATCTGGCTTCACCCGTACCCATGGACGCTTGGCCTCTCCCAGACCCAGGGGCACGTGGCCTCACCCGGGCTTAGTTGCACAAGGCCTCACCTGGATCCAGGGACGCATGGTCTCACCTGGACCCAGGGACGCTTGGCCTCTCCCAGACCCAGGGGCACGTGGCCTCACCCGGGCCTGGGTTCACGAGGCCTCACTCGGATCCAGGGACACATGGTCTCACCCGGACCCAGGGACGCTTGGCCTCTCCCAGACCCAGGGCCACTTGGGCTCACCCGGGCCTAGGTGCACGAGGCCTCACCCGGATCAAGGGACACATGGTCTCACCCGGACCCAGGGACGCTTGGCCTCTCCCAGACCCAGGGCCACTTGGGCTCACCCGGGCCTAGGTGCACGAGGCCTCACCCGGATCCAGGGACACATGGTCTCACCCGGACCCAGGGACGCTTGGCCTCTCCCAGACCCAGGGCCACTTGGGCTCACCCGGGCCTAGGTGCACGAGGCCTCACCCGGATCCAGGGACACATGGTCTCACCCAGACCCAGGAATGTTTGGCCACTCCCAGACCCAGGGCCACTTGGGCTCACCCGGGCCTAGGTGCACGAGGCCTCACCCAGATCCAGGGACGCATAGTCTCACCCGGACCCAGGGACGCTTGGCCTCTCCCAGACCCAGGGCCACTTGGGCTCACCCGGGCCTAGGTGCACGAGGCCTCACCCGGATCCAGGGACACATGGTCTCACCCGGACCCAGGTACGCTTGGCCTCTCCCAGACCCAGGGCCACTTGGGCTCACCCGGGCCTAGGTGCACGAGGCCTCACCCGGATCCAGGGACACATGGTCTCACCCAGACCCAGGAACGTTTGGCCACTCCCAGACCCAGGGCCACTTGGGCTCACCCGGGCCTAGGGGCACGAGGCCTCACCCGGATCCAGGGACACATGGTCTCACCCGGACCCAGGGACGCTTGGCCTCTCCCAGACCCAGGGCCACTTGGGCTCACCCGGGCCTAGGTGCACGAGGCCTCACCCGGATCCAGGGACACATGGTCTCACCCGGACCCAGGGACGCTTGGCCTCTCCCAGACCCAGGGCCACTTGGGCTCACCCGGGCCTAGGTGCACGAGGCCTCACCCGGATCCAGGGACACATGGTCTCACCCAGACCCAGGAACGTTTGGCCACTCCCAGACCCAGGGCCACTTGGGCTCACCCGGGCCTAGGTGCACGAGGCCTCACCCGGATCCAGGGACGCATGGTCTCACCCGGACCCAGGGACACTTGGCCTCTCCCAGACCCAGGGCCACTTGGGCTCACCCGGGCCTAGGTGCGCGAGGCCTCACCCGGATCCAGGGACACATGGTCTCACCCGGACCCAGGGACGCTTGGCCTCTCCCAGACCCAGGGCCACTTGGGCTCACCCGGGCCTAGGTGCACGAGGCCTCACCCGGATCCAGGGACACATGGTCTCACCCAGACCCAGGAACGTTTGGCCACTCCCAGACCCAGGGCCACTTGGGCTCACCCGGGCCTAGGTGCACGAGGCCTCACCCAGATCCAGGGACGCATGGTCTCACCCGGACCCAGGGATGCTTGGCCTCTCCCAGACCCAGGGCCACTTGGGCTCACCCGGGCCTAGGTGCACGAGGCCTCACCCGGATCCAGGGACACATGGTCTCACCCGGACCCAGGGATGCTTGGCCTCTCCCAGACCCAGGGCCACTTGGGCTCACCCGGGCCTAGGTGAACGAGGCCTCACCGGATCCAGGGACACATGGTCTCACCCGGACCCAGGGACGCTTGGCCTCTCCCCGACCCAGGGCCACTTGGGCTCACCCGGGCCTAGGTGCACGATGCCTCACCCGGATCCAGGGACACATGGTCTCACCCGGACCCAGGGATGCTTGGCCTCTCCCAGACCCAGGGCCACTTGGGCTCACCCGGGCCTAGGTGCACGAGGGCTCACCCGGATCCAGGGACACATGGTCTCACCCGGACCCAGGGATGCTTGGCCTCTCCCAGACTCAGGGCCACTTGGGCTCACCCGGGCCTAGGTGCACGAGGCCTCACCCTGATCCAGGGACACATGGTCTCACCCGGACCCAGGGACGCTTGGCCTCTCCCCGACCCAGGGCCACTTGGGCTCACCCGGGCCTAGGTGCACGAGGCCTCACCCAGATCCTGGGACACATGGTCTCACCCGGACCCAGGGACGCTTGGCCTCTCCCCGACCCAGGGCCACTTGGGCTCACCCGGGTCTAGGTGCACGAGGCCTCATCCGGATCCAGGGACACATGGTCTCACCCGGACCCAGGGACGCTTGGCCTCTCCCAGACCCAGGGCCACTTGGGCTCACCCGGGCCTATGTGCACGCAGCCTCACCCGGATCCAGGGACACATGGTCTCGCCTGGACCCAGGGGTGTGTGGGCTCTCCCAGACCCAGGGGCGCTTGGCCTCGCCCGGGCACGGGATCCAGCGTCATCCGGGTCCAGGGGCACTTGGCCTCACCCGGACCCGGAGTCCGGCCTCACCTGGACCCAGGGGCATGTGGCCTCACCTAGACCCAGGGACGTGAGGCCTCACTTATACCCAGAGGCGTGTGACCACACCCGAGTCCAGAGGCGCGCAACCCCGCCCGCACCCGGGTCTCAGCGGGGCCCCGTCTTCCCGATCCCAATTCCTGCCGGTCAATCCCCCCTCAGCAATTCCCCTGGCCATCCTTCCAGAGCTCCAGTATGGCTGCTGCAGAACTCGTCGGGCGGCGGCTCGGCGAAGCTCCGGTGCACCCGGTGCATGGCGGTGGGCCAGTCTGGCATCGCTGCGTCGGCCCTTGGGTCTGCATCGGTGGCCGGTCGCCGAGCATGCGCACCTGGCCGCTTCCGGGGCGTTGAGGTTCTTGACGGACTCAGAGGTCAGCAAGCGCGGAGTCTCCCACCCCATGCACACACTTATTCTTGCTAGAGAAGCTCACTGGGGAGCGGGGAGTTTCCCAAGGGCAGAATCAGGTCCAATTGGTGGAAGGAAGTTTCAGGGAACACGGATTTCAGATTCCTTAGGGAAGGACATTTTTAACAGCCAATTCTGCACACCAACAGAATTGGCTGCATCACAAAGTTCAATAAAATGTTGTTGTTTTTTGTCAAGGACTTTGTAAATACCAGAAGCTTCCAATGACAAGATTGTTATGAAAAGCACCTTATTTTATGCCTGCCCATTTAAAACCCATGCTATTATAAAAAGTCAAGAAGGAGCTGCTGTTATGGCACATGGGGAGTGTGACCTGCTGAGCTGGGAGGGACTGGTTGGCGATGTGGCAGAAGCCACCTGGACAGGTGGGTGCAGATTGTGATTGGTGATGATGGCAATCTTGTAATGGAGGAGTTCCGAGGGGTCTCTGACATTTGTGTATTCTGACAAGTAGTTATTGCTTTGAAATATTTAATTGCAATTCTGTTTGTAATTAATTATCCCCCCCTTTAAAATCTTTTTGCTCTTTTGGATATAAGACTGAAAAATTCAGAAAAGTAGATTCTGGGCATCCTGGATAGGGAATCTTCAGTTGTGGTGCGCTCCCACCACAACTTAACCAAAGGTATGATGATCCCAGAAGTAACAGGCAATTGATCAAATAGAAGGTGATCAACTAGAAGGTGAATGGATATTGCCAGAAACATTAAAGGAGGAATTTCCACTTCGAACAGTTAGAGGAAACGGATAATAGGCTTTAAAGTTGTGAAACATTTTAAGCACACAGAAAAGTCTAAAGAATAAACTAATGAATACCCACATAACCATGACACAGTTTTGTCATGAAGGACATCTCACCATATGTGCTTCAGATTGTTATTTTTCACATGTCATTACAAATGTAACTGAAGCGTATATGTAGCCCTGCCTTTCACACCCTTGCACCTTCCCTTCTGAGAAGTGCTCAATATTCTGAACTTGGCGTTCACTATTTACATGGATATTTTTGTGTTTCTACTTAACGTATGCACATAGAAATACTAGATAGTATTTTTTTTTCATGTTTATAAACTATCTAAGTGGTATCACACTATACATAGTGTTTGCTTTTTTGCTCAGCATTGATTTTTTGCTCAGCATTGATTTTGGATAGATTCATTTTGATGAATGGAGCTCTAATGCATCCATTTAAACTGAATTACCGTATTCCTTAGACTAGTATAGCATCGTTTATCTATCCTTGTTCCTATTTAAGGGCATTGAAGTTGATTCCTTATTTCCTACTACCAGTGATGCAGTTATGAATCCGCTTACATGTGTTTGGGAGCATTTATGTAAAAATTTCTCTAGGAAAGGAGTTACTTACTCTTAGAGGATACACTTCTCTACAAGATATCATCTAGTTGTTCTCTAAAATGACTGAACTTGTTTATACTCCCACTAATTACTACACTGCCACCAGCTCTTGCTGGTTTATATAGCAGGTTTTAATATTTTCTAATTGGTTATGAAATGGTATTTCATAATAGTTTTAAAGTTAGTCAAATGTATTTTTTGATCTGTGCCTCTTTATATTTTGTTTAAGAAATTCTTCTCTACCCCACAAGATCATAAAGATAATAAAATTTAAAAAAAATTTTACAGATTGCTTTTCCACATGAAACTTGGAACTAGCTGGGATTTATTTTTTGTGTATACAGAATGCAGTAGGGACCAATATTCATGGTTTTGTATATGATGATTTTATTTAACATTTTGGGGTAACTAGTAAGAATGAGCATCTTTTCCTCTGTTTATTTGCCATGTAAATCGTTTGTTCTTCCCGTTTGCTCATTTTTCTGTTTGTTTATTGATTTATAGGAACTCTTTATATGTTATGGATGCTATCCTGGTTAGTTATATGCATTGCAAGTTCTCCCAGTCTGTGGCTCATTTTTATTATATTATGTTATTCTATGATGAATATCAGCATTGTTTTGATGGATAGACTTTACTTGTAAAACGTGCATCTGGTGTGCTGTAGCAGTGGTGCAGGCTCTTTATTGATTTACTAGACCAACTGTGCTAAATGTGGTTTTAAATTTTCTATAATCTGCTGAAATTTTGTTGTCTTGCATTTTCAATTCCTGAGTATGCTATGTTGAAATTTCCCTTAGGGTGGAACATTTTTTAAAATTCACCATATTCCAAGTAGGAAGCAGGTCTAAAGATGTTTTACAGAATTTGTATTATAAAAAAGTCACATTGTCTGACCTCAATGCAATTAATTTAGAAATAGATTTCTAAAGATTAACAATTGAAATTTTAAAAATTTCTTCCAAATAACTCATGGGTGGAAAAGAGATGAGAAAATAATTGGTATTTAATAATGACAGTCAAATATTTAATCTGTCCATTTCTCATGTAGTTCTAACAAGTTTTTATTGTTATTAGTTGCCTGTTCATTTAGAACTGGTAGATGGGCTCATTCATTTAGTATTGGTTCTTTTCATATTGTACCACCAGTTCAGGAATGCTTAAAGGAAATGTTATTTAATGTATTTAGCAGGCATTAGTATGTTTTCTGTACCTGAAAAGGGGTCTTCTTCATGTTAAGTTTATTACTGCCAGAAATAGAAATGCCTCTTAAATTTTCTATGTAAACAATCGCATTTTTTGAAAACAATGAATTTTGGCTTCTTTATTTAAAATTTTTTGCATATTATTTGTTTTTGATTTGTTTGTTTATCTTACTGTTAGCCAGTATCTTTAGTACAGTGTTGAATAAAAATTTAGGAACTAAGTATACTTATTTTATTCTCAATTTTAAATGGAATGCTTTTAATATTTTATCTATAAATAGGATATTCGCTGTATTATTTTGTTGATACCATTTATCAGATTAAAACAAGTTCCCTTCTGTTCCTATTTTATTAAGATAATTTAAATCAAATTATCAAATGCTTTTTCTATATCAATTCAAATAATCATGTGGCTTTTCTCCTTTAACCTTTGAATGTACTGAACTTCATGCATAGAGCTCCTAAGGTAAACATATTCCTGGTATAAACCAACATGATGCTGCCTTATTTTAGTATATTTACTCTATTTGGTTTGCTTGTATTTTATTTAGGATTTTAAAATCTACATATTTTGGTGAGGTTGGCCTAGAGATTTCCTTTCTTGTACTTTGTGTCCAATTTTGGTGCCAAAGTTGTGAAAGCTTCATGTCATGAGTCTGGAGTGTTCCTTCTTTTATATTCCCTGCAATACATTATAGAAGAGAAGGATGATTAGTTTCTCCAAAGTCTGATAAAACTTCTTTTTAAAATGTCTGGGCTGATTGCTGGTTTTTTGTGGGTAGATTTTAAATTTCAGATTTTTTTTTTTACTGTTTTTGTTCTATTCAGGTTTTTATTTTCTTCTTGATTCCTTATTGTTAAATAATATTTTCCTAGGAAATTGTCAATTTTGTGTGTATTTTCAAGTTTATTGGTATGAAATTCTTCATGTAATTGTCTGTTGAAGTTACTAATATTTGTTCCACTTCCAGTTATATTGCCACTGTGATTCCAAATGTTGTTTGTGTCATCTTCTTTTTAAAAATCTGATCAGTGCACCAGATGTTTATCTATTTTATTAGTCTTTTCAAAAAATTTAATTTTGGTTTTATTTATCCTTTCTATTATCTTTCTTCTATATTCTTTATTTCTGCTTTTTTATTTATTACTTTCTTCTATTACTTATTACTTTCTTCCTTTGGGCTTATTCTGTTGCTCTTTGTTGTTGGATGTTTAACTCATTAATTTCCAGTCTTATATCTTTTCTAGTAAAAGCATCTAAACTTTCCATTATTTAACTTGTTCATTCCTTAACTCAATAAATATTTATGTGCCAGGCACTATTCTAGGTCCTGTGGATTTATTAGTAGACAAAACAACCCAGAGCCTGCCCTTATATTTTTAATAATCTATTTTGAGTTCTTTATTCCATGAGTTTTTTAGAAGTATGTTTTACATTTGCATGGATGTAGAGGTGGGAACATTGGTATCTTGGCTATTTCTAATTTACTTGCATTTTATTTAGAGAATGTGGCATATATAATATTAATTTGGGGGGTACTTTTGAAATTTGCTTTGTGACCTGGAATATGTTTTTTATTTTCTGTAAAAGTTCCATGTGTGCTTGAAAAAAATGCTGACCAATGATCTTAAGATTCTTTTCAATTTAGAGATTCAATGGTTCCACTTCAATGTCAATAACCTTGCCTGATCTGACATGTTGTTCAAAGTCATAGTTAAAAGGGTTTAATTCATGTTGAGACTGGTTTAACAGTGAGTCAGCTATGGTGCTTGAGTGCTCTCTGCTCTAAGGCAAGAATTTACTGAGGACTGGTCCCTCTTTTCTTCTAGGGAGCAGTGGCTCAGAATCATCCTATCTAATAAAAGAGTAATATGCAAATTGACCATCACTCCAACACACAAGATGGCTGCCCCATGTGGTCAAAGATGGCTGCTCCCATGTGGACACAAGATGGCCACCACAAGATGGCCTGCAGGGGAGGGCAGTTAGGGTTGATCAGGCCTGCAGGGGAGGGCAGTAGGGGGGGACCAGGCCTGCAGGGGAGGGCAGTTAGGGTTGATCAGGCCTGCAGGGGAGGGCAGTTATGGGCAATTGGGCCGGCAGGGGAGCAGTTAGGCGTTGGTCAGGCTGGCAGGGGAGTGGTTAGGGGGTGATCAGGCTGGCAGGCAGAAGCGGTTAGAGGCAATTAGGAAGGCAGGCAGGTGAGCAGTTGGGAGCCAGCAGTCCTGGATTGTGAGATCTCAGTAGAATCGGGCCTAAATGGGCAGTTGGACATCCCTTGAGGGGTCCCAGATTGGAGAAGGTACAGGCTGGGCTGAGGGACACCCCCTCTCCCCCCATGCACGAATTTCATGCACTGGGCCTCTAGTAGAATATATAAACCAGAAAAACCCATTAGAGATTGTCACAGCCAGCAACAGCCTCGCTTCCTGAATAATTATTCAGTAGACATTTATGTAGCACTTAAGTCTATGCCAGGCACTGTTCTGAGTGCTTTATAAATACCAACACAATTAATCTTCATACCATGCCTTGATGGAATTTATTATTCCCATTTCTGTGATGAGGAAACTGGGCCACAGAGACAGTAAGTCCTAAACTCTCAAAAACAGTCAGTGGCAGAGTCAGGATTGAATTCAGGCAACCTTTGACCTCAGAAACCACACCCTCAATAGTTGATTCTGATATATAGCCAGGTTTTGCAACCACTGTCAGGCCATTTTTTTTCATTTTTACAGATGGAGAAACTGAGGTTAGAGGGAGAAGGGATTTGCTCACTAGTTAATGGCATATAAAGGAAAATCTGACCCCCTGACTGCTGCCACTTTGTAAACTCTGTGTGAGGATGCTGGGGAGTTCAGCCATGCTAGCTTTGCCATAGGAACCCTGTCCCAGCACCTGCATATAGATCTGAATAGCTCATTCTTTCTCAAAAAGAATCCATGGGTATCATCTCTATCTGACTTCCCTTCTCTCTCTCTTTGACTTTCTCTTCTGTTCCTATAGTCTATTCTTTTAATAGTCCTTCTGCCTCTTGAGTAAGGTCTTCCATTAAGGAATTGAAGCAGAGATCCTAGAAGCTTGGGGGTTGGTGAGGACACTGGGGCACATTCTTTTGTAGTGGAGAAAGTTTTAGAATCAAATGGAGCTAGTTCAAGTCCCAGATCTGCCACCTTCTAGCCTTGATGCATTGGGCTGTGACTTATTTCTTCTCGTTTTTTTAAATTTCTAAAAAGAAGCATAATAATATTGGCCGTGTAGTATATTGAGAAGACTAAATGAAAACACACTTGTAAAGTTCCTGGTACATGGTAACAAAAACAAAAGCAACACATGTTGATCGAGGCCCCTCTCTATGCCAGGCACAGATCTAGGCTCTGGTGATACAACACTGAAAACAAGAGACAAAATCCCTGCCCTCAAGGGGTTTGCAGTCTAGTAGCAAGGAACAGACAATATACGAATAAACAAAAAAATATGGCACGTGTTCAATAGCAGTATATACTATGAAGCAAAATGAGACAAAGTGAGGGGGTAGACAGTGAAGTAGCAGATAGGGTGATTAGGAGTGGTCTCTCTGGCACAGTGATGACTAAACAGAAACAATGCAGATGAGGAAGCAGGCCAGGTGGTAGTGAGGGGAAGGGCTTCCAGGCAGAGGGAGCAGCAAGTGCAAGGAACAGATGTAGAGCAAACCTGTTGTGCTCCAAGAACAGCAAGGAGGCCAGTGTGGCTGGACCACAGAGTTCTTAGGGGAGGAAGTGGCTAGAGAAGAAGGTAGGGAGGTAATTGGGGTCAGATCATGGAGGACCTTCTGAGGACCCTGGATTTATTGGGACTGAGATGAGAAGTCACTGGGACTCTGAGTGAGGACTGACATGATCAGACTAACATTTGTGGATGTTCACCCTGGTTGCTTAATGGAGACTAGACTATTGGGTGCAAAGGTAGAGCAGGAAAACCAGGGAGAGGTTATTGCAGAGGTCCAAGGGGAGAAAACAGTGGCCTGAACAAGGGGAGTATCCATGGAGATGGTGATGTGTTTATATTCTGGCTATATTTCAAAAGCAAATCCCTCAATATTTGCTGATGGAGTGAGTGTGAGGTGTAAGAGAAAGGGAGAAGTTGAGGATGACTCCAAGATTTTGGCCTGAATAATTGGAAAATATTGGTCAGGGGGAAAGTCAGGTGTTTATTGGTAAGCATACTACATTGTGACAGCTGTTGCCAATCCACGTAAAGATGAACAGAAGGCACTGGGCTTTGCTCCAGGGAATGTCCAACCTGGAGAGTCCTCGGAATTTAAGTGATTTTTCAGCCATGAGATTCTTTGAGCTCACCAAATGTGGGTAGAGAAAAGAAATGCCCAAGAACTAAGCCTGAGGTTATCTATAGTTTAGAGACTGAGATGATAGACCAACCTCATCAGGAGCAACCAAAGTACCTGAGAAGTAGTAGCGAGTGAGATAGGAAGAGAACAAAAAAAAAACGGTGGAGTCCCAGAGAATAAGGTGAGGAAAATGCCTCAGGAAGGAAGAAGCCACTGAATGCATCCACTGTTGCTCTTAGACATGGATTTTGCAGCTATTGATGTTCAGCGATGTCAGTTCTCATTCTCCTCCTTTCTCAGTCTATTTTCTTACCCTGGTGGAGCTGTTCCCTCACACTGTCTGCCTCCTGACCTTTTGGCCCAGGTCTGGGGCACAGAAGAGATGGCTTCTTGCCATCATTTGCAGACCACCAAGGCTATTGACATCTTACTACCTAACCAGGCTACCTCTGAATACTGGAGTTTCTTGGTAAGACTGCATAGCAGGAACATGACACCTTACTTGGAAGTGCTATGAACCAGGGCCTGATCTTAGATTATTGCAATTATTTGAGCCTGATATTGGCCTAAACCCAGCCCTGGATCTAGGATCTTTGAGCCCATGATATAGAGGAGGAGCTTAAGTGAACCTACAATGGCAACATAAATTCTGGAGTGTATACATAGTCTTGAACTTAGCACTCATTACCAACCTGATATTAATCAAGTAACAAGTTAATGGCTTAAAGAATAAAAGTATTTTTCATTATCTTACAAATCTCCTGCTTAAGCATATATCATCTTTGAATACCTTGCATAAAGAAAATAAGAAGAACAAAAATCAAGTCATTTTTTTATTCTTTTTGCTCCTCATATCACATAGTTAATGTACCAATAAATACCTTTGGTTCTACTACTGAAATATACTCCTGATCTGATCACCTCTCACCTTATTCACGTCTGCAAACCTAGTCCAAACCCCCATCACTTCTTCCCTGAGTTATTGCAAGGACAATTTGCCTGCTCTGTCTGGTGGCCTCATTACCTTGCAGCCCAATCTCCACACATTATCCAGAGTGAGCTTTCCAAAGTATTGATCAGATCATGTCACCCACCCATCAGGGGATTCCCCCATCAAGGGCTATTAGACTCCACAAGATCTGGCCCTGGTCTGCCTTCAAATTGCATCCTATTCATCACACTTAAGCTGAATTCACTCTTTTTTTCTTTCCCTCAAATACAACAGTTCATATCTGTCTCAGGGTCTTTGACTTGCTGTTTCCTCTTCTGGAAGTTTCTTTCTGAATGTTCTCTGCTCTCCTCATTCTGCTCTCATCTCATCACCCTCTCAAAGAGATCTTCCCAGCCCTGGCTATTTAATGGTGGTCCTCCTGTCTTAGCCTGTGTGATTTCACCCTTAGCACCAATCAGGACCTGAAATGGCCCCATTTCTTTCTTTCTCACTTCTTTGCTGATTGCCTGGCCTCTCTGTAGTAAGCCCCTTGAAAGTGGGGACTCTGACTTGTCACTGCCATGTGCTCCCTGTCTGGAGCAGTGCATAGCATTTCGCAGGTGTTTAATAAATGTCTGCTGACTGATACACAATATGAACTTAACAAAATTAATTTTAGATCTAATTTCTGATTCCCATGAGGTGTCCAGCTTTATTTTTATGCTCAGAATGGGGTAACTTGTTCCAACTATAAGAAAAGTTAGGGATTCTGCCTGCATCTTTGAGCTAGTTGAGTGAGGGCCCCTTTTTCCCAATGTAGGAGTCATGGGATGCAGCCACCTCAACTCCCAGCCTATGTGTTCTCACCAACTATGCCCAAGACGAGGTGATACTTGGGATGCTTAAACTCTTCCTGGGACAGGAGGAAACCTCGGGCCACAGCTCTTTGGAACTCTTGCTCCCAGGTGACTTGGCTGATGCCCCAGCTTGAGCTAGAAGAGGCCAGGCACAGAGCACAGGAGAATTTCACCCTGTGGAGGATGCAGACTCTCAGGAATCCACAGAGCTGGCCAAGCTATGTTAACACAAAGCTGGCCAAGAGCTTTGGCTGCCTCATTTTCCTCCTGGAGATACAAAGTCAGTAGCAACTGTGGATTCCCTAATTTCAGAGGACGCACTCTTATTTGGCTTTTTAAAAAGAGTATGTTGTTTCAGGGGAATCCTGAGTGGAGAAAATAGTGAGGCTCAGAGGTGAGTGGTTCCAAAGTCATGGGTTTTGATACTGGCTGTGGGACTAGATTTGGAGTAGTTTGAGACTCCTGTGGCCTTCCCCTCAGTGTCTCCATCAATCCTGTAAGTGAGTTCTGTTGAGAATGCCTGCATTAAGGAGCAACTTCATCATTAGGTCCACTCAGTCAATTGATTCTCAGAGCAAAAATCTGCTTACAGACTTTAGAATTAGGACATTTTAACTTCCTGGGCTGGAAAAAAAATCATTTTCTCCTAGAAGATTGAAAGAAGGGAAGAAGAATTCAAAAATAGGCTTATATTCAGTAAGTATTTCTTATGTTTACTATGTGCCAAACACTAGACTGGTGACTCAGCAGGTCATCTCCTAAGCTAGGCCACAAACTCTCATCTCTTCTCCCTAAGGAAGACAAAGACAACAGCAGAGCAGGCATCGCTCCTTAACCTGCCCATTGCTGCAGGTATCAGAGCAGAGTCTAAATTCACTTGCTTGTGTGTGACACTGGAATTAGAGGGGTGAAGGTCTCAGAGGTATGGGGCAGCCAAACTCAGATATCCCAAGTGAGTTTGGAGAAAAGGTAAGAGCCAGTCCCACGAATGGGCCAGAGTCAGTGAGAGCTTAGGAACAGGACCTTGGTCCCCATCAGTGGGCCGGGGAGCCTGGCCCTAGAGGTCATACCTGCTGAGGAGCTGAGAAGCCAGTACCCATTTAGAACAACAGATTCCAGGTTCCACCAAGAAGGTACAGAAATGAAGCCAATGTCCCCCTCCTGCAAAAAGCCTGGCTCTGTGCTTGTATCTCCCATCTCTCCCTGTCAAAAGTGATCCTTTTCTTTCACAGGTATAATCTCTAACTTCTCTCCCCCAAATCAGGTCAAAGATTCTGCTCTCCCAATTAAATTATTTTTCATATATGTTTTTCTCTCCAGCTACCTTGCCATTGGTACCAACATCTCCCTTTTTTCTGACTAACGTTCTTGAAGTTTCCACCTTGGCTTCCTTACATCTCATTTGCCCTTTAATAATCTTGCAATTTTCCCCCTCCCTAAATCTTCTGAAACTGATCTCTCTAGAGATGA
This sequence comes from Eptesicus fuscus, assembly GCF_027574615.1. Taxonomy (NCBI): domain Eukaryota; kingdom Metazoa; phylum Chordata; class Mammalia; order Chiroptera; family Vespertilionidae; genus Eptesicus; species Eptesicus fuscus. The sequence continues at coordinate 87,910,886 of NC_072479.1, forward strand.
TTAATTACCTTCCTAACCAATACACTCTGTGGCCTTCACTTTTTCCTTCCTTCATTTTCTCTCCATCTCCATTTCACATATCTGGAGACCAATCGCGCCGATTTGACGCCTTGGCCCCTTAAGATTTCCACTTCCTGTGTAAGACTTAGGAGACTGGGGTGCTGATCATCTGGAAATATGTTAGGCATAGACGTGGTGACTTTCTGGCACTTGAAAGGCTCTGACAAAGGAGGGGCACACCCATGGGTCAGGGTTTCCTCTTTAGTGAAGAGAAGGAACAAGAGAGACTGCATAAAAAAATGCAGACTTGGATGACCTCGGCGCCACCCAGGCCCTATTACGTGTTGAGCTGTTTGCAGAGTAATAAGCAAATCTGGATTAGACTGTGCACCATTGTGCCTTTGGTTTGGATAAAGCAGCGTGGCTAATTGAGATTTTCACATTTTGGGTCCCAAGGATTTGAGTAGGTGCAGAAGGGATTAGATTAGTCAATACTTTAAGCCTTTCTCAAAAGGGAGTGCAGGAGTCAAGCCTTTGTTTGGAGGCAGCTGAGGCTTTAAGGATTGGCTGGAAGAAAATCCTTATTGATGGTGATAGCCAGGGCTTTGGGTTAATCAAGAGAGCCCACTGATTAAAGCGGAGAAGAGTGACCAGTCCTCCTGGTGAGTGGTTGTCCTTGCTCCCAGGCCTCTGGAGCACTCAGCTGGTCTTTGCCTCTTGGCCAGGCTTCTTCCCCTTTCCTAATTTCCCAAAACATTTCATGTTCCAAAGCCATCCCCACTCCCCAAGGGGAACAATGGGTTCAGCTGCACTGCTGAGGCCCTGATTTGAGGGTAGTTTGGCATCATCTTCCCCATCTTAATTGTTTCGGAGTTGTATTTTATTCTTCATTTCTGTTCCCCTACCAGGTCCTAATCATTGAAGTAGAAACCTGGAAGCAGAGAGCTTGGGGCGATGATTAATACTTTTTTTTTTAGTGTTGTTGAATTTCACTGGACATCCATGATGATAATACAACAGTCCTCATAATATGTGCATTTCCTTCATGCTTTTAACTCTCAGCATAATTCCAAGACAAAGGCAGGAAAGGGAACCAGTGTGGGACATTAGGCCAGACCTCCCAGTTTCCTTTTCAGCAGTCCTGTAGTTGCTGTGTAAACTTGAAAAAGTTTCTCTCCTTCTCTGTGCCTCTTCCTCCACATGTTTAGTAGAGGTAATCATGCTGGTCCCCTCCCTGCCTCAGGGGGAATGAGAGGATGAATGAGCTCATGTCTATAAGTGTGTGGAATTCCTTGGAGAAAGGTTCTATGGAAATTTACAGATGTTGGGTATTTGTGCAGCACTCCAAGTTCTCGGGAAACACAGCCTTGTGCAGAGGACACCTTGCATGATGCTAAGATTCAGCCTCGAGCCACAGCATCCATGACATGCGAGGGGGACTGGCTGTTCCCCAGGCTCCATGCAGGACCCCATCTGACCAGCCTGGACTAATGGATGCCAATCCCATTCATATAGTTTCTTAAGCAAGGAAATTACATATGTTTTATTGGCAGTCTATCCCAGGGTTTCAAAATCCTCTTGTTAGGGCAATCTTCCCAGTATGGAGCTACAGTAACTCTCACTTCCTTTTGTTCCATATTCAATGGGATGAAAGAGCTGCAGGTCATTCATTCATATTTATTAAGCAACTATTCTCAGTCAGGCACAGGATTAGGTGATGAACAGGACAGACCCTTTGAGCTGAAGGTCTAGTGAAAAAGGCAAATAGCTAAAGCGTATATAACATGAATTGTGCATAATTCTAATAGGTAGAGACAGTGCCTTGTCTCATCTATAATAATAAAAGCGTAATATGCTAATTAGATTGGACAGTTGAACTACCTTTTGGACGTCCCCCTGGACAAAGCCAGGGCTGTGAGGGCTGAGGCCCTTTCACGAATTTTGTGCATCAGTCCTATAGTCATTTACAATCTAGCTTAACTCTGTTGGTTAAAACAATGATTCTCAACTATTTTCAGTCTAAGACATGTCAGGTGATTGACTCAGTTGGTTAAAATGTTTTTCAACTATTTTAGGTAGCCTCGCACTCTTATCTTCACTTTCTCCTCCATTTAGTGAAGTATCTATCACCCTCTCCCTCCCATTCATCCTAGGGTGAGTGCACACACAGCAATGCATTCCTTGAGTCTCTTCTACTTGAATTTGGATCTTTCACCTTTGGTGTCAAGATATCTTTGCAAAACACTCAGATTTTCAGATATACTAAATGGGACTTAGAAGCAAATGAGGTCAAAGTAACAGAGTAGGTTCATTATATTTCCATTGTCTGTACAAGGAAGGAACTAAAGTATATTTATTGAATTGGTGTTATAATTGGTATTGTAATTATTACAATCTCTCAGAAAAGTGTTCCTCCCAGTTACAGTGAATGGAAGTTAGAACAGTTGGCATCTTTGGGGGGTCTGCTTGCTGCCGGATTTTGGTGCCACATGCTAGCTTCCCAAAGGGCCCAAGATGGGCATGGGTGGCCCTCAGTGTAAAGACCCCCAACCTTCCCTTAAGGTGCTCCTAGACCTTCAACAGAATTAACTGTTCCCCTTTGTGCTTCCATAGGACTTTAATGTATTTCTGTTATTACCAACAACAATTGACTACCTGCGTAGTACTGTTTAATGGTAGTATAAGTGTTTTCCCCCTTTTAGATTATATTCTCCTTGATGAGGGAACCATGCCTAATTTGTCTTTGTCTCTCCATTAATCTAGCACATAGTAAGTGCTTACTAAATATTTGGGAAGAAGGAATATAAGAATTTTATATATTGAATTCTGTAAGGAGAGCTCCGGAAATTCCTGTGTATGGTAGCTAGTTAGCACCACAAAATGAGTGTTTAACAAAGATTGCTTTTATGCAGAAATTGTAAGTAGTAGTTCTGAAGGGATCAATAGATATGGCTGATGGCCTCAGAGCACACATATACTTTTCATTTCTTGGGGGTGCAGTGGGCAGGGGCTGGAGGGCCCTGCAAGGGGAGAGGAAGTGGGGCTCTGCCATTCCAGAGAACTACCCCAGGACCTGATTCTGCTTATCTGTTTGCTGTGTATTGGTTGACCCTCCTCGTCTGGGAGGCTGGCCTATCTCTGCTGCCTGTGTGAAAGCTGTCTCTTTTCCTGATGGGAAGAAGCCAGTCTCAGTAGAATTATCCCTTCTGCCACTTGAGGGGAGTGCTGCTCTAGCCAAAGGAATGGGGGAAACAGCCCGCTCCTCTGTGGGCAGAGCAGCTGTTTCCAGAAGCCGCACTGGTGAGAAAAGGTTGCCATAGGCATTTGTCTTGTCTAGCTCTTGGCTCTGGATGGGTGGAGGTAGAAGGGTGAGGGAGGGGATGGTGGTGAAGGAAAGAATTTGATCTTGCTCTGACCAGGAGGGGTGGGCTGTCACTGGACCTTTCTCCTCTCATCCTTTCCCATGCTCTCAGAGTCTCTTGGGGATATGCCAAGAGTCTCATTGGTGCACTGGAAGTCCCCAGCATTCCTACTGCTCTTCCTTAGTCCTTTGTGAAGTGGCCAAGTTCAGAGTCAGTCCCATGTGCCTGACTACCATGAGGTACAGACCCTTTTTCAAGTGACTTAGCAAATACTTGGGATGTTCTTTGCCTCTCCACACTAGCCCAGGTGTGGAGAAAGCTTATCCCTCATAACCCACCCTTCAGAGGAACAGTGGTCCCACTGCTGGCAGTGAGTCAGATGCTGGAAACCCCAGAGCAGCTGGCATTTCTGATGGGGCTGCTTGCTGCCAGACCTTGGTGCCACAATGATCCCAGGAGCCGCAGGACCTGGTGGAGGTATGAGAGGGACACCTGGCATGAAGGGCCCCAAGGAAAACACTGGGTCTGCCTAAGCTTTGAGTGTGACAGGGGTGGGGAGGGTTGTTTACAGTCTCTCTCTCTCTCCACTCCCTCCTGTCCCTGCACACATCTGCCACAGTGAATTATAGATGTTGGAACACTGTGCCACAAGAGCCAGGGAGAACCCCAATGGAGAAGGTTCAAAAGAAATGAATATAGGGGTTGAGGCAAGACAACTGGGAGGCCAAGCCTTGGAAGAGATGGACTAGCAGGTGTGCTCACTTGGAGGATGAGAACCATCCTCCAAGACCCTGCCGTGGTCTCCATGAAGCCCTCTCTGACCTCCCTGTTCACACTGAGCTCTCCCTTCTCTCTCCTCTGAACTTCTCTTACAATGTATCATCTAACTCTTCGGCACACAACTATAGTGACTCTGTTTTCTGAACTGAAAATCAGGTTATGTGATCTAACAATGAGATTGAATGTTGAAGTTGAGGCTATCTAAAAAAGTCCACTGTATGTGGCAACCCAAAGATGATTCTATGGTCATCCTCCAATGTCTGATTTGCCTATTTAAATGTGTTCTTATTTGTTTGTTTTTAAAGTCCTCACAGTCTAAGCCTTGTCTCTCCAATAGATTAAAGTCTCTTGTATATTTCGAATCTCTTACAGATCTCTGCCAGTTCATCCATGCTTTGGAGAGTGGGATAGACATCTGAATTTTCACTCTGTCTCTTGAGTTTGTTTTTCCCAAATAAGACAATTTAGGATTTTGCCTGAGCTGTGTTTTCCATCTTTAATTGTGGGGTAAAGAAGAGAGAAGGACATGAGAAAGCTCATGATGATAATAGGGCATAGAACTGGAGATGGTATGTCACAATCCCGGATGGGGATATGCTTTAGAATACACAGGGTAGACATAGGTTTGAGAGCTCAGCAGAGAGGGGACAGCCCTAGGGGATACTGGTGACATCATCACAGCCCCCATGCTCACAGGGTGTTATAGGTCACCATTCTTCTTTGCTTTCTCCTGGTAAATATAGACATCTCAGTGTGGAAAAGAAAAACTCAGTGTCATCTTGTCTCTTTGTCTGCCTCCAAATAAGACCAAACTTCACCCATTCTACTCAGATGAGTACCTTGGGTGCTCAAAAATGATATCAACCAGATGGTTAGCTCCTTGAAGGTGGATAAAAATAGTTTCAAAGTTTATTTCCCACCATACCTGGCATGGCAGTACACACACAGGTTAAGGATGGCCAGTTCTTCTCTGTCACCTGCTTCTAACTGCCTTTACAGACACAGGGCTCTTCCAGTGCCTACCACGGTGTTTGTTGACTTTCAGGACATGAACTGCCCTGGGGACAGAGAGTTTCCAGGATGTTGGAGCTGAACAGCATGAACTGCACAAGATCTTAGCCTTGCCTCCAGCCTATTGTGCCCATGGCTGCTGTGAGCACAGTTCTCTTTACCTCAGACCTACTACCTGTCAGGGAGAATAGGAGAATGGGAATGAAAACACCCCATAACTCAATCAAGAGTCCAAATATTTGTCTAATAGAAATACTCACTTATTTTTTAAATTATCAAAAGACCAGAATTCACAGCCCACTTTTTGGTGTTGATGAATATATGAGTTGGGGAAATTTTAAGAATCCAAAACAGTGTGTTAGGAAGCCTAGAAAGATACATAGGTCTTAGGATAAAGAATTGAAGAACCATTGATCTAAACGTATCTCTATGTATCTGTTTCCTCTCTTCTTCCTTGGAAATAAGGAGACTATAAAAGAGAAGGAACTAATACCATTTTTAAAACAATCTACTAAGTAAAGTGACGAACCTCTTCTTCCATAATCTTCTCCAATTATGCCTCCCACCCCTCTGTTTTCCAGCACAGCCCATTCTATTTCTCTGGACCCATGAAGGAAATGTTCTCAGACTGACCCTTCTGCTTTTCTGGGGGTTACTCAAAGGAAGTGTAGGTTTGGGGGTTGAACCAGGGAAATGAGAGGCAAAAAGGGCTGTTGAGGACTCTGCTGTAAGAGCTTAATAAATAATATCCTGTTGACTCAAAAAATAGCCATAGGGGCTTACAAGTAGTAAAGGGCTCCAGAGAGTAAGAAGAGGATATAAGGCTGCATAAGGAAGGAAAAGGTTAGAAGAGGAGAGTAAATTTCCTCCTGGTGGAAGTGACCTCAAGAGCAGCAGGGAACTTATTCATTAACTTGTACTGGGATTTGTACTTTTAACATTATTCCCAGGGACGTGAGTGGGAAAACAAATGGGGTCAGGACTTCTCAGTCATCGAGTCTCCTCTATGCCTGGCCCCAACTCCAAAAGTTGTCTTTAAGGAACTTTTCTCCAGGGACACCCTGCCTTGGCCTCATTCTTGTGGGAAATTGATTACACCTCCTGCACTCTGCCTCACCCTGATTCTTCTGTCCCGTGACCTTGATGTCACTGAAGCAAAAGCCACAAAATCCATAAAATTCATAGCAAATGTGAGAGGTGGAAGGGATCAGCCTTACTCATCACCAGCACCCCGCCCTTGTTTCTTTATAGAAGTGAACACAGAGGGGAGATAGGAGAAGTGCCATGGCTGCCAAGCTGACTCTATCCCAGTTTTCTTGGTGGGGATGCTGTCTGCTGTTCTGGGCTTATCTGAGCTCTCTTTTCTGCTCAGGGAACACTTTTCCATGAGAAGCACAAGGTAGTGTCCTGGTGCAAAGCCCTTTGTGCAGGCTGTGTGGGTGGTGCCAGTAGTACCGGGGCCTTGGACAAGTAATGCATGTCTCCTCATCTCCTCTATTCTGGGTGTGTCTCAGCTTGAGTTTGGGGCAAAAAGTTTCTCCACTCTTCCCTGCAGAGCATGTTTGTCATCCAGAGGCTAGTGCTTATAAGAGATTAACCTCATCTCCCTCCTTTACCCTGTGAGTCATCTCCCATTGCTCCATATGACCAGACTTCCAGAGATGGCTAGCCATCATATCCCCTATCTGCTTCTTATCATTCCCTGGGGTCTTTCCTTTTGTCATTGCATGGATCTGAATTGACAGAGCCTCCAGAGTTGGAAGGGACACCTTACGGATTCCAGTAAAGTTTCTATCATGTCTCTGAAAGGTGATAATTTAATCTCTGCCTAAATGCTTCTAGGAATGGAAAATTTACTATGTTATAATGCAGTTTAGCCCCTCCCCACCCCACCCCCTCCTATCAGGAATCCCATGATTTCCACCAGTGGGTCCTAGCGCTATGCTCTGAGCCTATAAACAGAGGCAGAGCTGTCTTCATAGGGCAGTTCTTCAGGTGTCTGAAGTCAGCTGTTCTGTCTCACTTGGGATTCTTTCATTCCTAGCACAGCATCTCATTTACTTAGCAATGTTTTCAGAGCCTTTCCTACTCTAGTCACCCTCTCCTGTTTGTCAATGTCCATTTTAAGAAGAGGGTGCCATAGAAAAACTCCAAGTGGATACAGTTGGACTTTATTTATTCTAAATATTACACATCTGTCAATAAATTTAAGTTTTAGAGACCACATTACACTTTTGACTTATGCTGACTTCAGATTCAGCGGACACCCTCCACCCCCTCCCACTCTTGTTCCTGTGAGCTGTCATTGGCGTGGGCGGTATTCACCCACATGCTTTTCTGAATTGAAATGTAGGTCCTTACTGCTGTCTGATTCAAACCCAACTTGTTAATTTCAGCCAATCTTGCTAAGTACTAAGATCTTCATGAATACTCCTATTGCCAACCAGTGTATTATCTGCTCTTTCCAGCTTGGTGATATTTGCACATTTTAACCTTTTGCACTCGGATGTCGAGATTAAAATTACTCTTTGAATGTATCAATAATTTGAAATATAAAAAATCCAAATAAATAAATTTGTATGAAAAGAAACTCCAGTTTTTTATTCTACTGCCACGCTTTGTAAAATCTGGGGTATTTAAAAAATTAAATCCCGAGTAGAATAAAGGAATCGAGAAAAAAGCAAGCAAGTGCAAAGGGTTAAGCTTGTTTTCTCTGTCTTTATTCAATTCATTGATAAAAAATATTGACCAGCAGAAAGCATAGGACTGAGGCACATGATCAAGGACCTATCTTCATTATTTCATTAATCAACACTCCTTGGGTATTTTTACTCAGCCAATTGCAAGTCCATATGTTTCCACGTGGTGCAGAAGATCCCTACAGAGATGTTCACCCACCTCAGCGATGTGTTCCAGTAAATCCTGTGTTTGCCTTGAGATGTCTTTTTACACAGAGGTTGTAGCCACAGACACGTCAGTCTTTCCTTTGGCAGAGAGGGGACTGACAATTTGTCTTCCTAACCCAGAGCCCAGAGATACCCTCACCACCCAGTTGGTGCCCAGAGGATTTTGGCTCCAGCCTGGGTAGGCTTGGAGCCAACTTCCAGGCACCAGTCCAGGGCTCTGGTTGGAGAGCACATCAGAATTCCTAACATAAATGATCCTGTCACATTTGGTAGGGGATGGAGGTATAAGGATCAAGCTATGCATCTAGTATTCCAATCTGAGAGTCTTTCTAAATTAGCATCAGAACATCTTCAAGGCCAGCCCCAGGAAATGCATGTCAAAATCTGCCAGCTCTAATTATCTAGGGGTCACTAACTCTGAACTGAGACTGGGAAGTGGAGCTTCTCAGCAAGGAGCCAGGCTTCAAGGCGGAAAGCCATGTGTCCAGAGTCTCCCTCTTTTCCCGCACTGGGTGGGTTTTCTCCCCTGCCTCTTTCTGAATCTTCCCTCCTGCTGATCTTATGCAAACTGTGCTGATTTGTTTTTATGACCTTTCATTATTTCTGAACCGCCTCTCTGTTTTCTACCCTGCTCACACCCTCCTCAACATTCCAAGAGGCTATGGACTGTGGAAGGAGAAGCTATCTGGGGCTATTCCTGCCATCCTGGAAGGAGGAGCTCCAGGGAAGAGGACCATATTTTCCATTGAAGAGAAGAGGGGATAAGTGTTCCTTCTCTCTTTCTAGGAATGAAGCACCTTGGAAAGGTGTAAATCCTCACTGGTGGTCATTGCCTTTAGTTTGGGTAGCCAAGCTTTCCCCTGCTCCCACTGCTAGGAGAGGACTAGGGGTAGGATCATGTGGGTGGTGTGGTGGTATGGTGAGGGATGAAGCTGGGTGGGACTCTCATGACCTCTGCATTTTAGAGGGGAACATACAAAGATGTTCCCCAGTACACCCACCTGGGGAACTCCCGCACAGAACTGGAAAGTCTATTGTTCCCCTTTCTGCAAAGTCACCTATTGTGAAGGGGGAGAAGAGGAGGGATGGAGAGGGATTTAATGGATGTTGTGAGCTTTCTCCTTCCTCAGAAGAGGACACCAGGTCCACATGAACACAAACAGAATCCTAAATTATAAAAGAATAAATAAATCAATAATAAGAGGATAATACCTTCTTGAAATTCCAGACTTTAAAGGGTAAAATAATGTTCTCTTTGCTTAAATTCTGAAGCAGTGAGTTGCTTGACCTTGTTCCCTTCTGGGACATACTAGTTTGCATTTCCTGTTTGAATCCTGTAGGTCTGGCTTCTGTATGAACAGGGATTTGTCTTCCATACCTTATTCTCCTTTCCAGGGGTGCTGGGGCCTTCTCAGTGCCACCCCACCTCTCTCAGCGTCTCTTGGAGTCTCCTCCTTTTCCTGTACTATGCCAATCCTCAGTCCTGAGAAGCTCAGTCTCATCTCTAGTGCCTGCAGCTCATATGTTTTCTTCTTTTCAATTTGCTGCCACTTTGCAGTACATTTTTAAAAGGGCCAACCTTTTATTTTTAGCATTTTTATTTTCAAAATCTTAGGATGAGGGGCATTTAAAAATAACTGACTGCATTTTTTCCTCTTTATAAAACAATCTGTTTACTGCAGAAAAAAAATTGAAACTACAAATAATTATTTTTTTGAAAAAAACAAAGAGCAGTCATTCCTAATGTGATCATTGTTAACATTTTGGTGTACTTTCTTCTACTCTTTGTGTGCATTTGTTTGTCTGTTGTGTAAATAAAGTGGGATGTGCTGAACATTTTGTGATCTGGTTTTTGCAGGGTGCTTATAAAACCAAACAGTGTGGCATCCTTTTGTTTTCATCCCGTGTGTACAAGGCAATTGTCCAGCATGTTTGTTATTGGCTAAGTGTGCTTTTCATTTCTCTCTATACATTCCTGAGACCCTCCTGTGGCTGATGACTTTCCTAAGTGTATTTCTCACTGTGGTATCCAGATACTCAGAGAGCTTCTCCTTTAGGAGAGGTTGTTGGTGGCTCTTGCTAAACGCTATACTTTCTTCTTGTGCCCCCCAAGCACACACACACACCTTAATCCCATGCTGCTCACTGACGAGCAGCATGTCTAGTCCCCTGTGAAGGCTCCAATGAGGGAAGGCAGCAGGATGGTGCACAGAAGTGGAAGAAGTGATGCGGCTCTATATCCAGGAGCCCTCTGTCAAAGAAAGGTCTGGAGAGAAATCACAGTGCTAACTACAGAAAAGGGAAAGGCGGGACATAGACATCCCTACCTTAGAATGGCTGTTCAACTGGAAGTAGATCTTTTGTACTCTCCATGGCCCTGAGCACATGAGGTGTACAGATGATCATGACAGATGAGGATGTAGAGTCCATAGAGACCTTTATTTTACAGACAAGAAAACTGGGTCCCAGAATGGAGAAGTTCTTACGGAAACTAATAGTGCAACTGGGACTTAGGACCAGGTCTCCTGACTCCTAGGACAGAGTTATTGCTATAGTCCAGTTAGAAGAGATCTAAGAATTGACCCCCACTGGTGATGGTTCAGGTGGCTAAGGTGGACCCATTAAGAGTAAGGCTCATTTCACTTCCTCTTTCCCATAAGAAGACTAGGATTTGGTGATGTGGGGCCCAGAGGAAGTGATGATTATCACCATTTCCCCTGAAAGAAGCCAGGCAATCAGTAATTGCCCAGTTTAAGCCAAGACTGAGACTAAGAGGTTTGGTGACTAAAAAGTAGTCCCTGCCCTCAGAGAGGTTAATAAGTGCTACATGTATGGTAGAGACTTTGCATGTTATGGAAACATGATAGAAAATGAGGGATAATAATGAGCTGCAGGTGGCAGAAAACTCTGGAAGAAGCTGGCTTTACAAGGATAAATAGGATTTACATATACATAGTAGTGGGAAGAGTGTCACATCTGGCTGTGGAGTCACACTGAGCTAGGCTCAAGTTTCAGTTTCTCAATTCCAAACATCCATCCATCCTTGCATCCATCCATTGATTGATTCATTCATTCACTTATTCAACTAATATTTGAGGGCCAGGGACTGTTCTATGTTTGGGAAATACAAGAGTAGATACAACAGACAACCCCCTTGTTCTCATGGAGCTCACATTCTAGTCAGGTTGCAGAGTGACCTTGGGCAACTCGACCTCTCATCCCTCAGCTTTAAAACTGAAGTGTTGACTCCCATCTCACTGGGCTTTTATGAGCAAGTGACATAAGTATGATGAAGTGGGAAGGCATAGGTAATGTCATTCATAGTGCCCTACTATCACCTACTGACTGTCACTATTATTATTGTATTATTATTATTATTATTATTATTATTATTATTATTATTAAACAAGAGCTGGTAGGCAGCCACTCCCCTAGTATCTAGGAGTGGAAGATGGCTGATGGGGAACAGAAATAAATAGGATGGCAATACAATCAGGGAGAATGCTTGGAGGGCAGGAATTAAAAGCCAGTGAGCAGAGTTCAAGTCTGATACAGTAGGAAGTGGGGGGTCTTAGTGGTGGTGGATAAATTACAAATTTCTGAACAGAAGTTCTGGGTTCCTAAGAGTCATCTAATGATGATAAAGTAAATAATATTTATTCAACACTAACAACCAACCTGATATTGGGCTAAGCATTTTGGAGACGATTTCATCTATTTCTTATAGCTCCCCCAGGAGGCAGAGGTTTACAGATGGGGAAACTGAGGCTTAGAGAACTGAAATAATGACCCAACATCAAGTGGTAGAGCCAGGATTCAAACCCAGCACTGGTAGCCATTACACCCAACATGGCCTACCTAAAGTTTGGTGGCTGGCAGCTGGCAGCAGAAGAAGCACTGTGTCTCAGCAGCACCTCAGGGAGGTCTTCTTCTAGGTAGAGGTGGCCCTGACAGCCCACAGAAGGCTGTGACCCTGGAGAAACCTCCTGCAGCCATTTTCTGTGTTTGAGACAGTGCTGCTTGTCTAAGCTTTGAGTACCTTCAATTCTGGCTGGCAGGGAACGATGGCCCAGGGTTGTGTGGGGAGAGTTGATGTGTTTATGTGATGGTAATGACTGTGTTGGCTCCTTAAGGAAAGATTAGGATCAGAGCCCAGTTCACTGTTTGGGGACTTGAACCTAGATTCTCTGGTGGCCTTGAAAAGATGTCTACCTTGAAGATTAATTCCGAAAATTATCAGCCCATGGCAGTTTTGCTTTTCTCTCCTTTCCTTTGCCCATTAACTATGGCAAATTTACGAGGATCTACACCAGTCAAGGTCTCCATCTAGAGACCACTGGACAGTTAGGCTACATCTGTAGCAGCAACTAATTGCCAGGGAGCTCCTCTTCCCTGTTGAATCTCTGTGTAAATATTTTCTTCTCCAGCGAATCACCCTCTTTTGCATGTGACTGAAGTAAACACCATTGATTTCCTGAGATCAATGTGATCACAGACTGGAATTGCTCTGATTGGTGAGGACAGCTAGGAGTGAAGGGCTAGGATGGTTGTTCTTGGAGAATCAGAAGCGGTGGTGTAGGTTGCCCTGGGAGAGGATTTCTCATTTCTTCCCCAAATCTTGCTCTCTCACTTGACCCGCACTTGACCTGCCTGCTCTTCCAGCTTAGCTCTGTCAGTGGGCAGGCCTGAATATTGCCAGCAAGTAACTGTTAGAATCCATTTGATCCCCAAAATGAGGATTGAATGAATACCATGGAAACTATTACTTCTGGTTCTCTGGCCAGAGAGTAGGAAGTGACCACTGGTTTATAAAAGGCTTATGCTACCAAAGTAAACCATCACTGGACTGGCTCTGAAGGAGCCAGTTCCTTGTTCCTGTATGACTAATCTCTTTAATCTCTTTAACTTGATCTAGGCTTCATTAAATTGGAATTTAGTGACTATTCAGATTCAACTAATATTTATTTTATGAAGTGGCTACTATGTGCCAAGTACTGGGCTGGGACTTTCACATAGTTAGGTCATTTAGTCATTTCAAGAGCAAAGGACTCAAAGTTTACCTTTGCATAGTCTATGAGAAAAAGATTTATTAAGCAAATGAGTGGTGTGTGCAAGATTACCAGGGGATATTTTAAACTACTTACAGGACAAACTGCTTCCGAGAAGCCTGCCAGTACTTCAGAAGTCCTTTCTTGCATGCATAAACCGCTGATCCAGGAGACAGAGCAATGCAATGGGGAGGACCCAGGACAGAAAGTCAATAGAACATGATTCCATCTCTGGTCTCATGCCATGTCCCTGCAACTGCACAGTGCCATCCAGTCCCCATTACCCCACCTCCTCCCTGCCCCAACAAAATTATCTGTCCACAAAGCACAGCCTTCCTCAAAACCTTCCTGAACATACAGAACAAGGTGTGTAGTGTGCCTCCTTGTTGTAAAAAGAGAAGAACCTATAAGTTAATGCACACATATATTTGTATTAGCTTGTATATTCATAAGACATTCTGTAAGCTTAGTTAAAAAAATAATAGTGTTGCCTTTGCAGAATGGAGAGAGGTAGGAGTGAGAACTGGGCAGATAGGGACATAGATGGGAGGAAGACTCCTTATGGTGGACATATTGGGCTTCTCAGCCAATAGGCATTGCCTATTTAAAATTTTAATTCATAAAAAAGCCTTCTTGAAATCTAGATATACTATGCAGAACTTCCAATCGGGAAGTTGCCTTGACATTACCTGTTCTAAATACTAATGTTGGCTCATTCTGATCATGATTGCTCCCAACTACCTTTAACTTGTTTATGTCTAGACACTTGCCTGAAGTGAATGTTATTCTTTAGTACCAGGTCACTTGGCAGGGATTTTTGATGTATTGGGTGTCTGTTGCTTTCTTTACCTCCTTATCTCTGCAAACACACTTGCACATGCATGCGTGTGTGAACACACACACACACACACACACATGCTCAACACACACATATATAAAAGCAGACTCCTTTACACCAGGTAGCTGTCATCCAGGGGTCCTCCACACTTGGCCACACTTAACCTGAAAGAAAATGAGCCTAAGGCACACTTATTGAAAGAACTTGATTGTTCAATCCACGGACCCTGCTTTTCAAAGCAAGAGTGTTCAGAAAGGCCCAGAGTGCAGAGCATTACAAGGCCTCTGTTGTCCTTCACAGTCCCCGTCTACATGAGGCATGAACTGAGAATGCACTGATGACACAACATGCCTGTCAATAGACCACAATTACAGGGCTCAGATTTAACTTTTTCTCCACTGTCTTAAAGTTGGTATATTTTACATGGTCTTGGATTGGAGGCTGGGGGTCCTGGTCATGCTCGGCTGATTGCCTCTTGGTTGTGTGAAAAACCTGGAGATGCTGCGGAAAACTGGGTGCATGGGGAATCCAGCTGTGGCTTGAAGAGTTACTTTATTTAGCTAGCAAGCTAGAACTTAAGGTGCAAGTATGGAGGAAACCTCTAGGGACTGTCCCTTCCAGCCCTCACCCAAGAAAAGACACTTTGGGAATGCCACGCACAGTGATGTGTGTGGAAGCAGCATGTCACACGATAGGCACCAGTGGTAGTTTCTGAGGTTGGAGAGGTGACTGGGCAATGATTTCCAAGCTCCCTGGTGTATTTTGGTTTGGCCAACCACTGTGTTGCGGCAAGAGCTTGAGAGAAAATTAAAACACGGGGTGAGAAAACACAACCCATTTGGTGACTTTCTTTTAACTGAGTGGGAGAGATTCCTAGGACATGGGCTTTGGCAAAATGTGGTCATAGTAAAGAAAGTGGTTTAATATGTCTCCATGCTTTTGAGTGTGTCACTTGCACACTGTTATTTCTTCCTTCAAGGGTTATTTGGGGGAAATTGTATACATCCCAGGGTTGAACTTTTAAACAAATGCAAGCTGCCGCCAGCCCCATAGCTGCAGATGGGCATGTCCCTAGAGAGGCCTTTGTGAAGTTTGCTTCATTTTGCTCAGCTCCATCTGCCTCCTCTACACACACACACACACACACACACACACACACACACACACACACTGTTCCTTCCTTTACAGCCGAAATAGGCAAACCCCTTTCTTCATTCTAGAGTAAATCCTTTTCAAAGTGAAAGATTATTATGATGATATGTTTCTCTTTGTACAGTTTGCTAATAAATTTTAAAATATCATTGTGAGCAGATTTGAGGTAGTTGCTGGGGGCAGGGAAGGACTGTATATTATACATTCTTGGAGCCTCTAACAACACCTGCTAGTGTCCTTGGGACTCAATTAATATTTGCAGACAGCTTCTTTGAGGATAACCAATATTCCTTGAATTTCTAAAATGAAGTGTAGGAGGGGGTTCCTGGCATAGGAAAGGGAGAATGCTGTTTTCCCTTATCTCTTCATTTTTTTTGCAGTGATCCACCTCTCCTGCAAGCAAACCTAGACCCTCAAAGAACACATTTGTGAGGTCTAGGGAGGTTCTTGTCAACAGGTACCAGCCACACAGGACAGTAACCTCCTCAGAAATGGGCAGCTGGAGGTGTGGGGAATTGCATGGATGTAGGAACCAAGGTCCTTGACCCAAATTCTACTTCTAACATCCTGTGGAACCCACATGTTTTTTTAGTTCTATGCCTTGCTTCTCAGTAAAGTGGGACTAGTAAGGCCTGCCTCACATTGTTGCCAAGATGATTGCTTTAAATATGTGTTTTATTAGAACCTTTTCAATATGCACAAAAAGAAAGGAAATAGTAGAGTGAACCTTTATGTTCTCTTGCCCAACATCAATATTTATCATCTCATGGCCAGTCTTGTGTTGTCTATACCCCCACCCAAGATTCCTTCCCAATTATTACCCCCAACACCAGAATATGAGGACTTAATGGAATGAAGCAATGACCGCAAGTGCCTTGTAGAGTACCTAACAGGTAGCAGATGCTTAGAAATGTCTTTGGAATCTGAACTTGTAATAGTGTGAGCTTTATAATGATTACTTCCTGGTATGTCTTTGGGAGACCTGAGGGTACAGTATTTCTCACTGTCTTACAGATGAGAAGACCTAGTCTTAGGTCAAGTGATCTGGCTAAGGTTATGTAGCTACCACAAAGGAATATGAGGCTATCACCAGAACCCAGGTCTTCCAAATCCCATATGTGTGCTTTTTGCTCTGTGCTCTGCTGCCTCTGTGTTGTTTTTTTCTTTTCAAATATCTTCTTAGGGAGGACCAAGAGACTTGTAAAATTTTATGTGGGCTCACAGTTTAAAGAGAACTTGTTTATAGGACTGTAATAACCACATATCCATGGACACAACTGCTTACTGTCTTCAAAGGATCAGCCAATCCAGTTCAACCCATCAAACACTTAGTGAATTACTTTTTGCCTTGATTTCCAGAAAGCAGAAGATACAATTAAGATGTAAGATACAATTGCTGTTCTCAGGAAGCTCACAGTCTCATGTACCAAGAAACATAGATAACCAAACAGAGCAGAAAGCAATGAGTACACATCGGCAGCATGGACCAAGTGCTGAGGGTGTGTGGAGGAAGGTTGCTGTCTCCATTAAGGATTATCAGTACTTCCAAAATTTGCACCCATGGCAATTTGTGCTTACATTTATACAATTCTGCAAGCTGACTACTAGATTTAAGGATATCTGTATAATCTTTTCATTAGCTGAGAATCCTCATTAGGTCAGTGTAACAGACCCCTAGATGAAGAAGGGTTCCACCAGTAGAAGTACCATTTCCTAATCTATGAACCAATGTTATTCACCATGAAAGCTTAGACCAACTATAAAGAGTTAGTCAACTTTGAAGTTAGGAGGACCACCCTCACCTCTGACATCAATTGCAAATTTGGGAGTCCTCCAGACCACTCCTATATTTGGTAACTTGCTAGAAGAACTTAGAGAATTTACTGAATGCTGTTGTACACACAGTAAAGTTTATTACAGCAAAAGGATAGAGCTTGAAACCAGCCAAGAGAAGGACTATAGAAGATGAAGTCCACGAAAGTATCAAACAAAGAACTCACAGTGTCCTCTCCCCATGGAGTCAGGACAGTGTCTATTCCTCAGCGTCAGTGTGTAACAATACTCACAAAGTATTGCAAACCAGAGAAACACCCTTGAGCTTTGGTGTCTAGCGTTTTTATTGGGGCTTGATCCTATATGGCTGATCTTAGTCTCTGGCCCATCTGGGGGTAGAAATAATTCCGTATGGCCCAGAAATAAATCACATTGTTAGATTATCTGGTGGCCAAATGCCCCAGGCAAACAAAGACACTTCTATCAGTAGGACACTTGAAGAGCCTGGAGATCACCTCCTGGTAGCTGAGGGCAAAGGCCAGACCTCATTTGGTTAAGGTTAATCCTTTACTACATAACCACCAAGGAGTCTCCATTTGAAAACATCAGTGAAGGGAGTGGAAACTTTGGGGGAAGAAAGGAAATGTATGTAATAATGAGTATAATTCTGAAAATCATTTTACTTTTTAAAGTAAAATTTGGGAATGAGGAATTTAAGTAAATTTTTTCCCCTTTGGCTCATGAAAGGTCAAGTAGCAAATAAATTTCAGAGATGGGGCTAGAACTTAATTGTGTTGAGTCCTTCCTCAACACAAACCCATGGTGATGGTGAGCCCTCAACTCTACGGTAACCCTGGGATACTGCCTGATGTTTTCTTCCCCAGAAGTGAGAGAAGAGGACCACAAGGGTGTCCCCAGACAAAAGGGTGTTTCCTTCCTTTAGTCTTCCCTCCTCACCCAGCAATACTTATTGACTACATGGTGAATGAGATTGGAAAGAAAAGAGAGAGAGAAAGGGAGGAGAATTTCCTTATTTCTGTCAGGCATTTATTGTCCTGGTAGCTTTCTTCCAGGTTGCCTACTCTTTTCAAGGAATTAGATTTTCCTTCTCTTTCTCAGCTTCAATATTCACTATTCTGTTTCTGTATCAGAAGCCATCAAAATGTAATGCATCATCCATAAATTCTGATCTGGCTTGTGTGGGATCTCAAAGAGCCCTGTATGCCCTTTGTCCAGGGCCTGGAGATGGATGAATGAATGATGGTGAGACCTAGGTGAGAGCAAGCTCTTATGTTAAGCTGTGCATTTTGTTCATTAAGAAAAGGGATGTCCTGTGCATGTTCTAGGGGATGACTCCAGTCACTCCTAGGGGTTAAACATTTGGGATGAGTTGAGCTTATTGGGAAAAAAATTCCCTAGCTGGTGACATAGGGAGGTGGTTTTACTCTGCGGTGCAGAGCAGGGAGCCTGGTTGGAGCAGCTGAGGCTGCAGATTCCCTGGCAGTCATGTCCCAACAATGCAGTGAGTCAAGGCCTGAAGTGCAAGGAGATAATGTATGTTGACTCCCTGGATGGGGGGTGGGGACAAGGATGTGGGGCAGCTGCAGAGTGGAGGGGGTTTTCCCAGGCAGACACACCACTGTGTCTCCCTTGGCTCCTGGTTCTTGCTGCAGACGAGGTGAGGTAGGGCCAGGCTCTCTCTTTCTGGAGCAGTGAGTAAAATCCCTTTTGGGCATGGAGTGCTCATGTCAGGATTGGTCCTGCCAGTCTGTCTTTTTTTTTTTTTTCAGGAAGAGAACTATGAGATGAATGGAAAGAAAAACTAGAGAAATAAGTGCTGATAGATATTTTCCTTAATGCTGAAGCTGGGGATTGAGAGACGGAGGGTAGAAAGCGAGGCCATTGTTCTGAGAGTCCAACAACAGAGTCTGAGGTATGAAGTTAGAACAACCAAGAAGATGGGCCCTCATCCTGGGCCAGTGAAGAGTTTAAGACTCAGAGTTGGAAGACAGTATGAGAAAGTTCCAGTGTATGCCCAACACTAGCTTGCAGACCAAACCCATCATGTCTGTTCTAATGACTCTGTTCTCCGTGTTTCACAGAAGCATGCTGCAGTTCAGGGAAAGCAAGAATGAAGGGCTCATGGAAGGAGCAGGCCACTGAGATGAAAGGGGATGGATTGTTGATTGGTTTAAGGTCAAATCATTATTTTCTGGCTGAAGAAAAAGGTGTCACATTGGGAGGCAGAAACTCTGTGTTGTGGTTCTAGATCAGATAAGGTGATAAAGTAGCTTTTCTCAAGCTGCCACAGACCTGGGTAGTTTGCTACCCTTGAGCTTTCATGATCAATTGCGTCTATGAGTGTTGGATTAAACAGATACTACAGGTCTTTTCAGAGCTTCTAATACGCACTAGAATATTAGATTTCCTAAAAGAAAGAGAGATTGTGCCTATAGAACATTTGTGAGTACCTGGAAAATCCAGTTTTATGAAGAACACAATGTAGGAAACACAGAAGAGATTAAAAATAGGGTTGGAATTATTCAGATCTTGATTAAAATCCCAGCTCAGCTACATACTAGTGTAACTCTGGTCACATAACTAACCTTCTTGGGTCTTAATTTTTTCAGGTATGATATGAGACTAATAATTCCTAGCTCATACAATTATTTTGAGGAATAAGTAAGATCAGATATGTAAAGAATCCTGAAAAGTACCTGTAACATAGTAAACACACATTAATGGCAGGCTGGCCTGCTGGCTGGCTGGCTGGCTGACTGGCTGGCTGGATGGATGGATAGGTGGGTGGATGGCTGGATGGATAATGGACAGATGGATGATGGATAGAACAATCAGTCTTGGACCACTACTTTAGCTAGACAGTCATTGTTCAGGGTTATACCTAGGCCATCAAGCATGAGTTTGTGTGTTTGTTTGTGAGTGTGCACGCACTCATGCTTGCACACATGTACATGGGAATGCAAGCACTCATGCATGAATATTCCTGAATAAAAGTTAGGTGCTGCTCCCCCATGCTTCCACAACAAGTACTTTACTTCACTGTAACTGTTGCCCATATGTCTCTCTCATGATACTGAGAGTCTTGGAGCACAGTTTCTGGAACATAGTAGATACTTATAAAATTGTAAAAGGACTCATCAATGCCCAGTCTCAATGATCTGGGCAAGCTTGACCCCATCACTTTATTAATGTATCTTAACCTCTTTCAAGTGTCAAAATTAAATCCTCTGATCTCAGCACCGACAGCATAACTGATGGCGAGGCCAGTGTGTGGACAGTGGGATGGGGTGTGTTCTGGGAGCTCCAACAGCACAGTGGGTTCTGCCATCAGCATCACAGGGTAGGAGTTTGGATGGACTCCCGGGTCCTTCTCTTCCTCACCACATGGCATGGTGGGTAGTCACACGCATCAGGGGCAGTGGGTTCTGAGCTGGATTTGTGGAGTTGGCCCAGTCCACCCTCCCATGCTGGGACCTGCTCATTCTTAGTCTTCTCAGTAGTCCTCTGTGTGCAGAGCCTCATTCTGGGCCCTGTGGGATGACAATGACAAAGGAGAAAGCCAGATAGAGGCTACCTGCATATCTGGCCTCAGAGTAACCATCCTTTCCCTTCCTCCTCTTCTTCATCCTCCTCATGGATTTTTCTTCTTCTCTTTGGCCCCACTCCCTCTCTGTGCTGGGCCTGGTAAGTGGAGGCCCATGCCCAGCTGAAGTTGACCATGCTGAGGGCACTGACTTTTGTCACTGTCCTGTGGCTTTGTCCAGGATATCCTCAGCCCAGCAGGACAGAGCCAACTCCTGCTCACTGAACCCCAAGAAAAGGCATGAATGGCTGGGCAGGATCTTACCTCACCTACAGTCCTCACAGGAAGGGGAATTATTTCACTGATTAATTGCAGAATGGGTTACTGAACAGTATGTGTACAGTGGCCTGGTTATGTCCCAGGGCCAGCTTGGAGATTCTGTTCTCCTGAAGCCTAATGGAGGATGCCTCCCTTGACCCCAGCCTTGAAGAAGATCTAGGAAGCACTTTTGCTTTTCTTACCCAATTTCTCTTGCTGGAGTCCCTGCCCATTTGTTCTGGCCCTTGTTTTTAATGAAGAGGAAGAGCAACTAACCACTGTTCTCTATTAGCTAACAAAATCTGAAACCAAACCAACAAACAAACATTGCATGCTAAAGGAGCCAGTGTTACCAAATACCATGATGAGAGTTAATTGCAGTGTCTTTTTGCCAGTTTACTGTTGTTGCAAATTGCTGAAAATTGTTTCTCCTAGTTAAAAACAAACACTATTTTCGATGTATATTGTCTAACTGTGGTATAACAGTGACGGCTCTGTCCTTGGGTTGAGGCCAGAAGTGACTGACATTGTTAACAAAACAATGAATGAACAAAGTGACCTTACTCTTCTTACCAGAACAACATTGGATGTTGGCAAGATTCATTATTTATTCATTTGCCGGTGAAATCTTTCAAAGGGAACAATGTTTAAATAAAAGTTACTAACATGTTTCCAAATGTAATTTTTCACACCGAGAAGCCTGCCACTTCTGTTTTTGAGTGGAAGGCAGTGACCCTCTCTTTCTTAATGTAGAACCTGATATGGTGCTCTGTGCGTAGGGGGAAATTTTAAAACCCAATAAATTCACCAAATTCAAGGTAACTGCATAAATTAAAAATAATCAGATGCTTTCTAGGCCTTATCCGACATTGCCCTTGTCATCCTAGGACCTACCGAATGGGTCTGAAACTTATCCCTGGGCTGAAGTTTGATTAGTGCCTGCCTGTTGGAGGCCTACAATCAGCTTGTGGTCGGGGAAGAAGAGGGAAAGGGGCATGTATGAGAGCCAGTTGGCCAGTGGGCTGGGCTGGCAATGCAGCTGATGTGACAAATTCTGTGTGGACACTGTGCATGAGGGAATTGTCTCCAAGCTTGTTTCCACCCTGTGAGCGCCTCTCAGCGAATCTGTTCACAGAGGGACAAACCACAGGAATATAGGCCCTGGAGGAAAAAGAGCAAGGCAGGGCTGAGTCTTGTAGAATGGTATTTCCCAAATTGGGCTGATTTACAGTGTCGCCTGTGAAGCATTTTCAAAGACAGATTCTTTCACCCTCAAGATTCTGATTTAGTAGACCTGAGGCAGAGCCAAAAATCTGTATTTTGAAGTCACCTAAGTGATTTTGATGATTAGCTAATGTGGGAGTCATGATATTGCCCTGGCTGTCTCATTCTAACCTCACCTTTGCATAGCAGCAACCTCTCTTCTCTGTGTCCTGAGCATCTACTGGGAGCTGAGCCAACAAATCTTCTATCCTTTCTTCAGGGCTGAGGACCTGCTTCCTTCTCTCCCCACCTGCCCCCAACACAGTAAGGTGTGGATACCCCCTTAGAGTGTCACAGTGGTGTAGGGAGAAAAAATATAAACGGGAATGAGGAAACACTGATTTTCTTCCATATTTAGTTTAGTATGAAAAAAAAAAAAAAAAAGGAATTATGAGTAGGAAAAGATAGGAATTATGAGATTGGGCCTGAAGAAAGCAAGAGTAAGAAGGGATTTCATGCAGAACTTCAAGTTTGTAAATTTTCTATAGATCAATTCTCCATTCTGTGGGGTACAACATAAGGAAATGGCCCAAATTGAAGCTGGAGGAATAATGTGTGACCTGCCTGGCCAGTGTGGCTCAGTGGTTGAGCCTCGACCTATTAACCAGAAGGTCATAGTTTGAT
Source organism: Eptesicus fuscus (assembly GCF_027574615.1). Taxonomy (NCBI): domain Eukaryota; kingdom Metazoa; phylum Chordata; class Mammalia; order Chiroptera; family Vespertilionidae; genus Eptesicus; species Eptesicus fuscus. The sequence goes on from NC_072479.1 coordinate 87,933,505, forward strand.
TCTCAGTCAGGGCACATGCCCAGGTTGCCGGCTCAATCCCCAGTAGGGGGGGTGTGTGCGCGACAGCTGATCAGTGATTCTTTCTCATCATTTATGTTTCTATCTCTCCTTCCTTCCTCTCTGAAATCAATGAAAAAAAAAAAAAAGAAATAATGTGTGACCTAACGTGACAAGACACTAGGAGGAGCGCAGTGTGGCTGCAGGACCTCTGTCACAAAGGTCTTCATGATTAGCCAGAACACAGCTGGGTACTACTCAGGGTAAAACTCTTTCCTGTATTATTTTCCATCCAAAAAGCTGTCCTTATTGGCACATGCCAATGGGACATGCACTTTTCTATTTTTCTTAAAGTGTCAAAAGATTACCACAAATCTCTTGCATTTTCCCCTTAGGTTCTGGCACTGGTGTGTAACCTGAGACAGTGGCACAAAATTGTTTCATGGGCTCTTCCTGTGTGAAACTGGATTTAACCCATCCAGAGACTAAATACTCAATCCCAACCTTAGGAGCATTAAGCACTACCCAATGAGGTAGGCTATTACTTCCAGACTGATATTCACCCCTGAGTCACCCACACAGAAGGATCCTCAGGCTAGGCTGAGGCCAGCACTGGAGAGCCAGTGGTGAACTAGACACAGAGGCTGCCTGCTGTCATGGAGCTTATGTTTTCCTAAAGGAGACAGAGAGGAGATAGACAGGTAACTTCAGATAGTGATGTGTTGTGATAGAGACTAATAAGGGCCAGGTTATGGATTGGGCACTGGGAAAGACCTCATCAGAGGTGATGCTACAGCTGAGCATAGAAGAAGAGTGAGAAGAGGACCTAACTGGGTAAAGAGATAGGAGAGGACTCTTACAAGGGTCTTGAAGGGGAAACCAGCTTGGGGTGTTTAGTGAATAGGAAAGACCAGTGTGGCTGAAATGAAGTAAGCAAGGGATTGAATGGTAGGAAATGAAATGAGAGAGGAGCTAGAGTGTAGATCATGTCAATCCTTGGAGATCATGGCACAGGCTTTAAATGTATTCTAAGTCCATGGCCATTTGGCTAAACGCTTTGTATGATGTGCTAGGTAAGATTATATGTTAGGGATTTAAACATATATTATTGGGTGAGGATGGTTATAGCTTCAGCTAGGCCTTCTTCTTTTGCAGGCAATAATATGCCTTCCCCAGGTGCTCATATCTTGTTAAGCCCACCTAAGGCTCATTTTACCATTACCACAATATAGAAGAGTCTCCCCGCTAAAGAATTAGTGGGGAGGGGCTGCCTGCAATCTGAATCCAGGCAGGAGACACAATAGAACAGTTGGGGTTGGGATAAGAGAGGGAGAGAAGATCAGTCCAATACTGGAACCCAGAAAGGCCAAGGCAGCCCCCTGAGGAAACAGAGAAAGTGAAGCAGCCAACTGTCCAGGGAACCCGAGGAAGCCAAGTAAGCTGGCTGGACCTCAGGATGGGAGACAAGGGAGCCAGAGTCTGTTTTTCTGTGTCTGCTAGGAAAACCAAGCAGTGGGAAGAATAAATAATGTTTTCCATTTTAGCCACAAATTATACTGCATTGTGCCCTGGGCTTCAGGCATGCCTGTAGACTTAGGTGCTGTGCCACATGACTGCCTCATGCCCCCTTGCCTAGATTTTCCTCCTAGATTGAGATTCTGTCCCTAAAAGTATTTATCTCTAGATAACTCTGGGGACAGTCATGGGCAAGTCCATAGGGCTGAGGGGCAGGACCTGTAGGCTCAGCCTGAGAGGTTGTGTGTTCTTGGGCTATGGGGACCAAGACCATTCTGGAGGCTTTCATGATAGTGATAGAAGCTATGTGTGTGTGTGTGTATGGCGGGGGGCAGGGGGAGGGGCTAGGGGGAGAAGGGGGAGCATGTATTAAGCTTAGTGAAGGGAGGGATATACAGTCCAATCGTGGCTTCAAGGTCAGGCCAGGAAGGCTGCCTGGAGAAGGAGCTGTTTTAGGAGAGAGAACTAAGAGAGAGAAGATAGTGAAGTTGGTAGAATCTATGTTTCTAGAGTAATACAAATAAAGTGTGAACTTAAATTAATAATTATAATATTGGTTTATTGGTTGTGAAAAAATGCATCCATACAATGTAATAGGTACATCTGGGTGTGGAGTGTGTGTGTGTGCACACCCGCGCGTGTGTGTATGTGTGTGTATGCATGTATACAGAAAAGCTTCTAAGATAGTACAGAGAATACATATTCTGAATATAAATATTTTCAAAGTAACAATTCCATAGATACGTGAATATCACTGTGCTACTTGCTATTGGAGACTTGGAAGTAGGAGCCATAGTCCAGGGACAGAAACAAGACAGCAGAGACAAAGAAACAAACACAGGTGACAGCTAGGCTCATGTCTTAACAATGGTGACATTAGCTAAGTGCTTCCTAATCACCTGCTTTTGCTGTAATCATGAAGCTGATTAGACCTTACTTTTGTCTGACGCCTTACAGTTTACAAAGCTCTCTCACAGGCATTCACTCATGTGATCTGCACAATACCTCTGCCACTTAGGTGGGACAATGGTTATCATCTCTGTTTTAAAAGGAGAGGGAGGCGCTAATAGTTCTCACCAACCTCTGTGTGCAGGTGCACTGGCGTGGCCCACTCCATGGGTTAGCTAATTCATATAAAATGCATGGTAATTTGGTGTTACATATAGTACCATTTTACGCATTTATAGATAAGAAATATAATTACAAATGAGGAAACTGAGGTTCTGAGAATTTTCCAAGGTCATTTGACTAGTTAGTACTAGACCCAAGAGTTAAACTCTGATGTTCTGGTCTCAAGGCTACTTCTCATTTTATTACCTCGTAGGCTGGTTATGTGATAGTTATGCAGAGTGTAATAAAATTCTGCCACGAATCTTCACATCTTTAATGTGCCAGTGAGTGGAGAGTTTTAATTAGCTTCCATTATCAGAACCAGTTATTATACACAAAGTCCGCTTTACTCAATGTCCTCTTTACCAGTAACTGTGGGAACTTGGAGGACAGTCGGTAATGTTTGTGTTTCTCTCAGCCTCTTGTGTTTGGATGGTGTCTCAATGTGTGAGATAGAAGCTATAACTTCCAGGAAAAAAAAGGGCTCGTCAATGTAATCATGAGAGGAGGTGATTTCTCAATAAACACTAGAACATCTGTGTCAAAATGAATATTTTTCTTTAAGATAGTTGCTCTGAGAGGTCAACCAAGTCAATTGCTCTTTAGATACATCTCTTTCTTATGCAAAATAGTAATGCCACCTTCCTTGCCAGGTGAAATCCTTTTCCTTGTTTCTGCTGTGGTCTCTGAGCTCCTTCTGGGCAGGGCTGAGCCTTCTCCTCACTGTGTCCTCAGTATCCAGCACAGAGCCCGGCCCTCCAAGGTGCTAAGACCATACTGTCCAATACCCATTCTCCAGGATAGAGTTTTCACTGCAGGGTAGAGGCTGTTCCAAAGACATCCCACCCCCTTGGTCCCTGGCCTGAAGAAGGTGGACAGCTACTTGGCATGAAACCTTAACCAAAGCCATCTCAGAGGCCTGACTCCTCCATGGGTTTATTAGTCATCCTCTACAGTTGTACTTATTTATTTGAACCTGTTTCATCATGGGCCATATTTCCCGATCCTCTGCTCATACTTCCCTTTCCCCCATTTCTTCCAGGACTGTCCAACTCTGCCCTGAGGGCCATTTTGGACCCAGTCTCACCCTGATGTTTCTCACCCCTTCCTCTAATCTCAGGGACCAAACACAGGTTTTTCTGCCTCTCCCTTTGTTCCTCACTCATGAAGCCCCCTTATGGAGCAATTGATAACATGGAACCTATGAACTGGAGTTCTCTCTTTTCTACTCACTACTGATTATTTCAGAACACATCTGGTTTGCTTGGTTTTAAGGCAGAATGTCTTATCTCTAGGCCAGAGAGCAGAAAAAGAGTAAAAAAATCACCAAAACCTTCATTGTAATGAGGGAGACCCCCGGGAGAGTCCTGTTATGCACCCCCTTATTTTCTTTGCAGAATTCCTAACACTAACACTAACACTAACACTAACACTAACACTAACACTAACACTAACACTAACACTAACACTAACACTAACACTAATCCATCTTCAGTTTCCCTTGTCAAAATCTTAAAGGAAAATATTACGAGTGTGATTAAAATGAAGTATTATACTGAAGCAAACAGAAAGAAGTGCTACTCCCTTTTGCTGTTTGGCCTAATTTAGAAGCATATGAATGAGTATTGTTCCAGTCTGAATGGAAACAGATTTATATGCTCTCATTCATTCAGATTGGTCACAACCTGTAGTTCCCTTGTTCTCAATTGTGTGATGGAAAGTCTGCTGGGCTAGGAGTCTAGAGACCTGATTTTATCACCAGGTCTAAGAAAAACTGAGTATCCCTTGTTTCCATCATCTGTAAATGAAAGTGCTAATTATTAAATGACTTCAGCCTTAACACTCATTTCTACCCCCATTTATTAAGCCAGCTCAACCCTGTGCTCAGCTCCAGACATGCAGAAGGAAAGACACATCATTTCTTTCCTTGAGTGCCCCAAAGGCTCATGCCCAAGATAATGCCCTCTCCCACACTGGCAGATGCTCCCTGAAGCTTTTGGTATGTGTGTGTCACTTCTGTCTTCTCAGACTGCAAGCCCCCAGGGGCAGTGGTCACATCCATGTTCTTCTGTCTCCCACCATTCCTGGCACCAAGGTCTGCACATAGTAGACATAGAAAGGTTTTCAGAAAGATTTCCCCTAGGCCAAAAAGGCTCTTCGCCTACAGTACAAGCTTTCAAAGGCTAGATGGCACTGTTGCTAGAGCCAAATCAGGTGTATTCTGAAATAGTGGTGAGGAGGGAAGAGAGACTAGAGGAGGGAGCCCTGGAACATTCATTGGCTGAGCTTGATTCAGATGCATTGCAGAAATGTAGGGCTCTGACCTTACCAGCGTAACATGCTTTGCCATTTTCATGGCATCTTTATGAACATGGCTTCAAATAGTCTTCACAACAACCCTGTATCAATTTTAATTCTATAGAGCTGCAGCTCAGAGAAAGCAAGTGCCTGGACTAAACTTACATGGCATTTACTTGACAGAGATTTTTATCTTCATACATACCTTTTTGGCCTCACTAGACCACAGGAGGGTCTTCAGAGTATATACACTTGTCCCAGAGAGCGGCCCCTGGGTGTACTGGACCCAGTCTGAGGGGAAAAGATTGGGTTCTCAGCCAGATTGATCACTTAGCCTTTACCTAGAAATGTCTGCATTTGGGATCAGCAGAGAACACAGTGATTTTTGGAGTAAACAAATGATAACACATGCAGGTTCTTTGAAGAGCAAAAATTGTGGGTAATTTGTACACTGAATAAGATCTACAGTTGATGTTTTATTTAAAGAATGATCTATTTTAAGATGTTGCCCTGTGGTTGGGTTGTATATGTCATTTGTCCATTGCTTTAACATGTTCACATGTTTCTCATTAAAACAAAACAAACAAAATCATCCTGTGTGGTAGGCAAGACGGGTGTTGTGGCTGTGCCCATTTTACAATGAAGAAATAGGGGGTAAGAAAAGTTAAGAAACATTTCAGGATCACACAGCTGATAAGTGGTTGAACATTTTAAAACTTCAGCCAAGAATTAGGCTGAACTCAAATCATGTCCTCTTTTCACCATAGTTTTCCCAGGCTATCTAGAAATCACAAAATTAGAAGAGCTGTTGTTAATATGGGAGGTAAGACATCAGAGACTAGAAAAATATCTATATAGAGTGATGAATGATTAATGATGTGCAAATGTATGCAAAATTAAAGGAAAATTATTACCTGTTCTTTGTGCCTTCTGATTGTCTCTCCTCTCCTGTTTCTCCCCAGGATGATGATGAAGATAAGCTGACCTGGAAAGATCGCTTCCCAGGTTACCTGATAAACGTCGTCTCCATCTTGTTCATGGTAATTTCCTTGAGGGAACACCTGCCTATGACTTATGCTTGTTAGATCCTGTTAAGTGAATGTTGTGGGTGTGTTGTTCTGTAATGCTTTGGGAATCACGAGGGGCTAATAAAGATGAAGCCACAGTCCCTGTATAGAAGGACAGGATCTTATCTGACAGCGAGGCCATTGCTGGTATCAGTTACTTGAAGAAGGGAAAGTGATTTTCTCACACAGAAAACCAGACCTGGAAGGGGTCAGTGACCGTCTGTGTCTATTGAAGGAGTTTCAATCTTCTCAGAAAGAAGAGGGTATAAAGGGGTTCTACCTTCCCAGCCTTGACCACAGATGTTTGAAGTTGGAACTTCCGGGGAGTAGGTCATGAGATGGTACCTTCATGTTGGGATAGACCAAGACCTCGAAATAAGTAATCAGGTAAGATGGCTACAGAATTGTGGCAGCCTGTTTAAGCTGTGGGCTAGCTCTCTCTGATGGTTTGTGGAATAGAACAGAGTCTGGAAGCCACAGGAGACAGCCAGCCTGGGCTTTCTAAGCTGATTTTTCCGTTTCCCTGCAGTTGCTGTGTTTATATCTCTGTGTTCTCCCTGAGAGTTTGAGAGGGCCTTTTTGAGAGACCCAGATGGTCCAGCTGTGTCAGGGTAGGTAGGGAAGGGGTCTATGATTCACATTTGAGTCATATCAATAAAGTGGTAGCAGGTTGGTCTTGGGAGCCAGGATGAGCGAGCCAACAGTAACTGAAGCAAGAAGATCTTAGGAGATTTGTAACATCCCATCTTGCTGAAAATAACAAAGTGTGAAACTCAGAGGACTGAGCACGAGCCATTAAGACATCTGCCCCCTCTTTATAGGTAGAATCCTTCTAGTACTCAAGACTGGAGCTTCCATTTTACAGAGGAGAGGTATATACTGACAGCATTTCTAAGCAGGATTATACATTAGTTCTGGGGTGGGGGGTGTGTGTGAGAGAGATTGCTTATTCTAAAAAAAAAAATTAAAAAAAATGGGACTATAATTTGCTGGACCTATTGACCACAGGTAACTGATCCTGGCCCAAGGTTATTATTGTCATTATTATTGCATCCTGACCATTGAGGACAGGAACCATGTCCTAGTGTCAGAAATTTAAAAAGTGAAGGAAGGATCTAATTCAACAACTTGTTTCACAGATGAACTGCAGAGGTGATGTGTGTCTTGCCAGAACTTAGAAGTCTACATTTGTTATCTTCCCATTGTTTAACAAGAGCAAGGCATGTAGAATTTATTCAACAACATGTGGTGAATTGCAATGTGTTAAGCTGGAATGATAGAAAAGTTTAATTTAGCACTTCAAAGCCTCCCACAATATGCATCTTGTTGTCAGAGATTATTCATTCATTCAAGAAATACTTAATGGGTGCCAACTATGTGCTTGACACTATTCTTAGGCAGTGGGGGTAGATCAGAAAATAAAACAAAATAATTCCTCCCTCAAGGAGTTTATAGATAATAAATATATACATAAATAATAAAATAGGTAAGTAAAATACTTCTACCCTCAGTAGTGATAGGTTAAGATATTTGTAATATCTCATCGTGCTGAAACTAACCCCCCAAAATACTGGATAAATATACTTTTCAGTGTTCTCTTTTTTAAAAAAAAAAATTTTTTTTTATTGATTTCATAGAGGAAGGGAGAGAGATAGAAACATCAAGATGGGAGAAAACCATTGATAGGCTGTCTCCTGCATGCCCCCTCATTGGGGATCGAGCCTTCAACCGCAGTGCCCTGGGTGAGAATCAAACTGTGACCTCCTGGTTCATAGGTTGACACTCAATCACTAAGCCACAGTAGCCAGGCCTGCTTTTCAATCTTCTTAAAGCCTTGAAGGTCTGACAGGATAGTGAGGCTAAACTCTAAGGGAAAATGGGAGATGCTTTTTACCTTGAGGATATTTTTCCATTTGGCCAACAGCTTTGGTTTTGGTGGTTTTATGGGGCAAGGAGGGTAGAAAGCAAGGGGAATGGCTGGCTCAAAATTGAAATTCTAACAGGAGGTACTCACCAAATTAAATTGGAACTTCAAAGGGCTACATTCTCAGAATAAAGATGATAGAACTAAACGTACCTCATTCCCCACTTATGGGACTGCAGAGAAAATTGTGTTCCAAGGAGAACAGGGAGAAAAAGGAAAACAAACCCCTGACCCTGAGAAGTGGCCATGGGCAATCCCCATTGTGGATTCACAGCCTGGTTCATCATACGTGAGGACCAGGGCATTACCCTAGAACACTGTGTGGAGCATGGGGTCAAGGGGTGTTTATAAAAGAGTACTTTGTTATGAAATTTGGGCAACAAACTGGAGTATCAAATATCGTTCCTTCCTCTGTCCCCTGTGACTGAACCTTGGCAGAAGATTTCAGGACCAGGGCCATGAGGACGTTTTTAGGGATGCCAGTCTGCCAGATCAGCTGGGGATGTTTTTCATAGGATGACAAGAGCCAAGAAAATGTCACATGCTGTGTCCATCTTCCCACTGTGATAGAGGCAGCATGGATGAAGATAAATTTTCTCTTTCTTTTCTCACCCAGTATGTTGAGCTAAAGTTTCTTTTCTTTTTGAATTAACCCTCTTCTGATTTTCTTTTTACAGGACAGGGGATTATCAGAGGCAATGTCCTTCCTTCCTTTAGAGCTAGGAGCTGAGCGCTCCTCCCATGCCCAAGACAATCATTTATTTATACTCATATATTGGGAACCAGCCATCAGAAACCCTCCTCCATTGCCTGGATTATTACAATGGCCTCCTAACTGATCTCGCTGCCTTTAGACTGTCCCTCTACTGATCTTTGTAAAATCTGGGTCTGATAATGTCACTCCTCTGCTAAAACCTCTCTAAAGTCTTCATATCTCATGAGATGTACATCCTTATACTAAAGGGCTGGCCCTCCTCCTCTCCACCATTCATCTTTCACTCCAACTCTCTCTTTACTCAATTAGGTCCTTGCTGAAATGTCACCTTCTCACTCAGGCCTTTCCTGACCACCCTATTTTAAGTTGCAACCTTTCCCTATTCCCCTATTCTGCTTTATTTGTTTCCATAGAATTTATCACACCAGATATACTATATGTTTTACCTATTGATTAGTTTACTAGAGGCCTGGTGCATGAAATTCGTGCACAGGTAGGGTCCCTAGGCCTGGCTGGTGATCAGGGCAGATTGGGGCCTTCCGGCTGCCGGCCAGGGCCTCCCTTTCCCAGCTGCCACCTGCTGACTGGGGCCTCCCTTCATTCTGTGCTGCCCCTGGTGGTCAGCACACATCATAGTGTGTGATGGGTCTCCCAGTTGAACTCCCTCGGGGACAATTTGCATATTAGGCTTTTATATATATAGATTGTCTATTTTTCCTCATTAGAAGATCAATGCCCAAGAAATTTTTATCTTTGTTCATCATTATATCCCTGACACCTAAAAATGGTGACTGGCCCATAGTAGGTACTCAAGACATCTTTTATGAATGACTGAATGAGAAAATAAGTGAATTAGGAAGATCCCAGAGACAACTTATTATGTCAATGATAAAGTCACTAGTGCGTATATTTTTAAAAATTGAGCTACTATTACATGCCATGCCCTAGACTGGGCACTCTCCTACTAGTTGCTTTTCCCAGAGGTTGCTTCTGCCTGTGCTTTTCTATTTGCTCCTCCTTATTCTTTCCTTCAAGCCTTTCCCATAGAAAATGGTCTCAAAGCTGCTTCTGTGGAGTTTCCTCTAACAAATCCCCCTGCTCTCTGCTCAGAGCATACCAGAAACTCAGGAACTAAGGCCTGTGACTCTGTCCAGCTGCTACTAGGTTCAACAGTTGTTATGTATGCAATGATTTTTCTCAACTTCACTTCAGAATGTAAGTCCTAGAGTGTTGGGACCTGTTCCCCTTTCTGTCTCTCTTAGAATGTCAAATAGGACTATAGACTCTATCACCTGGCTTATATTATGGGATTAAAACACCAAAAGCAACAGGGACCATGATAATGTGACCATGTGTACGGGATCAGAAAATCTTTACCAAACAGGGAGGCACAGAATGCAGCACAAGATCAATCCCTGCTTTTGGCCTAACTGGGGAGACTGCTCACAAACATGAAATATTCCCAGCACAGTGGTTTGCACAATAAGTGGTTGGAAAATATTTATTGAATTTAATCAACAAAATCAATAATGCAGCCAAAGTGGTGAAAATAGTACTGGATTTAGTGCCAGAGTGCATGGATTCTAATGTCAGGATGGGACATTAGTGCTATTATAAAGATTAGTGCTTGTGAAGATATGCATTGAATAATGACATAGAGTGGATACAAATGGATCAGCTGTTGAGGATGATGTTATCATCATTAGTGTATCAGCTCTACCATGTACTCTCCAGACCTTGGATCAATCACATTGCTCTTTCTTGGGCCCTTATATGTGAGATAAAAGGCTAAACATGAATGAGCCCTAAATGCTAAAATTTTTTTCACTCTTATCATGATCCAGGAGACTAGGGTAGTAGTCCTTGCCTTGCGACTGTGAGAAAATCACTTTCCACGTCTGTTTCCTGGTCTATTTAATGGCCATGGGACTGGGCTGGTGCTCTCCAAGCTCTTCCAGTTCGAAAACTGTGAATCTTGAGATGCTTGTGGGAAACTCCGAAGGAGGGGTTCAAAACCTGATTTCTATGATGGGATGGAAAATCAAGATCAGAGAAGTTAAGATGGCAAAGAACAGCATCAGAGGGCTGGGAGGAACATGTTGGAGGTGGGGCTGGGGATGTAGGGAGGGTGGGAATAGGGGATTTCTTGAGTGAGGAGAGCAGTGCCTCTGGAACTTGAATAGGAATCTTGTTAAAATGCAGACAGAGTTAGGTCTGGAGTTGTGCTTGAGATCCTTCATGTTTACCAAGTTCCCAGCTGATGGAGCAGGTCCCAGGGATCACACTCTGTGTAGCCAGGAGGAGTGTTCTTCCTTCCCCAGTTTAGCAGCTGGGCCTCTTAGAGAAGGAGCATTGAAGTTGATTTCCTGCCCAGTCATTTCTCCATGCACCACCCCCAAGCAAAGGATGTTTTTGCCATTGTTTTTTCCCCAAACCCAAATACTCTCTCTCTCTCTCTCTCTCTCTCTCTCTCCCCCCACCCCCCTCTCTCTCTCCACGATGCCCTGGCTGCCCCCGCCTCATTATTACTTCCACTTCCATCATGGTCCTTCACTGCAAAAGTGATTTTGGGGAAAAAGAATCTCACACCATGTTTTCCAGGCCCTTACTGTCTGGCAGTGACAATCCCAGAGGAATGGGAAGTGAAAATGTCTACATTGTTGGAGAGCAGTGATGTCACATCCAAGTTTCCCCTCTTATGTGGTAGTCATTCCTCCTTAGACCTGGAGGCTGGGGTTGCTGCTACTCCTACCCCCAGCCTGCCTCCGAAGAGGTGTCTCCCACAGAGTGACTTTCCCATCTAACCTCTCCTCCACTTGGGCATACACACACACATCCTCCCTTTACTCAGAGAACACTGCATCCTCTGTGCTTAGGGAAGCCTTCTTTTTCACACTGTGGCCCACAGGTCAAGCACTGATATTTGTAAAGCACATGGGAATAAACAGCTGAGGCTGCCACCAGCACACTCCAGGCTTCAGCACTTCCAGGTACCCCCTAGAAGTCTGAAGACATCCATAACTCAGACACATCTCAAACCCATTCCTCATTCGTTGCACACCAGAGTGTTGTTCACACAGCTTGCAAAGCACTGCCCCAGCCTAAGCCCCGCCCCCTTCTTTTTAGGGAGAGAATATACAGTCCAGGACAGATTGTTTTTCTCAGAGGGAACCTTTTTACCTGCTCTTTTCTCTCCCCATGTTTTCTATTTAGCCCTTCATAGCCAGTGCCCACCTCACCATTCCCTGTCCCAGAGGAAATAGGACCTAAACAGCCTAATTTGTGAAAAGAATCCTAAGAAAGAAGACTTCACTTGACTAGAACTAATTAGAGTTTTTCTCTGAGCAGGTTAAACACCTAGCTTCTCCCTTTCTTCCTTCTGCACCCATCTAAGAGGCTTACTCAGGACCTGTTCTTCTCCTGACATTCTGTGCTTCAGGGAAATTGCCCTTCCTTGGCTGTGATAAGAGAGAAGAGGGAGCATGACAGGGAGAGTGTCTTATTATTCTTAGGTTCTAGAAAGAAGAAATGAGGGGTCAGGCTTTGAGGTCAAGTGGCTGCTAAACTTTCCTTTTAAACATAGAAGTTTTGGCACCAAATGAGATATCAGAGTCCCCCATTTCAAATTGCCTGATAGAGAAGTTTAAAGTGATATTTTATTCATCCTGAGGACTGAGAGTATGAAAATATCACTCCTGCCTTTTTTCTCTCCCTTTCTTCTCCTTTGGTCAACCTTCCCACATACACCCCATCAAGCTCTCACTCACCCCTACTTAGCTCAAACACCTTCAATGGCTCACTATGTCTTTTCATTGAGTCCCAGTTTAAATCCCATTGCTCCACAAACTATTCCCTGAGCACTCAGATCTACTAGCTCCTTTGTACTCTCAGACCCTTTAACAACTATATTTTTCATTTAGCACTTAATACATTTTTCAGGTATTATTTACTATGATTTAATAGGAATTCTCCTTTTCTCCATAGCAGATGGAAAGCTCTCTACTAAAAGGAATCACATCATGTGTATGGTATACACCATTGTTAATTCTTTGTGTGTATTATGGGCCATTTGGAATCTGATAAAAATGGAAGACACTTTCTCCTGAAAAATGCATCTGTACTTAGAATTTGCATGAGAATTTAGGGAGTTTGCAGTTCCCTGTTTCCCATCAATGAACTCCAGATTAATAATACCTGGCTTAGCCAATAATACTGTTGGCTGAGCAGATGATAAGTGCTCAATAATTGTCTGCGGATGTGTGACTCTCCCTGTTTTTCCTCTGCAGATTGCCTTGACCTTCTCCATTGTCTTTGCGGTCATTGTGTATCGTATCACAACTGCAGCTGCTCTGTCTCTCAACAAGGACACACGCTCCAACGTCCGGGTGACAGTGACAGCGACAGCGGTCATCATCAACCTCGTGGTCATCCTCATCCTGGATGAGATCTACGGTGCGGTGGCCAAGTGGCTCACCCAAATCGGTACTGTGCCACCGCATCGCGTGTTTGCCCCAGGCCCCCTGGAACGTGGTCATTCAGTGTGTGCAACGTTGTTGGTGGTAATGACCCAGCATGAGAAAAGGAACAAGAACAAGATGCTCTGTATAGAGCATTTTAATTGGGTAAATGAGGAAGTACAGTGGTCATTTCCTGGTAGGGCCTACCAAGGGCACCCCTCAGACAGAACCCCTTCCTGTAGCAATTTTTAAAAATATATATATCTTTATTGATTTCATAGCAGAAGAGAGAGGGAGAGAGAGATAGAAACATCAATGATGAGAGAGAATCATTGATCGGCTGTCACCTGCACGCCCCCCACTGGGGATCGAGCCCACAACCCAGGTATGTGCCCTTGACCAGCATCGAAGCAGGGACCCTTCAGTCTGCAGGCCAACGCTCTATCCACTGAGCAAACTGGCTAGGCCCCTGCAGCAATTTTGATCAATCCTCCTCCCGCCCAGATCGACTGTGTCACCATCCCCTAAGAATAAGCCATGGGTTTATTCTTCTTAGCCTAACTTAGAAGCAAGATAGGTTCAACACTTCCTGTTAAAAATCTCAGAGTTTTAGCTCTCCTCCTTTTCCCAGCAGCATTTATAAAGTTGAGAAAGCCTCTTGATACTTGAGCCCAAGAGGGTCTTATCTCTCCCCATATTGTCAGAGGCCCCAGAAAATCCACACATTCCCTGTGCACTGAGCAGACTTCAAAGAGTCATATCAGACTTCCCAAGCTTCGAGCCAGTGAGAAAAATGCAGTGGCCTCAATATACAGACGTGTCATTTGAGCTGCAACCTGCTGTTGCTGCACACCACTCTTTGGCATTTGTGCTTATGAGATGGGGGAGGGCTGAGAGCCGAGACCCTTTCCTCATTGGATTTATTCTGGGGGGCCTGGATGCACCCTCTTAGCTTCGTTGAATCCAGGGACTAGGAGTCTTGGCCCCTTATTAACCTCTGGGCAGTTGAATTAATGATAGGATGTCTTTAATTCACTGACCAATTTAGAAGCTAGACACTTGATAGGATAACCCCCTCTTAAGAGAGCCCCCCTCCTCCCCCCCCCGGAGGACCAGAGGATTCCGGAAAGACCTCCCTGATTCCAGTTACTCATTCTGAGCCTCTCCCCAGCTGGGCCTCTATTCACTGGGCATTTACCTCTGGTTTCTATGTGGACATAGGCATTTACCATCTAGAGTGGCAGTTCTGCTCTCTTCGGACTTGTACATAATTGCAAGTGTTATCTATATGCCTTCATAAAATTCTTGAGACAAGTAGGCAGAGCATTTACTTCCGTGTATTTAGTGGTATTCAGGATCCTATAGAAGCACTTAGGAGGACCACCCAACACTCCTGAGGGCTCAAGGGAAGCTTCGGAGGTAAAGGCATCAGTTGGAGAGCTCAGAGATAAGTGGTGGTCAGACAGGTTCGTGAGGGAGGGGCATGGGGGGAGTGGACAGGAGGAGACAGTTCCTGGCAGAGGAAACAGAATGAGAAATCCGGCATGGAAGAGGGAGCTCAGATCCCTCGAGGCCAAGAAAGGCACGCAGAGAAGGGCATGTACCTGGGCTTATACTCAGAGTAGGGTTGGGTGGCAGAATTTTCAAGTGCTAAGCCATTTGAGAAATAAAGCACAGGCAGGTATAGACACAGCCAGGGTATCGCCTTTACATCTGAAAAAGGCTACACCGGAGGAAGAATCTTAGCAGGAGAATCAAACAGGCTTCCTAATACTGGGTTCCAGACAGATTTACCTTCCCACTGTGGTAACAGTGGACAGGGCAGCCCAGCAAATCTTAGGACCTGGGGGCGGGGGGACAGAAGAACACTTGCTGCCTGCAGGCCCTTTGCTCCCCAAGGGAAGGGCAGAGGAGTGGGTAGGCAAGGAGTGCCAGTGTCACCTTCCGGACTGACCACTGAGATGAGCTACTTCCTCTTCTGTCAGCCAAGAGAAGAAATGAGTGAGATGGGCAGATAAGCAGAGCAATACAGCTGATCCCACTCCCTCCACATGGAAGAAACACCAGCAGTGGAGAGAACTGTCGCCTCAATAACTCCTGACTCAATAGCTCCCAACACGACTGAGGATGTTTTGAAGGGTGTGATATGATGGGAGCTGTATGTTTGCAGAATTACGTGGTCAGGGATATAGGGTGCGAGAGGAGAGAAAGGCTAGAGGGTCTGGTATAAAGGAGATTACTTAGTGTGGGGCAGGAAGTGGGGAAGAGAGGAACAGGGAATGAGTGATGTAGAAATGTCTTCCTGCTGTCCATTTGCATTACTTTATTTCACTTTTCTTGCACAGCTCCAGAGAGTGGTAAAGAAAGAACATAAATGGAGGGGTGGACAATGAAAAACTCATTAGCAAGTATTTAGTGAGTGTACAAGGCTGGGCAAATTCTCTTTGCATTGGGGCACAGAGTAGTTTCCATACTGTGAAGCTCCATTCACTGCTTTTAATAGCACTGCCCCAACCCAAAAGTTTAGGCCCCTCCAGGCTGCTAACCCAACACCCAGTCCTCCATAAGTAAGTATGTGCACTGGAAAGGAGATAAAATTTTAGCAAGAGTATTTTGTTCTTTGTGATAGTAATACTCATAAATTGTTTTAAAACTAAAAAATATATATTCTGTATCCCCTTCCATCTTTACAAAAACGATGTGTGGTCAGCAAGGAAAGAATTAAATCCTCATTATTTGGAGGTTCAAACTCAGATTCTAATTCTAAAATGCAAATGTGTTTTCTGCTGTTTTTAATGTAAGCTCCTTACTGTCCAGATTGATGTGGTGTGCTGGTTCTCCACTCAGGAACCCATGTAGGCATTATCCCGGGTCATTGCTCCTGTCTTTGTTAGATTGGATGTCCCCAGGGGCTCAGAGAGGTGCTGCTGTGCAGTGGAAGGACCACGGAATTAGGAGCCCAGAGCAAAGAACCTGCGAGTTCTAGACCTGGTTCCTTCTTCCTCCCACTCCCACTGTGTGGCATTGGGCAGAGAGGGAACTTTTCTGGACCAAGTTTAGTTGATCCTTCATCATGTTCCTCCTTCCTGTCCATTGATCATCACCTTATCTGCTTTGTTTTCACAACCTAATGACTGTGCCTTTGTCTTTAGTCTCTTTTCTATGGGCCTCTATCTTGGAAATCTCCACCCAGTCTCTAACAGTGGATTTGGCGCAACACTCCCATCCAGTACTTATGAGAGCTTCCTTTTGTCCTTAGGTTAGAACACAGGGTGTTCCCCAAAAAATGTATACACATTTTAACAGATAATAGCTCAATTTTGAAAATGAAATGTATTTTAATAAACACTGTCCTTATAATTAAATATTCAAAGTATGTATATATAATTTTGGGGGACACCCTATATAAACTGGCATTCCAGGCTCTCAACCACCACCTTCTTCCCACTGTCCTCCTCCACTCAATTCACAGGCAGCCCAGACACCTGCCTGTGTGTTCCCACCCCTGTGCCTTGCTCAGGCTTCTGTAACAGCTGTAACAACCCCTGGTGACCCTCTTTTTAAAGGACCTCTCAAGGCCTGCCTCCCAATGAGTCCTTTTCTGGACACTCAGTCCTTAGTGAGTTTCCTCCCTCCCACATCTGAACTCTTGGGCTGCAGATCATTTATTTGTTTGTTCATCCCTCAGACGTTAATTGATTGAGTGCCTACTTTGTGCCAGGCCCAATTCTGGAAACACAGCTGTAAACAAGAAAGACATGGTCCCTGCTCTTCTTGTATTTACACTGTAGTAAGGTAGACAAGAACATCTCATGGAGGGTGAGGAAGCAAAACAGGGATGTGGGATAGCGTTGGGGTTGTGCCCTTTGGATCAGGTGGTTGGGAAAGGCCTGTTGGGAAAGGCAGTGAGAACTGATCAACAGGAGGGCACCAGCCACACTGAGAAGACCCTAGGAAGAGGCCACAGCAAAGGCAAATGCAGAAGGGACACAATATCACAGACTTGGCTTATAAACCAGCAAGTTGGGAGCCAGCTTGGAATGTATCACCTACTCTGCTCACTGGAATTTATCATGCATTGCCTGTTATCAGTCCTGTATTTGTGTGTATTCCCCAGTGTTAGAATAGACGAGGCTGTGCTGGGGTAATAAATTCATCTCAAGATCTCAGGTACATAATGTAAAGTTGTTTAATTGTTCTTGCTCACACTACATGTCTGGTGTGAGAGGCCATGGTCTGTGCTTCACACACTCGCTTAAGGACCAGACTGATGGAGGCCACATGGAGACAATGTCAGGGGAAGAGAGAGCTAGGGGGGTCATACAGAGGCTGTGAAACACTGCAGTCTGGAAGTGTCATCCATCACTCGGCTCAGAGCACACTGGCAAGAACCAGCCTAATTATGAAGACACTGCAAAACACATAGATGTGAGTGGATGTTCTGGGAACTTGAAAGGTCTCTGCCACTTGCTGCAACCAGGCGACAAAGTCCTGAAAAAGAGCTACTCTGTCTTAACTTGCTCTTTATTTCCTACACAGTGCCTGCCTCAGGGTAGATCTTAGCATAAGTTTGTTGATGAAGTTATTGGTAAAGTCATGTCTCTTTTCATTCACAAAGTCTTTTCAAATAATGCATATAAGATAGGTAGTCTGTAAACCTCAGTAGAGGCCACAGTGAGTGTTTATGTATTCGTTATTTCAACTCTGTCTACTTACAAAAGGATTTGAGGAAATACAAAGGTGAATGAGGCAAATGTGAAGTTGTCACAATGGGACAGTGACTGAAAGGTACAACAAAGACATCCGAAGACTCGAATTTTCCTTAATGGCAAAGGATATACACACTAACAGAGATGGTTGTACACACCAGGGATGACCAGCATACCTGTGGGCAAAAGTGTAGTTTCAGAGTCCCCAGGCCTCCCCAGGACATAAAGCTGTGGATAATGCCACCCATTGGGGTGAGGATTCTGCCAGGCTTAGGGGCTTCCTTTGCCATTCTCACGCTGGGTTTAATACCCATCTGGCTTCCTGCCCCAGATCTCCTGATTGATGAGGAGACTATGAATATGTGCTTTGCTCACCAGGTGCAAACAGCTGGTGTGAACAACCCCAGCAAGTTCCCAAGTGTTCCCTGTGAGGCTGGCTGATGGACAGGTGCCTTTCTAGGAGCATCCCTCAGCAGGCCTAGAAGTCAGGCCTATCTGAAACTCATTCTTGCCACAAATAGTTATGCCAAAGGACAGAATTTGTTAAATGCCTTCAGAGGGATTGACTCAACAGTGGTAAATAAAGACAGTAGTTGTCTTCCCAGCTGCCATAATAACAATACTCATGGGGATAGGTGCAAGGCATGCTATAATTTGGAGACTACATAGCACTGGTGGCCCAGGGACTGAGCTGAAACCTGCGGTGCTGGGAAGGGTTGCTATGGAAATAAATGAAGTTTTGGGGCCTGGTTGGCCAAGGCTCACTGTACAAAGGGTGTAGCCCAGTTCAGTTAGCATCAATAATTAAAGTTTATGCGAATCCCAATGAATTGGTAGGACAAGGACTGTCTTCATTCCCAACGATCTGTTCATTCCTGAAAGGGTCACAGGTGGTGGTTATAGGGAAAGGATCCAGATCCTAGTGTAGAAAACAAGCAAGAGCTGGGCAGGACCTCAGGACCACAGGCACCCAGGCCAACAGGACAGGGCCTCACAGGAAGCCAGGCAATAAGAGTCACAAAGCAGATCAGCTCAAGGCATGCTTACGTCCTGTCTCTTTGGACTGCTACAACAAAATACCACAGACAGGGTGGCTTATAAATAACATAACTTCATTTCTCACAGCTCTGGAGGCTGGTAGTCTGAGATCAGGGTGCCAGCAGAGTTGGGTGAGGGCCCTCTTGTGAGTCACAGACTTCTCATTGTATCCTCACATGGAGGAACGGGCTATGGGTCTTTCTGGAGCCTCTTTTACAAGGGCACTAATCTAATTCATGAAGGCTCCACCCTCATGAGTAAGTACCTACCAGAGGCCCCACCTCCTAATACCATCACATTGGGCAATAGGTTTTCAAACTGAATTTTGGAGGGACGTAAGCATTCAGACCATAGCGGCTTCTTCCTGTCATACTGTGCCTTTGAAACAATGAAGTTCTGAGCCCACACATAGGGGAGCAGGATTCTATTGCTCCTGAATTGTAGGGTCTTATCATGACTGGCATAGGCATGGGTCAGGCTTGGCCTGGGAACAGGGCCTACTCGTACTCGTACTCTGGCTGTGAGGAATTGTGCTAGCTAGGGGATAGAGGTGGATGAGGTGGGGCTCACTCCAGGCTTCTAGTCTGAATAATCAAGATGCCATCAGCTTGTTTTTATCAGCATCATCCTCTAACTCCAGCTCCCCTACCACTGCTTCCTTTTCCCCTCCTTTTCAAAACTATGTGCAATGTGCTGAGTTGTGTGTGGAGCTGTGCAGTTCATCCTTCACTCTATTCAACCTCTTCTAGTTCAGGGTTGGGCTTATTATAGGTTCTTGGACACTGATCATTGTTTTAAACCAAAGTCTCCCATTCTTACAAAACTGGCTGTGTTTGTATGGTGTTTAAATATTGCTGATATCATCCTCCTCAGTGTTGCTGCCCCAGATGTTACTGAAGTGGGGACAGGGAAGTGAACAAAAGAACCAGAGTAGGGAGAAACACTTGATTTTTATTGAGCATTGCCATCTACCAGGCCCTGGTAGGCATCGTATATACATTGTCCCACAAAATTTATACAATAGCGCAAGAAATCGCTCATCTTGTATTTTACTCTTGAGAATGCTGAAGAGGTTTAGAAACTTGACCAAGGCCCATGGTTAATAGTAATGTATGAGTGTGTGTGTGTGTGCGTGTGTGTGTGTGTGCACTCTCGCGCGCATGCATATGCACACACACAAACATACACACTGTGCTAAGCACTGTTCTAAGCATTTTACATATATTAGTATATTTAATTTTTAAAACAGCCTCAACAGTGCAATAAAGTAAATAGTCTTAACACTCCCATTTTAAAGATTAGAAGACTGAGGCACAGAGAGATAAATAACAGGCCCAAGGTTCTATGGCTCCTAAGTGGTTTGTCTGGCCTCAGTGTGCTTGCTCAGACCATGACACACTACGCCTCGCAATATGTAGCTGTCCTTGTTCCTCAGGAAATTCTAAATGGGCTGGCAAAGCAAAAGAAAACACACCAGAGGCTCCAGAAGATTTAAAATGCAATGCACCCACCTATGTGAATGTCAGGTGGTGGTGAGGAGGTCT
This sequence comes from Eptesicus fuscus, assembly GCF_027574615.1. Lineage (NCBI taxonomy): Eukaryota > Metazoa > Chordata > Mammalia > Chiroptera > Vespertilionidae > Eptesicus > Eptesicus fuscus. The sequence continues at coordinate 87,953,879 of NC_072479.1, forward strand.
CTGGGGATAAGCAGGGAGACTCAGTGGGAACAAGCTCTGAGTACACTCTCACCTGCCTGCCTCCTAGGTCTCCATGCATGAGGGTACCTCCATAAGTTCAAAGACTTTGAGGTCCTACATGCTTTATTAAATTTTTTTTTTTTAAAAAAAAGAATTGCCCTGGCCAATGTGGCTCAGTTGATTGAGTGTCATGCACCAAGAGGTCACCAGTTTGATTCTGGGTTGCTGGCTCGATCCCTGGTAGGGAGTGTACAGGAGGCAGTCAATTGATGCTTCTCTCTCTCCCTTTCCCTTCTTCTCTCAAAAATCAATAAAAACATATTTTTAAAAAAAGAATTGAAATGCCTCTGGGAAGTCCTGAGTCTAAAATTTTGCACCCAGTTCTAAGCTAGCCTCAGCAAAAGGCAATGTATTACTATAAAGGAGAGAAGAGGGGGAAGAAAGGAAAATGGAGGGGAAAACTCAGTACCAAAGGCTGCCTGGACATTAAAAATTCTTTAAAGAAGAACATTTGGGATATATATGGATGGATCTAATTTGCCATCAAATGTGGATAATGTGTGTTTTTATAGAGTGCAGGGTGAAATGCTGGCTTTGTTGGCTCAGAGCACTGGGACCTGGGAGTCAACTTCACTACAGCCTTAGCCTGCACAAGGATGTACTTCCAGAGCTAGGATACATATAGGGGTGTATGGATATGTGTGATTGCGTGTGGGCCAGTTTGGGAGCAATGACTTCCTGGAGGTGTTGAGGAGACCATAGTACTGGTAATGTGAAATCTGGCCTGAGTCAGTTCTGCTGGCTTGTAGTCCTGCTCTGATACCAGCTCCTGACTCCTTGTGTGGCCTTGGGCAACTGTGGAGGAAGAGCCTCCTGCCTGCCCCTTCTGTGAAGCCACCTAAGGGTGTGGTGAGAGTGGATTCTACCATTGCCTGAGGGCCCCCTTAGTGATGTTGGCTTAAAGCATCCTAAATGCTGTCTGGGAAAGATGAGGATGGTGTGATCACGATTTTAGCCCAAGTTTGTAGAACAACTTATTCCAGTTATATGAAACTATTATTAGTAACACTGTTACTTAATATAACTGGCAAGAATTTATTCCCAAACTTGAGCTATAACTATGACATGTCTCTTTTATTTTTCCAGTTAATCATGGAAGCATGCATCTCTCTTATTAGCAAGAAGTCCAATATATTCCTCTCCTTTTCTTTGTGTTTTCTAAGAACTCAGAGACTTTAACTATGAGACAAGAGAGCAGGGGTCATTCTCTGCTTCCTGTGTTTCCTCTCTAGATCCCTCTCCACCCCTTTCTACTGTGTTCTGTGCCCCCTGAGGCCCAGCGGGTTGTGCCGCTTGGCTCCCCCACTCTGAGCCTGATGGGGTTCAGGCAGGAGGAAGCAATGGAAGGAGCTGAGAGGGCAGAAGGAGAGTGAATTAGGGTTATTTCTTCCCTGCTTCTTCCTCATCTCTGGCAAAATGGAATCCTTACATTAAAGCTTCTGCAGGATGAGTCCTCCCTCCTGATCCTTCTTAAGGAAGACATGAGGAGTGGACTGAGGATGGAATTACTCCCTTCCTACTCTCTGGGGGCTTGGTTTCCAGACTAGTGTGTGCATTTGTGAGGTGACTGCTGGTGTCATGGAAGTATCTGTGGTCATGAACCGGGCATATTATGAGTTCCCTCACCTGTAATTGCCATGGGGAGAAAATCCTCATAGGGCAGTTGTAACAGTCAAATGGGAATCTATACAAAGTGCCTGCACAGTGCCTGGTACACAATGGGCACTAGATATGGAGTTTTCCATGATGGGTCCATAGTAGAACTCTCTCTCCTTCCCTTCTTTTAGAAAAAAAAATATTTTTATTGATTTTAGAGAGAGGAGGAGAGATGGATAGAGAGAAACATTGATTGGCTGCCTCCTGTGTGCCCCCTACTGGGGATCGAGCCCTCAACCCGGGCATGTGCCCTGACTGGGAATCTAATCATGACCTCCTGAGCTATGCTCAATCACTGAGCCATGCCAGCCAGGCCTACCTCCCTTCTTCCTCCCTCCCATTCTTTATCTCTCCCTCTCCCTCCCCATACCCTCTCTCTCCTGGTGCTTCCTTTCTATTACCATCCTTTTTCCTTAAAATGAGATGCTTTTGGGGTGCTGCCACCTTGGGCTAGGCTGCTAGACAGCACAGCAGGTCTCATATCCCTTTATCTGGGAGCAAGAGCCATCTTGCTGACTCAAAGGGAGGGATCCCTTGTGCTACAGGAGTATCTCAGGAACACCCATCCTTAATCTCCAGTTCTGGGGCTCTCAGCTCCCTTAGGCGATACACTGGCTGCCTAATTACCCAGCTGGCTGGCTCCTGCTAGGGTGATTCCCTCCCCGTGGCACAAACAAGGCAACAACATCACCCAGGAGGCTGAGACACCTCCCATCTCCTCCCCCCAAACACAACCACAAATGAAGGGAAGGCCAGATGGTTGGGCTGTCAGAAAACATTGCTGTTTCCAAAAGCTTGATCTGCCCTGGGGGAAAGGCAGGGTGAGGAGCAGGCACCTTTGCTTTCTGACTCAGCCACACAGGTTCAGGCCCTCCATCCTTCTGCCCAGAGGAGTGCAGGGCTGGTACTACTTGAAATACACACTTGGGCATCTTCTCATCTTGTCTTATCACCATCATTATATATCTACTGGCTGGATTGTTGGGGACATCAGTTAGGAGGACCTGCTTTTCCAAAACTCAGATTCTGCAGCTGGCATCCTCTTGCCGGCCATTCTGCCTCCGTAAGATTAGAATGCCACTCAGGAGACGGGAGTTCTTAGTTGGTCCCCTGGGGCTAACTCAGGCTTTCATACTAATTATTTTCCAAGGCAGTTTACAGCTGGGTCATTTGTAGCCATATTTTTTTATGACACAGCACCCTAGAGGTTTAACACGTGAGAGAAAGGGGGTAGGTAATGGCTCTGCACAGGAATTCTATCCGATTGTTCGATTGCCCTTCCTGGTCCTAGATAGAGTCCACTCTCTGATGATAATCTGTTCCTACAGGTCAGGAGCAGGCCAAACCCTTTGATGGCCTCTCATCAACCTGAGTGGCTTTTTGGGGCCTTGGAATTGCAGCAGCATATAAAGGATGGAGAGGGGTTGCCCCCTGCCTGCTCACACTCTCCGTGTTGACTCTCCTTTACATCTATGTAGCAATGGAAATCTAAAGGCATCGTACTTGGAGTCTTATGAAACACAACAAGGCTGGGCCATTTTCTCACGGGGTGCAGAGTCAGACCACTTTTGATGTTGGGGTCTTGTGAGGGGACCCTACTCAGCAGCCTGAGTGCAGGTCACCCTACTTGTCCTGAAGACATCATCCCACCCCGGGTGGACTCTGAGAAAACTTGCTCCATTTCTTCAGTCATATCACCTCTGTCATAGGCAGGCGAGGTTCCTTATGCTGGCTACTGAAAGAGCCCCAAATCCAGCTGGAGCTCCAGGGCTTTGATGCTCCCTCCTACCCTCCAATTCTCTCCCTCCCTTGAAGTGTCTCCTGAGGGCCTCCTTTCCCAGCAAAGCACACATCATGGCCACAGAGCTTCTTGAGGTGGAGGCACCTGACTGATTTAGTGGCCTATCAAGTGGATTTAGATTGTTTATTGGAAATGCCCATTATTTATGGTGGCTCATGGCCCTACAAGCACAGGCAAAGGCTGTTTTTAAAATAAAACTAATAAATAATAGTTAGGCCCATGATTTATCAGTAGGGAGGAAGGGACCCATTCATTTCCAGTTGGAGCAAAGAGCTCTGAAAGAACCGGATTCTCTTTCCTGAGGCCTTGGAAGAAATTCCTGTAGGGATTGGGAGATCTGAGTACAAAGAGTTCAAAGGAGATTATAAAAGAAAATCAAAGACACGTGCCTCTCCATACCTCATCCTTAATCCCCTTCTAGCCACATTTATACGTGTTCCAACTTTTCAGCTCATCAGGCCTGATTACTTACTTTTGGGTGACATTGGTTTTAATTTTCTTACCCACAAAATATTTAAAAATGAAGGTGGGGGTAGGAGGAGGTGGAGGAGGGTATAGGAGGGATAAATGGCAATGGACAGAGACTTGACTTGGGGAGGTGAACACACAATACAGTATACAAATGATGTGTTGTGGAATTGTGCACCTGAAACCTGTATAATTTTGTTAACCAAAGTCACCCCAATAAATTCAATAAAAGAGTGAAACAATTAAAATTAAAAAAATAAAAATTTTTAAAAGTGAGTGACAAAGAGATGAGATGTAGTTAAGTTACTAGTGAATTTGCTGCCTCAGGCACACTGGGCAAAGGCTCAAATTCCTATTGAAAAGTTTTACCTCTCTCTCCCTCCCTCCTTCCCTCACCTCCCACCCTACCTCCCTTCTTTCTTTCCTCCCTCCCTCCCTCCTTTCTTCTTCCTTTCCTCCTCCTCATTCCCCTCCTTCTTATTCTCCTTGCTCTCTGTCTCTATCACTTTCTGTCTCTATCTCTTGTCTCTCTCTTCCCATTCTCTCCTTTGTAACTGAGCTACAACAGGGCACCATGGGCAGTCTCTGTTCATGTGGTGCCCATTTTGAAGTAGGACTCAGTCCGTGGGCACATCCCTTCCCCAAGAACAAATCCAGAATTCTTCAAGCAATGGAAAGGAAAGCAGGTTTTAATGAATCTTTATTGAAGATTCTATGGAGAGGCAAATGAGGAGGCTCATACTACAAATCACACAGTAGAAGTTAATGAAAACTTCCACTGGGCATCCCCCAACCTGTGCACTCACATTTCCTCTTTGGTGGCAGCCCCCTCATCTCTCTCTCTGCCCCTCCCCCTCCCATTGCACTGGCCCAAGGCTTTCCTGGGTCCTGCATCTAACTCCAGCACCCGCACCTGGTATCTCATGTAGGGAAAGGTAACTCCCTTTTGACAGCCCCTCTCTATGTCTTCATATGTATTATCCTGCTCAGCAGACAAAGGTGCCTCCTTAAGATTTGCTCTCCTTCCAATGTGACACGGAATTTTTAGTAAATGATAACATTTTTTCACTATTCCAAATATTTCTTTCTTTGTCATTCATTCAATAAGTGTGCAAAGTAGAGTACATCTGGCAACAGCTGTGACCATGTTCATTATAAAAAAGTCATCCAAACAGTCCATGGTGGGGGTGTGGTGGGACATGGCGGGGAATGTGATAGAGTTCACAGCCACTTGGAGATTCAGAGTTATGAGATCTTAAAACTAACAGTGACCTTAACAATTGATGGCAGGCATTCCCATCTGGGCCTCAGCATTGTTTCCTTTAGTCAGGGAGAATAAGAATTAGGCTGAAGATGTGGACATGGCTCTTGAGCCCAGCGAGGACCTGATAAGCATCAATCAACAGGGAGGCACTGACCTTTTTGTCGGGCAGGATTTGTAGCAGGGAGGGCAAAGGCCTGAGAGGTTAATGATCTGAGGGGCTTTGCTAACATACATAAACTAAAGACCTAACAGAAGTGGTGGTGTTAACTGTCAATGGTGAGCACAAATCTTCATCCAAATGCTTATTGGGGGAGGCAGTGCAGTGTTGGCCAGGACTTTCATCTCAGGGGTTGTGCTTGTGTCGGTCCAGGTGTGGCAAGAGGGAGAGAAACACACAGCTGTCTATCAGCTGAGGGCCAGCATGGTAGACTTGTCCAACTTCCTCTCCTATAGAATTATGGCAGTGTCTCCAGGTTCCCTGGCAGGCCATGCTATTTTTAAAACTGCCTGGAGGACCTCAGGAAGCTTGTTGGGCTATGGTTCTTCAGGGGAGGTGACAGGGGGCCTGTTGATTCAACTTTCCCAGCTAGGTGCCAACAGGGTCACCTACCAGCCATGCTTACCACTGACTGTTAGAAAGTGGTCAGAAGTTAACATGGAAATGATACCCAGAACCTCAAGGGGCTACACATATGCACTAACATCTGGCCACAGACAGCCCAGCTGTGCTGTTGAAAGTAGGGCTATTGGACCTAGATGACAATGACGATGATGATGATGATGATGATGATACGATGAAGATGACAATCATTTATTGAGGTCTGCCTTGTGCCAAGCATTTGGCTGAGTGCTTTATAAACATCCCCATCATGTCCTCAGGATAATCCTGAGAAGCAGGTGTCATTTTCCTGTTTATATAACTTCATTCCTCTACTTATATTCTGCATTTGATCTCAAATATGTCTGATGCTAAAATATGCACCTATAGCTATCACTGTAGCCAAACAAAACAAGCAAATAATCTCTCCCCTTAACACACAGCTGGGCCACAGATAGGGTGACGGGGTGCTCTATAGGCTCAGCATGGCCTGCAGGGCCTCTAGGACTGTGCATTAACATAAGTGAACTGAAGTGGGTCTCAGGATGAAGGGGAGCGTGGGGAATGAACTTGTTTTCAGTGTTGCTGGGTTTACAGGAATGACACCATGTTTCTCAGGGCTCTAGGGGGACTAAGACAAGCAAGTAACTCTCATTTCCTTTCAGCCTTAGAGAGAAATCAAGCCTGGCTTACCCTTGTGATAGCAGTGCTACGGAGTCTTTAAACGTTCCCATTCTTAAGTCCCCTCCTGGGACATGGGTCTTTGGGGCTTGTGTCTGCCTGTGATAGTGTCCTTAGCAGAGGCTCATACTTGGACCAATACTGATGCTGTTGGGTATCACCTTCTAATACGCAAGATGGTGTTCTAGGTTTGCAAATAAATGTGGGTAAGCAGACATGGAAATGCAGGATTCTTTTCCCTAGGATCCCCTGTTAGGATGAGAGGGGAGATGATACCTTGTCACTCACAGAGTAAATCTGGAAGAGACTTGGCAGTTTGCAAAAGGCTTTCAATAGAGACCTTGCTAAATGCAGCTCTTTGAAGGAGGTGATGAAGTCTTCATTCATCCTGGCATGGTGCCTGGCACACAGCTGGTGCTCAATGAATGTGAACTGAACAGTGAAAAATAGTTTTAAGTGCATGATGTCAGGCTGGGGGAGGAGAGTGGGGAGGTGAAAGAGGATGCATGATGTAAATATTAATCAATCAAAGATCCTGATTTCAAAGTGTGGGGTAGTAAAACCTGTCTTTGGGGGCAGGCAAATCTGGGTTCAAATCTTAACTCTGTCACTTACTGGCTGTATGATCTTGATCAAGGCTCTAATCTCTCTGGGCCTCAGTTCCCTTCATCCAAAAAAGTGAGACATAAAACTTCCCTCACATAGGTAGGGGAGGATGAAATGAGATGGGACTCACACACACCCATGTGCAATGTTCCCTGCAGAGCAGCTTGCAGCAGACCCTCTGGTGTGGCCCGCACATCCTCTTGGCCACCCTGGAGGTCACTGCAACTCTCTGTCTGCAGGAGTTCTCTTCATAGGAGAAGATGGAAGTGCCATGGAGTCAAATCCAACAGTAACCTTCAACCAGTAGAGGATTCACTCCTGCTTGCTCAACCCTCTGTGTAATGATTCTTAATTGTGCTTTATACAGTCTTTTAGAAGGTCCCTAGTGGAACTGAGTCCCAGTTGTCTGAAGCCTTAACCTATTCACAAACACAACCGTGTTTTCTTCCATCCCCTTGCTGTCTCACCACCCTACACCCTTACCAAGCTTCCCAAGGAACCCCTCAAATAAACTACTTACCCTAGAATCCCTGACTTAGAAGGTAATCCAAACTAAGACACAGAAAATCAATGAAAGCTACTATTACTGTGATTTTTCATAGGGCATGGATGTAGGTAATTAATACAGATAAATGTAAAATATTATTTTAAAACACACACAAAAGGATTTTATTACCAGCTGAAGGCATCTGGGAAGGTTTGGGGAAGGAGATTATGTGTAACATTCGATCTGGATGTTAAAGATGGAAAGAATTTGTACATGAGAGGATGAGTCAGAGAAGGGGACTTCAGTGGAGAGAACAGGGTCTTGGGTCCACTTCTCTAATGATTCCTACAAAATCCATGTGTGAATCAGGTGGGCAGACAAGTCAGGCGGGTCCACACACTGGTTTCATCCGGACACAGAACTCCCTGGCCACATGGCCCTGGCACTCTGGCCCTGTGCTCAGCACACTTTCAGGCTGTACTCATCAGTGCACATGATACACAGTTAGTGCTTTTCTTCTGCTCCTGAAGTATGGCTTTGTACTCTCTTTTCTTTGTCGAGGTATTTGTCGCCGACTGTGGAGACCTCACTAAGCACTCTGCACAGTTGCTCACTGGAGCATACCTTGGGTCTCAAGTCTTCTGAAGACACCCATGATGTTTCTTCTCCGTGTTTCTCAGGGTCCTTCCTTCTGGGAATATCAGCTGGCTTCTCTGCTTGGACCTGATAGAACACACGGGCACCATGACCCCCCCAAGTTTGAGACATTAGTCTTAGGTTGTGTTTGTTTTACTTATCTGATGATCTTTAATCATTTGAATGAGTGGACTAAAGATGTTTCAGCCTATCCAGAGGACACATAGTTGAGGGCTTTCCTGCTAAAAATGGTGGAGGAGAGAAAGAGGAACAATGCCATGCTGCTCAAGATAAGTCTTTGCCACCTCTTTACTATAGTTCAGTGTTGAATAAGCTTTTTTAGTCAGGGATTTGTGTTCAAGTAAAATCTCACAGAAGTGTGACTTATACAAGTAAAAGCTGGATTCCCTTGGTAAGTCAAGGTGGTAGGAGGAAGTTCTGCTTGCCCATACCCTCTTTGAGGAGCACAGTGTGAAACCATTGCTTGAGTGGATAAGAGGAAGGAAGTGCCAGAGAGCTGAATCTCTTAGTTTTTCCTCTGAAGAAGTAAGCTGAGAGACAATGGCTCATGTCACAGGGTCAAAATTCAGAGAGGTGAGAAATCTCTCCATCTTATCAGCTTTGCTCTTCTTTTTCAGAGGTTCCAAAAACAGAGCAGACTTTTGAAGAACGCCTGATACTGAAAGCTTTCTTGCTAAAGTTTGTCAATGCCTACTCGCCCATCTTCTATGTGGCCTTTTTCAAAGGGAGGTGAGTGTATTGGTGTCATATATGGAAGAGAAATTGGTCACTAAGTCTGGGTCCTCCACTGGAGTCAGCCTATTCCCATTGTCAATTCACATCCTCAGTCCCATTCCCCATATCCACCCCTACCTGGCTGTTCAGGAAGCAGTTAATACTAAACCATTTTGTATTAGCATCTTCAGATTCTGATAATAGGGAAGCTCTACAGGGGTTTGGTTCTGGCTCCTGAAGGGTGAATCTTAGAAGAATTAGTGTCTCCTAACTTTGAGGATGAGGCAGTAGAGAATTTCATGTCTAGCCAGAGGCTCTTAGGTTTTGCAATGCAGTTCTGATGCTAACTACTCAGAGTAATACAGAGGTCACAGATTAAGGGCACAGTCTCCCACAATACTGTCCTCACTTCAGGCACTAACCGCAAGCTATGGGGCTCCCAGGCCACTCATGATATGGACAACTAACCTCACAATCACTAATCCCTCAGGTTCAGTAATTCACTAGGACAAATTACATAGCTCAGGAATATGCTGTACTTACAATTACAGTTTTATTATAGCAAAGGGATACAAATCCAAACCAGCAAATGGGAGAGGCACATAAGATAAGGTCTAGGTGGGTCCTAAACAAAACTTCCATGTTCTCAGGACATGTTAGCTTTCTGGGACATTGATGTATACCAACAATCAGAAAACTCGTCCAAGCTTCATGGTCCAGAGTTTTTATTTAGGTATGATTGAATAATTGGCCATGTGATTGAACTCAATCTCCACTTGCTCTTTCCTCCCCTGAGGTCAGGCTGCTATTACCTGGCTCAAAGCCCCAGTCACATGGTTGGCCTTTCTGGCATGGTCTCCTTCATCCTGAGTTATCTCATTAGCATAAATTTAGGTATAATCCCAAGGGCCCACTAAGAATAACAAAGACACTCCTATCAGGAAATTCCAAAGATTTAGAGACTCCTTCCAGGAACCAGCAACAAAGTCCAGTCCAATTCTTCATTATATAAAGGTCTGGATGTAAAATCACTTCTGATAAATATTTTTGTCGTCAGATCAATTGGCTACCTACAAGGAGATTTCCCAGGAGGCATCAACTATGCAGGAAAGCTTCCTCAGAACTAAATGCTCATCAAATAGACATTGGTAGCAAGAACTGTTATCATCTACATTTGATAATTTCTTATAAATGTGTTTATGGCCCAAAACAAAACCCCTGCCCAGCACCTTTTTCCTTGGCTCTTATGAAATTATAGGAGCAGAGAAACTGTTTATGTTAATGAGTATATATTTCATTGGTGTTTTCTATCTAGTTGTGTTATCAATAACAAATGGCAAACATGATATTCTAGGCAATAATAAATAGGGTCCTGACTTTAGATAAACTTGTGGTATATTGAAAGAGTAGTCTTGGCAACAACACATTGTAATCTGAAAAAAGTGCTGTAATAAGAGCTACAACGATGAACAGAGACAAGGAAACATCACAGAGAAGCAAAGGTTAAATTGAGCCTTAAATAGATGAGTAGAATTTTAACAGGTGGACCTAGGTATGACGTTTCAAATAAGTAGGATTCCTGTCTAGTTCCATGATTGGCTTCTTATCCTCCAATAAAATTGATGTTACTTTGAAGAGGAATGAGGCACGCTTCTTCCAGTCCTTTGAATGTTTTCAGTAAGAAGTCTTGATTTTTTTTTTTTTCTGTTCTCAGGACTCTCCACTTACTTTAGTCTCATCCTTCATTTCATGGGAAATCGGTAGCACTCACTGGGAAGTTGCAGTCAGAACTCAATTCTTGAAACTAGTTGAGAGGAGATGCACACACAATATACTTAGAGATAATCCAAATTTTGTGCTTAGTCTCTCTCTCTCTCTCTCTCTCTCTCTCTCTCTCTCTCTCTCTCTCTCGCTCTCACACTCACACACACACACACACACACACACTCACACACACACTCCCTCTGTGTGACCTTCCTGCCCCATTCTAGTCTCACCCTTTATCCCCTGGAGGTGAACCCTAGGTGTTATAGATGATTGTTAGCTGCTAACAGGCATAAACTGTCCCTGGGTGATTTATCACCTGCCCTGACCAGTACTTTCAAGAAAGACATTGGGCAGTGGCTCTTGCTCTAAAGGCATGCCCTTAAGCAGCCCTGACTTTCTCTCTCTTTTCCTAACTCTTCCCACACTTCTCAATTTCAGGTTTGTGGGCCGACCTGGAAGCTATGTTTATGTGTTCAATGGTTACCGCATGGAAGAGGTAAGTATGGCTAGCCACTGGTGTTTCCTGCCTAGCTAGTGGTTTACAGGGGTACCCACCACTTCCAGCCTCATTCTTGTCCCCATTGCACCATGTCTGGATCCATGCCCTTGCTCCTCTGAGCTCACTTGGTTTAACCACTCCTTCCATTGTCTTTTCTTCTCTGCAGTGTGCTCCTGGGGGCTGCCTCATGGAACTCTGCATTCAGCTTAGCATCATCATGTTGGGGAAGCAGCTGATCCAGAACAATATCTTTGAGATTGGAGTACCGTATGTAACAACTGCTTCTCATCTCCCTCCTTGCTGCCAGGGCCTAGCTCAGCAGGGCCGGACTTTCAGCAGGATTTTCATGGCCTCTCCTCTTCTCAGATAGCTGGGCTATTTTTCCTTTGTCTGCTTGCCAATAACTTTCCCTATAAGGTAGGGCTCCTCTCACAGCCTTGTTTGCCAATCTGATTTGGGATGTTTGAGGCTCAGAACAATTAAGCACTTCGTTAAGTACCCATAAGGAGCAAGGGGCAGAGCTAGGAACTGGGTATCTCTGACCTCAAGCTGTCTAATATTTTTAATGCTATCTGTTCTCCCAGTGAACAAGTAAAATAGATGTTCAGTATGGTGGATAGGTGAATATGAAAGTTTTGAAACTTAATGTAACTGTTTAGAAAAATTACTAAGAAAGTGTGTAATATATGATCTTCGGAGGAGAAGGATGCATAGCTGGTGAAACACAGAATGGATTTTCACATGGATTCTCTCTCCCCTCCCAGATGGGTTTATACAGATTTTATAGAAGGACGACTTTCAATTAAGTTTTGCATTGAGATAGTGATGAGAATAAACACTAACTCACAGGCATTAGACCTAAAGAAAAGAAGATGGAGGAAATGAAAATCTGCCTTCAGGTCAAAGAAAATGTAACTTGTTTTGCCTTTCATTTATATTGCTTTATGGTGTTTACAGAAAAATCTTTTTCAGGGGATATTTTCAGGCAGAAAAGCATCAGAGAGCCAGGGAATGATAGAGATTACTGGGGTAGCACTTACAGGCTGGGCCAATTCTGTTTAGGAGGCCAGGATGGACAATTTGTACCAGGCCTGGACATCTTTGCAAACCCCTTGCAAGATTTGTTGTGGGATGCAATAGTCAGTCCCCATGGGGTTAGCTGAAGATACTGCCACACCCTCTTTCTCTCCCTTGGAGATTGACTATGCATATTATATCAATGGTTCTGAGAAGTCCTGCTATAAAAAAACAAAAACACTTGTTTAATCCCTTCCTTTCCAACTGTATTTGTTCATGTTATTGGCCATCTTAGTTGTGGACATTAGGATCCACTCTGGCTAGTTCAGGAAGCAAAGGAATTGAAGAAAAACTAGCTAACAGAATATTCCTTACAGGTCAGAGAACCAGGCTCTGAAGTACATAACCAGCATAACAGTATCCACACTGCAGGAAGGCTTGAAGGAAATACCACTGCCTTCACTTCTTGACTCACATGACTCAGATATTAAAAGATGAGAACTGTATACTGAAGAGTCACACCCACAAATACTGCAGTCTGAACTTAACTAGCTGTCTTCATCTTCATCAGCTCAGGGTGCTATAACAAAAAAGCATAGACTAGGTGGCATAAACAACACACATCTCACTGCATGCTCATTGACCTCTTCCTTGTGTGCATGTGGAAAGAGTGAGAGCTCTGGTGTCTCTTCCTCTTCCTATAAGGGCACTAATCCCATCACAGGGGCTCCCTCATCCTGATTTCATCTAAACCTAATTACCTGCCAAAGGCTCCACCTCCTACTACCATCATGTTGGGGATTAAGGCTTCAACATATGGCCTTGGCAGGTTTGGCTCAGTGGTTAGAGTGTTGGCTTGTGGACCAAAGTGTCGCAGGTTCGATTCCTGGTCAAGGATACATACCTCAGTTGCAGGTTTTCCAGCACCAGTAAGGATGCATGCAGGAGGCAAACAATTGATGTGTCTTTCTTATGTCGATGTCTCTCTCTCTCTCTCTCTCTCTCTCTCTCTCTCTCTCTCTCTCTCTCCTCCCTCCCTCTCTCTCTCAAAATCAATGGGAAAAAAATCCTTGGGTGTGGATTAAAAACAAAAATTCAACATATTACTTTTGGAGGGGATACAAACATTCAGTCTATAACAACAGCCTGTCTGTTTTTCTTTCAACTTAAGCACAAGATTTGTATGCAATTAAATCTTAAAAATTTAAAAATACATATATGAAATGGCCCTTGTCTTCTCAGAGCTTACATTTTAAGTTCGGGAGACAAAAGAGAAAGTATGTGACTGGGTACTCTCTGTGTGGTGTAAACTCCGTCAGAATTCAGAGTGAGTAAAGGTCAGGGATTTGGGAGCCATCAGAGAAGTCTTCCTAAGCTGAGGGTTTCTTCCAGGCTGTGTCTGTCTCTTGAAGAAGGCTGCCACTATCATTTGTAACAAGAAACAAGATGGTCTGCAATTATTTTGTTTAAAGAAACAATTTCTCTTGAGTGTGATATCTTTTCTAAATAAACAACGGACTGACTCAGGCTTATCAAAACCACCTCCTAACCCAGGTGGTGCTACAAATGGAGAAAGTAAGGCTCATAGAGATGGCAGCTCTCTGATCAAAGTCTCAGGGCCATGGCAAGGGCAAGAGCCCAGAATCTCTCTAAATCTATTGAAAGGTTGCTGATTTCTTGGCCTGAATGGAACCATTAGAGGCCATATGATCCAACTCCTTTCTCCATGGAAAACTGCCTCTATGGGGGCTGTAACTGTCTGAGAGTTCTCCTGAGAATATTATTTTTTTGGTTTTCCTCAGAAACACACTTACAGAGCTAAAGTTATAATGGAGAAAAATGTCATTTACCTGGAAACAAAACCTTTTATAGTGAGAGCTCTACTTCAAGGAATGAGAATCTTCAACATTCCCACATGAAACTTTACCATTCCAGTGCTCAGAACAGATCTCAGCATCACCCACTATTAATTAGGCTGAACGCTTAAGATAGTTTTCTGTCCCTACACTAGGACCACCTCAGGTGGCCCTCTGGCACGTGCTTCTCTTGGAGGAGGGTTGGTGAAAGCATTGGTGTCTGGGCGGCCTTATTCTACCTCCCTGCTTAAGCTAGCCTCTAGGCATCAGACAGGAAGTCATCAATCTTGAGGAACTGAACCCTCTGAAGCTGTGCCCTGTTTTCCAGCTTTCTGATTAAGAGTTAGTGATCGTCATCAAGCAAAGCTGGTGAAACACATGGTTGCTGTTCTCTAGGAGTTTACCATCTCAGACAGACCACAGTTGTTATGGACAAATACCCAGAAATTATGTAGACCAAAAAAAGATGTACCAAAGCCACATCTCGCCCCTGGGCAGCTTTGAAACCAGCCCCTCCACTATTGCTACAAAGGAAAATCTGCATTCCCCCTAAACATCTGGGGAAGACATCTGCCCTTCCAGTACATTGTTGTTCTGTTCTGGATGGAATTGTATATAGCTTGTGGGCACGAGATGCCCATTTTTCATTTCTGGACATCTGCTCTACCATTTAGCCCACTCACTCTGGACCCAGCAGCCTTTGATAGAGTGTAAGAGGGGCAAGAACTCAGGCATATGTTTGGTCAGTGTGTTGGCTTGTTCCCTACCCATCAACTCCATCAGCTCCATGACAGATGAAACTAACACACAACTGTTTGCCTTGAAGGCTAAATTTTCTGATTTATGCTTGATGTGTGTTTAATATGCCACAGTTAATTGATGCTAATTGCATAGTTACTCATAAAGCTGTGGGCATGTCACTGCTCTAAGTCTCACTGTCCTCATCTTGTGATGAAAATGACGGCGTTATAACCATCTCTAAGGTGCTCTCATTTCAGCTCAGACATTCTGTGAACCTCTCCTTTAGTCAATGAAGCTAGTCACTGGTGATTCCAAACACACGTTTTCGTTTCAAAATATTTTTTCTCATTTCAGTTTCTAGTTTGCTAAAGGACACACCCAACATAATTATATAGTTAAATTTAGGGATATAGAACAAAAAGTTCTTCCACCAAACCCTAAGTATTCTATCTCCAAAGCTCTTTATAGTTCTACAGGTTGTATTTTGAGTTTGGTCACATAAAATAACTATGATTATGATTTATGAACCTTCCATTTTCTACTCAGAACTTACTCTGAACAAATTAGATCCATCCAATCTAGGGTTCAGCACCTGGCAATATCCTTATGTGTGACACTTAGAAAATAAAAAGGAGTCTTTTATAGTCCAAAGAGGAATGACAGTTGAGCCTGACTATGAAGAAGGAACAGTGTAAATTATAAAAATTAGGCCCAGTCCTAACTGTTTTGGCTCACTGGATAGAACGTCAGCCTGCGGACTGAAAGGTCACAGGTTCGATTCCGGTCAAGGGCCTGTATCTTGGTTGTGGGCACATCCCCAGTAGGAGGTGTGCAGGAGGCAGCTGATCTATGTTTCTCTCTCATCGATGTTTCTCTCTATCCCTCTCCCTTCCCCTCTGTAAAAAATCAGTAAAATATATTTTTAAAAAATTAGGCCCAATGGCCTTTAGCCCTTTGGTGGAGACAGTATAATATACTCACTGCATGACATCAGCAAAGTTATTCTAGAAAAATTTATGTCCAACACAGTTATGTGAAAATACAGCCTGGATGTATGCTCAGCTATCTGGAAAATGGAAAATATGGACATCTGAGAAAAGAAGAACTATTCTTTGGGATTCCAGGTTGCTAAGGGGTTGCTGAATGTTATTGCTTATATGTTCATATGTGATGCTTGTATTTCAAGTCCTGGAAGTAGACTGAAAAGAGCAACTCAGGAATACGATTTTCCTCTTCTGTTCTGGGCCCAGTGGCTTTTGGTTCAAAATGTAGCTCTCATGCATATTCAGAGCCTGCCTAAAAGTTTTTCCTCAAGGGAGATAAATATTAATCTTAGAGAACAGACTTGATTTTTTTTATAAAGAAGCAAGTTGAGGAGTTAGACAGGTGATCATGCTAGATAGGAATATTTGGGGTAAAAAATAAAAGATTATACAGTTGTAAGATTGACTGTCTATAGTATTTATTTCCTATTTCTGAGAGCAATTTTCTAACATTCTTCCAAAGAAAATTTTAAAATGTGAAAGACTATCTAATTAATCTAATTAATCTTTATTATAGGTTAGGCAGTCCAATATAATTGATCTCGCCCCCTGAGGGTACAATATTCTCATTAGATTCTGTGTATGTGTTGCTAAAAGTACCACAACTACAATGTTGATGCCTTTGAGAATTTTAACATCCAGCAGGCTTCTTGAATTAGAACCGTTTCCCAATCTTCAGTCATTTGTGAATCAATTTTTTTTTAAATATATATTTTATTGATTTTTTACAGAGAGGAAGGGAGAGGGATAGAGAGCCAGAAACATCGATGAGAGAGAAACATCGACCAGCTGCCTCCTGCACACCCCCTACCGGGGATGAGCCCGCAACCAATGTACATGCCCTTGACCGGAATCGAACCTGGGACCCTTCAGTCCGCAGACCGACGCTCTATCCACTGAGCCAAACCGGTTTCGACATTGTGAATCAATTTTTAAATCTTTTCTTAATATCTACCTGAATAGCTATTTGCATATTAATTTCCTCTAAATGAATTTTATTAAAATCCATAACATTTCTGAAAGTGGAAAACGAACACAATCAGTTACCACAAATAGCAAATAACAATTTAAAGAAACAATAAAACCAGAGCATTATTCACCAATGACATTAGCCTAAGAGCTGCATTTTCTTTTTTATCCACTAGCATGGGGTGCTGTTAAGGACATACCAGCAGCAGATGGATTTTCTCCTTGACTGCAGTCAGTGGGACTGAATGAGAGCAGGAAAGGAAATAGCTTTCCCAGGTGCTTTAATAAGATACAAGACCAAGTGTAGAGATCTTCCAAAGGTGTCACATGCACTACTACTGGAATACATCCTTTGCTGGAAACACTGGTTTAGAACAATAGTATCACCTCCTAATCCCACAGGTCTCCACAAGGTTAGCACCGATAGCAGGCATGTGCAAGAATCCTGCACACTCATCCTTTGGGACCTTGGATAAGCTTCTCCATCAGACTCTCCCTTTTTCCACCCCCTAAATGTGGCAGGTGTCCCAGACAGGGCCACTATGGAAACCCAACTCTGTCCAGGTACCATCCACCAAGCAGTGTCACATCTCACCTTTGCTGGGCCTGGTTCAGAGGCCCTGTAGATGGAAAAACAAAGTGCTTCCCAGGGAGACAGTAAAACCTGGGCACCAGGAACACATGACAAAACTGGGTTATGTGGTCTGGCCTCGGACTATTCTCACTCATGCCACCCAGGCTCCTGGGCCTGACAGAGTTGTAGCAGATGCTTTCCAGAGAGGAGCCGGGTGGTCTTAAACATTACAGGCCCCTTGATAGTGCCCATCGGCAGTGACTTCTGGGATGACTTTGTGCATGGTGAGAGGCAAGGCAGAATCTGATCTCATGCCAGTTATTACCTGAGTCCATTGTTGGGGAGTTCCCTCATTCCCACCCCCCTCATGCCATCCCCACCTTTCCCTCTTCCATATGTGTGTGCGCAAAATATACTTTGAATCCAAACTGCGTGGTGCCTCTAAAACAGGGCTGGGAATGTCCGGATATGGCCTACTAAATCATTTGGTCTGGTTCTGCCAAGGCATGAGGGGTGAGTTAAATGTTTGACCAAATGTAGCAGGCTAATTTTTAAGTTGATAATTTTGTATGGCCCTCGAATGATGTTTAAAAAATATCCAAATGGTCCTTGACAGAAAAAAAAAAGGTCCCTCATCCCTGAAAATCATGCCACATGACATCCCAACTCCTCGCTATAATTTTATCTCAAACTAGGTCCTATATTCCTTGAAGCAGAATTGGAAATAGGCCTTGTATCATTCAGAAAGATGAGTGTGTGTGTGTGTGTGTGTGTGTGTGTGTGTGTGTGTGTGTGTGTGAGTGTGAGAGAGAGAGAGAGAAAGGGTAAATGCCAGCTTCTCACCTGAGCAAAGTCTGGGATGGAGAGAGCAGGTAGAGCAATATTTCCACTGGCAAAAAGTCTCACATCCCTATTCTTACTGAAAGCACAAAATCACATCCCAAAAATAGCAGGAATATAACCTTGGACACAGCCAGTAAGATTTTATAAACTCTCTACTTTTTTTGGTAAATGTGATAAATATTATCTTTCAAGACATAAAACAGCTCTTTAAAGACATCACAGGCAGCGGAGGTCTGTGTTCTCCTCAAATACTGTGGAATCTGGCCATGAATCCCAGAGTTTAGGGAACAAATTTGAACCTTGTCAGGTGTCAAGAAAAGGAATACACAGCTCAGAGGTTGATATGTTTCTCTTCTTTGGCCCATTTAGGGCTTGGTTCTGCTTTCTTTAACAAGGCTCGCAGTGGCTGTGGAACCAGGGTCTGTGGACGACAGCCTGGGGCCCAGATTCCTGTGGCAGGAGGCCCCAGGTGGGACAGACACTCCCCATGGTCTTGGGGTGAGCCTAGGGGGTACAAGCAAAGGAAAGGCTCTGAACCTTTTGGACAGAGTTTCTCAGACTTGTCATTATAAAAGGGACAGAAAAATAGCAGACAAAAGGATAAGAGGGGTAACATCAAAGAAGTTATTTTAACGAGCGAGTGCATCATACGGTTGGAATCATAACCTGAAGCTTTCCAAACGACCCATCTGTATGTTATACAACTTGCAGGATTCCTGTTAAATCCCACTCTTGAGGGGCTTTCTGCATCAGCTTTTTAAATGCCCACCCCCTTCATCATTTTTGACCTACCCCTGGCGTATTACACTGCTGACTGCACAGTTCCTCCTGAAGCTCTCTGCTGCCCTCTCCCATGCCACGTGGTCTTCCAGTTGCCCTCCTGTTCCTATGACGCTCCTTCCTTGCCCTCTGAAGGCTCCTTTCCCTCCATCCCTCCCTTAACTGTAGATATTTTCCCCTCTGCTCAATCTACATGTGGTGTTCATTGTAGGATTTCAGTTGTCTCCACGATGATTCTCAGATCTTGATCTTGTTTTTAGAGCGGTAGACCTATATAACATTGCTTACTAGACAAGCTATCTCATGACATCCTCCACTTCCAACTCCTTGTCCCCTTTATCAAAATTGCCTCTTCTCTAGTGTTCCCTGTCTTAGCAAACTGTGTCACTATCCACCATATGCCCAAAGACCCTTCCATCCTCATTCTCCTTCTATTGCCACATACAGTTCACTACCAGCTTCTTAACTCAACCTCTAAGCATGTCTCTCCATATCCATTGCAATCACCTAGACTCTGCTTCCATAATCTCTTGCTGAAGCACTGCCTTCAGTGCCATGAACTTGCCTTATCTTTTGTCTTATCTTTTGTCTCTTCCTCTTTCCTGCTCTGTGCCCCAAACGTTTTGAACTTTCAGTCCCTCCTCTGAGCCATTTTCACATTTATCTTTGGCTGTTGCACAAATAATTCCCTGGGCCTAGAACATACATTCACGTGTCATACAACTCTCACTCTTTTCCATGCTTTTTCTATAATCTCTTGTAATTTATTTGATTTATAGATCTCTGCCTCAGGGAAATGTCCTCTTCTTTAGGCAAAGGTAGGTTTCTTTGATATCTATATATATAAAAGCCAAGTGACTAGAACGATGGAACTACCAGAACAACTGGTCTCTATAACACATCCCTCACCCCAGCCGACCCAGCCCCTGATTGGCCCCCCACCCCAATCGGGGGCGGGGCTGGCCGGGGGAAGAGGCCGCAAGAGGTTGGCTGGCCAGCCCCACCCCCGATCACCCCCCAATCAGGGACAGGGCTGGACGACCTCTCACGACTCCACTCCCCCTGCCAGCCTGGCCCCAATGGGGCCCTGATCGGGGGCGGGGCCAATGGCCAACCTCCCACGGCACCTCCCTCCAGGTGGCCCGCTCCTGATCAGCCCCGACTGGGGGCGGGCCAGCCAGACCCCACCCATGCACCAATTCATGCACCAGGCCTCTAGTATTCTCATAATTACCTAAACTTCTTCCTTCATAATACTCATTACACATTATTGTCAACACTTGCTTGTGTTCACTTTTCTATCTAGACTACCTCCTCAAATACATCAGATATCTTATTGGTTGCATTTGTTTTTTCCTGGAGAGCATATCCATGAACTGGAATCTTCTACACAGCTATCAATCTGAGTTTGATTCAATGCCTCCTTTTTCTGATGGATTCCTTGTTTGCTGGGTTATATATTGAATTTTTTCTTACTGTATATCCTTAGTTGGTGAAATTCATCCTCTGGAATATCATGAGGATGGATGATACATAGAAGGATATCTTTTAGGAAAACTTGCATGTGTAAAGATGTTTTTATTCTGCCTTTGCACTTGATGTATACTTTGGCTGGGTATAGAATTCTGTGCTAAAATCTTTACCTCCTTAATATTAATACATTTCCTTAGAATTTTCCAGTGTCAATGGCTGATGTTGAGAATTCTAATACCATTTTGATTCCAAATAATTTTTAGAGAATTTATGTTTGTCCCTCTGTACCTAGAAGCTTTTAGAATCCTTTTCATTATTCTTAGATTTCTGAAATCTTATGGTGATGTGCTTTGGCAGAGATCCATTTTTTTTTTTTTTTGAACCATTATGCTGAGTAAGTTCTTCCAACCAGAAAATTCATATTTTTCACTTCAGAGACATTTTCTTGTATTTCTTATGTATTTTCTTCCCCACCATTTTCTTGGTCTTGTCTTTCTCATTCTATTGGAGTTCCTAGATTGATTCATTTTCTTATCTTTCTATGGTCCATTTATTTGTCTTTTGTACTTTTTTTAGGGTTTATTTATTTTTAACTTCCCATTATTTTATTGGTTTTATTTCAGATCTAGAGTTTTCCTGGTTCTCCTCAAAATAAACTTTTTGCTCCTGCTGATGTTAGAAAGTGGTAGTTACTTGGAAAATATGGGTGGACAGACACATTAGCACCTACTGTTCCTTAAACAGTGCATTGACCAGTCAATACTAGCTACCTTTGGTGATCCCTGGTGCCTGCAATTTTTGAGCCTTTCTGATATTTTGCAGCATGAGCTGGCTTGCTTTTCTGTGCTGTCTTTTACTATAGGCACTTGGTATTCAACCATAACAACTTTGCTAACTCTTCATCAATGTTCATCTTCCAAGACATTCATTATATCTCTCAATACACTATTGTATTCATGACTGTTTTCTTTAACCTTGTGGTTTCATATATTTTAAAATTCATTAACTATTATTTTTATAGCACTTCAGAAATAGATAAGGATATATGCATGTGTTCAATTTTACATGTTTAATTAAAACCACTAATTAGTTTTTACTAAAGATTTAGCCAAGTTTTCTGATTACTGATATCTGGAGGAAAAGTCTCAATTTGAGTTCTGGTTCTAGACCTCCTTTTCCACCTCCTCTCTCCTCTTCCACTCTGTCCTTCTTTTCTTCTCTCTTTCTCTCTCTTCATCTTCTTCTTTTGTTCTGACTCACAAATAGGGTCTCAGCTGGTCTACTCTATTTGGCTTCAGAATCTTCAGGCTCCATCTGGGTTTTTCTCAATTTCTTAATGTCACAGAATTATCGCTTGCTAATTTTTTATGAAATATTTTATTTTACTTCTGCTTAAATGGATCTCAACTTATTCTTTAAATCCTCCTTTGATGATGATGATGGTGGTGGTGGTGATGATAGAGACAATGATAGATATATTTAGTGAGCTCTTAGCATGTACCAAGCCCAAAGTGCAGCATGTTACATAGATTATCTCCTTTAACTAATCCTGTGGGCTAGTTAACATTTGCTCATTGAAAAGAAAATAAAACTTACGGAGTTTTAATAGCTGGCTTAAGAAACTACAACTGGTGAATTGTGAATCTGGGCTTTAAACAACTATTTTCTGACCTCAAAGATCAGACTTTACCCACTACACTGTACTGCCATCTTCTTGATGGCAATTGATATTAGAAAGACATTGATTAGAACATAATTTTGAATTATTAGATTTCCATAAACTGTTAGAAGCACTTTCTAACAATAGATGCCTAATGTTGACAGGAGTGCTAGTCTATAAATAGCCACACAGGGGTGGCATGACCTTGTGTGAGGAATGTGGAAGGCGGGGGTGGTGTCCTGCATTTAGATGGAACATGGACTTCAAAATCCCTTTAAATTCTTCAAGTCTATCATTCTGTCTGTTCTGCTATTAGTTCTCCAAACTATCTCCTAGAAATTTTCTCATAGGATAGTTAGCATAATTGGCAGCCTGCTCCATCTAATTTCATTGTCTATATATTGTCTATCAATGGGAGGTATGAAAAGACTATACCCTCAGGTATATTTTAACATTTAATATTAAAATGATAATAGCTACTATCTATTGAATACTTACCATGCCCAGATACTGTGTTAAAAATTACATAAACATTCTTTCACTTATTCCTTATACCATTATTGTCTTGTTATTATTCTAGACCAGTGGTTGGCAAACTGCGGCTTGCAAGCCACATGCAGCTCTTTGGCCCCTTGAGTGTGGCTCTTCCACAAAATACAATGGCCTGGGCAAGTCTATTTTGAAGAAGTGGCATTAGAAGAAGTTTAAGTTTAAAAACTTGGGCTCTCAAAAGAAATTTCAATCGTTGTACTGTTGATATTTGGCTCTGTTGACTAATGAGTTTGCCGACCACTGTTCTAGACCAAAAAAAGTCCTGCATGTGATTGATTTAGTCTGCTTGGGCTGCCATAACAAAATGCCACAGACTGTGTAGCTTAAACAACAGAAACTTATTTTTATCAAGGTGCTGGAGGCTGGAAAGTTCAAAATTAAGTACTAGAAGAATTTAGTTTCTAGTGAGGGCCTTCTTGCTGGCTTGCAGATGACCACCTCCTTGCTGTGTCCTCACATGGTGAAGACAGAGAGATCACTGTATCTTCCTTGTTTCATAAGGGTACCAATCCTATTGGTTAGGACCCTATATTTATGGCCTCATTTAACCATAAATACCTCCTGAAAGCCCTGTCTCTAAATATAGTCACATTAGGGTTTAGAACTTTGATATGAATTGGGAAGAGAGTGATTTCAACACATAGCAGTGGTAGACAGTGTTTTGCCTTGCTTTAATGTAAAGATGGTGCCATTTGTGTTATTAAGGCCTGAAAAATGTTTGACTTTGGAGGAGAGTATCTTTCTATTATTTTCTGGACACCCTCTCTTCCCCATGAAGAGGGCAGATAGGTCACCTGCTAGATGATAGGACTATCTCAGTATTTGGCAGACAGGGCCAAGTCTCTTGTTGCTTATTAAAATGCAAGAAGAATTTAGTTTCTTTCATGATCCTTTGTGGGGGAGCCTTTCATTATCTTGATGAAGGACCTCCTCAGGTTGTCTTTAAGAAGAAAACAGTCTCCTTCCTATCCCTTTATCTGTCCTTGGATCAGAGATAACTTTAGTGTCAACACTTAGTTTGTTTCTCCTTTCTGTCTGCAGAACTAATTCTGTCCTCCAGAGCTTTTGGTGACTGGTCTATTTCTTTTCCAGGAAGCTAAAGAAACTATTTCGGAAGCTGAAAGATGAAACAGAACCTGGAGAAACTGACTCTGCCCATTCAAGGCATCCAGAGCAGTGGGACCTAGACTACAGCTTGGAACCATACACTGGACTAACTCCAGAGTACATGGAAATGAGTAAGAGCTAGTGATCTTTCCTTCCACTGGATGCAGGTTCAGACATGTGGTCTGGGAGAGGAGTGAGGAGAAGGTTTGGGAAATGACTGGGACAGCCACTGCACCTTCCTGGGCTTTCTGGTTACACAATGTCACCTTCAGTGCCACATAAAAGTAGAGGAGTGTGCAGCAGAAAGAATCCTGGAATGAGAACCAGGAACAACTCTTATCACCAATTTATACTAGGATGATGCTCTCTTCTCCTTGAGCTTCCTCTCCTCATCTTGAAATGAGAAGTTTGGTCTCTCAGGTCCCTTTGCATGGCTTCTATCATTGATAAAGCTGAAAGAGAAATAGTGAAGTCTGAAATTTAAGGACAGAGTTTCCATTAAGGAAAAGTAAACTAGTCCTATCACACTTGGGACAAGAGTTATATACATCTTTGACATGGAGAGTACAGGAGAGTCCCCGACTCTGACTAGGTAGGTCTGGGTAAGATGTCAACTTTCCTTTAAAAAACATGAGGATATTTAGGGGTGAGAAATAGATTTCTAGTTACTGGGCCTCTGGTTGTTCTTGAATAGGCTTTAAAACAAGAGTGCATATAGTACAGACTGATAAAACACAGTGGTTTTATATGTGGTTCAGAAGCCATGAGTTTTCCATTATGAGAAGTGTCTCAACTTAGACCAGCTGCCTTCAAATTCCTGGCTACTTGTGAATAATTCTGATCTTTTATTGAGGTGGATATTTGAGAAACCTCTTTCCAAGACTTGGAACTAATGAATTAAAAACATAGGACCAAGAGGTTAGACATATAATCTAAACATTTATTCAATCTAGAATGTTGGAGAAACATCAATCAGCTCCAACAAAAGAATCACTCAATATCTAACATCATTGTATTTGCATGATGACTCCTGCCTACTTTGGTTAATCACTTTTAATAGAGGGCCACTAATGCCTTTCTGGGCACCAGGTACTTCCCATCTTATTTCTAATGGATATTTATCCTCTTCTGTGTTGTAAAAGTGTGTGTGTGTGTGTGTGTGTGTGTGTGTGTGTGTGTGTGTGTGTGTGTGTGTGTGTGTGTGTGTTTATTAAGGGTAGAGAAAAGGACTTATTCCTTATAGCTTTAGATGACCTCAAAATTTCTGTTCTAGCCCTGGGGATCTAAAATTCCAGGCAAAACCTGAGCTTTGTATTCTAAATAAACTCACCAGAGAAGAAACAATCATTGTGTCTGTTTCAGGAACAATAGGCAAAGAAAACATCAAGACCCAGTTTATGTAAACACATAGCTCCCTTATGCTTTTCACCTTTAGTTAAGTGCTACCTCTAATCCCTTTCCAACTAGATATTTACACAGAGATGATTACTCGTATTTAAGATGCTGTTCTATGCCTGCCATCCTCTCAGTAAAAATTGGCTGCCAGAGATTTGAGGCTTCCATTTGGAAAAGGTTTATATGAGAAATCTTTGAGCCCTGTCTGCCAACCTCCACCCTCCAATTCCAGTCCCCCGTCTCCCCACCCAATTATCGGTGTAGGTGTTACATGGCTGCCTGTCCAGATAGCTATTTCAAAGCTTTCTCTTTTGAGTGATCAAGATCAGAGACGCTCGAGCCAAGTGCCTTAGGTTCAAAATCTAGCGTTATCACCAACTAGCTGGGCAGCTTTAGGTAAGTGGCCAACCTTTGTGTCTCAATTAGCTTTAGCTGTAAATAATAATAATAATAATAATAATATCTACCTTATAGGATTGTTGTATTTAATGAATCAATATCTGTAAAGTTCTTAGATGAGTGTCTAGCACATATAAAATCTATGTGAAGTGTCAAGTGTTGTTTCTCTTAATGGCCCTGGGCCCTAGGAAGGCAGAGTATAGGGAAATATGCTCCAATCTGTGAGCCATTGTATTATTGAATAGACAGCTACTCTGTCTCAAACTTGGGTCATTAAAAATTCATGAGAAGAGGAAAAAACAACAACTAGTAGACTTGGTGATTTTTGGGAAAAATTCACACCAAGATTATAGAGAGTGAAATTGATTCTATAGAGGAATCATTAATTATTTGCTTTTCTGTCTCAGCATTGCATTTGATACATACACTGATGATATATTGCTCACATATCTGTTCTTCAGCAGACTCACTCTATTAGATTCCAAAGATCAGTCAGTAGGGACTAAGGCTTATTGATCTCCATATCCTCCAGAGTCTTGTACATTTCCTGGCACATAACAGGCACATAATATGTCTGATAAATAAAAACAAATGAATGAATTTATTTTTATTTATTGTTAAATTAAATTTATTGTAGGGACATTGGTTGACACAATCATGTAGGTTTCAGGTGTGGTTTCTATGTTACAAGATCTGTATATTGCACCATGTGCCCACCATCCAAACTCAAATATTCTTCTGTTGCTATATAGTAGAACCCCCTTCTCCCCCCATCTCCTTCCCTCTGGCAATCACCACACCAACTGTTTATGTTCACGGGTTTCAGTTTTATATCCCATATATGAGTGAAATCATATGGTTCTTCGCTTTTTTTGTCTTATTTTACTTAGCATAATATTCTTCAGATCCACCCACATTGTTGTAAATGGCAGTATTTCATCTTTTCTTATGGCTGAGTAGTATTCCATTGTATATAAGTACCATATCTTCTTTATCCAGTCCTCTATCACAGGACACTTTGGTTGTTTCCATGTCTTGGCCACTGTGAATTTATTAATTATTTAGGGAAGGTTTCTTAACAGAGCTAAGTTTCTTATCATTTTAAGTGGCGAATGAAGGATTATTTTCAAAGCAAGGCTTGGTTGATGGTGGTTCAAGGATGTTCTGAAGAGTTTTCCAACTCTGGGAAGGAAGTTGGACTTGATCTCCAAGTTCCATTCTGGTTCTGAGGATTTGCATATCAATAATAAGAGTAAGGTAGAGCTTGCTAAGGGAAAGGGCTGGCAAGTGCAAATGTTGTTGATTTTTAGGTAGGAGGGTTCAGGTAAAGACCTGGGATTAACAGAGAACCCTGAAGATCAGACAAGTTTGCATTTCATATCAGGGCATAGGGAACAGTTATGAAACCTTGGCTAATGCTGTGACTGTGTATGAACTCTATTTCCCTTGAGGAAATGGGCAGCAAGTATAGAAGGGAGATAGTAAGACCTAAGGAATGAAAGAGGTAACACAGGTAGACTCATTAATTTATTCATTTATCAAACATTAAGTACCTAGAGGAGCAAATTTGAAGACCAGAAGAGTCTCTTCAACAATTCAAACTGATATTGATTCAGTCAACAATCTGATATTGATTCAGTTTTGTCTGGAGGAGGAAGCCTGGATCACACATGGGTTTTCTAAGCTGAGTTTTGCAGAAAGTCCATCACAGAATTCTGTAGGCCATTTTGCTGTCAATCATTTTAGAGATGTGGCTATTTTATTTCATATTTTATAGAAGTACAAGGACAGTGATTCTGAGTTAGATTCCTTTCATTCTTTTCATCTCTGGATTATCCTCTTCACCCTTTAAGGGAGTATTTGCTTCCAGGTACAATGAAAGGATGTAGGATAAACTTCACTAAATGACAGCTTCATCTAACAATATAGGTAGGCTAAGTGTGGTTAGAAGCGGGTTCTGGAATCAAACCAACCAGGCTTTGAATCTTAAGTCTGCTGCAGCTAGTTACATGACTCTGAGCTTGATGTTTAAGTTCAGCCAGGCCCAATTTGCTCATCTCAAAAGTGGGGTTGATGATAATAGCACCTAACCTATTAGGATGGCTCTGAGAATTAAGTGATGTATATAAAGTAGCTAAAAAACAGTGCTTGATATACATATGTTTTCAATGAATATTAGCCACAATTGGTATTGTCAGGAATCCAGTTTCTTTCTCTTTAATCTAGAAACGGACTAAACACAGTTTGAAGCCCTTGAATGTCGTGAACCCTAGAGGGTCTTCCCATCCCGTTAATGTGAGGTTGGGCAGTAATGTTTAAAGACTGAAGGGTCCCAGACTCCCAAGCAAATCTGACTCACCCTCAGAAGCCTGAGATATAAACATTCCAAGATGTCCTTTCAGAGAATCTTAGGGCTCTACATGACAAGTCTGGCATCTCAAATGTGTTCTTTTTGTCATTTGTTTATCTAAAATCCACAAACTTTTGTTCTTCTAGTCATCCAAAAAATAATCTATTGTCCTCCTGATTCAGGAATTCAGTTATCCTTCTTAGAGTCTTCCTCCAGCTTCTTAAACACACCCAAGCTCTGAGGCCCTTGGACTACCAATGTGGGCAATGAGATGAATTTCTTCTGTTATTCACAGAGTCATTGGAGGAAATCTCATTTTGCTCAATCCTGAGTTTTCATCCTGTCAAGCTGTAATAGAACAAGAGGTGTATTGATGATTGCATATTTACTTATTCATTTATTTGGAGTGAAAGCCAGATAATTATTCTGAAGTGCCAGTGGCTGTTG
Organism: Eptesicus fuscus; assembly: GCF_027574615.1. Taxonomy (NCBI): domain Eukaryota; kingdom Metazoa; phylum Chordata; class Mammalia; order Chiroptera; family Vespertilionidae; genus Eptesicus; species Eptesicus fuscus. The sequence goes on from NC_072479.1 coordinate 87,982,343, forward strand.
GTTTCCCCTGCTCTTTGGGTATGTACACCAAATCCTGTAAGAATCGCCCAGCTCAGTGGTCGGCAAACTCATTAGTCAACAGAGCCAAATATCAACAGTACAACGATTGAAATTTCTTTTGAGAGCCAAAGTTTTTAAACTTAAACTTCTTCTAACTCCACTTCTTCAAAATAGACTCGCCCAGGCTGTGGTATTTTGTAGAAGAGCCACACTCAAGGGGCCAAAGAGCCACATGTGGCTCATGAGCCACAGTTTGCCGACCACAGGCCCAGCTGATGGAAATGCATGGGGCAGGTCCACCTCAGGGACCAGGACATCAACACCCTTAGCTGCATCCCAGTTGTCTCATGAAATTGTAAGCTTGGACTCCTGGGTTCAGGAAGGCATTCATGACTTGATATAGACCCTGTGTTCTTCTCCATGACTCCTCTCTGACTGTGCATCAACTCTAGTTGGATAGAAGCCTGCTCAGTATGATCCTGAGTCTTTTTTGCTTATGGCTCCTTACCTCACTAACTTTGCCTCTACTAAGAATTGTGGATTCCCATTGAACTCACTCCTCCTTAATCTGCTACAAATACCTCCTAACTTGTCTCCCAGCTTCCTTTCTCTCTCCCTCTTCCCCTTCTCCTTCTCACTTTTAAAAATAACTTTTCTAAAATGCAATCCAGAGCATGTTATCTTTTCTATTTAAAACCCTTCAATGTTACTGACTTTAAGATAAAATTCAAGTCTCCTAGCATAGTATATAAGGGTATCCATGAACTGGCTCCTGCTTTTTCTCTTCATGATGCCCCATATTCACACCTGGTTTTCTCCTGTTACTAGGTCTGAATTTGCCTATCTGCCTACAACCAGTTCTAGCTGAGCTGTGCAGACTCAAACATATCTCTTGGAAGCATCTTTGGTTCTCCCATCCTCAGTTCCTCTCTTATACTTGCTTTGATATAGAAGAAAATGTGAATGCTTTAGGGGCAGAGACTGAGCCTTATTCCTCTCTAGTTACAACAGTTAGCACAGTTCCTGGAACATAGTAAAAGCTCAATAAATTATTTTTTGAATGAATGTCTCTTTAACTCCCCTTCCTTCATTATCAGGGAAATAGAGACCCCACTTCTCTTTACTCTATGATATTTGGGCCAGCCTTCCTTTTCACCACAAACATATTTAGATGTATTTTTAATATGCAGCAATTTTCATCTCCCAAGAACAAAGTAAACCCTGTTTATTATCAGGGTTTCCCCTCAAAGAAAAGTCACTTCTGGTTTTAATTTGCTCCTTTGCCTTCAGGGATCAAGTCATTAGTGGAAGTGGACAGAGTGGAATGCTCTCACTCAGATTCAGGATTTAAGTTAAACTCCAATTTCAAGTCTTTCCCTCTGTACCGCCCCCTCCAAGCCATCCCTGAGGGTAATGGTGTGTCAGGACCTGTGCCAGGCACTGAGGACACAGAGGCAACAAATGGGCCTAGGCCCTGCAGGCCCTAAGGATCCAGTGGGAGAGAGAAATGGGCAGACAGTCACAAGAAAGGACCTGGTTGTCATAGAAAAAATGCAGCTAACTGCTTGCTTCGAAGATATTAGGTCTTTGCAGCTTTCATTTGACCGAGTAGAGGTGTGTGACAGAGAACTGGCCACTCTAGTGTGCCTTTGGCCTGTAACTACCCACTCATTGAACATCCTTGGGTTTAGAAACTTCCAACTGAGTCAGCACCAAGTCAGGTCTGGAAACAAGAGGCTCCTCTCCCAGCCATCATCTCAGGCTTGTTTGGGGACTTTAGACAAGACCAGGAAAAGAATCCATCTCTGGGAAAACATTTCTCAGCCCTCCTGACTGGAAACTTAGTTCCTGTGACTATTTTCTGAGTTATCCACCATATTTGTGGCCCCACCATCCTCCAGGCCCCTCGCCGAGAAATCTCCGCATCACTGTTTTTCACTTTCTGTCTCCACACAGTCCCATCCAGCGGGTGGGTCTTTACCCTGGAATATCTCTGGAAGCTGCTCCTGTGGATAGCCTCTTAGCCTCCTCTACTTGCTGCTTTTTCTGCTATACCCTCAATACAATCACTTGCAACCACCATCCCACAACTGTCCTGTTTGTTATTTCAGAGGGTAGTGTTGGTCTTATCATCGATTGTTCAGAAACTTCCAGAGTCTCATATCCTTAACAAGGCCTTCGGAGCATCCTGTCAATTTATAGAACCCTAGGCCTTTTATGTATACTAGGGCCAGCCACAATGAACCCCACGGACCATTTTATACCCACAGCCTTTCATGCCTGATCTTGCATATTTCCCTTGCCCTGGAATTCCCTGTGCCTTCCCATTCACATGACCATACCCAGCTCTGTCTTCTCCTCCCCAAAGCGCCTTCCCTTCCCTGACTTCACCCTTCTCCCCATCCTCAGTATTTCAGCTCCCTCCCCCATAGCATTTCAGACAAGCTGCCTCCTAAATCAGTGATGCCTGTTGGTAATTAATTTCCAAGGGCAGCTTCCTCCAATTGCAAGGCCTTGCACAGCCCCTGCCACAAGCATGGGCACTGGAAACATATTGGGTAAACCAGTAAAGCAGGACTGAATAAACAACCTCACTTCTAGTCATGCTGACATCAATTCTCATTTAATGGGCTGCTAATCCAGGGAGTGGATTATCAAGAATGGTGGTTATCCTTGTTTCTCTTTCTCTGCCTCCTCCTCCTTTCAAGTCTCCTCTTTCCCTCTCCTGCCCTTCGCTTCTGCCTTCTCCCCTCCCCCATCGCAGGCCTATTATGAACTCCTTTCCAGTGAGGAAGCTAGGGAAATAAGAGAAGGTGTAATGTGAACCCATCCATGCTGCTCATAGGTGGCAGCTCTGGGAAACAGCTTGGTGGGAATGAAGACTGAGTTCACACATGTCAAAACTTAGTTGGAGGCACTCATTTCTGCTATCCCCATGGATAACTAAGACTTGGTGATAGTAATTATACCACTACTTCTGATTTCTCTGCACCAGTGTCTTCAAAGTTCCTTTTATTTTCAGATGGTCACTGTAGGGCAGATCAGTATCTTTCCTTCCCATCTTTCCAGGTTGTCAGGTGACACTTGGGTGTTAATTTAGGTCTGCCTTTATCTAGCAATGTGACCTTGCACATGTCAAATATCTCTTGGGGCCTCATTTTCCTCCTTGACATTATATTTGACCCTTGAACAATGCAGGGGTTAGAGGCAGTGACCCCCCCACACAGTAAAAACAACACCTGCATATAGCTCTGGCCAGTGTGCTCAGTGGTTAGAGTGTCCACCTGCTCACCAAAGGGTCCCAGGTTTGATTCCCTGTCAAGGGCATGTACCTGGGTTGCAGGTTTGATCCTCAGGACACATGCAGGAGGCAACCAATGGATGTTTCTCTCTCTCTCATATCAATGTTTCTTTCTCTCTCTCTCCTTCTTTCATCCACCTACCATCCCCCCTTCCACTTTCTCTAAAATTTAATGGAAAAAAAGTATCCTCGGGTGAGGATTAATATATTTTGTACATTATATGTGTTATATATTTTATCTATATAATAAAGTAAATTAGAGAAAAATGTTACTAAAAATCATCAGGAAGAGAAAATATATTTATAGTACTGTATTTATCAGTACCATTGAGTTTAAAAAAATCTGTGCAGTTCAAACCATGCTATTCAAGGGTCAAGTGTATAGGCAATTAAACTAGATGAGTTTTTCCTTGCAGAGATGCAACTCACTGTTCTGTGGTCATAACCAATTATGTAATAAGTCACAAGCAATGCACTACTGCTAATAACATATTTTTAAAATATAAAGTAGAACAGTGCCAATGCCACCCTCACTTGCTCACATTCCTAGATTATTTTTGAGTGAGAGAACAAGGGAGGTTTCAAAACATGGCTACACCAATAGAAGTGAGTGGTGTGCATAATCTTTTTTCATTGAGTATCTTGACAAGAATAAAGAGTTTCAAACTACTGGGCCAGGTGACCTCCAGGGTCTCTTCTAATGCTGGCATCTGAGTTTTTACATACCAGCTGGACCATGCTCCTGGGAGCCAAGAGGCCCAGCGGGTGATGCCAGTTGCCTAAGGTCACCTCAAAGGCTCATTCCTGGAACTGAATCTACAGACCATTCAGGACCCCTAGGAACTTAGGCTTCAGTGAAGGGATGGGATGGAGTGAGGTTTTCTCCTTCCTTCCCAACAACCTAGACCTCCCCAATTCCAGAAAGGCCCTTGTCTTGGGCTTTGAACAAAAACAAGAGCAGTGAAACCAAAGCAGCTCATTCCCTCTGGTGTGCCTGACATGGTGATCCCTGGCCCTGCTCTCAGCTGTCAGCTTCCTTCCCCGTGATCCCCAGGACCACCCATGTAGACAGGAAGTGCGCTGAGCCCACTGCTAGCCTGTCAGTTGTAATGGTGAGGCAGGTCATCAGTTGAGGGAGGCAGCAGGGAGAGATGTATTATATTTACTTTTTCTAAATTGTGCTGGAACCAGGGCCCAGGGCCTAGCAGGCATGGGGGAGGGGCCACGAGGTGAAGGGGAAGCTGGGAGGGAGGGTTAGGCTGGTAGGAGGGGGTTTTGGGAGTAGAGAGGGTAGAGAGCTACCTCTGGGCAGGATTCCTGGTGGGGATGGGCTGGCTCCAGACAAAGAGAAACCTGAGAGTGAGGGATTAAGCTGGAAAAACCTGTGAGGGGAGCAGCAAGCTTTCGAGGGAATCTCCAATATCAAACCCTTTTCCTGAAGAGCTTACTAAGAAGAACTTCAAGGGTAGTTCCCCATCCCCCACCTCTGAGGGGAGAAAAGAATGCTGGCCCAGGAGCAAGCCTTGACATTAATCATCACTGTCCCCAACCCCAAAATGGGGCTTCAAAGCTGCTTTATCGCAGCCCCTCACAGCCCAGTTGCAAGTTTTCCTCAGGGCCTGATGAGAGGAAATGCTTCAGTTGCTTTAAGAGCTGCTAGCAAAGTTGTCTGGACACTTGCAGCAGTTGAATTTTACAGATTGGGATTTGGCACAAAAACACAAGCCTGAATTTAATCCTATAAGAAGAGTTTAGTGACAACTTCCCAAAGACTCTCCTGATAAAGTTTTATCACCATTTTATCAGATAAGTCAGTTATGCAATTGTTGGTTCTTCTCAGCTGAACACCAATGACCTAGATTCCTGTTATTCACTAAATTGTGATGGGCAAGATTTGTGCTTATTTACTCACAGCACTTAACCATAGGGCCTGGCACACAGTAGGTGCTCAATAATTGTTTGATGAAGGAAGACACAGAAAGAATGAAAAAAGTCACCCTTTAGTGAGGACCTTGATGACAAAATGACAGTTGGACTTCATAGACATCAACTCTTATTAGCGCTCTTCACATACCCTGACTGTATTAATTTAGCTGGGATAGTCTACGCCCTTTCCTGCCTCCAGGGGCCAAGATTCCTTATTTTGAAGTGCTTGTAATCAGGGAATGCTATCCTCCTAAATAAGGGCAGTTCTCCTACAGCAACTCAAAATAATGAACTTATTGTTTATGTAGTTCTGGCAAAATATCCCATGTAATAGTCGACTATTGCTATGATAATGCTTTATAACAAATACCCCCAAGATCTCAGTGACAGCACTGAGACAGAGAATAAAGAACAATGGAAAGAGCTGGCTCCAGACATCACTAGGGACCCTCCCCTGGAAATGATCAAGTAAAAGTGGCCTCTTATTCAAAAAAGAATAGAAGGGATGAGGCTTCAGATAGAGTGATAACTTAGGTGACACCTAAGATTCCTTCCAACTTCAATGTTCTTTGACCATGTGTGGTAGGGATCACACTAGGTAATTTCCAAGTTTCCAACAGAGGCTAAATATATAAACTAGTCCTAAAGGTGCCTTGACTATAAGTGATAAAATATCCCAGAATATCTGTCCAACCATTAGCGCTGAAGCCTGCACATTCTGTCACAGAACTCCAAGTTTTGTACTATAAGGCAATGACTTAAAGAACCAGGAAATTCCTTTCCCTGGGCCATTCTGTTTATACAAACTGAGTCATCCTACCGGATAATCAGGCATCTGCCGTCTTTTCCAAATGGCACCTAAATGCAGTTCAGGCAGCATCCAGGGTTGCATTCCAGTATTTCTGGGAAGTAGCATGAGTCACAGATCATTTCTCTCCTTTGGCTTCTGAAGCATACTTTGCTCGTCATTATCTGTTATAGGAGTCCCTCTTCCCATAAATACTTAAAAGAATATATCTGGATGCCACACCCCTCAGTGTACCACAGAAAGTTTCTGACATGCAGGAGATGCCCAGTTAGTGGTTGAGAAATGAATGAGTGAATGAATTTGGGACCACAACCCAACTAAGTAGAGGGAGAAGGAAGAGTAATGAGGGATGGATGGATGGGAAGAAGGATGGATGGATAACTGGTCTTCACATTCCCATTATGCAGGTGTATAAAGTAAACAAGAGTGAGTAAGGCAGGTCATTCATTGGTTCACTCAATAAACATTTATTAGAAATTTACCAGGCTGTTCTCTGGAAATCAGAAATGTATCATTATATCTCACCAACTCAATTCTCTCTAGTTTTAAGAAGCTGAATTAGGTCCATTGATGTAAGATTTTTGAGGTGGCATAATTGCAGGTCAGTGGGAGCAATGACACAGAAAACAGCAGGGATAGAAGACATGTATAAATGCCTAAAAATACTTTGGAGAATGGAAGTATCTGTATGAGAAGAATATAAATCAGATTAGAGAAGATCCAATAAAGGAAACTTCAGATGTGAGAGTAACCAGGGAGGCGGAAGGGACACTGCTGCGTTGAGGTTGAATATTTACATCTTTCCGTGGTAAAAGGACATTGAATTTGGTTGACATCAGAAACTATCTTTGTTTCCCAGCTCATCAATTGGTAGGTGTGTGGCCTTGGAAAAAATATTTCACCTCTCTGAGACTCAGTCTTTTCACTTGTAAAATAGAGATCATGATACTTGACACTGAAGATCACTTTATAAACCAGGGAGCATGCTGCCTGTGCATGTCAGATGCAGCTCCATGATTTCCAAGGGCTTGGAGTTTGGCTTAGAGGACATGGAAGGGAAACACTCGGCAGATTTTTCTGAAGACCATTGTCCAGGCCATTAAGCCTCCTTTGGCCAAGAGCCACATTCTCCTGCCCATTTCTGTGCCCATCAATAGGGTTTACCTCTGAAGGCTCCCATGACTCTACCCTGGCTCCCAAAACAGAGAGGAGGGCCTCTCATGGACTGATTTGTGTCATGCTGTCAACCTGAGATCCCCTGTTATAACTAGACTTTGACTGCTTAAGTAGCAGGACTCTTGGAAATCATTGGTCCTCTCTACCTCTTAAGAAGCTAATATTTTACCATTTATGTGTGGGTGAGGAAAAAGTGGGGACTAAGTCTCCCTTAATCACAGAGAAATGAAGAAAATGTGCTTTGCCAATCTATCCCAGTGTTACACTGATTTGTATGCAGTAAACTTTTAGTACTTAAGCTGTTCGTTTTAAGCATGTTTCTTCCTGTTAGGACTTCCAGGGTTTCTGTATTGAGCCTAATCCATTGTATAAATCCCATGCAGATTGAAAGGAATTCCATGCATTGTCTCTATTTCCTAGGTAATTTGTGAATTTGGATCAGTGGGTTTGCAGGAAAGATCTTAACAACCAAACCATATAACAAACCTTTAGGTGCCTCTTTTATTTGTCCTTCAAGTCAAGCCCAGCGTTTGTGAATCTGTGAAGCCTCATGGACCCACTGATGAGAGTGAGTTACTCCTGCCCCAGTGCTCCACTGCATTCTGTTAATGCTGCCATTAGAGTTCTAACTCCATGACCCTGGCAGGGTTTGTTTACAAGTCTATCTTCCCCACTGCATACTCTGAGCTCTTGGAAGGATGACAATGTGCTCAGTAAATGCTTGTTGGATAAATAAACTGCATGAATGAATGAATGGTGAATTATGGACATTGGGAACCCTCTTATGTTTCTATTAAGACTTCGATTGTTTCCCTATGCAATAGAGAACCATGCTGAGCAACCAGCTCATGCCTTTCTTCTCATTATCTTAGTCAATCAATACTTATAATTATTTTTAAACTGGGCACAGCCTTGAAGTATGGGCTGATGAAGTAAATAGTAATGACCTTCCCTGGCTGTGTTTTTTAACATAAGTGTTTGTATTAATGAATTGTTTCTAAGCTGAATCTTTTGAGTATCTGCTTCCTGGGTTAGGAGACAAACTCACACCAATGTGTCCCTCACTTATGCCCTTGTATTGCTTATTAGTGGTTCATGAAAGGGAGGAATCTTTAGTCCCCAGTTTTCAATCCCCTTCAGCAGACTGTGTTGCTTTTAGTAAACTATAGAAAGTTAAAAACAAAGCTATTGTTATTTTCATTAGAATTAGACTCTCCTAATTGACTGTTTTGACTCCAACTTTATTCAAAGTCTTCTGTGCAAATTACACTGCTGAGAACTGCTGTGTGGAAGTATTTGTATTTAGGTCTCTGTCTTGCCTCACCATCACTAACTGCAATGCTTTCTGTTCAGTTTAGTTGTCTGCTTCTTTTTGTGTTTGTATTTACAGCTGGTGAAAATAAGTTCGTATTTATGAAACGATGATCTCTGAGCATCTGTTAATGGGATAGGAGCCACGCTAAATTGTGAGGATTCAGAAAAGAATGAAATATGTTCATGGTCTCAAGGGACTTACCATCTAGGGAACAAGTCAAATAAACAAATAGAGTGATGTGTGCAAGGCATTATGGGCATGATGAGAAGAGATGCCCATGGTGCCCACTGGGCGAGGTAGTAGGGACTAGGGTAGAGGAGTCTTTTTAGAGAAGGTTAGATTTGGGTTGAACCTGAAAGATAAATAGTAATTCAGCAGACAAAAAGAGAAGGAAAATTGCAGACAGTAGTAGTAGGTGCAAAGGCTCAAAAATGTGGAAGACATGGTTTTGAAATGGTTGGAAAACAGGCAGGCTTGGTCTCCAAGTATAGCAGTTAAATATTAGCCCTGAGACCAGAGAATAGATGGGAAGGAAATGTATCTGGGAAAAATAAGTTAGGGTCATATCACACAGAGTCTTGAATGCTAGACAAAAGATCTGGACTTTCTTGGGTGAGTGTGTGTGTGTGTGTGTGTGTGTGTGTGTGTGTGTGTGGTGGGAAGGTTGATATTTACACTGAAGAATTTTAAATAAATGAATAAAAAATCACAGTTGTGCTCCATCAAGAGCTTTTCCATCAATCCTGGCCAGTCCATTTTATTCTACCTAACATATATATATATATTTTCTTTAAGCAGATGGTCCTGGAATGTCCTTGCTGGATGCCATCTTGTTTAGTTTAACCCACTCCTCTTTGTTATTTTAACCTAAACCCAGGTAATCAAGGCCAAGATTTTAATTGTCTCCAGCATCGGGCAGGATAGGGCTGGTGGTTATTTTCAAAGGCCCCTGGCTGCTAGAAAGTGAGAGAGAAAACCAATGGGGTTTGTGCCCAGGAGTATTTCCAGTCTTTTTGCTTCCGGCTCAGCATTTCTGGGGCACTTTGCAGTAGGCTTTGTAAAGATTTAGCTGAAAATCAACTATGGATTCTTCCCTAATTGACTTGGCCAGGTTTAATCTGTTATTGGTCAAGTCAAGCTGGCTTCTATTATGCAGTGCACTGAGGATTTCCGGCGTTGCTCTTATCCTAATGGAGGCTGGCTGTTTTTAGAAGCAAATCTTGGTGTTGGTGAAGGCCGGTATCATTGTGTCCTCTGAAGTGAATCCAGAAGGACGCCCATCTGATATAGCATTTAGACCTTTGACTACAAAGAGTGAGTCTTGGATTTGGCATTTATATGCTAGAAGGTTATGTTTTGTTTTTGTTTTATTTTTTTTTCTCCCTAAGAGATAAAACAAAACTTCTTATTTGTTTCTGCCTTTAGTTTGTATTGTGGAAATGCTTAGGGTACCCAGTCCAAGGAGGCAATGGGACATCTTCAGAGAGTGGCTTCTCTTGGCCCAGGAGACCAAGGAGTGACCTCAGAAGACAGGACAGGGCTGTCCTATCACTGCAGGCCCAGCACCTCTGGCCTTTGCTGAGACCCCTCCCCTGAGGTTGTCCAGTCCTTAACACATAGATTTGCATGGCTGGGGAAAGAGAAGAGACATTGTGTTGTGGGGTTGGGATAATTTATGAGCACTATTAGCATTGAACCATCACTGAAAGTTGTGTCAACAGAAGAGGGACAAAAGAGAGCCTGTGTCTGGAGAGTTTATGGAGATAGAAAAGCAGACCATCAGGCAAGCCCAGAGGAGAAGGCTCACGTCTGCCTCTGGAGTTCATGTGAACTAAGGAGAGGAGTGGAGAGTCCCATTTTTCATATGATCCTGGAAGGATGTTGGATTTCCTAGAGCCATTTGCATGAGTGTGGTGAGGGCATGCTGTATATATTTATGGTCATTCAGAAGTAACCTGCCTCTTCCCCACCCCCATCAGTCACTCTGGTGCTTTGAAGAGTTTGCACAGTTTTGCTGGAGGAAGTCACTTATGTAAAGAACATTTACACTATAGAGCTTGCTCATAGAATCAAGAACAACTTAGAACTCTATAAAGAAAGATATAGTCATGTATATACACAAACATAGACAGGTATTTTATAGGTTTTAGAAAGCCAGTCTAACATCTGATTTGCTTTCCTTATTAATTCCATTCCCCTTAACCCCCTTTGCCCTTATCCGCACCCCTGACTCTAAGTGAATCCTCAACAAAGCCTCATTTAAGAATGCTACAGACCCTGCATTTGAACTGCCTCCCAGAGCTTGATTTTGGAGATTTCTCCTCCACAACCCCTCCCCAGTCCCCTTTGACCTTCCAGTTAGTCAGGCCATCATTCCATGGCCCAACCTTGACAAATCTGTGCCGTCTGGTGCATCTTGGCACCAACTGGCACCTGTCAATCTCCTAGAGCCTTGCTGAGCACCCATTGGGCATCAAAGACGATGGCAGGGACAGGGCTGTATCAGAGCAATAACACACATTGTGGGCCCAAGTGAACTGCTAGTTCAAAAGCAGTTGTGCAAAAGTTTCCCATGTGTTCTCTTTCTTGAAACTTCTGCTGTGATGAGGGCTATCGCAGCTCTGTGAACTTTCATTTTTATTTTTTAGTTTTGGATCCCAGTTTTTTATTCTTTATTTGGATATTCTAGGATCTTGAAGCTTGTCCAAGAGAATGAGAATCATGCTACTATAACAAATCAGACCTGAAGGGAACTTAAACTATTGTCAATTTATCAATGAAGATGCCGAAGTTCATTGAAACAGAGTGAATTGTCCAAGAGCATACAGCCAGTGATATCCAGGACTAGCAGTCCAGCCTCTTGACTTTTGTTTAGTGCTTTTACCTTAAGTTTGTGCTCATCTAGCATAGAAGTATGCAGCATGCATCACAGCCATCTGTATGTATTGATATTTATTCCAATTAGAGTAAAATTGCACATAACAGGTAGCATTATTGAGTAATTAAGTGGCTGACATTGTTCTAAGCACTTTATATATGCATAACATTTACCCTTATGACAACCCCTTTAGGTGCACCTTATTATAATTATTATTATCAATTTACAATAGAAATACCTGAGACATGGAGAAGTTAAATAACTTGCCCTTGGTATATAGGGAAGTCCTATTAGATTGTAACTTTCCGGCACTGTGTTTGCATCAGCAAATATGTACTGATCATCTGGAATGGATGAAGCCCTTTCTAGTGAGAAATAAAGACCTGCGAGTAGCTCCATCCCAATAGCACACAGTGATGGCTGCAACAGGCATGTACAAGGAGAGGTCATTGGAGTGGTCTTGAGGATGCATAGGAGTTTGCTAGCTTGAGAATGAATGAATGCTTTTTGTGCACAAATGGATAATGTGTTCAGGGGAAAATCAGGAGGGCAAAAAGTTCAGGGTGCTAAAAGGCAGAAGCATGATGGTTGTGGTGAAGATGTTGGTAGACAGGGTTAGAAAGGCAGGTTGGGTGCCAACTGTGAAGTACCAGCGTTCCAAGATAAGTAATTTGGATTATATCCAGTAAACAGAGGGGAGCCAAGGGAAATTTTTATGAGTAGGGAAGTGACAGAATCAGGACCCAAGAGACTATAGAAGCATGGGATGACTGGGGACAAGGACACCAGTGAGGAGGCTGATGCAGTTGTCCAGGTGGAAATGTGGGCCTAGACTCCTAACAGCAGCCTCTGATGGGCACAGGCTGCCTCTGCTTGTTTTTCACGCTCCTCCTGGGGCTTGGAATGCTTTCTTTCATCCAGTCTTGCTGGGACTGCAGGCCTATCTTTGAAGACTAAGCTTAGGTGTTTGATACGGAGAGTCTCCTTAGAACAGGCATGCACACTCCCTCCCTTGTGCTCTGCTGTCTCTGTACATTCTTCTTCCTCCCTCGGCACACATAAAGTCGTGTTGCACGTCTTTGTGTACATTCCTCTTTTCTGCTTACACCCAGCTCCTTGAAGGCAGAACCAGACCTCTGCCTCCTTAAATACTTGGCACAGTGCCTGACATTCAGTGAACTCTCAATAAATGTGAGATGAATGAATAAACTTACTAAATAAAGGCAGCGACTATGGATATGGAAAGAACAGGCCAAATTTGGGAGATGATTTTTTTTAGTTACATCAGGGTTTGGAAAGCCATGGCCCATGGGCCAAACCCAGCCCCCTTCTCTACTGCTTTTGTAAATAAAGTTTTGTGGGAACACAACCAAGCTCATCTGTCTACGTTTTGTCTGTAGCTGCTTTCATGCTACAATGGCAGAGTTAATTCATTGTGACAAGACCAGATGGCCTGCAAATGCAAAAATGTTTACTCTCTGGACCTTACTTGCTGTTAAAGTTTGTCACCTCTGAGTTAAGTGACCAGTATCAGTGAATGGGAAAAAAAAAAAAAAAAGGGTGATGGAGAGGAAAAAGTTAAGACTTTTCCCTTTCTCTTATCTAGTATAGCACTTGGATCCTGGGTGATAGCATTGACCAGTAGGCCTGCAGGGACTGAGAAGGCAACACCTAGGATTGTAGGGCAGGAACAAAGAGGGAGCCTAAGAGAGCAAGGTAGAAAGAGACTGTATAAGGAACATCAGGGCTGTGAGCTACAAGGCGGAGTTGATATACATCCTGTTTCTCCCTGGTGAAGCTTTTCGTGCTTGTCCTCTCTTTCAGTCATCCAGTTTGGCTTTGTCACCCTCTTTGTGGCCTCTTTTCCTCTGGCACCTGTGTTTGCCCTCCTCAACAATGTCATTGAAGTGCGGCTGGATGCAAAGAAGTTTGTCACGGAGCTGAGACGGCCAGATGCTGTGAGAACCAAAGATATCGGTATGTCCCCTGTTTAGAGGCAGTAGAAAACCCATCCCCACCACCACCTTCTCACTGTATCGGGAATCCATAGGGTTGGGGAAGCCCTTGCTTCTTCACACCTTTGAACTTCTCATCCTCATCCTCAGATCTTCAGGTACTGGGAGGCTTTCAGAGGCTACGTTATCCACCCCCAGTTGTGCCCCTGGTTTCTAGACAGGAGAGTACTTGGACCTCTTCAGACAAGCCCACTCCTGAGGCCCCAGCAACCCTTCCCCAGTAACATGCCTGCAGAGCATCACCCTGAGCCGCAAGGTTGTCATCACTGGGCCAAGGGCGGGAGTGAGCCAGATGCCTTCCATTCTGTCTTACAGGGATTTGGTTTGACATTCTCTCCGGAATCGGCAAGTTCTCCGTTATCAGCAATGTAAGTGCTTACATTCATGACAACCTAACTCTGTGGGAAGGGCATTCCTGAGGAGCTCAGGTTTTACAAGCAGGACACCAGTCCTTGTCACCTCTCAGTCTTTTTCATTTGGAGCTTTATTTAAGATAGGCCCCTGGTTAATAGTGTGTACAAGCCTTCTAATTCATCATGCTGTTGCCAGAACCATGCCACTTAATTGTTAATTTCATTAAGAGAAAGAAGGGTAATTACCCACCACAATGCAAAACTTCTCCTTAAGAGGCAAAATCAGATCTTTGCTCAGAGCCAAGAATAATGAGGAAAGAATTCCACGTATCTAACCATCTCTTTCCTTTCTTTTCTACTCCTGAGCTAAACAATACCTGGAGCATTGCCCAGGCTGCAATTCCTAATTACAGTTCCTCCAGGTTGTCAATGTGAAAGTCTTAATTATCCCCAGGGACTCTGGCACTGCTGGGTGAAGATAGGACATGGAAGAAGAGGGGTCCTACCTGTTGTGACTTCCTTAACTGCCTTGCCAGACATGTCCACACTTCAAAGGAAATCCTGCTGGGCCCAAGCCAACAGCTCCTTTTGCTTCTGCCTTCTGTACGGATGGTAGCCAGGCAGGGCCTCCTCTTCCATCTCCCAAGAAAATATCAGCCAGCTCAGTGAACACCAAGAAGCCCACAGCCTATTTTCTCTTGGAAGAGAAAGGTTGATCCTAGGAGAGACCTAGTTCTGTATCAAGAACACATAAACTGGCTGGAGAGGTGTGAGGAGAGGCAGAGAGAATCAGCTCATTGCATTTTGAATGTTTGATGTAGGAAACACACATTTTGAGAAATAAGGTGCAATTTGGAAAATAGATCAATAGCTGCTTAGGAATTGTGTCTACTAAAAAAGAGACCCTGAGTACTAAGCACTTTCTACCTATACAGTAGAAGGAAAGAAGTTGTACTTTACTGACCTCTCTAAGACTTTTTCACTTATCTTTGAAAATGGGAAAGAATAAGAGTACCCACCAAACAGGATCATTCAGGAAGTTAAACGAGATGATAAAAGGACTGATAGCTAGTGCTCAGTAGGTGTAGCTATGATTGTTATAAGTATGTTACTCATTCTCAGATATGGTTATGACCAGCCACATTCATGTGTACATTGAGAAAACAAGGCCTAAACTACATTTTTAAAAAGGGCTTTAATTGTTGATGTGGAATATAGTATAAACACTTGCCAAGAAGATTTAAGATTTTCCTTGCAGAAAGTATGTCCACATTCAAACATATAATTATTCATTTGTCATTCGGTTTGCTCCATAGACATTTATAGAGTGCTTAGGTATGCCAGACTCTACGTTGGGTATGTGTGGTTCCATCCAGGAGGACCCAATCATTTACCCTCTGTGTCTCACTTTTCCTAAGTAAAATGAATGAAAGAATAATTTCCATTATATAATGTGCCAAAAAGTGCCAAGAGGTCATGGTCAAACTGAGGAAAGTGTGGAACCACATCCTTGGTATTCCTGGCTTTCTAGTGTCACTCAGGGGCAGATGTACCTGGTCATTCAGAATCCTTGCTCATTGTACTTAAATGGCACTTTCATCACTTAGTAATTTTCTCCGAAAATCTTCCACTCTGCTTTGGCTTGGTCAATACCAACTATCTCAGAGGCGATTTATTCCCTCCAGCACCAAATGGTCCAAATGGTTTAGCATTCTTTTCTACAGTGGTTGTAATTTACTCCCTTAGCGCCACTGTCTTATGGATTTGCTTACACATGGCAAAGGTGGAAAAGCCAGGTAAGTCAGCTATGAGAGCTCAGAGATAAGGACTTCTGCATCAATCAGAGCAGAAGCTCTGGATGGGGAACCCAAGAGGGTATAGTCAGATGGGCCCTGTACCAACTGGACAGCATCCATCCTGACCTCTCCTCAAGTGCTTGTGGTTTTGTTCCTCAGGCTTTTGTCATTGCCATCACCTCCGACTTTATCCCCCGCCTTGTGTACCAGTACTCCTATAGTCACAACGGGACTCTTCATGGCTTTGTCAACCATACCCTCTCCTTTTTCAACGTCAGTCAGCTGAAGGAGGGAACACAACCTGAAAACTCACAGTTTGACCAGGAGGTTCAGTTCTGCAGGTAAAGTAATGATGATGAAGAGGGAGGCAAAGGACCTGAAATGGTAGATCCAAATAATTATCTGGATGACCTAGACTTAGATCATTTTCCTTTCCCTCTGTCTCCTAATCCACCCCCAATTACTATAAATTAATTTCCATGAATCAACAAATACTTATTGAGTGCCTTTTGTTAGACACTGTGGAGCAGACAAAGAAGTATATAAGTCACTTATACTGTGGAGCAGACACAGAAGTATATAAATCAAGGGGTTTATGGTTTGATTAGGAAGAAAATAAGCAGAACATATAGGAAATAGCAGGTTATTCAGTGATTATATCTAGTATGGACCATAAACATTGTGGGTATTCAGAGGAGAGGGAGATCGCTGTTTGTTAGAATGGAGAAGGTAGACTTCCTGGAGGGGCTAAGAGGAATTCTAGGACTCTAGGTGGGGAGTCAGCATGAACAAAGTCATGAGGGTAGGGATAAATTTGGGGTATTAGATAAACACTTAGGGGGCTAGGTGATGTAGTTAGCAAAGAGTGTGCTTAAGAGAATAATATAGGAAATACAATATAGGTAGAAATTCCTAGGATAATATAAGCCAAAAACATTGTTGAACTTGAATAAATAGGATAAAATAGTTGATGGGAAATTTTGAAATCTTATAAGAATTTTAATGTGATATAATAAGATATTGACCTTTTTAGTGACAAGGAATGACAGGATAAAGGGTAGGCTTAGGAAAATTGATCTGGTCTTATTGAGGAAGATAAACTAGAATTGGGGGAACTCAGGGAGGGCAGCTGAGCTGCTGCATCATTCAGACGTGAACCATAGTGGGAACAGACCAGGTGGTGGGAGAGAAAGAGAAAAAAATGAGCTATTTTATTAACATATTGCAAAGTTAGTGATAATACACATTAGAGAGAGTCTGAGTTAAAGATATCTCCAAAGTTTGGATTAAAATCAGAGGACTAGGAAATTGTGGGTCCATTGACAGAGATGGGGATGACACTGAGTGAATCTAATTTTATGGTACATGTAATAAATTTTATTTCAATCATGTTGCATTGAAAATATTGGTAGGAAATCCAAGGGGAAATTTTCACCTAACTCCTAGACACAAGCTGGAATTCCAGAGAAGTCCAGGTTAGAGTTATGATTAAAAATTTAAACGCGGGGATTATTGAAGCCAAAACCCAGAAAACGCTCCATTATTTACCCAAGAAGGGCAAATAAAGAGAAGATTAAAGGGGACTAAATTATTTAACACTTTTGTACCCTGATCAAAGATCACACCTCATAAATAAAAATATAGAACAATAACTACAACAAAAATAAAAACCTAGGGAAAGGTATTGTTGGGAAAATATAAGACTTTCTTGGACAATCCCCAGTGGTATCTGATGTAAAAGCTGTCGATGACTCCATTGAAGAAGCAGTGTTTCAGCTGTGTTTTCAGCAGTTATGACCCTGGGCATGTCTGTCATGCTTTCACACCTGGGATGCCTTAGTATTCAAGATCAGCCATTTGTAAAATGGCTGCTTCAGTTCAGTTTTACAGTCTGAGACCACAAAAGGGAGAAAATGAATTGGCCTTTCAACCCAGATGGCTGAGTTAAACAACCTTACTAATTTGTGACTTAAGTAGAAGGGTATTATGGACCCAGGACCAGTAACTTTAGCCAACCAAGAAAGACTCAAAATCAGAGACCAGATTAAATTTATTCATAGACATCAATTTATATCAGCCTCAATGTTTTAGGAATTTTTATACCTAGGGCTATGGAGACTCTAGCTCTTAGACTAAAGTCATATGCCAACAGATTTGCTACTAGACTATGCACTACACGGGGCCACTCTTCTGTGTGTTTGGAGTGCCAGACTGTGTCCAGGGTACTAGATTTTGGTCTGTGGATCCAACAGACATACTTCTACTGCTCAGAGAAGATCTGTACCAGCTCTAGGGCTCTAGGCCTTTTCTAGTAGCACCTAGATCTGCTCCAGCAGAGTTCATGGAGTCAGTTAACAGGTTTACATTAAATAAGCAGGCACTGAAAAGTGCAAATTATATAATCACTTTTATCACTGGAAGTTACCACAGAAATCATCTTGTTGAAACTCCTCATTCTACATGAAAAGAAACTGAGGCTTAGAAAGTTGAAGAATCCCCCAAGATTACAGAGGTTTCTAGTGACAGATCCTAAGCTAAAATTCATATCTATCCAAGAACACAAACCTCCATCCCCATGTGTTGGGGGTGGAGGGGGTGGGGGGGAGGGGAGGAACAATACCAGTGTGACTTGTAGTATGTGGAGGCAAGGCTAACACTATCTGCTTCTTTAGTTAGTCTAGAAGCACTGAGGTTTGCTGATATTTCCCCTGGCTATCAGATCTTCCAGTAACACATTTGAATATGCTTTCCAGATATATCAGTGGCCTAAACTGCCTTAAACACAAAGCGACTTTAATAACCCCCATAGTGAAAGTTGAGGGTAAACCTACTTTTAGGCAAGGTTTGATTCAACCAAGTTTGCTCTAACCAAATCTTTCTCCATCTCCCAAGTCCATTCCAATTGACGTTGACTATAGCTTTAAGATCTGCATGACTGCCAGCAGCTACAGGCCAGTGGAATAAAAGCCCATAACTCTTTCCCAATGACCCCAGCAAAAGTCTCACTGCAGCTCATTGATTAGGATCAGTATGCATGCCCTACCCATAACCAATCACTCTAACTAGAGAAATGTGATACTCTCCATGGCTTTGGGGCCATTGATGTGGGGTTTGGAGGGTGAAATCATCTCCAGCTGAAGCACATGATCTCTGAGTTGGAGGTAGTTCCCTAGTGAGAAGACAAGATGAATGGATACCACTTGGCTAAAACAACACATGCCCAGGACATCAGGTATTAGTATACATGGATCAGATTGAGCTTTATTGTATCCACCTTCAGAGTCACCAGATTTTCTAGCCAGTTGTAAGACCCCAGTAATTCTTCTCTCCATTGTTTCCATGCAAGTCAATGGGATTTTGGCTTATCTGTACCCCCCTTTTTTAATTTAAATTCTTTACTGTTTAAAGTATTACATATGTCTCCTTTCTCCCACATTGACCTCTTCCTGGCTGTTCCCACCCCCCAGCACATGCCCTCAGCCCCCTACTGTCTGTGTCCTTGCGTTATGCTTATATGCATGCATACAAGTCCTTTGGTTGATCTCTTACCCTCCCCTCCCCCACCTTCCCTCTGAGGTTGAATGGTCTGTTCGATGCTTCTATGTCTCTGGATCTATTTTTGTTCATTAGTTTATGTTGTTCATTATACTCCACAAATGAGTGAGATCATGTGATATTTATCTTTCTCTGACTGGCTTATTTCGCTTAGCATAATGCTCTCCATGTCATCCATGCTGTTGCAAATGTAAGAGTTTCTTCTTTTTTTACAGCAGCGTAGTATCTCATTGTGGTCCCCCCTTTTTAAAAAATTCTGTGACTGAGTGGCAGAATTATCAATAGGTGCATACATGGGGAGTGCATTCTATATTTCCATCAAGAAAATTTTTTCCAGAAAATAGATCATTCCAGAATCAAACCAAAATGATCTTTGGAACATCTGATTTTTTTTTCTTATTCAGTACAAGTGAGGATTATAGATTCACTAATGCAACTGGTTTTGAGACCTTAATGGCTTGGCATTGGTTATGTGATATGGAATAAGACACAGTGCCTCCCTCAAGGAGTCTAGATAGAGGAGATGAATAAGTAAATAAGCAATTAAAATATAGTTTTAATAATTTACAATGGTGTCACTACAGGGAGCTCTGAGAGCCCTGAGGACAGAGGCAATGCACTTCTCTCAGACTTAAGAGGTCAGGGGAAGCTTCAAGGGAGGTGGAATTTGAAGAATGAACAGAAAAGTTGAAACTCCTCATTCACATGACCAAGCTGGCCTGGGTGGTGAGCGGGATGAGAAGAGCAATGCTGGACGGTAAAGGGGGTGTCCAGGAGAGAAGGAGGTCCAGGGAGAGCAATGTCTTCCAGGTGGAGGGGTGAGTTTGTGCTTGCTCAGTGGTTAGGGCTGGAGTGATAGAGGTCAGCTGTGAGAGATGAGATTGGAAGAAGGCACATAAGTCAGACCAAGAAGGGCATGTTGATCATTTGGAAATGTATAGATTCCCTCTTGGGGCAGCACAGAGCCACTGAGGGATTTAAGGGAGCAGTGATGAGCTCAAACTTTTCCTTGGTGTTATCTCTGCCTGCAGTGTGAAGACTAGCGCATTACATTAAAAATAAAGAGATGCCCTACTCCACAGTGTGAGCAGACACCTAGAGAACATGGGCAGCTTATATCTAGACGAACCCTATCAAATTGGTGTATTTTGCAGGCTACCTTTCCTAGATGGGTGAGAATGTTGATGGAAACCTCTACCTCAGATGGTCCTACTCAATGCATGCTGTGTAACCTTGTCTAGGTCATCAAATTCTCTGGAGATTTAGGAAGTTGAAGCATAACTTACTAATGTCTTTATAAGCTAGGAATTGTCAGTGGCTATGAAAAACGTAAA
This sequence comes from Eptesicus fuscus, assembly GCF_027574615.1. Taxonomy (NCBI): domain Eukaryota; kingdom Metazoa; phylum Chordata; class Mammalia; order Chiroptera; family Vespertilionidae; genus Eptesicus; species Eptesicus fuscus. Next base: position 88,002,800 of record NC_072479.1, read on the forward strand.
GCAGAGAGAAGGAGAGAATGGGAGGGAGGAAGAGGGAAAGAGGGAGAGACAGAGATAGATGGGGAATGGGGAAGGGACTATGAGAGAGAGAGAGAGAGAGAGAGAGAGAGAGAGAGAGAGAGAGATTGTGAGAAACAGAGAAAATTCTGTAGCTAGCCCCAAAGCCTGCATTTAAAACTGCTTCCATGGTGGGATTTGAAATTTGCCCTGATTTTCTAGCAAATAGTGTTGGGAACTCAATGACCGTTCTTATTCTTAGCTTTCAGTGACCTCTGGAAATAAATGTGATCAAATAAAACAGGTCTCGGATCCAATAAAACCTTGCCAGGGAAGAGGTGTCTTAAAAATAGCAATAAAAGTTAAGGCAGGTCTCTGGGTCCCAGCATTTTTGCAGCAACATTGGCCTCAACCATCTAACCACTCTGGGAGGGCTGCTCTGTAAACAGTCCAGTGATGTCAATGTGTAGGCTGATTAGTGCCCATTTGACAAGGTCAAAGGACCACTGTGTCCTGCAGGATGGACGATGTCTTGGGCTCCTGGCTTAGCTGGAAGGGAGCAGAGCGATCAGCAGGACAGAGCCTGGCCGTGGATCTAGGTGCTAGCCTGGAGGAGCCGACCTGGGCAAGGTCAATCCAATGGCTCATTTGGAGGTGCTGAGCCTGAAGAAACAGCATCCTTGGGTGGCCTCTGTTGGGTTTTTCTGCGGGGCCTAAGTTCTTTCATACCCTGAGGTCCTGTAAAAGCTTTGAAGAGGCGAGTTTCCTTCCAACCCATGGCTGCCCCTCATCTGCTTCTTGCTGAAACCAGAGGTAAAGTCAGCTTTTCCGGGTGTTGCCTTTCCTGATCTTTATCAACCACTGGATTGACATGGTTCTCATTAGTTCCTAATTGGCTGTAGTGTTTTCCCTTGTTAAAGGCCAGGTTCAGAAGGCAGTTTTAAGTAGATCAGATGGTATGAAAATATTGTATGTAATTATGTTCAGCATTAATATAACATTAATTTCCACAGGGACTTAATTTTTTTTACATACCACTGTTTGGAGTTGAGAAATGCATTTATTAACTAATTTGTAATGTAACTAAAATCTCATTAAAAAAAAAAAAACCTACTGATTATTGATGACCGACTCCTCAGTTTGTTATTTAGGCACCCTTCCTGCCCAGTGATTGAGTCTTGTGATGAGTTGTGATAGATGTCACTGTCACTGGTCACCCCTCCAAGTGAGGATGGGAGGGGGACATCTGAGCCAGGAGTCTTTTTTCCCTCTCCGCACCACAGTTGTCCCATCTGTAAAATGAGGACTTGGAATACATAATCACCAAATATTCTTTTCTGCTTTAAAAAAAATAATAGTTAATGACACATGCAATAGATTAATCAATTCCTACAAAAATTCTAAACATTACAGGCAGCCTCTCTAACTTTGTACCACCTGCACCCTAACCCCTGCCTGGTCCTAGGCATCTTCCCAACAGTGATCTTTTTCAGACATTTTCCCATGCATTCATATCAAATGAATTTGGAGAACCTTTAAGGTATTGTTTCAAGGGTTTGTTTTATAAAAATGTAATATATTTTGACATGGGAACTTTATATATTTAGGTAATATATAAATTCCACTCAATCAATGTAATTTTTCTTAGTGTTAGATCCAGATAAAACATTAATGTAATCTTAAAGCTAAAATATAATGTTGATTTTTGTACCATTTTCACTTATTGTATCTGAGTCTGTCTCAGTTAACACTATAATTTTGCTCCTGAAAGCTAAGTATAAAAACATATTTAAGTCAACTGAATATTGCTATTAATTACATTCTTCTTTTGAAATTTTGAACCTTTTTTTTACTATAAAAGTAGTTCTCCCTATTTATAAATGTATATATGAAAGACTCTCTTCTCAGCCCCTTAATTCTGTATGTATGTGTATATATGCATGAATATATGTATATATACATGTATTACATATATACATATTATATAAATTATAGAATTTAAAATTTATGTATCACATAATTAATATATTAGTTATATTAATTATTAACATATCATTATTTTTTATATTTTATATAAATATAAGGAAAAGACTCTCTTCTCAGCCCCTACCCTAGTCATTCTCTTCCAGAAGAAACCGTTGTGTCCATTTTCTGTGGAAGTCTCAAGAAATTACATGCACATGTGTTGTCTTATTTAATTCTCACTGTCTTTATTTCATGTTCAGTGTACACACATACACACATGTATGTATTTGTTTATTCATGGTTGTGGTGTGAGAGCTGGTATATGTACCATTGGTGTACTCAGCACTGAGAGGCACATTTTGTCAGCTCCACTTATGGATTAGAAAGCTGAGGACCAGAGATGTGAAATAACTTCCCCAGGGCCTTACAGTTAGTGACATAGCTACTCCAAGTGCTCACTTGCTTTTTAGACACTCTAGTTGTTGCATTATGAAAGATACTCCTTATTAGAAGACTAAAGAGAACTTTCAAAGTTAATGTTAAATCCCAAAGAAAATAAAGGAGGATTGGAGGGGTGAGAGTGAGATCTGGGAATGATTCCTAAAATTATATCCCCCAGCTTAAATCCCAGCCAGTAGATGCAGGAAGCGACCAGATATGGGTCACCCAGTGCCTGACTGCCCAGTGGGACTGTAGGAAAACCAAGCTCCCTAAACCAGGGGAAAGGGTCTGGTTTCAGAAAATACTTGAGCTGATGGGAACGAAGGAGAAGTTAATTCCCACCAACCTGAGGCTTGCCTACATTTACATGGACATAGATCCTGAGAGAAGCCCCTTGCAGTTGTGGCATTGGCTGACTCTTTTTATTCATATCAGCATCATGGGAAGCTTGGGGCATCTGCTCTTGAGTGCTCAGAAATCCTCCTAGAAAGCAGGGAGGAACAAGGAGCACGGGTGTATGTGCTCTGTCCTCTTTTAACAGAAGGGTTGTGTTTCATAAGTTACCTCAGTCAAAGGAGAAAGAATAGCTACTGCTTACTGGGTATATATATCTGACAAGAGGCCCGGTGCATGAAATTCATGCATGGGTGTGTGTGTGTGTGTGTGTGTGTGTGTGTGTCCCTCAGCCCAGCCTGCACCCTCTCCAATCTGGGACCCCTCGAGGGATGTCCGACTGCCCTCTCACAATCCAGGACTGCTGGCTCCCAACTGCTCGCCTGCCTGCCTGCCTGATTGCCCCTAACTGCTTCTGCCTGCCAGCCTGATCACCCCCTAACCACTCCCCTGCCAGCCTGATTGACACCTAACTGCTCCCCTGCTGGCCTAATTACCCCTAACTGCCCTCCCCTGCCAGCCTGGTCATCCCTAACTTCCCTCCCCTGCCAGCCTGGTCACCCCTAACTGCCCTCTCCTGCCAGCCTGGTCACCCAAACTGCCCTCCCTTGCTGGCCTGATCACCCACAACTGCCCTCCCCTGCTGGCCATATTGTGGCAGCCATCTTGTGTCCACATGGGGGCAGCCATCTTTGCCACATGGAGGTGACCATCTTGTGTGTTGGAGTGGTGGTCAATTTGCATATTACCTCTTTATTATATAGGATAGGTCAGGTGGGGTGCTGAGTGCCCTTCACTGACATTTCATCTTCATTACAACTCTGTGAGATGCAGAAAGTTGAGGCCCATTTCATAGATAATGGCCTCGGCCATCAGAATGTTAGGGCTCTTTGTAGAAGGCATAGAACTGAAATGGTGGAGGTGGCATCAAGACACCTGACTCCAAAGCCCATGCTTTTGCCAATTCTGTGTCCTGGGCTTAGAAACAAAACAGACAAAGCAGGCAACTATTACCATGGTGGACACAATTGATTCTACTAACCACTTTATCACTTTACCTTTTGTGGACATTTCTAATCTTAAAGCTAATTATCTCTTGTTTAATTAGTGTCTTCTAGTTACTCAGTGAAAACATGTGATAAGCTTAACTTCTTAGGATGAAGGTTGTGTTTTTTTTAAATTATGAAATCAGAGTTTATATTGGAATGTAAACAACCATTTACCTGGTGGCAGAGGCTTATTGGAGTCTAATGTTTTTTAAACTATGAGTCATGGTTCATTAGTGGGTTATGAAATCAATTTGGTGGGTCATGGTCAGCACTTTAAAGAATAGAATAGATTAAGATAGGATGGAACAGAACAGAACAGAACAGAACAGAACAGAACAGAACAGAATAGAATAGAATAGAATAGAATAGAATAGAATGAGGGTGACCCAAAAAATGTATACACACTTTAACAGCTGATAAATAGCTCAATTGATGTTTCTTCCTTTTCAGTTTTAACCCCTTGGAATTAATACATTATTCAAAGTGTGTATATATTTTTATGGAACACCCAGTAGAATGGAAAGAATGAAATGAAATAGAATAGAATAGAATAGAATAGAATAGAATAGAATAGAATAGAATAGAATAGAAAAATACTAGTGCATTGGACATAGCAAGAGTATCTTTTGTATAATTTTCATTCCAGTGACATATATTTATGTGTGCATTAATTCAAAATGTACAGTTACTACCTTAGGTCACAGTTGTTAAAAAGTTAGCTTTGGAAAGAGAAATGTGAACAGATGTATAATTAATTAAATTGCATCTTGTTTTTTTCTGTGGATAGCTTGTCCCGTAGTTCCTAACAGAGCACCCTTGGCCCATTGGTTTAGGTGTATTTCAAGCAGAACTTTCTGGACATATCTATGTATTAGTCTTTCCCTAGATCCTTAATTAGATGGATGTGCCTGTTAGATTCAAAACATGTTTTCAATACTTAGGGAGAGCAAAGTGACATTTTCAAAAGCTGTGGTGAGTTAGTAGCAGAGGTGGGACCAGAATTAGATTATTTATGGATTCTTTCCAGACTGGAAAAAAGCAGGGTGAGCAATGGCTCTCATGCTGAGGTCAGTGAACATCTGTTCCTCCATAGATGAAGCTAGACAACAAGCGAAACAGGCTTTGATTGCAGCAAGAGGGATTGGGCTAGACCTGGGGAAGGATTTCCCTGTGGTAAGGAGTGGGTGTGTGTGTAACACTCCTTGGAGGTCTTAAAAAGAAAAAGTAGGATCAATTCCCTTCTGCCATGGGATCCTTTGCGGGGGGGGGGGGGGGGGGGCAGCAGGACAGTGGGGAGCCTGAGTTTTTCCCATCCCAAGATGTCCTTATTCCTTTAGCCACGCTCTCACTCACTCTCTCCCATTAGCAAGCATAATTGGAGCTGGCCGTGTTTCTGTCCTCAGCCACGGATGGATGTGATGAATGCCGTGGTATTTTGTTGGGCTGCAGTTAGTTTTGCTTTTCATCCGAATGTCAAACCAAGCCCGCAACAGCTGTGATCAGCTGTTGGAAGAAGGGGAGTTGAGTGGGGAGGGGGCAGCTCCTTGGCCTCTTGCCCAGCCCTAGCCTATTGCTTAGTGTCCACCTCTCAGTTTGTCTTTTATGTTGCTGACTCCATCGCTAGGGTTTTATTCTATCTTCTCGTGTGCATCTCTTTTCAGGCTTTTTTTTTTTTTTTTTCTCTTCTTCACTCATCTCTCCTTGGGCAATTGGAAGTCATCATGCTTTGATGTGAATCTTTCAAAACAGCTGGTGCATTCAGGTTAGGGGGAGCTTCGGAGAGCACCCACTTCTGAACCTCCCCCCTCCCCCTCCCCCCCCCCCCCTTGCCAACTGCTACTGACAGGAAGATGCTGTATGAGATAGGAGAAAAGCCTGAATTCGGCCAGACTTGGATTCTTGCCTTACCTTAGCCTCCTGTCAATGAGACCTTGGCCAACTTGAACTTCTCTGAACCTCAGTTTCTTCCTATGTTACATGGTGATATCAATGCCTGCCTGAGGATGCTGTTGTAAAGATTAAATGAGAAAACTTGCCAAAAAGTTCCTTGCTCAGGGATTGACACATACTGCCTCTTTCCCTTCCTATGTCCTCCTCAGATAGAGTCCCCACGCAATGGTCATACATCCCGCATTGTGGCCTGATGCCACCCCACCCCTTCCTCCAGCCCTGGGCTTGCTTTGATTTTATTGAGTGTCAAAGCTTTGCTGAAGTCTATGGAGGAAACAGTTTCATGAAAGATCATAATTCTTCTGGTACTAGCTCTTGTCATTTTTCCAGGTTTAGAAAAAAGTGAGTCTGAGAAAATGAGCCATTTCTAACATGAGTCATCCCAGGATGGGGGTAGCGGGGAGACAATGGTGAGGAAATGCCCCTCCAAGGGTCTGAGGTCTGAGGAAGAGGCATGAGTTCATGTCAGGCCACTGACATTTTGTTTCTTAAACCATATAAACAACTTATAAAGATGGCCAGTAAAAGAGGATGACACTGACCAATCGTGACTATTATCATCAGCCCTCCTTCCCCAAAATTCATTGTCTTCAGCTTGATCACTTCCCTTTGGGTACAAAAATGTAGTCATCAAGTGAGGCCAGCCCCTCTCAAGACCATAGTCCCAAGGCAAACACTTGGGCATGAAGCCTGGGATTGTCTGCTGGCACCTGTATCTTCACTGAGCCCACAGGCTGCAAAAGCTGTAGGAGGGTGGGGGTGGGGGGGCTTCCTTCCCCTCCAGAGGCCATAAGCTAGTGGGAGCCAAGGTGGATTCACTGTTCTAGGGTCCTCTCATGATTCCTGGGCTCCTGCGGAAGGAGAATCCAGACACCAGAGGAAGCTTTTGGGGATGTTAGAGAGAGAGTAGGAAAAAGACATTTCTAGTCTGACATTGTTTTTTGGGGACTTTGGTCTTTTTATCCCACATACACTTGTTGGTTGGGCCATGGATTCCTTCTCTCTACCCCCTTTCCCCCAAGTCGGAGAGCCAAGGCTTGCCTGCTGCTTTGACCCCTGAGGTTCCCCCTAGAGCTACAGTACCCCCTTTCCTCCATCTCTTCTCAATCTGAACACCACATTTCTCTCCTGGCAGGTTTAAGGATTACCGAGAGCCGCCATGGGCCCCAAACCCATATGAATATTCCAAACAGTACTGGTCTATTCTGTCTGCCCGTCTGGCTTTTGTCATAATCTTCCAGGTGAGTTATTCCAGTAAGGAGTTGCCAATTAGGACTTAAGCCACAAGAGTAAACACAACCATGTCTCCTTGCCGGCCCCTCATCTCCAGGTTTTCATGGCACAGGTGACATAGGGGGCCTTCACAGGTGGCAGGCAGTGAGTGCTCCCTTCCCTGGGCATCCACAAATTGATGGATTTGCAGAAAGAGACTAAAACACAGAATAAGATTACAAGGCAGATGTGGAGTAAGTTGCAGGGTGGAGATAGATTCCCATTTCAACCTAAGACAACAAAGGGAAGTGGGAAGAGCAGTGGAAACCAGAGTCTCAGCTCTAATGCAGACAAACAGCCCCATCTGAACCTTTCTCCTAGCCCTCTCAGCTGGCTCCCTCCTTTGTTTCTGTTGTTTTAGCGCCTGAGACGTCTGGTGGGAAGGGCTGCCAGAGCCATCCCGCCATTCATGAATGAATAGCAAACCTGAGCCCAGTGATTCCTATCTCTGACAATAGCAGCAGCTCCAATTGTACCTCCGAGATTCTCTGAGCACGAGGCCCCCCTTCCCAATTCTTCATTCGGGGTCCTGTGGGTCTTCAAGCAAAACTGGAGCCCCAGCCCAGATCCTTTTCTCATCCACTCCCTCAGGCTTTTGTAATCCCTGAAGGCAGATCTCTAGAAGGCTCTAAAATATCCTGCCCCTGACCCAAGCCCAGGAAGTGAAGGAGCCCAACGGCTAGTCTTTCACCTAAAGAAGACAGCCATTATTCCTCTGGGGAGATGGGGTGATATATTTGAAAAATCACTCAGACATCCCCTGCTGCCCCACCTGTTGGAGTCACTTCACTTTACCCATGTCACATATAGCATTGACTGACCCTGTGAGGAGTTCGTTTAAAGGAAGAGTGTATGACTCGGAGCAGCTCTAGATGACCTAAGGCAGCCAGGAGCCTCTGGAAATAGAAGTTGGTTCCCAAAGTCTTCCCCTGGGCTCTTGGGAGCACAAAGGGTTCAAGGTCAAGCTGGGAATAGGTTGAGAGCATGGAAGACAGCCATGATCTGTTATCTCATTCTGGGCTTCGTCACTGTCCTCTGAACCTCAGAGAGGAGAAGACACATGAGCATATAATTGTCAGGCACAGAACACAACAATCAGAGGAGTGTATTGGGTAGGGTGTAGTTGATGGTGGCTTAGGAAATGGATGGGAACCAGATTACAAAAGTAGCAAACATTTATTGGGCCATAATGGCACTGTTATAACATATTCACCCACTTGAACAGAAAATACTCCCAGGGAAGCGCAGTCTTATCCTACCTGGGTTTGCAATGGAGGGGGAGTAGCTTAGCAGACAGAGGAGGAAGCCAATTACAAGTGTGCACAAAAAAGGCAGAGAGTCCCCAACAGGCCATGTAACTCGAGTGGCTGGCATGGCATGGAGAGCAGGATGTGGTGAATGTGAGTAGTGGATGGGATCTGCTGAGGCCATAGTTCAGTGCAAAAACCAAAGATACATCTCTGATATGGAAGACAAGAGGGTCAAGTGCAAGGGAGAGAGAAGCAACTGCCCCAAGGAACACCCTGAAGAGACCATTGGGCCTTGTGGCCACTTCCCAGCAGCTCTGGAGCAGGGGGCCTGGAGGCTTTAAGGCCAAGAAGCCAAAGCAAGACACATGAAATGTGTTGGAGGAGGGGAAGAAGCAATGGCTAACACTTATGGAACCCTGCTATGTGCGAGGTGTTGACTCATTTGATCCTCACACAACTTTGGAAAGTAGGTACTGTTACTATTCCACTTTCCACATGGGCACACAAGGGACAGTTATGCTCCATAGCTAAGATCACCCACTAGGAAGCAGTGAAGCCAGAATAACACAGAGATGTTTACCCCTGGGTCTGTGCCCTTTACTGTTGCACGCTACCACCAGCTCCACTGCTAAGGCGGTCACTCTGACAGGCAAGGGTAGACAGTGAGTGGTACACTGGTGTTCCCAGGCCAAGCCTCCTCTCTCTACCCCTATCTCTCACTTTTGACAGAACCTTGTGATGTTCCTGAGTGTCCTCGTGGACTGGATGATCCCAGATATCCCCACGGACATCAGCGACCAGATCAAGAAAGAGAAGAGCTTGTTGGTGGACTTCTTCCTGAAAGAGGAGCATGAGAAGCTCAAGCTGATGGATGAGCCAGCCCCCAGCAGCCAGGGAGGGGGCCATCAGAGCAGGAGGAGCCGGGCAGCCAGCTCAGCACCCTCTGGCCAGAGCCAGCCAGGCAGCATCGCATCCTCTGGTTCTCAGCACACCAGCGTGTGAGCGAGCCAGCCCCACTGCTGAGGGGGCGCTGCAGCAGTGAGAGACCATTCACAAGCATGTCTGTGCTTCTGCACAATGTGGTGTCTGTCATCTGCCAGGATATGGCACAAGGGGGTCTTGAAATGGGTGTATGTGTGAAGAAAGAGAGAATGAGCTCAGAAAGGAAGAGAAATGATGCTGCTTCTTAGAAACTTCAAGATTAAGGTTATTTTACTGTAGCCTTTTGGGGGATTGGTACCATTTTGAGTTTCTCTATCCCAGAATTCCCAGGCACTGAAACCAAGGGTTCTTATGACTTGGATTAAATTAGCTTTAAGTCCTAGCTCTAGACATCATATCCCTCTTTCTATATATACATACCCCTCAGAGACCTAACCTTTCCCCCCATAATCAGCAGCCCCCAAAGCAGGAGAAGACAGTAGTCAGACCTGACAAGTGGTCACAGGATCCAGATCTCTGTCAGGATAAAGATCACATCTTCACCTAAGTTATGTTTCAGTTTCTGAGCCCTAAGTTGGAACAACCCCCTGGCTACTTTCCCATGAGACTGGACAGAGGGACACCAGAAAAGACCTCAGAACTGTCCTCAAGATCTGAAGAAATGATTCATTACACTCACCTCACCTCCGACCAATCAGCTCCCCACACAACCCTGAACCCCTAACCCACAGTGTCTTCTGATTTTGCTCTATATAATCTGTAACCTATACTCTATTGGAGAGCTGGGTTTTTGGGTTTTTTTTTTTTTTTGTTTTTAGAGCATAAGCTCCCACCTCCTTTTGGCCAATTCAATATTAAACTTTTTTTTTTTCTTTCTATACTGCAAACCCCTGTTCATGCATTTTGTTGGACCAGTGTGTGTAAGCGGGCGAATTCCAGGAAAAACATCAGGTTTCCAGTAACAGCACCATGAGCCTTCCCTATGTTTCCTCAGGTACCCCCTCATTTCAGATGGATGCAGGCCATGACAGAAGTGTAGTCAGGGCCCTGTTGCAGCATCCATCATAAATGATAATCCCCCTGCTTCCCACCATCACCCCGAGAAAATTCTGAGTACTTACAGCCGAGGCTGTCATAGCTTCAGTGGATGCAAATTAAGTGACAGGGCTGATTATTACTGTGGCCACTGGACCTGATGGTGAGTTGCAAAGTTTCAAACCTGGGCTTGTCTTCAGTTCATGTCACGGGGTGCTTTGAGCTGAATGTAACTAATCATCATTTTATGCAGATTCAGATTTAAAATAAAATAAATTGAAACATTCTTTGTAAAGATGCTTCTCCTTGTCTTTGGTTTTCTCTACCCTCACCCCAACCAATATTTATTGAGCACCTACTATGTGCCAGGCATTGTTCTCAGACTAGAGATACGTGAGACAAAAATCCCTGCCTCATGGTGTTTACATCATGGGGAGAGACAGACAATAAGTTGAGACATGTATAGAATTTTAGATAGTAATAAGTGCTTTGGAGAAACAAAAGGAATAAGAGACAGGAAGTGTGAGGACACCAAAGGTAAGGGACTTACATTTTATATGCAAATTCATTTCAAACCCAAAATGATTAAAAGCTTACATTTTGCAATGTTAACATCATCGAAGGGTAGCAGCCTTTCAGATCTCTGTTGTGATAAGATTTTCAAGTATAGTTGGAACCAAGGGCCAAACATCATTCTTTACTGCCTTTCACACACCTCAACCCCACCTGCTTTACAGAAATCAGCTGCACAGTCCTCTTCCTCTGGACCTGGCCCCATTTTACAGGTCAGTTTGGCGGAGTCTAACCCAATGCCTGAGTAGAAGCTGCAAAGAGGCCATGCTCCAGAGGAGAAATGAGAGTTATGCTGATATTTGAATATATCCTGTGATGTGAGGTCTCATGGGTGCTTAGGCTGGTCATCGTGGCTGCTCTACATGCTTCTTGTTTCCTCCTGTACATGTGCAGGATCACACTGCTGCCAATCCTGGCTCTGGAAAGTGGGTCCTCCTTTTAAAAGGAAACCATACCTGGCCAGCATGGCTCAGTGGTTGAGCATTGACCTATGAACCAGGAGGTTGCGGTTCGATTCCTGGTCAGGGCACATGCCCAGGTGGTGGACTCAATCCCTAGTGGGTGGCGTGCAGGAGGCAGCCAATCAATGATTCTCACATTGATGTTTCTATCTCTCTCTTCCTCTCTGAAATCAATAAAACTACTTTAAAATAAAATAAAATGATACCAGGGCATAGCTGCAACTGTTAGTAAAAGCAACGAACACTGATGTTCCAGGCCACTTGTACACAAGAAATCCCACAATACATTTTAATTACATCACACCTTTCAAACTGGGGCTAGATTTCAACTACAGTAGTATGAAAACATTGCATCACCTCTGCTAATCTGGGGAGAGTGAAGTGGCCAGCAGTAGGAAAATGTCACTTCAAGGGGCATTAATGATGGGGAGATTCCAGGCCCATATCCCCAGTGACTCCTACCAGCATGGGTGGAGTTGATATTTCCAGGAACCAGTGATGGCCTACAGTCAGGAGGTGCACCACCAGGGCACCCACTTTGTAGTGACTGAACCACACCCAAGCCCATTGGTTGCCTATGGCTGGTTCAAGACCCTACCTCTTATCCCTCTTCTTTTTAAAATTTAACATTTTCATATGACCCTAGAAGTGAAACTTGCACCCCAAGAAAGAGACAATCTAAAAAACAATGAAGAATGTCCTAGTCGGGTAACTCAGTTGGTCAGTGTCATCCCCATATGTCAAGGTTGCAGGTTCGATCCCCAGTCAGGGCATATAGAGGCTTCAACCAGTGAATGCACAAATAAGTGGAACAACAAATCAGTGTTTCTCTCTCTTTCTCTTCCTCCCTCTGTCTCTAAAACCAATAAATAAAAATAAAAAATAAATCATACAAAACAATGAAGAAAGTAAAATCACCCACAACCCCTAAATCTATAATCAACATTGACAATTGCTGTGGGATTTTTTTCCAGACTCTCATACCCTCTCAAGCACATCTGTATTTTTAATTACAGTTATTCAGTATATGCTGTCTTATCTTTTTCCTCATCAATCCCTTTATCCCATAAATTTAAGTCTATCCACTCCAAAGTACATAATGAACACCTACTGTGTGTCAGGCTCTTGGGCTACGTCACTCACTATGACAAAGATTCCTGCCCTCAGGGAGCTTATGTTCCTGTGGGTGAGTCAGAAAGCAATGATTAAACAAAATAGATGCTATTATATGTGACTGCACATATGTCATAATAACACAAAGTTAATAATAATAAGCAATGAAAGTAAACTGTGTGGTATGTTAGAAGGTGATAAGTGCTATGGAAAGAAAGTAGAGTGATGTAAAGGGGATTAGTAGTGGGGAAGGGTCTCCATTTTATTTCCATCATATAGATGGACCTTTTGCTTCCTTTTCACACTGCTCCATTCCATCCAGCTAATAGATTGCAAATTGGGTGTGGAAGCTTGTGGTGGCCATAGCTCACAACCTAGGGATCAGGTCAGCTAACAGGGGAGGTCTATATGAGGGGAGATTTTATCTGACTATATTCTGGTTTCTATCCTCAAAAAGACTCAGCTTTCCCCCCACTAAAGTGAGTTAAGAATTTTGTGATTTGTCCCCACCTCCAGGCCCAAATCATCTCAGCAGCATCCATGTCTCTCACATGACCACTGGACGTGCTTGCCTTACATGAACAGTACCAGTAGGAATTTAGGTTCGTAGGTAAACAACTTTCCAAAGAACTTGTTAAGCTGGGTGGAGAGATGGTAGGCAAAGTTCTAATTTAAAAACAAAACAATAAAACCCCCTTCTTTCTCTGAGCTCTTTAAGGAATTAATACATTTTTAAATTTAATTATAAAATACAAAAAAAAATGTGAGCAAACATCTGAAACACTGAAGAAAGAAAAAAATATCACGTATCCTACTTCCTTTCTTCAGAAATATAATAGCTAATATTTTGGTCTATTTTAACTTTATTTGTGTTCTTATGGTATATGTGCAGTCACATACAATAGCATCTATTTTGTTTAATCATAAAAGTAACATATACTCATAGAAGTTTAGAAAATGCAAAAAAGTAAAATGTAAATGAAAAAGTTTAACTCACCCAAATTTTCACCACTAAAAGATGCTTTCCAATCAGACTTTTTTTTTCTGATTATATTATCTGACTATATTTCTATGGCTACATTGAAATATAGTCAATGCAGCCATAGAAATATAGATTTCCATACAGTTGATGGTATGGAAAAGTAGATTTCCATACAGTTGTTGGTATGGGAAAGAATACAATAATTAATAAATAATAATACAAGAATAAACTCCTTGTTTTGCATATTAACAATTGTAAACCTACTTTTGCACCATCCTGTATATAACCAAACAGGGTTGGTGTTAAAAATGAATTCGAAGTCTCCTGCCTTTTTATATTGTCACTAGAGGCCCAGTACATGAATGTGTGCATGGATGGGGTCTGGCAGGCCCGGGCCCCAATTGGCAGATCAGGGCTGGGCCTGTCAGGAGGAGGAGATGGCAGGAGGTTGGCTGGTCGGCCCACCCTGATGGAGGCTGATCAGGGCTGGGCCAGCTGAGGGGAGGGGCCGCGGACGATTGGGATCAGAGTTGATCCCAGAGGCTGGGAGGCGGGTTTGTGGCTGCTGTGGGACTGAGGCCTACTCCACTGCCTCTCAGTGCTATTGTCCCTGGGCCCAGCCCAGACCTGGTTCCCTGGAGTGGTGAGTGCTCCAGCTCCACAGAAGATACCAGACCAGGGAGCAGTTGCTCAGAGGGCAGGTCCACAGCTCTTGGCTGACCTGGATGAGTGGCGCTCCCACAGCAGCGGATCCCCGCAGGCCACGCCCCCCACCAGTGCATGAATCCTGTGCACTGGGCCTCTAGTTTTGTTACAATGTTGATGAGGGGAAAATTTGATTTCTATCCATGGCCACTGTGTATGTGAAGTTTGTATGTTCTCCTCATGTCTATGTGGATTTTTTCTGGGGACTGTTTTCCTCCCACATTCCAAAGATGTGCTTGTTAGGTTAATTGGTGTGTCTAAATTGTCCTAGTGTGAGTGAGTGTTTGAGTGTGTGTGTGTATGTGTGTGTGTGTGTGTGTGTGTGTGTGTGTGTGTGTGAGTGGCCTTTCAATGGAAGGATGTCTTGTCCAGCGTGGGTGCCTGCATTGTGCCTCAAGTTTTGGGGGTAAAGTTTCTGGCTACCTATGACCCTGAACTAGGATCAGTGGGTTGGAAAAGAATAATCTTACTTGTTTTTATTCATCTGTATTAAATGTATGTATAGCCTACATTTATTTCAGTGTTTAATATTAGAAGTATTTGGGTCTTTATTTAGAAGTTTGGTGATATTTTTTTGAGCAGAAATATCCCAAAGGAACTTAACTCTTATTTATATAAATTAGCTTATGGTAAAATTGGTTTTGTTAGCTGTCATTTCACTTAAAGTCACATGATCTAAAAATTTATCAAAGTGAAGACTTAATGTAGAATCTCCAATATATCATTCCAGCAGCATCTCAACTCTCACTTATATGAATCCTTCATGGATAATCTGGAAGAGAGGTGATTTCCCCACACTCCTCATAACCCTACTTTTCTGAACTTCCTGTGCCTCTGCTAGCCTTACCTGTACTTTAAGTATGTATTACCAAGATACACTCATTGCTAGTAAGTGAAGAGGTTGAACTTGGCAGGTGCTAACTTCTATTCCTGGCTGACCAAGTTCTATAGGTTCACCACAGCATGGCAAAAATGAAGAGTGTGGACGAGTGTTGATAGCTCTTATCTTTCACATCCGTATCTTGGGTATCCTAATCCAATTCTGTCCATGTAAGTGTTGTCCCAATTTCCACTCTTGCCCCCACCCACAGTGGTATCTGATCTGCTCATCCACAGCAGAGGGCACCAGAGAGCAGAACCCACCCTTCACGGCTCAGCCACACATTCTGGAAAATCAAGCAGAAGTTTCCTCAGAATGCCTATTTTCATATTGTGTCAGCCTTCTGCTCCCCTTCCTCTTCTTTCCTGTTTTCCTGCACAGCAGTGAATAGCAGTGCCCCCAGAACCATATCCCTTCAGAAGAATTTCTCAACAGGACTCCCACCCAGTCACAGAGGAACCCACTTACTCTTCTGACCTTCGGAAATGCAAGGCGAAGGTCCCCTGAAAATTAAAACACACGGCTCTCCATATGAGTTCAGGAAATCTTTGTGTTTCATTGTCCTATCTTTTGCTCACTTCCTGTTGGCCTAAAAGAGCAAGGAGTGCAGGGCTGAGAATTCCAAGCCAGAATGTCTTCCTCAATTAGAAGAACGAAGCCCTAAGTGATAGAGGCAAGCTTTTGACATGGATCCCACCTCAAAACCTGCTCCTACTTTCCTCTCAGCATCATGGACTCAGGTTGGCCTGCACATAATTCTTCAGAGAGTATGTTTCAACTTCTTACTACATTCTCAGAAAATTTTCTCTGTCTGCCTTATCAACTTCAAACTTGGTTTTCTTAACTACCATCCTCTGACTTCACTGTGCTCCATTAGTCTCTTTTGATTCTGTTTTCCTTGCCTAAATTTATTGCCTACTGTTTTATCTCCCCATTGTGCCACAGAGGCTGGGTCCCCAAAAGTCTCCATTACATATGTACATTGCTGAGGCGCATGTCTCAGCTGTCTGTGTTTGCATAAAGACTTTGTGGAGACAAAGGCTTTCATATGGTGCCCAGGGAACTTACTGTAATAGAAAATGCACTCTGTTTTGGAGCCAGACTTGGGCTCTGGTGCCCACTCTCCCATTGGGCAAGCTCCATAGCTTCTCTGAGCTGCTTTCTCCATCTGAAGCATGGAAATGATACCGCCCTGCCCTGCTTCCTTCTCAGGGTTGTCCTTGGTAAGCCACAGAGCACAAGATGGATATGAGGTAATGATGTTATGGTTAACACATACATTTCTAAGAAGATGAACACTATCATCAATGACTAAAAGAAATGTAGGTCCAGCATGAGATCCATTGGTAGAGACAGTTGTGGCCAATAGTAAACCTAAAGCCCAGGTGGGGCAATTCCCAAAGGGTGGCACAGATGCCAGAAAATGGAGGACTTGCTGAGTACCAGGCACCGCCTGGTTAGTGTTCTTGACATCAGCACCTTTGCTGAATTCCATTTTGGATTGTGTTTCCAGATGAGTAAACTATGGAGGAGGACCTCAAATGAGATGTCACGGCCCAGGATTCACTAAAGAATTCTTGTCTCCCCACCCCCCTACACCCACTTCTGTTAACATGCCTTGGCTTTGAAAACAAATGCCTTCCTTGCTTTGACGTCGGGTAAATATGTCGCATATTTTTAAAAACATTGCACCAATTCCATTAAAAACATATCAAGTAATGCTCAAGTATAAGTTTCAGTCTCTAGATCATGATTTTCAGAAAATGCATTAATCTAAACTAATTTTTCATGGTTTTTGTGGTTTCCTTGAGTGGTTCCTTATAAATGTCAACCAAAGAAAAGAGAGTTTATTTGGGAGCAGGGGAGACTTGAGATTGGAATGCTTCATCAAGACTGAAATTTCCTCAGAAGAAAACTGGCTTTTTTACTGATCTTTGGATGATTACTACATAATGCCACAGCTCATCTAGAATCCAAGATGGTGACTCTGGTTATACTACCACTTATTTGAGATGCCACGTGGAGGCCATTATATTCCAGGATCACTAAGTCAGAAAATGTGAAAGTACCCTTCAGAGCTGGCAATCAAGAATAGGCTTTCTGAACAGTGTCTTCCATCTATTGGTGAAAATTTGCTGGCTGAAATCTATTTCCAGTAAGGGCAGAAATGAATAATTGGACACACACTGAAAAGCACTAACTCAGATGAGAACTGGTAGGCATTTATCAGCCCCTTATTGGTGGGGGATGTGGACAGGAGGATGTGGTTTGGAAAGCAAGGAGTAAGATAAAACCCTGTGCCACTGGCAAAGATTTTAAAAAACAGAAGATATTTCTGTTTCTTTATCTATCACTCACTTTCAAAAGAGATTTGAAATTGTAATTATAATATACAATATAGTTAATCTACTAGAAAGAGAGAGAGAGAGAGAGAGAGAGAGAGAGAGAGAGAGATCATAAACTATATGCAAAGTGTGTCAGGTTATGGACAACAAAGAGATTATAAAGTCAAGTTAATAAAACAGAGAGGCTGCATAGCTTCACTCAGTAGCTTACGGGAGCCCTTGAGTTACAGGATCCTGACTATTTGAGCAGGAGTACTGCTCCAAGTTGGCTGTGGCTCCCAGCTGCCTAACCTTTCACACTGCTTATGTTTCATGTAGCGCCCAGCCCTGGTCTGACCCTTTTGCTTACCTGCGCCATCCCCACTTGGCTGAGAACTGTGCCCATTTTCCATTCCCATGCCCAGAGCATCTCCTGCAACGTTATGTAGCTTCTCTCTTGTCCCTGGCATGCCCTTCCATGATGCTTCTTAGGGTATGTGGGGAGACTCCTGGTCCACTGTAGTCATGCCACTGGGCCCAACTTAGAGTTCCACCAACTCCCTTCATAAACACTTTCCCAATTACTTTGGAACTACATATGAAGCATGGGTCTGGGATTGGGAGAGGTGTAGGAAGAGTGAGGGAGGTGGACATGTACAGCTGTAACAATCACTCACTGGGGCCCTTTTTGAACTAGGCACATCATAGTCATTATCTGTAATCCTTACAATGACCCATAACAATACCCCACTTTATGGATGAAAGATGGTGTTCTAAGACATTCTCTAACTCACTCAAGATCACCTAATTAATACATTCATGAGCCAGAAGTGAAATCTAGGTCTGTCTTGGAGGCCATGCTATTTTCTTTATGCCTGCCTGCCATCATTACAATCCCCCCACCCCCACCCCCATGATTTAGTTATATAAACTCTCTACTTTGGCCAAACCCATCTGTTGTCATCTCTTATATATTCCAGTCTTCCTTTACTGGGCTTTTGCTACATCTGGAATGCTCATTTCTTGTTTGTTGCCAGATAATCCATTGTTTTAACACCTGACTCTTGATTCCCACCAAGGCTGCCCTCCCCAAATAGCCAGCCTTTTCTCTTTTTTTATTAATCCTCATCTGAGGATATTTTCCCATTGATTTTTAGAGACAGGGAAGGGAGGAGGAGAGACAGAGAGAGAAACATCAATGTGAGAGAGACATATTGATTGGTTGCCTCCCGCATGCACCCTGACTGGAGCCAGAGATCAAGCCTGTAACTGAGGTACATATCCTTGATCGGAATTTAACCTACAATCCTTCAATCTACCAGCCAATGCTCTAACCAGGGCTATACTGTCTTTCATCGACATAGTCCTCTCCCCCACCCAAGCTAACTCTTTTATCACTAAACTGCAACTATGCCTGTGAATCTACATAGGGGCCAAATGTTAGAACTCTCGCCCTGAGCAAAGGTATGTATGGCTTACTCATGGGCTTGACTTCCCTTAAGGAAAATGGGCTCATGTTAGTTATCTTTAGGACCTAAAGCCTACTACAGTCCCTGGAACATAGTTTGCACTCAATAAAGATTGATTATTTGCAAGAAAGGAAGGCAGGAACTGAGGAAGGAAGGTAAGAAGCGATGTGGGTTGGGGTCCCTACTGAGATATTTAGGAGGTGGGTCGATAATGAGGCTTTTATTAGAAAGCAACAATGACCAGCCACTGCCCTCCCCTTTTACACCTCACTTTCCACAGCTATATTTTAAAGAATCAGATCTGATATTTCATTGACACAACAACAGGGTCATATCTAAAATATTGAAATCATTTTGCATTAGATTATAAAGTCACTGCCCGCCCCCTAAATTCCCGGGGTATACTCCCAGGCCACCCCAGCTACTCCCTGGGGGACCCTTATCCTCCTTATGACCCTGGAAATAATAAAAGAGTGATGTTTGTTACAGCAGGGACCTCAGGACCCTGTAATCAGTACGTGTCCATGCTGTACCAAGTACAAAACATTTATCTCTGCATTAAAGTACAAATTCCTGGATGCCTAATTATGGGGCTCTCATCAATTCCCACTTGTCCTCCATCCTATCCCACTCAGAAACTCCCCTTCAGTAGCTTTGAATCATCAAAATTTGCTCAGAACCTCTGAGTAGAGGTTGTTCCCTCTTGTCTCAAGGCTTTTAAGTCACTGCAGACAGCCAACATAAACAAACCCACGAGGAATTTGCCTGAGTTCATTCCAAAAGAAACAAGCCAAGCTGAGTAGCTGCTTACCTTTGCCTTGATTCCAAAACGTAAGTGAGATCCAAGGTGGGAAAACCTTTGGCTCTGTCAAATTGGCTTCTCTATGGAAATCTTATCAAAAAATGTTGGACCTTCCACATTTCCTGACAAGACTGCAGCAAAGGCAAAGGTTTCTGTGTCCCCAGGTTCTCATGTCCCCCCTTCTTCCCCTTCCCAATCTCCCCTAATCCCAGTCTCTTTCTAAAGGAAGAGGTAATTATCAGTTCTAATCTGATCCCAAGGAAATGTATTAATCACAGCTGGCCCTTCATCACATCCCCAAAACCCTGGAGATCCTCTGCCTTTATTAGGTTGTAGTGAATATGTTCTGAGTCATTTGGGGTCCTTCCCAAGGGCAACTATGTGACTGAGATGCATCTACACTCAAAGCAACATATCTTTTCTCAACACTACATAATGGATTTAAATGCCAAGAAGCCCATTTTAATGAACATCTGCTATCTTCTCCATACAATAAATCTTTTCCACTCACACTATTTTCCCTGCTTACACTTAATTCATTTTCATCCCCTCTCTCCCTCCTGCCGAAAACAGACTCCAAGATGTTGAAATGTGCCAAACTCTGGCATGGTTAGTGGTGACATGACTCAGAGACACACTGATAATTCCTGTGGCTTGTGGATTCCTCTGGAGGTCACCTCACTCATCCCCTTGCCTCCAGGCCAGGAACCATGTCAAACTCATCCCAGACTGGTATGCCAAAGACTGAATGGGCAAATGAGCCCAGGGCCTGGAATAAATTAGTCCAAGATGAAAGGAAACCATGTTTCAGGGAAGAGAGAATGGCAACTGGAACAGATAATACAGACCAGCCTTCCAACACCATACTGTCCATGGCTAAAGGTCCAGCCACGAAGCCAGGACCATTACAGTCTTGGTAAGGGCTCGAATGATGTAGAGAACATTTGAGAAGGGAGCCGAAAGCTAATGATGCAGAACTTAAATTCAGAATTTATCTGATTCAAATTGTTTTTTGGAAATGGAATTCCATAGCCCTTAGGAACTATGCCCAGTGGCATGGTGTGGCTTTGGTAGGAAACAGGTGGAATGGGTTCTGAGGTGGCCCTCTAGCTTCCAGAAACACTCCAGTCATTTCTCACCTAAGGCTGCTGTGCTTGAGGTTCTGTTGCCTGAGATTCTCACATGGCTTGTTCCCTGACTTTATCCAGGTCGCAGCTCAAATATGACCTCCTCAGAGAGGCTTCCCCTAACCAGCCCAGGACTCAGCACACACTGGAGACATGGGACAATCTTGGGAGCACAGACACAGGAAAGAAGGCAGACAGCCCTAGGAATGGGCTTGGGGCCATTTAGTCAGAAAATTCTAGGGTCCTGAATATCTGCAAAGTGGTCTAGAAGGGAGAGGGGCATGACTGGGAGACACCTGGAGCAAATGCAAGACCCCCCTGCAGGATCAAGAGGGTTGGTGCTGCTGATCTCCTCAAGGCCACCTCACAGTTGCAAGATGACCTCAGCTCCAGCCATCATTTTATTCCAGGGGAAAATAAAGAGTAAAGGGGAAGATGAAAAAAGACTGCCAGTTAAGGTAGCCTCCTTTCCTTAGGAGTTTTCTGGAAGCCACACCCTATAACTTCTGTTTAAAATATTATTGTCCAGTTCTCAGTGACATTGCTACCCTATCTGAAAGGGAATTTGGGAAATGTAGTTTTCTTTGCTGGGTACATTGCTCCATCTCCCAACAAAGTCAGGGTTCTATTAGTGAGGGAAAAGAGGAAAATGGGTGTTGCATAGGCTATTAATAATCTCTGCTCCCATCCTTCCAAATGTTCCTCCTGGACCTTAAAAGGAGGAAAAAGAAGGTCTTGTTTGAAGTTCAGAATGAATGACACAGAAGCAGTAATGGCGATGAGGCTGCTCATACAAGAAGGATCCAGCCGAAACCGGTTTGGCTCAGTGGATAGAGCGTCGGCCTGCGGACTGGAAGGTCCCGGGTTCGATTCCGGTCAAGGGCATATACCTTGGTTGCGGGCACATCCCCAATGGGGGGTGTGCAGGAGGCAGCTGGTCGATGTTTCTCTCTCATCGACGTTTCTAGCTCTCTATCCCTCTCCCTTCCTCCCTGTAAAAATCAATAAAATATATTTAAAAAAAAAAAAAAAGAAGGATCCAGCTCATAATTGGCCTTACATGCCAGACTAAGAGTAACAGACACTCAAGGCATGGCTCATGAAGCCCCAGGTGGTGATGGTTTCCTGTGTGTGAGCTTGTTATACCTGGGCACAAAGTCAAGTGCTTCACAGACATGATTCCATGTGACACTAAAAACAATGCCACGAGGTAGATTTTATGGTTTCCATTTTACAGATGAAGAGCTAAAGGCTGTAAATGTCTTGTCAAAGGTCGTAAGTAACAAAGCCTGTCTTTCTATCTGTATTTGATTCTAAAACTCATGCTCTTATCCACCTGCAATAGTCTCTGGGCTCCGCAGCCCAGTTCCCTAGATCCTTCAGTCCTCGCCCAGGTTTTTCACCTCTCCCACCACCACCCCTCTTATTCCTTTAACCAGCAGACCCCTCCTTTCCTGAGCCCTTAGAGCAGCCCTCTTGCTCCTTCTATCAGCAGCAGTCCAAGGCTGTCTCCAACCTCCAGCCCAACCAGTTGCCATAGTCCTGGCAGAAAGAGTGCTGGTGTTGGTGATGGGGAGAGGACAGTAGGGCTCAGCTCCCTGCTCCCAGTGAGTCTCGGCAGATTGGTCACTTGAGCACTTCCAAGGACCTGATGGGGTGAGGTTTTATTGCAAACTTCCAGCAACATCCCTACATTCCAACCCCTGCCCCATGGTGGGTGTTTCTAAGATACAGCAAACAAAGAAATGTACCAAAGTGTTGTGGACTCAGTAAATGTGGATAGATGTGAGGAGATTGTCTCCCCCTTCCCTCTGTAGTCACTGGGTCTTCAGGCAGCCATCCCCTTCTGACCTCACTCCATGAGAGAAGCCTACTTTTGCAGGGGAGACAGGGAGGATGAAAGGGAGGAAGGAAAAAAGGGAGGGAGAGAAGGAATAAGCTTGACTCTAGACTTCTGCAACCTACAGGGCACATGAAACTTGAATGCCTAGATCAGGTTCCAACTCCATTGTACCAGGCTCTCTTTCCCAAGAATCGCTGGTAAACTCCAGGGAATCGTGGCTTGTGCCATTCATGTGTCTCAACTGCCACATACTCCTTCGCCAGCAGCTTGGCTCTGGCTGTCATCTTACTCTTTGGAAGGTCACCTCTCACCTTCATCGGCCAAGTTTCCCTTTAGCTGCAGCTATCACTGCATACACAGAGACCCATCCTCTCACTCTCTAACTAAGACCAGGAAATCAAGAATCAAGTTTATCAGGGCTTCACTAAATATAAAATCTTACACAAGTATGCTTTACCCTAAATTGCAAGTGGCAGAAACCTTATTTGTATAACTGGGAAGTTCAGGAATAAAGTTGAGCTCAGCAACCATGGACACTTAATCAAGTCGTCCTCCTTCCCTCTCTCCTTCCCTTTCTCTCCCCTCTCTTCCCTTCTCCCATTTCCATGGGGTGAGGGCAGGGAGTATGGCTGAGGATAGCTCTATATTTACATCATTAAATTTTGTTACTGCAGATGGAAGTTGGAATCATTCTCCTGACATCTATACCTAAAAGACCAGGAAAAAAATTTTTGATGGAGTTACAAGCCTACCCCTGGGCCACTCACAATAGTCATGGGTGTCATTTCCTATGTTAGCCAGGTATTGGAGTGTTGTCTGTACATCAAAAGATTGAAGGTTTGATTCCGGTCAGGGAACATACCTAGGTTGCGGGTTCAATTCCCTGTCCAGGCAGCGATGTTTCTCTTACATCGATGTTTCTCTCTCCTTCTCTTTAAACATATCCTCAGGTGAGGATAAAAAAGAAGGAAGAGAGAGAGAGAGAGAGAGAGAGAGAGAGAGAGAGAGAGAGAGAGAGAGAAAGAAAGAAAGAAAGAAAGAAAGAAAGAAAGAAAGAAAGAAAGAAAGAAAGAAAGAAAGAAAGAAAGAAAGAAAGAAAGGGAACATCTACAAAATGAGAAGGTGGATCTAGATGAACCTTTCAGGTATTTTCGACATTCACATCTGTGGATTCAGGATGCTGAAATCTTGGGAGAGTTGATTGAAACATTTCTGGGTATTGGTTTGGAATATACTTAGTATAAAGCCCCTTGTTGGCAAGCCTGATCAGCTGATCATGGAAGCCATCCCTCCATGCCTCTCTGGATGCGATGATAGCAGATAGTTATCATCTGTTTTACAGATGAGGTGTGAGACTTTTCTCATTATAGTAAGTAGGGAGCTCGCTTTCTGGACCACACATCTACAGCACACTCGCTTACCAGCAAAAGGCTCTGGCTGCATAGATAAGAAGATCCCTGGAGAAGGCGTTCAGGCCTGGTGTGCTCTTTGCCCTCTTTCCAAACTCTGTTCCTGGAGCCAGCTGATTTCATCTGACACTCTTCAGAGTGAGTATAGAATGAGTGCTTTTTCTTCAGGCCTCTTCCCTGCCCCCTTCCCACACACATTTTAACTTATGCCATGCAGATCATCTAATCCCATCTTCCAATTTTTCTCTGTTCTCAGATGTTCCTTTGTGCATTTCACATGTGATGACAAGGGAGAGATAAGGGGAGTGGGGTGGACACAAAACTGCATTCTAATATTGTTGTCTGTGCTGCCTGAATGTGTCAGTAGACTTCCACACTTATTGAGTTATATGCTAGTGCAGGGACGGGGAGGGGGTAGAGGGGGGTTGGGAGGTGCAGAAGATAGTTGGTCCAGTGTTTATTTTTCTGTGAGTGCCAGTACCAAATCTTGCTAAACCATTAGTTGACAAGTCTGCACTAAGCATTTTCTCTTTGCCTGGTTTGGAACAATGTGTTAAGAGGGATACAGAAGCATGGAGGCACTGAGATTTAGAAAGGTAGTTTCACAGATGCACTTAAAAAGACAACATTCTCAGGAAGCAACTCCAAATGCCAAATTAATGATCGCTTCTTTTTTTTTTTGGTGGACAGGAAAAAGTTGAGGTGCATTTGAAGGGAGCTAAGGGAGATGATTGAATTTTCTACAGATGGAAAAATGGTTGAGGAGGTTACAGTTGTCCAGGTGGTAGTTAAGTAGGCTAGATGGTATGGTGACTGCAGGTGTACAGAGGGAGGTGTAGATAGACAATTAATAAAATATGAATTAGGTCTTGGTCCTTTGTAAAACTCTAGAAAAGACACTCTGAAAAAGGTCTATCATCAATCAATTGATTATCATTTACAGAGTTCCCACCATGTGCTAGGTGCTGATGGTTCAGAATTACATAAGACACTAGTAGCCCGGTGTACGAAATTCATGCACTCGGGAGGGGGGGTCCCCCAACCTGGCTTGTGCCCTCTCACAGTGCGGGAGCCCTATGATCGATTGCCCCAAAGAGGTAGGCCGGAGCCGGGGCTCCTGCCTCTGTGCCGCATGGAGCTGCGGGACCCCCTAGGCCTCACCGCACAGAGCCACCAGGACCCCCAGTGTCACCACATGGAGCCGCCAGGACCCACCTCCACACCGTGCATGCAACGTCAAGTCCCTGCCCACCTGCATGCGCCTGCTGTGCATGCAGCCTCCTGGTGATGGATTGTGACAACGTGAGGGCATCATGGCGTGATAGTGTGAGTGTGTGATGACCATTTGAATATTAGTTCTTTATTATATAGGATGGGTTGGGCCCTGATACTAAAATATCTATACTAATAATAGCCTAGGGCCGTCACAACCAGATGGACAACCAAACACCTGGGTTCTGGTGGCAGCAGCAGCAGGAGTCAGGCCTGGGTCCTGGCAGCGGCGGTGGCAGCAGCGGAGGAAGTCAGGCCTGCGTCCATTACCAGCTAGAAGGCATCTCAGGGTGAGGACCATCACCTCAGCCAGAACTCAAGATGGACACCTGGCCTGGCCTGGCCCCTCCTCAGAGGCAGCCCCTTTCTTTCATGTACACTACAGAGGACAGACAGGGATGCCTAAGAGGCTGGGGCCATGGTGCCCCATCCCTACCCTACTCCCATGGCCTCCTTCACCTGTGGCCCCCACAGAAGGGTATGTAAGAGAGCCCTTCCCCTGCTACCTCTCACCACTGTCTCTGGCCATCCCTCAGCACACAGGCATATCGGCTTTCAAACTTGCCCTACTCACTTCCTCTCACCCCCTTCCAGGGCCTCTGCTCTAGATGGGGCCTTTGGAATCCAGGGCTCTGGGGTTTTACAACAGAGCTGGGGTGGGAAAGGGTAAACAGCACCAAAGATGGCTGATATGGCCACCCACCTCTGCCTCAGCTTGACCTGTTTTCTCTTGAACCCTCCATCCATGATCAGTCTTAGTCTTTATCTTGGTTGATACCTAGTGGCAGCCCCCTCCTCCTTGATATACTGTCTTCATCTGGCTGCAGGGCATCCCTCCCCTTGATTTTCTTCCTTTTTCACTATTTGTTCTTGCTCTGCCTCCTTTTCTATATTTTATAGGTTTTGTTATTGTTTGTGTGTTTATTTTTTACATCTGTCCCAGGGTTTATTCCTTGGATCTTTTCTTTCCTCTCCCTGCCCTTACTCCATTATTTTTCATCCAGTGGCAGGGTTTTAAGTGCAAATTCCAGGCTTTTATCTAACTGCATATTGGACATTATATGAACATCTACTTTTATCTCAACTTTAATGTCTCCCAAACCAAATTCCTCCTGCAGGATTTCCAACACGGTATATAGTGACTATGCTCTGCAATCACTTAGGTAATAAAAGCCATCTTTCATTGTCTCAACCCTCCAGCGCCTTACTCAGTCCAAAGAGTTCGTCTTTCATCCAAATGCCAGGACTAAAAGGCCACCCGCAGTCTTTCTCACCTCTGCTGATGGAAACTCCATCTTTCTAGTTGTTCAGATCAAAAACTTTGGCATCATCCCTGCCTCCTGGCTTTCTTTCATGACCCATATTTTCACCATCAGCAAATACTGTCAGCTCTACTTTCAAAATATCTCCAGAATCTGATCATTTCTTGCCAGCTCTACTGCTCCAAACCACTGCCCCCTCTGTAGGATTGTGACAATAGCCTGCTGGGCTCCCTGCTTCAGGCTTTGCTTCCTTACAGTCTTTTCAGCCTTCTCCACATCACAGCCGGATTAGCCATTTCAATCTGGAAGCTGTCCATGCCTTTCCTCCACTCAGAACCAGCATGGGCTGAATCAAGGGGCTTCTTTTCTTCATTCAAAAAACAAACAAACAAACAAACAAACAAAATTCCTTATCACCTGATCTGGATTCCTGCTCCCTCTCCAACTTCATTTGCTACACAAGGTGATATTCAGACTGTTAAATGGCACAAAAAAGGACAGCATGGGCACAGACCAATCTGAATGGGTGCTCACTATAGGGCTGGAGGAAAGTTGTGATGGCATCCTGCTGTGCTAGCCATTACCCCTGTAGTTGCTGGGTATGAGGAGTTCCAAGAGTGAGAGTGGTGGTGGGGTGGCACTTGAGAGCTTGGAAGAGTGCCTACTTACCAACCAGACTGGAAGGTTTTCAATCTTTTCATGATCAGTATGCCCAAATAGGTGCATATTGGCTGAACATCAGCCTTTTTTCTACCATTTTCCTCCTGTTTACTCTGCTCCTGCCACATTGGCCTCCTTACTGCCATGTGCCAAGCATCCCTGTTTCCTCTGTGTGGATGCTCTTATCCACGTGGCCCACCCCCTCACTCCTTCAGAGCTCTGGTCAAATTTCACCTTTTCAGAGAAGCCCATCCTAGCCACAAGAGCATCCCCAACATCTGTATCACCTTTGTCAGTATTGTTCTCCACAGTTCTTCCAACTATCTGACATGCCCTATGTTGACTTGCTTAGTTTTTATTGCCTGTCTTCTCCACAAGAGGGAAGGGGCTTTGCTTTACTCTGCACCTAGTAGGTGCTCAATGAAATTATTGAATGAGTTAATGAATGGACACTTTGTTATTGAATAAAACTAATAATTAGTACCAACCATCCCTCTTGGTAGGCTAATGCTCAGAATAAGGAAGAACTTTTTGAGAGTCAGAGCTGCCCCCAGGTTGAATGAGCTGTTTCAAAGAGATGGCATGCTCTCAATTTTGGGAAACTGTGCATTATGTTGGGAAACATGGGCTCCACCAGTCTGAACTTCAACTGATGCAACTCAACTGCTCAGGACTTCCGTATCCTCATCTGTAAGATAGGATAATATCACTCGTGTCGCAGGGGTGCAGTGACAGTATATGAAAAGTGCTGATCACAATGCTCCACACATATTTGGTGCATAGTTAGAGTTGGTTCCTTTCCCCTTCTCTCTCTTATTCCTACAGGAATATGGTGGTCCCAGATGGACATATTGCTTCAAGAATGCAAGAGTAGATGGGGTCATAGATTCAGTCAGGGGATAAAGATGGGGTGGAGGCAGGGATTGGTACCATGGCTCCTGCTGGGATGGTTCCCAGGCCTGCTGAATTGGAGGGCACAGAGTAAGCCCAATCTGTGCCACCAGGCCTTCTGTGATGCTCTGGGAGGAGTGACAAGCACTAAGCCAGTTCATGCATATTTAAAGCCCAGTCTGGCTCCCTGGCACAATAGGCCAGAACAACCACACAGGTAACAGCTTGCCTCCTTGAGTCAAACACTGACTAACTGGGTTGTTTAGGACTGAATTGATAGGGAAGGATGGATCCCAGAAAATACTACATCATTTTCTTTGAATTCAAGTGGACTATCTCTAAATGAAGGGTTCTTACCCAAGAATCCATATTCTCAAAGTGTGTTTGGATAGAATTTATCCAAGAACATGGATGGAAAAAAAATGCAACTCTGTTTAACTAACCTCTAACAAGTGTAGCATGCATGTCCTTCTATTTTGCGGATAAGCACCTAATCCCATTACTATTAGTGGTACTGGAGATGTTGTCACCAACAAAATTCACAGATAGTTTTGTAGCACATTCTTGTTGCAGATGTCACAAAATATTCATACTCATGAAATAGGGCAGTTTTTAGAATTGTGCAATATCTTGTTACTTAATAGATTAGTAATGATGTTTTAATCATATTTTGTCATCATGTGTTGATAACTGTGTTTTAATTGTTTTGTTTGTAATCCTATGTGTTTTATTATGTTATGTGGATTTTAAAAACATTATTCTGAGAAGTGTATCTGCGCAGAAACTTCATTTCTTTAATATGACCTTTATTCTTTTTTTTCCTTTTGATTCAAATTGGCCTCATCTAGCACCCTGACTCACCTGTCTCCTTCTACCTTACATGACCACTCCCTTAATCATTAAGCCTTCAGGACAGTGAGGTTCTAGTCAGCATCAAATAATCTCAGGAACAAATCCTTGGGTCCATTGACCACAGAAACAGAATTTTGGTTCAAACTAGAGATAACATCAGGGCCAGATGTACAGTTACCCCTTACTCTAGCACTAACCAATCAGTAGAGACCACGACCCTAAATCCCTTAGTCACCATAATTAATTTCCCCCTATATAATCCATCCCCTGGAAGCCAATGGGGAGCCAAGTCTTTGAATGTTGGCTCACCTGTGTCTCTGGGCATGGGCCACTTCCTAAAATGAAACCCTTACTTTCTTTGCTCAGATACCTCTTAGTATCTTATTGAGCTATGATGCACTCAGGCAAACAGACTCCTTTAGTCTGGTAACAGTGTCTATGGGTTTCAGCAGACTGCTAGAGTGATCTATGGCTTAAAATCCTTCTTTAAACCATCTCACTCAAAACCCTCTCTGAACCATCTGGAAGAGACAGATGTATGTTGTGCTATGTCTTATGTGTTCATGTTCCTGACTCAGAAGTAAACCATAAATCAATTTCATGAACACTCTCTTTCAGGTCAAACTTTGATCCTTTATTCCTGTCACAAAACCAGGTTGCCTTGTGTCAATAGGTCTGGAGGATAGTTACTTATCATGTGCTAGTCTTCTCCACACCACAAGGAAGTCACCTGTAGCCATCTCCTTTCACAGGCAACTGGCTGGGTCAATGGACTTCTTATTTCTGGGCCTGTTTTCCAAGCCCTGTCATCATTCACCCACTCAGGACTACACTGGCACTTATTATCCTCATGAGTTTTCCCATCTATCCCCATCTGTTATTCACAGAAGGTTTGAGCTTCTCTTTAGATCCAAAAACTTTACTCTGCTAAGAAAACAAAATATGGTACCCTCAGCTGAGAATCAGTAAATTGTCAGAGCCCCATATAAATAGCTTCAGAATAGCCCAGACATTTGCTCCAGGTCATTTATCTTCATTCCTACTTGTCTGGTTATTGCCAGGACTCCTTGGCCTAAAACCACCTGAGCAGCCACCTTTGCTATTTCTTCATTTTAATGATATAGGTTAGATCAGTGGAGATAAGAGAGAAAGATGGCAGAGTAGAATGTTCAGAATTGAACAAGTATACCCTTAATTTGGAATACTGAAGGCCAGAAAGTTCCCTTCTCTGCCTCTGTCTTGAATGGCTTGATTGTAGAGGCAGAGACCAAGTAATCAAAATATAGACATGAGCAAATACTATCTTTGGCCCCAGGGAAACGGTGGTGAATAAGATTATATCTCTCCTCACATGCTGGAGAGGAAGATGAAATGTAAACAAATGAAAAGAGAACAACATAAGATAATACATTAGTGATAGCCTTTGTAGTTGCAAATGGCAGAAACCCAGTTCACACTATTTCAAGGAAAACATCATTTGTTGGCTTGTGCATTAACTTAACCAATGTATAATCAACTTTCCCTAGATTTTGCTGCAGTACAATCACCCCCCAAGTCTCAGTGTCTTACATTTAAAAAAGGTTTGTTTCTCACCTATGTTTTATGTCCTTCACAGGGGAGGAAGGCTGCAGGTCTGCTCTATATCAGTCTTTCTTACTGGACCAGATTGAGAGAGCAGACTCTTGGTCTTGTGAAAGAGGTAAACAGCAGCTCTGAAGCCATGCATTCAGTAGTTCTTCAAGCTTCTGTCCAGTAGCAGCATAGATCACTGCAGCTCACATTGGTCAAATGCTCACAGTGGTTTCTATTGGTCAAAATAGTCAATGATCACATCTGGTATCATTGGTGGGGGACATATACTACTCCTACAGGAAAGAACCTTATGGAGGAACCTGTAGAAGAGGGCCCAGTACTGAAGGCCAGCAGATATTTAGACAATACTACTGTCTAACGTAATTACCTTTATTGAGCATCTATTTTGTGCCAGGTACTGAAGATACAGGAGAACAAATAAAGTCCCTATTTTCTTGGAGTAACCAAATTGTTGATGATGGTGGGGGTTATAAGAGGATGTAAAAAGAGACCAATAAACAAATAAGCAAAAAAAATAAGATTATAGTAAGTATAATAAAGAAAATTAAGCAGTATAATGAGACACAGTGCTTGGTGGGTTACTTTAGTTTGAGTTGTCAGAGGTGATATTTATTTATTTATTTCAATTAAAGTCAACATTTCAATTAAAGTATTATTTTGTATTAGCCTCAGGTGTACAGCATAGTGGTTAGACATTTATATAATTTAAGAAGCGATCTCCCTAATAAGTCTAGTACCCATCTGCCACCATACATAGTTATTACAATACTAGAGGCCTGGTACACGAAATTCATACACTCAGGAGTGGGGGCCCTCAGGCCGGACTGCACCCTCTCACAGTCCGGGACCCATAGGGAGTGGGCCTAAGCCATCAGTCAGACATCCTTAGTGCTGCCGTGGAGGTGGGAGAGGCTCCCACCATGGCTGCTGCGCTAGCCAGCCATGAGCCCAGCTTCTGGCTGAGCAGTGCTCCCTGCATTGAGCATCTGCCCCTTGGTGGTCAGTGCATGTCATAGCAACCGGTCGTTCTACTGTTTGGTCGATTTGCATATTAGCCTTTTATTATATAGGACTAGTAGCCCGTTTGCACGAAGATTCGTGCAATAGACCTTCATTCACCTGGCTGCCTACACCAGTTTTCTGCTGGCACCGGGGACCCAGGCCTTGGCTGTGGCCACCGCCTTCTGCCTTCTTTCAGGGTCGGGGTTTGGCCCCAGGCGGTGGCCTTGGGCTCGGCCACACCCAACATCCCTGTTACCGATTGCAGGAGCCGACCCCCAGTGGTTTCCTGCGATCGGCGCAGGCTCCCCGCTGGTGCCCAAGGCCGGGAAAGCCTTGGGCGGCTTTCCCGGCCTTGGGCTCCGCCACACCCCGTCCCTGCAACGGTTTCCTGGTGGGCGTGGTTGGTGGGCGTGGGTTGGTTGGTGGGCGTGGCTTGGGCGTAGCGAAGGTGCGGTCAATTTGCATATTTGTCTATTATAAGGTAAGATAATGTCTTATTATGGGCAAGGCCTCTAATTCAAATTTTTTTAAGTAGTTAAAGGGAGGGGCAGAATTTTCACTTGGGCCTGAAGCTAAAATTATCCTTAGCTCAAAAATCTGCATACCACTGAGACACATCTTGGTGAGGCTCATTCTGAACCCCCACACTGTTCTATTATGTGTATAAGTATTGGGAACCATCTTATCTCTTTAGTGAAAGGAACATTTTGTTATGTTACAATGACTAACTTTATCTCCTGAGTTGTGTTTTGGCTTCAAGCCTGTATCCAGTATTCATGCAGCAACTTCTGCTCTTCTATTCAATATTTACCTGGCATATCTTTTATTTTATTTCCTCTAAATCTTTTTATGTATTAGATAGGAATAGCCCATGGACACAGACAATAGTCTGGCAAAGGCCTGGAAGGGGTGGGTGCAGGGTGGAGGAGATCAATGGGGGAAAAAAACACACAAAACTAAAATAAAGGGATATCTGTAATACTTTCAACAATAAAGATACATTTTAAATAAAGGAAAATATCTTAGTGAAATAATATAAGTAATTGCTCTACACTGTAATTTATATTCTCAATTCCTCTCAAAGAGATATTAATTGACCCTATGTTCACTGACTGCAGGACTGACTTCCGCCACGCCAACCCAGCACTGACTGCCACAGGGGCTGCAATCAGACCCTGCTTTTCTCTCCAGACCTTATTGCAGCCCCCCTCGGCAGTCAGTGCTGGGACGATGAGATGCCTGCAGCACAGCAGTCAATGCTGGGTCACCATGGTGACCAACCTAGCACTGACTGCCATGGGGGCTGCAATCAGACCCTGCTTTTCTCTCCAGGCCTCTGTCCAGGCCTGATCGCAGCCCTCTCGGCAATCAGTGCTGGGTTGCTGAGGCACCCGCAGTGTGGCAGTCAGTGCTGGGTCACCATGGTGTCCCAGCACTGACTGCAGGACTGACATCCGGTGTTCGGTCAAGCCTTCGGTCATTTTGGATGTTATGGATCCTAACTCTTTATATATATAGATGATTGACTATATTTCCTATGCTGTACTTTACAGCCCCATGACTGTTTTGAGAAGGTGACAGTTAAAATAATATCTAAATGAAAGGAAATACCTAGTCATGTAAAGAATCTCAGATCTTTCCTACCCCTCCA
Organism: Eptesicus fuscus; assembly: GCF_027574615.1. Classification (NCBI taxonomy): domain Eukaryota; kingdom Metazoa; phylum Chordata; class Mammalia; order Chiroptera; family Vespertilionidae; genus Eptesicus; species Eptesicus fuscus. The sequence continues at coordinate 88,035,965 of NC_072479.1, forward strand.
ACCTCATGTAACAATTCCTTAAAAGGATTCTGACTGGCCAGACTGGGGTCACATGCTCATCCTCAAATGAACTGATCAGAGTAAGAATGCTGTCTTATTGACCAGGGTGGGTCACATGTTTACTCCTCCAGTGATGTCCCTTGATTGTCGGCCCCATCAGAATCACACGGAGTCATGTGAGGAACAAATCACATAAAGAAGGGACTTGGGGCAGAAAAAAAGTAACAAGGGTTCACTACTGGAGAACTGTAGTAAATGCTGCTTATTTTGTCCATCATGGAAAAAATGACTGTGATTCAGGACCAGGAGACCTGGATTCTAGTCACTGCTTTGACAGGAATTAGCATGGACCAGGTCTCAGTTTCCTTATGTAGAAAGTTATGGGTGACATTGGACACTGTTTTTGCTCTGTTCCATTCTGTGACTGTTATTTTGAAGTACTCTCCCCATACCTGATTCAGTTGGGATGTTTTTGCTACAAGTTACAGATAGCCTTGACTCGAGAGTTTAAGGGGTAAGAAGATTCATGTCCCATATGAAAAGTCACAAGCAGAGACAGCTCTGTATGCCAGGGCTCTGGCTCCTCACCCTGTAATTCTCCTGGTGCTGTCATCTTCCAATGGCTGACTCCTCTCATGGTCCCAAGTTGGCTATAGCAGTTCCTAGTATCTCAACCAGGCATGACAATGCCCAATGGAAGAACAGAAGCCAGCTTTTTCTTGCATTTCTTATTAAGTATGAAGAAACCAACTCAGTTTCCCCCGAAGAACAGGCTTTTCTGAAGAACAGGAAACCTGAGAAATGTCAGGGTTCTTTTAGGAAGAACAAACCAGAAGTGATAGTTGAATAGGAAATATTTAAGATTTGTTTACAATTCCATCTAGGATTGGCTCCCTCTGAGAAAACCTCCTTGTCTCCCAGCCCTGATTCTTTCTGCTGCCTGCCTAGCAGAGGTGAGGAATATGATATTTCTTTATCACAGCTCTAAAGATGCTGGCAATTACAGCCAGCATGAAGATGATAAACCTCTTCCACATGTGACTCTACAGCTAGAAAAGGATATTAATCTTATACTGTATCAATCTCATTGCTTCCTGTGTTATCCTTCAGAGAATCACAGAGTCATGACCTCTTCATTTTGTGCTTTGCAATGTGGATCATAGAGGGGGAGTAGCTAGGAGGAGAGATAGATAGGAAGCCCTGGTTTGGGGCCTTGGAGCCTCTGTTTAAGCCTGGTCCTGGGATTAGCTCCTCCAAATCTATAGCGTGAATCCAATTCCAGGAGTATGCCTATTCCTCTGAAGTAATCTCACAGAGCTACCTTTCTCTTTATTCATCTCTAGCCCTGAAAAAAGAAATCAGAGTCACCCCTGCAAATGCTTTAGATATTAGGATCATCAGATAGAGAATATAAACTAACTATACTTGCTATGCTTAAAGAGATAAAATTGAGGTTTGAAAAAAAACTAGTAAGGACCAATAAATAAAATAAGCCAACTAGATGTGGAAATGAATCAAATGGAGCTTCTGAAAAAAGTATTTACTGTATAGGAATACATGAATATGTAAAAACAAAACAAAACACATAAAGCAAAGTAATAAATGATAGACAAAAATTCAGGTTATCTTGGGGGCTAAGGGAACATGATGAGATTTAGAAGGAGCACCCAGGGGAGTGATGTCTACCATGAGTTCAGTAGTGGCTTCAGGAGTGTATTTTATTGATTTCTAACACCCTTTTGTGTTAGAAATATCCTTTGCATATACTCAGAGTATATACAAATAAAGGTATGGGGAATATATATAAAATGAATGTGTATCCAAACCTAGCTAGGGTGTCAATTTTACCAGATGAAATGGATTTTGAGGTAAGCCTAACCAATGTTCACAGACACCGGGGGCGGGGGGGGGGGGAGGGCAGGGTGAGGGAATGAGTCGGGGGGGGGGGGGGAGCAGCGGGAGGGCAAGGACACATATACAATACCTTAATCAATAAGGAAAAAAAAAACTTCATCCAAAGGAACAAAGGAGATACTATGTACATCAGTAAAATGAAGATAATACAGTGATCACTAACAAATATGAACCTAATGATAAAGTTTTGAAATATATAAATTAAAAAACTGAAACATAACTATTGAAATAAATAGATAAATATTTTGTTGTAATTGGTGATTTTAACACATTCTTCCATGAACCTAATCAATCAAACCAATAAAAAAGGAAAGATATGGTAAATTTGAATTACATAATTATTCACTAATAGGCTTTAACTAAAACATAAACATTTTTACACCTAATAAATATAAAATGCATATTCTTTTCAAGAACATGTGGAACATTCACAAAAGTCAATATTAAACTTGGGTGACAAAGGAAACCTCAATAAATTCCAAAGCACTAACATTGCAGAAGTTACATTCTGACCATAATGCTATAAAATTAGGTCTTGGTAACAAAAAAAGTCATTTTTAAAAAATCTCATATGCCTGGGAACTATAAAGCATACTACTGAATAACCCTTTGGTTAAAAGAAATCACAGGGAAAAGTATGAAATACTTAAAATTAAACAAAATGAAAACACCATATGTCAAAATATGTGGGACACAATTAAATCATTTCTCTGAGAAAAATTTACAGTTTTAAATACATTTATCATCACAAAGCAAAAAAGAACAAAAACAAATGAGCTAAGCCTTCAACTCAAAAAGTTAGAAAAAGAGCAATTGAGTAAACCTGAAAAACTAAAAAGGAAATAGAAAATTAAAATGAGGACAGAAATCAACAAATTATGAGCCAAAAAAAAAAAGTAAAAAAATTAACAAGACTGAAGTCTGGTTTTGTGAAAAAGTTTAGTATACTTATGATAAATCTTTAGCAAGACATCAAAATTTAAAAAGTCCAGCTGGTGTTGCTTAGTGGTTGAGTGTCGATCTATGAATTAGGAGGTCATGGTTCAATTCCCAGGCAGGGCAAATGACCAGGTTGGGGCTCAATCCCTGGTGGGAGGGTGTGCAGGAGGCAGCCAATCAATGATTCTCTCTCATCATTGATGTTTCTATCTCTCCCTTTCTCTCTGAAATCAATAAAAATATTTTTTAAAAGAAAGAAGGCAAGACACAAATAAAAAAATATAGAGTGAATAAAAAAATAATACTAGATATAACAGAGGCTTTTAAACAACAAAAGAACTACCATTTTTCTATTTTAGAAAAATATTGGAAATTTAAGTATAATGAATAAATTCTGAAAAAAGTAAAAGTAGCAAAAAAATAAATTAGAAAAATTGAGTAAATCAATCATTCTTTTAAAAATTTAAACATTAAATGCTCCCTTCAAATTCACACATGTGCCAACAAATCCCCAAACCCATAAAGTTTTATAGGAGAGTGCTATTGAGCTTTCAAGCTATATATAAATAATCTATCTTATGCAAATTTTTCCAGGAGGGAGAGAGATTTTTTATGAGGCTCCTATAACCTTGATTTCAAAGCCAACAAATGACAATTGAAAAGATTTATTTCATTTTAAGCATATATTTATACATAACTATTCAAACAATAAAAATATTTTTATTAAATAAATCCAACTGTGTATTTAAAATAATACATTAAAATCAGCAAGAATATTTTCAGGAAGAAGTAACAATATAAAAATTATTTCAAAGTAATTCAGTAAAACAATGGACCACAAAAGAATAACCCTATACAATAAAAGGGTAATATGCAAATTGACCCTAATGTCAGAACAACCAGAACGACCGCTTGACCAGTCACTATGAGGCACACTGACCACCTCTTGGTCCCTTTCCCCGGCCAGCAGGCTCCGATGCCTGAAGGCAAACGGAGGACTGGGGGTGGGTGGCAGGGGACACAGGTGATGCCAGGCTAAGGCCCCCGCCCTGCCAGTTGCCCCACACACAGAGGGCGACCCATGGCGGGGGTGAGGTCAGTGAGTGGGTGGGAATAGCCTACCTCTCGGTCCCTTCCCCTGGCCATCAGGCTCCGACCACCCAATGGCGAATGGGGAACCAGGGATGGGTGGCAGCAGGGGGCAGGGCCATCAGAGGGCAGCTGGGGAAGATGGCCTTGGTTGCAGGCCAGTCCTAGGGACTGTACCTGTGCACAAATTTTGTGCACTGGGCCTCTAGTATGATATAATTATCTTAATAGATATAGAAAAGGCATTGAATAAATCTCAATGTCTTTTCAGAATAATAGCAAAAATAGTAATAATTCTCACAAAACCAGGAATATATGTCTTTACTTGATTAATGACATATATCAAAATCCCACAGTGAACATCAGTCTCAAGAGATAAAATTTTAGACACATTCTGTTTAAGCTGGGGCACATTATAAGGAATACTCATTATGACCATTATTCTTTAATATACTGAAATAACTGACCAATGCCATAAAGAAAAACATTAACAATAATGATAGAAAAGGAATAGAGAAACTAAATTATTTGCAGAAGGTAGAACTATCCACATAGAGAAACCAATAGAACTATCAGATAATTTATCAGAACACAAAATCACCTACACTAACAGATGTAAGATCAATTTAAAAAAATTGTACCATTATTTTTGCCATAACTTTTTGTTATATACATTTTTTATATTAGAAATATAAAAATAAATTAAGACCTTATAAAAATTAAAATTACCTTTATAAATGATGCATACAATCTTATAAAAATAAGTTAAAAACTCAATTAAAGTAAATAGGAAATATTGCAATAAATGAAGAAGTATACCTTATCACGAATGGTCAACCTAACATTGTAAATATGTCAATTTTTTTCAAAGGGATCTATAAATTTATGGCAATTCCAATTTAGATCTCATAAGGATTTTTTGAGGGACATAAACTTATTCCAAATGTGTATCAAAGAATATAGATCCATAAATAGCTAATTACATTTTTTAAAGAAAAATAAGTTAGGATAGTTATCTCACTCAGTAGGAAAATATGAAAATACTACAAACCCATATTAGTCTATACTATCTAATAAAAGAATAATATGCAAATTGACCATACCTCCACTACACCCACAAGCCATGCCCACAAGCCACACCCACAAGCCAATCAGGAGTGAATATGCAAATAAACCCAACCAAGATGGCTACGGCCACAGAGAGCAGGAGGGAGGCTTGGGTTTCCCCAGCAATGGAGGAAGCCAAGTTTTCCACCTGCCCTTGCCGGCCTAGGCCTCCACTCAAGGCTACAAAGTTTCAATTATAGAAGATACATAAATCCCAACAGAAATGGCTGCCACCAGGAGCAAGCAGAAGGCTTGGCTCCACTCCAGGCTACAAAGTTTCAATTATTTAGAAGATACATAAATCCCAGATACCTGCTTCCAGCCTATGCTTGGGTCACCAGGGGGTGTGGCCGGCCTGCAAACCACCACAGGACCCTCACCCCAACCACCCCACATCCCAAGAGAACCCCCACCCTGATCCGGGACACCCTTCAGGGCAAACCAGCTGGCCCCCACCCATGCACCAGGCCTCTATCCTATCTAATAAAAGATTAATGTGCAGATTGACCATCACTCCAACACACAAGATGGCTGCCCCATGTGGTCAAAGATCCTGCCCCCATGTGGACACAAGATGGCCACCACAAGATGGCCAGCAGGGGAGGGCAGTTGGGAGGGACCAGGCCTGCAAGGGAGGGCAGTTGGGGGCGATCAAGCCTGCAGGGGAGGGCAGTTAGGGGTGACCAGGCCGGCAGAGGAGCGAAGTTGTGGGTGACCGGGCCTGCAGGGAAGGGCAGTTGTGGGGGACCCAGGCCTGCAGGGGAGGGCAGTTAGGGGCAAATAGGCTGGCAGGGGAGCAGTTAGGCATCAATCAGGCTGCCAGGGGAGTGGCTAGGGGGTGATCAGGCTGTCAGGCAGAAGGGGTTAGGGGCAATCAGGAAGGCAGGCAGGCGAGCAGTTGGGAGCCAGCAGTCCTGGATTGTGAGAGGGATGTCCGACTGCCCGGTGGGATCGGGCCTATACGGGCAGTTGGACATCCCTTGAGGGGTCCCAGATTGGAGAGGGTGCAGGCTGGGCTGAGGGACACCCCCCCTCCGTGCACGAATTTCATGCACCGGGCTTCTAGCATATGTATAAAAGGCTAAGTGTCCATCTATCCAACTGGTAGCTATGATGTGCACTGACCACCAGGGGGCAGATGCTCAACGCAGGAGCTGCCATGATGCATACTGGCCATTTAAAAATAAACAGCACGAGAGACCTGGTGCCGACAAACCAACACTTGGCTTCCCCCAAGTGGGACACAGGGCCTGCCACCACCCTGGAGCAATACCCCACCAAATCGCAGCCAATGCTGCCAAGACCCCATGGTGCAAAATGCGGCCCACAGACCAGCCAAGCCCGGAAATGGTCACTGTGGGTGCTTGGTAATGATGTTACATAGCAACGCCTGGCTTTCTTCAGCCCAGGAACACAACTTGCTTTATAGCCAGGTGCAAACATTTTACAATTTAACCAAATGTCTGTGAAGCATTTTCCCATGCCTCATCTCATTTGATCCTCACAGAAATCGTGGAGTAGATAAATAGGAAACTTGGTAGAATCCTTTTTATTTTTTTCATTAGCTGGAAAACACACAAGATGGCTGCCCCCATGTGGTCAAAGATCCTGCCCCCATGTGGACACAAGATGGCCACCACAAGATGGCCAGCAGGAGAAGGCAGTTGGGAGGCACCCAGCCTGCAAGGGAGGGCAGTTGGGAGGTACCCTGCCTGCAAGGGAGGGCAGTTGAGAGGGACCAAGCCTGCAAGGGAGGGCAGTTGGAGGTGATCAACCCTGCAGGAGAGGTCAGTTAGAGTTGACCAGGCCGGCAGAAGAGGGAAGTTGGAGGCAAACAGGCTGGCAGCAGAGTGGTTAGGGGGTGATCAGGCTGGCAGGCAGAAGTGGTTAGGGGCAATCAGGAAGGCAGGCAGGCAAGCAGTTGGGAGCCAGCAGTCCTGGATTGTGAGAGGGATGTCGACTGCCCGGTGGGATCGGGCCTAAACGGGCAGTCAGACACCCCTCAAGGGGTCCCAGATTGGAGAGGGTACAGGCTGGGCTGAGGGACAACCCCCCTCCGTGCACGAATTTCATGCACCGGGCCTCTAGTATTAAAATATTTCTTCTAATTAATTTCCTTTCAATGTGCACGAATCCATGCACTGGGACACTAGTGTAGTAATAATAAGCAATGTGATTTTGGTGCAGGGATAGGCAAAGAGTCCAATGCAAGAATTCAGTACTAAGCAAATTTGATTACATTAATATTATATATTCCTTTTCTAAATACATGTCTATAAATCACCACAAAATCATGAAGAAAAGAATTACATTGGATAAAAATAAAATTTTATACCTACCTCACCAAAAGTAATGTGAGCTTTTGAAAAACTAATGATTTATATATGAAGAGTAAAATTATAACATCATGAAAGAAATAGATAATATATTTGTAATTTGGGGTGAAGAAGAATTTATTCAATAACACTCCAAAGCATAAATCACTAGGAAATTTTAAAAAAGAGATTTCACTTTTTCAGAAAATTTGTTTAACAAAAGACATCACTGTCAAAGATAATAATAACAGGTTGAGAGAAGATATTTTCAACAATAAAAAATATACTGGATGTTTAACACAAATCAGCAACAAAAAACATGGGTACCCAATGGAATAATGAGGAAATATATGAATAAGCAATCCGCAAAAGGGGAAAACCCAAATGGCCAAGTATATGAAGAGATGCTAAGCCTCAGTAACAGTGGTTGTACTAGCAGCAGCAGCAGCAGCAAGTAATACTAGTTGTAGTTGTAATTATTGAACACTTAAATATGTACCACACTTTTCATTAATTCATTGAATCCTCATAATAAACCCATGAGATAATTATATCATTATCCCCATTTTACAGATACAAAAACAGACACAGACAAGTGGCTTACCTAAGGTCACATAGCTAAAGGGATGGAGTGAGGATTTGAACCCACACTTTTAACTACCACAAACTCCAAGACTTTACTTTGATCAGATTACCAAGGATATTGTTTAAGGATGGGGAAAACAGAAAGCTTCATGCACTTCTGGCAGGAAGATGGACTAGTGCTGAGGTTCTGCAGAGAAATTTGGGAATAGTGAGTACAACAGAGTATGCTTTTATGTGATGACTCCAGCCATTGTCACAAGAGGACATGAACAGAGTTGGACATAGATAGATACACATCCCCAGGGACCTGGGTAAGTTAAAGGGGGTTAGGTACACCCTGGATCACCAGGCAGTACCCATCAAAACCAAGACTTCGAGGCACATACAGCATCACCTGCAGATCTTAAAAACCTAACTTTAATTTAAAACAAGAAGAGCCCTGGCCAGTGGTTCGAGTGTCGGCCCACACACTGAAGGGTCATGGGTTCAATACCCGATCAAGGGCACCTGCCTGGGTTGCAGGTTCCATCCCTGGCCCTGGTCAGAGCACATGCTTGAGGCAAGCAATTGATATCTCTCTTTCACCTCTCTCTCTCTCTCTCTCTCTCTCTCTCTCTCTCTCTCTCTCTCTCCCTCCCTTCTACTCTCTAAAAATCAATGGAAAATATTCTTGGGTGAGGATTAACAACAAAAAATAATAAAATAATAAGAAGAAACAGAAAGGCCATAGCACAATGCCATTTATGTGCAGTACACACATGCCATACACAATGTATTAAAAATGTATTTTAGAAAGTCCATTCATATTTAAGGATTTATACCAAAAACGTTAGGGGTGGATGAGAGGACTGGGGATCAAGGATGAAGAGGAAACAGGTTAATGAAACAAAAGCAATAAAAGTTTTTGCATGACCACAGTTTGCTACAATCTGAGGAGGAGGATAACTCTAACTTCCCTACCCACCGCCTCAGAAGAGCTGTCCCTCTTTAGATGTCCCCTGCCCCTAAGGAGCCAGTCCTGTGGTTTCTTCCTGGTTACTGTGGCCAGAACTCAGACTTGCTCTGGGAGATCATGGCTTCTCTCTTCTGTGTAGTTCCTAGAACATGGAACTCTGGTCACATCCAAGGCCACCTGCCTAATCCTGGACATCTGATACTCAGTGGCTGGTGCTGACATGAGCTCTGTCCCAGACAGCATAGTGCTTTGGGTGGGGGGTGGGGGGATGGTACAAGGCTCCTCCTCACAAAGGCCCACCCTACTCCCCCTGCCACCCCCCACCAAGCCAGTGCTAAGTTCAGCAGGGTCCACCCCCCAGAATGCCTGCAGGTATTAACAGCTCAGGGGACCACAGGTCTCTGACCCAGAGCCTCCTCTAACCTTGGCCACCCTGGTAACCCCACAGAACCGCTCTTCCTGCTCCTTCCCCTGAGGCTGATGAATGACAGTTCTCTCAGAGAGCCCTACTCTCCTCCCATCCCCTGGCAAGTACACCCACTCAGGCCTGGGGCCTCACAGTCCTCAGTGTCAGACGGGGAGTGCAGTGTACTTTGGCTTGGTCTAGCCTTGCCCCTGTGCTCCAGCTGTGTGGGCTTTCAGCATTTCCATGTCTGCCTGGCCTGTGTCATTGGCACTTTTGGATCTGTTGCTTTCTAATAAGGTCATTTCCCGTGTATGCGTTCAGTGTCTCCTGCTAGACTGATAGCTCAAAAGGGATAAGGCCGTTCCACCCCCCAATTCCTTGGAAATGTGTATGTGTCCTGGGATCATTTGCTCTGCAGTTTTTTTACTAGTGGGGTGGACTGGCCCTGAGTCAGGCTTGGTTTGGCATCATAGCCCACCCATCTCCCATCTAATCTACTTGACCAGGGTGTAATAGGAACTTATTAGGAAAACCAACAAAGCTAATGGGGTAGAAATAACAGCCCTGGGAGTTTGGCCCTCTACAGCTTACAAAAGCCCTTTCACAAACATTTTCACGTTCCACTGTTACCACTTCAGGAGGCTGGGTGCCTCGCTCAAAGCCACATAGCTATGGTGGCTGGGGCAGGCTGGCTTTCCAACCTGTGTATCCACCTCCAGGATTCTTTCAGATAAACCGAAGCTGACCAATCTCTGCCTCTTGTTCGGGAGTGGGACACACCTTGGAGTTTGGGCCTGGGCTTCTGGCTTGTCCTGCTCCTTCAGAGGAGCCACTGCAGCCAGGAGGGAGGAAATGCTAACCAGCTCCAGAGATTTTTTTCCCCCAAATGGCTTTTCTTCTAATCAACCCCAGGAACTCCCTCTTGGCCTGCAGGGAGATGCTGGCCGAGCCACTGCAAATGCTCGTGCCACACAGTAGCAACTCCAACTGTAAATACCCCAAATTGTGTTTAGACAGTATTAAAAGCTCGGTTAGCAGCAGGACGCTGGTCCAGGGCCCTGCCTCCAGCCTGGCCTTGCTGACTTGCTACTTGCACACACAGGACAGAAGGAACAGGTTTGCCGTAATTTCCTGTGGCTACTCCCTCTTCAGCTACCCCGATTCCCCCAAATAATGCATCTCTGTCCTTACCCTTGGGACATAGCAGGGCTGGTGGAAAGAACAGATAATGGAAATCAGGATTCCTGCTTTCCTGGCCCTCATCATCACTTCCTCGTATCAGTCCAGCTGGTAATGATAGGAAAAGCATGGCTCCAGGGGCAGGGCCTGTTCCTCATAAACCACCGTATTAGTTTCCTGCAGCTGCTGTAACAAATCACCACAACTTTGGTAGCTTCAAACAACAGAAATGTATTCTCTCACAGCTCTGGGGGCCCAAAGTTTGAAATCAGTGCCACTGGAGCAAAATCAAGGTGTTGGCAGAACCACACTCCCTCCAGAGGTGGGAGAATCCATTCTTGCCTCTTCTAGGGCCTGGTGATTTGTGGCTGCCTCAGTCCAGTCTTCTCAAGGTCAGCATCTTGAGATCCCTGTCTGCTCATCTTCATATGACCTTCTCTTCTGTGTTGTCAAGTCTCTCTTTGCCTCCCTCTTATAAGGATACCTGTGATTGCATTTAGCACCCATGTACATAATCCAGAATAATCTCCTCATCTCAAAATCCTTAATTTGATCACATCTGCAAAGACTCCCTCCTTCTCCATCATATAAGATAACATTCCCCAGTTCCAGATATCAGGACATGGATATCTTTTGAGGGCCATTTTCAGCCTTTTATAGCCATTCACTCCTCATGTTGCTTGAGAAGTTTACTTCACCTCTCTGGGCCTCAGTTTCCCTACTTTCTAAGTGTGAGGGCTGGGTCTGATGGCCTCTGAAACCCTTTCAACGCTGTGACTTCATTCACCTCGCCCCATGACCAATCTGCTGGGGCCACCTTTCCCTGGTCTCCTTCCCATTTCAGGCACATGGGTCTGCCTCTCCTCTCAGCCCTGGAGGCCATGTCTGCAGGTGGGGGCACAATCTCCTTCCCACCAGAGCTATTTCCTGGGGAGTTTCAACTGCCTGAGGTGTTGGGGCAGTGACTGAAAGGCAATTTGAGCAGACTGCTCTCACGTGGTGCCTGTCAGACCTGTGGGCTGTATCTATACCAACACCTGCCACCAAGTTCAGGAGCTCCATTTAGGAGAGGCCACCTGGCCCAGGACAGTGAGAAGGAAGCAAGGGTAGGAGTGGGGAGGGTGGAGATGCAGGACGCTTTTCTCTCACCCCTGCACCTAATGCATGCTTTGTTTGAGGGCTTCAGATCAAGTCCCTCTGAGCAGTCTCAAGAGGAGCATTGGAAACGGACGAATCCTGCCCCTTCATTCCCCTCAACCCCAGCTGCAAGGTTCTTCTAATAAATACATGACCTCACGTCTGGCTGCCTGGCATCCTGGAGACTGGCCAAGGAGCCTAGGCAGGTGGGCAGCCCCAGCCCCTCAGAGGAGCAGCCACCACCCAGTCAGCGCTGTCAGCCTGTACTCTGGATTTGAAAGCCCACCTCTGTAAAGCTGGCTGCAAGCCCCATGCTCTGTTCCCTCTGCTTGCGTGGGGCAGCCCCCAAGCTCCTCGTTTGTGATGCCGTTTATGGGCACCTGCGCTGTGAGGGGACCTTTCATCAGCTCCGCCTCAGCATCCCTGCACCTCTTCTCTTCTCCCACCTTGGCTACAGGAACCTCGGCAGCATCCATGATGATCCGATCATAGCTATGTTCCTGAGGACATACTGAGCACTGTGCCAAGTGCTTTAGAGGTGTGATCTAATGTATTCCTCACAGAAGAACCCTGAGAGGTTAGTGTTATTCCTCCCTTTTTTAAAGGTAAAAAATTAGAGCCTCAAATAAGTCATGGATTGGCCCACAATCACTCAGCTCATCAAGTGGCCGCTGGGATGGGAACCTGATTTGGCCCGACTCCAGCACCTGCCTCTCACTTACCTCTGTCTTTGAGCTATCCCATGCGCCATTCTTGCCCCAACCTGAAATGTCTCCCCTGGCCTCTGCCAGGCATGTCCATCTCCACCTTCTAAAACCTTGATCAGCTCTTACCAACATCATCACTATCGCTTTTCCCAGCAGCCTCCTTATATCTAGGCTAATTCCAGACCATACTTGTCCTTACTATAAACTGCAGACACTGGGTTAATGTTGACTGATGTCAGGTGGAACCCTGGGCAGGTCTTGGGCATTTTCTAATCTGTGGATTGTTGGGGTAGGACAAATCCATTGTCCTGCTGTCTTTATCACTGCCCCTCCCAGGCTTACCCACCAAGCTTAATGGAGAGAAAGTAGGGAGCCAGCACCAGTCCCTGCCCCTCACCCCAACCCTGAGGCCTTCTCTGTAAGCAACACTACTCAGAGTTTGGAAGTCGGAAGGTCCATGTGGTCCTCGCCTCCCACACCAACTCCAGTCTTGGTGCACATTCTATGGACTGGTTTCTGCCCAGCCTCTTTCTCCTGATTTGCCCCCTGGCAAAGAACACAAGCTTGGTAGTCACACAGGCTCAGGTTTATATACCATCTAACAGCCATATCCTTGAACCTCTCTTTTAAGCCTCAGCTTCTTCCCCTATGAAATAGGAATCTTAGGACTTCAGAGTGTTGTACGGAAAAAAAAAGAAAAAAGCACAGCACAGTAGCTGGCATAAGATAGGACTAGTTATGGGAAGCGCCCCTCTCTGACCTCCCCACATCTTCCTGCTCCAGACCTAGCGTCTGAGGCACACCAGTCCTTGTGCCTGAGGCTGGACCTTGGTGTCCAACCATTTCTAAGTAGAACTCATGGGACTACTGACTCCCAGCACGGCTTGCTGTCTGGAGCCCTGTCTACCACCCTCTCTCCAAGATGGAGCCCAGCTAATGCATGCCTCCGGGTCTCATGTGCAAGTCATCCAAGTGCCTCTGCAGGGCCGACCTCTGAAGCATCCAGTCTCACCCTGGATTCAGGTCTGTGGCCTGACCTTTCCAGTGGGGCTGTGCTATACCCCCACCATCCAGATCCACACCCCAGGCCTCAACTTTTCCTGTCCTGCCTGTCACTTTGCCCATCTCCTATTGGCTCTTTCCACCTCAGCTCTATACACTCCCCATGGCCGGTTGACCACTCCTTGGGTAAAGATGCAGCCTCTAGAGTCACCTGTTTGTCTGTAAAACAGTTGATCTGAAAAGGAACCTAGAGCTGGATGCAGGTGCCTTGCAAATTGTTTCCAGGCCACAGAAAAATTGTCAGCAGATTGAGAGGGTACACACAACCTTTTGGGTATCATTATTATTACAACCTTTTTTGATCAATTAAAGTTGGATTTTACTGGGGTTAGATGAGATATGAAAATAGTAAGACAGTGTAATAATCTCACATGATGACAACAATAACAACAACTAGGACTCAGAATAAGCTGGGGGGGGAGGGGGGAGGTTCCAGGCCATTGCCTACCACAGCTGTCCCTATACCATCTCTGTGCTGAAGAAACTTCCTCACCTCCTGCCCTTCTTTGGAACTCTGCTCCAAACCGACCATCTCTAGAGCCTCTACCCAGAGAGGAAGAGGGTTCTGGAGCCAGGGCTGGTAGGGCTCAAGAGAGACCACCTAGATTTGTGGTTCCCAAGTGTGTTCACCCCTCAAAATCACCACAAGAGCCTGCAAAAATCACAGATTCCAGGGTTGTGCTCCAAGTCCAGACTCAGAATCTCCAGGGGGGAAGCCCAGGAAAGTACATTTTTTAAAACTCCCAGGTCATTCTCCTAAACACCCAGACTGTGAAACCTTGGACCAGCCCAATCACTTTATCACCCAGGTGAGTAATGAAGGCCGCGGGGTGATGTGGCTGGCTCAGGGTCAAAGCTAAGCACAGTCGGACTGAATAGACCCTCAGAGGGGTCCTTTGGCTGACACAGGACCCCTGTTGCACTGCAGCTAGTCCCTTCTTGACTTGCCAGGTATTTCAGGTGTGCCTTTGGCCACCAGTGCTGGGATTCTGAGGTCGCATCAAAGCTATAAGTCCATTTTTTTTACCCATATACTAGAGGAATCCATGCAGTTAGTTTTAAATGTTTTTTGTATACTCTCAACTGAATGTATTGTAATTTTATTTTCCTGGCTTTAATAGAAGCAAACTCATCATTAATATTTTCAAAATCTATCTCTTCACTTGTCATATTGTCTATTGAAAGTAGTGAATTTTAACAAATAAAAGGAAATAACTTTGAAATGTTCGGTGAATGTAAAACTTTATCAAGAGATATGAATATACTTTCTGAATTTAGAAAGAAATGAAAGAAAAAGTAAGGAAATTGGAAATATATGAATCATGAATAAGAATATGAATTAAGGTGAAAGTAGTACACATCAAATAGAAATTAAGATTTTAAATGTCCTAATTTCACATTTAAAATGGAGATAGAGAAATTAAACAAATTTTGGATTTTGTAACTGTAAAAGTTATTTTCCATGAATAGACCTGATTTACAAAAAGAAGTCATTGACTTAGATTTTAAGTATACTGACAATTTAAGCACTGTAGACAATTCATCTGAAATAGTTGTAACTATGCAATATCAACCATTTATAATGTAAAATCATATTGCATTTGGATCTTCTAAAACGGATTCACACATTTTGCTTAGTGCAATCCTTTCCAAATTTAGAAGTGGCCTTGAGGATTTTTTTTATTTGTTTGTTTGTGTGTGTGTGTGTGTGTTTTATTAATACCTGTTGGTGTTGTTCTGTGAAAGAATTTTAGTCAACTGAAGTTAATTAAAAATTATTTAAGATAGTCACTTGGTCAACAGATATTGTCAAACATGGCAACTCTCTCAATTGAAAGTGACAAATCCACAAATAGATTCTAAAAACATTACTGATGAGTTTGCTTCCATTTTAACCCAGGGAAGTAAAAGTTATAATACACACTGGTTTTGATGTGAATAAAATACTTAAAATAATGTGAGCTTTATATACTTACTTTCAATTTTCAATATTTAAAAAGCCTCTTGAATGTTCGGAGAGAAAAAATTAACCATTTAAAATACACAGAAACATGTATATGGGGAGGCCCATTTTTCCCTTTTGCCTCAGGCTTCAACTTGGCTGGACATGGTTTTGCAGGAGCCTGTTTTAATGATAATTTTGATATTTTGTTCACCACGAATTGTTTACATTAATTTTAATTGTTAAAATATTTTTGATCTGTATTGCCGAGTTTGTGGCATCCCCCTTTTAGCTCATTCTCATTGTGGCCCTCCCTGGGGCATGGTGCTCTGCTGTCCTTAGTCCCAGATGCCACAGGACACCTTGTGCCCACACTTTTCTAAATAGTCAATACACTTTCCCTCAAATTACCCAATCTGACTTTATGCCTTTGCTTCCTGCTGGAATTCTCACTAACACAACCAGGTCAAGGAACTTGCCCAAGGTCACACAGCTAGCAGGGAGCAAAACCTGGGCTCAGATCCTCTTGCCCACTACTCTGTGCTGTGTGGCCTCCTTCTCCCTTGAGAACAAGGACTCACAAAAAAAAAAAAAAAAAAATGAGACTCTCCAGGAGGCCGCTACTTTCTGAGGCCCCAGTACTTTCTCCTCCTGTCTGGAAGTGCAGCCCAAGCAGGGCAAGATTCTACAAGCTGCCCCCAGCTGAGCACAGGGCTGACTGTTCTCCCTGCAAGCAGAGGAGTGGCAGGGCGGCTGCACCTGGGAGTCCCCAGGCCCTGGGCAGGCAGGCTGCAGGAGAGGCTGCGATGCTGGATTTTCTTTTCTTTTCCAAGACATCCTCTAATTGAAAATGACCCCATGCAGCTGTCAGCCTGGAGGCTTCGGGTGTCTGCACCCGGGTCTGTGCCAAGTGCAGAGATCCTTGTTGTGATGACATCAAGCACATACGCCCAGGAAGACATTAACAACTGTTTATTTGCGCCTGACAAGAAGGCGCTGGAGAGTGCAGCCTTGGGCTCCTGTAGGCTGGCAGTGTTCCTAGTAACCAGAGACCCACATGCACAGCCCCTGTTCACAGACGGAAGCAAGTTCCAGCCTGCCTTAGGAGGGGAGGGACCCGCTGGACAGAGGCGGGGCCTGGGAAGGGGCGCTTTGCTCCCTTGTTACACAGGAGTTAAGAACACAATGTGCAGGAGTTTTGCCTCAAAAGTGATCCAGAGATCACTTTATCCAGAGATCACTTTTTCTGGTCACAATTCCTGGATAGAATTTGCATTCTAAATGTCAAACCTCTTGGTGAGATAGCAAAAAACTGAGGCTGACTTCTCCATGCCTCAGTTTCCTCATTGGTAAAATGGAAATAAGTATAGTACCTTTTAGGTTGGGAGGAGAGAAAGCATGATTTGAAGAAGGAAAAATAAATGTGTTTTTTGTTGTTTTGTTTTAATAGAGAACCAATGGAATTTAATTCACACCTTCTGAATTTCAAGAGTCCTGTTTGAGCTATACTATAAACTTGCCTATTCACTCAATGATTACTTTAAAAAATGAACCATTTAGAATTATTAGGAGAATTAATGTGAACTCTTAGCCATTTGTTCCACAAACACTATTACACAGTTGGGAAGAGCAAAGGACTGTTGAAAAGTCTAGGTATATGGTGGCACACAAGACAGCCGAGACCTCTGCACTCAGGCAGCTCATATTCAGCAACAAATTAGTAAACAAGTAAATGCATAGTATATATAGGGTAGTGAGCAGGATAAAAAGATAGAGAGTGAAGGACATTGCAGAATAGGTGATGGTGCTTATTTTAGCTACTAGTGGCCCGGTATACGAAATTCGTGCACGGGGGAGGGGAGGGGCTTCCCTCAGCCCAACCTGAACCCTCTCCAATTGGACATCCCTCTCGCAATTTGTGACCGCTGGCTCCTAACTGCTCACCTGCCTGCCTGCCTGATCACCCCTAACTGCCTCTGCCTGCCTGCCTGATTGCCCCTAACCTCTCTGCCTGCTTGCCTGATTGTCCCTAACCTCCCTGCCTGCCTGCCTGATCACCCCCAACTGCCTCTTCCTGCCTAATCATCCCCAACTGCCCTCCCCTGCTGGCCTGGTTGCCCCCAACTGCCCTCCCCTGCTGGCCTGATCTTGCCCCCAACTGCCCTCCCCTGCTGGCCTGATCTTGCCCTTAACTGCTCTCCCCTGCTAGCTTGATCACCCCTAACTGCCTCTGTTTGCCTAATCACCTCTAACTGCCCTTCCCTGCCGGCCTGATCTCTCCCCCAAAGGCCCTCCCCTGCCAGCCTGATTACCCTTAACTTCCCTCCCCTGTTGGCCTGATCTCACCCTCAACTGCCCTTCGCTGCAGGCCTGATCTCGCTCCCAATTTGGTTCTGATTGGTCGGTTTCTATGCCAGTCAGTGTCAAAAGCTCTGCCTCACAGTTCACCCAGATTTGGTTTTGATTGGTCAGTTTCTATGCCAGTCAGCGTCCAAAGCTCTGCCTCCTAGGCAGCCATTGGCTCCTCACAGTTCACCCAGATTTCATTCTGATTGGTTGGTTTCTATGCCAGTCAGCATCTCCGGGCCTATCTCCGGGCCTGATCAGAGAGGCGGGGCTGATCAGCAGCCCCCTCAGAGGCTGGAGAGAAAGAGTAAGAGAGGTGCGACTGCTGGCGAAGCCTGGAGAGAAAGTGAGAGGCAACGGCTGACCAACTGCTGCCACAGAGGCTACGAATCAGACCCTGCCTCTCTCTCCCAGCCTCTCTCCAGGCCACAGCAACCCAGAACTGACTGCAGGACTGACTTCCGGTGTTTGGTTGAGCCTTTGGTCAGTCGTTATGGACCCTGGGTTTTTACATATTAGGATGGTATTCCAGGAGGTTCTTTCTAAAGAGTTAGAATTTGAGTAGAGATTGAAATATTATGAAAAAAAAAAAAATGATCGATGAGAAGATCCAGCTCAGGAGGGTCATAGGTAGAGAGAACAGCAAGTGCAAAGGCCCAGAGGTAGGAATGTTTGGAAGATTTAAGGAAAAGCAGTACCAACCATATAACTTGAGCAGTGTTACTGAGGGGGAGACTTCTGGGAGATGTGATTCGAGAGGTGGTCAGGGCCAAGTCATTTGAGGCCTGTTAGGCTCTCATAACAAGTTTGGATTTTGCTGAAAGTGTGAGAGAAAATTACTAGAGGGTTGTGAGTTGAGGAGTAACATAACCTGATCTGGTTAGAAAAGAATGTATGGGAGAAGGATGGAAGCAGGAAGACCAGTTATGAGATTTTTGCAAAAGTCCAGCTAAGAGGTGATGGCTTGTGCTAGGATGATGGTGGTGGAGATCATAAGAATTGGTTGGATTCTGTATATATTATAAGGGTAGAATTACAGAAGTTGCAAAAGATAAGATATAGTATAAAAAGAATAATAGGTTTTATATATAAACATATACAGTTTTATTTTGTTTTTTGATGATGCCCCTATATTTTTGGTCTGAGCAATTAGGTTAATAGAGGAACCATCTATAGTGATGGATAAAACTGAGGGAGAGGGACTTGGGGAGAGAGCTGGAAATCAAGAGTTTGCTTTTGACTACTAATAGTATATGCAAATAAAAATGCAATTTGAATAAAAGTTGAAGAACCATAAACTCATAAGTAATATAAAATTTTAATTATTGATCATTGATTATTCTGGATTTATTGACAGACTTTTAGAAGAAAGAGCTAAATCTGAACCTAATGATATATTAGCATGTGCTCCTAGTGTTTTTCTGCATTTTTGGGATTATGAGCTAGTAAGTTCCATGAGGGCAGGGGCTCTGCCTTATTTATCTTTGTCATCTCATGGGCTTAGCCCAGTGCCTGCATACTTTACAATAGACTTCTGACAAATGTTCATTGAACACAAGAGGGACATGGAATGTTTGCACAAGAAAGCAGGGTCAATCCTCAGCCAAACGATGGGTATGAACATGCCTTAGAGCTCCTGCTTCCCTGGCCTGCCTAATTCTAGTAATATCATAGAGGCCTCTACCCCACCAAATCTGCATGCCCCCAGGGATCCATTCCCAACCATAAAAGTGATGGTTCCTACATCAGATTTCCAGTTCACCTGATAGCTCATGCTACTGATGGAGGTGGGATGTATGCTCATCTACATGATGTGTGTAATCTGCACTGTAATTCAAAAGACTGATTTTTGGGGTGACAGTGTCAGATATTATGGCTAGCCCAGGTAGCTGTGCTTTATGCCTCTTTGTTTTTAAGAGACACTGAAAAATAAAATTACATCCCATAGGCAGTTACCTGTATGCCTTTACATATATTTACAAAAGGGAAGTTTTGTTTTTAAGAATTGAATTAGGCATTGTGGAGGCAGAAAGGGCAGACCATGTGCAAGGATACTCCAGAGTGCAAAATAAGAGAAGACTGAGGTGCCCTGGGGGAGATCCGGGGCATGTCATCAACCAGCTAATGCTGCATAACAAACCATCCCAACACAACCATTTATCATTGCTCATGAGTCTGTGCATCAGTTGCATAGCTCTGCTGATCTGAGCCAAGCTGGACTGATGTTGGCCGGGCAGTTCTTCTGGTCTAGGCTGGGGCTCACTTGTGTGTCTGGTGCTCCGTTGGCCTTGGTCAATCTACAATGGCCATGGATGGGCTGGCTGGCACTGTGCCAGGTGTCTCACCCTCCAAAAAGCTAACCTAGACCTACCTTCATGGCAGTTGCAGGGGTCCAAGAAGGAGAAAGGAACTGCTAAAGGCCTCTGAAAACCTGCATTCTTTTGGCCGAGGTAGCTATAAAGTCAGTCTTGATGAAAGGAGTGTGAACTCACATTGCAAAGGACTCAGATACAGGGTGGGTGCAGAGCTGGGGCCATTTTTGTGCTCAATCTACCTTGCAGAGCAACTCAGCTTTTCCTCTCTTATCAACTAAGGTCCTCATGATAGGTTGTAGTGGCACATTATAAGGGAAGGATAGCCCCAAGGTTACAAGCAGGCAGGGGTCTTGGCATCGGGAAGGGGGCCCTCTACTTTCTGTAATTACTGGGTCATGAGGCTTCTCATCGGAGGAGAAGCCCTCTTTGTGGATATTCCCTAGATGTGGGCATCAGAAGCTCACAGCTTCTAGATGGACCCTGGACATCAGCCAGCAGCACCTCCTCCCTTTACAGAAAACGGAGGCCCAGAGAAGAGAAGTGACCCGATAAAGGTCAAACAGCTACTGCTGGCTGCAGGAGAATCTAGAGATGTTTAGAGGGACAGGAAGTGTTTTCTTTTTAACTTTTAAATGTAAAATCACAATACCTTCCCCAGTGAGGGAGGAAGTAGAAAATCCTTTTAGAAATGTAGGAAAATTGTAGGAAATCCTTTTAGAAACGATTAAAGGGGTTTCAAGACTGTATAAGGTAAGGATGTGATTCAAAAAGGGAGATAAAACTGAGGTCATGGCTGTTGGGAGACCATCCCAGTGTCCCCAATTTGCTTGGCAGGAACAATTATGGATTCTGATCTCAAAGAGCTTTGGGGGAGGGGGCGGAGGGAGGCATTATTTTTCTTTTCTGACTCAGGTCCCTTTCCTTTGTTCCACCACGTTATATTTTCTCCACCTCTTCATCAAAGAAAACGCACAACCCAGGTCTTAAACACCATTTCTGTACTCGACATGATAAAATATCTGTATTGAATGCCTGCTGTGTGCTGGGTACTCTAGGTGGTGGTGATGGCAGAGCAAAAAACACAGATATAACTCCTGCTCTCAAGGTGTTTGCACTTTCAGGAATGCAGAAATATCAGGCAGAGGGAGCTGCCATAAGAGGAGTGTAGACAGGACAGGATGGACAGAGTGCCAGGGGGATGGGGGCGGGGGCAGGGAAGGCATCCTGGGGGAGGTGAGCTTTAAAGTTGCAATCCGAAAGACAAGAAGGAGATGGCCAACTGGAAATCCGAGGAAAGAGCATCCCAGGTGGACAGGCCAGCCAGCGCCAGAGCCTCCCTAAGTAAGCCTAGGAGGGAAGTTCCTGTCTGCAGCACAGCCTAACCTGTCACCTCTAACATGGAGCAGGTTTTGCTCTCTAGACAAAGAGTGTTTTTAAAAACCTTTTCCTATTTGAAAACAGACTCTGCCAGAGCTGGCTCAGAAGCCATTTGCTTGGCTGATGGGGGAATAAACACATGGCCCTTGTGTCTTGATGGCCTTCAGTGGAGCCAGCGCCCTGGTGTGTGGGGCAAGAAAGATTTGAGCCCTGGAACCGCATCCGATTTCCCCCCAACCCCAGTAACAAGATCTCAGATACTTGACAAGCGGGCCCTCTCCCTACTTCCCGCACCGGTCCTGCCCCCTGGAATTCCTGAACAGCTGCACTGGGGGCTCAGTTTTCAATGAAACAATAAAATACTCCTGCGTTTCCCTGAGAGGATGGCATTTATGACTGGGGTGGGCCAGCTTCCCTGCACAGACACCCCCTCCCCAATTCCCAGGCTCACCAGCCCAGACGCCCACATGTCCCACAGCTTGTCCTTAAGCCTCTGGGAACAGCAGCATGGGTGCCTCAGAGGTCCTGGTCCAGAGGACGCTGGAGGAAAAAGACATGCTTAGCCAGTTAACTGAAGGACCTTTGCCAAGAAGTGCGAAGTGCTCATTTGTGTCCCAGGGCACCTTCCCTGGCACCGCACCCTCTCCCAGAACGAACCCCACCACCTGCCCCACGCACACAGCTGCCTCAGGGAGACTGTCTGCTCTATGGTTCAAGGACAGGAAAGCCCTCACTGGCTCTGAGGGGGAAACAGGTGTGGCCCACATTCCAACAGCACCTCACACACCTCCCCAACTCCCTGCTTCTGCCCTGGGCTCTGCTTTGATGGAGCAAGAAGTCATTGACTTGCATAAATTTCCCCTGTGCTCAGCATGCAGGTTGGGGCACTGTGCATTGATCCCCAGACTTCCTTCCCAGTGCCAGACTGGAGCTTCCTGCCCAGGGGCCAAACCTTCCAAGCTTCCACGTGGGGGCGCAGCACGCCAGCTGACAGTTCAGCATCAGCCTGTTTCCCTCTGCCTCAGGCACAGAGCTTGTGCACTTATTTTACACATTTCATTGAATTCTGTCTTTATTGCATTATGAAAAGAGAGCAGGGGTAGAAGGCATAAGTCTCATAAACATAATGCAAATGAGATAGGTGTCATTAGGCGTGCCCAAGCAGAGCCAAGAAGCCATCAGCAGAAGCTCAGCAGAATTAAGCGGATTACCTGGACTGCCATGGATGCCAGACCCATTTTATGCTGTGGGCTTTCTACCCAGAATGCTCTTTCCCTGGCCTACCACGTGGCTCACTCCCTCACCATCTTTCCAAGTCACAGCTCAGAGCTCGGCTTATTGATGGGGCTCCCCTAGGCCTCCTGTTTCCAATTGCACCTCCCACTCCACCCTCTTTTCTCTGGGTCCTCTTTACTCTGTTCTGCTTTGTCTCCCCCACGCCCCATAGCACTTATCACCGGCTAACAGATTGACTTGTGTTACATGTCCTTTTTATTGTCTGTTTCCTCCTGTTATTAGACTGTCAACTCCATGAAAGACATATCCCCAACACCTACACTGGTGTCTGGCACTTAGGGCACCATTTTGTTTTTCAATATTAATATTCATTCCTATCAGTGAATGTTGAATTATTAAAAAATATGTTCAAAATATGAATAGTATACTGTAAAAATTGTGCAAAAAACAAAAAAGGTGAGGTACAATACGATGTTGCTGTTTCTTTTAGATCCCTGGTAAAATATCCCTATGCCATGTAAATCTATGATTATGCTTTTGAATATTCTATTGTAGTGCACAATTTTGGAAACATACTATACATGACAGTAGGGGGTGGCTCTTGAACAAGCTAAGCCCAGAGTTAGAGCAGATTCTGGTTATGGGCAGAGTTCAAGGCAGGAGAAGTGAGATCTGGGAAGGCAGCTGGGAGAAGAGTGTGACCTGCTCTTCTCATGGTTGATGCTTGGCACACACCGAGTCAGGTTTTGCAGCAGGTCTTTGTCCACAACAATGGTCTGGGATCTGCAGTTTGAGCCTGCTTGGAACAACACTCACTAAGTGTTTGTGGGCTGGCCTGTGAGGCAGGTACAGCCATCTCCTGCCCTCAGCCTGGAAGGAGCTGAAGCCCTGAGTCTTCCTAGTAGGCTCCCTCCTTGCCTCTGTTTGATAGGAATTGAGAGGCAAGACACGTGGCTGTTTCCAGGCTAGAGGAGCAGAGGGTGCAGCTTCCAATCCCAATGAACCCTTGAGGGAAGGGGATCGGAGGAGCCCTTGGGGCAAGGACAATTTCCTTTACCAGTTTCCCCAGTTCTCCAGATTATCCCCTTAATAAAAACACTAACTGTCCTGTAGTGAACTCTAGTGAAATGTTCAGTCCTGTACTAGGTGCTTTACCTATAATAACAACTCACTCACTCCTCACTGTGATATCTATCCTGTGCTGGTAAGTACACTTCCCTCCATTACACCCACGAGGAAAGGCAAGATTGGAGGGGGTGGTTTGCCCCGGGTCTGGCTAGTATACTAGTAAAATTCATGTCAGAGCCCCAACTCTCTGGCCCCAGACCCCACATTCTTAATCACTGTGAGGGTCATGCAAGGATACAGGTGGGGGGACCTGGGACCCCTCTCACCTACCTGTAACAATTCTCTCACCCTGAGGGAATGCAGAGGTTCACCGTGAAATAGATAACAAAAAACAAACTCTTTACTAGTAAGACTGCTGAAAAAGAAAAACTTTATACACAAAACCAGAGAAAATCTTATTGTGGTAGACCAGATGAATAGAGTAGGCAATACCCCCCCAAAGGAAACTATTTTGAGTTCAAAAAATTATTTTTCTTTCTCAACACAAAACACAGAAAGTGTGTGTAATTTCATCCTAACCTCACAGAAATTCACTGCAGCTTGGGACTGTGGGTCTAAAGATGGGTGCTGCTGGCTGGGGCAAGGGTGGGGGCTGGAAGTATGTGTTGGTTTAGTCCTTCTGAGCCCCAGCCTCCAACCTAGACCAGGGCTGACTCACTAGGAAGCTAATGGGGCTTCAGCTTCAGGTTCTCTCACTTGCTCCAACCCCTTTCAAAGGCTTGGAGGTGCCCTAGCAATGTATTCATGTGCCATATGGTTTTTAAAAATTTGTGAAAGTAGGATTAAAATTATTTTTATATCAAGAAACAAATTTTAACTGAAAAAAATCCCAGGTCACACTAAACTATTAATTCATTAAGAGGGAGAGACAAATTTCCAATAGAAATGATACATTTCCAATAGAAGTAATGAGTAAGCTCTTGGATTTTTATATAATCCAATTAAGGGAAAGGGATGAATTATATGTTCACATTAGAAAAATAATGTCCCCCTTTTTGCTGATTCAACATAAACTGATATAATGGCTAAAGATAACATAACCCTACAAGTCTGAGTGATGATGACAGATTGGTTAATGAGTGTTGGCAATTCAAAGAGCATTTAAGATTAACCACTGCATTAAAGAAGATGGCAATGTCCTGACATTTTCCAGCTGATATGTGAAAGAACCTTCACAGAGGTTTTCCTAAGTTTGGTAACAATTCTGAAAACGTACATGATATCAAGATTAAGTTTTGAACCTGAAAGAAACTTTGCTAAACTATCAATATTAAAAAACAAAATTTGATCCATCATGTTACAAGAGAAGCTAAATTATCTGCATTATCAGATGTGAAGACTATGCAGACAAAAAGAAAATGTGAAATAAAGTATTGTAGAGGTATTGTGGAGAGCAGCTACAGTGTTTGGACCGGTTCAAGCCTCAGACTAATGAGAGGGCATAGTTCTCGTGTGGCAAAGCCACGTGCAAGTCCTAACTTGGAAGGCAAAGCCCTCCCAGCACAATTATAGCCAAAGGCTACAGTTGTAAGCTTGACCTTATGGTCCGAACCTGTGGTCCCACGTGGCTAAGTGATATAGGCTGCGGGAGGTGCAGCAAGTAAACAAAGCTTGATCAGGTGCATGTAATTGAGTAGATTCGAAACCCGAGAGAACATTGGAAACATCTTGACCACGCCCTTACTTTGCCTCGTGGAATCTGGCTATAAACTAAAGACTCAGCTTGCAGGCTATGACACTGTCTCTCCATCAGAGAAGCAGTGTCCCACCTAGCCCCAGCTTTATTCTCTTGTCTGTCTTCTCCATCCTTCACCGTCCCTCTCAGGTTTACCCATGGCTGCACCGGAGCAGCACAGGTATGCCAGGAAGTTAATGATTGATCTGATTGTTTATGGTTCCTATCAGCTTTTAACATTTATAATTCTTCTTTAAGTACCTATATTAAGTATGCAAAGGCTTCCCTAACAAAGGGCTACAGACTGGGCAGCTTAAACAACAGGACTGCACTGTCTCAGTTCTGGAGGCTGGAATCTGAGGTTGTTGGTTTCTCCTAAAGGATGTAAGAAAGAATCTGTTCCTTGGCTTGTAGATGGCTGTCTTCTCCTGGTGCCTTTCCACTGTTGGTCTTTTGGTCATCCCTCCATGTGTCTGTGTCCTAATCTCCTCTTCTTATAAGGACACCAGTCAGACTGGATTCAGGACCACTATAATGACCTTATTTTAACTTAATCACCTCTGCAAAGACCCTGTCTCCAAATACAGTCACATTCTGAGGCATTAGGGGTTAGGATTTCAACACCTGAATGGGGGGCATAATGGTACCCACTCTTGTTTTTATAAAGAGGATTTCAATTTTTTTTAAAGTTTTAAACACCAAAACATCTGGACCTATGGGTATATCTTCTGTTCTTAGAATCACCTCTTCTGTTTATAGCCTGTTGCATAGAGGAAGTCTTTCCAACTCAATAGACATTATTGAGGAACTACTGTGTGCCAAGCACTACTCATACTGGGGCTTCAACAATGCCATGGGTCTGCTTCTCCAATGCCCGGGGGACAGGGCAGTGTTGGGGGGTGGGGGGAGAGGGGAAGCACCAGGTCCTCTGGAGCCCAGAACAGGTGCAAGGTGGGCTTCCTGGGTGGTCACTTTGGCAGTCCCATGGGGCCCTGCATGTAGAAGGGCCCCATGCTTGGGGTTTCATGTTTTTCTGTCACCATTTTGAAATTCTTAATTATTATGAACAAGAGACCCATGTTTGCCTTTTGCACCCAGATTCTCTAACCAGTCCCAAGGAGGGGAATTGATGCAGCTCTGGTTATAGTCAAGGTACCACTAAAGGCTGGCTAGCAGTTTCCCTTCCAGGAAGAAGGAACATGTCTCGTATGTAGAGACCTGTGGACAAGAGTCAGGGAGCACTGAGTGTGTCATCTAGAACTCTTTCCCGCCTCAAGAGTCAGAGGGAACAAGTTCCATATGAAGGACATTTTGAGGCTTGAGCTCTGGAGCTGGAGCATGTGTGTCTGAGTGCCAGCACTCTTGTTCACCACCTGTGACTACAGGTGAGTTACTGACTGTCCCTGGGCTTTAGCATTCTCATCTGCCAAAGGGGTAAGTCATCAGTGCAAGAGCCAGGACCTCATACATGTCTTCCTTTGAGTTAGAGCAAGTGGGACTATTGCGTGCGATGAAGGCCATGGTCAGGGAAGGACAAGGAGGGTTGGGATGGGGAATCTCCTATCCCAAGGCTTGGAGATGGATGTGTGAGAGGCAGATTTGAGAAATGGGAAGCCGATCAGTGGTGCCATTCTCAGTGTTAGTGAGAGAGAGAAATAAGTGGTAAAGCAGCTGGGGTTGCACTGTCAATGACCCCAAAGGCCCAGCCAGGAATCTTGGACTCTAGACAATAGGGATTCCCAAAAGCATTTGGGTGGAACCTGATGAAAGTGGCATTTGATGAAAATTCCTGTCTGGGAATATTCTCATCCACATCTTTCAAAAAGTCAGATCAGGAAAAAGAAAAGCCAACTCTACTGCAGGGCTCCTGCAGGATGAGGTGAACCAGCCTTGTTTGTGCAAAGGAATCAATGGGGCAGCAAGGAGCCTGTGCTCTCTGTCTTCCTACTGTCTTGAGGCACTGTGGCCTTGCCGCCGCTGGGGTGAACAGGGAAGTGTGGGTCAGTGGCCTGGAACCGGGCCTGTGGGTTCTAGAGGCTGAGCAAGGCTGCAAGACCCAACCTGAAAAGGCCAACTCCACTGGCTGACAGTCACACTGGCATGAGCAGGGTTCGTGTCAAAAGTTCAGGAGGAAGTTTGACAAGATAAGAGGGAGAGGAAGCAATGTGGACAATTATTGTAGGACTGAGACTTAGCACCTGGCTTTCCAGCTGTAGGAGACCATAAAGGGCAGTGACCAGAGCTGGTCCTATGAGGCCAAGGGGACCAGGGAATGCACAGTGTGATGATGAGTGATGGTCAAACTCAGATGAGATGAGCAATGAAGTAGCCCCACCACAGCCTGACTCTTGCATCTACCTTCTCCAAACCTTTTTTTTTTCAATCTTTCAGGATACCCCTCCAGGTCTTTCCCTTCAACATGCCTTTGAGCATATCCATCCTGCAGAGAGAATGCAATAGAGCATCCACCACATGGCTGGCCACATCCGCTCCTCTGACTCCAGGCAGGCCTGGGTCTGCACAGATATAGCAGAGCAGCCAGTGAAGGTGGTCTGGGCTTTGGAGTGATGAAGCTCAGAGCCCTTCCTAACAGATGAGACACTTGGGTAACCTAGCTACTGAAGGATATATCCTAGTTTACTCCCATAGGACATAGGCTCCCCCTTCTCTGCAGGGTGAGGTCCAAGCTCCTTAGCACAGCACAATGGGCCTCCATGACCTGGTCCTTGCTGCCTTCACTCTTATGTCGCAATAACATAAACCCATGTGTTGGCTTCAGGCAAAGAGTCCCTTTTCTGGGTCCTAATAACAAGCTGTCATGAGAGCTCTTGAAACATTGAACACATTGCCTCGCAGTTATGTGTGTCTATCTCTCCCGGAAATTGTGCTGCACTCTGTGTCCCCAAGCGGGGGTCTGACACAGAGCCAGCACAGAGGGAGGAGGGATAGATGTGGCTTCGGGACCCTTGACTCATCTGAGGCTGTGCAGTGGGGCCAGGATTCTAGGGTTCACATCTGTTGTTCTTGATAGCCACACCGGGCTCTCAGTCGTCTACACTACATCTCTCTTTCCTCCTGCTAGATTGAAAAGACCAGCACAGGACAGTGCCACACCTAGCAGCAGGGGCATGCCTGAGTCCACTGATGCCACTCTGCTAGAGCACGAGGAGGAAGGTGAGATATTACAAAAGACACCCATAGAAATTAGGTATCCTCTGCCTCCCGATGGCCTTTCCCCTCCAAATGACAGTGTGCTTTTGGACTGTTTTTGCAAGAGCTTTAGAAAGCTTCTAGATTTGGTCTGGACTTAAAAATCAAGGCACTAGAAAAATGGACTTGGGCTACAGTATAAAGTATTTGGACAAGAAAAAGGCATTTCCCTTGAGGGTGGCAATGAGCAGCAGAATAATGAGTGTGTCTGGGCGGGGCGGCCCACTGACCAGAAAGATTTTCTCCTCTGGGACCTGCAGGTACAGGTCCCATCTCTCAAAGGGAGAGAGCCATTGTTACTGAGAGCTTCCCGGATGCCCAGCATGCTGCTGGATGGATGGCTTCTGTGTTTGCCTTCCTTCCCATCAACATTTCTTAAGGTAAGCAGAGTGGACGGTAGGCTGGAAGGTGCGGCTGAGTCAGTTGTTCAAATACCAAATGACTACTGTACCAGTTAGTAATAACTGTTGTTCCAAGTCCCCCAAGGGATCTCCCATGATCCTTGCTTGCCTTTCCCTGGAGTCTGCAGGAATTCCCTATTCTCCAACACTAAAAAATGCCCAGGGGAGGCCCTGCTCCATTCTACTGGTCCACTAGGCCATGCTGCCTGTTCCAGCTACAGAGATTTCACTATCACCTGAGAAGTAGGTCCTATCATCATCTCTATTTTATAGGAAACTCAAGACTGATTGAAATTAGGGAAATTGCCCAAGATCACATGGTTATGAGTGGTGAGATCAGGGGTTTAGCCTAGGTCTCCTGGACTTCGGTCACCACATCACAACACCAACCAGAGGGGCAGCCCCTGGAGGGTCTGATAAGCGCAGATTTAAGACCCCAGGTGGAAAATTCCAGGTCTCTGAGAGTAGCAGAAGCATTTGCTGGCAGTGCAGATGCTGGGGTGACATCAGCAGGGCCCTTACCAAAGCCCTCTGCTGGCCCAGCTGAAATGTCTAAAACTCTCAAGTCATATACTCCTGTAGTTTGGTCGAGAAGGTGCCTATTCAGGCAGTCCGAGCTCTGCTCTACATGTTAGCTTTGTTGCCTAACGTCTCTGGAGTCCAGCTGGCTTACTAGGTTGGGATCCAACTTGCCTTTCCTATACCTTCTCAATGTTCTCATCCCTGCTGCTAATTCTTAGCTCCCAGGTTACTCTGTAATGGAATTAGGAATGTTTTTATATC
The DNA here is from genome assembly GCF_027574615.1 of Eptesicus fuscus. Lineage (NCBI taxonomy): Eukaryota > Metazoa > Chordata > Mammalia > Chiroptera > Vespertilionidae > Eptesicus > Eptesicus fuscus. Next base: position 88,065,773 of record NC_072479.1, read on the forward strand.
CATTTTTCAGGAAGGAAAACTAAGGGTTGTGGAGTACAAATGACTCAGATACAGTTGCAAGAAAAGTCACTGTGCTGAGACCCCTGGGGTAGTCTTCTTGAAGCATGCCTTAGGTTATAGTTCCCTTGGGTGTCAGAATCAGAAACTTAGCTACCTACGTGCTCCTGCCTACCCTCACTGGAGAACTGCCAGCAGGAGCCAGAGGTACAGGAATTCAGAGGGAGTGGCCCTGTCCACTGCCTGCCCCCCAACCCAGGCCTTTCTGCACCTAGAGGGGGACCAGAGGATGCACCCTGACCATGGCAGGGAGCGACTGAGCCTTGCTGCTCTGAAATGGAACAGGTTTGACAGGGTAAAAAGTCTCTCAGAGGAAGGGAAGGTGGACAAGACCCTCTGGGGAAAAGCAGTGTAATGTTTGCTTCTGCTACAGGGAGCATGGAGTGCCTAAGATCTCTGATAAAAAGCTTCACCCAAAGCTGAAGAATGACAGATGACCACAAATTGGGTCCTATTTACACTTCTATAGCCGATCTTGGCTTTTGATTTTTGGTTACAGATCCTATATAATTAGGGCCATTATATGCTCAGAGTGTATGATGATTTCCCTTAGGCATACTGACATTCATGTCTTCAATTTCATAGCAGCAAGCATTTTAATCCCTGGAAATATATAGAAAACTAGAGGCCTGGTGCACAAAATTCATGCACTCAGGGTGGGGGAGGGTCCCTCAGCACAGCCTGCACCCTCTTGCAGTCCAGTCCGGGAGCCCTCAGGGGATGTCCAACAAGCTGGCAGTCAGACATCCTCAGTGCTGCTGCAGAGGCTCCCGCCACCGCCGCTGCGCTCGCCAGCCATGAGCTCCATTTCTGGCTGAGTGGCGCTCCTCCTGTGGGAGTGCACTGACCACCAGGCAGCAGCTCCTGCATTGATCGTCTGCCCCCTGGTGGTCAGTGAGCATCATAGCAACCAGTCCTTCCGCCGTTTGGTTCATTTGCATATTAGCCTTTTATTATATAGGATAACACTACCCTCACCCTGACCCCACTATTCCCCATTCATTCTCTATCCTTTTACTGTTTTATATTTCTTCTTAGTGGTTACCATTATCTGAAATTATCTTAAGTATATATTTTCTTATTTCTGTATTTATTTTCCTGTCACACCCTCTAGATTGGAAACTCCATTAAGGTATGAGCCTCATCTGCCCAACTGTCATTATACAAATCAATGCCTAGGAGGAGAGCTGGCACATAGTAGGGCTCTATAAAAGTCTGTTGTTACCCCAAAACTTTTTACTTTTCTCTTTATATGTCAGACCCTTTCACCATTATGCATTTTTTGTAGACTGTTCTTCTGTCTGAAATATCCTTCCATCATTATTCCCTTGGAAAGTCCTACACATCCTTAAGAGGCATCTCAGCAGTCACCTTCTCAGTGAAGCCTTCCCTGACTGTCCAAATCAACATTGCTCTTTTTTCCCCTGGGATTCCTGCAGCCCTTTTGTTGATAACCTAGTTATAGCTGCTGTATCTGTATATGTGGGAATGGATTTCTATAAAATGATTAGAGCTGTTTAAAAATAGAGCCAGATCCTTGTGAAGAAGTGCTTATAGAGAAGATACGGAAATGGTCCAGGCTACTCTAAGCTGCTATATCTTGAGAAACCATTCTTTCTATTCACTGCTCTTACCAGAGGGTTAACATCTCTTGTGCTGAGGCCATATACTTGAGAAGGGTGTCTGACATCTAGTAGGCATTTAACAAATTTTTAAAAAATGTATTGAATTAATAAAATATTTCTACCTTGTAAGGGAGGATAAGAGGTTCTGTACAAATTTGAAATTCCTATCTCAGAAGAGTCCCAAAGGGATATGACAGCAATGATGGTTTTTATACTTTAGGAGAAGTTATAACACCTTCCCCCAGTACAGTAATAGTGAAGTTTCTGGGTGGGGGGTGGAGGGTTTGGGGTGGGAGGCCCACTCTTTCTCCCCAACTACTGAGCTGCTGTACCAATGAGTCTGGAACCTCCCTCACATGGGACAATTGTTGGGAATCCCTGCTGTATTGACATTTTAATTATCTCCCATGTGCCAAGGGCATGCCTCCTCACCCCTTCACCCCCATTGAATTTCAGCAGTCAATGTCCCTAAGGGACTCAGCCTCTTCTCCATCATTGTCTCACTGACCCAGTTGATAGCATGTCCTTCCACACTACACAGACCACCTGGGCTCCTGGGGGTTAGGGGGGAGCACTTACCCTTTCTTACCAGCTGTATGACCTTGGGAAAGTTACTTACCCATTCTTAACTATATGTTCTCAGCTGCTCAAAAGAGTTAAAACTACCAGGATGTACACAGTGCCTTACATGAGGAAGCAGCTGATAAATGATAACTGTTACTATTATTAGCTATTCTTTGGTCTGACCTTATCTTCCACCCTCTAAACCCACACTGGCTTTCAGTGCTTTCCTGCCAAACCAGAAGGTCCACAACTCCAGCTCCTTCTGTTTTGGCTGGTGGAGCCTGCCTGATGCCTTTTCTGTCTGCAAATCCTCAACCCTGACCAGCCTGTTTTCTAGCCCTAAGAATGTTCATTTTCCATATGCTCCCCAGCTGGCTCCCAGCTCAATCTCTGGAGTATTCTTTTCAAGCATTACCTTTCCTTTAAAAAATGCAATACATTAATGGTTAGGATATCAAAGCAACTACACACACACACACACACACACACACACACACACACACACAACACACATGCATGGACACACACACACATGGACACACGCACGCATGGACACATGCACATACTTGCACACATGCAAACACATGCACACCCACTCACCTCCATACATCTCCATGTGAAAAGCCATCTAATTCATTAGGCTGTGTTTCACAATTTCCCAATAAACTTTTATGTTTTCTTGCCACAGAAACTTTTGTAATTGAACAGGCAATGCCATTACTGAACTCTGCAACAACTCAACTCAGCCAAACTCATCAGCGGTAACCAGCTTCTAGAAAAGACTTTTGATATCTTTGGGCCATTGCCTTCTGTACCTCCTTACCCCTCCCTACTGCTGTTCCCCACCACAGGAACATCTGCACTTGTTTCATTGGCCTTCCATACACTGTAACCAAACACAGGCTGAGGACTGAAGGCAGCAAATCCATGGTTATTCAGAGTGCTTCAACCTGCTCTGTGGTTCTCTTCCAAGCTAGGCCAACTTCCCTCTGGAGCCAACCAAATACCCAGGGCCTCCAGCCACCACAGAGGCACTTGTGTTCAGCTCACTGTGAAACGTGTGCCCTTTGAGAAGTCCACTTGCCCACTGTTACTTGAGAAGGCTGTGTAAGGACTTTGGGTCTCCCAAGACTTAGGGTGGGGACCTGAGGAAGAGGGTCAGGCTGCAGAAGGTTCCAGTGAGTCAGTCTTCAGTGGCTGTGGCAACTCCTGGGTGTGTGGAACCAAGCATGTTCAAGGCCCTCCGGCCAGGGTTGTTGGGGGTGAGTGGGTGGTAGACAGTTGTCTGCTCTCCAGGCTTCAGAGTAGCGCTGGAACTCTGTGAGGCAAAGCTGGGCCTTGCCGAGGGCCTGGTGTTGGCTTTGCACACCCAGGGCTGTCAGAGCTTGAAGCCTGGGGGGTGGGTGTTGCATCTTCCTGGTGAAGCCGGACAAATCTCCAGGTAGCCATAAACTGACTACACATATTTTATTCTCAAACACATGTCCAAAGGTGATAAAATAAATGCAGATGGTTTCTCCAAGCCTCAATGGAGGGTTTTTACATCAAGTAATTGAACTAAAAAGCACACATAAACACACAGGCAGGAAAGGGATCCAACAAAGAAATTCTCAGAAATACCAAACCCTAAAACACTAGCCTGGAGAAAGCACTGTTGGACACAGTGAGAGAGAATGAATGAGGGAGAGAATGAAAACAAGAACAAAGCTGTCTCATACATTTGTAAAGAGGAATAACACACACACATTCTCTCTCTCTTTCAGAAAATTAGGTAGATTGCTAGTAGTTTTGCTGAGAAGGGTTAGAAGTCCTTCCCTGGTGTGCCAACTGAGAAGGATTCAAGGCCTGTGAGTAGGACTGGGCCAGGGGCACTGAGCAAATGCTACTCTGGGGACTGCCTCACACGGGATGGTTGATGCACTTCCACTGTGAAGTGTAGAAATTCCTACCAGAATTCCACAATGAGGGCTCCTGCAAATCCCCCCAAAACCAGCTAATGTCATCGTCGTCATCATCATCATCAAAAGCAGCAGCATCAATCATCATCATCATGTTACACTCCAGGAGGCTTCGTATGTGCTAGGAAATGGATGTTTTCATTACACTGTAAAACAATGTTATGAAGTAAGCACTATCGTCATTTTTATAGACAAGGAAACAAAGGTTCAGAGAGGTTCAGTAACTTGCTTAAGTATACACAGCCCATAAATGGAAAAACCTTAGAGAGGGATAAGAGGGCAGACAGAAGCCTCCACCAATGGCCAACAGAACTTCTCAGCATAGCATTCATTAAGAAAGTGAGGACTGTCCAGTCTGCAGTAGAACCTCAGGATGCTGCTGAAAGCTCCCGATAGGACAGGTGACTTATCCAGTGATATCCAAGCAATAGGGGAGAGGAAAGAGAGAGTGGAGTTTTCTAGGAGCCAGACACCAGCCCTCCAAGGCCCTCCTATCTCAGAGATGAGCATAATTTTCAACCTATCAAGGTGGCAAATGTGCACACTGGATAGAAGTAAGCCTGCTATGAACCTTAAAGAAGGCTCTGTCCTGGGCCCATAAGCTCAACATGAAGACTTTGGCAGCATATGAATACCTTCTTTTTTTAAAAAGATATTTTATTGATTTTTTACAGAGAGGAAGGGAGAGGGATAGAGAGCTAGAAACATCGATGAGAGAGAAACATCGACTAGTTGCCTCCTGCACACCCCACCCACCGGGGATGTGCCCGCAACCAAGGTACATGCCCTAGACCGGAATCGAACCTGGGACCTTTCAGTCCGCAGACCGACGCTCTATCCACTGAGCCAAACCAGTTTCGGCATGAATACCTTCTAAATGCTAATAAAGTTACTGAAATGGACATGGCTGATTCTTCATTGCACTGTGACCCAGCATGGGAGAGACAGAGTTGTCACATGGTCTGAAGCCTAGAGTTCCTTTCAGGAAACTTTTCACTCATCCTCAGGTTCACTTTCTCCTCAAAGTGGTACTTGTCCTCAAAGCATGCTGCTCCAGACCCACTCTGGACATGCAGGCAAACTCCTTCCATTCAAGGCAGAGCCCTGCTGTTTAAGAACCATGGCTTTCCAGGCTGCGATCTGGGGTCTCTGTCACTCAAGCCCATTTCCCCAGGCAGCCAGACCCTCTTGACAATCCCACTACTCATTTGGAATAGAAGTTCCAGAAGAGGAACATAAATTCCAGCTTGAGAACTGGGCTTGGGTCAAGCATAAGACTTCATTCTCCTATCCATGGGTGTGCTGTGTTTTTGCTGTAGGCTCATGAAACATGAGGTAAAAAAGGATTCCATGCATGCATGTAAGCACAACATATGGACACAAGATACTGGGGGGTGGGATGAGGGCATGCGACGGGGTAGAGGAGGCTGGGGGAAGGTCAATGGGGGGAAAAAAAGTAGATATATGTACTACTACATATAATACTTTAAACAAAAAAATATTTTTAAAAAAAAAGAATCCATGTAGAAAACTGTGCTTTTCATTTCTCTAGGATTTCAATGTTCACTCTGAAATGCAGTGTGCCATGCAGAAGGGGGAAAGGGAAGGACTAGTGAGGAGGAAACAAGACTGTCATCATTCAAACAAGTATTTAAATATTCACTTGCTACTTACCTGCTCAGTGGTCATGGGCAACTTAAATCCTCAAGCCTCAGTTTCCTCACCTGTTAACTAGAGATGATCATGACTACCTCACAGGACTTGTGACAACTAATGGTGGCCATGTTTGAAAGCACCTAGCACATAGAGGGCACGGGGCCTATTCTTCATTTCCTGCCCTCCTATTTTAGGAATCGAGAATCATGTGCAGTAGAATGATGCTCTTAACCAAGTACTGCTATTTGCTGAGCCTATTTCAGGGGCTCATGGCACAGAAAGGACACATCTTCTATTAGGTATGTGTCAGAGAGATCTCGGGGTTTGTGGCTGTTCTAGATACAGAGAGCACACGTGGGCCTTGAAGGCAGGGCAATCCATGGAAGGCACAGGGCAGGGTTGCAGGTCAGTGATGGCAGCTTCTATAGTGGGATAGGGGGCACCTTGCATCTTCAAGATGGGAGATGAGATTCCTTAGGCTCCAGCCCCAAGAGGGTGAACTACTTCAAACTGGGAAAAGGAATTGGGGACCACTAGTGTCCTCCTCAGGCCTGCCATGGCAGAACAGGTGTGGCCATCCCCACAGGGACCCCCTCTGCTGCTGTGACTCCTTCTGGGACCCAGCAGGCATTAGGAAGGTTCCTTCCATTTGAGCTTGTACATTTCAAAGTGATGAATCAACCAAACATGATACAGAGGAACACAAGAGCTGAGAGAGAGGAGTGGGGGAGGAGAGGATGGACTAGCACTCTTGAATGCCTACCCTCAGCTAGACGTCTACAGGGGCTACTTAGCTGAATCCCCAAGACAGCCTGGGAGGTAGGCAGGATCTCCATCTCACTTTCTGGCCCTGAGAAACATGGGCTCAGGGAGGCCTCCAACCAAACCTTACCCCAAGTCACAGGGGAGGAGCTGGACTTTGAACCCCGGTCTGACTGCAAAGCCAGAGAATTTTCTAATTCCTCATGCAGCTCTAGGAGGCACCGCCAGGGGAGGGAGGAGGCCAGGCGCCAAAGGATCTCTGATGAGTCAGTTCTCTTCTGTGGGTAGATTATTCATGATCCATTTCAGTTTGCTTCTGCGTAACCATACAATTATTGTTACAAACAGTTAAAATTTTTTTCCTATGTGTCTAAAGGATGAAAACCACTTACAAAAACAAAACAAACACCAAAGCCAAAACAAAACAAAATCCAACCCTTAAACAACCCCAAACAACAAATGTGCTGAAAAGAAACTTCCAAAACTAAAATTGCCAGGTTTGCTGTTACTGTTCTGGGACCATACCACTGGGGCAATCACAATTTTTATTGGCGAAGTGGATCCCTGTGCGGGTAAGAGAGAGCAGGATACCACCATTCTAGGTGAGCAGAGAGAGGAGAGCGAGTTATTGACAGTGAACTTGTCGCCCAAATTAAGCATGGGGCTCAAAGCTACTGGTGATGTTTTCAATGGAGGTGAAAACAGTTCTTTTAATTAATCAAACATGAAGTATACCAGGAGGGGGATATTACTGTGTCTATACACAACTCTGACATCATCTGATTTTAACAAGTTTACTAAAACGACAGTCATGGCCTTGACAATACTGAATGCAAAATACTGGTGTACACAGATTTTACAGAGCGGCTCCCAAGAGCTGGGTCACAAAATAAGGTTTAACAGATGGGAGAGGCCTGAGGGAAGGCAAGCACACGGATTTTATTGAGAAAAAAAAAGCTTATATACTGTAGGGTTGCTGAAGTTTAATAAATAAAGGTCAACTTATAATATATAAAAACAATATAAACATTTATATGCTACATGCATATCATATAATTTAAAGTAATAATTTATATATAGGGAGAGATGCCAATCTATGTTCTTCCGATCTTTCTTGACAAGGCACACACACAGGAGGTGTCTATCCGTATCCATCGCCAGCCTACGAGTTTATTGTTTTCTGACGTCAGTGCTCGGACATAGGTTTGGGATGTTTTGCACTGAGAGTTCCAGTGTTTATCGTCAATCCCCCTGCAACCGTTTTTGACAGGCCTGGCTTCTTTACATCTCGTCTCATAAAAATATTGTTTGACGGGAGAGTTGCCCGTTTTGATCTCCCCCAGCACCGTGACCTGGTGTCCCCGAATGTCGATGGCCGATGACTTGTCTGTCACCCACAGACTCTCGCTGTCACACACGGAGTACTCCCCTCGGTGACTCTTGTGCTCTGCGTACCTCTTCCGCCGTGATGTTCTGTTCGCCACCTCGGGGTTGCCCACGTAATCCTCCATGAGATACAAGGGAGGGGGCTCCAAGGGGGTGCTATCGCTCAGCAGGACCCGGGGGGAGTTGTAGCGTCTCTGTTGCCGCAGCAATTCCGTGTCCATTGCAATCATCGGCTGGAACTCTGACTTGGCGGGCTCGCCCTGCTCCGGCTCTCGGGGGGCCTCTGCTTTGGGCAGCGTGCTCTGGTAGTTCTCCTTAACGTCCACCATCTGCTTGGAAAGCTTGTTTTTCAAAATATCTGCCTGGATCAGCTTAATAATCAGGGAATTTAGCGAGTCTTCTGGCAAACTCCTTTGATCCATGTTGTTACCTTGGATGCCACGGAGATAAGCGAGAAATATCACATAAAACAAGATGGACATCACCTTGTTCACCTGTAAGATCTGAAAAGGAAACACAGGTGTTACTAGCAGGCTGTGGTAGCTGACGTCATTCTGGGACCAGCTACCTGAGCCAGAGTGTCCCTGTTCGGGTAAGAGAGAGCAGGGTGCCACCATTCTAGGTGAGCAAACAAAACTCTGACGTCCCAAGACAGAGCTCGTCGATCTTGATCCCCAACTCTGGGAATCTAAAGTGTTTTTCTCTCCTAAACTTTCAAGTGCCTTCAGCTCAATTCTGTCTTCTAGCACTGTGGCTGTGTGATGGGGAAAGAGATTGTGTATGTTTGTGTGTGTGTGTGTGTGTGTGTGTGTGTGTGTGTGTGTGTCTGTGTGTGTGCGGCGTGTACAAGTTGTATAAGCAGGAGGGAGAGAGCAAAGCATATTTTTAAAACAAAATGAGCCAAAAACATTTCTGGAGAGAATTACAGATTAAAAGGGTTAGGTCTCTTCCTAGGATCCAGGGCACAAAGGCCGAGGCAGGAGGAGACTGCATGCCAGCCCTTCTGCCTCTGCTCTTTGCTATTCACACAGCCCCCACTGCACTTGCTTCTGACGTCTGCTCTATCTGCAGCCTTCTGTTGGGTGAGGATGATGTCCTGCCACTTCTTTAGACGTCATTTGAGCCTGGAAAGACCATAGCCCTCCACCTTGGCAAATCATGAAGAAGTTAAACCTGAAAATTATAAATGCATATTTACAGCTTTTTATTGGCAACAGCAGCCTTGCAAATGTCTCAAGAGACAGAGCTCTACTGCTCCCCCCCCCCGCCCCCAAATGCAGCCCTTGGAGTCTCTCAAAGGAATACCCTGCAGCTGGGTTGGGTTGGTTGCTTCTGTATGGTGACATCAGAGAAGGGCTCAGCCCTGACTGGGCCACGCCTGGTGGAGCTGTTCTCCTCCCCTTGTAAAGGACCATGTGGGACCACTACCTACTCTGTGAGAGGGCCTGAGTTTCAGGGTGCTCTGTCAAGCTCTCCAGTGAACATGCTTTCCCAGGACACCCAACTTCTCCGCAGAGACTGTCTTCATTCACAAGACGGCAGCAGAAGCTGGAGAGGCAGCAACAACCAGCTGAAATTAATGAGCCGGACTTGCCCTGAACTGCAAGTTTCCTTGCTGATTAATTGTTCTTGTTTAGTTTATTACAGTTTTCATTACAAAAAGTCTCAGTGGTTAGATTTCTAATTCTGTTATGTCCTTGTTTAAATGGCATTTTTAACCCATCAACACACTCATTCTGTTGCCATAGCAGAACCTCAACATGAGGTTTCCACTGAGTCCGTGTGGAATTAGTGGGCTGATCTCAAGATACCATCCATGCTGGTCTCTCCCTCACTAGAGCAAAGCCCTGATTCTCAAAAGCTTGGCCCTGGAAGAGACTCTCAGGGTGGCTGCATGGGTAATCCCATGGTTAATACCCTGTTATTCACACCACCCGCCGGGAGGTATCCATTCTTTAATCACCATTGCTATCACCTCGCTGGCCCCCAGGGGTATACTGTTTCCTCTTTAAAGCTATGTCTTAGCATGGAAAATAAAAACCCTTCCCTTGGTTCACCTTTGGCACTTTCAGAAAGACTTTACTAAATCCAGGGGAAACAGAAGAGAAATAAACAAAGGTGGCATGAGAAACAGAAAAGCCACCCTGCTTACCCAGTACCCATGCCTGAGCCTGTCCCCACTAACTCATTCCCAGGACTTACAGACACAGCCTCTTTTCCCATCTTGTCTGAAGAACTGCTCTCTTATCCCCAAAGGCCAGCAAGCAATGTTGCAGGCACTTTGTTCCAATTTCCGCCTCTCTCTGATAAGGAGACCATCTTTTTTTCCATGGGAACCACTCTGTGGACAACTGACTCCCTCAAGGTTAAAGCTGAGCAAAGGATTCTAGCTTTGCTGCCCAACCCTAGAGTTTGCCCTAGGAATCATATTATCCCAGGAAAATGGTTCCCACAGGACAACTCATCTCCCTCTCACTCTGCATATAAGTGACATTTCCTTCCATCTTGCAGGACCAACAAAATAAAACTTGAAAAATACAAGTATATCCTACATACCACTAGAACAGGGGTGGGGAACCTTTTTTCTGCCAAGGGTCATTTGGATATTTATAACATCATTCTTGAGCCATACAAAATTATCAACTTAAAAATTACCCAACTATATTTGGTCAAACATTTAATTAACTCACCCCTGAAGCCTTGGCAGGGCCAAACCAAAATGATTTTGCAGGCCTTATACAGCCCAAGGGCCAGACATTCCCCATCCCTGCACTAGAATTATACCCCCTTCTCCCACCTCGCCACTCCCAAACAGAATAAAGCTTCACTAACATAATTTGAGACTAAATGTTTATGAAAAATTTTTATTAAATCCCCTCAAATCCAGCCACTATAAACACAGAATATCTGCTCATAAGAAAATCGATCAAGTATGGTTAGTGGGAGGAGGTCCAAGGTAGAATAAGAGCCAATGTATAGATTAACAAGGTCAATATAAGGGTGAGTTGATAGGAAGAATGAAAGATGATACCAATGGTTTGGGAATGCATCTTTATGGCTGGTGGTCTCCATACAGAATTACAGGGTATTAAAAGGAGATGATCATTTAATCTAATTCCTTCATTTTATAGAAGAGGAAATCCTAAACCACAGTTTGAAGAAGAGGGGAAGACACAAGGGAAAGAGAGAAGGGTTCTCTGCACTTCGGACCTAACCTCCCTTTTCACCATTTTATGATTGGGCTCTTACATTTTTTGCCCCAGCTCCATTCACAATTCAGAAGGTACTTGGATATGCTTTATAACCCACTAGAGGCCCAGCACACAATTAAATCGTGCAGGTAGGGTCCCTAGGCCTAGCCTCCTGTGATCAGGGCCATCTTCTGCCTGTTAGCCAGTCCCCAGGCTGAACGCCACCTCTGCCACCAGGCTCTCAGGCTATTGGGATCACCAGCTCATTCCTGGCTGCTCCAAGGCCTGTGGGAAAGTGGGCACGGGAGACTTCACCTCCATGTGCTTTCACTGGGCCAGCCGCTGATGGAATGCGCTGCCTGCTCAGGGCCGCTCACGCGGGCGCTGCTGCCATCACTGATGCTGCTGCTGCTGCTGCTGCTGCTGCTGCTGATGATGATGATGGGGCTTGAGGCACTGAGGGAGGCTGCGGGGCGCTCCTGCGACCTACCCATCCCAGCCTGAGCAGCCCCGAGCCAGGCAGCGTGTTCCATCAGCGGCCAGCCCAGTGCACGCGCATGGAGGTGAAGTTGCCAGCACCTGCTTTACCACAGGCCTGAGCCCCCAAACAGCTGAGGATGAGCTGGTGATCCCAATGGCCTGACAGCCAGCCTGGTCCTCTCACCACCCACCCCGATTCCCCTGTTCAACTCACTGATCCATCGGAGCCTGCGGGCTGGGGGGAGGGACCAAAAGGTCAGCAGTTCAGCCTGCTTGCCAGTGGCCAGTCCCCAGTCCCACCCTGTCCCTGCTCACAGGTGGGGATGGGGGAAGGACCCAGAAGTGGTCAATGCCACCTCATGGCAATCGGTCGTTTGGTCATTTTGGTCGTGACACCTCTTGGCCTTTTATTATTATGATGTGCATGTGTACTCCCCTCACCTTGCACACTTTCATCGCCTCTCCATGGAAATTTTACCCATTCCTCCTTGCCTGGTTCAAAAACTACCTTTTCTAAGAGGCTCCCAGCAGCAGCAATTGCCACTTCCTTTGCATTTCCTGCAGCATGTTTTTCAAATGACAATGGTGGCAGGTATGACATCCTTCATGGCATCACATGGCTTACTTTCTAGACTCTCTCTTTTCTGAAGTCAGGAGCCCCTTCCTCCCTGCTTGTGTCTGTGCCTCTCCCTGCTGTCCACACCACAGTGCACACGAGGTGGAGGTGGAGGTCTGGGTGCCATGAGTCAGAGCTGGAAGTAAGGGTGGCTGAAGGCAGAACCAGTTTCATAATGTGCAGGGCCTCATGCAAAAGTTATTTAGAGGCAGGGTGGCTTCAGGTGTGACCATGTATCAGCCAATGTGTGGACTCTCCAGGCACATGTCCCATTCTCCCATTGCACTTCACTTACAAAACACATATTCAGAGATAAAGTTCTTAAGAATTTCAAGATGACAACAACAGAGCATTGAACCCTGAGTTCAACGAGGTCCTCTTTCTGAGTGTGGGATCCCAGGCCACTGCATTGGTGCACACCCATAAAGCCAGCTTTGGCTATAGGAGCTAAGATGTTCTACCTAGGGAAATTGTTTGAAGGTAGAGTAGAAATCCATTTTTGGTCAGGAGGGATGGGCAAAGCCCATGGATTACTGCATTAAGAGTGTCATGTTCAGAGTGGTGGAGAGGAGCTATGACTTCAATGGTAATCTGACAGAGAGAGCCTGGGGTTGGGGGGTGGTGGGAAGGCCTTTGAGACTGCCTACTTTCTCCTCCAGGCAGCGGTGACCGAGGATGGAGGGAGCTGAATGAAGTAGTGAGAGAGGTCAACGTTGTCAGGGAGAAATATTTTTTTAAGAATAGTTTATTGATTTTGAGAAAGAGATGAAAGGGGGGGGGGGGATAGGGATGCAAAAGTGCAACATTGATCTACTGACTCCTGCATACCCCCCACACCAGGAATTGAACCAGCAACCTTCCAGTGCTCAGAAGACACACAACCAACTGAGCCATACTGTGCAGGGCAGGGAGAAATATTTTATCACTGATCTTCCCATGAAAGCATGGTAAGCATGAAAAGCAGATTGACTTTTAGTTGATTTTATTATTGTTTTTAAATTCTCTACCGACAATACTACTGCTTGCACAAGTACAAAACTGGTGGACTTTCCTACCACCCCACATGGGTGCACACTGCCTCTGGGAGACCAAAGGCATTTTGTGAGTTAGAATGCAGGTCTCCTGACTCTTTTAGACAGCCCTGCCCCCTTCAGGAGAACCAACACACAAATTCAGCACAAGGAAAGCAGGCCACCTCTGGTAGGGGTAGGGTTGGGGGGCAGTAGGTGCTTGCCTCGGGTGGGAAGGGCTGTGGGACGGGGGTCAATTGGGGAAAGGGAAGACATATGCAAAACTTTAGACAATAAAAAAAACACAGTAATAATATAAAAAGCTGCTTGTAGAAAATGGGCCTCTGTGACCCATCTCCAGTATGGTCAACTTTTGATGGAAACAGTTGCTGAATTTCCCCAGGGCAAACAGAATGTAGGGAGGAGGGAAGAGGATGTAAGAACAAAGAACTGTGGATGTGGGCCAGCATCATGGTGGAAACACCTGAGGCACCTGCCTCAACTAGACAGGGGGAAGTGGAGGCAACTAGAAAAGACCTAAGCCCAATTTTTTTAGATGGCCCGATGAGGAGACAATAAGACTTAGGCAACATATGAGGAAACAGGTGACCGCATAGTACTCAGCCAATGAGGAACTAGAGGAGGGACTGAATAAATAGGCTGTGTTTGCTGCCCCAGGTGTGACTGTACAACTGGACAGACACCCACTCTCAAGGATGTATTAAAAGTCTCATTTTCACCATACTTCTTTCTCTAAGTCTGTTATTTGAATTCAGTCAGGTGAGCATTTCTCACACTGCTCAAAGCCCCTGATCCTGCCATTTCTGGATCTGGACTGTTTATTACCAGCACATCCCAAACCTTGCCACGTTCCTCTGTAATCAGCGGTGGGAATGACCATCTGCAGGCTGGTAAGTGTTCCTGAACTATTTGCAAGGCTGCATTAAAACCCAGCAGGCGAGAAACCAAGATGGCGGCATAAGGTATACACCTGTATGTGCTGCCTCTCACAACCACACCAAAACTACAACTAAAAGACAAAACGACTATCACCCAGAACCACAGGAAAGCTGGCTGAGTGGAAGTTCTACAACTAGAAGGAAAGAAAAAAGCACATTGAGACTGGGTAGGAGGTGCAGAGCCATGGAAAAGCAGAGGTACAGAGGCACGTGCCAAGAGGGCTGGCAACTGAGGACACGGTTGTCCTTTTCAAGTGGGAGGGAGACACAAGCTCCCAACTGCTCTGAACTCCAGTTTCCGGTGAGACTCCTACGGGGAGAAACTGGACTGTCTGGCATCGGGTTGGAAAGTGAGGGTGGCTTTCTCACAGAGGTGCACGCAGGAATCATTGTTTACTGCACTGGGGCACGGGACTCGGGGACACGGAAACGCAGAGATGCAGAGAGGGCTGACTGGCAGCCATCACTGTTTGCCATGCCCTAGTGATTCCCTGAGTCCCCACCCCACCCAATTTACAAACCCACCCAAACTGTGCGCAGTGGCTTTTGCATATGAATGGCCTGCCCTATTGCAGCTTAACCTAACAAACTGCAGCTGGGTGAGCTCCAAAACTTCCAAACCCCAAGCAAAGAGGAGAAATCTGCAGATCTTGTGTAGCTCCTGCTGGGTGGCCTCAGACAGTAGCTGACTTGCACCTCCTTGAAGATCCAGGAGCCAGCATACCTAGTGGTCAGTGTGAGATGACACCAGATTTCAACTCTTCACATCCATAAGCTACACACTCAAGAGGCAGACTCAGTGAGCACCAAAGCCCCACTGAAGCAAGTCCTGCCCCATAAGGGTGTCTCCAGCACAGCAGTTCTTCCATTATGGACACAGCTGATCCTCACAGCCAATTGGCCTGAAGGTCAATTCCTCCCAGTGTACCAACAGCAATCAAGGCTTAACTACAAGACTGTGCACCCAGCCCACAAAGGGGTGCACCAAGAGTGTCCACTTCAGGTGATTGGAGAGGCTGAGCCACTGGGCCCTATAGGTCACCTACACAAAGCCACTCCATCAACACAGGGAAGCAGCCAAAATGTGGAGACAAAGAAACATGTCACAAATGAAAAAAATGGAGGGAAGCAAACTACTGGATATAGAGTTCAAAACCACAGTTATAAGGTTACTCAAGAATCTTCTAGAAACTGCTGAGAAACTTAGTGAGACCTCCAAGGAACTTAGTGAGACCTTCAAGGATCTTAATGAGAATGCCAAAAAAATAGAAAAGGACCAGTCAGAAATTAAGCATACACTGTCTGAAATAAAGAATAATATACAGAAATCCAACAGTAGACTAGAGGACCCCAAGAATCAAACCAAAGATTTGAAATATGAGGAAGCAAAAAACACCCAACCAGAAAAACAAAAAGAAAAAAGAATAAAAAAATATGAAGATAGTGTAAGGAACCTCTGGGACAACTTCAAGCGTACCAACATCCGAATTATGGGGGTGCCAGAAGAAGAGAGAGAGCAAGATATTGAAAACCTATTTGAAGAAATAATGACAGAAAACTTTCCCTACCTGGTGAAAGAAATAGACTTACAAGTCCAAGAAGCACACAGAACCTCAAACACGAGGAATCCAAAGAGGACCACACCAAGACACATCATAATTAAAATGCCAAGGGCAAAAGACAAAGAGAGAATCTTGAAAGCAGTAAGAGAAAAACAGTTAGTTACCTACAAGGGAGTACCCATATGACTGTCAGCTGATTTCTCAACAGAAACTATGCAGGCCAGAAGGGAGTGGCAAGAAATATTCAAAGTGATGAACAGCAAGAACCTACAACCAAGATTACTCTACCCAGCAAAGCTATCATTCAGAATCGAAGGTCAGATAAAGAGCTTCACAGACAAGAAAAAGCTAAAAAAGTTCATCACCACCAAAACAGGATTATATGAAATGCTGAAGGGTATTCTTTAAGAAGAGGAAGAAGAAGAAAAAGGTAAAGATAAAAATTATGAACAACAAAGTGACAACAAATACATATCTATCAACAAGTGAATCTAAAAATCAAGTCAATAAAAAATATCTGATGAACAGAATAAACTGGTGAATATAACAAAATCAGGGGCATAGAAAGGGAGTGGACTGACAATTCTCAGGGGGAAGGGGGCATGAGGGGTGCGGGAAGAGATTGGACAAAAATCTTACACTTATGGATGAGGACATTGGCGGGGGGTAAGGGCAAGGGCGGGGGAGTGGAATCAGGTGGAGGGGAGCTATGGGGGAAAAAAGAGGAACATCTGTAATAATCTGAACAATAAAGATTTATTTTAAAACAAAACAAAAAACTCCAGCAGGCTGCTTGCAGACTCCACGCGATAATCTGCTTTCAGCTTTTGCCATAAAGAGCAAGCCCATGAATGTTGGTAGGAGAACTCACCAGGACACAAGGTTGGAAATCATAAATGACCCTAGGTAACCTCCTCGTTTTTACAAATAAGGAAACTGAGGCTTGGCGTGGTGGTGAATGGAGTTGTCTGAGGTCAGACTGCTCCATAACAGCAGAGAGTCACAGGTCACACTTGGTTCTTCAGCTCAACAAAAACTATGTGGCTGGGAGGGCTAAGTAATGAAGTCTATATGAGAGCACTTAGCACAGTAATGGCATAGAGTGAGGCACTGGAAATAGGACTTGAACATAAACCCGAGTTACCTGTGGCAGCAGAGATGCTGCGTGCCTGACCTGTATGCACGCATACAAAGTACTGGAGCGGCTGTGAAGAGGGAAGGCAGTGCCAGTGCAAGGCACATCAGTGATGTTTGGGATTTAGAGAGATGTCTACGCTGGGGTTCACTGGGGTTCATAAACAATGAACCTACTATGTTATCACTGTCAGCACGTCTCCTTTTTTATGATGAAGCCATGTCTTCTTCATCCACACGTGCCTGACGCCTAGCTCAGGGCTGGTCTCATTTATTGAATGAGCGCCCACTACAATCGAGATCTACCCAAGACACAGCTCACTGGCCCACGATCTGTATGGACTTCTGCCAAGTCTGGTTTGGAAGCCAATCAACTCTGCCTTCTTTTCCCAAAGAAAATACAGGCCCTGGCTCTGAAGTGGGCCCTGGTCCCTAGACTCTTCTTGGCTCTAATTGGAAAAAGACCTGTTAAAGACCTCAGTAAAACCCCCTTCCTACACTCTCCCCAGTGCCCACTTCCTCTGTTCAGAGCTTTCCAAGATCCTGACCAACTTGCATATGCTGTTTTCCTCACTTACAAATGCTTTCCCACATATGGTGTTTTCTCAGTCCCTGGAGCAACATTCCTACAAGGTTTCACCATCCCTCAAAATACTCAAAAGAGAGCAATTTCTGATTCCTCCTTTTTGGCTCAGTTTATAATACACACTGAGGGGTTTGGGGTATTCAAGAAGCAGATGAAATGGAAAAGGAAGCTGAGGTGAAGAGTGGTACAGGATCTGACCCATAGCAAGCACTAGGTCTGCCCTGCGCACCAGGTCTGCCCTGCTCACATACAACAAGTTGGGGCCTGTATCCACTGAGTTCCAATTCCCCTCTCCCCAACACTCTCTACCTCCTCCAACCATATACCAGAGACCTCACTTATTCCCTACATATGGAGTAGATTTTTAGTCTGGTCAGAGTGGGAGCACAAGAACAAAAATGCTACATGCCATGTACTGACATACATTAAATCTTTAATCTTTTGTTGTTGTTGTTTTTTGTTAATCCTCATCCAATGGTATTTTTTTCCATTGATTTTTAGAGAGAGTGGAAGGGAGGGGAGAGAGAGAGAGAGAGAGAGAGAGAGAGAGAGAGAGACAGAGAGAGACAGAGAGACAGAGACAGAGAGACAAAGAGAGATAGAAACATCAATGTGAGACACACTGGTTGCCTCCCAGACATGCCCCAACCGGGCTGTGGATCAAGCCTGCAACCAAGGTACGTGCCCTTGACTGGAATTGAACCCAGGACCCTTCAGTCCACAGGCCAATGCTCTAACCACTGAGAAAAACCGGTTAGGGTCAATCTTTAATCTTGATAACCATTCCTCTGAGTTCATTTCCCATTTCATATGGGGAAATTGAGGCACAAGTTTATTTAATAACTAGCTAATAAGCAGCAGAGCCTTGGTCTGATCATAGTCTGGATCTGGAGTTGATGGTCTTAATGATTATACTGCGCTATCTGTCTGTCCCTGTGCTCAAACATTCCAGAGAGTTTATATCCAAAGGAAGCTCACGTTCCAAGCTCAGAGCCAGGACAGCTGCTACCAGCAGGTTGAGTGTCTCCCCAAGAAGGCTCAGCTGCAAGCAGAGTTTCCAGGGATTTGAGGCCACCACTCTGGTCTCCTCCTCCCATGTCCATCCCACCAAGGCCGTATGTTGCAGTGGACAGAGCACTGGCTGGACCTTCTCCAATTCTAATTGGCACCAGAGCTGGAAATCAAGGTGACTTACGAAGAAGACACAGACTCCAGCTTTCCTCAGGGAGGAGGCATGATATCAAATGTGGAAGCACTTTTAAACCTGCCAAGTTTTTAATATGCAAATTCAAGAGATGTCATGATTTCTGGTACAGCGCCTTCCTCCGGAGGCAAATGCATCCTCTGGCTGGGGCGAACAAGGACACGGTCCAGCTGTATCCAGAAGGGCCTAAATCTTTGGAGAATTTCTGCAGCTATGACATCGTCTCTGACTAATGCTAAGGGCTCAAAAGACCACATCCTGCCAGATAACCCTAACATCTTGTTCAGGGAATAGAAAAAGAGAGAGAGAGGTGGGAAAATGATAGATTTAAAATTGAATGACCAAAAGGAAAGGAATGAGGTGGAAATATTAAACTAAGGCCATATAAAAGACCAGCTAAGCTTGTTCCCCAGATATTAATTGCAAAATTAACTCAAATTAGCTTTGTTCTGAACACAGGTCCTGAGGTCTAAAAATTAGGTAGTGGGGCCATGCAAAGACGTTCTGACACACGACAAGGCGAGGAGCGAGAAGAGACAGATTCTGGTGGAGCCTCTGCTGGGGATTGGTCTGGTTTTGGTTAATCTCTTTATTAATGATCCAAAGCAAAAGAGGGGGGGAAAGCAGCAGATTAATTAAAATGCACAGATGACGCTCAAAGGGAAGGTGCTACAAACACCGGTGAGGACAGACCAATTATTCCCCAGCACCCATGAGGGTTGGCAACCTGGAAATAGCATGATGAGATTCAAACTGGAAACATGTAGGTTAACTCACTGGGGGCCAGATGAATCCAAAACCAACAAGGGAGGGAAAGGCTTGCAAAAGGATGAAGGGAAGGAATTATTACACAGAGTAAATGAGAAGTGAACTCGCATGTATAGGGCTCACATGTATGTGAGTTTCCCCTGTAACTCAACATTCGTTTCTAAAACCCATCTCATTCACTCTTAGCACACCTTTGGGGTCGTGGCAACTATCACATTCTCTGTCTCAAAAGTACACAAAAGTTCATAAATTGAGCTTCAGATAAGGCCCCAAATGGAGCCAAGAGAGTAAGTCATCAACTTCCACTGGAAGATGCACCGAGCATGCTCTGAATTCCCCAAAACCAAAAGTGAGGGGTGATCTAGAGAAAGAAGAACCAGCCTCCCTACCTCTCTCTCTCTCTCTCTCTCTCTCTCTCTCTCTCTCTCTCTCTCTCTCTCTCTCTCAGACCTCATTTGAAAATCCCCAACCTCTGGGCAGGTCTGCATCTACACAGAGTCAATACAGGACAGAGCAGAGGTAAGGAGAGAGATTCCTAGCCTGTTCTTTAAAAATCCCTCATTCTGCATAGTTCTTCTGTTGAAACTTACTTAACTCAGGGTTCTGAATCTGACATACTTGGCCCACGGTCTGGACTAGGACAAGGTCCTCAGTTTTCACGAGATGCTGGCTTCCCAGTGGCAACAGGACACAGTCCACAGGACAAGCATATTCCAGAATGAAACAAACAATAGAGAGAACCTTGGAAGGTTGACTTGCCTCCCTCAGAAAGGAATTTCTAAATTGGTCCTTCTTTGAGGCCAGAAAATGAAGAATAGAGATTCTTGAATGGACAAGAACCTATATTCAAAACCAAGCTTGAGGCCCCAAGATGGAAGTTGAAAGCTATGTGTTTGCTTTGCACAGCTGTTAGGAGGAATTTTACATTGTTCAAAGCATTCCCTCCTCTGGCCCCAAAGCAGTGAAAGATGGAAGGTATGGCGCATGTCAAAACAATGCACACCAGCAGCTCCAAGAGGAAGGTAGCACAGTTATTCCTCAGGCTCAGGAATCCTCTGGCATGGTCCCATCTTAGCAAAAAGATCTGAAAGGAGCTTGGTGTGCCGACATGAGCCCCAGGAACCCCAGATTTGCTTTATCCTTTCTACACTACAAACTCTCATTTCATGGCCAGAGGGTGGTCAAGGAAGGATCTGCCAGAGAAAATCTGTGTTAATCCAGCTATGGGCCATAAGGGCATTTATCTAGTAAATTTATTTTTCTTTGTTCTGGGCACTAATATTCATCCATCACTGTGCATAAGGGTGTGGGTGCATGGGCTTGTGCATACATGGGCATGGGCATGTACACACACACACAGACACACACACACAGAGTGTAGCTCCCCAAGATGAAGATGGGTTATGGTTAGGCTATTTCCAAATTATCATATCATTAAATATTCTGAGACATTTTGATTTCAGTTTCATTTTCTGCACCTCGGCTAATTCCATTTTCTATGTGTGAAAATACACAAGGCAAGGCTGCTTCAGTTACAAACACAGTTTGGGATCCACCTAGTGCTAAACTCTTAGCATCAGAGAACTGCTCCAAGTCAACCTTTTTGTTTTTAATTTATGCCTCATGTTCCAGTTGGGTTTATATGTCAAGTATACGTGTTACTTGCAAAGTACTATATAGCTGTAACTTAATATTATTACAGGGAGGGGTTGTTAATAATTATAATAAATTATGATGATGATGGTGATGATAAAGTATCATTCTTATCTACCCAGCCAAAAATGAGTCTCAAAATGGCAGAATAAAGAAGTTGGCTTCATCTTGAGAGCTGGAAGCTCATAGAAATCCCAAAGCATGACTTCCCTTCACACTCTGGATGCCTCTTCCAAACCAAGACCACAACTGGCTTGGCAACACCCAAACCTTTGACTGTGCATCAGCCAGAGCAGCATCAGCAAGGCTGGGATCAACCAAACCATAATGGTTTGGCCCCAAGGAGGACTTGGCCACAATAAGTGTGGTCAGATGGCAGCCTTTCTCTTCCAGTCTTGACGATCAGGCGTGTGTCAAATATAGCCTATGTCTCCCCTTCACGCCTCCTTCTGGCCCCACAGCCAACCTCCTTTCAGGAGGATGAGGGGTTGGCAATGGTTTGTGGCTGTCTTTGCTCTGAATCCACTCTCTAGGAAATCGCCATGTCTGACAATTCCAAGGGTAAGGCTTCCTTCCACTCTGGTGGCGTCGCCTACCTCTGCTCACCCTGGCTGCCATCGTTCACCTGAACACGAGAGGCGGCTATACAGTGACTTCCTGAGCCCCTTCTCATCCACTTGTGATGTGTACACAGGAGGCTGGGTTGTGCACACAGGATGCTGGGGTGTGCACACAGGAGGCTGGGTTGTGCACACAGGAAGAAAATTCATCTCCCACCAAAACTGGAGTGTGTGGTAGGCACTTCATAAATGTTATGACTCCAATCCCAAACATTCTACTGACTCTTTCTGGGCAGCTGGGTGAGACTAAAAGCCAACCCAAAGCTTGTCCTTTGATAGCAATTTTGGCACCAATAGCCTGAACCCAAAGCTGTCTTTAATCACAGACACAGTCATAATAATCGCTAGTAATAACAGCTAGCATCGCCTGAGCCATGCCATATGCTAGGGACTTTGCAAGACACTTTACATGGATTATCTCAATTAATCCTCATAGACATGATTATTATCCCCACTTTGCATCCGAGGAAACTGAGGCTCAGAGGGATTAGGTCGCTTTGTCTGAGATCAAAAGTCAATTGAGAGGCAGAGCCAAGATGCAAACCCATGTATTTGTGAACCCTCAGAACTCACTTTTAACCAATACCGCATAACACCTTCCAATTCATTCCAGAGAGTTTAAGGCACTTGCCACTGGCTTGCAGTGAACTAGGCAGCAAGCACCACGCTGGCAAATTAATGGTTCTTTCCTTTTTTAGAAAAAGAGACATCCAAGACAGGCCCTCTGAAACGTCGAGGACATTTCACTGTCTGAAGCTGGCATCACCAATTCATAGCAGCTGAAAAACGTATTTCTGTGACATGGGGCTAATGGGCTCATTTAGCTATGCTTCAGTTTCCCCAAATGGAAACTATGCCTTTCCTATTTCCTTATTTGATATGCACACAA
The DNA here is from genome assembly GCF_027574615.1 of Eptesicus fuscus. Taxonomy (NCBI): domain Eukaryota; kingdom Metazoa; phylum Chordata; class Mammalia; order Chiroptera; family Vespertilionidae; genus Eptesicus; species Eptesicus fuscus. Next base: position 88,088,453 of record NC_072479.1, read on the forward strand.
AGAAGACCAATAACCCAGGGATTCTTTGTGAAAATTGCTGACATTTGGAAGGCGATACAGATTTCTGAGTCTTTGGTTTTCATTGGTGTTAGTATATTTGTAGTTGACAAGTAGAAATAAAATAACATGGTCTCTTGGCACATCTCCTGCTCTGATTTATGAATAAAAACCGACTCTGCTACTAACCAGCTTTGTGGCTGTGGGAGGACCATGGCTGGTGTTGGGGTCTCAGTTCCACACAGAATTTCTCCACGGGGGAGCTGCTGGTATTTCAGGAAGAAAAGTTCTTCATTGTTCAGTTTTGTCCCCTACATAGGAAGCCCTGTCCCCCACCCACTTAATAACAATCATGTCCCCCAGTCATGGTAACAACTTTTAAAAAAAAAGCACTCATACTTTTCCAAATACCATCTGATGTGGCCTTATCCCTCCTAGTTAAGTATCACCTAACACAATGCTGGTGGACTACAGCAGTTGTTCTCAGCCATTTTTGGATCACTGACCCTTTTTAAAATGCAGTAAAAGTTAAAAATCCTTCCCCCCTAAAAAAAAAACCAAAGAAACCATGTATGTGCACATAAAGGGAAAGAAATCCAAAGTCATTTCAAGGCAGTTTATAGACTTTCTAAAGCTTAACCCAGAGACCCAATCCTCAATGAAGAATTCTTGATCTAAAGAGTTTCAAAGGTTCTTTATGGCCACAATACTCTATGCTTCTATTACCCTCTGCCAACCCTGAGTCATTTCTGCACTAGTTCACATGATTTTCATTACTGGTCTCATTTTCTGGTCTTCCCTGTTTCTCTGTGTCCCTTTGAAGCTATGAAGCCAAGCAATGGCTTCCTAATCTTCTAGGATTCTCACACAATAGGAATTATATGATGAGAAAGTGACTTGCCCAAAATGAAACAATAAATTAGTGGAAGAGCCAGAACTAGAACCCAGCTCTCCAGAGCAGTGGTCACCAACCTTTCAGACCTCACGGACCACCAGTGGCCCAGAGGATGAGCCCTGAACTGCTCATTTGGAACCAACACAGAATAGTATATTTAAAAACATAAAGATGGAAATTTGGAAACAGCCTAGGTGCCCGCCAGCAGATGACTGGATCAGAAAACTGTGGTACATCTACACAATGGAATACTATGCTGCCATAAAAAAGAAGGAATTCTCATCATTTGCAGCAACCTGGATGGAATTGGAGAACATTGTGTTAAGTGAAATAAGCCAGTCAATGAAAGAAAAATACCACATGATCTCACTCACTTATGGATAATAAAGAACATTATAAACTTGAACAAAAAGACAGATACAGAGACAGTAAAGCATCAAACAGACTGTCAAATTACAGGGGGAAAGTTAGGGAGAGGTGGGGGAGATAAGAGATCAATCAAAGGACTTGTATGCATGCATATAAGCATAACCAACGGATGCAAAACTCTGGGGGGTGAGGGCATATATGGGAGTGGGGTGGGGGGTGGCAATGGTAAGATATGTCCACATATAATACCTTAATAAAAAAAATTGAAAAGAAAAAAAAAAAGATGGAAATTTGCCCACAAGGCTCAGTTGCCAGCAGGACTTTCTCAAGGAGGCATAAGAGTCCCATATGAGCCTGACCAATGCAGCGTATTTAACACTCCACTGTGCAAGGGCTGGGCCCCTGGCAGCCTCACCCAGCCCACAAGGTAGCCTATGGAGGCAGCATCCTTTCCTCCTTCCTCTTACAAATATTTGTATATCTCCGTGCCATCACCCAGTAACATACACACTCCTCAAGGGCTTTGGGACTTTGTGCATTTTCCTTTCCATCTCTCATCCTGCACCCCTCTGGATGACTTTACCTCCAATCTGCTGGCTTTCCCATCCCTTTGGTCTCCCCGTTCTGCAATATCCTCAGGATGAGTGCTCTCTGTTATCTTGGAAACTTTACTGTTTCTGAAGAGCCAGCTGCTATTATCCTCCAGGGACGAAGAGCACTGAGTGTGGCTGCACACTCTTTCAGGAGGAAGAGCTGGAGGCAGAGGATTGCAGAGCAGACACAGGACACTGGCCTGGGGAGACATCCCTGGAAGCTTGAGAGCAGAAGCTTCAGCATACACAGAGCCTCTCTGATATATCAGATAGCAGAAGTGGGTAAATTCATCACTCTATGACAGGGTCTAGCCAAGCCAGAAAATACGAGGCACAAGCATGTTGCTTAATTAAAACACAGCTGCCAATTTTTTTATTCTTTCCATCCAGAGGTGGTGTCCAGGTGCCCTCCCCTTGTGTGCTGGTGGCTTGTGGCTGTTTTGACCACAGTATAGTGGAAGTAACAAGGTGAGGCCATAAGAGGTCATGCAGCTTCTTCCTGTTCCTAGAGCCTTGAGCTGCCATGTGAGTCACCTGATAGCTGCATGGCCACCATGCTAGAGAGGTCCCCTCGATGGTCTTCCAGCCGGCCTTGTCAAAGCTGGCCTTGAGATTGAAGATGGCCTGGATAACCTGGACCAGCCCATCAGCCGACTGGGTACCACCAGGCAACCTCTGTCAGTGCGACATGGGCACTGAAGGATCCCCCAAATCCAGCTCTACCCAAATTCCTGACATGCAAAATCATGACAAATAATAAAAATGGCTGTAGCTTTATACCATTAAGTTTTTTTTTGGGGGGGGGGGGGTATTACACAGCAAAAGGTAAAAGTAATTGCATAAATTTGCTTAGAAGGGTGTGAGTCAGGTCCTGGATCCGGGATGTAAAATGGGTCTGCAGGACAATGACTATGCACTACTGGCTACTGGAGGCTGGAGCCCTGAAGAACAAGAATGTCACCTGAAAGTGTGGCAGCCAGAAAGTGTGAAACCACCCTCCACTCCGGGTGAGTGTGTGTGTGCATGAAAAAGAGAAAGAGAGAGAAGGGAGGCAGAGAGAGGGGGTTGGGGAGTAGGAGGGAGAGAGAGACAGGCAGACAAGGCTTTCTTGAATAGGGGGGTTCGGCTGAGTCAAAGGCCGCTGGACAGGTGGCTTTTCCACCTCGCTGGGAAAAACTGGGGTAGCGAGAGAGAATGCCCCCTATCAAGCCACTACTGCTATAGCTCGAGGGTGTCTGAACTTAGATTCATGTGAGAAATTGCTCCACCCAGCCACTATGCCACTGCTAGTTCAATGCTTTAATTAGCTTACATTTTCTTCTGCCAGCCAGAAAAATGAACAGGTTAGTGCTCCAGGCATGGCAGGTAGCCACTGTCCCAGTGCTATGAGAAAGTACAAAGGCATGAACACTCAGTTTCAAAAAGAGCTCCCTGGCTGTGACACAGAGGCCTACGAACCAGGCCACGACTGATCGTGCAGGTCATTTGTCCCCTGTCCCCAGGATAGCTGGGGCAATGCCCAGCAGCACCGCCATCAAAGGTGGGGAGAGGAGGAATTCCAACCAATACACATGCTGCTGGGAAGCAGAACAGGCAGTGTGTGTGAGAGAGTGCGTATGTCTGTGTGTGTGCCCTTTTTAGTATGTGCGAGTGTGTGAGTGTGTGTCTGTGTGTGTGATATATGTGTCTATGTTGTATGTTGGTAAAGAGATGCTGAGGCGAGGAGAAAACCCAAGGGTTAAGACTAGGTGCTCTCCTCAGCTTCCCCATTCAGTCACTGGGAGACCATGGACCAGCCTATTTGTCCCTCCTCCCACGCATCAGTTTGTTCTACAAGGGCAGGGAATCCGAGTAAATCATCCTACAATCGTTCCAGTGCTAGCTGTCTGCTTACTCTCAGGAGACCTAAACAAGGCTCTGGGCTTCATGCTCTCTCTCTATTTGGACACACAGAAGTGAGAGGTGGTGCTAGGGTTCCTACTAACCCCCCCCCCCCTCACACACACACACCATCAGCTCTGCTAATTTACAGAGTAAGGCACAGGGCTCCATGGCCTTCTCAGGTCCCTGTGAATTAGAAACATGTAAGGACAGGCAGGGGAGAAGCCTGGGAGATAGAGAGAGAAACTCTGGGTCAAGTTTGCATTTCTCATTATTTCCCCAACCCTTCTCAAATTCCTTTTGTTTAGAAACCTCCTTGAGTTTCTAAGCCTTCCCCCTCCCCCATCCCACCCCTGAAAAGCTCTAGGAGCTCCTCCAGCCTGTAACCCTTCTGGATAACACGTTCCATATGTCGGTCACTCTGCACGAAATGTCTGCACTCACTTTTCTGGTCACCTCCTCCGTGGTCTCTCCACACTGCCTCTCCCTAGAATAGCCTACCAAGCCCCTCGCAGACCCTCTATTCAAGAAGCATGAGTTTGGTTCAGGTTGGAGCACCCTGTGCCGTCCCTCCACCCCAAGGTCAATTCCCATTTAGGATTCCTGCAGGTTTGCCTCCTGGGTGCCTAGAGGGCTTTGCCTTTGCTCCAGCCCACACGCCGCCACGACAGCTGTGGGAGACCCTCCTTTAAGCACTGGGTCTAATTGAGCAGTGCTCCCACCAAGCTGGCCACATTATTTGCTTAGCATGTGCTTTTATAGCAGGGCAACACAGCGTTCTATTGTCTTCCTGCCCCACCCCAGCTCCCCCTCTTCCCGTGGTAAATAAAGGCTGCAGATATTTTTCCAACATCACTTCCAATGTTCCTTTTGTGGATGCAAACAGACCTTCCATTCCTCCTCGCCTAACCCCTACCCCATGCACCTCCCCTATGCATCCTGCCCCCTTTGATATATATTTTGGCCACTGAGCTTGACTCTTGAAAAAAACTGCAGTGCACAGCTTCACACCAGTTTTCCTGGGTTTCCGCAGCTCTGGAGAAGTTGAGTTGGGTGGGCCGAAGATGACCTGAAACTGGTCAAGGGAACCTGAGAACTGCATGCAATTCCTCTTCCTCAAAAGCATCATTGTATTAAAGGCTATGGGCCCCTATGGGTGCTCTGTAGAGCCAGCAGAGGACATCTTGAAACAGGAAATAATGCAAACTGTTAACCTAATAAGTGCAGGTGGGAATGAGTAAGGAAAACATGAGACTGCAGGGGCCAGATTGAGGGCTCAAAGCTTTCCAAAACAGACACACAAGTCTCAAGCACAGAAGCACATCTGGGGTGTGGCAGACCATGGACTCTTAAAGGACAGAAGGATGGTGCTTTGAGCACCAACAAGATGCCAAACACTGCAATTTAAAATGTAATCCCACTGTCTCTAGCTTTTTTGGTGGAGATGGAGTTAGGAAAATTATAAAGAAAGGGTATTGTTATATTATTTATTTTTAATTAATTAATTTTTTAATCCTGACCTAAGGTCTTGCTTAAAAAGAGGGAGTGAGGGAGGGAGAGAAAGAGAGAGAAGAGATAGATAGATAGATAGATAGATAGATAGATAGATAGATAGATAGATAGATCTATATGAGAGGAAAACATTTATCAGTTGCCTTCCATACATGCCCTGACTGGGAATGGAACTGGCAGTCTTTTGGTGCATGAGATAATGCCCAACCAAGCCACTCTGGCTTAGCGGTATTGCTATTTCAAAGCTGAGAAACTTACGGCATAAGTAGGTGAGTGATGGGCTCAAAGTTGTCACAGCTTGCAGTAAAGCTAAAACCCGACTCAGGTGAGTGATGGGCTCAAAGTTGTCACAGCTTACAGTAAAACTAAAACCCGACTTACGCTCCTACACTCTTCAGAAAAGATAACCCTCTCTCTATTATCAAAGTCCTAATGAGTCCAAAGGACAGACCACATACCTATGAACACCCAGGAAGTAGAGACCCTTCATCTATCTCACCATAGGGAGGTCGATGGGGCACATAGATCTGTGGGAGCAGAGCCACTTCTACCCCAACGTCGGTAAGTCATATGGTTGAGAGGAGAAGATCCCCATGAATTTTTGGGAAAGCCCCTATAGTACAAAATTCACGCGGTACTTTCCTCTAGGCTCCCTATTTCCTTAATGCACCAGTTTATACAAAGTGGGTCATTTCCAAAGCTGGGCCACCTCCACTATAAGAGCATCCCATGCAGGGAGATGAATACGGCCTGCCATTGGTCCACGTTCTGCGCCTACTTCTTTCCAAGCGTCCCCTACTCTTGTCCTCCCCTAGTCTTGGCTCCATTCAGTCTAAAGATTTATTCTATTCTAGAAATCAAACAACAGGTTAAGCCAAAATGTGTGTTAAAAATGACCTTTCTCAACAATACCTGTATTTAGAAAATGACAACAAGAGTGAAGGAAAATGTTTGATGATGTGTTTGGATGATACATGACAGCTAATGAGACAACTGAACTAATGTAATTGGGGGAATCTGACTTCAGAAGCTCCAATTATACTTGATGGGGTTGGCAAAGAGCCCTGCAATTTGGTGCTAATGAATGGATTAACACAGAGGACCCAAGAATATGCAGAAATATATCTTGACACTGTGTTGGGCATTCAGTTGAGGGAGGACAACAAAGACCTGATTAATTGAGGTGGAAAAAGTTTGGATACCTCATAGCAGGCAGTCATTTTTGGCCAACAGACCAACTCTTCTGCCATCAGACCAATTTGCAAAGCGAGGGAGCCATCTTTTTCAGGGAGCTCTACTTGGTTTACTAGAAAGCATGTCCACACTGCTGCAGTGAGTTTATGGTTGTGCAGACTAAATGACCAGATTGACTGGATTTTACAGAGGGGATTGCAAAGAAGGCCATTCCAGACCTGTGATTCAATGTTGATGTCGTGAAGGCAAAAGACTCCACCATAGGGAGGTCGATGGGGCCACAGAGATCTGTGGGAGCAGAGACACTTCCATCCCAACATTGGTGAGTCACATGGTTGAGGGGAGAAGATTGACACTGATGTGATCAAACTAAAGGGTCTGGAAATATACTGCCATTGGTTCAAAATGTGGAACTTTGATCCTATAGCACGACGTATTTTAATACCCCTTGGTGATGTTAATAAAGTAGTTGTCCAATGCCACCCTAACATAATTTATGAAGCACTGACTCACCCTGAAAAGGAAGAAGTAATGATCTCAGTTTGTATCCTATTTATTCCTGTGAAAAAGTTGAGTGCAAATCAAATTTCTGTGAACTGAATTATGTTTTAAAATACTTGGAGGGCTTGCAATAACAAATCTTACTGTAAATTTCTATTGAAAGCAGTAAATAATATCTCCTCTATTTAAAAATATTACATATTGACTAATTTTAATTTAAAGCAAAGGACATTTTTTAAACATAAAGCAACTATGCTATGAAACCATGACAATTCCACTTTGAACACAAATGCTTTGAGATTAAAGTCTTCACCAAGGGAATACGATTTATTCTTTGATCTGCTCTTCGACGATCTGGGTGCCCTGTTCACATACATTGTTCCCTATGTCTTATTCTTCAGGAGACTAAAAACCTAGAAGGAAAGAGGCAGAAGAATTCCTCTGCTGAAAGTTCCCATCTTTCCATTCCTATGTCCTAAACAATGTCATCTAAGTTCTCATAATAACTGACACTTCAATCTTCTTCTCAAAAATCCCAATAAGGAAAGGAACAGAAGGAAAAGAGGGCAGAAGTCCTGCACTTAGAATAATGATGGTCTTAGCCATGATGACAGCCAACATCACTGAACATTTACTCCATGCCAGGAATGGTGCTAAGAACTGTGCAATCAGCCTTAGCCAGTTTGGATCAGTGGCTAGAGCACTGACCTGCAGACCAAAGGGTCCTGGGTTTGATTCCAGTCAAGGGCACATACCTTGGTTGCAGGCTCATCCCCAGCCCAGGCCCTGGTGAGGGCTCATGCAGGAGGCAACCAATAGATGTGTTTCTCTCACATCAGTGTTTCTCTCTGTCTTTCCCTCTCTCTTCCATTCTCCCTAAAAATCAATGGAAAAATATCTTCAGGTGAGGATTAACAACAACAACAACAACAAAAAGAACTGTGCAATTGCAATCCAATTTATTTCTACCGTACACCTATGAGGCAGGTCCTACAGTTCACAATCCCTTATCTAAAACCCTGCATATTACTAAATATTACCTAATATCCTCAGTGGGTCATGGGCAGCATCCCATGATTAGACAAGTTCATATTTCTACTGCAAAATTATATTCACTTAAGTGAGATAAACATTATGTCAACTTAGGTCATATTTTGCAGCCAAATGGATCTGCTGTCACCTTAAGAAATGACTCTGGGTTTTGAGCTTTTTAGGATTTGGAATTGTAAAGAAAAGACTGGGGACATTCTGTCTATTTCATACATTAAAAAAATCAAGCCCAAAAGAAAGCAGCTTGCCTGAGACCACATCATGGTTACACTGCTGCGAAGACTGGTAGCAGAGCTGGGCTTCAGACCCACGTGCCTCTGACACCAAAACCACACTGTCAAACACCAGGCCATTCTGGTCATGTTCCCCATCCTGGGCCTGAGAACATGAAAACTCCCTACTGTGGTTCTCAGAGGAAGCCAAATTAGACTGTGATTGCATGCACCCCTTTACAATTTTAAAATATTTTTCCTTAAGTATGTTCTCCTAGAGTGATTTGTTCCTTATTATAAAAATAATAAGAGTGTATTAAAGACCATTCTAAAAAACCAAAACTATATAAAGAAGTCTATCAGCTCCCACAAGTATCATTATGGAATATTTGTGCCCAGCCTTTTAAAAAAATGCCTAGTTTTTCTATGTATTACATAGTTGAGATTCTTTAATACATGTCATTCTGTGACTTTCTTTCTTCATCTTATCATCTAAGCCTATTAAATATCTTCATCCCATCATATTAAAATTCTACATAAACAAAATGTTGATGGCTATATAATATTCCATCATAGGAATATGCTGTAACTCATTGGATTACAATCCCTTTTCAGGAAATTTAGTGTTTCCAATTATCTGCTCTCATAAGCAATGCCACAATAATTGTCTTCATATTCAAAGCTGACCATTGGTATAAGTTATTTCCATAATCCATTGCTTCAGCCACCCTCTATCTTCTGCTCACATCTGCCCTGTATGTCCCCACCTCAGGTCAATTCAAACACCCATTTCTCCCAGATGACACCCAGGCTGCTAAGAGGAGGAAACACACATATGCACTATGCAGTGCCAGGTAAATTTATGTTCTTGGGTTCAGCTCAGATCCACAAGTTACTGCTTTCATGCTTTTACTAGAGGCCCAGTGCACAGATTTGTGCACTGATGGAGTCCCTCAGCCTGGCCTGCGCCCTTTCTAAATCTGGGACCCCTCATGGGATGTCAGAGAGCTGGTTTCGACCCGATCCTAGCAGACCAGGCTGAGAGACCCCACCAGTGCACGAATCTGTGCACTGGGCTCCTAGCATGCATATAAGATATTTGATTAATCTCTTTCTACCCTCTCCGCTCCTCACTTCCCTCTGAGAATCATCAGTCTGTTCCATGTTTCCATGCCTGTGGTTTCCACTTCTGCATTAAGCATCTGGTGGTCAGTGCACATCATAGCTACCGGCCGGTTAGCTGGTCAGCTGGTTGGCTGGTCACTTAGGCTTTTATATATATAGATACTCATGTCAGGTCTTTCTTTCATTCCTCACACAGCTCTTTCAAAACCACATGTGTCTCCTGACCTCTTAGAACACAGAAATATTCCCTCCTGCTTCAAAGGGGGGGGAAAAGAAAAGAAAAAAAGTCCCTTAGGTAGGAACTCCTTCTCACTCTCTAACATTCCCTACAAATCTACTCAAATGCATAAACTGAAATGACCAGATACTTTATAACCCAAACAGAACACACGTGAAAATAAGGGGGGGGAGGGCACTACTCATCATTTGTTGGGGTAAAGGCAGCACAGCAGGTTTGCCCTAGGTCCATGGTCGGCAAACTGCGGCTCGCAAGCCACATGCGGCTCTTTGGCCCCTGAGTGTGGCTCTTCCACAAAATACCACGGCCTGGGCGAGTCTATTTTGAAGAAATGGCATTAGAAGAAGTTTAAGTTTAAAAAATTTGGCTCTCAAAAGAAATTTCAATGATTGTACTGTTGATATTTGGCTCTGTTGACTAATGAGTTTGCCGACCACTGCCCTAGGTCAACCAGGATATGTGGCCACCCTGAGTGAGCCATAATTTTCTCAGAGTGGCTGAGCCATCTTTGTCACATAACCCTCTGTAATAGCACCTACACTGACAGTCTGTCCCACTCCTTTCCATTTCCTCAGAAGCCCCATCCCACAAGGCTCCCTCCAAGCCATACCTTTAACCCTCTCTACAAGTTTCCTCTCCTCAGTATATAATGTCTGGGTGTGGCCAACCTTAAAAGATAGAAAAGGAAATAGTCATCTTCCTTTAGGGACAACTACCTGATCCCAGCCCAGCTTCATAGAAGAGAACCTGCATCCATTACCTCCAATTCCTCAGCCACCTTGCAACAGGCAGAATTCTCCCCTTCCCTCATCACCACCAGCATGAGGTTCCTTGTGACACTCCCCTCCTAGAACACCTGAGTTCCTCACTGGAAAATCAGACAGACGTGTTGCAGTCCCTCCTTCCTTAACCTCTCAATCTCCCTCCTTGCTCTCTGTGATAGTACTCACTCATGGTTTTTGCCCAATGAGTGAGGTTTTTGCCCCATACTTACCTTTTCACTCTTTTAGTGTTTCCCCAAACCCTGCCTTTTTCTTTTCATCTGTGTTTATGATTGTGCAATCTCATGCACCCTGTGTGTATTTGTGGAAGACTTCCATATCCACATCTCCAGAATAGTTCTCAATCCTAAACTCTGAGCCCGTAGTTCCAACTGCCTACTGCACATCTTGACTTGGATGTCTCAGAGGCATTTCAAGGGCACTATATCCAAAACTGAGGTCACCACCTTCCCCCAAACCCTGCTCATCCTCCAGCCCCATGTGCTTGCTCGGTCAGGTAAGGGTGCCAGCATTTATCAGAGATCATGCTGGACTCCTCTATTCCCTGCCCCCATATCAAATTGATCTTTAATCCCAGTTGATTCTGCTTCCTTATAGTTCTCAAAATCCATCCGAATTTTTTCTACAGCCCATGCTATCCTTCTTGCCTGAATTACTTCGTGGATTCTTAGATGGTGTCTGAGACCCCACTTTTGCCCTCTCGCAGCCTCCCTTCCATTTCTTCTCCACACTCGAATGGAATGATCTTTCTAAAATTAAGCCTAATTGGGTCACTCTACAGCTGGATAAATTTCTGGTTTTGTTTATTTTTAAACTTTGGAGATAAAGCCACAATTGCTCAGCCTGGCAAGAGTTCCTTTGCAGTCTGGTTCTTGGGCACCTCACCTACCTGTTCTCCTCTCACACTGTGCACACCAGCCACCAGGAGGGGTCCTCGCTCTGCAGACACCATAGAGGTGCTCTCACCTCTATGTGGATTCCCCTGATTTCTGCTTTGCCAGGAATATTCTCCATCACTCTCCTTACCTGGCTGATTCCCATTTGTCCATCTGAAGAAGATGTCCCCTTAGTTCTTACTACCTTCTTTTATAACCATCCTTTCACTTGTCCATCTACCCAGAGACTGTAAGCTCTCTTTCTGTGTTTGATGTCTCCTAGAATCTATAATGGCAGCTGGTTCATAGTACGTACTCAATAAAAGGCTTCTAGAAACAACATCACTGGATCAAATGAATGAACCTTTTAAGAAGTGTGACAATTTGTGATTTTGTCCTGATATAATGATATTGGCTCTCCCTTCATGCTGACACTTCTCCAAAGGCCCTTGATATGAACTACCGGCACCTTTAAAGAGACTTATTCAGAGTAAAGAGCAATACAGTGGGTAGGGTAGATCAGTCGAGGATGTTGATGTGAGAGTTGGCAGCAGAACTCTTTGGATGTGCTGGGATGGATGACATGGGTGATTCGCATACAAAACTGCATGTCAGTAAGTGCAAAGGAGGATCCAGATGCCAATAAAGAAAATAAAAATTTCAATTCCAGCAGCCCTGGCCCACTGCCCAGAAGCAGCACAGTTTCCTCTCTAGGAAGGAGGGCAGGGGGAAGACGGATCTCTGGTTCACAGAGAAGAATGCCTGCGCTGAGATGGGGAGGAACTTGCACAGAGTCTGCTACCCCTCTGCACTTGAGTCTCTCCCTCACACCCCGCCTAGCAGTATATCATAATGTCTCCAACAAGGCTTCCTGCCACTACAGCACTGGCAAGGGATCAGGATTAAATTGGGAATTCCTAGGGATAGAAGTGAATGCACAAGACCAGAGAACCTGCAAATAAAAGTAAGTGGGAACCAGCACCCAATAGGACTTGTGAAGATGAAACTAGGGTTGGGCTAAAATATCCCTTAGCCACTGCTGTGGATCAAAGCCTGGGAGACCCTTCTATCAGCTCAGCGCAGAGCTCTAGGTAAACTACTGGGTTTCATAGTTCCTGAGAACCCTTACAGGCTCACGTATATTCATCTTTGTAGCCCCAGTGCCTAACACCGTGCCTGTCATAGGAGTTTTACCAATTAGGGGTATGGATGAAAAAGATTTTACTCTCAGGAGATAAACAAGAATCTGGAAAGAGCTGGGCAGGAAAAAGATGAGAAAGAAGGCTTAACTCTCCATGGTGACAAAAAGAAGGTCCAAGTTCATGCCTTTAGCAAGACCAGTTAGGGGAGAAGAGGCTGTTTTTGAACTAAATAAAGCAGGAATTCTGCTGGGACCTCCCAAGAATATATATACCTTACAAGTAAGCCTCAGAGAGAGAGAGTGCTCTCCTAGCCCAAAGAAACAACATTTTTACACTTAAGAAGTTCATGAGTAACAGCTCAAAGGATAAATTAATACTGCATCAACACAGAAATCGGAGGTTGCTGATTCTCCAGAACTGAAAACAAAAGGCTAGCTCTAAGACTAACTCCTGGCAATAGTGGTCTCTCACCCTGCCACTTCCCACTGCCCTGGCTTTCTTCCTTTGCATCACCCTCCCAGGGTCCCTGGGCCTGTTGTGGGGAAAAGAGATGAAAATAGGAAAAGTGACCAATGATAATGGTCAAGCCAGCCTTAAGAAACTGCCCAGTCCCAACATCACTGGGAATCAGTGCCTCCTCTCTCCCACCCCAGGCAGGTTCAAATGACAGCAATAAAAAAACTGACCAGAAAGAGGAACCAAGAGTAAATAATCACTAAAGGGAAAAGGCAAGGTTAGTGGGAGTGGTAGGGTCCCAAATGTCATAATAACAATGCTTAACTGTTCTGCTGTAAGTTTTCAAATTGATCATTACAGTAGCTCAGTGAGATAGGAAGACCAATATTTATCATTTAAATTTAAGAATGCTGAATCTTAGAAAGGTTAAATGATGTATCTAATGGAAAATAGCCAGTAAGTGACAGAGCTGGGAATGGATCCCCCGTCCTCTGACTCTCGTTCTTTTTCCTGACTACTCAGGTACACCACAGGCCAGATCATGCTCACCCTTCCCACCACATCGTCCTTCAACCCTTTTCACCAGTATAGTCCGGTGATTCTTACCCATTCCATGAAGATCAAGTCTGTTCATGAAATTTCAAATTAATAAATACCTCCTTTAGAACCTAATTATGTATAGATAGCAACTTTACCAACAGCTAAATAACAACCTCTAACCAGGTGATGCTTTCTGGACAAGGTCTCCAATATCACAGTTATCAACATGAAACCACATGAGAAAGCCCCAGGCTAGCTTTCTGTCTTGTACATCAGACTTGCAGGGGTTATGCAACGCCTAACCCCTGATGTCCCGTCTCTTCCAGCCTTCCGACCACCACAAAGACAGAAAACCTCCAGGACACCCACAGCCCACGTTCTGCCTTCCACTAGGAAGCAGAGACTTCTACTAAGTGATCTGTTCCTGAGTTTCATGGAGATCCAGAAATCTATCCCCAGTGAACCAATTCAAATCTCTGTGCAGAGACCCTTCCTCTTTCCAATGCCTCTTTGGGCAGAGTTCTTCCCATTCTCACCACTTTCCACCCATACTCCTTCCTTGTCTCCAACAGGAGCTCCCTCAGAGTATGGCCTCAGAGGAGATGAACATATTATACTGCCAATACTGAAGCTGGCTCTTCCAAAAGGCCTCTGGGAAGGGACCATGCCCTGTGCATTGGCGCTTCTCTGGCTATCTACCCAAAAACTTCTCATTGCAATGTCAGTGTGGGAACAGAGTGAAAATATGGTCAGGCTCCTGAATTATAGTATCAATTTGTAATTCTAATATATGATTGCATTATTACAAATTCACATATTTCTTCTGTGTGGCAGGTGAGGAAACTGAGGCCCACTGAAGACAGTGACACATTTAAGGCCATTCCCTGGTTGATGGCACAATGGGAAGTATGGATCCAGGTGTCCCAACCCCTTGAATTGCTGTTTCTAGAGGCAGTCTGCTCCAAATTAATAGCCCACAAAATAATATATAAAAACCAGAGGAATTTTTAGTGCTAGAAAAGACCTTAAAGTCAGTGAGTCCATGTTTCTCACTATGCTATGAACATGTAATCTATTTAAAATGTCTCTTACAAGCTCTAGTAATAGGGGAGGACAGAGGAGACCAAGAATGGAGGAAAGGAATTGATTGCCACTGGCATTGCCAGAAGGAAAGGTGGGGAAAGGGGGATGTAGGTGTTGACAGCATGCCCAGCTTTTATGAATACCAGCAGTTGAGAGACACACATTTTTTATTTCACAACAATAGCCTTTATCAAAAATCATCTGGGCTGCATACACATAATCAGTATTTTATGGCAGAGAAGCCTCAAGGCTGGAGGACATGCCCAGCGTATGCACTGGGACTTTGCAGGTGAGAGAAACACTAGTCTTCTGGTGTCACAACTCAGCTGGGCCAGCGAGGATAGGCAGAGGCAGAGGAAGGCAGGACAGTGTGGAAAGCCATTTATGCCCCTCCCTGGTCCCCCTTCTCCAGCCACTGCACCAGGGACCCAGGAGAAGTCAGAGTAGGCTCATCCAGGACCAGAAATAAAGAGGAGGGCACAGCCAAGGGCAGATGTGTGGTGGGGAGGTTTATCAACAGGAACTGCAGACATGGTTCACTCAGTTACAGCGGGGCTCCCAGTGGAATGTCCCAGGAACACAGATGTCCCTGCTTCCACCTCGGCATCCAGACCATGACACAGAATTCAGGAATTAAACTCAGAGTGAGAGGGTGTTTCCTGTTGCAAAACTTTCATGTCCTAGACACTGCCTCCCAGAGCTTGTGGTAGTTAATCCAACTCTTGGTGGAGTTATAAGAGTTCTTATGCTCATATCAGAGAAGGGGAAGAACTCTAACCATATGCTTCTTCCCCCATGAGAACCTCTAGGCCAGAAGTCTCCCCTAAAACGAACTCATGAGTAAGTAACAGTGCAAAAGGAAAATGGGGTTCTCATTTTGTTGTGTGTATGTTTTTTTAATATAGGGAGTTTCACTAAATTAAAGACATGGGTAATTAAAGAAATGGATGACATGAGCCTAAAATTATCTCAAATGTTTAAAAATTAAATGTTAAAAAATGCATGGCTTGAAAATTATTTTTATGTTATTTTGGAATGTGAGACACACATCCAATTAGATTTGTGACTTTCAAGAAAGGTTTGGCCAGTGTTTTGACATTTTGCCTTCCTGGTCAGGGTTAGTTGTAGATTAATTATAAAATCTATAATAATAAAAGCATAATATGCAAATCAACCGAACGGCCTAACAGCAGAATGACCACCCAGACGACCTTCCGGAGGAAGCTGCAGCTGCGAGGGCCAAAGCAGCTGACAAGGCCTACACTTGCACAAATTTCATGTATCGGGCCTCTAATTAAATTATAAAATCCAATCTGATTCTAGTTCATCCATGGCCTGTAGTTAAGTGATGATATGCAAGTCCCCCATTATCCTGAGTACTATGCCACAATCACTGCACCACAGGGAGCATCACTGACCCCACCGCCAAGTGCCTGCCAGAGCACCTTCTTCCTCTTCTAGGATGCTGCACTCTCAGGTCTCTCCCTGACTCCCTCCATGGAGCAGGTCTATGCTCTGCTGCTTCCCCTCATCCCTCCCCTCCTAGCCTGCTGTTGGGAAAAGTGGCTCTCATGTCCTTATGCTCTCACTCCTCTACCCTGTGGCTGTTATAAAGTTAATTTTTCAGAAGTCACAAAAAATGTTTCTTAAGTGCCTGGTTCTGAACATGAAAGCCACCACTTCCCAGAATTGTCTGTTAAAGATTTACAAAATCCATTCAGGAGGTCAACTGATTTCTCTGTTCCAGGTGGTATCTGCCCTCCCTGATGAGGTGATGAGTGTTAATGATCACTTAGAATAGTGCCTGCTTCCCCATCTCCCGGCTTAGCCAAAGCAGTATAATTAACAGGCTAGTAGGATTCAGTATAGGTGAGTATACAGATTCTACGACTAAGTTGCCATTTCCAATTTCCTAAGTATGCTGTCTTCTATGGCCTCTGTGTGTCAGAGCTTCCCCAGGGCCACCTCCTATCTTTCCCTCCTGTTAAAAGAAAGAACTTACAACAGGGTGAGAATGAAAACTGAGTGAAGAGCCGAAACCGGTTTGGCTCAGTGCATAGAGCGTTGGTCTGCGGACTGGAAGGTCCCAGGTTCGATTCCGGTCAAGGGCATGTACATTGGTTGCGGGCACATCCCCCGGTGGGGGGTGTGCAGGAGGCAGCTGGTCGATGTCTCTCTCTCATCAATGTTTCTAGCTCTCTATCCCTCTCCCTTCCTCTCTGTGAAAAATCAATAAAATATATTTTTTTTAAAAAAGAAAGAAAGAAAACTGAGTGAAGAGAAAACACCATGGTATGAGTAAGATGTGGAGAAGCAAACCGCCCACCTCGCTCTTCACTACACCCGTTATGTGGATGAGATTTATGACGAGTGATAAAAGATGTCTGCCCCCAGTTTATAACTAGATTTTGACCCAGATTTAGATAGCTGTTCTTAAAAAGGACAAAAAAAAGCCCCTAAAGTTTTCAGATGAATCAGTGTAGGTGATGTGCATTAAGATCCTGATTTAGAGAAAGATAAAAAGAAATTACAGGCATGATGAAAAATGTATCTCTCTTTCAATACATAATATACATACATTATATGTAATATATACACATATATATGCACTTAAGTGTGTATATAAAACAGCCCGAGAGGTGGAGGACACAGAGTGAATTACATGAACAAATCAAGGCAGAGTTGATATCACTGAACAGACTGTGATTATGTTGATTGAAACCAGATTTCAAGAACCAGGGGAATTTGTTTGGGAACAGAGAACAGGACCATAATATTCCCTCAGAGAGGAAATCTCATCAGAGGAAAACCATGGGGGGTGGGGGGCTGATGCAGGGAGGTGGGGAGCAGAGCAGGCAAAGTGGCTTTATGGCTGAGTTTGAGAAAGTTAAATGGAAAAGAATCACCACTCCACTAGCAAGTGTGTAACATGTGTACAGCACGATAAATCCAAGGGACCAAAGGCATGGTGGGACAAAGGGGAATGTGGGCAGGCAGGGAGGAGGAGAACAGGAAAGGCAGGGAATAAGGGCCTGCCCGTATATCCCTCTGCTGTCGCGAACTGGGAAATAAATTCACTCCAATTTGATAACTGAGCGGTGAAATGTACCTCATCTCTAACTGTCGGAATTCAAGAATGGATATTCATCATGAGTAGGTTTCAAAGAAGCAAGATTAATGCACAGGTCTAGCAGGATGCATCAAAAGAATCTTCTTAGACACAACCATTTGAGGAAGGGTGAGAGGCGGGAGACGGAAGAATCTGGCGTTTGGCCAATCCCTTGGAGAAGAAAATGCCAAATTCCAAATTCCACCCTTCTAGGCCAGTCAAAGCCACTAGCAGCTGCAAATGACCCCAGAATGACTGAATGACAAAACTTCTCAGACACAACACAAGGTCATGCTCACCTGGGGGATCTCTCTAAGGACTTGCTTTGAAATGATGGCGGCATTTAAAAGAGTAATTACAGAAGAGCAGGATTTTAGCACTCAGAGGAACTTGGATTTCGGTCTGCTCCTCACCCTTGGAACCAAGGCCCAAGATGCTCAGTGAGCTGCCAAGGGCACACAGCCAGGTAAAACTGGGTTTTACACACCCAATCAAATACATTTCTACCTGTTGTTGTTTTCTTAATTGTGCTGTTTTTTATATTTTTGTAACCCTCAATAGATCAATTAAATCACAGAAGACACTTAAGGGAATATGGCAAGTTAAATATGGAGGAAGAATAAACACCATACTGAAGACCTCTCCTCCTAGGCACTAGGATGTCCACATTAGGGAGAACAAAACTCTTCTCTTTAAATGCAATGCTGTCATTCCCATCACTGAGATTATGAAAGGGAGAGAAGGAAAGGTCTGATGAAGATCACAGGACCCAAATCACAGGACCAGCTCCTCCTAATTTCCTTCCCAATGTTCCCAAAGTGTGCAGGAAAACTTCTAGGGGTGGTCCCTTCCTTCTTTCTGTCTTCCCTCATCCTTCCCATGGACAAAAAGAAAAAGTACAGGGAGTTCAGGTTCCCTTGTTGGGCCTGGGGCAGACGGCTGCCAGTCCTCCTGGGGAATCCCAACCTGCAGCATTTCTGGCCTGTTCATTCTGAAGTGGAGGAATTTTCATGTTCAAGTCTGAACAGGAGACTCTACCCAGGAAGAAAAAAATAGCAAATAACAATTCGGTGAGTAGGCAGTAAGTAGTTCCTGAACATATTTCTCTACCACATCTGAGCAGATTTAGAGTTCCCATCTCCCCTCTTTCCCCTTTTCCAGATCCCCCTCAAGCATGTATGTACGCACACACATCACTTCTGGAATGAATCAGTGCCTAGGAAAGTCTGGATCAAAAGGAGAATTTGTCAGAAGAATTACGAGGGAACAAGCAGTTGTTGTAAAAGACACCCCGGGGGCTGGCAGCACATTCTTCTGGCATTATCCTTGCAGGCTGGCTTTAGAACTCAACTGCACCAAATGGGACAGGCCCAGTTCCGTGTAGACACTGGGGACAGCACTGAGGCTGAGTATCAAGAGCTGCCCACACCAAGGTGCATCCATCTAGGCCACAGCAGAACAGAGTTGGGCAGGGCATGCTAGGTGTGATATTGAGGGACAGTAGAGCTTGCTTCAAAGATGTGCAAAGCTCTAGTATGGACTTGTCCTGAGACAGGTTACAGGCAGCTCAGATTAGGGGCTGGAGCATGGACCCTGGGATACAGATCTCATCCAGGCCCCCACTTCTGGCTAGTGATACCTCAGAATACTCAGCATTTTTCAGAGAGGCTAATCCAGGTATGGTACAAGGATAGCTGGGTCACGAGACCTGTCCTTTGGTCCTGACTCTGACACTTGAGCAATTCCTGTCATCTCTACGAGCCTCCACAGAGAGAAGAAGAGAAGAGTCTTGTGGAAATGCTCCTTGAGTAGGCATTCCTGGTGCATGGTTCCTATTAGATAAGCGTAGAGGCTGCCGTGGGAGAAAGGCCAAGCCTTTGTTATTGCTGCTACTGCTGAGGTTTCCTTGATGAACTTAGTAGGGTACTAGCCTGGGACTCAGGGGATCCAGCTTAAATAGGAGACTTTGGCAGTTGGGGCTTTTGATGCAAGAGGGTAGGCTGGGAAGTCAGAGAGACCCACACGCAAAGGCTTGTTCTCCAACTTCCTAGTAGTCTGACTGTGAGTAAATCACATGATTTTGGTAAGCCTCAGTTTTCCCAACTGTAAAATCAGGCTAATGATGCCTACCTCACAGAGCAGTTATGGGGAATAAATGAGGCATTTCATGATTAATGTCCAGTGTGCATAGTGCCTGGCACATAGTAGGCATTCAATAAATAGTAGTCCTATTCATTTAGGAAAATCCCACCTTCCACCTTAGTTTTCTCATTGGTAAAGTTCTGGGTACTAAACTCTGCCTTCTTTCTGCTTCCTGTGAATTCTGTGCTGATGAAATAACATAAACACAGGTTGTCATGGCGTTCCTACCTTAGAAAGTAGACATAAAAAAGCTGTCATTCTCAGCAGCAGGAATCCTTCCAGATCAAAGCTGTGCCAGCTGCCCTGCTCTTGGCAACAAGCTCCAGCCTGAGTTCTCTGCCACCTTGATTCCGGCTCCCCATGCAGCTGTCCCCAGCACACCCAGCCCACACAGGCCTCTCCCAGTTTCAAAATCCACCACTCCTGGAGGGAGGGGACACTTCTCACTTAGCATGGAGTAGG
Source organism: Eptesicus fuscus (assembly GCF_027574615.1). Classification (NCBI taxonomy): domain Eukaryota; kingdom Metazoa; phylum Chordata; class Mammalia; order Chiroptera; family Vespertilionidae; genus Eptesicus; species Eptesicus fuscus. The sequence continues at coordinate 88,108,611 of NC_072479.1, forward strand.
GAGCGGCCCTGGACCGAGGGGGTGAGATTTGTTTTTGAGGCCTGGTCTTCCACTCGCTACTCCTATGAGTTTGGACATATTGATTCATCTCTCTGAGCCTCAGTCTCCACATCTGGAAAACTCAGATAATAACACCTGACCTGTGCAACTTAAGGGGCCCTTTTCAGTCTCAGTGGGTGAAATGTGAGTCTTACATAAATACTTAAGAGAAAGAAGATGACAATGATGACATCATTTCACATGTGAATGACTTGCCTTCCTAATGAAGCTATAACTTGTGTGGGTGCTCAGAAGTGGAGATCTTACCTTGTTCTGACTTATATTCTCCATCTCCATTCCCCCACCCATGGGGCATAGATATCTATATCAAGCCCAAAGGACAAAAACCAACAAATATTCAATAAATTAAAATAAATACAAATAAGGTAGAACACAGTCATTCTGAGTAGTGACGACTGACAATCTTCCTTGGATCAGAGCCCCCTGAACTTGGCCCAGCATCACAACCATCTAGGAGCAGTTAATATTGCACATTACAGATTTTCAGGACCTACCCCAGGCTTAGTAAATCAACATTATCAAGGGATGGAGCCCAGGAATCTACATTTAAAAAAATCCTCCATGGTAACTCTAGGAAGTACCAGGTCTGGGAAACACTGCTCCCTCCATGTCTTCCTGTTAGCCTCGACATTGGCAGGACTCTTTACACCCCACACAACCCCAGCACAATGCCTGGCACAGAAGCTGGCCAAAAAGCATTTGCTGGAAACAAAATAGGAACAGACTCATAGAAACAGAAAACCAACTGATGGTTGCCAGAGGGGAGGGGCGTAGGGGGATGGGTAAAAAAGGTGAAAGAGAATAAGAGGTACTAACTGCCAGTTATAAAATAAGTAAGTCATGGAATGTCATGTACAGCACAGGAAATAGAGTCAATAATATTGTAATAACTTTGTACAGGGACAGATGATTACTAGACTCACCGTGGTGATCACAAAGTAAGGTATGTAAATGTTGAACCACTATGTTGTACACCTGAAACTAATATAATATTGCATGCCAACTATACTTTACTAAAAAAAGTGTTTGCTGAACTCAGCTGAAATTCCAAGTTTTTCCTGGTGGCCCTGTGATGAAGAACCTGTTGGGGATTCCAATGGGAAGGAGCCAACTAACTGCCGTGCCTGTGCAGCAGACAGACACAGCGCAGCTCAGACCGAGCTCAGACCAAGCCCAGACTGAACCCCTGACTTCTAGTTGCATGTGGAAACAGAGACCACTTTGTTTCCATTCCGTCTCAAAGAGGCATGACAAACAAATAAGTAAATAAACCTATCACCTTTTCACCACCATCATCATCATCATTATCATCACAAAATCATAGGTGACTGATCTAGAATGAGCTAACTCAACCACCTGATTTTAAAGGTATGGACACAGAGGTCCGGAGAGAGGCAGCAGCTTGGTCGAGTTCTCACAGCACGTTGGTGCCCCAGTGGTGTGGTATAAAGGAAAGAGGCTTGAGCCAGCTGTGCAGTTGTCGAAGCATTCCACAGACCTGCCAAGATCCCACACTGACTCCATTGAGTACCCATACACATCAGACTTATGCCTCTAAAACCCAACATCAGCGAAAGAAAGCCTCATGTCTCTTAGACCATGTCCCTTATATAAATCCATTCTCATAGCAATCTTTACCCTTTAGGGCTCTTTATCTCATAGCCGGCCATACTGTCCCACCCTCAACCATCCTTGCCTATTCATCTCGAGTCCTGCTGCAAGACTGATCTCTCAAATGCTACAATCCCTACCTCCTCCATGAAGCCTTTTGGGATCTGCCTTCTTGGAACTCCCAGGCATTTGATGATCTCTTTTGTAGACCTTCTAGTAGTATTTTGCCTTGTTCTTTGTGTATTTGTTTATTCCCTCATGACAGGTTTTGAGATGTGGAAGGGCAGGAACTATGTTTTATACCTTTCAATATCCTCTATATTTTCTAGCACACACTTCAAGTGATCACAATATATTTGCTTAACGAAACTGAATCTCAAAGTGATGCAATTTTCTGGGTCCCGAGGAAAGGACATGATGCCCTTGACTAATGTTTGGCATGAGGTGCCCACATCTGAATGGAAGGAATAACAAGACAAAGTCCAAGAAGAATTTGAAGCCAACTGGAAGAGATCTAGTCAGCTTGGTATTTTCAGTGCATATCAATAGGACAGGAAGTGAAATAATAAAATACACTACATATATGTTTGCTTACTCAAGGCATTATAAAAACACTTTGAGAAAGGCATTTGAAATCATTAATAGTGCAGGATATGTAAATTTATGATACTAAGGGTTCAATTTGCTCAAAGAATGTTCCCTGAGGTTGCCGGTCTGAAAATAACACCTTCCCAGGCTAGAGGCGAGGTCCAATGCCAGTCTGACATCATCTTGGAGAAGGCATTCCTGGGGATGCCCTATACACCCCTCTCCAATCTTTTCACCTTGGAATGAGATGCACGACAGCGAAACCTCTTCCCTCAAAAGCCTGTCCTACCACCTCCACGTCAACCCACATCTCTGTCATCACACCAGTGGAAACACCATGAAAACAAGTTGTACAAAGATGTCTCCTCAGATCTCTGTGAGGACTTTCCCCAGTCATGTGAAGATGCTCTGGAGAGCCACATACTAAAACAGGCCTGGTGTTGGCACAGTCTACACATGCAATGTGTCACGTCCTAACACATGGGTGTTAACTCTGTCCTCTCAGGGTAACGATGGAGCATTTTATTTGTTTATGAGAAAGAGATTTAGTAAGAGTGTTAAGAATGTGAAGTTAAAGCGAGGTAGACTTAGAGGGCCCAGCTGTTCTCCATCTGCCTTCATTGAGGACATTAAAAGAAGCAGTGAGGGTGAAAGAAGTGCCTTCTATTGTTCTGGGGGCAGGGGAGGCACGATGTGTCTGTGCCACTTCACATTCATATTTTCTATCACTGTGCAACTTACAATGTGCCACCACATGTGTTATCTTATATATGCTATCTTACTTCATCCTTACTTCAGACCTCTGTGTTAAGCATTATTTTCTTAAAATAGAGGAGGAAACTTAGGTTAGATAATCATTAATAATTAATTACTAATAAGTAGTTAGCCAGGGGTTAGAGTTCAGGTTTCTGACTAACCTGAATGTTCTTTCTATTAAACTAGAAGTGGCAAATGTATTTCAACCTAAGTTCCAAGTTCAATTGATTGATATATATGGCTACCTGGAGACCTGTGTCGAGGATTCAAAGGCATGGTAAAGCTCAGTGGCAATAAGTGCTATGATTGATTAGTGATGTCTGCTATGGGGGAAAAATAGAGAATGGCGGTACATGTGCTGAATTTATTTGTCATCCCTGCACTAAATTATACTTCAGTGAAAGAACAGGTTACCCTATTACAAAGTTTTATAACAAATCCCTTTCTCTACCATGTCCTTTTAAAGTTCCCCCATACACAGACCTCTCAAATATTTTCAACATTTTTTTTCAAAAATTTTCCCCAAGTTTTCCACATTTCTTCTAATGTAGCTAACCCAAAAAATAAGTCTTGGGTCACCGTGGCATGTGGATACAGACTTCCCTTCTAAGGGCTTCTTCCTGTAAGCTGCCCCAGTTTGACCCTCCTCTTATCAAGAAAGGTTCTTTGAGGATAGAAAACACTCTCAAAACAAAAAAGGGAATGTTTGACATGACCCTTGACAACTATTCCCTGGAATAACCATTATTGACCAAGGGCTGCAGCTGACAGAGCATGAGGAATGGAGTCAAGAAATGTCGGGAGCGTGAAGACATGGAAGGAGGGCGGTAAGAAGGCAGGACCAGGCTCAGGAGTCAAAAGACTGAGCATAGACAGCTGAGAAGTCACTTTCAGAGTTCAGGCAAAACAGTGCTGCCTGTTTTGAACAGAAAACTGGGGAAAGCAAAGAGCAAGTTTAATGGCCAATAGCCCTGCAGCCTAAAAGTGATTTACTGCCTTGTGCAGCCAACCATTAAAAAGAAATAAAAGGGGAAAGAGTGGGGGGAATGTCTCTTCTTCATTTGAACTCCATTGTCTTAATCATCACAGTCTTTTGGACGCTGAGCTGCAGGCAGGACTGACCGCAGCTGAGGACCTGGAGAAACCAGATCCCACCCTGAGACCCCTTTAAAGCGATTAAACTCCTATCAGACCAGACCGGACCCCCTGACAGCAAAGACGTCATGCTTGGAGCAGCAACCCTGGGAAATGCTCATTGGGCAAATCAGGACCTTAAAAAATAATTATGGTTCACACATCCTGAAGCAATAATGACTTCAAAACCCCCTTCACATGTGATTTATATATAAGCATATTTCCCCCTTGAAGCTTCTCCCCATTCCCATTCCGCTCACTCCACCCATATCCAAGTGGTTAGAAAGTCAATATTCTTAGGTCCTGCTAAAAAGTCCAGATGGAAAAACCTTGGTCTGTTTCAGGAAGAAAAGAACTGCTAACACCACCTGCCATTAAAATTTTTATGCACCCAACTGTACATGAATGTGAGTATGCACATCCAAGAGATTCAGAGGAAAAAAAGAGAAAAATTAATTAAGCCTAGACCTCTCTGCCAAGGATTCAAATGCTCTCCGGGGCCTGGTTTTGAGGCAAAGAAATGTATTCCTATAGGGCTGCTGGTTCTGATCCAGTTTATTGTAGAAAGGGGAGAATGAGGTGAAATCTGGGGCGGGGTGCTGGTATTGACCTCGCCCTCTTTTGTTGTCCTTGGGAAGGTGCCCCAGGTCTTGGGAGGAATTGTGCATCCATTAGTTTCCAAGCACTGGCATCGCCAAGGTAGAAAGGAACATATCATGACAGAAAAATCCCTCTGATGATTGGCATTATAGTAACAAAGGGACAAAACTAAGAACAGTTCTGCTTCTGTGAGGTCCCCTGGGGGAAGCTGACAGGTGGGATCAGAAAAAGGGAAAAAGCCGGAGGATAAGCTGGCCCCTTAGGACAAATTACAATTGGAATGAGCATCTGGAATGGCTAATCAAATATCGTTTTAACATCAGACTTAAATATGTGAACCGAGCGCGCAGACTGAGCTCATGTGACTGAGCAGAAGAAAGAATTAGAGGCCAGAGACCCCCCGAAGAGAAGGCAGCTGAAGAAATGCATCCGCTCAAAGGCTCCGCTGATGAAATCTGCTCTAGGAACACAGCCCCTTCTGGGAAACTAGAGCCACAGCACCTCGATAACCTAGGTCTGGAACATCAGCTGAGCTCTGGTCTTTTTTCTCATATTGCAACCACAGGTGTAAAGAAATGGAAATGAAATTTCACAGCCAGGCAAAAGTCCAATACGTACTAGTATGTTCCTCCCTAAAGATAATTAAAAATAAAAACAGCCCCAAAGAGGATGGGATCACTTATAAGGCCTCCAGGAAATAGCCTCTTGCTAGGGTGTGAAGGGCAGAAGCCAATGCGTGTGTCACCTTAGCAGGGGAATAACAGCACTGTCTTTGAGAGGGAAGGACAGACATGTCTTTAATGGAAGGACTTGGGGCAGGCACTGAGCCTTGTGCTTCCCAAGGCTTCTTCTCAGATGACCCTCCACCATCAAGAACTGGCTGCCTCTGGGTAACTGCCAAGAAACTGAATTGGGGTCAAGGAGGAAGGGTGTGGTCAGTCTCCATCCTCTGACTTCATCCCATCTGAGAACCCATGAGAGGAAGAGAAGATGAACTCTTAGCACAAAAAGGAGAAAGCTAGTTTTGGGGGAGCAAAGTCAGGTGTTAACTCTGGGAGGAATGAGAGGGTGGCAGCAGTGAATGAGAAATGAGGACGTAAAGGAAATCAGCAAAGATTGAGCTTCAAACTTCACTACAACAGTCACACTTGCTTCCCCAGATCTAAGGCTAAGGGGATTGTTCATGGCATGCCAAGAGCCTAAACTGAAACATGAGTTACCACCTTATAATAGAAGGGCTTGGGCATGTCCATGTGTGTGAGCATGATGTCTCTGAGTATGTGTGTATGTGTGTGTATGCATGCTACCTTTTACTATATCACTGGTCACAGAGAAGAAAGGACCAGTTCGTCTACCTTTCAAAAATCATTTCAGAGATTGTTTTAAGAGACTTTCAAAGAAGGAATAAGTTCTTTGTGGGAAGGGATTAAACCTCATTCAATTTTTTACCTGGTTGTGTGGCATTGAATAAATGTTTGCCAAAGTGAATGAGGGTTAGTCACCTGTTCTGAGAATTCCTAATGCCACCCTGAGGAAACTTTTTTCTTAATTCCAGCCCTGCTCTTTGATACTATTCCAACTTTCTGCTGGGCAAACACCTTTTGTTCACTCATCCATTCATTTAACAGCTATTTATTGACTGTTTATTTTAAGCCAGGCACTGGGCCAGGTGTGACTGGAAATAATGCTGAGAACGAGCAGGAATATAGTTTCTGCCCTCAAGAAGTCTATAGTCTAGACCAGCCTGTGTTGCTCAGTGGTTAACTGTTGACCTATGAACCAGCAGGTCACCACATGCCAAGGCTGTGGGCTCGATTCCCACCCAGTAGGAGGCATGCAGGAGGCAGCCGATCAATGATCCTCTCTAATCATTGATGTTTCTATCTCTCTCCCCCTCTCCCTTCCTCTCTGAAATCAATAAAAAATATTTTTTAGAAAAGAAGTCTATAGTATAGTAAGAAAGGGGTTGAACCAATAGACTAAGAAATGTTGTGTGTGAGGGAAAGTACAAGGTGCTGTGGAAGCATGTGGCAGGGAGCCCTGGCATAAGACAGAGAATTAGAAGCAACCTCCCAAAGGAAGTGATACTCAAGCTGAGCCCTGAAGGGTGATAAGAGTCAGGCAAGAGGCATGGGGTGAGGCGAGGAGCAGAAAGATATTGTTCCAGATAGTAGGAACAAATACCTAAATACTTGGGCTTAGAGGCAAGAAGGTACATTGTGTATTCTGGGAAACAACAAAATCCAATATGGCTGAGGAAAGAGAGAGAAAGAAAGAAGAGGGGAGTGGAGGTGGGGAGAGGAGAGAGAAAGAGATGAAACCATTATACAATTTCAAGTAGAAAAATGACCTCATTAGCTTTGCAAGGTGTGTAGAATGGCAAGAGATGAGGTGGTTTTGATTAGGGTAGGGGCAAATCTGGACAAACTCAAGAGATGTTTAGAAGTTAAAATTAGGAGGACTTGGAGTTGGAGGTTGTCTGATCATGGGGAATAAGAGAGTGGGACACGCTGAGGATAACTCCCAGCTTCTGATTTGACCAAATGCAGTATCAGGTGGTTCCATTTCTTAAGCTGGGAAATGATGGAGAATATTCACTTGGAGGTAGAGCAGGTTTGGGGCACAGAGTAGACCTGTTCAATTTGGGACATACTGATGTTTAGGTATCCATAAGACATTTGGGTGGCGTGTCATCAGACAGCTGGCTATATGGGCTTGTGGGTTAAGAGAAAGTACATATGTGTGCAGGAGTCAGACTCAGACAGATATGGGAGACCACTGGAATGCTTGGCATTGGCTATGGAGAGTGTGTGGAGAGAGGAGAGGCAGGAGCAGGTGGAGGAGAAAAAGTCAGCTAAGAAAAGTGGGCAGACAGTGCTACAGAGGTAGGACCAAAAGCAGGAGCATGACTGATCAAGGGAAGGGAGAATTTCAAGAAATAAGACATGGAAAAGGGTGCTCCAATGGCAAGCAGGATAAGGCTGGCTCTCTTCACTGGGTTAGTGCCATGGTGACTGACCACGGGCCACAGAAGGCTCTGTGGCATGACCATGGTGGGAACCAGAATATAGGGAATTTGAGCATTGAGTAGAAATTGTGGAAATGGAGTCTCCAGAAAGGAAGTTTGGCTATGAAGAGGAGAGAATAAAGGTAGGGGCTGGAATGAAGTCATCCCAGGGTGGCAGAAGAACAGCAGGTGCCTCTAGCTCGCAGATCCTCAGAACTTCCTGGCAATGACACTCAAGATGGGACTAGATCAATTTCTAACCTCTGACCCTGCATTCCTCGAATCCTAATATACCATGAACTTACAAAGGTCCTGTTCTCTCTAGACTTCAAAGCACTTCATAAATATTTCCTCTCTGTTCTCATTTTCTGCCTGTGCAGAAAAAGTAACAAGATGATCATTTTCTCCTTTTGCAGGTGAGCAAACCCAGGCAGAGACCCTCCTGGATGGGCAGCGGTGGGACGCTCAGCACACCTATGCTACTAGCAGAGCAACCATTCAGAGACTGATGAACCTGGGCTCTACTCACTAGACCTAAGGAAGCACAGGCAAGTTCCAGGAAGCCTGGTACAAATCTTGGCAACTACCAGAGCTCAGAAACAGAATCTGGTCCTCATCATGCATCTCCACTGAGCTGCTGAGAGAGAATCTTACACAAGCCTCCTCTGCAATAGTCTGACAAGGAGCAGATTGATGCCAGAGCTAGGACCCTGAGTCGCTGATCCAAGGGGAGGTGTGGAGGTGGAGGTGGGGGCCCAGAGCTCACAAGCAGGACAGAAACACAAAGAGGACCACCTCGGCCCAGAGAGTGGTCTGAAGAACCAGCGATGGCCCTGCCTAAGGAAGTGGGTGCAGCCGGCCCCGTAGCAGGAAGGTGGATTAAATAACCTTGGCACGGCTCCACCTGGGGTTGAAGGGGACAGAAACTGCCCTCCAGCCCCCCATGTTCAGTCCATTTCTAGGGTGAGGAAAGGAAGCTGAAGTAAATTGCAAACTCACAAAGGGAGGTTTATCATTCATTGTTTTTTTCACTCATTTAATTAATGTTGGGCTATGTGAGTCTCAAAAAGGGCTGGTACTGGGCTTAATAGAGGGCATTTGGAAATGTGTGGAGGCACTCCTGGAAGAGGGCTATTTAATGCTTGCAGTGCATCCTGCACCACTAAGGACCATCCCGTGCAAGATGACAACTGACGACAATATTCCTAAAGCCCGCCCACTGACCAGGAACTTCTAGGACACTTGAAGGAAAAAGTCATCCCTACGCATACAGCTTGCCTACCCTGCAGTGGATCACACCCCTCCTTTTTCTCTACTGGCCTTCACGGCACTGAAGCTCACCCAGTCTGGGGTGGGCCACTATGACCCGCAGCGCACCAAAGCTGATCCCGTTTTCCTAGACTCTCTGAACTATCTGATTCTAACCACTGACCTTCGTTCCCGACACTCCTCCCTGGTTATTCTTCACTGTCACTGTTCATAATAAAAGGGGCTTCTGTAAACAGATGGACAGAGCCAGTGCCCTCTACGGCAGGCAGTGTCTTTGAGTCAGCAGTGTGTCTGCAGTTTAGCTGAGTGTCCCTGAGCAAGGCAGTCCACCTCCAGGAGCCACACCTACCTCACCTGGCCCTCCCCATCACCCGGATAAACAGGGTGCAGACCTTGGCCTCGCACCACCCGGGGTGCAGGCAGGCTAAATGCAATGGCATGAGCAGGGCTTGGGTTCCTCTCAACATAGGGGCAATGTGTGTGTCGGGGGGTGGAGGGATATTGAGGCTAGGTGAGCAGATGAACGTAGCCCCTTAAACAATAATATAAACAGAGACACTTTAAAATGGAGCCAGAGCTGCCACCCCAGAGGAACTGCCCGGCCTGTCTTATACCTCAAACCCTGGAGTGTTAAAACAGGGCAAAATAACCTTCCGACATTGTGTCCTGAAGAACTGTTTGCAAAGATAACAAGAAAGCAGTTTTTATGACTACGGGACTGAAAACTACTGGACTGAGAATTAAAAACATTGTTTAGAATTAACATCACTATATTACGTTACTGCACCAATAGAAATGCCTTCTTTCTATTGATGTCATTGGTCCCTTTCCCCTTCTCATAAACACCCCTTGTCTTTGTCTCCTAATCAGAACACTGGGCTTCTGCCAGAATCAGTGCTGCACGAATAGCTATTCCTCTGATCTCAAATAAATACTTGCTGCCTCTCACTTTGAAATGTCTTTTTATTTTCAAGCTAACAGCTCAAAGATTCATTTAATCTGTAGGGCAGCGCTTCTGGAGTCAAAGCTGGAGGCCAGGCCCAGGCACTCTTTCCCTCACCCCGGCTTATCCTCTCGCCTCCCCGCTAACTCCCAGTACAGGACCCAGGCAGTCACGGGCTGTGTTCAAGAAGCTTGGCACAGCCTCCCAGAGCTGACAAGGATCAAACACAGATGTGAGCAGTCAAAGAATAATGGGGATCATGAAAAGGAGTAGCAAGCTTACATGTGGAAAGAAACAGGAGTCAGGAGGGAGAGAAGGCAGAGTCATTTAAAGAGGCACAGGCAGGGCACCAGATGGGGTGCTGGGTGACCCTGTGGAGAGGGCAGCCCTGCTCAGAAGATGTTTCCATAGGAAGAGGAGCTGCGCTCTCTGCAGGGGTCCCAGGCCAACAGCATTCATTATTCTAAACATTAGGCTCTGAGAACTGTGTTCTGGCCAGAAAGGGGATCCTAGGCAGCAACCATTACCTCCCAATCGCATCCATGGAGAAGCCGAGGTCCAGAGAAGTGCTTAGGCTGAAGGCATGCAGCTTACTGGTGGGGTTGGAACAAGGACCAACCGAACAACTGCCGAACAACTTTCCACAGTCTCTCCACCAATCTGGTGCTCCCCTCGCTGTCTCTTCCTGGCCATCCCACCCCTTCCCACTTACCTCCACCTCTGCTTCCCCAGACCTCCAGCACTTCCCTCTGTTCCCTACCAGGTGGGCTCCTGCTGTGCTGCTTCCTCTATTCAGTTCTCAGAAACTCGCAAATTGATGAAAGAGAGAGGCAGGAGTCATATAGAAAACAATAAGAGTTGGAATGGAGACAAGACACCTTCCTCCTTGGCCATCACTCTTGCTGAGACAAAGACCCCACTTGAAGGTCCTGCCCTATCCATCCTAACCCTGAAAAGAACTGGTTGCATATTTGCACAGAGCCTGCCCTGCACACAGTGGGCATGTGTAGTTATGGATCCTCAGTGTCTTTCCTTCCTGTTATGGGTTCATTTGTGTCCCTCAAAAGTAGACATGTTAAAGTCCTAACCCCCAGTACCTCAGAATGTGACCTTTTTTGGAAATAGTATCTTTACAGAGGTAATGAAGTTAAAATGAGGTCATGAGGGTGGGCCCTAATCCAATATGACTGGGGAAATTTAGACACAGGCGGACATTCACAGAAACAGACAACGTGTAAACACACAGGGGGAATGCCATGTGAAGAAGGAGGATTGGCATGATGCATGTACAAGCTAAGGAACAGCTCAAGCTTCCAGACGCTAAGAGAAAGGCACGAGACAGTTCCTTCCCTAGCACCTTCAGATAGAGCCTGGCCCTGCCGATACCTTGATTTAGGACTTCTGGCCTCCTGAATGGTGAGTCAATAAATTCCTGTTGTTTAAGCCACCCAGGTTATGATGCTTTGTTACAGCAGCCCTGAGAAACTAATACACTTACCTACTCTGGTAGTCCTCCTAGGCTAGCCGCCAACCCCTAGGGCCTCACACTATTGTCCACAACAGACAATGGGAGGTTACCATAGAGTAAAAGCTGCACCATGTACACCATGCATCCAAAGAGCTCCATGAACTTGTCTAGGAAGTTAGAACTGTCACCTGAGCAGTCCCCAACATCTTCCTCCCTCCTCCCCCTAAGCAGGCACTCCAGAAAGTCTTGGCAGCCATGCCATTCCTGGTGTTGCTGGGCAGAGGAGACCTTCAGCACAGATGTCTCTCGAGAAAAGACCCCAAACAAGTGGGGAGCTTGAAGGGACAGGAGGCTGGGTAAAGGGGAGAAGAAACCCCTCCAACTACCCAACACATCTGTTGGGAGAACAAATACAGTGAGACATGGATCAAAGAGATTTCTAAGCAACAGAGAGCATGCTTTACAGTGCAGCACCAATAAAGCCAACTAGAAAAGCTGCCAGCCGGGCTCCAAGCCTTCCTATGGGGAACAAATAAACTGATAAGGAGGAAGAGTCCGAGAGGAATGGGCAAGAGAAGCATGCGTGTTTGGGCAGATTGGGAAGCCGAGAAAAGCCCACACTCTGTAAAATAGTGAGTGTCCTAGGGAAGGAGAGAAAGGGACAGAAAAACACTAAAAGGGAGGAGAGATCCGGTGCTGGGGACTGGAAGAAAAGTCTTGTTGTAAGTCCCATACACACTGTTGTGCTAACACCTTGCAAAAGTCCTTGGAAGCCAAAACAATATGAATCTATATTAATAATAATAATAATAATACTCTGTTACTGATTTATCCATTTTAAAGTTCATTTAATAAATTGGCAGTTATTGCATGCTTCCTACATGCCAGGCATTCTACATGGATTAAGCATCCTATGTGGATTCAATCACTTAATCTTAGCACAATCGATGGGGTCATTAGGTGATTTTCCCCATTTTACAGATGAGGAAATTGAGGGTGACAGATGTGTAAAGTAGCTTACTGAAGGCCACTTCACTAGTAAGTGATGGAACTGGGATTCAAAGCCACACTGGCCTGGCTCCTGCACCAGAGTTGCTTTCCACTGCGCTCTGCAATGTGAACTCGCTGAATGGTTGCGGGTAGTGTGGGGGCAGATGCCAAGAGGAGGACAATCCAAAAATTATATCAAAAAAGGACAAATGCCTGGAAGATCAAGCTGAGGGAGCAAAGGGGAGGTGACAGTCTTTCTCCTAACCCACAGTGTTCTTCACTGTAGCTGTATGTTGTGAGATAGGGGGAAGCGAGGAGCCCCAAAGCTGGCCAATGAGCCCTTCTGCTGCCCTGGGATAACTATCAACTCTGATTCCCCGCTCAAAGCTGATAAACCTTTCAAAAATCATTGCCTTTCTTCAACAGGTTGACATCTTTATGCCCAGAAAGGAAACATTTAGAAATCCCTTCTAAAAAAAATCAGATATGTGTATAAGATATATATATATGGCTGGTTAACTGCAGTAGAAAAAAAAGTGGCCACAATGAAAATGTGCTACAGTAATAAAATGGTTAAAGTGCCATGCATGATGGACTCTAGTGTATCATCTTATGCAAGTCGTTAAAGACATGGGAAAATACATACAATGCAGTATTAAGAGGAAAATGTCAATTAAATATTGTTTTGAAAGTATGATGAGCTCCCTTATTTTTTTTTAAAGGAAACACACACAGGGGCACATAAACATACACACACAGAGAAAAATAACTTCAAGGGATATACCCTAAAATGTTGATGGGATTCCTGGTAAGTGGCATCCTCTTTTATTCTTTCTAACATTTTCCTAATTCTCTAAAATGAATATGCATCAGAGAAGGTATTTATTTTGTAATCAGAAAACAATGTTGCATGTTATGACTATTTCTGGAAGGACCCCCAAAGCTTTAGCTGTCACCTTTGGCTGTCAGCCCCATCCTCTGTCCACTGACATGAAAGCAGGACTCCAAGTTGCCCCAATCAGCTCTATGGTGCTTCTTTGGCCCTAATCTTAATCTAGGAAAAGCTGTAACACTGAAATTAAGGAGACAAATGGTTTGTGTTTCTGATTAAATCAAAGAACTATACATATATTCATTATACCTGCTGACTTAATAGGGCGTCAACAAAGGATCTTGCTCAGGAGGCTGAGTGGGATGAGGACACCATGTGGAAAAATTAAACTAAAAACCCCGTAGTATGGTATTGAGTTTCCTAATAACTAAAACAAAGAACAAAATTTTTCTCACTGTGGGGTTTACCCAACCCCACAAGTAGTTAGAAGAATCCCTGATCACTTCCACTATTATTGAACAAAGATTTGGTTTCTCCCACAGCAAGATGTAAATTAACAAAAGGCATAGGACCTGCGGGGTTTCACCTGAGTCCATGCTGCTCTGCTATAATTTCCTCCTCCGAGTCTCTCTAAAGAGGGCAGAGGCCCAGAGCAAAGGCAGGGCAGTCTGTTGCTGCTCTAAATCCAAGCATTTCTGGGGCCATTGGCAGTCACAAGACACAAATGGAGTTCTCCCAGAGTCTGGTGGAGCCAGATCAATGACCACAATGCAGATGCCCACCCGGGCTTTAGGGACGAACCCCTAGAACATGAGAGTGGCTCTGCTCCACGCCCCAACTACTGGGCCAGTGACTCTCCACAGGAAGAAGGAAATAAATGACATGCTTCCCAAAGGTCCGTCTTAACAGCCTTGGATTCCAGCCTCCTGGAGAACATAGGCATTGTCAGAGGCCAGACAAAGGGCACAAAGAGATAGATGAGTGTGTTTGCACATGCACACGGCAGCAAATAAATGCATGTGCAGCAATGATTTAAATAACTAAGCCCAGGGCTTAAATCAGATGGATTATCTCGGGGTTTCACAGACCAGTAGCTTGTTTTTGGCGGACCTCAGAGGGGCTAAATGATTTCTTTGCACTTGACAGAGTATAGCTTGTTAGTGCTTTTCCTCTTCTCTGTAAATCCAGGTTTGGCAGAGCTCTGTAAACTTGGGAGTTGGAAGTGTTAGGCTTTTCTCTGAAGCCCAGCTCCCACACTCGAGATAAGCCCTTCTTTTCCCGGGACTGGGATGGCAACAAAACAGCAAAACACGTGCCCAGTGCCAAATTCAGAGAAACACTTCCGGAAGGCTACAACCTACAAAGCAGAACCCCATAGTGTTAAACTAGGAACAGATGAGAAGACCCCAAGAGGAGTTTCCAGAAAGTTCAAAGAACACTCTTAGGGGGAAATAATGCAAACCAAAACCAGGAAAAGGGAAGAGAAGCTATGAGGGGATACAACAGGCTCTTTCCCCAAAACCACAATGCCGTGGGAGGTGGGGGGGAAGCTGCTGAGACCCAGCTTCTACTGCTGCGCTGCAGAGACTGTCTCCCTTTCAGGCACACTGGTCCAGCCTGAAACACCCAGGCTTCCTCCCACCTCTGTGCTTCTCCAGATCTACCCACTGAAATTCTCTTGCCTGATCAGGGGTCTCCTCAATCACCCACCAGAAGTCTTTGGAACTCCAGCTGCCTCTGTGTGTAACCTTCCCACGGCTCTCTCATTTCTATCTTGAGCTTTTTTTTTTTAGCTGGAGATGTCTTATTTTCTTGGAAATAAGTTCTTAGAGGTGAGGAACCATGCATTTTGTATTCCCGGCCAGCACAGGACACAATACCTTACCATATCAGGCACTCAGTAGCTAGTTGCTGAATGAGCAGCTTTTTTAGGACCAGAATTTATGCCCACTGAGCAGAATTCATTTTTCAGATTAGATACATGAAGCACAGCAAACATTCTAGTTTTCTTTCTCTTGTGCTCCTGGTAATGATGCAGTGCTCAGCATGGAAAGAAGCTCTTTCGGGGCAGGGGCTTAGGAACCCAACAAGAACAATGGTGTGTCTTCCTTCTGGGACTGTGATTGCTCTTTCTTCATCACAGCTTGCTTTTTCTTACACCCACCACTTGTCCATCAGCAACTCCTTCCAGCCCTACTTCCAAAACAGGCCCCAAATCCTCCTGCTTCTTCACGCCTCCCTAGTGACCACCCGAGTCCAGACCACTCTCTCTTGTCCACTGTATTGGCATTTGATTTGTCTCACTGTCCCCCACAAAGCAGGCAGAGGGACCTTTAAAAAATGTCCACCAGGTGACAACATTCCCTAGTTCAAACCCTCCTATGGCTCCCATCACACTTGTGTGTATATGTGTGTTGGAGGGGGGAGATGGGGGGCTCTGGCTTCCCAAAATACTTGGAGAGGGCATGGGAAAATCTTACATTTAAGTCCTTTATCCATTTTGAGTTTATTATTATCACACACCTCAAACCATCACACAAATAAATTCTGTGTGTGAGATCCTACACAATTGAGCCAGCCAGCTTCTCTCACCCTCTAATCCCAGCCACACAAAACTTCCTGCTGGGTCTTGAACATGCCAACCTAAAATACCCTCCCCCAGGGTCTATCACATCACTTAGTTTTATTTTCCATCATGGCATGACCCCCATAGTAGAATTCTATTTATTTATCTATCATATGCTTGTTTGCTTCTGCATCTACAGATGTCTCTGCCAGAATGTAAGCTCCATGAGGACAGAGGGTTAATTTTTCTTGTTCACAGCTCTATCTATAGCACCTGGAACAGTGCCGAGCACATCACAAGAGCTTACTAAGTATTTCTGGATAGAAGGGTCTTTCTGGTGCTGATATAAGAATCACCTGCCAGCAGAGTTCTTCCTAATGTCAATTAATGCCAAAATAAATTCTTAGAGATCAAAAGCAAAGACTTCATAGCACTGGCCAGTAATCAGTCAGATGCTTTTTAAAGTTATCTAGATGAATTTCCCATGGACCAAAAGAAGGCTTTTAAAGGCAACCACAAAGCTTCCCACAAAGATATATCCATGTTGGAAAGAGTCTTGCCAAATTCTGGAATCCCTTGTGCTGCTGTAGGTGTGCCTGGAGTTCAGTTTACTGTAATCAACATTTTTTTGAACACCATATTAAGTCCTTATGGATATAAAGATAATTAGAATAGGGCCCTTACTGGCAAAGAGTCTACAGTCTCTCAGAGGAGACAGACACAAGCACATGCAATGCAATAATAAACCAGAGATGTTTGGGGCCTTAGGAAAGCCTTCCTGCATGAGCACCTGTAATAGTCAGCCAGGAAAACAAAATCAGGAGACAGGTTCTAAGCTTTGGGAATAACAGGAACAAAAGTACAGTTGTGAGAAACCTCATGGAGGCAGAATACTCAGTTATACTAGAAAATGTGAGGCAGGCAGAGTGTGTTGTGGGAGGACGAATAAGTCACGTTCAAGGAGCCTGATTATACTTGGTACATTCTTCAAATATACAAGTTTTAGGTGGTATTGGTTGTATTCAATCTTTTCTTCCATAAGAGAAAAACTGTTTGTCAACCAAAATCCCAGCTAATGTAGAAAATAGAAAACAAAGAGAAGAGTGAAAGGCAGACGATGGCTTTGAGACATTTTGAAGTTAACTCAAAAATTAATCTAACAATTCAATAAAAGGCTCCAAGAGGAGGAGAATTCCACTAATGACACTCTGTATTTCTTACAGAAAAGCTTCACTTAAAGGAGGGATGAATGGAAGCTAGACAGACAGACTCACAACTATACTGAACAGAGGAGATACAGTGTCAATGGGTAGCACAGGAGAGATTTAGCTTGTGCTGAAGGCTCTGTTGGACAAGCTGCTTAACAGCTCTGAGTCTCAGTTTCTGCATCTACAAAATGGGCCAAATTGGTCTGTCTTCTTGAGTTACTATGGGTATTGGGAATGTGCACATAAAGCATCTAGCACATCATGATCCCTGTGTGGTGATCCCATATGCAAATAAATAAGCCAACAAGTCATAAAAAATTATTACACTAAAACCCTCCTCCTGGATCACAAACTGCTTATCTAATTGCTGAGGATTTAAGGATCTGAATTCTTGCCATTCTGGATATGCCTAAAGCCGTCATTGTTTAATCTTGCATTCAGCTTGAAAAATGCAGAGAATTAACAGGGTAAAGCTCACACAAATTTGGAACTGTGGTGTAAACTGAGGATCTGCACTTTCTGAACTGAAGGGGCAGAGCCCAGGGGAAGCTTCATAGAGAAAAGACTAAGATCTGTACTTGAGAAAAGAAGCTGAGCAGTGGCCTGCAGGTGGGAAGGCATGTTCCAGCTCCAAAGGCCACACAGCACGTGTGAGGGTGGTTGGAGGGCCCACCCTTTCAAGCCTCACTAAGCCTTCCTAAACTACATGCACACTTCATTTCATGTCTGTCTAGTCCAGGAAAGGCCCTGATTGAATGGTTACCCACAGATAAAGACCAGGTGGACCTGAACATGGCCTGAGGCTCAGCAAGAACTAATCTTGCAGGGACGGATGCATCAACCTGTCCTTTTCCTAACTGGGTGCTCCATGTGATCTGCTTAGTTGTCACCCATATTTATCTGCATTTTGTTGACTGCTTCTCTCCTCTCTGGCGCAAAAGCTCCTAAAGAGAGGCTTGGCCCTACAGTTTAGCACAGGGCAGTGAGCAGCTCAGCAGAGAATAACCCCTTCAAACTGCCTCTATTGAAGTTCACCTGAGCATCCTCACATGACCCAAATCTGTTTTCAGTTCTGACATGATGTAGTGATCATTCTAGAGGATAACTCAGGGGTAAGGGCTCAGTTTCAGACCTGCACTCTGAACAATACACTTTTGTGGAAAGGTTGAGCCTCTGAAATTATTTATGTTCCACATGACACGGCCCGCTCCCTGGTCTACAGCTAATGAACTGGTGTGAACCTCTGACTCAGGTTGGGCCAATAAGAATCTCTCTCTACAGAATTTGGAGCTGGGGCCCCAAGACAGTCAGTTGATAGGCCTAGAAGGAGAGAAAGGAGAGTGGCATACCACGCACATAGAGCAGAGCCACACGGTCCTGCAGACAGAGAACGGCCTCCAGGCTCCTTGGTCTCTCATGAAGCCTGGTTGCAGTTCCGGCTCTTGGATTCCCTGAGATGGAACTGTAGCTGTTTTCCCCCCCTTGGGGTTAATGATATTCAAAATAATAGTGTCATGATAGTAATAGTTAACACTTATTGAAACGTGACCATGTTCCAGACTGAGTTACATACTATGCCAGGGGTTCTCAAACTTTTTAAACAGGGGGCCAGTTCACTGTCCCTCAGACCGTTGGAGGGCCGGACTATAGTTTTAAAAAAACTATGAACAAGTTCCTATGCACACTGCACATATCTTATTTTGAAGTAAAAAAACAAAACGGCAAAAACACCCGCATGTGGCCCATGGGCCGTAGTTTGAGGATGCCTGTACTATGCCTTATTAATCCTTCTAACAATCAATGTCATCCTTTTATACTTGAGGAAACTGACTGAATTGTCAAGGTCTCCTAGGCAAGAAGAGATGGATGGGATTTCAAATCAGGCTGATGCTCTCTGTTTAATCACAATAATATACAGATAACAAAACAGTTTTGTCTATCTAAAACAGTCCCTGCTATGGGGCAGGCCCTGTGCTAGCTTTTATCACCATTATCTTCATGATAGTGATCTGCTTCAATGTTTCACATGACCGAAGTATTCTTCAAAACTTGGAAGAGACACCCATTCCAAGATGGCAGACCAAGTATCCACTGCAATCCTCCTCCTCCCACATCAAAACCATATACGCAACAAAAATACATTCAACATAGATTTACAGCTGCCTTGGCTTGAAAAAGACAGGGGACTTTCAGTGTTCAGAAACTGTAAGGAATCCTTAAAAGAAGGTAAACATTCAAGAAACCATAAATGACTTAAGAAGTTCAAGCCAAGCCCAGAGGCCACATATAAGGAATCCAGGAGAATCTGCCACAAAAGATAACCTGGAAACAAGAATAACCGACCACCCATATGAGGAAAGCCAGCGCTATGAAAAGAAATGACGCCCGGACGGCGTGGCTCAGTGGTTGAGCATCGACCTGTGAACCAGGAAGTCACAGTTCAATTCCTGGTCAGGGCACCTGCCCGGGTTGTGGGCTCGATCCCCAGTAGGGGGTGTCAAGAGACAGCCGATCAATGATTCTCTCTCACCATTGATGCTTCTATTTCTATGTCCCTCTCTCCCTTCCTCCCTGAAATCAATAAAAATATATTTTTTTAAAAGAAAAGAAAAGGCAAAATCTACCACAACTCAAATGCAAGGAATCAAAGAGCACTCAGAAATAGACTTTGAATATTTCATGATCTCAAAGACACAGAATGAGAATAGAGATGTTTCATGGGGGTTTTCATAATGATAAGACAATCAACCAAAAAGGTGGGCCAACTGCAGTAGGAAAGGTCATCTTTGAGATCTGCAACCAGACCCACGATGGTGCTGGAAGTGGGGGTTCTGTTTTGCAGAGATGGCTATAACTTCAGAAAGAACTCAACAAGAATAAATAGCTGGAGACAAACTCAGTGGCCAGCCTTACAGAAGGGGGTGGGGGGAAAGGGAGTGACACATACTCAACTTTCCTGCACAACATTTTGACTGCCCTGTGCACGTCCACTCTCAAGATTCTGTTCCATGAGCTGCCCCTGACAAATGGCAGTAGCCTGAGCTTATACCCAGATAACATCATCAGAAAAAGGTAAAGGAATACATTGATTCTTTCAAGCCACAGCTGTAACATTTCTCCTCATTTCTTATGGGTGCCACCTGACGGCTACCTCCCAGACCGTCAGTGTGGCAGGAGCACCCAGGTGCCGGCAGTGTCTTGTTAAGGAACATGTTCCCGGCCCTGTGCTAAGTGAGCTAGTTTGGAGAAGAGCCATCTCCCAAACAGAGCAATATGCTATTCGCATTGTTTCAACCCAACTGTTTATACCAGTTTAAACCAGTACATATACTTGTAAAGTAATTTACAGCTTGCAAAACACTTCCCTAGGCATGAGCTCATCTAAAATGCCACAAGAGGTATGGTAAGTAGTTAGGGTTTGTTATCCCAGTTTACAAAAGAGGGAACTAGGCTCCCAGAGGTTGTGACCATTAGTGATTGACAGAAGTGGAAATAGAACCTGGGTCCTCTTGCTTAAATGTTAGTTCTCAGTTTCCTTCCCTGTAACGAGGTTTACATTCCTTCACCATTAGCTCTAAGGCAGAAATAGCCTGAGGAGCACTTTCTCCTTAAACTTCCCTTTGGGATCCTGTAGGGGAAGATCACTCTTAACTCCTATTACAGTCAATGTAGCTAATGTTCCTCAATACTATGATCAACTTTCTACTCAGTTTATGGTCCCTTATGAGCATGTTTTTTATTAGACTTTGGAAAACAAAATAAATTGCCCAGAGTCTAGATATAAATGCTTCAGCTCATCTCTCACTCCCCTCCTTAAAACATACTGTTCCTTGATTAAAAAAAAAAAAAAAGCCACTGCTGAAGGTGACTGTACTTAGAATCTGGGGGGAGGTGGGGAGAGTAACTGGGAAAGAGGGGTGGATGGTGGCACTACACATTGCCAAGAATGACTTCAGTGCCATCCACATGATACACTGAGAGACCAGCGAGAGCCCTGTGGGGTTTTTTGCTCCCGCTCTTTGCAGAGCTTATCTCTGTCAGTGACATGCAATCCTCTATCAGTGCTTTGTGCAGAAGGAGGCCTGTCCCCATCTCACTGCCCATTGATGCAGTTGATGGCTGCACCACAGTCCAGCCTCCTCCCTGGAACCACCACCCTCACATCTGGTCAGTGTGGCTCACTCTACTACATTATAGTTCCTGAAATACGCGTAGGCCACTCAGCAGTCTGGATGACCCCAAATCCAAAGTGCTTACAGAAGCACACACTCAGCAATAGGTGTGAGACAATCCGGCCCCAGCCTGCCTGACAGCGTGCACAGAAATATCTTTTAGTCAATGAGAAACCCAGGGATTGCAATGATTCCACATGGTCCACTTCAAAATTCGGGACCATGTGCTTGAAAACATAACTTTTTCAGACCTTACTAATTTCTTCAGGCCTTGATTTTTAGCTTCCTTCTCTGACCTTCCACTCCACAGCCCTAAACAGGTCCTTTTGGAAGAACTGTCCCAAGATTGTCTCTTGGGCTGATCCTACAGAACCAAAAGGGAAGAGAGTTGCTCACTTTCCCATTGAGCCACCAGTGCCAGACAGCAACCGCCCTGGTCCATGGTTAAGCCTACAGGAGGGGCTCTGACTGATATGCACATTCCCAGGGAAACTAATTCAGAGACTGCGAACCATTCTGCATTCTGAATGCATTGTGGAGACCGTGCCCTCCAGCCTGATATAATATCTACCTCTGAGGGCTGTGGGGGCGGGAGGGGGGAGACTAATGAGAAGACATATATAAAAGTATTTGTATTGATGCCCTGGGAATGCTGGTCTATGTTCCCATCTCTCCCCTGCTCCCCACCATGTACCTGCAATACCCGCTTCAGGAGGTGGGAGTGGGAATGGGCACTTCAGAATCTTCTGAGCACCTGTGATCTGCCCTCCTGGTCTCCACTTTTGGAGGCAAATGTTGGATGGGTAAGAGTAAGAGAATTTAGCCCAAATGAGCCAAACACCCTTAACTAAATGGGGAGTTCTCATGAGCACACCCAGGTGGGACAAATGCCAGGGATAAGTAGCAGAGGGCAAAGACAGGGCACAGAGATCCTGCTGTTAGTGGTTCTCAATGTTGGCTTCACACCGGAATTTACATGGTGTTTTTAAAAATACAGATACCTCTATCCCAACACTAGATATTCAGATTTAATTGGCCAAAGTGAAAAGATTTCAAAGTGCAAGGTGAGATCAGAAAAGTAAGAACATGGGAGGGTCTTTGTGGAGCTAAGACCTTTGAGTTGACACTAGAGGTTCTCTTTGTCTCCCTTTGGCTTTACCAAGGAGAGCTTTTATGTTCCCACATCCCACGTTGCTGGATGGTATGTCAGGTGTCTGTCTGGGTCACTGCCATACTCTCTCTCCTTATATATGCTAAGCAATGCAACCTTGCAAGTAACTCTATATAGATCCACTATTGGCAAAAGAAGTTCTGTGGAATTTGGGAATTTTGGGAGACTTTGAAACTCACATGTGTATGTGTGTGTACATACACACAACCTATAGGAATCAGCTGATGTCCAGTAATCTGGGTCCCCCTTAGATGCTCCAGAAACCTTAGCATCTGTCCACATTCCACTTTGAGCCTTTGAAAGGGTCTGAAATGCAAGCAGCCCCAACTGTCAGTTTCAGACTTTCTGGGGCTCAACTCCAAAGCCCCTTTCATTTTTTTATCCTGAATGAAATCAAATAAGGATGGAAATGCAAAGAAGAAGAAAAAAGGTTGTGAGATGCCCCCTGCCAACCACCCTAAACTCTCAGCATTCAGAGTTACTATTTTAGTCCACGTTTCCTACATGTAGAGCTAATAATCAATTTATCTACCCGCTACCTCATCCTCCAAGGCTGGTTTACTATCCCCAGGAGCCATCACTGATCAGAGTAATCAGTGATAAAGATGGGCTTGATGCTACCCTTCTACATTTCACTCATTTATTCACTTGCTCATTCTTCCATCCATCCAACTAACAGTCATTCTTTCATTGAACAACTATCTATAATAATAAAAGGGTAATATGCTAATTAGACCAGTCGTCATTCCAGACATCCTTCCTGACAAAGCCGGGGCCAGAGGGAAGCCAGCTGGAGTCCCAGGTGCCTGTGGGCGGCCCGAGGGAAGTCAGTCTGGGACCCAGGTGCCTGAGGGAAGCCAGTGCTGGCAACCTGGGCAAGGAAGGCCTACTCTTGCACAAATTTTCATGCATCAGGCCTCTAGTATTTACTAAGAGCCATCGTCCACATTGCAGCCAGAGTGATCCTTTTTCAAACAAAAGCCTGATTGTGCCCTCCCCCATGTCAATTCCAAATCTTCAATAGCTCCCCATCACCCATGGGATAAAGTGTAAGCCACCATTGGCTCCTGCCTCCTCCGCACCTCACCACACACATTATCCCACGACTGTCTCTGTGCACCACATACCTGGATTTCTTTTAGTTCTGTTATCCCTGTTTTCCTCACCTCAGGGCCTCTCTCCACCTGTTTCCTCACCTGAAACTCTCTTCTCCCATCTCCTCCTACTTTCACTGATGACTACAAATCACATCACAGGCCATCGGAACACTTCCCAGGTATTTCTTAGGGTTGTTTGGCAACACATTCATTACTCAGAACAGATGGTCTCCCTCCACACTGGCTGCTCTTAGGAGAATTTCCTTTTCTGTCTCTATCCCAGCCCCTGCTCACTCTCTCTCTTTGGACAAGAGCCCCAGACAGCATTGTGCCACAGGAAAGCTCATGAAAAACCCGAAGCCCTTCGCTGACCCCTTAACACATTTTTCCCTCTTAGTTATAAAGCAGATTTTTTCTACTGGCTCTATCCTTGACTGTGCCTCTGTCAAGTGGTCCTTCAAAGAACTGAGGAGACTTGCGGGAGACAGACAGTAATTTTATACAGCAGCCCCTAAACGAGATGTAAACACTAAAGGGGGGACGGGGAAGATATATTGCCAATTCATACAAGAGCCAAAAAGTAAAAGGAAAATGTCAGAGGATTATAGTGACAAGCTGAGGTCTCTCTACCAGTAACCCAAGCCAAGCTCAACTTGATTTCCTAGACTTGCTAATAGACCACAATCTAAAAATCTCTCTCTCTCTCTCTCTCTCTCTCTCTCTCTCTCTCTCTCTCTCTCCCTCCCTCCCTCTCTCTCTCTAACACACACACACACACACACACACACACACACACACACACATAGAGAGAGAGAGGAGAGAGAGAGAGAGAGAGAGAGAGAGAGAGAGAGATGAGGAGGAGGAGGAGGAGGAGGAGGAGGAGGAGGAGGAGGAGGAGAAGAAGAAGAAGAAGAAGAAGAAGAAGAAGAAGAAGAAGAAGAAGAAGAAGAAGAAGAAGAAGAAGAAGAAGAAGAAGAACGTGAAATAAGCACACTGAAGATTTCCCTGGTGATCATTTAAGTGCTAAGAGAAAAAAAATATATATGAGAGTGAGTTATGAAACCGTTTTTCCCACTTTATTCCACAACCATCAAAAAGTCTCACATACATAAAAAACTCCATAAAAGCAATGAGTGGTAAAATGAATTCTAATGTGAAGGAATCTTACACTTGAGCTATGACCAACACTACTGCAGTTTCTTTTGGGGGAGCTGTCTTTGACTCAAGTACTATACAGATATGTTTTGGAAGGAAGGTTCAGAGGAGGTGTGGAGAGAAGTAGCCTGGCAGACCCCTCCTGAACCACTCACCTCCTCGGATTTGTATAGCACCTGAGATTCCTCTGGGAAAGACTCGCCCACTGTGTGTGTTTGGGGGTGGGGGGTAGGATAGCACCACACCTTGAGTGCCCCTCCCTGCATGGGACCCACTGGGTCTCTGGCTCTACTGCTCCTGGACAACCAAGGGCCACCTCCTACTACGTGCAACTGTGGTACCTAATGCAGGGGCAGGGATGGGAGCACTAGACAACAAGCCCACAGTCCCAATAACAGGGTCAGTGGACCTCAGGCCTTCTAGGTCCCAGAACTCCCAGGGCAGAGCCTGTTCTATGACATCAGGCAGCTCTAACAGGAGACTCTCACCAAACCCTGGGGTTGCTAAAAACTGCCACAGTGGCCCTGGCTGGGGTGGCTTAGTTGGCTGGCTGTCCTCATGTGCACCAAAAGGTTACTGGTTCAATTTCAGGTCAGAACACATGCCAAGGTAACGGGCTCAATCCCGGGTAGGAGGTGTTCAGGAGGCAGCAGATGGATGTTGTGCTCTCATATCGATGTTTCTCTCTCCCTCTCCCTTCACCTCTCTTTCAAAATAGATTTTTTTAAAAAAAAAAGCTTTAAAAATATTTGCCCACACTTGACTTTCCCAATCACCCCAGCCTGCAAGAACTCCTCCTTCCTCCAAACTTCCAGAGCCTCTGAGGTCCCTGCCATTTACCAAACATATCCTGCCCCATCCTATTGTCTGTTTCTCTGCAAGTCTGTCCTGAGCTCCCAGGTAGAGTGCAAGACTCATGAAGGTAGAGCCTTGCCTTTCACCTCTTGGTATTCCACATGGGACCTCTCGCGGTGGTTCAGAAGAGTCAAGAAAGACAGGAGGCTCCCTTAAAATAACACTTTTGTTAAGCAGACAAGAAAAACATCTAACAGATGTGTTATGTTTTTTAAAGGCTCCTTTCTAAATTCCAAAGAAATCACTAAATAAGAACCTGATGTCAATTCCATTTCTACTGGTATCTGGACCAATTAAAAACAGGATGTGAAAAAAATGCTGAGGAGCTCACAAAGCAGGAGGGACTCAAAGGACAGAAGTGGACAGTAGATGGCAGTCTGTCCCCATGTCAGAAATAGTCACAGAGACACTATGCATCCAGGCAGCAGAAAGAAGCAATGAGCTTAGGTGCTCAGGCAGATCCACCTTCCTGTCTGTGTAGACTGCAGCCATGAGCAGGGGCCTCCTGAAAATCATACCTCTGAGCGCACACACTTACACATCCAAGCTCCCTCTCCTGGACAACATGCACCCTACCCAGCTCTCCCCACGAAGAACCAGGGGACATATATCACAATGGGCTCGGAGAGACTCGGAGACTTGGTCTGACATTTGGAACTTAATGACAGGAAAACCACTGTCCTGCCAAAGTCAAGACTCTTCACAAACCCTTGGACTGCTCCTGACCAAGAAGATTCTCCACCATCATTCACACTAAAAAACAACACTCCAACTGAGACCCCTGCAATTGACATTCCATGCTCATGTTGCCTCTCCTTGGATCACACTGATGTAAGCCATCTATCTCCCTCACCAAATCCTAGACCCTCAGAATCAGAGCTATAGCATCCACCTTGCATCTTTTCTAACATCTAGCACAGGCCTAGACTTAGCTACCAGCAGAATGCTTACTGAATAATCTTCCAACATATGCTTTTCAAGTGTTTAAACATCAATCACCTTAATTCATGTGCAATGACACCCAATTCCCCTGTGACCAAGAGCCCAAATTTGCAGAAGAGCTAAGCAGATTAAGACACGGGCAGAGGGGTCTCCAAAGAGAAAAAGAATAGCCTTTCCTGGTGAGCAGGCTTCATGACCTCAGGCCTGGACAGGCCAAATGGAGACACAGAGAACACAGCTCTGGACCCTTGGCCAGTGCATGACCTCTCTGAACCCAGACCCTTACCCCTGCACAATCAGAACTCACTATAACTCACCATGCAGTCATTCCCCGAACTCATTTCTATGGAAGACACTGTTCAAGGTATTGGAGGACACAAGATGAAAAGACCAGATCCCTTTCTTTGCAGAGCTCATATTTTAGTCAGAAGATAGAAATGAGAATAAAACTCAAGCTGCTAAGTGGTAGAACATGTGATGGCTGGGGAAGGAGCCCCAGGCTCTCTGAGGGAGGGAAGTTGCCCAGGGAAGGTAATGGTGAAGGATGATTTCCATATCCTTGGTGGAGATGGAGAAGAGAGCATTCTAAATACAATGTACACACAGAATGTATCCTCCAACACCATCTCAAATTCAAGAATAGACATATATTCCTGACACTAGAATAGTTTTGCAATCAAAGGACATTTCCCTCTACATTTAAGCCATATCCCCTTATGGAGCCATCCATCCAGGTTTTTCTATTAATCCTTGATTCTCACAATAAATGATGAGGCAAGAAAGACTTTAGGGATCACCAAAGCCAGTAGCCCTTAACTCTCTCACTTAACACACAAGGAAAGTGAAACCTGGTGTGGTTCGGGGACTTCCCCAAATGAACAGTCAGTCTCTGAAAGAGTTAGGAGTGGAGTCTGGTCTCATTGCTCATAGTTCATGATCTTTCTGATTTAGATTACTGAATTCAGCTACCCACAGACAATTTTATCCCACATAAACCTTTCCCTAGGCTCCAACTTCCAATCCAAAATCTGCCACAAATCTGGCAAGCTTGCTTCTTCAGCACGTTATAAACACACACTCATCCATATGTTCAATAACTTATCTGGCACCACATAACTTAATTTCCTCCTCCTCCCCTGCACATTTCTGCATGGAAGTTCTCCAGGCCAGCAGGAATACCTGGAAATCCCAGGTCTCGGCCATAGTGAGGCTCAGGGACCAGCAGGATCATGGAATATGTGGGGTGTCACAACTGGCAGGGTCCTTTTGACCTTCTAAGTGAATCCAAGCCCCTCCTTTTCCAGAAGAGCAAACAGAGGCCCATGGAGGGAGAGTGACTTGCTCCAGGTCACACAGCTAGTTTGAGTCCTTTGCAAAGAGAAGTACAGCAAGCTGGGTAGCAGGACAGATGGGCTCCTTCCCCATCACAGGACAGACTTGTTGGGAATCAGGTGATTCCCAGAGTGGCATCTCCCTCTTGAACCCAGTGGAAGCAGGAGCATGCCCTGTGAACAATCGGGACTAGGTCTGCTAGACACGGGATGGAAATAATCCCAGACTGCGAACTTAAAACATAGCCCCTAGGGATCATTTGGAACCAGAGGGGGAGGATATTTTTAAATGCCAGGGCCTTAGACCTAGAAACAGAGGGAGGGAGGCAGTAAATTTCAAGGACCTGGCTATCATAAAAAAAAAATCATAATAGAAGGGCTAAGTCACCCTACACATGGAAAGTTGTTTTAAACCAAGTTAACACATAGTTTTGGAGCACCTACAACCTCACCAGCATTAGGTCAGTGTTGTACATTTATTTGCACATTGCATTCCCTTTAACCGACAGAACAAAGTCATTCTTATTAATTGCCTTGAGGATGAGAATGTGGTAGTTGTGGTGTGGAATCAGCTGAGGGAGAAAGAAGAACAATAGCCTTCAGTCACAGCCTTCAGAGAGGGAAAAATGCACTCTAAGCACCCCTCTGGTGGCACTACCTGTGGTACTACCCAGAGGAGGTCTTGCAGCAGGCAAGTTCCAGAGCTGGAGGACACTACAACTGCTCTGCTCCAAAGGGAGCCTGGGGACCCCAGTCCTTAGCAGCACCCCCTGACCCCAATCTCTCAGCAAAAAAAAAAAAATAAAAATCTATATTCACATTGGCCCCAGTATAACTGAAGGGAATTCCCTAGCCTATCCCATTTTCCAAATTCTAAAAAGCCTTCATGGTCTCCATTCAGATTTTCTTTTACTTTGATTCTGTGAAACCCTCATTGCAGTACTCAAGAATGCTGGGACCTACCACCTCTTGTGGGTGTGTGGATCAAAACCAGATGTCCAGCTCCAATCTTATAGAGTTTACAAGAAGGCAATTGTGGCTTAAATCAATACCCCCATTCTGGAAGGGCAGATTCCCTTGTCAACAGAAACAGAATAGAAGTAGGGCGGGGGGGTGTTCAATGGGAGCTAAGACAGATCTGACACACACGCTTGCCAGCAGGTGGCTAAAAAACCTCAACATTTGTCTTGCAAGTGAAAATGAACCCTCCAGTGGAGCAGGCTTCCCTGTGGGGTGATAGACTTTGCAGAGGGCTATCAAACAATCACCCATCTGGAAGACACCACAGAATGCAGAAAACAGAATCTGACTGGCAGCTGATGGACTTGGGATGGCCACAGGCTTCAGGACAGAAAGCCAGCACACCAATACCTAGTTGCATCACTATAAGCATATCCCTTAACCTCATGTAACCTCAGTCTCCTCATCTGTAAGTGAGATTATTTTGGGCAATGAGATAATGCCATACATTATTTGTAATCATGTCTAAAACTCAGTAAGGACTCAAATATTAATTGCAATTATCATCATCATCAATCATCTTAAAGATGGGTTCTTATCTTAGTCAGAAATACTAACACTAAGAGGCATTCACATGGAAGCTAGATGATTAATTAGCATCAGGCCTACCAGAAAGCCAAGCACAACCTCTTCCAGCTCTGTATACACTGTGCAGGCTAAGCCAACTTTGTGAACATTCTTGGCCAAAACAAAACACTATGGAATATTCTTTGCATGACTTTCTGCCTTTGACTCAGCCATTCCCCAAAGATATAAACAGGAGCTCATTTAGGGTGTGCCAAGATGTACCTCAAGTAAGACCTACTAGCACTGATTGAGCAGAAGGATAGGGCTACTGTGGAATCCTAGGGTGGTAGAGTTGGAATGGGACTTTTGAAATCTTCTAATTCAAGCCCTTCATTTACAGATGGGTAAATCAAGGGCTGGAGAGAACATCCAGGATAACACATCAGCTGATTAGTGACAGAGCTCAGTTCCAAACCTGGTCTCCCACTTCCAAGTCAGCAGGTTTTCTGCTGCCCTGTGCTGCTTAAGATCACCTTGGCCTGGCATCGTTTGAGATCAGCAAGCTACTTCCAGCTCTGGCCTTGAATGAGCAAGAACTTTCCTCCTTTCAAAAATCCCTTACTGAACAAAACCATAAAAAATGTGGGGCTCAACAAATGTCTTTTCTGGAGATGCTACTAAAAAGTGAACAACAACAACAACAACAGACCCCACCTAATTTCACTTCAAAATCTGTTCTTCTCTTCTCCAGCTCAACCAGTTATTGTCAGAGATTTGTCCTGTGAGGATGTCCAGAGACACAGAGAGCCTCTGGTGGCTCTCAGTTAAGATCACTTGAAAAAGACCAGGACACAGATGAGGACAGGAAACAGCCAATGCATTCTGACCACCATGTACTCTCTAGCCTCCTGATATTCTGGACTAAAAGGCTGAGTTATGGAAAACTATCAACAATAATAAAATAAAAAATACTTTAGATCTTTGGCCACCTACATGTGCTTTCACAGGTTTTAAAGTGAGTCCTCTGAAAGGTTTCCTTTGTCCAACCTTGATCTTAATAAAAATCTGTCCAGGCAAGAATGAAGTACTATGTACACTGGCCTCCTATTTCTAAAGAGCTCATACATCCTCCATCCCCCTATACAAATGAGCTGAAGGAAGTTGTTTCTGACTTTTTCCACAAGCTGGCCCTTCTGTAAGAAGCAATATGATGACAGTTCCATCTGAGCCAGGCACCATCTACCTGCCACCCATACCATTCCCTCCCTATGAATGCCTCCTGCATTCATAGGGCCACTCCTGTGCTCAGGTGTCCCCAGCTCATGTACACACATCCCATGTTCTCCTTTCACTCTGCACACGCCTGTCCACGCACAAAGTACATCCACAGACCTTATCAGCAGCACCACACTGGGCTTAGGCTTGTCTCCAGTAGAAGATTTGGTCCTTCTCCAAGAAACTCAATTTTAAATAAAACTAAATCTAAAACCCTAGCAACGGTCATTAGTTCAACCCACTGCTAGAAACTGCCTGCCTCATTAAAGAGTAAAAGAGCAGCTGGTGAGTCTTGAAGCCCATCGGTGGGTTTTAAAGATCTTCAGTGCCGGCCTGTCTCCCCCTCTCTCACTTCAGCCAACATGTGGATTTACATTCCCTTCGATTGGGATGGGAATAACTATTCAGGAAAAGGTCTGGAGAAGCCTGGAGCAGAAGCTGCCTGCTCAATTAGTCGTCCTGAATGGAGGGGAAGAGGAGAGGTCTGAACATCTGATACATCTGGGAGTGGAATTGCAGAGATGGGAAATGTTATGTAATTAGACTCTGCTGGCCTGTCCCGCCTGGGGAATGTGAGACCCATCAGCAGTGACCTCTTCCAATCAACTTAATTGGCCCAATCTCGCCAAGAAAAGCAACAGAATTGGTTTAGTGCCTCATGGAAATAGCTTAGCTCCTGACTATTTATGGCCACTGAACTCAAGGATGGGAGCCTGACTCTGAGCCAGGAGTCGACAGCATGTGCTGACTTCTGGGAGGACTCGGAGGCTTCAGTGGGTTTCCTTGCCCCTCTGCCTCCATTTTTGTCTCTGGGGAGAGTGGCTGTACCAGCTTGCTGCACTGTGTGCACGCCATCCCACATATCTACAGGCTCTTGCCTGCCAAGGACCCACAGTTCAGAGGAAAACAGACCTTCACAGCAACCCAGGATGGATGGGCTTTGCTCCTCTTTTATTCAAATACACCAAGGACAACGATCATTTTCTCTCTTCTCAAAGCCACATTAATTGTGGCCTCGTGGTCTGCACAGCTCATGTTAAAGAACAGGACAATATCTGTTTCTGATCATTAATAACATTGATTTTTGGACCACCTTTCTTCTGAAGAGTTCAGAGACCTTTTATGAATACAGATTTCCATCAATTATCACCTAGGTTTGACTGCCTCCATTTTATGGATGAGTAAACTAAGGCAGTTAAAGGAAGTTCTGCTTACACAGTGGGTGAACAGTAGACATGCAGAGG
Organism: Eptesicus fuscus; assembly: GCF_027574615.1. Classification (NCBI taxonomy): domain Eukaryota; kingdom Metazoa; phylum Chordata; class Mammalia; order Chiroptera; family Vespertilionidae; genus Eptesicus; species Eptesicus fuscus. The sequence continues at coordinate 88,140,412 of NC_072479.1, forward strand.
GCATTGAGACTATTTTACCAACTTGCACTATCAGGGGGAAGAGGTACAGATCCTGTTTTTACAAGTTCACATACACATGGCACCTGTATTCAATTGGACTTCATCTCTGAGTATAGCTTTGTACTCCTAAACACACCAAGCTTTGACTGGGAAAAGAGGCATCACAGGCATTGCCATTTTTGTAAAAGGAGAAACAGAACAGAGGATCAGAGAGATGGGAAAGCTTTCCTAAAGCCACACTGCTCCAAAGTGGCAGAGTGGGACTAGAAACCAGACATTCCCAATGGGGTGTCTTCCACCCCCATCACACCATCTTCAGAAATATCTGCCACCAGATCTTCTGACCAATGGCCAAACCCTACATTAATTCTCTCTCATGTGGATGCATTGCCCCTAAAAATAAACTGAATCTCAAAATGGCACAGCTATAAATTCATGAATTCAAAAATGTCATGAGTCAAATAAAGTCCCCCCAATATGTGCTCTCACACAATTAGGACCTAATGAAGTTCCCTGTCACCTGGTCCAGACAAGCAAGTATGTGCAGCCAAAGTGTACCACTCGCCCTGATGCAGCCACCCCACTAGCCCTCTCGGGGTGTGAACCCAACCACCTTCACGTTCCCCTCACTTCCCAGAGGCTCCAAAGCCTGCAGCTCTTCTATGCCTTTTTTTACTTAAGATGCACATCTGAGCATCTTTCCTTAGATACACAGAATTCCTCCAAAAAACATATACCCACTCCCTCACAAGAGCCAGAATCTACACTCCTCTTATTTGCTTGGCTAGCTTTTTCCCAGTTACTTTACTCCAGACACACACACACACACACACACACACACACGTTAGCTTTACCCAGAAAACATCAATATTAACAAACATTCAACCCTCATCTTCCCTGATCAAAGCTTCACCCTTCTCCAGCTTCACATATCAAGTTTGTTCCTGCTAGCAAGTAGGCATTACACACTTATAAACTCATCACTCCATTGCATCAGGACCCTCATCTGACCTGGATGGAGGCAACCCCACCCCAGTTCCCAGCTCCCAGCTCCCACCCACTACAAGAAACAGTAACATGCTTCAGCTCCCTCCCCAACACACAAAACTATACATCATCCCTATCTTTATGCCCTCTTTTTACAAAACCACAGATATATTTCAAGTCAGTGTCCCTTTGGCCCCCAAGATCCATAAACATCTCTAGAAACTGAATTATAGTTCTCGAAGAAACCTCAACTAGCATCGAGCTCGCTTCGTTCCTCCTGGCAAAAGTGCAGCAGTCAGCTGAGCTCCAAGAAGGAATTTTTCCAGGGCACTGTGCCATGGCCCAGTACCCAGCAATGAGCTGAGCATCCAGTAGTCATTCCATAAATTTTAATTGATAATCAATAACAATTGGTGACAGTAAATTCCTCTATTAAATACGAAATTCATTATACAACATAATACAGCATGCATCTCTGCCACTAGGCATGCCAAGTATATTCTTCCACTCACTCCAACCCTGTGTGTGCATCCTCCCTGATCCCCACAAGGTGCCAACACACAGGACTTTTCCCCTTAAGTGCACATCCCTCATTCTAAGCCCTCTCCCATTCCCTCCTTTCTTGGGAGCTGGGGAGGGGATGAAAGCAAAAACCAACTCAGCATCCTTCCCTGATCAGTCTCTCCATAATGTGTCTGAGCCCACACTCTTCTATCCCCCCACCATGATCCAATGCCATCCCAGCCAGTTTTCCCAGTGCACACTCATAAAGTTCACACTCTGCTCTTCTCAGATAATCTTTTCCCGCCTCCACACATACCCCTTCGGTAATCCTCAGGCACCCAACCTTCCACACACATCCACCTTTCACTCCCACACACAGCCTAGCCGCCCTCCCACGCCACACCCACTCCATGTGTCTGTGCAGGCATACACATGCCATCTGTCTTCAACACACTGTACCTCTCCTCCTGCTCCGACACCCTTCCCAGGCACAGATTTCTCATTAGCTACACCTATGTTCCCACCTGCTCTCCTATCCTGCCAGTCAAGCATATCCCCATCTTACAGACTCCTCAGAAACACCTCCATGGAACATAGGGCAGGGTGGAGCTCCTGCTATCCCCTCCCCTCTCCCACCCCCACCCCCCCCCCGCCCAGCAACACACCCTCAGGCAGAAACTTTCTAAAAACCTCTTTCTCTGACCAAGCAGAGCACCCAAGGGTCCAGATCCGACTTCCACAGGAAAGCAGACCCATCATAGTATCAAATCCTCCACTTCCAGCTACAATACAGTCCTCACCAACCCACTCCCTCCTGCAACACGCCCCCCCCCCCCCAATCTTTCCACTTTCCTTCAATACTATTCACAGAGCCTGTTTTCATCTCCCCCCCGCCCCCCCATGCCCAAAGCCAGGTCTCTGTGTTTGAGTCCCAAGTAAAGGCTGCTGGATTTTATCCCCTGAATTCCACCGCTCAACTTTCTTTGTGCAACTTGTCAGGAAGGAATTGGGGGCTAGCCAGCCAGACGGGGGACAGACTGGAGGATTTCTGAGCTTTGTGCAAGCAGAACCTACGGAAAAGTTCCCTCCATGTTACAACTGTCTCCCGTCCTGACATTTAGGGCAGAGGGTTCAGATGTTTTTCTTGCTCTCGGTTCTGCAGGGTGGGAGAGCGCATCTCTTTATTAAAAAGCAGGCCGTCCGGCACATTCTGTAATCATCTGAGTTGCAAACATCAGACTCCAGGACTGACACCCACCCCTCTGAGCCCCCGCCCCCAGCTCTGCACACACATAAACAAGTCCGCGGGCTCTGCAGCTCAGAGCCTAGCGCTCAGGCTGCGTCTAGGCAGCTGCCTCCACTCAGACTCTGAACCTGCCGCCCTGCCGCCAGAGGTCGAGGCGAGGCGGTCAGGTTCAGGTTCCGTGTTTCCTCCAGCTGAAATCCCCCCCGCGACCCCCCCCCCACCCCCGAGCCAGGGATCCACACGAGTCGGCGAAGGGCTCTCAGTTCCGTGCATTTGAAGCACAGACGAGGAACGCAGCAGCCAAACTCCCCCAAAGAAGCAGCGCACCCACTCGCGCCCGAAAGCAACAAGAAAGCAACAAGCAGAGTCCCCTCCCCCACCCGGCCCCTCTTTGCCTGAACTTTCAACTCCCAAGCATCCCACATTTCATTAGGATTATTAGTAGAGCTCTGGGGTAATGGAGCGAGTTGGACCATTGTGGGTCTTTTTAAGTCCGACCTAGCTCCGCCGGTCCCCGCGCCTCCCAACCTTTCCACACCTCCGCCTCAATTTCCTAGAGCTGGCTGGGAGAAACGCTCAGGATTTCCCCAGGGATGCACGGTCCTCTGTGCCCCCAGCTCCTCCGCCGGGTCCCAGCTGCGCGGGCCGCGCGGAGCTCCAACATCTGCTCAGACACCCAGGGTGGGGTAGCCGCGGGGTGGGCGCTGGCCACGACCTGCCCCGGGTGCAGCGTCGTTTCTGAGGAAAGCTTCCCGAAGAAGCAGGGGGACTCTCCAGAGCAGGTATGCTGCGTCGGGCGAGGAGTCTCAACTGCCCAAACTGGGAAGCGACCCTCCAGGTCCGGTGCTCTGAGCCTCCTCCCCCAGCCCGCGTCTGGGCCCCGCTAGCGGCGCGTGCGAAGCGCGCTAAGAGCCGGGCGCGGGGGGCGTGCCGGGGAGTGGCGGCGGCACCTCGCCCCCGGCCTGACCGGGATCTGTTTGGCACCCCCCCTTTTGTTACAGGATGCACCGGGAGCCCTCTCTGCAGGAGCACATGCGTGTGTTGGGGAAGGGGTGGTGGCGGTCCTGCTGAATCCCTTCCCTGCCCTTCCGTCGCCCCCATTTCCCCTCGCCTCCGCCCTTCGTTTTCAACCCGCGTCCCTTAAACCTGATCACTTTCCCAGACATCGGACATCCGAGGGACGAACGAGAGGAGGGGAGAGGGAAAGGAGAGAGAGTTGTGTTTGCGCCTGGGCCCGGGCAAACTTCGGGGAAGGCACAAGCCCGGGAAAGTGAGGTCGTGCGGCTCGATGGGGGTGGGGCGGGGTGCGGAGTTGGGTACCCGGCGCCACTCCACCGTGAAAACCCCCACGAGGCCCCCAAGCCCCGAACCTGCCCACCCAACGTGCCCGCCTCCCCTTACCGTGGCAGAAGTAACCATGGCATCCGTGTGACTGTTTCCAGAGACGTCGACATGAAGAGAAAGGTGGGCGCAAGCTTGGTCATTCAAAGTCTCCCCCACCCCGCCGCCGCCACTCCCCAGCAGTGGGGGGAGAAAAAAGGAGAAAGAAAGGAAAGGGAGGAAAGTAGTTGCTCCGGGCTCTCTCGTGGGGCCGCGCGCGGAGCTGTTCGGTAGAGAGAGGAGCCTTCAACTCTGAGTCCCGTGAACATAATCTGCGCGGTTATAACCAGCCAACCCGGCCAGATGGCTCCGCGCTCAGCGCCTTAACCCCTTGCGCGCCGCGTGTCCCGCCCCCGCGCCCGGCTGGTCTTGCGCCCTGCCGGCCTGCGCCCCAGCGCCCCTCCGACTTGGGTCTGGGGGCCCGTGGGAGGACCGGGCCATTCCTCCTAGCCCCTCTTAGAGAAAAACCCCCAAAACTTCCAGATGAGGAGTCTGCTTCAGACTCCCCTTGATTTCCCTTTTAGAAATCCAGGGGTGGAAAACGAAATATTCACCTTTTCACTGCATTTTACATGTGAATGTCTCCAGCCTGTCTTATTAGTTCTTTTTCTTAAACAAGTCTTTTTGCTCTCCCTTTCTTTCTTTCTTTCTTTCTTTCTTTCTTTCTTTCTTTCTTTCTTTCTTTCTTTCTCTCTTTCTTTCTTTCTTTCTTTCTTTCTTTCTTTCTTTCTTTCTTTCTTTCTTTCTTTCTTTCTTTCTTTTTTCTTTTTAATATTTTCCTTACTAGGCAGAAGGGCCTTTCTTGCCCCTTTCCTCTGGGCGGCTTGGGTCTAATGTGTAAACTCCTCCTCCAAACCTTAGACCCTTCCAGCTCCAGATCTCTCCCCACCCCCTATCTAGCCCACCCGTCACTCCTTCCCCACCCCACAACATGAACACGCCCAAGGACCACCGCACCCCGGCGAACTCGCTGCTTGGGGGGGACAGTACGCAGGGCTCCTTGCAAGCGGTCAAGGGAGATCAAGTCAGAGAAGTACGGGGGGAGAAAGGGTCGAGGGTCTGGGGAACCGAGGGTGCGTTTGTGTGAGGAGGTGAGTGACGTGAAGGGAGTGGGGGATGGATCGGAGCCTCCCATTTCGCCCAGGCTCCAACTTCTCCTAAGCCCCTTTTTTTTCCCCAAACTAGGATCCGGCCCTGCAGCCGAGCGCCCGCCCAGCACCCACCAGTCTGCACGCGCAGACGGCGCGGGAAGCAGAAAACGCAGGAGACAAACAGACCTCCTCGTGGACCTCCGAACGTAGTGCCGCGCACTTCCCCACCCGCAGGTTTTTCGAAGAATGGAACGGGGAGGGGGCAGAATCTCCTATTTCGAGATCATTTTAGCTGCCCAGGAGACCCCACTTGTTCTGACCGTTCTCTCTAAATTTACCTAGCTCGGTCATCTTGCTTTCACCCATTTGCCATAGAGAAAGTGGAGAGGAAAGTGTCCCCTTAGGGGTCAAGGGGAAATCCTGCTCCCCTCCTATCCCGCTCCCGCGTCGTGGGGTGGCGGACCTCATCTCTGAACCCCCCTCCACTCCCTAGCTATCTCAGCCACTCCTCACTCCATCTCTTGCCAGGACCTTTAGACTCACGCGCCTGGGGGACTGGGGAGAAGGGCGGGGGGGTGGGGGGGAGGAAATGAGTATGTCCCCGTCTCCTCCCTGCCCTGCCATTCCAGGGGTCTAATAAACAGCCCACTCAATGTTTCAGCTAGGGTCCGGGTTCAAAACATCCAAATTTATTTGACTTTTGGGGGGGAAAATTTTGGTCACCCACTGAGAAGAAGCACTTATCCTATCAGGCCGAACCCCAGGTAGAGAGAAGCTGCGGAGAGACAGGAAGGGGTGGGGAGTCTGGGGGCTGCGTACTGGATAGATTGTACCTGCCTCATCATTATTCTGGCCGGTGGACGCTACCACGTCGAAAACAGCTAGAAGCGCCCAGGGAGGCCCAGGGGCGGTCCCTCCCGCGGTCCCCGGGAAGAACAGAGTCCTCTTTCAGTGCCTCTCTCGTGCCGAAATGTCGAGGTCCTCCTCCAGGCCAGAAGAGGCTGCCGAGCTGTTCCCCACACCTGGCGCGCGGTACCGTGAAGGGTCGATTGGGCGTGCTCAGTAGGGTTCTGGTTTTCTCCCCGGGCTCTGGCCCGCCTCCTTGCCCTCCCCCACTTCCCGCACTTGCCTCTCCCCACCCCCACCCCCGCCCCTCACCCCAGCCAGCTTTCAAAGGAGAGATCCAGGCCCAGGTTTCAGCTCCACTGGCCGAGTTCTAGGGTCTCCCTTCTGGAGCTCCAGGTCCTCCTGTAACCCAGAGATAGCAAGGCAAGAGGTGGTTGGCTCCCGCCGCAGTGAGGAATGGGTTAAAAACATGTGAGGGCTGATCGCCCTGCAGCTTGTCGGTCACAGGCAGTCTGGAGAGAAGAGGGGAAGGGCGGGGGGCAAACTTGAATTTGAAAAATCAGAAGGGGGAAAAAAAAGAAAAAGGAAGAGAAGGCAGCAGTGAGTTTAAGACCCGAATTTGTGAATTTGTTCGGCGGATGCCGGATGCCCGTCACTGACTGGCCGCCTCACTTTGCCAGGACCAGGCGATCGCAGGAAGAGTTTGTATTGTTTCCCAACTCCAGAGGGTTTTGTCTTGAGCTGGTGGGTCTGCCTTTGCGTGCAATCAGCACGCCTTGTAATATGAGAGGTGACACCTTAATCTTGCCAAATATGTGCGTTGCCTTTGGGGGCTGGGGGAAGGAGGGAGGGGCTGAGGGAAGGAGAGAGGAAGAGTGAGCGAACCGGGCGGAGCCGAGGGTGAAAGACCCACTTTCTTCACTTTACCCCAAATGGACAGCCACTCGCCCTTTCCTTTGTGGGAGACATTTTTCAAGCAACCTCTCCTGAGCAGGCACAATGCCATTTTCTTTACGGTTTCCCTTTCTGCTTCAGAGCAAAAGGTTCTTCTCTTCTCCCTCTAAGGAAGACAAGCGACCCACACCCAGGTCTCCCTTTGGGCTTTCAAGAGGGCATCCAGGTGATAAGAAGAGGGTGCCAGAAAGGTGTATTTTTTTAAAAGACAGAATAAAAGAATTATTGTATGTAATAGGGAGTCCTTTTGGAACTGCTGAACGTTGTGACTTGTAAGCCAGTCTGATTTTCTAAATAGAGAAAGAACTTAGTGGTGTAGATAGTTAAAGCAAAGAACAGAACTCGGAAGTAAGCTGGTGAGTTCATGCCTGACAGGCAGTGCTGGGTATGGAAATTCATCCATAACTAGGTTGTTGTTGTTTTTATTTTTTTATTAGCTAGGCAATCAGCTCCCTCCAAATTGACTCTGTGGCCATGGCCTTGGATCTGTTGACTGTATTTGTGGGCCCCTGAATCTTCTTTTCCCCCTGCTGCATCTGAATATAAGGCTCTGACTCCTGAAAGCGGTTTGTGAGAGCAGAAACCAGATCTAGAGTTTGAAAGCCCCTTTTCAAACTCTCTCCTAAAGCAAATTTGTAGAGCTTGTGTTCTGCCCACCCTTATCTTTTGCAATAGCACCACTCTGTGGTTGAAGCATTGAACAGAAACATAATGGAAATGGAATGAAATACGCCTTTACCTTCTGAAAACAGCATTAATCTACTCAATGTTTCAGTTAAGTGGACTGTGTGTTGGGGGCAGTACCGACATGTGGTTTACTCATTGTGACATGTTGACCCAGGAAATAAGAGAATTGGGCCAAATGGCCTCCAAGCACCCTTTCCTCTGTGACTATATGCAGCAAAGACAAGCCTAGTGATTTCCCCTAACCCTAACTCTAACCCAGCCTAGAATGTTTGTCTTCTCATTGTTTTTCTCTTTCCTGTCTTTGAGATTGCTAAGCTATTCTCCACACCTTAGCTGAGCCTAAAATATTTGCAAGTTGCCTCCTCTGCTGCTGGAGGGCACTGTGGAGAAGTTTGGCGCAGTGATTGCAACTACTTTCTCTTCCCCTACCTCATCCATCCCCACCCCCAGTCACCCAGACAGCTGCTTGAGTGCTGCTGGAGCCTGAGAGTCTATGTTTCTGAAACAACTAAAGTGAATGCAAAAGGTGTTTGCTTAGGGACTGGGGACTTAAGGGTCAGGAAGGGCTTCTTGCTACCTTGCCTCCTGGCATTCAAAAGATGCCTGGCTGCCCACCCCATTACTACACACATATTAAGTGCAGCATTACTAACCAACAGTCACACCAGCTATCATGCCAATTAGCAACTCCACCCAAATGCCCTCAAAGGTCATGTATGAGGCATTATTCTTTTTTTTTTTTTTTCCAAACTGGGTGCAATTGTCCACGGACACTAAGTGACTTGTCTATGTTTACTCAGCAAGCCCAGTCTTCACTAAAAGTTTTATCATCTCCAGAAAGCACAGCTTTGCTGTTATCAGCATCACTCTCTAAAGAGAGCAGGGATACTAGACAGCACATTCTCTCAGCCTCTGTATCCCCACTGCATTGAATAGCGGAGAAAGCTGAGGCTCCATCCTCTCCATGACTTTCCCCAGGGAAACAGTGACAGATCAGGAACCAGAACTCATTGAAAGAGTGGACTTTGGAGTCTTATAAACCTGGGTCCCACACTGCCTTCTTCACCTAGTAGTGTGTGTCTTTAAACAGGTCCCTGGACTTCACAGAAGCCAACTGTAAATGGCAGAAACAATGCCAACCTCATAGGAGGATTGTGAGAACTGAATGAACTCATTTATTTAAAAACTCAGCACAGTGCCTGGCACCCTGTAAGCTTTAACTCCCAACCTAATAGTCCTTAAACTGAAAACACTGCCACCCCATTGGTGTGGTGTGGGAGCTCAGCCTTTAGAAAAAAAACAAAACTTGACTCTGGAATGACCTGTTTGTTATTTGTAAATCATTAAACGTTTCACTAATGTAACTTCCTGGGTATGTATTTTCCCCTTTGGACAAAGACAGAAAGAAATTAGTAGAATGAAATAGTGGATGTATTTAGAATTCATAAAGATTCCTAATTTGGACCTCAAAGAGCATGGAAGACATAGTCGAAGGATTTCAAAATCTCATCTTATTCATTCTTTGCCTCTAAGGCAGAGCCACCTCATCATTTAAAAGGAAATTCCACCATGTCCTTCAACTCTTAACAGATTGCCTGGTATATTATTGGTTTGTTTTTATTGCTAATTATGTTCTAGGGCTTACATTGAACAATATAACGAATTACATTGAACAACAGTGGATCAACTCATTTTGTGAAATGGCATACATATTTGTAATTATGTCTCAAGAAATTACCCATAATGATAGAGGGAAGGTATGTATTCCTACCACACAGGTGGATATAGAAATCATAATAAAGTCTCCCATTTCACTAGTCATGACATGAATTCCTAACCACCCTATAAATTAACTTTATGCTGCACCAAACTCTACTCATAAAAAAATGACATTAAGGTTTCCTAGGTAACTAATGCATTTCCAAAGGGAATAAGCCTCAAGAGACAAAGAGGGCAGGGAAAAGGGTGGGGGTGGGGAAGTAAAGAAAAAGAAAAAAACCATTAGATTAGACCCATGTGACATAAACAAAATATTTCATGGGGAAGAACTCATAAAATTTTACTACCTGGGTTCGATATAGATATGGTAATGCCATTAATTCCATCTTCAGACAATAAAATACTCCCTAGGTCATCCCTCTCATCACATATACCAGCATTTCATATTTCAGGTTCAGATTTACAAATGCTGAGAGTAATCAGTCCCTTCCAAGCCTCTGCTGAGCTGTGTCCACTCACCAGCGAGCTGTTTCTTGAGCCTTACACAGTTGTATTTAGATATAACCAAATGAGATGAACATGAAAAACAGGATCAATTAGGCTGTCTTAAAATATGTAGATGTTTTTGATTTGAGAGACTCTTAGACCCTTGGACAGGTCTGTTAGCATCAGGAGAAGGCTGCGACTCAAGGGTTGAACTAAGAAGGTCCAGGCAGCCTTTTCACTGTGTCTTCCTTCATCTGGGAAGTGTTGGAATGTTAAACATTGAATGCTTAGGAGGAAATAAAAGATTGAAGGTGGAGCTTAGACTTCAATTTATGCTGTAGGAGTAACTGTGAAAGGCGATGCGATCCAGAGAACCAGGGAGTTGGAGCCTGGTAGGAGGAAAATGGAGAGCTAGCCTTGTCACTGCCTTGGGGGCTAGGAAAATTGCTGAACTTCTCAGTTCCTTGATTTTACCACATGTTAAAGGGACTTACCCTCATTTTTCTTGTATAACTTGGAATGTAAATAAGAAAACAAAGAAACACACTAATGACTCCACTTGGGAGTTTGTATTATCTACTCTCCTCCACCTTCATAACCCGGAATGACGTCTTTGAGCGAGAACAGCTGATTACAAGCCACAGCCAGGTGACTTCCCAATGCAAAGCACGGCAAGTTTCCCTGCTGAGTCCATGGCAGCATCGGCATCGATACTACCCATTACTACTGGGCAGTCAGTGTGAGTGAAGCCTGCATTTTGCACTTTCCGTGGCCTGCTGGAAAAAGGACATGAGCCCGGTAGGCGTGGCTCAGTGGTTGAGGATTGACCTATGAAGTCAGAGTTCGATTCCCTGGCAGAGCACATGCCAGGGTTGTGGGCTCAATCCCCATTGTGGGGCATGCAGGAAGCAGCCAATCAATGATTCTCTCTCATCATTGATGTTTCTATCTCTCTCTTCCTCTCCCTTCCTCTCTGAAATCCATAAAAATATATATTTTTTAAAAAAGTACACGAGAGATGCAAGTTCACACCTGGAAAAGCCAACTGGAAGACCAGCCCTGTTTCCATCATACATTTTCTTTTATTGGGAATTAAAGTCACCTTGGGATTTTACCTCTATCTGAGGACTTGGGTGGGATTAAGAATTAGAAAAGTCTTCTGGCCATACCTTGCATTTACTACCCCTACTAGGTAGTAAGAGGTAGGGAAAGTCTGGAAAAGTAAATAAATAGCAATCCAAAGGTGCAACTTTTGCAATGATTTAAGGCTAAATAGATGGAAACCCAGGTCTCCTTGCCCCTAATTAGGAGCCCCATCCAGTCTAGCCATGTGTATAACAATGACATATAATAATCTGTCCTATTGGTACTCTTCTCCTACTCAACTCTCCCCAGAATTTGAGGCTGGGAGGATGTGGCAAAAGTCATTTCATTCATCCTCCTGCCCCCAAAACCAATCCTCACTGACAAGACAGAAGGTAAGCATATGGAGGGGGGCAAGGAAGGCTCATTCTATTATCCATATCTCCTTGGGAAACCATTCTTCTCTCCACTCCAGCAGTCCAGGAAAACTAAGCAAAGAATGCTTAGTTAATCACTGAGTCTTTTACTTTAAAGACCTGTTTCCAGAGTTCCCATGAAACACTAAAAAAAAAAAAAAAAAGTTGTTAACAGTTCTTGGGGGTCAAGGAAAGCTGAGTTCAAGTTAAAATAAGCTTATATACCTCTACCATCCCCAACACACACAAACATATACAGATAGACACATCCCTACAGCCAACCCATCTGATGGTTTGCTATATTTACCAGTCAATTCACTTAGAGTTCTGGCCCTGTTCCCACTCTGAAAGCAGGCTGTCCTCAGGCCCCCCATTCAGAATGCAAATAATGCTCAAGCAACAGAGTGCCCAATACTGGCCTTAGCACTAGACTATTAAACTAGGAGACAGAATTCATGCCTCTGAGCTCCTGTATGATCTTAGGCACATCGCCTGTCCCCTGTTAGACCTCAATTTTTTAAATATGTAAAGTGGAGATAATAATAGTAAAGATTTTAAAATTGAGGTGTCAAGAGTTGACATAACATGTACAAGGATACATGGGTATGAATGAGTGGCAAAACAGAGATTTGAACCTCAACTGCCTGCTCCTGCTACATGATCCAACCTTGAGACAATGACATTTTTACAGATGAGGAAACTGAGGCCAAGGAGGGGACAAGCAGCTTGCCTGAGGTCATTCAGAGGAACTCAGACACGAGCCAGGTCTCCTGTGTCTAGTCCACGGCTAAGAGCAACAGCAGTAGTGTTGTAGTGTCCATAGTCAATTCTTCTGGGCTCGGGGTTATCCTAGGTGGTGAGAGAAGGAAAAAAATGGAGGATGGAGAAGAAGAGTAGGGTCAAGTCCATCTCTGGGCCCTTTGTGTGCTTTTGTAAGAGAATGTAACTCACACCAGAATTATGACTTGGTACATAGAGGAAGAACTGATTTCAATACCTTCCCATCTCCTCAGCAAGTTCCTCTGTCAGGACACACCTATATGACTACATGACAGCCTTGGATAAGAGAGCTCCAAGCAGCAGCAGGGAAAAGCTACACAGTGCCTACTTAACTAAGACTTTTTTCCAAAGGGGTAGGCCATTGGCTAGGTTCCAAAGATTAAAAGGCCTCTAATCAAAACTACTAGTGTTTGCAACACCAAGATACATACAGAAGTTAAGCCTTGCGTTTCTAACAAGTAATAAGTCTGTAAATGCCCATGTAAAAACTACAGAACCCTGGATTGGAACATTATGGGCAATTGATGTTTTGTTACATATGTTTCATTTGAATCCCATCCAGTCACAAATGTACATTCATGCAAATGTGTCTTCCTCTAGCACAGACATAGACTAAAATGCCACTTAGGGCTCAGACTCAGCAGACAAGCCAGCATTCAAAACCTGTCTGTGAATGAGCTTTACAATCTGAAGCTGCTGCCAAGATAGTAATCATGAGGCATCAGATTTGTATTTCACTGCTCCATCATGTCCAGCTTCTCTGCCTGCAGATGATGATAAGAGAATTCCACTGGTCCTTCTCCCACTGCTTACAAAGGCCTTTTGCCAAAAGTTTTCAATAATGAGTGCAAAGCTAGAAATTAGCTCCTTTGGAGTAAATAGAAAGAATAACATTGCAAATTATGACAGTAATTATCTTTCCACCTGAGTCCATCTCCCCAATGGATGTTATGGGCATCTTTTTTAAAAAAATTAAGTAAATAAAAGAGGTAAACAACGAAGTTGGAAATAGCCTCCTATATACAAATAATGTATTAATCAATAAGCCAAAAATCGTGTCTTTTCCCCAGGGTTAGCAGAGAGTCCATGGTCAAGATGAGAATGGGATCATATTTGGCAAGAGATTCACAGTATGAATCACTGATCCACACTCCATATCTCAAATTGTAAGACAGATTGGCTGCAATGTAGAATCAATGAATTAATGACTTAGGTGCTTTCACAGTTGGAAGGTGCCTGAGATTCCTCTAATCAAATCCCTCAGCTTACAGTGGAAGTTATTAAGACTCAGGAAAATGAAGGGACTGGCCAGAGATCACACAGATAATAAGACTCATCAGTGAGAATGTGGCATCCAAATTTCTGACTCCCAGGATGCTTCACTTCATCTATTTTCTCCATACAACCCCCAGAAAATAGACACATCTCCTGCCTTCCTTCTGGAAATGTTTCTCTGCTTCCCTCTAATTCCTTCCTTACTTTTTCTTCTATTTTGTTACTTACTTCAACTTATTTTTAACATTTAATTTCCTTTATTTTGCACCCATTGTGCACTATTGGCAGAACAAAAGAAAATTAATTTAACATGCAGAAGGCAAGGTTTCAGGAGGAACCAGAAAAGAGTTTTAATCACAGCAGAGGTTAAAGAACAGCTTTAAAAGTGAAATGACTACTTTCCTATTTTCAATGACATAGTATTGGTCCTCTCTGAAGAGAGAAGATTAATTAAATGAACCTTATTTTTCAATAATATTATAGTTAACCTTTTTAAAATTCCCATCTGAATGAATTTTTCCCCATATCATTCTTCTTGCTTTTTCATCTTCTTTCCTTTGTATTAAAGATGGCAAAAAAAAAAATCTGTCTTGCAAAGGAAATGTTTCAATAAAAATAAAATTTTTATTTTTTTTCTTGCAATAAAGCAAAAAAAAAAAGTAAATAGATAGGTAGATAGATAAAACTTAGGGTCAAATTCTTTACTCTCCTATTTACCTCCTAATTCCTTCCTTGTAGGAGGATTGACACCAATATCTATCCTTGGCATTATAAAACTCAGGAGTCTAAGAATATCCAATAAATAGGAATTGAAATGACCCAGACAGAGGGTCATGACATAAATGAAAATGTGACTGTTCTGCAAGACTCCAATGGGTAGAACAAGGATTGATGGGTGGGATTTACATGGGTTCAAATTTCAAATCAAGAAAAGGGTGATATTTTTGACACAGATTTCCCACTATTAGAATCAGTTGCCTCCATAGCTAATGAGTTAGATGGGTGGTTGAAGAGTTAAGATTCCTTCCAAACTTGATCTATCATATATCAGTGATCTGGTCACTTTAGCAAGTGTGTACTTTCCCAAAGCATAATGTTTGTACCACTAATATATTAAGATTATTTTAGGTGATATATGGATAAACATTGAAAATTTTAATAGTTATATTTAATTTTTTAAATGTATCAATTATATTTATGATGATGCAAAACATCCTTTAAATATATATTTATTGGAGACTCTCACTTCAGTTATGGCAGACTAAATTTTAATATACTAATTGTCCACCAAAAATACCTAGAAAAGCTGGAAAAATATTTTTAAAAATCATGTGAAGATTTCACTAATAAGATAGCTATATAAATTCTTTCATGCTATAGATAACAACTATATACTGGGGACCAAAGAATGCACAAAAGCAGCCAGATTTTAGAGGAGAGATTATATTTTAAAAAGGTGAAAAATATGGGATGGGATGAGTTTGCTGTGTTTTTTTGTGTTTGTTTTTTTCATTTTTTAGCTTGAGGGCTGGCCATAGGCTACAGGAGGTAGCAAAAAGTTACAGATATAGAGGAAGAAATAGATAATTCCCAGTGATAGTTTGAGATTTAATAGCCTGGTCAAGACAATTAATAGAACAAATAACCAAAATACCAGTAAAGACAAAGATGACACTCTCAACCACCTTGACTTAGTTATTTTTTGTAGGATTTCAACCAATAAATGCCAAATACACATTCTTACTAAGTACACATAGTATTTTTACAAAGATAGAGCATATACTGGGTCATAAAACAAGCCCCATTAAATTTAAAGAATGAATTCACACAGAGTATATTCTCTGAGTACAATGGAGTAAAACTAGAAATCTATTCTATACATATAAAAGTCTAATATGCAAGTATCCCCTCGGGAGTTCTATTGCCCAAGAGTTGGATCACTCACTATGATGTGCACTGACCACCAGGGGGTTTCGCAGAATGAAGGAAGGACCTGGCCAGCAGCCAGCATCCAGGGGAAGGGAGGCCATGGCCAGCAGCTGGCAGCCGCTAGGGACCCTACCCCGTGCACGAAGTTTGTGCACTGGGCCTCTAGTCAATAATAATAAGAGGTCTAGAAACCCTTAAGTAATTACAAATTAAACTAGACACTTTTAGTTATACCTCACAGGTCAAAGAAGAAATTATGTCATAAAGTAGAAAATATTCTGACATCTATGATAATGAACATGCAACATGTCAAAAATCTCTAGGATGCATATAAAACTTTTACTTATAGGAAAAGTTGTAGCTTTAAATGCTTATAGTAAAAAAGAATAAAGGCCTAAAAATTAATGACTTAAGATTCCACACATTAGAAATCTACAAAGAGAAGAACAAAGTAAACCAAAAGTAAGTAGGAAGAAGAAAATACTAAAGATAAGAAAAGAAATAAATATTAATAGAGCCAAAATTTGTTCTTGGAAAGGATAAACAAAATTGGTTATCTCCTAGTTAGACTGATCTAGAAAAATGAAAGAGAAAAAAATTACCATGATTAGGGATGGAAAAGAAATTATCACTCAACCTCTACTGAGGTAAAAAGGAAAACAGGGGAACATCATGAGCAATTTTATGCAATATATTTGACAACTTAGATGAAATGGAAAAATTATTTGAGCTAACAAATGATCAAATAGAATATCTGAATAGTCCTTTATCCACTACTAGAAAAATAAATTTGTTTCTTATCATAAACCTTCCCACCAATAAAATAGGAAAAGATAGTTTTACTGATAAATTCTATCAAAATTTAAGAAAGAAATAGCATCAGACTTTAAATATTTTACAAGTTGTTATATGAGCCAGTAAAATGCTAACACAAAATCTGACAAAGGTATTTTTTTAAAAGAAAAAGAATAAAAAGGAAAAACTTGAAAGAAATGAAGAAAACAGAGAAAGAAAATTAGACTAATATACTTTATAAACATAAATTCAAAAAGTTGTAACAAAATATTAACAATAAAATCCAGGAATATATATTATGACCAAGTATGGTTTATCCAAGTAATGGAAGGTCAGTTAACATTTGAAAACAAATCAATATAATTCACTCTACTGATAGAAAAAGAAGAAAAATCATAGGATATCTTCAATAGATTCAGGAAAAAAACATTTAACAATATTAAGTTCAATACCTACTCATGATAAATACATACACACAGAGCAAAATAAGGATCTTTCTCAATTTGATAAAGAGAAGTTACAAAAAAGCTGCAGCTAACATAATATTTAATAGTAAACTTTTAAATGCATTTTCTCTAAGATCAGAAATAAGACAAAAGATACAAATATCTCAGCTATCTCTTAGTAGGGAAATTGATAAACAAGCTGTTGTATTTTAATATAGTGGAATTCTCTTCAGCAGTAAATAAGAACAAATTATGAATACTCATGACGCTATGGATGAACGTCAAAAATATTATATTGAATTAACGAAGCCTTACCCCAAATCATATAACTTGTGTGATTCCATACTTATGAAGTTAAAAAATAATTTATTGTGAAAAATATTATAATAGTGGTTGTCTCTGGGGTAGTGGAAATGGAAAATGACTTGAAAGAGGCGGTTTGGATTATACAGTGATATCCTGTCACTGAATAGAGTATAGCATGATAGAGGTTTGGGTTATACAGTGATATATGAAGTGATAGAAATTTCAGGAGAGGTAGAAGTTTGGGTTAAACGGTGTATACATTTGTCAAAACTCAGTCTATGTTCACTTAAAATTTGTGCAATTTGTTTTATGTAAATTTTTTCTTAAGAAAAATATCTGTAAAACAATAAAGAACTTCAGTTAATGAAATGTATGCTAACATATTTAAAGGGAAGTATCCTGATGGCCTTAATATATTTTAAAATGCATAAAAAATAGGATGGGTTGATGGAGGAACAAAAGGATAGATAGGTGGAGAGACATAAAACAAGCCAATCATGAAAAAAACATAACTATAGAATCTGGCCTGTGGGTACATGACTGTTGACTGTTAAATATTATAACTTTTTTATGTCTGAAAATTCTCAATAACATGTTGAGGGAAAAGGGGAAAACATATTTAAAGTAATTGGAGAGCCACTGTGGCCGCATGAACACGAGAGGAGAAGATCTCAGAGAAAGGGGAAGCACAGAAAGGTAGAACTGATTTTCAGCTCCATTTTCCTTCTGAGGCATTTGCTTATTTGTAAGTGGCAGCTAAGAGAATCTAAACCTGAGGCGAACCTCAGTAATTTCACCATCCTTTAGAGAAAAAAAAAAATCAGAATTCAAGATTCACTGACAAAGAAATGCTTTCAGTTTTGTTGAAAGACTACTTCTTAGGAGGAAGGGGAACCAAAAATAGAACCACTTTTGCAATGACAGAAACCCAAGGTTTAATCAGCTCAATCTAAAATATAATTAAGATGATCTTTAGCACACAAGCCCCTTACCCTTGGGGCCCAACTTACCTTTTCTGTCTTGTCTCCTATACACCCAATGTTTCACTAGGACTTTACCATGATTGTGATTTTGCAGCATCTGTTCCCTCTGCCTGGAATTACCTTTGCATATTACATCTCTCCTGGAATATGAAAGAGAGCCTAGAGTTGTGGGGCTACCCCCACAACCTTAAGAGGAGCTCAGTTTAGCACATTTACGTATGGGGAAGATCTACTGTGGCCAGAAGGTCAATCTGTTGATCCTTTACAAAAATGGTAGTGGTTTTCTTTTTTCAGTCTGAGTTGGCTTAAGATATCTGCTTTATTGTGAGTATAGAGAGCTGCCTTGCTGATATGGGCAGAATTTTATGCCCTTCACATTCATATGTGGAAGTCTAATACTCAATACCTCAGAATGTAATTATATTTGAAGGCAGGGCCTTTAAAGAGGTGGATAAATTAAAATTAGGTTTTATGGTGGGCCCTAATCCAATCTGACCAGTGTCCTTATGAGCAGAGGAGATTAGGACACACAGAGATACCAGGGATGTGCACAGAGGGAAGTCCATGGGAGGACTCAGGGAAAAGCCATCTGCAAGCCAAGGAGAGAGGCCTCAGAAGAAACCAACTCTGTGGTCACCTTGATCTTGAACTTCTAGACTCCAGAACTGTGAGAAAATGAATTTCTGTTGCTTAAACCATCCAGTCTGTGATGCTGTGTTATGGCAACCCTAACAAACTAATACACATGTAACAGGGGAAACAATTTTTATTCATCTTTGAAGTCTTAACATTTTTAATACTTAGAGCTTCTTGGAATGTAGAAGATAATAAAAAAATGTTTATCAAATGACGGATGGCATCTGAGATTGGACTCACCCCAGGGAAGGTAGATATAAGCACCAATCCTGAAGGAAAGGACATATCCACCACAGAGCAGATCTGGGGACTTCCCAGAGTCTAAGGCATTAATAAAAATGGTAGGGGATTCAAAGCACTGTTGTTCTCTCCCACATTACCAGTCAGGCACACGCTCAGTTACCCTCTCAAGACATCTTTTCCCATCTGAAGACCTTCATGTCACTCTGGGATAACACTGAGTTTCAAGATTCTTAGATTGGTTTTTCTTTATCATAAGGAAATAAGGAAGGTTTCCTTTTTTTCTATATCAAAATTTATTAGTGTAATCTCCACCCCACATACTGCCTTCCACCTCTTAAAAATAGGACATTCCTCTTTAGTGAAATAACATGCCAGCCACAAAGACAAATGGAGAGCAGCAAGAAAAAGAACTGGGGAGGCTGTGAATCGCTTTCTTTCTTTCCCATATAAATATAGTAAGAGAATGTTCAGATGCATAATAGTGCTTTGGGGAAAGATCTCAGCCCATTTATAGGGGAATAGTGAGGATTCTGCTTCTGCTGCGCCAACTTCTACTTGAGGGAAAATTAATGTTGGAGCCAAGTTATACCCAGAGTGACCTTTTCCCTCTTTTCCTACTCAAACTACAACATTTCCAGATGTCTTCTGGGATTAACTTTCCCCTTCACCATACCTATTGTAATATTCCTTTACCTATATCCTTGTTCACTTGTATAATCTGTGAATTCCTTCAGTTTATACTTGTTAGTATATATATTTTTAACAAGCTTGCAAAGCTTTTGCTTCAAGTTGTGACTGCCTGGCTTAGTGTCTGATGTCCAGTAGGTGCTCTGCAAATGTTTGTTTAATGTATGAGTGAATGGATCAGATTAAGCTTGTCTTTCCTGTCTCTAACCTGAGCTTGTGTGCATGACACACACACACACACACACGCTCACACACACACACACATACACACAGATTGTGTTGATTGACTGGCTATTGCCTGTGGCTGAAGAGAGCTGACCTGGTTGAATGTGCACCTCTAAAACATAGGGGAAAACAGTGAACTGAGATGCTTCTAGGAAATTTAGACGACCAAACACTGAATAATGGAGCCACAAAGATACTACGGCCATTCACCTAGTACTGGCAGAGCCAGAATAAAAAAGAAAGCCTCGTGACTGGTTCTGTTCTAGTTATTGATTCTGAAAACCATTGAATAATGCTTTCAAGAAATTCTGCATGTATTTGGGAAAAGAGAGAATATAGAGGTGGAGTAGACCAGAGAGAAGATAGCAATGATTGTCCCTCCTATAAGCTCTGTTGGGCAGCCTGGCTAAGGAATTTCTCTTAGACAGCCCCCTTCCCTGTACACACACACACACACACACACACACACACACACACACGCGCAATGATTCTCCATTCTATACCCTTTCCTTGATAGCCTACCCGGTTCAAACTTTGACCTGCCTGACAGCGTGTCTTCATCCAAATTTGCCTTTAAACAGAACCTCATGCTTTGGACTGTTAATTCTTCATCAATCCTATCAGAACTGTACAACCTCAGCTCTCGTCATGTCCATTGTCCCTATTCCAGAAAAATAAACTAGCCCAAAGAAATGAATGGTGGCAGGACAAGTAGTGCCAGAAGACCAATGGGGAAGAGATTATTTCAAGGGAGGGGGCTTCCTGAGATTACACCACAGTGTCGCCTGCATTTTAAGCAGGCTCTGTTTGACACAATAGGGTGTAGAAAGCCTGCTGTAGAATTTCCACCTTGATGAAGAGCTTGGAGAGAGGCCTGATTAGACTTACATCTTTAATATAGTAAAGGGAACATGTTCTCTCATAATTTTATGCAACTATAACATTTAAATATGCATAAACCTAATAATTTCATATTTAGAAAATAACTCATTTTGATTCTGCCTCTCAGTTTCTTGGGGTATAATTCTGCAAGAGAGCAAGACTGTTTCCACATCCTGAAAGAGATCTCAGCTCTAATGATCTCATCTCCGTCTTAGCCCTCCAGGGTGGAAGACAGCTAGACCTGTAAAGTAAATTGGACAATGCAGCTGATGAATGAGGTAACACTAATTAATGAATCTAGAATGAATGGCTTATGGTAATTCATTCATTCAGCACATATTTACTTACAAAGCAGCATTGTTTTGGTTTTCTCAAGGACACTCCGACATCTCCTTGAAAGTATAGAAATGTCAAAATCCATTGTTCTCAGAAATAAGGTGCTAGAGAAGAAAGAATAAAATTTAGGCTTTCAATTTGAAGTTTTGTAGGTCAGAGGACTCCACATGTGATATGATGCAGGTGTTATTATCACTCACTCTACTTCTTGTCCCTTTCTCACATGGGCCCAAGGAAGCCATGATTCTTGTGCATGGCTAGTACAATGATCCTTCTAGCTCCTCCAAATTCATATGTGTCCCAATCATTAGCTGTCAAATGAATTTTTAAAAATTTAGCAGTATAGAGAAGTGCAAAGAGAAATAATTTAATGTTATAAAGGGGCTTTCCCCCAACTCAGACAGTTTGAGAACCACTGGTTTTGTGACAAAGCTTTAGACTTCAGAATTAATAAGATCTGGCTTTCCATTTTTTTCATCTTCATCTATGAGATGGGGATAATTATACCTACTTCAAAATGTTGTGTATGCCTATGTGTGTTTGGATTAAAAAGAGAAAATACCTATGAGGTGCTTATCACAGTAATGGAACATACTAGGTTTTCAATAACTCATCACCCCTAGCTCTTCCCAATTTTAATCCTGGAAACTAAAATGAGCCACATTCACCTCTCCTTCTGAAGATGCTTCCTTTCACATGGACCTTAGGGGTGGGTAAGACAGAACTACAGGGGTCCCCAGTGCCTATTCTGTGGCCCATTGGCACCCTAGTCACCTTAGAGAACTTCATAGGAGATTGCTATCGCAGTGCCATCTCTCTACACATGCACTGCGCACACGTGTGTTCTCTCCCTCTCTCAGATAGGTTCTCAGAGAGCATTACCAAATGTTCCTATTTAGTTTCTATTGCACTGAATGTCAGCTGAACCTCAAGATGTTTTTCAGGTTTGCTTCTATATTCTTATGTAATTAAAAATGTTTGTGGAGATGTAAAAAAAGAGTCAAAGAATAAATGCACTTCCTTGCATCAAATAGTAAAAGGTCTCTTCTTTTAGAAGGATTTTTTGTTAAGGAAAAGCTCAACAAGCCTGTTCTCTACATAGCTGAACTTCTCTAGTTTATGCTTAATTAGAACACAAAGAAAACTCTGGGGGACTTCACAATCCAGCCAAGGGCAACTGTACACTAATCTCAGAAATCTTCTGCATATCCAGCCATTTCCCAGGCTCTCTAGTGAGAGCCTGCCTGGTTTTCTCTAATTTAATCAGTCATACAAAGGAAACAGAGGTGTTGCATTTGGCTCTGGGGAGTTTTCATTTTGTTGTGCTATTAGAAGGGAATACTACCTTATGGAATAATATCAGGGACAGACTCATGTAACATCAGACCTAGAAGAGTCCTTGGAGACAATCCAGCTCAAACCTAGACTTTAAAGAACAGGAAACTAAGACTCAGAGAGAGAAAGCGCCTTGCTCATACTGTAGTTGGTGACAGATCTCGGGCAACAACCCAGATTCCTAGTTCATGTTGCTGCCTTATCTTTTTGGTTCTGGCATAGCAATGCTGTGGTCTTTGGAATCCAATATGCTGAGATTTGTATTCACCATTTATTTTTAAACATTAGTGATTCTCCTTATTACTCTTATTTCAGCTACCATTTCAGGTCACACTGAAAAATAGGGATGGACAAAATAAACTGACAAACAAAATAGGTTCAGAGACATGGAAGCATGGAACAGACTGACAGATCTCAGAGGGAAAGAGCGGGCAGGAAGAGATTAACCAAAGACCTTATATGTATACTAGTGACCCAGTGCATAAAAATTCATGCACTGAAGGGGCATTCCTCAACCCAGCCTGCCCCCTCTCAAAGTCTGGGAGCCCTCAAGGGTGGGAGGTGACCTGACAATCAGGAGAAGGCAATGCCCCATCACACCTCTGCTGCTGCCACTGCCGGCAGTGCAAGCTTTGGATGGCCCTGGTTACCTGAGCCTTGGGCAGCCCTCCAAGGCTTGCCCACACCACGGGCCAGCCCTGGGCGGCTGGGGGGCTAAGGGAACTGGGGGACTCCAGAGGCAGGCGCGCAGAGCAGCCAGGCCCGCCTGGTGGTGGGCCTGGCCTTGCCACACACCTGCTGCCCGGCGGGACTGAGGGGACTGGACGCTGCCATCTTGTGGCTGTGGGCACCACCATCTTTGAGGGCATGACAGTCAATTAGCATATTCCCTCCTTATTGGCTGTGGGCACTGCCAGCTTTGCAATGGCGTGAGGGTCAATTAGCATATTCCCTCTTTATTAGATAGGATATGTATAGCCCATGGACAGAGACAATAGTGAGGTGAAGGCCTGGGGTGGGGCAGAAGCCAATGGGAGGGTCATAGGGGGGAAATGGGAGACATCTGTAATACTCTCAACAATAAAAATAAGTTTAAAAAGGAAATAAAAGGATGAATGAATGGAGTCAATGACTATTGTCTGGCTACCTGCACTGGACTGAATTAACTACACAGTGGACAATTATTGGCTTCATTTGGGACCAGATAGTGGTCATACTCCCTCAATACCTAGGAAATGAGGCAGTCCCTTGTTTCTCATCCTTGTTATTTTAATTGCTGAGTATATTACAGATATCCCCCACTTACCCCCTTTGATCCCTCCACCCAGCTTCTGGCCCACCCCAGGCTTTCACCTCACTATTATCTCTATCCATGAGACTCTCATATAGTAGGGACTTGGTGACATCTTGCTAAAAGAAAGAAAAAATGCATAAATGAGAAAATGAATGAATTTATTCCCATCTGTTAGAGCTCATCTCTATTTGCTTTGTGCTTACCCACTGGTGTCCTTGTCCCTTTTTTCAACAGTGCCTAGAATCACAGATTTTTTAGAACTAGAAAATAAACTTCTAGATGACCAGATCCAACTTAGTCACTTTCCAGAATGGCATTCGAAGACAGCAAGTGCTTAGTCAAGGGTCACAGAGTGACTCAATGTCAGGGCTGGGACTAGATCCAACCACTGTGATTCCTGGTCTAGGATCTGACTTTTTCCTATCACTCTATTCCTTCTGTTCTGGTGTCCTCCTCAAGAACATCCCACACTTTGGCTATTAACCTGGAAAACGTGATTCAGGAGTGGCTTTACAAGCCCACAAGATGACATGCTTCAGGGTGGTATCCTCATTAAGAAAAGCCCAACATCTAGAATAATGACACATGTGTAAAGCGTGGCTGACCCCAGTACTGAAAGGTAAACACCTGCTTTACCCTGCACCTGAAGGACCATCCCAGACACCTGAAACACACCTGTGAAGGCAGTGCTCCCCCAGGGTCTCTGAGAACGGGGGCCAAGGAGCAGGGTGACGAACATCGTCATCACTCTCATGTAGGTACATTCTCTCATATGATGCACATTCATCTGTGTGGTTGGAAGGAGAAATACAATAACCATTCTTCAATATGTGCAAATCGAGGCTCAAGAATTAGAGTGACTTGGCCAGGGTTTGGAGTTACTAGGATAGAGTGAGGACTCAGCTGCCTGGTGAGGGATTTAGGATGAAAGGTATCTTTTAGTTTCCAGGGCTGACCTCAATGAGAACAACCACTACCTTCCACATCACATTCCTTGACACCACAGTTTGAGAGAGAATTAGGTTGAACAAACTGTGAGTCTCAACATGATATTCTTCTTCCTCCTGATAAGAAGCCATATAAATAAGGACATTTACTATAACAAGGCAACCTTGAAATAGAGTCTCATAAATGAAATAGATGTGTGTTTTTTTTCCTATTTCATAATAGTCCAAGGTGAGCAGCTGGGACTGGAACAAGCAAGGCAGCTTTGCTCCTTGAGATTGTAAAGGGACCTAGGTTGCCTTCACATTGTGACTCTGCTATTCTTTCAGTGTTGTCCTCCTCTGCAAGATAGAAACTGGGTTGTGATCAAGTTTATCTTACAGATAAAGGAAAGGCGAAAGAAAAGAAATGAGGGCAAGCCTTTAAGAAGTGACATGGAATTTGTACATGTCATTTTTTACCATACATTGGCAGGGACTTAAATCACAAACCTACTTTTATCTGCAAAATCCTGAGACATATTGTTTATAACTAAGTTGGTATGTGCCCAGCAATGTGTGTGTGTGTGTGTGTGTGTGTGTGTGTGTGTGTGTGTTGTTTGGGAGTTAGAGTCAGTTCAACAGATCAATCCAGGGAGTCTGTGGGCAGAGCTCAAACTTTGCCTGTCAAGGGTCATCCCTAAAGCAGGGGAGAGTGATAGTGTAGCTCAGGGAACCAATGCAATAGAGAAAACAAGTATGAAATTACTTTGCCTCTGTTTTATCATAAAAGTTAATGTAAACATTTTTTCTATCCCATAATATATATGTATATGTATGTAATATGTATGTATGTGTATATAACACAACACCGTGAGATTAACATTACTGATACTAAATTATGTCTCAAATTACTTACAATCAAGTAAAACTGACCATCCAGGAAAAATTATCTAATTCATTCTATGGTTTCAGGGACCACCTGGCATAAAGCCAAGTGTTCTCAGATGTGTCTCCCTTTCTGAGAAATATTATTGTTAGTGAATAAAAATTAGAATAGGAATGAGCAGATCTGACTCCACCATTCTCTCAAATCTTGGGCAAGATGGTTTTCCCATCCCTGAGATGTTATAATACTGTCCATCCACCAGCCTACAGAGAGTGACTTCACAATACAACATACATATGGCATGTCACTTTATTGGTCATCAAGCAGGCATTGTCTGTCCTGACAAGAGATGCTGTGCCTGTCTGCTCCTAAGCTGGCATGGTGTGTGAAGACCAAATTAAGCTGAATAGTAACAGAAAAACTATGATAATACACTGTGTTCCTGGAACTGACCCAGGGCCACACCACAGACCAAACACACACACATACACACACACACACACACACACACACACACACACACACACACACACACAGGATTCTTTTCTGAGGAGGAAGCTGCCTCCCCAGTTCTGGGCTCATTTCATAGAAGTGGGAGGCATGGCTAGGAGGTGACCTTCATTAGCTCCCAACCGGTGCTTCCTCCTCTTTCTGTCCCCACTTAGAGATTTATTTATTCACTTGCCTTGGCGTAGTTAATGGGACTCAGGCTGGGAATGGCGGGTGGCCAGTAGACTGCCGAGGATGGAGGGTGTTATATATTGCTTCCTGAAGGTTGACATCTGGGGGTGGGCAGAACAGGAGGGAGTGAGGAAGGGAAAGGGAGGAGCTCAGCAGCTGAAGTCCACTCTAATTGAACACCTAGTGAACAAGATGGATGGTCTCCCCCGGTGAGCAATTAGAACATAAAGTAGCAGGAAGAAAGAGGAGGGAAAAGTAGGGGTGGGAATAAGAAAAGGAATCATGGAGAAATAAGATCCAGTGGTATCTTAATAAGGCAGATAACCAGGCAACAGAGGTAGAGAAGGGTGGGAGGCTAGTGGAAGTTTCTGCCTCCCATTCCTAATGGCAGGCACACTCAGACGTCAGAGGCAGCTGGGTGGATTTAAGAAAGACCTTTGTGTCTCCCCTTTGCACCTTGTATCTCTATGTTTGATGACACATGAAGTTCATTATTTAGGGTTCGGATTTTGAGTCCCCTTTCAGGAGGCAATATTTTCAGCTATCATCACTGTTTTACACTACAGTATGAATGATCTACATGGTGGTGGTGAGGGTGGGGGTTGTTAGGAGGAAGTTAATACCAAGAAAAATCAAGTGAGGGGATATGAGAGGAGACATGAGGAAGAGTGGATGAGATCAAGGACCCCAGAAACAGAGTCTTCCCTTACACCCTATTCCTCATGCTCCATGGTTGACACTGGATGGTTTGGTGCCCTGAAGAAACACTGAGGAAGTGATGCAGGAAAGATGCTTGAAGGAAGTGGAGCATGGCATGGAGCTGACAGGGTTGAGGGAGAAGGCGTGGGTGGAGCCACATGTACAGATTTGGAAGGATTGGTAGAAGACGTGGTTCAGGGACAAGTACGTGTCAGAAGTAGCCTCTTTAGGGGAAAATGGATGGAAATGAGGTTCAAAAGAAAGGTGGGTGGATGACAGGCAAAACGTGAGGACCTTAAACATGCACTATGGAACTTGAACTTGATTTTGTAGATCACCAGAGCTTTCTAAGCAGGGAGAAGAGAAGAGGAAGTTGAAAGGGAGGGTGAAGAGAACTAGCACCCTGGATTTGTCTCCTTTGCTCTTCATGACCCCTAGGAAGGGAGGTCTTACCCTCCACTTTCTGCAGATGAGGAACTTGTGACCTCAGACGTTACACAATTTGCCCAAGAACATCCAGCTGAAATGCAGTAGAGCTGAGATTCAAATCCAGGTCTATCTGACTCCCAAATCTGTGCCTTTGTGTGACATTATGTTGGAGTGTTTTATTAACACTGAAAATTTCCACGAATATGCTACATTTTCCTAGTGAGTACACTCATTCCATTGGGCTGCCATCATGAATGATCACAGACTCAGTGGCTTAAATCAACAGAAACTTCTTCTCTTACAGTTCGAGAGGCCAGAAATCTGAAATCAAGTTTCCCTCTGAAGGTTTAGAGGAGAATCCTTCTCTGCTTCTTCAGTTTCTGGTGGCTCCAGGAATTCCCTGGCTTGTTACAGCATCATTCCAATCTCTGCCTCCATCTTCACAGGACTGTCCCTTCTCATCTCTTATGAAGACTCTTGTCATTGGAATTAGGATCCATCCTAATCCAGCATATCTTCTGGGGGCCACTACTCAGCCCACTCAGTGAGCTTGGTGAAGAGGATGAAGACCAGAGGCTCTGAGATATGCTCCCTCCACTTTCACTCACAGAGTTAATAGCTATGTGGTTATGGCATCTCTAGTATTTTACCCATCATTGGTCCTATTTTCTTCTCACACAGCTTGGCTAAGGAATGAGAAGGAAGAGGTGATGCCCATCCTCTGTATAGATGAGGAAACAAGGCCCAAAATCTAGAAAGTTATCATTTGGGTTCCACAGTCAGGCTCAAACCAGACTTCATCTGGCTGTCAGGTCAGTAAGAGAGGGACGTTTTCCTTCACCAATGGAAACAGCTCCTGGTTCTAGACTATCTGAAATAGAGTGGTGGCTTCTCCTCTCCTGACTGTCAAGACTAATTTCTTATCACTGCAATTTGATCCTGGGTCCTCTGCTATGAGACCCTTGGCTAAAAAGACCTTTAGCAGGTAACTATAGTCACATGTCTGTAAGTGAACAAAAAAAAATTTAATAACCTGGGCCAATAATAAAGCAGGTTACTGGCTTTCAGAGAGCTAAGAGGGTTCCTCTCAACCCTTGCAGGTTGGCTGGAGCAATGGCTGTGGGTGCCTGGAGCTTCTTGTTGGCCACTTTCAGGGCTCACTACCAGTCTCTGAGTATAATGACATCTTACTTTTGTGAATGGCTCATGAAGGCCCTGAACTCCAGGCTCTGGTGCAGCCGTCCACATAGCCATGGGAAAGGAGATGTTTTGAGAGCCCTGGCAGCAGTCACGGAGTGGGCCTGGAGGAGTGGACAAGGAGGCATGCTTTAGTTTAAATACATCTTACTAGTATGTATCAAGAGAGGGATTTGGGAAGTATTTCAGAGGCCCCTCAGTGTCCAAGTGAGGTGTCAAGCCAGTCCTGCCCCTCATAACTCTGAAAAGCTGTTTCTCTGTGCTGGGACCCAGATGTCTGACATGTGCTCACTGGGAACTGGGGAGGGGAGAGGAGGAGGAGAAAGATACAGAGGATAAAAGCGTTACTGGTAGGGGAGTAAGAACTAGAGAAAGGCAGAGAAAGATAAATAAAAGGAGGGGACAGAAGAATTAAAGGAGAGAAGAAAGTTATTGGTTCCTGTGTGATAGGAAACGGAGGTGACTCTTGACTGATTTATTCAGAATGGACAGCCTTTGATCACCACATTCCACTGAGAGGATGTTCTTTGAAGCCTCCAGCACTGAAAAAATGTAGGATGTTCCCAGCCCTGCCATTCCAATGGCAATCCTATCTAATAATAGAGTAATATGCAAATTAACCATCACTCCACAACAAAATGGCGGCCCATAGCCATCCTATCTAATAATAGAGTAATATGCAAATTAACCATCACTCCATGACAAAAATAGCAGCCCCCATAGCCACAAGATGGTGGCGCCCAGTCCCCTCAGCCCCATTGCTGGAGTGTCTGGCCTGTCCGACCAACAAACAGAGGCCAGAGAGCAGGGCATGGCGGCTTCCTCAGCGTGGGAAAAGGGAAGCCCCAGTCCCTGCAGACAGAGCCTGGAGAGCAGGGCATGGCGGCTTCCTAAGCGCAGCAGCGGGGAAGCCCCAGGCCCTGCAGACAGTGCCTGGAAAGCAGGGCATGGCGGCTTCCTAAGTGCAGCAGTGGGGAAGCCCCAGGCCCTGCAGACAGAGCCTGGAGAGCAGGGCATGGTGGCTTCCTTAGTGCGGGAGCAGGCAAGCCCCAGGCCCAGCAAACAGAGCCCAGACAGCAGGACTTGGAGGCTTCTGTGGAAGTGGGGAAGCTGCAGGGCCTGCAAACAGAGCCGGGACAGCAGGGAATGTCGGCTTCCTAAGCGTGGCAGCAGGGAAGCCCCAGGCCCTGCAAACAGAGCCCAGAGAGCAGGGCATGGTGGCTTCCTTAGAGCAGAGGCAGTGGGAACACCCCCATGCCCAGCAGACAGAGCCCAGACAGCAGGGCTTGGGGGCTTCCTTAGCAAGGTGGTGGTGGGAACACCCCCAAACCCCGCAGACAGAGCCCGGACAACAGGGCATGGGGGCTTCCTTAGTGTGTCCCTGTCGGCGAAGCCCCCAGACCTGGCAGACAGAGAACACTGCAGGGCATTGAGGTTTCCTTTGCATGGCGCATGGCAGCAGCAGGCAGAGAGTGGACAGCACGGCATGGGGGCTTCATCTCCATGGCTGCAGGGAAACCTCCAGGCCCTGCAAAGAGCAGAGAACCATGGGGAGTGGGCCTAAGCCATCAGTAGGACATCCCCTGAGAGCTCCTGGATTGTAGAGGGTGCAGGTTGGACTGAGGGACCCCCGTGCATGAATTTCGTGCACCGGGCCTCTAGTTTAATATAATTTTATATAAAATTGTAATATATTACTTCATATATTATCTGTAATGACTACATAATATGTCATAAAATGAATATATCAATTTCTTAACACCTCTCTTACCACTGATGCAAATGGTTTTCAAATGTTTTACTATGATATATAATGCTGCTGCAGGTCTCATTACTCATGCAACCATCTTTGTTTTGATTTCCTACAACCATGATTCTCGACCAGGGGTTATGTTGTCCTCCTAGAGACATTCCATTATGTCCAGAGACTTTGATTGTCCCAAGTTGTTGGGGAGGGTTGTTACTGGCATTTGGTGGGTAGAGGCCAGGGATGCTGCTATGTACCCTACAATGTGCAGGACATCTTTCTACGACAGATATTTTTCTGTTCAAAATGTTAATAGTGATTAGAGTGAGAAAACATGTCTTAGGATAAAATCTTGTGAGTGGAAGCAATAGGTCCTTCTGTTTGACTCTTGATATGAGTTGGAGGAATATAAGCACCTTGGTTAAAGTAGAGGTTCAGAGAGGTAAAGAGCCCTGGCACAATGGTTGCATGGCTGGCTAGTGGCAGAGCCAGGGCTACAACTCTGAAACATACTTCAGTCTAGTGCTGTCATCATCCTGGCCCAGCTGTTTCTCTGCCATGGTCCAAAGCCAGGAAAATATCCAACAAGTTGTCTCAGGACTTTTGTGCTGATGCTCTTGATGAGTTTGTAGAAATGAAGTTTACTCCTCTAAACAGAAAACCAACTCCCGCTGCATTAGGAAGATTTCCCTGAACACTGCAGTCCACACTGTTCTGTCATACCATCAATGCCTCTCATTGCCTGCACTGCTCATGAAAGTACTTTAATATGTATGGCACATGGTAGGCCCTTAATAGATCTTAGAAAATGTCTGGATTTTATCAGTTCAATAGCTTTCTGTGAACTATCCAGGGTATGAAATTACTGGTCTGCAAAGGTGACATGGAGAAATACCTGCTCATTAAAACTTGGAATGGGAGGAGCAGCCACCACCTGCAACTGCACGAGGAGCAACCGCCCCATGACCCCGCCTCCCCCAGGAGCAGCCACTGCCCTATGACCATGTGAGGAACAGCAGCCCTACAACCACCCTAGGAGCAGCCGCCACCTGTGACCACACAAGGAGCAGCTACTCCGCAACCACGCAAGGAGCAGACACCTCCCACAACTACCTGCAGAGCAGCCACTGCCCACAACTGCATGACCCGCCACCAACCCCACCACTGCAGCCACAGGCCCCACACAACTTGACACCTAGATCCTTTGGTGAGAGCAAAAATGGGGAGACAAAAGAATATCCCCCTAAGGAAAGAAAAGGAGGAATTGGCAGAAAATGAACAAAATGAAATGGGGTTATGCAATATGTCAGAAAAAGAATTCAGAATAAGGGTCATGCAGTTCATAAACCAGATGGATGAGAAAATCAACAACCTACTACTATGTAAGAATCAGGAGGATATAAAGAGTGATATAGCTACAATAAAAAACAATATGGAAGCTTTCAACAGTAGACTAGGAGAAGCAGAGGACTGAATTATTGAATTAGAAGACAGGGAAGCAAAACACACCCAATCTGAACTGCAATTGAAGAAAAAAATCAAGACAGGAGGAGAGCCTGAGGGAGCTTTGAGACAACATGAAATGAAGCAACATATGTATAATAGAGGTGCCAGAATGACAAGAAGAGGAGTAAGGGCTAGAAAGCCTATTCGAAGAAACAATGACAGAAAAACTTCCCTGATTTGGGGAAGAAAAAAGTGACACAAGCACAGAGAGTCCCAAAAAAGATGAACCCAAAAAGACCCACACCAAGACATGTAATTATACTGGCAAACATTAACAACAAAGAGAGAATCTAAAAGGCTGCAAGAGAGAGACAGAAAGTTACCTACAAGGGATCTCCCATTAAATTATCAAATGATTTCTCAACAGAAATACATCAGGCCAGAAAGGAATGGAAGAAAGTATACAAACTGATGCAAAGCAAGGTACTGAATCCAAGAATACTCTATCCAGCAAGGCTATCATTCAAAATTGAAGGAAAATCAGGAGCTTCACAGACAAAAAGAAAGGCTAAGGGAGTTTATCACTACCAAGCCAGCAATGTAAGAAATGCTAAAGGAACTGTTGTAAAAAGAAGAAGAAAAAAGGGAAGAAGGAATACAGGCACAAAAAAATAAAAATGGCTACAAACAAGTACCTATCAATAATAACTTTAAATGCAAATGGCCTAATTGCTCCAATCAAAAGATATGGAATGGCTGAATGGATAAGAAAACATGACCCATATAATATATGCTGTCTACATGAGACCAGAACAAGAGACTCACACTGACTGAAAGTGAAGGGATGGAAAAATATCTTTCAGGCAAATGGAAATGAAAAAAAAAAAAAAAAAAGCTGGGGTAGCAATATTTATATTTGACAAAATATACCTCAGAGAGAAGGCCATAACAAGAGATAAGAAAGGCCACTTCATAATACTAAAGGGATCAATACAACAAGAGGATAAAACTCTGATAAACATATATGCACCCAATGCAGGAGCGCTCAAATACATAAAAAAAAAAACTTCTGAATGATATCAAGGGAGAGCTCAACAGCAATATGATCATAGTAGGGGACTTTAATATGCCACTGACATCACTGAATAAATCCTCTAGACAAAAAAAATCAGCAAAGAAACAGCTATCCTAAATGACTCACTAGATCAGATGGACTTCACTGACATCTTCAGAACATTCCACCCCAAAGCTACAGAATATACATTCTTCTCAAGTGCACATGGGACATTTTCAAAGATAGACCACATATTGGGTCATATGCAAAGTTTCTCCAAATTCAAGAAGATTAAAATCATATCAAGTATCTTCTCAGACCACAATGGTATAATATTAGAAATCAATAAAAACTATCAAAAAAATTCAAACACTTGGAGGCTGAATAGCATGCTATTAAATAATGCTTGGGTTACCAAAGATATCAGAAAAGAAATTAAAAACATCCTGGAAATGAATGACAATGAAAACACAACAATCCAAAACCTATGTGACACAGTGAAAGCAGTCCCGAGAGGGAAGTTCATAGCATTACAGGCCTACCTCCAAAAACAAGAAAAACCGGTAATAAGTTATATAACTTTACAACTTAAAGAATTATAAAGAGAGCAACAAGAGTAGCCCAGAGTGATCAGAAAGAAGGAAATAATAATGGATCAGAGCAGAAATAAATGAAATTGAGATTTAAAAAAATAATGCAAAAGATCCATGAAACCAAGAGCTTGCTCTTTGAAAGGATAAACAAGATTGATGAACCTCTAGCCAGGCTCACCACGAAGCAAAGAGAGAGGACCCAAATAAACAAAATCAGAAATGAAAGAGGTGAAATAATAACAGATGCCACAGATATACAAAAGATTGTAAAAAAAAAAAAATACTATGAACACCTCTACTGCAACAAACTAAACAACCAAGAGGAAATGGACATATTCCTAGAAAAATACAAGCTTCCAAAACTCAATCAAGAAGAATAAAAAAACCTCAACAGGCCAATAACTAAGGATGAAATTGAAGTAGTCATCACAAAGCTTCCAGCAAACAAAAGCCCAGGGCCAGAACTCTTCACAGGAGAGTTTTACCAAACATTCAAAGAAGAACTAAAACCTATCCACTACAAAGAAAGAGAATTACAGGCCAATATACCTCATGAACTTAGATGCTAAAATCCTCAACGAAATTCTAGCAAATCAGATCCAGCATTACATTAGAAAGATCATACACCACGACTAAGTGGGATTTATTCCAGAGATGCAAGGCTGGTACAATATCCACAAATCAATAAACATGAAACATCACATAAACAAATTGAGAGACAAAAAATTACATAATCATATCAATTGATGCAGAAAAGGCATTTGACAAAATCCAACACCCTTTCCTGATAAAAACTCTCAGCAAAGTGGGAAGAGAGGGATCATACCTCAACATAATAAAAGCCTTATATGACAAACATATAGCTGATATCACACTCAATGGGCAAAAACTAAAACCATTTCCCCTAAAAAGAGAAACAAGACAGGGATGCCCACTTTTACCGCTCCTGTTAGACCTAGTACTGGAAGTGCTAGCCATAGCAATCAGACAAGAAGAAGAAATAAAAGGCATCCAAATTGGAAAAGAAGAAGTAAAATTGTCATTATTCACAGATGACATGATATTGTACATAGAAAACCCTAAAGACTCCATCAAAAAACTACTAGAACTAGTAAATGAATTCAGCAATGTAGCATTATACAAAATTACCCAAAAATCTATGGCTTTTTTATATACCAACTAGAGGCCTAATACACTAAATTCCTGCCCTCGGTGGGGGGGGGGGGTCCCTCAGCCTGGC
Organism: Eptesicus fuscus; assembly: GCF_027574615.1. NCBI lineage: Eukaryota > Metazoa > Chordata > Mammalia > Chiroptera > Vespertilionidae > Eptesicus > Eptesicus fuscus. Next base: position 88,174,861 of record NC_072479.1, read on the forward strand.
CTGCACTCTCTTGCAGTCTGGGAGCCCTCCAGGGATGTCCGACTGCTGCGGAGGCAGGAGAGGCTCCCACTACCGCCTCTGTGCTCACCTGGCTTCTGGCTGAACAGCACTTCACCTGTGGGAGTGCACTGACCATCAGGGGGCACCTTCTGTGTTGAGCATCTGCCCCCTGGTGATCAGTGCATGTCATAGTGACTGGTCGTCCTGCCATTCAGTCTATTTGCATATTAGCCTTTATTATATAGGATACTTCAAAGACCTAGAACAAACTCTCCAAAAAGTCATCTGGAAAAAAAACTAAACACCCCAAATAGCTGCAGCAATCTTGAGAAAGAAGAACAAAGTTAGAGGGATCACTATACCAGATATCAAGCTATACTACAAAGCCACTGTTCTCAAAACTTCCTGGTGCTGACACAAGAACAGACATATAGACCAATGGAATAGAACAGAGAACCCAGAGATTGACCCAAGCCATTATGCTCAATTAATGTTTGACAAAGGAGGCAAGGGCAATACAATGGAGTCAAGACAATCTCTTCAATAAATGGTGTTGGGAAAATTGGACAGATACATGCAAAAAAAATGAAACTAGACCACCAACTTACACCATACACAAAAATAAACTCAAAATGGATAAAGGACTTAAACGTAAGACAAGAAACCATAAAAATCTTAGAAGAAGCCATAGGTAGCAAAAGAGCAGACATTTGTCAGCAATATCTTTACCGATACACTCCTAGGGCAATGGAAACTAAGGAGAAAATAAACAAATGGGACTACATCAAAATAAAAAGCTTCTGCACATCGAAAGAAACCATCAACAAAACAAGAAAGCCCACAGCATGAGAGTTCATATTTGCCAATGTTATCTCCAATAAGGGTTTAATTTCCAAAATGTATAGGGAACTCATACAACTTAACAAAAGGAAGATAAACAATCCAATAAAAAAAAAGTGGGCAAATGACCTAAATATACACTTTTCAAAAGAAGACATACAGAAGGCTGAGAGACATGAAAACATGCTCAAAGTCACTAATCATCTGACAGATGCAAATCAAAACAACAATGAGGTACCATCTCACACCTGTCAGAATAGCTATCATCAACAAATCAACAAACGACAAGGCCTGGCAAGGAAGTGGAGAAAAAGGAACCCTTGTGCACTGCTGGTGGGAATGCAGACTGGTGCAGCCACTGTGGAAATCAGTTTGGAGTTTCTTCAAAAAATTAAAAATGGAACTCCCATTTGACTCAGTAATCCCACTTCTAGGAATATATCCCAAGAAAACAGAAACACCTATCAGAAAGGATATATGCACCCCTATGTTCATAGCAGCACAATTTACAATAGCTAAGATTTGGAAACAGCCTGAGTGTCCATCAGCAGATGAGTGGATTAGAAAACTGTTGTACATCTACACAATGAAATACTATGCTGCTATAAAAAAGCAGGAACTCTTTTGCAACAGCATGGATGGAACTGGAGAGCATTATGCTAAGTGAAATAAGACAGTCAGAGAAAAATAAATATCACATCATCTCACTCATTTGTGGAATATAATGAGCAACATAAACTGATGAACAAAAATAGTACCAGAGGCATAAAAGCATTGAACAGACTGTCCAACCTATGAGGGAAGGTGAGAGATAAGGGGGTAAGAGATCAACCAAAGAATTTGTATGCATGCATATGAGAATAACCAATGGATACAGACGGGGGTCGGGGAGGGGGAAAGGCATGTGCTGGGGAGAGGGTGGGGACGGTCGGAAAGAGGTCAATGGGGGAAAAAGGAGACCTATGTAATACTTTAAACAATAAAGAATTTAAATTTAAAAAAAAAACTTGGAATGGTGGAAGAACCTCATATTCTCCTCCATCTCCTGAGACCCAGGGGCTGCTCCCCATCGGTCATGGAGGAGCCTACTCCACTAGGACTCTCAGAGCATAGTCCAGTGATGGGCCACCTCCACATCATCTGGGGTGCTCATTAATAATAAAATCCATCCCTCCCTGAAGCCCAGAGCCATGTCTCTATATGGATCGTTGAAGAGAGGTCTCCCTCCCCCACCACAATCTCAGAAGGAGCTTGGGTGTTCAAGAAAATTGATTTAGACAAGGGACTATTCCTTGTCAGCAAATGTGATGAAACTGTGTAATAAAGCACAGGGCAGTGAAAGGACAGACACTCCTTTAGCATAATAAGGTAAGGATTATTACCTTGCATGAAATAAAATTAAAGTAAAGGAATACAAATTTCTCATGAACATCAGACAAGAGTCTTCAGAATGACATTAATCCTCACAATGTGCTGGTTTTAGATCCTTTCTAGGGAAAACAGGCACCGTCCAGAGGAAAGCCTTTTTGCTCTCATCTCTCTTCCTCTTGCCCTCAAGCTAGTCCATAACTCCCTCTTACCCCACTCCCTCTCCTCACTTAGAAACCAAAGCATGGCCCTCTTTTTTACCAAAGCCATAGAGATTGAGTATGAAGAAAATGTCATTAGGCTTAAGTGAATGTTTCAGGCATAAGAAGGCAGAACAAAAGGGTATTTCATTACTCGTCTAAGAGGCAAGCACATCTGAGCAAGGTCCAAGTGACCAGACCCCTTCAGTAGGGAGCTGCTTCATTGGGGCCCAGAGTGTATTCAGGTGGAAAAGGGCAAGAGAGGGAAAAAGGGAGGCAGTCCCCACCCACACCCATCCCTACTGTCATCTAACAGGCAGAAAGCACTCCCTCTTTATGAATGACTGGGTGGCAAAAAGTATTTCCCCCCCCCAACTGTGAACCACCAACTGGATAAAGATAAATAAAATTTCCCTTAATTAGTGTCACTCTCTGTGGGACAATGAACAAGGCTTTTCTATGTAGATTACCAGGATATTAAGATTTAAAAACCTGGAAACCAAAGGGGTCTATTAATAGCGTCATGATAAAATAGCACAATGCCAGCCCAGGACACCAGGCACTGTTCTTGTCCCTATGTCTCACTGTCTCTGTAAGGTTTCTGGGGACCACGCAGGGGACACACCAGTCCCCACATCCGAGGGGTTGGGTGTGATGTCCCATTCTGTGCACCACATAGGGTTAATGATTCCAACGTGTGATTCATAACATTTAGCTTCTCCCCTCCGTGTTACAGTGAAACTGAGAGGGGCTTTGCCTTCATAAAAAGCCTCCAGAGAATCTTTGAGAGGCATTGATTATTGCAGCAGGACACATTACCTCCCTGAAGAACAGTTTGGTTGCAATGGAGCAGTGTAAGTGCTGCAAATAGAAAGTCCCTATTGTCCGCTACGCAGTGGGTCAAGTGTACTGCACCCCTTCCCAAAGATACCTTATATTTTTAAAGAAGCAAAAATATTTTTACTGCAGAAAAAATCCTCTTTTATCCATCAAAGTTCAATGAAACTTCACCTCTTTCTTTCTTTCTTTCTTTCTTTCTTTCTTCTTTCTTTCTTTCTTTCTTTCTTTCCCTTCCTTCCTCCCTCCTTTCCTCTCTCCCTCTCTCTCTCTCTCTCTCTCTCTCTCTCTCTCTCTCTCTCTTTCTTTCTTTCTTTCTTTCTTTCTTTCTGTTTTAATTACTTTTCAAGAAGGGAACATGCTGGCATAGCCCTTACATTCCTTTTTTTCTTGTCTCTTTACCAACTTTTTTAAATAGGAGAGGCTGGAAAGTGGATCTGCAGGAGGCATTGACCATGGTAATGAAAGGATAGACGATGAGTAATAGTCAAGGTTTAACACATATATTTATTCACACAATCAGCAATTTAAAATATTGTTTATTTACCCAACATATATTTATTGAACACCCGTCATGGTGGTACACTGAAGGACAAGAAAGATGGATTAAACAGGTCTAGTTAAAAGCTAAAGTATGTATCCTGATTGCCACAATACAAAGAGAAAAGTCAGTGACTAGAGATATGCATATAGCCCGGCAGGTATAGCTGTGGTGAGTGTTGACCAAGAGGTCACAGACAGGTAAAATGGAACTGAAGCAGGAAGAACATGTAAGGCTATTGCAGTGGCCCAGAAGAAAGATGAGAAAGACCTTAACTATGACAATGAGATAGGATGGACAGGAGAGTTTAGCTAGATGTCAAATTACAGATATTGAATTGGCAGGATTTATAATTTTATCAAGGAAAAAGGTGAAGTTCAAGATGACTTGAAAGGTTTATAGGTTCTGAAATAGAAATCAGGTGACCAATTAAGAGAAATAGGAAACAAAACAAAAAAAAATAGTATCTGATATTGGAGGGAAGATCAGAAATTCAGTTTGGGAAACATTGAATGTGTCAATCCATCAGGATATCTAGGTGGAGATATGTAGCAGCTCTTTTTCCACAAATTCAAGATTGTAGTTTCAAAATTAAGAGTCTTTAGAACAAATGTTATAGTTAGAGCAAGGAAACTGGCTGAGACAGTCAAAACAGTCTAAAGAAGGAAGAATGGAGAGAGAAGAGGTCAGATCTTTGGATAAGCTATAGTTTAAAAGGCAGGAAAAAGAAGAAAAGTTAAAAAGAAATTGGAGAAGAAGGAGGAGGAAGAAAAGGAGAAGGATGAGGAATGGTGACCAAGAGGAGTAATTTGAGGAGCTAGAAGACAAAAAGAGGACTACAGTACATTGGAAGCTGAATCAGATAAGATTAGATTTGCAGTGTAAATGGAAAACCAAAATAACTGTGGTTTAAAATTTTAGGGATTAGTTTTTCTCTTATATAGCAGAAATCTGAGATAAAAAATCAATGGGTTGGCATAGCTGAATAATGTTGTTATCAAGGACTCTAGCTCATTCTGTTTCTGTTCCATTATCTGTCATATACGCTGGAGCTCCAATCATCATGTCCACATAATAGTTAATAGAAGAAGCGGGAAGGGCAAAAGTGCTTGTGTCACTCTCTGCACTACTTTTAAGATAATCTCTTATAAGTCTTATCAGACAAATTCCGCATCCATATTATTAGCTGCAGTTGGCAACAATGAGGCTGGAAATGTACTGTCTACATTGCTGCCCAGAATAAAATCAGTCTATTAGTAAGTAAAAGGGGAAAGAGATATCAGATAAGCAACCAATAGGAGTCTGTACCATAGAAGCCATAAGTGGAGAGCGTTTCATATGTGAAATAAGAGTCAATAGCAGTGGTTTTAAAAGTGTGGCCACCACACCACACTTCAGCATCACCTGGAAACTAATTAAAGTTTCTACTACATCAGGCATGGTATGGTATGAACATGAGACATAAAGACAAGTAATACAGGTGTCTGCTCTCAAGGAGTGCACTTGCACTCTAAAGAGGGGAGGTGGGAGGGAGAAACACATGCAATTCAATGTTATAGGAGTAGCTGTGGGTGTACATCTATGTGGGACACAACGGTCAAGTCTTTCTGGAGAGCTAGATCCAGAATTTTACTCTTTCATTTGGCTTCTGTTCTGGATTTGAAGTTTTTCAAGGATGGACTAAATTCATCTCTGTATTACAGATATATTTCCTCTCTCCTATTGCCAACCAATAGGCCCTAGAGACCTTGAGAGATGATATTTCTGCTACTGCTGAAGCTGGCTTAGTTGCATATAGCAATGCTTTGAATATTCAGTACCTCCTGCTGTTGTATGATTTGCAGACCCATATTAGTATCCAAGGGTCAACGATGAACCATAATTATTGCTTTAGTTAGCTCTGTGTGTGTTTGTGTGTGTATTCATGCACATGTGCATGTAACATCTGGAGAACATTAAGAAAGTAAAAATCCCAACCCTATCATGCTGAAACACACCATTGTTATTAAACCCAGGTACCCCATAAAAAGTTTTCTTTGGCTCAGAAAGGAAATATTTGTCCCTACACCTGTTGTTGGCTGTTACCAAGTGACTTCGTATGGTCTTTGGTCAGTTGCCTTTTTCCCCCCTTCTTTTGTCATTTTCTTCCCAAAGGTTATTTTGAATTCCTCCCAGGCACTGTTTATCCACAAAACATGGTGAGGCAGTCTCATGGGGTGACACGGCCCTGTGTCTTCTATTCCCATTGTAAAAACATCTGCCCAGGAAGCTGTACTTTAATCCAATTCATTACAATATTAGGGGATGAAAGACAGAAGACCTGAAGGATGACAACATTGTGTTGTACACAAATGAAAAATAAAACAAAAAAAACTGCAGCCTGACTATGATACAGAGTTAAAACTGGACGGATAAGACAGAAATAGCTAAGGATTTTGTAGCTTAGGCTAAAGAGTCTGGACTTCATTTGTCCTAACCAGCCACACAACCTTGAACAAATCAAACCCCTTCTCTGGAGCTCAGTTTCTTCTTCGTAAAGCAGATAATGTTAAATTAGGAGCCTCTTGCGACAGGAGATAAGGAAGAAGTACTCAAAGCAGTTCAGTGGCCCGTTGGAAAGGTTTCTAGAAAAGATTAATCTGCATTGTTGAGTGGATGGCATTGAGAAAGTATTGGATCCAGGGAATTCACCTAAGAAGCTATTTCCATAGGCCAGCCTGCTACCTGCTTGGTACCGGCCCCTGACCCCTGAACCTGAAATAAGGGACAATGTCCCCATCACTGTTTTCCCTCCACTGCTCAGAATTCCAAGTCCGATATGCTATACATTCTTTACTACTTCAGAACTGTAGTAATTATTAGACCTGCCTGTAGATCATGTTATTTAATGTGTGGTTTTTTTAAAAGCACATCTATCACTGTATCACAAATCAGATTTTTGTTATTTTGACAAGTGTGTCTAAATAAAACAGGTATTCTCTTTAATCCCATGTATTTTATTTTATGCACTCTCATGGCCACAGCAGAGCTTCTAAAGCAGGAGTTAGGGGAAGTCCTTGGAAGACTGATTTTATTGAGAAAAACTCTTTAATACATTTTTGGTTATGAAAGAGATAAAGCTCAGCTCCTACAATGAAATGGAAAAGGGGTGACCATGAGGAACTGAACTTAGAGCATGGGTTGTCCAGAGAAGCAGAAATTATCACATTGTTAAGGGTTTTTGCTTCCTCTAGGTGCTTGGGTCCAAGGCTGGGGTGTGTAAAGGACAGAAAAAGGCTTGTGCCCTACCTGGGGTGCCACAGCCTTGTAAGGGACTCCTGGCAGGGGCATGGCTGATGTGTTTAAGCAGTTGTGATCATTGCTACCAATTTTAGGTTTTCATCTCCTGCATTTTAACTCTCTTTTGCTCTCCTCCACCCTCAGACATGTTTGTTACAGCCCAGAGTAAGTTCTTCCTTGGGGACTTAAGGGCAAAGTGTGAGAGGAGGGGACAGTATCCTGGAGAAGCGATACTGAGTTGCTGATGGATGGCCAGAGACAACCTAGTCAGAAGTGATCAACAGTACGAAAATGCTGGCCTGGCCATTCCTTTAGGAGTTCCAGAAATTGTAGGTAAGAAGACTGCATTCCTGCAGACACGCAGACTGGGTCTTGTCTATATTACCATACTACATTCAATCTAAAATGCCAAGTGATTGTAAGATGCATTATAGCTTTATGCACTACCAAGAAAGAAAAAAATGCTGTAAATTGTAGTTGTGAGATACCATCAGTTGTTAAATGGATCTTGATTTCAGACATTTTAAAATGGATTCAATGTGTCTCTCAGAATTGAAGCAATGCAGTAGTTAAATACTTAATTGAATGGTAAATGCCCCACTCAAGGTTGGCAGGCTCAGGGACACTCAAGTTTCCTATAGTAATTGTTGGTGGCCCTGTTTTTCTCTTCTGTGTGTCAGCCCATTGCAAACCAGGGCTGTATCCTAACAATTTCTGTTCTCCCAGCATCAAGCACAATGTCTCTCTCTCACGGTAGATGCTCCAAAGATGTTTGCTATATTAATAACCAACTGGCTGAATGTACCGATGAAAGAAAGAGTTGATGAAAGGTATGGTTCTGTGGCATATATCAAGGTTGGGTAGGGAGTGAAGGAAAACCCAGCCCAGCAGCACGGATTCTTTCATCACAGACATTTTTAGATTTTTTAGCTCATGGTGATAATAAAAAGCAGATTGACTTTAAACCATTTTTACTATTATGTTTAAATCCACTGCCCACAATGCACCCCCTTATCACCTACACCCAGGGCAGAATACTCCCTCCAGCCCTTTGTGTGCTGCATGCCAATGAATAAAGGGGCAAGCTCCAATTCACAACGAATTAAACCAGAATAAATGTGACCAGCTGTCTCTGGTTGCTGACATAAGCCGTCATGGTTTCCCTCTATTTGAAATTCTGCCCTGAAACCCTGCAGATCCTGAGGAGTACAAAGGTGTGCTGAACACAGAACTGAAACACTAAGCCAAAAAACGGGCAGCTCTTATTATTTCCATCATGCTCCAGATGCTATCCCCTCCGTCTCTCCCCATGACTGAATAAACACTGCCACTCCCATAAGGAATGATTCCCCAAGGAGACAGGGAGAATTTGCTCAGTGACTTTTGAGAGAACCTGTGCTTTTGGCACCATTGATTGGGTGAGGCGAGTATCCTCATGGGGCTGCTACCCCTATGAGTGCTGTCTCCCAGCTCTGCATCCTGGGGACTGGCCCAGCAAGCATGGTGAAGGGGTGATGGAGACAGGAAGACAGGGAGGTACTGATTGCAGCCAGGTGGCTTTTTGGGATGACTTGTGAGGCCTGGGGCAGCCCTGTGTTCATGAGTCACCACAGCTAAGTTTAGTTCTGGCTTCAGTGGCAGAACAGATGGGCAGTCCGAGCAAAGACATTCTGCTGGACTCTAGCCTGGTATGGCTCTGTCCAATTGGTCAGCTTTAGGACTGACCCAGGGCAGCCAGGTCTGAGCTGACACAAACACAGGCATGGGACAGTGCTCCCAGGTCCCAAGAATGGCAGGCAGAGGACAGAAACCCCTGAGTGCCCGTCATTCCTTCTCCACTCATCCTTTCAAAAACTTTTATTGAGTACCAGTTATATGAAAGCCAATACAGAAAGCTCCTCCCTCAATGAGCTTACAATCTAAATGGAAGATAATGACGTAATTATATCAACAATATGCAAATAAGAAATGGACAGGAAATAACAATGACTAAAACTTGAACAATGTTTTCCAATTGATAAGGGATTCTTTCAAATCTATCATTTGATTTGCTTCAAAGAGTAAATGGAAGTTGTATTATTATCCCCAAGTTACTGATCAACACACTGAGAAGTAAAGTAAATTGCTCAATGCCCCAGAGAAATAGATTGAGGGAGTTGGGAGTCCAGGAAAGTTCCTCAATTGCCAATTCAGAATCTTTTTCATACCACTCTGCTACTTTTTTTTTTTTTTTTTTTTAGGATGGGCCATGAAGAACATGATACCTATTTTCTTGATTAGGAGAAAGTGTGGTGTAAGAATCTTAGTTGGTATCTTGACATCTTCTGACTTCCTCATTCTTTCAGCTTCTGTCTCCCACTAAAATTTTTTGGCTCCCCCAAAACATTGTTGTATCTTTTCCTTCCTGGGCATAAATGTGCTTTATGTAAAATTATTTCTTGCTTCTTCAGAATCATATTTAGCTTCATTCCTGGAAGTGATTTTGGTATGAAAAATCAGGGCCTGTGCCCTGGACAAGAGGAATGGGCCAGTTGTTAGGAAAGGTTTGAGGTGATTTTTATGGAGGTGCTGGGAGAGTACTGTGATACTCCTCAAAGCCTTCACTGAACCTTTTAGTTCCTTCCCCATCTCTCTCAGGGTTATGGTTAGAATTCAGCATAGTGACATCCGTTTTACCCTGTATCCCAGAAACTCAGACCCACGTGCAATTTCTTCAGGGAAACCCACTCTTCCTCCAGGTAGGGAAAACCCAGGATGAATCATCTGGGCTGGATTCCAGAGAGGAGGCCACTTTTAAGCCTACTTATGCTTTTTCAAGAAAGAACTGAACTGAGATCTTGTTCTGGGATCTGCTATGATCCTCTTACTTCCTGGGTTTTCAGGCCTAAATTCAAACATGCTCCTTGGTTTCCTCTTTGATACAACCCTTGCTTACTTCCAAACTCTAGCTTTCAACACAAAACATAAAAGTGTCTCTAAGACAAGCTCTGGCCACTCTTCTGATCAGGAGCTATGAATCCTTTTAGGTGTCATTTCCTAATATTTGGATATCTTTGGGATGTGGCAGAGAGTGGGCTGAAGGGGAGGGGGAATGTGTGGTTGGGGCGATGTTGGGGTGGGGTGAGAATGCCATTGTGGTTTATTGATAGTCGGCAGGATGACATTCTTGTTTTATCATATGATGAGTGTTTTCAAGGCACTGAGCCAAGACCAGCCATAAACCTGTCGGGGTGGAGGGTGGGGGGGAACTTCTCCATGAAATATTCCCAAGTTCACAGAGCAGATGCCCACAGAGGCAGCACGCATCACCTGAGTCACTCCTCCAGGCAGCCATAAAACATGTGATCTGCAGAAAGTGGAGGTAGTGGGTTTCTTACAGCTAGTGGGTAACAGAACCAGATGGGAACCCAGGTTTATTGGACCCCAAGTTCATGTCTTCTCACAAACCAAGAGTGTAGACATGTAGGTGATAGTCATTCTGGTTGTAGCTCTACCACCAATTAGTGTTGTGATCTTAATTATGTTTCTTATCCTCTCTGGGTTTCCATTTTCTCTTTTGTAAGACATGGAATTGGAAAAGCTGACTTCTAGCTCCCTAAAAACAGGGACTGTATCTCCAGGACATGGAGTCCTGCCTGGTAGTAGGTACAACATGATTACCTACAGAATGAATGCATCAATGTTCTATGATTCTCTGAACATCCATTCTCATATTAGCTCCATGTCTTTAAATCTGCTCTCCATTCGTTGACAAGGGATCTTCCATACTCTGCCTGTTTTATAGGGTGGATCCTTTAAGAGAAACAGTTTCTAGTTCTTTTATTAGCATGGTGCCTATTCCAACACACCTGTGACACAAGAGGCTTGACTTGTTCTACAACAGAGATGACAGTGGTAGTGGTGAGGTTATGATACTTTGGGTGTTAAAACTATTTCCACTTTAATGATCCTTTTTCTTCCTTTCTCTTAAGCCTTGGGTCATTGGTTTGTATCATATTAATGTGCACTTTTAAAATCTGTTATTGTTTTAAGAGCACATAAGAAGGTATATATCCATGAGTGTGTGTGTGTGTGTGTGTGTGTGTGTGTGTGTGTGTGTCCTATTCTTCAGGGTAGAGGAGTGATTTTTTTTGTTTTCCCAACATTCATTTCTGTGGATAATACTCTCTCACTCTCAAATTATATACCATGAATAGAGCTAGCTGTGATTCAGCCCAGAATAATTAGAGCATTATTATGCTAGCCACAGGGCTTTATTCAATGATGGGCCTGTGATCCAATCAGATCTAAAGAAGCCCTGATCTAGGATTTTTGATGGAACCACTGAAAATAAAGGCATTACCTTTCTGCCAGACTTAGAACTATGTAGATCAAACACGTCAACCCTCCAGCTGCGTGCAGCCCACAACGAATATTTTTGCAGCGCAGCCAATATAACGGTATGTAAGTAATGTTTAAATAAAAATTTCATAACTTAATTTTTACAATATCCTGTTATACATAATTATTAATAACAAACTACAACGTTCACTAATGACTGATTATGGCGCAGGCGCACCATTGCTCTCCACTAATACTAGCAGTGAATATTTTAGTAGCCAATGGCCACATCATTAGTCTTGGACTGACTTGCTTGGTGTGTGAAACAGGAAATATTTTGCTTTCAGAGAACAAGAAAAATATGTTTATTTGTGTTACGCTTATTAATTTGTGCAGTTATTCAGTGTCTGATAAGTTTAATGTTCAAGAAAAAAATATTAATTTTTACTAAAATGTTCTATTGTTTCATGTTAATGATTACTCATTTATTTCAGCCCTTTGTATTCAGCATGTCTCTATCGATATAAACCTACGTTTCTATGAAAATTGAAGCTTTTGTTTTTTTGCAACCCACATAAACTTAAACCTTGTTTATTTGGCCTGTGTTAGCCTTTGAGTTTGACATGCTTGGTATAGATGCAAACCTGTACTACCAACAACCTTTTACTTCCATCACAAGGGGAGAACTTAACTGAGAATGAAGCCCAAACAGAAGATAGCAGAGGTGAGAGATAGAGAAAGACACTGCTTGAGCACCTAGAACCAACAGGGCCTAAAGCCAAACCTCCTGGAGGGTTTTAGTTGTATAAGCCAATAAGTTCATACTTTCAGTTAAGCCATTTTGGGTTGGGTTTATTGTCACTTGCATCTGAGTGATAAAATTCCATTAAATGGTGAAGCTCTGAATAATCAGAATGTTTTCCTTATTCCTCTGCACCTCCTCTCATTGTCAAGTCCAAGTTGTGTGAATGCCAAGCCCTCGTTTTATCTCCTTCTCTAGCCTGGGTGTTCAATCACTGCCTTTTACAAAGCCTCAGATGAGGATGGTTTGGGATGAGATTGGGGGGAGGGTGTTGGGGTGTTGGGAAGATTGGGGGGCGGGCAGGGAGAGGGATTAGGGATGCTAGGCAGAACCTGGGATGCAATTATCAGATACCACAACTGGTTCTTATAATCTTTATCTAGTTTTATGACTGCTGGATTCCACAAAAGATTCAAATAAATCAGATATTAAATATTCTTTCATTTTAGGGAAATTTTCTCCTATTATATATGTCATCTTTTTATGGCCTCTTTGTTGAGTTCTCTACTTCAGGGAAATCAATTACATAAGTTATCCGCATGTTGAATTGTCTTTCCTCTCCTCCATGTCTATTATATTGCAATTGATTATTTCACATTATATTTTTCTTTTACATTTGCAAAAATTATATTGAGCCTTTTCTCTATGGTAATACTTTGATTTTCAACTAAATTTGTCCCTTTCCTTGCTGTTTTTTATTTATTTATTTATTTATTTATTTATTTATTTATTTATTCTGTAATACCATTGTTTTTACCTTAAAAATAATCTTCCTTAGATCTGCAAATATTTTATTTCATTGATTTATCATCTTGTCTTTCAGCTATTTTTTAAAATCTAGTTCAAGTTCTTATCAAAATTTTCCAGAGTGTGAAATGTAAACAGTATGATTTTCTTCCTTCGATATGCTTCTTGCATGCTAAATTTTTTTCTGAATTTTGCATTGTTCTGGTTGTTGTAGTTTGCACACGGTGTTTGATGTGAGCAATTTGTCCAGAGCTTCTAATTGTTCTGACAGCCATAGGTGATTTTTGGCTCTGCTCCCTTCCCTTCTGTATGTGAGATCTGTGTGGCTTCCCTGTCTATCAAAGTCTAAGAAGTTGGCAACTGCATTCATCCACTTGTCTGTTTGAGGGTCTGATGGCTTAGAGGAAGGGTCGGCTGGGGCCATTTGTTTAATGTCCTATACTAGAATTCAATCCCCCAGCAGGGTGTGAATCTTTCTGCCTGGGGAGATCCCCCCATATTCTGAGCAGATCTCAGGAGCTTAGCTTCTAACAGAGAGAGCCAGCCTATGTTTATTTCCTGTTTCATCCCTCTCTCTTCAATAGCCCCATAGAGAGGTACCATACTGCTGACACAGAATTGACATCCATTAAATATTAGTTGAGTGAATACAAATGAATGAACAAATCTCCTCTTAAAAATATCTTTTAAAAATGAGCTTGATCTATTATGAGCAAAATATAGATAAAACCCAAGGGATGACTTCTTAACATTGAGAAATGACAGACTATAAAAGAGAATTGAGAGAGAGACTAGGCTTTTTGTGGGGAGAAAAAATAAAAGGATGGATGGATCTGGAGGCAGGGGGAGAAATTAATTGACTTTCTAATCTCATATAGTCCTGGACTCTAAAAAATCACTGATGAGAATCTTAGATATTAAAGAACTACAGCGAAGTGGATATTTTCAAAGCTATTTGTGTCACAAATTGAAATAGGCATAGAATTTTTTTAATATATATTTTATTGAATTTTTACAGAGAGGAAGGGAGAGGGTTAGAGAGTTAGAAACATCAATGAGAGGGAAACATCGATCAGCTGCCTCCTGCACACTCCCCACTGGGTATGTGCCCACAACCAAGGTACATGCCCTTGACCGGAATCGAACCTGGGACCCTTCAGTCCGAAGGCTGACGCTCTATCCACTGAGCCAAACCAGTTAGGACAGGCATAGGATTTTTGAGAGGAAATTAAAATAAGAAAACCAACACTTAACCCAAAACACAACAACCCAATCAAAATTCCATGCTTCGGGGTTTAGTTCCTGTTGGCAGTTGTGGTTCTGTGTACTCAGCTTGTTCATTTGATCATTGTCGAGGCACAATCCTAATAGATGAAGTTGTGAAAATGGAAACCCAGAACAGCTTGTATTCTGTTGCTTGTTAAATACAACCTTACTATCTTTGTTCCCACAGTAATGTTGAATCTTACTGAATATCCAGTTCAAAATATCCTATATGGGCCAAGGATGAACTGTATTGGTGTTGTAAAAGAGAGGTGCTGGGGTCTGTGTGTTGGAGGGACAGGGAGAGGGTGGAAAGAGCTCGCATTTCTGACTCCTAATCTAGCACTTGTTGACAACACTGCACTGTCTCCTCCGGGCAGTGCTGCTCAATTTAGCACTGAATTATTCTCAAATGGTTTTGCACATTAGTTTCTTTCCCTTTGAAGCTAGAAAACATATTATATTCTTTGAATCTCTCAGGTGCCTAGCTCAATGCAAAAAAGAAGGGCTTACTGATTGCTGTGGATTGACAGGTTTTCAATTACGAGGTATGGGCACCAGTCTGCCTTCAACCTACACGTGACTGAGTATTGGATACCAGACAGAGTCCAGCGTACAAATCACTCATGAGAAGGAACTGACTTAGCTCCTAGAAATTTCTGGTATTTATGACTTTTTATTTTTGTCCTTAGTAGGGAGAAAAATTAGGGAGCTGAGCCTATTTGGGTTGTCAAAAGGGAGCGAGGAGGAATGGAGCAGGAAAGTAGCAGTTATAAGTGCTGAGGAATTTGGGTAGATATGTTAGTATGGTTGGCATTTTGAAGACAGAATAGAAATACCATGTGCGTGTGCACGCACGCACACCAGATTGCACACAAGAATCTGTTCAAGAACCTATGCTGGTAACTCCTAGAAAGACAATAAAATGTGGAAAGAAAAAAACAAAACACCTGGGGCACATTTTTTTTGCAATAGATCATATTTTTAAAGGGAAAAAATATGATATTATTCACTTTTTATATTTTTCATTTTTTGCAGTGTGAGAGTTTTTTCTGTATTTGCCCAATCATGTCCCTAGAAAACCAGGGGCAGATCAACATTAAGAGAGGAGACCATCAAGTCAAAGGAGCCATCTCTGCTTCACTGACACCACCAACATCATCACTCCAACCTCATGACCCAAAGACCATTCAATCAATGCTGGGGCCATGGAATTATTAGCCAGACATTGTTCTCACCTCAGATGGCATGATGGGTGTGATTGGACCATTTAAAAAAGCAGAGCACATACAATTACTGAAGAGGATCATGATTTAGGTGCCACACAGTGTTCCTAAAAGCAACCCACATCCTTGAAAATGACAGATATTTGACTTTTTTTTGTTTGATCACCCGTTTTTGAGCATATCTCTTTCTCAGTAGTCCAGGCTAAAAAGAATGACAATCCTGGAGACCAACTGACATATTGCTAAGTACTGGGTGTGTGTGTGTGTGTGTGTGTGTGTGTGTGTGTGTGTGTGTGTGTGTGTGTGCAGGACAAACAAATACTGAGAATGAATAGAGAAGAAATCTCTATGATAGATTTTGAAGAACATTATTAATGCTGATTTAGCTACTTACTTCTTGGTCTTCTTTAAATACAGAATCAAACTTCCACATTCTTAGGATTTTGTGATCATCTCTGAATCCTTTTCTCAGAGAAGGAAGAGATACAGGCTTAGATTCAGGACAGATTTTATTATTTTATAATTGCTCTAGAAAAAAGGAATTTTTTAAACTGGGCTTTACATAATGAGGCAGGATTTATGAAATGCCCCTTGGATCTATCAGCAGATACTTTTAAGAGAGAATTAATCATAGACCCCAGAGGAAAGGGCTGCTGGAGACTAAGCTCGAGGGAGGCGGGCATAGCTGAGCTTGGCAGAAGGAAAGCAAGAGAGAACATGGATGGAGAACAGAGGCAAAGGGCTGCATTACCTCACCCGTCAGTCCTGAATCTCTGATCTGCTTTCTGAAGGGACTTGGCCTGTCTCTCCCTCTTCCACTGTATCCTGAACACTGCGGCCCTATTAATCCTCCTAAATCACTGCTCACTTCTCATCACCCCCTTCTAAAGAGTTGGAGGTGGCTCCCTATTGCCTGCTAAATCAAATCCTAGCTTCTCGCTTACATTGACTTCCGGAATTCAGCCCTTCCCAGCTTGTCCAGCTTGATCTCCCACAGCTCCCAATCACCATCTCTCTCCCAGAGCCCAGACTCCTCACTGTTTCCTGCACAGATGGAGCCTTTCCCACCTCTGTGCTTTGCTCCTGCTGTTCTTCCTGACAGGAATAATGTGCTACTTCCCCCTTCCCAGTCTTCCTCTCTGACTTTTAGGGCCTATGTCCAGCCCCACGTTCCCTATAAACGTAGCTCCTTCTGACAACTCCAGCCTCTTCTGATGTCTCTTCTCTGAATCTAGAGATGTTTAGTAACAGGCTCTCAGGAGGTGAGGGTCAAGGAATAAGTTCATTCATTTACATACGAGTTTATTATAAATTTTAGTGATATAAAAATGACATATATAATGGGATATTATTCAGCAATAAAGAAGAATTAAATTTGTCATTTGTGATAACATGGATGGACCTAGAGGGTATTATGTTAAGTGAAATAAGTGAAACAGGAAGACAAACATGATGTGGTTTTACTTATATGAAGAATCTAAAAAAATAAAATAAAACAAAATAGAAACAGACACATAGAAATAGAGAACTAGCTGATGGCTGCCAAAGAGGAGGGGAATGGGAGATGGGATTTTTAAAATGATGGGAAGACAAAAAGAAAAAGATGTAACTTACTGTCATACAAGTTCTCGAACCATAGATCAAGGAGCCCTTCAATAGCCCAGCTGGTGAGGCTCAGTAGTTGAGTGTCAACCTATGAACTAGGAGGTTATGATTTGATTCCCAGTTAGGGCACATGCCCAGGTTGCAGGCTTGATCCCCTGTGTGAGGAATGCAGGAGGCAGCCGATCAATGATTCTCTCTCATCACTGATGTGTCTATCCCTCTGTCCTTCTCCCTTCCTCTTTCTGAAATCAATTTAAAAAAAGCAATCCTCTTCCCTCTTTAAAGCCCTTCTATGATTCCCTCTTTAAAAAAAAAAAAAGACCTTCAATAACTTTTGGTAATACCTGATAAACCATGCAACAAGTTCTAACTCAAAAAAATTAATAATATAAAATGTACACAATTTACAAATAAATAAAATATACAATACTCTTTCTTGTAGGTTCTGTGTCAATTGATTTTCACAAAATGCTTTAATTGATATTTGTCAAACTCTTGTATCTATAGCCAACCTGTGATTACAATTCACAAACGAATATTGTTCTTGAATGCTAGCTGACACTTTAATTAACAAAATAAGGAGAAACAACAAAGACACTGGTCACAATTTCACTTGCTTTTCAATGACATGAGAGGCTTCTTTGTTGAAATAGACAATAGTTTTCAAATACTCAGAGCTTCTGTGTGTGTTATTCACAATGTAATGAGTACAGATACTCCTAATTTAATTTGCAATTATTAACACTTTCTTTGTCACTTTGTTAAGTCTACACAATCAACAGAACAACAAACCAAGCCCAGATTTGTAGCATTTGCTGATTTCTGTGGTGTAAATAGTCCCTCTGTGGCCAATTTCAAGGTACCAATGGGAAGTTACTAAAGTTGGGAGACTGCAGCGGCACATTCTTACACAGTATTTCTGCCATACGTGTACAGTAGACATAAGTAACAACAAATGCACAGGTAATAGGAAAATGTTGTAACATAAATAGGAAGTGATGAATTTTGAGTATTTATAACTTTTGTTTTGAATATATTTAATAGTAAGTTTATATAACGTAATTTTTAATTTTAAAATCCTGATAATTTAACAATTGGGTCTCACAAGTTAGTTCAAGCTGTCAATAGAAGCTGCCTTTATCACACCACTGTCTGAGTCCTATTTAGAAAACTACCAAGTGCCAGCTACCATGTAAAACACTAAGGATAAAGAGATGGGTAACCCCATCATTGTCCTCAAGGATCTCACAATCCAGTGGGGACTACAGTTGTGTTACCAGGTAATGACAATAGATCTGTACTGGAATGGAGGCATGAAAGGAGTGTGAAGGATTCTGGAGGCTCATGGACAGGAGGCTATCAACTCATGGTGGTAATCAGGAAGGCCATGCAGAGGAGATAATCTTAAATGGAATCCAGAAAGATGATGTGAAATGTGTCAGGAGGAATAGAGAGCACTGGTCAGTTTAAGCATGGAAGGGGAAGACATGCACAAGGACTCATGTTCTTGCAACATCTTATAATTTGGCATGACTGGAAATGGGGTCTGTGGTGGGAAATGGCCAGAGATAAGAATATCTGGGAAGGTTATAAGATGATAATGAAGCACTCATCATTACCACACACTTCAATGTTTAGTTAATCCTTATTTTTTCCTTGGTATATATACTCAAAATGTGTGCTTCTTATGAAGATAAACCTTAATTTTCACCACGTAATACTGACCCATTTATCTGTCCTATAGGCTGTGCAGAGAGTCAGAGAAACTTTTTTGATTATTGGTACCTGGGACCTTTGGGGAACATATTTTTTCTTTTTGAATGTTTAATTCCTTTGATGTCTTTCATTCCAAACAATGGGACACAAGACTTTGTTCCCCATTATTAGACAGGCCAAGAGTGGCAAAGATTTCAAAGAATTTTAAAAGTCAGATATTTTTCAGAGATACACAACTGACCATTAGCAGGGCTGAATGGAAGCTTCAGTTTTTCTGTCCAGACATCTGCCCACTACACCTATGATTCCACCTTAACGTCAAATCTTAGCCACATGTTATTCATCTTCCTGGGTAATTGTGGAGTTTCCTGTGCCACGGTGATATGGAAAACATTTGAAACGTAAAAGGATATTACGTGATTCAGAGAATTATGTTGGTTGGCCTAAAAAAATGAGCTGGCTTGAGCTAGGATCACATAAAGTATCTTTAAAAAAGTCAAAACTTTGTCAGAAACATTTGAAAAACAAAGCCTTTGAAGCCAGAATTATAAATGGAAGATCTTTTAAAAATTGTTTTGCTTTGTGTGTGTTCAGTATATTCAATTAATATGAAAGCTTGGTTTCCAAACATACGGAAGAAATTTTTCATCAAAAGAAGGACTTTTTTACTGAGTTTCAAATTTCTAGTTGTTGCTTATTACTTGGTATAAAATGTCTGATTTTCAAGATTTTTTAAAGCCAAATAGAAAAGTAGATTAAATTGCTTTCTCTTCCAAAATGGGATGGAGGTGTGTTTGTGGGGGCCTGCACAGTACAGTCTCCTCAGTATCAGTATGACAAATCAATAAGGGCTGAGAAGACAAAACACTCTAAATGGCAGGAAAGCCTGAACAATCCTACAGGAAAGGGATTCCTTGTTTCAAAGTGAACTGTGGGAGGAATCCAGAAGGAAGAAAGCTTCACCTAAAGCTATGTGGTACCATGTATCAGGGTTACCTGGAAGGGACAAATGGTAGGACATGTTTTTATCTGCTGTGTGGAAATGCCCACTGAGCATCATTTTGACAAACAGAAAGCTGTCCTCAGGTAGTCCTTCCCATTTACCTTCACAGCTCTCAAGTGATCTGGTTTGCTTTACCAACAACCACCCAGTATTATACCTAACAATCTCTTCATAGTCAAGAGGAGGAGTAAAGGGAAAATGGAGTGGTCTGGATTCCAGCTCTAACTCTACCTTGGGAAGAGATATTGTTGTCAAATCCATCCACAATTTGAACCTTGCTGATTGAGACCACGCCTAACCCTGGACCCACTCTCCTGTTATCCCAAGTGTACCTCTCTTACAGGAATTATTACAGTGCTCTGTAGCTTTCTTATTATTGATCTCTTGCTCCATTGGACTAGAAGCACCTTGATCTTAGTCATTCTCTCTTATCCATCTATTTCCAACCCTAAACACAAGCTGATATCTAAAAGGATTGGATAAATAGAGAATGAATGAATTTTAAAACATGAGTTAGGTAATACTAGGCAAATCATTTTTCTCTCTGGAACTCAGTTCTCTATTTTTAAGATGGAGCATTGATATAAAGTCCCTTCCAATTATCATATTCTATGCTTCACTCTGTGTGACTCCTCTCTCTTCCACTATAATATAACTTCATAGAGTCCAAAATCATGTCTTAAGCTTCTGAAAAGAGGATCTCTATATGCTGACAGCTACTACTGATTAGAAGGCTAAATCCTGACCATATATGCCCTCTGCCTTCAGGCAAGGATAGAAAATGTGTATGTAAAAGAGGATAAAAGTCAAAACCTTATTTTTGAATTTTAAAAAATTAATAGGCATTTATTTTAGCAGTTTTAGGTTTATAGAAAAATTGAGCATAAAGTGCAGAGAATTCTCACATATCTCCCCAAGATTAATATCCTTGCAGGTTCCCCTATTATTAATATCTTGCACCACTCTGATACATCTGTTACATTGATGAACCCCTTTTGATATATTATTATTAACTAAAGTCAGTAGCTTACATTGGGTTTAACTCTTTGTGTTGTGTATTCTATGGGTCTTGATAAATGTATAGTCACCATTACAGTATCATACAAAATATTGTAACTGACCTAAAGTGCTCCATCTATTCATCTCGCTCTCCTCTTCTCTTCCTTCTTGAAATCACTGATCTTTTCACTGTCTCTATAGTTTTGCATTTTCCAAAATGTCATAGTTTGAATCATATAGCAAGTAGCCTTTTCATATTGGCTTCTTACTTAGCAATAAACGTATTTTTGTTTCCTCCATGCCTTTTTATGGTGTATAGCTCATTTCTCTTTATTGTTGAATAATATTCCATTGTCTGGATATACCACAGTTTCAGTATTTATTCACCTACTGAAGAACATCATGGTTGCTTCCAAGTCTTGGCACTTATGAATAAAGCTGCTATAAACATTTATGTGTAGGTTTTTGTGTGAATATAACTTCTTAACTCATTTGGGTAACTACCAAGGAACATGATTACTGACTGAATCATATGGTAAGAGTATGTTTAGTTTTGTAAGAAACTGCCACTGTCTTTCAAATAGTCCTACAATTTTACATTGCCACTAGCAATGAGAGTTTCTGTTGCTCTACATCCTTTAAAGCATTTTATCTCCCTCTTCAAGGGAGATAATATTCTATATTCATTATTTTAATTAACAGAACCACCATCCATCCAGGGACTCAAGCCAGATATATTCCATGTTGTCCTCTCTCCTTTGCCACCCAGATGAATCAGTCACTGAGTTCTGCTGATTCTTGCACTTGTATTGCCCTGAGATTCATTCCTTTTCGTTAGCCTTTCTGCTTCTATCCATGAAACAGCCTCCCTCTGGTTTGTCCCTGCTCTCCACTGTAGGCAGCTCTCTTCCAAAATTCCATGTTCCTTCATCATTAAAACAAACAAAAACTTTGACATTCTCCAATTGCCACTGGCTTAAAGCCCCAACTCCCCTAGATGGACTGGAAGGTCTTTCAGAACCTTGCTCTGCTAACCACCCCTCATGTCACTGACTGTTTTATTCCCTCTGCCACCAGCTCCCTGTAAGCTAACTAAAGTATTTGTAGTATTTGCAGTTCCCTAAATTGCAAAGCTGTTGTAAACCATTGCATATGCTGTCCCTCTTCCATGGATTTTCTACCTGGAGAATTCCTACTCAATTTCAACTGAAACATCACCTCCTTTGACCACTGGGTGAGTAAGGACCTCCTTCTTTGGGTCCCCACTGAGCCCATAGTCTAGCTGAATTATGCCCTCATCTCACAACCAGTATTTATTTGTCTATGGATCTGTCTTCCCCTCCAACTCCCATGTATGTGCATTTTATTATCCTTTAAACCTAGCCCACTTATAAAAGTTTAACAAATTAAATTTTAAAAAGGGCAACTTGGTGAGGGGAGAAGAGATAACTGTGCTTCAGACAGACTCTAATCACTTTAGAGAATGTACAACCTCTTCACCACCACTGGCTGACTTTACCACATAGGCCTGGAAAACAACAGAACAGGATAAGAGGATGAAGGCTCTGCATAGCCTCCAGCCCTACATATTTTTCCCTTCTAACAATTTTGAATAGGTTTAGAGACAGAAGAGGCCAAGGTCAGTGCTAACTACTACTCTTGTACTGATGGGGGAGGGGACATTGTAAAATGTGAGATGTGCAATTAGTTAGATGGCTGCAGAAAGACCATAAAAATTACTCATTGTCACGGAAGGATTTATTCTGGCTCATGAAAATTATCCTGCTTCAGAGAACAGGTTTGCAAGTAATTGCAACAATTTTTTCTGAATCTCCATGGGCTCTAAGCCTGGCCCTCTAGGCAATCACTAGCAGGTGCCTTTGTGTGCACTTGGGCAGGGAGAGGGAGGTGCAGGTAGTAGCTTTTAAGTGCAATAGCCATTCATATTCTGGGTGTTACTGTTTTTCCTGCTCATCAGGAAAACTTCTCATGTGTAGCCAGTTATTTTTCCATCTCTTTCACAGAAAGCATTTTTATAATCTTGGAAATTATGTCCCACTTCCCATCGATTACCTAAGAAAAGTGCTCTGAATTGGGTTGTGACCTCTATGTGGCCACTCAGCCTGTCAGAATAAGCCTCAAATTCTCTCCCACAGACAAGGCTGGTTGTTTCTTACAAAGCTCCTCCCAGCTCCTTTTACTATACCGGGAAGGATCCTCAGCTATCTATTTCCTATGTTTCCTCATTATGCTTTTTGTTTTGTTTTGTTTTGTTTTTTTGGCTGCTTGAAAGACATGAAGTCAAAGGAATCTGCATTGCAATCCCAGCTCTACCACTGGCTAGCATGTGACCCCACATGCCCTTGAGATGGTTCTGGGGAACATATCTGGGAAGGTTCCCCTGTGAGAACTCAACACGGTTTCCCTTCAGCGGTGATGGACTGACATAACATGGTTCTGTTGCCGTGTGACTAGATGGGAGGGTTCCTCTGATAGAACCCACACATATGACTCCAGAGCAGGAATTAGCTCCAAGTGAGAGTCTAGAGTGAGAAAAGGCCTGGGACACAGTCTCCCTAATCTCTCTCAGAACAATTCACAGTTTCCCTGCCCTTGCCCCTGCAGGACCCCAGAGCCTCGGATCTGGGGCTACCAGAATCCTGCTTTGCAGATCACACTTCAGTGGAAGTCATGCCTCCACTGACTTCTAAGAGGGCTAGGAATGCTGAGAAATGGTGACCAGCTAAAGATGGGGATGATTGGGCACCAGGAGGGGGTAGTGGAGGTTGTTGGGTTCTAAGACTGGGCTGGGGGACTAAGTCTCCATATTCTTTTATCTGTTCTGAGGCAGATTTGTTTCTCTGAGAGTTTAGTGTGAAAAAAGAAAAAAAAAATTGAGTGCCCTGGCTGGTTTGGCTCAGTGGATAAAGCCTCAGCCTGTAGACCAAAGGGTCCCAGGTTCAATTCTGGTCAAGGGCACATGCCCGGGTTGCAGGCTCAATCCCCAGGAAGGGGCGTGCAGGAGGCAGCCAATCAATGGTTCTCTCTCATCATTGATGTTTCTATTTCTCTCTCTTTCTCTCCCTTCCTCTCTGAAATCAATAAAAATATATTTTAAGAAATAGAGTGAGTTATGATCATGCATAAAGTCTCCTGATTAAACATCCTTAAGATACAGAAACATCCACCTATTACTTTTACAAAACTTTAATATAGTGCTTATCAAATGCCAAATACTGTAGTAAGACTTTACAAATATTCACTCAGTTCTTGAAACAATCCTGGGAGGTTGATACATTATTATTCCTGTTTTACAGAAGAGGAAGAGGAGGTATAAATATGTTAAGCAGCTTGTCCCAGATCACACAGCTTCTAAGTGTCAGAGTGAGGACTCGAACCCTGCAAGTCTGGCTTTTAGTTTGTGCCCTTAAACCTATCCTTTGAAAAACAAAACAAAACAAAAACTATACTATGCTGCCTCCCAACCTTAGAAGTGCCCCAGCTCTCATGACTAATCTTCACTCTTCTTCAGCCTTGCACATCCAGGCCTCATCCTGTGTCTTGTGGTCACTTGAAAGCACTCTATCTCATTTTAATTTTTTTAATGGAGATGGGTGTGTTTTTTTAGAGAAAATAATTATTTTGAAGTCTCATACAGGATTCTTTCAACTCTAAACATATAGGATTCTTTCAACTCTAAACATATAGGATTCTTTCAACTCTAAAATTTTAAACTTTTATGATCTATGATAAGTTTAAGAACTGTGTAGTCAGGAAAAAAAAAAATCACCCAAAGGAAATTTAATCTAACTCAACTGCTCTATCTCAAAAGTCTTAAAATAAGAATTTACAAAATTATTGTTTTTAGTTCTGGGGCCTTCTCAGGTCTTTCCTGGATATGTGAACCCTGCATGTGTGTATGGCCTTCTACATTCCTAGGAATATGTCAGAGCTTATCAATGTCCCCTATGGACATTTCATCTCCCAGATTTTTCTTTTATGTTTTTTGATAAACATCTTATATATATAACCTGATCTTGCCACCTCAAGCATCTGTGATGTTAAACAATTGTCATTGATTTTTTTTTAACAAACACTCTGGGGATAATGCTGTTAGATCTGAATCAGGTAAAATAAAGACAAGTCCTGTGGATGCGGCTTTTCTAGGAAGCTTCCGGACAGGTCTAATAGTGACAACTTTCTGGGGATGGGGCTTTGTGGTAAACTCCAAACCTATCATGTCTTCCAGCAGTGGCTGCCAGACTGATCATTTTCACAGCTACCATGACTGGGAAACTTAGTTTTCGAGGTGACCATGGAGCTGAGGTGAGGGGGATGAAAATAGGACAAATTTAAATACAACAAATCTCACTGTTCTTACTGAGATTCAGCCACTTTTCTTGAATAAATGCTTCTTGGGTTAATTTGGTTAATTTCTAGAGTTCTAAAAATTTTATTTTGACAAGTTTTGAAGTGCTCTCTTTAACTCAGTAGAGGAGCAAATCTTCAGAGGTCCTTATTCCACTATTCCGTAAGTTTTTCTAAACTCATCTCTTCTTAATTACAAAAGATTAAGAAGAGCCTTGTTATCTTCTCATTGAGGTATTTACAGATGTTGGCAACTGACTCCCCCATCAAATTTAATGCTTTTCAAACCAGTTTTCTTTTTTCCCCATCTAACTGACACAATGGCAAAACATTGCCTTTATTTTCATTCCTCATAGTGATACACTCTATTTGCCACTTAAACCAATAGTCCATAGTATGAAGACATTCAATTCCTGTTGAGCATTTTTCATAGTCATTACTATAATTCTAAGACATACTGTAGGTAATAAGATAAGATTGTTGTCTTAATTTTAATACTTATGGAACCATCTTGAGTAATAAGAATAAAAACTAAATTTCTACAGAAACCTATTTTTAGGTGACAGCATCTTGTTGCTCATTTGTATCTGGTCTCTTGATCAAGTTACACTCTTAGCTATAGATTCCTTGTTTACAGCAGATCATAATAATTATAATAATAAACTCAAGTTGTGGTGAAGAGCAAATGACAAAGTGTGAGAAAAAGAAATATAAATTAAGTGCAATAAAATTTTATTATTCAACATGAAACTGATTATCAACTCTCTCTTATGTGCTTGGAAGTATTGGAGCCCATTTAATATGGGATATTCAAAGACTTGTCTAAGATTTAGCAGAGATGAGTGACAAACTTAGGATATTAGAAGGCTACTCATAGGCTCTACAGGGAGAGTATATTTCTCCTTAAATTTTGCTTCCAAGGCATATCACTTAACACACCCTAATCTCAGCTCTGCTACTCTTTTCATCTTCCACCATCCCTCCCCAATGCTGACATTTTTATTTTCTTTGTTTTTTACAAGTGTGGATGATGGAGGCCAAATGCAGATAATTAATACAGTCCAGTAGCTATAGTTTGCAATGTGCCTGCAGCAGATTCAGAAAAGATATTGCCAGCCCTCTCATTGGTCCTTTGTGCATTGTCCACCTGGCCAGTGACTGCTGTAAACAAAGGAGGGTGTGGAATGGCATGAGGGAGGAGGCACTGTTGGGGTGGATGTCTTTGGCTGGATCAGAGTCCCTGTGTCAAAGGGGCTCCTTCTGGGAATTCAGCCCCACGGAACCACAGGTATGCACAAACAGGGAAAAAAGAAATCAATGAATGCCTGGTCTGTGTTTGGGCTTGTGGAAAAGGATTGCATTTCCTTTCTTTTTGTCTATTCATAGATTCTCAGACCACTAATTCCTTTAATCAATAGCGAAGATTTGTGCTCAGAGATGCCAGCATTTGCTTGTCGGGTTAATGCCACTTAATCTCCTCTCTTGCAGAGCCTGCTCAGAGACTCCAGGTAGAACCCCACTTGGGGGCTGGATTCTTCAGAATGGTTAGGAAGCCTGGGACCAGAGCCTAAGGGAGGCCAGTGGCAACCTCTGTTTTATTAGTCATTACATATTGGAACAGCACTTCCTACTTTAAATGTATTTTCTTATTCATATTCCAGCAGCCAGACAGGATAAAGGTCACCGTATTTCATATAATTCATGAAAGGAAAAATGCTGCAAATTAAAGTATGGCACATCATTGACTAAAGACATACCCTAACTTCAGAGACATTAAAATGTGATTAAATAAATGTATGTATGTATGCATGCATGCACATGTGTATACATGTGTGCATGCATGAGTGTGCGTTTGTGTATCTTGAAATTAATGTAATTTAGTTTTATGCCTATTTAACAGGCAAGAATAAGATCTAGAGATGTTCATGGCAAAGCTATGTTCCTAGTTCTCTAGTTTCTAATCTTCTGGTTCCTAGTGCAGAGCAATTTTTAATGCAAAGTCTATAACACAGTGCTTAAGAGAACTTGGGAAAGTCAATTACCTACTCAGAATTTAACTACTCTCATCTATAGAATTGGGATGAAAATATTTGATCTCCCTGTTCATGACAGTTATTATGTAGCTTAAATTAGATGATGCAATTGATTCTTTTTTTTTTTAATTAACTAAGAATTTACTAAGTGCAGTGCCAAGTTTGATGGGTTGAATGGAGATAGGTATGGCCTCTGCCTCTGTGAAATTTCAACATAACACTTTGTGATTTCAGAGGACTATATGATTATGAGTATTATTATTTTCATCATAGGAGATGCTGACAGAAAAGCCTTTGAATGGGGCCTAATGGGCTCACAATGAGAGAACAGTATGTGGTGTTCCACCTTTATCTAAGAGAACCCTCTAGATATGGTGCTTAGAATTCTCCTCGGCCTAATGGCAATACCTAAATGTATGAAATTGGCATTCTGGCCTCAATACACTTCTCCAATCCTTACTTGCCATATGACTCCCTATTCCTCCTCCAGTCCCTTGAACTTGCATTTATTTTCTTATCTCTGTGTTATTCTCATCCTTTCATCTTCTCAACTATATTTGGAGAAATCCTGCCTATCCTGAAGCCCCAGATTTTAAAATAGCTTTCTAATCACCTCAGACCATAGATTTCCTTTTTCTCAATTCCTCCAGCATGTTTTTGCAACCTTGGTCATTTAGCATTTACCATGTTCTAATTTACTGAAGACATCTCTGCACATGCCTTGTCTTCCCACCTAAAGAAAGGGCTCTATCTTACTCATCATTGTCTCTCCCTTAGGATCTACTATCCACGTATTGACTATTTATTGTTGGTGTGGCCTTTCCCCATTTTAAACTGCCTCTCCACCCTCACCCTTGGACTCTGTCTTGTATAAGTGAGTGCAGCATTTTAAAAAATGGAAAACTGGGTTCTAGCAAGAGTTCTTTGTAGAGAAAGCAAAGGTAGAGACTTCTGTAGAACCTCATCCAAAGATGTTCTCCAAGCTGAGAGGTGAGGCCAAGTGACAAATGAACTTCTTAAGATATGCATAATGGGCCCTGCTCCTCACCACTTTATGTTGTATTTTTGTAGCATACTCTCCATACACTGATCTTACAAAAAAAAAAAAAAAAGGTGGAATAGGTATTTAACCCTAGAAGAGAGTCAAGTTAGCAGGGAAAGCCCAACAGTCCCTGGCACTATAATTAATGCTTACTAAATATTTGTTGAATGAATAAATGAGAGTTGGATAGCCATATGAGAGGGCTGCCAAGGTAAATGGCTGAAGCTGGAGGTTAGAGGCTCAAGACACTTGTGCCTGGTGCTAATTCATTTTATTTATTTATTTATTTATTTTTTATTTATTTATTTATTTATTTATTTTGCTAACTCACTGATTGTGCTGTTGCTGTCTGAGAGACTGTTGTAGGATTATAGCATCGGAGACCTCTTCCTTAATAGGCCAACCCACTCCAACCTCAGGACCTTAGGATAGTATATAGTATTCCCATTGCCCAGGATGCTCTTTCTCTAGATGATGTGTGTGGTTTTCTCTCTTACTTCATTTAAGATTCTGTTTAAATAAAACTTCAGCAGAGAGCTCTTTCAAAATCACACTTTAAATAGTACTTTCATCACTCTCTATGTCCCAACCCACTTCTTTTTCCTCATAGTACTCATAACCACTCAGCTGTTATAGTCTAGGTGCTGCCTGAGAGTGCACAGGGCATAGCATGTGTGTGGCTATATGCAGTGGTCTTTCTTTAGATGACATATTATGTATATACTAGAAGCTCAGTGCATGGATTCATGCACCAGTGGGGTCCCTCGGTCTGGCCTGCATCCTCTCACAACTGGGACCCCTTCAGGGGATGTCGGACTCCTGGTTTTGGCCCAATCCCCACAGGCCATGCCAAGGGACCCCACTGGTGCACTAATTCGTGCACCAGGCCTCTAGTATGCATATAAGATCTTTGGTTAATCTCTTCCCACCCTTCCCCCTCCCCCCTTCCCTCTGAGATTCATCAGTCTGTTCCATGTTTCCATGCCTGTGCATTGAGTGTCTTTCCCCTGGTAATCAGTGCATGTCATAGCTACTGGTTGAACAGTCGAACAGTCGAACAGTTGCTTAGGCTTTTATATATATAGATTGCTTTATTTGTTCATTGTCTGTCTCTTATCACTAGAATCTAAGCTCCACAGTCTTTACTGTGTCATTTTTCACTGAATCCCTAGTGCCTAGAACAGAGCTTGGCACAAAGTAGGTAATCAATAAATATTTGTTGGATGGGTGGATGAATAGATGGGTGAATGGATGAGACCTGAGATGAACTTTATCTTCACCCCTATAACATGTTACTGCTTTCTTCCCTATGTTTCTGGTCAAAGAATGGAGAGCAAGGTCCTAACAACTTCTTTCTTAGATCCATATCATGTCAGAGCTTATAAGACATTAGCAACTATCTTATGCAAACCTCTTACTTGTGCAAAACCTGAGGCTTTGAGTGGTGCTGAGTCCTTATTAAGGGTTTTATGTGCCTAACACTAGGTTTCAATTTGGTTGTAGAGATGTGAGAAAAACCTATATCAAGTGCACAAATCTTTAAGGTTCAGTTGTGATGAGCTGTATGTGAAAAAAGAGGGTCAGAGAGTTCAGGAAGGTCTGGATGGGTCAGGGAAGATTTCAGGGAGGAGGCAGTCATTCCACTGAGCCTTGAAGGATAAATGGGCCTGGTGGAGATGAAGCACATTCAGACTGTGTACAAAGATGAACAAAGCCATAGCAGTGGGAATGATCTAGGACCTGGATTCCAGCTGTATTGACAGGACACACTAGGTTCTAATGAAAATTGTTTGCAGGAGTAGATCATAAATAGGAGAGGGACAGTATGGAGTGCTGGAAATTGGAAAGAGAAATAATACTACATGAGACAAGTAGTTGTAGATAGCGAAAAAGTGACATGATGGAAGGGTGAAACTAAGTTCATACAAGTTGGTTTGAAGGGAAAGAAAAGAGACAACTGAAAGGAGAAAAAGCCATGCAAGCAGCTGTACCAGAGAGGGAAGAGTTTGGCTGAAGATGAAGTTTGGCACATGTCACTCTCAGCCTCTATCATCCTCAAATGTCTTCCATCTTAGGTGGGAAACCAATTCTTCAGCTCTCCCAGGTGTCCTGCTTCTGTCACTCACAACCCCATATCTTGAAAAGTTTTCTCTTTGGTTTAACTTAAACCTCCCCATGGTAACTTACATTTTCCTTCCTATACTCAGCAGTGAGGGGAAAGGGAAGTAATCCTGAATAGTAGACTTCATAAAGGCATCCTAGAATGGTACTGCTAGAAGGAATCTTTGAAACCACTACATTTTAGCTCCTTTTTTAAAAAAAGATCAAGAAACAGAAGGGGAAGGTCGCACTGCTAGTCTGTGGCTGGACTGGGAGCTTCTACCACCACCCACTCTGCCATTTCAATCCCTGAGCGCCCCCCCACCCCATTCCTGCTGTTCCCTCCACTCCCACTAGCTCAAAAGATACAAGTTTTACCAGTCTTCTCTGGGAGCAAACTGCAAACTTCCCTAAATCGTTTGCTTATTTGGGAGCCAAAAAAAACTTTATTTTTAAAAGGAGGTATTGATTTGGCTGACCATCACTGACATTGCATAGACAATTTACAATTTTCCATGTTTATATCCAAGTCCATTATTCCCTGTACCTGAGTACATACACACCTGAGGATTTGACCTCATCCTCCTATTGGCCTTTGACATGATCCAGAAGCTGGGCAGATTCCTTTCCAGCTCCCTGTCCCAGCAATTGTGGGCATAGCCTTTTATTACATTGATGCACATCTTGACTCATGGCTCCAGCCAATCTTTCTTCCTCCTCCTCAGCTCCAGAGCTGTCCTTCAGCCTGGCTGCCTGGGGTGCACATGCCTGAGCTTTAGATTCTATCCTCATCTCTAATGCTTTAATTGCAGGCAAAACCGCAAGGAAAGATTTCCCAAAATAAGCCCACTTCAAACACGTGTACCCAGCAAATGTCCCCTAGGAGAAGATTTGGGGTTAGGAGGAATGTGCAGACCTGATTAGAACTCATTTACATATCATGGACTTGGTTCCCCACCTGTACCTAGGATCCCTGTGAAGGAGATGACCGTCTTTATCTCAGGGCAGTTCTACCACTGCCAAGTTAATTTTCTGGTTCACCCAACATTTCCCCTTTTCACATTTTGGCAGCCATTGTTCCATGTTGGTCAGTACGTAATAGAAAGCAGAATGTGCTTACACATTGGAAACTTTAAAATACACAATTCATTTAGTGTGGAGACTTTCCTGGGGGCAGAGACCCAGGATTTCCTGGCAACCTGTCATAGCACATGCACATTCAAAGCATCCTGAGTCTAGAACTTAACCCATAGAGGTTATCCCCTGGGATAACTGAGGATTAGCTGTGTCAGGAAGATATATTCCCTGACCTTTCTTTAAGAGTTCTAAAAAAGGAGTTTTCAGGCTGCCCTGGTGTCCTGCTTTATTTTTGATTAAAGATATTATTCTTGTCCCTGCTTAGAGAACCTTGGAACAGGAGGTGGTCTTATTGGGAAAAAAAAAGAAAAAGCTGAGGGCCATGAAGAGTAAGTGATGTGGCTCATTCAACAAGAAATTGCAGAGCTGTATCGAATGGAGAACTGACTCTTTCTCAGACTCCATCTTGCAGGCAGGCCTTTGGAACATAAGGAGCTAACCTAAAACACTGGGTGCATGTCAGAGGCTCTATGGGTCTCCTGAGCTGTATCACTCAAGGACTCACTGTCTCACTGGTCCTCCTTTCTTCTTGGACTTATTCTGCCCCTTCCCCATAAATGCTTACTTATCTCTTAAGGAGAGTAAATCTTATCTCATGGTCCCCTTGGGCTGAAAAGGCAATTAAGAAGTCCCTTATAGTCAGTTCTCCCATCTCCAGGTGAGGCCACAGTTTACCCAATAGTCACTTCTTCATTATCCAGACAAGTTTGAATCTGAGGCTGGTGCTGTCACAGTGGACCCATTTCTGTAAAGGATTATGTCACCTGAATTTGATTTCAAAAGCACAGGAGGAAATAAGACAAATAACCCAATTAAAAGTGGGCAAAATATTTGATTAGACATCTCTCCAAAGAAGATATACAAATGGCCAATAGGACATGAGAAGGTGCTCAATGTCATTAGGCAGTAGGGAAAAGTAACTAAAAATCACATAGATACCACTTTATACTCACTAGTATATCCTATCTAATAAGAGAGTAATATGCAAATTGACCATACCTCTGCTACACCCACCAGCCATGCCCACCAGCCAATCAGGATCAAATATGCAAATAAACCCAACCAAGATGGCTACAGCCACAGAGAGCAGGAGGGAGGCTTGGGTTTCCCAGGAAATGGAGGAAGCCAAGCTTTCTGCCTGCCCTTGCCGGCCTAGGCCTCCACTCAAGGCTACAAAGTTTCAATTATAGAAGGTAAACAAATCCAAACAGAAATGGCGTCAGCCACAGAGCTGGAAAGAGCGGGAGGCGAGGGTTGCCCCCAGCAATGGAGGAAGCCAAGCTTTCTGCACACCCTGGCTGGCTCAGGCCTCCGCTTAAGGCTACAAAGCTTCAATTATAAATTCCAACAGAAATGGCTGCTGCCACGGAGCAAGCAGAAGACTTGGCTCCGCTCCAGGCTACAAAGTTTAAATTGTAGAAGATACATAAACCCCAGATACCAGGGCCTCTGCTTGGGTTGCCAGGTATCGTGGCTGGCCTGCAAACCACCACAGGCCCCTCACCCAGGCCACCCCACGCCCCAAGGGAACCCCCACCCTGATCCAGGACATCCTTCAGGGCAAACCAGCTGGCCCCCACCCATGCACCAGGCCTCTATCCAATCTAATAAAAGACTAATATTCAGATTGACCATCACTCCAACACACAAGATAGCTGCCCCCATGTGGTCAAAGATCCTGCACCCATGTGGACACAAGATGGCCAGCAGGGGAGGGCAGTTGGGAGGGACCAGGCCGGCAGAGGAGGGAAGTTGGGGGTGACCGGGCCTGCAGGGAAGGGTAGATGGGGGGGAACCAGGCCTGCAGTGGAGAGCAGTTGGGAGGAACCAGGCCTGCAAGGGAGGGCAGTTGGGGGTGATCAACCCTGCAGGGGAGGGCAGTTAGGGGTGACCAGGCTGGCAGAGGAGGGAAGTTGGGGGCAAACAGGCTGGCGACATCAATCAGGCTGGCAGGGGAGTGGTTAGGGGGTGATCAGGCTGGCAGGCAGAAGCGCTTAGGGGCAATCAGGAAGGCAGGCAGGCAGGCGAGCAGTTGGGAGCCAGCAGTCCTGGATTGTGAGAGGGATGTCAGACTGCCCGTTTAGACCCGAGTCTAAACGGGCAGTCTGACATCCCTTGAGGGGTCCCAGATTGGAGAGGGTGCGGGCTGGGCTAAGGCCCCCCACCTCCACCCGTGCACGAATTTCGTGCACTGGGCCTCTAGTCTATAATAAAAAGGATAGAAGATAAATGTTGGCTATGATGTGGAGCAACAAGCATCCTCACACATTAATGAAAGTATCATAAAAATGGTGCATGATATCTGGCATTCACAATAACCAAAAAGTGGAAACAACTCAAACATCCATCAATTGATGAATGGATAAATAAAAGGTAGTATGTTGATATGATGGAATATTATCTATATATATAAAAAGCCAGCAACCAGAACACCATAACAACCTGAATGATCTGATCGGTCGCTGTGATGCCCATTGTGGGCAGCGAACCGGCCCAATCGGGGGAGTGGCACCAGCCAGCCAACCTCCTGTGGCCCCACCCCTGATCGGCCTCTCCCACCCTGATGGGCCCACAGCCCCAACCCCAGCTGGCCCCGCCCCTGATTGCCCACACACACCCCAATAGGGGGTGGGGCCAGCCAGCCAAACTCCTGCAGCCCCTCTTTCCACCTGGCCCCACCCCAGATCAATCCCCCCATCCCAATCAGAGGCAGGGCCGGTTGGTCCCTCCCCGCAGCTGGCCCACCCCTGATGGTCCCCCACCACCCCAATCAGCTTGCGGCCCCTCCCTCCAGTGAGCTCCACCCCAATTGGCCTCCCCACTCTGATCAGGGGCGGAGCCAGCTGGCCCACCACCCACAGCCCCTCCCCACGGCCGGCCCCACCTCCAATCAGCCCCCCCACCCCAATTGGGGGTAGGGCCTGCTAGCCAATCACCCTTGGCCCCTCCCCCTAGCCATCCTGGCCCTGATCTGGTCCTAATCAGGGTGGGCTGGCCAACTTCCCACCATCTCCTCCTCCTGACAGGCCTGGCTCTGATCCGCCCCGATTGGGGTCAGGCGGCTGGACCCCACCCATGCACAAATTTGTGCACTGGGCCTCTAGTTTAGTCATAAGAAGGAATAAAGTACTAACACATGCTACAATATAGATAATTCTTGAAAACATTAATCTAAGTGAAGGAAGTCTATCACAAAAGACCATATATAATAATAAAAGTGTAATGTACTAACTAGATCAGACAGCCGAACAACGTTCTGGACATCATTCCAGATGTCATTCCGGACATCCTTCCGGATAAAGCCACAGTGGTGGGGGGTGAGGCAGAGGTGGTTAGGGGACGATCAGGCAGGCAGACAGAGTGGTTAGGGGTGATCAGGCAGGCAGGTGAGCACTTAGGGGCAATCAGGTAGGCAGGCAGAGTGGTTAGGGGAAATCAGGCAGGCAGAGGGGTTAGGGGCAATCATGCAGGCAGGCAGTGTGGTTAGGGGTGATCAGGCAGGCAGGCAGGCCAGTGGTTAGGAGCCAGTGGTCCCGGATTGCAAGAGGGATGTCTGACTGCCGGTTTAGGACCGATCCCGCAGAGATTGGGTCTAAACCAGCAGTCAGACATCTCCCAAGGGGTCCTGAATTATGAGAGGGTGCAGGCCAGGCTGAGGGACCCCCCTCCCATGCACGAATTTCATGCACTGGGCCTCTAGTATCTTATATGATTCCATTTATATGGTATGTCCAAATTAGTGGTTGCCTAGGATTGGGTGAAATGGAGGAAAGGGGAGATGGCCACTAATGGGAAAGGGTTTCTTTTTGGAGTAATGAAAATGTTCTGGAATTAGACAGTGCTGATGGCTACACAACTGTGTGAATATACTAAAAAAAAAAATACTGAATTGTACACTTTAAGCAGGTAAATTTTAGGGTGTCTGAATTATCTCCTAATAAAGCTATTTTAATTTTTTTTAAAGCCATCACAGGCAGACAAAAGCATGAGAAGAAAGCAGGCAATTTAAAGAAACCAGACAACAAATTTATTATAAAACAAATACTTTACTTTTTTGTAAATTAATATATTCCTGACCAAATTTATATAGTATAATGCTGTAATATTTGATGACCTGAGGAGTGGCTTTGGCACACTTCCAGAGTTTCTTCTATTTTAAAGCCCAGTATGTATATTATCTTAAAAATATGTAGTTTCCTCAAACTGAGTCCCACCCCAAAACCCTTGCAAATATGAGCTTCTGCAGGTTTTCATGAAGAGTCAGCCTAACCAGCCCTGTTTTAGGACCTTTGTTGAGTCTTTCTCTTTTTACCTCCACCTGTCTGTCTGCAAACCTGAGAGGAAACTTCTATGCTGAGTCTCTCATGCACAGTCTGGTGGAGAAGCCAGTGATGTGAGTTCATGTTGGATCTTCTCCCAGCTGCAGGTTGGGCTGAGGTTGGTTTCCTTTGACTATCTCCTCCAGGGTGGGAGAAGGGGAGGCTATGCAATGGGAATCTAGATCTCTGACTCCCCAGTGGAAGTCATGCTGATTCTATTCTGATGAGTGCTTTAGGGATTAAAAGACTATTCTGGAATCCAGTGAGAAGGGTATTTGTCATGGGGAAGATTAACAATAACAGCTGGGAAGTGTGGTGTACAGACCACTCCACTTGGCATCAAGAGGCCACTCTTCAGGTCAACATGTTAACCATCTGTATAACCTTGGATCGGTCACTTAATCACTCTGGGCTTTGGCTTACTCAGCTATAAAATAGGAATAATGATTCCCTTCTTGCTTGAATTTTATAATCATAAGAGTTGTTAGAAATCATCTAGCAGTCTATTTCAGATCCTACACCCTCTTGTATCCCACCCCTTACCCCCACCTACCCCCCTGATAGTTTTGATGAATAAGTGGCCAGTCTCTCCATAAGCTGGGCATTCTAAAATGTCTACAATATATTAAGCTGAAGTCTGTCAGCTTGGAAATTTTAACTGAGACCCTTATGTGCTCCCTCTATACCTTTCACATGACAGAAGTTTGAAGACCAAGATCTAGCACTACTGACACCTTCCCTTCTCCAGGTGAGATACCTCCACTTCATCTAAACATCCCAGACTGCCAGCTTCTCAGAGCACTAAAACCAGAATTAAAAAGTCAACAGAATAGCGTGGGGCTGCACCTTCTTCTAGACATTACATTCTTATTATATTAGAATAAAATTATTAGTATTAGTATAAATTTGCATTCATTTTCATGGCAACCATATCCACAGGTAACTCACATTCTTATTACAAACGGAAACCTACAGCTCTTTTTTTTCACATGGGATCCTTTAACAGAATCTTCTTCAATCCTTGTATGTGTGTACTTCATCTTTGGATGAGGGCATCAGATTTTATATTTTCCCCATCAGGTTCCATGCTTTCAGCCCAATCACGCACTGCAGATGAATATTTGGTTGACATGGTTTGATGATCCACTGATGACAAGGAATGGAGTAGGGAAGAATAGAGATACTAGCTCTGCCTTTAAGGTTGCCTGTTGAGAAATCAATGTCTACAAATTTAACCCCAGAGCTGCTAGAAGTGTGCACTCAGAATGACATTCTACTCTTCTAAGTCCAGACTTCTGCCTCCTCTGGACAAGTTTTCCCTGGTCATCCTCAGAGCCTGAGCCAAAAGTCATACAATGATCATTTGAACCAAGTTGGAAGGCTTCAGTGGGGGAGGCAAAAGGGAAGTAGGTAAAAGAAAAAATAAGGTAAGAAAGGAAAAGAGGGTGGAAAACAAAGTGAGAACTACAGTGGATAATTTCTGGACTGTCTACTTAGCTTTGGCCACATTCATATTCTTGAGTTCCATGGGATACCCCCATATTCTTTTAATTAGTTACATTTTATTTATTTATTGGTGGGGTATGGTTTTTTTGGCTATTTATTTTTTTGCTGTTATATGTGATTTCCTTGACATAATCCTGCCAACCCTAAATAATATAAGTACAGAGACATTATTATGCTAATGATCTTAACAAATGTGGAAACTGAGACCAAGACAGGGTCAACCAATTGTTTGAAACTATACAACTGTCATTGAAGAAACTATACAACAGCCATTGAAGAAACACTAAAAATGTAATGTGTTCCAGGGCCATAAAGAATGGGCAAGGGAAACCAAATTTATTAAGCAGAGAGATGAGAAGGCTAGTGGTTATACTGTGCTTTAAGACAGAAGAAATTCTGAAAGGACACCGAAGGTAGTCCCCAGGTCATCAAACATTTGAATAGTCTGTAATTATCTCTGTAGCTTCTTCCCCTGTGAAATTTGAAATGAGACTAGACAACCAATGACCCTGACTGAGGGGACATTCAATTTAAATTCCTTAGCACCTGTTATGCATCTAGTAATGTGCTGGATACACAAGAAATGCCATGTACAACCCTGCCCATAAGAAGCTTAAAGTATCATTAGGGACTTGGAATTAAATCATTAGCAAACAATATAAGGCAGAATATAATTAAATTTCCCAAGGTGTGGTACAGATATACCCATTAAAAAAAATCAGTAAGTGAAGAATGCAGCACAGTCTGGGATTGTTGGGGAAAATTTCAATAATAAGTTTGGAATATATTTCAATAACTCACCTGAAAGGAAAATAAGAAGAGAAAGAGAGGGAAAGTGGGAAGGAGGAAGTGGGGTTAGGAGAGGTTGTGGTATAAGCCAAAACACAATATAATTAGCATGGTTGGCCTAAGGAAATGAGCTTGGCTGAAGACTACCTTTGGTATCCCCCTCATCTTTGGTCCCTCTCTGGCTTGCTCTTCTACAAAACCCCTCCTAACACTAGAACTCTCTGAACTCCCAACATACTCTCATCACTCTTGTATGTGTCTTGTATAGTATTAG
Source organism: Eptesicus fuscus (assembly GCF_027574615.1). Taxonomy (NCBI): domain Eukaryota; kingdom Metazoa; phylum Chordata; class Mammalia; order Chiroptera; family Vespertilionidae; genus Eptesicus; species Eptesicus fuscus. The sequence continues at coordinate 88,213,175 of NC_072479.1, forward strand.
TTGCCTAGTATTACCAATGTCTATATCATCTCATTAGAAAATTTTATCTTCCCAAATGGTAAGCCCCTTGAGGATAATGCTCTGTTGTCTAGTATATTTTGGCATTCACCCATAACCCAATGCAATTAGTTGAATTTCAAGTTCTTATAATAAATAAATACTTATTAAATGAACCAGGTGGAATCTGGAATTGATTTCTGGCTCTAGCCTTCTGAGAGCTGCCACTTCTTTAACTCTTAATTCTTCATCCCAAGGTTTGGCTCACTGTTGAAGTCAGAAGGTAGGCACATGAAAGAAGAGGTGGAGACAAGGACCCTCCAACTGTGCTGCTCTTATTAAGGTTGCAACAACTATCTCAGCTCTGCTCTTGCTAAATAACTAATCATAGTCCCAGCATCCAAATGTTGAGTAAAAATTAGGTGTACTCAATAAGATGACAGAGGGGAGGGGAGAGGGGACTAGGAGAAAGAGGTGAAGGGCTTAGGAAGTACAAATTGGTCACTACAAAATAGTCACGGGGACGTAAAATAAAGCATAGAAAATATAGTTCATAATATTGCAATATCAATATACGGTGCCAGTTGGGTACTGGAAATATTGAAGGGAACACTATGTAAAGTATTTGATTGTCTAAGCTGTACACCTGAAACCAATACAAAATAATATTGAAGTAAGCTGTAATTGAAAAATAAAATAATAATTTAAAAAAGAAGTCAGGAAGCAAGAAAAGATTTCCATTTAAATAGGAAGAAAGCCCTAGTCAGTTTGGCTCAATGGATAAAGCATCAGCCTGTGGGCCAAAGGGTCCTGGGTTTGATCCTGGCCAAGGGCATGTACGTACCTTTGTTGCAGGATCCTCCTCGGCTCTGGCCCTGGTCAGGGCGCATGCAGGAGGCAACCAATGATGTGTTTCTCTCACACCAATATTTCTCTCTGTGTTTTCATCTCTCTTCCACTCTCCCTAAAAGTCAATGAAAAAAATATCCTCAGGTGAGGATTAAAATAAATAAGTAAATAAGTAAATAAATAAATAAATAAATAAATAAGAAGAAAAAAGCCCATTTCTCTCATTATCTACTGAGACCCTTTCATAAACATGCCAAGTCTGGTATAAAAGGGGCAGCTGAAGTCCAGAATACTAACACCCAAAACTACTTAAAATCCCTTTGGAAGCCTTTAGAAAGTATTTAGATTGTCCCATTACATCTATTTCCTTATATTCTTTGCAAATCAAAATTTTAGGTGCGAAGGCAGCCAGATATTTCAATGCATTTGCTTGTAGGTATGAAAACATCTGCTGGTTTTCATTTCTCTTCTGGATTTGGGACCTGTTTGGCTTTACTGTGAATCCTATGGCCCTGGAACCCCTGCACCTGGGAGCACTGGTAGTGGCCCAGCTCAGCTGCGATGGAGAAGTGGAACTAGCTCCCAGGCGTAGAGTTTGGGGAGAAACTAGGCTTCTTTGGATTCATAGACTATATAATAATAATGCAAAACTGAATGGATAGTTGCAAGGGTTTAATGAAATCACACATCCATGAAGCCTTCTGCAGAGCAGCTGTGCAATGTAAGCACTTGGTAAGTGATAGCTATTATAATTATATCACTCAATGCATTCTGGAGCATTCTTTGTTCAGCCCTGCTCAGGGGGTTCTGTCTTGAATAGGGCTTGGATAGAGCAGAGGGGAGGTGATTGGTCTGAGTATGTGACTGGCTGAGTGTGTATGTTGGTCAAGAGGTGTGTCCTGAAACACGGCAATTATCATGGGTGCGTCTCATCCCCAAACTAGGTTGGAAAATCTCTGACAAAGACAAGTCACGAGTCTGAACCACATGCAGTGCTCATTCCTGGGCAAACCCTCCTTCTTATTCTGCCCAGGGGGCTGTTCCCACAGGAAAGAATTTGCCAGTCACATACTCTTAAAATTTCTACAAGTCTCTTTCTCTTGGTATTTTCTTGGTTTTTGGACTAGCTGGAAACATTTTAGGGACCTGGCTTCATCCCCATTAAAGGAGCCAAGGGTAGCCTGGCTGGTGTGGCTCAGTGGTTGAGCATCGACCTATGAACCAGGCAGTCATGGTTCAATTCCTGGTCAGGCCATATGCCCAGGTTGTGGGCTAGATCTCCAGTGTTGGGCATGCAGGAAGCAGCCAATCAATGATTCTCTCTCATCATTGATGTTTTTGTCTCTCTCTCCTTCTCCCTTCCTCTCTAAAATCAATACATATATTTTTTTAAAAAGGAGCCAATTGTAGTCTATATTCGATACACCTATTTGGAGCTACTCATAAATTACTGGATGCCATTCCTTATTAATCAGATCAAGACTGGTTTGCATGGGGTATTACTTGTTCACTCACAGGGTATGATTGTGGGAGCACAAAAAGCCTTGCCCCAACCAAATATTGTCATTTATCTACCAGAGAGCCAGAAATTCTACCATATGAGAATGTTCCTTTGGTGTTAATGTTTTATAAAACTACAGATATCTCTGGAGGAGGTGATTCTCTAAGACAAAACCAGACATTAACCCCTTAGTGTGAAGTAGTTCACAGGAATTTCACTCATGGTGGAAACTGGGAAAGAAATAATTATGAAGCTACAAGAATTAAAGGACATCGGTCGAGAGTGTGGAGCCCTGGGCATCTGGGCAACGGGAGGATGCTGGCTTCAGGTAGCCTGGACAAATTTATTAAAAGGGACATGGGAAAGCAATCACAAAGCTTTTGCTCACTGCGTAGTTCTGCCCAGATTCTAGGAATCATTCTTTTTGCTCTGTCTAGAACTGAAAAATCAAACTTGGAGACATAAGGCAGGTCCTTATCAAAGAGAGAACACATGGAGCAGGATTAGGTCCCACGGACATGAATAACTCGGCCAGGCTGACACTGATGTCTTTCTGATCTGCTCTGAAGGGAGTGATCCCACAGGCTGAGACATAACCTCACCGCCAAAGCCAAAGTATGTCATGGAGCTTTTAATAACCCTGCCTGTCCCTGCCTCCCCCAAAAAGGGGAACAGCTGGCCTCACCCTCCCTTCTTCTCATTGTCACTTTCCCTCTGTGATTCCAGGGCATTGTCTTTGAATGGGTGTCCCCATGCTAAGAAGCATGCTTTCAGGATATAAGCAGCAATCATTTTATAATTTCTTTCATTCTATTATTGCTGGGATTGCCTCTCTACGTGATGGTTACAAAAGAAAGATGGGGAGATTCAGTATAATTAGGGGCCCTCCAAACTTTGAACCTGCCTGTAGTTTCAGTCCCACCCATGTTTACCTGGACCACCCAGGCCCCACTACACCTCCTACCCTCAACACAGGGGAATCTCAACATATCCATGAAAGCTTCAGACCAGCACCATGGGCCAGGTCTACATTTAGGGACTTCCTATCTCCCCTTGCAGTGCCTCTCTGCCCACTGGTAGAGACCCCCAGCAGTGTGTGGGAACCCGCACTGACCCAGCAGCAAGCACAGCCAATTGTTAATTTCCAGGAATTTTGTGAGCTAGTCAGCACCACACTGGGAGATTGAAATTAGTCACGGTGGGAGTATTTACATCATGGAAATCAGCAGAAGCTTCAAAACAGCACACCACTGCCCGCTCCTTCACTCAGGAATCCTACTCCTCCATGCAGCCTACCAAGGCTCTTTCTTTTCTCTCCCACATTGCGTTTCCCCAGGTAGGTGGCCTTTTTCTTTTGCTCTTCACTAGCTCAGACGGAAAGAATCTTTTATTAGATCCTTTATTGTACTTGCTGCAATTGTGTTAATAGACAGTAATAATTACTACTCCTCTGGTGACACACGTACTTTAACTTCAGGCAAAACCCTAAATTAAGGGCATAACCATGTGGTTCTCTCCATGGCATTCTGATGGCCAGTCAGGGGTGGAGACCTTGCTAGAACCTCTCTCTACTCCTTTCAAAGCTCCCCAGTGCATTAGGTGGCAGGGTGGTGTCATCTCCCTGCCTGGAATAATGCAAGTGTGGCCTGGCCTGGAGGCAGGCAGACAGTGAGTGAACCTCCCCCAGTGCCCTTTCCATCTAAGAGCTCAATCTTATATCATGTTTTCAAACATGTGGATCCCTCCATATTTAAAACATAAGTATTGTTCTAAAAAAAGGAGACATTTGTAATACTTTCAATAATAAAGAATTATTTTTAAAAATAAATAAATAAAACATAAGTATTGTTCTAGAATCTTAGCCTGACTCTTCAAGATTTAGTATCTCCTTCAAATTGAATGAAGGTCCCCAAGAAACAGAACAAAACTGTAGAAGTGGGTGTGTGTTGTTGTTTTAATCCCTGACCAGGACACTCCAGTCATATGTGAGTGTCCTCTTGGAAAGGAGAAGTCGCCATCCTCTAGTAAGAGGCACCTACTTTGACAGAGCAAACCAGTGGACTCTCAATTTCTTGAACTATCTTAAGTTTCCTTATCCTTTTCCCCAAGTCTTTCAACTTCTCTAAGGTCCTTCCTGACCTCACCTCAAGTTCTCCTGGAATGGTCATGGAGCCTGGTCGCTGGCAAAGATCTGCCTAGGACAGGAGGTGAAGAAATGGTTTCCCTAAAGCTTCTACATGCAATTTTTAAAAATGAACATGAGCCCAGTCATACTCAGGCATGCCGTGCTGGCCCTAGTACAGGATTCTTCTGCCTTGGGGCAAGGTGTTCATGTGATGAGTTCTGGACAATGAGGGCTGAAGCCTTGATTTCCATTTCTATATCCCAGAATTAGGTCAGCTTTGAAAAGTATAGTATTGTACTTTACTTCAATTCTTTGTTCTCTACTTTGACACTTATCACAGCCTTGATTAATGATCTGTGGGCTTTCTTGCTTTAATTGTGTCTCCTTCCCTAAACTGTAAGCTCCATCAGGGCACCAGTGATCATGCCTGTCTTATTCATCAGTATGTCCCCAGCATCTGGCAGTATGGTTGCTCAGTAGATACTTGTTATGACCTTAAGATTTTTTTCAACAAATCAGAACTTCTTCCCCTATTTTAAGTTTGGATTTGTTTTTCCTCTGACAGGATAGTAGCCTGGACTTAATAGTATTGAACCACTGTTTAACTAGAAAGAAGAGTGATCTAAAAGCACAAGTTTCAGCTTTTTTGGTTAAATTCTAAATCTGTTGGAGAATCCACTTGCTAATCCCAACTCAAGATTATAGACCCCTATGATCCTTGCCAACTTGTTGACATATTTTTGTGACCCAGTTAGCTCAGCTACTGAGACGGGTTATTAATGAGGCCATGGTCAGAATGGAGCTGAATAGAGCAATAGAACTATAATGTGAAGTTCATCAATTTCCTGGTTATATAAGGCTTCGGGAAGACTGTACATGGCTCCACATATACCCATTTGCCTTGCTGGAAAACAACGCCTAGGTCTTGTCCTTGCTGGGTCAGCAAAGGCAAGTGATTCTCCACCCTACTCCCAAGCAGGATAATTGCCCTTGTTCTCTATCTCCCAGGACTATTTGAAGGAGTTGAGATAATGGCTACAGAAGTCCTTTAACAGGAAAAGGCACTATACTGAGCTGTCCATTATGTACAGAAGATGATACTGATCTGTTGTCAATTGGGCAGATGTCAGAAGATTTTTTCTTAGCAGCAGGGCTGGGTTTCTACTGGCTCATGCACTCTCTCTGACTAGGTTTTCCTGCAAATAATGGATGTGTAAGGCCAGGGCTGGGTTACAGACACTCTCAACAGCTCCTGGCATCTGTGTGATTTTCTTACATTCAAATGACATCTTTCAAGGTGCATGTTCATACCCCTGACTGCTCATCTTCCCAATCCCCCTCCCACATCTCTGAGTACATATGTGTCTAGGTACAGCTTCCAAAGTCATGTCATGCTAACTAGGTCCCTAAGTCAAGACTGTAGATCATTACTTCCTAAGGAGGACCATTAACGTGCTGGGAGTTCATTTCAGTGCCTTACCGTCTAGACCAGAGGTTCTCAAAATATGGTCCCTAAACCAGTAGCAGTATCACCCAGGTACTTGTTAGAAATACCAATTCTCAGGCTCCACCAAAGAACAACAAATCAGAAACTCTGGTGATGGGGCCCAAAAATTTACGTTTTAGCATGCTCTCCACTGGTTCAGACAATATTGCAGTCTCAGAATTCTTCAAATTAGAATTTGGAATGAAATTGCAAAGAAGTCTTTTTAACTACCCTCTTGTTTCCCCTCCTCATTTTTCAGGTGAGTAAATTAAGGCTGGAATGGTTTTCCAAAGGATATGGTACATTCCCAGCAGAGCCCAGGTTTCATGGATTCACATACTGTGATTTGACCATATCTATAAAAATTTAAAATGTGTTACCTTTTGACTACCCATTTCTCAGTGTCTATCCTATGGAAATATATAGACATGAGTGGAAAGGCCTGGACAAAGATGGTCATTGTAGATCTGTTTGTGATAGCAAAAGCTTGAAAACATCTAAAGGTTCATCAGCATGGAAGAGGCTAACCAGGCCATTATACATCTATCCAAAGAATACTATGCAACAGCTAATGAGGAATATGTGTAAAAATCTACACCTTGTGCTAAGTGAGTGGAGAGGGGGTGGGGGATGTTGCAGAATTCAGAGTTCTAAGACTATAGAGCACAGTGTTTCCATGAGCTTTGGCCTCAAAAATGTGTTCATCTCTTGTGTCAGGGCAAAATGTTTCTTGGGCTTTGACCCTTCTCAACTGAGGTGTAAATCCCTCTGTCCACCCCACCCTTTCTAATCTTTCCTCCTAATCTCTAACCACACCCTAAAGCAGAACTGTCTTGCAGAAAAAGAAATTTCTAAAGGCCTGGTGCAGAGTATGGTCTCTCTTCCGGAGTTCCAACAGGTGATTCCCAAATGCAATGGTCACCCAGATTCCCCGCATGCCTGAGAACAGATGCGTAGTCTGTGGAGGGCTCCCTCCTGGAATTTTGGGAAAACCTATTCACAGAGGTGGGGGAGGGTCTCTGAACAGGTCGGCTGCAAATGCACAAGGCCTGGCAACCTTCGCTGCCCTTAAAAAGGAAAGAACTTGCTGTGTTTTGGGACAGTCCATTATCACTTGGGAAAAGAAAAATAAAACAAAATCTTAAACCTCCTTCTAGCCTCTGCTGCCTATGTCCTTCCAGCTCAGGACGATTGCCAGCTTTAAATTTCATCTATCATTTGAGACCATATGTGGAAATTCTGATCACTGACATTTTTATTTTTATCTCTCAGACTGAAAAAGCTTGTCTCTCTTCCAACCCCTCTTGTTAAAAAGGCTAGAGTTGACTCCAAGTGCTGCAGGCAGAATGGTGACAAGTGAGGAGTAAGAGGGAGGGAAAGTTTGGTGCTCTGGGAAGGACAGAGTTGGTGCAAGACCCAGCTTGTCGCAGGCTCTCCTGGAGGATGCCTGCATCATTCACGAAGACTCCATTACCTCTCTCCTCCCAAGACCTCGGAAAGTCTTAGACTTACACAATCAATCTGCTCAACCCTTCACCCCTACATGCATTTCTGTGTATTGCTCTCTGTCAATAGAGGTTTAAACAGTAAATTGCTGGAAGAACATTGTTCCTTCTGTTTCCAAAACATTCTTCTTTTCTTGCTTTGGCATTATATTTTTGGCATTGGGTGCCCTAGCTATTTGCCTTCGGGAGATCTATGTGTTAATATTTACAAAGAGATGATCACTAAAAGCCAAAATGGGTTCACTGAGAACTGGCCATGTGGAACTAACCCCATTTTCTCTTTTTAAAATGGTTACCAGGCAATAAATCAGAAGAGCACCATAAATATACAGAGTATCTTCATTTCAGAAAGGCATTTCTGATAGTCATATTTTTAAAAATGAAATGGAGAAATAAGGGTTTATTGGAATACTGCATGTGGATTCATAGTTGTAATCAATCAACTTGGACGAAGGTCATTTGTGCTATAACCATGCCCTCTCCCATCATGCCCTGCTTGTCTCTCCTTCAGCAATTTCTACAAAAGCATAGAAGTTTGTTTGTTTGTTTGTTTGTTTATCAAGATTGTGTATATTAAAGAGAAAGACAAACATTTTAGATAACAAGATGAGAAATCAAACATTCTGAAAAGACAGGAATGTTTAACTAAAAGCTAAAAGATAGAATTTTAAACACAAATTCCTGCAATCAATTACATAAACAAAGATGAAAGACACCTGGCTTAATGGTTGTCAATCTGAAAAATAAAAAGGCTTGGGGTTTTCATTGACGTAATCTCAGGAATGCAGCTGCCAAGAAAGTCAAACACCTTTGGGGCTCTATTAATAGAAATATAGAGAACAGATCAAAGGCAACAAGGCCCACCCCTGCAGGACCCTGCACTGATCAGACCACAGCTGGATTATCACCTTGTCCTCTTCTGCAAGTCACACTGTAAGAGAGACACTGACAAATAAAGTATGCAGAGGGCAGGAACTGCGATGGTAAGCACCTTGTGTCTGACTCATCAATGCTCCAAGAAATAGGAAGGTTCAAGAAATTATAAGGAGGCAGATTTCAGCATAATGAAAGAAGGATTTTTTCTAATATTCGGAGCTGCCCAATAATGGTGTATTTTTCTCACAAATTAACTGGCTGCCTTTCAAGGAAAATGCTCAAACTGAAGCTGTAAGAAACATCAGATATTCTATTGAGAGAATTTCTATATAGGCTGGGCGGCTAAATTAATGTATGACTTCTAGATCCTTTCTAAGACTGCTTCCAACCCAAAGATTCTGTATTTGGGTGAAATTTTTCTCCAGATCAATACTCTGGAGTGGGATTTATGAGATCTGGATTTCAAATGTAATTTTACTAAGAACCAGCTGGGCATGTGACTTCTCTCTGGGCTTCAGTTTTTCATTTGGAAAGTGAGGGATGAATTACATGAACATCTAAGGTCACTCTTAGAAGAAATGCCCTACTTACTTTTTTTGAAATTATAAAAATAACTGAGTTAGAGAAATTATCACTGACTTGGTGGAACTAGACTGTGATCTTACAGAGCAGAAATTCCAAGATCTACTTGACTACATAATTTTTTTTCCTTTTAAAAAAATGAGGTAACATTGGTTAATAACATTATATAAATTTCAGGTGCACAATATTGTAATTTAATATCTGTATATACTACAGCATGCTCACCACCAAAACTCTAGTTTCCATCCATCACTATACACTTGACCTCCTTTACTCATTTGCCCTCTTCTCTCAGCCCCCAACCTCTCTAGTAACAATCAATCTGTTGTCTGTATCTATGAGTTTATTTTTGTTTTGTTTGTTTCTTTCTTTTCTGTTTATGTTCCACATATGAGTTGAAATTATACAGTTTTTGTCCTTTTCTGTCTGACTTATTTCACTTAGCCTAATATCTTCAAGGCTTATCTAGGTTGTCCCAAATGACAATATTTCATCTTTTCTCATGACTGAGTTATATTTCATGGTATGTATACACCATGATGTAGAGGGGGATCCCTTTTCTGCGTCCAGCATGGATAGAAGGCAATCCGGTTCCTGAGTAGGGGTGACAGGGGATTGAGAAAATGAAAGAAAGAGGCAGACACAGATACAGTAGGGAAAGCTGGGACCCGGTGGGACCACTGTCCTCTAATGGAGAGACAGGGACCCAGAGCCGATACAGCGTGTTTATTTTATACCCCAAATACCAGGAAGTTTTACTAAAGGTCAAGACAAGGAGATTATGCACATTCTTGGGCTTCTTTGTAAATGGTCACTTCTGGGTCCTGGTATGTGGCTGGATTTACATAATAAAACCCACTTCCCAGCACCTGGGCTGAAGGTCCAGCTAACAACACCCTTGCCTTTTGGCAAACGGGTGTTTCCAGGATGTGGCTCTGCCAGACATCACTGGATTCAGCTGACAATAATTGAAGAATGCCCAATGTGCTATTCAGGTGCTCTCTACACCACATTTTCTATATTCATTCATTTGTTGATAAATATTTAGGTTATTTCCATATTATGGTTATTGTAAATAGGCTGCAATGAACATAGAGGTGGAGATATATATATTTCCAAATTAGTGTTTTGTATTCTTTGAATAAATACCAAAAGTGGAATAACTGGATCATACGGTAGTTATATTCTTAAGTTTTTGAGGAACCTCCATACTGTTTTCCACAGTGGCAGCACCAATTTACATTCTCATTAACAGTGTATAAGAGTTCCCTTTTCCCTACATTCTCTCCAACACTTAATTCTTACCTTTTTTATAACAGCCATCTAACAGGTGAGGTGGTACATCATTGTGGTTTGGATTTGCACATCATTAATAATTAGTGATGTTGAACATCTTTTCATGTACCTGTTGGCCATCCAGATGTCTTCCTTGGAAAAATGTCTACTCAAGTGCTCTGCTCATTTTTTAATTGGACTATTTGTTTTTGTTGTTGTTGAGTTGTATTAGTTCTTTATACATTTTGAATATTAATTCCTTATTGGAAATATCATTTTAAAATATCTTCTCCCATTCAGTAGGTTGCCTTTTCATTTTGTTGTTTTTTTGCTGTACATAAGCTTTTTAGTTTGATGTAGTCCCATTGGTTTATTTTTTTTATTTTGTTTCCCTTGCTGTTGGATTAAAATGCATAAAACATAGCTGAGACCAATGTCTAGAAGCTTAGCACCCATGTTTTCTTGTGTGTATTTTATGGTTTCAGGTCTTACATTTAAGTATTTATTCCATTTTCAGTTAATCTTTGTGTATGATATAAGATAGTGGTCTAGTTTCATTCTTTTACAAGTGGCTGTCCAGTTTTGAAGGTGTCATTTTTTCTATTCCCTTGTCTCAATCTCTGACACAGTACATCTAGAAGGTAGCTCACTAATTTCTACAAAAGAACATTTTTAGCAATGATCACTATAGGGTTCTTTTCTAAAAATTATCATATATTCATATGAAACATGTAATGTTTATACATTGCTGTAACACTAAAAAGCTGTGAAAATCTTGATGCCAAGACTCATAACCCCCATAAGCACTCTAAAGATACCTTTGGTCTTAACTGAGAGGTAACTAACTATAACTACATTGAAAAGTGATTTAACTGTATCTATAAAAAATTTTTAAAGTTTTACCCTTTGACCAGCTTTTCCATTTCTCACAAAAATATACACACATGTGTGGAATGGCCTGAACAAGGATGGCCACTGTATATCTGTTTGTAATAGCAAAAGCTTGAAAACATCTATAGGCTCATCAGCATGGAAAAGGCTAACCAAGCCATTGTATGTCTATCCAAGGAATACTATGAAGCAACTGACAAGAGGGCACTTATGTGTAAAAATCTATATCTCATGCTAGTGAGTGAAAAAAACAAGTTGCAAAATAATATCCTAATATATAAAAACCCTGGGTTGTAATGACCAGTAACGACCAGAGGCTGACCAACCGGAAGTCAGTGCTGGTCCAGCCCCCAAGCAAGAGGTAAGGGGCAGGCAGGCAGAGTGGTTAGGGGTGATCAGGTAGGCAGGCAAGCAGTTAGGGGAGATCAGATAGGCAGATAGCCCCTCACCGGGCTGTCCCTGCCCACAAGCAAGCAGTTAGGGGCAATCAGGCAGGCAGACCAGCGGTTAGGGGTGATCAGGTAGGCAGGCAAGCGGTTAGGGGAGATCAGGTAGACAGGCCAGCGGTTAGGAGTGATCAAGTAGGCAGACAGCCCCTCACCAGGCTGGCCCCGCCCCCAAGCAAGCAGTTAGGGGCAATCAGGTAGGCAGGCAGAGTGGTTAGGGGTGATCAGGTAGGCAGACCAGTGGTTAGGGGTGATCAGGTAGGTAGGTGAGCAGTTAGCAGCAATCAGGTAGGCAGACAGCCCCTCACAGGGCTGGCCCCACCCCCCAGCAAAGAAAGAGGGAGGCCCAGGCCAGCCAAGCCATTGCACCCCAGCCTGTCGCCTGCAGAGGGAGGCCACCAGTGGCAGGGGAGGGGCAGCACTGCACAGATGACAAGCAGTAGCAGCGGCGGGGTTGGGGCCAGCTGCCTGCAGCCCAGGGAAGGAAAACCCCAATAGGCCCTGATCTCAGGCCAAGCCTAGGGACCCTACCCAAGGGGTCCCAGATTGTGAGAGGGTGCAAGCCAGGCTGAGGGACCCCCTCCCCCTGAGTGCATGAATTTTCGTGCACTGGGCCTCTAGTCTATATATATATAAAGAGCCAGGGTCCGTAAGGTCCAAAATGACCGAACGGATGACCAAACACCAGAAGTCAGTCCTGCAGTCAGTGCTGGGTCTCAGCAGCCTGGAGAGAGGCCTGGAGAGAGAAGCAGGGTCTGATTCACAGCCTCGTGGCAGCTGTTGATCAGCCCTTGCCTCTCTTTCTCTCCGGGCCTCGCCAGCAGACACGGGGGCTGCTGATCAGCCCTGCCTCTCTGATCAGGCCCAGAGATAGGCCCGGAGATGCTGACTGGCATAGAAACCAACCAATCAGAACCAAATCTGGGTGAACTGTGAGGAGCCAATGGCTGCCTAGGAGGCGGAGCTTTTGACGCTGACTGGCATAGAAACTGATCAATCAGAACCTAATCTGGGTGAACTGCAAAGGCAGAACCAAAGGTGGGGGCTGAGGGAGGGGTTTTAAGGGCAACAGCTGTTTGGTGTAAGGTGTAAGAAAGCAGTTCAACTTTTTAATGACCAGTTTGGTAGTATAGTCATATGGCTGGCTACCAGTCCAGATATAGGGATTATGTATTTTTGTCTGCCAAGAGCATCTCCTCCTGCTGAAAAAGGCTTTTCCTCCCCATTTAAGCAATCTTATCCTATATAATCTATCTATACTACTAAAAGGGTAATATGCTAATTAGACCGGGTTGACCCACCATCTTCCGTACGTCCAACTTCCTTCCGGACAAAGCCATGGTGGTGGGGGTCAAGGCAGAGGCAGTTAGGGGCAATCAGGCCAGCAGGGGAGGGCAGTTGGGGGCAACCAGGCTGGCAGGGGAGGGCAGTTCGGGGAAAGATCAGGCCTGCAGGGGAGGGCAGTTAGGGGCAAGATCAGGCCAGCATGGGAGGGCTGTTGGGGGTGACCAGGCTGGCAGGGGAGGGCAGTTTAGGGCAAGATCAGGCTGTCAGGAAAGGGCAGTTAGGGGCAATGAGGCAGGCAGGCAGAGGGGTTAGGGCAATCAGGTAGGCAGGCAGAAGCAGTTAGGGGCCATCAGGCAGGCAGGCAGGTGAGCGGTTAGGAGCCAGCAGTCCCAGATTGCGAGAGGGATGTCTGACTGCCGGTTTAGGCCCGATCCCACAGGGACATCCCCCAAGGGGTCCCCGATTGGAGAGGGTGCAGACTGGGCTGAGAGAACCCCCCCTCCTGTGCATGAATTTTGTGCACCAGGCCACTTGTATTCAACATAATATCTCTAACTACAGATACATGCTGTTTTATCTGTACAGAATTATTTTTCTGAATTGTTGGCTAACATTTTAAGTTGAAAAATTATATATTGAAAATATATATATTTATTCTTTAAAAGAAAATTTACTTCTAAATCAAATCTGGTAATTTATTGTGACTATAGCATATATAGAAATAAAATGTATGACAACAATAGTACACAAGGATGGGGAAAATGAAAATATACTGTTGAAATATTCTCAGACTATACATTGAATGATATAATGTTTAAAGACAGGCTCTAATAATTTAAAGATGATTATTGTGAACTCTAGAGCAATCTCTTAAAATAAATAAAGAGAGGTAGAGCTAATAAGCCAACATTAGAGGTGAAATGGAATCATAAAAATAATTAACCTGCAAAAGACTATAAAAAAGGAAATGGGGAACAAACAATAGATGGCACAAATAGAAAAGAAAAGCAAGATGATCAATTTAAACCCAAACATTAAATACATTGAATATAAAAGGGGTAAATACTCCAGTTTAAAAAAACTCCAGGGATTGTCTGATTGGAAAACAACACTTAGCTAAATGTATTATTTAAGTATTATTTAAGATAAATTACATAAATTAAAATAGAAGGATGAAAAATATATGCCATATGAACACCAATCACAAGAAAGCTAGTGTGTCTGCATTAATACCAAAAAAGTAGACTTTATTAAAAGGATCACAGTAAAGGACAAAGAAGAGCATTTAGTAAAGACCAATGAATCAATTCTTTAAGAAGTCATAACAATCTTGATTGTGTATACACCTAATAATAGAGGTTCAAAATACATGAAGCAAAAACTGATAGAACTGAAAGGAGAGAGAGAAAAATCTGCAATTATAACTGGATATTTCAATACTCTTCTCTCAGTAATTAACAAAAGAAGTAGACAAAAAAAATAAGGATACTGAAAACAACACTGTCAACCAACTTGACCTAATTAACATTTATAGAACACTACTCAACAACAGCAGAATACACATTCAGTACACATCAAGCGTTCACCAGAATAAATCATATTCTGGGCCATAAAACAAGTCTCTATACATCTTAGAAGTGGAAATAATACAAAACATGATTTCAACCACAACGAAATAAAATTTTAAAGTAGCTTTAAAAAATTTTAAGAATAATTGTAATTGTATTAGGAGGATGGGTGAGAGATTCCAGAAATTTGCTTAAAGTCATCAAAAGTGTGGAACTGACCTTCTTGACTTTTAAGGTGACACAAAGTATGATTGATTCTCTTACTATTTTCACCTCTTTCAAAGCCACAGACCCCTTCAAGACTTCTCCAGTCACCATCCCGGTATCCAAATATCCTTTTTCACAGAAACAAAGTAGTCAGTTGTTATATGGTATATTCTGAAACACACCATGTAAAGCTCCCCAAGTATCTCCACTGCCTGTTGTGGTGACTGCCACTAAAGCTGTATTGGGAATTTGTTCAATACTTGAACCCCCAAAGAGATGTGAGGATATTTCAGAGTAGACTAATTTATCATCATTGAAAAACTGAGCCGAAACCGGTTTGGCTCAGTGGATAGAGCGTCGGCCTGCGGACTCAAGGGTCCCAGGTTCGATTCCGGTCAAGGGCATGTACCTTGGTTGCGGGCACATCCCCAGTAGGGGGTGTGCAGGAGGCAGCTGATCGATGTTTCTAACTCTCCCTCTCTCTTCCTCCCTGTAAAAAATCAATAAAATATATTTTTTTAAAAAAAGAAAAAGAAAAACTGAGACTATTAATGCACCAATGCATTTTCATTAAGGGAAATGAGAAAACATCAAAATGTCTAGATTATGATCCTATCTAAGTTGAACAAGCCTAGAAGGTATGCTTCTGCACATGCACTGAAGAAGTTCATGGTGGCAAGCATTACTGGTAGAAATGAAAGAGGATGAGGGCAGAGATCAGGACACAGTACAGAAAAAGCTTCAGACCCAGGAGTATTATGATTTTCTTAGGATCACCTGTATAATGGAAAGGCAAGACCACTAGAACCAGAAAGTTGGCTCCTATCTCCTGCAGGTATTGTCATACATCTGATCAGAATGAGGACTTATTCCCTCACTTTTCACTGCCTCCCTGGGGGATGTGAATGACTGAAACATATCCTGGCAAGCACCCCATGGGAGACAAGGCCTTTACCATGGAATGTTCCATGACGTGGACCCAATAGTCCCAGAGGGAATATTTTCCTAAGGGGTATTGGCTAGAAGACTTATTTTGTGGTTGGTATTCTTTTGTTTCCCAGGGTCTAACTAGATATTCTTGCTCTACCCCTGACCCTACCCATAAGATTGTCTTTTGAGATTGTTGTGGCCATGTGAACCTCTTAATTTCTGCACCATGGGAAACCTAAAGAACCTGAATGGTAAGACAATTGGTCACCACCTGGTATGATTTGAGGAGGCAGCCCTTCCTTCAGGGCCACTTCCTTCCCCTAAATCTCCCTTCTTATATTTATAGCTTCATTCTTTCAACTTAGGCCTGTCAACTTCTGCATAGCAATCATTTAGCCTTATCTATCTTTGAACCCCTTTAAAAAGTGAAAGACAATTCTTCATTTAGGATCCCTCACATGCAAGTGAGCTCCATTAATATTTCTTGGATTGTGATGCATTATGCTCTATTAGAATGCAAAGCCTCTTGGAGGAGTGCAGATTAAACTTTATCTGTCAGACATGTGTTTCAATAAGTATAGAGAATTCTCTCCCAAGAAAAGTTTGGCAGGAGGGAAAAGATTATCAAGATGGTGAATAACTTTTTTTTCTTTATAGATTAAGGTATTACATATATGTCCTTATCCCCCTATTGCCCCCCCGACCCACCCCCACTCATGCCCTCACCCCCCTGGTGTCTGTGTCCATTGGCTAGGCTTATATGCATACAAGTCCTTTGGTTGATCTCTCCCTCTTACCCCCACCCTCCCCTACCTTCCCTCTGAGATTTGATGGTCTGATTGATGCTTCTCTGTCTCTGGATCTGTTTTTGTTCATCAGTTTATGTTGTTCATTATATTTCACAAATGAGTGAAGTCAGATAGACACTGAAGCATTGGGAAAGTATTTTTATTGATTTTTTTAAGAGAGAAAGGAAGGGAGAGGGGGAAACACTGAGAAGAGAGAACTATCAAATGGCTGCCTCCTGCACGCCCCTTACTAGGGAATGAGCACGAAATACAGGCATATGTCCTGACCAGAATCGAACCAGTGACCTCTTGGTGCATGGGATGATGCTCAATCAACTGAACCACACTGAGGGCTGGAAAAGCATTTCATTAGAGGGATATTAAGAAAGCAAAAGAGACTTCAACTGGTTTACAATAGGACCAAGGGTTGACCATGTACCTGTGGTCACCGTAACCACTGGGAATATCTATCCTGTCCACAGAAGTGTCCTATCAGCAGCTCTGTTTCTGCTGTGTGAACCTGACCTCACAGACACAACTTGTTAGACCAGGGATGAATATCTGATTGAAGCTAAATCAGAGCTATTATCTCTCTTAAGAATTGACCCAAGTGACAGGGATTGGGCTTTGGAGATGTCAGTCTCCTCAATGGCACAGTACTCAGGAGTGAGTCCACACACTTCAGCTGCCTCATGCCCTTGCACAGCTGGGTTGTTCAACTTCTCTTAGATTCCATGAACTCCAGTATTCTTCCAATGTTCATTTTTGCTTAAGCCTACTTGAATTGGTTTCTGTTACTTTTCAACAATACAGATGTAACTAATACAGAAATGCATTATTGGGTTGAGATAGTTTTCCAAATATTTCATTTATTCCCCTATATTTCCCAAACTTTCTGCAGTGACATTAGTGCCAGATAATTAGTTCTGTAGAACTGATATGTGCCACATCCAGACTATGGCAGTTAAGAGCTAGTGTGTCTCCTCCATCTCTCCCAACAACAGAAATTTTGGACATCATTTATGCCAAATGGTGGATGAAGGTCTCCCAATGCATATTGAACCAACTTTTCTTATGTTAAACTCTGAGATTTAAAGTGTTTATTCTGGCATCTAACATTGCCTAATCTGAAAAATATGACATATATTTGAAAGGTGAATCCAAAAGGACATACTAAGAGTATGAATGAGGAAGAAGAATCCAAAATAATGCCCCACTTTTTTGGTGTTATTGTAGGGTGAATTATAGAGACATTTACACAGATGGAAAACACTCAAGAGAAGCATCAGGTTTGAGGGTAAAATTCAAGAGTTTGAGTTTGGAGTTTTTATGCCCATTAAACATCCAAGTGAATTTTCCAAACAGATAATTGGATATACTGTCTTGAGCTATGAACTAACTAGTTGGGTGTTGAAGATTGCCCCCCAAACAGAGACAGAGACCATTGACAAAGACTAGAAGATTTATTGGTAGATTTATCATATAGTATTAGATTTTGCTTCAATTGACAGAAAATCCATACAAACAAATGAACAACAGAAAAAAACAACAACAGTGGCTTAAATAAGATAGAAGTTCATTTCTCTACATAAAGAAGGCCAGAGATAAACAGTTCAGGACTGGTGTTACAGCTCTGGACATCAGCTCCCAGCTCCTTCTAGTTCCCATGCAACATACCCAGGGTTAAGGTAGCCCATGTCCTCTTAGTTCAAGATAGGTGCTAGCTATCAGCTACCAGATGTGTATTTCATGGGAAGGATAGATTAAGGAGTAAGTAAGAAAGGAACAACAGGAACACACCAGCTATCTTTTAAGGAGATCTCTCAGAAGTGACACATGGCTGTCATTTAAGAGAGTTTTACTCACGGCATGGGAGACTAAGAAATGTATATTTTATTATGAGAGGCCTCATGCTCAGCTTAAAATTGGGGACAATGGAAGAAAGGAAATAATGAATATTTGGGTAGGCAACTGGCAGTCTCTACCATTGTGTGATTAGATATCTGGGGGTGGGAAGATAAATAGATGCTGAGGTCTGTATCAAAGTTAGTATAGGACAAAAACAGAGATTGTACACAGCAATAGCCATACTGGATACAAACCAATGATGTTCCATAATCTGAAATTAAAATAAATTCTGTACTCAAAATAAAATTCTACACTCCTGCTGCAGAAAGGTTTCATTTCAAAGACTTGTTAGAAACACGCTTTTATTTCCATAGTCAGTGTTTTTGGAGTAAATGAATTGACATATTCAGCAATATACTGTTGGCTAGATGACCTTTCTAGTCCTTCAGAACCCAAGAGTACATCAAATGTCCAAGGAATGTCAAGGACCATATGGTCCTGACACATGTTTTCACTGCATCTCATTTTTGGAAAGGTTTGATGGACAAGTTTCCACTATTTCTCTTTGAGCAGAAGGAGAAAGAGTGAGTGACGATGGAGTATATAAAGTTCAAAATGATTTCAAACAAGTAGATTCTACTATTCAGATACTTAACACTAGTAGCAGAGGAAGTTGGCTATAAAGGGAAAAGTACTATGTTTACCTCCAGTAAGGTTGGACTACCCTATAAAGTATAATTTCTCCATATTTCACAAAACACTACTTTATATAATATGATAAGGATTCAGAGGCCAAATAAAATTGAAAAAAAATTTTTATATAGTCTGCTCTTAGAGATTAATAATTAATCTTGGACATAAAGATTCATAATATGTCCAAGGCTTGGAGAGTCCTGTGGTAAAGAAACTTAACTTTGTGAAAGCTAGTGCTTACAGTTATTTGACCAAGGGACACCTTTCCCTCAAAATATTTTTCAGTCCATCATAAAATGCTGGTGTTCCTTAGAACACAGTTTGGGAAACCATATCGTAGAAGAGTACTGACTTATCCGTAATTTTTTAAAAGTCTTTTTTTTAATGTTCAATATTTCATGGGTTTATACTTTTATTTAAAATCACAATAAAATGAATTGCTGGAAAAGTGGGAGGGGACAGGAACTAATGGCAGTCACATAAAATATGAGCCAAATATTGTATTATTAGAGCCAGTGGTCATAAAATTACTGTCAAAATGCTGAAAAAGTGTCTAACCATTCACTACAGAAAGTTCTGCAGTTATGTACTGAAGACAAGTAATAGTTGGTGAATTGGTGCCAGTTCATAAACCAGGCGTTAGTACCACTGCCATAGAGCCTTGCTCCCACTCTTGTATCCTTCCTAAGGTAGTCTATTCCATTCTTTACCTGGCCTTATCTGGTAATGCATGTTTTGCTGTTTCTCATGACCAAAAAGTCAACATTTGTATTAATATATGGCCTGTGAACTTGGGCTTGCCTCAAAGAAACAAAATGAGAGAATCCCAAGCTTGGTTTTCTGAATTTTTCTTAAATATGAGAGACAACCTAGCTAGTTTGGCTCAGTGGATAGAGCGTCATCCTGCAGACTGAAGGGTCCCGGATTCAATTCTGGTCAAGGGCACATGCCTGGGTTGTGGGCTTGGGCCCCAGTAGGGGTGTGCAGGAGGCAGCCAATCAATATTCTCTCTCATCATTGATGTTTCTATCTATCTCTCCCTCTCCCTTCCTCTCTGAATAAAAATATATTTTTTTAAATGAGAGACAAAATCTTCTCTGCCTAGACACTGTACTTAGCTGGCCCTGTTGATCTTTTATTCTTTTATATAATTGATGTTCTATCCAGAGGTAACTGGGACCTTAAATGAAGAAATAAAACAGACAATTTCAGCCTGTAATTAGAGTCCTTTTTGCATTCCTGTGAACCAGTCCAGCTTCCCTCTTCTGCCCAAGCTTTGACCCCACCTGACTGACACGTTCTTGATGTCACCTTTGATATTACCTGTCTCTAGCCTATCTATCTCTCTGCAGTTGGCCCACTGTTTATCTGACTTAACTACCTGGTGTGGTGGGGCTCATGGACTTTCTAGACACCCAAATCCTTAGTATTAGAGGGGTACCTAATTTCCCTATGCCTCTTTGGAATATAAAAATGTGAGCTTCCCAGAAGTAGATGAGAGGTATATTCCTGGGGGAATAAAGTGTTGGGGGTGATCCTGAGAAGGGAAAGGATGAAAATGAAATATATTTAGATGTCAGGTTTAGACAGAGACAAAGACTATGTGTCATTGTTAGAGTTATTCAGGGGATGGGATCCTCTAGCTATTAGAGGAGGGTGAACTGGAGGTAAAAGGGATGGAGATAAAATAAAAAAAAAAAAAGAACACCTTTCATCTCATCTACTGTGTCATGAAAAATTTAACTCATATGTAGCTAAGATGGAGAACTACTCTGAGACAAACCAAATCATAAATACCTTTGGATCTAAGTAGTTATTTCCCAAAAGTGAGGCATATTAAGGCAGTTCAGTTACTAGCAAAAGGTAGAGAGAAATATGCTTCATATAAAAAATTCCAGGATTGCCTGCCAGACTTCCTTGTATTGGCAGAATCTCCTGCCTCAGTATACTGACCATGTCTGAAAAATTGTCTCCTACCAGCCAACATGCAGTGAACATAACACAAGAGGGTGAAAAAGAAAACACCTATCTCCAAGCATCACACCAAAATAAAATGGTGGAAAATTCTAGAGAAATTCATATGTTGAAGGAAATAAGTATCTTCTCTTCTTGAATTTCCTTCCATATGGAGAGATATTCATTAGCAGAACATACCTGGCCCCCCTCCAACCTCTCATTCATTCCTCCCCAAGACAGGAGAAGTGGCTTTCCTAGTCGGTGAGTTTGGGATGAGCAATTGAACTCTTCCTTCTTTGGGATATGTTTGCAAGGAGTTTGTGTCCTAAAAATTTTTGAAACACGCATTCAAGTCTCTCCTTTATAAAGAGGACCTGTGGTTGTCAAATATTGTCTGTTCCTGGGCAGGAGTGACTACCTAATTAGGGGTTCACTATTAAGACTTACTGTCACCACACTTCTAAGCTATGTTTCTCAAGAAGTTTGCAACAATAAGGAAAACATCTTATTCTCTTTTATTATTTTTATTATTTTTCACATTCAATATTATTCTGTATTAGTTTCAGGTGTATAACATAGTGGTTAGACAATCATATACTTTACGGAGTGGTCCTCCTGATATTTCAAGTACCCCCCCGCCCCCATGGCTCATACATAGCTACTACAATATTGTTTTACCCCCATTGACCTCTCCCCAGCCACTCCCACCCCCCAGCACATGCCCTCACCCCCTAGCATCTGTGTCCATTGGTAATGCTTATACGCATGCATACAAGTCCTTTGGTTGATCTCTTACCACCCCCCCTCCCATTCCCCTGCCTTCCCTCTGAGGTTTGACAGTCAGTTCGATGCTTCTCTGTCTCTGGATCTATTTTTTGTTCATCAGTTTATGTTGTTCACTATATTCCATAAATGAGTGAGATCAGGTAGTATTTATCTTTCTCCAATTGGCTTATTTCACTTAGCATAATGTTCTCCATGTCCATCCATGCTGTTGCAAATGGCAAGAGTTCCTTCTTTTTTACAGCAGTTCAGAATTCCATTGTGTAGATGTACCACTGTTTTTTAATCCACTCATCTGTTCATGGGCACTTAGGCTGTTTCCACATCCTAGCTATTGTAAATTGTGCTGCTATGAACGTAGGGGTGCATATATCTTTTCTGATTGGTGTTTCTGATTTCTTGGGTTATATTCCTAGAAGTGGGATTACTGGGTCAAGTGGCAGTTCCATTTTTAATTTTTTGAGGAAACTCCATACTGTTTTCCACAGTGGTTGCACCAGTTTGCATTCCCACCAGCAGTGCAAGAGGGTTCCTTTTTCTCTGCATGCTCTCCAGCAGTTGTTGTTTGTTGATTTGTTGGTGATAGCCATTCTGACAGGTGTGAGATGGTACCTCATTGTCGTTTTGATTTGCATCTCTCAGATGATTAGTGACTTTGAGCATATTTTCATATGTCTCTTGGCCTTCGGTATGTCCTCTTTCAAAGTGTCTATTTAGGTCCTTTGCCCATTTTTTAATTGGATTGTTTATCTTCCTTTTGTTAAATCTTATTCTCTTAATGCCCATTCCTCTACCTCAGTTTGTTCAGAATTCAGGCTTAAATAGATGAGTGCTCTATATTGACCCTTCAGCTCACCAAATAAGTCGTTGTTATTTACAATGTCTCTTATGGAGATAGGCTCTCTGACCTACCTTGTAGAGGTTTTTTTTTTTCTGTTAATCCTCACTCAAATGATATTTTTCCATTGAGTTTTTTAGGGAGAGTAGAAGAGAAAGGGAAAGACAGAGAGAAAAATTCATTGGTTGCCTCCTGCACAAGCCCTGACCAGGGCCCGGGCCAGGGAGAAGCCTGCAACCAAGGTATGTGCCCTTGACCAGAATCAAAACTGGGACCCTTTAGTCTACAGGCTGACACTCTATCCATGGAGCCAAACTGGCTAGGGCCCTTGTAGGATTTTTATAAAGTGTGTTCAATCAGTGTCTAAAAAGTCATTTGTAAATTGTAATGTAATATCTATATATATAAAAGCCTAATATGCAAAATGTCCCCTCAGGAGTTTGACCCACTGGGAGTTTGATTGCTCACTATGATGTGCGCTGACCACCAGAGAATGGCACAGAATGAAGGAAGCCCCGGCCGGCAGCCAGCAGCCGGAGAAGGGAGGCCCTGGCTCCCAGCTGGCAGCTGCTAGGGACCCCACCCATGTATGGATTTCATGCACTGGGCCTCTAGTACTAACAAGAAGAATTAATAGTTATAGTGGTAATGATGATGTCAAGAATTATGACAATAATTCAGCAATAAGCTGAAATATGAACTTCTTCATCTTGGTCCTTGGCACTAATCTCTTGCTTCCTCTTGATCTTCTCCATGCCTCTACACCAGCCAACATGTCTCAAATAGATGGTGAATGCCTTTAAAATGAGGCATTTAAAACTGGAGTATCTCTATAGAGCTCAAATGCTCTTTAATTTTTGATTCTAGGAACTAATTATAGGAAATGTAATTACTAAGAAAACATTTTGGCAACATTTTCCAATGGCACTTGGGGCCATGAAGATGGTAAAATTATGTCTAACAAATTGGATTTTGGGGCAAATAATACATGTGAAGCTGCTCTAATATTTATTTGTTTCTAAGAGCCCCCCAACATTCTTGCCATGAAAGCCAGAATAAAAACAAATGCTTCCATTTCTTAAACATTTCTTGGTATGATGAACATTTCCCTTAATTTAGAAAAAAAATAATTTGAATTGTAAAGTTGTACTTCAATGAAATAGTGCTTGGAAAAAAATATTTTATTTAAGAATGCTTTTTAACAGCAATGCGATACACCTTTAATGCCTTAATTTCTCAACCTTTAAAAGAGTGGGGAGAAAAATGTTTCCTTGCTTACAAGGCTGTTTTGAAAATTAAGTGGTTGGCTGGAGGTGAAAAATGTCAAACATGATCTCTATTATTCTATTCCAAATGTTCATCTGCCACTAATAAAAGCCTGAGCCCCAGGAACAGTCTTTTGTACTCTTGTCTTTGGAGAAAATCACCTACAAATTTCCTTTATCCTGGTGATAAATTATAATTAATAATTCATCCATTATTCTATCACAGACATGAGGCCAAGGATGCATCGCCCCGAGCATTGGCAGGCTCAGAACTGCTCTCTCTTGCTCCACTGCCTGTTGTTTGTTTGCAGTGCAGAGACTTGTCCATGGCAAAGGCCTGTGAGTCCTGAACAAGATAGGAAAGGTACCTCTGAGTTGATTCAGATCCATGGCTCTGGAAGATTTGGCATTATGCATGGAGTGACCATCACTAGTGGAATCAGAAGACTGAAGGGGGTAAGGACAACTAAATGGCTGGGGGATGGGTCAGACCTTAACCAGGCCTGGAAGCTAAGGGAGCATTTCTTCTAACTCATCTCCTCTGGCTTATGGTGGACTTATTGGCATACCTGAGATGTCAATCAGTGCCTGTTGGAGCCTGCCCATTACATGTGCCCCTCACTCAGCAGAAACTCACGTAACAAATGTCACTTACCATAAAGGCATTGGTGAATGGCCAGGACTTTAAGGAACCACATCCTTCCTTCCCAGAATTTACAATATATGGGAAATCCTAAGGAATCATCACGTCTCTCCACTGCCACCATGACCCTACATGCCCTGTCTTTACTTTGGCCATAAGCAAATGTCTGCTCTTAGGTCAGGATTAACAATTGAATGTGCTAAAACAACCTAAAACTGGAAACAGTCATGAGCTAAAGAACCATCCACTAATCCAGAAACTGAATAGGCACAGGAACAACTTAATCTGCCTGCTGATGGTCGTCAAACACTTTGGTCAGTGGCCAAACCTCTCAAGACAGACAACAGGGCAAGCTTCCAGCCCAAGGTACTTGCTTTTTTGTGGTCTGTGTCATGAGTTGGTAATGTATTTCTTCATAGCACAGTTGAAGGCAGAATAATGGGCTGGATGGATCGTGGGGCTGATTTAGGAAGCTGTGTCATTTGAGATCACAATCAGAGGATGTCATGTTGTATGGGATATGGGAGACCATTCCCTGTAACCTCCTAATCTCATGGATGAGAAAACAAAAGGCTCACTCAGAATTGCATGTTTGTTGGTGCCAAACTCCCAACACAGGGGTACCCCCATTACTTCAGGTCATGCCTCTTAATTATGCCTTTCTAATTTGTTCTCTTTCTATAGTAGAGAAAAACTATACTTTTTCTCTTCTAGGTCTAACTACCTCTCATCATGCAAATAATAGATCAGCTATCACCCGGTAAATTTCCCCTCAAATCCTATCCCAACACCTCTTTATAATACTCCTTACTTGGTATTAGTTGTTTATGTGTCTACCTTTGCTAGGCTTTGAGTCCAGTTCCCCTCCCCTACACACACACAATAGGCACTTAATAAATTTTATTACTTAAGATGGCATCAGTCACAATATATATAGTTCGATTGGTGGGAAATATACACAGTGTAAAAGATTTGCCTTAAAGGGAAAATCAGAAATGTAAAAAAAAAAAAGGGTTAAACTGCTAAATCTCAAGGGATAGGTACAAGAGGCAACATTTTGGGAGCTATAATATGATTAATGGAGAGAGTCTGTAGTGCTACACAGTACTTCCACTTGCCATAATTTTAGGTTGTGACTTATTTTTAGCTCAGCCCACTTTTATTGTGTGTTAGGTCAATTTGAGAGAAAAAATTCTCAGATCAAGATTTGGAACATAAAATAATCCTATTCCTTACTGTCACACAAATGCTAAGACAGTATACAGAACTCAGAGCTTAGCACCCTATCCCTACACAACCATCAGCCAGGAGTAACATGGGTGAGGGCTGAGCTCATGTCAAGGGCCCAAGGATATGTGTAGATGCGCTGTAGTTGGGGGATAAAAGTCAGCATTAACAGCACAGGGCTGAGAAAAGACCAGAGAATGAATTTTACTTTTGACAGTTCTAGATCAGTGACCTTGGAAAAGTTGTTGAACACCTTAAGAGCCCAATTTCACATCTCACAGGCTTATTCTGAAGACAAATTAAAATCCTACTTTACATCTGGCATATATATATATAGTAACACTCAATGAATAAGTGGTGTGATGGTGGTTGTTTTTAATTGAGGAAGAAAGTTCATACTTATATCCTTTCCCATCATGCTCTTGTTCATCTACCCACCCCATCAAGGCAAGAATAACCCTTGGAATCATAGTGAGCTGGAGTGGTTATGAGTTCTAGCTCTGCAGCAATTCACCAGAGTTTAAATCGTGGCTTTGCCTCGTATCAGCTGTGAAACCTCAGGCAATTTATGTAACTCCTCTGTGCCTCAGTGCCCTTATCTAAAAATGGGGATGATAATAAAACATACTTCATAGTGCTGCACAGGGATCAGATTAATCAGTACACTATGAAGTCTTTGGAACATGCTTGACACAGAGTAGTCCCTTCAATTCACGTTAGCTAATTCTCACCTTTTAACTCTTTCTGAGATACCAGGGAGTCTTCCCTCAGTATGTGCTTCTCTCCCTCTCAGGCCCCTGACATTGACCTCTGTGTACTGATGAGACAAGGCAAAGGTTAGGAAAGAAGGGAGAGAATATAGAGGGTAAAGTCCCAGATCCAGGGATACACAGAAGCAGGGGGTCAAAGCAAAATCAGGAGTCAAATCTAATCCAGCACTCAGGATGGCAGAGGGTCAGGCGATGAGAGGCCGAGAGGTTTTCGGATAAAAACCCGAAAAATTCAAGGAGGCAGAAGCTGACACAATAGGCAGCACATCTAAAAACCTTGAAACTGAATTAAAGTCACCCAAGAAAGAAAGCCATTTAGACAGTGTTATTTTTATAATCTTCCGAGGGTACGATCCAAAAAAGAGCAGCTCTACCACCATGCATAAAAGATACAATTTATTCATTCATTATGTCAATAACTACGTACTAAGTGCTTGCTATATACCAGGCACTTCTCTAGTCACTAGGGATTTAGCAGTGAGTCAAATAGACAGAACTCCCTACTCTCACAGAATTTATATTCTATTTGTATAATTATATTATATTAATCTCTGTGCAAGATACATTCACATGTAGGATAAGTTCCCAAGCATGGGCACTGATTAAGAGCTCAATGTCAGAGAACAAAGTCAATGGTTATGTGCAATCTACCTCCTCATACCTCCAACCTATTTAGTGTATTCTGTCAATATCATCCCACTCAGGACTACATATTGGAATGGAACATTATTACAAAGGTAAGCTTTGGTCCACTTCAATTTATATCTAAAATAAATAATTTGGTTGGAAATTTTGGTATGCTATCACTAGTAACAAAATCTTACCATCACAGCTCACACATAATCACCCATCTCCTCCCACCAGCTATGAGTTTGGACACAAGGTCCTTTGCTCTAGTTTCTCACCACTCTTGGCAGATTCTGAAAGCTTAGAAACCCAGTCAAGACAAGCCATGTTGGTGAGAGTGTGCATTGAGTCTTGGGGACACTTAAGGACTCTGCAGAGTGGAGGCTTGAGGTATCTCTTCTCCCCTAACTGGCCAGGAACCACATACTCATTCCAAAAAGCTTTCCTCAGTGGCCAGTGGAAAAGAGAAGCTAAGAAGATTGAGGCTAGTGAATCTTCCCAGCTGCTGACCAAGCACTTTTCTGCCTAAGTTTGGGGCTACCTCCTTAGCATGCTGATGTCACTACTGCCCCATTCTGACCTGCAGCTCCCCAGAATCTGAAAACGATAATGTGAAGCTGTCTGATCTTTTGTAGAGTTGGTGGGAATTTCTGTTGTTTCCTGGTTATATGCAAACCCCTTCCACACACACACACACAAAAAAAGAATAAGGAACAAACCCTCCTAAAGAACTGTGTATTTTATTTAATGATGAAAGTACTTAGGCGTAGTTCAGAGTGCAACTTAACTGGCAAAAGCTAGGTTTCAGAAAGAATGCTGCTTTTCATTGATCATTAGCTACCCATTCCTAACTTCTTTTCCCTCTCTTCTCCATCCTGCTTATTTTCTCTTCTTTTATTTTTGGTTCTTTTTCTCTTTATGTTTCCTCTCTCCTGTTTGTCCTCTCAGCATCTTTTCTTCATTCTCTTATGTGTCTCTCCCTTCTTCCCTTTTCTCCTATTTTGCATTCTCTCATCATAAAGCAGAGAATATTCTGAACAACTACATCTGTATGTGGCTGGTTTGATCAGCTCTGCTCCTTTAGACAATGAATGACAGAAGTCCTTATCCCTTGGCTGCTTGTCAGAGTATAGGCCTGTGGCCAAAACCTACTTCTGGTGCTTGCAGGAGAGACACTGAGCAGTCCTCCTGGCATGGGCACAGATGGTGGGTGATGGAGTCCGGATGCCGAGACTTAGGGCAGGTCAAAATGATGATCGCTCAAGTGTAAACTGTGCTAATTGCTGGGGACAAAGAGAGAGCCAGGCCCCAGTGGAGTACATGTCAGGGTGGAGTACCATAAGCAAGTAGTAGCTTATATTACTCACAAATTAATATTAAGAGTCCTGTCCTAAGCTTCTAGACTGCCTTGCTTTTAATTCTCATTTTACTGACGTAGAGATTGAGCACTGCCATTTCACCCTATTATATAAAAATTGATTTTTATCATTTGTAGTTACTTCCCTAATGGTGGAGATATTTTACTTGAAAGACATCTCATTTAAAGCATTATAGATAGGTAGATGATTAATACATAGATATAGATGATAGATATAGATATATACAGATACACACATATATATAAATACATAAATATGTATACACAGTGTATGTGTATACACACACATATTTTGTTGTAAAAAAAAAACACAGAAACAGAAAACTGTATAAAACCAAAGTATAGCCTAGTGAATTATTATAAGGAAAATACCCTTGAATACACCAGGGTCAAGAGAGAAAACATTACCAGCCACCTGAGCAGTCCCTCCATGTACTTCATCTCAGATACAGCACCATTCTTCCCCTAAATATAACCACTACCCTAGTTTTATAGAAATCATATCCCTGAATTACTTTATGGTTCTATCACTCAAATGTACCCCTAAATGCTAGAGTTAAAACTTCTGCATTTTTAAAACTTGGTGTTTTAAACCCCCTTTCATCTACAATTTCTTCCTTACTCCCTTCCTTCCTCCCTCTCGTTTCCTTACAATATGTGTTGATAAATCTGGGCATTTTACCTGTAGTCTAGATTGTACTGAATGTACGTTAATAGTGCAACTCGCCATGCTCCTTTGTCCTCTGGATTTCCTACAAATTGGTAGTTAGAATCTAAGGTCATATCTGACCAGACTCAGATGTGATCCCTTTGGCAAGACTATGGGTGATGGTGTGTTCTTTTCACTCTTTTTTTATGTTAGCTGCCATTGATGCTCAATACCTAAATTCATTAATTCATTGGGGATTGGTGACATCTTAATCTATTAGTTCATTTTTCATCAAATAGCACGACTATTTGTATATGGAAACATTTTTCCTCATCTAATATTTTGTTTCTCAATGGTATGGTTTATATAGGATAGGCAGAATAAATACTTGAATTCTACCTTTTATTCACCCAGTTTTTAAGAAAATTAATTGGTTCCCTGTCACCCCCCAAAGGTGACAAATTATAAATATCATTGTAAGTCTGTGGATTTAAAAAGATTTTATGCGTTTCACTTCATTGCAATTCCTTTCCTTATTGAAGATCAAATTATCCCCTCTTTGGCTACTGACAGCTTTTTCACACTGGCTCCTGAGTCTTTTGGATATAATCCTAGTAGTCTCATAGTTTTCTTGCTATCTAGTATAGCAAAATACTCCTGCATCATCTTGCATATTTCCTTGTGAAGTCCTGTTTTTTGTTTTCAAATGGGAAATAGTATTTCAAGACCACAATGTGGTCATTAGAGATGCTGATTGCTACTGGGTTGTAAACATCTTATCTAATAAAAGCATAATATGCAAATTGACTGTCACTCCAACACACAAGATGGCTGCCCCCATGTGGACACAAAGATGGCTGCCACAAGATGGCCAGCAGGGGAGGGCAGATGGGAGGGACCAGGCCTGCAGGGGAGGGAAGTTGGGGGTGATCAAGCCTGCAGGGGAGGGCAGTTAGGGGTGACCAGGCTGGCAGAGGAGGGAAGTTGAGGGTGATTGGGCCTGCAGGAAAGGGAAGTTGGGGGTGACCAGGCCTGCAGGAGAGGGAAGTTGAGGGTGACCAGGCCTGCAGGGGAGGGAAGTTGGGGTCAACCGGGCCTGCAGGGAAGGGTAGTGGGGGGGGGGGGGAGACCCAGGACTGCAGGGGAGAGCAGTTGGTGGGGACCAGGCCTGCAAGAGAGGGCAGTTGGGGGTGATCAAGCCTGCAAGGGAGGGCAGTTAGGGGTGATCAGGCTGGCAGAGGAGGGAAGTTGGGGGCGACTGGGCCTATAGGGAAGGGCAGTTGGGGGGAACCCAGGCCTGCAGGGGAGAGTAGTTAGGGGTGACCAGGCCTGCAAGGGAGGGCAGCTGGGGGGGACCATACCAGCAGGGGAGAGCAGTTAGGGGTGATGAGGCTGGCAGGGGAGGGCAGTTAGGGGTGACCAGGCCTGCAGGGGAGGGCAGTTACGGCAATCAGGCTGGCAGGGGAGCAGTTAGGCATTAATCAGGCTGGCAGGGGAGTGGTTAGGGGGTGATCACGCTGGCAGGCAGAAGCTGTTAGGGGCAATCAGGAAGGCAGGCAGGCGAGCACTTGGGAGCCAGCAGTCCTGGATTGTGAGAGGGATGTTCAACTGCCCATTTAGGCCCGATCCCAGTAGGATCGGGCCTAAACAGGCAGTCAGACATACCTCGAGGGGTCCCAGATTGGAGAGGGTGCAGACTGGGTTGAGGGACACACACCCCCATGCACGAATTTCGTGCACCGGGCCTCTAGTAGAATATATAATTGATAGATAGATAGATAGATAGATAGATAGATAGATAGATAGATGATATATAGATATTATTCTATAGATACACATAATGAGTTCATATGTTCATATTAATATTTTAACTTCAAACTCATGACTATATCATACTCCCTCAATCTCTTCTAAATTATGAGTCTCCTTCCACCCATACTAGATATTAAAGACATCAGGAATAATAGAATTAAAATATCTCATAACAATTCATTTGCTCTATCCTACATTACACAAACTGTCTCAGAAAACAATATTAATACTACCTCCACAAGTTATTATTACTCAAAGCAATTTAAAGTATTTGTATATATTATCCCCATTCTTCCTCTTATTTTTATGGTTATACTATATCTACATTATCAGAGCATATATCCATTCGATACTATACTCTCTCCTGTTTACCTGTATTTAATCTCAGTTCTACAGTATATGCATATTTTATTATTTTATGGAATTTATTGGGATAACATTGGTTAATAAAATTATATAAGTTTCAGGTAAAGTATACAGGGTGTCCCAAAAATGTATATACACTTTAACAGCTGATAACTCAATTTTGAAAATAAAATGTATTTTAATAAACACTGCCTTTATAAATATTCAAAGTGTGTGTATGCATTTTGGGGGACATCCTATATGTATAGTTTAGTCTGTGTATATATAATTTAATGATTACTAATAGTCCTTGTATCTATTTCTCTCTAGTCTTTTTCTGATTCTGGATGTTGATAATAAAGAGAAAACAATTGCCTTACCTTTTCTTCCACTGAGTATCTTAAATCAGTGAATCCACTTTTCTGTGGTATAAAAGTCTCATGACAAGTCTGATGAAATGATTTCTTATTCCCTCTAAGTAATGTGTTCACCTGGGTGCTAATATAATTTTTTAATTTAATAAAAGTGTAGTAATGTTATTAGAATACAGCTTTATGATGATCATCCTGCATTGATAGTCTCAGATATGTCATTCATTATTTCAATGTCTGGTTTCAAATACTTTTTTATTTAAGAAACTTTTCTTGTATTTATTCTTTTCCCTCGCTTTGGTTTCTTTCTTCAAAAACATCTATCATTGGTATGTTGGATCTTCTTTGTCTATCTTCAGTAGCTGTCAGATTCTCACAAATACTTTTAATATCTTCATTTCTTTCTGATTTAATGTTTTAATCCTTTTTAACTTATATTTCTTTAAGGCATTATGTGTTGTATTTATTCACTCTCTTGTGCTCCTTCTAGTTTGGTTTTCATTTCTAAACCAAGTGTTTTTTTTAATTTCTTTTTCTTTATTTATTTTTTGTCATATGTCCTTTCTTATTTTCAGTTCCCTCTACTGCAAAATGAAAATAATGGTAGATTCCTCACTGGGCTTTGGAATATTCATGAAAATAACAAATGTGAAAGTTCTTGGTGCATTATAGACACCTCTTCATCATGTGCATCTCTACATCTGAAATTATAATACTTGGTTTTTGTCTTTGGTCAGTTTAAGCTGATTGTGGGTTTCTGCAACTGGTATTACTCTCATTCTTGTGATCATCCTTCATCATTGTTATTATTGTGGTTGCTATTATAGACTTGGTAGCACTGGGATGGAAAGGGCAATTAATTGACTACCACAGTCTTTGGCGATGCTGACAAACAGCTTTTGCACAAAAGCTAGATCAAAGGAGTGGCTTTGAGATAATTTATAACCAATTAATTTTGAAATAATTTGCAACACATTAAATTGCTGTTTGTAAATTTGTGGTTATAGAAGCACGTTTCTAGTTTCACACACATACCTGAGATGTATGAGTTGCTTTGACCCCTATAACAGAGTTGATGGCCTCAGCTCTCTTCCTGAGGAGGTAGCAGCTTAGTCAGCTTTCTCTCAAAACCATCTCCCAGTACCAAAATGGAGAGTCACACTTCATGCCTGCATGATGGCAAGCAAGTGAGCATTCACATCAGTATGCACTTGCATAGCTCGTTATGGTTGATGAATTAGATGAAAAACATGGAAGGAGAACAAAGCAAAGTCCATCTGTATAAAGGCCATTCTTCAAGCTCACTCATTTGTCAAACCCATGTTTTTGAAGCTATGCAGAGCCCTTGGAACACATGTTTCCAGCCACATTGGTACCGAGAAAAAAGCTGGCACACTGAATAGTTCATCACCAACTTTGAGCCAATCACTGAATCAGTTCCCACTACACCACTGGGTCTCTACCGCTAAGGAATTTTCTACCACCTTTTCCAATTTCTATCTCAGGAATTAAAAAGAGGAAAGAAATATTTATCTAATTTCTAGTATGTGTACCTCTTAGCAAGGTACTTTTTAAAGGGGGTATAGGCTTATATATAGTAATGTATAATTTAAAATGCAGCAAGCTTATCACATGTCCCCTTTTGGTGTGGTTAAAACAATTGCTATCCTGACTCCTGTGATGACATGTTTTGAGTGCTGAGCTCTGAGCTGCCTTTAATCTGTTTCTGCATCTCACATAAGTGCATATTAGGGCTGGGCGATGTTGTTTCCTGGTATAAAGCTACTTTCCTAAATGCAAGGAGCTTTCTGCACCTCTCTCTTGTTCTGCAAATCCTAATGTTAGGTTTTTGAGTACACAGTCTTCAACAACGATATGTCGGTAGTTTGGGCTACTTTTGTTACTAATTGTTAACACACAAATCCATATAAAAACTTGAAAATTCCCTCCAACTAGAAAAACATGTCTACTTTTGCCATCTGGGACTGCCTTCTCTATCCCTTGACCTGGTAAGAAAGCATTATATAACCTTCCTTGATTTCAATTCAAGTCTGGGAAATTCCTGACAGTCTCTACTCAAAGGCATTTATTTCCTACAACTTAACTGGCTGGTTTCCATTTTCCATTGTTCTATGTTACCCTCCAAACCAACCCCAGCCCTATAGCAATATGTTAAAACTGCATCCCCTGCTGCCTTAGTGTGGTTTTTTTGATTACCTATTTGATTCCCATCTGTACTAATAAAAGAGTAATATGCTAATTAGATGAGGAGACCTTCCGGGGACCTTCCAGACATCCTTCCCAACATTGCCCAGCCCTAATATGCAAACCACCCCCAAACGGCCCTCAGCCCCTGGCCCAGGCCAGCCACGCCCCCAGCGGGGACCCCCACACAC
Source organism: Eptesicus fuscus (assembly GCF_027574615.1). NCBI lineage: Eukaryota > Metazoa > Chordata > Mammalia > Chiroptera > Vespertilionidae > Eptesicus > Eptesicus fuscus. Next base: position 88,247,089 of record NC_072479.1, read on the forward strand.
ACACCCTGAAGGGGATGTGGCAAGCCTGCAAATGGCCCTCAGCCCCTCGCCCAGACTGGCCATGCCCCCAGTGGGGACCCCCACCCTGATCCAAGACCCCCTTCAGGGCAAATCAGCCGGCCCCCACCTGTGCACCAGGCCTCTATCTATACTAATAAAAGGGTAATATGCTAATTAGACCAAGAGATCTTCCGGACATCCTTCCAGACAAAGCCATGGTGGTGGGGCCAAGGCAAAGGTGGTTAGGTGAGATCAGGCCAGGAGGGGAGGGCAGTTGGGGGTGATCAGGCCAGCAGGGGGGGCCAGTTGGGGGCGAACAGGCTGGCAGGGGGGTCAGTTGGGGGCAATCAGACTGGCAAGGGGGGTCAGTTGGTGGTGAGAAGGCTGGCAGGGGGGGCAGTTGGGGGTGAGCAGGCCAGCATGCAGAGTGGTTAGGGGCGATCAGGTAGGCAGGCAGGTGAGCGGTTAGGAGCCAGCAGTCCTGGATTGTGAAAGGGATGTCTGACTGCCAGTTTAGGCCCGATCCCTAGGGGACCACGCCTCCCATGCACAAATTTTGTGCACCAGACCACTAGTAATTATATAAATGTGCTTTGTTCTTTGTCCTCATAACATGCCTACAAGACAGCTTTTAGAAGCTTTATTTAATAGATAAGGAAACTGACACTCAGAAAGATTGAGAAGCTTGTCTCAATTCACACAGCCAGCAAGTGTTATAACTGAACTGCACATTTAGGGAAATCTTAATCTGAAGCCCTGTTCTTTCTGTCGACTCTGGGATCCTCAGCTGTGGTCACCATAAGCTGGGTGACTCCCATAGAGTAAGACCAGGCACAGATCTGTAAAGGCGATTCTGAGAAGCATATCAAGGCTACATCCCATAACACTCTCAGAGAGTTTTCAGTATGCTTCTCTGTTTCTCCCCCCACCCCAATTATATGCTAATCTCTGAACATAACATGAATTTCAGGAGCAGCTAAGCATACGCAATCATATACATGCTCATAATAACCAATGTCTCATTTATAGGCCTCATTCTTAGGCTAATTCTAATAGTTATTGAATGTAAACAGCAGAAAAGAACCTAGAGATTAGGTTGAGTCCTGCCCCTTGTCTGAAAAGTTAGAGCCAAAAGGAACCAGCCCAACGCTCCACTCATTGAGCAGACAGCCTCTGTCCCTGAAATGGATGGGGTTGGGAATGTGAAGATGCATCATCATAGCTTTTGCAACCTGAAAGTGAGGAGCAAAAGACAGTCCTGGAGGGAAGGAAGCTTGTAGCTGCTAAAGGTGATCTACAATAATGCTTCACCAGGGATTCAGGCACTCACTTTAGCCACGGATGCTTTCTGTTTGGAATTCACAATGGAGAAGGTACTTTGTCTACATGGTATAGTGTCACTGTATAAGGTTTTATAATTATTATCATAAGGCAATCATTAAGATATATTTTAGCAACTGACTAATCTCAATACAAAACAACACAAAGCCACCGCCTTTTGTTAGGTACTTAATGGCTAAGACTTACAGATCACTGCAGACCAACTGGTTAAAAGTCACAGATAATCCTTCTGTACTGTCAATTTCACCCATGCCATCACTCTTAAGTAGATAATATCTAAATTTTATATGCCTTTTACAAATTACAATAGGTTTTTACATAAATCAGTTTCTTGGCACAAAAACCATGCAAATTAAGTAGAACATGTATTTTTACTCTTTTTACAGATGAAAAATGGCAACTCAGGGAGTTTAAGAGACCAAGGTTACACACTATTAATTAGCAGAAGTAAGACTTCAATGCAGATCTCATGTATCTAGGTCTGCAATCTTTCATAGAGTCATAAGATCAAGGAACTTTCTAATGCGGTTTTAAGCCTAATAGGCATAAAATTTTCACTCAGAGTCTTGTTTTCTCCTGGGATCAGAGCTCTGACAAAATTTTCCCAGATATCAATGACTTTCAACCTTACTTATTCATTTAATGGTTCATTATTAGGAATCTACCTGTAAACCGGTACTGGGGACATGCTGGTGACTCCATGAACTCACAGAGCTTACAGTGTAGTAAGGAGGACAGACAAATAAGCAATAACCAAGTAGGTAAAAATCCGTCACAGACAAAATGCAGCATTATAGGAGCACATGTCACATGAGGGTGAGGCTCAGAAAGGGTTCCAAAGGATGAGAAATCTAAGCTTAGACTTAACTGTTGAGGAGGGAGAGAAATGTGCCAGGTTGAAGGAACAATTTGTATATGAGCCCAGAACTGAGAGTACATAGTGCATCCAGGAAGGAGAAAGAAACATGATATGATGCCTGGATCATAAAGTTCTGGGCAGAGGAGGTTAAAAGATGAACCTAGAAAGCTAGACGGGGATAAGGGCATGGATGCCTTTATAAATCATGATAAGAGTTTAGGACTTTGTTCTGGGAATAATGGGCAACTATTAATGGGTTTTAAATCTGGCTGTGACATCAGGCTTCCTTCTTACAAAGGTAACTCTGACTATAATAGAGAGGCAAATTTGGAGCCAGGGGAAAGTGGACACAGAGAATAACTTTGGAGGCTGTATTCTTTTATTTTTATTTTAATCCTTACCCAAGGATATTTTTCCCATTGATTTTTTAGAGAGTGGAAGGGAGGAAGGAGGGGAAGAGAGAGAAACATCAACATCAGAGAGGCAAATTGATTAGTTGCCTCCTGCACAAATCAAACCTGCAACCCAAGTACATGTCCTTGACAGGAAATTGAACCCATGACCCTTCATTCTGCAGGCCAACGCTCTGACCACTTAGCAAAACCAGCCAGGGCTGGAGGCTCTATTCGTAATTCATTTGAGAGATACATGTCTCTTAAAGCAGAGGAATCCCTAAGTCATTTAATTCCATGCTGTTCTGTTTTCATTTAGCTCTTCATTACACACTAAGGCAGCATTGTCATTAGACCTGAGAAGGGCACTAGTGCTTGGGACTTGTGGGGTGGAGGGTTCCAAGTAGCAAAAACATAAGAAAAATAAAGAACACTTGGGTTCTTCTATCATTTGGTTCTCAGTGCTGGTTCAGCATCAATAGTAACCCCCAAATTTTCCATTAGAATTATCTTCAGGCTTCATTCAAGAAAACAATTTTATCCATTTTTGGATGAAAAGGAAGCATGTCTGACTATGGTAAAATTACATACATTGTGTCAATGTTAGAGATCAACATTGCATTTGAGGTGGAGGATTTGTTCAGAGAAGCTCTTGGGTGAGAAAAGAAAAATTGATTAATTTATCAAATTCTTCCTCTTAGCATCAATTTAATAGGTTCTTGCATAAAATGGTGTAATTCCCAGTAATGCCAAGAACCAATATCTTGCTTATTTTCATGTTCTGTTTCTTAGTTCCAGAGGCACTCACAACTGAGCATGGCATTCTCAACAGTTGTACATGGCAGTTGAGGATTGCTTTGCTATAGCAAACATGTCATATTACTTATAACTATGCTTATCTGTAAGCCTAGACATAACAGATATAAAGAATGACACTGATTCTTGATATTACTACATAAATCTATGAAGGGATGATGGAACTACAATATAAGCCATAATAATAAAATTAAAATATTTTTAATATTTTATAGTAATAGTTTATCACATGCCATTCCATGCCAATATTTGAAGATGATGCATAAAATTCATATTTGATTTCCAAACATAAATATGGCTTGAAGAATTATATTAAAATTCTAACTGGTAGTGTCTCTGTAGAACAAATTTAAATTAATAAGAAACTGTTTAAAACTAAACTTACTCAAGAAATATTATTTGATCTGTACAATGACTGGAACATAAATTATATGCAAAGTTTTATTATAAAAACATAATTAGACATTTTGATGTCTATGCTGTATACCTGAAACTAATACAAAATAATATTGAATGTAAACTATAAGTAAAAAGATAAAAAATAATTTTTTTAATTATCATTCCATCTACTTTCATTCTAAAGCCTTTCTCATACTCATTCCTAGCTCTTCCTTTCATTTACTCCCTTGTACCATCAGCAGATGTATCTTCCCCACTAGTCTGGGTGTTCCATGTAGGGCAGGAACCACATTAATCATCTTTGTTTCCAATCTCTGCTCCTCCCCACCCCACTGCCTCTGATTTGCACATATGTGGCATTCATTAAATACATATTAAGTTAAACCACTTACTATACTATTGGGAAAAAAATTAAAGTTTATAATTCTCAAGAAAAAATTTATCCCTCGTCAGCACCGCCATGCAATCTATGTCCTTCTTGAAACAGCACTGACCTGGGTCTGATGGTGTGCCCTGAGGTGTGGTAGGAAGAACACAGCTGCCAGACCAGTCCTAGCTCTCCCAGGTCTGATGACAATGACCGTAAGCATTTCTCTTTTATGAACCTCAGTTTCCTCATCAATAACGTGTTGCTGCTCTCTCCTGACACATCACATATTCTCTCTTGTGACTCTTTATGATCTTCTATGTTCTCAGATGAATTAATTAGAATCACTGTCACCTACCCCACCCAGCCTGGCAGTGGACACATAAATCTCTTTTCTAAGCATGAAACCAGATGTGAGGGTAATCTCCCACACAAGAGCAATTTGGCCTTAGTGCAAAATGTTAATCCTTTCGGATGCTGCAGAAAAATACACTCTTCATAATATTAAATGATCTTTTGATTGCAGCTTTCTGCCCAAGCTTTCTGTATGGATATTAGCATAGCCAAACCAGGCCTGAGCCCTCATCTTCTTTGGATTTTATTAGAAGTGGGAATAGGGCCAATAAAACTGCACATATCCACAAAGGTCTTTGCCAAAAATCTTAACTTTGCATGTGTGTGTGTGTGTGTGTGTGTGTGTGTGTGTGTGTTAATTTCTGCCTCCCTAACTAATGTGTAAAGTTCTTGTGGAAAGTGGTTATCATTCATTACTTTGGAATCCTAGCTTTTATCCTGTCTGAAAATCAACATTATTGCTTTGTCAAAAGGCTTTGCATTGGAAGAAACAAAATGTCTTAACCTGAGATCACAGAGAGAGAGTCAATGGCTCATAAGAACACATAAGGAGTGCTCTTGAAGTAATTAATTATAAAAAATAACATCTAAATAATAGATTGATGCAAATCTGGCTTTTTATAAGAGTGTGGAGGAGGATGAAGCAAACATTTTTTTCAGATCAAAATACTAATTTGCATTGGATCTGCATGCATTTGGCATGGTGGTCTTTAGTAAGATGAATTAAAAATAAAAATAATTAGAACCATCCTTGGTAATTCTCAGTCAATTACTTCACTTAATCCTCACAACAGCCCTAGGAGGTATGTATTATTATAGCTGTCATTTTAAAATGTAGAAACTGAGGCACAGAGGTTTTGAGTAACTTGGGCAAGGCCTCACAGCTAGGAAATGACAATGTCAGAATTCAAACCCAGGGCTCAGGGCATAAATGACATGTGCAACTACCCTTGAAAAAGTGTTGTGTTATTCCCATTCTACAGAGAAGAAAAACAAGGCTGAGAAGGTAAAGTAACTTCCTAGTCAGCACCCCTGCCTCACCACCCTTCCCTCCCCCAGACTTCCAGGGACTGCACAGGCCCCTCTGGACCTCTTGCATGGACTCTGGATGGGCCACTGCTCTCCTGTCTCCTTTTCAATCCCAACTGTCACAGTCTCAGCAGGAAAGAGATGGCACGGGAAAACGATTTTTCTGGAAGAACTTCAGCAAAGGGACTATTGACAGGTGTGAGAGCAGGGGCAGACAGCCAACCAGGGAGAGCACCCAGAAACAGAGACCATCCAAGAGGCCACGTGATCACCGGAGAGTGGGCACATGAACAAGGGGGCGGGGCCACGTGAAGATTAAAGGGATGCAGCCAGGAGCCCCCAGAAGCTGAAGAAGCAGGAAGGACTCTCTCCTGGAGCTCTCTGAGGGAGCACAGCCCCAGACACCCTGATTTCAGATTCTGACCCTAGAACAGGGAGAGCACATGTTCCTGTTTGTTTAGGCCAGCCTGTAGTCATCGGAGCAGCAGTCCCAGGAAATAGACCCCTTCTTGCCCCTCCTTTTGGGGCTTTGACGGGGTTCTGGGAATAGCTGAGCCCTGTGCCCAGCAGGGGAGACCCCCCTAGACCTCTCACTGCAGGGGCTCACAGGGAGATTCATCTCTGTGTCTATGCTTTGGCCCTGTCCCCTGCTCCCCTGGGGGTTCCTTGGCAGTGACAGTGCAGTGGGCACACCAGGGCAGGCTGCTTGTTGGGAAGTGCAGGCTGTAACTCAGGGACTCCTCACGGCCTTGCCAAGCCCCCAGCTGCAGGATGATGCAGGGTCCTACCCAGCCCTGCCCTTACCTCCCAGACCTTCCTCCTAATGAGTCCAGCCTGGGTTTCCGCTTCCTGGAGTACCAGGGTTGACAGGAGCCAGCAACTGGGTTGTCGTGCCCATATTTTAGATACCAAGACTGAGCCTTAGAGAGGGGAGCAGAGGTCCCTACCCCCAGCCCACCTCCCCCTCAACTCAGCCCAGCTCACAGGAGGCTCCCCCAGCTGCCATGGTGTTGGAGGAGGAGGAGGAGGAGGAAGAGAAGGAGGGCGGGCTGGGCGGGGGGTCGGGGGGAGGGAGATTTCTGAGAAGCAATCCAAAAATACACACCAGCTGGCCCCTCCTTCCTTACTCCTTTCCAACTTCAAAGCCTCCTTTTGTGCAGGTAGGCGGGGGCAAAGAAGGTCAAGGAGGCAGAGGGTCCAGGTAGTGGTTCTGGGACCCCAACCTCACCCAGCAGATTTCCTGGACCTGGCTCCACTGCCCTCCCACAGTTCCCAGACCAGGCGGGCTGTTTCCTGCCTCCCTGCCTTCGCACATGCAGTTCCCTCCACCTTGAAGGCCCTTCCTCATCCTTTAAATCCCAGCTCGGCTTTAACTCCACTGGAGAACCTCCCCTGGGTCACTTGGGGCTCCCCCTGCATCCTGCACACACACCCCAAAAAATAGCAGAAATTTATTTTATCACAGAGGCTGAAAGTCCAAGATCAAGGTGACAGCAGTGTTTGTTTCTGGAGAAAGCCCTTCTTGGCTTGCAGACGTCCACTTCTCCCTGTGTCCCCACATGGTCTTTCTTTTGTGTGCTCACTCCTGGTGCCTCTTCTTCTTATAAGGTCACTAGTCCCATTGGATTAGGGGTCATTTTATGACCTAATTTAACCTTAATTACCTCCTTAAAGGGCCTTATCTCCAAATAAAACTACATTGGGGGTTAGGGCTTCTACTTATGAATTTAAGGAGATGCAATTCAGTCCATAGTCCTCTTCAAATCTAGTTTTTGGAATAAAATAGGTACGGTACTGAGAGACTTAGTTTTAAAATCACCTAGAGTCAATTCACCTTTACTCATTCTAGAAACAGGATGCCAAGAGGATTTAACCTAGCTTTGTCAAGAAGCCATTTGTGTCGAAGAAGGAGGAGAAGGAGGAGGAGGAGGAGGAGGAGGAGGAGGAGGAGGAGGAGGAGGAGGAGGAGGAGGAGGAGGAGGAGTCATTTGTCCTAGAAAGCATTTTTATTGTTCTCCCATTTGTACATTGAATTTTCAGATTAACTCTCTGGTCTGCTTTCCAAAGGTTGTTTCCAACTCTTGGCTATTAAAAAAGAAATTGTGGCCCAGCCAGGGTGGCTCATTGGTTGAGGGTAGAGCTATGAATCAGGAGGTCATAGTTTGATTCCCAGTCAGGGCACATGCCCAGGTTATGAGCTCCATCCCCAGTGTGAGGCATGCAGGGGGCAGCAATCAATGATTATTTCTCATCATTGATATTTCTATCTCTCCCTCTCCCTTCATCTCTAAAATCAATAAAAATATTTTTTTTTTAAAGAAATTGCGTGCATGTCTCTTTGCTTGAGTAAAGCTGTAAGGAGTAAAATTGCTGGGCATTGTGTAGCAATGCACACTTGACCAAATTCTGTAAATTTGTTATCTAAATGCCTACTCTGGCTTACAAAGGGTCAATTTTCCCAATACTTGATGTTAACCCGATACTTGATCTATTTTCCAATTTTTGTCAATTTCATAGGTATAAAGTAGTTTATTTGATTTCACATTTTCCTGATTAGTAATCAGTAAAGTGCCTATTCATATATACATTATCTTGTCAGCTTTACCTTCTAGCAATTGTCTACATATGTTCTTGACCTATTTTCACCTGGATTTCCTTACTGTTTCATGCAGATTTACATAACTTTCTTATATATTCTGGATTACAATCAGTCCTGTGTTTCACAACATATTTTCCCTGTCTGCCAACTTTCAAATATGTGTAGGAAGTTCTTTCTCACAACAAAATATTTCATTTTTATATGGTCAAATCCAAAGTTTCTCCTCTTATGATATGTGCTTTTGCATCTTGCTTACAAACCCTTGTTCAATAAAAGAACACAGAGACAGTCTCCAAATTTTCTTCTAATAGTTCTACAGTTTTGTTTCTCATATTTAGACTTTTAATCCACTTGGAATTTATTTATGCAAGTAGTGTGAATTTGAGTTCTAATTTAACCATTCTCTTTGTTTTTCAATGTCTCCATCACAATCTATTAAATAATTGGACCTCTGAGTATTGATTTGTGAGGTCTCTACATATATAGGCACTGTTCCCAAATCCTGTATTCTGTTTAATTGGTATATCTCTCCATCCTTGAGCAAATATTATGCTGCTTTTAATTAATTTTTCTTTCTAACATGTTTTAACCCTTTGTACGCCATAAGCGTCTATAGACACAAGCAGCGGACCTTCCCCTTAACGCGTGGCAGTTAACTGGTTAATATCTGTAGGTAAAGAGAGTCTCCTATCTTTGTTCTTTTTCAAAATATGTAAGCCATTCATATACTTTTATGTTTCCATATACATTTTAGTGTTATTTTATCTTATCCTGCTAAGATTTACATTGCAATTATGTAAACTTTATATATTACTTGGATGAGAATTGAAATATTTATGTGTTTTCTCATATATGACCATGGTATAGTCCTTTATTTAATTTTTTAAAATATTCTATTAGTTATTTTTATCATTTCTTTCCATGTAGATCTTACACATTTTTATTAATTTCTAGTTACTTTAAAGCTTTTAAATCCTAGTTTATGTGGTATTTTCATTTGTAGACTCTTAGTGAGTTTATTACCTTGCTATACATGCTACTTACTTTCAAAACCATTTTCTGATTGGTTATTGCTGTGACAGTAGTTTGTTAACTTTCTTGGGCTATGTAAATGATCATTTTACCTATTATGACTTATCTCTTTCTTTCTAATTCTTATGCCTCATATTTCTTTTTCTTGTTACTTATCCACTAGCCAGGATTGCTTATATTCTGCTTAAGGAAGAGTTGCAATAGCAGCAAATATTTTTATCATCTTTGTAACTTTAAAGGGAATACTTCTAAAATTTATCTAACAAGTAAAAAAGAACAAGTCCAAACATTTAGAAGAGATTTTAGAAGTTTAATGAAAACAAGGTGATTACATTATAAGCAATGAGATTAAATTAAGTGTAGATAACTGTGGCTTCTCAAAAGCTCTGAACCCACTCTATTATTCTTAGAAAGAGTTGTTATCATAGCTTAAAAAGGTGTCACATACATACTAGAATTCAACAGTTTTCCTTAATTTTCATCAGAAGACTCAAAAGAGAATTGCATCAACAAGTTGCTGGCTATAAAAGTTAATGTCAATTAGTTCTATGTCCTTATGTATTCTAAAATCTTCTGTATTCCACATTTTTATAACATTTCTATTAAATGGGTATTTTTAAGAGTGTTTTGAGCAAATAAGTGACATAATCAAAGTGATATAGGTTGGCTTGGATCCTTCTTCTCTTTGACCCCAGATGCTGGAGGTCACTAGGCTTATGGATTGCTGACTATTTGGTTCCACCCCATCATCTCTGCCCATGTAGCCCCATTGTCCCTGACCTGGACTACAGGATAAGCCTCATGTCTTTCCTGTCTCCATGTTCTTCTCCTTTTTTATATCCTCAATCCTGTCACCAGAGTAATGGGCACAAGGGCAATCTGACATCATGTCTGAAAAATTTAAGCATCTGGCCCCTCAGACCAGCTGCTGAGAAAACAGTATCTGCTGGAGTTAAATCAGCGCCCCCTCCTGCATTTCATTAGCACCTCCTCATCTCCATAATCATGCTTGTCTGGAGTCTGCTGAAAGGTCCCTGGCACCTTCAGGTGTGACCTGTTGACTGACTTTGCTGTGACTCTTGGTGTCACTTACTTTGTAATAGTATTTGGCATTCACCTCCATCTACCTCATGCTGCTACTCCAGACCTGACTCAAGGTCCACTTCTGGTTTCCTTTTCATTTGCGGCTAAACTACCATAGTGCCCTCTGCTAAGAAACCTCATGACACCCCACTGCATCTAGTAGAAAGCCTATACTACCAATACAACATGCGAAACCTCACACTACTTCCCTTGCATATCTCCAGCCACACCAACATCCCTCTGACACCCAATCAGCTGCCATGCCTCCTGCTATCCAGGTACTTCCATGTTTCTTTGTCTTTGACTTGCTTTTCCTTTCTCTTGAATGAAAGTTTCCTCCTCTTTCTTTATCTTGTAAACCCTTACTTAATGTAAAGAAAAACAACAGTTTAAATGTCAGCTTTTCTGAAGCTTTCCCACTTTACCTCAGTAGTTATGTATTCCTTAAAATAAATTAGTATTATTATCTTGCATTACTTTTTGCTATTATTTGGCTATTGTTGACTTTCAAGTCTGTCTGTTCAACTGGTATATGTACACTTTAATTTTTTCTTTTCCCAGAAGTCAGTTTAAAGACAAGGACTTAATAGGTGCTGAAAATGGTTTGTCTAACTTGACTTGGTGATCACATGAGCTGTCGCTCATGATGAAAGACTGAACAGAGAATATCTCAGAAGCAATATCCTGTGCCCTAATCATGATTTAGGTAGGACCGGAACTGAAGTGTGGATAGAAAGAGTGGATATGAGATCCTAGAATAGAATGACTATAGATGATGATGGTAGATAAGGAGCAGTGAGAAAAGAGAAGCATTTAAAATGCTCTGGAATTTTTAGTGTAGGTGCCTACAGGAATGGAGGTCTATTAACAGAAACAGGGAAGTCAGGAGGAGGAGATGACCTTGAAGGAAAAGTTTGAAGTCATCCAGGACATAGAATGCAAAGTACCACATGCCTTTGAAATGTGGGTCCAGTACTGGGAACATCAGTTTAACACAGACCAGGGAGATGCAGTAGTTGAAGTTGTGGTGAGAGTCTGGAGATATCACTGCAGGAGAGAGTACAGAGAGAGGAAAACATATGCTCTGGGAAATGTTCTGCTGGGGGAGCAAAAAAATAAAAAAATAAGGACACCGAATGAGGAGAAGGGGCCAGAAAGTAGGCGTGAACCAGGATAGTGTCTTGCTATAGAAGCCAAGAGGGAAGAATTCCAAAGAGTAAAAGGTCAACAGTATCAAATTCTGTATAGAAGATGGGACTGAAGAAGAGGCCCCTGGATTTGTCCGTGGGGAGGGCCTTAGTGACCTTTAAGAGAGCCATTTCTGGGCAGGGTGGGGGTGGGGACACTGCCGGATGTGAAGCAGAAAGTGGGTGGAGAGGAAGCAGAGGTGGCAGGTGCTGCCCATTCTCTAGAGAATTTGGCAGAGTGAGGAGGGAGAGAAGGCAAGCGGGCCTCTGAGGCCAGGGAAGGGCTGCAATGTGTGTTTACCACTCCACATCCAAACCATTGCCACTTCAGGTTGAGTCTGGCTGCAAACTACATCTCATTGTCCCTCTTCTTTCCTATCCCCATGGCCCTTAACCTTTGCCTGGTTTTGAGAAAACCTGCAGGCTTTTCTGCTTCCATTTCTCTACACACCATTGCTTCCTCCATGCTGGGGGAAAAGTCTTGTCAAAGCACTTTTCTGATCCTGTCTCTTCCATGGTCAAAAATGAAATAAGCCCAATGCCTCACCTAACTACACAAGATTCTCCATTCTTGGGCCTCAACCTCCTTTCAGAATTCTCTCCTCCTACTGCCATCAGAACCAGCCTGCACTTCAGCCACATGGGCCCTCCACTGTCTAAGAATGTCCACTATTTTCCACCCACCCTTCACCAGAGACTACCTTCTAGCTCCCTGCCTCATTCTAGTCCAACCAATCTCCAAAGTCACTCTTCTTCATTGCTTCCTTCTATTCCCTCACATTTCCTTTTTCTCCTTTTTTTTAGGCTAGAAACTGATCTTCCACAATTGGCTTCTGTCAAAGATATAATTCTTTCGGTAAAGAATTCATTATTTATATATATGGTTGGCCCTCAAAAAACTTGGGTTTGAACTGCACAGGTCCACATATACACAGATATTTTTCAATAAATAATGTAAATGTATTTTCCCTTCCTTACGATTTTCTTAATAACATTTTCTTTTCTCTTACTTTATTATAAGAATATAGTATATAATACAAAAAAACATACAAAATATGTTTATCAATTATTTATGTTATCAGTAAGGCTTCCAGTTAGCAGTAAGCTATTAGTGGTTAAATTCGGGGCGGGGGGGGGGGGAGTCAAAGTTATACGCAGATTTTTGACTGCACGTGGCTTGGTGTCCTTTACCCCACAATGTTCAGAGGTCAACTGTGTATCTCTATCTCTATCTCAATCTCTATATCCCTATATCTATATCTAGTTAATGTATATATTGAATTTATATCTACACACACACACACACACACACACACAGTCTTGCGATTGCCCTGTGAGACCAGGCCTATGCTTTATCTGTTTTGCACCTACTACAGGCCTACATCCGAAGGACTTAATGAATTTGAATTGAACTGCAAGGGAAAGAATCCGCCAACCCCTGATTCAGCCAAGAGGATGTAGAAATGGGTAGGCCCAAGGGGAGATGGAGTTTTCCAGCGCCCAGACAGAATGGCTCCACAGTGGGTGGAGGCCCTCCCTCCCCTGTGAAATCAGACAGACACCCTATTGTCAGCACTCTCCAGCACTGCTGGGGGCTGAGGGCAGCTGTCAGTGCCACACAGGTTGGCACCTGGTGATATTTAATTCAGCACCTTATCACGGGCTGCCTTGTATTGTTCTTTAATTGTTTCCCGTGTAGCTGTCTTTTCACTCCAACAAGATTCAAAAACAACAAATGTTGACTGTGTATCTACTTACTGTATGCCAGGTGCTTTCACAGAGTGCTCACATTTAACACCTGCAAAGTCCTGTGTGATGAGTATTACTATTGTTATTATGGCTTTTCAGGGGAGAAATTGACTTTCAGAGACCTGCTAAAGGTCATGAGACTAATAGATGACAAAGTCAGAATTTGGACCAAGATGACCCGAGGTCTTTTCCCCTTTTTTTCACTCTTTTTGGGCAGGACAAGGCTTGAGCCCCTCCTTCCTACCCAAGAGCCATCCCCACCCCACCCCTACCCCTATAGGGCCCAGCAGCATGCTTAGCCCAGAGTTCACCAGGCACCCTCTGCATTAAATGGAAGGGGAATGTGCCCCATTGCTGCTGTGTACGGAGGATGAAAAGCACCCTGCTCTTATTCCTGCCATGCTCAGTGCCAAGCTAAGCCCTGCAGGTGTGAGGGCAGAGCTATAAATATTTGCTGCATTGTTCCCCTTGTCAGTGCCAAACAACATCAGCTCTCCTTCCCTAGGGAAGCTGATAAATAAATGAGAGATGCCACTTAGACAAAGCCAGCCTCGCCTTGGGCTGCACCTGGGAGATTCCAGCTGAATTGTTAAGGGGTGTGACTTCATTTTGTGACATTTATGATGGAAGCAACTGGAGATGGGGACCAATCTTCACTGGCCACACAATGTCCCAGTGCACCACCAAGACCAGAGGGAAGGAGGTGCCCCCAAACACAGCTACCTTCAATCAGCCCCAAATGCCCAGCTGTAGGGAAAGCCTGGCACTGCTGGCCTCCCTTTCCTTCCCCTCTGAAACCTCACATATCACCCTGCCAACAACTTATGAAGCAGAACCTTTTATTCAAAGCTCCTCACATTCTAATAGAACTTTAACTAGTATCATTTACAAAGAACTTCTGAGATCTAACGAGGCAGTGTGAGGAGGGCACGAGTGAGCCACCCTTCCTAAAGCAGTGCACCAAGACTCAGAGAAGAGAGGTAGTATGCATGCCTAAGGTCACACAGCAGGTAAGAGACAGAGCTCAGACATTCATGTAGGTCTCCTGACTCCAAGTCTGGGGCTCTTTCTGTTCTTCCACAGTGGCTTCTGTTGGCAGGAGTTTCATGACACATCAGTAAGATGTATCCTTCTTACCACAGCCCACTAATGCGAGTAATATCTGTCTCTTGTCCTTTCAGGTGAACAATGCCTGAAACTGGCTAGTCACATAGAGAAACAATCTCCTTAATGTCGGTTTACAAACTATGTAGATGGGATTTTAGAAGAGTTCTTGGCAGGGTTTTTGATGCCTTGGGTGAAATTGCCAAGGGTCTTAGGAATGTCTGAATAGCTAGGAGCAAAGGAATAGCTACCATCCAAGCCATACCTGAAGTTCTAGAAGCCATTTTAAAAACAGGGGGTTCCCTATAGCTTGACAGAAGGCGGCATGATAGAACTAAATTTGGGACTCTGCAAACTTTTGGTAAAATAGAAATATTCCTGTTTTTCATATATTAAGTAACAAAATCAGTACAAATGCTCCTCGACTTACGGGGTTGTGACCCAATAAACCCATAGTAAGTTAAAAATATCTTAAGTCAAAAATGCATTTAATACACCTAACATACTGAACTTTATAACTTAGCCTAGCTTACCTTAAATGTACTCAGAATTTGCATTAGCCTACAGTGAGGCAAAATCATCTGACACAAACCCTATTTTATAATAAAGTGTTGAATATTTCATGTGATTTATGGAGGTACTGTTCTGAAAGTGAAAAACAATGGCCAGGGGAAAGGGGGTTAGAGAACAACCAAAGGACTTGTATGCATGCATATTAGCATAACCAATGGACACAGACACTGGGGCAGTGGGGGCTCAATCAGAGAAAAAGGAGAGCCCTAGCCAGTTTGGCTCAGCAGATAGAGCATCGGCACATGCCTGGGTTGCGGGCTCGATCCCCAGTAGGGGGTGTACAGGAGGCACCCGATCAATGATTCTCTCTCATCATTGATATTTCTATCTCTCTATCCCTCTCCCTTCCTCTCTAAAATCAATAAAAATATATTTTAAAAAAGAAAAAGAAAAAGGAGAGATATGTAAAACTTTAGACAATCCTATATAATAAAGAGGTAATATGCAAATTGACCATCACTCCAACACACAAGATGGCTGCCCCCATGTGGTCAAAGATGGCCACCCCATGTGGACACAAAATGGCTGCCACAAGATGGCCAGCAGGGGAGGCAGTTGTGGGCAATCAGGCCAGCAGGGAGGGCAGTTGGGAGCAACCAGGCCTGCAAGGAAGGGCAGTTGGGGGGGACCAAGCCTGCAGGGGAGGGCAGTTGGGAGCAACCAGGCTGGCAGGGGAGGGCAGTTAGGGGTGACCAGGCCAGCAGGGGAGGGCAGTTAGGGGCAATTGGGCTGGCAGGGAAGCAGTTAGGCATCGATCAGGCTGGCAGGGGAGTGGTTAGGGGGTGATCAGGCTGACAGGTAGAAGCAGTTAGGGGCAATCAGGCAGGCAGGCAGGCAGGCAGGCAAGCACTTGGGAGCCAGCAGTCCTGGATTGTGAGAGGGATATCCGACTGCCTAAATGGGCAGTTGGACATCCCTCAATGGGTCCCAGATTTGAGAGGGTGCAGGCTGGGCTAAGGGACACCCCCCCCCCCCCCCTGCATGAGTTTCATGCACTGGGCCTCTAGTAAATAAATAAATAAATAAATAAATAAATAAATAAATAAATAAGAAAAACAATGGCTGTAATGGTACTCACCCCTAGCACACACAGCTGAGAGCACACTGGGCCTGAGGATGATTGAAACATTGAACTAAAACTCATTGCTGGATGATGGGAATGCTACCACAACAGCGTATCAATTTTACTGTGCCTCTCTCTTGTGATAAGGCTTGAGAATAGCTGGTAGAAGGATCTGGGACATCAACACTTGGGAATGGTTTAGCAGGCATACCAGTAATGATTTAAAGTGTATCACTTTTGCACTGTCATTAAGTCAAAAAACTGTAAGTCAAACTATCATAAGTCAGGGAATATCTATATTAAGATAGTCTTTAAAGTTATTTTTGAGCCCAGCTCATGAGTGGTTCAATTGGTTGAACGTCATCCTATGCACTGAAAGGCTGCCTATTCAATTCCCATTAAGGGCACACACCTGGAGTATGGGTTCAATCACCAGCTGAGGTGCCTACAGAAGGCAACCCATCGATGTCTCTCTCTCTCTCTCTCTCTCTCTCTCTCTCATTCTCTCTCTCTCTCTCTTTTCTTTCTCTCTCCCTCCCTTCCTTTCTCTAAGCATGTCCTCAGGTGAGGATTAAACAATCCTACCTAATAATAGACAAATATGCAAATTGACCATACCTCCGACACATCCACAAGCCACGCCCACCATCCAATCAGAGCGAGCATGCAAATTAACCCAAACTAAGATGGCTACAGCCACAGAGAGCAAGGTTTCCTAGGTAACAGAGGAAGCCAAGCTTTCCGCCTGCCCTTGCCAGGCCTAAGCCTCCACTCAAGCTACAAAGTTTCAATTATAGAAGGTAAACAAATTCAAACAAATGGCGGCAGAATGGAGCTTGTGAGAGCAGGCCAGGGTTGCCGCTGGCAACAGGGGAAGCAAAGCTTTTCCGCACACCCTGGCCGGGCCCACCCGCTTAAGGCAACAAAGTTTCAATTATAACCCCAACACAAATGGCTGCCAGCTGTGGAGGGAGCCCCAGGCTTGGCTCCGCTCCAGGCTACAAAGTTTCAATTGTAGAAGGAAAATAAATTCCAGATACCAGGGCCTCTGCTTGGGTTGCCAGGGGGCGTGGCCGGCCTGAAAACCACCACAGGCCCCTCGCTCAGGCTGCCCCATGCCCCAAGGGAACCCCCACCTGATCCGGGACACCCTTTAGGGCAAACCAGCTGGCCCCCACCCATGCACCAGGCCTCTATCCTATCTAATAAAAGAGTAATATGCAGATTGCTCATCACTGCAACACACAATATAACTGCCCCCATGTGGTCAAAGATCCTGCCCCCATGTGGACACAGAATCGCCACCACAAGATGGCCAGCAGGAGAGGGCAGTTGGGAGGCACCTGGCCTGCAAGGGACGGCAGTTGAGAAGGACCAGGCCTGCAAGGGAGGGCAGTTGGAGGTGATCAACTCTGCAGGAGAGGGCAGTTAGGGGTGACCAGGCCGGCAGAGGAGGGAAGTTGGGGGCAAACAGGCTGGCAGCAGAGTGGTTAGGGGGTGATCAGGCTGGCAGGCAGAAGCGGTTAGGGGCAATCAGGAATGCAGGCAGGCAAGCAGTTGGGAGCCAGCAGTCCTGGATTGTGAGAGGGATGTCCGACTGCCCGTTTAGGCTCGATCCGGGATCAGGCCTAAACGGGCAGTCGTACATCCCTTGAGGGGTCCCATATTGGAGAGGGTACAGGCTGGGCTGAGGGACAACCCCCCTCCGTGCACGAATTTCATGCACTGGGCCTCTAGTAATAATAATAATAAATAAAATGCATATCATTTAAAAAGAGTTATTTTTGAGATACTAATTTGCAAATGGGAAGTGCTTAGCATGTGTTAAGGTAGGTAAGCCTGGCCCAACTCCTACCCTCTGAGGATTCCAATTTAAGAGTCTTAAATTGGAGCAAATGCTATGCTGTCTTGCATGCTGGTCCCTCAGACTTGCCACCAGGTGCCAAGGGAAGGATTTTGAGATCCGTAGCCAGGGCAGGATCTGGCCTCTTTTGGCACCTATATGAACTCATCCTACTTCCTTCATGTGTTCAGGAATCTATCTAAGCCACAGAACCTCCAGCACATTCTCATCTGTCTCAGGCCTCCCAGACCTGGAGCTTGTCAAGAAGGCAGAGCAGGGTCTGTGCTGTGGAGAAGCATGACCTGTGTGTTCAGTATTTGGAAGGACCCTGTCTACAGACAACTCCTTATACATGGGCACTGCTTCTCCTTCAGTTTCTTCCCTCCTGAGGGCAGAAAAGGGGCCTTTCCCCATTTTTTATTCATTCATTTGACTTACATTCATTCATTCCTTCTATTTTTTTTTTTTTTAGGGCCTATGAAGAATCAGGAATTGTTTTAGTTTTAGATTCTGGGAATACAACAGTGAATCAGACAGACAAAACCTCTCTCCTTGTGAATGTTCTGTAGAATATTTAGTGTCTACACACAGTACGTCAGACAAATAAGGAAATGTACAGTTCCTTACGTGCTGATAAGTACTATGTGGTATTGGAGGCATAGAGCATGCTAGGGGAAACTAGCATTTCAGACAGGGGGATTGCAATCTTAAGCGGAAACAGGCTGGGTAGGCCTTACCAAGAGGGTGAGATTTGAGTTAAATCTTGAAGGAAGTAGGGGAGTTACCTCTGAGAGTATCTGAGGCAAAAACATCGTAGGTAGATGGGACAGCTGGTTCAAAGTCCCCAAGAGGACAGTTTCTTGGCGTGTTTGACTAAGGGTCAGAAGGTTGGTGGGTGGAGGAGAGTGGACCAGAAGGAAAGATGTAGATGAGGGAGGAGGGTCAGGGGTCTTGAGGGACACAGACTCTCCAGCTACATGTGCTACTTTGAAGACTTTGGCTTTCCCGCCAAAGACACAGGGAGTCATTGGAGGTGGCTTCCTGACCAGACTTCTGTTTTAACATTGTGACTTTGGGGTTTGCATTGGTAATTGGCTATTGAAGAGAATGGCAGAAGTAGGGAGACTCATTAGAAGCATTTTCAGTATTCCCGGAGGTGATGATAGCTGTGAACTGGGTGGTGGCAGTGGAAGGAGTGACGCATGTCACAATCTGGGTCTATTTTAAAGCTAGAGCCAATGGACTTTCCCATCAGACTGGGTATGGAGTGTGTGTGAGAGAGAGGAGAGGGGTCAAGGTGATTCCAAGGTTTTTATCCTGAGCAACTGGAAGGATGGAATTGCCATCCCTGAGTTAGGAAGGCTGTGAGTAGACCAGTTAGGGATGGCAGAAGAGAAGTTCCCTCTTGGACTTGATTGTTGAGCAGCAACATGGCACAGTGAGGAGATTCTGGCTCTGCCACTGACTATCTAGATGACTCTGGGAAAGTCACTGTGCCTCTCTGAGTCTCCATCTCTTCATGGCACGAGGGGGATAATAACAGTGCTACCTATGTCAGAGAAGTGATACAAGGGCTCCAAATCATGTGGGGATTAGCATAGTGCCTGGCATATAATTGGACTTAATAAATAGTGGCTGTGGTTATTATTCACACAGGACCAGGACAGAACCCAAGCGTGGCAATCAACATTTTCCAGTCCCCGAAAGGCGGTCTGCGTGTGAGTGAGCAAACGCCTCCTTTGAAATCTTAAAGGTCAGCGCTTTGCCAGCTGCCTGCTGTAGACAAAAGGCAGCCTGATTTTCCCCATTGTTGTGTTTTGTTTCTTACTTGTCTACCTCAACCAAATGGCCCAAGGCCAACTCCCCACACTGTTGGGACAATCCCACTGGAGACTCCCTTGCTGTGGGCAGACTCTGCACAAAGCGGGGGGGAGGGCACTCCTGTCACCTTCCCACAATGTCTCCACCATGACCCACCTCATGGAAACACACTGCCTTCACGTCACAGACTTGGGTCATCCTACCTCTAAGCGGGACCTTGGGAAAGTTACTTTACCTTCGCAGCCTTGTTTTTCTTCTCTGTAGAATGGGAATAACAGAACACTTTTTCAAGGGTAGTTGCACATGTCATTTATGCCCCAAGCCCTGGGTTTGAATTTTGACATTGTCATTTCCTAGCTGTGTGGCCTTGCCCAAGTTACTAAAAACCTCAGTGCCTCAGTTTCTACATTTTAAAATGACAGCTATAATAATACATACCTCCTAGGGCTAGTGTGAGAATTAAGTGAAATAATTTAAAATGTTTAAATCAGAATCTGGCACATAATAGGTACTCAGAAAATGTTAGCTGTTATTAATTACATGAGGAATACATAAAAGTGCTTCTAAACATTATAGCACCTTAAATATATGGCATAACATTATTATATTTGCCTTATTATGAAGTTAGCAAGCCTAACCCTGATTCTCACATCAGAGTCAAATGTTTTCTATGCTATTATATAGAAGCACCTAGATCTACCCAAAATATTAACATTTTTTTTTTTTCGGAAATGGAAACTGGCTTGACAAATATCAAATAATCTTAAAATTTCAAAAAAAATGTTGTAGTTAATTCTTCAACAGGATGAAAAAGCTCCTCCAGGTTATCTGATTTTGTTCATTGAGTTGTTGTTTTTAACCAAGTTTTCTGCATGCCAAGTTTACCATCTCCATCCTGTCTCCATAGCCTGTGAGTGCTGTGAAGTCAGGCACCACATCTCTCGGATGGCTGGGTGTATATGCACGCTGATGGTTTACGAATGGCACAAGTTCAGACTCAGCATGAAAAACATGTGGGCATATGTCAAACTAAATTTTTTAAAAAACAAAAGATATGTGAGCGATTCTGAGATCTGCAGTGCCAAGAACACACTAAGCAATAGCAGTCAACGTGCATGGTAAAACAGTACCTACTGGTTGCCAACTATGTGTCTGAAGGCCAGATTAATCCATGCTCTGGGCAGATGTACATGACATGGCTACATGTGAGGCTGCTGAACACAGCTGCCCCTCTGCTCTCCTTTTGTTCCTCAACTACCGAGCATCTAGTTTACATCATACCCTGTGGCTGGCCTAGTCCAGCAGTGGGTTCACCTTAGATATGTCTGTTTCTGCTGGCAGATTTCTTTCACTCATAGAAGAACTGGACTCTTTTTCCATAACCTGCCACTTACCAACTGTGTGATATGGGACCAACTGCTTACATTGCCTCGCCCTCTGAGCCTCGATTTCCCTGTATGCAAACTCAGAATTATACTATCTACTCCTCATGCTGGTTAGTAGGATTACTGGTGAGCTTTGTCAGGTAGCAATCACTGGAAGGTAGGGTTGCCCTGACCTTACATATGCCCTTCTGTCTTTTTGCATCTAGGTTCCTGGTCTGCAACATAACAGTCAATAGTTTTCTGTTATTTAGAGCATAAAAAGTTTTATAAGCACCAAGATGCCATGGCTAGTATTTGTTCCTTTTATCTAACTTTTTATTAGCTCTGTGGCTGTTTGTGTAACACAGGTCATCAGGGATGTTTAGAAGGGAGGTCAAACACCCACTACCCAACCTCTTTGTCTCACCTATGTCTCCTATTGTAATTTATCATTGGGATCTAGTTCAATCTGTACCATTAATTTCTGTAGCCCCTGGTAAATCATTTCTCTTCCTTTGAGCTGCAATTTCCTCCTCCATAAACAAGGGATTGTATGAAGAACTCCCTGAGGTCTCTCCAGCTGAAATATCCCATTGTGGAAAGGTACAGGGTAGGAAAAAAAAGTAGGTTTACATTTGTGAGTATGCGAATAATACAAAGTTTATTCCTGTATTATTATTTATTAACTAGTGGCCCAGTGCATGGATTCATGCACATTGAAAGGAAATTAATTAGAAGAAATATTTCAATATTGCTATTCACCCTTTCTCTATAATAGAAGTGTCAGAGATGAAAGAAAATTAGTAAAATGTATATGAAAATAATATATAAATTGATTAACAAATAACCAATAGCAACATGATATAACAACAATAAAGACATGATATAAAAACAACACACACATGCAATTGGCGCTAGTGATAGCTTTATATGTATCATGCATGTGTAAGTCAATGTTTATTTTTAAATTGCCAGTGTGTGTCATATGTACCAGCTGGATGGTCAGACGAATGGACAGTTGGTCACTGAGCCTTTTGTTATATAGATTGTAGCATTGTTTTCCATGCAAACAACTGTAAACCTATTTCCCCCACCCTGTATATTTCTATCATTTGATCAACAAACATATAATATTTAGCCAATTTACCCAAAATATTAAGATGCATTTGCCATTAATTAAAATTATAAAACCTACCCAACAGTGTGGCTCAGTGGTTGAGTGTCAACCTGTGAACCAGGAGGTCACAGTTCGATTCACCGTCAGGACACATGCCTGGGTTGCAGGCTTCATCCCCAGTGGGAAGCGTGCAGGAGGCAGCCGATCAATGACTCTCTCTTATCAATGATGTTTGTCTCTCTCTCTCCCCCTCTCCTTTCCTCTCTGAAATCAATAAAAATATATTTTTTAAAAATTATAAAACCTATTGGTAGGCTTTGGTCTGTACACCTTAAGCATTTCTGACAGCCTCTTAAAAAGAGAGCAGCTTAACAATAGATTCTTCCATCAGCCACAGGAAAACTCCACTGGCCTCATTCACCTCTATGTCTTATGATCACCATGACCTTCCTTCAGGAATCCAGAACCAAGAAGTATTTCACTTAATGAGGAGAGAGTGGGAAAGCTGAGAGAGTAAATCAGGGGGTAACCACTTGAAGAAGGAGACATGTCAAAACACATTGTGTTTTAGATGGGATATAATATAAGAGGAGCAGAAGATATTTGCTTCATTCAGTTCTATGTCCTAATTACTCTGAGCACAGAGATGGGAAGTGATGCCCAAGGGAACAGATACTTATTGGCAGAGTCCTGTCTGTTTCTACTCCATCCCTCCTTTCAGCTATTGCCCAAGAGAAGGTGGCCTTTTATCTTTTAGAAAGAAGCAGAGATTTGAGACTCATGCAGTATAGTTATCTGATAATATCCAGTATTTTGTTGTCATTAGAAAATCCATTTCTCTGATTGGCTTCTTTCCATCATGAAATGGGGGCCAATTGGCATGTGTCTATAATTCTGAAAGCCTTGTCAGGGTAATCTTAATAATCTGGTTTAGACATCTGATTAGATTTCCCAAAAATGTTTACTCTTATTATATTGGATGGGAAAGCTGCAACCCAAACACACAATTGCTTATATGTTCACACACACACACACACACACACACACACACACACTCACAAAGTGTGCATATGGTACCTGTGGAAGAGGGTGTGAGTTTGTGAATTTTGTAGCATGGCAATAGCCAAAAGAGTAGCTCGCCTTCCCAAAGGCAGGTGGCCCCCTCGTGTTCTTTCTAATTCTGGGAGGCATAGTTTGTGTTGTGTTGTGCTGACTGAGAAACAATCAAAGACTTCTTGTTCTCTGAAGGTACATGTTTGCTTCCTGGAAGAGAAGAGCCCAAGCCAAAGTCATGTTATTCTTGACAGTTATCCTGTGGGTAGAAATGAGGCATGTCATTTGGGTGCTCTAGGATGCTGCTTGTGGAGAGTGGGAGGTTCTGGGTTCAGGGCCTCCAGAGCCCACTGACCTGTCTATACCCCAGCATGACACGGGACAGAGCAGTGGACTGGCAAGAGGGCTGGGTCTACCATGATTGCTAGCCATTGACCATGAGAGGGGTATCATTAAAGTCTAAGGCACCAAGAAAAGTCATGGTTTCCACATCTTCCATCGTTGTATAGTTCATATGCTAACAAGGATAACAAACATATTTTTAAAAGTATGATTAAGTGTGATCAAACTCACTGGAATATAGCTATATAAAGATACCATAGGAATACAAGAGGGAGAAAATCATTCTTCCTTGGACAGATTTCTCATCAATGCTGGCATAGGGTTCACATGATTGAGATAAAATAAATATGGGGAGAACCATTTTGAAGAGAAAAAAAGAGACCCAGGAGCAGAGCCCAAGTCTCCTGATTGCTTCTCATTTATTCCTTCAATACCCCCAAGCACAATCCCCAGAGTAAGCCATTGGCTGGACTCAGAATATATAACCTTTTGCACTCGGATGTCGAGTGTGACTCGACACGGTTAGCATCGGTAGCAGGAATTGAGAAAAAAGCAAGCGAGTGCAAAGGGATAAAGTTAGAGATCCCTGCCTTACTCTTCTCAGAGAACCCATCTTTCAGACCAACTACAGAGTGTCTATGGAGGTAAGTCCTCCACCAGCACCCCAAGAGGGTGGTCATAGAACCCACCTACACCAAACACACCAAGCACAGAGCACAAGCCTGCCCCCGGGCTGAGCCTTGCAAGCATGTCAAACTCGCAGCTGGCGGGCTGCATGTTTGACATGCTTGTGTAGAGAATCCTGTCTGGTTAGCTTTAACAGCTCACCTCGTGGCCCAGACCTACTGAGCCCTTTTGTCATTTTTGACACATGACCTCATCCACTTCTCACTCTGCCTTTACTTCATGGGCTGAGTTTGGACACCCTGTGACACACATCGCACATCTCTGACCCAACTGTTTGTAGGGCCTCACGTGCATGTGATAAGGGCTTATTGCAGCCAGAGGAAGCTCTACAATAACAGCATTTACCTGGGGCTGGAATGGTGAGGACATTTTTCTTCCCTTGTCATCTCTAGCTGACAAGGTGTGGCTGCCCACGGTGTTCGTTATATTGTGAGACTGGCTAGGGGTGGAGGTGGCAGGAAGGCTGGCTGGCTGTCCTCTGTTTGTGGTCTCATGAAACAAGCAGTTTCCCAGAATCGCCAGCTGACTGTGAGTTATTAAAAGCCAAACTGTGTAAGCTGAATGGGTTGCTAGGAAAGTTATAGGGCCCTATAAGTAAAAAATAATAATAATACCTCTACATTATGCAATGCCAGACAGCTAAGATTGGGTCTCTCTCCACCTAGTGCACCAAACAAAATGATCCCCAGTTTCAAAGGGAAAAACAGTAGGCCTTTCATTACTCACTTTACAACTTATCTCCCAGAAATCTTACTTTCCAATGTGAGTGTTGGGGAGTGGCCATGGTTTGTTTGTTTACTCCTCTAAGCTGCAGCTTGTGGCCAGAGTGGGAAGCAAGAGAAGGCTTAAGGCCTCCCTTTTCCACCAGAACACTTAATTAGCACACCACAACCTCCTCTAAGATGTGGTTTTGAAGTATGAACCCGGCAGACAGTGAGCCAATGACAAGAGATGGAGGTAAAGTTCTGCTTTCTGTCCAGTGGGGCTGGTCCAGGCGCTCATCAGTTGGGTATGATTAAAGAATTCCACTACTTTCCTGGGCTCCTTATGTCAGGTGTTCAATTCTGCACCTGCCAGATGATCCAATGTTCAAATGTGACCTTGACAATAGTAAAATAGCTCCAAGTATTTGAATAGCATTCTCCAGCTTATAAAGGACTTTCACGGATTATCTCATTTGAGCCATGCCAACAACAGAGACAAAGCATTATTATTCTTATTTTACAAATGAAGAAACTAAATCTAGAAAAGTTTTAATGATTTCCCAATGGTTATATGCTCCCTCAGGGACTAACCAGGACTTAGCATTAAGTCATCTGGCTCTAAAAATCCCCTTTCATTCCTCCATGGATGCATTCCTGAACCAAAGAGAAATAACTATATGGCTGTTAGCTGTGTGGGATTATATATGCCAGTCTTCCTCATCAATAGCACAGACAAATAAGAGCTGATAGAAAACATCTGCTTATTGTTTTGCAAGAGATAAGAAGGAAACATAAATGAAATTTTGGAGGGATTGCCAAGGAGTGCAGTCTCATGCTTTGGAAAGTTTGTATCATCAACTCGTCTCTTGGATGGCTATGCCTAGATGCATACAGGGGAGAGAGATAAGATGGGATTTCAGGTTCTTATCTAATCCAAGGAGCTGAGTCTTCCCTTAGAATTTCTATGACTTCAGCTCTCAGCCCTGCTCAGTCACCTCCTGATGCCATCTGCCATCAGGGAACCTGGCTACCTGGCTCTTTGAGGCCATCTCCCAAAGACAAAGAATGTTCTTTTCAGCATCCTACCAAAGCCCCTGAGAAACTGATCACCTTCATGCAGCGGTGTAAGGTAGGTTCTACATAAGAATCTGACAAATCTCTTAGCTATGCATTTTGGTCTCCCAAAAAACTGTTTTATTTGAAGTCAGTATTGAAAATATCATCTCCACAATTAGGCAAAAACCGGTGCTATGTGTTTAGGGCTTACAAAGACATAACACAAAATTCTTTGATTTTACTGAAGAAAATATTTAAATGTAAATTTAGGGCAAGCAACTTATTATACAATACTAGGTTAAAAAGTATCCTATATAAGAATACAAGTAAAAGTGGTACAGAAATCACTAAAATTCAAGAAATACAAGGACCTATAATAACCAAACACTTTTGTGCGTAGCAGTACATGGAGACAATAATACATTTTACCACTTGAAGAAATCAAAAATAAGAGTATGCTTTAAGAGTTCAATCATTAATCAACGGAAAATAAATCAAAGTAGAACAGGTTTCTCAACTTCAACACTATTGACATTTTAAGTCAATAGTTCCTAGAGGGGGCTGTCCTGTGCACTATAGGATGCTGAGTGGCATCCCTGGCCTGTACTCATTAGTATCCAGTAGCACCATCCACCCCATCCCCAAGTTGTGACAACAACAGAATGTCTCCAGACATTGCCAAAATTTCTATGGGGGGGGGGGGGGGGGGGGAAACTGTACTCTGATGAGAAATATTAGACTAGAGAAAGAGCAATTCAGAAAGAAGGACTTTAGGGGCTTTGAAGTCTTGAATCTAATATAACTGAATGTACAAAAAAAATTTTTTAGAAAATAGAGAGGGGGAGTAAATTTGAGAAATGCCCATGCAAGTATTTTCCAAGGTGCCTCATGGTCCCTTCAAGCATTAAGAAGTTATAATTCTCTAAGGTATGACCACAGCTGTCTATTTTTCCAATCTCCACCCCACCTCTTGCTCTGGATCCATTTCATCAAACAACTTCCTGATTATAAACTGTTGCCACAGATAACTTTCCCATAGGCCAGTGGTCAGCAAACTCATTAGTCAACAGAGCCAAATATCAACAGTACAACGATTGAAATTTATTTTGAGAGCCAAATTTTTTAAACTTAAACTTCTTCTAATGCCACTTCTTCAAAATAGACTCGCCCAGGCTGTGGTATTTTGTGGAAGAGCCACACTCAAGGGGCCAAAGAGCTGCATGTGGCTCGCGAGCCGCAGTTTGCCAACCACTGCCATAGGCAGAGGCTTCACCAGCTAAAGAATGTGAATAAGCATCTTGTCTACCTGACAGACATATTTTGTTTTTTTATTAATGAATTGACATTGTGGTTAATCCATCAGTCTCTGTGAGCTAGGTTAACACAAGTCATTATCTATAATCTAAGTTGGGATCTCACTGAGACTGAATTTTCGAGCTTGAAAAATTTAATGGACTTAATAAGATTAAGACAAACTAATGAAAAACCTTTTAGAAGACAACCTGCTCTCTTCTTCTAATTATCTATTACTATGGAGCAAACCACTCTAAACCTTTGTAGCTTAAAACAACAGTTACTTTATTGCTCACAATTCTAGGGGTCAAAAATTCTGGCAAGGCTCAAAGGGGACACAAGCGTCCTCCTCCACTCAGCCTCTTTCTCCAGCAGGACAAAGACTTCCTTCCATGGCAGAGCAAGGCTCTGAGAGTAAAAAAGCAGAAGCCGCTAGGTTCCTTAAGGCCTAGGCCTGGAAGTAACACAGTGTCACTTCTACCTTATACTGTTGCCAAACCAAGTCACAAGCCCAGCCTGCAATCAGTGAGGGGGAGTACTCTCCAAATCTTGATGGAAGAAGTGGCAAAGTTACATTTCAAAAGTATACATGGAATTGGAGGGATTATTGTGGCCATCCTTGAAAACTATCTATCTTATTGTCCTAGAGTAAATTCCAACAGGATTCATAAAAAACCTATAAAGTTTTTAAGAGAAATATATTGAAGAAAGCAGCATGAGCTAGGATTTTAGGATGAACATCATTAAAAATAAAGAGGCCTCTGGGCCCCAATTTTCTTTTAGCAGAAAGCAGGCTGAGAAAGCTACTCAGGTGAAATCATAATCCATTTATTACAGAAAATGAAAGATGGTTTAAAAGCCCAGAGTGCAGAGCCAGGAGCTGAAGAAAAAAATAGATGGGGGAGCCACTTCCAGAAAGCAGAAATGAACCCTAATCAAGGAATCTTCCTTGATGCTGAAGTCAGGGAAACTGACAACATATGCCTGGATTTCAGAATTGCTCTGGATCAGTGATTGCTTTGTGCTTCCTCAATATTCCTCTTTTAAAATAAAGTGTCCATGTGTTATCCTTGCATTTTATGGGTGTGGTAGAAAGATAATTTGTCCTTTTACTAGTAGTTTACAGATCTCCAGAAGTTTCATCCACATCTGGACCTGATAGAGATCATGAAGTACTCTATTTTGAAACTGTAAGCACATGCTACAACTTCCATGGAGAGGTGATGTCTATTTCCCCTCTCCTTGAATCTGAGCTGACCTTTTGTCTCAAGCACTAGAATGTGGTGGGAACTAGACTGTGTGACTTTTGTATCTAGGACTTATAAGGTCTGGCATGTCCACTTTTGTGCTATAGAAGCTCTGAGCTACCATGTAAGAAAGTCCAACTTAACTTGCTGAGAAAAGAGGCCACATGGATAAGCACTTAGGTGCTTCAGCTGATTTCTAGCATCAAGTGCCATATATGTGATTAAGGGCATCTTTTATCTTCTAATCCCAGCAAAGTCCAGTCAGTACCAGGTGGGACAGAGTTAAACCATCCCTGCTGAGCCTTTGCACCAGTTGTGAATTCACAAAATCATGAACAAATTAAATGGTTCCTAGTTTATACCACTATGTTTTGGGACAGTTTGTTATACAAATAATAAAAAAGGAAAACACACCCCATTCTCATAATATAGCCTGTCCTCTACACGGTTGGGCAAAAGCAGGCTTACAGTTGTGAGTACATGAAACACAGTGTTTATTCTAGTATTATTATTTATTAACTAGAGGCCCAGTGCATGAAATTTGTGCACAGAGGGTGGGGGTGTCCCTCAGCCCAGCCTGTACCCTCTCCAATCTGGGACCCCTCAAGGGGTCCTACCTGGATCGGACCTAAACGGGCAGTCGAACATCCCTCTCACAATCCAGGACTGTTGGCTCCCAACCACTTGCCTGCCTTTCTGATTGCCCCTAACAGCTTCTGCCTGCCAGCCTGATCACCCTCTAACCACTCACCTGCCAGCCTGATCAATGCCTAACTGCTCCCCTGTCGGCCCCATTGCCCCTAACTGCCCTCCCCTGCTGTCCTGGTTGCCCCCAAATGCCCTCCGCTGCAGGCCTGGTCGCCCCTAACTTCCCTCCCTTGCCAGCCTGGTCGCCCCTAACTGCCCTCCCCTGCTGGCCCTATTGCCCCTAACTGCCCTCTCCTGCTGGCCTAGTCACCCCTAACTGCCCTCCCCTGCTGGCCTGGTTGCCCCTAACTGCCCTCCCCTGCAGGCCTGGTCACCCCTGACTTCCCTCCCCTGCAGGGCTGGTCACTCCCAACTGCCCTCCCCTGCTGGCCTGGTTGCTCCCAACTGCCCTCCCCTGCCGGCCTGGTTCCCCCCAAATGCCTTCCCCTGCAGGCCTGGTCGCCCCCAACAGCCCTCCCCTGCTGGCCCGGTCACCCCTAACTTGCCTCCCTTGCCAGCCTGGTCGCCCCTAACTGCCCTCCCCTGCAGGCCTGATCACCCCCTACTGCCCTCCCTTGCAGGCCTGGTCTCTCCCAACTGCCCCCCCTGCTGGCCTGATCACCCACAACTGTCTTCCCCTGACAGCCATCTTGTGGCAGCCATCTTGTGTCCACATGGGGACAACCATATTTGACCACATGGGGGCGGCCATCTTGTGTGTTGGAGTGATGGTCAATTTACATATTACCTCTTTATTATATAGGATTATTGTATTATTTTCCATATGAACAACTGTAAACCTATTTTTGCCCCACCCTGTATTATGACCACACTTTTCATTTTCTCTCTGAATGTTTTCTAAATTTTTATTTATTGATTTGAGAGAAAGAGAGAGGAAGAGGGGAGAAAGAGAGAGACAGAGAGAAATATCTATTTGTTGTTCCATTTTTTAAATTGATCTTAGACAGAGAGAGGACAGGAGACAGGAAAGAGAGAGGGGGGAGAGGGAGAGAGAGAGAGAGAGAGAGAGAGAGAGAGAGAGAGAGAGAGAGAGAGAATGATTTGTTGTTCCCCTTATTTATGCATTCATTGGATGGTCCTGACCAGAGATTGAACCCACAGCCTTGACATATCGGGATGATGCTCTAACCAACTGAACTACCTAACCAGGGGTCTCTGAATATTTTTAAGAAACAACCTAAATTTTCAACTTTTAGCAGGACCTAGGATATTTTATTGTTAAGACAGTTACACAAGTGTCAGAAAAGCACAATGACACCATGGGACTCTCCTGATACCACTAATGCAATGACCAAAACTGAGTAGACAAAACAACCAAAGACCTATAGTTGACAGTAGACTCAGATAGGCATGAGAGGTATCACCACAGACCTCCAGCGTTTAGAACCTTGCTCTAGTTCCATCATAAAATTGTCAAATCAAAGTGTTTCTGGGAGACTTATATTTATTCTCCCACCATCCTCCTTCACTTATTCCCCCAACCCTAGCAAGCACTCCCAGACATAACCACCATCATCTGGGTCCTGCTTGCTTCTGATTCTAGTGTGCTATGGGAATAATCGGGGGCCCCAGGATCTCAGCCCATAGAAAGAACTCAGACCACCTGCTGTCTCTTGGCTTTGAGAAAGGTCACCAATTAGGACTCTCTGCTTACATATGAATTTTGGGTTGTCCTCACCCTCTGCGGTTACTTCTAAGAAATAAATTGTTAGGCACTGGTCCTGAAATACACTGTTCTTCCAGATCACTGGGAACCAAAACAGGCCCAGACTCTCCATGGTGGTGTTTATACCATGGCAAGAAAGGGGAAAAGAGGTGATCTGAAGAAGTTTGGATTTGTTACAGGATTGAGAGCAGCAGATATGTTGAATGACTTGCTTATTTTGGCTTTGGATACAGAGACAATGGAGGGCTCCTGCCTCTCAGACTCATTATCTATATTATAAACAAGATTGTATATATCCTTACTTGACATATAGCCAAATTCCAAACAAGGATCCAAGCAGTAATTCTGGGAATTTTTCCTAAGCTATGAAGATACAGATGACTTGCTTTGGAATACAATCAGAAATACAGGAACTAAAAACCAATAGTATGAAAATATCACCAAGACTGAAGATAAATGCTCCAACAGAGCTATCATCCTCCAAGAATCTGTAGACCTGAGGTTGAATCTCAGCTAGGCCACTAACCTCAGCTGAATTCTCTTGCTTGATGAACCTTCTATACCCAGGACATTCTCTCCTTAAATCCATTACTTAACTCACACTCCAACTCACCGCACTACAAACTTGATCTTACTTCCTCAAAAAATGAGACCATCAAGAATAAAGTAGCCGAGGCCGGTTTGGCTCAGTGGATAGAGCGTCGGCCTGCGGACTGGGGGGTCCCGGGTTCGATTCCGGTCAAGGGCACGTGCGTTGGTTGCGGGCACATCCCCAGTGGGGGGCGTGCAGGAGGCGGCTGGTCGATGGTTCTCTCTCATCCATGTTTCTAACTCTCTATCCCTCTCTCTTCCTCTCTGTAAAAAAATCAATAAAAAAAAAAAAGAATAAAGTACTTCAACTTCCAACCTCCTTCACCATCACAACTTCAAGTTTATCCTCAGCTTTTTTCCTTTGGGGGCAGAGGACAAGGTGTTCCTCTCTAGTTCCCACTTATCTGATCCTGCGGTTCTTTTTTTTTTTTTAATAAAGATTTTATTTTTTTTATTTTTTAATATATTTTATTGATTTTTTACAGAGAGGAAGAGAGAGGGATAGAGAGTTAGAAACATCCATGAGAGAAACATCGATCAGCTGCCTCTTGCACACCCCCTACTGGGGATGTGCCCACAACCAAGGTACATGCCCTTGCCCGGAATCGAACCTGGGACCCTTGAGTCCGCAGGCCGACGCTCTATCCACTGAGCCAAACCGGTTTCGGCTGATCCTGTGGTTCTTGATACTATCCCCTCCTGCTGCCCTAAGAGTTGGTTTCAATAACTGCCTTTTTCCTCGCTACATCTTCAACCTCTTATTTTCTCCTGGCCCTTTGCTCTCTGCCAACAAACATGCCTAATTCTCTCCTCATAAAATTTCTCTCTTGATTCTAAATCCTCCTCCAACCAACAACCTGTTTCTCATCCTCCTGAAAAAATCTTGTGTTCTTGGAATAGACATCTATACTCATTGTCTCTACTACTTCACAATATGATCACTCCTCAACCCATTTCAGTCTGTTCTGCCTTACTGTTCCATTTCAACTGCCCTAGCCAAAGTCAGCATGCAGCCAGGAGCATTGTGTCCTACCATTGGCTACCTTGCAGCCTTTATGTCATCAGCCATCCTTTCTGCATTTAACATTGCGACCATGAACTTCTTACGCCCTTAGCATCTGTGGTACTTGACTATTTTGTTTCAGCTCACACCTCTTCATGATCTGTCTTTGACTTCTTCATAGAAGACACCTCAGCCTCCCTCTTAAATATTCTGTTTCCAGGAAAAAGACCTTGACCCATTACTATTCTTCCTATAAATGTTCTTTGAATGGTCTTAGTAACACATTGTTTTAAGTACTCCCTATATGTTGAGGACCACCATATCCCTATCTCTATTCTAATCTCTTGCCTGAAAGTTACACTTGCCCTCCAACTCCCTACTAGTCATGGGCAATTACCCA
Source organism: Eptesicus fuscus (assembly GCF_027574615.1). Taxonomy (NCBI): domain Eukaryota; kingdom Metazoa; phylum Chordata; class Mammalia; order Chiroptera; family Vespertilionidae; genus Eptesicus; species Eptesicus fuscus. The sequence continues at coordinate 88,279,931 of NC_072479.1, forward strand.
TTCTCATTCTATTTCTTCTCTTTTCTATAGTCTCATTTTCTCAATCCATAATTCATCTTATTATCCATGTGAGCAACTTGAAATCAATCTATACTTGTTTCTCTCCTATCCCCCACATCTGAAGAGTCAATAAGTGTAGCTGAATTTACCTCTTAAATACTTTTCAAACCTATCCCTCCTTTCTATACTTCTGCTACCCTAGCTCAGATCCTTATCAGCTCTTCCTCAGCTTATTAAAACGAGCCCCCTTTTGAAATCCTTCCTTCCATATTATTCCCTTAAAATCCACTCTCCAAATGAAGACAGAATGTTCCGTCTAAATGTAAACATATTACTCCCCTGCTTAAACCCTTCCAAAGCTTTCTATTATCTGCAAAAATAACTCCAATTTCTTTGCCAAGGCATAAAAGGTTCATCTAATTTCATTTCCTGCTACTCCCTGCTCTTGTGCTGTATGTTCCCATATTGACAAATGGTTAGTTGTCCCCATACTCACTATGTACACTTGCACACTTGTTCTTGCACACTTGTACTTCTGCCCATACACAAAATTTTCTTCCCTTTTTTTTCACTGCCTGGATAACCTCTTCTCCTTCAGAACCAAATTCAAGCATCAACTCCACTGACAAGTCACCTCCAAATTTGCAGATTGGAGCCAGTGTCTCTCCTCTGCCCCATAGCCTCTTCATGTCTGCATCTCTCTTGTCCCCTATCCTGACAAGTTCTATCTCCCTGTTTTGTGGGTGTGTTTGCTCCCTCACAATATGGTAGGTTGCATAAGAACAGGAACTAATATATCATTGTAATCTAGTAACTAATACATAGTCTAGACATAGTAGACACTTAATAAATGTCTGAATGAGACAGAACTAGTACCTAGGTGGCCTTAGGAAGCCATCTTCCCTGATTGGGCCTCAAATACTTTGTCTGTAAATCAGTGGGGTTAAATTCAATGTTCTCCATTAACGTTTCTTCCCTCTGCAACACCCCATGCTTTTGTATACTTCTGAGCATGGAGGTGTTGACAGGGCAGAGTTGTTCAACTGTCTTCATTTTCATTCTACTGCCTCTGGAATAGATTTAAAAAACAAGAACGAAAATAACGATAGCTCACACTTGCTGCATGCTGTGTGGGTCAGGGACTATTGAAGCTCTTTAAATAAATGCAATAACTCCTTTGATATTCACACCCACCCTGTGAGTGGGTATTATTATTATTATCCCCATTATTTCAAATGGGAAAACTGAGAGATAGAGTAGCCTTCACAAAGTGGGTAGGAAGAGGCAGCATAGAATGCAAACGCGGAATGTCTGACTTAGCTCAGCACGTGATAAGCAGCAGCCCAGTGGTGGTTAAGTGACTGTGCCCTTCTAGGCACTGTGTTGGTAAAAAAGGAAAGAGTTTGTAAAATTGGACTTTATGAAGAGTCTTTGAGCATAAAGAATTCTTCCTGCATTTGTCATCATAGTGCTAATTAAGCTACATTTTGTGGGCTTTAAAGTGGCTCTGGTCAGAATTTCCTAGATATTTTATTGTAATTTAGCATTAGTCAGGCTTGAGTTAATGGACACAGGCGGCTTTATTCACCCCGGTTTGGGCCCCACCATTGCTATTATATCTTTTGATATTCATCCTCATGACACTAATCACCAAGTATTGATTTAGACATTGTACATTTCCATAGGAATTCCATTTTAATTCAACATTAGAGTGCCATTAAAATGTAAAGGAAAGGGCATGCAAAAGTCGCTTTAAAGCATTCCTGTCTCAGGGAAATCTGCTGGTTTTGATCATTCTGCCAGCACTGCTTGGGTAGAACAAAGACCCAGATGTAAGCCGCCTTTATGATTCATACTGAGGCCCAATAGCTGCTTTATGACTTGGCCCATTGGTCAGGGGTCTGGAGTGGTGACGGAAGGAAAGGAAGGTGGCTTGGGGTGGAGGGTACCTTCTTAGGTCTCGGCCCTACCAAAGATTCTGCTGAGGCTTGCATCACGTACAACATGCATCCTCGAAAAACAATGGAAATAGAGAGCATGTGATATGGGAGTGTAGTGGCCCAGCCTGATCATTAGGATAGAAAAAAGAGCAATGGAGTCAGAATTCAAATTCTTTCTCATGCTAAAAACACCCTAAATCCTTCTCTCTGAAAAAGTAAAGGATTCTCTAAGAGGTATACTGTGTGAAACTGCATCTTCAGAAGTCCTGTGTTGTTGTTTTTTATTCTTTCTCCATGAGATCAACAGACAGGCCTGGCTTGCTTTGTTCAACCCTTATATCTCTTTGTATCTTTGGCTTGTCCCAATTCCATTGCCATCACCCTTCCCTTTTCATTAGCTATTCTCCCTTGGTGATTCCACTCCCTCCCGAGGCGTCCACACACTGCAGCCATCTATACACTGACAACCCAGAAGTCCACATCTCTCTCCCAAGACTCACGTGTATTTATCTCCTGCACCTCTTCACCTGGGGATCCCATGGGCACCTTAAACTCAACATATACAAAACTGACTTTATTCTCTTTCTCTCAAATCTGCCAAGCCTTCTGTATATTCTGGTCATCACCCTCCATCCATCCATTGCCTGTACTGGAAGCTTGAACCCCTCCCTTTCCTGCTCCCTCATATTAAATCTGCCTCAGTCATGCCATGGCTCTGCCCTGCAAATGCCTCTCAGATCAGTTCTTTTCATCTCCAATCCCTGACTCTGTTCCTGACATCCTGGGGTATGGCTTCTTTCTATTGTCTGGATTTTTCTCCCCATTTAGAGCCTGAAGTCCCAGCTCTTACACTGTTGAATTGTGAGTTGAATTTGTTCTCCAAAAAGATATGTTGAAATCTTAATCTGCATACCCGTGAATGCAAACTTATTTGAAAATGGCATCTTTGCAGTAATCAAGTTAAAATGAGGTCATACTCCATTAGGGTGGGCCCTAATCCAATATGACCAGGGTCCTTACGAGAGAGAGAGAGAGAGAGAGAGAGAGAGAGAGAGAGAGAGAGAGAAAGATACACACAGGAAGAACACCATGGGATAACAGAGGCAGAGACAGAACTGAAGAGTCTACAAGTCTTAAAAAGTCCCATGGTCTTTCTAAATTTTTTCTCTATAAAATATTATGTATATTGGTTACATTCAAAAAAATTAAAAATAGGGAGGAGGAACCAAGATGGAGGCATAGTTAAACAACTAATCTGCTGCCTCACACAACAATTTCAAAAATACAACTAAAAGACAAAAACGTCTACCACCCAGAACCACGGGAAAGCTGGCTGAGTGGAAGATTTACAACTAAGAAGAGAAAGAAGCACAATCGCTGAAAAGCTGAGGTACGGAGGCACGTGAATCGGGCCGGCGGCGGGCAGCTGGGTGCGCGGCTTTTCTTCAACCCGCAGGGAGACAAGCTCCCAATCACTCTGAAATCCAGTTTCTGGGGACACTCGGGGGACCCAGGCACCTACGGGGAGAAGCTGGACTCTCGGCCATCGGGTCGGAAAGTGAGAGTGACTTTTTTGCAGTGGTGCACCCAGCAATCATTGTTTACTGCGCTGGAGCGCGGGGCGCAGGGACTTGGAAACGTGGAAAGGCAGAGACGGCTGACGGCAGCCATCGCCGTTGGCCACGCCCCAGCCTAGTGACGCCCTGAGACCCCGCCCAGCCCTGAGGCCCCGCCCTGAGGCCCCGCCCCGCACATTCTACAAACCCGCCCCGGCTCCACACAGCGGCTTTTGCATATAAATGGCCTGTTCTGGAGCAGCTTAACCAACTGCAGCTCCAGTCAGACTGCTCCAAAACTGCCCAAGCAAAGGAGGAGAAAACTAGCCCTTGCTGTAGCTCCTGCTGGGGGACACACAGTACACAAGGGTACACCAAGAGTGTCCACCTCAAGTAACTGGGAGGCTGACCCGTTGAACCAATAGGACACCTAGTACACAAAACTACCCTACCAACTTAGGGAAGCAGAGAATATGAGAAGGCAAGGAAACAGATCACAAACCAAAGAAATGGAGGAGAACAAGCGACTGGACATAGAGTTCAAAACCACGGTTATAAGGTTTTTCAAGAATTTCATGGAAAAGGCCGATAAATTCAATGAGGACCAACTAGAAATTAAACATACACTGACTGAGATAAAAAATATTATACAGAGACCCAAAAGCACACTAGAGGATTGCAAGAATCAACTCAAAGATTTGGAATACAAAGAGGCCAAGGACACTCCTCCAGAGAAGCATGAAGAGAAGAGAATTCAGAAAGTTGAAGATAGTGTAAGAAGCCTCTGGGACAACTTCAAGCGAACCAACATCAGAATTATGGGGGTACCAGAAGAAGAGAGAGAGCAAGATGCTGAAAACCTATTTGAAGAAATAATGAACGAAAACTTCCCCCACCTGATGAAAGAAATAGACTTACAAGTCCAGGAAGCACACAGAACCCCAAACAAAAGGAATCAAAGAGGACCACACCAAGACACATCATAATTAAAATGCCAAGAGCAAAAGACAAAGAGAGAATCTTACAAGCAGCAAGAGAAAAACAGTTAGTTACCTACAAGGGAGCTCCCATACGATTATCAGCTAATTTCTCAACAGAAACCATGCAGGCCAGACGGGAGTGGCAAGAAATATTCAAAGTGATGAATAGCAGGAACCTACAACCAAGACTACTCTACCCAGCAAAGTTATCATTCAGAATTGAAGGGCAGATAAAGAGCTTCACAGATAAGAAAAAGCTAAAGGAGTTCATCACCACCAAACCAGCATTATATGAAATGCTGAAAGGTATTCTTTAAAAAGAGGAAAAAGAAGAAGAAAGATAAAAATTATGAACAACAAATACATATCTATCAACAAGTGAATCTAAAAGTCAAGTGAATTAAAAATCTGAGGAACAGAATAAACTGGTGAACTTAATAGAATCAGGCATAGAATGGGAGTGGATTGATAATTCTCAGGGGGAAAGGGGTGTCTGTGTGGGGAGTATGGGAAGAGACTGGACAAAAATCATACACCTATGGATAAGGACAGCGGGGGGGGGGGAGGTAAGGGAAGAGGGGGGGGTAGGAACTGGGTGGTGGGGAGATATGTGGGGAAAAAGGAGAAACAATTGTAATCTGAACAATAAAGATTCATTAAAAATAAATAAATAAATAAATAAATAAATAAATAAATAAATAAAAATAAATTTTTCTCTGTGAGACTCTATTAGTCAGGGTTCGCTAGAGAAACAGAACCACAGTGCGTGTGAACAGATGATAGATAGATAAAGGTATTGTTTATTATAAGAAATTGACTCACATGATTATGGAAGGTGACAAGTCCCAAGATCTGCAGTTGGCAAGCTGGAGACCTAGGAGAGCCAATGCTACAAATTCCAGTCTGAAAGCCTGTAGGCTTGAAACCCAAGAAGAGCTAATGTTTCAGTTCACGTCTAAAGGCAGGAAAAGACCAATGTCCCAGCTCAAGCAGGCAGGCAGAAGGAGCTCCCTCTTACTTTCAACATAGTCTCCATGTACCCAGGAAGTTTCTCTCATCCGGGCCTTCCACATATCAGGATGCCCATCCTCCAGAAAACAATGCCTCATTTAGATACTGTTGAAACGCCAGGCCAAGGAAGAGAGAAAGATTCTGGGTTCACAGTGCAGATGCAGCACCCACCATCTCCCTCGAGCAGTGAAGACACAATGGATCTTAAGAATTCCTTTCTGACTCACTGAAAATGGCATGAGGAGGTTTCTGGATTCAGGCAGAGATATGAGGTTTCTGAAGATGAATTATATATATGTGATATCATATATAATATATCTTATTCAGCCATAAGAAAGAAGAAAATTCTGCTGTTTGCGACAACATGAACGGACCTTGAGAGCATTACACTAAGTGAAGTGAGTCAAGCAAAGAAAGACAAAGCAAAGAAAGATAAATACTATATGATCTCACTTATATATGGACTCTAAAAAACAAACTCATAAATACAGGGAATAGATAGTTGATTGCCAGAGGTGAGGGTGGGGTGGCAAAAATGGGTGAAGGTGGTCAAAAGAAACTTCCAAAAATAAGTTCTGGGGATTTAATGTATAGCAAGGTGACTATAGTCATTCATACTATATTGTATTTGAAAGTTGCTAAGAAAGTAGATCTTAAAAGTTCTCATCACCAGGAAAAATATGTGTAACTATGTGAGGTGATGATGGTAATTATTCCATAATATATATGTACATTGGATCCATATGTTGAGCACCTTAAACTAACACAATGTTAAATGACAATTATATCTCAATAAAACTGGAAAATTAAAATAAAATAAAATCTAGCCTGAGTTGCATGAGAGCCTGGGAGCAGGGTGGTGGAAGCCTCGCCAGCCTCCTTGTCTGTCTGTCCCTTGAGTCTATGGACACAGCCAGCTTTCAAGGGTGTTGCTCATGGATTTTCCAGACCACTGACTACTGCTTCCTCCCCACTTTGGCTTTTGAAGACTTCTTTTTCAGCATTTCTGGTTCTGAAGCCAAGGAGGGCTACAGACCTGTAGTGGCTCAGTGCCATAACCAGAACTGGGGTGAAAAATTTAAGGAGGAATCCAGTATCAGGGCCAGCTCCCCACTAGCATGACCCTGAAGTTGATGCCACCTTAACTTTTGTGTGCTAGATAGTTCTGGCCCTGCCCAACGCTGCCTGTTTGGGCGTAAGATGACCTTATCCCATGGCTGATTATTAGAAAGCTCTTTTGCCCACAGATGTAATTTCTTCAATACCAGTTATCTATATATATAAAATCCTAAGTGACCAGTCGACTGTTTGACCAGTTGCTATGACACACACTGACCACCAGGTGGAAGACACTCAATGCAGGAGCTGCCCCTGGTGGTCAGTGCACTCCCACAGCAGGAGCACTGCTCAGCTGACCAAAGGGCACCAGACACCAGGCTCACAGCTGGCGAGTGCAGTTGCCACCGTGGGAGCCTCTCAGGCCTCCACGGCAGCACTACTGAGCTGTGGCTGCAGCAGGCTCAGCAGGGCCGGGATGAGTAGAAGCTGCGTGTCTCCTGGCCCAGTCTCGGGTTCCTCCCCAACTGCCTGCCACTTCTACATTTCTCAGGGGATGTCGGACTGCTGGTTTCTGCCCGATCCCTGCAGGCCAGGGGTCCTAGACTATGAGAGGGCACAGGCCAGGCTGAGGGACCCCACAAGTGCACAAATCCATGCACTGGGCCTCTAGTATCACAATAATAGAGACACTATCTGGTCTCTTGTCTGTGTTGGAAAAAAGCATAGTACAGGCTCTGGAGCTATATACGTTAGGTTCTGCCCTGGTTTTGACATTTACTTCATGTCCTGGGGCCTCAGTTTTCTTGTCAGAATAATAGTAACTCCCCCATAAGTATCACAGGGCTGCTTGATACGTAATAAATATTTAATAATATTATAAAATAGTAAATGTTATTAATAGATAACATTAAGTGAAAAAATACAACTTGCACCTTGCTATTTACATTTATTTAAATGTTATGCAGTTATTTACAATACATTTGAGTGCTTAGGGACTGGTGATTATTAAACAGGTTTATTGTTATATTTTTGTTCTTATAGCTACCTCATAAATAATTGGGTCATCAGGTAGGTGTTCATTTTCCATCAGATATAAGGGGTTAGCTCCTACAGCCCCCGAACAAGTTAGGCAATTATCCAAATTGCATGTGCTATATCAAGAGAGCATATTCAGCTAATGAAGAGTTTATCTTTATGGCACAATATTAATGACAATCAACACACCCTTGTCTTCTAATGGGATTGCCAACAAATAAGCAAATGAGTCTAATTCCTTTAGGCCTGGTCTAATGGGCACATTAAATTCAGGAGTTTCAAATTTCTTAAACAGTATGTATTTTACAAATATATCACACTAGACATAGTTTAGTTTGGAACCACTAAGAAGAATTTCAACTCTCCATTACAATCTCCTAAATGTATGTACCTGTGATGTGCTGATAAATTTTAACAATTGACTCTTTGAAGGAAAAGAAAGCCCTGATTCGTACATTTACAAATTTATTTGGTGTAAATGCTCCTTCCATGCCAATTTCAAGCTGGCACCAAATACAGAGAGAGTCTGGAGAGTTTCAATTCACTGAATGCAGAGTTTGGGGAAGAGTTGCTAAAAATTGTGGACTAGTACAAGCTGGCTCCAGTACATCATTGTGCCCCCAAAGTATGTATCCCTTGTCATGGAAATGTCAGATTAGAAGTTCATTTGGGAGTGAAAAATTCACACACCAGGTCCTTGCATTGTCAACTCTGGTAGAAGATAGTACTTTTCTGGCCAAGTACTATTCTAGCTTGTCTGAAATATTAAGTCATTCAGTTCTTGAAGAAGCTATAATTCCTATTCACAGATGCAGTAACTGAGACACAGACATAGAAGGTGTTCAATAAGTACTTGTTAATGGACGAGTAAGTAATGAAGAACTTGCTCCTCAAAGTAGAACATGTCTGATAGGAAAAGTGCTATAACGTCCAGGATGTTGGTAACAGGACAGTTGAAGGAGTTTGATGATAAAGAACTTTGAAAACAAAAGCAGCAATGTGTCCCAGGAAGATCATTGGTTTGGGGGGCCCACCGTTCAGGATTTGAGATCAGGTTCCTCTACACATGCACCATATGACCCTCAGTGACTTCCATTTCACCCTTCTGGAATAAGTAATGGTTCCTGATTAAAGAACTAATGTAGTTTTAGAAGTAGGAAGTTAATGCCCAAGAATTGCTTTGGAATCCGAAGAGTTAAGCATATGCCTACCACTGAATAACAAAGTTGCTGAAGAGATAACACGTGACCATGTAGTCGAACAACTCATTTCATAAATCTCAATGAAATAGAATGACCTGATTAATATCAATTGCCTTCTCTTTCCATTCCAGGCATGAGGTGAGGATGGGAGGCGGGGCGGGGGGAGAAAGAGGAAGGGGTGCAGAAGGGTCTGAATTCTTAAATGATGTGATTCAATTACCTCCCAAAGATCTCCAAAGATGAGCATACAATTACTACTAATTGCAAATAGTACTACTGATAATGATAACAATCCATCACTTTGCAGAGCCCTGTTCTAAACAAGACTACAGGCACTGACAAGATTGATCACATTAATGGTCAGCATCCCAGGGGCTGTGGTCACTAAGGTTTGGATGATTCTGTATTTTGAATTGTGGAGTAAAAGAATCCCAGGTATGGCTCAGGTCATTCAATCCCATCCTCGCCCACCTCTGAACTCCACCTCTGGACTCCACCTCACCTAACCTAGGACATGAGTATCCCCTCTCCCAATCATCATATTTTTAAAAGTGACAGCAGCAACAAAAATAACCTTCCTTTAATCAGGGTCCCAAAGTGCTAATATTTGGAAACTGCTTCTGAGTAAACTACCTCCTCCTTGTTACAGATTATCCTATAACTGGAGCTGATGACCTGGAAGGGTGGACATAGATGCTAGAGAAAACAGTTCTATTTCTATTTGTATGGCCCTAAGCAGTAAGAAATGGGATCTTGGTTTTCCTGCCTATAAAACAGAGGTAATACTGATTAGTATCTCCTTCTCTTTTGTTCAAGTGGAAATTATATGGGAAATCCATAGTATTTCTTTGAGAAAATTGCCCTGCATATAATTCAGAGATTATTCTGGGCTTCCTTCTGGCATTTCAAAAAAAAAAATCACTTAAGACTGTCGTGTCAGGAAACTAATGGCCTCTTCAAACTTAAACAAAAACAATCCCATGCAGCCGTTGTTATTAATTAATGCATCACCCTCCACCCCTTTGACAACAGAAAACATGGCAAGTGTCTGGTACCATGAACAGTCAATTCAGAGAAGATATGGGGAGGCAGTTTCTCTAGAGATGTTGGCATTACTCCGTGCCCACCACCGCCCGCCTGGCACAGATGCGGTCAGCTCCTCCTTACCGCTCACGCATGGGTTATCCATCTGTTGCTCCTCCAAAGAAGCTTTGAGCCCCACCCTCACTCCTTCCTACCAACTCTGCATTGAAAAAATACACATAATTGTAAAAGTTAATATTTTACCCAAGTAAAAGAAGCAAGCAGAAACATACACAAAAAAAGCAGAGGGATACAGCTTCCCAAAGCTGATACAATTTGTCTCTGGTTCGTCCTTTGGGATTATCCGCACCAAGAAATAACTTGAAAAGGGAGTTCTGAATACAGCAGTAGAGTCCCAACTGATTCTATCATTGAGGAAGCATCCTGGTATTTGCCCGGTCTACCTAATAGATTAGATCTCAGGAGAATGGCACTAATCTCCCTGTAGGGAATTGGGAGCTTCTACAGTGACAGAAGAGAACTATAGCATTGTTAAATGCATCAGCTCATTCTCTCCAGTACTATACTCCCGCTTTGATCCTGAAATACGGAAGCCTGGCCATAGAGGCACCAGACAAAGGAGTTCCCCCAAAGCTGCTTTGTTGCTTTAGAGTTATAGATCCCGGAGAGTCAGGATAAGCTGGCCATTGTCTGGTTTTGTCTAGACCCGAATAGCTATCCTTATTGCCTACTTTCACTAACACAGAAATTTGAGCACGAGTGAGTATCCTTATCTATACTTGACAAACAATTAATTTAGGTTGGTTCTTTTTCAAATGCAATAAATCATTTTTATTCCCATTTTACTGGTGGCAATAGAAAGGGTAATTTTCAGAGTAAACTGTAGTTTTGGGGACAATGTGCTCTTAGAATACACCCTAGTGCCCTTACAATCTATCTGGACTCTGGGAATACCTCCCCCTGCCTAAAAGCCGTGGGTAAGAAGGGTCATATGCAGGGGTCCAGTCCTAAAAACTCCACACTCTTCCAACCTCAGTTCAAATCTGTGGTCATCGTCACTACACACAGTTGTCTCCTAAGCCACCAGGAAAATGTGGCGGTGGAAAGCATCCAGGGCTTTGCTACAGGCCTGCACTCAGCTTCTCATGCAACCAGATGCTGGAATCCATCAGACTGCCCTGCGAGCTACAGCTGCCTCTAATATTCCCAGTTCCACTTTGATTTCAAATCTATGCCACAGATATACCCTGAGCCATTAGCTCTATACCTGGGGAAAGTTTTAGAACTTTCGTGAACAGGAAGTTACCAGGTGAGTCTTCTCAACATGCATTCAGTCCCATCCTCAGAGGTTCAGTCATGGGACTGGGATGAGATGGGAAAATCTGAATCCTAACCAACTCCTCATGTGATTAGACATGGTTGTTCTATGGGGTACCTACTGAGGCCCACCACTGAATTAGGGGAGGGTCTCTCTGTCTGGGAATTCTAGTCAAAAGACCTGAGACTTCAGGCTTCTTTTCTCTTTCATTCTCTTCTTGGTGCTCAATTTCTTTGCCTAAAAAATGGGAGAGAGCCCACCCTTTTTGTAAGGTTTTATCATGCCAGAATGAAGGTCTGGGTTTACAACATGCCTGGTATAGGTTGGATTGAATCTCCCTTGCCTCCCCCACTACCCTCTCCCTCCCAAAAACAAACAAACAAAAAAAAAAAGACAGTACATTAGAGTCCTAACCCTCAGAACCTCAGAATGTGACCTTGTTTGGAGATAGGGCCTTTGGAGAGGTAATAAAATCAAAATGAGATCATTAGCATGGGCCCTAATCTAATATGACTGGTGTCCTTGTAAAAAGGGGAACATTAGGACACAGGAAGACATGTATTAGGGAGAATGCATTTGAAAATTAGACCTATGCAGCCAAAAGCCCAGGAGCTTCCAGAAGCTAAGAGAGAGACCTGGAAGAGATCCTTCCCAGGCAACTTCAAAGAAAGCATGGTCATTTTATTTTGATGTAGTCCCATTTGTTTATTTTCTCCTTAGTTTCCCTTGCCCTAGGAGATGTAGCTATACCCATATTGCTACAAGAGATGCCTGAGATTTTGCTGCCTATGGTTTCTTCTAAGATTTTTATGGTTTCATGAATTACATTTAAGTCTTTTATCCATTTTGAGTTTATACTTGTGTATGGTGTAAGATAGTGGTCTAGTTTCATTTTTTTGCATTATCTGTCCAGTTTTCCCAACACCATTTATTGAAGAGCAATTTACAATAGCTAAGATCTGGAAACAGACCAAGTGCTCATCAGATGATAAGGATGTCAAAAAGCTGTGGTAGCCCTAGCTGGTTTGGCTCAGTGGATAGAGCATCAGCCTGTGGACTAAAGGGTCCCAGGTTCAATTCTGGTCAAGGGCACATGTTCAGGTCTTGGGCTCAATCCCCAGTAGGGGGCGTGCAGGAGGCAGCCAGTCAATGATGTTCTCTTATCTTTGATGTTTCTATCTTTCTCTCTAAAATCAATAAAAATATTTTTTTTAAAAAGCTGTGGTACATTTATACCATGGAATACTATGCAACCGTAAAAAAGAAGAATCTCTTACCCTTTGAGACATCATGGAGGGACCAGGAGGATATTATGCTAAGTGAAATGAACCAGTCAGAGAAAGACAAGTATCATATGGTCTCACTCATATGTGGAATCTAATGAACAAAATAAACTGATGAACAAATTATATCCAGAGACATAGAAGCATGAAACAGACTGTCAAATCTCAGAGGGAAGGCAGGGGAAGGTGGGTGGGTGGGAAATGATCAACCAAAGAACTTTTATGCATTTATGCATAACCCATGGACACAGGTAATAGGGTGGTGAAGGCCTGGGGCCCGGGTTGGGGACACACTAGAAGAGATCAATGGCGGTGGGGGAGGGGGGGGGGTGGCAAGGAGGGGAGGGGACATATGTAATACTTTCAACAATAAAGATTAAAATAAAATAAAATAAAATAAAATAAAATAAAATAAAATAAAATAAAAAAGCATGGCCTGTAGACACCTTAGTCCTGAACTCCTGTCCTCCAGAACTGGGAGAGAGTAAATTCCTGTTGTTTGGTTTGTTATACTTTATTATGGAAGCCATAGGAAACTGATATAATGCCTAAGCTCACATGGACCTGATGAATTTTCCTCACTGTGATGTGTAAGTTGTGCTGGAGACTTGCCCCGTGGAGTCAAACTTGGTCAAAAGGGACCACCACCAGAGGAAAAGCCAGGGGCAGCTGAGTCCCTGCTGCTTCACGTTGATCAGAAACTAGAGACTCCTGACATCGGGGGTTAGCTGGGGGCCTGTTTCTTTCCCATTTCATTGGGTTCTTCTGAGTAGTCATGGGGTTTGTGTCCTTCTGAGTTACTCCACTGAATAAACAATACCTGATTTCTTCATAGGCCATGGAAATATATCAAATAAGGTGATGGGGAAAAGTATGCACTACCAGATAACACTAATTGAGCTCTTATCAAATGGCTGGCACTATTCTCACTACCATCTGTAGATACTATTGTTAGCCAGGTATCTCATCAATGAGGAAACTGAGACACAGATGAAGTCGCTTGCTCAAGGTCACACACCTAGCTAGTGGGGCAAAATGTCAGGCTAGTCCAGTAGGCACAGAGCGGAAGTCATGAAGCACAGAGTGATCCATGTAATCAAAAAAAATTTCCCAAAAATTTATTTTAAATTCGTTGTTGAGGGGAAAAAATATTTTCTAGTCAAAAAAAGCTGTGTGTAGAGGGTGAAAATTCTCCAGAGAAGGTAAAGCTCCTTCAAAGTGTGGGTAGGCTGCCTGGGTTCAAGTAGTCTTAAGACATCTGGGCTGCTCAGAGGGTGTGAGAAAGCGGAGAGGGCACACTCCATTGCTGGGCCCTTGTTCATGACTGATTGCTGGTCACCATGAAGATGACCCACTGTTTCTTCCTAGAATGTGGTCTCCTAACAGGTCAATATTATGACCACCATCACCATCTGCCTCCTCATAATCATCATCCCTTTCCTTGCACTGATGCATTATTTTGCAATCGATAAGTGCCTTTCACAAGTAGCACTTCACTTGTTTGTCATGACATATGAAATAAGCAGAACTTTAATCCAGATGAAGAAGAAACCAAACCTCAGAAAATCTGTGATGTGGTTGAGGTCTCCAGCTGATTCCTTTTACAGCCAGGACTTAAATCCAGGAGTGCTGACCTTCTCTACCTACCCAGGCTCTTTATACTTCAACCCCCAACCCAGCCCCCCACAGCCTGGGCTCTGGGCTGCCAGGACCTGTTGGGGTTTGGTGCTCTGTCCAGAGCCTTGCTCCTCCTTGCCCTGTGAGTTATCCCCAGGGCTCCCTGTGCAGAGGAATTTAGAACACGCTGTGGTTATTTGTGGAACACTTTGTTTCTGGGAGATGGGGGCTTACACAGCTCAGAAAAAGCAGCACTTGCCCGCACAGACAAGGCTGCCCGGGGCTATTAATATCCAAGCACAATAGCTTAATGAGGAGGTGGAGTGTGGTTCACCCTGGCCACAGGACCTCTCAGACATGGAGGTTGTATTATTTTACAACAGTCCTGCTAATACCCTGGCAATCAGACTCTTGCCCCATCGTAGACGTAGAAGAAACTGCAATTGACTGTCCTCACCATCTTTCCTGGGAGATAAGGACAAATGGAGGCTTGAAGTCTCAAAATAATATTTGATTAGTGTCCCCTTTTTTTTTCTAAAGCATCCCAAGCATTCTGCATTTGTTCTCTTTCTCAGTCTTATAGTTATCTTTATGCCTAGGGAAAGGGGAAAGGTTTTAAATGCATTTATTCACTCAGAAAACATGTACATCTACTGTGTGTCTGAACCACCCCAAGCTCTGATGAGGAGGATACTATTCGATTGCTCAAGCTCACAGCTTGGTGGTGAAAGCCAGTTAATACATTGTTATATCATAGTGTGATTATAGCTGTAACAAAGCTAGGTATAAAAGGCTGTAATAGCACAAAGGAAGGAAAAGTCAACTTAGTCTAGAAGAGACAGAAGTCAAGGAGACTTCAGAGGATAAATGATGGCACTGGGTCTGAGGGATGAAAAGACATTCCACAGGACAAGGCCAGGAAGGACATTCCATCAAAGAGAAGAGTACGTGCAAAGCCAGGGGAATATGCATTAGCCTGGCACCCAAGATAGAGGACCTCAGTCCCAGAGAGGAAGGGGAGAGTATGGTGGGGAAGATAGGCAGGAAAGAGCAGACTTGCAAGTTACTCTGGGCCTCATTTAAAAAAAAACTTTCATGAACCTCTCCAACTCTTTTTCCCTAGGTGATGTTGCCACCACATGTCCAGCTGTGTGCCCATGTCTTCTACCCATGTGCTTCAAAGCCTCCATGAAGGTTCTGAAATTTCCTGCAGTGTAGTCACATTAAGAACTGTGGTGTTGCCTCAAGCAGAAATATCTGGATGGCAGAATGATGGCCAAGGCAGAAATGAAACGATGAAGAGAGTGAACAACTACCAGTTGCAACTACTGAAACCCAAACCATTCTCATCTGCTCAGCAGGGTAGGAGGCTGGGGAGGGCCCTCTAATTGGCACACCAGGCTTGGGGTCTCACTTGCTCATTTGTAACATTTAGGAACTACTGTCAGACCCGCATATCATTAGAACAAATTACCCAGGTACACTTGAAACCCCAGTCCTTTGCTCCATCAAAGATTAAAAGGCCTGAGGGACCCCAAGATTGAACCATGAAATGTCATTAACTAAATCTCTGTCCTCACAGCTCCCAGAACTAATTATAGAGCTAGGAGTGGCTGGGGCCAGACCCCTCTGATATAAAAAGATTTATGAAAGGCAAAGGGGGGAGGCAACAATAATTCTCACCCTATTATATTCCTTTCAATTATTTACAGTAATAGGCACTGATGGTGAACAAATATAGAGACTGGAATCCAGTGAGGTCACACGGGTGTTCTGGAAGCCAATGATGCAGGGTTGGAATCTGGGGACACCATGAGGCAATGTTTCAGCTGCCCCTGCATTCTTCACCTCCCATTGTTTCTGTCTCTCTCTGCTTCCCCTCCCCCCACTGCCAACGTTAAGTGCACAGACCCAACCCCCTGGTGGGAATTCTGGGCTTTATCCCATATCCATGGCTAGCACATATCTTTCTTCTATTCAAGGTTTTAACACGACATTTGCACTCATTCTTCTGAGCACAATGGGAAAGAATGCTGGAACTCCAAAGCCAGCAAAGAAGATGCCAGTAAGTGTGACTCAAGGTCACCTGAGTGTCATCTGACCTCCAGGAAGCACAGAGCAAAAGCTCTGTAGCACCAAAGACCCAGGTGCTCATTGTTTCCCAGCCTCACTAGTATTAGGTTGATGCCTCAGTCTCAGCCAACTGGCTTCTGGCTAATGAAATGTGGGCAGTGGCATAAGCCACCAAAAGCCTGCCCTTAAAAACATCCTACAAAATCCTCCAGCTCTTTCTTCCATAGAAGATGGTATTTTTTTCCATCTTTTTTGTTCATTTGTTTTTCACCTTAGATGCCACAGGTACCAGGTATAGCTATAAGGTGGAGAAGCCTCCTGACCCACCAGTTATCGGACTATGACAGAAGCAAGAAATATATATTTTTAATAGTGGTAAGCCATTGATGTCAGGGTTTGTCTGAGGTAGCAATCAGCATTTTTTTTTTTTTTCCAATGTAAACCTTCAAAGCCTACACTAGGCACAGAGAAGTTTATTCAGCACAAAGTAAATGAGTCTACTGCATTAAATAAATCTCTTTCTTTTTCTTCATCTAATGGTTCATGTTTCAGAATAACCCTTGACCTGCAAGTTGGAGGAGAGGTTATAGTAAATTAGTCCCTGGAGACGGCAGGCCCTATGTCACTGTCTGGGAGCCGGAACAATGTAACTCCCCCAGGAGCAGGGGAGGAAGGGAGCCTCTCCCGGGACAGACTGCAGCATGCTCCCTGGAACTCTGTGCCATCAGAAATGATGAGCAAAGTAGCAACAAACTTGAGAAACAACGTGAAGCATGTGTGTGCACACACACAGCTATACACACACATACAAACACACACCCTTTTTTTCCATTTGGAATACTCTTGCAATGCATGTCCACCTTGGGAAATTATCTAACAGAAAATTGATTCATCTGCCGAGTTACCTGGGCTGCTATGGTCGTAGGTTGTTTCCATACTCCTGAATGGTCCAGAACCCAGTTTTTTAAGGGCTTAGCCATCTTTTTTAACCAATGACATTTTTTTCCTTCTAGAAATTCCTTTTGTGTTTTTCCTCAACTCTGTCTCCTCTCCTCCAATCTCTACCTCTAGCTCTAATTTTTGAACTTGAACAGATATCTTTCCTGTCATCCAGCGGTCGCCAACCTTTCGGACCTCACGGACCACCAGTGGTCCATGGACCACCAATTGGCAACTGCTGATAGAGTCCTATGCTCTTGAAAAAAGGCATATTCGATAGTTCAGAAAACAGCCCCCCATGATTTCAGACTGACACTATACTGACTTTAAGTCATCTGATGAGTCTGATCAGAGAGGATCTCAGCGCTCAGGCATTGAGGCAGAAAATCTGAAACAGAAGGCAGCTCCAGAGTCCATCCTATTGGGACTCTGCAAAGCATTGTACCAGGAGTCATGAAAGCCCATGATTTCACTGAAAATGATACACAGAAAAGACTTCTCTGCCATGCTCCCCTTACCACCATCTCCTTCCTAAGTGTGGCCGTCACACCCATACCTCCTCTCTCCAGGACATTGCGATGGCCTTCTTCTACGACTACGTCTTCCCCTCAGTCCATTGCTGCTAGCAGAGCACCCTCCCCACACCCAGCACTGCTCCTATCACTCCCCTCCTCAGAAGCTTTCCATTATTCCCCACTACCTTTTGGCAAAACCTTAACCTGGCATTCAAAGCCTCCAAAATCTGTACCCACTCTGTCCTTCCAAGTCCATCTTTCTCTCTCCCTCTTTCCTTACTTTCAAAGCCCCCAGTCAGCTGAATCCCAGGCCTCCCCACCAACTCCTGAAAGGCCACCATGGCCCCCTCTGACTGGGAAAATTCTGCAAATCCTTCAAACTGCCCCCTCACCTTTTTGCTCCCCTGCTCCCCTTTGCCCCGTGCATACATGGTTTCTCCCAGTTTAAAATGCCATAGCTCTTTGAACCTCCCATCTTTATTTAACACATTCTGCCTTATATTGCAGTTATCACCGAGTTGGGCATACGACTAAAATCAAGATAGATTCAGGCAATGAGAACTCTCCCTTCTAGAAACTTCAGCTATACTTAACTGAAGTATGGAAACAACTACGACTATAGCAGCCCAGGTAACTCGGCAGATGAATCAATTTTGTTAGATAATTTCCCAAGGTGGGCATGCATTGCAAGAGTATTCCAAATGGAAAAAAAGGGTGTGTGTTTGTGTGTGTGTGTATGTGTGTTTGTATGTATGTGTGTAAAGCTGTGTGTGTGCACACACATGTTTCACGTTGTTTCTCAAGTTTGTTGCTACTTTGCTCATCATTTCTGATGGCACAGAGTTCCAGGGAGCATTATCTCCATTACTGAAAATTGAAGTATTTGAGAGTGGGATTATGCATTATTCACAGTGACTTCTGTCATGGGGCATGTCTGTACCCTTGCTCAATAAAGGCATGTGCCATTGACTAGAATACAGGGCAGGGGTGAGTCAGCCTCGCATTTGTCTTTAACCAGGCTATTATCCAAACTGAGAATTAAGAGTTCACCAAACTTTCTCAAAATTTGAACAGGTAAGTTTTTAAAGAACAACTTTTGCCCTATCCAGTTTGGCTCAGTGGATAGAGCGTCGGCCTGCGGACTGAAGGGTCCCAGGTTCGATTTTGGTCAAGGGCATGTACCTTGGTTGTGGGCACATCCCCAGTAGAGAGTGTGCAAGAAACATCTGAATCGATGTTTCTCTCTCATCAATATTTCTAACTCTCTATCCCTCTCCTTTCCTCTCTGTAAAAAGTCAATAAAATATATATATTTTTTTAAAAGAGCAACTTTTGTTGAAAAAATAAAAGGAAGGTATTTGAGTCATCAGAACAGTAAATAGTAGTCACCTAATATTTAGCTCTTGGCTGGAGAATTATCCATCTGCAAGAGGCCTGGCACCACACTCTCGGAAACCACAAACTGCAGGACTTACAGGTGAAGAGGCTGCACAGAAATAGAGCACTCTCCATTTCCCAACTGTGTTCTGATTCTTCCACTAATCAGGAATCTCCACTAGAAAATGATACCGGGTGTGTGTCACGGAATTTCTCCGGCTCTCAGGCCTGCTGGTGCCTCCCAGACCCTTTGATCCTCTGCTCTCATTGTCTCCTGAAACCAATCCTTTCCATCTTGTATTTTCCCTCCTAAATCACCTGATACCTTCAAGCAACCAGGTGTTTCTTTCAGAAGCCAGAAGCTGATAACCTGGGCTTCTTGATCTAACCCCCAGCCTACGCTCTTTGCAGGGGAAGGCCCAGCACAGAGATTCTTTCCACTAAGAGGCGGGGGCCAACTCTCCCTTTCAAACTTGTTCATCAGTGAACTAAAGAGGATGCCAGAAATATTTGGAGCTATTGAAGACCATTGGATTAAGTAAACAACTCTACAAGACAATTATTTCAAGATAACATCTCATTTAGATGTACATGTTTTTTAGTTTAAAAATAAATGAAATACAATTAATCATATTACTTTGTGGACATCAGCTAGCTGTCTTCACAGCTTGATTGTAAATTCTTTGGGACAAAAACTATGTTCTGTATGTCTTTTGTGTCCCACACTATGTCTAGCCCCAAACTGAAAACATTATAAGCACATATGCCTGTTTACTTGTTGTTGTGTGTTTTTAATTATTTCTTTGTTGAGACATTTTCTTGGATTATACTGATCTTTTCCATTAATTAGAACAGCCAATTCAAAATAATTGCTCAATATTGTATTAGTCCTCACAGAAGCTCAGTGGAGAAGTGTGGATGAGTGTCATTCTCTAGATATTTTGGAATCAAGAGAGTCTGGGATCAAGACCAGAGAGTTTGAGTTATTTTCCAGGTATCATCCAATAAATCAGGGACAGAGCCCCTCAGGTGCAGAAGGAAATTTCACAGGAACAGGAATATAGCTGCTAGGGTAGTAGCTAAGTATAGCTGAAGTTTCTAGAAGGGAGAGTTCTCATTGCCTGAATCTATCTTGATTTTAGTGGTATGCTCTACATCTAAGGAGGAACAGGCATAAGAGAATCTCCTAATAGTGGAGTATTTTAGGTCATTCTTTTTGCTTACAGGAACAAACCGCAGACACCTCTCCCAGCATTAGTCCATAAAGGGTATGGGTATGTGCTGAGGCACAGGAAAGTAGAGGCCTGAGGTTGGGTTTGTCCTCATGACTTGCATTAGACATTCAGCCAAGCACCAACTTCTTCTTGTTTCCCGGAACATAGTGAGCCTTCCTCTAGCACAGGAAACACATCCAAGATGGAGAGACATATTGTTATGCCAGCAGAAGATGTCCTGTGTAGACATCTTAGACAATGGTGGAGATATGCTGTAAGCAGATGTCCATTGCTGGGGACAGAGTCCATTTGCACGTAGGCACCAGGATTCCTCTAAGATTCTAATCAAACTATATGCATATCCTTTGTCTGGACAGCCCTAGTGGTATACCCCTAGAATCAAAGGCAATAGTGCTTCCACGACTTTAAATTCATGAGCTAATTCTAAGCATCTTCACAATCTGCACTGCAATCTACTTGAGTTACGAGCATTAACATTTAAAACCTTTTCAGAGGTTTTGTGTGTAGGCAATAAAGTTGAATGGTAGTACAATAGGCAGACCAAAGTCCCTCTTTGCCAATAAGCTAAGAGGGCTTGATTTTCTCCCCTAGTAAATTCAGTAAAATATATAGCATGAGATTTTTCTCAATCTTAGAAGATGCAAAGAATTTGGGACCAGAAAAACCTTAGTTAATGGGCAGTTGTTTATTCACTGTATAACTTTGAGCAAATTACTTGACCTTCCTGAGTCTCAGTTTCTTCACTTGGAAAATAAGAACCTAATACCTACTTCACACGGGTATAAGGATTAAATGGAGTAATGTATGTATAAGTGCTTTGACAATGGTAAAGAATGAGACAAATGCGCCTTCCTATTGTTTTATTCACAGTGCTCCTGCCTGACTGCATCTACTTAACCCGCTCTCCAAGATCTAGAATCAGATTTCAGCCGTATGGAATCATCCTCGGTGCAGCAGATGGGTTTACAAGTCTCTTGGTCTCCTCATGCAATTAACAGCCAAGAACTCTAAAGCTCGCATTGTTTACATGGAAGATGTTTCTTGCTCTTCTCTTGCCTGTTCCCACGCCAGACCATCTGAACCCACCACCTTTTTTGTTTGTTCAGTGCCATTCTTTAACTTTATGGGGTCCTCTGCACATAGACTCCAACTATTTTACCCCACTATGGATGTCTACTTCCCTATGATTTTGCCTCCAGGATTTACAAAGATTTTTTTTTTCATATTTGGTGCCCAAATTCTGTTTCACCACAACGCTCTGAAGTAAAGAAGGTGTGGGTTTTCATTCCCCTCTTATAGGTAAAGAAAATGAGGCACAGAGACACTTATTAGGAAGGGACACTGAAGGAGTTCAAAGGGCTCACTGACTCCTTGTCCAGTGCTCTTTCCTGATGCCACATTGTCTTCTCTCCAGAGAAGCCAACTGCCTGGAGCCAGAGGGAACTTCGAGAGACATCTCCTCCATCTCACAGTGAGGTAACAAAGACTCAGAGAAGTGACAGCACTTGGGGGACTTCCCAAGGCCATCCCTGTCATTGCCATCATTTCATCTCTCACACTCAGAAGCCTCCATATGAGCTGCCTCTATGTACATAGGGTGCACTTTGCAAGAAATCTGAGAAATTGTCTTTGAACTTAGGACACTTACTAACAATCCAGAGAGTTCAGGTTCACACATAACGTACTGAGAACAACTAAAGGCAACCTAAGGGTAGGAGGCACTCTCTCCAAGACTGAAATTTGTCAACCTCTGAATTAAAGTCTGGTTTCATTGTTCAAGGTTCAGGAGTATAATCCATATGGTAGGTTTACATTCAAGCCCTTCCTAACTAATCGTGTTCTAAATTCCCTGTAATGACCACCAGTGTCACTTCAGTTCATGTGGACAAGACGACTTTTCTCTTGTTTTAGTGGGGGTGGGGGATACAGGGAGGAGGAGACTCTGACATGATGGTTGACTTTCTTTAGTAGCGTTTTTTTTGTGGGAACTGCAGCCTTCGCCATAGAAAGTAACTTTTTGGGTTAGCTTTTTTAGTAGGTAAACCTACTTCCTACTTAGAAAAACACTTCTAAAGGAGAATTCAGCATTTTACCCAATGGTTGTTAAAAAACAAACAAAACAACCAAAAAAAAACCTATGCTTTTTCCTCCCACTTGCCCTGGGGAGATGTATCAATCATGTCCTAAGGCCTTTAAGATTTCAGAGTGTCCTGGGGATATGACTTCTTAAGCAAGGCAGTCCTGGAACCTCAGTGTTGATGCTTTTTTTCTTACTCCACCCTGACTATCAGAAAGCATTTCACAAGACTTTCTACTGGGGGATTCTTTCTTTTTTTTAATCCCCACATAAGGACATGTCCATTGACTTTTAGAGAGAGAGGGAGAGAGAGAGAAACATGGATGTGAAAGAGAAACGTCGATCAGTTGCCTCCTTTATGTGCCCCAACTGGGAATAGAACCCACAACCATTTTGGTGTACAGGAGGACACTCCAACCAACAGAGCCACCGGGCGAGGGCTCCATTGAGGGCATTCTTGGGCTGGCAGAGGTAGACATCAATAGCTACATGCTGGCCTAAGTGAAGCTGGCAGTGACCAGGAGCCATCTTCTGTCTGAAACTCTGCCTGGTAAGGAAGAGAGCTGATCCAACAGGACTTTATGCTCCCTGGACACCTTTGCCAAAGCCACCTGGTCCTCAGGAAAGACAAGATGGAAACAAAGGGAAAGAGGGCTCCAGGCCCATAGTCCAATTTGGGACCAGGTCTAGGGAATGGAATGGGATGATGGGAATCCAGCAGCCTTGAGAGTCTGAGGCTTGCAAACCCCCAAATGATGACAGGTGCTATGGGAGGACTAGGCCAGTCAAGTCTCATAACAGGACTGTGAGTATTAATTTCAATGTTTGTAAGCACTCAAAAAAGCTGGCTAGCTATTATCACTTTTATCCTATGCCATGTGTAGAGATAAACATGATCCAAATAGAGCAAAGAATTGCAAAGGCAGTTCCTAGCCAGCAGAGTTTTCTAAAGTGAATCTTGCCTGCGTGTGTATATGTGCATATAAAATAAATATGTACATTATGTGTGTATGTAATATACATTATACCAGTATGTAAGCAGTAGTACAGGGGGCAAGCTTACATGGCAAATGTCGAGATGGTGAAAAGGCTGAGAGACGATACTCTAGCTCTTGCCCTTGCTTCCACACTTCCTAGCCAGGCTACCCTCTGTCACACAGCCTCGGTCTTTCTTAGTTCCCCCATCTATTAAATAAAAATAATTGTCTGTTGTGCGGAGATATGTTTTTGAAGGGCAAACACCATTTTGTAGGTAAAGTGCTCTGAAAACATAAAGTGCAATTGTAAGAGATAGATACTATTTGAAACTAAATAACAATCTGGAAACTGAAATATCCTGCTATATTAGGACCAACATAACACCATACTTTAATCTTCTGTTTTTCACTCCCTACTCTCCAACATTCTGACCCGCTCCTCATTCTCTACTGCCCAAGTCCCCAGCCTTGTATAGGCATAATTGGCAGTATAACTACATAAGCCACAAGCTTTGGGGAAAATTGAAAGACAACAAACATTGGAAAAGCATCTTAAAAACATATATTAAAGGTACAAATGTAGCAATCATCTGTGGAAAAAATATAAAGAAAAAGGGATTGATTTCCCTGGAAGTCACAGGGCAGAGAAGCACTGTGGTCATCTTGGCAGTCCATCCTACCCTCACTGAGCCTGAGCCTGGACCATGTGACCTATCCCTTCCACGCTTCCTCCCTCAAGGGAGTATGGCCATTGAGCATCTGTAAACTGACCTCTATAAATGTTCTCTCAGTTGCCCTAGGAGTTTGGCTGTAACAGGTATTGGATTCCTCAAGCCAGCCCACCTTGCACTATGGGAATGTCTGGGTTGTCCTGCCAAGCTAAGGGGGCAACCAGGGGCCACTCACTTGGCTTTCCCTCTGCAGAGAGCAACAAATTCCCATCCTGCACTAGTTTGTGACCGTCCTGGTGTCCAGGGCTACATTATGAAGATTTCTGGATCCTCTGCTCAGCGAGTGTCTATTAGAGAGATTTACACCAGGGTGAAGTGCAGAGGGCAGAGTGTGAATGAAAGAACTAGCACATTTGCCCCTCCCCCAGCGGCCACAGCATCCATTACTCTGAGGCTATCACAGGCTTCTGTTCCTGGAATCTGTCCTCCTGTAACACCTAAAGTACCCAATTATGATTTTGTAAAATATGTCACTATTTCAATGTGCATCCCACTGCTTCTTCTATAACCACTAAAAATTAACTTGCAGAAATTCATGTTTATTGAACACCTGCTCCATGGTAGGCACTGTGATGGGAGTCACCACCTTCCTAGAATCTCAGACCAAGAGAATGTCATTCAACAGCTGTCTGTTGAGCACTTATGTTGGCATTGGCACTCTGATGCAGAGGAAGTGAAGATAACTTAATTGTCAATCCAACCCCTTATTGCACAAGGGAGGCTGCCAAGGCTCAAAGGAGATGGGTATGAGTTGCCCAAGGTCACAGAGAGGGTGGCAGAGCCAGCTCTCCTGCCCCCATTCCAGTGCTCATCTCCGACACTGCCGCTCTGTCCAGGTCTCTTGGGATTATGCTCTTGGTTGCCCTGGGATGGGAAGAGCATCAATCCGTCAGTCAGGAGGTCTGAGTTCAAGCCTTGGCTCCTCCAGTCACTTTGGGAAAGTTCTAGAAGCAAACACCGTATGTCTAATATTCCCTTACCTCTGTTTTCCTGTGATCATATTAACCTGGGGGGGTGTTTTCTGTGCAAACCGGTGGCCTGAGGGAAACAGGTTGCGCCTGGCAAGCTACTGAGGACAAGAGAAATGCAGAACAATAGGGGAGGTGGCGGCAGGGGATGGGGAGAGATTTATGGTGGAATCTACGCAAGGAGAAATCTCCTAAAAAGGCTCTTTTCTGACCAGACAGCTAAGAAAGATGTGGGAAAGCAGGTAAAAGTTGAAAACATACCTGAGTGGGTGTTGAGGGTCAGGGCACACTGTGGCTTGGAACCTCAACTTAAGGAAGTGTCCTGGGTTGGTGTCATCTCCAAAGCAAGCAAACACCAACAATGTTCCAGCGCTACACCCTGTCTGCAGAACAGTCCTTCCTGAGAGCTCTAGATGGAGAGGCTTCCATAAAGCACAAGGAAGATAGGAGGGTTCTATTTTGCTCTTCCCATCCCTAGAGAGAAAATGGCACCATGGATCTAATGGTACTTTCACCACAATGAAGTCATGCAGTTTCCATCATGGTGGAGGTGAGGAAAAGTGCACCTCTGTGAACTGGGCTCATCTCCACCTCCCTCCACTCTGTGCTCTTCCTGCCAATTAACACATCCCACCCTCCCCACAGGTGGGGAAGGAGCCTGCTACTGCTGTCTGGCTGCTGTGCCAGCACACCTCCAACCGTGAAACCTCACCCAGGGTCGCACTGCAGGGATGAGGGACCCCTCCCGAGAAGAGCACAAGGGTCCAGAATTAACCTTCCTCCTCCTCCTTGCAGGAGGAAAGAGGGGGAACACCAGGCTGGGATGACAAAGAAATTCGGGGGCTGGTTTAAGGGAAACAGACTGCACTGCTTACGGCCTGCGGAGGCTGCCAGCAGCCCCAGATGGCGCAGAACCTGCTGCTCTTGCTGAAAATTGATTTTGGAGGCAATGAGGGAAGGAGGAGAAGCAGAAGAAGGGGTACAGAGCAGGGTGGGGTGCGGGGAAAGACTTGCCAAATGGAGGGTGGGATTTAGACGCTTTGATAAAGACACTTAGTCAAAACACTCAGTGGGCAGAGAGAGAAAACCTTCAGCAGAAAGGTTAAGGGGATATTTTCTTGGGGTTTCTGTCTGTGTTACTTTCCTTTTGTATCTCACCACTCTTTCTCCATTCTTCCTCCATCCCCAGTGACCAATCTTTGAAGGCTCTCCCTGGTTGCTCCCTCAGTGGGGTTGGATCAGGCTGGGAGAGCCTGGCCTAGGAAAGCCCCTCAGCCAGTGACAGCCTCACCCACCTTCGGAGGGAAGGGATGAAGTACCCCTTGTTTGTTCAGGCCCTTTCTAGTCTCTGTATCTAACTTGGCGAAGTAGTCCCCTCCTATCCCTGAGGGATATATTATAAGACCCCCAGTGGATGCCTGAAACCACAGATAGTACTGAACGCTAGATATGCTATGGTTTTCCATGGCATACATGCCTTTGCATTGAAAGAAAGCACTTCACGTTTTCTCTTGGGCATATCTGACTTGCCAGCATCACTAGTGTTGCACTTTGGGGCCATTATTAAGTAAAATAAGGGTGACTTGAACACAACCAGCACTGAGATGCCACAACAGTTGGTCTATAACCTAGGTGGCTACTATGTGACTAATGGGCATCTACACCATGGAAACACTGGACACAGGGTGATTCACGCCCGGGTGGAACAGAGCAGGATAGCGCAAAATTTCATCACACTACTCAGAACAGCACACCAATTAAAACTGATGAATTGTTTCTTTCTGGAATTTTTATTTAATATCTTTGGATGACTGTTGAAATTGTCGGAAAGTAAGACCACGCCTAAGAGGGGACTACTGTATTCAAAATTTTGTGTTCTTGCCTGGCTGGTGTGGCTCAGTGGTTGAGCTCAACCTATGAACCAGGAGGTCATGGTTCAATTCCTGGTCAGGGTACATGCCCAGGTTTCAGGCTCAATCCCCAGTGGGGGGCATGCAGAAGGCAGATAATCAATGACTTTCTCTCATCATTGATGTTTCTCCCTTTTCCTTTCTAAATTAAAAAAATTATATATGTTCTTTTCCTTGAAGATAGAGCCAAAATATATGTAAGCATCAGGCCCCACAGCACTTATATCTGTCTCCCTCTCCCCAGTAAGTTGTTCATTCCAAAACACTAACTGGGCACCCCTGCAGGCCGGGCACTCCACCAAGCACTGGGAAGTGATGCTCACTGACCAAAAGCAAGAAAAATGTCATGTATGCACCAAAGATTGTAACGCCAGTCCGTACAAGCAGAGGAGACCAAGTGGAGTCAGAAAAGGGAGACATCACGTCTTGCAGGAAGCTTAGAAGGAAAAGTTCCAGGATGGAGATTATATTTGAGATGCGACTTGAGAGATGGCAAATATGGAGGGAGAGGTTTGATCTGCAGGGTGGTGAGGACAGGTCATTGCAGGCAAAGGTGGCAGACGTGAAAGCCTGGAGCCCAGCGGAGGGAACAGCGCCCTGTGGCATGATGGGAACTGTGGGGAAGAGGATGGCGGGTCCAGGGCCAGATGTTTGCACTCACGTCCACAGATTGTCAGGCCTCACTGGGTTGGAGGAACACGACTAGGGAGTGGCTTGTAGACTGGCTTGACTGGAAAGGAACCTGGAGGACAAGAGTGAAGCCATCTGACAAGTTAGATGAGCTATAAATAAACAAGTGGGAATGGGAACAACTTGACTTCCATAAGGAGGCAGGCAAGATTTTTCTTTTTCTTTTTTTTTCTTTTTTTTTTTTTTAAGGCTAGAGCAAGTGAGGACAATAGGCCTCTCAGGGCAGGTACCCAGGAAAGGACTTAGTGCGCAGAGTCAGCCAGGAGCACCCAGCCAGTTAGGGAGAAGACAGCCCAAGTCTTCAGCCTCCTGCTATGGACACATTTCCAGTTCCCAGTGGCCACCAAACAGCCTAGGAGAAAGCTGGGCACAATTCCCTGTGTCCATATTATAGAAGGGGAAACTGAGGCTCAAAGAAAGGGCCTGCCCAGGGCCACCCAGGATGCTGGAGGTGGGGTCAGGTAGAGAACTCATGGCACAACTCAGGCAGACCTCACAGCTGTGAGGGACAGGGATGCCTCATGCTGCAAAGACCTGTTAGGCCATGGCAGTGGGACCCTCCCACCCTATTTCTACATCTCCCAAATATTGATGCTAAAAGCCTGCCTCACTGAAATGACTCTTCTTTCCTCTCATTTGATTCTTGCCTGAACAAGAGCTCATATCATTTAAAAAAAAAAAATCCACAGCCCTAGCCAAACCCTCAAAGAAGAGGAATATGACCTCTCCTGGCTGAGAAGTATTGTATGTTTTTTTTTTAAAGAAATGATTAAGAATTATAACAAAGTATCTGCCCAGCTTGGGAAGGGCCATTAGTCCCCAGAGACATGCTGCTGCTTGCTCCTAACTCCTGGGTGCAGAAAGCAATTTCTTAATCTTCTCCAGGATGTCAGCATCCCCTGTGACCCAAAGAGCTGACTCCCTCCTCTCAGGCTTAGCTGCATCTTGAAAGTGGAGGTAAGGATGATTCTGTGCGTAAGTCCTTCCGCACAGTACAAGGTCCAGTAGGCATTGTCCCCAGGGGGACCTGTGATAAGATCTGAGCCCCTGAGCAGTTGAGTTGCCCAAAGCCACTGAGATTGAGACATTCCTTGGGATCTGTGTATAGAAGCAGTTCCCATCACCCAGCTTACATTCATTCATATATGACAATTAGGCAGGGCCCTGGGAACACTGAGGGCCAGGGATTAGGGAGAGACCCAGCCTTGTAGGGCCACAAGTTTGGGGAGTTCATCACCATGCTGGCCTGCCTCTAAGGAGAACCTTGGAAGAACCACGCTGATAACAGCCCCATAGAAATGTCACCAACCAGACAGAAGCAAAAGCCTGAGTGAGGAAGAGAAATGCCCCTCTCCACTCCTGCAATTTGAGGAGAAAGGCAGAACACAGAGGCACTGGACTAAAGGGCCCCAAAGTTGGCTGTGGTATCCATAGATTCACTTTTCTTAACACTTTCTGCCATGGTAAAACCTTGCTTACCAACCCCATAGAGGCTCCATGTTCTCTCCTGCCCCTGCCAAAGCTACTCCCTGGAATGCATATCACTGAGTCATTCATAGTAAGTTACAATTCCTTCACAGAACTACCAACACAGAGTGGGGAGGGTGGTGGAAATCTAAGGTGCTGGCCTCTATGGCAAATGCACTAGAGCTGGGTGATGTCTTTGGGTAAAGAGGGGTCAGGAAGATCTCTCCAAGACTATGATAGTGATCTGGCCCACCCTGAACAAATCACCTAAAGTCTTTGGACCTCCATTTCCTCCTTTGAGAAAGGGGCATGATAGTCCCAACTTCCCAGCATGGTGGTCAAGATGAAAATAAAGTGTAGTAAGTGCATAGCGTTACCACCATGTCTGACAAGTCGTAAGTACATAATGAATCTGTTTTCTCATTACTTCATTCCTTTATTCAATTGCTCACAAAATCCTTTCATGAGGCATTTGCCTCGTCCTCCTATAGCCCATCCTTGAATCTGAGTCTTAGCCTTTTGCATCCACAACACTCCTAGAGTCAGTCAGTTCTTAGCACCCACATCTTTAAGAACTCAGAAATCATTTTTCAGACTGAGTTTTCCAGAGGAAGAACTGGAAAAGGATAAGGGGGGGGGGCTGAAAATGGGGAGTCCATACCATATTAATCTCATTTAGATCTTGTCTTTGGGCAATTGAGAAGACTATTTTTAGCTTCTCCCAAATAAGCTTCCTGCTAAGTGTCCCCTGGGATCTGACACTGGCTCTGCTCACATGTCAGCCTTGGGAGAGGCAGAGCCCCAGAGGGCTAGGCAGCAGGCCCCCCAGGGAGCAGCCTGGGACTGAGGGATGAAGTCCTCCAAAGGCTGTGGCAGAAGATAGGGCTGGGGCAGCTGTAGGGGGTAAATGGAGGAGATTGGGCTGGGTCAGATTTGAACTCCAGCTTTGCTATTTGATCCACTCTGGGTGGCCTTGAGAAATTGACTTCAGCCTTTGGTTTTCTCATTTTAAACTATGAATGATAATATGCCTGAAGTGCCCAGTATGGTGATCTGTAACTATTATCATTGTGGTTGTTATTATTATTATAAAAACATTACAGGAGTCAACGAGCCTACACGGGAACATTGGAGGTCACGTACTAGGTTTCATCAGGGCCACCAGCAAGGCTCAGAGATGTTCTCAATCTTTCATTTAACTCTTGGCTGGAATTTCAACCTTCAGGTTCAGACTTTGTCATCCCTTGGAATGCACGACACTCCTCAATCCTTAGGATGGTAGTACCCTCCTGTAAGGTGAATAGACAAGATGTTGTAGGAACCGGCAGAGAGATTTGGAAAAAGAAAGGCAATGAACAGTCAAGACCACATTTCTCCAATGTCCTAGTTTTCCATTGGCCCCGAAGCCTCAAGTAATTTTTTTTTTTCTGCAAAGCTGAAATACACTCAAAAGCTTCCTCTCCTTTCCCCAGACTCAGATGTCTTAAAAAGAAAACCAAGACACACCATAGGAAGGAAGCCTAGGAAATTCCATTTGTCACCAAGTCCAGATCTTGACTTTCTCACAGTCTAAAATTGAGTTCTTTGTGATCTGAGGCAGGTGAACATTTTCATAGCAATTTTACCCATTCCTTATTTCTGAACTCTTTGAAATTTGCAAAACTATTTTAATATATTTTTATTGATTTCAGAGAGGAAGGAAGAGGGAAAGAGAGATAAAAACATCAATGATGAGAGAGAATCATTGATCAGCTGCCTCCTACATGCCCCACACTGGGAGTTGAGCTCAGGCATATGCCCTGACTGGAAATCAAACCGTAACCTCCTGGTTCATGGGTTGACACTCAACCACTGAGCCATGCCAGCTGGGATGCAAAACTATTTTAATTATGTCTTCTCATTTGATCATCATCCCAGGTCACACCAATAGACAGTGTAAGGAAGGAGATGCAAATATAGGTTCATTTTTCTCCACATCCCATGTTCTATGCCAGTGCCTTGGGATGGGTGAAAAATGGGGAGGGGGGCTATTATCTTTGCAGCACCACACAAGGAAGCAGCCAGGAAAGCGGGATTCACAGGGCCATGCATCAGTCCTCCGGGACACCATTAGCATGCAGCCTGCGTTCTTCAAGACAGCATAGGGTTCAGTCTGTCAGTGAGTGATCTACGATGTGTCACTTGTGCTATTAACAGGCATTTTCCATTTTTACAGTCTCAGCACATTTAGCTCCTCTTCCACAGTGCACTGCTCTGTCCTCCATTAATAACCGCTTTCAAACCCTTCCAGTCCCTACCCGGGCAGTTGTCTTGTGCCTTCTTCACAAGGCAAGGCTGGACTCTGTGACCATGGATGATGATGGGGACTTTCTATGTCCTGAGGAGTGAACTGCCATTCTGTGGTCTGAAAAGCACAGGACAAGGGAGACTGCCCTACATATTGTGGGCTTTCAATAAATCTCTATTAATGAGTGAATTAATTAAAGGTAGACATAAAAAAAGGACTACTTTATTGTAGAGGTTGTCTATTGATGAAAAAGGTGGTCTCTGGACCAGGCCACAGAACAAAGGATGAAAAAGGAGACAAGGATGAAGATGGTACAAGCCCTGCCTTGCTGGTGCTTATGCTTAGCAAAGGCAGAAAGAGTTGTAGCACAGTATGTAGTCAAGGGTCCCATAAGGGGACTTCTGCATACTCATGGAAGATGTCAGGCATGACAAGACCTGTTGGGACATTTCAGAGCATGTCAGACAGAAATAAGAAAATCTTCTCAATTTTCTATATTCTTGCCAGTCTAAACACTTTATTTAGTTACTCCTTGCTCAAGAATTCCAAGTGTTATAAAGGGAAGTTTTAGCCTCTTCCCCATGCTAGTAGCTATCTTACTATCCAGTCTCCAGGGTCCACTAGCTTTTTCATTCCACTAGCAATGGGGTGTGAGAATTCAGGAAAAAGAAATCCAGAAATAAAATTCTTTTTGATTAATAAAACCATTAATTTCTTCCAAATGGACTTTCAAGTCACAATCAGATACAGTCCTCCCTGTGGCATTCATTCAAAGTCATCTACAATCTAACGCCATCATACCTATCCAACCTTAGTTCTTATTTCTCTCCCAGGGAAGGATGACCATAAAAGGATGTCTCCATTTCTTCCCCTGGGTTATTTCCCATGCTTCAAATGCCTTACCCTCCCCTCACTTCTCTTCAGGCCAACCAGAAGCCAGTCCATCTTCTCTGGGCAGCCTTCCTCCAAGATCCCAACTCACATCCTTCCTTTTAATAAGTCCCTATAGCACATATATCACATTTTCATGAATTGACAAATGCCACATGGCTTCTCTCCTTATATCGTGCATTTTGCCTTGCATGGTGCTCAGCACTGAGAAGCAACTCGACTATGCTGAAACCAATACAAAGGGCTGACTAATAAATGCCCACATAACTAACAGGTAAACCACAGATTCTCTATTGGTGGCCTAGGAGACGGAAGAGGAGCAGGAGAAGGAGAGAGTAGAAATGAGGCCTGAAATAATCACCTGCATGCTCCTTGAGGAGCAGTAGCAAAGGTCAGCTTGGCTATTCCAAGAGTCTTTGGTGCTACAGGGAGGCAGTTCTGATGGGATCAGCAAGTAAGAGTTCACTCAGTCTCCCTTCTTTTCCAGCAGAAGGTATCAGTGCCACCCTGTGGCATTCCTTTGGACATTCTTTTGCAATGGCCACATACTATGTCGAGGATTTTAGCATCTATGTTCATCCGGGATACTGGCCTATAATTTTCTTTCTTTGTAGTGTCTTTATCTGGTTTCAGAATTAGGATAATGCTGGCCTCTTAAAATGAGCTTGGGAATCTTCCCCCTCCTGGAATAGTTTGGGAAGGATAGGTATTAGTTCTTGGAATGTTTGGTAAGCAGCCCAAGTGCCCATCAGTAGATAAGTGGTTTAAAAAGCTTTGGTACATTTACACAATGGAATACTAGTTGGCTGTAAAAAAAGAAGGAAATCTTACCTTTTGCAACAGCATGAATAGATCTAGAGGGTATTATTCTAAGTGAAATAAGCCAGTCAGAGAAAAACAAATACCATATGATTTTACTTACATGTGGAATCTAATAAACAGAATAAACTAACAAAATAGAAACAGACTCATAGATATAAAGAACAGACTGACAGGTGTCAGAGGAGAGGGGGGTTGGGGGCTGGATTAAAAAAAAAAAGGTGAAGGGATTAAGAAAAAACAAATTCATAGACACAGACAAGAGTATGGTGATCACCAGAGGGAAAGGGGGTGGGTATAATCTCACCTATATACACACATATACATACAGATGATGTATTATAGAAATGCATACCTGAAACCTATATAATTTTATTAACCAATGTCACCCCAATAAATTCAACTTTAAAAAGGTGGGGGGAGAAATGGCCAGATATTTTCCTTGAAACAACCATCAAAGAAAGAGAGGAATCCATGGACCAGGAGGGAAATAGCAAAGCCAATTTGGAACCAACTTTAGCCAAGGAAATGGCGCAATCTAGCTTTAATGCAATTAAATCAAATTACTTCCAAAAAGAGATGGAATATGACAGCAACTTCTTTGGGGGCAGGCTGGGATTTATTCTCTTTTGGAGAGCCAAGCCCGGATTTAGCTTTACATAGGCCTGGGGCAGCAAAGATATGGGGGAACTCTGGAATGTTATTCTTTCACAGAGAAAATTTTCAACAAAAGAAGAAAACTCAATTAGAAATAGCAAATGAAAGAGCAGAGCTTTCAGGATAACCAGGAGTAAATGGGTGCGAGCTCCAGTATTTTGGAAGCGAGTGATAAACAGAAGAGTGAGAAGACCCCTCTCCTGTGGGCAGCCTGGTACTTCCATAGTTCTGTGGACAGATAGAATAACAGCATTCTTGCAAGCTTGTATGTGTCCAGTAACACAGCGACCTATGCGGCACTATATTGATACATTCAATTCCTATTTAAGGCATACAATACCCACTAAAAATAGCTTCCATTATTAAGCATTTGTTAGGGGCTTGGTACTAGCTCAAGAACTTTACATTTTTTATTCCTTAAATGAGCTCATCCTCATAACAGTTCAGGGAGCTAGGTATTATATCCATTTTACAGGTGAAGAAACTGAGGCTCAGAGATGCCAAGTATGACTAAGAGCACCCAGCTTGCAAGAGGCAAAGTCAGAGTTCAAACACAGGCCTTCCTGACTCTACTGCTCCAGTATTTGGAACTACACAGAGATAGGCTCAAAGCACTGAGGACTCTTGAACTCTTGAGTATCCCTCCTCTCACAGTGCATTAGACTTTGCTATGATTATTTATTCCCTGCCAGACAATGAGCATGCTGAAGTCACTCTATCATCAGCACTCAGCAAGATGATTACTCTCTTAAGTCAGGTTTCGCAGAAGAAGACCCTGAGTGGAGGATACCTGTGCTAGTGCTTGAGGATGTGCTCCTAGGAGATACTGAGGAGAGAGTGGGACAAGAAGGACAGACGAGGAGAAAAAGCCAAGCAAGGTTATGCTACAGGTGAAGCCACAGCTTCTGACTGATCAGGTAGAAGTCTCTGGAGTAGAAATTACAACTCAGAATGTGTCTCCCCCCAAAAGGCAAGGGAGCTACGAGCCACCCTGGGAGGAGGGCTTGGGAAACTTCTGGGACTTGCCAATTCTTGCTGCATAAGCAGCTCTAGTAGCTCAAGGACAGTCCTCTGAAGAAGGGCACAATTACAAGCCATCAGCAGCAAAACAGTCAGCAGCTGAGGGATGGATACACAGAGAGGAAATGTCTGCAACAATCATGGTCAACAAATTTCGGAATCTGAATTGAAAGCCTTGTGTTAACCATTGAAGTCAAGGAGTCAGAGAGCTCTGGGGCAGGAACCGAGTCACAACTGAATGAAGGACCATCCCTTCACACCTGCAGGAAGCCAGTTGCCATAGTCATGGCAGGTACATAATATAGGTCAGGGGCACAGAAGGTGTCATTATCATATACTGTAGTTTACTTCTGAATCTGAGCATGGGTGATGCCTCCACATCAATGTCCAGAGTTCACTGTTAATGGGAATGAAAGAGGGAGAGTTTGGCACAAGGATATTCCATTGACCAGAAGGGGATACAAGGGATGACCAATAGAAAAAGGAACCAGATCTTTTTATTGTAAAAATCATGATTTGATCACTCAGCCACTAAATGACCATTCAGAGGGCTAAGGACCTTGAGAAATCCATAGATGGCATGCCTAACTAAATTTCCAGACTAAGGAATAGCCCCATCCTATATACCAAGAGGAAATGGACCATTTTCTCTCCCATCTACAGATCTCATGTTCTGAGTATGACGAGGATGGGCCAAGAACAGGGTGGCAGCCTTGTGGAGGAGGTAATGACAGTCTATGCCCTCAGTCAACCCCATGTAGACTAGCTCAGCATCTTAAAATACAAGTAGCTGGAAACCAGGGCAGGGAGGTGGCTCTGGTGAACAAAGAGTGGACAGGCAGAGGTTAGAGAAAGCAAGAACAAAGGAGAAAGAAGGGGTCTCTTTGGCTGGGAGAAAGGAGGACAGTATGCTAAAGCCAGGTCTCCTGGGGCAATGGGTAGGTGGGGGGATTACAAACCCTCTGAAAGAGAGCCAATCTGTCCCCTTTACCTAACAGCTTTACCTCCCAGCAGGGGCCTGGCAGCGTTCCAGCTACTGCTCTCTCTTTTTTCTGGCATCATTAGCCTACATCAATTGCCTTCTTCCTCTAGGACTAGAATTGGGGAACTCCCTCAACAAACACACTTGTGCCCAATCTCAGGTTCTGCCAATGTTACAGTTGGCCCACCTTCCCCACCTCCTACCCTAAATGCATCCACTCTGAAAGTCAGCTTTGATGCTTCCTCCTCTCTGTCTCCCAAGACCAATCACCAGCTCACATTGCTTTTTCCTTCAAAGTATCTCTTCTGTTTTATTTACCTTCTTGGGCCTGTAAGAGAGTGGAAAGAATATGGAATGTGTGTTCCCAGGATCTCTGCTCAAATACTAGACTTTCCACCTGCTGGCCTTGTGAGATTGAGGGCTTCCTCCTTTCCTTCCTCCTCCAACCACCAGCATCCTGCCCTCCACCACCTGGACTGCATAGCCAATCAACTCAGGATCCACCAGCCAAAAGAGCTGTGTATACACTCCCTGCCCTACTCCCCACACTTTGCTCCAAGGCTAGATGCTCTCAGTTACCAACCTAGGGTTGGCTTCTGGCCCATAAGGATCCATCAGAAGTTCTGTTCTTAAGACAAAATCTCACCAAAAATAACGTTGTTTGTTTTTTATTGGAATTTTAGACTGAGACCCTTGACCTGTCTGTAGCCCCTTGATGAATGAGGCCTGGTGAGACAAAATGGGCACTTTAGTATAACTGAATACTTATATATGAGTTAAAACATAATCCCTCTTAATAATATTTAGTACTGATTAATCCCCTTTGTCCAAACAAAAAATTTTAGTTGCCAGGAAAATTTATACCTAGAGTCTGAATAAAGAATCTATGAATAATGGTTCTTTGTTAGCCTAAATTGGCTTTTTTAACTATAACATTGAGAAATCTTAGGGGCAAGTATTAGTATTAACAGTATGGTGGGAAAGAATGTCTTTTTCCAAATAACAAATCTATCAATAGCACATCCCCCCTCTCAACTAATAAGCAGGCTGCTCACTGATAAGAACTGAGTGGATGCCAGATGACTCCACAGGATCTTCTCCCCTGCTGTGCCCTGCACACAGGACTCCCAGGGAAGGAGGCAAGACAGGGTATCACATGCAGCAACATGTAAATGCAGTGCAAACACACAAAGCTATGTGTGTGCATCATAATTAATCACTGAGCATAAATAAGATTGTGTGAAGTGTGAACAAGCCATGAATTCATATGTGTGATGTGTCGGTTTATTCTCTGAATGCACAGAGAATGAAAGAGCACCCAGCTTTTAGAATAGTTGTATGTTTGCTTTCTTGAATCTCCACTTCTCAGAGCAGAAGCCTCTTTTTTCCTATTCCATGACCAGGTAGTTGGTCAGTTAATCAAAAGACTTGGTTCAAATGAGCAATCAATCAATGTAGAACACATACATGATAAATCTTTTATCTCAATTCAAAAATATACATGCATGGTTATTGTAAAACTTTATGTGTAAGACCAAGGCCACAGCCTGGGGATAGACATCTGAAGATGACTGTTCCAGCCTTTCTCTTTCTCTCTCTCTCTCTCTCTCTCTCTCTCTCTCTCTCTCCTGCATAAACATTCTTAATGCATCCTTGACAATTTCTAGCTTTAATTTCTTCAGAGTAGAACAACAGTTTACACATGGAAAGAATCTGAGTCCAAAACCCTAGATTTTTATAACTTTTGTTTTAATCTTTTATATTTGTCTCACCCACATCGAATTGACATCAATTCTTTTTAGTAATTCACTTTACTGAGACATTTCAAAGCATTCAACCTAGTTTTCACAAAAACTTTGATTCTTTTCATACTTATATTTTATATAAGTAGTGTTATATGACATTAAATTAATTGCAAAAACAAGTGTGATAGCAAATGCAACTGACTCTTGGTAGACCCACCTTGAGGCAGCAGAAGTGTGCAGGTGTATGAGGAAGTAACCTGCCCTCCTGGCCTGCAGCATGTGGCTGACAGCAACAGTCACCTGCATTAGCAGTACACCACTACTCAGGGAAGCGGTGACAATATAATTTAGTAAACCCACTTTGGGATGTGATAAAACTAGGAAGATTGGCTAAGAGAGCTTCTCTTCTATAGCCTGATCCCATCCTCTTCTTTTGTTTTAATGCTAACACTATTTTATTTTATTTTTTTTCTATTTTTTTATTAAGGTATTATATGTGTACATATCTTACCATTGCCACCCCCCACCCCACTCCCATATATGCCCTCACCACCCAGAGTTTTGCATCCGTTGGTTATGCTTATATGCATGCATACAAGTCCTTTGATTGATCTCTTATCTCCCCCATCTCTCCCTAACTTTCCCCCTGTAATTTGACAGTCTGTTTGATGCTTTACTGTCTCTGTATCTGTCTTTTTGTTCAAGTTTATAATGTTCTTTATTATCCATAAATGAGTGAGATCATGTGGTATTTTTCTTTCATTGACTGGCTTATTTCACTTAACATAATGTTCTCCAATTCCATCCAGGTTGCTGCAAATGATGAGAATTCCTTCTTTTTTATGGCAGCATAGTATTCCATTGTGTAGATGTACCACAGTTTTCTGATCCAGTCATCTGCTGATGGGCACCTAGGCTGTTTCCAAATCTTAGCTATGGTGAATTGTGCTGCTATGAACATAGGGGTGCATATATCCTTTCTGATTGGGCTAACACTATTTTATTCAGGTACAGTCAACATACCTTAAAATGTACAAATGTTAAGTGTATACAGCTCAATGCTCCAGTAACTTCCACCCAGGCCAAAATAAAGAACATTTCCATCACTCCACAAAGTTCTCCTTTTCTACCTTCCAAACCATCCCTGCTTTCCCAAAAACAACTAGCATTTTTATTTCTGTCACAGTGGATTAGGTTTGTCTGTTCTTGAACTTTACATAAAAGAAATCACCTGAACTTTGTGTCTGATTCCTTTCCCTCAGTGTGATGTTTTTCAGATTAATCCGTGTTGTTTAAGTATCAGTAGTTTGTTCTTTTCTTTTTATTGCTGAGATGTATTTGATTCCAATCCTCTTAACTGAGTTTACTGGCAATCAAACCCAGTTTCTCTACAATCTTTTCAGCTCTTGTTTAAGCTCTACAGCCTTCACTAGCTGCTGCCAGCAGGAATGTGTTCATCCAAGGTCTGAAGGATTATCTCCTCCAACAACTAGTGCACTGACAGATCAAAATGTAAAGCTAGAGGCATTATCTGAGTGATTGAGAATCCATAAACTTATTGTGCTAGGCCTCTCTTTTCCTCCATCCCACCCCCACAGACATAGAAGAACACCAGTTTTATAAAACTATTTTAGCTCATCACAAAACTAGTAACTCACTGTGGTTTGCTCAGAAGTCTCCAGCCCATCTCCAGTATCCACCAGTCATAGTGATAGGCACCTACTCATCAATATTGATAAATCTGCCTCAGGAAGCCCATGTAGCTGGGTTTGCCTATATTACCAAATGAGTCATTCATGAGTAGAGTACCTGGTGTTATTTGAACTCTCTTTTGTAAATATCTTGTAATAATAACATTCAAAAAACCCACTTTGGGATATGCTAAAACTAGGAAAGGAGACCAGCCCTTTTCCTCTCCTGAGTTCAGTGCTTTTGAGAATTTCATCTCTGCATCAGGAAGCATTGGTGGCCCAGGGCCAAGTTCATTTGGCAACTCTCAAGGCTCTGCTCAGCATGACTGACAGGCCAGTGGTTGTTGAGAGGTGTAGGGAGCAAAAGGGAGGGTGGAGCTCAGATTTTTCATGCTGGGCAGTTGGCAAAGCCACACTCCTGAGGCTGGGACAATGCTCCTTGATCAATAGAGATAGTGAGCAAGATAGGTAGGGATGGAGTCTGCCAGAAGATCTGGTCCATCCTTCACTGCTTGGGTTGGTTGATACTAATTGTCCAAAAGTCATTAGGCTGATGTCTAGCAGGACACCCTTGATGAGAAAAGGTACAGTATGCATTGAGATTTTGGTTATATAACTTGGCCTTTTGTCGACAGGGATATGGAGGATAAGCAAGAAGGAAGAGAAAGGATAAAATAAACGCTGGGAAGAAAGCTCTCTACCTCTCTTGTCAGGCTGTTTGAACACTTCACTCTCTCACTTCCATAAAAGAAATGACATATTTTCTGCTCTGATGCAGAAAGAGAATCTGTTTGCTGAGCTCAACCACTGGGATGTTAGCCTGTTGCTTTGCAGCTCTGTGAATTCTCCAAGAACTAGAGATTATTCTCAGCTTGGTTCTACTTTTTTCTCAGAGGAGATCAGAGTTCCATAGATGGAGTCCGGGGTAGAGAACTGGGACTCCTGACACATTTTGTGGCATCAATAAGGTAGTCAAGGTTCTCAGATGCTAGGAGGAACTGCCCACCCCCATCACAGAGGTACACTTTCAGAAGGTATGTTAGAAGCATCCTTGCAAAGAGATCTGGGGAAAATAATTAAAATACAAAGGGAGAATGCCACTAATGGTCAAATTCGCAACATATTTTTGAGCTTCCAAGGTAAAAACCCAAGTGTTCTAACAAAAACCTAACAAGGAGTCTCAAGGGATGCAATGAGCAGGCCAGAGGCCTAGAATGACAAGATGGGGTCTCTCCAGGAGGCCATATGTGGGAGGAGAACCTGACTGTGCCACTCAGCTCTGCCCAGCTGGCAGGTGTGGGGATAGCCAATAGGAGGTCCTTCTTAGTGATCACCATTCATTGCTTACATGAAGCCAGCTGGTTAACCCCGCCCATGTGGGAAGAACTAGAGGGTGGTGGTAAGGGTTGGGGAAACCTTAGTCTGGACAAGGATACCTTTAGATTTCTGCTTAGATTCACTTGAAGAAGAAAACCAGAATTGAGGTAAAAAATGACCTCAGATCTAGGAAGAACTTTAAAGTGGGAAATGTTCTCTCCACTTCAGTGAGGTGGGCACAAAAGGAAGCTAACTAGACAATCCAAGAAAGACCACAGGGTTGGCCTTAGGGATAACTGTGAACATTATGGCAAGTACGATAATATCACCTTCTACTCAGCCACATCAAGAAAAAGTCTCAACCATTCTCTCAGGGGCCCACTTTCAAAGAGAGGCTCTTTGATACCCCTTCTCTTGTCACAGAACATACCCTCAATCTTCCTGCTCACAAGATCTACCCTGGGCCAGCAGACCCTGAGAGCACAACCCTCCGCACATGGTCCTAAGGCTCCACATCCATCTCCTCTCTGTTTTTCTCATTGGGCTTCCCCTTCATACCCCACTTCACTAAATGCTACCCCCACCTTGCCACACCCATTTTCCAAACCAATGCTCATGGCCTTTATATAGTCCTGCTCCTCCTTAAAATTGGACTGAAGGCCCACTCTTCCAAGAAACCTTCCTGGGTTGATGCTACCCAAAAGGGATATAAAATATGGAAGCTCCTCACCCCTGTTCGGGTGACTGACATTTATGTTTCTTCAACTCTGAGCTCTTGCCATCAGAGCTGACACCTGTGTTGACACATTTATCTAGGTTCCAGACACAGACAATCCAACTAGGTGTCTGGCTTCTGATAGAGGACAGGGCCCCCATTACTAGGATCCAGGCTATTTGGCTGCATCATTCCTAAGACAAGTTTTATCATCCCTTATAGACTGACCAAGCTGACCCTTTCCTTAATCAGATTCTTCTCTCATTATTCCTCCTCCAGAGCAATAGAAAACTCAACAAGAAACTTCACTATTCATTTCATTTGGGAGATGAGCAAGTTCTCCAACTAAACTCTGTTTTATCCAAGGATGTGACTCTCCAGAGGAGAGGAAAGGGGATAGAGAGGGCCATGCTGAGCAAAGAAGCCAGATGCCACAGAAGATGAAATGGGTGATACAAAAGGGTGGGGCAGGCAGGCTCTGAGGAGGAGGAGGAATAAACAAGACTGGGGGGTGGTTTGTCCTCTATGATGCCTTGGCAAACTCCTGAAATGTCCTAACATGACTAAACCACATTTGGGAAGTCCCCAGGGTCCAGAACTAGCAAACAGAAGTGTGTGTCAATCTCCATTTGCAATTGTTACTAAATCTTCAGATGTGTCTGCTTTTCCTTCTCAACCGGCTTGTAAGAGATGAAGGTGTATATTAGCCTACATGCTCCACAGATATCCCATCTGTGAACAGCTGAAGTCCAGGAGAACGAGAGTGTGCTCTCTCTTGACTCTTTCTCAGTCTCTCTCAACGTGTGCATGTGTAGGTGCGTGAGGGAGAGGAGGTGAGACATCCTGGGTAGATCACTGGGTCAGCATCACCATCTCCTGTCCATGATGATTTCCCTGCAGTCACTTCAGAACAGGACTAGAGAAAGCCACCAGCCTCCTCCCCTCAGGGCTGGCAATGTAAAGATCAAAGGAGAGAATGTGATAAGAAGGTAGGAGACAAATGCAAGAGATTATGACCCTCCCAATCAATAAAACAAGGCCTTCCCTACCTTCAGTGCTGGTGTCCTCATCCTGCCAGCAGGGCCTGAGGCTGCACCTCCCACAGCTGCTCAATTTAGAGATCCTGCGGAGGAGTCCCCCCTGATCCCTAGAGACCCACGGTGCTATTTCCAGCTCTCCGGTTGTCTCCTCTCTGCCAGGACTTGTGATTCAAAGCAACTCAGGAGGCCTGGTGACTGTTTTCTTCTGGCCTCCTTAGAGGTTACAGGCCAGTACCTGTCCCCAAAACCTCCTCTCTCAACCAGGAGCCCAGATCTGCACAGTTAGAGGGCCTGGCCTCAGAGAGCATCTCTGACCTCCCTCATCCAAGCTAAGGCAATGAGGGTCCTTCCGTAACTTACACAAAGTCACATGGCAGGCTGTTGGCAAAGCCCACAAGGAACTTGGGCTTCCGGACTCGTGATCCTGGCCTCTTGTATCTCAACCTTGAATGTTACTTTCATTGGAGAGTAAACATATAAATCCAGACCCAGTACTAATGTCAAATGACCTAAACCAGCCCCAGGAAAAATAGCAATTAGTGCCCACTTCTCTCCTTTCTCCTCTCTTCCAGCATTTGATGCTCTTCTCTGGACCCCGAGTTTGGACCCCTGCAATGTTTTTAGGAGGAACG
This sequence comes from Eptesicus fuscus, assembly GCF_027574615.1. Lineage (NCBI taxonomy): Eukaryota > Metazoa > Chordata > Mammalia > Chiroptera > Vespertilionidae > Eptesicus > Eptesicus fuscus. The sequence continues at coordinate 88,322,731 of NC_072479.1, forward strand.
TTGGGCTCCTCTTGGCTGTGTAATTAAGGACAGTTCCCTTAGTGTCTCTGAGCCTCCATTTCCTCATCTACAAATTGAAATAATAAAAACCTTGCCCTCACTATACCTCTAAGAGCAAATATACAGCAGGGCTCTGCAGACTAGAAAGGGCCATAGAATGCCACTCATGTTTATTCAAACCTCCTCCTTAAAGTTACTTTCACCCACATGTTGGGACTGTTTGTAAAAAGCAGAAAAAGCCACGGTGGTGATGTCTGAGTCAGGACCTGTCAGTTCAGTTCTAGGTGATGCCGCTCTGACCACACTCATTCAATTGTAGATTTGGCCCTGTGATGATGGAAGAACGTTGTTGTTCACATTGGTTAGCCATCTATTCTTTTAATGGAGTAGGAGCTCTAGCAATGAGGAGTAGGAAGGATGAGATGGGTGAAGCGCTGAGAAGAATAAAAACTGGAGAGTTGGGGTGGCCCTAGAGAACCCCTAAATATCTCTCCCAAGCCCTCTGTTGGTTACCCGTCAAGGTCTTGTTTACTCTTTTTCTGGCTTCAGTCCTGGGTGCCTGGGTCAAGCCCACTCTGTTATTTTGAAGCAGGAAATTATTGACCCATAACACAAGCCTATAATAAATAGCCTCATGTCATAAAATGCAGGCCCTCCACAGAGCCCTGCATTTGGAAAACACTGAAGCATGTGCACGTTGCTGCCCAGAATATATTTGGTATCTGGCTGCCCCCTCCCCTTCTTCTGCAGAACAGGACACGGTCCAGGCAGGACAGCCCACAGCCTGGCAGGAACCAGACTCAGCCCCTCACCCACAGACTGACTGCTCGGCAAACCCTGTCAGCATTTGTCCTTCCATTTCATGTTCAATATCTTTCAATGAGGTGCTGAAGTGAACACATTTAAAAACATGGTGTAAAAACAGAGGAGACAGTCCAGGTGGTGTGGATCAGTGGCTGAGCTATGACCCAGGAACCAAGAGGTCACTAATTATATTCCTGGTCAAGGCACATACCCGGTACCTGGTTGCAGGCTTGATCCCCAGTAGGGGGCATGCAGGAGGCAGGCCATCAATAATTCTCTCTCATCATTGATGTTTCTCTCTCTCTCTCTCTCTCTCTCTCTCTCTCTCTCTCTCTCTCTCTCCCCCCTTCCTCTCTGAAATCAATAAAAAATGGTATTAAAAAAAAAACAAACACAGAGGAAACAGGGGGAGGAGAGCCTGCAAAAAAGCAGGTCTCTATCATTACCCAGGGTAGGGAAGTGCTCCTGGAGTGGCTGGGTTACAGCCTCTCCAATATCTCAGAGGCTGGAGTGCGGTGGGCAGGAAATGCTGGGTAGGGGAAGGTGGGTGCCCCAGCAGAGCCTAGCTCAGCTACAGGGATAAGCCACTCCTACTGGTCCACCATGGGTCTTAGGGAGGCTCTCTCCTCCAAAACCTGGCTTTTGAGGTGAGGAGACAGGGTGGAGAGCAGCTCTCCTGGGTTTGAGGCCCCAACTGAAACTTCCAGAAGTGTTCCAGGAGCCATGAAGGAATCTCTAGTCCTCCTAAGATCCTGGCCAGTTTGACTGTAGCAATGGGACCGTTTTTTTCCCCATCCAGGCTTTTTGGCTCTCCCTCTAATCTGATCTATAAGCAGCCTCTAGGTAAGTCTCAGGCAGGTAAACAATTAACGTGGGTGTGGTCTGGGAGGAACTGGAAGGCCCCATTTTCTAAAGTTTGAAGTCTTCTCATTTGTGCTGCACCCTCTTCACATGAAGTTTTCTCTCTGCTAGTTAAAATGTAAACCCTTGTGAACCCTCCACATCTCAGTAGGAATGAGTTTCTGATGGGTCTTGGGGGTGGGCATGTACAGGGAAGGGCAAGAAGGGGCCAGAGCCCTGGACCTGGAGGGGGCAGGGGAGTGTAAATTGGGAGGAAGGAGGCTACATGGGAAAGAATCTAAAGAACAAGGTACAGCAATAATTGCAGAAGCTCAGCATAATCGGACATGAAATTTTGAGTCAAAAGATCAGGGTTCAGCTCCCAGCTCTGCCTCTTCTTTAGCTGAGGTTTCTATGAGCCTTCGTTTCATCATCTATAAATGAGATTAATTATGCCTACCTCACTTTCCTGCCTCCCAGGGTTGCCATGGGGATGTGATTAGATGGCAAACGTGGAAGTGTTTAGTGCAAACAGCTCACTGATGTCAGTGGTTGTTATTTGTCAGCTTCCCCGTCAGTCCCCCCAATCCACCTTCCGCCTCTCTGCTGGTTCCTGCACGCGGTGGCTGTTGGCCAAGTTACGGACCTGCTGACTGGGCTTCTGGTAGAAACTGCAAATAATACTCCACCTCCTGCATCTCTCCAACCTTGCAGCATCAGCATCCCCCTGACCCCACAGGCAGCCGGCCTCAAGCCTTCATGAAAACCAATAAGTAGAGCCCCCCAATGTCAAATCTGGGAGGCCGTGCCCGGGGGCAGCAGGCACTGAGTGGAGCTGTTGCTGTGCAAAACAGGAGGGGTGACAGAAGGGAGCTCTGGGGGGTGTAAATGCCTTGGCCCCAAGCCCTCCCTCTCCAAAGGGCTTGATCTGTGTCTCCCTGTGGCACAGGCTAAAGAACAGAGCCAGGCTGTCAGTGCTCGATGCTGGGAAAAGGAGGGAATTTGCCAAACGAAGTCTGGAAGCAGTCACATTTGCTGTCTTTAGGGAAGTGTCTCAGATTCTTTCTTGGCTCAGCTCAGGGCTGGTCAGAGGGACAGGGTGCTCCCCTGGAGTTGTCTCCCACAGGCAAATTTGTGAAGCAGGGAGAACCCCAATCCGGCACTCCTGAGCCACACCAGACAGGCACACGGTGTGCACACATAGAGAGATTTTGTTTTTTGTTCGTTTTATCACCACTAGTGTTATTTCCTGCCCCCTGAATACCTGCTGAAGCTCTGCCCAAATTCAGGACATTACCTTATACCTCCAATATCTTCCAAACATACATGCACCAAATACCAAAATACCAAAAATGTACTGGTTCCATGAGAGAGTCCTCTGGCTCTCAGGACTCTAATTTGGGAATGTAGTCAGTTAAAAGAAGAATCCAGTTTAGTGGGTTTATCTGAGGAATGCAATGATTTAATTGTTTAATCCATCTGGAATTTATTTTTGTATTCACTATACAGTAAAAATAGAGAAAAGATGGAAAGCTACCCAATTTGTAGTAAGAAGTCACTTTTACTCAGATATAAAACAAACAAAAAAATACTACAGATATTTTCCCTATGGGCATAGGCTTAAGAACCTTTGTAAAATACTTGCCCCCAAAATTCAACACTATATCAATAATGCAGTTTGCCTTCTATGAGCATGGAAGAGAGAAGCAGAGGGGGGAAAAAAGAGTTTAGAATAGCAGAATATATTAAGAGTTTCTTCAAGTGTCTGGTATGAAGCAGGCAGCCTAGAGTCTGCCAACCTTATACAGAGAGACCAAGAGGCTCTGCAGAGTTTGAGAAGTGGGGAATGAGAAGCCGACACAGTACTGATTCTGATCATGCTAAATCAGTGTGGCTGTCAAGGGAAATTTAAAAAATTTAAATAACCCTCTGTTGCTGTGCAACCCCAGGTGGCTGGGTCAGGGAGCAGACCACCGTCTCTTGCCTGGGCCACACAACAGCCTGCTGACTGGCAGCTGCCTCTACTCTCTCTCCCTCAATCCATTCTCCACATCACTGTCGGTGTGAGCTTATCCTAGCAAATGCCAAAATTCAAATGTTTCAATATCTCTCTGTCACCTACACAGGGATGTCAAGTGGTTTTACAGCACAAGTCTTGGCCTAGTGGGGACATCATGCCCTCAACATACCTTACACCTTTATCTACCCAATGCAGGTCAAACTCCTCAGTAGGCACAGCAGGCCTTCAGGGTGTGGGTCTGCTCCCTTTTACCACCCGTCTCCTGCACCCCGTTTTCTAATTTTATTAAACCATTTTCAGTTTCTTGAACATGTCCTCTCTTTCATCTGTATCGTCATATACATTTCCTTTGGAATGGCATTCCCAGCCTGAATTAGGTGTTCCTTTTCTCTGCTGTTGGTAGTAGCAACTGTCTGGTCTTGACATCCTATATAATAAAAGGCTAATATGCAAATTGACCAAATGGTGGAATGACTGATCACTATGATGTGCACTGACCACCAGGGGGCAGACGCTCAATGCAGAAGCTGCCCCCTGGTGGTCAGTGTTCTTTCACAGGGGGAGCGCTGCTCAGCCAGTAGCTGGGCTCATGGCTGGAGAGTGCAGCAACGGTGGCAGAAGCCTCTCAGAGAGCAGGCCTAAGCTGGCAGTCAGACATCCCCCGAGGGCTCCCGGACTGCTAGAGGGTGCAGGCTAAGCTGAGGGATCCCCCCCCCCCGAGTGCATGAATTTCGTGCACTAGGCCTCTAGTCTATCATAATACTGCAATGCAATTGGCTATTTCACTACCTCCCCTACTAGAATGAGAATCCTTCAAGGGCATGTTTTATCCAGTTTTCTATGCGCAATTCTAGCACAGTGCCTGAAACATGGCAGATGTTCAATATAGACAGATGTAATTTATTGCATCCAACCAGTATAGTATAGTGCAGTAAGGGAAGACAGAATGGTGGTAATTGCCCATAGGCACAGACTCAAAGATCTAAGACCTTGACAGGGAAAAAATCTATTTTAAGCTGTGGGTAGTGAAGAAGTTAATCCAAATAGGAAATCCCATCAGTAGGCCAACTATTGTCATTTAGCTTAGCCATTTCATTCATTCACTCGTTCATTCATTCTTAAACAAAACATGTTGTTTACGCTAGCAATCAGTAACAAACTGTTTCAAAATGTCAAGAGTTTAAAACAACAAAAGTTTGTCACTTGGGCAGCATCTCTAACATAGATTAGTGGGGGGTGAAGCAAGCACTCCACACTTTCTGAGAAATATTCACTATCTCATGGCTTCACCATCTGGCGGACATGGCCTTCTTGTGTACAGGGGAAGAGACAGGCAGGGGTCACACACTAATTCTCCTATGCTTCAATCCAGAGTGACACACATCACCTCTGCTCCCCAGCCCATTGCCAGATTAGTCACATGGCACCACTAGCAGCAAGGAGGCTGGGAAACATGGGAGCTAAGAGCAAATGTCTGGTAAGTGGTGCTCACGCTGTCATAAGCATCATGTTCTAGATTCTTCCACTTAAGCCTGAGGACACGGTAAGTAAATGTGTTCCCCACCTCTTCTCCCTCAAGGAGTTCATAGCCAAATAGATGATAAGATGTTTAAATAGGCACATACAAATTATTAAGGCAGAATATTCCCAGTTATGAGCCCACCTCAGTGAGCCAAGTTCCAGAATCAAATCCAAGCATTAATCTAGCCTTTCCAATAGAATGCCCCTATCTATGCAACAATCCTTAAGGCACACTATTATAGGGATTATCCTTCCCATCGTGTCAGCCTAGACACTGAGAAGTCTTCAGCCTCATGTTGCCCCTCACACACACACCCACACACACACACACACACACACACACACACACCTTAGAATGCAAGGTTCTGTTCTGATTCCTCATCTTCTCCCCCTTCCCTTTGTCTCTAGGCAAGCTACATTGCCCTTTCTCGGGAAATTACATCTTGCCTCTGTCTCTGCTCAAGGAAGCTGACAACCTATTGTCAAACCAAAATTTCATATTATCTTGGGAGGCTGAGAATAAAACCAAATTTCCCTCTAATATCAGGGAATCTTGAACTTTGGAGACTCAGAAATATCTGGGCAGAAAGTCAAAATTGCCGTAACATATATAAACATTTTCTTACTTTGAATCCTGTTATCTGTGTTGAGGCACATGGCACGATGACAAAGTGCAGAGGTTTGTTTTCTATCTTTCTCCTCTTTTATTCTCCACACAGCCTCCCTTTTCCGCCCTCTGCCAATTGTCTGGTGACCTTCTGTCACTGTGAGTTATTGAGGCTCTCCATCCCTGTCTGTACCTCCCAGACAGCCTCTTGTTTCACACCCAGCCCAATCCCTTCCCTTCCACCCAATAAAAGCTACCTGTCCTGAGTTCCCTTTCTCCTCAGATGACCTGTGCACAAAAAGAACTAAGAGTGCTGGCCTGGCCAACTGGTAGAACACCGAGAGGTACAAGATTATTTGTAGGATCTCAGGGCCCAGGGCTGCTCTGGGCAAAGAGAGGGAGGCATGGCCAAGCCAAGTAGCCAGCTGGCTCTCTTGGCTGGATGTTACTGTCAGCTCTCTATCATGTATTGGTCTGCAATATGAGTTTACTCGGAAGGCACAGAGTGAGGAGAATAAAGACTACAGAGGGGCCACCTTGTGCTTCTCTCGTATGTTAGCAGCAGACACAAAGATGGCTGTGTGATCAAGAGCCGTGAATGAAGTAGATTTTTCTAGTGCCAAGTTCCTCTGTAAACAGACACATTTAATTTGTTACCTGTCAATGGATGACTGCATTTTCAGAAAGAACTGCTCAAAAAGGACTACAAGTAATACAAAGGAATGAACACTAGTCCCTGAATTCCAGGCATCTGTGGTTATGTCAGTAAGAGAGATTTTCATAAATAGGGACCTCCCAACAAGTCTAAAAATCATACCGCCTAGGCAAGGCAGCTAGCCTTGACCTGTCATGTGACATACCTGAGGTTTACACTGAATACAAAGACTGAAAGTGGTATTTTGCTTTAGTACAGAGGAAAAAGACAATTCATGGTAAGCTTATAACTTCTGCAGGGAGAAAGTTGAAGCCAGCTATTGAGGATTTTCAAAGAGCAAATATAAGAGCTGATAGTGTTTAAAATCTACTGTCCAAGGAAATAGTGAGGTGAAAGAAAAATAATGCACACTGCACTTAAAAAGCTATTCAGCTTTTCTGACAAATCTTTTCTGGAGAATATTAATGTTGGAGGAGACCTTAGAAGATATCTAGTCAAATGCCCAGTCAATGTAGGAATGAATCCATGAGATGTAGTCATTCAACCTGTCTTGATCACACTCAGAAATGAACATTCATTGCCTTGCAAGCCACGTATTCCCCTGGAGAATCATTCCAATTGATTAATTAAACTGTTACTGGTACCAACACCTGGGCCTCTCATTTGGAAATCCTTACCCTTTTGAGATGTTCAGGTAAACACTGAAGCCCTTGTAATCATTTCACTTAAAAACACTATCAGCGATGGCATGATTGTCAGGGAGGCCTGGGAGAAGTTTTGTGGAAATAGTACAATTTCCCCAGTATCCTCCCAAAAGCTGATCCCTCCAATCACTCATGTGTTTTTAGTGCCATCTTTCTTTCCATGGTTGTTCAGTGTTTCTCTCACTCTTTCCTTCTTTACAGACTATAGCTCTACGTGCAACAACAAATAGATACTAAAATGCAAGGACTTAGCCATCTTGGACCTGTCCCTCTCCCCCCCACCGCCTTGCAGAGTAGCCCTCTTGGTCCACAAGCTCACTTGGGGACTCAGGTCTCTTTCCCTCTGCAGCTCCACATGGACAAAGCTGAGCTGCCCTTTGCTCAGCATTCCAGCATGCAGGGAGGGAGCAGAGAGTCCAGGGGCAGCGGTTTCCATTTAGGCAGGTGAAGCATAAATTGCACACATTAATTCCACTCATATTTCATTGGTGGGCCTTTAGCAACAAGGCCCTGCCCTCATGACAGGGAAACAACAGAGAAATGTAGCTTCGAGTGGGATAGACATGTGCTAAGGAAGAAAGAATAGACTTTGAAACTTTGGAGGAACAATTACCAGGCTTCTTTCCCTTTCCTTCTTTTTTTTTCGCTTTCCCACTTCTTTTATTCCCCTTATCTTCTTTCTTCCTCTCTGAACTAGTCATAATGTAGAAAATGTATAATTGTGTGTGTGTAGAGTGTGTATGTATAAATACACATATATAATACATATATACATGTATACACAGAAAGAGCATATATGTGAGTACATGTATTTATATGTTTTTTTCATACACACACACAGGGGTTGGCTGAATTGGAGAGGTACCTGCAGCCTGTGTAGAAGACATACCACCCATACAGAACTACCTTGAGTTCATCTCTTTCTGGTTTCAATCCTATGGTTTTGTCTTTCAAGCAGGCCTCCCTTCCCCATATCCCAGGTGCAAAGTAGGTGGGGCTCTGTCCACTCTAAGCTATGTGCTCCACTTGTGAGTGAATGGGCTCAGACTTACTTCAATGCTAAAGGGGGAAGTGAGCGCAAAGGGAAGAGCCTTCTCTCTGCCTACACTCGCTTTCTCCTTTGTCATCAACTGGGCTCGACCTCCCTGCCAGGCTCAACAACGAGGCTCAACCATCAGATGGAATCTGCTTGTGGTCTTCGGAGCCTAATCCCTTAGGTCAAACAGGCAGTTCCTACCATTGAAATATCAGAAAAGAAATAGATGATGTATTGCCAAACAGAGAGATTAGAGAATCCAAGTTGGAAATTCAGGCAGTAAGAAATAAGTTGGTCATGTTCCAGCTATTATGCATGCAACAAATGTCTGAAATATTTTTTTAAATTGTTTTGGAGGATGGTAGGGAATGGAGTACAAAGATGACTTCTTTTTAAATTCTCCAAAATGTTACCTGCATAAAGAATGAACAAATGTCAGGGACACGCACATCTTGGACTGAACTTCAAATGAACTGATGGCAGGCCTTACCATTCTGAAAATATAAAAAATTGAAAGCTGCCAGGGCCCAGAGCAGACCATGTATTTGCATTCGATTTAAATAATGTGCAACAATCTTCAGTTGCATGGGGAGTTTTTAGCCTTGTCAGAGAACTTTGGAAGTACTTAGAGCAAAACTGCCAAGGATATACCCATGCGCCTTGAAACCAGCCCAAATGCCTCAGTGCGACACTCCCACACCTGTGGAGAAGGGTCTTCTATATTCCCGTGGAAAACCAGGTACACCTGTCAGAAACTTTCTCTGGGTGCATCTGGTCTAGAGACTAGTACTTGCTGGAGTTTGAATTATGAGACAGACTCTCCTCCAACCATCTGCCAGAGTAGTTCAGCTGTTGAAATTCACATTTTCACTGAGCAGTTCCTAAAGTGTAGGGCTTAGGGCTCTGCCACAGTGTGTTCCCTCCCTGTACCGATTTTCTAGGCCCATCTGCAGTGACCCAAAGGTTGAAGCTTTGACAGAGGTGACGATAAACCTGTGAAGAATCACAGCCAGGTGTGTAAGGAAAATCACACGCCATAACCATCATATAGTGCATGCTCAGTCAGCATCTGCTGAGTGAGCATTAGGAACAACAGAGAACCCACACTTTGAAAAAACACCCTTAAGGATCCATGGCCAGGCTATATGGAGTTCACCAAATGAGGATCCTACATTCAGGGTATGTGAAGCAAATAACATTTATCATTACCAAACCCAATTTATGACTTGATAGGAATGACTGAGGTAAGATTACCTAAATAACCCAGGCAGGGGAGAGGACAGGAGTGTTATTCTCATTTCTGATGCCTATTAAAGGCAGTATTATTTTGTTTTGTTTACATCCTGATCACTATACGACATAAACCTCCTCAAATGGCTTGAAAATACTTCCTAAGGTATTGGCCGCACAGCTGTTCTGAAGGACTGGAGAAATAAGGTTTCTGTTAGGAGTGTGCCTGGAACAAGACAAATATCCCTCGTTCCTGGAGATAAATTATTTCTATCGATAAATTGACTCTGGTGGCAGATTAAAGATGGCTGCAAAGTACGCAATATGCTTCCTCTTGAGTGATGGTGGCGATGTCCCCTCCCCTTGAATCTGCATTGGCTGGGACTGCTTTGACCAACAGAGTATGGTGACATTGATGCTACTACGAGGACTGGCAGCTTTGCTTTAGTCTCTGGGACTTGAGCCGCCATGTGAATGGTCCAACTCTATTGCTAGACAGATCACAGGGAGATGCCCAGAGATACATAGAGATGGAGAGGGGCCAGGTGACCCCAGCAGGTATGTGAGTGACGTCAGCTGCTCCAGGCCAGCTGCTAGCTGAGTACCACTAAGTGACCCCAGCTGGTGCCCCACAGAGCAGAACAATTGTCCAGCTAAGCCCTGCCCAAATTCTTGACCCGCAGTTATACAAACTGGTTATTGCTTTAAATCCATTATGTTTTAGAGGAGCTTTTTACACAGCAATAGATAACCTGACAAACCATATGTATGATTATAAAATTGAAATAGCAAAGAGTAATAAATTATGAATCTCCCGCAATCATAAGGACCATATTTTTCTCTTTCTGAGCAGGGCGGAGGGGGGGGGGGGAGGTGTGATCTGATGAGTTTGGGAGAGCCAGAGAAAACTGTCCGCCAAAATCAGATACACAGATCATCAAAGCTAAAATAAATAGCATCAAGTTTAGGTGCTCAACAAGGAAATGCAAATCCATGAACAACTCTAGGTCCAGCCACACGAGTCCTCTGTGACTGCAGGCAGCGCAACCCACTCGCACTGGGGCTTGTGGTTTTCCCACCCTGAACTCCCCAGAGCACCAGGCATCCACCTCCCTTCTTAAGACCCAGCCAGCCAGGGGCTCCTCCCTTGCTTCCAGGGGGAGGGCCGTGCTAGCCTTTATTGGCCTTTTCAGTGAAAAGCCAGCAGCCATAACAGAGTGAACCGGGGAATGGCGGTGGAAGGCTGTTTGATCAGAGTGGAATTATAGCAGTTCATTTTCTAAAGTGCCAGGAGACCTGGGGATGAACCTTTGGGTAGAAATGTAAACCACAACTGCGGCACCTTCATAGAGATGCAATTCATCATGGGTATGACGGGTCCGTCAACAAGAAGGGCTCTCTATTTCCTGCTGATAGACAAAAGCAATCTCACCGCCCCTGTAACACAGCGGGACACTGAACTCCTTAGACACTGTGGCTGTCTGCAGGGAGTCCTACGCACTGGCCCTTTCCCGGAGCCATGGTGCTGCATGCACTAATCGGGGGGTTGCACAGCAGAGGCGTAATGGGGACTCCAGAATGTATGACCCCCACACATCTTCTAAGCAAATGTGGGGATAGTTTGAAGTGGGAATAGTTTGGGGTACGAGTGAGACACAATTTTGTCTCCTCTTATTTTCTAACTGAGATGAATTTAGAAATAGTCTCGGGAATAAGAGGGCTGTTTTTGCTTCCTGGTGATCCGAGGCCAGCAGGCTGATGATAACTGGGGTAAAAAATGAGGCAAAGTAATAGACAGCACCCGAACACTGTTCAGCCCCCTCTCTCACCCCCCTCAGAACCCCCAGAGCCCACAGAGCCCACAGCGCCAGGCAATAGATCCATCCTGCTTTGCTCTTAGCAGCCTTAGCTGGACCTCTGTTCACATACTCTCCTTTCTCGGACCCTCAGACCCCTCCCAGCTCCCAGGTTCTGACCAGGTGGGGCACAGGGAGCTGCCCTGCAGAGAGAGAGATCTTATCTCACTCGCACAAATTCTGGAAAGTTCCATTAAAAGAAGCAACCGTATGTTCTACTTCTGGCTTTCCTGTTTAAAACATACCCTCTGGGGATTCTGGTTAATTTCTGACAAGCACACTGCCTTCACTTGCAAGTTTTCCAAAGGTACCTGAAGTTTGTTGTCTTTCCCAACCTCCCCTTCCCATCCCTGGCCACAAATACCCTGTTCAGGAAAGCCTTTGATAGAGCAACCCTCCTGCCCTGTGTTTCACCTAGGGACACCCTCCCCTCCCTACACTCCTCCCAAGACCCGTGTGGAATGGAGGCAGCACCCCCTCTAGTGGCCAGTGCCTTCAGGCCTCTGACTCTCGCTAGGTCTTTTCAGGGGTTAACTCAGAACCCAGAATCTAAAGAAGAAAAAAAACACACTCCCTTTGGTTTTGGTTTTGTTTTTGTTTTTTTAAAGAAATCACTTCTCTATTCAATACAAAGGATGCCCTGGGGTACTTGAGAAGGTGAGTTTCCATCTCCCCTGCTCCCCTCCCTGCCCACTAGTATTGGGGTCAACACAGGAGGAGAAAGGGCTGGCTAAGTATTGCCTTCTCTGGACCTCGGTATCTCCATCTTCCGTATGGGGAAAATAATCTTTTTTTCTGCTCTTCCCTGGGAGAGCCCACCCATAGCAACTGTACTCTGTCTTTCTAACTCCTCATTGATGTTCTCCAACAATTTCCTACACCGCCTTCTTCAAAGACATCAGAGTGGTCTAGATAATGTAAATCTCACTCTCTGCTTAAAACTTTTCTGCAACAGGGATAAAATTGTGAAAATTGTGACATTACAAGTATTCATCCCTTCCTTGGCCTACTCCCTACCAGAACAAGAAAGCACCGGGGAAGGGGTAAGAAGACTTGTAAGTGTTCTGTGTGTTGTATGGTGAAATTACACCCACCCCCACCCCAGCTCCTAGGTTCGAACCAGGCGGGTAAAGAATTCTCGCTGGGTGTAGGGTTCTAAACAGGCCAGATTTACTTGGGTTTGTTCTCAGGAGCTTCCCACTGTTTCTAGAGTGAAGCTAGATGCTGCAGTGTGCCTCTCCCACCCCAGGCCTGCACCAAGAGGACCTGCCCACCCTCCAGCCCCCTCTCTCTCCATTGCCTTCTCTTCCCTGCAAACAAGAAGCTACAAGAAGATTCCTGAGAATTCTTACCATTTGCAACAACATGGATGGACCTGCAGAGCATTATGCTAAGCGAAATAAGCCAGTCAGAGAAAGATAAAGATCACATGATCTCACTCATTTGTGGAATATAATGAACAACATAAACTGATGAACAAAAATAGAACCAGTCATAGAAGCATTAAACAGACTGTCCAACCTATGAGGGAAGGCAGGGGGTGAGGGGGTAAGAGATCAACCAAAGGACTGTATGCATGCATATGAGCATAACCAATGGACACAGACAGTGCGGCGGCCGGGGGTGGGGGGGGGGAGGGAGGGTGAAGACATGTGCTGGGGGAATGGGGGCGGCCAGGGAGAGGTCAATGGGGGGAAAAGGAGACTTATGTAATACTTTAAACAATAAAGAATTTAATTTTTTTTTACAAAAAAAGAAGGTTCCTGAGGGAGAAAGAAGCCTCTCTAGTCCTCAGCTCCATATCTGTGGCTGCTTGAACTCGTCCCCATGTTCTGTCCTGCTTCCCGCTGAGTGCTCCCATGTGCCACCCTCGCCCCAGATTTTCCCTGCACCTTACACTGGCAGAGGTCCCTCTAATGTGCACACACTACCATAGCACCCACCACCCTCTACTGTAACTGCCAGGTTATCTGTCTGTCCATCAAGGTGAATGTGGAAAATATCACAGATTCTCAGGGCAAATAGGAGCCCCACAAACTCACTTAGCCCAGTCTGCTCACGTCCAAGTAAAGATTCACTCTTTTTCTTTAAGGAACTTACAGAGAAATAAAATCTACAACTTCCTACCATAATACACTATGTGCCTCATAATTTGCCCACCCCCACAAATTCTTAATGGTCAGACTGGAGTCATATTATTTTTTTTTAAAGACTATTATTCAAGAATAGAGGTGTTTTGTAGTCTTGAAGGTCATGATTCAGCTCTACTCTTTCTACTGCCAGGTCTTCTGTTATTCAGATGAAATTATCTTAATTCCTTGCAACCCTCTTTTTGGAAATATAAAAATTGGGGACATCTTCATAGATGTTTTAAATTGGAGATTTTGGTCTAAGGATCATCTGTCCTCAAAATTTCTTTTCTCTTGGCACGCTCCCATGAATATACTTGTTTAATAAATATGAGCAATGAGGATAATCTTCAGGCCCAACTCTTTGGTGTGGGTAGAGGAATGGGGATGGAGAGCAGGAGCCTTTCTCCTTGGTGAGCACAGAGAAGAAAGAAGAAAGTTCTGTGAAATAAAGGAATTTGATGGACACATTTCTGGGAATGATCTGCCATCCTTTTGGGTTCCATTTACTCTAACTTTCAATGATTAAAGCAAGGGCTAAACTTTGCTTGGATCATGGCAACCAAGATATGGGTCTAATCTGGCTAGTACTTACCCTGGCCAGTACTCAGTCCAGTTAAGTGGAGCCCATTGAGAACAGTTCTCTTTACAAAGTCATATGTCTAACAAGCCACGGCTACCATTGTCAAGTTTAGTCACTCACTAGATTCATCATCAAGTGTTTCTTGATTTAAAAAGTCACAAACCTGAGTTGTGGTCTTGACCCTGGTTGAGTCCCTCCCACAATAGGTGACCCGGGCAGGGCTCCCTGGGTGAGATGCTATGAGAAGTTAGATATTGATGAAAGCAACTTGATCTCCATCGCTGGAAGACACCTCCTTGAATGCTAATTGTCAGAGAGCCTAGGGTTTGTGGTTGGGAAAGTGAAGAAGCCAAAATTCCATGTTCTGGCCCATTGAAGAATAAGTAAAGTATAAAATGGGAAGGGGGCCTTATCACATGTCCTCTCCATAACAGAAACTGGAAGTTGAAAACTGGAAACAATATGGCTTGGTGACAACATCATAAAAGTTGGGTGAAATGTAAATATACCTCCTTGGTTCACACACATGTGTGCCATGCACACAGACACACACAGGGATAAAATGAGTCAGAAGCTTTGTTGTCAAAATCAAGGGAGTATGTGGTGCTTTGTAGAGCCAACCTAATCCAAAGCAGAGCGGACACTATCCTGAGGGACACCCTGGAAACTGAGGGTAGAAGGGGCTGGGTCTGGGGATGAGGAATGTGCCCCTCAGAAACAGAAGACAAGCTCCAGAGCCTGCTGTGTGGGGCTTACCCAGCTATTTGCCTGGAGGAAGACTTGCATTCTTGTGGCATGTGCTTTCTTGCATCTTTCCTCACTCAAGCAGTCTCTTCTGCCTAGAGCGAGGGATAAGACTTCAGAGGAGGGGACTCCAACAATTCCAAGGGAATCCTGTGAGCAGATTCCTTCCATGGGGTGTAAATGCACAGGCACCGAGGGGAGTGAGAACCCCCACCTAATGGTGAGATTCTTTCTGCCCTTTGTCTTTATTCAGGTAGATATGTAGACCAATCATTACAGGTGGCAAATACTTACCTAGACTTTTCTTTCCTAGTATGAAGACATGGTGCCCTTTGTTAGTTATTCTGGGGTTTTGCACAGTATTTTTTTTACTGGAGAAAAATCAAGGATACATATGCAAATGAAAATCTCATTCTCTCTCTCTCTCTCTCTCTCTCTCTCTCTCTCTCTCACACACACACACACACACACACACACACACACACACACACACACACACACTAACACTGAGTTTTGATTTGTTATGGTCAACCAAGGAAGCTGCTGTGTGCTTTCTTCTTTGGACATCCCCAACTGAGCTGGGATGGAGTGGATTGCCTACGAGGCAATATTTCATTTGGGTGGATTTAGTCATTAATTGCTCTGTGGTTTCTGACTAATTCTGTCCTTCCCTTTGGTGCAGCACATCCTTTCAAAGAGAGAGAGGTTTACTTGGCAGCTTCACTACTCCCATTTGCTTAAAAATGTGGAAACACCACCTATACTCCGAAATAAAGAAAAAATAAAGAAAAACAGATGAAAGAGAGTTACAAATTCTGTTGCTCCAGGGAAGTACAGTCATCCAACTGCACACATTCCACCCAAGAATGTCCCAGCTGAACCACTTCTTCAAGTCAGGTGCAGAAATAAAGCCTCTCATTTGGGTACCCAGCAGCTTAATTTAAAGGACCCATGAGAGACTATATCTGTCCTTCCCTTTGGTGCGGCGCATCCTTTGGTAGAACATATCCTACCCTGAACAAAGGAGGTCTACAGAAATGATGAAGACAAGACTGAGTACCTGATGCTGAGCTCTACTTTTAAATGTGTTGGGGGTCCCTTACAAAAGTATACATTATAAGTAAATTCTAAACTAAACCTATTATAGATGTTAAGCTGTGGTTAGCAGCTACCATATTTAGTAGTTAATTTCCAGCCTGGGACAGGATAATCACATCTATATTGGGCTGACTAATATCAACATTAGCTGCCAATATCAGCGATATCTGACTCTAACGATTTGCAAGTCATTTGGGTTAACATGAAAATTGGTTAACTACTACTAGTAGTACTTATTGAGTATTTCTATGTAACATTATATAACACTGTATCTTGCTTGTATTACCTCATTTACTTACTTCCCACAACATCTCTATAATATCCCTTCTATTTCATAACTGAGGCTTTAAGAGGTTAAGTAACTTGCCAGGGCCACACACAGTTGGTTTCAAACCAGGCATTGTAACTTCACAGCAGAGCCTGATTCCTAAACTTTAAGTTCTACTGACATTTGTCAGAAACTATGGCTACAATTCTTAAAGTAATTATGCCTGCCTCTCCTATGGCTCTAATTAGACTGTTAGTTTTCCTGAAGGTAGACATCAGCTTCTCATTTGATTTCATTTCCCTTAAAATACTTAACACAGAACGGTGCACAGATTAAGCTAAATAGCATTGACTCATTAACTAACTCGGGGAAGTTGGCCAACAGTTAACTCTTATCTCCTGCCATCTTGCTAAGTGTTTGGCAGCTCTGCTTCACCCTCATTTAACAGACCTGCTGAAGTCTGTTAAAATGCTAAAGAGAGGTTTGGAAACAGGATTGTGTGTTGATAATCTTTTTTCTTTTTTTTTTTTTTTTTGGATTGATGATAATATTGAAGGGGAAGAAGGTAGGAATGAGTTGCTCAGTGAGAGAAAAACAGTAAGGAGAATCTTCCTAGAAGTAGAGAAGAAGAAAAGGAGAAAGTAGAAAGTGAGAAGGCAGAAGAATTAAAATAAGCCACTGACAGAGAAGGACAGTTCAGGGAGAACTGTCTAACCATGGTATGTTTATATTGATGCATTTAAGCATTTGATATTGATATTTAAGCATCTGAAACACAGCCTTATGAAGTTGTATTTGGATAACTTGCACTTATAACAACTTGGCTCTGAATATAGGCAAAGGAATAAAAACACAGCAAACAAATTTAAGAAATCTCCGGAGAGAACTATGGAGTCGGTGGGTGGTTCAAATAAGCTCACAGTAGAGGCTAATGAGATGCATTTGCCACCCAGCCCCTTCCCTCTGGCATAAAGGGCCCCTTTTCTACGGGGCCTGAATCCCTTGCCGAAGCACTTTGCTGCCATTCTGCTTGGCCATATTTTCTTGAAGACATTAAAAGACAGCAGTCACAAACATATAAATGTCAACTAGGCAGTCAGTAAATAAGTATTTATTGAGTGCCTGCTTTCCCTTAGCATGGAAAGATCTAAAAGATATGTGTTCTGGTGCCTTCCATATAATTTAGTTGGAAAGACTCCAAAGAAAGATGGCAAATGCATGTTACATATACAGGCCTTGTCTCTGCTTGTCCTTGTGTAAGATATCCTAAACCAATTATGACCCACATACTCACTGAATTAGAATGCTGCCTCATAATCATTCTCATCACAGCACTCCCTGCAATTCTTGCCAATCATTCAGGGTTCTCCCCAAGAAAGGAAACCTAGTTCCCATCCTTGCCCTGGACCATCACAAGTAGAACAACAACAATTTAATATGGTGAATTATTCTATGATAAACGGTATGGTAGATGAGGAGTTCAGCAGAGAACATGGAAGTTCCTCAGGGCAATAGGACATGGACAACTTGGCCAATGAAGTATGACTTCAGCTCCATATCAGAGGATGGCTGTGATTGAGATTAGCCTAAGAAAAGGAGGGCCTACCCAGTGATGAGAACATGGGCAAAGGTACAGTAGTGATAAAGCAGATCCCACATCCCTCATTCTCAACTATCTGACAAAAGACGAAGGGGTCCAGCCCTAGTGGGTGCTGAACAGGAAGGTGACTGACTGCCTAACAACTATCACTAAGCACTGTAAACTTAGAAGGGACAGGAGGAAAGCCTCGTTGCCAGGAAATGAAGTCACAGACCAAAGCAGAGCTCAGGGCCACCAATCTAGAGGAACTGTTAGAAGTGTCAAATAGAAATTGTGAGCTTCCAACATTAATATATGGGAATCTTCTTCACAGTGCTGAATCTTCCGCAGAAAGTGTACAGAGAAGCGTAAAAGATCACAGGATAATCAAAATGCCTGGTGGTCTTCCTTCATGGAGAAGATAAAGGGTAGGGTGAAAGGTATTTACAAATGTCTTCAGAAGGTGGCCTGTCACCAGCTGTTTTAATTTCCACTGAGGCTGAATAGAAAGGGTTATCTTGTAGCAAGATAGAGTTAGGAAAGACACAACAAGCACTTTATAGGGAGTTGTTGCAGACTAGTTTGGATCATCAAGAATAATGTAGTGTCTCCTTCACTGGGTATCTTCAAGAACAGAAGTTACCCATAAATTTGAGCAATATTACATGCAGTTCTAGCTGGAGGGAAAAGAATAAACTAAATAGCCCCTGAAAGCCTTTTCCCGGCAGGATGCTAAAGCTGTAAACAAAATGCAATCCTCGCTAAACCAAAGTGTCTTGGAGAAGCTCCTTCCATCCACTATTTGAGGCTAGCATTCTGTTCCTCCTCCCTCCTCCTCTGCCCCCAACCCAAGCTGTAACTATACCACCACTCATATAAATCAGCAAGAACAGAATGTAACCAACTCACTGACATTGTGTACCTCCCAAACATCTCTTCTTTTTGCTTGCTTTGTTAACAACCTAATATTGTAGGCACTACCATTCCCTGGTGTGAATCAGGCTGCTTCGCTGTAAGTGAAATGAACTGAATGGAAATGGAACCAATTTGTCCCATTTGAAAAGAGGTAGAGTTGTTATGGAAATGTGTATGTTCACGGAGCTCTCTGAAGAAATGGTGTAGGAGATATGGTTGGGAAACCTTCAGCAGGATTGGTGAGTTAGGGCAGCGGTCGGCAACTGGTGGTCCACAGACACTGGTGGTCCATGAGGTCCAAAACGCTGGCGATCGCTGGTTTAAGGAAACCTTTGGAGCAGCGGCCAGCAACCAGTGGTGAGGTCCGAAAGGTTGGCGACCGCTGAGTTAGGGGATATAATGCTGTTATTAGCTGTGTGTATGTGGGCACACCCCTTCACCTCTCTAGGGCTCAGATTACTCACTGGATAACAAGATGAATTTCTCCGTGTCCCTTTCATGTTTATGATTCTACTATCAAGAAATATCTAATGTTCAAATGCAATTACAGTATGGTTTGAATAGTTTTTTTGGACTCATACTCAAACAAAACTACTGCTTTTAGCCTTGCTGTCACCAAGAAATACTTCATAAAAACACTGAGCTTCTTGAGGTTAAGGACTATCTTGTTCACTCCCTACTTTCACTCTCCAGCACCTACTAGAGTGAGAGTTCATTCATTCAGTCAATAATTCTTTCATCATATATTTATTAAGCATCTGATTTTTTTTCCCAAGAACTTTAAAAAGCATCAAGAGCCCTAGCCGGTGTGGCTAAGTGGATAGAGCGTCGGCCTGCAGACTGAAGGATCGCAGGTTCAATTCCGGTCAAGGACATATACCTGGGTTTCAAGCTCGATCCCTGGTAGGGGGCATGCAGGAGGCAGCCAATCAATGATTCTCTCTCATCATTGATGTTTCTATCTCTCTCTCTCTCTCCCTCTCCCTTCCTCTCTGAATCAATAAAAATATATTTAAAAAATAAAAAGCACCAAGAATACAGTGAATTTTTAAAAACCCAGACATAGCTCCTGATGGAATTTAAAATGATCAGATTGAAGAAGTCTGCCCACTTTTCCTGCAATAGCATGAATTCGTTAATTCTGGAAACCTTTAGAAGAGTGGCTCTCAAACGTTAGCCTACATCAAAATCACAGAATTTCTTATTTAGTAGGCCCAGGTGGGGTTTGAAAATTTCCATTTTTAACATGTTCCCTAAGTGATGCTGAAGTTGATGGTCCAGGGATCACACCTTGAAAATCACTGCTCTAGATCAAAAATTCCCAACCAGTTCAACCAGAGCCCTGGGCTACTATGGCATTTTATGAGCAGTAACTATAATCTATTGCCTGGTAAATAAAAGTAAAACTACCATTATGTGGGCTTGTTTAAATATTTTGATGTTAAAAAGAAATTCTCACTCTTAAAAAATTTAGTAACCCTTGAACAAAAGCCAGAAAATCAATCAGGTTTTCTCTCTTTTGCCAGCACTAATCTTTTGGCAGAAGCTTCTATAGTGTTGTGTTGAGAATGAACATTAACTATAGCTTGATCCCAGATTTAAGAGAGAGTCAAGTATGTTTTATCCTGAAGGCCAGCACTGAAGAAAGAGCAGGTGGGATATGGAAAGGGTGTAGGTCACTTCTTGGGTCATTACTGAGGTTGAGAGGCTGGAAAAGCTGGAGGATATTAACAAAGAGCAGCCTCTCCAGCATGTTGCCCATAGAGGGACCGAGGACCAGAGCTGTGGCCAAATGGTCCCTGTGCAGGTCTCTCAGGAGCAAGACCTCTGGGCTTCAGCCCTTCCAGCAATAGGATTGGGAGTGGTTGCCTGAATCCTGGGAACTCTGTGCATTCACAGGGAATGTGAAGAAGCTAAGATACTCAGGGAAGAAAATCAGACATTAGGCTTAAAATCTCAGAAATCACCTCTATTCTTTTTTTTTTTTTCTAATTCTTTATTTGATTTCTAAAGGCATAAGTGACTGAAGGAGTTGAAATTTCCAGGCAAAATTGCAAGTTAGAAAATATCAACGCTCCTTTCCTGGAGACACGTCATCCCCATCACCAAAATACCTAGAGTCCAAGGGTGTTAGAGATTACATGTCTGTGTCCCCATCTAAAATTGAAATGTTGAAGTTCTAACCCCCAGTATGGCTGAATTATTTGGACATGAGGCTTCTAAGGAAGTAATTAAGGTTAAATGAGGCCTTGAAGGTACATTCATTCCTTCTACAATAGGATTAATGTCCTTATAGAAGAGACACCAGAGAGCTTGCTTTGTCTCTTTCCACACCCACACATCAAGGGAAGGCCTTGTATGAAATACTCTCAAGTCAGAAGGAAAGCTCTTAACTGGGAGCTTCATCAGCCAGCACCTTGCTCTCAAACTCCTAGCCTCCAGAACTGAGAGAAAATAAAGTTCTGTTGCTTATGCCATCCAGCCTGTGATATTTTATATTATGGCAGACAAAATACAATAGCCAATAGATCTTCCTTTCACCTTCATTACAAAACTCACCTGTCTTGTCCTCCGAACACTTTTTAAAAATTGAACATGAGCCCAAGTTTAACAAGCTAATCCACACTGATATCATAATTGGGAACAAACCTCAGGCCCCTTAGTTTTTCAAGAAAACCAGCAACAAGGGGGACTGCTCCAGTACAAACTGGTCCCTTCCTTCCTTCATGCCATTGGCTGGTGTGGGGACTGGCTTGGATATCAAGTCAGGAGAAGGAGCAGAAGAGGAGGCAATGGGAAATGAAAAACATGCGTTTATTGATGCACATAGTATGAGCCCAGTACTAAATTCTAGGGAAGCAAAAGTGAGTAAGATGCTCCCTTCACTCCTAAACCTGCCATATTAAAGACATCAAAATCTAGTAAAAAGAGAATAACTCATTGATCTACTTGAAGTTTTTCTGGTACCTATGAAACTTGCCTTATAAACAAGTCTGGTTTTACCATTTTCTTCTTTTTTTTTTTTTTTTTAATGTTATCTTTGTTCATTTTTTTTAAGTCTTCAGAGGACAAATGGGTGTGGGTTTCTTTAAGAATTACCACTGGCAAGGAGCCAGAATTAGGTAAGAAGAAATCTTCAGAAATCTGAACAGAGTAGACCATATATTTTGGTGTTCATAAGGATGGGCTGAGCAAGCAATATGAGAGCTCAGCCACCAGGGAATAAATTTTTATTGAAAGGATATTATTCCGGGGTTTGGGCCCTGGGAGTCAGTCTATTGTGTAGACTTTATTCTCTATTCCTCTCTCTCTCTCAATAGAAAATCCTAAAAGGATTTTGCTTTGTTAATGAGATCAGCCCATTTTGCAAAGAAAAAAAGGTGCAGGCACTCTAGGTTCTTCCAACAGATAAGAGAAATACAATAATGGTTCTGAGAGTAATTGAGTAATGATGTTTGACCCCACGGAGGTGGGGGAGAGGAAGAAGGAAAGCAGCCTTACTCCAGGAGTAACTTTTACTCCAAGGCACTCCCAAAGCCTGAAGAGGGAGTAAGCCTGCTCGGGAGCTCCAGGACAGCTAGTTTTTCACTCACACCCAGTGTTTCATGAAGGTCACTGGGTTTCCAATCCCCATAAGAAGTCATGATGTTTAGTCAGAAAGATACTCAACTATCACTAGGTATTTGTATTTAGTGAAAATTGATATAAATAAATATTTTTTGCAATCATTAGTAACTAGATGAATTGCTATTTAGGCTTTATGTTAACAAAAAGTTACTGTTTATAGGAAAAGCATGAGGAACTGGACCATGTATGAATCAGAGGAAAACTAGAGTTAGGGCATTGAATCATATCCCAGGTATCACCTCAAAAGTGATACTGAGTTTCAGAAAAAGGAAGGGAGGGAGGGAGGGAGGGGAAAAAAGTAGTCAACCATAATAAGGAAGGTAAAATCTCTTGAGTTTGGCTTGATGACTGTGAGGTGGTGACAAATATCCCACCTACCAGGCAGGAGGTGCTGATCCCAGACACAGAACCTCAGGGCTGGAAAGTTAACCCATTTCCCCAAATGCTCCTCCTATCCCCTTCACAGGGCTATCTTACAGGATATGGCCTGATTTATCAGAAGAGCAAGAACTTGCAGTTCAACTAGGAACTTGACCTCCCTCCCACCTCCCCCCACACCCCCCCCACCCACACACACACAAAGGCATGCAGGAAGGTGGCAACCTGAAAATTCTCTGAAGGAGAAAAGAAGAACACAAAAAGCAGGGTTTATACCAGTTTGTCAGATGTCTACATACAAATTTGTTTGGAGATAAAGGGGATTAAAGAATATGGGAGAAGGCAGAAACTGAGTGAAAACAGAGCCAGTGGGCTGGGCATGTTGTCACACACAATTGAGGAGGGGACCTCTGGGGCCAGGGAGGAGGAGGGACACTAAGAGACACTCTGAGTGGCAGCCTCCACCTGAAACTTGAAGGTTCTGTGTCTGGGGAGATACCACCTCCTGGGTGTGCTCTCAACACCTGGGGGACTACCTGAGAAGGGAGGGAAAGGGTGTGAGGCAGCAGAACATGACCGGACCTTGAGTTAAGAAATGTGCAGTGCCCCTGGGCATGGGTGGATCTAGTTAATGCTCCTCTAGATTAGGTTAACTCAGGAGCTACCGGAAGGATTGAACACTCAGCATACATTCATTGGTCATTCATTCAATACATGTGAGCCCAGTCTCCAAGCCCAGGGCACTCTGCCCCATTGTCCTATTGGACTTCAATTACAAAACAATAATTAAAAGAAAAAATTTAAGAATTTCAAAATGGTGACTGCACAACATTAGACCCCAAGCCTCTCTCTGAACAGGGGGCTCTATGTGACTGTACTGGTCTCACATCCATGAAGCCAGCCCTGTCAGCAATATGTTTTTCTTAAAAATGTTATATTTTTAAAGTAAATTTAGTTGGGTTTGTTATTTGCAACCAAAACTCTAAATAGCACCGAATTTGGTATCAGACAGTGGCATCCAGGAATTCGAAGTGAAGTTGGGGAACTGAGCCCAGTTGAGACAAAAGGCAATAAAAGTCTACCTAACATTAAGTAATAATAATTTGGCAATTTGTGCCTTGTAGAATTGTAACAGCTGATCAATTATTGCCCATAGTTACTTAGAATGTGATGCTCGGGGAAGCCAAAATCTTGGGAGATGGGGTAGTCACTGCTTTTGAAAAATATGGATGATATGAGTAAGTCAAGAAACACGCAGCCCAGCTGGCATGGCTCAGTGGTTGAGCGTCGATTCCCAATGTGGGGCGTGCAGGAGGCAGCCCATCAATGATTCTCTCTCATCATTGATGTTCCTATCTCTCTCTCCCTCTCCCTTCCTCTCTGAAATCAATAAAAATACTTTTTTTAAAAAAAGAAACACTCAGTAGAGTTGCTGCTTCTAGGTAGCATAAAGAATAAGAATGGTAAGATCAAATTTCTAAATTTTCTGCTCAAGACTCCTGATGAAGCTCAAAGACTTTTTATGAGCTTATTAAAAGAATCTTTTATGCTGGGCAGGCACGGTGCTCAAATAAAAACTATTTCACAATTTGGTTCTAGGAGCAGCCAGTTTTTAATAGTTGAATTCACAACCTTCTGAAGTGCCCTATGTGAAAGTTAGGGCATTGATTGGGAATGACTGGGAAGCTGAGAAACTGAATGGGGATATATAGGAGCATTAGAGCTTGTGGAGTAATCCCTATATCCATGAGCAGAAGCTTCTTTCCTCCTCCTTTGTCTAAGAAGGCTGTTAAGCTTTGCCTGAAAGCTTAACTCTTTTGATGAGTTGACTCCCCACATGCCTCATTCCAATTACTCATAATTATATTCTAACCTGTAACTATAAACAGATCCCAACATATCCCAAAGAATCAAGAACAAAGTCAAATCCATCAGAAGTCTTACATACTTTTCCTCATTTATATTATATATGCCAAATAATGTGTGAAGAAATCGATTCTGAGAGTCGGAGATTAAAGAGAGAAGATGTTTTTAGATTAGGATGAATTTATTGATATAGGTTCACTTATCCTCTACTATGAATTCAAGCAATTCTTAACAGCTGAGCTTGATTCTAATTATGTTTTTGGTTGCTATATTGAGATCTGAACTAAGTGGTGCTTCAAGTAAAATAAAGTGTATATGTCAGAAATTCTTTAGTATACTGTAGAAAAAAATCTGAATAATTTGAGAGATGAAAATGCTACAAATGTATCACGTGTAAATGCCTATGATTTTCTTAACTCTGTAACTTAAAGTGTTCAATTTGTTAATAAAACCTTTAAAAAGTATATTAAAGCTCTGGCCGCTGTGGCTCAGTTGGTTGGAGCATTGTCCCGTACACCAGAAGGTAGCGGGTTTGATTCCTGGTCAGGTCACTACCCAGTTTGCAGGTTGGATCCCTGGTTAGGTCATGTGTGGGAGGTAACCAATTGATGTTTCTCTCTCACATTGATGTTTCTCTCTCTCCTCCTTCCTTTCTCTCTCTCAAATCAATAAAAACATATCTTCTGGTGAGGATTTTAAAAAGAAAAAAGTATATTAAGAAGAAAAGCTCCAGCCCAGCTGGCATGGCTCAGTGGTTGAGCATCAACCTATGAACCAGGAGGTCATGGTTGGATGTGGGCTCAACCTCCAGTGGGGGGCATGCAGGAGGCAGTTGATCAATGATTCTCTCTCATCATTGATGTTTCTATCTCTCTCTCCCTCTCTATTCCTCTCTGAGGTCAATAAAAAATATTTTTTTAAAAAAAGAAGGAAAGCCCCAGCTTCTTTAATCAAAGTTTAGAGGCTGTTTTCTGTAGGCAGTGATCTAATGAGGCACACTATTATTGAAGTATGCTTCCCAATTTCAATGGTTTTGTGAAGATCTCACATTGGCAAAGGCCAAACAATAGCTCATTATTACCACAAACAAGGAAGATGTGGATACCATAATAAAAAGCATGGTCTGTGTAGTCTCAACTGTAGGAATCTAAAGTGATAGCTAATTCATCATGAGGTCATCAGTTCCCAAATGAGGTATCACCTCACACCTGTCAGAATGGCTACCATCAACAAATCAACAAATGACAAATGCTGGTGAGTGTGTGGAGAAAAGGGAACCCTAGTACACTGCTGGTGGGAACGCAGACTGATGCAACCATTATGGAAAACAGTATGGAGTGTCCTCAAAAATTAAATATGGAACTGCCATTTGACCCAGTGATCTCACTTCTAGGACTATATCCTAAAAAACCCAAAACACCAATCAGAGAGAATGTATGCACCCCTATGTTCATAGCAGCACAATTTACAACAGCTAAGATCTGGAAACAGTCCAAGTGCCCATTAGTAGATGAGTGGATAAAAAAAGTTGTGGTACATTTATACGTTGGAATACTACGCAGCAGTAAAAAAGAAGAATCTTTTACCCTTTGAGACAGCATGGAGGGACCTGGAGAGTATCATGCTAAGTGAAATAAGACAGTCAGAGAAAGACAAGTATCACATGATTTCATTCATATGTGGAATCTAAGTAACAAAATAAACTGATGAACAGAGTGGATCCAGAGACATGGAAGCGTGAACAGAGTGGGAAATCTCAGAGGGAAGGCAGGAGAGGGTGGGTGGGTGGTAAGTAATCAACCAAAGACCTTGTATGCATATATGCATAATGCCTGGATGCAGACAATAGGGTGCTGAAGGCCTGGGGGCGGGGGGGGGGGGGAGTAGGGGCAGGCTGGAGAGGGTCAATGGGGAAAAAGGGAGATATATGTAATACTTTCAACAATACATAATTATTTACAAAAAAAGGCATGTGGTTCAACTCCAGCTCTGATGGACAGAGGCTGATCTTAGATGCCACAATAAAAGTCATGACTCCTTACCCAACCCCCAGACACTAAACAATTTACTAACCTAGAGTTTCTTGAATGAGGAAGTTGGTTGCCCATAAAGAAGGACCCTGAAATAATATATACTATGACTCTTCTTTTTAGTCTTCTCTAAAGGATGTTATATCCATTGAGCAGGGTAAAAGTGCCCTAAGAAAAGGGAAATACTAAGATGTGGGGGTTTATGAGCAAAGCAAGTAATTGTTAGCTTGACACTGGACCTAAGGCAAGATGGACAATAGGCCATGCATGCCCAGGAGACTCCAACATTAAATGAAGCTTATATACATAGAACCAGGGTCTGAGCAAATCATTCCCACTCCTGAGCATTACATTACTCCTGCCTCACTACCACCCCTCCCTCAGTGTCTCTGTGGGAGGTTCTCTGTGATCACTTGGCCAACCATGGAAAAAAATTGGATCCTGGTTTGGTATGGTGCTGCAGAATGTACTGAATCAAGCTAGAGCATTACAGCCCTAATAAGGATGGCTCAATTCAATGAAAAAAGAAAATTCTCCCTGGAAGAAATCTATGAAATGTTTTGTCTTTAAAATAGGAAATATAAGTAAGTACATCCCTAGGGCCTGATGCTGGAGCTGCTCAAGCCTGAGAAGTGGCCCATGTAGTTTTTTAATACATTTGCCCCAAACTCCTGAATGGCCTTCCTCAGTAATGGCCCCCCTATGATATGACAAGCCCCATCATAAGACAAGGGAACAAGAAAGCCCCCTCAGGAGCAAAAAGACAGATCTCTGTCTTTCTCTCTCCCAAATCCACAGTGAAACCTCAAGGTACTACAAAAAGCAAAGCAGAGGCAGAGTTGCTGCCCATTACACCTCCCTGAATCCCATTACTTATCTCTACCGAGCCTTAAACATGCCGTCTTTAATATGGCCAAATTAGATTTCATAGCATCCTGTCATATGAGCTGATGATCCCAAACGCCCTTGGAAAATTAGAAAATGTTTTATGAGTATGAGATACAGTTACTGTTGATATTCTCAAAGTAGATTACTGGTCAGTAGACAAGGGCAGTTATTAATGAACCCATTGATTGGGTCCAGTTTATAGTTCTAAAATAAAAGATGACTGAAGGGTAAAACAAATATTTAAGGGAAACTTCCCGCATATTAAAATACAGTGGCAGGCTGGATTCCTGCTGGAATACATAGGCTCACATATGGATTCCTCATTCATGACTGTACAACTCCAGCCAAGCAATAATGATCATAATAAACTAAGAAGACCTTGGGTTAAACAAATGATTATAGTTGACAATAGAGGTGTAAACATGACTCTAATTAATGAATCTTTAATCTCCCTTCTGAATTTCTGGCCAGTAGCCATGCTTCTAATTAAACCGAGTGCGGGAGCCGCATTCCATCACCCGAGGGCTGGTGCAGTGGTATCCTGAATTTCTCAACAGACTGACTACCCCAGTCTTTATTTTTCAGCCTCTGTTTCTTTTTCTTTTGAGACTCAAGCAAGGCTTTACTTATTAATAAGACTCTCCTTCAAAACATCGTTAATCTTTGGTCAATCTTTATCTTTATTTGGCAAGAAGCTGGAATGAAAAGCAAAGATGAACACTGCGTGTATTTACCACATGGCCCTCCCATGGGCTACATGAACCAAGAGATGGAGTAGGTCCTTGTCCTTAAAAAGCCAACAAATGAATATTCTTTAAAAAATAATAACAACAGTGTAATCATCTACCTCAGACTGTCAAAGGATATGAGAGACATTTGGAGGTTAATAAATCCATCCTCCTACCTCAGAGTATGGGTCTCTTCTAAGGACTATAGACTAGTACCTACTGCTTAAGGTCCATCATGACTTAAGTCCATCTCTGAGCTATCAATGTGCATTCCCCGTGCTTTCTGGCTCCATTGAACCAGAGTATTTTGGTCTCTAAGGAATTGGTGGATTTCTCACATACACTCTATGACATCTGTTCTTTAGCCTGCCAGCCATATTTGATGCTTAAAGGAGAAGGAGAGAACTGTCTCCCAAACAGAATTTTTTGCCATACATCTCTCGTGTGGTGTTGACAGTCCTTCATGCAGTATGGTGCGGGGGCAATGATATCTCAGTAAAAATTCTCACTAGGATCCAATGATTTATTTAGCTAACAGCTTAGTTAATTATGTCAGTTTGACAATTTCAAGAGTGAAGGAAAAACACACACAGGCTGGATGAGGAGACTATCTCAGTAATATTTTATACCAAGCTATGGTTAGGAAACCCAATGATTTCTTGGTAAAATCTCTAAGCTATCAAGCATTGCCCTATACTCAAGACCATCACTAAATTTTGAGAGAAACTTATTTTTTCTCCACACTTGAACAAGGCAAAGTAAGGCAAAATAGCAAGTAAATAATAAGCATTTATTTTTCAAATAATGGAATGATTCCTCTGAAGGAAAAGAGGACCTTTCCCTAGGAATCCGAAGGCCTGGATTCCAGTTTCTGGTCTGCTTCTGGGTGGCTCTCTCTTGACCTTAGCTTTCTTACTGTCCAGTCAAAGAGGCCAGGTTTGAGGCCAAGAGCCCTTGCAGTTCTTGCCAGAATCTTATGAGACCATGGATGTTCAGATTGCAAGAGAGTCCTCAGACAGAGACTGAAATTGGGCAGACACTGGGATTAAGCAGACATCACAGGTTCCCTGCCTTAGAACCAAAACCATAATACCCTGACTGGGGAAGACCTTTCTTGTTTCCTGTAGCATTGGTCTCAACACCTCTATTTCATTCAAAGGCTCTACTATTGCTTTTTTTTTTTTCTTACAAAATTCTTCCTGATCGTTCTCCCATAGGTCTTGAGGCTAGTTGTGATTTATCAATCCTTTTCATACATATTTTTTAGTGCCTTCTATAAAAAAGTCACTGTTCCCAGTCCTGGGTATACAGAGAAAACAAAACAATCAGAGAAACCAAGATGGTGGCATAAGGTAAACACCTATACTGCTGCCTCGCACAACAATTTTAAAACTGCAACTGGAAGACAGAGCGGACATCATCCAGAACCACCGGAAAGCTGGCTGAGTGGAAATTCTACAACTAGAAGGAAAGAGAAAAGGACACTGAGACCCAGAGGAGCTGTGGAGGTGCAGAGACCCATGCGCGCGGAAAGGGCGGGCGGCTGAATGTGGCTGGCTTACGCGTGGCGCGCAGAGAGGGCAGGCAGCAAATGCGCGGCTAGCTTTCTTGTTCAGGAGGGAAACAAAACCTCCCGACTGCAATGAAATCCAGCTCCAGGTGAGACTTTGAGTACCAGACTCATTTGGAAAGAAACTGGACTGTCTGGCAGTGGGAGAAACTCGAGAGCAGCCTTCTCTCAGAGGTGCGTGCAGCCATTGCCGCAGGACACCTCTAGGACGGGGCTGACGGGAAACCAAGGCTGTCGGCTCCACCTTGAGACTCCGCCCCATCCAAGCTGAGCACAGAAGCCCTCCCAGTGGCTAGCTTTCTCCTTCGGAAGGGAAGCAAAACCTCCCCGCTGTACTGAAATCCAGTTCCGGGTGAGACTTTGGGTACCAGACTCATTCAGGGAGAAACTGGACTGTCTGGCAGCAGGCGAAACTCGAGAGCAGCCTTCTCTCAGAGGTTCGTGCAGCCAGTGCTGTGGGACACTGAGACACAGGGCCCTTTTAGGGCGGGGCTGACCGGAAACCAAGGCTGTCTGCTCCACCCTGAGTCTCCGCCCCATCCAAGCTGAGCACAGAAGCCCTCCCAGTGGAGACACTGCTGATCCTCACAGCCAATTGGCCTGGAGGTCAACTCCCCCCAGTGATACCAACAACAATCAAGGCTTAACTACAACAAGACTGCACACACAGCCCACAGAGGGGTGCACCAAGAGTGTCCACCTCAGGTAACTGGGGAGGCTGAGCCACTGGGCCCTGCTAGGACACTTAGCACACAAAGCAACTCCATCAACTCAGGGAAGCAGCTAAAATGCAGAGACAAAGAGGCAGGACACAAATGAAGGAAATGGAGGAAACCAAAAGACGATATAGAGTTCAAAACCACGGTTATAAGGTTTTTCAAGAATTTCTTAGAAAAGGCCGATAAATTTAACGAGACCCTCAAGGATATGAAAAAGGATCAACTAGAAATTAAGCATACACTGACTGAAATAAAAAATATTATACAGAGACCTAAAAGCAGACTAGAGGATAGCAAGAATCAAGTCAAAGATTTGGAATACCAAGAAGCAAAAAATACTCCTCCGGAAAAGCAAAA
This sequence comes from Eptesicus fuscus, assembly GCF_027574615.1. Taxonomy (NCBI): domain Eukaryota; kingdom Metazoa; phylum Chordata; class Mammalia; order Chiroptera; family Vespertilionidae; genus Eptesicus; species Eptesicus fuscus. Next base: position 88,353,483 of record NC_072479.1, read on the forward strand.
AGAAAAAAGAATCCAAAAAGTTGAAGATAGTGTAAGAAGCCTCTGGGACAACTTCAAGCGTACCAACATCAGAATTATGTGGGTCCCAGAAGAAGAGAGAGAGCAAGATACTGAAAACCTATTTGAAGAAATAGTGACAGAAAACTTCCCCCACCTGGTGAAAGAAATAGACTTACAAGTCCAGGAAGTGCACAGAACCCCAAACAAAAGGAATCCAAAGAGGACCACACCAAAACACATCATAATTAAAATGCCAAGAGCAAAAGACAAAGAGAGAATATTAAAAGCAGCAAGAGAAAAACAGTTACCTACAAGGGAGCACCCATACGATTGTCAGCTGATTTCTCAACAGAAACTATGCAGGCCAGACGAGAATGGCAAGAAATATTCAAAGTGATGAATAGCAAGAAACTACAACCAAGATTACTCTACCCAACAAAGCTATCATTCAGAATTGAAAGTCAGATAAAGAGCTTCACAGATAAGAAAAAGCTAAAGGAGTTCATCACCACCAAACCAGAATTATATGAAATGCTGAAAGGTATTCTTTAAGAAGAGGAAGAAGATGAAAAAGATAAAGATAAAAATTATGAACAACAAATACATATCTATCAACAAGTGAATCTAAAAACCAAGGGAATAAAAATCTGATGAACAGTATTAACTGGTGAATATAATAGAATCATGGGCATAGAAAGGGAGTGGACTGACAATTCTTGGGGGGAAAGGGAGTGGGGGGTGCGGGAAGAGACTGAACAAAAAGCGTACACCTATGGATGAGGACAGTGCAGGGGGGTAAGGGCAGAGGGTGGGGTAGGAACCTGGTGGAGGGGAGCTATGGGGGGAAAAAAAGAGGAACAATTGTAATAATGTGAACAATAAAGATTTATTAAATTTAAAAAAAAACAGTAAAAAAAAAACAATCACTGTTGTCATGGAGATACCTACTAGAGTCTTAATATTTTCTTGCATGAGAAATGGGCCGAGTATCAGTCTCATATTGAGGATGGGAAAAGGAGGAACCATAGGCAAACAATCTCAGCACTCTGGAGGTGGAAGACAAAAATAAAGTCTGCAAACAGACTGTAATAAAATAGTCCACAAGTTTGTAGCATACATCATACCTTTATTCTCTTCCACAACTAGCAATATTAAGTATGACAGCAATCATTAATGTTTACATTGCACTCTATGGTTGAGAAATCCCTTTTACAAATATTTCATCATTTTCTCTAATAAAAACCCATCAAGTTATTATTATTATTGCCTTTTGATAGCTGAAATTGATAAGTGCACAGGAAATTTTAAACAACCAGTCCAAGATAACTAGTCAACAGCAGAGCTGAGACTGACTCTGGTTTTTACTCCAAATTTCATACTCATTTTATTACGATAAAACTACTCTGAGCATTTCTTATTCCTTTTTTTTTTTTTTTTGAAAGACTGTTTTAGTGGACTGAAGCTTGCCAAAACCTCATTCTAACTACAAATCATGGTGCCTACCCCCATGACTTTACCAACTGCTCCCAGAGTCACTTCTTAAATCTTGTTTTAGCCATCAAATTTTGGTTCAATAAATAAAGCCCTCATCTTAATTATATAAGAGAAACTAAAAAAGGGGGAAATGATTAATCCCTCACTATATTTTGCTTGTTAACTGAGACAAAACAATTCAGGAATGTATTTAGAAGTTTGTCAATGGTTCTAGAGATGAGGCGTTTTGGGGGTTGTCTTCAGGTCCATCGAAAATGCCTCATTTCAGGCGGATGGAAATGATCAAGCTTGTAAAAATGAATTTAAAGACACAACAGAACTTGAAGAAAGTGAGAGCTATGATTCAATGAAATGGATAGTAGCCTCGGGAACTTGCAGAATCTGCTTCTTTTGGCATGCGGTTTCTCTAAGAGGAGTTAATGGAGAATAGGAAATGGAGGGTGATGGCTGACATGAGTTCATGAGGTTCTAGACAGTCTTCATTGTGTAGGTTCAAGGCAGAATGGTACAGGAGAGAGAGTAACAGGTGAACATGGTCTGAGCTCTCCAGGGCTCTGCCACTATCTAGCTATGTTCCCTCAGGCAGGACATTTAACATCTCTGAGCCTTAGTTTCTTCACCTCAATCATAAATGAGACTGACGGATCTTGGTCTAACCTCCCTAACAGAGCGTCATGAGAAGCATTTGAGATAACCTCCACTATATGTTTAGTTCATGAGAGCAAACTTCTTTTGTTTGTTTTTATTATTACTGTATCAAGTTTATGCCTTTGGACATCTACTGAATCTGGTACACAGTAGGCATTTAATGAATGTTTGGTAAATAGGTGTACAAATAACACGTAAAAATACTTTGAGGTGTAGAAAAGTGGACATGGGAAGTATTACAGCTGTGTCAACTGTCTTTGGAGACTATTCCAATGTACTAGTATATCTTGATACCTCTCCTACCTCCATATTATCCCATGACCATTCCTATCACTTAGAGGAGTTCAAAAGGGACAAATCAACAACAATGATCTCTATAAAATAAAATCAAGCTGGTGGCTGTGGGAAGCACAACATAACACCTGGCAAACGTGGATGTGAGGGATGCCCCTCCTTTAGATCATCATCCCTCCTATTTTCCATAAGTCTTAAAGGGAATGTGAAGGAACCTACTTTGCTATTTTGATCAGAAAATTCAACAGGGACATGGGCATAGAAAACAGGAGGAAAATCCTCCAAGTCTATCCTCTTTTAAGAAAGCCTTCTGATGAACCATCCTCTAATTCCTAGAGAGGTCAGTTAGTTTCCATCCCAATTGACTGCAGGCAGTAATGATCAGACAATTGAATATATCCTATATAATCAAAAGAAGCTAGTACCCATCTCTCAACTCGATATTAACTTAGCATTTTTTCCAGACAGCCTCTCTGCCCCATCACAGAGTTGCTTCTCAAATATAAATGTCAAGTGAGGCAGCAAAAATTAATTTAATATGCTTTATGGGCACTGGGTAATACCCAGAAGGCTAACAATGGCAGACAAGAATTATAAGAGAGTGAGCATGCTTTATAGATGCTGGCACATTGCCAAGGGCAGTAGAGTAAGTGGGAGAAGGAAACACTGGTAATTGGGGTCAGTGGTCAGCTTTCTTTTCAGCAGGAGTGGATTTTAAAACAACCAGAATTTTTCCTTTCAAAGACAGCACACAGACTTTTTGTTCTGACACCTATCACAGAGACAGGATGCTCAAGTTTTCTGATGTACAGGTACCATGTGGCTGGAGGTGGTAATCAGTTAGGTTCTAGCAACTACGGAATTCTTTGTGTGAGGAATTAGGATAGGAGCACCTAATTGGTACCCTCTACATCAAAACATTTTAGCAAATGATTAAGTAGCTAGCTCTGAAATTAGATTACCTATATTTGAATTCCATTTTTGCCATTTATTGACTGCACATCCTTTGGCAGCTTACTTAACCTCCCTGTGCCTTAGTCTTCATATTTATAAACTGGAAATAATACTGGCAGCTATTTCATAGGGTCATTGAAAGGATTAAATCACTTAATACAGGTAAACCAGGTAGAACAGTGCCCGATATATAATAAGTACTCAGTTAACATTGGTTACAATAATTATCCTGTCAATAAGTATGCAATATGAAGTTTCCAACTTTAGATTAGGAATGGCTATTTTTTCCAACTTTGTTCTTTCCCCACTGTGTCCAGAAATCATAATGCTTCTGTGATTTTATAATTCTATCCCTGCTTTTGGATCTCAATCTCCATCAATGGGATGTAAAGATGAAAGACCACTTCTGAGAGTAAAAATCTTGAGTTTGAATGCCAGTGCAGCTACTAACTAGTTAGATGACTCTATGGTAGTCATTTTCCCTCTTTGGAGTCTCAATTTCCTAATTATTAAAATGAGAGGGTTGGACATCTCTAAGAATGTGTCTGGTCCCAAGATTTAAAATACCTACTGCCCCCATGGAAATTCAAAGACCCTCATACCTAACTTAGCTTGCCTTCTAAAAGGTTGTGTTAAAAAGACAGAGATGCATCAGCAATTCTTCTTTCCCAAGTTACAGTTTCACTATATTTTCTGCCTTATTCTCTTCCCTCTTATCCTCCTTCACTTGGTAATTGGGGTCCCAGTATGAGTAAGTGGAAGAAACTGGAATTTCCAGAGTGCAACTAGAGTGAAAACTGCCCTCTCTTCTGTCCTACTCCTACCTCCCTACCCTTACCCCATTTCTTGCAGTTTATCAAGATAAATCGTCTTTTTACTTCTAAAGTATCCTCTCGACTGAAAACATTCTGTAAGAGGAGGGGAAACATATAAATGGGTCTGTCTCATGTAGTCATGGAGCCATCATCCTTCCCATAATTTATCATTGAGTCAGCCAGTAATTGAAGTCCCAATATCATATGTAGTATCCAGCATGAGTTAAACCCCTAACCTATATGTGGTCTTAAAAGTCAGGATAGATATGAGATTGTAATATAACATGATTCTTAACTTAGAACTCTGATGTAGAGAAATGACATATGACCATAAAATGGTTTAGCAGTGCTCTCGCCTATTAAATTCATGTCTGGTTCCCCTGCCAAACTTAAGTTCCATGAAATGAGGAGTATATTTTTACTTATCATTGCATCCCCAGAATTGAACAGAGTGTCTGATACATAATGGGATCCCAATAAATGTTTATTGAATGAATTGAGTAAATGTGTATAGATCCGTCTATTAGATTAGTCATTTGGAACTTAAAATCATACCAAATCTCTCTTGGAAATTATATTTCACTAAGAATAAATGGAAATAGTACAGAAGTCATAGAAATGGCCAGGATTCTTCTGTTATACTACAGGAACCTCTCGACTTGGCCATGTGTACATCACACTGTCCCCACCCTCTAAAAAGTAGCCTCAGGAAACTCTCAGTCCAGTCATCTCTGATGCCTAGGAGGGCAAGAGACACCATTAAGAGCCAACCTTCAGAGAGTATATCAGCCAAAATAAGGTTAAAAATGAGCATGGGTATAAAAAGAACAATTCACCATGATAAAATGGGGCTTATCCTTGGAATGCAATATTCAAAATCAATCAATATAATACATTATATTAATGTCTGAAGGGGGGGGCAGAAGATAGTATCAATTGATACAGAAAAAGCATGTGACAAAATTCAATATCTATTCCTAACACAAACTCTCAGCAACATAGGAGCATCAGGGAGCTGTCTCACTTGATAAGAAACATCTACACAAAAGTCAATAGCTAACATTATACTTAATGTTAAAAGATAGATCACTTCCTATCTAAGGTCAGGAATGAGGCAAAGATGTCCATTCTCATCACTCCTATTCAACATCATACTGGAATTCTTAGCTAGTGCAAGTAAGAAAAAAGGAATAAAAGTCACCCAGACTGAAAACAATGTGACTACAAAGGGGTAGGGTGAGGGTGAGGGTGTGCTTTGGGGTTAGGGAACTGTCCTGCATTCTGATTATAGTGGTAGTTACATGATTCTATATACATGTTAAACCCCTGCAAAAATCAATCCTGTTATATTTTAATTTTTAAACAATGAATACAAAGCTATTTCAAGGGAAATCCTATATAATAAAAGCCTAATATTCAAATCAATCAAACAGCTGAATGACTGGTTGCTATGATGCACACTGACCACCCGGGGGCAGATGTTCAAAGCAGGAGCTGCCCCCAGCCCGTAGGCCCTAGGCCAGCTAAGGTGGGTGCCAGAGGGGCACCCCCCATCACCCCGCCAGTCGCCCCACAGATCGGCCCACTGGTCAGGCCTAGGGACGCTACTCATGCACAGATTCCGTGCACCAGGCCTCTAGTAAATATATAAAAGGGCATCCCAGGAGAGTCCAATGGAAGAGAAGGAGGCAGTGGCGGAATTTTCCTTGGTGCTTGTTTATGGTCTATCTTGAATATGAGCCTTGGGTTTTATTCAGCAATAACTTGCAGAAGCTATGCCCCTTCCATCCCTCTGGATGTCTCTTTGGGTTCACGTCTCTCCCCATGCCATTGGAGTAGGCACTCCATCATGGGTTGTGGTGTCCCTGCAAGACTTAAGCATGGGGCTTTCCAAATGACTGGGCTCTCAGTAAGTGTTGCCTAACCATCAGTCAGCAGCAGTAGTAATGTCCCTCTTTGCCCACCCCCCTCCCTCCCTGCATTCTGGATGCCCTCCAAATGGCACCAGCCCAAACCAGGGACAGTCACTTGTCCACTCACTTCCCAAGTATTTACAGAGTCCTTATTGGGTACCAGGCACAGCCAGGGACCCTGCTGCCAGGCTGAGACCCACGGCATATTCTGGAGGGCACGGCTGTCAGAGCAGCTGTCCCCACGAGGGCCAGCAGTGGTATGTCCTGTCCCAGAGGTCCTAAGCTGTTATCTCATTTCCCATCTTTGCCGATTTTAAATACTTTCCAACCCTTCACCCCTTTCTCAGATGAAGATTTAAACATAGGCAGATGTACATCCAATATGGCAACATTTGTCTGTTGACTCAATAACCTCCATTGGCACGTGCTTCCTTAATTCTCTGATCCCATTCAGCTTATACTTGGGGGATGACTTTTCTCAGCCTACTGGCAGAAAAATTCATTTTCTGTTTCCAAAGAGAAAATACAAGACCAGTGAGATGCGGGGTTTTAAAATGGCAGTGACTTGTGCAAGGTCATCCAGCGGATTGGCAAGAGAACTGAGACTAGAGCTTATTCCACAGGAGTGCCAAGGCTTTTTCCACAATCAGACTGGGAAGATGAAGCTCATGCATACGGAAGAATTGCTAAAAATCCCTCTCCAAAAACTGAACAGAAATGGAAGAAGCTCTCTCCCACATATCTGCACAAGCAGCACAGGGCAGAAATGCTTTCAAACCCAGTCATGTCCTGGGGGCAAGAGATGTTTTTTATATAAGTTGCGATGACAGCAGTTTGCAACAGACCCACATTCAGGGAACTGTTCCAGCATGCCAGAGGCAGGGAGCTTTTAACTCTCGTAATTCATCCTCACACACACGCCAACTAAGCTAAAGCAATGTTAAGGGGCTGACAAACCACAAAGACCAGAAAATGCAGAGTGAATGCTGATCGGAAGAGCAATGGAAGGCAAATGTGTATCAAGACGTAATCTGGGAGCACAGGTCGCCTACTGGGGCTTGGAAGCAACTGTGATGATTTCCCAGCACACATAGAGGCCTCCAGCCAGAAGGTGCCGAGAGAGGGAAGGGAAGGAGATGGATGCAACCCTTCACTTGCCCAGCACACACTGCAAATGTGCCACCCGGGTTAGTGTGCAGTGAGGCTGGCCTAAGGTTCAACCAGGTCAGGGCGTCACTGAGAGAGAGGGGCCTTTTCCCACACTTAATGCAATGCTTTCTTAAATTGGTCCCATTTTCCTGGGAGTAAGGACAGAGTTAGGGAATCAGGGTTAGTTTGAAAGGGTGTCACCAAGTGGGGCCATTCAGTCACATGGGACAATTTCACCCATTCACCCCTCACCCTCAACCCCTGCCCCCAACATCCCATGCAGGTCTCATCTACCTCATTTTCCTCACCTTCCCTCTTCCTGATGTTTCTCATACCAACTTCAAATTCTTTGGATAAGAACAACAAAGTTCAAACTTGAAATATACTTCTATCTGCCTGCTCTTTTGATTCCAGTAAATATGCCACCCTGCAGATAACAGAAATTCAGAATGGACAGAGTTAGAGGAAGAAGAGAGTTCAGGAATACACACCAGGAAGCCACACTCCTACTGTCCATCCCCTGCCTGCTCTCCTCCCTGCTTCAGTGATCATTTACCACCTGACCCAGGATGTGACTGTCCACCGGCATCAATTTCCACCCATGAGGCCTCCCCATCTGCCCTCCCGGTTATTCAACTGGAAGATAAAGACAAGTGAATGCTGAGATCCTACAAGACCTCTGATTGGTGACAACTGGTACCTACTGTGAGACTGAGTGTTGGGAATGAAATTCTGACACTACCCTTGACCTTGGCAGTCCTGAGTGGTAGGGAGAGAGCACTTGACAGACATTAGCAGATCTCCGTGCTAGTCCCAGCTCTCACCAGTTGGGGACTAAACATGGCACTGCCCGCTGCAGTCTCCCTCAGATGGAGCTCTGTGCTCTCCTGTCGCCCAGTCAGATTAGGGAAGGGCACGGTGGGATTTTCCACCCAGGTGGCCCTTTCTCTACAACCCCTGACTCTTCTTATCTAGTGCTTCTCAGGCTTCAGGCACAAAAGCTCTGCTAGGTCCCTAAATCCAGAGGACCTGAGCCCTCTGATGCTTTTTGATGGGACCATCAGGCCACTGTGGGCAAAGGACATTCTGAAAAAAGTTGTTCTCCAGTGTGAAAGCCACCTTTTTCCTACCCCCACACCATCTTTCCCCCATCCCTCTCCTCCACCCCATTAAATCTGAACGGCAGGGACTAAGAACAATTCTCTGGCTACCACATAATCTGCTACTCCCTTTAAGAGGGCTGGAAAGGGCTGTACCACTGGTGAAAGAAACCTTAGGGAGATGCTGCCCTCTTCTGGGAGACATACAAAAGAAAGACCCCAAAGAGCAGGAATTTCCTCCCTTCTCTGTAATTCTCACTGTGGACCAAATCCATAGCCCTGTGCTCTGGGAATAGCCAAAAAGGATATCCTATATAGAATCATATGGAAGTAGAGGAAACATGGATGAAATTCATAATCCAATAATCACTGAGATCTTCTCTGAAAGATGGGCAAAACTCTCAAGAGGGCAGGAGAGAATTTGAGGGCAGGATTTGAGAGCTTATTGCTGCCATCCCCCTGCCTCTGAGCATGACCTCAGGTATGGCTCACCCTCCTAAAACCTTACCATTGAGGCGGTGGAGAGGGAATCTCCCTTTGCCTAACAATCCCCTGCCTGCTGCAGTTCAAGTTCATACTTCCTTTATGCCAGTGATTAACTAAACAAACCAAATTTGAGTACTTACTATGTGCTTATTAGCTCATGACTAAATCCCAGCCTTGCCCTCAAGGAGGTTACAGGATAATCAGAGAGGCAGAAAGTGGCCAAAAGAAAAAAATGTTATGTGTGAATGAGCTCAGTGTGTTAAAAGAGCAGATGGGAATGACAGGCAACGCAGGCTGGACGTCAGGCATCAGGATCCTGAAGAAGGCGTCCTCAACAGAAGACACCTTGACGGAGCCTGGAAGAGTGCCTGGGATTCAGGGAGTGATGGTCAAGAAGAAAAGTGTAGAGTGTGGGAGTGTATACAGATAGGCATGCAGATAGGAGAGGAAAAACAGGACTTGCTCTTTCTCTCTCTCTTTTCTTCCCTGCAGGGATGAGAAAACAATAGACCCCTTCAGCTTGAGTTGGACAGCACACCCTTGAAAGCAGTGGCCACTGTCCGAGTTTACATACAACCTTCATCTATAAATAGCACTGCCATGTATTTACACACCCCCCTCTGAAAATAGCCTTGGCTGTTCTCACAGTGACTTTGAACTAAGAGTTTATATTTAGTTTACTCTATCCCATCTATTTATATTCCTTTTGTTTACATAAATATTCCTCTCGATTTATTGCTGTCATGTCTGGGCACCTGATGTCATTAGAAGAACACATAGCAACTTCATTCCATACAAACTAGGTAACTAAATCCATCTCCCCTTCTCCCCATCTGTTCCCAAATGTGTTTCTTAGAATTCCACAATTCCAGGCTTGAGGCCTGAAAAGAAACCTAAGTCATTTTTTTCTATAACTCTGCCTCCAGCTAGATTCCCTGGAACTGGACTGTTTATATTTCACAAGCCTCCCAGGAAGAGAGCTGCACCACACCCCCTTGTCCTAAATTGGCATTTTGCAGCATTTTGTAACCACGAACTGCTGACCCTGCTCAAGGGGCCCTTCAAATGCTCACAGGCTGTGTATCTGCAGCCAGTCCCTTTTCCCAATCAACATTCCCACCTTACGTCTCTTTGCCCCTCAGTTCTTATCTGCATCAATTCTTTCACCCTTTTCACTAACTCTAACCAGAACCTCCCTTTCGATGCTGTGCTTTCCTCAAGGTTCAGAATCCTAGTTGAGACTCTGGACTCAGTGGAAGACGATTGGAAAATTGCTCTGAATCCCTGGGATGGCACCACGGAGCCCAATCAGGTATGTCCTGTTGTCACCTCAGGGTGTCAGAAATGGCACGAGGATGGATGTGAACTCTGGACTCTTTTCTTCCCTTCTCCCAGGAAAGGAGAAGGAACACGGGCTTTGGAGGCAGGCAGTCCTAGAGACAAAGCTCTGCCACATACAGCTGTAGAGTCTTGGGCAAGTCCATAAACCTCTCCGGGCCCTAGTTTCCTCATCTGTAAAATGGAGATAATACACTGTCCTTTCAAAGTTGGGAGACAATATAAAGAGTAGGAAGAGCAGGTGTCCAATAGTAAATATCTAATATTCCCTTCCTTTGTCTTCCCTTGAGAAACCCACGTCTAAGTCATTTTCTGAGACCCCATTCCAATGAAGACTTCCTATAATTTCTATGGGATCTAAGGAAGTCTAACTCGGCCCTCTGAGGTGAGAACCATGCTCCCAGGCAGGTGCAAGCCATTCTTAATATAGAGCAGCAGCTTTGAGGCATATTCTGGATCCCTGGAAAGAGACTGAGCTGCTGCATAGCCTCAGGGCCTTCGATGGACTGCTTGGGGAAACGTGAACAGAATGCTGTTCTGTGGTGCACAGCTTCCCAGGGGGAAGTGCACACCCTCCACCTCTGATGAAGAATGAGCAGGCCGAGGAGGGGGATATAGAGAGTGAGGCACCCACAGAAAGAACACCCCTATGTAGGAGGGTCACACCCCTGAGGAGAGGCAAGGCCAGCAGACACCTCATCCTCACCACGGCCTCTCATTCTTAGCTCTAATCTCACCCTCTCAGGCTCTCACTGAACACTCTTGGAGCCACTGAATGGGATCTAGCTAGTCTGGCATTTATTCCAGGTAATCTTGTGTTTTATTGCAATCTTAAACCAAAGGAGGAAGAAACAGAATCAAAAACTCAGAGGAAAATAAAGTTCTAAATTGTACTCAGGTTCAAAGCCCTTCTTGAATATGCCTTCTGGGTGTGACATGAGCCCAGGACTCTCAGTGCCTGCTCACTACAGTCTCCCTCCCAAGTCAGAGTCCATGTCTGGCTTCTGGGAGGTGGGTGGGGATTGAAGCCCCAGGTCCTCTAGAGCAGCTGTCACCAACCGGTAGTCCGTGGACCACTGGTTGTCCATGAGGTCCAAAAGGTTGGTGACCGCTACTCTAGAGAACCTGTGGCCGAAGCAGGCAGTCATCAAGGAAAGCCAAGGATTCGCTGTTGGACCGAGGCCACTAACCCAGAGAGACAATCCCTGCAGAATCCAGTTTTGTTTATGAAATAGAGAGTCAAAGGGGCTGCACATATCCCCTTTCACCTCCCTCACCTGCATAGCTTCTACCTTCTTTCAGCCCTAAAGTGGACATCAGCTCCTCCCCCAGGGAAACCTGCAGGATGTGTCTTGAGGGGCTGGTGCTTCCATGTTCTTTCATGACTATCTGTGCACCTTCTCAGTAGTCTCATGCTCCATTATTTCTTGCCTGTCTCATGACACCTCATCACCTCATTCTGTTTCCAGTGGGAGTAGCTGATCACAGTAGCTTCTGAGTCCCAGTTAGTCTAGAAGTCAGTCAAGTCACCCCTTTCTCTTTCATTCAATAATGATTTGTAAAGTCCCTGCTCTGAGCCAAACATTGTTCTAAGCATTTGGCATCCATTAATGAGCATATGGGGGAAAACCTCTATGACCATGAAGCTTCCATTGGCTTTTCTGATCTATGGCTAATACTAACCCCCAACATTAATGTGACACTTCATTCCTGACAATTATCTTTACATTCACTCTCTATTTGAACCTCGTGGCAGCCTTTGAGGTTGACTTGGAAGGTCCTGCAGGCACCATTAGTAGATAAGAGGAGAGACGCATAGAGAGCTGACAACCTGTTTGTCATTCAGTGATTCAGAAATGGGGTCATAACTAGAATCCAGGGCTTCTACTTCTCAATAGATGGGTCTGTCCTCTGCAGCTCTGCTACCTGCCTCAATGTTAACGAAGTCCAGGTCTGTCATTTCTAAGTCAATGCTATTCCTCTAAGAAGCTGCCAGATCCCTTCACCATGCGGGTCTTCCCCATCCCTGAGTTACTGTAATCCTCTGGTCTAGCCACACCATGCAGCACTTACTCAAGGGTTGCATTAGCTGTCCAATGCTATTCTGAGTGTCACACTTCCCCATGGAGAATGTAAACTCCTGGTTGACAGGACAGCACAGAGAACCTCTGGACTCCATGTCGTGCCTCTTGACTCATGTCTGCACTAGTCTATGAGATGTCCCAAGATGGCTCTTGGAGCCACTGAATGGGGTCTAGTGCCTCAGATGGCCTCAACTTGCAGGTAGCCTCGTTTGTTTTCTCGGGTGAGCTGTGAAAATAATTGTATATGTGTGCCATTCTATTTTTAAAAAAATCTTAGAAAGCTCTACTTAAATTTCCTAGCAGAGTACTGGACACAGGTGGGTGGTTAATAGATACCAAGCAATGAACTTCACATGATTTCAGAGCTAGGAGGGATGGGGGAACATATCCAGTTACTGCAAATGACAACTGAAACCTAGAGAGGTTAACGACTTGTCGAGGTGACACAACTAATAAGTATCACAGCTGGGGAAATTGTCTAAGTAAATACCTTTAGGTTTGCCTGTAAGTCAACAGGCCATGAAGAGTAAGGGGGCATGGAGAGAGAGCACCCTGGAGACAGGCTAAGGTTGGAGACTAGGCCTTTTTCATTAGTCTCACATGTCCAGCATCTCCAAGAACAGTCCGGGCCACTTGACAAGAGGTCTCCACTCCCATACAAAGCAGAATTTCAGAGGGCACAGGGGACACCTGCAAGCCAGATGTGATGGCTAGAGGTTGGAGGTTGGATTTTGTTGGTACTAGGTACTGTGCACCCCCACCCCTTAACCCCATCCCTGGTAACCTTATTAGTAAGTACAATTTTGTGAGAAGGGAAAAAAAGGCTGAGCAGAAACACATTTGACATGCAATGTACCTTGAAAAATGCTGAGACAGTCTATGGTCTATCAGTGACTCATTCCCCCACAGCATTCTGCCCAGGCTATTGGTTAGAAAAAGTAGGAGCACTTATGGAGAGAGATTATGAGACACCCAGAAACCACAAGTTTGAGTCCTAACTCTTGGGTTAGCTAGCTATGGAGCATTGACACTTATCATCTAATGGCTCAGTTTTCTCAGTTATGATGACATAAAAAGCTCAGACTAAGACAGTACCTAAGATTTCTTATATTTCTGACATTCTGGTTAATTCATCTTTATTAATGTCTTCAGACTTTAGCAGAAGAGCTGTGGTTCACACCGGTACACTCTTCCTGTCTGTCTCTAGCAGGAAAGGATAGATAGTACTATACTAGAGTTAGAATATAATGAAATCAAAGCATGTATTGCAGTGCATAACAAAATGTGGTGTCTGGCATGCAGTGGACTTTCATTGAATGTGTATTGAGGTGGGGGAAACAGGGAGGGAGGGAGAGAAGAAGGGAGGGAAAACAGAGAGAGGGAGCAAAGGAGGGCCAATCAGGCATACTGTTTTTTCCCATATGTGCACTTCCTGATTTCCACCCAAATAATGAAAGCTAACACCACCTTAAAATGTATTATTCTAAGTATTTTTCTAAATACTTAAACCTGTTAATTATTTAATATTTATACCCAAACTGTGAGAAAGATGCTATTTTTATCCCCATTTTACAGATGAAGAAATGGAAGTGCAGAGAAATTTACTAACTTGCCCAAAGTTATCCAGCTAGTAAATGGGAGAGTTGGGACTTCACTTTCCATCTTTTATTCCCCAGCTGTGTCTCCCACCCCTATATAGTCCCTACCATCCATCGTGTTAAGCTAAGTAGAAGAAAGAACACAAAGGATGGTTAGGGCTGAGAAACCAAAAGACAATGGGGCCATGGAGAATCCAGCTTCAGGAGACCCATACAAGGTCTGCTCCCCCTGGATTGGGAAAGTACTTAGACTCCAGAAAGACTAAGATGGCCAAGGTAATTGGCTGGTAATTTTTCAGTGTAAGTAGTTTAGACTCTTAAATACCTTCACTTCCTACAGTGAAGTTACTTCCACAGTAATATGGTTCAATGGAGAGAAATGTTGGAGCTAAAACATGTCTGGATGTGAATATTAGCTCTGCCATTTAGTTTGTGACCTTGGGCCAGTCATACCTCTTTGTGCCTCAGCTTCCTAATCTGCAATCATAAAGATTTTTTTGAAGATTTTTATTGATTTTTAGAGAGAGAGGAAGGAAGAAGGGAAGAGAAACATCAATGTGAGAGAGAAACATTGATTGGTTGCCTCCTGTACGTGCCCCAACCAGGGATCAAACCCACAGCCTGGGTAAGTGCTCTGACTGGGAATTGAACTGGTGAACCTTTGGTGCACAAGATGACGTTCAACCAACTATCACACTGATTTATACCAGCCAGGGTTGCTATCATAAAAATTTTAGAAAGTCTTTAAAGCATGTAGCCCGGAGCCTGAAAAATACTCAGCCTCTAATGATATAACTTCCTTCACTTCTGTTTGTTTCTTGGATTGTGGGAACCTAACCTCAGATTATATTGTTAATTCTAAGATGGGGTGGAAATACCCAAAGGATGCAATATCTCTAAAGTCATAGTCCGAAGAAATATCCACAAGCTGTCAGGTGGTGGTAGGCAAGCAGGAAGCCAGGGTGCTCATGAGCTAAGCCAGAGCTTATCACCTTAGGCCCGGGCTAAGACCCATCCTCTACTCTCAGGCAGGGATCCAATTAAACCACAGATAGCTCACCCTCATCAAAGATTCCCTTAGGTGCAGCAAGCACTCCACACACTTCCTTGGCAATCATTTCCTTCTTTTGTCTAACTGACGTCCCTTCTATTATAATTTGATCTCACTTCCTTTGCTCTGAAAGAAAAACAGCTGGTCACCACCACCCACATTCTGGCCCTTCCGATAAAGGATGCTTGTGCCAAAAGATGGGGTTCCAAAAGCCTGCTCTTTCATCCTGTCATAAAACTTGATCCAACTGAGTCGGGAGCTTTGTGGTTTAGATGTCAGTTGAATCAACCTCAATGGGTACCAGGCTGTCTGTGGGCAGCGGATGATATTTCCCATCCATAGGAGTGGGCCTCGTGGTCTTACTGTGATGGCAGGTGGAACAGGGTCCACCTGTCATTCCATTAACCTTCTACCCAAGGTGTGAGTGAGAAGGAAGGGTTTCCAGGTATGTCTGCTGGGCAGAGCGGCAGGAGGAGGGCAATGAGAAGGAAGACCCAGATACGCCCCTAGAATAATGTGGGTGCTCCAAAAAGGGAATATAAATAGCCTATGAATATGTGAAAAGTTATCATCTTCATTAGTTATCAAAGAATATAACTTAATTTCAAAAGATGCTATTTTCTGCTTACTGGTAAATTTTGGCTTTTGTTTGTTTTCTTATGGTAAGACAGCTTTAGTGGAAATGCAGGAACTAAACTCTTTCAGACATGGCTGGTAGAAATGTAAACTGTCAATATCAACCAAAGGCCTCAAACCATTCTTTCAAAAGATATTTCATGTACTTTATAAATATACTAATATGTATAAAATTAATTAAACTGCATTCACTGCAGTATTTTTTAATAACTGCAAACATTTTTATGGAACAAATTACATTCCCAATGACAAGGACTTAGTTAAATAAATTAAAGGTTATCATGACTGTGGAGAAGTGTACAATTATTAAATATGAAAAGTATATAAAGACAGAAAATATTCGAGATATATACAAGTGAAAAACTAAGTATCAAAAAAAGCATACACAACATCTATCTCTACATTGATGTCAATATTTATATCTACATTCAGTGAAAGAATTATATAGTTTTCTCTCTTTCTCTCTATCTCTGGAGGGATACACACCAAAATGTGAATTGTAATTAGGGCTGGGTGGTGATATTTTAGATTATCTTAATGTTCTTATTTAGTCTTCCCTTAAATTTAGATGTGGAATCTAATATTTTTACAATTATATATTCAAATTGTATTGAGGAAAAATAATAATGTGATTTTAAGAGTAGAAAAGAACAAGAAAACCCTCCCCCACCCCAATTCCCTTTTAAAAAGGAAAATCCAAGATCAGCTAACATACTTGAGGGATCCAACCCATCAAATGCATCTACTTATTCAAGTATTCATTCATCAAGTATTTTCAAGTGTCCACAACTGGCCAGGTATTACTCTAATAATATGAGAGTGAAGGAAACAAATGACTAACTGTGTTTTAGTGATATGTAAACCAGTTTACATGTTGATATCTATCAAGACTTTTAAATACAGAGGCAGGGACATCTGTATTTATCTTTTTTATCTTTTCAGCCCTTAGACCTTGCAGAGTGTCTGGCATATATAGACCCTATTCAACATATGTTGTTAGATAAAGGAATTCAGTAGCTACAAGAGAGCCTGAAAGTTTAGAGAGCTATGCCTTCCCCAAGCTGATCCCTGGAGTAGAACATAGGGAAGAGGATGGCAAGGGAAGAATACTTCAAGGCTATGGAAAGAAGATACAAATCTTCTGCTGGCTTCTCGGGACCAGGAAAGAGTCATTCTGAAGCTCTGATTAATCAGGTTTGGCAGGTGGTAATGTGTGTGTGGTGGCTCCTTCATGCCATTTCTTCCAAGATCTTGCCCAACATATGGTGATGGTTCAAGCACAGAGACTGGAAGTTTCTAATTCTGAGAATGTCTGAGCTCTGAGCCTCATGCTATTAGCCCAAGCCCACCCTTTCTTGGAGGATACAATGGAAAGCTCTGCTGAGCATCTCTGCTTCCACTTTCCAGTGAGCTCAAGGTCCCTATTTGGCACTGGCCACCTGGTAGGAAATGGTTGTCAACATCAGGGCTGCACCACCCCCACCTGGAGTATTTCAGACCTGTCTTGATTTCACTGCCCCTCCACTTAGGGCCTCTTGGAACTTCGTAATGGTGTGCAGAGCTGTAAAGATGATTATTCCCTTTGACCCAGTAATTTTACTTCTCAGAACAAACTGGAAGAAAACAGAGAGGTTTGTGATGATGAATTTATAAGGTTGTTTGCTGTGGTAATATTTGTAACATTGGTGCCATTGCAACTTTGGAAGCTGCCTAACTGAAAAACAATAGGGAAATGATTAATTCATAGTACAACTATGTGATGAAATACTATGCCATCATAGCAATCCTGTTGCAAGTGAAATTAATTATAAAAAGGAAGGGATCTGACCTTGGTCTATAAATAAGCAAGAAATGTACATTGCAATATGCTACATGGAGTATCATCTCAACTTTATAGTTTATATCTGTGCTATCTATTTGGAGGGAGGAACAGCAGGAAGAGGGGGATTAGGGTTTGGGGCAGCAGGGTGTTCAGGCAGCTGGTGAATCCATGCATACATGTGCATAGGGAAGAGTGGCAGGATATGCATGAACATTAGAATAGTCATTATCTCAGGTTGGTGGTATTATGGCAGATATTAGTGCATATTTGAGCTTTTTGGAATTTTCCAAAATTTCTACAATGAACAAAGGACAAACCTAAAAAAATTAACCGATAATTTCTTTGAGCTGAGTAAAATGAAGGAAAACCATGTTACATGTTTTTAAGGAAAACATGCACACATACACAGATATGGCCGTGCTCACCCTTCTCCTACAAATGTTTTCTAAACCTTTGCTTATACAACCTGTACATATTTGTGTGTGGCAGTGGTGGGAGTGTGTGTTTATTTCCAAGTGGCCTGGCTGCAGGCTCTTCAAAGGTGTAATATATCACATGTTATGTCATTGTGATTTTTTTAAAGACCAATTTGGTAAGCATTCTCACACCTGGTGATGTATTTAAAAAGGGCATTTTTCCTAATTTAAAAAAAATCACCTTCTTTCTATAAATTAATTAGTTAGTCAGTTAGTTAGTTAGTTAAAATGGAGGCCTACTTATTAACAGCAAAAGGAGCAGCAGTTTTTCAAAAACGTACCCTAAGATGTCAGGTAGAAATTTGTTCTACAAATGACGCTATCAGATACATATCCTTGTTGTCCTGAGTCTGACTTGATCTGAGTGCCCTAAACCATAGCCATCAGAGTGACCAGAGGACATATGAACTTCTCTCCTTCATAACTGTCTGAGGGCTGCAAGGGACAGGAAGAGGAGGGTTGCTTCTCTTGCAGAAAACAGTAACAATTTCAAATTTGTAGAGGCTTTCCCCCTACATTTGGAACCAATGTTTTATATCCTGGTAAGTCTCATGCTCTGTGTGATTTGGAATTGCAGTGGAAATCATCTGAATGAAGGAGGCTCAGCTAGTGGAGTCAGGAATGCTTTTTCCTGCATTTTAGTACCAGAAGGCTTTTCAGAGAAGAAAGGATTTTGGAAAAGAATTGAAAGATGGTAGAGACAGGATGAGATGACCTGGGAGAAAGCAGGTATGAGAACAATCAATTGTCAAAAGGCATCTATATATACAAAAGGCTAATATGCAAAGTGTCCCTTCGGGAGTTTGACCAGGAGACTGGGAGTTTGATCGCTTGCTATGACATGCGCTGACCACCAGGGGGCGGCGTGGAATGAAGGAAGTCCCCAGCCGGCCGGCAGCCGGAAGGCCCCGATCGGCCCTGATCACCAGCCAGACCTAGGGACCCTACCCGTGCATGAATTTTGTGCACCAGGACTCTAGTTACTAAGTAAGTCTCCCCTTAAAAGTTCAACCCACACTGGGTCTCATCTTCTCAGACCCAAGGACTTTATAAAAGACCCACATGTCAAACCCCAAGAACAGGAAGATCATAGCTGTGGGTGACTACCCATTCTGGGAAAGGAATCTTGACCAAATAACACGTGATTTTCTTCATTTACTCCATGGGGCACTGGGACAGTGGGAGGGGTAGGGGAGGAGTGTGATAAAGATAGAGGAAAGGTCCCCCCACCACCTCCCTGGCCAAGGTAGTATCGATGGGAAGGACCTGGTGACCATTTACTAACTGGGTGCTCAGGTGCACATGTTGTCCAACCCCTAGAGGGCATAATGGGGATCCCTAAGATAGAAGATAGGTTTTTTTCTATGTTGTTTTCCCAGACCAAGTACAGTGCCTGGTGTGAAATAGGGACTCAAGGACTATTTTATGAACAAATTTACTCATGCTGATGGGCTGAAAGTGATGGAATAATCCTGTCCCATTTAATTATGTTGGACTATGATATAATGGCTCCCCAGAGATTCCCACTGATGGAGAAAAAAGACCCCATTGGGACTAATTTAGTGGACTTCATACTCAACTGGTGTTCCCATCACCACCATCAACACTTTCAAAGGTAATAAAAACACCAGGGCTTCTAGTGACCATAAAACTCATGGAGGTGGGAATGTCCCAGTCAGCACATCAGGTAGATTGTGAGGAGAGGCTGAGACCTGTTCTGAGCTCCTCGGCCAAGAACAGACTCAGGCTTGAGAAAGGTTGGGGAAGAGTCCAGAGCTTCCGGGACCCAAAATGGAAACATGTCTTCCACTTCTTTTCCTTCCTGAAGGGCCTGTCAGAAACTACAGACACCTGGGGAAGGGGCAGGGGCTGTGCATGGCACATCATAGCTGCTCCCCCAGTGGAACTCACCCTCCCACGGCTGTGTGTGTGTGGGTGGGCATGTGGGCTCAAAGATTGTTTTAGAACTTGAATACCGAACTGTTTTCCTGGGTAAAAGGTACCGAGGAGGGAGTTGAGTTTGGGCTGGGGACAATGGGTAGGGAAGCTTTGAGGCAGTCGCCAGCATCTGCCCTCCCATCATTTTGGTATCTCAGACTCCAGTTACACCTCCTCTCAAAAGCATTGCACTCCGGAGAACAAGATTAACCCTGACCTCACACTATTGCCAAAGCCCCTCAGAATGGCCAGAGAAGCATCTCTTTCCACTTAGTGTAATAAGCCCTCTATGGCTTGTAAAGTGGTCTGAGGAACTGTAGCAGAATGGAATGGAAGACTTTTCATCAGGATTTCAGCAACGTGAGGGCGGAGCTAAGCCAGGTGTGAGAACTGAATGCAGAGTATCTGCTTGCACAGCCCGCAGAAGAACACACCACACACTCACACACACATGCACACGCACTCACACTCTCACACAAGCACACTTCACTCAGTCATGCTCTCACTCACATGTCTGAGTGAAGTGTGTTTGTGTGAGAGTGTGAGTGCCTGGGAGAGATACATAAGAAGGAAATCTCCCAATTCACCTTCAACTACCTTTGGCCTGCAGTCTTCTCTCTCCAACTGATCACTAGTCATTCTTCTGGCATCTCCTTCGATTTCCTGACCGGGAATCAAACCATGACCTCCTGGTTCATAGGTGGAAACTCAACCATTGAGTCATGCCAGCTGGGCTGTTTCTTTTTTTTAAGTCATTGTTTCTTAACCTTCAATTCCCAGAGTTTTTTCCCACCTATAACTGGCTGTGGCCAGGGCCAAGCTTTTTCCTTTTTAATTATACATTTTAAAAATTATACTTATACTTGTATTACAATAGTAACAATTATTATAGAAAAATGAAATAATAGACAAAAAAAATTTTACTACCATATTTCTAAAGAAACTGCTCTTACTAATACCAAGCTATATAACCTTCCAGACATTTCCTATGTCTAGGTTTTCCTATGCAATGATACATAGATAACATAGACATACATGTATTTATAAATATAGATATCAATGTAGATATATAGTATATACATACACATATTTTTTTATTTTTTTAAATAAGATTACATCCTTATAAGTATGCCTTTTATATATTTGAAGAAAATCTTTTCAGGCCCACAACATATATCCACAACAATTATACTAAATGACTGAAGAATAGGGAACATGAACATAGTTAACCACTTTTTTATTGTTGAACATTTTGGATATATTCAATTCTACACCATAAATTTAATTAAAGCCAATTTTTTTACCTATCCATTAATGACACACTTTTAGCAGTGAATTTGCACTCAATAATGCAGAATGTGTAATTATAAGTACACATGTCTTTTTTCTTTTTGATGAGACTCAAACAAAAATAAAATGTATTGGAATTCCCCTTTTGTAGGGCCCAAACTGGCATTAGTCCTACAAACAGCAAATCCTTTCATCGTGTTTTTTAATGCTCACTGTTAAAAAACAAATTTTGATCAACTGTGCTAGAAGAAAAGCTGAGTTATCTTTCCTTCCTCTCACAGAAAATGGTTTCACAAAGTGGTTGCCAAATGAAGAGGTGATTGAGAAAATGTAGAGAAAAAATGCACTTTGTCAAGAAGTTAATGAAAATATTGTAAATTTCCTGGATTTTAGGATGTGTGTTATAGACATCAGCTTTTTAAAACTTTATTATGATTTCTTTTCTTGTTCTAATTAAATATGCTTTTCTACTTAACTTTATCTGTATCACTTTTGCATTATTTTCTAAAATTGTATAAGTTTATGCCTATCGAAGCCTCGATGCCCTCTGGTTAACCCCCACATTTCCCTAGTTCAGAGCGGGGCAAAGAGGAGTTTCCTCAGTTAATGTTTATTGATCAGGACTGACAGCATCAAACTTGGATGGGGCAGAGGCAGACCCACCAGAAGGTACAGAGACTAAAGAAACAGTCTTGTGTCCCCTTAATAGTCAAGGTCCTATGATTCCTTTACAACGACATCTGCTTGCCCTTTTCCTGAGTTTCCACCTTTCCCATCTCCCCCCAATAACACCACTTTCACCATTGTTTTCCCTACTTATTTCTTCTCTCTTTCCCCCCTTCAAGTCACCCTCCCTCTCCCTCCCTCCCTCCCTCCCTCCCTCCCTCTCCCTTTTCCTGTTTCATCTTTGCCTCATGCTCTCATTTTCCTTCCAAATCTGGAATGGAGATCTTCATGAAAAGTTGGCAAACACAGTGGGTGAGAAAATGAAGGCCTCCTGGCTGAGCTGGCACCCACTTCTGATTCCCCTCTAGCCCGGGCAGGCATTGCAGAATATAAGGTCAAAATCACTCTTACAGGGAGTGAAAACTACCAGTCTGTCAGCCTGTCTCCTCCCTCTGGCCTGAGGGGTCTGTAGAGGCAGAGATGGAATCTGTGCTCAGAAGACCTCCAGAGTGGGGACCAGCAGTCCTGCAGAGCCCTGTAGTGCCTGAGTGGTGCCCTGTCGCCTGCCTTTCCCAGTCCTCTCCTCCCTCACCAGTCCTCAGGAATTGGTGTGTGTCCGGGGCCTCCTGGAGGCCAGTGGGCTACATGGAGAATTTGGCAACTGGTAAATCTGTCTTTGAGGATCTCAGGGGCAGCAGTATGGGTGCTGTCCACATGGCCAGCCTCCCACCACCACGGGCTTCCAGGATGCTTGCTCAGCTCACACCCAGGGGTGACAGCCAACCCCAGCCCTCCACCAGTGCAGACTTTGCACCCATTCTGGAAGAGGGCAAGAAGGGGGAGGCGGACCAGAGGAAAATAGGGAGAAGGAAGTCTTGCAAAAATCCTACCTTCTCCACAAAGTTATCCTGCCCCTCGAGCCCTTGGCCTCGCTCCTTCCTCTAGGCTTCCAGGACATTCATCAGCATGTGTAGCATGTACATCCTTGTTACCCTATGAATGCAGTTTGTCTCTGCTACGCAAAGCCACTCTAAGTACAGGATGCATTATGATGCATTATTTATAGCTGTGACCCCATACCTAGCAGTGGCTGGTGAGTAAGAACCATTTGCCAACTGGGTCATTACTTGGGCCAATACTAAGATTACAACTCCATGCTATGCCTGAAAGAGACCTTATTTTGCCTGGAGTGCTATATTCTATTTTGCCTGGAGTATTTGATATCCCCACAGACGAGGGAATCCTAATTACTTCCGTCATCATATTACATGATGACTTATGGGGACAGTAATAAAGAGGAGTTTGGGGTTATCTAGTGTACAGAAAATCACATAGCTATCTCTCAGATTCAAGAACTTTGTTGCCGAAACCGGTTTGCCTCAGTGGATAGAGCGTTGGCTTGCGGACTGAAAGGTCCCAGGTTCGATTCCGGTCAAGGGCATGTACTTGGTTGCGGGCACATCCCCAGTGCGGGGTGTGCAGGAGGCAGCTGATCGATGTTTCTAACTCTCTATCCCTCTCCCTTCCTCTCTGTAAAAAAAAAAAAATCAATAAGATATATTTAAAAAAAAAAAAAAAAGAACTTTGTTAATCACCCTCTGTGACCCTGTGTCCCTTTCCAGGAGGTTCCCCACCAGCAATTTGTGAGAAACCCTACCAGCCAACGATAAAATCAACATTAAAACATTTCCACAGGAACCACTGTCCACACTTTTTTAAATGTGCAAGGAATATTCTGTCTGTCTTCTGCATCGGGGAAGCCTACCCCAGAGAAGGAAAAACAGCAAAGCAAAGCAAAGGGCCCACGCTCCCTCAGAGGCAGCACCCTCTCGTGCAGTGATTCCAAAGTGGGATGCATGGAGAGGCGTTAACTTTGCAGGAAGGTTGCTCCCATTTCGATTCCCCTTCCTCCCTTCACGGAGACTGGTCCCATAAGGCACTGGGACCTCCTTAACTCTTCTCAAACACTGAGCTCCCACGTTAACCCCAAATAACTAGAGTGACAGCCCTCAACAGATCACAATATTTATCTAGTTTCATAACACAGGTCTCAGTGAATACATTTGCCCTTTGGTCTCTAATATTTAAAGCAAGTAATGTGGCTTTTCTTTTTCATTGGCATTTGTGATATAATTTCCTTTTAAAGTAACTACATTTAAGTAAAATATTGGGTCTGGCTGTTAAAAGGAAAGGATTAAGTAATAGCACAGGTGTTCGCAGCTATGCCAAAAATGATGACCATTGAATGCTCAAAACCACAGGTTGGGAACCACTGGAATTGGGAGAAGGAGAAAGAAATTAGACAAGTCAAGTTCTCATCTTTGTCCTGACACTTTCCAGTGTGTGGCCTCGGACAAGCCACTGTGCCTCTTTCCATGACTGTTTCCTCATATGTAACATGAGGAGAGTTGGTAAGCCAAAGGCTTTTAAAGCATATTCCAATTCTGAAATTCCAGGATGCTTTATTATTGTGTGTAGGGGGAGGTGAATGGGGGGAATAAAAGAGCATGGAAAAAAAATATAGTAAAAAGAGGTGGAATTCTTCTGCCTTTTGTCTTTGAAGATAGCAAAGGGGAGCTCTCTCTTTGATTTCACTATGAACTGAGACCCAAAAGTAATGCCCATCTGTTAGCAATTCCATCTGTAATCCTCCCTGGCCCACCCACTGGCCCTCAGAGGCAGGGCAAGCAGCAATCCTTCCCCCACCCCACTTCCTCAGAGATGGCAGCCACTTAGTTCTGAAGACGAACAGCCAGAAAGGGAAATGGAGAGTCCGTGCCCTGTCTGCCTGGTCGGAAGGCCCCTCACTAATCTCCCCATCCTGAAACCCGAGGCCCTGGGAATGGCCTGTTCATGAATGGCCTGGGCCTGGCCTAATAGACAGAGAACTCCTTGGGGAATCCTATCAGCCCCCGCTCATCTCCCCATTGTGACAGGTGAAATGAGAAGCTTGGGCACAGAGCAGTCGGTCCCCTTTCCAGAAGCCTGGTTGGAGCTGGGGATGGATCAGGGAAGCAAGGCAAACCCCCTGTGTTAGCCTCAGAGGCCTTTTTGAAAAGAGAAAGAATTTGATCTTGAATAGATTTGTCTAACAGTCCTTGAAACGGATTGAACAAAATGTCTGGATCTGAAGAGCTCAGAGGTGGGCCAAGCGCTCATGTGGCTCTGGGCAAATCAAGACAGGGAAACAGAGTCCAGACACCTGAGACGAGGCAGGAACGGGCACCTGCTGGCTCAGAGCCTGAGGATGCTCCTCAGACAACACCAGGCATGTTTATATGTGCAATGCTTTTAAAGAGAGAGGCTCTGAAATAAAGAGCCTGGGAGAGTTATGTAAGAAGGAAATCTCCCAATTCACCTTCAACTAGCTTTGGCCTGCAGTCTTCTCTCTCCAACCGATCACTAGTCATTCTTCTAGCATCTCCTTGGAATTTCTACCTACAGACTCTAAATTGGAATTTTTAATTATTTCTGTTCACCCTTTGTATCAGGGCAGCCAACTGAAATGCCCATGGAGAGTGCACTGTGTGTGTATGATGAGGAATGGTGGGAGCTGGTGAGGAGGATCCAGACCCATCTCCAGGTAGTGGCTGAGGCTCACTCCCCCTGCTAGCTGGCAGGGAGTCCAGCTCAGAGTCCCTAATTATTTGGGTTCTACCCTCAATTCCAACGTGTTGTGGGTGCACATGGGGTGTTTCCCCCACACCACCAATAACTAATTCTCTGACACCAGCTGGGTTTCCTACAATTCAGCTTGATTCCAACACTATAGAGAGATAGTATCAGATCCCACAGCTGGGGGCTCAGTCTCACAAGACTGCCCTGGCCCCAGCTTCAGATGCCAATCCCAAATCCACGTTGTTACCTGTGCTTCTGACCAATTGGCTACAAATCAGAGGTCCTACAACCCCCCGTCCTTGGGCTTGATTAATGTGCTAGCACAGCTCACAGAAACATTTTACTTAGTAGATCGCTAATTTATTGTAAAAAGCATATAACCCAGGTCCTAGCCAGTTTGGCTCAGTGGTTAGAGTGCCGACCTGGGGAAGAAGGGTCTCAGGTTTGATTCCGGTCAAGAGCATGTCCTTTGGTTGCAGGCTCAATCCCTGGCCCAGATCAGGGTGCATGCAGGAGTCAAACTATCAATGTGTCTCTCTCACATCGATGTTTCTCTCTGTCTCTCCCCTTCCCTTCCACTCTCTCTAAAAATCAATGGGAAAATATCCTTAGGTAAGGATTAACACACACACATACACACACACACACACACAATCAATCAATCAATCAATCAATCAATAAGCAGAGTATATATTTCACCAAGTAGGGAATGCATTGGGCCTGGCTGGGGTCCAGAGTTAATCCAATGAATAAATGGCAAATGCAGTTTGCATGCCTGCTAGGTTTCAGTGCTGGCTTAGAATGGGCAGCTTCTCAGTTCAAAGAAAAGGGAAAAAACTTCCTCAATTATAATATGCTTAAGCCAGTCTGATAACATCAGCTGGCAAAAGGCTCCTGGAACAAAGAGTTGCTTTGACTAAACAATATTTTGTTGTGTTAAATGCAAATGAACCAGAACCGTGTGTGGCCAGTCTCCTGCCTTGGGGTTCAGTGGGGATGGAATAGAGGTTGTTGGGGTGAAGAAGGGCATTGACAGAAAACATTTGAGATGCTACCTAAAAAATAATAAAATAAAATAAAATAAAAGTAGCAGCTGTTGCTCCCAACCTACTTTCTCCAATCCTAAAATTGTCCTGAGGTTTCCCTGGTCCTAATCTGATTAATGAAATAAAGCCAGACTTTCCAAGTGCTCACTAGTAGATCTGAAGCCAATTCATGACAGGCTAGGGATGTGGTGATTTAGCCACCTAATCCTCTGTTTGCCTGTTTCCATGCAGGCAGAAACAAGGCTTGGGGCTCTCTGTGAATGGAGGCAAGGAGGAGCCTGGATAATGCAAATTCCTGTGTAATCTCACCTATATTTGGAAAATGTTTTAAGGAATTACTTCAAAAGCTACTTACTCTCTTGCCTTGCACTCATGGTTTTATGTATTTGCCTTCTGGAAGGGTGGTCTGGACGTGTGTGGGGTGTGAGTCATTGAAGTAGGGAGATGGGAACAGCAAGAGAAGGAAGATAGGGCGGAACTTATAACTTAACTGGCTTTGTTTGTATTTTTGTGTTTTAAG
This sequence comes from Eptesicus fuscus, assembly GCF_027574615.1. Classification (NCBI taxonomy): domain Eukaryota; kingdom Metazoa; phylum Chordata; class Mammalia; order Chiroptera; family Vespertilionidae; genus Eptesicus; species Eptesicus fuscus. Next base: position 88,380,419 of record NC_072479.1, read on the forward strand.
AGTAGGAGGAGCTGGAGAGTTGAATGGAACCCTGGGAGGAGGCCTGGACAGCTCATCCCTCAAGAAGAAGGATTGCACATTAGTAATTAAAGAATCCACTTAATTAAAAAGCAGTATTTGATGAATTCTTCTTTTTACTAGTACAAGTCCCTCTTAGGTCCCCTGTACCATGTCTTATGCACCACCTCAGCTTTTCAGTGAAGTGCTTACTGGAGAGCCTGGGTGTGGTAAGCACTATAGACATGTTTGTTGGTGGTGGTGTTGCTATTGTTATTGACATTTTTTTTAGAATCTCAACATATCTGTATTGAGCAACCTGCTCTTTACCAGGCATTATGTAAGGCACTGAGGATGCAGAGAGAAATGACACAGTGTGGGTCCTCGAGGATTCACATTTCTAGGCCTCAATAATTTAACTTCCTCATGATGTATTGCGGTCTGTTCCTTACATGCACACCTTCTCTCCAGCTGTCCTCACATACACAAGCGAAGGCTCAGAGGATCTATAAGGAAGTGTAGCAGAGGGGTTTGTGTGGGTAAAGAGATAGAATCCCACTGGCTGGCCAGACTAGGCTGGCCACCAAGAACCATGAAATCTGCCTTGCCAACCCCCATCTCCTTTTTCCACATACTTTTCCCCATCAGACTCTTGTAACTGTGCCCTCATCCAACACAACCCTTTAGAGAACATCTATACTTAATGTTTATACTTAATGTAAATTCAACTCTCCCAGGGGTAATCTATAATAATAAAAGTGTAAAATGCTAATTAGACCGGACATCCTTCCAGACAACCTTCCGGATGAATCTGGAGCTGCGAGGAAAGCCCGGGTCCTGGGAGCCAGAGAGAAGCCGGTGCCGGCAGCCAGGGGAAGGAAGGCCTACTCTTGCATGAATTTTGTGCATCGGGCCTCTAGTTTAACTATAAGCCTTAGTTTTAATTATATTGGCAAGTCTATGTCCCTCTTTGAAAGGAAAGTTAGGCTCTAGTTAAGGAATGGAAAGTATTATTTCAGGAATAAGTCTTCCCTCGATCTGTGAAATCACACCACTGAGCCCGTGTCTGAGGCCAGCTCTGCTTCCACCTGCCCCACCAATCCTTCTGGGCCACCCAGCAGCAGTTGCACCCTTTGGGAAAGAGAATTCAATCCCTGAGTCCCCACTGCAGGAAGCCCCAGCACTTCTCTTGGTCTGTGCCTCAGATGCCTTCTCCCAGCTGCAGATGAATCTCCAGAGCTCCACATTCATAGATGCCCAGTGCCATCCCCTAACTCCTCTGCATGCCAACCAGAGCCTGGCCAGGAGACACTCCAGCCATCCTGGAAAAGGGCACGCAGTATGTTTCCCTTCCCTGGTGAATACCTGAATCTTCCCCTTGGCTATCCATCTTTATTCTTGTGAGGCACCGGTTCCAAATTCTTGCTGGGCAATAGCTTTCAAAGAGCTGCTTCATTTGGCAGACACTTTGTCTCTGCCCTTTGTGTAGTTAATGATGTGTGCAAAACCTACATTCATCACAAAAGACAGGCAACCTCACACGGAGTCACTTCCTTTCTCTGGGACTCGTCTGGGCTCTCCCTGCCTCAGTGACCCCTCACAGAAGGAAATGTAATACCAACTGAATTTTTATCCAGCACCTTTTATCCATAAGGCTCAAATTCACCAGCTCTCTTCTACACATACAACCTTCACAGTCAAAAGGTAAAGATAATTTTTCAACCGTTTACTCCCCTTTCCCTGTTCTTTTCTGACAAATGTTCACTGACCCTGGTGACTCCTTTGAGGGTCTCACCTTTGTCTTCTGGCATCTGGTCCTGTCTGGATGCTTTTCCCCTTCCCGGAGCTTGTCCTTGTCACCCAAAACCCACTATTCTTGAGTTAGAATGTCTAATTTGGCTCTGAAAGTGCCTCTTATTTCCTCCCAGTGATAGCAACAATTTTAGCTGAGGAGAAAATGCAGATCTGGGTTCTAAAACCTGGATGTACTGACCCTTAAAATTTTTATCTGGCCTTGGGACCTAAAGGGGTGGAATATATTAGACTTGAAATATCTTAAGAATAGAGACTATGTATTATCTATCTCTTTATTCCCATAGCACAAGGTAAGGGCCTGGCACATAGTATGTGCACAAACGTGACTGACAATAAATGAATGGTGCTCCTACTTTAGATGCTGTGCTCTTAAGTGTGGATATGATGTATGAGTGTGGTCTACCAAGAACCAATATCAATAAGGACTGTTAAATCTTATCACTTTGTAGAACATTTAAAACAATGGTTGTCGGTTCTCAAGAACAGGTTAGAAATTCTAACTTCATACTATGTTGATTTTGGAGTGACATGTAGGCACACCTGGAGCTTTAAGAATTAAGTTATTAGCAAAATGAATGGCTATTAATCCCAAGGCTAAGGAAACCAAAGAATGGTCTAGAAACATAGGGATAGAGATTTGAAGAAACACTAGGCCATCAGGATCATTTAGGCTGATCCCAGCGAGGCGGTCTAGAAAACCATTGCAACTAGAAAGCTGAAATGCAATGAGAAAAGACTGTATTGGCCAAACGGTGGTGGACAGCTATTCAGAGAGTGCAAGAATTAGGAACTGGTCATTGAATGCTACCCAAGAGAGAAACTGGTCAGAATAAAGATTCCAGATTGATATGCAAACAACTGATTTTCAACAAAGGTGCAAATTCAGTGGAGAAAGGAAAGTCTTTTCAACAAGTGGTGCTAGAACAGTTAGTTATCTATAGCAAAATAAAATTTAAAAATCAACTTCAATTTGTACTTTATATTGTATATAAAAATTAACTCAAATTGTATCAAAGACTTGAGTATAAAACTTAAAACTATAAAACATCTAGAAAAAAAACTTTGTGATCTTCAGTTAGGTAGATTTCTTAGATATGACAGCAAAAGCATGATTCATAAAATAACAAATTGCTCAATTGAACTTTATCAAAGTTAAGAATTCATGCTCTTCAAAAGACTTTAAGAAAATGCATATACAAGCTACAGAATGGGAGAAAATAGTTGTAAATCACATATCTTATAAATACTTGAATCCAGACTATTATAAAGTATTCTCAAAACTCAATAATAAGAAAATAAACAATCTGAATAGTAAAATGGGGAAAACAGTTATCTACATTTCAAATTTATCTGTGATGTTTAGTTGTTGTCATGTTTACTGTTTTAAAGCAAATGCCTTAATTCGATCATTATTTCTAAACTTGGATATTTTCTTATATAACCAAATGCTATTATAAAATCTAAAAAAAATATCAATAATTTTTGGTATCATCTAAAATATGCAGTTCATATTAAATGTCCACAATTGTCTCAAAAATATGTTTTACACTAAGTTTATATAACTCAGGATTCAAACAAGGGCCACACATGTTTTGTTTTAATGTGTCTTAAATTGCTTTAAATCAAGAGCAGGGTCTCCTTCTCCCCACCCCCACCCTTTTTCCATTGTTAAAGAAACTGGATCAGTTGACCCTCAGATTATCCCACAGTCTAGCTTTACCTCTTTGCTTTCTCCTGGTGTCATTTAACTTATTTCTTCCTCTCCTATATTCCCCATACAAGGAAGTTTGTGCTAGAGATTTGGTTAAATTCAAGTTCAACATTTTTGGCAAGAGCACTTCCTAGGTTATGGTAAATACTTCCATTGAATCATATCAGGAGATACACCATGTTTTAATGATGGTAAAATTGATAAAAATTACAAAGATGGTAGCAGTTTAATCCCTCCACTGAAAAAGTTCCCCATTAACCTTTCTTTTTTATCTCCAACATTTCATTTGATAATTTCACCCATTGATGATCATTGCCTGGATTAGGGATATGATTGAAAATTGCAAAATGGTGATTTTTTTAATTCCATCATTTCTTTCACTTCAGTAGACTGAATTATTCTCTTAAAAAGGTATCATCTACAAGGACTATTTAGTTATCCTGAAATGGAGTTCACACAGGAATCACACTAAATTAATTTCCTTTGACTACCAGTTTTCAGAATTAAGAGTTGCTTTCCTTCCTTTAAAAAAAAAAACAAAAACAAAAAACACCCGAAAGAAAAAGATGAGGGTAGTTTCTGGAGAAGTCTTTTGTTTTTGTTCTGTGTGTGTGTGTTTTATTTTCACTCCTACTAAGCAGATTGCATGAGGAGAAACCTGCTGTTGTGCTTCACATACAACTGTGCACAGGAGCAGTGCAATGCTGGACTGATACAGCTGCCTTGCATGGCCCGCAGACAAGCCTGAGAGTTAAACGTCAGTATGCTGGGTGGGGGGGAGGCGGGGGCGGTTCTAGATGGCAACCTAAGAGGATCCTGAGCTCACCTCCTAGCACCAAATCTGCAGATCTGCAGGTACACGTGGAACAACTGGCTGGTGACACCTACACTCCTTCGAATTGGGCAAGCAAGAGAAATTCCATATGCAAACAGGTAGCACAGGCTAGCACACCTCTCACCATCTCCCCACAAACCCCCCACCTCTTACTGACCTCCACGCACGGCGCACAGCCTGGAGGAAACTCAAACTCGGAGCTGCTCCTTGAGGAACAAACGATTTGAACCCCACATCCAGCACCACCGACTTTTAAAACCTGCCCCTGAGGGACAAGCCCCCAAAACATGTAACTTTGAAAACCAAGAAGACCCACCGGCTGGAGCAAATTTAGCACCGCGCGCAACGACTCACCCCGCCAGCGGAGCGTGGAGCCTGGGCTCTGTGTGGTTGGGCCCCTATTGCGGCCTGCGGGGCGGCCACCCGGTCTGACACATCTGCACCTGCTGGATGGATGCTGCCTGGGATGGAGACGGCGGGTGCAGTCTTCACACGCTCTTTCCGGGGCACCACGCTTTGTTGTTTTTTAAGTCTGTTTTCTGTCGCTCCCGAATACCAGTATCTCCTGGGTGGGAGCTTAGACATGTGTCTGCTGCCACCAGCGGCACCTCTCCATGGCCTGGCTCTGGTGGCCAGTGGGGCTTTCTCTTGCGGGTCCCTCAGGACTGCAACCAGGGGAGAAAGGGCTCTTAAGGGGCCACCACCTCCAGGGCACAGCCAGAGGCAACAGACCCAGGAGCTCAGTCTTTCTGGGAGAGGCCTGTTAGCTTCGGCTCATGGCTGCAGCCTGAGGGCCAGGCTTCTAATTAAACACATCTGGGGTCTGACTAATCCTTTGCAGAGGCCTCAGAGCATGCGCCGGCTGTCCTCGCGAGACACAATCTCACCATCTCCCCACAAACCCCCACCTGCTACTGACCCCCATGCACAGCACAGTCTGCAGGAAACTCAAACTCGGAGGTGCGCTACCCGCCCACGGGAGCTGCAGAGTGCTAATACCTCCCTGAAAGAGCTTTTTACCCATGCCTGGTGCACTTGTCTCTTTGGCTGCCCCCCACGAGATACCCCTTGATTCCCTATCTCGGTGGCCAAATGACTTTGTTCCTGGGTCCCACAGAACGGTAACTATTGGAGAGTTAGCTCTTGGCAGGCTTACCACCGCCAGGACACAGACAACCCAATGAGACACACACCCCAGGCTTTCTGTCAGAGACCTATTTGCTTTTCCCTAGAGTTTGAGCCGGAAGCAGGCTACAGAGTTCAAATTATATTACAAAGCCTTAGAGATCAAAACAGTATGGGGTTGGCATAAAACACACACAGATCAATGGAATAAAATAGAGCGCCCAGAAATAATTATAATCTGTGTATATGTGTTATTATATATATGCTAAATGTTTTTACATATATGCTAAATGTTATATAAATATACTAGGGGCCCAGTGCACTAATTCATGCACCTTGAAAGGAACTGTGGACCTCGAGGCTATGGTGGACACAGGGCAGGTCTTGGCCCATCGTCTGTGCCCCCGCCCAGCACATCCCGCCCAGGCCTCCGGCCCCCTGTCTGCCAGCAGCTCCACTCCTGCCGCCACAGCTCCCACGTGCTGACAGTGCCAGACCCGCTCACACCCACTGACGGCATGGAGTGATTGGGGCTGGCACCAGCAGCGGGTGAGAGCGGGGCCAGTGCCATCAGCAGGTACAAGTGGCGGCTGCTGCCCTGATTGCTCCTCAAGAGCAGGGGGAGGTGGAGAAGCCCTGAGGGGTGATCAGGGCCGGCAGCCGCCGCTCACACCCACTGATGGCACCGAGCGATTGGGACTGGCACCAGGCACCAGCAGCAGGTGTGAGAGCCCAGCGGGACTGCGGCACGCAGAAGCAAAGAATTTTCAGTAACCACCAGAGGCTTACCCCGATGACAGCTACCAGCGTCCGGCCATGGTCTGGTGCCCCTGCTCACCTGCTCTACCATCCAGCCACGGCCAATGTCTGCCATGTTCCACGCTCTGCTGCCTGCTGGTGACACCCACCATGTTCCGCACCCATCCCCTGGTGGTCAGCACACATCATAGCAAACGGTTGTTCAGTTGTTCTGCAGTTTGGTTTATTTGCATATTAGGGTTTTATATATATACTAGAGGCCCGATGCACGAAGATTCGTGTAAGAATGGGCCTTTCTTCCCCTGGCTGCTGGCACCACCTTTGCTCCGGCCAGAGCCGCCTTTCCGCCTTCCCATGCTGCACAGAGGCCTAGAGCAGCTGGGGCAGTGCGGAACACCTGCATCATCGCCATGGCAATGACGCAAGCGTCCCGCCCCGCCCCCGGCTGCTCAGTGCCTGTGTATGCAAATTAACCCGCCATCTTTGTTGGGTTAATTTGCATACTCACTCCTGACTGGCTGGTGGGCGTCTCGAAGGTATGGTCAATTTGCATCTTTCTCTTTTATTAGTGTAGATAGATATGGTGGTATATATTTTTTTAATATTGCTAATTGTTAAAATTTTATAAAGCTGGGTGGTAAATATTCAAGTGTTTATGCGATTCTCTAAACCTTCCTAAAGTTTGAACTATTTTATGTTGAAATGTTTAACTGAACAGGAGAAATACCTATTTTTGTCAAGTTCAAAATATACTTGAAGTGTTTATTGGCATTAAAATAGAAGCTTGACCTAAGCTTTAGGAGTAGAAGTATATGTAATTTTAGAGGCCTGATAAAATTTGTTTAAATGATAGAAAGGAAGGAAAGAAGAAATAAGCTAAAAAATATAAACCAGTCGAGTGAGGAGGCACATAGCAAATACAGCTGCTCAAGGACCAGTGGGGCAGTGAGAGTGGGGAGTGATGGGACCCACACTACACAGCCCCAGGGAGTCTCACTGTGGTCCAACTGCATGGCTCAGATCAGGAGAAAATGTCAGTAAACCAAGCAAGCAAACAAAAACAGCAAAACTAAAACTAAATGCTTTTTGAAAGAGGCCAGACTTAAGAGGGGAAAGGTGCCACAGCAGGCAGCTCCCAGGTAAGGTCACGAGAGGCCCAGCAACCTCAGATGCCCTAGCAGCTGGCAGAGTGCCGCACAGGGAGGGGAGAAGGGAAATGGTATTTTGGCACAAGCCTAGGAGAAGCATTGGCAGAAGTTGTACGCCCCTAAGAATTGCATTCAGGCATTTCTATTTAGGCACCGGAGAAGGCAATGAGCACATAAACACACATGAACTTAGTTAAGCAGAACTGTGTTCTGATGAAACTCGAGGAAAGGCAAGGAGTCTAACAGGCAAAGAGCTGGGTTCCAGGAGTCAGGAAAGCCCGTGTTTGAATCTGGAGCCCACACCTTCCAGTTGGGTCACCCTAAACCTGCTACTTAACCACTCGGTTTCCTCTTTAACCAAATGGGATAAAAACATTTATACCTCTTCCAATGGCTGTTGTAAGGATTAAATGAGATGGTTGTGCCATATGTCACAGGTTTTGAACAAAAAGTTCTCTGCTCTTGCTACTATCGTTATTATCTGTCTTATCTAAATGTCCAAATCAGTTGATACAAATGCCATACTACGTTAGAAAAGCAACTCAGGTGGGATAAACCATCATTCTGGTTATATCATGTTAGATACTTAAAATAATTTTCAGCCCAGCCAGTGTGGCTCAGTGGTTAAATGTCAACCTATGAACCAGGAGGTTATGGTTTGATTCCTGGTCAGGGCACAAGCCTGGGTTGAGGGCTTAATCCCCAGTGGGGAGTGTGCAGGAGGCAGCCAATCAATGATTCTCTCTCATCATTGATGTTTCTATCCCCCCCCCCCCGCCACCCCGCTTCCTCTCTGAAATCAATAAAAATATATATTAAAAAATAAAATAAATTTAACTGCAAGACTATCTGTAAAAATGAGAAAGTCTCCTTATGTATCTGTTTATTTTATATACAAACCTAGATTCATGGTAAACTCAGGACTAAGAATATTTTTGTGAAAGAGAAAGGGACAGAGGGAGGCTGAGAGGGAAGGACCTGTGGTCAAGTGACTGTACCTTTCTGGGCCCAAGTTTCCTCATCTGCAGAAATCCACAGACATAGGTCCGTGTTAAATAAATGTTATTTCCACAGCATTTTACTCTGTGCATCTTTGTGCATACCTGGCAGAATAATGCCCACAAGCATGTATCATACTGGACTGCACCACCCACTAAATATGCCACTTAATAATCCAGCAAAGAGGGAATTTGGGCAGCGATTACGTATGTACGTATGTGTCTGTACATCCCAAACATGTTCTTCTGTATCCTCTAGGCCTGGATCAAATGGAAGGTGATATTTCAAAGAGAGCACAAAACCAGTTGAAAGCTCTGAAAGTTATTATGAATGTGAGCCAGCCCGGGAGGCATCCCCGGAAAGGTGCCTGCTCCCTCACTGTTCTCCATGGCCTCTGTTTATAACTCTGTTCCCGGGCCTCTTCTCTTTCACTTCCTCTGAATTCTCCCTGCTCCACCTTTCTCAGCTTAATGGAATTTGCTGTAATGATGCAGCTGTCACCCATTAGTTTACACTCCATGGTGATGGTAGCTGCTCACAGGACTCTTTGGGTATTGCAATCAGAGCCCATCTCTTGGCAGCTTACTTGTCAGAGGGTCTTTTTGCTTCTCTCTTCCCCTTTGATTTTCACCCTGCAGAGATGCAAGTCAACGGATGCTAGAAATGCTTATCTACGACCAGGATACCCTCTATCTACTGTGAGGGAAAGGGTCTGGCACGCCACTCACGGCAGCGATTACGTGCCCAAGGTGAGACCACCCTCATTCTTAGTTTTCCCTTCACAAATGAAGAATGTCAGAGAGATGCCAAATGATTAAGCAAAGCCTAAACTTCAAGAGGCTACACACAAAACACAGTGGGCCTTCGGACACGGATCCTTGGTGGTCTCCACATGAATGAAGGGGCCATGAGCCTTGCCCTGTGGGGCCGGGACACATACAGACAGCGCAGCCCCAGGAATACTCCTGTGGAAATGTGTAATCCAGAGCAGATTCATCTGGCACAAACCAGATATAGAAATGGCATGAGAATGCAGATTTTGGATTGAAGGGGGTGGGGGGGGCTTGGAGAGGAACCAACATTTTGACATAGCAATTGAAAAACAAACTTCTGAAGACTTTGCTGGTTGGTGGGTCAGATCTGGATGCCAACTGGGCATCATTCAACAATGAGGGGACACATTGCATGGTCCTGGGCAATTGCTTCCTCAAATGAGCCCATAAAAGGAAAAGCTGCGATGAAGTGGTTGAATCTGATGGATTCGTGTGCCAGATAGGAGCCCAATTTGCAGAACAGGGACTCTATTTCACTAGGAGTCCTCAAAAGGAATTCACACATTCCATCAATAAACATTTAGTGCCTGCCTGTGACAAACAGGTCCTAGCGATACAAAGACAGAGGATCTTGCTCTCAAGGATCTGAGTTATAGGTAGACAGTATCCTAAGCAAATAAGTTCAAAACAAGTTCCTGGAAAGGGTGGTTCGTTAAGAGGAATTAGGAGAAGAAAAACTGGTGTCATGAGGGCTAAACTAGAGACACATAGAGAATGACTTCTCACCAAGAGGACTGAATACTTTATAAATGAAATTAAACATTCCTGCCGAAACTGGTTTGGCTCAGTGGATAGAGCGTCGGCCTGCAGACTGAAAGGTCCCAGGTTCGATTCCGGTCAAGGGCATGTACCTTGATTGTGGGCACATCCCCAGTAGGGGGCGTGCAGGAGGCAGCTGATCGATGTTTCTCTCTCATTGATGTTTCTAACTCTCTATCCCTCTCCCTTCCCCTCTGTAAAAAATCAATAAAATATTTTTAAAAAAAAGAAATTAAACATTCCTGCTTAGGATGTTTGGGATCAGAATAACCTCAGAAGTGTAGGCTTTGTGGATGCCTTTACTTCATTTCATGTAGTCTGAAAAGCAGAGAGGACATACCATTCACACCTGTGGTTTCAGCAAAACAAGATGGATTGTGGCACAGTATCCAAAAGGTCAAAGACCGAAAAGGTTACTTCACATAGATGTAAAATGAAATTTTTCACCAAGTATATATAGGAAGAAGAGTTTAAGAAATATCTAAAAATTCCACACAAAATCAAAGATAATTTACATAATAAGATCTAAGCAATTTTTGAAGTTTAGAGTGAAGGCCATGTTACCACATCTCCACCACAAAGACACATAGGCACACATGCATGCAGACACATCAATGCAGCATTTTAGAATAAGGTAGGTTTCAGCCATGGTGCAGTGAAATGAGCATGGGCTTTTGAGCCAGGTAGACCTGAATTCAGATCTGACTCCATCATACAGTAATGGTGTAGCTTGGGCAAACTATTTAACCTCTGAGTTTTCATTTCCTTGTTGTATTAATGTTGGGGAGCACAAGAGACTTGGTTAGAAAGTTCTAAGGAGGCGACCTCATGGAAGGTTTTTTGGAATTCGGACTTAGGGGAGACTTAGGGGAGTGTTGAAGATGGTGCCTCTAATTATTCCTTGACCTTTCCAAACAAACCTGTGTATATGCAGACCCCCGGGTGTTTACTGGAATCCTTATGCTTAATCTCTGGATGCCCTTGCCTAGAGTACAATGTAAGCACATGTGCCCTCTCAAGATTACTCACTCTACTGATTGTATCTAAAGATAAAAATTCCAATAAAGGCCTAATGAGGCAGGCAATAGAGGCTGCTCTGGTCGCTAGAGCCGGGGGCCCCTTAGCCCTCTCTTGCACAATCAAACTGTGTCTGAGTAATCTGTTCATCCATCATTCAGGGGCTGCTGGTCAGCCCTGGCATATTAAGAATAATAATACCTACTCCATGGTATTGTTATACATTTTAATAATGATATTACTCATCATCTATTGAGTACTAACTCTGAACCAGGCAATGAGCAAGGCACTTTATCAATATTATTTCATTTAGTTTGTAAAACAACACTGCAATGTTGGTATTATTATCTTCATTTTAGAGATGGCAAAAGTGAACCTCAGAGAAGCTAAGTAGCTGGACTGTCCACACGCAATTAAAGATGGTTGTAGGCAAATTCCAAGACTGCACTATGATCTCCTGCAAGGAGTCCCAGGAAGTATATGAAGAACAGAAGTCATCCAATGAATGGGATTTCCACATTCCACACACCTCTTTTCCTTGTTTCTCCCCTTGTTTTCCACCTTACTAACATTGAATTTCTCTCCATCTCTCTCAATGTGTGGGTCTCTAAATGTGTGTGTTTCTAGTTCCTTTATCTGGACCTATGTAAATCTTGGGCATATGTTCATTTCTCTATTTGTATGAAAGGGTGTGTGTGTGTGTGTGTGTGTGTGTGTGTGTGTCTATGAGTTTCTATTTAAATCTTAGCCTAACTATATCTGTATCTGTTTCTCCATCTCTTTGTCTATACCTGTATCAAAGGCCCAGTTTTTGTCTTTTTCCTCTGCCACCTCCCCCACCATCTTCTCTTCTATTTCTCCCTCTCCCTTCCACTCCCATATACTTCTCTCCAAACTGGATACAGTATAAGACAGTTATAATTAAAATTTTTGCTGGATTATAAAAATTATAATCTAACAGAGAGATGAAAAGGGGATTTTCTTTTTTTTTATTCTTTGTGGGTTTTGTTTTGTGTGGTTTTTTTGTTGTTGTTTGTTTTTGTGTGTTTTTTTGTAGTTCAAGTGTCCTTAATTGTTGCCCAACCCTTGGAAATAAGCAGCTACAGTTTTAAAAATTGAAAGCTTGCCCTGGCCAGGTAGCTCACTTGGTTAGAGCGTCGCCCCTTTACACCCAGGTTGTGGGTTCAGTCTCCAGTCAGGGCACATGCAAGAATCAACCAATGAATGTATAAATAAGTGAAACAATAAATCTCTCTCTCTCTCTCTCTCTCTCTCTCTCTCTCTCTCAAAATCAATCAATAAAGAAATAAATTGAAAGCTCTTTTACCTCTGGTGAAGTGTAAGTCAAAGGATGGATTAATTAAGCTGTTGTTTATGGTTTCGGAGCCACTGACCCAGTAAGCAGTTGTTCCATTCCTGGATACTCTAGTAGGAAACAATTTACTTGAGGTTTTTCATGTGAACCCTTGTATATATATGCCCCTTCTTGGAAAAAGAACATACTTCAGTTTTCCTTGCTTTTGAAGAAGAAAAACATCCTCCAGTCCTGCTTGTTTACATAGCCTTACTAAGGGAGGTACAGATATGCTTGATTCCATAGAAAAACAAAAAGTGAAAATTATTTCCCCCACAACGCTTAAAAACCCATATTTACAAACAAAGAAACCTAATAGAGTCTGCCATGGGAGGAAAAAAAATCTCCTCAGCCTGCTGCAAGAGCATGCGGTGTGTGGCCAGTGAAGAAAGTTTGGACAACAGGAAGCATTCCATTGCCAGAAAAAGTCCAAAGATAAATCATCCACATTCCAACCTTACCTGGTGCCTTCCTGGAATGAGAGGCCTGGGGCTCTTTTCCTCCCTGGCTGCTTGAAGGTCAGCTGTCATCATGAACGACACAGTAACTATCCAGACCAGGAAGTTCATGACCAACAGACTACTTCTGTGGAAACAAATGGTCATTAACATCCTTCACCCTGGGAAGGCAGCAGTACCTCAGACAGAAATTCGGGGAAAACTAACCAAAATGTCTAAGACCACACCAGATGTTATCTTTGTGTTTGGATTCAGAACCCATTTTGGTGGTGGCATGACAACTGGCTGTGGCAGGATTTATGATTCCTTGGATTATGCAAAGAAAAATGAACCCACACATAGACTTGCAAGCCATGACCTGTATGAGGAGAAGAAGACCTCAAGGAAACAGGGCAAGGAATGCAAGAACAGAATGAAGAAAGTCAGGGGGACTGCAAAGGCCAAAGTTGGTGCTGGCAAAAGTGAGCTGGAGATGGGACAGCAGAAGGAGTAAAGATTCTCCAGTGACTTTATCTGTGGTGACTGCAGAGGTTTCATGAGAGGAGTAATAAACTAAAAACTTAAAAGAGATAGAGAGAAAGAGAGAGCGGGTCGCGGGGGGTGGTTGGGGTGGGAGCTGGAGGATAAGGAAAGAAAAAAACTTTTCATTGGTCCTGAACAAGTGGAAAACTCACTGTGGTTTGGCAGAGGAAGGACAGAGTGAGGGTGGGATGTGAGGGTTTACATACTGGGTTCCTGTAAAGGAAAAGGTTAGACTATGTGGATAGAGAAGGTCAATGCTCAAACTATATTTTGTTTGTGATGTGTTCTGTGTTATGCCATAACAGTACCTTGCTACAGCCTGAGGAAAAAAAGCATCTATACTAGTCATTTTTTATATCAGTATTTTCTAGAAACCCCTAATCTGGAAGTTGCCATCTAGTGTACATGAAAAAAATCATAGACTTTCAGACCTTATCAGAGAGCAAACTTATTCTTCTATGAGAAACTCTAATTTCTTCTGCAACATTTGCACCTATTAAAGTTCTAACTTTGACAAATGAATTCCTAAAATCCATATAGTCCAAATATATATTGCATTTGCCTGACTTCCCAGTAGGAAACATTTTTCACTGGACACCTTTGTGATTTGTCTTTAGTGCACCCCGGATGGTTCTTAAATGATCATCAGGTCACTCCCTTTCCCAAATTCACTCTCTACCTCCTGGATTCTGCCCTGGCTCCCAGGCCTCCATAATCTCCCACTTTTGACAATCAGGTCAATGTTTACTTGGAAGCTGAGGTCTACCATATGTCCCATTATATCTGGTTTCTCACAGTCTACCAAAGGTGATTCAGCAAGCACATTGCAAGTGCTCTCAGGCCTCTGCACCGGAATCCCATTCAGTGGGGAGGTGAGACACATAAAGAACACCTAGGGGCTCTCCGACACCTCTTCACCCATGGTAGCTTCATTTCCCTCCCATCCTGACCAGGCCCGTGAGAACATCAGAGCTGGAGAGGACCTAGGGAGCTCCGCCATCTCTCTGCTACTCTTTATCTCACTGGTGACCCGAAGCACCAAGCCTTGGACTTGATTCAGTTCCAAATGTATCTTAGAAGCCTTTTGAGTTGTTTTACATTTGTTACAATTCTTAGCTCCTCAAAGCTTTGACAAGAGTTCATTTTGGAACAAATTATAGAGATGACAGGAGAGAGCCTTTTTTTCCCCCTTCAAAATATTAGATTTACTTCAGACTAAAGACTAGGAAAAGTTAGGGGACTCAAAATAAACAGGAAGCTCCAACTTAATGATTTCATATCCCCAGTCCTCTGGATCCCTGGAAAAGAAATTCTCTTGCACCTCTAGCCATTGTCAAGAGTCTCCTATCAGGTGTGTACTAGATTTATTGGGGTGAACACTCTGTAAGTTATATAAATGTCTAATCACTATGTTATATACCTGAAACTAATATAATATTATATATCAACTGTAATTGAAAATAATTTTTTTAAAGAATCTCCTTGTCTGTGTCCTCCTGACTTGACTCCCATCTGTTCCCTTGACCCTGTGTCATTATTAGATTGCAAGGCACCCAGGACCAGAGGCCCCATCTAGTCTTCATATTCTGAGTACAAAGTCCCATGCAGATGGACACTGTCATACTGAGCAACAAAACAGTGCTCTTGGCTGCCAATTCATCGATTATTGAATAAAGCCAGTAATATCTTTAAAATTTTCCCAGTTGACTTTTATTTTTTAACAGAGTTAAGAAGTAAGTTAAGCCAATAACTAATTAGCTGTTAGATCAATGCTAAGTACTTTGTATGTGTTTACAGGACAGAAAAGTGAACAAGTAATGGAATTCTGCCTTCTCTTTCGGCAACCTTCAATCATTTTCCCCTACCCTAGGAAAGCTCTGTCCACCAACTCAGAGCTACTTAATGCCTTACTTAAGGAAGGTTCTCTGTAGCAGTCAAACATGAATAGCAAGCAGCCTACAGGGTCCTGGCAATTTCCAAAGAGAGCTACTTGAAGCTCCTCTGAAAGACTCTCTGTCAATGGTCCTACAGTTGTGTGTAAGGCATTTCAATGCCATCAAAGGTCACATCAATAGACCAGGAGCACACCATTCCCTTGAAGAGCTCAAACATAGAGATTTTGCATGAACAGGGGAGATAGGAGAGAGTGGTGGAGAGGGAACTGGTTAGCACCCAGTTTTCAGTGAGAAAAAAAAAATCTTAATCATCACCATCATCATCGTCATTACCAGCAGCTTCAACAGTAACAAATTCACAGACTGAAAACCTTTACAAAGCTTGATGCACTATTAAATCAGTGGAATCATTTTTAAATGCATCTGCTTGCTTCAGGTAACATTATATGGGAAGTAAAAGGAATCAGCCAAAGATTTTAAATGTATTTAGCTGGGCCATTTCCAATAATCTTCAAACAAGTTTTCTAAGTTTGAATGAAGTAAACAAAATGACCATACACTTTATAAAAATGTGAATCTCTGTAGCATATTTTGAATCCATTTAATAAGATTAAAAACATACCTTTACTGTTTCCAATGATTTTACTCATTTGTTATTGTATAATGTCTTATAATATATGCGGTCAATCATTAGCTCTGATCTAAAGCCCAGTACTTGGTCAGGAATGTAATCTCCTAAATTACAACATAGTTCTAAGGAAAAATAGAAACATGCTTTACATTAGTGCATTTTATTACAAGAGTTCCCAGAATGCCATGTGTAAAGAGTGGAGTGTTCATACAATAAAAAACATCCCTGATACTTAGATTGGGAAATGATTAAGTGACTTTTGAAGTTAAAAGGTGATTTTTCAAGATTATAAAATACTCATTAGGTTATTCTGCCAGCACTGAGTTTTATATAGGTTGTTGACTGACTGATCAACTCCCTGATATTCATTCATTCACTAAGAAAATATTTTTTGAGCATAAATTATGTTTCAAATAGGAGTTGGGGATATAGCTGAATGACACTGTCATTACTTTCAAGAAGATAAAATCTGTTTAGAAAGATAGCCCAATCATGGTAACAAGCAAAGGGAGTCTGCATACTTCATAGTCTTAGAGCTTGGAAAAACGATAGCTCAGATGTAGACCTAGAAGAATTGGGAGATAGACCAGAGAAATATGCAGGAACATGAAGATTGTGGCCAGGAATTAACCTAAAATTTGATATCTTTAGAATGGCAGCACTTGAGCATAGTTTCAAAAGTTGGAGCAGAAAACCAGCAGCACCCCATCCCCTTAAACAGCTCAAAGGCAACAGCTTTGCATGAACCAGGAAGGCAAGAAGAGAGTGGCTGGGAGGGAACTAACTGGTTAGCAAGAAAAAATGTTTAGGTGCATAGTATATTTTTCCTAAGAAAATAGTAAATTTACTTTCCTTCCAAAATTGAATTTCTTAATGAATCAGACTTTATTTTACTCGTGTATCATCATATCCACTCCCTACTCACATGTGTACATAAAAATGATCCTCACTGCCTTAAATGAGCAATGAAGAAAGGGATTGTGGAGACATGGCTGGCTGGTTGGTTTAGGCACTGAAGAACACGCCCAACCTGTAACCCAATAGAGGAGAAAGGGAAAATTAAAACAGGGTTCCTTATCTATCTTCTAAAAGTGCCAAAATATTCCCCTAATGGAAAGTTAAGGGTCATTAAGAACATTGAGAGCAATGCCAGACACCCTTGAAAGCCCAGATGCCTAAAATGAACCTATGAGAGATGAGGTGTGGGACCAGGAAAGCAATGAAGAAATAGCAAAATTTCCTCCCCTGTTAAGACCTTCTCTTTCCCATCAAAACCTAATCTCTTGCCAAAACCGGTTTGGCTCAGTGGATAGAGCATCAGCCTGTGGACTGAAAGGTCCCAGGTTTGATTCTGGTCAAGGGCATGTACCTTGGTTGTGGGAACATCCCCAGTAGGGGGTGTGCAAGAGGCAGCTGATCAATGTTTCTCTCTCATCGATGTTTCTAACTCTCTATCCCTCTCTCTTCCTCTCTGTAAAAAATCAATAAAATGTATATTTTTTTAAAAGATGTTTCTAACTCTCTAGCTCTCTCCCTTCCTCTCTGTAAAAAATCAGTAAAATATATTTTTTTAAAAAAACAAAAACACCTATGGATAAGGACAGCGGGGCAGCGGGGGGGGGGGGGGGGGAGAGGTAAGGGCAGAGGGGGAGTGGGAACCGGGTGGTGGGGAGATATGGGGGGGGGGGGAGGAGAAACAATTGTAATCTGAACAATAAAGATTTATAATAGTACTTAAAAATATTTTTTAAAATATTTTTTAAAAAAACTAATCTCTTGAAATGTTCTGCTATGATCACAGATAATTTTTTCTTTGTTTTTTTCTCATTAATTTTTATTGTTGAAAGTATTACAGATGTCTGCTTTTTCCCCTCCATTGACCCCCTCCACCCCACTCCTACCCCTCCCCAGGCCTTTATAGCTCTATTGTCTGTGTCCATGGGATATTTGATTAATCTCTTCCCACCCCACCCCCCTTCCCTCTGAAATACTTCAGTCTGTTGCATGATCCCAAATATTTAAATTACAAAGTTTTCTGTGCCAGGAGTATTTGCAATTTAAGTTTCAAACTTATAGTAGAGAAAGATACTCTGTCCCTTTTAATCCATACAACTGATTATTATATAGGTCTCCTTTCTCTTTCCTGCCAGGATTCTTAAGGGAGATTCCAACTGGTCTGTGTAGGCCAGTGGTTCTCCCTAATGGCTGCTCAGTAGACTCATCTGGGAAGCTTGGTGATGCTATTCCTGTCCCCCAAATAGTCTGACCATTGCTCTAGGCTATGGTTTGAGTATGTTTTAAAATATCTCTGGGTGACTGTAATGTGTATTCAGATTTGAGAATGAGTGGTCTAAGTCGGTGTGCACAGAATATTGCCCAGTGCATATAGTGCTGATTGCTGCTATCAGCTGTCTTGTGCCCACAAGGAAACTCAGTCTTACATGAAACTGACACAACAGAGTCTACAATAGTTACTACTACTGCTACTGCTACTGCTCTGCCAGGAGTAGAAAAAAACCTAGGTCCTTGAAATCATTGTTGACACTACCTCTGGACTTCCTGGAGTTTCTCTTTCTTATTTGCTTTCCTTCTTCCTCTTCTTCTTCTCCTCCTCTTACTGCTTCTTCTTCTTCTCCTCCTCCTCTTACTGCTTCTTCTTCTTCTTCTCCTCCTCTTGCTGCTTCTTCTTCTTCTTCTTCTTCTTCTTCTTCTTCTTCTTCTTCTTCTTCTTCTTCTTCTTCTGCTTCTTCTTCTTCTTGAAACAGTAGTATTCTGTCACTTGTAACCAAGAGCATCTAAGTTGGTCAATATAGGATACGGTATACCATAGTGACAAACTTCAACATCTCAGGGGCTAAACATACCTAAAGTTTATTTCTCACCCCAAATCCAGTGCAGGTTAAATAATTTGCCTCTATTTGATAGCTATGCCAACTGGACACAGCCCCTTCAAGACAGAAGTATGTGATGGAAATATATGTGATTTTATGTGTCAACTTAGCTAGGCTATGTTGCTCAGTTGTTTGGTCAAACACTAGATGTTGCCATGAAGGTATTTTATAGATGTGATCAATATTTACAATCAGTTGAGTTTAAGTAAAGCAGATTACCCTCAATAATGTGGGCATAATCCAATCAGTGGAAGACCTTAGAGGAAAAAGTAAGGTTTCCTGGAGGAGAAATTCTGCCTTAGGACTATAACATAGAAATCCTGCCTGAATGAGTGTTCTGAATTGGTTCTGGGATCTTTCCAGTTTATTATTTAATCTGATGTGATTTTAAAGGCACCAATGACTATTTCCAGTAGTAAAGAAGGCACTGATAGACCATGGCATGATGTTACAATAAAAATGGGCAAAATATCACCACTGGATACTCCTAATCAAATACTGACACAAAGCAAGGTTCTCGGTGGTCATATATTCAATACATTAGAACATTTTAGTCAAACAACAAGTCTAATGAGATGGGTTGGTTACTACTAATTGTGCTGGACAATATGGGGAAAGAAAAACATAGCTCAGGGATCCAAATTCCCAGCTCAAGTAACACATACATAACCTAGAAGCTTCTTGGTATTCCCTAAAAAAATAAAAAAATATTCTATATACAGTAACCAGAGAGATGAGACTTCTGAAAACCAGACTTATGTAATGAGGGCTATCTATATATATAAAAGCCTAAGCAACCATTGCAACCAAACAGGCTGTGTGGGGCAATCAGGCCCGCAGGAGAGTTACTGAGGAGCGACCAAATAACTAAGCAGCAGGTTGCATGGGGCAACCAGGCCAGCGGGGGGGGGAGGGGGGGACCAGGAAGGGCCAACCAGGCCGGCGGGGGGGGGGGCGCGGTTAAGGGCAAACAGGCCAGCGTGGGGGGGGGGCAGTTGGGGGTGACCAGACCAACAGGGGGGCCAGTTAGAGGCCATCAGGCAGGCAGACAGGTGAGTAGTTAGGAGCCAATGGTCCTAGATTGTGAGAGGGATGTCTGACTGCCGGTTTAGGCCCAATCCCCCTAAACCGGCAGTCAGACATCTCCCGAGGGGTCCTGGATTGGAGAGGTTGCAGGCTGGGCTGAGGGGACACCCCCCCCCCCCCCGCCGCCCCATGCACAAATTTCATGCACCAGGCCTCTAGTTAATGTTATAAAAGGCCCAGTGAAAGCCTCTCTATGTATGAATATAGTAAACCAAAGGAAATACTGTATTCCTGGAGAGACTGCAGAGAATACTGCCAACATAAAGACTTGAAAAGTGCAGGGGTGGTGATTCATTCCCAGTATATCCCTGTTCAACTTGCCTACTTGGCCCGTGTAAAAAACAGATGGGTCTTGGAGAATGACAATGGATTATCATGAACTTAACCAGGTGGTGATTCTAAGTGCAGCTGCTGTTCTGGATATGGTTTCATTGCTTGATCCCACATGCATATCCCCTAATACTTCTGATGCAGTTGTTGATCTGACCAGTGCTTTTTTCCTGATACCTGTTAGTAATGACAACCTGAGCAATTTGCTTTCAGCCAGCAAGGCCTTCCTGTCTTAGGGGTATAGAAGCTTTGCAACTCTGTGTCATGATGAACCTCAATCACCTTTCCCTTCTACAAGGTATCACACTGGTCAATGCACATATTACATTATGCTGATTGGACCTAGTGAGCAAGAAGTAGCAACTACTTTAGACTCATTGGTAACATACTTGCATGTCAGTGGATGGGAAATAATTGAACAAAAATTCAGAGGGGCCCGTTTGACTCAGTGGATAGAGTGTTGGCCTGCAGACTGAAGGGTCCCGGGTTCGATTCCAGTCAAGAGCATATACCTTGGTTGTGGGCACATCCCCAGTGGGGGGCATGCAGGAGGCATCAATGTTATCAATGTTTCTCTCTCATCGATGTTTCTGACTCTCTATCCCTCTCCCTTCCTCTCTGTAAAAAATCAATAAAATATATATTTTTTAAAAAATTCAGAGGGCTTTACTTCAATGAAATTTCTAGATGTCCAAGGACATGGGGGCATCCTGAGATAGCCTTTCTAATGTGAAGGATAATTAGTATGCCCTCAGTCGACTGTTGAGAGGGTAACAAGGGATGTGGTGATGGGGTAATGAGGAGGTGAGTTGAGCCCTGATTGTACTTGCCCTAGACCTAGGCATTGGTGTTCTCTGGAGCCAGGAAAAAGAGGAGGAGAGAATTGAAAAAGTTACCAAGCCCAGCTGGCATGGCTCAGTGGTTGAGCAACGACCTATGAACCAAGTGGTCACTGATCTATTCCCCGTCAGGGTATATGCCTGGGTTGCAGGCTTGATCCCCCATGTGGGGCATGTAGAGGGCAGCTGATCAATGATTCTCTCTCACTCTTCCTTCCTCTCTGAAATCATTGATGTTTCTACCTCTCTCTCCCTCTCCCTTCCTCTCTGAAATCAATTTTTTTAAGGTACCAGAAGACAGCTAGATTTGGAAATATCAGCGAGAGAATAAAAGCACTAAGGGGGGGGGGGGGTGCGAGTAGAGCTGTCCCTGGATTGTTAGCCCAAGGTGACATTCTTTTAAATCCTTTATAAATATAAAAGAAAAAGGAGAAAAAACAATTTTATTGGACAAAGGCTACTGCTTTCAATGCTCCCATGGCAAGAAAAACAAAAGCAAGAGATTCATTCCTGGATTTTGTCAAATCACATAAGAAGGATAGTCTAATTCCCAAGCAGCTTTATAGAAAACATCAGAATGAATGAAATTTAAGCCTGGATGCAAACATCTGTGGAATTTTTTCTTAGAGGAAGAAAAAAAAAAGTGAGATTAAGACCTACAGCATCTGAAAGAGTGGGTTAATAAAAAGAATAAGTATTTACCAGAGTTTTGTAACTCAAAGGCACTCCCACATGTCACAGATTTTCTGAAACATCAACATCTTTGAGAAACCACAATGTTTATTCCGCGTTTCACACGCATGTAATATACCCGTGAGCATTGTTTCTGCCGTCCCAGACCTCTTCCATTTCTCCTCTGCTCCAGAAACCTCCTTTCCTGAGAGAATCCATTCAGCGGTTCAGGTGGGGCTGCCCGGACACCAGTCTGCCCTGTGCCCTGCCAAAGGGGTGCTTCTGCAATAGAGGCCTCACCTGCTACAGCACCTCAGCCCTCAGGCCAGAATGAATTGCTCAGAAAGGGGCACCTAAGGAGGACAATCAGAGCCTGCCTGTAGTTTGATGTGTAGATTTTGAGGAAGAGGATGGGGGCTTTCTTCTTCCTGGGGATCATGAGAGCTGAGGATCAGAAATCCTGAAGAGGCTTGGAGTCATCCTTGCCATTGCATGTGGGTGCCTGCTGAGGACAAAGATGATGAAGAGGAGAGGAACCAGATTCAACACGTAAAGAGAGACTCAGCTCTGATGACAGCTTTCCAACGTGGAGCTGTGTGTTCTGGGTCCCTAAGGGAAGCCCTGAGTGACCAGCAACTATAAAAAAAAAGGGGGGGGTGCGGCTCAGCCAGTGTTGCTCAGTGGTTGAGCATTGGTCCATGAACCAGGAGGTCGTGGTTCTATTCCCAGTCAGGGCACATGCCCATATTGCAGACTCGATCCCCAGTGGGGGTGTGCAGGAAGTAGCTGATCAATGATTCTCTCTCATCACTGATGTTTCTCCCTCTCCCTTCCTCTCTGAAATCAATAAAAATATAAAATAAAATAAAGAAATGGGCTGCTCAAGTGGCGTGGGCCCCAGAAAGAAAGCCTCCCCCATTTACCTCCTGAGATGGGTCCATGGAGGACAAGGGAAAGAAGCCTTCCTGTCCCTGGTGTGGAGCCCAATAGTCAGCACGGCTCACCAGGGCACTCACTGCTCTGACATGGGTCACCCTCTGCCTCTGTCAGGAATCAGATGGTGACTGTGTTATATTCTTGTTCTTCTCTCCCCCTTTAAATGGGAGGTTTTAGTGAAAAGTCTCTTCAGATAAAATCTTACTTAATTGAGGCCACATTAGAGGACACGTCCCATAATTCCCCAGCATCTTCTAAGTCTTTTAAATATCAGCACAATTGCTAAAACAGCTACAATAGGTAGTTACAGGAAATAGAGGAAGTGACGGAGTGACAAATGTGCTCTCAACCTTAAGACAGGCCTTCCTATGAGGGCCTCATCGTGATTGTCTTAAATGGAAGCTTAAACTGGTGAGAGAGAGAGAGAGAGAGAGAGAGAGAGAGAGAGAGAGAGAGAGAATAAACCATGTTTGGCACTGGCTCAAACATCGAACCGGTGACCCTTGGGAGATGAAAGCCAAAGGGCTGGAATGGGATAGTCAAGTGACAATTTCCATCTCAAAAACTAGGGTCTATAACTGACTCCAAGGCACAAGGGAGCAGCAAGCATACTTGTACTTAGGCTCCAAGGCAGCTTAATTAGACCCAGTCCAATGTGGGAGCCGGGGAGTTGGGGGGAGGAATAAAGCAAAAGGCACAAACAAGGAGGCATTGATATATATTACTAAAACCTAAATGAAATAAAACAGATCAAGTGGAGTGAGCGGTGAGAGGGGAATGTTTTGATGCTTATAAAAATCTGAAACTCAAAATTGAAATGTCTCCTATGACCTTTAGCTGAATAGTCATTCTTACAGAAAGGGAAGAGAAAGAATAAAAGAAGAATCGAAAGCAGACCTGGGGCCAAATTTTAGTGCTACCGGAATGTGTTCATTGTAATAAGTTATTTAAATGGACTGGCCTCACTTTGTGAGCAAAACGTAAAGTGAGAATAACGCTGCCTACCTGATAGGACCACTGAGAGGAATGCATGACAACGTGCATGGAAAATGTCCAGTACAGTGTCTGGTAGGTGGGAAGTTCAAAACCATGAGCTTTCATTTTCCTCTTCCCTGTGCTCTGGTCATGCTCCCGGTGCCCAAGCCAGGGCTTCTACGTAACGATGCCAGACTTATTCCCCAGGTTCTGGAACGAGACAGTGGACACGTGTCCACCCTCAGGTGTGTGCATCACAAACAGCGACCTGAAGGCTAGGAGACTGTCGACTCCTCCTGGAACCAGGAAGGTAGTGGATAGGCGATCCAACCCAAGTACAAGTCCGCTGGCCCCGCTGGCATCACCTTTTTTGAAGCGCCAGTGGTTCCACAGCTACCATTTTTATGTTCACAACAAGCAACTCGTGGGGTTTAAGTGCATCTGCAGAGTGAGAACCATCCATAGCAAATACCTCTTTTCCAAAACCATATGCTGGGCCCCAGGCCAAACAGCAGGGCTCATGCCTGCCTCTGATTTCCTTGAATCAGCTGCCAGTGGCTGTGTGGCTCTGCTCCCCAGGTTTCTGATAAAGCAGCTTAAGTCTTCAAATAAGCTGTGACTGTGCAGACACAAAGGAATGGCAGACTTGCCAAAACACTTCCAGGGTGCTCTGACTTTGAATGGGGCGTGGTAGGGGCAGGAGGGCGATTGTCCCTGCACTCACAGGTGTGTCGATACACATCTTCTTGAATGCCTGAAAGTAGTGGGTATCATGCAGAAACAAAGGAATGGATAGTTATTATTTTTTTAATAACTTTGTTTTCTAACTTCAAAAGTAATGCATATTTACTGTAGAAAACTTAAAACCATGTGTTAATCAGGATAATTAACATTACCTCCTATAACAAACAGCATTAACAGACTAACAATGTATTTTTCATTCACACGAAGTTCAACAAAGATGTCCCTAGGTGGGTGGCTCTCTTTGGTGACTCACCTTTAAGTAGTGACTCGGGGATGCAGGATTCTTCCATCTGGCTATGCTGCTGTCCCCAGGAGAGAGAGAGAGAGAGAGAGAGAGAGAGAGAGAGAGAGAGAGAGAGACTTGGTATTTTCTAAAGCCAGTCCTCTAAGTACACCACTTTTCCTACATTCTTTTGGCCAGAGTTAATCTCATGGCCAAACATACAAGGCTTCCCAGCAAGGAGAAGACTAGGAAATACTGTTTTCCTGTGTGCCTAGGAGGAAAATGACAAGGTATGGCTAACACAGAGCTTTGCCGCTACCACAGCATCTAAAACTACACAGGCACCACAGATACGCAATATAATATACTTGCAAAATGGCATCATACAACATATTCTGTTTTAGAGCATTTTTTTTTAAATTTTCAACTTAACTATAAATATTTCTCACTAACCCAATTTTAAGAGGCTGTTCTGTATGTGTTATCTGTTGTGAGATTGGTTCCAATCCAGTTGCTAGATAGTTTTTGTTTTCTTTCATAAACGGCAATGTAATTATAAACATGCATAATATTTCTGAGTATTTCTCAGGATAAATTCTCAGAAATAAAATTTGTAAATCAAAAGTAAGCACATTTTTAGGGCTGATGAAGTGGCTTCACAATGCTTCCTTTCCTAGGATTGTACTTTAGGAAGTTTAACCTCCATGGCAATATTGAATTCTTTGCAGACAATTCTAACTTTCTAGTGGTGTCCTTGCTAATGTGTACTCACAGCTTCTGTTTGCTAAGGAAACAGTCTTGACTTCGGCAAGAGTAAAGGGAAAATGCAAAGACATGGAGACGAAGGTTGGCTGAGCCAACACTACACACCAGGCACAATGCAATATGCTTTACAAAGAATTACATTTAATATTTATGACAAGCTTGAGAGGTAAGTATTATCCTAGTATTATGAAGAACACCAGGATTCAGGGAAGCTCAGTCATTTGCCCAAGACTGTGAATGGTGGAGTGAAGACTCAAATAGGACCTGCCTTGGGCAAAATTGTAAGACTGATGAAGGAAAGAGGTCATTCTCTATTCTTTCCCCTTCCTCATCTCTGGATTGCCATGATTCTCCTATCTCTAGCTCTGTTACCCTACCAACGCAGGAAAAGACCCCCGGAGGATATGACAAAAGACAATGGTCAGAGAATCAGAAGAATTAAACTGGAATCCTGTCTTGGTATATTTCAATCAGTATGCTACACTAACCTTGGTGAAACTGTTTTCTCATCTGTTGAAAGAGGCATTTGGACCAGATAACCTCAAAGTATCTTTAATGTCCCCAAATCATAAGACAGATAGCCCTAGATTTTCAAGTCCAAATACCAAGACTTGAGGTTCAGCTCTGTTATGAGTATGTTGAGTAAACCTGGCAAGTCACTAACCCCTTGAGTCTCAGGACTACTATTCATAAATGTGGGTCTTAGCCCAGGAGCATTTCAGGGTCTTTTTCTGATTCCATAACTCTTCTACAAAGCCTAGCCAAAGACCTGGCACATAGAAGGATACAATAAATGTTTATTGAGTATTGGCTCTTCAAACCTCTCCATTTTGACACCCTAAAAAGGTGCTGAATATATACTTAATTGCATGGAATTTGGCTCCTGCTTGCCTTGATGTTATTCTGCAGGAGAGACAGACTCCTGATGAAGAATGTTAGCTAGGACACCATGTCCATGTCCACTTCCAATTAATCCAGACAAATGGTTTGCTATAGCTGTAAAGGACTTCACTTGGTTGTAAAAAAAAAAAAAGTTTACCTGGACATTGATCAAATATGATCAAATATTTGAGGCTCCTATGCTCCTCCATCAGTCCTGGTGGGAGAAGACCATAGGAACAGTGACTTGTGGTACCAGCTATTTTTGAACTATTGGCTTGCATGACCCTTTTTGAAAATGTTGGCAAGGTAGTCTACACGCAAATCCAGAGACCTGAGTTCACTACTAGGCATTGGGAATCAAGCCAAATGTCACAGTAAAATTATAGTTCTGGCACCATAGTTCCCACTTTTGGGGGGTTCAAAGGTATCTTGGACAACCTACTTAAAGGCTATATATGGGCCCAGCCGGCATGGCTCAGTAGTTCGATTCCTGGTCGGGGCACATGCCTGGGTCGTGAGCTCCATCCCCAGTGGGAGGCATGCAGGAGGTAGCCAATCAATGATTCTCTCTTATCACTGGTGTTTCTATCTCTCCCTCTCCCTTCCTCTCTGAAATCAATAAAAATATATGTTTTAAAAATAAATAAATAGTTCAAATGCTGCCTCCTCAAACCCTTTTATGGAGCTAACTAGAGTATAAATAAATTGGCATGGGGTCAACCATTCACAATAGCTTTCTAAAATGAGTCATGAACTGCCATGAATTAAAAACTTGTTTTGCAGTCATGGGAGTTAGAGGACAGCTGGTCACCACAGTCTGTAAAATGACCTTTCCTGGGTTTAAATGCTTTATTGAGTCATCCCTTTGGCCTCCATTACTCCAAGTAAAGCAATTTCAGTTTCTTTACCTACCTCTTCAGTCCTATTTTCAGGCTGAAATAGATTAGCAAGAGATCTGGGCCTGGAACTTTGGAAAGGTTCTGACCAAAGTGAGTTGAGAAGAAGGTATTCTTTCACCAATAGACAACCTCCCCTCATTCAGTTGTGAGTTATTTCCACAGCTAAACCTCAGATAATCTCTCTCTCTTTCTCCCTTTTCCTCTCTCTTCCATTGTTCAAGCTACTTATAAAATCCCACATCCACCATGAAACTAAGGCCTCTGTGTTGCACAGTTGACCCCATGCCAATTTATTTATACTTTATTCTGTATATGGTGGTCCTGGAATTGTATAATGCAGAAAAACTCCATGAAGCTTTCTTGATAAACTCAAATGTCTCAAGGATTTTCCCTGCCTGTCCAACCTGGGAGCTTCCTAATCTTAGGGGGAAAGCATCCGATATTTCACTGTTCAATATGCTGCAAAATACAAGTTTTTCATAGATATTATCAGATGACAGAAGTTCCCTTCTCTTCCTAGGTTGTTGAAGGTATGTTTCTCTTATATTCCATGAATAGGTGTTAAATATTGTGAAATGTTTTCTCTGTATCTATAGATATGATTTTTAGATTAATGTGGTAAATTATATTAATTGAATTTTTAATATTAAATAAATTTTGCTTTCCTGAATAAGTTTATTTGGTCATAATAGTATATCTTTTAATGCATTATATACTAAATATTACATACTTACTTGGTCATAAATATTGTATATAAATTATATATGGAGAGAATTACTAATATTTTATTAAGAATTTTTATGTTGAGATTTTTATGGGGTCACAGAATTAGTAAGTGGAAAGCCAAAATATGAAGCCATGTCTATTTGATTTTCCATCCAGTAGTCTTCCTAATAAAACATCCTACTATATTCCACTGAAGCATATCAGAAAGCCTGTGTTTTTTAAAACATCTATGGAGATCCTAGAAAATCTGCCCAGTGGCTGGTATCATTGGCATGTCCCTATTCACTCTGTGATGGGAAGACACCTAGAATTGGTAAGGTGGGCTGGTTAGATCAGAGCCAAGGGCATATCTCCCTCCGGGAGATATTGGGAGAAATTAGAATCTTAATTATCAATCAAACCCACTTCAATACCTGGGAACAATGGTTCTACTCAAGCTGAAATATATTGTAAAGCTAATGAAATCTGAGTGGAGATACTCGGGTTTGTCCCCAGTTCTGTTACAAGTTAGATATATACCTGTGTATAACATTTTAATCTCTATGTATGAGGAATTACTTCTTAAAGATTATAGTAAGTGCATCAATTGTGAACAATTAAAATCCAAAATTGACCTTAATAATGAATCATCAATATTTTCACCTTTGTGTATGTTGATTTTGGTTATAGCTTTCTAGAAAATCAAGGATTTTCTATATGCTTTCCCTTTTTAGAGCAAGCACATTTCAAAACACTTTGTAAAAGTTTAATAAAAACAAACAGAAAAGGCAATAAAATGAAGAAGAAGGAAGAGAAGAAGGAGGAGGAGGGAGAGAGGGAGGAGGGGAAAGAGGAATTGGGCCCAGTTCTCCTAGATCATTTATGGCATGCGCAGTGCTCAGCCTTCAAGATCACAAAAAGGAGCAAGTCCTGCTGAAGTAAAAGTAAAATTCTTCAAAAGTAAATTTAAACTCAAGGTGGGCATAGCATCCAAGACTCAAAACCCAACATTCCATTCATAGAATAGATATTTCAAATCAATAATATTTGCAGCAATGGGCAAAATAGTGCTTTGGCTCCTCATGTCATTTGCATAAAGATAATCTATATATTCACAAGGAGAATTATATTTATAAAAATCAGTAGTAATAGAAATGATGAAGCATTAGCATGACCAGAACTCACTTTCATATATTAAGTCTATCTGTCTTTTTAAAAATATATATATTTCTATTAATTTCAGAGAGGAAGGTAGAGGGAGAGAGATAATAGAAACATCAATGATGAGAAAGAATCATTGATCGGCTGCCTCCTGCTCACCCCCATTGGGGATCAAGCCACAACCCAGGCATGTGCCTGACCCAGAATCAAATTGTGACCTCTTGGTTTATAGGCTGATGCTCAACCACTGAGCCATGTCAGCCGGGCCCATCTGTCTTTTAAAGTTCAAGAAAAGTCCACAGCCCTTTGTCTCAGGATAAATCCATGCAGCTTCCGAATGGCGCTGAAATGCATGTGTTTCTCATTCCTCCAAGATTTAAGCTCCCCAGACTCTACTCAGAAGAGCAATCAGATGTCAATCTGACAACCTATACTCTCCTCCCTCATGCTAAATTAAGTCCTTGTAGAACTTCAGAGTCCATTAGGGTCAGTGGCCCAAACCAGGCCAGACTTATGGGAGCTGAGATCTGAGAGGGAGAGGTTCTAACAACTCTACAACTGGCTCACAATGAGGAATATGTCCCTCTTCTGCTGGGATCTGGGTCACCAGCACTTCTTCAGCCCGTCAGTCTCTTTTTCTTTCTCTTATTTATTTATTTATTCTTTTAATGAACACCCAACAGCTGGGAATGGCTTCCTGAAATCACTTCTTTGTTTCTCCCTGAATTGATGATGAATTCATGGATTTGCTTAAGAAAAATAAACCCAGGACTTCCGGCCACTGAATTCTATACTTTGTTCCCCAGATTAGACAAAAGGCTTATGCCTCTTTCAAACACACCAAATTATCCCCAGATCAAAGTGAAAGCCCTTGAAACAAGTGATAAATGGTAAGACCCACTGGCCCTTGGCTACTCCTAAAAGGGATTCTCTGGTGAGAAAGAAAATCTGGTTCCAATAGTGGTCGCAGAAGTGAAGTACTTTATAATCCTATTATAAGGGGAGAGGATCAGACCCACAGGGGTCCAGACGGCTTCTACTTGACTGGTCATAATGCTCAGAGGCCATGGGGTGTACCTCAATATTTATAGTCAGCACTGGGGTTATTTTTTAGCTTTACTGTTAATATCTATTATTTTTAAATGTCGAAAGGATATAATTTTGAATAATGTGAATAATTAAGGAAATGAGACATTCTGGAGAGTTTATTATTTTTAATAGCCAGAAAATCATTATTCCTCTATATCATTGAAAGTATTGCTATGACCAGGAGCTAATATCCTCGTAGGCAGAGAGAGCACTCAAGTAAGAGTCAAGAGAAGAGGATCTGATTCACTCATTCTCCCACTAACCAACTGGGTAACTAGGTGAGCAACTCCTCTTCCCTCCCAGAGCCTCAGTTTTCAAATCCGTGGAGTGAGAAACCTGGACTCCATGATAGCTAGAGTTTCCCCTGCCCACTTACTACTATCCCACTCAATGGGTTAAGAGGGAAAGAGTTAGAACATCTTCCCAGAAGATCAAGGAGGACAAGAGACACCTATCCCTCTGAGGCAGGCTGGAGAAGGAATGAGGAGGCAGATGCCCTTGGGGACCCTTTCTAAGTTCCAGGTTTCAAGGACTGTAGGGGTACATGCCTATGGGTGCTGTTAGCTACCCCTCTAAAGGTTGGGACTTTGCCTGGCCAGTGTGGCTTAGTGGTTGAGCTTCAACCTATGAACCAGGAGGTCATGGTTTGATACCTGGTCAGGGCACATGCCTGGGTTTCAGGCTCAGTCTCCAACGGGAGGCATGCAGAAGGCAGCCGATCAATGATTCTCTCTCATCATGGATGTTCTATCTCTCTCTCCCTCTCCCTTCTCTGAAATCAATAAAAAAATGTTTTTTAAAGATAGGGGCTAAAGCAAAACACCGGTGGTTCAAGCACAAACTCCACCTATTCCTTATGACCCAGGAGAAATCACAAGAGTTTCCCTAATCTGTCCCTTCCTTGGAATGATGGGTAAGGCTACACAGCAAGGATGCCCTCCCACAAGGTGGACTTGGACCCTGATGCTGCCACTTACTAGCTGTGAGAACTTGGGAAAGATATTTAACTCCTCTGATCCTTGATTTTTCCATTTAAAAACAGGAATTAAAAATAGCTATCTTCTTGTATCATTCTGTAAAAATAACTATATCATGAATTTATGGAAAGGATCTAGAATAATCCATGGTATATAGCAAGTATATACAGTTAAACAGTCTTTCTTCATTTTCAAGCTAAATTGATAACCTGAGAATCATTTGCAAGTGGTTTTGGCATTCAGTCCTGCACCAAGTCTCCTAGACATATACAG
Organism: Eptesicus fuscus; assembly: GCF_027574615.1. Lineage (NCBI taxonomy): Eukaryota > Metazoa > Chordata > Mammalia > Chiroptera > Vespertilionidae > Eptesicus > Eptesicus fuscus. The sequence goes on from NC_072479.1 coordinate 88,411,724, forward strand.
ATCACAACACACTTACACATGTAGACATTCTTGAACAAGTTTGACACACCTGGGCATGATTCCCAGATCAGCTCTTTGTAAGATGCTCAACACACACATGAGTGACAGAGTCAAAATCTTCAGAACATTGCAAATAAGAGACAACGAATGAGAGATTCCAATGGGGCACTCTTTGGCAGGTGATGCCTAAGAAAGGGAAATGATAGAAAGAGAAATAGTTATCAAGAAGGACAAAGATTTCAAAATAGATTGGTAAGAAGTGTCCAAAAGTAGGACTGACATAGCTAAACCATCATGGGGGAAAGGTGGGTGGCCAGAGGGAGTTCTAAGAAAAAAATCCTCCAAACATGTTAAGAATGAAAAAAAAAAAAATTCCTAGAACCAATCTATTATAGAGTGAAGCTCTGAAAATAACTCCAAGTTAGGCTGAAAGGAAAGGAGAAAGGACTTTCAACAAAGCAGAGGTGGTCTTATTTGGGTCCACCCGTAGAAAGGACTGTGAATGTGGGGAGCTAAAATCTGGGGACAGGAAGCTCACTGTGAAGTCAGCAGCAGAAAAAAAGTTGTGAGAACTTAGGTTTAGAAACTGAGACACAACATTTCCAATCTGGCCTGTACTCAACGGGATTGAGGATTTACAGCAAAATTATAGATGGAAGATGAGTAATTGAGAGATAATCGAGTCCTAAACGCTTACTTGGTGGTTTGAAGAGTCAGAGGTAAAACTCTTGCATAGGAAAGGTATTTAAGAGTTTTAAAAAATAGAAACACCTCAATTGCAGAAGGCAATTTATATATCGTACATTTTACAGTTAAAGGTGTTTTTTTTTTAAGGCATCAAAGTGGAACCTGCCAATTTTCTTTCTTATTTATAGAATCCGTCATCTCTATTTGTTGAGACACCTCAGATCCTCCCAGACTTACCTGTTTCTCTAGTCATTGGCCACTTATTCTGTGAAAAATACAAATGATCCCATGCAGGTGCAACCCAAGGGCCCTCATCTCTCTGCTCTGTCCTCTCTGCTCCCATCTAGGGGTTTCCTATTGCCTGCTGGGGACTGCTAGGTAACCCCACATATTCAGCTTGAAAGTCCAAGAGAGTTGATGCATATTGGGCTAACTTTTGATCCATGGGGCACAGGAGCTGCTAGATACATTTCTCTCCTTCCTCCTTCCAAATGGACTTTCTTGGGTGTCAAGCAGTGGCCAACATGGCTCTGTAAATTGACTATTCTAGGGGCCTCATAGAAGTGGAATCACACAGTATCTGCCTTTTTGTGACTGGCTTATTTCACTTAACATAATGTCTTTATTCATCAGTGTGATAGCATGTGTCAGAAAACACTTTTTAAGGCTGAGTATTAGTAATATTCCACTGTGTGTACATACCACATTTTGCTTATCCATTTATCAGTTGATGAATATTGATTGGATTGCTTGCATCTTTCAATTATTATGAATAATGTTGCTATGACCATGTGTGTACACATATCTCTTCAAGACTTTGCCTTCAATTTTTTTGGATATATACCCAAAAGTGGAATTGCTGGATCATACAGTAATTCTATTTTAATTTTTTTAGAAACTGCTATAACTATTTTCTGTAGTAAACACAGCATTTTGCATTCTCACCAACAGAACACAAGAGTCCCAATTTCTCCACATCCTTGCCAACACTTGTTATTTTCTTTTCTTTCTTTTGGGTGTGAAGTGGTCTAACACTTTTTTTTTATAACAAAACAAAACAAAAAAAGCCTATCTTCCCATGCCTTCCAGTACTCATACAAATAATGAAAGGCTTTACTGAATATGAAAGAGATAAAAGGCATAAAACCGTAACTTTTTCAACAAGTCAATGTTCAGGTATAATTATGCTTAAAAAAAAAGAAAACTGTTCCCACAAATTTCTAAGGTGCCTTTTAGGAGATGGCATTGCCTCCGTCGAGGCCACCAGTGTTGGTGACTGATAAAAGCCAAGGTGTTATCCCTCCCAGAAATACATGGACTTTGATACAGTCAAACCTTAAGCCTAACGAGTTTCAGCCTCATCAGATGTTAGGGGAGCTGTTTTGCAGAGAGACAGACAGATCTCAGCAGCACCCCTGAGACACAATGTGAATGGAGCCAACGCATTCCCTCTCTTACCCACACAGCATCTGTCACAACTGTCTGGGTCAGTGACTCCTCTGGCAAATTCGAACATCACAGTCCCACTTGGAACTGCATGGTGGTACCTCATTGACCCTAGGGAAAAGATCAAAACCTTCTCTCTCTCTTCAGAGCTGAGGAACAAGAGCATTAGATGGGAGAAATAGTTGCTCCTGGGCCACCAGCAGGTAAGTGAGAAGTGGGACTAGAACCATTCTTCTAGCCTTGGTCCTGTAGTCTTCTGACCATACTACATCACAAGGATGTCCCCAGTCCTTATTCCTGAAGAGGTGGGTGAAAATAACTGCAGGTGGCTCCTTCTCTGGAGTGGTTTGAATGCCATCCTTCCTGAAGGTGGAGGGAACACCAGCTGAGAAATTGATGGTGTCAGTCCCGACTCTAAAGAAAGAGATGAGCGTAGACAGGGGCCTGGCATAATGGACATCGTGCCAGTCAGAAAACAATCCTGTAAGCTCAGGGCCACAGATTCCTACTCAGAGTTAACAAATTAACTGATACCCCTTCTGCTCTAATGCAGAGGCATTTGAGCAATGCAGAGCAGTGAATTTTCCACGTTTAAGTCCAATATCACAAGGAATTTCAGCTCCCCAAATCCCTTCTCTCTTTTCAGCCAGCTGTCTCCTTTCTTCATTGTGCTCTTTGTGTGCAGGCCTCTCCGGACCAGTCAGCTCCTATCATGGAAATAATTCTGTTTCTCACTAGAAGGGAGAAGAAAATTCACCCATTGAACCAAAGCAAATTGCAGTGACAGCGTGGAGACCCTGGAGAGGCGCCATATTGATTAAAATGTTCAAGTTAGTAAAGAAGGGAGCAAGAAGAGGAGGAGAGAAAGAAGAGCAGAGAGGGGAGGAGGAAGAAAAGGGGCGGGGAGAAGCATTCACCTTCTGGCAGTCTGTCCCCTTGGATATCTTCCAAAGCAACTTGGTGAAGTTGACCAGGAGAAAAAGCATTTAGAGTGGAGAGAGCCAGCAGGAATCCTGCACATCCCTTCACTAGCTGCTCTTGGATGGAGCGCTCCACTATCGCCCCCTGGTGGGGGTCAGCACTGACAGGTGCAGCCGGGATTTTGCAGAGCAGACCCTAATGGTATCATCTACACTAGGCAGCTGGTGCTGCCATCGCCTGAGGGTGTGAATCCTTCTGAATGACCCTGGGAAAAATAGGTCTATCCCAAGTGTCAGCTTAACCGGTTCTCTCCGCATTAACAGTCATCTTTACACAGAGTGATGCCGCTCACAATGTCACTGGACTTGACAGCTTACAAAGTGCATTATCTCATCAAATCCTCATTGCCTCCCAGTAAAGGAGAAATTATTGTCCTTGTTTTACAGATGAGGTGGAAGTTCAATGAGATTGTGATTTGCCCGGAAGGAAAGAGGAAAGCACAGTGCCTTGCCTTGCATGGGGGCCTAGCTCTCAGCATTCGTAAAGCACCCTCCAGACCCTGAGGAAGGAGGTCTAGCTCTTCCCACTTCCCTTCCCCCTTCCCCCACTCCCTTGCGTGGTAATGACTCCAACTCCCACCATGGATCCACAGCAGTGGTCTGACTGTAAGTCTTCCTGTAATTTCTTGGGGCATGTGAACTCAATCGGAACATTGTCAAGCAGACACGGCTCACTTAGCAAACAATTTTTTAAGTTTCTATTAGAAATTGGGGGATTTCTACTAGTGACTAGGGGATTCAGTGGTTTAAAAAAAAACAACAACCAAAAAACCTTAGGTCCAGTGGGCCACAAATTATTCTCTCCACTCAACAGAGAAACAACAAAAACTAAGAAAGAGCCAGCAGCCTCAGTCACAGCACAGATTGACCAGACACTCTTTGTACCCAACATGTAACCCGCATTCGGGCGCCAATCTCCTTTGCCAGAGAGGCAGGAAATTGGATGGTGTGACCTCGCGGAGCTCCTGAGTCGGGGGTCTCTTGTGTTGTTCTGTGTCAGGCTTAAACGTGTGGTGACTGAGTCCTGCACACCTAACCTCTCCAGGATCAGTGGAAGGGGATTTGGGAGGCTGTCATTGTAGGTTTAAGTTTTTCATTCTAAGTGTCCAAGTTCAGGCAAGTCACTCCACCTCTCTGGGCATTGGTTCCCCGTGTGCGATAGGAGGAGTTGGATGAGCTGGATTTTCTCACCCCCTAATGTGTAGGCCCGAGAGCAAGGCGGCCTCACGGGCTGCTCGTCTTCTGCACTGGTCGCTGATGAGGGTGCTGACTGAGTTCATCTGTTTACCAAGACAGATGCAGCTGTCCCCCTCCAATTACTTCATCACAGGCGCTGACGGACCCTCCCGCTAGGGCTCTTGGCACCGCCTCACTGGGGAGCATCCACAGTCGGTGCCCATCCTCATCAAATTGAGATTTATGGAGTGTGAGGCTGGACGAGGCCCCAGGAAGGTCGTGAAACACATGGTCTCCAGGGCCCTGGGAGCTCATGTGCTGACTTGTGGGCCTTTTCCCAAGACACTGTGCCAAGCAGATCAGCGTCAGTGTTCTCACCCTCCATTCCATGGGGTTGGAATGAATGGGCTGAGGAGCATGCCACTTTAACAGGTCACTCAGCGGCTTTGCCAACCCCTACAAGACCAACCCCTACAAGAAACGCATATAATTATTTTTTAATCTATGATTTTTGAACCACCAATTTTGCTACGGGTGTAGTGAGGAACAATAGGTAGAGACAGTCTTGAATCTAAATAATTACATTATATTTATAACAATAAATAGTGTTTTTAAACAGTTATCGTGTACCACCTATTATTCTAAGTCCTTCCCATAGTTTTACTCATTTACTCCTTACAATAATCCCACAGAGGGGCGTATAATTCACCCCCATTTCATTGACAAGAGAGTGCTGCCTTAGAGAGTTCAAATTGTTTGCCTGGGACTTAGACTGAGGTCTGACGCCTCACTCTTGCCATTGCACCCCAGCTTTGTTGGGTTGACCAGCTACTCCATGCACAAAACAATGGCAGACAATGGAACAGTCTGTCAATAAGAGCTAAAACTAGTGCCACCAAGTACATGCATGTGGAGTTGGGAGGAAGGAGAGAGCAGTGTAGGATGGAGCATTGGGGGAGGTTTCCCTGAGGAGGTTGGGTGGGGCTGGCCTTCCCAGAACCAGTAGGATTTATCCAGATAAAGTAGAGGGGGTGGGTTAGGAGCAGGAAAGAGCCCAGCATGAGGTGGAGGAGAGGGAACAGCATGGCGAGTGGAAAAGAAAATGGAGTATGTTGCATTCTTACCTTCCTTTTCTCTGTCCTCATTCATGGCTTGACTTCCAGGGACTCTGAGTATCTGTGAGCTACTGTGCTCTGTGGGGATCCCAGACAAATGTTTGCTTTCTGATGAACCTGCAGGAGAGGAGGAAGGGAAAGAGGCTATGACCCCAAGGATTTTCTGTGCCCCTCTGTGAAGTCATTTCCCTGTGGTTTTCCACCATTTATGTCCGTGGGGCAGAACTTCATACACTAGTTTGGGGGCTGTAGACGAGATGGGATTAAGCTGCACCGTGCATAACTGCACTAATCTTGTGGAGACTGTCTAGCCCTGGTTCGCTCTTTGACACCCACAAGTAGACTTCTTACATGTTCTCGTGACAGTTTGTCCTCAAGACATGCCTCCCTCCCAGTGCAATGTCTCAGCTCTAGTGGACATCCCAGGCACGGTATGCATCCAAATGAACCCAAAGTGATTTAATCAAAAATTGGCAGCACACCTGTGAAGTGGGGGTGGGGTGCATGTGTGCACTGACCAAAGGGTGAGAACCGAGCCTCTGCCACTGAGAGATCAGCCCATGCTGGTGAGCACCAGGGTGGATGGTAGAGTAGACTCAGGATAAAGGATGCTGGCTCATGAGACTGGAATTCTGGCTTTTGGTTTTAGGTATTACCACTAACCTACAACTTAGCTTCTAGAATCAGGGCTGGAGACTCTCAGCTCCCCACTATGCTTGTCCCTGCTTCCCCTGCCCCCACAACACATACACTCCACACACATTCAGAAATAGCAAAGGTCACGCTGCAAACCTTCCCCCAATGGCTCCGTCCCCACAGCTTTATTTTTAGGTTAGAAAAGACCCTTTTCCTTCTGACTCATAGTCCTGCTGACAAATATGCCCTGAGTGGGGCAAGCTAAATAAGAGTCATTCCCATGTCACGGTCTTTCTTATCAAAGGGGCCCTTGTGACTACATCCTGTTTTGTCATTTTGCTCCTCCCCTCCCCAGTGCCCATGCCCTGTGGGCACTTCTACAGAGCAGGGCTCTAAGGCCACATAATCCTCTCCCTATACTCAATACCTCCCCACCTCCCCACAGCAGTCTAAGGAGTTTTAGTTTAACTTCTTAGATGATGCTATAGGGCAATTTGCTCAGGAGCCACTCGGTAGATGTTAGAGCACCCCTATGTCTAGAGTAACTAGGACTTTAAAGGGGACTGGACTCCAAGGTAAGCTACTGGTTTAGGTACGAGACTCTCAACACTGTCTTAGCCTAAGGACTTGCAGTGTGAGAGCTAGATAGCAGGCCCTGCTCTAAATTATGATTTTGGATTACTCTGGTCCCTTTTCTGGATCTCAGCCCAATCTAGTCATTAGATCCACTAATTCCATACCTTTCCTCTGTGACCTTCTAGTCAGTGTATTGCTTATTGGTTCCTTTGTAGTAAGTTGGAATTAAGGCATCGATATCTATCCAGCATGTCTACTTGCCTATTATTCTTTTGTTGTTGTTAATCCTCAGCTGAGGGTATTTTTCCAATGATTTTAGAGAGAGTGGAAAGGAGGGGGAGAGACAGTGAAAGAAACATTGATGTGAGAGAGACACATCAATTGGTTGCCTCCTGCATGCTCCCCGACCGGGGTGAGGGATCAAGCCCGCCATCAAGGTATGTGCCCTTGACTGAATCAAACCCACAGCCTTCAATCCATGGGCTGATGCTCTGTCTACTGAGCCAAACTGATTAGGGCACTTATTATTATTTTTATAGAAAAAAATGGCTAAATGATATTTTTAAATTGGAGACTGGAGGCTGACGTGGAGATACCTGACCCTTTTATAGGTTTCAGTTCTCCACGTCATCTGTCACTGGAACAGATGCTTGGTTGCAAGCATCCCAAACTGTAAATTAAATAATCTCAAATTGCACGTGTTCAAACTCTTCCAAACTCTTCCAGGCAATCCCCCAATTTTCCTGGGATGTTGTCCCCCATGGTCACAGGACCCAGGATTGCAGGCGAGAACGGCCCAGGCTCACAGCTGGTTCCCCTGCCACTCTCCCTCCTCTGCTCCCATGGAAAAGAAACCCAATCTCCCAGCCCAGTGTCGGGACCCCTGGGAGCCTCAGCCCAGCAGTGGCAGATTGGATTATCTTTATTGGCCTTAGCGCCATTGCTGAACCTCTGGGGAAGTGAGCCAGATGTCCCCATTTGACCAACCTCTGCAGTTGTGTCCAGCAATGCCCAGCTGTCCCAGACTCTGTTCACAGAGCATCTCATTTAGCTTGGATTTCCTGGTGCCATAGCCAAGCTGCCACTGGAGAAAGGGAAGCTCCATTCCTGACATCAGGGGGAAACTATGAACCAGGAATCTAGGAAATGCTGCTAAGCCTTGTTTCTTCCCAACATGCATCCATCACCTCCCCTTTTTCCCCCACTGAACCAGGGAGGTATGCTGCACTTTCCTTCCTTGAAGAATCTGATCCAGGCATCTCTCCTTTCAGAAAAGATTTTCTGATCATTTCTGAAAATCTGCTGCATTTTAAGGGCAACCCCATTAAGGGATTAGCTTTGGGGTTTTAGTTCCATGTCTTTAGAGAATTAGGGGAACACAGCTGGAGGGATAACTCAGCTCCACAGATCTACCAAGGAGAGCTTTACATCCAGGGAATTATTGGGAAGCTCAGCCCTTCACCTCCTCTCCCTACCCAAGTGCTATTTCACACTTATTTACAAGCATTGGGATAAGATGCCACTCTAGCTTGAGTTTGATCAAGGCAGGAAGTCAAGCTGACTCTGACTCAGTGCCTAATGTGGGTAGAGGTGTTGAAGAGAAACCCACACTGCTCGGGAAGTCGGGGGGCTATGTTCTCGCTCTGACTGTGCCCCAGACTTGCTGTGTGAATCAAGCACTCACTGTGTTCAAAGAGATCACAGAGATCTCTAGGGACTGTTCTCCACTCCATCCCAATACTGAGGCGAGTTCCAATCAGATCTATATAAACAATTTGTTCTTGCATCTCTGGGTCCAAATAAATGGATCAGGACTTGGTTACTAACCCAGACTGAACCAAAATCCCATCCCCAGGGACGTGGATATGGCACAAAGAGGGCCCATCTCCTTGGACAGGTCCTCTGAAACATGAGAGATGCTCGCCACACACATTGGCGAGCAGAGATGGCCATACGGAGAGAGAGAAGAATCAAGGCTGAAAGAGGAAAAGCTGATACGTGTGTATGCACAGGTTAGCACACATAGACGCATTCCTTATCTCTGTCTGCTGAAAGGGCTCAGGAGCAATAGCACCCCAGTAGCAAGGAGCACCCGAAGTGCCCAGATCTTGGGTTTTAAATATTCTCCAAGCCCAGCCAGTGTGACTCAGTGGTTGAGTATTGACCTGTGAACCAGGAGGTCACGGTTCAATTCCTGTGCACATGCCGGGGTTGCCAGCTCGATCCCGTGTAGGGGACGTGCAGGAGGCAGCCAATCAATGATTTTCTCTCATAATTGATGTTTCTATCTCTCTTTCCCTCTTCTTTCCTCTCTGAAATCTATGAAAATGTATTTTAAAATAACAATAAAAAATAAACATCATCCTCCAAGAAAGAGTCCAGGGCTCCTGAGAGAAATAGCAAAACTGGGATAAGAAAGGAAGAAATCTGTGTTCTAGTCCCAGCAGCACCCTAAAACGGTTCTCTGGTTGAGACAAAGCATTTCAATTCCCCTACAAAATAGTCAGGAGAGTTATGTCGGCAATGCCCACCTTGGTGGGTTACCATCAAGCTCCAAACAGCACAAGTACCTTGAAAAAGTAAAGAGAAAAACAGAAAAAGTAGAGCTGGGGTCACTGTCATGGTTAGTGGAGCCCCACTGGTGAGGACAGCTCTGTAACACTGTGAAGGGTAATCAGAGATGGGTCACACCATCCTTTGTAAGTACATACAGAAGAGAACAGTGGCGGTCCTCACTGGGGTCTGGGTGAGGTGTGTGGTTCACACTTAAACATGTGTCTCTCACTTCCCCCAAGTCCCCTTCTCCGGGACCGGGATTTCCGGAGCTCAGTTTGCAGAATCGCATTTGTTAACTCATGGCTCTGATTCTTGGCCTGGCCAACTGCCTTCAATGATGGAAACAAAATTTTGAACAAGACTCCGTTTTCCGCGTAATTGTGAACTAGCAGTAGAAAAAGAAAAAAAAAAATGTTTGCAATATGGCATTTGCCCACCAGGTGGCGACCACGGCCTATATTTGAGATTCAGTTCTGGCCTCCAGCCTTTGACAGAAACGTGCTGTTCAAAACCCTGTCCTAGGGAACCAGAGAAGATACTGCAGGCTTTGCAAGTTGTTCTCTTTGCGCCACGAGTCTATGATGACAGAACAAGGGCAGACGGCCTAAAACTACATCATCGGCGGATGGAAAGGAGGCGAAAATCAGAACATTCCAATGCTGATGTGCGCTTACATCTGTAGAGGTCTTAAATGAATGGCCTCTGAGCAGCCTTGAAGCTGCCAGCCTTCCTGGAGACAGGCGATGGGAAAGCCAACCTCTCCAGCACTCTGTTGTTTATTCCCATCTGGAATGCATGTTTTTCTGCGTGTGAAGATTGGCCTATCATAGTCTTAGGGCCCCATCTTCAAGCTCTAAACTTTTTGTCATTCACGCTGCCTCGCTTAGAAGTTTCAGAAAAGATGAAGAGAATGTGGGCTCCAAAAACATCTGAAATTGTACACACTACATTCCTTTCATCGAATAATTATAGTTGAATTTGATTGGGCACTCAGTATATGCAAAGCACTGTTTGGGAATGGTCTGATTTAAGAATCATATCCTTCTCATCCTCACAGATGGGGGAACAAGGCTCTGAGCAGTCACACAGCACGTGAGCAGAAGAGCCAGGACTTCTACCCAGGTCTGTCCCAGTTCAGACTCGTGCCTGCTGAGGCTCCAGGGTGCACACTTGAATGGGAGCTGTGCTGGGGACTGGGCATAGAAATTAATGGGACATAATCCCTGACCCTAGGATCCATGGTCGGCAAACTGCGGCTTGAGAGCCACATGCTGCTCTTTGGCCCCTTGAGTGTGGCTCTTCCACAAAATACCACAGCCTGGGCGAGTCTATTTTGAAGAAGTGGCATTAGAAGAAGTTTAAGTTTAAAAACTTTGGCTCTCAAAAGAAATTTCAATCGTTGTACTGTTGTTATTTGGCTCTGTTGACTAATGAGTTTGCCGACCACTGCCCTAGGGAATAAGAGAGACACAGTTACAAAGGGCCAAGTCGAATACACATGTATGTACAAAGTGCTCCAACCACCAGAAAACAGACCGATTAGGCTGTGAGGTTATCAAGGAAGGTCCTGGAAACTCACGAGGTAAAGAAGGACATCTCAGCACAGAGAAGAGGCTATGCAAAGGCACAGGAACATGAACTTAGGGTGTTCATAAAGAACAGTGAGCATGGAGTGCATGCAAAGGGCAGGAGGAGGGGAAACTTAACACTTCACTTAACCCTGGAGAACCATGTACGGCACAACTCAGAGGGTGGATGTCCAACAACAGGGCACAGGACGTGGTTGGGCCAGTGGGTTTGGATGGTTGCTTCCCAGAGGACACGGGTGCACGTGTCCATTGGCCACATCGTCTTGAGTGCTTTTTCCAGGAACGGGAAAGGACGGCTTCCTTTGTTGCCACGAACCAAGAAGAAATCAGAAACTTGAATACCACCTTGAAAACCTACTGGAAAGACCCAGCTCATCTGTTACATACCAAGGGCCCAGGCTTTCGACTAAGCTTCTTCGAGTGCAGATAATGGTCTGAGCACAGTAAACACCTGGCAGGAGTTCGGGGAGGGGAGCTGGCACTATGATGTTTAGGGATACTGCGGAAGTCTCTTCCCTTCCGTCTCCTTTAGGACAAATAGCCCCATCCAAGAGCTGGGAACCAGGTTCACAGCTCCTATTTGCCATCACTGCAGATCAATAGGAACGTCCCCTGTGCTCACGCATCCTTCCTTTTCACAGATGGTGTCTGGGCTAACATGTCTTTTGTCTTTACTTCTTCTAGGCTACTCCTTAACTTAAACAACTTAAGAATGCCAACCTAGGGCCCTAAAGTGGTCAGAAAAGCCAATTATTAAGTATGGGAGACTAGGCAGAAGGAAAATACAGTATAGCACTCTTTTCTCTCTTCTCCTTTCCCTGTTGTTTAGGTAGAAAATTCTTACTCCCCAGATTGTCTTCCTGAACATGATATGACCCTGAGACAAGCAAGAGTTGCCCCAGCAGCCTGACCTTTAACAGGCAGTCGACCTTCTCTCACTCCCACGCCCCTTCATCAGAACAGGGTCTTATCTATCTCCCTCCCAACAGGCTGTCACGTCAGAGCGAGCTTATCCTCACGGCTTTATCTTGTTTAAGAAGACAGATTTGGCAGCACAAGAAATCAAAACATTTCTCTGGCTAGATCCTGCTGACCAGGGCACAGTTATCTCTGACCCACCAGACATGGAAAATGCCTTTATTCTTATAGAAACAATTGCATGCCCATGATTTGAAAACATAATTACATTGCAGAAAGACATAAAGTGAGGAAATTTCCCTCCTCTGACTTCCAGAGACAACCTCCTTCAGCATTTCTGGGTTTCATTCTCTTGCCGTTACCATTGCAGCATAAAATAAAGTGTTTATGCCTCTATTCCTTGACTTATCCCTTGATTTAATTAGAATGTTAAATTTGGTGTTTAGACAGTTCTATTAACCTCTTTCTGTGAAAGATAAGAAATTCTATGAGTTTACCCTTCCTTCCACCTTTTCTCGACCCCTCAAAATTTCAATTTATTGTGTTATTCTTTCCATGTCAACATAACAGCAATCATATTCCATGCCAAAACATATCTTCTGAGACTTTGACACAAGTAAGACCCTGGTTTCTCATTTTCAATGTAAGGATGGAGCACGTGAATAACTGTTCTATAAAGAAAACTCCCCAAACAACACCTCTACTTCCCACCCTAACAAACTAATAACAACTAATAACAACAACTTCTGGATCCATCTCTTAACAGCATAGAAAACTGAAATTAGGACAAACAATGTCTATGCTGTAGAAGAAAGGAGATAGTTTCCATGTTGTCTTCTTCAAATAGGTCACCAAGTACAGTGTCTCTTTTCCATTTGTCACTGGGCAGGGTCAGCACACCCAGCAAGCCCAATAGAAGACTGTGGACATAAAACCAGACCAGCTTCCAGCCTGGGGTGGGGGCTTAGGGAGGGGAGTGGGGATAATGGGAGCATTTCAGTTCCAACAGCTGATGATGAAGCAGCTTAGAAATAAGCTCTCAGGTGGCCTGGGCCTCCTCACAACTTAGAGAGATGCTCTGAGTCTCTAGCATCAGGAGGACTCCGTAGAAAAGTCTAGAATGATAAGGGACTCCCTCTACTAATTCAATAAATGAATTCCTTGTCTAGAAAGGAACCTTGAAACACTACACCATCTGTGACTTACAGTTACATGGTGGGCTAAATCCCTTGCAAGCTTCCACCTCAACAACAACAACAAAAAAAATGCTAACTAAAATAAGTTTTTAAATTAAATATGCAGTTGGGCTCATAAGAAAGAAAGCAAACTCCATAGATGTCTGAAATAATGATGAAATTGAACGCCAGAAGAATATACTCTCTAATTGCAATGGCCCTGGGAGAGAAGGACAAGAGGCCCAGATTCTGACTTGGGCCCTAACAGGCAAAGGCATCACTAGCAGACAAAGACCAGGAGACAGGGCTTTAAGGAGCAGGATCTGAGAACCTTATGCCACACTGTGATCCTCAAGTAAAAAGAAAATACAAATTCTCTACCTCTTTCTCAAAAACCTTAGTCAAAAGCGGGTATAAAATCTCTACCTTCTAACCCAGTGTGCTAGCAAAGAAGTCAGTCTCTACTTGGAGTTCTGAGTGGGAAAAGGCTCCCTTAAGAAATCAAAAAACCTCAAGGCAAGGTTGAATATGAGTTTGGTGCCCAAAACTACTCTATGCACCTGACAGAAGAGCACATCAGCATAGCAGCTGTTCCTGGGCCATGACACCCACCCTGAGGCCTCTCGTGGAAGCAGAGTTCACGCAGGTCAGGGGCAGGTCCTGAGAATGCATGTCTAACAAGTTCCCAAGTGGCATTGATGCTGCTGGTCCATGGACCACAATGAAGAATCACTGGGCCAAAGCACTACTTCTCAAACTTCCATGGGCATGAAAGTAACCTGAGTATCTTGTTACAGAGGTGAAGTTTGAGGTTCTGTATGTTTAACAAGTGCCCAGGTGATGCCAGCAGTGCTGCTGGCTCAGGGTTCACATAGCAAGGCTCCAGAAGTTACTTTTCTATTATTCTACTTCTTGTTACCTAGACCTATCACAAGTAGATATGGAAGAGAAGAAAGAGCCACTGTGATTCTTCTTAAGGGCTCTTTTCCATCAGAGAAGCTGTCCAACCCACCCTTAGTCAGTTATACTGATGATGAGCAAGTCAGGGAGGCCAGCACTGAGCCCACTACATTCACTCCAGAAGCCAAGAGGCCTCATTGTTACTACTGCCTTCCAGATTGGGTGATACTAGGAGAAGGCGTAGATAGTGAGATGGAGAACTGAGAGCCAGGGTAGCAGGAATGACCACGGGGAGAGAAAATGGTCAAAGTCCGAGAAAGCTCGGGAATACCTTAGCATGAAACCGTGCAAAATGTCCTGTACTGGCACCAGCTTGCTTAGAAAAAAAAAGAAAGAAAGAAAACTGTTCTAAAATTGGCCTTTCTTCTCTTGGGAAAGTCAGATTCTTTCCCAACAGCCACTAGTCTGAGGAAGATTGTGAGAGGAGGAGGGGAGGCAAATCTTTCCACGCACCATTACCTTCTATGATGGATGGCTTTTCCCTTGGGCTTTGTTGAAAGCCAGCATTCTGAGTCTTGGCGCAGGCCCAGGCCGTCTGGGAGCCCGGACAGCCGCAGCTGATAGTGAGGGCACCGGGAACCAGTACCTCCGTTGGGTTCCCAGCTCCAGCCATGGTTTTCTAATTATAACAGTCTCTCGCTCAGGTTGTACATACACTTCTCAAAACACTTCATTTATTCATTCCTCTCATCAACAAATATTTATTGGGCACATGCAACATGCATAGCATCCCATTATGCCCTCAAGGAAGAAGCTGAGGACCAAAAAGCCATATTGATCCAAGAAAAAGGCCAACGCTGCCCTGGTATTTAGATCTCTTACAGTGCTCACCTCTCATGACATTTTTATATGCAGGAAGGCCCAAGGGAAGTGCCTTTCCTGGCCCAGAGAGGAGCATCCAAGGTCACAGGACACAGTTAGCCCTGAGCCAGGACTACAATTCAAAGTTCGTTTCATCAAAGCACATAACACATTCTGCATCCCCCGGCAGATTTATGCAGGGCCTCCCTTCACCTCCTCTCAGACCCCAAAAAGAGGAAATGGGTTCAGAAGTTTGAAATGAGACAAAACAAGAACCCCCTGAATGAGGGCTGGGCGACCCCAAAAGATCCACAGAAAAGCCCTGTGACTCCTGAATGCAGAGTGTTCTCACAGCATCATGCCCAGGGTGGTCAGAAGTAATCCTGACAGGCAGAGAAGATGACTTTGAGTTTTCATTAAGCTCTATGACCTCAGCTGTCCTGACTGCCTGTGGCTAGAACACACCAAGGTTTCCCCTAACAGCAAGAAGCACCATGTCCTTGTAGAAACCTACTCCAGAAGTGGCTTCTGAAATCAGCGCAGAAGTTCACCTGGACAGAAGGCAGATGTCGGATCAGGACCTTGTTGAGAGAACCTGCAGTGTAGACTTGATAGTTGGGTAGACCAGTAGAAGTTTGTGTTCACTTCTTATGGCATCTCATCTGACCCTGGTGGGGTCAGCATTGCTATGGGGTCAGCTTTCCGAAACCAACTTACCTGGGACTCTAGCTTGATTCCTAAGTCTGAGGGAAACCCTGAATGTCACTGGTAGTTCTGATACGCAGTTAGAACTGAGAACCATGACTAGTGGGGACGGGTGTAGGACAGCTCTTCACAAACAGAATTCTCCTTATCTTTGTCCTCTTACCCAGCTCTTTTCCTTCTCTCTTTTTTTTTTTTTTTTAAGTTTTGGTCTATTATAGAATGTTTAAATATTCATGAAATAATGAATGTACCTGCCAAGATTCAACAGATTTTTGTACCTGATATATTTGTTCGGGATATTTTTGTTCAGAAATAAGATTACAGCCCAGCCAGCATAGCTCAGTGGTTGAGCCTTGACCTATGAACCAGGAGGTCACAGTTCAATTCCTGGTCAGGGTATATGCCCAAGTTGCAGGCTCGATCCCCAGTGTGGGTCTTGCAGAAGTCAGCCAATAAATGATTCTCTCTCATTGTTTCTATCTCTCTCTCCCTCTCCCTCTCCTTCCTTTCTGAAATCAATTTTTTAAAATAATATTTTTAAAAAGAAAAAATAAGATTACAAATAAGCACTAAAGCCCATGAACACTCTATCTTACAACCCGCCCTCCCTTCCAAGAGGAAACCATTCTCCTGATGTCAGCACGCATCCTTCCCAAAGATGGGTTCCACTTTATTACAAATTCACATGCTTGTTTACAAAGTTTGCACGGATGACATCTGAGTATAGCGATTTTTTATCTTTTTCATCTCATAGCACACATAATTACTAAAATTCTGCAGCACACCAAAAATTACGTTTTAGCCGATCTGACCAAAAAAGGTATGATTTTGATTCATTCATACCAGACGGCTATTGTTGTGTTGGCTGTTGTCATTTTTTAAATTTAACAATGTAAGGGGAAAAGGTCCATGCCCCTGACTAAATAGTCAGGTAATGCACATTTTAAAAATTCTTGCAACACACCAGTTGATAATCGCTCTCCTGGTACATGTGTCCTTTTGCACCTTGGTTTGTTCACTTACCTTTATGACTTCAAGTGATACTGATCCAAATCTACTTGGTTTGCCTTAATTGCTATGGAGAGACTGCCAAGCCCTGGACCTGGATCACTGGCTGAGGTCTGGGTGAAGGATTTGCCCCATTATCCTAGAATCTTTCTCCTGGGGCTTGGATCTCCTGAGGCTTGGATCAGGCTCTTGGATCAGGTGCCTGTGGACTCCATTGGAGCTGGCCCCACACCGAGGGTTGCCGGTGCCACAGGAGTTCATACTGTGTGCTCAATGGAGCATGTCAGGAGTATGTCAATTGCAGCCATCACAGAAGAACAGATCCTCTCAATTTGAAAATGCTAGGTCTGAGCTCCTTGAGGTTCTCTTGTTTCCTTTCCACCACCTGAGAAAGGAAGGACCACCTCAACCAGACAGAGCCAGGGGACTGTCAGGCCACAGCTCTCGGCTCTCGCTTCATGCAGCTGTGGAATTTTCATTTTTCTGAAAAGTGAGGATCAGACACAGTGGGACTGATCACCTGTTTACTCTAGCAACCCTCCGGAATGGACATAGGCAGATCTAAGGAAAGCCCTGAGTTTGTAACTTACCTACGGACTCACAGTGCCTTGGGGGCAGAGGGAACCCTAAGATTACTATTATAGGTGAATTCACTTTTGGGTTTCCCATTCCTGTATTCCAATCCCCCTTATAAGCCTGCGAATGCCCTAAGGCAGGACCCTCACCTCTTCTCCATAACTCCTGTTTTGAATGCTGTTCTTGCTTATGTTTACTGAGCACAAAGCACAAAGCTTGGCATGAGGTATGGGGAGGAGGTGGCAGGGACTATAAATATTAATAAAAATCAAGCCTTCCCTCACCCCCACCCAGGAGCCCTTGCACCTGTGTCCACACCTCCCTGATGCAGAGTAGATTCTGATGAGTGATAATAGTGTCATATGGGGCTGGGGTAAATACACCGAGACTTCAGAGGGACCTGATTTAGGGGATCCAGAGAGCTTCTTGGATAAAGTGGGCTTAACCTAGATACAGAGGATGCACCTACTGCTTGGAACACAGATGAGATCCCAGGATCTTCATTAGTGCTTTCTGGAAGCCGTGTCAGCTGTTGTTATGAGTAAGGAGGAAGAGAAATGAAAGACTAGTCAAGCAAGGAGGTAGAAGTTGGGTTGTAAGGACCCTCTGTTCACTATTTAAAATGAGATCAAAGCCTAAGTGTGCTCCTGTGAGGAGAGCAGCACAGAGCGACAGACCAGCCTGAGCCTCAGCTGCTCAGTCGTAGGCCACAGAGCACCCGGACCACGAGGTGGCCACGCCTGGAGGGACGGTGATGAGGAGAGGCAGTCCCACCCAGGCAGTCCCACCCCAGTCCCCTCTGCGTTCAGCTGGGTAAGATCATGGGTGAAACTTGCTTCAGTGCCAAGAGACAGTGTCTTCTGCTTTTCCCAAAGAGAACCCCATAAAACTGGAATGAGATTTGGGTCATAATAATAACAATCCTCTATAGTTTATCTTGTTCTTGCATCAACATGAACTCATCAGGTTTATCATAAACCCTGGGATTTAAGCCACATGGTTACTATCACTTTTTTATAGAAACTATTCAGAGATGCTAAAGAGTCTGCACTCAGCTCTCTGATAAGCCAGGGACACAGTTCCAGTCCTCTGTTCACAAAGCCTGTAGGATTTCCACGCTGCCATACTGTCTCACATATACGATGCAATAGATGAACACTGACAGCAATGATGTCAGAAGGAATGGGCTCAGAGTCCTGACATGCCTTTCTCTTTCGCTTATAAAAGAGTATTTCCAGTGACCATGCAAGAGGATGAGGGAGAGGGCACATTTGAGAGAGAATGCCTTCATGCTTATAGGACACTACCACATTTAGCTGCATTTTCACAAACAGCATAACAGAGTTCTAAATAAGTCATGTGATAATAAGCGATCCAGGTGTGCTCGGAGAGAAAACTTGGTCTGGGGATCTCAGAAGCAAAAATATCTAAATTGCCTCACTATGTGGAATGCCCTGGGCTACCAAATCATTCCAGGTTGACCTAAATCTAAATCAAGTCACACCCATCCCTTACCATATCTGGACCCTTTTGCTTGTCATGTATTCTGATCATCTTTGTCCCAACTATTGCTATTGACCAAAAGTCCTAGAAAGTCCTATGTCCCCAAATGAAGCATGCACTTTCTGAGTAATGTGTCCTATTCAGCATTTTTTTTTTTTTTACTAAATTAAGTCTTTTGTTTAAATGGCACCTGTTGCTACCTGAAAAACATTTTTCTAAACTGGAAAATAACTTCATTTGTACTCTGAAAGTAGCCACTTTCTTGGCTTCGGGAAATGGAAAAATTGCAGCATTTGGGCTGCTTTTATGTTGTGAAACTGATCCAAAGCCCCCAGGATCTTGCAGGTTGTAGAACTAAAGCACCAAGAGAACCCAGGTTCTGCTGTTCATCTTCTCCCTTCAGCACCTTCTTCTGCTCCGTGCTCAAGTTTGTAGCACAGTGAGCAGCTAAGTGAGCTCCTTGGGCCATCTGTGGCTCCAACTGTTTCTGTCTTCAAGGGAGCCAAGTGCATGTGCTCACAGGAGGGGAGCTGAAAAAGCAGGTTCAGAGGTGGGCATGGACCCGCATTGGGATGAGGCAAAGCTGAACTCAGAAGGGGTCCAGCTGCTCTGCTCCCCAGGTAAGTGTGGCTCATGGAGAAAGTAAGCATGCTGCACCAATTAGATTTTCTAGTTGGGAGGAGGGAAAGAGGAGGAGAGCGTGCTGATGCCTCCTCTCGGATTGGAGAAGGTCCCTCTACAACCTCATGTTCCCCATTCCCAGAATGAAATCCCTGGAAGTATTTTATGGGGGGTTGGGAGGAGGTCATGGAATGAACCAGAAACCTGAACCTTGGTTCCAGGGCAGCTGCCTTGGACTATGTCATAATAGGGTGTTCTGCAGGCAAATCCCTGCATGGTGCTCCCCTGGGGCAGTCACACTAGGAAACACTGCCATCTGCTGGGAACTTTGCAAAGTTCCCCCTTTTCCAGGCCCCATGCCAAGGAAGGAGGAGCATCTCAAAATGGCTGAAGGTCAGTCCTAGAGACCCCAGGGTCTTCCAGACCCGCCAGGACTTCCTGTCACCATGGCCCTCACCTCCTTAGGGTGTGAGAATCCCGGCTACTGCAGCAGGTCTGTGCTCTGAAATGCGGGCACTCATGTCCTCAAGACTTTCCCTAGAACCATAATATATCCCACCTCTGTATCTTCCCCACTGTGCCTCTGCCTAATGCTCTCTCTTCCCTGGGCACCAGCCCAAGGATGCCCATTCTTTTTAAGACCCAGCTCACTGCCTACAGTCTCACAGCCTCCAATTTTGGCATCCTCCAGTTTGGTTTCCCTAATTCTGACATATCCTCTAAGTTATTTTATATTCCTACTAGAGGCCCGGTGCATGAAATTTGTGCACTCGGGTCCCTCAGCCCGGCCTGTACCCTCTCGCAGTCTGGGAGCCCTCGGGGGATGTCTGACTGAAGGCTTAGGCCCAGCAGGGAGCAGGCCTAAACTAGCAGTCAGCCCTAGCCGGTTTGGCTCAATGGATAGAGTGTCAGCCTGAGGACTGGAAGGTCCCAGGTTCGATTCCAGTCAAGAGTATATGCCCGGGTTGTGGGCTCAATCCCCAGGAAGGGGTGTGCAGGAAGCAGCCAATCAATGATTCTCTCTCATCATTGATGTTTCTATCTCTCTCTCCCTCTCCCTTCATCTATGAAATCAATAAAAATATATTGGGGGGAAAAAACTGGCAGTTAGACATCCTTAGCGCTGCCGCGGAGATGGGAGAGGCTCCCACCACCTCTGCTGTGCTCTCCAGCCATAAGCCTGGCTTCTGGCTGAGCAACACTCCCCCTGTGGGAGTGCACTGACCACCAGGGGGCAACTCCTGCATTGAGTGTCTGCTCCCCTGGTGGTCAGTGCACATCATAGCAACTGGTCATTCTGCTGTTTGGTCAATTTGCATATTACCCTTTTATTATATAGGATATCCTCTCCACTGGCCTGGCATATTGCTCAGCAGTTAGAAGATCCTCAATGGAGGTCTGGCAATTGATGTCCAGCTTAGATCCTTTAGTTATAATAAGTACATTTCTTTTCTTTTTTAAAGATTTTTTTAACTGTTTTTATTGACTTTAGAGAGAGGGGAATGGAGAGGGATAGAGAGATAGAAACATTGATGGGAAAGAAAAACAATTGGCTGCCTCCTGCACACCCTGAGCCTGCAGCCTGGGCATGTGCCCTGACTAGGAATCAAACTTGTGACCTCTTGGTTCATGGATCGACCCTCAACCACTGAGCCACCCCAGACGGGCACTAAGTACATTTTTTGAATTAGGAATCTGAATGTATAGACAAGGCTGCACCCAGTCCTTAGAAGCAAAGGAAGAACAAGAGACACCTTTGATTCCATTTTCAAAGATGAGATTGCAAGACGAAGCAGAGGATTCTGGCTGGGGGTGAACCTGAGAGCCAAATACTAAAATGCAAAGCTCTTATGCATTCATCTCCTGTGTCATTCCAGGTCTACGGAAGAGGGACAGGGCGGGAGATATTAAAGTGGGCTGACCCTAGAGGGTACCCAGCTGTGTGGTATGATGCAAGGAGTTCGAATCCTAAATCTGAGTTCTGACACTGGGTATTAAACACTTACTAAAATGTGATTAATAATTCAAAATATACTTGACCAGCAAAAGTGTCTTGATGCCAATACCTATCTCCAGTCACATTGTAAGAATTCAATAAAATAAATATTTTTTGAAAGAAAAAGAAATCTACCTTAGCACTATTGTGGAGAGTTAAATAAGATAACATGAAAGTGGTGTGTAAACTGAAATGCCATACACACTCCCACTGGTGACATTTGGTGTAGAACCTGCAGTGGGAGTGGTTTGGGGCTCTCAGCACCCACCACCCCGTCCTTTCCTTCATAACAAGGGTTCCTGTGCGCTTGTGTTTCTCCACCCACCCTCCACAGCCTTCTATTTGGATGATAATCCGTGCTAAGCATGGGTACTTCTGACAGCAGAGCCCAAGGGCACCCTAGTCCCTTTTCTTCAGGCTCAATTCCTGCAAGTTTGTGCTCTGGGAAGCCCATCACAGCGGATCCGGCCCCTCCATCAGTAAAGGCATGATGACTGCTTCCCCTTTGTTTCCTTTCGTAAGTAGGTCGCTGCTGCCAGAACCTCCCAAAAACCCTCTTCTGAAGCTTCCTTGGGCCAACAACGCACGACCTTCTCCAGCACCTTCTCCCTCTGCTCCAGTGAGCAGTTCAGAGCGACTGAGGGCAGGCAGGCTGGGAGGCTGCTAAGGGGCCAGGAGCAGGCAGAGGCAATGCGGAAATGAGCAAACGTGCCTGAGAGCTCATCTCCCCATTGAGGAGGGAGGAGGAGCTGGTTCCGGCCCAGAACTACCCCCTTTTTACCTCTTTGGTCTTCAACTGTAAAAGGAGAGGCTTGGGCTTGAAGATTGCTAAGCGCTTGTCCAGCTCTACAATATGTCCTTGTCCTGTGACCATCTTTATTTCCAGGAGGGAGAGAGAGAATCGAGGCCTCAGCCCCTACATGGAACATGGGTCCCTGTCTATGGAGCACTGACTGTGTCCGGCGCTGCAATAGCTGCTTTAAGTACATTTAATGTGAGCTCCTAACGAGCACATTAGGCCAGTTATTATCATTCTCATTTACAATTAAAGGGACTGAGATTCTGTTAGCTAAAGTGGGAGCCTCGTTAGAAGGAGGGGGAATTATTTTTAAATGTAAGACATTCTGACCCCAAAGCCCAGGTGGATAGAAAGTAGGAAGAGAGGTCACCAGGGAGTGCCCTGTAAAAAAGGAGTGGTACCTGCATTAGTCAGGATTCCCCAGAGAAACAGATTAGATCGATATGGATATAGATATAGATGTAGATATAGATATAGATATAGATATAGATATAGATATAGATATAGATATAGATATAGTTATAGATATAGATATAGATGATATAGAGATAGAGATAGAGATAGAGATAGAGATAGAGATAGAGATAGAGATAGAGATAGAGATAGAGATAGAGATAGAGATAGAGATAGAGATAGAGATAGAGAGATTTATTATAGTCATTGGCTCACACAGTTAATGGAGGCTAAAAAAGTCCCACACTCTGCCATCTGCAAGCTTCGAACCCAGGAAAGCCCATGGGGGTCCAGTCCAAGTCCCAAGGCCTGAGAATCGGGTGTTGATGGTGTAGGTCCCAGTCTTATTCCAAAAGCCTTAGAGCCAAGAACAGCAATGTTCAAGGGCAGAAGAGGGCGGATGTCTCAGTTCAAGCAGAGAGAGCAAATTCTCCCCTCCTGCATTCTTTTGTTCTATTCAGACCCTCAATGGATGGGCTGATGCCCAGCCCCATGGGTGAAGGTGATCTTCTTTACTCGGTCTACTAATTTAAATGCTAATCTCTCCCAGAGACACCCTCACACACCCAGTTCTCTTGGCATGCTTAGCCCCATCAAGGTGACAGAAAATAAACCATCACTATGCCCTGCAGACATGTGGCATGTTTAGTTCATCACTAAAATAAACATCATGATTACACTGTTTATCCATCCAGTTCTTAGTCATTTCATTTAGTTATGTATTGCCTCATTTACTGTTCACAAGAACTCCATGGGGGATGTAGGATAAGCCCCTATTGAGAAAGGAGGAAAAAGAGCCCAGCCGGTGTGGCTCAGTGGTTGAGCATTGACCCAGAAACCAAGAGGTTGCTAGTTTGATTTTCAGTCAGGGCACATGCCCAGGTTTTGGGCTTGATCCCCAGTAGGGGGCATGCAGGAGGCAGCCAATGATGTTGACATTTCTCTCTCATCAATGTTTCTACCCCCCTCTCCCTTCCTCTCTCTCTAAAAATATTAATAAAAACATATTTTTTTTAAAAAAAAAAAGGGAAAGAGGAAAAAGAGCCTGTAGAAGCTGACTCCCTAACGGGACTGGTGCCTGGCCATCTGCCTTCACGCCAGGTTTCCTCTTGCTAGACCACAGTTGGAAAGAAGGAGCCCTCAGTGCCCTTTGCCCTTTCTGTCCTCAATTTTCCAATTCACAGCCAGAATAAGCATGAAGAATCTGCCTCTTGCCCATTCCAGGATAAATGCTGCACCAGCAAGTCAACCTCTCCCTGCTTCTAGCCACAGTTCTTCCCTTTAACTCTTCTTTACTCCCCATGTTAAACTGGATAAAGTCAATCTCCTGCCCCTGGCTCACTACAACCCTGCCCACCCTACACCCAACTCCTGTCTCCCCCCTACTTATCTGAGTCCTCACGCTTGGGCTCAGCATCTGAGAGGCGGTCTCTGCTCAAGGCCAAAGAGCCTTGAGACCCATGAGCCTTGGGTTTTGGTAGGAAAGCAGCTGCACCATTTAGAGCCTGAGGTCCCGGGGTAAGTCTCAGAGGAGGCAGAGTTGCACGGTGGGCTCAGTCACCCGCTGCAAGTTCTTACGTCTCTCAGCTTCAGCCTCCTGATGCACAGTGTGGAGGTAATAATAGCGGTCAGCTTGTGGGATTATTCTGAGGATTTAACGAAATAAAGTATGTATATTGTTGTTAATATGATTATCCTTAACAACCTTATGGAAGTTGTTTACAGGTTTCAATTAAATAAATACATGTGAAAATGTGTCTGATAAATAAGAATATTCAACAAGTGTTATCACTTTCTTGCCAACATCACAATTAGTTTTGCCACATTAGGTGCAGAGGGTGTTATCCTTTTGTATCCTATGTTTGGGTACGTAGCAGAAGCTCTATAATGTTTGATGAAACAGAAGGAAAAAAAGAAAGTAAAAGAAAAGAGAGAAAAGAAAGGCATGAAATTTTAAAATGTGTTTATCTGTCTGACAGATTTAAAAGGGATCATTTGTCAAACAGTAACATCATTACTATCTATTAGTAACACCCTGTAAGAGAATAACGCTGCATTTTGTAAGTGCACTATGAAATACAAATCTTTTGTTCCCAGCGGCTCTGAGAGTTTGAATTGAGAGGATCAGATCTCTCCTCCATAGCTCTGTTATCTGGGTTTCACATTCAGCCCTTGACCTGGTGCCCTGAGCCCTCTATCACCTGCAGGAAGGAGGCGGTCACCCTCCCCACAAGGCCTACCTCCACCACTGCACTCCTGTGCTCCTGACAAGGCACCAGAGAGTGGGAGAAAGGTGGCCACAAACATCACACTGCAGGGCGGCACTCCGGAGACAAAGCTCGCCCTGTCTCTCACACATGCCACCTTCAGCTAGAGGGGCTAGAGCCCCGCCTCCAAAACAGCCCCTTCTTGGGAACTGTCACTCCACACCTTCCTGGTCACCAGTCACCGTCACCGCGAGTCTTTCAGAGCTCACTCTCCAGAAACAGAGTCAAGGTGAGAATTACAAAAGCAATAACTACAATTAGGAAAACACTTGAGAATTTATGACGATTTTACAGAGATGCCTTCATTTGGTCCTCCCCACATCGCCCTAGGATAGGGACAGGGGGAAATTAGAGGCTTCCTTCAACCTCACCTTGAGGTCAGCAAACGGGAACTCAAAGATTTAACAATCTGCCCAAGTGACAAAGATGGGACTTAGGCCAGACTTTTTCCTCTAAAGTTAGTCATATGATTTCCACAACAGCAATTAGGACACATTGAAATTCCATAATATGTTTTCTTTGAAAGACCACAGAGATTCCAAGTTTTGAATATGTTTCTATCTGCATACCATCCCGGGTGTTGGGGACAGCCACATCTCCACATTTTATAGACAAGGAAGACTAAGGCAAGAAATGGGATTTGACTGACTTGAGACTCACACATACGTATACACAGTCATAAGGAGGATTTGTTGGTTTGCTGTGCCCACTTCCAACCATCACAGTGCCTCTCTTGAATGGTTTTATGGTGGGATTTTCAGTGCAGTGGACACACGTCCTATTCTCTCACCCTTATCCTTTGAGTTCTGAGTATCTAAGATCCAGCTTCCATGGGTGATGTGTTGACTAAACTTGAAGGGAAGTGAAGGGAAGAAAAACTTTCCTCAACCCTCTTAAGGTCCTTGGCTGGTCTGAAAATTAAACTGACAAGAACAGATTAATAGGAGAGAAGCAGATAAGCTATATTACATTTTTACATGTCAATAGGAGGCTTCACAAAAGAATGAAGACCCCAAGAAGTGACCAAAGCAGGCAGCTTTTATACCTTTTAGAAAAAAAAAAGAATACGTTTGCCCGGCCAGTGCGTCTCAGTGGTTCGGTGTCAACCCATGAACCAGGAGGTCACTGTTTGATTCCTAGTCAGGGCACATGTCTGGGTTGCGGGCTCGATTCCCAGTGGGCGGGAGGAGGGGCCGTGCAGGAGGCAGCCAATTGATGTTTCTCTCTAAAATCAATAAAAATCAATAAAAACATTTTTTAAAAAGAAAAGAAACAATACGTTCGTGAAGAATTGGCAAGGCAAAGACGTTTGGGCTAGGGGGAGTGAGTGATGAAGAAGTAACAGGGAAGATAAAGTTAGTTTAACAAGAGGGTGGAAGAAAGGTGGCCACAAAAAATGTGTTTCTCAGCCCCCAGTTCTCTGTCTCTGATGATAAGAATGTCTTCCTTCCTCCAGGGAGGGCACCTCTCACTTAATCGCTTTAAGACCTGTTTCAGGGAAGAAGGGCAAGGGAGGGGGAGGTCAGAGTGACACGTCTATTTCTGCCATTTCCTCAAACTCCTCCAGCTTAAAATATTCAACATGTCAAGACACCATATTTGGGGGTAGGGTGTCCTGATCCCATCAGAAGTAAATAAAGAACTACAGGTTTGAAAAACTCAATCCTCTCAACCACTATTCAAACTAGAACTTGTCAAAGAACAAATAACCATGGAATGGCTTGAAGAAAACATATAAGGATGAACTTTAGAAACTCACCAGTGATTTTCTATTCATTAGAAACCTCTATCAATGTCTCAGCTACGATAATCCCTCTGACTGTCACTGCTACTACGTACTATCTACATAATAGCAAGGACTTGACAAAGCATTTTGGTTGTTATCTCATTGATCCTCACAACAACATCATCAATTCGGTATTTTTATCACCACTTTACAGATGAGGGAATGGAAACTAATAGAGATTAAAGGGCCTGCGTAGGCTCACACATCTGGGAAGTAAGTAGCAGAATGGAGGTTCAAAACCAGATCCATGTGACTGCAGGGTTTGAACTCCTAGCTGACTCAGCAATGTCTTCTGGGACTATCATTTCTATTTAATTATGCCAAAATTTAACATTTTCAATAATTAGTTATAATCCACCTATGTGTGTGGAACTTTTCTGGGGTAATATAAAGCAAACAAAGATGCTTACATCATGAGGCTGAGCCTAAGAAACTGACGGACTTGTGGAGAAAAAATTTTAAATGGGACTAATAATATCTACCCCATGAGGTTGCTGTGAAGATGAGATAAATTGCTTATTAAGCACCCAGCACAGTAGGTGGCCCAGAGTAAACAATCATTCATGCCACAAATTTTTCTGAGGGCCTGAGAGCTGGAAATACAGTGATGGGCTGAACAAAAATGGTCCCTGCTCTCATGGATAAATGGGTGTCCTTATTATAGTAGCTAACCAAGTAACACAGCACAGTGTTAGAACATATAATCAGAGGATATAAAGCTGGTCTTAAAAATTGCCTAATAACTGCAATAAATAGCTTTCTCAGGTAAATTCAGCAGGTCAACCAGAGTCCTAGCAAGTGAACTTATGAATATCTTAGGAAGCAGGCCACTGCGTAGGAAGTTAGACTAAAAGCCAGGGTGTACTGGTCACGC
Source organism: Eptesicus fuscus (assembly GCF_027574615.1). NCBI lineage: Eukaryota > Metazoa > Chordata > Mammalia > Chiroptera > Vespertilionidae > Eptesicus > Eptesicus fuscus. The sequence continues at coordinate 88,438,927 of NC_072479.1, forward strand.
TGAGCAGACATTACAACATTTTATAAGAGAAGAAATGCAGGTAAAATCTGTCAGATGAGCTAGTTGTATCAGTAAAAATAACAAAACTGGTACCACAAAAATGGGGACATCTGGTTCTGGCAAAGGAGTTAGGGAAACATGGTGTGGAGGCAAGTGAACTAGACCAGAACGAGAGAGCTGGATTCTGGTCCCTAGCCAGGACCTAGACAGCCATGTGTCTGGGGAAAGCCCCTTCACCTCTCTTTGGGTTGTCCCCATCTGTGAGGTCTCGGTCACTTCTGCCAGTCTCTGAGTCAATAAATACAAAAGAGTTCAATTGAGTTGGGTTTTCATAGCAATGAGACTAGCTTCGATAACCAATTAGGGCATCTATAAAATTAAGGACTAGATCATAGCTTGACTTCATTTCAGAAGGTGGGAATTTCTAAACACTAACCATCAAAAAAATAAAACAATAAATTTTTTAAAAATAAACACTGGCCATCACCAGATTTATAGTGGTAGATAAAACTCTGATAATGTTGGTTTTCAGTTAGAGATCAGGGAGGTGATTAGTGTTCCCAAATATTTCTGACTCTACTTTCTAGGCAGAATTGTTCTTTCTGGGCCCTCCTTGATTTGCTGCAGTCATGTGACTAGTGCCAGCCAATGAGTGGGGAGTGAGAGTAACCAATGAAGATAGGTAATATGAGGTATAAATCTTTGTATCTTATGCCCTTGGGATATGAAGGCTATTTTTGTTACTGCAGCATAATCTAACCTATTCTTATGGGCACAGTGCTTCATATTAATGTTTTGCTGATTTCATAGTTTCATGAAATAGAAACTGGACTCGTGTACTAAACACTTTTCATTTAAATATGACTTCCTTCTCCCTGATTAGACACCACTGTGTTACCACCACAAGGGACACCATTAATTATGCACCTGGAAGTGCCATTCACGTTCCATACAATGTGACTAGCAACACAGCCACTCTGGATCTATGGTAGTATTGGGGGAATAAACTCGTTTCACTTATAATTTTTACTTCATGAATTTTCAGGGTAATGGAAATAATCCTTTTTATTTGCAAAGGATTTTAAAGTTTTTAAAAGCTCTTGCATTCAAAATGTGTTATTTATTAAATATTCACAACCTCTAAGGCATAAGTATTAGCAACCTTTTCCAAACAAGCAATTTGAGAGCCATACAGTTTAAGGGATGCATACTGTCACCAGTTAGTAAGTGGCAAAGCTGGACTTGAACTTGTGTCTCCTGACTTGTGTGGGACTAATTCAACTGTACCACCTGCCCTTCAGCATCTTCACCCTGAACAGAGTTTCTTTTTGTTTTCATCTATTCTAATCAGGTTTCCCTCAAGTGAGGAAACACTGCACCAATCATCTCCTCTGCAGTATTAGTTCTTCGCAATCTAGTTGTTCTAAACAAAGTGTTGCTGGCAGGAACCTGCCACCACACACACTCAGCAGTGAAGTCGCTCTTGCTGGTGGGTCTGGTAGAAAACACCACCCACCAGACTCCATAGACTGGAGGCTGGCTATTTGATTAGACTTGAACTCATGGCTTCCCTGATCTTGCAGAGGCTGACAGGCTGTGCTAGGAGCAATCTCACCCTCTAGACTTGGCAAAGTATCTCACCTCTGATTTGTGGAGACAATGAGCACCACTTAGGGTGATGAGCCCATGTGACTTCCCAGCTCTTGTCCTGAAGAGTTGGAGGGCTGTTTCTCTATTCCTCTCCTCTCACTTCCCTCTCCTCTTCCTTCTCCCTTCATGTTTCTCCTTTTGGTAAATCTTTGGTGTAATTTGTCAGCCTCCTTTCTTTTCTTTTCTTTTTTTTAATACATTTTTATTGATTTCAGAGAGGAAGAGAGAGGGAGAGAGAGAAAGAAACATCAATGATGAGAGAAAATCATTGATCAGCTGCCTCCTGCATGCCCCACACTGGGGACCAAGCCCACAACCCGGGCATGTGCCCTGACCTGAAATGAATCTCCTGGTTCATAGATCAACGCTCAACCACTGAGCCACGCCAACCAGGCTAGCCTCCTTTCTTTAGTTGGCTTTATATGAATGAAATCTCCCCATTTTCTGGGTCACTGATACCTGAGGTTGGGTCAGGTCAGAAGGACTCAAAGACCTGGGCAGAAAGCTCTGCCAAGGGTCTTTGGAGGTGACAGAGAGAGAGAAACCCTCTTCATCCTCTCCCTAATTAAAGCTCTATACCCGGATGGCCAACCGCTTCAGAAATCACCTGCATGGTGCCTGAGTTTTATTAAGTTCTCCTGTGAATGTAAGTGGTGACACTCACACAAATTTTTGGAGTGGCATCTGGGGTCCCCAGGCTTGCCCTCACTTCACCACAGAAGGTGTGCCAGACAAACAGAAAAGGATGTGTCCCCCTCTCTAGGATCTGCCCTCGGGACTCCAGCTCTCATGGAGCCCCCACCTCCTCTCCCCTGAATTTCACATGTCTGACACCCATTTCTCTCCCAGCAGATCTGATGTGATTGATTCTTTTTAAGAACTTTCTTCTTCCACAGAAGGGCCTGGTGCTGAATTCACCTACTGGGAAAGACAAGCTTTCAGGGTGACCTCTAGGAGGCCCAGCTCCTTTGCTCCTCTCCAGGGTCCAACCCCAGAGCTTGAAAAAGCATTGGGTAAGAGAGAGGAGAGAAGCTGCCTAGAGGTTTGCATCACATATTTTCCTGCTTCTTCTCTTCTCCTTCCACCCCAAGGCTTCCGAAACTGGGTTGTGACTGGCACAGGGTCCTTAGCAGTTGTGGGCACAGACAGGTTGTCATTAGGGGCCTGTCATTTCAGGCCCCCACCTCACACCTACCTGACAAGGTAAAACCATCCCATCTTGCACTTTCATGGCATCACTGGCATCTCCTTCAGTGCTTTTTGCTTTTTCTCACAAGCAGTTTCACATAGGTTTATAGGATTATTTGATTTATGTCTTTCTCCCCCATTAGGCTAAGCTACATAAAGTCAGAGACCATGCAGTTTTCTCACACCTGGCCAACAGCGGGCACTCAATAAATATTTGTTGGATGGATGATTTAATCTTCATTGCTGACATAGCAAGAGAGGAAGAGCCTAAGCTATGGCAAGAAGGTTCTGTTCAGCACTCCTCTGGAGCTGCACTGCCTGGTTTTAATTCCTGGCTCTGCAACAGGCTTCTCATGCAACCTTAGACAGGTATCACCGTCCACCTCGTGTTATAGTTCTAAATGGCGGTAATAGTAGTACTTACTCCTTAAGGTTGTTCTGAGGATTAGATAAGATAATACATGCAACACCCTTCACACAGTCTCTGGGAGCTAGAAGGGGATCAAACATCCTCTCTGGGTTCCCTGGGTGTTTGTGCTCCAAGATCATTGGCTTTTCTTAAGTAAAATAACAAAAGTGATGAGACCTGCTTTGCACTCAACTGATGAGCCAGCTTCCTAGAGCCCAGAGACACATCCAAACACCAGTCTTAGGATGAAGTCAGCCTGTGCTTCTGAGAGGAGAAGCCCTTGAGGGTTACAGCCTTGATCTGCAAGCCACAGCTTCCTCTGCTGAGCTGCCTGGGAACACCAGCAGCTTGCTAAGGAAACCAGTTGGTTGTCAAAACACATGCTGGCTTCTCCTGTCAAGGGTGTCAGCCGACATCTTGGAGGAGGGCAGAGCAGGCTCTTGGGAGTTCAGTGCTGATAAATGATTTGTAAATGTCACGTAGGCCCAAGGGGTGGGTGCCAGTGTCGATGGAAGTCACCTCTCTTTCAAAGCAATGGAAAATTGTGAAACCTCCAACTTTCTTATATAAGCTCATGCACCGTATTTTTAAACCTATAAACAGTAAAAATGACTATAAATCTACTTGTCATTACCACACCACAATAACAGAATCTCCCTACACTAAAAACAATTTCCTATGCTTTTTTTTTTTTTTTGTGGTCCTCGAACCCATAATCTTATCATTTCCTTTACTCCATCCAAGTATACCTCCTCTCTGAGGCTATTGATTCAAACAATCCACTAACAAGTATTTATCATGCTCTACTGTGTACCCAAAGCAAGATAACAAAAGGCCAAGAAAGATAACAGAAGAAAGCACAGCCTCTGTCCTCATGGACCAACTTAAAGTCTGTTTTGTCAGACCTGCATCACTCTTAAGACCTGCAGCCTTCACTCAGCAGTCAGTCAATCACCAAGTATTTATCAATACTGCTTCGTGCCTGGGATCCAGAGTGTGTGTGAGCCAGGCAAGGTCCTGGTTCTCATGGAATTAGCATTTCAGTAGGAGCAAGAGGCAATGAGCAAGTAAGCAAGTATTGTACGTTCAGAAAATGGTAAGCGCTATGAAGGAATTAGGTAAAGAGAGGGAAATGGGGTTGGAGGGGCTGGAGGCCACAGAAAGCATTTCTGAAGAGGTGGCATGACTAGTCTGTCAAAGGTGCTAAGATAAGTCTGGTCAGTGTCACTCAGTGGTTGAGTGTTACCCTATGAACCAGGAGGTCACGGTTCGATTCTGTGGTCAGGGCACGTGCCCTGGTTGCAGGCAAGATCCCCGTGGGGGGCATCAGGAGGCAGCTGATCAATGATTCTATCTCATCACTAATGTTTCTATCTCTCTCTTTCTCTCTGAAATCAATAAAAATAATTTTTAAAGTGCTAAGATACAAGATAAGAGACTCTTAAAAAGCCCTTCTAGTAGGGATCCCACTCATAAACCCTGGGGAAACACAAAGGACATGGTAATGAACTCAGAGCTGCCTCCAGCTGTAAGCTTCTATGCCTCTTGGTTGAGGGCTGCATGTTATTCATAGCTCTAAGCACAGCATCTGACTCATAGTAGATGTTGAATGACAGTGATCACAGTAGTCACTATGGGCCAGGCAATGCACTAAGGACTCGCCATGCACTATTTCATTTAAGTCTCAAAACCACCACATGAAGAAGGTACTAGTATCCCCACATGACAGACACAAAGAGGCAGAAACTAAGCTGATGCTAGACTGCAAACCCAGGCACTCTCTTTACAGACCACCTGGTCTCCACTCCCACCGTAGTGCAGGCAGCATAACGAATGCACATGTGACCCTTACATTTGACCTTAGATCTTATTCATTTCTAGGAGGGGTACAGAGGTGGAGGCTATCTGCTCCAGGCCTGGGATCATCAGAATCCATATTTTCAGTTGCATCTGAAATGCTGCTACACTCAAACGTTCATGCCTTTTTTAAAAATATATATATATTTTATTGATTCTTTACAGAGAGGAAGGGAGAGGGATAGAGAGCTAGAAACATCGATGAGAGAGAAACATTGATCAGCTGCCTCCTGCACACCCCCTACTGGGGATGTTCCCGAAACCAAGGTACATGCCCTTGACCGGAATCGAACCTGGGACCCTTCTGTCCACAGGCCGACGCTCTATCCACTGAGCCAAACCCGTTTTGGCTGTTCATGCCTTTTTAAATACACAACCGAATAGCTGCTTGTCCCAGACAAGAGGCAGTCTGAGAGAAGAAGTTTCATTTCTGAGGTTGGGCAAATCAAATAGCAAAAATTACGGCTTTTTTTCCTCCTTCTTTGTAGCTCCTCAGTTCACAAATAAATTTTTACAGTTGAGTCTTAACCATTATAAACTCACTAGAAGCCCGGTGCATGAATTCATGCACCAGGGGGGTCCCTCGGCCTGGCCTGCAGGGATCTGGCTGAAACCAGCTCTCCAACATCCCCTGAGGGGTCCGGGATTGTGAGAGGGTGCAGGCCAGGCCAAAGGACCCCACTGGTGCACAAACGGGACCGGGGAGGAATACAGGAGGTTGGCCAGCCAGGGAGGGACGGTGGGAGGGCTCCAGGGCATGTCCAGCCAGTCTCGCTCAGTCCCCAGCAGCTGAACCCCAGCAGCAAGCTAACCTACTGGTCAAAGTGTCTGCCCCCTGGTGGTCAGTGCACATCATAACAACTGGTCAACCAGTAGACTGTATGCCCCATGGTGGTCAGTGCACATCATAGCAGTTGAGTGGCCTTAGCATATTAGCATATTATGCTTTGATTGGTTGAACGGATGACTGGATGGCCAGACATTTAGCATATTAGGCTTTTATTATATAGGATTATAATATTGACCAATAATGTCCACTTGCCCGATAGGGTCAGGAATGAGCCCAGTTCTCAGACCTGTGCTGGAAATGAAGCTCGAGCTGAGATAAGGTGAGAAGCCAGGAACATGCCCAGGGATTCACATACACTGTGACAGACAACTCATTCCCACTCTGCAGGTCTAGTTCCAGGCCCAGACCTCCTCACCTCCATCCTCTGCTAAAATAATTCCTTCGCATGGATCGCCCTGCCTGGTCCCCCCACCTGGGTCAGTCTTCCCTATCCTTCCAGAGCCACCTCAAACGCCTGATTCCTACATCTGTTTTGTCATTTGTGCCCTTAGTTTGTGCTGCTTGAGAGATTGTTGGTGCATACTTCTCTTCATCTGCTTACATCTCCAAGCACTCGCACAGCACAGGAGACATCTGTGCTCAGTAACTGTTGTCGAGTTAAATTTGATGGTGGCCCCACTTTGAAGGGGCAGGGCTAATCGTCGTAGGCTCTGTCCTAGAACTTCATATCATCATCATCATCATCATCATCATCATCAACATCATAACTGAACTTCCCTGATGGCTTCCTGCCTAACAAATATCTAAGTAGTTTATTTCAGAGTTGCCTCATGATAACTCTGAAAGGTCTTTTTATATTCCTATTATATAGAGGGGAAAAGCTATTTTATAGAACATCATTTAGAAACTAGAGGCCCTGTGCACAAATTTATGCACAGGTGGGGTCCCTTGGGGTTGCCTTCGGGGATCAGGCCCCAGCTCACATCCCCAGCTTCACAGCCCCACTTAGCATCCCGCCTTGGCCTGGCACCACCCCCTCACCTGCTCCACCATCCTGCCTGAAGAGCAGTCGATCAAGGCCAGCTCCCGCCTGGCTCCCTCAGTGCCTGGGAGCCAGGCGGCAGCCCCGCCCCCTGCCGCTGCCGCTGGTCACCATCTGCAGGGCGGTCGGCAGAGCGATTGGACCCCTGCTCATACCTGCCTTGGCCTGGCGCCACCTGCTCATCTGCTCAACCATCCCACCGCAGTCCCGCTCATCGGGGCCAGCAGTGCCTTCACTGCTGTCCACTGCCAGCACTGTGTCACCGATGCCTGCCTTTTTCCAGGCCGTCCCCTGGTGGTCAGCACACGTCATAGCAAGCAAACTCCCATTCTCTGGGTGGAACAACTGCCCGAGGGGACAATTTGCATATTAGGCTTTTATTATAGAGGAAGTGTTGCTTGCATTTGGTCAAATGACTAAAAAATGACAAAACTAGGATTAGGACTCAGATCTACTTGCCTTCAAGACTCACTTAACCAAAACCTTTGACTGCCTGGATGCCTCCTCATGTATTTGCCCGAAGGGTCGTCTTAGCATTCTTAATTCTCTCCTACCCTTGGCCCAATATACTAGCCCTTCAGTCTTTGACCTCCTAGGGACAGCACATGCCCCAGCTGCTCTCCACAGAGCTAAGTTCTCCACTCCCCACAGTTCTTTACTCTGCCATTCACCATTCCACTGCCAAGCTCTGTCTCCTTATATCTTTCTGCTTAAACTCCCATTTACTAGACTGTCGGATTATAGTTAAATTAGAGGCCCGGTGCACAAAATTCATGCATGGAGGGGGGTTGTCCCTCAGCCCAGCCTGTACCCTCTCCAATCTGGGACCCCTCGAGGGATGTCCTGGTGGGATCGGGCCTAAACTGGCAGTCGGACATCCCTCTCACAATCCAGGACTGCTGGCTCCCAACTGCTTGCCTGCCTGCCTTCCTGATTGCCCCTAACCACTTCTGCCTGCCAGCCTGATCACCCCCTAAACACTCCGCTGCCAGCCTGTTTGCCCTCAACTTCCCTCCTCTGCCGGCCTGGTCACCCCTAACTGCCCTCTCCTGCAGGGTTGACCACCTCCAACTGCCCTCCCTTGCAGGCCTGGTCCCTCTCAACTGCCCTCCCTTGCAGGCCTGGTCCTTCTCAACTGCCCTCTCTTGCAGGCTGGGTGCCTCCCAACTGCCCTCTCCTGCTGGCCATCTTGTGGTGGCCATCTTGTGTCCACATGGGGGCAGGATCTTTGACCACATGGGGGCAGCTATATTGTGTGTTGCAGTGATGATCAATCTGCATATTACTCTTTTATTAGATAGGATAGAGGCCTGGTACAGGGGTGGGGGCCAGCTGGTTTGCCCTGAAGGGTGTCCCTGATCAGGATGGGGTTCCCTTGGGGCATGGGGTGGCCTGAGCGAGGGGCCTGTGGTGGTTTGCAGGCCAGCCACGCCCCCTGGCAACCCAAGCGGAGGCCCTGGTATCTGGAATTTATTTACCTTCTACAATTGAAACTTTGTAGCCTGGAGCGGAGCCAAGCCTGGGGCTCCCTCGGCGGCCGGCAGCCATTTCTGTTGGGGTTATAATTGAAACTTTGTAGCCTTAAGCGGGTGAGCTTGGCCAGGGTGTGCCAAAAGCTTTGCTTCCCCTGTTGCTGGGGACAACCCTGGCCTGCTCTCTCAAGCTCCATTCTGTCGCCATTTCTGTTTGAATTTGTTTACCTTCTATAATTGAAACTTTGTAGCTTGAGTGGAGGCTTAGGCCTGGCAAGGGCAGGCGGAAAGCTTGGCTTCCTCTGTTACCTAGGAAACCTTGCTCTCTGTGGCTGTAGCCATCTTGGTTGGGTTAATTTGCATACTCGCTCTGATTGGATGGTGGGCGTGGCTTGTGGGCATGTCAGAAGTATGGTCAATTTGCATATTTGTCTATTATTAGGTAGGATTGCATTTGATTTAAGTAGTTCACACCAAAGTGTGAGTGACTACTAATCCCTTAACGGTGGGAATTTGCCAATTGATAAGAGGATATCTGTTAACTTCAAGGACTAAATCTGAATGTGTTCCCAAAGGTGAGTCCTAAAACATTGTCCAGTTACTTGAATGGCCTTCCCCAAGATAACCCCTAAAATACTTATTTGTATGGTTGAAGATCTGTGCATATGTATTTGCTTAAAAATAAGTCTAATGAAATGCTTCATTAATGCACACTTTTCACTGTGTTTCTCTCATTATTCCTTTGTTTCAGGTTAGTCCCTTCCAGTTCTGAAATTTGGGGTCCACACTATAAATCCCCTTGTTTGCCCACAAGCACAAGGGTGGGCCAGGCCCAGTGTCAAAAAGACGTGATCATTTATTTACAGCAGAGACTTACTCCTTAGCTTTGCCCTCTCGGCATTTTCCAGAAAAGACCCAACAAACCATGGCTCAGTAGGGGTGGCATCAGAGCAGCTCCTTCAAAGCTGCAGAACAATGGTCTCTGTGTGGCTCCAAGAAATTCCATGCCACTCAGACTCAGATTTGTCGTGGTGACCACCAGCTGTCAACATCTGGAATCCATTTGCCCATTCCAAAAAGACACTCAGACAGAACTTCCTGTAACCAGGATGGGGCCCAGTGATGTGGTCTAGGGAGGATGGGAAGAGACCCCTGCCAGCTAGGAGTGATTGGGCCAGTGCCAGATTATCCCATAAGAAGAGACAACCTGAGCTGAGGGCACCAGCTCAACAGAGGTGAGATCATTTTTTTTTTTTAAATAACTTGACACTTGCTATGTCCATAAAAGCATCGAGGAAAATATTATAACTTTTGAGGGCTTTCTTAAATTTATGCTTTGGTAGGTATTGTTTTTATTTTGAATTACATTTGCAGGAGCATCGTATTCTTTTCAGTGCTTAAGACTTCTAAATCTCTGGTCCAGGGACTGGGAATTATATTATATTGGATTGGGGTCGAAGATATGGACTAAATGCCACATAGAGGCCCCCAAGTCTTCTGGGTGCCTAAATCCCAGTGTCCAGCACAGTTCTGGCATTTGGGAACTCAGAAAATGTGTGGTGACCTGATCATGCTTGTCCCTGCAGGCACCACTGCTGCTGGTGTTACAGTCAACCAACCTGGGCACCCTGGGCTCCTCCTGAAAACGGCAGCAGAGAATGATGAAGAGACCATCACCACCTCCACCCCTGCCCACCTCTGCTTGGGTGACAATTCACTCTATCTTCCAAAGTGAAACATTTGGGAATGAAGGGACTAGAGGGTTAGAAATAATTCATAAGACTTCCTTAATCACCAACAGGTGTACTCCTGGTTGTTCTTGGCAGACCTGATGTATATCAATCTATCTATCCCTCACCAATATTTTTTCACGCAGAGTGACAATTTTTCCAGTTCTCACCTCTTTCCCTCCTTCATCCCCACCCGATGGCTCTTCCTTGGTCTCTGAGACACTCCCCTGAATTGTCACCCTGTGAGTCTTTCTAATTCTGGAAGGCCCAGCTCACATCAAATGTGACCATCCACCTGGACTACACCCACGGTGAGTGAAGGCAGAGCTATCAAACAAAGGCCGTTCTTCCACAGGGTCCTAGATGCCAGGGAATGGCTGTATCAATGATTGTTCCCCACCATTCAATGTGGGAGGCCCAGAGTGGTGTATTTTATTGCATTATAAAACCGCTTGTCAAGGGCTTAATCCAGTTCCTCATGCATAGCAGGTACCTCATCAACGTATTTCATATGAAGACAGTGATGAAGCTAGTGTCTATGCCCAGTGCCTTGGAAGGTACAGGTACAGGGAAGAAGTCATAAAAGAAGTCATTTCAATCCAGAAAGCCTTATCATTGAGCAACTGCTATGTTCCAGGCCAAATTCTAGGTACTGAGATGAACAGGAATCTGAGAGAATTCCTGCTCTAAAGGAAGGATTCATCTGAGCTCGAGTGGGAGAGAGGTAGGTAAACAACTGACCACAGCTGAAGCAGAATGCGTTTATGATAGGAGCCCTGAAGCAGGGAAATGGCTTTGGACTGGAGAGACTGAGGATGGCTCCTTTGAATAGAAGATATGTGTGTTTTGAAGGATGAGTAGGATTGCAGTAGATTAAAGTCCACCCAAGAGGATGACTGATGGGCAGGCATACCGATGGGTGTCATCTGGGGCCATGACTTTGTCCAGTGTAGCTACCAAGTATAGATGTCTTTGGGGTAGATAATGTAGAGAAAGAAAAGGCTAAAAAGGAAGATTTAGTATCACATTATGGAGGACTTTAAAAGTCAGGCTAAAGGGATAGAGATTATTCTGTTTACTAGTAGGAGCCCTGGAAAAATCTGATTATAGGGGTTGTCCTCTGGAGAGATTAATTTAGAAGTCATGTGTAGTGTGGACTGGAGGCAGACAGGGAAATAGAGGCAGAAAGGCTATGAGAAGGTTACTATGCCCACTCCAGGCTCCATGTCACACTTGGGGCCCTATTAATGTGGGATTTATAGGTAACTTCACTACAACCAAAGAAGAACAATAAGTAACAATCTATATATATATAATAGACAAATAATCAAATTGACCGCACCTTCGCTACACATATGCCACGCCCACCAGCCAAGCCACACCCACCAACCAATCAGGACTAGTATGCAAATTACCCAACAAAGATGGTGGCTAATTTGCATATAAAGACAGCAGAAGCCAAGAGCTGCAGAAGGGAGTAAAGCTTCGAAGAAGCAAGCAAGCAAGCCGGGGGGGGGTGGGGGGGAGAGGAGAAGGGAGGAGAGAAGTCAGGGCAGGGGGTGAAGGGAAACGCAGGCCGGCTGGAGGAGAAGGCGGGGCGGGGGACAAGGGAGGAGCAGAGGCGGGGCCAGGGGCGAAGGGAAACGCAGGCAGGCTGGAGAAGGCGGGGCGGGTGACAAGGGCGGAGCGGAGGCGGGGCCGGGGGCAAAGGGAAAAGCAGGCGGGCTGGAGGAGAAGGCGGGGCGGGCGACAAGGGAGGAACGGAGGCGGGGTAGAGTGCAGCAGGAAATCCTATTGCAGGATTTTTTTATATATATAAAACCCTAATATGCAAATAGACCAAATGGCGGAACAACCGAACAACCGATTTCTATGACTTGTGCTGACCACCAGGCGGGGCACACGGAGCATGGCGGGTGTCAGCAAAAGGCGGCAGAGTGCAGAACATGGTGGGCATCGGCCACAGCAGGATGGTGGAGCAGGTGAGCGGGGGTGCCAGACCAAGGTGGGGCACCAGTCACTGTCATCGGGGTGAGCCTCTGGTGGTTACTGAAAATTCTTTGCTCCCACACACCATGGTCCCACCCAGTGCTTGCACCTGCTGCCAGCGCTGGCCCCGCTCACATCTACTGCCAGTACCCGGTGCCGCCCGATAGCTTGGCGCCATCACCAGGTGCAAGCGGCGGTGCCAGCCCCAATCAACCCTCAGGGCTTCTCCACCTCCCCCTGCTCCTGAGGGGCGATCAGGGCAGCAGCCACCACTCACACCCACTGACGGTGTCGGCCCCGCTTGCTCCCACTGCTGATGCCAGCCCCAATTGCTCTTCACAATGAGAGGGTGCGAGCGGGACCAGTGCCATCAGCACATGGGAGTGGTGGCGGTGGGAGCAGGGCTGCAGGCTGACAGGGGGCTGGGGCTGTGGTGGGAGGAGCCAGGTAGGGGCGAGGAGGATGGGCCGAGACCCGCCCTTGTGCCCACTGCAGCCTTGCAGCCTACAGTTCCTTTCAAAGTGCACGAATTCATGCACTAGACCCCTAGTAATATAATAACATGTATACCATAGAGTGAGTACAACAGAAGCACAAACCACTGCCTGTTGCTTCAACTGGATATTTTGTGAGAAAAAGTTCCTTACAACTGGATCCTTGGCCACTTAAGCACAACTGGGACCACTCACCCAACTTCCCAGGTGGCATCCATTTAAAGTGCCAATGATCGCAGTCATAGAAAGGTTTATCAGCTGGGGAGGAAAGTAAGGAGCACGCATGGGCATCTGTGTCCTGCTCCCATAAATAAAAAGCAAAACAAAAAGCCAGCAGAAATCCTGATGTTTCCTTTGGTGAGGTGGTCCTGCTGCATTTTTTCTGTGTGGTGCTGGGATTGAAAATCCTGCCTGGAGCTCCCCAGGAGGCCTTGGCCTTTCTCCACCCCCACTCCTGCCTAAGGTCTCCACCCCTCTGCTTCTGCAGGAAAACATAGTCTCCTCCTGATGCCCCCAGGGTCCTCACGTCCCTGTCCCCCACACCTCACCTTATTTCATGCCTTCTCATGCTTCACTCACGTCGTTCTTCTCCGACCAGGAGACTCTCTAAAGTTGTACATCTCTCCTCTGATTACAGTGCTGCTCACTTCCTCCATGGCTCTTTCCTCCATTTAAAAATGATTTACTTACGTGATTACTGATTCTCCCCCAATGGACTAGAAAACCAATCCGGAAAGATCCCAGTGTCTTAGCACAATGCCTGCCTGTCAAATATTTGTCAAATGAATGGAGGAATGAATTAATGAGTGAATGGATGATGAATGAGTGATAGCACTAAAGACACTGGATTATAAGTGCTTCAGTTTCCCCTCTAGACAGTGAGATGTTCGTATATAGGAACCTATTCATCACAGAGCTGTATCCCCATTGCCTACACAGGCTTCACATTTGCAATAAACACAGGTTGAAATGAGTAAAATCAAATTGGAGGAGACAGATCAGGGCTTCGTAAGCATAATGGAGAGCCAGGAGGCAGCCTTCCCAGGCAGACTGGATTCTGGATTCGGATAAACTGATGTGGCAGGGATGTGCCTCCGGAGGCGGGGTAGAGGGCAGCTTAATGAGAACTGGGGGGCTTCCATGCAGAAGGCAACACAGAGGGAAATCCAGGCTGGGAGTCAGGGGAAACAAGCCCAGTCCTGGATTACTTTAACGGGGGTGTGACTTTGGATATACCACCTCTTTTCTCCTGGCCTCCGTTTGCTCCTCTGTAAAAGAAGTGGGACAGACCAGATTGTTTATAAGGTTCCTTCTAGCTGAAATATTGCATTGTGCAGTTTGACATTGAAAATAAATGCCAGCCCGGCTGAGGTGGCTCAATGGTTGAGTGTCAACCTATGAAGTAGGAGGTCATGGTTCAATTCCTGATAAAGGCACATGCCCGGGTTGTGGGCTTGATCCCCAGTAGGGGGCATGCAGGAGGCAGCCGAGCAATGGTTCTCTCTCATCATTGATGTTCCTATCTCCCCCTCTCCCTTCCTCTCTGAAATCAATAAAAATATATATATATATTATTATAAAATAAAGAAAATAAATGTCAGTTAAGGGAATGTAATAAGCATCTTGCTCAGTCTGCAGGTCTATGGTCTGCAGGTGACTCACTCCAGGCTGGGCCACACCTCCCCCATCATGCACACTCCTACACATGTGCATACCATATGTACACCATGCACACACAGAGGCCATGCCAGCCCAGGGCCCATCTCTACAGCCAGAGAAGAGCCAGGCAAAGATGGGCAGAGAAGTGTAACATTTACTACCTGGCAGTTTTGGGAACTTTTGCCAACCCCGTCCCTACACAAGTTCTGAGTCCCCTGCCATTGGTAAAACCGGATCTCCTACTGTGGTCCTCAACTCTGGACTCCATGCCCAAATGACAGTGATGGGGACAGGGCAGCCATTCTCCTCTAGCCCACCATTCCCACTTCCCTCTTCCCAAATGCCCTCCCTTCTTCCTATCCCCTGTTCAAGGACTCTAGAAGCTTCCCTTTCCTATTCCATTCCCCCTCTCCTTCCCACTCCTGACCTGTAACACTTCATTTCTGAGCCCCTTGCAAGGCACTCAATGCCACTGTTTTGCCTGATTTGCTTGTGTTTTGCCCTGATTGCTTCCCCACTGGGACTGGGAAGCATACGAAGGCAGGAACCACATTCTAATTGTTGTTCCAGGATCCCCAGCACACCAAGGAGGGCTGGGCCCAGGTGGCTGCCGAGCAGATGGGAGCTGCTGAGGTCCAAATCAGAGCAGAGCACATGACGACCACCCAGGGTCCCCTCCACGTGCACAGTCTGCCACTTCTGGAGGGGATCTGGAGCAAGGTGTCCCTGCACCAAGAGAAATGCTTCGCTCCATGCACCCCAAGCCTGGAAGTGCTCATGTCTTTAACACTAGAATAACTCAAAGCCCAACTCTACGGAAAGGTTCCTCAAGGACTGGCACTGTTTCATTTTCCCTCCAGGGAGTGTCCCTGGCAGGGTGAATCAAGGAGCTGGGGCTTTAAAAGCATGTGAAAAAGCCCGACCGACGTGGCTGTGGTTGAGCGTTAACCTATGAACCAGGAGGTCACGGTTCGATTCCAGGTCAGGGCACATGCCCAGGTTGAGAGCTCCATCCCCAGTGTGGGGCCTGCTGGAGGCATCGATCAATGATTCTCTCACATCATTGATGTTTCGATCTCTCTCTCTCCCTCTCCCTTCCTCTCTGAAATCAATAAAAATATTTTTATTTTAAAAAATAAAAGCATGTGAAAAAATTTTTTTTCTGAGTCTGTCATTGCTTAGGGTTCAGCGATCAGATAGGCAAAAAGCAGGTAGTAGAAGGGGGCCAATGATCTGCAGTGGAGACACTGTTCTTACCCCAGAGCACAGACCGAGCACAGCCCTGCTCTCCACACTGTGGTTGCCAAGAAGCAACATCTGGATAAAAAGCTTGGCTGAGGCCACTTGATCTAATCTCCTCAGGAAGGTAAAGGTGGTGGAAAATCAATACAGCAGAGAAGGGGAGGCTGAGGGGACAGGAGGGGCCTCTTACCCCAGGCAGCCTGAGTAAGAGCCTTGACATTCAGGTTCCTTTCCCGCTCAGCACAGGAACAGGTGAACCAGCATGCGAGTTAAGTGGAGCCTTTCTCATAACCATAGCAACAGGCACATTGAGGAGACAGGGAGACTGACATGCTTGTGCTGTCCAGTGGGTGCCCCTCCCAGCACCCCAGGACAGATTCCACACCTCTGGCGACGGAGATGACAGGCAGCAGCCTATCATCCCCACTTTGGGAGGTCCCCTGGAGCCCCCCTGATTCCCTTGGTAAACCTGTTCTGCAGTATCCTCTCCTTTTACACAAAATAGGGATTCACTCTCCCCTTTCCTCCACTGCACCCTGAAGATTTAAGCTTGCACCCACTTACTGGGCATTAAAGGCCCTAACCGGTTTGGCTCAGTGAATAGAGCGTCGGCCCGCGGACAGAAGGGTCCCAGGTTTGATTCTGGTCAAGGGCAGGGACCTCAGTTGCAGGCTCAATCCTGGGCCCAGGTCATGGTGCTGCATGAGGCAACCAATTGATGTGTCTCCCTCAATTTATCTCTCTGTCTTGCCCTCTCCCTTCCACTCTCTCTCTGAAAATCAATGGAAAAATATCCTCAGGCCCTAGCCGGTTTGGCTCAGTGGATAGAGTGTCAGCCTGTGAACTGAAAGGTCCCAGGTTAGATTCCAGTCAAGGGCACATGCCCGGGTTGTGGGCTCAATCCCCAGTGGGGGACTTGCAGGAGGCAGCCTATCCGTGATTCTCTCTCATCATGGATGTTTCTCTCTCCCCCTCTTCCTTCCTCTCTGAAATCAATAAAAAAATTTTTTTAAAAAATATCCTCAGGTGAGGATTGACAAAATAAAACAAAACAAAAAGATGCAGACTGTCAGGCACCTGGACACATCTAAGTCCTGGGCACCGCTGTCTTTGTTGCTTAAGCCTAAAAGAACTGTCCTTCAGATCCACGGTAGCAACTTCTCTGTTGCCTTGAAGGGAGGGTTGAGCCTGGGACTGGGCGGCCCAGTCCCAATCACGAGGTGTGTGCTGAACTCCACGCGTTAGCTTTAAAGCCATAGAGGGCTTGGAGGTGAGACTCCGTGGAGTTGAGCTTTGGCAAGATGCCTGCTTTGAGGCAGATTGTAAATTATAAGTAAGTGAAGCGTCTCTGTTTCTCTTCCTTTGCCCCAGCATGTGGTGAAAAACAACAGAGCCCTGCCTGCAGCCCTGTTTCCTCCTCAGATTGGCTGCTCAGTCCCAGGCACCGGCTTTAGTATTGTGTCAGCATCTTACTTAGACCCACAATTCCCAGACACCAACTTAGCAGATCCTCCCTCGCCCCACGGAGACCTGGATGCACCCTCACTACTAGCCATCCGGCTCACTGTTGTCGTGGGGGAGGTGTGACTGTGGACCACCAGCCTCCCTGGCGACCATGTGAAACAACCAGGCTTTGGATAACTCAGCAGAAAAAGCAACAGCAGGAATTCACAGCCCCCACGGGAATAGCTAATCCCAGAGAGAAATTTTAGCCAGTGTTATACCTACCTACTGTGATGTTTTTCCACAACCATCCAGTGAAAAGGAAACAAAGAGATTCGTCCTGGGTTTAGGGAATACTCCAGACATGGCAGGAACCAGCCTTTACTGTGGACAAGCAAATCCTCCCACTTGGCCTCTGGCTGCCTCCGTCCATCAAAGGGCAGTGCATTCTCCTCTGTCCATCGCGGTTGGCAGGGAGAGTATAGCAGGTGCTGCTCCCTTCCTCCCTCCCTCCCTCTGTGACCTTCACTCCAGGGCCTCGTTTGTGAACGGACTTCATGCCTGAGGATCAGGCCTGTTTCCCAGGGCTGCTGAGAGCCATGGCAAGGACGACTTAAAACCTGCAGACAAAGGAGAGTTCAGAATCCAGCAGCGGGAGACCACAGCAGTTTGGGGGAAGGTTTGGAGGGGATCCCTGGTCACCCTCTGCCTTTAGCTCCATCCCACTCCATGCTGATGGCTGGGTCTCATACCAACATGTTACAGGGGGTCCGTGCCATCAAAGGCCCGAGACGAGCAGAATTTACTCCTCTGTGAGTCACAGAGAGGAACCCAGCAAAAATAAGTTGATGATCAAATCATTAGGGTTCCCAGTTTTCTTCCCCAGTCAAGGTGGCATTTGCTCTGACTCCAAAACCAGGCTTATTATTATTATTATTTTAAAAAGAAAGAAAAGCATGAGCTGTAAAAAACTAACACTTGCCTCAACCAAGTAACATTTTATTTCCTGGGATAAAAACAAAAAGAACGAATTGAAAGAAGTCTTCCTCCAACATCATTAACATGCTTTTCGAAGGAAGTTATAAGAATTGTTTAAGGCGCACACAAAAAAAAGTCAGACTTGCCTTTCTTCCAGAACATTCCCTGCCCTAGATGCACGGCACCGATACCACATCCCAGAAAACAGAGAGGCTTACAGACACAGGAACCAGACCCTGTACCCAGGGTCTCTGACTCTACGTTTCACAGAAAAACACCACAGTAACTCTCTCTTCCATAAAGACAACATATGTCCAGAAAAATATATCCAAAATATCTTCATCTGAACTACAGTACAAAAATCCACTCACCAGCCATAAAAATATGTCCCCCTATACACAAATACAATCATATGTAAAGCAAATTTGGAACACATGGATGGGGGGGGGGGGAGTGTTATAAAATCCCTGGGGATCTGGGCTATTTAAAGTCATTTTTGTTTGGGTTATTCTTCTGCTGGGTATAGGAAACTGGCTACAAATACATCCATCTCATGGCGCTCACCATTTTAACAGCTCTTGCGTCATGGAATGTGGTACTTTTTAAAAATAGGCGACCCTTGGTGTCATGGAAAGAAGAGGAAAAATGGGGGGATCCAGGGAAAGAGGGAGGGAGGGCAGGCGGGAAAGGAAGAGGGACAGACTTGGGTTATGGGTGGGTTTGAAATACTCTGTGGTATAATGCAGAGGCCCAGGCTCAGGAGGCTTCAGCCATCCCACCAGATCCCCCTCACAAATCCGTCTCCCGGCTGGTGTCCAGGCAGAGGGCATACAGGGACCTCCGCAAGTCCACATTGCTCTTGGCCTTGAGGTTACACTTCTCCAGGGGGCAGCTGCCCCCGCGGGCCCCCTCAGCATTCTCCAGGGACCCCTTGCAGAGGGACCCCTGGTTCCAGCTGGCCTTCCGCTGGCCCCTGCCGTCCAGCCCGGTCCCCTGGCTCTGGCTGCCCTGCTCCTCCTTCAGGGCGGCCAGCTCCTCGCGGCGGTCCGACTCCCGGTGGTCCGTCTCCCGGTGGTAGAAGTAGTTGAAGTTGGAGACGATGACCGGAACCGGCAGGGCGATGGTGAGGACCCCAGCGATGGCGCACAGGGAGCCCACGATCTTGCCCCCCACGGTGACTGGCCTCATGTCCCCATAGCCCACCGTGGTCATGGTGACCACCGCCCACCAGAAGGCATCGGGGATGCTGGAGAAGTGGGTGTCCTGGTGGTCCACCTCCGCGAAGTAGACGGCGCTGGAGAAGAGGATGACTCCGATGAAGAGGAAGAAGATGAGCAGGCCCAGCTCCCGCATGGAGGCCTGCAGGGTCTTGCCCAGGATCTGCAGCCCCTTGGAGTGGCGGGACAGCTTGAAGATGCGGAACACGCGGACCAGGCGGATGACTCTGAGGATGGCCAGGGACATGGCCTGCTGCCCGTTCTGGCCGCCCCCGGACTGTGGCTCGGCCAGCTCGGTGCCCAAGGTGATGAAGTAGGGGAAGATGGCCACCACGTCGATGATATTCATGATGTTCCGGCAGAAGTCGGCCTTGCTGGGGCAGGCCAGGAAGCGCACCAGCAGCTCGAAGGTGAACCAGATGACGCACGCCGTCTCGACAATGAAGAAGGGGTCGGCCAGGGTCCTGGGCAGAAGAGGCGCCACCGTGGGGCCAGAGGAGGGCGCCCCGGCCCCCCCGCTGCCATTGGCCCCCCGCGCCGGCCCCGAAGGCGGGTGGGGCGCCGGGGGATGGCGGAGCAGCTCCCGTTCGTCCTTGAACTCGGGCAAGGTCTCCAGGCAGAAGGTGATGATGGAGACGAGGATGACCAAGACCGAGACGATGGCGACGGCCCGCGCGGACCCCGAGCTCTCCGGATATTCAAAGATAAGCCACACCTGGCGCTGGAACCGGTTGCGGGGCAGGGGTTTCTCCTCTTCTTTAATGAAGCCCTCGTCCTCGCGGAAGCGCTCCATGGCCTCGTCCCCCAGCTGGTAGAAGCGGATTTCGTCGGCGAACACGTCCAGAGAGACGTTGACCGGCCTCCGCAGCCGGCCCCCCGACTGGTAGTAGTAAAGGATGCCGTCGAAGCTGGGCCGGTTGCGGTCGAAGAAGTACTCGTTGCGCAGGGGGTCGAAGTAGCGCAGGCGCCTGGCGGGGTCCCCCAGCAGGGTGTTGGGGAACTGCGCCAGGGTGCCCAGCTGCGTCTCGAAGCGCAACCCCGAGATGTTGATGAGGACGCGCTGGTGGTGAAGGGCCGCCGCGCTCGGCACCGGGTCCTCGGCCGCGCCCTGGGCGGGGTCGCCTTCTCCCTCCTCGTCCCCCGTGGGAACCTGTCTAGGCTGCGGCTGCGGCTGCTCCGGGGGCAGCCGTGGCGAAGGCCGCCCTCCCGGCTCCGCGCTCCTGTGCGCGCCGCACCCCCTGGGCGCCGGCGCTTTGGGTCCATCGCAGAGCGCAGCCGTCGAGGGGCACTGGAGCTCCCCCGCTGTGACTTGGCCGCAGCCCCCCCGGGCCTCACCTCCTCCTCGGACGGTCATGGCCCCGCCGTTCTCCAGGGGCACCAGGGAGATCTCCATGGCCCTGGGGCCCGGGGCATGCTGCGCCCCTGTGGATCCGTTCCCGCGCCCCACTCACACGCCGCGAGAGCCTGGCATCGGGCTCCTCTCCCGCCGTCGGCTGGCGCACAGTGGGGCGGGCTGGGGTTGCTGGCGCGATCCCCTCGCTAGGTCCTGACGTCAAGAAGCCGCTGCCCAGCTCTCTGCCTTTCTCTGGGTTCTGGCAGCCCGTTACCAAGCAGCCAAAAGCCTCCTTCCAGCAGATGCAACCTTCAGCCGCCCCTCCCGGCTGCGCGGCGGCGCCCGGCCTTCCCCCGCGCCCGGCGCGCTTCCCCGCCTCCTCCCCTCCCCTCCTCTTCCTCCCGCCTCCCCTCCCGGGTACCAAGACAGACAGCGTGCGTCTCTCCGGAGGGCGCAGCGGGGGCCCTAAGCAGGGGAGGGAGGAGGGCTGAGAAGGTCGCAGCAGGGCGAGGGAGGGAGGTTGGGAGGGAGCGGGGAGGATGGAGGAACAGGTTGTACCGAGAGCGCTGAAACTCCCAGGGCAACCAGATGAGAATAGCTGGGGATTTCAGTTCACCTGGGAGCCCGCTGAACACAGAGTGGACTCTAGGGGAAATGAATTGTCATGGGTTGAAGGGATAAATCTTTGGCTGTGTCGGAGTAAGAAAGAAGAGGCAACAGTTCTTTTCACATTTCTGCCTTGGAGGAATAACGGTTCTCTCTTCTTTGGGAAACATTTCACACTGGAAGGGGCGTGGCAGAGCTATAGGCCTTGAAAGATGAGATAGATAGATGATAGATAGATAGATAGATAGATAGACAGATTTTCAAACCAATGGATAAGCATGTCTCTTCCCAACTCCTAACAAACCCACCAAGAGGTAATAGGCTGCAACCTTGCAGCTACCCCTGCCCTTGCCCTGGGAAAGCTCTCATTCCAGTCCAGATAGCAGTGGTCAGCAGTTCAGTATGCCACGGTTGAAAGTTTGATCCCTAGTCAGGGCACATACAAAAAGCAATCAATGAATGAATAGATAAGTGGAACAACAAATCGATGCCCCCCCCCCCCTCAAATCAATAAATAACATATTTTTTAAAACACCTTAACAGGGAAGGGGAGGAGGGATGAAGAAATCCTGGTGAGAGCTGTTCCTGCCTGATTGAAGGGAGCTAGCCACTGCGGGGAGGTCCATGGAGGGACAGTTTACACGAGAGAACCAGGGACCTTGTGGAAGCCCCAGGGCTGAGGAACTCCCAGCAGTAGAATAATAACAACACATACTTTGCTCTTATGATGCACCAGGCCCAGCAACCTGTTTCGTAAGTACTAACATTATCCTTATTTTATAGATGAGGGAAATGAAACACAGTGAGACTGACTAACTTGCCAAGGTCATAACAGGTAGAAAGTGGCAATGCTGAGATTCAAACTTAAGCATGCATCGATTGGGCTCTTGCTCCCTCCACTCCACTCCTCTACAGAAGTGTGTAATCCCCTTTCCAGATGCAGGCACTCTCTCCCCGAAACATGGGGCCTGAGAGCTTAAGTTCCCTCCTGCAGGAGGCAAGGGATGGCTAAGATAACAGCTAAGTCCTTCTGGGTTACCACACTGGGCTATCTATCTGTCCCCTGCCCCAGCTCCCGCTGGGTTTCAGTGGGCATCTATAGCCAAGGGAAATACCTTTCAAGGCAATTCTGGCAGTTCCAGATGTTTGTTGGTTTTAAGTTACCATAAAGCCGCTGTGTTTTTTAATGTCTGATTAGTTTTGTTCCTATATGTTGTTTGGGGTTTATGTGTGTGGATGTTACAGTCTCTTGTCTGCCATCTGCACAGACGGGATGTTTTGGAAACTTGGAACCAGGTGCACAAGTGTTCGTTGAAATAGCAGGGTGTGGACATACAGGCCCGTGTCTGGTTGGAGAAGTGTATGTGCATGTGGCTTTTTGAAGTGTATGTGAGAGTGGACATGATTTCAGCAGGTGGAAATGTTTTCATTGTGTGTGACTCGTGCATGTGATTGGCTGTGCTTGCAGATGTGCATGAGTGAGGAAGGGGCATGGAAGTGAAAATCAGTATGTGGAGGCATCGCTGGTTGACCGAAGGGCCTTGCACTCCCCTCCCCAGACCTCCGCCATTCCTGCTCCATCTGCTCTGGGTTTTTATTTTCTCTGGCTCTGAGGTTGCCAGTCAGGATCAGGTCTGCCCTTGGGGAGCCCGGGGCTTGCTGAGCTGGCAAAGGGTGCTCTCAGACCTGTGGCCTCGCTTCTTGTTTCCTGACTCATGCATCTTGTAAATACAGGGACAGCAGATTGGTTCAGAGGGCTCTTCCTGGGCTCCCTAAGGAAAAATGTTCTCTGGACCTTGTCTTCCAGGGGGAGACTGTTTCCTGAAGAATCAGCACAACATAAACAGTCCTGGAAAAGCACATAGGCCAGGCTTCCTTTAATGTGGTAATTTCTTAAATCTGCTTTCCATACATTTATTGCTTTCGTAGATTCTTTGCAAAATTGCCTCCAGATGCCACATGTGGCAGCCATGGGTCTTTCTTAAACAAAGAACTTACTTTTTAGTTTCAAGGAGTACAGTTAGCTGACAGCCTCAGCTGGTAGTGTTAGGGGCAGAAATAGAATATTGGGGACTAGCTGTTAGTTGTAAGAAATATTAATCATTCTCTGTTAACTGTGATTGTTTTGTTCTGATTAAAGAAAGCACAGTCTAACCAGGCTGAGAGTTATATACCCCTGAGACCTGGGAGTCAACCTTAGAATGTGGTCCATTCTCAACCAAGAACGGCCTATTATCATGGAAAGACTAACAACCTTATTGCCCAAACAATGGAGGCCCACCCCAGCCCACAATGCCTGTAATCTGTAACTGTCACATCCATTCTTATTCCTTTTGCCTATTTCCCCATGTA
The DNA here is from genome assembly GCF_027574615.1 of Eptesicus fuscus. Taxonomy (NCBI): domain Eukaryota; kingdom Metazoa; phylum Chordata; class Mammalia; order Chiroptera; family Vespertilionidae; genus Eptesicus; species Eptesicus fuscus. The sequence continues at coordinate 88,462,378 of NC_072479.1, forward strand.
AACTGATTTATGGAGGGTGCAGAGCGGATTTTCATGAATGACCTGCTGCTCTCCCATGCTGCTGGCATTATTGGAATAAACACTCATATAAGATTCAACCCTGTCTCTGTTTACTTGGCTCAAGTAGTGACAGGCAGCCCAGACCCACAGGGTTACAAGGACAGGCCATTTCTGCTCAGTGCGGACTCGGCTGTTTTCCCAGTCCCTTTTCTATCACTCTGGTAAACCAGCTATTTCAAACCACGCCCATCACCCTGAATCTCCTCTCCGTCAAAAAAGGAAAGTGAAGAAAACCATCTTAGCATCTCCTCTACATAGGAAGCTGTCACCCCCAGACTGGGGAGACTTGTTCTTTCCCACTTCCCCACAGTTCCTCAGTCAGCATCTCTGTAAGCAAACATGAAGACGTTGGGAGTCAGAGGAGAGAGCTTGGGACTTCTTAGGCTGGACCGGGGAGAGCCAACAGAAGGCAGCATAGATAAAATTCACCAAAATGCCTTTAAACAATTTTTTAATCTATCTCTATTGATTTCAGAGAGGAAGGGAGAGGGAAAGAGAGATAGAAACATCAATGATGAGAGAATCTTTGACTGCCTGCCTCTTGCACGCCCCAACTGGGGATCGAGTCTGCAACCCAGGCATGTGTCCTTGACTGGAATCGAACCTGGGCCCCCTCAGTCTGCAGGCTGACGCTCTACCCACTGAGCAAAACCAGCTAGGGCTAAACAATTTTTTTAAAAAATGGTAGGCTGGGTCTTACTGCTCAGTGTTACAAAGTGTAGATTCTGTGGTGCATTACTATTTAAATAAGCTATGGCAAGGCTATGTTGACAAGCAATGATTGGATAGAGAATTATTAATCAGCAAAAGGGTAAAGCCCTCTCTCACCTAATCCTGTCCCCCAGATGCACTCCATGTAGATTTGTAGTAAAAAAACATTTTAACGAGGGGAGCAGCTGTTCTTCCTCTCCCTGCCCTGCCCTCTAACTTGCCCCTCAATGCAACACCTTGGGAAGGAAGCCCTGGAAATGACCTTCCTTTCCTGTTTGATGGAAGCGTCAAAGGTGAAGTAAAGCAAAACACTTGAACAAAACAAACGTGTTTGTGGGGTGTGGGGAGAGAGGATGTGTTTACTGTGCTAAGAGATGGAAGCTGGAGAAAAGGCTGGGGGTTAGAGGAGAGGGAGAGATTATGCTTAAATTGACCCAGATCTGACAGAGGCCTCAGGAGGACTGTTCTGATTTCCTGTTTAGAGGGATTAAGATGAGAGATCATTCACAAATCAAGACACATCTGGAGCTTGGCTTTTCCCTTCCCTCCCTCCCTCCTGTCCTCTTTCCCCCTCTCGATATAATCCAGGAATAAATTCATTAATGGATCCAGTGCATTTTCAGAGACCAAACATAGAAAGGAAAGTGACTGAGATATACAGGGGCTCGGAGGGCTTGCCCCAGTGAGTATGGTATTCCTGCCCCCTCCCTTTCCCGCCTCCGCTGACAAGCTGCTGGGTTATAGACGCATTGTGACTATTTTTCTGTCTCTCTTTTGCTCAAGTCCATCCTTTCTTCCCTAAACACATCCAACGATGCTATTCACTTGCATAAAATGAAAACCTTCTTAACTTTGAACCAAGAGCTTCATTTGTTGTTAGGGTTGGAGATATTTGAATTGGTTGTTTGTTTTTTTACTTTCTCAGCAACAGCTGCAGCTTTTATTTCCCAACTCTCTGCTTAGGTACCCAAATCAAGGGAAGCAGTAATTGAGTATTTTAGATTCATTTTCCAGCTAGATTATTGCCCACACTGCATAAATACATATTTATGAATTTAGGTTCTGTATCAAGATCTAGGAAAAAAAGTATTTTAAAAGTGCTAAGCAAATGTAAGATTGTTTTATTATTATGTAAGGAGCATCCCTGCTAAGTCTGGAAAAACCTGTGGTCACTACACAACCCATGCAGGCCAGGAAGGGGTCTGGGTCAGATTAGTCCCATTCCAGCCACACGGGCATTTTCATGCTTCCAGGTCTGGAGACAGAGTTTTCTTACTCCCAGGAGTTGGCATCTCAAGAGTCAGATTCTCAAACTTTGGTAAGGGGTCAGAGGTAACTGACCCCTTGGGCCCCAGGTGGAATTTTAATTCTCTTGATTTCTAGATCCCCTTAGCCTCCCCAGGTGGGGCACATTTGGTCTCAGAAGGAATGTCAAGCAGGAGGTATCAACATCCAATCTCAGGACATCCTGGTCAGATCAGCCTTCCAGCCCTCCCTGCTTGCTGTCCAGTTTTTGTATGGTCTTACACTGCTCTGGAACTAGGCATCCGCATCCTTTTCCCTCTTTCCCTCTCTCCCTTTCCACTCCTCTCCCAGACTTTACCATCAAGCCACATTGCTATTACCTTCAGATAATGAAATCTGTAGAAGGAGGCTCAGCTCAACCTGTGCTAAGCCCAATTGCCCAAAGACAGAATAATCACATAGTGCTTGCCTAGGAGACAGACTTGTTTTTTAAAATATGTTTTGTTCTTGCCCCGGCCGGTTTGGCTCAATGGATAGAGCGTCGGCCTGCAGACTCAAGGGTCCCGGGTTCGATTCCAGTCAAGGGCATGTACCTTGGTTGTGGGCACATCCCCAGTAGGGGGTGTACAGGAGGCAGCTGAATCGATGTTTCTCTCTCATCAGTGTTTCTAACTCTCTATCCCTCTCCCTTCCTCTCTGTAAAAAATCAATAAAATATTTTAAAAAATAAGATAAAATATGTTTTGTTCTTTTTATTGATTTCAGAGAGAGGAAGGGAGAGGGAGAGAGAGATGGAGATATCAATGATTAGAGAGAATCGTTGATGGGCTGCCTCCTGCATGCCCTCTACTGGGAATCAATCCCACACCCAGGCATGTGCCCTGACCAGGAATCAAACTGTGACCTCCTGGTTCACAGGTCGATGCTCAACCACAGGCCGGGCCACACTGTGATTCTTTAAAAACATCCCTTCTCTACGCAAAAGCAGATCCTCAAATATTTGTTGAATCAATGAATGAAATGTTAACAGTGCTTGTTTGTGGGCCAAGGAACTAGAGTTTGTTTTTGTTTCTACCTTTAAATTACCCAGACACAGATATTGCTGAGAAAGGAGGTGCTATTGGTGGAGTAAAACATCAATGATACAAAAGAGAGAGCTACACAAAGATATTACTATTCCAGGCAGAAGGAACAGCAAGTGCAAAGGCCCCAAGGCAAGATGAACCTGAATGTCAATCAAAACCACAATGAGCTACCTCCCTACCTCCCACATCTGTTAGAATGACTATTAACAACAAGACAAGAACTAACAAGTTGGAGAGGATGTGGAGAAAAAGGAACCCTCATGCACTGCTGGTGAGGATACACTACTGGTGGGAATGTAAATTGGTACAGCCACTATTGGAAAACAGTATGGAGATTCTTCAAAAACAATTAAGAATAGAGCTACCATATGGCCCAGCAATCTCTCTTCTGGGTATCTACAAAAAAAAAAACACCAAAACACAAAAACAAAAAACAGCCCTTGAAAACACTATTTATAAAGATACTAGAGGCCCGATGCACGAAATTCGTGCAAGAGTAGGCCTTCCTTCCCCCTGGCTGCCGGCACTGGCTTCCCTCTGGCACCCAGGACTCGGGCTTCCCTCGCAGCCCTGGCTTCATCTGGAAGGTCGTCCTAAGGACATCTGGTCTAATTAGCATATTACGCTTTTATTATTATAGATATGTACCCCTATGTTCTCTGAAGCATTATTCACAATAGCCAAGACATGGAAACAACCTAAGTGTCCTTCAACCAATGATTGGATGAAGATGTGGTACATAAATACAATGGAATACTACTCAGTCATAAAAGATGACAAAATGTTATTTGCAACAACATGGATGGATCTTTAGAGTACCAAGCTAAGTGAAATAAGTTAGACAGTAAAGAACAAGAACCATATAAAGTCATTGATATGTGGGATATAAAACATCAACAAATAAATAAAACAAACAAACAAACTCATAGACACAAAAACAGTATGGTAGTTACCAGAAGGGAAGGGGTAAGGGAAGGATGAAGAGGGTAAAGGGGATCAAATATATGGTGAGGGAAGGAGACTAGACTTTGGGTGGTAAGCACACAATGCAATATACAGATGATGTATTATAAACTTGTATACCTAAAACTTATATAATGTTACTAACCAATGTTACCCCAATACCTTCAATTTTTTAAAATATATTTTTATTGATTTCAGAGAGGAAGGGAGAGGGAGAGATAGAAACATCAATGATGAGCCAAAACCGGTTTGGCTCAGTGGATAGAGCGTTGGTCTGCGGACTGAAAGGTCCCTGGTTCGATTCCGGTCAAGGGCATGTACATTGGTTGCGGGCACATCCCTGGTAGGAGGTATGCAGGAGGCAGCTGGTCAATGTTTCTCTCTCATCGATGTTTCTGGCTCTCTATCCCTCTTCCTTCCTCTCTGTAAAAAATCAATAAAATATAAAACAAACAAGAAACATCAATGATGAGAGAAAATCATTGACTGGCTCCCTCCTGCATGCCCCACACTGGGGATCAAGCCCAAAACCTGGGCATGTGCCCTGACCAGGAATTGAACCGTGACCTCCTGGTTCATAGGTCGATGCTCAACCACTGAGCCATACCAGCTGGGCAATACATTCAATTTTTAAAAAGAATAAAGAGAGGGTTGATATGACTGACACATGGTAGGTACTGGAGGAAAAAATGAGAAAGATGACATTTGAGAGGTAGAAGGGCATGTTATGAACACAAGCAGGGATTTTTGCAGACACTAGTTCATGGCCTCTTTTCTATGAACTGGTTTTTTTGTCTAGGGCACTATCCTATATATGATGAAGCAGAAGGCATTCTAAGTCCATGAATGTTGGTATCGGCTAAGTTATGATAGGCAAGGAAAGCAGATCCAAATTCAGAACAACATCCATTTCCATGAAAACAAATCAAGCTTCGCCCCAATGAAATGAACTTGCCACCATGAGGCTGCTGGCCTTAGGTGTGTTTTACATTGTGTGCACCCACAAGCCAATGCTGAGACAAGAACTTGTGCTCCGGGGATGACCCCATAAGCACCTGGCTGCTTTGTTCTTAATCTCTGTGGGTTCGAGGCCCAATCCTCAAAGTTCATTGGTAAAGCCCTTCCCAAAATCTTCACAGCAATTTTCAATGCTGCTCTTTTCAAGTCTCTGACATATAGCCACTGACTGGTGACAGAGCCGGACTCAGGTCATGTCTCCTTCCAGTCAAAATACATAAAAGGAATTGCTTGAAAGCCTGCCTGATTCCTGCTGAAATCCTGCCCTCTGCTGTCCTTCAAAACAGCTGCTGATAGGGGGTGTGGTACACAATAGGAGACTTCTAGCTGGTAGTGCATCTTGCTCAACATCTATAAACCAAGCTTGACTTTTATTATTCTCAGTTAATTGGCCAACAACTCTCCACCAGGGCAAAGGGACAGACTGGCCAGTACGAGGTGTGGAAATAGTGTCGTCAAAAGGACAGAGTGGGAAGAAATCTGCTCACACAAACTAAGTGCCTTAATGGCCTGCTCTGGCCCCATCTACAAGGTGATGGAGTGTTCTTGGACATAATCCATTTTATGAGTAGGTGGGTTATATAGCACCTTGTGTCCCATGGTCTCCAACACACTAGTAGCAAATCGAAGCTGCTTCTGAAAAGGAAAGTAGTCATCTTCCTGACGGTTCATGGCCTTGCTATCCAATCCTGTGTGCTTCCATGATTTTCTGGAGAGATTTGTTTCAGATTTCACTAAGTCTCCCAGGTATTTTGAGAGGGCTGAGGAGCAGACCTGCTTAGATGGCAGCCTGGGCCTCCTACAGAGACTGCTTTGCACTTACAGCTTCTTAGGTCACCTAGAAAATAAATCTGCAAAACACCCATGTGCCATATGCTGTCTCTACCACAAGGTGCTGTGCTTTTCCTAGTTGTAGAAGGGGCAAGATGTAGCAATGTATCATTACCACTGGAGGGGGTATCACCATATGTACTAGACCACTGAATCCCTGGGGATATAACTAAGCAGTCAAGTGCCTATACCTCTATGAGATTCGGAGTTTACCCTTTGAATACATGAATTTGGCGTGGCATTCATGTATCTGGTATTTCCAACACAGTGTGCTAATGTGACATCCTATGGTTTGGTGATGCATTAAATGTCCTCATGTAGCACACAGCTGGAGTTGACATCTGTGGGACAGATTTATAAAGCTATTTCTGTCCCTGCCAGGTAAAAGCAAACTGCTAGTGGACTCTGCTAACTAAAAATGCAGTGGTTAGACCAATAGTTATATATCAAATGTAACTAAGGCTGTTAACTAAGTTAACCTTGGTTAACTAAGGCTGTTCTAAGATGCTCCAATAGAGACCATTTCAGCAACAGCAGCTGTAATTTGGATCACCTCAAGATTAAGTTTTAGCCGAAACCGGTTTGGCTCAGTGGATAGAGCGTTGGCCTTCGGACTGAAAGGTCCCAGGTTCGATTCCGGTCAAGGGCATGTACCTTGATTGAGGGCACATCCCCAGTAGGGGGTGTGCAGGAGGCAGCTGATTGATGTTTCTCTCTCATCGATGTTTCTAACTCTCTATCCCTCTCCCTTCCTCTCTGTAAAAAATCAATAAAAATGTATTTTTTTAAAAAAGATTTAAGTTTTAATGCAGAGTCCACTGTCATTTCCAAGAGCCACCAATCTTTCTCACTGGTCAAACAGAAGCACACTCTACACTTGGGGCTATGACAGGTTACCTCATTTGTATCTTTCTACCCTCTGATGGTTGTACAACTTCTGTAAATACCCGCAAAGACATACTGCTTTTTTACTTAGTATTTTGGAGGAACAGAATGCTCCAATGTCTTCCCCTTGACCCTTCTACCACAGAGCACTTACTCCTTAGGGCAGGGAGCCAATGGAGAGATTTTGCAAAGGATGTGTATCCTATCTACACTTAGGAACTGAGGAAATAAATCCGGGTGATGGAGGGGGTGTGGGGGAGAGAAGTCCAGTGTCCAGTCTCCCTCCCATGACCTCTATTTTGACCAGGAGTCATAGTCTTCTCAATCACCCCATAACTTAGAACAAGTATCCACTGATTGCTAAAAACTTTGGATAGTTCTCATTTCTGACTGCATATCACCTAAAGAAATAGCTAGGTGAAAGGTTCGTAACACACATCTCTATTGTTATAGCAAAGGCCCTTAAATCAAAGGTTCTGGTCCTGAGAATTAACTCAGTTCTAGGAATTGAGAAGCTGTGATCTTCTGGCTTGATTCAAGTGTCTGTTACACAGACCTATAAAGTTGGCTTTAAAAAAAAATCAGGTTAAAACCTCTGCTACTTTCATGCCTGACTCTAAGATTACCTAACCACAGTAAGAGATTGTGCAAGTCGAACATTTCCTAATTACTACCTTTCCATCTTCTCCCTTCCCATGAAGGACACGCCCATTTTTCTTCTAGCAAGTGACCCTCCAACATGCTTGACCCAGAAAGAACAGCAAGCCAGGACAGAACTTCCAATTGCTCACAGGTTTCCCCGTTTTAGGCCCTGGCAGAAAAGTTATTGAAGTGGCAGATGACAGAGCATGTAAAATCTCAATCTAGCACTGGCCAACTTTTAGTGTTTGGTCCTGCTCTACATTGGTCCATCAGCAAATTGCAGACAGCTGCCCAAAACAGCACACGGAATATAGTATCTCCTGAGGATACCAAATTCAACTGGATCCAGCTGAGTAAGGAATACTCAGCAGTGAGGCTGTGAGAAAACTGGTTTCCTATAATTGAGAAAGACTTTCAGAAGAACCAGTTTGGATCGGGCCTAAACCAGCAGTCGGACAACCCCCCAGGGGTCCCAGATGGGAGAGGGTGCAGGCTGGACTGAGGGACACCGTCCCCCTGCCCCCCATGCACGAATTTCATGCACTGGGCCACTAGTTTTCATATAAGAAACTTGAGGTTAGCTAAGTCATTTTATTGTCCAGAGTTTCACTCAATGCCTTAAGTTGAGGTTTGGGAATTAAGTTATCCAGTGCCCTTGAAAGCAACTATCTGACTCCATAATCCTTGCATTCTTTTTCCATCACCAGTATATTGTTCTACGGTGGCTGCTAAGCAGTATCCAAGGACCTTATCCTCAAGGAGCTCATGGATCCTGGTAACTAAAACCAGTAACTTGGCAAGCTCCTGGATTACTGAAGCTGCAAGTTTTCTATCCAGAATACAGAGGGCGGTGGCACTGCCTTTCGTCTTGCCCAGAAACAACCAATGCCAAAGACCCCTCATTTCCCTGAAGGTCTTCTGCCTACAACCCTTTTTTGGAATCAATCTAGACATTTAAAAGTTCTTTTGTTTGCAAACAACAACAAAAAATCAGTGACCCTAGTTAGCCTAAAGAAATAATATAGTGGATGGATTCTAGGATGGTTCACACATCCAAATAAACTGGAAAGAACCAAAGCTCAGGAAACATGAAATCTCTGAAAACCTCCGTAGAGCTACCATAAAAGCCAGCCAGCCAGCTCTGTTCACTCAACCTCTCTGTCTCTTGAGAAGATCCGTTGGGCTCAGCTCAGCTTTAGGTCTTCCCCTATCAATCAGCTGTGGTAGGGAGGCAGGGTCGCAAAGCACAGACAAGACCCTGGTAAGGAGAACTGTAAACCAGCACCCATCCCAACAGAAGCCTACTTCAATTACCCACATCTGTAAGCCTCTATTTTGCAATTGATAAATAACAAGGGCAAAAAGACATTGTTTAATCAAATAATTTTAATTAACAGTAAGCAGTAAAAGTGCAATTACATGAAAAGCCTCATATTTTACATGTTTAAATTGTTCAGTGTCTTTACTTGTAAGGTGTTGAAGGTGGGACCCACTCCTGAATCTTCTTTCTAGTGGTGGAATAAGGTACATATTGCTCTGAAGTGCCACTCAGGTTGAATTTATGGTTTGTCCAAATGAATTTACGAGCAGTAGGTGGTTTTGTTGTTGGAGGATCATCAGTCATACAGTGAAGCCAACGGTGCCTTAAAGAGGGGAAAGAAGACAGTTAGGAAGCGGGAGTGCAATGTTGGGGGAGGAAGGTTAAGAGGGCAGCTCTGGGGATATTTTGTTGCTTGACTAACTAACTGAACTTTTTTATAACTTAGTTGTTTCATCTGTACATCTTATTTCCTAGAGGGATAAGGATTAAATGAGATAATACACATAAAGCACCTAGAAAAATTCCTGTGCATAGTAGGAATTCAACAAATGCTAGCTATTATCCTTACTATATTTCATCAAATCTAGGACACCATCAATTTTAAGATACACCATTATTTTATGTATCTCTAAAAATTAAAAACTGTTGCCAATTAAATTATGACACTATTGATAGAATATGTACCTAATTTTAGATGTAAAAAATGTTAGAAAATTGATGAACTACAGTATCACTATGAGATGCTAGAGGCTGACTCTGGAGTTCCTGTGTGCTGAGTTGCTCTGCCTCATGAAGCTGTAGTTGGAAACCCAATGCTGAGGAAAAGGTAGAGGAAGAGGGTCTCTACATGCACTTTAAATTCAAGCTTAAGTCTGAACACTGGAGAACATAACATCTGTTACCTTAAAATTAGTAAATCACAGTTCACAAGTATTTCAGCTTTAAGCGTTTAACCATTTAATTTCAAAGGATATTTGCTGGGAGGTGCCAGAAATCTGGCCTGAAGGAAGCTGGGTGCTTTCCTTGGAGTCTACAGGGGAATGTCTCTCTAATGACAGAGAAAGGAAGAACCAATGTCCAAGGGACAAAAAGTGGAAATGAGCAGGAAGCCACGCTGAATATTATGGGAAAGGAAGGAGAGAGAACTCATCCCAGATGCCCCAAGGCTCAGAGCTCATAATACAGATATGACCCTATAACAACAGGGAGTGAGGAGACAGGCATAGAACTGCAGTTCCGATAAAAAAAAAAAAAAAAAAGGTTGACCAGCTACAGAGAAAAGGGTAAGAGGAGGAGGTTTCACTAAAATAATTAAGACTAAACCTAATAAGAAAAATTTATGATGTTATGTATGTTCAAGAATATTTATTAGCAATAATTGATAATACATAAAATCTGAAAATGTTTACACAGTAAGGCTACTGGCAAGAGTCAGGGACTGAGTAAACAATTTATTCTCATCGTAGCAGTATAAGGAACTAAGGAACAGGCTAGCATAACCCTTCTGCTACAATTAGTATTAAATAAAGGCTAAAGAAATAATATGATTTCCACACCAAAGAGTTTTTGCAAAACAGGTTTTCAGCTGGGTCATTTTTATTCCAATTAATTAAAGACACCATTGGACTAAGAGCACTGTCTAGAAAACTATGTTGCAGTTGGCATTAGAGCTTCAATTTTATGTCACTGTTATTTTCTTAAAGGACAAAATACAAAATTACTTAAACTTGATGATAAAGGCAGTGACACTACAAATGAGGACACTGGGAGAAAGGCAAAATGTTATAAATACCAAAGAGATAAATATTTATAATGAAAATATAATATATTTTGGGAAAAACTCAGTACTCAAATATAAGTTGTGTCAAAATAACTGGAAACAAAGATATCAAATGACAATTATATACTAAGCTGCTGTAAGAAAGAACTCTTACTATTTGCAACAGCATGGATGGACCTGGAGAGCATTATGCTAAGCGAAATAAGCCAGTCAGAGAAAGATAAATATCACATGCTCTCACTCATTTGTGGAATATAATGAACTACATAAACTGATGAATAAAAATAGATACAGAGACATAGAAGCATTGAACAGACCAAGAAACCTCAGAGGAAAGGCAGGAGAGGGTGTGTGTGTTGCGGGGGGGGGGAGGGTAAGAGATCAACCAAAGGACTTGTATGCATGCATATAAGCATAACCAATGGACACAGATACTAGGGGGATGAAGGCATGTGCTGGAGGGCAGGAGCAGGCAGGGAGAGGTCAATGGAGGAAAAAGGAGACATAGGTAATACTTTCAACAATAAAGAATTTAATTTAAAAAAAAATTACAACACAATTCAAATGAAAATAAATCCAATAAGTGGTTGATCCTATTTTCAGCTGTATAAGAGGAAAAAGTGTGTCAGGGAACAGGGAAGAAAGTCTAATCCTTTCTTTTTGAAAATATACTAACTTCACTTAAATAGCCCCTCAGTTTGGGTGCATTCAAAGTGCAAAATGAAGGGGTTTATTTTGAAAATCAGGGCAAATGAAAACAGTCTTTAAGATTAGAATTAATAACAAAAATTAAAAAGTTTAATTTTTCGCCCTGGCTAGTTTGGCTCAGTGGACAGAGCGTCGGCCTGTAGACTGAAGGATCCTGGGTTCGATTCTGGTCAAGGGCACATGCTTGGGTTGTGGACTTGATCTCGTGAGGGGCGTGCAGGAGGCAGCCAATCAGTGATTCTCTCTTATCATTGATGTTTCTATCTCTCTTTCCCTCTCCTTTTCTCTCTAAAATCAATCTATATATATAAAAGCCTAAGTGACTGTCCAACCGTTTGACCGGTAGCTATGATGCGCAATGACCACCAGGAGGCAGATGCTCCGACCAGTAGCTATGACGCACAGACCACCAGGGGGCAGACGCTCAATGCAGGAACTGCCGAGCTGCAGTGACTTGGCAGCTGCGGTTCTTGGGTGACACACCCGGAACCAGAGAGGAGGGAACCCGATTCTGATTCTGGGGTGCGTCATCTGAGAACTGCCCTCTTGCAATCCGAGACCCCTTGGGGGCTGTTGGAGAGCCAGTTTTGGCCCGATCCCTGCAGGCCAGGCAGAGGGATGAATCCGTGCACCAGGCCTCTAGTAAAAATATATTTTTTAAAAAGTTTAATTATTCTTTTCAGAAAATTCCAGGAAATAAAACATTACCAAGTAACTGCTAACAACAACAATAAAAACATATGCAGTTTTAAATATTTCTTTTCCTTAGATAACATTCTTAATTTTGGGAATCAAGACTGGTTTGTGACCATAATGTCCATGTTTCAGACGTTTTAACATCAAAGATTTTTCAGTTTTTCAAAAAATAAATAAGAAAGACTAAAGAAAAACTCCAGAATATGTTTTGAGGCAAAAATACTCATCATACTAAAACTTGTATTACTCCATCAGACTTCAGTTTACGAAACATTCTTACACACATCACTTAGTCACGATTTAATGTTTCACATTTTAAAATTGAGGGAGCAGAATTGAAGTGACTTTCACAAGGTCCCACAGCATGTATGTGAGTTACAGAGCTGAGACTTGAACACAGCTTCCCAATGGTGAAGCAAACCCTTTGAACAGAAACTTCATTACAATCAATAGATGAAAACCAGATTAGGATTACGATAGCATATAGGTATCTGCCAAAATCCTGAGACTCATCTAACCCCAGGATGGGATTGATAAATGTAACAAATTTTAAAAACAAAGATAGCTCATTACAAAATATCCAACTCAAACTCTGTTAGCTCAGTAACCATTTTTAATTAAATGCAAATTTAATTAAAATCCCAATAGGATTTGACAATTATAAGGATCAGCAGAAAGTCTAAGAACTAGGTTTTTAAAATTTGGAACTGTAATAAATATTAATTTTAAACCTAAGTTGCCATTAATCCTTTTTACATATAATAGCCCCCCAGACACTAAAAAATCTCAAACTGGCAAACAGAATAGTGAAATGGGGAAAACATCTGTGATATATTAAGTGAGGGGAGGGGGAAAGCAAACATATCATGCATAATAAACAGATATATGTAGGATGGGCAAAGGTAGGTTTACAGCTGTAAGTACGGGAAACACAGTTTACTCTTGTATTATTATCTACTAGAGGCCTGTGCACCAGTGGGGTCCCTGGGCCTGACCTGTGGGATCAGGCCGAAACCGGCTCTCTGACATCCCCCGCGGGGTCCCAGATTGTGAGAGGGTGCAGGCCAGGCTGAGGGACCTCACCAGTGCATGATCGGGCAGGAAGAGACGCTGGAGGCTGGTCAGCTGGGGAGGGACCCCGGGAGGGCTCCAGGGTGTGTCCGGCCCATCTCGCTCAGTCCCGATTGGCCAGAACCCAGCAGCAGGCTAACCTATCAGTCAGAGCATCTGCTCCCTGGTGATCAGTGCACGTCATAGCGAGTAGTTGAGCGGCCTTAGCATATCATTAGCATATTAGGTTTTGATTGGTTGAATGGACGACCAGACATGTAGCATATTAGGCTTTTATTATATAGGGTTACTTATTGTGTTACTTTCTATACAAACAAATGTAAATTTACTTTTGCCATACCCTGTATGCATATATACTCCTATATGTGCCTATACACAGTTAATTATAATCACAAACCTTCTAAGAAGGTGTGACCAAAAACAACAATCTATTCTTTAAAAACATTCCTTCTCTATTCAAAAGCAGACCCTCAAATATTTGTTTAATCAATAAATGAAATGTTAACAGTGCTTGTTTCTGGGCTAAGGAACTAGAGTTTATTTTGTTTTCTAACTTTATTTCTCTGGATTTTCCAAGTTTTCTATAACAATTATAAATTTTTATAATCAGAAAAAAATTAACCATGATTATAAGGGTTATTTTAGTAACATAGAAAATTGCTTATAATATCTAGAGAAAAAAACAGAAGATAACACTGACTATCATTATGAACACAACTACAATAAAAATTATTTAAAAGGACTAAAGGAAATATGCTAAATGTTGACAGTGGTTGTCTCTGCCAGATTCTTTAAACTTTTTTTAATCTCTCACATTTTTTCAAGAACAGATTCCACTTAGATTCAATAAAGTTCATACTGCCAAATCCACACAGACACTTCTCTGTCCTTACCTTACTCAACCTCTCAGCAACAATCAATACAGGTAGCCTTCCCATGCTGGCTGAAATGCTAATCCCTCTTTCCTCTTACCTTGCTAGCTACTACTCATTCTTCAGTGCTGGCTTGACTTTTGTGCTAAGCTCCAGATTCAGTTACTCTGCTGTTTTTGTGGCATATCTATTCACTTTGATTTCTGACAGGTATCTCAAACTTATATCTCCAAAAAAGAGGCTTCTGATTCCAACCCTCCACACACACCCCAACCTCCCTTCTCCCAGTATTCCCATCTGAGTGAATGATAATCACCTGATTCCTCTCTATCACCTCCCAGTAATCCCCCCTACCTGCCATCCTCTTCTCTACACAAGCTTCTAGAACATCTGATGCCAACCAAAAAACCCTGATCAATGTATACTGTATACATTTCGCCTCCTCCGCATCTGTAGCTTCCCAACCAAAGATTGAAAACAGTACAGGCATTTACTGAAACAATCTGCATTTAAGTGGATCCATGCAGTTCAAACCCGTGTTGTTCATGGGTCAACTATATAAACTCCAAGAGAGCAAGGATGCAACAAGAAGAACCTGACATTGCTTCTGTGACTTTCCTGCCAGAGCATAGTCTGAAAATAGTCATAAGGAAACAATGGACAAACCCAGGCTGGGGGACATTCTACCCTATAACATATCTGACCTGTAATTTTCAAAAGTGCCAAGGTCATAAAAGATAAGGAAAAGCTGAGCAACCAATCCAAGGTGAAAGAGCCTAGAGAGAATTAAGATGCACATGAAATGTATGATTAGATCATCTTGCAATAAAGGACATCGTTGGAACCACTTGATGAAACTTGAATGAGGTCTGAAGATTACACAGTAGTGTTGTATCATTGGTAATTTCCTCACTTTGATGGTTACATTGTGGTTATGCAGCAGGAATCACACATTAAAATATTCAGGAGTGATGGGTCATCATCTTGGCAACTTAATATGAAATGATTCAAATACATGTAACTTTTCAGAAAATTTGCGATTCCCAATTTTTTAAAAATTGTGAAACAGATCACATCCTACCCTACCCTCCAATGACTTCAAAAGAAATTTAGAGAAAAAGTCGAAGTGTTCACCATGACTTATAAGATCTACATGATCTAGGCCCTATCTAATTAATACCTCATTTCCTAACATGTTCCCCTCTCATTTCATTCCAGTCAAATTGGCCTTATTGCTGTTCTTTGAATACAAGCAATACATCTCAAACACACAGGGCTTTTGTACTTGATTCCTGCTGCCTGGAGCTCTTCACCACCACCCCACCCCTCTTCTCCTTGCTCTCTTCATTTCCTTGAAGAAGTCTTTACTAACCCCAGTATAAAGCAGCCTCCTAACCTTCCATGCTCTTTATCCCTTTATGAATGCCAGCTTCATATTATCTTATTTGTGTTTATTGCTGCCTAAAACATATAACATACTTATTTCTCTGTCTGAGAGCAAGAACTTTGTTTTATTCACTGTTGTATCCCCGGTGCCTGCAATAGGTCTTTGCACCTGATAGGTATACAATAAATAGTTATTTGAATGCATAAAGATGATAAACTGTATGTGTTATTCATTACTCTATGTGTAAGATAATACCTGGCTCTAATAAATCAACCCTACTTCAAACTTATTCAGGAATCAAATCACAGGTAAGAATCCACAGATTTAGAATTCCACAATACAGGACACTCAGCAAAAGGGAGTCTGAGAAACAAACAGCTGCGCTTGTCTCACATCACTTCTTCCCACAAAGACTAATCACAGGCCTTTAAACTTCCCTTACAAACAGGGTCACTGAAGGTACTCAGCCTTTAGAGGAGGCTCCACTCCACAGAGAAGTCAGCTCTATATCCTCAACTGCCCTCAGGCACCTGCTAGAGTACTGTCTTCTACCACTGTCAGCTTTTTTCCATGTGATGCCAGATTATATAAAAGGGCTTGCTTGGCTGAACGGCACTTTTATCTCTTCATATCTTTTACTATTTTGTAATTTCAAATTTGTTTCATCTCACATAATTTAAATCAGTTCCCTCCCCCACCCCCTACTCTCCCAAAATATAGACCCTGAGCACCAATGTTAGATGAGTACTCTGAAGGAGATAGATCTCAATGTGAACAAAACACCCACCTGCCTTCTACAAGACCAATCCCACCCAAAAAAACAACCAAACAAACAAATAAAAACCGGGACACCTCACTTTCTAAAACCAATAATCCACTTTGAGACCTTGGTCTTGAATAGTGCCCCTGACATACAGAATGCCCCTTTGGAGAAGGCAGACAGCTCTAAAGCTAAAATCACAGCTCCCCAGACCTTAACAGAACCATACGTTATTATTTCCCATTAAAAAGAGGAAATCCAGCCTCAAATGTAGCAGCAGTGCTACTGTTAAGAGCCAATGAGTTTTAGTACAGACATAATCCAATACTGTGGTTTTCAAACCATATCAATGTCATGGTTCAATGCTCCTAACTGGTCCACATGGTAGACGAGGTTGAAAACTGGTAGTAATGAAGTCTTATAAACATGTTTGCTTAGCTCACACAATATAAAACAAAAACAAACAAACAAAAAGAAACCTATTCTGAACAATCAAATAGCCCATTTAGTTTAAATAAAATTAAAAATCCACTTCCTTAGTCACATTTCAAAGGGACACATGTGGCTAGTGGCTACCCTACTGAACAGAACAGATACAGAACATCCAACCATGTATTAGTGATGTATTTAAGTTGACAAATATTTTAAGTCAATATATAAAAAACAAGAAATCTCACCATAAAATACAGATTTCTACTTTCTCTTGAAAAATCATTTATCTGGAAACCCTTAGTCAAATTCTCACCTAATGGAACTGAGGAAGGATGAATAGTGCTGCTGCCCTCTTTGATGTAGTGAGTGCTTTTCAGTTCATTATAGTCCTCACTATTCCTTATTGTCTCACATCTCACTCACTTTGGTTAAATTCGTGGATTTCTAATTGAGCTTTTACAATGGAAGTGAATACTCTGAGATTATCCCACTTGCCAAAAACTATTTCTGATGATTAAGCTCAACTAAAATAAAATGTCAGTTAACTTGATAAACTTACTTTTAGTTTTTTGGCGAAATTTTCTAAACTAGAAAGGATCTCCCCAGTTTATTGTATATCAAACAAATGGTATTATTTCAGTAATCTATGGAATAGAGAATCAGTACTTTGTTTTGAAATATTTAATCTAAAATTTGGCAATTCAAGTAAAAGCATTAGAATTTCATTTCAAAATGTTTATATAGTTTATAGTTATAAAAGTCAGTTTTTAGAGATCTAAGGAACTTGGGGCTCTCATTTTACAGGTGAGAAAACTAAGTCCCAGAGAGGTTAGGAACTTGCTTAAGGTCGAGCTGCCAAAGAAAATTAGAGGCAGAGTTCTTTTTGCTTTTCCCTTCACCCACAGCCAGGTGATACTGTGGAATATTGTTTTCCCCCCCAAAACAGCCACACCACTATCTATCCCAACAAATAATATGTTGTCACACCTCCATCAAGAGATAGGGTCTATGTTCTCTCCCATTAAACCTGGGCAGAATTATTTAATTGCTTCGACCAATTAAATGAGAAACTGATACTGGGCGATCTCTAAGACTAAGTGTGGACAAGGTGTCTCTCTCTCTCTCTCTCTTTCTCTCTCTCAGCACTTGCCTGAGGAAGCCCCAGCTATGTCCCCAACTGACAGTCAACATCAACTTCCAGACACTGAATGAAGTCTTCAGATGGCTCTGGTATCCAGCTTTGAAATCTTGCACCTAAGGCCCGATATCCTGGAGCAGAGATAAGCCATCCACAGGTTGTATCTATCTAAATTCCTGACCCACAAAAACTATGAAATATATAACTGAGACAGATGCTTTCAGAATACCATTAACTGCCTTATAAATAAATAAGCTATTTAATAAATATTTGTATAATAAAACAAACATTGCCAAACCCCCTTGTCCTCCCCACCAAAAAAAGAGAATGTTGACTTAGCTTACCATTCAGGGGGCACCATGCTTCCATCCACATCCCAGAATGTATTTCTGCCATTCATTTCAGTAGTATATATAACCCATCGGTGACGGCCTGAGTGGAAAGAACAACATTTAGAAAAATGTGAAAAAATAAAGACAACTTTAAAAGAAAACACAAAAAACCATAATTGCAAAATATCAAAGAAGACAACCTTTTAATTAAGACTTTTATGTGCTCTTACATAAGAGAAATAGCACCCAGGGTGTAAGAGTGAAGGCAAGTTCCAGGAAGTGTATGGCAAGCTTCTATCAACAGCCTGGCAGCTGCCAGAGCAAAATCCCTGCACAGGGACTAAGACCTACTCTGTGGGTGGGGCTCAGGCCTTTCCCACAGTGGAGAACCCTTGCCTCCACCCATGCCAAGAAAGCAATGGAGAGGGTAGGGGAATGTGTTCCCAGCCAGTCAGGGTATTCAGGAGAGAAAGTGCTCCTCCTGAGAATGGGGCAGGAGAAATGTACTCAGAGCAATCATACTTGGATTATATGTTTCCATATAAATATTTTTAAAAGACTACCAGAGATCCTTTCAGAAAGTGATTACACATAATAAGCAAACTATATAAATGATGGTTAAATAAGTAGGACCGTTCATGTCATCAAAATAATACGGTTACGTTCTTGTTTAACACATTTCTAATATAGTAGTTGGAGGCCTAACCACAATTTACAAGACTCTTTCTTTTGTATTATTATTATTATTATTATTATTATTATTTTTTTTTAGAGTGGAAGGGAGGGGGAGACAGAGAAACATCGATGAGAGAGAGACACGTTGATTGGTTGCTTCCCACACACACCCAGATGGGGTCTGGGGATCAAGCCTGTAACTGAGATACATGCCCTTGACTGGAATCAAACCCGGAGCCCTTTAGTTCATGGGCCGATGCTCTATCCACTGAGCCAAACTGGCTAGGGCTACAAGACTATTTCTATTGGGTCCTTAAAATGGGCAAAGACCTGGATTCCAATCAAGATTCTGTCACTTATCTATGAATATTAGGTACATTTTATGAGATTCAGTCAGTTTCTTTGTCTGTTAAAAGTAGATGATTATACCTCATCTGAAAGTTGCTGTGAAAATTAAATATCACACACATACGCCTACTTCAACATCAGACATGTAAGTGCTTAATAAATATCAATTCCTTCTACCCCTTCCTCACTGCCCCATCCCACAGGGCATACTGAATTCAACTCTATAATAGATTTTAAACCAATAAGCACAAGGTAATCTGCATTTACTTTATAGAGTTTATTTTATAATCAACAAATATAAAGTAATGCAATTTAAACATGACCATATCTATTTAAAGAAATACAGATTTCACCCAGGATTTGCTTCTTCTATCAGAGAGATCAATCTTGACAATAAGTAACTAAAAATAAGCTATAATCCAATAAGGCAGGGGAACGTGAAGGCAAATGGAGAAAACCTTGGGTAAGGTTCATAGAGTTAGGCCATGATGCTAGAGCTGGGCCTTACCAATCTTGAGATAAATATATTAAAATTTTAAATGTGTATACTCAGACTCAGCAATTCCACTTACAGAAATTTATTCTTAACCTTTTGCACTCGTATATCGAGTGTGACTCGACACGGTTAGCATTAGAATAAAGGAATCGAGAAAAAAGCAAGCGAGTGCAAAGGGTTAAAATATTTAAAGTAGGTACAAGCAAGTTCACTGAAGCATTGTTTCTAGTAAAAAAAAAAAAAAAAAAAAGTTGAAGGCAACCTAAATGTCTATTAATAGTAAAGTGTTTGGCCGTAGCCGGTTTGGCTTCAGTGTATAGAGTGTAGGCCTGCGGACTCAAGGGTCTCAGGTTCGATTCCAGTCAGGGGCACAGGCCGGGTTTGCGAGCTCGGTCTCCAATGAGGGGCGTGCAGGAGGCAGCCGATCGGTGATTCTCATCATTGATGTTTCTATCTCTCTTTCCCTCTCAACTTCCTCTCTGAAATCAATAAAATATATATATATATACATATATACATATATATATAAATATATATAAAATTTTAAAAAATAGTAGTGTTTGAAAAAATAGTTCTTCCATACAATGGAATATTGTGTTGCTATTAAAAAGAATGCTGTGAAAAAAATTTTTAATAAAAATATGTAGACAAATATCCAAACAAAAAATAATGCTGTAGATACATCCAACTAACTAATATGGAAAAATTGCCCAAGGTTTTTATGAAAAAAAAATTTCCGTTTATCAACAACATGAATAACACGATATAAAAAGAGTGTACGTAGGTTTATACATTCATTAAAGAAGCTACCTGTATATTGTGGAAAACAGAGTCAAATCAAAATTTAAGCTCACTCCCTTCATTCACACCAGTGCTGCACTCACCAAAAAACTGCTTGTTGTCTTCATAGTATTTGTTTCCATATTTGTCTTCCCCCACTAATGTACCAACCCTCACATCATTTGCCCTGTGAATACCCAAAAGAAAAGAGATATTTTAGAAAGATTCTTTGTTCAAAACACAAACGTAAGTAGAGAATACCGACTTTAAGAAACAAAGGCTGCTGCATCAGTAAGAAAAATGAGGAGATGCTTGGGGATGGACACTAGTGGTAGCCTTCTAGCCTTCATCTGGAGGCTCACACCACCCTGTTGAACACTCAGCTTTCAGGTACAGCTCTAGAATGCACGCTCATGTTGCCCCCAGTACCACCTACAGAGCCCAGGAAGAGATAAACTGACCCAGACGATATACTTAAACTACATTAATAATAAAGATGCAACTTACAAAACTACTTTAACCGACTACCAGAGGCACTGGAGTTAGTAAAAACCTCCAGGAAATCAGGAAGCCAAAGTATATCATCTTAAATGATATGAGTGTCCGAGCTTTCATTCGACTCTGGCTTCCACGGACGATACTGCTAGTCGGATTCAACGCGTGTCAGGACTAGAGACCTTGACGATCACCTTGTTCAACGCCTTACCGCACAGAGGAGGAAACTGAAGGCCAACAAAGGGTAAAAAAAGACCGTTCCCAAGGTCACACAGTGCGGGGGATGAAAGGCAGATTGTGCCGGCTGTCCTTGGCCAGAGCTGCGGTTTCTCCAAGGTGACCCAAGCCCGCGCCCCCTTCCAAAAACCCAGCCAGCTCAAGTCCAGCCCAGAGGCCGGGCGCACGGCTCCGCCGCCTACCTGAAGAGCATTCGTAGCCAGCCTCGGAGGCCGTTGTGGCCGCTGACCTGCTGCAGTCCTCGCCTCAAGACCTGCAGCAACTCCATCTTGCCCCGCAGGCCTGGCCTTCCGGGTGCGCAGTTCAAAATGCAGCCGGCGGAAGCGCACACTCTTTTACAGGGAGCCTACCACACAAGGTTCCCACCGTTCTGCGCATGCGCGCAGAGCTGAAGCTCGCTTGCGATACCGCTTTCCCATTTCCGAAGAAAGTGCGGTTAGGTTTCCTTGGGAAGCAAAGGCACAATAAACTTTCACCAATTCATGTAAGTTGCATTTAGAAGGCGGGATATGTGGTGGAAAACACCTAGACTAGGCTTCCCAAGGTGGAAGTTCCTCTTTTGGGGACCCCAGGTTCCCCATCTCAACTGATTGATTCAGACTACTTCAAAATCCTTTCTAGCCAAGATTCTTTAGAAACAAGATGCCATTAAGGAATCCAATATGGAGCACATAATGATATTGAGTACATATACTAGCATTGTGCAGGAATAGCGAGGAGGAATCAAAAAGTATATGACTAAGTATCTGCTCTCAAGGATTTGGTGATTTAGTTTCAAAGTTAAAATTCAAGTATTTAAATTTATTACAAAAGTAATTTGTGCATTATGTATATAATAAACTTTATAATAAACAAATATAAACTAATGCAATTTAAACATGACCATACCAATTTAAAGAAATACAGATTTCAATCAGGATTTGCTTCTTCTATTAGAGAGATCAATCTTGAGAATAAGTAACAAAAAAAAAAAAGTAATCCAATGAGGCAGGGGAATGCAAAGGCAGATGGAGGAAACCTTGGGTAGGTTTTCATAGAATTAGGCATGACCCTAGAGCTGGGCCTTAACAATTTCGCAATAAATAAATTAAAAATGTAAATGTGTGTACATATGTATGTACACACATTTACATTTTTTATATATGCACATACTATTTTGATAGTTCAATTGATGTTTCTTTCATTTCAGATTTAACCCATTGGAATTAATATTCAAAGTGTGTATACATTTTTTTTTATACCACACACACACACACCCACACACACACACACACACACACACTACACACAGGAATGGAGCAACACAG
Source organism: Eptesicus fuscus (assembly GCF_027574615.1). NCBI lineage: Eukaryota > Metazoa > Chordata > Mammalia > Chiroptera > Vespertilionidae > Eptesicus > Eptesicus fuscus. The sequence goes on from NC_072479.1 coordinate 88,484,652, forward strand.
TCGCAAATGAAGCCCCTAAATCTGTTCCCCCTCACCCAGAGCTGCCTGGAGTGAGGCTGGGCTCAGAGTCTGATCAGGAGGCCTCCTGGATCCTCAGAGGCCGGTGCCCTTAGCTCCCTTGCTTGAGGATGTGTAAACCTGCTCCAGCAGTGGCATAAGCCTTGATCCCTGGGTGTCCTGCTGTCCAGAGAAATCTTCAGCTTGTCCAGATAGGAGTCCTGGGACCTCACCAGATCAGGGGCACTCTGGTAGAACTCCACTAGCAGCAGCATCTCATGAAGGATGTCATTAGTAAGGAAGCTGTCCTGGACATAGGCTATCTCCAACTCTGTGGGGATGCTGTAAGTCACTGGGCCTTTGCTGGCAGGGACACCAGCTGGTCACTACCAGCCACCCCAAACTCCCATCCCATAACGCTCCATCCCACACATCAGGCCCTGCTGTGCATATTTAAAATTTTAAATAATGCAGGCTATTAAATAAACACTATTCCTAATTTTCCAGTGGCTATTTCATTTTAAACAATATGCTTTAAAAAATCTATATATTCCTTGACCCATCAATTTGGAACACTCTCTCTTGATTCTCAACTATTTGAGATGAGAAATTTAGCACCTCATTTTCTTCACCTATTCTTATCCTTTGCTCTTCAGACTCTACATCAACATTATCAGTACTTTCAAAAGATTAAGGATTATAAGATTTACACTTGAATTGTAACTGCAAGTTTCCATTGTTGTGAGTTTAAAAATTGTAACACAGTATTTCATGAAAGGATCAAGTAATATAACTAGATCCAGGAAAAGTATATCATTTTATACTATTCAATCTTCAACACCAAGGGAAAAACTTGCAAATATCAGGGTCAAATTTTCTTAGATTCTATTAATTACTCAAAATTCAAAATCACATTTGAATTTATGTTGAACTGTGATTTTCATGCATTTTGTTTTCCTAACTAAAAAAAAAAATCCATTTGAAATATCTACACTAATAAAAAAAGAAACATGCAAATTGACCATCCCTCCACTACGCCCACCAGCCAATCAGGAGTGAGCATGGAAATTAACCCAACAAAGATGGTGGTTAATTTGCATACGCAGGCGTGGAGCTAAGACTGAAGACAGTGTAGAAGGAAGCCAAGCACTGCAGAAGGGAGCAAAGCAGCGGAGAAGGGAGCGAGTGAGGCAGCGGAGAAGGGAGCAAGGCAGCGAAGAAGGGAGCAAGCGAGGCAGCGGAGAAGGGAGCTCCCTTCTCTGCTTCGTTCCGGTCGCAGGAAGCCCTATTCTTGCAGGAATAGGCCCGAGGAAGCCCTATTCTTGCAAGAATCTTCCTGCAATGGGCCTCTAGTTTCTATATATCTAAGAACTCTTAAAAACAGAATCATATTATCATTATCTCACATTAAATAGTAATTCCTTAATATTCAGAGGGTTCAAATTTCCCCAACTGTCTCAATACTTTGTTTCTCCAACCATATGTTGTAACTGGTTGATCTTAATTTCTTTTAGTCTATAGGTTTTTCCCATTTTCCACCCCTTGCTTCTTTTTTTGTCCTTCCAATATATTTGATGAAGACACTGGCAGTTTCTCCTGTAGAATTTCCCCCAGTCTGGATTTTGTTGATTGTGCCCCCCATTAATATTCTTCTATCCCCTGTATTTCCTGTATATTAGTAATTAACCTAGGTGCTTGACCAGATTGGTGAGGTGCTATTAAGCATATTTCATGTGATGATATCTTTCCATCAGGATGCACACATGGTTCCGCTTGCTTCACTTTTCATGATTTTAGCAGCCACTGATGAGCACTGCCTAGGTAATAATTTCCTAATATCCCTAAAGTTCTTTTTCCTTTTGTTTACTTGAAATTTTAAATTGAGATAGTTATAGAGTCACATGCAGCGTAGGGTAATACAGAGAGATCCTATCCTGTTTATACTTCTCTGTTTCTCTTAATGGTATAACATCTTGCATACTATACCATCACAACCAGGATACTGACATTAATGCAATCCACTGAGCTTTACCTCTACTCATTTGTGTATGTGCGTGTTTAGTTCTATACAGTTTTATCACATGCAAGTTCTTGTATGTCACCACAGTCAAGATAGTGAACAGTTCTATCACAAGATCTCTATTGCCTTATTACATACTTCTCTCCGCTCTAAAACCCTCTTCCTTATACTCTATTAAAATGTAAGACTTGCTGATTTGACTCCCTAATGTTATTTTTTCTTATTTTTCTATTTACTAGCGTTCCCATTGCAGGAAAAATCCTGCAATAGGGTTTCCTGCTGCACTCTACCCCACCCCGCCTGCTCTCCTCCCTTGTCCCCTGGCCCGCCTTCTCCGCCAGCCTGCCCCACTCTCCTTCCTTCTCCCCCAGCCCCGCCTCCACTCCTCCCTTCTCCTCCCCCCGGCTTGCTTGCTTCTCCGCAGCTTTGCTCCCTTCAGCATCTCTTGGCTTCTTTCTAAGCTGTCTTGATATGCAAATTAGACGCCATCTTTGTTGGGGTAATTTGCTTGCTCGTCCTGATTGGTTGGTGGGTGTGGCTTGGCTGGTGGGCGTGGCTCAGGCGTAGCAAAGGTGCGGTCAATTTGCATATTTGTCTATTATTAGGTAGGATCTTTTTTTATGCTTTCTGGGTGAGTTCAACTTCACCTTCCAACCCTTCCAATGAATTGCTTTGGCTGTAATTTTTAATTTCCAGGGGCTGTTCCTTGCACCAAATTTCCCTTTTTAAAGCATCCTGTTCTCATTTAATGGATATAACACCTAGCTTCTTTCAAAATAGCAATTAAGGTATTTTTCTGATCACTGCATTATATTCCCCCACTCTATGTGTGATCTCTTAGATATTACAGATTTTCCTTAAATATCTGGAGATCCTGGCTCCACACTCATATTTAATAGGCACTGAAGAGTTCAATGAAAATACCATTATACACACACATGACTTGAAAGTGGGTTTGTGATAAAGTGATAATCAGGCATCTTATCTAGACACAACCAAAAGTGAGTGCCTGGAGATCATTTCTTTGGAGGTAATTAGTTTTTCCGAAGAGAAAAGCTATACCTGATGGCCAGCATTCTGGAAACACAATTAGAGGGCCCACATTCAGAATGCACATTTTAACTTAATCTATATTTTCTTTTGTTAGTCCTCACTTAAGGCTATTTTTTTCCCATTGATTTTTTAGAGAGTGGGAGGAGGAGAAACAGAAAAACATGGATTGGTTGCCTCCCACATGTACCGTGAGGGGGGTGGGGGGAACACGGATTGGAGCCTGCAACTGAGGTACAAGGTAAGTGCCCTTGATTGGAATCAAACCCATGATCCTTCAGTCTGCTGGCCAATGTTTTAACCACTAAGCTAACTGGTTAGGGCTTAATCCATATTTTCAACCCTGTATCTAATCCAAGCCTTCTATTATGCCTGGCATCCTATAAGTCCTATGATCTCCAGTTAGTTTTTTAATAGCATTAACCTTTGACTTGCTGCTTGAAAAGGAGGGGTTGGGGGGAGCAGCCCGACCTGCATGGCTCAGTGGTTGAGCATCAACCTATGAACCAGGAGGCCATGGTTCAATTCCCAATCAGGGCACATGCCCAGGTTGCGGGATCAATCCCCAGTGTGGGGCATGCAGGAGGCAGCCGATCAATGATTCTTCTCTTATCATTTGATGTTTCTATCTCTCCCTCTCTTAAATCAATCCTATCTAATAAAAGAGTAATATGCAAATTGACCATCACTCCAACACACAGGATGGCTGCCACAAGATGGCCAGCAAGGGAGGTCAGTTGGGAAGGACCAGGCCTGCAAGGGAGGGCAGTTGAGGGCGACCAAGCCTGCAGGGAAGGGCAGTTGCGGGGGACCCAGGCCTGCAGGGGAGAGCAGTTGGGGAGGACCAGGCCTGCAGGGGAGGGCAGTTGGGGGGGACCAGGCCTGCAGGGGAGGGCAGTTAGGGGCAATCGGGCTAGCAGGGGAGTGATTAGGGGGTGATCAGGAAGGCAGGCAGACGAGCAGTTAGGAGCCAGCAGTCCTGGATTGTGAGAGGGATGTCCAACTGCCCATCGACATCCTCCCCCATCCCCGTGCACAAATTTCGTGCACTGGGCCTCTAGTACAAATAAATTTAAAAAAAATAAGGGGGGGGGGCGGGGACAGAATGTGATCACCTGACTTAAGTGTAGAGAAAGACAGTTCAATGAGTCTGTATACAGACTTGCAATCAATCCTTTCTTTTTTATGTCCCAAACACCATCTCTGAATACAAGCACCTGGGTCCTCCAGATAATGAGCATCTTTTCTGAATACTGCAAGGTGTACAGGCTTCTTTCTCACTGTATTGCCTTTTGCTGGCACTCAGATTAGAGTGTCCTTGATTCTGGCTCTGCTAAGTCAGTCTTTCTCTACCTGGATTTTGTTTTCTAAAAACTTACTGAATTCTCTTATCCTTTGATTTCTTCTCTTTTATCATTATGTAGTTATACTTTACTGTGGCAAACAAAAGGATAACTACTCAACAAACAGAACTCTGAAATCAAATATACTGTCAGGAAACAAATTTATAATGCAGATCACATTTTAATATAGATCTAAAAACACTTCCAAATATAACTACAAATTTAATCATGAAAAATACCTGCAGTAAACATGTGTGTTAATTGACCATTATTATATTATTTCTAAATCCTTGGCTTACTTCTTTGGGTTATAAAGGTATAAACCTACTAATTTTCCCATTTGTATATTTTTATAGTAAATGTTTTCTACAGCTAATATTATAAATAAACCTAATGACAAAAAAAATCATGTTTTAAATAGGGAAAAATTTCCCTTAGAAAGTTGGTAAAGACTATACGGTGATACTTTTAAACTTTTGATTTACTATAAAGTAGTAATTAGTAAAATCCACAGCTTCCCCAAATTTAGCTTCTCTTCTATTACAAAAATCTTTGTAAAAGATGTACTCCAAGTACAATGAAATCTCCATTTTGTTTTTTATAACAAAGCAACAAATAGACACACTAAAACAATCCATCATGAAATCAGAGCAAATAAGTACTTAACAGTATTAGGTTTGCTATGGAAAACATTACTGTGGAAGACATCCAAGAATTAAAAATGCTTTTGTTGAAGCAATAACAAATGCTCATACTAAAATAGCCCTCCCCTCTTTATAGTGAAAAATCAGTGCATATTCCTTTATATACTAAAAAATTTTAGTTTTTAAAAACTATTAACTGCCTTAAAATAATTGTTTCACTCACCTTGAAAACACAGATTGGTTACCATAAATCCATTATTTAACAAACTGTATTTCTAATGACCTAAAAGAAATTGGCTAACACCCATGGAAGGGTCAGGAAACTATATAATGCAGATCAGGAAAGAGGGAGAGGACAGATGTTTTCTGTGCAATGGAAGAGCAACACTTCTAAGATATATTCTGCAATACTGAAACATTTTGGGCTCAACCAGTTTCTACTACTTTTAAAACACTGCAGTAAACTGAAAATATTAAAACATGAACCTTATCTTATTCTCAAAAATAATTTTCTGTTACATACATAAATAAAAAGTGCTTGTAACTAATAATATACACCACTAAAAAAGTCAAGTCTTAAGATCATGAATATCCTGTCTCACTGCCAGCAATGAGTGGTCTATACTATGAGTGCCATAATATTTACAAAAGACAAAAAAAATATATATTCAATTATGATTTCCTCTGGTTCTAATGTTATCATTACACCATTGACCATAAAATAATCTTTTGACAAAGTAATTAAACAGATTATATTACAGAAGTATAATATACAAGGATATCCTCAGAGATTTCTGACAATTATGTATTTGTACTAGCTCATAATGAAGTTAAAGATGAATAGAACACAATTATGAAAAAAAAAACACCTAATTTATTTGTTTCACCAAATAAGATATAATATAATGAGAGATCTTAGTTTAGATAGTTAAAAGGTGACAGCTTTAGGTATCATCTTAACCAAGAAAAATTTCATAGTATTTCTTATTCACTTAAATAAGACAGGAAAGGAAACTAACTCCTGCTACCTGCCCAGTTACTTTGAAAACTCTTCTTAAGAAAGTAAAAATAAAAATATCTTGGTTTTTGGTTCTTCTTTAAAGTCAAAATTTCTAGGTGCCCTGGAAACAATGAGTTCAATTTGGTGTCTTGTGTTCTGAGAAAGAACAATAAGTTTACACTGAGTGCTCAGCTTTCATATGCTGTGACCAATTATTTGTGAGTTATAATCTGCAGGTTCCATTTTTAAAATATGTGGGATAACACTGTCAATTCGTACATTGCCAATGAGACCTTTGAAAAACAATTCTTCAGTGATGGTAGCATTCATCAACCTCAAAGCTGGCAATCTAAGTAGTAGTCTGGACAACCTGAAAACAAAAAAGAAAGAGAAGGGGGACAAGGTTATAAATCAAAGAGAGAGTAAGTAGAAAAATATGAGTAATTTCTGCATGTTATTATTTGTAGCCTAATTGAATAAAAGATCTAATTTTCAAAAGTTAAAATAAAAACCTCAGAATTCAAGCTTTAGAGTGTATGACAATCAACTGGATATAAGTGAAGTCTTACAGACTTCATAGTCAAGCCTTGCTCTTAACTGCTATGCTATTAAATCACAGTTCAAGCTATATGGCATAGGAGCTTATTTTAGGTTGTAAGAACAGCAATATTTTGTGTTATCAGGGCACACAGACTCAATTCTAATAGTTTTCTTGGTTTTGCTTTATGAAATACTACTAGGAATGGTAAAACAGGCAATGGTTGTTATTAATGGGAAAAGCACAAGACAATGGAATCAAGATCACTGGACTCACAGCTATGTACTCCCTGCCTCTCTTCAGTTTTTTTGTGAAAATTAAAATGATATCTGCCAGTTTCTGTATAGTGAGGTTCTTAAATTTTGGCAGGATATCTTGTGTGAAAGTACATTATACATTGAAAACTGCTATCGAAAGATAATTTATTATTTTTAAGTAACTAGAAATGTAAGAAACTCAGAAATAATTCCAAAGATCCGTGAAAGCAGCTGGAATCTAATGAAACAGAAGTCAGCAAACAACTACACATCTAAAGGAGAAAAAATGTAAATACCGTACTTATTTTATAATGAGGCATAAAACAACTTTAGAAACATTTTTAAAAATCTGAAAAACAACCATGACAAACCAACAACAAAAGAACAACCTTTCCAAAAAGCTTGTGGTAATGTTTATCCTTCCTCTAGTCTAAGGCCTTGCACTCCAGTGCTTGAGACCAAATGAAACCAGCAGCCCCAGAATTAAGTGATCTTCCTATAGCCATGTATCCTATTTCTCAAATTACTCAGTTCCTTTTGTTCCCACCAGCTGAGTTGCATCCACAGAACTGGTAGAAAGCAGGATAAGAAAACTGGTTAACTAAGGCTCATTTTCACGATGGAACTGGCTTATAAATTTATTATTTATTATGTATAAAACATTGTTATATGTGAAATGTTCTTTTACTAGCTTGAAGTATATCAAATAATAAAGTTAGTAAACACATTTGCATAGCCCTTGCTATGAAACAGGCACTGTTCTAAGCTCTTTACATTATTAACTGATTTAAGCATTACACTAATTGTAAAATGTGGATACTATTACTATCTCCATTTTACAGGTGAAGAAACTGAAGTTAAAAACTACTTGCCCAATGTCTTACAGCTAATAAGGTAAGATCAGAAGTCAAACCTAGGTACTCTGGCTCTGATGGCCATGTATTTACTCTACAATACTGTCCTTCCTTCAAAAATGTAACTGATCTTATATTTTTTTAAAAGAACACTGACAAGAAATACGTTAGTAGAAATATCATAAGCCAAATATCTGTTATTTATTTAAAATAAAGAGTTTGGGCACTATTGCCAGACTACCTGGATCCAGTCAGGCTCTGCCAATTATTGTGATCTTGAACAAGTTACTTAACCTCTGTGTGCTAAAGTCATCTCTATATAAATGTAAGAACTGGTTGAAATATTACATGCAATAATGCATACTGCTTTTTATAGCATTAGCTATTTCATTCCAAAGGTTAACTAGAACACTTTATTTACTCCTGAAATATAAAATAATGAAATAGATTCACAAAACTGTTTAAAATTAATATAGTTAAACTAGAGGCCCGGTGCACGAAATTTGTGCACGGAGGGGGGTTGTCCCTCAGCCCAGCCTGTACCCTCTCCAATCTGGGATCCCTCTCACAATCCAGGACTGCTGGCTCCCAACTGCTTGCCTGCCTGCCTTCCTGATTGCCCCTAACCGCTTCTGCCTGCCAGCCTGATCACCCCCTAACCACTCCGCTGCCAGCCTGTTTGCCCCCAACTTCCCTCCTCTGCCGGCCTGGTCACCCCTGACTGCCCTCTCCTGCAGGGTTGATCACCTCCAACTGCCCTCTCTTGCAGGCCTGGTCCTTCTCAACTGCCCTCCCTTGCAGGCCGGGTGCCTCCCAACTGCCCTCTCCTGCTGGCCATCTTGTGGTGGCCATCTTGTGTCCACATGGGGGCAGGATCTTTGACCACATGGGGGCAGTTATATTGTGTGTTGCAGTGATGACCAATCTGCATATTACTCTTTTATTAGATAGGATAGCATTTAACTTCTAGATACCTGTAGGTGTCATCTGGATATGTTCTGGTTATATAATCTTGAAATTCCACATAAGCCTTTTCCTGAAATTTCTCAATCTGTTCCATGTTTTCTAGGCCTGGATGGTCTGAAACATGAAAGAATATATTGTTACCCTGCTTCTGAATGTTCATTTAATAAGACATCTAGAGTGGAGGTGGAAGGGAATGAGAATAGTTCAGTCAAAAATGAAACCTCTTCATATGTGTGGCTCTTTCCATAAATATTACTAAGTACCAGGTACTGTACTTAAAGCCTGTAAAACTATTTTATCTCATATACAAATTATAATATCTAATAAAAAATGAGATCAATGGGTTCTACTAAAATAGTATTTTCGTTTATCCCAAAAGTGGAGAAGGAATTTTGCTCACTGGTTTCAAATGTTTTTTCACACCCAAATAAGTGTCCAACATTCATAAAACTCACCAATTTAAAGTGTATAATTCAATTGTTTTAGATTATTCACAGAACTGTGCAACCATCACCACAATCTAATTTTAGAACATTTATGTCACTCCAAAAGACCTCTGTACCATTCACAGTCACTCCCTATTCTTCCCTCTCCTTAGTCCTTGGTAATTACTAATTTCTAACCTACTTTATGTCTGTAAAATTTGCCATTCTAGACATCCCATTTAAATAGAATCATGTAATATGTGGTCTTTTGTGACTGGCTTCTTTCCCTTAGCATAGTTTTCAAGGTTCATCCATGTTTTAGCATGTGTAAGAACTTAGTTTTATAGCTGAATGATATTCCATTGTATGCATATATTACATTTGGTTCACTTAGTCACATGTTGATGAACACTTGTTTCCACTTTAACTGAATCATCTTATATTCCCACCATCAGGGTATGAGGGATCCAATTTCACCACAAGCTCAAACATTGTATTTTAGATAAGAAGTCACTATTTGTGTACCTGGACTGAAGAGTACTATTGCTTTTAGGTAGGCATATTCATAGCCATCAACGCAGAGTTTAACCATGCTGTTGCAAAACTCTTGAAGTTTGAAGATGTGCTCCATCAATAATTTTCTTCTTTCTGTTGACATTTTATCTTTAATTAAAAACAAACAAAAGCTTCTAATTTTCTGCTAAAATGTATGACTATTTTTATCCAACATATCTCCTTCCCATTAATTTCCAGCATTAAATATAACCAATCTATAAATGCTTCAAATTCATTATCTCTACAAGTATAGATGAAACTAATTAATGATCTTTGGACACTCTTCATTCAAGAAAAAACAAAACAAGCTGTTCATATAAAAAACCCTAAACATAATGTTTCTCCTTTCAAGACACACCTTTGAAAAAATAAATCATCTGAAAAACTGGCAAAAGAAAATTCAAAAGATTCAAATTTGGTAACAGGATTTTATCTAAGCTTACATTGATTTTTAAAAGTGAGCAAAATCATCTAGATTTTTTAAAGTTAACAACACTGCCCAGCTGGTGTGGCTCAGTGTTTGAGCGTTGACCTATGAACCAGGAAAGTCATGGTTGGATCCCAGTGAGGGCACCTGCCTGCACCTGCCTGGGTTGTGGGCTCAATCCCCAGTAGGGGGCATGCAGGAGGCAGCAGATCAAAGATTCCCTCTCCCTCTCCCTTCCACTCTGAAATTAATTTTTAAAAATAATACTAAATAAAAAGTTAATAACACTTCTAAAATAAAAATATTTAGCAAAAAAAAACACAACATTGTCAAAACCAAAAGAAACCGAGTAAACTTCACTGTGGAGGGATATGTTTAAAACACATCTGATTACTCAACTACAGCTTTAGTGAAGGTAGGCTGTATAATGCATTACAAACTTATGAGAAAACAATCAAGATCAGGAGTCCACAAATAAAATGGGGATGTGGTGCTGCTTTCTGGAGCTACTGTTGATGTAATTTTAAGGAGGAAACATGTAATTTAAAAATCATATAAAACAGTAAGAAATGGAATATGGTAAAGCAGTGGTTCTCAACCTTCCTAATGCCGCGACCCTTTGATACAGGTCCTCATGTTTTGGTGACCCCCAACCATAAAATTATTTCCGTTGCTACTTCATAACTGTCATTTTGCTACTGTTATGAATCGTAATGTAAATATCTGTGTTTTCCGATGGTCTTCGGCTCTACAACAGCGGTTCTCAACCTGTGGGAACTGCTAGCAGGGTCACCTAAGACCATCAGAAAACACAGATATTTACATTACGATTCATAACAGTAGCAAAATGACAGTTATGAAGTAGCAACGGAAATAATTTTATGGTTGGGGATCACCACAACATGAGGACCTGTATCTAAGGGTTGCGGCATTAGGAAGGTTGAGAACCACTGTGGTAAAGGAATAAAACATAATTCCCAATTTGTATATTCCTAAATGCAAGTGGCAGCTTCTATTTGAAAAGGGGGCACATTTTTGTTTAGTCACATGCCATTCTGAAGTAAAATATTTATAAATCAGTGACTGCCTATCTCTTTAAATGAATGAGAGTTGTCATTATCTTGGCATCAAGTAAAGGAAAAAAGAGAGTAAGGATTGTTTTGTGACTCGTCAGTACTTTTTAAATAAGAGACTATACCCTGAATTCACACACACACACACAAAAAAATCTTGGAATTCAAAGGGTTACAATGAAGAAAGGTAATTTAAAAATTGGTTGGAATAATATATTTTGAAGTATTTACTCAACTTTATACAACCTAATCCTGGATTCCTTGGTACCTACACCAAAGTACAAAAATTCACAAGGCCTGGTCAGAAATAGCCAGCCAGATTTAAATATACTTGTTTCAATTTTGTTGTGCGTTAAAACATTTTAAAATTCAAAATTTTTTTTCAAGTGTCCAAGGCACGAACCAGGCATGGGCACAGACCAAACGCCAAGCTAGGATAAACAAGGAGTTACTCTGTCCCCGGCTGACATGAAACAAACACCACCAAATCAGGTGCAACTCTATCCAGGGACATACAAATTTAAATATTCAAAAATATATTTTTGGTGGTCAATGAAATGAAATCATCAAAACGTAAAAATTATCTAAAGTAAAAAGGATGTTGGTATGTAAAACATTATCATCAGATATGTAACTTTAATAGTAAAACACTTTATAAAACTGACATCCTCTCTTTTATCCTGGAAAAAGGAAATAAGGTGCTTTTTACCTTGTTGAAGGCTACTGTGAAGGCAATTGACAAATGTTGCTAATATAGTTGCCACATTCATTACTTGCCAGCACTGGGCAAGACCAAGAGTAAAAAGTTCATTCCAATAAGCTTTCACCAATGATATGCTGTTTTCCTGCCTATTAAAAATACACACACACAAATCAGGTATTATTAAAATATATTTTATAAACTTTACAATTGACTCATATATTTTATAGTAAAATACTAGTGAAGTATAATTACTCTAGAAAGACGAACTTGATCAATTCTGTATACTTCACTGCACTTGATGAGGAAGGCTTAGAACTTTAATTAGCTAGTTCATTAATCAGTCAGCCAATTTATAAGAACAGTTTCAAACTGCAGAAGTTGGGGCTTTAATACCACATTTCATGGAAACAGCATAAAGATTGTTTTAAAAATATTAAAATTAAAAGTATTAATTTAAAAAACCTTTCCCAAGTTTTATTTTGCCTTTAATGCAGGTAAATATTCTCTTTAAAAAAAAAAAAGGCAATTTAAATTATTTAATGGTAGATAACAACCAATTTCCTAGGAGAAATGGTTTCTTCTTTAAGTATGTTTCAGATAAGATATTATCTCTATAAATGAGACACCAAGGATTTTACTAGGGGTAAGAGGGTAAGAAAGGTCAAAAGTTTTTTCCTGAATTTCTAAATAAGAAATCTCAGCATGAGAGAATAGAAAAAGTAATGAGTCAAGAGACCAGGGTTTTAAAACCTAGATCATCAACTTATTATCCATTTGAAATCAGGCAAATAAGCTCCCAAGTCTCAGGCTGTTTAGCTATATAAAATGCAGAGACTCTAATGCCTATATCTAACTCAATTATTATGAGGCAGAAATGTAAGAATTATGTGAACAGGCCATGACATAAAGTACAAAAAGCCAGGCACTGTAGGAAGCACTGTAAAAATAGCCACAAACAACATGGAGTAGGTCTGCCTTCATGAAACAGAAGGGCAACATAATAAATATGCCATTTTAAATATTTTATATAAATATATATACACATACTCATATGGTTATACAAACATTAAGTTAGTTTTAGGCAATAAAAATTCTACATTCCTATAAAGTAGGATGCTGCAATAGAAAATGGGGATGGGGGAGGGGAGGGCCATGTTCAGATAAGTTAGTTTCGGAAGGCTTTACTAAGGGCCTGACATTTGAGTAGAGAAAAACAGAAAAGAACTTAAAAAAAAAAAATTTCCAGGGGAATAGTTATCCAGGGAAAAAAGAACAAGGGCCAGACTTGTTGAGGTGAGAACCAGTATGTAGTTGGTACTCAATAAAAGCTGTTGAGTGGATTAATAATGCTATCCTCCCTTAGTTTTTAAAATTTCTAAACATTTTATTTCAAACTATGGTCTTTTTATGAGTCAGCAGTTATATTACCTTTTTCCTTTAAATTTATTGGGGTAACATTGGCTAATAAGATTATATAGGTTTTAAGTGTACAATTCTATAATACATCTATCTTTGCGTTGTGCAATCACCACCCAAAGTCAAGTCTCCTTTGTTACTATATTCGACCGCCTTTACCCTTTATTACCTCTCCACTCTCCTTCCCCAATGGTAACTACCATACTGTTGTCTGTGTCTGAGTTTCAGTTTTATATCCCACATGAGTGAAATCATATGGTTCTTGAGTTTTTCTGTCTGATTTATTTTGCTTAGCATGCTATTTTCAAGATCCATCCATGTCGCAAATGGCAGTATTTCATTTTTTCTTATGGCTGAGTAGTATTCCACTGTATATATGTACCACATCTTCTTTATCCAGTCATCTATTGAAGGATACTTTGGTTGTTTACATTGGCCATGGTTAATAATGCTTCAGATGTTTTAATTCATGGATCTCTTAGATGAGCTTATGTGATGAGCTGGGAATCCTTTGTTGAATCATAGCAATGTAACTTGTAACTTCAAGGGAAGAAAACAGGGGAACCTCCCATGCCTCAATTTCTCTGATGTAACTACTCCTCCTTTCTTAAATATCCTATCATTGGCTAATCCTTCTTATCCCTTAATCTATAGCTCAGAGCTCACTTAAAAATAAAAATTCTCTTACCACATTCCTCTCCCAAGATAGTTCATCATTCCTCCTTCAGTGTCACATATTCATTTATATTTTATACTTATTTCATGGTATTCTAATTTATTTGGTTTTGGAGTCTGTCTCCTATACTAGATTAAGACCTTACTGAAGGCTTATTCATGTCTGTATCTTTGTCAACAGCACAGTAGATGGCATATAGAAGAAATTCAGCAAATGATTTCTGATTTCAGGGGGTATAGAACAGGGAGAAGTAAGAATTTAGAAAAAACAGTTAGAAAAGCTGTGGGCATGGACTCTTTTCCTATCAAATAATCTTTAAATCCAAACCTATATACTTAAATCATTTGTTAAGTTAAAACACATAGCCTTCTTTATGACATTTCATTTTATTTAAGAATCGAATACACTCAAACAAAAGCTTATATTGCCAACTTAAGAGTTATAGAAAGTAATTTTTCTCACTGGAAATTTTTCAGCTGAAATTTTTACTCCAGGCTGATCACTCTTTTCCATTCAGTACCTGAGAAGAATTACTTACCATAAAAAATTGGCCATTTAAAATTTATTTAAAAGTAAAGTTTAAATGAAAAGAAAATCAATAGTTTTAATCTCCATATGAAAATGAAAAATTTTAATCTCAAACTAAAAGATAATAAGATACTATTTTCATTTATCAGAAAAGATGGATAAAATCCAGAATTAATGAGGATGTGAGAAAATAAGCAGTCATTCTTGTACATTGCTGATGTGGGTGTAAACTGTCTCAACATCATTTTGGAGGACAATTTGGTAGTGCCTAGCAAAAAACGGAAAGGTACACCTCTTAGACTCAGCAGTTCCACCTATAGTAACGTACTTTATAGAAATACTAACACAAGTACTTAGTTGGCATTCATCTGTTTAATTCAAACTAAAAATTATTTAGTGACTAGAAGCCCAATGCACGAAGATTCGTGCAAGAATGGGTCTTCCTTCCCCTGGCTGCTGGCACTGCCTTCGCTCTGGCCAGAGCCGCCTTTCCGCCTTCCCACGCTGCCCAGAGGCCCAGAGCGGTTGGGGTGGTGCGGAACACCCCCTCGGCACCTGCATATGCAAATTAACCCACCACCTTTGTTGGGTTAATTTGCATACTCACTCCTGATTGGCTGGTGGGTATCATGAAGGTATAGTCAATTAGCATGTTACTCTCTTATTAGGTAAACTAGAGGCCCGGTGCACAAAATTCGTGCACGGGCGGGGGGGTGGTGTGTCCCTCAGCCCAGCCTGTACCCTCTCCAATCTGGGACATCCCTCTCACAATCCAGGACTGCTGGCTCCCAACCGCTTGCCTGCCTGCCTGCCCCTAACTGCTTCTGCCTGCCAGCCTGATCACCCCCTAACCACTCCCCTGCCAGCCTGATGGATGCCTAACTGCTTCCCAGCCAGCCCAATTGCCCCTAACTGCCCTCCCCTGCTGGCCTGGTCGCCTCTAACTGTCCTCCCCTGCAGGCCTGGTCACCCCAACTGCCCTCCCCTGCTGTCCTGGTTGTCCCCAACTGCCCTCCTCTGCTGGCCTGGTCCCCCCCAAGTGCCCTCCCCTGTCGGCCTTGTCACCCCCTAACTGTCCTCCCCTGCTGGCCTAATAGCCCACAACTGCCCTCCCTTGCAGGCCTGGTCCCTCCCAACTGGCCTCCCCTGCTGGCCATCTTGTGGCAGCCATCTTGTGTCCACATGGGGGTGGCCATCTTGTGTGTTGGAGTGACTGTCAATTTGCATATTACCTCTTTATTATATAGGATAATAAATAGAACTGACACAACAGCTACACTAATAGTAGGTAAGTCTAACTGCAAAGAATCAGTTAGATTGGCTGTTACACTGAACCAGATTTTTAATACAGATCACAGGGAAATGTGGATGCCACATAAAATTATACTGTTATAATCAGAAACCTCAGGTTTTATAATTTTGCTTTCTTCAACATTTGGACTATTTCTATAGGATAATCACATGTAATTTAACAGAAGTACTTAAGGTAGGTTCTGTTACAAATAACTCAAGGAGTTCAAGTCACTACCCCCAAAATCCTTCCTTTTGTTGTTTTATTATAATAATTAATATCCAATTATAAAAAACAGCATCAGATTACTTTTCAAGGTACAAGTATGCCAATTACAAGCTTAGGGAACTACAGTTAATGCTTTAAAATAAACTGCTAATGTATAAATTTACATTATATTTTAATTTCTCTTAAAAAAACAGAATGGAGAAGTTCTTAAAGTTAAATGTTATTTTGAGAGAAAGAGCTAACAATCACTTTAAAGGTTAATCATTATAAATCAGGCTCTTAGTCTATTGTAATTATATTATTTAAATACATTATTTAATACATGATATTAACGCATGGTATATCTAACGTTGATTAATAAACCAAATTACAGTGGGGTTCTATGTATGCCTTTTAAAGTTATAATTCAGATATGTTTCTTAGTTATATTCTAAATATTCCCTAAGGATAAAGGATGGGTAGTTATTATTCTTATTTGGCAAATGGAAAAACAGATTTACAGAATATGGAAGTGAATGGTTTACAAAATCGTACTGATGAGTAGGGTCCTGTAACTAGAATAATACTTTTCTAACTATGGGATTAACATATTCCATGGTCTTTTTGCTTCTTCATACCAGCTACTTTAAAGCAATCTAAATAAATCTGGCAAACTTTAGGCAAAGCTTGGGTTTCTTATAGTAAACCATTTCTATTAACATCTGATTACTTTAGAACAGACTACAGATGTGCTATTCAATAGAAAGAACAAAATTCTAAATTATCATAGTGGTACTATGGGGTTTACATTTTCTTCCTTTTTTCCCCCTCAATCACACAATTGGAAAACAATTATTTCTATTTTTAAACATATTCACTGCTTACAAGTTTCAGCTCCTTATTAAAATGTTTGAGATGAACACTGGCCATGTAAGGAAAACCACCACCCTGGGACAACCCTATAGGCTCCCTATCTTTAAGTCATTCAGAGACAGGCTATTACAAATGCTGGCCATGATTTATCAGTTCCACCGCATTTATCCCCTTTGAATTAACTTAGTCAAATCATGAAATATGAATACTCTTCCACATAAATATAATACAAAAAATACTAGTTGCCATGATTTGTGACATCAATGACAAAACTTGAAGTTACGTTGTACCATTTTTTTTCCTTTAATGCAGATCCTTCCAAAATAAAAGTTCTTGTTTAATGTACATTTGTGCTACAAAACCTTATTTATATTTAAGATTTTAAAACACTTACCCCAAAGCCTGGAAGGAAGGAATAGAAAGTGCCCAGTGCATCGATAAGAACAGCAGTCTGGAGGCAGACTCCCCGATGTAGTGCACATTCAGGTACTCAGGCATAGGAGAAGGCATGGTGAGCTAGTGTGAACAGGGATTGAGGTAAATTATCTTATGACCAACAATCCTACAGTGTACTTTCTTTGAAAAAGTTAAATGCAAACCATAACACATTACATATGAGTCTAATAGATTCACCAAAAGGTAAATCTTGAAATAATCTAAGACACTGGACTTTACAGCTAAAAATAGGATTTAGAATAAATGAGTAGGTCATAGTTTCTAACAAAGCAA
This sequence comes from Eptesicus fuscus, assembly GCF_027574615.1. NCBI lineage: Eukaryota > Metazoa > Chordata > Mammalia > Chiroptera > Vespertilionidae > Eptesicus > Eptesicus fuscus. Next base: position 88,502,224 of record NC_072479.1, read on the forward strand.
TATTCAGACAAGCAGAATCCTACTTAATAAATATCCAACCATATTATCTGGTTGTATTTTTATAAAATATACTTTTATTGAATTCAGAGAGGAAAGGAGAGGGAGAGAGAGAGAAACATCAATGATGAGAGAGAATAATTGATTGGCTGCCTCCCATACATTCCCTTCTGGGGATGGAGCCCTGGCATGTGCCCTGATTGGGACTTGAACTGTGACCTTCTGGTTCATAGGCTGACACTCAACCACTGAGGCACGCCAGCTAAGCTATCTGGTTGTTTTTAAAAGTTACTTTCTGTCTTGGTCTAACAATTTCTTCCTTTCCTCCCTTTCTTTATTAACAACTAGTGGCCCGGTGCAAGAAATTCGTGCACGGGGAGGGGGGGGGGGGTCCCCCCTCAGTCCAGCCTGTACCCTCTCCAATAGGACATCTCTCTCGCAATCTGAGACCACTGGCTACTAATTGCTCACCTACCTGCCTGCCTGATTGCCCCTAACTGCCTCTGCCTGCCTGATCACCCCTAATTGTCCTCCATTGCCAGCCCCAACTGCTCTCCCCTGCTGGCCTGATCTTGCCCCCAAATGCCTCTGCCTGCCTGATCACTCCTAACTGCCCTCCTCTGCTGGCCTGATCTAGCCCCCAACAGCCCTCCCCTGCTGGCCTGATCTCACCCCCAACTGCCCTCTCCTGCCGGCCTGATCTCATTCCCAACTGCCCTCCCCTGTGGGCCTGATCTCGCCCCCAATGGCCCTCCCCTGCCAGCCTGATCTCACCACCAACTGTCCTCCCCTGCCAACCTGATCACCCCTAATGGCCTGCCTCGGCCCACCACCACCATGGCTTTGTCCGGAAGGAAGTTGGACATCCGGAAGATGGCCTGTCAACCCAGTCTAATTAGCATATTATCCTTTTAGTAGTACAGATAGATTATATAGGACAGGATTGCTTAAATGGGGGAGAAAAGCCTTTTTCAGCAGGAGGAGATGCTCTTGGCAGACAAAAATACATAATCCCTATATCTGGACTGATAGCCAACCATATGCACTATACTGCCAAACCAGTCATTAAAAAATTGAACCGCTTTCTTACACCTTACACCAAACAGCTGTTGCCCTTAAAACCCCTCCTCAGCCCCCACCTTAGGTTCTGCCTTCACAGTTCACCCAGATTAGGTTCTGATTGGTTGGTTTCTATGCCAGTCAGAGTCAAAAGCTCTGCCTCCTAGGCAGCCATTGGTTCCTCACAGTTCACCCAGATTTTGTTCTGATTGGTTGGTTTCTATGCCAGTCAGCGTCAAAAGCTCCACCTCCTAGGCAGCCATTGGCTCCTCACACTTCACCCAGATTTGGTTCTGATTGGTCGGTTTCTATGCCAGTCAGCGTCAAAAGCTCCACCTCCTAGGCAACCATTGGCTCCTCACACTTCACCCCGATTTGGTTCTGATTGGTCAGTTTCTATGCCAGTCAGCATCTCTGGCCTATCAACAGGCCTGATCAGAGAGGCGGAGCTGATCAGCAGCTCCAGCGGAGGCCTGAGAGAAAGAGAGATGTGGCTGCTGGCCAGGCCCCAAGAGAGAGAGAGGCAAGGGCTGATCAACAGCTGCCATGGAGGCTATGGTTCAGACCCTGCTTCTCTGTCTAGGCCTCCCTCCAGGCCTGATCCGCAGCCCCTCAGCGGTCAGTGCTGAGATGCCATGGCAACCCAGCACTGACTTCCGATCGGTGGGGCCTTTGGTCGTTTTGGATGTTACGGACCCTGGATTTTTATATATTAGGATTAGGATAGAATACAACAAATTCACTTTAAGGAGCAAGCCTGTATATGTTAAATGTTCCTTTCATTTAGGCTATGGAGATAAACTCAAATGCTTATAGGCTCAGGAGAGTATTGATTGAAGCAGGCCATCTGCGAAGTGCATATTCCCAGAGAAAGGGCACAGCTGTGACCTGAGTTCAACACATTAAAAACATATGGGAAAAACAGATGCCTGCTATCAATTTTTCAAAGAGCAGGTTCTGTGTAAAAAAAAAAAAAAATCCCCATTTAATCAACAGGTAAAACCAAGTATGTCTGTGGCCATAATACTCACAGGCTTCCAGTTTGTACTGCTGACCTTAGGTAGTTATTTTAATATGTTTTTCACTGATTTTTATTTTATTTTTTGAAAGAGAGGGAGAGGGATAGAGATAGAAACATCGATTGGCTGCCTCTTGTATGCCCCCTGCTGGGAATCGAGCCAATAACCCAGGCATATGCCCTGACCAGGAATTGAACAAGTGACCTTTTGGATCAGGGGTTGATGCTCAACCACTGAGCAACAATGGCCAGGCCTTAAATAGTTATTTTAAGTGTGTGACCAATGCCTGGCCAGTGTGGCTCAATGGTTGAGTACCAACCTATGAACTAGGTTGATGGATCCAAATTTCCTTCACTTAAGAAAAGAATAATCCAGACTGTAGAGTACTTTCTAGGTATTAAAATTAGTAAGATAAACTGAGATGTAATGGCACAGAAAAAACATCTCATAGATATATCTAAGTGGAAAAAATTGCAAAACAGTATGTGGATGATCCAACTTATACATATAAATAAAGGAGAGAAGGAAATACACCACACAGTTAATAGCAGTGGCTAACCCTGGGGTGGGATAAGCTGGATGTGCCCATATATATTTTTCTGGGGAATGGATATATAGCTTTCAACAGATTCTCAAAGGTGTCTATGATGCCAAGCAGATAAAAAGATTTGTTGTTGCTGTTAATCACCTGAGGATATTTTCCCATTGATTTTTAGAGAGTGGCATGGCTCAGTGGTTAAGTGTTGACCTATGAACCAGCAGTTCACAGTTCCATTCCTGGTCAGGGCACATGCCCAGGTTGCAGGCTTGATTCCCCAGTGGGGGGCATGCAGGAGGCAGCCAATCAATGATTCTCTCTCATTATTGATGTTTCTATCTCTTTCTTCCTCTCTGAAATCAATAAAAATGTATTAAAAAAATAAAAGAGAGTGGTAGGGAGGCGGAGAGACAGAGAAAAAGAAATACTGATGTGAGAGAGACACATCAATTGATTGCCTCCCACAAGCACCCTGACCAGGGCCGGGATGGAGCCTGCAACCAAGATACCTGCCCTTGACTGGAATCAAACCCAGGACCCTTCAGTCCACAGGCCGATGCTCTAACCACTGAGCAAACCAGCTAGGGCTAAAATGATTTTTTTTTTAGAGTGCTGAGACATGACTAAACAAGGATACCTACTTTAGAAGTTATTATCTACAATTACCTTTCCAGCAGTTTATGTAATTTTCATAATGGGTTAAATAATATAGCTTTAAAAAAATTTGACCTGAGTTAGAAGATCTGGGTTCTACTCCTAACTTGTCATTAATTAATTGTGTGGCCCTGGATCACATATTAATTCAGCAACTATTTATTGAGAGTTCATTGTGAGCCACCTAGCTAAGTGCTGTATGTATGCTGTAATCTCAACAGAGAAATTAAATGGAAAGTGAATGAGCTGTAGAAAAGGCTAAAAAAAGAGAATGGCATGTCTGAGAAATGATGGGCAATTGGGAAGCTATTGAAGGTTTTTATGTACCAGAGTAACATAACTGGATTGACGTTTAACAATTATTATTCAGTTATCAGTGCTCAAGATGGAGAAGAGAGACTGTAAGCAATGATAGGACTATAACACTTTAAGAAATTTTAAAAGGTCTGGAATATGGCATTGAAAATGAAGAGAAAGAGAGAAATTCTAATAGAATGTTTAGGATTCAGTCAGGGAATGAGGCTAGGAAAATGACGACTCCCAAACGGCAAATGTGGTGACTAGGATTGTGATTCTAATATTTGGATAATAAATTTTAAAGAACAGTTTGGGAAATCACCTACCTCTATCTCAAACACTTATTTCCAAATGGGAATAGGATCCACCTTGATTATTTGTATAAGCAAATTGAAATAATCAAGTGAGACAAAGCATATGAAATCACACCAAAAACTCTGAAGTTTAACAGAAATGTTAAATATTGCTGCTGTCCTAGATTCTTCAGAATAAAAATTTAAGAAGCATTATTAGACTATTTCTCCTTACTGTCTGGGTTGCTTTGAACAAGACACTAAAAACCTCCAAATCTCTTTTTTTATTCAGAAAATGACAATAAAAATCTGAACCTTCTCAATAGACTGTAGTGAGGCTCAAATGAAAGAATGGATGTGAAATCCTGCTGCAAACTACACTCACTGTATGTAAAAATGCAAGAAAGGAACAAAATGCTATTTGGAGCTCAGCAATCAAGAGAAAATTAATTTTTTTGATTACAGATGGCATGTCCTGAAACTCATGACCATAAAACATTAAGGAAAGAACTAACCCTGAAGGTACTAGGCTGGGAAGTCACTGAAAAGTGAGACTCTGATTTGACAGAGTCTATAAATAAGATTCAAGGAAAGAAGGAGCTGTCTTTTTTCAGGAGAACAAGAAACTTTACAGTGCTGATTATGAGGATATCCAGGGTATAGAAGGATAAAGATGGAATGGAAAAAAGAAAAACTTCTATTTGCCTAATTCATCTGTCCAAAACCAATAAATGAAAGAAGAAAAAAAATTTGAGGACCAATATCAACAATAAAAATGGTGAACTACTTCTACTTTCAATAGAAGCATTCTTGAGTACCTTTTCCTTGCAATGGGTCCTCTTCCTACTTCTTTTACCCTTCCTTCCCACTTAAATCCAAAGGGGGAAAATAAAACTAATAAAATATCTTTTACTTAGAATAAGGAAGAGCAATGGGAAAAATCAGTTTTGCTTTGCTCCACCCCAGTCCATAGCGCCTACCATATTTTTAAGGATGACACTGATTATTCCCCTTGCCTCCTCTTGTAGCATTCCTAAAAAGTTTTCTTGTACAATGCAAATAAAACTTTTCTAATTTTTTTTCATGTTATTTTTGTAAAATTTTACTTAAAGATTGGTTTCACTGATGTTTTATTAACTATCAAATTAGAGCAATTATTATTTAAATCACTGTGTTTTCTCTGTGGCTATTTCTACCAAGTAGTTAACATTTGCACAAACAAACTTAATTATATGCAATTTTGGCCAGTATTAGATTTATTTTGTGATCATTATTTCTACCAGTGACACCTATCTATTTGATAACTATATGTTTTCATAAGAAACTCATGGAAATGTGTATTCTATAGTAAAGTTATGAGCAATTACACTCAGTTATTCCAGAACTACTATATATTGTTAAATGTCCTACATACTTCCAAACACTCTGCATATAATTTGCTAACAGTATTCACAGCTAGATGGCAGAGCAAAGATACAAAGTGGTTAAAATGGAGGGTCAAAAACAGCTGGGTCTTAATTAGGGTCTCAATAGTCAGCATATCTACAGCTGAATGACAACCATCTGTATTACAAATCAAGTATTTTCTAATGTTTTATATGTATTACTCCTAGTATTCTAAATGTAAAGTTTCCATCATAAATTTATGTATATTAGGGGAGCAGAAAATAAGTTACAAATGTACCTTCTCCAAAATGTTTAAAGTGTTAAAAGTTAACACAAAGTTAAAATGTGTTAAATGATTTTTACCTTCTTAAAATGATTCTGAGAGCTAGCTAATTGGGGTAATACATAATAAGTGGAGTTCTCTGCAGTTACTCTGATAAGAGCAGAGTATCTGAGTCTTAGATACTGGTTTATACTAAAGTAATAGTAGTGAGGCATTGAACAAACCAGTGCATTTGATAGATCATGATTGCCAATATTTAATGTCAAAAAAGAAACAATGTATGTATAAATGTTCTAAAAGCTAACTTTTATAAACTTAAAACCCATTAATGAATATTATAACTATGTCTTAGAAACAGGATTTATTAAGCCATTATTTTATGTAGGCAGATGTATATGTTTTAGCTGCTGTTTTGAATTCATATATATCAGGGATATTTCTGACTTTTAAAAGCACAACAAATATACTTTGATTTTTGAAAGAAAGATTAAAATCAAAATGGATAATACAACATAAAAATTATAAAATATATATACATATGGAAATACCCTGAAAGCTACATGTGAATCGCTGAGAAGTGGCCCCTCTTTTTCGATGTAATTTATGCTTGAGTCTCCAGCAATTAGGTGTACGTTTCCTTCCATGCCCTCTACTGAGCTCTGACAGGCTGTGCTCTCTCCGGGATTCAATGCTTTTGCAAGAGTGTCAAATGCCCTATAAGGAGACATCAGAAGCTGTGAGCTTGGCCATCTCCACAATAAAATTAAAATTCTATATAAAATTCTGGAATTAAGATTTAGGCCTAAAAACTGTTTAGGAAATAAAACTTTGGTGTATCACTGAACATTCTATTTCAGTGATATCTATGACTCTCCAAAGCAACAAATTAGACTTCATATGTATGAAAAAATATATTAATGTATTATCAGAGAACTAGTCTTTAAAAAAAATCTTATGTAATTAAGGAGGTATAATTTTTATACTTTGGTATAAAAATATGCTTTTACAAGTTATACATTTGTTACAAGATACCAGCTCATTCATTTTACATATAGCAGTTATTTAGAAAGAACAAGGGCTAGAACTTACGTTGATTTGACTGTGTTCTACACAACATAAAGTTAGGTTTTAATTTTATTTTATAATTCAGAGAATATTTTAAAACTTGTGGTTATACAGCTACATCTAAACGGTAAGAATTTGAGATTAGAATAGCAAATAATTAACTAATGTTAATAAATAATTATTCAAAGTAGTTCTCCATATTTTCTAATGAGATGCCTTCTAGAGTTACTTGAAACCTCTTGTTCAACAAAGTACTTAATGAGATTCTTAAATGAAGTTTCTTCAATATTTGAGGTGATGGAAAGAATGTGAAAGCCTAAAGAAATCTGGTTTCTACATACTAAGTATTAATATTGAGAGAATGAAAAATAGAATTCTGATGAGTTTCCTGAAGTGTAACTTAAAAATTTGATTTAACTAAGTTTTTAATTCTATCTCATCACTAAAAACTAATGGGAAAAATGAACATGAGTCCCTAATAAAGATAAATGGTTAACTCTAAATACACAGAAGATAAAATGTGACAACTAAACTAAATTTGAAATTTCAGACCCAAATGATCATCTTTAGTGGGGAAAAAATTCCTGAATTTTATGACTACATTTCTAACATATAATAATATTCACTTATTGCTCATTATTTATAATGTAGCCTGCTGGAAAACATTTTACATTGAATGGAATTTTTTAGTTAAAACTGACTATGCCTTACATTTTCTAAACCTAAAGAAATATTGGTTTTTTGAAACTTCTATAAATAGTATTCAACATAAAAATATCTTAAGAAATACTAAAGGACACTTAAACAAAAGGACACAAGATCAAAACAGACCTTACCTTGAAACATCACCGTTGGTATGAATTTCTTGATTAAATTCACACAAAGAGGTATCACCATTACTTAATCCTTCAGTCACAGACATTTTATTACTATTTTGAAAAAGATCTTTAGTTTTTCCAAGATTTGCTAAAGATGTAACCACACTGGCCAATGTACTTAAATCTCCCTGACATGAATCAGCCTTAAAAAAAAAAAGAAAAAAGAAAAATTAAATCTGCAAGTAGGTATCTGTAAACTTTTAAATCTGAAATATCCAATTATAGATTATGAAATGCCAAAATAAAAGTACTCTAAGATGAAATTTAAAAAGTAAAATCAAAGAGCTGTGAGCACTTAGAAGCTTGTTGAGGAAAATACATGTTTAAAAACATCAGGTACATTTCCTATGTTTACAACAAAATGTTATACAAAAGTTACTTCAAATCAAAAAAGGCACTTAATGGCTCACCTATCCATCCATGTCACAGTCACTTAAAAGGCTATTAAATTACCTGGTCAGGTGGCTCAACTGGTTGGAGAGTCAACCTGTACACCAAAAGGTTTTGGGTTCAATTCCCAGTCACAGCACATACCTAGGTTGTGGGTTCGAAACCCGGTTTGGCAAGTATGGGAGGCAATCAATGTTTCACATCAATGCCTCTATCTCTCTCCTTTCCTCTCTCTCTAAAACCAATAAGAACTTATCCTCAGTGAGGATAAAAAAAAAAAAAGGCTATTAGATTATCCTTTTTAAATTCTGATATTGTTATAATTTTCAAAACATAAAATAGAAAGTAAAAAGAATGTAATAAAATTATTATTAGTGAAGAGAGGGAAAAAATGCAAAAGTATTATTGAACACTTCCTAGGATGCCAACTTTTACCAGGCACTGTATATTAAATACTAGGAAATGTACAGTTCAAAAATCTTAAATATTTAAGATACTGGGCTATTTTTACACATTACATTATTTTCCCATTTGCCTTCAGCTTTTCTTTTTGTTACTGGTGCATATATTTGTATATATTTATGTATTAATTAGCTTATTAAAAACAACTTTCCTTAACTCTGATTATCCCGAAATATAATTTGTACAGCAAAGGCAGTTAAGTGCTTGATTCTTCTTTTATTTTCCAATCTGTAGAGCACTAAGTCAATGTCATAGCAACCTCTAATGGTGATAGTGAGTTTTGAGTATCATTTTAAATTCATATTATTTTTATATATTTGGTGTTTTTTAATCCATTAGTCATTCTTTTTTAAATGTTCAAATTATTCCACCCTAACCTGAGAGGCCTTCAATTGCCTTCTCTGATGTATTGACAGGATCCCTTAATGGTATTTTTATTCTTCCTTTATGGTTTTTGTTTTCAGTGTTCTTAATCCTAAGAGAATACATGTTTCTGTGATTCATTTGTTATGGTAATTCTTTAGTTTATATGAAATCAATTTTGGTGAATAAGTAGAATAATTTTTGAGTTCTCCCCAAATGAATGAATGGTCCCAGAACCATTTACTGAGCAACCCACCAGTTATTGAGTTCTTGCATGATTACTACTTATATATTTTATTTAATCCTAACAACAACACTGTGAAATAGGAATCATCATCCCTTTATTGATGATAAGAATTATCCATTGTCACTCCAGCAGTAGATAGGGGAAGCAGGGTGGGAAGCCAGGTCTGATGGGAAAACCCATGTTCCTAACCATTCTGCTTTAGCCTTCCTATATATGAGTAAAAGATTTGCCCTAGCCAGTTTGGCTCAGTAGATAGAGCGTCAGCCTGTGGACCAATGGGTCCTGGATTTGATTCCAGTCAGGGGCACGTACCTTGGTTGCAGCATCCTCCCCGGCCCAGGCCCTGGTCAGGGCTTGTGCAGGAGGCAACCAATCGGTGTGTTTCCCTCACATTAATGTTTCTCTCTGACTTTCACTCTCTCTTCTATGCTCGCTAAAAATCAATGGAAAAATATTCTTGGATGAGGATTAACCAAAAAAAATAAAAAAAAATTTTTAAAACATTTTTCAACTAAAACTTAAACACATCTAGTCTCTTCCATTTCATAACAGGTCTATGTAAATAAAATTTTAAGTTTTGCCACTCTTGGGCAATGTGGAAAGACCTCACTCAGCCTGTGACTTGAAAGTTTGGGGACCGTTTGTCAGAAACTTACCACACAAGGTTGGTATTACAATTTAATACAAAGATATATAGACTGCACAATATCTGGACAAATAGTCATTTCTCAACAAAACTTAGTTCTTTTCCTTTCCCAAAGGAGTTAATATACGAATAAAATTCTAAGTAGCAATCTAACCTTGAATCATTTAGACAAGGCTAAATCTCCTAACTCCAAAATATATGGTAAGAGGCCAAATCTCATCACTTAGTAGCAGCAGGCTAAAGCCTGATCTGTTAGGTTGACACTCTCATTATCCCTATTTTACCGATGAAAAAGGAAAATGAGACAGAGAGGTCAAATAACTTGCCCAAGGTTATGCAGCTAGCAGGTGGCAGCTGAAATTAGACTCAAGAGCACAAGTATTAAGAGTGCCTTTCCCTGGCTGGTGTGGCTCAGCGGTAAGAGTGTCAACCTATGAACAAGGAGGTCTTGGTTTGATTCTGGGACAAGGCACATGCCTGGGTTGTAGGCTCAATCCCTAGTAGGGGGTGTGCAGGAGACAGCCAGTGATTCTCTCTTGTATTGATGTTTTTCTTATCTCTCTCTACCTCTCCCTTTCTCTCTGAACTCAATAAAAATTTTTTTAAAAAAGAGTGCCTTAAAGTATTAAGCGATATATAACAAATCTGACCATAAATAGGATGAAGAACCTTACATGGTATATAAAACCAGATCACATTACAGGCTAAGAGAAACAAGTCATAGGCTCCCTAAAATCTGTTTTCACAAATGAGTCTTCAGGAGAAATTTTTTTTGTTCTCATAAAAGGTTTCTGAAGACTACAGAATTTTTAAATACTCAATCTAAATAAACAAACCTTTATTCCTTTAGACCCCTTGCTCAATAAAGAGCTGCTCCAAATCTCTAAGAGAACCTAGATGACTTGAATACATAATGAGAGCTCTTGCAATCCTATTCCTACTCTTAACTCAAGTCGGTGATTTGAGTCAGGTGTGTTAGGAATTTCTCTTGGTACTATATTATCTGTAGTGAAATATAATAGAAATATTAAAAAAAATTTTAATATTTTCATTAATCTTTTTAAGAGAGACAGGTAAGGAGAGGGTTAGAGAAAGAAACATCCATTGATGAGAAACATCAATCAGCTGCCTCCTGCACGCCAACCTACTGGGGATCAAGCAGCAACCCAGGCATGTGCTCTGACCAGGAATCGAACCGGTGATCTCTTGGTTCCTGTGTCAACACTCAACCACTGAGCTACACGGGCTGAGTAGGAATATTAAAAATTTTTCACTTATTATAAATACTTATTTATGATGACTTTTATTTCAATACTAGAGGCCGGGTGCATAAAAATTCATGCACTGGAGGAGGGGGTCCCTCAGCCCAGCCTGCCCCCTCTCACAGTCCGGGAGCACTCAGGGGCGGGAGGTGAGGCGATCAGGGGAAGATGATGCCCCATCACACCTCTGCTGCTGCCACTGCCGGCAGCGCAAGCCTCAGCCGGCCCTGGTTACCTGAGCCTCAGGTGGGCCTGGGCAGCCACCATCCAAGGCTTGCCTGCGCCTCAGGCTGGCCCTGGGCGGCTGGGGGGCTTAGGGGACAGGAGGACTTGGAGACAGGCGTGTGGGGCAAGCCCGGCCTTGCCATGCGCCTGCCATTCTGGCAGGGCTGAGGGAACCAGGCGCCACCACCATGTAGCTGTGGGCACCACCATCTTTGAGGGCGGGACAGTCAATTAGCATATTCCTTCCTATTGGCTGTGGGCACCATCATCTTTGCAACAGCATGAGGGTCAATTAGCATATTCCCTCTATTAGATAGGATGAAAAAATCTGGAAGACTTTTTAATGTTTGTCACTTTCACACCGAAGCTGCAACTGTCCTAGTCGAATAATATTTCTACTGATAAATTCCTATAGTATTGGGATCCACAAAATGGAGGATGCTCCAGTGGCTCCACCTGTCACAAATCTAAATTAAGCCAGCCTGTACTCTGTACTAACCCTAGGAAAACAGGACCTACAGGCCTTAGGAGGAGATCCCTGACTTTGCAGCCAATCATGCTGTTTTCCTTACTGCTGCTTCTAATGCTCTGTAAAACTCACTCTTGCCCAAACTCTCCTGGGGAAGAGTGTTCCACTGCTCACAAAGAGACACTGTTCTCTCCCAATGCATGGGTTGTTTCCCCTTGAATAAAGGACATCGAACTCTTAACTAAATTGTTTTAGTTTTGTTATTTGGCACTATGAGACAGTTGATAATTTACATATTTTTTAAAAAGCAACTTATAATAGGGAATATTGAGGACCAAATCAATTGATTAAATTGATAGAAATAAAGGAAACCATTTTAAAAGCTTAAAAATGTTTAATTTTTACATTAATTGCACTAAACACACCTTATCTGGTGTCATCAGCATAGAGGACTCAGTTTTTATTCCAGACGGATGAATATTCACAAACATTCCTGAATCTAACAGTCCTGCTGACCTGTAACAAATAAGAACAAATTTCAGCCTTAGTTTCAGTGGGAAGAAAAACAAATGACCAGCTACTTAATGTTTTGTTTGTTGTATTTACTACACCTTGCAGTTTCACTATCTGTTACAAAAGTTGGAGTTGCAGCTAATGGGCTTCGAAGGTCTTTTCGAATGTAGATTTTTTCTGTTGAAGCGGCACAGTTGGAAGATTTTTCTCTTGATACTTCAATAGGTTTTCTTTCACACTGAACAGCTACAAAAATGTGGTAGACTGTCACAACGCAGAATTTACAGGCAATTATAAATGTAAACTCTAGGCCAGCAATGCGGCTAACTGAAAACAGGGTTATTATAAACTAACTCCAAAGATAACCAACCATCAATCTTTAGAAATTATTTGCAAATTGACAAAGCTGCTTTAGTAAACTAATAGTTAATGTAAAAGTGGCCATTTTGAATTCTTTTCTCTTTCTGTCACTGCTGTGATAGAAATATAGATGAATTCTTATTTTTTACTAGAGGCCCAATGCACGAAACTCGTGCACGGGGTGTGTGTGTGTCCCTCTGACCAACCTGCTCCCTCTCCAATCTAGGACCCCTAGAATAAGGTGACCAGATGTCCCGCTTTTGGCGGGACAGTCCTGATTTTTAACAATTTGTCCCGCGTCCCACGGCGTTTTAAAAAAGTCCCGATTTTTGGAAAGAATGCACGACAAGCTAGGGAACGGCGGGAGAACTGGAAGGGAATATACGGTTTTCGGCAGCCATGTGGCTATTTAGCCAGGATATGAGGTTCATATTATTTTTGTTAATTTTATAATGTTAAACTTTAATAATAAGAAATAATTGTTGTTGAGAACTGCTTATCAAGGTTCACATTGTTGATCAGTTGTTAGAATTCGACCACCATTGTTTGGACTTAATGAACAATGGCATTTTTTGGGATTGGCAACGACAAAAACATTTTGTAACTGTCTCTCAGATGATACACATCGTACTGCGTGCTAGTAAGCTAAACAAGTGATGTCATTACAAATCAGCTATTCAGATAATTTAGGTAAGTAATTTATTTATTTATTTCATAAATACATAAATTTTCTTGAATTTAGCAGACAGTACTCGTATTATTTATATTTTATAGTGGCGGCAAAAAGTCTAGCGCCGGCCTTGAAAGTGACACTTATGACTTACGTTATGGCAAATTCAGAGGAAATATAATACAAGTTAGTATTGTTATTATTTAGAAAGAAATATAGGATTAAAATAATTTTTAAAATATAGTTACTTTATAACAATCAAATTAATTTAATTTATAAAATAACAATAAAATATGTTCATGTAATTATGTACCTACTTACTGTGTTTTTAAGCAATATGTATATAACAACATAATATAATTTTAAATTATTTTTTTTAGATTTTTAACATAATGAGTAAGAAAAGAGGATGCAAATTCAACAATGATCTAAGAAGTGAATTTCCTTTTATTAAAAAAACCAAAAGCGATTATAATATAGACCAAATTTTTAATCAAGAACCCCTCCCCCGCCCCGGGCCGAAACCGGTTTGGCTCAGTGGATAGAGCGTCGGCCTGCGGACTCAAGGGTCCCAGGTTCGATTCCGGTCCAGGGCATGTACCTTGGTTGCGGGCACATCACCAGTAGGGGGTGTGCAAGAGGCAGCTGATCGATGTTTCTCTCTCATCGATGTTTCTAACTCTCTATCCCTCTCTCTTCCTCTCTGTAAAAAATCAATAAAAAATATATTTTTTTAAAAAAGGAACCCCCTTACCCCTCCCACCCCCTGGTCAATGGTGTCCCGCTTTACCAATCTTAAAATCTGGTCACCTTACCCTAGAGGGATGTCCAACTGCCCGTTTAGGCCCGATCCCACTAAATAGATAGTCGGACATCCCTCTCACAATCCAGGACTGCTGGCTCCCAACTGCTTGCCTGCCAGCCTGCCTGCCTGATTGCCCCTAATCGCTTCTGCCTACCAGCCTGATCAGCCCCTAACCACTCCCCTGACAGCCTGATCGATACCTAACTGCCCTCCCCTGCCGGCCTGGTCTCCCCTAACTGCCCTCCCCTGCAGGTCTGATCCCCCCCCCCTCCACTGTTCTCCCCTCCGGCATGGTCGCCCCCAATTGCCCTCCTCTGCCAGCTCGGTCACCCCTAACTGCCCTCCCCTGCAGGCCTGATTGCCCCCAACTGCCCTCCCCTGCTGGCCATCTTGTGGCGGCCATCTTGTGTCCACATGGGGGCAGCCATCTTTGATCACATGGGGCGGCCATCTTGTGTATTGGAGTGATGGTCAATTTGCATATTACTCTTTTATTAGATAGGATAATCTAAGTCAAACCCTGGCCAGTGGGGCTCAGATGGTCGAGCATCCTTCTGTGCACTGAAAGCTACCAATATTCAAATCCAAGTTTTGCCACTTAATAGTTTTGTGACCTAGAACAAGTTACCAAATTTGCTTACTCAAATGTAAAATAGGTAACAGTAGTACCTACTGAATAGAATTCTGCTGTGAGAATAATAAAGTTATTAGGCATAGTTAGAGCTTAATCAATAATAGCTACCAAAAACTAAACTTAGTTAAATTGTCTAAATTGACTAAATTGATAGAAATAAAGGAAACTTTTTTTCTTTTTTTTACCATGTTCAAACTAGAAATACACAACTGGCATATAGGCACTCAAAAACTATTTGTTGAGTGAATTAAAAATACACATGTATATATTTCTATACTTTTAGTTGGAAAACTGTAAATTAAAAAGCATATTAAAATTGACGTTTTAATGTGCTAATTTTAACATACTTCTAGAGTTTGCCTGAATTCTTAATTTTCTCCTTTAAAGCTAATACATACAGTCTTGTTTCATTCCAAACGCAATACATCTCTGTAACCTGCAATATTGACAGCGGTTTCGATGGTGTTTATTGATAATACAGTCCTTAGATCCTCGACATGAGTAAACTAAATTTTTTCGGATACTTCTTTTAAAAAATCCTTTGCAGCCTTCACAAGTTACTGCTCCATAATGACGCCCTAGAGACAAAATATTTAGAAGTCATATATTTTAGAATAGAAATGAAATAACCCCATTCCCTTTAAACATCATATCTGAGATGAAACTGAGATTTTTGAGTTTATGACATGAAAAAAATGCTTAGGAGTTACCAAACAGAAAATGAAAATACCATATTCTCTGATAAGATATATTAAAGAATGCCAGTGTTTTTAATTTTATAACGTAATAACTATTTTCACTTCTGATATCACAAATTTTTATATACTGCATATTTCAATCTAAAAACTATGCTCCAAAAAAAGAATGTATCAGTTAGTATCTGAACTATAATCATCCTTCCTCACTGTGAGTTCGTGTTTTTTGTCCACCAAATTTGTTTTTATTTTTTTAAATTTATCTTTATTGTTGAAAGTATTACAAATGTCCTCCCTTCTTTCCCCATTGACCCCGCTGCCCAGGCCTTCGCCACACTATTGTCTGTGTCCATGGGTTATGCATATAGGCATATAAGTTCTTTGGTTAAATTCTCCCTACGTACCCCTATCTTTCCTCTGAGATTCATCAGTCTGTTCCATGCTTCTATGACTATGGATCTATTTTGTTCATCAGATTCCACATATGAGTGAGATCATGTGATACTTGTCTTTCTCTGAGTGGCTTACTTCACTTTATGTAATACTCTCCAGGTCCTTCCATGCTGTCTCAAAGGGTAAGAGATCCTTCTTTTTTTTACAGCTGCACAGTATTCCATGGTGTGAATGTACCACTGTGGGTTTCATTTTTTAAATCTCTGTAAACATCTGTAGTGCTCTGATTAGCCTATCATTTCACAAGCCATTTCTTTGGTACAACATCTATTAACAAACTGAACACACTCTAAGTAAAGCTCTAGTGGAGATTTTTGTAATTAAGCTATGGGCTAGTTTAAAGAAAATTAAAGAAAACAAACTGGGCCCTTAAATTATATCACACTGGCACTTATAAATACATTCGAATGAACACTGGTTTGTATTTCTAGCATGAGGTAACAATAGCCAGAGCTAAAATGACATAGCCCTGAATACTAGTAACAGGTTTGGAGAAATGCCTGCTGGACTATGCAAAGCATTAAAAAAAAGGTTAACCAGAGATTTTCCCACCTCAATAATTCAAGTTATTCTGTATTGCTAGAATGAGAACAGGGCTCAACAGGTAGGTTACCAACTTAGTGTTCTATATTACCAAGGATCACACTAATTTTTGCCAATTCTCTGACAAAATTGGTGTCCACATTAAAAAATAATTTCCACGCCTTCAGTTTACTTTCAAAAGTTTAACTGTCACCCTGGCAAGTTTGCTCAGTGATTAGAGTGTCGGTCCTCGGACCAAAGGGTCACACAATTTTAAAAAAATATATATTTTATTGATTTTTTACAGAGAGGAAGGGAGAGAGACAGAGAGTCAGAAACATTGATGAGAGAAAAACATCGATCAGCCGCCTCCTGCACACCTCCTACTGGAAATGTGCTCACAACCAAAGTACATGCCCTTGACCGGAATCAAACCTGGGACCTTTCAGTCCACAGGCCTACACTCTATCCACTGAGCCAAATCACTTAGGGCTGGGTCATACAAATTTGATTCCTGGCCATGATCAGCACCTTGTGGGAGGAAATCATATCGATGTGTCTTTTTCACATTAATGTTTCTCTCTCTCTCATCCCCTCCTCCCTCCCTTCCCCTTTCTCTAAAAATCAATGGGAAAAATATCCTTAGGTGAGGATTAACAACAACATAAAATGGTAACAGTCTTTCATAATGCTTTGAAATATAAATTTTTTTCACTGACAGATCAAATTAAACTGCATTAAAGAGAAAAATCTTTACATGAATAAAAAGCTCTGGGGAAAAATCAGTTAAATTTCATAAGCTACAAATATGAACCATAAAAACTACATGCGCCTTTATTTTTCTTTTTACTTTCATGGTAGTGTGATAGTTATTTTAACAACACAACACATACAGGAAATTATTTTTAATGTTACCTGATGCTTTGTCTCCACATACTACGCAAAGATCAATAATCTTATTTGGTCCTTGGTCTGAAGAAGAATTATCTGTTAAGAACTAAAGTAAATTCCCCAAAACAAAAACAAAACACAACCATGTTATTATTCAGTAATGCTTTCATATAAAAAAAGAACATTCAGTCTTACTTTTTGCTTCCTTTTTAAGTTATTTTGAAACTTTAAACTCTATTATTATGAATATATCAAGTAAACTATTTGTAATTTTCTTAACATATAGGTAAAAATTTCAATGTTATAAGAAGCAACAACAGTAAGAATACCTTTTTAATTTGTCCATAACAACTTAATTCAAGTAAACGACTGTTAAACACATGAATACACAAGTAGTTTTTAATGCATCTCACAGATTAAGCATTTAATATGCATATGGAATTTGTCAAATTTTCGCAACAGTTATCAATCCTATCATGACA
This sequence comes from Eptesicus fuscus, assembly GCF_027574615.1. Taxonomy (NCBI): domain Eukaryota; kingdom Metazoa; phylum Chordata; class Mammalia; order Chiroptera; family Vespertilionidae; genus Eptesicus; species Eptesicus fuscus. The sequence goes on from NC_072479.1 coordinate 88,519,782, forward strand.
TTTGTCTTTAAAAAGTTTAGAACCAAAAAAATAATAATAATAAATAAATAAGTAAATAAATAAAAAGTTTAGAACCTTTCCACTGGAATGACATGACTAAAATATGCTATGACGGCATAAAAAAATAACTAGATTTTTTTAAAAGAAAAATATTTTGTTGATGTATTAACTTTATAATTATGGAAATATAACTGATAGACAAAGGTATAAATAAACTTTTTATTAATGAGCTGTCTTAAGTTTGGGCTAGGTATAGTGGTTGAGAGCGTGGACTCTGATAAATGGTAGCAAGTTAGTGGGACTAGGTGGAATAGCCTTGGGTAAATTACTAAGCCTCTTTTGATTATATAAAGAGTTCATCACTAAGTACAACTAATCCTGGTAAAGAAATACTAGTTTCTTCTTTTAGGCTTATCCTTCAACCTTTTCATCATTTTCTTTCAATCTTTTGAAAAGTGAACAAATTAATTTCAATCCCAAAAATGTGATATAGCATTTAGTAAACACCTTTCCCCTGTTTTAAAACAACCCACAAAGTAATCCTCTACTTTGACTCTTTTTCTTCTCTTAAGGGTGTGAATGCCTTCGGAAGTAATTCTGATTTTAAAAAATTTAAACAGTTCTTAAAATAGCTGTCCTTTGTTATGTTATAGTGCTATCATTTATTTTTATATTACCATAAAAATCAGTCAATAAAATCTTTAAAAAAAAATTCTATTAGATGTCCTTTGAAAGCGCCTAAGACAAATATCATTCTTTTCCTCAATTGTACATCTATTGCAAAAGGTGTTAATATTTTATCTGCTACTTATTTCTAAGGGTAGAGGAGATATTGAGAGGGCAAGGGACTTGATGATATGCCATCTTAGGTCGTTAGACCAGAAATCAAATCTTCTTGGTCCAAGAAATTCCATCCTATACTTGTTTCTCTTTCATTGCCCTTAGTAATAATCCATGAAGTAGTCAAAATACCAATCTTACTTCCACGTTCATAATAAAAATTTTTTTAAAGAGTAAAAACCTGACACATATTTCTTCAGCCAGGAGATCAAGGTTAATGTCACCAGTCATAAGGTGTGATAGTAAGTACCCTTGATATAATGTAATGAAAATGGCACTTAAACTCTGTGATCCTTTTCCCCAAAACCCACAACCCCAATCTAACATGAGAAAAATATAAGCCAACGTCTCAGAGTGGGCAACCTACACTTTACCTGACCAGTATACCGCAAACTGTCAAGGTCATCAAATACAAGGAAAGTATAAGAAATGGTCATAGGTAAGAGGAATCTAAGGAGATATGGCAACTCAATGCAATATGGTATCCTGAGACAAAAATAATACTAGATAAAAATCAGGGAAAGAAAAATATCTATTTTAGTTAATAATGTATCAATATTAATTCATTATGCCGAAACCGGTTTGGCTCAGTGGATAGAGCGTCGGCCTGAGGACTGAAAGGTCCCAGGTTTGATTCCGGTCAAGGGCATGTAACTTGGTTGCGGGCACATCCCCAGTGGGGAGTGTGCAGGAGGCAGCTGATCGATGTTTCTCTCTCATCGATGTTTCTAACTCTCTATCCCTCTCCCTTCCTCTCTGTAAAAAAATCAATAAAATATATTTAAAAAATATATATATATATTAATTCATTAATTATAACAAATGTGTCATCCTAATGCAAAATGTTAAAACAGGAGACACTGTGTTTGGGAGGTTATATGGGAACTCTGCATACTAACTGCTTATATTTCTATTAATGTAAAACTTCAAAAAAATCAAATTTGTTAATAAAATAAAGAAATTAGGGTATGTATAATGTTATACATTTTTTTAGTGACTCCTATCCATTTTCTACCTCAGCAGTTTCTAAAAATGATGTAACTGAAAGAATAAAATCCAACAGGATACATTGGCAAGATTTTGTATTTTATGAATTAGGAGTTTTTCAATCCTGAAAGGAATTTTCTTTGATCAGTTTTTCATTAAAAAAAATGTGGAATCCAATTTTAAGTGGGCACTCACCCAAAATCTCTCTGGAGGCAAACTTAATGGTTCATTGTATTTGTATTCAATTGTAACCAGCAGTAAAAATATCTACATAACCATAGGCATGCAGTGTGTAAAAGCCCTAACTGGCTCTTGAAGTATAATATATAACTAGCAAAAATTAACACTAACACAATGTAAAGTTAATCTACACTACTGAGTTCGAATATTAAAGGAGACCAAAGAGTAAATGGCTTGCTTTATCAAAACGAAGATGTAGATGACAACAGAAAAGGCTAATTGACAAAGACAGCAGCTATGATACCAACTTCTTAATATGGATGCTGCTGGTTCAAGGCAAAGGCAGCTTGGTCCTAGAAACTGCAGCCACAGAAGATGCTCCTGATCTGACAGTTTCCTAACTGTGCAGAAGCAGCAGGTATCTTAGAAGTAGTTCTCAAGTGTGCTGCAGTAGTTATTTTTGGAAACCTGACCTAGAACTGTTTCTTCAGCCCCCCAACAATTCTTTGAGCTCTTTATATTCTATATTAAGCCCCCTCCTGCCAAACTTGCCAGAGTGGACCTTACTGTATGTAACTAAGAGCATACTTATGACATGCTTTTTAATTCTTTTCAAGTGTAAGATACAAAGACATGCTATGGTTATTTACCTGGAGGTGTTGTGCAGACAGATCAGGAGTTGTAAAAAATAACTGGTTGACACCTGCTGCATCAGGAGTTGTGAGAAAAACTTTCCCAGGTGTGGAATCTTGTCTGGCCAGAATGACTTTGCTTGGAGTAGAGACATCGTGATTTGTCAGAATGAACTGCTTGCCTTGTGTGTTATGATCAAGTGCTGTCACAATCTGGATTTTTTGGCCAGTTTGCTGCTCTGTAACAACCTAACACAATCGTGTAATAATCAAATCAACTCAATTTTCTCTCTCTCAAAGAACACAATTTTGTCATACCTTCAGACAAAGCTGGAAAAGCATACCCATCACACATATATTCAATACTAGTGCCCTGGTGCATGGATTCATGCACATGGAAAGGAAATTAATTAGAGGGTGGCCAGCGGGGCGGGACTGGGCGAGATGGACCGGACATGCCCTGGAGCCAACCTCCCTCGGTCCCTCCCTGGCCAGCCACACCTGGGGCAGCACCATGGCTCGGCTCGAAGGGCTCTGCAGAGTAAGCAGGGTCCCTCCAGCAGGTGGGGTCCCCCTCAGCCTGGCCTGTGGGGATCCGGTCGAAACTGGCTCTCAGATATCCTCCAGGGGTCCCGGGTTGCGAGAGGGCAGTTCTCGAGTGACGCACCCCGGAATCAGGCTCTCTCCTCTCTGGTTCCGGGGTGTGTCACCCAAGAACTGCCGCTGCCAGTTCATCACATATATATTCAATATAATACACATACACGCCTTTTAAATTAGCAATTCTACTTCCATGAAACCCTATCTTACAGAAATAAACAAATATAAAAATAAATAAAGGTACAATAGTAAGAACAGTCAGACCTCACTATTTTGATTCCTTCCTTCCCCTTCCCTTTCACCCTCCATTTAGGCAAGCATACATTGGGTGTATTCTAGTTGCAAAGCACTGTTTGTACTGGGTCCTAAAATAGAGCAATAAAAGTTTTTGTTCTCATAAAGCTTTACAAGTTCTGGATTTTCTACTGTGTGAAATGGAGATACACTGGAGGGTTTATGAAGCAGAGGAGTGCCAGGATCTTTTTCAAAAAGAATCATTCTAGATTTAGTGTGAAGACTAGACTGTGAATGTTCAAGAGTAGAATTAAGGGAGATCAGAAAGGATGTCAGTACACAGATATTGGCAATATTTGAGCATTATATATTGGCAGAGATAATGGCTGAGAACAGGGAAGTAGCCATACTGGGGAGGTGGGGACACCTGAATTTGGGATATCTTAAGAAAGGAAAGGTGACAAGATGAGCTGAATGGACTGGATGTGGAATGTAAGGAAAGAGTCAAGGATGACTAAAATTTTGGCCTGAGGAATTTGGAGGACAAAATTGCCATCTTTTATCACTGTATTTCAGAACCTAGTATATACATTTTTTGTAGTTCGGTGAACCAGGGAATAAACTATAAACTAACCATACCTCTCCCATCTGTTGTTCAATAATTTGATGCGCAATTTCTTCTATGGTTGCCATGATCTAACTGCCAAAATGTCCTGCCAAAAATAAAAAGATAATTTTTTATAATTATACCCATAAAACATATTTATTTAAGAATTTAGAAATGAAATTATATGTTAGGATTTTCCTCAAAGCAATCCAGTTAGGTGGGTGAGGGTGGGAAGGAAAAAATAAAACAAAATTGACCATGCACTGACAGTTACTGAAGACGGGTTAAGTTTACACATGGGTTCATAAAATTATCCTCTCTGCTTTTATATATTTTGAAAATGTCTATTAAAAAAACTATTCAACCAAAGAATTTCACTTTTCAAAGATACTGAAGTCTGAACAGGAGAATTCTACTACAGATTAGGAATTTATGAACTTAAACAAGGATAATCCTATCTGTAAACAAACACATCACTGTAGCCATTTAATACACTTTTATCAAATATTATAAAAACTGACAAAATAATTTCATTCATTCAGAAGGATGGAAGATTTCTCTAGAATCATTTCACTAATGATCATTCTTCATTAGTGGCAATTTCTTATATATTAAAGTTAATTGAATTTAATGGAAAGCTGTCTTCAAATGGATTTGAGAGCCTGTAAGATTAATAAGTTGACGTTGACTTGTTTTTTCTCTATACGGGGTAGTCAAGAATATAAAATTTACTTCTGGCTTTATATTATACCAGAGGCCCAGTGCACGAAATTCGCCTCCCTTTCTTCCCCAGGGCCTCCCTCCCTTCCCCCAGCCAGCCCCGACCCCTGGTCAAACTCCCAGATGAACTCCCAATTGAGGGGACAATTTGCATACTATGCTTTTATTATATAGGATATTGTTTGTTATAAATTCATTAATATTGGTCAATTATAATTAATATTAATTGTCAAATTATCTGAATTGTTTTTCTTTTGATTACTTTTATTAAAATTATAAATGCTTCAATTAGTTGTGCTAAAAAGCAATGTTCAATATTTAGTATGATTATTCAACTCTCACTAGACTGGAAAGTAGTGGCCTCAACCTCTGAAACCAGCAGAGGAGACAATGCTGCTCCCTGGGCCTTGTGTTCTGGGCCCATGGTAGCAGTGGTAGTACTGCTAACTTCTGACCTATCTTTGAGGCACTTTCTTCCCTATTCTTGAAGGATAACACATGTTTAAAACTGCATAGCTCTACTGGCCCATCCAGTAGAATCCCAGAAGTCCAAGAGCCTGCCTTTATTTCATCTCATTTGTGTCCTCTTTAGTCCAAGCTTGGCAGCATTTCTGCTGGTATAAGATCCTCAAAAATCTTGTTCCGTGCAATTCGTGGTGGTGCAAGCCATCCAAGAGAGTCCCCTACAAATCTCTCCTGGATAAACGATCTCTATTCCTGGCTTCTGTTGAGATGACTTATTGGATCAATATATCACATGCCCATAATCTCTTTAGCAAATGACTGCCCAGTTACACCCAAACCTGGGTAGTCTCTCCAGAACAAGCTTTCTCCTTTTTTTGCAATATGGATAAGCTGAGTATTTTCTAAAATCTTCAACTTTTGGGTTCTATATTTCTTAATAACTTCGATTTATCTCTCCTCTCACATTTTACTATAAGTAGCAAAGGGAAATCAGGCTGCATCTTCAACACTTTGCTTAGAAATCTGAGATAAATATTTGAGCTTATCACTTACAAGTTCTACTTTATACAAAACACTAGCATACAACACAGCCAAGTTCTTTGCCACTTTATAACAAGGTTCCCTCCCTCCTGTTTCCAATAACGTTCATTTTCTTCTGAGGTCTCATCAGAAGCACCTTTAATGTATGTCTACCAACATTCTGTTTATGATACATGTATATATCTCTAAAATGACAGCACCTTTTTCTACAGTTCTCTTCTTCCTGAACTCTCACCAGAACTGCCTGACATCTATATTTCTACCAACAATCTCGTTAAGGCAAACCAGGTTTTTTCTAGCATGCATCTCAAAACTCTTCCCATTTCCCAGTTCCAAATTTTTAGATACAGGTTATAACAGCACCCCACTTCCGAGTACTAAAAGTTGTACTGGTTTACTAGAGTTGACATAACAAAGTAGCACAGGTTGGGTGGTTTAAACAACAAAAATGAATTTTCTCACAATTCTGGAGGCTAGAAGTCTGAGACAAGCAGTCCAAGTCTGAGTTAGCATTATTGGTTACTTCTGGGACCTATCTCGTTGCCTTGTAAATGTTCATCTTTTTTTTTTTTTCACATGGCTACACTTTGGTTTATATCTGTGCTGTAATCTCTTCTTATAGGGACAACAATCAAATTGTATTAGGGGCCACCCTAACTGATCTAATTTTAACTCAATTACTTCTTTAAAGACTACATTTGTAAATACAATCCCAATTTGAGGTACTGGGATCAGAACTTCAATATATAAATTAGGGGGGAGACAATTCAGTCATAACACTTAGGCATAAATCTAATAAAACATGTGCAAGATCTATGTAAAGAAAGTTTTAAAATGCTACTTAGAAAAGGGAAAGCTATCTAGAAGAACACATAAGAAAAGATTAGTGACTACCTTCAAGGAGAACTGGAAATCTGGTAACAGGATGGGACGAAGACTTACTTTTCACTGAGTAAGTTAGTTCCTTTACAATTTTAATTACTATGTGACGCACATGTGTGTGTATGTATGCATGTATTGGTTCAGGCTTAATTGTATACTCTGTCATTAGCAATGCTACAGGTAACAATGCTAATGGATTTTAATGTTAATATTGCTGGAAGAGTATTCTTGAGTACTGAATTCCGGGATACTCAGGTGTGTGTGTTGTGTTTTTTTCTGTTAAGGAAGAGCAGGAAACTGCAATGGATTCATCACTCTTTTGGGGGTTACAAACTTCTTAGAGAATCTGACTAAAGCTATGTATGCTCTTCAAAAAATATAAACATACTTATATTTTGAGGGATTCTATTTTGTGACCCAACAAAGCAACTTTCTACTTCTCACTATATAAACCCTCTGCACTACTACAGTTGTCTAGAGTCATTATGCCTTATCCTATCTAATAAGAGAGTAGTATGCAAATTAACCATCACTCCGCTACACCCACAAGGCACGCCCACCAGCCAATCAGGAGTATGCAAATTAACCCAACCAAGATGGCTGCAGCCACGGAGAGAGCAGGAGGCTTGGGTTTCTCCGGCAATGGAGGAAGCCAAGCTTTCCGCACACCCTGGCGGGCCCAGACCTCCACTCAAGGCTACAAAGTTTCAATTATAGAAGATAAATAAATCCCAACAAAAATGGCGGCAGCCACGGAGCTAGAGAGAGCAGGAGACTTGGGTTGCCCCCCGGTGATGGAGGAAGCCAAGCTCCCGTAGCCCTGGCCTCCGCTGCAAAGTTTCAATTATAGAAGATAAATAAATCCCAGATACCAGGGCCTCCGCTTGGGTCGCCAGGGGGCGTGGTCGGCCTGCAAACCACCACAGGCCCCTCGCCCAGGCCGCCCCATGCCCCAAGGGAACCCCACCCTGATCCGGGACACCCTTCAAGGCAAACCAGCTGGCCCCCACCCGTGCACCAGGCCTCTATCCTATCTAATAAAAGAGTAATATGCAAAATTACCATTACTCCAACACACAAGATGGCTGCCCCCATGTGGCCAAAGATGGCTGCCCCCATGTGGACACAAGATGACCGCCACAAGATGGCCAGCAGGGGAGGGCAGTTGGGAGGGACCAGGCCTGCAAGGGAGGTCAGTTGGGGGCGATCAAGCCTGCAGGGGAGGGCAGTTAGGGGTGACCAGGCCGGCAGAGGAGGGAAGTTGGGGGCAACCGGGCCTGCAGGGAAGGGCAGTTGGGGGGGGGACCCAGGCCTGCAGGGGAGAGCAGTTGGGGTGACCAGGCCTGCAAGGGAGGGCACTTAGGGGTGACCAGGCTGGCAGGGGAGGGCAGTTAGGGGCAAACAGGCTGTCAGGGGAGTGGTTAGGGGGTGATCAGGCTGGCAGGCAGAAGTGATTAGGGACAATCAGGGAGGCAGGCAGGCAAGCAGTTGGGAGCCAGCAGTCCTGGATTGTGAGAGGGATGTCCCAGATTGGAGAGGGTGCAGGCTGGACTGAGGGACACACACCCCCATGCACAAATTTCGTGCACTGGGCCTCTAGTAGACCCATATAATCCAAACTACTTAGTAAAAGAGTACTTAGGTAAAGTTTACTGGAATATTTACTTTAGTGATTATATATCTCAATTTGTGTCCCTCTGCCAGCACTTCTGTCTGGGAGAAAGTTGCTCCTCCAGCTCTCACCCTGATGTCAGATACTTCAGTTCCTCCCCATATAGTCCCTGGTTGCTTTCAAGCTGCTGTCCTAATGCTGGAGCTCAGAAGCAGCAAGTCTGAGTAAGTGTGCACAGGACCTTTTGAGGAACTGCATGGGACTCCAGCTGCTCTCTACCTCACTCAGCCACAATCCCTGCTGGTTTTTACAGGCAGAAGTTATGGGGATTTCTCTTCCCGACACAGGAACCCTGGGCTGGGGAGCCTGGTGTGGGGGTGGGACCCCTTGATCTTCAGAGGTAACCTCTGCAGCTGAGATATTTATTTTTATTCACCACATCTGAGTATGGGACCAGCCCATTCTGATCCTCCACTCCTACCAGTCTTTTTTAATTTTTAAATATATTTTTACTAGAGGCCCAGTGCATGATTGAATCATGCACGTGTAGGGTCCCCTACACGCTTTCGCTTTTCGCGGTGGAGCTGGGTGCCTGTCCACTGGTGCACCAGGCCTTTCAGAAGCCTCCGGCTCGGCGGAGGCTTCTGAAAGGCCTGGTGCCGGAGCAGACAGGCACCCAGCTCCCCCACTTTTGATGGTCCGCGGCCGCTGAGGGGGGCTACCCTGCTGTTGAGAGGCGCAGGAGGTGGGACTCCCGCCCCCTGCGCCGCTCAACGGCCGCTGAGGGGGGCTGCCGCAGACACCTGGCTACCCTGCCGTTGAGAGGCACAGGGGGCGGGAGTCCCACCCCCTGCGCCTCTCAACAGCAGGGTAGCCCCCCTCACAGTGGCAGCGGATCCGTGCCTCTCAATGGCCGGATAGGCCACCCCGAGTCCCGCCCCCCAGCCTACCGCCGCCCAATCGTGGGCATAGCGGAGTGATGGTAATTTACATGTTACTCTATTATTAGATAGGAGGATTGATTTCAGAGAGGAAGGAAGAGGGAGAGAGAGATAGAAACATCAATGATGAGAGAGAATCATTGATCGGCTGCCTCCTGCACATCCCCTACTGGGGATCGAGCCCGCAACCCAGGCAGGTGCTCTTGGCTGGTATTGAACCTGAAACTCTTCAGTCTGCAGGCCAATGCTCTATCCACTGAGCCAAACCAGCTAGGGTTTCTTCTACCAGTCTTGATGTGGCTTCTTCTTTATATTCTTAGTTATAGGACTTCCGTTCAGCTCAGTTTCAGGCGGTTCTAAATCATGGCTGTTCTGTAGTGTAGTTGTACTTTTGAAATGGTTGTGGAGTATAAAAGCACAGCATTTACCTACACCAGTGATGGGCAACCTTTTGAGCTTGGTGTGTCAAACTTTGCCAAAAAACTGAGCATAACTCGGGTAGTGTGTCACTTTGAGGAAAAAACTAACTCCAAGACTCTAGTCGCAAATGTTTCATCCTCAGGATCAGCAAATGTTTCATCCTTGGCATGCGGCTGCGTGTCATCAGAAATGGCTACGCGTGTCAGTGCTGACACGAGTGTCATAGGTTCGCCATCAATGACCTACACAGACATCTTGACCAGAAGCCCACTCATTCCAGAATCCTTTTTTCATCATTACCTACTTCTCTCATTAAGCTAACCAGGAATCTTATCTAATAAAGAGGGAATATGCTAATTGACCCTCATGCCATCACAAAGATGACAACACCCACAGCCAATAAGGAGGGAATATGCTAATTGACTGCCACACCTTCAAAGATGGCAGCGTCCACAGCCACAAGATGGTGGCACCCAGTCCCCTCAGCCACACGCCTGCCTCTGGAGTCCCCCAGTCCTCTCAGCCCCCCAGCCGCCCAGGGCCGGCCCGAGATGCAGGCAAGCCTTGGATGGCAGCTGCTCAGCAGATGCTAAAGGTGCAGGCAAGCCTCAGATGTCGGCTGCCCAGCCGCCCAGGGCTGCCTGAGGCTTGTGCTGCTGGCAGTGTCAGCATCGGAGGTGTGATGGGGCATCGCCTTCCCCTGATCACCAGGTCGCCTCTCGCCCCTGAGGGCTCCCAGACTGTGAGAGGGGGCAGGCTGGGCTGAGGAACCCCGCCGCCTCCAGTGCATGAATTTTCATGCACTGGACCTCTAGTGTCATACATATTTAGATGTAAGAAGACCCACAAGATAATTAAAATACATCATACAATCTTGTTCATTTCAAAAAAACTTTCACGCCCTAACCAGTTTGGCTAAGTGGATAGAGTGTCCCAGGTTCGATTCCGGTCAAGGGCATGTACCTGGGTTGCAGGCACATCCCCAGTAGGAGGTGTGCAGGAGGCAGCTGATCGATGTTTCTCTCTCATCGATGTTTCTCTCTCATCGATGTTTCTGACTCTCTATCCCTCTCCCTTCCTCTCTGTAAAAAATCAATAAAACATATTTAAAAAAAAAACTTTCACCATTTACACAAAAAAAGAGATTATCTAAATTAATTACAAATCCTATCCAAACTTATTGAGTTTTATTAAAATTCAGAAATTTCCACAGGATAGTTAATATTATTTCAATAGACAAAATATTAGCAAGGGGGAAAATGATGAAAACTGGTAAAAATAATACAGGTATTTGGCATGAAAGTAAGTATCTATGAGAGGGCATTAGCTCAACTACTGCTAGTTTAAGAAAAAAAAAATGGGGGGCTGTGGGATACACTGCTAGGATCACAACAGAGCTGACCTTGGGAAAAACTGGAGCTAAGATTTCTTAGGCGGTCAGGAATCTTCCTATCTCAGCCACACCCTATGTGGCTTATTTCTGACTTTGTAGTAAAGCACCCGGAAAGGAAAAGTCGTCTTTTCAAATCCTAATTTTAAAATCTTGGTAATGGATTCAGATTGGCCTAGCTTAGGCTGTGTGCTCAACTCTTGGATTAATCACTGCAGGTGGAGCAGGAAGAGAGAAAGAAAGGTTAATATGATTGGCAGTTTCTGTATTTTCGGAAGGCCTATTTACGAAAAGATGGCACTAGCACAGACTTGCCTACTGATATAATCACCATGAGCCAGGCAACCACTCTAATTTGTTTCTACTAATGATACACAGAACTCTTCAACCAGAAGTACATTAAACACTACTATTAAGCTTCTCAAATTTAATTCAGCATTGACTGAAATTTTCTACTGTCAATTGAAGAAATCCCAAGAAGAAGAAAAAAACCCTTATTCTTATATCAAGAGATCTACTTTTGGCCACTTCCAAATCTAATTTCTTGCTTTTCAGGTCCTTTAAGTAAATGACAAATTTAGTTTTATAGCTATGTTGTTTTAAATAACCTCAAAAATTTCTAGAGAATTTACAAAATAAATTTTAGTGGATTTTTTCAAGTATACCATAAACACACCAAAAACATTTTTGCTTTTCTTGTTTAGTTGGTAAAAACAGGCATAAGAAGTGAGACAAGACAGCCTTACAATTCTTAGTATTAAAAACTTGAGGACTACCTAGCGGGTTTGGCTCAGTGATTGGAGCGTTAGCCAGTGGACCAAAGAGTAATGGGTTTGATTCCCTGTCAAGGGCATGTACCTCAGTTGCAGCACATAGATGTTTCTCTCTCTCCCCTCCCCCTTCACTCTCTGTTAAAAAAAAAAAAATTAATGGAAAAAATACCCTGGGTGAGGATTAAAAAACAAAACAAAAACTTGAGCCCTAGCTGGTTTGGGTCAGTAGATAGAGAGCTGGCCTTCGGACTGAAGGATCCCAGGTTCCATTCCAGTCAAGAACACATGACCAGGTTGTGGGCTCAATCCCCAGTGTGGGGGCGTGCAGGAGGCAGGCAATCTATGATTCTCTCATATCATTGATGTTTCTCTCTCTCTCTCTCACTCCCTCTTCCTCTCTGAAATCAATAAAAATATATTAAACAAACAAACAAAAAAAACTTGAGGCCTAGAGTCTTAAGGACTGGAAGCTGTTATACTTGTTTATGAAACAAAAGATATTAGGGGTTACCAGTTACCCTAATGTACTGATATTCAGAATTTTTTAAAGTGTTTTTATTGATTTTTTAATATGTTTATGTTTTGTTTTGTTTTGATTGACTTCAGAGACAGAAAGGGAGAGGGAGAGATATCTACATCAATGATGAGTGAAAATCACTGATTGGCTGCCCCCTGCATGCCCCCTAATGGGAATAAAGCCCAAAACCCAGGCATGTGCCCTGACCAGGAATTGAACCTGTGACCTCTGTGCATGAACTGCACTCAAGTAACTGAGCCACACTGTCCAGGGCCAGAATGTTCTGGGTGGGGAAGGTCTACTGACAATTTGAAAAGAATCAAGTATGTTCTGGGTTACCAGTCCAGATTTTATTCCCGGCTTTAAAGGAAAGCTAAAAAATTAGGTGGCTAATGATGGGGAAGTCAGTAACAGGAAAAAGAGGTATATAGTATTAATTGTTTTCTAAAGAAAATTAGATTTAAAAGGAATTATTCTTTTTTGTTTTTGTTTGGTTAATCCTCACCTGAGGATATTTTTTTCCATTGATTCTTTTCCTCACCAGAAAACACAAGATCACATTCACTTACACCAGGGGTTGGAAACCTTTTTTTCTGCCGAGGGCCATACAAAACCATCAACTCAAAAACTAGCCTGCTATATTTGGTCAAACATTTAATTAACTCACCTTTAATGCCTTGGCAGAGCCAGACCAAATAATTTCTCGGGCTTTATACAGCCTGTGTGCCAGATGTTCCCCAGCCCTGATTTACACCATAAATGATGGTATATGCTGAATTTCGAGGGGTTCATAAAACTTCCTGTGGCTTGTCCTAGGCCTTCAAGTTAAGAACCTTTTGGGTAAAATTTCAGCTACTGCCAGAATTGAGTTTCCTGAGTGTATATTTATATACGCACCTTTATGTATATGAAAGGCCCCTAGAAGGCAAGGACCATCTTTATGTATATTTGAAGTCCCAAGAAGGCAAAGATCATCTTTTTGTCCTTAACTCTGACAAGTAGCAATATGCCCAGATACTTACAGAACTGAACCACATCTCTTTTTTTCTACTTCAGAACTATCAGTGTCTCTTCAGTGGTCAAAATGTAGTCTCAACCCTTCAGGTATTTTTCCCCCAATATTTGCTAAGCCCTGTAACATGCCAGGCACTATGGATACAAAGGAGAGTTCTTTATAGTCTGATTTCTTCTTCTCATTGTATCTGCTATCTCTCTCTCAAGAGGGGTCTCTCTCCTAACAAACCATTCCAAACTCCTCCTCCCTCATTTAACTTCCACCTGACCTTTCCGACTCAGTTCAAATGCCGTTGTTTTTTTAATCCAATCTTTCTAGGTCCAGCATTTATTGTGTATACTAAGGTTGTTAACTAGGATCCACAGAATTCTATTAACTTTACTATTTTACTCAGAATTTTTATGTAAAGGTGCATTTTTCTGGAAGGCCAGTCCATGGCTTTCATAAGATTTTGAGGTTGCAGAGGGTCCTATAATGCAAAAAAAACGGTAATTATACTAGTAGTTAGTCTATGCTGCTTCTTTTGTCTTTTCTAATCCCCAAGGGTAGGAATTTCATACGCTGTGTGTGCAAAAAGTATTTTGGGAATGTTTGCTGACTGATTTGTGTCTCCCTCAAACCCTTCCTAAAAGAAGACTTGAATACCCCTACAAGGAATGATGACATTCATTATATTTGATCCACTTTTTGATAAAAACAGAGATACCTTTCAGATCTCCCCATTGCACATATAAGCACAATTTAAAAACAATCATCATATACCAATGAACCACACAGCATTGTTCAAACACCTCAGTCTTAAAACAAAACAAAAAACCCCTCAGTCTTAGGTCCACCCACAACTTCAGAGGCACAAAAACCCATAAGGCCTTACTTTCAATTCATTTTGCTTTTCCTTTCCATTTTTTTTTAAAAACAGGCTGACCTACTTAGTGAAGGTTACGAGACAACTTGGCCACATTTGCAATCCATCAAACGCTATCTGCAGAAGCGGGAGGCAGAGTTTCTTAACAAAAGAGCTATTGGAAACTTGGCCATGCCCGAGTGCAGGGAGCGGCTTGGGCCGTTCCATTTCATTTCTCCAAAGATACGTCTGCCCGAAGGCAGCGACTACTCTCGCCCACTTGTTGTGACAAAGTTGTCCCTCCTTATAAGCACGAGAATCGGCGAGGGGCCCCCCAGGGAAGGGGATTCGGGGCGAAGGCCAGCCTCTCCCGCGTCCCGCCGGCCAAGGAAGCCCCCGGTGCGCGGCGCCCAGAGGCGGGGAGGCGGCGCGGCGCCCCGACGGAAGCTTTCCCTGCAGTTGAAAGGTCAGAGGCGCCGCGGAAGGCGCCGCGGGAGACGCTGCCGAGCCGCTCGCGGACTCCCTCCAGCCAGCGCCCCGCCGTCCGACCCCGCTCGGGGCTCCGGGCCCCGCGCCCTGGCCACAGCCTCAGCCTTTCCGGAGCCCCGCGCGTTCGGCCCCGCCGCTCCGGCCACTCTCCGCGCTCCAGCCCCACCCGAGCACCCCGCCGCCGAGCCGCTGACCGGGCCAGCCCGCCGGCCGAACCCCGCAGGCAGTGGCGGGACTGGGGGGGGGGGGCGGGGGGAGAGGGGGCGTTGGTTGGCAGTTGGGAGAAAGGGACACCGACCCCACCCCCACCCTCACCCCTATCTCGGCCGCGGCCGCTTTCTCCGCACCCGGCACGTCTTACCGGTTTCTCCGCCGAGCTGCGTCCGGCACCGGGCGTGGACCGGACGGTCCCGCAGCGACGGCTCCCGGGGGGTGCCGGGAGGAGGTGGCTTGGAGAAGGATGAAGGGGGAGGGTAGAGGAAAGTGGGGGCAGGGAGCTTTCTGGGTTTGTGTATTTGGAGGGGGTCAGAGTTCGTGACCTCTCGGCTCCGCGGTACGCGCTCCAGTCCGCGCCTGCGCGTGAGTGGTCCGGGGAACAGGCGAGAGGAGGGCGTGACGCTCCCTGGGAGGAGAGATGAAAGGACCGAGCCTCTCAAAACCGACTGCCCCCTGGCGGCGAGGAGGGAGAATGCCCCGTCATTGCTGCGCCTCAGGCAGTCCTGAATGGTTTTGGAACAACTTTTCAGATTTGGGTATTGAGATAGCCTCAGCAGTTTTAGGCAATTCTGTTTCTCATTGTGGGAAACTGGGCTCTGTTACAGGCTCTCTAACATTTATCAGAGGAATAACAAGTATGGGTAAATCCCAATAAGGTATTTAAAATTCCCATCAATAAAATGACAAACTGGGGTAGAATCCTGTGTAGTAAAGTTTTACTTATCAGCTCTTGTAAGGCAATAGGTATAATTGCTAAATGGTGCATGGACATAATTGCTTAGTATGTAAAATTCCTGAAGGCTTATTTTTGTCTGATTTGCTCAGCCGTGTATTCCCAACCCTATAGGACAGTGTCTGATGGTCACCAACCAAAAATTGGAAAGAGGTATTGATGGAACATGACATTCTGACAGTAACCGCCTGTGGCACAGAGGTGTGGCAGGAAGAGCTGTCCTGTATGCAAAGTACTGTGTGATGGTTTGGATTTTAAGAGAAGGGGTCCTCAAAATTTCTTTAGTATTTATCAGCACTAGAAAAGCAGTCATGGATTTAGGCCAGAAACCCAAGTGAGGAAAACAAAAGTACACTGGGAAGGAGAACATCTCTGTCATTTCCTGCTGGAACTAGGAGCCGGACACAGGATGCAGAAAAAGGGCATGCAACTATTTCCCTAACAAGTAGAAATATACTTTAGGCCGCATTCTCTAAAAGTCCCCCTTTTCCTTTGGCATCATTTATTCTATTTGGTTTTAAGGCAGCCCCTCATCCCTCCACCCCCCCAAATCCTTAAGATGGTCTCAAAAGTGGAAGTTAAGAAAGCACGGAAAAGGCAATCTGAGACCTTTTCTCTATTCTCAGTGCATCATATGAGTGCTTATAGTTAGGTTTGTGGTTACCCCTTATTACCCAATTAATTCATATAAGTTTCAATAGGCTGACTTATTAAAATGTGGAAGTAGAAGCCATTTGGGAGACATCATTTGTGGGTGAAGAAGAGCACCCCCTAATTATGCTTCAGGAAAACAGGTCAATGTGGTTCGTCTTTAAATGTAACTCTTAAAAAAATTAAGGTCTAAAGAGAACGAAAGGGAAAATAAACAAAAAATAATAATATAAAAAATTATGATTTAAAACACATCACACCAAAAGTAGATAAATTTATTTTGTAATAAATACATATTAACATTATTTACAATGCTAACATTTGATTTATAAAGGATTTACTAGATCTCTATGTGGACAATAAGATACAGACTATTATCACTTTAAGTAAAAAGTATTTATAGAAATTCATGTCATTTAAAAAAACAATAGCATTTTAAGATTGGTTTTCAAGATGCTATGACCAACTTATATAAAAGAAAAGGCTGCCCTCTTTTAAATCTCTCCCCCCCACAGAAAAAAGAAGTTTGATATATTGAGGCATTTTGAAAATTTACTGCCACCTTCCTCTTAAAAAAAAAATACTAGAAATTATTTATCTCTTTTCTTTAACGGGGAAAAAAGTTGTAGGTAAGATTTTCTCTTAGAAAATAACTTTAAAAGTGGCTTAAGCTCCTGAATGATAATTGTGTATTGGGGATACTGAAAAAAAAAGGGGGGGGTCCATTTGAAGTAATTGATCAAATACTGAATATCCAACAATTATAGGCACTCTGCCAGATGCTGAGGGGGAATGTAATAAGTACCATAAGAAAGTCTGTTTATGAGATACAGGCTATGGGAATTTAGAGGAAGGGAAAACTAAATCTAGTTTGAAGAAACAGGAGAGAAGGACTAGGGAAGAGAAGGACTGGGGATCAACTTCAGAGAAGTCTTGGATAAATAGGCAGAAATGGGGGTGGGAGAGAAAACTGAACAGAGAAAGGTTGGGCTGGGATTAGCGGGAGTGCATGACACCTGAGGAAAAGTGTTCCATGCCAAGCCACTGGGAAGCCAATGGAAGTGGAAGAGCGGGGAAGAAAGTAGAGCCATGCTTTAGAAGATGGCTCTGGCAGTCTTTAAAATGGGACCCTGCAAGGAAGGCACTGGAATTAGAAGAGGTATTCCCGTCATTGGAAAGAAGTAACAGGGGTCTATGCAACAACAGGGCAATGGAGATGGAAGGGTACAAGAGCAATTGCAGAGGGCCCTGTTGAGACTTGGGAGTCAGATTCTGGAGAGTAGAATGCTGTTTTTCCATCATAGAAGAAAACAAACAGATTAAAAGAAAAGTGAGTTGAGTTTTAGTGATGCAAAGTTTAAAATGCTTAAGGACTCGTGTGTAAATGTCCAACTGGTAGTTGCAAATGTGGCCTTGCAGGATGGTGGAACGTGTAGGTCTAAGAAATGAGTTGTAATGTAGGCATTTGGAAGGCTGTGTTTGAGATGTAGACGACGAGAATCATGTCCTTTGTAGAAGAAACAAATATTCAAACAATACTCAATAAATATTCTCTCTTAAAAGACCGAAGATAGGTATTTTGTGAGAAATTGAGACATTAGACATAGCATCTGCCTTCCAGGAGTGTATAGTACAGTAAGAGAAATAGGATTTACTTCTGGAAAGCCCAGTGATTATATCTGACTACACTGCCTCTCAAACTTCAAAAACAGTACAGTGAAAGCACATTCCAAGACATATCCACATATGCTGTGATAACATTTACATTTTAACTAAATTACTTTATACCTGGCTTTCCCTATTTCCCTGGATATATTCTACCAATCAAATATAAAATACACATTTGGCTAACAAAACTACACTTTAAAGTTGTCTTCTTCACTTACTTGTTTCATCACATCTTTATATTAAACAAAGGTTGCTCTGATGATCTCATTTTAAGAAATGCTATTACATACACAAAGAATTAAGTGTCTTGGGCAAAGGACTCTAGGACACTGGATGCATTAGGGAACAGGGGGGAGAAGGTTGGAGAGAGGTCCAGAAATGTGGGATGATCCCCAAAATAACCATTCTCATTTTCCTAGGACTCTGGTGGGTCCTCTACATTGACAGATGCCATAAAGTAGGAACACTGGCTGGGGACACACCGTAAGAATGCAGCCATCCCCTAGTTTAAACTGGCATCTCTTGTCTAGGTTACTTCAGAATCCCTTTGGCTTAACTTTATAACTGCTCTTCTTTCTCCTCCTCATGAATAAAAGGAGATATTTGAAAAGGGTTTGATGGAAGCACATGTATAATAAATACAGTGTTCTTGGGATGTAGGTACTATTTATACTTTCTCCTCATTTATAGGATGTACCCAATATATCATTCCCACCCCCCTAAAATGTTAGCTATCAAGAGATATTTTCAAAATAGCTTTACAACAAAATATATATAATTAGGTTTCTCAGTTGACATTGAATTAGCCAGTTTAAATAAATAATTGATCAGCTTTAGTAAGTTATGAGATTTGATAAGGGGGAAAGGGAATGTAATACTATTCCACATTTAAGACATCTTTATGGGGTGGGGGATTGTAATCTGATAGCTTCCCCAAGAGGCTATATTTTATATTTTTCAAAACCCTCCATGGGGCTAAGCCAATAGCTAGTATAAACATGAGTTTCACGTGTAATTAGGAGAATTACTAGAAGTTTGTGCAATGTTCTATTTAGATTTATAACTGGTTCTTGATTCATCCAACTGTTGAAAGATAGAATAGCCTGCCTGATATTTTCTAAGATTCTGAGGTTTAAACCAAACCTGTAGTCAGAAGGTTGAGAGCTTAAGAGGAGGGAGAAGAACTCTAAATAACTACTGTTTTGTGAAGTGCTAAGCCCAATGATGCAGAAGGGAATATAGGGTATAACCTTGGTCTCCAAAAAGGTTATACTAAAAAGTGCAGGGATTTTTAACATGGAAGCCCAATTCATGCTATCTTGATTAAAATTAATGAGCTGCAAAGAATTTTAGTTTACCCACAGTAGCAGAAAGACAGGAGAGGTAGCATGTGAGGATTGTGTGTGTGAGATTGCAACAACATTTAAAATGATTCCACAGCAAGCAATAGCCAGAAAAAAAACTACAGCCAACTCTAGATTTAACAGGGACTCTGGTGCTGCAACAAAAAACATTCAATAGGCCCCAGAAAGGCACTCGAATTCTCTTGGCAATCATAAATATCACAGTGAATCAAGAAATCCCCTATGCAAAAGAAAGGAAAATTCTTGTGTTTGTTAATGAAATATTCAATGACTAATTTTGCCTTTTAGGATAATTTACATATAGCTTAAGCTTAGTCAATAAATGTTCCTATGAACATCAGGAATGACTTTAATCAGTGTTCATTTTTCTTCTGCGAATCAATTTTATTTACAAAGTAGTTCCTATGTTAAACAATAAGTGCACCAGAATTATGAATATAAATCTTTCCTAATGAGGTGCACTGACAGTTGGTTAAAGAAATAACGGACTTTTTAAAATTTACCAAGGAGGGCCGAAGCCGGTTTGGCTCAGTGGATGGAGCATCGGCCTGCGGACTCAAGGGTCCCAAGTTGATTCCGGTCAAGGGCATGTACATTGATTGCGGGCACATCCCCAGTAGGGGGTGTGCAAGAGGCAGCTGATCGATGTTTCTAACTCTCTATCCCTCTCTCTTCCTCTCTGTAAAAAATCAATAAAATATATATTATTTTTAAAATTTACCAAGGAGGACCTAACACAAAGTGGTAGTAAAAAACTTATTTTAAAAAAAGAATACTATACAATTTTAATTAATACTGGCTTAAAATTTGTGCTTTTTTGATATGGTAATTCCAGTTCATTTTTAAAAGCACAAAGGAAATGTAACATTCTTTTTAGATACAAATACCACTATTGACTTGGGCTCAGAACACTTACAGTAATAAGGGACATTATGTAATATAATGCTTGCCATATTTTACATTTTAAAAAACAATACACATATTTGTGTAGAACTGGTAGCTTTAAAAAAGTTTAGATTTAATTAATGTAAAGTCTATGGAGTTAATTATTTGTGTTCCTCTGAAAATGAAAACATCTCTCCTATGTATATTAGGTTAAATAAAAATCCAGACTCTTCCCCTCTGCTATAATTTCTTTATGATGTAACATTATCTCATGCCAAAAGAGGTACATCATAGTAGAAATGCTTGGGATAATTTATTAGAATTTCATTTCACAGTTATTGAGGTAGAAGTTGGTCATGTGTTTTCCCATTAAAGATAAAAATTCATCTTAGTTTACTGATTTAAAGATACACACTTTTTTGTCATAAGCAATTTTCTAATCATAATTTCTAAACCGAACATTGCATGAAACTTGCTCCTTGATGTGTGTTTTTTTTTATTTACAAAGATTTATCACTAGTGAGAATATTATTACAATGTAACACTGTAAAGCACATTGAGAAAACAGTGTGGACTATGTCACAAACAGTTAATACAGCATACAATATTAAGATACATTTTCTAATTTCTAAAGAAAAGGTACTTTAGAATTCAGTGTGAATTTCAGAAATAATTCTGACAAGTAAACATCAAAATTTTAATAAATAACATACATGGAAAAAACAAACATTTAAAAATACTCTTAATACCTAACAAAATAATTTTTTATATTTGATGAAGATTTTGGTTACATTTATTGTGGCAGTGTTCACTTGTATTAAATTTTTATACTGTATTTACTCCATTCTGATGAAATTCCACCCTTTTGAAATCACAGAAGAGATGAAACCAATACTGCTATAATATTGTGCCTTCCTGAAATGCTTCTATCCACCTATTAATAAGAGAAATTTGTTAGATTCATAAAATGCAATTATCCGATATGTGTTATGTTAACACAGATAATAGCTGTGCCCATGAATCTGTTACCCTAACAATGTATTTAAGATTTTTCTATAGCAAACTAGAATTCTGTCAATATGGAACTATCCTTTATTTGATAATTTGGCCAAAAATTTGGACTGAAAAGTGCATCTCTTATTTCTACGAGGCATGAGGAAGGACCCATTTCATGTGAAAGTTCTATGAAATCCTGATGATCCTGTTTAATTGGTTTTGGAAGTAGCTATATCTTTAAAGGCCTTTATTTCAACCCCTGTTCTGCTTTTAGGAACACAAGCTCTGTCCTTGTCTCCTTCTCCCTTAACCAGAGATTCCTTAGGCATCCATAGTCTAGACCTGCTCTAAAATTTTCAATGAAAGGGAATCTAACATCTAGTCTGATCAAAAATTTGTATGCAATAGAAAAGTATTTCACAGTTTCACAGAACTTTCCAAAATCCTTTAGTCTAAAAGTTTTGACAATACACATAGTAGCAATTATTCAGACACTTGGAGGTAGTGTCTTTGTGCCTCCCTAATAGTGTAACTGCTTCTGAACTTACTAGGAACATTTTAAATCACTCAGTTTAAATAGTAAAAGCAGTATATGACAGATTTAGCTCAGATTTCAAGGATAGAATTTTCAAAATTTTAAATGCAAATGGCATATCTTATCCCATAAAAAAGGCCTTTAAAAAAGCCAAAAGTTTCCATTGAAGTTAACATATTTTACTATTCTGTTAATGTGCAAAAAAGCAACCCATTTGATATTAATACCCTCAAAGAGAAACTCATACTTTAGCCTATATTAATTCTAAATTACAAGTAAGCTGGTTCTCTTCCCTAACTACATTAATTCTGTCTTGAAGTGATTTCTTTCTTTTTTTTTTATTCTTTTTTCTTTATTTTTTTCCTCATCACCGTTTATCCTCCTACACCTTCTTCCACTTCCATCCCCCAAATTGATAAAGTGATTTCCTTATCAATTTAAAGACATGAGCAAAAGATGTATATTCAAAAGCAATAATTATTATCAGTTTGGTGATGTATACTAATGAAAATGATGAGAAATACCTAACAGAATATTGGGGCAATTACTATTACTATGAAATCTTTCCAGAAAAAAATAGCTAAATGACATAATTTTAAAACATTCTTCAATACACAAAAGGAATTATTTGGAGTAGCAGCTATATACGGCTAGATATCCTAACACTGGCAGGGGTTAGGGTGGTGGGAGGGAGTATTTGTAACACTGTACCTGATTAATTTCCAGGAACATATGTAATCCTGGTACATTAATTCTTACTGTCTTAAAAATGAAAAGCCTTGTTTACTTAAAGCATTCTTACCTGCATGCACTTTTTTAGTCTATTCAGAAAAGATTAGCATCTCTTAGTGAAAACAAAAATGTGTCTTGTGAGACCAAAATAAAAAACAAATGAAAGAGAGGTGAACTGTTTGTTCAGAAAGGACCTTGATTTCATGAGATACACTTCTCTATATCAAGCAACCGCATGACATCTAAATATTCTTGAAATTTTGAAGAGACTTTCTGTCTTTACTATCTAAAATGATATCTATTTCAAAAAAAATTTTTAAATGATATCTAATTCCTTCTACTCAGTCACTGGGAACAGCATGGGAGCCTCTTAATGTGTTTGACCTTTTCCCCAAAGAAGTTAGCAAGCAGCTGTTTAAACTCCTGCAGTTCCCCGGCACAATGGAATCATTGGACTGCCAAATCCTGGAATGTTTCAAGAGAAGATTCTTACCCTCATTGAAGGAGAGGTCAAATACCTCAGCGTCCCTTCCTCTCAGCAGAGCAGCGTCATGCGGCTTCCTCAGAGGTCATACGTACACACATATTTTGGACAGATCTACCTATTTTCTTTCCCCCTCTGCCTCCTGAAAATATTCCAGGTACTCTAGCCTGTCTTTAGAAACAGTGCTAAAGAGTTTGAATACTATCTTAAACATTTCTTATTTGGATCCTGACTTAAATTCTAAGTTGTCCCCAAAGTAGGTTACCTTACAATAACTCACACTTCCATGCATAAAAGGAAAATATGTCTAAATTACTTACTTCTGAGCTGAGTGAGCATCATCTGCTTTGAATACATAAAATACCATGTTTTTATGCAATAATTGAAATACTCTAGACTCTGAATTCTCATCTTTGACTTGAGTGACAGTGAATCCTAATAAAGGTTGACTCTCCATAGCTGCCACATCCTAAATTAAAAAGACATGGAGGGTGATAGGTTTTAAAATTTAAACAAAATTCAATTTGCAAACTCGTGCTATATATGGCTATAATTCATTTCATATCCTATATAATAAAAAGTGTAATATGCAAATCAACCAAACAGCGGAAAGACCGATCACTATGATGCGCACTGACCAATGCAGGAGCTCCCCACAGGGGGAGCGCCGATCAGTCAGAAGCCAGGCTCAAGGCTGGCTGGCTGGCAAGCGCAGCAGTGGTGGCGGGCGCCTCTCTCGCCTCCACTGCAGGTGGGTAAGGAGCGAGGGGTGCTGGACTGTGAGAGCCCCAGACTGCGAGAGGGATGTGCACCTTCCGGCTTAGGCCTGATCTCCCTAGGGATCGGGCCTAAGCTGGCAGGTGGACATCCCCCGAGGGGTCCTAGACTATAAGAGGGCAACAGGCCAGGCTTCCAGTGCACAAATCCTGTGCACCAGGCCTCTAGTACACACATATAAAACAATGATAACTCTAGCAACTTCTCCAGTTTTCATTTATTCAACAATATTTACTGAGCCACACCCCCCTCCCCTTCCAGGAGCCAGACACTGTGCTAGACAGTTTTCAGTATGTTCACATGCATTGTTTTTCACATATTTCCATACAGCCACACGAGGTAGGTAATTACAATACTTTGATTTTATGGATGCAGAAAACATAGCTCAGAAGGGCAAGCAATTTACGCCAGGCCCACTAAGAAAAGCTTGGGCCTTAAAGCAGAGGTTTTCATAGATGTTGGAACATGTGGTGATCAGATAGGAGAAAAGGGCAGTATTAAAGCAAACCGTCAGAAACTTCTTATAACCCAAAGGAAGTTTAGATTATCTATGCTGATGCCGGATCGATGCAATCTGGGGACAGTCAAGGGGATGTCATCCAGCAGAGCTTGGCAGAAAGGATAAATACCTATGCCTTCAGTGAAGTAGTCACATGACACCAAACAAACTTACATTTTAGTACTATGGAAAATTCCTAATACTTTTGAATAAGAGCTCTCAAGACAAAAACAAAGACACCGTTTACATTAGAAATAACAACAACATGCCATGGCCGGGTGGCTCAG
This sequence comes from Eptesicus fuscus, assembly GCF_027574615.1. Taxonomy (NCBI): domain Eukaryota; kingdom Metazoa; phylum Chordata; class Mammalia; order Chiroptera; family Vespertilionidae; genus Eptesicus; species Eptesicus fuscus. Next base: position 88,544,297 of record NC_072479.1, read on the forward strand.
TTGGTTGGAGTATCGTCTCCTACACCAAAAGGTTGGGAGTTCCATTCTCAGTAGGGCACATACTTAGGTTGCAGGTTCAATCCCCAGTTCAGGATGCAAATGGGAGACAACTAATTGATGTTTCTCTCTCACATCAATATCTCAGTCTCTGTCTCTCTCCCTTCCTCTCCAAAATCAATAATATATATACTAGAGGCTGAAACTAGCTCTCCGACATCCCCCAAGGGGTCCCAGATTGCGAGAGGGCACAGGCCAGGCTGAGGGACGCCACAGGTGTACAATTGGGGCTGAGGAGGGACGTGGTAAGTTCGCCAGCCAGGGAGGGATCAGCTGAGGGCTCTAGGGTGTGCCAGGCCTCGCTCAGTCCCGATCGGCCAGACCCCAGCAGCAAGCTAACCTACCGGTCAGAGTGTCTGCCCCTTGGTGGTCAGTGCACGTCATGGTGACTGGTTGATTGTCTGCCCCCTGGTGGTCAGTGCGCATCACAGCAAGCAGTTGAGCAATCTTAGCATATCATTAGCATATTACGCTTTGGATGAATGGCAGATCAGATGACCGGACACTTAGCATATTAGGCTTTTATTATATAGGATATATACACATGTACATATATATATACACACACACACATATATATCTCCTTGGTGAAGATTATAACAAAATAAAGATAACATCTCCCCCTCCAGAAGCAAAGCAAAACGAATAACATAAAACAGATTAAACAAATATTGTAACTATTTCCAGTTGGCATTATAAAACAAGATCCCCAAGTTATACATATTTAGATTTCAGATCTTACCTCACTTGCAGCATATGTATACAGCACTTTATTTTTAATGACAAACCAAAAGTGTTTCCAAGGTTTCTTATGGCCCTTTGACCTGTACAAATAGCCACTCATGGAAGAATCTTCTGTATTTGCTGATACCTAGATAAGCAAATTCCATATACAGTTAAATGATGTTCAAACAAAAAATTTTAAATAACGAAACTGCTTTTGATCATTGGTTCTGAAAGCAATAACCATAATAATAATGTTTCAAAATTAAAGTTTATTTTCAAAGTCTGCTGTTATCTAAACTGAATTGCCACGTGCATAAAAATACCTTTTAGAAGCAGTCCTAGAACTCTACCTGGTTTGTATGTATGTTTTTCTTTGCAGGTTTGCCTGTGTTTTCTGGGTTTCCAGAAGAAAAATAATTCCAAAGGTCAAAAAGCCTTTTTTAAAACTGCATTTTGGGGCCTGTGTATGCTGTTTATTGCTCTTTTTATTCTGGTAATTAGAGAAAATTACTTAAAACTTGAACTCTGTCCCTGAAATAACTAAAAAATTGTACCAACAGAAAAGTAAATAGAGAATTCTGCTATTAATGGGGATTTTAAGGATCATTTTCTACTCCCCAAATTTTGGTCTGAAAGAAGTTTGTCTTACTTCATAAAAGGCTGAAAATGTTTTAATCTCTAGACAAAATACAGTAAGCTTTTATAGTGATAATTTGGCAGTTGAGACTTTTCTATCTTTTTTTAAACACAGGAACAATAGCCAAGTTTATGAATTGCCTAATTAGTGGTGTGGTGAACAGACCCTGAAGTGACTCCCCATGACCCCTGCTGTTGCAAAATCACACTGTTGCACATTCTCTTCCCCTTAAATGTGGGCAGGACCTGGGACTTGCTCCTAACCCACAGTATACGGTGAAGCTGATGGGATATCACTCCCCTGACTGTGACATTATATTAGACTCAATCTTACGAGTAGACAGCTCTGTCTCCCATTCTGGCTTTGAAGAAACAGGCAACCATGGTGGGAGGCCCGTGTGGCAAGGAGTTGAGGACAACCTCTAGGAAAAGCAAATAAGAAGCCAAGGCCCTCAGTCTTATAACTGCAAGGAAATGAATTCTGCCAACAGCCTGAGTGAGGATGAAAGGAAACCCTTCCCTAGGCTGTCTCCAGATGAGAACTCAACAATGGCCAACACTATGATTGTGGCCCTACAGGGATCCCAGCTAAGCTATGCCTGGGCTCTTGAGATAATAAATGTGTGCTGTTTTCACATAGTAACTAAGCAAGAGATTAAAATTTAAAACTCTACTGGCCACAAAACTAGCACAGGTGGAACCAATTAATAAACTAATTAAAAGGGGAGTGGCCAGAAAGGCGGTACTTCTGATCTCTGGCACTGGCTGACTGAACACTTGAATTTGAGGAACTGGGATTGGATACCAGTGATGCCTGTGGATTATGCCACTGCCAGGTCTAACTGTACTAGTATATGCTATTACCACCTTTTAAATATTTCTTTTAAGTTTAAAGGAATGACAACCTACTATTAGTGATTATCAGCTGTATATAACCAACCAGTGCCTACAAATACTCTGCATATTCTTCCCTCTGGTTAGGGGTCTCCTCAAAGTAATTTTAAAAATTCATGCCCTAACCGGTTTGGCTTAGTGGATAGAGCATCGGCCTGCAGACTGAAGGGTGCTGGGTTCGATTCCGGTCAAGGGCACATGCCCGGGGTTGTGGGCTCCATCCCCAGTAGGGGGCATGCAGGAGGCAGTCAATCAATAATTCTCTCTTATCATTGATGTTTCTATCTCTCCCTCTCCCTCTCTGAAATCAATAAAAATATATTAAAAAATGAAAAAAGAAAGCATACTGTTTTTAAAAAATTCACATGTGCCCAAGTTATCTTTACTTTCTATCATTGCTATAAAATATTCTGCAAACTTTTTGACAGCCATTTTCTAAATGACTCAGGTCATATGGGAGACTAAGCAAGATAGCAAGGCATCAGCCACACCTCATCACCAGTATTAAAATGCATGTCTTAATAGTTGTGGGAAATGACATCTTCCTTTATGAATGAGAAACAGTCTATTATATGCGTATGAATAATTCAGCCTCTATCAGGTTGCAAGTTTAATGGAGACACTTACTTCTTTGAGAGCCGCTGGAATTTTTTTCTGTTTCCTCCCTGAGGGAATACTCTGTAAGACTGATGATAAGGCACTTGAAGATTTGTGATTTCCAGGAGATCCAATCTTAGGAGAGTGCTGGTGATCTAAAAGAAATCAAGCACACTTATACACCAGTAGTAACAATTCTGCAATTCAATTTAATTCAGATCAATAAACATTATTGCATAAAATATCCATGGATGGATACTTAAGAAACTGGTGGCACTGATGGCCCTGGCAACAGAAGATAGATGGCCAGAAGTTGAGTGGGAGGAAGACTTTCCACTGTCTATGATTTTATACTTTTTCAACACTAAACCATGTGAAAGGATTACCCTTTTGTGCCTTTAGAATTGTGAAACATGTCACTGTACTACCAACTTAAAAACATTTTTTAAAACTTCACTCCTGACTTAAAAAAACAAATCTAACTTCATTTAGTATTAAGATACATGACCAAATAATATTATAATGAACAAAGTGCTAGAAAAGGGGCTACAAGCCCAGCCGGCATGGCTCTGGGGCTGAGCATTGACCTATGAACCAGGAGGTCACAGTCCAATTCCTGGTCAGGGCATATGTCCAGGTTGCAGGCTCGATCCTGAGTGGGGGCTTGCAGGAGGCAGTCAATCAATGATTCTTTCTCATCATTGATGTTTCTATTTCTCTCTCTTCCTTCCTCTACGAAAACATTTTAAAAAATAATTTAAAAAAATAAAAGAGGCTACAAGACAAGATGAGCAAGCAATTAATTTTGACTGCACAGGTTCAGGAAAAGCTGAGAAGAGGATGAGATGTTTGAGTTGACCATTAAGGTATAACTAAGTTTGCCAAGCAAAAAAGAGGAGGATGAATGAAGAGAGGTCAGCATAAGCAAAAAGCAGAGAGAGATGAAATCATATTATCTATTTGGAGAATAATGAGGCTGGAAATAAAAGGCTGGTTCTAAGGAACTTGGACTGTTGCTGTTTAGGCAGTGGGAAGTGAAAGACCTTTTAGGCTGGAGAGTGACATGAACAGACTGAATTGAGAAAAATAAATCTCGCAGTGGAAAGGAAGAATGATTTGTAGCAAGAAAATCTGTTAGGAAATTACTGCAGTAGACCAGATGAAAGACAATGAAGGCCGCCTTATGAGATGAAGAAATCAAGAAAAAGACAAAGATAAACTTGACAAAATTTACTGACCAAATGAGTGTGAATGATGGGGGAGAATGGTTCAAAAAAATGTATTTTGAATGGTTCCAGCCAATACTATATACCAGAGAGAACACATGGAGGAACATAAAGGCTGGCAAAGGAATGATTAGATTTTTATGTCTTCTTGGGAAAAATGTACACAGACAAATCGCATGTCATCTAGTTTTATTCAGTTATTCTCATATGCAGATGAAAAGCTACTCTTCATGAAAATGAAAGATAATCTTTTAAAAATTTAGAGCCTAAATGTTTCAGGAATATAAAGGTCTCTTCCTAAAACAGACCTGAACAGTCCTGCTAGCTGCATTCATCTTAACTGCAGGGATGGATATGATAGATCATTTTGTATTTAGTAAAAAGCTACATTTTAATAACATCTCACTAAATCAATCTAAGTGATTAAAATTAGGCTATCAAAGTGGCACCTGGTATACTTCCATAAGGAATTACTTTACAGATACATAAAAATGATTTGTAATGAGCACAGTTATGAAACTAGAAACTTCAAAATTACTTGAGAGTTAAAGTTCCCTTGTAACTGTTTTAAGCATTTCATCCTATAATTACTTTTCTACAATTAATATTCTTAGCAAAACTGTGATCAGAGTAAGAATAAACTTTAGTCCAACCTCTCTTGGAAATATTACTAAATATGAGTTAAGACAGCTTAACTAAAAAAAGCAAAATAACTCGATATTTTGAGATGAGTATCACCAAATCATATTGCTAATGTGTCTAAGATAATTCTTTCAGAAGGCCGTTTGAAAGCATCTGGGAATTAAAGGAACTTGGGGTTAAGTTTTACTTATATATTACCTAATTTCTGCAGTTCTTGAAAACAATGTTCACATACTCTTGCTGGTTGATTTTTCAGGTAATCTAAGCCACACTTATTTGATGAACAAGCTTGGCATACAATCTGAAAACACATTGGAATTATTTAATTTAGAGTAATCTTTGTATCCAAACCATCAGGTATGTTACAATTTATAGTGCTGCCTACTTTTCAAAACCATTTTTACAGTCATTGATTCTCAATTAACAATTCTATGGACTTCAGGCATGTAATGAACTCACACATAATACCACACTGGAAGATACAGAGGCCTTAGATGATTACTGAGTGTTTACTGCAAAAAGAATAAAATACTAAAGAGTTAATGTGTGCAAAATGTTTGAACAGCTCCTGGTGCGCAGTAAGTCCTGTGTTAGCTGTATTGTCTTCATTATCATTGCTGTCATTGTTATCATCACTGCTATAACCACGACCACCTCTGACCACCTCTCCCAAGTGTCTGGCTCTATATTCAATGCTCTCTAAATAAGACCTCATTTAATCTTTACAATTACTCGCTGATGTCATTGTTACTGTGCTTAGTTTACTAACGAGGGCAGGGCAGTCAATTAGCATATTCCCTCCTTATTGGCTGTGGGTGCTGCCATCTTTGCAATGGCATGAAGGTCAATTAGCATATTCCCTCTTTATTAGAAAGGACTGATGTGACCACACATGAACTTAATTCTGGCTTATATCATTTAGTTTCTAGTAAAACTGGTCTCTTTGTAAGTCCTTGCACTTGAAGTCACAGAACATATTAAGATGTTTAGTGAGGACTTACTATAATTAGTATCCAGATAAATGTAGTTTAAATAATTATCTGTATACTAGAGGACCAGTGCACGGATTTGTACACAGGTGGGGTCCCTTGGCCTGGCCTGCGAGGAGTGGGCTGAAATCGGCTCTCCAACATCCTCCGAGGGGTCCTGGATTGCAAGAGGGCAGTTCTTGGGTGATGCACCCTGGAATTGGGCTCCCTCCTCTCTGGTTCCGGGTGTGTCTCCCAAGAACTGCAGCTGCCAAGTCACCGCAGCTTGGCAGCTCTTGCGTTGAGTGTTTGTCCCCTGGTGGTCATTGCATGTCATAGCTACCGATCGGACAGTCACTTAGGCTTTTATATATATACTAGAGGCCCAGTGCATGATTGAATCATGCACGTGTAGGGTCCCCTACACGCTTTCGCTTTTGATCACGGGGGAGCTGAGTGCCTGTCCGCTGGTGCCTGAGTGGACAGGCACCCAGCTCCCACACTTTCACTTTCGATTGCAGGGGAGCTGGGTATCTGTCCACTGGTGCACCAGGCCTTTCAGAAGCCTCCGGTGCAGCGAAGACTTCTGAAAGGCCTGGTGCCTGAGCGGACAGGCACCCAACTCCCACGCTTTTGCTTTTGATTGCTGGTGCACCAGGCCTTTCAGAAGCCTCCAGCGTGGCGGAGGCTTCTGAAAGGCCTGGTGCCTGAGTGGACAGGCACTCAGCTCCCACGCTTTTGATGGTCCGCGGTGGGACGTGAGCTCGCTGCCCCAGAGGCCCCTTCTGTGCCGCAGCACAGCCATGGCGCAGACGCTGAGCTCGAGCCACTGCTGGCGATGCGAGCTCAGCATCCCGCCGGCCCAATCGGCCACCCCGGCCACCCCAAGTCCCGCCCCCCCACGCCTCCTGGCCAATTGTGGCATAGCGAAGGTACGGTCAATTTGCATATTTGTCTATTATTAGGTAGGATACTAGAGGCCCAGTGCATGACATTCGTGCACGGGAGGAAGAGAGGGTCCCTCAGCCCAGCCTGCACTCTTTTCCAGTCTGAGAGCCCTCAAGGGATGTCCTACTGACTATTAAGCTGCCGTCAGACATCCTTAGCGCTGCCGCGGAGGCGGGAGAAGCTCCTGCCACCGCCGCTGCACTCACCAGCTGTCAGCCCAGCTTGTGGCTAAGTGGTGCTCCCCCTGTGGGATCACACTGACCACCAGGGGGCAGCTCCTGCATTGAGCATCTGCCCCCTCGTGGTCAGTGCGCATCATACTGACCGGTCATTCCGCCGTTCGGTCAATTTGCATATTACCCTTTTATTATATAGGATATATATAGATAGATAGATAGATAGATAGATAGATAGATGTGAGGGTCTATTTAATTGTGAATTTGTACTTTTTTTTTTTTTTAATGAAAATTGTCTATTATTGACATTCTAAAGTAAACTTGAGGTGGGAGGGAATAAGTTCCCTAACAAGATTGCCCCATGCCTAAATATTTAGAGAAAATACCACCTATGATTCAGTATCTTTTTTTCTCCCCTACAGTGGTCTACAAGGGGACATATGCTTCCTCACTATATACAGCCTGGGGCTATTAAAAAATCACATTGGAGATGGGTGTTATCCTCTCCTACCTTTCCGCAGGCCCGGCAGTGATGTCGTCTCCAGGTCAGAGTAAATTCACTTGTGCAGATCATACACATCGTGGCTCTGGTATCAGGAATCCAGATAGGAGCCTTTGATCCAAGGGGACAAACTTCCTCTTTATTTTCTGAGTCTGCCTGTGGAAGAACGACTCCTGATTATCTCATGCATGTGGACTGCTACAGAATCAAGCCTTGTCTTTAGTAGTGGCAGATCACAATGCTGATGGTATCAGTTAGGGATATGGATGAAATATGGGCTATTATATTTTTCATGTTCTCAGGATATTAAGATTAGCTACATTCTAACAATCCTCTAATGCAAAATTAATTTTAAAACATGCCTGTGGTAGTGTGATGACAGCTGATTAGTTCCCTTAAACTATGCTGTATTTTCAAAATTTTATACAATGAGGTTTATAACTAGAAAAAAATATGACTATGCTACATGCTATAGACTTGCAGTGAGACATTAACAGGATAAAACTTTAGCTCTGAAATCACACACCTCCAATCCTTCTGTGAAACACATGTTGCTTTTCTAAACCCCTGGGAACAGTTTTTTTAAGATAAAAAGTAAAATGCATTAAAAAAAGGAGGAGGAGGAAAAGACAATACCTCATCAAGACTCCTACTAGGGCAGAATGTGATTCTTTTCTTGGCATACTCTTCTATTGACCTGGAAATCGCTTCTAGCCATTCATCCCTTTCTGTGGCAGAACTGTTGGGGGCAAAAGAAGGTTCCATCAACCAGATGTCAGCTTTTATCCTTTGCCTTTTTCATACTTCTTTTCCTTCTCCCATGGCAACAGATTCCACCACCCTCCAACAATGCTGGTCACAGGCAGCAACTCTGAGGTTTGTGTGCACAAATAATCAGAGCAGGCATGAGAACACAGGGCATTTGAGCAAACACAATGCTGTCTTCCTTTCCAAGAGTACTGCTTTATACTGAACGGCTTTTTGAAGTCTAACTTTGGAGGTATTTTTTGTTTGGTTTATAGGCTAGTCACACAATTCAGAATTGTGATGATTATTTATATAACCAAGAAGTTTCCTCAGGTATAATACTAGAATTTAAAAATATTCCAAGGAATCAAGTTTCAAACTCAAATTTATACCATAGAATACTAGTATTTTCAGTTTAGTAACTACTACTAAAATTTTCTAGGAAGGGCAGCGGGTTAAGGAAACATTTTTTTTTTTTTTATCGTAAACAGATATTTAAGGAGTGGTGGATAAGGGAACTAGCTTGTCGTTGTTAGGGCGCCTCTACCTGTATTCAGCTCATCACGTTTCCTGTTCCTACCCTCAGTTCATCTGGAGCTATGATTCAATTCTAGATAGAAATGGGCCAAATAGGGGGAAAACCTATTCAGAAAAAGGCATTCTTGTTTTGCTTTTGTATCCCTCATCCCCCCAAACTCTAGTAATTTCAGATTACCACTGGTATCAGCACATTTTGTTTTGCATACCCAAGAGTGAGAGGCATATTTTCAGGTGTGTGTGTGAAGAGACAATGAGAGAATTTAATAATAAGTTTAAAACTCTATCATCATAGTAAAATAAAATCCATCATAATAATGGGAATGTGACTGGGTAAGACAGTGTGTATTTTTCTTAGAGAGGCATACTAACCAATATAGGAGTAAAATGACCTGACATCTACAATTTGTTTTAAAATATTTTAGAAAATAGGAAAATATGTGGCAGAATCTTCTTGGGTAATTTTTGAGTCTGGGTGATGAATATGCAGTTTCATTATATTATTCACTCTAATTTTAAGTATATTTCAACTTTTACTCAAAATATTTTATTAATAAAAGTTTGTATAAAAAGTAGAAGGAGCCGAAGCCGGTTTGGCTCAGTGGATAGAGCGTCGGCCTGCAGACTCAAGGGTCCCAGGTTCGATTCCGGTCAAGGGCATGTACCTTGGTTGCGGGCACATCCCCAGTAGGGGGTGTGCAAGAGGCAACTGATGGATGTTTCTCTCTCATCGATGTTTCTAACTTTCTATCCCTCTCTCTTCCTCTCTGTAAAAAATCAATAAAATATATTAAAAAAGAAAAAAGTAGACGGAAGTTATGTGTCACACTGAGTAAAACACTGAAAACCTGTGTATGGTTATGGTCTTCGAATTCTTAAATTATATTTTAATAATAAAAATTCTATAAAAATAATGGTATAAACAGCCATATTTGTTATATTTCAATGAACTCAGAGCAGGTCAAGGTCATACCAAAAAACCACTAGTCTTCCCCACAATAACTATTCTTAGAAATGTACCTTCTTAATAACTTCAGTGTCATTTAGAATTTGCACTCATATGGCTATTAAAAGGTAAAAATCCAGTTATAAATAAAAATTTTAAATCAGTAAGTTTCTCAAATTTTTATTATATACCAATAACAAAATAAAACAGAAACCACCCCATCTCTCCAAACCAAAAAAAAAAAAACCCACAAAACACCTGCCTCCACCCTAGCTGGTTTGGCTCAGTGGATAGAGCATCAGCCTGTGGACTGAAGGGTCCCAGGTTCGATTCCGGTCAAGGGCATATGCCCAGGTTGCAGGCTCGATCCCCAGTAGGGGGCATGCAGGAGGCAGCAGATCAATGATTCTCATCATTGATGTCTCTCTCTCTCTCTTTAAAAAATACCTGCCTCATGCCGAAACCGGTTTGGCTCAGTGGATAGAACGTCAGCCTGCGGACTGAAGGGTCCCAGGTTCGATTACGGTCAAGGGCATGTACCTTGGTTGCAGGCACATCCCCAGTAGGGGGTGTGCAGGAGGCAGCTGGTCGATGTTTCTCGCTCATCGATGTCTCTATCTATCTCTCTCCCTTCCTCTCTGTGGAAAATCAATAAAATATATTAAAAAAAAAAAACCTGCCTCAGTTACCTCTACTATTCTACCACAGCAGGCTGACATTTATTTAACAGTTACTACAAGTCAGTCAACTGTGTTAAATGCTTTGCAAATGTCATCATATCTTTCCTCAAAGCTACCCCATGAAATATATATTGGATCTTATCCATACCCTCATCCCAACATCACCACTCACCATCACCATTTACAGATAAGGAATCTGAGGATTCGAAATGTTAGATAATTTGCTTTAGATAACAGACTATATATTAAATAGGTTGGTATCAGACCAAGTGTGACTAAGGGTTGAACCCTTCACCACAATGTCATCTCTGGCCTCTATTCGTGTTCTCTGAAGAACTATACTATAAAAACATATGCTCAAGCTTCCAAGCAAAAGTTGATAAAATATTCCCACCCTTCTTTCCCCTCTCCCTCCCCACTTTTTCACTGGAAGAGGTAACAGAAAGCAGAGAGGCAGATGGCTAATTTGAGAATTGCCGTCTGATTTTTCTGGAGCTCTGAGAGCATGTGGAATGTGATTTGACTGTGTAAATCATGTCACATATGCTGTCCTCTCTGGTGTGGGTTTCTGGCTCTCTCTTGTGTGGGTTTCTGCCAGAACAATGTTTACCAGCTCTTGATAACACATTTCTCACAGACCACACACATTTGCTGCAGCACTGAGTGAAGACATTCTAGCTCTCCTTTTGCAACATGGTTAGCAAAAGAATCAGCCTTTTCCTCGGATCAAAAAATAGTTAAATTTCGTAATGGAATGGGCACATTGCCAGAAAGCAAATTTATATTTAATAAGTACAATTTTCCCATTGACTGAGATGAAGTTCCAAGAGGAAAAACACTCCAAAAGAAGGGATTGCTGATGAGTTAGGCTTTGTTACACCATTTACTACTTGTGGTAACTAGACATGCTACTCTAAGGTCCAAAGGCCACATTGCTTCAATTGAATTCATTTGAGTAACATTTACTGGAAACTTACTAAGAGTCAGCTACTAAGCCATAAACTGAGTACAAAAATACACCTCATTTATAAGGGCTTACATGTAATTGAGGTGAGACACAGAATCAAGTAATTACTATATGATATAATAAATACAAGGAAGATAAAGAACACAGAAGTAGTAAATTACCTTCTGTAGGTAGCAGGGAAGGAAGACCTTGCAGAGGTGATGACTAAGATAGGCTGGGAAGAATTCTAGGAGTTTGACAGGGAACTCTTTAGTCTCTCTGTGCACCTTCATTCAGTCTCCTGGCTTTGGTTCTCATCTCTAAGTTGATGATTCCCAAATATATGCCACTAGTGCAGCTTCCTTCTGACATTCAGATACTTACATAAACTGTCTCCTTGAGGGCTCCATTTTGATGATTCATAGGCACCTCACATCCAATGTGTACATCTGAAACTAAATTCCTGATCTCTCCCGCAAAGCTGCTCCTCCCTGTGTTCCCTGTCACAGTGAATGGCACCACTACCCAATACAACGGACAAACTGGAGCTCACGCTCACTCTTTTTCTCATCCTTTATGTCCAATTAGCCATCTCCTTTAGTTCCCCTCCCAAACCATTCTCCACACAGCAACCAGACACTCCTTTTAAAATGCCAGTCTGATCACATCATTCCTTTGTATAACCCTTTCAGTGGCTTCCTGTGGCTCTTAGGCTAAAGACCCAAGTACACAAGATGGTTCTATGAAACCTACCTCCCTCTCTCCAGGCTTATCTTGGGTCTCTCTCATTCTCTACGTTCACGCCACACTGGCCTTTCAGTTCTTTGAATATGACACGCTCCTTTCCACCTTAGTTGGCACTGTTTCTAATGGCTGGGAGCCTCTTCCTTTCCTCTTTGCCTAGCTATCCAACTCCTATTTATCCTTCATAATGAAATAGACACAGCAGGTCCTTAGGGAAGCTAACCCTGACTGCTCATTCTCTGCCAAATCTAGTTCAAGGTCCCTTGTTTTACAGCCTCATATCTCCTGGTAGTCTTCCTGTGATCTTCTTAATCATAATAATTACTGACGGTGTTAATATTTGCTAAGTGTGAGTCTTCCCTAATGGACTATAAGCTTCGGGAGAGAAGGGTCATTTTAATTCTCCACAGTATCCCCAATGCCTGGCTCAAGGCAGAGACTCATAGGATTTATTGAACAAAGTGATGAGTTCCAGGAGGAGGCAGCCTGTGCAAGGCAGAAGGATGTGAAGTAGGCTGGTGTGCATGGAGAACCATACGCAGATCCATGCTGATGAGCATGCCAGGCTTTCATGGGGGTGGGTACAGGAAGGATGAATGGAGATTAGGCTGGTGAGGAAGACAAGAACCAGATCACAAGAGGCCTTAATCCCTTTTTACACGTTATACAGTACCTGCCTCATTGTGGTTGGGGTATTCAGAAGGAGAGCATGGCATTCACTATGTGTTAGTTTCCCTTCCCCCATGCCACCTTAATCCTACCTTGGAGACTTATTTTTCACCTTTGTCAAGAACTTCCCACTTTTATCATTTCTCCTGCATATCCCACATTCAATCCATCAGCAATCCTATTGGCTATACCTGCTTCTGACTACTTTATACCACTGTAGTCCAAGACACTGTCATCTACAGCCTCTTATCTGGACTTCCAACTTCTACTCTAGTCTCCAGTGGTCTATCTTCTACAAAGCAGCCAGTGTGCTCTTTTAAAAATGATAATTAAACCAGATCAATTCTTAGCTTAAAACCCTCAGATGGTTTTCCATCATACTGAAAAATCCAATGACCTTCCTAAAGTCTAGGAGGCTAATCTGGGAAAACATGGACATTCAGATATTTACCTGATAGAAAACCAAAGAAAGAAAGATTTACCATCATTTCCTGAATTGTTTAATCTTTAATAAAATAGAATTATGTTTTTACTGAAGCACATTTTTAGTTATAAAACTTAAGTACAATTAAAATTTTGAGTTTCCTATGGGCATTTCCTCTTTGGATCTTTGAAAATCACTGTATTGATTTTAAGAACCAAGCTTAAGTATTTGCAAGGAGTCTGATATACTGGGACTTAATGTTCTTTGCACTTTTGCTCAAACTCAAAAAAAAGGAAAGAGGGAGGGAGGGAGGGAGGGAGGGAGGGAGGGAGGGAGGGAGGGAGGGAGGGAGGAAGGAAGGAAGGAAGGAAGGAAGGAAGGAAGGAAGGAAGGAAGGAAGGAAGGAAGGAAGGAAGGGAGGGAGGGAGGAGGGAGGGAGGGAAGGAGGGAGGGAGGGAGGGAGGGAGGGAGAGAGGGAGGGAGGGAGGGAGGGAGGGAGGGAGGGAGGGAGGAAGGAAGGAAGATTAGAGGGAGGGAGGGATGGGGGGAGAAGGTCACAGCGCAGGCTGAAACTGGGAAGCATCTGACAAATCCTGAAAACGGGTATTTATCTTCGGTCATCCCGATATCTGGTGTCCGGCAGCAATGGCCATTCCCTTTCAGAAAAGTGACATGACTAAGGGAGCTAGCTGCTCTTGTACTCCTCTGATTTTGGTCTGAGTCCTTGACATGTGGCATAGGCAATATTATTATGGTTAAAAGCATAAATTAAGTGTCAGATACACCTAGGTTCACATTTTAATCCACTGCTTACTAGTTATGTAAACTTGGGACATGTTTTCCGGCTCCATTTTCCTTATATGGAAGATCAAGGCAATACAAACTCCACTAGTTATCATAGAAACTGAAAAAGAAAATAAATATAAAACCTTTACAACCATGCCTAATGCAGAAAAATAAATGGATCCAGTTACGACTCAAGCTGATACTAAGACCCTAACTGATTTCAGTGATTTGGACACAGCTATGAGCAGGCTGCCTGCGTCCAAATCCTGGCCCTGATCACCTGATAGCTGGGTGGCTTTTCTCACCATTAAATAGGTGTAATAGTCGTCACTTACCTTGAAGGCTGTTGTGAAGATTTAATGAATTAATGCACAGAAAGAGCTTAGAATAGTGCCTGGTACAGCATAAATACTACTAAAGTATTTGCTACCACTTTTATTACATCAAAGGTTGGTGGTCTGAGAGCTGCCCAGACTCACTGTCCAGATCCAGCCGTAGAGCACACTATGGCTGCTATCTCTCCCTTCACCTGTCAAACCCTGCCAAACACCCACTTCTGCCACTTGGCCAATAACTCAACAACGTATATTTCTGTTTATACAGCTTCAGGGTTTCTTTAGGACTTTGTTTACATATGGTATTACAGCTTTACTTATACATAAGCACCGAAGGTTCTAGTGAAGGCAAGGTGGTATCATAACAACAGATTTAAAAGCAAAAAACTTCTATTTGTATTGTGACTCTGCCAGTTATGTATCTTTAAGATAGACACTCAACTTTTCTGTAACTTAGTCTTCCTCATCTTTAGTGAGCTGGCACCTATCGCGTAGATTTATGTCCTTTCAATGTTAGGTGAAAACTTCTAGTAAAAGATTCAAAGCACTAGATGTTTTTATTAATTAATTTATTTATTTTTACTTTATTTTTATTGTTGACACTATTACAGATTTCCTCATTTCCTCCCCCTTTGCCCACCTCCCGGCTGCATTTGACCCCTCCTTCCCTCTGGCCATCTACACACTGTGGTCTGTGCCTATGGGTTATGCATATATATTCTTTGGCTAATCCTATCACCTCCTTTGTTTTTAAAAATGTGTTGAAATATTCACTTTTAAAAATGATCAGCAGCCGAAACCAGTTTGGCTCAGTGGATAGAGCGTCGGCCTGCGGTCTGAAGGGTCCCAGGTTCGATTCCGGTCAAGGGCATATACCTTGGTTGTGGGCACATCCCCAGTAGGGGGTGTGCAGGAGGCAGCTGGTCGATGTTTCTCTCTCATCAATGTTTCTAGCTCTCTATCCCTCTCCCTTCCTCCCTGTAAAAATCAATAAAATATATTTTTAAAAAAATGATCAGCAAAGCATTTTTCTGCATTATTATTCTATTCAGAGGAACGTTTTTTATCTGTGTGCTTCTAGCACTTTGTTACATTCATTCACTCTCAGACATTTTATCTACATGGTAAACCACAAGATACCTGCATGGTATTCAGAAAGAAAAGACGGGGGAAACGATAAGTCTAGTAGTTAGCTTAAATGTAAAAAAAAGACTGGAGATGGCTGACCCTATAATACTGGCAAATGCTCATCTATAGAGTTTTTAAATTTACCTGGCTGAGAGAATGAAGGAACGTTCTACACTCTCAATCTGTAGTTCATTCTGATATGCTTCTTGGGTAGGTTTTTTTACCTGGAAGAAAGCAAAACAATTTGAGCAAACTCATCTTATTGAAAATTTCACCTTTGAAGCACAGTTAAAATTACCCAGTGACCCAGCTGCTGACATCCACCACCAACCTTCGTTTATTTCCAGCTTTATCTATCACTGCTTTCCCTCACCTACTCTCTGCTACAGATGAATTTATTTTTTAAATATATTTTTATTGATTTCAGAGAGGAAGGGAGAGGGAGAGAGAGAGAGAAACATCAATGATGAGAAAGAATCACTGATCAGTTGCCTCCTGCTCACCTCACACTGGGGATTGAGCCCGCAACCCAGGCACGTGCCCCAACTGGGCAGAAGCCCAACTAGTGTGGCTCAGTGGCTGAGCACTGAACTATGAACCAAGATGTCATGGTTCAATTCCCGATCGGGACACCTGCCCAGGTTGCAGGCTCAGTCCCCAGTGTGGGGCGTGTAGGAGGCAACCGATCAGTCATTATCTCTCATCATTGATGTTTCTATCTCTCTCTCCCTCTCCCTTCCTCTCTGAAATCAATAAAAATATATTTAAGTATGGAGTTTCCTCAAAAAACTAAAATTAGAACTCCCATTTGACCCAGTGATCCCACTTCTAAGAATATATCCCAAGAAACTAGACACACCAATCAGAAAAGATATATGTACCCCTACGTTCATAGCAGCACAATTTACAATAGCTAAGACCTGTAAACAGCCTAAGTGCCCATCAGCAGATGAGTGGATTAAAAAACTGTGGTACATTTACACAATGGAATACTATGCTGCTGTAAAAAGGAAGGAACTCCTACCATTTGCAACAGCATGGATGGACATGGAGAGCATTATGCTAAGCGAAATAAGTCAGTTGGAGAAAGATAAATATCACATGGTCTCACTCATTTGTGGAACATAATGAACAACATAAACTGATGAACAAAAACAGATTCAGAGACAGAGAAGCATCTATCAGACCGTCAAACCTCAGAGGGAAGGCAGGGGAGGGTGGGGGGGAGGGAGGGAGATCAACCAAAGGACTTGTATGCATGCATATAAGCCTAACCAATGGACACAGACACTAGGGGGGTTAGGGCATGAGCGGGGGAGAGGGGAACAATGGAGGGAGGACACATATGTAATACCTTAATAAATTAAAAAAAGAAAGAAAAAGAAAAATATATATATATATTCAAATAAAATTAAAATAAATACCTATGTACACAAAGGCCCAGCTTTCCCACCTTCAGGCCTTTGCTCACACTATTCCCCTATCTCAGTGGTCGGCAAACTCATTAGTCAACAGAGCCAAATATCAACAGTACAACGATTGAAATTTCTTTTGAGACCCAAATTTTTTAAACTTATGCTTCTTCTAATACCACTTCTTCAAAATAGACTCGCCCAGGCCATGGTATTTTGTGGAAGAGCCACACTCAAGGGGCCAAAGAGCCGCATGTGGCTCGTGAGCCGCAGTTTGCCGACCATGGCCCTATCTGGAATGCCTGTGTCCCCACATCTTAGCATGGCCAAATGTGACCTATTCTTGGTTCTTTCACCAAAAAGACTTCCCCAATTCTACCTTTTTCCTAGCTATCATTAATACCTCCACCATGTCCCACCAAAAGCTGCACTCCCTACCAAAAACTTCAACTGTGCCTTTACGGTGATATTAATTACTATCCTACCTAATAAAAGAGTAATATGCAAATTAACCATCACCCCGCTACACCCACCAGCCACGCCCACCAGCCACACCCACTAGCCAATCAGTGAGAGTATGCAAATTAACCCCAACCAAGGTGGCTGCTGCCACAGAGAGCAGGAGGGAGGCTTGTGTTTCCCCAGCAATAGAGGAAGCCAAGCTTTCCACACACCCTGGCGGGCCCACGCCTCCACTCAAGAATACAAAGTTTCAATTATATAAGATAAAACCCAAGAAAAATGGCGGCAGCCACGGAGCTGGGGAGAGCAGGCTAGAGTTGCCCCCGGCGACCAAGGAAGCCAAGCTTTCAACCTGTCCTGGCCGGCTCAGGCCTCCACTTAAGGCTACAAAGTTTAAATTATAGAAGGTAAACAAATCCAAACAAAAATGGCGGCAGCCACGGAGCGAGCAGAAGGCTTGGCTTTGCTCCAGGCTACAAAGTTTCAATTGTAGAAGATAAATATATCCCAGATACCAGGGCCTCTGCTTGGGTCGCCAGGGGTGTGACTGCAAACGTCCACAGGCCCCTTGCCCAGGCTGCCCCATGCCCCAAGGGAAACCCCGCCCTGATCCAGGACACCCTTCAGGGCAAACCAGCTGGCCCCCACCCATGCACCAGGCCTCTATCCTATCTAATAAAAGAGTAATATGCAGATTGACCATCACTCCAATACACAAAATCAAGATAGCTGCCCCCATGTGGTCAAAGATCCTGCCCCCATGTGGATACAAGATGGCCAGCAGGGGAGGGCATTTGGGAGGGACCAGGTCAGCAGAGGAGGGAAGTTGGGGGCAAACAGGCTGGCAAGGGAGCAGTTAGACATCAATCAGGCTGGCAGGGCGTGGTTAGGGGGTGATCAGGCTGGCAGACAAAAGTGGTTAGGGGCAATCAGGAAGGCAGGCAGGCGAGCAGTTGGGAGCCAGCAGTCCTGGATTGTCAGAGGGATCCCAGATTGGAGAGGGTGCAGGCTGGGCTGAGGGACACACCCCCCCCCCCGCACAAATTTCGTGCACCGGGCCTCTAGTCTATTTTATAAGTGTTTATGCATAGTGTATTATCCTCCCTACTAGTTGCTAAGCTCCTTGGGAGACTGGCATAGGGGTAGAGACAAAAAGAATCGTGCTTCCATTTATCTTTATATTTTCCACCAAATCTATTGCCATGTTGTCTATAGTCATTCTCAATAAATATGTTATGAATAAATTAATGTATGAGTGAACAAATGACAACATGAATGATTAAAAGTAACATATGGAGAAGAAAAAGTTAAAGATAATTATCTTAGGGAATTTTCTCTAAATATATTTAGGTTAAAACAAAACCTTCCAATAGATGCACAGACCTTCATTCCAGCCAATGAGAGCATGTTGTTCAGTTTATACATCCCAGACTGTACCGGTGTTGTATACAATAGGGCATCATTAAACTGGAAGTAGAAACATTTCATAGGATGAAGTAAAAGAACAAATTTCATCTACAAAGTTATTGATAAGACACAGAAATAAAGAAAATATTACTTCTTTATTAGCTCTTTAAAAGCTAATATTATTATTTCTTTAAAAGCTCTCTGAATAAATACTTAGGTTCTGCTTACAGAAACTAAAACCACCCAGAATGTTTTATTAAAATATTAAAAAGGCAATTGTGAAAAAATGTGTTTTCTTTCCAAGTTCTGTAGACAGATTTAATGGTTTCTGAATTCTAAATCCCACTAAGGCATTATAATCTGCCTAAATAATCGATTGAATCAAATTTTCCAAATTAAAAAATGAAATAAACTAAATTCAAAAAGAAAATAATTTTCTGGTTATGCATCTTTGTTTCCTATACTTGAAATGCAAAGAAGCATTACAGTCAGTCAAAGATCCCACTAAAACTGCTATTTGAAAGTGCTAATGTACAAATGTCTCCTTTGATTAAGCAATTATGCCAGCCTGGGGATCATCAGGAACACACACAGCCACTTACCAGGAAGAACACTCGGGGCTGCATGTCTTTCCGAGACAGCTTCATCAGAGTTCCTTCTTTGAGAAAAACCTGATTCATCCAAACAAACACCCATTTAGTCCTACCATCATAACACAACAATATACATATAATTTCCTTTTCAACTTTCTTTCCCCAGATTTTTTTCTCTGGGAGCTGGGCGGACATTTTCCTTGTGACTTTTTAAAGTCATGGTTTCTTTCTAAACGCTCCAAGTCATTTAGGAATTGGACAAGGCTGCAGTTTCATAAATCCAATATTGGCCCCAGGGGGGCTATGTGGTCTGAAATGTAATTGACCCAGTGTGTACTTTATCCCAAGGCATAGCCAACATCCTGACAACTGCATTTTGTAATTTCCCTGAATTCGTTCCCTGGGCCATTTTTGTGCTCTATTAGCAGCAACAAAATACCAATTTTCTCCTTCCCCTCATAATCCTCTCTGACATGAAAGATTTTAATGAAATTGTCTTTAAAGTTGTATGAGGTCAGCTAGTATTACACAATAAAATGATCCCATTCAATCAGAGACTCGGTGGGGTCCCTTGCCATTTTCCTAATTGAATCGGATTTCTTAAGTGACTTAAGTCATGAATGTTTAGAATGGGTAGAATGAACTTAGTTGACCCAAACTGGGTCAATGAAGAGTAACAATAACAACCTATTTTCATAACTGAAATGAAAAGTAGTTACAAACTGTGCCTAAAAGCATTAGATTAAATTTGCCTAAGATAGTCTTAAACACTCACCCGTCCAGGCTGCACGATTTCATGGTGTCCATTTAAGCTGTACTGAATTTGCATAAGTTTTTGGAAGTTGTCCTACGGAAAGAGAACGCAGAGCATATGAAGGACTGGCTCCCAGGTTCAATAGCACACAGCCACTGAAATCAGATACTTACTCCTTGCTTCATGGTGTCATTGGCGTGGTTGGCTACCTCTATAACAACAGCAAGGGCATCTAAAATATGCAGGAACAGAAGGGGCATTTGGTCATTACCAATGAATTGCAACATGAAGCAATTCCAAGCAACAAGATGGCTAGTTTACAGCAACCAACTACTATGGGATCTTGGATAACTGGGAGTAGGCAAAAATATGGATGAGGTTCAATGAGGGCATGGAACAGGCAAAATAGAGAACTTGAGGGGAAAAAAAATGAACCAGAGAAAGACTCTAAAGAGACATGATATACCGCCCTAGCCAGTTTGGCTCAGTGGATAGAGCGTTGGTCTGCAGACTGAAGGGTCTCGGGTTCAGTTCTAGTCAAGGCACATTCTCAGGTTGCAGGCTCGGTCCCCAATAGGGGTTGTGCAGGAGGCAGCCAATCAATGTTTCTCTCTCATCATTGCTGTTTCTCTCTCTCCCTTCCTCTCTGAAATCAATAAAAATATATTTTTAAAAAGACATGATATACCATGTGTATCAATGTATGAATCTCAGGGTTGTTTTGTGCTGCAACTTGATTACCCTCTTGAAATTTACAAGGGTATGGACAGGATTTCACCTGGAAGCTAAGGACTATTCCAGTATAGACTGCCTCAGGAGATGAGGGATCCTGGGACAGGAAACCAGAACTACAAGAAGCAATTATGTAAGAGGGTCAGGGCTCAGCTGCCTTCCTTTTTCTTTTTTTAATATATTTTAATTGATTTCAGAGAAGAAGTGGGGGGAGAGAGGGAGAGAGGGAGAGAAAGAGAGAAAGAGGGAGGGAGGGGGAGAGAGAGGGAGAGAAAGAAACCATCAATAATGAGAGAGAATCATTCATCGGCTGCCTCCTACATGCCCCCTACTGGGGAACGAGCCTGCAACCCAGCCATGTGCCCTTGACCGAATCAAACCCAGGACCCTTCAGTCCGCAGGCCAACGCTCTATCCACTGAACCAAACCAGCTAGGGCTCAGCTGCCTTCTCTTAGTCTGATCCCAATAGGAAAAATGTCACATGCAAGCATACTAGACCTTAGGAAATTGCATGCATTACTTTGTAAGCTGGGTTATTTAGCTTCATCTGTATTTCATTCTTTTTATTAACCCCTTGTCGTAAGCAAAGTGATTTTGACTGCTACAGTCTTATCAGCTTTGTAACTAGCTATAAAAAGAAGTCTGAACTTTATCTCCTTTGGGGCTACAGTTGTTCTCAACCCAAGACAGTAGTATTCCCCAAGGGACATTTGGACATATGTAAGGACAATTTTTGGTTGTCACATGACTGGGAAGGTCCTCTAGCCTTTAGTGGGTAGGAGCCAGGGATGCTAAACATTCTGTACTCCTAATTAGAAACCCACACAAAGGTTATTCCAGACAATATAACAGTAGGATTCCTACTGAGAAAAACTGGTATGTTAAAAAGGAAATATGCCCTCCTGAGGCTGGTGTAGCAGGAACAGTAATCATCAACAAAAGGACAATGAAAAAATACACAAAAGATCAATTATTGGAAAGGGGTTGAGGATTTTTGGTCCAACTTCTATAATCTACCACGAGATTCTCTTTCTGGTATCAATCCTGGGGGTTTCTATATTCTTTAAATATAAACTCATTACTATCACCATTATTAAAGAAAAGCAGTATTTCCCCCCAACCATAAATCAAACTGTATTGCACCTGGCACTCATCACCCCAGATATTCAGGAGATGGTTCTGGGCACACCCCCTGCTTTCTGGATGCTTGAAGGGCAAGTGGTCAGGGAGAGACACTTTTGGGTAAAAGGATAAAGCTGTTGTTGTCTGGTCACCTAAATTCCAAACTCTGCATTCTCCCACCCAGTCTGTAATTCTACTCCCCAGGTCATCCCTTTAAGAGGCCCTGGTGACTCTGTTACTTTTAACTCTTCTGCCTGACTTCCAAAGGTATAGCTGTCACATTTTCCCTCACCCTTGGCAACCTCATTTACAACTGCTCACCATTTTACTGCGGTGCATCTGGCCATACAGTGCACTTCACTATTCACTGCTTATTCTAATTCAGTTTTTGCTCAAGTGTGTAATTTTCCTTTAAACAAGCTCTTTAATCTCTGGCCCTGTATTTGTTTTATCTATAGAATAGAGGTAATAATTCACTGTCTTTGAGGGCAGAGGCCCTGGAAGAGATGTTTTCTTGAGGCCCTATTTGTTCAGGCCCTGGAAGAAATGTTTTCTTAAGGCCCTATTTGTCAACCCCTCTCCAGCCCCACTTCTCTCTACGCAGAGCTCTGCCTCTTCAACCTTCACACTTTTCTCCCTCTTCCAAAGGATTCTGTACTGTTCAGTGCATCCTAAATGTACAGCTTTCTACTCTTTCTTTGTCTGCTGGGCAGGCTTTTTTCTTCAACTAGATATGTTCACTGAATGCAAGACGCATATCATATTTCCCACTCCAAACTTTTCCTTTAAAAAAAAAAAAGCACCTTTAAAAACATAACACTTGCAAATAGAAGATGTTAGGGAAGGAGAAGTAAAATAATTAAGAGAATAAATAAGAATCTCTACAAAATGGGTTAAAAACCTGTTCAGTTTTATAATTGGAAAATGTAAAGGATAGCCCTGACCAGTTTGGCTCAGTGGATAAAACATTAGCCTGGGAACTGAAGGGTCCCAGGTTCGATTCCGGTCAAGGGCACATGCCTGAGTTGTGGGCTCGATCCCCAGTGGGGGACTTGCAGGAGGCAGCCGATCCACCATGATTCTCTCTCATCATGGATGTTTCTATCTCTCTCTCCCTCTCCCTTCCTCTCTGAAATCAATAAAAAAATATTTTTTTAAAAAATGTAAAGGATAACACAGGAATATGATAAAAATTCATAAAAGTAATGGGATGGACATGGATTTGTTTAATGTGTTTCTGCCAATCAGAATGAGGGATATATCTATGACATTTGAAAGAAATGGAAATAAACAGAAACACCAGAAGTAACAAGTAATCCTGTGTGTGTTTGTGTGTGTGTGTGTGTATGTGTGTGTGTGTTTCTTACACACATACACACACACACACACACACACACACACACACACACACTATGGATTATCCCATGAATATCAATGAGTCCATTGTACTGTAATGGACTACTCCCCTTAAGTACCACTGGGCATGAGGGGTAGAGGGTAGGGTAAGGCTACTGCCCATCCTTACACATTCCCAGAACTATATGCTATTTTTGATGTTATCCCTGATTTGTACAGTTTGGTCACCTCATGAACTCATGATTTTAAATGCAGATTAACTGTTTCAACCCCTGCTTTGAAAGCAGTGGGCATCTAGAGAAGGAGAACTGACATCTGGCCAGGGTGACTGAGCACAGGAGGATGGAGCTCCCTGACCCAGCATGCTGGGTGACTCTCTCAGGAGGCTGGCTCCCATGGCCAGCTCACCCTGGGCCGCGCTTGTCCCTAAACTATTACCCACATCCAGCTCGACTGTACCACTTTATCTAGTTCTATTTTAACCTGCCCAAAATAGTGTTTTGAGAAAAAGAAAAGGCTTCTTATAAATAAGTTTTGTTATATTTTTAATTTCTTGGTCTAAATAAACATAATATAAAAACTTCTACAATATATAAGACCACAAACGTTTTTACCTTGAGTGTCTCTGTAATCTCCGGAGTCTTCTAAAAGATTTTTCAAATAATCTAGAAATGGAAAAAAATGACAGTATTTAGTGCAATAAAGTAGTAAGGGGAAAAACACTTGTCTTTTTTATTAAATACTTCAGTCATTCTTGTTGGTTAAGATACATGCTGGTCCAATTTGTGCTAACTTTCTAAAGTGTGAAAGAATAAAGCCCCGAGAACAATTTGAAATCAGGACACAGAATGAGAGCGGAAAGGAGCCTCAGAGGTCACACCAGTCATTTCAGAGATGAGGAACCAGGTTGCTGAGGGCAGGGTCTCACCCAAGTCACACAACCTCTGTGTGCAGAGCCAGGACTGGAATCCAGGTCTCCTGATGCCCAGTTCAGGTCTTTTACACATGAAATACCTTAACCTCAAGATCAGATGTACATCTAATACAAAATTCCAAGCGTTAATAGATTGAATGCTTAAGGGACTCTTAGGTTTGTCCATCTAAGTCTAACAACATCAGAACACCAGAAGAATGCAATACACTAGACCAGTGGCTTTCCAATGGGGATGAATTTGGCTCCTAAGGGTCATTTGGAAATGTCTGGAGATATTTCTGATTGTTACAACTGGGGAAAGAGGGGTCCCTGGCATCTACTGATTAGAGGCCAGGGGTGCTGATGAACATCCTACAAATGCACAGGGCAGCCCCACAACAAAGAATTATCTGATCCAAAATGTCAACACGGCTGCAGGTGAGAAAACTGATCTAGATGAAAATGGTCTGTAAATGAGCGACATAATTTATGGCGGTTCTTACAATATGGAAAGAAATTAAGGCAATAGGTTGTAGTTAATAAATCTTTAACCAAAAGGAATGTAATAGGATTTGGCGGTAATACTCTCTTGTCTGTTGGGAAATGTTGATGGCTTCTCCTTATCTATCAAATTAAAATAAATTCCATTCCCTGGAATTTAAAGTCCCCCACTACATGATCCCTATTGACTTTCTGATTTTCTCTCTTGCTACTGCCCAACACAGGCCCTTTGTTCTTACCAAAGTTTGATTCTGCACAATTCCTTAAACGCTGCCCATGTGTTCTCTGACTCCATACTTTTTGTCTCTAATGTTCCCTTTTTCTGAATCCTTCCTCTGTCTCTGCATATAAAAATTCTCCTCATATTCTTCAAGGCTCATTTCAAATTCCTCTTCTCCTACTAAACTTTCCACTTAAAGGAAATATTCTCTCCCTTTGAATAATACATTACATGACAGTTACTCATTTTATGCCTTTAATCATTTTTGTTTTCATTTGACTCAACGCACCTTGTAGGCAGGACCCACATCTGATTCATCTTTCTATCTCTCATAGCACTTATCCAGGACTTTTGCACAAGGGACAACAAATGCTTAGAATTTTTTTTAATGATTTTTTTCTTGGACAGAACTGTCTTAGTTTAGGTAAACAGCAATGAAGGCTGAAACCAATCCTAATGACAGTGGGAGTTGAGAAAATGAAAGGAGAAAAGGCATGTTAAGAGACTGAATACATTTTTATCAGAATCAACCTCCATTAACAATATCATGGACTATATCATATTTCATCCCAGGGTTTTATGAAATCATGCTGAAAGGCACAAAGGGAAACTTGGGTTCTAGTGCCAGCTTTTCAAACGTACTACATGACATAAACACACACACCCAAGTGTTGAAATTCTGTGCATCTTTGAGGCAGTGATCCAAGAACCGTGTGAGTCCAGACATGCAGCACTGGCAGGAAGCCATATGAGACACTGTGGATGACGACATTCCGTTTTTATGCACCGTGTGTAGGTTCTATCCTAGCAATTTACATCTTAAGTTGGAGAGTATGCTTCCAATCAAATAAGAAAACCACAAAAATTAACAAAATACGCTGATTACACATTACACTTAGCTTTTCCTGGAAATGAAAATTAACTTAATCTCACTCTGACTCCATTCAGAATGAATTCCCTATATAAGCCATGTTTGGTGAGTCTAAATAGTCAACTTCTCCATGAGAATGACAGGGTTGGGGGAAAACATTTAGTCGTCTTCTTAGATGTTCTCAACATCCCCGCTACCTCATTAATCAAAAGCGACAGTCCTTAAAGCCTCGAGGTCGCTAAAGAGTGTGGAAAGGACAGCAGATTTACCTAAGTATCTGATTCAAGACAAATTTCTATTGTGTCTTCAATGCTTTGTTCTTTAATACAGAACTGAGACATTTCTCTAAACCAAGAGAGCCGGCTGGAAGATGTCTGTATTAGGAAATCCTGACCTCAGAATCACTGTGCTGAGCCTGATAGCTTCTGAGCAGCATTTTCTTTCCTTGTACTCAAACTCAGCTGCCGTCTGCCAACCTGAACTTCAGGCACAGAGTGGAAACACAAATCGGCTGAAGAGAAGACCCACCACTAAGATGTTACAAAATCATGCTATTAATCAAGGAGGTAATGGGGTTAGGCTTACTCTCTTTGCCAATTTTTTTAAAAAGCATCTTAAAATTCAATGTTCCAAGATTAAACTTTAAAAATTCAACTTTCCGCCAAAACCGGTTTGGCTCAGGGGATAGAGCATCGGCCTGCGACTCAAGGGTCCCAGGTTCGATTCCGGTCAAGGGCATGTACCTTGGTTGCGGGCACATCCCCAGTAGGGGGTGTGCAAGAGGTAGCTGATCGATGTTTCTCTCTCATCGATGTTTCTAACTCTCTATCCCTCTCTCTTCCTCTCTGTAAAAAATCAATATATTTAAAAATTCAACTTTCCAACGTATCCATCCATCCATCCATCCATCCATCCATCCATCCATCCATCCATCCATCCGTATTTTCAGGGCATCTTGTGACAGTACATCCTGGTAAGAACTTTCACCTTTTCAAGGAAGACCAGACCATGATCGCCCTCAGTGAAGAATCACTCGGTGCCTCAGCTGCAGAATTAAAACATGATTGATTGCCCTGAGTCAGACGGAAACCACAAGCTGCCTCAGTGTCTGTTACACTCTAGGTGAAACCCAGGAAAGGAGGCCAGACAGACACACCTGTATTGGTCATAGGAAATTGTTTACTGCATACCATTTAGGACCTTGTACAGGAGTTTCCTTTTTTAAAAAATGAGGAGAGCACAGTAATCTATTCTATTTGCCATACTAGACGTGTATTAGTCTATGGCACTTCCCTGCTTCTGCCAAACCAAACTAAGCATTTTTCTTTTTCTTTTTTTTTTTTTTTTTTGGCGTTTTTATTTTTTTATTTTTTTTTATTTCTTTATTGATTAAGGTATCACATATTTGTCCTCATCCCCCCTTCCCACCCCACCCCCCAAACAAAGCATTTTTCAAAACTTCGCTAATAAAAATGCCTCAAATGTTACTGAGGTTAAAACTTTCAAGTTGGTGCACCATGCATGGGCACCACAAAATGTACTTTCTGGCCACCAGGTGGCATCGTTGATTAATAAAAATTAAATAACCCCCATTATCACCATGGGCAACCTCAAGGAACATGCAAGTTTAGTTTTGTTCTCATTTCTGAGGACCCAACAAATACTGTACCTTGTTCCAGGCCTAAGTTTTCTAATATAAGGGCTCCTAGTAAGCCCTACCACCCCTAATTACACAGTCAGTGAATAATTAACTTATAGCAGAAAGCTATTCAGTACAGTGAACCTTTCCTAAACATGAGTCATCTGTGGGAATCTGGGGCTTTTTACTTCAACAATGCCCAGATTCCTGGACTGTGTGCTGTGAAATGGGAATGGCAGAGCACAGAGGAAATGAGCATACAGGACGGGTAACATTCCAAAGTCAGTTATTTTGAATTTGAGGACATGTCTTGCTTTGTATTATCCAGATTTCTTCTTTCCTCTCTAAATATGTAATGATATCAGCAACACATACAGAATTATGGGATCCAAAGGTCCATTAAGTCTGGTCAATAAGCCTGTCTGCCAAAATTTCAAATTTTCAAAGAAGCAATAAAAAATTATCCTGACTTGTGAAATAAAGTATTGATTATTTTAAATACCCCAAATAAGGATCAATTGTCTAGCTGTAAGACATCGCGCCATATTCAAAGCAGCTTGGTGAAGTGGTCAAGAGCCCTTGTTGGGAGCCCTTGTTGTTCTCTTATTAGTCCAGCCATGCCTAGCAAAGGCATGGGGCTATGGCCAAGTTCTGCTCTGAGGCATTTCTGTGTCAGTATCCTCATACACAAAATAAGAAGGCTAGACTAGATAAAGAAAACTGTAATGATTCTCATTCTAAACAATCATGAAGCATATACATGTATTTTTTAATTCTAAGATGCATTGCCCTGACTGGTGTGGCTCAGTTAGTTGGAATCATCATCCCATGCACCAACAGGTCCTTTAATTACCGGCCAGGGCACATGCCCAGGTTGCGGGTTCAATTCCTGGTTGGGGTCCATTCGGAAGGCAACCAATTGATGTTTCTCTCTCACACTGATGCTTCTCTCTCCCACTCTGTCCTCTCTCTCTAAAAATCAATAAAAAACATTAAATATTTTAAAAATTTGGTTTTTTAAACAAACAAACAAATAAATAAAAATAAAAGGTGCTCTGGTCCCCTGCTCTAATTCTCTCATTCCTTGAATATTAGTTCAGTCCTGGTCCCTAATTTGTGGCCCAGGGCTTCCTCTTATACATATATGATGCTTATATAAAGTTAGAAAGTGACTTTTCTGGGCTCTCAGGCTCACAGATTCATGTTTTGGAAAGCAGGTGATGCCTTTCTGTGAAACAGAAAAGGCCACTTTTCGTGGGCTGATGCAGCCCCTCACCCAGGCACCCAATGTGGTGAGCAGAGTGCAGGCTGGACTTGGACCTCAGCTGGGAGGGCATAACCATCTGGTCGATCGTAGACTTTGATAAGCCTGGTCCTGAGGTGGCATGCCCAGAGGACTCCAGAACCACACCCAACTCCAGAACCACACCCGATTCCAGGCTCATCCTATGGAAAAATTCTGGAGTTCTTACACAGCACGGAATTTCTCCTCAGTCCCTTTTTAGCAGGACAGACTGGCTAGGCATATCCAGAATGCCCTTGGGGGAGTCAAAGCCATAGAAAATCTCCCAACAAAAGTAAATGTCCATTATTTTGACTTGGTTGAAACAAATGCTTTTCTTTCTGGACACATTTTTCAATGGTTAAGGCTGCCAATTTACCAAGTGAGGATCTCAAATGTGCATAAATGACCTGGGCACGGTCACGCCCCACTTAAAGAAGCTCTTAACCATATTTGGTCCTCACTACCCTGGTGGTCAACGAAGAGCACATTTAGGTTGCAGTGATGGGCAACCTTTTGAGCTTGGTGTGTCAAACTTCACCAAAAAAACTGAGCATAACTCGGGTAGTGTGTCACTTTGAGGAAAAAACTAACTCCAAGACTCTAGTCGCAAATGTTTCATCCTCAGGAGCAGCAAATGTTTCATCCTCGGCATGCGGCCGCGTGTCATCAGAAATGGCTACTCGTGTCAGTGCTGACACGCGCGTCATAGGTTCGCCATCACTGGTAGGGAGATAGGTATATTTTAATAACCAAAGACCAACAAGTTGAAGGATAAAGTAAATATAAGCACCAAGGTGAATTCAAGCTTGACCAAATTTCAGTTTTGTCCAACTGGAACAGTTCCTGATGCGAACCAGGATTTTGACAAACCCTAAGAGGGAAACTCTAGTAAGAGCCAGCTTGTTTGATCTTTGGGAAGGCAGGCCCAGCAATAAAGGCTTCTGGCTATTTGCAGGGTCAAATCTACACTGAGAATCAGAAAAAAGAATGGCTTTGTAGTAATGTCCATGGATAGAATTCTGCCAACTTGGATAGGCAAAAACAAACATTTTCATTAACCTCTAAGTGAAACACAGAATTTCCTTTCATTATAAATGCAGGCAACAAACCACAGTATCACCAATGATAACCAGTGACTCTGTCATCCTAAAAACCACATATTGTTTTATATCACATTACAGTTATTGCAGACATCTCAAAATAGTTTACTCTCACCACTACTTCAAAATCAGGGCAGTTATCAGATCCACCATCAGATCTTCTTATTTACTGCATTACTAAAGAAGCACATGTAATACTATGTTAACACTTCAAAATTATTTCAATAATTGTATTTCAGCCCACTAAGTTTCCTTTTAGTCTTAAGTATTTTTTTTCTGTAATTTAAAAATTTATTCTGAGAAGAGATCCATTCATAGCTTTCACCAGATTGCCAAAAGGATCCAAGCACAAAAAAAAGGTTAAGAACCCCTGCTCTATAGAGAAAGTGAGATTTGCATTTAAAAGCTATAATTTTAAAAAAGAAAAATAAATAAATAAAAGCTATAATTTAATAGAACAGGCTCACCTCTTATATCCTAAAAGTCTTTTCATATTAAAATCAGGGATATGATTTATTAAATACTATCTCTCACAATTCCTTGTTCACAACTATAATTAAAAACGAATTGTAACAGAACAAGAGCTGATGTCATTACAATGAAAATTCTGAATATTATCAGTCTCCCATTTTACACAAATGAAACTGTCTCATACCAGGGCCTTTAGGTTCCCCAGAAACTAAATTCCTTGGCTAGTGTCCAGTATACTAGTAGCCCCACCTCTCATCAAGTTCTGCCCTAGAGAAAGTGTTAGAATGACTTTTGATGTAAACAATTAGCCCTGGGTTTTAAAACAAATACCTACCCAGCAAAAGTTTTCTCAGTAAGGGTTTTTTAAAAGTCATGCATTAATTTGATCCTGATCTTTTTACTCATCTGCTTATTAGCCTATTCATAGTTCAAATTTGTAACTTCAGAACACTAGAACAGATGTTTTTACTATCATATTTTCTACCAACATGGGAAATCCTAGATTTTTAAAACAGAGGGAGTTAATACCATGCCAGACTAAAGGCAAAGATATTACAGAAAACGTAATCTATCTATATATATAAAAGCCTAAGTGACCGGCCAGTAGCTATGACACGCACTGACCACAAGGGGGCAGACGATCAACGCAGGAGCAGAAAACACAGGCATGGAAACATGGAACAGACTGATGAATCTCAGAGGGAAGGGGGGGAGGAGAGGGCGAGAAGAGATTAACCGAAGATCTTATATGCATACTAGAGGCCAGGTGCATGGATTCCTGCACTGGTGGGGTCCCTCAGCCTGGCCTGTGGGGATCAGGCCAAAACCGGCTCTCCAATATCCCCCGAGGGGTCCCGGATTGACAGAGGGCACAGGCCAGACCGAGGGACCCCACCGGTGCACAAATCTATGCACTGGGCCTCTAGTATAATATGTTGTTAAAGTCATTCATAATATAACATAAATATTTTGAACAAGAGCAAAGAAACTACCTGATCCAAATTTAATCAAAGTTCAAAGGAGTGGTATTTTTCCCTAAATAATAAGTTGAAAACATATTTCAGAGAAATTTTAAATTATATTTTTCATTATATTTTCTCCACCATGATCCTCATTCTACCTGTTTCAACAGCAATGTGGTAACTTTCTAAATCAAAGGTTTTACTTATTGAAAAAATTTATAACACATATAACAGAGACAAAAATTCTAAAAAGATATGATAGTCATTTCTGGATGATAGAAGATGAAGAACTTTATTGTTATTATTTTTTAATAATACTTACATATTTTAATAGGCACAAAAGATCCCTTCAAAGAAAAAAAGTGACCCTTACAAAAATAAATCCTCAAAATATACTCACTCAAACAAGTGACAAGATCATTATAACTTTTAGAAAATAAAAATAGGAAGAGCTTGGTTGGAGTCTGAAAGGTTGGGCATGGCCCCAAAGAGGAGTATTGTAAGTTCATCAGGACAGGGATCACCACTGTGTCTTTGCCAGTGTATAGAGGTGTCCAGCTCAGGGCCAGCCCCTATCCATACTAAAAAAAGAGTAATATGCAAATTGGTCATGACGCCCTCACAGTAACAACCAAACAGCAGGCTGCATGGGGCGACAAGGCCGGCAGGGGGGTTAGCGAGGGAAGACCAAACAACAGAGCAGCAGGCTGTGTGGGGCGACCAGGCCAGCAGGGGGGTTAGCGAGGGACAACCAAACGACTGACCAGCAGGCTGCGTTGGGTGACCAGGCCGGCAGGGAGGGCAGTGAGGGGTGACCAGGCCAGCAGAGGGGGGCAGTGAGGGGCGACCAGGGTGGCAGGGGGGCAGTTGGGGGTGACCAAGCCAGCAGGGCAGCAGTGAGGGGCAACCAGGCCAGCAGGGGGGCAGTTGGGGGTGACCAGGCTGGCAGGGGGGGCAATTAGGGGCAATCAGGCTGGCAGGCAGAGGCGTTTAGGGGTTATCAGGCTTGAAGGGGGGGCAGTTAGGGGCGATCAGGCAGGCAGGCAGGTGAGCAATTAGGAGCCAGCGGTCCCGAATTGTGAGAGGGAATCCCAGATTGGAGAGGGTCCAGGCTGGGCTGAGGGGACTCCCCCCACCCCCCCCCCCCCCGCCCATGCACCAATTTTGTGCACCGGGTCTCTAGTAAATAAATATTTGTTCATTGAGTTAGTGACTGATAAATGAAGGAGAGAATCTAGCCTTGAAGGATAGGTTTCAGGAGAGACTAAGAAACCTACTGGAGCAAAGGAAAATAAAGTTTGAGCACTTTGGGTTCTAAACTGTAACCTTTATACTGTGGATGTTAAGTTTTTTGTGTGTGTTTTTTTTTTCTATTCTAAAATAGGGACTTATTTTTACAGCATTTTTACCTTCACAGCAAAACTGAAAGGCAATAGAGATTTCCCATACACCTCCTGCCCCGACACATGCATAGTCTACCCCACCATCAACATCTCCTACTGGAACAGATTTGTTGCAATGACACATCATAATCACCAAAATCCATAGTTTACATAAGGGTTCACTCTTAGTATTGTACATTCTATGGGTCTGGACAAATGCAAAATGATATGTATCCACCATTATGGTAGGATAAGTATGTTTTCAACTTTCCTAATAAGCAGAATAAAAGTATGTCTGCAAAATAATAGATAGATAGATAGATGGATAGATAGATAGACAGACAGAGATACAGAGATAGATACAGAGATAGAGATATCTGCTCCCAGTGCCTGGCACAGAGCTCCTAAAAGCCTTGTAATAAGAGCATTGGGAGCAGCTTGTTTTCTAATAAGAGGTCTTTGACCCTAATTCTGACACAGAGCTCCTAAACCCCTTGGACTTTCCTAGGTGACAGGAGTATCTTTTGTTCTAAAGAGGTGAGTCTTGATGGGCTGTTGAATAGCTAATCTAGATGAAGCCGGTCACCAGAAGGATCAAGCCATGATTAGCAGTTTGGAACTTTCAGCCCCACTCTCCATCCCATAGGAAAGGGAGAAGGGGTAGAAGTGGCGTTAATAACAGATCATGTCTGCATAATGAAGCCTCCATCAAAATCCCAGAGTACAGGGTTTGGTGAGCTTCCAGGTTTCCAGGCTGCCCTTCCCTATAGGGATACCCTCCCTATGTATCTATTCCATCTGGATTTTCATCTGTATCTTTTATCATATGCTTTTATAATATACTGGTAAACGTAAAGTTTCCCTGAGCTCTGTGAGCCATTCTAGAAAATCAGGAAACCCAAGGAGGGAGTCATGGAGACCCAGATTAATAGTTGGTTGATCAGAAATACAGGTGACAACCTGGAACGTGCAATTGGCCTCTTAAATTTGGGAGGAACAGTCTTGTGGGATTCAGCCTTTAATCTGTAGGATCTGACACTATCTTCAGGAGATAGTAAGAGAATTGAATTAAATTGCATGACACTTAGCTGGTATCAAAGAGAATTGCTCAATGGCAAAAAAGCCACACACACCTGGTGTCCTGGAGGAGAAATGAAGTGATGATGTGTCAGGCTACCTGGGGGAGTGATAAGAGGTAGCATGATCATTAGGAAGATATTTCCATAACCAGGCATGAGGTCAGAAAGGCCTGGCCCGGAGCATAACACGGGAAATGGAAAGAGCAGGAAGCAGAGGCAGGCGAAAACTGGTCAGCAGATCCTACCAGGGAGCAAAGATGAGGAAAGGGAAATATTTCAGAGTCCTTTCCACAGTTTTGTGCCTATGTAACTGGAGATTGTTTTGATTCTTAAAAGCAATTCATTCATTCATCCATCCAACATTTGTTGGCACCACTGCATAGGGCTTCTCAACCTTATAAACAGGAACAATGTTTGTTTCCCTAAGCCTTTCAGTTTACCGGGTCTCTGTTAATGTGCCAGACTCTATGCCAGACACTAAATTAGGATAATAAAGACGGTCTTTACCCTGAAGAGATGATCAAGAAGAAGGAACTAAGCAGTGGTAGACAACAGTGTCTATTTTCTTTCATTGCTTCTTCAATCTTGCCCTAAGATTTCCATTTCTCCTAAATCCAAATAGATTCTGGGTTCCTACACATTTTAAAGATCTGACTAGATCAACTGGCCTTGAGTAGCCAATATAAAGGTAAAATTTATAAGTTTTTCTGCTTAAATTTACTTTTTTGGTTTGCTTTTAGAATTCTAATCTAAGCATTCCATTACACAACATATACTTTTTCTCTGATCCTATTCTGGGTTGACTTGAAAAAAAAAAAAAAAAGACAAGTTTTTAATACAATGAAGGAATCGGTAGCCTAAGTAAAACACTCAACAATAAAACACAAATTATGTTCTGAAAAAAAACATGCAAGACAATAGGATGGTTGTTTGAATTGTATGAGCACAACTGCTGTCTGGGAATTTCCACTCACCTTTTTCTAAGCAACTATCCTATCTTATCTGCTTCATCTCTGTATTTCTCAATCTTCCCCTCCCAAGAAACCAAGCAGCACAAATCTACTTACACTGAGTCAGACAGGAATCCTTCCCCTTCTCTGCCATAAACTCATTAATAAATTAAAGTTGTCAGGGGGTGCCTCAAATAGTCTCTCACTCCTCCTCTCTGCTCCAGTATATTCTGTGCACTTGAAATTACTCCTAATTCTAAAATGGAAATAAAAGTACTTACCTCACAAGGTTGATCCAAGGATTAAATCACTGAGCTTATTTATCCAAAGATGAAGACTGAGTTAATTAACATGTTTAAATAGATGCAAACTTTAGACTTAAAATCCAATTTGTAAAAATCTAAGTGAATAGACAGGGGCACTTGGATAGCAGAAATATCGTACAAAAGTAGGGAGCAATTAGAATATCACAAAAGATGAGTATTGGAAATCAGAATTTTAAATAAAAATTAAACAAACCCTTAGTATCAACCCCTATGTTTCCTTAGGCTTAAATGATCATAGGTGCTTCAACTCATACTAAATGTCCTTAGGCAGGACACTTCACCTCTCTGGGTGTGTCTTTCATTTAGAAGAGTTCTCTCTAAAATTTTCTCTCAATGTTGTCTTTAGGCTAACGATGTTTTGATTAAAGGGATGCTGTAAATCTAGCTTAAAACCAACCAAAATTATTTCCTGAACAGTGTCTATGGCATCCAAAATGGACCCAGATATATTGGGGTGCACTAAATTATTAGTAAAAGATTCACTCTTTGACCTCAAAAAGTTTATTAAATTAAGAACTAAATATTCAAGTAGTATGAATATCACCAAATTCACAAGGTATCAAATAGGAATTTACTAAGTCACACTGCACTGATACTAAGGTCAAGGAGAACTGGAGTAATCAGTTCTTCAGTAATCAGGCTTCAAAGGGAATGGAGGACTTCAGCTCAGGGTTGGTGGAAGAGAAGACTTTGAATCAATGGGAGAAAAGGCATAGGACAAAGAATATGAAATCTATGTTCTTTCTTTGACTTTAGTCCTGACTTTTTGACCCTGAACAAGTTATTTACCTTTTAATGAATCCATAATTACTACAGGTTTACTATATATAAGGTAATGTGTATTATTTAAATAATGAAGATTTTCCAATTTATAAAAAGAGGAAATAGCTTTAAGATTAAACAAGAGATAGCACAAAACTAAAAGTAACCCCAAGCTCACAAAACAAATAACATCTGTTCTCTTAAAGAGGGTTTTTAAACTTGCTTTTGGTATCTCACCATTAATCAATTAAAATCAAACTCACCATGAAACCTTAATTAAATAAAATGTGTAACAATTTTACTTATATCAGTCATGGGGGAAAAAATATTTTCACATGAAAATTTCATAACCTTGCTTGCTCCATCATTCTTACAAGTCATAGCTTTTAAAACCACAGTTGTCTTTTGCCACTAAAAACAAGACTTCATTTGACAGCTGTAGAAATAGCCTAGCCATTCAATAGCTCATTTATGATACAGCAATGAATTTATCTAGCAAAAACAACACATGCATGGGTACTTCCTTTTGTCCTGTGTCGTCCAAACACAGGGGAAAGAAAAGTACAGATGGACAGGATATCCTCAAATTATTTGGTTTGCCTTAGGTCATTCCAGAGAAAAATCTAGAGTCCAATTCACAGTTAGAAATTCAAATTAAGTAGAAACATCTAAGGAAGCAAGTCCTGGGGCTGAAAGGCAAGGCTTTCCTTATCATCAGTTTGTTCTTCACTAGGCCAGCTTGGAAGGCAGAAAGCTTTTGCCTACAGGGAAATTGGGAAATCCTGGCTTTCCAGGATTCACCTACTTCAATCAATTTAGCCCTAGGTTTAAAAGAAAGAGATTAGATTAAGGGTAAAAGCATGCACTCCTTGCACTGATAGCAACCAAGAACCTCAAAATCTATTTACATTAAATGACAACAGATAAAACCATTAAAAAGAAAAGAAAAATTACAACAGATAGAATTTAGAATAGTGGTGGCATTTTAGTATTCTTGTCCATTTTGACCTAATTCTTAAGG
Source organism: Eptesicus fuscus (assembly GCF_027574615.1). Classification (NCBI taxonomy): domain Eukaryota; kingdom Metazoa; phylum Chordata; class Mammalia; order Chiroptera; family Vespertilionidae; genus Eptesicus; species Eptesicus fuscus. The sequence goes on from NC_072479.1 coordinate 88,580,932, forward strand.
CACATTATGTATGTATATTAAGTCACTGCATATTCAGCAAATACTCCTGAGGACCTAGTAGTATGTATTGGATACGATGCTTGGTACTGAGATCTCACTAACTTTTTTGTGATACCAAACCACTTAATCTCGAAAAAGCCTGTTATTTTATCTATGTAAATAATATATTGTGATATATGCATGGTTATGGTGTTATAGAATAGCAAGAAGCTAGGAAAATTCCAGGGCTAGCAGAATAGGGAAACTGAGACAGATAGTTAAACAGCAGTTTCAAGCCACCTAGTTAATCCCAAATTCCCTAAACCAAGGACACTTAAGAGTAAATAGTTTGTACTTCTCCCCAACCAGAGGGTAAATAGTTTAAATCTTCCTCCTCAGAGAGACAGATAACAGAAATCCAATTGGAAACACACCCAAGGACAAATTAAGAGAATAAATTTCATTTTGGTACATCACAAAGCTGATAAATATTCTATTGATCTACCCCTAAGACATCCCTGAACGTCCAACCTTTGAAGGCCCTGAAAATGAAGGTCCCAGGATGCTCTCCCTTCAGGAAGCACCACACCTGTGCCATTCCCTTCCCCATCTCCTTCCCACACAGGCACGTATCCCCTAACCTCTAAGGGATCCCATGAGACCTGCAAGTGTTGTAGGCAGTCAGACAGATATGAGCAGAGAAAGGGTGATGGGCCAGGTACAGAAGGTCACTAGGGTGGAAAAGCACCAAGTGCCTAGCAAAGAACCATCAATTGTAGGGTGGGACCTCGATCCCAGGGTGACTTTTCCTCCCCAGCATATCAATGGTCATGCAGTTTGGACCCCCTGACCTTTTCTCCTTAGAGATAACATCTATGCTTCAGTTGTATTTCAGCTCCAGGCCCAAATAAGCTATCAAACCAGCCACCGCTGACTGTCAGGACCAGCTGCATTGAAAAATGACCGCCTGCCCCAGTGATGACCAATCAATCAGTGGAGACCACAACCCTGAAAGGACACACCTGGAAAACTGCTGAATATTCTTTTGAAATCTTCCCCTGGGACTTCCCTTAAAATCTCCACCCTTGCCTGGCCGGCGTGGTTCAGTGGTTGAGCATCGACCTATGAACCAGGAGGTCACGGTCAGGAGGTCACGGTTCAGTTCTTGATCAGGGCACATGCCCAGGCTGCAGGCTCAATCCCCAGTGTGGGGTGTGCAAGAGGCAGGTGATCAATGATTCTCTCTCATCATTGATGTTTCTATCTCCCTCTCTCTCTCCCTTCCTCTATGAAATCACTAAAAATATATATTTTAAAAATCTCCACCCTTAAAATCCTAGTGCCCTAGCTGGTTTGGCTCAGTGGATAGAGCGTCTGCCTGCGGACCAAAGGGTCCCGGGTTTGATTCCGGTCAAGGGCCTGTACCTTGGTTGCGGGCTCCTCCCCAGCCTTGGCCCTGGTTGGGGCTCATGCAGGAGGCAACCAATCAATGTGTTTCTCTCACATTGATATTTCTCTTTCCCTCTCTCTAAAAAATCAATGGAAAAATAGCCTCAAGTAAGGATTAAAAAACAAAACAAAAACAACAACAAAAAGAATGTTAAAACCCTAGACGAGGACCTAGAGTTCTCCCTCCTGAGAGCACACCACAGATCTTTCCTTCTCTTCTCTTTCCTTCCCTTACACCTCCCAGCCCCACGCACATTAACACTAACTTCCTCACTCACAAGCTTCAAGGGCTCTTTTCTTTACCTCTATAACTTGTTTCCTAAGCCCATTTCTTTTAGGAATTATTTTTTCTACCTTTATGATTTACCAAATAAATGTTCTCTTACAGTTTGGGTCTTGGCTCTGAATTCTTTCCTACCCAGAACCCAAGTACCGAGGTTGCTGACAGGTTTGATCTGACCCCACCTGTCAGACACCTGGTGCAGTTCCCGCCCACCCACCACTTACCACACAACCAGGGGAGAAATGCTCCTTGTTTCACTGTCCTATGTTTTTTGCTGAGGTCAATAAATTCTTGCTCTCTTTTTTACACTTTGTCTCTTGATTGAAATCTTTCCCTCAAGAAGACAAGAACCGAGGTCTCATCGTCTCATCGGTAACAATGGTGAAGATTTAACGAGTCCTCAGCACAATGTGTGCTTTCCCTCAAATCAGAGCTTTTTGAAAATTTTTCTTCCCCTCACCCCCCTTTTTACTAATAGCGTGGAAAGTAAATAGGCACAGCCCTGTGATGTTGACGCTCACAGTCAAGCAGAAGGTATAGACAATAACCAGTCAAAGGATGATGATAATGATGTTGATGATGGTGATAAGGGCACTGCTGCCACTAAGTACTAATAGCAGTGAGGGCTAATTTAGAACACACTCACCAAAGCAATATTCTCCTTCTAATGGGGTGGGGAATCTTTTTTCTGCCAAGGGCCATTTGGGTATTTATAACATCATTTGCAGGCCATACAAAATTATCAACTTAAAAATGAGTCTGCTATATTTGGTCAAACATTTCATTAACTTACCCCTAATGCCTTGGCAAGGCCTTAGATGGCCTGCAGGCTTGGATGTTTCCAACCCCTGCCTTATTACAACCCTCTGAAGTGCCTGAGGCCATGATAGTTGATTTGAATATATGTGGGAATAACCCTCTAGACCTCATTGTTGAGTGGCTGGGATAGTACCTTCCTTGTGGTTATTATTAATCAGGTAAAATGATGCAGGGTTGTAGGAATGGGATGGTAAAAGAAGTTCTGAGCAAAAGGAATATAAATGCCCAAAGCAGAGAATGCGCACAGGGATGACCAAAGAACTAAAAGAAGTTAGGTTCGGGCAATGCACATGCAGGGTTCTAAACAATCTATAAATCCATATAATATTAGGTATAGGGTGACTGGAGTGATAGAAGAAGAGAGGTAAACTGCCAGAGACGCCCACCTGTTAGCAGCAGCCTGTACTGGGGGATCCTCTGAACTGGCTTGAGCAGGTAGTGCTTGAGGGCCAGATTAGCACAGCGTGGGCTCATCTGAAAGGAAAAGGCATCCAATGTAAATACAAGCATTTTTCTAAGAAGCAGGACCAGATTCAAGTGCTGAGGAAGGCAAATTTTAAATAGCCAACAGCTCTAGAAGGGAATCCACAGAGAAATTCCCTTTATTTTAAGCTGTACCTGTGATCCTGAGAGTGAAACTATAGTCAATTCACTACGTTGCCCACCCTCTCTCATCCTATTAATAAAAGCCTATGTGGTCATCATGCCCTCATGTCATGATGCCCTCACACTGCAATGAGCTCACCAGGAGGCTGCATGCGCAGCGGGCGTGTGCGGGTGGGCAGGAGCTTGACATTCACAGAGGCAGGACCCCTGGCTCCGGTCTACCTCTTTGGGACAATCCATCGAGGAGCCCCGGATGGGTGGGCAGAGCCTACCTCTTTGGGGTGATCGATCATGGGGCTCCCACACTGTGGAGGGCACAGGCCAGGCTGGGGGAACCCCCCCTCCCCGAGTGCACGAATTTCATGCGCCGGGCCTCTAGTAGGTTAATAAGTCTCTCAAATCACTGACTCAGGGAAAACTTGTTCACAGCCCTCACACACAGAGAGTGGTGGCTGCATTTTAGGCCAATTAGAGCCCATCCTACTCAGCAGCTGCCACTGAGAAGAGCATTTGCCAATGCAGCTGCTAGGGACCCTACCAATGCACGAATTTGGTGCACGGGTCCTCTTGTGTATTCATAAACATAAACAAAACCTTGGAACCAGAAGAACATGCATGGCCCCCAAAGTAAGTTGGCAGAAATAAACCTACTGGGAAATGGATTCAAATAATAGTCAGAGCCTATCAATATACTCATAACAATGGGTCATACTGCAGAGAAATGCAGAAATTAAAGATAACCTGAAAAGTAGCCTTACTAAGCATCTTTCTCTAATAAGTCTGAAGAATGTACAACTCTTTCTTAGATGATTGGCTATAAGAGACACCAAATCACAGTGGATATAGAAACGTTTGATTCAGAATCATTCTGACTTGACTGCAAGGACATTTGATTCTGCCTTTAAAGCGCTTTTCTTGGTGTACAACAGACACTTCTGCCCATTCCTAAGCCCCACCCCATTCTCCAACACAGGTATTTACTGTGAGGTGGCTTCACAATGGCCAAGTGAAAATGTCCCTCATCCAATGATATCCTGCACTTCTTATACAGTTCAGGTGGATGGGGAAGTGGGTTTTTTTTTTCTGCTTTTTTTTCTTTCAGATTTGTTCAGATTGTTTTATTTTTTTCTAAATATGCACCTCCAAGTTCTGGTACACAAAATAATTCTGAAATTATATGATAATGCATGTTAAGAAAGCATCTATCATGCAAGCACCATTAACCCAAACAGCTAACTTTCCCATCTTACGGTGTGTTTTTTTCTGCTAAAACAACAGAACTACTCCTTGAACCCGATGAAAACCTGGGTCAATTATCAGTTCCATAACTATGTACATCACACTTCCTTTCTTAATAGTGTGAAGACATTAGCAGATAGGTAAAAAGGAAGTAAAAAAAGACTACAAACAATTTTAAAGTTCAATTATTTGTGTGTTTTTTAAAAGCACACATGCTATTAATTTAAAATAAATTTAATTCTACACAGCCTTGTTTTTTAAAAAAAATTGTGTTGCCTTACAATGCCATTTGAAACCTGCAAAGTACATTAGAAGAAAGAAAGAAAAGGGAATGGTTGGTTTTCATTTGAATTGCTTTTTGAAAAAACTATTTTTGGTAAATATTTTACAGACTAAAAATTAACACATGACCTGGTTATTTTCTTGCCTACTGTACAAATTAGAAACCAGCAGTACCTTTTTATTTTTCCTGAGGGGCTCCTTTTATTGTTTTTTAATTTTTATTTAATGATGAGGAACAGAGAGAGAAAGAGAGAGAGAGAGAGAGAGAAATCTGTTGTTCCACGTATCCATGCATCCTTTGGTTGATTCTTGTATGTGGCCTGACCAGAAATCAAACCAGCAACCTTGGTGTATTGGGACAACACTCCCACCAACTGACCTACCCAGCCAGGGCAAAATCAGCAATATCCTAATACAGCTAAAATTTTCTATTTTTGTGTGACTGGAATTCACTAAAATTTTTAGTTTCAAAGCAGAGAAAAATAATCACGAAAGCATATAGTAATTTTACCTAAAATTAGGGGAGAAGACTTAAGTAAAACTGTAGTTAAAAATTATTTTTTTAAAAGAAGCATTACATCAGTTTATAACAAATCAAATCAGGCTTGTACCCTCACAGCTTTGAGACAAAACACAAAGCTTTGGCAATAAAAATACTATTCATTTTTCTTAACGGTGACACTGAAACTGTGTTATTTATTTATCTAAAGGGGAAAAGTATATTTTCCATCATGATTATATATTAGTTGTTATAAGAATAAAGGAAAGGTTTAGTTAAAAATAAGAAGTGTTCTCTAAGTAGTCAAATTCACAGAGACAGAAAGTAGAATGGTGGATGCCAGGGGCCGAGGGAAGCAGAGAATGGGGAGTTAGTGGTTGTTTAATGGGTATAGCTTCAGTTTTGCACGATGAAAACAGTTCTGGAGGTTGGTTGCATAACAAAATGAATGTACACTTAAAAATGGTTAAGATGGTTACGTTTCATTTTTTGTATATTTTACCACACAAAAAAAGAGACTTTAAAATATTCCAATGTGCAGTAACAGATTTCTAAAATGAAATCTTGTAGACACTGTTGAGTTCTACTGAATTTGTTCAACTCCCTCTTTGATTTTGAAGGGATTATATTTTAATATATTTTTATTTGCAAGGTTTATTTTCAATGACTGCAGATTAAAATTTTAAAGCAAGCAAACAAACAAAATCTCAACATTAGATGGTAGCAAACATACCTCAAATTCTCTAACAACAACAGCAAAACCTGGGTTTTTCTTGCACTGCTCATCCAGCAAAGCTATATTCTTATCAAATTCTTTGATGTATGTGGAATACATTTTTAGATATGGCCCCTTCTTTACAAAGATATCAGCAATTCTTTGTTGTTCTGTCCTAAGGATAAAGAGATACACAAAAATATAAAGAGTCATTAATGTATCTAAAACATGTCCATATTCAAGCATCAGCTTATCTCTTTTCTCTTCTTGTGAGACCAATCCCCAAATGCCTATTCTTCAGCATTTCCATTGCCAACATCACATCTTGCCAGGGTTTTGCCAACAAGATGGTCTCCCTGCTTCTACCATGCCATTCTTTGTGCAGCCAGAGTCTAAAAACATATATCATGTGACTTCCAATAACCTCCTTGGCTCTAGCAGAAAAATAAACTCCTTATCTGAGAGGCTTACGAAGCCCCACAGGTGCCATTGCTCCTACTTTGCTGACCCATCTTACCCTTCTCTTCCTCTTTCTCATTACTCTCCAGCCACACTGGCTTTCTTCATAGGCTTTTGACACAGAGAATCCATAACCACTTTCAAAACTTGTACTAATGGTTTCACAAACCTGGAGATATGGAACCCAGGCTGGCCGCTCCTTTTTGGTCAGATGTCATTTTCAATGTGCTGACTTCTTAGAGGGCCTTCCTTAGCCACCCAATCTTCATTCACTAACACATGATCCTATTTTACATATATGCAGATCAGAAACTGCTTCTACCCAGTTTGTGTTTTTTTGTTTTTGTTTTTTTTTTTTGGTATGTTTGTCTGGTCCCTCACTAAAATGTTTGCTCCATGAGAGCAAGAGGCTTATATGTTTTGTGTGCTGTGATATGCCTAGCATGTTTAGAGTGCTGACTAGCACATAGTAGGTATTCAAAAGTGATTGAACACAGAAATGAAAGGTTTCATCATTGTTATTAAAAGCCAGTATAAAATAAATGTTATTTCAGAAAGTCTATTAACACCAAAGAATGTATTGATTCAAAAAACCCTTAAAGAAAAATATTTTAATAAATAGGATATATCTTATCCCTTGTTAGTAAAAAATATAGCTTTTGCCAGAGTTGTTGTTCTAGTTGTCCCTTAAGTTAGTCTGTCTCTTAGGGATGCTTAATATTTTAACACAGAACATCTATAGATCTAAAACTGAGAAAACTTTAGTACAAGCAAAAAAGATACTTAAGCTTCCCCTGCTTGCATAAATATGCACATCCCAGGTCACTTCAGATTATTTTAAAGCTAATTTTTATAAGAATGATTAAGTATGTAGAGTAGCTCTTTAAATATTTTCTTTCTACCATGACTTTAAAAACGACCTTTTAGTCATTCCTCAGACCTTAACTTTGTTTTATACCTGTAAACTGCTGCTAAGTATTAATTGCTTATTTAGCATATTTTCCCAAACAAGCAGAGACATGTTATTTCTAAAATAGGCAGTGGTTTTATTTCTGGATTATATATAAAGAGAGTTTAGAGGGAAATTGTGATCATGAAAGTATGTGATACTGCTTTGTTATCCAAATCACTGTGGGTTCCCTATGGATTTCAACAAAAAATTCAATTCCTTATATCAAACTTTCTACATATTTCTGAAGCTGTCACCAAAGTTTCTCCACCCAATGGAGAAACTTTGACTATTTGGTATCCTTTATCTGTCCTGAAATCTACAGCATCTACAATGGTGTCAGACACATGCAAATTTTCTAAACCACCAACCAAATCATCAATTTATCTCAGTGAATGGCCTCTTTTCCAAAACACAAGGGAATTTCATGACTCGAGGCTCCAGAACAGATAGATAAAACATTAAAAAAGTTTTCCAATGTGAAAATATCAACTAAACTCCCTCAATCTCAAAAATCTTGATTATCAAAGTCACCTATAAAAAGTTAAATTAGCCGATTATAGGCCCTTCTGGCTTATAGCTTCATCTAAAATTGGAAACCCAAGGAAAGCAGGTCAGCTCGTTTTTACCAGTTCGACACTCTCTCCTCTAGTTCCTTCAGGAGATCCCGGTTGAGCTCGTACAGCTGAGGCAAGTAGTATAGGATCTGATTTAGGATCCGGTCCTCAATCACTGGTTTCCCAAGTTGTCTGGAAGCATGGGCAACAGCATCTCGGAAATCCTATTACAGTTCAGAAGAGAAAAACAATACTCGTACACATATAACCTGAAAAGACTTTTTCCCTTAGTCACCGTATTCCCTAAAACAACAAACATTGCAAACCTGTGTTCCCCTTGTAGAATTAGAAGTTGAAAAGTATCCACTTCCTTCTATCCCACTTACCTAGAGAGTTTTGTTGTTTTGTTTTTTTTTAATACAAAGTGACTGGGGTAGATATTTGGTTTTAAAGCAGGCTGTGTGATATTGCTCTTAAATCTTTTGGTTTGCTCTCCAATTATACTCAAGGGCATGTTTAGAAACTGTATTGCAACTCTTAAGTAGAGTCTAAAATTATTCCAATACTGCAATATGAACACAATCTATTTTAAAAGCCTCCAGGAAATCTTAGCTAATTTTATTCTGGAAGAATCCCTTTGTCTACTTTCAGTAATCATTTCCCAACAACTGGAGCATTCTAGGTGAGGCATGTGAAGGATGACACATTCTTGATAATCAGAGAATACTGGATCTAAGCTCTCACTCACTCTTGGTTTACTGTGCTTCCTTGAGCTACCTTCATTTTCCTCATCTTTTTCATTATTAATAAAGCCAAATAACAATGCATTTAATCTGTACCAAAGTTATTCGAACAAAATGATTTTCTTACAGAAAGGTTTCATTTTATTGGACATTTTTCATTCATTGGTTAAAAGAAAAAAATTAAATTGTCCAGAATAGTATATCAGAGGGAAATCTAGGTATGATTGAGGCAGAAAAATAAAGTTTCTAAAGAAAACCAGTGACAGTCTCTTAACAATGAATGTAATATGTTCTTTCTAGGTTGCTTTTGTTTTTGTTTTTCAGGGAGGGAAGGACAATATGCCCAGCTAAAAAATGCTTTCTCTTCAGATTCCTTTTTAGCTAGGGATGGCCATATGACCCATCTAATTCTAGCTACTGAGATACAGTTGAAAATTTCTGAGAGGGGCCTGAGGAAAATATTTTTATTCACCTTCTAAATTCTGTCATATTTAGGATAATAGATAATTTGTTAAATTGAGGAGTACTTCATCTAGGTATAAATTGTATATTTTCTAACAGATAACATTTAGAATATGAAGTTTGACTTTGTTGTCACTATTGTTTAGTTTCAGTATATACACAGTTTACATCCAAATTAACTGGTATGTGTCTAGATTTCACTATTCCTGGAGGGTAGCCCTCAAGATATAAGTAAAACAATAGTGGAATCTTTTCCACAATCCTGAGGATTCAAAAACAAATACTGTTCCTTCTTAGAAACAATAGGCTTAATTAAAACCTTAAAGCAATGGTTGAATAAAACAGACTCCCTATCAGACTTTATCTTCCATTGCCTTCATTTCCACTTGCTTTCCCTCCAGTGATTCACTGGGCCAATCAAATAAACAAACAAACAAAAACAAACAAACAGAATACTGATTTTTCTCCAGAGTCCTTCAACACCTTCCTCCAACATACATATAGTAAGCATAAGTATTTCTTATGCTTCTTGTGAAGGATAAACACCTCATATGTAATTTACAAGTACATAAAAGGATTCCTTTTCTAAGGTATGGCTATTTTAGATAAGTCAAATCCTCTTTTGCTAACCAAATGCTAAAAACAAACACCTTAACTTCTACCTTAGTACCTGGGACTAACTTTATCTGCCCAATAGTCACATTAGCCCAAAGGAACCATCTACTTACACCAGTAACTAAAGAACTACTTTTACAACTAATTACTATAGTAGAAAATAAGAACTCCTAAGTTGTATAAACTCTAATCCAGAAAACCACACAAAACATCTCCAGAAACTAAATGGATATCGGCCAAATACCATCTCCCAACAGCTTGCTTCTATCAGCACTCACATTTACTAAGAGAAAATAGGGCTACTTAACACTTTGGAAAGTCATTAGATTTTTCCATCATGCAGAACATTAGAATATATGTATGTATCATGAGTTACTTCCTCAATTGTAAATGTATTCAAAGCACAAGAAGTAAACATCTTCTATAGTATTTTTTTTTACTAGTTTAACAACTAATATAATTTAGACATGAGTTCCTTGTTCAACAAAGCAGGAAGCACTGGCCTTTCTTCAGTAGACTAAATGATGAATATGTTTGTCCCTTGGAAGCAGGGTGACCTTTATTTTCCAGTTGGAAGGTATTTCCTCAGTCATGACAGTGAGCGTAGACATTAGCTGCTAACTAGCTTAAGGACCCTGTTTGACACAGCGTTTGCCAGACTCTGCATTCCACACAACTGCCACCATTGCCAAAAAGGACACTTGTTTATGTAAGACACATTCAACAGAGACCAGCCAAATACATCCACACTGGGCTGACCAGTGAGACGGCTGCTTCTAATTGGAGGCCCCACTCGTATTAACAGGCAAAACTTTCCTTTTCCTGGTACTATAGTGGATGGCATAGGCAGCTCTGGATGAACTGATGGCCCATATCTTTTTTTAAAATTAGCCTGTAAGAATAAAACAGAAATTTAATAATTAAAAGAGCAAATGAAGGACACTGAATAGAAACTACGGGGATTTAGAGAATTAATATCCAGCTATCTATTAGAAATTATCCCTAGAGCAGTGATGGCGAACCTATGACACACGTGTCAGCACTGACACGCGTAGCCATTTCTGATGACACGTGGCCGCTGAGGCAGCCGCATGCGAGGATGAAACATTTGCTGCTCCTCAGGATGAAACATTTGCGAAATAATGTTTTTTCCTCAAAGTGACACACTACCCAAGTTATGCTCAGTTTTTTGGCTAAGTTTGACACACCAAGCTCAAAAGGTTGCCCATCACTGCCCTAGAGACTCAGAAAGTTACATATTCTAAGCAAGCACTACCTGGGCAATCACTGGTCCTTGTGGTACCTTTTTGAAAATGAAAAAGGGCACAGCATCCCTCACTCCAGGTCAATCTAACTTACACCAAAGGCCCTACTCACAACTCACAACTCACAATCTAACTTACACCAAAGGCCCTACTCACAACTCATAACTATACATGGCAGCCCTGGCCTCAATCTCATTCCCTCACCTCTTGGGCCACCATCCCCTGAAAATAATGTACTATGGTCCCAGTGCGAGATGTTCACACAGGAATGACAAACAGAATATTTAACTTCTCAGCTCTTCATGAATCTCAACCATTTCTAGGACTGGTGTCACTGAAAGGAGGAAATATCTTTAAAAAAAAAATAGAAAGGATGATCACAACATGTGTCTAGTTATTTTTCTAAATGCTAACATCCAGGATAATTTGGGAAAGTGTGATGACTCAAAAGCCAGAAGTAAAGTTATTTTGGGGCAGAAGAATCTAAGTTGATTAAATCAGTGAGGATGCAAGACCACAGGCCTGGCACTTCAAAAATTAGATCCAGATATACTTTTTCACGCTGAAAAGACTGGGTAATTAAAATAAAAGGGGTGATAAGGTGACAGTTTACTGATATCAACTACATAACGTCAGTCTAATCTTCTAACATAAAACCCACTGAACCACTTACACTCTGGCTTCTGGGCACAATAACCACATGCTTGTTCAATTTGGAATTTTTAGAACTAGAAATGGGTTTCTGAATTATAAAACATATCGTACCATTTTTCTTCATAATTCCCAGAAAACCTAAAATAAGGACCAGATCAACTTTAAAAAAACTCAGCTCCTTTGAGGTATGAACACACTAGCTTTAGTTCAACTCTGATCACTTTGGTAAGAACTCAGCAAAAATCAGTGCAAATAAAATCAAGTATGAACATTGATGCACCAAACAGATGGCCTTGTTCCTCGGGTCAGGCTTTATAACTCCAGTGTCAAAGAGAAGTAGTGACTTAATTACCAGCTGTCCTGACTGGGCTTCCTGACCTTAGGGCGTTACTTAACCACTGCTAGGATACAATGAATTACAAAGACCAGATGGACAGATGGGCAGACAGGGAGCTCTGCAGGGCTCCCTGCCTCCATGAAGGGCATTAAAAATCACTTCATATTAAGCAAAAGCAAAGCAGCTGCTAAGGTCAAAGAGCTTTGATAAATATGCAGAAATGAGTGTGAAATTATGAAGTAAAAGCAGAGGGGGAAAGTCCTCATATTAATAAGTTGACTTTGTTTTTAAATAAAAATATTTGCCCAATGAAAGTATTTCTACTTTTCTGTATGCTCAGGTCTATTATTGTGCATAATCATCAATGCAAAACTGTGTAAAACACGACTGACATCAATCCTTTATCTCAAGTCTCCAACCCCCTTAATAACATTAACAAGTAATCATCATAATATATCCTAAATGATCAATATCTACCTTCATTCTCAGCTTTAAAAGATAAAATACTATGATTTCCTGGGCCAACAGAAAGAATTCTGAAAACAAAGCTTCTATATTAAAAGACATCTATACTCTCTCCAGTATGGTAGAGATTTCAGGAAACAATTTTTAATCAAATTCTGAACAATTCACTAAGTACAAGGGCTGAGAGAGACCTGAGTTAGAATCTGGCTTTGCCATTTAGTAGTGGGTTACTTTTGGCAGTTAGCTTACTTTCTTCATTTAAAAAATAAAAATGACATCTATTTGATCGGGTTGTTATGAGAATTAAAATAAATAATTTATATAACATAGCGTGTTAAAAGGCACATAGAGAGTACTCACTAGAAGGCCATTTATTTAATGAAAGGAGAGATTTTGGTTCATTTAAATGAACACATGAACATCATTTAAGATCCACAAGTTCCTGGAAGCTCTGAAACAGTGGCCTATAAAGTGAAGGAAATACCAAACCAAGGTGGGGAAACTCACATCTCAGCAGCGAGACAAAGGTGCCCTTAACAAAGAACTTCATTCAGTGAAGGACAGTCCTCACATAAAGGAAGCTGCTCAAAAGTGAAGGTTTGGAAACCATGTCAGTAGACACTTAAGGAGGATTCTTTACAACTAAAACTAAATGATAATTAAATGATTCACAAGATTTAAAAAAATAGAATGCATTCAGAACATGGGAAAAACTAGAGGCTTCTATGAGAAAGCCTTCAATTATTCTTTTTATAATGCATTAAAAAAAGATATATTTTATTTACTAATAATACACATTAAGATATCTAAGAAGCTTTGCCAACTCTATGGACTTACTGAGAGCCTCTCAAATTTTCAAAGTAATGTATCCCCCAACCTAAAGAAATTAGTGAAACAGATGCTTCATTACTAGTACCTTTTAACTATTACTTAACCAATCCATCTATGTCCAAAAGACCTCCAAGCTCTAATCATTCCCTTTAAAAATATTTTTTTAATCATGCTGCCTGGACATTTACAAAATAAATGTACAGAGTTGTTTATTAAATCAGTCTCCCACCAGAGAGCAAAAATAAGGTAACAAAACCAAAAAACACATTGTATCATTTGTACTTAATTATATTAGATGTCTAAGGTGTTTTATCTTTAAAATGTGCATTTATATACAACATAATAGCATTTTAGTAGAGAAAACACTAAATAGGTAAACAAGTATACAAATTATATATTTACGGCCAAGAAGAAAACAAACAAGGGGAGTTAAAGAGAAAAGATGGTCACAGGAGAGCTTTCTAAGGAGGTCACGTTAAAGCCAGATTGGAAGGATAAAGAAAAAACTAGCTATGATCAAAATGAAGGAAGAACAAACATTCTAGGAAACAGCATTAGCAAAAGCTCTGAGCAGGAATAACCTTAAGTGCTAAACAAAAACTGAAAGGAGGCCAGTATGACCAGAATATGGTCAATGGTTCGAGAATGCCACCCTTCCACAATGTCTCATCTCATTACCAGAGGCCACAGAACCTTATAGGCTGGGCCATAATTTACTGTCCAAACCACATAATTTTTGACAGTGAAAAGGAGTTCTATTAATATTATGCCAAGACAATAACCAGGACTGTGAAAAGCAAACAAAGACATATGGTTGTCCTACTTATAGCTCGTGGTAAATAGCTTAGACTTTATTTTTAATGGATTGGGAATCACTTAAAGGATTTTAAGCAAAGGAGTGGCATGCTCTAATTTATACAGGGTGTCCCCCCCAAAATGTATACACACTTCAACAGCTGACAGCTCAATTTTGAAAATAAAATGTATTTTAATAAACACTGCCTTTATAATTATTCAAAGGTGCGTGTATACATTTTTGGGGGGACACTATATTTTAAGAAAATCACTTAAAATTTTATAAGGAAAAAAATAATATACGGAACAGATTGGAAGGGAGGCAAGAATGGAAATAGGAAGCCCAATTAGGAGGCTGTTGATTAAGAGATTTGATAAGTTGGCGAAAGTAAAGAGGAAGTAGAATCAGTGGATTTGCTATGGGTTGGCTGGAGAAATAAGTGATAGGGAGAAATGAAGACCAAGTTCTAGTTTTCTGGCTTTTGCAGCTATATGGATAGTACTACCATTTTGAAAAGGGAAAGATTGACTTTTAGGAATCACCTTTCTCTTTGGACTCATCAGAGTATTGACTTAGAGACAATATGCACATTGGAGCTTTTTTTTTTGAAATCCAGTTCAAAGTTCAGGAGCTCATGGTGTATACTGAAGAGTATGCACCACATAATACAGTAATTATAAAGTCTTGCCACTGCCTCTGCAGGTGCAACTTTTTTTTCCCCCCACAAACATCAGATAGATAAATCAAAGCCCTCAACTGAGTATACTGGCTCTTAAAATTTTAAGCATATTTTAAATCGTGTGCCTTTCACCTAAGTCTATTTCCTCTCAGTGTAATAACTAAAATGATGAGATTCCTTAGATTAAAAATTTTTTCCTCTGATCTATTTCACCTAGTTATTTACAAAATTCCGAATAAAGAAGTGTTAGTAAGCTACAGGGACATATTAACATTTTTTTTTTAGATATGGCTGCTATGGTGGACAACACCAATATTGAACATTTCTGTCATCACAGAAAGATCTATTAACCTATTCTAGACTCTAATATGGAAAACTATTCATGGGAAATTATGTATAACTGAAACAACAGCTTCTTCCAAGCCACTTGGATAGCTTGCTGATTTCAAAAAAACACCCACTGGATTATCTAAAACATGTTATTTACATATTTTAAATCAGTCATATTCTATCATATAACAGAAGTTAACTCATTTAGATGAAATCAGATAGCAGGACTCAGGTTAAAGGGCCCCTGTACTACCGTCATGGGGTACTTTTGGTAGAGGAATAAAAATGAGCTCTAATGGCATGGTGGGAATATTGGAAGGAAGAAAGATGCCCTTGGCTTCACCTGCATTATCCGTCACAAGCCCTTCCTAATAAGGCTTACACCTGGTTAGTGCCCTGTTGTTAAGACACCCATTAGAGTTGGGTTCTGCTGAGTTAACATTTGCACACACCAGACAGAATGTTAACATGAGGTCAGCTGATGATCTATTCTCACCCTGACATTAAAGGCTTAGGAGATTTTGAAAATATACAAGTTAATGTGGGTTAGGAATGACTCACTCTGTTCAACATCAGCTGGGAAGAACCCAAGACCATCTAGGGAAATCGGTCTGATTATCCATTTTTATGATTTGTTTCAAAATTATATAGGTAAGAACAGAACATATATTTTTAATTAACCAAATAAATAAACTGGTAAAGCATTTAATTGCCTCCCTGCCTATTAGAATCAGAACTTCCTTTATTAAAATGAAATTTTAGTACAGGGGGGAATAGCACTAGAAAAAGTGAAAAGTTAACTGTGTGGAAATAGAATGAATGCTTCCCATTCACTGATGCTCTTAAAATGGAAGATGGAAAAGAAGAGGGTAATGGAAAGGTAAGTTGAGAATCTACCATATACCATGTGCAATGCTAGACTCTTTCACATCATCTTATTCATTGAGACCTCACAAGCTGAAAGATGGGTACTTTTATCCCCATTTTATGAATGAGACAAGCTAGATCCAAAAGGTTAAACTACTTTCTAAAATTCACATAGCTGGTAAGAAACAGAATCTACCAAGTCAATGCTTCTCAAAGTATGGTCCACAAATTGTTATTAGTCAGCAAAGATATTAGTCAGAAAGTAAGAATAAGGAATATAAAACTTTTATATCAATTTGATATGGCCATGACATTTTTTTAAAAAAATATATTTTATTGATTTTTTACAAAGAGGAAGAGAGAGGGATAGAGAGTTAGAAACATCGATGAGAGAGAAACATCGACCAGCTGCCTCCTGCACACCCCCCACCGGGGATGTGCCCGCAACCAATGTACATGCCCTTGACCGGAATCGAACCTGGGACCTTTCAGTCCGCAGACCGACGCTCTATCCACTGAGCCAAACCGGTTTCGGCTAGCCATGACATTTTTGTTGTATTTTACAAAAGTTCTGGTCCACCATGGATGGGAAAATTTTAAAGCCTGTCCTTCACAATATTGTGAGAAGCAGTACACTAGACTCTAAGCCCTATGAGGGCAGGGACTCTGTGTTGTTCACAGCGAAATCCTCAACACCTGTTCCATGCAAGATTAACTGAAATAGTGCACTGAAGTTCAAACTCAAGTCTTTTTTATTCCATAACATGTTTTGCCTCTATTAACTATAGAGTTTATCAATTGACTTGTAGATGCTTAAAATTTCCTTGAAGAAGTACTATTTAAACATGTCTATCAGGTGTCTGGGTGAGCAAATCTATGCTAATAAAAGGGTAATACGCTAATTAGACAAGACATCTTCTGGAAGTCCTTCCGGACAAAGCCATAGTGGCAGGGGCCGAGGCAGAGGCAGTTAGGGGCAATCAGGCAGGCAGGCAGGCGATCAGTTAGGAGCCAGCGGTCCCAGATTGCGAAGTGATGTCTGACTGCCAGTTTAGGGATTGGGCCTAAACTGGCAGTCGGACATCCCCCAAGGGGTCCCAGATTGGAGAGAGTGCAGGCTGGGCTAAGGGACCCTCCCCTCCCCCATGCACAAATTTCGTGCACCAGGTCTCTAGTCTATAATAATAAAAGTGTAATATGCCAATTAGACCAGATGTCCTTCAGGATGACCTTCCAGATGAAGCCGGGGCTGCGAGGGAAACCCGGGTCCCAGGTACCTGCCAGTGGCTGGAGTGAAGCCAAGGTCCTGGGTGCCAGAGGGAAGTCAGTGCTAGCAGCTGGGGGAAGGCCTACTCTAGTATTGTTACAATTCTTTAATGAATTACAAAAGAAAAGTTACCAATATAGTCAAGAGTTCTGTGAGAAACTATTCACAAGGAAATAGTTTCACAAAACAAATTAGTATTGTTAAGAATTATTTTAGAAAATGTTTCTAAAGCTAGATATTTTTCACACAGGAATTAGCCCTCCATGTTTCTGTTGTACCAAGTATAGAGCAGAAGGGAATCATTTGGTGAATGTGAATCACCAAGTGAAACCCACTTTTCATGTGTGCCTATTAAAAGGAAGACTGAAAATAGTGCTTTTTGCAGAGACATAAATGTGTGTATAGTTTGTGAGCCTACCACTTCTCAGCAATTAAGTTTACGATGATGTTAATAATTACACCATCTAAGTAAAGTTTCACTTCAATTTCTTTTTTTCATTGTTTCCCCTACCTTATCCCTTTCTTCTGTTAAGTTTTAATATCTTGCCAAAATACAATTGGAATAAAGTAATACTAAAAGCACTTTAGCTGCCAATGAGTAATGAAACTTGTACAAACCTGCAGATACAAAGGAATGCATGAGAAAAATGAACATGTAGCCAGACACATATCCTAATTGTTTCCCAACAGGTTTGTTCAAGTTGACAATTATAAAAACTAAAAATAGAACGTAAAAAGTTAGTTGTAAAAATGTCTATTTTAAGTCTCTTTCTATGAGCTTATTCAGAGAGAAGAACAGAACTGAACACTGATCATGACATTCTGTATATATTGCTAATACAAAATTCTACTGATGGCAGACTTGTGCAAATGTCCAAGAAGAAATATTATCACTTTGAAAACTATTATGAAGATAGAAAGTATAAAGACTTTGGAGATAAAGTTATAAAGGCTCTCTATTTTTCAGAAATCATTGGGTATATCACACATTTTAGAAAATTTCTGTATTTAAAAATAAAACCATATATTAGAAAGCACATACATGTATATACATATTAGTTCAAGTATATTTAAGTTATGTTGAAAATTTTAGTGGCTAGGAAAAGATGTAAAAGAGGATAGTCTTAGACTTCAAGAAAATATTAGCAGATACTTACGATATGCAAAAGTTTTAACACATCCACAAACCTGTAAAAAACAGCAATGAAAGAGATGTTTTAAATTAGTCAATGGGGAAACAAAGAGTCTTCTGAATCATAAACTAGATACTTACACTTTCTCTGAGCTCATGATCTCCTTGGCAATATAATGGACTTTACTTTTTATTCCAGTATCTTCATCCTGTGGATAGGAGTGCATTAAGAAAGCATAAATTAACAAAAGGATAATGAAGATCAGTTTTGAAACTAGTCAGATGTAAATTCAGTTCCGTTACTTACAAGTTTCTGATTAGAACACATTTCATGCTATATAACATCTCAAATGACAAACGCAGAGAATTCAGTGCAGTTATTAAACTTGATACAGGAGAAGCTGCGAGAATCAGTAACCCTCTACCATCACCAGCCCTAGACTGATGGGCTTCCTCAAGACCCCCCCGAGCCTTGGTGCAGCACAGCCATCGGTGGTTCAAAACAGAAATGACCCCAACAGTTACCACATGCACATTCTTCTTGGGGTGCACACAAGAAATGCGAGATTAGTGAGTGTCCGACAGGAATGTATAAGAGCACTTTACCCAAAGAAAAGCCACGAAGTCAAACACCTTAAGTGCAGTCTGAAAAGGGCTCTTTTTCACAGTCTACACCTAACACTGGCCAACATTTCAGCCATGGCTCTCTTCAATTTACTTAAAATCCATTTTAGAAATACGCTCTTTTACTTCTGTTTTGTTCTAAAGAGCTGAAATGATGCACCTGAAACTTGGATAATTTTGATAGTGTCACCCCAATAAATTCAGTAAGAAGGAAACAAAAGAGTAGAAATGAAATTCTTAAAATGTGTACTGCTTTGTGTGTAAATTAAATACTCTAGCAGGAAGAAAAAAATGTTCACTCTGAGCAGGTAGAGGTGATTATGATTAGCAAGGAGGTTTAAATAGGTAGGGATTTAGAGACGTGTTTTTATGTAAAAATGAAGAAAGCTGGTTTTGACTCTTAGTCATTAGAGAAAAGGAGGGGTTTCTCTCCATTTCTATTCTGGTGAAAGGTCTGCACACAGCAGTCCCACCATGAAGGGCCAACGAGAGTAAATTAGGAATAAGCAATTGTAACATTTTTTATATTACACCTAAGGTGAAAAGTGTGACTATGGTTATTAAAAGGAAAACAAACTGATGCTTCTGTTGAAGAAACATCAGACCTGGTTTTATTAGGAGAGACCTCCTGAATACACTCCGACATTGGCAATACCAGAACCCAGTTATTTTGTGCTGTCTAAAGTGACGTTGAGCAAGGCACTGTCACAATAAGGATAGAAAGTGACCATGACAATCCCGTAGTCAGTCACTAACAAGATGATACAGAAAAAAAAAAAAGTGATCTCTCATTAAAAATTAATAATAACGGTAGCGAAGTGGTCCCCTTTTTTCAAAACTGAAATTATGGATCATCTTAACACATCTGTTTACCTGAGCATCACTGTGATGGATCAAAGGACTATCTTGGTTCCTTATTTGGGGGAAAAAAATGTTGTTTTTATCTGCTTCTAGAATTTCAGTGTCAGAACCAATATATAAAAATAGATGCAGTTTAACAATGAATGAAGCTCTTCAGAAAATTACATTTTAATGATTTTTTAAGTATGCTGATGTTCTGTAAATACATTAAAACCCTTTTATTAACTTCCTCAAAGCACTGGTGACACTTAAATGAATAAACACAAAGAGGATCCTTCAAGATTTTACAGCATGCTAAAATTTAGATTCTTTTATTACAATAACTTATATTATCATAAATCAGTATTTTTATTTATTTTTATCCTCATCTGAGGATATGTTTATTCATTTTTTAACAGAGAGAGAGAGAGAGAGAGAGAGACAAAGAGAGACAAAGAGACAGACAGAGAGGGAGAAAGAGAGATAGAGACAGAGAGACAGACACAGAGAGAGAAACAGTGATTGGTTGCTTCCCATACACACCCCAACCGGGGATCAAACCCTCAACTTTTGGTGTACGCAATGACACTCCAACACTCAAATGAGTCACCGGGCCAGGGCAAACCTTCATTTCTAGATTCCGTTTTTACTACACTGAAAACCAGTGGATCATAAATGGTAGGTGAAGTCATAAAAGTGAATGAGATCAAACATAAAGGAATATGTAAAGTGAGAACTGGACCATTATCAGAATCCCAAAGATGACCCACTTAAAACAGGGATTTGCCAAGATTCAAAGTTATTAGCAGAGTTGGGAAGAGAACCCATATTTTCCAATATGCAATCTAGAAATTGTTCTATTACTCCCTGAATCTCTCTTCGGTATCTTCTGGTAATCACATCCTTAAAAATATTCACAGCTGTCCCCGGCCAGTGTGACTCACTGGTTGGAGCATCAGCCCCAGCACCGAGGGTCTCAGGTTCAATTCCTGGTCAAGGGCATGTACCTGAGTTGTAGGTTGGATCCTGGCCTGGGGTCTGGCACATTTGAGAGGCTATCAATCAATGTCTGTCTCTGTCTCTGTCTCTGTCTCTGTCTCTCTCTCTCTCCTTCCCCCCACAGCCCCAACATATATTTCCCCTCCTCTCTTTTCAACATTTAACCAATCCAAACATTCTGCAATATTTGGCTTACATTTTGTGAAACAAATTGTTATATATAACAGCGTTTCCCTCCTCCTTCAGGAATAAACACTAACCTTGCAATGTATATTTGTCCCTCTGTGTTTTCATATCTTACTACTGAAGAATTCACATACAATATCAAGAAATCCTAACTCTTTCATCAGAAATACTGTTATGCAAAAAATATTCAAAGTAGTCTATAAAACAACTACTTATAAAAATAATCTCTGGGGGGGGTAATAGTAAGATATGTACACATATAATACCTCAATAAAAATATTAAAAAAATAAAAAAAATAATCTCTAAAGAGTAAATAATTATTAATAAAGAGTACATTAATAGTCCAGTCTAATTAAACTAGAACAGCAATTTTCAACCTTTTTTCATCTCATGGCACACATAACTAATTACTAAAATTCTGCAGCACACCAAAAAAAATATTTTTTGCTGATCTGGAAAACAAAAGGAATACTTTAAAAAAAGTGTAATTTTGATTCATTCACACCAGATAGCTATTGCTGTTGCCTTTTTTTTTTTTTTAATTTAACAATTTAAGGAAAAAGAGGTCAGTGCCCCTGATTAAATAGGGAGGTATTGCATGTTTTAAAAATTATTGCCCTGGCCAGTATGGCTCTGTGGTATTGTCCCGTACACGAAAAGGTGGTGGGTTTGATTCCATTCAGGGCACATACCCAGGTTGCCGTTTCAACACCTGGTTGGGGTACCTACCAAAGGCAACCAATTAATGTTTCTCCCTCTCTCTCTCTCTTTTCCCATCCTGTCTCTTAAAAAAAACACACAATTCTTGAGACACACTGGTTGAAAATTGCTGGCAGAGAATATTTTGCTTTATCTTGTTACTTAGCTCCCAAACTCTCTTTAAAGGGACAATTATATAACTTCGACCTCTATCCCCATTATTATTCCTCTTTCTAGGGCAGGTTGTTGAATAATTGAGACTAACAATTTGAATAAGTATTGCTCAACTGAGCAAGATAGGCATAAAATACTCAACTCCGTTCACTCACCTTTTTATTTATTTACTTTTAAAAATATGTTTTTATCGATTTTATCAAATATATTTTATTGATTTCAGAGAGAAAGGGAGAGGGAGAGAGAGATAGAAACATCAAAGATGAGAGAGAATCATTGACTGGCTGCCTCCTGCACACCCCCTACTGGGGATCGAGCCCACAACCTGGGCATGTGCCATTGACCGGAATCAAACCTGGGACCCTTCAGTCGCAGACTGACATTCTATCCAATGAGCCAAACCAGCTAGTGCTGCTTTTATCGATTTTAGAGAGAAAAGAAAGGAGAGGGAGAGAGAGAGAAACATTGATCAGCTGCCTCCCGTAAGTACCCTAAGTGGGGATCAAACCTGCAACCTGGGTATGTGCCCTGACCGGGATCAAACTGGCGGCCTTTCAAGCATGGGACGACACCAACCTACTAGCCACATCGGCCAGGGCATTCACTCACAGTTTTTTTATACAGAGCTAACATTCCTCAGGGAAAAGTTGTAAAAACAGCCTGATCTTGCAGACTACATTATCAAACATGCACTAATAACCTAACTACCTACACACACACACACACACACACACACACACACACACACACTCACACACGGATAATTATTTTGAAAAATACTGTAGCAAATCAATGCTTTTCTAACTATTATAATTGGTTTCTCTATGTTATCTGTAGCTAGAAAGTTTAATATTTATAAAATGCAATATATCCTTTTAAAAATAAAGTCAAAAGAAATGCATTAAAAATGAAAAAGAGAAACCTAAACCATTGAAAGAACTGAATTCTTGACTCTGCATTCTCCATTTTGAAAGGCTATAAGGCCCCTTACAGGTCAAGAGGTGGTTTTAGCACTATCTATGCAGAAACTAGGTACACTATAGATGCTGGAGCATACCTAAAATGTGTACCAGCTTTAGACAAAAATTTCAAGTAAGTATCCTTTATTTTTGGCATCTACCTTATATTTCCTTTCCTCTTTTTATTACCCTCCTTTTGGCACATCTGTAACTCTAAACTTTTTTTATTTTCCTCTTCAAAACCCTGCTCTGCCAGGGCCTGTGTTAGAGAAAACTGTGAAGAGTGACTCCATAGTAATAAATATGTTATCCCCAGGCAGATATCGTGCTTCTGGTATAGCAGGGGACGCAATACTTTAACTTAGAAAAACAACTATGGGAGGCCTGACATTCCTTATCAGAAAGATGAGTGTTAAATTTTCAACTTTAAAATCCTAAGATTTAATCATTAAGTATCTCAGATCTCAGATGTGGTACAGCAAGTCGATGAGATAGGGGTTGGTGGCGATCCAGAAGCAGCACTGGGGCTGTTGGCTATGGAGTATGTTTTTCTTTTCTAGAAACAAGACTGTAAACATTGGGGGTGGGGAACATGGTGGGTATTGGCATGAAGACAGATATGTAGATCAATGGGAAGAAATTGAGAAGTATACCATTATATTTATGGTCAATGAATTTTTGACAAAGTTGTCAAGGCAAATCAATGGAAGAAAGGATAGTTTTTCCAACAAATGGTTAAGAATTACTAGAACAAGTGGATATCCATCCACAAGCAAAAAGATAAATTAGTCCTCTACTTGGCACCATTTATAAAACTTAACAAAAATCTATCATGGACTTAAATGTTAAGAGCTAAAACAGTAACTCTTCTAGAAGTAAATACCGAAGTAAATCTTTGTGACTTTGGTTTAGGCCAGTGGTCGGCAAACTCATTAGTCAACAGAGCCAAATATCAACAGTACAACGATTGAAATTTCTTTTGAGAGCCAAATTTTTTAAACTTAAACTTCTTCTAATGCCACTTCTTCAAAATAGACTCGCCCAGGCCGTGGTATTTTGTGGAACAGCCACACTCAAGGGGCCAAAGAGCCGAATGTGGCTCACAAGCCGCAGTTTGCCGACCACAGGTTTAGGCTAACAGCTCTTAGATATGCCAAAATCACGATCCATTTAAAAATTCATAAAATTAACTTCGTAAAAAAAAAATTTAACTTCGTAAGTTTAAAACTGTTATTTTTCAAAAAAATACCATCTATAATAATAAAAGCATAATATGCTAATTAGACCGGACGTCCTTCCAGAGGAAGCTGGGCTGGAGGGAAGCCCGAGTCCAGAGTGCCTGCCTGTGGATGGAGGGAAGCCCCGATCCCAGGTGCCAGAGGGAAGCCGTGCCGGCAGCTGGGGGAAGGAAGGCCTACTCTTGCACGAATTTCATGTATCAGGCAAGTAGTAAAGAAAATAAAAGATAACCACAGGGGAGGAGGAAATATTTGCAAATCATGATTCTGTATCCCGAAACATAAAAAACTTATAAAACAACTCAGTTAAAAATGAGTAAAAAATATGAATAGACATTTCACTAAAGAAGATGTAACAGTAGCCAATAAGTATATGAAAAGATGTTCAACATAATTGGTCATCAGGGAAATACAAATTAAAGCCACATCAAGACAGCACTCACATCCACAGAATGGTGACAATAAAAAAAAAAAAAAAGAAATAAAGCCACTAATGGTGAAGATGTGGAGAAACTAGAACCTTTTATACATTGCTGGTGGTTATGGTAGCCCTTGGTCATATATTGTGATTTGGGGTTTTAGCTGTCTCCTAATATCACTAAAGGCAGAATTTATATTTCTGTCTTCCTTGTTATTCTGAGATAATTTCTAAGAGGCAGGAGTCAGGACCATCTTTTCTATATCATTTTAAAATCTAAACTTAGTAACTATCATTTGATAGCAAGGTTAGCAGGAGAAAACAGCTCCACTGTCAGCTGATTCATTGCTCTACAGCTAAGTCTGAAAACATGAGTGATCATTAGAACCAGGCAGTGCTTAAATGTCAGATTCCCAGCTAACTTCCAAATTCTCATTCTGTAGGTCTGAGATGGGACATGAAAGTGGGTGTCACAAGAGGGAATGAAAGATAAGTAAGAAATAGCCCTAGCCTTCAAGTAGTGAATAATGGGAGCAAACCAAATATACAAGTAACTATTTATAAGGACAACACTGAAACATGCTGGTATCTTTTGTATTCATTTTTTTAAATTTATTTTTATTGATTACAGAGATGGAGAAAGAGAGAGAGAGAGAGAGAGAGAGAGAGAGAGAGAGAGAGAGAGAGAGAGAGAGAGAGACATCAATAATGAGAGAGAATCATTGATCGGCTGCCTCCTGCAGGCTCCACACTGGGGATCGAGCCCACAACCTGGGCATGTGCCCTTGATCAGAATTGAACCTGGGACCCTTCAGTCTGCAAGCTGACGCTCTATCCACTGAGCCAAACCAGATAGGGCCATGCTGACATCTTGAAGAAGAGAAAGAAAATAATCAGGCAGCAGTGTGTAATTCAGGAAAGGATTCACAAAACATGAAGTATGTGATGACCTACAGTCACTTTTTAAATAAGCTATCAAGTACCTGCATGCTAGATATTAAAGACTCATCAAAGCCAGAAACCTGGACTCCTCCACCTTCTGTGACTAGAACTGAGCCGAAGGACATTTCCTCTCCCACAATATTGCCTCCTTATTTATTGCCTACACAGTCACCTAAGTGGTTTCCTTGGCTCTACATTTACTCCACTGCAATCCATTCTCTACACTGCCACCAGAGCAATAGTTCTAAAATGCAAATATAATCATATTAGTTCTCAGGTCAAATCATATTAACAGCTCCCTATCACCTATGGGCAACAAAGACCAACTTTTCTTTTGTCATGCACACAGACACATCACAATGTATCTAGTTATCTTCATTAGTCTCATTCCTACCCCTCCACACTGTGTTCTCTCAACTCCATCCAAATTGGAACCACCATGCAACTCCAAGTGTGCTCTGTCCCCACAAGTCCATCCCTTTACACCTTTCCTTCCCCTTTCCTCACCTCCCCCTCTCCACAAAGATTTCAGACAGTCATATTCCAACTCATCCTTTATGATTGCATTCCGAAAATGTAAACTCAAGCATGTAAAAACTACAGTGGGTAATTCTAAAATTCTAGAAGTCTATGTATTCTATTGTCTATTTTACCTTTTAAAGTAGGAAAACTACAGAGCTAAAAAGAAGATAGTAACTACTGGAAAATGACTCAATGGAAATAATCCTTTTCAAAGAAGACAAAGACAGATAAAACAAACCCAAATAAAAAAGCTCTATACTATCTCCAACTTGTAAGAACAATGCTGATTCTGACCCAACTCAAACAATGATGGAGAAATACATCCCACTGAAAAAAAAACCTCAAGAGAAGCCATATTTGGCATCTCAACTTTTCAGTTAATGAAAGCCCTCAGTTAAATTACATTGCATTTCAAAGCACATTGCCTATGCAATAATAACTCCATCTCCCAGAAGAAGTGCACTGCTGTGGAAGTTGAAACATTAGCCACAAATGAAATTATTTTGTCAAGGTCATAAAATAAGTCATACAAATTCCCAAACAGCCTTTGATCTGAAAACGAGTTTTTATGTTCCTATCTCTTGATAATAGCCCAGCTTTGCAAATTCTGAAATGTGTTCTCTCTTTTCATATTGTTCACTGCAAATAAAGTTTGGTGTAATTTATCCATTACTTTTTAATAGAATTTTTAAAAGGCCTCTGCTAAAAAGAGTATAATTAGGCAGTGGTGGGTAATTCAGGAAAAGATTCTACTAAAAACAAAAAACAACCGGACAGACCTGCCTGAGCAACATGTCTACATTATTAAGGTATGCCAAAAATGAGGCGACACCATGACTAACTTCTAAAGGACAAAGTTCTCTTAGGTTTTCACCCTTCTCTTCAGGAAGATATGTATCCTATGAGCTGTTACAAGAAATGTGAAAAGGAAAGAGGCAGAGAAATCAATATGCAGGAAAGGGTTAATATTAATTAACAGTGGTTAATATTCCAACCAGAATGAAGAATAATGAATAGATCCCAGTTTGAAACAACCTCTGGCAATCACTAATGTACTTTCTGTCCCTATGGATATGCCTATTCAGGACATTTCATATAAGTGGAATCATACAACATGTGATTTTTTTGTGACTGACTTCTTTCACTTAGCCTGTTTTTAAGGTTCATACATGTTGTAGCAGGTATGAGCACATTTTTTATTGCTGAATAATATTCCATTCATCAGTCTGATGGATCCATTTATCAGTAAATGAACACTTGAATTCTTCCCACTTTTGAGCTCTCATGAATAATGCTCCTATGAACATTCCTGCACAAGTTTTTGTGTGGGCATGTTTTCATTTATCATGAGAATACATCCAGGAGTAGAAGTGCTGGGTTACATGGTAACTGTATATTTAACCTTTTGAGGAACTACTAGACTGTTTTCCAAAGTGGCTGTACTATTTGACATTGTTACTAGCTAGGTACAAGGGTTCCAATTTCTCCACATCCTCACCAACATTTTGTTATTGTCTTTTTAATTTTATAATCATCCTAATAGGTGTGAAGTGGTAGCTCACTGAGGTTTTGCCTAGCATTGGCTAAAATCCTAGATGGCTAAGGATGTTTAGCATCTTATTATGGCCATCTGTATATCTTCTTTGGAGAAATGTCTATTCAGATCCTTAGCCCATTTTAAATTGGGTGTGTTTTTTTTTGTTGTTGTGGAGTTCTAAGAGTTCTTTATACTGTATATTCTGTATACAATTACTTTACTAGAGATATTTACTAATACAAGGTATGATAAAAGTAGGTTTACAGGTTGTTCGTATGGAAAATAACGTAAAAATTAATTGAAAAATAATTCAAGAATAAACTTCGTGTTTTGCGTATTCACAACAAACTTACTTTTGCCCTACCCTGTACTTTCTCATATTCTGTGGGTTGACTTTTCATTTTCTTGATGGTACTGTGTACAGCATCAAATATTTTTTTGGTTTATTTTTTTAATCCTCACACAAAGATACTTTCTCCACTGATTTTTAGAAAGAGTGGAAGTGGGGTGAGAGAGACAGAGAGAGAGAAACATCTGTATGAGAGAGATACATCAATTGCTGTCTCCCGCACGTGCCCCAACCAGCACTCAGGATCAAGCCTGCAACTGAGGTACCTGTCCTTGACCAGAATCAAACCCGCTGTCCTTCATCCTTAGGCTGACACTCTAACCACTGAGCAACTGGCTAGAACCCACCAAAGCTTTTAATTTTGATAAAAATTGGACACAAAGTCCAATTTATCTATGCTTTCCTCTTATCACTTATATTTTTGTTATAGCTAAGAAGTCTTGGCCTAACATAAGGGCATGAAGAGTTATTACTATATTTTCTTCTATTGTTTTTTCTAAGAGTTTTATACTTTCAGCTCTGACATTGAGGTCTATTATGATCCATTTTGAGTTAATTTTTGTGTATGGTGAGAGGAAAGGGTCTAACTTCATTCTTCTGCATGTGGTTAACCAGTAATTCCAGTACTGTTTATTACACCTTGATTTCTTTAACTATACATTTTGACCTTTTACATTACATAAATTTTTTTGTCAACTGAAATTCATTGTGAAATTATATTGATGTAAATAAACTAACTGACTTTTAAAAATTATTTGACCGCCAAAACCGGTTTGGCTCAGTGGATAGAGCGTCGGCCTGCGGACTGAAAGGTCCCAGTTTCGATACCGGTCAAGGGCATGTACCCTGGTTGCGGGCACATCCCCAGTGGGGGGTGTGCAGGAGGCAGCTGATCCGATGTTTCTCTTTCATTGATGTTTCTAACTCTTTATCCCTCTCCCTTCCTCTCTGTAAAATATCAATAAAATATATTTAAAAAAAATTATTTGACCAAGCTCATATAGCTGGTAAGTGGCAGAGCTAGGACTGCCAAATTTCATGTTTTTCTATCAGAACACAATACTACCTTTCATGTAAACATGTTTCAGATTTACTGATCCAAGATAAGAAAAGGCAACTTTGAAATGATATATATTTATTGAGTATATTTGATATGCATTTATTGGATATATTTACCCAATATACATTTATTTGGTTATATAAAGCTTGATTTCAGATAACTTTTTGCTTATCCTAATATATAAAGAGCCAGGGTCCGTAACGTCCAAAACAACCGAACGGATGACCAAACGCCAGGCTGCGTGCACAGCAGGCTTGGGTGGGCGGGGACTGGCAAGCAGGCAAAACTGCTAACCTCCTGGTCCCTCCTGGGTCGCAGGCACTGCGGCGACCCAGCTCTGACTGGTGCTGCCAAGGCGGGTGTGATGCGATTGGTCGGGGGGGGGGGGGGGGGTCGCCATTGCCCCACGATCGCCCTGCAGAGGGAGGCCCAGGCTACCCGGCCGGCGGCGGTGGGCGGGGCCTCCCTCTGCAGGGCAATCAATCCCGGGGCTCCCGGATTGCGAGAGGGTGCAGGCCAGGCTGAAGGGCCACCCCCCCCCCGGCACGAATTTCATGCACCGGGCCTCTAGTTTTCATATAAGCCAATAATAATAGCTAAAATCTATTGAGTATTCACTTTGTTTCAGATGCTGTTTTAAAATGTGTATAATCATGTAATCATCACAATAGTATTAGAAAATAAGGACAAGTGTCCACTCTATTCCCTCCTCTTGTTACAGATAAGGAAAAAGAAGACACAAAAGTTAAGTAAATTGCTGAAGAACACAGAGTTGGTAAGTGGGAAGAACCCAGGCAATCTGGCTCCAAAGACTATGTTCTTCTAAACCACCGTGAAAGGAAATTACTTAAAAGAAAACCATTCACCAGGCTATGCTTAGGTGGATTAATAACTGCCTAGAAAGGAAGAGTTAGTCTCTTTTATTATGGCCATTGCTATCTCAGATGAAGAGACAGACAGTAGGCTCATCAGAGTAGTTGATGATTCTACAGGAAGGAAATTATTAATACGCTAGCATCAGGTGAAAAAGTACTAAATGTCCACGATTAACTGAAGAAATAATGTCGTGTTAAAAACAGAGAAAGATCTAACAGAGATAATGCATGTGGCACAACTAAAGACAAAAGCACAGTAATATAAAGGAAGGGAAGGGATAGGCAGGCACGATTACTAGTACAAAGTAAGGAACCCTGGAAATCTCCAGTGACCACAAAACAAAAGTCAACCAGGCAATGTTATGACAGGATGTATTGGGAAGATGCATAACACAAAAAGGTTAGAGATTAATCCTTCCTTTTTACCAGGTATCAGTGAGATCCCTAGTAGAATGTGGAAACCAAGTTTGGTCACTGTATTTAAGTAAGGGGAGAAATTGCGAAGTGTTTGATTTGAGCAAGAGAAACAAATAAACAAAATGATTTAAAAACAACAAGAGTATTTGTTAGGGAAAGAAAGAATTTGCAGTGTATTATAAAGAGTAAAGGTTGCTGTAATTACACTCCTTAGAGAGGAAGACCCTTTGAAACTCTTCCCCAAACTCTGCAGGCTTTGACTCCTGCCCGTCATTTACATCTCAGTCAAATGTCACTTTATTAAAGTCTTTTACCCTAAGTAGCCTCCTCAGTTTCTAGCACATCACTCTGTTTATACCCTTCAGAGCATGAAATAGTCTGAAGTTCTTACCGTTCATGCATTTTTGGTCCCTCTTGCCCCATTAGTATGTAAGCTCTTCAAGAGCAGGGACCATGGGCTCTGCTTTATGTCTAGAACATATTAACAGTATGTAGGACTTTGTATACATTTAAATAATTGTTGAACCTACATCTGTGAAGAAGCTACAAGAAAAATTAGCTTTTAAATTCGAGCAAGACCGACACCAATAAAACAGAGGAGGAATTACTTGATAGTTAAACTAAATCCCACACTGCTGAGCAATTGCAGTAGGGATTAAGAACAGTTATTCATCTATCTTAAGGTGTCTTAGAAATTCACCTGCCTCAGGTTAAGTAATTTCTAGTGGTTACTCCCAACTCCATGATTCAATACTTTACAGCACAAAAATGAAGTCTTGCAAAAAATAAATAACCACTGAGTTCTAACCAGGTACTGGACAGTGTTCTAAGACTTTACATACATCAAATCATTTAGTCCTCACAATTCTATGAGATAAGAATAATTCTCATCTTCATAAAATAGGATGCTTCAGCCTACAATAGGTTAAATAATTTGCCCATGTGCACTTGAAAAAAATGTATGTTCTGCTGCTCTGGGGTGAAATGCTCAAAAATATCAAATGAATCCATCTAGTCTAATGTGGCATATTTAAGGCCAGTTTCCTTGTTAATTTTCAGTCTGGAAGATCTATCTATTGATGTCAATGATGTATTAAAGTCTCCTACTGTCAATCTTTCCCTCTATGTCCATCAATATTTCCTTTATATAGTTAGGTGTTTCTATATTGGCTGCATAATTGTTTTTAAAAGTTATATACTCTTATTGGATTGATCCCTTTATCATTATGTAATGTCCCCCTTTGTCTCTCTTACAATTTTTTTTTTTTTTTGAAATTCCTTAGCATTTATTTTAAATATAATATATCTGTAATGCTGGGCATTGTGCTGAACATTTTACAAGTAGGAGCTTATTTAAGCCTGATGATAATCCTCTGATACACTATTATGAAACCCATTTTACATATAAGAAAATGAGACATAGGGAGGCAAATAACATAGACAAAGTGAAACAATAAATAAATGGTGGCAGAAATGGGATTTGAACCCAGGCAGTTTGTCTCCAGTGTCTATGCTCCACTATTAATTTTGCCATTTCTAGAACTTTATATAAATGGAATCATGTTGTGTGTCATTAATAATTGATTTTAAAATGTAATGTTATTTTTTTTTTTTTTAATTTCTTTATTGATTAAGGTGTCACATATTTGTCCTCATCCCCCCCATTCCCATCCCACCCCTCTCCCCACGCATGCCCCAATCCCCTGTTGAACTTAACCGTTGGATAGGCTTATATGCATGCATTCAGGTCCTTTGGTTGAACTCTCCCCCTCCCCCCACCCTCCCCCTACCCTCCCCTATCAACCCTCTGAGGCCCGATAGTCCGATCGATGCCTCCTTGCTTCTGGTTCTGTTCTTGTTCCTCAGTCTATGTTGTTCCTCATTTCCTCTAGATGAACGAGATCAAATGTCACTAGATATATACTAATAAGAACTGAATGTGAGACAAGCAATAATATTTATGCTGACAGGCAAATGAATCAATCTGTAGCGAGCTTCCCCCTGGACCAACAGTTCTTTTGAGACCCAATTTCGATGTCCAGTAGTTCCTTATGTGTACATGTCAGCACTGACCCCTCAGCTCTGGATGGTGGACAAATGGTGGTAATGGAGGTCTGACTCCCTCTGGTTTGGTCTCGGCCGATCCCAGGGGCACGGCGTCACCTGGACTAAGGGGCACGTGGCCTCACCCATACCCAAGGGGCGCGTGGTCTCACCCGGGCCTGGGACCCAGCCTCACCCGGATGGATCCAGGGGCGCACGGCCTCACCCGGACCCAGGATCTGGCTTCACCCGTACCCAAGGACGCTTGGCCTCTCCCAGACCCAGGGGCACGTGGCCTCACCCGGGCTTAGGTGCACAAGGCCTCACCTGGATCCAGGGACACATGGTCTCTCCCGGACCCAGGGACGCTTGGCCTCTCCCAGACCCAGGGCCACTTGGGCTCACCCGGGCCTAGGTGCACGAGGCCTCATGCGGATCCAGGGACGCATGGTCTCACCTGGACCCAGGGACGCTTGGCCTCTCCCAGACCCAGGGGCACGTGGCCTCACCCGGGCCTGGGTTCACGAGGCCTCACTCGGATCCAGGGACACATGGTCTCACCCAGACCCAGGAACGTTTGGCCACTCCCAGACCCAGGGCCACTTGGGCTCACCCGGGCCTGGGTTCACGAGGCCTCACCCGGATCCAGGGACACATGGTCTCACCCGGACCCAGGGATGCTTGGCCTCTCCCAGACCCAGGGCCACTTGGGCTCACCCGGGCCTAGGTGCACGAGGCCTCACCCGGATCCAGGGACACATGGTCTCGCCCGGACCCAGGGACGCTTGGCCTCTCCCAAACCCAGGGCCACTTGGGCTCACCCGGGCCTAGGTGCACGAGGCCTCACCCGGATCCAGGGACACATGGTCTCACCCGGACCCAGGGACGCTTGGCCTCTCCCAGACCCAGGGCCACTTGGGCTCACCCGGGCCTAGGTGCACGAGGCCTCACCCGGATCCAGGGACACATGGTCTCACCCAGACCCAGGAACGTTTGGCCACTCCCAGACCCAGGGCCACTTGGGCTCACCCGGGCCTAGGTGCACGAGGCCTCACCCAGATCCAGGGACGCATGGTCTCACCCGGACCCAGGGACGCTTGGCCTCTCCCAGACCCAGGGCCACTTGGGCTCACCCGGGCCTAGGGGCACGAGGCCTCACCCGGATCCAGGGACACATGGTCTCACCCGGACCCAGGGACGCTTGGCCTCTCCCCGACCCAGGGCCACTTGGGCTCACCCGGGCCTAGGTGCACGAGGCCTCACCCGGATCCAGGGACACATGGTCTCACCCGGACCCAGGGACGCTTGGCCTCTCCCAGACCCAGGGCCACTTGGGCTCACCCGGGCCTAGGTGCACGAGGCCTCACCCGGATCCAGGGACACATGGTCTCACCCGGACCCAGGAACGTTTGGCCACTCCCAGACCCAGGGCCACTTGGGCTCACCCGGGCCTAGGTGAACGAGGCCTCACCCGGATCCAGGGACACATGGTCTCACCCGGACCCAGGGACGCTTGGCCTCTCCCCGACCCAGGGCCACTTGGGCTCACCCGGGCCTAGGTGCACGAGGCCTCACCCGGATCCAGGGACACATGGTCTCACCCGGACCCAGGGATGCTTGGCCTCTCCCAGACCCAGGGCCACTTGGGCTCACCCGGGCCTAGGTGCACGAGGGCTCACCCGGATCCTGGGACACATGGTCTCACCCGGACCCAGGGATGCTTGGCCTCTCCCAGACCCAGGGCCACTTGGGCTCACCCGGGCCTAGGTGCACGAGGCCTCACCCAGATCCAGGGACACATGGTCTCACCCGGACCCAGGGACGCTTGGCCTCTCCCCGACCCAGGGCCACTTGGGCTCACCCGGGCCTAGGTGCACGAGGCCTCACCCAGATCCTGGGACACATGGTCTCACCCGGACCCAGGGACGCTTGGCCTCTCCCCGACCCAGGGCCACTTGGGCTCACCCGGGTCTAGGTGCACGAGGCCTCATCCGGATCCAGGGACACATGGTCTCACCCGGACCCAGGGACGCTTGGCCTCTCCCAGACCCAGGGCCACTTGGGCTCACCCGGGCCTAGGTGCACAAGGCATCACCCGGATCCAGGGACACATGGTCTCACCCGGACCCAGGGACGCTTGGCCTCTCCCAGACCCAGGGCCACTTGGGCTCACCCGGGCCTATGTGCACGCAGCCTCACCCGGATCCAGGGACACATGGTCTCGCCTGGACCCAGGGGTGTGTGGGCTCTCCCAGACCCAGGGGCGCTTGGCCTCGCCCGGGCACGGGATCCAGCGTCATCCGGGTCCAGGGGCACTTGGCCTCACCCGGACCCGGAGTCCGGCCTCACCTGGACCCAGGGGCATGTGGCCTCACCTAGACCCAGGGACGTGAGGCCTCACTTATACCCAGAGGCGTGTGACCACACCCGAGTCCAGAGGCGCGCAACCCCGCCCGCACCCGGGTCTCAGCGGGGCCCTGTCTTCCCGATCCCAATTCCTGCCGGTCAATCCCCCCTCAGCAATTCCCCTGGCCATCCTTCCAGAGCTCCAGTATGGCTGCTGCAGAACTCGTCGGGCGGCGGCTCGGCGAAGCTCCGGTGCACCCGGTGCATGGCGGTGGGCCAGTCTGGCGTCGCTGCGTCGGCCCTTGGGTCTGCATCGGTGGCCGGTCGCCGAGCATGCGCACCTGGCCGCTTCCGGGGCGTTGAGATTCTTGACGGACTCAGAGGTCAGCAAGCGCGGAGTCTCCCACCCCATGTCTCATAGGGGCTCGTCTGTCCGTGCTTGGCTGCCAGTGGAGCCGTCCCCTCAGCCGGAGACCGCCGGGGGAACTGCGCCGAGCACGTTCCAGGCCGCTGTTGTATCGCCTGAGCCATAGTTCTTTTGTGTCGCCTGAGCTGTAGTTCTTAAAGTGTGGTCTTTGGGTCGCCGGCATCAGCATCATCCCACATACCCCTCTTTTATTCTAGTTGTAGAGCATCTACTCAGCCAGCCCTATGGTGGTCTTGGATGGTGTCTGCTCTGCTCTCTTGTCGTAGTCTCAAAGTTGTTGTGGTAGGCAACAATCAGGCTTCCGCCCTATGCCTCCATCTTGGTCCTCCTTTGTATAGTTAAGTCTTGATTGTTGTTGGTGTCATTGGGGGGGCTCTCTTTGTCTATAAAGGAAGAGTTGCTGTGCAGGAGACACGTTTATGGGCCGGGTCTTGGTGCAGCAAAGCTTTGGCGCTCACTGAATATTCCCGTTGAATGTGTCCCTTATGCACGTGGTTGAAATCTGGTGTCATCTCCCACAGACCACTAGATGCCCTCGTTTCTGGGTCTCCAATGGGGTGTAGATCAGCTACTGCCTTAGGCGCTCAGCAAGGATTACAGCAAAAACTGTAGTTTCTTCCTCCTGTCTGAGTGGCCCTGGAGCAGTCCGACTAGAACAGCAGATCATCTGGTCCGCTGCCAGAGGGCAGGCCACCCACATGCATAAGCCGTTGCTTGGGGCGCAGGTGTGCCTGCAAGACTTGCGGGGCAGGTCTTCAAAACATGCGGGGCGGGTCCCAGGGCGGGGCGGGGTCTCAGGGCGCCAACAGGCCATGGTGCGGTGAGCCTCGATGGCTGTGAGTCTGGTCCTTCTGCCTTCCATGTATCTAAGTCCCCTCGTTCCGCACTCCAGCGCAGCAAACACTGATTGCTGGGCGCACCTCTGCAAGAGTCCCGCCTCTCCCCGCAGGCATCTGGGTCTCCCGGGTTTCGCCAGAAGATGGGTTTCAGGGTGATGGAGAGCTAATCTCCCTTAGGTTTGGAACAAAAGCCCCTTTCCCCCGCCACCAGCCAGACCCACGCACCTCCACACCTCATCCCCTCCGATTTCGCTGGGTGCGAGGCAACAGAACAGCCTTTAACCTCCGCCGCCATCTTTTTCAAACTTCTCAATTTGTACTTCTTAATCCCTTCATTTCAGTCAACTCTACTGAAGTCTAGCGCCGCCGGGAGGTGCACGGAAAGGGTGCCCGGGCCTCCGTCCGGTGCGCGGTGCGCGCGTCCCGCGGAACCAGGCGCGCGAGGGCTGCGCGGCTGGGACGGGCGCTGGGCGGCTGCCGAGCTCCAGGCACCGCCATCACCGTGTTCCAGACGTCGCCGCCGCAGCGTCCCCCCAATTTATACTTTTTAATCCCTTGAATTCAGTCAACTCTACTGAAGTCTAGCGCCGCCGGGAGGTGCACGGAAAGGGCGCCCGGGCCTCCGTCCGGTGCGCGGTGCACGAATCCCGCGGAACCAGGCGCGCGAGGGCTGCGCGGCTGGGACGGGCGCTGGGCGGCTGCCGAGCTCCAGGCACCGCCATCACCGTGTTCCGGACGTCGCCGCCGCGGCGTCCCCCCAATTTATACTTTTTAATCCCTTGAATTCAGTCAACTCTACTGAAGTCTAGCGCCGCCGGGAGGTGCACGGAAAGGGCGCCCGGGCCTCCGTCCGGTGCGCGGTGCGCGAGTCCCGCGGAACCAGGCGCGCGAGGGCTGCGCGGCTGGGACGGGCGCTGGGCGGCTGCCGAGCTCCAGGCACCGCCATCACCGTGTTCCGGACGTCGCCGCCGCGGCGTCCCCCCAATTTATACTTTTTAATCCCTTGAATTCAGTCAACTCTACTGAAGTCTAGCTCCGCCGGGAGGTGCACGGAGAGGGCGCCCGGGCCTCCGTCCGGTGTGTGGGGCGCGCGGCCCGCGGGACCAGGCGCGCGGGGGGCTGCGCGGCGGGGACGGGTGCTGGGAGGCCGCCGGGCTCCGGGCGCCGCCGCTGCGGCGGCGTCCCCAGCGTCCCGGGCCGGGCGGCCTGCGGGGGCGGCGGAGTTGCGAAAGTGAGTGAGTTTCCCAGGGTTTCGCCCGGAATGGGGTTCAGTGCAATCGGAGCCGGCGCTCAGCGCACTCCGGAGCCTTTATCTCCTTTCTGCCAGTGAACTCCGGCCAGGTCATCAGCCGCCCCCTCCTCTCCGGTTCCATCCTCCCCGCAGGCGCGTGTGCTCGTGTCTCCGCCCGTTTCTCCATACCTCAGGCTTTTACGGCTTCCCCGACTGTCCCCGTGGCCTTCTCCTTCCCCCCAGCTGTGGGCATTTCAGTCCACCAACTTTTCTGTGGTTCTGGACGATGTCCGTTCTGACCTCTAGTTGTATTTTTGAAATTGTTGTGCCCGGCTGCAGGTTAGGTGTTTAACCTATGCCGCCATCTTGGTTTCTCTCTTACAATTTTTGTTTTAAAGTCTATTTTATGTGATATAAGTATTGCTACCCCAGCCTTTTTTTCATTTCCATTTGCATGAAATATCTTTTTCCGTCGCTTTACTTTCAGTCTATGTGCATCTTGCAATCTGTAGTGGGTCTCTTGTAGGCAGCATACATATGGATCTTATTTTCTTATCTATTCAGCCACCCTATGGTGTTTTAAGTTTTATTGATATTTTATTGTTATGGGTGCTTTTACTGAAATGGTGACTTTCCTGTGATTTCTGACCACCCTATGTCTTTTGATTGGAGCATTTAATTCATTTACATTTAAAGTGGTTATTGATAGGTATGTAGTTATTGTCATTTATTATTTATATTTATGTCCCTCCCCCCCCCTTTTTTTAAAGAAGTCCTTTGAACATTCCTTGTAATACTAATTTGGTTGTGGTGAACTCCTCTAGATTTTTCTTGTCTGGGAAGCTCTTTATCTCTACTTCAATTTTTTTTTTAGAATGCAAAAACAGATTTATTTGTACACACACCAATGATGGGTAGCAGCCTTCTGTCAAATGGAGAAGGTTAAGATTCTTAAGGAGCTGATTTTGGCACCTACTACAATGGGAAGACTTGCTTTGTTGCCTTCAGATGTTAGGTCTGTTCACCTAACACTTCAGCAGGTTTTTTAAATGGGTCTTCCTCCTCCTGGGCCTGATTTTCTAATTCCTTGATATACAAGCTGGCATTGCAGTTATTTGTGTTGTTCCTCTGTTTATCCAGGTACGTTTCCATGAAACATAAGACCATAGATGCATTGTTGACAGAAGCTGTGGTCTTCAGGTCTAGCAGGAGCTTGGTTAACTGGTTCTCCAACTCCAGAGCAGACTCTAGAGCTTGAATGCCAGTTCCCCAGTTATCTATCTCAGGCCTCTTAATCACCGGAAGGCATGTCTTCTTAGATGTCTTAGAAATCGCTTTCCATGTTCCCTCTTCACCTCAGCTTGGTTTTCAAAGAATGTGGCAAAGGGAGGTTCTTCTGGGCTTTCAATATAGTAACAGCTCGCAAATAAAAAAGCATCAGTGATGTGCAGCTCATAGATGTCACGTGATCAATAACAACCCTATACTCTTCAGAGAGGGGGTGCTTGGCTGCCATCTCAGCTTTAGAGAACATCAGGTATAAACAGTGCTCTGCTTCAATTTTAACATCACTTTTTTTTTTCCATTTTGAATGATCCTTGTGAGCAATCTATAGACCAGAACCCTGGGGAGAATTAGGGCAGAAGATCTCTCCTTCAATTTTAATTCATACCCTGCTGGGTACAGTAGTCTTGGTTCTAGGTCTTTTATCACTATCACTTTAAATATTTTGTGTCAAGCCCTCTGGACTAAAAAGTTACTGTTGGAAATCAGCTGACAATCTTATGGGAGATCCCTTGTAGTTAACTAACTGTCTTTCTCTTGCTCCTTTTAAGATTCTCTGTTTTTAACCTTTGCCATTTTAATTATGATGTGTCTTTGTGTGTGCCTCTTTGGGTTCATCTTGATTGGGACTCTCTATGTTTCCAGGACAAGTATATCTATTTCCTTCCCCAGGTTAGGGAAATTTTCAGTCCTTAGTTTTTCAAATAGGTAGGTTCTCAATCATTTGCTCTTTCTCTTCTCCTCTGGTACCCCTTTGATGCAAATATCTGTGTGCTTGATGTTATCCCAGAGGTCCCTTAAACTATCCACATTTTTAAAAATTATTTTTTCTTTTCCCGGTCTGAATGGGTGTTTTTCTGCTACTTTATCTTCCAAATCGCTGATTCGATCTTCTGCTTCTCCTAATCTTTTGTGTATTCCCTCTAATGTATTTTTCTTCATTTTAGTTACTGTATTCGTCATTTCTGGGATGAAATGTTCAAAAATATCAATTTTATGGTTTCTATGTCCTTTTTTATGCTTACTATCTCTTTGTTGACGTTCTCACTAAGTTCCTTGAACATCCTTATAACCAGTGTTTTTAACTCTGTATCTGGTAGACTGCTTGCCTCCATTTCATTTAGTTCTTTCTTGGGAGATTTCTCCTGTTCTTTCATTTGGGAAATGTTTCTTTGCTTCCCCATTGTGGCTGCCTCTCTATGTTTGTTTCTATGTATTAGATAGATCTGTTGCATCTCCCAGTCTTGACAGGGTGGCCTTATGTAGTAGGTGTCCTGTGGGGTCCAGTGGAGTGGTCTTCCTGATTACCTGAGCCGGGTCCTCCAGGAGTGTCCCTGTGTGGGTTGTGCATACACTCCTGTTGTAGTTGAAACTTCGTTGTTGTTGGGACGTCAGTGGGTGAAATGGACTCTCAGGTTGTGTCTGTAAGTACTGGACACAACCACAGCTTACAAGCTGCTCTGTGGGGACTGACCCCAGACAGTGGGATTCACCCCAGTGGGTTTGGATGCCTGGCAATATTACCCTTTGGGTGTGCCTCTTATGAAACTAATTGGGTGGTGCCCTGTTGTGGTCTGAAGCCGGTCACTGGGTATGTTGGTTCTATAGCCTCCGGGGTACTCTGGTGCAGGTCAATGTCAGACACTGACTGTGACCAGCCCAGGACTACCTATTAGGAGCTACAAAGCAATCTGCAGTTGGTAGCCACCTGTGCCGGGTCCAGATGCATGTGTGTGAGAGGCCACGCTGTGATCCAAGTCCAGCAGCCACCTGTACTGGGCTTGGGGCAGTAAATAAAAGGCCCAAGGCATCCTGAGATGTGCTGCTGGCTGCCTATTAAGGCTCAGCCACTGAAAAAAACCTCAGTCAGTACAAGAGCTATCTTCGGCAGGGCCTCAGGGAGTCACCAGGATTAGTGAGTAGTGTTTACCAGGTTAATCCAGATTCATATTTGGCACCAGTGCTGAGCCTCAGCCACTCAATGAAAGCCTCAGGGTACCCTGAGGCCAGGACCTCAGGAAGTCATCAGGATGGAGCTAGTAGAATTCACCAGGCTAATGCATAATCCAGGTGGGCCACATGGGGAAATGGCTCAATACAAGGACAATGGTAGCCTTCCCTCCAGCCCTTGCCCTGAAGTGACATAACTCAGTTGCTCCCTATATGTCTCTGGCATGAATCCCCCACACCAGCTTGACCAGAATTCCCAGGCTGGTTGCCAAGGAAAGAGCCTGGGGCCATGCATGAGTTGGGTGGGGCAGGGTCTCAATAGAGCTAGTGAAGTTCACCAGACTAAAGCAGGTTCAGATTTGTCTGGGAGGAGGGGAAGGGGAGTGCTCAACACAGGAGAGATGATGCCTGAATAAAGGGACAATGGCCATCTCTCCAGCACTCACCCTGAAAACACACAGCTCAGTTTCTCCTTGTATGTCTCTGGTGCCCCCCTGAGTCACTGTCCCAACACCAGAGCCCAATGTGAGTGCCTGTGACCAGACTTTGTGTGCGGGCCCTTTAAGAGGACGCCTGGGTTTCCAGCAACTTTCTGTCTCACCAGGACTGACAGACAGAAATCTCTGCTGATTTTCACAACCAGATGTTATGTGGGCTACTCCTAGAAGAAATTAAATTAGAAAAATGTTTTATAAATTTTAAGAAAACTAGGGATTTTGTGTCTATCACACTGATAAATGTTACTTCTGAGGGTCATGAGAGATCAACAAACACAATTAAATACCAACATCTACCTGTTTATCTCCCAGCAGGTCAGGCTCCCCTTTGCTAGAATCAGAGCTGACATCGTCTTCATCAGAACTGTTGATGACTTCCTCTTCATCTGAAGGAAGGTCACCAAGACCAAGGTCCACATCACTGTGTACCTCCTGGGATGCTCCACAACTGTTTCAATAGAAAGTGCAGCATTAGTCACCTTTAAAAACAAGGACTACTGCCAAAACCAAACAAAATCAACCATCTTATTCATGTGATATAAACAAGGTACATCTAAGGGGTGTAGCGAGATGGAAATAGCCAGATCAATCAAACTTCCCCTTCCCTTTCCCCATCCCAGCTGTTAAAAACACATATTAAAAAGAAAACACATTCATTTTTATTTTTATTTTAAAATAATCATCTTGGAAAACATGTATTTTCATGATCAGAGGTGAATGAGAAACAAGTTTCCCAACTGACCCATCCTATGATTCAATATATCCTTACTCTAGAAGATCAGGTCTCTACGAGTACAAACCAAAAGGTCTTACAGCTCATGAGCTGGGTTACCACAAAGGAACATTAGAAGAGGTACTGCTTCCATAGGTCTCTTTGTTTTGTTTGGCTAATAAACCTACAAGGATTGGGCGGTAATGATGGCCATCACAATCAACAATGCATGTGCTAATGTAAACACATGCCCACTTCCCTGATTATAACCAATAGCCTTTTATGTAACCACATCATAAGACCTGGGAAAGAAAGGATGTTATAAATTCTCGGGCTGTGCTCCAGGTCTGCAGATTCAGACACTCTGGGGATGCAGGGCCCCTAGGCGATAAACCACTGTACCAGGCCACTTACCAACTCCTCCTCACCAGCCTGACATCATCATTTCCCACTTTGTATTGAGACAGATCTCCTGAATCTAAAAGCCATTGTTGCTATCTGATAGGTGAGGGGAATTCCATAGCAAAGTTCCCCAGGAAGATAACAGAAATAATACTTTCTTAGCTTTGCTTATAAAGACTCAGGAACAAACTGCCTGTAGGAACTACTTTCCTGTCTGTAGTCTGCAAGAATATCTGCAGACTATAGACAGCAAAAAAAAAAAAAAGCCTCAAAAAATCACCCACAGAAAATCATTGGGGAAACATTCAGGCAGAATAAAGAGGTCATGGGCAGGTCACTCAATAGCCAAGGCTCCCACAAGTTATGAGAATTTCTGACAAGAACCTTAAAAGCGCATGATGAATTTTTTCTGCCAGTTTTTGTAGGATACAGACTTGCCTCAGATGCCATTCCTGGAACCCAACTGTTAAACAAACCAGTTGGATGGAGGCAGAATGCCAAAAGGAACACTTCCCTCTGCCAAAGATGGAGTTTCCTATTACTCAGTGCCTGGAGGGCCTAGGGATTCATATCAGCCTCAATTAGGTGGGAGCACACCTTATCATAGCTGCCTATGACATGAAAGAGACACATTCCCTGGGGACTGGTAGGGGTGAAGAACGGAAGCTTTCTAGTCAGATCACTGGCAAGATGCACTGTCTCTGGGTGTGGGGAGATGAGCCCACCACAGCTGGGTAATTAGTTGACTTAGATTAATGAGAATAAATGAGAGTTAACAGAATCTACAGACTGCAGGATCCATCCATATTAATAGAAGAAACATAAAGCTTTACTTGTTTTTATCTTAATTTATTGCCCCTTAACAGTCTCTAAAACCCTGTCACTCAGGACATATTCAATCTATGAGCAGCTTCAGCATTAGAAATATTAAACCTCAGGTCTTGCCCCACCCCACTGAGTCAGAATCCGGGTTGTAACAAAATCTGAGTAATTTGGGGGTTTTTTTTGATCAGCCTATCTGTGTGTTCCTTTGAATTCAACAGCATAAACATTTCAAATAATGGGTTACAGAGCTATGGCACCCTTGAAGAAATTATGTTTATTTTGTCTAAAACGGGAGCTGAGAGGTTTTCTTGAAAAGCTATCATTAAGAAGACTAAAGGCCCAGTGCATGAAATTCATGCACGGGCCGGGGGTTGGGCTAAACTGGCAGTCGGACATCCCTCTCACAATCATGGACCACTGGTTCCTAATCACTCACCTGCCTGCCTGCCTGGTCCCCCCTAACTGCCCCCCCTGCAGGCCTGATTGCCCCTCACTGTCCCCACCCCCCCCCCACCAGCCTGGTTGCCCACAACTGCACCTCCCCCGCCGGCCTGGTCGCCCCTAACTGCCCCCCCCACTGGGCTGGTTGCCTCTTACTGCCCCCCCTGCCAGCCTGGTCACCTCCAACTTCCCCCCCTGCTGGCCTGGTCGCCCCCAACTGCGCCCCCCAAGCCGGTCTGGTCGCCCCTCACAGCCCCCCTCCCCCCCCGGGCCTGGTCACCCACGAAGCCTGCTGTTCAGTCATTTGGTCACCTCTCACTAACCCCCCTGCCGGCCTGGTCACCCCACACAGCCTGCTGTTCAGTCGTTTGGTCACCTCTCACTAACCCCCCTGCCGGCCTGGTCACCCCATGCAGCCTGCTGTTCAGTCTTTTGGTCACCTCTCACTAACCCCCCTGCTGGCCTGGTCACTCCACGCAGCCTGCTGGTCAGTCATTTGGTCATCCCTCACTAACCCCCTTGCCGGCCTGGTTGTAGGCAGCCATCTTGTGAGGGTGTGAGGGTTAATTTGCATATTACCTCTTTATTATATAGGATAGCAACCATTAGGGATATAAATGTTTACAAAGGTTAACATTTTTTTTTAAACCTTAATTCTTTTTAAAAATATATATATTTTATTGATTTTTTACAGGGAGGAAGGGAGAGGGATAGAGAGTCAGAAACATCAATGAGAAAGAAACATCGATC
The DNA here is from genome assembly GCF_027574615.1 of Eptesicus fuscus. Taxonomy (NCBI): domain Eukaryota; kingdom Metazoa; phylum Chordata; class Mammalia; order Chiroptera; family Vespertilionidae; genus Eptesicus; species Eptesicus fuscus. The sequence goes on from NC_072479.1 coordinate 88,624,798, forward strand.
AGCTGCCTCTTGCACACTCCCTACTGGGTATGTGCCCGCAACCAAGGTACATCCCCTTGACCAGAATCGAACCTGGGACCCTTGAGTCCGCAGGCCGACGCTCTATCCACTGAGCCAAACCAGTTAGGGCAAGGTTAACATTTAAGAACAAGAAAAAAATAGCTTTAAATATTAAAATGGCATGAATCAAAACATGCTGCATAAAATGTTTGGAGATTGCAATTCTGAAAATTGCTTTCTTACAGGAACCCTTCCATGACTACCCCTCCATAACCCAAATTCATTTACTTGACTCTGAGTCCTATTCATCTTACTCAACTGCACTTGGTTCCTGCCATTAAAATGTAAACTCCTAAGGACAAGAAAATTGGTTACAGTTGAATCCCCAGCATACTGCTTGACACAAAATAGATTCTTGGTCAATTTTTACAGATTAGACAAAAATGATATTAGATAGCAATCAAACATTCAGGAACGTTCAGACAGTATGTATTTATGGTAGTGGTGATCATGAAGACATGTTTGGGGGAATACTGAAAGAGTGTATGGTTTAAAGGAGACGGAGCATCCTAAGCATCACAATCAATGGTATAGAAGTGAGAATATTTGGATTTAGAAAACAAAAGGGACACTTAGGCTGCAACAGGAGACTCCTATAGGTAATTAATGAGAAACAAGCTTGGAGAAAATAACAGGTGCCAGGCTGTCAAGGGTCATGAAAAATAGCTGAAGAGTTTAGGCCTTCATCTTTTAGGCCTTTAACAAGGAGATTCAAATTTTCCAGTAGGTCTCCCAGCTGGATGTCACTACCTATACTTCTTTCTTATTAGCGCCAATAGGGAAGAGAATGACATCTCTTCTGTCAATCAAACTTCGTAAGCACAGCTCTTGCTCCACTTCCCCCACCTTACTAGGGAAGAGGACATTCCTGTTTACTAGCATCGGTGAGAGATTCCCTTGAGGATCTCAAAGCTTAAGTCGAAGTTAAAGGAGCTTCCCACACACCTGGATGGTACACAGTAGAGACCCTTTATGATTTCTGAAGCTTAGGGAGGAAGATTAATCTTGTAACCCAATGCCAAATGAACTAAGTGGGGGTGAAATGGACGGTAGGCACAGAGACAGAATAAGTGGAAGGAGATCTAGAAGGTAGTTTCAATAGTGCAGGCAGCCTGAACCAGGGTGGCTACATCAGGAAGCAAGAGGAAGGGTTGAATGTAAGAAATCATCAGGGTTAGGGTAAAGAGATGGGAAAAAACTACAGTATGCCTCAAGGTTTCATGAAGACTCACCAGCAAAATAAGAGTGACATTAATTGGCCAAGACCGGTTTGGCTCAGTGGATAGAGCGTCAGCCTGCGGACTGAAAGGTCCCAGGTTCGATTCCGGTCAAGGGCATGTACATTGGCTGCGGGCACATCCCTAGTCGGGGGTGTGCAGGAGGCAGCTGGTCGATGTTTCTCTCTCATCGGTGTTTCTAGCTTTCTATCCCTCTCCCTTCCTCTCTGTAAAAAATCAATAAAATATATTTAAAAAAAAAAAAGAGTGACATTAATTGAAACAGAAATATGTTAACAGGGATCTTATTTTAAAGGAATGATAATGACTTCAGCAGCAAATCAGGAAAGATGGCATCTAGTATCCACATTTACATGTTCATCTCTACATGATTAAACAGAGAAAATTGTTCATGAACTTCCTTTCCCACATATTGCTAACAGCTTTCAAATTCATCCGAATAATTTTAGATTTCTAATAATGAAATGTGGATTCTTTACCAATGCCAGTCGTTGAGTTTGGGGCGCTTCCATTCTTTTTATTTCCTTTCCACTGTCAGGAAGATAACTTCCTAACAGTGTCTGCACTGGGATTAAAGAAACAGAACAGTGTTTCCTCCACATTTTCCTTAGTTATGTCATAATTTGATAATTGAAGTAAAAGGAAAGTAAGCTGCACCAACAACAGAGTCAAGACTACCTCCCCCAGGCCACCCTTTCCAAGTCAGATTTGCTTCTGAAAAGACTCTTGCTTCTAGAAAATAATTTTTTCAAGTACACTGAAATAAAAACAAAGGAAAGTAAAGCCAGAAGTAAATTCCCACTGATTAGGGAACATTCCTTCAATTTCACTTGCCAAGGATCTTTACATTTGGAGTGACAATTATTTAATCCCATTGCTTTCTAAATATTATTTTTTTAAAAATAATTCAAAACAGTGTTTTTTAAAGTATGCCATTGCTTTTTTAAAAAATTACTTATTTTGCCCTGGCTGGGTCGCTCAGTTGGCGAGAGCAATGTCCTTATACACCAAGGTTTCGGGTTCAATCCCCAGTCAGGGCACATACCAGAAACAACCAATGAATGCATAAATAAGTAGAACAACAAATTGATGTTTTTCACTCTCTCTCTGTCTCTTCCCTCCCTCCCCTTTCTCTCTCTCTCTCTCAAATCAATAAAAATTTTTAAATAAGTAAATGTTTTAAATTACTTATTTTTATGTTATTTTTTATATAGAGACAGGACATCCTCCACTGGGAAGCACAGCAAATTTCTATTTCAAGTAAGATGTCACATTAAGGATGATTTCTCTTTTAGAAGGAACTGTCTTTTTAAAAATGCTTACTGAATCCATTTCCCTAGGAGTTTTCAAGAACATAAAGTCAACCAAACATCCTTGTGAACCTCCATTCAGTGAACATTCCAGCAAGTGAGAGGATAAGGATGGCAGAGAAAAGAAAAGGAGAAGCAGTGTGAATTGAAGAATGCTTTAAAAGCGCTGAATCCTGTCCTCTGTTGTTGACAAATCTAGTTGCTTTTTCCTCTTTTGACTCTGATTTTTATCTGAGCCCCTTAAACAAAGAATGTAGATGTAATTCCTCCCAAACTTGAAAGAAGTTCATTCCAATACCCTCACCTTCAAGAGCTTCTTTCTCACTTCCAAGTCACAACACATAAATATGAACTTCTATGATCTTTCTCTTCCTCTTCTTTCTACTGCTGGCCCAAACTGAACAGAACCAGCTCGTGCTCAGGATGTTGTTATAATTCTTTTTCAAATGCTGTCTCATTATGACTTGGTGATTATGTGTTTCCTTTGGCTGCTTTCATATTTATCACAGATTGAGTAGAAAAAACTACTACTAACAACTTCAAGAATGAACATTACATGAAAATAATTAGCAAAAAAAAATTTAATGTTATATATTATTATATGCCAACTATATAAAATTGTTTCACAATTTTCACCAGAAAAAATGTTTACACGTATTTAAATGTTTTTATTGAAGGGAGAGGGAGAGATAGAAACATTAATGATGAGAGAGAATCATATATCGGCTGCCTCCTGCATGCCCTCCACTGGGCATGTGCCCTGCCGAGGAATCAAACTGTGACCTCCTAGTTCTTAGGTTGATGCTCAACCACTGAGCCACGTGGGACGGCCAAATGATTTTCTTGAGAACTACCACAATAATGAGTAAGTTATCTCTCTATTTCTTTTTTTTTTTTTTTTTTTCTGATTGACTGATTTATTTATTTATTTTAGAAGTTTTACTTTTTAAAAAAATTTCTTTATTGATTAAGGTATCACATATTTGTCCTCATCCCCCTATTCCCATCCTAAACCCCTCCCTACGTATGCCCTCACCCCCCTGTTGTCCATCAACACTGGTTAGGCTCATATGCATGCATACAAGTCCTTTGGTTGATCTCTCCCCCTTTCCCCGACCCTCCCCTACCTTCCCTCTGAGGTTTGACAGTCTTATCGATGCTTCCCTGTCTCCGGGTCTGTTTTTGTTCATCAGTTCACTATTTCCTCTCTATTTCTTTTAGGAAACAGGGCACAACTTGTGAAATAGTCATACAGTGCCATTTTTGCCATATAATAAAGCAAAATTCATATATTCATGTCATGATTTTAGGCTTTCCGAACATAGGAGCTTGCACAATTATTTTAAGTATGTGCAAAGCAACAGTGACAGAATGTAAAAGCAAAGAGATAACAGAGTTTGAAGCAAACTTATCTGATCTGAATAAATATCAGGTTCGACAAGTGTGACCGATATGTGAAGAGAGGTAAATTGATCGTCTAATAGGTCTTATCCATTACTAACTGCTTTAACTAAAAAGAAACCCTGTTGCTTCAATAATATGTAAGGCTGTGGATGGCTGTTTCTCTTATTACAATAGCAGAAATCCCTCCCCCCAAAGAAACATTAGTTTTTTGATATACATTAATTTTTAATCTTCTTTTGAGATAATGCCTAAGAGTAAAGACAAACTTTATTTTAATTTTTTAAATTAATGAATTTATTATCTTAATTTCAGGTTAAAAATCTGTAACTTAACATATGTATGAGTATATTAACTATTTTGAGTTAAATGCTTTAATAACCACAGACTACAAATAAATAAAGTCACTAAAATAAGGGACAGCACATCAGGAGTTTGTTACTAAAACAAACAAAACAAACAAAAACTAAAAAAGAAACTTGCAGTATAAAATGTATACAATTAGGCCCTGGCCAGGTAGCTCAGTTAGTTAGAGCATTGTTGCCATATGCCAAGATTGAGGGTTCGATCTCCAGTCTGGGCACATACAAGAATTAACCAGTGAAATCAAACAAGTGCAACAACAAACTGATGTTTCTCTCTCTCTTTTTCTTCCTTCCTCTCTCTCTAAAATCAATAAATAAAAACATTTAAATGCATGACTTTTGAGGTGTTAACAACAACTAACAAGCCAGGGTTCAATGGCTTTAGGAAAAAAAAAAAGGAGAAAGAAAATAAAAGAAATACACAGAAAAATGTCCAGCTTCCCTGAAATATAAACTGGAGGATTGTTTAAAAACTGGCTTTCGGTGACTCTGTTAGGAAGAAATACCAGGTTTCAATGATGGATTTTGAAAAACAGGCCTGCTTCCAGTATTCATAGGCAATCAGCCTGAGGGTCCATCCCTCCCACTGATGTGCCAACAACAATCAAGGCTCAACTACAACAGGAGGGCACACAAAACCCACAGGGGACACACCTAGACTACCTGGCTTGGGTGACCATGGATACTGTGCTACTGGGCCCCAAAGGACACCTACTACATTTAAGGCCCCTTGCCATGACTGGAAGTCATAGCAGATCTACCTGATGCATAGAAACAAACACAGAGAGGCAGCCAAAATGAGAAGAAGAAAAAATAATAAGTACTAAATGAAAGAAAAGAACAAAAGTCCAGAAAAAGAACTGAACAAAATGGAGACCAGCAATCTACCAGATGCAGAAATCAAAACAGTGGATATAAGAATGCTCAATGAACTTACGGGAAGAGTAAATGAACTCTGCAAGAACTTTAACAAAGACATCAGAAACATAAAAATGGAGATAAAAAAACATTAAAAAAAAACAGTCTGAAATGAAGAATACAATAACTGAAATAAAGAATTCTTTATAGCCCAGCTATTCTTTACTGTCATCCTATGAACCAGGAGGTCACTGTTCAATTCCCGGTCAAGGGCATATACCCCGAATGCAAGTTCCCCAGCCCTGGTAGGGGCATGTGTGGGAGGCAACCAATCAATGTGTCTCTCTCACACCCATGTTTCTCTCTCTCTCTCTCCCTCTCCCTCTCTCTCCCTCTCTCCCCCCCCCCCCCCCCCCCCCCCCGTCTCTCTCTCTCTCTCTCTCCTCCTTCCCCTCTCTCTAGAAATCAATGGAAAAATATCCTTCAGTGAGGATTAAAAAAAAAAAAGAATACATTACAAGGTATCAACAGTAGATTAGATGAAGCAGAGGATCAAATTAACAATTTGGAAGACAAAGTAGCAGAAACACACACACACACACACACACACACACACACACACACACAATGAGAATAGTTAAGGGGTTTCTGGGACAACATCAAGTGTATAATATTTGCATCATAGAGGTACCAGAAGGAGAAGAGAGAGAGCAAGGAATTGAAAACCTATTTGAAAAGTGACAGCAAACTTCCCTAACTTAGTGAAGGAAATAAACATACAAGTCCAGGAGACGCAGAGTCCCAAACAAGTTAACTCAAAGAGGCCCACAGCAAGACACATCATAATTAAAAAGCCAAAGGTTAAAGAAAAAAAGATAATCTAAAAGCAGCAAGAGAAAAGTAGTTACCTACATGGGAGCTCCCATAAAATTGTCAGCTGATTACTCAGCAGAAACTTTGCAGACCAGAAGGGACTGGCAGGAAATTTTTAAAGTAAGGAAAAACAAGAACATACAAGCAAGATTACTCTACCCAGCAAAGCTATCAGTTAGAATCTAAAATCAGATAAACAGTTTCCCAGATAACAAAAAGCTAAAGGAATTCATCACCACCAAACCAGTATTAAAAGAAATGTTAAAGGGACTTCTTTAAGAAGAAGAAAATAAATTTTAAAGATCAAAAAGATGAATAATAAAATGGCAATAGTTACATACCAATCAATAATTACTTTAAATGTAAATGAATTAAGGACAGAGGTGACGAATGGATAAGAAAACAACACCTATACATATGCTGCCCACATATACAAGACCCACTTCAGATCAAAAGACACACATAGTCTGAAAGTAAAAGGATGAAAAAAGATATTCCACGTAAATGTAAATGAACTCTGCAAGAACTCTGAAAGAAAGCTGAGGTAGCAATTCTGACATCAGACAAAGTAGACTTCAAAACAAAAATTATAACAAAAGACTAAGATGGACCTAGAAGTCCACTTCTGAGTATTTACTCAAAGAAACCCAAAAGACTAATTCAAAAAGACATATCACTATGTTCATTGCAGCATTATTTATAATAGCCAAGATATATAAGCAACCTAAATGTCCATTGATAAACAAATGGATAAAGAAGAAGTGGTACATACATACCATGGAATATTATTCAGCCATAAGAAAGAATGAAATCTTATCATTTGGGACAACATGGATGGACCTAGTGCTTTCTCTTATTTCACTTAGCTATGCTAAGTGAAATAAGAGAAAAGACAAATACCATATGATTTCACTTATATATAGAATCGAAAAAACAAAACAAATGAACAAACAAAACAGAAATAAACTCATAGATACAGAGAACATTTTGATGGTTGTCAGATGGGAAGCAGTTTGGGGGCAGGGTGAAAAAGGGGAAGGGATTAAGATGTGCAAATTGCCAGTTATAAAAACAATCATGGGGATGCAAAGTACAGTTTAGGGAATATAGTAAATAATCCTATATAATAAAGAGGTAATATGCAAATTAACCCTCACTCCCTCACAATATGGCTGCCTACAACCAGGCCGGCAGGAGAGTTAGTGAGGGGCGACCAAACAACTGAACAAGCAAGCTGCGTGGGGTGAGCAGGTCGGCATGGGGGTTAGTGAGGGATGACCAAACGACTGAACAAGCAAGCTGTGTGGGGTGAGCAGGCCGGCAGGGGGGTTAGTGAGGGACGACCAAACGACTGAACAAGCAGGCTGCGTGGGGTGAGCAGGCCGGCAGGGGGGTTAGTGAGGGACGACCAAACGACTGAACAAGCAGGCTGCGTGGGGTGACCAGGCCAGAGAGGGGGCCATGAGAGGTGACCAGGCTGGTGGGGGGGGCAGTTAGGAGCGACCAGGCTGGCAGGGAGGGGGCAGTTAGGGGCAAATAGGCTGGCAGGGGAGCAGTTAGGCATCAATCAGGCTGGCAGGGGAGTGGTTAGGGGGTGATCAGGCTGGCAGGCAGAAGCGGTTAGAGGCAATCAGGAAGGCAGGCAGGCGAGCAGTTGGGAGCCAGCAGTCCTGGATTGTGAGAGGGATGTCTGACTGCCTGTTTAGGCCCAATCCCGGGATCGGGCCTAAACGGGCAGTTGGACATCCCTCAAGGGGTCCCAGATTGGAGAGGGTGCAGGCTGGGCTGGGGGACACCCCCCAACTCTCCCCCTCCCGTGCATGAATTTCGTGCACTGGGCCTCTAGTTTATTATATTCCCTACTGACTAAAAACACAATCAGGATCAGTACCCTGAGGCTGCTTTTAAAATAAAATCATGGCAGGACAACTCTGAAAACAAGTTACAAAACAAATGGAATTCAAAATTCCTTAAAGGAGAAGAGAATATACTGAGATATTTGCACCCCTTTTTTGTAAGTAATTTTAGAGTTATTAAATTTTAACTACAAAAAAAAAAAAAGCAGTTCTCAAAGGAGATTCTACCATTGGCCATTAATTGGAGACTAATTAAATAAATTGGGTCACATCAATATAATGAATTATGAAACAGCAATTTAAAAACTAAGGTAGATCTATGCATGAAGATATACACTGAGTGGCCAGATTATTATGATCTCTGAACACATAATAATCTGGCTACTCAGTGTACTTCTCTTGAGTACCTCAATTATTTTATATCAAAGATACTATAAATCGTGCACCTGATCAGTTCTCCCCTTTGCACTGGCTGATAGAAAGTTCAGGGCAAATAGGTGGTTGATCTCCAGCAAAAGTCTAGAATACTTTTGGTACCCATTTGAGATACAAATAGAGTGAGTGGCCAGATTATTATGCATTCAGAGATCATAATAATCTGGCCACTCAGTGTAGACTGTACTCTAAAAAATATTGCTAGGTTAAATAGACTGCTAGGTTAAATACACAGAGCAGTGTGCATTCATTTATATAAAAAGCAAAACAAAAGAATACCTACACATACATATATATATATATATATATGTATATATAAATATATATATATATACTAGATATACACCCATACAGATAGCTCTGTAAAGATTCAGAAGAAACCTATAACAATGATTGCCTCTGAGACTAAAGTATGAGGTAAGAAAGGGACTTCATAATTTACCCTATGGTTGTTTTTTTAGAAGTATTTTTATTATGGATATTATTACTTTTTTAAAGACAAATCTCTCTCTCTCTCTCTCTCTCTCTCTCTCTCTCACTCTCTCTCTCTCTCTCTCCACAAAACCAGAAACTTTTAAAAGTTTTACAAAAGATGGTTCAGATCAACAACTCTTCAGCAATAGCTTACTCCTTCCCAGGGTGATGAGAATTTTTACAAAATAAGAAAGGAAGGAAAAGGAATGGAAGAAAGGAAGAGAGAGAGCTCCAAACCTGGAGCTCTGCTCATTTTCAAGATTGCCTTTATTTTATCCCTTTAACTACTATTTAGGTCAGAGAGGTATGTAGACCATTATGCCTTTCCCTCATGGCCTGTAGGTGCACATTTGGGAAAACCATTAACATGAGTCTCTAGATAATAGGTAGATGGAATGACCTTCTGACCAGTCAGTTGATGATTTTAAAAAGAGAAAAAAAGGTTGCAGAGAGATTATTCAACAGTCTGCAGGAGCCACAGAGTAACCACACAACTTGCTAACCAACCACAGTGAACAGCACCATATTATTAGGCACCTCCCCTGGTGCTCCTTCTGAATGCTGTGATAACGCCTGAACTGTAAGTGAGGATGATCATGCCCTCCAGGGTTCTTGGTCCAGTTTTTATGACTCAGAAAGAGACCAAGGCTGATAACATTCCAATAGATACTCTTGTCTCTCTAGCTTAGCTGAGAGGCATCTGGCTCAAGCCTTAGCTGTTCTTAGCTAAAAAGGAATAAACTGTTACAAAAATGTCTCCGGACACAGCAATTTTGCTTTCTTAGAAATTGAAGAGGTTTGAGGAATAAGCCCTTAAAATGCACTTCAAGAAATGTGGACAGTTCTATTTTTAATTTTTTGAGGAAACTCCATACTGTTTCCCATAGTTTACCAATTTGCATTCCCACCAACAGTGCATGAGGGTTCCCTTTTCTCTACATCCTCACCAACACCTGTCATTTGTGGATTTATTGATGATAGTCATTCTGACATGTGTGAAGTGAAATCTCGTTGTGATTTTAATTTGCATTTCTTCCTTATGACCCAGAGATTCCACTTCTGGGTATCTAGCCAAAGAAAACAAAAACACTAATTTGAAAGAATATATGCACCACTATGTTCATTGTAGAGTTATTTACAATAGCCAAGATATGGAAGAAACCCAAGTATCCATCAATAGACAAGTGGATTAAAAAGCTGAGGTACATAGAATGGACTGGTTGTTGCCAGAGGGGAGGGGGTTGGTGAACTCGATGGAAGTGATGAAGGGATTAAGAAAAACAAATTGGTAGTTACAAAATAATCCATGAGGATGTAAATACTGCATAGGGAATATAGTAAATACTATTGTAATAACTATGCATGGTGCCAGGTGCATACTAGAAATATTTAGAGGAACACTTTATAAGTACATGATTGTCTAACCACTATGCTGTACACCTGAAACCAGTACAAAATACTTTTAAAAAAGAAATGTAGAGAGAAATCTTTTGTTAATACAAATAGCAAAGCATTTTACTGAGCTGAGAATTGCCTCCAAAAATATATACCAGGTTTCCAGTCCAGTTTTGTCATTGTAGCAAAAATGGTATTCATTTTGTTGAAAAATATTTTACAAAATTAAATGAAGTTAGGGTTGACCCAATATCACTTCTTCCCTTTACCTCCTCATTATGGAATACATAACTCAGTAGTACCACATCAAATAAAGGCCACTAGAAATAATGACGCTGGGACGACTACATGAGGGTGCTTCATATTTAGACACACACACACACACACACACACACACACACACACACACATCTATTTACACAAATGTACTGTATTTTCCGGCATATAAGACGAATGGGCCGAAACCGGTTTGGCTCAGTGGATAGAGCGTCGGCCTGCGGACTCAAGGGTCCCAGGTTCGATTCCGGTCAAGAGCATGTACCTTGGTTGCGGGCACATCCCCAGTAGGGGGTGTGCAAGAGGCAGCTGATCGATGTTTCTCTCTCTCATCGATGTTTCTAACTCTCTATCCCTCTCTCTTCCTCTCTGTAAAAAATCAATAAAATATATTTTTTTTAAAAATAGACGACTGGGCGTATAAGATTTTCCTGGGTTAAAAAGTCGTCTTATACGCCAGAAAATATGGTAACAGTAAATAGGCTTTTCGCCCAAGTCTCTCTCATGAATAGAGTGTCAGGTACCGTATTTTCCGGCGTATAAGACGACTTTTTAACCCAGGAAAATCTTACACGCCCAGTCGTCTTATACGCCGGAAAATACGGTATTTATACATACATACATGTATTTTCACATAAATAATATTATTTAAAATATATAATACTGTAACCGTTTATTTCCATAAATATTTATTGAGGGCTTATTATGTATCGTATTATTTTTGGGCTGGGTAAAGATAATCTAAAGGAATTAGTTACAGATAATGTTCAAACTGTAAATTCTATGGTCACTTCTCTTTTTTTTCATGCTGAGTAAAACTTTTCTTAACAGATAAAGCAGAAAGAACTGAAATAACTACAGTAATTAGTATAAAGGCAGGGACTATTTTCTAAAAAGAGAACAACTAAAAGTTAGAGTATGCTAAATGTTAAAGGCAATGCATAGACACTAAGGGCTACCGAGCCAGAAAAATACCCCATGCAGGCTGGGGCAGTCAGAGAGACCTGAGTGTGGGCACTCGAGAGAACAGACCCCAGTGAACAAAAGGAGGAGCAAAGGCATCCTAAGTGGGAGAAACACTGTGAGCAAAGGCTTGTAAGTGATGTGGAGGGTGATTGGGGTGGGGGCATTTTTTATGTGATAAGAAGTTAGAGAGTCCACCATGTTAGAGAGGTTCCTACTGCTAACACAGCTGGCAAGCAGCCACAGCAGAAGAGACACTCATCATCCACAATGGGACCTTGGGATCCAGACCCAAGGCCTCCCCTTGGCTTTACCTGGTTCTTACACAAGAGTAAGAAACCCAGTGGGGGAGCAGGGCCACGGGACTGAGACTGGTTGGTGAGTAAGTAAGAACAAACAGCTCACCCTGTGACTACCTTCTTTAACAGGGTGTCTCTGTGTCAGTTGTATATGCCAGCTTGCTTCTGCTAATGTCTTTTCATCTTATTCCTAACACCCACTGAAAAGGTGGTGAAGCTTTTGGAGAACATGACCATTCCCTCTGTCATGCTATACTTTTGATTGTGACTCAGTGTAGAGAGCGCCTGGGAAGGCACATGGGCATTCTTCCTTAATGATTGTCAGCTGAACCCAAGGCGACAGGCAAAGCCGCGTCTTGGTAACACATCTTACCAAATAGGCAGATGTGTTCTCAGCATTGACTCTTATCTTTGCCCAGGTGTAGGGAAGTGGGTTTTGATATGTAAATCCAATCTAGCACTAGGAATGCTCGGGGCTACTCAAGAACCGGATCATCTCTCTTTCCGTGCTGGACACGGAAAAGAGAGACCCCGCCATAACTCTGTACAAAACCACTATGGAATAAGGCCTAAAACTGTGTTCTGCCTTGACATCTGGGGAAAACCGGGAGGGCCCTGAATGGCCTAACTATAAGTTGCTCTTCCCACTCTGTTGCCCCTAGTAAGGTCCCCTAGTCAAACAACCTTCTTTATCACAGAGACAGTTCTGGCTTAGCCCTGAGTAGAGGATTATAATTCCTTGCCAACAGGTAGAATTATTCAAACTAGCTAATCTCATCCTCCCATGGGAACCACGGGGGCACTCTTCCCTCCTAAAACTACACAGCTTGCCTCCCACAGTCCCTGGTGGTTCACGCTGTTTCCAAGTGCATGGCATGCTATGTCTTTGTCCCCTGAGCTGTGAGTACAGGGTGGGGCAAAAGTAGGTTTACAGTTGTGAGTACACGAAACACAGGGTTTATTCTTGTATTATTATTTAATTAACTAGAGGCCCGGTGCATGAAAATTCATGCACTGGATGGGGGTCTCTCAGCCCGGCCTTCCCCCCTCTCACAGTCTGGGAGCCCTCAGGGGCGGGAGGCGATCTGGTGATCAGGGGAAGGCAAAGCCCCCATCACACCTCTGCTGCTACCACTGCTGGCAGCGCAAGCCTCAGCTGGCCCTGGTTACCTGAGCCTCAGGCGGCTCTGGGCGGCTGGGCAGCTGCCCTCTGAGGCTTGCCTGTGCCTCGGGCCCACCCTGGGCAGCTGGGGGGCTGAAGGTGGGTCCAGCCGCACCATGCGCCTGCCGCCCCCCACCCCTGGAGGGGCTGAAAGGACTGGGGGACTCCGGAGGGGCTGAGGGAACTGGGCACCACCATCTTGTGACTATGGGCACCGCCATCTTTGTGATGGCATGATGGTCAATTTGCATATTCCCTCTTTATTATATAGGATTACTGTATTATTTTCCATACAAAGAACTGTAGACCTACTTTTTTTTTAAATCCTCACCTGAGGATATGCTTTACTGATTTTAGATAGAAGAGAAGAGAGAGAGAAACATCAATGTATGAGAGAAACAACATCAACTGCATACCCCACATGCGCCCTGACCAGGGATTGAACCCACAACCCAGGCATGAGCCCTGACTGGGAATCAAACTGGTTACCCTTTGGTGTACAGGATGATGCTCCAACCACTTAAGCCATACCAGCCAGGGCCCTAATTACATTTTGCATACACATCCCAACACTCTGCCAGGAAAAACTCAAGCAATTTTCAATTTAAAGGTATTATTAATATTATGTGCTACAGAAATATGACATATTCCAAGTTACATTAAATACAGACCCCACTATAATACAATCGTGGGGAATTACAAGGGAACCAGTGGATAAACCCCTTAGACATCTGCTTTCAGTCCCAGATCTTATTTTATCCCAGCCTACTTGAGTGTTCCCATTTTCTAACAGGAACCACATCCTGTAATTGGGATTTCCCACTGCTATGGAGTAAGAACAGTAGGCTTCTTGGGAGCCCCTACGAAGCCAGGGAGGGGGAGGTTAAATTGTTACTCATGAATGAATCAGTCCACTTCTCCTTATTTAGAACTATACATGAAGAATTATTATTTATCATGTCTCTTTCTCAGGTACTATCCACAAAAGAACTGATTTGAAGGTCTACTCTAGACCAACAACGGATCATCAATAACCCCCCAAATCCATATGGAACCTATTTCTTTCTCAGAGCACCCTGGGGGCAAAGGTCCATATTTTTCAAGACAGAGGTTGTAGAGAGCATCAGGAAAGGGCATGAGTTTCTTTCCCCACTCTTAATCCCACGCATCAGTTTTTTTCCACGAGTTACAGTGCTGAGTAGCTAGCTCTGTGATTATTCTTAGCCTACTTGATTGGGAAACCAAGAAAAACCATAACATTGCTATCAAACTTAGGTAACATCTTCGACAGCTAGAGTCAAGGAAAATGTAAGGGAAGCGAAAATAAACATGCATTCAGGAAGTGAGATAAACAGATTCGCTTTGAACAGGGTCACAAGGATTTCATTAAGTTTCCTTCATTTCTAAAGAAAATGCCGTAGAGGAGAGAAGAAAAAACACTGGTTTCAGCTTAAGACAAACTTGCATTTAAATCTAGGCTCCACCGCTCACTTGGTTGTATGTAACTGTCTGGCTCTTTAATTTTATACTTCCCTAAATCATACAATTGAGATATACCTCAGCCTATGAGGCTAAATGAGATAATGTGAACATGCCTGGTACACACAATAGACAGGAAACAAAGACAAATTTTTTAAAAACAGACATGTGAAGAGGGAAAACACATGTGAAGAAGGAGAACATCATGGTCCATTGAACAAAATAGCAAGAGGGACTGGAAATCTTTGTTCTTGCTCACCCCTGGTTAACACCAGAAGTTAATGTGATGCCTGAGCGCTCTACTTCTTGTATGAATGAATTAATGAAATGGACTGTCTCCTAATATCTCACAAAAAAATAGTATCATATGACTAAGCAAAGCCAGCCAGTCTGCTGCCTCTTTTTCTAAGGCCGGTGAGCTAAGAATGGTTTTTACATTTTTAAATGGTGAAAAAAATCAAGAGTAATTTGTGGCATGTGAAAATTACATCAAACTGAAATTTCAGTGTCCACAAGTAAAGTTTTATTAGAACACAGACATGCACATTGGTTTTGTACTGTTTGTGGCTGCTTTTGCATGAAGAGTCTAGACCTGTATGCAAAAATGACTTCAGAGAGAAACTTCTGCATTGCCAGTCATGTGAAACAGCTCATCACAGCCTACGCGGCTGAGTAAAGAACGCCTGCAATGAGTTCATATGGGCCATGGTTTTGCAGCAGGTCGCTCCTGGGCTTGTTTCCCATGTTTAATTTCACTGCTTCTTTCGGGTAGCTTACTACTTTTACAATAATATCCCAAAGCTCAGAATAATCACAGTCTCACACAGGCCACGATACTGACTCCTACTTACAAAGAATTTCAGTCACCAACATACATGACTAATTTAGGGGTATCCCACTAGAACTGAAGGTGCTTTTTAAGCAACTTTCTAACAGCTTTGTCCCTCTTTGGTAAATAATGATCATAATGATGACAACTTTAATGAGCAACAAAGCTGAAAAGGCCTATGAGTGACATAAGAGGCATGTGTCACTTATGCAACGAAGTTGCCGATTCCTTTGGTAACATGAACTTCATTTTGCAATGTAAAGCAAAGTACCTGTATTTCTTTTCTAAATACAGGTTTTTGTACTGGATTCAAGTGCTAAGAGTCTAGTTGGTGCACTTCAAAAACACTGATCTTCTGCCACTAACTGAAGGCCCACGCACAAATAAGAGGAGCAGACAGGAGGGAAGTAGGGAGAAATTAAGATACCAGAAAACAGTAAGAAAAGCAGGAAACAGGAGAGAAATAGGAACAGACAGAAAGGCAAAGCACCATCAGTTCCCCCATCTGTGATGTGGGAAAGTGTTACCAGAGCCTTTACTGAGCTCCTGGTGGGGTAGGCTTTGTGTTAGGCCCTGAGGTGACACACAAGAAGGAAGACCGTTCCTGCCCAGGGGGAAACGGTGCTGACAGCTCTGCCTTTCTCAAGTGCCTCCTAGATAATAATGGCCTAGGGACAGAGATTAACTACCCCTAAACTTTCCACTTATTCTAAAACTTTCCATGCCAACACACAAAGCAAACAAACAAAACCCCAAAACCTTTTCTCTCAGCTGGAATAGAGGAGGTTAATGAGGAAAAGGGGGCAGCATTTTTCTTTTTACTTCCTGCACATTTAACCTTTAAAAAAAAAATTCTATGTAACTTTTATAATTAAAAAACTACATAAAGAATTGAAAATCCCCATTTACCCTTCTTCAAGTTTACTAATCTCAATTATTTCAAGCATTTCTCACAAATTGTTGTTGTTGGTTTTTAATATACAGAAAGAAAAGGTCAAAGGCAAGGGAAAGGTGGGGCTGGACACTGCCAACCCCATCTGGACTTGCCCCCAAATGCAAAAAATAAAATAAAAAAATCACACCATGTTGATATGTGAATTATAGCAATGGTTTTCAATATACTTCCTGTAGACAGCCTAAAAATAAACACTCATCTAACCCGCTAGAGCAGGGGTGGGAAAAGTCCGGCCCGCGGGTCTTATAAGGCCTGTGAAATCATTTGGTCTGGCCCTGCCAAGGCATTAGGGGTGAGTTAATTAAACGTTTGACCAAATAGAGCAGGCTAATTTTTAAAATATTATTTTTTCTGTTTATTTAATAATGTTTTATAGTGTCGTTTTTTGTGAAGAAGTCTTTTGTTGTTGTTGTTAATCCTCACCCAAGAGTATTTTTCCATTGATTTTTAGAGAGAGTAGAAGGGAGGGGGAGAGACAGAGATAGAGAAACATCAATGTGAGAGATACACATAGATTGGTTGCCTCCTTCATGCATCAGGGATCGAGCCTGCTGCCAGGGATGGAGCCTGCAACCAAGGTATGTGTCCTTGACCAGAATTGAACCTGTGACCCTTCAGTCCAAGGGCCGACGCTCTACCAACTGAGCCAAACCCGCTAGGACAGCAGGCTAACTTTTAAATTGATAATTTTGTATGGCTTGCTAATGATGTTATAAATATCCAAATGGCCCTTGGCAGAAAAAAGTTTCCCCACCCCTGCTCTAGAGTTTCTATTCCCATCAGTCAGGGTAAACCCAGGAAAGAAGGACTATTTTCACCCTAACATCAGGTAAGCATAGTGAAACAGAAGTTTCTATAAACTCCAATACCTCTGTTCAGCCACAGATTTCATTTATGGAATCTGCCCAGAAGCATTAGCAGAAATATTTCAATGAGCAAGTAGAGAAGACATTAATCTGTAGAGTACAGAAGAACATACAAAAATACTTTGCATCTTAACAGTAAGCGGGCTCAATAAGAATTAATGATACTTAGAATTACTACCATTGAGAGTCTATCTAATCAAGGAAACAGCTAAGATCTCACTGTAGCCTCCGCATGAAAGCATCAACAGTTACTCAAACTATAACCACTGGGTATAAAAACAAACCTAAACTCATTTTACCATTAAAAAAACAACTTCTGAACCTATTGTATTGGAGCTAATGTATTTGCTTATTTTTAGTCTTTATTTAAATTTTGCCCTACAAAATGATTTCATATATTTTAATGAGACCAAAACCCATTTCTTTTATAGTCATAGAAAACTTTCACCCTTTAGACTTTTATTTTATATTCTTCACTAAAGCCTTAGTGGCCATTTTCATTTTAAAAGTCTTTTGATACTTCCCCAAATACGGTGCTCAGCACACAATGTGCAATAAGTACCTGCTAACTAGAAATAGTATGTAATATATTAAGAGGAAAGATGTAATTTATTAAAGAGTTTTCACAGGTTATCTGGCAAATTCATAGCATACTTTCCCTGGCTTCTGAACAGCTAAGTTATGCAATTTTTTTCAGTTGTACAGTCAGAATACTACAATATAAAAGTAAAGAGTTTTCTCAAGTTTACATCTTTCTAAAAGATTTTGTAACTTTCTTAGATAAGACTCTTAACATCTTTCTCATCTGAATACCCATGTTTTTGAGGTAAATAACATACTTTATTTGGAGACAACAGAGCAAAAAGCCTAAAATAATATAGGTTGGCAGACTGATAGGATGTTCAAATCTTCAAATAATTATATGGATAATTCACCCTGTATGGGAAAACACGTTTTGTGTAGCTAAATCATTATGATCATTTCCCATATATAAAAACTGCACCAGGCCCCTTCACCAGGCTTTTGTGACTTCAGGACATCTTTGTAAATTTTTGCTAACTCCAAAGATTCCTACAGACTGCCCAGATTTTTTTCCTTCTAGCCTTACTACATATAAGGCATGTTCTTTCATTTAAGAAGAGTTTTCTAAAACTTTGACTTTTTTGTGTTGTGATACAATTATCTGAGTTTTCTGGACAGGACATGAAAATATGTTAAGATCTATACTACTTAGGAAACTGTTAAAAACAGCTTTTGATTGGCATGGAGTTAGATCCCATGGCTTCTTTCAGCAGGTTTGATAAGAGGACTGGTGGAATGAGAGGAATGGAATGTTTCTTGCTTAACTAGTCCATAATATGGAAGGAAAGCTCAGTACGGACAGATGCATGTGAGGCCTTTTAACTCAACTTCTCTCTCCAAGGGAGCTTTGTTTTAGCAAATAGCAGTAATTCTCCAAATCAGTGTAATTGCTTCCCAAAATTAACAGATGTTTCCTGTGCATTCTGCAAGCCTGGTCAGTGGGATACTGGTTTATTCAAAATACAGCTGGATTCTGACCTCACACATACAAAAAGCAATATATAACCTGACAACTATTTACTCAGATGTGACCACCTATTTTGTGCCAGGTATCTGCTGAGGCTAGTGATACAAAGGCCTTATAATTTCTTACAATATTTATTTTTCATATAGCTTATATTTCTTTTTTTTGGAGGGGGGTTGTAGAGGGAGGTCAACAAAGTGCTATGATAAAATGATGAGTTAGTGCTGTGCAATAGGAGACCAAGCAAAGAGGTGCCTTATGCTGCTTGGTATACAGTAAATGTTAGGTATGCTTTTATTATACTACTAGAGGCCTGATGCACAAAATTCGTGCAAGGGGCTCAGCCCTCTCAGTCCTGGCTTCGTCCGGAAGGTTGTTCGGCTGTCCAGTCTAATTAGCATATTACGCTTTTATTATTATAGATAAACAGGATATGGCAGGCAATATACTATGGAAGGGAGTGGCACCACAGGTATCCACAAATTCACTTCCTCATTCAGTCTTTCAATAAATATTTACTATGTACCTACTACATATCAGGCACTGTTGTAGGCATTGGGGATAAAGTGATATAACAAAGTAAGTATTTCTCATTCATACAGGTTGTATTCTAGTAGGGCAGACAGATGAGCAAATAAATAAATAGATAATATATTGACAAGAATAGGAAATATTAGAAAGAAAAACAGAACTGTGTAAGTGATAAATAGATAGGTGGTGGAGGTAGGGATATTTTGTTACCTTTTCTACACTGGAAGGAAAGATTTCCACAGAAGATAACATTTGAGTTAGGTCTAGACGAATGAGAGATAGGAGAAAAAGTATGCCAGATAATGGAACAAATCTTTGAGAGGGAATAGGGTGTTTAGGAATGTAAGTCAGTCTTATATAGGTGGGTAATTTCGTAAGATTAGAAAAGCCAACTGGGCCAGACCACAAAAAGTCTTATGCACTAAGTTACAGAGTTTCAATTTTATTCTCTAGGGAACTGGCCACCAAAAGATGCTTAATTACAAAATATGTAATTCTTTAAAAACAAAACAAACAAACAAAAAAACATGCCCTAGCCAGTGTGGCTCAGTTGGCTGAGCATCATTTCAGACACCAAAAGATCGCCCGTTTGATTCCTGGTCAGGGCACATGCCCACGTTGTGGTTCAGTCCCAGTCGGGATGTGAAAGGGAGGCAACTGATAGATGTTTCTCTCTCACTTAGATGTTTCTCCCGGAACTCTATCTATCTATCTATCTATCTATCTATCTATCTATCTATCTATCAATCATCAATCATCTATCTATCTATCTATCTATCTATCTATCTCTATCTCTATCTCTCTCTGCCCCTCCTTCTTTCCATCCCTTTCTCTCCCTTCCCCTTCCTTTCTCTCTTAAAAAAAAAAAAAAATCAATACAAAACCTTTTTAAAACAACAGGAATTCCCAGTTAGAAAATGTGCAAAAAACCCAGATTTCACATTAGAGGATATACAGATGGCATTTATGCACAAGAATACATATTTAACATCACCAGCCATCAAGGAAATGCAAATTACACCACAATGGGATGTCACTACACACCTATCAGAATGGCTAAAATAAAAAAGTGACAAACACAAAGTGCTGACAAGAATGTGGAGACACTGGGTCACTCATACATTGCTGTGGGAAAGTAAAATGGTTCAGCTACTCTGAAAAACAGTTTGGCAGCTTCTTATAAAACTAAACATGCAATTGCCATGTGAGCCACAATTGCATGTTTGGGTATTTATCCCAGAGAAATGAAAATAAATGTCCACACAAAAACCTGTACATGAATGTTTATTATAGTTTTATTTCTAAGAGTCAAATAGTGAGACTGACCCTATAACTGGTGTCCTTTAACTGGAATAATACTGCAATATAAAGGAAAGAACTATTCATGCATGTGACAACGTGGATAAACCTCCAGGGAATTATGCTAAATGAAAAAAACCAATCCCAAAGGGTTATATAGTGTTATGATTCCATTATATATAATATTTTTGAAATGGATTATTGGTTGCCAAGGATTGGGGAGTGAAGTGGGTAGGAGGTGCGTATGGTTATAAATGGCAAAAGGGATCTTTGGTAGTGATGGAATTATTCACTGTCATGACTGATGGTGATATGCAAACCTATAGATGTGATAAAATTATATAGAACTAAATACATATCCACACTTGAGTACAAGTAAAACAAGGGGAATCTAAATAAGATCAGCAGATTATATCGATGTTAATATCCTGGTTGTATTATTTTACTACAGTTTTAAAAAATGTTACCATTAAAGTATACTGAATTTTTCTCTGTACTATTTCTTACAACTGCATGTGAATATACAGTTTTATCAGTAACTATTTCAATTAAAAAATAATAAACCAGACTGTAAATTTCTTGTGACTTCTAGTCTGACTAACTCTCTCTGAAGTAGCTGATTAGCTACTAGGGAATAAAGTCCCTTGAAAATACCCCCTCTAGCAGTTAAAGTGTCACTCTGCTTACATTAGAACCAGACACCTTTGAAATCAACTGTCATTAGGTAGGACAGAGTCATGGAAAACTGGCAGATTGAGGCCATGGTATTTCAGCTGGCTTCTAGGCATAAAAGCCTTCAGAGCAGTATCACCCCACTGTCCTTTTCCATTCTATTTTAGCATAAAACATGGGGAAGAGAAGAGGCAGGAAACAAGAGAGTTAGAGCCGTGAAACGTCTATGTATCTGGACACTAAAAACTGTAAGCATATACTTACATGCTATGCTGTTTGATAATGAAATATCCTGAAAATGAAGCTAATTGTGTAGCTCTTTCTGTGTTGATTTTAATCTAAATTAAGTTACGAGAAAAAAACTACAAATTCATTATAATCTAAAGTATAGAATACTTTCAATGAAATATGGTTTGAGGCCTTTCATTTAGATATATCTACCATTAACAGCCAAGTAGAAATTCGGTCTTACCAGGCTTGCTTTAGAGCAGCTTGTTATAATTAACACATTATTATTTTATGCAAACACATTGTTAAAATGCCCAGCAGGGTGTGCACAGAAGGAATTTAAATATGTTTTCTATAATATAATTTACAGCATTTATTTGCTTAAAATGATACTAGCCAAGTCCAGTTGAGCCTAGGCAGGATGAATACAGATACAAAATTAAAAAGTCATAAAAAGACATTCCAATCCGTTTCACCCTGGAGGTAGATTCAGCAAGCCTCTTGGTGGACAGGGTCAGAGATTGTGACCCATGTCAGCAGCCCCAGCAATGATGCTTTATCTAAGAATTTCTCTCAACTG
The DNA here is from genome assembly GCF_027574615.1 of Eptesicus fuscus. NCBI lineage: Eukaryota > Metazoa > Chordata > Mammalia > Chiroptera > Vespertilionidae > Eptesicus > Eptesicus fuscus. The sequence goes on from NC_072479.1 coordinate 88,646,748, forward strand.
AATGTGCCCTCTTGCCCAGTTTCCAGGTCTTGCCCTTTCATAATTCAAAAGGCTCCAGACAACAGCATAGTGATTGCCAGAGAGAAGGGGATGGGGAGGTGGGGGAGGAATAAATGGTGATGAAGGAAACTTGACTTGTGCTGGTAAACACACAATATACAGATAATGTATTGTAGAGCTGTATACCTGAAACATAATTTTATTAACCAATGTTACCTCGATAAATTCAATTAAAAAATCCATTTTTTAAAAAGGCTCCAGAAATACTACCTCCTCTAATTTTCAGCTACAGAGAATATATCACCTACCTCTATGGGGGGAGGGGAGGAACCTTACCATTCATTTAAATCTATTTTTTTCATTAAGATATAAAAGATATATTTCAGCCTTACAAAAATTTTTGCTTTGGGGATCCATAAATAACAATAATTAACTATTAAGCCACAGTGCTTTAGAGGTCAGAAAGTATTTAACCGACAATGAAATGAGGAACAATGATAAATGAGATTAAAAAAGCAACTCTCATGTAAATCAGGGGGGAAATATGAGACATGCATAATCCTTTCTGTGTCATTAACACCCAAAGTAACTGGTAAACAGAAGGGATCATTTTAACTTGCTTTGAATAGTGGCCACCACTAACCTGACCAAATGCAAATATGGCATGATTAGTTCAGTTTCCAACCACTGAAATGTCTATTTCCTAACCATAAAAGCTTTCCAATCAATGAGCTCTTCTTGCATGGAAGATCTGGGGCCTCTCAAATGCTCATTAATGTCTATACATATCACTGCAGGTGCTCTTGTATTTTCCTTCTAGATCTTGAACAAATTAGTGTCAGTAATAGTTTGTCTCTTGGGTAGAAGATTCACAGACCTCTACCAATATTAAACATAAAAAATAAAATAATTGCAAAACAAATGCCCTACAGGCCAGAACAATATGAACATGTTCTGATTTAAAATCAATGTCTCAGGATCAAAAAACGTGGTTCCACACTCAGTTTGTCTACATATTAGCTGTGGACAAGTTAGTTAACTTCGTTAAGTCATAGTTTCCTTATCTGTAAAAGAAGGTAATATCCATTTCATAGAATCATAGGGACAAAATAACATAAGCAAGAGATCCTAGCTTAATGCTTGGCATGTCAGAAATGTTGAGTAAATAGTACCCAGTACCATTAAGCATAGAATACATGCTATTTGACAGTAACAGCATTTCTTATCCTTGATATTGTCTGATAAACTTTTGATGAAGTGGGGGAACAACAGATTGATGGGGAGTCAGATGGTTGGAGGGAAGAAAGTTATGTTAGCATACAGAGTTGGGCAAAAGTAGGTTTACAGTTGTGATACAAGTAAATAATGCTATAACTAATAAATAATAATACAAGAATAAACTGTGTTTTGCATACTCACAACTGTAAACCTACTTTTGCCTACTCCGTATATTAGTGGGATCAGACATTTTTTTTTGGCTGAAAGTTTCTCCTTAGTTTGAATACTCACCTGCCTCAAATCACCATTTAAAAAATCGAGCCATGTAATCCTATGTTCATATACAGCTATGTGCAGCCCTCTTTCCTGACAGGGATAACAATATCTGCTACAACAAGAAAAAAGGCAGTAGTACCAGCAAACTGAACCTTTTTGGAACAACTCAAGATCACTTAAGTTTTCTAAATCTTGCTGATGGTCTCTGTAATGCTTCCACAACAGCCTTAGAAGAGGCAATGTGGTATTTTGAAGCACCAGGTTGGAGCCTTGGTTTTGCAATTTCCCATTACTGTGGTGTGGGGAAGGTCAAGGACTGCTGGGCTTGGTTTCATCAGTGAATGAGGAGGCTGGAATGATTGGATACATTTATAATAAATGAGTTTTAGTTCTAAAATTTAATGATTCTATGACTACATTTAACCTAAAACCATAGACATACCTGAATTTCCAAAGATTTCAAACTACCCAAAAGGTTCCCTAACTTTTGCTACCAAATAAATCAGACCTAGACTCGTGAATGATCTCATTACTTATCCCTCCCTGCCCATTCCTCAGTGCTTCCCACAACCACACTGGGTGGTTGAGAGCTTTAGTCTCACGTTTCTAACAGTGAAGTTCTGGAAAGAAAAATTAAATAGTGACAAAAGTTACTCATCTATGCCCTAACTGGTTTGGCTCAATGGATAGAGCGTTGACCTGTGGACTCAAGGGTCCTGGGTTCGATTCCAGTCAAAGGCACATACATGCCCGGGTTGCGGGCTCGATCCACAGTGGGGGGCGTGCAGGAGGCAGCCAATCAATGATTCTCTTTCATCATTGATGTTTCTATCTCTCTCTCCCTTCCTCTCTGAAATCAATAAAAATATATATATTTTTAAAAAGTTACTCATCTAAATGGAAATCTCTATTTACATGTGACTGCCCATACATCTAAAGACCAACTAAAAGGTAGGGGGGAAAAACACAAAAAAACAGTTACCAATTATTCCTTCTTTACACATTATATCTACCTTACTGGACTTGAAATTAGTTGTCAAATAATTCAAATCTGAACTGCTTTTCATACTGAGAAAGAAAAAGAAAGCTTTTCTAAATTTATTAAAAACTAAATTTATTATTTAATTCCTAATGTTTCAAATGATGCTAACATATGCCAAAGTATACCAACTGTTCAAAAAAATATATGATCTAACTAAAATAAAGATTTCAACGGAATCCACAGGAGCTAAAAGAACAAGTAGCTACGCCATTTCAAACATAAAAAGGCTAAATGTGTTTGTTTTCCTTTTTATTTTTATCCAAACATTCAGGAAAAACTGACTTTCTTTGTTCAGTGTTTATTATTTCACCTTTCCTGAATCAGAAACCAAAATACTTTGATAAATGGGCGAGTCTGGTAAACAGACCCTTGAACATTAGGGACCAGAAAAACTAATCCAGATGCATTTCCATCTTTATCCATTTTTCCTAAAGTCACTACCACTGTGATTCAATTTCTTTATGTATAGAAGGGTATGATAACACCAAATACAATGTTACTCCAATTCAATTTATATGGAACTAAAATGAATTTATAATACTTGCAAACAAGAAGGACTGAAAAATCTGAAAGACAATTGCAGAAGACAGCTGTTTGCCCTGGAAATACTATCATAATACTTTATTCCACTGATAGTCTATTTGGCCGACCCAATTTTTATAGCTCCAATGATAGATCTCTGTCTGATGTCAAAACTACTTGCAAAAACTTTATTTTTGCTCTCCCAGAGACCCATGAACACAAATAATTATCAGGCCAAGACTAAACTCCCAAAGTAGGTTTTCCATATCACCCAGAAGAATACTAGGCAATTCCATTCTTGAACTTAACTTTTAATCTCAGTATTTAATAAAAAGGTCAGCACTTTTTTGTAGCTTTCCACACCCAAAGTGCTACAAGTCAAACTGCTCTTTATTCCTAATATAGTTTTAAGAAAGTATCATAATAAATATGCTCATATAAACATGTCTACTGTTTTAAATAAAGGACTTTCCTTAAATACCAAATTAGTCTATGCCAGTGGTCGGCAAACCGCGGCTCGCGAGCCACATGCGGCTCTTTGGCCCCTTGAATGTGGCTCTTCCACAAAATACCACGGCCTGGGCGAGTTTATTTTGAAGAAGTGGTGTTAGAAGAAGTTTAAGTTTAAAAAATTTGGCTCTCAAAAGAAATTTCAATCGTTGTACTGTTGATACTTGGCTCTGCTGACTAATGAGTTTACTGACCACTGGTCTATGCAATGCCAGGAAAAGATGATACATTTAAAAGAAATCTCTGTCAAAAAATAAAGGAAATGTCTGCAAGAACACAGAAAGCTTACAAAACTAATATACAAGTACAGACATTACTTTGGATATCTGAAACAAGAACATACTCACCCCCTTATGAATGAACTTATATCTAAATCGGGAATTCCATGGAACCATGGAATGAGTCAAGGTTCATCTTCTATACTTCTTTATCCTGTTCCCTTCCCCCTTAATATTTTCCTCAACACACTAAATGTTTCCTCTTTGAATGCACCAGCATTTAAGACTTATAAAAACTATTTTGTTCTATTGTTCTGTTTCAGTCTTGCCACAGTCTCATTTTTCATTACTTTCCATTGTATTTTTCACATATTAGAAGCTAAATATGTTCTTGTGGGCTGGCTAGGAACCTAACTCCTACTCATAGTTATTTCTGCTGCAAAAATGCATTCTGAGTTCCAAGCAACCTATTTATAGGTTTAAAACACTCACAGATTGATGGATTTCTGATTAGCATTATCTATCAGGTTCTTACAGGAATTAAAAATGCTTAGAGAAAGAATGAGGTCTCCCCCTATCTGCTCTTTCCCAAAGAGTTCCTACTGGGAATATTTCTCTAACCAACAGGTTAGAAGCTCATTTTGCAAAGCAATTTATGTTTTGCTGATGTAAACAGTTGAAATTTTATGAAAACTTGGCTAAATTATAAAATTTTTATAGACTTTTTAATATTCAAAAATTTAATAAAAGCCCAGCAATAATAAACCAATCAATTATCTCTAAAAATGCCATCCTTTTCCCTGAAAATGTGCAAATAAATACCAGCTATCTCAAAACAATGTAATTTTATCAAGCAAGACAGGATGTCTGTGTGTGTGTGTGTGTGTGTGTGTGTGTGTGTGTGCCTACAAACAATCGCAATGTTGGATATTTGTACTTTCATTACTAACTGAAAATACACCTCTAAAAGTAGTGACATTCTGCCACATTAAAGCATATCAATCCGATACAATATCACTTATATGTTTTGACAGGAAATTAGACCGAAGGAATAGAGCTAGACAAAATACTGCAATTCAACTACTTACCAATACTTATTTAAAAGGAAAAAAGAAAAGCTTTATTGCCAAGAAATAAAATCAAATGCTCCTAGTTGCAGTTTAAAATGTAGGGTAAGTACATAAACATATTTGCCAAAACTGTGTGGCTATGATTTCAACACAAGAAACATAAAATTAAAGAGTCATACAAATTTTTGATATTTCCTGAGCTGATGCTGAAAATAGCTCACAGGAAAAGGCTGCTGTTAAGATATACGAATCCCAACCCCACCCTCTAGGCATAATCTTATTGATGTTATGACAACATGGAAAGGCTCATTAGGGCTATTAATTTGTACTTTAATCATTATTAAAATTCAACAATACCAATAGATGGTAAATGCAACCCAAGAGAGATATCTTCTAGACCAGGTATGATGATGTATAACATAAATCCTATAATGGGATTTGAGGCAACTTGTAATGCCTTTGGGAAGCTCTTTAAGCCCAGTTTTGTGTTTAAAATGGTGAAAAACAAAAAAACAAACAAAAAATTTAGTACTTGTCCTTCATCAGAGATGAGGGCTACTGATTAATTAAAAAGAAATGATCTTGACGTTTGTTTTATTTTGAATTCTGGTGATTGAGGAAAACCAAAAGATAAATTCAAACCTTTGAGTGACAGAAACTTCCGGGCAAAGTTTCAAGGGACAGCAATTCACATTTATTGATACTACTTCCTCTCTTCTCAGTCCTCCTCAGTCTGCAATCTGGTTTCTTTGCTCAGAGCACCAATAAAATTGCTATCAAGGTTACAAAATGACCTGGAAATACCAAATCAGGTCTTGTCCATTTTACAAGCTTGGGTACCTCTGTAAAGTCATCTTTATTATCCTACTTGGGGTACAACTCAGACAAAGCTTGGATTAATAAAACCATCTATACTAATAAAAGGGTAATATACTAATCAGACCGGGTGACCGGACATCTTCCAGACGTCCAACTTCCTTCCAGACAGGTAGGGAGTGACCAAGCCAGCAGGGGAGCAGTTGGGGAGCAACCAGGCAGGCCGGCTGGGGGGCAGTTGGGGGGCGACCAGGCCAGCAGGGGGCCAACTGGGGGGTGGCCAGGTCAGCAGGGGGGCAGTTGTGGGGCAGCCAGGCCAACAGGGGGCAGTTGGGGGGGCGACCAGGCAGGCAGGGGGGCAGTTGGGGGGGCGACCAGGCCGGCAGGGGGGCAGTTAGGGAGCAATCAGGCAGGCAGGCAGGCAGGCGAGCAGTTAGGAGCCAGCAGTCACAGATTGCGAGAGGGATATCCAACTGCCGTTTCGGGATCAGGCCTAAACCAGTTCGACATCCCCCAAGGGGTCCCTGACTGGAGAGGGTGCAGGCTGGGCAGAGGAACCCACACCCCCTCCCCCATGAATTTCATGCACCGGGTCTCTAATGTTGTCTATAATTGTCTGTTGCCTCATGACCAGAAGCTCCTTGGGAATAGGCACCCCTTTCACCTTTTAATGCACACTGCTTGACGTATGGTCAGTATTTTGAAACAAATAAATTGAGGGCTTACTAGGTTACCTAGGAAAACCAATTCCCATACATTTTCTCTGAGTAAGAACAAACTAAAATCACAGAGGAAAAACCTGAGATGTTTCCGGGGAAAATTTTTCTTGGTTATAGAATTAAGAAACCTACAATTTCAAGAAGAAAATTCCAACATTTGGACACTATTATTTTGCTGATTTGTCTGTAACTCTTTAATAAAGGCTCGGATTTTTGGAACTTCCTTATGAAAATCAAACTTCTTAAGTAATAGTTTGATTACTTAAGTAGTAACTGAGCACTCAGCACCTGCATGCAGTAAGACAAAAAGGACTGTTGCTGGCTAGTTGTTTTAGATTTATAATGCCTGAAACCTTTTGGGAAAGAGAGCTCAGATGTGAGAACCCTGTGGCTTCCAGAGCAGTGACCCAATGATGGTCTAATTGGGAACACCTAAAAGCTACAGTTTCTACAGCCATTGGAACTCCCTTTCATCCTCCCTCACCTTCAGATTTGGCTGGTCTTCTTTCTCCACTAAGGGGTATCCCAATGCCACTCCTTACTCATCTAGCCCTTCCCAGTTTCTTCTACTCACTGATGACTAGGGGTCAGAAACTCAATTAGCAGTATCATGCAGTTAGCTTAGGAGAATGGGGAGGGGGAAAGGGAAGGGACAAGAATAAAAAAAGAAGGGAAAGAAAATCCATTGCTTACTAAATGGCAACGATCCAGCCCTTCCTTTCTCCTTATCACTCCCAATGCTTTAGTCTTTCTCACAGCAAGCCCAGCCCCCAATTTCCTCATTCTTCTTTAGTCACCTCACCCTTTCCACAAACCCTGCTGCCTCAGACCCAGTGGATTTGCTCATCTTGATATCCTGGTGCTCCACCTCACCCTGGCCAACTCTCCTACCTCAGCCCGAAGAAGTGCTGAGAGGAAATATTCACCTGGGAAGGGAGAAGGGGAGGTCAGAACACTAGTGGTTAATATAATTTGGGGGCTAAACTTTACCACCATTACCAAAACTATTTTTTTGGGGAATATACTTTGAGTTTCAAATTATCATGAACTTTTAAAATAACAGAACCCTTTTGGAATTGGGGACCACCTATAATTATTTCCTGATAAATTATAAACATGTTGTTATAAATTTGAAATGGATTCATGAAATCTCCATTCTAAAGAAGGTGACCATATGAGCTACTTCCAAGCTTGCCAAATATCTATTTGATCCAGAATCCAGTTATATATTGTGGACTCCGTGAGTTCCAGACTCTTCCCTGAGGGTTGAGAAACTGTTAGACACTCTTCTGATTCACTCCACAGAAAAATCTTAAACAGGGTTCATTTGCATTTCTTTCTTATTGGTTTAGAACCCTAGGGTGTTGGATTTAGAAGTACTCTAAGGAACAGATCTCCAGTTTCAACAGCCAAACAACCAAACAAGATTTCAACTTGGAGCCTCTCAGCTCACTTCTCATTTACCTTCCTTTAGGGTGTCCAGGTGTCCTCCTCATGAAGCCTTGGATTTTGCTTACGCATCTATTCAATGTTATTATTAGAAAGTGCAACTTCCCAGCTGCTAATCTGATCCTATGACTGCAGGCTTTTGATTCAGCTGGTACATTTTAGGGGCCTCAAGCCCGTTTAGGGGTCCCCACTTTAGGACTAAAGAAGAATCTCTGGAAAACTAAATTCAAAAGCAAAGCTCACCCACTCTTCACCAGACTGTCCTACTTACCAGCCTGCAACTTGTTCACAGCCACCCTTGGTTTCCTGGCTTCCAAAAAGAACCCTCCTTATGGATGCCATCCAGCTGAACTGGCTGGCTGTGTATATTTACCCCTTCCAACCTGGTTCCCTCCAGCCAAGCAGCAGAGCCCCTGATAAGAAGCATATCAGACAAAGAACAAGTTCCAGGTCCTGGCTGGGTAGCTCAGTTAGTTATAGTGTTGTCCCTATACGCCAAGGTTGCAGGTTTAATCTCCGGTCAGGGCACATAACAAGTATCAAACAATGAATGCATGAATAAGTGGAACAACAAAGTGATGTTTCTCTCTCTCTCTCTCTTAAATCAATAAATCATTTTTTTAAATAAAAAGAACAAGTTTCAGAATTTACAGCTTGTGTTAAGAGAAAATTACAAACTCTCAGGATTTAAGCATGAGAGCCAACAGGAAACTTACACCAAGAGCCAAATCTCCAATTTCAAGAAAAAACTTCATTTTAGCTAAGAATAGTAGTATATCATGAAGAAGCCAAATTCATTCCTTTCTCACACACACTCACCCATACTTACACACACACACACACACACACACACACGCTACACAAAAGCATGTTAAAAGGAAGAGAGTCCCAACAAAATTGTTCCCTGAAGAGACGGCATGAAAAGTTAGATGTGGTGGGGTTTTTTTGTTTGTTTGTTTGTTTTTTGTTTTTGGTGTGTTTTTTTTTTTAAGTTGGATACTTAACTACAATTCTCCATGGAAATATTTACACCAAGAAAGAGGCTCTATTCTGGATACTAATATTCAGAATCAAGTCAGCTATGAGAAAAGTTAGGCAAGGGAGGTAAATTATCTTTTATGAATCAAAGGAGGAAGGGCAGAAAGGATTATGAGTACAGAAAAATGCTAGGAGAATATCTGAAAGAACAATTTATTTTACTTGGTGTACTAAGATTTCATTATATCATTTTATTTATTCAATTCATCCAATCATCATGTTTTTAGCCCTATATGCCATATGTTAATATTCCTACAAAAGTGCCATTTTAAGACCTAAGTATTCAGAGGCTTGAAGTTAGTGACCAAAGAAAAACAAGAAGACTTCTAAAAGGTTAGATACAAAACCAACACTTAAATACAATGCAAAGTCTCCTTTTCAGACAGTGGAGAAAGGAAGCAGTTGCAATGATTGCTTCCTTTACCTCTTTTTCATTCATTCTCTCACATACCCAACTAACATCTACTAACCTCTATTAAACCCCTTTCTTGGCCTCATGCAGGACAAAAAGATATTACCAGACCTCTTCATGGTGCTTAATACCAAATATAGAACATCAGATATACCAGTAAATAACCATACCATAAGACAGATTGAGAGAAAGGCCATAAGGATAGCAGAGCATAATTGGGAGGTCAGAATAGGAAGTAAACATTTCCCACTAGGTAACTGTATACGCTTCCTGAAGCCAATCATTGCTGAGCTAGACCGTCAAAGATGGGCAGGGTTTCAAGAAGACGAATGGAATGGGTATACCACGGGTAGAATGTGCTTATACAAAAGTGTTTCCTGCATTTTTCCTATATCCATCTGAAGTTAGTAATTAACCTTCAACACGTAAAATAAATAATCCTCAAAGAGTAGTAATTTTTGCAAATGTAGAAGTTTCACCTGACAAGGGCACCATAGGTAAATGCATGAATTTTAGTAACATCAGATTTCTTACACCTAGCAAATAAATCTCACTAAATTGGCCAATTTCCTGCCCTAAGTTCCAGCTATAACTTCCAGGTTGATGCTTTTGAGGCCCTGGGGCCTCTATGGTCCAGGTCTTTCATACCTATACTATTATGGTTCAAATTCTTTGAATAAGCAACTGAGATAGGGTAACTACTTCACACTTGCATTGCAAATACCCAATCCGACTGTATGATAAAAGGAGATTGCTCTTTGAAATAATTTAATATATACTTAACTAACCCACTTTAGCACCAGGTGATTTCCCACACCACCCCCCTCCCCCATGTGTGAGATTTTACCTATCTGACAGGGTTTTGAAAATTAATTTCAGTGATGCACATAAAAGTACAGTGTCTGTCTGGGACCTAAGTGTTACCTGGAATGCTGCTGTATAGGTCCAAGTTGCAGCTGGCCATCTGAAGCTTCATACAGGTCTTCTATCTCATACACATTTGCATCAGTGTCCTCCATGCTGCTGGAATTCTGCCTTTCCAACTCTAGAGTTTTCCCGACAGCCATAGCAAGTGGAAAGTTCTCATACTCTGGTATTTCCTCATAATGGCGGACATTTTCATAATCTGGTGCATAGTCACTTGTAACAGATTTGCAAGGCGCCTGAGATGTTGTCTCCCTAGAGAGCATTTGGTCATCCAAAGACTCAGCTCTTGGTCCATTAGTTGCACTGCTCTGGCCCCGAGACTTCTTCCTCTTCTTTTGAGATTCCAGACTGTCGTTATCTGCAGAATATGACTTGATGGGTTTATTTCTCTTCTCTTCTACTAATAAGCCATGCCAATCACTTTCAATCCCTTTTCCCTCTCCACCTGAGAGTCTGCCAGCAGTTGTGCCTTCAAGTTGGCTACTCTTGGACCAAAATTTCTGGAAGTCACTCTTCATGAAACAGACGGACAGCTTCATACTGAGCAACTTCTTTAAAGAGTGTTTCCTTTGAGAATCTTTGCAAGGCTTAGTGCACCTATCCATATCCACAGCAGACAGTGATTTTGCTCTAGGCTTGGTCAGGGCGTTTGAAGGCTCACTATTTGAGGATGTGGTGATAGACTTTAAGGATTCTGGGTTCCCTTTAAAGGGTAAAATAGGATGAGGTAATTTCCACACTGGCTTTTCTGAAGTCCTTTTGGACATCTCAAAGGAGGACGACATACCATGGTTTTCGGCACACAACTGTCGAAGGTGATTTCTTTCTGGATCCTTTTTTTCTTCATTTGAGGAATATGAACTTTTCTCCATAAGCTCCTCTGAGGCAGCCTTTTTAAGCATTCCTGCAGCAGGCAAGCTGTGTCTTTGAGGTTTTTTGGGGACAATTTTTGAGGAACTTCCATCTTTCATTGTAGATTCCTTTTGCATTTGAGGGACAGCCCCTCCCAAGTTACAGGCCACAGGTAAACGTTTGTTGCAAGCTAATTTCAGCTGCTTAGGCAGGCTCATAGATACAGTACTGCATCTTATAAAACTGGTCGGTTTGTCCACAGCAGGTGACATACTAGAATCATCTACTGTCTTGCTGTCAGGACTCAAATTAGAATCTGTATCCAAAGAAGGTGTCATTTTTTCAGAGGAAGATGTTTCATGACACATGGCTCTCTGGGAATCAACTAAGTTTTGTCTGTCACTATTAGAGTCCACATTCAATTCACTTTTGTTTCCTGGTTTCACTTTGCCCACCTGTTCCTGGTTATACAAAACATTCTGATAAATGACTTCATTGTTTTTCAAACTATCTTCAAAAAGACAAGAAGAGCTACTGTCTAAATTCTCTGGTTTTTCAGTACTTTCACTAGGAGTATCTACGTGCTCTTGACGTAACAGCCGTGCAGCACGTGTCTTTCTGGGCTTGGGAGTTGGAAATTTTGAAGTACACGATACTAAGTGAACTTCTAAGGGACCAAGTTCTTTGACTTCAGAGTTCTTACTAACTCCATCTGAATATAAAAAAGCACTCCTTTTACCATTTGCCAGAGCTTCTTGTTCAGATGAATGAAAGCAAATATTGCTTTTTTCACTGTCATCCTGACAAGTTTCAAAATTCCGAAGTTCATCGATAGGAAGTTGTAGGCAGCAATAGTGATCAGGAACCTTTTCAAAGCTGGACTGGGAAGGTGTCAAGTCTGCAAAATCAATTCTGAACTGTCCGTTGGAGTTACAGCCCTCATTCGTTTCTGGGTTGTCTGTGGATGTGTGCTTCTGTGGGGAAATAAAGGGTGATGTTCGTTAAAACATCTTTAAACTTCTCTTCTAGGATGCTTACCTTTAAAAAACAACTCTACTCTGGCTCTTGACCACTTCACCATTAGAATCACTTCTACTCATTGTTTTTATAGCTGAAGAAGACTCATCAATTTTACTATTTTCTAAATTTTCAGGCATTTCTAGGGACTCTAAGACAAGTTGCTTTACACACAAATTCTCTCTATTCCCAAGCTTATGGATACACTCAGAACTGCAGGAACACATTGGTACAATATAACCACTGCTCGAATGCCCTACCTTTTTGCAAGTAGAGCTGTCAGCACTTTCAGGTAATTCCTGTTTATGTTCTTCCAGATTCACGATGATTTTCCTTGATGGTGACTGCCTGATGTCACAAACAGGTGAGCTCTTCAGAACTTTTGGTTTCGGGGCTATTGCTGGTTTGGTTTTCTTTGTTGACTGTGGAACACTAGAAATCACAATATCAGGTTTGGGTGCAATAGGAGGTGGAGTTGACTTATTATTTGCCACAAACTTTGGTTTGGGGGCCAGTGGTGGCTTCTTAATCTCTAGAAAGAAAAAAATAATAACTTGATAGGAAAAAAAGCACGAGATGACCAATGGTTACATTTGATAACTTTTACTTTTGACAATAAGGTGAACCTGCATTTTACTAGGTAGATTATGTTACACTAGAGGCCCAGTGCACGGATTCGTGCACTGGTGGGGTCCCTCGGCCTGGCCGGCACCCTCTTGCAATCTAGGACCCCTTGAGGGATGTCAGACTGCCAGTTTCAGCCCAATCCAGACAGGAGGGAGCCCGATCCCCACAGGCCCAATCCAGACAGGAGGGAGCCTGATCCTGTGCAATGAGCATCTGTCCCCTGGTGGTCAGTGCACGTCATAGCGATCAGCCGACCAGTCGTTTGGTCACTTAGGCTTTTATATATAGAAACTAGAGGCCTATTGCACGAATCTTCGTGCAACACGCCTTCCTTCCCCTGGCTGCTGGCACCAGTTTTCCTCTGGCACCTGGGACCCAGGCCTTCGCTCTGGCTGCCGCCTTCAGTCTTTGCTCTGGTCGGAGCGCTGCTCCTGTAGCTCCCTCCGGCCCCACCCTCCCCCTCACAGCAGGTGTCCCGCCCTGCCCAGCCACTCCGTGCCTGCATACGGCTGGTGGGCGGGGCCGCTGCCATCTTTGATGAGTTAATTTGCATATTCACTCCTGATTTGCTGGTGGGTATCGTGAAGTGACGGTCAGTTTGCATATTTCTCTTTTATTAGTGTAGATTATATAGAGTCAATATTAGCCTTTAAATTGTCTCAGTTCTAGGGTACATAACTTTGGGTATACTGTTCATTTCTTAATATGGTTTTTCTTCTAACTTTGGAACTGATAACCGTATCTTCAGACAACACTAAGTGAAATAATTGGCTTCTGCTTGGGGCCTGATTTAATAGGAGAAAGTACTTCAGTTCATTTGCTAAATGCTAAGAGTTGAATTTGCCTATGTTATTTGTAGGACACAACTCTCTTTTTTTTTTTTATGGCCACCAAAAAGTATATTAATTTAATTATATTGAAATAAAAGATTTCTGTTCAAAGGAACCATGAACAAAGTTACTAAAACAATAGAACACAAGATACTTGCAATATCTGAAACAACCAGGGATTACCCTTTCTAAAATATATAAAGAATTTCTGCACATCACCCAGGAGAAACTGTCAAGACAGTGCAAAATGGTCAAAAGATACGACTAGTAACTTATAGATGAGAAAACTCTAAAGCTAACAAGTACTTTGAAGAGATGTTTCAAAGCATTAATAATTGGAGAAAATAAAAATTAAAACAATAATGAGATCTCACTTTATACATATTAGACTGGTGGAATTAGAAAGCTGGATAATGCCATACGTTGGAGGCAATGTGGTAATATAAGAACATAATCCAATGCTTGAGGTAATGTGACTGGTTACAGCAATCCTTAAGATCAATCAATCGGGCAGCTATAGTCAAATTTAATATGTTGAGCCTGAGAATGGAGATATTTAAGAAGGGATCCTGGTGGCTAATTGGGCTGAAATTTAAAAACAGAGCCAAGCAGCAGTTGCTAAACAGGGTCCTCTTGCACAGCTGCACTTCACGGAGAAGCCTACACTGATTTGCCTGCCCAGCCCTTATAAAGGAGTTCTGGGAATCCTATTTCAACCAATAGGATTAAAACGTTCCCTATCCAATCAGAGCTGTGCAACTACACTCTCATTTTCATCTTCACCAACTAATCAGAGTGGCTCCATTTTGACCAATCAGGATGGTGCTATTTGGACCAAGGACACAACTCTTGAAGCGTCTCATATGAATAAGCATTCTTCTACCTCAAAAATGTACAGTAGAGATGTGCAAATGCCTTTATCAATAACCTAGATCACTAAAACCCCAAAACAATCTTAAAATGAAATACAGAAATCAGAAATTTTTCAAACTTAAAACTAAAAAGTAATTCTTCTGTATTAGTTGAGGCTCATAAACGAACATTTCTCTATGCAGAGGTTGTCAACGGGGAATTTTCATTCTAATCCTTCAAAGCCTAATGCTATAGCTCAACCCCAGGTCTAATCAACTAGTTTCTGGGGATTAAGCCTGGACATATGTATCCCCTGGACATATTTTTTTCTTAGGATTCACAGGTGATTATGCTGTGTACCCTTCATTAGTGCATTTAAAAGATGACCACAATGGCTAGTCTTCCTCGACATTATATAAAAAGTACTGAGGGAGCACCTATTATACTGAGTTAGATTTGTACAGATCTGCTCTTAGCCTAGAAACCTAATAAAAGCTTCACACAAAAGACCGATAAAATGAGATACAGAGAGCCTGAACATCAGGTTTTTTAAGTTCTTTTAAGTTTTTCCACCTAAACTGTCATTTATCACACCGTCATACTTCCTCAATGAAATCCTGAGATAAAATATTTTCTTACATTTCTTATATTTATGTTTGTTCCTCCAATATCATCTAATGCTTAATAAAAACGTAATTTACTGGAAAAAAACACACAAAACCTTTCAAAATATCTACTGAACATTGTTTAATTACTTGAATACACAAAGGCTTAGATACTTCATTTGGTGATGAATTTATTTTCAACAAGGAAATTAGTCACAATGCTCGGGAAGATATTACATGGAACTGAGTTTAAAAAAAAAAAGTAAAAAGAGTTCCTTTTATCAACCAAGGAAGAATTTCCCAAACCCCTAATATTATGTGTTCAATCAAGATCACAAGATCACAGATGCCTTCTCACTCAATATAATGTTGTGACAAATAAAGAAGATAATGAAATATTTTCAAAATAACTTAATACAAATTCCCAAAGCTTTTTACATTTTCAGTTATCTATCCAGTAAGCATGTTATTAGTTTTTTGTTTTGTTTGTTTTATAGGAAGAAAAAAATTGGAAAGCCCTTCAAAGCCTAATGCTAAAGCTTGGTATAATGATCTCTTAAATTCAACTCTTGGTCTATTAAGTCAATGCTTAAAAGAAAGCATGAATGCCCTAGGCCTCTTCCCAACCTCTCATCTTACTCAAGTTAATGAAAACTGACAGACCGTCATGTTGATTTCATTTCTGTAACCATTCTTAAAGCATCCTACCTCTGGGATTTCTGAAGGAATGGGAAAAAAAAAATTCCATTTTGCAAGATGAAAAGAGTTCTGGAGACTGACTGCCCAGCAATGTGAATGTACTTATCACTACTGAACTGTGCACTTAAAAATGATAAAGATAACAAATTTGTGTTATATGTATTTTACCACAACTAAAAAAAAAAAAAAGAACCCATCTCGTCAAATTAATCTTTCACTTTCTGAAAATACAGCTTTGTCAGAAGCTTCTAGGTCATTTAACTGAGCGATTTTTTATTTGTAGATAAATTTTTTTAAATCCTCACCAGAGGACATGCTTAAGAGGGGGGGTGGGGGACATCGATCAGTTGCCCCCCACAAGTGCCCTGACCCAGGACTGAACCAGCAACCCAGGTATGTGACCTGAAGGGATATCTAATCTAGCAACCTTTCCGTGCACAGGACGATGCTCAACCAACTGAGCCACTCCAGCCAGGTTAATTAAACTGTTTTTTAATCTCTGGTACCAATTTTACTCTTTCCTTCAAATGTGTCTTCTACATGAGGCTGCTTCCAACAGACATAATCTCTGTTCTCTCTAGTGTCCTAGAAATTAAATTACTTACATATGAGCTGTGGTTGATTGCCAACAAATGTAGCCCAGCATTATGTACCTAATGCCCTCAATGCATACTCATTGAATTAAGTAAACAGCTGTGAAATTTGGCTCACCAGTGTTAGTTAACCATGTATTAGAGGAAGTCAATACTACAACTCGGGGAGCTGGCTAACCTAGTTATTTGCCTTTCTGCAGATCTGACTGCCTCAGTTTCCTTACTAGTAAATAAAGAGTTGGACAGAACTGTAAAGCCTATATGATTCTGAGATGATAACGTCTGAGACACTGGCTTCAGGAGAACCTTTTTCTCCAGCCCCTTTGCCCTGCATGATTTGTCATCAGTATAACTTTGTTTTCACCACTAGAAAGCAAGCTCCAGAAGGGCAGGCACTTTGTCTCACTGCGATGTCCCCGATGGTGAAAATAGGGCCCTAGGGATAGTCAGACCTGCCACATACACATACTCGTTAATATTTCTCAGTAACAGGAAATTTCTTTTTTTTTTAAAGTCCATATCCATTTCAATGTAGAGTAATATTTTGAAAAGTAGCAGGAATCAACTTCAATAGGATTACTGAATAAGTTCTTAATTATTAGTAGGAACAAGTGTTCAACTAAGTCACTGGTACAGAAATATCTGGAATCCTTCATTATTATCATTATTTTTTTGTGGCTCTGTTATGAAGGAAATACAACTCAAAAAAACAACAAGCCATTGTATTGTGGTCTGCTCCAATGTCAAATTCTTGAAGTAAGTACATGGTCTCTGGAAATGGATCCAGCACCTTTGCATCTTAATACTGTATCAACAGTCAGACCCAAAGCTTTTTCAGAGTAAAGCAGCAAATCTTTTATTTATACAGCTGCTCGGCTCCAGGGAAAAATAAGGTAAGACTGTAAAGCACTTGTACCATTTCACTATTACAAACATACTGTCATCTATTACACACAGATGGCTGCGGCTCACGTGCACACTTTCTTAGCTTCCGAACCAGCCGTAAAGGAAAGCACAAAGCATTAATGAGACAGTGACCTGTCCAAGTTAAAAAAAAAAAAAGTAGAAAACATACACCTGTAAAATTATCTCTCCTTTTAAATACATTGATTAGAATAATTCTAAAATCTTACTATGGGCCTACTCTTTCACAGATGTTTCAGAAAAACAAAGCAAGCTCTTCTTCAGGATACACAGAACATAGATGTTCTACAACATTTCTCTAATTTCCTTAAATTAAGCTAACCATGCCAAATACCGCAGATTAGATTCGATATAAACAAACATCCCCTCCCCCAATTGCAAATAACTTTCCTAAACTTTTAATTAAATTGACTATTGTTCCAAAAAGAATACACAGCTTGTAAGAATGATAAACACATAATCTTATAAGAATAGGATGAAAATAAAACCCAATTCTCTTCCATATTCTCCATTTAGACATGCAAAAGAATTAAAATAAATCTTAACAGATGCGTGGACAAAAAAGTAGCTAATGCTTCTCAGCAACCCATGCTAAAAACTAACTCAGCTAAACACAGGAAGTGTCCCTCTTTTAAAACACCACAAAAATGTCTGTGGATTTCTTTAATTGTAAAGTTGATAAAATATAAAAATAGCTTGCATTATTCTAGGGGAATGCAAATCAAAGAATCATAAACTTCCAGACTGAGCCCTAGATCAGGTTTACATATTTAAATGTCATATTAAATGCTTCTGTATCTCTTCATTATAAACTGTTAGGACTGGGATTGAAAACTGATGCATATAAGGTATAAATATTTTAAATGTGCTTGATACTCTAAAAGAGGGGAGAGCTAAAATTAGCTGGAAGGATTTAAATCCAACCACTTTAAATTAATTAGAAGAGCTCAGTAATAAAGGAAAACTGAACAAAGGTGAGGCACGAAAGTTTAGGATGAAAATAATTCACCTCAAGTAGAAAGCCTCACTGTGGTAAGGAAAAGGGTTTATAAATAACATGACATGACGACATATCTCCTACATATATATATAACATCAGAAAGGAAAGATCCACAATTTCTTCAGGAATACTACTTCACTCTTTGCTTTTTTATTACTATTGGCTAACTTCTTGCCTAGTTACCTGTAATCTTATTACACCTAGCAGTGCAACACTTGAATAAATCCAGGCTTTAGAAATAAGACAACGTAGAACATTTAGAGTGCTGTTTGACAGTTTCACGTTGCAGGAATTTAAAGCAAATGCCAAGAAAAGCAAAGTGATTCTAGAAGTCACTTGGAGGGAAAACTTTACACTACTTTACTATAAAATTTCTAATCAAAGTGTATTTCTTTCAACGTGGACGAAACAAAGGGGAAAAAAAAAACCTGAATACTGAATACATTTAAAAATTCTGGTTTAAAAATTAACCTATATTCTTGTAAATTGGATCTAAAACCACTTTAGTAATTACCATGGAATATAAGAACTGTTCCTTAAAAATGCTTAAAGAAACATGTACAGAATTGCTCAAAATCCGAAGGTAAACAGTTTGTCGTTTGGATGAAGGGAAAGAACTACAGGAGGCAGACCGAAAAGAAGGCTGTTGTTTATACTAACCAGGTAGAAATAGAAAAGAAATCCATAAAAAAAAAAAAAATGGGGTGAAGATGAGCAACAAATTGCCATGGCCACTTCTATTCCTCTACTTCCCGGGTGACGGGGGAAGCCATCCGGATAAACCACCTCTTTATCTACGAATAATAAGGGTCAGGGTTTCCAGTCGGTACCAGGTTTACAGCGACTCAGCGCCGTCGCCGAGCTCAACACTCTGGGAACACTGCCCTCTCTTAGAATAACCGATTTCTTAACATGGTCATCTAACCTATTTTCACACGCAGAGGCAAAGTCGCTCAAAGTTTAGGAGACAAGCAAACGGTCCTTTTTTTTTTTTTCCATTTCGCGTTTCACCTGGCGCAGAGCCCCCAACACGGGTCTCCTTCTAAAGGCAGGTCCCCAGGCAGACACGATTTCCAAACGCCCTCTCTCAACAAAAAGGGGGGAGGCGAGGGGGCAGCAAATGCCGCCTGCTCCGCACTTGCCACCGTCCTCGGGGGAGAAGTGTAAAAGGAACACCACTAACCTGGACCCCAGAGGAGACAGTGGCTCCAGGACCCAAGCCGAGCAGCGCTCCCTGCAAACTTTCCAGGGACAGCGCGAGCGCCGTCACTTACCGGCGGCAGAAGTCATGATTCCCCGGGCGGCTCGCTTCCCCGCTCGCCTCCCCCTCAATCCATGCTCCCCTAACAGTCCATTGTTTCAAGAATTTAGGCAGGAAGAAAAAGCTCCCGCAGCGTCCACATCTCGTCCGGCCGCTCCGCAGCGAAACTCCAGGGTCCGCACAAAGGATGCGGCGGACTCCCGGGACCCGGCGGCGCTCCCGGGCGCGAGCGACAAGCTGCGGGCACGAGCAGGGCTCACCGCGCCTCCGCCGGCGCGTGCCCGGCTCCAGCTTAAAAAAAAAAAAAAAAAAAAAAAAAAATCCGTGCTCTTGGCGCCCCCTGCCAGCCGCAGCCGTAACAGGCGGACAAAAGCCCCAGCCTCCTCCAATCAGAGGGCTCGAGCTTCCTTTTGCTCCTGCCTCTCCCGTCCACAGGATCATCCAATACGTGGGCCTGAAAAAGGGGGGAGGGGCGGCGTGAGCTGAGAGGCATGCTGGGAGTTGTAGTTTCCTGGACACACGGGACGAGCGAGGCGGCTGCCTGGGTGCCGCCAGCTCCCCCGCCTTCATTTCCCATCGTGCTGAGGCGGGTGGCATGGCGGAGAAGGATGACACCGGAGTTTGACGAAGAGGTGGTTTTTGAGGTAAGGAGAAAATGGCGGTGGGTGTGGATTGCCTTTGTTTGAGAAGAGCGAGGGCGAAGGCGAGGAGGCAGGGCGAGGGGCCGATCCCGGGGTGAGGGATCGGGTGACGGTCTTGCCGGCCTCGGTCACCAAATCTCGGCGATGTCTGGGCCTAGAGTTGGCTGCAGCCTGACAGGTGTAGCCCGAGACGCCCTCAGCCTCAGGCCCGCCCGGAATTCCCAGTCGGGCGGGTGGACGGGAGCCCTGCCTGGTTCCTAGCCCCGGGACGGCTACGCCCCAGTGGGACTGCCCCTGGCTGGGGCGGGGCCCAGTCGTGCATTTTCGGATACTCACCGGTACTACTTAGCCCCCCCAGTTTTACGTCCTTGATTTTTGGGTCATTATCCAGAAGTGCCGTAGGTCCCTGTTCCTGGTCGAGGCGTGGCCCTCGGCATGAAGGCAGCAGGTGCCAGTTTTGTAACCTGGTTTAAAAAAATGTGTGGGACCCGCCGTGGGTGATGAGGGCCGGGCATCTTGAGCATTTAGGTTCAGTTCTTTTGTCCTTTGCTGTTGCGCTAAGTGTAGCCAGTTCTGACTTCAGGCTCGGGTGTGAGTGCTTTTGTGTGGGACTATTTTAAGACGTTCTCTGCCATCTTGAATGGTGAAAAAAAAAACAAACAAAAAAACCACACACACACACACACACACACCACAGGCAAGTCTTTTTGTTGCCCTCTATTTATCACACACAGGTGCAAACTCACCACCCCTGTAGAGATGTACTGCACATAGGTATGTTTTGCGTTCACACATTCAACTAGATTTTATAAGAAAAAAATGTAAAAGATATGGCCCGTTCTGTACAATGGGAGAGCTAGGCACTAAACAATATAGAATGATAAATATTGAAATACGTACAAACTGCCATTGCGGGGATTGATTTGGAAACCATCATCTGTTCTTGTAACCTCAGAGAAGCTACCTTCGGCCAGGAAATGGTATCAGAGGTGAATCTTGAACTATGCATTGGATTAGAAGGACAAGGGAGAGAATGCATTACAGGGGGAGAGAGCAGCGTATGCCAAGGTTGGGAGGTGTGAAAGTACTTGGTGTGGATATTTCAGGGGCTTGAGTGTGGGAGGGGAACTATATAAAGTGCTTTGATATGGCTAGAATGTAGAAGTAGTGGAGGATAGGGCTATTTTACCAAAATGAAGAACCTGCATTCGAAGTGCTCTCTAGGAAAGACAAGTGCCTGCATTTTGGAAATGAAAGAAGTAATAAAATGTTATAATGGCTTGGACAGATACTTCTAAGATAAAATTACAAATTAAATGTGAGAGCTAAAGGAGAGATAAAAATCTAGGTTGCTTAGATTTCTAGAATTAAGGAAACTGGGTGGATGTTATTTTTTTACCCTATTATTTTCTTCGATTTCTGAATGTAATAATAACAGATGTTCAAGGAACATTTCATTGTAGCAAAGAAGCCACAAAATTAAAATCATCCATTATCCTACCATTCAAAGATGGCCATTATTAACACTACAATATGTGTTCTTACAGACTTTTTTCCATGCAAGTGTATGTTTAAGTCTATGATATTTTTTAACACAAAAGATATCATACCACATAGAAGTGTGTATGTATTTTTTTCACTTAAATTTATCATGAGTCTATTCCTATTCATTACTCTTTGAAAACATTATTTATCCCATCATGTATATGTATCATAATGTAGCAATTTTCCCATTGTGAGAAAATTATATTGTTTCAAAATACTCACCATTGTAATCAACATGACATAAATCCATCTTTAATTGTAACTCTGAGTTTTCCTTAGAATAATTTCTAGAAGGGAAACTAGTGAGTGAAAAAAGTAATTTTTAAAGACTTAATGAAGAAAGGTTATACCAATTTAAGTTTCTATTAAGAGTAAGAATATTAGTTTCACACAAATCCTCAGTGACAGCCTTATTGGTTTTCTTTAATCTTTGCTAATTTGCTAGGAAAAAAGAGCAATCCATTGTTCTAATTTACATTTTGTGCATTAATTGGAGCCATTTTTCTCTCTTTGCTTGAACGTTTCTTTTTGTATGCAGACCCATTTTCCAGTTGGATGCTAGCTTCTTAAAAATTGACTTGCATGAGTTCTTCCTGTTACTTGTAGAAATGTTTTCCAGCTTGTTATTTGATTTATTGGCTTTATGTTATATGCACTAACTTTTATTGCAGCTTAATATTCAGAGGAAAGTCCACAAATCATAAATGTTGCTGAATTTTTCACATGAACACACCCCAAAACAAGCACCTAGATCAAGACACAACATCACCAGTACACCAGAAGCTCTCTCTTGCTTTCAGTCTCTTCTTCCCACCCCAGGGATAACCACCATGCAGATTTACAATACCTAACTTAGATTAATTTTGCCTATTTTTACAGTGTACACACTGTGCAATTCCATTTGTATATGCTCTTTTTTGTCTGACTTATTTTTGGTCTCTGGCTTTGTTTACTTGTTAGATTCATGTATATTGTCATGTGAACATTTTTTTATTTCTCCATAGTATTTCATGTGAATACATGAAAATTTTTTAAATCCATTCTACTATTGATGGTCTTTGGGTAGTTTCCAGTTTGAGATTTTTGTGAGTAGAGCTACTGTGAACCTTTTAGTATATATATCTTGTTGAACATATTTCTGTTGGGTATATACTTAGAAGTGGAATTGCTGGGGCCTAGGAAATGCACATGTTCACCTTTTGTAGATACTGCCAAACATTATTCCAGTGTGGTTCTACCAATTTATACAACTACCAGCAGTGCTTGAGCGGTCCAGTTGCTCTACATTCTCACCAACACTTGCTAATTTCAGTCTTTCTTTTTATCATTCTGGTGGTGTTACCAGCGAATCGAATTCTTCTGTCACTCTTGGGAGGGAGGTGGAGGTTCTTGGAACACTGCTGAAATAAGAATTTTTAGAAGCCCCCATGGGAGGATGGGATGTGGAAGAAGGCTCTATTTGTGTGAAGTTATATTTCTCGAGTTCCAAAGTCCCCTGCCCTTTAAGCCAGTCCTGGAAAAGGTGCAACTGTGGGTTCAGCAGAGCCAGAAGCAAGGTCAGTGTCCAGAGCTTCTGTTCCATGTTGCAGCCCAGTGTAGTTCATTATCCAGGTTAATTCACGTTCATTAGTCCATGTGTGGAGTCCAGCATAGCCCTGCGCCAAGCCATGTGGG
This sequence comes from Eptesicus fuscus, assembly GCF_027574615.1. Classification (NCBI taxonomy): domain Eukaryota; kingdom Metazoa; phylum Chordata; class Mammalia; order Chiroptera; family Vespertilionidae; genus Eptesicus; species Eptesicus fuscus. Next base: position 88,670,085 of record NC_072479.1, read on the forward strand.
TGCCGAAGACCATGCCCGGGGAACAGGAATCACAGGAGCCCAGCACCCTGGAGCCAAGAGAAGAAGAGTGGCGTCTTTGTCTAAAAGTTTATATATTTAGATTTTGTGCACTTGCAGTGGCCACGCCCATCCTAGCCTCTGACTCCTTTCCAGGTGTGATTGACCAACAAACACCTTCCCACATCGCTCAGACCTTATTGGGCATGTATCTATCTGGTCTTTCCTGTTAAATAATAACCATGTTATTACAGTGGCATCAGCAATATCTCCTCTTGGCTTTAATATGCATTTCCCTGATAAGGGAATTGAGTCTTTTTATGTGTTTATGAACCCATTCTATATCCATTTGTGAAACCAATTCAAGGGTGTGGGTGTTTTTGCATATTTTTCTATTGGGTTATCTCTTTTTCTTACTTATTTGAAGGAGTTCTATACCATACATATGCTGGGGATGTAAGTCCTTTGTTGGGTATTTGCACCTCACCTATCTTAGAATACAGGAAGAAATGGGAAGCTGCCTGACTCATTTAGAAGGCAAGCAATAAAAATATTCTTGGGTTTGAAGATCATAATTGTAGTGATATTGTATCTCCTCAGATTAATACGTATATTCTAAGCAAACCCAATCAAAATCTCAGTAGGGGTGTTTTTTTCTTAATGTAGGTGACTGGCTTATTCTAAAATTCATTCAGAAACACAACTGACCAAGAATAGCCAAATCAATTTTGAAAGAAAATAAAGCTGGAAGATTTTATCCTATCAGATACCAAGACCTATCATAAAGTTATAGTAATTAAAATAATGGGATATTGGTACAAGAGTTGTCCAGTTCACCAGTGGAAAAGAGCATCCAAAAACAGCCACACATACAAAGTATTCTGATTTATGACCAGGGCATCATTGTAGTTCAGTGGAGAAAGGATTTTCTATTCAGTAAATGCCAGCTTAACTGGACATCCATGTGGGGGGAAATGTGTTGACCTTTATTTGAATACCATACAAAAATCACGGTAGATGGCAGATCTAGATGCAAGAGGTAAAATAAATACTTTAGAGAAAATATGTTTGTTCTTCAGTTAGGAAAATATTTCTTTTAAAGCACTAATCATAGAAGAAAAGGGTTTAATTGGATTATAATAAAGGTAAGAGCATCTGTTTATTAAAAGACAGTATTAAGACAACCAACAAAACAACAAGAAAGCCCACTGCATGGGAGAACATATTTGCAAATGCTATCACTGATAAAGGTTTAATCTCCAACATCTATAGGCAGCTTATGCAACTTAATAAAAGGAAGATAAATGATCCAATAAAAAAATGGGCAACAGACCTAAACAGAATATTTTCAAAAGAAGACAGAAGGAAGGCCAAGAGACACATGAAAACATGTTCAAAGTCACTTATTATCCGAGAGATGCAAATCAAAACAACAATGAGGTACCATCTCACACCTGTCAGAATGGTTATCATCAACAAATCAACAAACGACAAGTGTTGGCGAGGATGCGGAGAAAAAGGAACCCTCGTGCACTGCTGGTGGGAATGCAGACTGGTGCAGCCACTGTGGAGAACAGTATGGAGTTTCCTCAAAAAACTGAAAATGGAACTCCCATATGACCCAGTAATCCCACTCCTGGGAATATATCCAAAGAAACTAGAAACACCAATCAGAAAGGATATATGCACCCCTATGTTCATAGCAGCACAATTTACAATAGCTAAGATTTGGAAACAGCCTAGGTGCCCATCAGCAGATGACTGGATCAGAAAACTGTGGTACATCTACACAATGGAATACTATGCTGCCATAAAAAAGAAGGAATTCTCATCATTTGCAGCAACCTGGATGGAATTGGAGAACATTATGCTAAGTGAAATAAGCCAGTCAATGAAAGAAAAATACCACATGATCTCACTCATTTATGGATAGTAAAGAACATTATAAACTGATGAACAAAAAGATAGATACAGAGACAGTAAAGCATCAAACAGACTTTCAAATTACAGGGGGAAAGTTAGGGAGAGGTGGGGGAGATAAGAAATCAAACGAAGGACTTGTATGCATGCATATAAGCATAAACAATGGACGCAAAACTCGGGGGGGTGAGGGTGTGTATGGGTGTGGGGTGGGAGGGTAATGGTAAGATATGTATACATATAATACCTCAATAAAAAAAAGTGTAAAAAAAAAAGACAGTATTAAGAGATTTATTGCTGGAGGCAGAAGATGAGGAACTGAGATATTGAGGGCAATCAGATGTGGAGAATGGGAGACTTGCTAAAATGACTTAGCAGGATTCTTGCTAATACTAGATTTTGCAAGGAAGTGCACAGGTGGGCTAAGGGGAAGGTTCTGGAGACTGGCTAAGGTTTGGTTAAGCAAAGAAAGAATTTTTGTCAATATCCAGGGAGAAATTCTAACTCCCCAAGGTGGCTTAGAATTCCAGCTTAAATATCATCTCAATTGGGGTAGGGGACAGTTTAGGGAGTGGGGAGATGGAAGTCTCCTTAGGGAAAAGTAAATTATTTTTAGGAATGAAAGAAGAATAGATGGGAGATGAGATAGTTTGTGACAGAGTTTGTCCAGGTGTGTAGACCTTCTAGCCTCCTCTGCTATGGTAAGAGTTGGTCTTCCCTGGTTGATGAAACTCCCAAAGGGTATTTATGGCAATTGAGTTCCTTTTGGAACATCTATCTTTAGGCAGATAAGGGAAGTTCAGAGAAAGACTCTCCCTGCATTTGCTGTTCTCAAGTGCCTACAGTTCAAAATAATATGCCAAAATGGCATATTTTGGGATGGCATATTCTGCTACTTTTAGGAATTATCTGTTCCTTGAAGATATAGCTAAATTGGTCATTAAATTATCTAGGCCTTTGCTGGGAATAGGGAGATGCTGGTCTACTGATTCCATTTCTTTTTATTTATTTATTTATTTATTTATTTATTTATTTATTTAGACAGAGAAATGGGGGAGAGAGAGAGAGAAACATTGATTTGTTGTTACACTTATTTATGCACTCATTGGTTTCTTCTTGGAGATCAAACCACAACCTTGGCCTATTGGGACAATGTTCTAAGCAACTGAGCTACCTGGCCAGGGTCGCTATTTCTTTTATGGTTGTTGCTCAATTCCAGTTTCCTATTTAGGGGCATATTTTAATAGTGTGTGTTATTTTTATTCTGAAAGGCAATGTAACATAGTTGTTAAAGGAATAGACTCTCGGGCTGTACAGCACAGGAAATCCTAGCTCCAATATTTATTAGTTAGTGCGACTGTGAAGAGTTTATTTAACTTCTCTGTTCTTCAGTTTTCTGTATATTAAGTAGAAATAACAGTACTTATCTCATGAGCAGTTGCCAGTATTAAATGACTTAATATATGTGAAGTACTTAGATGAGTGCCTTCACATGTGAGCATGCAGTAAATGTTAACTATTATTAAATTTTTTCCAGAAAATTACTTCTTATTTAGCTTTCAAAGTTATTGGCATAAAGTATTCTTAGTAGTTTCTCATATTCTTAGTAGTTTTTTGTTTCATAACACTAATTAGATCATTTCACTTATTTTTTATTTTATTTTGTTAATCCTCACCCAAGTATATTTTTCTATTGATTTTTTTTTTTAAGAGAGTGGAAGGGAGGGGGAGAGACACAGAGAAAGAAACATTGATGTGAGATGCATCGAATGGTTGCCTCCCAAAACCAAGGTACGTACCCTTGACTGGAATCGAACCCAGGACCCTTTAGTCCACGGGCTGATGCTCTATCCACTGAGCCAAACTGGCTAGGGCTGTCATCTTATCTCTTGCCTTTTGGCATTTCCAGCCATGCGAATCCCATTTCCCCACCCTCATCACCCCTTTCAGTCAGCTTGAACTTCAGGCCACAGGCAGAGAGCTTCTTTTGCAGAGCTGAAAGCTTGTTGGGCACATGGTCTGTCTTCCAAGGCATTACAATACAGTAGCAATAATTTTATCAAAAGTTTTGCCATTTGGCTATAGTGGGTCATTGGATTTTTAGCCTGCAATATGTTTTCCTTGCCAGTCACCACTCAGTTACCAAGCCAGTGCAGCATATTTCAATTTCTATTAAATTAGCCCTCCTAGATACCAAGTACTATATCAGCCATAGATCCCAGTGCAGGAAACAGAAGCCCTCTACTATAAACAGCAAAAGATTTAATACAGGGAAATAGTGGTTAGAATATTGTTGGAAGATTTAGAGCAAAGCATGTCAAACTCCCAGCCCAAGGGCCACATGTGGCCCACAACGAATATTTTTGCAGCCCAGCCAATATAACGGTATGTAAGAAACATTTTAATAAAAATTTTGTAACTTAAGTTTTACAATATCCTGTTACACATAATGATTCATAACGAACTACAACGTTCACTAATGGCTGATTACTATAATTATGTTGCATTCATTTCCCTTACGCACCTTAAGCGCAGGCGCACCATTTCTCTCCACTAACACTAGCAGCGAATATTTTAGCAGCCGATTGCCACGTCATTAGTCTTGGACTGACTTGTTTGGTGTGCGCAACAGGAAATATTTCGCTTTCGAAGAACAAGAAAAATAGGTTTATTTGCGTTACAATTATTAATTTATGCAGTTCTTCAGTGTCTGGTAAGTTAATGTTCAAGAAAAAAATATTAATTTTTATTAAAATGTTCCATTATTTTATGTTGACGATTATTCATTTATCTCAGCCCTTTGTGTTCAGCATGTCACTATCGAAATAAACGTACATTTCTATGAAAATTGAAGCTTTTGTTTTTTGGGGGCCCACATAAACTTAAACCTTGTTTATTTGGCTCGTTTTAGCCTTTGAGTTTGACATGCTTGGTTTAAACTCGCAGTGGTTCTCAACCTTTCTAATGCTGCGACCCTTAGGCAACCCACAGGTTGAGAACTGCTGCTGTAGAGCTTAAGACCATCGGAAAACACATATATTTACATTACGATTCATTAACAGTAGCAAAATTACAGTTATGAAGTAGCAACGAAAATAATTTTATGGTTGGGGGTCACCACAACATGAGGAAATGTATTAAAGGGTCGCGGCATTAGAAAGGTTGAGAACCACTGGCAGGGGTCCTCAAACTTTTTAAACAGGGGGCCAGTTCACTGTCCCTCAGACCGTTGGAGGGCCGGACTATAGTTAAAAAAAAACCATGAACAAATTCCTATGCACACTGCACATATCTTATTTTGAAGTAAAAAAACAAAACGGCAAAAACACCCGCATGTGGCCCGCGGGCCGTAGTTTGAGGACGCCTGGTCTAGATACACTACAAATAATACAAGGAGGTCCTTCAGATGAAAAGTTCTTATTTTCAGGTACTTTTCCCTTCAGGAGTAGCAGGATTCAAGGTAGGATAAATGACTCAAAGTTTCTGCAATTAACTTATAGTGAAAAAATCTGAAAGCTAGGAAAGAGCAACATCAGAACTTTAACACCTGTCTAAGGTGACTAGAGAATTCTTACTCTCAAACAGCTTAATTAGAGATTATAATAACAGAGTAAAGTATCAATATTGGTATTTCAGTATTTATTTTGCTTAATACTCATGTTAAATATTATGTCCATCATTTTTTCTCCCTATACCCGTGGTCGGCAAACTGCGGCTTGCGAGCCACATGTGGCTCTTTGGCCCCTTGAGTGTGGCTCTTCCACAAAATACCACGGCCTGGGCGAGTCTATTTTGAAGAAGTGGTGTTAGAAGAAGTTTAAGTTTAAAAAATTTGACTCTCAAAAGAAATTTCAATCGTTGTACTGTTGATATTTGGCTCTGTTGACTAATGAGTTTGCTAACCACTGCCCTAAACTTTGCCCTGTTGCTGTTCAGCCTAGGTCCAAGTCTGAGGTTACACTGTCTTTCCCACTTCAGCCTCTTGGAGAAGCCAGGCTCCAAGATAATGGAATTAACTTTGAAGGTATACTGGAAATCTAGCCCTGATGAAACGACGGTTTCGATTATAGGGCAAGGACTGGGAATTAGACCTGGGAACCTCACTTTCCTCACTCTTCCTTCTCTTTCTTCATTCTTCTACTACACCATCCTTCAATGTACCTCTAGCCCTCCCAGACTAGGAGAACTCAAAAGTGACCTCTGGAAGAATACCAAAGACCAAAATTAAAAGAAAAAATAGGAAAGTTAACTAATAATCCAGGAAATCAATATTGTGTAAAACAAGATATTTCAAAAGAGTTTTAAATAGGAAAAGAATGTAGTTGGAATATTTTTCAAAACTTTGCTTGATTAAAAATTTTAATGCATATAATTCTCTGAGTCTTAAGATATAAATGAGTCTGATTCTGAAAACCATTAAAATAATAATATTATACCAAAATTATCCCAGTTACATTTTCTTAGGGGAGGAGACCTTAGGTCCTATGATGGATATGGTGGCCTGATTTGTTCAACCTCTCTTCTACCTTTCTTCCTTCTAGTATGCCTCTTGTATTAAAGAAATGGGAAAGCTAAATGTGGCCATTTCTCTAATTACCTTGCAGCTAGATTCTAGATATACACTAGGCTCCTCTAATTAGGTATACTCATGAGAGATTTGGAAGATGGGAAAAAAAGCAGAGGTTCACTTTTTGCTGCTTTGGCTTTTTTTGACTATTAAAGCTGTGGAGGCAAAATGCTTCTAAAGCAGTATTCCAGTATGTATTCTTCAGCTTCTGGTAATGCAGAGGCACTTGTGGTAGAAAGAGTGGCTAGATTCTGAGTTCCAGTACCGCTGTATCAGCTCTGTAGGTTATTGAGAGGCAGATGTGATGATGGCTTCCTGATTCTTGGATTGTAGCTATGATCATGGTTGTGTGTTCTTGGCTTCATAAGCTTAACAATCTTGATCCTCTAAACCAGGTGTCCTCAAACTACGGTCCGCGGGCCACATGCGGGTGTTTTTGCTGTTTTGTTTTTTTTTACTTCAAAAGAAGATATGTGCAGTGTGCATAGGAATTTGTTCATAGTTTTTTTTTAAACTATATTCCGGCCCTCCAACGGTCTGAGGGACAGTGAACTGGCCCCCTGTTTAAAAAGTTTGAGGACCCCTGATCTAGACTGTTTCTTTGTAACTTCATTATAGAGAGAACATTGTCCTCAGGTGAACTTTTACTCTTTCAAATTTCTGTCCTTGGTCACCCTATTTTCTGTAGTTGAACTCTGGTGTTTGTTGAAATCTATTCTGTTTTCCTTTGTTCATGACTGGATGACTGGGAAAGCTAATCTTTGCCCCCTTATCTTGATCTCTTTCCCTCCTTCATCCTTCATACTTCTCAGTAAATTATGAAATGTTAACTCTTTGTTGGCAATGTGTTCAGGTTTAGCTTACCTCCTAACCCCCTGCAATATATCAATTAAATAAATGTGAGATGGCTCCCACATAATTTCCCACATTAAGAAAAAGAGAGAGAGAAACTTTGATTCTTTGTACCACCTATCAGTGCATTCATTGGTTGCTTCTTGTATGTGCCCTGACCGGGGATTGAACCCACAACCTTGGTATATGGGGACAACACTTTAACCAACTGAGATACCTGGCCAGGGCTCTTTTCTTTGTATTTTTTGTTTACATGTATTTTTCTTGATTTCACAGAGGAAGGAAGGAGAGAGAGATGGAAACAGTAATGATGAGAGAGTCATTGATCTGCTACCTCCTGCACACCCCACACTGGGGATCTAGCCTGCAACCCGGGCTTGTGCCCTGACTGGGAATCGAACTGTGACCTCCTGGTTCATAGATGCTCAACCACAGAGCCACACTGGCCAGGCCTTTCTTTGTATTTTTAAAAGTTATACCTCTGTAAAGAACATTAAGGCATTTTTATGAGTATCATTTGTAGATTCTTTTCTACTTGCATTACTGTGTACATTGACAGTAGTAGCTATTTTGATAATGGAGCTTGCTCTCTGGAATAATTATACATATAAAATATAAGATATTATTATATCATTTTATTTTTCCTTCAAATGTATCTTCAGTTTCCTATAGTACACGAAGCTCTACAATTGTATTATCTATCTACTAGTAGCCCTGCACACGAAACCATGTGCCAGTAGCTCGTCAGTAGCTCACTGCCGCCCTCCAGTAGCTCTCCGCCCGCTGCCCCACCCTCCTGTAGCTCCCTCCGCCCCCCTGCCTCCCCCCTCATAGCTTGCTGCCCTGCCCTCTCCTGTAGCTATCCGCCGCCTGCTTGTAGCTCGCTGCCTCACCCTCCTGCTGATCTGTGATCCGGTAATGACCATTTGCATATTACATCTTCATTATATAGGAGGATATATATATAACAGCCTAAGCGACAGTTATGACTGACAACGGGACGACCAGCTGGTATTTATGACGTGCACTGACCTCCAGGGGACAGACACTCAATGCAGGAGCTGCCCCCTGGTGGTCAGTGCGCTCCCACAGCCAACCTCCCATGGCTGGCAAACCTCCCGCAGTCCCTCCCCACAGCCAGCTGGCCCTGATGGCCCCGATGGGGACTGGGTGAAATGGCCCCAACGGCCAGGCTGAGGGACTCCACCCATGCACAAATTCGTGCACTGGGCCTCTAGTATAAAATAATCTTCTGAATTGTAACTGAGATTGGGAGCATAGCAAAATTCATATTTTTATCACTATCTGTAATAGAATATTTATTAATGGAATTATTAAATCTTAGCCATATTGACATAAAAGATTGACCATTAAGACCAAAGCTAGTTTATCACCAGATATGCAAGCATAAATTTGTTGTTGTTGTTGTTGTTTTTGTTTGTGTGTTTTGTTTTGTTTTTGCCCCTATATAATTTTTTTCCCCAGCTGCATTCCATTTTGGCAGGGGGGAAGAAGTGATACTCAGCCTAAGCTATTTCTTTTTTTTCTTTCTTTATTGGTTAAGGTATTACCTATGTGCCCTTATCTCTCCATTGCCCCCCCCCACCCTCCACCCCCACTCATGCCGTCACTCCCTGTTGTCTGTGTCCATTGGTTATGTTTATATGCATGCATACAAGTCCTTTGGTTGATCTCATAAATTTGTTTTATAACATGAATTATTAAAAATATTCTTGAGAAACAAGTCTTCACTTTTTTTTGTCTGGGTCATGTTGTTTCTTTCATTTTGGCTTCTTCACATATCTTCAGAGTTCCAGTTTAGATTTTAACATTTTATCTTGCTCTGTTATATAGTTACTAGAGGCCTGGTGCACAGATTCATGCACTGGTGGGGTCCCTTGGCCTGGCCTACGCCCTCTTGCAATCCAGGACTCCTAGGGAGATGTTGGACTGCCAGTTTCAGCTTGTTCCCTGCAGGCCAGACCGAGTGATCCCACTGGTGCATGAATCCGTGCATTGGGCCTCTAGTATGCATATAAGATCTTTGGTTAATCTCTTCCCTCTCTCCTCCCTTTCCTCTGAGATTTACCAGTCTGTTCCATGCCTGTGCGTTGAGCGTCTGCCCCCTGCTGGTCAGTGCATGTCATAGCTAATGTTTGAATGGTCGCTTAGGCTTTTATATATATAGATATAAAGACTCATTTTTTAAAAGCCTTGTGGAAAGGCATTAATTAATAAGTGTATCTTGAATGAATCATTTAATTTATTTAAAGCTAGCTTCCCATTTTTTATATGAAGAAGTTATACCAGATCATTATTTAGTATGAAATTATTTTCAAATCTGGTAAGTTGAATTAGAGTAGGCCCTTAGAGGCTTCCATTAATTAGGAAATACAGGGAGAAATTCTGCTCATTTACAGTCTGTGTTTAGATCAGACACCCTGCCCCAATTTTAGTTTTCCTGGTTCTGTACCAGGGGTTTGTTCCCCATGTTTCCAGAAGCAAATCATGGCATACGAATTTAGGAGAAAAGGCCCAAAGCTCAATGTACTCCAGAGCGGCAGTGTTAGACAGTGTACTGACTTCATTGCCTCTGGATTTTTAGATTATTGCTTATATAGCTACTAGAGGCCCGATGCAAGAAAATTTGTGCAAGAGTAGGCCTTCTTTCCCCCAGCTGCCGGCACTGGCTTCCCTCCAGCACCCAGGACCCCCGGGCTTCCTTCCTTCAGCCGCCAGCAGGCACCTGGGACCCGGGCTGGCTTCCCCCTGGCCCTGGCTTCATCAGGAAGGAAGTCCGGAAGACATCTGGTCTAATTAGCATATTACCCTTTTATTATTATAGACTAGAGGCCTGGCGCATGAAATTCGTGCACGGGGGAGGGGGGTCTCTCAGCCCAGCCTGCACCCTCTCCAATCTGAGATCCCTCTCACAATCCAGAATTGCTGGCTCCCAACTGCTTGCCTGTCTGCCTTCCTGGTTGCCCCTAACTGCTTCTGCCTGCCAGCCTGATCACCCCCTAACCACTCCCATGCCAGCCTGATTGATGTCTAACTGCTCCCCTGCCAGCCTGTTTGCCCCCAACTTCCCTCCTCTGCCGGCCTGGTCACCCCTAACTGCCCTCCCCTGCAGGGTTGATCGCCCCCAACTGCCCTCCCTTGCAGGCCTGGTCCCTCTCAACTACCCTCCCTTGCAGGCCTGGTGCCTCCCAACTGCCCTCCTCTGCTTGCCTGATCACCCACACCTGCCCTCCCTTGCAGGCCAGGTCCCTCCCAACTGCCCTCTCCTGCTGGCCATCTTGTGGTGGCCATCTTGTGTCCACATGGGGGCAGGATCTTTGACCACATGGGGGCATCCATCTTGTGTGTTGGAATGATGGTCAATCTGCATATTACTCTTTTATTAGGTAGGATAGAGGCCTGGTGCATGGGTGGGGGCCAACTGGTTTGCCCTGAAGGGTGTCCCGGATCAGGGTGGGGGTTCCCTTGGGGTGTGGGGCAGCCTGGGCGAGGGGCCTGTCGTGGTTTGCAGGCCAGCCATGCCCCCCGGCGACCCAAGCGGAGGCCCTGGTATCTGGAATTTATTTATCTTCTACAATTGAAACTTTGTAGCCTGGAGCGGAGCCAAGTGTCCTGCTCGCTCCGTGGTGGCAGCCATCTCTGTTGGGACTTATGTATCTTCTATAATTAAAACTTTGTAGCCTGGAGTGGAGGCCTAGGCCGGCCAGGGCTGCAGAAGCTTGGCTTCCTCCATCGCCCAGGGCAGCCCTAGCCTCCTTCTCTCTCCAGCTCCGTGGCTGCCGCCATTTCTGTTGGAATTTATTTACCGTCTATAATTGAAACTTTGTACCCTTGAGTGGAGGCAGGGGCCCGCCAGGGTGTGTGGAAAGCTTGGCTTCCTCCATTGCCAGGGAAACCCAAGCCTCCATCCTGCTCTCTGTGGCCACAGCCATCTTGGTTGGGGTTAATCTGCATACTCGCTCTGATTGGCTGGTGGGCGTGGCTTGTGGGTGTAGCAGAGTGATGGTTAATTTGCATATTACTTTTAGTAGATAGGATTGAGACCTGTTGTTATTCCCACTACAGCAAATCAAAATGTTCAGTAGTTTTTATTTTAACCTTTTGCACTCAGATGTCGAGTGTGACTCAACATGGTTAGCATTAGAATAAAGGAATCGAGATAAAAGCAAGCGAGTGCAAAGGGTTAAATAACAAACTTGAGGATATCCTTTATTTTTAAATTCACGTTGTAATGTTTTTATTTTTTTAATATATTTTTTATTGATTTTAGAGAGGAAAGAGAGGGAGATAGAGAGAGAGAAACATCAATGATTAGAGAGAATCATCGATTGGCCGCCTCCCGCATGTCCCATTGGGGATTGGGCCCACAACCCGGGCATGTGCCCTTGACTGGAATCGAACCTGGGACCCCTCAGTCCGAAGGCTGATGCTCTATCCACCGAGCCAAACCAGCTAGGGCCACATTGTAATGTTTTTAGCAGACTGAATCTGGCTACCTATAGTTTATTGTTGGGATTTTGCTGATTAATTCATAACCATTAATATGTCTTTAACACCTTTATTAAAGTCGATTTCTTCAGTGTACATCTACTTTGCCCTGTCTGTTTTGTATTTTTACTTTTCCTTACAGATTCTCCACTTTATCTCTTAACAGAATCACAAATTCTGTCTCCACATTATTATTATTAGGGATAAGGAAAAAAGAAAAGAAGGTTGGATGTGATCTACTAATATCTAAACCTCATTTTAATGTTTATTACATGTTCTTCTCACACCCAACATTTTGCTAATGTATCTGACCTGGCTCTATTTTTTTTTTTTTTCTGAAGCACTTAAAAATGGTAGTTTTAATTTCTCACCTTGTTTTTGCTCTGCATTCAGTAAGTGCCCAGCATATGCCAGTTGATTAACCAGATATTGGTAGGGAGAGCTCAGTCCATTATTGCTATCTTCTATTCCCTTAGTTAAAACCAAGTTACTGCTGTTCTTTACTTTTAGTCAGTTGAGTGTATAATCTGTATAAATCAACTTTCTCTCTTTGCATCTCTTCATCTTCTAATTTATTTTGTTTTGGACTATATATTGTAATTAAGTACGTTTGCATTATTATATAGAAAAAATGTTAATTACTTTTTTAACATTTTGTTGTTTATAACATTCTATAAAAGTTAATTGGATGGGGTGCATTTCTGTTGGAAATATCAGAAGCTTGTAGTCAGGAAAATTTATGAATTTATATGTCATACCTGCTCCTGGTTTTCAAAAACTTTTACGTAAACACAAATATTAAGCATATCCTCTTAAAGGCATTATTTTTTTAAAACCCACTCTCCCTATTACTTCGGCAGTTACTGAGTAATACTGAATGGCACTGAAGAAAATGTTCAGGTTTTTCAAAGAGCTGCTTCTGATAGGAAAATGCTTAGTAATGATGAAGACACGCCCTCCAGTTCAGTGGCCATTTTCTAGTATAGTTCTGGAGAAACAAGTGGGAACCATCAAAGAAAGACGTGTACGGATCAAAGAACATGGGCAAGAGGCAGTAAATTTTTCATCTAGGTCAATTGGAGAAATTAGAACTATGCTGTCTGTGAGTAGTTTAATTAGTTGGACTAATTTTTATGGACCCTTTTAGCCTACTTAATCTTTTTGAATTCTATGATTACATTTTGCTTTGCTGATATTGAGGAACAATCAAATTAACTCTTGGATTTGGGGCTTTTGGAATAATAATTTAGTTATGTTGAGATGGGTAGGCTACAAAAAGTGTTTCCTATTATTTTGTAATATCTTGTATGTTGCAAGGTACTATTTTTAGTATACTAAGGTTTAAGGTGGGGAGGGTGGAAGACAATAAGTGGTTGCTTTCAAATTATACTTTCTGATTTTATACTGATTAAAGAGAAGTGAAAAATACATAGAAACAGCCTATTGGCAATGTCATTAATAGTAATGGGGAAATTTATTTTCCTTTGTAGGACTTTGTTAATTATGACAGTTTTAGCTCTTTCCTGATATATATTAAAAGCTTCTTCCTTAAAAATAGAGAAAATAGCTACCTTGTATAATTTGGTAATGACAGTCTTCCTCATCAACTTATTTTCTGATGTTCTGCAATTAGCCTGGAAAGAAATAAGAAAATAATAACAATTGACAACAGGAGTTCATCCTTTTTAATCATATTTTTTAGTGATGTTCTATATATGATAATTGCATTTAGATCTGTAGCTTTAAGCTATAGCTGAAGATAAAATATTTTTAAAATATTTTTGGTAGCTAATAAATGTTTCCAGGCAAATATTCCTTATCAAATCTAATTACTTATTAATTACAGATATCTTTTTCCTTAAATATTTTGTTTTGAATAAGAAATATTTTAGAAGTTCTATTGGAATAGTGGAAACTTTAAAAATATATAACTTAAAGTACAGTACTTTTTTTTGAAGGAATTAAAAATTTATACAAATATTTAAAGAAAAGTTAACTAAGTAATTTGATAAATTCTGTTAACAAGGATGACAGTCAAAGGCTTCTAAATAAGCACAGATTTGTAGGTGTGAAGTCTTCATTGACAAAATTCTACAATTTCATGTTTCTGTGCCAATGTTTCCTGCCTTCTGCCTTCAGTTAGTAGCTATCTCTAGTTTCTATTGCTTTTTGTGTTTAATATACACTTGCAGAGATCAAATATCATCTGGCATCTGACAATAGTTAGCATTTTTTTGAGACCTAATAGTATGGCTTTGATATAACACATTTTAAATCAAGGAACTGTGTAATAGTTGAGTAGATCATTAGTGGGTGTGTGGTTTTTTTAAATGAGAGAGAAAGAGAGAGATTTGTTGTTCCATTCATTTATGCATTCATTGGTTGATTTTTGTATGTGCTCTGACTAGGGCTTGAACCCGAAACTTTGGCGTATCAGGACAACACTCTAACCAACTGAGCTGCCTGATTAGGGAGTTCATTAGTTTTGAAATAGAAAAGTACACGGGACCATTCTAATTAATTTGCTAAACTAACAACTCAACACCTTTTTTTTTAAGACCAGGCCTTATGCTGGGCACCGTTTTCCACATAAATAACATGAATATATTCTCATTGTAAAAAGTCAAATACAGGGAAAGCATCATCCCTCCCTTAATCCCCCTTTCCTTTCCCAATTTCTTCCACTTTTCTCCTCAAGTAACTACTGTAATCAGTTTTCTTCCAGATCATTTTCAGTATAATTATATTCAGATATACATACATGCAAATATATGTCTAATACACATAAAAATGTATAATTTGACTTTTTAAAATGTAAATAGGTTCTTTTTTTTCTTTTTCTTTTTTTTGTAAATAGATTCTTAAATGATTATAGTAGTCAGTATTCTCATATGTACATTTAGCTGACTTCTATAGTTATACCCATAGAACAAATGCATAGTAGAATTGCTAGGTCAGTAGATGCATACATTTATGTTTTCATAGATATATTCCCACTAATAGTGTATGAAGTATCTATTTCCTCATACCCTTGACAACACTAAATATGATCAAACTTCTTAATTATTGCCAACTACCAGATAAAATTATCTTTAATTTGCACATCTTCAATCAAGGGTAAAGTCCAACATGTTTTCATTTGTATGTTTTTCCTTTGAACTGCCTGTTTATACCCTTTATAGTCCCAAGATTGTTTGCAGCTAATTTCTAGGCTTGTGTAATCTGAGGCAAATACATATGGATTATAGGTCATCTGAAACATAAATGACTGGGAATTAATGTAGCTATCAGGAGACATATGTTGACCTATTGTGAATTTTCTAACTTAATCTGTTAAATAATTTTAAAATTACAAGTCCAGCTTCTAGTTTTAAAAATATACAAATTAAACAAAATACTATATTAGACTAAGTTAATGAGCTTATTTACTCTAAGTTATTTGCCATGAGAAAATAACAGATTTGGCTCTTGCTCAGCTGCCTAGGTTCCAATCCTGGCTCTATCATTTATGACGTGTCCGAGGCCCAGTTACTTGGTCATTCCATGCTTGCCTTAATTTCCTCTTATCTTAAATGAGTTCTGGCTCAAAAGGTTATTGCAAAGATGAGATGAGTTAGTCTTTAAAAATGCTTAGAACAGTGTCTGACACAGTATGGCTAATCAGTACATGTTCACTGCTGCTGTTGTTTGGGAAAGATTTGGTGGGGAAGGAGTTAACCAAACAGATGAGAACCTACACTGATATCCTCCTGTGAGAAAAAAATTGCATCTGGGTAGTATCAAACAGAATTAGCAGCCTTTGCTGGCATCTCTAAACCAGAGGTAAACTCTGCTGCAGAGTGGGGAGCAGGTCGAGAGCCATTTCCAGATGCCCACTACTTATGAACCCCGTAGCCTGTGGGAAACTGCATCACTGGAATACTTGCTTTATTTTGTTTGTGATCTTGTTCATATTAATGCCTGCTATATGGCTCTTTCACCGTTGGTAACTAGATTTCTAAATTGATCTGCCTTTTGATTATTATTCTTCTTTGCATTTTATACCTGAAAATTTTCCTCTGGTTTCTGCCTGAATTATTCCCAGTTGTTATTTTGTTAACCCTAGTCTAATAAATATAGAACACTCTTAAGAATGAGTCAACAGAAAAATCATGGAACCTGTAGATCATAAGAATACCAGTTCTATGAAGGTTTGGAGGAGTTGCACTCTTCAAAATATATTCATGGGCGGAGTGGGGTAGGGGGAGGAGGGATTCAAGATTTGTGTTTCTAGATTGAAGGGACTAAAGCCACCAGTGAAAGGGGGATAATTTGAGATGAGGACAACCTGGTGCTGCCCATAGTGCCCTCCCCTTCAGCATGGCCTGCCCGCTTCTGAGGATCTTAGACACTGTTCTAAGCATTTTTAAAGACTAACTCATCTCATCTCATCTATGTTTTCAGTGGCAGTTGTCTTTTAATCTGTTGGCCTCACCACACCTGAATAATAACCTACATTTTAAAACAGCAAGATGAACTTGAGAGAGAAGACTTGGTTGTTCTTCTGATCTCCTTTTTCCTCAAAGAGGCAATTTTGTGTTTTGGTTAAGGGTGTGGGCTTTGGACTCAGACCAGTTAGCTTCACATTCTTCTGTGTAACATTGGACAAGTTATTTAACCTCCATATGCCTCAGTTTCTTTCTAAAATATGAATAGTGGTATTCAGAAGTTTGTTGTTAGGAGTAAATTGGGTATTATAAAACATGCTTAACTAATACCTAAGCATATAAGCAACTCAACAAATGTTAACTATTTTTACTGTTACTTTTGTTATTTCCCAGCTTTTCACTACTCTTTTCCAAAATACTGATCTCTTTTAGGGCCCTCTCGTCTTCTCACACTATGTATTATCTCTAACTGAGCTCATCTACTCCAGATTTCCATAGCTATATGATACCATATTGATTTGTCACCATACCTATTTGCTAAAAACTCAAATCTATGCATTCAAACTATGCTGATCTCCAGAATCTTTAGGTCCAGATACTTTAGATCCAAGTTACTCACATTTGAATATCTCACAGGTACCTCTAACTCATCACCTTCCTCTTCAGATTTGTTGCTCTGCCATTATTTTATATTTTAGTAAATAGCACCACCTAATTGTTCAAACCAGAAATCTAGGAATCATCTTGGTCCCTCCATTGCCAACCACTTTCAATCATAAATGGGTACTAAATTGGGGGTGGGGGAAGCGATTCACAAACTAAAGAATGTTTATTACATTTGGGGAGAGTGAGTAGGGGTCAGAGGTGGGATAAAGAAAGTTATTTCACATTTTATATCTTTTTGTACTGTTTGCATTTATTTTAATTTTTTTTTATTGATTTCAGAGAAGAAGGGAGAGGGAGAGAGAGATAGAAGCATCAGTGATGAGAGAGAATCATTGATCGGCTGCTTCCTGCACACTCCCTATTGGGGATTGAGCCTGCAACCCAGGCATGTGCCCTTGACTGGAATCAAACCCGGGACCCTTTAGTCCCCAGGCCGACACTCCATCCACTGAGCCAAACCAGCTAGGGCTGTACTGTTTGCATTTTTAACTCAAAAATAAAACTAAAAAAATCTGAGCAGTTGAACTTAGTTTCCTTTTATAACTAGAGAAAAAGTTAACTTTTTCTTGAGCATCCCCAGAGAGAAGTTAATGGCAGAAAACTACTATAACTCTGGTGCCTGACATATAATAGGTGCTCAATAAATATTTGATTAGTGATAAATGAACAAATGAAGATTGTCATTTAAGTTTCCTTTTTTTCTAGCCAGTGGAATGCTGTTAGCACTGAGTCATTGACATCTGGAAGACTGAGCAGATACTTTGTGAGGAACCAGAATCAGAATTTGGCTAGTAGTTGTTACAGACTACAATTTGCTTTTCTAAAAGGGTATACAGCCCTGAGATTAAGACAGGATTTTCCTAAAACATAGTGGCCTACCTGAAAAGTACCAGACCACTCAGTATTTTCCTTGGTACTGTTGAAAGCCAGTAATATCATGGTCTTATCAGAAGTATCATAGAATGAAACTTTTTTAAAATATATATATTTTATTGATTTTTTTACAGAGAGGAAGGGAGATGGATAGAGAGTTAGAAACATCTATCAGCTGCCTCCTGCACACTCCCTACTGAGGATGTGCCCGCAACCAAGGTACATGCCCTTGACCAGAATCGAACCTGGGACCCTTCAGTCCGAAGGCCGACGCTCTATTAGGGCTAGAATGAAACTTTTTAACAAGGAGCTCACCTGTTTTGCTTTCTCCCCTGTGCCTAGATATTACCTTGCACAAAGAAGATGTTCAGATAATGTCTATTATAGAATAGGCTACCTAATTCTTCCATGTTTGGCCTGTTCTCTCTTTTGGCTAGAATTGAAAGGTTACAACTTGTTCTATCTGTGAGGGTTTAAAACAGTTTAGAAGAAAGCCTAATAATAAAAGCATTTACCCCTCACCCTTCACCTCCATTCTACACTAGTTAATCTTCCTTTTTTTTTTTTTTTTTGGTTATTCCTCACTTGAGGATATTTTTCTATTGACTTTTAGAGAGTGGAAGGGAGGTGGAGACAGAGAGTGGAAGGGCTGAGGATCAAACTTTCAACCAAGGTATGTGCCCTTGACCGAATCGAACCCAGGAACCTTCAGTCTGCAGGCCGAGGTTCTATCCACTGAGCCATACCAGCTAGGGCTTTTTTTTTTCTTCTTTTTTTTTTTACGTCAGTGAGGAGGGAAAGGGAGAGAGACAGAAACATCAATGATGAGAGAGAATCATGGATCGGCTGCCTTCTGCACTCCCCTTTCTGGGGATCAAGCCTGCAACCTGAGAGAATTGAACCATTACCTCCTGGTTCTTAGGTTGACACTCAACCACTGAGCCATGCCGGCCAGGAATCTTCCTTCTTTTTTTTTTTCCTGAGAAAGGGGCCACGTTCGCCGCCATCCACACCCGCTTCCCGTCCCAGTCCGTGGCCCTAAGGCCCCGGCGGGGTTCGCGGAGAGGAGGTGACGGTCGCCGCCGTTGCCGGGCCAGGCACGAAAGGAATGTGAATGGACTCCGACGCAGCCGTGTGCTCCGCGCGCGTTTCCCTCGTGCCCGTGCCCGTCCCCCCTTGGGAAGGAAGCGAGGCCGCGAGAGCGAGACAAACCCTTGTGTCGCGTGCTGACTTTCAATAGATCGCAGCGAGGGAGCTGCTCTGCTATTTACGAAACCCCGAGGAATCTTCCTTCTTAAATGCAAACCAGCAATAAAGGTGTTGGCACTTCTGCAGAATGCACCATAAATCATGCAGAAAATAAACAGTGCATTAGAGTGGTTCAGATTTTATATATCATTAGAGTGGGGTCTGGTATGTTTAATGGGGGAGGAGGGGCAGAAGTATAAGTAGTCTAGGATTTAAATGAGTCATTTCCTTGAAATGCTTGTTCAGCAAAAATGTTGGGGTTTTCCTGTCTATTTTTGTTTATTTTTTCTTACAAGAATATGTTTCAACCATCAGAACAATCTTAGCACAACCAAAAACTCTTGGCTATCATTCATTTAGCAAAAATTTTCTGGTACTATGATGTGTGTTTTCTGTCAGCTGAAATTTACAGGAATCGTTAACCACAAGGATTTCCTGAGGAGAAGCTCCCACATGCTGTGTCTGGGGTTTCTCATATTTCTTTTGGCAGCAGTAACATTCTCCAATACTACAGAATTATACTTTGAGTTCAGTGCTGATGATTTCTCTTCAAGAAAACAGCTTAACTGAAACATTTGTGGTTCTATTTTGCTTGAACCAAGGGAGAAAAGTTATAAAAGAAAATTACCTATCACCACCTACTCTGCCTTACCCTCCGCACACACACAAAATCCCTTCTAAAGCTGCCATCAACCTATAATAATGCTCACAATGTGATATATAGAAATGTCTGTGTATTAGTCTATAAGCCTAATAGCCCCAAACCTTCAAATATATGGCTGAGGGCTGTTACAATAGGGAGCCTCACCTTGCTGTTGTAAAAGAAAAACTAAAAATAAGTTATTTTATACTGGGCAATCAGGTTTTAATACCAAGACATTATCTGCCTTTTTCACTTTTACTCTCTTATGCATGTACAGAGTATGAAAAACTCACCAATATGGCTATTCTTTGATAATATGATTATCAGAAAAGACTTAAAACACTATTCCCTTTCCAACTATACATCTGTTTAAAGTGTGATTTTCTTTATATACTTCATCCAAAACAATAAATTGCAGCAGATTGAATACAGAAGCAAATATAAGAATCCAGCTATCTCCTATTAAACCAGACAATAAAGAGATTTGCAAAAATGTGAAACAATCCACTCTTCTCAATTCCTTTTTCCCCATTTTGGAAAAAAAACATTTTTCATTAAAATTGCATTATTTACATTAATACTGTATATTCTGCACATCAGCTAAGCATTCATACTCAGTTTGGATCACCCATAGTAGATCTTCAAATATTGCCTTGAATTACTCAATCTGTGTTTTCAGACTGAACTGTGAACCATCAGAGTGGCGAAATAACAAGAATGCTAGTTCATTTGGATGACCTTTTGAAAAGTTTACATACTTCAAAAAAAAATTGTTTTTAAGGCAGTAGAATCCTTTCTTCAAATGAACTTCCATGGGGAAGAACAATAAATAAGATGGATCAAAGTGGAGTTACACTAATTCAACTGTCATCAAACTTTTTCTATAACAGGCCAGATAGTAAATATTTTAGGCTTTGCGGACCATATGGTCTGTGTCTCAGCTTTGCTGCTATAGTGCGAAAGCAGCCACAGACTATACATAAATCAATGAGTGTGGTTATATTCCAATAAAACTTTTATTTATGAAAATTTTTAGCTTATAATTTTCATGTATCACAAAATATTAGTCTTTTGATATTTCCTCCAACGATTTAAAAACGTAAAAACCATTTCTTGTTCCCCAATCATATAAAAATAGTCATAGAAGGGGGGACAAATCTGATCCAACAGTTTTAGTTTGCTGACTCCTGTCCTAATTAAAGACTCACTTGAATTCGTGAGGCACACTCTTGACTGCTAACTGTTCTTTGGGAAGAGGCTTGGAGGTGGGGATGAGTCCAAACTTCTTTTTATTCAAATTATAATGCTGTATCAGCATTGGCCCCACTGTCCTTTTCCAGTTTATGTTACAGCTCACAAAATAGCAAAATAGAATATCTGTAACATAGATTTTATTTTTTAGGTGACTAAACAGAAGAGAAATAATGAACACTTTGTATTCCAAATACAGGGGTAGACCTGAGTGAATCTGTTTTTTCAACTATGAAATGGGAATAGCAATAGATGATGGTGATGATGATACATCTTATAGAGTTTACTAGAGGTCCCATACACGAAATTCCTGCAAGAGTAGGCCTTCCTTCACCCACCTGCCAGCACCGGCTTCCCTCTGGCACCTGGGACCTGGCCTTCCCTCGCAGTCCTGGCTTTGTCTGGAAGGTCGTCCAGAAGGACGTCCAGTCTAATTAGCATACTATGCTTTTATTATTATAGAAGATTGTGAGCCTTATCTAAGATGATGCATGTAAAATGCTTAGTTAAGCTTTTGCCACATAGTATTGTGTCAGCTGTGTTGCTATCTGTTGTTTTGGTGATAGCTGTTCTTGTATCTCTTACACCTAACATAAGGTCTTTTTAAAATATTAAATACTAGAGATCTGTGCACGAAATTCATGCACAGGTAGGGTCCCTAGGTCTGGCCAGCGACCAGGGCTGATCAAGGCTTTCCCACTGCCGGCTGGGGCCTTCCTTCCCCAGCTGCCCAGCTGGAGCCTTCCTTCATTCCGTGCTGCCCCCTGGTGGTCAGCGCACGTCATAGCAAGCAATCGAACTCCCATTTGAACTCCCAAGGGGACACTTTGCATATTAGCCTTTTATATATATAGATTTGTTGAGTGGGATCAAGGTTTATTTTAAAACATATCACTAACTTTGTACTTTAGAGAAAACTAAAAGTTAAAATTAAAGTTTGCTTTTTCTATCTAGAAAGAGTTGTCGCATAGATTTTCATCCAGTAGTGATGGTGATCTTTCTGTTTGGTGGGATTGGGATGATTTTTTCCCCATCTGTTCCAAAACCTGTGCTCTTTTCACATAGCCTATATAAAGTTAAAGTATAAATTGAGTGCTTATTATGTATCATGTACTGTTCTAAGTGATTTATATTTATGAACTAGGTAATATTATTCCTCCTATCTTTAGTTGAGACAGCTGGAGCATGAAAAGATTATAAATTGCCATAGATACCAGAATTGGAATTTGAACCTATGGTCCAGCTCCAGAGTTTCTGTCTTGAACCACTATATTCTAATGCTTTTATTAACTATACTGTCTCTCATTTGCCATATGCTTGGACATAGCTCATCTTAGTTAACTTTCTTGGAGTTTTAATTTTTTTTATAGTGCTGGGTACTGTGTGTGTTATCTATAGTATAATAATACATACTTGTGCTTGACTGGATCAGTGAATATGATGGTATGATACAATTATAATTTATACAGTACAATCATTTCCTAATTCTAATTGCCTTCAATTAATAACTGTTTTTCACTATAAGTCTTCTTAGGAGCTATCTATAGCCAGAATTAGCTATTTTGAAGCAGTTTACTCTAATATTACAAGAATTTGGACAAAGAAATTTCTTAACAAATCTATTTATATTCCTAAATTAATTTTGCTTTGCTGATACTCACTCAAAAATATCCGTATGTTTTACTTAGAGTTTTCCCCTTTTTTGGATCCCTCTGTTAAACTGTTTGTTGGTGTGTATTTTTTATGTTAAACTAGTGGCCCAGTGCACGAAATTCGTGCACATTAAAAGGGAATTAATTAGCCTTAGCTGGTTTGGCTCAGTGGATAGAGTGTTGGACTGCGGACTGGAAGGCCCCAGGTTCGATTCTGGTTAAGGGCACATGCTTGGGTTGCAGGCTCAATCCTCCAGTAGGGGGCCTGCAGGAGGCAGCCGATCAATGATACCCTCTCATCATTGATGTTTCTCTCTCTCTCCCTCTCCCTTCCTCTCTGAAATCAATAAATAAATAAAAATAAATAAGTAAAAGAAAAAAATTTAAAAAAGGGAATTAATTAGAAGAAATATTTAATATTGCTATTTGCCCTTTCTCTATAATAGAAGTGTCAGAGATGAAAGAAAATTAGTAAAATATATATAAAATCTCCCTACTGTCAGAGTTTGGGGCACGCCGCGGGATCTAGAGTCAAGTCTCCGCCCACCACTCGCACACACTTCAAAACGCAGGAGACCCAGACCTGGCCGGTTCCACCCCATTGGTGAGGCCCAGACCCGGCCGGCCCCACCCCTGTCGGCGGGGGGGCACAGCCTCTGGTCGCCCAGCCCAGCAATGGGTGGGGGGCGTGGCCTGAGGCCCCCCTTAAAGCCCAGCATGTCCCCCCTCCCCCCGCAGTGTCATGTCAGCGCTGAACTGGGTGGGTTGCATGCAGGCAGTGTCACATCCCTAGCCAGGGCTGCAGGCAGGCAGCTTCACTTCAGTGCTGGGTGGGGACGCACACAGACAGCATGACGTTAGTGCTGGGGGCGGAAGTCCCCGCCCCGGTCCCCGCTTACAGACTGGTCATGACTGAGACACCGTAAGGGAAAAATTAGCATATTACCTATTTATATGTATAGATGGTATTGTGACATAATTCACTTCTTTATAGATTAAACCATAAAGTATTTGGGCATACTGGTCATGATAGTGATGTTTGGTATTGAATTTGGCCTCTAAAACTTGAAATAATAATGATCTTGATATATGTTTTATTTGATGTCTCTTTCAGAATTCTCCACTTTACCAGTACTTACAGGATCTGGGGCACACAGACTTTGAAACATGTTCTTCTCTGTCACCAAAAGCAGAAAAATGCACCGTGGCAGAGGGACAACAAAGGTCTCCTACAAGAGCCCTGCCAAAAGTAAGGAAGCATGCTCTTTCTCTATGACTTAATCTTTTGTTCTTTGCCTTACAAAAAAACAAAAACAAAAAACACCTTGTCCTCCCCCACACTGGTAAGACTTTATTTTTTATTTCATCAGTAGTACAAAACTACCTGTTTAGATAAACATGAATCCTTGCTGTTTCAGACTGTCTCTTGGGTAATTTGTATAGTAAGTGGAAATGAATATGGTTGAGGATCAAAATATATTATTTATTTAAATAATGAAGTTATCTGGAGAGGACCAGAAAAATATACTAAAACATTAATGAGAACCCAACTACGAGGGCTGTTATATTAACTGGAATTATTTTTTCTTTAAATGTGTTTTTTAAGAGCACAAATTATAAGAAAGCAAATTGATAAGGTATTTCATAAACAGTTTCAAGGATATGTGATGGAGCGAGTATACTTACCTTAATTTCTAATGCTTTTTATGTTTGCAGTATTATATATTTTTATATAATACATTAGGGACCCGGTGCACAAAATTCGTGCATGGCGGGTGGTTGTCCCTCAGCCCAGCCTGCACCCTCTCCAATCTGGGACTCCTCAGGCCTAAACTGGCAGTCAGACATCCCTCTCACAATCCAGGATTGCTGGCTCCTAACCACTCACCTGCCTGCCTGCCTGATTGCCCCCTAACCACTCCCTTGCCAGCCTGATTGACGCCTAACTGTTCCCCTGCTGGCATGATCGTCCCCAACTGCCCTCCTCTGCCGGCCCAATTGCCCCCAACTGCCTTCCCCTGTGGGGCTGAGGGGATGGGGGGACTCTGGCTGGATGAGGCGGGGCTGAGGGGACGGGGGGGGGACTCCAGCTGGATGAGGCGGGGCTGAAGGGACTGGGCACTGCCATCTTGTGGCTATGAGCACTGCCATCTTGTGAGGGTGTGGCAGTCAATTAGCATATTTCCTCTTTATTGACTCTGGGCACCACCATCTTGTGAGAGCATGATAATCAATTAGCATATTCCCTCTTTATTAGATAGGATACCTCATAGTTCCTTTACAGCATTATGAGGCTAAGATGCTAAAAGAATCTCCATAAATTATCCTATATAATAAAAGGATAATATGCAAATTGACCAAACAGAACAACCGGTTGCTATGATTCGCACTGACCACCAGGGGGAAGACACTCAACGCAGGAGCTGCCCCCTGGTGGTCAGTGCACTCCCACAGGGGGAATGCCGCTCAGCCAGAAGCTGGGCAAGCACAGTGGCGGTGGCAGTAGCCTCTTCGGCCTCCGAGGCAGCACTAAGGAGCAGCGAGCTGAGCAGTAAGGAGCGGCAAGCAGGCGAGTGAGAGGGATGTCTAACTGCTGGCTTAGGCATGGGGAGCAGGCCTAAGCCAGCAGGCGGACATCCTTGAGGGGTCCTGGACTGTGAGAGGGTGCAGACCGGGCTGAGGGACCTCTCCCCCCACCACCCCCTAAATGCAGAAATTTTCGTGCACCGGGCCTCTAATGTTTTATAAAATTCATTAACCTAAATTTATTTATGTCCTTTTATTTTATTAAAATAAAAAAATATTCTGTTTTTATACAAAGAATTCTAATTTAATAGAAAAATATAACCAGGTTACCTAATTTTTTGAGCATTCTAGTTTAATCAGTGTTTTATTACAAGATCAATTATTTTCGGGAGGTAGCTTTGAAAGTTTTCAATTACTCATTTGCTCTGGGGTGATAGAGGTCTTTTCTCCTGTTCTTCTTTGAAAAATCCCTAAAAGTCAGGTAACCAAGCTGGGCTCTTTTGCAATAGCAGAGTCAATACCAGAGAAATTGTTTGTTTTATTATTTTGTTTTGTTTTGTTTACTAACACGAAAAGAGTAGGAGATAGGAGAGTTAGAGCTCACATGGTTCAGAATCAGTTTGTTAGTCCTCTGTACTTAAACCCTTCCTGCTCATTGCTCCTTTCAAATATGCATGTTCCTGGGAAGAGATTTGAAAGGAAAACCTACAGATAATATCTAATAGATTATATATTAAAACTTGAATTTGGGATTACTTGACAAGAGAAGACAAAGAAAGGGACATGGGAGTAACTTGCATTGACCTGCGTGTGTTCAGGGTGTGTGTGTGTGTGTGTGTGTGTGTGTGTGTATGTGTGTGTGTGTATTGTTTTGTGTAGGTTTTCAGTCCTTTCATTCATGACAGGTATTTTTACATATAGAAATGTTATTAGTTTATAAATAAACTAGAGGCCCAGTGCACGAAATTCGTGGACTCGGCGTAGGGGGCATCCCTCAGCCTGGATTGTGAGAGGTCGCAGGCCAGGCTGACAGACCCCACCGGTGCATGGCTGGGGAGGGACCACAGGAGGGCTCCATGATGTGTCCCATCCAGCTCGCTCAGTCCCAATCGGCTGGACCCCAACAGCAAGCTAACCTACCAGTTGGAACGTCTGCCCCGTGGAAATCAGTGCACGTCATAGTGACTGGTCGACTGGTTGACTGTTTGCCCCCTGGTGATCAGTGCACATCATGGCGATTGGTCAGCCGGTCGACTTTCTGCCCCTTGGTGGTCAATGTACATCATAGCGAGCAGTTGAGCGGCATCAGCATATTATGCTTTGATTGGTTGAACCAACGATTGGATGACCAGACACTTAGCATATTAGGCTTTCATTATACAGGATAAAATGAGGGTTTAAAATTTCATTCACTCAGAAATTATGGAACAGTAAAAAGCATAGCCAGAGGTTGTTTTTCAGAATTATCACATGTCTAGAAAGTTTGTTTAATCTTCGCTTACACATTTCAACTGTATGAGCTATATTTTTCTAAAATGGAGTTTTTCTAAATTTGGGGCGACTAAATTTTAGAAATTTAGTTCCTTCTCAGTGGATATATTTTTAGAATTGCCCTCAAAATTTTGTTCAAATAGTGAAGTTTCAGTTATTTATTTTTTTAGAAAGCAACTTTTTTGGTATAATATGAGTTCATGATGAAACGGCCCTTAGTATTTATTGCTTTTTTAACTTTATTTTTTAATGTGACTGTAAAGTACTTACTGAGTAGTCTGTACTGGTATTCTCACCATGAATATTTTTTGTCTGTATATTTTTCTGATTTCTTTTCCTGTGATTATTCTTTTTATTTTATTTCTTAAGAGTCACTGGTTTGCCTTTAATTAATTTTAACCCTTAAGCTTTTAAAAGTCAATCAGAAGGCAAGGGTGTAGGACAGTGATGGCAAACCTCTGACACGCGTGTCAGTGCCATTTCTGATGACACGCGGCTGCTGAGGCGGCCGCATGCCGAGGATAAAACATTTATGTTATTTAAACTATAAATATCGCGAAATAATGTTTTTTCCTCAAAGTGACACACTACCCGAGTTATGCTCGGTTTTTTGGCGAAGTTTGACACACCAAGCTCAAAAGGTTGCCCATCACTGGGGAGAACACTTCTCTTATAAACTCATATTTAAGATTTTTCTTTGACATTAAAAAGGCTCTTTATTGTTTACAAGGTTATTTCTGAGTTGCAAAGACTCCATGTTTTTCCCTATATTCCCCCATGCAATCTTGGCTGCCATAATCAGACAGACAAAAATCATGAGGACCCCCTTTTTTTGTATCTGCAGTGGAAGTTTAGAATCAGGCCTCTTCTCTGCTTGATCTGTTTTCTCTGAGAGATCCCCTGTACTTTCTTGCCTTCACTGGCCACTTATGATCTATTCTCCATCTTCGCTGAGTTCCAGATCTTTGTTAGACATTTCCACCTACCTGTGCCCCAGGAAACTCAGATTCAACATGTCTAAAACAGAGTTTTCCTGAGCTCCCCACAAACAAACAAAAAAATTTTTTTATAGTTCCAAATTGTACCCTCCTAGTTATCTTACAACTTCCCATCACTCCCAAGTTGATTTGGTCACAAAATGATATGTGAAGTCAGCTTTGATGTTTCTAAAATCTAACCCTGATCATTACCATTTTTGCTATCCTAGTACAGGCCTGTGTCATTATTTAGCTGGACTACTCTCCTGATCATGCTCTTGGCTACAGTCATTCCCTGCCAGTATAGCCTCTGAACTATTGCCAGTTATTTTTCCAAAATGCTGATTTTTTTTTTATTATTTCACTTCCTTGCATCAAAACCTTAGTTGGCTTCTCACAGCCTACAGGATAAGATCTAAACTATGTGGCATATGAGACCAAAGTCCTTTCAAACCCATCTCAGGGTACCTTTTTAACTTTATTACAATTCCCTTTTTCCCTTGGGTCCTAGCTGTTCCAAACTGTGCCACCAGCCCCATGGCATGTTCTTCCCTGGCTCTCTCCTGTAATTATCCAGTTCCCTTGCCTGGAGTGTTCTAACCTCCTTTGTTGTTATATTTCTACTCATCTGTTAGGGCTTAGTTCCAGTGTTACTCCCCTGGCCTCTTCTTTTCCCTCATTTTTCACACTTTACATTGGTTTGTAATTATTTGTACTGTCTCTTCTGTATCAAGTTCTTGACAACCGTTATGTGTATTCATCTTCCTTCCCATGATTGTTTTTCAGTACCTGAGACATAGTAATCCCTCAATGAATGTAAACTCCATTTGCTGGCATGCTCAGGAAATGGACTATTAAGGTATATTGAATTTGGGGAGTGATTCAATAATATGCTTTCTATTTCAATGAGACAGTTTTTCTAAAATCAAAATTTCTTCCTGCCTTAGTATTATGGAATGATCTTGGAGAACCCTATGGTTTTCCTCTGAAATACATACCATCATCATTTTGATACAAATTATAGTGTGCTGAAGACAAATGGGCTACATCAGGATGACTTCTGGTGGCTCATTAAAAAATCACATTTTCAAGTCTCATTTCAAACTTACTGAATCTGAACCTTCCGTTTGGGGGCTCAGGAATATGTTTCTAACTAAAATCAAATCCAGGTGATTTTGATGTGTAAGTAAATTTGGGAATAACAAAGAGGCTGAGACATACTGACAAAACATGCAACCTGGATGATTTTCTTCCTTACCCTAATAAAAACTGTGATTCATTAGATGTAATTATTTGAAGTTTTTCTGCTATCTGGTTGTAGTTTAATAATCCTATGTAATGTCATTCATCTCCTTCAGCGAGGCATTCTGTTAAAAGTGGCTGAAACCATCAAAAGTTGGATTTTTTCTCATTGCAATAAGAAAGATGATTTACTTCACAAATTGGTGAGTGTTCGTTTTACTTTCTTTGTCAATATTCAGGGCTCTAGCTTATTAGTGAGAAAATTGATAAATCAGAATTTGTCTTGCTACTGATTTGGGCAGTGATTAATTTTTATTAGAAATTCTGGGCAGTTCTGTAAAAGGAGATTTTCCACTTCATGAAAAGTTTGTGTCACCTAAGAAAGAATAAGAAAGAAAAAGTAAACTCTTCAGTAATTTGCATTTGGGTTCCATATTATTTCATAGTTCTAAGAGGTTATTAGTCACTTACTTAGAATAGAATATTTTTGGTAGTTATTGAAACCTTATTTGTTAGAGTACTATTTTCCACTGCCATCTTCTTCCATTGACAGACACTTCTCTCAGTAATGAAGGGATTAGGAATATATTCATTAGTGGGATCTTCTCCTTTTTCATTAGGAACTTGATTGTCTTTATCCTTATCCCACAATCAATGATTATAAAGTTTAGGCAAAATCAAAAGTGGTTCCTCCCTAATTTATTTAAATAATCTGACAACTTCAGATTATTTTATTTTATGAATTTATTTACCATTGTTTGACAACTTCTTATGTAAAATTTAGTCTCCAGGACTGATAAATCACAGAATTTTCCAAAGACTTGGAATAGTCAGCATTGACAGTCTTTGTGATTCCTGTGAGGCTTGCTATTTTTTCTTCTCTCTGCTGTAGTATATCTGTTGCTTGACCTCTTGTCCCCCAAGGAGGAGTACCTCAAGTTTTTATATCCTAACAGTACAAAATTTAAGTTATGAAGTTCTTCTCCTGGCTCTCAGTAGGAGAAACCAGGTTACAAGTAAACAGGCTTTCAGGATCCTCTGCTGGCCTAAGACCCTAAGATAATAATAATCCTAATATATAAAAACCCTTGGTCGTAATGTCCGGTAATGACCTAGGCTCAACCAACCGGAAGTCAGTCCTGCAGTCAGCACTGGGTTGCTGCTTCCGCTGCAGGCACGGTGCCTGCTGCTTCCGCTGCAGGCATGGTGCCCCAAAACTGACTGCTGAGGGAACTGCAAATCAGGGCCAGAGAGGCCTGAAGAGGGAAGCAGGAACTGATCCGTTGCCTCTGTGGCAGCTTTTGATCAGGACTTGCCTCTCTCTTTCTCTCCCAGTCTGGCCAGCAGCTGCTCCTCCATTTCTCCAGGCCTCCATTGGGGCTGCTGATCAGGCCCCATTGATAGGCCCAGAGATGCTGACTGGCATAGAAACTGACCAATCAGAACCAAATCTGGGTGAAGTGTGAGGAGCCAGTGGTTGCCTAAGAGGCGGAGCTTTTGATGCTGACTGGCATAGAAACCAACCAATCAGAACCAAATTGGCCAGCAGAGGAGGGCAGTTGGGGGCGAGATCAGGCCGGCAGGGGAGGGCCCTTGGGGGCAAGATCAGGCTGGCATGGGAGGGCAGTTGGGGGCGAGATCAGGCTGGCAGGGGAGGGCATTTGGGGGCGAGATCAGGCCAGCAGGGGAGTGCAGTTGGGGGCGAGATCAGGCCAGCAGGAGAGGGAAGTTAGGGGAGATCAGGCAGGCAGGCAGAGGCAGTTAGAGGTGATCAGGCAGACAGGCAGAGGGGTTAGGGGCAATCAGGCAAGCAGGTGAGCGGTTAGGAGCCAGTGGTCCCAGATTGCAAGAGGGATGTCTGACTGCTGGTTTAGTCCCGATCCCCTGAAGGGTCCCCAATTGGAGAGGGTGCAGGCTAGGCTAAGGGAACCCCCACTCCGTGCACGAATTTCATACACTGGGCCACTAGTTATTCTTATAAATTATCATTTATTAAAAAATGTTTACAAAGTGCTTTCACATTTTGATTTGGCAATCTAAACACTGTAAGGTTTGGTGCATTCACCAGCTGGAAATCCTGAGGTTTAGACCACTCAGTTTGATTTAAGAATACTGATTAAGTGAATTATTCAAGAATCAGCTAGAAAGTGATAGAGTCAGAATTTGTATTCCGATCTCCTGGTTTCTAAGCCCAGGCTCTGTACTATAATGCACTACCTCTCTAGCTTGAGTATTATTATGTTTTGACTGACTAAAATTACTTTTTTAGCAATCCAAAAGGGCAAGTTCTCTGTTCAGGGTTTCATCTTTATAGGTGTGTTGAGAAGGTCAATGAAGTATCTTGTCATCTACGTAGAATACCATCTCTATCCAGGTGGAGCCATCCTCATTCTTCAATGATACTAGGACTGTGATAAGGTACATGGATCCATATACATTTTTCTGTGGTTTAATCATAGTCTGTATAGTCCTGATCTTTTCATTCTTGGTTCTTTGTCACTGGCCACTTATTTTATGTTTTCTTCTTAGAGTATTAAAAAAAAATGCCTTTATAGCAACTATGATGGTAGTGATATTAGCACTTTGAAAGCACTTTTTAGCCTATAAAGTGCTTTCATGTGTTATTTTATCCTCATCAGCTTTATGAAATAATATATATTTAAAAGTGTGTAAGATCATCGAAGTGTATTGATACATGAATAAGTTCCCTTCTCCATCAGTAGAGGCAGAAATAGAAATCTCTTTTATTCTTTAGTCAAGATGTGCTTTGCATCCCTTTCATTCCATCCAAGCAGAAATCTTCCTAAGTTACCTTCTCATGCCATTTTTCTATTTAGATCCTTAAAAAGATTCCTATTATCTGTCATTTCAAATCCAATTAATCACTTTAGCGTAAAAGAGTCTGCATAAGTTGGCATTAATCTACCTTTCCAGCCTTATCCACCTTTATTTTCATCAACCATACCAGTCTTCCTTTCCCTTTATTCCATACTTATAATTGTGCTATTATACTGTGGTGGAATTCCTTCCATTTTTTTCTCTCTATTATCAGAATCTTTTCAATTAACAGTCCTAGCTCATCTTCAAGGCCTTTCCCAGAAACTTCAGCCCATTGATCTCTTATTTTCTGCAACAACCTAGTAATGATTATCTATGCTGTCATCTGTAAGTTTTTGTATATTATGTATGCTTTTCTTTATTGTATTTTAACACTAGCAGCTAACACTTACATAGTGTTTACTGTGCATCAGACACTCGTAGTATTTTGCAAATACTGACTTATTTAAACCTCACAACAACCCTATGAATTGGTACTAATTATTTTGCAGATGAGGAAACTGTAAGAGTGGGTGGGGGTTGTAAAGGGTAAAGGGGGCCAACTATATGGTGACAGAAGATGGTTTGACTTTGGGTGGTGGACACACAGTGCAATATACAGATCATGTATGTAATCCATGATCAAGTTTGAATATGGATCACTGCATTCCTACTAAGTCCCCATTATGGTCAGCTAGGGTTGAACACTGTGGTGTGGGAATGATTAACTGACCAAGAAGAGCAAACCCACTGCTTTAAACCCTAGACCTAACTCTTTTATGTTCATTGCTAAAGGCTTTGCCCTTTAAAAGTTCTCTTTATTTTGCCCAGCTAGCATGGCTCAGTGGTTGAACATTGACCTGTGAACCAGGAGGTCATGGTTCAATTCCCGGTCAGGGCACATGCCAGTGTTTCGGGTTTGATCCCCAGTGGGGATCATGCAGGAGGCAGCTAACCAACGATTCTCATCAGTGATGTTTTTGTCTCTCTCTCTCCCCCTACCTTCCTCTCTGAAATCAATAAAAATAAAAAATATTACAAGTTCTCTTTATTTTTATCTTACAATAGGGTCACTCTATTCCTAAATTTAATACAAAATAAAACTTAAAATTTTCTGACAAAGCAGAATATGTACAGTGAAGCAAAACTGACTACTAGAGACTTAGGCTTTGAAATCAGACTTCTGGAGAGCTACTTATTCTCTTTGGACTTCATTGTTCTCCTCTATAGAATGGAGAGGAGGAGAATGTACATCACAGGATAACTGTGAAAATTAATCTACCTGCTATAACATTCCTAACTCATCTCTTACCTCTACCATGAACACTCTGCATAAAATTAGTATTGATGACTTGCAGTTCTACAGAAGCTTTTCTGTCTCATCTGACTCTTCCAACTCTTACATCTGGTCAGTTCTTACTCTTATGTTAAGACTTAGCTCAGGCATAACCTCTTGTACTTTCTCTGACTTCATTGCAAGTTTTGGTACCTTTTCATAATACCCTTGGTATACATCATTGCTCTTCTTTGCACATTATGTTGTAACTGTTTACTTTTTAGTCCTTCCTTAAACTATGAACTATTTTAAGAGTAGAGACTTAAATGTCTGTTCTTGGTATCAAGCATGGTGCCTGATATGTATATTTCTTGATAGATGGATAGAAGGAAAGGAGAGAGGAATAAATGAGCTGGTATACGTGAAAGCATTTTGCAAACTATAAATGCTATGCACATGTTAGTGTGGTTTTATATTACATTCCTTAATGATGTGTTTTTAATATCTGAATGTCTATTTTTATAAGGCCTTGATCCTGCTGATGTAATTCTTAGATACTGGCTATACTGTTACAGTATCCAGGGACAGCATCTTATGTTACAGAATTATATTTTCCATGTGTGTTCTAGCAATTTAATTAATTGGGCTTGACTAGATAGGTTTATTAATCTGTAGTTCACTTCTTTTTATTAAAAATTTATATTTCACATCTGGTGGCCCAATAATATCCACCTCAGTCTTTATTATTTCACATTTACAGTCGGGGGAAAAACACCCCCCAACAGTAGATTGGACTGTTGTTTCTTCTTCTTGGAGTTTATACTGAAAATAAGTATCTCTAAATTTTATTAGTACTTTAGGAGCTTAGCATTGAATGCAAAATTATGTATGCATTAATACCTCTCTTCCGGTCTTTTAATGGCAAGGATATTGGATTCCGACTCGACTCACTACATACCATCCTGCAACAGGAAGTCCTGTTACAAGAGGATGTGGAGCTAATTGAGCTACTTGATCCCAGTATCCTGTCTGCAGGGCAACCTCAACAACAGGAAAATGGACACCTTCCAACACTTCGCTCCCTGGCAACCCCTAATATTTGGTACTGTTCAGAAAACATCTATCCTTTGCTCACATACTGTATAGAGTATTCAGAGGAAATCCATCATGATGCTCCCCATTGTAAAGGCATAATAAACATCCCATACATTGTAGCATTGTAATTAATGATATGCAAAGGTTTTTAAAAAGACCTTTCTAAAGTGAATACTATTTAAAATGAAGCTGGAAACAAATCCACTTTCAACTCACTATAATTAGATCTGTATTTTAATAGCCCACATACATTTATGACATGTGCCAAAAAGAATCTGTCCTACTCATATACCTCTATGCACACATGTGCATGCAGGCCTCGCTGGTTCTTTATGTTTCTTTATAGTTAATAGAATATATCATAATCACATTGTAAAGACAACGAGGGTAGGTTGGGGCATGGAGGTAAATGATCACCTCTTGCTTTATTGGCTGAGAAGAGATCATAAGGAA
Organism: Eptesicus fuscus; assembly: GCF_027574615.1. NCBI lineage: Eukaryota > Metazoa > Chordata > Mammalia > Chiroptera > Vespertilionidae > Eptesicus > Eptesicus fuscus. The sequence goes on from NC_072479.1 coordinate 88,704,567, forward strand.
CATAGTCTAATGATTTACACTATCCTAAAACTTTTCAACCACTTCAAATATTTGGATCTAATGAAGAAGTCCCAGGGTAATCTGTTTAAGAAAAAGAAAGAGGAATGGTAAGAAGGTATTATATATAAATAACTGTTAATATCCTCTTCCTGTTAAAATATGAGTGTATTAAATGAACTGAATCATTGTCCCAACTGTTCAAGTTATACAGGCAATTACATTCATTAGCTTCAGTGTGCTGAATTTATCTGTCTTTTCTGTCACACTGGCAGCTAGCTGCTTCATATTCTAACATAGCAAAGTATGATGTTTTCCAAACCTGTATCACTCAGATATCATCATGATGAAGTAAAGCATCTTATCCTTTAAAAAAAAAAAAGTAAGAACTTAAGGGACTGCTATAAGGAACCATAGGTTTTAAGAATTTTACTTTCAAGTTTTCTTTAGCAACAAATATGATTAAGATTATATGCATGCATATGAGCATAATCAATGGACACAGACGGTGGGGGTACGGCGAGGGTAAGGGCATGTGCTGGGGGGTTCTTTAAACAATAAAAAATTAAATTTTAAAAAAGAAACGAAAACGAAACTATGAGTCTGTAAATACTTGTAGACTTTTCTATTAATACATACAAGTAGATGATGAGAGTTGCCTCTGTGATATTACCAGTATCATCTAAAAGTAAAGGATTCCAAGGGAAATTAGGGCAGGCAAATGTTTAATAAGAAGCACTCTTAATGAGACTTTTTTTGTTGTTTGACTATCTTCAAGTACTGTTTTTCAGACACAGCTCCCCTATATTTACCTTTTCATTATAAATACACGTTTTCATCAGAACCTTCATTGCTTAAAAGATGTGTTTTAATCTATAGATTTATAGTTGACCTAAGCAAAAAACCTATACACATTTTTACTTCAGTTAAAGCAGTGTAAAAACACAAAGCTTGTCCACATTATGGTCTGCTGTATAAGTGTGTGTATTCCAGATTTGTGGTGATGATTTAAAATTAGATGACTTGGCCGAAACCGGTTTGGCTCAGTGGATAGAGCGTCGGCCTGCGGACTGAAAGGTCCCGGGTTCGACTCCGGTCAAGGGCATGTACCTTGGTTGCGGGCACATCCCCGGTAGGGGTTGTGCAAGAGGCAGCTAATTGATGTTTCTCTATCATCGATGTTTCTAACTCTCTGTCCCTCTCTTCCTCACTGTAATAAATCAATAAAATATATTTAAAAAAATAATAATAATAAAATAAAATTAGATGACTTGATTTAAAACAATTACTCATAAAGTATATATTATTTCTAATTGGAAAAATACTTATATTTTCTTCAGATATTATATATTTACCTTCAAATACTTAAAGTCTGATTTTAGGGAAAAGGAACTCATAGTATATTTGAATATTTAAAATATTTTTAAAATTTTAATATTAAAATTAGTAAAATTTATTTTAATTTTAATATTTTTTAATATTAAAATTTTAATATTAAAATTAGTAAAAATTAAATTTTAATATTAAAATTAGTAAAAATTAAGCTATTTTTACTTTTAAATTTATAAAATTTGATTTTTTTAATCTGTAAATTTTTTTAAAGAGTCTGTATCTTTACAAAAAAAGTCTTGACCTAGAGGCTATTATGCTAAGAGAAATAAGTCAGACAGAAAAAGACAAATACCATATGATTTCACTTATCTGTGGAATCTAAAACCCAAAAGAAACAAACAAAACAGAAACAAACTCATAGACACAGAGCACAAACTGATGATTGCCTGGTAGAAGGGGAGTTGGAGGACTGGATGAAAAGAGTAAAGGGATTTATAAGTTCAAATTGGTAGTTATAAAATAATCATGGGGATGTAAAGTACAGCATAGGTAATATAGTCGATAATCTTGTAATTATGTACACTGTCAGGTGGGTATGAGACTTACTGGGGTAATACTTTGTAAGTGCTATAAGTTGTCTAACCACTGTACTGCCCACCTTATCCTATATAATAAAAGGCTAATGTGCAAATTGACCAAATGGCAGAACAACCGGTCGCTATGACGCGCACTGACCACCAGGGGGCAGACACTCAACGCAGGAGCTGCCCCCTGGTGGTCAGTGCACTCCCACACAGGGAGGCTGCTCAGCCAGAAGCCTGGCTCATGGTTGGCGAGTGTAGCAGCGGTGGTGGGAGCCTCTCCCACCTCCACAGCAGCGCAAAGGATGTCCAACTGCCGGTTTAGGCCCCTTCCCTGCAGGGAGCAGGCCTAAGCCATCAGTGGGACATCCCCTGAGGGCATGAATTTTGTGCACTGGGCCTCTAGTATAAAATAATATTGAATATCAACTGTAATTGAAAAAAAAATTTCTCTAAGTCATTTCAGAAGGCACCAATTTCTTATGTCCTTTACCTAAACTTATTACTCAGGTTTTAATACCTAAGGACCATTGTCTAGTTGCTAGATATTTCAAAACTATTTCACATAATTTTATTTTAATATATTTTTATTGATTTCAGAGAGGGAGGAAGAGGGAGAGAGAAATAGAAACATCCACGATGAGGGAGAATCATGGATCGGCTGCCTCCTGCAAGTCCCCCACTGGGGATCAAGCCCACAAACCAGGCATGTGCCCTTGACCAGAATCGAACCTGGGGCCGAAACCGGTTTGGCTCAGTGAATAGAGCGTCGGCCTGCGGATTCAAGGGTGCCAGGTTCGATTCCGGTCAAGGGCATGTACCTTGGTTGCGGGCACACCCCCAGTAGGGGGTGTGCAGGAGGCAGCTGATCGATGTTTCTCTCTCATCGATGTTTCTAACTCTCTATCCCTCTCTCTTCCTCTCTGTAAAAAATCAATAAAATATATATTTTTAAAAAAGAATCGAACCTGGGACCTTTCAGTTCGCAGGCCGGCGCTCTATCCACTGAGCCAAACCGGCTAGGGCTTTCAGATGATTTTTTTTAATGTCATTTTTTAAGCCATATGTTACAAAGAAGCTGGAATTTTATTTATTTTAGGAAACCTAATTTACTGATAAAGTAACTCATCTTTCTCTTTTCTAATGGGTATTGTTTTTTTTTTTTTTCTCTCTGTTACAGGGATGTCTCAATGCTATTTGCCTTCATTAGTTTGCTTATTATGCTTCCCACTTGGTGGATTGTCTCTTCCTGGCTGGTATGGGGAGTGATTCTATTTGTTTATCTGATCATAAGAGCTTTGAGATTATGGAGGACAGCCAAACTACAAGTAACCCTAAAAAAATACAATGTCCGTTTGGAAAATGCAGCAGCAAATAGCCGAGCTTTTACTAATCTTGTGAGAAAAGCTTTACGTCTCATTCAAGAAACTGAAGTCATTTCCAGAGGATTTACACTGTGAGTTCATTTTTTATTTTATTTTTAAATAATTCTTTTTTATTACATAGTTAAAGTAGAATATTTACTACCAATTTTCATTTTTGTATTGCTTTTATAGGAAAAAAGTGGGTTTCTCTTTAGCACTTATTAAAGTCTATTAACTGCTCACTAAAGAAATAAATGTTAGATTTAATATGTAATATGATTCTGCTTATTCTACTTTGAGAAACCAAAGTGCTTTGAGAATCATGATTATGTCTGTGTGTTACCTGTAATTTTATGAGATAATGTAGAAAGAGAACCTACCATTGATACCAGCATACAGTTACCTAATAAATGCTTGTTTCCTTTACTTCCTGTCAGATACTCTCTTTCCTCTGTTTAATTGACAGCTGTATCTGACATGAATTCATTTTGAAAACTCTTGCCATGTATTAATAATATTCTTTAGGTAAATGTTAGCAGATATTATGGCACCAATATTGTCAGAATATCATGCAAGTAATGATATTTTACATTCCCACCATAAATTAAATATTCACCAGTCTAGCTGTAAGTGTATTAAGCTGCAGGTTATACTGGTTAGTTATTGCATTATTAAAGGAAGAGTTATATTTACTCAGCACCAGTTTATTATAGAGCAGATGTTCAAGTCCATACCATCTGGCTCTAAAGCTTGATTGCAGTACATCAGACTGCCTGCTGAACACTAGCAGGTGATAGTTGTATTGTAGTATATATGTAATAATTTATATAACCTTTGCAGTCTGTAAGTGGGAGAAAATATGATGAAGTATATGATGAAGAATAATTATTGCTCTTAATTATTGTTATATCTGGAAAATCATGAAAAGGGGAGCAGAAGACCCTTTGGTAGTCATCACATCTTTTACTGTGCTCTGCTCTAGAGTAGTACTGAAATGATCTTGGCATAAAAACTGTATCTGAAAAATCATGAACAGGGAAGTAGAAGAATCTCCAGCAGTCTTCACTCTTGTGTTCTGAAACAGTATTTTAAACAATCCCAAGACATAAGAGATGTTTCATTACTTTTCTTCCTGCTCAATTCAAAATGGAACAGTCCTCGGCATTTGTTTATTTTTGTCCTTCCATTGTTCACTTCTTTTTGACTGAGCAGAGCAGTTTTTAAGTTGTTTGAATATCAAGTTTTAAAAGTTAAAAATCACACTAAGAATAAGGGTGGCTTTTCATTCTTGACTTGCACAAGACTTTACTGAGAGAACTGACTGCTCAATGGTTAAGCAAAGTGCTGTGTGTTTGTTCATTTAATGCTTGGGCATGTATAGAGGATTCTGTGCCTTTTGTCATTGTCCACCTTTTAAAAACCATTATGTGTAGAATAGGCATGAAGAGCTAAATTGGGTCAGTTAGACATGATTTGCCTCCAGATTTTGACTTCTATCTATTCAGATGCAGACAGGCAGAAGAAATGTTGGGAAAAAATTGTGCTTCACTTATCTTCGTCAACTGGATAATTGATTGAAAAAATTATGACCAATAATAGATCTTGAATCATAATATTTTTAGTTTTTAAAATTCATTTAGTAAATAAAATGGAGTACAAACAATAGTGTCATATGTTGGAAAAAATGAGTACTGTTTTGTTTTACCTCGGTTTGTCTGCTCTAGCAAATAATTTAACCTTCTTTGCTTCATTCCTTTATTTTAAAATAAGCCAGCAGTCATTGTCCTGTTGTTGTTTTTTTAATAGGTTTCTAATGCCTGAATATATTTTAGTTTGATTTAACATTTTTAAAGTTTTGAGTTAGATGTCTTGTTTTACAAATTTGTGGTTATAGTGTAAAATATTTATAAATTCCAATATTTTGTTTTGTTTTTGGGAGAGGTTACTGGTTAGGTGAAAAAAAATACTCTTATCTAATAACTATTCATAGTTTCATTTATAAAAGCATAATGTATTATATGTCATTGTTTCAAATAGATACTCCCCACTTATCTTTTGGAAAGTGCTATGAAATCTGCTTCCTCTTGAACAGTTTTGAGAGTAGCTATGCAACTACATAGTAACCTTTACTTTGCCTTTCTACTTGCATTCCCCTGTTGGCCACTGGTCCTGTTATCTTTCTGCGGCCCCTACTTCATTTTGAGTAGGTAAGTGCCAGTGGCAGCAGGTGGGTAAGTCATTTTACCCTACTTTTATGAATGTACAGAATGCATTCTGTACAAGTGGCCAAAAATATGATTGATGAACATATATGAATGCATATTAAGAATATGAAAGTGTTTATAATTAAAGCTTTTATACTTACTATAAAGGTTTGGAAACTAAATGTAAACTAGTACCACTCTAGTATATATTTTAGCGAGTAGAGTGTCTATATTAAAAAGTTACATTTTTTTACATAAATATTCCTACATTTCTACTATATTTCAACTATAATGTTTTTGTTTCTTTATATCAGAGGAAGCCATCACTCTGAGATTTAAATTTTTCATTTGTTGTTTTCTGGTGACTATATATGTATCAGGGAAATGGCTATTTATAAGACCTGAGTGGGGTTACTTACAAACATTTTCTAATGAAAATCATGGAAAAGGATTTTTTTCTAAACTCAATAGAATTATGGATTTAGGAAACAAAAACTTTAGGACACCTGTACAGTTGTATCACATTTTACTTTTCAAGTTTGCTTGACAGGGTCAGTGCTGCTTGCCCATTTAATAAAGCTGGACAGCATCCCAGTCAGCATCTCATTGGTCTTCGGAAAGCTGTCTACAGAACTGTAAGAGCCAACTTTCAAGCAGCAAGGCTGGCTACCCTATATATGCTGAAAAAATATCCTTTTTTGGTCTAAATTTAAAAATAAGATATGTTTCCAGAGTGCTGAATATAGGTATTATAGTTGCATCCTGTAAAGTTAACTGTAAACTGAAATTGCTTATTTTGAAGCTAATTTCCATCAGCACTTCTATTTTAAAACTAGAAATGCATTCCAAGGGGGAAAGAAAGATAGTTCTTCTCTCGTGTGGTTCATTTTTAACAAGGAAAAAACTTGAAATCCCTCCCTTTACTGGTCCAAAGAATAAATTCAAAAGACCTGGCTTTGCTGGGCCTGGCTTTTTTTTTAAATTACTGAACATGGCAAATTTGTGTCATGACATGTAAATAAATCGGCAACAGGAAATCCTTCTCCTTTCACAAAACAAAGGACCTAGAGTCAGATCGGCAACATTTAAATTTTGGCCATATCAGTTATTGCCTAGGTGACCTTAAGCAAGTTTCTTAACTCTCTGTACCTTTCTTTATTCATTTTTAAAATGTCAATACTAACTCAATCTTACTGACTGTGTTTTTGTTGAAATCAAATGAGTTAGTGCATATAAAGTGCTTAGATAGTGTCTGACACAAAGAATACATGACAATAGTCACTTAAATTTACTAAAAAATTATTTCTATTAGTCAGGAAATAAAGGTATATAATATCTTTATTTTATTTAAGATTCATAAATAAATTATGAGTAAATGGAATGCAAAGATTACTTTTGTAGGTCGACACTCAACTACTGAGCCATGCTGGTTGGGCTGGGCAGTCTTAATGTACTACCTTTTATGTTTTAATGAAGACTTTGTTGATTGCCTTAACCTAATTTAACCTACCCCCTGAACTCTGAGAGTGACAATGTAACCAACTACATCTGTGTGGTGCCTTTTAAGGACCTGGGCCTTGGACTTAGTGAAGAGCAGATTTCAGAAGAGGAAGCACATAACCTTACAGATGGTTTCAGCCTGCCTGCATTGAAGGTAATCCATTGGTAGAATGGAAGGAAGGGCTGAGGAAGAGATAGATGTTCTTGGATTGTGCCTGTGCTTTTTGAACACAAATGGTGCACCTGTTCTCTTTTATTATTTGCTGATTACTGTTACTGCAATAACCTTACTGAAGTTTGTGAAGCTGCCTTTAAAAGTGGAGAACATCATAAAGATTGGAAAAGAAGATCCTTATAGTTTGATATCAAAATACTTATAATTTTTTTTTATTTTTTTAAACCTCAACCAAGGAATGAGAATATTTTTCCCATTGATCTTTTAGAGACAGTAGAAGGGAGGAGAGAGAGAGAGAAAGAGAGACATCCATTTGAGAGGAACACATTGATTGGTTGCCTCCTGCATGCAGCCCAACCAGGGCCAGGATGGAGCCTACAACCAAGGTACGTGCCCTTGACTGGAATCGAACCCAGGACCCTTTGGTCCACAGGCCAAATGGAGCCCTAGTCGGTTTGGCTCTATCCACTGAGCCAAACCGACTATGGCTCCATTTTGTTTTGAGACTGTATAAACTTCTATATCTTTAAATTTTTTATATCCATATAAATTTTCTAAATCTGTTTGTTTTTCTTTTCTCTTACTTGAAATTTGCCTTGACTTATTCTTACCCTCATTCTGACCCGTCTTACAACTTACTAAGCTAGAAACCTGCACACTAACCATTTTATCCCTCCTTTTACTCCTCACATCCAGTCTGTCAACATATTTTTGTGTCAGTTCTACCTTCAAAGTATATTTTAAATTTATCTACTTTTTCTGGGTTCTTCCCCACCATCCTAGTCCTGACTGCCATCACCTTTTACCTGAGCTGCTTCAATCGTTTTCTTACAGGTTTTTCTAATTCCCTAAAGTGGTTAGTTTCAGAATTTGACATACAAAAAGACTTTAAAATAATATATGCTTTGAATCAGTAATTCCACTTCTGCAAATCTTTCTTAAAGAACTTATTCCAAATATAGTCAAGCTTTATGTACCAAGTTGCTTATTAGCTTTGTTTACAATAGCGGAAATGAACAGAGCCTAAATGTATAGCAATTAAGGAATAGTTGCATGAATTTATGGAAAATCCACAGGGTGGACCATTGTGTAGCCACTACAGTTTGCTTTTGAAGATTTTATAAAAATTTGGGAAAATGTATGTTAAACCAGTGAAGTAATTAGCATACAAAAATGTATATACAGTATGACCACAACTCTGTTTTTACAAAAAGACTAATAGAAAATACCAAGACACCAATAGCTACCCTTTAGGAAGGTCACATTGTAGAAAATTCCATTTACTTAGAAATTCAGTACAATTTGAGATTAAAAGAAGAAAAAACGGATTCTGGAATTGAGCAAACCCAGATTTATATTTTAGCTCTTACACTAACTTTTGACCTTTAATAAATTATTATTTGAATTTGCCTCATCTGTAAAAAGGGCTACCATACCTGCCCTACCAGGTGTTAAATGAGAAGACATGAAATACCCACAGTGGAGCTTGTCATATGATGGGTACCATACGCGATAATAGCTATTATTATTTACACTTTTGACGTATTGTTTTTAAAAGCTTATTAAATCCTGGATTGTATTTCAGCTTAAGTATAGGCAGCAAAGAGAAAAAGTGACTCCCCTACAGTCAGACTTTCCAGGTTTGACTCGTTCTATCACTTGACGGTTAATGAGTTCTTGAGCAAATCCCTGTTTCTGTGTTTATAAAAATGGGATAATCATAATGCTTACCTCTGAGGGATTTGATATTTGCCAGTTCAATGCCTAGGGTAGAGTGGTTAATAAATGTTAGCTGATTTTTTTATTGCCTCTGATGGGATCTACTCTAAAATGTGAGGCTTGTTCTCTTTTATCTCCCCACCCTACTTCCAATACTGCTGGTTGTAGCTGGACCCTTTTTGCTCACTCATGTTGTTTTAAAGACTAACTTTAGTATTTTGATTTTTGCTTTATTTTGACATATAACTAATCTGTAACCAAACTTCATGTATTGCATTGTTACCAGGAATATCAACCTCTGAAAGAAGCCTTATCTTGGACCTATAGTGTAAAAATTGCTGGAAACCCCTATGATACTTAAAAACTATATTTTGTCTTGTACATTTGCCATTGTATCCAGAAGAAAGTTTTTTTTAACAGATTTTGTATAAATTTTAAAAGAAAATTCTCCAAAGAGCAACACTAATTAAAGGTTCTTTTTAATGTAGTGGAAGATGGTTTACAAATAAATCAGGACCTTTTGTTTACTTCTGTAATTTTCATGGTGTCCATAAAGAAAATACATTTTGGCTTTTTTTTTTTTTTTTTTCACCTATATTCCCTCAGGAAAACTTTACAAACCTGAGGAGACATATAAAATATTTAGTACAGAGTCCTTATCCCTTCTTCTTATTGTTTAAATTTTTAACTAGTTTTTAAAGTTGTTATGAAGTAATATATTTCCTGTTTTAAAAAATGAATCCACATTTTAAAAAATGCTTTACATAAAAATGTCCTATTTGTTCATAAATTATGGTTATCCCCTCATCCAAAGAACAAACAGAAAAAAATATATATAATTTTCAGTTTTGGTTTGATTGGATAATATGGTAGTGATTAAATTATAAATTAGTATTTTAAAAGTGGCAGTAAGCTATGCCCACTTGTTTTGGTTGCTGTGGCCAAAACTCGAATCATTCTTCATAACACTTTTCCTCCCATAAACAATTCGTCAAGAGATTTTGTCGGTTCTACTTTCACAATATATCCAGGGTCCAACTACTACTCACCTGTTACCACTAACCACTGTTGTACAAGCTACCATTAACTCTTACCTGAATTATTACAATAACCTCCTAATTGGTTTCCACTTCTACTCTAACCTCCCTATCTTCTCTCAACACAGCAGCCAAAATGGGCTTGTTAAAGCATAATCCAGATCATATAACTGCTGCTCAAAACTTTTCAGTGGCTCCTAGAGTAAAAGCCAGAGCTACCTCAGTGCCTTCATCACTTACCACACTCCTCCTTGCTAGTGTACCCCAGTCACACTGACCTTGTTCCTCAGATGTGCCAAGTCCTCTCCTACTAAATAACTGCAGTTCAACATCCTGTTCCCTAGAATTCTCTTCCCTGATGATAGTTTCATGGCTTAATTCTGGATCACACTTTTTTAGAGACATTCCTGGCCATCCCTCCACCTCTCCACCTTCCTAGCCCCCTTTACCTTCCCCCATGTATACACACATACAGTACACACTCGCTATTCCCCTTCTCTGCCAAGAAACTCTGTCTTTTACTTGTTATTGTGTATCCCACCCCCCCAATATATAAGCTCCATCAGGGCAGGGATTTTTTTTTTTCCACTTTTGTTCAAAGCTATATTATCAGCAGATAGAATAGAACCTGGTATATCGTAAGTGCTCAAAAAATACTTGCTGGCCCTAACCGGTTTGGCTCAGTGGATAGAGCATCAGCCTGCAGACTGAAAGGTCCCAGGTTTGATTCCGGTCAAGGGCATGTACCTTGGTTGCTGGCACATCCCCAGTAAGGGGGTGTGCAGGAGGCAGCTGGTCTATGTTTCTCTCTCATCGATGTTTCTAACTCTCTATTCCTCTCCCTTCCTCTCTGTAAAAAACCAATAAAATATATATACTTGCTGAAAGAACCAATAAAGGGATAAAGAAAATCATTATAGTCATGAATTTAATGGTTAAATAAGAATTATGAGGTAAGCCTGTTTATATTCAAGAATTCCTAGGTAAATGTCTCTAGCAATTTGGAAATTTGACCTTGCTTATTTAAAAAAAAGAAATTCAATGGTAAAATAGGTTTACATTAAATTATCTTATTATTTGCCTAATTTTAATGTTCATTTAATAAAACAGTCTAAATAATGTTCTCTTTCCTGGTTGTGAAAAATTGGAATCTAAATTTGTTCAATCCTCTTTGTTGTATTCCAATTCTTGTTCATAATAAATTGTTTCCTCGCATTTGTTTGTTTCTTTCTTTGTTTTGGAGATATTATCCTCCTCTAGAATAGGACTATACCTACAGAAATCCTTTGCTGCCTAATGTCAGGGGTTGTCTCTCAAGAATGGGTTTTGGCCCTAGCCTGTTTGGTTCAGTGGTTAGAGTGTCAGCCTTCGGACTGAAGGGTCACGGGTTTGATTCCGATCAAGGGCATGTACCTCGGTTGCAGGCTTGATCCCCAACCCATCGGGGCATGTGCGGGAGACAACCAATCGTTGTGTGTCTCTCACATCAATGTTTCTCTCTGTCTCACCCCCTCACTCCCACTCTCTAAAAATCAATGGATAAGCCGAAACCAGTTTGGCTCAGTGGATAGAGCGTCGGCCTGCGGACTCAAGGGTCCCAGGTTCGATTCCAGTCGAGGGCATGTACCTTGGTTGCGGGCACATCCCCAGTCGGGGGGTGTGCAGGAGGCAGCTGATCGATGTTTCTTTCTCATCGATGTTTCTGGCTCTCTGCCCCTCTCTCTTCCTCTCTGTGGAAAATCAATAAAATATATTTTTTTAAAAAATCAATGGAAAAAATACCTTTGGGTGAGGATTAACAACAACAACAAAAAAGAATGGGTTTTTTAATTTCTTGTGCTAGACACTCCTAGGTATGAACACTCTGGGACTGATTTTTATATTGTTTCTTTATTATTTCCTAGCCAAAATAATGGTGTAATTTTGAACCCCAAACTCTGGGTTCATCAATAACTCATTTCTTTGAACTTATATAGCTCTGTCATTCCTACTGTTTTCATTTCTCCTTTGTGTAAAATTTTAAAATAATTAATCCATATTTACTTCTAATAAATGTGTCTCAATCTATCAACACTTCCTTTCTAGATTAGAACCATACTAAGTTATATTCTGGTATTTCCTGCTATATTGGGATCAGAAGTTCCCATGTGCAGTGACTACATAATTTGATACATAATTCTTGGCTAATCTTAGAGTTAATTCAAGCTCAGCTATATCCATTACTTATGATAAAGTGGAAAATTTAAACTAGAAGTTAAATTTGTAGTTTGTTTTGAATGTTGGCCAATATTTTTTATTGATCTAGTTCTTTTTTCTTTTTTTTTAGGTTTTGTTCCAACTCTGGGTGGCACAGAGTTCAGAGTTCTTCAGACGGTTAGCCCTATTACTTTCTACAGCTAATGCCCCTCCTGGGCCCTTACTTACTCCAGCACTTTTGCCTCATCATATTTTATCTGATGTGACTCAGGGTCTACCTCATGCTCATTCTGCCTGCTTGGAAGAGCTTAAGCGCAGCTATGAGTTTTATCGATACTTTGAAACTCAGCACCAGTCAGTACCCCAGCGTTTATGCAAAACTCAACAGAAGTCAAGAGAACTGAATAATGTTCACACAGCAGTACGCAGTTTGCAGCTCCATCTGAAAGCATTACTGAATGAGTAAGTTTAGAAGCTATATAAGGAAATGTCCCCATGATTAGCAAGCTTCATTCTTGAGCTATTGTCGTTCTTGGCTTGTGTCCTAGCTAGAGAAAGGCAGCAAAATGGAGACATACAGCATGAAAGATGGTTTATACTTACAAATAGAGCAGAGAAGCATGATTTATAAGTACTATAATTTGGTACATTTATGATTTTTACTTTTCCTGATTTCAACAGACAACCTAGAAAGATAGGACAAAAGCAGATGTTCATTCTGTTTGAGAGCTGCAATGGAGAAGTTTACGAAGAATGAGTTTAACTCTCTTTAGGTAGGGCTCTTAAACTGGAGCCTGCAATCTAAGAGAATATCTGCCAACACTGGAAAAATAAATTATAAGAGGCGTTGTTATATATAGTTAAGGAATAATACATTGCTATTTTCTAAATAAATTCAACAGATTTGGACTCTTTTTCCATAGCATAGAACATGTATTTTGATCCAAGTTAGATAATACAATGTAGGGTCCATATTAGGTGATCTACTTTGCATGGAATTGCTGGCACTCTGCCTTGGTAGCAGGTATGGTGCAGAACACAGACTTGTAGTATAGGACTGGATCAGATGAATGGTTGGGTTCATGTTGTGCTGGTAATCAGGAAGGTCATCAGAATTTAATGGGTTGATGTGATCATAGTTTAGGTACTTTACCCTGGATAGCAGGCAAGAAGTGGAAGGGAGAGGCCATTAATCAGTTTTGTAAGACCAAAAATAAAAATGAGTCAAAAAGACTTGAAGTCTCAGTAAAATCAAAAGGCTGGTTTACAGGACTGAAGAAGGATGTGTACAAAGATAGGAAGTTAAGGTCATAAAGACATTTTGAGAAAAATTTTCACTCATCAGTTCAAGGTTTGGCATTAGGTATATAAGGCTGATGAAAAGCTTAGGGCATAAGAAAAAATTAAGACACTATGAGGCAGGAATGTTCCAGTGGTCTGTAGCAGCTATTCCAAGAAAGCAGGTGAATGCTAACCTGACTCAGCTCTGTCTGCCACAGGGAATATGGGAGGTGAGGCAGTCTCAAGGTGAGTGTGTGGCAATGGTTGAATCATCAGAGGAAATATAATAAAAGGCTAATATGCAAATCGACCAAGCGACCAGTCGCTATGACGCACACTGACCACCAGGGGCAGATGCTCAACTCAGGAGCTGCCCCTGGTGGTCAGTGTGCTCCCACAGTGAGAGCGCAGCTCAGTCACAAGCTGAGCTCACGGCTGGTGAGCACAGTGGCAGTGGCGGGAGCCTCCACAGCAGCACTAAGGATGTCCAACTGATGGCTTAGGCCCGCTCCCTGTGGGCCTCTAGTATATTATAATGAGAGAAGGTGGGTCAGGGAAGGAAGAGTGCTACACTGTATAGATATGAAAATGAAAAAGAGGGGCTTTGTACCTTTGTCAGGAATTGTGGATTATGATGGGAAGTATGTTCTCTATTTAAAAATGAAATATTCTATATCTTAACTAGAGAGTATACCATTCATTAGCTATCATATATGAATGCTCTATAGACTGCTACACACAACTTTGAAGTGTTATCTAAAAATTGTTTGTGTTTCACTCCTTTACCCTTGTTCCCTTTGCTATTCTCACCCTCACTTTCTACATGAGGACATTAACCCTTTAACTGTTCTTCCTCCAGAGTGCTCAACTGCTAGATGATTCCTGAGGGCATATATTTGCTTTCTCACTTAATCAAAAACCTTAACTGGTTTCAGAATATAGCAGCTTAGACTGACATCTGTATAAAACATTCTGTAAAAAAGGTTTGCCATAATCTGACTACAGTCTGCTTTTCTGTCTTGATTTCTCCTTTTCCTTCAATCCCGCCAAACTGTATATATTGTCATATGCCCACAGGGAATATGGGAGGTAGGGTAGAGTGACCTTCCTCATCTTTTGTACATGCTTCAATTTTATCCCTCCTTCGCTGCTCCCTCAAAAGAACCTCTTCCTTAGCTACTCCCTACCTGCCCCATTGCTGGTAGCAATGTTCCCCTTTTCTGAATTCTTATAACACTATCTTTTTATCTCTCTGGTATACTTTTGTGCCTGGATTCAACCCAGGTTTACAGTTTATCAACTATATGACTCTGAGCAAGTTTCTTGAACTCTCTGGACCTAATTCCTCATCTGTAAATGAAATAAAATATTATGACTTTTTATGATAATTGTATTTTATATACATGTATAATTTCTCTGATTCAGTTATGTTTCTTATAAATAGAAGATGGGTTTAACTTGTCCTTTCAGTTCATGCCTCGTATATATGCAAACAATATTTGTGGGATAAATATATGACACTATTTATAAGCTTTTTAAAAAAGTGGTATAAAATACACATAAAATTTACCATTTAATCATTTTTAACAGTACAGTTCAAGGCATTAAGTATATTCACATTGTTGTACAACCATCACTACCTTCCATCTCCAAAACATTTTTAATCTTCTAAGCTTATTTCTTAAATAAGCCTTATAAATGATAAATTTTCCATTTTATATTTTAGAAATCTCCATGGTGAAACTGTTTTTCTTTATTACTCAGGGTAATAATTCTTGAAGATGAACTTGAAAAGCTTGTTTGTACTAAAGAAACACAAGAACTAGTGTCAGAAGCTTATCAAATCCTTGAACAGAAATTAAAGTTGATTCAACCCCATGTTCAAGCAAGCAACAATTGCTGGGAAGAGGCCATTTCTCAAGTGGACAAACTGCTACGAAGAAATACAGATATAAAAGGTACCTGGGAGAGATTTCTTCCATATATTCCTCTGCAGTTAGGATTTTATTAGGTGTATTTCTTCTCTATGATGAAACTCACTTGACAAACCTTTAGTTTACTAAAGAAAAAGTTGAACTTATATGGCCCTGGCTGGTGTAGCTCAGTTGGTTGGAGTGTCTTCCTGTACACCAAAAGGTGGCAGGTTTAATTCCTGGTCAAGGCACGGGTTCAGTTGCGGGAGACAACTGATCTGTGTTTCTAATTTTTTTAAATTGAACTTATATGTACAAATTAACACTGAATATAAAGTCTTGGCTCTTACTAATAAGAAAAGCAGCCCTAGCCAGTTTGGTTCAGTGGATAGAGAGTCGGCCTCCAGACTGAAGGGATAGATTTTAATAATATTATTTATTATTAGAACTTTCAGAATCTCTTTTCCAATTACAGTGATGATGAATTTGATATTCATGGGCCAGAAATTGAGTTTTGCTTTTAAGATAAAATTTTTACTTTAGTTATTTAGAAATCATATATAAGTGTTACAATAGGTAGCACTATGTATTTGTTATTAGGGGTCTGAAATGTATTATTTAAGAGTAATACTGCTAGGTAAAAAGACAGTCTTGAAATTCTCCACAAACCTGCTTTCATTTAACCCAGATTTTAAACTTTGTTTTACTGATCTCACCAATTTCATTGTAAATGTTTGGAATATTAATTTTTAAACTTTGCTATAAACCACGTTTATCCCTTCCACCTTTATGATGAATAACAGAAATTGTATTTCTGCCAAAGATGATTAATGCTTTATCATTCTGTTTCATTGTTTTGTTTACAACTAGATCTGTAATACTTCAATGTTTTAAATATGCTGAATAAGTCCTTAGATAGTAAAAGTATTTCCTTTGAAAAAAGGAAATATTAATATTACCAATAGATTTCCTTTATGTCTCAAATATAGTGAATACTTTTTCCTGCAAAGGATAATTTTGTGAAGGATTATTTTAAAATATATTTTTACTGATTTCAGAGAGGAAGGAAGAGGGAGATAGAAACATCCTCCTATATAATAAAGGGCTAATATGCAAATCAACCGATCAGCAGAACTACCGGTCACTATGACACACACTGATCACCAGGTCGCAGGCGCTCAACGTGGGAGCTGCCGTTCAACCAGAAGCCGGGCTCATGGCTGGCAAGCACAGCCGCAGTGGTGGGAGCCTCTTCCGCCTCCTCGGCAGTGCTAAGGATGTCTGACTGCCAAGTGGGCCTAAGCTGTCAGTTGGACAGAGGGTGCAGGCCCCCCTCCCCTGCCTCAGTGCACGATTTTTGTGCATCGGGCCCTAGTCAATGATAAGAGAATCATCGATCAGCTGCCTCCTGCATGCCCCCTACTAGGGATCGAGCCTGCAACCAGGTTCATAGGTTGGCATTCAACCTCTGAGCCACACTGGCCAGGCTTACCAAGGATTTTTAATAGGTGCAGATATTTATGCATTTAAACTTTTTGAAATGACCCAAGTCTAGAGCTTTTGAGTACATTTTCTATAAATAGAATTACCATTGGGTGTTAAAAGATGCATCACACTCACTTCTCCTTAGCGTACTATGAGATGTTGACTCTTAGTCACTCACTTAAACATGATCGTTATAACTGTCTCCAATGCATTGGGCAAGTGATAAGCAATTTCTTAGTTATGCTCTGTATATGTGGCTTTTGCTCTATATAATAATGATATGAATAGAAGTAATTCACAAACTTTTCTCACTAAAATGCTCATAATGGCCATGGCTACACAACTTTAAAATGTTCGTTTGAGCCTTAGCTGGGTGGCTCAGTTGGTACACCAAAAGGATGTGGGTTCAATTCCTGGTCAGGGCACATACCTAGGTTGTGGGTTCGGTCCCTAGTTTGGGGTGCATATGGGAGATAACCGATGTTTCTCTTTCACATTGATTCTCTCTCTCTCTCTCCATTCCTCTCTCTAAAATCAATTTTTAAAAAGGACATATATTCAGGAGAAGATTTTAAAAAATGTTCGTTTTCATTTTTTAGATGCAGGTGCTTTAGTTAGCTGTATCTTGTAAAGTTACTTCAAAATTACAGGAATATTGCAAGAATAGTTCACAATACTCTTCATCCAGATTCCCCAGTTGTTGACATTCTACCACATTTGCCTTATCTATGTATCTGTATGTAAATTCCTTTGGTGATATTATTCTTAACCATTTGAGAGTAAAGATGCAGGCATGAAACCTCTTTACCTATAAATATTTCTGTTTGCATTTTTCTAATGTCCAGGTCCAGATCACACATGGCATTCAGTTTAGGTGATCCTTATTCTCCTTTAGCCTTTCTTCTCTTTCATTATAAGTATTTTGTGAAAAGAATACTTTAAGATTATGTAAATACCCTTTCCTCATCAAAATTTTTCCCACTGTTAAGCATACACACACCAAATGACTCAGTAATATTATTCCTAGATATTTACCCAAGAGATATAAAAGCTTAATGTTCACACAAAAACCTATACTCAAATGTTTATAGTGGCTTTATTAATAATCACTAAAACCTAAAAGAAGCTTGTGCCCTTCTGCTGGTGAATAGATAAATTGTTACATCCATCCATATAATGGACTACTACTTGGCAATAAAAAAGAAATAAACTGATACATCAATAAGATGGAGGAGCCTAGCCAGTTTGGCTCAGTGGAAAGAGCATTGGTCATAGACTGAAGGGTCTCATGTTGGAGTCCAGTCAAGGGCATATATCTCAGTTGCAGGCTCGATCCTCGGCCCTGGTCAGGGCACGTGTGGAAGGCAACCAATAGATGTGTCTCTCTTACATCAACGTTTCTCTCCTCTCTGTCTCTCCCCCTCCCACTCTCACTAAAAAAAAAAAGATCGATGGAAAAATATTCTTGGTGAGGATTAACAAAAAAATAATAAGATGGAGGAATCTCTAATGCACTATGTTAATCAAAAGAAGCCAGACTTAAATCACCATATACTATATGATTCCATTTATATAAAACTAGAGGCCTGGTGCATGAAATTCGTGCAAAGGGGGCGTGTTCCTCATACCAGCCTGCACCCTCTCCAATCTGGGATCCCTCTCACAATCCAGGACTGCTGGCTCCCAACTGCTTGCCTGCCTGCCTTCCTGATTGCCCCTAACTGCTTCTGCCTGCCAGACTGATCACCCCCTAACCACTCCCCTGCCAGCCTGATTGATGCCTAACTGCTCCCCTGCCAGCCTGTTTGCCCCTAACTGCCCTCCCCTGCAGGCCTGTTCACCCCTAACTGCCCTGCCCTGCAGGCGTGGTCACCCCTAACTGCCCTCCCCTGCAGGCCTGGTCACCCCTAACTGCCCTCCCCTGCAGGCCTGGTCTCCCCAACTGCTCTCCCCTGCAGGCCTGGGTCCCCCCCAACTGCCTTTTCCTGCAAGCCCTGTCGCCCCCAACTTCCCTCCTCTGCCGGCCTGGTCACCCCTAACTGCCCTCCCCTGCAGGCATGGTCACCCCCAACTGCCCTCCCCTGCAGGCCTGGTCCCCCCAACTGCCCTCCCTTGCAGGCCTGGTCCCTCCCAACTGCCCTCCCCTGCTGGCCTGATCGCCCACAACTGCCCTCCCTTGCAGGCCTGGTCCCTCCCAACTGCCCTCCCCTGCTGTCCATCTGGTGGTGGCCATCTTGTGTCCACATGGGGGAAGCCATCTTTGACCACATGGGGGCAGCCATCTTGTGTGTTGGAGTGATGGTCAATTTGCATATTACTCTTTTATTAGATAGGATAGAGGCCTGGTGCATGGGTGGGGGCCAGCTGGTTTTCCCTGAAAGGTGTCCCAGATCAGGGTGGGGGTTCCCTTGGGGTGTGGGCAGCCTGGGCGAGGGGCCTGTGGTGGTTTGCAGGCTGGCCACGCCCCCCGGCGACCCAAGTGGAGGCCCTGGTATCTGGGATTTATCTTCTCTGATTGAAACTTTGTGGCCTTGAGCGGAGCCAAGCCTCCTGCTTGCTCCATGGCCGCAGCCATTTTTGTTGGGATTTATTTATCTTCTATAATTGAAACTTTGTAGCCTTGAGCAGAGGACAAAGTGTGCAGGAAGCTTGGCTTCATCCATCGCTGGGGACAACTCAAGCCTCCTGCTCTCTCCAGCTCCGTGGCTGCCGCCATTTTTGTTGGGATTTATTTATCTTCTATAATTGAAACTTTGTAGCCTTGAGCGGAGGCTAAGGCAGGCCAGGGTGTGCAGGAAGCTGGCTTCCTCCATTGCCGGGGAAACCCAAGCCTCCTGCTTGCTCCGTGGCCGCAGCCATCTTGGTTGGGTTAATGTGCATGCTCACTCCTGATTGGCTGGTGGGCGTGGCTGGTAGGTGTGTCAGAGTGATGGTTAATTTGCATATTGCTCTTTTATTAGATAATATTCTTAAAATAGTAAACTTTAATAGTAACAGAAAACATATCAATGGTTACTGGGAATTAGATATGGAAGGAAGAATATGGTATAAAGAGGTAGTATAGCCAAAACCGGTTTGGCTCAGTGGATAGAGCGTCGGCCTGCGGACTGGAAGGTCCCGGGTTCGATTCCGGTCAAGGGCATGTACCTTGGTTGCGGGCACATCCCCAGTGGGGGGTGTGCAGGAGGCAGCTGGTCGATGTTTCTCTCTCATCGACGTTTCTGGCTCTCTATCCCTCTCCCTTCCTCCCTGTAAAAATCAATAAAATATATTTTAAAAAAATGGTAGTATAAATAACTATTTTGAGGTGATGGAACTGTTCTGTATTTTGGTTGTTAATCAGATATTCACTCGTTTCTGTGTGGCTTGTTTCTTTTTAAGGCAAACCTGAAATAGCATGTGAAAGCCCACGCTGTACTGTGGTACCCGTGCTGCAGCCTACTCTACACATTGCAGATAAAGATCCAATCCCTGAGGAGCAGGTAAGGGTGAAAATTGCTTTTGTTTCCCATAAAGGAGAGTTTCACATATGAAACTTACCTACTGCTCTCTGTAAGTGACATTGTTGAATTTATGTTTCTAATGAGCTTCAAAATCACAATATAATGTATTGAATATATATCAAATCATTAGTTCTTAGTACCTTGAATTTTAATCTATTTCTTAGACATTTAAAAGTGATTAAGCACATTAAAAAATAGTGCCTTGGCCGAAACTAGTTTGGCTCAGTGAATAGAGCGTTTGTCTGCGGACTGAAAGGTCCCAGGTTCGATTCCGGTCAAGGGCATGTACCTTGGTTGCAGGCACATCCCCGGTGGGGGGTGTGTGCAGGAGGCAGCTGGTCGATGTTTCTTTCTCATCGATGTTTCTAGCTCTCTGTCCCTCTCCCTTCCTCTCTGTAAAAAATCAATAAAATATATATTTTTTAAAAAAATAGTGCCTTGGCAAAGGTACCTTTCTGAGATGATGGAAATGTTTTTATCCTGATCTAAGTAGCGGTTACCACCATGTATACATATCTAAAAATGTTATACATTTATCTTGTGCATTTGACTACATTTATGTTATGCCTCCCTTTCAATATTGACTAAGATTTCTTTTGCTCAAGAAGTT
Source organism: Eptesicus fuscus (assembly GCF_027574615.1). NCBI lineage: Eukaryota > Metazoa > Chordata > Mammalia > Chiroptera > Vespertilionidae > Eptesicus > Eptesicus fuscus. The sequence goes on from NC_072479.1 coordinate 88,725,464, forward strand.
TTCCTTAGGTCATATAGTCTATTCAGTATCCTTAATTGCAAAGGGAAACCAACCTTACTTAGTTTAACAAAGAAGAAATTTAAAAAAAAAAAAACATTAGATACCTCACAGAACATTCAGAGGGCCAGGTAATCAGGCTTGAACCAGGCTGGGGTAAAAGGCTAAAATCACTCAAAAGAACTTTTACAGTGGCAACACCTCTGTAAGTCACTGGGCACAGACATTGTCACTTGCTCCTTCAACGCTACCTTCAGAACCTCTGCCTCTGGAAACTTTTCTGCCACCATTCTTACCAGAGTGGATTCCATGAGATGCCTGCTTCTTTTATAACATACTTCTGAATCAGATCTGATCCAGATACATCTGATTAGAGGATCCCAGTTGTTTGCCTCAACCATAACTGCAAGGGAGTCTGGGTAAGCAGGGATCCTTCCATCTGCCTTAGCAATATGGAAAGCCATAGATGAGGTGTTCCACAATCCTAGGAATAGTGTTCAGACTTCCTGGGACCTCAGAAAGCACCACAAATTCTAGCACAAGAGGACTAACATACCTGACCACCTCCCCAACCACCAGCCCGGCTAATTTTGATTGGTTTTGACAGAGCTAATCACTGTAGTCTTTACTACGTCTGTAGAATGGTATCAGAGTAGAAAAATAACGATTGAGTTATTAAAATTCCTTATTTAAAACCCTTTATAGTATCAAATTAAGTTTTTTTTAAGATGTCCACTTATCTATGTTTGCTTTGTTTACCCATCTGTGTTTTACTGACCTGTGCTAAGAGCCCTCCTTTTTTAATCTTGGAAAAGGGTAGGTGCAAATAAATGAATACTGCTAGAAAATTATCTGCTTGAAGTAAAGTTCTTTTTCATTTATTCATTTTCAGGAATTAGAAGCTTATGTAGATGACTTAGATATGGACAGTGAGTTAAGAAATGATGATTTTTATTACTTGTCTCAAGAAGACAAAGAGAGACAGAAGCGTGAGCATGAAGAATCCAAGAGGGTACTCCAAGAATTAAAATCTGTGCTGGGATTCAAAGCATCAGAGGCAGAAAGGCAGAAGTGGAAGCAACTTCTGTTTAGTGATCACGGTAAGCACTGACTTCAGAGTAAAAGGTTATTTCAGTGTAGGAGATTTTTCTTTAACTGAATCTTATTTTGGTTACAGAATTCTTATGACTCTAATTTTAGGGACCCACCAGTAAGTATAGTACTTTTTCTTCTAGACACAAAATCAATTTGTTCAATTAAAGAGTAGGTATGTAATGAAATGGGATATAAAATCACACTTTTCATCAGTTATTTGATTTTTTGACTGAATTTGTTTTGGAACTGACAGTGAGTTGAATAAATTAGAGTGTTTTCAGATTTTGTGTATTTGATATTCTAAACTCTGTTCTCTTTTTGTTGATATTTTAAATACCTCAGTGAAACACAGATAATTGGGTTCACTATTGAAACAAATGAACTAAGACCTAGGCCCTTAGCTACATCATTTCGGTTACTCAGTGATTTGAGCACTGTAGTGGATGGGAGTTGAGGGCCTGCTTCTGTGCACAGTTTCCATACTTGGATTTGGACAAAGCTGGATGACTGGTTATACCTAAGATTAGCCTTAACTCCCTTATGTTTCCCACTCGTCTTTAGTTGAACTTCTTGGGAGGCAGGGAAGGGAATGAGGGGAAGCTTAATACTTGATAATATTAAACTAGCTAATTTCTAGATGAAGAATTAATTTCTAAGAAGGTAGAAGGACTTCCCTTCTATTTTAGAGTATGTAGAGCCTAAAAATCAGTTGCCTTCTTTTCCCTTTCTCTTTTTCACTCGAAATATATAAATTAGTTAACTTCTGGAAAGTTCCTCAGGGTCCTCTTAGGAGCCCTACCATTTTGATTCTCCTTTGTCCACACGTACATTTTTTTATTTTATCCTTCCTCCTCCTTTCCATTGACCTTTTTTTGTAGCCCAGGTCCTCATTAGATTGTGCTCATGTATTATAATAGCCTTAGCTGACTTGCATTTTCAGTATCTTTGTCTTCTAAGCCATCCTTAGAAATAGTATCTAAGCTTCGAAGATAGCTTCTATCCTTGCAAGCTCTAGATTTTTCTCAAACAGCACATTGACAATAGCTCTAAACTTAAAAACCTACAGCAGCCCTGGCGGGTTTGGTTCAGTAGATAGAGCATCGGCCTGCGGACTGAAGGGTCCCAGGTTCGATTCTGGTCAAGGGCACATGCTTGGGTTGCGGGCTCAATCCCCAGTGGGGGGGGCGTGCAGGAGGCAACCAATCAATGATTCTCTCTCATCATTGATGTTTCTATCTCCCTCTCCCTTCCTCTCTTAAATCAATAAAAATATATTTTAACAAACAACAACCAAAAAACCTACAGCAGTGCCCCCTTTTTTATTGTATTACATCTAAACTCCTTTTCCTGGTGTTAAGCCTTTCCATCATATGAGTCCATCATACCCAATTATACGTATGTCCCACTATTTCTAATATAGATATCTTCCTCCAGTTATATTTATCTAATTAGATTATGGTTCCACAAATTTGCTATTTTTATTCATGAAAGACATTCATGCTCATCCCTTTACTAGACATTTCTCTTCTCCAGGCTGTCCTCTCCACCAGTCTCCTCTGTGAATCCTCCAGCCCTGCCGCCTTTCCTAGCACTGCAGACCCTCATGCCAGAAGGGCACTGTAGCAAAATGAAAGCAAGTCTGAGCAGCAAAGCATATAGGAGATTAGGATCTTCCTAGAAACAGCAGTAAAAATTGAGTTCCTGTTACCTGCTTATATATTGGGCCTACATAAATCAGAGATTAAGAGCATTAATGTTTTAGGCACTGTTATTTTCTATGCGTTGGATTTTTTATTTTTTATTTTTTGGTCTCTGTAATATAGTCTCCTTAAATAAGGGTTTTATTATCCTTCATAGTATTCATTCAGCAAATTATTTGTTCAACAAGTAGTTCTTAACACATTATTCATTGTTATATATTCCTAACACATAAATCAAGAGACAAAAATCCCTACACTCCTGGAGGCTTATATTCTAGCATAGTGTTAATACACTTGTATTACCCCCCCCCCCCATTTAATTAGCAATTATCAGGAATATCAATCAACTTCTAATTTATGTTGCATTCTTTAAACCAGCATATTTATAGATTAAAACTGCATGTGAAGACTGAAAATAGCATTATATATAAACTTGTATCCTTTTTTATTGTTTAGTATTTTCTTCATGTAGCTTTAAAATTATCCTATTCACAATATGGGCAAAGAGAACACTGAGAAATGTGTCTCTTTTTCAGGTACGTGCTTTGATAGTTTACATTTGAAAAGGCAATAATGCTGATTTAATTTGTGAAATTAAGTAAAAAGCTGCTGATACCGTAAAGTGCTTTTCCCATGAAATTTTTCGGTACATCTTCCAGAGTTGTTTTCATCTCTGCCTACAGGGGTAAAGTCCGAATGGAATTAGAGAGGGAAATTCTGCACTGGAACCTGTTGTCGCTGCTTCTCTAGTGGAGTTACTGCAGCTTAGGGATCTGTTTCTTGCAAATGGACACATTTTACAAAATAATTTTTAAATAAACGCCAGATCTTCAAGATGTACTTTTTTATTTCTTCCGCCATGCTTCATAATATATTGTATTGTACTAACCCCTCATACTGGGAGGAGAGACTGCCTAGCAAGCAACCCACTGCCTACTAACTTCAAGAGGGGCTAAATAAAACTTCATTTGCCTTGAAAGGACAACTTCTGCCGTATGGATATATATTATATTTATGTATTATGCTTTGTACAGTAGTTGGTCTTGAGTGCAGATTTTATTTCATTATATATTTTTCTGTGACATTACAAAATGTATAGAAGTTACAGCTTTACTTTCATCAGGGTCTTATTAGGTGGTTGGCAAGTAAATTGAATTGTATGTTACGTTTGTTTTCCAATGCTGTTTTAACTTATACATATATATGTGTGTGTTGAAAATATGATTATCTGGATTACTTAGGCTTTTTATCTGACATATTATCAGTGAAAGCCATGCTGCTTATTTTTTAATGCTGTGGTCCTCAAAATTTAGTATGCATCAGTACAAGGTGGAAGGCTTATCAACACAGCTAGTCCCCAACCCCATCTTTCAATTTAGTAGGTCTGGGGTGGAACCTGAGAATTTGCATTTCTGCCTGATGCTGTTAGTTCAAGGACCACACTTTGAGAACCAATGCTTTCATATTTTGAATAAGAGAATACATGAGGTGTTTTAAAATCTTCATCGTAACCCTGTCTAATTTCATTTCTTAGGCATTTTATCTCTTATAAAGTTCTTTGGATTTACAAATTTATATTGATTTTACTAGAAAGTTTTATTTAGCCTTTATTTATTGTTCTTTATAAGAAAAAATCTACTGGGAGTTTAAATTAAAGTTTAAATTATTTCTGGGTCCTTAGTTATTATTTTTCTTTCTTTTTGCTTTTTTTTCCTTTAAAGCTGTGTTGAAATCCTTGTCTCCTGTAGACCCAATGGAACCCATAAGTAATTCAGAACCATCAATGGATTCAGATATGGGGAAAGTTGGTAAAAATGATATTGAAGAAGAAAATAGTAAACCCTCCATAACTGATGATGAAATATGTAGTAGGACTGAGTATTTGTGTGAAAACTCTCTAGATGGTAAAAATAAAGACAATTTTACACATGAAGGCTTCCTGCAAGGAGCTGAAGGAAGAGCGTGTCTGTGGGAAAGTGAAGATGACTCTCAGCAGGCAGATGTTGGTGACCTGATCGCTGCCCATCCAGTTCCCAGGGACTCACCACAGCCCTCCATCAGGCAGAGGCTGGCGAGGCTGCAGCTGTCACCGGATTTTACCTTCACTGCTGGCCTCGCTGCTGAAGTGGCTGCTCGGTCTCTCTCCTTTACCACTATGCAGGAACAGACTTTTGGTGACGAGGAGGAGGAACAGTTAATAGAAGAAAATAAAAGTGAGGTAGAAGAAAAGGAAGAACCAAGATTTACATGAAGGATTTTAAATTATTCCTTTTATGAAAGTGTTTTTTAGCTTCAAGACTAGATATTCTACTGGAAAGGGAAAATGAGTGTAAGTTCATTATATATAAAGCTAAGGTATGATTTTACAGGAAGAATCTGGTTTAAACAACTGATCTGAAAATAGTAATTACCTGTATGGCAGATCTTTTAGGACAATAAGAGAAAGGTAAGGGCTCTTTTGAATATTTGCTGTTTTACTTGCAGCACAACTGGTCAGTTTTGGAAATTCTTTAAGTACTTTTCATAACAAATGAATTTCTCATTTCTTGCCAGAATTTGCTATCACAAAATGACTGGGATAATTCTGTCGCAAGAACATGTGACTCCTTTTTACTGTTTTCTCACAGTTAATAACTGCAGTTATTATGTTAATAACAAGTTGTTTGTATTTTACTTTTGTTTATACCACGTCTTAAAACAAAGATACAGGTTCTAAATAAAATTTAAAAAAGATCTCATGCAATTGATGTGTACTGGGGTTTGGAACTAAAAAATAATTTTATTTTAAAAGTACTTGGGTTATGACATGTTTCTTATGTTTTCCTTGTTCATGTGTATTCAGCAATTAATTTTAAGATTTTTTTTTAAAGCGTGCCATTTTAAGGATTATCCTTTTACATTTTTGTGTGTATACCTTTTTCTGTTTTCATTGCAATCAGAAGAGCTGATTTCAAAGTGGGATCCAGAGGTCCAAGACCTCATCCCCAACTTTGCTGAAAGTTCTTTTTATCAGTTTGTCTAGATAAGCAGGCCACCATGCTGCTGATTTCTTGCTTTAGACTATTCCCTCTCTCCACCTGAATAACATTCTGGAAACATCCTGTCAGCTTCCTGGAAAGCAATCCTTGTCTCCTTAATACTTCATTTACAAACTACCTCTTAAAAGAGGTTGCTTTCCAAATTGTCCAGTTGCATCTGTTTTGTTTTGTGTTGTGATTACATTTTATTTATTTATTTATTTATTTATTTATTTATTTATTTATTTATTTTTATTGATTTGAGAGAGAGGGAGAGAGGAAGAGAGAAAGAGAAACATTGATTTGTTGTTCCACTTATTCATGCATTCATTGGTTGATACTTGTATGTGCCCTGACAGGAGATCAAATCCACGTTGGCTTATCAGGGCGACACTAACCAACTGAGCTGCCCTGCCAGGGCCACAATTGCATTTTCAAAGAGTGATATTTTCAGGAGTATATTGTTTTTTGAAACCTATAGCTTCCATGCACTGACATAGTGTGTAGATGTTATTTGGGGGAAATGTAGGGCTAATTCAATTTATGCTGCTGCCCTAGAAAGAAAATTACATGATGAATCTAAATTGTCTTTAGGGTTAAGAAACACATGCAGACTCCTACAACTTAGCATTAGAGTAAATTTTCATACCAAAGGATTTATGGGGTTTTTTCAGTAATCTAAAGAAATTTATTTTTTATCCTGAGGAAAAACTTGTTTCTGCTTTACATGAATGATAGAGATCCTTTGTATTATAAACTAGCATTCCCGTTGCAGGAAGAATCCTGCAATAGGATTTCCTGCTGCACTCTACCCCACCCCGCCTGCTCTCCTCCCTTCTCCCCCGCCCTGCCTTCTCCGCCAGCCCGCCTGCTTTTCTCCCTTCTCCCCCCGGCCCCGCCTGGGCTCCTCCCTTCTCCCCCGCCCCACCTTCTCTGCCAGCCCGCCTGCTCTCCTTCCTTCTCCCCCGCCCCACCTCCACGCCTCCCTTCTCCTCCCCCCGGCTTGCTTGCTTCTCTGCAGCTTTGCTCCCTTCTGCAGCTCTTCCCTTCTTTCAGCGCTGTCTTGATATGCAAATTAACCACCATCTTGGTTGGGTAATTTGCATACTCGTCCTGATTGGTTGGTGGGCGTGGCTTGGGCATAGCGAAGGTGCGGTCAACTTGCATATTTGTCTATTATTAGGTAGGATTATTCTGCCAGTTGCCAAAAATTTTGTGACATCCATAATTAAGCTCTTAGGAGCAGTTCCTAAGAGTAGGCCTAGTTTAAACTCAGAAATAGTAATAACATTTAGAGTTTACTTTCTTTTTTTCAATCCTCGCCTGAGGATATGCTTCATAGATTTTAGAGAGAGGGGAGAGAGGAGTGGGAGAGAGAGAAACATCCACTGGCTGCCTCCCATAGGTGCCCCAACCAGGGATCAAACCCTTAGTCTAAGTATGTGCCCTGACCAGGAATCGAACCTACAACCTTTCAGTGTATGGGACAACGCTTCAACCAACTACGCCATCCAGCCAGGGCAAGTTTACTTACTTTTTAAATTAGTTTGTGAATGCCTTTTTTCCTTGGATTTAGAAGAAATAACTAAGGAAAAATTTGATAATCTTTCTCTTAATCTATAACCTTACACAGGAAGAATTCGAGATTAATACTTTTTAATTTTGTTATATTTTGTTTTTTATTACACCAGTGTGGGAAAAATATCTTCATAATATTCTACCAGTTTTATTCAATGCTCTCTAAGGTGATACTTTTTAAATGTGAAGGGCTAATTTAATCAAGAATTTGTAATCTTTGCCCTGGATAGAGCGTCAGCCTGCAGACTAAAGGGTCCCGGGTTTGATTCTGGTCAGGGGTACATGCCTAGGTTGCGGGCTCAATCCCCAGTGGGGGATGTGCAGGAGGTAGCCAATCAATTATTCTCTCTCATCATTGATGTTTCTATCTCTCCCTCTCCCTTCCTCTCTGAAATCAATAACAATATTTTTTTTTAAAAAAAAGAATTTGTAATTTTCCAGTCTGATCTGTTTATTTCCAGTCTGAACTAGTTACTTAGTTCACTGAAAATTTTGCTTGGTGAAATCATGATATAAGGACCTTAAAATTTTAATTCAATGTTTTTTTGGTGTGTGTAATTTTCAAATTTTCTTTCATCTTTTAAAATATTTCCAAGATAAAATATTATCTTTCCTGTGAAAATTTTTAATTTATAATAATCTAGAAGTCAGTGTTTCTCCATTTTTTCCATGGGGCACCTATATTAGAACAAATTATTTTTTAAATGCAGACATAGAGCCATCCTCCCAATTATTCTTAGTCATTTGGAATAAGACCTAGGTGGTGTTTATGCCCAGTAAAAATCTAAGAACCTCTATGTTGGACTTTATGCTTCTTTCCAATGAATACCTGCAGAAGTAAAACACGCCAATGTAATATAAGTAGATATCCTTGTTTGTTACTTTTCTGAGAATATTTCACTTAGTCTTAATAGCTGCCATCCCACATCCAAAGGAAACCCTCTGGGGAAAATATTTTGTGGGAAAATTTGTAATTGTGCTTTCCAAGTTTTACAATAATATTTTGACAGGATAATTCTTATTAGGAGTAATATCCTGACAACTTTTATCTTTTATTTTTAAATGTGATATGTTTTCATTAATTTTTAGAGAATAAGGGAGGGAGAAGGAGGGAAGGAGAGAGAGAAACATCCACCTGCTGCTTCCCGCACACCCCCACACTGGGGATTGAGCCCGCAACCTGGAATCAAACTAGGGACCTTTCAGTGGATGGGACAGTGCTCAACCAACTGAGCCACACCGGCCAGGGCTGACAGCTTTTAATATGAACATTTCCATAGTTTGTTTTAAACCTAGTATTTAATGCAAGAATGTATGAAAAAAACTATTTAAGTCAGTCTTGAAGACAGAATTTTTATGCTTTGTCTATAGTTAGGAAAGTCATGGCAATAAATGATCTGGTGACAATTATATCTTAAATTCTTTTCTTTTCAGCTTTCTTTAAAACTACATATCTGGCCTGACTAGTGCCAGACTCTTCCTAGTCTTTGATTTGTGGTCCTCTGCTTATTTTTACAAGTTTTCTCTATTATCTGACTTCATAAGTCAGTGATGGGCAACCTTTTGAGCTTGGTGTGTCAAACTTCGCCAAAAAACTGAGCATAATTCGGGTAGTGTGTCACTTTGAGGAAAAAACATTATTTCGCAAATGTTTCATCCTCAGGAGCAGCAAATGTTTCATCCTCGGCATGCGGCCGCCTCAGCGGCCGCGTGTCATCAGAAATGGCTACGCGTGTCAGTGCTGACACGCGTGTCATAGGTTCGCCATCACTGTTATAAGTGAAATCCTCTTTAAGTCTAATTGTACTTACAGCATCTGAATATACTTTATTGGGAAATAATACATTGACTCAAGTTTGAAGTTATGGGAGACAAGCAGGTAAAAAGAAACACATTTAAGGCAAATTAGTAAGGAAATTTAAGAATATTGGCTTAAGGGTTTAATGCAGAAGGATAAACCTGAGTTTAAATCACAGATCCATCATTTAAAAGCTATGGATACAGCTAACTTAATAACTTCACAGGGAGTTTTTCCAGCAAAACCCAAATCCTCTAGATTGCAAATGATGTTTGTGATTTTTGACTTCTTGGAAATATTTAAAACTATTGAGGCTAAAAAAAACACAAGATCTGGTTATAAATATATTCATAAAATAAGTCAAAAATTAAAAATTCAATTTTCATTAAAAAATAAATAGTAATTCTGATTCACATAATAAAAATGGTAAAGCTTTTAACATTAAAGCATAAAAAGATACAAGTTCTTCTACATTTCACAAAATTATAAATCAAGTGTTAAGTGATCTTGGAGGTCATTTCACTCTCTTATACCCAATCACTAATGTAAAATATGAAATATTTTGATAAATTATTGAGAAATCATGTGGGAAGGAAGGCTCAATTAATTTAGATTAATCATAATATATTGTTTCTATAACTAAACAAAACAAGGAAACAGGAACTAAATACCGTAAGATTGGTATAGCTCAGCCAACTCATTATTTGAATTAAAGTATCATGCCATGAATGACAACTAAACAAAGCATAAAAGTTGATTTATTCTCCCAGTTATATTTATAAGAACATATCTGTGCAATTTATATTAGAAAATGAAGCTATAAATATTTTAGAGGAGAAAATATGGGGAAATACCATAAGTATAGTAACAGTTGATTTATCTGTAATCATTGATGATGACTAACTTGTGTAAGTTAATTTTTTGGGTAACTGAGGCAAACCCATTTAATAAACTTTTTTAACAGTACAGTGCAAAATTTTCTACAATGTACTTTCTACTCTTTTTCTAGAGTATTTAGGATATAATTTTAACTTTTTTTTGTCATTTTAAGAACATAAATTATGGGATGGTAATCAGAAACTCGCCCTCAGGGGCCTCCTTAGACATATAATGCCTCTTTCCTGCCTGGTCCTGTATTGCTATGCTTTTGAGTCATGTTTGTTTTTCACAGTTTCTCTGTTTTCCCATATAATCAGCTGTCACTTTTTGCTCCTGTCTTCTGTGCCTGCATCCTGCACTAGCCCCTAATTTGCTGCTTCTAACCTGCTGTGGACTGGGAAACCAGATTGCCAAGCTTGCTAGAATTGTGTCTAAAATAAGAGTAAGTAGACTGAAAGAAGGCTAAGGGGCTTTTCTGTCAGTGGCGTGCATGGACTTTATGGAATCTGTTTGGCTGCTTAGCATACTTTTGTTTGCCTCTTAGTTCTTTACTAAACTTGCTAAAAACATTTGGTTGTATATGTGATTGCCATATATTTGAAGTATTAATTCATTTTTTATATATTGATATTTCTAGAACTCTCCATTCATGACTTCAGCTCTGAAAGAAAAATTTTACTGACATCCTCGCATTAATCGTTGTGTATATTTTAGGACAATGTTGAACATTTTGTTCTTAGTTGTTCTTAGTATAGTGTATAGACTTAAAACATACAGCACTGTAAACATGATTTCAACTCTGTTCATCAAGATTCATATTCTAGAACTATTGGTTTGAGACTAAACATGCATGGGTAATTTAGTAGAATTACCCATGAACTGGGTTTCTGAATTTTGGGGGAATGAGTTATTCTTTATATCCCAGTTTTCTATAGAGCTTAAATTAAGCATTAAAATTTTTTAAATAAGTTTTGAAGGGAGTCTTTAAAACTTAATATGCATTGCTATCTTCTTAAACAATATATGAAATGCATTTTATTTAATCTTCTTTGATGTCAAAATGGTCATTATTAACAGTAGTTAATTATGCTGTGATAAACTAATTAGGCATTGAGAGCTATATACCCTTTACCAAATGGCTCCATTCTGCTGTGCTTTTTTAATTTTCTTGTCTTTGTTTTTTAATAGTTCTAATTTCTCTAGTTTATATTACTGCTTGCTTAAGTGTGCCTTTCTCAGTCCTCATAGTTCCCCTTCTAGTCTGCTTGGTTTTGAAAACAAGATGGCTAAGACTGCTAGAATAATGTGGGAAGTAAGAGTAAATTGACTCAGTAAAGACCCAAAAAATTGGATTATATTAAGTGCATGGATTTTGTAACATCTATTATTTTAGTACCTATTTCATTTCTATCCTGAAAATAAGTGAAGTTACGATCACTACCTGCTCTCAAAGTAAAAGGGCTTTCATTATACAAAAGGAACCATTTTGTTTTTATACTTTACCTTCTCTGTATTTCTATCCTCTAATTTTTTTACTCCTATTAAAACCAGTCCATTCAAATTAGCATTTTCTACAGTACTTTCTCTTTGATCTGGATATCATATGTTGCTAAGAATTTCTTTGGTGAGTTTATTTTGAAATGTTGTTTTATTTTTATTTTTAGAGAAGTATATCTGCATTTCCAAAACATGAAGTAGGTTGAGCCCTGGAAAATAAGAAAACTTTTATTATTGATATCACAGAAGACATTATCTTTATTTTCATTCAATTAATTGTATGTTAAAAGCTTGCCAAAGTTATCAATGTTAGAATGATACTTACGGATATTCGAATGACTAAATTCCCACTGTCATTCTATGTTTTGCATGTTTAAATTATTATTTAATGTGTTAAGTAATCAAGCATGATAATTTTTCTCTCGAATGAAAAATAAATATGAAATGTGCATATTATAATGTTTGTAAGTAAAATTCAAATCTGTCTAGAAGGGGATATTGTAGCATCTAACAACTTAGTTTTACTAACAAGCCGGTTGTGTTTTAGTAATAATATGTTAAAATCAGTCTGCTTATTTTATGGCCATGCACCATAGTCAGCTTTCCATTATTCATGCTATTGGAAGGGAATTATGACACAACAGTTATTAAAAAAACAGATAATCCAAATAGTTTCTTGAATTGAGACTGCTATTACAGAATAGATAGTCATGCTGGCAAACTCTGTTTGATGGTACAAGGAGAAAATTTCTCCTTGAGTATAGTTATGGGATAAAAGTGATTCTACTCATTGTAATTGCTTAAACAAACAAAAAAATATATGAATACAAGATCCACATATACAAACACTTAACATGAATGAGTTGATTTTATGAATATCCTAAAATGTGTGATGAATTAAAGTGCAAATTATATTTTTAATGCTATATTTTAAAATATGTTAACTGTCAGCTGTTAAATTAGTTTCTTTCATTCCCATTTACTGAATTTCATTTGGCACATACCAAACATGTTATTGCAATAGGACAGTGTTTAACTTGTGTGTACTTCCAATTGCACTTTAAAAGTGGGTATATTCTATGAAGTAATGTTGTAGAAATAGATATTTTCCTTTCATGTTTGTATCTTTAAGAGTTTCTCAAGATATATTACTATAAGTTTATTCTTTTATAATATCTTTTCCCTCCCAAGTAAGTTTTAAATTAACTCCATTTCTTAAAGTATTTTCTGCACTTATATTATACCAACCTGTAGTACCTTCGGTTCATACTATGACTTCAGTAATGCTCACTCAGGCACAAGAGTAATATTCTGATTCACATAATAAAAGTGATAAAGCTTTTAAAAATGGCAACATGCAGAAAGCTCCAGAACTGTTACACCTATTCCTTAAAAGGTTGGCATGTGGTCCTCAGACAGCCCTGAAGGTCCACATGAGTGAAAAGCCTAGACGTCTGAGCTGAAAGCACTCCCAAGGAGTTTGGTTATGTTTGGGTTTGTTCTAGGTATGGTCCCAGGGATCCCAGATCAAACCAGGCCCCTGGGCCTATCCTAGAACCAACCTAAACTCGCGCATCATTCCTGGACCATCAAGAGTATGAAGACTGAAGATAACCTGAGGTTTATGAGACATCTTTCATCTATCAGGACTCACTTTTTTGTATATGTGCCTACATTTTAGCAAGAATTGATTGGTTAATCCTTCTAAAATTAGAAGGATGGGAATGGATAACAAGATAAAGCATTACTAGACATTGACATATTAATTTATCACAATAGAACAGTGATATGTAATATATTGTTAATAATTGCCAATGAGGAGAACTGTACTTGTAGCTTTTATTATTGGATCTCTATTTTTAGGTTAAGCAACTTAACCACCAAAAGACATTCTCTCCCAAATTAGTTATTTGTTTTTGTTCTTCTCAGAGTTTCTACTCAATATCAGTCTCATTTAACTAATTGTTCATAGTTTCTGAAAGGCATTGGTCTTTGCCTCTGGCTACAGTGCTTGTAATTTTAAGCTCTCATTTTTGGAGACTGCCTTTTTCTTTTACTCTTTTGAATCTACCACATTGCTTTGAACTTGCTTTTTGAGGTTCAGATCTGGGAAGAAACTTAGCATCATTTGCAGACACACCATCCTTTGTGGGACACATTGTAGGCTACATTGCAGAATCTGCTGTCGTTGATGAAAACAAGCTACGGTGATAGAGTGGAAATGGGCTAATACCTCACATTTTACAAAGGTATTTTGTCAAATAGTATGTTTCTTGATTTTTCATTCCCTGTTACTCTGGATTTTTAACATATTCTGACCTCGTTGACTCATTACATGGTCTTACATCAAAACTGTGACATTGCTATAGCCTCATATATGTTTTTATTTAATTTGGAGGACAGGATATCAGAAAAATATTGAAATGGCCCCAAGTCCAAAGGGTCATGATGCACATTGAAAATGTATACTTTGGGTAATACTGGCATTTCTATAGGTTTAGACCCTGTTTGAAATAATTGCTGACTAATCAGGGACTCCACATGTGAAAGGAACTAAAAAATGTACTATTCCTCCAAGCCCAGTCACATCAGAAAAATTGGGTCAATGGTTATCCTTTAAAATACTGAAGAACTCACCCCTACAATTAGTTCTGTACTACATTCATTACAGAGATGCTTCATCCCATGAAATCTATTATTTTCTGCCTGGTAAATCGTGTGTGTGTGTGTGTGTGTGTGTGTGTGTGTGTATTCACCCTTCTTTCTCAATGTTTTCCTTTTTGCACATTGTCTTGTTTGCATAAATCAAAACACTATACATGTTACTATGTGTATATTTCTTTTAATAAAATAGATTGGATAAAATGATCTTTGGATTTTGATTCCTTTTAAATCCAAGTGATGTAAATGCTTTTATTGTCTTACTAGAGGCCCAGTGCATGAAAATTCATGCTCTGGTGGGGGGTCCCTCACCCCAGCGTGCCCCCTCTCACAGTCTGGGAGCCTTCAGGGGCGGGGTCAACCCGGCGATCAGGGGAAGGCGACACCCCATCACACCTCTGCTGCTGCCACTGCCGACAGCGCAAGCCTCAGCCGGCCCTGGTTACCTGAGGCTCGGGCAGCCACCATCTGAGGCTTGCCTGCGCCTTGGGCTGGCCCTTGACGGCTGGGGGACTGAGGGGACTGGGCACCGCCATCTTGTGGCTGTAGGTGCCATTTTTGAGGGCATGATAGTCAATTAGCATAATCCCTCCTTATTGGCTGTGGGCGCCACCACCTTTGTGACGGTGCGAGGGTCAGTTAGCATATTCCCTCTTTATTAGATAGGATAAATTCACTTTTAATTTATACTTTAATTCTTCTCATTCGTCTTTATCTAATGAAGTATGTAGAATTACATAGGTGAGCCTTATATATAGATTCTTATAGAATTTATGACTTTTTGTATTCACCTAAATACAAAAATGTTGTAACATCAGTAATCTTGTATCAATGCACTGACCTGTGAGCATATTTAACTGTATTTCTTAACATAGAAGTGTGTAAACCCATTATGTGTATGTACAATGTGTTTCCAGTGTTTGGGGGCCTTTGCACTCTCTCTTTTAACGTTGTTAAATATGAACCCTGCAAATGGGAAATTTATGAACTGTCTTACAGAGTTCAGGCTTGTTAACCCAGTAAGTTTCCAAAGTCGGCCTTCACTTCACATACTTTGGGAGTGTTAAGTATTTTTTTTAATATCATTTGAAAATATTCTTTCAGAGATATTTTAATTTTTACTTTTTGACTACTTATGTTTTATATAGAACTATTCACCCTTCCTGAAGACTTGAGATTATAATTTTTAACACAATACTTCCTGTTATAGATTTATATATTTTATTATATTGCATTTTTGTCAGCTGTTTTAAAATACTTTGTAAGAACCCAATAGTAGGTTTGTATATGTCTGTATTTGTTCCTCCTAAGCTTAAGAAAACCCTAATAAAATCTGTACTTCTTTGTATCTTTTTTGTGTGTACCTTTTTTATTCTGGTGTTTGCAACATGAATTAGCCAAAGGTGAAATTCTTTGTCTCTTTCTTCTGTCCCTATTTTTCTTCAATTACTGTTTTTCAGAATTTGTTCATATACCCATAGAAGACAGCAGTTGTCTAAGAAAGCCCTGGATTCATTGGTCTAAATTTATTTTTGGTCATTTACATGCCTCACATGATAATTTATCAGAGTGAAGGCAGCAGATTAAGTTTAAAAGCTACATTTTCACCCTTTAGAGTGACTGTCAGCCATTGGGTACATTCTCATTGTGTTATATTTGTTGACTTAGATGACCTCCCTGACAGAAAAGACATACAGAATGAAGAAGAAAGTTAACATCCATCAAGTCATACTCTGTGCTACGTAATTGAAGGAATTACTGGTTTGACTCTTTCTAAGCTTAGTTTAACAGTCTTCGGAACATTTGCTTGTTAAAAAGAAAGTGGTCTTCCTTGAACTGAACTTTTAAATAAATAAGCTACCTCTTTCCAGAAAAGATTTGAGGCAAGGAATAAATATATATAAGGCAAAAGTAAGTTTGAGGTAAAGAAAAAATACTCATAAAGGCCAAAGTAAATCCCAGACAATTGGCCTTGTCTGGGATTTACTAATTAAAAGTGTAAGATAAAGTAGAAAGTGCGTAGTTACTCTACCGGATTCTGAAGTCACTGGGTAGGAAATATCCCATATCATAATCACCCCTTGTCTTCACAATTTGCTTATGAAGGTCTTTAGCAGATGTGCTATAACCATTGAAAATAAAGTTGGCAAATAGTAATTTTCCTTGGATGTACATCTGTAAAAATTCAAAGAACATTTTTAGAATCTCATCATATGAAAATTAGTCCTATTTATTTAAAGGTGTTTTCCTATGCATTTTGTCAGTTTTTTTCTTATTTTCCTAAGTCACCATATAGGACACATTCACACATACAGAACACACACGAATCCTAATTATCACTTCAAACAGCATAATCCCCTTAGTCCGCATTTAGTTTCATTATTGGCTTCTCTAAGAAGTCAGTTAAATGGGCAGTTAATTCCTCTGTTCGTTTATTCACATATTAAAACTTCGTTTCATTTCTTGAGATATTCTCCCCCATGCCACTGTGCCCAATGTTTAGATTCCCTATTACTCATGAAGTTGGTGTGAGAATCTTTTTACAAAAGCACTTGGTAAACTGAAAAGATATTCTTTTCTAGATATTCTTTTCTGTCGACTATCTGGTTGACTGTGGTGAGAGATTAAATATATAAACCACACCAGTTATACCATTGTTCCAGGAATTAAACTGAGTGGAATTGAAAGACTTTCCCAAACAACTCAAACCAAGCAAACAGAACCTGATAGCCTCATGGTGACCAAATATTGACCTAATGACGAAATAAAAGCAAAGCGATTCTAACTACCCTCTAAAGCAATTACCACTTAACCTAAACGAAATGTCCCAAAATGCATCCAGACAAAAACTCTTTCAGTTGAGACTAGATAGGGGGTATGTTGAGACCTCCAAAATTCTCTCTCCCAGCAATCCTAAAGTCTCATTTATGGAAAAACAAAGAGAAGACCAATTTTCTACCCTACCTACCTAGGCATATATTCCAGTGCTGCCAACAGGAACTTCATTTTCCCCATTTTGGACTATGAGTCAAGAAAACTGGGTCCAAAAAAAAAAGAAGCCCGGGTTCAAATCTCAGCTTCTCCCTGTAGTTGTGGGATCTCCTTGAAGCCTGTTTCCTTGTATGTAAAATGGAAACAGCAACTTCACCTCGGAGGACTGTTGCCAGAACCCAGGGAATTAGTTATGTGAAAAGGTATGAATCTCAGAAGATACTCTTTTCCTTTTGGGTCTCCAATATTTATCTTTTTGGGGGAATTCCTGCCTTGTAGAAAAGCTTGGGGCCCCGTCAAAGGCTGGGACAAAGACTTGGTTGATAAGTGAAAGGGACAAAGCAAAATAAGAGGGGTTTGGCATTCCTGTTGGAAAGAAACGTGAGTGTTTAGTCACTCAGTCAAACGGTGCAGGGCATGGCAAAAGTAAGTGCTCAAAACAGTTTATTCTTGTATTATTATTTATTCATTATGGTATTTTCCATATGAACAACTGTAAACCTGCTTTTGCCACACCCTGTATTTATTGACAGTCTACTGTTTTTCTAGGCACTGGGATGCTGGGACTCTGCCCATTTTGTTCATTTCTGCATCCCAGTGCCGTAGATGGATACGAGGCTAAGTAGTGATGAATGCAGGGTAAGAAATGGAGTGTGAAACAGGCTCTTTTAGATAGAACAGGCCACTGAGGGGGTGACCTTTACCTAGAGACCTGGTTATGGGAGAGAATAAACCAGGCACCTGTCTAGAGAACCAGCAAAGTGAGCACCGTGTGTAAAGGCTCTGAGGGGGTACAACCAAGAGGCCAGAGCGGCGGGAGCCAATGGGCAAGTGGAGGCGAAGTAAGCCAGGGGCCAGATTACGTGAAGTTTTGTGGTCCACAGAAAGGATCCCAGATTTTTTTTTTTTAATACAGTTTTATTGATTTCAGAGAGGAAGGGAGAGCGAGAGAGAGAGAAACATCAGTGATGAGAGAGAATCATTGATTGGCTGCCTCCTGCATGGGCTGCCTCCTGGACATCCTTTTACTGGGGATCAAGCCTGCAACCCAGGCATGTGCCCTGACTGGAAATCGAACTGAGACCTGGTTCATGGATCTATGCTCAACCACTGGGCCACACCAGCTGGGTTTGATCCCCGGAATGGGGCATGCAGGAGGCAGCTGACTAATGATTCTCTCTCATCATTGATGTTTCTCTCTCTCTTCCTCTCTGAAATCAATTATATATATACTTTTTTAAAATAGATACTTAGGGCCGATTCAGATTTACTGAAGGAGAATCTCCAGGAGATGAGGCTTGTAAGTGCCTAAAGAGCTCCACAGGTGGACAACAGGTTTAAGGATTACTGATTTAGGAAAAGGTAAAGTGAAGAGAGAGGGAAAGGCTGTGGCTCAGGTACACCAAAAACAATAGACCAGGCGCTCAGCATAGAACCCATTAAACCATTTCTACACACACACACACACACACACACGCACGCACACACACAAACACACCATCCCACCACCACTACTTTACCACTACCTTCACTAGTCAAAGTCCTAAACACAGCTCCATACCCACGTGTGAACAGTTTATGCAATATTTGTTGGTTTACCAATAGTTTTTGTATACACATTCTCATTTGAACAAACATTTTCATTTGAAGACACATTCTCACAACAAACAGATCAATTAAATTAAATCTGGCCATTAAATCCAGGTCCGTTTGATATGCTAACTCTTTCAATCCTCACAACATCCCAACAGTGATTTCCTCCCCAGTTTACAGATAAGGAGATTGAGGCCAGCCACAAGAGGAGGATCTGGGATGCAAACTCAAGTTTAGGACTCCAAAGCTTATGCTCTCATTTCTTTTTTTAAATGGCTACTAACTAGGTTAGCGTTTAAAGCACAGAACCACTACAATTTTTCCCAGAAAGATAAGAATCATCAATCTCAGCCAGATTTTCATACTTCCTTGGTAGGTACTGGTTTTGCTCCCAGAGTCTTTCATAAGACTTTCTTAGGGATGCAGGCAGAAGCTATAGAAGGCTCCTGTTCAAATATGCCTCTAAAATCAGAACCTGGAAATGGGATAATTCGGTGATTGGTTGCCCCCACCTCCAATCACCAGTAGGCATTTGGGTCTAAGGGCCCAAGGCTCAGGTGAGAAGTCTGGACTGGTGTTGGAGATATGGGTGTCACCAGCATAAGGGATAGTTCCCGGATCTGTGGGAAAGAGTGAATGTGTGTAGAGGTACACTGAGGAATGCCAACATTCCGGGGTGGGGTGGGAAGGCTCAACTGGAAAGATTCTTTTAAATATCTTGACCCCCTTCATAATACAGATCAAAATAATTAATGTTCCTATTTACATTTCATTATTTCCCTTTCTGGTTTTTAGTGAGGAGAAAAACTTATAAGTTCTGTGTTCTTTAATTCAACACTGTCTACAAATTATTATTGAAGCAAACCACAGAGGGGATTGGGACTGGGAGAGACCCATTAAAATCATCTGTACTTCCTGCTTATAAGCAAAAGCCCAGATGATATGCTGTTTGGATCAATAGATCTATGGAATATTAAGAGTGATACTGAAAAAGGGTTCTGGAGCTAAATGATAGGGAATGTGAACAAAATTAATTCAAACAAAATTAAACAAATCTCTTCTAAGAAAAAAGATTATGAATATTTACATATAAGCTACCATAAAGTTTATACTTATTCCATGGCTTCTTATGATGAAGTTGAGTTTCTCAGGCTATTTGCTACAAAGAGCAAAGAGCTTTCTAGTGATATACAAAGGTTTTTTTGTAAAGGTTCCAAGGAATGTTGACTTGTATTCTTGAGATCATAAATATTTGTAATTAGAAATTGCATTTGTTAAAATGTTTATTTACTTAAAATATAAACTATATTTGTATAAAAGATTTTTACCCACCAAATTTGAGATAATTAGCTTCACCAACTTTATTCTGTAGTTTCTCTAGCCTCTAATTGGTGCCTGGATTTATTTTTTTAATCAAAAAGCACCTAGGCCTTTTGTCTAGACATCCTCACATCTCTTATAGGCTTGTGTGTAAATATATATATATATATATATATATATATATATATATATATATAAATCCTTACTAAGGATATGTAGAAAGAGAGGAAGGGAGAGAGAGAAATATTGAAGTGAGAGAGAAACATTGGTCAGTTGCCTTCTGTATGGACCATGACTGGGGCTCAAACCCACAACCTAGGTATGTGCCATGACTAGGAATCAACTCACAATCTTTCAGCTTACAGGACGATGCTCCAGCCAACTGAGCCACACCAGCCAGGGCACAGGCTTGCATTTTAATAAGCCTGGCAACTCTAACATTCGTTTTTAAAAAGTGTAGTAAATGTCAGTTTTTCTCCTACCACTTGTCCAAAGATGTATCTTTTCCATTAAGTGTTGGACCATTGTGGTGGGACCCCAATAGAAATCCTGAATGAATTCCTCCTCAGAACATGCATTTTTCCGTTAACTATTAGAGTTGGAAGGTACCTAAACATCATCTAATCCAGTCCCTTTACTTTACAGATAAATAAATTGAAGACTAGAAAGGTTAATTATCAGTGGTCACCCAACAAGTCAGGTATTTATATCTTTCCTACACTGCCTCCCACTTCTTTTTTATTGTTGTTATTGTGGTAAAAATATACACAATTAAATTGATCACTTTAGTCATTTTAAAGAGTACAGTTCAGTGGCATTAAGAACATTCACATTGTTGTGCAACCATCACCACCATCCATCTCCAGAACTTTTCATTATCACCAACTGAAGCTCTGTGTGTACCCTTGAAGCAAGAACTCCACATTCTCACCTCCTCCAACCCCTGCTAACCACTGTTTTGTTTTCTGTCTATGAATTTGACTATTCTAGGTACCTCACATTGTTAGGGCAAAAATAGAATATTGGGGACTAGCTATAGTTACATGAAATATTAAACATGCTCTATTAACAGTGATTACCTTGTTTTGATTAAAGAAAAGACATTCTAACCTGGCTGGGAGTTGTATGCCCCCGGGACCTGGGAGTCAACCGTGGAATGTGGTCCATTCTCATTCAAGATCTAATATCATTAAAATTAACAACCTTGTTGTCCAAACAATGGAATCCCACCCCAACCCACATGGCCTACTTCCCCAAGCCTGTAATTCCTACTTCCCCATGTAATCTTTGTCCTACCCAATATAAGCAGCTGGTTTATGGGGGATTGCAGATTATATTTTTGTGGATAACCTGCTGCTCTGCCTCCCATACTGCCAGCAGTGTTGGAATAAAAGCTCATATACGATTCAACCGTGTCTCTGCTTAATTGGCTCAAGTAGTGACAGGTAACTCGGACCCATTGGTTGTCCAGTTTCAACATGAGTGGAATCATACAGTATTTGTCCTTTTGTGTCTCACTTATATCACATAACATAATGTCTTTAAGGTTCATCCGTGTTACAGCATGTATTAGAATTTCATTCCTTTTTAAGGCCAAATAGATATTTCACTGTATGTATATACCACATTTTGTTTTTTGATTTTTTACAGAGGAAGGGAAAGAGATAGAGAGTTAGAAACATCGATGAGAGAGAAACATCGATCAGCTGCCTCCTGCACACCCCATACTGGGGATGTGCCTGCAACCAAGGTACATGCCCTTGACTGGAATCGAACCTGGGACCTTTCAGTCTGCAGGCTGACGCTCTATCCACTGAGCCAAACCGGTTTTGGCTGTATACACCACATTTTGTTTATCCATTCATCTGTTGATGGATATTTGGGTTGTTTTCTACCTTTTTAGTACTGTGAATAATGTTGCTATGAAACAAACATCTGTTCCAGTCCCTGCTTTCAATTCTTTTGGGTATATACAAGGAGTGGAATTGCTGGATTATATGATAATTCTATTTATTTTTAACTTTTTTTTTTTTTTTTTAGAAACCACCATACTGTTTTCCAAAGTGTTGGTATCACTTTACATTCCCTCTCCTTATTTTCTGATATGCAGTAGAAAGAGTGTAGGATTGGAAGTTGTCAACCCAACCCCAGATTGATTAGCTGCATATCTTTGTAAGCCACTTCACCTTTCAAACTCAGCCTCCCCAGTCACTGACCTTTGGCCTCACAGAATTGTTATAAGATTTCAACAAAATGAAATATACTGAATGCTTTATAAATGAAAACAGGTACTTTAATGGAAGTTATTATTAGTCATTTATACTAAACTTGAGTTAAATCCAATGTCGAAGGAGAAAACCATGAGCTGTTTGAAAGGAAAGAGTTCACTAAAGAAATTTAGTATCTAACAAAGACTTAGATCAAAATGCTTGTGGTTACAGTTTGTCGTCAGTAGTCCCCTGCTGTTGGGTGTGGTAGATAAGGACCAGATAGGCCTTGAAGTGTCCCAAGAGCTGAGGGAAGTCACTCACAGCTCAAGGGCTTCACATTCTGGCTTTTATGGTCTTTTGTTTTTTGTTTCTCAATGTCAGTGTGCGTCCCAGGGAGTGAGAGCCTGTCCCATCTGCGTGCTGCCAGACAACCTATTTGTATTTCTAACCTCAGAACTCAAGTAGAACTGCCTAAGAAAATACTACTTCAGCTTTAGTGTATTTTTAAATATTAAAAAAAAACAAAACAAAAAAACACCTTTGTGCCCTAGCTGGCTTGGCTCAGTGGATAGAGCGTCAGCCTGTGGACTGAAGGGTCCCAGGTTACATTCCAGTCAAGGGCACATGCCCGGGTTGCAGGCTTGATCCCAGTGGGGGACATGCAGGAGGCAGCTGATCAATGATTCTCTCTCATCACTGATGTTTCTATCTCTCTCCTTTCCCTTCAAAAAAAAAAAAAAAAAGATATATATATCACCTTTGTTATGGTAAGTGTAATATATATAACTGTGCTAACTTATCAGCACAAATAGGTCAGGCTACATAATATAAAATATAGCAAAGGAGAAAAAAACTTTACATACTAAAAAAGTTTTGGGGTAAATTGGTAATATTATGTAAAATTGGTAATACTATGGTAAATTGGTAATCTTATGTTAGTCTTTCATCTGATTTAAAAGAATTTGGAACAGAGTCCCACATTAATATGACTTTATTACTGATTATATAACAGAGTCCCAATATTCTGAATCATTGTCCTCTTTATTTGGGAAAGAGGGAGTGCAGAAGAACAAAAAATTGCCCAAACCAACCCTCTTAAAGCATCCTGAAGCACTCACTCATTTTTTGTCTTGTCCTTTTAAAATGGGAATGTGGCTAGTTTCATCACGCCCTGTCATCTACTGCATTATCACAACCTATCTCCATCGTTTCCCCCTGAAAACAAGGGTCCTAGGGCTTTGGTTAAATTAAGTTTTAAATCTTGACTTTAAAAAGCATATCCCTCTCTCTATATGCCCCTCAGAGACTTAGCCTTTCCCCTGAATAATCAGCAACCACCAAGGCAGCAGAAGACAGTAGCTGGGACCTCTGCCAGGCTAAAGAAACATTTTGATCTAAGTTACATTTCACTCCTGAGCCCCAAGGTGGAACAAGCTTCTGACTATTTCCCATGGGACTGGACAGAGAGCCCCCAGAACAGACCTCAGAACTGTCCTCAAAGACCTAAGAGATGATTCATTACCCTTACCTCACCTCCAACCAATCAGCTCCCAGCAAAACTGCAGAACCTCCAACCCACAGTGTCTTGTGATTTTGCCCTATATAATCTGTAACCTACATGCCATTAAGGAGTTGGGGTTTTGAGCATTAGCTTCCTGTTCTCCGTCCTCCTGGATGGTGCCATCCTACCTAATAATAGACAAATATGCAAATTGACCGTACCTTCGCTATGCCCACGATTGGCCAGGAGGCGCGGGGGAGGGGGCAGGACTCGGGGGGGGGGGGCCAGGGTGGCCTATTGGGCCGGCGGGACACTGAGCTTGTGTCGCCAGCGGCGGCGCGAGCTCAGCGTCTGCGCCATGACTGTGCTGCGGCACAGAAGAGGCCTCTGGGGCAGCGAGCCCACGTCCCGCCGCGGACCATCAAAAGCGGGGGAGCTGGGTGCCTGTCTGCTCCGGCACTAGGCCTTTCAGAAGCCTCCGCGGCGCCGGAGGCTTCTGAAAGGCCTGGTGCACCAGCGGATAGGCACCCAGCTCCCCCGCGATCGAAAGCGGGGAGCTGTGTGTCCACTCCGGCACCAGTGGACCCCCTGCCATCAAAAGCAGGGAGCAGGCTGCTAGCAGTGTCCACGGAGCGTGCTAGGCTTTGCGGGGCAGTGGATATGGCCTGGATGGCAGGTTAGGCCTAGGGGACCCTACACGTGCATGATTTAATCATGCACTGGGCCTCTAGTTCATCAATAAAACAGCCGACTTCTTTCCAACTTGGGCCCAGCAAATGGCTCCCCACAGAAAGAAGGTTAGGAGAAGAAGGGCTGTTTTGCCATCAACGAGGTAGTGACCAGAGAACACACCATCAACATTCACAAGCACATCCATGGAGTGGATTTCAAGAAGTGTGCCCCTCGGGCACTCAAAGAGATCCAGAAATCTGTCATGAAGGAGATGGGGACTGCAGATGCAGCACTGACACCAGGTTCAGCAAAGCTGTCTGAGCCAAAGGAATAAGGACTGTCTGTCCCATACAGTATTAGGGTGCGGTTGTCCAGAAAACATGATGAGGATGAAGAGTCCCCAAACAATCTTCTATATGTTGGTTACCTCTGTACCGGTGACCACTTTCAAAAACCTACAAACAGTTAATGTGCATGAGAACTAACTACTGACTGCCAAAGAAAGTTATAAAACTACAAAAATAAATTTAAAAATAAAAATAAATAAAATAGTATTTCTCTACTGTAGTTCTGTTTCGTGTTTGGCTCCGCTAGTGCCAGGTGGACAAACTCTTTCTGGTCTATAACCCCACTGGTCACATTGAATTTTACTATAGTATTTGTTCTTATTTTTCTCCATTTGAAGACAGAGATCATGTTAGAACAGACAGAATAATGTAAAACCATGGCCTGGTAATTTGTAAATAACATTCCACAAAGTCAGTCTTGCCCCTCTTCAGAGTCCTGGGGAATGAACATCCCCAAAACTAGCCCATTTGTATAAAAATGAACACCATGGTGCCCTGGCCAGTGTGGCTCGGTTGTTTGGAAGGTTGTCCTGTACCCTGGAAGTTCGAGGGTTCGATTCCTGGTCAGGGCACTAGCCCAGGTTGCGGATTCAGTTGGGCTGCATACAGGAGGCAACCAACCGATGTTTATCTCTCGCGTTGATGTTCCTCTCTCTCTCCTCTCCCTTTCTCTCTCTGTAAAATCAATTAGAAAACAACAACATATCCTCAGGTAAGGATTTTAAAAAAAAAAAGTGAACACCTTGGTGAAAGAATCGATCCATCCTAAGGCAATTAAAGTAAGCAGCTGAAATAAATTTTCAACTTAGTTTTCAACATGCTCCTTGCGAGCGTTTTGCCTTTGTTAAATTACCAGAAAAATGCAGGCACACTTGTTGTGGACAATCACATCCATTCCCTGTGCTGCTTTGCCCAGAGAAATCCAGCCCAACATGGTGACATCGGAACAATTCACCTATGTTTTCCCTTGCAAGTTAAGAAAACAGAATCATCCTGCCTTGCTCCAGGAAGAAAGGCAGGGCGGTCCCCTAGGCCCGGAGAAGGCCATTTGGTGCAGTGTTTCCCGGAGGTTTCTGGCCCGGGGACAAAACACATTTGCTATTTCGAACGGATCAACACTGTCACCCAGTGGACAGACAACTAGGCAGGTCGAGGCCTTAGCATTGCCCTTGGCTTGACAGCCAGACACAGACAGCCAGGGTTTGAACAGGAGCCTGTTTATTTTAGGTGATCACAAATGTTAATATTCTCTAACGGGGAACTGGGAGGATCTCCGCTGACAAGCCTTTGATTTTGGCTATCACAGATGAGTTATGTTTAAGGAGGACAAACACTCATGTGCTTCCACTGTGCTGATGCTTTCTTTTTCTTTTCCTTTTTTATTTTTTAACCATCAGTAAATTCATAGGAAGCACAGACTATAAACCAGCCAAGCGAGTCTGCCAAGACTCACAGGATCAAACAGGCCTGCAGGAGCAGGGTGATACTTGATCCCAGGCCAGGTACTGTGGGGAGACTTCCTTACCACAGAATAAGACTCATTGTCCATTGTTCAGAGGGACAGGGATGTGTATTTTAAAGACTGAAAATAGATTTTTGTGTGTATTCGGATTGAATTCTGAGGAAGGTACTCGGTTTACTCTAGTGCAGTGGTCGGCAAACCAGCGGCTCGCGGGCCACATGCGGCTCTTTGGCCCCTTGAGTGTGGCTCTTCCACAAAATAGCACGTGCGGGCGCGCACGTACAGTGCGATTGAAACTTCGTGGCCCATGCGCAGAAGTCGGTTTCCGGCCTGGGCGAGTCTATTTTGAAGAAGTGGTGTTAGAACACTCAAGGGGCCAAAGAGCCACATGTGGCTCGCGAGCCGCGGTTTGCCGACCACTGCTCTAGCGAAACCAGTGGATGAGCTACCCTTGCTTTCTCTGTTTAGTGTGTATCTCAAAGGACATGCGCAGGTCTAGCCTCTGCCCCATCTCCTTTGTGCTGAGTCTCTTTTTTCTTGTCTAAATGTCATTTGACACTTGTAATAAACTGGTTTACTTTTTATATTAAGGTAAGAGGCTCTTTGCCTTTCATGCTAAATGTCCCTTTCAGACAGTCTCGTTTCCCCAGCTGGAACTCATCGACAAGGAACCTGAGCGTCTAGTATCACTTAAGAATGTCTGCAGCAGTGGGAGCTGAGATTTCTCCTTGTGGGCGTTCTTGTAGAATCTCATGATTAAAAGCAAAGTCTCTGCTTACGGTGAGAAAATCTGGGTTTGAACGCTGACCCCACTGCTTGCTAGCTTCTTGACCTCCCACAGGTTACTTAATCTCTCTAGTGTCAGTTTTCACCTCTACTTTCAGGGATAATATCAGTACCTACCTCCTGGGTTGTGGGGATTTAGATTAAAAAAAATACATTTGAATAATTTAGCACAGAACCTGGCCACATAGGAAAAAGCTCCATAAATATTAGTGTTAGCATTATCAAATTCTGATAGCAGTAGGACTTGTTATTCCTAAAAAGCAGCTTTAATAAAGTACCTCTAGACTAACAGATGAAATCATGGCATTTTTTAAGCCGGAAGGGTCCTGAGAGGCCATGTAGTCCATTGCTTCTCATTAAAATGATCCAGGGAACCTTATAAAAACACTATCCCAAATAGCCAGATAAAGGAATACTTATGGTATGAATCTTTTAGGTGAAATTCTAGAAAAGGCAAATCTGATCTGTGGTGACAGAAAGCAGAACAGTGATCATCTGGGGATGAGGTTGGAAGGTCTTACAGCTAAAGGGCCAAAGGAAACCTTTTGGGGTGATGGCAAAATTTTCTCTTGATTGTGGAGGTGGTTACACCAGTGTATACATTTGTCAAGTCATTGGAACTGTACACTTATATAAGTGCATTATATTGCATGTAAAATATATAACCATAAAGTTGATGTAAAGAGGATACTGGGGCCTGGGCAGTGTGGCTCAGTTGGTTGGGCCTCATCCTCACACCAAAGGGTCAAAGGGTCATCAGTTTGATTCCCAGTCAGGGCACAAACGCAGGTTGCAAGTTTGATCCCTGGTGGGAGGCAATAGATGGATGTGTTTTTTTCTCTCTCTCCCTTTCTCTCTTAAAAAAAAAAAATCAATTAAAACATTTAAAAAAAATTTTTTAAGAGAGAATGCTGGGTTTCACCCACAGAAATTCTGATTTAATTGTTCTAGTGTGAGGCCCAGAAATCTTTTTTTTTTTTTTTTTCATGCACCTAAGGCATCAGCCAGGGTTGGAAATTATTGGTCTAATCCAGTCCTCTCCTCTTCCAGTTGAGGTTAACCCAAACACATACAGCTGGTTAGAGTGGATGGTGTAGGACTGAAAACCAAGTCTCCGGGTACTTGTGCTCCAAACCTTCCCCTTTACTAATAATATTCCCTTCTCCCTGACTTCTTTCTCCTTCTTCTTCTTTCCTCTATCAAAATCCCTCCCATCTTTAGAGTCCAGCTCACATATTACAAGAAGTCTCAGGTTGCAGTCTCCCCATTGGACTAGGAGCTCCTTATCAGGAAGGACTGCAGCTTTTTTATTTTTGTATCCTTGGTACCCAATACTGTGCTTGGCACCAAGCAGACATTCAATAAACATTTATTGAGTAGAAAAATTGGTGGAAGGAAATAAACATTTATTAAATGCTCACGAGATGCCAAGAATTGAAATAAGTGCTTTATGCACATTATCTCACTGAATTTTTACAATTTTATAAATTGGTTATCATTTCCTCTTTTGTAAGGGAGCAAATAGGCCCAGAGAGGCTTAGTGATTTGGCCATGGTCACACAGCAAAGAAAGTAGTAGAACCAAGGTTTGAACTAAAGCCTGTTTGTTTTCAAAGTTCATGCTTTCTCTACCAGGTTAGGCTATCTCATTTATGGTAGTTACTCTATTCAGTCTTTTTTACCTTTTTATTGAATTTATTGGGGTGACATTCGTTAATAAAACCATACAGATTTCAAGTGTTCAACTCTGTAACACAACATCTATATATTGTATTGTGTGTTCACCACCCCAAGTCAAGTCTCCATCTATCACCAATAACCCTCCCTATACCCTCCTCCACCTTCCAACTCCATGTGCCCCCTAGCAATTACCACACTATTATTGTCTATGTATTTAGTCTTAAATTATGGATCTTCTATATCTTATCTCCTTAATTAGGTTATAAACTTCTTAAACACAAGAATTAAAAATTAGCACTTATAATCCCATATTAATTCACAAGGTGAATTCTTTGGCCACCTCAGTGTTAATAGAGTATCTAATTTTTAACTTCATTAGAGTGATTGGTCATACAGATAATCTAACAGTTATAAGAAGACCTGCATTTATAAGAAGACCTCTAGTCAAGGGGGTACCACAGAAGGTTGTGATTTGAGATGACCTATTTCCACACTCTCTCTAGCCTTTTGTGCACTCTGTGAATAATCTCTAAGCCATGCAAGCATCATACACAACAGTCGGTTAAAAGGGTCATATATCTCAAAGCACCTACCAAAAAAATTCCTGGAATGACATTGTGCCTTTGAACCAGAAGTGGATAATCGCTGCCTGTAAATTTAGATGCAGAGATTATGTTGTATTTGAGAAATCGAAAGGAATCCAAACGACTCTTTAAAAAAAAAAGAAAAAGTGGTAAAGACATTATATTTCAGGTAACCAACCTTTTGTTCTATTCAGCAGTATTTGTATCTCTGAACCAATAGTTCTACTCTATTCCCACCGTTCCATTAGAAATGCCTTCATAAGCTCCTCATAGCCTTTGTATTGCCAACACCAGTGGACATTTTCATGTTTCTTGTATTATTTGACCTTTTTATGACATTTGAAATTATCGAAGTCTCCCCTTCTCAAACTCTCTCCTGGGAGTCTGTGGCCCCACTCTTAGGTTTTCTTCCTATTCCTCTCTATCTCTGTCTTTGTCAGGCACAGCTTTTTCTCTATTTGATCTCTAAATATCTACTGTACAAAAATCTCCAAGCTTGCCTCCTGCCATTCATTCTCTTTACACCCTCCTTGGGTAATTCATAATTTTAACTACTATTTGTGTCTACTAAATGCATGTGAAACCTCTTCCTCAACTCCTTCCCCCACAGGAGTAAGTGTGGCAACTTCTTCCCAATCCAGTCCCTCATTGTATTCCACTCTTGCTCCCTAAGCCACTTTCTACTCCACACCACTATGTGGCATGGTGGGGTGCTTAGGAGTGTGAGTTCTAGAGTATAGCTCCATGGTCTGAACTCCAGCCCCACCACTTCCTAACCGAGGAATCCTGGACAAGTGATTGACTGTCCTGTGTCTTAGTAATGGACCTGTGCTCAATGGATTTATATACAGAAAAGCCAGCCACTTAGGATTATTTTTTTTAAAGACATAGTTCTTTTTTTAAAATATGTTTTATTGTTTTTTTTTTATAGAGAGGAAGGGAGAAGGATAGAGAGTTAGAAACATTGATGAGAGAGAAACATCGATCAGTTGCCTCCTGCACACTCCCTACTGGGGATGTGTCCTCAACCAAGGTACATGCTCTTGACCAGAATCGAACCTGGGACCCTTGAGTCTGCAGGCCAACGCTCTATCCACTGAGCCAAACCGGTTAGGACTTAGGATTCTTTTGAGAATTAATGATATTCCAGGTAAACAATGGTTGCAACACAATAAGTACTCAATAAATACTTGCTCTATTGATCTTATTCTGACTTTGCATTTCTGATCAGTTCAGCAAACATTTACTGAGTGTCTATTAGATGCCAGTCGTTGGGGGTGCACTGTCTGCATCAAGGACGGCAGAGGCCTTGGGATTTAATGTGTATTGTTGTCGCTCCAGTGAGAAGTTGAACTCCTGATTTAGGCCTTGGTCTCTTATTCACTCAGCTTGTCTCTCTTCAGGGGAGACCTAGCTCAGTTCACAAACTCACTGTCCCAGAAGCACCTTCCACGAGACCAAGGAAGAATTAGCAGTGACCATATACCCATATCCGACCCTTAGGCTGAAGAATCATTCACTCATTGATTGGTTCATTTATTCATTTGACAAATATGTTTTAAGTGTTAACCATGTGCTAGGTCCATGATAGGCACTGGAATAAGACATTATCCTGCTATCAAGATCCTCCCAGCCTATTGGCAGAGGAATCCAGCTTCAAAGCAGGCTGGGAAGGTGGAGCTGCTACTACCACATCCGTGCTCCCAGAACCCACCACACACCCTCTGTGGCTTAGGCCACCCTTTCAGGAGCTTTATCTACACCCTTGAAGCTTCCACCAGAGTGTCCAGTGATTCCCACTGCTGTTCAGCTTCCAAGTACAGCTCAACAATTTCAGCACCATGCAGGAGGCCAGGGTTCCCTGGTTAGGTGGAATGAAAGAGAATGAATGCCAGGCAACCCTGCTGTAGGAGACTGAAGTTCTTGGGTGAGTTTTCTGTGTTTTATAACTGTCCACATTCATATTTGTATTCCTTTAGTGTCCCTGGTACAGGATCGTTCCTTTCCTTTTATTTTTAAAATTTCTTTATTGATTAAGGTGTCCCATATTTGTCCTCATCCCCCCATTCCCATCCCCCACCCCTCCCCACGGATGCCCCCACCCCCCTGTTGTCCTTAACCATTGGTTAGGCTTGTATGCATGCACACAAGTCCTTTGGTTGATCTCTCCCTCCTACCCCCTCCCTCCCCTACCCTCCCTCTGAGGCCCGACAGTCCGATTGATGCCTCCGTGTTTCTGGGTCTGTTCTTGCTCATCAGTCTATGTTGTTCATCATTTCCCCTAGATGAGTGAGATCATGTGTTACTAGAAATATACTTATAAGAACCGAATGTGAGATGAGCAATAATAGTTATGCTGACAGGCAAATGAATCAGTCTGTAGTGAGTTTCTTTCTGGACCAACAGTTCTTTTGAGACCCAATTTCAATGTCCACCAGTTCCTTATGTGTACATGTCGGCACTGACTTTTCAGCTCTGGATGGTGAACAAATGGTGGTAATGCAGGTCCGACTCCCTCTGGTTTGGTCTCGTCCGGACCCAGGGGCGCGGCTTCACCCGGACTCAGGGGCGCACGGCCTCACCAGGACCTGGGACCCAGCATCACCCGGACCCAGGGGCGCGTGGCCTCTCCCGGACCCAGGGACGCGGCCTCACCCGGACCCGGGACCCAGCCTCACCCGGATCCAGGGGCGCACAGCCTCACCCGGACCCAGGATCCAGCTTCACCCGGACCCAGGGGCGCGTGGCCTCACCCGGACCCAGGGGCGTGGCCTCACCCGGACCTGGGACCCAGCCTCACCCGGATCCAGGGGTGCACAGCCTCACCCGGACCCGGAACCCAGCCTCACCCAGATCCAGGGGCGCACAGCCTCACCCGGACCCGGGATCCAGCTTCACCCGGACCCAGGGGCGCGTGGACTCACCCGGACCCAGGGGCGCACGGCCTCACCCGGACCCGCGACCCAGCCTCACCCAGATCCAGGGGCGCACGGCCTCACCCGGACCCGGATCCAGCTTCACCCAGACCCAGGGGTGCGCGGCCTTGCCCAGACCCGGATCGTTCCTTTCCTTTTTATGATCTAAAAAAGAATCTACTTTTCGGAAGCATAGGTTTTCTAGCCAGTTATGCCTGGACTCCCTTCACCATTCAAAGTTACAAAATGTCATGTCACCTCCCTGCAAGATTGCTCTCAACTCTGCTAGAAAAAATAATGTTTCCTTAGTTAAAATTTACATTTTAAGTTGTGTTGTTCGTTTATACTCTGCCTTTTAAGGAAAACACCTGAAGTGGTTTGAAGGAAGAATCGTGTAAGAGAAAATTATGAATTATAAAAATCATGATGAGAAAATTTCAATATAAACAGAAGCTCTAGATCCAAAAGAAAAAATGGATTTCAGATAAGTGGTAAGTAATTTTTTACCCTATTGTTATAATTCAGCCTAAAATGTTGTTCTGTACTTTAAAAAAATATATATTTCCATTGATTTTAGAGAGGAAGGGAGAGAGAGAGAGATAGAAACATCAGTGATGAGAGAGAAGGCACAATAGTCTGATCGGCTGCCTCTTGCATGCCCCCTCCTGGGGATTGAGTCCGCAACCCAGGCATGTGCCCTTGACCAGAATCAAACCCAGGACCCTTCAGTCCACATGCCGATGCTCTATGCGCTGAGCCAAACCAGCTAGGGCTTGTTCTATACTTTAAGGCAAAGTAAAGAGAGGAACCCAGTAGGGCACCAAAATCTCATGGACAGGAAAGAGGGCACACTCCAGATCCTCGTGGGGAGTAAAGCTTTCTAGCTTCTCATTCAGAGAGACAATTTCCACATTGGGCTTCACACAGGTTATACCAGGCCTGTAGCAAATAATGTAACACTCCTTAAAATAAGCTCAGGGTATATTCAGGGCAACATCCTAAAAAGGCAATTT
This sequence comes from Eptesicus fuscus, assembly GCF_027574615.1. Lineage (NCBI taxonomy): Eukaryota > Metazoa > Chordata > Mammalia > Chiroptera > Vespertilionidae > Eptesicus > Eptesicus fuscus. Next base: position 88,758,759 of record NC_072479.1, read on the forward strand.
ATTGGAAACAGTTTGGCAAAGGGTGACAGGGCCCAAGCTCTCAGCTTTCACGTGCTTCAACCTGATGGAGAACAAGACCTGAGGGTCCCTAAGCATTCTTTAAAGTCCCCCCTGGGGCTATCACTGGAGGTGGAGTAGGGACTTGAACATGCAGGGAAGAGCCCCGGTGGGAGTGGGCCCTCAATGTCAGGTAAGGAACTTGGACTTGACCTGAAGAGAAGGCCTTAGAGGGTTTTAAGCAGAATGATGCAGTCATATTCGGATATTAAAAATAATACCCTGCAACATGTAGGAAATGTCAGAGGGACTAAGACCAGAAGCAGGAAAATTAGGCAACTTATTAGAGAAAATCAGGTGGGAGATGGTAAAGGCCTTAAATAAGCAGAAGCAATGGGATTGAAAAAAAGGGATGACTAGGAAAAAATGTCTCAGGGATAGAATTGATAAGACATAAAGATTTATTAAATGTGTTGAGGGTAACGGCTACCATGTGGAAGAGGTTTTATGAGTGCCTACTCAGACCTACTGGCAGAGGCTACTTGGAGTGCAATCAGAATAAGAGTTTAGGGACCAGTCTAGGCTCAGTTGACAAGAATGATAGATTAGTAATGTCTGCCCAGGATACAGAATTGGAAGACATTGGCATGGCTAGTACTTACCATTTCCATTCTCTGGCAAAGGAAGCATAAAAATGTACTGTGTGTTTTGAAATGTGCACACTGTGTGATTCCATGTACTAGTATAGGAAGGCCTAGAACAGACAAAACTAGCTTATGGTGATACAAGTCAGAATACTGGTTACCTTTGTGTGGGTAGGTGGGTGGTTTATTTATTTTTTAAAATATATTTTTATTGATTTCAGAGAGGAAGGGAGAGGGGGAGAGAGAGAAACATCAATGATGAGAGAGAATCACTGATTGGCTGCCTCCTACATACCCCCTACTGGGGATTGAGCCCACAACCCAGGCATTTGCCCCTGACAAGAATCAAACCCGGGACCCTTCAGTCCGAAGGCCGACACTCTATCCACTGAGCCAAACCTGCTAGGGCGCTGTGGGTGATTTATTGACTGAGAAGGCACAAGAAGCTCTTTGGGGCCTGAAAATAGTCTACTAGTATATCCTGCTCTGGATGGTAATTATACAGACATATACATATGTAAAAATTCACTAAGCTATATACCCTTAAGACTTGTGACCTTTCTTACGTGAAGGTCAAACCTCAGAAGGGAGGGCAGCATTCCTTCCTTGAGCCTTAGTGTGGCTGCGGAACTGTATTAAGATATAACATACAAGTCACCATTATTTCACATTTTGTCTTTATACACATGACACTCACCTGAGTACAAGGCATGTTTCTAGTTTTATTCTGTTCCCTGTACACTTTGTTCACTTCCTTCATAGTCTTGTCCTTTTCCTTAGCCGAGAACACATAGACTATAATAATCTGGTCCATGGAGGCCAGTTGCTTGTTTATAAGGTGATCATACTCCAGGTCTGTCACTTCGGGAATGCTGTAAGTGCTACATCGGCAAATGAACCCTTCCTTCCCACAGAGCATTCTCCTTAGGACCACAGGACAAGCCAGATGGGAAGCAAACTGCCCAATCTTGCTCTCAATGGGAAAGGGAAGCCTAGAAAAGTAACGATAGAAATTGCGTTTGAAGAACTAAAAGGACAGAAAGAACATACTTTTTAAAAGTACCAAAGAACCTAAGTGACTACTTTATTTTTATCATTATTGTTATTTTTAAGAATTTGATTAAATCCCCCCCACACCTTTTTTCACAATGAAAATACAAAGAGGAAAATAGCATTTCACATTGTATATACCCTAAAGTGGTTACTTTAGTAAAGCATTGAGATTTAATTCTAGACTGAATTTTATTTGCCAACAAATTAAAATACTTGTCAAGCTCAGCCGGGGTGGCTCAGTGGTTAAGTGGCGACCTATGAACCAGGAGGTCACAGTTCTATTCCTGGTCAGAGCACATGCCCGGACTGCAGGCTCGATCCCCGATTGTGCAGGGGACAGCTGATCAATGATTCTCTCTCATTATTAATGTTTCTATCTCTCCCTCTCCCTTCCTCTCTGAAATCAATAAAGATATATTTTTTAAAAATAAAAAATAAAATACTTATCAATATACTAAAAGAATTAAATGCCATTCTTATGTGTGTTATATATAAACTAGGGGCCCGGTGCACAAAGATTCATGCACGGGGCTGGGGGGTCCCTCAGCCAATCTGCACCCTCTGCAATCTGGGAGTTTCTGTCTGTCTCTGCAATCATATGAGCAAATTGTCTGAGACCCCAACCCAGTTTGGTTTGGTGCTCACAGAATAATAGAGGCCTTTTTTTTTTTTTTTTCTTTGCTCCATTGGTAGAGATTTCCTAGAAGTTGCAGGATATCTTCCCTTTAATTTTTCCTTGACACTGTGACTTTACTTACATCTCTCACCTTTGCTTTCCCTCCATCCCCCACCCACAACAGTAACTTGCTCCAGGCTCACTTTGCTCTAGTGTCTAGGACAGTGGTCGGCAAACTCATTAGTCAACAGAGCCAAATATCAAAGTACAACGATTGAAATTTCTCTTGAGAGCCAAATGTTTTAAACTTAAACTTCTTCAAAATAGACTCGCCCAGGCCGTGGTATTTTGTGGAAGAGCCACACTCAAGGGGCAAAGAGCCACATGTGGCTCGCAAGCCACAGTTTGCCAACCACTGGTCTAGGAGATCCTGCAACAAGTCTGCCACCAGAACTACGATTCCCAGAATTCCTGGTGCTCCCCGTGCTCTTGGTTTCTGCTTCCAGTCTAGGGGCTGCACAAACCAAAAGGACTGAAAACTCCAGGCACCCCCAGGCCGGGCTGACAGGACTGGACATTCCAGTGGTGTCCTCGGGACCCCGGCTGCTTGGCACCAGCGCGCACACACGCTGGCCACAGGCTCAAAGCGGGCGGGGCCCCGGGGACACCCGTCATGTTGCCCCAGCTACACGGAGGGCAAGTGAGCGTCCCACCCTGATGGGTTAATTTGCATGCTCACTCCTGATTGGCTATGGGGGTCACAGAGGTACGGTCAATTTACTTATTTGTCTATTATTAGTATAGATACGTTATAATCCATAATCTAACAAGGTTAGAGGTTTTAGTTGTAAGAAACAGAAACAAATACTGGCTAATTTAAACAAACAAACAAGAACAAAGGAATTTATTTAGAAACTCAGAAAACCTTTGGAAAGGTGGGAGAATAGGATTTTCAGGCTCTGCTGCTAGGTAAAAAAAAAAATGTCCAATGGGGAGGCCACAGCCATGGCTGCTGGGAAGACTCTAGATCTTGCACTGCTGGCCCTGCTGACCCAGGACACCAGTGCAGTAATGCTGGAAGCCACTTGGGACTGCTGCCCCTACTTGCTTAGGGGGTCAGGGCAGCCCCTGCCATTGCCTAAAGTTTGGGCAGGCTTGTTGGCGTGATGGAGTCTGGATTATGTGTCCAGGCCCTCCCTTCTGACAGACTGGGAAAGCAAGAATCTGACATTTTTGGCACTCTGCCTTGGCAGGTAAGGGGGTCTCCAAACACAGAAAGTAGGTTCAGATGCTGAATGGTCAAAACAAATAAGTTTTCCACAGTGATTTATACATTCACTTATCAGTGGACATTGAGATAATTTTCAATTTCCTACTATCACAAACTCTTGCACTGAAATTTTTGTACATTTCCCTTTTTTGTGCATAAGACTTTTATTTTAATGTAAACTTATCAACCTGCTCCTTTATGTTTGTGTATCTTTTGTGTGTGTTTGGTTCAATTTATTTTCAATTTCAAGGTGAAAAATATTTTCTCCTTATGTTTTCTTTCTTTTTTATTATTATTATTTGGGTTTTCATATTTATCTCTTTAATCTATGGGGACTTTATAATAGGAAGTAGGAATCTTAGATAGATAGCCACTTGTCTCACTACCATTGATTAAGCCATTCTTTCTTCATTGGTTTGTAATGCTATCTCTGTTGCATATCAAGCTTCCATATGTGTATGGATCTGATTTGGGCTCTCTATTCTGTTCCATTGGTCTAACTGGCCTGGTGCCAACACCACAATATCTTAGCTACTAAATCTTCATGAAAAGTTTTTTAAAAATATTTTTATTGAGTTCAGAGAGGAAGGGAGAGGGAGAGAGAGATAGAAACATCAATGATGAGAGAGAATCATTGATCAGCTGCCTCCTGCATGTTCCTCACTGGGGACCAAACCCACTACCCGGGCATGTGCCCTGACCAGGAATCAAACCTCGACTTCCTGGTTTATAAGTCAATGCTCAACCACTAAACCACACCAGCTGAGCTTCATGAAAAGTTTTGAAATCTGGTAGGGCAGGTCCTCCCACTTCGTTTATCTTTTTCAAATGCATCATTGCTATTTCCAGAAATAGCTATCTTATATCCCAAAGAGCACAATGATAAAAATCAATTTTTGGCATGTATGGATTGATATACAATATGAGCCATAAAGAGCAGCAAGAGAGATAACAATACCACAGTTGCCAGTGGTTGGACAGTGGCAGAGAGCTCTGAGAACAGGAGGCAGGGGTTATCATTAAAGAAATCAAGTGTGTTTGAAATCAAGGTTCTGATCTCCATCCCATAAAGAACAGAAGTCCAATCTCAGTGACACTCTCTTGTTTTCCCCATGATCACTTACTCCTCCATCCCCACCTTTGTCTTGCCTGGGGCCCATCTCAGGTGAACACAGAGTGAACCAATATCACAACCTCTGGAGAGGTATTCTGAGCATCCATGAGTAATTCCAATGTGGCAGCTAGTGTGCTGTGAAATCATTAAAAGTTAGGTTTCAGGCCACAACCCTCTATATAAATTTTGGCTCAAGAAGGCATTTAAAATTCTTGCTTTGAGCACCCCCACTCACACACACACATACACATAAATACACACACACACACACACACACACACACACACACACACACACAAAATCTCCTATCTCCAACACATTGCAATAATCTATATATATAAAAGCCTAAGTGACCGGCTGACTGGTAGCTATGATGAGCACTGAACACCAGGGAGCAGATGCTCAACGCAGGAGCTGCTAAGCTGTGGTGACTTGGCAGCTGTGGTTCTTGGGTGATGCATCCAGAGAGGAGGGGTACGTCACTCGAGAACCTCCCTCTCGCAATCCAGGACCTCTCAGGGAATGTCGGAGAGCCAGTTTCAGACTGATACCCATAGGCCAGGCCGAGGGACCCCACCATTGCACAAATCTGTGCATTGAGCCTCTAGCCCATTGGCTCCCCACTTCAGTTCTGGCTCCCCACCAGGCCTCTAGCCCATTGCAGAGGTTGTGGGTCTGGCCCCTACAGAAACTTTTCGACTCAATTAGCTAAATGATGAGACATATATGACCTACTGGCTGAGGCCCCAGTGTCTGGCACCCACGCCAGCCCATCCGCTTAATATGGATTTCCAGTGGAGGCAGCAAATTTTCCCGCTACCACTCTCAGCTGGGAAACCAGCCATGGCTTCCCTCCTTCCAGGGCAGACAATAGTGCCAGCAGGCAACCTCTGGGGAGGAAAGGAGCAGCTCAGGTGGGAAGAAGGAGGTTCCAGTTGCCACAGGTCTCTGCCTGGGTGGAAGGGCCTAGGTGGGAGCCTGACATTGAGCAGGATCCTGTCCTAGGCTGACTAGATTCCAGGCTAAGTAAATCCTGTTTGCTAAATAATTGCATTTTGCAGCTAAATGCCCACAAGTCGTCAGTTACCACCAAACTTAGGGTAAAGTGAGATGAAAGAAGCGAGACAGATACAGAGAGAAAGTGACATAATATTGGGAGAAGAGAGGAGGGAGCCTGATTCTAGGGTAAGTCACCCGAGAACCGTCCTCTCGCAATCCAGACTCCTTGGGGGATATGGAGAGCCCATTTCAGGCCAGGCAGAGGGACCCCACCGTTGCATGAATTCGCTCACCCGGCCTCTAGTGGTAAAATAAAACAATTGAAAAGATCAAAGCTGTCTTCCAGGTCAAGATGAACACCTCTCTGGATAGAAACTCAATATGTTAGTGGGGCTAAAGCCATAAGCTTGCTTATTTCCTGAGCTAGAAACAACAAAAGTGGATAACAATTTGGCTATTGTGGGAAAACAGAATAAAATGCTCTTCTCAATACAGGGTGATGTAGTGTTGGGAAATGTTGCCTGGCTCACTTATTAAAACCAAGGCCCAGGGTAGGGCTCCCACCATTCTTTGCATGAGGCCAGAACAGCTTCTGTCTACTCCTGCTTGACACCATGGCTCATAGGACACTTTAAGCTCAGGCAGGTTGGAGAACACAGACAAAGCCTCCCAACCAGAACTAAGCCAAGCTGCTTGCTGGCCTGGGACTGGGTCTCCAACATTCCTAATACTCATGGGGCAGGACACCCACCCCACCATTATTTGACCTGGTTCTAAATTTCTGAATGTGAGGCCTGGGGGCTTGGGGTGGTGGCAACTGAAAAATTACTTGAGAGGGAGGGATAAGCAGACACACATGCCATATGAAGAAAGAGGAAAAATCTTCCACTCAAAATGAGCCCAGAATCCAAAATTCCAAAATACGTAGAAAAAGCTAACTCTAAGAAAGACGAAACACAAAACTAATCCTCAATAGATGGATTCAATATAGACAAAATAAAAATAATAAAGCAAATTAAACAGTACTTAAAAACAAGTATGTTTAGAATCTTTTAAAAATATTTTTATTAACTTTTAGAGAGAGAGAGAGAGAGAAACATTGATTTATTGTCCCACTTACTTTATGCATTCATTGGTTGCTTCTTCTATGTGCCCTGACTGGGATTGAACCAGCAACCTTGCATATAGGGAGGGATGCTCTGATTACTGGCCAGGGCTTAGAGTCAGCTTTTAAGCAGGTGTTTCACTGAAGTGATGCAAACAAACTAAAAGCCTTGATTCCTGATTGATTCAAATTCCTCTGCTAAATTGGTAGCCTCTTAGGAAGCAGGTGGAGCGAGCTCAAATGCTTGAATCTAGGCATGTAAGTCTGAATCAGTTTTAGGAAAGATTTTTCACTGATAGCACGTGAGTGTCAACACCTTAACCCAGCCTGCTCAGAAAGAACTGTGGTGTGAAGCAACCTAACAGCATGCCTTGCTCAGTGTTTGTTGGTGGACTGAAGGAGACTTTCACCAAAAGCTTTTTCAAACATAAGCTGACTGTGAATTATTAAGACAAATGAGGCTGGTTACCTGAAGGACCGCTTGCTGGCTGGGGTCTTTTGGATGAAAGGGAGAGGTGAAGGCTGAAAGACACCCTTCAATTTTAGGAAGGTGTTTCGGTATAGAAGATACTCCTTATTCTCATCTTTTCCCTTTGCACTTGGTTTCAGAAGAAATTCTGCTGGGGAGACTGCTTGTTTCCTGACCACTTTTGGTGGAAACCTGGGCACTTTGAACATGTGCAGGCATTCTATTCCTGAAATGTAAACAGAATAAACTTCATTGACAACCCTTAGTAGACCAAGGTCTCTGTGGGCTGGGGTAATGCGCTGCAATAATCTGGACACCCCTTCACCCATTCACAGCAGTGCCTTTCTGTGGGTTCCTTTTAGTGCACTTTGTGGTCTGCTCAGAGGATATAGAGCATCTTATCTAATAAAAGGGTAATATGCAAATTAACCATCACTCCTTCACAAAGATGGCAGCACCAATAGCCATAAGATGGTGATGCCCAGTCCTCTCAGCCCCACCAGAATCCCCCAGTCCTGGGGGGTGGGGGTGGTGAGTGGCCTGGCAGAATGCTTGCTTCATCGCTGCGGCGATGAGGCAAGCGTTCCACCCCGGCTGCGGATGGGCCTCTGGGTCATGGAGAGCCTCTGGGCAGCGGGTGCGGAGCGGCCAGGCCCCGCAGAGAGCTACTGGTGCACGAATTCATGTGCAGGGCTACTAGTCTATGTAATAAACAAGGAAATGTCTAGGCTATCAACTAATCTAATCCACAAGAGTTTGGTTATCTGTGCTTATCTTGTGCCAGGTAATGTGCCAAGCACCTTAAACACATTATCCCATTGAATTAGGGGCGAGTAGTCTTATTTTCATGATATCAGAGGTAAGTCCAAGTTCACCCAGCTAGAAAGAAGAACCAGGATTTGACCATATCTATTTAATTCGGAAGATAGTGCTTTTACACCATGCTATAGACTAGGGCTTTCCAACCTCTTTTCATAAAGCAGAAATGTGTAAACTGTAAAGCCCAATGCATATAGTTTCTTATCATTAAAATGCAAATTTTGATTCTACTTACAAGCAGCCCAGGTGCTCCCCTGAGGACGGAGGATTTCCATTTTCAGTTCCTAAGTAAAACATTTGTGATATATCCTTTGGGAAGCTCTGCTATTTACTACAGTAAGTAGCAAACTACCTCCTAAAATGGAGAAGCTTGCCTTTTGGATTTACTATACAATTAATGCTAATTATTTGCAGATTTGGTATTTGTGAATTTGCCTACTCACTAAAATTTATTTGTAACCCCAGATCAATACTTGTGGCCCTTTCATGGTCATTTTGCAAATGTGTAAAGTGGTGAAAATTTTAACTTGTGTTATTATGCAAGTTCCCAGTTGAGGTTGAACAAGGCGACATTCTGCCTTCTTGTTTCCACTGTCATACTACAAACTCGTGTCCTTTACTCATGTCATGGTCTGTTCAGGGCCATGTTTTACACATTTTTTGTGCTTTTTGTTGGTGATTTTGCTATTTAAAATAGCCCACAAGCTTAGTGCTCCAAAGCGCAAGCAAGTTTGATGTGCCTATGGAGAAAATATGTATTAAATAAGCTTGGTTCAGGCATTAGTTATAGTGCTATTGGCTATGTGCTCAATGTTAGTGTATCAACAATATATGTTAAATAAGGTGTCTTTAAACAGAAACACACATAAATTAAGGTTATGTATTGATTGGTTAATGAAAATATTGTGACCAGAGGCTAGAAGGGACCTCACCCTATGTTTTCCCTTGAAGCAATGGTTTGATATTTATTTAATTCAGTGTTTGCAGAGATGCTGTAGAATCTAACTACCATGAATAATGCAAATTAACTGTGTTATACCTCTAGTCACGAACTGAGCCCTAATCAAACAGCAGCTTTGCATTAACATCACATTACAACAGCACATTGCAGTGAGCGTACCCGCGCCTCTTCTCAACACAGCACATGAATGAAAGACATCAGCAAGGACTGAGGTTTTGGTGGTGAGACTGAGCAGTAGTACTTTAGGGTTAAGAGTATTTTATGATCCAAAAAATGAGTGTGAAAGCACCTCCTCTTAATAAAAAACACAGCAGTGGCCAGATAGATTAACTCTCCAAAGAGAGGAAGGATATAAAATGAAGATTGGCTCCTTTAATTTCTTGCTATGGCCAATCACCTGGATCCATGGTAAGAATCTGTATGTATTGCACTTTACAGTTTACAAACTCACCATCTTGGTAACCTTGGAAGGAAAAGGCATTTAAATGTTGATCCTCTGAAAATCTGAATAATGGAAATGAGTTATGTGCAGCAATACAGTGGATCCCATAACTGACCCAATGAAAATCTGTAGTAATCCAGCCAGTTAAATAGGATGTGCTTGGCTTTTCTCTGTAGTCTTCTTAATTTAATAACTGTTGCAACGTCAGACATAGGGCTTATGTCCATTATTGTCTCAAATGTAGCAGTATCCGCTGAACCTGATAAATGTGAAGGCTTTAAAACATATACATATGAGAGAGAGAGAGAGATATTACTATATGATTAGGAAACATAAATTCATTAATTTATTCATTCATTCATTCATTCATTCATTCAGTAGGTTGTCCAACAAATGTTTATTGGGTGTCATTTATGGGCCAGACAATGTACCAGAAACCAGGACTAAAGATATAGTACATAAAAGTCATGTTCCCTGCCTGACCAGTATGGCTTAGTGGTTGAGCACTGACCTATGAACCAGAAGGTCACGGTTCAATTCCTAGTCAGGGCACATACCTAGGTTGTGGGCTCATTTTCCAGTGGGGACATGCAGAAGGCAGCCAATCAATGATTCTCTCTCATCATTGATGTTTCTATTTATCTCTCCCTCTCCCTTCCTCTGAAATCGATAAAAAAATATTTTAAAAAAAAGTCATGTTCCTTTGTGAATGTACTTAATGTCACCGAATTATGCATTTAAAATTGCTTAAAATTGTAACTTTTATGTTATGCATATTTTACCACCACAAAATAATGGAGAAAGAAAAGCTATATTCCCTATGTTCAAGGTGCTCAGAGTCAATGGAAGAACTAGATATGTAAACATTATAACACAAGGGCTATGTTATTTATAAGCACAGTGTTATGAGAGCATAAATAGATTACTTAATGTTTGTAATACTGAGCTTTTATTTAGCAGAAGAAAGTTTCAAAGTAGTACATCATGAGGACATTAGACTTTAAAATGGATAGTTATAGTGAGCAGTATGTGTGATCTTTTCACAATAAATTTGGTATATAAAGTAGTTAGCTTTTAATGAGCTTATATGACTATGAAAATTGTTGATAATTCAGTTTTATATATTCATTAAGACTCATAGATAGAGAATAGACAAACAGCTGTCAGAAGGGAGGGAAGTTTTGGGACTGGGTGAAAATGGTGAAGGATTAAGAAAAAAAAATTCATAGACACAGACAACAGTACAGTGATTACCAGAAGAGGGGGGAAGGTGGAGGTAGAAGAGGGTACAGAGGGATATATGTAATAGAAGGAGACTTGACTTGGGGGTGAACACACAATACAATATACAGATGATGTATGATAGAATTGTACACCTAAAACCTATATAATTTTATTAACCAATGTCACCCCAATAAACTCAATAAAAAAGATGACTGGCAATGTTGAACATTTCTCTGTGTGCTGGTTGATCATTCACATCTTATTTTGTGAAATATCTACTCAAATCTATAGCACATTTTTGGGGGTTGTCTTATTATTGAGTTGTAAGAGTTTACATACTTTGGATACAAGTCCTTTGTCAGATACAATATTATGAATATTTTCTACCTTTCTGTTCTTGCCTTTCCATTTTCTTACTGGTATCTTTCGAAGTTTTTACTTTTTTTTTTTTTTTAAGTTTTTACGTTTGACAAAGTCAAATCTATCAAGTTCCCTGAAGTTTTGTTTTGTTTTCTGTAAATGAATGTAGCTGCTGCTTTGGTCAATTATTGATGAGCTTCATAGTTTTATAGACATGCTCTCCTAATTAACTTGTATCTCTCATCTATCTTACATCCTCACTACCTTAGTCCAGTCCATAATATTTTGGCTAGATTAGTGCAAAATCTTATGATTGACCTCCCCACACTTTATACCCAAACATTGCCCCAGGCATATAGAACAGTTCTCCACCTGAGTGAGTACATTCTTCCTTGGAGGCATTCAGAAATGTGCATGGGACTTTTGATTGATGGCACAACAGGCACTTAGTTTGTGGGGACCAGGGACACATTCTGAAATGTGCTATCTGGCCCCAAATGCCAACAGTGCCCCCTTTAGAATTAAGGTTCTAATTAAAAAAATCTTAAATGCAACTGTTCATAGCAGCTTTATCCATAATAGCCAAGGACTGAAAACAACCCAAATGCCCATCAAAGGGTGAATGGATAAACAAAGTGTGGTATATCCATATAAGGTAATACCAGTCAGCCATACAAAGGAAAAAACTACAGATACATCTGAAACATAAATGAATCTCAAACACATTATGCAGAACTTTCGAAAGTAGCTAGACAGAAAAGAGTACATATTGGTACTCTTCCTATGTGAATGATTTTTCACTAGAAATACAAAGCTAATTAACAGTGTCTGGAGTCAGAAACAGGGAGGAATGAGTAGGAAGGGTACATGGGAACCTTTTGGTGTGATAGAAATTATATCGTGATTGCAGCAGCACTTATGCAGGTGTATACATTTGTCAACAATCATCAAATGCACACATTTGTCAAAAATCAAATGCATTAAATGGATGCATTTTAATGTAAATAAATATTTTAATAAAGTAGATGTTTAAAAAATTAAATATACTTCTGGTGAAAGAGGTGAAGGGATTAAGAAGTACAGATTGATAGTTACAAAATAGGGATGGGAATATAAAGTACAGCATAGGGAAAATGGTCAATAATATTGTGATAACTATGTATGGTGCCAGGTGGGTACTGGAAATATCAGGGATCACTTTGTAAAGTATATGCCTAGTTAACCACTATGCTGTACACCTAATATTAATACAAAATAATACTGAATGCAAACTGTAATTGAAAAATAAAATGTAGCCCTAACCGGTTTGGCTCAGTGGATAGAGCGTGGGCCTGCAAACTGAAGGGTCCCAGGTTTGATTCTGGTCAAGGGCATGTACCTTGGTTGCAGGCACATCCCCAGTAGGGATGTGCAGGAGGCAGCTGATCGATGTTTCTCTCTCATCAATGTTTCTAATTCTCTATCTCTCTCCCTTCCTCTCTGTAAAAAATCAATAAAATATATTTTTAAAAAAAGAAAAAGAAAATGTAAAGTTCTTTAAAATTAAGTAAATAAATAAATAAAATTAATTTGTGATGGGTTATAGCATTATTAAAGAAAATACTTTATGGGGAAAATGGACACACAAAAAAATAAATCTCTGCAATGAAACATTCTTTCTGTTCCTTGTGGAAACTGCAGAAGATCTCTGTAAGAATATATTATGTGTCCTTACCTCCTTTAAGGTAACAATAATAAAACAATTTCTATACAGACATTTTATCCCCCAAAGGCAAAAAAAAAAAAGAAGGAGATAATCTTACAGTAATAAAATTGCTCACTTTTTTTGTGAATGGACAAAACAACTTTGTCTCTATGGACTAAACAAATGATTCAGACTCTAGGACCTGGAATCCATAAGGGTACTTATGGATGCCTGTATCGCTATTTACTCACTAGGCATTATTGGGCAAGTGATAAAAATCTGGTTTCTTGGAGAACCAAGATGGCAGCATAGGTAAACACCTATACTTGCTGCCTCTCACAACATCAAAATTACAACTAAAAGACAAAACAGCTATAATCCAGAACCACAGGAAAACTGGCTGAGTGGAAGTTCTACAACTAGAAGGAACGAAAAAAGCATATTGAGACTGGTAGGAGATGTGGAGGTGCGGAGGTACTGAAGCGTGCGCAAAACAGGCTGGCAACTGGGTGTGCTGTTGTTTTTTTCAATAAGGAGGGAGATACAAGCTCCCTATCACTCTGAACTCCAGTTCTGGGTGAGACTCTGGGCACCCAGACTCATACGGGGAGAAACTGGACTGTCTGGCACTAGTCCGGAACGTGAGGGCAGCTTTCTCTCAGAGGTGCTCGCAGCGATCATTGTTTCTGCATGGGGGCATGGGACATGGGGACGTGGAGACATGGAGACGTGGAGACGATTGACTGGCAGCCATTGCTGTTTGCTCTGCCCTGGTGAATCCCTGAGACCCTGCCCTACCCAATTTACAACCCCACCCAAGCTGTGCGCAGAGGCTTTTGCGTATGAATGGCCTGGCCTTTCGCAGCCTAACCTAACAAACTACAGCTGGGTCAGAGAGGTCAAAAGCTTCCAAAAGAAGGCCCAAGGCTCTTGGTGGCAGTAGCCTGCCTTGCTTCACAGCTGGGCCTCATCTGGGCACTTCCAAACCCCAAACAAAGAGGAGGAATCTGCAGATCTCGCTGTAGCTCCTGCTGGGTGGCCTCAGGCAGTGGCTGACTTTGCACCTTCTTGGAGATCCAAGAGCCAGTGTACCCAGTGGTCAGTGTGAAACCATACCAGATTACAACTCTTCACATCCATAAGTGACACACTGAAGGGGCAGACTCAGTGAGCACCAAAGCCCCACTGAAGCAAGTCCTGCGCCATAGGGGTATCTCCAGCACAGAAGTTCTTCCATTGTAGACACAGCTGGTCCTCACAGCCAATTGGCCTGGAGGTCAATTCCTCCCAGTGATACCAACAGCAATTAAGGCTTAACTACAACAAGACTGTGCACCCAGCGCACAAAGGGGTGCATCAAGACTGTCCACCTCAGGTGATTGGGGAGGCTGAGCCACTGGGCCCTATAGGACACCTAGCACACAAGGCCACTCTATCAACACAGGGAAGCAGCCAAAATGCGGAGACAAAGAAACATGTCACAAATAAAAGAAATGGAGGAAAGCAAACTACTGGATATAGAGTTCAAAACCACAGTTATAAGGTTACTCAAGAAACTTCTAGAAACCTCTGAGGAACTTAATGAGACCTTCAAGGATCTTAGCGAGAATGCCAAAAAAAAAAAGGAAAAGGACCATCAGAAATTAAGTATACACTTACTGAAATAAAGAATAGTATACTGAAATTCAACAGTAGACTAGAGGATCCCAAGAATCAAGTCAAAGATTTGAAATCCGAGGAAGCAAAAAGCACCCAACCAGAAAAGCAAAAAGAAAAAAGAATCCAAAAATATGAAGATAGTGTAAGGAGCCTCTGGGACAACTTCAAATGTACCAACATCCAAATTATGGGGGTGCCAGAAGAAGAAATAGAGCAAGATATTGAAAACATATTTGAAGAAATAATGACAGAAAATTTCCCTACCTGGTGAAAGAAATAGACTTACAAGTCCAGGAAGTGCAGAGAACCCCAAACAAGAGGAATCCAAAGAGGACCACACCAAGACACATATAATTAAAATGCCAAGGGCAAAAGACAAAGAGAGAATATTAAAAGCAGCAAGAGAAAAACAGTTAGTTACCTCCAAGGGAGCACGCATACGATTGTCAGCTGATTTCTCAATAGAAACTATGCAGGCCAGAAGGGAGTGGCAAGAAATAGTCAAAGTGATGAACAGGAAGAACCTACAACCAAGATTACTCTATCCAGCAAAGCTATCATTTAGAATTGAAGGTCAGATAAAGAGATTCACAGACAAGAAAAAGCTAAAGGAGTTCATCACCACCAAACCAATATTATATGAAATACTGAAGGGTATTCTTTAAGAAGAGGAAGAAGAAGAAAAAGGTAAAGATAAAAATTATGAACAACAAAGGGACAACAAATACATATCTATCAACAAGTGAATCTAAAAATCAAGTGAGTAAAAAATCTGATGAACACAATAAACTGGTGAATATAATAGAATCAGGGGCATAGACAGGGAGTGGACTGACAATTCTCGGGGGAAGGGGGTGTGGGGGGGGTGCGGGAAGAGAATGGACAAAAATCTTACACCTATGGATGAGTACAGTGGTGGGGGGTAAAGGCATGGGGTGGGGTGGGAACCGGGTTGAGGGGAGCTATGGGGGGAAAAAGAGGAACATCTGTAATAATCTGAACAATAAAGATTTATTTTTTTTAAATCTGGTTTCTCTATGATATTGTACATTTGTGTGCTGCTTTTTTTTAAATTCACAATATTAAATTGTTTAATTTTTATAAAAAGAAAAAGTTAAATACACACCTCACACCCATTAGGATGGCTACTATTAAAAAATACACAAAATAACAAATGTTGGTGAGGATATAGAGAAAGTGGAACTCTTGTATACTGATTGTGGGACTATAACATGGTGCAGCTGATATGAAAAATAGTATGGTAGGTCTTCAAATACTTAGAAATAGAATTTCCATATGATCCATCAATTCTACTCTGGGAATATATCCAAAAGAATTAAAAGTGGGGTCTCAAAGAGATATTTGTACACCCATGTTCATAGCAGCATTATTCACAATAGCTAAAATATGGAAGCAATCCAAGTATCCATCAACAGATGAATAAATAAAATATGGTACTAAAATATAATGAAACTAGAGGCCTGATGCATGAAATTCGTGCAAGGGGCTCGGCCCTCGCAGCCCCAGCTGCCTTGGCCAGCCCTCGCAGTCCTGGCTTCATCCTGAAGGTCATCCAGATGGTCGTTTGGCTGTTTGGTCTAATTAGCATAATAGCTCTTTATTATATAGGATATTATTCACCCTTAAAAAGGAAGGAAATTCTGACACAAGAGACAACATGGATGAACTTTGAGGATATTATGCTAAGTGAAATTTGTCAGTTAAAAAAGGACAAACACTGTATGATTCCACTTAGATGAGGTACCTAGAATAGTCAAATTCATAGAGACAGGAACTAGAATGGCAGTTGCCAAAGGGTGGGGTGGCAGGGGAATGGGAAACTGTTGTTTAATAGGCACAGAGTTTTCATTTTGCAAAATGAAAAAGTCTGTAGATAGATGGTGGTGATGATTATATAACAATGTGAATGTACATATGCCACTGAACTGTACAATAAAAATGGTTAAGATGTTTTTTAAAAAGATAAATACAAACAAAGAATCAAAAGTCAGCATACGTTCCTTTCAGTGATTATGTAAACAGACCTATCTATGTTCAATAGCTTGATTCTTTGGTCCTTTTTCTAAAACAAATCCAGCCTATATTGAAAGAAAAAAGTAACTAGAATAACACGAAATCTTAAATCCAATACCAAAATAGTGACTAATTCACACTTTGCCTGAAATATCAAAATAGTGACTAATTCACACTTACATCTTTGACCTGACTTATGGATTTCATTAGCTGGCACTTCATTTTGTAGGCCTTGAATAGCTCCTTGGCTTCTTTGGAGATGGGATTGACATCAGGGAATGGCTGAGAGAGATTGTAAACTCAGATGACATGGCTCATAAAAACCCAGAGAGGCAAGATAGCATGATATTAACGGCATATTTATAGCAAAACTATGTAATTCCAGTATTTGTGAAGTAACACACTGAATGGTAATTCTAAAGCAAGCATGTCAAACTTGCAGTCTGAAGGCTGCATGCCTCATTTATTTGGCCCATGTTAGCTTTTAAGTTTGACATGCTTATTCTAAAGAGCAACAGAGTTTTGATGCCAGTCCCTAAAAATAAAGATCTTTCACATGTATTCATACACATTCTGTAATAATATATGTGCCATTCACATAAATGCACTCAAAATTTTAAAAGTTTGATCAAAGCCCTAGCTGGTTTGGCTCAGTGGATATTAGTAGAGCATTGGCCTGGGGACCAAAGGGTCCCGGGTTCGATTCCGGTCCAGGGCATATACCTTGGTTGCAGGCTCCTCCTCAGTCCGAGCCCTGACAGGGCTCATTCAAGAGGCAACCAACCCATGTTTTTCTCTCACATCAATATTTCTGTCTTTTTCTCTCCCACTCTCCCTAAAATCCAATGGAAAAATATACTCAGGTGAGAATTAACAACAACAAAAATAAAAAATAAATAAATAAAACATTTTTTAAATGTGTGATCAAAGCTCACTGCTTAACTATATGAAATTAGAGATACTAATGTTTTAGTGTCTTACCTCTTGGCAAACAAAAGTTTTAGCCTAAAATTCCTCAACAGAGATTAAATGCAACTGTAAAATGATTATTAGGAGAAGTTATTCTGAGCCATAGTTTTAGCAATGCTCTAACATTGCCAAGTGTTTTTGGAATATTAGTTATGCTAAAAAAACATCTTAAATTGATATAGTTTCTTTTAGTTAAAAAAACAACAATATCTGAACCCTACACTGTTTTTAAGAAATCATAGATTACTAATATATGAATGCAAACAATTCAACCACTTACGATACAGGAAATTAATTCTCCAAAGCTTAGGAATCATGGCCTTAGAAAAAAACTAGGTCTTTATTTTTCTCCCAACTCTACCTTTATCATCTAACTTTTCTTCATACCAAACTTTCAGTTATTTCAAGTAAGGTCCATAAACAGCTAAAATAGCATTCATATTGTAGAAATCACCAGGAAACACTGAAAATTAAGAATCTAAAACAGGCATCCTCAAACTACAGCCCACGGGCCACATGCGGGCGTTTTTGCCGTTTTGTTTTTTTACTTCAAAATAAGATATGTGCAGTGTGCATAGGAATTTGTTCATAGTTTTTTTTTAACTATAGTCCGGCCCTCCCAACGGTCTGAGGGACAGTGAACTGGCCCCCTGTTTAAAAAGCTTGAGGACCCCTGATCTAAAATCAGTGAACATTGTTTCTGCTCTGGTCTGCGCTAAGGTGCCGTCATGTAGATGACTGAAGAAATCTCCGGACCTACTGTCTCAGGGGAGTGTGGAGTAAGTGTAGAGGGCTTGCGTTTTACAGGTGCCAGAGACAGCTTTAGGCTTTCAGGATGCCATTTGTAGACCAAGGAGATGGCAAAGCGCCCAGAAATCTTCACAGTGATGAATGCATTCACCTGGGAACAACAGGAAGAATTGTCATTTCCTGCACAAAATTCTCATACTCATAATTCAGGTGGAAATCATAGACATTTACATGATGCCTGGGAGGAAATCTGAGATCAACATTCACAGACAGTTTTAGTCTAATTCCATTTAGTCAGGAATGGGTTTTAGGTTTTATGTTACAACTTTGTTTGCCATGACATCTACAGATTTGTACAGCACATTTCAAGGCTTGTGTAGATAAAGCATTCTCATTAGGTCAGCTGCTCTAAGCAGGCAAAGACTTTTGTTTGGTTGCAAGTTACACTCCCTTGCTTTCTGAATGCTGCCAGCTGAGGTAATATGAACTAAATAACCTACCCCATGAGCTACCCTGATTTTTCTAGACAAAGGGTGAGGAAACCCTGAGGGTCAGGAAACTTGCACATGCACGCTTGCCTCTTACAGTTTCTTTACTTCCCTAGCCCTCCAGAACTAAGCAGTACTTTTTTTAAAATAGCCATCTGAATAGGGTATGTAGGATACATGGCCACCATGAATGATTCTGTAAATTATATAGAATAGAGGCCTGGAGCTACTTCCCTACACAAGAGCCTGTCCAGTAAAAATATAATGTGAGCCACATAAATAACTTAAAATTTTGTAGTAGCCACATTAAAAAGTGCAAAAAACAGGTGAAATTAATTTTAACATTTTATAACTAAAAATATCTAGATATTAACATATCCACATGTAACCATTATAAAAATTATTAATACGATACTTTACATTCTCATTTTTGTACTAAGTCTTTAAAATCTAGTGTGTATTTTACACTCACAGTGTATTTCAAAGGTTCCATGGCCACAGGTGGCTAGTCGCTTCCATACTGAATAGCACAGTTCTGTATACATGGTGCCCTTAGGGTTTGGTGGTTCAGTGCACTATGTAAAGGGACCTTGCCCAGCCCGTGTGGTTCAGTGGTTGAGCATTCACCCATGCACAAAGAGGTCGCCGGTTCAATTTCCAGTCAGGCCACATGCCTGAGTTGCAGGCTCAGTCCCCAGTGATGGATGTGCAGGAGGCAGCCAATCGATGTTCTCTCTCATTGATGTTTCCGCCCCCCACCCCCCCCTCTATCTCTCTCTCTCTCTCCCTAAAAAAAAATCAATAAAAACATTAAAAAAATAAAAATAAAGTGCCCAGCCAGCTTGGCTCAGTGGTTGAGCGTTGACCTATGAACCAGGAGGTCACTGGTTCGATTCCCGTTCAGGGCACAGGCCCAATTGCGGGCTCAATCCCCAGTGTGGGGTGTGTAGGAGGCAGCCAATCAATGATTCTCTCTCATCATTGATGTCTCTATCTCTCTCCCTCTCCCTTCCTCTCTGAAATCAATAAAAATATAATTATAAAGAAACAAAGTGACCCTGTATACAAAATGCAACACACACACACACACACACACACACACACACACACACACACACACAATAACTTTATATGAATTGAGAATGTCTAGCACAGAGGTTACAGACTGGCAGCTTAGAATTAATTGACAACTTTTATTAAGCTATTTCACACAAAAATCTGAACTTATAGCTTTTTTTAAATCATAAAAGATAGCAAGCCCAAGCCCATATTCCCATGTGGTAACAGCCTCTAGCCCTGAGTAGAGGCTGCCTCTTCAGGGGGTACAGACATCCCAGTCCACTGCAGTTCCACCTGGCAGGCTCACTCCTAATTATCTGAATGTTTGATCCTTGATCCTACAGAGACATATACTGAGCTGTCAACAGAGGTCATTTCTGCACAGTGAGACTGAGAGGAAGACGTTCACTTTGAACATTGTATACTTTCCTATTTTAAAAATGTTTTATAGTAGGCACAAGTTTTTATAATAATAATTTTTAAACTACTGTTTAAATAATTGCTGCTTGGCAAAGATAAATCCATCAAGAAAGGACCAAGTAAAGTGCCAAGTGAAGTAAAGAACTGAAATAAAGATTTATCAGATTAGTTGGCTAGTAGAGACACCCAAACTGAGTAACTCAGTCTCAGTTCTCTCAACCCTCCTTCTTCAATAGTATATTTCAGACCCTCAAAGAAAATTATGGTTAGAGCATAATAAATGACCAGAAAAATGACAAATTGTAAAATGTTACCGAAATTTCAACAGGATCATCAAGTTTTCCCTTTGAAGGCCATGCCCATTCTCTTACAATGTATCCATTTTTGCTGATCACCAGGCCTCCATCCTCATTAAACATCATTGATATTATTTGGCTGCAAAAAAAAAAAAAAAAGACAGAAACATGACTCATTTACAAGAAAACTTCATGTACTCATTGATTTGGCCAAGGTGGTGGAAGTCACTAGATCACATCTGTCAAGAGGATAGGACTTCCTCCTATCACATTCTTGGAGGATGGTCACCTTGCCTCTACCTGAGTATCTCTCTTGAAGAGAACGTTGGTATATACCTCTCAGATGATCAAGATTTCCCTTCTCTGAGACACATCCCCTTCCATGTCAGGAATGGACCCTGCTAGCCATGATTATATACCATGTGACCCTGCTGCCTTGCTGTTGCTGATTGAATCAGGGATGGACATTTGACCCAGAACTGTGTTCCAAATGGATGCAATAATATATACAAAAGCCCATGAGGAAGGTGATGGGCACAGTGTATTCAAAGGACTAAAAGAAAACCAATGTGGCTAGAGTCCAGAGTGGTGTAAATGACGCTGGAGTGATTGGCAGGTAGGAGCCAGATGTGCATGGCTTCCTTCACCATATTATGAATTTTGTCGTAAGAGCAAAAAATTATAGAAGGGTTTAATAATGAAGCAAAGAAGTGGCATGATCAAACAGATTGGTACATAACTAAAGTAAATGCCAGCGACCAGTTAAGAGCTCACAGAGGTGGTCCAGGAGAAAGGATGACAGCTTGGACTAGGGCAGGAGTGAGAGAGATGGCGGCACATTCATGGATTCAAGAATCAACTAGATTGGATAGATGGGATTTGGGTGGTGAAGAACAAGGATGTGGCAATTTTATCTTCCCCATACTTTAATACAAGTCTATTAATGCAGCCTAGCATTTCATTAGCTTTTCTGGATGAGTAATATCACATTATGTGTTCATGTCTAAACCATCTTTGTGTCTTCTCTCTTCTCAGCACAGCACGTGGCACAGGGAGGGGCTTAATAAAAGTCTGAATTGCACTGATAGAATGGATTCAGTTAAACAAGTACATATTGGTATCTCAGGCATCTGGGGATGCCCAGAGCAAGGTGCTCTCTCTGCACTCAGGACATTTTGAGTCTTGTGCTAATAATTATTTTGATAGATAACATTTATTGGGAGTCTACTGTGTACCAAGTCTTTTTTTTTTTTTTTTTTTTTTTTAAATTTCTTTATTGATTAAGGTGTCACATATTTGTCCTCATCCCCCCATTCCCATCCCACCCCTCTCCCCACGCATGCCCCAATCCCCTGTTGAACTTAACCGTTGGATAGGCTTATATGCATGCATACAGGTCCTTTGGTTGAACTCTCCCCCTCCCCCCACCCTCCCCCTACCCTCCCCTATCCTCCCTCTGAGGCCCGATAGTCCGATCGATGCCTCCTTGCTTCTGGTTCTGTTCTTGTTCCTCAGTCTATGTTGTTCATCATTTCCCCTAGATGAGCGAGATCATATGTCACTAGATATATACTAATAAGCACTGAATGTGAGACGAGCAATAATAGTTATGCTGACAGGCAAATGAATCAGTCTGTAGCGAGCTTCCCCCTGGACCAACAGTTCTTTTGAGACTCAATTTCAATGTCCAGTAGTTCCTTATGTGTACATGTCAGCACTGACCCCCCAGCTCTGGATGGTGGACAAATGGCGGTAACGGAGGTCCGACTCCCTCTGGTTTGGTCTCGGCCGAACCCAGGGGCACGGCGTCACCCGGACTAAGGGGCACGTGGCCTCACCCATACCCAAGGGGCGCGTGGTCTCACCCGGGCCTGGGACCCAGCCTCACCCGGATGGATCCAGGGGCACACGGCCTCACCCGGACCCAGGCTCTGGCTTCACCCGGACCCAGGGACACTTGGCCTCTCCCAGACCCAGGGCCACTTGGGCTCACCCGGGCCTAGGTGCACGAGGCCTCATCTGGATCCAGGGACACATGGTCGCACCCGGACCCAGGGACGCTTGGCCTCTCCCAGACCCAGGGCCACTTGGGCTCACCCGGACCTAGGTGCACGAGGCCTCATCTGGATCCAGGGACACATGGTCGCACCCGGACCCAGGGACGCTTGGCCTCTCCCAGACCCAGGGCCACTTGGGCTCACCCGGGCCTAGGTGCACGAGGCCTCATCCGGATCCAGGGACACATGGTCTCACCCGGACACAGGGACGCTTGGCCTCTCCCAGACCCAGGGCCACTTGGGCTCACCCGGGCCTAGGTGCACGAGGCCTCATCCGGATCCAGGGACACATGGTCGCACCCGGAACCAGGGACGCTTGGCCTCTCCCAGACCCAGGGCCACTTGGGCTCACCCGGGCCTAGGTGCACGAGGCCTCATCTGGATCCAGGAACACATGGTCTCACCCGGACCCAGGGACGCTTGGCCTCTCCCAGACCCAGGGCCACTTGGGCTCACCCGGACCTAGGTGCACGAGGCCTCATCTGGATCCAGGGACACATGGTCTCACCCGGACCCAGGGACGCTTGGCCTCTCCCAGACCCAGGGCCACTTGGGCTCACCCGGGCCTAGGTGCACGAGGCCTCACCCGGATCCAGGGACACATGGTCGCACCCGGACCCAGGGACGCTTGGCCTCTCCCAGACCCAGGGCCACTTGGGCTCACCCGGGCCTAGGTGCACGAGGCCTCACCCGGATCCAGGGACACATGGTCTCACCCGGACACAGGGACGCTTGGCCTCTCCCAGACCCAGGGCCACTTGGGCTCACCCGGGCCTAGGTGCACGAGGCCTCACCCGGATCCAGGGACACATGGTCTCACCCGGACACAGGGACGCTTGGCCTCTCCTAGACCCAGGGCCACTTGGGCTCACCCGGGCCTAGGTGCACGAGGCCTCACCCGGATCCAGGGACGCATGGTCTCACCCGGACCCAGGGACACTTGGCCTCTCCCAGACCCAGGGCCACTTGGGCTCACCCGGGCCTAGGTGCATGAGGCCTCATCCGGATCCAGGGACGCATGGTCTCACCCGGACCCAGGGACGCTTGGCCTCTCCCAGACCCAGGGCCACTTGGGCTCACCCGGGCCTAGGTGCACGAGGCCTCACCCGGATCCAGGGACACATGGTCTCACCCGGACCCAGGGACGCTTGGCCTCTCCCAGACCCAGGGCCACTTGGGCTCACCCGGGCCTAGGTGCACGAGGCCTCATCCGGATCCAGGGACGCATGGTCTCACCTGGACCCAGGGGCGCTTGGTCTTTTCCAGACCCAGGGGCACGTGGCCTCACCCGGGCCTAGGTGCTCGAGGCCTCACCCGGATCCAGGGACACATGGTCTCACCCGGACCCAGGGACGCTTGGCCTCTCCCAGACCCAGGGGCACGTGGCCTCACCCGGGCTTAGTTGCACAAGGCCTCACCTGGATCCAGGGACACATGGTCTCACCCGGACCCAGGGACGCTTGGCCTCTCCCAGACCCAGGGGCACGTGGCCTCACCCGGGCCTAGGTGCACGAGGTCTCACCCGGATCCGGGGACACATGGTCTCACCCGGACCCAGGGGAGCTTGGCCTCTCCCAGACCCAGGGGCACGTGGCCTCACCCGGGCCTAGGTGCACGAGGCCTCACCCGGATCCAGGGACACATGGTCTCACCCGGACCCAGGGGCGCTTGGCCTCTCCCAGACCCAGGGGCACGTGGCCTCACCCGGGCCTAGGTGCGCGAGGCCTCACCCGGATCCAGGGACACATGGTCTCGCCCGGACCCAGTGGTGCGTGGCCTCTCCCAGACCCAGGGGCATGTGGCCTCACCTGGACCTAGGTGCACGAGGCCTCACCCGGATCCAGGGACCCATGGTCTCACCCGGACCCAGGGGCGCTTGGCCTCTCCCAGGCCCAGGGGCACGTGGCCTCACCCGGGCCTAGGTGCACGAGGCCTCACCCGGATCCAGGGACACATGGTCTCACCCGGACCCAGGGGCGCTTGGCCTCTCCCAGACCCAGGGGCACGTGGCCTCACCCGGGCCTAGGTGTACGAGGCCTCACCCGGATCCAGGGACACATGGTCTCACCCGGACCCAGGGACGCTTGGCCTCTCCCAGACCCAGGGGCACGTGGCCTCACCCGGGCCTAGGTGCGCGAGGCCTCACCCGGATCCAGGGACACATGGTCTCACCCGGACCTAGGGACGCTTGGCCTCTCCCAGACCCAGGGGCACGTGGCCTCACCCGGGCCTAGGTGCACGAGGCCTCACCCGAATCCAGGGACACATGGTCTCACCCGGATCCAGGGACGCTTAGCCTCTCCCATACCCAGGGGCACGTGGCTTCACCCGGGCCTAGGTGCACGAGGCCTCATCCGGATCCAGGGACACATGGTCTCACCCGGACCCAGGGACGCTTGGCCTCTCCCAGACCCAGGGCCACTTGGGCTCACCTGGGCCTAGGTGCACGAGGCCTCACCCGTATCCAGGGACACATGGTCTCACCCGGACACAGGGATGCTTGGCCTCTCCCAGACCCAGGGCCACTTGGGCTCACCCGGGCCTAGGTGCACGAGGCCTCACCCGGATCCAGGGACACATGGTCTCACCCGGACCCAGGGACGCTTGGCCTCTCCCAGACCCAGGGCCACTTGGGCTCACCCGGGCCTAGGTTCACGAGGCCTCACCCGATCCAGGGACACATGGTCTCACTTGGACCCAGGGATGTTTGGCCTCTCCCAGACCCAGGGCCACTTGGGCTCACCCGGGCCTAGATGCGCGAGGCCTCACCTGGATCTATGGACCCCTGGCCTCACTCGGACCCAGGGGAGCGCGGCCTCCCCCAGACCCAGGGGCGCTTGGCACCTCCGCAAGAGTCCCGCCTCTCCCCGCAGGCATCTGGGTCTCCCACGGGTCCCCAGAAGCTGGATTTCAGTGTGATGGAGAGCTAATCTCCCCTAGGTTTGGAACAAAAGCCCCTTTCCCCCGCCACCAACCAGACCCACGCGCCTCCACACCTCATCCCCTCCGATTTCGCTGGTTTCCTCTTCCCTCTTAGCTATAAATCTACCATTCAGCCATCTCTCCTGTAGTTCTGGATGGCAGAGGCTCTGTCCTCCATTCGTGCCCCTGAAATTGCTGTGCGCGGTGGAGTTCGCAGTTCCTTTGTTTAACTTAGCCGCCTTCTTGATTCTCCTCTGTCAAAATGGCTTAAAGGGCTTGAATGTAAGATGAGAACTCCTAAGAATCCTCCAAATCGGTGTTGGCGGCCTCCGGGGCCTCGAGGATCTCACTGCGCAGTTCGGCCAGGTCGGTGGCGCGGATGCGCCCCTCCTGCAGAAAGATGGTCTCTTCCTTCACAGAGAGCCGCTGCGCCGAGTCCGCGGCCGCCGCCACAGCAGCTGCTGCGGCGCCCACGAGCCCATGGCCCCGGCTGCGGTGCTGACTGAGAGGAGCAGCCGCCCGGTCTGGGGAGACGCGAGCAGCAGTCGCCACCCTCACTAGTCCATGTTCCAGTTGTATTTCCGAAACTGCCATGTGAGGCAACACATCAGCCTTCACCTCCGCCATCATCTTTTTCGAATTCCCCAATTTGTTCTTCTTAATCCCTTGAATTCAGTCAACTCTACTGAGGTCTAGTGGCGCCGGGAGGTGCACGGAGAGGGCGCCCGGGCCTCCGTCCGGTGTGCGGGGCGCGCGGCCCGCGGAACCAGGCGCGCGGGGGCCTCGCGGCGGGGATGGGCGCTGGGCGGCCGCCGGGCTCCGGGCGCCGCTGCCGCCGCGGCGTCCCCAGTGCCCCGGGCCGGGCGGCCTGCGGGGGCGGCGCAGTTGCGAAACTGAGTGAGTATCTACAGTTAAGTCTTGATTGTTGTTGGTGTCACTAGGAGGAATTGTCCTCCAGGCCAATTGTCCATGAGGACCCTCTTTGTCTATATAGGAAGAGTTGCTGTGCAGGAGACATGAGGCTCCTGTGTCTGTGTCCCTCTGTATTCCTTGCAAACACCTCTGAGAGAAACGCGCCCTGGAGTTTCGCCCGCTGCCTGGAACTGGGTTTCAATGTAGTTGGAACTGGGTCTCAGCGCAGTCTGGCGCCTTTGTCTCCTTCCCAGCAGGGCCATTCAGTGGCGCAGGCAACAGTCCCTCCTCTGCGCGCCCTCCCGTGTGCGCCTCTGGAGCCGCCGCTCCTCTGTGCCTCTGCCCCACAGGCCAAATTCATTCCCCCAGCATGTGCCTGGCTTCCCAGGGTTTCGCCCGGAACTGGGGTTCAGTGCAGTCGGAACTGGGGTTCAGCACGGTCCGGAGCCCTTGTCTCCTTCCCGCTAGGGCAGTTCAGTGGCGCAGGCAACAGTCCGTCCTTTGCGCCCCTTCCTGCGCGCGCCTCTGGAGCTCTGCCTTCCGCCGCTCCTCTGTGCCTGCGCCCCACAGCCCAGATTCATTCCCCCAGCCTGCGCCTGGCTTCCCAGGGTTTCGCCCGGAACGGGGTTCAGTGCAGTCGGAGCCGGCGCTCAGCGCAATCCGGAGCCTTTATCTCCTTCCTGCCAGTGAACGCCGGCCAGGCCGTCAGCCGCCCCTTCCTCTCCGGCTCCATCCTCCCCGCAGGCGCGCGTGCTCGTGTCTCCGTCCGTTTCTCCATACCTCAGGCTTTTGCGGCTCCCCCGACTGTCCCCGTGGCCTTCTCCTTCTCCCCAGCTGTGGGCATTTCAGTCCGCCAGCTTTCCTGTGGTTCTGGACGATGACCGTTCTGACCTCTAGTTGTATTTTTGAAATTGTTGTGCCCGGCTGCGGGTTAGGTGTTTAACCTATGGCGCCATCTTGGTTTCTCAATAAATACTTGTTTTTAACAGGCCATTGTTGCTTAATGGTTACAAATCATTGTAGAGCCAGATGGTTAATGGTATTGAAACTGGCTCTTCCATTTCCCAATAGTATGAATGTGGACTATTTCTTACATTTCCTGTGGTTCAGTTTCTTTCAGTGTTGGCTTTTATTGACAATTCCATTTATAGGTATTATGAGCCCCACTTCCCAGCTGAGAAAATGGACTAAGGGAGGTTAGTAAATGGAGCACCTGCCACCTAATGTGAAGTTCAACAGAGAGGCTCACCATTTAATGGAACAATAACAGTTCACAGTATAAAAGGGGTGCTTTTGGCGTAACTGAGGAGCCCATAGTTCAACAGATAGGCTAAAGGAGTGAAGCAACCAAGCTAAAGAAAAAAAAAGAAATAGAAGCCCTGAGCCTTGGACACCTAGAACGCATTCCTTTCTTGAAGAGTGCACTCTTTTACTCACCCTGGGCAGGCCAGCCTCCAGCTGTTCTCATTCCTGTGAGGCATCTCAGGGAAGACCTTAGCCATCCACCGCTGCCCTGCAGTAAAAGTTCTAGCTGCAGCAACCGTCTACCTGCCTGTGTGGCCTTCCCTATACAATGAATCCTTGCAAGAAGGGCCCCAGTCCACACCTCCATTTCATTCATCTTCCTGATGGTTCAAGTTGCTGAGCCTTCTTACCAAGACTCCCCTTTGGTGGGATGACAGATGCACAAGAGGAAGATCGGTTTAAAAGATCATTAAGAGTGAAGTAATGAAATCCCTTTGGAGGCAGCTTTTTTGTTGTTGTTTTGTCCTTTCTCTTTCCAAGCCTACAGTTCTGCTGAAAGCAGACAGTAGCCTCTGCCAAGGAATGGCCTGTGGTGCCCAGGGTGAAATTACATGGGGCAGGAATTAGCTGTGAGGCTTAGCACTTTGGGCTTCTATGAAGTTCCCAAAATATCATCAGCAGATGGTGTTGTATTCATCTGCTTAGTTACTATTATCAAAGAAGACAAAGAGAGAATGAGGAAGGCAACCACAAGTGGGCGGGAAGTTTTGTCATCTTTGTTTCATGGATATAATTCTCACCTTGGATATTTAATTTTATGCAACAAATAACCAAGGAAACAATTCCCCAGTATAAACTAGACTCGTTGGCAATATTAAAGGTTGATCAGGGCACTAAACATTCTGGTTTCTACCCAGCATCCACTCTCTATGCCTTTCTTTCTTTCTAACAAATTCCTGTTCATTCAGCTCTTCACCCCTTACTGAGTCCATCCCCATTTACAGGGGTAGATGCTGAGTAGTCTAAGATCAAAGGTTCATGAAATTCCCTTGGTTCAGGGGTGGGCCTGTGATTAAGTTGGCCTAAAGAAACTGAAAGATAGGACATATAGTTTATTTTTGAAAAACAGCCCCCCCCTCCACCCCACCACTAGATATGAAAAGGAAGATGTAGTGAGTGTCTTTGGTGGCCATCGTGGGAACATTTGAAGAATGAATGCTACAAATAGCTAAGGGGAGGGATTTAAAGAACCTGGGTCTTTGAAGACATCATTGAGCCATAAATTATGCTACATCTAGAGTTCCTCCTATCTTCAATTTTAAATGGGATTTTTCTGTGACTTGCTATAGCAAAGCATTCTAACTCTACTTTCAGAAAAAAAAAAATATTCTAACTGCTGTAACCCCTTTGATTAAATATTTATGGCTGGCTCTCTTAAAATCCTGTCTGTTCTAGCCTCTCCATCTACCCATTTTCAATTGCCTGACATAAATATTCCTAAAAGTCTTGTTCACTCATTATTCAATTATTCAAGTATTTATTAAGCACTCACTGTATACCTGGCACGTTATTATGTTGGGGGTAGAGCAGTAAACAATACAGATGTGATCTCTCCTATAAAGGAGCTCACATTCTAGTTGCACACACCCAGTAAAGGGAAATTTAATTTTGGATTAAGATTAGTACTGAGAATACATAAATAAAGTCATCACTAGAGTAATAAAAAGGAAAGGATGGGACTTAGACTGGTGTCACAGGGGCCACCTGCTTCTTCGGAGGACAGAACAAAGGCCTTTCTTCCTAACTGCAGGGTCTCCACGCACCTCAGTGTCCACACTTTGCTGCTACTATTTGTACTGTCTCTGGTAGAATCTCCTTATCTTGCTCTTGGGAGTGCATTATAGGCGAGCATGAAATGTAAAGTATTTATTTAAATAAAAAGAAAACCTCTAAATCGGTCATTGAATTACCTCCTTGCAGCTTTAGAGTTTGTGACATTTCTTACCTTGCTAGTTCTTTCATTAGATCTGTGCAAGATCTAGTCATCTGGTTAAGGGTTTTAAGCAGACGCAACTATGAACCCCAGGAACTGTATCACTATTACTGTCGGTCATACTAAAACTGTTTCTTCCCTCAAGTACAAGACCCACAAGGATATGAATGAATGCCAAGAAACTGTATTTATACACTGTACATCCTTAGTATTTTTACACGTATCAGATAGGGGTGCTCCTTATCTTCCTTTGTACAGACAGCTGAAATAAAGCACTGTGTCAATCTGCTATTTCAAAATTAAAAATAAAATAAAAAGGTGGTCAGAAAAGGTTTTATTGGAAAACAGTCTGCAAGTTTCTCAAAAAGTAAAAAATAAAATAAAATAGAGTTACCATATGACCCAGCAATTCCACTCTTAGGTATTTACCAAAGAGAAATGAAAACATATGTCCACATAAAATATATACATGAATGTTCACAACAACATTATTCATAGAAGCCAAAAAGTGGAAACAACACAAATGTTCATCAACAGATGAATGGAGAAACAAAAGGTAGTATAGCCACACAATGGAATATTATTTGGCCATAAAAAAGAACAAAGTGCTAATACATGCTACAACATAGATGGACTGTGAAAGCTTTATGCTAAGTGAAAAAAGCTAGTCACAAAAAAACCACATGTTATATTATTTCATTTATAGGAAATATCTGGAATAGACAAATCTATAGGGGCAGAATGTAAATTAGTAGTTGTCTAGGGTTGTAGGTGAGGGTTTAGAATAATGAGTGACTGTTAATTGGTTCACAAAATGTGGGATTCTGTAGAATATTAAAGAGGAGCAGAAATCACAAAAGCTATACAAATACAGACTTCATAGTGTCTGAACTTTATGAGCAGAAGATAAAAGGGAGAGACCTAAGATAAAAGGGAGTGATCAATCCAGGTTGTACCAACGCAGGATATAGAAAAGAATTAGAGGATGACATAGACTTCCAGGTGAGAGTATAAGAATATCTAGACCAAAACCAGGAGAAAGAAGAGAATCAAGCCTTGCGAGTTTTCATCGAAACCTTTGAGAGGAGGGATTGGTGGTTAACAGATTAATTCTAGCGTGATCCATCTTATATGTGTTTATACTTCTCAAATTCTACTATAACCGGTCAAAACAGAATTGGGGATGGAGAGAGGCAGAGGCAGGGTGGGGTGAAGGGGAGAGAGAGAGAGAGAGAGAGAGAGAGAGAGAAAGAGAGAGAGAGAGGTAATAATTTAGATTCAGGTGTTGCCTTGTGATAAAATGCAAAAAATTAAATAAATAAATAAATAAATAAATAAATAATAATGGCTGCAATAGTTTGCAGCTTCTCCCAAGAAGAGTGTCTTTTCTCCATCTCCTGAATCTAGGTTTGGTCATGTGACTTGCTTTGATCAGTGAATCATTAGCAAACACGATGCTTGAAGAGGCTGGAAAAGTGCTTATGCACTGGGATTCATCTTCACTATTGTTGATTTTGGAACTCGGCCACTATGTGAAGAAGCCTAAGCAAGCCTGCCAGATACTGGAGACACATGCCCCAGTTGCCCTGTTGCTCTAGCCAAGTGACAGATATGTCTAACCCCAAAGCCCATATTCATAATCATACCATCACCACCACCACCTTCATCATCATTATAGCATCTACTCTTATTATTATTCATGTAGCATATACTCTCTCTCAACATGTTAAGGGTTGGAAAGAGAAAAGAGCACATCACAATTAGAGTCTGAAAACTGACCAATGTTTTTCTCTATAATGGGGCCTTGGTAAAGGTATATATCTTCTTTGAACCTCAGTTTCCCAAGTGGGAATTAGACCTAACCATAGGGTTCCTGGGAAAAATAAAAACATGGGAAATTTATCTCTTTAAAAAAAAAAAAAAAAAACGATTTCAGAGAGAAAGAGAGAGGGAAAGAGATAGAAACATCAATTATGAGAATCATTGATTGGATGCCTCCTGCATGCCTCCCCATTCTCCTCGCCCCCACCCACTGGAGATCAAGCCCGAAACCCAGGCATGTGTCCTGACCAGGAACTGAACTGTGACCTCCTGGATCATAGGTCAATGCTCAACCACTGAGCCATGATGGCCAGGCAAAAAGTTATCTCTTGACTTAAAAACAAAAAAGTGTTTTCTTGACTTAAAGTGATATATATTTGCAATTAATAAAGGGGATATGTTTTAAGCAAGCGCACCAGAAAAGTTTCCAAAGAATGTAACTTTAACAATCCCTTAAAAATCAAGTAAAATATATTTGTTCTTCACAAAAGACATTGTTACTTTTCCACCTTGTCTGTAGTGTCACAGAATAAGATGTTAAAATTAAAATGCCATAAAAACTACATAGTGTTTCCGACTCTTTCAAAATTGTTCTAATACTAGGGTTGGGAGAGGAAAGTATGTGCTTTCTCAGTCTTTGAAATGCTTCCAGATTCTGTCATCTTCTTTTCATCTCAACATCAAAGTTGGGAAAAGCTCTTCCCCTCCAAGGACAGGTGTATACATGCTACTCACTGAGGCACTTTGCTGCCCCATTAATCTGCCTCTTCTTCTATTTGCATCTTGAGAATCAAGCATCAGTCTTTTATTTCTCTTAGCTTTTTGCTGACCTGCACTCTCTCAGCTGGCAAGCTGTTGACACATTTTGACAGGTGATTTGGCTCATAAAAACAGCCAACGAAAGGAATCAGGGAGAAGGGGCTTCACCAGAAGCATGATCAGCGAATATGAAGTGCTGAACATGGTGGAAACACACAAACACATATTTATTAACTGGTTAAGAAAAAAGAAGGGAGTTCCTTGCTTTCTGGATGACCTAAATCCCAATTCCCAGGGTCTTGTAATCAAGAGAAGTCAAAGCATAGGGTATGGGGAAATATGTGTTTGGGACTCATTCAAAAAATTCAAATTCAGCAAATAGGTGAATTTGAAAAATTTAAAATTTCCAAGTATTTACACTGTTCATGTACACAACTTTTTAAATGGGAATATTAGGTAACTCAAACCACCAAGAAATTCTGCTACCCTCACAGAGGCCTCTGGTGAACAGTGTATGAAAGTCAAGGAAAGGAGAAAATTCCCCAGTTGGCTCAAATAAAAAGATAAGCATGGAACAGACTGTGGAATTTCAGAGGGAATGTGGGGGAGGGTGGATGGGAAGAGATCAATCAAAGAACTTGTATGCAAATATGCATAACCCATGGACACAGACAATAGGGTGGTGAAGGGTGGCGGGGATGGGGGGACTAGAAGAGGTCAATGGAGGGGGTGGGAGGGGACATATGTAATACTTTCAACAATAAAGATTTTTTAAAAATAAAAAGCCAAAATAAACTCACAGACATAAGACAAAGTAGAGAACAATAGTCAGAGAAGGCCGGGTTTCAAAACTAGAGGAGACCACATGATCATACCCCTAAGAAATTTGCAGAAATTTTTAGGAGGACATGCAACATTTAATGGGGTGTGAAATTGGAGTCCTGTCAGTGTATCTAGTTCTTAAGGGGTCAAGCATGCTCAGCTGACACCTAGTTCACCCATTATCAGCCTCCCTGTTTTAGCTCCCAACCTGTGCATTCTTGGGGGTCTTGCCTTCATATAGGTCCCCCTGTTCTTGAGAGCCATAGCATCTCTTCATGGATGGCACAATTGGATTCTCTGACACCCAACATCTTTTGTCTTGTTCTGATTTGCAAGTTCATACATGGAACAGTCATGAACACATGTGTATGTTTCATTTTCCTTACCAGTTCTCCGAATTAGATGGACCATTTAAAAGATTGCTTTCCCATCCTCCTCTTTGTCAGGATTTAGGTCTTTCTCTACCCCTTAGCTTACCCACAAGTTCTAGTTTGTCTGAAATCTCACGTACCCCTTAGGAAAAGAAATGCTACCACATCCAAAAGGTGTAAAGGTCCCAAGGATAACTTGATCTGGCAAGTCACTGAATATGTTGGTGTACATGCCACCCCAAGAGAGGGCAGAATAGCTTTGACAGACAGCTACACGGCCAGATGGATAGATAAAATCAAGGTTAAGGAACTGATATTGATAAAACACACAATAATGATAATAATAATTAATGCCATTAATTCTTAATCAATTTAATTATTTCAATTAGCTATTTATAGATAACACAATAGAAGTCCAGAGAGGGTGGCTCAATCCCCCACAGTCACTGAGCATGATAGTGCCAGGCTAGCACACAGGTTCCCTGACTCCCAGTTGCATATTCCTGCCATACACTCAATTACCTGCACCCTCATTTTAGACCTGAATTCTTTGAAATCAATTATGTGAATAACAACAGGTAAGTCTGGTCAGACTGGCTCCGTTAATGGCAAAGTTGCTGGAAACCAAAGTTGCCCGTTGGTACCCAGCATTGCAGGGTATGGTCATTCCAGCACACAGCAGGAGGACAGGATCTCCCGACCAATGTCTATGGACAGACAGGAGCAAAGGAAGGCTAAGGGATAATTGCGGATATGTGAACAATTTAAAAAAAATCTAGCTGTACCAACCTCTACAAAACTAAGATGGACTCTTGAGGTCTCTTTCATTTAGGATTTGTAAGAATTTATTACAATGCCCTCTTCTCTTTAAATTAGATTTTCTAGATGCTAAATCCCCATGTGGTCCTCTCTACTAATCAGGAAAATGCAAGGAAAACTCATTTTCTCAGAACCACATGAGCACTCAGGTGCTTAACAAAAAGATTAGTTATAACCAGAGGTTTTCTTAAATAGAAGTAAGGTTTGTAAACTGGAGAATTTGTCTCAACCTGCTCCCCCAGCATGAGGGAATGCAGACCCCTGGGAGAAAGGGACTGAATAAGCACAAGACATCAGATGTCCTTTCTGGAATTTTCTGATGAAACAGAAACACCCTACCTATCAGCCTCTTCTACCATTCCTGGCCCCCTCCATCTTTCTGTCCCTTTGGAATTTCACAAGGATATTAGATCATGGAGGAACCGTCTATCAAGGCGTAATGGAACTTTCTCATCTCTGGGTCATCCTGTTGGATTGCTGGCATCTGAGGCCTCCCCTTTAGCAGCTCCAGCCAGAAATATTGAGAACCAAAGGGACTGTTGTCCACCTCTGCCTCGTCTTTAGGATCATTATAGTGGCGCAGAATAAGTTGTTTGTTGAATCCCTCTTTCTTCAGCTTAGCTTCTTCTGTTTTGCTGTTCAAAAGAAAAGAATTTGAGACTTGGCTAATTGCTTGGTCTTATCAAGGGCTGGAGGATGGCCAATGGCTGTTCTAATGGGCTTTTTTATTTTTTTTTAATACTCACCTGAGGATATGTTCATTAATGAGAGAGAGAGAGAAACATCTCTCAGTTGCCTCCGCTCAGACCAGAGATGGGACCTGTAATCTAGATATGTGCCCTGACTAGAAATTGAACCCACAACCTTTTGGTGTTCGGGACAATGCTCCAACCAATGGAGTCACCCAGCAGTGTTTAATGGGCTTTTTTAAAATCAAGATATCTGGATTTTAAATCCTTAGCTAAGCATTTATAGAGTGCCTGCCATTTTTAAAGAGTTATTGAGCACCCACTGTGTATGAAGCACTATACCAGAGGCTGTAGGAACTGCAGGACCAGTAAGTAGCCTTTGTCCCCATAGGAGCAGTATGATGCAGCACAGGCTTTGGATAAGAACTGAGATGAATCCTGGCCCTGCCACTTGGAACCACAGAAAGTAAGCCAAGTACTAAACTCTGAGCCTTGGTTTCTTCATCTGTAAAATATAGATAACAATACCCCACAGAATTGTAAGGAATCTCTGGTTAATGCACGGACCCCAGTATTTAGCATGCACTCTATAAATACTATTTTTTCATTACATTTTAATGGGGATTATACACATACATGTTTATTAATAATAAGGTGATAAAGGGGAAGAATAGGTGAATATGAAACAACCTAGCTTCTAGGTTTTAGACACAGACCCTGAAATTAAGGTAGCCTCTTAGAACATTCATTTAACCATCCACAAATATTCACTAGGTGTCTTCCACAGGCAAAACTCATGAGAAAGATGCTATCTATTTCCATTCTAAAGAGAGCACCCCAGTTAGGCAGCTGCACGGGAAAGCCAGGCTTCAGTGTATGTATATCCACTCCAAACTCTCTACTTGTATCTCTCCACTTCACAATACTATTCCCCACATTTCTAGTGTCAGGTGCTACAGGAGCTGTGGGCACAGTATGAAATGCAGACCTGCCAGGGCTCTGTATCTGAGGGTCAGTCATGAAGCAGACCTTCTTAGTTCTTGCCCAGCTTCCCACACACTCGTGTACCCAAATAGCAGATAGCTGTTGGCAACATGCCAGTAGAAGCCTCCAGAGTCAGGCTGGCAAAGCAGAGGTCATACACTAAAGAGACAGTCTTAGTTCTCTTGGAGACCAACACCACCTGCTTTATCCACATGGGCTTCTGGCTTGCTTTTACTCAGTAATCCCAGCAACCAAAAGTGGGCTGCTGGGCTTCTCTGTTATTAAGACAGAATGTGGGCATTCAATGTGGGAGATCCATGATCAAACTAGAGAATAATCAGAGTGTCAGGAGTATAACTAGGGGAAGGAGGAGCCACCTTCCCAGAGAAGAGTAAGCAGTTTGGACATTTCTAACAGCATCGCAGAGTGGAACTCAAAACACACAAACAGGGGAGAAACCAAGATGGTGGCATAGGTAAACACCTAAACTGCTGCCTCGCACAACAATTTCAAAACTACGACTAAAAGACAAAACGTCTATCACCCAGAACCATGGGAAAGCTGGCTGAGTGGAAGTTCTACAACTAGAAGGAAAGAGAAAAGAGCATTGAGACGTGCACAAGCACTGAAAAGCTGAGGTATGGAGGTGCATGAATCAGGCTGGTGGCGGGTGTCTGGGTGCGCTGCTTTTTTCAACCCGAAGGGAGACAAGTTCCCGATTACTCTGAACTGGGGAGACGTTGAGGACCCAAACTCCTACAGGAAGAAGCTGGACTGTCTGCCATCGGGTCGGAAAATGAGGGCGGCTTTCTTGCAGAGGTGCACCCAGCATTAATTGTTTACTGCGCTGGGGCGCGGGGTGTG
The DNA here is from genome assembly GCF_027574615.1 of Eptesicus fuscus. Lineage (NCBI taxonomy): Eukaryota > Metazoa > Chordata > Mammalia > Chiroptera > Vespertilionidae > Eptesicus > Eptesicus fuscus. The sequence goes on from NC_072479.1 coordinate 88,795,449, forward strand.
GGGACTTGGAAATGCAGAGACGGCTGACTGGCAGCCATCGCTGTTTGCCATGCCTTAGCCTAGTGACTCCCTGAGACCCTGCCCCGCACAATCTACAAACCCACCCAAGCTCTGCGCAGTGACTTTTGCATATAAATGGCCTGCCCTATCACAGCTTAACCAAACAAACTGCAGCTCTGGTCAGACAGTTCCAAAACCTCCAAACCCCAAGCAAAGAGGAGAAAACTGTAGTCCTCGCTGTAGCTCCTGTTGGGTGGCCTCAGACAGTAGCTGACCTGCACCCCATTGGAGATCCAGAAGCTAGTGTATCTAGTGGTCAGTGAGAGACGACACCAGATTTCAACTACTCACATCCATAAGTGACACATTCAAGAGGCAGACTCAGTGAGCACCAAAGCCCCACTGAAGCAAGTCCTGCCACATAAGCGTGTCTCCAGTGCAGCAGTTCTTCCATTATAGACACAGCGGGTCCTCATGGCCAATTGGCCTGGAGGTCAATTCCTCCCAGTGACACCAACAACAATCAAGACTTAATTACAACAAGGCTGTACACACAGTCCACAAAAGGGTGCAGCAAGAGTGTCCACCTCAGGTAACTGGGAGACCAACCCACTGGCCCATATAGGACACCTAGCACACAAAGCCACCCTACCAACTCAGGGAAGCAGCGAAAATGAGGAGACAAAGAAACAGATCACAAACGAAAGAAATGGAGGGAAAAAAACCAACTGGATATAGAGTTCAAAACCACGGTTATAAGGTTTTTCAAGAATTTCCTAGAAAAGGTCGATAAATTCAACGAGACCCTCGAGGATATGAAAAAAGACCAACTAGAAATTAAACATACACTGACTGAAATAAAAAATATTATACAGAGACCCAACAGCAGACTAGAGGAACACAAGAATCAAGTCAAAGATTTGAAATACAAAGAAGCAAAAAACACTCAACCAGAAAAGCAAAAAGAAAAAACGAATCCAAAAATTTGAAGATAGTGTAAGGAGCCTCTGGGACAACTTTAAGCGTACCAACATCAGAATTATGGGGGTGCCAGAAGAAGAGAGAGACAAGATACTGAAAACCTATTTGAAGAAATAATGACAGAAAACTTCCCCCACCTGGTGAAAGAAATAGACTTACAAGTCCAGGAAGCTGCAGAGAACCCCAAACAAAAGGAATCCAAAGAGGACCACACCAAGACACATCGTAATTAAAATGCCAAGAGCAAAAGACAAAGAGAGAATATTAAAAGCAGCAAGAGAAAAACAGTTAATTACCTACAAGGGAGCACCCATATGATTGTCAGCTGATTTCTCAACAGAAACTATGCAGGCCAGACAGGAGTGGCAAGAAATATTCAAAGTGATGAACAGCAAGAACCTACAACCAAGATTACTTTACCCAGCAAAGTTATCATTCAGAATTGAAGGTCAGATAAAGAGCTTCACAGACAAGAAAAAGCTAAAGGAGTTCATCACCACCAAACCAGTATTATATGAAATACTGAAGGGTATTCTTTAAGAAGAGGAAGAAGAAGAAAAAGGTAAAGATAAAAATTATGAACAACAAATACATATCTATCAACAAGTGAATCTAAAAATCAAGTGAATAAAAAATCTGAGGAACAGAATAAACTGGTGAATATAATAGAATCGGGGGCATAGAATGGGAGTGGATTGATAATTCTCAGGGGGAAAGAGGTGTGGGAGGTACGGGAAGAGACTGGACAAAAATCGTATACCTATGGATGAGGACAGTGCGGGGGAGGTAAGGGTAGAGGGTGGGGTGGGAACCAGGTGGAGGGGAGCTATGGGGGGAAAAAGGAGAAACAATTGTAATAATCTGAACAATAATGATTTATTAAATTAAAAAAAAATCACACAAACAAGCCCTAGCTGGTTTGGCTTAGTGGATAGAGCATTGGCCCTTGGACTGAAGGGTCTCTGGTTCGATTCAGGTCAAGGGCACATACATCGGTTGCAGCTCCATCCCTGACCCAGTGGTGGGCATACAGGAGGCAACCAATTGATGTGTCTCTCTCACATTGATGTTCAATGTTCTCTCTCTGTCTTACCCCTTCCTGCCACTCTCTCTAAAAATCAATGGAAAAATATCCTTTGGGTGAGGATTAACCAAAATAAAAAATAAACAAAATAAATAAAAAACCCAAACACACAAACCAGCAAATCTCAGTAACAGCGTAAAAGAATGTCTAAGACTGCCCTCAGCAAGTCCTTTCAGATTTAGAGCAGATTCAAATAAGAATCCTTGGTGTTTTTCATCTTAAATTGCACTTGAAAATTCCTGAAATTGAGCTGGCATATCTCAAGGAGGGTCTTTGAATATTTGAAAGATATGGTCTGTATGCGTGCACTTATCAGTTGAGTACGAGATCTGGGGTGTGGGAAGAGTTACGGTGAAAGAAAAGTTTTTAAAGGTTTAAAAATAAGTAATTGAAAACAATACAGCTGATTAATAAAAGGTGGGAAAGGTATAACAACCACACCATTGTTGAGCATTGGGAGTGGGCATCCTAGCAATTATCAAGAGTCACTGGTTCTTCCAAGATGCAGGTGGGCACACTTCCCAGTGAGCCTTGGGGGGAAGGAACCAGAGCCAGGAGGGTGGGCAAGGACCAAATCTGCCACTGTGTAGTTGGAAAATGGAAATGCTTAATGAACAACAGTATTCTCTCTTTCCCCCTGTCTCTTCTCTTGCTTTCCTCCTCCTGCTGCTCCTTCCTTTCTTTCTCATATTCTCATGAAAACATATCCCACTGTCAAAAATGAGGTGAATGGGCAAAATTATCGAACAATATGACAAAAGCAAAGCACTTATAGATTGCCACTCTTTCCCACACCAAAACACATGCATGCCTCTCCATTGATAAACATCAATGGTACAATATCAGTTTAACAACACACAATTATAATCCACTGGAAACACGAGTCTAATTACTATTCTCCAAGCCTAACCTTGACCTTTCATTCAATGCCTAAACATGATTTTATTTTTCTGTGACTTTCCACAAACGAATCTTTTGGATTATTTTTAAAAGAAAGGTAAGAATGCCACTAAAGTGTAAATACTTATAATCTTTGGGAGAAAATAGGCATACTCCACCTCCTTACCAATAAGACCAAAAATTAAGATACAAAAGCTCCAGTGCAAAAAACCCCAACGCAAAATCTCTTGCATTCTATAAATGCCACATTACTTAAATAGTCAGAGTGGGCAGCTGTAATTCAGGAAAATTCCCCATTATCCTTTTAAAAGCAGTGCTTCCTTTTCTAACAGGTCCCTAGACAAACAGTCTTTTAGTCATTGCTTGAAGACTAATCAGCTCCCCGTGCCAGCAAAGAGCCTCTTTTCTGCCTTTTCTCCAAGTGTTGGCAGTGGCTATAGTCTTCCTCTCTTCTTGCTTAAGGACCAGAAGTTGACCTCTGGTTTTTAAAACAGGTGATGATTATTACCACCAAGTTGATTAATTCGAAAAAGCAGTCGTAACACTTGCACATTTCTCAAAAGTTTCAGGTGGTGGTCATCCCCAGGAAAAGTCATTGCTAGGACTTAAGGACACAGTCCTTCTCTAAGTCAGATGTTACCCAATCATGCCAGCCCTCTGGTATTTAGACCACTCTAAGACAGAAGCTGGAATAGAAAGGGAACTATACCTCAAATTACCTCAAATTTAATAGGCCTAGGAATGTAATAGTAAGCTAAGTTCCTTACAGTGGGGGCATCCACTGAATGAAAGAATTGAAGAAATGTTTGGAGAATACCTATTACCATTTTACAGATGAAGGAGCCAAAGTACATAAAAAGGAACAATAATTGCTAAAAAATAGTTACTGTTTATTGAGCATTTACTATAGTGGTTTCTTTTTTATCCTCACCTGAGGATATTTTTCTATTGATTTTTAGAGAGAGTGGGAAGAGAAAGGGAAAGACAATTGATGTGAGAGAAACACATCTATTGGTTGCCTCCTGCATGCACCCTGACCAGGGCCCATTGACTGGAATCAAACCCAGGACCCTTCAGTCTGCAGGTCAATACTCTATCCACTGGGCCAAACCGGCTAGGGCTTTCCTATAGTATTTAGCTGTATTATTTCATTTAATGCTTTCAACAATCCTATGTAGCAGATTCTAGTAGGATTCCTGGTTTATAAGAGAAAAGGAAGCTAAGTGCCCCAAATCCCATGGTTGGTAAATGGAAACATGAAAACTGTAGACTCCAGTCTTGGCTCTATACCTTCACAGACACTGACCCTTGTACTCTGGTCACACAGCTAAGGAATGACAGGGTCAGGGTTAGGAGCAAGTCCGTGATTCCCATTCAAGTGCTTTTACATCATCAGGCTCTAACAGTGAATATGAGTAAAATCAGAGCACTTACAGCTTCACCAGATAAGGCCCAGAGATCTGACTCAGGCTCAGACAAAAGGTCTAGGTAGAATGTGCCTTGGGATCTGGTCTAGAATGGGAGGGTTCATTACGTTTGTTAGACCGGACTTTCTGTGATAAATCCAGAGTCTATATCAGTGTGGACTGCCACTGGGGTTAGAAAAAATTCTTTCTTCCTGCTCTTAATTTTCTTTGGGTTTGACTTGATATTAAACATCTATAATGTCTGTATAGCAAGTGTGGTAGAAATGTGGTAGGGTAAAAAGGCTGATAGTTCTGATTTGCCTAAAATTGCATTTTATCCAGCAAGCATACATTTAATCTCCATTGGTATCTCTAGCCCTGGTAACCAGGGGATGTTAGGATTTGGCTGCTTTTCTTGCAGAAATGTTTGCAATGCACAAACTGTAAACTTACCTGTGCTCTTTTTAAAGCTTGGATTCTGTATATGATAGGTCCCTTGGGAACTAATTCTACCAGCTTCAGTAATTCTCATTGTTAAAAACAAACAAACCAACCAACAAACAAAAACACCACTCCCTTGCCCTGGCTAATTTGGCTCAGTGGATGGAGCATCGGCCTGCAGACTGAAAGGTCCTAGGTTAGTTTCTGGCTAAGGGCACATGCCCGGATAGTGGGCTCGATCCCCAGTGGGGGGCGTGCAGGAGGCAGCCCATGAATGATTCTCTCTCACCATTGATGTTTCTGTCTCTCTCTTTCTCTCCCTTCCTCTCTGAAATCAATAAAAATATATTTAAAAACAAAAAAAAAAACACCTCCACTCCCTTGACTTTATTACTATGGATCATGCATAAAAGCACTTAACTCACCCCTGCTGCTGTGTGCCAGCTAAATTCTCCTCCTCCATCTACACTGACTAGCTATCTCTTCTTGGTTCTAAACCCACTGTTTCAAGAAACCATCTGAAGGTGTTGGGTTATTATTTAAAATGATTTCTATTTGCTTAGTGTGTTAGTGTCCACAAAGCATGTTTATATATATTGGGTTGCTTTAAGCTCCATAACAACCTGCTGTGGTAAGTAGAAGACATCTTATTATCCCTACATGACTGAAGAAACAGAGGTTCAGGGAGTCTGCATACTTACACAAGATCCCACACCCCTTGACTAATGAAACTGCATGTTCTGACTCCAAGTTTGTCTTATTTTTTCCTATATTTTTTCAGAACAATTTTAGGTAAATAGCAAAATTGAGTGGAAAGTACAGAGAGTTCACAGGTATACCTCCTGAACATTTAGTTTTCTTTTCCTTAAAATATGCTACCTGACTCATATCATTTTGAGGCCTTTATAAACTTGGAAAACAAATTCTATGTTCACCTGAAAGAATAAATTTGTGAAACTGGCTAAGACACTTTGATGTAGAAAGAGTAACAAGAGGAATTTTGCTATATTAGATATTAGTATAATAATAAATAACATTTATTGAGTACTTTTGGGGGCTAGTAATATTTATAGCAATCCTAAAAGATAGCTACTATGACTATCCCCATTTCACAGTTGAGGAAAGTGAGCAAAGAGAAGTTAATTGACTTTCTCAAAGTCACATGAATGAATGGACCTGAGATTTTAGCCCAAACAGTTGGGCTTCAAGGCTCTTTCTAAGACCATACTCTGCCTCTGATATTATATAATCTGAATAATTAAAATAACTGAAAACTTAATAGGCAGATTAATGGAATAGAACAGAAAGCTCAAAGGCAGACCCTAATGTATATAAGACTGAAGATATAATTAAGTTGAAAATTCAGATCAGTGGATAACAGAGAATATATTTAATGCATGGCTCCAGAGAGATAATAATGTTGAGGTTAAATGCACAGGCTTGGTATTAGACAGACCTAAGCTTATATAGCAGTTCACCCACTTAACTAGCTCACTGACCTTGGCCTAACACTAGCAACTTACTCATGGAAGCATATAAATTGCTTTATGTAGTGCTTTACACAAAACAAGCACTCAATAAACATTGGCTGTTAGTATTAGCACCCAATAAATACCAGCTATCATTATTTTTGGCATAGGAGGAATAAAGCTAGAATCTTATCCCCTCCCACCACACACAACAAAATTTCCAGCTAAATGTAGAAAAAAGAAATAAAAATAGGGTAGGTCTACCTAATCTCAGAATGAGAAAAGATTTTTCCACTCATAAAACAATGGGGAAGAAAGGAGAAACCAACATGGCGGCATAGGTAAACACCTGAACTGCTGCCTCGCACAACAATTTCAAAACTACAACTAAAAGACAAAATGGACATCATCCAGAACCACAGGAAGGCTGGCTGAGTGGAAATTCTACAACTAGAAGGAAAGAGAAAAGCACAATGAGATTCACAGGAGCTGTGGAAGGCAGAGGTATGGAGGTGCGTGCGCAGAGAGGGCCGGCAACTGAGTACGCGGCTGGCTTTTTCAAGCCGGAGGGAGACACAAGCTCCCAACTGCTCTGAACTCCAGTTCAGGGCGAGACTCTGGGGACCCAGACTCATATGGGGAGAAACTGGACTGTCTGGCAGTGGGCTAAACTTGAGGGAGGCTTTCTCTCAGAGGTGCTTGCAGTGATTATAATGGGACACTGAGACCTGGGGGGCCTCTTAGGGCAGGGCTGATGGGAAGCCATAGCTGTTTGCTCTGCCCTGAGACTCCACCCCATCCAAGCTGAGCACAGAAGCTTTTACATAAGAATGGCCTTGTTCTTTTGAATTCTTAACTTACCTAACAAACTGTAGCTGAGTCAGTGAGACCCAGAACATCCAAAAGAAGGCCCAAGGCCCCACAGCAGCTTGCATTGCTTCACAGCTGAGCCTCATCTGGGCACCTCCAAAACCCAAATAAAGAAAAGGAATCTGTAGATCTCTCCGTAGCTCCTGCTGGGTGGCCTCAGGCAGAGGCTAAATTAGCACCTCCTTGGAGATCCAAGTGTTAGTGTACCCAGGGGACAGAGTGGGACCAATCCAGATTACAACTCCTCAGATCCATAAGGGACACACTCAGGGGACAGACTCTTGAGCCAAAGCCCCACTGAAGCAAGTCTTGCTCCATAAGGGTGTCCCTAGCACAGAAGTTCTCCATCATAGACAAAGCTGATCCTCACAGCCAATTGGCCTGGAGGTCAATTCCTCCCAGTGATACCAACAACAATCAAGGCTTACCTACAACAACACTGCACACAGCCCACAAAGGAGTGCACCAAGAGTGTCCACCTCAGGTAACTGGGGAATATGAGCCACTGGGCCCTATAGGACACCTAGCACACAAAACCATTCTTATCAACTCAGGGAAGCAGCCAAAATGCAGAGACAAAGAAACAGGTCACAAATGAAAGAAAAGGAGGAAAGCAAACGACTGGATATAGAGTTCAAAACCATGGTTATAAGGTTTTTCAAGAATTTTCTAGAAAAGGCCGATAAATTTAGCGAGACCCTTGAGGATATGAAAAAAAACCAACTAGAAATTAAACATACACTGACTGAAATAAAAAATAGTATACAGAGATCCAACAGCAAACTAGAGGATCGTAAGAATCAAGTCAAAGAATTGAAATCTGAGGAAGCAAAATACACCCAACCAGAAAAACAAAAAGAGAAAAGAATCCAAAAATATGAAGATAGTGTAAGGAGCCTCTGGGACAACTTCAAATGTACCCACATCCGAATTATGGGGGTGCTAGAAGAAGAGAGAGAGCAAGATACTGAAAACTATTTGAAGAAATAATGACTGAAAACTTCCTGGTGAAAGAAATAGACTTACAAGTCTAGGAAGCACAGAAAACCCCACCAAAAGAAATCCAAAGAGGACCACACCGAGACACATCATAATTAAAATGCCAAGAGCAAAAGACAAAGAGAGAATCTTAAAAACAGCAAGAGAAAAACAGTTAGTTACCTACAAGGGAGCACGCATACGATTGTCAGCTGATTTCTCAACAGAAACTATGCAGGCCAGACAGGAGTGGCAAGAAATATTCAAAGTGATGAATAGCAAGAATCTACAACCAAGATTACTCTACCCAGCAAAGCTATCATTCAGAATTGAAGGTCAGATAAAGAGCTTCACAGACAAGAAAAAGCTAAAGGAGTTCATCACCACCAAACCAGTATTATATGAAATGCTGAAAGGTATTCTTTAGGAAGAGGAAGAAGAAGAAAAAGGTAAAGATAAAAATGAACAACAAATACATATCTATCAACAAGTGAATCTAAAAATCAAGTGAATAAAAAATCTGAGGAACAGAATAAACTGGTGAATATAATAGAATCAGGGACATAGAAAGGGAGTGGACAATTCTCGGGGACAAAGGGGAGTGGGGGGTGGGGGAAGAGACTGGACAAAAATCGTACACCTAGGATGAGGACAGTGGGGGGGGGGGATAAGAGAAGAGGGTGGGGTGGGAACCAGGTGGAGGGAAGCTATAGGGGGAAAAAAGAGGAACAAGTGTAATAATCTGAACAATAAAGATTTATTTAAAAAAACAGCAAAAAACAAACAAACAAACAAACAAAAAACAATGGGGAAGCCTAGCTGTTGTGGCTGAGTGGTTGAGTGTTGACCTATGAACCAGGAGGTCACGGTCCAATTCCCAGTCAGGGGACATGCCCAGGTTGCAGGCTTGATCCCTGTAGGGGGCATGCAAGAGGCAGCAAATGAATGATTCTCTCTCATCATTGATTTTTCTCTCTCTTCATCTCCCTTCCTCTCTGAAATCAATTAAAAATATATATATTATAAAAACATTTTTAAAGCTTAAAAATGGGGGGGGGGAAATCTTAAAACAAAACATAGATAACTATACAATAAGAAAAGTTAAAACACTGACATCTTAATCATAAAATTAAAAGGAAATAAATTGGAGAAATGAGTATTATCACAAATAAAAGATTAATATACTTAATATTTTAAAATCTTAAATGAACAGTAAGAAAGACTCTAAAACCCATAGGCGGAAAGGTACAGAGATTAAGAACACCTGGTTCACAGAAGAAATGTTTTTAAATATCAAAAAATACTTCAAAAGTTAAACCTCTGTAATTAGTAAAGAAATAGACACTTAAGAGTATTCTTTGTCTATCAATTTATCAAGATTGAATAATCTTAAGAATTACATTCAGTGCTAAGAATGTTGAGATGGCCTCTCTTACATTACTATGAAGGGCTAGCGGCATGACTTTTCTAGAAAGCAATTTGGCAGTAACTTTCTAGGACTTTAAAAATGATTATAGCCGAAACCGGTTTGGCTCAGTGGATAGAATGTCGGCCTGCAGACTGAAAGGTCCCAGGTTCGATTCCAGTCAAGGGCATGTACCTTGGTTGTGGTACATGCCCTACTGGGGATGTGCAGGAAGCAGCTGATCGATGTTTCTCTCTCATCGATGTTTCTAACTTTCTATCCCTCTCCCTTCCTCTCTGTGAAAAAATCAATAAAATATATTTAAAATAAATATTTAAATTTAAAAAATTAAAATGTTTATATACTTCAACCAAGTCCCACTTCTAGGAATATAGCTTTAGGAAGGAATCAAAGAAATGAAAAAAATTTATAGGACCATTGAATAAATGTAAATATTCAATAATAGGAGACTAGTCCATGCAATGGACTTAATTCAGTCTTATTTCTGAAGAATTTAACAGCATGGGAAAATGCTCATGTGATCAAAGAAAAAGCAGGACAAAAATGGGATTCAAAAGATAGTATATAGCTTAACAGATAATATATAAACACGTAAAATACATAGCATTTAAATAGTACTTACTACATGTATGGTTGTGTGTGTGTTTATATTTGTAGATAGACAAGGAGATGTATAGAGCCTATGTGACCCTGGACAAATCACCCTATCATCTTGCCTATTGTATTCAAAATATGAAAATATACGTGCACACACAAATCCTACTCTTCCAGGTAACTCATGGAAAAGCTGGAGGAAAATATGTCAAAATGGTAAAAAACGGTATTCCCTTATTGAAAAGGTTGTGTTTTCTTCTTATGCTTTTCTAAATTTTTGAAAAATTTAAATACTAAGAATGTATCAAAATACACTCCTGCAACCAGTATGTCGTATTTGCACACAGAACTAGAGTAGAAACAAAGTGGGTAGACTTTGCAGTCAGATGCAGTTGGGTTTCAGCCCTGGCTCTGACTTTGTCTTGATGTGGGACTGAACGAATTGCCACAATCTGTCACATTAGTTTCCTCATCTGTAAAATGGAGATGATAATTGTACCTCTCTCCTGGCATGATTTTAAGGAGTATAGATAACAGGTGTAAAGTGCTAGGTTGACTGTCTAGCACAGAGTATTTTGTCAATGCCTGCTATCGTTATTATCACCTCCTAATTCTTTGATTTGTCCTCTGTTGATTATTAACTTGCTGAGATGTTTAGTTTTCCAGTTTACATAAAAACAGGGACTGATTTTGTTTCCGTAGAACAGTATTTTGCTTATAGCTGGCTTTTCTTTCCATGACTACTTCTTTTCCCCAACATTTTTACACATGATCCTGTACTGGTCAAATGATAAGGCTGATTGATTGATAAGTCATGTGTCATAGACTTTTTCATGAGTTACCTGGAAGAGACAGGTTTGTGTGTGCATGTATCTTTTCATATTATAAATACAATAGGCAAGGTGATAGGGTGACTTGTCCAGGGTCACACAGGCTCTATACCTCTCCTTGCCTATCTACTGTATCATATGCCTCATAAAAATATATGATTCTGAAGACTGCAGAGGGCTCCCTACATTTGAATTATGGCTTCTTGTAGCTTCTTCACAGCAATATCGAGGACTTTCTTCCATTTCAGAATTTCCAATTTTGAGTAAGGATAGTGAAAGATCCAACCTTAAAAAAAAAAAAAGACATAGACACAAAAGGGATATTTATCTCAAAATTTACCCCAAGTCAGTACTCACTGGGTAAATCCTGCCCATCAGTCTAATAAAGCCTACTTGAAAAGGGAACCAAAGTCCATTTATATTAAAGTATAAGTAATTATCAGCTTAAGAATTACCTGTCCGCAAGGAGATTTGCCCTGAAATGGGATCAAGACTTTAACTCCACGGAATTAAACCCCTATGATGACATCTGAAGTATTAGAGGCCTTCCAAGAATCCCTACACACTCTGTAGACCTACAGATGAGGTCCTCAGTTTCCCCGTCTCAGGAAAGAAGCCTGTGTACTAGAGAGAACGTTTTTATTGGTAGTCAATAGATTTGGGCCCTTTTCCTGACTACCCCACTAACGTGTTTAGGTACTCAACATCTGTGGGATTCAGATTTCTCATCTGCAAAATGAGAGAACTGAATGACATGATCTCTAAGACCTTTCAATTCTAATGTTCTCCCCTTGTAAAATTCTATCCTTGTAGTGAACATATGGAAAAATTCACAGATGCCTTCAAGGAATTTGGAAGAGAAAACCTTGCATTTTCTTTATTCCATCCTGCCAAGTCCAGTCCATTCAATAAACTAGTAAATTACATATGGAAGAAAATTTTAAAAATGAAGATATGAAGGGGGTGGGAGGCATGGAATCTTACCACACAAGCACTGTTATTGTTTTGATGTAGCTTCTTCCAAATACTGTTTATTCTGTCTTCAGATCTTTTGCCTTAACCATGAACTCTTCATTTGGCCATAACTCCAGATGAAATTTGAATCAGGACATTGTATCTCTTCTCTGCTTTTGTCCTCACCTCCATTCCCCACCCTAGCCCTAAGTTAAGGGCAGGATTTCTTCTATTTCAAAACAATGGACCTACTTGACTTTTCTTATTTTGAGGTATCATCCCAAACACATCCCATGGGATTCAAGTTGGAATGACAATAATACGTTCTAGCAACCCATGAGCCAATGACCCAGTTTTGACCAGCCCAGGCCACCATGATTGCCCATAAGGTGGGCACTTGACTCAAACATAGAGCTAATCTGAGTCATTATTCAGAACTGAAACATGGACCTTGGGTGGTGAGGGGAAGGAGAGCACTTTCTTCCTAAGCTGGAAGCACATGACCCCATCTTTACTATATGGGGTGAGCCTAACTGTAGAATTCAACCAAGCAGAGGTGGAAAAGAACAAAGTATTTGCCATGTTGAGTCCCACATCCTGCCTTGAACACTGTTCCTGCAATTTTTCCTTTAATCTTCTGAGCTAGCCTCTAAAACATGAGCAAATAATTCTCTTGTTGCTTAAGCTCATGTGAGTTGGGTTCTTGTGGCTTACTGCCTAAAGATTCCAGGCTCATCCCCACAGGACCATGAGAACCATCCTAACTTTAGACTGGGAGGACTGAACAAGCTCCATCACCGGATTCCTTAGGATTAGGTAATGTAAGTTTTTCCAGCTTCCCACTTTGAGATTTCAACCTCTGCCCTAAGGCCTTGCTCCTTGTTCACAGATTATCTAGTGGGCTGGTCACCACTTGCCATCTAATTGTTTGCTGGGGGATTTTCAGTCATTGGATTTTTACCCACGTATTTGGATACTTGGACATTTTCATGTAGAATTCTCTCGTTACCTTAAGGTTTACTTCATTCCTATTTGCTGTTTTGCCATACCTACTGGCTTGTTCTTAGCATATGCACCTGGGTCTGGTTCTTCAATATCTGTCCCACCCCAGTGAGACAGTTCTAGTTTTAAATTTTGATCCTTCAACACATCAAATTCAGAAGTATAAATAGAGAATGGGGAGTTGTGGAAAGAACACTTATCCCTAGGCATATTATCTAAAACCAGATCCTTTCAACTGTTTTTAAGGTTGTTAGGACTATGACAAAAAGGCCACGAAAAGCAAATCTGTAAGATGTATGGCAGTCAGCCCCAACTCCTACTGATTCTCTGAGCCACACAGCTATGTTATGTTTGTGTCCCAAGGAATAATAAGTTTCCCTTTTCCTAACAACCCATATCTTACCCATTTTATAATTTCATTCAGGTACAGAGAGTATTATTTTTAGATTTGGGCAACCATAAACTTTCTTCGGCGGTCTCCTTTATAACATGTAAACAATTTAAGAATCTATTTTTGCCTTTAACACAGAAGAAGCCTTGGTTCCCAATCCAGAATGGTAGGTTTTTGCACTGGAAGGGCCCTGGATTGTTCTTCTAGGGACATAAAGGTCATTGTTACCTAAACTGGTTCTTCAAAATCATGAAGGAAAAACTCACAGGTATAAAAGTGAAGAAAACAGGAGAGCTGGGTTAGATGAGAATATCTTTGAAAAGTTTGACTTCGAATCTATGATTGTGGTACTAAGAGGATGTCTGGGAGAAAGGTTTCAAATTCAGTGAATGGAAGTGATTCTCACTCTGATTGCTCATCAAAATTGACCCTGATTTGGGTGGGTAAAGGGATCTTACCATTTTCTAAACAGAACTTGGATGACAGTGAGAAGTGAATGACGAAAGGTAAACTGCTTTCCTGGAGGATCTGGGAATACTGCTTTTGGCTGACAAAAGCTAGGGAAAAAAGGAAGAAAATTAGGAAAGGAGAAGGAGAAGAAAAAGAGCATTTTGCTAGATTATCAACAAAAAGCCCAATTGTCAATATTTTAATACTTTTATGAGGGTATTAGTTTGGTGAAGGCCAAGGGTGGGAGAGGCAGAGGTGGGTGGAGATGGGCAAAGGGGAGAGGGGGTAGGGGGACACCTGTATTAATTTTTTAAATTAAAAATTACCTTTTTTAATTAAAAAAAAAGAAAAGCATGAAAATACACTCGAAGAAAATATTTGCAAAGCACATTTACAACAAAGGACTAATATCTAGAATATATAATGAACTCTCAAAACTCAACAATAAGAAAGTAAACACCCTTGCCAGTTTGGCTCAGTGGATAGAGCATCGGCCCACAGACCAAAGGGTTCCAGGTTTGATTCTGGTCAAGGGCACGTACCTCTGTTGGATTGCAGGCTCCTCCCCAACCAGGGAGCTGGTCAGGACACATGCAAGAGGCAACCAATCGTTGTATTTATCTCACATTGATATTTCTCTCTGTCTTTCCCTCTCTCTTCCACTCTCTCTCTAAAAAAAATAATCAATGGAAAAATATCCTTGGGTGAGAATTAAAATTTTTTTTTCTTAAAAAATAAAAAGAAAGCAAACAATCCAGTTAAAAATGAGCAAAGACATAAAAGACATTTTACTGAAGAGGATATATAAGACACATATTCCACATCATTAACCATTAGAGAAATGCAAATTAAAAGCACAGTGAAGGACCTGGCTGGGTAATGCAGTTGGTTAGAGTGTCGTCCCAATACACCAACATTGCAGGTTCGATTCCATCAGGGCACATACAAGAATAAACCAATGAATGCACAAATAGGTGGAACAACAAATCGATATTTCTCTCTCTCTCTCTGCCTTTCTCTCTCTCTCTCTCACCCTTCCCCTCTCCAAAACCAATAAATAAAAAAATAAAGTAAGCATGAATAAAATCACAGTGAAATATCATTACATGTCTATAAGAATGGCTAAAATAAAAAAAGGTGATGATATCCACATATGGGCAAGGCTGTCACTCATACATTGCTGATAGAAATGTAAACAGTACAGCTTCTTGAAAAAACAGTTTGGCACTTAACATATAAAAGTAAACATAAAATTAATACGTGGCCCAGCACCTGTTCTTCTGGGCATTTATCAAAGAGAAATCAAAACTTATATTTACAGCCGAAACCGGTTTGGCTCAGTGGATAGAGCGTCGGCCTGCGGACTCAGGGGTCCCAGGTTCAATTCCGGTCAGGGGCGTGTACCTTGGTTGCAGGCACGTCCCAAGTAGGGGGTGTGCAAGAGGCAGCTGATCGATTTCTCTCTCATCGATGTTTCTGACTCTCTGTTCCTCTCTCTTCCTCTCTGTGAAAAAATCAATGAAATACATATTTAAAAAAAAAACAAACTTATATTTACACAAAAATATGTATACAAATGTTTTAGCAGCTTCCCTAATAGGCAAAAGGTGGAAAGAAGGAAGGAAGGGAGAGAGGGAGGGAGGGAGGGAGGGAGGGAGGCAAAAATCCAGATGTCCTTCAAGGAGTGGATGGTTAAACAAATTGTGATACATCCATATTGCAGAAAATAGCTGAGCAATAAGAAGGAAAAATTACTGATATACACAACCTGGATGAATCTCTAGAGAATTAAGCTAGATGGAAAAAAAGGCTATCACCAAAAGTTACACATTGTATGATTTCATTTCATATAATCTTGAAGTGACAAACATATTAAAATGGGGTACACATTGGTGGTTGCCAGGGTTAAAGAGGGGGTGGGGCAGGAGGAACATAGTCTTGGCTGTAAAAGAACATGAGTGATCCTTGTGGTAATGCAAGTATTTTGAATCTTGACTGAATTAATAGCCTGGTTGCAATACTGTACTATAGTTTTGCAAGATGTTGCCATGTGGGAAAAAATTGGGTAAGGGTATATGTGATCTCTCTATATTGTTTATTATAACTGCATGTGTGTCTACAATTATCTTAGAAATAAAAGTTTAATTTTAAAAAATTACTTATGTGGCTAGCATCATTTTTCTGTTGGATAGTGCTACTGTTAAGAGAATTTATAAGATCTCCTGAGGCAAAGGCTTCATATCACATGGATAGGAAGCATAATGAATGCTATATTGAACTGAAAGCACTATAAATTTTTCTGTCTGCCCAGCCAGTGTGGCTGTGGTTGAACGTTGGCCTATGAATCAGAAGGTCACGGTTTGATTCCCAGTCAGGGCACATGCCTGGGTTGCGGGCTTGATCCCCAGAGTGGGGCGTGCAGGAGGCAGCTGATCATTGATTCTCTCTCATCATTGATGTTTCTATCACTCTTTCTCTCCCTTCTTCTCTGCAATCAATAAAAATATTTAAAAGAAAATTTGTGTCTTACTGCTGACATTCATGAATTATTAAAATGATTAACACAAACCAAATTATCACTATAATATAACCAAATATAATGTTCTATCACTATCTCACTTGCTACTTTTATTCTTTTCTTCTTATTTATAAATCTAACTAGTAATTTCTACTTACATGTTTTTTCCATAGGATTAATTGGTACAAAATGGTGGTGGTCTTTTTTTGCTTTCATCATATAATTTTCCTTATGACATTCCATTCTTGGATAGTTGCTGATTTTGTCAACCATCATGGAATTGCAACTGCTTTGCAAGACATCTTGTTTCTTCAACATTGACTTTTTGGTTGCATATTTATAAGTTCCTTCAATGAGATCAAGCCAACTGTAATTCACAAGATTTATAATTCCTACAGGGAAAGCAATATTATTCTCAGCATATATCTGCAATGTCTCCCCAAGTTCACACAGTAATTCAGCAGCAGTGTGTTTGTATTCTTCAAATGGACTCTTTTGGGTGTGTATTTTGGAGAATTTAACGTCAGTAGGAAACTTGGAAACAACAGGAGTTGGTGGGATGGCAAATGATTGAAACGCATATTTCTTCTTCGATGCAGCTACTATAGATAGACTTGCTTCCTTGTCTAGTTCTTTAGGGCGAATACTCTCTGGAAGACTGTAAAAAACATATGTGAGACTTAAAGATATTGAATACTTTTTAACCTAGTAATTTGACTTCTAAATATAATTTAAAAGATATATAGCAACTGTGTATAAAATTGCTAACTGTAACATTATTTTTTGATATTAGTAAAAATTGAAAAGAACCTAATAGCTCATAGGAATATTGCTAAGTATGTAAATAATGCCATACCCGTACAATGTGTAGCTATAAAAATTGTTTGTAAAATTTCTCTTAATAATTTGGGGAAATGATTATGTTATATAAAAAAGATATACAATTACATATGTGGAATGATCTGAATTGTATAATGTATACATCATAAATCTGGTAGTAAAGAGCCTAAGCAAATGTCCACCAAAAAGGAAATTAATTGTGGGAGTATAGAAATCATTTTTTATTTTCTTCTCTTATACTTAATGTTCTTCTAATTTTTCCACAATAAACATTTATGTTTATACACAGAAGACAAAAACCAATATATGTGTATCATTTATTCATTTGTCTAATTATAAGACAAGACATAGATCATTTCTTCCAGAAAGGCTTCCCTGAATTTCTTAGGTTCTAAGTCCACAAACATACTGTGTTCCCTTAACCCATCCAACACACCCCTATCAGATGTTACTATATTTGAGAGAAGACAGAAATCCAAACAGGTAACCCTCATATTCCCCACTACCACCTTTGTAGGAGGTTAGGTGCAGGGAGTGGGAATTTACCAAATCTAGAAGAGGCACCTGAAAAGCTTAAAGACTGATGAGGGCTTTTGATAACTGAGGGGAAGGGTTGGGAGGGGGGAGCGCTATGGTTTTTAAATTTGGAATATTCTCCTGTAAACCAGTTGTTCAAATATTTATAGGACAGCTGCCCTAGTCATCACAATTTCTTTATTATTGAATGTATTGGGGTTATATTGATTAGTAAAATTATATAGGTTTAAGGTGTATAATTCTATAATCTCACATGTATATTATGCCTCTTTCCATCACCATTTATCACCCCTATAAACTCTCCTACCTCCCCCCGCTCACTTGTCATTACAATTTCAAATGTTTTCTTTTACCAAGTCATTGTGGTGAAACATGTCAACACCTCCCAATGGACTTTATAAAATGGTACAGAGCACTAAAGAGTCACTTCCATCTTTCTCCTAAATGGTGGTTCCATTAGCATAGTTCGAAAAATAACATTGGGCCCTGGCTGGTTTGGCTCAGTGGATAGAGCGTCGGCCTGCGGACTCAAGGGTCCCAGGTTCGATTCCGGTCAAGGGCATGTACCTTGGTTGCGGGCACATCTCCAGTAGGGAGTGTGCAAGAGGCAGCTGAATCGATATTTCTCTCTCATCGATGTTTCTAACTCTCTATCCCTCTTCTTTCCTCTCTGTAAAAAAATTAATAAAATATATAAAAAAAAGAGAAAAAAAAGAAAAATAACATTGGTTTCCCAGCGGAGAGTTTAATGTAAAAAGGCAACTTTTTTAGATCAAAAGGTATTTGAATTGGAATAAGAATTGTAAATGTAGATCTTTAGGCATTGGTTATATTTTCACATTAATATTTTTTAAATGGAAGACCTATTTTTGAAAACTTTAAACATATTATTATTATTATAACTCATACATTTCTATATCCCTTTATAATAAGCTTTCAAAGTTGCTCTCATAAACATCATTTCTCTAAACTCTAGTACTAACCCTATGAGGCAGCTACTGTGTTATCTCAATTTTATGGTATTTTCTTTGTAACATCCTGTAAATATGCATTTAGAACTCTCAGATTTATCTATTGCTCAAATAAAAGAATAAGACTACTTAAAATAACAGTAACTGTAACACCTTCCATTTATTAATTGCCTCAATATGTAAGTACAGTCAATAATTATACCTCCTTCAGAAGGATATTAAGAAGGTTAAGAAATTTAATACATATTTAAATATAACATTTATATATCTGGTTTATTTTCAGGCAGAAGCTCAAATAATGGACTGTCCAGTTCAAAACTAGACTTAACAATCTTTTTATTTTTAATCCTCAAACAAGAATATTTTTTTATTGATTTTTAGGGAGAGTGGGAAAGGGAAAGACAGAGAGAAATATGGATGTGAGAGAAACACATCCATTGGTTGCGTCCTGCACATGCCCTGACCAGGGCCCGGGCTGGGAAGGAGCCTGAAACCAAGGTACATGCCCTTGAAGAGAATCAAACGCAGGACCCTCTGGTTTGCAGGCTGACGCTCTATCCACTGAGCCAAACCAGCTAGGGCCAGACTTAATAATGTTAACGAGAGATAATCAACAATAAAGGTCTTGGCACCTGGTCCAGTCTTAAAGTAGCTCCACTTCTCTAGGCACACAGCACATGAGAAGAAATAATTCTTTCATTTAATAAATATTCATCAGGCACAGTTGTAGGTGCTGGGGAGACATGGTGAAGAGGACAAACCTCTGCCCTCATGGACCTTACATTCTAGTTGGAGAAAGAATGCCGGGAGGGAGAAAAAAAGGAGAGAGCAAAGACAAAGAAAAGAAATTTACAGATAGCAATAATTGCATTGATGAAAATAAAACAGGGCACTTTAATAAAGTAATGGGTGGGGGTGGGGGTGGGGGGAGGGGAGGCTTAGCTTCTTTGGATTGGGAGATCAGAGATGGCCTTTCTGAAGAGGAGACATTTGGGATGAGACTTGAATGATGATGAGGAAGAGCCAACCATAAAATAATATGGCAGAAAAACATTCAATGGAGAGTGCCCAGCAAATGCAAATAACCTAATGCAGGAATGGGCTTGGTTGTGAAAGCAACAGATAGGCCATAATGGCTGGGGAGCAGTGAGTGACATGGAATGGTATGCATGGTCGGAGGACAGACATAGAAGAAATCACAGAAGGGCTTTCAGTTCATGGTAACAAGTATGGAGTTTATTCTTGGTGCAATAGCAGCAGGATAGCTGGTGGGAGAAATGGGATGTTTCCAAGCAGAGTGGACAAAAGCAATGCTTAACACATACCTTGAGGAATGTATTAAAGGAGAAAGCTGGGAAGCCAATAAACCCCTCAAGCTCTATGCTAAACAGACCTATTGATTGCTCATAAGACAATCTGACTCACTGATTACCAATTTTAAGCCAAGCAGTGTGAATACAAAATGATCACATTATATTGAACTAGAGGCCCGTTGCGTGATATTCATGCAAGAATAGGCCTTCCTTCCCCTGGCTTCGCTCTTGGCCACCTAGGAGCCTGCAAGTCCTCACTCCCAGCCAGAGCACCACTTCTGTAGCTCCCTCCGCCGTCCCCCTCCCCCTCATAGCAAGCATCCCACCCCTACGGCTGCACCACACCTGCATATGCAAATTAATCTTACATCTTTGTTGGGTTAATTTGCATACTCACTCCTGATTGGCTGTGGGTGTAACGGAGATATGGTCAATTTACATGTTTGTCTATTATTAGGTAAGATTTCTTTTCAAAAACAGAAAGAGTTGGAAATGAAGAGACAACAGACTTCTGAAAATAACAGCAACTTGTAATGGTCTTGAGAAAAGTTATAACAGGCTCAAAAAAACCTCACAATTTAATTAATATATACCCCAGCTTTTCATCCTAGTACTGCTGACATTTCGGATCAGATAATTCTCTGTTGAAGGTGCTGTCCTGTGTATTGTAGAATGTTTAGCAGCAACCTTGGTCTCTATATACCAGATGACGATAACACCATATCCCCCTAGTTGTGACAAACAAAAATGCCTCCAGAAATTGCTACATGTCCCTTGAAGGATGAAACACCCCTGCCTAAGAACTCACTGGTAAAATTAACAACTTTTAACTTTATTCAGCCTGTGATATATGTTCTAAGATAGGTTGGGATATTTCAATTTCCATTTCACAAGTTAAATTGTGGTTAACTAGAGGGTAAAAATATTGTGAAATGACTAGTTCCGTTATTTTATTCATTTTTGTGGTCTTGACACAATTCTATGGATATTAATCACAAATCTGTATTAAGCACATCCTATGTGCCAAGCACTGTTCGTGGTATTGGGGACAGAGAAGCAATCAAGTAGATAAAAAATCCTTGTAGACCTGATACTCTCATGAGAAAAGAGAGAGCATATACATAAAAAGGGATATCATTGCCCTAACCAGTTTGGCTCAGTGGATAGAGCATTGGCCTGCGGACTCAGGGGTCCCGGGTTCAATTCCGGTCAAGGGCATGTACCTTGGTTGCAGGCACATCCCCAGTAGAGGGTGTGCAGGAGGCAGCTGATTGATGTTTCTCTCTCATCGATGTTTCTAACTCTCTCTCGCTCTCTCTTCCTCTCTGTAAAAAATCAATACAATATATATATATTTTTAAAAAGGTATATCATTTACAATATTAGAAAGTGATTTAGTGCAACAGAAAAGTTAGAAAGGGGATAGAAATTGCTAAGGTGGTGATGGTGTAGAAATTTAAAATAGGATAATCAAGAAAAGTCTCACTACAAAGGTGATACTTAAATAAAGACAAGGAAAGGGGAGTAAGCAATGCTGAAAACAGAAGGAACAGCTAGTGAAAACTCCCTAAAGGAGAGGGAGAGGGAAAAGGAGAGGGAGAGAAAACAAGCTAGGTTTGTTGTGGAATAGCAAAGAAACCAGATGACTGGTCCATTTGACCAATTATGCTTAAATTAATCCTGATCTGGCTAAATAAAGCTCTCTGACTAAATTCATAGTCATCTTTGACATGGTAATTTCTTGATATAGTTTCTTAGAAGGTAGGAAATAGGGAAGGATTGATCTTGAGCACCTTATAAGCCTTTGAAAATATACAGTGATGCCAGCAATGCAGAGTAATTCCAAATGTTTTACCTATGCTTATCTTCTGAAGTGTGTTCCAAATGGGGGAGACGGTCTCTCTTTTCCCATTTTTTCCTTTTTGGTTTCATCTAAAATAAAATAAATCTATTTAAAAGGTAGAGAAAAATACTGGTCAAAGTGAAATATATTTTAAAAAGTAAATTATAATTTATGAGACTAGCTTTTTATTACCTGATCAAAGAAATAGATAGGTCCAATGTCCAAAGGTCTCGTTTCAGTAAAGTCTTCCATTCTGCCATGAGACCTAAGAAGGAGAAGTTAAGAATCTGAAGACAAGTTATCATGCCTACAAGTAATAATTCAAACACTTGGTTTTAAAGTTATTTTTATATTCAATGAACTGTACAAAGCAGGGGTTGGAGATAGGGCACAACCATTCCTTTACCTCTATCTTCACTTCATAGGCTATCTACTTGACATAGACACAATCAGAAGGATTTCATGCTAATGGCAAACAAAACAATATCATGTTGATGCCAAGTTTCTCAACCTTGGCACTATTGACATTTTGGCCAGATAATTCTTTGTGGTAAGGAGCTGCCCTGTGCATTGTAGGATGTTTAGCAGCACCTCTGGCCTCTACCTACCAGATGTCAGTAGCATGCCTTCTTACCCAGTTAGAACAACAAAAAAGTGTCTCCAGACATTGCCAAATGTCTCCTGGAGATAAAAATTGCCCCTGGTTCAGAATGACTGTGCTGATGCAATACTGCGACCCCCCAACCCCCCAAAAAAAGGTTTGATAGGGAAGAAACTGGTGCCTCAGAGTGAGTGATACTGCTAATGGCAGGGTATTAGAGTAGTGCCACTCAAAATGGGACCACTGGACCAGCAGCATCAACATCACCTCGGAGCTTGTTATAAATGCATTCTCACTTAACCCTAACATATCATATTGTGTCAGAAGCTCCAGAGATGGCATCCAGGAACTTGTGATTGAACAAGTCCTCTATGTGATTCTTATAAATGTTAAGTTTGGGAAGCACTAATGATGAGGACACATTTACCAAGAAGGTTGTGAAACCGCAGGATTGTGACGACTAAAGGGGCAGTCTGGGGCTGGCTACACCAAAGCTAAGTGGCTTCATGGGTTTGCAATGAACAAGACGAGCACATACTGGAGGACTGGACAGCAGCAATAGTATCAAAGGACTGGGACACCTAGAGGACTGAGCATCATTAGGTAAAAGCTAATGATATTAATAGCTATATATTTACTTATTAATATTATTATTAATAAAGAAAATTCTCTGAGGCTCAGACTTGATTAGCCCTTCCTAAAAGAGAAGTAGGAGAATTTGTTTAAAATTTAATTTGAATGACATCAAAAATTCCTGTTTATACAAACACTAGAGGCCCGGTGCACAAAATTCATGCGGCGGGGGGGCGGGGGGTGTCTCTCAGCCCAGCCTGCACCCTCTCTAATCTGGAACCCATCGAGAAATGTCTGACTGCCTGTTTTGGCTTGATCCCAGTAGGATCGGGCCTAAACAGGCAGTCAGACATTCCTCTCACAATCCAGGACTGCTGGCTCCCAACTGCTCATCTGCCTGCCTTCCTGATTGCCCCTAACTGCTTCTGCCTGCCAGCCTGATCACCCCCTACCCACTCCTCTGCCAGCCTGATTGATGCCTAACTGCTCCTCTGCCAGCCTGATTACCTCTAACTGCCCTCCCATGCAGGCCTGGTCACCCCTAACTGCCCTCCCCTGCAGGCCTGGGTCCCCTGCAACTGCCCTTCCCTGCAGGCCCAGTCATCCCCAACTTCCCTCCTCTGCTGGCCTGGTCACCCCTAACTGCCCTCCCCTGCAGGCTTGATCGCCTCCAACTGCCCTCCCCTGCAAGCCTGGTCCCTCCCAACTGCCCTCCCCTACTGGCCTGATTGCCCACAACTGCCCTCCCTTGCAGGCCAGGTCCCTCCCAACAACTCTCCCCTGCTGGCCATCTTGCGGTGGCCATCTTGTGTCCAAATGGGGGCTGGATCTTTGACCACATGGGGGCAGCCATCTGGTGTGTTGGAGTGACAGTCAATTTGCATATTAGTCTTTTATTAGATAGGATAGATGCCTGGTGTACAGGTGGGGGTCGGCTAGTTTGCCCTGAAGGGTGTCCCGGATCAGGGTGGGGTACCCTTGGGACATGGGGCAGCCTGCGCGAGGGGCCTGTGGTGGTTTTCAGGCCGGCCATGCCTCCCGGCAACCCAAGCAGAGACCCTGGTATCGGGGATTTATTTATCTTCTATAATTGAAACTTTGTAGCCTTGAGCAGAGGCCAGAGCTGGCCAGAGTGGGCAGGAAGCTTGGCTTCCTCCATTGCCGGGGAAACCCAAGCCTCCTGCTTGCTCCTTGGCCGCAGCCATCTTGGTTGGGTTAATTTGCATACTCGCTCCTGATTGGATGGTGGGCGTGGCTTGTGGGCATAGCAGAGGTACAGTCAATTTGCATGTTTCTATTTTATTAGTGTAGATCTCTATCTCATTGTCCTGCCACTGTTGCTAAACATTCTACTTTGAGTTATGGGGAGTCACCTCAAGATGTGCCTCTGTGGTATGTAGATTGTTTTGAGCTAAAGGCAACTTTAGCCTCAGGCTGAAGAGAAACTTCTGTCCCTCTATTAACTACCTAGAAGAATTTAAATTAGAGGCCTTGTCCATAATAAGTGATTATTAGAAGTAACCTTTTTTGACCTATCTGTAGGTTAGGATAAACTTCTATTTCCTGAACACCTGCTCTTCTTACCATCTTGAAATGACCATTTGAAGCCCCCAAGGCACCTACCTCATCCCTAGCTCAGGAAGTCTTATATACCTCAATCCCCCTTTCTATCTCAGAAACTCTCATGCATGTGGGGGTCTCTGACTCTCTCACATATGTGGGTTTCCCAAATATATGTATGTGTTAAATCTGATTATTTTCTTTTGCTGATCTACTTATATCTATTTACTTATTAGATTAGCCAAAAGAACCCTGAGGGTAGAAAAAAATTTGCCCTCCCCACAGGTGTAGCATGATATATACATTTGTGAAAAACTTCATGTCCTGCAAAATTGTGCACTAAAAATAATAGGGCTCATGGGAAAACCAGAGTGCAGGCACACCATTTAAATTTATGCTACTTTGCCCTAGCTGGTTTTGCTCAGTGGATAGAGTGTTGGTCTGCGGACTGAAGGGTCACAGGTTCAATTCTGATCAAAGGCACATGCCCGAGGTTGTGGGCTCGATTCTCAGTAGGGGGTGTGCAGGAGGCAGCCTATCAGTGATTCTCTCTTATCATTGACGTTTGTATCTCTCTTTCCCTCTCTCTTCCTCTTTGAAACCAATAAAAATATGTTGGTTTTTTTTTTAAAAGAAAGATATACTATATTGCCCTGGTCAGTGTGCTCAATGGTTAGAGCATCCACTCATGCACCAAAGGGTCACAGATTCAATTCCTGGTACCTGGATTGCAGGATGGATCCCTGTCCCCCAGCAGGGCACAGGCGTGAGACAACCAAACGATGTGTCTCTCTCACATTGATGTTTCTTTCTCTCTCTCACCGTCCTTCTCTTCTACTCTCTAAAATCCAAGAGGAAAAAAAAAAACAAGTATTCTCAGGTGAGAAATAACAGAAAGATATTTATGAATTTAAGCCATGTTAAAATGGCAATACTCCCCAACTAACCTACAGATTCAATGCAATCTCTGTCAAAATTCCAATGGTTGTTTTTGCAGAAATTAACACGCTAAAATTTCTAAAATTCACATGGAAATTCAAGGACCCAGAATATCCAAAACAATCTTGAAAAAAAACCACAAATTCCTAATTTCAAAATTTAATATAAAAACTACATTAATCAAATGTGGTACTGACAATATAGAAATCAATGGCTTAGAATTGAGTCTAGAAATAAACCCTCAAATTTATGGTAAATTAATTTTTGACAAGGGTTCCAAGACAATTCAATGGAAGAAAGAATAGTCTTTTGAATACATGATCATGGAACAACTGGATATTCACATGTGAAAGAATAAAATTGAACGCTTATATCATACCATATACAAAAAGTTAACTGCCAATGGATCACAGAAGGGGAAAAAATTTTGCAATTCAAATATGTAATAAGGTGAGAGGGTTAACTTGAAATGCAGGCAGACAGGGCAGGGGTCCAGTGGAAAACAAAGGCAGGTGAAACAGGCAGGGGTAGACACGGCAGTTTGAGCCAGCCTAACCACAGGAACCAACCAAGCAGAAATAATAAAATGTTTCTGGACTCAAAGCGGGAGGCATGGGAAAACAAGGGAGAGCCTGTAGCAATACGATAGATGAACACACAGAAACAGAAAAAGTTCAGCATAGGAACAGAGAAAGATCACATAGAAACAGGGCAAGTTCAGGTCTATTGCTGGACAAAAACAATTGAGGAAATTAATCAGGTGATGACACAGATAGACACAGAAGCAGACTTGTAGCAAATATACAAGGCTTTAACAGGCAGCCCACTATTGGGTCTTCTTTCCCTTGCAGGGAGTCTGAATATGCTTGTAATAAATTTTCCACATTTTTGCTTAAATCTCTGGTCTGTGTAGCTTATTCTTCAGTGTCATGAGACACAACCCTGGGAAAACACCTCGGCCCATAGTTCCGATCATCACAGGGTCTAGTGTTCAGAATATACAAAGAATTCTTAAGCTCAAGAATAAAAAGACAAATAACTCAAAATAGGCAAAAGATTTGGTCATTTCTTTTAAGAATATATGCAAATGGACAATAACACATGAAAAGATGTCAACATCACGTCATTAGGTAAATGCCAATCAAAACCACAATGAGATACCACTTCACACCCACTAGGATGGCTATCATATCTAATAAAAGAGTAATATGCAAATTAACCATCACTCCACTACACCCACCAGCCACACCCACCAGCCAATCAGAATGAGCAAGCAAATTAACCCCAACCAAGATGGCTGCAGCCACAGAGAGCAGGAGGGAGGCTTGGGTTTCCCTTGCAATGGAGGAAGCCAAGCTTTCCACACACCCTGGCGTGCCCAGGCCTCCACTCAAGGGTACAGAGTTTCAATTATAGAAGGTAAATAAATTCCAACAGAAATGGCGGCAGCCACTGAGCTGGAAGAGCAAGAGGCTAGGCTTGCCCCGAATGATAGAGGAAGCCAAGTTTCTGCAGCCCTGGCCGGCTCAGGCCTTCACTCCAGGCTACAAAGTTTCAATTGTAGAAGATAAATAAACCTCAGATACCAGGGCCTCCGCTTGAGTCGCTGGGGTGTGTGGCTGGCCTGCAAACCACCAAAGGCCCCCACCCAGGCCGCCCCACGTCCCAAGGGAACCCCACCCTGATCTGGGACACCCTTCAGGGCAAACTAGGTGGCCCCCACCCATGCACCAGGCCTCTATCCTATCTAATAAAAGAGTAATATGCAGATTGACTATCACTCTAACACACAAGATGGCTGCCCCCATGTGGTCAAAGATCCTGCCCCCATGTGGACACAAGATGGCCAGCAGGGGAGGGCTGTTGGGAGGGACCTGGCCTGCAAGGGAGGGCAGTTGTGGGCGATCAGGCAAGCAGGGGAGGGCAGTTGGGAGGCACCAGGCCTGCAAGGGAGGGCAGTCGAGAGGGACCAGGCCTGCAAGGAAGGGCAGTTGAGAGGGACCAGGCCTGCAAGGGAGGGCAGTTGGGGGCGATCAACCCTGAAGGGGAGGCAGTTAGGGGTGACCAGGACAGCAGAGGAGGGAAGTTGGGGGCAAACAGGCTGGCAGGGCAGCAGTTAGACATCAATCAGCCTGGCACAGGAGTGGTTAGGGGGTGATCAGGCTGGCAGGCAGAAGTGGTTAGGGGCAATCAGGAAGGCAGGCAGGTGAGCAGTTGGGAGCCAGCAGTCCTGGATTGTGAGAGGGATGTCCCAGATTGGAGAGGGTGCAGGCTGGGCTGAGGGACAAACCCCCGCCCCCCCCCCCCCCCCGCCCCGGCTCCCTGCCCCGTGCACAAATTTTGTGCACCGGGCCTCAAGTTAATAACAATGTACCTACCTATATAGTTTAAGTTTAAAAAATTTGGCTCTCAAAAGAAATTTCAATCTTTGTACTGTTGATATTTGGCTCTGTTGACTAATGAGTTTGCTGACCACTGTGTTTGAAATACATCTGATAGAGAGAGACAAATACCACATGATTTCATTTATATATGGAATCTAAAAAACAAAATAAACAAAACAGAAACAGACTCATAGATACAGAGAACAAACTGATGGTTGCCAGGTGGCAGAGGGCAGGAGGGCTGGGTGAAAAGGTGAAATGATTAAGAAGTACAAATTGGCAGTTACAAAATAGTCAGAGGGATGTAAATTACAACAGAAAAATATAATAAATAATATTGTAATAACCTTGTATGGTGTCAGGGAGGTACTAGACTTACTAGAGGTATCACTTCATAAGTTATATAAATGTTTATCCACTATGCTGTATACCTGAAACTAATACGATATGGAAAGTCAACTGTAACTGAAAATTTTTTTAAATTATAAAAACAAAAGCAAAGGAAAAAGAGAAAGACTCATTGACAAACAACAGTATGGTGAATGGCAGAGGAAATGGGGAGTGGGGAAAGGTAGAAGACTGAAAAAGGGGGATAAATGGCAATGAAAGGAGACTTGACTTGGGGTGGCAAACACACAACACAATATACAGATGATGTATTACAAAATTGTATACCTGAAACCTATAAAATTTTATTAACCAATGTCACCCCAATAAATTTAATTTTTAAAAAACAGTGGTTAAAAATAAAAAGGTTAAAAATAAAATTGTCATATGACCAGCTTTTATATTTGTAGATATATGCCCAAGAGAAATAAAAACATATTCATACCAAAACTTATACAGAAAAGTTCACAGCACTATTCATCACAGCCAAAAAGTAGCCACAACCCAAATGTCTATTAATTGATGGATGGAAAATGTTCTCTAATTGGATAGTGGTGGTGATTGTACACTTGAAATTACTAAAACTCACAGAATTATACACTTCAAAATGATAAATTTTATGGCACATTAATTATCATAATTTTTTTAAAAGGAGTATCCAAGAGACTCAGCCAGTTCTAGCTTCCACCCATACCAACCTAGGGATGTCAACTTCTAGAGATCAGATCCTCAAAAATATAAGTGCCTTAAAAAGTACCTATTTTCTGTCCTACCAGCTGCTGCCAGTTCAGACCCAAAGAATATTAGAGATCTACTGGTTCTAACCTCAAAATAACCTTATACCAGTGTTCCATTCAGAACCTCAAGACCAGTTGATTCTATTCATGTCTTTTATCTCAGTCATCCACAATCACTGGAAATGTAAACTTGCAATTTCTATCTAGATCAAGAGAGCCGACTGAGCACCATGTCCTCTACATTCTGGAATTGTTATCAATTAGACTGACTTTATTTATGTGTCATAAATCTGTTTTTAACAATGCAGAGGGGTGATATCTTACAAGTTTGGAGAAAGAGTGACTAGCCTAGGGTTTTCCAATTCAGTAGCTGAATCAAGGGTCCAGCATCTTTCCACCCTTCAGTGTTCTTCAGATTTCATCCGCACTAATCATTCTCAGACTTTAAAACATCTAAAAGAAAAAAAAGGGCTCATTTTATTTTGTCTTTAAAAAAATTTAATAAACCTTTTCCAGAAGTTCTCAATGGTTTTTCTTCAATGTCTCATTGACTAAAATTGCAACACATCTATGCCTATACAAACCCCTGAGAAGAGGGATTGGAATTGTTATATATTAGCTTAGACCAATCAGGATGTACCCCCTTTTTAGAAGTAATTCCAGCTTTCTTTCTTTTATTTTTATTTTATTATTTTTTAAATCCTCACCCGAGGATATTTTCCCACTGATTTTTAGGGAAAGTGGAAGAGAGAGGGAAAGACAGAGAGAAACATCAACGCACATTGATTGTTTGCCTCATGCACAAGCCTGAACCAGAACCCGGGCTGGGGAGGAGCCTGCAACTAAGTACATGCCCTTAATCGGAATCAAACCAAGCACCCTTTGGTTTGCTGGCCTATTCTCTATCCACCAAGTCAACCAGGCTAGGGCAGGATGTACCCTTGAGTTAAGGATAGGTTCATCTGATTGGGCACATGGTTGAGCAGAGAAGGGCTATGTCAGCAAGTGAAAAACTAAAAACGAATTCCAGGTAGGTATCCAACAGTGTCTATTAAAGGGTTCCAATGTCTATGGTTTGCTTTTCACTCATTCACATTTAAGCAAATCTTCCCAATTCACCAAGTCCTGCCCACAAAACACAGAGGTCACTGTCAGTTTTTTCACTTCATCATTTTAAAATGTGAACTGGCAAACAATGCCCATCAGACATTTAAGGAAAATCTGCAACATGGAAATGAAAGATCATGATAAAGACTTCCGTTTTCAATTTTAATATAGTAACTGATATTGGACACAAGACCTTCTACCAATGCAATTATCAAACTGGGAAAAATAAATAAAATAACTGTTTTTAGACACTGGTCAATAGGAAAGAGAACTATAACCCCTAATAGAAGAAAAAAATGAACAAACTTCATGACCATCATAACTTTTTGCATGGAAGCACTTTCCAGATCACTGTCAGGGAAGGCCAAACAAAGCATGGTAGTGTCAATGAGCTGAGGAGATAGAGATCAGATATCAGAGAGGAAGAAGCTATACAGAGAGGTTTACACAGGGAAAGATTCCACGAAACTAAACCAAGAACAACTATTAGGGAGAGAATACTTCTGGGGAGCAAGAGGCTGAACAATGACCAGAAATTGCACAAGAATGGGAGATGTTGGTATTACAATCAGCCATAGTGGAGAGACTGCATTAACCAGGAAACTAGTAGACACCCTAGAAAGGTTAGGATTTAGGAATAGACTTAATTTAGCACTACAGCAGCACTATTAAAGAGAAATATTACAAATATAATTAAAAATTATCTTGTAACCTCTTTAAAAAAGGTGAAAATCACCTGGCCACCATTGCTCAGTTGGTTGAGCATCAACCTATGAGCCAGGAGGTCACAGTTTGATTCCCAGTCAAGGCATATGCCTGGGTTGCAGGCTCGATTCCCAGTGCGGGGCATGTAGGAAGCAGCCTATTGATGATTCTCTCTCATCATTGATGTTTCTATCTCTCCCTTCCTCTCTGAAATCAATAAAACTATATTAAAAAAAAGAAACAAATGGAAATTCTAGAACTGATAAAAAAGGATTTGAAAGGAAAAATAAACTAGACATTACAAAATAAAATAAGTGAAGTTGAAGGCAAAGCAATGGAACCCATCTAAACTGAAGCAAGAGAGAAAAAAACAAAATCATCCAAGCCTCAGTGACTGTGGGACATTATCAAGTTGTCTGATTCAGTGTCTGGTGAAGTCCAGCTTCCTATTCATATACATCTGTCTTCTCACTGTTCTCACATGGTGCAAGGGTGCAAGGGAGCAAGGAAGCTCTCCGGGGTTTCTTTTACAAGAGTACTAATCTTGTTCATGAGACCTCTGCCCTCATTACATCATCACTTCCTAATGGCCCCCTCCCTCCATCTCATTGGGGATTAGGTTTCAACATATGAATTTTGGGGAGACATGAATATTCAGTCTATGGCACCATATAAACAAAAAATCTGTGGACTCCTCTATAATTTTCCAAGTGTAAAAGGGTCCTGAGACCAAAAGTTTGAGAACTTTTCTTTAACCCTTTTCCATATACAACCTCACTAACAATATATTCCTAGTTCACTTCTGTCTTCAACACCAACATAACTCTCATTAATCAGTAGTGGGGACCATTATCAGAAGAGATGGGAAGAGAGAGCCTAGGAATAGTACTGTCATTTGTCTTCTAGTATGTAGCTCATCTTTCTTTTGTGAACCCTTGATATTGATTTCTATGTAGCTCTGGCCAATGAACACTTGAAATCTCCATGTGGGTAATGATACTCTTGACAACTTGGCCATAGGAATAGTACTTGGAACTATTTATGTCTTCCTTAAAATCTAGCCTAAATACATGGATGCTACATAGAGATTATGGGGAAGATAAAGAAGTTCTATTACTACCTAACTATTCTCCAGTTACAGAAGAAAATAATAAAATATTGTAAGATGAAAGGTAACTTAGGATATCTTTGGACAGAACTAAAACAGGGAAAGAATCACAGAACAGCATCATATTTAATTTCAAGAAAGGTGCTCTCCAGAAGAACAAAAAGTGCTAGCCTTTCAAGAGTCACTGATGAAATGGGTTTGAGATAAAGGATCCTTTGATCCTCCAGCTGATGTCCAGAATAGTGCAATCCAATTTCTTATGAGAATCCTTTTTTTTGGTGTTAACAAAATTGTTCTCACTAAAGTCACCACAGAGCTCCTAATAGTTAAAATCAATGGTCTAATTCATACAACTTAACAAAAGAAAGACAACCCAGTCAAAAAATGGGCAACGGACCTGTACAGATACTTTTCTAAAGAGGACATAAGGAAGACCAAGAGATATATGAAAACATGCTCAAAGTCACTAATCATCTGAGAGATGCAAATCAAAACAACAATGCAGTACCATCTCACACCTGTGAGAATGGCTATCATCAACAAATGACAAGTGCTGGTGAGGATGCGGAGAAAAAGGAACCCTCCTTCACTGCTGGTGGGAATGCAGACTGGTGCAGCCACTGTGGAGAACAGTATGGCGTTTCCTCAAAAAACTAAAAATGGAACTCCCATTTGACCCAGTGATCCCACTTCTAGGAATATATCCCAAGAACTAGAAACACCAATCAGAAAGGATATATGCACCCCTATGTTCATAGCAGCACAATTTACCATAGCTAAGATTTGGAAATGGCCTAAGTGCCCATCAGCAGATGAGCGGATTAGAAAACGGTGGCACATCTACACAATGGAATACTACGCTGCTGTAAAAAAGAAGGAATTCTTACCATTTGCAACAGCATGGATGGAACTGGAGACCATTATACTAAGCAAAACAAGCCAGTCAGAGAAAAATAAATATCACATGATCTCACTCATTTGTGGAATATAATGAACAACAGAAGCTGATGAACAAAAACAGATCCAGAGACAGAGAAGCATCGATCAGACCGTCAAACCTCAGAGGGAAGGTAGGGGAGGGTGGGGGTAAGGGAGAGATCAACCAAAGGACTTGTATTCATGCATATAAGCCTAACCAATGGACATAGACACCAGGGGGGTGAGGGCATGAGTTGGGGGGAGGGGCAATGGGGGGATAAGGACACATATGTAATACCTTCGTCAATAAAGAAAAAAATTTAAGCCGAAACCGGTTTGGCTCAGTGGATAGAGAGTCGGCCTGCGGACTGAAGGGTCCCAGGTTCGATTCCGGTCAAGGGCATGTGCATTGGTTGTGGGCGCATCCCCAGTAGGGGGTGTGCAGGAGGCAGCTAGTCGATGTTTCTCTCTCATTGATGTTTCTGGCTCTCTATCCCTCTCCCTTCCTCTCTGTAAAAAACCAATAACATATATATTTAAAAAAAATAAAAGAAAAAAATTAAAAAAAATAAAGTCAATGGTCTAGTTTGAAACTTCATACTATTTGCTTTCTTCAACAGTTGATATAGCTGAACCAACTTTTGTTTTGTAAAACATTTTCTCTCACTTCCATTTGCTTATTCTCTAAAGCATTTTCTCCTTCTTGCTCTATCATTCCTTTGTAATTTTCTTAACAATTTCCCACCTTTGCTTCTTATAGGAAAAAACCTCCACAATAAAACAAAACAAACAAACATAAAACCACACAAAAAAATGCCCTAAAACATTAGTGTCCTTCTGGATTGTGTTCTGTTTCTGGTCCTTTTCTCTTCTCCCTGAGGTACCTCATTCACAGCCTTCTACCCCACCCAAGCAAGCCCTAATAATTCTCATTATCTCCAGATCCATGTTTCTCACTGACCTACTGGATATCTTTGCCTGGATGCTCTGCAGGCATCTCAAACTTAAAATGCCCAAAGCTTATCTCTCCCTCCACCTCCTCCAAAACCTACTCCTCCTTTTCTATCCCCTATCTCACAGAGTGGTACCACTATCCACCCAGGAACCCAGGCCAGAAACCTGGGTGTCATCATGAACTCCTCCCTCTCCACACTAAATGGCCCAGTAAATATTCTTAATTCTACATTTCTGCAACCCAATCTCTCCTCTCTAGCACCCTAAGAGACTTCGCCTAAGTTCTTACCAATATTTTTCAAAAATAACATCTTAGCAAGTCTGCCCTACTACCAGGCTCTGCCATTTCTAATTCTTTCTTTAGAATAAATGACATCAGACTTGGGATTTCACTATTGAGGAAAGTTTTTAAAAATGACATGATGAGGCCTTTAATTTTTTTGTGGGGGAGAGGTCAGGGCACAAAAGACCCAACATCATCTACTTGCACTGTCATTTCATCATAATAATTTTAAACTACTGTTCAACTTCAAAAAACAGAAAGTACCAAATTCTTAAAACAGAAAAAAGTTCTTTAAATATACTTGGCTTTTTAAATGAAACAGTTTTCTGGATGGGAACCACTGTTCTAGAATCTAGGCTGCCATTAGAGTCATCTTTCACAAAGCAAAAATGACTAATTTTCCCTAGCTTGAAAACCTGTTTGTATTATGTAAACATTTAAATTTATCCACATAATCTACATGCATAGCATTTTACTGTATTTTAATGGATACACAGTATGCACGGTATTGACATGCTATTGATATGTCTGTTGTCTTCTATTTTAGGCATTTTCTTAAATATTAAAATTTAAATATCCTTTGTCACATATCTCATTAAAGCCTTACAATAAAAGCCACACTCTTTACAGTAACACACTCTTTAAGGCCATTTATAATTTGGTCATAATTTACTTATTCCTCAGCAAGAAATTCCCCTAAGCATAACACATTTTTTCATGCCTTTATGCCAGTGATTCTCAACCAGTAGTTCCCTGCCCCTTTCTCTAAGAGGATATTTGGCAATGTCTGTTATAGTCTGAGTTGTGTCCCCTCCCAAATTCATGTGTTGAAGCCCTAAACTCCAATGTGAATGTATTTGGGTAACACACACACACACACACACACACACACACGCTGGCAAAAGTAGGTTTACAGCTGTGAGTACATGAGTTAATAAAGCTATTGCAATAATCATAACCTGCTCACCCCTGTATATAATACAATTTATACATTTTAAGAGTTATATGTATAGAATTTTTAAAACATAAAGATATGAAAAATATCCTTAGTATTTCCCTTAATCTCAATCAAGCTTTCCCATTTTTTAAAACATATTTCTTGTTAACCCATTGACAAATGTTACATAATATGTGTGCCTTAAATTATTTAGACCATCATATAATCTACACAAATGGAAAATTTTTAAGAGTATGGCTTACTAACAATATTAGCTAACACATCACTATTGTGTCAGACATTGTACTATCCTAAGTGCTTTCTCTACATTTTGAAATTTAATTTTCATTTTCTATGATATTGTACTATCATTGTCCTAAATTTACAAATGAATAAACTAAAATTTGGAGAGATTGACCTGTCCAAAGCATACCAATAGCAAGGATTTCAAAGAAAATAAGGCTGGGGGTAATTATGTTGTCCATTTTGGAATCAAAATTTTCTCAGCAAAAATACATTTTTTGACAAAATAATAAATATGTTTAATAGTAATACATTGATTTTATAATAGGACAAGTATCTCTCTAAGGGGGAAAAAACTTGTTTTTGTCAGGTTATCTAGGTAGCCATCTGAGACAAAATGACTTCATGTAATTAGCTAGCAGCTACTGGTATTGAGTTAGGTGCATTTATTATAGGTTTTCTTAGATTCTTATTTAGGTTTTCAACATTTCTTACTCTTCTACCTCATTCAATTTTCTCTTGCAGAGAAAACCAAATGATGAAAATAGGAATGTCATGTGCTACTATTTTAAGTACAGTTAACTTAGTTACCTCAAACTCTTCAGTGTCCTGGAAAATAATCTTCCAGCAAATATCCATTATCAAGCTTTTAAGATACGTAGTTTTTTACTACTACCTTAAAGTTTTGTTTTCTTGCCTCTTTTCAGGAAAGGAAGGGACAAGAGTACAGTACAATCCCTTTGCAGCAAGAAACAATAATATTTATTATGGCAGTTTTGCATCTTATTTTTTTCACTGAACAAACTTTACTTTGACATTGATAATTCTGTAGATCAACTTATACCTTAAGCACCCCTGTGTCAAAATTCATCTATCAAATTTACTGGTTTTGTCCTCCACGATCCTGTGTTTCCTGGGGTGGGTCTAACGTAGTAACCATGACCCAAGTGTTCCCATAACTTAGAGAGGAACTGAGAAGATTCACAACAAAGCTTGGAGGCATTTTTTTATGTGGCAGATTTTTTTAATAGCTTCTGGGAGTAGCTTTGCACTTCAACAAAGGTGAGCTTTGAATCCTCCTGAGGTTGACCAGCTACATCTTACCCTCAATTTGAAGATCTTTTAAACCCTTTAAAAATTCCTCAGCTTAGATTAACATGAAATAGAAAATAATTAATAAATAAGGAAAGTATTAGCATTTTATTTTATTATTTCTTCTTTTAAAAAATATTTTTATTGATTTCAGAGAGGAAGGGAGAGGGAGAAAGTGATAGAAACATCAATGATGAATCATGGATCGGCTGCCTCCTCTATGCCCCACACTGGGGATTGAGCCCACAACCAGGGCATATGCCCTGACTGGGAATTGATCGCTGACCCCCTGGTTCATAGGTCGACGCTCAACCACTGAGCCACACCAGTTGGGCTATTTTACTATTTCTTTACATACTGGTTTCATTGAATGCTAAACTTTCTCCAGGGTACGGATTTTTATCTTATTCATTTTTGCATCTTTCACCAACAAAAAATTACTTCTAGTCTACTATCAATACATATTTACTGAATAGATGTGAAATTTCAATTGGGAAGGCAGCATACAAAATTATTAAACTTTTGGTGCCTGATGACCTGGGTTTGAATTCTAATTTTATTAACTTGCTGTATGGCCTGGTACAAATTACCAAAACTCTCTAATTTCCTCAACTCAAACGTGGATTAAATGAGATAATGAGTGCAAAGTACTTGGCACTTCACAAGTACCCATTTATGAAGTGCCAAATGGGTAATTACTAATTTCCTATTACACTCTAATTTAGAGGTAGGTATTGGTGATGAGTATAAAATATGCAGGATTCCTGTCTTCATGGAGCTGGGGAGAGAGAGACATAAAACCATCACACACACTAATGAATGACAAGTTGCCATGAAGAAAAGGGTTAAGAACTCAGTGAGAGGCTCTGAGGGCAGGGCCTGATTTCGGTCGCTGAGGAAGGATTCTCTGAGGGAGTGGCATTTAAGCTGAAACTCGAAGGACGAGGAAATTCTCTCTTTCCCCATGCGCCTCACCTCTCTTGAGTCTGGCTTCCATCTGTCCACCTAAAGAGCTCTTGCTAAGGTCACCAACGGCTTCCATCTGACCTTTTTCTGTCCTTTGACTTGACCTTTCAGTAGCACTCCACGCCGTTGACCCCTCCCTTCCAGAGACGCGGTCTCCCCTCGGCTTCTCCAGTTAAGCGCCTCCTCATCTCTTTCCCTTTGCAGGTTCTTCTCCTCAAGAGCCCGGACGGCCTCGCCGTGGGCTGTAATGGTGAATAACAACGCAGTCCTTTTGAGTCATAAGAAAAGGAGTGTGTACAAGTGAGCACATTTTCCAGCCCCTCTTCTCGCTCTCCGTGGGCTTCATAAAACCGCGAATAGCAAACTTCTCGGTTCCAAGAGAGATTCCCTTCTCGGGCGGACTGCGCCTGCCCACAGACAGGCACAGGCATCCAACAGGATCCCGGGCCGGCACGTCTGCTCTGGGAACGAATGCCTGAGGCGCGGGAGGAGGCAGGTGTCGGGCCCCGCACCAGCCAACCGCAGCCAGGCCCGCCTCCGCCACGTCTCAGGCACCGCCGCCGCCGCCGCGCCCCACAGGAGGTGAGCCCGCCGCGCTAGACAAGCGTCCCGGGCCGTCCAGTCCTCCGCCGTCCCAGCATTCCCTGCGCTCCACCGCGCAGAGCGGCTTCCGGCGTCGGCGGTGGAGGTGGAGAAGGAGCGGGCTCTTGCCGCTCGCTCTCACTCCCTCGCGCTCTCTCGGGCAACATGGCGGCCGTGGAGGAGGCAGCGTCCTCCGGCAGCCTCCTGAATGGCGACCTGGATCCAGACGACAGGGAAGAGGGAGCTGCCTCTACGGCTGAGGAGGCAGCCAAGAAAAAAAGACGAAAGAAGAAAAAGAGTAAAGGGGTTGCCACAGGTAAAGGGAGTTTTTATGTTTTCCCAGGGATGGCCGAACGACTTGGCTCAGGCCCGGCGTGGGTGACAGGGACCGGGGACGCGGAGCCCTGGACTGGACTGATTGCCAGGGCTGAGCGTGTGGCGAGGCCGGGCTACAGAGTCTCAGCCCCCGGGGGGAGGCGGCTTCTCCTCCCGTGGGACTGGAGAGCTGGTGGAAGCGTGGTGAGGGAGAGAAGGGTCGCTCAGCTTCCCCTGAGTAGCTCTGGGGTCGGTAGGCCGGAGCCCCTGAGTTGCCAGAACTCGACTCCCACACAGACTGTGCAACGGACTTGAAGCCGTGCACCGAGCCCAGCCCTGCCTACCACCTTCCTCGCGGTTTGGCCTCCTCACCAATCTGGTTCTGACCCGCACAGCCCGCCGCCTCTTTGCTGGAGCATCCTGGTACTTAACTTTCGCCGAGGGGGTGGGTGAAGTGGACAAGTCCTAGCGCCTAGACCGCACCTCACCCCACCATCCCAGTTTACAGAGGGATTTTTGGTGCGGGCTTCACTTTTGGGGGGAGGGGGGTGTATGCCCACACGCTCCTGTCACTGAGTTGTAATTGCAGAATGTGTATGTGTGCGAATTTTCACTTGTCTAATCCCACGGCATCATCAAGCTTTAGTTAGGGTTTTTAGGCTTGAATTGCAGGCAGTCTATATATAGGGTATTCTGTGGCTCAGAGTCGAACTTCTCCAAATGCACTGGTAAGGCAAGGAAAACAGCTAAAAACTTAACATCCTGGCTTATATTAAGAGTTATTTTGAGAAGTCAGTGTTTTTTGTTGCACTGGGACCTAGTGGCTAGGTCCTTCATTTTAGGAAAAATTATTTGCACCTGTTTCATTTTAGGAAAAAATATTTGTACCTGTTAAAGCCATAGAAAGAATGAAAGAAAAATAGAGAGGCCAGAAGTGATGAGCGTGGAGTTGAGAGAGGTTGGAGAGGGTTAATCTATATCTTTCTGAAATTTTGATTAGACCGGAGTTCAAGAGGGAGAGTTGTAGGTGCTGAGACACTTCCGGAACAAAAGTTAATCCCAGGGCACAGGCTAGTAGTGGCTCTTCCTGGCTTTCAGATGAAGTCCAAACTCTTCAGTTCGGTCTTTAAGGTGTGTTCAGCAGACTGACCCTGATATATTTTTAGCAGTTGTAGCTTTCAACATGAATGGTCTACAAAAGCCAGAATGTCACTTTATTATGTACTACTTCATATTACTATCTTTCTACACACGCGTATTTCTCCTCTAGCTAGATTATAATCACTTCCAGAGCAGGGTCCTGATCTTATGCTTAGCTGTTCAAGAATTTTGTGTTTTAGTAATGGAATGTCTTTTTCTATTTATTTTGATTTTACCTAGCCCAGCTTGACAACTTTTTTCTTCATGAATCCCTGAAGCCCCCAGTGTCCCACAGAAATCCTCTTCACTAAGGTCTTCAGCATTTATTGCCTATCTTAAGTACCTGTTTGATTAGTAAAGTATTTGTTGTAGTCTAATTGTTAAATACTTTAAAAAGTTAAACTACTTAAATATAGGGACCAACTCACACTTTTGCTTGACCTTTAGCTGCTATCACAGAGAATGTTTTTGTTGAATGGACAATACTACTTAGATTTGGGAGACTTTTTTTTTTTGTCATTAAGTAAATTCTGTTAATGTTCACAATAATGTTTGTTTTTGTTTCCTAAACACCTATCAGGAAAGGACTTGTGTGTTCTCCAATATCTGTAGAACATATTCTAGTAGGAAAGTATCTTTATTAGATTTGATTTATGCTATTATATTTGATTAGCAGGGCAACAGGAACCTGATAAAGAATCAGGAGCCTCAGTGGATGAGGTAGCAAGACAATTGGAAAGACAAGCATTGGAAGAGAAAGAAAGAGATGATGATGATGAAGGTAAATGATTAATTTGGTGTTTTTGGTTATAAAAGCAAGAAAATACGACATTCTTTAATCTTTTTCTTAATTCTCACCCAAGGACATGCTTTTATTGATTTGAGAGAGACAGAGAGAGAGAGAGAGAGACATTAATGTGATGTAAAAGTGAAACATTGATTGGTTGCCTCCCACGTGTCCACAATCAGGGATCGATCGAACTTCCAACCTGTGCCCTGACTGGGAATGGAATCTGCCACTTTTCGGTGTACGAGACTATGCTCTAACCAGTTGAGCCACACAGGCCAGGGCATGGCGTTTTTTAAACAAAATCTACTTATTTGTCCATATAGTCTATTAATTTCTGACATTTCTTAATTGACAGTAAAATAAAACCTCATTGTCACAGATAAAAAGGGAAAGGAATTTATTAGCAACTCTAAAAAGTTGGATATGTTGAATGACTGCTCAAACATCACAGTTGTCAACTTTTAAAAATGTACTTGGGCCCTAGCCGAGTTGGCTCAGTGGATAGAGCCTCAGCCTATGGACTAAAAGGTCCTGGGTTCGAGTCCGGCCAAGGGCACATGCCCAGGTTGTGGGCTGGATCCCTAGTAGGGGGCATGTAGGAGGCAGCCAATTAATGATTCTCTCTTCCTCTGAAATCAATAAAAATAAAAAATATATATATTTTTTGAAATGTACTTGGTAAAAGGCCAAGTAGTGGGTGAGTATTAATAAGATAAAATTGAAGGGTTGTTTATTTAACTAACATTTATTGAACAACTAATATCTACTATCCTAGGATACTTTCACATGCATTCTTATTTTGCCCTTGCAAATAAAGTGGTTGCTCTTCTCAGGAAATGATAGTTATATGATTTTCCCAATGTGATACAGCTAGTATGTGTAGAATAGAACCAGAATTTCAAACCTAGCACTTGATTCCAAGTCTATGCCTTTTACTCTCTGTACCAAAGCTACTTTTTTTAATTCTCAAAGGAGAATATTGGAGTGCTTCTGCATGCTATTATAAATTCCCTGATCCTAGTTCCTTGTGGTATTTTGGTGCTGTTAGATTTGTGTAAACATGGAAAGTATTAGAATTATAGGAATTGATGCTATCAGTAAGACAGTGGAGGGAGTCATTAATTAAGAGAACTATTCTATAGCATCTTTTTGCAGAGGGGGAGATAGGGCTTTCCCATTCTCAATTATCTACTGTTTTGACCTACTGCTCTACCTCAAGCACTGCCAGCTTGAGCTTTTGTTTTTCAATCCTTAACAACAAATACCTGCTATATTTTAATTATTGTGTTAGGGTAATGCAGAGCAGTTGTTTTTCCTCTAGAAAGGTATGTTCTGCCTTCAAAAGGCTTACAGTCAAAATTTGGTTTAAAAAGCACCAACATTACAGGGAATAGTTGGTATTTCGACTTCTTTAAGCAAACCTCTTGTTCATTCTACCTTTGGTTATGCTTCAGATTATGAACATATTTTGAGTTCTTAAGAAAGGGTTTTATAAATTCAAAGTAATACAATAAGTTACTATAGACCTGTGTGTAGAATATCACAGTACTGATCTTGAGTGTGCCTTGTTCCATTGCACCTCTACAAAGTTGTGTGACTCTTGACATTGAAAGGGAAACTTTTGCTTGTCAGATTGGAAATCTTCAATGTATTAAAGAAGATTTTAGTTTTCTCCAATTTTATCTAATTGTTTTTCTAATTCATTTCAATAATCAGGATCAACCAGTAGTACTAATCTGGTGTCAGAAGTCTTTGAGGGGATGGAAAGCTAGTATTTCAGAATCTTTGTTTTAAGGAAAGCTGATGGTGTGGTGGAGAGACAAAACCTAGAGGTGAAAAGATAAGCTACAGTAAAATTTATTGGTTTTTGGAGATGGAATTGGCTGAATGCTGAAGAAGTCTCATTGGAAGGAATGGGACTTGAATAAAACCAAACAGAAGGAACCATTGGGGGGTGGGACAATATTGTGAAAGTCTTCAGAGTGTAATGAACAATGCATACCGGTCATACAAGATCCACTGAAGGAGCCTTTGAGCACTTTAAAAGAAGAATGTTATGACAAACAATTTTCATATATAGTCTTCATATATATTCACAATTGTTAAAAAAGAGGATATATACAGGAAAGGCAGGAAGATCATTTTGGAGGCCACTTAACAATAGTCCATGCATGTGGTATTAAGTTGGTGGTTATACTAGTAAATGAGAATAAGAGAGAAATATTGATGATCAGCTGCCTCCTGTGCACACCCCACCAGGGATCAAGCCTGAAACCAGGCATGTGCCTTGACTGGGAATCGAACTGGCAACCTTTTGGTGCACAGGACAACGCCCAGCCAACTGAGCCACATTGGCCAGGGATCAGGGTAATACTTGTGAGAGTCATCAGTTGTATATATTTCAGTAGTTCACTACTTTTTTTTGCCAAGTAGTCTT
This sequence comes from Eptesicus fuscus, assembly GCF_027574615.1. NCBI lineage: Eukaryota > Metazoa > Chordata > Mammalia > Chiroptera > Vespertilionidae > Eptesicus > Eptesicus fuscus. The sequence goes on from NC_072479.1 coordinate 88,838,005, forward strand.
TAAAATTTATCCATTTACTGGTTGATGGATATTTCTAGTTTTTGTCTATTTCAAATAAAGTTACTATTAACATTTACATACAGGTCTTTGTGTAGACATGTTTGCATTGCTTCTGGGTAAATACCTAGTAGTAGGGTTGTGGGTCATATGTTAAGTGTATGTTTAATCTCATAAGAAAGTCTTCCCAAATGTCTACGACTTTGCAGTGGTGGAGAGTGCCAGGTTCTTTGTATCCTCATAAGCACTTGGTATTGTTAGTTTAAAAATTTTAGCTTTTGTAATAGGTGTGTGGTGGTATGTCATTGTGGTTTTAATTTGCATTTCCATAACTGATGATGATGAACATCTTTTCATATTTTTATTTGCATTTCATGTGTTTTTAGTGAAGTGTTTTCCTCTTTTGTCCATTTTTCAATTGGATTATTATCTTACTGAATTATAATAGTTTTTTTATATATTCTTTATAATAAGTTTTTTATCAGATATATATGTTTTACAGATATTTTCTCCCATGCTGGTATGTTTGCAACAGAAAAGATTTCAGTTTTGATGAGGTCCATTTTATCTATTTCTTTTCCTTTATTAGTCATTTTGTGTGTGTTTTTCGTACTATCCTAAAAGCTAAATAATTACTATCATGAAGATTTTCTCTTATGTTCTCTTAAGTTTTATACACCTTTCACTGTTATGTTTAGGTCTGTAGTCTATTGAGAATTAATTTTTGTATGTAGTGCAAGGTAGAGATTAAGGTACCTTGTTTGCATATGGATGCCCAAATGTCATTCAACAAATATTAATTGGTTTGGACACAAATAAATATGAACCGTTTCTGCCTGTTAAGAATATCCTGGAATGCTGTGAAAGAAAAACATCTAAAAGCCAAATTGCAGCATGGTATGATGGGTGAAATTATAAGTACATATAGTTTAATATTCAGATCCTGACTCTACCACCATCCTGGCACCAGGGTTCAATAAATGGTGGTTTGCATTCTTGAAGCATTTTAGGTTGAGTCTAGTATATGTAGCAGTATGCTAGACATTTAATGTTGTTCCAGAGCAAAGGCTATCTTGTTTAATATTCTGTCCCTTTTGTCTGTCACTTAGGAACCCAGCATACATTTGTTGGATGAAAGGTTACAGTTAAAATTGTAGTGCAGAATATATGAATTGATTATATGACACCTGAGGAAAATGAAAATTGTGTTTTCCAAAGGATTCCCATGTTATTTTTATTAGGCTTTTGCATCTTCAAACCAATAATGAGTAAATCAAGCAAAATTTGTGTTTCCACAGTGTGCGTTATTTTAGAGGCTCAAAAAAGGAATTGCAATTTTGTAAGTCAAATATTGGCAATTTCCTATCACTCAATCCAGCGGTCACCAACCAGTGGTCCGCGAGGTCCGAAAGGTTGGCGACCGCTGACTCAATTCATTCAAAGCACTATATCATGCTTCTTCCTCCTCCCTCTTTGCTAAACTGCTGTTTCCTGTTTCTCCATTGGGCAAAAATAAATAAAAATAAGATAAAATAGTCTAAAAGAACACTTATTTATTGAATAGACTAAATATTTACCACATGCTAGGCACTTTTCTTAAGAAATGGTTCTTTTAGCCCTTGAGAAACTTACAAATGAATAGGGGGTCAGTGTAAACCAATGATTATAATTTTTTGTGATGATAATAATAGTAGAAGAATACAGTAGGTAGCATGGTGAGATAATTTCTATTATGGCTCCTGCCTGTCAGTCCAGGAATAAAAATGGAGCTCTTTAAGCAAAAAATGTAAGTAGTCATTTGATACTGTTTTATGGGTGTGGATTTCACTATCTAAAATGATTGATGTTAGATGAATTACCGCCACGAGGTAAAACACTTAAAAGAATACTATATGGGGAAACATACTATTAAACTGTCAACTTCTCATTGAGACAGTATTCTATTTATCCGTCATAGCAGTGTGATTTGTGGGTAGATTAGTGTACTTGAGAAATAATTGTTGGAATTTATTAAGTAGCACTTTTAGAAATTCAGACGCTTAAGTCTATATTTTATACCTTTATTTAAAATGTTTTAAGTCACTTTTTAATCTTGGTCATAATAATATCCTCTATAATTTCTCAGAGTTCAAGGGTATGAGTGTGGACTTCATAGAAGGTTGTTATAAAAACTGGCAAGCAGATCTTGGCTGTTTGGATACTTTTCTGCCAACAATTTTTTGAAATAGTTCTTAACTTTTATTTTTAGGCATCAGAGAATCTGAGAACTCTGAAACTAGGAAGTGTATAATATGCCCTCTTTTTTTTGCATACAATTTGACTCGGAAGGAGAACACTTTGTTTAATCACAACTATGTAGGAAAAGATAAAATGTGAGACCCCAAATACCTGCACTGGGTTATATTTTTGGTCCAATTCTGCCATTTACCAGTTGGGATTATCTTGGGCAAGTCCCTTAAACACTCTTTGTTACCTTATAGGGTTGCATTCAGGATCACATGTGGTCATGAAACACAAGTGTTTAAGCATATGTAAATTATAACTAGTATTTTAGCTGAAGTCACAGTTACTATTGGTATTAAACTAACACTAGTTATTTTTCCTAGTTCTTTAAAAAAGATGTCATTTACTATATTTTTTCTTAAAACTTATCAGCATTTCTTTTAATAGAGTAAGTCAAACTAAAGGGAGAGAAAGAGATAGATAAAAACATCAATCATGAAAGAAAATCATTGATCAGCTGCTTCCTGCACACCCCCTATTGGAGCTGGCCACATGCCCTGACCGGGAATCAAACTGTGACCTCCTGGTTTATGAGTCGATGCTCAACCACTGAGCTACACCGGTCAGGCAGTTGACTATTACTTTTGATTACACGAGTCAAATTTTGATACTTAAAGCTAGCAATATAAGAAGTCATGAGAGTATTAGGTCAACTTTGTCATATGCTATTTCAGATGCAGTGTATGTGTATGTGTCTATACACCTGTCTGTGCTTGCTTCATCCTTCTAGAGGTTTAAATGAATATGCATTTGAAATTGTCTTTTCTTAGATGGAGATGGTGATGGAGATGGAGCAACTGGAAAGAAGAAGAAAAAGAAGAAGAAGAAGAGAGGACGTTAGTGTCTTAAGTTAATCTTACTTGACAAATTAGAAGTGGTTATTAAGCAGTGGGTTTGAAGTTGCTTAAGATCCTGGTATATGTCAGGGAAATAAATTTAGGCTTACTTAGAGGTAGGATTTAGTGATATAAATATTTTGCAAGTACTTTGGTGTAACCATCTTTATGGCATTTTTTTTAGCTGATATTCAGCTAAGGGATATTAATAATAGATTGTTGCATTTTACTGCAAGTTAGGGATGAAGTCCTAAAATCTTTATGATTTAAATCTTGAATAATTCAAATAATGAGTCTGTTGGGGATGACTTAAGTACCACTATGTGGTAACAGGATAAACAAATTTTGCAGTTCACCTGCCAGCTTTGAAATTGTGAAATTCTCGATGAATATTTAATGAAGAGCCCCATTATTTAAAATTTGTGCATATGGTGAAATTTTATTAATAATGTTTATATTGCACTTATTTCAGATTTACTTAAAATATGATCCTACTTGTGTTTGTTTTTGTAAATGGCATAATCAAACATCTTCAGGGACCTAAAACTCTATTAGGCAAACTAAGGAGGAAGACTATATAGTATTGGAGAATAAAAGTTGGGTTGAGAATCAGAACAGTTATTATCTTAGACGAGCCAGCCCCCTTGAACTATTGGGGGCCACTGAGTTCTGATTATATCTTTTAAATCTTTCAGGCTAAAATTTTATGAATCAGAATATTGGGGACTTCCCTTTTTATCTCTGTGTTGAAAGAAATACTTAAATTATTGTTTAAGAAAGATAATGGCTCTGCCAGCCATTTTCCTGAAATGTCTCCAATTAGAGATGGGATAGTCTTCTTTTTATTCAGGCATGCATCCATGTTAGATCCTTCTATTCAAAGATGTCAGTCCTGCCCCTAGCATAGTCTGTATTTAATGAACATAGGTTACTTGTATTCCAGGAATCTTCTAGAGATTATGATACCATATTTCTTCCATTCAAAAATTGTTAAAAGTGTGCCCATGAGACATGGTATTACCCAACAATGGCTTGAGATAATATCTATTTCTCTAAATACTCTAAAATTGTTCCCTAATGAAGGTAGATAAGCAGGGAGGAGTGTTAAGGGCCTGCCCTTGTATTTGCTCTTGGTAGAATTCTTCCACTGCCACCAGCCTTTATTGTGCCTCCTTTGAGGACATTGTTGAACTTACTGTTTGTTATATTTCTTTATGAGCACTCTCAAGAGAGAGTCTTTTGTCTGGTCTTAATGTTAAGAATAATTTCGCTTTTCCTGAGTAATTTTATCTCAGAAACATGAACTATGCAAATAACCTGGAGTTATTTTTATGTTTTATTTTTTTATTCTAGAGGGCCTAGAGCCAAATCTGTGGTTTTGTGTTGGCCTCATTTCAGGTTCTGTTTTATGTTCTTAACATGTTTTGATTTTTGCTCTCTCATTTACTTTGATGCCTCTACTTTGTGTATTTTAGATATTCTTGTAGGCTATCATATCACTTCTGGAATAAACCAAATAATGTACATGGGAAGTTTATTATCCTCATCTAGAAAGTGGGAGAATTATAAGTAATAGTTAATGATAACTGCAGTACAGATTATTATAATTATCCATTGTTTTAGATAATTGAATATAGTACATTATAATTTTCAAAGGTTATACAAAATTTCATCTGGTTCTTCATTTTGTAGATAAGGAAACAGGCTTGGCACATTTAGCCATTTGTCCAAGTCACAGCTAATAAGTGGTAAAGGCTAAATAAACTTCAACTCTGATTGATATTTTGATTATAGATTTTTTATTTTTTTCTCTAATGATCTCTTTGAATCCTTTAATTTGTGGACATCATAAAAAGCATCTTTATCAGATTTGTAGATGAGATAAAGCTGAGGGTGATGAGATAATACTTTGGTTCACCCAAAATGAATGGATTTAGCTGGGAAGATAGTGACTGCCTCTGTTGTCAGGAGTTTTAAAACAGGACTACTAAATTTGAGTGTGAAGCTAAATTAGATGACCTCTACGACTTTTTTAAATTTTAAATTCTAATATTCTCTTTTAGGAGAAACGTAAAAAAGTGTCTTCAAGTTTACTTGCCCATAGAACCCATTTAAACCAGTTGGCTGACGCTTGTGATATTGAGCATTTGGGTTAAAGGAGGAAACCAAAAAAAGTGGTTTTGTAGGTAAATGATTTGGCTCAATAAACAATCATATTTTTATTTATGCACATTATTTTTTTCTCCACTTGCAGAGAACAAAAGAGCAAAATACGTGTTAAAACTTTAAAAAATCAATAACCTAAGATAAGTAATAATCCAAAGGAAACCACATACTTCAACTTAGTTGATAAATGCTGCAGGTATACATTGAAAATCATAAAATAACCCATGCAGCTTCCTGGCATTCCTTGGATACAGCATTTGTTACTAAAGGCAGTTCTTCATGTGATAAGAACTATACCACTAGTTCTTATATATATTTGGTGGAAATTTTAGAAAACAAATTTCTTAGCTACCTTTTAAAAGCATCTTGAAACCCCACTGGTGTGGCTCAGTGGTTTAGTATCAACCTATGAACCAGGAGGTCACAGTTCGATTCCTGGTCAGGGCACATGCCCAGGTTGCAGGCTTGATGCCCAGTAGGGGGCATGCAGGAGGCAGCCAGTCAATGATTCTCTCTGGTCATTGATGTTTCTCTTTCTCCCTTTCCCTCCTTCTCTGAAATAAAAAAATATTCAAAACAAAACAAAACATAAAAGCATCTTGAAATGCTGGTGTTTTAGTACATAGTTTGGGAAATAATGTCCTTAAAACTTATACTAGGTATTAACTTTTTTGGAGTATTTGGAAATTTGTGTATGGCTACCTAAAGTCTTTAGGCACTGAGTGAACTTTATACCTATTATAACCTTGAAATAAGTTTTTAAACTTGTTTTACTAACATATAACAACTTTATATTTTTACTTTATTGCTATAAGATTTCTTATGTTCTTTTTTTAAAACATTTTTTTAAAATATATATTTTATTGATTTTTTACAGAGAAGAAGGGAGAGGGATAGAGAGTTAGAAATATTGATGAGAGAGAAACATCGATCAGCTGCCTCCTGCACACCCCTACTGGGGATGCGCCCGCAACCAAGGTACATGCCCTTGACCGGAATCGAACCTGGGACCCTTCAGTCTGCAGGCCGACGCTCTATCCACTGAGCCAAACCGGTTAGGGGAGATTTCTTATTTTCTTGTTGCTGCTTTTATTTGTATTTGTCAAAGCCAACCTCTATATGCTATCCCATTTCCAGTATAATAAATGAAGACAAAAACATTAGAAGTGTGCTTTCTGCCAAGGTATATACTGTTTAAATATATAATGGAGGCTTGAGGAATTGAATATTTTTATTCCCAAGCAATAGTAAATCTGAGAGGAGGTGACCAGCATGGTATTTTTAACTATAAGGAGACAAACAGCAAGGAGGTTCCTTAAAATCAGGATATACCACAACCATTAGGAACTGAGAAAAACTGTAATGATAACTGCTTAATTTTATTTCTAACTACAGAAGGTAATGCTTTATTTGTATCTCACAGCAAAAGTTCAAACAGACCCTCCCTCAGTTCCAATATGTGACCTGTATCCTAACGGTGTATTTCCCAAAGGACAAGAATGCGAGTACCCACCCACACAAGATGGGTAAGGATCATAAAATAACTTCCAGTTTGACTTTTGAAAGTTGTAGTTTAGCAATAAAGCAGATTTGATTTTTCTCAGAACTTGCTCCACTACCTTAATAAAAGCTTGTGAATTTGTTGCAGAGAAAATACAGTAGAAGCCCTCTTATTCAAAATGATTGGGACCAGCAGTTTGGTTAATCAAAAAAGTATGTTACAATGGGGATTACAGAAAGAAAAAATCTTTATTGATAAAAGTTAACTTAAATAATTGGTTTTCATTGTTTTTAGGATGAATTTGCAATGGACTCCACTTCCCCCCCCCATAAGTCATATCCATAATGCATTGTCTATGAGTCTTTTATTTTGAGTTTCTATGAAGAACTAAGTAATCTAAGAACTGATGCCTGTCTATATCTTCATATTTTTTTCTGAAACCATTTATAATTCTTTATTTAATTTGACAGTATTTTTTGATGACTTGCCTTTATTGAGGTTTTTCTGAGTAGTCAATTTAGTTTTCATAGAAATAATTTTTTAAATGAAATATATATAATTAAATAACATAATTATAGTAGTAACTACTGGTGACTTAAATAAGTTTTGGGAACAAATCACCTGATTTCTTGGAAGTATTCTGAAAGGATATGTTTCCACTGGTCAGCAGACACATAATGGCATTATGCAGACTGGTTAAGAATATGGGAACTGGGTCTAAACTATCTACATTTGAATCCTAGCTCTAACACTTATTAGCTTTGTGACTTGGGCAAATAATTTATCATATCTATAGTTTTATTTCCTCATCTGTAAAAAAGCAAAAGGACACTTCATAAGGTTGTTGTGAGGAATAATAACCTATGTAAAACACTTAGCAGAGTAATAGACACATAGTAAGCATTAAGTGTTAGCTGCTATTATTCATAATAGGAACTTGTCATCTACTGATATTCAGAATACAATGGGAATTAGTCACTATGTTTCACGGAGGGAATCAAGAGCATTGGTTGAGTGGTTGCAATAGTTGGCTAAGAAAGCTTCTACTGTAGCATTGTTTTTTTGTTTTTGTTTCTCTCTCAGAAAGAGTAGAAGGGAGCAGGGAGGGGCAGAGAGAGAAAGGGAAATATTGATGTGAGAGATGCATGAATTTGTTGCCTCCCATAGGCCCCCTGAGGGCGAGAATCAAGCCTGCAACCCAGGTACTTGCCCTTGACCTCGAATCAAACCCAAGACCTTTCTTTGCACAGACCAATGCTCTAACCACAGAACCATGCCAGACATATGTTTGTTTTGTTTTTTGTTAATTAGAAAAGAGCATGATGTTATATTTTTACTCCCTTCCTTGTTCCCAGTACTCATAGGGAATTAGCCTGTAAAGTTGGGGAATTTTATGGTATAGGCATCTTTTCTTTAAATTGAATTCATCGGTCAATATCCTATCTTGATGCATCTATTTAAAAAATGTAACAGACACATAATTTTATAGTAATTACATAAATTTTCATTGTACATAGGATGTGATCACATTTATTTTTAAGTAAAAATTTAATTTTTTTTTTTTTTTTTTTTTTTTTTTTTTTTTTTTTGCTTATTCCCTCTTCCTTCCCTTCCTTCCAGACCCATGTAAGCACCTAGCAGGTAGCCTTCATATTTTTCTATGCTCATATATGTGTTAACTATGTCTGTTTATGTAAGGAGAGTGTTTTGGTCATTGTTTGTTTACAAAAATGAAATCAGGCATACTTTTCCTCCACCTTGCTTGCCTCATTCAGTACTATCCTTGAAAGTTCCTCTAAGTCAGAATAGCTCTGTAATTCTTTTGAATGGCTTCATAATATTCTATGGTGTGAATATATCACTTTATTCCACCATTTTCTAATTGGTGAGCATTTACTTTGTCTCCAGTATTTTTTGCCATTATAAACCATCCTATATAATAAAAGGGTAATATGCAAATTGACCCTAATGGCAGAATGACCGGGAACAGCCAGTCGCTATGATGCATACTGACCACCAGGGGGCAGACACTCAACACAGGAGCTGCCCCCTGGTGGTCAGTGAGCTTCCATAGTGGGAGCTCTGCTCAGCCACAAGCTGGGCAGACGGCTGCGAGTGCAGCAGCAGTGGCGGGAGCCTCTCCCACCTCCTTGGCAGTGCTAAGGATGTCTGACTGCCAGGTGGGCCTAAGCCATCAGTCGGACATCCCCCGAGGGCTCCCAGGCTGCCAGAGGGATGTCTGACTGCCAGCTTAGGCCCAATCCCCTGGGGAGCGGGCCTAAGCCAGCAGGTGGACAATCCCCCGAGGGGTCCTGGACTGCGAGAGGGTGCAGGCTGGGCTGAGGGACCCCCCTGAGTGCATGAATTGTCGTGCACTGGGCCTCTAGTTCTATAATAAACATCTCTAAGTATACGTAGGTATACATATATATGTGTGTGTGTACACCTCCTTATGCTTTGTCAGTTTTATTATGTGACCGTTTTCCAGGAGGGAGATTGATGAATCAAAGAATATTTTAATACTTTAGTTTATGATTCCCAGACTACCAATGATTTTGAGCATCTTTTGCTTATTGGCTTTGTTCTTTTGCTCTTCTAGAAGTTTTAAATACGGATATACAGTATATGCTTATATTTTATACTTCTGGATTCCTAGCAGTCTTAGATTTTCTCAAACTCACTATTTTTGTGTTTCATTACATTTTTAATTGATCTGGAATTTTTTATGTAAGGTTTGTAATGCTTATTTTATTTCTAAATGGATAGACAGTTTGTGTTAGAATTGTTTATTAATTTATCCTATTCCATTGAACAACCATCTTGTCATATATCTATATATATAAATGCCCAGTGACTGAATAGCGGAACGAACAGAATGACCAGTCACTATGATGCACACTGACCACCAGGGGACAGACACTCAAAGCAGGAGCTGCCCCCTGGTGGTCAGTGCGCTCCCACAGCAGGTCTATCCCCGCAGTCCATGCCCCCCACTAGTGCACGAATCCATGCACCAGGCTTCTAGTTCTTATATAATGGAATTATGTGTTTTGTGTGTGTTTTTTTAATTGATTTTTAGAGAGAGGAAGGGAGAGAGAAATATCAATTTTTTGTTTCCCTTTATGCATTCATTAGTTGATTTTTTAAAAAATACATCTTTATTGATTTCAGAGAGGAAGGGAGAGGGAGAGAGAGATAGAAACATCAATGATAAGAGAGAATCATTGATCGGCTGCCTCCTGCACACCCCCTAAGAGGGATCGAGCCTGCAACCCAGGGATGTGCTCTTGACCGGAATCGAACCTGTGACTCTTCAGTTTGCAGGCTGACACTCTATCCGCTGAGCCAAACCAGCTGGGGCCATTGGTTGATTTTTGTATGTGTCCTGACTGGAGATTGAATCCACAACCTTGGTATTATCAGGACTACGCTCTAACCACCTGAGCTACCCAGCCAGGGCTGGAATTACATGTTTTTGATCTGTGGTTTAGAATCTGCAAATGCAGAAGACTGAATTAAACTATACATGGATTTTTTACTGCTTGGTGGTCGGGCCCTCCAACCCCCATGTTATTCTTGGCTCAACTATATATTCTCATATATAATGGAACCAGTTTCTGTATTATTTATTCTCTTCCTTTGGTCTATTTGTCTATTCCTATGCTAATACTATTTTTATTTCATAAACTTTATCAAAATCTACCATTTTGATAATTTGATAAAGCAGTTGTCTTCTGTGCCACACACCCAAACACAGTTTGTTTTCATACTTTTCTGTTATTTTGTCATATAATTTTAACACACACACCCACAGAGAAATGTCCTTGTTAGAATTCTCATCAGAATTGCATTACATTTATGTATTTGTTTCAGAAAATTGGCAGTTATGTCACATTGTCTTTATCTAGTGTTATGGAATATTTTCCACTTACTCTGATTTTTTTTTTTTTTCAGGTAGGTTCTGTCGCATTCTTGTTAAATTTATTACATATTTTTTAAACATGGAACACTTCACGAATTTGTATGTCATCCTTGCGCTGGGGTTATGTATCTTTCCAACTTGAGTGTATGTGCTGCCAAAGCAAGCACATTAAATTTATTCTTAACTGTTTTCTGGTATTGTTACTGATGTGAATGAGGAGTTTTTATTTCTATTTCCATTTCTATATGCTTATTGGTAAAGTGGAGGAAAGCCATTGATTTCCTATACTTGTAACAGATTGTTAATATTTTGTAACACTGTGAATTCGTGGAATGGTGGAATATTTGAAGTAATGTTAAAAACAGAATTTGGCCCTAGCCAGTTAGAGCGTTGGCCCTCGGACTTAGGGTCTTAGGTTTGTTTCAGGTCTAGGGCACGTACTTTGGTTACAGGCTCGATTCCTGGGGCACATGTGGGGGCAACCAATTGCTGTGTCTCTCTCACATCAATGTTTCTCTCTCTGTCTCCCCCTCCCTTCTACTCTCTCTAAAAATCAATGGAAAAATATCCTTAGGTGAAGATTAATACCTCTTAGGATAATACTTTTTCTTAAATATTGAAAGCAATGCTATATGCTGACCTAGAGAAATATAAAAGAAATTAAAGTATTGTTATGTTTGCTTTTTAATAACTCAGTATTTTTTGACATTCATACAATCAGTTTTCACTATTTGCAAATAGATCAGAATAAATATTCTTATAGATTTGGTAAAATATTAAATAGTTTTTTATATCTTGCCCTCATTGTTTTTAAATAAACTAATTGTAAATTGAATGAATTATCACAACTCAACTGTGTAACTACCACCCTTGTTGAGTACATTGCTTTATTTTAAAATAATTTAATACTTAACAGGAATAATTCCATACTGTAAGAATAGTACAAAGAACTGCATACTTTTCACTCAGATTCTTATTAACATTTTGCCACTTTTATTGTTCTGTCGATGAAATATGGCAATTATACATACTGTGTATAATATAAAATAACATTCCATTTTCTCCTTGGAAGATAAAAGGCAAATGGGTAAAATGTTTTATTGGTGAATTTGTATGCATACTATTTTTCTGAACGATTTGAGAGTAGATATCACTTGGATAAGGTATTACCTAGTTTTTCTAGAATATCAATACTTTTTTTTCTTCTTGTAATTACTAATTTGTAGGAAACTAATTTGTGAATATGAAATACCTCACTCCTTATGTTGTCCTCCCATGTAGTATCCATTGATGATCTTTGTCTGAATCCATTTTTATTTTATTTTTATTGATTTCAGAGAGGGAGAGGGAGAGAGAGATAAAAGTATCAATGATGTGATAGAATCATTGATCGGCTGCCTCCTGCGTGCCCCCTATTGGGGATCAAGCCTACAACCCAGGGCATGTGCCCTTGACCAGAATTGAACCTGGGACCCTTGAGTCTGCAGGCCGTTGCTCTATCCACTGAGCCAACCAGCTATAGGGCTGAATCCATTTTTATTACACTGGTTGTTGCCCTTTTAAAAAATATAACATTCTATGTTCATTTCTGGTGTTATTAAAAGTTTTTTAAGCCAATTTTTAATGGCTGTAATGCTATTCTGTTCTGTATCTGGCTTAATTTTATTCTTTCCCTATTTTTGAATATTTATACTGATTTCAATATTTTATTAGGAAAATTTCTGTGATGAACATTGTAGTATGTTAATTGGAACTGATTTTTCTCTTATTCTGGATATCTAGAAGTAGAATGAATTATTTTGAAATTCTTTACCTATTTCTAAATATATAGACAATGTTTTGGGGGAAATGTTAATTTTACAAGCCATACATACCCACTATAGAATAGTTAGTAAATGCAGATTAGCAAAAAGAAGAAGAAAAACATCTTAATTCTGCCAGTGAATTAAAATCAGTTAACCTGTTAATATTTCTTCCTCTAAAGGCTCTCTATATAAATGTCTATTATAAGTACCTAGAACTCTTTTTCAAGGTAGAGTTATATCACAATAGCACCATATCACAATAGCACCCCTTTCAAAATTTGTTTTCATGTTTGTAAAGAAACCAACAGTGTTTCTAATGGCTGAATAATTTTGCACATCTTTGTGCATACCATAATTTATTTGTCCTGTTTTCCCTTATTGGACTTACAGTTTATTTCTAGTTGCTTACTATTATAAACCATGATGGAATAAATATCTTCATGTTGATTTCAACTTTTATAGTGAATTCCATAAGAAAGGATGAAAGTGAACTCACTACCCAGATTGAAAAGTGCTTATTAACATTTTGCCCTATGTGTGTGTATGTATGTGGTTTTTTGTTGTTGATCTTTTTCTTTTGGCTGGGCCATTTACAAAGAAGTCTTATTTTGAGTGCTTACTTCTAGAAACTTCAAGTATCTCCCTAGAATTAGACATTCTCTAAATTATTACAACCAAGAATATTAACAGTAACTTCCCAGTATCATAAATAAATACCTAATATTCATATTTAGAACTTTTTTCCTGTTGTCCCTGGAACATCTTTTTAGTTATTTTTCCTCCTAAACCAGGATCCAATCAAGGTTCATACATTGCATATGATTAGAATCCCTACCTTCATCTCTTCAATTGAACTGACTTTTTTAAGAGATCAGGTAATTTAAAAAATATTATGTTCTGGGATTTCTTCCATTGTTTCCTTGTGGTGTCATTAAACTTTTTTCTCTGTTTCTATATTTTCTGTAAACCAGAATTAGTTGGAAAGGCTTACATTAGAATTATACTAAATATATTTGACAAGGATATATTATAAGTGACATTAAAGTACTTCATATTATACCATAGTCTGTTGCATCAGATGTAATTTCAGATTGTTCATTAATTTATCTGTATTTGATCACTTGGGTAATATGAAGACTATCAGCCCTGTTTCTTTTTTAAAGGAACTTTTTTCTTTTTGCAGTTAACATGTAATCTATGGGGAACTTTGGAACCATTGGGATATCCTTGTCTTCAACAACCTTTCACTTAATTATTTTAATATTCATTGATGATCCTTTATCAGTTATTTATTCACTGTGTTGCAGTGAATTTCTAATTCTGTCATTTTTCTCTCTCTCTCTTTTTTTTTTTATCCTCACCCTAGATCACATTTATTGATTTTAGAGGGGCAGGGAGAAACATCAATGTGAGAGCGAAACATTGATTAACTGCCTCTTGCACACCCCCTACTGGGGATCAAGCCCGCAACCCTTCAGTGTGTGGGACTGACACCCAACCAGCTGAGCCTCACCAGCCAGGGCAGCAGTTAACACATTAAGCGCCCAGCCTATTTTGTCTTCCGGATGGAAAGTATAGTGTCAGTCACCGGTGACTGACTGGGCACTTAACATGTTAAATATTATTTATAAAACAGGTGCCAGACTGGATTTACCTGCAAGCCATAGTTTGCCAGCCACTAACTTGAGGCCATAGGAATAATTCTTTGAAGGCATCACTTTCATACTAAGTATAATTTATATACATCAGTGATCACTGAGTTGTGAACTATACAGTATTTTTTAAATTATTTTTACTTTAGAGAGTGGGAGAGGGAAGAAACATCAATTTGTTGTTCTACCTATTTATGCATTCATTGTTTGTTTTTTGTATGTGGCCTAACCGGAAATTGAACTCACAACCTTAGGATATAGGGACCAATGCTCTAACCAACTGAGCTATCTGGCTAGGGCTTATATATTCAATATTTCTTAAGAATGTGTGAAAGGATAACAACTTTTTAAAAGATTTTCATTTGAAAACAGTTTTTAAAATGTACTGCTTAAAGGCAATCAGTGGATCTCCTCATTCCCAGATACTGAAAAAAAACCTGTTACTCCTAGCACTTTTAAAATGTGAGCCATATCCTTCAAGGAAGATTACCATATACACATACATACATACATACACACACACACACACACACACACACACACACAATTAGAAAACACCTGTAAAAGCCATAATATTTTATGCTTTGAGGAAGCATAAAATTTTATGCAGATTTCCAGATCAAGTCTGTATTAGTATTTGCCCTATTGGTGACGTTAAATGCTAAATTTTGGTGTGCTCTTTTGAAGCCTCTTATTATTTATATTACCTTGAGTGGAATGATGACTTTTTCTCCTATCTGCTTGGTATCTAGGACTCTTCTGACTTTTCTGGTTCTCTCGTTTTGTGTTATTTTCTGTGGCATGGTTTTAGTCCTTCTGACTATGAATGCAATCTCACTTGATTTTTTTTTTTTTTTTAAGATTCTTGGAAAGTATTTACTATGATTTGGCTTGATTACAAGTGTTTGACTACTTGTATTCAGAAGTTATGCTAACTTTTAATGAAAAATTAAATATGTAATGTTTTCATCTAAAATATCTTATTAGTATATTTTTATCTCAGCTTTTATGTTTATTGTGCTGTTTCTTAAATTACTAATACTATGCTATGTGTACTATAAAGGCGAACAGCTGCTTGGAGAACTACAAGTGAAGAAAAGAAAGCATTAGATCAAGCTAGTGAAGAGATTTGGAATGATTTTCGAGAAGCTGCGGAAGCACATCGACAAGTTAGAAAATATGTTATGAGCTGGATCAAGCCTGGGATGACAATGATAGAAATCTGGTAAAAAGGAATATGATTTTATAAGACCATGAGAAGAATTATTTTTTAGAGCTGACTTTTCATTGTAATGTTTGGCTTTCATTGCAACTTTGCTAAAACTTTAAATGAAGGTTCTAAATTCTTGTAATGTTGATGTAACAAGGAAACCATTAGAGGACATTTGTACTTCAACCTTCCTATTTTGTATTCATGTATACTCATGTACAAATACACACATTATTCTTATTTTTTTGTCCTGAACTCTATTATTTTGCTATCTAGCAATTCATATTAAATTAAAATTCTTGGACACAAAACATTTATAATGCAATGAAGAAACCAATAAAAGTAATTATTTCTCCAGTTTTCCCCTTGAGAAATAATTAGCCATAAGAGGCAACCTAATTCTCTGATTCATATTTCAAAATATGCAACATTAAGTAAATAAAGTGTAATCAGCATTTAAATTAGTCTACGTCAAGAATGTTACCTAGTAGGAACTTAAATCCTATCATTTAATTTCTCCAGATTTCTAGTGGAATTATTTTTTCTTTATCTTTTAGAGGTGAGCTACTATTTTCATAGCTTCAGAGAACTGTTATTCACATTCAGAAAGTGCTCAGATTATTTCCAGAAAGTAATTTAAGAGTTTTAGTTAACTTTCTGAATATGATGAACTAGCCGTAAGGCTTATAAGGTTATACCTTATATAAAATGTCAAAGTAAACAAGTTTTGTTTTTATTTTTTAGCGAAAAGTTGGAAGATTGTTCACGAAAGCTAATAAAAGAGAATGGATTAAACGCAGGCCTGGCATTTCCTACTGGGTGTTCTCTCAATAACTGTGCTGCCCATTATACTCCCAATGCTGGTGACACAACAGTATTACAGTATGATGATATCTGTAAGATAGACTTTGGAACACATATAAGTGGTGAGTTATTAGAAATAATTTCACCCCAACCTCTCCCTAAAAGGACTAGTCTTTTCTCTGTTGAATGGGGCAGGGCTGTAGATACTGAACTCCCAAATTTTCTTCTTGATGCCTCACTTTTTTTTTTTTTTTTAATTGGTGCATGTATCCATAGTTTGTTCCTTTTTTAAAAAAAAAATATTTTATTGGTTTTTTTTTTTTTACAGAGAGGAACGGAGAGAGAGAGAGAGTTAGAAACATCCATAAGAGAGAAACATCGATCAGCTGCCTCCTGCACGCCCCCTACTGGGGATGTGCCCGCAACCAAGGTACGTGCCCTTGACCAGAATCGAACCTGGGACCTTTCAGTCCGCAGGGTGACGCTCCATCCACTGAGCCAAACCGGTTTTGGCATTGCCTCACTTTTTAATAGAGCTGTGTTGAGGTAGATTTTGAAATTTGCTTTAAAGCATCCTACTAAATGGAGTATAATAAAAACCATCAGGTAATTGAAATTTACCCTTTGTATCAAGGCATGAAAAATATAATCTTGCCCTAACCTGTTTGGCTCAGTGGATAGAGCGTAGGCCTGCGGACTCAAGGATCCCAAGTTCGATTCTGGTCAAGGGCATGTACCTTGGTTGCAGGCACATCCCCAGTAGGGGGTGTGCAGGAGGCAGCTGATTGATGTTTTTCTCTCATCGATGTTTCTAACTCTCGCTCTCTCTTCCTCTCTGTAAAAAATCAATAAAATATATTTTAAAAAAAAAGAAAAATATAATCTTATATTTCTTCAGGTATTATTTCAGACATTCATATAACAACAAATGATTACTTAGAACCTTTAAGTTTACCAACCTTTATACTTGTTAGCTTTTCTGTAAGTATAGTTTTATCTCACTTTAACAGGTGAGAAAGCAAAGCTTAAATTAAGTACTTACCTAAGCTTTTATAAAATCGAAGAAGCTGGAATGATGGTTAGCATCCTGTGGACCTACACATATTCTCTGCCTACATTGCTGTTTGTTAGTTCCCTAGGCTTTTCTAGCTTTGATTTGTTTCTGTTTATATTTTTGCATAACTGCCTCAATGAGTACTGAATTAGTGCTATCTAGAAGTAATATGTACTACCCCTGGAATTATCTTTTCATCCTGAATCCTTCATATAACTTAATAATTTTACTTTTTTCCCCTGTAACTAGCAAGGATAAGCAATAGAGTAGATGCTATAAAATAGATAAATCGACTAGCTGATAAGTAAATTCTCTTTAAACAAGAATTTTTTTCTTTCAGGTAGGATTATTGACTGTGCTTTTACTGTCACTTTTAATCCCAAATATGATACATTATTAAAAGCTGTAAAAGATGCCACTAACACTGGAATAAAGGTATGTGAACTGTAATCACTATTTCATTCAATATGTTTTGAGCACATTATAACCTGTTTAAGATCTTTGAATTATGTAAGACTATTATATAATGTACCAAAGGTTTTTATAGAGGAAGTTACAATGTACAAAGCAGTTTTGAAGTTAAGGTAATGTAAAATTCTGTGCTTTGAATAACATTATACATTATTTGGTCTTTAGTGTGCTGGAATTGATGTTCGTCTATGTGATGTTGGTGAGGCCATTCAAGAAGTTATGGAATCCTATGAGGTTGAAATAGATGGGAAGACATATCAAGGTGTGTTCTTTAAAAATATATCTTACTTAAAATGGTGTGACCTTTGCAAAACTAATTTTAAAAAAGAGCGTTGAGTGCTTTCTTTGGATCAGCTGCTTCATCTTTATCTCTTGAGAATATAGAAGGAAAATGGGGAAATGACCTGCTTATGGTAGGAGGAGTATGTGGTCATTAGCTGGGAATTGTTGCCAGGCTCCTCTGGTAGCTGATAAGAAGACCCTTGGGGATTTATCCCAGGATGGCCAAAATGCAGAGTATGTTTTCTGTGACTAGTCAAATCATAACTGCCTCAAGGAGTACTGAATTAGTGCTGTCTTGAAGTAATATATTCTTTCCCTGGAATTATCTTTTTCATAACTTGGAGAAGTTAAATATAAAATTGAGAGGCCAGTTTATTCTTTGTGTGTCCTTTAATCTTTGTTGTTTTTAATCCTCACCCAAGGATATTTTTTCCATTGATTTTTAGAGAGAGTGGAAGGGAGGAGGGGAAAGGAGAGAGATTGGTTGCCTCCTGCACACCCCCAAACAGGGGTTGGGTGACTGAACCCGCAACCCAGGTATGTGCCTTTGACTGGGAATCAAACCCTCAACCTTTTGGAGTATGGGCTGACTCTCTACCCACTGAGCTGGTCAGGGCACTTCCTTTCATCTTTATTCCATTTGCCTGCTACTCTTTCCTAGCCACTGCTTTAGGTACACAGTCCCAGAATCACCTATGCTCTTCCTCAGTCCAGTCTTCCTCGGACTCCCAGCATCTATCTGACCACTCTTCAGCCACCATCTTCCTGCCTCATCTATACTCATAGCTTTCTGTTCCCGCTGTCCTACTAACGTTCTTACAGAACTCCTACATTTCCTTTAACCATATCCTGTCTGTCCTGTATAGTCTTTGAGTGGCATCTGTCATGCTTCCTTACCCTTCAGTAAATTCATATAATTCAGCATTCTTTGCATTACCCTGTTGATAATATATAGACTATTACGTTTTTAGCAAGTGCAAAAGTAGTTCTTCCTCTGAGACCAATTAAAAATACATTTAACTGAAAACATATTTCTTACAAAATTTTCTTTAAAACAAAAATACATTTAAATAAAATAATTAACCTAACATAACCAAGTTACACAGAAGAAGCAAGGTACAGGGATATTCATTTCATATTATACAGGTTTTTGATAGCCACAGGCTAATTCTGGGACCAATAGCTGTTAAAAGTAACTTTCTAGATAAGAAAGGCTGCTCACACTTGGATGGAGGTGGTATGAGAATGAAGAAAACATGCTTTGGGGTCAGGCGGGTCTATCTTTGAGCTTAGATAATCCTATAACCTTTTAAGAACCCAAAGTATTTTTTTTTTAGTGTAATAGGATTCATGGTATTATTTTTTGTTTGTTTTATTTAGAAATATAAATTTTATGATAGTGTGGAAAGTTATGAAAAATATAAATTTTATGATACTGAAATTTATTAGTATTTAACAAGTATTGTTATTTTCCATCCCAGTTTTGGGATTGGTGCCATAACAAATAATGTACATTCAAGTCCCTCTCAATCTTTCTTTTCTATTTTCTAATTCTGTGTGATCTTGCTTTCAAGGTCTCTATTAGGTGACAATTTGACTTTCAGCCACTGCAGTATTGTAATCTTTAATACCTGCCTCCTTACCTCTTCCACTAAGCTAATACAATATTTTTGGCTCTATTATTTCAGCACCTCTTCTTAGATATCAGTTATTGTGTTGGTTTGAGTTCTTCATTTAAAGTGACAGAATTCATTTTTACTAGTTAGAGCAGAAAGGGTATGGACAAATCATGACATTGCGAGTTGAAGAACTAGACTCTAGGCTTAACTTTCAGAAGCAATTTCCAGAAACCATAATACAGGGCTGGGCCATCAAGGGAGGCAATTTATTTACTTGGAGCAGGGAGGTAATAGAATTAGAAAGTTACCTTTACAGCTGTTGGTTCCAGAGTTAGCCTGAAACTGTCAAAACCTGATAATATAAAAATAGATACCTCTGTACCCTGTTTCTTCTGTGTAACTTTTTTATACATTAGGTTGGTTTTTTATTTAAATGTATTTTTGTTTAAAGATCTTTTATTTTTATTTTTTGCCATTTCCACACCTGCCCTTTATTGGACTCAGCTAGCAGGCTGGCATGGGCTTTTCACACTCCTCAGACAGCACCCATATATTTTTTAGGGTGGTGCCATCATTTTGTGAAGGCCCAGAGCCCGCCCAAGTCTTGGAGGCCAAGTTGAATCACCAACCAGAAAATTGAGGGGGAAAAAGGCAACAGGCAGACAGGAAAGACAAGGCTCTTCAATGACGGAGACTGATCTCAAGGGAAAGCTTAGGTCCAGCAGTGTCTCCCAAGGACACTCTGAATCCTAAGGAGAGATACTCAAGGGCTGGATGGAGTAGATCTGTGTGCTGAGCAGCTGGTGTCTATATGGCAACTTTGAGGAGACCCTTGATATCAGGCTCAATGTTGAGGGAGGGGAAGAGTGCAGCTGTAGTGTCGGAAGGGCTCCCGCCTTCGGCCCAATAAGGAACTTCTTAAGGTTCCAGGCCATATCTGAGTGGCGCACTGGACTCCAAATGATGAACTTGGTATTGGATTGAGAGAAAATGGGTCATCATAAGGGTAGGGGAACTTGCTCTTCAGGTAGGTGAAGACAGGATGCTTGTTCTGACCATTCATCTCACACTTTTGGGCAAGGGTAAAGGTGGGCTGGAATCCACCCCCAAGAGCGAACATACTTGAAACTATTTAGAATCTCATTCTGACAGTTCTTCTGATGTCCAAATTGGTTGCAAGGGAAGCCAAAAACCACCAGGTGCCTGGGAAAGTGGTATTGCAGCTCGTTGAGCTGGCTCAGAGCGATGCTACATTCTCAGTCAGCACTACCCTGCCTCAGAATGTATTGAAATCTATCTTCTCCCCAGCCAGGCTGATAGTAGTGAGGTCATAGAACAACTTGGCAATGTGTAAAACCATGGTGGAAGTGCAGGGTCTAGAAAATCATTTTTTATTTAAATGTATTTTTTATTGGCCCAATGGGTCAGTTTGCCAGGTCTTAGAGACATAGTAATATTTGCTGATTTTTAAAAACATTTAGCTTATTTATATAAAAAGGAATATTTCTTGAAGAGCTGAGAGTTTTATTTTTCTGTTCCATCCCCTAAATTTGTAATATACTTGTTATTGTTTCACTGTTACAGATTTGGAAAAAACCTTGCTACAATAATTCTTCCCTAGAAGAAAGGTAGCTCATCCTAAGGATTCTAGCACTGTACAGCTAAATTTTTTAAAACCTTTTTTATTGTGGACTGTAATAAACACTATTTGTACAATATCCTAAATAATAAGAGGCCAATATGCAAATCAGCCGAACAGCAGAATGACCAGTCACTATGACACACACTGACCACCAGGGGGCAGATGCTCAACACAGGAGCTGCCCCCTGGTGGTCAGTGCGCTTCCACAGGGGGAAACACCACTCAGCCAGAAGTGAGCCCAGCAGCGGTGGTGGCAGCGCTAAGGAGCAAGCAGGCAGGCAGTAAGGAGCAAGGGATCCCAGATTGCAAGAGGGATGTTCAGGGGGATTGGGCCTAAGCCGGCAGGCGGACACCCCCCAAGGGGTCCTGGACTGTGAGAGGGTGCAGGCCGGGCTGAGGGACACCCCTGCTCCCTCCAACCCCCCCAGTGCATGAGTGTCATGCACCCGGCCTCGAGTTCTATCTGTATAGACCTTCTCAATTATAGTGGCCTTCCTCTAGTAAACCACTATCTTAAGTACTAAAGTATTTGCATTTGCTTTTCTTTATATCTTTTACTATCTAGTTACGTATCCCTAAACAGTTATGTAATTATGCATAATTTTGAAAATATTAAATGTACATGTATACATATGCATTCCATTGCACAGTATGTGTATAATTGTGCCTTCCTTTGCTCATTTTTTCTTTAGGTTTTATTCAGTTCAGTGTATCCCTAGTGTTTTTATTTCTGAGTAGCATTCCATTGTGTGACTACACCACAGTTTGTTTATTCTATCATTAATCTCAGGACCTTGGGGTTGTTGAGATTTTCTTTTTTAACACTGGAAATGTTGATGGAGTAATAAAATTTAAGGTTTCATAAATCTTATCATTTTAACACAAAATACTAATTTTTACATTGCCTTTTAGTCCATAACAATATATAATTTTCATGTTTGTAATCATTATGTACATGGCATTTTATGACTGTTTTTGTTGATTAACAATACCTCCTTAGATGGACCCCCTTGTGTCCTTATCACATAGTTTATTCTTTTTCCACCATTTCTCCTTACTCGCTTCTAGTTTTTAATTAATAACATTGCAATAAACATATTTTTATATTACACTAGTTTTCCACTTTGTATTTTAACTACCTTAAGGTGAGGTTAAACTATTTTTTTCTTATGCCAGTGAAACCAATTCGTAATCTAAATGGACATTCAATTGGGCCATACAGAATACATGCTGGGAAAACAGTGCCCATTGTGAAAGGAGGAGAGGCAACAAGAATGGAGGTATGTATGTTCTTTGTGAAGCATTTTGATTTTCTTTTTCCCAAACCAAAGCTAGTGATAGTTAAGTACATAGTATGTTGAGCAAAATTAACTTGCCATTTATATTTACCTTGACAGGGATTGGGCCATATTAGTGTGCACATTTTTTCTTAAATATGCTTTTATTGATTTTAGAGAGATTGCCTCCTACACACACCCCAACCGGGGATTGAATCTGCAACTTGAGTATGTGCCCTGACCGGGAATCGAACTGGCAACCTTTTGGTACATGGGACAACACACAACCAACTGAGCCACACTGGCCATGGCATTAGTGTGCAAATTTTGTCTTGTCAGATCAGGGCTCAAATCAGTTATGTAAAATTGGGTATGTCAAAGGATTGTTTATTCAGCATGTAGTGAATATTTACTGAGCATCATGGATGTGCCTGCCAGTCTCTTCAGTAGGCACTAAGGATATAGTTAACAAAACAAAATTCCTCTGCCCATGTAAAGCCTGCATTCTAAAAGGAGGACATAGAAATACCAAAAAGCGCTAAGGAGGTAAAAAGCCGGGAAAGGTGGATAAGGACTGCCAAGGGTATTTCATGTTGTTTCTTCCATGAAGTAGGAAATACCTCAGCCTGACATTAAGATATGGTAATTTTAATTCATCCTTAATTTTTCTTGTCTCCCTATTCTAATGTATTTTTTAGGAAGGAGAAGTATATGCCATTGAAACCTTCGGTAGCACAGGAAAAGGTGTTGTTCATGATGATATGGAATGTTCACATTACATGAAAAATTTTGATGTTGGACATGTGCCAATAAGGTGAGAGACTTATTTCTGTATGACTAGTGAGTTTCCCTTCCCAGTTAACAGCTATTTTAAAAATATGAAAACTATCCAGCAATACACAGTTTTATAGCCTAATATTAAATTCTGTGGATTTCCATAATGCAGCAAAGAGATTGGCCTGTTAAAAATTTTAACTGAGATGAAAATGATGTAGGTAACTATTTTCTTCGGTCCAGTTTCTAATAATTGTAATAATTTTAGAGATGATAATTTTGTGGTATTTCTAGATTTTTTTCTTATATTTGGTAAACTTTATCTTTTATTTACTTAAAAAAAAAATCTTTTTGGCCCTAGCCGGTTTGACTCAGTGGATAGAGCCTCGGCCTGCGGACTAAAGGGTCCCAGGTTTGATTCCTGTCAAGGGCACATGCCCGGGTTGTGGACTCAATCCCCAGTAGGGGGCGTACAGGAGGAAGCCTATCAATGATTCCCTCTCATCATTGATGTTTCTCTCTCTCCTTATCCCTTTCTCTCTGAAATCAATAAAAATTATTTTGTAAAACAATATTTTTGGATAGGTGGTTGAAAAATTTACACCTACTTTATGTGCAGGTCTTTCAGCTTGATGCATAAAAAAAGAAATTCTCACCAGAATACTGTTGGTGAGTCTGTACAGGGAATTTCATACATGCATAGACACAGACATGATAAGAGCCTTCATCTGGCTTCCTATTCAGCTGCCATCTATAATTAGATATGGGCTATTATATATCCTTGCTTTTGAATGTGAAAACTAAAGTTTTTTAAACTTTTAAGTAAAGCCACAGCTACCATTTGAGTTTTCCTTAATGGGGAAGTGAGTTTTGGTAACTTTTTAGCTAACTATTAATCTTGGATTTTCTTCTTTTAGGCTTCCAAGAACAAAACACTTGTTAAATGTCATCAATGAAAACTTTGGCACCCTTGCCTTCTGCCGGAGATGGCTGGATCGCTTGGGAGAAAGTAAATACTTGATGGCTTTGAAGAATCTGTGTGACTTGGGCATTGTAGATCCGTATCCACCATTATGTGACATTAAAGGATCATATACAGCACAGTTTGAACATACCATACTGTTGCGTCCAACATGTAAAGAAGTTGTCAGCAGAGGAGATGACTATTAAACTTAGTCCAAAGCCACCTTAACGTCTTTTATTTTATAAGCTTTGTTGGAATACATTATACCAGAGTTGATTTGCAACATGTTGTCTGTTTAACAGTGGACCTATATAATACTTTTATTCATGTTTAAAAAGGAAGGAATTTGATCAAAGGCAAACCATCTAATGTAATTAACCACGGAAAAAGCTTTCAGGACTTTCAAATGTTAGTTGTTTTTTCTCCTGTCTAGAAAATGCTATAAAGTTCAAATTAGTTAGGAATGACTTAAGCATTTTGTTTTGAACACCTAAAAGATGCTTTTCAAATATTTATATTGCCATATTCTTATTTGAATGCTTTGAATGACTACATCCAATTCTGCACCTTTACCTTCTAGTATTGCTTTTTAACCTTCCTGGAATCCATTTTCTAAAAAAATAAAGACATTTTCAGACTTAAGAGCTACATTTCAATGTCTGTGGTTATAATTTTGCACAGAAAATAGCTAAACTTAATGTAGGGAAATGTAGAGCTTTTTATCTGGATTTAGACCTCTACTCTGAAACTTTTTTTCTGATATAGTGGCTAAATAAGATCTATACATGTACAAAGTGGGAGAAGCTTCATAAATTAATATACAGCTTTAGGAATATTTTGCCTTTTTTTTAGGACCATATTAGTCCTTTCCTTTTTTTCTCTGGCATTGGAAATATCTATTTGTAACATGACTTAGGAATATTGTACAACTTGAAACCTTGATTTAGTAAAATAACATTTAGATCCTTTGTCCAGTGCTATATTTATTAGGAAAGGTATTCAGCTTGCTCGGTAAACCAAAAACGCATTTAGAACTACAAAAACAGGAAAATTTTCCATGATTGGGTCTTGTTCTAGTTAGAAAAGTTAAACTGAATTATTAGGCTTTTCATTAGTGAACCAAATTCTTTAGCACCCTGTACCTCGACTGGTTAGGATTTATAATATTATGGGTGATATTTCAGCAAGTGAGGTTATAGTGACTCATTAAAGCAGCTAAGTGCATAAGTTGAATGTAAGATGCATAATACTTGAACTGAACCCCACTACCAATTCTTGAACAAACTGCTTGAATTCTATGTAAATTATTTTTGGGAATGTTTCAAAAATTTTTCAAAATAGTTATGTACTAAGGTAAAGCCTTAATTTGTATGTTTAGCACAGTAACATTTATTGCCTCTGGGATGCTGTTTTGTATTTTAATGTTTTTCTCATAGGAAGAGAAACCGGACTTCTGTACTTAGATCATTTATTATACATTAAAAAGCCGCTTTCAGCATTTGAACTATAAATGAATGTTATCTTGTGGGATAAACAATCTAGTTTAGCTATATGAGCCATGTTTACTATGGTGCTAATGTTCATTAGCTATCTTTGAATAAGTTCTCCATTTTCTGTGATGTGCTAGTGGCAGAGCTCATCAGTTTGTGCTTAGATATGTTACAGGGCTGGGGCCCGCCAGCTAGCTCATCTGGAGTTTTTGAGTCCATACTGTTTTGATGTACTTTGGAGGGAGGTATAAAGTATCCTGATTTCCAAGCCCCTGAATTTTAGAATTGACCTTTTGAGTCAAGAATTTTGGAGCTTTGTGAGACCTCTTTAGTAGTAGTGATCTCAAACCATTTATGAGATCCAAGCTCCCTTCCCAAGTAACTGTTGGAAGCAGTAGCACCACTTACATGCCGCTGGAATGGCTGGAAGGGATATGATCTTGTATATAAAAAAGCTTTCACTTAAGAAAAAACTGTATTGTTTACCTACTAGCCATGTATCTCTTGAAATCATTCTGTCATGTTTATAATGATGTACCTTATTGGTAACCAATTATTAGTTTGAATGTTTAACAATAGTGCCTTTAGTAAATTATTTTACAACCAAAACGTTGTTTTTTGTTAGATCAATTTAGCATAATGTAGAAGCCCACATTGAGATGTACAGTAAGAAATCTTAAGTTTCTGTACATTGTCTAGGTTTTAGTTTCATTTTAATACTTTTTTTTTTAGATCCGATTTAGGTTAGCAAAATTGAGCAAGTTACCACATGCTTCCTTGACCTCACACATAGCCCCCTCCATAGGTTTTAGTTTTAAGGATTAGAAAGGGCTATAAGCCACTTGTATATTACATTGAAATAAGTACCAAAAACAAGCAACTATCCTATATAATAGGCTAATATGCAAATTGTCCCCTCTACCAGGAGTTCCAGGGGGTGAGGCCGACCAGCCAACTGCCTGTGCCCCCTCCCCCCAGCTGGACCCCACTCATGTGCACCCGGTCTCTAGTACCATTTCAAACAACATAGCTTCCAGAGTTGTTTTAAAATATCCCACTAAAATTAGGTGTTAAAAGGTATAGCAGTTGATCTAAGTATAAAGTAATCCTTGAAATAAAGACTATACTCAGTAACTTCACCACATAAGTCTTTAATGAGGTATAATTACATTAACAGTTGAGGTAATGATTTGCATAGGTATTTAATAAATGATTTTAAGCCTTAGCCATTTAGCACTCAAGTTGTATTTTTGGCATGATTTGTCTGTTCAGTGATAAAGTCTCATTGCACTTCACAAAGCTACCCGAGATGACTTGTTCTCTGAAATTTAAGGAAGATTTGCTAATAGAGGTTGTCCTTCACAAGCTTATACTTATGATGATCACTAGTGGAGAACAGCATTTAACAGATATTATTTTCCATTAAGAATTCAACCTGCAAGCAGACCAGCTTTAAAAAAAAAAAATCTAGTGGTTAACACTGAACTTTCATAGAGCTGATCAACATATATTAGTGGATTCTCCTCTTTCTGAAATAAAGAGATCTGGTAAGATTATTAGGGAAGAACAGAGAGTCATACTGTGTTTTTTAATAAAATGCAAGATTAGATCATTTAAAATGTCAGGACCCCATGTTTGAATATCTGAGAGGCTCCTAGTATTCAGATAATCCTAGCAAGAGTGAGCAGTCCAGACTTGAGAAAAAATGAGATGCATATTACCCAGCTGCCAGTTTTGAACAATCATCTCTGCCCTGTAATTTTTTTCTCTTCAAGACATACATTTTATTCCATGAAGAATCTCAAGATATGTGGTACAAAGTTTTAAAAGATTTAATATTTAGACAAAATGAATTCATAAACCAAATTAAATTGTACTTTTATAACAATACACTATTTGGTAAATTCATATATTCTTTATTAGAATCAACAAACCAGTTTGCTGCCAGACGAATCATTGTAAGTCCCAACCATCATTGTTGTTCTATCCACAGTACTGAAGTTATTTAAGCATACTGTTTATAAAGCTGTCATTTTCATTTGTATGGTTGACTATGCAAAATGAAGAACCATTATTAAAAATACTTTTTTTTTGAAAAAATGAAGTTCCTTTAACAACAGTAATGTCTTCTGATCCCTGTAACACACAAAGCTTCAGGAATATCAATGAGTGTGATTGATAAGTATTTTTTCTCTTTGAAAATAGTAATTTATGTACCTTCAAGGGGCAAAGGTAACTTCAATATACAAATAGCCTTATTTGACTTTTGGGTAAGACTATTAGTGAAGAAAGTGTCTATAATATTTCCATCAAATAAATTTGTTTGGAAAATAGCTACAAAAGATAAATGTATAGCCCTAGCTGGTTTGGCTCAGTGGATAGAGCACTGGCCTGCAGACTGAAGGGTCCCAAGTTCAATTCCAGTCAAGGGCACATGCCCAGGTTGTGGGCTCAATCCCCATTGGGGGATGTGCAGGAGGCAGACGGATCAATGATTTTCTTTCATCATTGATGTTTCTATGTCTCCCTTCCTCTCTGAAATCAATAAAAATATATATTAAAAAAAGATAAGTGTATAAAATGATGCCACTTGAACTTGAGTACAAACTCATGATCTGTGCCAATCCTATATAATAAAACCCTAATATGCAAATGGACCGAATGGCGGAAAGATCAGTCACTGTGACATGCACTGACCACCAGGGGGCAGACGCACAATGCAGGAGCTGCCCCCTGATGGTCAGTGTGCTCGCACAGGGGGAGTGCTGCTCAGTCAGAAGCCGGGCTCATGGCTGATGAGTGTAGCCACCTCCTCGGCAGTGCTAAGGATCCCTCAAGGGATGTTCTAAGCCGGCAGTTGGACATCCCCCGAGGGGTCCTGGACTGCTAGAGGGTGCAGGCCTGGCTGAGGGGACCCCCCCCCTCCGCCCAGTGCATGAATGTTGTGCACCAGACCTCTAGTTAAAATATAAAAGAGGTAACACCAGTCTGAGGTAAATACTAAAAGCTTAAAACGCCCACGTACTTGAAAAAAGGTTACCTGCTATCATTGATATACATATATTTATGCTTTGTCCTGTAAAAAGACTTGTATGTAAAAATATTATAAACATAGTGTGCACTGATTAATAAGTAAATAAAAACAAAGCTCAAAATTGTAAATCAGCCCTTTGAGAAGATATGTATACAAATCGCAAGAAGCCCCCACTATCTTTGGATCAACTAAGCTTTTCATTAGAAGTATCAGCTTCTTCATTAGGAGGTAAGCTACCAGACAGGAATTCTGGAGGCAAGAGTTTAGAATGTCCATTCTCAGTAACTCGCTGGGTATAAAACAAGATATAAGCTTGGGCCTTGCGTACTTCATCCATAGTGCACATGCTTAGCTTGGAATCATTGCAGTGTACCCAGAACCCTAGAGTGAAGCACAAAAATATGCCTTAATGTTTATAAAGGAACTTGAGAAAATTCTGTTATAAATTAAAACATGGATTTAGAAGCATTCGTTTCAGTGAGTTCAAGTTTTTTTAAATTTACTTTCAGTTAGAGTTGACATACAATATTATAGTATAGTTTCAGGTGTACAACATGGTGATTAGATGTTTTTATACCTTACAATCTGATATCCTAATCTAGTACCTATCTGACACCATAATGATTACAATATTATTGACCAGGTTCCCTATGCTGTACTTTACATCCCTGTGGCTATTTGTATAACTGGCAATTTGTACTTCATAATCTCATCTTTTTCACCCATTCTCCCTGAACCCCTCTCCTATCTGGGAGCCATCGATTTGTTCTCTGGATCTGAGTTTGTTTTGTCCTTTTGTTTTTTAGACCTCATATAGGTATAAGTGAAATCAGAAAGTATTTGTCTTTCTTTGTATGACTTCACTTAGTATAATACCATCTCCATCCATGTTGTTGCAAATGGCAAGATTTCATTCTTTTTTATGGCTATATGATGTTCTATTTATGTACATCTTTATCCATTCATCTATTGGTGGACACCTAGGTTGATGTAAGCTATTTTTTTAAGAGAAATCATTGTCCAGCCCATTCATTTCTTTTAGTGAGAAATACAGCTTAGGCAGTATGTCACTCTGGAATTATCTACCTTTATACTAGAAATAATTTGAAGTTACTGATTACTTGACACTATCTTTAATTTCTGGTATAATCTTAACAGTTAATGATTTTGCTGCTTATCTTATATAATAAAAGCCTAATATGCTAAGTGTCTGGTTGTCCAATTGGCCGTTCAACCAATCAATGAGTAATATGTTAATGATATGCTAAGGCCACTTATCTGCTCGCAATGATGTGCATTGACCACCAGGGGGCAGACGCTCTGACCAGTAGGTTAGCTTGCTGCTGGGGTCCAGCTGATTGAGCAAGACAGACCTGACACGACCTGGAGCCCTGCCGTGGTCCCTCCGAGGCCCCGATCATGCACCGGTGGGGTCCCTCAGCCTGGCCTGCACCCTCTCGCAATCTGGGACCCCCTTGGGGGATGTCAGAGAGCTGGTTTCGGCCCAACGGCAGAATGACTGGTCGCTATGACACTCACTGACCACCAGGGGGCAAATGCTCAACGCAAGAGCTGCCCCTGGTGGTCAGTGTGCTCCCACAGGGAGAGCACCGCTCAACCAGAAGCCAGGCTCACAGCTGGCGAGTGCAATGGCAGTGGCGGGAGCCTCTCCTGCTTCCAAGGCAGCACTAAGCCATCAGTTGGACATCCCCCTAGGGCTCCTGGACTGTGAGAGGGCGCAGGCTGGACTGAGGGACCCACCCACCCTGAGTGCACCAATTTCATGCACTGGGCCTCTAGTCACACTATAAAGCCAATAGTATACAACTGACTCTTCATACTTTAGTGTTAAATTACCTTCCTGAATTAACTGGGCTTTTTGTCCACACGTCATTTCTGGGTGGTTTTTTTTTGTGTGTGTGTGTTTCTTGTAGGTGTGTGTCTTGGGGGAGGAAGGGAAAATAGGCATGAAGAAGAGGCTCATCCTTTAACAGTAGGAAGGGAAAGGGGAAATAAAATATTAAACCTAGATTCAATCACCCTTGCCACCTATGAAGGATCCAAGGAGGCAGACCCTCAGTATTTTCTATGAGCAATAATGCAAAAACATTCTTGAAAGAAAACAAGAGATCAAGTGGCTTTGCTTAAGAAGATTTGGTGGCCAATTTAGAAACTGCTAGAGCCTGAACTCCAGCTGCCAAGTCTAACCCAAGATAAAACACTTTTCCCCATCTATACCTCCTTCAGAATTATAGCAGTAGGCAGTGTAGTGTCCTGAGCCAAATCCTTTCCCATGGTGCATTACTACAGCAGATAAGTCATAGATAAAACATTCTGGTCTGAGGGATTTCACAGACTCCCTGCAGCAATAGGGCTCCATGTTTAAGATTTCTTTAAAGTCAACATGAACACCAATCTTCTCCCGGTTATTACGGCCTGACCATCTGTGAACAAACCAGGGTAAAAGTATTAACAAAATCAAAAGAAAATAACCAGATACTAGGTACAAATAGTCAATGTGGTCATACTTCCCAGTACTAGATTGAAGCACGGCAAGCAGTGTTTTTATCAGTGTACATAGTATGAGCTAGTGTAATGGTGGGGGACTGGGGGAGGAAGGATAATGTAATAATATGGCAGTTCTTTCAAGAGATTCTAATCCATTTAGGGTGGTTTTGAACAGAGAAAAAAGACAGACTTCAATGAAAATAAGAGTATTAAGGTATTAAATAAAACATGAGGTTAAGACAAACAATAGCTGATAAGAGAAGGAACAAAGGCTTATAGACAGGTTTTTGAAGGAAAAATGTGAAAATGCTTTTTAGTAGAATGTTAAAACAGTATGGAACTAGAGTAAGGCTTGCACATTGTATATTCTGCTGGACTAAGAGTCATATCCCACTCCTACCACAGGAACTGTATAAAAGATCCTGCATCCAATGCAACTTTAACTTTAGTAAAGATGGAAAAACAGACAAAAATAATGGGACCTACTTAACATGAGCCATTCCTATCATTCTCATTTTCTTTTACTTTACCATAAAATCCAAACCTTATATTAATTATGCTAAATAAACACTTGTAAGCCATCTAAATAGACAATACTCATTCCTATTGATAAATTGAGTACTCAGTTTTTTTTCCTGCTGAAATTCAGTAAAATGACGAAGAACAACAAGATGACAATGTATCCAAAATTCATAACAGTTTACTTCTGAGGAGGGAAAGAGAACAGGACTGAGAGGCACATGCAGGGAACTTGGAAGCTATTAGAAATATTCCTTTTCTTATGCTTCTTCAAAGAGAACCTGTGTGCTTCTCCCCAATCCCATTCTCTCTTTTGTCTTTTATTTACCCTACTAGAGGCCCGGTGCACAAAATTTGTGCACTGGGGGAGGGGGGTGTCCCTCAGCCCAGCCTGCACCCTCTCCAATCTGGGACCCCTCAAGGGATGTCCAACTGCCTGTTTAGGCCCGATCTCGGTAGGCAGTCAGACAACCCTCTCACAATCCAGGACTGCTGGCTTCCACTGCTTACCTGCCTGCCTGCCTACCTGATAGCCCCTAACCACTTCTGCCTGCCAGCCTGATCACCCCCTAACTACTCCCCTGCCAGCCTGATCGACGCCTAACTGCTCCCCTGCCAGCCTGATTGCCCCTAACTGCCCTCCCCTGCCGGCCTGGTCACCCCTAACTGCCCCACCCCTGCTGGCCTGGTCGCCCCTAACTGCCCTCCCTTACCAGTCTGGTTGCCCCTAACTGTCCTTCCCTGCAGGCCTCGTTGTCCCCAACTCCCCTCCCCTGCCAGCCTGGTCGCCCCTAAATGCCCTCCCTTGCCAGCCTGGTTGCCCTTGTCTTCCCCTGCAGGCCTGGTCCCTCCCAACTGCCCTCCCCTGCTGGCCTGGTCACCCCTAACTGCCCTCCCCTTCAGGCCTGATCGCCCCCAA
Organism: Eptesicus fuscus; assembly: GCF_027574615.1. Lineage (NCBI taxonomy): Eukaryota > Metazoa > Chordata > Mammalia > Chiroptera > Vespertilionidae > Eptesicus > Eptesicus fuscus. The sequence continues at coordinate 88,870,734 of NC_072479.1, forward strand.
CTGCCCTCTCTTGCAGGCCTGGTCCCTACCAACTGCCCTCCCCTGCAGGCCTGGTCACCCCTAACTGCCCTCCTCTGACAGCCCGGTCACCCCTAACTGCCCTCCTCTGACAGCCCGGTCACCCCTAACTGCCCTCCCCTGCAGGCCTGATCTCCCCCAACTGCCCTCTCTTGCAGGCCTGGTCCCTCCCAACTGCCCTCATCTGCTGGCCTGATCACCCACAACTGCCCTCCCCTGCCGGCCATCTTGTGGCGGCCATCTTGTGTCCACATGGGCGCGGCCATCTTGTGTGTTGAAGTGATGGTCAATTTGCTTATTACCTCTTTTATTATATAGGATATATTTTATACACTGGAAAATACAATAGTGCTTTTTTAATAAAGGAGAAAGATAAATGTGGTGGTAAAGGCAGTATCAACATGGTCTCTGAATCAGAGATAAATCAGGGCATGAAGGATCAAATATGTTTTGGGCAGAAGATGGAAGGAAATAAGAGTCAAACAGGTTTGTATTAAGGAGACCTTCAAATACCAGATAAAAGAGCAGTTATGAAGAACAGGAGGTTCTCCAACAGTTTATAGTTGCCAATTAAGTATCAGTTTAAGTAACAAAATTTTAAATCCTTTCAATTTTCTTTACAGAAGATCATGTATGTTCTCACTTTTCAGTGCTCTCTGGCCCTTGTTACCTGAACCCGAAATGCAGTATGAATAATCTAAATAATTTTCCTGTTTTCATTCTACTTGATTTTATACACAATGGCAGGTCTCACCTGACTTTTCACTAAACCTTTTGTTGTAGACCCTTCCCTTTCCTTCCTCCACACCTTTGTTCATGTTACTCCTCCTTTGTCTATACCCCATTCATTCACTTAATATTTTAGGTCATTGACTATGTGCAGAGCTTGTCCCACTGGTAGGGGAAGAGAAATAAGTCAACTGTTAATTGCAAACAGTGGTTTCTGACATTAAGCAAAATAGGGTAATGTGAAACTGATGGTTTGAGTGGTGGTGCTTTTAAATAGGATGGTCAGGGAGTCCTCTCTAAAGAGATGACATGAACCGAGACTTGAATGATAAATCCCCTATGTCATTAGAGAGGCTTTGGGGACATTTGAACATCAATTAACTTCCCCCTGCAAGTCTCAGATTAATCAGTTTGTTTATAGTTTGTGATATTTACTATTTCTACTTCACCATTATTTCTGTGCATGTCTTACTATAATCTTCTTATGAAAAGAATTCTACTTTATATTCCTCAAAGAATATAGAACATCTTGAATTAAAAAGCACTCATATGATGTTTTCTGACTGAAATAACTGAGTCAACTTAATAGTGGGAAGTAGGACTGAAAAGAAAGGTAATTTTATTTTGGGCTTCTAGTTTGCCTTCTGTAATGTATTTTTTAAAAACATGTATTCCTTTAACTGTTAAAAAAATTAAGCCATGGTCTCAATAATTTTCAAATCATAGCACATAAAGTAACTTCTCATTCCTTAAGAGAACAGTAGCTCTCAGGTTAACCTGGTTATTGCAAGGTATGAAAGCATATGCTTTGATTAACCAACAGATTTGTCAACTTATTCACCTAACTAAATATATTTCTGAAGACTAGAGTTGTTTTTAACTGCTTTGAATTGAACTGATGTATCTTTGTTCAAATATTTTCCAAGGATGAAGCAATTGAGCCAAATACTCTAAGTTACAAATTTAAACATTTTACACCTAAAATATGCTGAATATTACAGTACAAGCAGAAACTTACAAGGAGAATAATATTACTTAGCTGACCAAAATGTGAGGAGTCTGCTAATCAGCAATGCGTTCTACAAGGGAAGCTACTCAGGTTAGATATTGAATATGGCATCCACTGGTCAAGGCTAGAGACACTGATAGAATTTTTTCCCCTTAAAAGTCATAAGTAGACCTAAGTTATCTACTAGCCAAGTATACAGTATTAAAATTTAATTCATCATGTATTAAGTTCTGAAGCACAATAAGTAATGATAATTTAGAAGTGTATAGTTGGTAGGCAACTGATACTACTACTACTAACCTGAATCGTTTGAGATGTAGTCTGAGAATCTGAGGTAGGTGGCATATCATAAGCTGTTTTTGGGCTTCTGTGAGTACAACGGTTTTTGAGGAAAACCTTCTACGCTTTGCTGTGATATCAAAGAGAATGAAAATCAAATTTAATTTAAGGACACAAGGAAAAGCTGAGTAAAGTTTTAAAATAATTCACACATGCATTATCACTTAAACATCTACTATATTACAGATACTGTACTATGCTAGAGATAAAGACATGGCCTTGCCCTTAAGAAACATAATAAAAAACACAAAACTTATGAGCTGATCAAGGTGGACAGACATGTAAACAATTAAGTAAATGACTTAATATTGTAAATATGTCAACAGAATGATGTAGTGCTTATAATATTTTAAAATGTATTATAAAACCATATTTTCCATTCATTCATAATAGCATTCTACTCCCAGATTTGATGATGAAAACCTCTAGGATCACTCACATTTATATCCAAGAAAAAAAAAGAAAAAACTTCACCATACAAACTTGATCAAGATTTTTTTTCTAACTATATAAATCTTCAGTTCCCTATAACAGTTCATATTAGATAGCACTCAGAAAACAATGCCAGTGTAAGTCATTTTATAAAATCACCAATTGACGTGACATTCCTTCAATGCTAGAACATCCAATGTTTCCTTTATATTACCTTAGAAGTTTACTATCTAGAGCCCTAGCATCATTTTTTTTTCAGACCTGACAATTAGGGAGAATTCTTGAAAATTTATAGTATAAACACTAAAATGCCATGTACACATTGATAGAGGAGATAAAGACACCACACATAAAGACACAACAGACCCTGGCTAGTGTGCCTCAGTTGGTTGGAGCATCGCCCTATAAACCAAAAGGTTGTGGGTTCAATTCCCCAACAGGACACATACCCAGTTTGTGGGTTAAGGTGCATGCGGAAAGCAATCGATAAATGTTTCTCTCCTTCTCCCTCTCTCTAAAATCAGTAATAATAATAATAAAAGATAGATCTAATGTGCTTTTATACACTATTCCCCTGAAGGATGATGCTTCCCTTTAACTGACATGGCTATTTCATCTCCCTGTGCCCACCTCTATTAGAGAGCTTACTCTAGCAGATCTTAATTGTTTACCTGTTTCCTCTATTAGGTATGTGAGCATTTAAAAGCGCCTAATCTCTAGCCATAGCAATTAGAACAATGACTAATATAAAAGAGATGGTAGACATTTTCAAAATAAATCTTTTTTTCTGGAGCCAATCTCCATAGCAGCAGTTCAGCTATATATTATTTTCTATTACATAGGTATGTGTACACACACACATATACACATGTACTATCTATATTAATGTTTTTATATATAGCAAAAAGACTTAAAGCAAACATTTCTTTCAGTACTAAATAACATGCTTTCCTGTTACTATTCCCCTTTGCTGCCAGAAGCCAATTCCAGCATGTCAGCAGGGCTGAATCATCTGGAGATGGCTGAGGGCATTTCCCCATACCTGAAAAGGATGCAAAAATGATTGCTTGCGTCCAGACAGCTCAGGGAATCTTAATCTACATGTTATTGCCTCCTACTGGCCAAACACCTGAACAGCCGTAGGCAAATTCTTCCAATCTGACAATGGATTATGTATACGAAACCCTACCCTTTGATGTGTATATCTCCACCTTGCCTTAGGATAAGGTGACCAGACGTCCTGCTTTTGGCGGGACAGTCCCGATTTTTAACAATTTGTCCCGCGGCGTTTTAAAAAAGTCCCGATTTTTGGAAAGCATGCACGACAAGCTAGGGAACTGCGGGAGAACGGGAAGGGAATATACGGTTTTCGGCGGCCATGTGACTATTTAGCCAGGATATGAGTTTTATATTATTTTTGTTAATTTTATAATGTCAAACTTTAATAATAACAAATAATTGTTGAGAACTGTTTATCAAGAACTGCTTATCAAAGTTCGCATTGTTGATCAGTTGTTAGGATTCGACCACCATTGTTTGGACTTAATGAACAATGGCATTTTTTTGGGATTGGCAACGACAAAAACATTTTGTAACTGTCTCTCAGACGATACACATCGTACTGCGTGCTAGTAAGCTAAACAAGTGATGTCATTACAAATCAGCTATTCAGATAATTTAGGTAAGTAATTTATTTATTTATTTCATAAATACATAAATTTTCTTGAATTTAGCAGACAGTACTCGTATTATTTATATTTTATAGTGGTGGCAAAAAGTCTAGCGCCGGCCTTGAAAGTGACATTTACGACTTTACGTTACGGCAAATTCAGAGGAAAAATAATACAAGTTAGCATTGTTATTATTTAGAAAGAAATATAGGATTAAAATAATTTTTAAAATATAGTTACTTTATAACAATCAAACTAATTTAATTTATAAACAATAAAATATGTTCATGTAATTAATTATATACCTACTTACTGTGTTTTTAAGCAATATGTATATAATAATTTATAATATAATTTTAAATTATTTTTTTAGATTTTTAACATAATGAGTAAGAAAAGAGGATGCAAATTCAACGATGATCTAAGAAGTGAATTTCCTTTTATTAAAAAAACCAAAAGCGATTACAATATAGACCAAATTTTTAATCAAGAACACACCCCCCAGGCCAAAACTGGTTTGACTCAGTGAATAGAGCATCGTCCTGCGGACTCAAGGGTCCCAGGTTCGATTCCGGTCAAGGGCATGTACCTTGGTTGCGGGCACATCCCCAGTAGGGGGTGTGCAAGAGGCAGCTGAATCGATGTTTCTCTCTCATCGATGTTTCTAACTCTCTATCCCTCTCTCTTCCTCTCTGTAAAAAAATCAATAAAATATATTTAAAAAAAAAACAAAGACAACTCTCCCCACCCCCCCACCCCCGCCAGTCAATGGTGTCCCGCTTTACCAATGTTAAAATCTGGTCACCTTACCTTAGGACGAATTGTGTTAATAAATAGCGAGGGGTCCTGAGACAAGGAGAACTTAGTTCCTTTAGCTAAGTCTTCTCTGACTCCCCATAATGCCTTCCAAAATTATGTTTCATCTCTGGACTCTTGATTAATTTATGCACAGTGCTTCTCCAGGTTCCTGAATGCTTCTAGGTGCCGGATCAAGACCACCGGCACTTTGCTACTTTGTTCTGCCTCACATATGAAATTTATTTTTTTTTAAATTTTATTAATCCTTTCTGTCCATAATTGACACAGGATAAATTTTTTTTTAAATATCATTAATGCAAACATACACAAAGGTTCATAAATGCCAATTATAAAGTAGAAATATCCAGCCTAGTTTCTTTTGATGAACTAACAAAGAAAGTTTATTTCCATAACTGCTACTTAAGGAATTTTTTCCAGCTTCCTTTCATTCATTCATAGAAAAGCAAGGAGAATATAGTCACTACTTACAGTTACACTGGTCACATATGTAGATTTTTCCTTCTAAAGCTTCTGTTTCTGTGAATTTGGCCAACATTTCAGTAACCAGGCATGACTGGGAAGCCATATCTTTTCCATTGCATTGGTATCTTTTGGGAAATTCCAGTGACAAATCCCAGAAAGGTTCTATGGTATTTGATTTGTTGTCACATGCAAGACATGTAACCTGCAAATAAAAATGTTTCAGATTACAATCCTCCTGTCAAAACATTTACTCCTTTCATGAAGTCACTGCCAATTAAAAAAAAAAAAAGCGTTTCTTCTGAAAATGCACTATCGTAATTCTGAATAATCTGCTTTATATTATTTTTAGGAAATTATTATTATTTTTTTTCCTTCCAAAAACACTGTCAGTAAACTAACCATTATGCATTGGTGGACTTTAACTACTAGGCATTCAAAAAGCTCCAAGGGCATTAGTCAAATCTGAATTTAGGTAAAAACAAACTGTGGACTCATTTAATCAGATATCCATTTAGGTGAATGTATGTATATATATGATATATATTTATATGCATTTAATTTAATGTGTTTAGATAATTAGAATTGCAGTTCTTTGCCCTTTTTCCTTCTTCATCTTTCACCAGTTGATTTTCTCTTCCCAAATCCCTATAACCCCTTGACCATGATATAAGTAAAATACTATATTTTTATATACAGAGGTATATTAGTGTATATAGATCTTGAAGACCTACCAACTGATCATTTCAAAAGATGGTAATATGACAAATAATGAGGTCATACTTCCATTTAAAGCAAACATCACTACATTAAAATCCTCACCAAAATATAGGAACCACAAAGAATATGGGCAGTTCTAACAACTTACATAGGATAGATATATAGTAACTGAAAAGGGAAAGAATAATAACTTTTGTGAAGAATTCATCAGGATTTAATGCCAGAAAACACTCAAAATAATTGAAGATAGACTTTATAGATCATTCCACACAATATGAAATGCGGTTGATGCTTGAACAACATCAGCATCTTCAAATTTGTTCCCTGTAGGATTAAATCCCCCTTTTCTCAACCTCTCAAAGAATAAATATAATGTAGTTAACCTAAGAAGCTCTGTCTCCTAATTTCCCTTCTCCACAAAAAAAGCTTTCATACCATGGACATGAAACTACTTCCAATGATTCATGAAGGAAACTATAAAAAGTGAGCTGACTTTACATATATATATATATCTGTGAAAGTGATCTATTTTGACTTGAAAACAGTACTAGCTCTAACACACTAGATCAGGGGTGGGGAACATTTAGCCCACGGGCTGTATAAGACCTGAAAAATCATTTGGTCTGGCCCTGCCAAGGCATTAGGAGTAATGAAATGTTTGACAAAATATAACAGGCTAATTTTTAAGTTGATAATTTTGTATGGCCTGCAAATGATGTTATACATATCCAAATGGCTCTTGGCAGAACAAGGTTCCCTACTCCTGTATGAGATAGAGAATATGCATCTTTTAGGCTTCACTTTATGAAGTCCCTACAATGAAAATCATATTTTAAAAAATCCATACCTGACTAAGAAGTTGTCCATGAAAAATATTATTCACAACATTTAAAACCTGTTTGATAAGTTTCCTTTGAGAAGTGGGGATGAGAGCTGGTAACCTGGTACCAGTTGTCTCTAGTTCATGTTGTATTTTATCCAAAAGTTCACAAAGAAATTCCTGAGCATCTTGTTGGGCATAACCACGAAAAGCAGGAATTAGTCTCCACACTGAGTGTAGCATAGCAAATGGTGAGACAAAGGCCCACTTTCCAGACCACATGACTTGGAACAAAGTATGCAATTCATGACAGAGAGAAATGTATTGTGAACTTGACTTCCATGGCTGAATAAGTTCCATCTTTCTACTCTTTGATGTTCCAACATTTAGTCTGGATGATAAAGTTGGATGTCTGGAGTGAACAGAGAACATATCTTTTTCTTGGCATTCATTCATTTGATATACTGTATCTGTGATTGGTGGATGCTTATAAGATGATTTTGTCTTATCATTAGCTGTCACAGACAGCCATTGGTTCAGATCAAGTTTTAAAAAACATTGTCGAAAAATAAGTAAATGACTCAACACTTGAAGAACAGAATTCATATAGCAAGTATTTCCCAAATTTCTTAATCCTGTTACACCAGGAATTACAATTGGCCTTTGTTTAATTGAGGGGTCACTGGCTTTTTTAAATCTTACATCCTCTGAGGTAGATACTACTTGATCTTTTGCTGATGATGCTGAGGTTTGTAGTGATTCTTGAACAGGAACTATTTCTATTGTGGTGGACAGAGCTAGACCTTGCAAACGTAGACTCTTTCTGGGAGGCATACTTTCCAATTCTGCTTTAACTCGATGCTCTAATTCTTGCCGTCTTTTCTTTACTTCTCTATTTTCTATTTTTTCCTGATATTGTTCTTCTTGCCTTTTTCTTCCAATGGGTGATTGTTCAAACCAAATTCGAAAAATTTTACCCATTAGGATCCTTCTCCTGTGCCAAAGAGCAGTATACATTTGATCTTCATTTTGAAGCAGAGATTGGGCACCGTCATGTAAGAAATAAGAATCACCACTTATACCGATAGATTGTAAAACCCTTCCCCTGCGAGTGGTGCAGTGATAATTTTGACTTTTGATTGCACTTAATGTACTTCGCAGTGACTTCAGGTCTCCAGCTGCATTATCATTAAGAACATAATCATCACAAAGGTAACAAAAAACATACATATCATTCACCTCTATTGCAACAGGATGCCTGCTTTCTTGAAAGTGCTTGACAGCATGTTCTTCAATATACCTTCCACAGGCAACATGGGAACAGCTAAGGCAAGCCCAAATCGACTCACTTGTATTGCAGTTCACACAATGCCATTTCTGAGGGTTGAGAATGGAATGGTCTTGAGCAAGCTGCAACTGTCCGATGTGTTTGCATTTATCCATAGTTAACATTTATTTCATCTAGCTGAGAAATACATAATCCAAATCAGTCTCTCTTCACTCTTGAAGCATCTGAAAACTAAGCAGAACACTGTCAATTTTAATAAAATAAGAAGCCAATATTTTTGTTTTTATGAGGTATTTTTCCAAGAATAATTTTATAAATTTGCTGCTTCTGCTCCAATTTCTAGGCCTGTCATAATACCATAGGCAGTTCTCACATTTCCCTTGCTGCATGCAGACTTCTCTCCACCTTATTTCCCTTTAAAGTTTTTTTAAATTTTCTGCCACTATCTACCTAATAGTGTGAGGGCAGCTGAAGATTGGGGCTGGCAAGACCAAAATATGTCTCTAATATCTGTTCTGAGAACCCTATGTAGAGTTACTAAAACATACTCATAGTTAAAAGCATAGGTTTTTGAAGCAGAAAAACTTAGGTCTGAATTTTACCTCTGTACATAGCACTGTATGTCTGACTTAAGTAAATATTTTAACTCCTCTAAACTTTATCTGTAAAACAGGGAAAAATCATACCAACTTCAAATTGCAGAAGAATTGAGATAAACTATCTGACACACAGTAAATGCTCAATAAATGGTAGCTATAATGGTGGCTATAGTGAATACATCTTAATATTCTCTTCTATTCATTTAAATAAATCGTATTTCATATTTTACTTAATTACCATTTTTAAAGTTGGCTTTCCATTAGTAAATCAATAATGACCTTTAATTCATGACTCTAAAACATACTCTGATCTGATAGCCTTTGACAGTTTGCTTAGGGAGAGAGAAAGACAGAAGGGGAGAATGCCTTTGTGTTTGAATAGACTCAGGAATGTGCAAGAACTTGTAAGCAAATAAAAAGAAAAAATACAAACTGGATGGCAATGTAATGAACTTTTACATTCTGGTAGGCTTAACTAAGCATTATCTGAAATTAAAAGCTTATTCTAAAAACAAATGATACAACACAAAGCCAACATAATAAAACAAAACTCTTCCCCCTATCACCTATATGATTTTGACACTGAAACTTGTTCCTTTATCAGATAAAGTCAGGAACACTTCTACTACAAGTAGTTAAAAATAGGGAACCGAAATCTAAATAAAAGCAGGGATCACAAAACACTTTCTTAATTGATTTAACATAAATTGAACACTAATTTCTGGTCATAGGTGTGAACCTGGTTATAAAACACTCAGAACATTGTATGTAGCATGATCAATGCTTTAATTTTTAGGGCAGCAAGACAATATGAATTTCAAAGGTACTTGTGGGTACCACCTAGGGCCCTTAGAAAACTGCAAAGGTAAAGTTGATTTTTGGTTTCTTTCCATCTCTTTTTTTTTTTTTGCAAAAATCTCCTACCTAGCAACCAGAGACATCCCCTTCTCCTTCCCTCCATTTCTTAACTTTTAGATATAGGGTATCCCTGAATATAGACTTAAGACTGACCAGTCCCAACATTCACATGTACACATATTTCAACCACATGTTTTTTTAAAAATATATTTTATTGATTTTTCACAGAGAGGAAGAGAGAGGGATAGAAAGTTAGAAACATCGATGAGAGAGAAACATCGATTCAGCTGCCTCCTGCACACCCCCTACTGGGGATGCGCCCGCAACCAAGGTACATGCCCTTGACCGGAATCGAACCTGGGACCCTTGAGTCCGCAGGCCGACGCTCTATCCACTGAGCCAAACCGGTTTCGGCCAACCACATGTTTTAAATTTACTTATCTTCCCTCAAAATTTCCTGATGTCAAAAAATATGGCCAAAGAGGATTTTATTAGATCTCATAACACTCAACTGCTAATGGCAAAATTAAGACATCAGTGATTACTATGCTCCATTATCTAATATGTTTCCAGGTACTGAGGTTAAAAAGCTTGGAGTCATTAATGACTCCTCTTTCACTCTCCCCCACCAATTGTTCAGGAAATATGGTTGGCTCTACCTTCAAAATATATCTAGGATATGACTACTCGATACCTCTACTACTACCACCCAGGCCCAAGCCATAAATGAATCTTCACCTGAATTACTGCAATAAGGCTACTAAATGGTCTCCCAGCTTTGATCCCTGTTGCCACCAAATGTTTACTCTCCACACAACAGCTGCACTCTCTGCTTTTACACTCACACAACAAGGGCTCAGAGCTGACATTTTAGGAGGCCCCGGCTCTGGCCCTCTCCCCATTATGTGAAGTTAGCAGAGACAACAGTATGTGGCCCCTTGGAACCTGCACATATCCCCTACTTGCCTTTTAGACCCACTCACCCATACCTGGGAACCAAAGAATTCCCTGCCCCAATCATCCCCAACCCTGCTACCAGGACTTGTGATCAATAAAAAAGCCACTGAGTATTCTATAGAGGAGAATGCCATGATCAGATAGTAGGTTGCAGAGGAATGTGAATTGCAGATCTAGAGGGACAGGTGCTACTCCAGATATTGAAAGGAAATTAAAGCTTCAGCAGTGATGAAGCAACGATGGGAACAGAGGTCTGAACAAACACTGGTTGAAAGAACTGATTCAATATAGAGATTAAGAGAAGAATCTAGGGCTCTCTTCTATTTTTATTTTAAAAGGATCATATAAAGAACACAGATCATTTAATTAAACAATTGTTTCTGGCAAGTCATAGACAATATTCAACTACTTAAAGAGATGAAGAGGGAAATTCTTTTTACTTATACTAAAGAAAAATTATTTCATTCTAAATTTTGTAAGTGGATTTTATTTCAGGTCACTACACTGCCTTCTTTTATTTTATTTTATTTTATTTTTTTTGTTAACTTTCACCTGAGGATATTCTTTCCATTGATTTTTAGAGAGAGTGGAAGGGAGGGGGAGAGACAGTGACCTTCTGGTTCATGGGTCGATGCTCAACCACTGAGTCACACTGGCCAGGCTCAGATAAAATATATATGTGTGTGTGTGTGTGTGTGTGTGTGTGTGTGTGTGTGTGTATGTATGTGTATATATATATATTTAAAAATATATTTTATATGAGCCTGGCCAGTGTGACTCAGTGGTTGAGCATCGACCTAGACAAATTATTTATGCTCCACAAATATATATATATATTTGGGGGGTTATCTCTGGTTAGTGGGATTGAAAATTATTTTTTCTTTTAATTAATACATATTTTCAAATATCTAAAAATAATGAACATGTTATTTATATAGTAAGTTGTAAGTAGGAAAGATAATGCTATGCATGTGCTTAAATTATACACTAGCCTCTTTAATCCTTTCTCTATATTCAGCAAATAAATTCCCTTGGTTATAAGGAATTTTCCTATTTCATTGCATTTGTTACTAAAAATATCTATTTAGATGATGGCATGGTCTCTGACCTTCAATAGGAAGTCGCCTATAATTGAATAGCAAAATTGTGAAAAAGGTGAACCGTTGATCAGATGCCATCTCTCAGGCAATACAGCAGGGGAATGGTATCACAGCGAATGGTTAGAGAACACACTGTAATCCAAATGCCTGCGTTTAACACCTGGCTGTAATTACTATGTGACCTAGACAAATTATTTATGCTCCACAAACCTCAGTTTTCTTATCTATAAAATAACAGTGATATTAAGACCCATGGGGTTGTTGAGGGAATTAGAGAAATTTATATTTGCAAAGCACTTAGAACAATTCCTGGCACTAAATAATATCACATCTTAGCTGCCAATAATAGTAACATCAACAATACTAAGGATAATATTATAAATGCTAATTTCTTATAGTTTTATTACTTTTAGTAAGGGGTTCCTCCTTCTCAGCAAATGTGAACTAAGTCCAACTAAGGTGCTAATTGTTAACTAAGATGTTAGATGTGAACTAAGATCTGACCTCTCCCAGGGGTATTTGTGTTTTAAAAGGGACTCTCTCTAAGATAAAATCTTTTTAAAAATCCAAATAAGTGAAACCAGAATGGTGTAATGATAGATCGTGAGGTTAATATTTTAGATAGGGGCTCACTTACCCTCTCTGCTTATGAAAAAAATCAGTAGGAGATGGATGCCCAAGGGAAGGTCAGGGAGGAAAGCAGGAGCTAGAGAGGCAGGCTGCTGGCACCAGAAATCTCCAGTTTGCTCTGCTGCTTGGACCAAAAACTCAGAGACAGCCACTAGGGTATCCCCAAAGGAGCTTCATCACACAAAGATCTAAAAGCTCGGAGGAAAAAGGGGGGATGGGAGTATTTCTTGACACTTCCTATTTTCCTCTACAGAGTTCAGAGCGCTTCTTTTCATTTGCTAATCCACTGCTGAGAAACTATTAACTCTGTTTGGCTCCAGCAGACTAGATATGTAATTTTTGGTAGTATATTCATTTTAACAAGTCATTTTTGTATCCCCTACATAGACTCTGACAAAATATTACTTATACCTACATATAACAGCAACATTAAAATAGTCAAGATATTTTGAATGAAATCTACATAGATTAAAATTATACTATCATTTTCTCATATATTTTTAAAAATGTCTCAAACTTGAAATTCCAATAAATAGCTATAAAATGGCTTTTAAAAAAACCAAGTATGCTAATCTTTATTTTAAAGACAGATTAGTTATAAATATTCTAAAGGCTTCTTTTTGTCATTCTTCACTGCTTAAAGACAATAAAATATTTAACTTGTTAAAAAAAACACATCTAAGCTATTCAAACTTTTCATGCCATCTAATTGAGCAAACATTTTATTTTCAAAATTCCCTTTAGCAAATCTCTAATATTTAAGAAAATAATTGTATTGAACTTATTGGAAAGTAAATTATTTTATATAGAGTTAGCATATCATTAAAGCAATTATAAAATAGAAAGCTAAAATGACTGGGAAAGAAAAAAGATGTTAAGATTTAATTAGATATGGTATTTTTGGTCAAAGGTCTATATTAGACACAAAAATTAAGTAAGATCACAGGTAAAATATTTTAACTTATTAAAGTTCAACAGCACAAAATTGCTTATATTTACCACCCAGTGAGAATTCTGAGATTAATTTTTATTTACTCATTGAAACATACAATCTAGGCTTTAAGCATGTAGCAATACATTGCTGATCTATTTTAATGGCTTTTCAAACTTCTTGTAGAAATGAACTCACTTCAAAAATCAGATCTAGATAGTTCACTTCTAAGACTTCATCCTTGGCCCTAACCTTTCTGAATTAATCTCAGACACACTTCAACTCAGCTTACCTATATATCTTGGCTTTACAGAATTAGCCTCTTTTCCAATAGTATCTGATTAAATATATTATATTATATCATTCAAGTACCCAGGCTAGATATCTTTATAGTTTTTTAACTCTTCCCTCACACATTCAGTTTGTCATATATATATATATATATATATATATATATATATATATATATATGGCTGATTATCATTCCCCAAGTCCTTCTTCCTTTCCATTTCCAGAGCTATTACTCTCATTATAAACTTTATTGTATTATTCCTGAAGCACAACAGTAATCTCCAAACTTGTCTTCCATTATCTGAACTTTCACTCTCCTCCATAGTATTATCCTGCCAGAAAAACTTTGAGCATTTAACTCTTGTACTCAAAGTCCTCTCTTCCCCACAGTCCAATAAAATAGTGATTTTTAACTTTGACTACGACTCAGCCTAAGAAATTTTTTTTTTAATTTTTATTGTTGAAAGTATTACATATATCCTCCTTTTCCCCCCATCGACCCCTTCCAGTCCACCCCGGCCCCTGCCCCAGGCCCTCACCACCCCACTATCTGCAAAGAAATTTTACATGGGGTTTCAGTAAATGTGTATGTACACATCAAATACACACAAATACACCTGGAACAATAGTTTCACAAACGATCATTATAAGAATGGTATATTCTGGTATTTCCTATCCTATTTTTTTTTTAATGCTGATCACGACTCACTAAACTTATTTCATAATAGCAGTGGAGCAATGAAAATATTATATATTTGTCAGTCTTGCTTTCAAAATTCTTCAGATTCCAACTTATCTTCTTTGCCTTCTCTTATTACCCCTCCTGTCATTACCCCTCTGTGCATTCCAGCCAAAAAGAATCATGCCTAGCTAATTTCCTGAACTCATCTTCATCATTCCCTTACCTGCACCCTTCAAAAACATATTCATCCTCTAAGACCCAACTTCTTCTCAGAGTATTTCTAGTTGCTTTTTAAAAATTTGTATTTTATTTTATTGATTTGAGAGAGAGAGAGAGAAAAACATCAAGTTGTTGCTCCACCCTTTCATGCATTCATTGGTTGATTCCTGCATGCTTGGTGACCAGGGATCAAACCCACAACCCTGGTGCATTGGGATAATGCTCCAACCAAATGAGCCACTGGCCAGGGCAAAGTATTTCTAGTTTTTTTTGTTGTTTTTTTTTAAATCTCTTTTTTTCTAAATTCCTAAAGTACTTGAGTGGTGTCAAATACGAATCCTTGTGCTTATGTATATATACATCCTTACTCTGCCGTTGTTGGATAAGTTCCCTACAGTCAGAGAGGATAACATTTTTTATCACTTTAATAAAAAGAAAATAACAGATTTATGAAGATCTTAGGGGTTTTTATAGCCATTTTGTTTCAGGCTACTAAATTCTTGGCACAATCAATTAACTTGTATTAATTGCAGGTCTCACTTCAGTTCGCATTATTTGAATCAGTGGATAATAGGAAGTCACTGATCACTAGTGGCCAAAATTACCCTCAACTAAGTGGTCATTTTCCCCCTATGGTCAGTTAAGGCACAGTTTCCTGTTACTTTGTGATGTCATTATCCTACTTTCTCTATCCTTAACCAGAGTCTACCATGTGTCTTATCCCATGCTACATGCTTTCAGATATGCAAAATAGTTTTTATGTAAAAGCAAACTGAGACATACTTCTTCAACCCTAATTAGGTTTCAGTTACTTTGAAATTTGGTATTATATATAGTGACCCTTTGGATAAATATCATGCTCCAAATATAAGTATTACCAAGAGCTACAAGAACTCTAAAAAATTAGAAGGGTAGCTACTTCAAAAATTAACGTTCTATAAATTTTGGTTATTTTCAACATAGTGTTCTTTTCAGCTGACCACTCCCTTTCTACTTTAGTTTCTCAAGAAGACACTTAGAAAGTGTCGCCCTGGTCAGCGTGGCTCAGTTGTCCTGTGCACCAAAAGGTCACTGGTTCAATTCTCGGTCAGGGCACATGCCCAGATTTCGGGTTCAATCCCTGGCCAGGGTGTGTGCAGGAGCCAACCGATGGATGTTATTCTCTTTCTCTCTCCCTCTCTCTTTCTCAAATCAATTTTTAAAATATTTAAAAAACAAAGTTGGAACCAAAGATCAGTCATACGAAAGTAATCTAGATCTTTTAATCAGTGCAATTAGTCACAATTTTCAGATTCTTTACTTTAAAAATATTTTTTAATAAAAGTCAGGAAGTAACCATGAAAAATAAACATATAAAAACAGAGTTCTCCATATAAAAGTTATAGAAAATGTGAAGCCCACAGCTAATAAGGAGGGAATATGCTAATTGACTGCCACGCCCTCAAAGATGACCAGCGGGAGGGCCTCCAACTGCCCCCGCTGCCAGCCTAATCGCCCCAACTGTCCCCCCTGCCAGCCTGGTTGCCCCCAACTGCACCCCCCCCCACCAGCCTGGTTGCCTCTTACTGCCCTCCCTGACAGCCTGGTCACCCCCAACTCTTCCCCTGCTGGCCTGGTCACCTCCAACTGCCCCCTGACAGCCTTGTCACCCCTCACGGCCCCCTCTCTCCCCCCCCCGCTGGCCTGGTCGCCCCACGCAGCCTGATTGTTCAGTCGTTTGGTCATCCCTCAGGCCTGCCCTGGGAGGCTGGGCAGCTGCCATCCGAGGCAGCCTGGTCGCCCCTAACTGCCCTCCCCACCAGTCATCTTTGAGGGCGTGGCAGTCAATTAGCATATTCCCTCCTTATTGGCTGTGGGCTTCACATTTTCTATAACTTTTATATGGAGAAGTGAAATACTAAAGTAATCAACTAATAACAATAAACATTTATATAATTTGGATTTCTTTATGTAATTAGCAACTAAAATCTGACTGGGTGGCTCAGTTGGTTGGAGTTGTCCCATGCACTAAAAAGGTTGCAGGTTCAATTAATTCCCAGTTAGGGCACATACCCTCCGGGCATATATATCCACTAGAGGCCTGGTGCATGAAATTCATGCATGGGGGATGGGGGGGGGGGTCTCCCTCAGCCCAGCCTGCACCTTCTCGAAATCCGGGGCCCTTTGGGGGATGTCCAACTGCCGGTCTAGAATCTCTTACAATCCTGGACTGCTGGCTCCTAATCGCTCACCTGCCTGCCTGCCTGGTCACCCCTAACTGCCCCCCCACGCCAGCCTAATTGCCCCCAACTGTCCCCCCTGCCAGCCTGGTTGCCCCCAACTGCACCACCCCCACCAGTCTGGTTGCCTCTTACTGCTCTCCCTGACAGCCTGGTCGCCCCCAACTCTTCCCCTGCTGGCCTGGTCACCTCCAACTGCCCCCCTGCCAGCCTGGTCAACCCTCACGCGCCCCCCACCCCCCCGCTGACCTGGTCGCCTCACGCAGCCTGATTGTTCATTTGGTCATCCCTCGGGCCTGCCCTGGGAGGCTGGGCAGATGCCATCCGAGGCTTGCCTGCACCTCGGGCTGGCCCTGGGTGACTGGGGGGCTGAGGGGACTGGAGAACTCCGGAGGCAGGCGGGGCTGAGGGGACTGGGCGCTGCCATCTTGTGGCTGTAGGCTCTGTCATCTTTGAGGGCGTGGCAGCCAATTAGCATATTCCCTCCTTATTGGCTGTGGGCTTCAACATCTTTGTGAGGGCGAGACGGTCAATTAGCATATCCCTCTTTATTCGATAGGATGTTTCTCTCCCCTGCCTCCTTCCTCTCTCTAAAATCAATACACATATCCTCAGGTGAGAATTTAATAAAAAAGGCTTTTAGCTCCAGTCAGTGTTGCTTGCTCAGTGGTTACAGCATTGGCCCACACACCAAAGGATTGAGGGTTCAGTTCCCAGTCTAGGGCATGTACCTGGGTGGCAGGTTTGATCCCCAGCCCTGGTTGGGAGTGCGTGCGAGGCAACCAATTGATGTTTCTCTCTCTCTCCCCCCTTCTTTCTTCCTTCCCTTCTCTTTCTAAAGCTCAATGTAAATAATATCCTCAGGTGAGGATTAACAAAAACAAAATGAAAATATTTTTAAAAATAGCCAAACTAAATTATACTTCAAAAAGTGACACAGAATAAGGGAAATAGCTAATAATATTCTTAAAAAGAATTTATATTTTAAAATCTGAATAGACACTAAAATGACATCATCTGCTCTATTAAGAAGCTTCCTCCTTTCATAGCTCATACTTAGTCAAAATAATCATCATATAACATTTACATTTTATATAATTCCTAGTGTGTCATATAGGCATAGTTTTATAATTATTAAAGGATTGTTTAAAAGTCTTGAAATACGACAAGACAAATCTAAACTTAACATGGCATATAAGAGCCTTCAAATTGTGGCACAATATATACTTTTAAAAAATGTTTTTTAATTGACTTTAAAGAGAGAGGGAGAGAAACATCAATGTGAGAGAGAAACTTGAATTGGTTGACTCCCACACGCAATCCATCCATAGGAAATGGGTCTGCACATTTTATATAAATACATACATTCTGTTGCAATTAAAGAAAAAAACGGATGTATAAACAGTACTTAAAAAAATTTTTTTAATTGATTTCAGAGACAGGAAGAGAGGAATGGGAAGGGGAGGAGAGAGAGAGAAAGAAACATGGATTGGTTGCCTCCTGCACCACACTGACTGGGGATTGAACCCCCAACCTGGGTATGTGCCCTGACTGGAAATTGAACCTGCCACCTTTTGGTGTACCAGACAACATTCCAACCCACTGAGCCATACCGGCCAGGGCAGAATAACTATTTAAATAAAATTGGGGCCCTGACTGGTTTGGCTCAGTGGATAGAGCATCGGCCTGCGGACTGAAGGGTCCCAGGTTCGATTCCGGTCAAGGGCATGTACCTTGGTTGCGGGCACATCCCCAGTAGGAGGTGTGCAGGAGGCAGCTGATTGATGTTTCTCTCCCATCAATGTTTCTAACTCTCTATCCCTCTCCCTTCCTCTCTGTATAAAAACCAATAAAATATATTTTAATAAATAAATAAATAAATGAATAAATAAATAAAATTGGGGCCCTGGCCTGTGGGGTTCAGTAGTTGGAGCATCAGCCAGCGGACTGAAGGGTCTCGGGTTTGATTCAGATCAAGGGCACATACCTCGGTTGCAGGCTCAATCCCTGGCCCTGGTCAGGGCTCATGTGAGAGGCAATCATTCGATGTGTCTCTCTCACATCAATGTTTCTCTTACTGTGTGTCTCTCCCCTTCCCTTCCACTCTCTAAAAATCAATGGGAAAAATATCCTCAGGTGAGGATTAACAAAAAAAAAAAATTTAATAAAAAATAAAATTGTCACAGTAACCATTTTATCTCATTAAAGAAAATACTTCTGCCTTAGCCAGTTTTGGCTCAGTGGATAAAGCATTGGCCTTCGGACCAAAGGGTTCAATTTCAGGCAAAGGCATGTACTTTGGTTGCAGGCTCCTCCCCAGCCCCGCCCCTGGTAAGGGCTTGTGCAGGAGGCAACCAATCAATGTTTCTGTCTTTCCCTCTCTCTTCCACTCTCTCTAAAAATCAATGGAAAAATATCCTTGGGCGAGGACTAACAACAACAAAATAATAATAATAATACAGAAAATACTCCTGAGACCCCCCAAAAGATAGATATTAAAGAGTTGGCATATGTTGACTCTTCATTTTAACAAATAATTTTTATAGCAAAACATTTTTCTTCTTTTTTAAAAAAATTTTTTTAAATTATTTCAGAGAGGAAGGGAGATGGGGAGAGAGATAGAAACATCAATGATGAGAGAGAATCATTGATTGGCTGCCTTCTGCACACCCCACACTGGGGAACTGAGCCCTCAACCCGGAATTAAACCTGGGACCCTTCAGTCGACGCTCTATCAGCTGAACCAAACCAGCTAGGGCAAAAACATTTTTCTTTTATCAGTACCAAATAACCTATGCAGATCTTCTAAAAACTATTAAAATTAGAAAAATATATTATTTTCCATAATAAAAGATAGGAAGAAATGGCAATTTTAGTAGGAAGTAGTCCCTAGGAATTGCTAACGACCACAATCTTAACATATATTTGGGTAAGATAAATAACTTTATCCATAGTAATTAGGGCAAACCTTACCCATGTCTTATGAGCAATTTTCTTTTTTAAAATAAACTTTTTGAAAAAGATTTTTATTGATTTCAGAGAGGAAGGGAGAGGGATAGAGAGAATCATTGATTAGATGCCTCATGTACGCCCCCTACTGGGGATCGAGCCCACAATCCGGGCATGTGCCCCTGATCATAATCGAACCTGGAACCCTTCAGTCCACAGGTCAACACTCTATCCACTGAGCAAAACCGGCGAGGGCTTATGAGCAATTTTCAAGTTTCCATTTATTTCATGAAACCACCATAGTACCCCTATCCTCTTAAGAAATGTTTGTAAAATACTAAGGGTCATAGTGCCTGGTACTTACAAAGGGGTTCAATATTTCTGAATAAAACAATTATTGAACAAATGAATACAATGGGCTCTCAAACTTCCCTGTTCCCCTTAGGTATACTATTATGCCTATTATGTGCTTTGGTACCTCTCCTTGTCAATCATGATGTATTTCCTTTCCTTTATTCCTAGAAAGGTCCCAGTTATTCTTTCTTCCTCCAGAGATCTAGAATCCAAAAATTACCCTGATCTTGTTGGAAACTCCTCATTAAATAATAAAGGATACCCTCTGCAACCCCCCCCCCCCCGGCCTTCTTCACTTCTCAAACATGCCTCTCCTGAAGCACAGAGCTTGAATCTAGTTCATGAGGTTCTAAGAAAAAGTTCCTAGAAAGCAAGTTCTGTCACCAGGTTATTCAATTTCTTCACCCATCACTAGTTACAAGAATTTCATTCATGGGCAATTTTGTTGCAAAATATTTATCATTAGTGTCACACCTTCATATTTATACATTAGTCTACTGCTGCTAACTTCATAACAATGGGGAAAACATTCACAAAGAGATTGAACATTCTATTATGGATCTAGTAAATTGAGTTAAAATACTTTGTGTAAAATGCCTAGATTCTCTATTCTATCATTCCAGTACATCCATGACTTGGCCTAACAAGTATATTCTTAGACTATAAATAATTTTTTTCTTATGGCATGTAAAACTTCGTTAAAAATGAGTTCTTCACAATAAAATTTTTATGGAGTCTGAGGTGCTGTGAAAAATCAATTGCACTTGTTACATTAATTTTTATCTTTGCCAGAAAAACCAGTATTTGTAGAACCCTATATTTTAGATACTTGTCACCTATTTAGTCTGGGCCTAATGACAAACTGTCCCTCATTACTGAATCCAGAGAATGATTGAGCACACATTTCCCATCTTGATTAGACTCCAGTGGCCCCAGCCTCTCTCTAATCTTCCCTCAACCAGACAACTTCTTCAGAATCTGGAAACCACATTTATTCTGCCTAACATTACAGGATGGAGGAACAGTTGAAAGCACTTTTTTTTTTTTTCCTGCTATGAAGAAGCCAAAATGTTGCCTTTTTCTGTACCTCTGTACTATTAAAAAACCCAATTCAACAAACATTGACAAGGTTTCTTCCATGTTAAGCAGTCAGATGCTAGGAATAAAATTAAATTATAATCAGCCTCAGCCCTCAAACAACCCAAGGAGCAGAAAGTCCGCTTATGAGGACCAATGCTATAATACTCAATAAGATTCAAGTGTGTAGAGGAAGCATTTGGTAGAGGAGATAAAGATTCCTTTTTTTTTTGGTAGTACAAAAAGAAAATCTGTAAAAAAGAGGAGTAAAGACAATTAAGTAGAGACAATATATTTTAAATATTTAACCCAAAATCTTCAACAGATTTTCCATTTAAAATATTCTAAAAAGTTGTATCATTGTATATTATGCTAAATCCAGATTCACCTACCAGTTAATTTTTTATAGGCTAAAAATATCTGAGACAATGAATATTTGGATGAAAAACAAGACTGCTGCACAATCTAAACATTTCAACTTTCTACAATGTATGCATTGAAATATTTGTTCTATATCAGTTCTCTAAATTGCAATATATAGTCTACAATGATAAATATTGGATTGAAAAACCTGCCATCCATTGCAAAAGTAATAATAGCTAGTATACACAAACTAAAAAAGAGTGGGGAGAGGGGAGAGAAGCTACATGGGCAAAATGTTTTAGAATCTCTTTCAAATCCTGCGATACTAAATTAAGATGAAAAGATTAGAGTTCCAATAATACGAAGTTTTCATCTCTTTTAAGACTGAGTCCCATTGAGATTATTAAATATTCTATAAACAGGTGCTTAACTCGTGTTTGGCTTTCTGAATTTGCTCACAATGAATAGCCAATGCTTTTTCCTTGTTTACAACAAATGCTGGTTTTAAAGACAACTCAAAATGGAATTCCAGGCTCAAAGTTACCACCCCCCTACTTTTACCCCACAGGCAGCTACTTAACAGATAATAAATTCAAGTACAGACCCTGAAAGTCTATTTCCATGCTAATTTCACAACCCAGTTACTGGCAAGATATGACAATTAAAGTTTAAAAGGGGGGGAGGGGGAAGTGAGGATAAAGGGACTCTTCCAAGACTTGCTAAATTGCACTTTCACTTCCAAAATGAAAACTGCAAGAAGGTATCCAATTAGGGTAGAATTTACAATTGCTCCAACTGTTCCCTGTTTTTCCCTTTCTTCTTTAGAAACCATCTCTTAAACTCGAGCCATCTTTTCTCTTCTCTTGCTGACACATTTCGTACGCCCCTTCCCATGAGTTTAGCCTATTAACATTCCTTCCCCAAAGGCTGGCGGGAACGGTTTAGGAAGCTGGTATTGAAAAGTCGTGTCTTTAAGTGGCAGCAGGTGCAGGCAGCGCTGGGACCCGAACCGTACAGGGCGGCGGGGGAGGGAAAGACGTTCCTTGTCCAGAGGACGCGAACAGCCCTTCCAAAGCATCCCTGGGCTCCTAGCATCCCTGGGCGGCACTTGGCCGGTGCTAGGACGCGGTGTCCTCCCGAGCGTGCCAGCCCCGCGAGCGCCCCAGCCCGCATCAGCTTCGCGATCGCGTCTCCCCGACGCTCCAGAACCCGAATCGGGGCACAACTTCCCCAGGCGCATCCCCCTCCCGCCCCCCCCCCCCCCCCGCACCCCCAACGTCGCCTTCTCTTCCCCTGCAGCCCAGCTCGGGGTGGCTGCACGGTGTCACAGGGGGCGCGGCTCCTCGCAGCATCTCTGGGCGCTCACGAGGTGGCCGGCCACCAGGACACCGGCCAGGGCGCATCGCACGGCCCCCCGAAACTTCTCCGAGGCGCCAATTCGAAATTCGCCTGCTCCGCGCGCCCCTCGGCGCGCTCCCCTCCGTGGGTCCGCCGCAGCCCCCTCTCCCTCAAGCCCCTACTTTGCAACCTGCGCGGCGGGAACACGCCGCCAGGTGCCTCGGGGCCCGCTGTGCCCCCGCAGGGGGGGACTCGCTCCGCCACCAGCCGCAGCCGCGCGCGCGCCCCGCTCACGCAAACTCACCAGCCCGCGCTGGAGCGGCCATCTTGGCGCTCGCCCCCGGGTCACCCCCTCGCGCCCCCCCCCCCCCCGCCGCCCCCATACCACCCGGGTTCGGCGGCCCGGTCCGGCGGCTACGTCATCGGTGACGCCCGGCCGGCCCCGCCCCCTCGCCTGTGGAATGCGGCGGCGGGGGGGGGGGGGGGCGGTCCGGTGGGAGGGGGCGCTCTCTGCCCTGCGACGGCGGGCCCGGTGCCGGGAGCCGCCTGAGGGGCGAGGGGAGGCGGCCTGCGCCTCAGGGAGACGGCGCGGGGCTGCGTCGCCTCAGGTGCGGACTTTGCCGGGCGCTGGCGGCTGGACGTGGGCAGCCGAGGTTCCTCCCCGGCCGGGCTTTGCACCTGCCGTGACCGCCGGGGCCAGGAAGGGACACATCCGTGTTTTCTACGAGCTTGCGAGATGCACAATGTTCCCCGACGCCGTTACTCCCTCGGAAGCTCGCTCGGCATCGGATTGTCTGGCGGGAATGCGGGCCAGCGCCCTTACCTTCAAAACCTGCCCAACTTCACCGGCGTGGACGTTGTTTCAAGACAACGTTTCCTTCCCGACTAGGTACCTGGGCGTGAGCGCAGGTGGCGGGGGCTGCTTTGGGTCTGGCCTCCTCGGACAGCCGTCGGCGAATGAGGTTCCAGGACCGGGAGCTTCCTGAGAAATAAGGTGTAAAAGGGTAGGAAACGGCACCTCGGTCCAAAACGCCCTTGCCTGAAACGGCCCATTTAAGGATGATGAAGGAGGAGACGAAGAGACGGAGGGAGAAAAATCTGAAAAAAAGAGTCAAGTCAAGCCTACAGATAGAGACAAGGAGGTTTAATCCGTTCACAGAGCCTTTACTTTGCGCCGAGCCCTGAGCCAGTTGTGCCCCCGCTACTCCGTGGAGAATATTGAACAGGAAAAGACAGTCTTCCTCAGAGGAGCTTGGGAAAAAACAGCAGACAGACGTGCAGAGTTAATAACGTGTCAGTGCAGCGCACCTTGCGATATATAAGGCAAGCTATAGCATTGTTTATATCTTTTAATCAACAGTTCCACTTTGGGGAATATCTTCCAATGGTGAGAGCTGGGAAAAAAAAAAAAAAAGCACGCAAAGGTATTCATAGCATTATTTCCCAAACAGCAACGTTTGGAAGGGGAGGAAAAAAAAAAGTCTAATCACAGGGAAATGGCTAATTAACATCTGGCATATTAACCTCAGGAATTCTTAACAGAATGACAATAGACGCTGATCAATTTATATGTGAAAGCATACCAAATATGTACAGGAAGATTCAACTGCATAGAATGTAGTTATGCACACAAAGATTAAGGCTAAGGAGTGAATTTGTATAGTTTAATACCCCTTCCAATCTTTTTTCCAAGACATTTAACTGCATAACAATTCCTCCCGATTCAGTTCTGTGCCCCGTGCACTCCTCCCACTCAAAACATAAACTGCTACCTGTGACTTCCCCCCCCCCACACCTTAATTTCTAAGATGTATGAAATGCATTATATGAGAGGGTCTCCTAAAAGGAAGCGTTTCTTCCAATTAAGTATTTCTGGCATATAGTATAGTTTTTCCTGTAGTTTCTAGAAAGCAAAATATCATAAAGGTTAAAATCCCTTGCTCTTATTTTAATGTCATAAAGCCCTTATGGAAGGTCTTTGGGGAAACTCTATCAAGAGTCTGCCACCTCTGATCTAGTAATTCTATTTTAGAAATAAGGAGTGTTTACCTGAGACTCAGGCAACTTAGAAGGCTATTCCTGTCAATGTTATTTAGGATTGTGCAAAACACAACCTAACTGTTCAGCCCCATGAGAATGGCTAATAGTCATCAAGAACCGTATGTTCAAAAAATATTACGTGAAGGGATATAGGTCAAGACAACTGTGTTCTGCCATTCCCAGTCCTCTGAGAGGTTCCTTCACAGATTTAGTTATGGTACTACAAGACCCTTCTTCCCTCTTTGTAACAGTGTATTGGACTGGCATGGATACCAGACCCAAAGGCCACCAATCTGTAGGGAGCTTGTTAAAGCTGTACCCAAACACTGTGCAAGGTGAAGGAGAGTTGAGGTAGACTGAATAATGGTTTAAAGCACATTGAGTAGGCAAGCAGTGGACACCAGGCAGCAAGAGCCACAAGGGAGCAGAAGCCATGAGTAATCAGAGGATATAGGGAATAGCAGCTGAGTTAAAGAGAACAGGCAGTAGTAACAAGTAACAAGATGCTGAGTAGAACTGCTTGCAGTTTGGAGTCTCTAAAATAACTACAAAAGTAAAAACTAAAAGCAGAATGCAAACAATGTGTATACTGTATTTTAAAATATGTACCCATAAATTATTCACTTTGAACACTTGAAGGAATACATTAACATTTTAATGGTGGAGAGATTACAAGTGATTTTTTTCCCTAACATTTTTACAATGATAATTTTAAAAACGATTTTAAGGAGAGAAATAGAATGAAGACCATCAAATAGTCAAAAATTCTAATCAGAAAATAAGTTTTATGTGGTCAAAGTGACTAGAAGACAGAAGGTCAGAGAAATAATTCTCTGAGATCATAAATGGCAAAAAGGAAAAGCTGACACTTAGGCTGGGTCTTTTAAGGACTAAAATTACTTGAATAAATGAAGAGGGAACGAGAAGGCAAAAGACAAGCTGAGTAACGGCATAGGTGGAGAGTAATGGATAGGGTGTCCTTAGTAAAATGTCTTGAGTACATAAATGTAAGCTAGGGCGAGGTGCTGGATTCTTAAGGGGAAAGTTGGAGATAAGGAATTTTTCATATAGCCTTATCTTTATTGATATTCTTCAACTTTGAAAATTTCCTCAGCTACCATTTTACTTCAGGTTTAACAACCTAGACCTAAATTATGGATTGTTCAGCTTGTTTCCTGAGCTGCATGACCTCCCTGTTGGAATCTCATTTTTTCATAGCTGTCATAAAAATCATTTTTATTAGGTAATTTTTCTGTTTTCTTACCCACCTCATCAAATCCAAGCTTTTTACAGTAACAACAGCAACAACAAAAGTCTTCTTTCCTTCCCACCTTCAACAACTAACTTCCCCAAACTTACCTATTATGACATCCTCAAAATCAGTCTTTCTCCATATCACCTTTTTACTGTTAGGAAGTGAGTCTCCTTGTGGTCTCCCACACTTCAGGCACTTCCCGTCTCTAAATCAGGGCAGATACTTATCTCCTAAGTAGAATGCTTTCCAACTTTCACTCATGCAAATCGTTACAATCAACCTCTTTCAGAGCTGCCTAAAACTTTCACCTCCTGGAAACTGCTTTCCTAGTAACAACTGGCCTTCCAGATCCCTACCCCCAACCCCCATTAGTCCATTATTATGCAGTCACAGCTTTTGTTCGTAGTTCTGCGCCTGGTTCTCTCTCTCTGCTTTGTAACCTCTTTGGAGGCAAGGACTGTGCACTTGCTCCGTATGAATACCTCTCCACAACTCATAGTACAGTCCTGGCCAGAAATACTCTTACAATGTTTAATGAGTTGACAAAATTAGAACTTCTCTAGCATCATGTAGGGCTGTAAAAATTATGTGCAGGCGTTTCCCTTGTTTCCACAGTTTTCATATAGGGAGAAATGGCAATTTGCCCTTTCTCCAAGTTAACCAGACAGTTTTCTGAACAAGATAAAAATTTAATGACTTCGATACCTCAATTCTGAGGCCATATTCAACTTTTGAAGTAGGTATAATACAAACTGGTTTTGTTTCTTGTATCTTGAGAAGAGAGTGAATGAATTGAAGACAGTCCTTTGAGCTGCATTTTGTGCTTTGTGCTGACTTTCAGAATTTTCTAGTCTAGTCTTTCATGAATCTGAGAAGTATCTTAGGAATCCTAATTATAGACAAATGGTAAATTTATGAGCTTATTAACTTTGAGGAAACTACTTCTAAGAATAGCCTGTATGTTGCTATGTAATAACTTTGAAGTTATTAACGATTCATTTGACAAATATTTTTTGAGCACCTATGTGCCTGGCATCAAGCTATGCACTGAAATGTCCATAGCTTTCATTTAAATGTCATGAGAAGTTGAAAGATTGAATAGAGGAAGCAGGTAAAAAGAATACTAAACAGCTCAGACTTAAATTTTAATTAAGGTGTAACAACATGGTGCGTTTTTTTGTGTTTTTTTGTTTGTTTTTAATGAGCTACCCAAAGAACAAATTTGTGGCAAATATGTAAGAAAGGACTTGAGAGAGTAGTATTGAAAATAGAACAGCAGCCATAGCCGGTTTGGATAGAGTATGGGCCCAAGAACTGAAAGGTCCCGGGTTTGATTCTGGTCAAGGGCACATACCTTTGGTTGCAGGCTCCATCCTGGCCCTGACCAGGGCCCAAACTGGAGGTAACCAATCAATGTGTCTCTCTCACATAGATGTTTCTCTCTCTTCCTTTCCCTTCCACTCTCTAAAAATTAATGGAAAAATATCTTTGGGTGAAGATTAACAAAGAAAATGAAAAAATAAATAAAACAGCAGATGGCAAGATATGGCCTTAAGTGAATAGAGAAAAATGAGCAGAAAGAAATGGCTGTAGAATTAGATTTCTTCTTTAATTCTAAGAAAGAATGAGGGTGATGGCAGATGGGTAAATGCAAGTTGAGAAGTACCAAACCTGATTGAATGTTAAAGGACCATTAAGTGTTTATTTGGAGATCTTTGAGGGAAACTCATACTTTGGAGGTAAATTTCCAGATTCACGTATGGAAACTGAAACTGAGCCCAAAGCTTTGGCATTAGTGGAAGCAAAATTGTGAAGCTAATCAATTTGTCTTTCCTTTTAACATCCTCTCCACTTCCATCTACCCTACTCAATTTTTTAGGGATCCTCAGGCTGCTTGTGACTAGGGCTTTTACCTCAGTATATCAAGGCCTTTCTCTCTTTCCTCCCATGAAAACTTTCCCTATTTTTTTTTTCTAGGACTGTACCCAACCTTTCATTTTCTCAGTAACAATCATTTGCATTCCTCTATATTTAAGACTATGTTCTAATGGAACTTCCTAATAGACACCTGAGTGGGAAATTTCTCAAAAGAAATTTTAAGCATTGTGGCAGGCCAGTGGAAATTTTTTCTTTTAAAAAAGTTTTTTTTAATTGATTTTTTAGAGAGAGAGAAGAAGGGAGAGGGAGAGATAGATAGAAACATCCATTGGCTGCTTCCTGCACGCCTCCCACAACGGCTTGAGCCTGCAACCTGGGCATGTGCCCTGACCGGAATTGAACAAGGAGATTTCTTGGTGCATGAGATGATTCTCAACCAACTGAAACACACCAGCCAGGCAGTAGGATTTTTCTCAAGCCAGGATGCCTTTCCAAGTATAAGCTATGGAGTGTATGTGTGTGGTTGGCCATACATGTACTCGACACATCTAGGTACAAACACACATATATAATTATATAATGTGATCTATTTATAATCACAATATATGACAGTTATTTTTAGTTCTTAAATATGTTGCATGTTTATCTCTATCTTCTCCATAAAGTTAGAAAAATAATATCTGTCCTGTCTTCCTTTAAAGGATGTTTTAAAGATCAAATGAAGTTTTGCTTGTGTAAACCCTTCCTAAAGTATACAGAGAAAATTTATCATTATTATTTCTCTTAAGATTATTACTACCCTATAAAGGTCCTTGAGGTCAAGAACTGAGTTTTGTTCATATTTATAATCCCTTAAATCAAATTTTACTTCTGTACTAAAGTAATATTTAATTGGAAGATAAATATATTTTATAAAGGCTAAAATTAATTTTTGTACTCTGAGAAATATGCAGAATAAAGTTTTGTCTTACTTTCTCATTGAGGGGGATCTGGAAAAGCAGAAAGAGAGGAAAGGAAAAGCATTAGGAGTGGAAATTTTAACTTTTAAAGCTTTAGTTAACCATGCCGAAAAGATACTAGTAATCTTTCATGAGGGAAGATTATTGAGGTACCTAAATTTTGTTTTATACTCTATACATGTCTTTAAACCCACTTCTTTTTAAAAAATGTAGAATAAAGAAAGTATGGGTGGTTAACCATAGTTGTTTGTATAATTAGTTACATCTTCCTAAACCATTTGGACATTGAAATCCTGTAGTGTTACTCCTGGATGTAATAAAATAAGACAGCTGAGTAGAAAGCAGCGATGAATGTAGTAAGGTACTGCATCATATAAAGAAAACCACATACGGTGGATTCAGGATGTATATATGCAACTAAAACTAACAATTCTTCATGTGCAAGAACTAGGCTGTTCATCCTGCTTTTCTCTGTCATCTTAAGATTCCTTCCTTTCTGGTCAAAGGCCCTCTTAGTAACAATCATTGTTCAGCCATCTGTAAGTGGTGTCTGTGAGTCTCCCTTTCTTTGGCTAACCAGAGACTCTTATGGGGCAAAGAGATTGTATTTAAAGTAGATAGACCCCATCTATTTCATTTTATCTTTGGCCTGGAAACTAGTGTGTATAGAACTAAGCAGAACAGACACTTGATACAGATTTCTTAAAATTTTAAACTAAATATATAGCTCCTGATCTTCAGAAAAATAATGAGTCAATCAGTAGGAAAAAGAAAAGAAATGGTGACATGTAAGGTCTTTTTAGCAAATATAGTTTTCTTTTATCTATTTGCATGAAAGCTCTAAAATGCCTCAGGAAGGAAATTTGTATAAATTAACCATTAAACACTTACAACATTATCTCTTCTTTTCTTGAAAATCAATGATAGTAATAAAATTCCCAAATTTTATCTCCAACCCAGACTTCTTTTCTTAACTTCTGACTCACATATCTGCCTATTCAACATCTCCTCTTGGATGCTGACTAGATATCTAAACTTAACATTTGAACTCAAGTCCTTCAAATTTTTCAAACCCGCTCTATTATTTTATCACTTAAGTAAATAGCATTTCTATCCTTTTAGTTGCACAGGCCAAAAACTTAAATGTCTTCTTTGCCACAATATATCTCACCACCCACATTTTACATCAAGGAATCCCTTCTACTTAAAAATATACAGAATCCATTTCTCACTATCTCCACTGCTATAATTGCTGTCACCTTCCTGCCTAGGTATTGTAACAACATTCTAACTAGTCTTCCCTTCTTATTCTTGCCACCCTACAGTCTTTTCTCATCCTAACAGCCAGAAGGTTATGACTTTCTATTCTTAGAGTGAAAGCTAAAGTCTTTATAAAGGTCCCAAAGAATCTGGCTTTCCCCCTTTCCCCCTTCTCTCTCTCTCTCTCTCTCTCTCTCTCTCTCTCTCTCTCTCTCTCTCTCTTATATTTTCTTTATTGATTTCAGAGAGGAAGGGAGAAGGAGAGAGAGAGAGAAACACCAATGATGAGAGAGAATCATTGATTAGCTGCCTCCTGCATGCCCCACAATGGGGATGGAGCCCGCAACCCAGGCATGTGCCCCTGGCCAGAATCGAACTCAGGACCCTTCAGTCCATAGGCCGACGCTCTATCCACTGAGCCAAGCCAGCCAGGGCTCTATCTCTTTTTTAAAATGTATTTTTATTGATTTCAGAAAGAAAGGGGGAGGGAGAGAGAGAGAGAAACATCAGTGATGAAAGAGAATCATTGATCGGCTGCATCCTGCACCCCCCCCACTGGGGATCGAGCCCACAACCCAGGCATGTGCCCTTGACCGGAATTGAACTTGGGACTTTTCAGTATGCAGGCTGATGCTCTATCCACTGAGCCAAACTGGCTAGGGCTTCCCCTTCTCTCTTATTGTTTCTCATGTCTTATTATTTTCCCATCACAATTTTTATTATTACTAGAGGCTCGGTGCATGAAATTCGTGCATGGGGGTGTGTGTCCCTCAGCCCAGTCTGCACCCTCTCCAATCTGGGAACCCTTGAAGGATGTCCAACTGGTCCTACCAGGATCGGGCCTAAACAGGCAGTTGGACATCCCTCTCACAATCCAGGACTACTGGCTCCCAACTGCTCACCTGCCTGCCTTCCTGATTGCCCCTAACTGCTTCTGCCTGCCAGCCTGATCACCCCCTAACCACTCTCCTGCCAGCCTGATTGATGCCTAACTGCTCCCTTGCCAGCCTGTTTACCCCTAACTGCCCTCCCCTGCAGGCCTGGTCACCCCTAACTGCCCTCCCTTGCAGGCCTGGTCACCCCTAACTGCCCTCCCCTGCAGGCCTGTCCCCCCCCAATTGCTCTCCTCTGCAGGCCTGGGTCCCCCCCAACTGCCCTTCCGTGCAGGCCTGGTCGCCCCCAACTTCTCTCCTCTGCCGGCCTGGTCACCCCTAACTGCCCTCCCCTGCCGGCCTGGTCACCCCTAACTGCCCTCCCTTGCAGGCTTGGTCCCTCTCAACTGCCCTCCCCTGCTGGCCTGATCGCCCACAACTGCCCTCCCTTGCAGGCCAGGTCCCTCCCAACAACCCTCCCCTGCTGGCCATATTGTGGCGGCCATCTTGTGTCCACATGGGAGCACCCATCTTGTGTGTTGGAGTGATGGTCAATTTGCATATTACTTTTTTTATTAGATAGGATAGAGGCCTGGTGCATGGGTGGGGGCCAGCTGGTTTGCCATGAAGGGTGTCCTGGATCAGGGTGGGGGTTCCCTTGGGGCATGGGGTAGCCTGGGCGAGGGGTCTGTGGTGGTTTTCAGGCCGGCCATGCCCCCCGGCAACCCAAGTGGAGGCCCTGGTATCTGGGATTTATTT
Source organism: Eptesicus fuscus (assembly GCF_027574615.1). Lineage (NCBI taxonomy): Eukaryota > Metazoa > Chordata > Mammalia > Chiroptera > Vespertilionidae > Eptesicus > Eptesicus fuscus. Next base: position 88,902,627 of record NC_072479.1, read on the forward strand.
ATCTTCTATAATTGAAACTTTGTAGCCTTGAGTGGAGGCCAAGGCAGGCCAGGGCTGCGGAAGCTTGGCTTCCTCCATCGCTGGGGGCAACTCAAGCCTCCTGCTCTCTCTAGCTCCGTGGCTGCTGCCATTTTTGTTGGGATTTATTTATCTTCTGTAATTGAAACTTTGTAGCCTTGAGTGGAGTCCAGGGCTGGCCAGGGTGTGCAGAAAGCTTGGCTTCCTCCATTGCCAGGGAAACCCAAGCCTCCTTCTTGCTCCATGGCCGCAGCCATCTTCATTGGGTCAATTTGTTTACTCGCTCCTGATTGGTGGTGGGCGTGGCTTGTGGGTATAGCGGAGGTACGGTTAACTTGCATATTACTGTTTTATTAGATAGGATTATTGTTATTATTGATTTTTTACAGAGAGGAAGGGAGAGGGATAGAGAATTAGGAACATCAATGAGAGAGAAACATTGATCAGCTGCCTCCTGTACACCCCCCCACTGGGGATGTGCCCGCAACCAAGGTACATGCCCTTGACTGGGATCAAACCTGGGAACCTTCAGTCTGCAGGCTGACACTCTATCCACTGAGCCAAATCAGTTAGGGCCACACTGGTCTTTTTGTTGCATTTCAAACAATCCAGGCAAGTTCCTGCCCCTGGATCTTTGAACAGACTCTTCCCCCTCACGCTTCTCCCAGATGTGTGCCTTCAAATAACACCGTCTCAATATCTTTTAAAATTGCAACCCTCCCCTAGCATGTCCCATTACCCTGATTTATTTTTCCATAGTTCTTCATACTTTCTAAATTACTGCATCATTTTAATAATTATGTTCTTTATTATGTGGTTTGTATATTCTCTCTCTCTTACTAGAATGTAAAAAGAGCAACTTTTATCTGTCTTGTTCACTGCTGAATATTTAGTATGATAAACAGTACTCAGCATATGTTAGGAACTCTATATTTTGTGAAGGAAGAAGGGAAGGAATTGAATGTAAACAACAAAAATTATGTATGATCTTCAACTTCCTATGAACTGTGGTAAGGATCTAATGAGAGAATGGATATGACATGGAGCAACAATCAAATTAAGATATTACTATGGGCAGTAATAATATTATCTCATCAGTCTGCCTTGCAACCTTTTTGAACTTTTCATCTATGTAGTCGTTTAGTAAAGATAGATAACTGTTCTTATGAGAACGACACCTCCATTCAGTCAAACTATTGAGATTAAATTTTTTTCCATAAATGTATTTGACTGTCAGCATCCATTTATATTTCCTTTCAATTCTAAATATAGCATTTTGCTTATGCTCCAGCATAACCCCACTTTAATTTTGTGGTACAGCTATTCCTGCATATATCCTTTGTGTATGTGTGAACTGAAGGCCATCTTGTGTGTATGTGTGTACACATATGTGTACTTTGAATGTTTTGTGTGCTGTGCTCTCCAAACGGGCTCTTTGAGCCATTATCAGTCAGAAAAGTCATAAGGAAGTTTTTTTTTTATTAGGGTCTAAGACCAGTTAGAAACTTTGGAGAAGCCAAATAACAGAGGAGGGAGGAACCAGAGGTGGACATTGTAGATAGGACATTGTAGATATTAAAAACATATTTTTTTTTTGCTCGTCTTCTTATTTATTTTGAGAAGCTTGAAAATTGCGGACAGCAGCACCTTGTTCCACCAAAGTCATTTGCTGCTCTTATTGCCACCAGCCATGTAAAGGAGATGACATGGAAGGGCAGGGAAAGAGATTAAAAGGCACCTTTTCCCAGAGCATTTTGGAAAATTGAGCTTTTACTTTCTTTTTAGCCCTCAGAAGAAAATACACAGATTATATTGTTACTGCAGATTATAGGCGTTGGGCTGGAAAATATTTCACTAAGTGATAGGGGTAGTTGTCATATAAAAAGAATTTACCCAAGAACCTCTCTATAATTCTGTCGGCCAAAGAGCCGTCAGTAGCATTCGATGGCACACTGGACTGTCTTGCATTCTCTCCAAGGGGTTTGGTTACCTGAGGTATTTTATTACCATCCTGTTTTAGTGAGGCTGTGCTTGTGCTGGCTGTGATAGCTGCCTCCAGGATTGATTTAGCTAATTTGGCTGGCTGAACAGGATCTTCACTGTATCTCCCTACTTTATGTTTTTTTCCACCAGAAACTATACTCTGCCAAAGAGAATTGCCTTACCAGACACAGGTTTGTTTGTTTTTTATGTCTTTCTCTCTGAGATATAATATTCTAGCATGAATCTAAAAGATGGTTAGAGTATTATGGAATACTAGAGGCCCTATGTACAAAATTTGTGCAAGAGTAGGCTTCCTTCCCCCGGCTGCTGGCATCGGTTCCCTCTGGTATCCAGAAATCCGGGCTTCCTTCACAGCCCCAGCTTTGTCCAGAAGGTCGTCTGGAAGGATGTCTGGTCTAATTAGCATAGTATGCTTTTATATATGTAGATTATTATGCCCAAACTCTAGAACTAGGTTTGATCCAGAGAAGGTTTTCAGGGTATGAATTAGAATAATATTTTAGTGGTTTGGGAATAAAAAGAAACCTTGATTCAAATTCTCTTCTTTACCTGCAAAATAGGTGATCTCACAGAGTTGTTTGAGAATCGAATGAAGTAATATATGTAAAAAGTAACAGACATAGGCAATTACTTAGGCACATGATAAATGGTAGATGGTTTGTTCATGGTGGTAATTATACCTTATTATGGCAATATATTTTATTACTGAAAATAGCAATAGCAATAACTATAGGGAAAAAAACTACAGAGTTAAAAGTACTAGAGATTAGATGATTTCTAACTCTAACAACCACTGCACCTTATTATAGAGTAGGGAGCAATCAATTTCTTGACTATTTAGATTAAAGTTATGCTTGTCATCTGTTCAATATGAAGACAAAACAGGTCATTATACCTGTGAAGCTTTTTGTAATTTGCATAGTTAAAAATAATTGAAGTAAACTGTTGTGGGAAGAAGCTTCTTCTGTGAATATCACTCTCCACAACAATCCAGGGAGGAATTCTGTAGGGCCAGGCTGTAGAGCTCACTGAGTCCAGAGCTTTGGAGCATGGGTGTTAGAGAGGAAGGTGGAAGTTGCAGACTGTAGAAGGAGAGGGCACCTCTTGAGGGGCTTAGGGAAAGAGATATACTTTTGAAAGTGGAAAATTCACATTAAGAAGCCAGGGGTCATAGGGATATGTCCTTTCTAGGTAGATAGTAAACTCCTGAAGAAAGAGGATAATAAAGACTAGGAAGAGTCTTTGAAGAGGATAATAAAGAGTAGGAAGAGGAAAATATGGGTTTCAAGGTGGTATCCATACAGTCCACTCTAGTCCTCAGTCTACCAAACAGTATACATATGATCCCCAACTAGGTAAAAGCGTGCAAGGAAAAGTATTTGGAATAAATACACCAAATACTTAATGGCCTTTTCTCTAATCTGTCAGATTAGGGGTGATTAATGTTCTTTTTAATTCCTTGTAGTCATTTCCACATTTTACAATAAGTCTATGTTATTTTTTATAATAAAAATTTAATTTAACAATATTTCAAAAGGCTTACATTTAAAATCCATAAACCATCTAGAAGGAGTGAGGCATTGTGTTAATTCCATGAACACTCACATACTTATATGCCTGGGGACTGTGCAAGCAGCTTTATAAGTATTTTGTCATTTAATCCTCACACTAAGCTCATGAAGTATATACAGTTATTCCCATTTAGAGATGAATACACTGGCGTATAGAGATCGAGTTACTTATTTTAAGTCTTGTAGCTAACAGGTAGCAACACCAGGATCTGAATCCAGGAAGTGTGACTCCAGCGATTCATAGGCATATTTCCACTAAGGGAAAATGCCCCGGTCCATGCACACAGCTGGAGGCTCTCTGCCTTGGTGACTTCTGGCTTATTTTAACTTGTAAAAAACTTATATAAATAGGCCTTCAGACACTCTGATAAGAAATATTTTTTATTTTTCTTAGAATTCTTATGAAAAAAGGCAAGTATCTCATTAAGAATATAAACTGGAGGTTGAATTCAAATACACACTTAAAGGTTTTGACCAAGCAATCTGAATCATGTTACAAAATTCCTTTTTATGTCATTAATGTGGCTTTTGCTTCTTTGGCTAGTTTTGTAGCTTCTGTGATGGAGTGTTTTTAGGTATAACTGCAGAGAAGCAGGAGATGCAGACCTTTTTTTCTCTTCAGTTAGTGCCACCAGTGTAGGAAAGATGCTTATTGGGAAGTTGAGCAAGGATAGAAATCTAGGTCAAGAATGTAGTTTTAACATAATATCTTCTGTAATTCTCTAGCATAGAATTTTTAGGTTTGGAAGAGATCTTACAAAGTCTAGGCCAGTAGTTTATCTGGACATCTTTGACTCCCTTCCTCACTCCCCTCCCAATTTGCCCTGCCCTAACGTCCTACCGCTAATAGCAAGGAACTCACAGTTTCAGGAAGCAGACCTTTTGTTTTAGAACCACTGTTGGTAACTTTTCCTGATGTTGAGTGGGAATTATTCTTCTGGTAGCTTCTTATTGGTCCTACAAGTGATTGAAAGAACAATTTGAATAGATCTGATACAAGTCTTGGTCTATTTTTATTGTGCATTATGGCTTTAAATCCTTACACTTCTTATTATATGTCATACACTGCAAGTCCGATCAAGAGGCTATCTGTGGTAAGGAAGACGAGACCTGAGGTCACAAAACTGATTTTGGAGCTGGAATCAGTCTTGCAGTCTCTTTGGTTTTGTTTCTACTTATTTGTGGGGTATGCTGGATGTTATTAGCTTGAAAGTATAAATTTAGCTCATTTTCCCCCAAGTGCTTGCAGACAGTGGTACCTGTTTAATCTTTTTAAAAAATATATATATTTATTGATTTTTTTTTACAGAGAGGAAGGGAGAGGGATACAGAGTTAGAAACATCGATGAGAGAGAAACATCGATCAGCTGCCTCCTGCACACTCCCTACTGGGGATGTGCCCACAACCAAGGTACATGCCCTTGACTGGAATTGAACCCAGGATCCCTGAGTCCGCAGGCCGACGCTCTATCCACTGAGCCAAACTGATCAGGGCTAATCTTTTAATTTATAAAGAACTTGTTAGTATCTTTAGGACTATACAGATGGCAAACTGCTCCAAAACTGGACTCTGCCTCTAGTTTGAGATGATACCACTCTAGAATTTCCAGTTTGCTTGAGTTTAAGACAGTATAAAACCCAATTCTTTCATTAGCCTGGCCAGTTCTGATGGAACTCAATGTCAAAAGCAGAGAATATGTTCATCTTCCCAAAAGATTAGGGAGAGTAATTAGGTCCAAAGATACCTAGTACCATCTTCAAGCGGACAGAATTTTTGCTAGATATTGTAAATTTAGTCAAATATAATTGATATATGGGAAAAGTTGGAAATAATGGTCACAAAGACCTTTATTTTCTAATACATCCTAAACTCCAAATTCCCCAGAGATAGTTTAAGTACACATCAAAGCCCCAACCTTCCATCCCTAAAGGAACAGAAATAAACCACAGTTCCCTGAATTCGCTTTCCTGTAGCCTCACCTGTCCACACTTAAGAACTTCATAGGCGTGGATGACAGGCTCCAGCTCATCCAAAGCTTTCCGTTTTGGTCAGTTTAAATCCCTAGGAGGCAACTGCCATCAGAAGGTTAGGTATTGTGAGCTCACGCAGGGCTGTGGGGGAGGAGTGAGCTGGCCTGTGGGGACTCCCTTCTCAAGTTGCTGGTCAATCAGCTTCAAACAAATCTGCATCACACTGAGCATTTCCACCCCCTTTTCTATGTCAGTGATCCCCATTTGTCCCTAGAGCCTAGGTTTCAGGTCCTGGTGAGCCATTCTCATCTATCTTCCTTTTGTTTTCAGTCTGCATTCTGGTTTAACTATTGACAATTATCATTTATTCTGTACCATTTAGTTTGGTTATGAATGCTAAGGTTTTCCTAGCTTTTTAGTTTAGTCATTCAGGCTCTTTCTAAAGAACAGAGGCACAAACATCAATTCCTTGATCTGTCGCTTACTGGCTGACATAATTGGAGTTGGAGTTTCTGAGTCCAAATTTCTCCTTGACTTGTCTTTGGTGTCAAGAAAGAGATTTCAAGAAAAAGTTGCTTTCTCTAATCTCTTAAACCTTTTGAGGATCTTTCTGTCCTCAGAAAAAATGCACACAGTTTTAGAAGTTCACAGACCTTCTGATACCCATGAATGTACCATCTTCAAATTAGGAACCCTGCCTGCTCTAGTGTCCTTCTAGAGGCATATGGGTTCTGAACTAGTAGGAAGGCGTAAATAGTGAGTGTGGCTTTTGAGAAGCAATAAACTGATTTCCTCTCAATTTTCCATTATTTCCATAAGCACTTTCAGCCTCCTATATTTAAAATTCCGGAAGTACTGTGCCCTATGGCATGGGAAAGACATAATTAATTTTCAGTTTGCTATTGTATTTTCTTAGAACGTCAATACCCTACACTGTTATTACATAATATTTTTTAGGGGGATTGAAGCTCTTAAATTCCTCATCCATTGCGTGTGGCAGTAAAGTGACCTCTAGTGGACTTTCCAGGAAATTCTGGAATAAGAAAAATTGCTTGGAGGAATAAAATTAGATTAGCGATTCAGCCACCTAGTGCCCTGGTTTCACTGAAGTGTGGTCAGTTTCAGTACCAAGGGTGGGGCAGGTGAGGAAGGTAAATGTGGATGAAGATTTATCACTGGTTAAAAGTGACTTGAAGAGACCTTGAGTCCCCTGGAACCAAGGTTTCTCTAGAGAAGGACCAAGGTTATGATCAGTGGATCAGGACTAACCCACTGGACTGATTTTAGAAAGAAAAAAAAAAAAAATCTCTTTTAAATAACCATTTGAAGTTATGATGGACCTTGTTGGCAAAGTGAGTATTCCACATTTTATGTTCTGAGTGTTGGAATTTTTTGGTGGGAGGAAGAGAAGGAAACGAACATTTTAAAAGTTCCAACTCAAGGCTAAATAATCTCTCAGTCTCCCAGTCTCTGTCTCTCTGTTCCTGTCTCTATCACCTGGTACCTTTTACCCAGCCCTCCTCAACAGCCAAAAAAAGACAAGTCCCATTTACAGTGATTGCCCAGGGCCCATCCTGACTCCTTTTCTGGCTCTAGGTCATGTTTCCTGCCCACTGGACCTACATTGACCTTTGTTATCTGGTTTGTTCCTTGGAACTTTTTAAGAACGTTTACTTGGACTTACCTCTCAGCATGTGCCCACTCCTAGACCCTGGCAGCAACTGGCCCACTCGTATGGTGGAGAACAGCTGGTTTGAACATTTGGTTTGGGTCTTTTGTTTAATAATAATCTCTTTTGCCCGTAACCCCTCGGACCTGGTATTAGTCTTATAACTGTGAGCCCATTTCTCAAGTCAGCAACTCTTGGTTTGGGTCGCATGCTTAATACCTACTTCTGTAAGGCTCAGGCTTCCTTAGTTAGGCCTGAACTTTTTGGAACCCTGTAATGATGGGATTTATATTGCCCTTTTAGGATAAGAAGATTGTAGAGACTCAATATCAATATTATTCTCTGGATTATCATTTAAAGAAACTCTAAAATCATAGGTTTAAATTTAAATGTCTTTTTCTAATGTTTAATACAAGAACACAGAAATTTATTCTTAATACGTGCAGAACATTTGAAAAGTCTAAATAATGGGTTAAAAATAATGTGAAACAGAAGTTATGGGAAAATTTCCTGTTATGATAAATTATTACAAACATTTGCCTGCTTGGGTCAGAATTATTAATCTCATTTCTTGTCTTTCCAGCTGCAGCAAAAACCCTCCAGAGAACCATGTTTACAGCTGTAGCCATTCATGATCTTCACAATAGGAATCAATGATCTGGTTTAGTGAATAACAGCTCTTATGAATGCTCAGAATACAAATTGGCTATGAAGTTGGCACCCAAGAGGAGTTCAGAGGTTAGTGAGTATGAATGGCTTAATGAAAAATTACACTTCACAAAATACTTAAAGTCCAGCTGGTGGTAGAAGAAATCCATCTGGGAATTAAGCACATCAGGAGTATAAAAGCTGGGTTAGTTTAGGTTTGCTATGGTTGAATGAATCTCAAGTGTAGGGTTCTATGTTCTAGCATAAAATAAATTAATTTTTGAAGTAGTAAATAAGTCTACTTATAAGTGAAAGGAAACTATTTTTTTTTGAGTGTCAAGGTGATTTCTAATTTCCATTAAAAAATGGAGACAAGGTCTTAAGAATGGAAAAGTAAGAACTATCTCCTTATATTGAAGACTTGAAATATATTTTTTTTACTTTTTCCATGGAAGCACTTTCTTTAGTGCATTTTGCCATAAGGGGGTGCTCTGGGATAATACTTTTCTGCAAAGCAGCTGTCTTTTCTGCTCTGCTACCCAAAAATGAGCAAACATTTAGATTTGTTCTACTTCCCATCCAGATTCACTAAGCTTTGAAAGGTGTCAATTTAAATAAAAAAGATGAAAACTATTTAAACTGTAAATAACCAGTGTCTGACTCTGAAGGAAAAGACAAACATTAAAAAATATTTTGTGTAGATCCTTGGTTCACTTTTTAGACTTTAGAATTGCAATAAACTGAAGCTGCACCAGAATTCTGCTGGGTAAGGAGCTGAAAACCATATCTTAGGGGCTAGCATTTGCTTTTACTTTAGCTCTTGCTCTTTTTTATTTATTTTTTATTTTTTTATTTTTTGTAGCAGTACTTTCACTATGTCTTTGGCCAATGCTGTGGGATACATTAGAGTTGAAATTGCTTTTTTTCTTTACAAAGTTTTATCCTTAATGGCAGGGGTTAGGAACCAAGAATTCCACAGTAGTTTCACTGTCACCCCTGCCACATTTATTGATCAGTTCTTAGGTTCTATTTTTGCCTCCCTAAGTATAAGAGATGAGGCAGTGGGGAGGAAACTACATTCTGTTTGCACAGACTGGAAGGGAGAATCAGAAGCAATCAGAGTGGCTACTTCAAGCACAGAGTGCTGTGAAAGGACAACTAACCAGTCAAGGTCACCAACAGGACATTTAGAGAGATGGCTACAACACCAGGTGGCCAGAACAGAGGGTTCTCATTGTTTTGGTTAAAAAAACTCATGGAGTTCTACTGCAGGATATCTGAAGGTGTTGTCTCCTTCCTGCCTGGGTGGCAAATGGTTCTGGTATAGCAGAAGGGTAGAGACAAATGTTACACCTTCGTTTGCAAAAAAGAGTAGTTCTCTCTATATATTCTTAAACTTACCTCCTTTGGCAAAACTAGGTGAGACTTTATTAGTCATATTTATGACCATTTAACTCTGTACACAAGAGGGAATTTTGGCTGAAGGTTTATATAGCATAACTTGGGAGATTTTATTTGAGAATAATGTCTAGTAATCACTCTTCAGTTTTCTGTTACTGCATGGCATTACTTAAAAAACAAGATATATTTATACCAACACTATATTTTAAAAATACATTTTCCTTAAATATGTGTTAGGTTCCACTTCCCAGAATTGGTTACCTTTATGGATTTTTTTCTAGAGGTGACACAGAAAAAAAGAGGAAAAGAAAGAGTTCTGGTGCCCTAACCGGTTTGGAGAACACGGGAGAGGCAGACATTCATGTGGAACTGTTTTAAAACAGAGTTCTTGTGTATCCTGGCCTGGGGTGGGGGGAGGGGGAGGTGGAGCTCACTGTTACCCCTTGGGATATGAGATAATGGAATTTTGCTAGGCAAAGTTGAGTTTTTTGGATTATCAGTCATAATTCTTTAAAAAGAAATAGAACTCAATTATTGAAAAAAAGAGTAATTCAAAATTATAACTGGCTATGTTAGAAAAAAACCTAAGGGGGCAAAGTGTTGTCTCACTCACATGTAGAAAACTGTGAGTAGGCAGAGACAACATTTTCTTGCCCCACGTAAAAAATAAAAAAAGAATAGTGAAGAAAACAAGTGACCAAAAATCTCTACCTTTACATGTTGAAGAGTGAAATATAAAACTCTCTTAGATACATGTTTTACTAGAATTGGTTCTATTTCCTCTCAAAAAATTTGTGTGTGTGTGTGTGTGTGTGTGTGTGTGTGTGTGTTTGTGTTTTAAACCATTTGGTTTCATCTATAAGTACATAAGCAACATAATTGGGGTTATTTTTTAAGAATTAAAAAAAATAGCCCTGGTGTGGTAGCTCATTTGATTAGTGCATTGCCCCCATACTCTGAGATTGTGGGTTTGAGCCCCGGTCAAAGCACATACCAGAATCAACTAATGCATGTTTCTGAGATAATCCCTGAAGGGGTTGGCTGACAGCTGAAGGATGATTGAGGCAATGTCTAAAAGGTGTGAACGCAGGGCAAGGTTGTCTGCCACCTAGCAACTTGGGCACAAGTCCTTCATTGAAGTTGGGAGGGACCAGGCCTGCAAGGGAGGGCAGTTGGGAGGGACCAGGCCTGCAAGGGAGGGCAGTTGGGGGTGACCAGGCCTACAGGAGAGGGCAGTTGGGGGGACAAGGCCTGCAGGGGAGGGCAGTTGGGGGCAACCGGGCTGGCAGGGGAGGGCAGTTGGGGGCAATCGGGCTGGCAGGGAGCAGTTAGGCATCTATCAGGCTGGCAGGGGAGTGGTTAAGGGGTGATCAGGCTGGCAGGCAGAAGCAGTTAGGGGAAATCAGGCAGGCAGTCAGGCGAGCGGTTGGGAGCCAGCAGTCCCGGATTGTGAGAGGGATGTCCAACTGCCGGTTTAGGCCCAATCCCACAGGCAGCTGGACATCCCTCGAGGGGTCCCAGATTGGAGAGGGTGCAGGCTAGGCTGAAGGACCTCCTCTCCCCGAGTGCATGAATTTCATGCACCAGACCTCTAGTAATGTATAATGTTGCATACATTATATCAAGTTGATCCTGAAAAGTTCCAAATTTTAGGTTGTTTTCCTATAGTATGAGAACTAATCCCTTTTCACATGATAAAGGGAATTTTATTCTTCTCATGCTTTTATAAGATATGATTCAGTGTTTTCAATGATTCCTAAGAAACTCTATTCCCTGGTTTATTAAGAGAAAAACAAGACCCAGATATTAAATTCATCCCCTTGACAGATGTAATCCCATCATAAATCATAACAGTAAATGAAAAGCTGGATTCTCCTCTAGAAAAAAATATTCATTTGGGACTATTGTGTTAATACTGTTGACATTTGGGTTTGTACATTTGACTGTTATGCTAATGAAAAATATCTGTTAACTGGGAAAAAAATAATAGAGGCTAATAGTTACTGAGCACTCTACAAAATATTTCACCTTCTGTATCTCATTTAAGTATCATATCAGTCTTGTGAAGAAGATACTCTTGTTGTCTCCCTTTTTACAGATGATAAAACTAAGGCTCAGAGGAGTTGATTAACATCAAACATGTAATTAAGTGAAAGGGCAGAAATTAGAACCCAGCTTAATTGGATTGCAAGATTCATCCTTATAAACAATTCCACTTTACTGACATAAAGGATTGATTTGATTCCTCAATTAATCATTTATTGAAAGCATGTTGTTTTTTTAGCACAACTCTGCTTGTGGGGAATAAAAAATTATAAGCCTTTACATTCTAGCTCAGGGATTTTAAGACAATCAAGGGGAGTGTTTCCTAAACCTTAATTATTCTTTGACTAGAGGCCCAGTGCATGAATTCGTGCAACGGTGGGGTCCCTCGGCCTGGCCTGCAAGGATCGGGCTGAAATCGGCTCTCTGACATCCCCTGAGGGGTCCCAGATTGCGAGAGGGTGGTTCTTGGGTGATGCACCCCAGAATTGGGCTCCCTCCTCTCTGGTTCCAGGTGTGTCACCTGAGAACCACAGCTGCCAAGTCACCACAGCTTGGCAGCTCTTGCGTTGAACATCTGCCCCCTGGTGGTCATTGCGTGTCATAGCTACTGGTTGGATGGTTGCTTAGGCTTTTATATATATATAGATAGATTATTTTCCCTTGTTGTCATGTGTATAAGAGAACTCTCTTGTCTTCTGAACTTGACTTGTACACTCAAATCTCTCAACTGTGTTTTTAAAAAAGCTTTAAAAAAAGACTTAAAAATAGTTTTTCCTATATCTTTTATACCTTATTGAAAGATGATTCAGCCCTGGCCATGTGGCTCAGTTGGTTTAAGTGTTGTCTCCTATACCAAAAGGTTGTGGGCTTGATTATTGGTCAGGGCACATACCTATGTTGCGGGTTCAAAATCCCCAGTCAGAATGCATACGGGAGTCAATTATTGGATGTTTCTCTCTCTCTTTCTCTTTCTTTCCCTCTATCTAAAATCAATAAAAACATCCTCAAGTGAGAATGAAAAAAAAAAAAAAGATGATTCAATATTTCGGTCAGTTCAATAAGAAACTGAGGAATGGCCCTAGCCGGTTTGGCTCAGTGGATAGAGCATAGGCCTGTGGACTGAAGGGTCCCAGGTTTGATTCCGGTCAAGGGCTCGTGCCTGGGTTGCAGGCTCGATCCCCAGTAGGGGTGTGCAGGAGGCAGCTGATGAATGATTCTCATCATTCATGTTCTTATCTCTCTCCCCCTCTCCCTTCTTCTCTGAAATCCATAAAAATATATTTTAAAAAAAGAAACTGAGGAATGATATATTAGTGGTGATATGTTTCACTATTGCACATACTTTAAGGTAATTCTTTCATTTTCTTATTATTTTAGTTTTTTTTTTTTAAATCAGTTGAGCCGAAACTGGTTTGGCTCAGTGGATAGAGCGTCGGCCTGCAGACTCAAGGGTCCCAGGTTCGATTCCGGTCAAGGGCATGTACCTTGGTTGCGGGCACATCCCCAGTAGGGAGTGTGCAAGAGGCAGCTGATCGATGTTTCACTCTCATCGATGTTTCTAGCTCTCTATCCCTCTCTCTTCCTCTCTGTAAAAAAATCAATAAAATATATTTTAAAAAAATCAGTTGAGAATAATTAGTTAGTAAAGATGAAATAGTCTGAAGATGGTGAAATAGCAAAAGTATTTTAAGATATAAGAAAAATAAGATCACTAAGATACTATAATTTATCTTAGATTTTATAAGGGTCTAATGAACCTGTATAGTAATTGCAAAATAGAATGAGTTTTACCCTATACAAATTAAAACAACAAAATTTCTTGTTTTTTGAAGATCTCTAAAATAAAATAGTCTTCTTAGAGGAAGACCTCCATGAAAAATAAATCCTTACAAATATTTAGAACTGCTCAAAAAGTAAATTAAAACACCAAAAAATTAGTCCAATGGACACTATACCAAAGATTATAACATTATACCAAAGATTATATTTTGAAACACTTTTATGAGATATATACCATTATTCCCATTTTATAGATAACAAATTTAGTGTTTAAATTGTTAAGAAACTTGCCCTAACCGGTTTGGCTCAGTGGATAGAGCGTCGGCCTGTGGACTGAAGGGTCCCAGGTTCGATTCCGGTCAAGGGCATGTGCCTTGGTTGGGGGCACATCCCCAGTGGGAGGTGTGCAAGAGGCAGCTGATGGATGTTTCTCTCTCATCGATGTTTCTAACTTTCTATCCCTCTCCCTTCCTCTCTGTAAAGAATCAATAAAATATATATTTAAAAAAAAAAAAAAAAGAAACTTGCAGTCAGTCCAACTCTAGAATCTGTGCTCATAACACTATTCCATTTCCCCAGATCAGTATTCCGCCCCCCCCCCTTTTTTTTATATATTTTATTGATTTTTCACAGAGAGGAAGGGAGAGGGATAGAGAGCTAGAAACATCGATGAGAGAGAGACATTGACCAGCTGCCTCCTGCACACCCCCCATCGGGGGTTGTGCCCGCAACCAATGTACATTCCCTTGACCGGAATCGAACCTGGGACCTTCCAGTCCGCAGACCGATGCTCTATCCACTGAGCCAAACCAGTTTCGGCTATTCCCCTTATTTTAATCTCTCATATCATCCTATAGTTTTCCTTTAAAAATGACATATATCTTCTTCTTATGCTATAAGGGCAGAAACTATGTATGTTTTGCTCTATCACACCACTGTTTTGCTCTATCATAGTATGTCATTGCATATCATATAGTGCCTGGCACAAAATCAGTAGAATTGAATTAATGGACAATTATTTAATCAATGTGCTTAGCATCCTAGAAGTTAGCATGGGCAAAGAAATACTTTATGTATTGAGCACATATTCTGTTAAGAGCAAGTTGTAAGCTCTGGGATCAGGAGATTAAAACATAATGCCTGTCCTCAAGGAACCTTTGATCTAGGACGTATAGGTGGGCTATAGGGCAGGGTGCAAGGACAGGGGCATAAGGATTAATAATGCCGATGGGAAGTATAGGTAGTTGATCTAGAGCTTCACTATTCTCTAGGAGTGTCACAGGAGGGAGTCATTATGGAGGATTCTTGCTTCCAGAGAAGACTTTTCCATATATTTAAATGTCACCTCACTTAAGGGTTTTTAGAAAGAAAATTTTATGTTTCCTTTTTCTAATTAATCATACACTGAGTGGCCAGATTATTCTGATCTCTGAACGCATAATAATCTGGCCACTTAGTGTATATCCTATATAATAAAAGGCTAATATGCAAATTGTCCCCTCGACCAGCAGTTTGACCAGCAGGCAGGCCGGCCAACCGCCCATGTCCCCTCCCCCTGGCCAGGCTGGCCGGACCCCACCCATGCACGAATTCATGCACTGGGCCTTAAATATATATATCTATATATATCTATATATTTCTATATATATCTATATATATCTATATATATCTATATATATCTATATATATCTATATATATCTATATATATCTATATATATCTATATATATCTATATATATCTATATATATCTATATATATCTATATATATCTATATATATCTATATATACACACACACACACTGAGGTTGCAGGCTCGATCCCTAGTAGGGGTGTGCAGGATTATTATGCGTTCAGAGATCAGAATAATCTGGCCACTCAGTGTATATTCCAGGAATATCTTTCAATCTAAGTCTTACAGGATCTATTTAGCTAGATATCCTCTTTTTATTTTTTTTCTTGGAGAATAGGAATTAGTGGTGAAAATTCATATTTAGGTTTTGAGGATCATTATTAAGTCAGTCTCCAGTCTTCTTTTCTTCAGGCTATATAATTTCATTTTTAAAAAGCTTTCATCATAAATTTATTTCCTGACCTCCAGTCATAATTACTACTTACCTCTGACCTATATCCAAAATTTTCAGGTTTCTTTTAAGTGGTGAAACTGAGATTTGACCACATTCCTTAAAATAGGACCATTAGAAGAGGTTAATGGGGGGGAAAAGGAGGACCTATGTAATACTTTTAACAATAGAATCTCTAATTATTGAGGAAGAGTTGCCTGAACTTACATTTTTTTCTTCAGATGGTTCAAACAAACAATAAATGTGTGTGTGTTTGTATTGTATGCATTAAATATTGATTAAATATAGAATGAATTAAAAAAATAAAATGGGACCATTATTTTACTACTAGAGGCCCCATGCATGAAATTTGTGCACTGGAGGGGGGGGGGGGGGTGTCCCTCAGCCCAGCCTGCACCCTCTCCAATCGGGGACCCCTCGGGGGATGTCTGACTGCTGTTTTAGGCCCCATCCCTGGATCGGGCCTAAACCGGCAGTTGGACATCCCTCTCACAATCTGGGACCGCTGGCTTCTAACCACTTGCCTGCCTGCCTGCTTGATTGCCCCTAATCACTCTGCCTGCCAGCCTGATAGCCCCCTAACCACTTCCCTGCCAGCCTGATTGATACCTAACTGCTCCCCTGCTGGCCTGATCACCCCCAACTGCCCTCCCCTGCAGGCCTGGTCCCTTCCCAACTGCCCTCCCCTGCAGGCCTGGTCCCCCTACCCCAACTGCCCTCCCCTGCAGGCTTGGTCGCCCCCAACTGCCCTCCCCTATAGACCATCTTGTGAAAATGTGGGGGTAGCCTTCTTGTGATGATGTGGGGGTGGCCATCTTTGGCACCCATCTTGTGATGGTGTGGGGGTGGCCATCTTGTGGCATGAGGGTGTGAGGGTCAATTTGCATATTACCTATTTATTATATAGGATTTCAGCCTATTTTCCTTTTTTTTTTTCCTATATTGGCCACACAAAACAATTATATTATTTTCTGTTTTATAGACATATTAGCATCAAATTTTCCTCTAATTGATAATAGCAATAGGTAACTTTGCACAAGTCATGTTTCTGTGATAAATTGAACCATGCCTTTTGATATTCATGCTCTTGTGTGGTGTTCTCCTCTTAAATCTTGGCTGGCCCTGAGACCTGCTTTAACCAACAGAATTCAGAAGTGCCATTGTACTTGTTACAGACTTAAGCCTTAAGAAGACGTAGCAGCTTTCAGAGGGGAAGCCAGCTGCCATGTAATATGTCTATCCTGAGACTGCCATGCTGAGAGCAGTTGTTCTCCACATGGCCTCTTCATGAGCCCAAACTAGCCACATGGAGAGGCCATGTGGAAGAGAACCAAATCCCTGGCCAACAGCCCTCGCTGATCTAACCAACTATATGGACTACACTAACTTGCTCCCCTCTGAGTGAGTCCATTTTGGAAGTAGATTCTCTAATCATAGTTGCATCATCCTATCTGATGCCATGTGGAGTAGGGACAAGCTATCCTTGCCAAACCTTGCCCAAGTTGCAGAATTGTGTGCAAATAAACAGCTTTTTAAAAATTCATTAGTTTTTGGTATAATTTATTAAATGGCAACAGACCATTGAAACACCCTCTCTGGGCAAGACTTATTTTTCATCTGTAAAATGAATTACTAGTTGGATGAGATAATCTCTATTGATTATAAACTATTAGTGTATCGTTCACCTTGTTCTATTGTTGTTCAACTTCTGTCTACAGACCTATGTTATTCCTATAGCTTCTTACTTCATACCAATCTGTGACCTGTCCTGTTGAAACCTTTTTCTGTTCTCTTTTCTCTTCTTTCCTTTTCTTTCCCTTTTTCCCCTTCCCCTTCTTCCTCTCCTCTCCTCTCCTCTCTTCTTAGACCCAAGTCTCTAACTTGCCAGAATCATTCTAAATGCTAACTTTGTCATCCAGTGTGCTAATACTGCTCTCAGCTTGGTGGTATGTACATTTTATGAGCTTGCCTTCTGCTTTATAATTTCCTTCAGCAATCTCACAGCTGCATTCTCACAGCTGGATTGGCTGATTCACTGTCATTTTTTTTTCCCTTAGAAAATTCTACTGGCATAGTTTCTAAGATTTAGAATCCTGAAACTGCCTTTCCCACCATTTTGCTGTTTTTGGCTCAAGCATACTACTAAATGGGTCACTTTTCCAAGACATAGCATGCCCATTTCTATGAATTTCTTGTGAATAATATGTGCTATTATAAAGTTAATGAGAAAAATACTTCTCTTTTTTGGTGGAGTCTTGGCTCAGAATGTTTCTGAAGCAATCATCATCAATTAATTATGCCTCAAGAGTTCCGTGATAAGGATGCTAAACCAGTAATTCTTTTTTTACATCACTTTGCATTCATGTCTCAGAGTATTACAGTACATCTGCTCTCCTTGAGCTGAAGTCATTCCAGAAGACTATGTTTCTTAGTAAACATTGTCCAGTCATTTTTGAAGGAAAGCTTGGAGAGTATTAAAGTAATTGATTCTCAGCATTTTAAAAACTACTTTCAATTTTAGTCGCTGCTGGTCATCTGTTTATTCACTTCAGAAAGAGTTCCAAACATAGCCTAAAGTCATCATGAGTAATCTTAACAGGCTCACTGGAGCATATGCTATAACCCCGGTATTCCCAGAATTTCAAAGTATTTTAGAAAAGGACCGCATGCTATATTAGGGCCCACTTATCCTGTCTTATAGATGATATAGTCAGAATATCTCAGAGCTAAATATGTTATCTGAGGTAACAGCACAATTAATGAGTTGATATATGGGACAGGTAGGCTGTAAGGTTAACACAACACAAATTCCCATGATGCAACGCTACTAGTTCCGGGGCAGAAGGCTATTGTTTCCCCTCTCCACTAATCCTCTCAAATTGGAAGAGCACTAATTGTCACAGGTCCCTTAAATACATGCCTAAAAACATTCTTGGGTAATATGACTTACCTGATGTTATGCTTTCCTATATATTTTTCTATCCAGCATCCCTCTGTACAGAAACTTCCTCTCCTCCACTTCCTGTGATTCTGATGGACATTTCCCAGGGCCTCACTTTTTCTGCCTTAGTAATGGCACATGAAGCAGGCTTGTCTGATCCATAGTAACTTCTTCCTCTAGCTTTCAGCGGGGAAGACAGATGAAATTGATTCCGGAGTGGGTTATTGATCCAAGCAGGACTAATCAGAGACCTTCACTGATTTGATAAATGGATGATGGTAGAGAGGATTCCTTCTGCAGAAGTTGCTAGATGAGGATGGTAATCTTCTTAAGCTTCATAGAGTTTGTCATAAATTAAGAGAAAACTAACAGAGGAGCTAAGTGGAAAAAGACAGAAAATGAAAGGTGCCACTATTGGTTTGGTTCTTGGATACAGCTATATTT
Organism: Eptesicus fuscus; assembly: GCF_027574615.1. Taxonomy (NCBI): domain Eukaryota; kingdom Metazoa; phylum Chordata; class Mammalia; order Chiroptera; family Vespertilionidae; genus Eptesicus; species Eptesicus fuscus. The sequence goes on from NC_072479.1 coordinate 88,921,201, forward strand.
GAACTTCCCAGACAACCCACAATAGTCCCCTTATCTGCGATTTCACTTTTTGCAGTTTCAATTACCTGTGGTCAACTGTGGTTGGAAAACATTAAATGAAAAATTCTAGAAATAATTCATACAGTTTAAATTGTATACCATCCTGAGTAATTGTATTCTTGTGCTGCCCCAGGGGAGTCTTGGAACATATTCCCCAAGTGGGGTCTATGACTGTCATTTGCTCTTTTGCTTAAACTCATTTAAAATTGTATATGTTTCATTTGCCATCAAGAGTTATAAAATAGGAACCTATTTTTTTAAAAATATATATTTTATTGATTTTTTACCGAGAGGAGGGGAGAGGATAGAGAGTTAGAAACATCGATGAGAGAGAAACATCAATCAGTTGCCTCCTGCACACCCCCTACTGGGGATGTGCCTGCAACCAAGGTACATGCCCTTGACTGGAATCGAACCCGGGACCCTTCAGTCCACAGGCTGACGCTCTAGCAACTGAGCCAAACTGGTTAGGGCACGAACCTATTTTTAAAAAAATATATCTTTTTATTGACTTCAGAGAGGAAAAGAGAGGGAGAGAGAGATACAAACATCAATGATGAGAATCATTAACTAGCTGCCTCTTGCACGCCCCTACTGGGGATGGAGCCTGCAACCCAGGCATGTATCCTTGACTGGAATCGAACCTGGGACACTTCAGTCCACAGGCCGACGCTCTATCCACTGAGCCAAACCAGCTAGGGCAGGACCCTGTTATTTAAGGAAAATGTATGCAACCTTCATAATAGCTTTTTATCCAGCAATCTCACTTCTGGGTCTATACCTAAAGGAAATAAAACCAATATTGTGAAGAGCTATCTATACACCCATGTTCACTGCAGCATTATTCACAATAGTTGAGGTATGGAAACAACCTAAGTGTCTATCAACAGATGAATGGGTTACGAAAATGTGACACACAGACACACACACACACACACACACTGAAATATTATTCAGTCTTAGAGAAGAAGGAAATCTTGTCATTTGCAAAAACATGGATGAACTTGGAGGGCATTATGCTAAATGAAATAAACCAGACAGAGAAAGACAAATAGTGCTGGTATCACTGATTTGTAGAATCTAAGGGGGATAAAAAGTCAAACTCATAGAAACAGAGTAGAAAATTGGTTATTAGCCCTGACCGGTTTGGCTCGGTGGATAGAGCGTCGGCCTCTGGACTGCAAGGTCCCAGTTTCAATTCCGGTCAAGGGCATGTACCTTGGTTGTGGGCACATCCCCACTGGGAGGTGTGTAGGAGGCAGCTGATTGATGTTTCTCTTTCATTGATGTTTCTAACTCTCTATTCCTCTCCCTTCCTCTCTGTAAAAAAGCAATAAAATATATTTAAAAAAAAAGAAAATTGGTTATTAGAAGGGTGGAGAAAATAGGTAGAGGTTGGTAAAAGGGTTTAAACTTGCAGTTATATAAAAAATACAGTAGCTTTCTTTTTGGAAATGTAAATTACAGTTGAAATTTTGGAAAAGAATTTTCATATAATTTGGTAATTTTTCAGAAGGTAAGAGTGCCAGAGCTAGAAATGTTTTTCTTAATCTAGACAGTTAGAGCCTTATTTGACAAGATTTTCCACCCTAATCATCTTTCAAAAAATGTACTGCTCTCTCTTGGGAGACTTTAGACAAAGGGGTATAGTTACTGTTTTACTCTAGCCTGAAATATTAAGACTATAGAACCCAGAGGTATAATTGGCATTAAGGAACTCTAGCTCATGTACCTCTTTATGAATGCTTTTGGGGATAGGCAATATTGATTTCAAGATGTGATGATGATGTGATGAACCCACTGAGCATAAGCTATTTTCTGATGGGTATGTCAGAAGCAGTGGAAATGACAGTTCTAAACAAAGATGGTCAGCAAATGTGTTTTTAGTTCATCTCTAACTGCCACCTTTGTAACTGCATGTTTTTAATCTTTACAAAGAAAATTGGCATAATCCTCTAATACTTTTCAAGTTTAAGAATGTCTCATTTTGTCTTCTTCCCTTTCCACTTTTTTTACTTGGATTGTTGGTTAAATTGGATTATTTTATTTTGACAGATAAACATTGTACATATTTAAGGTGCACAACATGGTTTTGATATATGTGTAAACTGTGAAATGATAAGTGTGATCAAACTAACATATCCATCAACTCCTATAGTTTCCACTTTTTTTGTGTGGTGAGAACACGAGATCTACTCTCTTAGCAAATTTCAAGTATACAATACATTATTATTAACTGTTAGAGGCCTGGTGCACAAAATGCATGCACTCTGGGGGGTCCTCTCACCCTGGCCTGCGCCCTCTTAAGTCCAGGAGCCCTCAGGGGATGTCTGAATGCCGGCTTAGGCCCACTCACGTGAGAGGCTCCCGCCATCGCTGCTGCGCTTGCCAGCCGTGAGCCCAGCTTCTGGCTGAGCGGTGCTTCCCCTGTGGTAGTGCACTAACCACCAGGGGGCATCTCCTGCATCGAGCATCTGCCACCTGGTGGTCAGTGCCTGTCATAGTGACCAGTCGTTCCACCATTCGGTCGATTTGCATATTAGCCTTTTATTATATAGGATAGTCACTATATTATACTGTATATTACATTTCCACTCTCTGTTACTATAAGAGTTTGACTTTTTAAAAAAGATTATAAATATAGCCTGGCCAGTGTGGCTCTGTGGTTGAGGGTCGACCTATGAACCAGGAGTCACAGTTTGATTCCCAGCCACATGTCCAGGTTGCGGGCTCGATCCCTAGTGTAGGGTGTGCAGGAAGCAGCTGATCAATGATTCTCTCTCATCATTGATGTTTCTATCTCTCTCTCCCTCTCCTTTCCTCTATGAAATCAATAAAAATATATTTAAAAAGATTACAAATATAACTGAGATCATACAATATTTGTCTTCTGTGTCTGGCTTATTTAATTTAGCATGTCTTCCAAGTTCAACCATGTCATTGCAAATAGCAGGATTTCCTTTTTTTTTAAAGGCTGAATAATATTCCATTGTGTTATGTGTATTTTTCTTCATGCATTCATGTCTGTGGACAATTAAGTTATTTCCATAGTTTGACTACTGTCAATAATGCTACAATGAACATAGGAATGTAGGTACTTCTTAGAGATAGTGATTTAAAATTTTTATTTATTTGTTGATTATTAGAGAGAGAGAAATGTGGGTTTGTTGTTCTACTTATTTATGCATTCATTGATTGCTTTCTTGTACGTGCCCTGACTTAGGAACCCACAGTCTTGGCACATCAGGACAACGCTCCAACCAACTTAGCCACCTGGCCAGAGAAAGATAGTGATTTCAGTTCCTTTAGGTACATACTATAAAGTGGGATTGCTGGATCATATGGTAGCTCTATTTTTAATTTTTGAGGAATCTCCAAACTGTTTTTCCATAATGGCTATACCAATTTATATTCCCACCAATAGTGTGCCAGGGTTGAGTTCTCTTTCTCCACATTCTTTCCCATATTTATTACTTTTCAACTTTTTAAAATAATATATATATATTTATTGATTTCAGAGAGGAAGGGAGAGGGAAAGTGAGATAGAAACATCAATGATGAGAAAGGATCATTGATTGGCTGCCTCTCCTGCATGCCCCCTATTAGGGATCAAGCCCACAATCCAGGCATATGCCCTTGATCAGAATCAAACCTGGGCCGAAGCCGGTTTGGCTCAGTGGATAGAGCGTCGGTCTGCGGACTGAAGGGTCCCAGGTTCGATTCCGGTCAAGGGCATGTACCTTGGTTGCGGGCACATCCTCTGTGGGGAGTGTGCAGGAGGCAGCTGGTCGATGTTTCTCTCTCATCGATGTTTCTAACTCTCTATCCCTTTCCCTTCCTCTCTGTAAAAATATCAATAAAATATATTAAAACAAACAAACAAACAAACAAAAACCTGGGACCCTTCAGTCCGCAGGCTGACAGCTCTATCCACTGAGCCAAACCAGTTAGGGCTACTTTTCAACTTTTTGATAACAGGAGTGCAGTGATATCTCACTGTGGTTTTAATTTGCATTTCCCTGATGATTATTGATGCTGAGCATCTTTTCATTTACCTGTTGGCCATTTGTATGTCTTCTTTGGAAAAATATCTGTTCAGGTGTGTCTGTATTTTATATTTTAAGATACCTTAAACACATTTTGAAAGTACAACAGATACAAACATATACATACTAAACAGGGCTGGAGATTTTTGGCACAGTAGGAGGAAATATTAATGGAAATGTGCATTGCATTATGATTCAATCTTATCACCTAAAAAATTAACAAGCATGTTAAAGAACTTAGTAAAATGATCCTTTTAATAAGTACTTAAATTAATCAAATATTGAACACCTATGTACAATGAATCATACCAAATATTGAGAATGGGAAGAAGAAAACAATTTGATTCTTTGCCCTTAAGAAATCTAGTAAAGGAGATTCACTTGATTTCCCAGACAAACAAAACTAATACTTCTGCCGAAACCGGTTTGGCTCAGTGGATAGAGCGTCGGCCTGCAGACTGAAAGGTCCCAGGTTCGATTCTGGTCAAGGGCATGTACCTTGGTTGCGGGCACATCCCCAGTCGGGGGTGTGCAAGAGGCAGCTGATCTATGTTTCTCTCTCATCAATGTTTCTAACTCTCTATCCCTCTCTCTTCTTCTCTGTAAAAAAAATCAATAAAATATATTTTAAAAAACACACAACAAAACAAAAAAAATCTAATACTTCTTCCGTTAGGCTCTCATTTCGCTTATCTCTATTACAGCACATATTATAATTATTTCTTTAGGGATCCATGTCCTCGTTTTGAATAAAAACTCAACAGTAGGCCAATTGACAATCTTATTCATTTTTATATTCTCAATGTCTCATTAATAGTGGCCCAGGCACAGTAGGTATTTAATCAAAGCTTGATGTTGATGTAATGCATGGATTATGCAACTCTAACTTAAAAAATGAGGAAGTGTGTTGTTCACATAAGAGGAATGCTAGTGGCGGTGTGGATCTAGTGGTTTCATTATGTCATCACAGAGGTTTTTTTTATATTGCTCGGTTCTATGGAATGGGGGTAGGGAGGACAGGGGGAAAAGAGAGCTAGAGATAGAGAGATAGAGACACACACACACACACACACACACAGAGAGAGAGAGAGAGAGAGAGAGAGAGAGAGAGAGACCTGTGTGCTTTGAAGCATCTAGAAAATCTCATCTCACATCTTATTGGTTAGAATTGGGTCATATACCATTCCTCCTCATAAAAGGGATGGGAATCCTTTTAGATCAGAATTTCTTAACCTTGGCACTATTGGCATTTTGGATTGAATAATTCTTTGTTGTGGGGGCAGTCCTGTGCATTGTAGGATGTTTAGCAGCATCCCTGTCTTTTATTCACTAGATGCCAGTAACATTCTCTTTCCAATTGCAACAACCAAAATGACTCCAAACATTGCCAAATGTTCCCTGGGAGGCAAATTGCCCTGATTGAAAACAACTGATTTAGATAATTTAGGATTACTCCAGAAGCTGAGGGTAGATCATCTCTTTGTAAGGCAGATGGGGATATATGCTTGAACCAATCAGGGTTCTGTTAGGAAGGTTAGGATAATGGATCTTGAATAGGTAACTAACAATGTTCATTATGTTTGTTGAAGATAGAGGCATGACAGATTCAGTGTGCAACTAAAAATACTAATTTTTCCTCTGTCTTACATCTTCTCAAAACCCAATTTCTTCACAGTTCAGTGAAATTAGAATCGAAAAATGAACTTATGTTAAAGAGATTGGTTCTCGTCTCTTAGTAGTTTCTTACAAAATGAAACTGAGTTAGGACACATTTAATTGGAAATTACAGAAACCCAGCCCAAACTGTTTATGCAAAAATGGAATTCACTGACTCATAATAATGGTCCAATTTTATTAACAGGAAGTACTCTAAATACTTTCCAAATATTAAAAGATCTAATTCTCATAACAATTATTTCTATGAAATCTTTACTATTATTTCCACAAGGAAACTAAGGCATAGAGAGGTTAAGTAACTAGTAACCAATCCATAAATGATTACAATTTGTAAGTGCTGTTGGAGCCCTAAGGAACAATTGATCTATAATAAGAAGATCTCATAGAGGGGGCATTTTTACTTTGCTTGGAAGGATGGTAAAATCCTATATAATAAAGTGGTAATATGCAAATTAACCCTCACAAGATGGCTGCCTATGACCAAGCCGGCAGGGTGGTGGAGGATGACCAAACGACTGAATAGCAGGCTGGGTGGGGCAACCAGGCCAGCGGGGGATGGGGGGAGGGAGGGGGTGATGAGAGGCAACTAGGTCATGGGGGGGGGCAGTAAGAGGTGACCAGGCCGGTGGGGTGAGGGCAGTTAGGGACAACCAGGCCAGCGGGAGGGGGTGCAGTTGGGGCAACCAGGCCCAGGGGGGGCAGTTGTGGGTGACTAGGCCAGCAGGGGGGCAGTTAAGGGCGACCAGGCTGGCAGGGGGGCAGTTAGGGGCGACCAGGCAGGCAGGTGAGCGATTAGGAGCCAGCAGTCCAGGATTGTGAGGTGGCAGTCGGACATCCCCCAAGGGGTCCTGGATTGGATAGGGTGCAAGCCGGGCTGAGGGACTCGCCCCCTCCCCCCCCCCCCCCCCGCCCCGTGCATGAATTTCATGCACTGGGCTTCTAGTATTTATATAATTGTCATGTCATCGTATTGAAGGTAGGGAATAGAGAAGGACAAAATGTTCCCGCCCTCTGGTTAATGCTCATTTAGGGGTGTACTCTGGAAAAAGCTCTTTAGATTCCAAAAGGTAGAACTCTACTCAATTTATAAACTCCCAGCCATTTCTTCCACAGGCACAATCACAGTTCTGTTGTGGCTGGTTCAGAGTGGATTCTGATATTAGCTGCTAAGTAATTGGAGGCCGAACTCTGACTTTCAACCATCCTTGAGAAGCTTAGCTCACTGGTCTAGACTCCTGCCTTCACATGGAGTGTCTTCTAAGGCTTCTAAGTAAGTCTCCTTGCCCTCTTGTAATCTGACCTCAGTCAGGATTAGGATCATCACACACAGTTTTGCAGGTTGTGCACTATACAACTCCAGGGGCACCATTCACAGAAACCTATTAAATGTTTGCAAGAAATCATAAACATGATTTTTTAACCCCCAATTTAACCCCTGAGCCCACATCAGCAGGATACAGGCTAAGAAAAATTCTATTTTCCAAGAATGACATAGTCTCCAATAGCAACTTCACATGTGGCCATGATACCATTGCAATTAACTAGTTATTAATAATAGGAAAGGAGCAAAAGGGAGGCTAGACATTATAGACATTTCCATTTGGCAGCTTCACCAGGAAGTTGCAATTTCACACTCCCAGGGAATCACTGGCCCATCCCCCACAGATTACTGGGGGAAGGGACTAGACAAAGGGGAAGATAGGTTCATGCCCTGTAAAGTTGGGGTGACATAAGGAAGATGCTGCCAGTCAAATCTGGAAACAGAGATCATTGGCCAGAGGGGCAGGGCCAATGCAAGCCTGTGAAAATTTGGGAATACATAATCCTCTAGGCAAAGAAGCTTGGTCTCTTGGCGCTCTTGGCCTGGCACTCTAATTCCTTTGGCTTTGCTCCTGCCCGTGTTCCCTCTATAGCAATGTGGCCATGCGAACCCCACACACAATGGACTGATGGACTACAGCTGGGAACACAAACTAAGCTAGCTGATGTTGAATTGAATTGCTCCAACATGGAGCTGAAACTCTGGACATTGGCTTTGCTCTTAGCCCTGCTGAAGGCAAAATGGGACTTCTTCCTTGGTGGGACAAAGGGAAATGGGACCTTGGAAATTCAGGGATGTAATTCTATAGGAATAAAGCTTCTGCAATACCTCATCCTCCCATGGGGGCCTCTGGAAATTCTTATTAAAGTCCACTCCCACCAGTAACCAGTGTGGTTGGGGAGCTCTCCTCACCTATAACAGACATAGGATAATGCGTATGAAAGAATCTCCCAGAGAGCAGGGGTGATCAGGTGGACCATCCAAGGGACTTACTCTCTCTGCTAGGGCAGGGAATCTTTGCAGTACTGCTCATTAGAATTTGACAGTGATTATGCACCAGTGCCTACTATGTATTTCCCATTTTGCCCTTTTCTGACTTGGAGTTTTTATTATGGTTATCCTGCCTTTTGCCACACCACTGAATATTGGATGCCTTAGTTTAGGAGTCATTGCTCCATAAGGAGAAACATCCAAACTTAACAGAGAGGACTGCCTAGCACTCAGTGATCTTTGACTCTGAGATGGATTTGGTAACTGGGTGGGATGTTGTATTGGTTTCCTGAGGGAAGAGGTGAATGTGTTCTTATGTATCAGAAGAGTATGTATTGATGCTTGGGTAGCCAGACAGGTGGTTTCTAGGAGAGCTTCCATAATTGGCCTCTGATATTCATTCTCTCAATCTTGCTTTTATTAATAGACCCTCCAATTTTTAGTACATCATTATCAAGCTAAAAAACACACACATTTTTTCAGTTGTCTGGTGGACCATATGATTAAGCTCTGGCTAATGGATGTAAAAGGAGATTAATGGGGGCCTTAACAAGATATCTTCACTTATCTTTCTACCCTTTCACACAGGCTGCAAGGTGGTGTTGCACCAGCTTTGCCTGTACAGTTGAGAGCTTCATTTAGTAAATTTTCTTGCAGGAGTTGGTAAATTTTCTTAAAGGGCCTGATAGGAAGTACTTTGACTTGCAGGCCATAGAGTCTTTGTTACAACTACTCAATTCTGGCATTATAGCCCAAAAGCAGCCACAGATAAAACTTGCACAATTGAGCAAGGCTGTATTCCAATAAAACTTTATTGACAAAAACAGGCAACCAAACTACTGACCATAGATAGTTTCTTTACCCCTGCTCTCGTGGAATTTCATAGGTGAAATCTGGGTCCCTGAATGACCTCATGGAAGAAAGCCACTCTACACTTCTCATCATCTACCAGCTTAGACTTATGTGAAGGAGCAATAATTCTTCATTCTTATTTAAGTGACTGTTATGTTGAATTCTGTTAAGGTGTTCAAATCAATATTTTAATACAACTTATTTTATTGTGACAAACCCCTAAATATTTATAATCATGATCCACTGTAAATATTATTACTTTATTTTAATTACTAGTTTATTTCGTTATAAAAAGAGCAATGATAGGGAAAGTAAGTTTCTCAAAATCTCGTGGCAAGTCTGAGGTACTGAGAAATGCTCCTATTTCCTTTGATTCTGAAGTTGCCAATTAGAAGTAGCAAGTGAGGATTAAGTTTGTGTTTTTTTTTTTCATTTTGTCTTTAAACTCAAATCATGATGAAAGTGGTTTGGAGATGTCAAATGACCTGAGTCACTCATTAGTAGTAAAGATACTATAATGAATAACGTATCATTAAATGTACATTAGTTGCAGGTTCCTGCCTGCAATTCTAGTTAAATATAAATATCTTAAAGGCAACATACTTATAAAGGAAAATCCAATATGTTGCATAATATAGTCACATTTTACCCATCGTTCAAGGCATTATATGTACTATCATCAACTAACTTAATCACCTTTTAAATGAATAATCAATATGAAATTGAGAACAACAGTGAAAAACTTCCTTTCATGTTGCTGACAGCCCACTGTTTTCTGAAGAGCAAGGTAATCAAAACAAAATAATTTTGAAAAAGGAAATGTATACATGAAGGAGGCAGTTGAAGGGAATGGGCTATTAATTATTTTTGAGAAAGTCATGCATCAATTTTTCATATTAAAAAGTAGATCTTTATTCTTTTCTCTGTTTTGCTTTCTATCTTTAGTGAAGGCTTTTGTATTGTCTCTCCTTATGTTGTTATTTCTGTAGTAAATACATTTCTTCATTTAAAAATTTCATCTTTGGCTTCATAGTTTTAAAAGTGCAAAGTGATATTTATATTACCAGTTTAGAGTTTTGTAATAGTAGGTGTGGTTGCCTTGTAAAAGCTCTTTTGGTATAGCAAATGTCATGTTCCTTATTTGTGTGTTATTCTCTAAAGATATTCGAGGCAGCACCCCCAGAGACAGCTGTGACAATAATGCCCCACCATGACAACAGAGGAACAGTGCCAATGCTCAGCAAAACAAAATTTATTTGGCAGGGGAGAGAGAATAGAGGCTTTTCACAGCTCTTTGGAAATGCTAATAAGGTCTCAACCTTGAACCATGTTTGCTTTTTATCTGGGAAACCCTTTCCAGTTATGATACCATCTGTATAAGTAGAAGGAAGAGATTCCAAGTTGTAATTTTATATAGTAGCAGATTTGTGAGTAGGGCCAGCCCCAAATTCAGGTGCTTTCTTTTCACCTGGGAGAACACAGTGCATCTGGGGACATTTTAAAACCCATAGTCAACTTCTTTGGATCCTTAAACTTAAGATAGTCTCAAGCTTGGCAGGCATCACCACCAGTGGTGGTGTGTTAAAGTGGATGAAATGCATTTGCAATGTGTAAACAGTTGACTCAGAGCTCAAGTTTTGTTCTCATGAATAGCTCTTTAAGCTTCCCTGTCCCATTTTTTTTGTCCTATGTTGGATAGTTGAAGAAAAATATTATTTGATAGCTCAATTTAAAGATCCACACTAAACCAACTAAACTCAGCCTTCACACTCACACTCTTTTCCAGCATCTGGCACTAATCTTTTAAATAGCTTGTCAGAGGAATTCTGTTTTGTGGTATGTTAAATTGGTCATGCTGTTATGTCCCAACAACACATGAAGTCTTAAAGCTGAGTTGCTGGGTGGAAGTGCTCCCCTCCCTTTCTCTGTCTCATCCTCATTGGAATAATTAGATGGATGGTGCCTTTCTTCTGTGATTTATCTGCGTTTTCAATGGCATTAATCTCATAAAGAGAAGGGCCATTAGGAATTCCAAAAGTGAACACTTGAAAATATCTTTTTGAAAATTTCTGTTCCTTCTTTGTTATAGCTGAACGTCTTAGAACTTTGAAGAGTTTATAAAATAAGCTGTAACTCTCCTTTTGATCATTTTTTGATTTAATAATTTATGGCTCAAAGAATTATATAAGGTGACACTGTTTAATATAAGGACAGATAATTCAGGATTATGGGAAACCTGAGTTGTGTCATTGCATAGCAAAAGTCATCTATTGATTCTGATGAACTGTCTTAAAATTTATCTTTTCCAACTGAAGAAATAGTATTATTATTAGCAGGTGCCTTTAAATGCTTATTGACATTTAAATGCTTTAGTACTAGATGTCAGATTATATTTTTGTCTTTATTATTTTCACATATGCTCAAATAATGAGAAAAGCAGGTGAAATAAAAACAATATCGGAATATTATTTATATGTCTATGCAAACAAATAAGACTTAAATAAACATTTTATGATAATTAAGTTAGTAATATGAATAATAATATGTACATACTGAGTAATCTCTGTTATAAACTGTTGAAAGTTATGGTTGCACTGATTTTAATTAAAGTGACTTAGGGACCAAAGCATTCTTTCATAATAAAATAATTTTTTAGTGTTCTAACCTACCAAAATATATGTGTGTATCTGTATAAAGTTAAAAAAATGTTTATTATAAAAAATTTGGGGAAACTTTCACTGAAATTTTATCAAAGATAATTACAAATATTTTGTTAAATATCTTTTCAGTCTTTTAAGAAAAATGCACACAAGCATTTTTTCTTTTACAAAATTGATATAAAATTTGTAGAAATCCAATAGTGTTTTACTATTTGCTTTTTCTCTCACCATGTGATATTTTACTCTTTCTTTAAATATTATTCATTAACATGATTTTAAAGGTTAATCAAATGAACATACCACAATTTATTTAACACAATTTCTATTGTTGGACATTTAGAGTGTGGCTCAATTTTTTTCTTTCTTTCTTTTTTTTTTTTTTAAAATCCTCACCCAAGGATATGCTTTTATTGATTTTTAGAGAGAGGAGAAGAGAGAGGGAGTGAGAGAGAGACACATCTATGTGAGAGAGAAACATCAATCCATTGCCTCTCATACACACCCCAACCAGAGATTGAACCTGCAATCTTTTGGTGTACAGACAATGCCCCAACCAACTGAGCCACCCAGCCAGGGCAATTTTTCCTTTTTTATAGTAACATTCAGCAGAATACCATTGAATGTAAATCTTTGGATGCATCTTGATATTCCTTAGGATAAATTCCTAAATCTAAGATTAATGAGTTCAAAGTTATAGTCACCTCAATTTCAGTGGGTAAAATAATTTTAAAAACTTATTTTCAAGTCTAGTTTTTTTCAGGTTTCATATGTCAAAAATGAATTCTCTAAGAAAATAATATATTTTTTAAATGGGAAATAGAGTTTTGGCTTGTTCCACAAGTGAAACTTTATCAGTAGCTATGTACATGTGTTTTTGTGGGCATTGCAACTGTATTTGGGGAACAAAATGGCTTGGAGCCCCCTTCTACCATGAGCATTCCATTGTTCCATTCACAGCAATCCACCTACAGCTAGCTATAGGCCTGATATTATCACTCCTATCATTTGGACAGGTGTTTCTGGAGGGTGGAGATGGAAACAAAGACTAGTGACCAAAGAGAGATTAAAAATTAATACCAAATCAGGCAAGAAGGACTTAAGTAAATGGTGAGGCTGGTCAAAGTGGGTCAGAGAACCAGAGTAAATACTCTAATCTATTTTAATGAATGCTAATCAGCTAGCTTAGTGAAAATCTCCTCTTGATACATTATAACACAATGGCTTATGCAAACATTTGATAAACCATACTTGAGTGTGGATATAGTATAGTCTTTAAGATGAGGCCCTGGGAACAGATTGCAGGTTATATTCTCCTCAGTTATTTTCAGGGCGCGCGCACACACACACACACACACACACACACACACACACACACAAATGTAGCTGTGGGAATAAAATTAAATATGGGTAGTGAACAAGAAATAATTAAAGGCTTTAAGGCTTTTCTGCATTGAGACCAGCTGGAAGCTCTAAGAGCTATTTTGTGCTTGCATTGCTACTATGGGAAGAAGGGAGAACTTACCTTAAAAGGGATAGTCTGTTTGTTACCCAGGGCAGTCTCCCTATAGATAAAAATCCCTTGGAAACACTTCCATGTGAAACCAAACAATTGGGATAAGCAGTCTCTCAGAAGAATACAGTAATTGAAATCTTATCAATCAGAATTTGTCAGAGAGATGAGATGGTCAGGAATTAGCCCAGTTAAGGAGAAGCGTTAATATTAGGACCAAACAGATGTAATCATTGTCATCATTGACTCTGTGGTCGTTTGGCCAGGGTTGGTCTCTTAGAGCTGTGGTTTCCATATCTGAGCATCAGCCACAATGGGTATTAACATTTTCTAAGTCAGAATCTTTGGGAGTAGGGCTTAAGATTCTCTCTTTTTTTTTTTTAGATTCTCTTTTAGAAAAGTTTTTCAACTCAGCCAGGTTAGAAGTTGCTTCTTGGAAATTTATAATTTTTAAATTGTGAGATTGCTGACTGGCCATTGGGCCTGTTGAGAGTTTTCTAGAGATATCTATAAAGCAGAGATGTTGAAAAAATATTAGAAACATTTATATATTTATCTTGAAAATCTAATTTTAAAAGAGTTCAACTTTTTTCATGTTTTATGAAATGCATGATATATAAGTACACATTACATGATATAATTTATAAATTAAGTATCCATACAGAGGACTTGTGCTCAAATGTTTTACTGATTGGGTTGAGTAGTCAAAACAAAATTTGGGAACCACTGCTGTAGATATTGCCAAATTGCTGTGTTATGCAAATTATAGTGCATTAATGTTCCTATTTTTTCCACCTTTTCAATATCACTGGGTATTATGAGACTTTTTAATTTATATTAATCTGATGCTCTCATTCATTGTTTATATTTTTTCTGGTTACTAGTGAGGTTGAACATCTCTTCAGATGCTTATTGATTATTCTTTTAAATGCTGTATTTTTTTCTGAGAGTGTTAAAGTTTTCTGTATATGTCATTTTTCTGAGAGTTAAAGTTTTGCATTTTATACTTAAATCTTTAAACTTTCTGGAACTGATATTTTGTATGTGTGTGTGTATGGTGTAAGGTTGGTTTTTGTTTTTTTTTTTTTTTTTAATGTAAAACTACTTGTTCTCTGTGTTAAAAAAAGAAATAGATCCTTTATAGTACAGGTAGAGTTGTATCTTTGCAGGGTTTTTTCCCCCCTTTTTACATTTTAATGACTGAAATTGCCTACTGCCCATAAGAATTATGCATCAAAAGAAACTTTTACATGGTTACCATTTTATGCGTACATAGAAATTTAGCCCTGTATAGAAATTTCTATCATCTGATTGTCACTTTGGTTGAGTTATTTTCAGAGTACCATAAACATTTATATTTAAACTAGAGGCCGATGCACGAAGATTCGTGCAAGAATAGGCCTTCCTTCCCCTGGCTGCTGGCACCGCCTTCGCTCTGGCCCGGAACCGCCTTTCCGCCTCTCACCTTGTCACGTCAATTTGCATATTCCCTCCTTATTGGCTGTGGGCGCTGCCATCTTTGTCGTGGAGTTATGGTCAATTTGCATATTATTAGACAGGATTTGAGTCTGTTAGATTAACTTAAAATAACTTCAAAAAGATTACACTTTAATGTAAAATTGAAAAGAAAAGTTACTGTGTATTAAAAAAGGCATGAAAACTAATCTATGAGATACTAGTATAAGTTTTTATGAGGGAACAAAAGTTTGTTATTCTAAAACTAGCTTATTGTCCCTATTTTTAATTTTATTGTTGACAGTATTACAGATGTATCTCATTTTCTCCCTTTTTGCTCCCCTCCACCCAGCCCCACCCCTGTCCCTATTTTCTTGCTTAGCAAAAAACACATGATTTACCAGGTTCCAAGAAGGAAAGTCACCACAAATGCTTCATTTTATTTTTTTCACTGTGTCATAGGCCTGGCAATGCAGTTAAGGGCATTGGAAATTCCTAAATGCAGGAGAGATTGATATGACTAATTTACACATCATGAAAGGTTTAGGCACTAAATATATGTAAACATTTTCTGGATAATATTCAAGGAAAACTGTCTGACTTCCAATCTTATGTAATTCAACTAAGAAAATAACAAATACAAAGTGCAGAACACATCCTGATATTCTTTAATTAATGTGCTTTGAAATTGTCTTGTTAATCCTTAAAGTGATAAAGAGGATCATCAAGTGTTATGCCAAACAGAGGTCACTGTTTGATGCTCCATATCATGCAGTTTGTAAGAAGTAATTTGAAAGTTTAAGAATAGGAAAAGTTTCAAACTTTGATTGTAATACTGCATAACAAAGTATAATATAATTGTATGAATAAATATATGCTGTTGTTGATTATGAAAACACTAGAGGCCTGATGCACAAAATTTGTGCAAGGGACTAGGCCCTTGCAGCCTCGGCTGCCTAGGGGCCCCATGGCGCGCCCCCTCCCCCCCAGCTCTCACCTCCCCCTCCCCCACCCCCTGCCCACTGGTTGTTCTAGAAGGTCATTCCAGAAGGTTGTTCCACCATCCGGTCTAATTAGCATATTAGCTCTTTATTATATAGGATTTTTGTGCACATTTGGTATATTGTTCTTTTTTGAAAAAACAAACAACAAAAAAACAAAACCCACACAATGCATTATATTTATAGTCTGTCTGACAATTGATGGCATTTTAGAATCAAAGAATTTGCAATGCCTCTTTTAAAAAAATATATATATTTTTATTTCAGAGAGAAAGGGAGAGAGAGAGAGAGATAGAAACATCAATGATGAGAAAGAATCATTGATTGGCTGCCTCCTGCATGCCCCCAACCGGGGATCGAGCCCGCAGCCCTTGACAGGAATTGAACCTAGGACCCTTCAGACCAAAGGCTGATGCTCTATCTACTGATAGAGCATCAAAAAGGGGCTGCGATGCCTCTTTTTGTGGTATGAATCAAGATTCCTCTGTTTGCTACCTCTTGCTTATTCTTAGGAAGATCTGTTGTGTTCTAGTTAAGCAGGATTGACCATATAGTCTAAGCCAGGACCCAGAGAACTACAGGAAAGAGGCAGAGGCATTATCTTTCTCTTAAGATAGAGGAGAGACTGTAAAAAGAATTAGATTGGAGTTGGTCAAGTTCAGCTTGGGCTGTTAATGCCTGAGCCATGGTGTTATTTGGGAAAGGAATGCCCCAGGTTTTTGGAAATGTATTGAAGTGATTATCATTGAGACTCAGAGAAAAATCATACCTTTGTGGGTCGGGGATGGGGTGGTTTTCATGATGGCAGTGGGAATTCCCCTGCCAGTCATCTCAGAAAATGTAGTTCCTAGGACTGAAAATAAGGCTGGACTAGGGTAAGTCTTAGACTGAGGACCAGGGGAAAACTCTTTTGTCTCAATGGACCTTTTGATATTTTGTCTGGGTTTTGCTGCATGGACATGCCAGTACATTACCAGTGGTGGGGGTGAGTCAATGCTTGCCATATGAGTGTAGGTTGAAATTTAGGCATGGAGATGCCCTGACGGTACCTAGTGTTGGTTCCTGGTCCTGTAGGCTGGCTCTTAGAGGAGTCTTATCTTATAGGAGATGTAAATTCCCATGCCAGTAATTCAAATATTGGTGTGCATATATATCTCCTGGAGAGTGTATCATAGAGGTTGGAGCAAAAGTAGGTTTAACATTTGTTCCTATGGAAAATAATACAGTAATAAATAAATAACAATACAAGAATAAACTGCTTTGGGTACTCACAACTGTAACCCTACTTTTTTTTTTTTTTTGAGTTTTCCTAACCCTTTATTTTATTTATTTATTTTTGTTTCTTTTTTTTTTTTTGTAACCCTACTTTTGCCCCATCCTGTAATGCAGATATGAGACCCACTTCTAGAAACTCTAAGCGTTAAGTGGGGCCCTTAACTTTGTTTGTAATAAACACTCAGATAATTCTAATGCATTTGGTGTACCTTTTAGGAGATAATCTCAGGCTGCCTTCCAGTTGGTTACTTTTGATCCTTTGTTAAAGTCTTGTTATATAGGTGGTAGTCTGTTGTGATGCATTTTGGGAAGGGCCTGTTGCATGCTTTAGAAGGTTTGGCAAAGGGGAAGATGATGCCATACCCCTAAGGTCAGAGCAGTGGGAGCAATGGTGGTAACCAAGCTGAAGATAGTTGTACTTAGTAGAATAGCTATCTCAGTAGGGACATCATGAGAGGCAGCAGCCTTAGGCAGGCTGCTGGGGAGGCAGCAAAGTTGAAGTCTACAAGGGCTTTTCAGGGGAAGAAATCAGAGGAAATAATTTTGGAGTTAAGAATCCAGACAATTTAGGATAAAAGGGCTCAAGAGCACAGAGTGGTTTCCAAAGAAGGAAAGTCAACCTTTTCTCCCTCCCCATTCTACCCCATAGATGTTAAGTAGCCAGTAAAGACTAACTTCAGTTTCCTACAAGGGTGACAAACAGGAAGAAAAGAGAGAGCCTGACACTACTGCTCTTGGGGACCGTTCTTATCAACCAGGGCTTTCTTGACAGCTCCCAGTGGTGCTGGTGGTTTTGGGGACTTTCTCAGGTTTGTGTGTTTGATTAACCTCTTCCCAACTTCCCATTCTCAAGCCAGCACAATGCCTGGAAACCTAAGTATCACCTCTAGAGGGCGCTTGAGTCTCTACCAAAATCCTGAGGGGCTTTATTGGTTTGGGATGCCAGTTATCTTCCAAGAAATTCATTTTTTAAGATTACACAACAGAGGCAGTGAGCCTGTGGAGTCCTCATCAGTATCCTGCACTCTCTGTCTTCTTCAGTATTTAGGGCTCAGGGCAAGCTTCCCTCTCTCTCCTTAGGTGAGGACACATTCTTGTACTTTCCACAAGAACCTCCTTCCCAGTGCTCCCCATACAATTCAGGGTATTAATGGCAGAGCTCATCACTTTCCCCTGGCAAGACTCATTCTCAGGGATCTAAAGGTTTTGGCAATAGCCTTAATTACCTGTTTCCATGTTGCTCCAAGTGGGGTATAGGACCATAGAGGCAGACTGGACTCAGGTGCTCCTGTAGGGATGGATCACAAAGAAGGTACATTGCAAACTAAACCTTGAAAATCATTCCCAAGAAACAGCAATAACATCAATTTCCAGGAAAGAATAATTGAAAGAATTTCTTCTATATCAACCCCAAAGAATGGGAGCTTTGACCTTTTGTCCTCAATAGATTGTTTGCTTGAAGTAAAAAATGTTCACCTGGAATAGCTGTCATTAATATGGGTGACCAAAAGGTTAATATAGCCCAGAACATACTTTTCATTGTTCTGTATTGTTTATTTCCCTTTTGTGAAATTCTGTGGCCAGGGAACTGCATAGTTCCAGTATGTGGTCCAATAGCACATTACTAATTGCATTCTTTAAAATACAGATTTATGTTGGTTTGTTTGGCCATACCAGGAGAGAAGCCAATGTAGGGGGTTATAAAGCGTCAAGGTTATAAACTTCATGGTGCTTTCAGGCAAATGAGGAATTTTTATTAATTCTTTAAATGCAAATGCCCAGTAATGTCTCCACTTGTCATACCCCCTGCAGCGCTCCAGGTAAGAAAGGATTGCAATCTGCTCAGTTGGGGGCCAAGTTGGAGAAAAATAATCTGATTATTCGGTGGCTCTCTGTTGTCAAATAGTATAGTTGAATATAAAAGACCCTCCTTCTCCCCGAAGATAGCATGTATCAAATACAGATGCAATACAGAGGAATCTCTCTCTTTTGTGGTTCCTGGCAGTACACATGTTAGAATGAAATCAGCAAGTTTCTTGGCAGGAACCCAAGATATCGGGTAAATTGTTAACTATCTGACTATTCTTTTACAACACCAAAATTGAGTGTGATATTAAAGCAAAATCTCTTTGTAAGCTAGTGGTTCATAGTCCTATTTTTTTTCATAGTCCTATTTTAGATGCCCTTAAATAATCTTTTCTAAGAACTTTAAAAGTGTGCCTTTCTTTTCCCCTTTTGTAGAGTAGGCACAAAAGTTCAAACCTAGAATGACAAATCAATTTGTATCATTCACCTTCACATTTCAATCAAGGGCATATTGGGTTAACATGAAAAGGATACTAAACCTGTCTTCTTGTGAACAAGTCAGCATAGGATGAACTTTTCATACTTTACCACATTACCTGTAGATAAGTATTATTCCTGACCCATGTTTGTGTTTATAATGCATACAATAGAGGTATGATGATTAAAGAGGGAAGAGATTGCTTTATATTGGTGCTTGACCTGTGGGCTGAGGACTCCTGAGAAACTGGAGAATTAGAGACAGGGTTTCCAATTGGCATGTAAAACAGCATGTCGATCAATAAATAACAAGTCTTGCATATATATTTGTTTTATGAGGTCAGGTGTCATATTAGTTTTTACTCACTGTTTTATCTTCAGAGCTTGCCTCAGTGCCTGGGTCATATTAGGCATTCTGTAAAAATAATAAATAAAGGAATAAAGGAAATAATGAATGTGATTTTCCTAACATATAATAATTAAAATAAAATTTATTTTAAAAAACATTACAAAATTTATATTTTGTCATCATGGTGTCTTTTAAAAAATATATTTTATTGATTTTTTTTACAGAGAGGAAGGGAGAGGGATAGAGAGTTAGAAACATTGATGAGAGAGAAACATCAATCAGCTGCCTTCTATACACTCCCCACTGAGTATGTGCCCACAACAAAGGTACATGCCCTTGACCGGAATTGAACCTGGGATCCTTGAGTCCACAGGCTGACGCTCTATCCACCGAGCCAAACCGGTTAGGGCCATGGTGTCTTTTTTATTGTGGTAAACTATTCCTGACATAACATTTAACCATTTTAACCATTTTAAGTGCACAGCTCTGTGGCATTAGTCACAATGGTTTCTTTTTATTTAATTTTATTTTTTTTTATTAATCCTTACCTGAGGATATTTTTCCATTGATTTTTTAGAGAGAGTGGAAGGGAGGGGGAGAAACATCGATGTGAAAGAGTCACTTCAATTGGTTGCCTCCCACATAGCCCAACCAGGGCCAGAGATGGAGCTTGCAACAGAAGTACATGCCCTTGACTGGAATTGAACCGGGGACAATTCAGTCCGCCAGCCAACACTCGGTCCACTGAGCCAAACTGTCCAGGGCACAATGATTTCTTAATAAATACTAAGAGTATGAATACTAACTTGGGGTGGGATTCTAACTAAACCTAAAAGGGTCCTCATTCATACAAAGCTTGAAAACCACTTGTATTCCATTTCCCTGATGTGAAGTCAGCTAATCTTGACTATTTCCAGTGTCATACAGCTCACCTCCTCAAGGGGTGGTGGTATGTTTCATGACTGGGCCAATAAAAGGTGTTAAAAAGTTATTCCTTGTATTGAGTTGAAATCTATCAATTTATATTTTCCCATTGATCTAACTGATTCTAGTTTGAAGAAACAGAATCAATACATTATGCCTTCTTCCAAGGAACAGCTCTTATCAGTTGCCAGCTTTTTTTTTGTTTGTTTTTAAAACAACTTATTATAGAGAGTCTTTGTCAAATCTAACCAAAATTCCTCCTATTGAAATATAAAATTGACAAATTTTGCTTCTTTCTACAATTCTGGACCTTAAAAAACATGGAAAGGAATATGAAAAGCATATGTAGGTTGAATGGGCTGGGCATGTCTTCTCCATGTCCCAAAGACCAAGCCCCAGTGGTACAACTCAGGCCATAGCTTGTGCAGGAGAGGCTTTACCCAAGACAAACTTACTTATTCCTCACTTACTCCTTTTGTCATCAGTACCGATGAAGCATATACTGTGCCACCCTTGACCTCTGCCACTCTTCGCCACAGCCAGGAGATTTGAAGTTTCCCCCACACAATCCTGTGTGTGGCAACTTTTAGAAACACTTTTGAACCAAAAACTATCATTATAATTTCTTTCTTGCCCCCCCTTTCTTCTATTTTCCTTTTAATCAGATATTTGAGATAGTAAAACACAAAACAAAACAAAGTTCTTTCTTTCTTCTCCTATCACTCTCTTTTCTCTCCACCATTCTGCCTTGTGACACAGAGACCACTGGTTTCCTTCTGTGATTGTTTGCCAACAATAATGTCTTCCTGAATTATCCATCTTAATTAAAAGTGGATGTCAGCGTTATACCAAACTCCTGGCTTCACATTTTGATGAAGAATTATTATAGTCAGAACATATTGGACCTAGTGGTAGGTCACACTCTAATAAATGCTGAAGGAAGGTTCATTATTTTGTGAAAGACAAAATAACAAAACAAGCTAGTTGGAGCTGCCAGTCCATACTTGGCTGCCTCCTGTGTTCCCTGATTACTAGAGCCAGAATTAGCTATGAGTGGGAGACCATGCTTTTTTTTCCCAACTCCCACCTCATGTTGACTCACATGGACATTTCAAAAGGATCCCCAAGTATAAAATAATTTGCAATAAATAAAAATGCTTCATTTATAATTTAGGCCTTTTATTAAGGTCTATAAAGGAATTTTGTACATTTGTTACTTAGCTAAATGAAGTATATGGGAACCAATATTTAAATTTAAGTTTATGACTTGCTTCTAGAAGTCATTTCTTGGACAAGATCTTGAAAATTTTGCTCCTCAGTAGTTATTTCCACAAGTGATTCTTTGGCAAAACTTACTCATACCAGGATATGAAATCAACAGGGGTACCTTTACCTGCTTTTCTTTTTTCTCATCTTAAGAAAACAAAAACAAAAACTTCTGCTCAATCAGAATTTATCAGTCTCCTATTAATGCTTTTGGGTCTTGTCCTAATTATCTAAGAGAATTAATGAATGCCAACTAGCTCGAACTATGATGCTAGAGTTTAATTTAGCTAAACCAGTGGTCGGCAAACTGCGGCTCGCGAGCCACATGCGGCTCTTTGGCCCCTTGAGTGTGGCTCTTCCACAAAATACCACGGCCTGGGCAAGTCTGTTTTGAAGAAGTGGCGTTAGAAGAAGTTTAAGTTTAAAAAATTTGTCTCTCAAAAGAAATTTCAATCATTGTACTGTTGATATTTGGCTCCGTTGACTAATGAGTTTGCCGACAACTGAGCTAAACCAACCCAATTGGGCCATCAGTTCTAAGGGCAAGAGGCCTTCTATCAGTATAGCAATACCTGACTTGTCCTTTTTCACCAGGACAGGAAATACTCTTGTCATTTCTTACTAGCAAGGAAAAATTTCTGATTTCTCTTTAACAGAAAACAAGAAATTCTGCTGGTTGTTATCCCAGGGTGATCATCTAAATACCTATTAATAATAAGTTCCCGCAAATTTGAGGACTGGAAGAAAGCCTTCAGGTAATATGGTCTGTTTCCAAGACAGTCCTTTATGTTCATGTTAAGGAGTCTAAGTCTGCTGTTGGCTATTTCCTCACCATAGTGTGGCATTTTCTCTACAAGAGTTGGTAGTATTGATCTCTTCTCTTGGAAGCAGAAAGTATCTCTCTTATTCCTCTCTGAAAGTACTTGGAGTGTGTACAATATGGAGGGAACATTACTAACCTGCCATTAATAGAGCATATCCTTTCAAATGACAATTTCTTAAAAAACAGAAGTCATGGGGTGGTGGTGGCAGAGAGAAGGTGGTGGCAGGTAAAAGGAGACTTGAGAGCCATATCAACCCACTGCAATCCTATGAGCCTGGTTTAGATCCTGATTTAAGCAATACAATTATGAAAAGATACTTTAAGACAACTGGGAAATGTAATCATTAACTGGGCACTATGTGATATTAATAAATGATTGTTAGTTTTGTTAGATATGATCATATGTTGGGCTTATGTTATATAAAAAAGTCCTTTTCTGTTAGGTATACAAACTGAAATATTTATAGTTGAAATAATAATATATTTGGAATTTGCTTTAAATATTTCAGAAAAAAAGTTGAAATAAGGTTGGATAAATACTAATTATTGAAACTGTGTTCATGGAGAGTCATTAGATTACTTGCTTTAATTTTGTATATATTTGAAAATTTCCCAAAATACAAAATTTTTTAAAGTGAGAGAAAGAGCACATCCTTTATTATTCCCACTATTAATTTGTTATTACACTAGTAACAGTGAAAAAATATTCAAACCAGGTCTTGCCTATATTATTTGTAATACTCATAAAATAATCCAATAATTAATTACTAAATTAAATAGCTATAATGACTGTTTATTTATTAAATCCTCACCTGATGATATATTTTTTCTTTCATTTTGAAATATATTTTTTATTGTTGATAGTCTGATATGTTTATTGATTTTTATTTTATATTTTTGAGAGAGAGAGAGAGAGAGAGAAAAAAAAACAAGCATCAAGGTGAGAGAGAAACATCGATTGGTTGCAACCTAGGTATGTGTCCTGACCAGGATGACATTCCAGCCAACAGAGCCACACCAGCCAGGGCATGGTTATTTTTATATTTGCTAACTACTATATTTCATGTGTTTTACAAATATTTCATTAATAACTCTGTAGAATAGGTTATATTATTCTCCTTTTGCAGTTGAGGAAACTGAGGTTCAGAGAGCTTAAATAACTAATGTAAGGTTAATAAAGCCAACAGATGATGTAGCCTGCGGTTTGGACACAGAGCTGTCTAATTTCAAAGCCCATGTTCTTTGCCAAGACTTGTGCCTCTTATTCTTTTTGTAGTTTGGGGCCTTGCTGACTGGTGGAGTCAAGTCAACTGGCTAATTAAGTGATTCTCTTAAAGCAAACCAGAGAATGTCATTCTTTACTGAAAATCTCCCAAAGACTTCCATCTTACATAAACTTAATTCTAAAATGTTTACAGAATCTACAGGGCCCTCATGATCACCTCCCCCCTGCCAATTCCACACCTCATCTCTTTCAACTCTTTCCTTTGCTTACACTGCTGCAGTCATGCTGGCATCCTCATTGCTTTTCCTTAAATGGACAGAGCATCCTGCTTAGGCCCTTTACTTGGTTTTCCTTATGCCTGAGATGCTCTTTCCCCAGATATCACATGGTTCACTTTCTTTTCTCTCCCCTCATTTTCTTCAGTTGGCTGAAATGTCTTCCTTATCAGAGAGGATTTTCTTGTACATCAAAATAGAATAGCACCACCACTGAAATTTTCTCTTTTCTTCCTTACCTTTTTTTTTTTTTATAATATATATATATTTTATTGATTTTTAACAGAGAGGAAGGGAGAGGGATAGAGAGAGCCAGAAACATCGATGAGAGAGAAACATCGATCAGCTGCCTCCTGCACACCCCCCACTGGGGATGTGCTCGCAACCAAGGTACATGTCCCTAACCGGAATCA
Organism: Eptesicus fuscus; assembly: GCF_027574615.1. NCBI lineage: Eukaryota > Metazoa > Chordata > Mammalia > Chiroptera > Vespertilionidae > Eptesicus > Eptesicus fuscus. Next base: position 88,945,585 of record NC_072479.1, read on the forward strand.
AACCTGGGACCCTTGAGGCCGCAAGCCGACACTCTATCCACTGAGCCAAACCGGTTTTGGCTCTTCCTTACCTTTTTAAATTTTTCTTCATAGAGCTTATTATTCCTAGATGTTATTATGCACATTTGGGGGGGCGGGTCTGTTTTCCTCCATAGAATGTAAACTCAGTGAAGACAGGGACTTTGTTAATCTATTCATAGCTATATCCCTAGCGCCTGGAATAGTGCCTGGCACTTTGGAATTGCTCAATAATATTTGTTGAATCACTGATGACTCTGGGCCTCATCAGCACAGTGATCTGGTTACATACTAGTATATCATGCCCAGACTAGGCAACATATGGGGCTGAAAGGAGTCATTGAGAAAGGCCGGCAGCACCCTCTGATATCCAGACCCATCATTTCCTAGCTGCCTGCCTATGAGCAAGTTTTTCAACTCCTTTTAGTCTTACTTTCCTCACCTGTAAAATGTGATCATTATTAGGTAAGTACATGATTATTAGATTCTTAGGTAGAATACTGAGCAAGCTGTCCAGTTCAAGTCTTCTTTTTATGGTAAATCAGAAGTTTCTCCCTCAGCTCCAAAAACTTTCTTTGCTTTCATAATTCCAGACATCTAATCAGGCAGCCAAGAGATTTTGAAAGGCCTTTGGCTGGAAACTGAGGATTTATTAAAGATGGGCTCTTCCTCTTGTTTGAGCATGTAGATGACATGGAATAACCCCTCTGATTTATTGAATTAGCTTTTCCAGTGTTGTTTATGCCGCCAGATGATCACTTCCCAATTTGATTAAAATCACGTCATAATGAGGATTAGATGGCACAAAAATGACAGTCATCTCTGCTGGATCTGTTACATTCTTTTCTTTCTTTCCTTTTTTTATAAACCAAAAATCCCTAGCATGCTAAAAGTTTGCACAAAGACTAATTGTTGTTATAATTTTCCAGGACTTAATAAATTAGCCATTGTTATGAGATAACCTCAAAACATTAAGAGATCCAGGCTAGGAGGTAAAAGGAATAATTTTAAAATGGAGCAAAAGTATGGACACATTAGTTAAACATTTTTCTTAACCCCACATAGTATTTTTTCAAACTTGAGTGGAAAGTGGTATAACCACAGGAATGTACATTAACAAAAGCACTAAGCTAATTAAATAACACACAAATGCTGTATTGTCTGGGTATTAATGCTTAAAGGTCATGTCTTAGTTTATAATTGTGAAGAGAATTTATTGAGGGAGGATTATTTAACAGGAATATTTTTGTCCTACAAGTTATGTGCAGGTTAAGATAATCAACACTTGTGGTGTGTGTGTGTGTGTGTGTGTGTGTGTGTGTGTGTGTGTGTGTGTGTGTGTGTATGTTTCTCTATGAGTAGAATCATAAAGAAGAGAAATCTCTGCATCATATACTTCTTGCTTATTACATGGTTGGTGCTTAGCTCACAGGATCTTGGGAAGAGAAGGAAAAAGAAGAGAAGAGGAAAACTGACACTTTAAGCTGGGGTTAGTGTTCTAGTCAGTTGGCTATAGTAAGGGAGACAGACTGGTACAGGTTCCTGGGGTTTAATACCTAACAGAGCAGGAAACACATGAGCACTGAGCCATGTGGCACCTTTTTCCTGCCATCTCTAAACAAACATAGCAACAGTTCAAAAGCACAAAGGTGGGTCTGGCACATGGAACTGGGTTTCCTGGTGGCTTTATCTCTGTCTTGGCATTTGGTCTGTGTTTACAGTTTAAGGAACAGATAATGATGTAATGAAGCAGAGGAGGGAAGTACAAAATAATGACCATAACATAAAGGTATTGTTTACTCTGTGCTTTTTGGATGATAGAGAAGGGATCAGCTGTATTGTTTCTGCCTTTGGTTCATCTGTGGCCCAGGCTTACTCCACTCAACAATCCAGTTAGCCAATATTTCACCATAGCTACTGGAGGGCAATGAAGGTTGTGAAAAGCATGTGATGTAATCATACTTTCAGGGAAACCTGTCAGGACTAGTGATAATAGATGGCTGCCAAGAACTCCTTGCTATCAAGCATAAAGAAAGTGCTCAATAAATATTTGAAGAGACTCGACTGACTCAGGCTCTAGTAATATACTCTATTCCTTTACCGATATAACCTATGTATTGCAGGTCTATGTTGGGGAAGCTAACAAAGACTCAAAGCTAGTTTTGCTTATGTGTCCCTGTTTCATCTTGGGGCAATAGTAGGGGTGGAAATCATGGAGGAAAGGTCAAGAACACTAAAGGTCTGAGGCTAAAAGAGAGTCAGTGGGCCCATGTCCTACCTTGAAGATCTAAATGACAGTGTCAAGTGGCAGCTTTGAGTGCGACTGTCTTGTGTTCTTTTGGCTAATTTCTCTACTATAATTTTTTTAGGGCCTTACACAAGTTTAATTCAAAAAAGTCTTTTGGAAAGAGGCATGAGATACCATTTATGCGAGCAATATGGAATACTCAGTGGAAAAACTGATATGAGCTCCCTTTGACAAAGGTTTTACAGAGTCACTCTAAGAAGTGCAACTAACTTGTGAGGCAACAAGGGACATCAGAGTGTTTGAGAGCTTTGCCATTGGGGGAGCATGGTTGAAGGGAGCAGCATGAAGCATCAGACTAAAGAGACTGATCTCTACCAGAGAAGAGTAATTCATTATGGATATCACAAAATCTGAAATAAATAAAATAACGGAATAGTCTGCATCAAAAACCAGAGTTAATGTAATATGAGAACAAGGCATCTCTGAATGGCTGTATCATCAGGTGGATAGCATAGTTGCCTTATGTGCAGAGCAAAGAATGAAGGAAGAGGCAGAGACCACACAAGGATTCTGTGGCAAGGATATACAATTAGAACCCAGGAATGGTGGAATTCGAGAGTTTATTTGCCACTGGAAATTTCCCAGTGAGAACCACAGCCAAACGGAGTACTACTGAGTTCATGGAAACAAATTTTTACTAACTGGCAGTGACCTGGAAGAGTTAAAAAATCTCTGATTTGGCCAAATTCAATTCTTTGTAAATAGTGTAAACCAGGGTTAAAACAGAATATTCATTTTCACCTTGTCTTTTTGTGATGTCATTGATTCCTAATTTCTAGTTTTCTGACTTTCTGCATTCCCCACTAAGACCAACCAGCTAAAAAATATTTGGTTAGCAGAAAACAGGAAAATACTATGAATAGCAACTGGAAAGTTTTGTGTTATAAAAAACATCATGGTCCTATGAAATCAACAAGGAAATCCTACACATATCTAATAATGGCTTCTCATTTTTAACTGTAGCTCATTTCAAGTAACCCTTGTGGTCTAGTAACAACACATTTTCATTTTTCTGTTTATCTGTTGAAACAGGTGTGAGAATATAGGGCAATTTCTTCAGGTCAAACTACTATGCAATACTAAGAGTAATATTTCACTGTGTGAGACATTTGTTGGTGTATTTGCCTTTTAAGCTCTTTGAAAAATGTTGCAAATTAAGCCAAATAGTGGACAGAGTGGCTGCTTTCAGGATCATTACTTGATCACATCTTCTTTCCTTCTCAGTTCCTTGCTAAGAGCCATTAGATAGGCCAAGTGGGACTGTAAGTAGGAATAGTATTGCATAAGGTGGAATCTCTAAGATGTAAAGCCTGAGGTGATGAGGACTACAGAAGGAAAAATAGAGCCTTGACCAGCAAGTTGGGGCTATCTCCATGTTCTGAACTCCATGAACTTTTGGTGTATGGAGTACTCTGGTAGAATGGACAGCAGAGGGCTAGGGGAAGAAGAGAGCAGGAATTGGGGACAAGTCTGAGCAGCAGCCTGAAATTATGAACCTGGTTTAACAGGCCCGCTTGTGGATCCCACACTGCTAGTTGTTCAAGCTAAAAAAGCTAGTCATTATTGATTCTCCTTTCCTTCACCTTCCACAATAAATCCATTAGCAAGCTCTGTGGGATTTCCTACAGAGAACTGCAAATAAATACAGCCACTATTTTCTATCTTCACCCATATACCATCTCTTGTTTGGAAAACATCACTAACCTTTTAATTGGTCTCTCTGCTTTCACCTTTGTCCTTTTTAACCCTTTCCCACATATCAGCCAGAAGGAATTTTTAAAAGAGTAAATCAGCCCAGCCAGCGTGACTCAGTGGTTGAGTGTCGACCTATGAACTAGGAGGTCACGGTTTGATTCCGGTCAGGGCACATGTCCAGGTTGTGGGCTCAATCCTCAGTGGGGGGTGTGCAGGATGCAGCCTATCAATGATTCTCTCATCATTGATGTTCCTATCTCTCTCTCCCTCTCCCTTCATCTCTCTAAAATTAATAAAATATCTATCTAATAAAAGAGTAACATGCTAATTGACCATACCTTCACGACACCCACCAACCAATCAGGAGTGAGTATGCAAATTAACCCCCCCAAAATGGTGGGTTAATTTGCATATGCAGGTGCTGAGCAGCTGGGGGTGGGGCTGGACGCAGGCATTCTGCACCGCCCCCGGCCACTCAGGGCCTCTGGGCAGCGTGGGAAGGTGGAAAGGCGGCTCTGGCCAGAGCGAAGCTGGTGCCGGCAGCCAGGGAAAGGAAGGCCCATTCTGGCACAAATCTTCATGCATCGGGCTTCTAGTTTATTTATAAAAAGAGTAAATCAGATCCTGCCATCCTATTTATCATTATCTAGAATAAAATTCAGACTCCTGCAAGGTTCTGATGTTCTGGTTGCCCGCCTGCCTCTTCAGACCACTCTCGGGCATCACTGTTCTTGCACTTTGAATACTCCCAACTTGGTTTGACCTGATGGACACTGTACTGGTTATATCCTTTAATAAGAAGGCTTTCTCCCATCTATTCATATGTCTGCTGGCTCCTCACCATTTAGTTATTAGCCTAAATATTACCTCCTCAGAAAGACCTTCCATGTCCACTTTATTTTATGTAGTGACCCTTGTACACCATCATCATCATAATAGCAAACACCTAGTATTTATTATATACCAGGTGCTGTCTTTCTTTAATGTTTTAATATATTTTTTATTGATTTCAGAGAGGAAGGGAGAGGAAGAGATAGAAACATCAATGATGAGAGAGAATCATTGATTGGCTGCCTCCTGCATGCCCCCCACTGGGGGTTAAGCCCGCAACCTGGGTATGTGCCCTTGACCGAAATCAAACCTGGGACCCTTCAGTCTGCAGGCGGACACTCTGTCCACTGAGCCAGACTGGCTAGGGGCAGGTGCTATTCTAATACTTCACCCACGTTAATCCACTTTGTCCTCGCAACTCTGTAAGGGAGATACTGTTATTTCCCCCATTTCTCAGACTGGGAAACTGAAATACAGAAAAGTTAGTCCGCTAGCCAGGGTCACACAGCTGGTAAGTGACAAGAGCCAGTATTTGGATCCAGATAATTAGAGTCTAGATTCTGTGTACTTAATCACTCCTTTATGCTGTTGGTTTATTTTTTTTGGCAGCAATTGTTCAATAATTGTTGAATGATTAAATAAAGAAAAGGGAATAGTTTGATATGCTTTTCTAATTTGGGGATATCACATATTTATTCATTTACCAAATATTTTCTGGGAACTTACTATATGCCAGGCACTCTGGTATACACAGGGAATACAGTGTGAAAAACAAAATAGATGTTATCCTGCCTTCAAAAAGCTTGTATAAATTATGAATTGTCACTTTCTCTCCTAAGATGGTGGTCTAGAAGTGAAACCACTATCATTGCTATTCATGATGTTTGGTTTCCTTTTCAGGTAATCAGAGTACCACTCATACCTGTTCTGCAGAGTAAACTATTAGGTAATGGGACTGTGATGACAGTATTTCCTACATTCAATGATTTATTTTTTTCAAGATTGTACAGCAGTCATCATCTATCACCCTTAGTAGGGAAAAGAGAATGATGATGCTGAAGCTCCTATTGATGATGGTGTTTAGCTGTAGGAAGTTACCCAATTCATTGTCTCAGGACTCCATTCCAATTAGAGTCTGTCCCCTTTACCTAACAGATTTCAAAATTTGAGAAGCTGTTGATTGATCCAGTTCAAATCACCTTCTCTGTGTCTTACACAACCTCTCATTCAGGGCTTCCTCAGCATTACTAATTTGTAATTCATTAATAACACTTCTCCCAGTGTGACATACTATTGCTTGTTTGTATTGTTTCTCCAACTAGACCTTTTTAAAATATATATATTTTTATTGATTTTTTATAGAGAGGAAGGGAGAGGGATAGAGAGTTAGAAACATCAATGAGAGAGAAACATAGATCAGCTGCCTCCTGCACACCACAACCCCTACTGGGGATGTGCCCACAACCAAAGAACATGCCCTTGACTGGAATGGAACCCGGGACCCTTCAGTCTGCAGACCGGCACTCTATCCACTGAGCCAAACCAGTAAGGGCAAGACCTTTTTTTAAATATAAAAAAAGTAAAAATTAGGTATTTGCTAGTGTTTGGGTTGTATTAGTGGTCTCCCTATTCCACCTCTCAATTATTAGAATGAGGGCATATGCAGTCTATATTGAAGAAAATAAATGCTGAGTCTGTGGCATAGTGAAGAAATGGTTTCTCTTTTCTGGGTGTAATAATTACACCAGCTGTGTTATCAAGGTCATAGTTTTTTACTCCTGGTAAGAGCAGTCTAATTTTTATTGAAACTGCTCTGGGACACACTTTAATAATGTGAGATTTTTATTTTTTTTTTACTTCAAGAAAAATTGGAGCAATTTCTTTTGTTTTTCTGTTTATACTTCTTCCTTCACAGGGGAAGAAATAGGCAAAAAAGAGTTAGGAGGTAAGCAAGAAGGGAGTCTTCGTAAATAGAATCAAAGGTAAGAATGAATTTTGCAGGGGAGATTCAAATAGAGGTGATTTGAAGGATGCACCTAGGCCTAGCAAAGGACACAAAAAACATTAGACTTCCTGGATCCTGAAAAAAGTGAAGACTTCTCTTTACAACAACCATAATAGTCATGGATGTGGATTTCCAATGCTTAAGGAATAAATATTCTGCAAAATCTCCAGGTCACAAATGATTGGCTGAGTGCTCTGGAATAGCAATTCTTTGTGTTGTAAATCTTCAAGTCTTTGAAATCTGTTATTGCCCAAAGCCTGAGTATAATTCACCAAGTCCCAGATTGACCTCCCTATGGAATCAGCTTGATGTTCATGATAAAAAAAAGGCAGGGAAAGAATTTGAAGAGTGAATTACTAGGTCCTGGACTATTAAATGTACAAAGCACAGAAGGATGGTACTGGAGCTTTGACATGAGAGGAGGGACTTGAATTCTTTTGTAGCAGGAATGTGCTCGAACTTCCCAACGGCTTGAAAGACTGCCTAGAATTTCTTTTACTATTTTGGTCACTGCTATTTCACACAGAGGCAAGTGAATCTTCCTGAGCTAGCATGACTTGAGTAGGTGAGCTCCTAGCAAGCTTGTGGAGAGCAGAGTTGGCCAGTGCTCCATGACTTGGGCATGGGGGAATTCCTGTGTTTCTCACGCATGGGTGTCAGAGAGAGCTGTTGTAAATCTTTAAAGGCAACAGGAAAATTAATGAGCACTGCACAGAACAGGACCTTGTCAGCTCCATAATGGGCAGTGGGAGGAAGAATTCTGCTGTTTTTCCTCCAGGCATTTAGTGTAACTCAAAAATGCCTGCTTTGTGGTCATTAGCCAATTATAACAGCTTTCCACTCTGAAGAATTTAGTCATTTATTGCTTTTAATTCATTTGGAGGAAAATAGTATTCACTACAATCAAGATGATGGGGTCTATTACATTGAATTTTTCCCTTTAGTGATGGAAAAGGAATATTTCTCTTAAATCATTTAGGACATTGAATGCTTGATAACGAAGCACTACAATCTGGATAAAGAGCAGGGGTCATTATAGCTATCTTCTGAAGGTCCTTCCCCATTAGACTGTGAGCTCTATGAGACTAGTGACTTTGTTTTGTTCACCACTATATCCTCTGGGTCCAGAAGAAGTACCCATTAGATAGGAGGGTCATAAGAAATATCTGTTAAATTCATGAAGATCTACAATCCAACAAATGATGTTGAGAAAGGAGCGCAGAGCTTTAAAATAGCATTGTGCAGTTGATAGAGCATAAGATTTGAAATAAGACAGATCCCTATTTTGAATATTTGGCTCAGCTAGTTACTAGCTAGTTACTGGCCCTGGGCAAGTTATTTCACTCCTGTTAATATCACATTCCCCATCTGTAAAATGAGGTAATAGTGCCTACTTCAAAAGGTTGTTCTGAGGATTATTTGAGATAATGATTGTGATGATGTTTGGTGTTCCAAAAATGCTGGTCCTACCCCTGCCTTTCCATAAATTATGTTGCTTCAGTAAGGAATTTACATAGCGGACTACCTATTCAATGGGAGAAAAAGAGAAAGCAAGCATCTATTACCATAAAAATCGATTATACTAGTAAAGAACTCTTCATGTTGTAATGTATTTATTGTTTTGTTTATACATGTTATTTTATTTTCTGCTTAAGAAAGGAAAACCTATTTCATAAAGATATTGGGGTCCTGAAAAATCATCTGTTGCCAAATATGAGGCTATAAATACCCCTTCTCAATAGTTTTCACCTATTCCTAGTAGGATATCATATGGGAGGCAATTGAAAAACTTGGAGGGGTCTTTCCTAAAGTTAATGTTCTTTATTGAGGCATTTGGTGAAATCTGTTAAATTTTGCAGGACACTAATTAAGTGTACTTATAAGTACTGCATTAAAAAATGTATTCACTGTTTTTATTTCAAACTGCTTAGTATAACATTCATCAAAGGCAGAGAACACATTAATAAAAATATCCAGTTGTACATTCCCAATTGTTATAAAAAGCTCTCTAGGTTGCTGAAGGTCACTGCTGGGCAAGTCTCCATGGGTAAGAGGTTGGAACACATAAGTGTGTGTAACATGAGTGTATCTGAGGTTAAGAAATTCCATTTGCTGTGATGCAAGTTGTGTACTTTTCCTTAATTTTTCTCCTCATACCTATCAAGGAAAATGTTAGCCTGGATTTTATTTTTCATTTATAGGATTGGGAAAAAATGTGAAGCCTGTGTGGATTATTATCATATTTGTGGCTTGAATCCTCATTTCTGTGAGACAGTATGTTAGGCAGTTACCCATATTTTCCTTTCCCAATGTCAATGCTTTTTCACCTTCCTCCTTATTTTTTAAGCCTCTCAGTGGGGGTACAACCGAGTGTATGAGTAGGACTGGCACTGCCTAAAGGGAAATTAGGAAGCTACCTAAGCAGCCTGATTTATGAGGCATTGAAAGGCACAGCTGACCAAAAATATCTCCATCACTGGCCTGCCATCTGTGCCTAAAATTCTCATGATAAAAATCACTCATTAAAAGTTTCCTTCAGACATGCATGGCTTATTTGGGTCAATAAAGCATTGTGTTAGGGAGAAAGAGGGAAGTGAGAAACTGGGAAAGTATCTCATTAGAATGATTTATTTCATCTTATCAGTCTATCAGTCTTTTGGTGAAGAGTAGCATCTTGACAAGTATGTACAGATACTGTTCAAGGCTGGAGGGAAAGTTGGGAGTTTAGAGTTTTGTGTAGTGTCTTCGCGGAGACTCTGAGAAGTATGAAGCCAGTGAGCTCCTGGAAGGAGATCACCCAAAGTGGATTGGAGAGATATCAAAGACAAATTTAGATATTTCTCAATTCTGTTTAGGCCAGGTTAGGAAGTAGTAGGGTACATAAAAGCTGGAGGGATCTCCTTTAAACTCCCCTTTTCCACCATCTTAGTTCTTGGATAACGATAATAGAACTAATGATTCTGCTATTCATAAAATAACGTTTGTGATGAAAGCCAAGTAGACTTATGACTAGATGGAGATATATTTGCAGAAACAGAAGTGATGAATAATTCTATGACTTTGCTGAGGCTGTTCTGTAGGAGTGTTTAGAGCAGTGTTTCTCAAAGTCTTGTCTATGGACCACATGTATCTGGTGCATATTAAAATGTCTGGCATGTGGGCAGAGATCAACCAATGAATTTGTATGCATATATGCATTGGACACAGACAATAGGGTGGTGAAGGCCTGAGGTGGGGAGTGGGGGTGTTCTGGAACAGGTCAATGGGGGAAAAAAGAAGACATATGTAATACTTTAAACAATAAAGATTTTAAATGTCTGGCCCTTGTTCTCACCCAGACCTTCTGAAATAAACATTCTGAATTAGGGGCCTGCACTTTGCATTTTAATGAACATGTCTACTGATTTTTATGCACATTATTTGGGAATGATTGGTTTAGAGGTTTCATGAGATAATAGAGGTTAAAAGTATGAGTTCTAGAGATGGGTAAGTCAGGGCTCAAATACTAGCTTTGATTACTTGCTTTACCTTGAACAAGTTATTTAACCTCCTGGTCCTCAGTTTCCACCTAATAATAATAATGACTTCACAAGGTTATTATGTGAGGTCTGAGGAGATAAGTTATATAAGGTTTAGCACAACACCTGGCACATAATAGCAAAAGTAATAACCATTATTATGATCAGTACATATATTGAAAAACTCTTAGGCAATGCTTACAGATTGCAAATATTTTATTGACTATGTACTTTATAAAAAAACTAGAGGCCCGGTGCATGAAATTTGTGCACGGGGAGAGGGATCCCTCAGCCCAGCCTGCACCCTCGGGGGATGTCTGACTGCTGGTTTGCAGGAGGTGACCAGCGGGGTGCTCGCCGGCTGGCTCTGCCCCCCGATCACCACTGCTGGTTGCCTCCATCTCGGGGGAGGGCAGACACTCAATACAGGAGCGTCTGCCCCCTGGTGGTCAGTGCACATTATAGCGACTGGTTGCTCCGACAGTTGTTTTGCCGTTCAGTTGATTTGCATATTAGGGTTTTATTATATAGGATAATTTAGGCTGGCCAGTGTGGCTCAGTGGTTGAGCGTTGACCTATAAACTGGGAAGCCATGGTTCAATTCCCTGTCAGGGAACATGCCTGGGTTGCAGGCTCAATTGATGTTTCTATCTCTCTTGCCCTTCCTCTCTGAAATCAATTAAAAATATATTTTAAAAGATAATATAAAATTATCCTATATAATAAAAGGATAATATACAAATTGACCCTAATGGTGGAATGACTGGGAACGATCAGTTGCTATGATGCGCACTGACCACCAGAGGACAGATGCTCAACGCAGGAACTGCCCTCTGGTGGTCAGTGCACTTCCACAGGGGGAGCACCGCTCAGCCAGAAGCTGGCTCATAGCTGGCCAGCACAGCAGCAGCGCTAAGGATGTCCAGCTAACAGCTAAGGCCTGCTCCCCAGGGGATTGAGCCTAAGCCTACTGGTGGACATCCCCTGAGGGCTCCTGGGCTGTGAGAGGGCACAGGCCGGGCTGAGGGACCGCTCCGGGTGCATGAATTTTCATGCACCGGGCCTCTAGTATTTCAATATAAGGCAAAACCAATTGGTTTCCTAATTTTTTTCTTTTGTTAATCCTCACCTGAGGGAGGATATTTTTCCATTGATTTTTTTAGAGAGAATGGAGGGAGGGGGAAAAACAGGAAGAGAAACATCAATGTGAGAAAGACGCATCAATTGGTTGCCTCTGCAGGCACCCCATCCAGGGTCAGGGATTGAGCCTGCAACCGAGGTATGTGCCCTTGACCAGAATTGAACCCAAGACCCTTTAGTCTGAAGGCTGATGCTCTTAACTAAGTTAAACCATCTAGGGCCTAATTTCTTAATTATTATTACCTAAGGTTTCTCTGTTGCTTTATCTTCTTTAGCTTTTCCAGCTTCTCAAACACATATAATAGTAAGAGAGTTCAATGGGAAAATTTTGTAGAAGTTATTTGGAAGTATCTCACATAGGTCCTGGTATGTAGCAATGGAAGAATTGGTTGACTGAGTATGTTCTACTTTGGAATACTTTGCTTACTAGAACAAACCTTCAGTGGTTGCTTTCTTTTATTCTCTTATATCTTTATCCCTTGTTTTCTGCCTCTTGCTCTCCCTTCTTGATTAACAAAGTGTCTACATTAAAAAAAAATATGTTTTTATTGATTTAAAAAAAGAGAGAATGGAAGGGAGAGGGAGAGGGAGAGAGAGATAGAAACATTGATGAGAGGGGAACATTATCAACTGGCTACTTCCTGCATGCCCCCTACTGGGGATCGAGCCCACAACCTGGGCATGTGCCCCGACCAGGAATTGAACCAGGGACCTCTTGGTTCCTGGGGCAACGCTCAAGTATTGAGCCACACCAGCTGGGCAAATGTCTACATTTTTTATTTCCTGTCTCTCTCTGGTGTAATTACTTCTAATTCATCTTGCAAGCAGGATTGCTCTACATAACAAAAGTCAGAGCGGACAGAAGTGATTTGAAATGGGATGCAGTTGAATTTTACAGCTTATTCAGGGTCATTGTTGATAAATGCAAGAGTGGACCTTATGGCCCTAGCTGGTTTGGCTCAGTGGATAGAGCGTCAGGCCTGTGGACTGAAGGGTCCCAGGTTTGATTTTGGTCAAGGGCACATGCCAGGGTTGCAGGCTTGATCCCCAATAGGGGGCATGCAGGAGGCAGCCAATTAATGATTCTCATCATTGATATTTCCATCTCTCTCTTCCTCTTCCTTCCTCTCTGAAATCAATAAAAATATATTTTTTTAAAAAAGGAGTGGACCTTATGTCTACACAAAGCTCAGAAAACTAGACCAAGAGCAAAAGAGCAGAGGTAAGAAATGGACTCTATTTCATCTTAGTATAAATTATGGTAAGCAGTATTACCCTAATGACAATGTAACAAAGAGAAAGGTATTAGAAAATTATGTAATCACAGAATGGAATATTAGGATACATTATAATATGCAGTATGGAGAAGAAAAATGGGAAACATGTTGACCGTTAGTGGACTTCCATCAATTAGGATCTAAAAGAAACAGCCAATGAGGAAAATGCTGCAGTTGGCATCACCTCACATGGATTCCTTTCTCAATGCCAGATCTCATTTTAGGGTTTGAAATGTGAACTCTGAGAGTTAGAATGCCTAAGTTCAAATCCATTTTCCACAGTCAGTATTAGCTGAGAATCCTTGGACAATTTAGTTAGTCTCTCTGTGCCTCAATTTCCTTATCTGGGAAATGGATATAATAATAACGTGCACTTCAGGGGTGCTTAGGAAGAGTAAATAAGTATAACACATATAACACTTAGAAAAGTGCCCAGCTTGTGGTAAATTCTTAAGTATTAATTCCTTTTAATGTTATTATCTTATTATTTTTTATTCACTGAGTTTGAAATCCGTGGCGGTGTCCTGGCTGAGAAGGATGTGTTCAGGGAGTTTCTGGGCAGACCATTTTGTTCATATTGTGAAAATTTGCTGACAGTGGCTATTTTTCTTTCAGGAAAGCAAGGTTCTCTGCCTGGCTGCCATTCTCATCTACTCAAATAAATGCACTATAATTTGGTCATTCCTAATACATCTTGGATATTCTTGCATTTATAAATTAATTCATTACTAGTGATCACACTTTGGAATATGGCCACTCACCTGTGAGAATATATTAATAAACTAGAGTTAAATTCAGCATTTACAAACACCCTCTTTTTACAGAACATACATTTCAAATTTTCAAAATACCTATTTGGCCCAGTGCATATTTCTTTCTTTCTCATGACTAACACTCTGCTTTTTTCATTATTCGGTATATGTGAGCTGACTAATAATAAATCTGATAATTTTTTCATTCAAAACGTTGCGGTTCTCAAACAGTTATTAATGCTCAAAAAGTAGAGAAATGACTAAATCACTTTGGTGAAAGTGTAGGAAAGCAAGGACAAGGGCATCATTTAAAAAAAAGTATTCTCAGATAAATCATTCTTCGAGAGACTTAAAAAAAACATGTCATGTATGGCACACCCCTTTGCTTTTATTCCATTTTTATCATACCAATCTCCCTTGCAAAATTGAGGTTGTTCATAAATATTTTCCTTCCAGGCTGTGGGAAATAAGTCTTGAGTAACTTTGGCTCTTTGATAAAATTAGGTTAGGAGACTGCTTATCACTGAAACAATGAACACAAAAGCAATTCAGTCCTGGGGCCTCTGAAAAACTCCTTAGCAGCCCAGGCGGTGCTCCTGCTCCTTGTTCTCGGGCATTCCAGGGGAGTGGCCACGGGACAGCCAGCACAAGGAATGTTCAAGGTCCTTTTTCCCACCCTTTATGGTTGATAAGTCTCTGATCATTCAGAAAAGGATTTATTTGGCAAGAATCCAAAGTATCCCGAAGAACTATGTTTGTCCATAAGAGGCCTTGCTCTCTGTTTAATATAGCCAGAGGGACATTGCTTTTTGGACTCCTGGTCACATCCCCACAGATTTGACCTCATTTAGTGGACACTATTAAAAGATTATCATATTACTGAGAATTTCCATTGCATCAAATACTAAATATTAGTAACATTCTTCTCTGGGGAAAATGATGTAATAACAGGGCATAGACTAGGTTGACCTCAGGCAAATTATACAGAGGTATGTGGAGATTATGCAACTAATCTGCTAACAACCTCACAGTATAGAGAGAGACTTTCCCAGTACTTCTTGAAGGAAGTGTTCAGGTTCATCTGAAGCCATAGATGGAGATTTTATTAGAATCTGTTGCCTTGGTATCGAGATCATTATTTTGAAAGATGCCATGGAGGAGAAAGTGTACATAGAAGCGTGGCAGAATGATGGAAGGATAGAATGGGAATGGGGTCATGGGCCTGCTAGCTTACGTTCCATTTTGTTGTTTACTTTTACAAATGGGGAACACAGGGTTTTCTTTTTTCTTTTCCTTTTTCCACTTTGGAAGCCAAATGATGCTCATAAGAAATTAAAACTGCAGCTAAAGTGCTGCAAGTGATTGAGAATCAAAACCTTAAGAAATAATTATAACAATGACCTAATTTTTGGAATGTTGCCAGAAAAGGTGCTCAAAAGAGCACCTAAGAAAGAGAGGACTGGGAAGACATATTTAGGCTGAAACAATTTGGCAAACAATCAAAATTAAATATTTAGTTATACTTTTCCTTGAACTTGCTTTTAAAACAATTGATTACATTTTAATTGTTTTTTTTAAAAAACAAATTACACATGTAGTACATGATCAACAGAAGAAAGTAAAACAGTATAGATATAAGCAAAATAAAAAGGGAAAATCTTCCTCCTTCTTTCCCCTACAAGGGCAAATACTGCTATAACCCTGCTATCTTTTAGACCTTTTAAAACACTGTATGTATTATAAATGTGTTTTAGAGTGGGGGCTAATACAATATGTATTGTTCTGCAAATTTTTTCACTCAAGAATATAGACATATTTCTATTCTTTTAAAAAAATAGACAATTGTGTTTTTTAAAATGGTTAGTTATTTTAAATAAAGTGAAATGGAAAAGAAGGCAACTTGGCAATTTTGAAACTTAAGCAAGTTTTATATTTGATGTATTTAAAATATTTTTCTTGGTATGAATTACTTACCAACATATTTTATAAGTTGCTTGTAAATGATATCATACTAGATAGTGTTCCACCTACTAACATAAGATAGGAGTAGGAAAGCAGCTGAGGCATGCTACAGGTGATAAATGTAGATATCATTAGAAAATGTATAGTATAATTACAATTCTATAAAAGATATGTATACTAGGATGCATAAAAACAATCTAGTAGTATAGAAACTAAAAGCCAACAGCTGTTATCACAGGATGGTTGAAATATAGGTATTTTTCCTTATTATAGTTTTCTGTATTTTCAACAATGAACTTTTATTACTTTTAGAATTAGTTAAAAAGCAAATGCAATATAAAAATGCAATGCATCTGATAAAAATTTATGTCTAAGCACTCACTACAGAAGCTAAACTCATCTGAATTAACATCCACTCCATCCCCAAATTCCATAGTAACAGAGTAGAAACACTAGGCCCTGGTTTGATTTTCTTAGTTTAAGGAATTAGATTTGAGTTCCCTCATTAGAGGAGGCAATCTTTAGCATCATTCAGAGTTGATCAGAAAATGAGACAAAAATCAGGAGATAGTATTTCTTTATTACATATTAAAAAATTAACAAAGCAATATATATATATACATATATATTTTGCAAGTCCACAGGACCTCAGGAAAAATATATGTTCTGTATGTGAAATTAATGTTGTGGTACTGTGGTTCATGTTTCGTATATTCAAATACAGAAGAAACTATATGTAGAGTGATTATACATGGGTACAGAAGATGAATAATAATAAAAAACTGTAATTTTGTGAACTATCACATACATTGTGTCAAAAAAATGAGTAAATACAAATGACCATATACTGTTAATAAAGAAAAGGAGGAAACTGTTTCAATATTCACGTTTAAATACTAAAACACAAAAATAAAACAAATTCTGTGTCTATAAGAATTTTTGAAGTGTATACAGTGCATTGCAAATAAATGAGCCCTTTAAAATTTAAAGTCCATTTTCTCTTTACCAAAGCCTATTTTTATACTTATGTTTTCTTTCTCTTATTTTAAAGTCTCTTTTTGTTTATAAAAATGTTTCGTCATGGCCGATATCTCTGGAATCTAATCTCTAGCCTGAAGCCGAGACTTCATGCAAACATATTCTCCTTTAAGGTTGCATCTTCACATATTTTCTCCAAGTATTCAGAGTCAAATAGTACAACTTCCTTTATCTGGTCATGTTTGCCCACATTTAGTGGCAGTGCTTCTGTTTCAGTAGGCTTTCTTACACATGCCCTTTTGTTTTTTTGCTGTCAACAGCGTCTCCCAACTCACACAACACAAGTGATAGGTAGTAAAGTGCTTTATACAGAGAAATACTATATAAATGTGGAGAGGTTCCTCTTAACACGCCACAGGCCAAAGTTCACACACGTCACACAAGAGAAGGCTCTTTTTAAGAGACACCTTTTCTGATAGAAGGGTTGGGATTCCTTAAAATCTTATTAATTAATGTAAGTAACATCCAAAGCTGGGAGAAGTCCTTGTTATATGTATTGCCCTTAATGGATTATTGTTAAATATCATACTGCTATTAAAAGATTCTTAATAGCTATGAATTTCAGAATCAATTCTATAGAAAACAGGTATCAGCATAGATTTTTTTTTTCATTTCTCTTTATGAAACAAAGTGTATTTAAACATGGGCCCAAAAGAGATAGACAAGGCCCATGCATTGGAACATTTCTATACATTTTGGCACTTAAAAATATTCCAGTTTCATTAATGAGTTCTCCTTTCCATTAAGCTTGTGTTTTATCCATAGAGAAGTGCCATTATGTGCCATACA
Source organism: Eptesicus fuscus (assembly GCF_027574615.1). Lineage (NCBI taxonomy): Eukaryota > Metazoa > Chordata > Mammalia > Chiroptera > Vespertilionidae > Eptesicus > Eptesicus fuscus. Next base: position 88,962,918 of record NC_072479.1, read on the forward strand.
CCTTTATTGCTACTTGCACTCTCTTTTTAAAATATCCATGACTTTTCTTCCAAGAGATGGTTTCCAGCGCTGGACAAAACTTTTCATATTCACAATTAGTTTGCCTGTTCTTACATCCTCATGTCCTGCTACAAGGTACTCCAAACCTAAAAGAGAACAAAAGGAGCTATATAGTATCATAATTTATTGAAGGGGAGATGTGACTTTAGCAGTTTTATGTATGCATAGTTAATGGTTTTATATATTCAAGGTTGGAATTGGGAGTAATCCTATATAATAAAAGCCTAATACGCTAAGTGTCTGGTTATCTGGTCATCCGTTCAACCAATCAAAGCGTAATATGCTAATGATACACTAAGGCCGCTCAACTGCTCGCTATGACGTGCACTGACCACCAGAGGGTAGACAGTGGACCGGTCAACCAGTCGCTATGACGTGCACTGACAACCAGGGGGCAGGTGCTTTGACTGGTAGGTTAACTTGCTGCTGAGGTCCGGCCAATTGGGACTGAGTGAGATGGGCTGGACACGCCCTGGAGCCCTCCCGCGGTTCCTCCGCAGCTGGCCAACCTCCTGTGTCCCTCCCCGGCACCAATCATGCACCAGTGGGGTCCCTCAGCCTGGCCTGCGCCCTCTCACAATCCAGGACCTCTTGGGGGATGTCAGAGAGCCGGTTTTGGCCCTATCTCGCAGGCCGAGGGACTCCACCGGTGCACGAATTCATGCATCGGGCCTCAAGTAGACAATAATAGCTGACATGTAAGAAGCATTTATTAAGTGCTTTACATGTATTATCTCATTAATCTTGAAAATCACCTTATAAGTAGGTATTATTTTTCTTCTTGTTTTACAAATGAGGAAATGGAGGCTTGGCATGATCAAGAACTTATTCTGTGTCTCTCAGTGGTAGCAGCATTTTGACTTAAGCTTAGGTCTGTCTGATTACAGAACTATTTGCTCTATACAATACCACTCTCTATGGCAGTGATGGCGAACCTATGACACGCATGTCAGCACTGACACGTGTAGCCATTTCTGATGACACGCGGCCACATGCCGAGGATGAAACATCTGCTGCTCCTGAGGATGAAACATTTGCGACTAGAGTCTTGGAGTTAGTTTTTTCCTCAAAGTGACACACTACCCGAGTTATGCTCAGTTTTTTGGCGAAGTTTGACACACCAAGCTCAAAAGGTTGCCCATCACTGCTCTATGGTAAAGAAATAAGATTCCATGGGCACGTAACATACTGCTATAAATCAGTATTTCTTGGGGACTCACTATGTGTGGTAGTGTATAGTAAGGAGAATTTAATGAAAGTTTAAAAACCATTTGGGAAAACATATCAGAAGAGAGCTATGGGTTATACAAAATAGCACATATTTCCTAGATAAAGTCGATGTGCTTTTGGAATATAGGAGGTTTGTTTGTTATACATTTTAAAAAAGATTTTTTGTTGTTGTTAATCTTCACTTGAGGATATTTTTCCATTGATTTTTAAGGAGAGTGGAAAAGTGAGGGAAAGACAGAGAGAAACATCTATGTAAGAGAAACACATTGATTGGTTGCTTCCTGCGTGAGCCCTGACCAGGGCCCAGGCCAGGGAGGAGCCTACAACCAAGGTATGTGCCCTTGACTGGAATCAAACTTGGGACTCTTTGGTCCGCAGGCCGAAGCTCTATCCACTGAACCAAACCAGCTAGGGCTAAAAAAGATATTTTTATTGATTTCAGAGAGGCAGGGAGAGACAGATAGAACATCAATGATGAGAGAGAATCATTGATTGGCTTCCTGCATTCCCCCTACTGGGGATCGAGCCCGCAACCTGGGCATGTACACTGACTGGGAATTGAACCATGACCTCCTGGTTCATGGTTAATGCTAAAGCACTGAGTGACACTGGCCAGGCTATTTGTTATACATTTTTTAAAAAATGGTGAGAACTGACCAGACCTAGAGCTGACTTCGTAATTCAAAATTCTTCTTAGGCTAACAAACGTATACATAAAAAAAAAGACAGTCTCATTATCTATATGTTAATAAAAAGAAATATGACAATCTCCCTCAGTAGACATTTGTTGTAATATCAATATTGGTATTTTTCATTAATATTATAGAACACAGCAAATAAGTAATTATATTTATAAAAGAAAAATTTCCAGCCCAGCCAGCATGGCACAGTGGTTGAGGTCTACCTATGAACCAGGAGGTCACAGATCAATATCTGATCAGGGCATATGCTCGTGTTGCAGGCTTGATCCCCAGAAAGGGGTGTGCAGGAGGCAGCCAATTGATGTTTTTCTCTCATCGATGTTTCTATCTCTCTAAAATCAATAAAAATATATATAAAAAAAAAAACCACACAATCTCAGCTCTAGCTGTTTTGACTCAGTGGATAGAGCATCGACCTGTGGACTGAAGGGTCCCCAGTTCAATTCTGGTCAAGGGCACGTGCCCAGGTTGCAAGTTCGATCCCCAGTAGGGGGCATGCAGGAGGCAGCCAAGCAACAATTCTCTCTCGTCATTGATGTTTCTATCTCTCTCCCTCTCCCTTCCTCTCTGAAATCAATAAAACAAACGAACTTCAAATTAAGGGAAAATACTAGATGTTAAAACTCAATTGAAAATTTCAATTTAAACTCATGGTTTTAAAAAATATATATGTATACTTGTTTATTCACAGAAATAACCTAGAAAAATGTCACTCAGTGAAATTATTGGTTCAGGAAGGGATTACCAATTAGTGTTTAAATCATTAAATGAATGGTTAATGGGACACTTGATATTTGTATAGTGATTAAATAACACCACACGCATTATTTTTTAGTCTCAAAAGGGAAAACAGCTCTGGTCAGTGGCTCAGTTAGTTGAGTGTGGTCCCATGTACCCAAAGGTTGCCAGTTTGGTTCCCAGTCAGGGCATATACCCAGGTTGCAGGTTCCATCCCCGTCGGAGTGCACACTGGAGGCAACCATCAATGTTTCTCTCTCAAATCAATGTTTCTATTTCCCCCTCTTCCTTCCTCTCTCTAAAATCAATAAAAACCCTTTTTTTTTTTTTTGAAAAAGGAAAAACAGAATAGCCCAATGGAGAGATCAGACTGTTACCACTCTCACTCAAGTGTCAGTGTAGCAACACTGATGGTGGGTCCTCAGGTCCTATGTGTCTTCTGATGTTATTTGACACAAAGTACCCAACATGAAGTATATAACACAAAGTGTAATGAATTCAAGCCAAAATGTTTATCTTGACTCTATCAAGCTTTTCTTTAAAGGTTACAGAAAATATTGGAGGTATAGGGACAAGCTAAATGACACCACAAGGAACCAACTAGACAAACATAGAAGGGTAGGGTAGTCTCCAGGACAGCTGGCCTGGTTTCTTAAACAATAACAATTTTTTTCAACAACAATAAAAAACTGTACTTGAATAAAAGAGACTTGAGGGACTTAAAAGCCAGATAGTATGTGACCCTTGCAAGGACAAACCACCTCAAAAGGACATTTGGAGATTTGTTGGGAAATCGGAATATGGTCTGAGTATTAGATTATATGAAAATAAACTAAAATTGAAGATAAAGATCATTAACTGAATAAAGTGGGCTACATATATTATGATTTTATTTTGGTTAAAAAATATGACATGTATGTGTACAAAGAAAGATCTGGAAGGATTTTCACTGAGATATTAACAGAGATTATCTCTGGAGGGAAGAAATGTGAAATTTAAAATTTTCCCCTAAATTCTATACCTGTAATGTATCTATATATTGCTTCTATAACAATAAAAGGATTATTTAAAAAGTTTATTAAAACAAGTCAATCCTAAGTTAAAGATAGCTATGATGGTGTTTTCACAAAAGAGAAATAAAAGGAAAATAATGACATAGAAAGGTTTAGACATTGGGGAGCACAAATGAATGATGGATTATAAGGTATTTAAATTCTTTAAAGGGTTACCTTAGCTTTTGCATGAGAAAGAATCCCAATCCTGCAGGACACTCAACCAATTGAGAGCCACACTGGCCAGGGCTTAAGTGCTAGTTTTGACATTCTAAAACATGATTAATGAATGACTACAAGTATATATGAATATAGGAATGGATGAATTTGCAGGGATGCCCAATTAGATTGCTCTTTTTCAAAAGTAGCAAAGGAAGCAAGTTGGCCTGTTAAGGTTTCAGAAATTTCTTATCAGCTTTCTTTGCCCTTAGCTATTGAACTTGTAAAAATGGAAAAACAAAGTGAAATGAAAGAGTGTCTGGTTTTGCTTTGGCAAGTTCCAGTCTTTTCTTCAAAGTGAGTAAACATGTTTTCAAGAATTCTTTGAATAATTGTGCTTATGTTTTCAATTGTGATGAACTCAGTTGATTCCTTGACTGTTTGGCAGAAATCTGATTAGGAAGTATAGTTCACTTCCTGGAGAGTGGCTCAGATGGTCAAAGCTTTTGTTTTCAACGTCTGGCTAAAAAACTGAGTGGATTATTTTTTTCTTCCTTTGCCATGATAGTAGAAAGTGCTTATAGGAAGAGCCCCTGTGCCTAAATTGTTGGGAAATAGAACACAGATTAATGACTCTTCATTTCCTGTATTAAAAAATCCAAGATTCTGGTTACTTATTTTGTTCTTTGAGACAATATTTATTTATTTAAAATGTTTTCTTTTTCCATTTTTAAAAATTTAAATTAATTTAAATGAAATACTGAAGGTGTAAAAAAGGTGTGAGTGGCTATTTAACAGTAGAAATATAGTCAAGAATTGTATATCATTGTTTAGATGGTTTGGGTTGAGGTAGATATTTTATTGATAGTTTCTCTCTCTCTCAGTTATGTTTGTTTTTCTCAAATTTATGTGTCAAAGATCACAAAAGACTTCTTATTAATATAACTGTGGTTTCCTGGACTTATACTTGGAAGGAATTATATCCGGAAGAGAAATTATGCACTTGTTTCAACAGTGCATTTGAGACACAGAGGGCAACTACACAAACGGAAATACAGAGGATTTAAAAAAAATTATTTGTGCTCTGGCTGGTGTTGCTCAGTTGGTTGAGCATTGTCCGATGCATCGAAAGGTCGCTGGTTCGATTCCCAGTTGGGGCACATGCCCAGGTTTCAGATTCAGGCCCCGGTGGGGGTGCAGAAGGGAGGAAACCAACTAATTGATGTTTCTCTCTCTCTTTCCCTCACGCTCTAAAAACATTTAAAATCAATAAAAACATTTTAAAAGTTATTTGTGCTCTGTCCAGTGCTGCGCAGTGGTTAGAGTGTCAGCCATTGCACCAAAGGCCTTGGGTTCGAGATCTGGTCAAGGGCACGTATCTGGGTTGCAGGTTTGATCCTCAATTGACATGTCTCTCTTATATTGATGTTTCTCTCTCCCTCCTTCTCTCTCTCCTCACCCCTTCCTTTTCACTCTCTCTAAAAATTAATAGAAAAATATCCTGGGATGAGTATTAACACCACCAACAAAAAAAAGTTATTTGTTTTTCTAGAACTTACTATCTGGAAACTATGTTACTATTATTGAGGTACTAATGGTAGGTAATGGGGACACTATGATAAAAAAATCTAAATCCTGTCCTCAAACTTAATGAGAGAGACAGTAAAATAAGCAGTTTATGACACAGGATGACAAATGTACTTATAGAGTGTAACGGTATGAATCCCTGCAAATTCCACTGCACTTCAAGTTTCTCTAAGATTCTACAAGGTTTGTTTGTCTATTTGTTTGCTTGCTTGTTTATTTCTGCTGTTTCTAGTTTAAAACCAGAATGATCATTTAATGAAAAATAAGATGCTAACTTGAGAGTTGTTTTCTATCCAGGAGAAACAGATGCTTCTCATGCAGTAGTAGAAATGAATTCAATATTATTTGCACAGATGGAATTTTGCATTTGAACTTCCTTTGGGAGCAAGTTCTACCCAGGGCATCGTAATAGGACCTAGCTTTCAGATAAAGTGTTAGCAGCAGATAAATTCATGAAAGTGTTTTCTATGCTACTGACACCTGGAACCAATCTGAGACTTCTCTTTTAGGGCAGAGAATATTATATTGCTGGATTTTAAAGTATTATACTTTAATACAGCACCTGGAAGAGAAATCGTTTTTTGATGTCAGTTCAAAGAATTCCATTTGGGCTTTCCCCAGAATTCAGATGTGAAAAGGAGAGATGCTTTTTGCAGAGTTTATTTAGGTTGTGGTTCAGAGAATGTAAGACAAACAGCAATTCAGCAGAGAGAAAGTAGAAAAAAAATCTAATGCTCACCAGGATTGAGGATTGGACAAGTGCAGCCTCTGTTAGTCCATGATTCTGGATATAATGTTCGCTTTCCTCGTAAAATTTTCAATTTGGTAGATTTTAAGACTTTTTTAATCTTCACACTGACCTCAGCATGAGATCCTTTATCATGAGCTGATAAAATCTTTATTTTTAGCACTGTAACAACACAATTTCCAAAGTCAAAATGCATAAAATTTCATGTCATCTTTTGAGGTTTGAACAACAACTTAAATATGCACTTCAGAGGAAAAGTGAGTGAATGATGTATCATTAGGCTCAGCAATTTGCTACTGGCTTCATCTCATTTATATCAACTATACTCTTCCTTCTTAGACATTTACAACTGCTACTCATTCCCATATCACTACTCTAAAAGAATATCAGCCATTTGCCTACTGCAAGTATCATCTTAAACACATTCAGCTATCAACTAAATAGAAAGATGTGTAGGAGATAGAATTGTTATCCTGGTTTTAATTTAGATTCTAATTATATTATACTCTTCTGGTTGATAATGTATAAAGTTATGACAGAGAGCAAATGTTACTACCAGGTTATATTTTAAGTATTCTAAAGAGATTACATAATATTATTGATTATTTAATCTTCTTCCTCTGGTGTCAAACGCAAGCTGACTGGTGTTAGGGAGGCTGTCCTATATGATGGCAGAGCTCCAGTATTTTATATGACTCATGATTCCATTATGCTCTAAGACCTATGAAATAGATGGGGGAGGTGTTAAGTAATGGAATAAGTTGGGGTGGGGGAGAAAGTAAACCAAAGGAACAGTGGATGCAATATTCTATATTATTAGAGAGTTCTTGCTAGCTCATCTATATTTTGATGAAAGATTGTGTGTAATGAGAGAACCCTATCCTGGCTGATCCCATATCCATATGACTATTAGAGAGCTGTCTTTTTAGAATCACCAAGTTTTAGACTTTGAAGGGGTCTTAAGAGCTCATCCAATTTTGTTTTATGTATGAGGAAGCAAGTTTTAAGAAATTAAGTGAACTGCTCATGTTTGCATGATTTATTGGTTAGAGGTAGAGTTTGGACTAGAATCCTGATGGGATAATTGCATGAAAGGTACATAGCATAGTGCCTCACACATAGCCATGCTCAATGGCTATTTTTGGCATTTTGGGGTATTTTTTCACTAGACTGCAAACTCAGGGAATTTGTCTATTCACAACAGTAGCTCAATAAATATTTGCTAAAGGAATGATCAAATAAATCAAGTTTTCCCCCATTAAGGTAGAGAATGGGGTGGAACCATTCCTATCCCCTCCCCAAGACTATAGGTGTATAGTACTTAATAAGATCAAGGTATTTCATTACATCATTAAGAGCATTCAAATTCTCCTAAGCAGAAAGTAATACAGTTGTATTAAAAGATGCCAATGTGGTTGTTTGTAAATTCAGTCAGAGAGCTACTGAATCTATGTGATAATGAAAACCAGTTGATATTTCCACTGAACTGACTGACTTTGAACTAAATGCTCATTTTTTATTTTATTTTTTTTGCTTTTAATAGTAAATACAATTCCTTCTAAGTAAATACTTTTCCTTATTAGGCACTATATATTTCAAAAGTTTTATTCTATTATTTAGTCAAGTTGGCCGATGAAAGGGGAGAAATATGCATGTAATTTTAGATAAGATTTATGAGGTTTTTAACATTTACTTTTTTATCTCTTATGAGATTAAATACAATGTTATCAAGAACTTAAACACTTGGTTTCAGAAATCATGACTTAAATTTTTCTCTTCATTGTAATGCACATTTCAGGCCCTATAAGTTATGGAACAATAAAAAGCCCAGACACTAAAGATATGTTGGCAAGCCCTAGCCATTTTGGCTCACTGGATATAGCGTTGACCTGTGGACTGAAGAGTCCTGGGTTCGATTCCAGTTAAGGGCACCCATGCCCGGGTTGCAGGCTTGGGTTGTGGGCTCGATCCCCCGTAGGGGGCGTTTCTTTTCTTTTTTTTTTCTTCTTCATTTCAGAGAGGAAGGGAGAGGGAGAGAGAAATAGAAACAACAACAATGAGAGAGAATCATTGATTGGCTGCTTCCTGCACGTCCCCCAACCCCCACTAGGGATTGAGCCCACAACCTAGGCATAATCCCTGACCAGGAATTGAACCATGACCTCCTGGTTCATAGGTTGGCACTCAACCACTGAGCCATGCCAGCTAGGCTAATCATTGATGTTTCTATCTCTCTCTCCTCTCCCTTCCTCTCTGAAATCAATAAAAAAATAAAATAAGCCGAAACCGGTTTGGCTCAGTGGATAGAGCGTCGGCCAGCAGACTGAAAGGTCCCAGGTTCGATTCCGGTCAAGGGCATGTACCTTGGTTGTGGGCACATCCCCAGTAGGGGTTGTGCAAGAGGCAGCTGATCGATGTTTCTCTCTCATCGATGTTTCTAACTCTCTACCCTCTTTCTTCCTCTCTGTAAAAAAGATCAATAAAATATATTTAAAAAAATAAAATAAAAAAAATAAAAAGAATATGTTGGCAAGATCAGATATCCTTAATATTTAATATTTATATTTAATATTTAATGGTAAACATAAAGTTATTTAGAATTAGAAGGTAGTAACAGTTAGTATTTAGGGCAGTGACATTTTCTTTATATGCTACATTTTCCTGGTATTTGAAAGATAGAGAAACATAGAACATACATAGAAAGTAGGGCAAAAAAACCTCAGGCAGTCAGCTCATCTCAGCATATATATCCTCTTACTCTTCAGAAATATATATTCTCTTCCTCCCCCCTACCATTTACTGAGCATCTAGTAAGTGCAAGTTAATATGCTTTTCAAAAATCTCCTTTCATGGGGAAGGTGGCATCATCTCTATTTTATAGATGAGGAGGTCTGTAGAGGTTAAGTTACCCACCCCATAAACTAGAAATGAAACCTATATAGGTCTGAACCCAATGTCTGAGCTCTTGAAATACTGCTTTATGAAATACTGCTTCAAATTGAGTTCTGCTTTATATTACCTATAAACTGCTACAGGAATTGTCCAAGTGGCTAGAGACTTCCCTTTTAGATTACTAAAACAGGAAGCATTCATAGAAAGGATTATGTGTCTTTTTTTTTTTTCTTTTTGTTCTTTGCTTCTTCTCCTTATAATATGACTAGAGGCCCAATGCACGAAATCGTGCAAGAGTAGGCCTTCCTTCGCCCCCGGTTGCCGGCACCGGCTTCCCTCTGGTACCTGGGACTCGGGCTTCCCTCGCAGAGGGAGGCTCCGCCCACTCACCGCAGCCTGCCAGTCGGTGGCCTGGGCCTCTCTCTGCGGGGTGATCATGGGGCGATGGCCGGGGCCCCTGACCATAGTGGGTGTCATAGTGTGGTCCCAGATGGTCGTATGGATGGTCGTCCGGAAGGTTGTTCCACTGTTCAGCCATCTGGTCTAATTAGCATATTACGCTTTTATTGTTATAGATAACCTTGCCTTTGCTCTATAAGCCTCCTGCCCTCACCAGGGCATTTGACACCATCTCTATTAGGAAAATCAAGGCCAAGACCAGAATACTGTGCTTAATATTCTATATAATAAAAGCCTAATATGCTAAGTGTCCAATTGTTCAGTCAGCCGTTCAACCAATCAAAGTGTAATATGCTAATGATATGTTAAGGCCACTCAACCACTCACTATGACTTGCACTGACCACCAGGGGGCAGACACTCCGACCAGTAGGTTAGCTTGCTGCTGGGATCCAGCTGATCAGGACTGAGTGAGAAGGGCCGGACATGCTTTGGAGCCCTCCTGTGGTCCCTCCCCAGCTGGCCAACCTCCTGCATCGCTCCCCGACCCTGATTGTGCACTGGTGGGGTCCCTTGGCCTGGCCTGTGCCCTCTTGCAATTCGGGACCCCTCAGGGGATGTCAGAGAGTCGGTTTTGGCTGGATCCTGCTCAATGCAGGAGCTGTTCCCTGGTGGTCAGTGCTCTCCCACAGGGGGAAGCGCTGCTCAGCCAGAAGCCAGGCTCATGGCTGGTGAGTGCAGCGGTGGTGGCAGGAGCCTCTCTCGCCTCTGCGGCAGTGCTAACGATGTCTGACTGCTGACTTAGGCCGCTCCCTGTGGGGAACGGGCCTAAGCCAGCAGTCAGACATCCCCTGAGGGCTCTTGGACTGCGAGAGGGTGCAGGCCTGGCTGAGGGATGCCCATCCCCCCACCCTCACCGAGCACATGAATTTTGTGCACTGGGCCTCTAGTTATTATATAAGACTAATGTTTTAACATATTGAGAATGTCATATGCCAGGCCTCCCATTTTCTAGGAAACTCTTCATACTTAGTTTGAATAGACTCTCAGAAACATTCAAGCACTTTAGACTCACCATATGAATATTTCATTCCACAGAATGCCTTGGAGTTTCCCAAAACCTGTTCCTTACATTCACATTTACCTACAGAAATAAAATGAGAAATGATGTTAGTTAGAAACAGAGAGAAAAAAATCATCAAGTAAATCCAGGTAAAATAACTCTTTATGACTTGAGTGATTCATACAATATCATCCACAAATACTAAGAAACCATGAAAAGTCATTCAAGAGAAATAGTCACTGCCTTGTCCTGTGTGGCTCAGTTGGTTGAGCATTGACCCCTACATGGAAATGTCACCGGTTTTATTTGGGTCAGGGCACATGCCTGGGGTTGTGGGCTCGAGCCCCAGCAGGGGGCATGCAGGAGGCAGCTGATTGATATTTCTCTCTCTCCCTCTCCCTTCCTCTGCTTCTCTAAAATCAATAAAAATACATTAAAAAGATAGAGAGAAATAGTCACTCTCTGAATTGAATTCACTGTTATCCAGTGAAGTATTGACCTAAGAGAAATACAGAAATGTAGAAATACTGATATATTTTAATGCTTGCAATTAATGAGATACTAGTAAATATAGTCCATGCTAATGGAATGGAACAACTAATAGACAACCTATAGAAAAACAATTATCTATATATATAAAAGCCTAAGCGACCGACCGACTGAACAACCAGTCGACCAGTCACTATGACACACACTGACCACCAGGGGGCAGATGCTCAATGCAGGAGCTGCCCCCTGGTGGTCAGTATGCTCCCACAGCGGGAGTGCCACTCAGCTGACCAACGGGCAGCAGACACCGGGCTCACAGCTGTAAAGTGCAGCTGTGGTGACACGAGCCTCTCCTGCCTCCGCGGCAGTGCTACTGAATAGCAGCGGTGGCGGGCGCAGCAGGGCCAGGATGAGTGGGAGTGGTGCGGTGCCTGGCCCAGGCTCAGGCTCCTCCCCGGCCGCCTGCTGCTTCGTGCACTACTACATCCCTTGGAGGATGTTGGACTGCCGGTTTAAACCCTACAATCCCCGGGGATTGGGCCAAAACTGGCATTGAACATTCCCCAAGGGGTCCCGATTGTGAGAGGGTGTAGGACAGGCTGAGGTACCCCACCAGTGCACAAATCCATGCACTGGGCCTCTAGTATTTTTATAATTAATGTTCGCCACAACAAAAGTCAAATGAAATAAAATAGTAGGGCAGTTCTTTGAAGGTAATGCCATGAAATTAAAAGACTTTATTGAGCCTCTATTGTAAGCAGGACATGGTGCTATAAACGTCAGAGTATATAAATATGAGCAAGGCACGATTCTTGCCTTAAGACTTGCAACTCAGTAAGGTGAATAAAGCAAGTATATTAACAGTAATAAGTGTTCTAAGATGGGTACAATATGCTTGGTTGGGAGGTCACATGTTTGAGGAGATGGAAAAGGCTTCATGGCTGAAGAAGGATTTGAAATGGACTTTGATGAATAAGTCGGATGTTTTCTACCAACAATTAAAATTATGTATTGCAATTATGTGTGAGAGATTTGCCAGACCCTGTGGAAGACTTTCAAAATGTCTTTGTACATAGTCTACTCAGTATGTATGGCATTCTCATATTTATGTATCTGTTTCCTCTCTAGACCGTAATCCTTGAGGACAGTGGTTATGTCTTATTCATCTTTATATTCCTAGATCCAGAATGGATAGGATTTTCATTCTTCTGATTTTTCACAAATAGATATAATTTTACCCCTCCCCTCTTGCCCTCATGTATTGCATTTCATAGGCATTGAGTGGTAATAACAGCAGGTAGCATTTACTGAGGAGAACTTACTATGTAAGGTACTATTGTAAGTGTTTTACATTTATTTACTCATATAAGATTCTAACATATAGAAATTTGACAGGAATATAGAGATAAAAGGGTGAGCAAAAAAATGTTAAGAGAGATAGGACAGAGTGTGTTCATGGAAGAGTCAGTGGCTCTGTTTATCCTGGGTACAGATTGAGTAGAGAATAATAGATGGTATCATGGAGGACCTTGACTAATATGCAATTAAGGCCTGAATTTAATTTGTTAGCTAAACAAATTAAAGAAGTTACTTGAATTTAAAAATATATATATGAAAATTAATTTGGCATTATCATATCAAAAATATTAGAATGGAGAGAAAATGAAGGCAGAACCAATTAGAAGCTAGTGAAATTGATTATTACAACAGTAATTAATTTGAGTGCCAGCTATAGGCCATAAACTATATAAGGAGAGTAGGATTCTGATGAGACACATAGTGATATTGACTAATTGTCTCTAAAGCTTCTCTAGGAATCTGGGAATGAGATTTGCAAATCACAGTGGAATTAAATAGTGAGAAAGAGAAATCAGAGGTGCTTAAAATGAGCTGTTGTGATTTTTAAATAATAATTGCTTTTAATCTAAACCTAGCAGAGGATTATTCATTTAGAAATTATAGTAACTTAAGAGAAGAGCCCACAGCTTTTGATAATTCCACCAAAGCAGGACAGTATGGTAAGTATCATGTTATAAAACCTAAAAGAACTCCAAATGGCATATATTATTCCTCAACATAATGTTCTTCTCTTCAGTCCTTCAGCCTATCTATCTATATAAAATCCTAATATGCGAATAGACCGGGTGGCAGAACAACCGAACAACCGGTCGCTATGACATGTGCAGACCACCAGGGGGTGTGCGCGGAACATGGCGGGTGTTGGCAGCAGGTGGCAGAGTGCGGAACATGGTAGGCATCTGCTGTGGCGGGATAGTGGAACAGGTGAGCGGGGGTGCCAGACCAAGGTGGGGCGCCAGTTGCTGTCATTGGGGCGAGCCTCTGGTGGTTACTGAAAATTCTTTGCTCCCATGAACCACGGTCCTGCCAGGCACTCGCAACTGCTGCCAGCATCAGCCCCGCTCACACCCGCTGCTGGCACCTAGCACCGGCCCCGATCACTTGGCGCCATCAGTGGGTGCGAGCGGCAGCTGCTGGCCCTGATTGCCCCTCAGGGCTTCTCCACCTCCCCCTGCTCCTGAAGGACAATCAGGACTGGCAGCTGCCTCTTGCACCCACTGCCGGTGCTGGAGCCACCGCTCACACCCACTGCCGGGGCCCAGCACTGGCCACAATCCCTCTGTGCTGTCAGCAGTGCGAGCAGGGCCAGCACCATCAGTGTGTGGGAGCGGGAGTGGGGCTGCCGGCAGACAGGGTACCGGGGCCGTAGCGGAAGGGGCCAGGTGGGGGTGCAGAGGATGGGCCGAGACCTGCCCCTGTGCCCACCGCAGCCTCGCGGCCCACATTTCCTTTCAAGGTGCACGAATTTGTGCACTGGGCCCCTAGTAAGAACATATGTAATTCTGTTATTTAAAGACTAGAAGCCCGGTGCACGAAATTCGGGCCCTGTTCCTCAGCCCAGCCTGTACCCTCTCCAATCTGGGACCCCTCGAGGGATGTCCAACTGCCCGTTTAGGATGTCCAACTGCCCACTGGGATCGGGCCTAAATGGGCAGTTGGAAATCCCTCTCACAATCCGGGACTGCTGGCTCCCAACTGCTTGCCTGCCTGCCTTCCTGATTGCCCCTAACCGCTTCTGCCTGCCAGCCTGATCACCCCCTAACCACTCCGCTGCCAGCCTGGTTGATGCTTAACTGCTCCTCTGCCAGCCTGTTTGCCCCCAACTTCCCTCCTCTGCTGGCCTGGTCACCCCTAACTGCCCTCCCCTGCAGGGTTGATCACCTCCAACTGCCCTCCCTTGCAAGCCTGGTCCCTCTCAACTGCCCTCCCTTGCAGGCTGGGTGCCTCCCAACTGCCCTCTCCTGCTGGCCATCTTGTAGTGGCCATCTTCTTGTGTCCACATGGGGGCAGACATATTGTGTGTTGGAGTGATGGTCAATCTGCATATTACTCTTTTATTAGAGAGGATAGAGGCCTGGTGCAGGAGTGGGGGCCAGCTGGTTTGCCCTGAAGGGTGTCCCAGATCAGGATGGGGGTTCCCTTGGGGCGTGGGGCGGCCTGAGCGAGGGGCCTGTGGTCGTTTGCAGGCCAGCCATGCCCCCCCATGGCGACCCAAGCGGAGGCCCTAGTATCTGGAATTTATTTTCCTTCTACAATTGAAACTTTGTAGCCTGGAGCAGAGCCAAGCCTGCTGCTCCCTCCACAGCCAGCAGCCATTTCTGTGGCAGTTAATTCACCTTCTATAATTGAAACTTTGTAGCCTTAAGCGGGTGGGCCCGGACAGGGTGTGTGTAAAGCTTTGCTTCCCCTGTTGCCGCCGGCAACCCTGGCTTGCTCTCTCAAGCTCCGTTCTGCCGCCATTTCTGTTTGAATTTGTTTACCTTCTATAATTGAAACTTTGTAACTTGAGTGGAGGCTTAGGCCTGCAACGGCTCTCGGAAAGCTTGGCTTGCTCTGTTACCTGGGAAACCTTGCTCTGTGGCTGTAGCCATCTTGGTTGGGTTAATTTGCATACTTGCTCTGATTGGCTGGTGGGTGTGGCTTGTGGACGTGGCTTGTGGGTGTGTCGATGGTATGGTCAATTTGCATATTACCTTTTTATTAGGTAGGATCTTTCTTTGGCTGCTTTCCAATACTCTCATTTCATATATTAAGATATCAGACATTAAAATTTGCTTTTGAATGAATCTTTGTTGATCAGGCTTCAGCCTTAGTTTTCTTAAAAGAAATCTGGAAAGGGATTAAAACCTGTTTAGATACACTCGATATCAGAATGTTAAAGGGAGGTTGGGAGAGAGAACATTGCTTATAGTTCTTTGGTACTAAAGGCAGTTTTGTTGTACAGAAAGTGAAATTTTACATCTGATGTTCTCTACCTCAAAAGAAGTGGTAGAAGTTAAAAGTGTCTTTTTGGTATAGGACATTACATTCCTAGTTATGGAAACTCATGATAGGTAAATAGGTAGGTAGGCACATATATTTGAGAATAAATCACAGTGCTTAGAAAACTGATTATCACTTTTGTACTGAAAAAAGGTGCCCAAGAGGAATATACCCAATTCTATACCCAAGTGGAATATTGCTGTTTAGCAGGAAACTGAACAATGTCTTCTGCAATCTGGAGTTCATCCAGATGAATTTCAGAGGCTCTCTGGGGACATCATAGAACTAACAGCTGTTGTGAACACTAGAGTCTGGAGTCATTCTAATGCCAGCATGCTATGCGCTTAATTAGTGTGCTGCCAGCTCCCTAGTAACAAGATGACTGGCTTAATGAATGTCCTAAAAACTTGACTTTTATAGATTGGCTTAGCAGACAAAGTTGGAGAATTATGAAAATCATTGTGTTAGAAAACTAGCAGGAAACTTTCAAAAGTGGTTATTAAAATCAGAATTCAGACTATGTAGCATTAAGGCAAAAAATGGGAAAGATTTTTTTCTTTTTCAAATGCAAAAAGATAAATATGACAACATATTACCCTGTCCTTTCCACCTTCTTCCCTCTTGTGAATTAAAATGAAACCATTAGGAAAATGATCATAAGATTATGTTAAGTGAAAAAAAAACATGATATGGAATTACAAATACCAGTGTTTCTCAAATTTGGGTTTTTGATTTTTAAAGGGCTCATAAGTTCTTTTTTTTTTTTTTTAATATATGTTCTTGTAAACTAATGACATTTGGGGCATGTATAACTGTAACCATAACCTTCTCTTTAAAAAATATGTTTTTATTGACTTTTAGAGAGAGGGAGGGAGAGGGAAAGAGAGATAGAAACATCAATGAGAGAGAAACATCATTGATTGGCTGCCTCCTGCACACCCCTATTGGGGATTGAGCACAAAACCTGGGCATGTGCCCTGACTGGGAATTGAACCCTGACCTCTTAGTTCCTAGGTCGACATTCAACCACTGAACCACACTGGCCAGGCCATAAGTTCTTTATAAGAATATATTGAAATTGTAGTTTCTAACTCTACTTCAGCCATACTGGCCTGTTGCTATTTCCAGAGTTAGCCAGGCCTAGTCCCACTTGCTGTGTCTTCTACATAAATGTTTTCCCCTCTGTTATCTGTAGAGTTGGTCCCCTTACCTCCTTCAGGTTTTCACCCCTCAAATGTCACCTTTCATAGGACTTGCCCTGACAACCCTATTTAAAAGTATGCCCTTCCCAAGCACTTCTTACCCCAATCTGTTTTATTTTTCTATTATACTAAACATCATTATATTAAACTAGAGGCCTGGTGCACAAAATTTGTGCATGGGTGGGGTCCCTAGGCCTGGCCAATCAGGGCCAATCAGGTTCCCAGTTTCCCCGCCTCCTCCTTCCCTCACCACCTGTGTCTGCCACCATCTACCCTTGGTTTCCCATCCCAGCCCCAATCAGGCGATCGTGACTTCCCAGCCGGGGGAACGGACCAGAAGGGTGGCCAGCAGGCCCCATCGGCAATCAGGGCCAGCAGGCTGGGGGCAGCTCCTGCATTGAGCGCCTGCCCCCTGGTGGTCAGTGCGTGTCAGAGCGACTGGTCGTTCCATTGTAATGGTCACTTAGGCTTTTATATATAGAGATATTTTATTTATTTATTAGCTGTCATCCTCTACAAGAATAAAGGCTCCTTAGAGGCTGGGATTTTTGTCTGTTTTGCTCAATTACTATAATTACAATATTTGTACATAGTATGGGTACTCAATAAACATTTGTTGAATGAAGGATGAATTTATAAATAACTTCTACAAATTGGTAAGAAAATTGCAAATAGGAAATTTGCAGAAAAAGAAACCTAAGTGACCAAGAAACCATGAAAAGTTACCAAACCTGTTAGTAATCAGGAAAAGGCAATTTAAAATGGCAAATCCCATTCTATACCCATCAAATTGACAAAAATTGAGAAGTTTGATAACACTAACTTTAGAAGTCCAATAACTGTTAAGTGAGTTAAACTGTGACTGAATTAATGAGTTAGATTGGTATTTTTATGTGCCATATAAAAATTTGTATGTGCCATATAAAAATTTGTTTAATATATACAAAGTATTAATGAGGATGTGGTGCAACAGGATGTCATACCTTGCTGGTGGAATGCAAATTTATGCAACCACTTCAGAGAGCTATTTGCAATATGTGCTAAATTTGACAAAAGCACACCCATGACCCAACAGTGTCTAGGTTGTGGCCTAGAAAAAGGGTCAGCAAACATTTTCTGTAAGGAAACAGATGATAAATATTTTAGGCTTTGTGGTCCAAAGCAAAATTAATGATACTATGTAGGTACTTATATAACCATTGAAAGTGTAACCATTTAATCCTTACAGCAGGTAGAGCTTGACTATAGAAAAACAGATGGCAGGCAAGATTTGGCCTGAGGACCATAGTTTGCCCAGCCCCGGTTCTAATGAAACTCCTTCTCAAGTGCACAAAGTCACAGATAAGAAAACATTCATGGTAGCTTTATATATATATAACAGTGAAAAACTGGAAATTGGAAATACCCTAAAAGGCAAACAATGGGAGAATAAAAAGTGGTATATTCATATAATAGAATGGATAAACTAAAAATTGTACATATTCAGGTCAAAAAATGCCTTGAAAAGGTAGGTGACATATATATATAGTAAAAACATGAAAGTGAATGATAAACACTAAAATTCAGGTTAGTGGTTATTCTGTGGAGTAAGGGAAGCTAATGAACTTGTAGATTGGTGCACTGGGGGCTTCAAATGTATCTGTAACACTTTAAAATTTAAATGAAAACATGAAACAATTATGACCAAGTGTAAGATTTGGTAACACTAGGAAGTGTGTATATTGGTTATTATATTACTAGCGTTCCCGTTGCAGGAAAAATCCTGCAATAGGATTTCCTGCTGCACTCTACCCCGCCTCCGCTCCTCCCTTGTCGCCCGCCCCACCTTCTCTGCCAGCCCGCCTGCTTTTCCCTTCTCCCCCAGCCCTGCCTTCGCTCCTCCCTTCTCCTCCCCCCGGCTTGCTTGCTTCTCCGAAGCTTTACTCCCTTCTGCAGCTCTTGGCTTCTTTCCACGCTGTCTTGATATGCAAATTAGCCGCCATCTTTGTTGGGGTAATTTGCATACTCATCCTGATGGGCTGGTGGGCGTGGCTTGGGCATAGCGAAGGTGCGGTCAATTTGCATATTTGTCTATTATTAGATAGGATACTAGAGGCCCGGTGCACGAATTCGTGCCTGGGTGGGGGGGGGAGGGACCCCAATAGGTTGGCCATCTGTGGGAGGTTGACTATGGGAGCACACTGACCACCAGGGGGCAGCTCCTGCATTGAGCATCTGCCCCTTGGTGGTCAATGCGCTTCATAACGACGAGTTGTTTGGTCTTAACAGTCACTTAGGCTTTTATATATATAGATTACATTATATTTTATTAATATAAAATATCTTAAAACTTATTTTAAGTTTAATTTGGATTATTTAGTGAGCACTTTACAATAAAATGCTAATACAAGATTTCATGCATTTATGTTTGTGTTAAGGAGCAAGTTAGTGCTAAATGGAACCACTTGATTTTCTATGAGAAAAGAATAGAGGCAGGATGGATACAGAAATTATGTAATCCCATCAATATCACAGCATGCTCTTCAAATGAAGGAGCTGATAAACATCATAGGAAAATTGAGTTAGAGGAAATAATAGTATGGACTTGGTAAATTCAAAGAACCAGATTTATGTGTTTTGGCTTCAGTAAAAATCACTTTTCATATTCAATTCATGTTGTTAGTTTGAATTGTATTAGTTTTATTATTTGGCTTACATTTAGTTTGTAAAATTGTTCTTATTTTCTTGTTATAAAAAAGCTATAAAAATGAGTTCACAGCTAGCCTTTGCTTTGTACATATTAAGTTACACTAGGTAAGAATATTTTTCCTTTAAATGGACCTGTAAATTTCCTAACCTGATATATTGTTAGCTCTCAACTGTATAAAGCAGCATGTTTTAGAGAGAAGGAAATACACCAAAGTATTAACAGTGGAGTAATGAGATTTGGATGACAATTTTCCAAATTTTCTATACTCACTACTTATGTTACTCTAATAATTAAAAAAAGTAAAGAAAAGTTTATTAAGATACCTCTTAGTTATATTTAATAGTTTTATATGTATGGGAATCACTACTTTATTAAATGTCAGAACTAAAGAGTCCCACTATAGGATCCAAAAGCTGTTCTCTGGTTTGTTATGAACCATTGTTTGTCAAAATCAGACCTGGAAATACGTTATATCTATTGTCTTACCTGAATGTCGAAGTGCAGAAAATCCTTGCTCATCCTCCCACTCCCAGGTTGATTCACTCTTATTATGCGTGGAATGGAAATCAGGAATTTCATGATACCAGTCTATGTCTGTGCTGCTAATAAAACAGAAAATGATGAAGACATTATTAAGGAATTTCTCAGAACTTGAATGAAATGAGTACCTTTATAGAGATTTAAACATTTTCAGCTACCTTTCCAGAAACAAATAGTGTTTTAAGGACCTATTTATTGTTAAGAAGAATAATTTGTTTTGTAAAATAAAATAGACCATCTCTAGAATCTTGCAAGAACAAATGACTTGAATCTCAATTTGACAAAAATTCTTTAAAGAGATATGTAAAGCCCGGCTGGTGTGACTCAGTTGTTGAGCATTGACCTATGAACCAGTAGTACACAGGTGCATTCCCTGTCAGGGCACATGCCCTGGTTGTGGGGATTTATCCCCAGTAGTGGGCATGCAGGAGGCAGGCAATTGATGATTCTCTCTCATCATTGATATTTCTCTCTCTCTCTCTCTCCCCTCTCCCTTCGTCTCTCTGAAATTAAAAACAAAACAAACAAACAAAAAAAAACAACAACCCACATAAAAAAAGAGATGTGTAAAGACATCTTTGCTCCACTGATGGCATACAAGATTTTCCATATCACTACCAGATCTTCAAAAGAATCTGAAAGACACATAGATGAGTACAAGAGCCATGCACATTCACCTGCTGATGCAATCTCCTGTGAGAGGGTCGCAGTTCCCTGCACAGTCACAGGGCCTGCAGCCGTAGTCTCCGAAGCCCCAGTATCCCACCATACACCTGTCACAGTGTGGCCCTGCCACCCCGGGCTTGCAAGGGCAGTCACCATTACTGGGGTCACAGAAGGTCACTGAGCTGAAAGGAAGGACAGCTGATCCAACTGGATGGCAGGAACACACTACAACAGAGAGGACATACAAGGACTCGTGAGTGACTGGATTGTGGAGACTGGGTCTGCCAATCCCAAAATGGCTTCCTTTTACTACATAGCATGTCTCTGAGGCACATCCTTTAGCCAGTTGGTGTATACTCAGGGAATAAAAGCTAATTAAATTACAGATAAGAAGATAAAATCAGAAAAGCATGTCTGCTGCAAAACAAACCGCATTATCTATAGTAATAAAAGTGTAGTATGCTAATTAGACCAGATGTCCTTCCAAACGTCCCTCTGGACGACCTTCTGGATGAAGCCGGGGCTGTGAGGGAAGCCTGGGTCCCGGGTGGCAGAGGGAAGCCGGTGCCAGCAGCCGGGGAAGGAAGGCCTACTCTTGCACAAATTTCATGCATTGGGCCTCTAGTTTATTATAAAATTGAAGGCATTAAATATGAATGAATTTTGGTTGGGGTGATGGGAATGAAGACAAAGAAGGAGCATTTTGTGATAAAGGAAAAAAAAAAAAGATAAGTACGGTGTTCAAGAAACCAAACAAAGATTGTTTCAAAGAGGTAGGCAATATCAGCTGTGTCAAATGCTGATAGGTCTAGGGAGATGAAGAATGGAAATGGATTAATGCATTTTACAACATGAAGGCCACTGGTGTCCTTGATAGGGACAGTTTCAGTGAAATAGTGAGTAGCAAACCTAATTGAAGAGGTCTTGGGAGAGAATGGCAGTAAAGGAAGTTGAGCCTGAGAACAGATACCTCTTTTGAGAAGACTTCCTATAAGGGCACAGAAATGTAGTGGCAGCTAAACCTGAATGGGGATGTGAACTCTAATGAAGGTGTGAGTTTTGTTTATTTTGTTTTAAGATGGGAGAATTTATAGCATGTCTGGAGTGTGCATTGAGTGGAAAGCAGTTGAAGTTTGAAGTTTATCATACATTTGGAGAGAATGTATACTGTATAACATGAATGTATCAAAGTGCTATGTGAAAACTTCAAAAGAAATCACATATTCCAATATAAACATTTCCTCATTATGAGGTGAATAAACCAATAGTTACTTTATCACTCAGGTAAGTCGATTTTGTTCTTGACAACAGATAGGGGAACCAGAATAAAGACCCACATCTAATGTAATATATGGTATCCCACCACCACCATTATCTTTTTCTCTAATAGAAAATTCAAGCCTTTCTAGGATTTAGCCTCTCTGTACTACCACATATTTAAAAACCTACACATATTTCAGGAATGGCCAGAGAAGAATGTGATTCTATCACATGTGCTAGTGGATTTCTGTCTATGTGACTTTTTACATAATTACCAGATAAAAATACCACTTGCAAACTATGCAGAAGTAGCTCCAGGCAGAAGGCCCTGACATCTTTCACAGCATACTTTTTCAGACTGCACACCTAGGCTTGCCTTGCATACCGATCTCCTGAAGTTTGTATAGCAGGCAGTATCTGACACTCTTAATCTACATTTTTTATTTTCTTCCAAAATGCAAATATATTTCCTTCTTGCTTGGGGAAAAAATAAGAGGTTTTTCTTAGATTCTGGTTCAGGTTCTGATTATCCAAAGTATATTTCTTATTAGTTGTTGATTCTAAAGTGTAACTCAAGCACTTAATTTTTACCTATTCATTATGATGAATGTCAAAGATACAACCCAACTGGAGTGACATAAATCCTACTGCTGCTTTGTCTTTTCTTGTTAGACATGAAATCCAATAGTAAACATTTGCCCTAAGCTGCTCTCACAACCAAATTAGCAAAACAAGATTAGTTAAAATGACATTTTTAACTCCTAAATATTGTTACAAGATTTCTTTTAAAATGCAAATGACTAATTTAAAATAATATATTCTATACTGATATGTCCTATTATAAGAAAACCTGAAATGATAATACAAAGCATTCAAAACAGATACGATAGAGAAAATGGGTACTTTTATAAATGATTTCACAACAGGTTCCCTTTAAATAATGAATTTAGATACTTGCTAAATGTTATATGAATTTTATTTACAGATATATGGTTGCATCAATACACCTTTTGTGTGAAGCACTGTTCCTCTATAGAGCATTTACAGAAAAGGGGACATGAGGCTGCTCTGGAGTATATTCTACCAGGAAACAAACTTGTAATGAAACAACAGATGAACATGTTTTCTAAGTAACCTTGTGCATCTGTAAGGCTCTGAAACTAGTATTTGTTTCAACCACAAATGCTAACGATAAATACATCTGTTTGAAAGTTACCTGTAATATGTCTTAGGAAAATCTCTTAGGAAGACAGAAAATAAAACAAGGGCAGTATAATAGAGTTGGTAAGGGCACAAACTTAGGAGTCAGACTAGATGAGTTCAAATCTGGTTCTAAGGCTTATTCCTTTGTGGAATTAACCTCCTCAAGACTCAGTTTTCTCATTGATGCAGTAAAAGTATGCCATAGGTTTGTGTGAGGATTAAATAAGATGATGTACGTATGTAGCAATGTATCAGGCATTTATTGGCATCAAATACTCAAAGAATAAATATTATTAATTACCTAGATGAAACATTGGTTTTAAAATGCTCACATTCATTCTTTCACTCACACCTTCGTCAAAGAGTTCTTAAACTTTAGAGTTAACATGAACTATGCTAGGGGATGAAGACACAAAAATGAGTACAGAGTCACTAACTCTTCAGTAAGAGAAGAGAGAGGCAAATAAATAATTACAGGGCAGTAAATGTTATAACAATGTAGTCCAGGGTGCATGGGAACACAGAGGAAAGAGCAATAACTGCCTCGGTGTAGATAAGGGTTGTTTTGAAAGGAAATTAATGATCAAACTGGCTTTCAAAATAAGCGGAAACTTCTTGCTTTGCACCTGGAAGAAATATGGAGGCAAATGGCTTTCTCCATGATTCTAAGTCCTATAGAATTAGGTAACTCTCCTATTACATGTTTCTTTCTTTGGATTAAAAAAACATCAATCTGCTATTATTGTCCTTTTGTGGATCAGAACATGTTGAGAAAAACTAGGGTCTGTTCTGTGGTCCTGCTGCTTATAGGAAGGTACCCTACAATGTAATGTAGTACAAGAGTCACAGCTGAACATAAGTATGCACAAATGGCAGGAACATAATGGAAAAGTTATGGCTTCCTTTATTCTGATAGGGTTGGTAAAGCCTTTGGTGGTGGAATCATAGGAAACCATTGCTGTCTTTTCATCTTTATTTGCACCTTCACTAGAATCCTAGGCGTCTGTTTGCATGTCTTTCACTCGTGTGATCCATGATGCCATGCATGCTGTAGAGACACCCAGTTGTGTTCCGCATCTTACCCTTTTGAAATTGCCAGGACCCCTTAGCATTACCTTATGACTCTAGCTTTTGCTATTCTGTTTGCAAAAGCTACTCTGGGAGCAAAATACCCTGAAAGTATTTGTTTCTGATTTAGCTTTTCTAAAAACAGAACTCAGAGTTCAAGGCCCTCAGCTGGGAAAGAAGCTGTTGGCCAAGCCCTTTCATCATTGTCCAATGGCCACTCCTCAGTGTGCTGCCCAGGCTCCCAACATTTTCTCCTGAAAAGGCCAAGGCCCTACAGAATTTCTTATGGGGAATTTTTAATGTCAAAGCTATTTTGAAAGCTGTCCAGTTGCCTGCGGAGGTTCTTGGATGACTAGAAGTTAAAGGAGATGACTTTGCGTACAACTCTAAACAGAAAGGAGGCAATATGAACTGTTGTTACTATATTAAGTGTGATGTTAAATGTTAGATAAAATAAAATCTAGCCTTTTTGGTACTGTTTTCTCCTTTCTTTCTACTACCAACTATTTGTAAACAAACTTTACTCTGTCAAAGGCAATATGGTTTACCCCTTTATTAGCCTCGGGAACAGTTTTCTATTCATCCTTTAAATGTTATATGCATTGTGTTCAAAGATGTCTAGTTCCATGATGTTAAAGGTGTATGTTAATTTCAAATAAAATTATGCTAGTTTAATAAGAGAATGATCTAAATTAAGATTGGCCTTTCACTTACCGAAATGTAGTGTCTCCTGAGTTACTGTACATCCCACAAAAAGAAGATCCATTTACGCATGAAATCTAGCCATTTCTGCCTCTATTTAATGTTTTTAAAATAATTGTAAAGTATTTAAGCATATTTACTATCTGTCTTCTATAAAATTTTAAATGAGTAATGCAAATAAATACAAGACATACCCTTTATTTTTAATGCTTCACTATGTGGCCCCTGCTCAGACCCTACATTTGATTTTTTGTATCATTCCTTTCCTGTTTACTATTTGTAACTGAACCAGTTACTATTTATTCCTGAGTATATCTTAGAGTTATTTGATAGCTAAATAGCCAATTTTATATTTCTGGATTGTTACTTCAGTTAAAACTGAAGAAAGTACTTTTGAATGTAAAGACAAATTTTACTACAGGGAAACTTTTCAGTATAATTTTGGACACAGTATTTTGCTTTGAAGATTGATTATATCTCACATCATTATCTTTTTGTTGAAGAAAGCATCTGGTATTCCCAATCACTCAGGCAGCATCCACCCAGGCACCTAGCCAGGAATTAAGGTCATCCCTAACCCTTTTTTCCTTTGGGGAAAGAACCCTTATTTATTCCATCTAACTTAGCTCTCTCCTTTGAACTGATGTTGCTAGTCCCTGCTATAACCTATCATGGTACCCTTCTCTTCATAACACTTACTGCAGTTTCCAATTACATACTTACTTGGATAAATGTACTTATAGTCTGTTTCCATGGGGTTAGGAACTGTTTTATTGTATACTAGAGACCCAGTGCACAAAATTCATGCACAGGTAGGGTCCCTAGGCCTGGCCGGCTATCAGGGCCAATCAGGGCCTTCCAGCTGCCAGCTGGGGCCTTCCTTCTCCCAGCTGCCAGTTGCTGGCTGCTGGCCAGGGCCTTCCTTCGTTCCGTGCCGCCCCCTGGTGGTCAGCACATGTCAAGCAAGCGGTTGAACTCCCGTTCGGTCAAACGCCAGAGAGGACAATTTGCATATTAGCCTTTTATTATATAGGATACAGTGACTATGATAAGCCTGCCACATTGTCACCACTGAGTAAATCTATGTTGAGTTTTTAATAATGGATGAATTATAGTCACTTAATAACTATTTCTTAATGATTGATAGTCTTCTGGCCTCCAATGTAATCACTTTATGGTGTTTTTTTGTTGTTGTTTTTTGACTCACTGCTCTTTCTATAGTACGCTGTAAAGGCCTAGAAAGTAGGAACCACATCTTTTTATATCTGTGTCCTTAAAACCTAGAACCATAACCGACCCACTTTAGGGACTCATTCAATCTTTGTTGAATGAATGAATGTACCTCTCAATAACTAACAAATATGAAATGATGTTATGTTTTAAATGAATATACCTCTCAATAACTGACAAACATGCAATGATCTAGATTTAAAACTCTTCAAAGGTTCATACTATTTATTTATAGGATTTTAGTATCTTAGC
The DNA here is from genome assembly GCF_027574615.1 of Eptesicus fuscus. Lineage (NCBI taxonomy): Eukaryota > Metazoa > Chordata > Mammalia > Chiroptera > Vespertilionidae > Eptesicus > Eptesicus fuscus. The sequence goes on from NC_072479.1 coordinate 88,989,188, forward strand.
ACCACAGCATTTGCAATACTAAGATACTAGAAAAATAAAAAATAAAAACAAGCCCTAACCGGTTTGGCTCAGTGGATAGAGCGTCAGCCTGAGGACTGAAGGGTCCTAGGTTCGAATCCAGTCAAGGGCATGTACCTTGGTTGCGGGCACATCCCCAGTAGTGGGGGTGCAGGAGGCAGCTGATTGATGCTTCTATCTCATCAATGTTTCTAACTCTCTATCCCTCTCCCTTCCTCTCTGTAAAAAAAATCAATAAAATATATTTAAAAAAATAAATAAAAACAAAGCAAAACAACAAATTCATAGAAAACTAAAATGCTCAAGTAGAACGGATTATTCTTAGTCTTGAGACTATTTCCTACATTTAATGCTTCACTCAGTTGAGTTTTATTATTTATTATTTGTAATAAAAGTTCTTTATTCTAACTCTGTAGGAGACATTCCCACCTATCAATGCCTCTCACTGGCAGCAATTTCTTTTTTGTCACATTAATCAGTCTGAAATTCCTCACTTTCATCCAATTACATTTAATTATGACTCTTTGTTCTAGGGGAGTAAATAATTTTTTGCCACTCCCTATATCCCCTTTCACCTTTTGAGTAATGTAGAAAGTTATATTCTTTCTGAAAAGTTTCCTAATTGATCTGAGAACACTTATCCTTTTTTATATTTATCTATTAGCATCTCTTTTTTCATGATTGTTTTGTTGGTCTGTCTGAAACACTCTCCATTTACCATCACCTTTCTTGTACTAAGAATCCTCAAGATAAATGCAGTTCTTTATATTCACACTTCACATGGCTCTTTATCAGTAAGCAAAGTTTTATTCAAAACCCAGTGATATTTTTAAAAAATCTAAGTTTTTAAAATTTTATTTTTTAGCTCCAGTATGTATGTCTGATTATTTCTACCTTTGTTAACTCATTTTGTTTTCATCAACTATGTCACATTGTGGAATCAAGTTCTTTGGATCTTTGTAGGTCTTTGGCTCAAAGTCTCTGAGGTCAGACAAAGCTGGGTTCAAATTCCAGCCCTGCCTCTGACCATTTGCATGAACTTAGACAAACAATATAATCAATTTAACAAATGCTAGTTCTCTTCTTTATATCCCATCTAATTTTGTCCAGACTTTCTAAAGGTTTTGTTGTTTTATAATTATTTGCTTAATTATTTAATTCTTGTCCTCATCAAATGCAGAATGACATATTACATAGTTATTCAGTGAATTATACTTTGTTTTGGAGACATTTTAGAGAATTCATGACCTCTCCTACTTCTCTTCCCCAGTCTGACTGACTTTTATTATTTATCAATTCATAAAATTTCTCCTTTTTAGGTGAATTTTAATGTTATTTAATCTTTTAAAAGGATAGTCCTACTCTGATTATTACATTATGATATATGTATTTTCTCTATCATTTTCACTTCTTAACCCTCTTGTTTTATATTCTAGATTTTTTTAAAAGCTGAGATTAGCCCAGCTGGCATGGCTCAGTGGTTGAGCATTGACCTATAAACCAGGAGGTCACGGTTCAATTCCTGGTCAGGGCACATGCCCAGGTTGTGGGCTTGCTCACCAGTTGGGGGCATGAAGGAAGTAGCCAATCAATGATTCTCTTTCATCATTGATGTTTCTACCTCTCTCTCTCTCTTTCCTCTCTGTAATCAATAAAATTATATAAAAAATAAAAAGAAAAAGCTGAGATTAGAGTTTTCCAACTATTATTGCCAAATCACTAGTCTATTTAAAGTTTGCTTTTCAGAAACAGTTACTTCATATTGATTCTATGCTGGAATCATACACAGTTACTTTCTTTTTTTAAAATATATTTGTATTGATTTCAGAGAGGAAGGGAGAGGAAGAGAGAGATAGAAACATCAATGATGAGAGAGAATCATTGATTGGCTGCCTCTGGCATGACCCCCACCGGGATCAAGCCCTCAACCCGGGCATGTGTCCTTGATGGGAATCGAACTCGGGACCCTTCAGGCCACAGACCAATGCTCTATCTACTGAGCCAAACTGGCTGGGGCCATACACAGTTACTTTCAATAAAAAACAAAGATGTCTGTGTTGTTTACATGACATAAAATGAACTCATGTGGCTTTATAAAACTACAATTTGAAAGAAAAGCCCACTTAAGTGAATACTGAAAGAAATGTCAATGACCCTTGAGGAAAATCCTTTTCTGAGACAGACCAGAACATAGGCACAAGAATGAAAAATGGAAGGTGCTATGGGTTCCTAAATGTGTCACTGTGGTAAGGTATTCTGGATTTTACTAATTTAAATTTTTTACTTTTAAGACTCTTTGAAGGGAGAGAAAAACCACTCTAGAGGTAGAATGAAGTAATTGTTAAATAGAGGTATGAGCAAACAGGCAAACACAAAGATTCTTTCTGGGAGCATCATGAGAAGATCATATCTGAGTAGACTGTGAAGGATAGAAAAGTGGTCTGCGGCAAGATAGTCACCCATTCAAAGCACTTTTATTTCCATCAGCTGAGCAGTTCTCACCTAAGTCAGAAAGCAAAAAAAGAAAAGCAAGAAGAACAGAAAAAATGATTTGGGTGGATGATAGAACACAATCTTTACAAAGAGAGCTGGCTAGTTAGGGTAACAGTAACCAAGTAACCAGACATTATCTTGGTAAACACTTGGTTTGGGTTTAAGGGCAGAGGGATCAAGTTTATTTTTATTCATTCTCTACTGAAACGCAATTGACTACATTTATTTTGGCCCACCAGGGAGGAAGGAAGGGCACGTCAGTTTTTTAAGAGGTTGTTTACTTTGACAGGGAATGAATTCTGCTTTCTTTTCCATTTGCTGATTTTTCTTTAAATATGGAGAAAGACTATGCGATAGTTAAAAGTTTAACTATAATTTTTGACATAAAGGTCAATAAATTTATTGTATAGTTACTAACTGGCTGTTTCTTAAAAAGAGAGCTAATTCTGTTCTATAAAGCATTTTCTTCAAACATCTGTTTCAAAACATGTATTCTACTAAAGTAAGGAAATTTTTCTGTAGGAAATTTCATGTCATGGAGCGAATAGCTGTTAATATTCCATACCCAATCAATTTCCCATCTGTCTAATATTTAACATCCTTTGGGTTAAAAGGAGCGAGAAGGAGAAAAAGACTTTATGAATAACTGGATTAAACGATTATTTAAATCTAACACAATAACATACTTATAATAGTTTAATGCAATGTTTTGAAATATGTAAATATAAAGTAAAAGTAAAATGTCGATGTAGCACTAATTTTATTATAAATTCCAGTTGCAGTATACTAATTCACTTCAAAGTATGAGATATTTACAGTAAATAAATTTATATACTATGAATAAGAGGGCATTCTCTGAATGGAATTGCTAGGTATTTATTTTGAAACTGTTACATGAAAAACAGACATCTTAGAATTCTGCCAGAAATTGCTTGGAGGAAAGCTGAGGCTCTAAGTTAGACATCTTTAAGTGGAAGAAGATACTAGTAGTTGACACGAATGCTTACCAGCATTCACATCCCCACTATGTCAGGAAAAAAGACCTGTCTAGCCAGAGTTTTAGTAATCCTTTAGGATTTCCTGTCAGAGTCATGGCTAATTCAGTGAGTAGACTAAGTTATAGATGATTATTAGCTCAAAATCTTTCACCAAAGATGAAAATAAATAGAGCTCACACTAGAAACAGGAATGATATAAGTAGTGGTCCTCATATGCTAGTCATGAAGCCAAAAGGCTGAATCAGAATTATCAATGAAACTTAAAAATACAGATCTCAGCCCTCATCCCTGGTGGAGATTCTGATTCGGAAGATCAGGGTCAGAGCTCTGAGATGTCATGTTTTTAATAAGCGTTCCCAAGTGATTCTGATCCATATGCAGGTTTGACTAGAGAGAAGTTCTTGGATCAGAAATGGGACCGAGAAGGTGCAAGACTTCATTCAAAGGAGAGAAACCATTCCCCTTTTGGTTTAGAGTCTGAGTCACTGAATTCCTGATTAAAGAAAAAAACAACAACAACAATGATCTGGTAGCTTGAAGCTGGCATGGTGGGACTATTTAAACCATAAAAATTGGTCAGTGCTATAAATCAGCATTTTGTTTTGTTTGTTTTCTTTTCTCCCTAGGAAGTCAGCATACCACTGTCTATTAGGGTTATTCTCACATTTATACTGTGCTTGCCTTAGGAAAATCTACTTAGGTTATAGGATACCAAAGGTACATAAGTAACTTTAGAGATTTCAAATAAATTACTCTAAAAGAGACTTCTCTTTTAGAACAGAGATATAGTATTCCTCACAGCACCTCAGTACACAGTGAAATTATATTTTCCATTTTACTTCTCTACCTTTGTGACCAGCCAGTTTGAGCCTCGATTTCTGCTCTCAGCCCCAGATTCAGCTGGGGCAGTTTCACACTGTCCCTTGTGTTCACAGACCTTGAACGCACTGTCCTTTTAAAATTCGTTTTCTGAGTTGTAGAAATAAATTCAGTTTCAGTGATCTTCAGTAGTCTTAAAAAAACAAACAACATCTTTGGAATCCTTAGAAGTGATTTCTTGGCAATGGAAATGTGTAGCTGACTGTTTGGGTCCTGCAGTTGATTCTGGTTACAGTTGAAATAAAGAGTAAGTGAGAACAGAAATGATTTAATTGCTCACAGGAATAAATCTGTTGGTTAAAAGATTTGGTGCATGGCTCTTTTTATTTAAGTTTGATGAATTTATGGCCATCAATTAAGTACACACATAAGGACCATAACACTTAACATGGTGCTTATCAGGATAGAGGTAGGGAAAATAAAGCCTGGAACATGAATGGGGCCAATAAATCCTTGGCTTACTTGGCAGGGAGCTGGTGATGTAACTGTGAACAGAGTCCCAAGACTAGTGCCACTAATATTTGTTAAATGAATGAATGTACCTAGGTGAGTATTCTGTTAAATGTGCAGTAGATTGAATAACATAAATTCATTCCATTTTCTAGATGAACTCATTAAAGGCAATGAAGGCAATCATTGATTAGAAAGTAGGACAAACTGTGTTTCAGCACTTTTAGAGGAAAAAAATAAAACAGCAACCAAAGATGAGTTGGAGGCATCTCATCAAGGAAATCTCCTCTCACCTGCTTTCACCTCATCCACACATTCCCCTCAGGTACTCCAGAAATCTCTTTCACTACACTTTCCTCATATAGTAATAGTACTTCCTCATATAATAATAGTATCTACATCAAAGTGCTTTTGTGAAAGTTAAATGAATTAATGAATATATTGCCCTTTGAACAGTGAACAGAAAATAGTAGGCACTTTATACATATCAACTATTACTATCATATCATCACCATCATCGCAATGGATTGAAGTGGCTTGTTATTTTAAGTTTCTCCTCATCTAGAATGTAAGATCTTTTAGGGAAGACCTTTTATCTTTACAGACCTAGTGCTTACTACAGTGCCTGGCACTCAATACATGTCTCCTGAGCAACACTGAGTATATAATTTATGTACTACTGGTAAATTCTGTCTGGGCTGCTGCTTCAAGTTTTCAATGGTTCCAACTCCTGAGAAGACATAAACTAGGAAATGAGGGAGAGAAGTGTTTTTATATGTCATCACTGATATATGATTGTAGACTGCCGAGGTTTAGTTTGTAATTATTTCACTGATAGAAATATAAGGTCCTTGATATATGATTGTGGGATCTAGCACTTGGAAATAAATAACAAATAAAGGGAAGGAATCTTCTGGGACATGGCTTCCCAAGTTTCTATAGAACACTGGTCCCACAGATGTTCTGTAAGAAAGGCATTCCCTGCCTAGCCGGCGTGGCTCAGTGGTTGAGCGTCAACCTATGAATCGGTTCAATTCCCAGTCAGAGTACATGCCCGGGTTTTAGGCTCCATCCCCAGTGTGGGGCATGCAGGAGGCAGCCGATCCATGATTCTCTGTCATCGTTGATGTTTCTATCTCTCTCTCCCTCTCCCTTCCTCTCTGAGATCAATAAAAATAAACAAATAAAGAATCACCAAGGCCATTTGCCAACACATTAAGAAAAAAGGGAGGGAGGAAGGAAGGGAGGAAAGAAGGGAGGGAGGGAGGGAAGGAGGAAAGGAGGAAGGAAGGGAGGAAGGGAGGAAGAAAGAGAAAGAAAGAAAGGCACTCCCCGGTTAAATTTGAGAGACACCCCTCAAAGCTCTGTCTGAGGTTTGTAATGAAAATTAGCACATGAAAGGCTCTGAGAAATCCTGAGGAAACCTTTGATCAATTCACCATTTTCTAAATTTTCAGGCCATAGACAAATTTCCCCTTATACTCATTTCTACTAACATCTCATGGAATTAGTGTTTCATGGATTAAACTTTGGAAAGTACTGAACTACAGAAACATACTTATCCAGATTTTCATTTTCCCCCCTCAGTAAATCTTTATGTAATTCAGTTTTAAAAAATTCTAAGTCTATATGCACAAGTAGAGATGCAAACCTTGGTAAATTTGATGCTCAGGTAATGATAGGATGTTCTGGATAATTAAAAAAATATATAACCTCTAGAGTAAGTGCTGAAATGCATTTAACTTTTATTGAAAAGCATTCTGCAGTATTCTCAAACTTTAATATGATATGATCACCTGGGAGTTTTGTTAAAGTGCGAATTTGATTCAGTAGGTCTGGATGGGAACAGAAGTTCTGCATTTTGTAATCAGATGGTGCCAGTGGGATTGGTTTCTGGGCCACACACTGAGTAGCAGATTTCTTTTCTGCCTTGGTGAGCAGAGTAGAATAAATATAATAAAATTGTTATTTTGAATAACATTGTACATGTTGTTAATAGAACCACACACTGAGATAGTTTAAAGTTTTAAAAATATCAACTTGTTTTCTTGATACTATCTTTGTCAAGAAAGTAAATTGGGGACTAATAGGGAGAAAAGTTGTGGCTATAACAACATCTATATCCGCACCTACTATGAAATCTGATACATTATAGATACTTAATAAATGTCAATTAATTAACTTATTTGTCATTAATTTTATCGGAATTAATAACTCTAGGTGACAGGGATACATCTGCCAAGGAGATAGTTAACGATGAGAAAATATTGCTAAATAATAGTGAAAATGAACTACTAGACTTAATAAATTAATTCAGCAATGTAGCAGGATACAAAATTAACACCCAGAAATCTATGGCTTTTTTATACACCAATAATGAACTCACAGAAAGAGAAACTAAAAAAATCCCATTAATCATGGCAACAAAAAATAAGAAACCTAGGAATAAACTTAACTAAAGAGGTAAAAGACCTGTACTCGGAAAACTACAGGACATTGAAAAAAGAGATAGAGGAAGATATAAACAAGTGGAAGAATATACCATGTTCATGGATTGGTAGAATCAACATCATTAAAATGTCCATACTACCCAAAGCAATCTATAGATTCAATGCAATCCCCATTAAAATACCAATGGTGTATTTCACAGACCTAGAACAAACTCTCCAAAAATTCATTTGGAATAAAAAAAGACTCTGAATACCTGCAGCAATCTTGGTGGGATGACAATACCTGATATCAAGCTATATTACAAAGCCACTATTCTCAAAACTGCCTGATACTGGCACAAAAACAGACACATAGATCAATGGAACAGAACAGAGAACCCAGAAATCAACCCAAGCAATTATGCTCAACTAATATTTGACAAAGGAGGCAAGAGCATACAATGAAGTCAAGATAGTCTCTTCAATAAATGGTGTTGGGAAAATTGGACAGGTCCATGCAAAAAAATGAAACTAGACCACCAACTTACACCATACACAAAAATAAACTAAAAATGGATAAAGGACTTAAAAATAAGACGGGAAACCATTAAAATCTTAGAAAAATCCATAGGCAGCAAATTATCAGATATATGTTGTAGCAATATCTTTACCAATACAGCTCCTAGGACAATGGAAACTAAGGAGAAAATAAACAAATGGGACTACATCAAAATAAAAAGCTTCTGCACAGCAAAGAAAACCATCAACAAAACAACAAGAGAGCCTACTACGTAGGAGAACATACTTGCCAATGTTATATCTGATAAGGGTTTAATCTCTAAAATTTATAGGGAACTCATACAACTTAACAAAAGGAAGGTAAACAATCCAATAAAAAAATGGGCAAAGGATCTAAATAGATATTTTTCAAAAGAGGACATACAGAAGGCTAAGAAACATATGAAACTATGCTCAAAGTCACTAATCATCCAAGAGATACAAATCAAAATGACAATGAAGTACCATCTCACACCTGTCAGAAGGGCTATCATCAACAAATCAACAAACAAGTGCTGGTGAGGATGTGGAGAAAAAGGAAACCTCGTGCACTACTGGTGGGAATGCAGACTGATGCAGCCACTGTGGAAAACAGTATGGAGTTTCCTCAAAAAATTAAAATGGAACTCCCATTTGACCCAGTAATCCCACTTTTAGGAATATATCCCAAGAAATCAGAAACACCAGTCAGAAAGGATATATGCACCCTTATGTTCATAGCAGCACAATTTACCATAGCTAAGATTTGGAAACAGCACAATTGCCCATCAGCAGATGAATGGATTAAAAATGGTGGTACATCTACACAATGGATTACTACGCTGCTGTAAAAAAAGAAAAAACTCTTACCATTCGAAACAGCATGGATGGAACTGGCGAGCATTATGCTAAGTGAAATAAGCCAGTTGGAGAAAAATAAACATCACATGATCTCACTCATTTGTGGAATATAATGAACAAAAATAGATCCAGAGACAGAGAAGCACCGAACAGATTGTCAAACCTCAGAGGGAAGGAAGGGAGGGTGAGAGGGTGGGAGGGTGAGATAAAAGATCAATCAAAGGACTTGTATGCATACATATAAGTAAAACCAATGGACACAGACAGTAGGGGGATGAGGGCATGTGCTAGAGGGTGTGAGTGGCCAGGGAGAGATCAATGGGGGAAAATGGAGACATATGCAATACTTTAAACAATAAAGAATTTAAATTAAAACAAACAAAAATAATAATAGTGAAAATGTTGCCAAACATGTTTGCCAATTAAATAATATATTATGGAGAGTATTTTGGTTGAGACAAGAATTAGATGTGCTAATAGGTGTTGGGACCTACCCCTGGCTCAGTAAAGGGAAGAAAAGAACCAGAAGGTGCTAATAAGGAAAACCATGCTAGGGAAGTGAGCGGGCACAGGCATCTCTGCCCCAAACATACGCTGGAAGAGTGAATGAAGATAAGTGAATGAAGATGAGCTTTCATTGGGCTCATTGTCCCAGTCGATCAGGGGGCTGTCTGGAGAAGGGAAGAAGGAGATAGAGATCTTCCCTATTAATCCATCTACCTGCTACAAGTTATGCTAAAAGGACTAAATTGGCATCAGTTATTTTCATAAATCCTTACTTGGTGCATCTAAGTATTTGTTAACTAGGAGAGATTAACAATATGAATTATTACTAATTTCTAGCTTCAAGTCTGAGAACATGCAGGAGCTGAAGTAAAATAGAACTCTGAGAAATAGTATTACATCCAAATTTCGGGCTCAGTGTTGAAAGTGAACTGGGCCACAATCTATCTTCCACAGTTTAAGAGAAAAAGCTTATAACAAAGAAGTCCACTCCAATGTTGACATCTCCTGCCTGATGTTAAAAATATGTATTTTTCAAGAGCACTAGACTTTTTCCTTTAAATTAAAAAAACACACCAAGATTTTAAATGATTATTTCCCATTGTATTGCTCCCTTCCTGTCACTGTTTTGAGCCAGAACATGGAGTCCTTGGTGGGGAAAGGAAGGGCATGATCATCAATCTCCATTAAGAGTCTTGAGTGGTTTGTCCTCTAATAATTTCTGAGTTGATAGACATGTAAATACTCATGTAGTTAGGTAAGCTGTTCAGCAACATTGGACATTGACTTAAGTTCTGCATGCACCCTTTACAGTCACATTTCAGATAACTGGACAGGCATTTTAAAATTCTACTCTTTTTTCCAAATAAACTTCTTGGAGTTATGCCAACAAAAAACCAGAATCCATTCTATATGAATTTCGGTATTGGGTGGGGAAGAGAAGGGATTTATTATTATGTTCTAAATTTGTTTATGATACGGAGGTACATTAGAGCAGTGTCAAGCAAAGTACGTTCATACTGAAACCAAACAGGTGTTCAAGTTCACTCTAGAGATGAAAGCTAGAATGACCCAAGTGCAGGAAACCACTCTTTATTTTATTAACTTCTGACTACTTATTATTGTCAATGCTCTACTCACATATTTTGTCTTAAGATAATTTAAAATATACCTCCCTCTTCATCATTCTTTTTTCTCTTATTCTAGACATCTTGTTTTCCAAAATGTGGTACTACAGAAAATAATTTTACTTCATGGAGAGTGAGAAAGGAGAATTTTTTAAAATGAATATTGTACTGTTTTCACCTAACAAGTTGAAAATTCTTGCCCCGTATCAATGAAATTAACTGATGAGTGTGAGTGTATTGTCTGAAATTTTACGACCTCTCTCCCTTGGACCAGCAAATGAAGGATGGAAAGATTCATCTCTTTTATACATATCATCCTTTTCTCCAGCAACCATGAATGAGTTCACTTACATTTGCAAGCATCTGGAGCAGAGAAGGGTCTCCGGAGGTCCCGGTAGAAGCCTGGCTTACATCGCTGGCAATGCTGGCCTTCCGTGTTGTGCTGACAGTCATTGCAGACACCACCACTGCGATTCCCTGATGCCTCCCACACATTAATGTCAAAGTGACAGGCATCAGCATGTCCATTGCACTTGCAGGCTGGAAAAGAAGCGTGGAAGGAAAGCAAATCATTAAAAATAAAGTGGTAGGTTTTCTAATATTCAGTTAAATTTTTTAAATTTAAATTTTAGTTTTTTGAAGAGTACATATTATCACAGTACATAAGAACCAAAACAATATAAATAGGTATACATCAAAAACTCTAGTCTCCCATCCCCATTTATCCTGTTTCCTCTTGCCTTTAATTGGTTACTACTTGCTTTAAAAAACAAACAAACAAAATAAAACAAACAAACAAAAAAATATATATATATAAATTGATTTCAGAGAGGAAGAGAGAGAGAAAGAGAGAGATAGAAACATCAATGGTGAGAGAATTATTGATTGGCTGCCTCCTGCATGCCCCCCACTGGGGATCAAGCCTGCAACCCAGGCTTGTGCCCTGACTAGGAATCTAACTGTGATGTCCTGGTTCATAGGTCGATGCTCAACCACTGAACCACACCAGCCAGGAACTACTTACTTTTTAAAAAAGTTTTGGGGTATTTTTGGTGTGTATGTTTAGTGTTTCTTTATAGATTTTTTTGAGATATAATTGACATATTAGATTTTTAAATTAAAAAATAAATTTGAAGAAATGCCTGAAAGCCAATCAAATGTATATTTGTTTATGTAGGCAGAGATATAATGGTTACCTTAGCAACTGGAGTTGACATTTATTTTGGAAAGACTATTTGAGTGGCCACCAATTTTTTTCTCTCTTTAATGGAAATATGTCACCATTTCTATTCCTGCTACTTCTCAAGGACCACTGTTATCCCTGTGGGTCCCATGCCTTACTTTGTCAGGCATTATTTGAAAATAGTTCATATTGCAGATACAGGCCTGAATTTATGCTCACTAATGAGCCTGGAGAACACTTCTGTTTGACAGGAGTTAATAACTTGGTAGGTAGATTTATTTGTCTTTCTATTCATCAGCTATTGTTGTACTGGTGAGTCAAGGTAGTGGCTTATGGAAGCCTCAATTTTCTTATAGAAGAGGTCAGTAGTGTTTCCTGTGTAATCAATTTCTTAAAGGCATTTCTAGGATTATCAGTCAATAGCACCAAGTGACAAGTCTTTATGTTCTGTATGTATTTAGATATGCAGTTGGATTCTCTGTAAAGGGCCAGCATGGCATTCTAGGAATTTAGGAGAAATTCTTTAGATTCTCTTGATGAGTGATTTAGAATAAGATTCCAGACCTTTTTTGTGTGGAGGTCAACTGTATTTGAAAATGTTTGTGCTATTGTTTTTCATTGTTTCCTTGATATGTTATGATATTTTGAGAAGATTTATAATCTTTAAAAAGCATATTGTAAGATAATTTAAGATTTATGCTTAGAGGAAATCCTTTACATTTCCTAGAAACTAAAATAAATCAGTTATGATGCCAAATTATGTATGAGAAGAGACTTCTCACAACTTTACCCACAGTACTTGCCTGTCAAGCCCAGTAAAATTGAAGTTTGTGAGTATAAACATTGTTATGGGCATGTGACTTTCTCTGAATATTTTGAATTGAAAAAAAGAACCCAATGATTCATATTCCCATATTTTTTACCCTTCTATCTAATTTCAAACCTTAAACTCAAAGTTAACCTGGTAATGCAGTCTCCTTGACTGACTGGCATAATTTCAAATCTGATTTAGTAGCATAGTATGGGGGAGGCGGGGGAGGAAAGTATTTAATTTGGGATTCTGCAGATTTGGGACCAAGTCTTGACTCCATTCACTAATTTTGGAAAATGACTTAATCTTACTAAGCTTCAATTACCTGATCTCAAAAATGGGATTACCACCACCTGCTTTATAGGATTGTTTTGAGAAATGAATTCATGATTATAATTCATTAACTCTACTATGAGGGTTATTGAATACCATTATCCTAGTTGCTCTTATATCTAGCCATGTTTTTATGATGCCAAATGATTAGGAAGGGTGCTTAGGTGCCCCAAAGTGGCCAAGAAAATGAGCAGCATATTCTTGGTAAAACAGTCATATTGGCAACTTGAAAGCTGTAATTCTTTCCAATAGTTGAGGGCATAGTGGGCAGTGATACTGGTATGTTTGTGTCAGTCACTCACCACTTTACATTATGTTTCCAGAGACAACAAAGATTCCACAGATAAGCTTACTTTGTAAAGAAGGCTCTGAGTTTTCTAGGCTTGGTACTTACTTCTGCACTCTTTAGGAGATCCTGTTTTGCCATCAGCTGCCTCCCAGGGGCGATCATTGTACAATGGTGCACAATGTTGGCAGTGGGTGCCTGCTGTGTTGTGTTTACACATACACTTCCCATGGACCTACAAACAGAAATAAGTAAGAGCTATGAGCACAAACGGTGCTAGAAAAGAACATTTCTTCCCACAATCTCATCTCATTAGTTGGCTTTAAAATATGACATTCATTCACCTATGTTTGTATATTTTTACATATTATATTTTAATTCAGTAATGAATATCTTTGTAGCTAACTATCTGTATATAGCTTTATTTATTTGAAATGTGTTTTCTAGAAGTAAAATTTAATGGTAAAAAATTTATATCTTTAAAACTTTGAATACATTTGTCAAAATGACTGGTTATTTTCTTTTAATCCCACAGTTTACAGAAAGAGAGGAAAAGAGAGAGAAACATCAATTTGTTGTTCCACTTATTTATGCATTCATTGGTTGATTATTGTATGTGCCCTGACCAAGGATCAAACCTGTAACCTTGGTGTATTGGGAAGACACTCTAACCAATTGAGGTACCCAGCCAGGTATACAGTTCTTGTGTGTGTGTGTGTGTGTGTGTGTGTGTGTGTTTTCTATTTGGTGTTTTTTTTTTTTTGAGAAACAGTATAAAAGGTAACTCAGCATAAAGGTAATAAATTATATCAACCAGTCAAAAACTATTTAATGAATATATATACAAGGGAGCCCTGGCCAGATAGCTCAGTTGGTTAGGGTGTCATCCAGATACACCAAGGTTTCAGGTTTGATCCTTGGTCAGGGCACATTCAAGAATCAATCAGTGAATAAATAAGCAGAAAAACAAATCAATCAATCTCTCTCTTTGTTTTTTTCTCTCTCTCCCCCAAATCAATAAACACACAAACAAAAAAACTTACACACACACACACACACACACACACACAAACACACATGCACACTGGAGATTCAATACGTCAGGTAATGTTTGGTCCACAAAGCACTACAAAATATAATTTCTGTCTTTAAGAGAAGTATAAATGTAGCTAGAGAAAAAAAGATTTACATAGAAAAAAATTACAGATAAAACTAGACAATAAATAAATACCTAAGAACAAAATGATGTTGGAATTAAAAGGTTGTGAAAATTACTATAGGTTGGCAGTTCTGGAGTGCTTTATGAGAAGGATTGGGTTTTGAGCTGGTCCTTGAGATGGACAGTATTTCTGACAGTAGCGAAGAAAATTACCAGGAAGAGGAAACAAAATAAACCAAGGTGTGGTGCTAGGAGTCTAGGGATAATCTAAAATGTTTTGATTGCAATGGTAAAGGAACTATTAAAAATGACATGTAGTTAGAATGGTCAGAATCAAAATGAGTTCCTAGAGTTCAACAAATCTGGAAATAGTTACACCAATACATTGATCTACTGCTTGACCTAATTTAACACTCCAGTAAGTTGTGTTATTTTACCCAAGAGCCCCTTTCTCTTTTAATTATCTTAATATCCTATATGTATAATACAAGGCTAATATGCAAATAGACCAAATGGCTGAACAACCAGTTGCTATGACATGAACTGACCACCAGGGGGCAGACACTCAGTGCAGGAGCTGCCCCCTAACGGTCAGTGCGTTCCCCCTGTGACTCACAGCTGGCAAGCACAGCAGCGGTGGCGGGAGCCTCTCCCTCCTCTGCAACAGCGCTAAGGAGGGGTCCCAGACTGTGAGAGGGTGCAGGCCAGGCTGAGGGACCCTCCCTCCCCCAGTGCATGAATGTTGTGCACCGGGCCTCTAGTATATATACATATACGTATATATTTATATATATATGTCTTTATGGAGGGACTCTGAAAGTAGCATATATATTATCCAAGTATGATATATAACTACTGTGGACCTTATATTCACATATTCAAGTGCAAGGATTACATAGTGCTTGGAGAACTGCAGGCTATTTGTGAATAAACCACATGAGGCCTAAGAGTTATAACCTGGAAAATTTTATAAACAATGATTTTGGTGGCCATCTTGCTAAATTTCATTTCTGTGTATTGTAATGTAAGATTTTTGTGCTTAATAAAAATTGATTATAGCTGTCTTTTTAGCTTTTAGGGATTAGTAAATAAGTATATATTACTTATTTGAGATGGTGGAATTGGTTCCTCAGAGTACCATGATGTTGCCAAAATTTTTGTTGGTTTTCTTTGTAGAAACTCAACTAATGTTATAATTCAATTTACTAGTTTTGTCTTGGAATGCCCAATTGTGAAGTGAATTGTAGTTACCCATTTTCTTGGGCTTCTCTCTGTGATCATTTTTCCATAGGAGCTACTGATATGTAAAGTCCCATGGAGTTGTAAGAGTTTACTATACATCTCCATTTTCACATCCAGGCAAGCTCTAAAGACAAATTTGCACTTAAAATTGGAGGTCTGCAGGAATTCAATTTCTACTGGTCTATAAGAGTGAGGTATTTTCATCCTAGCTCCAGGATATCTGATTTTTCATATATTCTGGAAGAAATGCTCTAGTCCTACTGCTCTTATTAAATATTTTTTAATATATATTTTTATTGATTTCAGAGAGGGAGGGAAAGGGAGAGAGAGATAGGAACATCAATGATGAGAGAGAATCATTGATTGGTCGCCTCCTGCACATCCCACACTCGGGATCGAGCCTGCAACCCGGACATGTGGTCTGACGTCGAATCGAACTGTGACCTCCTCGTTCATAGCTCAATGCTCAACCACTGAGCAACACTGGCTGGGCTTATTAAATCTTTTAAATTCAACATTCCTTAACATCATGAAAATGGAAACTCTTTATCAAATAACTTCTGCATAGTAAGATTCTTTAAAGACTCTCAGTAAAAACTGAATAACTTTGTTTACTTGTATGAGATGCTGATTTCAAACAAAATGGAATCTTTGGAAAAACTGAATAAGAAAAACTTTCCAAAGTTGAAGAGTTTAGTAAAGTAAAGACAAACTTGTGTAGCTGAAAGAAGTTTGGTAGTATAATGAAGATCAGTCAGAGAAAGACAAGTACTATATAATTTTACGAAATGATGAATCTAATGAACAAAATAAACTAACAAAATAGAAACAGACTCATAGATAGAGAACAGCTATCAGAGGGGAGGGGGCTTTGGGGGGCTGGATTAAAAAGGTGAATGTATTAAGAAGTACAAATTGGTAGTCACAAAATAACCCTGGGGATGTAAAGTACAGCATAGGGAATATTCTATACTAGTAGCCCTGCGCACGAATCCGTGCGCCAGTAGGTCGTTGCTGCCCTCCTGTAGCTCCCCCCACCCCCCTCTCCCCTTCCTCTCCCGATAGCTTGCTGCCCTGCCCCCTCCTGTAGCTGTCAGCCGCCCACTTGTAGTTCGCTGCCCCACCCTCCTGCAGATCCGTGATCTGGTTGTTATGTGGTTGGTCGTTATGCCTCAGGGCGTAATGGATAATTAGCATATTCCTCTCTTATTATATAGGATAATAAGAGGCTAATATGCAAATTCTCCCCTCAACTGGGAGTTTGACGACCCATGGCCCCTTACCCCGGCTGGCCAGACCCCACTGGTACACGAATTCATGCACCAGGCCTCTAGTAGTCAATAATATTGTAATAACTATGTATAGTGCCAGGTTAGTACTTGAAATATTATTATTATATCTCAGCTTATACTTTCCAACAGCCAGTGGTACCCATGTGTATTTTCTGATAATGTTCAGAATTTTAAAAGGTTGTTAATTCTTATTTACTGCCTTTTTGCATCCTTTATACTTTTTAACAACCATGTATACAGTACTATATAAAGATAGATACTACAAAGTACTGTTAGTTTTCTTTAGAGGAAGTAAACTATCATTATAGGTCAATGTTTCAGGTTTGGTCCTGGAATACCCACAGCTCATAGGTTAGCCCTGGCCCACAAATTCCAGGCTTCAGGAGGCCACAGACATTTGGGGATATCTCATCAAACATTCACATGTATCACAAGATAATGTAGAAGGTCAGTTCCCTCTGTAGTAAGGATTTCAGAGCATTCCCTTGTTTCCCACATGCTGAGAATTGGGATGACCTCCCAGGGTCTGAAAGATGCCAGCCCAGCAAATTTTTCTGCACACAAAAAAATTCAAGGAGCTGTCATTTTGAGTATTACCCAAAATAGCTGTAAATCATTATCTAGATCATTTGAAACAAGAAATCCTTCCTCAGCAATACAACTGTTACTGTTCAAGCTTGAAAGATCACCCACTATTTGATGCTTGTGAAAAATGTGCAAGTAAAACTAGGTCTTCATTGAAAAAACAACAAAGGAAACTTTAGTAACAACTTAGTTAAACATAGCTCTTATTTGGTACACAAACATAAACTAGATAAAGAGCAGGAAAATGGGATTGTGTACTTAAGATTTATTTGAAGAGGAGTGGTGTCTGGCTATCTAATTAGAAAATGAGAAATGTACTTTAACAACAAATCTATAGTTCCTGATTATCTAAGAGGTACACCTTGGCATTTTGGGTACTCTATGAGTTTTATACCCCCTCTATTATAATAAAAGTACTTTACAAAATTTTTCCTACTTATATCTAATATTATTTATTTGTTACTACTATTAACCTACTTGCAAATCACTTTTAGCATATTTATCTTACAGGGAGGAACTCATACAAATTTTGAACCAGTAATTTAAAGAATTATTAGAACAGCATGCTCATTAATAGCCGTGCACTTCGGTGACAAATATTTATATATATTATAGCCAAATAAATACAAAGAGAAAATACCATTATTTATTTATTTATTTTTATATCTGAGGCTACAGACTCAGGAATCTAGGTGGGCAGCAAAATGAAGAAATTATCATCTTTGAAACACATCATTGGAAGATACATAAGTCTTGCCTAGAAAAGCTGCTTTTTCCAATTATTATTGTTTTTGGGGCGGAAGGCCTTTAGTAGTCAGCAATCATGGAGTTGAGGAAATTATCCATGGCAAGAGGTGGTGAGAATCTGGCCATTGACAGTGTCAGGCAAATGGGTTGAACAATCAAATATCAAGATATTGTAGAATATTTAAATATTAGATGGAAGATTGGCCTAGAAAACTTTTAGGGTCCTTCTAGTCTTAACGTTCTATGATTTTTAAAAATACTAGAGGCCCAGTGCATGAAAACTCATGCACTGGAGGGGGTGTCCCTCAGCCTGGCCTGCCCCCTCTCACAGTCTGGGAGCCTTCAGGGGCGGGAGGCGACCTGGCAATCAGGGGAAGGTGATGCCCCATCACACCTCTGCTGCTGCCACTGCCGGCAGTGCAAGCCTCGGCCGGCCCTGGTTACCTGAGCCTCGGCCCTGGGTGGCTGGGCAGCTGCCATCCAAGGCTTGCCTGCACCTTGGGCCAGCCCTGGGCAGCTGGGCAGCCACCATCCAAGGCTTGCCTGTGCCTCAGGCCAGCCCTGGGCGACTAGGGGGTTGAGGGGACTGGGGGACTCCAGAGGCAGGCGCGCCTGCTGCCCTGGCGGGGCTGAGGGGACTGGGCACCACCATCTTGTGGCTGTGGGCGCCACCACCTTTGATGGCATGGCAGTTAATTAGCATACTCCTTCCTATTGGCTGTGGGTGTCACCATCTTTGCGACGGCATGAGGGTCAATTAGCACATTCCCTCTTTATTAGATAGGATTTTTATTAATTTCAGAGAGGAAAGGAGAGGGAGAAAGAGATAGAAACATCAGTGATGAGAGAGAATCATTGATCGGCTTTCTCCTGCATGCCCCAAACCAGGGATCGAGCCCACAACCCAGGCATGTGCCCTGACCAGGAATTGAACCATTACCTCCTGGTTCATAGGTCAACGCTCAACCACTGAGCAACATCAGTTGGGCTTAAGGTTCTACGATTTTAAGGTTTCTGTCTTTGTGTTGGTTGTAGGCAACTACTCATAATCCTTTATTAGCTACCAGAGAAGAAGCAAATGTCCTATGGCTGGGTCCTGTTGCCATCTTAACAATGCAGATCATCTGAAAATCAAACAAGAGACAGCTAGGAGAATATCTGTTCTTTCTTGCAGGCACTACTTGTGACACAAATGAAAAAGTAAATGTTAATAGTTTCTGAAGACAGACTTTCATTTGTCAATATTGACTATACCTTAAACTAAGACCTATTCTGATTCCCCCCCCCCCCCACACTGTTTTCCTATTTTTACATTGCATTTTCCCCATTGCTTGTGACTCAGGAAGTAATAGAACAAATACCATTCTAGCTCCTTCCTTCCATAATGGAATTACCAAAGCAAAAAACCGATCTCTTAATGCTTTGGAGGAGGCACATTAGCAGAATTCTTTTAGGAGTGTGTGACAAAATTTGCTTCCTAATGCATTCTAAGAAAGAAAGACACACATAGTTTATGTCCAACTAAAGATTCTGATGAAAGTTAGTAGGGAAAAGAAAGATTTTACAGCTAAGTATTCAGAAAGTCTTGAATCATAAATGGAGTAATTTCCTTGTGCTGTTGTGCCATTACTTTTTACACACACACCATTTTGTTTTAATTTTTTTTATCAGTCTACTGGGTTGTACACCTGAAACTAATATAATATTGTATGCCAACTGTAATTGAAAAATAAAAAATTATTTAAAGTCAAAAAAAGAAAATCTTTTTTCATATCATCATTGGAACTTTTAAAAATGTTTCTGAAAAGAGGATGCAAACAGTCCCTACTCTATGAACCAAAGGAAAATGCTCTGTAACAGCAGCTGCAGCAATTCACAAACCTCCACTTAGCTATGACAAATGATTTAGAAGTGGAACAATGCTATGTAGCAATTTAAGACAAAATGTGAAGGCAAAAACTGATTGCTTTCTAAAAAGATAGTATGTCCTTTTTAGAGAAAAGGATTAACTTTTAAAAGAATGAACTTCTTATGCATGAAAAGAGATAAATTCTAATAACAGGCTAGCCTGTTAGGACCTGTTCCTCTTATGCAGGACAAAAACACGCACAACAATGCTACAGCACAGACCTTTGAATAGAAAGCATTGTAAGAAAACATGTCTTTTCATTAACGAATAAAATATTCCTTTTTCCCATTAAAGGTTTGTATGTTTCAATTTAACAGAAGAGGGAGTTCTATGGTGAATATGAAGCATAATAATTGAGTTTGGTGGGAAAGAGACCTTGAAACATACTGTCAGAATGGGGGCAAAATAAGTTGAAGGCTGAGTATTTCAAAGCTTTGCCCAATAATATATATAGCAACAATGCAAGCAATTGAAAGCTTTGTAATCTATTCATTGGTCTGTACTTGAACACTAGAGAAAACAGCTCTTGTCAGAAAGCATGAACAATAAAACAAAAATAGATATAGAGCAGAAGCAGTCATTTCCTTAAAGAAGGAAAATTGGGCAGTACTTCTCTCTTCCCCACTAGCCAGCTGCCTGAAATTCTTCCTGTAGAGGTTCATCTTTTAGCTCCTCAATGCTGTTTAAGTCTAGGAGCTCCCTACAAGAATGCACTTACACTCAAAAGGGGGAAAACCTTAAGTTATTAGCAACAAACATATCATCTAGGATTATTGCCATCTGTTCTCAATCCTAGAACTGGACACAGAGTTAGCTACCTAGACAAGGAAGTGACTTTTTGGTGGCGGCAAAGGGAATGTCTTAAGAGGAGAGGGAAGGAGCCAAAGGCAACTATGCCTACCTCACTCTTGTGCCAAGAACCTTGCTCTGGCTGACAGAGCTAGAAAAAAGTATGAATGGAGCAATGCAAATTTCATAAGAAAACCACATTTAGTACACTGAATGTAATCATGTGTTTATCTGCCTTTCTCCACTAGATTGTACATCCTTGAAGGGAAGAAGAAACAAGTGACTTAAATTTCTTTGAAATTTAACTCATTTGTTTTCAACAAATGTGTTAATTTTTTTTCATTCAGCATAGATATAGATATTTAATTTAAATTCTTTATTGTTTAAAGTATTACATAAGTCTCTTTTCCCCACATTGACCACTCCCTAGCCACCCCCACCCCACAGCACATGCCTGCCTCTCCCCCCAATCTGTGTCCATTGGTTATTCTCATATGCATGCATACAAGCCCTTTGGTTGATCTCTTTCCCCCTCACCCCCCGCCTTCCCTCATAGGTTGGATAGTCTGTTTGATGCTTCTATGACTCTGGTTCTACTTTTGTTCATCTGTTTATGTTGTTCATTATATTCCACAAATGAGTGAGATCATGTGATATTTATCTTTCTCTGACTGGCTTATTTCGCTTAGCATAATGCTCTCCAGTTCCATCCATGCTGTTGCACATAGTAAGAATTCCTTCTTTTTTACAGCAGCATAGTATTCCATTGTGTAGATGTACAACAGTTTTCTAATCTACTCATCTGCTGATGGGCATTTAGGCTGTTTCCAAATCTTAGCTATTGTAAATTGTGCTACTATGAACATAGGGGTGCATATATTCTTTCTGATTGGTGTTTCTGTTTTCTTGGATTATATTCCTAGAAGTGGGATTACTGGGTCAAATGGAAGTTCCATTTTTAATTTTTTGAGGAAACACCATACTGTTTTTCACAGTTCATTCAGCCAATATGTATTTAATGGAGCATCCAGAACCTTAAGTATGAAGTTTAGTTCTATTTTTAAAATTTCCCAAGAAGGCAGAGTACTAATTATGCTTTTCAAGTGAAAATGAGATACTTTAAATTGTCACAAAGGAGGATTTGGGGGAGGGTAGGATTTAAAGACATTCAGATTTGTCTACAGTGCTTCCTATAAGGGATATACTAGCTCACATCTGAGCAAGGCTTGTAGGTAAAAATGTTCTTATGTGTAGCAGTTATCTATAGTTGCTCTGGGAGATCTACTGTGAGCCCAAGGAACAGGGTCAGTCGTGGAGGGAAATGGAAGTAATAATAATTATAATGATGATGATGATAATAAATAATAACAATAATAGTAGTAGTAGATAATTGGGTAGCATGATGTCCTGATGTGCAAGCCACTGTTCTAGGCATTGCATAAATATCAACTCATTGGATTTACACAAAATAAGGTAGGTACAATTATCATTGCCATTTCACAAAGGGGAAAACTGAAGTTAAAAGAGTTTAAGTAATTTGCCTAAGGTCACAAAGCCAATATGTCGTGGAGCTGTTTGAATTCTAGCAGTCTGACTCAAAGCCACCATCTTAACCCCTAAAATATGCCATTCTAAGTCCCTAGAGAGTAGGATATTTGAGTGATCCACTTTGGCCAAGGCTATTCAGATTCTTATCTAAATAAAGCCGGTGTTTTCCAAACCTATTTGTCCTTGAAGAGTTCTTCAGGACAAAGGCTGATTTGGACTCAACATGAGCCATTTCCTTTTAAGAGTATTCATTTCTTGAGTAGATTATTAGTCCCATTCCTCTGGGAGAAGCCTAGCAGCTTTAGGGATAGGTGAATACAGAAAGATTAGCCCCCATTTGCCACATTGGCATGAGTAAGTTTAGGGAATGTAAGGATAGAGAATCCTTTTAGATTCTCATTGGTTCATTGTAAAACCTATCTATGCACTGACCATTCAGTTGCCTCCTGTGCCATTTCTGCACCACATCAAACACTAACAGGCCTACTTATCAGAAACTCCAGTGAAGAAATTTACAAAAGGAGATGATAACAGGAATGGAAATGAACTCCAATTACAGATTGGTTCTTTGTGGATAACACCTTCTTTATGTTATTTACTCTCCCTATTAGGCATGATCTACTTTTACAGTCAGTTTTAATTTAGGTTATGAAGAATGGTGAGAACATCTATATATAATAGGCTAATATGCAAAGTGTCCCCTCGGAAGTTCAACTGGGAGACTGGGAGTTCGATCACTCGCTATGATGTGCACTGACCACCAGGGGGCAGCATGGAACGAAGGAAGGCCATGGCCGGCAGCCAGGGAAGGGAGGCCCTGGCCAGCAGCCGGAAGGCTCCGATTGGCCCTGATCATCGGCCAGGCCTAGGGATGCTACCCGTGCACGAATTTCATGCACCAGGCCTCTAGATGAGTATAACTTAATGATTTAGGTAAATTTCTAGATTCAGATTGCTGGCTTATTTTCACTTTTTCATGTACACAATTTTGTATGCTCCAAAGCTTTGATTTATGTATCTAAATGGCAGTTTATCTGTGCCATTGTGCATGCTATTTACCATAAGAGATCAGGAGTTGAGGGAGTAGTCAGAAGCATGCATATACACATACAAAGTTTCCAAATGCTACCAAACCTGCCTCCAACAAATGATGGGCCTTAATTCCAAAATTGCTTAAAGACCTTTGTTTTGTAGTATTACAACTGGAACTAAGAACTCAAATCAAGTTTTGTGGTTTATCTTTCAACATTCATCATGGCCCCTTTTGTGAAAATTAGATAATTAGTCAAAATCAAAATAAAACAAATGAAACCAACCCTCCCTACCTCCAAGCCCACCCATTAGCAGAAAGGAAGGCAGAAACTGCCCCAGAGCAGAGAAAAGCATAATTTAAGCCTTTCAAATAAATTGCACAGAAACTTTTAGGTTTAAAAATATCATTAATAAAATAACCCCTCTTTTTAAAGCTAAGTAAAAGGAGGCTTTAAAATATTACAATTCAAAAAATCTATTGGGCCAACAGTATGTTTTGCTAGTGAGCACTTTACTTTCAATTTTAGATTCTTGAGTAATTTTAGGTAGGATTCTTTTATCCTTCAGAGTAATGATTTCCTAGAACAAAGCAAGTCTTTCTCTTTCTTTTGTGAGTTCAGGGATAGAAACTATTTTTATTTTATTTATAACCATGGGTGAAAGAGGTTCAAATGTAACATCTTTTTGGAACCCACATTATCAGAATATACTTTCTTTGCATATTTCCCTGATTAACAAATAATATTCTTTGTCTTGGGAAAAATTGTGAAAGACTTTGCAATGTTCCTCTCCCCCCACTTCACCCCCCGACAAAAAAAAAAAAAAAAGATTGCAGTGTTCTGTCTAGCACACCTTTCTGGGTTAGCTCTGCCTTTTATTATCATTGAATTATTTCTCAGCTCTCTAAGTTGTAGAAAATTAATAATAATGAAAATAATTCTTGTTCATATAAATGCAAGTCAGTTGTGTCTGGTAAGAATACAATTAACCATTGCCTTTCATATTGACCTGTTTTGCATCACTTTGTAAATATATTTCCAGCATTTTTTTATTTGCCTATGTATGTGTGGTTCTTTGAATTTTTCTTTGAACCCTTTATAATGTCTTACTGATCCCTCATTAATAACGAGTTAAATAAAATCATTGGCACATGTTTACTAGTATTTTGTATCTGTATGACAGTCATGACCTTACTCTTTAAGAATATTTAACTTCTATTTTTTATCTTGAGGATGTACTTCTAAAAGTGGAATTCCAACATGTTTTATAAAGCTAAACTAGAGGCCCGGTGCACAAAATTTATGCATGAGGTGTGTGTGTGTGTGTGGGGGGGGGGGGTCCCTCAGCCCGGCCTGCACCCTCTCGCAATCTGGGACCGCTGGCTCCTATCCACTCACCTGCCTGCCTGCCTGATGGCCCCTAACCACTTGCTTGTCTGCCTGATCACCCCTAACCACTTGCCTACCTGCCTGATTGCACCTAACCACTCTGTCTGCCTGCCTGATAGCCCCTAACTGCTCACCTGATCGCCCCTAACCACCTCTGGCTTGGCCCTCACCATGGCGGCTTCATCCAAAAGGACGTCCAGAAGGTCGTTCGGCTGTCTGGTCTAATTAGCATATTACGATTTTATTATTATAGATGGGTTTTGAATATCTTATATTGTCACAAGATTAATTCTACTAGATTCCTCTTTTCATTGTCATCAGGCACTTTATCTTTCTTCTGATGACTGTAATAAATATTTCTGCCATAAAAATGCAAATAGCATTGAACTGAAAATTGTAATGCCCCGGGGGCTTTTGAAGATTACATTTAGATATGATCATACTATTACTAAGTTATGAGATATTTTTCTTTTACTTCATTGCATAGAACTGTTTCATATTTGTTCTTGTTTTCAATGGGTTTTAAGAATTATTTCTGATTACCGGGTTTTTAAAAATGTCTATCCAGTACATACCTTTATTTGGTTAAATCCTATGAGTATATGCATAATTTGGTTTCAGATTTGCTTGTATACAATGGCAATAAAGTAAGGCTCTCTGATTCTAAGACTTTCTTGCCTTAAAATATTAAATTAACTTCTTTTCTCTAAAAGCCACAATTTCTTCAGCTGCAAAGATATAGACAAATACCTTTATATTCTTTCTGCAGTTCTTGTCCATAGATATGTTGCTGGTGGAAATGGGGTCCTTATGGTGTCGGGAGAAAAGCATTTCAGGGGCCACGTACGGAAGGATGAGGTATGGTGGTAAGATTTATTGAAACTGGAGCAAACACAAAGGGCTGTCCCAGGTTGTTTTCATCAAGCCCAGAAGAAAGGCCAGGGTCCAGAAATTTTGTGCCATTGGTTCAGTCTAGTACAGTCCCTATCTCCTACTGGCCAGCCTAGTCTCTGTTCCCAGCTGCACTCCAGCTAGGGCTGTGCTGCCATCCCCAGTACCTAGGCTCACACTTAGAGCCATGCATGGGGACCATGTTTGGTCCCCCTTCAGCTGCTAGGCCTACATGGCTGGTACAGAGAGAATGTCAGTGCAGGAGCGCACGTTATGGGGCCAGAGGCCCTTGTTAGGCTTAGATTATATTATCTTGGGCTTTCAAACTGACCAATCTCTTTCCCAATACCTTGAAGGCTTGTTCTGGGCCCTCCCCCTAACCAATCCATTTCATAGATCTTCTAGGGTCTGCATTCTTAACCAATCTTATCCTTTTCCCAGGCTATACATTCCTCCGTATGATTTCCATCTTAGCTTCTACTGCACATGCCTCATAGTAGAAGAACCTCCCCTTTCCCCTTTATTGGTTTTATTTCTTCCTCCATAATCCTGGCTAATGAACGCTAATGATTCTTGCTATCCATTTTGGGGATTAGGTCTCAAGGGTAGAGGATGCGATAGTCCCCTGGGGAGTGTGTGAGCAGGCTTATTGTCTGATTCAGCTCCCTAGTAGATTAGGCTTCTTCTTTTTTTTTTATATTAGGCTTCTTAATGTCTAATTCCATTTGCTCCATTCTTTTTTATTTTTATCTTTTATTGATTTCAGAGAGGAAGGGAGAGGGAGAGAGAGATAGAAACATCAATGATGAGAGACAATCATTGATCGGCTGTCTCCTGCATGCCCCCTACTGGGGATTGAGCCCTCAACGTGGGCATGTGCCCTTGACCAGAATCCAACTCAGGACTTTTCAGTCCACAGGCTGACACTCTATCCACTGAGCCAAACCAGTTAGGGCCCCATTCTTTATTAATATCCAGCTACCGACACTAACAGACAACTTTGAATTTCCTATAATACTATATAAGAAACCATCTCAATATAAAGCTAAGCAATGAAATTTCAAACAAAATTGTTGCCCTATAACTGTGTGGAGTGACTAGGATAGTTGCTAATAGCCATTCAACCACTCCATCTCTGCTCTTCATTTGATCTCAGTTATGTGTTTTCATAATTTCACTTTGCATTTGTCTTTTTATATTTAAACTTTTCTAAGGCTACAATGCAAATCAGAATAGGGAGCAGAACTCCCATGAGAGTCCTAAAATATTAGAAGTTCCATCTAAGAACAGTGACGTCATCAGAAGGATTTTTTCCTTCCCACACACACCTAAAATAACTTATTATGATAAAATCTCATTGAGGGGAAAAATTTCTTAGTACCTATTTAATTTAAAAAAGAAATAGCAGAAGTGGAATTAACACTATAGAACTTCTAATATGCTGTTAAAACTATTAACAACTATGGGGCAAGAACCTGGGAACTGAGTGAAGGCAAAAACTAATAGAACACATTTTGTAAGCAAGTTATCTGTCAAGAAACATTAGATTCGAGAATGAAGGAACATTTTGTGATGGTTTTGTTCAAGGCCTTTTAGGATTTAGATGGTTTTTATAATGAGGTGGGGACCAGGTAAATTCTATTAGAAATGCTGTGGGGGATTATCAAGTACTTTTCATCCGTTGACATTCACTTGTTCAATGTGCTCACATAGCTTCTGGTTATTTTAAAGGAAAATTCCTTGTCAAAGGCTATTTTGCATTCTCTTACAAAGTTTTTTTTTTTTTTAATTCATTCTAGTTCACATTTCCCACTTCTTCCTTTTTTCTTGACAGCTCTGTCTGACTGTCACTCCGTATTCTATACAGTGCAGAGGGTGTTACAAAAGTTGACTTGTTTAAGATAAATGAGTCTCTGATTGTAATACAAGAAGCCAGTTGCTAGGGCATGTTTTCTTCCATGTCTTTTGTTGTTGAATTAATTCATTCACATGGTTCTTTTTATGTTGAAAAACTGCTTGTTTCTTGGTGAGCCTTATAAAACATAGTCTTCATTATTGAGTATGCTCATATGAAAGATCAATAATGATGTATTAAAAACTTATGCTTCTTTGGCAACTCTATTCAAATGCAGTCATTAACAAATCTGTGATCATCGGTATAATGATGAAACAACAGTCACAGACAGACACAGATACTGAAAGAATTGGATTTCTTCAATACCCATCCATCCAAAGCTATTGCATTTTAAAACAGTCAGCTTGAAAAACTGGAACTTGAAAATCTATAATAATAAAAGGGTAATATGCTAATTAGACCAGATGTCTTCCGGATGTCATTCTGGACGTCATTCCTGATGAAGCCGGGGCTGGAGGGAAGCAGCCTGGGTCCTGGGTGCCAGATAGAAGCCGGTGCCAGCAGCCAGTGGAAGGAAGGCCTACTCTTGCACGAATTTTCATGCATCGGGCCTCCAGTAAATATATAAAATCCCTATATAACCAGCCATGGTATTTAGTTGGTTTGTTTTTTAGTTATTAATTTTTCTTATTGGAATTATATTCACATAACAAAATTCATCATTTAAACCATTCCAAATCATACAATTTAGTAGTTTTCAGTATATTAAAAAACAGTGTGCAATCATTACCACCATCTAATTCTAGAGCATTTTCAAAAGAAACCTTGTGCAGCACCTGAGCCCTGTTCGCCCCCATCCACCTGAGTCACGGCGCCCGAGTCCTCATGCGGATATGTGGTGAGCGTGGCCGGACGCTGTGGGCGGGGGCACAGTGTGGGCCTCTTGGCCACCCAGCGGTACCACACGGAAGCTGGGGAAGCTGGGCTGGCAGCATGCTCTCTCCCGGCTGGCCTTGCAGACTGGCTTCTGCGTGAACCCTCAGGGAGCCTGATTGGCCCCTGCGGTCCGGTGGCTGTGGCCTGGCTCACCCGGAAGACTCTGCGTAGGTGCGGGGGCAGGCACCCGGCCCCGCACCTGGCACCTGAGCGTGGGGGTGGGGTGGGGGGTTGGGGGCTTGGGGGGGGGGCTTCCCAGGCGCGCAAGCTCTGGCATTCCAGGAGAGGGTAGCAGGGCGAGTGAGAGTGAGCTTGGCGGACACCCCACGTTCTCACTGCACCTTGGTCCCCATCACCCCTGCCCCCAGGTAGCCAGCGAGAGGTTGCAGCGCATCGCTGATGCCCGCTGTGTTCCGCACCATCCCCTGGTGGGCAGCACACGTCAAACTCCCGGTCAAACAACTGCCTGAGGGAATAATTTGCATATTAGGCTTTTATTATATAGGATACTATTCTGTAAAAATATTATGGATGGATATACCACATTTTGTTCATTCATTCATCCGTTGCTGGACATCAGATTGTTGCCACTTGGGCTACTATGAGTAATGCTACTATGAACATTCATGTACAAGATTTTGTGTAGACATAGGTTTTCAGTTCACTTGGATATATAACTGAGGAGAATTGCTGGCTCATATGGTAACTGTATTAAATTTTTAAAGAAACTGCCAGACTGTTTTCCATAGCAGCAGCACCATTTTGCATTCTCACCAGCAATGTATGAGGGTTCCAATTTCTCCACATGCTTCTCAACACCTGGTGTTATGTCTTTTTTATTAGTCATCCTAGTGGATATGAAGTGGTATTGCATTGTGGTTTTGATTTGCATTTCCCTAATGACTAGGGACTGCAAGCATCTATTCATGCACTTATTGGCTAGTTGCATAGTTTCTTTAGAGAAATGTCCATTCAAACCTTTGTCCATTTTAAATTGCATTCTTTCTTATCATTATGTGGATAAATGTGACATAAAGAGAATAAATTTTGGAAACAGATACATAGGGTATCTAATCCCTGATCTCAATAATCTTGGAAAGGTTCCTTAATAGCAAGATATATGTTTCTCCATATAAAATAAAGATAATGATACTGGCCCCTTGTGTTTATCTGAGGATTAAAATAGAAGATGTATGTGACAGAGAATATCAAAAACAATAACTATTAATGTTACTAACATTATTATCTCAAGTGAATAACATTATTATATCTTATTTTTAAAATGTTATTGATGCCTGGCCAGTGTGGCTCAATGGTTGAGTGTTGACCTATGAACCAGGAGGTCACAGTTAGATTTCCTGTCAGGGCAGATGCCCGGATTGTGGGCTGGATCCCCAGTGTGGGGAATGCAGGAGGCAGCCAGTCAATGATTCTCATCATTGATGTTTCTATCTCTTTCTTCCTCTCCCTTCCTGTCTGAAATCAATAAAAATATTCTTTAAAAAATGTCATTGATTAATTAATTTATATATTGACCCAGGATTTTTAAAATCTATTTAATGTTAGACATTATGAATGGCCCGCTATTTTCCATTAAAGAATCAGACAGTTTAGCAGATAGGGAAAGTTTGATATGTAAGCAAATAATTACAATATAGTGAGGTAAATGTCCTAATTGAGATAGGTAGAGGGGACACTGGAAGGGTAGAGAAATGATTGGGGTTTTGTGTCAAGGCCACTAATAACCTAAATGTTTGATGAAATAAGCTGTAATTCTTTGCTTTGCAAAATGTTAATGAAGTGAGGTGGCAAAATGTAATCCAACAGTTGTTAAATTCCCTTTTTATTATATTTGAAAATTGAATTAACTTACAAATAAGAATTACAAAATTAGTAGGCCACCACTACGATCTTTAGCCTCTATTCAGCATATGGAAATACTAGGATCCCACATTCTCTTTAATTTTAATGCCTACCAGCGCCTTGTCTGGGAAACAATGAAACCACTGCCCTTCAAGAATTCTGAGAGCTGACCTAGCCAGCTGAATTACATGCCTGCTAGTGGTGCCTTTAGAGATGCAAAAATAAAAGGCAAAGGACACTTGATCAGTGTTTACTCTTACGAGTTGCATAATTATTTATATTATATATGAAATATTTAATAGTGGAACACATATAATCTTCTTTCTATTTCTAATATGTGAGCTCTCTTAAAGCTAAATATATTGTAGTTTTTGAAACCATAATTCTTTTTTCTTTATATCTAAGGAGCTAGAGAGAAAAGTTAAAAAGATATTAGATTCTATATAACTAAAAAATCTTATAATGAGTTAACAGGAACTGTAGTTCTTTTATATTACCATACATGTACTATTTTATTCCATTAAAATATTGACATTGCTAAGATATAATACAACTGTAGTTCCAATTATAGTACTGTATTAAAGCTTTGAATGCCAAGATGAACAGACCTGGGTTTTCTCACTGTTTGAAATGGCTGTGAATTTCTCTGTCTAGTAGAATAATTATCGTGTGTGTGAGTGTGTGTGTGTGTGTGTGTGTGTGTGTGTGTGTGTGTGTATGTGTATTTTAACCTTATGTGTCTGGTCACTAAAACTTTTCCTCACAAGAGGGACTGAGGATTTAAATTACAGCTTATCTTCTACTGAATGCAGTTGTTTTAGGAAAAACTGAAGTACATTTTCAGTTCTTACAAAATTGGCAAGACACAAAAGAAACACGTTAGAGATGTGAGAGCTGGGGCTGTGAACCAGAAGTCAGGTATCTATCTGCAACCTAAGCTTTTCTCTTTCCATGAAGCTTCCCCCACACCCTATTATATTAGCAGTTAGGTAGAGAGTCTAGGCTTTCCTGACCCAGAGCTCAGACTCCAGGCTCCCAAATATCCATAGGATGGACCCAAAAGTGCTATACTGAAAAGGAAATATTCATAAAAACTTTCAAAGTGAGATATCTAAGGAGCACTTTATAGTTAAAATATGTCAAACTTAACTTGTTGTTTCCCAAATTTATAAAACTAGCAACTTGAACCTGTTAAAGGAACTCGTTTTTTTTTTGCAGCTTTACGACACCCCAGTTTTGACCTAAATCTACATGTGTTCCACATTCTGCAATTCATGAAAAGTTGAATGTACAAATATTATATTTGGATAACCGACCTTACTTTCTAATTGGTGTATATTTTACTTTCAGAGATGTCAGCTCTGACACCAACATTTTCGTTTTCAGGTATTTTTGTCCTTTTACCTCTCTGTGAAATAGAGGCTTATAAATAAATATTTAAATATTCTAAGGGAACTCTTAAAAGAAAACCCATTGGGAATTCTTTCATGAGTGCAAAATTGCTTTATAATGCCTTTAGTTCTGAAGTCTTCTGGTTTCCTGATCATCCAATGAAAAGAGTAATCTCAGGCAACTCTTGTCATTAAAAGAGAACATGTCTTATTGTCTAGACAGAAAACAAGGCTAGATTAATTGGAAGTTTTATAGTCAAAACACTAATAATTTCCAGCCATGAACATATTTTACTGGCTTGCCCTTCCAGGAAACACAAGGTAGTAAATGCAGTATAACAACATTCTGTTCACCTTATATGGTATCTGTAGTTACTCATTGCCAAGGGACTACTGGCAAAACTATACCATGCTAACACAGGAACATTGAAATGAGAAGGTTAAGACCTTGCAATGGATTGAGAACAGCCTCACACTAAAAGTACCAAGTTAGCAGGCTTTATATTTTGTTTACTTTAGGGATACAACCTTGTGTCCCCTTTCGTGATAGGATTACCCATTCCTCCAGATTTGATGTGACAAAATGAAATAACTGGGATTGCTGCTGTTTTTCATTCACAGGGAAAATTATTTAGGGCTAGATATGAAAGTAGGATTGTAGGTACAGAAATCCCTCTTCTTAATAAAGCCAAAAAATAAGCATCAAAGATGATGCATACCCCTCAAAAAATAGTCACTCCTAAATTTTTTACTTTGTAGATTATCCAAACTTATTGCTTTGACTCTTTCTTCTTTCCTCCCTTTAAGCCATTTCACTAGTTACTGAATGGAAGAGAAGAGAGAGAATCAATGACAATTTCTGGTTCCATATTAAAATGTAGATGACTTGGGTAGATGATCTATCCCTATAAAAAGAGTCTTTTTAATGATAGGTTTTTTTTTTTTTCTTGGTAGCCTATTGGGTATGGAGGTGGGGTACAATAATAAGGATTCTGAGTAATTGCTCTATCACTGTGACTTGAAGCAAGTACATTAATCTCTCTGTATCTCAGTTTCCATTATCTGCAGAATTGAAATAAAAATACCTCCAATGTTGTAGTAAGGATCTAGTGAAACAATACATGAGAAAGGGCTTTATAAAATATGAAACAGCAGACCTTTGGTGGTGGGAATAGTCTTTGCTCTCTTGTGTCCTAACTTTCCTCCTTGCTCAGTTTAGATTCTATATAGTCCATCATGATAATCAATCCCTTGAGCTTGTCCCCATCTCCCTTGCCCCTCCTGTACTTTATCCCTTCTTTTTTCTCTGTTCTTGGCATAATAACAACCCTGGTTAGATCTAAATCTTTAACAGCACAACAGCAGCAAAAAGAGAATGGGCTTCAGTGTCTGACAGGCGAATTTAAACTGTAGCTCCACCCCTTCACAACTTTTGAGAAGCCAGATAACATTTCCCAGCCTCACTTCCTCATCTATGAAACAAAATGAAGATATTGCATCATCCAGTTGTTGTGAATATTAGATTTAATAACATTTATAGCACGAAGGCATAAGACTTGGTACACAACACGCATTTGATAAGTGATAACTATTAATAGTAGTATTTATAATCTATGATCATTTTAAAAAATATATATCTTATTGATTTTTTACAGAGAGGAAGGGAGAGGGATAGAGACCTAGAAACATCGATCAGCTGCCTCCTGCACACCTCCTACTGGGGATGTGCCGCAACCAAGGTACATGCCCTTGACCGAAATCAAACCTGGGACCTTTCAGTCCGCAGGCTGATGCTCTATCCACTGAGCCAAACCGGTTAGGGCCTATGATCATTTTTTTCTCTGCTGAGAAGACCTAGAGAATTAAGACTAGATTAATTGGAAGTTTTACATGTCCAATTTATAGGTGTTAATTTTCAAACATGAATATATATTTTACTATATAAAATATTTTTAAATTCTGATATAATGTTCTAATTTAATAACTTTATTGATTGTTTTTAAGCCTTCTGATCTTTCCCTTAATACCTTGAAGAGTCAAGAGCATTCTCATTATTACTTTTCGCTTATTCACAGTAAATAATTTTTTTAAAAGAAGATAAGAACAGTGGTCTTAAACCTGTTCTGAATTTACAAAACATGGCATGTAAGATGTGCAAACATAAATACATGAATAATTGTATTCAGGTTCTGCCATGAAACTGTATGAATGATTCTAAATCCTTACTCACAAAGGTAGGTGGCTAAGTAACATTTTTCTCAAAACACACTATATGGTTCCATAGGTCTCAATGCTACTCTTAGGTTTGAACACATCAGTAAAAAAAAAAAAATCCACCACCATAACAAGTGTAACTCAAGAGGTTTAAACAATTGTTCCTCGTATTCTAAGACTTCTGTGTTATCTTGTGGACAATACTTCGGTAAAACAATGAAGCTTTCCATGTACCTTCATAGTATCATCCATAAACAGCTGTAAAATCACCAGCTGCTAAGGAAAAAGGATCTAAATAAGTCCTCTCCAGCTGCAAACAAAAAAAATCTTGAGATCTCCTCTTCACATAATTTCTGGGATCCCAGGAGGCTGGAGTCAAAGTACAGTGTTCCTTGCCACAAGACCTCTAGCCCTGTATACATGTCCAACAGCACATATGCTACAATTTATTTTTGTTGTTATTGGGGTAGAAGAGTATATGGAAGTAGTTAAAATAGTCTACACTAATAAAAGAATAAGATGCAAATTGACCATACCTTCGTGATGAACACCAGCCAATCAGGAGTGAGTATGCCAATTAACCCAATAAAGATGGTGGGTTAATTTGCATACACAGGTGCCGAGCGGCTGCCCCAGCCACTCCGGTCCTCTGGACAGCGTGGGAAGGTGGAAAGGCGGTTCCGGGCAAGACCGAAAAGGCGGCACTGGCCAGAGTGAAGGCGGTGCCGGCAGCCAGGGGAAGGAAGGCCCATTGCATGAATTTTCATGCATCGGGCCTCTAGTACAATATAATAACAGCAATAACCATAGGTAGTGTCTATCATATCCTAGGCATTGGCTACCATATTTTTTTAATCCTTACACTAACTATATAAGATAGATGTCATCCTCATTTTCTTAGGAAACTGAGATGCAGTGAGACCAACTTAGTAAATGTGGTGAGTCAAATCCAGGTCTATTTGACTCCAGTGTTAGGATATCAATCATTGTTCTGCCTTCTAGTAAAAGGAGCAACAAATTGAACTGGAAAAAGATAGAAGGACAAACACGGAAAAGGTGGTACTACTATTAAAGACACGGGAGTGCCCTGGCCAGTTGGTTGGAGCACTGTCCCGTATACCAGAAGGCAGCGGGCTTGATTCCCAGTCAGGGCACATACCCAGGTTGTGGGTTCGATCCTTGGTTGGGGGACATGTAGGAGGCAACTGATCCATCTCTCTCTCTCTCTCTCTCTCTTTTTCTCTCAAAATAATCAATCAATCAACCAATCAATAAAAGACACAGGCGTATTTTAAGATAAATGAACCTGCCAACTTGTATTCTACTTCATATCTTTTCCTACTTCCTACTCCCAAAGAAAGAAAATGACCCTAAAATCTTATATAGCTTAAGAAACAGACAAAGAATCATTTCCATTAACTTCCTTAATTCTCTATCATCAGCCATAAAAAATTATGGCACATAAAATCAGGTCTTACTTAGTTGCCCTCACAATATTAGTTGTAGCTGTCTATGGAGCAGCAGCTTTCAAACTTTAGCAAGCATTATAATCACCCAGAAGGTCTGTTAAACATGGATTTCTAGGCCCCATCGCTAGAGTTTCTGATTCAGTAGGTCTGGGCTAGGGCCTGAGAATTCATAATTCTAACAAGTTCCCAGGTAATGCTGCTGCTGCTGGTTCAGGGACCAACTCTTTGAAAATGACAGCTATAAAGAAAAACTAAAGAAAGTTAGATTTATACACACTACCCAGGGCAAGCTGGCAAGTAAAAGAGAGCATTTCTTATGAGGCTACCTTCCATTCTGCATGAACAATTTACAAATCCAGTTATTTATTTCCACATACCTATAATGAATGGTGTTCACAGATACACAAATGTGGGAGGACAATTGACCCTATGACTATGTTCTTCCTGAGGCAAAAGACTGTGCTTTCAATGTGCAATTTGTTTAGCTAAGCAACCATAGGAATAAAACATCACCTTCAAAAGTGGCACCTATACCCAAATTTAATCCAGCTCTTAATAATCCAGAAAAAATACATAAAATTCAGCCCTAACCGGTTTGGCTCAGTGGATAGTGTTGGCCTGCAGACTGAAGGGCCCCAGGTTCGAGTCCAGTCAAGGGTATGTACCTTGGTTGCAGGCTCCTACCTGGCCCAGGCCCTGATCAGGGCTCATGCAGAGGCAACCGATGGATGTGTTTCTCTCACATTGATATTTCTCTCTGTCTTTCCCTCTCTCTTCGACTCTCTCTAAAAATCAATGGAAAAATATCCTCAGGTAAAGATTAAAAATAAAATAAAATAAGATAAAATAAAATAAAACAAAATAAAATAAAATAAAACAAAACAAAATTCACCTAAGCTCAGGGATGGGAAAGATCTGAAGTCAGAATGATTCACATTTCCAACTAACCATAAGCCTTTGCTGGTCCAATTGCCCTCCCTCCCTCCCTCCCTCCCTCCCTCCCTCCCTCTCTCCCTCCTTCCTTCCCTCCCTCCCTCCTTCCCTCCCTCTCTTCCTCCCTTCCTCCCTTCCTTCCTTCTTTCCTTCCTTCCTAGAATAGAGACAGCAGGGATTCTCATGGAACTGGATCCCTGGAAGCCAACATACCCTTGACCACATAGTCTGTTTCTTACCTCTACCTGGCTCTACCTCCAGGTTGGACTATGTCTTGCCTGGTTTTAGCACATGCTATAGTTACAGCAGTAGGGGCTACCACCACCACTGCACAAGTTGAAATAAATATGAAAGCTGGGGAGCAGGAAGCCACAAAACTAGTATTATTTTAAAGGGAAATTGATTTTGATTTCAAAGCAGTCTGAGATTATTAAGGAAATGCAGCTCCTGTCCCATAGAGTCTTCTAGAATAGACTTATTATTCTAACCTCCTTTTGAAATGAAAAACAAAACACATTTACTATGTGATCCCCTTTCCTTGGTTATCCAGATCTTCTTTATAGATTGATAGTTCTCTCTCTCTCTCTCTCTCTCTCTCTCTCTCTCTCTCTCTCTCTCTTTTTAAGGGAGGGGGCTCCTACAGTAACTTTATTGTAACTGAGAAACCTGGCTGCAGGCAGGCTACATGGTTAGAGCAGATGGCCATCTTTCCAAAGGGTGAGGCCTGAGCCCAGCTGGCAGCACACACAGTTAAAACCAAAGCCCAGAATAACCTCTTTCCTGACACTATCCTGCATTGCTCGACTCATGAGTGACAGCACAACCACACTGAATCGAAGTACAAGGTCCAACTGGGCAGAGGCAAAAACCCAACAGGAAACAACCAATCACAGGAGAGGGTGCTAAAATAAAATGCAGTTGCCTACGCTGCGCTATTCTTTGCCAAGAAAGGTGAGGGTATGGGATGAGCAGTAAGTTATATTTCTTCATTCTTCAAATAAGAGAATGGGGTTGATGGTCAGTGAAATAGTAGAAGAGGATGAAAACCTAGGCTAGTTATAAATCTTTGTGCCTAAAGAAAAGAACAGCAGTGCTAGGAAGCAGAGAGGAACATTAAAATGCCGGCAATTATTAAAAAGAAGAGCCTTCTTTCTTTTTTTTCTCAAATAAGACAGGAAACAGCATCTTGTGTTTTCCTTGCTGCAGTGGCCGCAGATTTGCTGGTTTTCATAAAATATGATTTCTATATTATTGTCCATTGATAAAATTGCTCAGTCATGAGAAGATAGTAACAGGTGAACTGTTATTGTTAGAAATAGGTCTTCTCACAAGTTTCGAATATGGGCTATTTCTCATGCTGGATCCACAGAGGAAACCCCAAATACCATAAGGTGCCTCAGTTAAAGCTCCTGCAATAGTGCAATGGTGTGACTGACAGGTTCATGGGGTGGGGTGTGTGTGTGATTTTCTTGCACGTGTAAACCCTTTTGGAAAAGGTGGAGATAAAAGGATGGGAAAGAGTTCGGTTTAGAGACAAAAAGTTTCAGACATCAGCCACGGATGGATGTCTCTGCCCCATTTCACTACATGTTCTTCTCTGCGAAACACATTTAATCGCTGACTATTAAGCACTGTGGTTAAAAGCAATTGTCCTTTCACCACCATCCACTCTCCCTCATCCTCCATGTGAATCTCACAATAGCAGAGGCTGAAGACAAGAAGGTTGTCTCTGTTCCCTCTCACCAGGGAAATCACTTGGTATCCTTGTAAATGAGCTAGGTAGCCCAGTTGTCTGAGGTAACCCCTGACACAGAGATGTGGCTGACCTTTGTCATGTAGATGGAAAACTCTTTGGTCAGCCACTCCATCTGTTCAGCCGTTAGCTCTGTGAAACAAAACATGCCAGTCTGGTCAAGAATGTGCTGCCAATGGTGGGAGAAGTCCTCCTTCTTGAGGTTGGAGACAAGCTGAGCTCACAGGCCAATGATAAGGTTGGCCATGACTTAAACTTCTTACAACCACTGTTTTTGAAAATCCAGGGTAGTCAGAATGGTTGAGGCAATCTGGGTCCTACTGAGAGGAGGATTGGAACACATTGGATGGATCAGTATCTTCAACTGTAATTTAACTCTTTGGCTTCATCAGCATCTTTGCAGACTGCAACGGAGGCTGCCACATACTCAGTAGAAGCCCATGTTCTTGGCATAGGATTGGCAGAGAGAAACATTAATGCTCTCTTTGATGGCATCCTTGTTACCATCACACGTGGCAGATCCTTGGTAGGTCATGTCAAAGAACACAGAGAGATTCTTTTTCCTCACTACTGTTGCTTTTCCTTCCATTGCTCAAGTTAGGTGCCCACTCTCATGAGATTGTAGGCACAGGTATGCAGGAGAATGCTTTGCTCTGGCATTTTTGAAATGCCCTTCTTAGCGCCTGTGAAATCAAAGCCACAAGTCTTGGGGTCATAGCATAGATAGCCATGTAGCTGCATGCAGTGTCCCTGAAGATGCATGTGTAATTTCCCCCAGGATGGTTTGGGCAGAAATATGTCTCAGCTGAACTTAAAAACCCTTTGCAGATATCTGGCTCCAATCCTTAAGACCCAGTTCCAGAAATGATCTGCATAGTGACATATTGGCCACTTTTCAAGATTTTGCTATTCTTATCCAAGGCTAGTTCTGCAGATGCCTTGCAAAATCCAACCATTTCAGCAACATGCAGGTATTCTTTGTCCAGGTTTTTTGCAGCAATCTGGACACTAGGGTGCATATTCAGCTTTCCATTATCATCCTGGTAGGCACCACCTTCCAGACTCATCTTCTTGATGTTGGTGTCTCTCTTATAGGCTTCTGTGACCCCTAGGATAGGACCTGAGGCCCCCATCTCCACATGAGCCCACCAGGAATTGGCTGTGGCAGAGGCAAGACAGCAAGGCCTGGGTGGGAGGTGGCAGTGACCCGAGACAGGATGCAGCTGGAATGTATCAGAGCTATGGTGGGCAGTAAGAGAGCAGGGGGTAGTGACAGGATGGAGCAGAGAGCCAGCAGGCACAGACACAGGGGTGTGGGCTCATGGTGACAGTTTTCTTTCTGGCAGAAGATTGTATATAATAGTTGTATTTTAAGACTTTTGCAAAAATCTCTGATAAAACTCTGCATAATTATCCCCAGTTAAATTTAGCAGAATTAATAGAATTTATTTTCTTTTTAAGTCAGAAAGTCAGTTTTTTTAAAATTTTATTTCTAAAGCTCTGGAATATATTGTCTGCTGGTGGTCACCTGCCACACCTCTATGAGTTTGTTCATATAGAAAACAGAATCTGGCCATTAGCAGACAAGGCCAAAGAGGTGCACTGCAGTGGCTCTGCTGGGACTGATATCTTCTTGCTTCAGTTCATCTAACAATGATCTTGCCCTTCAAGTCCCAGATCTTAATGCTGGGGCCCATGACAGCACAGAGCCAATAGTGGTTGGGGCTGAAGCACAGGGTGATGATGATGTCCCCAATGTCTAGCATGTAGAGGTGCTTGCCTTTGTTGAGACCCCACAGCATGGCCTAGCCATCCTGTTTCCCGAAGCATAGAGGGATCCATCTGGAGAGACAGTCACAGTGTTTAGCGAGCCCAGGTGGCTGATGTGGTTTGTCTTCAGCTTGCAGTTTTGGCAGGTTCCATACCTTGCCCAGCTTTTCCCAGCCACAGGAGGCGATAATGGGATTGCTTTTCTTGGTGATGAGAAGCAGACACAAGATACCCACTGCGAGTGGTTCTCATCCTGGACAGTGTATTTGAACAGGCCCACAGAATATAATAGAAATGTCTAGAATTTTTTCTTTAGCCTTGGAAAATGTTGTTATCTCTTTGAAAGTTTATATTCAGAGGACTTACTAAAAAGAACCCCCCCCCCCCAAAAAAAAAAAAGAAAATAAAAGAAACCATTGCTTTTAAATGCATATGCATGGGAGTTTTGTAAGGCTCTTGAAAACAAATTTAGTTTGGTTGAACAGAGCCATTCAGGTTGTCTCATGGGTCATTCTCCCCAGAGATATGGCCTACTCTGGGCCATGTCATGGGAGCTGCTTGTATCTATCCCTTTGCTCAGGACTCTACCCTGAAGTGATCATTGAAGGCTTGGATTAGAGGAGACAGATGAGGAAACAAAGGCCAGCATCTTAGTCAATTCAGGCTGCTCTACCATAAACTGGGTAGCTTTTCACAACAGAAACTTATTTCTCACAGTCCTGGAGGCTGAACGCCTAAGGTCAGGGTGCCAGCATGGTCAGGTTCTGGTGAGGATCTCTCCAACTGCCAACTTCTCACTGTGTCCTCACATGGCAAAAGCAGAGCTAGCTAGCCATCTGGCCTCTTCTTAAAGGACACCTACCCCATTTATGAGGACTCCACTCTCATGACCTAATTACCTCCCAAAGGTTTCAGCTCCACATCCCATCCCATTGGATTAGGGTTTCAACATATGAATTTTGGAAGGATACAAATATTCACTCACTGTAGCCTATAGCCTCTCCTTTCACTAATTCACTTAAATATAATGGCAGAAATTTCTAGCACTCTATCTCATACAAACTATGGAGAGTAGGTTGACATGTCTCTAGAATATCTGGGTTATTTTCTATTTGAATCATAGACAACTCAATTAACTTAGATATAACGAATTACCTAATCCTGTATTTGAAGCTATCTTAGTCCAAAGATCTATTAGTGTCTAGAAACTAGTAGGTTGGAGAAGGTGAGGTGAGAACAAACAATGACCATAATTTTTCATCATCTCTCTATTCCTATGTTGCTATCATACAAACACCTACTGAAGGCCTACTTCTGGCTCAAGCAATGCACTCGGTCCTGAGGACACAAAGATCACAGTCCCTGTTCTCAGGGAGTTCAAGATCTCCTCGGAGATGAAGAGAAGTAAAAGTTCAGAAGAAAGCACAGGAGATGTGTGAACCCAGAGGAAAGAGAGTTTAACTCTGCCTAGGGAGAGAGGGGGTCAGGCCACTCTTCACAGAGGAGAACTATTATTCATTCTATTGGCTGAACAGCAAAAGATACCAGGCATTAAACGGAGGTTCTTATTTTTTCCACTATAAACATCTATTCAACAATGGTTCCCATTTATTGTCAAAGCTGGCTTCTGTGTGATAATGCCACCAATATGATTATGCCAACCTCTCCTACTGCTCACCTTACACTTTATATCTGAAGGTCATGGTACTAAACACTGGCATGGATGCTTTCCAAGGAATCTTGTTATCATGCTTGACTATTTATAATTCTAAAATTGAAGATTAAAAAACAAGTTAATAGGCACTTTACAGGATGGATATGGAGTCGGAGAAGTGAATCAGCAGAGGAAGAAACAAGAAGCACTATGCAAACACACACCAGCTCTCAGGGAACTTAGACTACCCGTGCCCAAAGCTGAAGGTAACTTATGATTTGTTTTTCACTGGTGAGAACTTGTGTTACATACCACGTGGAATACTCCTGGGGCCTTGACAGGTCTGAAGCCATCCACAGGTACACATTGATCAGCATGGCCATTACAGAAGCAGCTGCCCTTGACGATGAAATCATAGATGGCGTAGTGTGTAAAATGTTGAGGCTTTGCATTCAGGTCATTTCTCTGACAGGGACAAAACTGTTGTTTTAGCAGCTGCACACGAAGGTTGGTGATCTTCAGCTGCTCCTGTGCTTTGGCACTGTAAGGGTTCTCCATGTCATATGGTGGTGACAAAGCTCTGAAAATAACCTGTAAAGAAAAAGAAAATACCATGAGTATATAAGACTGTGTGTAAACTCCGGGTTGTTTGCTCCATAGCATTCTCATTTGATTTATACCTTGTGTTATCTGTAAGTGATACAATCACAAGAGGTTTTTGATCACACCTGGGGAAGAGCTCCCTGTTATTCCAAGGAAGAGCTGTGCTGCCTGTTTGGATGCAGAAGTATAAACTGAGTAGCCAGCAGAGAACTGACTCTTGAGGTGAAGGAAGCCATGCAAAGATCTCAGGGGAAGAGCATTCCAGGTAGAAGGAACAGCATGTTTAAAGGCCTTGACATGGAATCAGACGTGGCTTATTCAAGGAGGAACAACAAGGCCAGCGTGACTGGAGCCCAGGGGACAAGGGGACGGTGTTTGGAGAGGAGGACAGAGGTGGTGGGTGGCAGACCCTGAATGCAGCCCTTTGAAGGCCACGGCAGAGTTATTCTAGTGGAAGCCACTACAAACCTATAGGCATAGAAGTGATTATGATTTGATTTAAATCTTTTAAAAAAGATAACTCTTGCTTCTGTGAGGAGAATCCTATATAATAAAAGTGTAATATGCAAATTGACTGAACGGTAGAATGACCAGTTGGCAGGGTGCATGGCCAGGGAGCAGGCGGTGCCAGGCCAGACAAGGCACATGCCAGCAGGCAGAGGGAGGGGATGGCAATTGGAGGGCAGTGGCAACCAGCAGCAGCTGCGGAGGGGCGATGGGGGTAGGGCGGGGCCAGCCGCTCACTCGCTGGCTGGCACCGTCCCCTGATCGGCCTGCCCAGTCACCTCCCACAGAGGGGAGGCCAGACTGTGGCTTAGGGGGAGCAGGCCAAAGCCATCAGTCAGACATCACCTGAGGGCTCCTGGACTGTGAGTGGACGCAGGCTGGGCTGAGTCCCCCCAACCCCAGTGCACAAATTTTCGTGCACCGGGCCTCTAGTTTATTATAAAGATTGAAGAACAGAAGCAGGAAGACCAGTTAGGAAGCAATTGCAAAATCACAATCCAAAATCACATTTCTAAATGAGGTATAACCCTTTCAAAGACTAGTTGGTATTAATTGGGGTCCCTATCACTACCAATATTCTTTGTTCTCTTTTACTGTATCTGCCTTCCAAACTTGTGGCACATTTTTGAAATATCCTTACTGGTAGTAAACATACAATTGTTTAAGGGTAGGTTTGATTTCTGAGTTTAATCAATAGTCACATAAACCCAGATGTGGTTAATAATGTGACTGATCAAATTATTTAATGGCACTTTTGATTAAATGCAAAGTCTAATTAAATAATGAGACTGTTTTTATTGTGTAGGTTATAGATGGAATCTAAAGGCAATTTAAAACTTTAGTTCTGAGGAGAAAACCAGAGGGAGGAAGGCATGCCGCTATTATTAAAAAGTAGGGTTTAGATAAACTCCCATTTTGAAAGAAAGTAAAAGTAACTTTCCAGAAAAAAACTTATCTAGGGAAAAATCTGGACATAAAAATTTCATTTTAGAAACCAGTTTTAGCCCTAGCTGGTTTGGCTCAGTGGATAGAGTGTCCACTCACAGACTGAAGGGTCCCGGGTTTGATTCCAATCAAGGGCATATACCTCAGTTGCAGGCTCAATCCCTTACGTATGCCAGAGGCCCCCAATCGATGTGCCTCTCTCACATCGATGTTTCTCTGTGTCTCCCTTCCACTCCCTCTAAAAATCAGTGGAAAATATCCTCAGGTGAGGATTAACAACAAAAATAGAAACCAGTTTTAGACTAAGTATGAAAAGGTAAGAACCAACTGTGTAGGATCACATCTCCAGATCTATTGATACAGAGTCGTCCTCAGTGAAATATAACCTTGGGGAGAGGGGTATGATAATTCAATGGACACTTGGCCTACTACAGCCAATTCTCCATCCAGCAGCCAGAGCAATACTCTGTAAACAGAAGTTGGATCACAATATTCCCTTGCTTAAATCCATTG
Source organism: Eptesicus fuscus (assembly GCF_027574615.1). Lineage (NCBI taxonomy): Eukaryota > Metazoa > Chordata > Mammalia > Chiroptera > Vespertilionidae > Eptesicus > Eptesicus fuscus. The sequence goes on from NC_072479.1 coordinate 89,033,085, forward strand.
CCACACAAAGATTTCTCAATAAAATGTAAAGTCCTTATAATGGTCCTACCTTATTTTTGTTCTTGGTGCTTATTACTGCCTGACACATTAGCTTTGTAGTTGTTTAATGATTTACTGTCTTCCCAGTCTTGGATAGAAACTTCTAGAGAGGAGTCATTGATGTACCCCAGAACAATGTCTGGCACAGAGTAGGTATTCAGTATAGTTTTGGTAAATTAATTGATTAATTATAACATAATTATAGCACTGTACTTGGCATTCAAGTAATAGGTGAGAGTTCCAAATAACTTAACTTCCTTTTATAGGGTCTCAAACAGATTGACATACTAAATTAATGTTATAGTACCTGAAGGCGAGAGGCAAGAAGTTGTATTATAAACAGTTATAAATAACTACATAATTAACCAGTATCCACATTTATAGCTATTTTTGAACTTACACTTAGTAAGTATACTTTCAACTTAAACAATACTCTGCCCTATTTATTCATATGTAAAGTAGTGGAAAGCAATATATTATGGAATAAAATTTTCCAACAATATGTCACTTATTTGAAAATCAATATAGAAATAACATCTCTCTCTCTTTTAACAATAGCCTAAATCAGAACATGATTTTATATTTTGAATCATTAAAAAAAAAAAAAAACACCATGGAATCCATCATGAGTTTTATATGGGATTTGTTTTCACTATGACATCCCAAATACTGGCATTCTGTTAGACATTCATGAAAAACGCTTGTTTTAAATAAGATAAATGATGTGACTACCTCCTAGTTTACCAATCACAGTAATGCAAGGACATAGAAGAGGGTAACCAGTTCTAACCAAATAAGTATCCCATTGAAAAGTCTAAGGAGTATTTCTCTATATTGTCGCCCACCCTTCTTTCTTCTGAACATTGGTGACAACTGTTTGCTCTCTCTGTTCCTGTCACATATTCACCCTTGACATTTACCCTGTTCCCCACAGCTCCCTTCCCCTCCCCCGCTTCCCCCTGAAAACTGTTCACATGCAAGGCTAGAGGAAGATCTGTCAAGGTTTGTAGGAACTTAGAAGCTCTTTTGCTTCCTGAACCCAGACTGTAAGCTGAATGGCAGCTCTGTGCTTGGTGTGCATGACACCACAGTTGGCACGCTGATATCAGCAGGGAAGGGACAGCATGACCCCTGAGGCTGCATGCTGGAAAGGAGACAGCAGAGTGCCACAGACACAAAAGTGAACGGGAATTTAAACCATGAAATCTTTTTTCCAGAAAGGAGACGCCTTAATCTGATACCCTGGGAAATGGATCTATCCTGCATCAGGAAACAAAGAGTGCGCCAATCCAGATGCTTCAAACTTCTGGCAGGTCGCCCTTTGGGTCCCACCCAGTTTTTCTTCAAACATCCCCAGAAGAAGCCTGCATGGCACAACTAAAATGGAATAAGAAAAAATGTAGAAACACTCCATATAATGTCAGCCTCTCCTATTTTTGTTCCCATCAGAAGCAGGCTGTATTTATGGACTCACCACTGTTCCTCTGTCTGTGATTGCTTCTGAAGATACACTCCTAACAAGACATAGTTAAAAAGTCAGAGGGGGAGTAGGATCAAGCCTACTTTGATGTTTCCAGTGTGTTAATGCTATTGGCCAGCACGTCATGATATTATTTAAGAAATTTGATTATGTTTTAGTGATTAATACTATGCTCATTACAGAAAAATCTGTCACTGAAAAATGTAAAAGACAATAGGAATTTATAATGCGATCCAACCCAAAGACATCCTGGGATATCAACTGAATTACATTTTTCCCTCTAGACTTCTGTAAGTATACACAAAGAATCTATACTAATAAAAGATTAATATGCTAATTAGACCAGGAGACCTTCCGGATGTCCTTCCGGACAAAGCCACGGTGGCAGGGCCGAGGCAGAGGCAGTTAGGGGTGATGAGGCCAGGAGAGGAGGGCAGTTGGGGGCAAGCAGGCCGACAGGGCGGGGCAGTTGGGGGCAAGCAGGCCGGCGGGGGGGACAGTTGGGGGTGATCAGGCCAGCAGGGGGGTGGTGGAAGTTAGGGGTGATCAGGCCAGAAGGGGGGGCATTTGGGGGCAATCATGTTGGCAAGCAGAGTGGTTAGGGGTGATCAGGCAGGCAGGCAGGTGAGCGGTTAGGAGCCAGTGGTCCCAGATTACAAGAGGGATGTCCGACTGCTGGTTTAGGCATGATCCCACCTGGATCGGGCCTAAACCAGCAGTTGGACATCTCCCAAGGGGTCCCAGATTGGAGAGGGTACAGGCCGGGCTGAGGAACAGCCCCCGTCAGTGCACGAATTTCGTGCACCAGGCCACTAGTCCTATCTAATAAAAGACAAACATGAAAATTGACCATACCTTTGCTATGCCCACAAGCCACACCCACCAGCCAATGCATGAATTTCATGCACCGGGCCACTAGTCTACACTAATAAAAGAGAAACATGCAAATTAACCATCACTCTGCTATGCCAAGCCATGCCCACCAGCCAATCAGGAGTGATTATGCAAATTAACCCAACCAAGATGGCGTCTGGCCACAGAGCTAGAGCAAGCAGGAGGCTTGGGTTGCCCCGGCAATGGAGGAAGCCAAGCTTCCTGCCCACCTTGGCTGGCTCTGGCCTCTGCTCAAGGAGGCGCTGAAGAAAAAAAAAAGAAAAAAAGGAGGGGCTGAAATCTTGGGTTGCCAGGGGGTGATCAGGCCAGGATGGGATGGCAGGGGCCATTGGGGGTAAGCAGACCAACAGGGGGACCACTTGGGGGTGAGCAGGCCGTCAGTGGGGGTCAGTTGGAGGTGATTAGAACAGTGGGGGGGGGCAGTTGGGGGTGAGCAGGCCAGTGTGGAGGGGAAGTGGGGGCGAGCAGGCCACCAGGGGGGGCAGTTGGGGGTGATCAGGCTGGTGGGGGGGCATTTGGGGACGAGTAGGCAGGCGGCAGGGGGCAGTTGGGGGTGAGCAGGCTGGCAGGCAGAGTGGTTAGGGGCAATCAGGCAGGCAGGCAGGCAGGTGAGCAGCTGGAGCTAGCAGTCCCGGATTGTGAGAGGGATGTCCGACTGCCGGTTTAGGCCCGATCCCTGTAAACCGGCAGTAGGACATCCTTCGAGGGGTCCAAGATTGGAGAGGGTACAGGCCGGGCTGAGGAACACCCCCGCCAGTGCACGAATTTCGTGCACCAGGCCACTAGTCCTATCTAATAAAAGACAAACATGAAAATTGACCGTACCTTTGCTATGCCCCCAAGCCACACCCACCAGCCAATCAGGAGCGAGTATGCAAATTAACCCAACCAAGATGGCAGCGGCCACGGAGCTGGAGCAAGCAGGAGGCTTGGGTTGCCCCCGGTGATGGAGGAAGCAAAGCTTCCTGCTGCCCTGGCCTGCCCTGGCCTACGCTCAAGGCTACAAAGTTTCAATTATAGAAGATAAATAAATCCCAGATACCTGCTTCCAGCCTATGCTTGGGTCGCCAGGGGGCGTGGCTGGCCTGCAAACCACCACAGGCCCCTCACCCAGGCCGCCCCATGCCCCAAGGGAAGCCCCACCCTGATCCAGGAGAGCCTTCAGGGCAAACCAGCCAGCCCCCACCCGTGCACCAGGCCTCTATCCTATCTAATAAAAGAGTAATATGCAAATTGACGGTCACTCCAACACACAAGATGGCTGCCCCCATGTGGACACAAGATGGCTGTCACAAGATGGCCAACAGGGGAGGGCAGTTGGGAGAGACCAGGCCTGCAAGGGAGGGCAGTTGTGGGTGATCAGGCCAGCAGAGGAGGGCAGTTGGGAGGGACCAGGCCTGCAAGGAAGGGCAGTTGGGGCCGATAAAGCCTGCAGGGAAGGGTAGTTGGGGGGTATCGAGGCCTGCAGGGGAGAGCAGTTGTGAGGGACCAGGCCTGCAGGATAGGGCAGTTAGGGGCGACCGGGCCTGCAGGGAAGGGCAGTTGGGGGGGACCCAGGCCTTCAGGGGAGAGCAGTTGGGGGGGACCAGGCCGCCAGGGGAGGGCAGTTAGGGGCAATCAGGCTGGCAGGGGAGCAGTTAGGCATCAATCAGGCTGGCAGGGGAGTGGTTAGGGGGTGATCAGGCTGGCAGGCAGAAGCAGTTAGGGGCAATCAGGCAGGCAGGTGGGCGAGCAATTGGGAGCCAGCAGTCCTGGATTGTGAGAGGGATGTCCAACTTCCTGTTTAGGCCCGATCCTATTGAGGGGTCCCAGATTGGAGAGGGTGCAGGTTGGGCTAAGGGACACACCTCCCCCCTTCCGTGCACAAATTTCGTGCACTGGGCCTCTAGTATAATATAAACAGCTTTGGTTCTAGCCAGTTTGGCTCAGTGGATGGAGTGTCAGTTCTCAGACTGAAGTGTCTCGGGTTTGATTTTGGTCAAGGGCATATACCTCAGTTGCAGACTCAATCCCCAGCTCCAGTTGGGGTGCTAGCAGAAGGCAACCAATCGATGTGTCTCTCTCACATCAATTTTTCTCTTTTTCTGTCTCTCCCTCTCCCTTCCACTCTCTCTAAAAACCAATGGAAAATATATCCTCAGGTGAGGATTAAAAAAAAAGTAAAAAGAAACAGCTTTGTTTTAACTTAACAATCCTAGTCAATAAAAATAACTCTAACTCTATATTGGTGGTTCTCAAAGTGAGCCCTTCACCCCCAGCTCCCCATCCCCACCAATGGCATCAGTATCAACCTGGCAACTTGTTAGAAATGCAAATTCTTGGGCCCTATAGCAAGCTGACTGAAGCAGAGACTCTGGAAGTAGGGCCTAGCAACCTGTGTTTTCCACAAGCCTTCCTAGTGATTCTGACGCCCAATAAAGTTTGAGAAACACTGCTACATTATTTAAAAACCTGGTTAGAATTCCACTGTGTGGCTATGACATAATTTATTTAGCCAGGCTGCTGTGTTAGGCATCTAGGTTGTTTCCAACTTCTCAGTATAACCAATGACAATCTTGGGGCTAAAAAGTTGAAGCTTTTATCTTGAAGATACATTTCCAAATGTGAGATCAATGGTTAAAGGAAATGGGTAATTTTAAAACATATCTGAGCTTCTGAAGGAATCATGGGCCCTTTCCTAACTTTAATCTTTGGAATCTTCACATTTCTCTGGACTTGCCTCACTTCTCTAAACCTGGACTTCCTTCAAACTTTGCCTAAAGATTTAGATTCTTGGCTTATATGCCATTTCTTATGCCCTAGTATAACAAAGAGATCCTTAAAAAGTTCTGAGCAGATTGGAATCACTTGTATGTTAATGGGTCTTTTCTAGTATACCTAAAAAAAACTCTCAATAATACTGAAAATTAGTAAAAACAGCATTCTATATGTCTTGTTTATACTATGAGATGAAAATTTCAACAGAGTATTAGTAGTGTGAACAGATTTAAGTAGAGTAAATATTAGCTACATAATAGTCAAGGAATTCATTTAGTATCAAACTCATACCTTACATATTATTCCATACCTGAAATTTTATTGCCTATGTTGAATCATAATAATTAAAAAAACTTATCACATTTTTAGAAACGTCTCTTTAGATGCTAACTTGAGGACTATTTCAGGTCCAAGTTGATTACCCATCCTGTGGACTCCCATGGCACCTGTTCTTTCCATGATGGTACTTTTACAAGAGTACGTTGTTATTACCTGTGTTCTAGTCTGTATCTCACATTAGACTCTGCTCAGTAGGTAGGGATCTGGTTTGTCTGGTTAACAGCTGTGTCCCCCAGCAAGTCCCACCATTTGTGGTATATTGTAGCATTTCATAATTATGTTGAATGAATAAATGAATGAACTATCTCTCTAAATAGCATTTTAAAAAAGGAGAAGCCAAATATGGAATAAGGTTTAGAAAAATAAAGAAAGATGTTTTACCATACTCTTGATGAGAAGCATGTGAACACATACACATATGTATAAATACCTATGTAAAATCTATAATTTCAAATGGCTTTATGGGTTCTTTTTCTCCAGTAGCACACAAGACTTTTCATATTCTTAAGAAAACAGGTCAGGCAGGGAAGAGCAAGCACCCAAACACATATAAATATTAGATCTTTTCTATGGTTTCTGGTCTAGTGTTTTTTAATAAAAAATGGAAGCTTCAGGATCATAACTGCAGTTGTTCTTTAGTGGTTTTTGAAATCCTAAACATCTTCATGTTCTCAAAAACAAACAAACAAACAAACAAAAACAGCTTTTGATTTCAATGGCTTTCTTATTGTTTTTCTATTTCATTTTTGCTTTTATTTTTACTAGTAGCCCATTTGCAGGAAAAATCCTGCAAGCGGCCGCTGCGGCCGCATGCGCTGCGGCTACCGCCGCTGTTGCGGCTGCCGCGCCTGCACCCACGCGCCGCTGCCACCCACCCCGCCCCGCCCCACTCCGCCCTGCCCCGCCCGGGCTTTCCCTCTGGCAGCCATCTTGCTTTCCACTTTTCCTCCATCTTCCTTCTAAGTTGTCTTCAGTCTTCACTCCTCCCATCCTCAGCGTATGCAAATTAACCGCCATCTTTGTTGGGTAATTTGCATACTTGCCCTGATTGGCTGGTAGGCGTGGCTTTGGATGGTGGGCGTGGCTTGGCTAGCGAAGGTGTGGTCAATTTGCATATTACTATTTTATTAGGTAGGATTATTTACTTTCTTCTGCTTAATTTGGGTTTAATTTTCTTTTCTTTTACTAGTTTCTTAAAATGGAACCATAGATGATTGTCTTTTTTTTCTCTGTAAGTGCTTATTTAGTTGCCTCCCATAAATTTTGATGTTGTGTTTTCATTTTTAATTCGGTTCAAAATGATTTCTAATTTCCCTTTTGATTTCTTCTTTGACACATGGGTTATTCAAAAGTATGTTATTTAATTTCAACATATTTGGGGATATTCCCAGATACCTTCCTGTTATTGTTTTTTTATTTAATTCCTTTGAGGTGAGAGAACACACCTTGTATGATTTGAATTTTTTACATTTATTGGTACTAGTTTTATAGACTATCTTGATAAATACTTCTTGTACTACTGAAAAGCTTGTATGTTCTACTGTTGTTGGTAGAACATTATATAAATGTTAATTAAATCGAGTTGGTTGACATTCTATTCAAATCTGCATCCTTACTGATTTTCTGTACTTATTCTATCAAATATAGACAGAAATGTGTTGAAATCTCCAAGCATAATTATCAACTTACATACTTCTTGCAGTTTTTGCTTTATGTATTTTGAAACCTTGTTATTAGGTACGTAAACATTTAGGATGGTTATATATTCTTGATGAATTGGCTCTTTTATCAGTATGAAATGTCCCTCTTCATCCCTGGTAATATTCTTTGATTTGAAATCTACTTTATGTGGATAATAATATAGCCATTATAAAAACATATCTTTTGATTACTGTTAGCATGGTATATCTTTTAGCATTCTTTTACTTTTAATTTAGTTATGTCTTTAGATTTAAAGTAAATTTCTTATAGGCAGCATAGTTACATTTTTAAAAAATATTTTTATCTAATCTTTAATTGGAGTATTTAGACTTTTTACACTTAATGTAATTGTTGATGTGGTTGTGTTTAAATCTACCATCTGGCTTTTTGTTTTATATTCTACTAGAGGCCCAGTACACGAATTTGTGCACTTGCGGGGGGGGGGGGGTTCCCTCAGCCCGCCTGTGCCCTCTTGCAGTTTGGGAGCCCTGAGGGGCTGTCCAACTGACAGCTTAATTAAAAATAAATTTGATTAAGCCATCAGTTGGGAGTGGGCCTAAGCTGTCAGTCGGACATCCTTAGCACTGCTGCGGAGGTGGGAGAGGCTCCTGCCACCACCGCTGCACTTCTGGCTGAGCTCAGATTCTGGCTGAGTGGCACTCCCCCTGTGAGAGCACACTGACCACCAGGGGGCAGTTCCTGCGGTGAGCGGGATTGGGCCAAAACCAGCTCTCCAACATCCCCTGAGGGGTCCCGGATTGTGAGAGGGCTCAGACCAGGCTGAGGGCCCCACCAGTGCACGATCGGGGTCAGGGAGGGACCACAGGAGGGCTCCAGGGTGTGTTCGGCCTGTCTCGCTCAGTCCCGATTGGCTGGACCCCAGCAGCAAGCTAACCTACCAGTCAGAGTGTCTGCCCCCTGGTGGTCAGTGCACATCATAGTGACTGGTCGACTGTCTTCCCCCTGGTGGTCGGTGCACATCATAGCGATCGGTTGAGCGGCCTAAGTATATCATTAGCATATTACGCTTTGATTGTTTGAACGGCTGACCAGATGACTGGACACTTAGCATATTAGACTTTTGTTATATAGGATTATAAGTATATTTTTCTTCTGTTGGAGCGAATATTTTAAGGTCCCTTTTATTTTCTTTTTTGTTCATTAGTTTAACTCTTTTTTGAAAATAGCAGTTGCTTTGGGGTTATAGTATAACTTTAACTTACACAGTCTATCTTTAGGTAATATTAACCACTTCACATATAAGAAACTTACAATAGTATTCTTCCGTTTTCTCCTCTCAGCCTTTGCATTACTATTTTCATGTGTTTGACTACTACATATATTATAAACTTCACAACACATTATTAATATTTTTGCTCTCAAAAGTCAATTACCTTTTAGAGAGATTTTTAAAGTAAGAAAAAAAATTTATGTCTTCACCTATTTTCCCTTTTTGATGATACTCGTTTCTTTGTATAGGTCCAGATATCCATCTGACATCATTTTTCTTTGTCTGAATGACTTCTCTTAACATTTCCTGTAATGCAGGACTACTGGTGATGAACTTTTTACCCCCATGTGATTGCAAAAGTCTTTATGTCATCTTCATTTTTGAAAAATATTTTTGCTAGGTAAAGAATTCAGATTGACAATTTTTTTTTCTGTCAGTACTTTCAGGATTCTGCTCCATTGTCTGATAGCTTGATTGTTCCTGTCATAAAACTGTCAGCTTTACATTTTTTCTTCTGGACACTATGTTAGTTCTTTTCCCTCTGGCTGTTTTTAAGATTTTCTTTTTATTATTGGTTGTTAAACCATCTGATTATAATGTGCCTTGGGGTAGTTTTTTTTCTTGTTTATGGTTTTTAAGGTTGGTTGAACTTCTTGGATCTGTGTATTTATAGTTATAATCAAATTTAAAATGTTTTTCAGCTATTATTTCTTCTTTTCCATTAGCAAAACTTATTTGTTTATTTTTAATTAAATTTATTGGGGTAACATTGGCTGATGGGATTGTATAGGTTTTAAGTGTACATTTCTAGTATACAAAATCTGTATATTGCACCATGTGCCCACCACCCAGTCAAATCATCTTCCATCACTATATATTAGGCCCCCCTCCAACCTCTAACACCTTACTACCCCTTTCCCTCTGGTAACCACCACACTATTGTCTTTGTCCATGAGTTTCAGTATTATATCCTACATATAAGTGAAGTCATGTGTTTCTTAACTTTTTCTGACTTATTTCACTTAGTATAATATTCTCAAGGTCCATCATGTTGTCGCAAGTTCATTATTTCTTTTTTTTTTTTTTCTGTTCCACTCTTCTCACTTCTCTCCTTTGTGGACTCCAACTACACATATATTAGATTGCTTGAAGTTTTCCACAGCTCACTGATTTATTTATTTAAATACTGATTTATCTATTTTTCTCTTTTTTCCCCATTTCATATTGGATCATTTCTATTGCTAAGTATTGAACTTCACAAATCATCTCCCTTGTAGTATGTTATGTGCCAATACCATTCAATGTATTTTTCATCTCAATATTGCATTTTCCAACAGTAGAAGTTCAGTTCGGATTTTTGCCATATTTTCCATGCTATGCTTAATGTGGTGAATCTTTCCTCTACATTCTTGAACATAGAAACAGTTATAGTAACTGTCTTAATGTCCTTGATTACTAATTCTATCATTTGTGTCATATAAAAAATATATCTTTTTATTGATTTCAGAGAGGAAGGGAGAGGGAGAGAGAGAAAGAAACATCAATGATGAGAGAGAATCATTGATCAGCTGCCTCCTGCACGTCCCCTACTGGGGATCGAGCCCACAACCCAGGCATGTGCCCTTGGCTAGACTCGAACTTGGGACCCTTCAGTCCACAGGCTGATGCTCTATCCACTGAGCCATTCCAGCCAGGGCCATTTATGTCATTTCTAAATCTGTTTCTATTGATTTATTTTTCTACTCATTATGGATTGTATTTTTCTGCTTTTTGCATAGCTTGGTTGACAGCAAAATATTGTGAATTTTACCTTGTTGAGTGCTGGATATTTTTGTATTCTTGAGGGTTTTTTCTGAGATGCAGTTAAGTTTCTTGAAAGTAGCTTAATCCTTTTGAAGCTTCCTTTAAAGTTTTGCTAGTTAGGACCAATGCATCCTTTGGTATAGGGCTAATTCTGTTCTTTTACTGAGGCAATACCCTTCTAATTTCTCTATTGATACATTACAAAGTTAAATTACAATGCTTTCCACTCTTGTCCTGGTCCTAAGTGATTTCTGAAAATTTGCTCCCTTTGTTCTTTCTCTGCCCTCAGGTAGTTTTCTTATACTCATGTATTGATCGGTACTCAGCTGAAAACTAAATCTCTGGAAATCTCTCCTAAGCAACTCACTCCTCTCTGGTACTCTGCCCTGCAAATTCTAGCCAGACTCTTCAGCTGCTTAATTCAGAAAATCCACTAGGCTTCTCCTTGGTTCCTACTCCCTTCACCCTAGCCTGGAAATTCTCTCTAGGAAGCAAGCTGAGGCAATCATAGGGCTCACTTTATTTACTTCTCTCTCAGGGATCACTGTCATCTGCTGCTAACATCTAATACCCAAAAAACAGTTGTTTCATATATTTTGTCCAATTTTGAGTTGTTTCAGGCAGCAGGGTTAGTCTGGTTCTTGTTACTGCATGTTGGCTGAGAGCTGAAGTCTACAAAACTAAGTCAGCTTAACTTTTAAGAAATACAACTTATAAAACTACAAAGTGGAAGTTTTATAATAAATTTGATGTGTGGATACATTTAATAGGTAAAAAGTCTTGAAAACAAATGAGTTTTCTTATCGGGCACATCAAAGAAATATGAAAAATAATTTAAACTATAAGTATTTAAACTTTATAAGTTTATTAAATAATTCTTTTATTATTGATTTCAGAGAGTCATAGATCAGTGTCCTCCTGCATGCTCCCTACTGGAGATGAAACCTGCAACCCGGGCATGTGCCCTAACTAGGAATCGAACTGTGACCTCCTGGTTTATGGGTCAATGCTAACCACTGTGCAAAACCGGCTGGGCTCAATAATTCTTTTTTAGTAATTTATATCTTTTAATAGATAGGTAAGCCCTCACTATAACTCTATAATTTGTTATATCTATTATAATTTTATTTATTTTATGCTTTGATGCATCTTTGTGTTTCCAACTAAAACCTTGTCTTATAGATTCTCAAAAATACCATATTGAAGGAGTGAATTAATATAGAATCATGGTAATATGGGTTTATTTTAATTTTATGATACAATCCTACCTAATAATAGACAAATATGCAAATTGACTGTACCTTTGCTATGCCCGCGATTGGCCAGGAGGTGCGGGGTGGGGGGCGGGACTCGGGGTGGCCGGGGTGGCCGATTGGGTGGCGGGACGCTGAGCTTGTGTCGCCAGCAGCGGTTGGAGCTCAGCGTCTGTCATGCTGTGCTGCGGCACAGAAGGGGCCTCTGGGGCAGCGAGCTCATGTCCCACCGCAGAACATCAAAAGCAGGGGAGCTGGGTGCCTGTCCGCTCAGGCACCAGGCCTTTCAGAAGCCTCTGCCGCGCTGGAGGCTTCTGAAAGGCCTGGTGCACCAGCGATCAAAAGCAAAAGCATGGGAGCTGGGTGCCTGTCCGCTCAAGCACCAGGCCTTTCAGAAGCCTCCGCCAGAGGCTTCTGAAAGGCCTGGTGCACCAGCTGACAGGCACCCAGCTCCCCCGTGATCGAAAGCGAAAGCGTGTAGGTGACCCTACACGTTCATGATTCAATCATGGACTGGGCCTCTAGTAATAATATAAATATAATACAATTTTATGTATATGTTGTGCATTTTGTTCTAAAGAGAAACACTAGGTACATAGTATTTCATAATAAATTTTATCTTACAAAATATCTTAGTTGTATGCTAATCTTATACTATCGATAATTGTTTATTGTTAGGTTGATGGCACATCTAAGACCTAAATGTAGAAACTGATATTTTTGTCTCCATTTCTACTGTTCATCAGGCTATTCCCAAACTGAAAACTCACCTATTTTTATGTTCCTAAAAGGTACTGGGATCCACACTTTAGTTTTGTACTGTCACCTCACTAACAAGGAAGGTTTTATGTCAATTGACTTCTGAAGCCAGTTACTGGCACCATTTAAGTTAAAGTTTTAGGTATTGGAGATGAAAAGCTCAAAGAGCATAGATTTCTTAAGTGACAACAGGTACCCTAATATTAATATGTTCTTGAAACAGGCTTTCTGCTTCCCTGGATAGGTAACCTTTTGGAAAGTATGCAAAGTCCAGGCTTTAAAAGGGTTTCAGTGAGTGGGAGTTCTGGTTTCACGGAGAAGACTGGACAAGGAGAAGATAGCATAAGTGACAGGTGGGCATCTGCGGGAAAGCAGCTGGTTGGTTTAATTTTAGAACATTTGTCCTTGACTGTGTCACTTTAAGTGGAGCACCTACTTGTCTTAGAGAAGTGTGTCTGTCTTTTGGGCAGCACCAAAATCCTTTTGCTTACACTCTGGAGCATTAGGCACCCTGCTTCATCAGATAGTCCACCTTTTAAAGTGGGAGAGTCTTATCTACTCAACTAGTCCTTCTAAGATAGGACAATATAACCTAATAAAGCTCTCAATGGAGCAAGCTGAGGAATGCAGTGCACTCAAGTGACTTACTTGTACGATAATAACCTCGATTTGTAAGTACACAAAAGCCTCTTTGCATGTTTCAAGGGCATATTTACAGTTTTAAAGTGATGAAAAGGCAGCTTCTTAAATATCTTCAGTGGGGTGGGCAATAACAAAACTGCAAGGAGGAATGAGAAACAAGATAGAAGACCAAAATAAAAATTAAGATGGGGGATAAAAATAAATTTTAAAAATCCTCCAATACATTTGGAACCCTAGCTTTCCTTTGCCCTCAATACTTGCAACTATATAGGATTTGAGTGTCAGAAGAGTCCTTAGCAATCGATGATCTTGTCAGGCAAGAGGAAACTGAGGCACAGAGTGCTTAAAGTGACCTGCCAAAGGTCAACCAACAGGTTTGTGACAGAGCTAAAACTAGAATCCAGTATCCTGATCTCCAATGAAATAATTTTTCCACTGTATCCCATTTTATACGTGTTTTGCAGCTAGCCATTCCTGGATTAAAGTTAAATTTAAAATGTAGGATCAAGGAAAATACTATCTATCATTTATCCCACCTCCCCTTTCAACCTAATAATGGATAGGACTAACTGTGCCACCTTTATTCTGTTAATGGATGTGACTAATTGTACCCTTGATAAAAATAATGCTACCTGGTTGGTTTACAAGGATGTAATGAAGTGTTGTTTTTTTAAGTATCAGATGTAGAAATGCCTTGAAAACAATGTTCTTTATAAATAAAATTGGTTTGTGAATAGCTTTTACTGGGGACCTGCCTTGTTTTTGCCAATCTCCCATCTTTGGGACTGAGCTCTATCAGTGAATGTAGCCCAGTGGCTAGGAGCCAGATGTTGATTGTCTACCGGGGCAACTTCCCAATATGGATCACCTCTGTTTCTTATCACCATTCTGGGCACACAGTTTGGGTCATTGATACCTTCCGTTTGCTTGACCTCTGCTGGAAATTGCATGCATTATCTCTCTGCTATCACTGTCCATCCCTTCCAACTCTTGCTCCTTCTCTTTGTACTGAACTTTATACTCTAGTCATACTGAACTCCATTCTGTTCCTGAAAAGCTCCATGGTCTCTCTCCTTTTCTGGCCTTTGCCAATGCTATTCCCACTGCCTGGAATACTTTACACACCTTGTTGCTGTGCCCACCCACTGCTCCACCCCTTTATTTGGCCAAATCAACCTATCTTTTAGGTGTTATCTTAAATGTTCATTTATTCAGAAAGCTTTCTTCACTATTCCTCTACAATGTTAGCTTAGATGAGATGTTATTCCTATGTGCTACTTCAAGCACCTGTTATTTCCTCCAGACCTAGAACTTACCATGTCTATTTTAATTGCTTATGTTCCTCTCTACACTGTGAGCATAATGAGGGTAGAGGGTTTGGTCTGCTTGCCTACTGGTGTATAGCTAATTCTTGGCACATATAGGAATAAACACATTAAAAAAAAGAATAAACATATTTATTGGAAGATCATACTCATACTCACCAATTTCACAAATTGTTGTTTTTTTTATTTGACTTCATTCTTACAGTAAACCTGTGGTATGGTTTTATTCTCTCCCATTTTTCAGATATAGAAACTCTGAAAAGATGTTAAGTGACTTGTCTAAGGTCACCTAGCTAGTAAGTACCAGAGCTAGTATTTGAACCCAAGTTACTGGAGTCCAACTTCATTGTTATTATCATTACATCACAGCTAACCTTGTTTGGTTATAGACTAATTAAAGTCTTAAGCATGTCTTCAGGGGAATTAAATGATCAGAACTTCCTTTCAGGAGAATAAATCTGGCAAAGAAGAGCCTGAACCATAGTGTAGGCAGTGGGGGCAGAGTGGGCAGAAGAGTCATTTGTGAGAGGCCAAAAAATGAATATCAAAACAAAAAATAAGAACAAAGGGCTAAGTTTTAGGAGGCACTCATGATTAGAGGTCAGAAGGAAGCAAATGAGCCAGAAATAATGCCAAAAAAAGAATCATTTGAACAGTGTAGAAAAATAATAAAAATTCATCATCATAGAAGTCAAAGGAAGTAGGAATGCAAAGAAAGGAAATATAATTAATAATGGCAAATGCAATTCAGGAGACAAGAAAGAAAAAAAAAAGGTCGGGGATTTTGGCTGGCTCACAGAAGACTTTTGAGAGCCTAAATGGAATAAGGGACAATTTATAACAGTTTCAAGAAAGAATAGAGAACAAGCAAATTAAAGCAAGAAATAGTGATTGAAGAATTTTGGCCATTTGTTTATTCATTCATTAGTTGATAGACAGTTGGGTCATTTACAGATTTTGGCTATTAAGAATATAAGTGCTATGGACATTCAGATATAAGTCATTGTGAGAACACAAGTTATTTTTCATGGGTGCTTAGGAGAAAAATTGCTAGGTGGTATGCTAAGAGCATGTTTAACTTTATAAAGAACTGCATGCAAGACTGTTTTCTAAGGTGATTGTATAGTTTTGCATCTCTACTAGCAATGTATGATGAAAGTTTTAGTTATTACACATCCTCATCCATACTTAGTATTGTCAGTCTTCTTAATTTTAGCCTTGATAGTAGAATGTGAGCAGTATCTCACTGTGCTTCTAATATGCATTTTCTGGTTGACTAATGTTGTTTAGCACCTTTTTATGTACTTATTTGACATGCATCTTCTTTGAGGAAGTATCTGTTCATCAAACTAAATAATTTTCTCACAGTGAAGGAAATAATCCTGTCTAATAAAAGGGTAATATGCAAATTGACCATCACTCCAACACAAGATGGCTGCCCCCATGTGGACACAAGATGGCCACCACAAGATGGCCAGCAGGGGAGAAAAGTTGTGGGCGATGAGGCCAGCAGGGGAGGGCAGTTGGGAGGGACCAGGCCTGCAAGGGAGGGCAGTTGGGGGCAATCAAGCCTGCAGGGGAGGGCAGTTGGGAGGGACCAGGCCTGCAGGGGAGGACAGTTGGGGGGACCAAGCCTGCAGGGGAGGGCAGTTGGGAGGGACCAGGCCTGCAGGGGAGGACAGTTGGGGGTGACCAGGCCTGCAGGGGAGGACAGTTGTTGGAGGGACCAGGCCTGCAAGGGAGGACAGTTGGGGGTGACCAGGCCTGCAGGAGAGGACAGTTGTGGGGGGGACCAGGCCAGCAGGGGAGGACAGTTGGGAGGGACCAGGCCTACAGGGGAGGACAGTTGGGGGTGACCAGGCCTGCAGGGGAGTACAGTTGGGGGGGACCAGGCCAGCAGGGGAGGGCAGTTGGGGGGTGACTAGGCCTGCAGGGGAGGGCAGTTGGGGGTGACCAGGCCTGCAAGGGAGGGCAATTGGGGGTGACCAGGCCTGCAGGGGAGGGCAGTTGGGAGGGACCAGGCCTGCAGGGGAGGACAGTTGGGAGGAACCAGGCCTGCAGGGGAGGGCAGTTGGGGGTGACCAGGCCTGCAGGGGAGGGCAGTTGGGAGTGACCAGGCCTGCAGGGGAGGGCAGTTGTCAGGGACCAGGCTGGCAGGGGAGGGCAGTTGTCAGGGACCAGGCTGGCAGGGGAGGGCAATTAGGGGTGACCAGGCCAGCAGGGGAGGGCAATCAGGCCAGCAAGGGAGCAGTTAAGCGTCGATCAGGCTGGCAGGGGAGTGGTTAGGGAGTTATCAGGCTGGCAGGCAGAAGCAGTTAGGGGCAATCAGGCAGGCAGGCAGGTGAGCAGTTGGGAGCCAGAAGTCCTGGATTGTGAGAGGGATATCCACTGGGATTGGGCCTAAAGGGGCAGTCAGGCATCCCTTGAGGGGTTCCAGATTGGAGATGGTGCAGGCTGGGATGAGGGACATCCTCCCCCCCCCATGCACGAATTTTGTGCACTGGGCCTCTAGTCCTATATAATAAAAGCCTAATATACTAAGTGTCCAGTCGTCCAGTTGGCCATTCAACCAATCAAAGCGTAATATGCTAATGATATGCTAAGGCCACTCAACTGCTTGCTATGGTGTGCACTGACCACCAGGGGACAGATGCCAGTGGGTGCAAGTGGGGTGGGCACCATCAGCACATGGGAGCGGTGGTGGGAGAGGGACTGCCAGCAGACAGGGGACCAGGGGCCACAGCGAGAGGGGCTGGGCGGGGGCACCGAGGATGGGCCGAGACCCACCCCGTGTCTACTGCAGCCTCGCAGCCCACAATTCCTTTCAAGGTGCATGAATTTGTGCACTAGGCCCCTAGTATGTACATAAAACATTTTCCCTGACTGTGTGCTATAAAGAACCATAGTTGGCAATGACAGCAGTCCCCCCTTATCCATAGTTTCTTTTTCCTTGGTTTAAGTTACCCTCGGTCAACCATAATCTGAAAATGGAATATTCCAGAAATAAACAATCCGTACGCTTTAATTGCATGCCATTCTGAGAAGTCTAATGAAGTCTTACTCTCATCCCTCTTGGTCCCTCCCTGGGATACAGCATATCTACACTGTATATGCTCCCTGCCCATTAGCCACTTAGTAGCCATCTAGGCTATCAGATCAATGGTTGATATTGTAGTACTTGTGTTCAAGTAACCCTTATTTTACTTAATAATGGCTCCAAAGTGCAAGAGTAGTTTAAACTTGATCATAGGTATGCACGTATAGGGAAAATCAGAGTATACACTGAGTGACCAGATTATTATGACCACCTGACATTTGTAGGCAAATTAGCAGTACACTGCATCATATGGGATATGAAAGCCGAAGGCCTGTTTGAACACCTTTGCTGTCCACCATTACCAAGGTAAAACATCTCCAATTCGCACAGGAACACAAGGATTGGATAGTCGAGCATTGGAAAAAAGTCATGTGGTCCAATGAATCACATTTCCAGTTGTATCAAGCAGATGGCAGAGTGAGAATTTCACGGAAACAGCATGAAAGCATGCACCCCACAGGCATGAATACAACCCTTCAAGCTGTTGGAGGCAGTGTTATGGTTTGGGGCATGTTTTCCTGGCATGATTTGGGCCCTTTAATTCATGTGGAACAACATCTGAATAGCACAACATACCTAAGTATCGTTGCTGATCAAGTTCATCCTATTATGTTGATGGCGTATCCCAATGGAGATGGCTTCTTCCAACAAGACAATGTACCATGCCACAGTGCTCATATTGTGTAGGAGTGGTTTCAAGAATATGAGGGAGAATTTGCCTTGCTTAGGTGGCCCCCATAATCACCAGATTGATCAATTGTGGGACGAAGTTAAAAGAGCCATCAGGCAGCTGGTTGCACAACCATCAAATCTCACAGAACTGGACAGTGCTATTCATCAGGCATGGTGTCAGATTCCTCACATCACCTTTCAACATCTCGTGGAGTCAATGCCAAGAAGAATCTCCACAGTATTGAAGGCAAAAGGTGGCCCAACTTCATACTGATGGGATGGTTATAATAATCCGGCCACTCAGTGTATATAGGGTTCAGTACCATCTGCAGGTTCAGGCATCCTCTGGAGGTCTTAGAACAACATAACCTTTGGGGATAAGCGGGAGACCACTGTAGTTTGACTTTAAAACTAACTTTTTTGTTGAAGATGTGTGTGCCTATTGAGGGTTTTCCATAATGCAAATCTAGAGTAAAATATGCTTTCATCTTTTCATTTAGGAGCCTTAATCATGAACAACCAAAATGTCCTGATTAAAGTTTTTTTAAAAATATCAATCTTTAAACACTGTTACCCTGGTGAAAACATCCTGGCTATTAAACAAATAGACTTCAAAGGGACCTCCCGACTTTCCCTAAACCACAGACAAATATTTGCTGTTACTGTTGTACTAGGTAGTTTAGGGCCACTTTGTCCTACATTTGTAGGAGACGTTGAAGATAGTTATTAATCACCATCATGCAAAGTTTTCCCAGTAGAGATGGATCTCATTTACCTTTTCCCATTCAGTTCCAGTCTGAGATATAAGGATTAGTTGCAAGAGATGAATTAAAGGTGAAAAGCAAAAGTTGAATTAGAAGGAAGGACTTGCAGAAATAAAAGCCAGTAGCTGGCTTAAAAAGTAAAAAGTAGATATTGTTTTCTCTACTTTGACCTACATTTAATGAATTACAATTAGTTCAACTAAAAGACTGGTAGACTAATTTATAGGATTCATAATGACAGAAAATAGTAAATACCATAAAAATTTGTTTATGTTTCCTTCTGTTCCAGAGTAGAGGTTATATAGAGAAGAGCTGGTAGTAGAGGATTTTTTAAAAATATTTAAGTCACTGGGCTTACAGAGCAAGAAAGCCCACAATAGAAATTCTGACCTCCAAAGAGAAACAAATTAAATCTCATTTCAGTTTCTAAAAATGTTTCTTCTTTATACTTAAAAATTTTATTTATTTATTGTTAGAGAAAAACATCAATTTGTTGTTTCACTTATTTATGCACTCACTGGTTGATTCTTGACCAGGGGTCAAACCTGCAACCTTGGCGCATTGAGACAACACTCTAACCAACTGAGCCACCCGGCCAGGGCACTTGCTTATACTTTGGATGAGAAAAAGACATCTCCAGTCTGGATGGATTGCAAGCTTGGCTAATATAAATTCTAATTGTATCTCCCATCATCATTGTCATTTTTTTCCCCCTAAATGATGACAAAGCTGTGATTAAGTAAGATAAAATTCTGGGTCTGTGTGACATTAAGCCTTTTAATAAAGGAATTATTATCATTTATTTACTATATCATTTATTTATTAATTCAATCATTACTTATTGAGGAAATACTTCATATGGTAGATCCTCTGGATACAAAACTGAATAAGAAAAACAAACAATAACATGCATAGATTTCAGTTTTCCCCTAATACTTGAAAACTAAGCTCTGTCAAAGTGATGTTAGAAAACAGCTCAAAATAATCTTAAATATCAGAAGAGAACATAAGACTACTTAACCCAAATTTCTCAGTGCAGGAAGTCCCACTAGAATACTTGACATCCATTTAGTCTTGACTAGATTCCACACCCACACCAAGGAGCATGTTTCATTTTGTGATGGTTCTAATCATCAAAAAGTTCTTCCGTTTTACCCTGGCTAGTGTTGCTCAGTTGGTTGGGTAGTATCCCATGCACCAAAAGGTTGTCGATAGTTTGATTCCTGTTCAGGACACATGCCAGGAGTTGTAGGCTTGATCCCCGAGGGGCGGGGTGGGGGAGGGCGCGGCATACAGAAGGTAGTCAGTCAATGTTACATTATCAGGTCAATGTTTTCCCCTCTCTCTCCCTCTAAAAATCAACAAACAACAAAAAAAACTTAAAATGTTCCTCTGTATAAAGCTGGAATCTGTCCTATGCAACTTCTAAACTTGACTTGGAGCTATACAAAATAAGTTTATTTTATCTTAAATAAGAAAGTGCTTATTAAAGTCCAAATATTTAAGGGCAGCCATCAACTTAACTTTCATTCTCCAGGTAAAATATCTACCGTGTCTCACTTCACACACTTTCTAGACCATCTACCACTTTGGCTGAGTAGCAAATGACCTCTGTTTCATGTACCTGCACAAGTTACTGATGACACTATTTTCCAGACATTTTTCTCTCTAAGATGTCAAACAAACTCTAACTTCTATTTCTGAGCATCCCTTTTCCCAATTTTTTTAAAAATCCAAGTATATTTGAAAGGTTTTTCTGTAACATAATGAATATTCAGATTGTAAAAGACCTACAATATTTTCAATGCAGCAGTTTGGAAGAAATGGAGCTGAGTGGAGACAGGGAACTGAGAGGGAAAAATTTAGTCCTCTAAGAGAATATCATTTTTGTAGCCTTTTGAGCACTCATCTCCAATAATCAGGAAGGCATGATTACAGTTCTAATGTCATTATTTTGAGAAGTGGAGAGGGGATGAAAAAGTTACTTCTACAATTGAATAGAATGTTGCGATATTATCTGCATATTTCCATAACATCTGTCATTGTATTATTTAGTTCATGAGAAAATAATATTTCTGGTTCCATGCCAACTAAACTGACAGGCAAACTGACAGGAAAGGCTGAGGTAACAGTTGGGTGGGGGGGGGGGGTGGCTATGGGGAGGTGGCAGCAGCCTAAATATTCAGCAGCCACCTGTGAAACAAATCAGTTTCCCCTCTTCCTACCAATGAAGTGATGGAGGTAACTGGCTGGAAATTGACCAGAATATTTTAAACTAGAGGCCCAGTGCATGACATTTGTACACTGGGGGAGGGGGATCCCTCAGCCTGGCCTGTGCCCTCTCGCAGTCTGGGACCCAGTGGGGAGCGGGCCTAAGCTGGCAGTTGGACATCCCCGAAGGGGTCCTTAGCGCTGCTGCGGAGGCAGGAGAGGCTCCCGCCACCACTGTGGTGCTCAACAGCTGTGAGCCTGGCTTCTGGCTCAGCAGCGCTCCTCCTGAGGGAGTGCACTGACCAACAGGGGGCAGCTCCTGCATTGAGCATCTACCCCCTGGTGGTCAGCGCATGTCATAGGGACTGGTCGTCCGCTGTTCGGTCGATTTGCATATTAGGGTTTTATTATATAGGATGGCCTTTGAGGATAACTACATTGGACAGTTCCATAGGTAACATATCTTCCTGGTTACACAGCACCTGCTAGACCATATGAAGTAGTTAATGCCTCATCAAGTGGGCTTTTAAAGAAGGAAAGCAAGAAAAGGAGCAGAAATGGTACATCACTGAACCTCCAGCCATGAATTTCCACGTGTGCCTGGTGCAAGTGCTTGATAAACAGGTGCTTGTGAGTTATGATTACAATATTTCAAATTAATAATCTTATAAATATGTTATGATTCCCTAACTGATTTGAACAGGACCTCAAGAAAGACATTTTGAAACATATTACTTTAAAAGACCATTAATTTTAACAACAAACCTGCCATACAAAATCACAAAGTATCTATTCTTAACAAAAGAATAGGGAATCCAGATGAGGGTCAGGACCTGAACTCTGCTTGCTCATTCTAATTTCACTACAGAGCAACCTCTTAAGAAAATCACTTGGAAATTCCTCTTTGAGTCTGAAATACCAACAAGGTGTAGGTGGCTACATTTTTTTCAGTTTTGATAAGAAATTTTACTTCAGGCTCATTCTTGTATCTTATCATAGCATTGCCATCTAAAAATATCTTTAAAAACTTATCTCCTTATCTAGTACTTAACATTCATAATATAGTTTAAAAAGAATTTGTAGCATCACAATAGGTATGTAGGACTAAAATATGGAACGAAGAGACATAAATTGTCCTTTGTGCATCTGATTTGTTCATTTTCTCTAAATCTGACTCCCTCCAGTTTATTTTTTACTATCTATGATGATGACTGGGCTACTCCTTTAATAAAAGCTATATAATGTCTTATATTAACTTTATCCACTATCAAATGACTCAAACTGATGTTCTCTAACTAAATATCTGTCCAAAAGCACTAAGCAAAAATGTAGACCCCTGATGCTGCTAAAAACAAGTGTGTGTTACATGTTGTTGTCAGCTCCGACTCCTGGAGACCTAGGATGCCCACAGTGTCCTGTCCTCTACAGCCCTGTTCGGCTCCTATAGTCACATGCCTGTGGCTTCTCTTATGGAGTCAATCCATTTCCTATTGGGCCTTCCTCTTTCCTGCTGCTTTCTATTTCCCCCAGCATTATTGTCTTCTCTAAAGAACCCTACCTTCTTAGGATGTGCCTGAAGTAGGAGAGCTTCAGTTTTGACATTTTTGCTTCCAGCAATATTTGCGGCTTAATTTGCTCTAGGCCCCACATGTTCATCTTTCTGGTGGTCCAGGTTATCCATAGATGTCTCCTCCAACACTGTATTTCAAATGAATCAATTTTTTCCCCTATCAGCCTTCTTTACTGTCCAACTTTCATGTCCCTGTATAGTAATGCATAGCATTATATAGTAATATAAACATTGACAGTTAACCTATGCTAGTATGAGAAGCCACTAACTGATAAATGGTTTGTGTTCTAAAAGTTTATTTGTAAGTCAGTTGCCTGGGCTTTAGAGTGCATTTTTTATGTCTGCTTTTGTTTATTACTGTACCCCTAGAGCCTGAGATAGTGCTAGACTCATAGTACGTACTCAAATACTTGTTGAATGACTGATGAACAACTTCACTAATAATGTAATCAAATAATAATAATTAGCACTTTTATAGTAGCCACTTATAACACAGATGTATGCCTTATCTTATTCTTTCTGACATTGATTCAGTTTACACATGAAGAATCTAAGACCCCTAAATTAAAGAGTCACTTAGGCTACCCAGTGTGGGGCATGCAGGGGGCAGCAGATCAATGATTCCCTCTCATCATTGATGTTCTATCTCTCTCTCCCTCTTCCTTCCGCTCTGAAACCAATAAAAAGTATATTTAAAAAAAACAACAACAAGATAGAGACTGAGAGAAGAGGGACTCATTTGTTTTTCTCCCTGCCTCCTCTTTCTTTGTCAGTAAAGTGACTTACTTATGTTTAATGGTTATGAAGGACCACTCATCTTACACCAAAATTGAGGGTTTCTGTCTACCTAGCAGAAAGACTGTCATGACTAGCTGAGCAGTGCCCAATCCATGACCTCTGCTACTGGAGTTGTTTGGATGGAAAGGATTTTCTTCCGTCATTTACTCACCCTATGGTATAATCTATGTACCCAGAGGTGGATGGGACATTATAGAATCCTGACACAAACCTTTAAATCTGTACATGAGTCCTTTCTGTAATATCACTCACTGGTGATCATTCAGACTTTGCCAAAACATTTCCTGGATGAAAAACTAAAGGAAGCTCACTTTGTCTTTTGGATACATTCAGTTTTTAAGAAAGTCTTTCTTTGGTCATACTCTTGCCTTCTGTAAGCATCAAAGTCCATTTAATCCCTCTCCAAATATCTGAAGAATGTCAGCAATGCCTGAGCATCCATAAATCCTCTCTCATAGGAGAAATATCCCAAGTTAATTGTTCATTATGCAATGAGGTTTCTAATTGATCTCACCAGTCCTATTCAGCTTTCTCTAAATAGAAATATCCTTGGCCTGAACATAATATTCTAGCTATGCTTCAACTAGAGAACACAACAGAAGGACTATTCTCTCCTTTGTTTGGAACATTCTTCTTCAGTGTAGCCTAAGATTGCATTAGCTTTTTTGGTAGTCATGATGTATTGTTGACTCACATTGAAATTACAATCAACTGAAACCCTCAGGTCTTTTTCACATGAATAGCTGATAAGTCACACCTCTCTAGTGATAGTACAGTTGATTTTTTAAAAGAGGAATTTATGTTTAAAGCTATTAAATTTAATCTCATAAGTTTTGCTTAAGAATTTTTCATACTGCTCCCTGAGTTGTCTTTCTGATTATGTTGTCCCTACCAGAAGAAATGTTGATTGATCTCCACTACCCACAGGATCAAGTCCAAAATACTTGGTTCACCTGACCTTGCATAATCTGACCTGAGCCTCCAGAGCCAGCTTCATTTCCCCCATCCCTCTCTCCTCCCCACTACCTTTCCTTACTGTACTCTCCAGCCATTCTAAGAGTTGACTTTCCTTATACATGTTCATTTTTCCATGGAAAACCCTTCCTTACCTTTTGATTATTATTCATCCTTTAAGAGACAACAATTTAAAAGTCTTGATCTGACTGTGAACTCCTTGAAGGCAGGATTATACCACAGTGAAGTTCAGGCAACAGGAAAGGGACATAGCTTACAAGATTTTTGGTGGTTGTACTTTTAAAGTTTTTTTGGTTTGTTTTGTCAAAGAAAATAATTTTGAAACCTCTCTCTTCAAAGCTAGTTTCTCCTCCCAACTCTAGAAATGCAGGTAATTTGGATTTGTCTTCCTTGAAATAGCAGTCCTTAACTTAGGGAGAGAGAGTAACAAGCTTGGTGGTTTATCCAAGTGAATCAAATAGTTTGTCCAGAGGCACTGTCACAAGGCAGTTGTTTTCCAGAATCACAAAACAATCCCCTTACACCCAGCATAGCATTGTGAAAAGAAGCCCAACTGGAAACACCAAAGAAGCATAAGCATGAGGGCCCCTATCTAGTCATTTCCAATAATCTGATGAAAAATAAAATCCCCAAGTGAACTTTTACATGCACATTCCCCACTGTTTTCCAATAGGCAGGGATATGTTTGTATCTGTCCACATAAGCTGCAACCCTTTGTGCCCGGCCTTCACAGATTAGTCATAGAGTCTGTGGTTGGGTTGGCAAAGAGACAGATCCTATGATATTGTGCTTGTTGAGAAATTATAGTGATCAACTGTCTGCCTTAGGGTCTGTTACCCTAAATGACTATGAGACACTTAGTAAGTCTATCAAACAGTGTTTAGTGTATCTGCATACCAGATACTGTGTTAAAGAAGGCTTTAAAACACAAATAACCCCAATAAATAGTTATTATCAATAATATTAACAAATAATGTCTCAGAGTTCATTTATTTGATAAGTACCTATTTGATATGCCAGGCAGCATATTCAATGTTAAGGCAGTGTTTCTCAAAGTGCAGTGTGAACTATCTTAAAGAGCTCACAGCCTGGCCGGTGTGGCTCAGTGGTTGAGTGTCGACCCAGGAACCAGGAGGTTACAATCAGATTTCTGATCAGGCCACATGCCTGGGTTGCAGCTCGATCCCCGGTGGTGGGTGTGCAGGAGGTAGCCGACTGATGATTCTCCCTCATCATTTATATTTCTATCTTTCTCTCCCTTCCTTTCTCTGAAATAAATTAAAACATATTTTTAAATAAATACATAAATAAATAGCTCACAAAACAATGTGACAAATGTTATGATAGAAGGAGCATGTGTTATGGTGTGCATGAATGATACACATGTGTAGTACACCTGACCCAGAATTTTGGGAAGAGGTGAAGTTTAAGCAAACTCCTTAAGAATAAGTAGGAATGATCTATCCATCGATCCCTCCATCCAAAAAAAAATATTTGAGTGACAATTTAGCTAAGTGAATGAGAGGTAGGGCTGGAGGAGGACAGTATAAGAGAAGAGCATTGGGAAAAGGAATCATGTGTGCAAGGGTCAGAAGGTAAGAACGAGGCTGGCACCTTGGAGTAATACAAGTTGTTCAATAGATACTGCTGGAGGTGAGGGTATAAGAGGCAGCAATGGGAAATAAGGCCAAGGGGCATTCAGAAAGGGCCTAGCATGCCTCATTAAAGAATGTGGACTAGCCGAAACCGGTTTGGCTCAGTGGATAGAGCGTCGGTCTGCGGACTGAAAGGTCCCAGGTTCGATTCCGGTCAAGGGCATGTACCTTGGTTGCGGGCACATCCCCAGTGGGGGTTGTGCAGGAGGCAGCTGATCGATGTCTCTCTCTCATCGATGTTTCTAACTCTCTATCCCTCTCTCTTCCTCTCTGTAAAAAATCAATAAAATATATTTTTAAAAAAATAGATAAAAAAAAGAATGTGGACTATGTTATGAGGGAACCGGAGAGTCACTGAAGAGTTTTAAGCAGGAAAGTGCTATTTTGGATTTTAAAAAGATCCTTCAGAGTGTGATATAGAGAATATATTGGGGCGCAAGCAAAACAGACTGGAGAGGACATTTAGGAGAACATTAGTGCAATAATGTACATAGATAAAAAACAATGGTGGTTTGTGCCAGGGTAGCTGTAGGGGTGGAGAGAAGTATTCCTACTCGAGGGAGACTCCAGTAGCAAAATGGGATAGGACTTGGTGAGTGACTGAATTTGGCTGAGGAGAGAAAGAAACTGAGAATGGATCTCTGCTTTTCATTTTGATGGGCCTCTCTGTGTTAAACAGGGTTTTATTTTTATTTTCTCAATGAGGTAAGAAGCAAGCACTTTAACTGAGAGCAAACAATGGGTGTGAGGAGGGGTCTTAGGGAAAGGAGAGACACTGAGTCGCTGAAGGAATGAAAGAGAGCTGAAGAAAAAAATTATTTCCAGGGAAATTTGAGGGCCAAATTAAAGCCTAAATTTGTAGAGCATTTCTCAGTATAAGTGTTATTATTTTTCCCATTAGAGTTCAGCTGTCTGGCTGAAGAACAAGAAGGTGAACAGTAGGATTGATCTAGAATTGGGGTGTGATGGAAAGACAGGGGCAATGGAGTTGAGAGAACTGATAGAAGATTCCAGAGAGAAGATCATGGGAACAGGCTAGGTATCATGTTCGTTTTTGGAGGCAAATAGGTATTTTGGGACCAGAGAAGAGATAAAAGAAGTGGTCTAATGTGACATAAGTAAATGCTTGGAGGAAATAAATGAAAATTAGGGGAGGGGGAGGGAAATGGCCAGAAGAAATAAATAGAAACGGACAGAGTACATGGGAAGGGAGAAAGTTGGGAGTTGGGGAACAGGAGTTGACAATCATCTTGTTCTTTGTTTTTGCAAACTACACCTCCTCACTATACCCCTCCCACAGAGAAAATCCCCCAGTGGGCTTACATTCTTCTAAACTTTGTTAATCATCAGAGAGGGAGCTATTGTTACAAAAGGGTGTGCATCCCTTTGGGTATATTGGAATGGGAAACAACAAGGAGGAGGATTCCTGGAGAGTGAGCTGCCTAGTTCTTCTAATAGATCATTGAATGTGTTCGCCATTAACTTTTGCTTTTTTTTTTTTTTTTGGAGGTGGGAAGGGGTCAGAGGTTATTTTTTTTGCGGGGGGGGGGAGGCATCAGAGGTTATTTATTGGGACATGGAATATGAGAGAAATACAGGCATTGATTACAAAAGGAATTAATGGAAAACCCCAAAGACCTCAGAAGAGTTAGATTGGCTGAAATAAAAAGAAAAAATAATTCTTCATGAAGGTTAAACAGTATAAGAAAGTGACTACATTTTCTATCTTCAATTTTAAAAAGAAGTCTTTTTCAATAGCAGCTGAAAGATACAGTGTTAGCTCAAATAAACATGATGTCATGCAGAAACCATCTGAATATTTTTCATACCTTTTTGTTTGTTTTAGGAATTGTGGTTATAAAGTATAAAGTGACATCAGCAAACTTAGCGATACCTGGAAAGACTTCTATTCCTCTGTCAGTTGCAAGAAGGTTAGGAAAAGAAGATAAATATGACACAGAGAGAGGGTTGGTGTTTTGTGTTTTTGTTTGTTTGTTTTTGTTCTTTTGTTTGTTAGCAAGATAAACTATCCAAGAAATGAGTGTGTTCTGTAGTGATAAAGTGAGACGTGTGTGAAAGGCCCAGCACAGTAACTGCACATTCTACTGTGATCTCTAAATGTTGGCTTTCTCTTCTCCCTCTTAACAGAACAATTAAGCATTAATACAATAAACACTAATTAAAACATTAATAAGATATTTCTTGACATTGTAAACACTTAAATGAAATTATTATATAGCTCTCATGCCTTAGGTAGACACTCTCCATCACATTCTGCAAATCAAAGTTTATAACATACTAAACAGAGAACATGTGTACAATGCTATCTTTTAATTTCATTTTCAATACTGTGATGAACCAGGGGCATTCCAAAATTAAATTGCTCCTATAGTTTGAATTCTGAGTCTAAAAAGAAAAAAAAAAGTAGGATGAGTTAAAATGAATATGAGGCCCTTAAACCTGAAGAGATTTTTGAAGGCCCCCTAGAGTCAGCATTTCTCTTTCAGCATGGTATTTTCAAAGATATCTTTCTCCATCTATACTGTTTCCTCTCTCTTGTCCATCATCATCTGTTATCCAATCAGTGCTTTCCCTTTCCCCTATTTGTTTTGGTTTGTCTTTTGAAAGCTTTAAGTTGCAGCTCTCATGCCTTCTCTCTCACTTGTCATTTTAGAATGCACACCCACTGTTCTGACTGTGGTAATTCAATGTTATTCAGTTCATACTGTTGCTTAATTAAACAACTGTTGGGCAAATTGATTGGTGAGACTGGCTTGCATATAAGCCTTGGCCATTTCAGAAGTGTTTTTGGTAATGGCAGTTTGATCCTGCCCTAGGCTCAGCACTTGTAGTTTCCTCTTTCCTATCCACACCCACTCCCTTGATGATCTCATCCAGTTTCACAGCTTTAAATATCATCTCTAAACTGATGACTCCTAAATTTATATATTTAGTTCAGATCTCTCCTCTGAGCTCTAAACTCACAGATCCAACTACCTACTGAGTGTCTCCACTTGGATATCTCATAGGCAACTCATACTTAATGTGTCCAAAATTGAGCTCTTGGCATCCCTCTCCAAATCTGCTCCCCCTAGAATCTTCTCCATCTCAGTAAATGGCTGTTCTATTCTTCCAGGTGCTCAGGCTAAAAACATCCTTACTACTCTCTTTCTCTCACACTCCACATTCAACCTTTCGGCAAATGCTATTGACTCTCTCCATAAAATAGATCCAGAACTCAACCACTTTTCACCATTTCCATTGCTCCCCTCTGTCCATGCACCCTTAAATCTAGCCTAAATTATTTCAATATCATTCTAGCTAGTCTCCCTCCTTCCCACTTTGATTTTTTTCTTAACATACAAGTCAGAGTGATCCTATTCAAAATACATTGATTATATCACCCCTCTACTTAAAACCTCAAATGGCTCCCAATGTCATTCAGAGTAAAAGCAATGGCCTTCAAGTAATCACTTGTAATAATTTATGGTTCAAATTGGGACCAATTTACAAAAGAAAAGGAATGCTGAAAATAATTAACAGGCTTTACCTGATCTAGGTATAAATTTGGGCCATCCTGGGTATCTCCTTACTTATAGTACCCCATAATCTCTGACCCCTGACCTCACCTACTACACTGTACTTTGACCTGTGAGTGACACAAAGTGCATGGCAGTGCAGAGGAGGGAGAGATTACATTCACCAACTTTTCAGACACTGCAGTAACTTCCATATTCTTTGGCATGATTCATTTTCCTCATCTTCCAGAGCCCCAACTTCTAATAACCCCATTATAATATGTAGAGTTCTCCATTACTTGTATGCCCAGATATAACTGACTTGCAGGTGCCTGCTCCTCATCTGTTCTTCATTGTTCAGCCTTAATTTTTCAATGTAATCCATTCATTACTAACACAACATTTAAAATCTGCTATCTCAAAGTTTCAAGACTATTTTAACCAAATAGTGGCAAAGTTAAACCATCGAATCAAATAAATACTAAGCAAAAAAGATGCTAAACAGATTTTTTAAAATAGCTATAAAGAAGGTATTTTTGGAGGAAAAAAAATCCTCTTTTGAAATCAATAAATCAAAGTTTATTGATTTTATCTCTGGGGTTATTCTAATTTTTATGTCACCTCTTTAAATACCTTTAATTGATAATCACCCTGTGGGTTTTCTTTAAACTAAAGGCATTTTTGGGAAATGCGCTGTTATAAATCTCTAGCCCCACCCCTATAGGAAAGGTATACAGCCCCAGGGAGTAGATAATTGAAGCACTCTAAACAAATATATACAATATTCTATTTTTCAAGCAAGTTCAACAAAATTGTAGCAGAGAATATGCTTCAAAGTAAAACATTAATACATAGGGTGACTAAGTTAGGAAAATTGCTTAAAGCAGTTACTGTCTTGATAAAAAGTACTCCCCTTCCCCCTAAAAAAAAACCCAATCAAATAAAACTATGCAAAGTGGTATGGAATAACTTTGATACTCATTCACATTTAGCTCATTTTAAATGCTCTAAGTGCAAACAATCTTTATTTGTTGTAGATAATTTTCCTATTAATGTAAAAAAATCTACTTTTTTATGCAAAGTTCATGCAAAAATTTACAAATTAC
This sequence comes from Eptesicus fuscus, assembly GCF_027574615.1. NCBI lineage: Eukaryota > Metazoa > Chordata > Mammalia > Chiroptera > Vespertilionidae > Eptesicus > Eptesicus fuscus. The sequence goes on from NC_072479.1 coordinate 89,063,674, forward strand.
CAGTTAAACAGTAAGTGGTATATAATACCTAATAATTGCTACAGCAATTTAATTTTAGTATAGGATTTGGTGCTTTTTTTTTACATTTTGGATTTATAATAAAGCTTAATCATATAAATAATTTCAAGGCAAGATAATAATCCCAGCTCTAGCTCAGGCTAGCTATTATTTATTTGATTCCTGACCATTGATGCTGCAGAAATAGGCATGCGCAGATTTCAGTGACCGAAGAAACAAGTAGATGACCAATTAGAAATAGTCCCTACTCATGTACTACTTTGCTTTATCTTTTAAGTTTAAAAATCCGAAATATTGCTTAGCACATTATAAATGTAAATACCTGTAAAAACCTGAATAAGTCATTTATCATTTTCTGCACACTTGTGCCATACTGACTTTATCATGAGGTATTGAAACATAATCCTTCCAATGGCCTAAAGCAGGGGTGGGGAACCTTTTTTCTGCCAACAGCCATTTGGATATTTATAACATCATTCTCGGGCCCTACAAAATTATCAACTTTAAAAAATTAGCCTGCTATATTTGCTCAAACACTTAATTATCTCACCCCTAATGCCTTGGCAGCGCCAGACCAATGATTTCATGGGCCTTATATGGCCCGTGGGCCAGATGTTCCCCACCCCTGGTCTAAAGAGACAAATAAATACTTGAATCTTGAAAGGCATATTAACTGTACAACATATCGGGGAAATTAAGCATGTGCTATATCATGTTATTTAATAAATCAGTCTATAAATTGCCACATTTACTCTCTTCCTCAGTAGATTATAAGAACTGTGAAGGAAAGGAATGCATATAGTTTTTGTATCTTTCACACTACCTGGCATGGCACAAAGGAAGTTGAACCTAGTGCACTGGGCTTGACATCAGGAAGTACAGCTTTCAGCTGAGTAATTGTACACAAATCAGTCACTTAACTTTCTTTAGGCTTCAAATTACTCATCAGTCATATGCTTTCCATCGATGGCATTTAGCTTCCTTTCCTCATTCTAAGAAACACTAATCAGAGGGATTTTTACCAATGTTTGTCATTTTAACACACAACTTCATTTTCCCATATCTATAGATGGGAAGAAATGAAACCCCTTAATTACAGATTTTGTTGGCTCCTGAAAACTTGCCAGGAACTCAAAGTTCTTATCATGGTTTATTCTATCAAATCTTTTAATCACTTTCAAAACAATAAGCCCTTCCCTGCCATCCCTTGCCCTGTTTTATTTTCTCCTTAGTTCTGATTTACTATCACACTCTGACATACTGTATATTTTACTTAATTATTTGTTCTCTATCTTCCCCTTCCCTCCACTGAAACCTAAACTTCATGGGGACAGGAATTTTTATCTCTTTGGTTCACTGCTATATCCCCAGCATCTGGAATGGGATCAGACACAGAAACTCAAAGATTACATGATGAATAAATGGATGACTAAATATTATTTAAGATCTTTCATTAATTGCTTTTCCTCAGCCACAGCTTATCCCCTATTATTACCAACTCAGTTTCTCCATGTATATCAGGGTTTCTGAATCATATCCCCTAGCCAAGCACTTCATTCCTCCATCTGTGTCATTTAAAGATATTCTCCTACTCAGCCCCTGCTTTTATGTCATTCCTGTGTTCATTCATTCGGTTACAGATTTATTAATTGCCTACTGTGGTCCAAGCAAATGCTGGGGATACAGGGGAAAACAAGACTGATGCAATCCTTACCCACTTTAACAATCCTTGCCTAGTGCTTCACATGAGACCCAAACCCCCTCTGTTCTTGGCTTCTCTGTGCTGCTGCCTCCCATCAAATATTCCATATTCATAATGCCCTGGAAAAAAATAACCATGCTGTTTGGTTGGTTGCTATCCAATTCTGAATAGAGTTCTTCTAAAAATAATTTAATAGAACAGGGAGCAAGTGATGCTAACTTCTAAGGAGATGACAACTACATCCCTTTAGAGTTCCTTTGGAGTCACTGGAACGATGCTGTTTCCTAAATAGTGATCATTGAAATTTCAGTTCCATGAGGCCTGACTGTGTGGGCCCTAAAACAGCTTGCTACATCTCCCCACTTACTTGTTTTCATACCCAGAGCTGATCTGAGGTGCTTCTTTTCATCCTGAAAAAGCCTAATTAACCTATCATCTTTAGCTTCAAGGTGATTATTATTTATTGTTCCAACTAAATAGGAGACTAAGTCCTCAACTGACAGAGGGCCTTGATGTCTAACCATGCCAAGCACCAAGCCTGTCTGGGCTTTATAAAAAAAATTATTGAGGTATATTTTAAAATTAAGAATTATATTTATTTACAGTGTACAATTTGATCATTGGATATACATATACTAGTACATTGTGAAATAATCACCATTTTCAAGCTAATTAACATATCATCACCTACTTTTTTGCATGTGTTTAGTGAGAACACTAGTAAATTTCAAATCTATATATATAAAAGCTTAAGCGACCATTTTGACTGGTCGCTGTGATGCACACTGACCACCAGGGGGCAGATGCTCAATGCAGGAGCTGCTCCCTGGTGGTTAGTGCGCTCCCACAGCCAACCTCCCATGGCCAGCCAACCTTCCGTGGCCCCTCCCCCTGGCCAGTGGCCCTGATGTGGGCCGGCCAGCCAACCTCCTGGCCCAAGTAGGCCCCATTGGGAATGGGCGAGACAGTCCCCATCGGCCCGATCTTCGGCCAGGCCGAGGGACCCCACCTGTGCATGAATTCATGCACCGGGCCTCTAGTATACAATAAAGTCTTGTTAACGATAGTCATGTTCATTAGATCTCCAGAACTGATTCATCTTGCATAACTGAAATGTTGTACCCTTTGAACAACATCTCTGGCTGTGCATTTTGCAGGGTTTTGGGGAGCACTTTATACCTTCACCCCAGCATTTCCCAAGTTGGGCTCTGGGGATCTCTGGGGATCTCTCGGGTTCTGAGAGATAGCAACTGCAGTTCTAAAAAAAGAGGGTCCCAGGGACAAATGAGTTTGGAAGTGTTTCAGCCTACATTTCCCACTTGGAGATATAGGATAAATAATGTGAGTACGTATGTATTTATAAATGTTTAATTTTGTTAAACTCAGTCAGTGTTTCCCAACCTGGTTTGGCATGGAACCTCTATTCCTAGAACACCAGTGACATCTCAGAGGACATTCCTGTTCTGAGGAATGTTGTTGGGCGAATTCTTTCTTACCTTCCTGTCATATACAAATAACAAATCGTTATGAGAGTGAGCAAGGAGAGAGATATGCATATAATCTCTCTGTGACCAGTTCTTGGGAGTCAATAGTGGAGAAGAACATAGTTTTTATGGAACAATAGTAGACTTAAAGCCAGAAGAATTATGATTTAGTCCTAGCTCTATGACATAATTTTTACCTCCGAATCTCAATCTGCCCTCCTTTAAAGGAGACACATTTTAGGATAACCCTACCCTATTCTTTGAAACAGCTGGTCAGTTTAGGAAGATTTTTTTTTTTAATGTATTGTTTTATTGACTTTAGAAAGGAAGATAGAAATAACAATGATGAGAGAGGCTCATTGATCTGCTGCCTCCTGCACACCCCACTGGGGATCAAGCCCGCAACCCAGGCACATGCCCTGACCAGGAATCAAACCGTGACCTCGTGGTTCAAAGGTCGACACTCAACCACTGAGCCACACCAGCCAGCCAGGCAGTTTAGGAAGTTTCTTTATGGCAGAATTAACTTTTATTTTAAAAGTATTCTTCTGGCTCAGCTGGTATAGTTCAGTGGTTGAGCATTGACCTATGAACCAGGAGGTCATGGCTCAATTCCTGGTCAGGGCACATGCCCGGGTTGTGGGCTCAATCCCCAGTGGGGGACATGCAGGAGGCAGCTGATCAATGATTCTCTCTCATCATTGATGTTTCTATCTCTCTCTCCCTCTCCTTCCTCTCTGAAATCAATAAAGATACATATTTTTTAAAAATTAAAAGTATTCTTCTGGGTGGATTTTTAGGCCTACTATTTTAAAGTCCTCTTTCGGATGACTGGTGCCTTCAGTTCTGTAAATGTAGGTATCTGGTGTGTTAGACATGAAACTACAGGCTCTCTAAGGCCTGAAAAGCCCAAAGAAGTATTTTGGAATAAACAATGGAAATAAATTAAATCTGAGATATATTTATCTTAGCCTAAGTAGTAGGATAATATCTTGAGAAGTCTTAAGAAGTCTTATACAAAATGGAGGAAGTTATAGGTCTGTAATATTATGAATAAGCAATAAATGAAATTTGAGACTACTTATTTGATACCTGATTCATTGGCTTAGTTTTCTTATCACTCCATTTCCAAAGATAGAGACTGATGATACAGAGGTGTACTGTGAAATTAATTCATAGCTTAAAACTAATTGATACTCCAGAGCAACATAGGAGAGGTAGGTAATAATCACTTCCGGGAAGGCTTGCCCTGGTCCTTCCTTTGAGGAAGACATTCTTCTACTCTCTAACTCAGGAGGGAAAGATTCATTCCCAAACCTGCCCTCTAAAGGGAAGAAATTCCATGAGGGTTTAATGTACACTTACAAATCTTGCTCTAGAGGGAATTAGGTGGCATTTTATGTTTTTTGTTTGTTTGTTGTTTGCCATTGAAATATGTCTGTTGAAATAACTACAATAAAAAATGTAAAAACTGGATTGAAAATGCGACTGTACATTGGAATAAATAACAGATTTTAGCTTTTATCTGCTTTAAATTTTGATGTAAGCATTGATGACAATAAGTAGTTTGGGTTTAAAAAAGATAAGATCTTTGTTTTTACTATAGGTTAACCAAATGTTACCTTAGTCATCTCTAAGTGATTGCTGGGCCATTGTAATACATTCAATGTAATGTTTGCTAAGCAAGCATGCCTGCCATCTGGTTACTGAAACTGTATTTTTGCTACTTCATAGATACACATGGCCCAGTAGCACTGAGATGTAGGGAGCTGATATCAGCCTGTGGATCAATTCCAAAGCAATTTGAGAGTTCAAGCCATTCATTTGTTTGCAACACCAAGTGTTCTCCACATAAGAAAACAATGAGTCTAACTTATCTGTCTCTTTCCTTTCCTGGTATCTTTAAAAATGCCTATCATGACAGGGTGCACATGGATTTACCATATTAAGCCTACTTTAGGGACCATGAAGAAAAATGGAAAATAGTCTGCGTGCTGTTTATGCCACATCCTTTGGTTCTGGTGCCAGTGGCACTATTCCTGGTCTGCAAAGTGCACACAGAAGAAATAGCTGGATCATATGGCAAAGTCCATATGTGCCTATGGTAGTGGGGGGAAGAGTTTCCCAAACCAACCTTTTCACCAGGCCCCAGGCAAGCACCCCGCCCCGCCAAACCAAAGTCACAATTACTAGCACTGAGTACAGTGCCTGGGATAGTAAGGGCTCAATAAATGTTTACTAAATACTATCACCAGGGAAATCTGCAAATACAAATATAGATGACTGCTAAAAGAGTGCTTCTCTTAGTCTCTGTAGCCATTGTACTATATGCATTAGATGTATGCCTAACAACTTGTCTGGGCTTTCTTAACCTTGATGCTATTGACATTAGGGCTAACAGTTCTTTGTTGGGAAGGGGAGAGGTGCTGTCATGTGCACTGTGGGAAATTTAACAGCATCCCTGGCTTCCACCCACTAGATGCTAGTAGTGTCCCTCCCCCCAGCAAAAATGTCTCCAGACACTGCCAAATGTCCCGAGAAGGGAGATGGTGGCAAAATCAACCCTAAGTTAAGAACCACTTATTTAATCTGTGTAGTTATGACATGTACCAAAATTAGAAATTTCATACTCTCTCTCTGCTCTTTTTTATAAATCAATATTTCTGAAGGTATTTTATTCTCTTAATCTGCTTTCACCCAATTTTCTCTGAAATTTTTCATGTATCTGGAGGTACATTAGGTACATCCATATAAGTTTAAAAGACCTGTTTCCCCCTTAGGAGAACAGAAATATGAAACAAAGAGAAATCACCCTTACAGAAAAGGGACTAATAGTTAAGGAGACTGTTTTGCAGAATGAAATTGAGATGGTATTGGGCCCAGGACAGACCCAAGACCCTGAACTGGTTGAGGTATCTATGAGTACAAAAATAACTTTTGTATCTAAAAAAAAAAACAAACAACTACCTTCATTTGTTTGCTATGCACTCTTGTAATCTTAACAATAAAACTCCACTGTTATACAAAGTATCCTTCCGACAAACAGATTTTTTTTTTCCTCCCTTGGCTTTATTTTTATTTACTTCCTATTTATGTTAACAGTTTCAGGAAGATACCAGCATGGGCTCCAGGAACAGGCTGTCTCAGTAACTCCTGCCCCCTCAGAGGCACAGTAAGTAGTCCTGCTGACTGATTAAATTATTAGCCTTTCAAACCTCTTAGGTAGAATGATGATATTGAAAAAAAAAAAAAAGAAAAATTAAAGTCTTAGAATTCCGACTTAAACCCAGTCAGTGGGCAACCTGCTTGAAAATGACTACATATCCATGTCTAAGGGTGAGAAATAATTTATGACAAATAAAGCTCATGAAAAATTCTAATTTCATTCATGTTGCTACAAGTATACCTTCATACTTTTAAAAAAATGTGGGCTGGTAACATTTTTCTACCTTATGTACAGTGTAGACTTAAACGTGGGCCCTTACCTCTCCTCCAGTGCACGGGAAGGGACTGGAGTATCTAGAAGTGCAAATAGCTCCCTTCTTGACAACATCATCTTCCAGGCCAAAAGTAGCCGAGCAGTTAGTTGCAAAGTACTTGTAAGGCTTCCATGTCTTCCCAAAGTCCTGGGACCGGTCCAGCACCATGGCTGCCGGCCTGGGGGACTTGAACACCATAATTAGATGAGTGAAGTAGAATTCAGCTTCCAGGTCTAACTGGATCTTTTCTCTGTGCACATCCTCAGCAGACTGCCACCACGTGCGAGGAAACCTGAAGGACGAGTCTGCCATGGCAGCTGGCAGGTGAGCCAGGTGAGGCTGAGCAGCATTGCATTTGTCACATTTGGGCTGCCGACAAGTCAGATCAGTGTTCTCACTATAGAAGCAGTACAGTTCAGTGGCGTTCTGACCACAGGTGGTGTCTGCCCAGAGTTTTCTCCCTAAAGCCAAATTTCCCATCTGAGGGTTACAGGCTTTCTCACAGCGGGAACTCATTCCAGCTACTCCACTCAGCCCTGGGGAAGGGAAAGCATATGTTATTCAAGACAAACCCATCTGGAAAGCTCTTCTGTCCACCTAGTCCATCTTCAACCGTCAAGTTATCTCTAAAGAGCTTGAGACTTTCAGTAAAGAGGAAATCCTACCAAATTTGAGCATGAATACTACTCTGTACTTATACCTCATTTGTGTATGCAAGTGTGTGTGTGTGTGTGTGTGTGTGTGTGTGTGTGTGTGCGCGCGCGCGCACGCATTTCATGCTCAGATGCAAAATTCACATGAAAGAAAATAAAATCACTTCAGGGAAAGGGCAAAAGGAAGGAAAATGGGAACACGGGGATAAAGATAACAGGTTTAACGCTTTTCAAGTACTTTGCTTTCTAAACATTCTCTATATTTGAAGTATACTTATTTGTTTTTGATGTCATCACTTAAATAATACCCCAAACAATAATGTGTTTAAGGTCATCCAACTTAGTCTTTTAAGTATAATTTGAGTCATTAGCATTATCTAACATATTTATAAGAATGCATTAAGGAGGAAATGTTGAATCTATTACATTTTTAAACCAAAAATATGAAGGCACAGCCCTAACCAGTTTGGCTCAGTGGATAGAGCATTGGCCTGTGGACTGAAAGGTCCCAGGTTCAATTCTGGTCAAGTGCATGTACCTTGGTTGCAGGCACATCCCCAGTAGGAGGTGTGCAGGAGGCAGCTGATCAATGTTTCTCTCTCATTAATGTTTCTAACTCTCTTTCCCTCTCCCTTCCTCTCTGTAAAAAATCCCTCCCTCTCTATATATATATCACCTCTTTTAAAAATATGAAGGGACAAATTACCTTGGAAAAGCAATGTGAGATATTTAATCATTAGACAATGGGATCGCATTTGGGAGGCAAAGCTAGAAACTATGGGCACTCAGATGTGCAATAGCTATTTTTAATATTAAGTAAATATAACCAAGTAAAAAACCCTCCAAACTGCCAAATGGCAGAGAAGCTTATTTGACATGCTCTCTGCCTCTTGAGTACTAGGACAGGTTATATAGTAGTTACCTGTTTGCCTAACAGGAGAATGCTTACAGACTGGCTGCCACCAATAGCACCTTTAAACATTATCTGTGAACTAAAGCACCTTCTTAAAGAAACATGCGATTCCAGCCAAACAAAGATCCAACGACTTTAATGTTTCAAAATTACTTAAAATGATAAACATTATCCACTTATTAACATCCTAACTACATATTATAATCCTTTAATTTGGGTTTCTTGTTTTAATTATGAATACCGTAAGTAAGATCATCTATTTTAAACATTAAAACAGACAGGGAAAGAAAGAAGAGGAAGTCAAACCCCAAATTCTGGCTAATTGAACGTTTGTGCCTCTGAAGAGGGCGCACCTCTGAACTGTTATCACAGTACTGTTGAAATGACAGCTTAGATTAAAACAGAGATATTTCACACACGGAGGAGCAACAGCCCCGCATGGCCTTTGCAACCAAAAGAAAGGGATTCCTTAGGCATATTCTTTACATGTCACATCCAAGTGTGCATCATGCCTGGACTCTGGTTAGCTGGGGCAACAGTTGCTTGTGGCCAGGATCACCCAAACACACAATGTGCTATGACTCACCTGTAAAGCATTTCAGGGAAAATCATATACTGCCTGTACAAGTATTTTTGACTTTAAACACTTGGCTTGTGATATTTATTTACAACCTCTCGATTGCTTGCATGTTTTTTGCTGTAACATGGCTTGGAAAGGGAAAGGTTTATTAAAGTTCACTTTGTGGTTAGGGGAGCATGGATAAGTCCACACAGGGGTGCATAAATAGGAAGAAATCAAGTAAAATCTTGGACCTTTAAGGCTCCTTGGGGTAAAGTATTGGATAATTTTCAATGCACCTACACTAACAAGAAGTCCAGAAAAAGATAGAAGCCAGGTAAGTAATGGGTGGACAAAACACTTGGAAATCATCGCTAAGAAAGTGATCAGTCAAGTATGGCAAGGATGCTCCCATGAGTCTGGCTGGTTTGGGATGCAGATCCTGGAGCCTGGCTTTTACTGCGTGCCAGCATCTCTGGGGGCAGAGTGGGAGAAGCCAAAGGGAAGGGAAAAACGATGCTCACTAGCCACCAGTCGGTCCCTCCAGCCCACACTCTCCGTTCTGGAGCAAGCGAGATGTGTTTGAGAGACCCGACAGCTGACGAGTCCCTCACTTTCTTTCCCCCTAACACACCGAGCTACACCTCTGCCTAATTGGAAACCAGGCGACCCTCAGGAGGGAGGGAGAGGAGCCGGAGGAGCTCCCACATTTAGAAAGGGCGAGCTAGGAACGGGTGGCCAGGAGTAGCCCAAGAAAGCCGGGATGGAAGTGGGAGGAAGAGCGCCTCTGAGGACGCCTCTGCCCGGTCTTCCAGGTCCCCAGACAAGGAGCAGACCCGCCTCCGACCTCCCGCGGAGCCTCGGCCAGGGTACCAATTCCCCAGGGGCGGCCAGCCCGCTCCTTGCAACTCAGAGCGATCACCACGCACCGTCCCAACCCGGTCTCACTCCGTCCCAGCCACTGCCCTGTGAGAGGGCACTCACCTCGCCCCGGCGTCCCTGCCTGGCTCCCGAGGACCCAGCAGGGGGTCGAGCACGAAGGCTTCCCTCTCGACGAGAGAGCAGCCCTGGCCCACGCGCGCCCAGGGTCGCTGGGCCACCCCTCCCCATCATTCCTCAGGCCATGAAGTGCCGGGGGATGGCGAGCTTGGTCCCTTTGTTCCCTCACAAAGTGGAAAAGCAGTGTTTTTTGACTAACCCAAACCCAGAAAGAAACCAAGGTCATGTATCTCCGGCAGGGCGCACCCAGGATATCGGGTTATCTAAGGGCATGTGTATCGCAGTTGCAAAAAAAAAAAAAAAAAAATCAATAGTATTTTAAACTGCGGAGACCGGGGAAAGGAGGCGGAACATGGCCACTCATTTCATCCTCGGGGAGCTGAGCTCGGCGCGCCCGAACCGCACTCCCCTGCACCCCGAGTCCTGAGCGGAGCACCTAAGGAGCGAGGGAAGCGGGGTGGGGGGCCAGCCGCGTCACCACCCACCTGCGGCCACCGCGGAGCAGCCCCAGAGCAGCAGCAGCCGCGCGCAGCTCCCCATGTCCGGGAGGAGCCGGGAAGACCGGGGCCGGGCGGGTGCGGGATGAAGCGCCGACCGTCCTCCGGAGGGACCCGGGCTCTTTTATTCCTGCCTTCTCCCAGGGTGCCAGGCGTGATCAGCGGTCGCCGGCGCCCGGGAGCCGCGGGCCGGGGTCGCGCCGGGCGGCGGGGTGACCCTCGCACACTGGCCTGGAGCGGCCCGGGCACCTCGGGAGCGGTGGGAGCCCCGGACCATAGCCGGCCGGCCGGGCCGCGCTTGCCCGGCTGAGCGGTCCCGCGGCGCCTCCGCCGCCGGCCCGGGCTCGGCGCTCGCCGCAGCTGCCGCTGAACTTTGCGAGACCTTTCACTTCCCGGCCTCCGCCACCGCCGCGGTCTCCTGGGCGTCCTCCTCCGCGTTCACCGCCTCCTCTGCCCGCGGCGCCTCGGTCCCGTCCTTCTCCAGGGGCAGCTCCATGGGATGCATTTTTATTGCACCGACACCGCGGCGCTCCGGTGCCAGCCCTCCGCCCCTCGCACCTCCACCCCTTCCTCCTCCCGCCCGCTCGCCCCCCCCCCCCCCCCCCCCCGCGCGCTCGCTTGACAGCCGGGGTGGTGCAGCCCGCGCGGCCCGGTCGCCACCGCCGTCTGCCCCGGGAGGGATCCCTCCGTGCAGCCAGCCGCCCTCCTCGCCTCGCTGCCGGCTCGTCCCGCCCGCCTCAGCCCCCACGCGCGCTCGTCCTCTCGGCCCCCAGCTTCCCTCGTGTCCCTCGCGGCGCCTGCCCTTCATCTCCCGGCGTGACCCCCCTGATGCCCTCCAGCACCCGCAGGCCCCCTCTGGGAAGCCATCTCCCACCTTCTCCCGGAACATTCCAGAGAGCAGTTGACTCTCCGGATCAGGTCAGGGCATGCCGAGGGGGCTTAAAAAACCGCGAAACAGGCTAGCGCCTACTTCCCACATCCCCGGGCAAAACAGGCCCCCCCTCTCCCCCCGCATCCCCGCCGCCCCTTCTCTGGGAGTCTCAGGACCCGGGAAAGGACTCCCCCTCCGCCCCCCCCCCACACACACACACCCCACCCCTCACCCCCAGCCCAGCCAGGGTCACGGGCGTCCGAGAGCGCACGGATGGACGGCTAAGTGGCGTTCCCTGCTTCTCTGCCGCCTTTGGGGGGCGGGGGGGGGGGGGACGTCTCGGCTGAACAATCAATACTTACTTTGTGCTAGGTGTATCCATATTGATGTAAAAGGTATCCCCTAATTCAAACTCAAGGTACTTAAAATAAAAGGGTCACAGGACTACCTCTGGGCAGCTTAAGAACATCGTCGACCAGGGACAGGGGCACGTCCTTGGTCCTTCCAAGCACTCTCGCTCTATAGAGTGTGTTGTGCTGTGAAACAATAATGGTGTGGAATGTTATGGGGAGCATTTTAGTAGCAAGCACAAGTGACTAATTGTGGATAGAATTGCTCAAGGCTGCTGTTTATGGAAGGAGAATAAATAGCACTTGAGTCTACGACTTTTGCAAGTTCTATGAAAACATTGTTCTTATGTACACGTCTAGGGAAATTGACAAAGTTAAGTAGAAAGCAATTTTATTGCAGTGTTCATTTTGTGCCTTTGAATGTTTTCCAGAAAATTAACTACTTTACAGATACCATTCGGTTCTGTGTGTTACTGATGAGGACAATTCAGAGCTTTGGGGCACATGTAGGTATTATTTATGACTCAGCTGGGACTACATGAGAACATATCTCCCAGGAGGATCTGGGGTGAGATCAGCATCACCTATTTGGGAGATTTTAAATTAATCTTATGGACAACACTGGAACGTGGCAAATAGTATGAGACAGCAATTCGTATAACACTTTAGAAAATATTGGGGCTTTCTTCATTTTTTTATAAATATGCTCCCAATGAAGCTACTAAAACACCTCTCCATGTTAGTCTTTTTACCAAATAAACGATAGGAAATTATAACAGTCAAAAGCTCTTAGCACCAATATTACCTACTATCCAAAGCAAATTTTTAAAAAAGAAAATGCACACTTACTAATTTGTGAATTAATAATATATAGTAGTATATTAAAGCAAAACTCTACCTCTCACTGCAAGTTTTAAGACATTTACTATCTGCATCAATCCTGCCTTGATAATACAAGGTTGGGCAAAAGTAGGTTTACAGTTATTCATATGGAAAAAGACATGCAGGTTATGATTACATGTATGAAATAATAAGAAGAGAAATAATACGATAATAATAATACAAGAATAACCTGTTTCATGTAATCAGAGCTGTAAACCTACTTTTGCCCACCCCTGTGTATGTCTCCTGATCACACTATAACTGGCTCTTGTTTCCTTTAACAAGACAGTAAGTTCCTTAATGGTAAGCCAGTCTTTTATACTTAGTCTAAACAAAACATTGTTTTTCTTATATTCTTCATTGTTATTAATGGAGAACACCTGCTGGGCATATAATAAGTTTTCATTAATTGATTTTGACAGGGATTAAGAAAAAAACCCAGTCAAATCAGAATGATGCTCCATATTCTAAACTAATCTGTACCTTTACAACAATACTTTATATATAAAACAGCTCAGGAGAGAAAAGTGATTAGCATTCTAACCAATTTCTAATCAATTTTATTTGGTTAGGTAGTCTAACTTAGTTCTAAATTCAAATTTAATTTAATTCTAACTTAGATAAATGTTCTTTTACTAGTAATTTTGAAGAGCTATCTAGAAAAATTTTTCCTACATAAGGAAAATCGTACTCAGTAATAAGTATATCAATGCCTATGATTGTGTTTTTGAAAATTTCAGTAATTTATGAATTAGTAGGAAGCTTAGCAAACCTATGGAAGTTCAATATCAAGTTTCCAGAATGTTGCATAATTATCAAATCAACATAGAATACTCCTGAGAACTTGGAAGAAAGCTAAAAGGGCCTTTAAGAACTAAAATCCATGTATGGGAGTGGGGTGGAGGGGGCAATGGGAAGATATGTACACATGTAATACCTTAATCAAAAAAAATAAAAAAAAATGAAAAAAAAGAACTAAAATAGATGGTAAAATGTTGATGTAGCAAAAATCTTATTCATGAGAGAGCTCTTTAGGACTTCACTTAAATTATTCTTATAATGTTAATAAGTTTGGTTATGCTGTTTTCCTAGGTCAAAACATATCTATATATATAAAAGCCTAAGCGACTATTACGACCAAACGACTGGAATGACTGGAACAACTGGAATGAGCGGTCAACCAGTCGCTATGATGTGCACTGACCACCAGGAGGCAGATGCTCAATGCAGGAACTGACCCCTAGTGGTCAGTGCGCTCCCACAGCCAACCTCCTACAGCTGGTCAACCTCCTGCAGACCCTCCCCCGGCCTCTCCCCCGAGCTGGCCAACCTCCCGTGGCCCCAATCAGCCTGATCACTGGCCAGGCCGAGGGACCTCACCTGTGCATGAATTCGTGCACTGGGCCTCTAGTTAGAAATAACAAATTAGAATGGAGTGGGATGTCATTAAAACAGGGAATGAGTTGAAATAACCTGGTAATAAGGAGAATGGGAGAACTATAAAAAGTAGACATAAGGACAAAAAAACAAAAACAAAAAACCCACAGCAGTCTGAGACCTTTTAGTGCACAGGCAAAGCACAAAAGGCTGTAAAGGTATCACTCTATTATACAGTAACTTGGTGCACTGTGTGAGGTTCCTAATGGATCACAGGATATTCAGCATCAGAAGGGATGTTAGGGATCCTTGAGTCCAACTTCTCACCCTATCAGGAGCTCTCTGCACAAAATCTCTGTCCAGTGATCATGCTGTTTCTGTTCTCGAAATTTCAGTAAATGAAAGCCTCAAAAGCAGCCCTTTTCATTTTGGTACTGTTCTTATTTAACTGTGACATCTCTCTTATTAAAATTCTACCTTTGTTTACAGTTTAGTTGTTTGCAACTATACAGAATAGGTACAATTTCTTAATAGGTATTCAAAGATTGTTTTAAAAATTAAATTTATTGGGGTGGCATTGGTTAATAACATTATGTAAGTTTCATGTGTACAGTTCTATAATACATCAACTGTATATTGTATTGTGTGATTGTCATCCAAAGTCTAGTTTCCCTTCATCACCAATATATTTGACTTCCTTTACCCTCTTCATCCTCTAACCTTTGCCCTTCTGGCAACCACCCTTCTGTTGTCTGTGTTTTTTAGTTTGTTTTGTTTATTCATTTGTTGCTTTCTGTTTTATATCCCACATATGGGTGAAATCCTATGGTTCCTGTCCTTTTCCATTTGACATTTCACTTAGCTAGATATTCTCAGAAAAAGTTGTCACAAATGGCAGCTTTTTACCCTTTTTTATGTATAAGTAATATTCCATTGTATGTATCTATTCTTCTACTTTTAAATATATTTTTATTGATTTCAGAGAGGAAGGGAGAGGGAGAGAGAGATACAAACAATGATGAGAGAGAATCATTAACCGGCTGCCTCCTGCATGCCCCCATGGAGGATCAAGCCCGCAACCTGGGCATGTGCCCTTAACTGGAATTAAACCAGGGATTCAGTCTGTAGGCCAAGGCTCTATCCACTGAGCCAATCCAGCTAGGGCTACATATATCTTCTTTATCCAATTATCCATTGAAGGACACTGAAGTTGTTTCCATGTCTTGGTTACCATGTATAATGCTGCATGCTTTTGAAGATGTGAAGTCAAGTTTTGTTGTTGTTAGTTTTTTAATTCTCACCAAGGATATGTTTTTATTGATTTTAGAGAGAGAGAGGAAGAGAGAGAGAGAGAGAGAGAGAGAGAGAGAGAGAGAGAGAGGAACATCAATGTAAGAGAGAAGCATTAGTCAGTTGCCTCCTATATGGGCTCCAACTGGGGATCAAACCTGCAACCTAGGAATGTGCCCTGACTAGGAATCAAACCCACAGCCTTTTGGTGTATGGGACAATGCTCCAACCAACTGTGCCACCCAACCAGGGCTGAAGTCAAGTTTTATTACTCCTCTTAATTAGTCTCTTTTCCAAGTGTTTGTTGAATCATCCATATAGCATGATTTCCAAACCTTTCACCATCTTAATCATCTCCTTCAGATATACTACAGTTTGTCAATGTTGCTTTTATACTGTGCATCTGGAACATTCAACTTCATATTTGTCAGGCTCCATGTAGAATAAAACGGGAATAGTAGTTCCCTTAACTTAAGTCTAGGACTTCTATTGCTGTAGCCTTAAAATGCATTAGCAGCTTTGTGATGAAGCAAACAAAAATCCCCTTTTCACATATTGATGTCTTAAAGATCATTAATACAAGACAAAATATACTTTGTGTAACCAGAAGGAAAGACTTCTATAAAATACATTTCAGGTAGTAAGCATTCAATAAATATAAATTTGAAGAAGACAAATCAACAAAATCAAATTGTAAAATTTGGGGGAAAAAATGGTTTCATTTAAAAAAGAAATTTCTTTTTTAAATGAAACCATTTTTTCCCCCAAATTTTACAATTTGATTGTAAATCAAATTAGTCCTGAATGGGATAAGTATCAATTTTTTGGAGAATAAAAAAAAAATCACTTCTATAGAAAATTTGACTCTTCAACAATACTGTATACACAAAGTATTACTACACATTTCCAAGGAAAGGAAGGACTTTGAAATAGTGTTTTTTAATAAACATAGTATCTCTTTTCCATGGAACTACAAACTATCTCATTTATCTTCACAGCATCAACGTATGGGAAGGGACAGAAATAGTTGTGCTCATTTAAAGAGGAAGAAAATGATGTGAAAGATGTAAGTGCCAAACTTATATCATCCAATAAGTATACATTGGAGACAGGACATGGGTTTCCAGATTTAAAAACAACAACAACAAAAAAAAAAAACAGCCATTGCTTATCCATCAATTTCCCATGAATACAACCTTATCTCTCTTTGAACTAGAAGACTATTGGGAGAAAATGAAACACAGAGTTGTTTCTATTGAAATAATCCTATATATTGTTTTCTATCTGGTTTATGTCCTTCAAATGCCCTTTAGAAGCATCTTGGGAATTTCCTTAAGCTTTAACTTAAGTCTTCTGCCACTGATACTGTTTCTTATTTCATGTGCTTCCTGACTACAGCTGCTCGTTCCTAGGGAGTGAGATCTTTTGAAAATACATGTGTTCTTTCAGAAAGGTAAGCAGTACTTTTCCTTAAAAAAAAAAAAAAATTGCACGCATGCTCTCTCATGTTTAGATTAATTATATGGAGACTAGGAAGTTCAAAAAAAAACAAGATCAGTTCTGTGGTTATTACAGAGATAGCTACTCTAGACAGTACTGTATTGGCACAAATTTTAAACACCTCTAAATTGCTCTTAGCTAAAACTTTCTATATATATTGCTATTTTTGACATGTAAGAAAAGATGCTTAGAGTCAAATTACCACTTTTTAAAATGTAGGGCCATAGATAAACAATTACCAGAGGCCTCATGAGGATGAAAGAACAGTAAGCAATATGGGTGATTCCTTTTATTTACTTACTAGAGGCCCGGTGCATGAAATTCGTGCACGGGGGTGTGTGTCCCTCAGCCCAGCCTGCATCCTCTCCAATCTGGGACCCTCGACAGATGTCCGACTGCCCGTTTAGGCCCGATCCCGGTAGGATCAGGCCTTAACGGGCAGTCGGACATCCCTCTCACAATCCAGGACTGCTGGCTCCCAATTGCTCGCCTGCCTGCCTCCTGATTGCCCCTAACTGCTTCTGCCTGCCAGCCTGATCACCCCCTAACCACTCCCCTGCCAGCCTGATTGATGCCTAACTGCTCCCCTGCCAGCCTCATTGCCCCCAACTGCCCTCCCCTGCAGGCCTGGTCACCCCTAACTGCCCTCCCCTGAAGGCCTGGTCACCCCTAACTGCCATCTCCTGCAGGCCTGGTCATCCCTAACTGCCCTCCCCTTCAGGACTGGTCCCCCCCACCCAATTTCCCTCCCCTGCAGGCCTGGTCCCCTCCTACTGCTCTCCCCTGCAGGCCTGGGTTCCCCCCAACTGCCCTTCCCTGCAGGCCCAGTCACCTCCAACTTCCCTCCTCTGCCAGCCTGGTCACCCCTAACTGCCCTCCCCTTCAGACTTGATTGCCCCCAACTGCCCTACCTGGCAGGCCTGGTCCCTCCCAACTGCCCTCCCCAGCTGGCCTGATCGCCCACAACTGCCCTCTCTTGCAGGCCTGGTCCCTCCCACTGCCCTCCCCTGCTGGCCATCTTGTGGTGGCCATCTTGTGGTGGCCATCTTGTGTCCACATGGAGGCAGCCATCTTTGACCATATGGGGGCAGCCATCTTGTGTGTTGGAGTGATGGTCAATTTGCATATTACTCTTTTATGGATAGGACAGAGGCCTGGTGCATGGTGGGGGCTGGCTGGTTTGCCCTGAAGGGTGTCCCGGATCAGGGTGGGGGTTCCCTCGGGACATGGGGTGGCCTGGGCAAGGGGCCTGTGGTGGTTTGCAGGCCAGCCACGCCCCCCAGCAACCCATGCTCAGCCCTGGTATCTGGGATTTATTTATCTTATATAATTGAAACTTTGTAGCCTTGAGTGGAGGCTAGGGCAGGCCAGGGCGGGCAGGAAGCTTGGCTTCCTCCATCACCAGGGGTAACCCAAGCCTCCTGCTCTCTCTAGCTCTGTGGCTGCCGCCATTTTGGTTGGGATTTATTTATCTTCGATAATTGAAAATTTGTAGCCTTGAGTGGAGGCCAGGGCCAGCCAGGGCTGGTGGGAAGCTTGGCTACCTCCATCGCCAGGGGCAACCCAAGCCTCCGGCTGGCTCCAGCTCTGTGGCTGCCGCCATATTTGTTGGGTTAATTTGCATACTTGCTCCTGATTGGCTGGTGGGCGTGGCTTATGGGCATA
Organism: Eptesicus fuscus; assembly: GCF_027574615.1. NCBI lineage: Eukaryota > Metazoa > Chordata > Mammalia > Chiroptera > Vespertilionidae > Eptesicus > Eptesicus fuscus. The sequence goes on from NC_072479.1 coordinate 89,081,913, forward strand.
GTGGCAGAACAGTCAATTTGCATGTTTCTCTTTTATTAGATAAGACTAGAAGCCTGGTGCACAAAATTTGTGTGCAGGTACAGTCCCTAGGCATGGCCTGTGATCAGAGCCATCTTCTGTGACTGCCTGCAGCACGCCCTGCCCCCTGCTGCCACCTACCCCCAGTTCCCCATTTGCCATCAGGTGATCGGAGTCTGCCAGCTGAGGAAAGGGACTCAGAGGTGGTCAGTGTGCCTCATAGTGACTGGTTGAGCGGTCTTTCTGGTCATTCTGCTGTTAGGGTCAATTTGCATATTACCCTTTTATTATATAGGATACCTTTTATATATTTGGATAGTTTTTAGGAGGACTGTGAGGTATGACTTCCCAGGTTTGAATCCTGGCTCTGCCACCTAGTAACTGTGTGTGTCTGTGGGCAAATTTTTTAACCTCTTGGTGCAGCCATTGTCTCATCTGTCATATAGGAATAATAATAGTACCTAATTAGTAATGTTATTATGAACATTAAATAGTTAATGTTTATGAAGTGGTAGGAAAGAGCAAGACAAGCCTGGCTGGTGTGGCTCAGTGGTTGAGCGTTGACCTATGAACCAGAGGTCACGGGTTCAATTCCCGGTCAGGGCACATGCCTGGGTTGCGGGCTCCATCCCCAGTAGCGGGCATGCAGGAGGCAGCTGATCCATGATTCTCTCTCATCATTGGTGTTTCTGTCTCTCTCTCTCCCTCTGCCTCCTCTCTCTGAAATCAATAAAAACGTATATTTTTTTTAAAAAAAAGAAAAGAACAAGACAAACAGGAAGCACTTTAAGTTTTGTTAAATACATAAAATTAGTAAAATTTTATAGTAAAATAAAAATCCATCATATACATACAATCTCTTTTGACCTGCCCTGGGATATTTTTTGTGTGTGATGTTTTCTAATTTTATTTTTTTTAAATTTTGTTTATTTCTTTTTAAATTATAGTTGACATACAATATTATATTAGTTTCAGGTATAAAACATGCTGATTCAACATTTATATACCTTATGGAGTCTAACATGTATATACTATAAGTGTATATATATGTTTATGTATATTATAAGTATATATATTTATATATACTATGGTAAGTCTAGTAATCATCTGCCACTGTAAAAAATATCATGATATTATTGACTATATCCCCATAATTTATTTTATAACTGGAAGTTTATACCTCTTAATCCCCTTCATCTTTTTCTCCATTCCCCCATCCTCCTTCCCTTTGGCATCAGCAGTTTGTTCTCTGTATCTATGAATCTATTTCTGTTTTGTTTTGTTTTATTTGTTTTGATTTTATATTCCACATGTAAGTAAAATCATATTTGTCTGCCCTGGAATTTCATCTCCAGTTATATGTAGACTAGAGGCCCGTTGCACGAGATTTCATGCAATAGGCCTTCCTTCCCCTGGCTGCCGGCACCGGTTTTCCTTCGGCACCCGGGACTCAGGCCTTCACTCTGGCCATCGCCTTCAGTCTTCACTCTGGCCGGAGCACCGCTCCTATAGCTCCCTCCACCCCCTACCCTCCCCCTCATAGCAGGTGTCCCACCCCGCCTGGCCACTCCACGCCTGCATGCGTGCTGCCCAGCAGCCCGGAGCGGCTGGGGAGTGGGGCCGCCTCCATCTTTGTCAGGTTAATTTGCACACTCATTCCTGATTGGCTGGTGGGCGCCGCAAAGTGATGGCCAATTTGCATATTTCTCTTTTATAGGTGTAGATATTTAATAGATAGATTCTAAATCATTGACCTAACTTAATTTTAAGTGCTGCTGTACATTTATAACAGGCATTACACAGGAGATGAAAGTATGAAGCAGGACAACAAATTTTCTTTAGCTAAAGGAGAGGGGAATTGGCACTGATGGATAAGCTATCATCCAATAGGCACAATATTGAGTACTTTGTAATTTTCACAACTCTTTAAGGTTAGGTCATCAACCCCTTGAACAGTTAGATATCTGAGCCAAAGTCACACAGCTAAGTAAATGGATGAGACATGATTTGAACTTTAAGTGGAATATTCTTCCCTTAAGTGTACTTTAAGTGGAATATTCTTCCCATTTCCTCTTTACAGAGAGGTGTCATAGTAAGGCAGTTAAAGGAAGCATTCAAAACCCCACTGCCAATTTTCTCATGGGTAAAAATACTCCTAGAATGTTGTCTAGCTTCACAATCACAGTGTAACCCATGGAGCCATAGGATTAACCATCACCCACCTTGCTTTCCTCAAATCTCACTCAGGAGCTTCAGGACTGTTTATCCAATTGCCAACTGTATATCAAATTTGAAAGCTTCAAATTCAACACATTATCTTTCTCTCCTAACACATTACTCCTCCTCTAGCTTCTATCCTGCAGAATGTGACTACTATCCATCTACTGGATCAACACAAAGAGAGTAGCGTTTTCCAAACTTCTGCAAAAACACTCCTATTAAGTGAGATACACTGTCTTCTGAGGGAAAAGAGTTCTGTATTCAAATAGCCTTAACATTAGGTTAAATAGGATTTCTCAGATCGTAACTATGCTAAGTTAATTACAAATCTCTAAGAAATGGACATAACTTTATATTAAATAGGGTTGCCTTCAATTGCAGCAACCCAACTCAGTAGGTTAACCAAATGACATTGGTTTCCTCACACGATAGGAAGTCGGGAGGTACAGTCCAGGACATCTGCAGCCTCTCAGTGATGGCATCATGACTTCTGTGGTTTTCTTCCTCATGGTCACAAGATGCCTGCTCCACCTCCAGGATTTGTGTCCCCATTCTAGGCAAGAGAAATGGAAAAAGAGAGACAGAAAGAGGATAAATGCCAGCTAAGTCTTAAAAAGTTTTTCCAGCTGCCTCACCCACATGCTTATATCTAATGGTCCAGAACTGGTTATGTAGCCACTCCAGACCATGAGGAAGCCTTAAGGAGGTGATTATTTTAACTGGGCACATTGCTACCTTTTAATAATCAAGATTCTATTAGAAAGAAAAAGGAGGTTAATGATGAGTAGAAACTAACTGTATATGTCATCAAAAGTTAGCAATTTCACCAATGTATCTGTCCCAAGCGCATTCTGTTAACATATTCTGCTGTTTCCCGTCATGACGGATGGAAGTCATTCTGCTTGGCTTGGCACCCAAACCTTCTATGATGTACCAGTTCCCTCCACAGGCTCTCTAGCTCCACCCACAGTCTCTGAGACCTGCAGTCTCTGAGATGTGTAACAGTGCTTCATGCCTCTTGCTTCTGCACACTCTCTCCCTTTGCCTCTTCTTCTCTCCTCCTTCCAGCTAACTGGCAGGTCCTTGGAAATTTAGTTCAATCTCTGCTATGACACCTTTCTTTCTTATTCACTCTTCTATCAACAGGGTTAGTTCTCCTCTATCCTCCCATGGACTACTTCATTGTCTTCAATTATAGTTTTTTTTTTTCTTATTTATTGAGTGAGGGGGGAAACAGTAAGAAAAATTATGTTTATGCTTTAACTATAACTATGGGAAACATACCTTTGAAAACATACATGGACTATATGAAATATTAAAGGTGATTGTTTTTCTGCCTCCTCAACATTCAGCAATACTAATTATTATGAATACATTTTTATTTATTTTACATTTTTATTTTTAAAATAAAACAACTTATGGTAGACTATGATAAAGCAGTACCCAAAGTAAGTGATTAGAGACGGGTAGAACACTGTGGCTCAGGAGGTTAAAAATGCCACATGGGTCCAGCCAGCATGGCTCAAAGTTGAACATCGACCTATAAACCAGGAGGTCACAGTTGATTCCCGGTCAGGGCACATGCTCTGGTTGCGGGCTTGATCCCCAGTGTGGGGAGTGCAGGAGGCAGCCAATCAATGATTCTCTCTCATCATTGATGTTTCTATCTCTCTCCCTCTCCCTTCCTCTCTGAAATCAATAAGACTATATATATTTAAAAATACTACATGGAGGATGTGAACTTAGCTGGGCCCTCACAATTGGATTGGTGTGAATGGATGTGGTGACCAGTGTGGGTGAACCTTGCTGGTAATGGTCACATAAGTGCTCAGCTGTGAGTACACACAGTGCCTCTGGAAGAGTGCATTTGTGGGATCAATGGGAAATGGAGAGTAAAAAGTAGATTAGGATCAAAAAGGTAAAGACTCTGGTGAGTATGCCTGATTTGTGTTGGACAATTACATGATTACATCCATCATTATCTAGAAATAGCATAAGATAGATTAAAAAGAGAGGATTTAGAAGGAGAGTTAAGAGTAACTCTATAAGATCTGGGTCTACACCAAGGTGACAATAGGAAAATGGAAACAGAGAGAGGGATTGAAAAAAAACCCACAAATAAACAAAGAAGGAATTGATAGAACTTTGTAATTGATCATGGGAATTGACAGAAAATAGGAAGAAGTTAGGAATTACTTGGCAGCTCTGAATCTGGTTAGTTGAAAGGAATAGTTTCTTTTTTAATGAATAGGAAAATCAGGAAATTTAGTTGGTTTGGGAGGTGGGTTGACAGGAGATGGCAGATTCCATTTTGAACATGTTGGTCAGAGGGAATGGAAGGCCAGTTCTGTCCAGAAGACAGTTGACCTGGGTTTAGAGCTTAGCAGAGCAGTCAGATCTCCAGATACAGATTTAGGAATCACTTAGAAAAAGTACAGTTGAAACAATAAGCAGAAATGAAATCTCCAAGAGAAGTGAATGATTTTAATAGCATTTACCATCAATATTATAACTTTACCTAATTTGTAATAATCATGATAAAACATTTTTATTATGCATGGAAAAAGCAGATTAGGAAAAGACTTTGGAAGTTATTTAAACCAACCTCCTTTTCTGAAGTAAGAAAACTGAGGTTCACTGAGATTATACATTTGAAACCTATATCCCATAGGCCCCGGTCTGTTCAAGATTCTATAGCTAGTTAGTTTAGTGACTGAGTTGGGATTGAACCTTCTCTGTCCCTAGTAAGACTCTCAAGTCAGCAATCGAGAGCATGGAGGTTCTACTCAATTGTTTAGCTCTTTAACTTAAAATCAAAGAAACTATTCTCCAAAAATTATAAAACCAATTTTTAAAAGCCCATATTCGTACAAAGCAAAATTTGATTTAAAAAACCACTTTTGCTATAAGTTGGATTTCAAGATAAATAATTTAGGACAATATTTCAGCTGCTAATTAAGCTAGATATGCTTCTAGTTTGATGTTACCTATAGGTCTTAATTCACTGGATGTTATCTAATCCTAAATTTGTGCTGCAATTTCAAACACAAGCATTTTTCTGAACATCTTTATTTCAAACCTCACAAGATTACAATGCAATTTAGAGTGCAAATCTCTGGCACAATTTGCTTTAACCCTAAATTCAGTATGATGGAGCTTGTTGTAGAAGATAGATTCAGTTACCAGGAACATCAAAAGAATCTCATTAAGCAATGTCCAACCAAATAATACCATTATCAGAGCTCAAGATTACAGTTTCAGAGTATTAATACATTTTGAAAACTATAAATGAATGATAAAAGAAATTGGAAGGCCATAGCCATGCAAGGTTACAATCAAAGTAAGTTCACTTTATGTTCCTGCAAAATTCAAAATAATACCTCCAATGTTCTACCTTAAACTTATAAATGCTATTTACTCACAGAAATATTCTCTACTAAACTTGAGGCATAAAAACCTTAAAGCCAAAGTTAACACAAAAGTGAACACAAAGAAGTCTAAGCACTTTTTGGTGAAGTCTAAGCTGTATTGTAAACTGAGAAGAAGGAATCTCCTTGAAAAATGATGAATTATTATTAGAATAAATGATACTCCTTATGGACAAAACTCTCTTTGGTTATGAAAACATATAGATCTATATTAACACTTTTAAAGCAATATTAAAATGTATATTAAAAAGAATTCTGAAGCAGCAAGAGATTTTTCAACCTACTAATGACCCTATAGGAAGTTTACTCGGTGGAATTATCATATTCTCTGACTTCCCACCTAGCCAATAGGGGGAAAGAGGAGGTACTGATTACTATTTCTTACTCTGAAAACAAAAACAAAAACCTACAGACTTGAGATAAATAAGTAGCTAAAAGCAATAGCTTTGAATTCTTTTCTCAGTCTCACTGGTGTGGTGTTGGATACGGCACTTTTAAATACACAAAGAGAGTCAAACACGCTTAGGGTTTCCTAGTCCCCCCCCCCACCTCCCTCTTTTTGGCGCTATATAAAAGGATATTTAATTGCCCCTTTACAGACTAAAAATATTCTGTAATCAGTAAATAAATATCTTGAATATGAATATAATCCAAAGGGTAAGTAAATAGAGTCCTAAATAGAAATAAAAAACTCCCCTATACAAAACTGAATGAATTATCCTAATGTGCTTACTTTTGATAAGATTCTTCTTTTCTAACATACTCATTTAATGCTATAAATTTCTCTCTAAGCAAATTAATTTTGTTGTATCTATCCCACAAATTTTGTTAAGTTGTGCTTTTATTTTTCTTTAATTCAAAATATTTTCAAATTTCTCTTGAGGTTTTCTCTTTGGTACTTGCGTTATTCAGATGTATGTTGTTTACTTCCAGATATTTGGGGAAATAACAGCTATTTCTGTTATTTATTTTTAGTTTTATTCATTGTGGTCTGAGAGCATACCTCTTATAATTCCTATTCTTTTAAACATATTAAAATATGTTTTATGGCTCAGAATATGGTCTGTCTTGGTATATATTTCATGTGAGTTTGAGAAGAATATGTATTCCTCTATTGTTGGATGGAGTATTCTATAAATGTCCACTTGATCAAATTGAATTATCTGTTCAAGTCACCTATATCCTTACTGTTTTCATTCTTTTTAAACTATATTCACTTTTAGCAACTAGTGAAAAAAACAATGAACAGAAAAGCATATAAAAACTAAATAATGCTTAAAGCTTATATTGTAGGAAACAGACTTCCATGCATGCTTTCCGGTAAGTTTTTAGTTTTTGTCTAGTACCTCTTTCTAACTATGAGGAGGATGTATGAGAGGAAAAGCTGGGTGAGAAGGTGAGCCAGAAACACAGAAGAAAATGTTGAAAGGAAACACTAATCACGTCACTAGTCTGAGGTGTTTCCATATTCTAAATGATGCTCTCATGCCTATTGAGGAAAAAAAGAAGAAAAGCTATTTGAATAGGGATTTGATCTTTATCTGTCTTGAGAATTCATAATTTTTAATGAAAAAATAACTCTTTTAAAAAATATTTTTTTATTGATTTCAGAGAGGGAGAAAGAGATAGAAACATCAATGATCAGAGAGCATCATTGGTTGGCTGTCTCCTGCACGCCCCACACTGGGGATCAAGCCCGCAAACAGAGCATGTGCCCTGACTGGGAATAGAATGGTGACCTCCTGGTTCATAGGTTGATGCTCAACCACTGAGCCACACTGGCCAGGCAATAATGTAACTCTTAAAAAGAGCATCTATCTTCTTGTGTTTTGAACTAACCCTTTTTCCATTGTAAAACACCACAAACGCACAGTTATAAAGTTGGAAAAGTAACTGTACTACAGCAAGTTTAGCTGATTAATAGAGTTGTAGTTTCAAGAGTTGCTTCAAAGCAATCAGACTATTTGGAAAATCTTTTCCATAACAAATTTGTTCTTGCTTTATTTATTTTTTGTGTTCTTCCTTTAAAATGCAAATACTGAGTTAATCTTACAAGCAAACATTGACTGCATACTTACATCAAGTCAGCTGTTGTATTTTAGTTATAACAATGCAAAAACGTGAAGCATAGGTTTACTTTTTAACTCCAACTCTGTTCAAAGATCATTTATTGGCCTCTGAAGGAACAGGTGGCATGTCTGTTACAGTTTAACAAGAGGCCTTTGGGTGAGGTATAGTCATTCCGATACCTCTGGATGCTTTGGATGCTCTCATGTGTGGCAGGGTGCACTTGCTAAAACATTCTCCTCTCTAGATCTGGAAACCTAGAGTCTATCTCAGGCGCTGGGCAGGTATTTCAGACCTCCCTTCTGAGTCATAGATGAAAAATGTCATCTTGCAACTGAGACAGCAAGAAATCACAAATTTCCTTTGCAAGAAATCACATTCTTAATTTCCTAATATTGACATAAATATTCCAGTTCTTGGTAAATAAGATAGCTTTTCTAATTGCAGTATATATCTGAGTATTCATCCTTTGATAATAGAATTTACAGGGATTATTTTTTCTATCACAGGTACCATTCATTATACTAGACTTCCTAAAGAATTCCAGATTCACTTCAAATACCAGCAACTCCATTCTATTCCACTACTCACATCTACTATGCTGGGTTGAATTGGAGCTGTATTACATTTATCATTGATTTTAGGAGTATTTACATCATTAGGGAATTGAGTTTACATTTTTATGAACATGGTATAACTCTTCATTTATTTAGGTACTTTTTAAAGTATTTTAATAGTTTTATTTTCTTCCTAAAAACCTTGCCAATATTTTATTAGACTTATTCCTAGACACTGTTTTTGGTTGTTTTTATAAATGGTATCTTTAAAAAAATATTTCTAAGACTTTGTTGATATACTGGAATACAATTGATTTTTTTGTATAGTGATGTTATGTCTAACAACCTTACTAAATTCTTATTTTAATAATTCGTAGTCTTGATTTTTTTCTGCATAAACAATCACATCATATTCATACAGTTTGTTTCTTCTTTTCTAATTCTTATAACTTTTATTTGTTTTTCTCTGCCAATTACACCAGCTAGAGCATTTAGTACCGTTTGAATAGTCACAATATTGAAAGACTGGTGATTTATTTTGTGATGTAAACAAAGTGTTTAAAAAGATTTTTTTTTTTACCCAGCACTAAGTGTTTTGTATTACCTGAGCAATCTGAACTACTGCTAGACTCATTCTATCTTTAATCATTTCCCATTGCTTTACCTTTTCCACTAGTTGAATTGCTCTTTATACACTATGTCTATGTTTTAAGTTCATTTTTTTCATTTCCAATGGTGTATTTTTGTGAAATTGACTATTGATTATGAAATCAATTCCCTACTGAGAAATTGTTTTTCTCTTTTCATTCAGATTATTTCTTAATACTCATGGTTTCCAGAAAAAAAAGTTAAAAAATAAATTACTTTCAAAAGCCATGAGATCACTATGGGACTACCTAACACTTCAACGAAGTGTTATTTCTTCCTACAATGTTTCCAGTACTCCCAAACACACAGGTTGCTTTTTTGTGCACAATATCACTCACTGTTTTTGTAAGTACCATACCAGGTATTAGAATTGTGTGGTACATAATTTGCTTGCCTATGTATTTCACTTTTCTGTCTAATTAGGACTCTGGGGTCTCTCTCAAGCAAGTAGTGATAATCTCCAAGTATCTGACTCCAAAAATAGCCCTAAGAGTGTTTCCAAAAGACTCTTCGGCTGCAAGCAGAAAATATTATGTGGAGAAATCTATCTATAGTAGGTCCTGGGGTTACGTCAGAGATCTGTTCCTACGGCGCAACGTAACGTAAGTCGGAACCCACCTACATAAGCACCTACCTCACTCACATGGAGCACACACACAGCAGCAATGAAGTGAAACAGTAAAAAAAATTTAAAAGAAAGATAACAATTCCTGACCTTTACTTGTGGTAAATAAATAATAAAAAAATAAAGCACATATGTACCTACGTCAAAATGTCGGAACTATTTTTTTTTATAAATAAATAGGAGATGGCGACGTAACCATGAAATGATGTATGTCGAGTCCAACGTAACCTGAGGACTGCCTGTATATATATATGACTAAGTGACCGACCGTTCGACTGTTCGACCAGTAGCTATGTTGCACACTGACCACCAGGGGGCAGATGCTCAGTGCACAGGCATGGAAACATGAAACAGACTGATGAATCTCAGTGGGAGGGAGAGGGAGCAGGAAGAGATTAACCAAAGATCTTATATGCATACTAAAGGCCTGGTGCATGGATTTGTGCACCAGTGGGGTCCCTCAGCCTGGCCTGCGGGGATTGGGCCGAAACAAGCAGTCTGACATCCCCCGAGGGGTTCTAGATTGCAAGAGGGTGCAGGCCAGGCTGAGGGACCCCCCACTGGTGCACGGATCCGTGCACTGGGCTTCTAGTCCTATATAATAAAAGCCTAATATGCTAAATGTCCAACCATTTGACTATTCGACCAGTCACTAAGATGCGCACTGACCACCAGGGGGAAGATGCTCTGACTGGTATGTTAGCTTGCTGCTGGGGTCCAGCCTATCAGGACTGGGTGAGACAGGCTGGACTCGCCCTGGAGCCTTCCCGCGGTTCCTCCCCAGCCGTCCAGCCTCCCGTGGTCCCTCCCAGGCTGGCCGGCCCTGATCGACCCCAATTGGGACTGGGTGAGATGGGCTGGATACGCACTGGAGCCCTCTCGTGGTCCCTCCCCAACCCTGATCGTGCACCAGTGGGCTCCCTCAGACTGGCCTGTGCCCTCTCACAATCCAGGACCCCTCAGGGGATGTCAAGTGCCAGTTTCAGCCCAATCCCTGCAGGCTAGGCCAAGGGACCGCACCAGTGCATGAATCAATGCATCAGGCCTCTAGTCCTATATAATAAAGAGGTAATATGCAAATTGACCATCACGCCCTCACAAATGGCTGCCTACGACCAGGCCGGCAGGGGGGATAGTGTGGGATGACCAAACGACTGAACAGCAGGCTGCGTGGGGCAACCAGGTTGGCAGGGGGGTTAGTGAGGGATGACCAAATGACTGAACAGCAGGCTGTGTGGGGAGACCAGGAAGGCGGGGGGCCATAAGGGGCAACTAGGCTGGCGGGGGTGGGGGGGCAGTTGGGGGCAACCTGCCTGGCAGCAGGGGGCAGTTAGGGGCAATCAGGCCGGCAGGGAGGGCAGTTAGAGGTGATCAGGCCAGCATGCAGAGGCAGTGAGGGGCAATAAGGCCATGGGGGGGGGGGCAGTTAGGGGCGACCAGGCAGGCAGGCAGGTGAGCGATTAGAAGCCAGTCTAGGATTGTGAGAGGGATGTCCGACTGCAGTCAGACATCTCCTGAGGGGTCCCGGATTGGAGAGGGTGCAGGCTGGGCTAAGGGGGACCTCCCGTGCATGAATTTCGTGCACCAGACCTCTAGTATATACAGTATATAAAAGCCTAAGCAACCTTCTGACCATTCAACCATCTGACCTGTAGCTATGATGCACAATGACCACCAGGGGGCAAACACTCTGACTGGTAACTATGATGCACACTGACCACCAGGGGGCAGACACTCAACGCAGGAACTGCCAAGCTGCAGTGACTTGGCAGCTGTGGTTCTCAGGTACCGCATCCAGAAGCAGAGAGGAGGGAGCCCAATTCTGAGATGTGTCACCCAGGAACCGCCCTCTCACAATCTGGGACCACTCGGGGGATGTCAGAGAGCTGGTTTTGGCCTGATACCCACAGGCCAGGCCGAGGGACCCTACCTGTGAACGAATCTGTGCACTGGGCCTCTAGTGTTACTATAATATTGCTTTAGTAGGGTAACCTTCTCCTACCCCAAATCAGTATTGATTTAGTGTTCTTTCCTTTAGTATTATATAAGTAAGAACATTGTCACTTCTGTTTATATACTAGTAAACACAATTAGGATGAGGTTAAAAAGAATGGGTAGAGTTGAGAGGAATTCCTAGAGGAAAGAATCAGCATAAAACTAATAGTTACAAATCTCATTTGTAGTAATAATATTTGTGGTGAGATAATGATCATGGTTCGGTGATAATGATAACAATGAATTCTAGTTGTTTGGCTTAGTTCCAAATTTAAGCTGCACCATGGCTTAGTTTCTGCTGTAAGAAAATTATTTAGAGAGAGAGAGAGAGAGAGAGAGAGGATTACATAGCATAGCTGCTACTTTCTCATTAAGAAAGGTCAGTTAATGATGAATGCCAAACATATAGTGACATCACATTTTCAATTATAACTTTTTGGACTCTCATTTCATGCCCAAGCAAGGTCAAAATTAATTTTATCTGATTGAAACCACACAGTTGTTGTTGTTTATTTGTTTGCTTTAGAAAGGCAGGTCTTTATAAACTAAAATAGAGGCCCGGTGCATGGATTCATACACCTGTGGGGTCCTTTGGCCTGGCCTGCACCCTCTCCCAATCCGGGACCCCTCAGGGGATGTCAGATAGCCGGTTCGGCCCAATCCCTGCAGGCCCAATCCAGACAGGAGGGAGCCCGATCCTGTGCATTGAGGGTCTGTCTCCTGGCGGTCAGTGCGCATCATAGCAATTGGTCGACCAGTTGTTTGGTCGCTCAGGCTTTTATATAGAGAGATAGGGCAAAGACTAAAGCAATTCATCCTTGTAGCGGCACATCTAGAGCACAGACAATGTATAAGGCATATTAGGTTTGCTGCTACTATGCGGTGGCCAGGGACTGCAACTGTGGTGAATTTATCTTTATATCACCAGTGCCCAGCACAGAATAAGTTCTCAAAAACTATTTATTGAAAATGGAGTAGGTGTTTGCAGCCACCACCATACCTCCTCTAGCTCGCTGAGCTCCAGTTGAAGGAGAAGGCAGGTAAATGAGGTCTCCTTATACCAGTGATGGGCAACTTTTGAGCTTAGTGTGTCAAACTTCGCCAAAAAACTGAGCATAACTAGGGTAGTGTGTCACTTTGAGGAAAAAACATTATTTCACAAATGTTTCATCCTCAGGAGCAGCAAATGTTTCATCCTCAGCATGTGGCCGCCTCAGTGGCCGCGTGTTATCAGAAATGGCTACGCGTGTCAGTGCTGACACGTGTGTCATAGTTTCGCCATCACTACCTTATACCATGTCACATACAAAGCTGACTGCCTGCGAATAGACCACCAAGGAAGCAACTGACTACCAAAGCTGCTCAGAAGAGTGCGCCCTCTACTGGAGGGGTGAGGAAACCTCATCGATAGAGGCCTGGTACCATGGCACTTTGTGAAATTAGAAGTTACCAGAAGTCCACTGAACTTCTGATTCACAAACTTCCCTTCCAGCATCTGGTGTGAGAAATTGCTCAGGACTTTTCATCAGATCTGTGCTTCCAGAGGGCCACTACTGATGCTTTTCAGAAGGCCAGTGAGGCCTGTCTGGTTGGCCATTTTGAAGACACAAACATGTGTACTATCCATGCCAAAGGTGTAATAATTATGCCAAAAGACATCCAGCTTGTATGCCACATGTGTGGAGACCATGCTTATGATGGGAAACATTTCATTCTTTTAAAAGAAATGTCTCTTCTTCCTATTATCAGTAGTTCTAAACATTGGATTCCCTCCCTCAATGGGGTCAAAAGATACCTAAGCATGTGATTGCAAGTGGAAAATGGGGGCCAGAAATCAGGTGTTGGCAGTGTTTTCCTTTTCATTTATGTGTGAACTTTTAATATCATGCAGGGACCTAAAGCATCATGCAAGTCAAAATGTTTCAGTGAACAAGTTTCAGCAGTTCAACTTTATAACAATTATAAATAAACCTGTTAAATTTTTCTGGGGGAAAAGTGGAGGGAGAATGATCAGTTAAATAGCTATGTGACCTACTTAAAAAATGCCCCAATACACCAATGTCATATGTGGTTAAGGAAAATCTGCTTCTGAGTTGTTTTTGTGGGTGTGGTCCACAGGCAGCATTGGTGACACATCACGAAGTTTGGCAAACAGACTGAGAATAAGCGCTGCAAAGCGATCTCACTGTAACAGTTTGGGTGGGCCTGGTAGGCCAGTTCTCCTCCGAGCACATTTTTTTCTAAAAAGTTCTCATATGACTAAGAGGAAGCTGACAGAAATCAGATTTCATCTTTAAACAAATAGAAAATATCAAATATGTAATGGAAAATGTTGAATGAGAATAGGAGGAAACATTTTTAGATACTTTATTATAACGTCCTTCCTCTTTCATTCCCTTTCACATAGCTCTCTCCTCCCTTTGCCCTCACCCCCTTCCACCCCTATGCTGTAGGGCTGGGATGTTTCCCTATAATCTATCCAAGAGGATTGTCTTTGGAGGTTCAGTATTTTGCCCAAAATCACTTAAGAGCCAGAGCCAGGATTTGAAAAATTGGACTGCAGAGCTCCTGGCCATTAGCATTCTACTAAACTAGATTATGCAGTAGTTACATGGCAGGTAGAAAGCAAAATGTCTTAAAGTCCGCCCCCCTCTCCTACCCCATTCTGTCATTAATTAGCAATTACCTTTCAACTCTACCAAAGATCTAACCTTCCTTACCATAAAAAGGCACCTAAAAGTTTCTAAGTTACCCACCCATATAAAACAAGAAAACATCAGAGATCCATAAATCTCCAAGGATAAAGAATAGAGGTGAGAGAAAACAGTGAGCTTTATTACCTCACAATTAACCTCATTTATAAAATGACAGTAATAATAACATCTTAAATTTTAATAGAATTAAATAACTGAAAGCACTTAGAATAATGCTTGGTATATGAGCACTTAATAAAACTGAAGTATTATTTATCTTTTTTCTATCAGATGCAGTGGAATTTTTTATTTTGCTAATTAGCTTAAAGAAAATTTCAGTATCGTGATGTGTCTTCAGTTTCTGTAGCCCAAGAATGTGATTTGGATTCCCTCCCTCAATGGCATGTACTCATATTTTTGAAAACTCTGTACAAATTGTTTGGATATTTCCTGTTTAATTAAATATAACATATAACCAGACATTCACATTTAAAAAAAAGTGAATTAAAAGATTGTTGATCATGCTGCAAAGGCAGATGGTGAAATGGTTCAAGTTCAGATTCTGGCATTCTAACTCTAGTTTAGAATCCTAGATCTTTTACTCAGAGTGACTTTGGACAAATTATCTACCCTTTGCCTTCCTCAGTTTCCTCATCTGTAAATTGTGATAGTAATAGTAGCTGTTTCATAGATTTGTTATGAGGATTAAATTAGTCATCCTATCTAATAATAGACAAATATGCAAATTGACCACACCTCCGACACGCCCACAAGCCACACCCACCATCCAATCAGAGCGAGTATGCAAATTAACCCAAACCAAGATGGCTACAGCCACAGAGAGCAAGGTTTCCTAGGTAACAGGAAGCCAAGCTTTCTGCCTGCCCTTGCCAGGCCTAAGGCTCCACTCAAGCTACAAAGTTTCAATTATAGAAGGTAAACAAATTCAAACAAATGGCGGCAGAATGGAGCTTGAGAGAGCAGGCCAGGGTTGCCGCCGGCAACAGGGGAAGCAAAGCTTTCTGCACACCCTGGCTGGGCCCACCCGCTTAAGGCAACAAAGTTTCAATTATAACCCCAACACAAATGGCTGCCGGCCTCGGAGGGAGCCCCAGGCTTGGCTCCGCTCCAGGCTACAAAGTTTCAATTGTAGAAGGAAAACAAATTCCAGATACCAGGGCCTCTGCTTGGGTCGCCAGGGGGCGTGGCCGGCCTGCAAACCACCACAGGCCCCTCGCTCAGGCCGCCCCACACCCCAAGGGAACCCCCACCTTTAGATATAAAGCTCTAGAAATAATGTCTCACACACAGTATGCATCTATGTGCATTGTTTCTTTTATACTTTTCCCATATAGTTGAAAAGATGTATTTTGCCATTGATTTTTTAAAAAATTTATTAGTAAAGCATTCATAAGGAAACATTCAACTTTACTACTCTAAATACCTAAAATATATATAATATGTGATTCAAATTTAGCCTTTAAACTATCTGCTTACTTTTAGTACATTCAAATTATTGGTTTAATTCTATTTTAATCCTCAGATACTTAGTTGCCATTTTTTGTCTCAGCCTGTTATTTTTTCCAAAACCCATGCATAGGTTTAAATTACAATCTCTATATATAAAAGGCTAAGTGTCCATCTGACCATTCGATGGGTAGCTATGATGCACACTGGCCATTTAAAAAGGAATGGCACCATGGACCTGGCGCTGACAAACCAACACTCTGCATTTTCACGTGCTTCCTCTCATTTGGTCCTCACAGAAGTCCTGGAGTAGGTAGATAGGAGACTTGGCAGAATCCTATTTTCTTTTCATTAGCCAGAATACAGAGATTTAGAAAGTTTAGAAATTTGACCCGACTGAAAAGTAAGAAATGGTGGAACTTGAAAATGACTTCAGGTTTTTTCACTGCACAGAATATAGTCAAACACTGCTACAGTTAAATATTTTACCCTTTGATCTCTCTTTGTGATCTACAATAATAATCTGCTTCATGTTGGTATTTACTGCTGTGTTGCTGACAATTACCTTGAAAGATAAGTTAGGGTGCTTCACTGGGCTGGAAAAAGTTTAGCTAAATCAGAAAGCAGGTGTAATTAAGCAAATTTATTCTATATCTATAAAAGGCTAAGTTGACTCGCACATGTGTGCTACATATAAAGCTCTCACTCGTGCCAATCGCATGTGTGTGTTTTGATATGTCATTGTCAATCATGAATTTGGTTGACACTACTATTATAGAGAAAGGGCAAATAACGATATTAAAATATTTCTTCTAATTAATTTTCTTTCAATGTGCATGAATCCGTGAACCAGGACACTAGTGTTTATATAATTTTATAGCAAATTCCTTGACAAAGAAAACTGTTAGAAAATAGTAAATGTAATAAATACTTAGAATATTTTATCTTTTTATACAGACATGCTAAATGTCATAGGGCTCAAAGATTAAATAAAATACATGTACATACTTTTTTATCTCTCTGCTTAACTTCTGTTTATGAAGTATTGAAATTAACAACAAGCTCAAGTCAAGCAGACATTTAAATGCTGCTTAATTTTTCCACTTCCTGCATGAATAGCTAAGAGATACTGCAATTTAAAGAATAATAACTAAGCCTTTAAAAAAAATTCCTGGTTAATTTTCTTCTAAAGGAAAATAATCGGTTTTTAACATTATTCAGACATTCTCTATATAAAGAAAACCAGGGAATTCAAATTCTTTTACAAACATATCTTCTAGAGCTAAGAATTTTTTTAGATAAAAGAGCAAGTGAATAATATATAAGTATTTTTATAAGTTTAGAAACAATGGGTCTATGTAAATCTAGATTTTAAAATTCAATAAAATATTGTCTGTGTCATGTTGATATACTATTATTTTGTCAAATTTTTGAATCTTGTCCCAATGTCTGATATCATTTATATACCTGCACACCAGGTAAGTATAAGTGGCATTAGGGTAGCATAACTGTGATAATCTCCTCTCGGAAAATAATGTGAATAAACAATGTTTGCCATTTGGGTCACTCCTTAGAAAATGTCAGAAGCATAATAGAAAAAAAGAGCTAAACTACAAAGTCATTAAAAATTAACTTATAAAGAAGTCAAAGGGATCCGCTTTCTTATTTATAATTATAGAAAACATGACACTCACATTACTAAGGGTATAGATAAGACTTTTATTTAATTACAGCTAAGTCCTCTCAGCAAACTGAATATTTTTAATAATATATACAACTTTTAAAAATTCTACGTATTTAAAATCAATTGACTATCCAAAAATTTGTTCCTCCTCTGCTTCCATTTCATGATTTACAAGGAATTAGCTTTAGCTCTCTTTTTAGAACATACGTTGAAAAGGCATTTTAATTTCTATCTCAAAGTAATTTTAAAACCACATCAATTATTTTTCATGTGCAGCTGTTTTTTTTTCCCCCACAAATTATTGCTCTAGGCATTTTTACTTTACCACACATTTCAGAAGAGAAGGAATGAAGGGGAACCAGCTAATCTACAAATATTTCACCAACAGTGGATCAGACCAAAAAAAAAAAAAAAAAAAAAAGTGAGGGTGGAGGGAGTGGGTTATGAACCAAAACTTCTTTAGGAATAAGGACTGCTCATCAATGGTCTAAACATTGAATATACAATCCATTTTATTTGCATTTAATTATAACTAAAGAGTTCATTCCAAATTTACTCTCCCCTCCCCTTCCATTTATTCATTCAATAAGTATTAACTTATGTTCTGGAAAACATAAGCATAAAGCTGTTCTCAAGAGGCTTATAATCTTATTGGGAATACAATAACTGCACATAAAGCAATGAAAGAATAATATAAAGCAATATAACACACTAGAGACTGAGATGCCAAGAAGAATAAGGAAGACGAGAAGAAGGTGAGAGAGGAGGAGGTGGGGGAGGAAAGAGCTAAAGATGATAAGATTTGGATACTAAAGAGGGCAGGGAAGACACTGTCCAAAGCCTTGAGTGAAGGTTTGAAGTGAATAAGGAGTGTTGGATTCAGCAGGTAGGCATGTCTTATGGGAGCAGGATACACAGAGGTAAGTAGAATACTAGAATTTAACACCGGAAGGGAGCTTAGCAGTCATCTTCCTGAACATGTAAAAATCTCTTTTATAACATCTGTGGATGGTAGCATTTAACACCTACTCTCATGTTTCTTGTTTGTTTAGCAAAACACGTATTATGCTCCAGATACCATTCAAAAGACTTCACAGATATTAACTCGGGATCTCACAACAACCCTATGACAGAGGTATGCTCATCATCCCCACTTGACAGATGATGGAATGAGGTAAGGAGAGGGTAAGTACTTTGCCTCAGGTCACAGAGCTGATGAGTAGCGGATCCAAGATACTCACACAATGGCCGCCAAGTCCATGCTCTGACCTGGTGTTCACCCTTTCCCAGGATAGATTGGCCTCTCCACTGTTGGCCAGCTCAAATGATCAGACATGAGGTCAAAAAAATCTTCTAAATTTTTTCTTACATTTCAGCATTATTTGTGGTGTAAATTTGCCTCATAAAGATTCAGGTTTCAAGCAGAGAACACTGTGGAACTCTAAGGATTTGAGTATAGTGAGTTAAAACAGCCACTAAGTATGGTTATCTAGTACTTGTTTAATATTAAAACCAGTGGTGTCTATGAGTTTTTAAAAAATTATCTTAAAATATATAAAGTGAATCTAATTCAACAAATTTAGTGATACTGTAGGTAAAAATTATGTAGTTGATCTATTCACTTGTAAAAGTCTTTAAACAACCTAGTGACGCAGGATACTATAAAATATTAAACTACACTAAGTACTAAAGGCCATGGGATCACTTCAGAGGTAGAATTTTCTTTGTGAATTTGGAGAATGTTTATAACTAAGAATTCTTCTTGGTAATCTTTAAAAATCACAATGCTACTTGAGGAATGAAGACTGCAAGGACTGAGATAGGCTTCTAATCCGAAAGCCAGATTCACGTAATGCTAAATATTGGATTTGCTCACTCATTCATTCAGTCAACATTGACTGAGTTCCCTCTATGTGCCAGGCATTGTTTCAGGCACTGGGGATTCCGTGCATTATTAAACAGACAGGTGTGGCTCAGTGACTGAGTGTCACCCTATGAACCAGGAGGTCACCGTTCGGTTCCCAGCACATGCCCGGGTTGGGAGCTCAATCTCCAGTAGGGGGCATTGCAGGTGGCAGCCAATCAATGATGTTCTCTCATCATTGATGTTGCTCTATTTCTCTCTCTTTCTCCATTCCTCTCTAAAATCAATAAAAATATATTTTAGCCCTGACCAGTTTGGCTCAGTGGATAGAGTGTTGGCCTGCGGACTCAAGGGTCCGAGGTTCGATTCCAGTCAAGGGCATGTACCTTGGTTGCGGGCACATACCAAGTGGGGAGTGTGCAGGAGGCAGCTGATTGATGTTTCTCTCTCATCGATGTTTCTAACTCTCTATCCCTCTCCCTTCCTCTCTTTAAAAAAAATCAATAAAATATATTTTTAAATAAATAAATAAATATATATATATATATGTGTGTGTGTGTGTGTGTGTGTGTGTATATATATATATATATATATATATATATATATATATATATTAAAGAAAACAACAGACAGGTTCCTGCTCTAATGACACTTAATATTCTTTGTGGGTTGAAGAGTATAAGTGGGATTTAATCAGAAGGAGTTTAACATATTTTCTGTTTTGCCAAAAAATACTATATTGGATTTCTATCTGACCCAATTACTTTTATTTTGTTACAAAGAAGGAGAAAAGACCGTAAGACCTTGAAATATGCTTGCAACTTAATAAAAAGAAGATAATAATAATTTGAGCTATAAAGTCTATTTTTCCAGGAGAAGCATAAGGAAATGGAGCCAGCTTTCAGGAACCCCTGGAACTAATGCTAACTCCCAGCAGTCCTCACTAAACTTCTCCCCAAGATGAGAAATTCTACACTTAAAAAAAAAAAAAAGACTAATAATTTTTAAAGTGTCAAGAGTTAAAGTAAAACACTTAAATTCAGCATGTGGTATTAGCATATAAAAACAAAATATTTTATTACAGAATCATAAGTTGTCATGATGATCAAATGTTATCGTAAGATCTTGGCTATAGAACTGGAAATAGGTGTCTATTGATTAAGCCTGGCATGACTCATATAGGATGACTTTTCTCTAAGGAAAAAGCTGGTCATCAATTAAGCACTGAACAAAATAGTTTTTTATAAAGAGAAGTCAGATGTTTCTAAATTCTCACCAGGCCAAAGAGAAATAGTTAAATCAATAACTGAAAATTTAAAGATTTTATTGGATAAATGGTTACATATTTTGTTGTGAAATATAAAATTTTCTCTATACAGTTAAAATGTTTATACTGATCATTTTGTTTAAGAAAACATCCTAGGGACATTGTCAGTTACAAAGAAGGATCAGTACTCAGGCTCTTTGCTTTAGGGAAACAGAACTCTGAGTTTTTCTTTAATTGCTCTAATAAAACAGCTACATGGAGCCCTTTAAACCTCTGATAAAGTCCATACGTTCTTCTATATTTATTAGAAAGAATTGTGGAAGTTTTTGGTGGTCAAATAATTAGAACTCAAGACAGATTCTGTCCTCTTACAGCAAGTTCCATTTTTTACAAGTAATTTAACAATGGGTTCTATGACCAGCTAGGTCTATACATGGTCACTGCACCAGATCAGGACTCTCAAATACTCTTGGTTTACTTTACCATGGCCTATTATGTATAGTACAGTTGCACAGTAGGAGAAAAATAAACTCTGGCACCATTTGGTACCATTCTCATGGCATTAACATAATCTCTATAGAGCAAAACTATACACAATTTTTAAAAATTGACCCACCTATTGTAACTATGGCCTAAGTAGCTTAAATAAAAGGGTTGTCATGATAAGAATTCTGCTTGTCATTTACCACCTGATTTCAGTAGATTAATAATGTGACTAGAAAGAACTGAGAGTCCCTGATAAAAGGAGGTCTTTTGAGTAACGAAAGACTCTGGAACAAAGAAGATAAAGAGGTTTCAAGCTTATTTGATTTTTAAAAATATATATGTTTATTGATTTCAGAGAGGAAGGGAGAGGGAGAGAGAGAAACATCAATGATAAGAGAGAAACATTGATTGGCTGCCTCCTGTACACCCCACACTGGGGCGCAACCCGGGCATGTGCCTTGACCGGGTATTGAACTGTGACCACCTGGTTCATAGGTGGACGCTCAACCACTGAGCCATGCCAGCTGGCAAGCTTATTTGATTTTGATTATTTAAGTATCTTTACACTATGTGGTAAAATTTCATTAACTTGTATTTATAAAATCAACCACTAGCATCTAGTTTGGGCTAAAGATTACTTTTTAAATATTTATGATACAAGAAAACCAATAATAAAATTTAAAAAGTTATTTTCAGTTAATATGTATAAAATGAAGACAGACAGGCAGAAGAAAATATTTTTAATTTGTGGAGCTATTTCTGGGGTTTAGTTTGCTCCCCAGGGAAGAACAAGCTTCCAAATAAATATTTTAGCAAAAAAAAAAAAGTTATTACACTTTTTTCTTTCTCAAATATCCTGATAGAAAAAAATACATAAATACTTTTATTGGTATCTCTAAGCCATATATAGTAGACTAGAGGCCCTTGCATGAAGATTCATGCAAGAATAGGCCTTCCTTCCTCTGGCTTCCGGCACTGGTTTTCCTCTGGCACCCAGGATCCAGGCCTTCACTCCGGCTGCCGCCTTCTGCCTTCGCTCTGGCCAGAGTGCCGCTCCTATAGCTCCCTCTGCCCCCCACCCTCCCCCTCATAGCAGGTGTCCTGCCCCACACGGCCACTCCACGCCTGTGTATGCAAATTAACCTGCCATCTTTGCTGGGTTAATTTGCATATTCACTCCTGATTGGCTGTGGTCATCATGGAGGTACGGTCAATTTTCATATTTCTCTTTTATTAGTGTAGATATTTCCCACGTTTGGTTAATGCCTGAATTTTCAGGGTTAGTTTCCATACCATTCACTCACATGTTAAATTGCTTGGCCGGAATCATGTGCAGGCCTCAGCTGCACATCCCGGTTATTGCCAGATTGAAAGCAGAATTTAAGAAGCTTAGGGGAAGCACCTATCTCAGGCGGGGATCCCAACCTGGAGTCCATGCATGAGCTTTAAGGAAGTCTACAAATTTGCAGAAACTACATGAAATGATTCTTACGTGTTTACTAGTATATAAAAGTGTCCAGAAAAGTCCATGGTTTTCATGATTATCAAGGTGCTAATCCCATGGAAGGGTAGTGATTATTGATTCAAGTCCTTGTTTATGAAAGACCCAGTGTGCCAATAACCCACGACACAATTTTGGATTAAAGAAACTGCAACGTTGCCCCCTCCCTGATTGACTACAAATGGAGTTTTGAGATTAGAGTCACAGCCTTTCCCTGGCAAACCCTTCAAATGCCTAGCTGTCATCGAAAGAAAAAATGTACCAAATATAATTTTATACATTTTGGTGATATTAAACATTTCTTTAGTTGGTCTCTAGTGTTCTTTGTTCAGCTAACAATATTTTTGCAACCCTATTATGTATAGTAGATGTGGATAAAACGATGAACCAAAATAGGCATGCCCTTTTCAGGATGGGAATATAGCAGAGAGCTCTATCATTTTTCCTCATTCTCTATATCATGTGGAGTAAAAAAGTATAAAACATGCTCAAGTTCATCTAATTTCAACTAGATGTAGTAAAGTGACATCTAGTGTTGGTTAAGTGGCAGTGAAACATGTGTCAGGACACTGGGTGGCTCTAACTTCTTTGGAAATAATGTTAAACTCGGTTTGACCTCCTCTTAGAAGCATAGTAGTTTTGCTTTGTTATTTTTTAAAATATTTTAAAGTAATTTTGAAATAACCTGAATTTAAATACTAATAACATTGTTCTTTCTTTAAAAAATAAAATATAGAAGTATAGAGAACAAAGTAACACTCATGCATCTTTCACCCAGTTTGGGAAAATCTTAATGTTTTGCTATATTTGCTTCAGGTAGTTTAAAAGTAAAACCTAATAGGCACATTTGCTGCCCTGTGGACTCTTTCCTGATTTCGTTTCCATCTTTTTCTCCTCAGAAATAACCATCTGATTTATTATTTCTGTGACTGTTTTTATATTTTTATTTCCTACTAGGGGCCCAGTGCACGAATTCGTGCACCTTGAAAGGAACTGTGGGCTGCGAGGCTGAGGGTCTCTTCCCATCCTCTGTGGCCCCACCCGGCCCCTCCTGCCGTGGCCCCCAGTCCCCTGTCTGCCAGCAGCCCCACTCCCGCTGCTGCTGCTCCCACATGCTGATGGCCCCGGCCCCGCTCGCACCCGCTGATGGTGCAGAGCGATTGGGGACAGCGCCAGCAGTGGGTGTGAGCAGGGCTGGCGTTGTCAGTGGGTGCGAGCGGTGGCTGCTGCCCCAATCGCCCCTCAGGAGCAGGGGAAAGTGGAGAAGCCCTGAGGGACTATTGGGGCTGACAGCGCGGAGTGATTGGGTGTGGGGCTGGCGCTGGCAGCAGGTGCGAGCGCTGGGCGGGACCACGGCGTGTGGGAGCAAAGACTTTTCAGTAACCACCAGAGGCTCGCCCTGATGACAGCAACCGGTACCCCATCTTGGTCTGGTGCCCCCGCTCACCTGCTCCACCATCCCGCCATGTTTCACGCTCTGCTGCCTGCTGCCGCCTGCATGTTTTGCGCACATCCCCTGGTGGTCAGAGCACATCGTAGCAACCAGTTTTTCGGTTGTTCCACCATTTGGTCTACTTGAATATTAGGGTTTTATATATATATATATAGATAGATATGTGTACCTATAAAATTTAAAACATTGCTTTTTTTTCTTTTGATATAGATTTCATACTGTATAAATCCCTTTGCAAATTGCTTTTTCTAATTCAATATTATGGTTGTCAGATTTATTCATATTGGTCATTAGCTCTCATCACTTATTTTAACTGATGTGACAATAATCTATTTAATTGGCAAGGATCACAGAATCAATGACACAACAGAATGATACAAAGCCTCTTTTTTATTTTACTGATTTTACTAAAGTTGTTATCCCTAGTGTGTATCGGTCTCCAGGTGTTTTCTGTCCTTCCTTGATATAAGTCCCCACCTTAGCTGGACCTCAGTTGGCAATTCCAGGTGAATGTTCTCCAATTTAGTTGTATTTCCAGTCTGGCCCTGGGATGAACAAGGTGCACGACAGGCAGCTATTCGGCTGCTATTTTTTCTCTCTCTGATGACACAAAGCCTTTTCACTGAAAATATTTTATTCCTACTAAATTTGTTATCTTCTGAGCCTGAGGAAAATACAGCTATAAACTGCATACCAGGGGTCCACACCTGCACTAACTGAACTTCTTGGTGGAACCCCATTATGCCTGGCCTCTTGCTATCCATACATTTTTGGTCTAATGTGCTTCCTGGTACATTTGACAGTAAATGAAATCAACTTCATATGTTATAAAGCACAAGTCACAATTTCATTTGTTACCCAAACAGCACAAACACTTCAAATGCTTCATTAGGATAAAAACTAGGAAGAATGATAAACATGAATATTATTGCATGGTACATCACACTGCCACATCTGATTATACATCTCTAGTCAAAATGTCACTGCACAGATGTGGGACCTTTTCATTTTAATGCATCTACTTTATAAACTGTTCCTTCTAGCTTACTGAAATTTTTCATTTTAAGTTTTTCTCCTTTATTTTCTCCAAATCCAAACTGTTACTTTATATTATTAATACAAAATATTATTTGTATAATATTAATTTCCCAAATATTAACAGAACTTAGGTGGTGGAGAAAATGGTGCAATTCCTTTGAGAAACAAATTCCTTTATTATAGAACTTCTCAGTTTTTTTTTTAAATATATATTTTTAATATATATTTTTATAGATTTCAGATAGGAAGGGAAGGGAGGGAGAGATAGAAACATCAATGATGAGAATCATTGATTGGTTGCCTCCTGCACTCCCCACACTGGGGATTGAGCCCACATCCCAGGCATGTGGACTCTAACTGTGACCTCCTGATTCATAGGTCAACACTCAACCACTGAGCCATGCTGGCCAGGCTCAGTTTTTATTTTGCTAATTTGCACTGTGACTTCTTTACACAGAGATAGTGTTGCATTTTCCAAAAAATCTGACCATGAAATCTTTTTGTTTCATAACTTCTCACCTGCTTTGGAATCCTATATAATAAAATCCTAACATGCAAATCGACCAAACGGTGGAATGAGCGGTCGCTATGACACGCACTGACCACCAGGGAGCAGACACTCAGTGGAGGAGCTGCCCCCTGGTGGTCAGTGCACTCCCACAGGGGGAGCGCTGCTCAGCCAGAAGCCAGGCTGATGGCTAGCGAGTGCAGCAGTGGTGGCAGGAGCCTCTCCTGCCTCGAAGGAAGCGCTAAGGACCCCTCAGGGGATGTCGACTGCCGACTTAGGGGAGCAGGCCTAAGCTGGCAGTTGGACATCACCTGAGGGGTCCTGGACTGCGAGAGGGTGCAGGCCAGGCTGAGGGACCCTCCCCCCCAGTGCACAAATATCGTGCACCGGGCATCTAGTGTATACATAAGGAAATGCTGTTTTCATCTGTAATAGTACTATACCCTCCAGAGGGCAGCAGATCCCCTTGGCATACGGACAATCAGACATTCATTAAACAGACTGACAAGGGTCTTGGAACACATTCTGTTATTTTTCCGGTCATGGATGTAAAATTTCTAATTACTCTAGCAGAGACAGGCATTGAGATTTAGCTTAAGGCTGATAGTAAAGTAAATGTGTGGCACTGAGACTAATAAACTAATTGCGTCTCTGATTAATCACAATTATATCATTGAATTACAAAATTCAGATGACAGGTCCCATTCTTTCCTTCTTATCTTCCTTTTTACCTTCAATAAAACAATAGATATAAATCAAATGTTCCATAAGGAATAAAATGAAGTATTGAAATCAGTTTCTTTCCCAAGGAACCTACTAAGAGATTGGGTAGATATTTAGATAAGCAGCACATTGCTCACTGACTTTCACACCTGGCTACAAATTAGAAATACGTGGGACACTTGTAAACAATAATAATGCTGAGTCCCACCTCAAAACAATTAAATTTTAATCTCTGTATTTGGTTTCAGGCATGGCATTAAAAAGAATGTTCTCAGATGATTTAATGAGCAGCCACGGTTGAGAACCACTGTACTAAGGTGATAAAATCATATTTTAGGTAAATGGTTTCTGACATTTTCAAAGAGGAGAATTTTGGGTTTCTTTCCCAGGGGGAAAGGTTTTAAGTATAGAAGAATACAAAAAGAAAATAATCATTCTTACATCCTCTGTCCAAAATTAGCCTTTGTTAATTTAACATCTGTATTCTTTTTTAGCCATCAGAATTGCCTACAACAAAATCAAATAAAAATCCCATATCTTACAGTTCCTAAACTTAACTTCAGAAAACATTTCCTAGTCTTAGAGCAAATCTTACATCTTTTTATGCCTCCAAAAATTCATCTTCATTAATAAAGAGCTTAATGCATTCCAAATAGATCCACCAGACTCATGGGTCTCATTTGGAAAAAGATGAATTCTGTTCATTTGCTACCTGAATATAGCTAGCAGGTTTATTTGTGCAAAGACTAACTGACAAGGTAGAGGAGGAAAGAGCAAGAGACCAAGAAAATACGAATGAATATATATTTCCATTGCAAAGAGATATAGAAAAAGCAGGTGTCTAGATGGTTGGAATGAGAAGTAAAGGCTATAATTATGGATTGGAGGTTTCCTTTATGTGAAATTAACGGGCTTATAGTGGGTAGTGAATGCATGGAAACAGGTCTCATTAAGATCATGTTCTTACATGAGTTGTTAGTGTCAATAACTTGATAGGACAGCTGTTTTTAGGACTGGAGATATCCTGAAGACAAAAGTCTTTGAAAATATAATACAGGCTCAGTTCCTCTAAAAGTTGATAGATATTTTAGGCAAAGAATCTGATCTATCTTGCAAAGGCTTTAAAAATCAAACAAAAAATGCCTAGTTAGTTCTAATGAAGTGTTTTTGAGTGATCCAAGGGAAAATATTATTATTATTATCCCCATTTTATAGATAAAGTATCTAAAATCAGAGAATTTAAGTAATTTTCCCAGGGCTACAAGCAAATAAGAGGCAGACTGAGATTTGAATCCAGGCTGACTGGCATAAAAGTCTGCAGTACTTAACTACTACAAGTGTATTTCCTCAGAACTTATAGGGGAAAAAATTCATGATGCAATACAGAAAATGGGTGTATGAACACATTACATATATTACCTATTCTAAATTTTAATGTCTCTAAAATTGGAATATTGCCAAGAATTAATGGGGTCAACAATTATAATTGGTATATAAACTGATACATAAATGATATCTGTAATTCTTATTGACACAAAATTAGTACAGTGGTACATCTTTGAAACATAGTACAATAAATCTCATAGGCACTTGTAGTTATTCCTTCTCACAGGAAGGTGTTTGTAAAATCAGAAATTCTTCCCTTTTTTGTTTTGTTTGTTTTGTTTTGTTTTGTTTTGTTAATCCTCACCTGAGGCTTTTTTTTTTTTTCATTGATTTTTAGAGAGAGTGGAAGGGAGAGTGGGAGGGACGGGAAAAGAGAGGAACATTGATGTGAGAGAGACACATCAATTGGTTGCTTCCTGCACATACCCCAACCAGGGCTGGGGATTGAACCTGCAACCCAGGTACTTGCCCTTGACCAGGAATTGAATCCTTGACCCTTTGGTGTGTGGGCTGATACTCTATCCTCTGAGCCACACCGGCCAGGGCAGAAATCTTTTTTTCTTTTCTTTTTTAAAATATATATTTTTATTGCTTTCAGAGAGAGAGAGATAGAAACATCAATGATGAGAAAGAAGCACTGATTGGCTGCCTCCTGCACACCCCACATTGGGAATCGAGCCTGCAACCCAAACATGTGCCCTGACCAGGAATCAAACCGTGACTTCCTAGTTCATAGGTGGACGCTCAACCACTGAGCCATGCCGGCTGGACCTTTTCTTTTTTAAGAAAAATGATGAAATAAATAAAAATTTCTGCAAATGGAACTTCTGTCATTTATTTAACCACCAAACATTTATTGAGTTTGGTGATCAAAATAGTAAGGAAATCCAACTCTGGAATCAGACAGACCTAGGTCAAATTGTAGCCAAAACATATTTAGCTATGTGACCTTGAATAAGATATATAATCTTTCCAAACTTCAGTAAAATGGAGATAGTGATAGTATCTCATAGAATTATTGTGAGGATTAAATGTATATTTTATTTAAGGGATAGCACAAAGTTGGGCACACTGATAAATGTCATCTACTATTATCATTATCAATTTAAAAATCTATTAAACACCTCCATTGAGTCATAGTGTTCTAAGGTTTGGTAATGACGATCTTAGAACAATTAAATAAGGAAAACATTTTCCTTTCATAAAGCTTATAAACTAGTAGAGAAGGACACAATTATTATTACATTTACTATGTGGTCAGCACCAGGCTTAGAGTTTAAGATGAGTTAAGATGCCTTGCCTGCCTTTGAGTGGTTTATAGTGTAGTAAACTAGTTATCTAATAGTTAAAATCTAATTGTACAAAGTTTCTTTGAAAGTAGTTAATGTCCTTTCCAAGATAATTAAAGCATTTCTATTTGTGGTCTAGTAAAAGATTCAAAGTAATCCAAAAATATTTGTTGAAGCAAATTGGGCTGCATAGCTCTTTTTTTCTAATTTGCTGTGAGTTGGAAAATCACAGGAGCCTTTTCCTAGATATTTTTAAAAAATAGTTTCCTTTAATAATTCTACTATAGAGTCACAGGAAATGTTGAAACATCAAGTATATAACATCCACCTTCCTATTACACGTTCAGATGTTCCACTCATTGCCAAATATATTATCCTCACATATTATCTAAGTTGTCCATTATCACTGTACTGTACAGTATCTTTCATTAGCAACTATATGCCAAGTTACCAAAATAAGTTCAATTTACCACATAAGGTGAGTTAGGCCCCAAAGATTAATTCTTAGTGATCTTTTACCCAACTCTAACAATCTTTACATAAGAACAAGAGGAAGTGCGGTGGTTTAGTGGTTCAGTTTCTTCATGTCAGATGAGAGCTGGAGGAATCATGGTGGTTTTCATGGTTCTTACCTTACAGCAAAAAGTGGCTGAGCCAGTGCAGGTTTCCTGGCTCCAATCTAAGCCATGATCTACCTATGTAATGTTCCTGGCCTCGGTTCCCTTATTTGGAAATAAAGAAATATATTTTTCTTTAAGTATCTTTTGTGAATCTATAGACATTTGGAGAAAACAGAAAAATATAAAAATAAACTATTTCTGAATATTTGGAAAAAATAGAATAAAAATAACCCATAATTTTATCACCAGAGAAAGCTATTGTTAACATTTTAACATATTTCTCTCCAGAAAAAAAAAATAGAAAGACAGGAGAGCACACATATATATATATATACAAATTAGGAATGTGATATAAACAGATGTATAGAGGAAATCAATAAATAGGAGAATACTTATTATTACTTTATGAAAATAATTAAAACAAGATATGAATATGGGTCTGGACCCCAGCAAGAAAAATCTCACACTATAGCAGGGAAGTTATTTAACAATCAGTAACCCAGCACCTACTCTGCGCTAGGCACTGTTCTGTGTGCAGGGGATGCAAAGATGAATAAGCACACTGTGTTCAAGAAGCTTCCAGTTGAGTCAAGACACACAAATAATTATACAGACTGTTCTGCAACTTGTTAATTGCTATACCAGAGGTAGGAAAAAAGTGTTGTCAGAACCTGAGGAAAGAGTGGTGCCATGGGAGTCTGGGAAGGGCTCCTATTGAATGTATTATTTGGACTGGCTCTGGGAAGGTAGGCAGAGAAGGAAGAGAAAGGCATTCCATGCAGAGGGAACAGCATGTGCAAAGGCAATATGCTATGCATGATCTATATGTTGACTTCATTAAATACTCTCTAAAAACAATGCAAATAGACAGTATGCTGCTTTTGACAGAAGGCAATAGTTCTTAGTATCATCCTTTCCTTCTTCCATCATGACAAAAACTGTTGATAGTTCACATTAAAATGGTAGGGGTATTTGGCAGGAATCTACCAAGATTGATTCTTCCTTAATCAGTTGACAGAGATTCTGCAATGCCATTTGTCTTCTAAGCAAGTTACTATGAAGACTATCAGTAAAGAGTAAAGATGAGGATAAGCAATATATTCACCAGTCAGCAGGGGGCTGAGAACCTGTTCATTCAGAATCAGCAGGGTGGGGGCGGGGGGGGGGGGATGTCATAGGAAAAGGTCTATTTAAGCAAGCCTATGAAGGACTACTATTCAAAAGAGGAAGTAGTGCCAGGCCTGTGTGGTTCAGTAGTTGAGCCTTGACCCATGTTAACAGGTTAAGGCACGTGCTTGGGTTGCAGGGTCAATCCCCAGTAGGGGGTCATGCAGGAGGATGTTTCTCTCTCATTGGTGTTTTTATCGCTCTATCGCTCTCCCTTCCTCTCTCTCTAAAACTCAATAAAAACATATTTAAATAAAAATAAAAGAGGTGGTAGGTTTGTAAGAAGTTAAATCTTCCTCTAAACTCCCAGAAGCTAGCTGTTTATGTGTCCTCTGCTTATAGACAGAGAATGAAATAGAGCATAGCAGACATTCTGATATGAGTGATCTTAATTTTGACCACTCACCAAAGCCTGACTCAGAGACTGACAGATGAATCTGATACGATACAGAAGGTCATGTGTATGGGTAATTAAGTCGACAGTCACATCTCTCAAAATAATTCACACTCAGTCTGCAGTATAGGAATTTCACTATCTTACTGAGGCTATGAACTATGTGTGGAATTAAGATGCTTTGTTTGTTTTCCCTGAGGTTCTTACAGTTTGGATTAGAAGAGCTAAAGGAGCAAAGTTTGGAGAAAGAAAGATCCTGACTTAAAGGTATATTCCTTGTGGGACTTTGAGCAAGTTACTTAACAACTCTAGCTAATAATACCTACTTCACAACATTGCAAGGATTAAATGAGATAATTTATGTAAAGCACTGGCACATAAGTGCTCAATAAATGGCAGCCATTACGGTGCTATTGCTGCTGCAGGCTTTCTCCTTCTTCTTCTTCTCCTCCTCCTCCTTATCCTCTTCCTCCTCCTTCTTATTCTTATTATTATTATTATTATTATATAGTTCCAAGAACAGTCTAGACATTTCCCCAAACAGAATATGCACATATAGGGAAAAGAAATTTTTTAATTGAGTCTAAATAATTATTAATAAATGAATTCTAGTATGAATAAAAGTATTTCTGCTGATAAATTATCTTTTCATATTGAATATTTAACATAAGGAGATTAACCTGTTATCTATAATCAGGCAGAAACAGAACCAGTTTTAGTTTTCCTTCTTATTTATCACATTTTTAATTGCTGTACTGTACTCTGAGAATCAAGATACAAGTATTAACATCACTGCAAAATCTCACTTTACACTGTATGCTTTTAAAATAATTATATTTTACTGCCTAGTGTTCTCAACATACATGGAACACTGAAAGGTTTAATCTACAAGAAACTTATTGTTGCCCAAACTGAAAAGTAATTAATATGTATTAATAATTGATAATAAATTATAACTAATCTATAATTCAAAGCATAGTTACAACGGAAGTGATATTCTTTATTTTAATCTTTTTTTTCCAGTTATTAATTTAAAATATCAGAGTCCTAACTGGTTTGGCTCAGTGGATAGAGCGTCGGCCTGCGGACTGAAGGGTCCCAGGTTTGATTCCGGTCAAGGGCATGTACCTTGGTTGTGGGCACATCCCCAGTAGGGTGTGCAGGAGGCAGCTGATCAATGTTTCTAACTCCCTATCCCTCTCCCTTCCTCTCTGTAAAAAATAAATAAAATATATTTTAAAAAATAAAGTATCAGAGAATCTATAATAATAAAAGCGTAATATGCTCATTAGACTGGACATCCTTTGGGACATCCTTCCGGATGAAGCCTCGGCGAGGGGCGGGGAGTGGGGGGCGAGGCAGAGGAGGCAGAGGTCCCCGGCCGCGGAGGTGGTGGGGGCTGAGCCCCTTGCACGAATTTCATGCATCGGGCCTCTAGTAATAGTATATTGAAGCTAGAAAGGCCCTTAAAATAATCTGTTTCAATCCCTTAATTTTTTTTTTTTCTCTTTTGAGTCTCAACTTTATTCTTTTTTTTTCTTTTTTTTAAAAAATATTTTTATTGAGGTATTATATGTGTACATATCTTACTATTACCCCCCCACCCCACACCCACACATGCCCTCCCCCCCCCCCAGAGTTTTGCGTCCATTGTTTATGCTTATATGCATGCATACAAGTCCCCTTAATTTGACTAGTGCAAAACTAAGGCCTGGAGAGGTCCAGGGACTTGACCAAATATATGGTACCAAGTGCAATGTTTAAAATGTTTTGTTTTCAGAATTGCAGCAGCTACAATTAGCATAGCCTGATCATTGCTAGAACTTAGTGTGAATAAACCTATGACTCTTGGCCATTCCACAATGTCCTCTCCTCAACAACCACTCAGCTCTGGCATCTTTTATGGAGTCAACCCATCTCATATTTGGTCTTCTTCTTTTCCTGCTGCCTTCTATTTTTCCCAGAATTATTGTCTTTTCTGAAGAACCCTGCCTTTTGTTATGTGCCTGAAGTAGGACATCTTCAGTTTTGTTATTTTTTGCCTCCAGTAATGTTTCAGATTTAATTTGCTTTAGGATCCACATGAGATTAATATTTAACATAAGGAGAAAAACCAACTTTAAACACAACCATTTTAATATAGATTACAGTAATGTTTTGTTTCCCTTCACTGAAATAGCAACTAAAAAATAAGTCTTCTAAAGTATATCTAAAAATTAAGTTTTCTACAAATACCATGAGATTTCACTTATATGTGAAATCTAATGAACAAAGTAAACTAACAAAATAGAAACAGACTCATTGATACAGAGAACAGACTGACAGCTGTCAGAGGGGAGGGGGATTGGAGGACTCGGTATAAAAGGTAAAGGGATTAAGCAAGCAAACAAACAAACAATCACTCCCCCCCCCCCAAAAAAAAAATAAACCCTTATAGACACAGACAACAGTATGGTGATTACCAGAGGAAAAGGGGTGGGAGAGGTAGAAGGGAGTAAAGGGGGGATAAATGGTGACATAAGGAGACTTGACTTGGGGTGGTGAATACACAGATGATGTATTATAGAACTGTACAACTGAAACCTACGGTATATAATTTTATCAACCAATGTCACCCTAATAAATTCAATGAAAAAATTAAAAAAAATAAGTTCTAAATAAGACTTCTAAATTATATATTGAGCTTTTGAAAGTTAGCTTCATAAAGTAGAAAAAGTAAAGAATTTTCAGGTTGAACCCCAGCTTGGCCCTGCACAAGTTACCTGCTCAGCTTGTTTCTCATCTCAGAAATGGGGCTGTAACTACTAGATGGGTCTGTGTAGTAGGATTTCCATTATAACAACTGTGAAGGAGCCTGGCACATGGGAGGAGCGCCAAGTCTGTACAAAAGCTAAATATCCATTTAAATGATTCTGGAACTAAGGAAAAAACCCACTGAACTCTGGGGTAAATAATTCCAACTCTTTGGCATAAACTATACCAAAAAATTGCTGTATTTTGTCAGCATTCTCCAACATTTGCAGGGACAACATGAAAATTACAGTTACCATCTACAGAGCCCTTACAGGGCCAACCACAGTCCTAACCTCTCCTCATTCATTATTTAACCCCCACGAAGCTGTGGCTAGTTTAAGCCACGCACAGCCGAGGTTTGAAACGCAGCCTTAGGAAGTTAAGAAACTGCCCGTCACTACCCTCACGCGATGGACGGAGGTTCTGAGCTCAGGCTGCCTCCGGACTTCCCCACTTCTCCACAAGGCCTCAATACTCAACATTTAACCTGAAAGCCCAAATTCATCTCCTTGGCGCTGCAAGAACAAAACCAAAAAAAACACACAAAAAACAAAAAACAAAAAAAACAGTACTACTAAAAGTGTGTCTTCTCCAAGAACTGCATTAGGCATTTCAGATCTGAGCGAGCTGCAAGTCTGAACTGGGGGGAAAAACAAGTGAAATTGTGACCAATGACACCCTTACGCTCTCAAGGATAGTCAGGCATAGTGTCAAGATCCCCCACGTCCGCCCTAACCGGTGTGGCTCAGTGGATAGAGTGTCGGCCTGCGGACTCAAGGGTCCCAGGTTCAATTCCAGTCAAGGGCATGTACCTTGGTTGCGGGCACATCCCCAGTAGGGAGTGTGCAGGAGGCAGCTGATGGATGTTTCTCTCTCATCGATGTTTCTAACTCTCTCTCCCTCTCTGTAAAAAATCAATAAAATATATATATTTTAAAAAATCCCCCACGTCCTTAATTTATAAATATTCTACACGAAAAAAAGGGCTGCACCAGGTCTCTGCTGGCAGGGAGCCAGCCCACCGCACCATATTCTAGACCCGATATGACCTCATCTGAAACATATTCTGTACGTGACTTTCTTGGGTGCGTTTCACCTCCCTCGGCCTTGCTTCTCCCACATGTTTTAAGTGGGTCGAAATGAGCACTACAGAATGGTGAACAGTCAGGTAGAAGGGAGCGACGGCAGAGGAGCCCCCAAATCACAGAACCTGAGGGAGAGCGAGGAAGACACTCGAGAGCCCCGAACTCGTTCTTAGGCCGTAAAGGGACCCAGGAAACCCCCGTCTGCCAAGCTGGCGAGAAGTCTAGGGTGCACGGCACCTCGAGGCTGGAGAGCGGACCAGAAACCCCGCCGGCCTCACTATCGCCGCAGTCTCGCACGGGGGCCTCGCGAGTCGAAGGGGCGGAGGCGTCCCAAAGGCTGGCGCGGAAGGATCCACGGCGCGCAGCATCGCTGGTTGCTAGGATACACCGCTCACCATCTCCTCCAATCAGCACCTATCTCTCTGCGTCCAATCACAGGAGCGGAAGAGCAGTAGTCGGAGGTAAAAGGTCACGCTGCTTTTGGGCGGCCATTTCTCGCGGTCCGAGCTGGGCTAGGCGCTCCAGGCACCAGGGACGGACGAAGAGCTGGGTCGGCGGCGAGGAGCCTACAGCGTTTGCTCGTTGTCGCGATGGTAAGGAGGAAGAGAAGGGATGGAGTCTCCAGAGAGACAGAGAGAGCGCGCGGGTGCTCAGCGTCGCTGGGCCTGGTGGTTGGTTCGCGCCTTTCCCATTCATCCGCGTGAGGCGCCGCGCAGGCGGCCGGCAGCCCTTTCTTGGCTGCTCCGGGGCCCGCGGCGCGCGCCCCTTCCGCCGCCCTCCGCCGCCCAGGAGTGGCCCTGCTGCCTTCCTCTCCGCTTCGTTTTGGATCTGAGCCTGAGATATCCTTTGCTGGCTGGGGCCGCAGGGTCCGGGTAAGGACGAAGAGGTTTCTCACGGCCCGCTCTGAAAGGAAAGCCCGCTTCCATTCCACGATGGGACTCGCAGCGCCGCCGCGCTCTGAGCCCAGAGCCCAGGCTTTGGAGCATTCCTTTGTCCGTTTAACAAATATTTTACTGAGTGCATGCTACCTGCCGGATGCTGTGCTAGGCGGTAGGACTCTGAGGTGAAAAGTACTGATGCCGACCTCGGTCTGGGTTAATTTCTGTCGGGAGTGGGAGACAGACATTAATCAAATAACAACAGAAAAATACATAATTACAAATAATCAGTGCTAAGAAGGAAGCAAACGGGTTGCTGTGAGGGGGCGCGATGGTACCTTAGAAGAGCGGCCAGGGGTAGCATCCCTGGAAAGGGGAGGGATTTAACCCGAAACCCAAATGATAGGAAATTCAGCCCCTTAAAGAGCTGGAGGGAGAGTGTACCAAGCTCAGGAAACAGGAGCATTGATTGGCCCTGAGGCCCGACATAAGGCTCGACCCCTTGGAGGAATTAACGGAAACCACAGTTTCTTGCATGAATAGTTAGCGTCAGGCAAGACCTCTCAGGCCACATTAGGAGGTCTGGATTCTACTCCAACTGCAATGGGCAGCAGCCATTGAAGCATTTTAAGCAGAAATATGATATGATAAAAAAAAATAACAGTTGCTGTGTGGATAATAAGTTGGAGAAAGACAAGAGTGAAAACTGGAGACTCATTGGGAAGTTATTGCAGCACTCCCCTTGTCCTTAGATAACTCTGAATATTCTTTTTTAAAAGGGGTTTAGTCGCTAAGCTTCTTGGTTCTTTGGGCTGATGGGTGAGCAGATGAAGGGAAAGAAGTGTGTGATTACTAGGGTAACCACTGCTTTGCTGAATAAACAAACGTTAAGTGATAGCTCACATGTCAGAGGCACTGACGTCAAGTGAGACCCAGTCCTAGTTTCTAGAATTCAAGCAAAAGACTGTCAGGTGCCCCTGCTTCGTTCTGTAGTCGCATATTGGGAGTCTGACAGCACTGAATTGTTGGTTGCTTCATTCTTCCCTCCTGGTCTCCTCTGCCTAGAACAGCTGTTTTCCCCTTGGGAATTTATCTCATCCTTTAAAATGGAAGCATTGCTCATTTCAGGCAACCTTTCCTTCTCTCAACACTGGATTGGTTGGTACCCTTGTACATAGCATATCTCCTCTTACAACCTTGCAATAGTTTATTTGTATGTGTTTTGCCCTTCCTCCTCCCACTGTGAGCTTCTTGAGGACAGGGACTGACACCTGCATTTTTTTTTTTTAACTGTCTTTGTTTCTTTGTAACCTGGAACAGTGAGTGATGTTTAATAGCTATTCAGTGTTTCCTAAGGAAATAATGAATATTTGTGTACATTTTGATGGTGGAAGAGGAAATTGGCTACCTGGGTATTTAAATATTTTTGATGGTCTTTAATAAATAAAAGTGATACCATAAAAATTGGTGATTTGGTAAGAGTAGGTGGTGGGCACTGAGCTCCGGAAAATAATTGAGTTCTTTTTTTGTTCTTTGTGCAGAGTTTGCCCCTCAATCCCAAACCTTTCCTCAATGGATTAACAGGAAAGCCAGTAATGGTGAAACTTAAGTGGGGAATGGAGTACAAAGGCTACCTGGTATCTGTAGATGGCTATATGAACATGCAGGTAAGCTAAAGAATTATAAAAATCATTACATTGCATTTCTTTTTCTTCACCTTACTCCTCTAAGGTTTAGTGTGACTTATGAGAATGCAGTTAATTAAGTTGATAAAGCAAAAATTCAGGGGGAAAAGTCAAAATCAGGGAGGATGTGATAAGCTGCGTATGAGACATGTTAAACCAAAATACAGCCACAGATTTGACCCCTAGTTGTTAAAAGTAAGAAGAGCTCAGACATTTGATTCCTTTTGCCAGAAGGGGAAAATACAAATTTGCAGAAAAAGGAAACCCTCTCTCAGGACTTAACTCTGCAAAAATTTTTTCAAGTAAAATTCTTACTTTAAAAAAAAAAAAAATTTTTTTTTAATTTCAGAGAGGAAGGGAGAGGGGGAGATGGAAACATCAATGATAAGAGAATCATTGATTGGCTGCCTCCTGCATGCCCCCTACTGGGGATTGAGCCCACAACTCTGGCATGTGCCCTTGACTAATTGAACCTGGGACCCTTCAGTACACAGGCTGATGCTCTAGCCACTGAGCAAACCAGTTAGGGCAAAGTCTGAATGCTGAAAGCACAACATCAGAGTAATTCCATAAAAGGATTTCTTGAGAGAAAAGACATTAGCCAAATGAATTGGTCAATTGACTGCATGTCTCTTATACTAGCTTCTGTGAATATTTCTGTGAACTTTTTAAAAAATTGTGATAACAAAATGTGCCACTTTCACCATTTTCAAGTGTATAACTCAATCCCAAAGTGAAATTCCATACCCATTAAAAAATACAGTAATTCCCCATTTCTGTTGTCTCTAGTCCCTTGGAAAATACTATTTTTTTTTCTCTCTATTAAAGGTACCTCATATAAATGGAATCCTACAATATTTGTCCTTTTGACTTATAGCATATTTTCAAGGCTCATTCATGGTATAGCATATTTCAGAATTTCTTTTTATGGAAATAATATTTCGTTATATGTATACTCTGCATTTTAATCCATTCTTCTACTGGACATTTGGATTATTTCCCCATTATGACTAGTGTAACTAATGCAATGAACATGGCTATACAAATATCTGCTTCAGTCTCTGTTTTTAGTTATATATCAGAAATGTAATTGCTGAGTCATACAGTAATTCTTTAATTTCTTGAGGAATAGCCATACTATTTTCTACCTGAACAAATGATACTCATGTCCCCATAATTTATATAGAGCATGGTTTGGCCTGGAAAATTCCCTAAACAGTAATCATTTATCAAGGCCATAAAAAATCTGAAGAGCATAGCTCTTGTGCTGAAAATGTTCCACACTTAATGGTGATGGTTATACATACAACTTTATGAATATAGGTAAAACCACTGACTTGTATACTTTAAGAGTGAATTTTATGTTATGGAATTACATATATATATATATATATATATATATATATATATGCCTAATATACTAATTGTCCCTCCAACCGTTCCACCATTCGACCAGTTGCTATGACACGCACCGACCACCAGGGGCAGATTCTCCAACGAGTAGGTTAGCTTGCTGCTGGGGTCCAGCCAATCTGGGACTGGGAAAGATGGGCTGGACACACCCTGGAGCCCTCCTGTGGTCCCTCCCTGGCCCCAGCCTGGCCTGCACCCTCTTGCAATCCAGGACCCCTCGGGGGATGTTACAGAGCCAGTTTTGGCCCAATCCCCACAAACCAGGCCTATGAACCCCACCGGTGCACGAATCTGTACCTCAATTAAAAAAAGGAGTAAAGAATACTTGCCAAATATTTGGTTTCAAAAGTAATGTAACTTTCTTCAACAATAAAGAATAAATTTTTTTAAGTAATGTAACTTCCTAGTGAACTTGCCAGTTTTGAAGTAACGTAACTATATTGATGATGCTTTTGAGTTTGTCCTCTTAGCACATATTTATTGAGTGCCCATTATATGGATTGTGATTTTTAAAAATTAAAAGTAAAGTCTACCTATATGTAGAAGAAAGCTAAACATTTTGATCTGAAATTAGAGTAATATAGTTCCCTACCTATAAATGTTACTTTTTAAAAACTTTTAAATGTTGAAACATGAAGGCTATATCAAATCCCTGTATAAAATGTTTTATCGCATAGTAGGTATGTAACCCACAAGCCAGAATAGTAAAGAAAATGTTGAATTTAAATATTTATGAATATCAAATCCCAGTTCCTAAGGAGTTTGGGGTCAAAATAAAGTATAGTTAATATAATACTTAGTTTTATGCATATAACATAGTGATTTTATATCTATCTACCTAGGGTGTCCCAAAAAACATGTAATACATACCTTAACAGCTGATAGCTCAATTGATGTTTTTATTTCCACCAAACTAAGCTTTGTACAAAGGAAATTCATCATAAAATGCTACTGGAAGTTTGAAAATGTAGTTGAAGTACAAACACTGCCTTTATAATTCTTCAAAGTGTCTCCCAAAAATGTATACACACTTTAACAGCTGATAACTCACTTAATTTTCACTCCTTTTCAAGTTTAACTGATTTGAAATAATGAGTGAAGCCAAATTAAGCTTTTTAAAAATATATTTTTATTGATTTCAGAGAGGAAGGAAGAGGGAGAGAGAGAGAGAAACATCCATGATGAGAGAGAATCATGGATCGGCTGCCTCCTGCAAGTCCCCCACTGGGGATAAAGCCCACAACCTGGGCATGTGCCCTTGATCAGAATCGAACCTTTCAGTTCACAGGCCGATGCTCTATCCCTGAGCCAAACCGGCTAGGGCCCAAATTAAGCTTTGAACAAAGAAAATTTATCCACGAGACTTTTTTATGGGGATACATAAAAGACAAAGTTTATGGTACTAAACTGGCAACAGTCGGCGAATTGAGGGCGCACAAATACCCA
This sequence comes from Eptesicus fuscus, assembly GCF_027574615.1. Lineage (NCBI taxonomy): Eukaryota > Metazoa > Chordata > Mammalia > Chiroptera > Vespertilionidae > Eptesicus > Eptesicus fuscus. The sequence continues at coordinate 89,122,311 of NC_072479.1, forward strand.
ACAAAATGATTCTTGGTGTTTGCTATTTCATTCCTTCGCCTTAAAAGTGTGTATACATTGTTTAGGACAACACACACACACACACACACACACACTAGAGGCCGGGTGCACAAAATTCATGCATAGGGGGTGGGGGTGGGGTTCCCTCAGCCCAGCCTGCACCCTCTCCAATCTGGGGCCCTTCAAGGGATGTCCGAGTGCCCGTTTAGGCCCGATCCCACTGGGATCGTGGGATCGGGCCTAAACGGGCACTCGGACATCCCTCTCACAATCCAGGACTGCTGGCTGCCAACCACTCGCCTGCCTGCCTGATTGCCCCTAACCATTTCTGCCTGCCAGCTTGATCACCCCCTAACCACTCCCCTGATCGACACCAAACTGCCACCCTGATCGACACCAAACTGCTCCCCTGTCAGCCTGGTCGTCCTAACTGCCCTCCCCTGCAGGTCTCGTCGCTCCCAACTGCCCTCACCTGCTGGCCTGGTAACCCCTAACTGCCCTCCCTTGCCAGCCTGGTCATCCCTGACTGCCCTCCTCTGCCGGGCTGGTCGCCCCCAATTCCCCTCCCCTGCAGGCCTAGTTGCCCCTACCTGTCCTCCCCTGCAGGCTTGGTCATCCCCCAACTGTCCTCCCCTGCAGGCCTGGTCCCTCCCAACTGCCCTCCCCTGCTATCCTGGTCGCCCACAACTGCCCTCCCCTGTCAGACATCTTGTGTCCACATGGGGTGGCCATCTTTAACCACATGGGGGCAGCCAGCTTGTGTGTGAGAGGGATGGTCAATTTACATATTACTCTTTTATTAGATAGGATGTATGTTTGTGTGTATGTATATCCTATCTAATAAAGGGGAATATGCTAATTGACCCTCACATCGTCGCAAAGATGGCGGTGCGCACAGCCAATAAGGGAATATGCTAATTGACTGTCACACCCTCAAAGATGGTGGCGCCCATAGCCACAAGATGGCAGCACGCAGTCCCCTCAGCCTCACCAGGGTGGCAGGCACACAGCACGGCCAGGCCCGCCTCCTGGCGGTTTAACCTTGCCGTGCGCCTGCCTCCACAGTCCTCCAACCACCCAGGGCTGGCCCGAGGCACAGGCAAGCCTCAGATGGCGGCTGCTCAGCCGATGCCTGAGGTGCAGGCAAGCCTCGGATGGCAGCTGCCCAGACCCCAGGGCTGGCCGAGGCTTGCGATGCTGGTAGTGGCAGCAGCAGAGTTGTGATGGGGGTGTCGCCTTCCCCCGATCGCTGGGTTGCCTCCCACTCCTGAGGGCTCCTGGACTGTGAGAGAGGGCAGGCCGGCTGAGGGACGCCCCCCTTCAGTGCATGAATTTTCATGCACCGGGCCTCTAGTGTGTGTGTGTGTGTGTGTGTGTGTGTGTGTGTGTGTGTGTGTATCCGTATATATACATATGTGTGTGTGTATACACACACACACACATACTAGAGGCCCGGTGCATGAAATTTGTGCGCGGGGGGTGGGGGGGGTTCCCCTCAGCCCAGCCTGCACCCTCTCCAAACTGGGACCCCTCGAGGGATGTCCGACTGCCCGATTAGGCTTGATCCCAGTGAGATCAGGCCTAAACGGGAAGTTGGACATCCCTCTCACAATGCAGGACTGCTGGCTCCCAACCGCTCTCCTGCCTGCCTGATTGCCCCTAACTGCTTCTGCCTGCCAGCCTGATCACCCCCTAACCACTCCCCTGCCAGCCTGATTGATGCCTAACTGCTCCCCTGCTGGCCCGATTGCCCCTAACTGCCCTCCCCTGCAGTCCTGGTTGCCCTCAACTGCCCTTTCCTGCAGGCCTGATCGCCCACAATTGCCCTCCCCTGCCAGCCATATTGTGGCAGCCATCTTGTGTCCACATGGGGGCGGCCATCTTGTGTGTTGGAGTGATGGTTAATTTGCAAGTTACCTCTTTATTATATAGGATATGTATGTATATATGCCTTACAGAGTGATCATAATGAATCTAGTAAGCATCTGTCACTGTACAAAGTTATTGTGATATTATTGACTATATTTCCTGTGCTATAGATTATATCCTAGTAATTTCTTTACTTTATAACTGGAAGCTTGTAAGGTTACTCTATTGTTTAACCTCCTTTTAAGAACATGTTTTCCTGTTTATTAGCACATAATTTAAAAAAATTCTTCAAGTCTTTGTTTTGGTTGATGACTAATATGAAAGTATTTTAGCCATAACTTTTGTACATCCATTGGATTCCTCAATATGATACTACACTATAAAGTTATTATTCCAAGAGAAGTTAATTTCTGCTTTGGAAAACTTTAATCAACTTATTCATAATTTGGGAGATTTCCTTCCTTGACATGTTATTCTAATGTCTACTAGAAAGAAATACTGCACAACTGCGAGATTTAATAAAAAAAACTATGTTGAAACAATTTTTACTACATATTCTACATACATTAGTGTTAACTTTACCAAATATTTATATGAAACCATAAGTACTACAATAGTAATAGAAAACTAATATTAATTATAGATAAATATGAGTTGATATAAAAAGGTCTCGGTTAACAAGTTCTCTCACCGGTATTAGGTGTGTCTTAACTATTTCCCTTCTATACTATTAATATATTTTCTTTTTTTTTAAGCTTGCAAACACAGAAGAATACATAGATGGAGCCTTGTCTGGACACCTGGGTGAAGTTTTAATAAGGTAACAAAACAGTAGTAGTATATGTAAGGAATTACTGGTGAACATTAGAAATAACCTGTTTAAAAAAACTAATTTAGTGCCTCAGTTTCAGAATTACTTTTTAAAATTAATTTACCATATTATTCTACAACTAGACTTCTAGAGTATGAAATTGTTAAACTTGTCAAAGATTGAAGTTATTGAAGCTATTCATCCTTAATATTTTTCTAGTGCTGATATTAAACTTTCTATTTTTAGCTGTAACCTTTTTTAGTGGTTTTAATTGAAAGAGCTTTTTTTTTTAATTTTAGTTGGGTCTGCTGCTAGGATATTTAGTTATACTCATTTTCTAGAACTATATACCTTCAAATTCTAGTTATTCCCTTTGGAAGATCATAAAGATACCATTTTGTAACCATCACATGGTGAGAAAATAAGTGCCATGTGCTTTGTAAAGAATCAGTGTTAAAACTTTAAAAAGAGAAAGGAAAAAATGCTACGTTATAAATTTAGCATTCAATATTTTTGTAATGAAAAAATCTAGTAATTGTAAATCAGATATTACATGGTTTCCAGTTGGAACAACAAAATGGACTGTGTTTCTGTTTACAGGTGTAATAATGTCCTTTATATCAGGGGTGTTGAAGAAGAGGAAGAAGATGGAGAAATGAGAGAATAGCAACTTTTGTGGGAAAATTTTTTTATATATATTTCTAGACAATAAAAATTTGTTTTTTCAACTTGACTTGTGAACTATTCATATTCAGACATTTACATGCAAAACTCAATGTTGAAAAAACTGAAAAATTATTTATAAAAGAAAGGCTATCCAGTTTCATTTAAGTTGGTATTCTTTCGTAAGCCCAGTGTTCTTATTTTTTTCTAAAAAGGAGAATTACTTATATGCTTTATAAATGTTTATGAAGGTGAATTTCAGCCCTTTTCTTGTAATTATATATTAACTGAGACCTTTCAAATGCAACTGCTTTTAAAGTTTTTTTGAGCCATTTTTTACATGTATACAGTGAACTATTTTCTTAGCATTAATATATATTATTTTACTTAGTAATAGACAAATTACAGTGTACACTTAAATAGTATACACATATAGCTAAAATGAAACATCAATTAAAATGAAAATGATTGTGGATATACAGCACAACAGAAATTGGGAACTGACATTTAGGTTGAAGATTTGTTCATTTAAGAGGATTAAGTTTCTGAACAGTACTTAATAAGAATTAAAAACCAGTCTCACAATTATGTTCTGAGACATAACTTCAAAGTCTCATGTTGTCAGAGGATGCCACTATTGCAGTTTAATGATCATTAACCGTATAGTTACATCAATAAAATAACTTTGGATGTGTATCCCCAACTCAGTCAAATCAAAGTATAGATGTATAATATTTAGAATAATACTTAGGCAATGGATAATAAAAAGCCTTCAACAAAAGAAAGTAATTCCCCATTTCCAATCCTATAACCTTTGGAACAAGGGCATGTGTTCATCACATTGATTAGGTAAGCATATGGGGGAGAATATTTTGATTACTGTAAACCAAAATCTTTAAAATATGCTTAAAACATTTGGCCTTACTGCTTCTAATTCAAGTGAAAAAATATTCTTCCTCTATTGATTTTGCTCTTGTATCCCTGACTAAACGTAGTTGATGTTTGTTACCAGTTGTAGGTTTTGAACGACAGACAAGTCTTCTTCCCACCTGAAACAAAAAGAAATAATATTCTTTAGAATAATCTTTTTCTGTTGAAGTATAAGTACTAATATTAACTTGATTTTCCAAGGCATAATGCGACTTAATGTGGTAAATAGTCAATTACAAAGGGATTGATTTTAAACATTAGTAATCCTGATGGCTCTTGGAGGTGTTCCCACCAGGATAAGCTTAGGGAAATCCTTAGTTTCACACCTATTCGTTTTCTCTGGGGCATATACTCAATTATATCCTCTTTCCTCTGTAAACTTTTTTGTTTTGCTTTGACAGCTGAATTTTTATCAAATGGATGACAAAACTATGATATAATATTGAGATTTGATGGGGCATCTCCATTGTGTCTCAAAAGGGGCACTATCCCTATGTGAGACTGGCCCTTGCATTGCAGAATGTTTGACATTCCTGGCACCAGTGAACTAAATAATAGTAGAGTTCCTCCCCATAATTATAGCAACAAAAATGCCCTTAGGGCAGTGGTTCTCAACCTTTCTAATGCCACAGTCCTTTAATATAGTTCCTCATGTGGTGACCCCCAACCATAAAATTATTTTTTTTGCTACTTCATAACTGTAATTTTGTTACTGGTAATGAATCGTAATGTAAATATCTGTGTTTTCTGATGGTCTTAGGCTCTACAGCAGCGGTGACCCAAAGGTTGCAGTGACCCTCAGGTTGAGAACCGCTGCTGAAGAGCCTAAGACCATCAGAAAACACAGATATTTACATTAGATTCATAACAGTAGCAATATTACAGTTATGAAGTAGCAACGAAAATAATTTTATGGTTGGGGGTCACCACAACATGAGGAACTGTATTAAAGGGTCGTGGCATTAGAAAGGTTGAGAACCACTGCCTTAGGGGAACAGAACCCCTGAATTCCTTTCCTAAAGTCGGAATTTTTTTGACTGTTGGTGATCTCCTTTGGTTACTTTTGTTATTAATACTATCAGAAAATTCCCAGTGATGAAGTATCCCAACTAGGTAAGAACTTCTATCACAGGTTTTCATACATTGTCAACTTATCAGATTACCATTTTTATTTTCTATTTTCCAGTTTTAGTTTTCATTCTCATTTTTAGTTTTTTAATAAACATTTGTTGAGTATCTACTGTGTGCTAGGCAGTGGAGATACAGAGGTCATAAAACGCATTCATGGTCTAGAAGGAAGGATATATTTTTAAATAATCATTTCAATTTTGTGGGCTTAGTGGAGTGTATACATGTGGGAGAATAATGAGTGGTTAATTCTCTCTTGGGAGGAAGAGGAAAATTCAAGTGTTCATAGAAAGAACACCTGAACTAGAGAGGTACAGATTCTTTTTAAGATTAAATGCTTATTTAAATAAAATAAGGTAATCATAACCTTTTGATATACATATTTACAATCACCATACTTTGGAACTTTTTTCAAGTCCTTACCTGAAAAGGCTGGTTCTGAGGTGCACAATAAGCATTCACTATGGGTTAGCTATCACTGTGTTAACAATCAATTTCCACATTAGCTTTGTAGATAGCCATGAAACTGGGTTCCTAGAATATATTTCAGACCCAGAGCTAGAGGAGGGCAAGTGGCATATGGAAACAAAAGACCCTCCATACTCGGCATGGACCATAAGCTCTCTGACTGCCAAATCCCAAACTTCTTAACAGGTGATCTTGCAATATAAAGAACCTTGGCTTCCAGTCCTGATTAGTCTTCTACATCTGAAGTAACACCGGGGATATAATTTTAACTCCAACTATTAATGTCATTATTTTTATAATATGAGGGTTAGAAGAACCTTCCAGTTAATATGTAACTAGAGGCCCGGTGCACGAAATTCATGCATGGGGGGGGAGGGTTGTCCCTCAGCCCAGCCTGCATTCTCTCCAATCTGGGACCCTTAAAACGGTGTCTGGCTGCCTGTTTGGGATCGGGCCTAAATGGGCAGTTGGACATCCCTCTCACAATCCCGGACTGCTGGTTCCCAACTGCCAGGCTCCCAACTGCTCGCCTGCCTGCCTTCCTGATTGCCTCTAACTGCTTCTGCCTGCCAGCCTGATTGTCCCTAACTGCCCTCCCCTGCAGGCCTGGTTGCCCCTAATTGCCCTCCCCTGGCAGCCTGGTTGCCCCTAACTGCCCATCCCTGCCAGGCTGGTCCCTCCTGACTGCCCTCCTCTGCCAACCTGATCGCCCCCAACTGCCCTCCCTTGCAGGCCTGGTCTCCCAACTGCCCTCCCCTGCTGGCCTGGTTTACCCCAACTGCCCTCCCTTGCAAGCCTGGTCTCCCAACTGCCCTCCCCTCTTGGCCTGGTCCACCCCAACTGCTCTCCTCTGCAGGCCTGGTTCCCCCCTAACTGCCCTCCCCTGCTGAGCTGGTCACCCCTAACTGCCCTCCCCTACCAGACTGGTTGCCCCCAACTGCCCTCCCCTGTAGGCCTGGTCCCCCCCAACTGCCCACTCCTGCAGGCCTTGTCCCTCCCAATTGCCCTCCCCTGCAGGCCTGGTCACCCCCAACTGCCCTCCCCTGCAGGCCTGGTCTCTCCCAACTGCCCACCCCTGCAGGCCTTGTCCCTCCCAACTGCCCTCCCCTGCAGGCCTGGTCGCTCCCAACTGCCCTCCCCTGCCAGCCTGGTTGCTCCTAACTGCTCTCCCCTGCCAGCCTGGTCCCCCTAACTGCCCTCCCCTGCCAACCTAGTCCCCCTAATTGCCCTCCCTTGCCAGCCTGGTTGCCCCTAACTGCCCTCCCTGTTGGCCCGATTGCCCCCAAATGCCCTCCCTTGCAGGCCTGGTCCCTCCAGACTACCCTCCTCTGCTGGCCATCTTGTGGCGACCATCTTGTGTCCACATGGGGGCAGCCATCTTGTGTGTTGGAGTGATGGTCAATTGGCATATTACTCTTAGATAGGATTCTCTAGGTTCACTATTTCCATTGTTAAGTGGAAGAAACAAGGTTCTCAGCTACCATTAACCTTTTGCACTCGGATGTCGAGTGTGACTAGACACGGTTAGCATTAGAATAAAGGAATCGAGAAAAAAGCAAGCGAGTGCAAAGGGTTAAGAAGAATTGACACAAATACATAGGCTATTTCCAGAAGGACTCAGATGAAACTGTTAGCAATGATTATCTCTGGGGCAGGGGAAACTAAGGATGACAACTTGCACTGAATACTCTTTTGAACTTGGAACCATATGTCTGTACTACCTATTCAAAAAATTAGTTTTTAAAATTTTCTGGTTTCATAAACCTGGAAGGAAAGAAAAAGAGGAAGGGACAGGTTTCTTTTACTAAAAAGTAGGCCTAATTTGAATTATTCTAAAAGTAACAAGGAACCAGAGAGAGATCAATTGAAGCTGAGCATGAAAGACTACTGAAGTTTAACCCGGATAAATTCGGTGAATTAGATATTTTGTTTTTATACCCAGAAGCACTCACACTTTGATGTAGCTGGACCTATTAATAGCAAAACACAAACCTTTTTCTTTGGTTGTGCTACTGCTCTTTCCAGAGCAGCTCTTAGCCTTTCTTCTTGGTGTTTTTGTTTTTCTCTCATTTTATCTTCACGAAACCTGTCAAGAGGGGAAAATGTTCTTCTAACTATAAGTCACAGAAAGTAAATGACCCATCTAAATATTATTTCCATTAAGGTTAAATGAAAGTAATAATTCATCGTCACCCGTAACTATGGCTTTTGAATATTCAGGTGAAATCTCAACAACACATCTGATTTGTGATGAAATGAGAAGAAATTGCATGCCACCATTTTGGAAGAAGTAAGAATCTATCCCCGCTTGTGTCTAAATAAGCACCTCAGTAAAGCCTTCTCATCACTCAAATTCAGCATGTCACAGTTAATCTGTACAATGGTCACTTAAATTAACTTCCAGTTATCCACCCCTCCCTTATTTGAAATATACAGAAAAGTATACTAGTCACAAGTATGTAGTTAAGTGAATTACCACAAAAGTGCATTTTCCAGTTAATCTTTTTGAATGGTATTCTCAAATTAAAACCAACAAATACAATTTGTCTTGTTTTCTTTAGGGCTGTGATGATAAAATTAGATGACCTAGACCAGTGGTCGGCAAACCGCGGCTTGCGAGCCACATGCGGCTCTTTGGCCCCTTGAGTATTTTTATTCCATAAAATACCACGGCCTGGGCGAGTCTATTTTGAAGAAGTGGCGTCAGAAGAAGTTTAAGTTTAAAAAATTTGGCTCTCTAAAGAAATTTCAATTGTTGTACTGTTGCTATTTGGCTCTGTTGACTAATGAGTTTGCTGACCACTGGGATAGCCCATTTGGGTCAACCACTGCATCCTCTGCCCCTATCTTGTCAACTTTCCCCTCTCTCCCGCCACTGCCGCTGCACTCACCAGCCATCAGCCCAGCTTGTGGCTGAGCAGCACGCCCCCTGTGGGAGCACACTGACCACCAGGGGACAGCTTCTGCGTTGAGCGTCTGCCCCCTGGTGGTCAGTGTGCCTCATAGCGACGGGTCATTTTTGTCATTTGGTCAATTTGCATATTACCTTTTTATTATATAGGATAATAGTGAATGTGTCTTCCCACTAAAAAACAGCTCTATGAGGAGGGCAGGGCTAGGTTTGGTTCCTCCCACTGTGACTATGTGGTTATCTTTGCCGTATAATAGAGACTTGCTAAATGTGGAATCCAAGCAAAAACAACTACTCATTAAGTCATTCACTACACTTATATAAGACGTACCTTTGCCGTCGTTCTTTTTGTTTTATCCTCTCAATTGCCTCCACATTTTCTTTGGGAATGGAATCAATGAGATCACTCAGTTCCACCAGGCGAGACTCTACTTTTACCAGCTTTTGGACTGGGTTGAGGCTGCCAACCTCACCATCTCCGATGCAGAATTTGTATACTTGATTTATTTTTTTACTAAGAGACTCTATCAGTTTTTCCTGGGATTGAGAAGAAAAGGAAAGTAGAAAACAACATCACATCACTATTTGCTTGTTCAATAAATGTGAAGTTCTGTTTTACTATAGTATAATGAAAAGGCTTTTATATAATACTAAATGTTTCCTTGTTTAAAAGAAAAACTTCAGTGTGACTTAGAAGAGTGAGAAAATGCAGCAATGATATTTATAACAATTTGTAGTCAGGTCATTGCTACAGTAACACCTTGGATTATTTTCTTTAAAAATATTTTATTCTAGGCATGAAAGTAATTATAATTGTGATTTTTTGTGTATCTGATTCCCTGGGCATTCAAGTAGAGGTGACATACACATTTAAAATCCTATTTTGCCACTGCAATGCATTTCCTTGCAGCACTGCAGATGAGCCCCCTTTTTTGCATTTATTAATCTAATTCAGTGGTCGGCGAACTCATTAGTCAACAGAGCCAAATATCAACAGTACAACGATTGAAATTTCTTTAGAGAGCCAAAGTTTTTAAACTTAAACTTCTTCTAACGCCACTTCTTCAAAATAGACTCGCCCAGGCCGTGGTATTTTATGGAAGAGCCACACTCAAGGGGCCAAAGAGCTGCATGTGGCTCGCGAGCCGCAGTTTGCCAACCACTGGTCTAATTGCTAGAACTATAATCATCCTGTCTAATAGTTATTTGCATGCATGCCTTATCTCCCTTTCTAGGCTGTAAGCACCTGGAGGGCAGGAGCTATTTCTTAGGTTGACACTGATACCTAAAATAGCACCTTGCACATAACTATGCACTTACTAAATGTTTGCTGAATAAATGAATGCATTCTCTCAGAGGAAAAGAACAGTTACAAGAAAACTGATTCCCTGCTGGCCTACAAAAGCCTTTGGGGAAGGTTAAATTTCACCCTCTCCATTGGGAAGTCATTGCAGTATTCTAGTCTAAACAGAGGCTTAGGCCAAACCTTGCTGATCCCTGTACCTGGCTATTCCTCCGTTTTAACACGTAGTTGATATGCTCGAGCTTGTAGGTAACGTGTTTCGGGATGTGTTTCGGGACCGAAAGATAACTTTCATCCTCTTTCTCGTCTGGGGGCTCGGCATTCGCAGCTAAGAGGGTCTCAATAAACTGCTGGGCAAGGTTAAGCTGTCTCCAGATAGCATTCTGCCCCAATGCCTGCTTCTGCTCAAGAAGATGAGAATCACCATGAAGCCAAGGAGGAAAAATAACACTCAAGACAGATGTGGCTCCTGGAGTCGTGGGACTCCTTACAGAGCCACCAACAATTACAAGTCAAGATCTATTACCAGGAGGTGACTTCCAACAGCTTGTTTCTCCCACCACCTACTTTAAGCACCTTTCCAATGTTCTATTTACCATAAAGCCCCCATTTTCTCAATTTTTTTCTATTTCCTATTTATATTAAAATATGCTTTTTAAAGAAAACAGGGAAGTATGAAATAATATTAAAAGAAAAAGTAAAAGAAAAAAGCAAAGGTCCTATTTGCCATTCAGCTTATTCTTTTTCTCTCCCTTTCTAAATAACACCTATTGTATTTCCCATTTATATTAACAGCACATTTCTTTAGAAAACTTTAGAAATACAGAAAAATGAAAGGTAAAGTAACCCATCAAAGGACTGAAGTATACATTGGATATGAAAAAACATTATTGCTGCAATGTGAGTCATTTCAAAAATACGTTGAACACTAGTTCTGAGAAAAATCAACTTTAACGTGAGAATGGTTAATTGACGGAAATTTCTGAAGGAGTCTTCTTGAGCACTTAAGCGTTTTAGAGATGGATGGGCAGTAGCCTTTTTGTGTGTGTGTGTTTGTTTTTTAAGTTCCTCCTGTCAAATAAGAGGAAAAGACAAGGAAAGATGTTTTCTTAAGGTAAGAACAGCGTGAGAAATAGAATCAGGGGATGAGGTTAAAGAAAATACTCATGAAAAAGAGATTGAGGGCCTGGCTCTAACGAGCACAGGGCAAAGAAAAAGGAAGTTCAAGATGCAGGCCTACTCTTGACAGAGAAGCCAAATGTCAGTCCAATCCCTGGAGCTGCCACGAGGTGGCAGGCCCACCCCAGAGCTCGTGTGCCTGCTTCCTGAGGTTCAGTGAGGCAGGGTGGTGGAAAACTACCAGGATAAGAACTTTGGGTGCCTTCCAAAGGAATGGGAAGTGATCTGACCAGAGCAATAGATAGAAGGAATCATTGTTACCAAAATTGGATAGGAATGGGGAGATGTCTAGATGTCATTTAAAGTTCCTTTCCAACTCAAGGAGTCTGTAATTCTTATCCATGTCCCATTCTACTGTGTGCTTAATGTAAACAACTCTCCCAATTGAACTGGATCAGTGCCCTGTTGAAAGGAAAATTAAACCAGAGGTGACTACATTCTGCAAATTAAACGATGGAATAGCTTACACTCCATTTCATGTCCAATGAAAGTAAGCAAACAGCTGCTACACAAAATGGATGAATCTCAAACGTAATGTTGAGAGAAAGAAGCCAGGCAAGCCAGACATATTACACGATTCCATCTATCTCAAGTTCAAAAGCATAAAGTCTAATTGGTGGTGGGAGAAGTGAGGATAGTGGTCACCTTCAAGGGATGGAAAGCAGCTTCTGGGAGTGCTGACCGTGGTGTATTCCCTGATCTAGGGAGTGGTACAGGGCTGTGCTTACTTTGAGGAAATTCTTAGAGTTACACTTATGATTTGTGCACATTTGAATATTACATTAAATCTATGCCTGAATTTAAAATTGTACTATCGAAGTAATATATTGAATTAATGAAAAGTGTTTTTAGGGGATTAAGTACAGTTAGAAGTGTGGAAGTTTTGGAAAGAATAAAATTGATTTTATAGATCATAATTGACCATAGTGCCAAAGTAACTGATAATTTTGTGAATATCAAAATTAGGTGCAACTGTTTATCTACACCAGTGGTCGGCAAACCGCGGCTCGCAAGCCACATGCGGCTCTTTGGCCCCTTGAGTGTGGCTCTTCCACAAAATACCGCAGCCTTTGTGAGTCTATTTTGAAGAAGTGGTGTTAGAAGAAGTTTAAGTTTAAAAAATTTGGCTCTCAAAAGAAATTTCAATCGTTGTACTGTTGATATTTGGCTCTGTTGACTAATGAGTTTGCCGACTACTGATCTACACTAATAAAAGAGAAACATGCAAATTGACCATCACTATGCTATGCCCACCAACCAATCAGGAGGGAATATGCAAATCAGAAGGCCAAAGATGGCGGCCGCCCAGATGCTCCAGGCGTCCGGGCAGGGCAGGACGCCTGCTATGAGAGGGAGGGTGGGGGGCAAAGTGATCTACAGGAGCGGCACTCCGGCTGCAGCGAAGGCCTGGGTCCCGGGTGCCGGAGGAAAATCGGTGCTGGAAGCCAAGGGAAGGAAGGCCTATTGCATGACTCTTCATGCAACGGCCTCTAGTTTACTCATAAAGGATTATGTTTTGCACATGTTGAGATCTGAAAGAATGGGAGTAGGAAAGCAAGAAAATTCTAAGAAAGTAATACTTTTCCCCTGCCGATTTGTTTGCTCTTCCCCCTTTTCACCCCAGTATTTTACATCCCTAGGAGAGTGTGCTTTTTCCCAGAGGGGGTAACACATGAATGCCAAAATTACGCCTGTGACCAAAATCTCAGTCTTTTAAAAATAATTTGCAGATAAACTGTACAAGGTTGCCTCAAAGTTTAAGAGTACTGAAAATGCTACATTTTTTTATAGCTGCCCTAAACTTGGATGAAAGGGGCTTGGTGGGAAGGAGGGGCACTATCACATTTATCTGACATTTTTCATGTCAATCAGCTTCAGAATTATTTAAACAAAATTGAAGGGTGGAAACAACCCAAGTATCCATCAACAGATGAATGGATAAATAACGTGGTAAATAAATACAATAGAATATTTTTCAGCCATCAAAGGAATTCTGATACACACTACAACATGGATGAACCTTGAAAACATGCTAAGTGACATAAAAGGACAACTATTGTGTGATTTCATTTATATGCAGTACCTAAAGTAGGCAAATTTATAAAGGAAGAAAGTAGGATGGGAAGATAGAGGAATGGGGAAATACTAGCATTGTTCAGAGTTTCTATTTGGGATGATGAAAAATTCTATCAATAGTGGTGAAGGTTACACAATAGTGTGAATATATTCAATGCCACTGAATCATAACACTTAAAATGGATAAATGGTAAATTTTATGTATATATATATATTTTTTAAAATATTTTATTGATTTTTTTACAGAGAAGAAGGGAGAGGGATAGAGTTAGAAACATCGATGAGAGAGAAACATCGATCAGCTGCCTCCTGCACACCTCCTACGGGGGATGTGCCCGCAACTAAGGTACATGCCCTTGACTGGAATCGAACCTGGGACCTTTCCGTCCACAGGGCAATGCTTTATCCACTGAGCCAAGCCAGTTACGGCATGTTATGTATATTTTATCATAATTTAAAAAATGGTTTAAAAACCAGCATTGAAGAACTAAAAGGTAGCTAGCACCACATTTCTTGTTCTAACAGTGTGCAACCTGACCATAGCCCCTCCTAAAAGAGAAACATGCAAATTGACCATCACTCCACTATGCCCACCAACCAATCAGGAGGGAATATGCAAATCAGAAGGCCAAAGATGGCGGCCGCCCAGATGCTCAGGGTGCTGTACCACCCTAGGAAGTGTGTGTGTGTGGTGGGGGTGGGGGGGGGGGGGGAGCTTTTGTAGCCCTGCCTACCAATGGGTAGGGAAGGACAATCATCTACTGATACAGTTTTTCTGAATCTACTTCTGCTTGAAACATAAATGTGATATTAACCTCACATATTAGCATGAATTTTTATCTTATTTACGATTTTTACAAGAAAACCAATACAAGTTGGAGTTGTGGGTCTAGAAAGTAACCTAATCATTCATTCAACAAACATTTATTGAGCACCTCCTTTAGGGACACTAAACTTATCGAAGAAGGGTAAGAAATCCCTGCCCTCGAGGGGTTTGCATCCAGCTGGGAGAGACTAACATATAAGTAAATGAGCACATTAGCGTGTGTTACAGGTCCTCCTATAATGACTATCTACACAAGCCCCACGGGGGGCAAAATTTATTATAAGCTCAGTGTTGGTCAGATATTCCATTGTGTTGATTCAGTCCTTACTTTGTCAATTACTTACTCAAATTTCTACCAAAATGATCACAGGCAGTGAGCTACTTCATATGTACTAGCATACACTCTGCCTAAAAGAAATGTCTTTATGGGGGAAAATCTCAACATCATACTTGGTCATAATTAGAGCAACATTTTAAGAGAACCCCAATGCCAGTTTGAATGCTTTGTGTCTACCATGTAAGTGGACTGTTACGTACTGGCAAGATTATTTCAAGCTGGTTTTCTGCCTTTGTCATCAACCTGAGGCTTGTGGTTTACTTTTCATTCTCCCATTCCAGTGCTTAGTACTGAGGTAAATGCAAATTCTTATAATGAGCCAAAATAAGATTACTATAGGCAAAGAATGCTTACCTGGGCATCTGAATTAAATTCTCCAAAACTAAATAGCCTGGACCTTAACTCCAGTTCTGCTGCTTTTTCCTCTTCTCTCACGCAGTTCTCTTTAAGCACTTCCTTCTGCTCCAAAAGGAACTCAATGTTTGAATTTCTATGACAAAAGAGGCTTGTCTATAACATGTGGTTTGGTGCAATAAAACATCACTCAGGAGCTTCAACACTCTTCCAGATCATGTGTTAGCAGCCTATGTCTAGCAAGCCAAATCTGAGTTTATATTTGAAGACATTGCCAACATACATGCAACTTCTCAGGTTAAAATGAGACAAATGCACAGGGGCTGTTTTGAACCCCCATCAGGAAGCATTTTCTTCCCCTATACTACTTCCCTGACTCCCCCAGTAGAGAGCAGCAAAGCCGAGGTGTCGGGAACTCAAGTTGTGGTGAGATCTTGTCTGTGTTCCCTAACCAGGGTTCAAAATAGAGACTCCTGACTCCCTCTCCTAGACATTCCCATAGAGATCTGGAGATGGATTCGGACATGGATTCCCTTTTCCTGCCCAACCATGCCCACCCGTCCCCCCAAATCATATTGTTGGAGATGGGGGCACCATAGCTGTGAGGACAGAGAGAGGAGGCATGGATTAAAAGGATACATTAGTGGTAACAGGTAGCTGTGAGAGCATGATTTTTAGGTTCATAACTTCTGAACAAGTTAATCTGTTCCAAAGTTCAATGTAGTTGGACGTTTAAGAAGATTGCCACCTTCTGGCCCAGACGACTGTTCTGAAAAAGCTTCTACACAGTTTTATAATAGGTAGATACAAAGATCTGTTCTCTGCGACTCGGAGCTGTTTACCAAAATGGTAATAATATAAAATTTTACAATAGGAAGGAGTGTTGTGAGTCATCAAATCAGCCTCCTTCCCCTGACAGAAGTCCCTTTTATCATAGCCCTGATATGTTGATATGCACATTACAAAATGATACAATATTTAAGTCACCAAAAAATCTGTTTTGCTGAGGAGAGTCACAGCCAAGGAAAATGCATGTTAGCACTATCTTCCAAAAGCATGGTTTGATTAGCCAGATGATAGGGGGAAATGGGTGTGAACGAAAATTAAGGCACTAAGTGACCCTTCCGTTCTTTTGAATCTTTTATTATTGCTAGTTAGGAAAATATTTTGACATGTGAAAGGAAGTAGGGACTAAAATGAAACTAAAGCCAGTCTATTCTGTGTAAATATAACTTCAACTCTTCATACACTACAACGGAAATATCGTTCGTAAACATTTCACCTTAAATCCAGAGAGACCACCAGGAAGGACCACTCGTGAATAAGTTGGACTCTGTCTCTGGTTAGAATTCGCGTAATAGGATAAATCTACTTGTTTTCAATGACTTACATTTTATCCTGTATATATTTTTCTCTTTTATTCACTTCTTCGAGGTTTTCATCTACATCTTGGGAATACTGTACCAAGGTCAGATTCTGCTCCTCCAGCTCCGTGAGGACTTGAAGTAGCTCTTCTGGTTCTTTGAAATAAATCTCTGGCTCCTAATGAATCAATAATGAAGAATATAATTCACTTAACACCATGCTGCCTAGGTACACGTGACTTATCTAGAAAAATGCATTCTGGAATACAGGCTGACTGTGAGGGAGACATGGGTGGAGATGGCAAAGGAGCCTCTTTCCACGCGAGAGCTGGTCTCAGGAAGGGGCATTGGAGGTGGTAGGGGAGATGAAAGGTATTGGGAAAGTGGAAGAAGTGGGTGAGGAAAAGAGAAGCAAGGATGAAGCAGGAGAAGCAGGGCAGGAAAAAGGGAAAGGGGTCTAGGGAAATGCAAGGGAGAAGAAATAGAAGGAAGATAAAGATGGGCTACGTGAAGGCCATTTTCTCCCCTAGTTTTAATTATTTTACATTTTCCAAAATTTTACGTATAAGTATGCATTATTTTAAGTAAATTTAATTTTTATACACCCATATTAATCACATTTCCTATAGCCAGGGGGTGAAAGCAACCTAAATGTCTATCAATGAATGAATGGATAAAGAATGTTACAATGGAATGTTAACCATAAAAAGAAGGAAATCCTGTAGCATGCTACAACATGGATGAACATAGAAGATATGCTAAAAAGTAAAACCATTCACAAAAGGACAAATACTGCATGATTCCACTTTTATGAGTTATCTAAAGTAATAAAACTCTTAGAACAGTGGTAACCAGGAGTTAGAGGGAGAGGGTTAGAGGAATTGTTCAATGGGTGTAGAGTTTCAGTTTTGCAATATGAAAAGTTATAGGGATCTATTGCACAATAGTGTGCATATAGTTAACACTGCCATACACTTAACCTTTTGCACTTGGATGTCGAGTGTGACTCGACATGGTTAGCATTAGAATAAAGGAATCGAGAAAAAAGCAAGCAAGTGCAAAGGGTTAAAAATAGTTAAGATGGTAAATTTTGTGTTATTTTTTTTACCGTCATAAAAAAAAAAAAAAAGATGCCTTGGATAAGGTGTGTTTTATATAATTACGGATGGTGTTTTAAAGTGTTTTTTGGTCCGGCTGGTTTGACTCAGCCGATAGAGTGTCGGCCTGTGGACTGAAGGATCCCAGGTTTGATTCCAGTCAAGGGCAAATGCCTGGGATGTGGACTCAATCTCCAGTGGGGGCAGCTGATCAGTGATTCTCTCTTCATTGATGTTTCTAGCTCCCTCTCCCTTCCTCTCTGAAATCAATAAAAATATATTTTAAAAAAATAAAGTGTTTTGTGTTCCTTTTGAGTTTCTGTATCATATTTAGGGTGGAGTTAGCTCAGAGTCAATCTTGTAGCCATGAAGGGCTATTTTATTGAAGGTCAATTTATCTTACAGTTTAGTTCCTCAATATATCTCAAGCCCCAATCTATCCTATCTAAGAGTAATATGCAAATTGACCATCGTTCCAACACACAAGATGGCCAGCAGGGGAGGGCAGTTAGGAGGCACCAGGCCTGCAAGGGAGGGAAGTTTGGGGGTGACCAGGCCTGCAGAGGAGGGCAGTTGGGGGGGATCAGGCCAACAGGGAAGGGAAGTTGGGGGGGACCAGGCCTGCAGGGGAGGACAGTTGGGGGTGTCCAAGCATGCAGGGGAGGGCAGTTAGGGGCAATCAGGCTGCTAGGGGAGCAGTTAGGTATCGATCAGGCTAGCACAGGAGTGATCAGGCTGGCAGGCAGAAGCAGTTAGGGGCAATCAGGGAGGCAGGCAGGTGAGCGGTTGGGAGCCATCAGTCCTGGGTTGTGAGAGGGATGTCCCAGATTGGAGAGGGTGCAGGCTGGGCTGAGGAACACGCCCCCCCCCACCCCCGTGCATGAATTTCATGCACCGGGCCTCTAGTATATATAAAAGAGTAATATGCAGATCAACAGAATGGTGGAACAAACAGAACGACCGCTTGACCAGTCACTATGAGGTGCACTGACCACTTCTCAGTCCCTCCCCCTGCCCAGCAGACTCCGATCCCTCGATGGTGAATGGGGAACTGGGAGTGGGTGGCAGTGGCTGCTGGCAGCTGAGGAAGATGGCCCTGATCACAGGCCAGGCCTAGGGACCGTACCCACGCATGAATTTTGTGCATTGGACCTCTAGTGAAATAATACGCAGCCAGGAAGTGGCTATTTTTTTTAGAGGAAAAATATAGGTAATATGTCTCCCAAATTATTACCTACTTTAGCATTTATTTTTCATAAAATGTCTCATGACAAAGATGAACTATATATATACAACTGAGGAACAGTATCAAAATCATATTTTTCTTCTGGGAAGTTATGGAATATTTGGAATAGGAAATTTCAATTTCAAAAGAAGAAATGAATATTTTACCAAACACAGTATTTGAATCAAGAAATATAATCTAGTTACCAGTTCATAGTCTATTTCATCATCTATCAAGCATTCCAAACTGTCTTCTGAACTTTCAGATTGGCTGTAAAAGAAAAAAAAAAAAGAAGAAGATGCCTGATTTCCGAGTCATTTTCTGTCAACAGGTTTGCTTTCACTTCTAAATTTTCTTTGGAACATGAAACCTAATTTTTTTCAATAGGCTGCTTAGCCTTTTAGGGAACTGCGTATCTCAGGAAGCAATGGATTCCATGAGTGTGTCAAAGAAAACTAGATTCACCCAGACAAGGGTGACGTATGCAAACAATGAGACCACCAGGAAGAACTATACCAGACAGTACTAATCATTTGAGGTGCATCTATAAAGTCAGGTAATTTTCTTAGAGAAACACATGACAACCTACATTGCCACATCCATTTTGTCCACTTTAACTCAGTCTTCTTGAAAAATGGAACGCGCCTTAGTGTTCAAAACCAAGCTTGTAACCCTGAGTGATACCATATTTGCTTTTTAAAGAGCAGATTTTATTTTTAAAAATATCTTCCAATGAGAAAATGTTGGCTCCGGGCGATAATTTATATCATTAAAGAATAATTATGTGGCTCTGGAAAAATTCTTTAAGAAGGATGTATTGAAAATGATTGAAATATTTAAAAAGTAGGAACTTTCAAGTAGAGGGCAGTAATGATGGAGAAAGTGAGTAAATGGGGGAGGGAGATACATGAAAGAATGAAATCATAGAAACCAAGAATAGAAAGGATGAAAGGACAGTCTACAGACTGAGGGAAAATATTTGCAAACCACAAAGTCACAAAGTACTAGTATCTAAATATGTAAAGAATTCTCAAAACCCAACAGTTAATCCAGTTGGAAAATGAGCAAAAGACATGAATGGACATTTCACCTAAGAGGATATAAAGATGTAAACAAGCTCATGAAAAGATGTTCAACACCATCAGCTACTAGGGAAATGCAAATCAAAAGCACAGTAAGTTATACACATCTATCAAAATAGTTAAGGCAAGAAAACAGTGAAAATACCAAATACTGGTGAAGATGTAAAGAAACTGGACCCCTCATACATTGCTGGTGGGAATGTAAAATGGTATAGCCACTCTGGGAAACAATTTGGCAGTTTCTTTAAAAACTGAACTTGCATCAACTATCCATCTCAGCAATTGTATTATCCTAGAGAAATGAACTATGTTACACAAAAAGTTGTATAAATACATTTACAGTAATTTTATTCATTATAGCCCCAAATTGGAACCAATCTAGATGTTCTCCAGTGAGTGAATAATTAAATTGTAGTGTGTCCATACTACTCAGCAAAAAAAAAAAAGGAACCAATTATTGATATACCCAACAGCTTGGATCAATCCTCAGAGAATTATGCTTAGTAAGACATCCAATCCCAAAAGGTTACACAGTGTGTGATTCCATTTATATAACATTCTTAAAATGATAAAAATCATAGAAATAGAGAACACTTTAGTGGTTGCCAGGGGTTAGGGGAGGTGGAGAGGGGGAAGTGAATGCAATTATAAAGAGGCAACATGAAGAATCCTTTTGGGTATGTTCTGTATTTGATTGTCTCTCGACTATATTAATGGCAACATCCTGGTTGCGATATTGTACTATACTTTTGCAAGATGTCACCATTGAGGGAATCTGGGTAAAGGGGACAAAGGGTTTTTCTACATTATTCTATCTAATAAAAGAATGATATGCAAATTAACCATCACTCCACTATACCCACAAGCCACACCCACCAGCTAATCAGGAGCGAGTATGCAAATTAATCCAACCAAGATGGCTGCGGCCACTGAGTGAGCAGGAAGCTTGGGTTTCCCAGGCAATGGAGGAAGCCAAGCTTTCCACACACCCTGGCAGGCCCAGGCCTCCACTCAAGGCGACAAAATTTCAATTACAGAAAATAAATAAATCCCAACAAAAATGGCTGCGGCCACGGAGCAAGCAGGAGGCTTGGCTCTGCTCAAGGCTACAAAGTTTCAATTATAGAAGATAAATAAATCCCAGATACCAGGGCCTCCACTTGGGTCACTGGGGGGTATGACCAGCCTGCAAACCACCATAGACCCCTCGCCCAGGCTGCCCCATGCCCCAAGGGAACCTCCACCCTGATCCGGGACACCATTCAGGGAAAACCAGCTGGCTCCCACCCGTGTACCAGGCCTCTATCCTATCTAATCCTATCTAGTCAAAAAGTAATATGCAAATTGACCATCACTCCAACACACAAGATGGGTGCCCCCATGTGGACACAAGATGGACTCCACAAGATGGCCAGCTGGGGAGGGCAGTTGGGAGGGACCAGGTCTGCAAGGGAGGGCAGTTGTGGGCAATCAGGCCAGCAGGGGAGGGCAGTTGGGAGGGACCAGGCCTGCAAAGGAAGGCAGTTGGGGGCGATCAAGCCTGCAGGGAAGGGCAGTTGGGGTGACCAGGCTGGCAGAGGAGGGAAGTTGGGGGCGACTGAGCCTGCAGGGAAGGGCAGTTGGGGGGGGACCCAGGCCTGCAGGGGAGAGCAGTTTGGGGGGGACCAGGCCTGCAGGGGAGGGCAGTTAGGGGTGACTAAGCCTGCAGGGGATGGCAGTTAGGGGCAAACAGGCTGGCAGGGGAGCAGTTAGGCATCAATCAGGCTGGCAGGGGAGTGGTTAGGAGGTGATCAGGCTGGCAGGCAGAAGCAGTTAGGGGCAATCAGGAAGGCAGGCGAGCAGTTGGGAGCCAGCAGTCCTGGATTGTGAGAAGAATGTCCGACTGCCCTCAGGCAGTCAGACATCCCTCAAGGGGTTCCAGATTGGAGAGGATACAGGCTGGACTGAGGAACACACACCCCCATGCTCAAATTTCGTGCACTGGGCCTCTAGTCCTATATAATAAAGGGGTAATATGCAAATTGACCATCACTCAAACACACAAGATGGCTGGCCCCATGTGGACACAAGATGGCTACCATAAGATGGCTAGCAGAGGAGGGAAGTTGGGGGCGACCAGGCCTGCAGGGGAGGACAGTTAGGGGTGGCCAGGCTTGCAAGGAAGGGCAGTTAGGGGCAATCGGGCCAGCAGGGGAGGGCAGTTAGGGGCTATCAGGCTGGCAAAGGAGGGAAGTTAGGGGTGACCAGGCCAGCAGGGTAGGGCAGTTGGGGGCGACCAGGCCTGCAGGGGAGCAGTTAGGTGTCAATCAGGCTGGCAGGCAAGCGGTTGGGAGCCAGCAGTCCTGGATTGTGAGTCGGACATCCGTCAAGGGGTCCCAGATTGGAGAGGGTGCAGACTGGGCTGAGGGACACCCTCCCCCCCCATGCACAAATTTCATGCACCGGGTCTCTAGTTTCTTATAACCACATGTAAATCTACAATTACCTCAAAATAAACATTTAATTAAAAACAAAAGTGACTGCTAAATGTCACAGTGCCCCTGGAATTCAGAGCACAGTGCCTGTGTTGACTTTTGTCATGTATGACTGTCATGGATTCTGTGGTACTGGCCCAGATCCTTTCCTTGGGGCTGGGGTACCCAACCTGGGCATCAATATATTTTCTTAAAGCTCCCTTGGGGTAGCCAGGGTTGAAACAAACAACAATGCTGTATGGTCCTACTACCTCAGTTTTGAATGACATGGTGAATTGCAAACACATAGGCCAGCAGAGTAACTTAATAAACAGATGGGCAGTAGACTCTGAGAGTCAAAGGCCCAAGATGCAGTTTCTACAGACAGCAGTTGCAGGCACTTCTCAGGGAATGCAGGGAGGCCTATAAGACCTCAGTCACCTCAGGAGCACACAGAAATGGCAACCACGAACTCCAATATCTGTTATGATGGGTGTGGCTACGTGGTAGTATGATAAAAAAAGCCTGAGAAAGATATTTGGTGAAAAACATTGTTTCCAATAGATTTCATCAAGTAAGTACTGTACTCTGATGAGGGTGATTCGCCATTCTCTAAGGTAGGAGAGCGCTTCTTGCGTTGTTTTCCGGCTTAAAATGTCCAGGTGAAGTCCATGTCATTGGTGATGGTGGAGGTGAAAAGAAATAACATATAATTAGAAATTAATTTTTGTTATTTGGTGCAAGATACTCATTATTCTGCATTGATATGCCCATTACTTAAAAAAATATTAGAATTATAATAATAGAAAATGAAGCTCTTTTATTCTATGGAAATTGGATTCCAAGCATAAGAATAAAATCAAAGACACACTGGTGGGGGGCTGGGGGCATTTACCCAAAACGATACATGTCACAAATCAGGGCCATACATTGTGAAATATGAGCCACAGTTCTATTTTTACCTTATCATATATGTTTCTAATCACAGGGTTTTTTTAATTGAAGGGAAAAAATGATGGACACTTCAATTGTTCCATGTGGTGGAGAAACCTACCATTGACACATACAAGTCACCTGTGCACTTGTTCCCCCCACATCTACATGCACTTTTCCCCCCACGTCTACATGCACTTGTTCCACCCACGTCTACATGCACTTGTTCCCCCCACGTCTACATGCATTTGTTCCCCACGTCTACATGGACTTTTCCCCCCATGTCTACATGCACTTGTTCCCCCCACGTCTACATGCACTTGTTCCCCCCACGTCTACATGCACTTTTCCCCCCACGTCTATATGCACTTTTCCCCCCACGTCTATATGCACTTCCCCCCCCCCGTCTACATGCACTTTTCCCCCCACGTCTACATGCACTTGTTCCACCCCCACGTCTACATGCACTTTCCCCCCCATGTCTACATGCACTTTTCCCCCGTCTACATGCACTTTTCCCCCCACGTCTACATGCACTTTTCCCCCCACGTCTACATGCACTTGTTCCCCCCACGTCTACATGCACTTTTCCCCCCACGTCTACATGCACTTGTTCCCCCCACGTCTACATGCACTTGTTCCACCCACGTCTACATGCACTTTTCCCCCCACGTCTACATGCACTTTTCCCCCCACGTCTACATGCACTTTCCCCCCCACGTCTACATGCACTTTCCCCCCCACGTCTACATGCACTTTCCCCCCCATGTCTACATGCACTTGTTCCACCCCCACATCTACATGCACTTTTCCCCCCACGTCTACATGCACTTTTCCCCCCACGTCTACATGCACTTTTCCCCCCACGTCTACATGCACTTTCCCCCCCATGTCTACATGCACTTTCCCCCCCACGTCTACATGCACTTTTCCCCCCACGTCTACATGCATTTTCCCCCCCACGTCTACATGCACTTGTTCCCTCCATGTCTACATGCACTTGGTCCCCTCACATCATGTCCACACCGGATTCTGATTTGGAACTAAGCAGTGGGCAAAGTGGTCTCGGGTCTTTTCATCCAGGGTCTCCCGGGTCTCCCCAGACCATCTTTCCTCACACCAGCACTCTTAGGACTTCCCGCTACTCTTTCTGCTATTCTGTCTTGAAACCACGGCAGGCCTCACTCTCCCACCCTCTCTTTTCCAGGTTAGCTTATAGGTCTCCTTGATCTCCACTGTGAGATGGGCACCTTCTCTGGTTTTACTTTTGTGAGTGAAGTCTCAGATCTCTGGTGTTACCTGAGCTACTTCTTCCCCGGGAATGTTCTCCTGAAACTGATATCTTCCGGGAGCTCTCACTGTAGTCTATTTTCCTGAATTCTAGAAATGGAAACGAAAGAGGGAGGACACACTTCTGAAAATTAGAACTTTGTCTTCGAGTGAAAGTAGCATTATTGTAAAAGCTTCCAGGGACAGAGATATAAGAAGGGGACAGCGTAACCAATAAACTTATCATGTAGACAGCAAGGGCTGGTCTCTGGAGCAGGCAGACCTCCTCCAGGGCACAAGGAGGTCTCTTATCTCCTGCATCAGTCAGTTATAACCTCTAAAATCGCAGTGTGAGCCATTCACTGCTCTGGACTCATTGCTTTCTGAGCATTCTCTAGTTAGATGGCAAGTCTAGGAGCACTGAATCCGAAGCTATGAGATGCAAATGCTTCTCACTTTTTCTTTCCATTTGTTTTTCCTCTTGTCAAACACCAGCTGTTGAGTTTAACCAAGTGTCATCACTGTGCTCACTTGATATTTCATACACATGCGTCTAACTGAAACTCAGCAGTGAAAGACACAGGGGAACTGAGCAGGGAGGCCATCTGTGGTGTGCTGGTAAATGCTTAACAACCAGCTCTCTAGGGGAAAATCCTCCCTGATTTGTCGTTGACCGATTTCTGTGATGTCAGTGTTCTCAACCCAGAGTCTCAGAATCGGCTCTCAGCTGAAGACTGAAGATCTTCAGAACTCTCTGAGTAGCCCCCTCCTCTCCAGTGCTCTGCTCTGTGCCCTCCCTGGACCCCAGCTAGTCTTTTCATCTCATGGGGACTGCTGGGCCCACCTGGGCTCCCCCTTCCAGAGCTGCATCCTGTCCCCAGCAGGACCCGGAGGCTATCATGGGGCCCATCTCACTTTTTTCCTCTCTCTGAGGGATTCCTTTGCATCTTTCTTGATGTCCAATGTCTGAAAACTGTTGCTTCGTACGTTTTTCAGACTTTTCAGGCAGGAGCGTGTCTGGTTCTTGTTACCCCAAAGTTACTAGAAATCTTTCCTTGTGACCCCACTTTGATCACATTAAATTATTATCTATAGCCCTGGCTGGTGTGGCTCAGTTGATTGAGCATCATCCCATGCACCAAAAAGTTGCCGGTTCAATTCCCAGTCAGGACACATGCTCAGGTTTCAGGCTCAATCCCCAGTCAGGGGCATGCAGAAAGCAGCCAATCAATGTTTCTCTCTCTCCCTTTCCCTTCCTCCCTCTCTAAAATCAATAAAAACATATATATTTTTAAAAATTCTTATATATAATAGCACCTATTTCTGGTCCATTAAGCTGACTTCCAAACATTAGTACCATACTGTGTTAATTCCTAAGACTCTGTCATAATATATATATATATATATATATTTTTAAAGTATATTTTATTGATTTTTTCCAGAGAGGAAGGGAGAGGGATAGAGAGTTAGAAACATCGATGAGAGAGAAACATCGACCAGCTGCCTCCTGCACACCCCCTACTGGGGATGTGCCCGCAACCAAGGTACATGCCCTTGACCGGAATCGAACCCGGGACCCTTGAGTCCACAGGCCGACGCTCTATCCACTGAGCCACACCGGTCAGGGCAATATATTATATATCTTAAAGGATTAGTAACCACCCCCACCCCCATTACCTCCGTCCTTCAGAAGTATTTATTTCTTGAGATGAACCTCAGAATCACTGTATAAAGTTCTCCCCAACCCAACACTCAAGTCCCTGACAAATTTTTGGTCACAGTTTTATTATAATTCCATAAATCTTATACATTCATTGCAGAAAATTTGGCAGCTTTACAATGTAAATCTTTCTCTCTAGAAACATGACATATTTCTCTATTTGTCAAATCTCCAGGTCACACAATTAAGGTTATTTGCTTTCTTGGATTTAATTTCCTTGTATGTTTTCTAATTAATAAAGTTAGTTTATTTAGGTTAATATGTTAGGTTAATAAATATAATTGACTTTGTGTCCATTTACTCAAATCGTTTTTAAAAATATATATATTTCTTTATTGGTTTCAGAGAGGAAGGGAGTAAAGAGAGATAGAAACATCAATGATGAGAATCATTGACCGGCTGCCTCCTGCATGCCCCATACTGGGGATCGAGCCTGCAACCCAGGCATGTGCCCTTGGCTGGAATCGAACCTGGGACCCTTCAGTCCGCAGGCTGACGCTGTATCCACTGAGCTAAGCCGGCCAAGGCTCAAATAGTTTTTTAAGAATTTTATGGATGGGAGGTTCTAGGTATGCTATCATAGCATCTGTAAATAATATATTTTCTATGGCTCCATGTATATATTTTTACTGCTTTATATCTGAAATTAACCTGAGTTTCCAAATTAATAATATATAATCACAGAGACAGTGAAAATCCTTGTTCAGGTTGTATTTGAAATAGAAATTCTGACTATTAATAATCAGCAAATAAACATTGCAACTGAACATTTTAGAATTAGGGACATTTACTTAAATTGAAATGAAGAATGTGACTCACTTGTTAATATTTTGGAAAGATTTTCCTCTATATTTTCTTTGCTTTTTGACATCTTCACCCTTCTCAGCGCTTGCCTGATTTGCCAATGTTTTGGAGACAATTTCATCAGAAAAAGTCCATATTTAATGTACTCTCTAAGGAGGAATTCTGTTTTTGATATTTCACTACTCAAAGGAAATGAAAATATAATTAGATATATCTGTGTGAAAGCATGTTCACTTTTTATAAAAAGGTTTTACAAAATTCATTCTCTTGATTATGTATTTACTTAACAAAAATTCCAAGTATGGCCAAGAAAATAGGAACATCAATAAAATATGAGATAAGAAGAAATAACCAGTAGGAAATATATTTGAATAACTCATGCCCCAGGATATGCACAGGTAGGGTAGACTGATGATAGTTTGACTCTACTTATTTTTTCTCCGAGGGAAATGTTGTATTTCATTTTAGACATAGGGAGACATTAGAAGGTAGCAAAAGATGGTACTTGTGTGAGGAGAAGAAAGGACACTAACACTCAATGAGCACCTACTATGTACTGGGCAATACTCAGGACATGCTACAGATACAATTTCATCCTCAGTATAAGCACTTTAAAATAGTTATTATCATTCCTATCTTTTGGAAGAAGAAATGATTGACTTGCAAAGTCATCTCTCTGGTAAATGGTAGAGCCCAGCATTCAAACCTGGACTGAAAGCCTTTTCCCAGCCTCACATCGCTTTCCCATAATCAGATTTCAACATGGACACAAAAGGAATCCTATATAATAAAACCCTAATATGCAAATTGATTGAACAGTGGAATGACTGGTTGCTATGATGTGCACTGACCACCGGGGGCAGATGCTCAATGCAGGAGCTGCCCCCTAGTGGTCAGTGCGCTCCCACAGGGGGAGCGCCACTCAGCCAGAAGCCGGGCTCAAGGCTGGCGAGCCCAACAGCAGTGGCGGAAGCCTCTCCCGTTTCTGCTGCAGGCGAAAGGTAAGGAGTGAGGGGTCCTGGACTGTGAGAGCTCCGGACTGCTAGAGGGATGTCTGACTGCCAGCTTAGGCCCGATCCAGTGCATGAATTTTGTGCACCAGGCCTCTAGTGTTTAAAATAACAATGAAGGCCCTCAGGAAAGCGAGCTCCACCCTTATCCTTCTGAGCCTTCCTTATTCACACACACATTCTTCAATATTCAATATGCTTATCGATATTACTCCTATATCAGTATCTTCAGCTTCAGTACTTCTTTGGGTCAGAAGCATCCTAAAGCCCTAGTGTGTGAGTGATATTCAAGAGTCAAACCTGGATGTTTTCACCCTGGCCGGTGTAGCTCAGTTGGTTGAGCATCAATCCATGCATCAAAAGGTTGCTGGTTCAGTTCCCAGTCAGGGCACATAACTTGGGTTGCAGGCTCAGTCCCAGTAGGGGGCATGCAGGAGGCGGCCAATCGATGATTTACTTTCACATAGATGTTTCTCTTTCTCCCTCTCCCTTCCTCTCTCTCTAAAAAAATCTTAAACAAACAAAAACAAAAAAAGCCCTGGATGTTTTCTTCTATAGTCAAGTGTATCTTACTTGATTTATGTTAAATATCTAAAGAAGCCCATGGATCACCAGTCACAAGACGGTGGGAGCCCCTCATTATACCACCACTTAGCCTCCCAGGTGTGCGACAAAAAACAGAGCTAGTGCAGCAGTGTTGCTCAATGGTTGAGCATCTACCTATGAACTAGGAGGTCAAGGTTCGATTCCCGGTCGGGGCACATGCCTGGGTTGCAGGCTCGATCCTCAGTAGGAGGTATTCAGGTGGCAGCCATGATTCTAACTCTCTCCCTCTCTCTTCCTTTCTCTCCCTTCTCCCTTCCTCTCTAAAATCAATAAAAATACATTATATATATATTTTTTAAAAAGCAGAGCTAATTTTGGCTAGAATTGCCCAGCTTCCAATCAAAAGAGCCAGCCCCCTTTCCCTTTGTAAACAGATTCCCAGCCCTCCCTGCGGAAGAGGGTCACGATGGCCCATGAAGAGAGAAGGAAATAGATAGCAGGCACTTTGCATCCCTGGCTCTGTTACCAGCTAGCTTCTGCACCTCGCTGAGATGATGAGACTCGAAAACAATCAGCAAGCTCGCTTCAGAAAGGCCATTGTGCATAAATACAGTACTTTATTCAACCACAGGCAGCTACTCTAGTTCTGTAAATAGACAGAGCGAAGGAGAGAAGGGAATTCTCCCTCTTGGGAGCGCCATCAACTAGCTCCTAACATAGACCAGGCCACTGTGGCCAGAATGTGTTTGAAACATACATTTTGTTAGAAACAACTGGTTTCAAAGAAGCTGCCCTCCAGGTCGTTTGCTGCATTTTAGACAAGCTGTTGTCCTTCTCCCAAAAGAGCCAGGACATAAGTTTAAGTCTAGGACTTGGTTTTAGAGCAGTGCTAACCATTCTCAAAAAGAAAAAAGTTCTAGCATGCTTTGATTCCAAGACTACAGAGTCTCCGGAATCATTGAGATTACTGCCCAAGGATGATGACAGAAGGAAGCTTCTTTAGATATTTAAAATGAGATCCATGTGACCATGGAAGAAAGCATCCAGGTTGGAAAAAACTAAATACTGAGAGTGTGGCAGGTGGTATCATAATTTTATCTCAATTCCTTTTGTTGGTGGTGGTGGTTATTTTGGGGGGTTTTTTTGGTCATTATGACCTGGTTTTTTTGTTTGTTTGTTTGTTTGTGTGTGTGTGGTTTTTTTAATATATTTTATTGATTTTTTTACAGAGAGGAAGGGAGAGGGATAGAGAGTTAGAAACATCAATGCGAGAGAAACATCAATCAGCTGCCTCCTGCATGCCTCCTACTGGGGATGTGCCTGCAACCAAGGTACATGCCCTTGACTGGAATCGAACCTGGGACCTTTCAGTCCACAGGCCGACGCTCTATCCACTGAGCCAAACCAGTCAAGGCTGATCTGGGTTTTTAATATCAATGCTAGGTTCCTCTAAGTGTGAGGATAAATATACAAAATACTGCCAATTGTAATTGTAAGATCATTGTAAAATGAATCGCCCATTGCAGAGATGTTAAAATGTGTGAAGAAATGCGCCTTAGAATGAAAGAGAAAGGACACTTAGAAAATAATTCGTTTACTCCTAACGTTGGTTTTCTTCTTTTCAAAGAATTTCTTGGCTTCTGTATTGACAAGTTAGAGAAAGGTTTCCGCCAGACATCACTGTACTCTCCTGATACACAGTCAGAGAGGATCCTCAATCAACAGATTACTCATTTTAAAAATGTGGTCAAGTGTATGAAATCACCACTGATAAGAGTCATTCCCACTCAGGTCTTGCTAGGCACAAACAGGACGGGATGGGGTGTGCACACTCGATAAGAGAAAGCTGGGGTGCGGCCTCACCTTTTCACCGCCTGCACCTCCATGGTCGCCTTCTTGAGCTCCGCCGTCATTTGGAGCTTGTTGATAGTTTCTTGTGCTGCACTGAAAAGGGACACATTTGTTAGTTTGCTTTGTGTTGTGTCCTGAGAAATGGAAAAGAAGAAAGAGGGAGGCAAAAGGCGATGTGGCTAGAGTGAAAACACGAACATTTTAAGGGCGTCTACGGATCTCTGGTCATTTTCTCGAAGGAACTCTTCAAAGGCAATTGCGTCTTCTTGGAGCTTTGTTTCTGCCCTGAGGATTTGCCGTTCCTTCGTCAGTATGTGCTTATCATACCTGGTGATTGTATTCTTTTTGGTTTGCACAGCATACTGGGAATATTGGAAACAGAAGTGCATCGGGAACAGTATTCACATTTCTGGCACACGTCAACAGTCTCATCATACAGGGGGAAGTAACTTGCATTCTAAGTGGGCACTGGGGTTAGAAAGAATGGGATGCCCACATGGTGGGGCGATGGCCTTTATTCGGGAGATCATAGGCGGGAGACTAATTCCTCTCTTTCACTTTTATGAAGAGGCTCAATATTGCTCCAAAATGGCTGGTCCCCACAAATCACAAATAGCTACATATTGCCCCAAAGAGCAGGCCCACCTGGTGTTACCCACAGTGTCCCTCCTATTTGCTCTGAGCATTGGAAACCGGGCTGTCTGCAACCTCAGAGGCTCCTCCCACAGGAAGTACCAGGGGAGAATCAGGTTCCTCCAAGCCAGCCTAAGAGTGGCAGCGCTCAACCTCAAAGAGCCCCGTTCAGATACCCGGATCTAACTTTGACATCACGCTTCTATATTTTTAAGTACAGAATAGAAGGATCCCGTTGGGCTTTTAATGCCATGCATGGAAAATAAACTATAAATAAACAAAGCAACATACATTATAATATAAATTAACTAAAACCATATAAATGAAATAATTTTAAAGTAACACAACCAATAATTAGATACTACATGTTTATAAAAAAAAACCATATTTCTCCTGTGCCCTTTTAAGGTTGACTGAGTGCCTTAAGAGGCTAACACAGAAGGGTAAATGAAGCAAGTCTCCATAAAACCCAGAGAAGAGATGGCAAAACTCCTCTTTGGATCCTGTCTGGAGTCACAGCTAAAAACAAAAACAAAAACAACAACAAAAACCCCCCACATATTTCATTTATTACTTTATTCACCAAGTATTGAGTGACTACTGTGTGCCAGGACTTTTTTTCAGTGGTGTTAATAGAGCAATGAACAAAATAGACAAAATTGCTTTTGCGGGGTGTACATTCCAGTAGATGGGGGGAGTCTATTAAAGGGGATAAGGGGTCCAGTGGGTAAGGGCAGGGGTTGCCATTATGTGTAGCCAAGGAAAGCCTCCCTGATCTGGTGAAAATTAAACAGACACTGGAAGGAAGGAGGAGCAAATCACGCAGACATCGGAGGAAGGAATGTTCTCCCAGAAGGAAGAGCCCCTGTGCTAAGGCTCTGAGGCCACAGCATGGTTGATGTGTCCCAGGAACAGCAAGGAGGCCTGTGTGTCTGGAGCAGAGGGAGCAAAAGAGAGATCAGAAGAGAGAGAGAGAGAGAGCTGGACACCAGATAAGGCATTCATGGTCTTCAGCAGAGGAGGGGCGTGGGTGAGAATAGACTCCTAATGCTGCGTGGACAACAGACTGACCATAGCGGGGGGCGAGGCGGGGGGGGGGGGAAGTGGAAGCAGGAGACCAGTGCTTTGAAGTTAGAAGAATTCATGCAAGAGATATTGGTGATATGGACGACAGTGGCAGCAGTGGTGTGTGATCATGGATATATTCAGAAGCAAATATTTAAAAGTCTATTTGGGTATGGGCTGTAAGGAGGTGGAATTGAGGATAATGCCACTATATTGGGCCTAAGCCGCTGCGGCGGTGGAATTGCTGTTTACCAAGACAGGGAGCAACACATGAGATGCAGGTTTTCGAGGACAGCGAAGGGTACAGCAGGGGCCACATTTTAGAAACGCGAAGTCTGAGCTGCCTGGCGAGCATCTAAGTGGAGATATTAAGAACTACAGTTGCATTTGTGAGTCTGAAATTCAGGGAAGAGGGTCAGGCTGGAGAAATACATTGCAAGTTGCTCATATGGAAGTGGAATTTAAACTTGGGCCGGGAGGAGGGTAGATGGAGCATAGGGTGGGAAGTGAGCCCTGGACCATCCCAACATTTGGAGATCAAGACGGAGAGGAACAAGGAAAGAAGACTGTGAATGGGGTGAGCAGCCAGTGATCTGGAAGAACCAAGAGACAGTGGGTCCTGGAAACCAGCTGAGGAAAGTGTTTCAAGAAAGAGGAAGTGATCCAATGGGCCACAATTCAAATTTGGCAGTAGCACGGTCCTTGGCAACCATGGCAAAAGTGGTTTTGGTGGAATGATGATGGCAAAGCCTGACTGAAGTGGGCTTAGGAGGAGAGAGGAAGGGCAATAGATCTGGGCATGTGATGGAAAAATAAAAGGGCGAGGTGAGAATTTGGCAGTGTTATGCAAGAAGTCTTCTATTTGACTATGGCGAGAAAAAATTACTTTGTACTACCTGGAGCAGAAACCTGCCTCTCTGGTCATTAATAAATTCATGGAGAGACCTTTTTGCGTCTGCACCTTTAAAGAAAATTGAAATTGACTTAGGTTTAGTTCATTCTCCCTCAAAGATGTATCAAATAAAAGCCATGCAATTAAATTATTGCATACATTTATGTACTGGATCTGGACTTAAAAACTAACTTAATAAGAGTAACTACCATTTATTTTGGGTCCATATTATTCCAGGAATTTTCTTAGACACTTTAAGTCATCGTTTTATTTAATCCTAACAACAACCCCAGTAAGGTCCTATCCACATCCTGAATGGGAGGTCCTGAAGTTCAGAGATGTAAAGATGCTTGTCCAAGATTACACAGCTGAAGAGGACTGTATTTTAAACGAAAATGCCCAAGTACCTTATCTGTAAAATCAGCAGAAACTGACAACCTGATTTCCATTGCCGACAGAGCCCAGATGGCCTTGGATAATACCAAACAGTTTTACTATTGCCTTTCTGAGAGCCTACCCTACCTCATTTACCCCTCAGTGGCCAGTCGCTCTGTGAGTCATCTGCAACGCCACACCTCCTAGCCGCTATCTCGGAGCTGCGAGCTTGGCGGGGATGTTTTCAGTGAGCCGCTTTGTGCATAACTCCTTCTAAAACGTGTCATGTGTCATTTAGAATGCTCTTGATGCCTTAGGGTTCACCACGCGACAGAGGGGACCTGAAGACATGAGACACAGACTGAATCTAGACCTGCTCTCTCAGCGGTGCAGTCACGGACCTCACCCTGTCACCTATCGCTTGCTGCCTTTTCACACAATAGAGCAGAACATGCACCTCCGAGAGCCTCTAAATAAGTTAACATACTTCCCTTTCCCACACTAACTATTGAACCCGAAGTTCCTTCCTAAATGGTCTTCTTGTTCTCTGAAAAAAAAATTTTTTTTCACAATTTGAGAAAGTGCCTGGACTTTGTGAGCTAGAGAAATGTTTAAGTTATTAGAGCAAATCCTGAATACTGATCTTCCTTCCTTCCTTCCTTCCCTTCCTTCCTTCCTTCCTTCCTTCCTTCCTTCCTTCCTTCCTTCTTTCCTCCCTCCCTCCCACCCCCCCCTCCCTTCCTCCCTTTCTGCCTTTTTAAATTTAAAATTTTGCATAAGACTCATTTTGGAGGAAGATTTTATCAGTCCATCATCCTGGTATTAGCCACTTTAGGCTTGTAAGCTTCAAACTGCTTTGTCTCATTTGTGGGCACTTCTTGATCTCAAAGGTAGGAAATGGCCATGTTGTTCTGATCCCCAGACTTCTCTCTTTCACAGACAGTAATTAATAGCTCGTCGTATGTTCGCATGTTGCCTGCATAGGTCATTAAAACAGGTGATGTCTTTGCAACAAGAGGCAAGTATGTAATTCCATTAGCTTACTGATCCTGGATATGTGCGTTGTATGGCCCAGACCATCAAAACTTCTCTTTAGGCCCTAACCGGTTTGGCTCAGTGGATAGAGCGTTGGCCTGTGGAATCAAGGGTCCCAGGTTTGATTCCTGTCAAGGGCATGTACCTTGGTTGCGGGCACATCTCCAGTGGGAGGTGTGCAGGAAGCAGCTGATCGATGTTTCTGATGTTTCTCTCTCATCGATGTTTCTAACTGTCTGTCCCTCTCCCTTCCTCTCTGTATAAAATCAATAAAATATATCTTTAAAAAAAAAAAAAACTTCTCTTTAGAAGGACTTCTCTTCAATTCGGTTCTAGATGTAGATGTAGACCTGAATTTAAATAGCCGGAGCCATTACCTTTAATACTATGTGATTTTGGCAGTGACTTCCTTCCTTAGAGCCACGAAAATGAGTAACAGTCTATGTCTTGGGGAAGTATGCTTTCTTATTTAAAATAGATTTTTTTTCCTCCGGACTCAACCCTCATGTACAACCCCCACCACCGTATTAGGAGACAGCACCCTTGGTGTTTCTCGCCTCCAGAAAAGCCACCCAGTCTGCTATGAGTGGGAAACATTCAGAACTGTGTTTTTAAACCAACCATCATTTAGACTTACCTTCTGTGATTCTGAGAACCAGGGTGGGATCCAGCCCAAACTTCTCAAACGAGGAAGCAGCTGCGTCAGCGTAGGCTATTTCGCTCAGGTGTGAACGACTCTTCATTCGAGATGAAAACGTCGACTTTTGGTGCAATTTCCCGCTGCGGTTCAGGGCTTTTTCCTGCCCAAGTGGGAAAATTTTAAAAAGGTTTCTAACATACGAAAATAACATCGTCTTAAAAGTGATCATATATCAAAATATCATGTGCAACAAGTCCCTGTCTCACTCCGAGTACGTTGAACAAACAATCTCAAGTCCTTACCTCTGAAAAATTGTGTTTAGTTTTTCAGTTCCTTCTCACATGACGCGGAGCACCAATGTAACAACATTCAACCTTTACTCTAATATAAACGCGTGCATGACAAATAGGAAACTGGAAAACGTTGCTCTGGTCTTATGGTGACAATCTCATGTTGCCCCAAATGCAGGGACTTAAAAATTCCACTGATTTGAAAGGAATGATTCTGTGGGATTGAACATGCTATTTTTTTTTTTTAATGTCTCCCCAGTAGACATTAAAAAAAAACAGCCTCCTGATTTCGTGAATCTTTTTTTATTTTAATTTTGGATACTTTCAATCAAACTATAGGACACATGCACAAAACCATCATCCTACAGATGATGGATTATTGAGTATCCCTGGGTATTTTTCTCACCCTTTATTTCTAAGAATAAGCAAAGCAAACCTTGTGAAATCTGGACCACGCGATGCAAGTAGTGATAGTAACGGCAAGGCACACTGCAAAGTGGGCCTCATCGCTGATGTGGCTTCATACCACGTAGTTCCAAAGTGACACCCTCTTCTCCACTCTTATTTCGTCTTTCTTCCCTGCTCCCCAATACACACATATACAGGCTCTTATCTGTATCCGCCTGGCAGGTTTTGACTTATTCTTAACAATGCTGCTTCTGTTTATCTCCTCAGTGGAGTCTTTGCACACACCCACCACCACACACCACCACCACCACCTCTCCCTCTTCTCTCCAACAACCATTTTCTTTAGATTTCCTTTGTATGCCTCTATTACTGTATTTCATCAACCCTAAGATGCCACTTATTGTGAGATGCACTGTTCTTTTATGCACTGCCAATTATGCATGACATCCCATCTATGTGAGCTGGAGCCCAATTTCAGGAATGAGAAAATGTGAAAAAAATGTGGCCATTAAAATCAAGGAAGTGCCCTAGCCGGGTTGGCTCAGTGAATAGAGCATTGGCCTACAGACCCAAGGGTCCTGAGTGTGATTCTGATCAAGGGCACATAACTCCGTTGCAGGCTCCTCCCTGGCCCGGGGCCTGGTCAGGGCATGTGCAGGAGGCAACTAATCGATGTCTTTCTCTCACATCGATATTTCCATCTGTCTTTCCCTCTCTCTTCCACTCTCTCTAAAAATATCCTCGGTGAAGATTAAAAAAAAAAAAATCCAAAAAGCATGCTTAATTGTGGACTATGCCTTTGGCATAAATCTGATGTTCAGACCATTACTACAGTGAAAACACGTAACATCACCTGGTGGCAATTAATCAATGTGTTTCTCTCACATCGATATTTCTCTCTGTCTTTCCCTCTCTCTAAAAAATCAATGAAAAAGTATCCTCAGGTGAGGATTTTTTTAAAAAAAGGAAAAGGATTACACCAAACTGTTATGATTGGCAGATCAACGATTTTCTATAAAAAATAAAAATAATTTAAAAATCAAGGAAGTACGGGTATACCCATACCTGTCATAGTGGATTGTAGTGGTGTGGTGTGTCTGTCTTCCGCCATAGGGGGTGATCATTAGGTCCCCACCATGGGCTGGATGCTGTTCTGTCGTGTGTGTGTGTGTGTGTGTGTGTGTGTGTGTGTGTGTGTACACACACCAACCCCCAGCACTGTGTGGCGCACACATCAACATCTGACACAGTGCCTTACCCCAGCAAAGTTCATAAAAGGGATGGATAAGAGGGTATGTTTCCAACATTACCTTTTCAAATCCCAGTTGGGATTTTAATAAAACCTTACCTGCCTCCTTGCCTCTATTTCATTTTCTTTGAAAAGAAAGAGATCTCTGAAAAAGATCTTATATGGCTTTCCCTTTTTGATTGAGTCATCGTTTATTTTATCTGTTAAGAAAAAAAGAAGAAGGAAAAATTTCTGTCATCTCTCCTCTGCTAACCGTCTGGCTCCCACCAACCGGGGGAGAGAGTGGGATCCATGGGGGGAGGGTCCAATCAGCCGGTCGCCTCTCAACTGGAAGTGGGGCCTGGATGTGGGGAGCAGGAGCCATAGCCCATCTGTCTGTTTTCCAGGGCAGTGAGCACAGTGCTTAGAGATTCACGGGGCATGAGACTGTATCTGTTGTGTGAGTAGATAAGGGGGCCTATTACAGGATAGTGGGATCATATTTTGAGATATTATCATGTTGATTCTTCCCATCCCTACAAATACACCCACCATTACCCTTACACCACTATTTCCACCACAATAGACACATCCAATACCCTTAGGGAGGTCCTCAGGCTAGACCAGAGTCCTAAGAAAAGTCAAAGGTAACGAGTGCTGGCGAGGATGTGGAGGGCTTGGCCCCCCATACACTGTTGGTGGGAGTGCAAAATCGTGCAGCCACTTTAAGAAACAGTCTGGCAGTTCCCCAAAAAGTTGAACACAGAGCTGCCATATGCTCTTACCATTCCCCTCCTAGCTATATACCCAAGAGAAGTGAAAACATTTGTCCACCCAAAAACGTGTACATGAAGGTTTACAACAGTTTACTTTGCTAAATCCTTCACAGTTCTTGGCAAAGAAATATAAATTCTTTAGTGAAACAGAGATTGTTCAATACATGCTATTCTACTGTTCTGAATCTTGTGTTTATTTGTTTTAGTTAGCAATATATTTAGGAGTTCTTTTTACATCAGCATTTATATATTTTTCTCATTAAAAAGGAATAGTGCCCTGGTCGGTTTGGCTCACTGCATAGAGCATTGGCCTGCAGACTGAATGGTCCCAGGTTCAATTCTTGCCAAGGACACATGCCCGGGTTGCAGGCTTGGTCCCCAGTGTGGGGTTTGCAGGAGGCAGCTGATCAATAATTCTCTCTCATCATTGATGTTTCTATCTCTCTCCCTCTCTCTTTTTTTCTGAAATCAATAAAAATATATTTTTTAAAGAAATAGCTATCTAGTACCCCACTTCTTGGATGTATCATACTTTATATAACCAATCCCATACCAATATGGTTGATGCTGGCCTTTTGCTATTATAAACAATGCTGCGATGACTATTCTTGTACACACCTGTAAGTACTTATGCAAACATATCTGCAGACTAAATTGCCGACATGACCCTATGTTAGGCAAAGTGGTTTCTGGTGCTTGCCCTGACCAAGGCCATCTTAAGAAGCAAGTTGCTCTCAGAAAACAACAGTTTACCCTGGAAGGGGTTCGCCCACATCATCTGGAAGGTCCACTAAGTAGGTCCATTAAGTTGTTTAATGCTTTGGAAAATACACCTTGTAACAAGCACAAGTCACTTAGCTACAAACCACCTGTGTTCCTGGAGGCTGCATTCATCAAGCCCCCATCCCCTTTTGTGTGCAGAGATCTATCTTTTTGCTGATGCCCAAGACTCTTTTCTGTCCATAAGTTCCCTCAATAGACTGTTTCATTCTGGAGTTGTCAGCCCCTTTTTTTAATCTCAGCCTGTCCTCCTTGGGAGATAGATTCCAATATACCTCAGGAAATCTCCCAACACTCCATTGAAATTCTTTTCAAATAATTTGGTGGGCCTGACCGGTGTGGCTCAGTGGTTGAGCGTTGACCTATGAACCAGAAGATCACGGTTCAATTCCCATTCAGGGCACATGCCCAGGTTGTGGGCTCCATCTCCAGTAGGGGGCATGCAGGAGACAGCCAATCAATGATTCTCTCTCATCATTGATGTTTCTATCTCTCTCTTCCTCTCCCTTCTTCTCTGAAATCAATAAAAATATATTTTAAAAATAACAATAATTTGGTGGTCTATTCTATAGGGATAAAACCCATAATTCTAACTCGGCACATGCCCCCCCCTTGGGGCTGGGTATAGCCATATCAGACCAAGTTCTGGGCAAGGGGATGTCAGGAGAAGTGGTGAGTGCAACTTCTAGGAAGTGTCCGAAAAGGGAGGGGCATGCTCATCCCCTCTCTCTTCTTTTCTCCTCCTGGCTGGCAGGAGTATGGGTGGGAGTGATCCCTGGCACAGAAGCAGCCACCCAGGACCAAGGATATAAGCCAGTGACAGCTTGAAGATGCCCCGCCCTGATGCGAGCCTCCGTATGAACCCTGGGATGCTTAGGTCCAGACTTTGCTACCTAAGAGAGAAATAAACTTCCATCATGTTTAAACCCTGTTGTTTTTCATATTTTCTGTCATTTGCAGCCAAATCTTTCCATTCTAAATACAGATCGGGCCAAATTTCCTTCAAAGAGAATTCCTATAGAGGGCCTGTTACCCGTAACAAACTTGGCGTTACCCAATTTTTAAATCTTTGACAAATTTATAAGTGAAAAAAAAATTATTATTATATACTGATAAATACTAATTCCTTGAATACTTGTAAAGAAGTGGAAGGGTAAGAAGGGAAAGATTGGGGAAGGGAAGAAGAGGACAGATTTTCATAAAGCGTAGTTATGCATTTCATTTATGATCCTATATAATAAAAGCCTAATATGCAAATTGTCTCCTCAGGTGGTGTTCAACCACTCCCTATGGCATGCACTGACCACCACAGGGTGGCGCAGAACATGGCCAGCATCGGTGAGGTGGCACTGGCAGCGAGCAGCAGTGGAGGCGCTGCCAGCCCCAATGGGCCCCAACAAGAGCGGGCCACGGTGGGATAGTGGAGCAGGTGAGCAGGCAGCGCCAGACCAAGGCAGGGTGCCAAGCGGGGCTACGGGGCTGCGGGGCTGCAGGGCTGCGGGGCTGTGAGGCTTCGGACACAAGCTGGGGTCCAATCCCCGCAGGCCACCCCGAATTCATGCACCAGGCCTCTAGTAACAAATAATTGAATAAATGGTTTTATGTCATGAAAGACTGGCGATCTTGCTAAATGCAACAGTTTAATGCCCCTTGGATTTAAAGAGCTTTCTTTTGAGAATTGAGAAGTAGAAGAGAACTTTCTTAGCAGGTAGTTTACACATTCTTTGCATAGAGACCATGTCTGATGATTACTGGGTAGCACGCTCCTTTTCTTACTCTCCCAGCCCGCTATGGAGACCAACCATACTAGGCACAAAGCAAGAACTCATGGACTGATTTCTTCCTCACCTTCAGAATTCAGTGATAACGGCCAAAAGTATGATGACATTTTGTCTCCTGGCCCTGTCCAAGAAAAGAAAATGCATTTTAAAAATTCTATAAACTTTGCATTAAGTCCCTAAATTCAACTGCCAGTAACTCCCAAATAGGCTTTATCGCTATTTATTTATTTATTTATTTATTTATTTATTTATTTATTTTCTGCTTAATCCTCCCCTGAGGATATTTTTTCCATTGATTTTTCAGAGAGTGGAAGAGAGGAGGGGGGAGAGGAAGAGAAACATCATTGTGAGAGAGACACATGGATTGGTTGCCTCCCGCACACACACCAAACCTACAACCAGGTATGTGCCCTTGACCAGGAATTAAACTTGAGACCCTTCAGTGTGTGGGCCAATGCTCTAACCATTGAGCAACATTGGCCAAGGCATAGGCTTTATTGCTTTTAAAAGTAGTGCATACACAAACTCTTTGACCCAGCAATTCCACTTCTAGGAACTTACCGCAAGAAAAAAATCAGATCACTGGACAAAAAAAGTATGCACAATAATGTTTGTTGCAATGTTATTTATTTATTCCTTTTAACCCTCACCCAAGGATATTTTTTCATTGATTTTTAGAGAGAGCGGAAGAGAGAGGGAAATATCTATGTGAGAAAAAAGAGTTGGTGAAAAATTGATTGACTATCTGTTAGGTTGAGTCTTGTAGGAGATTTTCTTAAATTTCCACTTTGCACTTAGATTCTGCTCACCTCTTTCTTGTCCTACTTTTGCTCCTTCAATCCTTCTGTCCATCTGAATTCACTCTCCTCCCCATCCCCACTCCCGTTCCATTTATTCATTAAGTCTATAAACACCTCATCATGGGTTCTGACACTTTTTCACTCATAGAAAAAGTGGACGTTCCTGTTCCTCTTCACCAACTGTTAATAGCAGGTTCTAATTCCACCTCTCCAGTAATTCATAGAACATGTAAACAGGATGAATAGTCTCTAAAAGTTGTTATATTTCTATATGTGTTAATCCCCCTACTGATTAATGAACTGATTGGCGAAGAATATATGAGAGAAGAAGAGAATCAGCTATTCCTAGGAAGGGATTATAAAGTGCTCTGAACTAAACCAATATGATGTACCAACCAGGAAAAAAAAAAAATCCAAGCTGGTGAATGTCTTTATTGTGCAAAATAAAAATAGCATGGTGACTACACAATGGCTCAGTACCAAAAGAGAGGGAAAATGTTGAACTCCATAGCACATGACTGAAAATTCACATCTAAAATAGATATTCAAGTTCACCTTCTGTCAGCTGAAGAAGATAAAAAGCTTAGAACAATCAGGGATTTAAAGTGCTGCTGTGTGGTTGCAAACCATCCCTTTTAGACATGGCATAGGCTAGTGGCTAAGAGCATGGACGCTCATTCTGCTCCTTAATCCTCACACTTCAGTTCCCCATCTTCCAAAAGGGAGGGTACCAATAGCACCTACCTGCTGGGACTGTTAGGTGAGTTAACATATGTCCCACCCTGTGGACAGCATCAGGTGCCATGTCAGTGTAACCCAAGGAGAAAGCATGCTAAGGAGGGGAGGTACCTGGTGCGTCTGAGAAATAGCAAGGACACCAGTGTCCCGTAAGCACAGTGAATGAAGGGGAGTGATAGATGAGGTGAGAGAGATAACAAGGGCCCTGAGGGTCCTTTACTCAGGGAAATGAGCATCGTAAAATGGATCACTCTGACTGCTGGGCTGAGAAAAGACTGTAGGAGATGGGAGTCCAATAGGGAAGGCAAGAGATAATGGGGTCTCAGGATAGTAGTGGAAGTGGTGAGAGGTGGTCAGATTCTAGGTAAATTTGGAAATTAGACCTACGGAATTGGCTGAGACAGAGAAGGCTGTGGGGAAAGGAGCAGTTGGCATGATCAAAGCTTCAGTTTGGAACTTGCTAAAGCTGAGATGTTTATTAGACATCTAAGGGACCTAGATATAAAATACACTGTTCTTTCACGCAAGTACCATACTGGTTGATTTTTAAAAATTTTTTGTATTCCTCTAACATTATGCAATTCTATGTGGTCACTGAGTCGGGTCCTTTAATAGGCATCCTAACAGGAGCAGCATGCAGGCACTGTGGAAGACCCTGGCCTTTGGGGTCAGCGTTGAATCCTGCCTTTGATTCTTATCAGGGTTTTGTTTTTTCAGGCCTAGCCAGTGAACTCAGGGCACCTTAGGTTCTTCTGTCAAGTACGGATTCTACCACCTTTCCTACAGGCTAGTTGCAATTT
Organism: Eptesicus fuscus; assembly: GCF_027574615.1. Lineage (NCBI taxonomy): Eukaryota > Metazoa > Chordata > Mammalia > Chiroptera > Vespertilionidae > Eptesicus > Eptesicus fuscus. The sequence continues at coordinate 89,164,761 of NC_072479.1, forward strand.
CCAAACACAGATAATGTATGCAAAGTGCTTAGTCACAGCAGGCTGATAGGGAAATAATTGCTCATACTGTCTTCAAGGTAGGTATCTGGATGTGTCCTCTTTCTTGTCTTGTGAATAATTGACAGCATTTGAAAAGAGTAGGAGGGATAACTGACAACTAGCTTTTGTGAGAAACCCTGCATTAAAGTTCTTGAAACCAGAGTCATTGCAATGTCGATGCAAATTTGGGGAATCTGACACAACTTAGTGCAGATCTTTATCATATCAAGCTTCTGGGAAGTAGAGAAAGAGGATTGGGGTTTTAAAATGCCTGAACCCAAGTCCTAGAGACCAACGCTACATAAATTGAACGATAACAATATCTACCGGATATTATTCGACGAAGTTTGAATTTCTCAACAACTCTACAAACTCAAAAAAAAATAAAAAAATGGATTTCCAGATCCCCTCAATAGGAGCTAAAGAATTTTATCTCCCAGATGCAAATAAAGATTTAGACAGGTTCTCTCAGACCTTTCCATTTTATTCCACCTCCTTCCCACCCACTTGGACAAATACTAGGAGAAAGAGCTGTGAACTGTGTCCTCTCTCTAGACCAGACCTAGCACTTATTTGTTTACCCGAGAGCCAGGAGCCACAGGTCCTTGGCCTGCCCGATGACCGTCCTTTGTGATTGGGTCAGAAGCTGGACACAGTGATGAGGCAATTACCTTCAGCTTGACCTTGAAGGCCCCCGCTGACGTCAAGTTAGCTATTTAGTGTGGACTTTTCTATTGACATTTCTGACTGCCCCTTTTGCAAACTGAAAAAAATAACTGGAGGTCAAGTGGAAGGAAGATTGGGGAAAAGAAATCAGCCCATGTGAGTCAGATGATGTGAAAAGTACTCTGTAAACTGAGAGGTGCTAGAGGGAGATGGATTATTACTAAGGAGGAACCTTATCCCTACCTCTAAAATTATTTAACAGAGACCAGGGAGAATGACAGTGCACTCTCTTCCTTTTTGCTTCTGCAAACCTCTTATTTACAAGGTCTTTTCAGGCCATACTGTTTATCTTAATTGTAATCGGGTGCCCGCAAGTTCACCCACAGATATAAAACCCCTTTAAAAAAAAAAAGTTCTTAGACTTGCCAAGAACTTGTAAGCTTTAAGTACCTGGTGCATTCTGTGAAGTCAGGAGAGTCCTAGTACTACAGAAATCTAATCTTTAACTTAATTAACCAGAAGACAAAGGGCAGGATTAAAATAAACTAACTGTAATAATAATAATAGCTATGACTTATTTAGAGATAGGCAGTGGGCTAAGTGATTTACATTTCATCGTATTTAAAGCTCCAACAAGTCCATAAAGTAGAAACAATGACCCCCATGATATGGATGAGAAAACTGAGGCTCAGCGAAATTAATTTTCCAAAGTCAAATAGCTCATAAGAAACAGAAATGGGATTAAGACAAGTTTATTGGGCCCCAAAAGTCTTCTATTCTTCTACGATTTCATTCCACACTTTATAATTGCATAAATCTGCAAATATTACTTATAATTGCAAAATGTTACATGTGAGTCTTTAGTAGAAATTTTATAAAATTTTAATATTTTTCTATGAATTAGTGTCTCTGTGTTTCTATTTTCCACTATTTCTACTTTTCTCTATTTCTCTCTATATATCCCACCTTTCTTTTAAAAATGTGTATAGACACACACATCTGTTTGTGTCTGAGCTATTATGAATGATCTATGGATTTTTTTTCCCTTTTGGGTCTCTGTTACATTGTCTACTGAGTTATTTTCCTTTTTTTTGTTGTTTTCTTTCTTTGTTCTCTCTTTTCGACTGGACTGGTCTCTCTCTTTTATAAACACAATATGAAACTAAAGTATAATCTTATTTATTGTGTTCATCTAAAAGAATTTTTGCCTTATGTACTTCGTTTATAAATGGCTTTAAAGTGACACTAAATTGACTAACTTTTATAGTTTATGTTTTTACAGCTCCCTGCCTGCTTTTAGGGTATGTTATTGTATCCATAAAGTGTCTTCCTTTTGATTATGGTCTGTGCTGGGCAGGGAAAGTGCCCTTTCAGACCTAAGACAAGCTTCTACTAAAAGAAGATACATAAGTAACGTAATGAAGAAACTCCAAACCAAAACCCCGCCTGCCTGTTTTCACAGCAACTGACAGGCGGGCAGTCTGAGACACAGATGAGAATTACAGACCACCTTCCTTAAAGAAACTTGATTCTGTCTCCAACTCTGGGTGCAAAGCGAGGGGTTAGCCCGACCAGATCCAGTTCGGAGTGCGGGGAACACAGAGCTGAAACCCGTCTCACCTCAAGGGGTTTGGATCCAGTAGCCTTTTCGATCAATCCTTCTAGAAAGGATTTCGGGGAAGGTGGGCGGAGGTGCCAGTCGATTCTCTAGTCTCTATCCTCCCTCATCCCGGTCCCCCTTCATCTGGGGACCCTACGAAGGGATCCCGGACTGGAGCTGGCCAACCGAAAGGTGCCTGGCACCCGCCACCCCGCTTCGCGCTTTGCGGCCGCGCGGACCCAGGATCGACCCCCCACTGCACCCCCTCCTCTCCGCCCCCAGGTTCCTCTGCGGGCGGTTCTCCGCGTCTCGGACTGCCCCCACCCCCCTGGGCAGCGGTTTCCCGCATCCCCCCCTCCCCCTCCCGGGGCCCTGTCCCAGGTTCCCGCACCTGCCTCCACCAGGTTTCTCCCCACTTTACCCACTCGGGTGCCCCCGCCCACGGCGACCCCCTTCCACCTGGCCACGCGATCGTCGCAGCCCACCTTTCTCTCTCCAGGCGACCGAACTTCGGCTTCTTTATCGGTTAAGTAGGGAAAATAATCTGTACCTCATTTACCCGGAACGTGGCAAGGCGACAAAAAAAAAAAAAAAGAGGAGGTTCATTATAACATTGATTATTTTTTAAAATATATTTTTATTGATTTCAGAGAGGAAGGGAGAGGGAGAGAGAGAGAGAGAGAAAGAAACATCAATAATGAGAGAATCATTCATCGGCTGCCTCTGGCACGCCCCCTACCGGGGATCCAGCCCGCAACCTGGACATGTGCCATTGACCGGAATGGAACCTGGGATCCTTCAGTCCGCAGGCCGAGCCTCTCTATCCACTGAACCAAACCTGCTGGGGCTATACCATTGATTATTAATCAACATTCTGATCATCTGTACGAGTATTGCCATTGCCAAGGTTTGGAGGAGTGGGGGAAGCGCGCGTTCGTCCCGGGTTTGGAAGGGCGGCGAGCGCCCGCCCCTGCTCCACCCTCCGGCCCCGGCGGGCGGCGCCGCCTGCGGGCCTGCACCCTCCTCCGCTGTCCCTCCCGCGGCCACTGCCTGGCGACCGGCTCGCGACCCGCGGCGCGCGGCGACATGGCCGGCGACCACCGCCTCCTGCTGGAGAACGCGCGGCAGGTGGTGCTGGTGTGCGCCCGCGGGGAGCGCTTCCTGGCGCGGGACGCGCTGCGCAGCCTGGCGGTGCTGGAGGGCGCCAGCCTGGTGGTGGGCACGTAAGTGGCTGCGGGTTGGAGGGACCCGCCAGACAGGTCCTCGCTGGGCGCTTTTCCTAGAATGTGTGCGCCGTGGAGGGAAACCGGGTAAAAGCTTCCCGAACCCGCGGAGACATCGGCTGGACTGCCTTTGAGGAGCCTGTTGCTAACATGTTTGACGGTCTCGGGTGGGAAAAAAACGCACTCAAGCTGCACATGGCACCGGAACGCCTCTGCTGATAAAATATTGTCCAACAATCAGAAGGGGTTGGGGTTCTTTCCAGTGCTTCTTGAAGTGTGGTGAAGGGACCGTCTGCGTCAGATGGCCTGAGATGAGAGAGAGAGAGAGAGAGAGAGAGAGAGAGAGAGAGAGAGAGAGAGAGAGAGAGAGAGAGAGATTTCAGAGCCGCCACCTCCCCCCTACCTTCATCCCCAGATCGTTTTTTATGTTTTTTTCCCATCCCCAGATCTTTTAAGTCAGCATCTCTGTGGGTGGAGTTCTGAGACCTGGATTTTTATAAATACCTCTCCCACCTCCTTCTTCTGTGCACTAAAGCTTGGGAACTACACCAAACGTTTAGATGGTGATGGTTTGGGGTAATAGGAAATTAAGGTTCAGCCACCAGAAAACGAGGGCATTTTCAATTATTTTCCGTCAACCTTCTGCACTTCCCGCTAGAAGTGAATAACAGAACAGCCAGTTTGGGAGGGCGGGCCTGGGGTGGGGATGGGGGTTGGGTGCCAATTTGAATTGGAGAGCTACGTGGCAGGACTTGTGCAAGAGCCATCAGTCCCACCTCTTAGCTGAGCTGCTTAGGGTTGTGTAAGAGTCCAACTTTTAGGGACTGTGTGTTTTTAATTAACAAAGGGATCCAATCATTCATTTCCAGTGTTACTGTCAAAATCTGTTAAAATCAGTTAACGGAATTGCACAAAAGTAAGGATCCAGGGCTAGCTGACGGCCACAGTCTGGAGTCCCGAGGATTCAGGCCCCCAATGTCTTGCTCTGTGGTGCAGGACCCCTTTGCTCCAGTCACTCCGTCATCCACAGGGCTGCTCCATCTCTCATGATGTCTATTATTTCCATTAGGAAAGAGGAAGAGAAAGCAATCCTATTGGCTAAACTTAGTCACATGGCCACACCAGGTTGCTGGGAGACAGGAAATGTATCTTTATTCTGGGTGATCATGTGTCCAGCTAAATTTTAGGAATCTAGCACCTTGAGAAAAGGGAACATTGGTCTCAGAGAACAACTAGCATTCTCTGCTACACATGAGTTGACCTTTTGCCTTACAGGTGGCTAGAGCCACTTTTCCAAGGACAGAACTTCAAAAAAGACATACAGTAAATGCTGACTGACACCAAGAGACATCAATAACATATTTTAAATCATAAGTCAGATTTCTCACAATATTTCCCCAAACATTAGTAATTATTCCTTGATTTTTCTTCAGGGATGGGTTGATAAAAGCCATCGGTCCTGCTGATGTTATCCGAGAACAGTTTTCTGAAGAAACGTTTGAAGAAAGAATTGATTGTTCTGGGAAATGCATCTTGCCTGGTATCAACCTCTTTTCAGTAAAACCCCAAAAGCAGTTTTAGTAAAGAGGAAGAGTAGTAGCTTGTTTTAAAGAGGGTCTTACAATGATATTAAAATAAAATAATTACAATTTACTGCCCTGTAAGGTAAGATCATTATCGGCATGTTACAGACTAGAATACTGAAGTTTAGGGGTGAAATATCTTACCCTTGATTGCTAAACAGGTAAAGGGCAAGCTTGGACTCAGAACCATCCACTCACCCCACTTCTTCCCACTCTGATAATGAAGAGAGACCAGGTGTGTTGTGTTTAGGTTAAAAAACAGTGAGAAGAATTTTATTAATGTGTTTTGTAGGGAGGGCAAACAGGGAAAACTGCTACCTCCACTACCAGAATATACTTTAAATAAGTATAGAGTATGAAACAAAGGACCCATCTCTAGATGGAAAAAGGGAAGGAAAATCCCTAGAGGTTTCGCCAAATATGTATCTTTGGTGATTGACAACAGAATCAGCTTATTTACCATTCCCTCCTATATGATCTATGTTTTATGGCTTTGTATAATGATCTGAAACAAGTTTCACAAACTCTGAGTTCTGTGCAAACATAGAGGCTAATATTTATCCATTTAAAGTGTGTATTGTGTATATCTGACAGAGTTTCTACCTTCTGGCTCTTGGTAGACAGAAGATAAAGTCAGGGTGAAACCTTAAGAGAAAGCACAAAATACAATAGAAAGTGATCTGAATAGGGACTTTTGATTTTACTCCAAATCAGAACCCACTAATCAGCCATTTGATCCATTAGGTATTTTAAATAACCTGGGAAGACACACTTTTCTGAATTGTACCATGGTAAACCAAAGTTCCAAGTGATTGCTTTATAGTTTCTCTTTAATTAAAATATATTTCTTTCTTGAAGAAAGATTCATCTTTCTGCTTTCATAGTTTTCTTTCTCAAGGTTGACAGTAGGGATTGTATGATTCTGTTTTCACACCCAGATTATCACCTTGGTGATATGGTCATTGGTTTTGCTCAACTCAGAGTTGACATCCTATTTCAAAAGCTCGCTTGGTGAGCATGGGCTTAATGGGCAAAAGGAGCTGTATTTTTTTTAAGGAATATTTTCACCATGTTGAGTCACCCTCCTCTATTAGAGCCGGCCTCTAATAGACAAATTCTTCCTCTTCCACCCCCTGCAAGATGGCTGACCACCCTCATGCTTTCCAAAGAGCAGGATGTGTATTGAACCTGATGTCTAAGGGCTTTCTAGTTCTTAACTTTAAAAATGATTTGATTTCTTGATTACAGGTTTGGTGGATGCACACACACATCCAGTATGGGCTGGTGAGAGAGTTCACGAGTTTGCAATGAAGGTAATTGCAATGAATGATTGCAACTCAAAATGAAGCATAAACAAACATAGACAAGTCTTTTTCTAAAGAGTCCGTGGGCTGTCAGGCTTTGCCACATAGATTTGACATTGTGTCTTTGCTTACGTGTCTTTTTAAGGATATTTTTACTGGCCTGGACTATGGAAAATAAATTAGAATGAAACTAACTAGTTTATAACTGTCCCTAATCTTCATACTATGCACAGGACTAACAATCGCTTTAAGTATAATAGTTTTCAAAAATGTTTAACTGTAGAATCTTCATTCTAACAGCGCTGAGCTGCCTCACTCACTAATTTCTCCTCTCTTTTTCTTCCCCCAATCCATCCTACCAGCTCTGGGAGCCTTTGAAAAGGCTCCAGGAAACAATTTGAAAATCACCATTCATTAGGGTCAAACCAGGAAAAATATATTGCTCACAACAAAAATAAAATAAGTCTTATATTGTTCTCATTTTTTTCCAGAAGAAAAATGAGATTTATTAAGAAATGTAAAATATCAGTCATTAATTAGATGTAGACCCTCAAATCGCTAGTTGGAGCCAATTTTACATTGTTTGTTTTTAGCAAAATTTAGTTTTTAGAGCAGTTTTAGGCTCACAGCAAGACTGAGCGGAAGCTACAGAAATTTCCCACATACTTTCCATCCACCGCCCCAGTCTTCCCCATTTTCAACATCCTCCAGCAGAGTGGTACATTTGTTACAATGGGGGAACCTACATTGACACACCATTATCACCCAGAGTCCATAGTTTACATTACCTTGGGTTTGGACAAACGTATAAGCACATGTACCCACCATTGTAGGATCATACAGAGGAGTTACACGGCCCTCAAAATCCTCTGCACTCTGCCTCTTCATTCCTTTCTTCCCCCCACCCCCGGCAACCACTGATCCTTATACTGTCTCCATCCTTTTCCCAGAATGTCATATAGTTGGAATCACACAGTATGTAGCCTTTCCAGGTTGGCTTTTTCCTTTTGGTAATATGCACTTGAGTTTTCTCCATACCTTTTCGTCACATTGTTTCTAAGAAAGTCTATATACTAACAGCTAAATTGCATTACTTAGGGGAAAAAAAAACATTCTCAGATTTTGTGTACCTTCCTCAACAAACTAGAGCTGCTTTTAAGACTCCTTTATTAAATCACAGAATCTCAGAGCCAACTTTTCAGAGCCAGGTTTCTAAAAAGCAACCTTCGAGATTTGCAATCCAATTCTCTCATTGGATAGATGTGGAAAGTGCGGTCCGCAGAGGGAAGGGTGTCCGTTGAGTTGACCAGCTCGCCATGGCAGAACCCAGATGGAAATGGCGGAGACCCCGGGGCAGGCATACTGTGTTTGCACCACACTCCTGCTCAGGCCCAGAGTGACAGGAGCCCAGTGGGACCCCACAAAGAGCCTCTTCATTTGCTTGAGCCACAGAGGTCAGGTCCCAAACTCTTGTGGCCAAATACTGAGGTCTCTTTGGTGGAGATTTGAATGACTGCAGTGGGGCCCTCCCCGGAATAGCTTTGCTATTTTTTTTAAAGGTGCTGAGGGATAGGCGGAGACTTAACTGGTATACACTGGGGTAGACTGGGTTGTTAAAATACTGAAATACTTTTGTACCCGGTGGTAAATTGCCGCTGCCCTGAGACCAGAAGCCTCCACCACATCTCGCATCTCTGCCACCCCAGTATTTCCCTGGGAATTCCCTGCCAGCCACCCCTTTTCTGATCTGCTAATGCCCTGGCATATAGATTGTGAATCATTTTGAATATCACTCTCCCCCCCCCGCCCCCCCCCGGCGCCCCCAACCTTCCCCTCCCGCCCCCCTCCCCGTAGGTAGGTTCTGCAGAGCTGCCTGCAACCTCCCAGCATTCGCTCTGCCTAACGGTGAGCGTCGTGTTCAGTTGGCAGGAGCCACGTACATGGAGATCCACCAGGCCGGAGGAGGGATCAACTTCACGGTGGAGCGCACGCGCCAGGCCTCGGAGGAGGAGCTGTTCGGCTCCCTCCAGCAGCGGCTGCAGTGCATGCTGAGGGCGGGCACCACGCTGGTGGAGTGCAAGAGCGGCTACGGCCTCAACCTGGACACTGAGCTCAAGATGCTCCGCGTGATCGAGCGCGCCCGGCGGCAGATGGCCATCGGCATCTCGGCCACGTACTGCGGGGCTCACTCCGTGCCAAAGTAACCGCAGCCGAAGCGACCGGCGTTTAACTCGGTTGGGCCTTGAGGGGGCCGCTTTCCCCAAGGGCGGCTCACAGCTTTAGCTCTTGCGGAGAGAGCTGTAGACGTCCTGGGAAAGGTGTTGTGATTCTGATGGCCAGCCATCTCTCACATGGTTCTAGGAAGGTGACCCCCCACCAGACCCATCACTTGGCTAGCCCCCTGATGGTGAAGGAAGAGGAGATTCTCACAACTCTTTGGGTTAACAAAGAGAGATGAGGTGGCTGTCTCCTGCTGCTTCTGCATCTTCTGTGTCCTGGAATTTCCAGACGGGAAGGCAGTCCCAGAGCTAACTGATCCCAAAGAAATCCAGGACTTGGAAATTCACCAGCTACTCCACAGTCTCATGCAGGTTTAGGTTTTGACAACTTAGATATATAAATGCTACAGGCTTGCCAAAAAAATTATTTGAAAAAAGAACTTATGTATTTTATAAATATATTTCGTTTCGGGAACTCTAAAACATAACATTTTAATGGCAATTTTCTGTGTGCCATCTTCAGAGGAACTAAAGAAATTAACTTTGAAATTTATTATTAAAAAGTGAAAACGAATTACATAGAAAAGAAACACAAGTACATACTTCATATTTCCAATTACGTTTATTGTATGTCTTTAGCATTCATACTTCTGAAATTATTAAAGCTTGAAACTTCCCTAAGACTTCTGGGAAGAGCTTGTCTATAGAAACAGATTTTTTTCAAATGGAATATAATGGGTAAGGTGTGTGATGGCCTGTTTTTATTTTTTTTTTGCAAAAGGACAGTGTGACATGGTAGAAAAGACTCAAACTTTGGAGTAGTATCAGACCTGGGTCTGAATCCAGCTTAACTACTTCCAGTTGGGTGATTTTGAGGCATCTTCTAACTTTTTGAACATGAATTATTAATCTATAAAGTAGCTACATAACACCCTATTTTATATGATTATCTTGATAATGATATGTAAATGCCCATCTCCTCTATCTATCCACCTGAATGGTTTTCACTGAATGAGAGGCCTCTATTCAGTTTAGTCCCAATTATGGAACTAACGTTTTAGAGGTTTCTCCATCTGCCAGTGAGCCTCTGAGGTCTGCATCTCGATGCCCAGTGATAAAGCCCGAGGCTCAGAGTACGCCAAAGGACAGCTAAATCACATGTCCAAAGAGTTAGGTAGCCAGCAAGTGGTAGAGCTCTGTGTGTATTTGACTTCGAAAGCCCAGCCCTTCCTAATATATAACTACCCCAGAATCTTAGTGAGAATGTTGGGGCCTTCTACTAGCCTCTTCTCCCATGTCCCCAAATGGTGAGACAGGAAGCCTTAGGCAGATGCTTCTAGAAATAGTGTAGAGGAAGAAAAGGACAGGGTGATAGCTGGGGCCCAGGTAAGAGGCCTGCAGTTGGGTTGTCAGGGAAGTCTCCAGGATGCTCTCTAGGTGCCCTTGACAAGTAGATTCTGTTGTGTGTGTGTGTTTTTTTTTTTAAAATATATTTTATTGATTTTTTACAGAGAGGAAGGGAGAGGGATAGAGAGTCAGAAACATTGATGGGAGAGAAACATCAACCAGCTGCCTCCTGCACACCCCGCTACTGGGGATGTGCCCGCAACCAAGGTACATGCCCTTGACTGGGATCGAACCTGGGACCCTTGAGTCCGCAGGCCGATGCACTATCCACTGAGCCAAACCAGTTAGGGTGTAGATTCTGTTTTTTTCAGCAAGATGACCTTGCCAGCATTCCCAAAGGCAACACTGGTGTGCCAGAATGGATGAGCCATTTGAGTCTCTGTGAATAGGGTCAGAGCATATAGAAGTCTTATCAATACCTCTGCTGCATAGGCATGTCACAATTGTTAATAGCTTTGATTCTTTCTGTACTTTTCTGAGGCTTGAGGTCATTTACCTATAGTTTCTCAGGTTCTCCAAGCACCAAAAAACCCTCCTTCCAGTTAAAAAATATATTTGCCCATGGAAATGTTCTTTTCTTTCCTCAGAGGAAAAACTGCTACTGAAGCTGCTGATGACATCATCAATAACCACCTCCCAAAGCTGAAGGAACTTGGCAGAAATGGGCAGATTCACGTTGACAACATAGACGTGTTCTGTGAGAAGGGTGTCTTTGATCTGGATTCTACCAGAAGGATTCTTCAAGGTGGAAAAGATATAGGGTTACAGATTAACTTCCATGGGGATGAACTCCACCCGATGAAGGCTGCGGAGGTACAGTTGACTTTTGGCTTTTCCTTTGTCAACACTCACGTTATGGAAAACTTACCTGGTTTGTTCAAAGACAGGAGCGGCCTTCTGAAAAGATAGAGAGTACGGAAATTGGTTTGAACAATGTGCAGATTGCTCAGGCTGAGCCTTGGAATCCCTTACCTCTATTAGAAATTTACTTTTTTGCTTTGCTTTGTTTTGTTTTGTTTTCTGTTCTTTAATTTCAGAGAAGAAGGGAAGGGAGAGGGAGAGAACCATTGATCGGCTGCCTCCTACATGCCCCTTACTGGGGATCAAGTCTGCAACTCAGGCATGTGCCCTGAATGGGAATTGAACTGTGACCTCCTGGTTCACAGGTCGACACCACTCTGGCCAGCCTGGTAATTTACTTTTATTATCACCTGCTGGTGATGTTAGTAGGAAAGAAGTACCTTTGTGTTCTCGCTGACTAAATCCACAACCTATTTTGGTTGGTACAGAAAGCCATACTAGCAGAGTCTGTTAATTTCACATGCAGCTCCTAGGGTTTTCCGTGGCATCATTCAGATGAACGTGAGTGAAGCACACCATTAATAGCCAGGACATGATTTTCAAATCTATAGGTCTTGCCCAGATTCATTTACTTATGCTTTCAACCAATATTTGAGTGTCTAGTGTGTGCCAGGCACTGTTGAAGGCACGGAGAACTCCTCAGTAAATACGATAGCTTGTGAGTGGGGTGAGGAGCTAAATGGACAACTGCCCTTGGGTATAAATACAGATGTAGATACCCCACATGTGTCTTAACCACATGTCCTGCTTGAGCTTTTAAAATCACTTCCAATTTGTGCCCTGTGTTTCCTGCCCCAGTGATGACACCATTATCTATGGCCTAAATCAAAAAACCCAATCTCATTCCTCCCTCCCCTTCATCTACCACATTTCAGCCAAACAACAAATCCTGCCAATTTCCTCCTGCATATCTCTAGGTTCCCCTCTCTTCACCCCACTGCCTAGATCCAACCACCATCAGCTCTCACCTGGATTCCTGTAACCACTGCTCTTGCCTCTAAGCTTGCCTCCACTTGAATCTGTTTCTGTAATCCGTCCTCGTAGTGTATCTATCATTCCTCTCTATTGCTTAAAACCACCTAAAGGCTTACCATTGCTCATAGGGCGAATTCCAAACTCCCTATATGTAGGCTTGCCAGGATCCAGCCCTAGTTTATCTCTCTATCTTCCTTTCTCTCTCCTCTCACTTTTCACCACCTTCACCCTGTCTACTGTGGACCAGCCACATTAAACTACCAGCCTCTGCACATATTGTTTCTGTAATCTGAACTCCCCTTTGTCTCATTAATTCTAACTCCCTTTCATGTTTCATCTTAGCCACAGCTTCTCTGGGGTCCTTCCCAGAGCTCTCCAGTAGTGGGTTATAGCTCCTCCTGTACTTACCCCACTGTGTTAAAATTGCCTCTGCGATCCCTGCTGGACTGCAAACACTGAGGACTGCACCCATGTCTTACACAGCCCTGTCCCTGGAGCTTAGCGCAGTGCCTGGCATACCCATGGCCTTTACTAAGTAAACAGTTGTTGAATATTTGTTAAATGACACCTGAACAGGGTGGTCAACAAGATACTTTTGGCTGTAGAGAGTGACAGGTGAATTAAATCAATAGAGGTCAATACCCAGGATGAGCAAATCAACTTTGGAAAAGTGAGGGCGATTCCAAGGTCAGAAAGGAGCTCTTCTGGGGGAGCATAGTCTGTCCTGTGGTCCGGACGCTCTTAGACCTGAGCCAGCTGCTGATGAGGGGCCTTCCCTGCCCTGGTGTGTGGGGACTGCAGCCGCTCTGGGCCACAGTGTAATGTCAAATATTGTCTCCTCTCCTCTCCTTGGAATATGTCTTAACATACCACCTTTCATCCTGGGCATTGTGTGTGTGTGTGTGTGTGTGTGTGTGTGTGTGTGTGTGTGTTCATGTGTATAAAATTATAAAAATGAGAAAAAAATCCACGTTAATGGTTCCATGATCCTCATAGCATTGCCTCTTCTTGTTGTTTTTTTTTCTAACAATCTAGCCAAACTTTTCATCTGGACAGAACTCAAGCTCAAGGAGCATTCTCGAATTACACACACAATCTGCATTTTTAAAGTTTGTTTTCTTAACTGATTATCTGTTTTCACTGAAAGCAATGGCATTCCAAGATACATTTTTATTGTGATTTTATGATGCTACAATAGATGTTGTTATCAATATTACTCAGTGTTTTATTCTGATTCATAAGATCCATAACCTTTTCTTTTTTAGCAAATGTCTGAAGAATGTCAGTAAGCATTTGTGTAGACAAATAGTTGTTAAAGCAGCACACTAGCTAATTTTCAAACGAATGTCCATCACAAACCTTTTATCCATTTTGGGGCTTGTGCTTGTGAGAGGTAGTTGACAGGAGATCTTCATAAGAGAGTGCTGTTTATCTTGGCAGGAAAAGCAGTTTTATGGCACTTTATTAATTTGTTGTTGCTGTTGGTTAAATCTTTTTCTCTCTGTTCATTCTGCTTAGCTCGGAGCTGAACTGGGAGCCCGGGCAATCAGTCACCTGGAAGAAGTGAGTGATGAAGGCATTGCTGCCATGGCAACGGCTGGGTGCTCCGCGGTTCTTCTGCCCACCACGGCCTACATGCTCAGGTGAGGTCATCCTCACGGCCACACAAGAGCTGCAAGTGCACGTTGTGAAGACACAGACTTCCAAGATGCCTAACTATTATCTCATTGCCCTTCCAAATCCCTTAATAATGCAGATCAAGAAAACTTAGCTCATGGAAGGTGCCAATTCTGGAATGATGTTCAGAAATGAATTACCCTGAGGAAGGAGCTCAGAACTAAATTGACTTTCAGTGGTGGGCTGGTTGGGGACGGTGACTCTTTCTTTTTCTTTTCTTTTAACTAGTTTTGGAGTTTCTAATTTAAAGAAAAATCAGTGTGCATTACCTTTATAATTAGAAAAAAAATGAAGTAAGCTTTATACTTTAAAATATATGCATAAGTCTTGGCTGGGTGGCTCAGTTGCTTCGAGTGTTCTCCCATACACTAAAAGGTTGCAGATTTGACCCCTGGTCAGGGCGCTTACGGGAGGCATCTAATTGATGTTTTTCTCTTCTCTTCTCTTCTCTTCTTTTCTCTTCTCTTCTCTTCTCTTCTCTTCTCTTCTCTTCTCTTCCCTTCCCTTCCCTTCCCTTCCCTTCCCTTCCCTTCCCTTCCCTTCCCTTCCCTTCCCTTCTCTCTCCCTCTCTCTCCTCTAACAAAACAAACAAAAAACATGCCTAAGATATTAGGGATATTTAACGGTATTCAGAATCTGCATGAGCTGTTTTCTGAGAAGTTGAGTGTAGGTGCACAGTTGTGTACCAGAATCCTCATAAATCCTGGGGGTGAGAGGAAAGAGGAGATGTCTGTTCTGCAAAAAAATCTCTCCAGGAATTTTGCTGTATGCCCTCTATGGGTTGGATACATTTAGTCCATCTTGTGTAACTGCCATTGCTTTAACTCTACCAAATCTGAGACCCTTCTGACCCTTTCCTTTGTGCCACCTGCATAACGACCACCAAGTTTGTGGTCAGGGAGGCCGGCATTCAAGAGACGTTTTATCCTCTTACAACCAGGTGCTTTCCGTGAGGCTGGGATACCTGGTTTTCAAGGCGCTGACCCAACAGCTATGGCCTTGCACAGTGGTTATCAACCTGGGGTGATTTTTGCCCCTCAGGGGACATTTGTCAATGTCCGGAGACATTTTTTGTTTGTTACAACTAAGTGGTGCTACTGACATCTGATGAATAGAGGCGGGTGATTCTGCTACATATCCTACAATGCACAGAACAACCTCCCACAACAAAGAATTATCCAGACCAAGAAATGAATTGTGCTAAGGTTGAAAATGTCTGCCTTAGGGATCGAAAAACAAGGTTTTGAGTAACTGTCATAAGGGAGAAGAAAGAACTATTTCAGTGCTTTCCTGAAACTTATTATGATCTTATACACATACATTGATATAGACTACGATCAGGAAATAGCAATCAATAATCACTTAGCCTTGAGTTTCTGTTTCTTCTCCCAGAAGAAATGAGGGTTGGATAGCTTAAGTCTCCTTCCATTTGGAACATCTATCCTGCAAAAGCTCTCATTATGGATACTGACATCTTTGTCTCCCTCCCTTAGGCTGAAGCAGCCTCGCGCCAGGAAGATGTTAGATGAAGGAGTAATAGTTGCTTTGGGCAGTGACTTCAACCCTAATGCCTATTGCTTTTCAATGGTAATTATTTTTAATATGCCTTTCAGAGCAGAGTATCAAACTTCTACCAAGCATATAAGTACTTTTAAAATATTTCTTTTAAAATGTATCAAACATCAAAAAATATTTTCCTGTGTAACAAGAAAAAAAGATATAGATAGTAGTGTATTTGGATTTTTCTGCACAGAGAAAGGAGAAAAGGTCCTGTTTGCATAGTTTTCTGATAGCCTTGGGCATTGTGGCTTTATAATAACCCATTTTTCCCTTGGAGAATAGGATAAGCTCAAAGGAGTTTTAGTGAGTAAGCCTGGAGGGGAGCTTTATTTTATACATTAAGTGGTCTTGAAAAGTTGTAAATAAATATTAAATACACATGGGGTAATCTCGATAATAAAGGAATTTTTTCTAAAGCATAAGAACCTTTATGTATAAGTTTAAATGTTCCCATATCAATCAAGCCATTTCCACCTACACGTTTAATCACCATTATTTGTTGTGCTGTGCTGAGAAATGTCCCATCTTGCTACTTTCCTCTGACACTTTTCTCTTCCATCTCAGCCAATGGTCATGCATCTGGCCTGTGTAAACATGAGAATGTCCATGCCGGAGGCCTTGGCCGCAGCCACCATCAATGCCGCTTATGCACTGGGAAAATCTCACACACATGGATCTTTGGAAGTTGGCAAACAGGGAGATCTCATTATCATCAATGCATCCAGGTGAGTGAGTCCCCAACTAAGCTGTTTTAAGCCTCTTGTGGGATATAGACCTGGTATTAAACCCTTTTCCACTAATTATTAGTGTCAGGCTCTATGTCGGCTCAGAAGCTACCCAGTCCTGTCTATCTTCATCCTTTTACAACCAAGTCTCTCTACAAGTCCTAAGCCACAGGGTAGACTCTGTTTTCCGGTCTCTTCATCCACCTTCTATCTCTCCTAGATCTCTAGGCTTCTCCGAGTCTACCTGGACTTTGGGCTTGTTGTGCCCTCTGGCATGTGTTTTTGTTTTTCTGTTTGGCTTCTGACCTGCTTATGCTGGGCCACACAGGTCCCAACTTCAGCTTGTCACCCCGATTCTGATCGTTACTGCTCTAACTTCTTATTCCTACTGGATCCCCAAACCCTCACATCAGTGTTCCTGTCCTGGTTTCTTATTACTCACCCACAGTCTGCTGCCATCTGGGTCTCCCATGTGACAGTTTGAGTCTTCTTGTTCTAAATCTTCGATCCCTCACTCTAGTGAGCCTGTCTCAGCTCTTGGACCTCATCACCTTCAACAGAAGAGAGTGGCTCTGTAATTCTACTCTCTGTGGTCATAAACCACCCTCATTTTCTTTTCTTAAAAAAATGTACTATTATTTTTTTTTTGAAAGAGAATGAGAGAGAGAGAGAGAGAGAGAGAGAGAGAGAGAGAGAGAGAGAGAAGCATTGATTGGCCACCTCCTGTACATACCCTGAATGGGGATTTAACTTGCAAACTGGGTATGTGTCCTGACCGGGAATTGAACCAGCCACCTTTTGGTGTACAGGATGACACTCCAACCAGTTGAGCCACACCAACCATGGCCACTCTCTCTACTGAAAACAATGTTGATGTTGTTACCATTTGTGCATTATTTAATTGAATCAAATATTTTAAGTTCAAATACTTAAATGGTATTATTAAACATTATTTGATTTGTCATAGGCTAGTTAGTAATATATCATTTTTTAAAAGCCCAAATATCAATGACTAGGTATAAATAAATTTTTAGAGAATGTATTTTTAAATTAGCATTTAAGGATAGTGATAATTTTGACTTGTATGTATTGAAGTAATGTTTAATTTCTTTCTAGATGGGAGCATTTGATTTACCAGTTTGGAGGCCATAACGAATTAATCGAGTATGTTATAACTAAAGGAAAAGTCATCTATAAAAAATGACAGATCTTAAAGGAAAGAGAAGACTTTGATTGTATAAAATGCATCAATACAGTATGTTAGAAGTTAAAATATCTTAGTAGTTTACAAAATGATGTCACTTAAACCTAAATGTATTTCATTGTTTTGTTAATCCACTCATAAAACCCAAGGGATTAACTTATTTTAATTTAATAAGCACCTGGACATAGAAACAGGTAAACCAATTGTGATGATAATCTCAAAACATTACATTATTTCACAAATACTTGTCATAAATATTCTGAAGATTAATAGGATGAATGATCACAAGAATGCATTTGTGGGTGAAGGCAGATTGACAATCAGGTAGACATGGCTTGAAATTTCCATTTTGTTTCTGCTTTTCAAATTTCAGGATTTCAACAATATTTAGTGAAAATTGGGGGATGGAAGGAAATCCAAGTGAGATGCTCCCTCCAGATTAAGCTAAAATGCAGCCTTCTAGAATAGCAAATAGTTTTTCCTTTCCCCACCGGTTAGTTCTTTCTAGATGTTCATCAAATGAAGTGCATCAGTGTCCCCTGAGGGAGCGTGTCCTTCCATTTCTAGTTTCCCTTCAACCTTAGCTCGAAATAGACTTCACAGCACAGTTCAAGGCTCATCATTTTACATACAGGTTCTGGGGCCTTCTTGTAATGGATGTTTGTTTGTTTTTTTACCAAAAATCCAATAATGTAATTTTTTTGAAATTGCTTTTAAGTTTTTGATTCTTCACATTATAATTATATAGAAACCATGTCATAACGTTAATAAATATGTGCTGTCATTATTATTGTTGTTGTTTCCTTGCAGTCCCAGAGGTAGATCAGCGCCTTGTCTGATAGAGCTTTTTAGGAAATAAACAAATTACAGAATTACTTATAAAGAGTAGATGATTATTTACATATATAAATGTAGGGTGTCCTCCCCAAAATGTACACAAACACTTTGAATAATTATAAAGGCAGTGTTTAGTAAAATACAGTTTATTTTAAAAATTGAGCTGTCAAAGTATGTATGCATTGTTTTGGGACACCCTGTAATTGCTTTGTGTAAATTTAGTTGAAATATTTTTAAAATGTCTTAATCACCTTTATGATCATAGCTGTGTTATGGAACTTCATCCTATTTATGAAGAAATGATTTGAGGAATAAACAATGACTATCCAAATTACCACCCGTTTCAGGTTAATAGAGGCTGAACGAGTGAGGATTTTACTGTATTCAGTATAAATCAAATCAGATTACCCCTTGTTGGAATGTTAAGTGTAACAGGATACATCACTGTCACCACCTAGTAGCCCGGGGTCTCTGGCACTATCCCTCTTATGCTTAGAGAAGGGTATTGAGGGGGTATGGGATCACCTGGTCAATGGTGGGAATTTGGGATGTACGAGAGAGATGTAAAGGCCAATATTAAATATTAGGTCTGCCCTGGAACCCAAGACACACATCCTATTTCCCTCTAGGAGACACTCACTCAAAACATAGCATTCCTGTCTTTTTTGAAGGAAAGCAGAAGAGGGTACCCACCAGGAACTGCCTTAGTCCTCCCGGGCCTTGCAACTCAAGGGAACTCTCTACAAATGCCCCACATCAGCCCCAACCCAGTCCTGCAGAAGCCCCCTGGTGATTCATGTGCCCATTGAAGTCTGAGAAGTGCTGCAGCCTAAGACCCCAGCCAAACAAACTTCCACCCTGTTCCTCACAAACACCATCTGCCTTGCAGCACTGTTCCCTCTGCCTGGAATGCGGTTCCTCTCTTCTCTAGGTGGGAAATCAGAACTAGTCACCTCCCACCCCACCATGCTCCCTTCCCTCGAATACAGTCTTTATATCATTGTAATAACTGTCTTTCTCTTTAAATTGTGAGTTAGTAGAGGGCAGGGACCTCGTTGTGTCCCCAGGATCTAGTACGGGGGACTGGTTCATAGCAGGTGATCAATAAATGAACTAATGAATGGCTGCACAAGCATACAGATCATCATAGTAAAAATTACTTGTCAAAATACACTAAGCAGGCCAACCTAGGGGTGCAGTTATTCTATCATTAGGAAAGAACATATGAGTTCCTTGATATAATGTCAAAGGATGATGCTCATGAGGGAGCCAAGTGTTAAAGTAAAACCAAGCAAAGAGACAATTTCAAGGTTGGATGGGGGTGGGATTGCCATCCTAAGCTTTGGAGGTTGGGAGGATTGTGATGAGAGGGAACGGTCCAAGATGGAACATCATGAAATGTTCAGAAGACAGGTGGTGAGTCCTCCTACAGTAGAGAGCTCAGGGGGGAGCTGAGACTATAAGGTGAGGTCAGCTTTCACAGGGCTTTGAGTGTCAGGCTCACTGGCCAGAACTTTATTGTAAAGTCAGGGGAAGCCACCGGACGCTTTTGAGTAGGTTAGGGCCAGGCCGAGAGTGTTGTAGAAAGAGTAATCTGGTTTCAGAGTGCATAGCAGGCACTCAAATATTTGTTGTGCAAGTGGACTCTGGCAAGATACTTTGAACAAGCCCCTTAGCGGAGAGAGTAGACCTTCCGGGCTAGATGTCCAGGCAGAAAGTGAGATGTGAACACTCTACTCTGTGCTCCACATTGGGCCACATGCTATATTGATGCACCACAGCTCTGGTACAGTGCCTCCCAAACAGTGGCCATGGTAGGTGGAATGCTAACGGCTACAAGTACCAAATCTGACCAAAACTGGCTTAAGGAATGAGAAAGTTCATTGGTTCACCCTTGGAAATTTCACAAGAAGAACAGGCTGAGGACTGGTTTATCTGGAAGCTCAGTAATGCTGAAGACCCAGATGCCTTCCTTCCCGCTGCTCTGCCATCTGGTGTTGGTGTCACCCGGTGGCTATCTTCTCTCTTGAGTCAGGATGGCTACCCACAGCATGGGTGCTCTATGCCTCCTCATTCAGATCCAGCAGGAGGGTGAGAAAGGATGGCTGTGGTGGTTCTCAGGGGAGAAAACAAATTCTCGAAGCCTCCAGTAAAACTCTTCTCTGTCTCATTGGCCCAAATTGCAACCTCAGCCCTTTCTTGAACTAATCACTAAGCAAAGAGAATGGGAATACCTCGAGACAAACCAGGCCTATGCCCTGAGCTGAAATGAATTTCCACCAACTCTTTTGTTGTTGTTGTTGGTTTGTGTGTTGTTGTTTTTTAAATATATTTTTATTGGTTTCAGGGAGAGATAGAAACATCAATGATTAGAGAGAATCATTGATCGTCTGCCTCCTGCACACCCCACACTGGGGATTGAGCCCACAAACTGGGCATGTGCTCTGACCAGGAATCAAAATCAAACTGTGACCTCCTGGTTCATAGGTCGATGCTCAACCACTGAGCAACACTTGTCAGGCAGGTGTGTGTGTGTGTGTGTGTGTGTGTGTGTGTTGTCAATGTTTAAATTTAATAAGTATCTTCAACAGAAGTAACCCCCCAAATGCAGTGATCATGTGATTTATGAGGTAATTAGAAGGCTTAATAAAAATATAATAATTCAATGATCAGATCCAGAAATGAGGTACAAGTTTAAAGTAGTATAAAAATTATCTTTTTTTCCTCCCCCCCAAAATTTCAGGTCATGTACGGAATTTTATGTATGTGGTAGATTGATAGAGTAATGACCCCCAAATCATATGCCCATGCCCTTGAGTACTTCTCTCCCAAGTTGACCTTGACTTGCTCTGACCAACAGAAACAGCAGAAGCTGGAAAAGTCCTTGCACTTTGAGGTTTCCCCTCTGTCAGCAGGTGAGGAAGCCAGGTGAGCCTGCGGGGGGAGGATATCACAGTGCCTCTATTTTGCTGCTACTCAATAGGAAAGAGAAAAACTGAGTCAATCACATTTTCTAAAGGTACTTTTTCATGGGCAAACATTCATCAACTACATCTTTCAGAAACTTGATTAACCACAGTTAGAACAGCCTTTCCCCAAGAGGTGGTAAACTATTTAAAAAAATCTAAGAATGCAGTGATAACATGAGACAATGAGTTTATTCCATATTTACCGTGCCGTTCTCTTGAAGGCATGTGATGTCGGTTACTAAAAGAGCTGTGTAAAGAGCTCAATGACAGCCCTGGCCGGTGTGCTCAGTTGGTTGGGCATTGTCCTGTACACAGAAAGCCTGCCTGTTTGAATCTTGGGCACATACCTGGCTTATGGGCCTGATCTCTAGTAGGGGGTGTGTAGGAGGCAGCCCATAGATGTTCCCCTCTCACATGGATGTTTCTTTCTCCCTCTAAAAAAATCAATTAAAAATATTTTTTTAAAAAACTCAAAGAAAAAGGGCCCCTAAGAACCCTGGGAGCCTGTGGGATCCAACACTCCCCAAACAGGTGTGAAAAACAGCCATTAGACAGCTGGCTCAGCTGCTGCTCCTGGGTAAGAATCAATGAACTTGGTGTGTGTGTGTGTGTGTGTGTGTGTGTGTGTGTGTGTGTTCACATTTTAGCAAAGAACAGCATCAAGAACAGGTTCCTCAGCCTTCTCTGTTCTCTGAATTGCTGTAGGCAGCAGTTCTGACTTCTGTCTCCACCTTTCCTCTCCGGACAGGCTGCAATCTAGAGTGAAAACTATTGTGAAATAGGCTGTTGGTCCCATTTTAGTCTGTAATCAGGTTGACAATCTGGCAAGTGTGTCTGTCCTTGCTTAACCAGCTGCAGTTTTTAGAGCTGTAGCTTCAGATTCCTGCACTAGGAACTCCTCGCGCCCATTTGCATGGAGGGGTGCAAAGTCACAGATCTTAGAAGCCTAGAGGTCATTCGACCCATCCTTTATCTGAGAAATTACACTTTCGCCTTCCCAGAAGGCCCTTTTAGAACATCCTGTTTTTGGGAAGAAACATATTGAGTAACACATCCTAGGGCCCCATCTGATTTTTGTCAATGGGGCCTCAAGTTAACGGTTACCATTACAGCGAGGGGTTGGTTAACTTCTGAACAACAGATTCCTTGTCTGTGAAACGAGGAGGCTTAACACAGGGTTATTATAAGAACGTGAATTGAGGGGGAGACTTGGTTTGGGGTGGTGAACACACAATACAATATACAGATGATGTGTTATAAAATTGTACACCTGAAACCTATATAATTGTATAAATGTCATCCCAATAAATTCAATAAAAATAAAATAAAATATAAAGAATGTGACTTAAGTGCTAACACATAGTAAAAAAGTGACCATACTAACCTTCAACTCTAGTTTAAGCATCGAGTCCTTTTTTGGATATGTGTAGTGATAATGGATAAATATGAAATACGCAGTTCAGTAAGAGACACTTCAATAGCAATCTTTATATTCATCCCTTAATTCCTTTACACAGACCTCTTGTTGGCCTATCGACTACTCTTTACTATGATTCCATTAGTAGAAGAAAGAGCAACTTAAAGACAAATTATGATTTAAAAAGGGTTGTTTATGAAGAGGTATGAAGAAACACTAGTCATAACATAGTACAATCAGCCAGAGTTAACTAGTGGAGACCTTGTCAAAGCAAACACACACACAAAGAAACAAACAAGATTTACCAAATGTTTTTGGGAAAATGACATCAATCTGTTTCACGATGTGAGCTGCTCTAATGTTAAGAGTAAAAGGCCCATGCAGTGTGGGTGCTCCTCTCACCCTTAAGAGTGAGACGGCATTAAAGAAAAAAAAACCCTCCTATAATCCCTGCTGCACCTCAGACCAGACCAACAAGAACGCAGTGCTAGAGTTAGCAACCGTATTGCTGCCACCAGTCTAGCTAAAGCAGGTTTTAGAAGAACTGAATTATATAATGAACTGATCTACCTAAACAAAGTTCTCAGGCCTCTCCGTCGGCACTGTGCTGCTTGCTGTCAAACTAAGCACCATCTGATCTCCATCCCACGGCAAAGCCCTTTAAAGCTCCCCTGACTCTGGGATACTGCTGGATTTCCTGCGCAGAGACTCCAGGGAAAAGGCCGTCGGAGAAACAGGTCTGGATTCAGGAATATGCTCCATTCTGTATTTTTCGATGTATGGTGAAGCTACTTCCCACACCTGAGGAACAAGGATGAAACCGAAAGGTTGACAACATCGTTTTCATAAGCCATGAAACGTCAACTTCACCTGAAGACAAAACATTATCTGATAAAGACAGTTGTAGCAGCTGTTTTGCTTGCTTTTTATTATAAGGCATTTAACACACGATCCGTGTCGATTGGTCTCGGGTTGCATTCAAAGCTTTTAAAATACAAAGTCCAAAACTTCTCTGAAGTTGCCAGGAAGGCTTTCAGCTGCTTGCTCTTCTAAAGCCAAACAAGCCAAAAAGCAAACAAAACCTAGGGAATTCGATGTGGACAGAATTGAGGAAAGTTGCTCAGGGTCTGACTGTGTGTTTTCTTGAGCAAACCTCGAACGATAAAAAGCAGTGGATTTCCTCATCTGCTCTGTTTCCCTGCCTTGTGGGCTCTGTCTCTGAGACCCTCAAAGTGGGCCCTGGACCAGCAGCATCAGCATCACCGGGGACAAGTCGGAATGTCAGCCCCGCGCCAGACACACTGTGTCCAAATCTGCATTTTCACCAAATTTCCAGGAGATCCACAGGCACACTGCAGTTTGAGAAGCACTGCCTCAGGCCCAGCAATCTGTTCTCTTTCAAGCATAACACCTTCTCAAATGAAGGCCCTGTTCTTGGTTTATAGCTATTGTTGTTTTTTATCTGATTGCTGCTGACAGCCAAGGGGCTCCCCCCCACCCCCACTCGCCCCCTTCTTTTGTATCACCTTAGAAATGTATGAAGATCAAAGGGAAAAATCCTTCCCTGAGAGCAGAGCAAGGATTTCAGGGGAAATCAAGCAATTCTAGGAAACAGGATACCCACAAATTACTACAAAAGGTTTAAAGAACTTTAAAAATATATATTTTTTAAAAAAGGAGTCAGCATGCTAGGCAACTGTCTTTATCAGATGAGTCTATAGTCAATGCAGCCAGAGGAACTGTATGTCACCAGGGTGATGGGTGGGACACACTAGAGCACCAGACAGACTCACAGCCCTTTCAAGCAAAAATCTTAGACTTTGTTTTCTCTCCAGATCTATGCAGGCATTGAACCAGGTGGTGGTGGTGGTGACATTATAAAAAGAGAAACCCTTATGGTTTGGCTCAGTGGATAGAGCGTTGGCCTGGGACTGAAGGGTCCCAGGTTCGATTCTGGTCAAGGGCACATGCCCAGGTTTCAGGCTTGGTCCCCAGTGGTGGGCGTGCAGGAGGCAGCTGATCAATGATTCTTTCTCATCATTGATGTTTCTCTCTCTCTCTCCCCCTCACCCTCCCTCTCTGAAATCAATAAAAATATATTTTAAAAAAGAAAGTACTTTTGAATGAAAGAGTACATTCTTGGTGGAGGGGATCCATGAACATTTCATCTCATTTTCTCCCCACGAATGCTTGTTCCAAAGCTCCGTTTAAAATTTATCCATTTAAAATTTATTTCTGCTTCCAATCCTTAGACACTCAATGTTTGGGTGCCACATGGGACACCTAAGAGTTTATCAAATAGCTTCTTGGTGGCCTTGCAAATTGCATTAGTACCCTTTTGTTCCTTCCCAGGGAATAGCCAGAAAATGAATGAATAAGACAATGTTTCTCCAGGACCCACTCCACTCCACTTTGCCGTAATGACCCCAAACCAAGAAAGAAGCCCAATAGTCAGCTTGCCTTTTGGTCGACAAGCAGTCTGTGCGCTGCCTCGATGTCTGGAGCCATGAAGCGATCTTTTATCCAGGGCCTGCAGAGAAAGCAAACCAAGTCAGCAGCCAAACATGAGCACTGCCAGGGCTCACGGTTCTGAGACCGTGTCACTTCCATGACGACAGACTTTACCTGACAACCGAGCGCACCAGGTCATAGACCTTCTCCAGGGGAGTGGTTGTCCTCAGGGGGCGGAGGAACTCGATGCCCTGGCAGGCTGCCAGCAGCTCGATGGCCAGCACTGAAACGAGAAAAGGGGAGGGGTGACCGGTGAAAGGCCGACCTCCTGCTTGAGGGCTATGAATGACAGAAGTGGATGGCCATCTTGGATGCATCTTTCATGGTGAGAAGGGGGAACGAGTCCAGGTAAATTCTCAGTTTTCCCCTTCTCACCTCTTCTAATCGCGATGGGAAAATCTGTGTGCTATTTCCACCTTTGTGTAAGTTTCCTTTTGTTGTTAGTCTTGCTGATCCCTTTGGCCTGAAATACCTGGTACACAGAACTTCATCAAAGGATTGAAGGCGCCGCCGGTGAAGGAGCAAATGAGTCTTTGGTTGCCCTGGGACTGAGTCTACAGTTGTTTGTATGGAAACTAATACAATTATCTATACTAATAAAAGGGTAATATGCTAATTAGACTGGACATCTTCTGGGCATCCTTCTGGACAAAGCCACGGTGGCGGGGACCGAGACAGAGGCGATTAGGGGACAGCAGTTAGCGGGTGATCAGGCCTGTAGGGGAGCAGTTGGGGGTGATCAGGCCAACAGGGGAACAGTCAGGGGTCATCAGGCTGGCAGGCAGAGGTGGTTAAGGGCAATCAGGCAGGCAGGCAGGCAAGCAGTTAGGAGCCAGCAGTACTGGATTACAAGAGGGTACAGGCCGGGCTGAGGGACCCTCCCCCCATGCACAAATTTTGTGCACTGGGCCTCTAGTTAATCAATAATGATACAAGAATAAACTTCATGTTTCGTGTACTCCCAACTGTAAACCTACTTTGGCCCCACCCTATATGTCCCTTTTGAGCTTTCAAACTCAAAAGCTCCCAAGTCCACTACAACTGAAATTCTAGAAATTGGGACTTGGATGTCTTGCACTCTCATCTCCATGCATCTCAGATGGGTTTATTTTGTGCACGCCCCTTCCCTTACAAAACTACCATTGTGCTCTCCTCCCACTTTGCGAGCCCTAGTTGTTGTTCAGGTCCTCATCTTAAATACTCCTTTGGCGATGCCTTCTCTCACGCCTTCAGACTCTAGTATTTGGAGGGAATTTTGTTAAGTGCTACACAGAGTTGCCAAGTTGTTGTCCAATGTCCGCCTCTCTGGTTAGACCCTAATTTCCAAGCGGGCAGAGAGGAAGAATATCTCATTCACGGTTTAATCCAGGAGAATCCTCCTCTTTCTGTGCCCCTTATGCAATGAGGAATCAGTAGGCGCTGTAATAAAGCAGATCCTTATCTTGTGAGGTTATATCCAGCACCACTGGGTTCCAAGATTTGTAGGTATTTGTTTAATATCTGAATCAAAGCAAACTTAACTGACAGGGAACATGCTTGAAAATACAAGCTGCCAATTCTTTTTCTGAACTGCACCTGATATAAATGTATAGAACTGCATCAGATGAGCTAGATCTGTAATTTGGACCTCTACGGCCAACTTTATTGTCATGTAAACATCCGAGCACCATGTCTGTGCCAAACACACTTCTAGGTATTCTAGATCCATCTGGGGATATGATTGAGGCCTGATTTGAACAAATCCACTCTACAGACACTGAGATAATTGGGAGAATTTGTAAATTATACCTCAATACAGCTGTTACCAAAAAAAAGAATATTTAACTCTCACATTTATCTTAAAATAGTGATATTCTTTTATCAGCCAACTGCTTTGAATACAGTTGCAAAAACAGGAACTTAGAACATAAGTCCTAAAGGAAGGCAATTTCTCTTTAAAAACAAAACAAAAACAAGCAGTAATTAAGAGGTCAGGGAGCAGAGGGCCTAACATCCTGTGGAGTATCTTTGCCAAAAAGGTGGGATCTCGGGCTTCTCAAGCCTTTAGGACCAACTGCCATGTACAGGAAACGCATGGGACAGAGAGCAAGTTACAAGTAACACCACAAGGAAGCTAACAGGTGAGTCCAGAATCCCGGTCTCTATCAGAAAGCTGACCAGTTTTTTTTAGCTGGTCAGTGGAATGAAGTGGGGAGTGGGGAGAGATGGGACAGTTCTGGATGAAAAGAAGCTTAAAACCTTGACCGCCAAATCTAAAATGTGGCCCTTGCGTCCTGATTTGAACAAACCCACTGTCCAGACACTGAGATAATTGGGAGAATTTGAATGTGTACTCAATGGTGATACCAAGACGGCTGTGATGATGGCATTCTGGTGGATAAGCAAGCACTGATAGTTAAGAGTTAAAGTATGCAGGAAGAAAATTATATAGTGGATTTGTTTGAAAATAATTTGAGAAAAGAAAAAATAAAGCAAATGTGCTGTTGAATCAGTGAGGTGTGTATGAGGTTCATGGTACTAATCTCCCCACTTTGAATATGTTTTGAAAATCTTGTTTTTAAAAAAAAAAAAAAGCCAGCTGATGAACCTGCTTAGGCAGCAAGAGTGGTTCTTAATCTCCAGCGAGCATGAGCATCACCTGGAGGGCTGGTTACCTCCGGATTCCTCTGCCCTGCTCCCTAGAGTTTCTCCTTCTGCAGGGCTGGGAGGGGCTTTGAGGATCTGCCTTTCTAACAAGATCCAGGTCATGCTGATGCTGCCGGTGGGGACCCCACTTTGAGGACCACTGGTGAGTCATTCATTTATCAGTGAGGCCCGGGATACCGCTCTGGCTGGGGTTACCTTGCTCCACGTGCTCGATGACCCTGAGGGCCTTCCTCGCTGCCCATCCTCCCATGGAGACATGGTCCTCCGTGGCAGCGCTGGTGGAGAGGGAGTCCACAGACGAGGGGTGGCACAGAGCCTTGCTCTCAGAAACTGCAAGAGGTCAGCGCTAGTTAATTATGTTCAAACAGGAAAAACTGCCCCAATGACATATGTTTTCCCAAAGTGCTCCATGGCATCCACTCCAGGAGCTCTTGGTGGTTATCCAAGCACCACATGGTCCAAAATTACTTTGGGGAAGGAAACACGTTGTGTTTTCCCTAACATGAGAAAGACTCTAAAGCTATCGGGAGTTCTAACTCCGGATGGAAACCCTAATATTACAAAGCCAAGTTGAAAACATCGGAAGCATTTAGCATGCCAGGGAGTTGCATGCTCATTTCAGGTACCTGAGGACAATTTGACTGGTTGTGTCACCAGAAGAGGCTAGATGTCTGCCAGAGATATCTTAGGGAGGTGAGGGATCCTAGAGATGACCTAGATTGATTTTTCTCAAACGTTATTGTTATCGTTATCGTGCATATGAATCACTGGATCTCATTAAAATGCAAATGTTGCATTTCAGGTGGGGCTTGAGATGCTATTGTTCTCACAAACTCCCAGGTGATGGCTCTGCTTTTGGTTCGAGGATGAAACTTTAAGTAGCAAGGACCTAGATTACAGAATTCCTTCTCTCCAGCAAGAGAGGTCAAATTCAGAGTCTTCCCCCCCCCACTCCCTCCCCCCTCACCCCCGCTTTCTGAAGCATAGTAACCTCTATTTTGTAAAAACTGCTGTTTGAAATTTCTACTAGACATAGGCAGTCCTTTATTCTATGAATTAATTCTGCTATTATTGGCTTCTGTAAAACACGCTTGGTCTAATAATAGGGAAAATAAGCTCAACCGTCTGACCTTGCCAACCGCTCCACTGCAGTCCCTGGCTACTCCCATGCTCCAGTTGTCTGAAATGTACTATGCTCAAGTTATAAGCTCAGGTTACAAGCAAAGGTCTGGAAGTATAATCCCATATTTGGGAGACAAAGGACTGGAAGAATATAAAAGGGGAAAGCTTTCTCCATGTTTTTGCTCAGAATTTGAGAAGCAATATTCCTGTGAGCCCACTAGCGCAGTGGTCGGCAAACTCATTAGCCAACAGAGCCAAATATCAACAGTACAACGATTGAAATTTCTTTTGAGAGCCAAATTTTTTAAACTTAAACTATATAGGTAGGTACATTGTTATTAACTTAATTAGGGTATTCCTAAGCTGGCCTTTGCTAAAAACTCAAGGGGCCAAAGAGCCGCATATGGCTCGCAAGCCGCAGTTTGCTGACCACTGCACTAGTGTAATAAAAGACTCCAAATTAATTGGCTCACTCAGGCATCTTCTGTTAAGCTCGCTGATTTACAATATAACATTTCTATGACGCTGAGAGTGGCTCTGAGTGAAGTGTCACTGTTCTGCATGCTATAAGAACCCTACCTGAGGTAATCTAGTTATAAACGGGGTTGCCCAGGACTTTCAGGTCCCAGCACTGCAACCCAAGACCCCTAAACATGGTTCAGCAGGCTGTGGTGAGGCTTGTTCAGAAACATAACATACAAGGGGCCAAAAAAAGAAAAAGGTTCATTATAACGAAAGCAAGCTGAGCAACTTCACTAGGCAGCTTGGGAAGCTGAATATTCATACGGGGCTCCCAAAAGTCCATGATATTCTCTAGAAATAAACTACCTCTCCCCCCACCACGTTAATATGAGAAAACGTTGCCCTTTGAAAGGATATTTTAATACGCAGGTAAGTGAACAAGTAGAAGATGCCGGACAGAGGAGAAGATGAATTCAATGGCCCTTTGTTGGTTTTTTTGTGTTGAGTTTTAGTGTGAGGCTTACGTGAGGAAGGGATTAGGAGGAATATCAGCTATATTTATTTAGCACCAGGCATAGAGAGTTCTAAGGTTTCACCTGCATTAATTCATGTAATCCTCAAAACAGCCCCACTAGGTAAATTCATCATGCCCATTTTACACAGGAGTAAACTGAGGTCAACAAGACTGAGACTTATTCCGTGTCACACTGTAAATGGCAGAGCTAGGATTCGAACCCAGACTCCATGCTCTTAATGAACCACCATGCTATCCTGCCTCTTGGGCAGGTTTGCCAGATAGAAATACAGGATGTTCAGTTCAATCAAATTTCAGATAAAAAAAAATGTAAGTATGTCCCAAAGAATTCAAATTTAACTTGATATCCTGCATTCCTATTTGTTAAATTTGGCAGCCACATTTTAGGATTAAGTATTGATTATAATGGGAACCTCATTAATTGAAATGAGAGCACAAATTTGAGAGCCAAAATGCCTGAGTTTGAATTCTCTGCTTCTTACTAGCTGTTCAAGCGTGGGTAAGACACTTAACTTCTCGGATTTTCAGGTATTCATCTGTAAAATGGAGATGATTATAGTACCTGTCCCATGATATTGTTGTGACGATTGAGTGAGTGACTATAAGTGAAGCCTTCAGCACTTCCTTGTTGCATGTTGTAATCACATGTGTAGTGGTTGGTATACCTAATGAAATGTATCCAAAGCTTATTTAGATCAGTTCACATTTCACCATTAACTATGAACGTCTTTGTCTTTTTCTTTCTGATGGTCTTCAGATTGAGACTGGGGGGAAAGTTACAAAAATAAAGTTCATGTGATATCAAACTGTTTCCTACAGAGAAGTTGTGGAAACCTCATTGTTTACAATCTCACTCGTGTATTATTGTGTCAGTATGATATTGTTTAGGTTTTGTTTTATATTTTTTTCTAAAAAATATTAAAGAGGCAACCTACGGCGTTTGTATGAAGAGAGGTAGGATGCAGATGGAGGTGTTGAGAAAGTTAGATCTCATTCGAAGATAAAATTTGGTATTTTCAGGTAAAATGGAGGGGCCCTTCAATGGACAGGCTTGGGCAAAGGGCAGTGTCCTTACCCAGGGCTGCGGCTGTGCAGTGTGCTATCATGAATCCAGAGTTCAGACCGCCTTCAGCCACCAGGAAGGCAGGCAGCTCGCTGAGGGAGGGGTTACAGAGCCTTTCAATTCTTCTTTCGCTAATCGCAGCAAGTTCGTGGACACCGATGGCCAAAAAGTCCAGGGCCTGAAAGAGTGTCAATTCAGTTGGCCTATATTGTAATATGCTTTCAGGGGCAGCAGCAATTCTCAAAAAAGCTTACTTTGGCTGGGTATTCACCATGGAAGTTTCCTCCGGAAATAGTCTCTCCCCGGCTGGCAAAGACCATCTTTCAAAATAGGTTAAGGTTTGAACACATTGAGGTGGCAGCCCTTCTAAAATGTGGGGTGGAGAGAGAGTCCCCAAGCAGATGTTGACATAAAGGGACAGACACACAATCTTGAAGAAGAATTGTGTATACCCAAGTCGGCCAAAGAAACACAAGGCATAAATCCTGTTTTCTCTTGAGATTAGAGATTCTCAGGCACCATAACTGTGCTAATCTGGTGGGTAGTAGTTGCTCTTGAAAAGTTTATAACCTGAAACTAAGAGCAGAGTCCAGACACCTGTGTAAAAGCAAATTCTATTTCTTCAGCGGGCACTGTGAGCTTGTGCTCCATAGAAGAACCTGCTGAATGGAGGACATGGCTGACGCCCAACCACCAAATTGTCTGGAATAATCAATTTGGGGAAAACTTCCAAGCAAACTCTCTAACTCAGTGATCTGTGTCAGCATTCTCAGCAAAGGGCAGCCAAGAAGTCATTGTAAACTCATTTAGGTCTGAGGCAACTTTGGACTCACCAAATATTCATATTCTCAGGGATCATTGCATTCCATCATGCACTTGACTTAAACCAACAGACAAAGGCAGTAACAGACCCTTCTTCCAGGTTCCAAAGAGCTAACGTTTACCTACTGGGCTAAAGAGTATTTGCTACCTATCATATCAACGAGGGATTCACTCTGCGTGAGAAGGGTTCTGGCTTCCAAAGAGCTGGAGATGCACGTGCTACATGATCTTCCTCAAGTCTGGAGTTGCCCTTTTCCGTGTATTATAACCATGAGCATATTAGGCTGCACGCCTGCTCTTCTCCATGAACCCACCCCAACCACAGGCCTTGGCCTTCTCTCCATTCTCTGACTCCTTAGAGCGAGTGATCTCTGCACCAATTTAGAACGTAAGCATGTTCTATTGTTCTTTAGCTCCAAATTTGTGGGTTGGCTATTCAATTATAGCAATTAGAAGTTAACTCCCATCATATCTAGCAACTAGGTAATAGGTGCTCTTTATCTGCAATAGAAACCTTAGGAAAACGTTCTTTCAGGTAACACCAGTATTGCAGGAGAGCTCCCAAAGATTAGGCAATTGGAAATTCATCAGGGATTAAAACTCTTTAATTAAGTAAAATACTTTTGGCTGACATTTTTGCTGAGTCAAGTGGTGGGGGGAGAATTTAGCACAGAATTATTTCCTCTCCCATTTCCAATAATTTAATGGTTTGTGTTTTTTTACTGTCTAAGATACCCTTTCAACCTACATTATTTAAGTGTCTAATGGGTACTTCTGCTCCCCAGGACAGATAGATAAGACTAGCTGGAATTCAGGAAAACTTCTCCCTTTGGGAGGTGGGATGGTGTACAGGTGGGTTAGTGAGTTGAGGATTATTTCGTGTGGGTTTGACTTAACTGTGAAACTATCCGAAAGGACGCAAAACCCACATCCTGAAGTGAGCTCTCCAGAGAAACCTCACACAGCTACTGCGGACTCATCTGCTAGCCCAGTCTGCGAGCTGCTTTCAGGAATGCTGACCCCGCACTCTCTCCAGGGCTGAGACTTGAGGCAGATGTGGGATAGGAAAAACAGATTTCTGCAGGGTTTGGTGGTCTTCACAGGCAGAATTGTCTCTGTGGAGACTTTGCCAGTGTGACCCCTGAGTGATCGCATTCCATGGCAGAAACAGATGGCTCTG
The DNA here is from genome assembly GCF_027574615.1 of Eptesicus fuscus. Lineage (NCBI taxonomy): Eukaryota > Metazoa > Chordata > Mammalia > Chiroptera > Vespertilionidae > Eptesicus > Eptesicus fuscus. The sequence continues at coordinate 89,197,368 of NC_072479.1, forward strand.
AGATACCCACACCAGGAACGAGGCCCCCGTCAGGCCCTGTCCTTGAGAAATGGAAGTGTTCTTACTCTTCTTTGTACGAACACAGAAAACACCGATTTGAGTCAAGTCCATGTCAGAAATAAAACCTCGGGATATGGAAAACCATGCCTCTTTGACCAACACTTTGGTAAATGTTAAAGGTTGCTTCTGTCTAAAGCATCATGGCATTATTGGAACCAGGAAGGTGTACATACATGCCACCTACCCTGGTCTCCACAATAACACCTGGCAGGTAGATCTTCATCCTTCTACCAACAACCCCAGCAGTGGGTTTTAGGGAAAATCTCTATATATAAAAGGCTAATATGCAAAGTGTCCCCTCAGGAGTTCGACCAGGGGACTGGGAGTTCGATTGCTCGCTATGATGTGCGCTGACCACCAGGGGGCGGCATGGAACAAAGGAAGGCCCCAGCTGGCAGACAGAAGGCCCCCATCAGCCTGATGGCTGGACAGGCCTGGGGACCCTACCTGTGCATAAATTTTGTGCACCGGGCCTCTAGTGTCTTCATAAAACTTCTCAGCCAATGCTGGAAATCCACCCCCATTTCATCCCAATGGGTCAATTTTGAAGCTTCGGCATATTCCACTCTGAACCTGAGATTAGGTTCGGAGAACTACCTCTGCCACCTCCCAGCTCTGATCTGGACAAAGTTCCTTAACTTCCGAGCCTCGGGTACTCAGTTTATGAAATGAAGTGACAGGGGACAGGACAGAGCTGCTGCACAGTGATCACTTCAGATCTGAAAGTTACCAGCAGAAGTTCTATGACTATAGTTCAGTAAACGTCAAAAGATACAGGATTATCTGTTGCGCTGTTTAGTTCTGTGGTAATCAGTTTCTTCACAAACGCTATTGTGTCATTCGCCACACCATGGACCTAAAATAGAAGAATAAATGAGTTACTACATGGAAGACTGCCTGTCACATAGAGTCTGATATTCCTGTTAGAATAGCAGGATGTTTGGAAGTGGGATATATTCCTATAGCAGACCTAATTTGGCAATTCTTCCCCGTAGACGTTTTTGATCTACTAGCTAGAATAGAACTTGCTGAATACAAGGATGTGAGTCCTCCAGGAAGGACTCTTTATATACTGTAGACTGGAATTTGACACAAGCTGAAATACAGGGTGGGACAAAAGTAAATGTATAGTTTGACTAGAGAAACACTGCGTTTATTCTAGTGTTATTGAACAACCATAACCTACTTTTGCCCCACCCTGAATTGTTTCATTCTTGAGAAGCATTCTTGAGTTAATCTCTCATGTAACTAATTGCCATATGCAAATGAGTTGTAAAATCGATACAGGATGCCTCATGCTAACCCAAGTCATCTGCATTTTTTATTGAAAGTTAAGCCTCACAGATTGATTTACCGTGATTTAGGTCTGCCTATTAAATGCAGCTAAGGTATACCATGGATGGGCACTTGAATTTTTATTAGGCTTTTCTGTGAACATCTCTGGCTGGCTGGTCCTAGTTCTATCTAACAGGGAGAGCAAATAAAACTCCACTAACTGGTTAAGATAATGTCACTAAGAAATTGAAAAAGGAGGGCACTAAACCAACACAGCAAGATGCCTGTTGGACTTCTCTTCAAGGTTGAGCAAAGCAATTCAAAAGCTTATCACATGGAATAGAAACGACAATAATGGGACAAATGGAAGTATGATCTACAAAATTTTTAATAGAAGCTGTAAAGAAATTTGGATTCTAATTGACCATTACATGATTTTCTAACACCTCCCTCTTTTTCTGCTTCCCACCTGCACTGAGAGAGAGAAAGGACACTTTTGTTTGCTGGTTTACCTGTGGACAGCAGCGCAAGGTGTACGCGTCCTGCACGCGGTCACAGAACCTGTGACTCTCTGTGGAAAGGTGGAGGGGACAGCAGGGAACATGTTATCAATTTTTCCCCCACAAAACACAAAACCAAATAGGCTCACTCACACAAACATGCCCAGACCTGCTATTTCTGATGGGTGGTGATCCGAATCCAAGAGTGACCGAAACCGAAAAGCAACTTCAATTTGCCCAGGATGAGGGCGAACAGCATGAATGTCTAGAATTGATGAAGGAGAAAAAGCCTGAGCAACTCTTATATTAGAACGAACTACCATGGATGCTCAGAACCATCCACGGTGCTGCCACAGCCCTCAAAAGGCCCAGGGGTCCTAACCACCACCAAGCAGTAGAAACTTATCTCCAAAAGCAAGATATTCCTTATTGTCTTTTTAAAAAATATATATTTTTATTGATTTTAGAGAGGAAGGGAGAGGTAGAGATAGAAACATCAGTGATGAGAGAGAATCATTAATTAGCTGCCTCTTGCACTCCCCACACTGGGGATCGAGCCCGCAACCCAGGCATGTGCCCTTGACTGGAATCAAACCTGGGACCCTTCAGTCCACAGGCTGATGCTCTATCCATTGAGCCAAACCAGCTAGGGCTCCTTATTGTCTTTATTCTTTGGAATCTCCAAGTGCAAATTATGTGTTGAGAATTCAACTACGGGGAAGTCAACTCAAGACACTGGGCTACCCTAAAAAGACTTAGGCTCATAATGGAAGGGAGCTCTACAGTGGTCTAATTTAACTAAACGATTTTGAAACAGTTTTTATGTCCTATATATAATAATAAAGAGTCTTTCAAAGTAAGCTACCACTTCTATAGTTTCCCCTCCCCCAGTTTTCTAAAGGAGACCAACCTGAATCCTACTGTAGTTCTAAAACTCTGCAAACAGATTCCTAAACAGCACTTAGTTTGATGAGAGTCAGACCTAGGTGATCTGGGGCCGGTTACTTAACTCTCAGGGTCAGCGTCTATTTATAAACCGCGGTCATTTCAAGTATCGAGTGTGGCAGAATTTAGAAGAAACTCATAGGCTCTTGAGTTTTCTCTTTCTTCCCTACTGCTCACCTCCACCACTCACATGTCTAAAGACCTCAACCAGCCCACCCCACCAGCTCTGGTTGACTGAATAACAATCAAACAGAGGGACCATGCTGACCTGTATCGAAGGCTTTGGTGGTGCCCTTCAGCACTTCCAGGGTCAAGGCCGCCACTATGTCAGCCTGCCGCGCAATAGCACTGGCTCTTTCCACAGCTTCACAGCCCAGGGAGGTGATCATCTGTGTCCCATTGATGAGCGCCAGACCCTTTGGGGCAGAGGAGAAGAGGTTTCCTACTGTATTTCTGTAACAAGCCTATGTACAAGTTGATTTAGTATCTTTTGCTCTCATGAGAGGAAAGTTAGCCTGTCAGTCAGTTAAACGATGTTTATTCACGTTTTCTGAAGTGCAGGTCAGTAATGATTATTTAAGCACTTGAGGACTAAGTGCCATCTTACATGAGATCACTACTATAAATCTGGCAAATAGAATAGCTGTTAAGTATCCCCATTCTCAAGGCAGCAGAGTAGCTCCAGTGTGGAAGGCATATAAAATCTTAATTATATTACATTTCTTCTTTAATTTATCATCATTGTAGACAAGATACACTGAAACATTTCTGGTCCAAGACTCTTGGCATAGAGAATCCTAATGGATGCTGGATTAAAGTGTCTCTTAAGGATCCCTAGGGATCCTGATTTAAAGTTTAAGTTCTTAGGTAAGAGAACCCTTAAGCATTCATGGCATGAAGAATTTTTTAAATACTGATGGAGGAGCTGTTTTTTCAGTGACCAACTTTCTACAAACATGTTTATTTTAATAAATCAGTGAGACTGGCATTAAGACTGAAAGTAGTGTATAAATAAAGACTTGTTGACATGGGCAAATTTCCCTTGAACACCCTTACCTCTTTTGGCTTTAAAACTATTGGTTTCAATCCATGGGCTTCCAGGACCTAAAGAATGATTTAAGAAGTTAAAATGGGTAACAATTACTAATTTTATGAGGAACCGAATAAAAGATCTTTCAGCCCAAAGGTCTGTCTTATAAAAGACTAGAGGCCCGGTGCATGGATTTGTGCACTGGTGGGGTTCCTCAGCCTGGCCTGCACCCTCTTGCAATCTGGGGGTATGTGTCAGATAGCATGTTTCGGCCTGATCCCTGCAGGCCCAATCCAGACAGGAGGGAGCCCGATCCCTGCAGGCCTGATCCAGACAGGAGAGAGCCCGATCCCATGCACTGAGTGTCTGTCCTCTGGTAGTCAGTGCACATCATAGCAACTGGTCGACTGGTCGTTCGGTCATTCAGTTGCTTAGGGGATTTTATATATATGAATTAGACCTATGTGCATTAGCTCTGTTTATCATCTCTGGTCTATTCTCTAGTTCTGTTCTTTAGTCTGAAAGCAGATTTTGCTTTCAAATGATATTCATACTTAAATCAGGGGCTCTAGTGTCTAGGTCCTTTGTGTTAACCTTTTGCACTCGGATGTCGAGATTAAAATTACTCTTTGAATGTATCAATAATTTGAAATATTAAAAAAATCCAAATAAATAAGTTTGTATGAAAAGAAACTCCAGTTTTTTTATTCTACTGCTGCGCTTTGTAAAATCTGGGGTATTTAAAAAATTAAATCCCGAGTAGAATAAAGGAATCGAGAAAAAAGCAAGTGAGTGTAAAGGGTTAAGTGTCCATGTTAGTGACTCACCTTTCTCCTGCAGCTTCCTGAGCATATATGCACACCTGTGCTGCACTAAGGCTGGGCTTCTGACTGTCTGTCCATAATCCCTACCTCTGAAGCTTAACCCAAAAAGTCCTCCTACATATCTAAACCCTGGCAGATACATCGGTTGTCAGAGCAGGGCTTCTCACTTGTGTGGCAGGTGTGTGGGCACCAATGAAGGGGAGATGGTTGGCCTAATAGATAGGAACAGAATCCTGAGGGGAAATGGGCCAAATGATCTTACTCTGAAATAAAAGAAGTAAAAACAGTCAATAAGTTAAGGTCCCTCTAGAAAAGAAGGAAGGGAGAGCCTACACCATTTGCTATGTCAATTTCTCAGGTTATTAGAGCGCCTATTGTTCTGAGTGTTGGGCTGGGGCTAGAGTGGGGAAAATTGAGACAAGTTCGAGGGCAATTACAGTAATAGAATGTTAAGTGCTACAGGAGGTAGGAAGTGGGTACGGGTCAGTGAGAAGTAATCGGGTAAGATGCTGGGAGAGCACAGAGGAGGAACAAAGGAGACTTGAGGGGTAGGGAAAAGAACTGGAAGAGCAGAGAGGGAAGTTTCCCAGAGGACTTAGCAGAAGGAGGAACCGGAGTGAGTGGGGAAGAGAAGCATGGACCTGTGCTGGTCCCTCTGCCTAAGACACAGCACATTCCAGCTGCAAGGAGCCTCCAGCTTCTGTGATGGAGAACCCTGGCAGGGAGGGAGGAGGAGGAGAACATGACAAACTAGGCTCTTGTAGCCACTTTAAGTTCAGACTTCCTCCTAAGGACAGTGGGGAGCACTGTAGTTGTTAGCCAGGACACGCTCAGATTTGCTGTGTGAAGGTGGCCGGGGGAACACTACACAGAGAAACAATCAAGAAGAGTCTACATGGAAGGAAGGTAATCTGGAACCTGTATCCCCATAAGGATTATCTGTTTCCTTAACTCCTCCCTCCTCCTTGGTCCTCGACCCTTTGCTTACTGTTAGGGGACCTCCCAACAGTAGATCCGAGAAGGCACTTTAAATAATTCTTTGCGCTGCTCTGATGGAATTTGGAGATGAATGAAGAAAAAAAAAAAAAAGCTTTATCAAATGCAGGCCTTTCTAATTAGCCACAAGGTGGGAGCTTTCAGGGAAATGGAACCTTCTTTCCCGAGGCCATAGAGTGAGTGCTATGATGCACAGCTTAGTACCTGTGAGACTGGCAACTTAAGTAAACCTGCGACAACGTGTGACCTCCAGATAGGCACCTGAAGTGTTTTAGGTGCAGAAGAAATTCCTGGGATCAACACTGGCAGCTGTACCTTTTCGCCAAGGTGATCACCAAGTCCAGAGGCTGACAGCTGGGTATGGAAGCTAAGAGCCTTGTCTAGTTTGACTTCTAAGCTGCAGTTTTCTCATCTATAAAATAGGGATAACAGTGGCCCCCTCACTAAGATGCTGTAAAGATTAAGTGATATAAAGCATGCTGGGCACCCGGTGTCCAGCCCAGGGAAAATCCTTCCGATGAACGTTGTTGTTAAAGTCTTACGTATTTAGCGTCAGCCCAGCCACTCTTGGGAGACCACATCTTCCCTTCTCCAGTTAGGCCAAGAGCAAGATGAGAGAGTGGAGCAAGGTCTCCACTGGCACCAACGGTTCCTTTCTCTGGAACATAGGGCAGGCAGGAGGCTGGGAGGGAAGTAGGCAGCAGTTACTCCAGGAGAACTTCCTTCGGGTCAAGCTCACTTTGCCAGCGAGACCCACCTCCCCCAGTAGGATCTAGTACAAATGCCTGGAGAAAGACAATTACTCAAGGACAACAGAAAGCATTATAGGTTTTAGCCAAGACATGGTCAGATTTGCTGTGTGAAGGTGGGTGGGGAACACTGTACATAGAGAAACAATCAAGATCAGGCTCCGTGGGGGAAAGGTGATATGGAACCCGTATCCTCATGAGGATTAACTTCTTCTTCTGTGGTCCTCTGCGCCTTCACTTATTGTTACTGTGCATGTGCTAATCTGACCTAGAAATTTCTAGAATTCTAGCAATGTATCTTAAAGACGTGACCAGGCGCTAGCTGGTTCATTATAGCCTTGTTCCTAAGAACAAAAAGTTAGACATGATCTAAATATGGAATTAAGAGATTTTCCTGTGACCAAAAGTTGCGTGTGGCCATTCAAACCTGTTGGAGAATGTTTGGAAACATGTCAATATTGACTTTAGAAAAGTGATATAAAATGTTCCAGAAGGAGAAAGTTCACCAAAGCGTTGACGGAGTTTTCTGGGAGGTAAAGTCATAGGCAACATAATCTCTACTTGCACCAGATTCCGAGTCTGCCATTTCACCACCACTTATAAAAGGACATGCACTATTTTGTAGGAAGTCCCCAATAGGTTTCTAAGTAAACTCGGACACGGAATAGCAGTGTTTTTGCTAATTGTTAAATACTGTCAACAGGATAACGCAGTGCCACCCACAGGCCAGCTTCCAGATCAGAGTTCACCTTGGGAGATTCTCAGAACTCTAGGGCCTCAGAAGTGCCATCAGATCTACCTTATGGGAGATGCCCAGCCTCAATGGAGGGTAATGGAGGGTCAGTCAGGGATCCATTACATTACCATTAAATGCTTCGATAACTTGTTTGAGGGTCTCCAGGGAAATGCCACTGTATCCTTTGGCTAAGACATTGATCCTTAAAGCCAAGAGCATCCGGCATCTCTCAGGGATTAGTGGTTTCCCAACACCTACAAAACAATTGGAAAACAAAAACTCTTCCACCTCCTGACTGCCTCCATCTCTCAAATCTTCACTTCACTTCTTTTTTTTTTTTTAATTTTTTTTTAAAAATATATTTTATTGATTTTTCACAGAGGGGAAGAGAGAGGGACAGAGAGTTAGAAACATCAATGATAGAGAAACATCGATCAGCTGCCTCCTGCACAACCCCCACTGGGGATGTGCCCGCAACCAAGGTACATGCCCTTGACCGGAATCGAATCCGGGACCTTTCAGTCCGCAGGCCGACGCTCTATCCACTGAGCCAAACCAGTCTTGGCTTCACTTCACTTCTTAACTCAGAGTTGGACTGCTCTCCCTCCTCACTTTCTTGCTTCTTAAAGTCTCGTCTTCCAGAAGAAGGTGCAACCCCACTTTTGCCTTCTTGGAACACTTCAGCAAGCCCCTACTCCCCACCCAACATCCTTAGAATAGTGTCCAGACTCCTCAGCACAAGTTGCCTTGCAATCTCACCTCATCCTGGTCAACTCATTCCCTGACTTTCAGCCCTAATTTTGTGTCCTGAGTGCACCATTCTCTTGGCATCACTGTACCTGTACAGATGCTCGTGTCCCAATCCTGTCCCTCTACGTGGCCCATTCCTTTTTCTGAGATTCAGCTGGAAGGTGGTCTCGTCTGCTGCTTTCTGCTTCCCTCCCACCCCCGAAGCACCCAGTCCCTGGAATATATTGACTCTTCCTGGCTGTTGCAGGATGCATCACACTGTACTTTATTCAGCTAACCCAGTGGTCGGCAAACTCCTTAGTCAACAGAGCCAAATATCAACAGTACAACGATTGAAATTTCTTTTGAGAGCCAAATTTTTTAAAACTTAAACTTCTTCTAACGCCACTTCTTCAAAATAGACTCGCCCAGGCCGTGGTATTTTGTGGAAGAGCCACACTCAAGGGCCAAAGAGCCGCATGTGGCTCGCGAGCCGCAGTTTGCCGACCTCGGAGCTAACAGTATAAGATCTAGGAGGCACCCAACGTTTCGAATGATTTACCTGAAGAATGTGAACGTACTAGGTTGAGCTGGAGCTCCCTGAAAGAGAAAGGAAAAAGTCCTCTTACTGTTACTGTGCATGTTCTAATCTGACCTAGAAATTTCTAGAGTTCTAGCAATGTATCTTAAAGACGTGACCAGGTGCTAGCTGGTTCATTCTAGCCATGTTTCCAAGAACAAAAAAGTTATAAATGATCTAAATATGGAATTAAGAGATTTTCCTGTGACCAAAAGTTGTGTGTAGCCATTCAAACCTGTCGGAGAATGTTTGGAAACATGTCAATATTGACTTTAGAAAGGTGATATAAAATGTTCCAAAAGGGGAAGGGTCACCAAAGTGTTGACGGGGTTTTCTGGGAGGTAAAGTCATAGTCATGAAAATGGCCCCTCATCTGGGGAAGTGAAGGGAGGAGGGACAGGTACATCTTTGGAGGGACAGTGAGGCGGCAGGAGGCGGTGGAAGAAACCAGCGAGCCTATATTTTCAATACCAAGTCATGTGTAAATGAACCAGAACCTCATCCTCCTCATCTGTAAATTAGGCCAAATATTATTTCCCTTGCTGAAAGGAATCTGAAAAATGGGGGTAGGTGGCATGTGGATATGTGTGTGAGCAGGAACCAAACTTACTCTAGCTTATTGATAGGAATCACAGTTCTGGCAAATTTCCCAAAACCTGTAGTAATGCCGTACACAACTGGAAAAAAAGACAGACACCATCCAATTAGATGCAGGACATATATTTTTTTAAGTCCATAAAAATAATGATAACACAAAGGGGGAAAGATACCCGTTTTTTCTTTTATGATGCTGTCTATGACTTCCCTGGATTTTTGCACCTTCTTTTCCGCAGTTGGGGTGAGCTAGGAAAACATTGGTCAGAGAGGAGCCCATGAAGATGTCCACATGTGGCAAAAAGGGTCAGAGGACGTCCGTCCCTCCCCCTTACCTTTATTTTGTAGTGTCCCTTGCCCAAGTTCACCAGGTCCTCCGTGGTCAGGCTGTCCCCATCTAAGTCGATGTACTGCACAAAGGAAGGGATCTCTCTGTGAGTCTGAACAGCTTAGCTGCTCGAACAAGAGATAGGAAAGCCTCAAGCAGAACCAAACTTGGCCACTTCAGAGATTTTATCACTGCAATTAATGGGCTATGATAGAAGACACCTTACTTCAGAGGAAGCTGCGTAAGGACTGGTTTTCTAATGCTTTTTTCCTACGACCCGGAGCTGGACAAAGTCCTGTCCTAATTGGTAGGGTTTGCTCATAAATCTTGCTGGCCCTCCCCCTCCTTAAAGGAGGGGGACTTCATTTTCTTAACAAAAAGAGTGGTTTGCTGCTTACCTTTTCAGGCTCCCGGTATCTGCTGTACCTGAATCCAGGTAAAGGAAAATACTGGGAAGTGTGGCACAGCCCCAGCCCCGTCCCTGGCGGGAGGACCCCCCCAGAACAGGCCCCGGAGCCCGCAGGAAAGGATACAGGTAAACTCCCTCTGGTTGCGACGGAATGAAGTCAGGAGACATGGCATCCCCTTCTATAACTGAAACGAGAAGACAAGAAGGACCCCTTACGGATCACAGTGGAGAGCCACTTTTGGCCTGGGTGATACAGCAAGGAAGGGCCGGCCCTTCATCTGCCTCTGAATTCTATCGAAATGGCTGTTTTAAAAGGACTTCAGATACTTTCAAGTGCGCTTAGCATCTTTACAATGAAGGAGAGCAAAGGGCAGAGGTGTAGGCGCTGGGTGTGGACCCCAGTTTAAATGAAAGTTCAAGATCTAACCCCCACCTCTGTCCCATGCCGACTTTATTTTGCTTGAAATCTGAACTCCTCTAATGCCACAGGCCTCTCATCTGGTGAAGGTCTATGGAAGGGTTCAAGGCTCTTCACCATTAAGTTTATAAAAATAGCTATATACACCGCCTGGTGGCTCAGTGGTTGAGCATATGAGTCAGGAGGCCACAGTTCAATTTCCTGTCAGGGCATATGCCAGGGGTTTGGGGCTCCATCCCCAGTGGGGCATGGGGGCTGGTGGGGGGGGGAGGGGGAAGTGCAGGAGGCAGCTGATCAATGATTCTCTCTCATCATTGATGTTTCTATCTCTCTCTCTCCCTCTCCCTTCTTCTCTGAAATCAATAGAAGTTTTTTTTTTTAAGTTATATACGACAAAGTAATTCAATTACTGTGAAGGGATTCAGACCTGCAGTCCTGAGTTCATATCTGCTCTTGGCTTCTTACTAGCAGCCTGACTGACTCTAGGTAAGTGGCCTCCTCTGGGAGCCTGTTGCCTTGTAGTAAAAGGTGGATAGAACCCCCCCTTTCTCAGCAGGGTGGGTGAGGATCGAAGGCCCCCAGAGGCCTAGCAGCACCCGCACAGCCAGCATGCATTTTCCCCGCCGTGAGGATGGCTGCCCAGCCTCCCTGGAGGCATCCATTCGCGCCTCTCCCCTCCGGCCACTCACCCACTTCCACGAACTCATTGTCCTCCAGGGCCACCTCGAGCGGGTCATCGTTGTCCAGCAGGCCCAGGCCCTTGCAGCGGCGCATCAGAAAGTGCACGTCGTCCACCGAGGCGAAGCCGCCGTTGTCGGGCTTGTTCTTGATGTACCTCCGCACGGCCTCGCGACCCAGCCAGCCCACCGTGAGCCGCGCGTCCTTGCAGGGCACGGCCAGCCACTCTCCGCGCACGTGCACCGTGTACCGGGGCATGGCTCCCGCCGCTCCGGCAGCACCCTGCGGCTGCGGCAACCAGGCCGTCCGGCTCCTCCGCCGGTGACAGTCGCTGGTGACAGTCACCAGGAGCGGGCCGTTTTATCTAGCAGCGGCCACCGAGGTGTGGTGGGTGGGGAGGGCGAGCGGTGGGCGGGGAGGGCCAGGATGGACTTTCAAAATATGCCACCTCCCTTGCCTTTACTCATTCACGCGTTGGGCAAATATTTATCTGGGGCCCCAGGGTCCCTTTGGGTTTTTGCAGCTGAGCTAGAGGCCGGAGAGGGGGATGCAGGCAGGCCAGCCGCCTGCACACCGGCGATGCAGCCCCACGGCAGGAAGGCCTGGGGGGGTCTTAGCGCCCTTTACTTCGGGCTTCCCGGTCTCTCCCTCGCGGGTTGCTGTCTGCATTCCCTTCCATTAAGAGCAACTTATAAACACCATGTTCCTGTCTTTATTGGGGATTACTCAACTGAAATAACCTGCCGGCCAAGTGTGACACCGGCAAGTGTGGCAATCCTCACTCATCTGTTTATTCCACAAACAGGTGTTGAGCAAGGACTCTCTCACTGCTCAGGTTTCCCCAAGCTGCTCCTCCACAGAGGGAGCCTGCAAAGGCCAGAGATCATTTTCACAACTTTTCAAAGGTCACTGTCTGGACCCAGAGCCAGGGCTTGTCGGTTCACAGCTCAGCCAGCCATGGGTGGCACGCCTGCTGGGCGGCTGGTTAGCCTCCAGCAAGTAAGTTCATAATTAGCCTGTTTCCTCCCCAGAAGGGAAAGGGAATAAATGCCTCACCACACAGTATTGGCCATTATCTGCCTGGGATCCAACCCTGGGCCTGCCTTTTACTAGCTGTGACCTCCGGCAAGTCGTTTGACCTCTCTGGGCCTCAGTGTCTTCGTCTATAAAATGGAGATACTGATAGTATCAATGGCAAAGGCCTGTTTGGTGAGAGGATTGAGTGAGTTCATGTCTGGGAAGCCCTTAGAGCTGCACCTGGTACACTGAAAATGCCACCGGCGTGTGTGTGACTCTTATTTGGACTTCAGTACGCTCTCTACCTATTTTGTTTTACAGATGTTCTTTCATCTTTGTACATGAATACCCCTAAACCAGTTAAGCTTCTTCAACACAGATAATTGCTTCCCTGCACCCAATTCATTGCCACTAGTATTGAGAAAGTCAGGAGAGAATGGAAAAGATCAAAGAAATGTGGGGTAGTTTAGTAGTGGGCACTAGTTGGGCAGCATTTTAGTGGTAAGCCAGTTTCTAGAGATTTGATTAACACAATAGAAAAAAAATCCTAAAAGGTCTGTTCCCGTTAAAACAGATTTCCGCTGGGACTAGAGACACAGTTGCTCACAGAAATCAGCCATACCAGCATCTCTTTCTCTGGCAGCTTCCCGGGATGCGTACAAATAAAGAGCTACCATGCCTGGAGCCTTATTGAAACTTGCACTTGAGCCACCCAAGTTCTAACCGCTCTCTGGAATTTGTCACCTCGTGAATTTGGTACACATCAATCTTCCAATACCCACCTTCTGGCCACAGCCTTATAGCCTTGCACCCCTCCCCCCTAATTTACTTCGGTCATCTCCGCCCTGAGGACTTGGCCTCTAGTTGGTTCCTCCTGCCCTCCACCTCCTACCTGCTTCTTCACTTACTTTCCTAGGAAGCCAGTCCCCTAGTTGCCCACCTGGACCACTTTCTTCAACACTTTGAAACTTCTTTATAACATTAAACCTGTGCCTACACTCTGAGTAAAACCCGACCCCTGGGTCCCCATACAAACCGTGTCCACCCAGGTAGAGGCTCTGCTACAGAAAGTCCTGTGATGGTGCAGATGGTGGCACTGCCCTCCTAACTTGCCCACTTTCCCAAACATTCCCCAACGCCTCAAGGACCTTTTCAATACCCACCTCCCCTCATTCTCAGAGGAAGACCTTACCTCTCTCCCTCTCAGAAAACGGAGGCCCTTTGACACGGAGTAGCTTAACTTTCTGCTCCCTTCCATTCACTCAGCCAATAAGTATTTCTTGAACGCCTGTTATGTCCCGAGCACTGTGCTAGGTGCTGGGGATGAAATAAGTACAATGCATTCTCTGCCTTTATGGTGCTTACTCTCTGGGGATGGATGCAGATGTATAAGGAAGACTGGTAAGTCCAACTATTCCCTGTGCTGTGAGAAAACCCAAACTGAGCCCAGCTTTTGAGTAACCCCAGGCCAGACATGGGACATGTGAGGGAAGAAGGCTCCAGATACCAGCTACCAGCAAATTGCATCACACCCAGAGATCTGAGGCTCCCAGGCTCAGGCCCTAGACACGGTAGAGCAGAGATAAGCTATTTCCACTGGTTCTGTCCAAATTCATGACCCAAACACCCATAAATCTATACCCTTACTTGTGTTACTCTCTCCACCCGGAACACACCTCCAATAGGACCTTTCTTATTCCTTAAGACTCATTTATGCTTGTAGGGGAGCGGCTAGGGTCAAGGCTCGGGCTGACCTGTGGCAGGGCCACAAACAAGTCCCAGCCTGGAGGGCAGAGCTCTCCTAGCATAATTAAGCCCTCCCTAATTCCTTCCTAAGTAGCTAATGGGCTGTGGGAGGTGCAGCAAGTGTTGCCAAAACAAGATCATTTGTATACATGTTAATCTACCCTTGTTTTAATCAGACTGTAAAATAAAGCATCTGTTTGCAGGCTGGGTCTTCTGTGTCCTCACCCAGGCGTGGGAGATCCGCTGAGCCCCAGCTGTATTCTCTCTGTCTTCTTAAATTCTTCACCACCTCTCCTCAGGTTCACCCTTGGCCGTGCTGGCACGGCACAATGCTCTCTCTTCTCCAGAACTGGCCCCAGGTAAATCTGTTTGGACATTTGTCTTTAGCGCCCTCTACCTTCCTCATAGCACCCTTCCACACCACCCTTCAAGGTTCCCTAGTAACAATTCACTTTTAGTATCACCCATCAGTGATATTGAAAAGTGACATTAGCTTAGAATAAATATGTGGAGAGCTTAGAGGGCCAGCGATGCCTTCAAAAGGATCATGTGCATTTGTGGATTAACCAAAGTCTAATCACTTAGAACATGATTATAGATGAGGGGCCTGAGCTGATCTCTCTGCCCTGCTATTCCTGGCACAGAATTTTGAGAAACAGAATCACACTACAGTGTACATCCATGTCCAGGAAGTGAAATCATCAGACTCAGGATTACAGGCATGGACAGGAAGTTCTCTCTCTGATATCTGCCCCAACTTTGGGGTATTTGCTCCTGTTTTGAGACTTGTGTATTCCATCAGCACTTTTGGGGGGTATTTAACAATAATATACCCCCACCCACATTTATACTCAAAAACACCATTCCTCTTTGCTAGAGTTTACTTAGCCAGAAGTGGACCCAACCTGGGTCAGTCTCACTTCTGAAAATTTGCAATCGAGACAGTTTCTCCACATGGTAAGACTTACAACAGTAAAGCTGGGCAGCCAGACTATACAATGTGGACTAGAGAAACAGAAATGAGGCCAGAGTATTGATGGCTTTGCAGTCCTGGGTGCCAGGATTCTTCTGTCTGTCCACAGGTTCCGATAACCTCCCTCTACCTATCCTTAAAATAATCATCCTATTTCCTTTCTGACTTCTAGTCATTTCAGTTGCTATCAGTTACAATCAAAGAATCCCAAACTGTGCTGAGGCACCCTGGGGCACTGCATGGCATGCACAGGCATATTTTGTTACTCTCTTACTGGGATCAAGTTGTTGTACTGTTTTCAATGTATTTTCTTTTTGTGGCTTTTAAAATTTTTTTTTTATTTTTTAAAATATGTTTTTATTGATTTTTTACAGAGAGGAAGGGAGAGGGAGAGAGTCAGAAACATCGATGAGAGAGAAACATCAATCAGCTGCCTCCTGCACACCCCCTACTGGGGATGTGCCCGCAACCAAGGTATATGCCCTTGACCGAAATCGAACCTGGGACCTTTCAGTCCGCAGGCCGACGCTCTATCCACTGAGCCAAACCGGTTAGGGCATGCTTTCAATATTTCTTTCCACGTGCTCTATGCTCTATGTGGGTGAAGAATGTTTGCTGACCACTAAAGAGTTGAGGCAAGTTGAACAGACCATCAAGAGACTGATGGGAAGTACTGGTGTTCAGGGTGGTTACCAGATCCTAACGGACAGGAAGAAGAGCAGGGTGAATCCAGTGGATCAGCACGGGACCCAGGCGTGAGGAGCAAAGGGGTCCCCTAGAGTTGACACACTTTGATAAGGGAGTTCATCTTATATCCACCAGCTGGGTGATGAGCTAATCCCACGGAGTGTTCACAATACCCACCTTCAGTTACTTAAAAGGCAAAACCCTAATCCTGCTAAATTCTTGGTGTGCAGAAGATTCAAATTACAGAACTTAAAATTTAACAGGAAAATATGTTGACACATTTTGTGACCATACTGGGAGAAAAGAAATATGAAACTCAAAATTTTACATTTATAAATCAAAAGATTAAACTTTTAGAAAATTCACTTTATAAAGAACATGCCAGGGGGGTAGGGGGAAAGGTAGCTCAGCTTTATTTATGAAAATCACTGACAAAACAATAAAAAGCCAAACATAAAAACATTTTTAGTTACAGTATGAGCTGGAGTTTTATATTTCTTTATGAATTCAATTTAAAAAAGAGAAGCGTTTGACATGAGCATCAGACAGGTCCTTAATCCACTTTTAAATCCTTGCCCACCAGCATGGCAGTCACAGGGTGCATACTTGCTTTGTGCTCTTGGTAGGTACGGATGGCTTGATCACGGGACTTGTCAAAGGCAGCCAGGTCCCTGCAAAAAAAAAAAAAAGAGAAGAAGAATGATAGCTAATTATTTATTTTGTTGTTTTGGCAAATTTTAAATAATCATAAATATTTGTCATGGTATCTTTTTTTCAGAATTCCTGCCACATCCATAGTCAAAATAACTTTACTGAGATGTTTTTCAATGTATCTTGCAGTCAAGCATTCCTTTATGTCAACCAACTACTCTTTTACCTCACTGCAACATGTGAATTAAAAAAAATTTGACTTTACTTGCTCAATGCATCTTCAGACATTTTTCTTGACCATGTCTACTCACTAGTTATCTTCTACTTGCTTTTAAAGATCTTTCTGTGTCTATAAGATTATCTTCAATTTACTTACTTTTCATCACTGTCTAACCCCATTTGGTCCATAAGAGATAAATCATATATAATGCTTCTTAAAAAGGTAATGAAATTATCTCAAATTTTAAATATTTAGAAGTATTAGTTCCTATACAAAAATTCTATATCCTTTAACAAATATAAATATGTATTATTTTTAGATTGCATTTTACAAAGTATTTTAGCAACAACAAAAACATTGATTTAATATTTTTTTCTTCCCCAAACTTATATAAATTCAAAGCATAATTTGATTTGGTTCTTACTTGAATAAGGGTCGTGTAAACTTCATTCTTCCTTGTTCAGTCACCATTTTTAGAGCCAAAGGAATTGCTTCCTCCCATTTCGATTGAATGCAGAGTCGCAACCATCTGAAAGGGGAATTTTAGTGGATATGGGGTAGGAAAGGAGGAGAAAGAGGCAGGATATGACAGGTATATACGAAAATAACTTTTGTAATGATAAGTAATCCTATTATGGTTTCACTGTACACCACTTTATATTATGTCTTTATTCTGAGAATCTCAAATACTT
Organism: Eptesicus fuscus; assembly: GCF_027574615.1. Lineage (NCBI taxonomy): Eukaryota > Metazoa > Chordata > Mammalia > Chiroptera > Vespertilionidae > Eptesicus > Eptesicus fuscus. The sequence continues at coordinate 89,214,205 of NC_072479.1, forward strand.
ACATATACAATTTAATAAATGGAGAAGAGAAGGAAGAGGAATTTGTTTTTTTTTTAAAGATCACACGTTTTAACAGGTCTGGAGTAAGTAGGTGCTCATGTACCTTATATATGCAATTTCTGAAGAATTAAACTTTGGTTTAAGCCTCACACTACAAATTTAAATTAAGAAAGTTTAACCACATAACAGAACCAGAGATTTCTAACTATTCTCATTTCAGAGTTACTTTGGCTAGTTGTGGGAGAATGCCTATTTACCATTGAGTCCTCAATCCTAATCTTTTTTTAAAGGCAAGAAAAGCTTCGAACAGATTCTAATAAAAAGATTAATACTATCATCTTATAGAGATTGCAACTATTCCTTAAAAAACACTGTAATTATTTATATAGAAGCAATAAAATTGACAAGAATGTCTCAAGACTCTGCTTTCCCTTTCTCCACATTTAAAACTAGTTTTCTACTTTCTTCCACAGAGACAAGTTAAAATGATGTACCTGAATCGTATTTCAGAATTGTTAATGGCATTGAAGTTGTACACCTCTTGCATTCGCTTTATGTGCCCCAATGGAAGAGGTGCCTAAGAGCAAAATGAAAGAGTATAATGTATCATTTCAACAGGATTCCTTGGAAGAAAGGAGCTGGAGAGAAATTCTTAGCCAGATTAAAATCCTAAATATTTTATAATATAAAAGTAAGTTAGATAAAGATAAAAGAAACAAATGCACACAAAAATAAATTTTGTGCAAACTTATTCTGGATAAGGATATTCTACCAGGAGCAAAGGGGTAATTTAATTTGTGAGGTACACAGAGAATTAAATGAGGATTATGGCCCTCAGACTTTTTAGTATATATAAATATTAACTTTCAGATTCTTTCCAGAGTCTTTCAAGTTCTTCCTGATATATTTTAAATTTATTCCATTCTCCAGATTAAATCACAGTTTCTTAATTTTTTCCTCATGAATTCCCCCCCGCCCAGCTTTATCTTTGCATATTTCCTCTGAAATCTCTTTTAAATTATCTACAGTCCTACAAAGACAGCGGTGTTTAAAGTTTTATATTACAGACTCCTTTCAGAATCTGATGAATCATATGGACTGGACCCTTTCTTTGTGGGAAAATAAAACACCAAACAAACAAACAAACAAAACAAAACACCACCACATTTACCATATAAACACAAACTTCTATATACAATTTCAGGGGTTCATAAATTTCCTGTGCCCATCTTAACCCATCTTAACAGGGAGGGTTTATGTGACGAAAAGAAGGAAGAGTTCAGTTGGACAAGTGGAGTGTGAGGTGCCACTAGGTAGATGGTAATTCTCTTCTTCAGCCATGACCTCATCTTACAAAACTCACTCCACACTCACTAACCATCTCTGCTCTTACTGACTGCTAGATCCTTCCAAATTGTTTAGTCTCAACTTAATTCCAAGGCCGCTCTGGAAGGTCAGCCAGTGAGGATCACCCCTAGGCTCCTACTCTCCCCCACGTTTGGTGTTCCTATTTCCCAGTCATCCCGTCACATTTTCCTTCTTCCTGGTCCTAGACCGCAGAGCGGTACTTACAGACATCTGTGAAATCATGATGACTTGATGTACTAAAAATTGATTCTCTAAGGTCCCTGTTGCCTTGAAATCCCATTGCTCATTTTGCTCATTTCATAGGAAATTCTGTTCAAAGTCTCCTCCATCCCTCTCAAGGTCCTTAGACCTGAGAGCTCCCTTTATGTAATAGTAAAGACCCATTCATTACCTCCCTCTCAAAATGTAGCATCTCCTCTCAGTGAAATATTGCTTTAATTACCTGGGTTTGAAACCTTCAAATCTGTATGGATTCTTCCCTGGGAACCCCCGAATCCAGTCAGTCACAAAACCCTATGCTTTCATCCTGTGTGATGTCCCTCTCATCTGTCCTGTTCCTTCCCTTCCCACCTGCCCCTTCCTCACGCCCGGTCCTCATGCGAGCCTCCCACCTAATGCCACCACCAGTGTTCCTCATATCAACCCAGCCTTCACATCACCAGCAGAGTAATTTCCATAACCACCATTGCATCAAACGACTCTCCTGTTAAACATGTTAAATCCTTTCCTACTGACTAGCATAAAATCTAAAATTGTCAGCATTCAAGGCTTACCCCATCAGACCCTACCAGCCTGTCTAGTGTTGCCTTCATTAACTCCTTAACCAGAGCGACGATTCACTTCTGCAGCACAGGGCACGCTCCATCACTTGCTGCCCCCTTGGACTTGACTTTTTCCCTCCCTGCTAACCCTGCTCTGCTCAAAGCAAGCCCCACTCCTCCAAATCCTTCCTTGATTATGCCACTTGGGAGTCCTTCTTCCTAATCAACTTTTTCTCAAATGAGAAAATATTTAATTTTATGTAATTAAAATACATAAAATATAACACCTTTTATTGCTAAATTTTGCATGTGTGACCTTTCTTACTAGATTATAAACTTTTTGAGGACATGGTGTATTTCTTATGTATATTTTTATATTCAGCACAATACTAAACATACTAGGTATTCAACAAAATTTTTTGAGTAAGTGAATGAATTTTATAAATTATTTTTTTCTATTGGTTTCCACATTAACATTTCTTCCAGGTTGGGTTCAGTGTAAATGCTGTGCCTTATGCCCATTCTAATTCCTAATGCTTTGAGCTGGTACTTACTTTCTGAAGCATTTGTGCTAAAAATTCATTCAACTGATGAGAAGAGAGATCTTTCAGGTCTGTTGAGTTGAATGAACTTAAATCATCTTCTTTGGCCTATAATAAATGTTAACCTGGTTATTTCCATTTGTGTGAAATTTAATATTTATTGGTTTATCTGACATAGAAGTACAATTAAGAAAAAGACAGAAATGTAAGAATATATAAAACTGTAAAAAATAAAGCCTTAGCTACTTTAATATTTCTGAGATTACATCACTATGACTTCTAATGTCTATATTATTTTTAAAAATTAGACTGTTAGTAGTAAGAGTGGAGGAAACTTTTGACATCCTTTGTAGCATTCATGTTAATCTGTCTTTTTTTTTTTTTATCTGTCTTTTTAAAAAATATATTTTTATTGATTTCAGAGAGGAATAGAGAGGGAGAGATAGATAGAAACATCAATGAGAGAGAATCACTGTTCGGTTGCCTCCTGCATGCCCCCCACTGGGGGATCAAGCCCACAAACCCGGGCATGTACCCTGACTAGGAATCAAAACGTGACCCCCTGGTTCATAGGTGAACGCTCAACCTATGAGCCGTGCCAGCCCAGCTGATCTGTCTTTTGTTACAGGGAACTCAGAGGGAAGAGAAAAAATTATTTTTCCTCCTCTGTAAGAATTATCCAAGATTTGTATTCACGCTGGTTTCTCTAAGGGTTAGTTTCAGTATATACATGAAGCTGCTCTTTATGGAGTTTCAAAGATGGGAACAGTGATATCAACAGACCATAAGTGCCTCCACTCTTCCCTAACAGTTAGCATTAAACAGTACCCAAGCTCATTTTAGATCTCGTTGGTATGTGTAATGGCTGTATTTGAAGTAGTAGCTTAGAAATGATTTATGAGGAAATGAGAAGATGCAGGTATTTTTGCGTACTTATTTTAAGAGCTGAAAAGAAGCAAGAAAAATCAGAACCCCTCACCCACCACCTTCATGTGTAGAGACATATTTGTACAACTCAATTAGGAGTCAAAAGTCACACAGTATTACTCACAGTAATCCATCTTTGACTTAAGGCAATACAAGCATTTGTCAGGGTCATATCATAACTGCAAAGATAAAAAAATATTAGAGATTAAATTGAGAAAAATGCACATGCTTTTGCATAAATGCAATTTTGAGGTTACAGAACATACTTAAATTTCCAAGTTATTTTTAAATAAAGACAAAGATCTCCAGGGTGCTGGGAATAGGAAATTGTCTGCCTGACTTAAGTATGACTGGCGTCATCCAGGAACTCGGAAATCCAAGTGGATACCAAATTAACGAAGCTCCTTTTGGAGAACATCTCAGCCAAGACTGTCATAAGCTTGGGTAGTAAATGCTGAAGGAGCTGGGGCTCAGCTGAGCATACTGAGTGTTTACTGTACGGCAGGAGCAGTTCTGGGCACTCGGACAGCAGACAAACAACAGAGTCCTTGCTCTCATGGATCTTACATTCTCTTGTTCCAACCACCGAACCATCCAATAAATCTGCACGCACTTACGTGACAGACACTGTTCTAATCACTGGGGAAATACTGGTTATCACAAGAGACCCTTGGGAGACTCTGAAATCATGTGATGATAATTTCATTTCTCTCTTTTCAGAAAGAGGTGGAAATAGCAAACTCTGACGATTAAACCAAGCATGTTCCACTAAGATTTGTGAGTTCTCACCTTAGAAAACAAATCATATGTTTTACAACAATGGAAGAGACCGTGTAATGTGTGCAAAATTCTTGCAAAACATTGCCCTCTTCGTCTGTAAGTCATGCTTGATTGCCGTGAAATGTTTCTATTAGAGAACAGAGGGGTACCTGCCTTAGGACCCAAACGAAGTAAGCTTTGATTAGAGGTTACCGTTGAGTCTGCTTCAGGAGAGTTTGTGTTCTAGGGTGAAGGCAGTGACCTTTGAGTCAGCTGCCAGTTTATCTTCACGAAGCAATCAGGCTGTGGAATTTAGGCAAACCCTTTGGTCTGTCCTCAAGACCAAATGGGATCAGAGAACCTGGATTGCTCAGGCAGTAAATCACCTTCAACTAGAATATTACTTAGCACTGACTTAAGAAAACACACACCAATAGACAGGACAGGAAAAACCTTTGGCTGGTCTGTTTCTTGGTGCCCTGAAATTTCCTTCTCATTGTAATGAAAAGAACTAGGTAGGGATTAGCTCGAGGAGGGAAGCAACCCTTACTCATGGCAAGGTCCTATGAAAAGCAGTGAGCAAATCCAGGTATGTATGAGCCCTGCTCTCACGGTGCTTCAATGTAGTACAGGAGAAAGATGTTAATAATCACACAAGTAAATGTGGAATTACTACTGTGGCAACAGCTGTGAAGAGGCAACACAAGAAATCCTCGCACTGAGATTGGAATTAACTGGGTAAGGAGTACTCCAGATAACAGGAACAGCATTCCTGGCTAGAACATTCGCGAGTTTGCATTCTCGTGGAAGACCAGGATTCGGGTCCCTGATTGATGAAGGTACTTAGTTTAAAAGTCTCTGTATTGGAGGAGATGAGACAACCAGGGTTCGAATCTCAACTCCTCCTTCTTATTTGTTGTGTAACCCTGGGCAAGACACTTTACCTAGCGAAACTTCATTTGCCTCCTCTGGAAATGATAATTTATAACACTGTTATCATGATTAACATACTACTTAGGTCATTTTTCTTATTGCAGATGTTTTCAAGGAAAGGGCAATATCTTTATCACTGTCCTTGTGCAAAAAGGAGGCACTAAATAATTACTTGCAATTAATTGAACTGATTTATATCACGGAGATATCATGGAGATTGTTCTTTTGACCTCAGGGTTAAGGTTCAAACACCTAAGAGCTCTGCTCTCATCACTAAGTAGTAACAGCTTAAGGGAGGTACGAAACCCTTTCAGATAGTTTGAGGAGCTTCAGGATTTGGGAGAATGAGAAGGAAACCATGAGCAGGGTAAGCACTGACTTGGGTTTCACAGGAGGCAGTCCAGGAGAGTAGAGCCAGGTGTTCCAGTCGACTTGATTGAGAATATCAACCTGTGAACAGTGAGAACACCCAGTTTTCTACAGAACAACTTTTTCTAAATCTAAATCTAAAACAGACTTTTAGGTAGGCAAATCTATAATTTATACTGACATGTCAAGATAATTTCTAAGTCTCTTTTCTAAAATAAATTCATATTAATCATGCTCTGCTAAATATGAAAAGTACATACAAAAAAATTCTAAAACACTGTCACAGATGTCTCTGAAATAGGATAATTCTTCACATTAGTTCATGCTGTTCAGATCACATTTTAAATAGGAAAAAAATACAATAAAATATTGAGCCTTAAATCTTAGACCAATACTACTATTAAGTAATTCAAGTCAGCCTAGCAAACAGCTGTTAAAGACATATTGGGCATAAAAAGTAAGTGCTCTTAAAAGCCAACCTTATCTTTAAAGTGACAATACAGGAAGTCCTTCCAGTCATCAGTGGTTATGCTCTGGTAGGAATATTTCTCAACATAAGCCTTCAGGAATCCTAGGAAAACCTCTAAGAGTTAAAAAAAAAAAAAAAAAAGTCTATTAATGGAAAGGTAATTATTTAACTTTTTTTTCTGGTGCTTGGCATTGTACTGTTAACCACAGAGAACATTCAGAGAAGAGTGAATGTTCAAAAAAGGTGGTAGGACTTAAGTTGGGACTTGAAAAACATTGAAGGGAGAAGAGAAATCCTAATTATAGGTAAAGGGATCACACAATGAAGACACCAGAAAGTAATACACAGCACAAGTTCTAAAGGCAATGACTCAATTAGGAGAGAAATATCGGATGGGCAGAATGGGCCCATAGGAGGAAGGGCTGTCAAAGTCCTTCAACAAAGGAGAATACCTACACGCCCAGCAATGGGGAAGGTTACATAAGCTCAGCACATCCATACCATGTAATACTAGGATGGCATTAAAAAGTGTAAGATAGATTTGTATGTTCTGACATGGAAGGATATATGTGAAATATTGAATTGAAGAAATGTAGAATAAGTATGTAGTATGATTTCTTTTCTGTAATCAAAACAATTATATATATTTATCTGCCTATTTGTTCATTTACACTTTGAAAAACATCTGCAGTCATCCACACCAAACCACTAATAGTGGTTATCCCTGGGGAGTGGGAAGGGTCACTGAGCAACTCTCACTTTTTACTCTTTATACACTTCTATACCACACGCATTTTTTTCAATGAATATGTATTATTTTTCTAATTTGTAAAATACTGATGAGTTGGTGTGTGTGCTTTTTTAAGTCAAGCAGCACAATTTTGAACTTGGTGATTCAAGGTTTTAAGTAGAGAGGTAACATTAGAAAATGATACAGATTTCTTCAGCAACTACATACTGAGGGAACTGGAAGAATAAAATGGAGCAAGAACAACAGTTCAAAATTCTTCCTTGTTCTTCATGTTACCCCCCCCCCCCCAAAATAATTTCAGAAAATGCCAATGACTTGCCTGGTCCTCCAAGAAGTTGCTCAAGGTAAAAGAGTAAAGCAAAGCCCTTCTCGTAGGGAACCGAAGAATATGCGATATCAGGGTCTACATTCGCCAGATCAACCACAAGTTTGGTGAAAGGATGTGTTTCCCCAAAAGTCTTTATCTGCAAGACACCAAGTTGGATGAATGTTCAAATGTGAAGACTAGTTACCATCATGCAAACAAACTAACGAGGAAGTATTACTTCCCTCAGTGGCACATTTTTTTAGGGGAGTCTAGAACAGACACAACTCAGAGACTGGAAACTGTAGGATATGTTAGCATAAATTTCTGGGAGTCTATTAATGGAATGGCTACTTACGTAATGTTCCATGGTATTCTTGCCCCATAATAAGCTTTATTCTATGTAAAAGACTAGAAAAGTTTCAATGCCTGGCCAGCAAATTCAGCTTTCAGCAGATAGCACTTTAGGATGAAAAATATACCAAATAAAATTCAAACACAGTAACTGACCATTTTACTTGCAAAGAACCAATGAGATCCTACTGGTCATGAACACATTTAGGGCAGAATCCAACAGAATATTATACCAGCATCCGCTAGATTTACCACCCTGTGAAAATGATTTTCTTGTTGCTACTTAGGAAAGGTGCTTTTCAAACCTAAATTTTTGAACACTTATACAATTTGGCATGACTGCTTTTAAAAGTATGACTCATTTACCGAATTCTGTAGCTCTCCCCATCCTCCCAGAGCATGAAAATGTCTGAACTTTTCACCAAACAACCGTCCGCAAATGTGGCGTTCCAAGTACACAGTGTGTCCTTCATTTAACCTGAAAAAAAGTATTTTTATGTTAAATAAAAATAAAAATACTGACAGAGCTGAGAGGAAAAGGCATTACAATCAACAAGGTATTTTCTTTTTGGCTTTTCTACAAAGTAAAGCAATTGTAAAGCATGACCACTCCTGTCTAGGTGGCTGCCTGGGGTGCTTCCCTGCATCCAATCCAGAACAATGAGAAGCCTGGACAAGCAGAGGGCAGAAGGGAAAATTAGGCCGTGGTTCTGGTTTTATGTGTCCTAAACTGGGACTAGCCCAGGAACTAAATAATAAGCATAAACTGAATACCTCTACTCTACCTAACACTGTGACAAGTGTTACAGAATTTAAAAAAAAAAATCTGTGTACCAAAGAGGTGATATCAAAGACAAACAAGATATACACACAAAACAATTCAGAGTGGTGGGAGGCAGGAAAAAAAATTAATAAGAACCAATAAAAAATAAATAAATCTTACCAAAAGTGATCCCAAGTTTTGTTGGTCACTAGATTTCCTGTCCAACTATGAGATATTTCATGTGCAATAACCTAAAGGAAACAATGGATGCAATTAGTAGTAAAATTGATTACCTTATTCTAAAATAACTCATTATATAAATGGAAACATTCTAGTTCTTACATTCTAAGTTCATTTTTTTTAACATTTAGCTGAGAGATTCACGTTATTACTCAGTCCATAAAAAAATATAATTTAGCAAAAGACAAAACAGTATAACAGTTTAAAAAAATTAGGAACAATTAAAAATATTTAATGAACATATGAAGAGATAAAACCATAAAATGTTTTTAAATCTGTTAAGGATTTAAGAATGGTTAATTTATTTAACTATTAATAATGGTTAATGTAATAATGTTTACAACAAGAATTCTCAAGTTTCTTTTATAACCATATCTTTAACATAATGCAATGGATAGTTTTAAATTCAGTTGACTTAATACTTCATGAGGGTAAGACAATGGTAACAAATGTTTAACTTACATTGGAGAGTGACTTGTCACCAGCCTAAAAAAGAGGAAAATGACCTTAGTAGTTCAGCAATCAAATTATAGCCTATATCAAGATGTACTATTCTGGCATTAACTCCCTGGCACTGTATTTCTGCATGGCATGCCTAAGAGTTCAAAACAGACATGTATTTAGAAAATAAAACAGAAAATGCAGAACTAAAAAAACAGCATAATTCTTTCCTAATCCCAGAGAAATTTTCCAATACCAGCAGGACCAGTATTCTTGTCTCTAACTTCTGGGAGACATTTCTCTTACTTCCATTTTTTATATGTGCTCTTATTTACCTTCTTCCTCTCTACTATCTACAGTATGTTTTTAAAAAATTTATAGTGTCTCCTATGATGTATTTTATTTTCCTTATTTAGTTGCTAATCCTACTCACTGGGTTATAGGAAAGTAAAGTGAGGGTTTTTTCTTTGTTTGTTTGTTTTATACCAGTACCTATATGCCAAGTGTAAATGATATGGTTTCCTTGTTTGGATACATAATTCATCAATGGATTGCTGTGACACAGCACCCAACGCCTTAAAATCCCAAACAGCTTACACAAAATATTTTTTTCTCCCAAATGGCCAATTATTTTCTTTTGAAAAATGAGATGATGATAACCACAATAAATAATAAAATTAGAATATAAATAAAAATTTTCAAAAAATTATTGGGAATCTAAGGTTCTCCATTCCTAGGTTTATATTTAAGAACTCAATTTCAAATGAAAAATATGTATACTTACCAGCAGAGTAGGAGTTACAAAAGTGAGGCAAGGATTTTCCATGCCGCCATAAGGAAAGGATGGTGGCAGGACCAATAGGTCATACTGCCCCCATACGTATGGGCCTCCCAGATCTTCAGCAATTTTAAGCATAGTTTCAGTCTGGAAAATTAATGCATATATATTTGTATGTCTTCATTAGCATAATAAATTCTTAAAAGTATATACTGTATGAATCTTATAAGTTAATGATTCTTATTTTAAATGAAAACAATACAAAAAATGTAGCAGATGCAAATTCACATAAAATGAGATGTATTTGATTCTTTTAACACATCACCTAACACCGTCACCTTTCATACTCAAAATCTTAAAATGACTATCACAATTGTTAAAAAGGGTGACTAACCTCAGAAAATTCATAAGCTGACTTTTCCACCTGCTCTTTCTCAGACCATACCAATGTTCTCGGGCCAATCTGCCTGCAAAATTAAAAAGCCTGTATTAAAAAGGAATTCAAGGCAAATTATGCACCTGGCTCTAGACGAGATTTAAAGCACTGTATACAAATCCTACAGTAGGAGTGTGATTTACCATGTGCTCAGGTCAGGGCTGAGGTTAAATGTCCTCTCAGAGACTCAAGCCTGCTGTTGTGTGTGCAGCAATGGATATGCAGCTCTCTAAGGAGACACAGTCTGGGCCAAATGAAAACTGAGACAAGGCACCCCCAAAGGTTAGTTTACTGGCTTCTGGTAAGACATGTGGGATCTAGTTTCCTTCCTCAGTCTCACAACTGTAGAAACCCACTTGCAGCTCACTAAGAGATTATTCCAGAACAGGGGTGGATGCAAACTTCGTTATGCACTTAAAGGCTGAACACTCTTCTATAAAAGAAACAAAGAGGAAAGGAAGGAAATCCTGTGACATACTACAACATGGATGAATCTTGAGGATGTTATGCTAAGTGGAATAAACCAGTTACAAAAGGACAAATAGAAACAGAAAGTAGAATGGTGGTTACTAGGAGCCAGGGAGAGAGAGACGCGAGGAATTGTTGTTTAAAGGGTATAGAGTTTCAGTTTTGCAAGACGAAAATGTGCTGGAGATTTGTTTCACAACAATGTGAATGTAGTTATTACTCCTGAACTGTACACTTAAAAATGGTTAAGATGTTAAATTCCATGTCCTTTGTAAACCGCAATAAAGAAGGAAGAAACAAATAGAACTATATATCACGTATATAGAGCTTAAACCCAAAAATATTTGTTTCATCTAAAAAGTGTTATGTAACACAAAACTCCAAGCAACAAGACTTGCCTTGGTATTTGCCAGAGAGGAAGTGAACTCTATGACAGTGCTTCTCAAACTTTCATATACAAACAAATAAACCTGGGAGCTTGTAAAAATACAGATTCGGATGTAGTAAGTCTGGGATAGGGGCCAAGAATTTGCTTTTCTAAACCAACGCCCAGGTGATGACAAAGCTATTGGACTGAGTAGCAACGGTAACCAATGTGATTCAACATAAATTTAATGAAAACCACAAATGTGAGCTACATATGAAATTTCAAATTGTTCAGTGGCCACATTTTTTTTTAAAAAAAGCAAAATTAAATAGACAAAAATAATTTTAATATATTTTGTTTAATCCAATATATCCAAAATATTATTTTAACCTGTGATCAACATAAAAAAATGAGTAGTGAAGTGTTTTACATTTCTTTTCATACTAAGCCCTTAGAAATCCAGTGTGTATTTCACATTTACAGCACATCTCAAACCTCATGTGGTCAGCAGCTGCCACACTAGAGTGCAGGTCTGTGTTGTGAGCTCACAGAAACCTACATCTGTTTGGGTCCTGGCTCTGCCATTTCCTTGCTATATGACTCTAAGCCAATTACTAAAACTCACCAGGCACTGGTAAATGGGGGAAAAATAATCGTATCTACTTTACAGAGATGGGAGGATTCAATAGGATAATGCATTGGAGATGGTTCATAATAAGATCTTTTAAATTGTCAGCTACTGTGACAGTCATTATAATTATCATTTAGTGAATGGCTTCCCATTGGTTAGGTCTGTTAATCCTCACAAAAAACCTTTGAAATCCATATTATTATTTCTAGCTTTTAGATGAAAAATATGAAACCCACAGACATAGCTAGTAACTACTGGAGCTAGGATCAGAATCTGTGTTTGCCTGACTTGTCTATCACGTCCTTATTTCTGGCAATTTAGGGAATGTAGTTACTAAAGATATTCTTATTTTTTAGTTATTTAGAAATAACAAACAAAACAAGGAAGGGCACTCTGTATACTGGTGAAATTTTAATAAAATATCTTATATGTCTTGAATATTTATAGACTTCCAAGTGCTTTCATATCTTTATCTCATTTGTTTCACATAAACACCCTATGAGGCAGGGAAGGGAGGTATCATTACAATGACGACAAGGAGGCTATGAGAAGTGACTGGTCCAAGCTTCCATTAGAATCCAGACCTCTAACTAAAGGTAAGTGCATGCTCAGTCTATCATACTTGGAGAATCTAAGCAGTCAGTGACTGGTAAAGGTTTTTTAATTTAAAATTAATTTGTTATCTATCAATATATATATATATATATACAAAAGCCTAAGCGGCCATTCAACTGGTAGCTATGATGCACTGACCATCAGGGGGCAGATGCTCAACACACAGGCATAGAAACATGGAACAGACTGATGAATCTTAGAGGGAAGGGGGAAGGAGGGAGGGCGGGAAGCGAATTAACCAAAGATTTTATATGCATACTAAAGGCCCGGTGCACGGATTTGTGCACCAGTGGGGTCCCTTGGCCTGGCCTGCAGGGACCAGACTGAAACCGGCTCTCCGACATCCCCTGAGGGGTCCCAGACTGTGAGAGGGTGCAGGCCAGGCTGAGGGAATCAGTGCACTGGGCCTCTAGTACTTTATAATTAGATTTTAATGTTTCTAGAACTGTCAGCTTGATATTTTGAAAAACACACAAATGGCCTACTAGTTTATCCCAAACAAATGTTCAAGAGGCCTAAGATGCAATCTTTCTATAAACCTCAAAATTTGTCTAAAAGCTCACCTGCTTTCTAAAGCTCCAACAACTAAAGCAATCAAGTAGCAGGGAATCGGGACCTAAAGGGGGCAAATAAAACACACCACATGCTTGAATTAGTGTTTGAAAATGTTACAAAGTTAGACAATTTGTATTTAAAAGTAAGTGAATTTCCTTTTGATTGTCCAAACAGTAGTATGGATTACTTTCCCTTTGTACTTCTCAAATAGTTCTTATTTTTAAGAGATCAAAATTGTGATGTACAACATTCAAAACATCTATTTCTCTTTTATTCCATTAGGAAGGAAAGCTTCTGAAATGTGAAAAACATGACTGCACATAGTATTACAAGGTATATTTTAAGCATTTCTCAAAAATTAACTTCTAAGACAACTGTACCCTTCTTTTAAGTTTTATTTTTCTTGATTTAATTAAAAAACAACAACACACAACTCATTTTTCTAAACCACTCCTGGTGTAATTTAAAAGAAAAACAAAATAATCCAGCAGTAAGAAGATGCTGAAGTTTTGGGAGCTTGGAATCTCAGAAGCTGGGATGGGAGCAAAATTGTTCACTGTGGCTCAAATATATGTTATGTTAAGGATGTTGACTAAAAAAGCACGCACACACATACACTATTCCAAGGGTCCTCTAACTTTTTAAACAGGGGGCCAGTTCACTGTCCCTCATACCGCGGGAGGACCGGACTATAGTTTAAAAAAAACAAACTATGAACAAATTCCTATGCACACTGCTAAGTCGGCTGCTAAGCAGGACAGGCAGCGGCGGCAAAAACACCCGGCGGGCTGGATAAATGTCCTTGGTGGGCCGCATGTGGCCCGCGGGCCGTAGTTTGAGGACCCCTGCACTATTCATTCAAGGTCAAAGATACAAGTCAAATTACCAGCTACATAGAAATTTTAACTTAACTGTAACACTGTAACAGAATGCTTTTTTTTTTTTTTACCTAAAACAGCTCTTCCATTTGAAAACACTAAAGGACCACACTCTGGTACCAGGGCAGGAGAAATGTAATAACTTAAAGGAATAGGAAAACTGCTACTAACTGGGATGAGGAAAAATGGGATCTGGCATGCCCTCTACTATGCCTATCTAGCAACCTCTTTCTTCAATTTGACACTCTAAGTAGAACAAAATATTTTAAAAGCACAAAAGAAAAAAAAAATGTTGAAAAAAGGAAAAACAAGCCGCTTTCTAAATTCTGAAATATTTCAAAAGCAATTTTGCTCCCTGGATAGTTAAGAGCTATTTATAGTTCAACCACCAATTAATAGGAAAATCCAGACCCTAAGAACTTACTTTTTGGCTGAATCTGTATATTTTCCTGCTCGGATCTGCTGGGTCAGGTGCTTCTCCATCCCGAATGGCACTCATAAGTGCTACCAGTTCTTTAGGGACAGACACCTCATGGACAAGAAAAATCAATTCCAGTTTTAAGTAAAAGGTTCTATGTTTCTTGAACTACTTATGTAACATAACCTTTTCTTCCCCCACTTTGTGACTATCTATATAATAAATAGACCCTGAACCCAATAAGTTCATACATATCAGCTTTGTAAACAGAATTAGCAATATGTAAAACTGGCTTATTTAATTTTGTTGTTTAAGGTATTACAAATAGTTGTACATATGTTTCCTTTGTACTACTATTCCCGCCCCCCCCACTGACCTCCCCCTGGCCTCCCCTACTCCCCACCCCCCACTTGCCCTCATACCCCCGCTCCCAGTGTCTTGCGTCTATTGGTTGTGCTTATATGCATGCATAAAAGTCCTTCGGATGATCTCTTACCCCCCGGCCCCAACACTCCCCTACCTTCCCGCTGTACTTTGACAGTCTGTTCGATGCTTCTTTGCCTCTGTCTATTTTTGTTCAACAGTTTGTAATGTTCTTTATTATCCATAAATGAGTGAGAACATGTGGTATTTATCTTTCACTGACAGGCTTATTTCACTTAGCATAATGCTCTCCAGATCCATCCATGCTGTTGCAAATGGTAAGAATTCCTTCTTTTTTACAGCAGCATAGTATTCCATTGTGTAGATGTACCACAAAAACTGGCTTCTTTAAAAGCAAATGTGAACTATCTATCCATTCATCTATCCATATTAAGAACACTTGGTAGAAACTAAATTAAAATTCCAGCTCTGCCACTTACTAACTGCCTGGATTTGGGCAAATAACCTCCCTGAGCCTCAGTTTCTCCATCAAATGAGGCTAATACTTGACAGGACTGCTGCAAGGGATAAATAACATACATGAAGAGCCAGGACCATGCCTGGCAATGATAGCCACCACCCCCGATCCCCTCTACAGGTTCAAAGACTCCTACATTCATTTTAGGACAGAGAATACAGTTTTGAACAATTTTACATTTAAAACTTACATGTGGAGTTAACAAATAGAAGAACTTTTTGAGGGACATCGTATGAGAAACTGAAAGTTATTGCCAAGAACTATAAAATAATTTTCTCTGGGAATTTGTATGGAAAAGATCCTTCTGGCGCAAACCGTACCGTCACTTAAATGTGCACCCCAGCTCCGTGCTTCTGAAAGCTTTATTTCTAATGAGTGCCAGAATCAGGACTATCCTCTGAATATTAATGATCCAGTAAGCACCCATTCTGGGAAGAGCTAGACTCTATTTTTCTTGCATGGTCTAGTACTCAAAGCTATCACTGAGGCAGGCACAGAATCAGAAGCTCCAGAACCAAGTGCTATAATCACCATGGATCCTAGAAGTAAAAGCATTCAGAAAATAACTTGGCTCTGTTTCCTCCCTTCATTTACACAGTGAGATGTTATACAGATGAGACAATTGAGGTTGCGAGGTCATAAGACGTGCCCAAGGTCATGCAGTTATTAAGTGGTGGAGAAGAGTCCAGAACCTAAGATTCTTTGCCTTCAAGTGCCGTTTTCTATAGCACTCTTACTAGGTGTAGTTTGGTTGTAGGACGATCGGGGAATCAAGAAGGCCCCATAAACACAGGTTAGTCCTCAATTCTACTGGCTTAGTCTAAGTAGGTCTGGCCTCTGGGATAGTATTTATTTATTAATTATAATGGATCTTTTCCTAAAAGGATTGGCAGTACCCATGACAAGAATAAGTTGGAAATGTATAGACAAATTAGATGTTTATATGGGTATAGAGTACATTCATAGAACTTTTAATTCTGCAAATGTCTATTTTTTTTAATTAAAAAAAATTGTTCCCATAATCTTATTTTTAGGTGCAGAATTCTGAATTCTTTTTAAATTCAGAATGCTACTCATTTCCTTTTTTTTTTTTTACACTTATGTTCAAAATTGCCTTTAAAAGAGAAATTCAAAATGAGGTCCACAGCCTCTTTTATACATATTTCAGGTAGAATTTAATTAAACAACAATTCAATGCTTATCTCTGCTTATCATTTATATTACATTTAATTAGATGAATCACTTAATTCAGTGAATAATTTATGGTATTTACCTCTGCACTGTAGGTTAATTTCACAGAAGGCGTGTCCTGGCAAGGAAGAATTGCTCGGCAGTGGATGGCCTGGGAGGGGGAGAGAGAAAAAGAAATAGCTGTTTCCCTTTCTTATAAACTAAATCACTACAAAAAAAAAATCATTAGAATTGCAGCATTGTCCTTAGACACATTCTTTTAGAAGATAAAAACACATCTCACAATTCTTGGAATCTTTTAAAGTAGCAAAAATGTACTTGCCAATTAAAAAAATCTGAGTTTCCATTTTAATGCATGCTCAGTGATCGCATTTCAGGCTGGAAGATGAAGCATGCTACACAGTGTTTCCTACTCTGTGCTCTGAGTAACAGTAGTGCCAGCAAGAAGCTGTTAGGAAAAAGGGCTATTTGGTGAAAAAAATACACATGGGATCTTGGAGAGTCACTAGGAACATTGTGTCCCGAAGGCTCTGAAGAGACCTACATTAAAGAAGCCTGTTCTCACACTTATTTTAATATGAAACCCATTTTTCTCTGGTGAGTAACAGCCGATGGGATGCCAGTGTTCTGAGAAACACAGCTTGGAAAACACTGCTCAAGTCCTGACGTTTCCAATCTTGCAACAAACCCTGAAGGTAAAAACTAGGCAGAAAAGGAGGAAGAACAGTCTCTCTCAATACCACGCAGGCAAGTTCATTCATAAAATATGTAAAGTGTTCCTTTGCTTCCACATCAGTCTGTCATCAACATGGGTTCCATGCAGAAGGATGGCAGAGCACCTACGGTTTTAGATCTTGGCCTGCTTACAACTAAGTCTGTATCTGTTGCTGGTGAGCAGAGCAACCCAGCCTTATTGAGAGTCTACTGAGCCTAAAGGAATGCTGATACTAATGTTCTCTCTCTGAGACTGTTATAATTCATAGACAGACTTCATGCCACCACAAACTTCCTTAAAACCCCAAACTCCTGCCCTTTTCACTTCAAATCTCGTAGATTCTCCAAAGATATGAGATCCCAACTGACTTCTAGATGGATTGAGTAGAACCAGAAGAACCACCTGGTTCTCTCTCCCAAAATGAGGCTCCAAGACCATGGTTTTAGAGTTCTTTCATGGTCTCTGGTTAGGTGGCTCGGCAGTGCCAAGGGGTTTTTATATGCATTTCACTAGATAAGACCAAACCCAGGCAAATATGCATAAAGGACCATTGTAAACAAATTTCTCAAACAAAATCATATTTATGTGCTTCCTATCAACTGCAATAATTTCTGAATTTAACTGAAATCTCTTTCTGCTATTTCAAAAACTGTTGCCAATAAGAAATGGAATACTATTCAAAATTCACATTCTTATGGTTCACGAATCTCGCATTTCCTGCCAAATTTAATTTATGGACATTCTATAAGAATTACTTAGAATCAGGTATTACTAAGACAGTGCACAGCTTGTACGTTCTTGCCTAGAGTGTTCTATCTTTCAGATTAAATCTAAGGGTTTCTTAGATTAAAAAGGTATTTCAATTGGCAATAGAAAGTAAACATGTCTAATTCACATGCCAACATTGCTTCCTTTTTTATAGACTTGCATTCAAATTTGAATCACGCAGGAATATTAGGATTAAAATATGCAAAGTACCTAACACAATGCTTGGAAATATAATAAACAGTTAATGAAGTGAGTTCCTTTAATGTCAACTATTTGA
The DNA here is from genome assembly GCF_027574615.1 of Eptesicus fuscus. Taxonomy (NCBI): domain Eukaryota; kingdom Metazoa; phylum Chordata; class Mammalia; order Chiroptera; family Vespertilionidae; genus Eptesicus; species Eptesicus fuscus. Next base: position 89,232,184 of record NC_072479.1, read on the forward strand.
TTACTGACAGAATTAGGTGTTTTTTTTTCCTTTCAGAACAGAGTTTGATACTTATTATTTTTATGATAGATTGTCTCTACTCTCAGATTTTAAACAGATGTTTAAATCATATTGTTTTAAAGGTACATTTAGTGTACACTTTGTGCATGTGTAAGGAAACTGGAGGGGCTGTGTACCAACCTCAATGGTGGGTACTCTAGGTAATGATGTCTGGAGAGAATTAGGAAATCTGATCTTTCACTTTCTACTTCTCTATTGTTAGCAATGTTCGTAATCAGTACAGATTTTGTTTTATTAATGTTTTCCTTTCATTTTATGACCATTTATTAAATGCAAACTCTATGCCAAGTTCTAGGCTAGGTGCTGGGATATCAGTTTAAATATGACCCAGAAAGTCCAACCTAGGTAGACATGTTTTCAAATTAAAGAATGTTTCTTTTTTTTAAAGTAACATGTGAATCCATTAATAGTGAGAGATATAAATGAAAATGTTATTTTTATAATATAAGATTAATTAAATTGCTATCTTAGGTAAACCCATGTATCCATAAGAGTACTGTCTACTTTGCTTCATTCATCTTCATGAGCTGGGAATAACTCATTCTGAATTCTTTTTACCTGGCACTGGCTAAAGAGATATGGGTGCTCCTTCCCGGAGGTTTGTTCAGGAGTGAGCCACTGCAGGGCAGAAGATTTTGGCGACGTTTCAAAAGAAATTTCTATAACGACTTCTTGATTTCTAAATGAAACAAACCAATATATTAGTACAGTATAATTCAATCTAACTAAAACCTGAATTCATAATATCAACACCAAATAACAGAAATAATATTTTACGTGGTCTTATTACTGATTGAGAGTAAGCTCTAGAAATGTCACGTCCTAAGTGGGTAAGTTTGCCTCCCACATTCCTACCTGAATGCCAGCCTGTGTCCTTTTCATTCTACCAAACTAACTGCTTATGAAGATGTAACAGGAACTAATATTAGAATACCCCAGCTTTTTGTGTGTGTGTGATACAATGTAATCTTTTAGGATAGTGGAAAAATGGAAGAAATAATTTTGAAACTTGGACAGAACAGCAGTGGGTCCAGAGTTTCACGTATTGCAGTTACTAAACTGCAAACTGTTACTGAACAAGGTTAAGTCAAGAAATTGAGAATAAGCTTTTAGAAACACTTAGTCGTTTTTGTTTGTGGAACCTAGTAACAAAAACTGTGTGCTTGGATTAATCTCTTCTTCCTTGTATTTCATTTTTATTGCATTTGACAAAAGTATCAGTCTGTGGTGGATTGGAAATTACAAAAGCTAATGCTTTGCCCCAATAGTTTGAGCAGCACAGATAATGAGGAAACAGCAAGACAGTGCGGGGGGCCAGCAGCCATGGTTGTGTTTGAATCCTGACTGCCACTTATTGGTGCTGTGAATTTGGGCAAATTATTTGACCTCCCTATGCCATAGTTGCTTCATCTGTAGAATGGGGTTAATGACATCCACCTCACAAATGATATGTGGGTTTTTCTTTCCTTTTCTTAACTGGAAAGAGAAGGCATGAAAACTTGGCCACTGAAAGGTAGGGAAGATCACCCTTGTTCTAGGCCAATGGTTTTCTGTCCTTTTCTCTTCCCCAATATTCAAGGAGTGGAATATACTCCTAATATGACAATTCTGGCTGTCATTTCTTGAGTAAGTTACTTCGAGTTTTCCTTTCCTCATCTGTAAAATGCAGATCATACCCAGAGGGTTACTGTAAGGATTAGGTAAAAGATGGCATCTAAAGCACTTATCTCAAGATTATGACACGGAAATGGTTCTCTGTTTGTCATTGTTATTATTCCATTAATAAAAGTGGCTGGCCTCCTGGTAAAGGTGAAAAATGTGCAGCTTGAAAAAGCTTCCCAGGTGATCTTAAGTACCTCCTTAAGATAGCGTGCTCCCACTGTCACATTTTACTAGATATTGGTAACATGATGAGTAAAGAAGTAACAGTTATCAAAAGTCCTATTAATGAGTACTTCATACAATGAATTTCTTTAATATCTTAAGAACATATAATTTTCACTTATATAAGCTTCAATCTGAATAATAGATCAGTGGGCATAGTGTACCAATTACTTCATACACACAAACTGAAAAGAAAAAAAGGTTTAAATTAATGGAAAGTATATTCCTCCATTATTTAGCTATGAAAGAGGGTAACATTCATACTTGCTCAGAGCAATGGGAAGAGAGATTTCCATTGGTGATCCTTTGTAACTTTGTCTTTCTCCAAGAACATATTTGACTTCTTGTCCATTGATGACCACTTTTTCTATTGTAAGGTCCTTTGTATCCAAAATCTAGAATTAAATTAATCCTTTTAAATTATAAGAAAACTAGAGGCTCAGTGCACAAATTCGTGCATGGGTAGGGTCCGGTGGCCTGGCCCCAATAGGGGCAGATTGGGGCTGGGCCTGTCGGGAGGAGGAGACAGCGGGAGGTTGGCCAGCCAGCCTGCCCCAATCAGGGCCTGATCAGGTGGGGGCTGATCGGGGGTGAGGCCAGCCATGGGGAGGGGCTGTGTGCTGGCTGGCTCTGCCCCAGAATTGGGTGAGGAGGCCGATCGGGGCCAGCGGCCTGTGGGAGGGGCCATGGGTGGTTGGCCAGCCAGCCCTGCCCCTGATCAGAGTGGGAGGGCTGATCAAGTGTGGAATTGGCTAGGGAAAGGGGCTGTGGGCCGATTGGGGTTGTGAGGGCCCATTGGAGATGGGGCCGGGCAGGGGGAGGGGCTGTGGGCTGGTCAGGGTGGTGGGCGCCCATCAGGAGTGGGGCCGACTGGGGAGAAGGGCTGCAGGAGGGTGGCCAGCTGGCCCCTCCCCCTATTGGGGTGAGGGGTGCAATCAGGGGCAGGGCCAGCCAGGGCAGGGGTAGGGCCTGGGAGGGGAGGTTGGCCACCGCCCTGCCCTCGATTGGGGTGGGAGAGGTCGATCAGGTGCAGGGCGGGCTGGGGGGAGGGGCCACAGGAGGTTGGCCGCAGTGGGCATCATAGCGACCGGTCGTTCAGGTCATTACAGCATTCAGGTGGCTGGCTTTTTATATATATATATAGATAGCTTTATACACCAGAGAAAAGTAATATTAGAAATAGGTCAACTGCAATGATTACAGAGTAGAACTAGCTGCTTATGGAGAGTAAGACACGGAGAGTGAAATTCGGGAATTAAAGGAGTCAAAAGTTAGCATAAGCCCCATCCCTCAGGACCCAGACTTCCTGAAAATTTTTGGGTTCTAAAAGCTTTTTACATAGTGATAAGTCCGGGATAGTCAACAAATTTGGGGCTTTTAGTAAAAGTCAAGCAAATGAAAAAACTCATCTACAACTTAGGTTTCTGCCATCATGAAGCAATATAACTTTACCATGTTTCTTCCTAGAATTAATATACTCCAACCCCTATGCACTTAAAAAATTAAAACAAACCTTGGCACTTGTTGGGCAAGTAAACACTGTAATTGCTGCTGTTGTGTATCCACAGAAAGCCCAACTTGGCGGCAACTCTGACCCAACGACCTACAGGATTGGAAGTGCATAGCTACTTGCCATGGCTGATTAAGGACAACTGCCTTGGCCAGGAAGGAAGTGGCGGCAAATATGAATCTTTTCCATCCCAATAATCCCCTATCTGAGCCCTGAACACCATACCCTTTGTCTTTCAACTACTTCTCGTTCTAGAATCTTCAAACTTTCTATGTCACAAGACTATTTCATATTTTTAAAACTTCACTTGATCCTCCTGCTCACTTTGATAATTATTCATTTTTGTCTTTCCTTTCTTAAAGTCCAAGGGCAATCTATTACTGCTATATCCACTTCATCAATCTCTCTTCCCTTCCCCACTTCAATCTGGCTTCTAGTTCCTCCGCTAGTGAAAGGACAGTCTTTCTGATCCACAAGTCTTTTTTGTTCAATAAGTAACCTTGACCTCTGCCTACTCAGAGCCCTTATGGACCACACAATCCATTTAAAGTCTTTTCCTTGGCTTCACTGACTTTACCCATAAATGGTTCTCTTACGTGCCTAGTGCTTTTCCCTCCCCCTCCCTTCTAACTCCCTGATATGGATATGTCCCAGAGTTCCAGCCTTGGTCCGTATTCTTCACTCCCTACCGCTCAGTCATGCCCACATCATCAACTAATACCACTGTGCTGATGAACACCAGTCTGTTTCTACAGTTGTACCCCCTCCCCGGGACCTCACCTGCATGTTTCTAATTATTTGCTTAACATTTTCATGGGAAATATTGCCTCATTTTCAATAGGCTTCTAAAAATTCTAAAAATGAAGCTACTATTATGTCCCCCAACTCAGCTTTCTTCCCTGATTTCTCTATTCTGTTAATGGAGCTCCTCAAGGTACCTAACTTTTGATACATTCAAATAATCTACAATCTATCCCACTTCCCAATCCCACATAGCCCATTAACAAGTTATTCTTTCACAGTGTGCTCACACTTACTTTTCTTTCCTTCTACCACTACCCTAGGTCTAGCCCTGCCTTAGAACTGCCTATAGTCTGATTTCACCATCTTTGGCATCTTTTCCTTAAAATCTGGCCTCGAATAGCATGGGGAGCTAGGCCAAGAAACATAGGGAGCTAGAGGCTGGTTGTCTTGCCCGGCTGGTGTGGGTCAGTGGTTGAGCACTGACCTATAAACCAGGAGGTCACGGTTTGATTCTTGGTCAAGGTATGAATTGCGGCTCAATCCCCAGTGGGGGATGTGCAGGAGGCAGCTGATCAGTGATTCGCTCTCATAACTGATGTTTCTATCTCTCTCTCCCTCTCTGAATAATAAAAAATACATTTTAAAAAAAGTGAATGTTACTTAGGTTTGCATTCCCAGGGTTTAGTATGGTGCCTGAAAAAATAGTACATGTCAATACATGAAGCACATCCCAAACTAAGAGAAAATAGAAAATGCTTTGTTTAAGCTGTATAAATCAAGTCCTAAGCCTCAGCTATCATTCCCATGTTACTTAAGAAATTCCCCTCTAAATTTCACTGATAAATGTTATTAAACAGTTGACCAAAAATAGCAATACTGAACACCCCCCCCCAAAAAAACAAACAAACAAACAAACAAAAACAAACACAACAACAACAAAGGAAACCGGATAGTTGACAAGTTGGAATTAGTATCTTTTTCAACAAATGTTTATTGAGCACCAACTATGCATAAGGCCAATATACCCAGAGGTAGTTACAAGAAATAGCTACTAAAGGTAGGAAGTTACTGAGGATATAATTTATTATATCTCACAGAATCCTCCTTGAATAACACCCTCTGCAGCTGGCCAGTTGCTGAGGACTATATAACTGATCACCACTTTGCACAGGCTGCTGGGAAGTTGTTCCATGTCAATCTTGGGGCCCACTTCTGTTCTTGTGTCTGGGCTTTACCGCATATGTTTGCTTCTCCTATCCTTATTCTCTCTTCCTCTAACGCCTTTATTTTTAGTCTTATTTTACTGTATCCATTGTTTGAAGCAGCCTCAAACTCTTTCTGCAACAAAGCAGGGCTTAAATAAAAAAGTGTTGTGCCTCATTATTATGTCTCTATTTACATTTTCTACTTTTCATTGGCAGGGTGCTCTAATTACAAAAACATACACAAAAAACTAGGGGGTTATGCATTGAAACCAAAATTGATTTGATTCCCAGCTCAGCCTGGAGGGTTTGCAGTTAGAAAGAGCTATGTTCAATGCCTGCCTTCTGCCTCTTGCTAGTATGTGATCGTGACCAAGACATTAAAAACTCTTTTGAGCACGGAAAGAACACCTACAAATTGAAAATTTCAATAAGAGAAACAAATGCTTGAAAGTAATCACAAAGGAGTACTACACTTCAGTGCTAGTAACAAAAAACTTCAAAAGGGTTTTTAGAAAAGCTGGGAAATAGTCCTATTAGAACTCCTTCCGCATTCCTCAGCAGCATGGACTCCAAGAATGGAAAATGAAAAGGACACACGATGTCCTCCCCCAGTCCTGGCATAGGTCCCTCTATTGGTGATGGTGAGATGTGATGCCACCTCACCTTGAAGATACACTTAGCACGGCTATCACTGCAGCCATATTAAGCTTAGGTACTGCTTTCTAACTGAATCCATCCACTAATTCATCTCACTTTTGAGTGTTCTTTACATGCCAGGTACTAGTTAAAAGCTGAGATACACAGAGACATGAAACACCATGCCCAACTTTAAGAGTCCATAATCTAGTGGAAGAAACGACTTAACTTCAAATAAACAAAACTAAACTCTTGGTCTCAAGTTATTGTTATAAATAAGCAAACAATTATAAACAGATGTCACTGTACTATAACTAGCCTTCCTTGTATAACAATTTCATTTCAGGCTCTAAGTTACTAAATAGGCATGCCAACGAGGAATCATAATCTAAAAATCTTTTCTCTAGATTTGGGGGTGTAAAAACAATGAGCAGATTTTTTGATTGGGACATTCTTTTCAAAATGTAGGCCTCCTGATTCTTGCTTAGTGATGGAGTAGAGGTAAAATTTTATTTTTTACAAAACAGAGTGCAAGGTCTTATGAAGCAGTGATAAGCTATCAAAATTCACTTCTTTTAGCCCAGCTGGTGTGGCTCAGAAGTTGAGCGTCGACCTATGAACCAGGAGGTCACAATTTGATTCCCCATCAGGGCACACGCCCCGGGCTTCGGTCTCAATCCCCAGTGTGGGACTTGCAGGAGGCAGCTGATCAATGATTCTCTCTCATCATTGATGTTTCTCTCTCTCTCTCTTCCTCTCTGAAACCAATGAAAATATATTTAAAAATGTGTTTCTTTTAATAAAAGAAGAAATTGCATTGAAACAGGACTTTAGTTCAGCCAATCCTGCCCGGGGAAAGTTGCCTGCAATAAAAGATAACATGGTACTTCCAGAAGACCAAAGTACAACCTATAAGGAAAAGGTCACTTTCTTGCTTATAACACTTTTATTTTCTTCCTTATAGTACTTTTGGTAACTACAGATCAATATATAGAGGAGTCAACTTTTTTTTTCAAATCAGAATTAGTCTAACAAAATGTCAATGGACAAAAGTAAGAAAGTCATGTGCTATATTCGTTCATATCAATGAACTCAAAATATAGGCCTATTATACAAGCAGGAAAAAGGCATGAAAACCACAAATTCTGACCTAAACTATAGTAGCTATCACCACACTACTTAATGCAAAATACCCTGTGGCTGGCCTTTTCTTGTCCCTCTTATTTCTAAAATGTCTATGAAATTCTCCAGGTGGAAAGGGACAATCCAAACACGATCAGATAATTTGAGTGAGAACACCGAAGGCAGGTTACCTTGTACAGATAAAATTCTATAAATCTAAACAAGTTTTTCATCCTTCACGTAGCGGGGGAGCTTGAAGAAGTACATCTTTCCTAAAAAGCACAGTCAGTCGTTGCTCTTTGGGACCCACAACTTATCTATTAAATGGAGACATCCTTAGGAAGCTTGAATGGCCCACCCATCCTTAAATTATTAGAAGAGAAGGGTGGCAAGAATCAAAGGTAGGAAGGACCACGACCCTGGAGAAAAAGAGCTGCTTCTAGAGTTGGCAGGGACTGTAAGTATCAAAGCTGGGCGGAGAGAGGGGTCTGGTGCTGGGCACCCCAAGGGGTTTGAGAACGACTGGCAGTGGGACCGAGGGAAGGATCCTGCGGACCCACGGGTTGAAAAATAAAGGTGCCTGGGAGGGGAGAGTGGGATCGGGCGTCGGCTGGATGTGGTCGGGCACTTAGATCGGAGTGTGGATTGAGGAAGGTGCACTGGGGACTGGAAGAACTCCGGGGCCCGAGGAGGGAGTTCTGGGCTCCAGGCCGAGGAAATGGGGAGGCTCCAGGGGTCATTACCGCTGGGAACTAGGACGATGGGGGTGAGGGGATTCGTGCCAAACTGAAACCTGAGCGCCGGGCGAGGAGCGCGGTGTGGATGTGGCACTAGGATGTGACCGGGGGCTGGAGGGAGGAGGAGACACAAGTACGGGGTGAGGGAAGGGATGCCGACCAGGAGGTGGGGTTGGGAGAGTGGCACGATGAGATGAGGGGGGCTGAAGAAGAGGGCGTTGGGAAAGGAGCGGGAGCTAAGGAGGAGGTGCAGACTAAGGGGCAAGGGCTGCGGAGGATCCCCGAGGGACGCGCGGAGCAGACGGGGGCGTGGGGCTGGGAAGGGGCCGCCGCGGGGCTCGGGGCAGAGGCGGGCGGCCGGCGCCGGGCGCGCGGTCCACTGTACCAGGCTGCGCAGATTGTCCTCCTGAGACTGGACCGTGAGCGCGGCGGTCCCAGTCAGCGCCCGGCGAGTGAAGTCGACGCTGCAGCGCAGATGCAGATGCTTGGTCCGGCAGACGGACGCCGGCGTGGCCAAGGAGCACGTATCCACCACTTCTGGCATGGTTCTGGGGAGTCCCGCAGCACCCCGATCGGCACCCCGACACTCAGAAGGCTAGACAACTTGACTGAGAGCGAGGCGACAGGAGGGAGGCTAAGAACTGGAGGAGGGATTCGCGGCGCCTGCCGGGAAAGGTAGTTTCTTAATGTCAGAGGAGCGGGGAGGACGGCGGCGATGAAACTACAAGTTCGGTGATGCAGCGCGACAAGGCGTGCGCTTTGCACTCTGGGAGTGTGTGTGTCCGAGGGAGCGGAGGAGCTTCCAGGTTGCTCCCGAGTGGGGGAGAAGAGAAAGAGGTGGGAGAGTGGCAGCAGATGGAAATAAGTGCAGCTTTCTCTTCAGTTCCGTTTAATTTCGGTGGAAGCTGAAATGGCAATAAAAAAAAAAAGTAAAGCTTGTTTTTGACTGTTAGTAGTGAGAGCCGGGCGGGGTGTACCAGAATAAGTGGCGTACCGGAAGGCTGCCTACCATGTGCAGTTCCTCGTTAGTATAGTGGTGAGTATCCCCGCCTGTCACGCGGGAGACCGGGGTTCGATTCCCCGACGGGGAGGCGCAAAGTATCTTTTTCCTCTTAACGTACGCTTGAAAATGAAAATATTTGTACGAACGTTGTACAAGCCAGTGTGTAGGAAATAACCCACTAAGATCTGTTTTGTTGCTGGTTTGCCAAAAAAGTGAGCTCAGTTCTGTCAGTTCTGTGTGTGTGTGTGTGTGTGTGTGTGTGTGTGTGTGTTAGTATTTATTATGTACATTTCCAGGCCCCGGAAATCTAAAACAAAATAAGCCAACATTCCCATCCTAGAAATTTAGGAAGATTAATTCAATATGCTGTAATGAGAGAGTCCAGTCATATGAGTGTGCTCTGGCCACAAGGGGAATGCAGAGCTGGGACATGTAGCTCAGCTTTAGAAAAAGGTGAGGAAGGATTGATGGATGGCTTGCCTTTCGGATAGGACCTCAGAGTTGAAACTGGAAAAGTCGAAGAGTAGGGGCCTCAAAGGACTTTCAGCAGCTGGGCCTTTAATCCTGAATGTATGAATGGGGGGAGCCCTTGAAGAATTTTAAGCAGAGGCATGACATGGTCAGATTTATGTTATCAAGAGAACACTGGTAGTATTCAGAGAGTGGATATAAAAATCAAAGGCAGGAGAGTTAAGAAACTGTTAAAATAGTCCAGAGAGAACATGCTGGGGGCCTGCCATAGAAAGGTAGTAAGGATTGAGAGGAAGGGCTAGAATGTATACTTAGATAAATGGATTCTCAGATTGAGAAGGAGCCTGAAGTGATTCTCAGGTTTTTTGGCGCCGATGGCTGGTTAATCATTAATGAGAGATAGAGTCCTTACGAGGAGGACAAATTTAGGTAGGAAAGATCTAAGTTTAATGTGGAGTTTGAGAATATAAAGGGATCAAAGTGGAGATGTTTATGAGCCACTTGGTGTGTCTATGAGTCCACAGCTCTGGGGATGTTTGGCGCAGACATGAAAACATCACATAATGTGGTGGCTGAAACTATGACCAGAGGTCAGCTCAGCCCAGTGGGTGTGTAAAGAGCGGGGAAAAGAGGTTGGAAGCGGGGAGAACACCAGCATTTAATAAAACGGGGCTAGAAGTTTGGGGGAATACTTTCACAATCAAATCACCTTCAATTTTGTTTGTCAATTATACCTCGATAAAGCTGAAAAATTTTTAAAGGGGTGCGGACTAGAGTAAGAGGAACTCATGAAATAAACTAGAGAGGCCAACCAGCAATGTCATATATAGCCCAGAGAGCCATTAAAATAAAGGGTAAAACGTCTCATTTGGATTTGTCAAAGAGTTGGAGATGGGGAGAATGGCAATTTTGACTTTAGTGGTTTAGTTGAAGGTGTATGCCAGCAAGCAGTGGGTTGAGCAAAAAAAGAGAAGAGGGGACATAGAACATAGGCTGCTCTGTCAAGATGCTTGGCCAACGTGGGAAGAAAATATAAAAGAGGAATTGAGGGGAATGTTGAGAAAGTGTTTTTTATTTTTTTTTTTTTTAGGGAGAGGAAGCAACATGTTTGAATGTAGAAATGAAAGGGTTTCTAGAGAAAAAGGAAAGATTTATAAAGCATGGGAATAGTTGAGGAATTGAGCATTGGAGAGTGCTGATAGGTCCATTCTGTACAAAGTGGTCTAATAATTAAATTTGGCTCCAGCACCAGAAAAAGATGCTATGCATTTGGGTATAAGGAGTATAAGGAGGATACTCTTATACCTAAATGTATAGACAAAAGGAAGTAAAACAAAAACATTTCAAACTGTGAAATCCAATACCTTACATCTGTATACACCTTCATTTCATAGGGCCTAAAATCATGACATGATTGATAGTTGTAAACATTTTTTGAGGCCTAAAAGTGTCCTGGGTGTTACCAAATATAGGGTGACAAACATGATGCAATAGAATTGATGCCACTGACTCCCAAATGTACTGTACAAAATTCGCAGTTCACAAACAACAGGAGTGTTACTCATATGCAGTGGTAGATTGAGAATAGTTTTAAAAAATGAAGCTTCCCATTAAAAATTAAAAAACACTTTCTCAACATTCCCCTCAATACCATTGCTTCTATAAAATGAGCATGATATCAGGGTGTATATATGAAAGGAGACTTTATCAAGCATGAAAAGGATGATTTATATAAAGTTTCATGAAAGGAAATAGTACATATATTCAGAGGGCTATATGAACAGGAAGTATTCCAGCTCTACTGCTCAGCTGGAAAAGTTACTTAATCCCTCCAGGCCTCAGTCTCCTCAAGATAAATGAGATACCTCTGCCTCATGGGGTTGTTGAAAAGATGGTATGAGATAATGTAGGGGAAGTGCTTAGTACTAAGCTTGGCACAGAGTCAGCATTTATCACATGTTAGCTAGTATTATTATTTTGGTTGGCTTTTATTTTGTTTATTTTGATCATTTTAATGCTTATTTTTTCTTGTTCATTAGCAAGAGTTTTTAGGAAGACCTGGGAAACGAGAAGCAACCAAACATGGGAAATGAGGAGCAGATCATGCTGAATTAGGCCTCTAAAGGAGCGTTTACAATATTAGCAATGATCATGTTTTTGAAATACATTAACATTTAGGAAATTCAGGAAATTGCCGTTGGTGCATTAACACTTTCCTTAAAAGGATATACAGACGTTTCATTTTTCCCTTACTTCACACAGACCTTTCCTTTCTTTAAGTAGTCAATGCAATTTGCAGTTACTAAGGGTATTTCAGGACACTGCAGCTACCTAGCATAGAGTTGGGGAAGGCTCTGTCCTCCCTCTTGGATAATTTACTCCCTAGCACACAGCTATACAAAGACCTAAGACGGTATGATGTTAAGATGAAGGCCAAGGCCCAAGGAGAATTATAAATGAAGTTCTAGAGAGACAAGGCCTGTCCTCTAGGCCCTAAAGTCTAGGGAATGTCAGGAATAACAATATAGCATTTGAAATGGGACTTAGAGAATGAGCAGGATTTTAATAGGAAAAATGGTAGGGGCTATGAATTGAACATGGAAATGTGAGGTGGGCTGCTTTCCAGGTAGACATAGTATCGGGAGTCCAGGCATGAGGCCAGAAGCAGAGATGTGTTTGGGAAAGAACAATTTTGGGGGTACAGAACCCTATAAATTAATCCAATGCTTCACATAATCCTTAATAATCTGTCTTCTTCTTTCCTCTCCAGGTTATACATCTGGTGTGGCAAAGACCATTAGCTGTCTCCACAACATCTGCATTTCTTTATCCTTAGTAGTAAAACTCTCCATGTTTAGCAGGACACATGGCCTCCCAAAAGACTACATTTCCCAGCCTTTTTTGCAGTTCTGGCCAAGGTAAGAGGAATTGTTAATTATGACTTGTAGGAAGGGTTCTTAACAGGGACTTTTTACATATATTGGTTGATTTCGAGAGGAAGGGTGAGAGAGAGATAGAAACATCCATGATGAGAGAATCATTGATCGGCTGCCTCCTGCACACTCCCTACTGGGGAACAAGCCTGCAACCTGGGCATGTGCCCTGACCTGAATTGACCCGAGACCTCCTGGTTCATAGGTCAATGCACAACCACTGAGCCAAGCAGGACTTTTTTTAAACCTCTCCTCTCCTCTGTTATCTGGAATGCAGAGGTAATGGCTAGAGCTCTAACTGCCATGCTGTGTCATGAGGTTAGAACCATGTGCTGAGGGTAGTGGAGCAGCAACACAGGACCTATGAGCTCCAAGTAGCTCATAGTGATCATGCAACTCCCCTGTGGACTGCCTACTCTGGGTTTCTTTTCCTTGAGACAGAAATAAACTTCCTCTTTAAGACAGGGTTATTGTGGGGTTTCTCATTCACAGAGAACTCCGTCTTTACTAAGACACCTGGTCTCAGTTGGATGGTTCTATCAGTTTGGACCCAGGTACTAACCCTTGTCTAGCCATTTGGCACCACTTTACTGTAGACTATTATATATTGAAAAATGTTATTTACCAGCTAGGTCTTTCTACCCTGTCTCTTGTGTTTTCTGCTAGAGCATTCTTTCTAATTTAATCAGACCTCTACCCTGCCTAAAATCCTTCAAGGTCTCACCAATATCTCCAGCAGATAGTCTCCATTTTTATTGGAAGATGTGATGGCCTGGGGGTGGTTGTACAGCCAAGAACCTGTACAACCTGGGCCAGGAGATAAATTGTGAAGAGGCGGAGTCAACATATTGGCGCTCCGGTGGGGCCAGAAGATGATGGAAATCAGGGTGCACATCTGAAAAGATAAGGGGCAGTAGGGGCAGAGTGTTTGACAGAATAAGATTATGGATGACTTTCTATTTTTGTGTAAAAGGGGGAGGAGACTATATATATAATTTGCTCATATCTATGTAAAGTATTTCTGGATTCTCAAGAAAATCATGGCATGGTTTACCTATGGGGAGGAAAAGTGAGACAGGCGAGTAAGGCTGACAAGCGGGATAGGGAAACTGAGGCAGACAGTTAAACAAGCAGTTTGCAGCCATCTAATAAATATAGATGCCAAACAGTTTGCAACCATCTAGTAAATCCCATCTTCCCTAAACCAAGGACACCTAAGAGTAAAAAGTTTGTACTTCTCCTTCCCACCCAGAGAGTAAATACCATACTTTCTGGCATATAAGACGACTGGGCGTGTAAGATTTTACTGGGTTAAAAAGTCGTTTTATACGCCGGAAAATACGGTATATTGGACTATATTGATGGGATTAGATATAATGGATTAGATATATTGGACTACTGTATTTTCTGGCATATAAGATGACTTTTTAACCCAGGAAAATCTTATACGCCCAGTTGTCTTATACGCCAGAAAATATGGTAGCTTAAATCACCCTACTTAGGGAGACAGATAGCAGAAATCCAACTAATGCCATTTGCCAACCACACCCAAGGACAGATGAAGTTAAGGGGGTGAATCTCATTTTGGCACATCAGCATAAAACTGATGAATATTCTATTGAGATCCTCCCCTAAACTCCCAGCCTTTAGAACACCTCAAAAGGCAGGTCCCAGCAACTGTTCTCCCTCCCAGGAGCATGCCCACACCTACCCCTCCCCGCCTCCTCATCTTCCCCCACAGGCAAGCATTTCCTAAACTCTAAGGGACCCCATGAGGCTTGCAACCAAGGCAGCAATGGGCAGCAGTAGTTCACCTGACTAACCCCTGAACCTGTCCTCAAGACCCCCTTTTCTCTGCCTTCAGACCAGCCTCGGCTCATTTCCCCAGCCCTTTCTTGTTTCACTGTCCCCAGCTTTAATACACAGCCTCTAAAATTCACCCGGACTCCTGTTGTGAAATCTTTCCTGCATGAAGTCAAGAACCCACACACCACCGGCTGGCCCTAGGCAGACTCAGGGCCAGGCCCCCTTTCTGGTAACAAAAGTAGGGTGGCTAAGAAACAGAAGTGAGAATAGGTATTTCAACTGAGTAACCTGTTACAGCCTTTTGAATTTTGATGTGTGTGAATATATTACCTATTCAAAAAATTTGATTGATCAATGTTTTTAAAAATAAAGGTCACCAGAACCAAAATCTGCAAATAAAAACAGAAACAGCCTCCCGTGACTTCCCATGGACATCCAGCTCTCTAGCAGGGGCTGCTTCTAGCCCTGCAATCTCGCCTCCACAGGCCATGCTGAACGAAACTTGTCCAAGGAAGTGCAACTTGTCTGCCTCCTGCTGCTCTCCCTTAAGCTGGAAGCCTCTACTTTCCCCCACCCCCTCCCCACCCTTGCTCCTTGGCAGGATTCTCTTCCCCATGAGGACTCTGCCTCCCTTCCCTGCACTCTGGGCTACAGTCTAATAGACGCTTTCCCTAATGGAACACGGTGTCTATGACGCCCTTCATGTCTTCCTTCCAATGAGGGAGAAATGATTCTAGCCACCTTTTTTTTTTTTTCATGTAGCTCACAAAAATGGTTGAGGCAACCCTGACCTATTTCTCCATTTTTCTCTTAAGTCTATTTTTGCTTATGTAAGAATTGCATGTTTATATTTACATCTTTAGTCTATTCTTCATGTCAGGAAAAGGTTTGGACAGCTGGGCAGGCCAGAAATGCAAGGAGCACAAATCAGAGTTTGTCCAATGTTGTAAAATAGCATCCGTGACATCCCACCCCACCTGCCCCCACTCCTTCCACTTCCTGTCTCTCTCCCGCCCATCATGGTTGACAGCAGGCAGGGTCTGGTGGAGAGCCTTGCCAGGCCCTGCATCTCCTTCCAAACAGGTCTGTCTTTCGTTTCTCTGCTTATACCCTTGGGAGGGACGAGCCTGAACAAGATCGATTGTCAAGCTGTGCTGGGTTGGATCCAGCCCAAGAAATCACTGCTGGTCACATGGCCTTCTCTCTTATCCACAGAGTGTAGTTAAGAGACCAGCCCCTTCAGTGTCTCCTAAAAGCCCCATCAGAAATGCAGATCTATGCCCCACCCCAAAACTGGATCGGAACACAGATCCCCAGGTGATCTGTGTGCTCAAAGGATACTTAAGGGGTTGGAGGAGATGCAGGGCAAGGGTTAATCAAGCATGTCAGGCAACCTCTGCCAGAGTCCACAGCTCTGGACCCTCAGATCACTTCTCCCTTAATGCCCCAATGTCATCCCCACACAGCACCTACCACACTGCGTAATGGTCAGCTTCCTGGGCAGTCACCCCTACCAGTAGGAGTGTTCTTAATTCCCAGACGGTAGGTGTACTGTCCCTCTCTGAGCATGTTGTTTGAATGAACAAATGTGTAAATGAATGAATGAAATTGAGGTCCCAGGCATCCTTTTATTCAGTGCTTTACTCTGTGTTGATATACCACACGTTACTTAGCCAGTCTACTGTGGGTGGATATGGGGGTAACTTTTAGTTCTGAGTTATTGTGAATGGCACTGCTATGGGCATTCTGGAACATGTCTTTTGGTGAACACATTGTAGAACACATGCTGCTTTGAAGTTTGGACAGCTTAAGCCATGTCAAGCCCATTGTTTTGGGACTGTTGCACCAAGCCAAAATTCATGGATTGCAACAACCCAGGTTCTGTAGTCACAGACATAAACCCAGTAACCCCCCAGCTTGAGTTGGGGAAAGGTGAATCAAGCAGGGAGGGGAACTGTTTTCATGTTACCAGAAAACATTTCTTCACAAATGCTGGTCTAGATCATACTTTATCTTCCTTTTAGTCACTTCTTTTTCTTTTCTAGGTGCACCTGATTGCAAGATTCAGCCATACCGGTTGTTATTTTCTGACTCAGAGATTCCAGCTCTACTCATATTTTTCCTGGTAAGTATTTTGCCAGCACAGGTACTTCCACCTTTTGTTCTGATCGTCTAAAGCATGAGTGGGATTTAACAAGTGTCCGCAGGATTTCATTTTCAACAGCAATATTTCTGTCTCATGTTGATTGGCTTTGAGTCCAATTTTTCTGGTTTGGCCAACAGAGCACGTTATTGCTACTTGCCTGTAAAATGTTTTCAGCAAAGACCAAACTAAAAGGCTTTCCTCCTAACCGTTCTTCTCATCTACAAATCCATGTTTGAGGAAATATCTACTATTTTGTCGTCTTTTACAAAAGGCCTCTCTTACTTGGTGTTTGGAGGTGAGCAAACTCATGTAAGAGATTCACAGAGTTGACTCTCTCTTCCCTTCTTCTGCAGTTGGTATCTCAGCATTTCTCAAGCAGAGTCACACACATCCAGGTACCCACTCACCTGGCTTCTGCCTTCCTCCAAGCTGCTTCCTCTGGGCTCCCTGCATAGCCCCTTCTCCAGCCAGCCTCTACTTCCTCTCTCACCGGGAGGCCCTCCCCACTCACTGCTCTCACCTCTGTTCACTGACCCATTCTCCAGACAAAGTTTCCCAGTGTATATTCCTCCTTCTTTGGTCCTTAATTTTTCTTAATAGGAACTTTACACACACACACACACACACTACACACACACACACACACACATACACATATATATCCTATATAATAAGAGGTAATATGCAAATTGACTCCCACACCCTCGCATAAGATGGCCACCCCCATGTGGTCAAAGATGGTCGCCACAAGATGGCCAGCAGGGGAGGGTAGTTGTGGGCGATCAGACCAGCAGGGGAGGGGAGTTAGGGGTGACCAAGCCAGAAGGGGAGGGCAGTTGGGGCAACCAGGACTGCAGGGGAGGGCAGTTAGGGGCGACCAGGCCGGCAGGGGAGGGCAGTTGGGAGCAACCAGGCCAGCAGGGGAGAGCAGTTAGGTGCAACCAGGCCTGTAGGGGAGGGCAGTTAGCGGTGACCGGGTCGGCAGGGGAGGGCAATTGGAGGCAATCAGGCTGGCAGGGGAGGGCAGTTGGGGGTGACTGGGTCGGCAGGGGAGGGCAGTTGGGGGCAATTGGGCTGGCAGGGGAGGGCAGTTGGGGGCAATCGAGCTGGCAGGGGAGCAGTTAGGCATTGATCAAGCTGGCAGGGGAGTGGTTAGGGGGTGATCAGGCAGGCAGGCAGGCGAGCAGTTGGGAGCCAGCAGTCCCGGATTGTGAGAGGGATGTCCGACTGCCATTTTAATCGGGCCTAAACTGGCAGTTGGACATCCCCCAAGGGGTACCAGATTGGAGAGGGTGCAGACTGGGCTGGGCTAAAGAACACCCCCCCCCCTACACACACACACACACACACACACACACATACACATATATATACCGTATTTTCCGGCGTATAAGACAACTTTTTAACCCAGGAAAATCTTATATGCCCAGTCGTCTTATACGCCGGAAAATACGGTATACACACACACACACACACACACACATACACATATATATATACTAGCATATATATATATATATATATATATATATATATATGTGTGTGTGTGTGTATATATATATATATATATATATATATATATATATATACTAGCATATATACACACACACACTCAACCCTCATTACTTACAGATTTTATACTCGTGACTTTTTCTACTTGCTAAAATTTACTTGTTACCCCCAAATCAATACTCACAGCCCTTGGTGGTCACTTGTGGACATAGGCAGAGCTGTGAAAAATTGGACTTGCCTGAGGCTCACAGTCCCAGCTGCTCAGTTCTCTTGTTTCTGCTTCTTATAAGGTAAATGTGTCTTTTTTGTGGTCTATTTAGTGTCTTTGTCTTTCACATTTTTGTGCTTTTTGTTGGTGATTTTGCTGTTTGAAATGTCCTTCAAACAAATGCTGACGTGCTGTCTGGTGTTCCTAAGCACAAGAAGGCTGTGGCGCTCCTTGCGGAGAAATTATGTGTGTTGGATAAGTTTCGTTCAGGCATGAGTCACAGTGCTGTTGGCTGTGTCTTTAACTTTAATAAGTCAACAATATGCTGAATAATGTGTCTGTAGACAGAAACACACATAAAAAGAGGTTATGCATTGGCTGGTTGATGAAAATATTGTGGCCAGGTTTTCGGGACCTTACCGTGTCTTTCCTGGGAGCAGTAGTTCAGGATTTGCTCATTCAGTGTTCGCAGCGACTTTATAGGACGCCATCACTGCACATCAGTGTTTTCTGCCTGCACCCCAGTGATTGCTGTGTGCACGTGTCCATCCCTCTCCGGAAACCCCTCCTAAATGCAAGTGTCAGGTTTGGATGGATAACTGAAGAGGAAAGTACTTCCAATGAAGTTGATGGTTCAGAGCAAAGTCAGATACCAAAGGCAAATTTGGAAAAAATAACGTACACTCCTTGAACCCTCAGATGTATTTCCAAAAAAATGACCCCCATCACGTTTTATGCAAGGTGTCCGTGTGCATAGGGGCTGTCTTCACCCTGGCCTGGTCATCGGGGCAGGACTCGCGGTCCCCTGTTCCCTGGAAGTGGAGGAACTAGAAGCTACTAGAACAGTGATGGGCAACCTTTTGAGCTTGGTGTGTCAAACTTCACCAAAAAACTGAGCATAACTCGGGTAGTGTGTCACTTTGAGGAAAAAACTAACTCCAAGACTCTAGTCGCAAATGTTTCATCCTCAGGAGCAGCAAATGTTTCATCCTCGGCATGCGGCCGCGTGTCATCAGAAATGGCTACGCGTGTCAGTGCTGACACGCGTGTCATAGGTTCGCCATCACTGCACTAGAAGCTCTTTCCATTAGCATCGCTGAGCCGTGAACGTGACTCACCACCACTCCTGTCCTTTTCAGGTGGTCGCACACACCAACCCTGAGAGAGTAGGAAGGAGGATACCAATCTGTGACTACCAGGACATGGGGATCACTGGGGGCCTTCTCGGGGACTAGTTACTCCATGAGGTCGGCATCATTACCGTCCCCCTCGTGTAGAGGAGGACACCGAAGCTCTGAGGAGTCATTAGCTCAAGTCACCCCGTTTGGAAGCAGCAGAGCTGTTGGTCAGGCCCAGGCAGTGTGACCCCAGAGCACATCCTTTTGGGGCATTGCCCTTATCCTGGCCTCCCCACAGGTCTTTTTTTTTTAACTCCCTTTCTTCCCCCTACTGCACAAAACATTGCGAATAAGATATATTTCCTTTTGCTTAGACCATTTCAAAAGTCATTGTTTCTTAAGGGTGGAGATTGGAGGGTTTCCAAAGAATGAAATATAAGGAGAACATCTGTCCAAAGCCCCCAAATGTGTACACATTAACTAATTAATTAACAAAACGTAACTCGCAGACTATGGATAACAAGACCATTGACCCAATTTCAGAGCCCGACCTTTACAAAATGAACACAAGGCAGAGTATACATTCTACCAAATCCCGTTCTTTTGTGGTTGGTTGGGTCAGGCTGTTGGCTGAGCGGGCTAAATTAAGCAACATTTTGCAAAAATGGGCCTGTAAGATTAGGCCTTAGGAAACAAAAGCCGGAAAGAGAAACTCCATTTCCTATAAAATGTGCAACTGTAGGATAACAGCTTATGACAGTGTGACTGGCTAGAGGGCAATTTATATACGAGAAGGAACAGGGTTGCATACTACATATAATGTCACCTCTATAAATGATCACGTGAAAGGTAAAGTTTTGTTGTCCTTTTGTTGTGCTTTTAAAAAATCAAATTAGCGCCCTAGCCAGTTTGGCTCAGTGGATAGAGCATCAGCCCGCAGATTGAAGGGTCTCAGGTTCGATTTTGGTCAAGGGCATGTACCTCAGTTGTAAGCTCCTCCCTGACATGGGCCCTGGTCAGGGCACATGCAGGAGGCAATCAATCGATGTGTTTCTCTCACATCGATATTTCTCTCTGTCTTTCCCTCTCTCTTCTACTTTCTCTAAAAATTCAATGGAAAAATATCCTCAGGTGAGGATTAACAAAAAAATAATAATAATAATAAATCAAAATCAAATTAGTACTGCATTGCACGAATTAATTGTCAGCCATTAATATATATATATTTCAGAGAGGAAGGAAGGGAGAGGGAGAGAGATAGAAACATCAATGATGAGAGAAATCATTGATTGGCTGCCTCCTGCACACCCCACACTGGGGATCAAGCCTGCAACCCAGGCATATGCCCTGACTGGGAATCAAACCGTGACCTTCTGGTTCATAAATCGATGCTCAACCACTGAGCCACACCATCTGGGCTGTAAGCCATTATTTTAAACTAGGTTAAAGCAAACATTAATCAATAAAGATATTTTACTTTATTTAATAACTAGAGGCCTGGTACATGAAATTTGTGCACAGGTAGGGTCCCTAGGCTTGGCCAGTGATCAGGGCTGATCTGTGGGGCAACTGGCAGGGTGATCGGGGGCCCCTGCTGGCACCTGCCTTGGCTGGCCTGGGGCCTGTGAGCTGGGGGCAGCTCCTGTGTTGAGCATCTGCCCCCTGGTGGTCATTGCACGTCATAGCGACTGATCGTTTGGCCATTCTGCCATTCAGTCGATTTGCATATTAGGCTTTTATTATATAGGATTTTTTAGCACTTTCTTGGTTCAGGCCCTATTTTAAGTGCTCTAGACATATTAACACCTTTCAGTTAATCCAGATAACAACGCTGTGATGTAGGTTCTATTACTTTTCCCATTTTGCAGATGGGAAAACTGAGGCACGAACCCTACCCTGGTTTACACTAGCATCACTGAGCCATGATGCTAGTGTAACCAAGTTAGTTAAGTTGCTAAGGCACCTAAAGTTACATAACCAGCCAAGATTATACAGCTAGCCAGTTTCAGAATTGGAATCAACATCAGGCAGTATGGCCCCAGAGCCTGACTTGTCATCAGGCTTTTGCCTGATACAAAAAGTACAGATACATAGTTCATTCTCTTCTGTGACTACACATGCCAGTCTTACCCCCTACCCATCTTCCCAGCAAACTCCTGCTCTTTTTTTCAAGAGTCAACTCAGGCTTACCCTCTGCTATGGAAACTTCCATGACTTGCATACAGAATTGGGCACCTGTTTCTCCATGTTCTCAACATGTCTTGCTCACACTATTGAGGCGTTTGCTGTCTTTTGTCTACTTAGCTTCTAGTGTCTCTTCTCATGGGCCACACCTCATGTAGCCCAAGTCTGGCCAATCAGAGCACCAAGGAGCCCACAGAGACAATCCTGTGAGCCAGGTCTGTCTAATCAATGAACCCTGGAACATGACAGGAACTTCTGGAGAGAAACATACACGTTTCCATTGGAAGCTTGAAGCTGCCAGCAGCCTTTTTACCTTCATGTGGTACCTGAGAATGAAGCCAAAATGAAGAAAGCCAGAAAGCAATGAGAGGGTAGGGAATGTCACGGCTGATGTCATTGTTTGAGCTTCTGGATCACACCCCCCTAAATTTAGAAGAGACTCTTGGACTTCATGACTAACAAACTCCCCTTGTCAGCTTACACCAGTTGGAGTTTTCTATTATTTGCAACCAAAAGAACATTAACCAACAGATATATTCCACTCCGTGTCTACATGGTTATATCTATTTCTTTATGCCACCGTGTCTCCGTACTTGTCCATCATTACTTGAGGGCAGTAGATGCTCAATACATACTAGTTGACTGAATTTAGCTGAAAAGTGTTTTGAAGGGGACCAAGCCTAGAGCAGACACTTTTAGGGGGGCTAATGAACTTGGTGCAAGATGTGACCAAGGGACTCAACCAGGTTGAAAAGTGGGATTGAAAGGGAAGGAACAGAGACACAGAATTAAGGCAGTGATATGAGTGGGGTCAACAGTATTTAGCGTGGGTACACCCCATTCTGTGTGTTTGTGTCTGTGGGTTTTAGTAGGCTTCTCTTTAGCAGCCAGCACTAAATTAAAACGTAATTTTACTAGCTGGTTACTGCTTGTCTAACCCATCTCCAATTTATCACAAGTGGAAAAATTAATGTTAAAGAATCAGAGGCTCCCATATGAGCAAGTGAGCACAATTGCCACACAAAAAAGAACTTTTATTAAACACCTTCAGATCTCCATAGAGATAGGGCCAGGAGCACAAACTGGTCCCCACACACCAGTTTGCAGTGACAGGCAGCTTCTGGGCAATTTTTTAAATGTTATTGAGTTTTAGAGAGAGGAAGGAGGAAGGATAGAGGGAGAGAAAAAAACACACATTGATGTGAGAAAGAAACATTGATCAGTTGCCTCCCACACACACTCCAACTGAGGATCAAACCCACAGCCTGGGTATGTACCCTGACCCGGAATCAAACCTGCCACCTTTAGGTGTACCAGTCGACGCTCCAACCAACTGAGCCACACTGTCCAGGGCTGGTTAATTAAATGGAGCATCAGTTGTGAGCAAAGGCCCCGAGCAAAATGGAGATTGGTGGGTGAAGTGGTTCTTGCCTTCTCTAACCACCAGCCATGTGGACACCGAGAAGGAGACCCTTGGAAGGTATAAGTGATAGCACTCTACAACCAGCTCCAGGACCCAGTGGGAGGGAGGAACAGGGCGCCCTTTTGTTTTCATCACCTCACTCAAAAAGGAGCCAATCCGATTGTGACTTAACATCGGAGCCTGCCCCGGGGACAGGCCAGGGCGCCTGGAAGGAAGGGCACCATCTGTTTTGCTCTGGGATTATTTCACTTCTGCTCTCTGTCACTGACCTGTAAGACGGTCTGTGGGTGACCTGTGCCCTGATCAATCTTGGGGAAGACCCCATTGTCCAGGATAAGAGATCTATAGGGCACTGTCCGATGGAACTTTCTGTGATAATGGAAATGTTCTACCTTTATGCATTCCATCTGGTAGCATCGGCCACAGGTGGCTCCTGAGCACTTGAGATGTGCCTAGTGTAAATGAGGAACTAAATTTTAAATTTCATTTAATTAGTTGAAATTAAAATTTAAACAGTGACTGGTGGCTGCCATATTGGATAGCACAGCTCTACAGTTTTCTTCTCTCTTTCTCCCCTCATCTGCTCTGCCTTTTCCTCATTTCCCCACCCACCCTTCTCCCTCTTGCTGAAATAGCTCCCGTGACATGTGGACTTCCTATTTTTAAAAACCCTTCCAGCCTGGGCCAGTGCCTGAATCCAGTGGATACACAATGAGTCAGGTGAAGGTGGCCTCTTTTAGCTGAAGAGAAAGGTGACAAATCAGAAGCAGAATCCACAATAACCCACAGACACCAGCACACAGAATGGGATGGCACCCAAGCTAAGTGCTGGGGACCCCACTTCTGTCACTGCCTTGTTAATTGTTCATTCTTTGTATCTGTCCCTTCCCTGTCACTCTTCAACCTGGTTGAGTCCCTTAATCAGATCTTGCACCAAGTTCATTAGGCTCCCCAACAGTGTCCCTGCTCTAGGCTCAGTCGCTTCCAAAACACTCTCATCCACTACCTCGTCTGCTGCCATTTCAAATTATTAATATTTTACACAATTCCTTTAAACTGGTTACTTACCTCTTATTTGGAAGAAAGTGTAAGGTTAGGCAAAGCATCTGTGAAGAGTCGAGGATCCAGGCTCCCTGGTTCAAGATCTGACTCTTGCTCTTATTAGCTGTAGGCTCTTGGGAAAGTTACGAACTTTCTTAGTATCTCCGTTTCCTCCTTTGTAAAAAGAGATAATAATACCCAGAGGATTGTGATGAAGCTTAACTCATTTTTCTGTGTAAAGCACATAGGATAAAGCTGGGCACATAGTAGGCAGTAATCAATTGTTCACTAATACTAGCTTAGTATCCTTTCTTGCATACAGAAGGCACTCAGTAGGTTTGTGGGTTAAGTATGTGGCCACCAGGTGGCAGTAGTGCCTCATTTATGAGGATTGAACTAAATAAAATACCAGACTAGCAGAGACTCATTGAAACTCTCTTTTGAAGTCCCAGAGGCACAGTACGAAGAAAAGAACTGAACCTTTTCTCTCTCCTGCCCCTCCTCTTGCTCTAATTTCTGCCTTCTCTACTGTAATGAACCATTTCTCTTTTCCTACTGTATCTGTCTGCTCAGGCTACCAAAACAGCAGTCTGGGTGGCTTAAACAACAGGCATCTATTTTCTCACAGTTCTAAAGGCTAGAAGTTCAAGATCAAGGTGCCTGTAGGATTGGATTCGAGTGCAGCCCCTCTCGGCTTGTAGATGGCTGTGTTTTCACTTTGTTCTCTGTGCATGCATAGGGAGAGAGAGAACTTGGTATCTCATCCTCTTCTTATAAAGTCACCAGTCATTAGATTAGTGCCCCCCACCCCATGACCCCATTTAACCTTAACTAACTCCCTAAAAGACCCTATCTTCAAATGCAGTCACATTGGGGGTTAAGGTATCAACATATGAATTTTGGGGGTTGGAGTACACAATTCTGTCCAAACATCACTTTTATTTTTAATCTCTAGCCTCATAGAACTGGGAATAGATTACTTTACATGACAAAAGAGACTTGTGCATTAAGGACCTTGAGATGGGGTGATTGTCCTGGATTATTTGGGTGCCTTACAGGGGCCCTTATAGGGAGGCAGGAGAGTGAGAGTCAGAGAAGGCAGGATGATGAGGGAAGCAGAGGTCAAAGAGAGAAAGGGGAAGACAGATTTGAAGATGCTCTGCCACTGGCTTTGAAGACAGAGGAAGGGACCAGGAGCCAAGGAATGTGGGTAGAATCTAGAAGCCAGAAAAGGCAAGGAAATGAATTCTCTCCTAGAGCCCCAAGAGGAATGGAGCCCTGCTGACGCCTTGATTTTGGTCAAGTCAGACCCATTTTGTTTTTGGTGTGTGTGTGTGTGTGTGTGTTGTGTGTGTGTGTGTTTTTAATTTTTGTTAATCCTCATCCATTGATTTTTAGAAAGAATGGAAGGGAGGGGGAGAGACACACAGAGAGAAACATCGATATGAGAGAGACACATCGTTTGGTTGCCTCCCACAGACACCCTGACCAGGGGTGGGGTTTGAGTCTACAACTGAGGTACGTGCCCTTGACTGGAATCGAACCCAATACCCTTCGGTCCACAGGCCGATGCTCTAACTACTGAGCCAAACCAGCTAGGGCAAGTCAGACCCATTTTGGACTTCTGACCTCCCGAACTGTGAGAAAATTAATTTGTGGGTTGTTGTTGTTTTTTAAAACCACTAACTCTGTGATAATTTGTTGGAGTAACAATAGGAAATACTACAGGCAATGTGGTTGTCAAAGTCCCTACAGGAAACAAGTGGCTCATGTATAGGCTTTAAGTGACAAAAAGTTTAATAGAGAGACTGTGTTTCATGGAGGTACGGGTAAGGGTTAAGTATGAGAAAACACCAAAAAGTTAACAGCGGCAGGAAGCCGGTATCTTCCTGAGGTCTGAGGGCACGGGAGAAAAGAATGGTGTCACTGGGACCAGTGTGAGCCGGAGTCATGAAGAGGCCGCCCCACAGCAGCTGTGGCCATGAAGAATGGACTGTGGGTGAGGCAGATCCCCTACAGCTGTCTTATGTACAATAAGCTCTGATGGTGAAGGATTCTTTATAAAAGACGTTTGGCCCTAAGATTCATGATGAATCCTTTACTCAACTTCTGAGGTTAAACCAGCTCATATTAACACTGACTTAACGAGGAAGAAGCTCCATTAGATCTGGTTGTTTGTGTGTCTTTAACTCTTGGCCTAGCTTTTGCTTCATTTTGGATATGTAAAAATGCTTTTGGTGGTTATGACTTACGCTTATTTCAACAGACGTCGTTAATGGAAAAACATATATAAATGGATCATAGGGTATGAAAAGCAACGCAGCCATCCATGTGTGTTTAAGCCCATCTAACGGGCCACAGCTATAAGCTGAGCGCCACCACACACCTCGGGGCAGTGACCCATATTTCAGGCAAAGTAGCAAGGGGAAACTGAAAAGTCCCTTTGGTTTTAATATAGAAGTGGCTACCCTGATCGCGCAAGTCATACCCAGAATCAGTTGGGAGAATGTGCAAGGCGGGGGAGGGGAATGGGTACTTTGATCTTTTCATAGTTTCCCTCTTGGTAAATAAACTTATATTTTCAGGCCAAATCTCATTTTGCAATTTCCTGCCAAATTTAGTTCTCTGTAAAGCCTACCTTTGCCTTCTCTGCCCTCAGGCATTCAACAAACACTTTACCTTTTTACTTTTCCAGATTTAAGTTAAACATTTTCGAGAAATGAGGCATGTGATAACAGTCTCTGCAGCATGACATTCATTTGGCCTCTGTTTTCTCTCAAACTCGTCCGTTGCCTCCTGATTTATATTAAATACAGCTACATTTGATGATTTAGAAGTAATGTAAGTGAAAACAGCTTGATTCACTAGAAAAAATAATCAAAGTCAGAATCAAATAATTACAAGCAAATTGGAAGAACAAACTCAATTTTGTCACCAATAATTCTGAGAATTTGTTAGATTGTCATTTTTTATTACGCCGTTTCCATTCCTTCAGCCAAAAGGAGTTCTAAGCAAATTTGAATCTATTTTATAGATGAGGTCCATGAGTTTAATATGATAACTTAAAAAAATTTTAAAAACCTTACCCTGGCCGGGTAGTTCGGTTGGTTGTGAGTTCAATCCCCAGTCAGGGCACATACAAGATGTTTTTCTCTCTCTTTTCCTTCCTCTCTAAAATCAATGAATAAAAATTTTAAAATTAAAAAAATTTAAACCCAGATAGATTACATAGTGAAATCACATTCATTTGGATCCTACCCATATTTACCATGATTTGGATAGGAGTTGATTTGAAGTTTATTTTTCCAGTCCATGGGGGAAAGGGTTTATTAGGAAAATAATGTAAGCAAGATATCAGTGTATTTAAGAAGTCAAATAACTTTGGAGCATTTGAAAAAGCTTTGATATTTTTAATTTGCATATAATTCAATTATTGTGACAAGTGATTATCAATGTTCCTGATTTCATTGGCATTTATATAGGATTTTGTACTTTACAAAAACTTTTACAAGTCAGAATTTTTGTTCTCACTGTATAGAGACATTTCTTCAACAAGTGTTTTATTGGGCACCTATTATGAGTAAGGCTAATTCAAATGATGAAAATAAAACTCTAGGTTTAAATCAAGACCTCTACCCAGGTTACATTCACTTTCTCACCCTTATCCCACCCCAGGACCATCCCACTAGATATTGAACTTGGATGACTCTTTTAAGAACAGGTGTATGTCTTGGTTATCTGACTGTCCAGAATGTCCAGTATCTAGAACTGAACTTGGCACAGAATATATGATATTTATTGAATGAAAATGTGCTGACTCCCAGTCCAGTGCTCTTTTGCTACAACACTGCTAACACTTTTAGAGACAATTGCTGAGCTAAGGAGTATATATCATTTAATCCTCAAGTAAAACACACACACACACACACACACACACCTAAGAAATGGATAATATTATTATCTTCATTTAATAGTTAGAAAAAACGAAACTCAGAGGGTTAAAAGTAACTTGTCCAGGGTCTTATACCTAATAAGTGGCAGAATCAAAATTTGGGTCCAGGAGTGTTTCATTCTGATCCTGTGCTTCACTACTACCCTATACCAACTCCATAGCTGACTCTTAACTGTTAGCCATGTGCTAAAATGCAAGGTCTATAAAAGCAGGGATGTTGCACTTTGCTTTGTTACTGTATTTCCAGAGCCTGGGATACTTGGAACACTTCGGTATCAGGTATACTCTAAAGACAGACATGTTGAATAGATAAATTATTTAATTAAAGATGCTTTGACAGGACCTCCATTTGGTAACATGTTGTTTGACGTTTATTCCATGATTGCTCATAGAAGACACTGTGAGGCTATTGCCTCCATCACTCCTGTTTTTCAAATATGACTCAAGGAACAGGCATCCTGTTCCTGCTCCAGGGTAGAATCTTGGTGGATCTAAACCAGGGAATCCCAACTAAACGTAGTTTGGCAATGTCTAGAGACATTTTTGGTTGTCACACACAACAAGGAAGAGGGTTATGCTACTGACATCTAGTGGGTAGAGCTCACAGATGCTGCTAAACATTCTACAAAGCACAGGACTATCCCCCTGCCCCCAACAAAGAATTCTCCAGTCCAAAATGTCAGTGATGCTGAGGATGAGAAACCCTGGTTTAAGCCAATCATGCTGGTCCCATTTCTCATGCAGTGAGTGGTCCAGGCCTGGTCATGTGAAGTAATTCTGGCCAATGAGAGTATGGCAGGAAATGTTAATTACCTCTGCTTACTCATTTCCCCCATCTTTTGGGGAGTGTGACAGGAAATGTTAATTACCTCTGCTTACTCATTTCCCCCATCTTTTCTATATAGTAGTATTCCTCCACTGTTGGCTAGGCATATGCCCAACTATAGACTACACTTCCCAGCCTCACTTGCTCCAAGGTGTGGCCATGTGACTAAGTTTTGGCCAATGAGATGTAAAAAGAAATGAGTCTAATAAAGAGATCGCTGTTCTTTACTTTCCCTCTTTTCCTCTTTCTGTAGAATGGGAGGTGGTATTGGTGATCCCAGTTGAAGCAAGAGCAGGTCTCCAGGAGATGGCAGAGAAACAAGATAGAAAGATTTACATTGGGACTGGTACAGGAGGGGAAAACAAACATTTCTCGTTTGAACCATTATATTTTCAAGCCCTTTGTTTTAGCAGCTTAACTTGTACTCTAATATAGAGTGCTTCTGGCTAAGATTTTCCTCTCAGATAAAATGCACACACATAGGAAAGGACCCTTTGTCCAAAGGGTGTTGTGGAGTTTGTGTGGAATGTCTGGAACCACGGCTGCCACCATGTAACCAAGAGATGAGGTACCCAGAGGGTCAAAGCTGATCTGCTGAGTGAGAACAGCGTGGGATGGTTGTAAAACACCTGAATCTTTCTTGACGTTGTTGAACCACTGAAGTCACTAACTTTGCTTCCTCCCTACTTCAGGACTTCTTTTTAAGCAAAACAACTAGTAAATTTTCCATTTCATTTAAGCCACTTAGAGGTGTGTGTTTTTTAAATTATAGCCCTATTCGGATTTCCTTTATGTACTCAAGCATAAAGATACTACATGTTATTATAAGTATGCTCAGACTCTTTTTTTTTTGTTTTTGTTAAACTTTTTTTTTCCTACTAATTTATATTGCCTTTCTTCCTACTTCCTACTTCCTTCCACCAAGTTCATCTGAATCTGTGGGGTTTCTATACCTGAAATTAGTATGTTAGGAAAACGTATACTATCAATCACTTGTGGAAATGAGGGTGCAGGACAGCAGCTACAGGTCCCTGTAATGCTTTCTGCTTAGAAACTAGAAGAGCCCCTTTGAGCAGGTAGAATGAAGTTGAATGGGAGGCTCAGCTTCCAAGAAGTAAGTCCTAGGACAGCCGCATTGTGTAGCCTGTGATCTGCAGGGGTCTAGGGAATGCCATTCTCTTGTCAGTGGTGCCCCCTAGTGTTCCTGAGTGTATAACCTTTAATCTGGTCAACCCAGATTAGAGGGGGCCCATGTTTAGTATGATACACCAATTATTTCCATCTACTTTGCTGCCACTAAAGCCTCACTCACACCCCTTTCCTAGTTACACTGCCCGGACACTCCCTGAAGCCACTCGGCTCTACTAACAGGTTTTCAATGTGGGCAAACTCTTTAGATGATCTTAAAATGAGAGCAAGGCTGTTCCCTGAGGGCAACGGTAAATCCTCTTAGTCCCCTTCGTGACAGATGATATAAAAAGGGCCTTGCTCTCCCTCGGAGGGTTCTGCTTTTCACCATCTGTGCACCCACACTGAGGGGCCAGTGTAAAGGTGAATTTCCATTCACTTCCTGCTGGCATCTGGCTCCTTCTTTTGGGCTCCTCTTGAATTGTTTGCCAGACCAGCCAATTAGTCCCCTCACCCTTCCTGAAGCTTCCCAGGAAGCAATATCACAACAGGCAACCCCTTCATTATGCCACTTCTTCTGAGCACTGTGATTCTAAGTGCCCCCAGTTGGAGAGAAGCTAATTTGCACATGACTCTTTAACCCTTCTTTGAAAGACTTCAGACACACACACACACACACACACACACACACACACACACCATCAACAATCTAACCCAAGATAGGAAACAAGGTGAGCATATGTGGCATTCAAGAATAATTTAGTAGTGAGATATAGTTTCAGATGGACTGTAGTTTAAAGAGATCACTATTTATTTAAAAATATATATGTACTTTTATTGATTTCAGAGGGGAATGGAGAGAGAGAGAGAGATAGAAACATCAGTGATGAGAGAAAATCATTGATCAGCTGCTTCTTGCATGCCCCCCACTGAGAATCAAGGCCAAAACCTGGGCATGTGCCTTGACCAGGAATCAAACCCTGACTTCCTGGTTCATAGGTCGATGTTGAACCACTGAGCCATGCCGGCAGGGCAAGAGACCACTATTTAAATACAATATGGGCCGAAACCGGTTTGGCTCAGTGGATAGAGCTTAATTCTGCAGACTGAAGGGTCCCAGGTTTGATTCCGGTCAAGGGCATGTACATTGTTTGCGGGCACATCCCTGGTAGGGGGGGTGCAGGAGGCAGCTGGTCGATGTTTCTCTCTCATTGATGTTTCTAGCTCTCTATCCTTCTCCCTTCCTCTCTGTAAAAAATCAATAAAATATATTTAAAAAAATAAATAAATACAATATGGAAGGAAAACACAGGGACTATATTTTCTGATCCTCATTGCAGGACATAATAAAGACTTTTTTCTAATATATGAATTTGTTAAGATGAAAGAAATCATATAAGGCTGTAAAATAAAATTATATTAAGTTAGACATTTCACAAATTATCTTTTTAGAAAAGAGTATAATTACATTGGCAGGATCCTTTGTGCCCCCAAACCCAGGCTGAACGGTGACCTTCTAGGTAAGGCCAAGGAGATTCTCCCAGTCCTATTCATGGAAACATCAGCTTTGTAACTTGTACTAGGATTCTTCACCTTTAGACATTTTTGCCTAACGCCCAAAGCACACATATTTATTCAGAGCACCCATTTGAATAGGTTTACTTCTCTGATTCCTGAGTGAAGTGTCCATAGGCTGGACAGAGTGGCCGGCTGTTTCAACTCCATGGACCATGGGAGCAATGGAAAGATGTCTGGAGGGTAAAGGCACTTGCGGGTCAGGCTGTGTGCATGGAGGGACAGACACATTTGTGCTCCCCCACTTCTCTGCTGTTGTCACCACAACTTCTCTGCATCCCGTGCACATGGGCGAGTGGAAGGGAAAGGCGGAACTCCTCTTGATGGTTGGGGTGGCAGGTCAGGCCTGGACACAGGACACACCTCACTGGGGACAACCTCCACCCGGAGGCAAGCTCGTTTTCACCTACATAATCACAGGACTGGTGTACTTCAGGGAGTTAATACAAGCGAGGCACTTAGACCGGCGCCTCATATGTGGAATGCAATACCTACAGGTCAGAGGCTATCATTTGCATCTTCAGTGTCTTGCACAAACACACTCTCCATACACGTCTGGTCAGTAGATTTAAAACTCTGTGCCACCTTGGCAGCTCACACTGTCTCAGGAGGACCTCCCTCTTGGTTCATTCTTTGTCTTTGTCTTGGTTCATTCTTTATAAAAAGGAGGTACTAGCTCAACACCTGACCCCTCGATCTGGAACAAAAGGGACAACCCTTGTGAGTCTGCTTAAAGCGGGGAAGCTTCTGGTTTTGTGGTGAGCTGCGAAAAGAATGAGGCTGGAAGCAGCTGGATAATAAAAGTGCTACAGTTCACTGCATGGAGGAAGCAGTTGTCTCCAAAAATGCGGTTGCACCAGATTTTACGTACAATAAGGAGGTTGGTCCCGTGGAGAGGAGAGAGGCAAGGGCTCCGCTGAGAAGGAACTAACTCCTTCTATAAGTCAGGAAACCTCAACGCTCTTAGTGGCCCAGGGGAAGCCCAGCCCCTCCCCACAGCGATTCTTTTGCTTCCTCAGAACCCGGAACCCGGAAGCTCAAGCCCAATCGGGCACCTTTTTTGGTGTGCCCTTCCTTACCTTCCTCCCCAGTAATTTCACAAGACACTCCTTCAAGCCCGATGACCTCCTTCCCCATTGTTTCACAGCCTGGCAGCTTCGGCCAATTCTCCCTGGTAAGCCCTGCCCTAACATGCAACCTGTTCTGTCGACCAAAGACTCACTGCATTTCCACACCTGTCTTTCTAGGGCCCTGTCATTGTGAAACCTTCCTTCTGAAACTCAATGAAAGCCGTGCAATCCGGCTTGTCAACCAGTCTTGTCCAGGGGCTCCATTTTTTCTTTTGGTTTTCAATGACAGTTTGCATTCAATATTATTTTGTCTTAGTTTCTGGTGTACAGCATAGTGTTAGAAGCCCCCCATTTTTGAAGAGACAAAAGCAGGTTGCTGGGAACCGACTGACCGCTTAGTGGGTAGGGGGGTTCTCTTTGGGGGTAATGAAAGAAGACATTTTGGAACTCCATTGAGGTGGCAGTTGTGCAATATTGTGAATGCACTAAATGCGACTGAATCGTACACTTCAAAATGGTCAACTTTATGTTACGTGAATTTCACCTCAATCAAATCATGAAATATTGGCCCAGCTTCTCAGGTAAATAGGTCTGGGTAAATGGTGAAAATGGAGGAAAGGGGAGCCAGCCAGAAAGCCAGTGGGGCTCGCCCTCCTCAGACCTGCAGTTCAGGGCCAAGAGGGCAGTGGAACCAGAGAGAATGCGCCCAGCTGCATACCTGGCAGACATGTTCCGATGGTGCAAAGGGGCTGGGCTGGTTCATCACTAAGGCACCCACTTGCCATGGAGCTCAAGCTCCCTGAAGGTTTAATTTTTATTGCAGGACACATTTCTTTTTTTGGTGAAGAGTCTCTTTGGCTGGGGTGGTTCTCTGCTTTAAATTGTCCATCCCATAAGCAAACACTGCTCAGTGGGACAACCAGCCCTTGAGGGGTTGAAAGGCTAATTACCAAATAGAGAAGCCAGCATTCAAGGAGGGTTGGTTTCCTTTCACTTCTGCCTTCTGTAGAAGCTTCTAGAGCAGTGGTTCTCAACCTTCCTAATGCCGCGACCCTTTAATACAGTTCCTCATGTTGTGGTGACCCCCAACCATAAAATTATTTTCGTTGCTACTTCATAACTGTAATTTTGCTACTGTTAATGAATCGTAATGTAAACATATGTGTTTTCCGATGGTCTTAGGCTCTATAGCAGCGGTTCTGTCGCCTAAGACCATCGGAAAACACATATATTTACATTACGATTCACTAACAGGAAAACACATATATTTACATTACGATTCATTAACAGTAGCAAAATTACAGTTATGAAGTAGCAACGAAAATAATTTTATGGTTGGGGGTCACCACAACATGAGGAACTGTATTAAAGGGTCGCGGCATTAGAAAGGTTGAGAACCACTGCTCTAGTGGTATCTTGCACCCGGGTCAGAGAAAATGCAGGGTGCCTCGTTTAATTTGCATTTCAGATAAAGGAAAAGTAGTTTTTAAGCATATGTATATCTGATGCAATATTTGGGACATAATTATACTAAAACGTGTTCATTGTTTATTTGAAATGTAATGGACACGCTCTCTCTTTATTTGCTAAGTCTGGCAATCCTATGAAGAGGTCTCTGAAATTCTGACCAATAGGATTACAGACGACAGCCACGTTGCAAGTCGGATAACAAGTAGTTGGACTCCCCTGGGCACACTTTACGCCATCGGCCTTGTCCCTGCCAGTACTCAGTCTCCCAAACAATTGTGCAGCCTCCAATATCGCAAGCCTCAAATGTGTAACCGATGGCTCGGGGCCCGGTTTTGTTTGTTGATACCCTCCTGGTGGCAAAAGTAGCCCCTATGATTTATACCAGGTGGGAAACAGCATGGTACCTTCCCAGTGGAAACAAGGGTGATCAGACGCAGTGGAATGGGGTCAAGCTCAACCCACTGAGCCGCCCTCGCCTTAAGGAGAGCTCTGTGCCACAGAACCCATTTCTGGAAAAAACACATCCCAGAGAGTAGCTAGAAGATGGCCATTCTGGATTTTGATGTTTTTCTACTGCTTTTGTCCTACTGGGTTATTTTAGGGCAAGGAGAGTTATGTGAGGAAGTCTAACCACAGTGGAAAGGACTTTTATAAATAGCTAACTCACACACCTGATTATGTTCCCCTGGCTGCAGGCTGGACAACCATGATTTTTCTTTAATTTCTTTTTTTAAATTGAAGTACAGTGGACATACATTATTATGTCAGTTTCAGGTGTACAACATAACGATTCAATAGCTGTATATATTGTGAAATGATATCACCATAAGGCTAGTTAACATTCATCACCACACATAGTTACAATAATTTTTTTTCTTCTGATGAGAACTTTGATGATTTACTCTCTTAGCAACTTTCAAATACGCAATACAGTATTATTAACTACTAGAGGCCCAGTGCATGAAACCGTGCGGGTAGGGTCCCTAGGGCCTAGCCTCCTGCGATCAGGGCCATCTTCTGCCCGTTTGCCAGTCCCCAGACTGAACGCCGCATCCACCGCCAGGATGTCAGGCCGTTGGGATCACCAGCTCATCCCCGGCTGTTTGGGGGCTCAGGCCTGTGGGAAAGCATACGCCGGCGACTTTACCTCCATGTGCGTGCGCCGGGCTGGCCGCTGATGGAAGGCGTTGCCCACTCGGGCCGCTCACGCCGGGGAGGTAGGTCACGGGCATGCCCCGCAGCTTCTGTCAGTGCCTCAAGTCCCAGCAGCAGCGGCAGTAGCTGCGGCGCCTGTGTGAGCGGCCCCGAACAAGCAGCGCGTTCCATCAGCGGCCAGCCCGGCACACGCGCGTGGTGAAGTCGTCGGCACCTGCTTTCCTGCAGGTCTGAGCCCCTGAGCAGCCGGGGATAAGCTGGTGATCCCAACAGCCTGACAGCCAGCTTGGTCCTCCCACCACCTACCCCAAGTCCCCCTTTCACCATTGCTGATCCACCGGAGCCTGCGGGCGGGGGGCAGGGACCGAGAGGTCAGCTGTTCAGCCCTCTAGCCAGTCCCCAGTCCCGCCCCGCCCCTCTCGTGGGTGTGGGGGGGAGGAGAGACCGGTGGTTTGGTCATCACGGTAGTCACGGACACTGGCTTTTCATATATATAGATAGTCATCATGTATATTACACCCCATGACTTACTTTATAACTGAAAGTTTATACCTTTTGACCCCCTTGAACCAATTTTGTATCTCCACCTCCACCCCAGCAACTACCATCTGTTTTCTGTATTTATGAGATCAGTTTGTTGGTTTGTGGGTTTGTTTGTTTTTTAGATTCCACATATAAGTGAGAGCATACAGTATTTGTCTTTTTCTGTCTGGCTTATTTCACTTAGCATAATGCCCTCAAAGTCTATCCACGTTGTCACAAATGGCAAGATTCTATTATTTTTTTAAGCTGGATACTATTTCATGTATATATACCACATTTTCTTTAACCATTCATCCATTGATGGACACTTAGGTTGTTTCCATATCTTGGCTATTATAAATAATGCTGCAATGAACATGGGTGTATATATGTATATAATTATATATATATATATATATATATATATATATATATACACACACACACACACACATATATATATATATATATATAATCTTTTTGAGCTAGTGTTTTCATTTTCTTTGAGTATATATTTAAAAGTAGGATTGCTGGATCATATGGTAGTTCTGGTTTTAATTTTTTGAGAGACCTCCATTCTGTTTTCCATAGTGGCTATTCCAATTAACATTTTCACCAACAGTGCACAAGGATTTGATTTTCTCCCCATCCTCACAAATACTTGCTCTTTCTCATCTTTTTTTTTTCCCCCCCTGCAAAAAGCTTTATTGTTTCATTTGGTCCAATGCATGGGAGAAGGCTTCAGGGGGTTAAAAGAATGGCTAGGCCTTGTTTGGCTCAGTGGATAGAGCGTTGGCCTGTGGACTGAAGAGTCCTGGGTTCAATTCCGGTCAAAGGCACATGCCTGGGTTGTAGGCTTGATCCCCAGCGGGAGGGTGTTTAGGAGGCAGCCCATCAATGATTCTCTCTTATCATTGATGTTTCTATCTCTCTCCCTCTTCCTTCCTCTCTGAAATCAATAAAAATATGTTAAAAAGAAGAAAAAGAAAAAGAATGGCTAATAGTTTCAGGAAGAGGCTCAGGTAAAAGCCAGACCCAGGCGAATGCAGAGGGGCCTCTCAATGGCCTCTGGGCTCCAAAGGCTCCTGGTCATGCTTGAGGGTGAGCCTTTCGAAGAGATACTCGCCCAGCCCAGCCTGGGGCCAGCCAGCCTGAGGATGTTAGTCAGGTGGTCGCCCATCTCCTTGATGAGTTTCACCTCCTCATCCAGGAAGTGGTTCTCCCGGAAGCCAAAGAGATGAGGGTCTGCGCGGGTAGAACCCAGGACCTGCAGCTCCAAAAGGGCCTGGTTCAGGTTCCTCTCCAAGGCCAGGGCGGCTTCCATGGCCCCGGGTTTTGCCCACTCATCTTGGGAGACTTTAGCACGTCCTGGAAGAGAATGCGGCCACCACGCTTGTTTTGCATCTTTAAGAGACGCTCAGCGCCCTGGCGCTTCTTCTCCACCAACTCGAGGAAGAAGTGGCTCACACCCCCAGAGCCACATCGTCATGGTCGAACTAGAAGCCCAGAGAGAGGTAGGTGTAGGAGGCCCGCAGAGGCAGGTTGGCCAGGCAGTTGACCGCAGCCTCCACTTCAGTGGAATAATTCTAATGAATTTGGGAGCTCATGGTTGTTTGGCAATAAGGAGTTAAGGTAGAAAAAAACAAACAAACCTGTGTGTTGGCTGGTCCCACAGGTGGTTCTGAAGGTGGTGACTGGATAAGATGCAGGAGGGTGGCCAGAAGAAGGGGCATCCCTGGGTCTGTTCCATCCAAACAGTCCAAACACTGTCAAAGCAAGAGACAGATCCAGGACCGCCGAGGGCACTGCCTATTTCTTGTCTCTTTGATAATAGCAATTCTAACAGATGTGAGATGACATCTTATTGTAGTCTTGATTTGCATTTCCCTGATGATTAGTGATGTTGAACATCTTTTCATGTGCCTGTTGGCCATCTCTGTGTCTTTGGAAAAATGTCTATTCAGATCCTCTACCCATTTTAAAAATCAGATTGTTTGTTTTTGCTATTGAGTTCTATGAGTTTTTTTTAATATACTATTTGGGATATTAATCCCTTATCAGCTATATGATTTGCAAGTATCATCTCCCATTTAGTAGGTTGCCTTTTCAGTTTGTTGATGGTTTCCTTGGCTGTGCAGAAGCTTTTTAGATTGATGTAGTCCGACTTGCTTACTTTTTCTTCTGTTGCCTTTACTTTGGGTGTCAAATCAAGAAAATTATCACCAAGACTGATGTCTAAAAGCTTACTGCCTACGTTCTCTTCTAGGCATTTTATGGTTTTAGGTCTTAATATTCAAGTCTTTAATCTACTTTGAGTTAATGTTTGTGTATGTTGTAAGAAAATAGTCCAGTTTTTTCAACACCAATTATCTAGGAGACTGTCTTTTACCCCATTGAATATTCTTAGCTCCTTTGTCATAAATTAACTGACTATATATGTGTGGGCTTATTTCTGGGCTCTCTTTTCGTTCCAGTGATCTGTGTTTGTTTTTATGCCAAATACCATGCTGTTTTGATTACTGCAGCTTTGTAATATATTTTGAAATCAGGGAGCATTATGCCTTCGGCTTTGTTCTTTTTGTCAAGATTGCTTTGGCTGTTTGGGGTGTTTTGTGGCTTCATACAAAGTTTAGGAATGTTCTATTTCTGTAAAAACTGCTGTAGGAATTTTGATAGGGATTGAATTGAATCTGTAGGTTGCTTTGGGTAATATGGGCATCTTAACCCTACCAGACCGCTGTACCGATTTTTCGGTAATTTCCGAGTCTCTGGTGACTCCTAATTTTCGGTACTTTGCCTAGACCTATTTTCTACAATGTCTCCAAGTTCCATCTTATTCTAACCACTTGTTTGCATGTAACTACCATTTTTCTATATCATGTTGATTTTTTCTCTTTAATGCTCAGGAGCCCAGGTATAGGGGACAATTAGGTTCAGGGCCTCAGGTCTGGTAGGTTTAACAATATTAATTCTTTCAATCCATGAGCACAGAATATCTTTCCACTTATTTATTTGTGTTTTCTTCTATGTCTTTCATTAAAGTCATAGTTTTCAGTGTTCAAGTCTTTCACCTCCTTGATTAACTTTATTTCTAGGATTTTTGGGGGGAATAAGGGGTGCATGGACAACCATTACTAATGCCCACTTGCCTCACCTAAACCCTAGACTCAAGCACTGACCAATAGAGAGCAAAGAACTCTCTGTTGTCTTCTAACCCCAGAAAATGATTGGCAAGACTGGCAATAAAAAGCACTCTTCCACTTCATCAGGCCCACCATTCAGCACCATCGCTTCATTTGCTTGAAGACTGAAGGAAGTAAAAAGAGGAAAAAGACTTGACCCTCATGGTGGGACTCACCCATGCCCACCCTTACCCTGCAGCGTTCAAACAACTCAGCTATGGGCTGGGGCGACAGTCTTGTCGTGGATGTCTCCCTGGTGGCGGCAGTCTGCCAGACCCCCTGAAACGCACAATGCTTTGGCTGCCTCTCAAAAACACCAACACTCACTGCTGACAATGTCCCCACGTACCACCCGTCCCTACCCACCCCTTCCTGGAAAATGTGATGGAGGAGAGGGAGTGGGCCAATTCCAACACCACCTGGCCCTCTGCTGCAGACCTGGCCGCTGGCCGGAAAGCGGCCCTGGCTCCGTGCACAGACGCGGGCAGCACATCCTTATTCTCACAGCTTTAGCTTCCTGTGAGGCTGTGCAGTCACCTCTGTTGGCTTGGGTCTCTCTGACCTCAGATGATATGGGAAACGGAGGCCAGTGGGTGAAATTGGGAGGTTGAGCTGCGATAGGCCACTATCCGGCCTAGGGTGGGACCCTTTGTCCCCAAGGTCCCCAAAGAGGGAGGGTGACTTCCCACCACACCCAGCCACCGCACAGCCTTCCCAGGGACCCCGGGCCTCCCCTTCTCCCCATGTAGCCCTGAAAACGTATGCCTCCCACTGTGGCCCAGTTGCCGTCAGAGGTAATCCGAACCTGGCCGAGGAGCTAACACTCAGTTCTTTGTCTACTGCTTCAGGAAGTCTTAACTCCCTTCAGAATAGCTGGGTTTTGGAGACTTTGGGGGTGGGGGTGGGGGTGGGAAGTATAAAAGCATACTTTCAGAGGTTTGCTCACTCAACAGCACCGTGCCGAAAACTCACACTGACTCCAGCAGCACGGGCTGAAACCGTACCCTCGAGTTGGTTTCCACTAATCCAGAAATCTCGTCAACACGCCGTGTTTCTCTCCAACAGTCCGCACTGGAAGTGACTCTCTCACATTTGCCTGGTCAGACACAGCACCTGCGGCCTCAGCCAGCTCCCAGAGGGGAGAGACTGCACGTGAAATCTGGCTCACTCAGCGTGGTCCTTGAAAAGTCCAAGCAAAACAAACACTTACAGAGTAGGAGAACCTGATGATAAGACAGGCCTTCCTTCTTTCGTAGGCCCGGCGGAGCTGCTGCATTTCCTGCTCACACACACTGTTCGGGGCCGTTCAGTTATTCAGATGACACACGAGGGATGTTTCTCTCAGGTTTTCTCTAGCCGCCCCCCGCCCCCTTTGTGGAGGTGCTTTTATGTGCCACTTATCCAACTTCTCCTTGGCCTGGGGATCCCTGTTTGTCATCCCCCTGCTCAGGAATGTCCCAGGCCTGACGGTCCCTCAGGCCTCAGTGTGAGTGTCCCTTCCTCAGGGACGCTGGTCCTGACGACCCCCCAGCAACCTTAGCTTAGCTTGTCCTGGTACAGTGTCTTCCTCCAGAGTATTTACAAGTGACATGTTCACATCTAATTGTGTGATGATGTATTTACTGGGTAGCTCCTTTCTAAGCTGTAAGCTCCATAAGAGCTGCGCTATGGATTAAACTGCCCGTCCTCCTGCCACTCCCCAAAAAAGAAATGTTGACATTCTAACCCCAGTACCTCAAAATGTGGCCTTACTGGGAAATGTAGTAGTTGCTGATGTAATTAGCTAAGATGACGTCATACGGGAGTAGGGTGGGTTTCTTGTTTTCATGCCAGTAAAGTTTTCTCCCTTCTATGTTGTTCCCTTTCTTCTTATTCACATGGTACAGCATTTCTTGTGATGCTAAGAAGCATGCCGCATATGAAAAACAATACATTCTATAATTATCATGCTATTTTGCAGAACCAAATATGCTAAAAACAGCCACCCACATACTAGGCCCTTAATAAGTATTTGTCAAACCGAATGAAATGAAACTTCTCAGAATATCACAAAGCTACAAATTCTGATATAAAATAGTAAGCTTTGGTTTTGCAAGCCTGTTTCAGAATGTAAGTGAAATGTGCCAATAAGTGACTTTCCTTTTAGAAAGTGGTCAAAGAAATTATGGCATGCCTCCTCCTTCCTTCCTTCATCCCTCCTTTCCCTCCCCTGCCTCCCCTTCCATTCCTTCCATCTTTTCTTCTTAGGATGATAAGACACCAGACTCAGCTAATTTTGCAACTATGCTCTGGGTTGGGTTAAAAATGGGTCTCCAGCCCTGGCTGGTGTTGCTCAGTAGTTAGAGCATCAGCCCACACACAGAAGGGTCGCAGGTTCGATTCCCGGTCAAGGGCACATACCTAGTTGTAGGTTTGATCCCTGGCCTTGGTTGGGGCACGTGCAGGAGGCAATCAATTGATGTGTCTCTCTCACATTGATGTTTCTCTCTCTGTCCCTCTCTCCCTTCCTCCCTCCCTCCCTTCTGCTCTCTAAAAATCAACGGAAAAAATATCCTCAGGTGAGGATTAACAACAATAACAAAACAACAACAACAACAAAAAACACAGAAAAAAAGGATCTCCGTTTTCTGCTC
This sequence comes from Eptesicus fuscus, assembly GCF_027574615.1. Classification (NCBI taxonomy): domain Eukaryota; kingdom Metazoa; phylum Chordata; class Mammalia; order Chiroptera; family Vespertilionidae; genus Eptesicus; species Eptesicus fuscus. The sequence goes on from NC_072479.1 coordinate 89,273,440, forward strand.
CAGTAGCAGGCAATTGTGTCAAAAGTCTCCACCTTTCTTTTAGTTCTATGAAGCTACATGCTTAAAGTTACCTGGATATTTGCATACCACACATTGTCCTGGGTTTGTTTGAGGGATTCTAAAGCAAATAAGTTTTTTGGCTTTCAAACATACATGGCACTAAAGGAATGGAATTTAGGGTTGGCCAGGAGACGGATCAGACTAGGTATTTATTAATACCTGAGTGTACTTTAGGATTAGGGTCTGGCTCTTAACAGACTCCAAGACGTTCCAATTAAAGCTAGGAACACTATCCTGAGTGTAAGTTGCTTTCCATTGCTGCTACTGCTTTCTGCCAAGCTGTAGTTTATGACAGATTTTTGTCTGTTCTCAAGCAAATAAGAGTAGCCGACGTTTATATAGCACCATTTTTCCTATATTAGGCACCAGGCACCATTTTTCATATTAACTCATTGAATCATGACCACAAAGCTATTAGGCAGGCTGTATGAGGGTAATAATAATAATAATAATAATAATAATAATAGTCACTGTAGCAAAGAACCCCTAAAATTGTATTGGTTTAGCCCAATAGATTGTTATTCCTCATTATGTATAACTCTTTTGCCGGTGTCGGGTAGGAGGTTCAGGGTCCCAAACTCCTTTCATCTGTGGGTCTCCTATACCCTAGAGCCCCAAAGTCCTTCTTGCCCAGCCAGCCAATGGAGAACAACAGGGAGGATTACTCACTGGGGGTTTTTTATGGGTGAGGCTGAGAGCAGTGACCATCTTCTGCCCGTGCCATTTGCCAGGACTCAGACTCATGGCCTCATCTAACTACAAATGTTGCTAAGAGATGAAGTCTAGCTATATTTACAGATAAACGAGGAAATGGTTTTGGTGAACACGGATTCTGCCAGAGTCCACCCTTTAGTTACCAAATAACCTCCCTCACCTAACCCTGCTTCCCACCCAGACAACACACTTGTTCTCCCTCCCCCCCGCCCCCCCCCCCGCTCACCCTACAGAGACAACCCAGTGTCCCTTACAGTTACTGCATCCAGCTAGGACTTTTGGGTCTTTGCCATCAGGATGGAGTGTTTGCTTGATTGTCCGCTGACCTCTGAACTGAGAGGACAAGCTGCCTTCCTGCCCCGTTCACATCCAATATACAGTGGTGCAAGGAAAGGAGAGAGTGATAAACATGCCCAGTGGGAAAGGGAAGAGTGGGAGACACACAGCCGACATCCCTGTTGGTGGCGAGGTCCCGACGGGAAGGTATATACCGTGCAGTGACCCTGTCCTGGGAGCAGGAGTAAGCTCCTAGGCTGCACCCTTTTTATTGTACCCCAATTTGTCTCTCTGGGAGGAGTTTCCTGTCCTTTGCTCTCTGTCCGCCTCTGCTGTCTGGCAGGTTCCTCTCTAATTGTTATCCTCCACAGCCACCTGGGAGCCTATGAGGTGGGCGTGGGGAGCCCTTTGCCTTGGAGGACTGCACAGCTCTTGAGGCTCACTACCCACTTGTGAAGTTCAGAGACTTGAGGTTCAAAGTTCTCACTGTCAAAGGCCCCTTAAATCTGGGCTTATTTTTAACTTGGCAATATTATTCCCAAAAAAACCTAGAAAGCTCTCATCTTTGCTTCCCAACAATTTAGGAGCAAAAGTTCATACCCAAAGGTTGTTCCAATAACATTTCAAGATTCATTTGTCTATTTGCTTCCTCACTTCTCTCTCTCTCTGTCCTCTCATTAATAGCAGCTGTCTTGAGACTGTAAAATAATAGGCATGGATGAGAAGGTCACATCCTCAATCAGAACTTTGTGAGTCAAGGGCCTTTGTCTCTCAAATAATACTGTTTTACTATTCGGGACCCAGAAGGAATAGGCTTTTATAATCTTGGAGACCCTGTGTGTCTGGACTCTCCCTAGCCTCTTTCATTTCTGTTTGTAAACCAGCCCATCTTTCCTAAACTCATCTTGACCTCACCAAGAACAGAAACATGCCAGTGACTGACTCCTTAGCCCTTTGCACTCGCTTGCTTTTTTCTCGATTCCTTTATTCTACTCGGGATTTAATTTTTTGAATACCCCAGATTTTACAAAGTGCGGCAGTAGAATAAAAAACTGGAGTTTCTTTTCATACAAACTTATTGATTTGGATTTTTTTTATATTTCAAATTATTGATACATTCAATAACCGTCACCCTCGACATCCGAGTGCAAAAGGTTAATTGTGTACCTTAGGTGCCTCCCTCACCTCACGGAGTCCCTGCCCTGGGAAAAGGCGATGTATCCTATTGCTCTGACTCCTCACCACTTCCCCTGAACCACAGGCTCAGTGGGCATGCTTACTGCCATAGAAGAAGACAGATGTTTTGCCACTTTATTAAACAGATTTCCTTCTTTCTAGCTTCTTACATCACTTTCATCTCCAATTACCACTCAACTGCTAAGCCAGTGCCCCACTAGTCCAGGTTTTTATTACGGCAGCATTCCACTTCTAGGTACCAATTTTTTGCATTGGTTGGTATAACACTAGACACTGTAGCCAACCCGAAAATTTCAGTTGCTTAATCCGATAAAAGTTATTTCTTCTCAGTCAAGTCAGTGTAGGCACCTTCTACCTGGTGATTCAGGGCCTCAGGCTACTGCCACCTTGAGTTCTGCCCATGCCCTGGGGCCATGGAGTCCTTTGTATCGAGGCAGTGGATTAGCAAACCCACAGAGGATGATCTATGGGAGGGTCTTAATGGCCAGGCCTGGAAGTGGCGTACCTCAGTTCTATCCACATCCCCCTGACCACTGCTCAGTCATGTCCACACCTCATGCAAAAGAGGCTAAGGACTATAGTCTAGCCATGTGTCCAGTGAGAAGAGGCACCCAGCTCTGGTGAACACGAGACAGCCTCAGTGAAGAACGGACACAGCACCATGGACCTGTGCCACAAACAAGTGAGTCCTCTGTGTCTTCACAGCACGATGGTCTCTACACTGAGTGGCCAGATTATTATGATCTCTGAACACATAATAATCTGGCCACTCAGTGTATATCCTATATAATAAAAGGCTAATATGCAAATTGTCCCCTCGACCAGGAGTTCTACCAGCAGGCAGGCTGGCCAACCGCCCATGTCCCCTCCCTCTGGCCAGGCTGGCCGGACCCCACTCATGCACGAATTCATGCACTGGGCCTCATATATATATATGTATACACACACACACACACACACACACACACACACACACACATACACACACACTGAGTGCCCAGATTATTATGCGTTCAGAAATCATAATAATCTGGCCACTCAGTGTATAAGATAGGGATGTTTCCTGATGGAAGTCTAAGTGCTTGATCACATCTGAGAGGAGAGGAAGGCCTTTGTTTTTAAACGTAATAAAATAGGTATTTTAATATGTAAACATTCAGGCAAAAACATCTCCATGAATTCCACTATCAGATGATGCCACCCCATAGAAAACCACTGAACTGCAGGTCATAGTCTGCCTTCCCCTCTCTGACCTCAATGCCAACCATCGCGCACTTCACTCACTCTGCTCCAGCTTCTCCTGACCTCCCTATGGTTTCTGGGCCACACAAACACCTTCCTGCCAGGGTCTCTGCAATTGCACTCTTCCTTCAGGGAGCCACCCCCTCACTCCTTCTGCTCTTTTGCTCATATGTCTCTCTCTTAGCAAGGCCATCCCTGACCACCCTCTTTATTTTATTTTTTTAAAATATATTTTATTGATTTTTTACAGAGAGGAAGGGAGAAGGATAGAGAGTTAGAGACATCGATGAGAGAGAAACATCGATCAGCTGCCTCTTGCACACCCCCTACTGGGGATGTGCCTGCAACCAAGGTACATGCCCTTGACCGGAATCAAACCTGGGACCCTTGAGTCTGCAGGCCAATGCTCTATCCACTGAGCCAAACCGGTTTTGGCCTGACCACCCTCTTTAAAATACCAACCTCTCTCCCCAGATAGCACTTCCAGTACCCTACCTTCCTTAGTTCTCTTTGTGCCACTTATCATTCGGCATACTGGGTATTTTATCTCCATGTGGCCACAGATTTTTACTGTACTTGTCTCCATTGTATAAGTGGGTGCCTGGAATATAATGTTTAATAAATATTTGTTGAATGTGTGAAAACAATGAATGAGGGGTACATTCAGCAATCATGGTGTTACTTCTGAGTCACTTGCCTCCATCCCCCTGTACCTCGCTCCTCTCCAAAACGTCTCCTCTCCCACATGCTTGGTGCTTCCCACTGGATACATTCTTCATCCCTGAGTTTAATGCTTGTTCGGGCTTTCTCCAACTTTGGCGTCACATCTGGATTGCGGATTTGTCTCACTACTGGGTAGTGATCATATTGTGACAGCTCCCTGGAAATGCCCATCTTGTCCTCTTTCTTTCTCTCTACTCTGTCTCCCACCCCTCCACCTTACCAAATACTCCATCTCTTTGTCCACAAACATTCAGATCATAGTGTGCGGGAATTAGGGCAAAAGATGATGGTGGCTTGGATTAGTATGGCAGCAGTGGAAGGATTGAGAAGTGGTCTGATTTGGGAATCTATTTTGAAGCTGGGACCTGTAAGATTTTCTGACAGATTTGATGTGGAGCGTGAAAAAGAAGAATCAAGAATGACCTCACATTTTTCACCTGAGCAATGAAAGACGTAGATGTCATCAACTGAGAAGGGAAGCCTATGAGTAGAGTAGGTTTGGGGAAAACACCAGAAGTTAGACGACACCAACTATGTGCCAGGCACTGTTTTAGGCACCAGGAACTTGCTCAGGTCTGATATTGAGCCTTCTATAAAGCACATCCACAGAAGCTGAGGCCAGACGGGGCCATTGCTTGACATGTAGGATTCCAGCTAGAGTGTAAGCCCTCTGAGGTCAGGGATCATGGTCTGGCATCTGGATCATCTTTGTCACCTACTTAGGGCATGTTTGGTAAATACCTGTTGAATAAATGATTCACTCTAATTCCCTGAGTGATTCAAATTAAAATGGAATAAAAAGTTCACCCTTATGTGCAACCATAAAAGTACTAGAATAACTATTCTGATTTTAGACAGGGGTTTCTTTTAGTTCATTCTAAATATATTTATAAGACTATGGCACCTCCAGTCCAAACACAGTGTGTGTTTTTTTATAAATATATTTTATTGATTTTTTACTGAGAGGAAGGGAGAGGGATAGAGAGTCAGAAACATCAATAAGAGAGAAACATCGATCAGCTGCCTCCCGCACACCCCCTCCTGGGGATGTGCCTGCAACCAAGGTACATGCCCTTGACCGGAATCGAACCTAGGACCCTTCAGTCCACAGGCCGACACTCTATCTACTGAGCCAAACTGGTCAGGGCCAAACACAGTGTGTTTTATCTCTGAATCCACAGAGCCTAGCATCTAGGAAATAATGGTTGGATGAATATATTTTTATGTATTTTAAAAGAATTTTTATTAGGTATATTTTTGTGGTGGTGTAATCACAGTATCCATTTCATGTTTCCTAATTTTTACTTACTATTTTATAATATATTAATTATTATACATATATTTTTCTTTCTTTTTTTTAAAATATATTTTATTGATTTTTCACAGAGGGGGAGGGAGAGGGACAGAGAGTCAGAAACATCGATGAGAGAGAAACATCGATCAGCTGCCTCTTGCACACCCCCTACTGGGGATGTGCCCGCAACCAAGGTACATGCCCCTGACTGGAATCGAACCCGGGACCTCTCAGTCCGCAGGCTGATGCTCTATCCACTGAGCCAAACTGGTTTCGGCTATACATATATTTTTCATTTTTTTTTCTTTTTTTTTTTTTAAAATATATTTTATTGATTTTTTTACAGAGAGGAAGGGAGAAGGATAGAAAGCTAGAAACATCGACCAGCTGCCTCCTGCACGCCCCCCACCGGGGATGTGCCCGCAACCAATGTACATGCCCTTGACCGGAATCGAACCTGGGACCTCTCAGTCCGCAGACTGACGCTCTATCCACTGAGCCAAACTGGTTTCGGCTATACATATATTTTTCATTAACTATCATTTTTATGTCTGTGTAGTAATATATTGTATATGGATAAACTATGATCCCATGATCTATTTCCTCATTATTCAACATTTAAGACTCTTTCAATTTATCAAAATAATAAATAAGACATCAATGAACATTTTCCTTAATGTAGCTTTTTATGTAGTTTAGGTTATTCCAATAAGATAGTAATATTTGTTGATCAAGGATTGTGGTAGACATCCTATATAATAAAAGGGTAATATGCAAATAGACTGACTGGCACAACGACCGGTTGCTATGATGTGCATTGACCACCAGGGGGCAGACGCTCAATGCAGGAGCTGCCTTCTGGTGGTCAGTGCACTCCCACAGGGGGAGTGCTGCTCAGCCAGAAGCCCTGAGCTGGCTCATGGCTGGCAAGCACAGTGGTGGTGGCAGGAGCCTCACCCACCTCCACAGCAGAGCTAAGGATGTCCGACTGACGGCTTAGGCCTGCTCCCTGGGGAGCGGGCCTACGCTGTCAGTTGGACATTCCCCGAGGGCTCCTGGACTGGGAGAGGGCATAGGCTGGGCTGAGGGATGCCCCCCCCCACCCGAGTGCACGACTTTTGTGCACCAGGCCTCTAGTTATTAACCCTTTGCACTCGCTTGCTTTTTTCTTGATTCCTTTATTCTAATGCTAACCATGTCGAGTCACACTCGACATCCGAGTGCAAAAGGTTAATATTTACCAATGTCCGTCTCTCTACTCCTTTGAGGCATGCAGAAAACTTTCATTTCTTAGTCTCCTTGAAATTGGGTAGGACCATGTGACTAGTTCTGTTCACTATAATGTGCGGGGAAGTGACATGTAAACCCTATCTCTCTACCAACCTGAGGTAGGCATGTTGAGTGAACATGAAGTGAACCTTTATTATGGTAAACTACTGGGATTAGTTTGTTACCACAGCTAACTTAATCTACCCCAACTAAAACATAGACTTTGAATGTTATTATGAATTAAAGTATATATTGGATAATTGCACAATGGCTGGTATATAGTAATAAATATCTAGTAAATGAATTAATGAGACTGGCTGCCAATAATACATGAAAATACAAATTTCATTGCTGTATTAACAGTGATGGATTTATTATTTGATTGTTCTTGCCAATTTAATGGGCAAAAGTATTGTCTTGGCCAACAAGAAATTGGCCAATTTCCTTGCTTATTGATAAGGCTAAACATTTTTTTCCATCTGTCATTAGCTGTTTCTTTTGTGTATTATTTGTTCAAAATCGTTCATTCGTTCTCAATAACTATTTATTGACTGCCTTCACTGTTCTAGATATTAGCGCTGTAGTGGTAAATAACCTTGCTATTATAGAACTTTTATTCTAGGAGGGGAGAAAAATTGCATGTGAAAATGCTTACATATTCTAGGTAATGGGAAGTGCTCTGAAAAATCAAGCAAGGTCAGTGTCTTAAAGATAGACTGGATGTGTTTTCACATAGGGTGGTCACACAGCATCTTTCTGATAACATCACTTTGGAGCAAAGGGAATGAGCCTAGAAGGTAATTGGGGAGAAGAGTGGTGAAGGCTGAGGACTAGCACATACAAAGGCCTTAAGGCAGGTGCATACGTGATATTTTGGGGATACAGCAAGAAGCCAGTCTGGCTGAAGCAGAGTGAGTGAGGGGAGAGGCGTAGGAGCTGTTAAGGGAAGATGTTAAGGGCTAGAATATGTAGGATCTCCTTGTCCATTGTTATGCCTTTTGACTTTTCTTTGGAGATTGATATGGGAGCCACTAGGGGCTTTTGAGCTGAGGAGTGACATGATATGGCTTACTATTTAAATGGATTGCTCTGGCTTCTCTGAAGATGAGAGGATGGGGGAGCAAGTAGGAGGAGACCAAGTAGGAGGCTATTGCAGTGTTTTGATGGAAGGTGATGATACTTTAGAGGAGGGTGACACCGTGAATAAAGTGAGAAGGGATCAGATTCTAGCTATATTTTGTTGTAAAACTAATAGGGTTTAATGATAAATTGGATGTGGGGGTGGGTGAGAGAAATGAAGGATCAAGATTGTGTCCAAGGTTTTTGACTTGAGCAACTAGAAGAGTGTAGTTGCCATTTACTTTATTGCTTTATTGAATTTGGTATTTTTAATGGCTATGGGAAAAGCCATGTCAGAAATCAAAGGAGCAATGTATTGGGACGGACATAATGCTTCTCTCCAGATACAGGAGCGGTGATTGCCGAGATCAGCCATGGTCTGAGTGGGGTCCCAGCACAGGGCAGCCGTCCTCGGTGTCTTCTCTGGTCCCCTTCCACCCCTCTTTCACTTCCGTAAACATGTCCTCTGTCATGACTGTCTCTGTTGGCATCATCAGGGTATTCAGTGGCATGCAGGTGTGCAAGCTGTGGAAGCCAGAGGAGTAAATAAGCACAAGAAGGTGGCGCTCTTCCTCCTACTCGAGGGTAAGATGCGCTGGGAGGAGGCCCAGGCTGGCGATGACCCCACGCCACCTTTGTTAAGATGCTGCCAAACAAGGATGCCGCTATGCCCTCCGTGACACAACCTAGGAGACAAAGGAGAGCATGAAGGAGATCTGGTGCTGAGACCGTGAGTCTGAGCACCTTACCATCAGAATGATCTGTGCCAGCTCCCAGGGCGCCATCAAGAAGAAGCTGAGGGGATCAAGCAGGAATTACAAGCAAACTGCTAGGAGGAGGTCAAGGACCACTGGACCCTGACGGAGCAGCTGGGGTGCAGCGTTCTTTCTCCCTGTAGTGCAAGCCTTTGTGAACCCCTCCAGCCCCCTGCCTGGGGTATCTGGCGGCCCCAGACTTCCAGACCTGAGGGGTTGGAGGGATTCCTGCAGGGGGAGGGCGATCCCTTCCCCTCGGTTGGCAAACAGACCCCACACTTCACAGACATTCCTCCTCCCTCCATCCCTGACGATTCAGGCCTTTCTAAGCCACTTTTGATCTTCTGATCCCTCTTGAATTGAAGCAGACCAAGTGCCCCCTGGGCAGTGCAGGTTAGGGAGGGTCTGGACTTTTTTCATGGACACCCCAGCCCCCCACTTTCTTCTCCCTCTCCCTCTGTTGCCAACTTTTAACCAATATAGTGACCCTGGCTCATCTGTTTAGATCAGTGGTTCCCAACCTTGGGCACACGCCCCACAGGGGGGCAATTTGATTTTTAAGAGGGGCAATTTGAGAATGAGTTATTAACAGTGATTTTTTTTGCATTTCTTATGGTCCTAGGGGCCTCATATACAGTATATAAATATATATTGTGACATGTTTATGCATTTCAATTCTCTATTACATGTTTTGAAACATTATTTGCTATTTTTTTCATATTCATATTATTATTATTTTTAACATGAAACTATCAAGTTTCATAGTGATTTCTTTCTCAGTACTTCAACTGTTCTTTCGTTCTTTTATTTCTCTCTTTCATGGATGCCATGTTCTTTGGAAGCTTGTTTAGACCAAGTTAATGGCCTTTTAGGCTTCCTCTATGCGAATAGTTCATTTTTGGAATAATAAGAATTATATGTCACAAGGGGGGGCATCAGGATTTTAGAGATGCTTAGGTGGGGCATAGCCAAAAAAAGGTTGGAAACCACTGGTTTAGATCTATGTAGGAATGGAGTATTGGAGGATGGACTCCTCCCGATCTGACTGGTCCTCCTCTCCTTTTCTCCCTGGTTGCAGGGGAAAGCAGATCAGCAAGGGATCTTCGATTAAAAACCCCAATTAAAAAAACAACAACCAATCATGGTCAGCTTATTGCTCAGGGCCACAGTGATTGGTTCAGAGATGGTCATATGACCTTAGATGATCCAGTCAGAGGTCCAGGACTCTTATTTAATAACTAGAGGCCGTTGCACGAATTCGTAAATGGGTGGGGTCCCTCGGCCTGGCTGGCAATCAGGCCGATCAGGCAGTCTCACTCAGTCCTGATCTGGGCTGATGGGGACCGGCGGGCTGGGGAGGGACCGAGGGAGGGTTCCAGGGTTCCCCGGACCCCAGCAGCAAGCTAACCTAACAGTCAGAGCATCTGCCCCATGGTGGTCAGTGCACATCATAGCCACTGGTCGAGCTGTTGACCAAACAGTCGACCGATGGGTTGGACACTTAGCATATTATGCTTTTATTATATGGGATTTGAGACAACTACTCTTTTTTTCTTTTTCTTTTTTTTTTTTTTTGCTACAAATGAATAAGGAAGCATGCTCTCTGAGGCATCTAGAAGTCCTTATGCTGCTTTGAGGGGAAGCAGTCTTAGGATGAACTTGACATGGAAAGCAGAGAAAAGAGATAAAAAGCAAGCGGGGCCTTTGGTGAGATGGTTGAGTCACTACGTATATCCATCCTCACCTGAAATCTATCCAGAGACTGTTCAGTTACATGAGGCAATAAACCCCGCTTTATTGTTTATGCCAGTTTGGACTGTGTTTTGTGTTACTTGCCACCAAGCACATCCTGACTGATAAAAGCAGCTTTCCAAGTAAACGCCGTCCGGGGGTCGCAGGCAGAGCGGGCTCACCACCTGGGATCTCAGAACACAGGAAACAGTCACCCCAGACAATCTGCAAACCATTTGAGGCTGAGGATCGGGGCGGTTACATCATGTTCTGGGAGAGGAAAGGCCACTTTCAGAGCGCGTGCTGTCCAAAACCCTGGCGGAGAGGCTCCCGGGGGCTGTCAGAGCCACAGGCATCACCTGGCATCACAGGATCGCAGCTGCTCCCCAGCAGGGAGGGCTGGGCCTTCTTCCTGGCACAGGGGTTCTCTTGCAGTTTGCTTCTACTGCAAAGCATGGGAGTGTTTGCAGCTGTATTCGCCCATGGCTGGAAGCATGGGGTGGAAACTGATTCTGAGTGCAGAGTCTCCACGAATACCCACATCCTGCTTCAACATTTGGTCCTGAAAATCCTTCACCGGTTTGTGCTCCTTTTGAGACAATTTAGGTTTGTGGTGAGCAGGATGGGCTGCGGAATCAGATTTCCTGGGCCGCCCTCCTGGCTCCCCTGGGGCTGGCGAACACAGCAGGGTCTTCAGGGCTGAGGTCGGCCAGCAGATACGGCCCCTGCATCCCTGCCTCAGCAAATCCTCTGCAGAGGCAGTGACTTGAGATCTTAGAGAACTGCTGTATGGTGGGCTTCCTGGGGTCTGTTGCCCCCTAATTGTCTTGACTGTCATCGAGATTGAAAGGAATTCTAGTCTAGTGACCAACATCTGCAGACTGTGCAAGTTAGCCTCTCTGTGCCTCAGTTTCCTCCTCTGGGAAATGGGGATTTAAAAAAAGTATATGTCTCCTAGAGGTGCTTGGAGGATCAATGAACTACTACGGGCAGTTTTAAAATAGTGCCTGGCAGCAGTAAATATTAGCTATGAGGTTGACTGTAACTTGCTAATAAGCAATAATACAGAGACACCAAAGGCAAACCGAGTTGGGAGAGAAGAAGGAGAAATGCATATACAAAGCGGAGAGTGCCCTTTAGGGTCTGACCGAAAAAGAGAACGGTTGGGTGCCCTGCAGTAGGGCCCAGTCTTCTCTCTCCACCCAGGGTGGGGTGTCTGGGCTGGAACCAACGAGAAGGAAGGGGAAGCTCAGCCACCTCCTTCCTGTTCAGCCTCCGAGGCCGGCCGCCGGGTGTTTTTTCCTTTATGTTGCACTAATCCCACTCCTCAGACTAACAACCATTCCTCACTTTTTACCTTCACGTTAAGTTTACAGAGCCCATCCACATGTCTCCTTATCCCCCTCCCACTTCACAGGTGGGGAGAGCAGCTTCTATCACACTCAATATCATGCAAACACCATGGAGTCTTTTTCTTCTTTATAGTTTTAAATTTAATATTTTTTCTAAAATTTAAACATGGATTGCTACATTTTTCTTATGTTTTAATAATAATGGGTAGTTCCTATTGAGCACGACATGTGCCAGGCACTGTTTTAAAAACTTCGTATGTGTTAAGCCATTTACTTCTCACAACAGCCCAGTTAGAGAGCTACTCTTACTTTTTGCCTTTTACAGATGACGTCACCAAGGCGCAGTGACACGCCGTGATGAGGTATAAACTCAGGCCTAAGTTTGGTTCTGTAATCCACACATTACGACGCTAGTCTTTATGTTCGTGGTAGAACTTTAATAACACCAGCAAAGCAAAAGATAGAAAAAAAATGTTTTAAAATGATAATCCCAACACACAAGATATAACTACTGTTTTCATCATTTGATGTGTATTAATGGTGATAAATCAGGCAGGAGATGGGGGTGGGAGGGAGGGGCAAACATCAGAATTGTTGGGTCGGCTTTTAAAATGCACATGTGCTTAAGGTGTTTGACCCAAGCATGAGGATTTTGGGGGGAAAAAAATTTAGGTGATTCTAATAACCAGCCTCCCTCTTCTCTTGCCATGCTCCAGTTCCCCATCCATCTCCGTTGAAAGCCACTGGTGTATCTTCCCAGTCTTTTTTCTATGCTTAGCTGCATAAGCATGCACATAAAGACACGGTTATAGATGACAAACCAAACACTAATAAATGGCAGTGGGGGGAAAATCAGGGTAAGCAGGAGACGCCGACACGTGGTATGATAAAATTCCTAACTGCTCTGAGTTCCCACTGCACCCAGCAGGCACGTTAGTAAGACAAATACCAGTTTCCACGTTGGAACCTGATAGGGTTTCTCAGCATCAATGGCCCTTCTTGTCGATGTGTTGTTTTGTGATTTGGCAGGTGGAAGTGGCCAAGTTATTCTCCTGCCCAGGTTCTCCCAGGGGCCTTGTGCGCTGGGCTGGTTTGTGATTTACAGTCTTCCAGACACAGCCCCGTGCCAGGGCGCTGGACAACTGCCCATGCTCCTGTTATTCCTCATTCAGGCCAGCACCGAGGCCAGGGGCAAACCCCCCAGGATGCCTGGTGAGTTCAGGAAGGAGTGAGACCCTGAGCCAAGGAAGGAAGAGCCAGAAGGAGGTGCTTCTTAGCAGCCCATGGCAGCACCTGTGACACCTCCCAGGTGTTGGTGGACTCTCCTGGCCCCTCGGTGGACCCAGTGCTCCTACGGGCAGGCTGCAGGTCTGGTGATTTTGTCTTCCTCTTTGTGTCCTGGTTGGCTGGAAAGGCTCCTGGAACAAAGAGAGAGAGAGAGCAGCTTCTTGTTGGGATGAATAATGGGCATGGCCGTAGCTAACATTAAAGGGCTGTTCCGTGCCTCCAATGCAGAGTCATAAGACAGAAGTTTCCTTTCCAGTCTTCACAACAACCCTATAAGGGAGAGTCTAGATTCTATTATCCCACCCAGTCCCCCACCCACCCCATTGTAGAGCTGAGGAAATAAGGCAGAGAGAGTTAGAGCAACTTGCCCAAGGTCATGCAGATAAGTGGCTGGCTGCAATCAAACCCAGGAAGCTGAGCTCTGGAGTTCAAATTCTTAATCCCTGCTCTATGCTACTCCCTCCCCCTTCTCTCTCCTTCCATTCAGTGGTCATAGTGATCACCTTGAGGTCTCACTTCATCATGTCACTCCCTTGGTCAAGAACTATCAAGGCAACTCCCCAGTGTGGCGTACAAGGTTGCCTACAGTTGGCCTACCCACCTGACCACTTCAGAGGTGGTAGAGTTTGATCCTAAATGTATTTACAAGCTGTGAAACCCTGGGTATATCACTTCACCTCTCTCCTACCCGTGCACCAGGACTATGAAAAGGGGAGTAGTAACAGTACTGACCTCACATGGCACTTACAGGACTCAATAATCATTGACCAGGGGAACCGCTTAGCAACCTAGAACAGGGCATGGCAACTTCTTCTACAAAGGGCCAGATGGTAAATATTTTCGGCTTTGTGGACCATCCGGTCTCTGTCACAGCTACTCAACCCTGTTGCTACAGAGCGAAAATAGTCACAGACAATAGGGAAAAGAATGAGTGTGGCGGTGTGCCAGTTCAACCTTCTTTATGGACACTGAACTGTGAATTTCAAATAATTTTCATGTGTCATGAAATAGTCCTCTTTTTACCGACCTCCTCTCCCTCCCCCCCAGCCATTTAAACATAGAAACCCTTCTTAGCTATGGACAGTACAAAATCAGGTGCCGGGCCTGATACGGCCCACAGGCTGTAGTTTGCTGACTCCTACTTTGGAACCCTGTCTGGCACAGTAGAAGAGCTTAACAAATCCAAGAGAAACAGTGTGAAGTCAGGAGACAAAGTAGGAGTTTATAAGGCGCTTAGTGAAGGCTTGACGTGGTGGCGATGTGTGGATGGAAGAGACGGGCCAAGTATGAGAGACTGCATTGAGGAACCAATATTTGCTAAGTACTGACTGGCCAGGCACCATTTACTACATATCTTCCCATTCTACCCTCACACTGACCCTGCACCTTCCTGTTTACAGAGGAGATGAAAGAGGCTCAGAGAGATTAAGTAACGTGCCCAGAGTTGCACAGCTTTTAAGTGTTAGAGTCAGAATTTGAACCTGGTTTTTATAGACCAGCAAAGACTGTGCTTTTTCTACTCTACCATCATGTACTGAACACATGTTTATTGAGAACCTATGATGTGCAAGGTGCTGTGCTAGGTCTGGGAACGCAAGGGTATACAGGATTTAGCTTTGACCAAATGATATGTATTGTCTAGTAGGAAATCAGGCAACTAAGCAATTACAACTCAGGGTGAAAACTCCTATGATAAGAACACCTGTCGGGGTTCAGAGGAGAACCCACACTTGGGAAACCAGAGGAGGCTTCCTGAAGGAAGTAATGTCTGAACTGAGACGGCAGGTCAACAGGGAAAGCATTACATGGAAGGGTAACACTAAGCTACAACGTCTGGCCTGCTTAACCAGGTTGTCACTGGTGCCCCCAACCCCTGAGAAATCTGTTCTGAGATCCGAGGCCTTTGATGGTCCCAGGAGGATCGCATGTCTTCCGCCCTTACATGCTCCTGCCTCCACCTCTCTCATCCTGAAATGCTGTCAGAGTTTTGCTCCACAGCTCCCTGGAGACAAGATTCAGCCCCTTCTCTGTTTTCCTCATTACTTACTTCAAGTATTCCATGAGTTTAGTAAACCTGACCCAAGATTTTGGTGGAAGGAGGGTGTGCCATGGGGAGGAGTCACCTCTGGAGCGCAGGATTTCCGCCCTCTCCTGGCCCCCACTTCCTCTGGGAGTCGCAAACAAAATCCTCCCTTTGTCTCGCTGGGAGTGTCCGCCTCTGACCCTAAGGATCTCGGTTTCTACTTAGCCAGATATTTTCTCAACAAAGACAGCTCTACCTTCCTAAAAGGAATCCTGCTGAATAACATGTTCTTCTCTTTATGCATACATTGTCTCATCTGATCCTCCTCGAGTGCCTCCAGATCAGCTGTCATTGTCCCCATTTTACAGATGAGGAAACTGAGTAACGAGTCCGAGTGATGGTGTCGAGAGTTGAGCACACGATGGTCTGAATCCCAAATCTCCCTTCTCAGCCACACTCTATTCTGCTTTCCAATACCACGCTGATTGGTCTGGGGAAGGGAAAGACGGGATGGGCTGGGAGAGAGCAGGGAAGATGAAAATAATCATAAACTGGTTCCATAGGGGAATATTATTTCCCCCAGAGATGCTAGTTATGGGCTCTGGTGCTCAGTGAAGGGAGAGAACTGAGACCTGGCTGTAGGCTCCCCAGAGCCTGGGGCTTATTCCACTGGCTTGCCCGGAGAACATTCCTGAAAGTAGCACAGCCGTTCTTTGATAACTGAGCAGACACTAAGGAGACAGGGAGAAGAGGAAACAGGAAATGAGGAGAGAGGAAAGGAGGCTGAAGAGAGACGGTGCTATATTCAAAAAGGCAATTTGGATGGAAAGTGAATCCTGCAAGTGCAGCCAGGAACTCTCGGGAAGTTCACTTGGGCCAGGGACTTGGCCCATTTCTTCGGAGAGCTTGGTTCCAAGCCGGGGAAATGGGGTTACTGTGAAGCCAAAGTCTCAACCTGTGTGAATCAAGACCTCCTTTTCAGCGCCCCAAAGAATCTGGGGACAGAGTCACTAGCAGAGTCTCGGGTACTGCAAACGTTGGACACGATCCACATGTGGGTATGTGAGAGCCGTGGCAAGCGTGTGCCCAGAGGAAAGCTTGACGTGCAGCGAAGAACAGGGCGCCCCGCCTTCAGGAAGCCTTGAGCAGGAGCAGCAAAAATGTGCTTCCTCTTCCCCTCCCTCCAACCCTGAAGGTCACCCTGGGCTGACCAACCCTTCCCCCACACACTGGGGCTTGAGTTCAGCGCCCCTCACCCCACCCCAGGCGGTGTCACCGTCCCTTCAACTGAATCAGTCAGGCCACTCTTTACCATCTCTCCCCATCTCTGTACTTCTGCTCTCAAAGACAGAGGAAACCAGATGCCACTATCACAAGGGCAGACACTGGCTGGCCCCCAATAGGTCCATGGGAGTGGCGGTGGGTAGCCCTGGAAGTCGGAATTTCTCTCCAGTCTCTAAAGCAAAGATTGCTCAGAACAGCATCTGGTGCTGGAGCATGGGAACTGCTGAAGAGCTGTTAGCTCTTGTTCTTGACTACAGCCCAGCTCCTAGGTGTGCCAGAGCGAGCGAGGGAATGAATGAGGTGGGGATTGATGGGGCCTTGAAGGTTAAATATATGAGAGGCTGGATAGGCCAAGGGCATGTACAAAGGCCCAGGAGTAGGCATTAGCAAGGTGTCTGCAGAAATGTCAGTGGACCAGATGGAATAGAAAGAAACATTCCTGCAGGCCGTGGGAGCGGGTTTCAAACTCTTAAGGCCAAATTCAAACTCTTAGGGCCCTGATTGCCAGGCTAGGCTGTTTGAACCTTATCCTATAGGCAGTGGGGAGCTGGATGATTTGGATTTTAACACAGACATTATTACTTTGCTATCATAGTAAAGCCTTGGTACTTAACTGAACTCCTACAAAGTCAAAGGTACAAAGTTCCAGTTGAACTCCTACTTTGCCCTTGGGTTCTGTGTCCTTTCCTCCCTTTCCCCTCCCTTCCCACCTCCCCTCTCTCACTCTCTCTCTCTGTCTCTGCATTTCCCCAATTCTAAAGTTCTGTGCATTGTATCTTTCCTGTAGTTCAGAACTAATTACCTTCTCCTGGGAATCTTCACATCAATTGGCGAGAAAGCTGGAAATGTGACAAGTTCTGTTTTTTTTCTCCTTTCTTTTTAAAGCAGGATTAGCTGCTTATTGTACATTCTGTACAGAAGGGAAAGTGTCTAATTTCTCACCTCTGAGGTTGTCAGAGCTCATCCTGTTCTACCAGAGACTTAATTTATACTGCCAGGGTTGCCATGGGAGAGTCCACATGAAGCTCTAATTTGAGTTACCTCTGGGTCCCACTGTCCCCAAACCTCATAGACCAATGATTTTCAACTGGTCAAATGATTTGACCAGTTGATTTGACCCTCAGGGACATTTGGCAATATCTGCAGATATTTCTGGTTGCCACTACCTTGGGTGGGGGTAGAGGGTAGTGGTCTACTTACATTGGGTGGGAGGGGGCCAGAGATGCTGCCAAACATTCTACAATGCCCAGGACCACCCCCACAACGAAGTGTTTTCCAGCCCAAAATGCCAATAGTGCTGAGGTTGAGAAATCCTAGATTAGACAGAAACCTCTGACCGAGGAAGGAAATGGAATTGAACTGAGTCAGTATCTGTGTAGAAAGGATAGGGATGGGGCAGGCTGACTGACCTGAGGGAAAGATCCACTTGGAGGAACTGTTCTGACAAGCACTTGGCATCAGAAAGAAAACCAGGTTTTTTTTTAAATAACACTTTTTATGAGCAAATGCAGTTTGCCTGTTTTTAATTAGCTCCCCTATGGAGATATTAAAATTTCAGCATATTGCCCCTAATGATAATTAGTCAACCAAAAATGTACCACTAGAAGTCCCCACTTGTGCCGTTTCTCTCATGTTGGTGATTTTGGAAAGCTACCAGCATGAGCAGCTCTGGCTGGGCTTATTTGAAGTCCCTTGTGGCTTAGACTTTTAGGACACATGGGTTTGGAAGGGAGCAGGCACCAGACATCCATTCTGGTGGGTAGCACCCAAAGCACCTTTTTATCCAAGTGGTAAGTCATTGAACTTGGTCCTCTGAGTAAGAAGCTGGTTAATTATTAACCCAGTTCAGAGGAGCTAAGAAGACTCTCTGTTCCTAGTGGTTCTCTGGACCAATAAGGTCTCACACGGATCGGATGGTCTTGGCTCTCTCCACAGTTAGCTCTGCCCACCAGGCTCCGTCCTCAACTTCGTCTTCTCTTTTCTATTCTCATTCCCTTGTGCTTTCTCATCCAGTCACAGGCATTGATCCTCTCCGTAGGCAATGGCCCTGCATGTGAACAGGCAACCCCACGCATCCCCCTGGTCTTTGACTCTTGCCTCTCCTGGAGGACTACTTCACATCTTCCTTCTCCTCAAACCACCAACACCTTCCCCATCACTCTGCACTGATGACCTCACTTCCTATTTCCCTCAGAAAACAGAAGCAACTGCAAGAAACTTGCACCGATTCCACCACATCTCCCAGCTGTCCCTCCAGTTACCATGGTCCCAAATCTAGAGTCCACTCCCTCTGCCTACTCACAGTCATCACTTGCCTTCCTCCTCCCGAATTCATTTCCTTCACCGCTATCAACAGGATCATTTCTATCAACTTACTTACCGCTGTCAACAGAATCATTTCTATCAACTTACTTACAACATATATTTTTTAAAAATCTTCCTTGATTCTACATTTCCCTCCAGCTGTTGCCCAATTTTCAGCTCCCTTTAACAATAAAAATTATCTCCTAGTCCTTTCCAGCTCTTCTCCCTTGGCCCTTTTAATTTATGCTCTCATCCCACCTAACCACCAACGCCTACCCTGGCCAAGGTCACTGTGACCTCCACTTAGTCAAATGCAGTGGTTACTTTTCAGACATTCAGCAGCATGGACCCATGGCTCACTCTCCCTGCACACTCCCGACAGCTTAGAGAGCGTGATTGTTCCTTAGCAGTGAAATGTCTTCAGCCAGAGAGACTTAGAGTTAATTACAGATGATGAAGTCAATCAAACCCACAGTATTAAGGGTGTTTTTTTAATGTAAAGTTTGGAAATAATCTGTGTGTTTGATATTTTAAGTACTCATAATGTTTAAATGAATTTGGTATATTGGAGAACAATATGCTATATTAAGAGACTTCTGTAAGAGACAAAAATAAGTTTGTAATCAATTATGGAACATTTAAAAGAATTTTGAACCTATTACACTGTACTTGTAAGTTTAATTTTATTAGTTTTACAAGAATGGCCGAAGTGGTCAGAAATTTTCTTTCCAGTCAATTAATTTATAGTTCATTAACATAGAGAATAAGAACCAAAATGTGTGGATTCTGGAAATGAATGTTATGGTTCACAAAGTAGTTCAGATATTACTAGCTATGCGACTTTGAGAGAATTATCCTCTGTACCCCAGTTTCCCTGTGTATGAAACAGGGATGACAAGAACATGATATATCTGCTAGAATTTCTGTGAGAATTAAATGAGTTAACAATGTAAATAGTTTAGAACAGTTTTTGAACATAGTAAGAGCGCAAGTGTTAGGTGTCATTGAAAAGCAAATGAAATATACTAAATTTATAAATGCAATTAAAAACCTTTTAAGTTGTTAATTAAGTCTAAGTGGAACCAACCCTTAATAAAAGCCTCCCATAAAGTACGTTCTTAAGATCTCCCCTATAAATAGCAGAATAAGAAATGTAAAAGTGACTTACAAGCTTAAAAAGAAGTAGGATTCTCAATTTGTTACTCCAATAAATGGGATATGGTTTACAAAAATAAAGCAACCCCAAAGTAATACTTTTTGTGTAATGAAGTTCTCCTATGGGGCATTAGAAAATTCACAAAGGCAGAAGGAATTCCCAAGGACCCCATGCATCTTCTAGCTGCCTCTGCACTCCTCAGGGGACTAGGGTGTGAGATGGGGCGTGGCTCAGTGGGCGTGGCCCTTAGTCCAGTCCCCCTTCCCACCCACCCTCTTGTCTTAGCAACTCCACTTAGATTAGTTTACTGTGTAGGTTTCTACCTAAGATTTCCATTTCCAAGGGTTTGGGGTCCAATACAGTTTTAAAATATTTTGTTTTATTGGGATGATTGCATCATTTTCTTTAAGCTTAAATATCTGGAAGATCACGAGGATCATTAACCCAAAAGGAATGTGTCTTTTAACCAAAGTCACAATACTGAACTCCTTACATGATTGATAGGAATAGGAAATTCAGTGTATGAATTCCAACAATGAGGCTCTGTGGTAAGCCCAAGTGTCAGAGTAGGATGGGGCTCCCTCTTATCACACAGTGACTGTTGAAAACCAAAAAGCATTCACTTCTTGCCCAGCCGGTGTGGCTCAGTGGTTGAGCGTCAATCCATGAACCAAGAGGTCCCTGGTTCAATTCCTGGTCAGGGCACATGCCCAGGTTGTGGGCTTCATCCGCAGTAGAGGGGTACAGGAGGCAGCCGGTCAATGATTCTCTCGCATCTTTGATGTTTCTATCTCTCTCACCCTCTCCTTTCCTCTCTCTCTAAAAATCAATAAAAATGTGTGTGTGTGTGTGTGTGTGTGTGTGTGTGTGTGTGTGTGTTTAAAAGAAAGCATTCACTTCTTGCATTGATGACAATTGGATTGTCAAATCAAACCACGTGGTCACTGAGCAGCAATCATCATTGTCTGGTGCTTGGGAAGAGCACATTGACTATGTAACTTGATTTGATGCTGAATTCTCATTAATTCCTAAACTTTTCATTTTTAAGAATGAGGCTCTGCAAACTTTTTGTGTAAAGGGCCAGATAGTAAATATTGTAGACTTTGTAGGTCCTGTGGCTTCTGTTGCAACTACTCAACTCTACTAGTTGTGTCACAAAAGCAGCCATATGTAAATAAATGGGCATGGCTGTTGCAATAAAACTTTATTTATAAAACAGATGGTGGGGCAGATCTGGCCTGCAGGCAGTAGTTTGCTGACCCCTGCTTCAGATTCATCCTTCACTCTCTCTTTGATTTTGATTACCAGATTATTGTTCAATAGTTTAGCTCAATAGATTATTGTTTTCTGCCTAATTGATGTCTTGAGCAATGGCTTTGGTCAATGGAATTGTGGACGTGTACTCTTCTGCACCTTGCCTTTCAGCCAATGAATCATCAGGAAAGCAGAGGATTCAAATGCACTTAATGGGGTTCAGCTTGCTCTTTTGTGCCTCGAACATCACAATGAGAAGGAATCCTCCCAGGCCCCCAGTTGGACACATGTGGAGCACACCTAGGCCCTGAGTTGAAGAGCCAACCTGGATTAGTCAAGCCTCCACTGGCCCTCAGGTGAGTGAGTGCTTTACATATATTAACTCATTTAATCCCTACAGTAAGTCTATGATATCTGTATGTATTATTATTCAGGTGAGGAAACTGAGGCATGGAGAAGGTAAGTAATTTTCCCAAGGCCACAGGGCTAAGTGGTCACATAGCAGAGATTCAAATTCAGCAGGTCTGGCTCCAGAGTCCATGGTTAACTACACTTTGATATTGTCTCTTCTAATATAATCTATTACATTTTTAAAAAATGAGTGGTTGTAGTCCACTAAATTGATTTCATGACCCTATGGTTTCAAAAGCCTCCTCTGAGGAGTTATTCTGTGAAAGCAAGAACTAAAAGCCAAACTATTGCTCAAGAATCTTAAAGACAAAATTCCCATAGTTGGATTGTGTTCCTAAGGCTTGTCATCATTGTCTTGCCCCTGACCCCCCGAGAAAAAGCCCTCTGAATGTGCTCCTTTGTGCCTCGGTGGTGAGGAGCTCGGCAGATAGAATAATGCAGGCTAGACATTCTCTCTCCCTCATTCCCCGGCTTCCCCCCAACTCCCAGGTGCTGTAGCGTCAACAGGAATTCACAACTTCCTGACCGAAAAGAATACTGTCACCAGCATTTCAGGGAAAGCAAATGGCTGCTTCCTAGGGCTCCCTGGGGGCAGTTTGAGCCTTGGCCTCCATGAAGAACTTGGGTCTAGACAGAAAGGTAAAGTTTGATCCAAGTACAGGAGTGTCAGAGGAGTCCAGAGCACCCACTGGGTCAGGTCAGGGAGAAAACCTCCGACAGTTTTAGAACTTGATTGAAATAGAGGCTAGAATTGTAGCATTACAAATTTGAGATGGAGGTGGTTATACCTCTCAATCCAAAGTATGCAGAAGGCCAGCCTTGGGCCACAGAATAGCTCCTGGATTCTTTTTGTTGTTGTTGCTGTTGTTGGTGTTGGTGGTGGTGGTGGTGGTAGTGGTGTGTGTGTGTGTGTGACACAATATAAAAAGTACTTTTCTAATTTTATTGAGACATAATTGACACACATCACTGTATAAGTTTAGGGTGTACAGCATGATTGTGTGTGTGTGTGTGTGTGTGTGTGTGTGTGTGCGCGCGCGCGCGTACATTATTTTTCTGAACCACTGAAGAGTAAATTCTGACATGATGTCCCTTTACTTCTGAGTACTTCACTGTGTATTTCCCGGGAATGAGGCCATATTTTACAGTGTAGTAGCAGTACTACTTTCACATTAGGAAATTGAAATTGGTAGGATATTATTTTCTAATTTACAGTCCTTATTTGAATTTTATCAGTTGTCCTAATAATTTCCTTTGTAGCAAAACAATGGATTTTTCTGGTCCAGGATCCAGTGTAGGATCACAAATCACATTTAGTTATCAGGTCTCTTTGGTCTCTTTTAATCTGTAAGTGTCCTGCAGATGCTGTTTCATGAGTGACATTTTTTAAGAGTATGGAGTAGCTATGTAAAGACTGTGTCTTAACTTAGATGTGTCTGAGGTTTCCTCATGATTAGCGTCAGGTAATGTATGTTTGGCAGGTTTACCACAGAAGTGATACCGTTTCTTTTTAATGCATCCTATCATGAGACACATATCAATCTATTCCATGCCTTGTATTGTTAGCTTTGATCATGAAGTTGGTGTCTGCCAGGTTTCTCTACCATAAAATAACTATTTTTCTCTTTGTAATGAGTAAGTAATTTGTCACAGATACCTCCTCATCAACCTTTTACTAATTTTAGAATCCCATTGATGATTCTTTCTAAATCAGTCATAACTATGACACTTATCAAATGGTGATTTTCTTTTTTTTGGTCAGCTTTATTGATGTATGATTGACAAAAGCTATATATATATTTAGAGGATACAATATGATCTTTTTATAGACATATGCACTGTGAAATGATTAGTAGCATTAAGCTGATTAATACATCTATCCCTCACATAGTTGCTGTTTGTGTGTATGTGGCTAAAGCATTTGAGATCCATCTATTTTCTTAGCAAGTTTCAAGTATATAATAATACATTATTATTAACTATAGTAATCATGCTATGCATTAGGTCCCCAGAACTTATTTATTCATCTTATCATTGAAAATTTGTACTCTTTGATCAATATCAACCCCTACCCCCCAACCCAGCCCCTTACTATGAGTTCAACTTTTTTTTTTTTCAGATATCACATATAAGTGAGATCATGAAGTATTTGTCTTTTTGTGTTTGGCTTATTTCACCTAGCCTAATGTCCTCCAGGGTCACTCACATTGTCAAAAATGACAGAACTTCCTTCTTTTTTATGACTGAATAATATTCCTCAGTGTGTATGTGTGTGTGTGTGTGTGTGTGTGTGTGTGTGTGTGTACACAGGATTGCTGGATCATATGATAGTTCTAGTTTCTAATTTTTTGAGGACCCTGCCATACTGTTTTCCATAATGGCTATACCAATTTACATTCGCACAGTGTACAACGGTTCACTTTTCCCTATATCCTCACCAACACTTGTTATTTTTTGACTTTTTGATAATAATTATCCTAACAGTTGTGAGATGATATTTTATTGTAGTTTTGATTTAATTTTATGATGATTAGTGATGTTGGACATCTTTTTATAAACCTGTTGGCCATTTGTTTGCTTTCTTTGGAAAAATGTCTATTCATGTCTTTATCCATTTTTAAATTTGTGTTTTTGGGGACGTTTATTGCTATTGAGTTGTGTGAGTTCCTATATATTTTGGCAATTAACCCTTTACAGGATATACAGTTTATTTTCTCCCATTTCATAGATTGCCTTTTCATATCAATTGTTCCTTTGTTATACAGAAATGTTTTAGTTTGATGTAGTCCCACATGTTTACTTTTGCTTATGTTTCCTGTGCTTTTGGTGTCAAATAAGAAAAAATAATCATTACCAGAATAGCTTCTTGATTCTGATGTTCAACCAGAATACTCTGAAACTCACCTACATGTTTCTCACTCTTACCCACAGACCCTCTCTCAGTCATATTTCACCCATCCCAAACACACACAACAGTTATAGGAATCCCTCATTTCTAAATTCAGTATCCACTATCTATTCCTGAACTATCTTGACTTGAAAATGTATCTATCCTATTAAAAGATTTAAAGAACTCTATGGAGAAGTTAAATATATTAAGGCAGTTAAGTACTAAGAAGAAAATAAAATAAGGATGGAGAAGGGCTGAGTGGGTCGGGGTGGGGACTGCTTTAGAGACTGTGTTCAAGGTTAGGATCTCTGAGCTGAGACCTACAGCATGAAAAGGAGACTGCCAGTGAAAATCAAGGAAAGAAGATTCCATACCAAAGAAACTAATAGTGCAAAGGCCCTTAGGCAGGAATCTGCTTGGGGGATAAAGAGCAGTGTGCCTAAGGATGCTGAGACAATTTGATGGGGGAAAGAATAGTCTGTCCAACAAATGGAGCCAGACAACTGGATATCCACACATAAAAGAATAAAAATGGAACCCAAATCGTACCATATTTAAAAATTAACTCAAAAGAAATCATAGACCAAGATTTAAGTGTAAAGGCCAAAATCATAAAACTCTTCAAAGAAAACATAGGAGTCAATTTCTATGACCTTAGGTTAAGCACAGCCTTTTTAGATATGACACCAAAATATATAAGTAACAAAAGAAAAAATAGATAAATTGGACTTCACAAAAATTTAAAACTTTTGTTCTTCAGTGAATGCCATCAAGAAGATGAAAAAAGATAATCCACAGGATAACAGAAATATTTGCAAATCATATATCTGATATGCATCTGGTGTCTCCAAAATATAAAGAATTCTCGCAATTGAACAACATAAAGACAAACAACCCAGTTACAAAATTAATCTGAACAGACATTTCTCCAAAGAAGAGATGCAAATGGCCAATAAGCAGAAGAAAAGATGGCACGACCTTGTTAACCATTGTGGAAATTAAAATTGAAACCATAATGATTTCACACCAAGATGACTATAATTTAAAATATAGATAGTAAGTATTGATGAGAATGTGCAGAAATTGGAATGCTCATGTGTTTGTTGCTGGTGGGAATGTAAAATGCTGCAGCCACTTTGGAAAAAGAGTCTGGCAGGTCCTCAAAATGTTAAACACAGAGTTATTGTACAATCCATAAATTCTAATCTTGTGTTCACCCCAAAGAATTGAAGACATATGTGGATGCAAATAAAGTATACACAAATAGTTACAGCAACATTATTCTAAGTAGCCAAAAGTGAAAACAACCAAAATGTCCAACAATTGATGAACAAAATGTGATATATCCCTATAATAGAATATCATTCAGCTATAAAAAGTAATAAGTATTGATACATGCTGCAACATGAAAGAACATTGAAAACATCATGCTAAGTGAGAGAAGCCAGACATAAAAGATCAGACAGTGTATGATTCTGTTTATATGAAATGTCCAGAATAGGCAAATCTATAAAGATAGAAGGTAGATTAGTGGTTTCCTAGGGCTACAGGGCAAATGGGAAGTGACTACTAACATGTAAAGTTTTTTTTTCCAGAATGATGAAATATTCTAAAATCGATTGTGGTGCTGGTTGCACAACTCTGTGAATATACTAAAAAACATTGAATTCCAGCAACATTACACAGGTGAATTGTATGGTATGTGAATTATATCTCAATAAAACTGTTATATAGAAAGAGAAACAAGAAAGGAAGGGGAAAAGAAAAGAGAAAGGAAGGAAAGAAGGAAGGAAGAAAGGAAGGAAGGAAGGAAGGAAGGAAGGAAGGAAGGAAGGAAGGAAGGAAGGAAGGAAGGGTGGCTAAAGCATGGGCAGGGATGGGGGTTGTAGGGGATGAGGTCATCATGGCAAAGGGTAGGTAGGAGAAGAAGCAGAAGCAGTCATCACATTATGGAAGGACTTTCAGGTCATAATTCATTTTGGCTTTTATTTTCATTGCCATGGGCAGCCATTGGAGGGTTTTAAGCAAAAGGTTGATGTGATCTGATGATAAAAAAAAATAACTCTGATACTTGCTTGGGGGCAGGGTACCAAGCCTGAATGTAGGGAACTGAAGTTGTCAGGAAGGTTCAAGTGAGAGGTTCTGTGTCCTGGACTAGGTCATCATAGTGGGGAATTACACACTCTTATGGCTGGTTCCACCATCAACAAGTAGACTTCATCCTTCTCTTTGTTTTTGACCCATGTTTACTTCCTCCTATATCCCCTTCAGCAGAGAATTTGATAAAATTAGTCAAAACCATCCCTATTCACCATGCTTGATTTAGAAATGGAACTAGTTACCACATTCAAGAATTCTTTATGAAGCAGGAGCAAGAAGAACATGTAGAGAATGGGAATGGTGAACATCAGAAGGAGTTCATAGTTGCAGTGTTCAATGCAACTAGAATATGACCAACATTTTGAATCAACATACTATCTAATAAAAGGGTAATATGCAAATTAACTGTCACTCTGTCACAAAGATGGCGGTGCCCATACCCACAAGATGGTGGTGCCCAGTCCTCTCAGCCCTGCCGGAGTCCCCCAGCCCCGGGGGCAGCTGCTGAGAGCAGGCAGCGTGAGCAGCCTGGCAGAATGCTTTCTTTGTTGCCGCGGCGATCAGGCAAGTGTTCCACCCTGGCCACGGAGGGCCTCTGGACAGCGGGCATAAATGGGTCGCGGATGGGCCTCTGGCCAGGGAGGGCAGTTGCGGGCAATGAGGCCAGCAGGGGAGGACATTTGGGGGCGATCAGGCCAGCGGGGGGTGGGGGCAGTTGGGGCGAGCAGGCTGGTGGGGGGCGGGCAGTTGGAGGCAAGCAGGCTGGCAGGCAGAGTGGTTTGGGAAAATCTGGTAGGCAGGCAGGTGAGTGGTTAGGAGTCAGTGGTACCAGATTGTGAGAGGGATGTCTGACTGCCGGTTTAGGCCCGATCCCACAGGGACATCCCCTGGCAGTTGGACATCCCCTGAGGGGTCCCAGATTGGAGAGGGTGCAAGCCTGGCTGAGGGACAACCCCATCCCAATGCACAAATTTCATGCACCAGGCCACTAGTCTTAGATAAGACCATGTGCCAAACGTTCAAGTAGATCCAACGCAGTCTAGATCTAGTCCCTT
Source organism: Eptesicus fuscus (assembly GCF_027574615.1). Lineage (NCBI taxonomy): Eukaryota > Metazoa > Chordata > Mammalia > Chiroptera > Vespertilionidae > Eptesicus > Eptesicus fuscus. The sequence goes on from NC_072479.1 coordinate 89,300,936, forward strand.
AGCCACATTTCTTAGTGTCATTTATCACTGGCCAATTAGTAAAGAAGAACTAATAATTATAGTAGTGGTGATAATTTATTCAGTACTTAGTGTGTGCCAGGCAATGGTCTAAGCACTTTACTTATCCAATCTCATATAATCCTCAGAGGATAAGTCTGGTCATTCAGCTGGGCTGCCTGGCTCCAGAGCATGTGCTCTTTACCGCCTCATGAGAAGGATCATTCTCATCCCCTCTCTATCCAGTAGCTTACAGAAACATAAAGCAAGTTGTACATAGTTTACATTACAGTGTGTGAGGTGAGTTTTATGACCAGTGCTTTGGTGAGCTTCACTAAGTCCCTTGTTGTTAAATCTCAGGTATTGTTTTATTTGTGTGTGTATCTATCTATCCATCTTTCTATCTATCTTAGACAATATATAAATATATTTTCTACTGAATGAAAAAAAATCCCTAAATTACTAAAGTTAATATTCTGGTCTCAAAGGGTTAGAATATCAGGATATCAATTTTCCTACTGTTACAAAAGTCAAAGTTATAGTAGCTTAAACAAGTAGAAGTTTATTTTTCTGTTGTGTAACAGTTACAGCATAAATAGTCCAGGCTAATGTGATGGTTCATGATATTAGAAATCCAGGTTTCTTCCATCTTGATTCTCCGTTATCCTCAACAGAGGACTCTACCTCATGATTAAAGGGGCTGCTCCAGGTCCTGCCATCATGTATAGGTCCCAGGAAGAAGGAATATGGTACAGAAGGTGGTGTTATCCTTCCCCCTTAACACCATGGAGCAGAAATGGCACACATTTCTGTCCAAATCACTTTTGCCCACATGCCATTAGTCAAAATTTATTCCTTACCTCACCTAAGTGCACGGGATGCTGGGAAATGTAGTCTTTAATGAAACAGTCATGGCTCTGGCTAAAACTCAGAGGCTGTATTATCAAAGGAAGAAGGGAGAACTGACCACTGGGGCACAGCCAGCAATCCTGCCGCTGGGACCCAACCAGGTCAGCAGGACCTTGTGTAGGATTGTGCCTTGACAAGGCTTATTTCTCATTGAATGCATATCATCTTCTATACCCATAAATTATTTTACTAGTTTCCTGTACCTTTTCAGAACACAAGGGATTTACTAGTTCCTGACCACTAATGTGAATATTTATGGAGGAATATTTTTTTTTTTTAGCAGAGAAGCTAAAAACTCCATAGATGACAAAGACAATCTACATTCCTGCTCCCACTTAGGGTGTAAGCATAAGAAAGTTGAAGTCTACTGGTATACACAAGAGAGCCCAGGAAACACACCAGCTTGACACTCCCACAGCACATAGCATGAGGCTTCAATGGATCGAGTCCTTTCTATCAGCAGTTCAGCCAATTCACTTGAAAATGGAATGCATCATGTCTGTGCAATGCTGGAAACAACAGGATGACATCTTCCCAACACTCCCCCGCGCCCCTCTCCCCCCCCCCCCCCCCCCCCCGCCGCTCCTGCCACATTCAAGTGTAGATATTGAGTTGACATTAATGCAATCATACACTCCAGCTACAAATAGCACCCTGGTGGAGCAAATTGAAAGCCTCTGACCATTTCCCCACCTTGTTTGCTCTGCTCTGAATGGCTGGATCAGTTTACATCCCAGTGTGTATTGGTATCAGTGCCAAAGATCCCAGCAACTCATAAAACCGTGCTACTAAACACAATGCAAGGTTGACTCGATGACCTACAAGCATAATATAACTTACAGGTTCACGTCCAATGTTATAAAATTACAGGCTGGGTCCAAATGACTCTAAAACCACCAATTTCATAATATAATCAATCGATGAAAATCCATCAAATGAGTTGTTTAGGAAACTAGAATGCATAAGCCATATAGTGAAACAACTGAATTTTTTCCTCATCAGTGAAGTGGCTGTGCCTTGTGAAGACATAGGCAAAAGGAAGGATAAGCCGAAACCGGTTTGGCTCAGTGGATAGAGCATCGGCCTGCGGACTCAAGGGTCCTAGGTTCGATTCCGGTCAAGGGCATGTACCTTGGTTGCGGGCACATCCCCAGTAGGGGGTGTGCAAGAGGCAGCTGATCGATGTTTCTCTCTCATTGATGTTTCTAACTCTCTATACCTCTCTCTTCCTCTCTGTAAAAAATCAATAAAATATATTTATATATATTTTTTTTTAAAAAAGGAAGGATAAAACCAGGCGGCTCAACAAGCCATCATGCCCAGGACACTGTCTGTGGTCAGGTTGAGACTTAACCTATTTTTGGTAAACTTGAGTAATGGGCATTGAACTGTCTTCCTCTGAAGTCCGTTCCAGGGTCCAATTAGGAAATGCTTTCGTATTCATAACCACCATTGTGCTGCAATCTAAGCCCATTTCCTATAATTTGCTCCTCCATGGAGATGGAAAACAGCTGGCCTTTTTTCTCCTTGTGATAATCTTTTTTGTTCCAAGCACCCTCAGTCCTCTTCCCCATGTTAAAAAAAAAAAAAACGCACACCCAAATTCCTTTTGCCTGTTTCCAGAACACTCTTTTTATTTTCCAGAGAGTGTTGTGGTTTTTCTATGGATTTCTCCACATCTCTTTGAAAGTGTGAAGCCCTGCACTGCAGTGTTTAAGATGGCCTGGCTCTGTGGGAGGAACCCTGCAGGATTCTGTCTCAATCTTTGTTATCTCACTTTCTCAACCGCAGGCCCTGTTCAACTTCTAGTCCTCAGTGGCCTTCGGGTCATTGCCATGATCTATAAGCCTCACTAATTTTCCCCCAATAAGGATTCTATTCTTCTCTTGGAAAACTACTTCTCTTATTTGTCCCGGTGACTTAGGACATGACCTCCCTCCTCCAAAACATTAACGTGTCCACCAACCTTGGTGTCCTCTGTAACCAATGAACACACTCTAAATGAATTACTCCAGCCTCAGACCAAGATTAACAGCCCTAAACCAACACACCCGAATCACCAATGACTATGTCCCCTCGCTGGCTGCTTCAGAGCATGAACAATTCCACATATGCAGTTGGGTTCACTGGTTATTGCCTAGATACCCTAGAAGGAACAATAAAGACCCAGCGTTGGGCCAGACCAGGGTTTCTCAACCTTAGAGGATTGATACTTGGAGCCAGAGAACTCTTTATTCTGAGAGGCTGTGCATTGTAGGGTGTTTAGCAGTATCCATGAACTCTACCCACTAGATTCCAGTAACAATCCCCCGCCCAAGTATGACAGTCAAGTGTCTCCAGACATTGCTAAATATCCCCTGGGGTGCAAAATCAACCCCCAGTTGAGAACCACTGTTCCAGATGTACGACTTCCCTTCCCAGACAGAAAGTAAATTGGTTCAAGGAAATGTGCTCACAACAGGATCTCATTCTTTACTACCCAGCATCCTGGGAACTGTTGGGCTGAGCACTAATCATAATGCTGAGGAGGTTTTCCATGTTATCTAATTGCATCCTTTGAGATGAACATGATCACTTGCATTTTATAGATATAGAGCTATGAATGCAGTACCACATAGCTACCAAGGGGCATATTTGAACTCAGATCAGTCAGAATCCTAAGCACCTACTCTTTCCATCATCTCATATAGCCTCTTCTCTAGGTGGGTGGACGATTTGTAATTATTGAAGTCATCCTTTCCCTTTCTACTGGAGGGAGATTTCATCTTGTAAGAACTCTGTAGTCTTCTTTAAATCAAATCTAACACTGACTCTCTGAGATGGCCCAGAAGGGAATCCCTGTGGAGAACCACTGGCCGGGGTTGACCTTGAAAGATACGGATTTATTTTATTGATGGAGATGGCAATTCCCCTGTGAGCCTTAAAAAAACTGTTCCTTTTTCCCCAGCTTTCAGAGTTTCACTTCCCCTGATATTGTTTCTACTCACACCATCCTCATACCCAGGCCCGGATAGTTGAGGGCAGTGGCTCATTTGAGTCTTGTTTACTCATTTTCAGCACTGCCAGTGGCATTGGCTTACATTTGCATAAAATGTTGTAATTCCCAAAGCACTTTCCTATGTGCTGGCTCATTTGATTCCTGGGTGGCAGGATTATCAAGATGAAGGAAACCCTGGCCCTGGCCAGTGTGGCTCAGTTGGTGGGAGCTTTGTCCCATACACTGAAAGGTCGGGAGTTTGATGCTCTGTCAGGGCACATACCCAGGTTTCGGATTTGTTCCGTGGTTGGGGCATGAAGGAGAGGCAACCAATCGATGTTTCTCTCTCACATTGATGTTCTCTTCTCTCTCCCTCCCTTCTTCTCTCTAAAAAATCAATAAATATATCCTGGGATGAAGATTTGAAAAAGAAAGAAAACAGGGGCACAGGAAGGCTCTAGATCACCCAGCTGGTAAATGGCTGGGAGGCCCCATATGTAGGGGTAAGCTCTGGCCTCACCTCCAGAGCTAGTTCGAGGGGACATCTGTTCGGTGGTGTTCTTTTTATAAAATCTGTGCTTTTATAGTTCTTTACCCTGCCCTTTTGTTTCACTGTTTCTCTCCCAGGTCCCCCGAAGTCACTCCTCACTCACTCAGTCTCACCCACGCCTGTCTCACTGGGCTGAAGTGAGATCCTGTGAAATGCAGCATGTGAGCTACACAGCGCCCCCCCCCCCCACACACACACACACACAAGAAGGGTATTATGACAAATTTAGTATATGATGTGAAAAGGGCATCCTGTTCGCGCAGACCCTTTGTTCCTCGGATTTCGTTCCCATTGGCTTTTTTCTTGCCAAAACCCTGAGCTCGAAGAAACGCACCTTCCTGCAGCCTGTTTTCTTTATCTCGCTGATTTCTCTCCTTCCTTCCTTAGAACCCTGAATGTTATCATTTGGTGGTTATTTCCACCGAAGTTCCTGGGCACTTTGCTTCAGAGATGGGAGAAGTGTGGCTATGTTTAGGGGCTGTGCCAGACTCAGGACAGAGGGAAAAGTTTACTATAGAGGAGACAAAAAGCATTCTTGAAAGAACAGAGTCCTAGAGGAGATAAGAGTAGATGGGGTCCCAAGAACAGGAGCTCTGAGAGGGGGCGGAGGAGGGGGAGGCAGAAATAAGATGGGTGTGGACATAGACAAGTTGGAGGTGGGGTAGGGGAAGCATTTCAAGATCCTAATCTTAATGCAGTCAGGGGCTCAGTGAAGTTGGGCCGTTGGGCAAGGCACTAGTTGGTCCAGCAGTACTCAGTGACCCCGTGCGGGGTGAGAGGGGGTGATCGGTTGAGTGAAGGTTGTTGGTTTGGAGGGAAGGTGTTGGAAAAGAACGTAATGAAGGAGTAGAGCACCTGAGTTGAAACTGATGATGAAAGGAATCCAGGCAGGCAGGAAGGAAGTGAAGAGGGTCCGTAGACTGGGGCTGAGTCCTCAATAAGAGAGCTGAGAGGCTAGGATATCTGTGATTTAGCCTCAAGACTAGAGTTTAAGATTTCTAACAGAGAACATTTCTCCGAGATGACGAGGCCCATGTGGTGACACAAGTGGGCTGTCCAAGGACCATAGAGGTGAGGGCCACCCACTGTACCTTTTCCCGATTGTCTCCACCAACCCTCCCAGCTTCCCCTTCGCCTTTGCCTCTCTCCTCAGATTTCTTGCAAGTTTTTTGTTGTGTTTCCCCAAATGGCTTTGACTATTCCCAACAATGACCCCATCTTTCCATCCCGATACAGTGGAACATCGGTTCTTGAATGTAATTGTTTCTGGAAGGCTGTTCGTGAAGCAATTTGCTTGAAAAGGGAATCATTTTCCCCATTAGAAAGAATGTAAATTGAATAATCTGTTTCAGTCCCCCAAGTGATTCCCTTTTAATCTTTCTTATAGGTAGTGCATGTCTAATTTACTGTTTAATCTATAAACAAACACTTATTTTCTTACATTTATGGGACCACCCCCTACTAGCCTTAAATGAATCACTTTGAGCACTCATTCCAGGGGTGTCTTTCAGGAAGTCAGCAGGCAGCATCTTCGCTTTTTCACATATCATTGCCTTCAAAATGCTATTGCCAGCTAACTGCTTTTCGTGTATCCAGATCAACGACAATCTTCCTACCTCTTCAATCGCCTCTTATCATTGTTTTATGAGCACTTTCACACCCTTAGCAATGTCTTTATATTTTAAATGGTCCATTTCACTGGCAAAAAAAAGCAAAACAACACAAAAATATTCACAGCACAATTTGCTGAGATGTTAACAACGTGAGATTTAATGGTAAACTGACTCATACTGACACAGTCTCTCCTTTGTTTGTGGCCTGAGAGACATTTTATGCCATGCCTGTGTACAGCATGAAAGGATTGCTAGGTGGAGCACCAACGTTTTGTTGGAGAACCAAAGTTTTGTTCAACAACTGAGACATTTTTTCCATGTGAGATTGGAGACATTTGAGAACCGAGGTTTGACTCCCAGGCATGCCCTCCTTCTTGAACACCACCCCAGAATAGATTGCTTTCACCCAGCTGACCTTGGCCTCAGGTGGGATGTGGACTGGCCTCCTGGACCTTGAAATGACCTAAACAATGGCAGCCATCTGGGTGGAGAGGAAGACTCTAAGGCATGAATGTGGGGAGCTGAGAGCTTACAATAGTTTTTCCCACTTGGACTCAAGTTCCTATAGGAGCCAGGCAGATAAATAAACAAGTGATGCTATCCAATGTCGTTGATAGAAACTATTGGAGCCCAAGGCCACCTGATGGACACATCATGGATCTCCATGGGACAGGAGTGCTCAGCTCCAAAATTGTTGCCATGCAGGGATGTGGGCTTAGGGTTGCCATAGCTTTTCATCATTTAAGAGAAACCAGAAACCCAAGTTTGGAAATAGAGTCTCCCGATTTTTAAATGGTGACAACTCATTCAAAAGAAAATGTTCAGCACCTGTTGGCCACGTGACCTCTGATGTTTGAATTTCACCTGTGGGTTACCCGCTTGCCTGGGTGATGGTGGGGATGGGGCGGGGGAGAACTAGGAGAAAGCTTGTTTTCCATCCTGGAAATTGGAGGGGGGCGTGCAGGAGAGAGCTGGGGTGTTCCAATAGGGGGATTTCCTATGAAGGGTATAATCCCCCCCCACCAACTTGGACTCAAGAAACAAAGTTGATGACAAATGTTAATTTTTTTTCTGTCTCAACATTTCTTATTTTTAAGCCTTTGGAAAAGTTGGTTAAATACACATAGCCTTGGTTGGTGCTATTTTGGAAAATTGAGAGGTAAGCAATAAAAGGAAGTAAAACTTCCCTGACAGACTCCTCCTTTGGGTGAGCTGCAGTCCTTTGGGGTAGGGACCAGTAGGCTTGGAGAACCAGGACAGGAGCAGCAGGTGCAAGGCACACCTGGGAGAGGGAGAAGGCACAGGAAAGAAGGAGAAACAGCTAAAATGAGGACTGACCTGCTGAGACCCAGGATAAATCCCTAGAGAGGGGGATTGTGATCCCCAAAGCTGGTAGAGGCTGAGAAATGGAAAGATCTTCACCATATGTTGCTAGGTGGAAAAGCAGATCATATGAAAACATTACAGAACAATCCCTTTCATGAGAAACCAATGAATATTTATATGACTCTATGTGCCTGGGAAAGGTTGTATAAAATATTAAATGTGGCTATTATTAGATAGGATAGTGGATACATTGGTAACGTTGCACAACACCCAGGGATTTGGGGTGGGTAGTATAAATGGGGTTAACATTCTGCATCTACTACTTCTTTTCTAAGAGCTTTACACATACCATTAACTGACTTGATCCTCCCTACAACCTTATGACGTTGGTACTATTATTATCCCCCATTTTAGTACTGATGAGTTAAAGAAGGTGTGAGGAAATATAATACCTTGCCCTCGGTCATACACCAGTAAATGGTACAGCCCTCACTGGAGTAGGATAAAAATGTTGCAATCGTTGTGTTTATGAGGAAAGAGGTTATCTCCACATGTGAGCACTTATTTGAAAGTCTGTGTGATGCAGTATTTTTTCCCAAGTGATAGTTTGGGGATTCAAAATTTCTCACCTGAGTCTAACCTAATACAAACCAAAAGTTTCCTTGGTAACATTACTCGAGATGATACTTTCTGGTTTCTTCTTGATCACTGATGGTCCGGACCCTATTCTTAGTCCTGACTTCTTTCCCATCTATTCATTGGATGCATTTTTATTATGTGTATAAAGTCAGTATTTACCACTTTGCTACTTTTATTCTTCCATTGTTTACCTCAACATATACTTGTGTATGAAAAAGAATAAGTTAATATTGAGTTGTTACCATGTATCAGGCTCTAGACCTTATCAGTTGGGTGCTCTGATTACCCTACAGATACAGACTATAAGGCACAGAGAAGTTAAGCCATTCTGCCAAAGCCACACAGCAAGGATACAATGGGACCAGGGTTTGAACTCCAGTCTGTCTCATTCCAGATTTTATGCCTTTAAAGGCTACACTCTACTGCTGGCCAATATGTAAGGGAATGAACAAGGCTCCTTTGTCCTGGGCCTCAGAGTATGCGTGGACATCCTTGAGGCATAAGGCTGCCTGCCTTCCCTGCCTGGCACTATTACTTTTGGCTAAAAACCATGGCAACCTGGAATAACCCAAGTCCCTCTGGCCCACATTCTTGGCATGTTTGCCAAGCCACTATGTCTCACTTTGCTGATTACATCACTACCCTGGTCCTGAGCTAACTCAGAATCTCCTTCTCTTCACATTTATGTGTAAACCTTTTCAGTCAGTCAGCCTGTCAACGTAAGTTTTCCTTTGGCTTTATTTCCCCTTTGCTCCCATTCTGGCCCTCTTCTAACTTTCCATGTCTCTTCTGGAGCTCGGTTTCCCTTTGGGCTTGGAAAACCCAGGGCTGACTTTCACCAGAAACCCTCTGCTCATTCGGTCCGCCAGCCTGCTCCTGAAGACACCCTTACCTTTCTGTAGGACAGAGCACCCTTCTCTCAGATCACACTCCTGTGGAGGAATGGAAACACGTTCCTCCAAACCACGTGCACAGGGAGACGTGTGGGACATGCCCACTCCTTATCCCTCCTGCTCAGAGATCTAACGTTATGCTTGGTGTTCTTGCTCTGGTTAAGGCTGGTCAGTATCATTTAGGTAATTAGGGGACAGGAGGCAGTTAATATTCTGGAGAAATATATGGTGATAACATGGGGCTGCTTAGTTAGTGGGTAGCCACATTCCAGATCCACTGAGTGATTGGACAACGCATTTTCTCCCCAAACACTCTGGTTTTATGTTCTTCTTCCCTGGCAGGACAAGGTATGCTCTTAAAAAAGGCTCCTTTTAATGAACCAAGAACATTCCTTTTTAGCCACACTGTACTAGATCCTAACGACCCCATCCCTGAACTGAGAACAACGTGAAGCGGTGGGAAGGGTGATGATCAGGAGGCCAAGGTTTAGAACTGGCTCTGCTGGTGAGCTGTGTGTGTTGAGTAGTTACTTACACCCTTTGAGCCTGAATTTCTTTTTATGTGAAATGCTAGTAATAATCCATGCAGGAAAGTGATTTCTACAGCATCAGTGACAATGCAGGTGTGAAGTCATATTATTCCACCAAGTTTCCTATCTTGGAGGCCCATGCTTTGAAACTGATAACCTTGGCTTCTTGGAGGGAAGTTAAAATCCTTAGGCAGTTGGTTTTAAGGGTAGAAGTGACAGCAGTGACAAGGAGCAGATAGGGATGTGTGAGGCTGCCCCAGCCCTTCCCATTCATGATATGGACAATTACATGCTTCTTAATCTTAAAAGTACAATGCAAATACAATTTCAAGATGTCATGCCCATTTCCCAACTAATTGCTACTTTTAAATCCCTTCTGAATGGAAATTCTAAAATCATACCAGATTAGAGTCTATTAAATTGTAATGTGAAATTGAACCAAAAATTAGAAAATATATATTTATGCATATGAGATATCTATATGAATAGTCATAGTATTCATTCAAGTAGATATTCATAATGATCACTTTGTAAGAAGCAGATATAAATAATGAAGAGTGTTTATAACGGAATGCAGTGAATTTGTAGGCCTTTCCTCAGACTTACTCTTACACTAATGCTCAGTAGAACCCCTATTACTAGGTAACAGAGGCATCTCTAGTGTGATAAAGCTGAGGAGTAGGAGCTAAGACAAGAAGGAGTTGTTTGGCACAGGTCTATCAGAGAGGGGTGCTTTTGACTGCAAGCTATAGTAAGCCCAACAAAGTGGCTTAAGGCGTAAGAACACCTATCATTTACTTAAGAAATCCAGGATTGATGTCTGTGCTTCAACAATAAAATCAATCAAGGAACCAGGCCTTTACATTTCTTCCTCAATCATCTTCTGCACCTTGTTCTCATATTTATCTCCTCATGCTTGCAAGGTAGCTGCCACTGCTCCAAGTATCCTGTCCCAGCAGGACAGCATCCCCATCAAGAAGGAAGGGAGGTGGGAGAAAAGGCACAAAAACAAAACAAAAAAAACCCACTTTCGCTTCATGTGACTCTCTCATCAGGGAATCAAATCTTTTCCAGAAGTCCCCAGTAGACTTTGCATTATTTCTCGTAGCCCAGATTTGGGTCACATGTCAGCGTTAGTCCAATTATGGGCAAAAAGCAAGAGGCTTCTATTATGATTGATCCCTGGGGCTGGGAGAATCGCAGCCCTGAGTTGCTTTTAGGTGGACAACCCACAGTGTTAGCCACAACAAAGTAATCCAAAAGTGGGTTTATAGAAATCAAGGAATTTGGGATAAGTGAAAGCACACACATTTTTAAAATGTAAAGTAGATGTATGTTTTATTCATGAGCTAGAAAATAAGAAACAAATGTACAAAAGATGTACTGGGATATGCTAGGCAGAGAGTACACAGATCACGTCTGCAGAATGAGTGTGTGCCTCCTTCGAGCAGGTGAGCATCCTGGAGACAAGAAAAGGGACAAATAGCAAGCAAGCTTTTATGGCGATGTCTCTACAGAACAGAATTACTACATCCAACTGACTGGTCTCTCAGAAAAGTGGTGGAATGCGTGGGTGTCTGCCTGATAGCCTTTCTTTGAGCATCTGCCTTCCCACTTGCCCTATGAGGCTCTGCTCTGCAGTCAATTCCAAGACTCCAATGCCATGGCCTCTAGGGTAGATGTGTGATTCTCCACTGAGCCAGTTGAATTCTCCATCCTGGGTGTGAACCTGCAGCAGAAGCACAGAGGGGAGATTGCATTGGAGATAAGTCATTCCATGGCAATGCCCACAGAGAAATTCAGAACTTCCTGCTACTGGTCGTCCCTGTCTCCAGCCATTCCCAGGGGTTCATTTTTCAGCTCCTCCTTACCACTCACTTATTCAGCCCAAAAATATTTCTGGGCATACTGTGTGTGCAGGGCACTGGTCTGGGTTCTAGAGATAGAGCTACAAATAAGAATGACAATGTTCCTGTCCTCATGGAATGACCAGTCTAAATAGGAAGACCAATGACAAGCAAATTAAAAAGTAATTACACACTAGACAAGTGCTATGAAAGAAATAAATAGGGTGGTATGATAGAGACTAGCTGGGGAGGCCACTTTAGACAGGAAGGTCAGGGGAAATCTTTATGAGATACCCACAGTCTTCCCAATGATCCTTCTTTCTTTCTTTTTAAAAATATGTTTTTATTGATTTCAGAGAGGAAAGGAGAGGGAGAGACAGAAACATCAATTATGAGAATCATTGATGGCTGCCTTCTGCGTGGCTCCTACTGGGAATGGAGCCCACAACCTGGGCATATTCCCTGACCAGGAATCAAACCATGACCTCCTGGTTCCTAGGTCAATGCTCAACCACTGAGCCACACTGGTCAGGCAATCCTTTTTTTATACAAGGGTCAGTTTCCATTGCTTGCATTCAAACACTCCTAACAGACAGTGAAATAAAGGAAATTCATCAGATCTGATCACAGCCTGGAAACACCAGCTTCTGCATCATAAGCCCTTCTGGCTCTGAATCCATGTGCCCAAATAATCTCTTGCTAACTAGTTTAACTTACCAAGAAAAAAAGATATAGATAATATATTCATACATAGATACCATTAATGTAGGGAAGAGTTGTTCTGGATGGCAGATGGAGGTCTTCTTACTACTTCATATTCATAAAGGAGCTTTCTGGTACAAATCTGACCTGTCTGAGCCTGGGGAGAATGAGTCAGTTCTCCCAGGGTCTGATCTCATCCCTGAATGAGATGATGGCTTTTAATGGACAACTTGGTAACTCAGCAAAGTACCACAGCCCATGAAGTCTAGGTCGGAGACTGTTCATCTCATTCATCATCTTTAATACTGGAGGGTAATTTTAAAGCCATCTAAGCCTCATGGTATTAACGATGAAACCTGGGCCTGAGGAAGCGAGGGCTGGTCAAAGGTCACACAGCTAGTGAGTGTTGGGGGCTTGGTGAGGACCCAGATTAACACCTCAAGGCAGCCATGCCTCAGCGTTTACCTGGGTCAGGAGCCCTGGTTCTGAACCCCAGCTGCTACAATCACAGAATAAAGCATCCTAAAATAAAGCATTTAAAAAATATTTTTATTGATTTCAGAGGGAGAGGGAGCTAGAATGAGAGAGATAGAAACCTGGGCATGTGCCCTGACCAGGAATTGAATCTCCTGGGTCAACATTCAACCACTAAGGCATGCTGGCTGGGCAGATAAAGCATTTTTTTTTTTTTTATTCAATGCATGGTGACTGAGGACCTAGCATATGATGGGAGATGGGGCTGGAAAAGTAGATTTTAGCTGGATGGGCCTTGAAGGTCTTGCTGTAGAATGTAGACTTGTCCTTAGAAAGGGGAGCCATGGAATTAAAAAAAAAAAATCTTCACCCAAGGATATGTTATTGATTTTAGAGAGAGAGGAAGGAGAAGAGAGAAAGAGAGAGAGAGAGAGAGAGAGAGAGAGAGAGAGAGAGAGAGAGAGAGGAGAGATATTGAGTAATTGCTTCCCATGCACCTATCTAGACCAGGGATCAAATCTTTTGATGTACAGGACAACGCTCCAACCAACTGAGCCACCCGGCCAGAGCACCACTGAAATGTTTTTAACCAAGGGAAGTGATGCGATCAGGTCTGTTTTAGAGACTTTAAACTGGAGCAGGATTAGGAGGCATGGAAACAGCTCAGGTGAGAGATGATGAAGTCTCAAACTAGGGCAATGGGAACACAGAGAAAGAGAAACATTTCAAAGCACTGCAGTGATAGCAATAGGCTTTGGGGAAGGAGGAGAGGGAGGGATCTAGTTCGGGGCTGTCCAGGCAGATGAGGAGAAGGACCAGAGAAGTTGTACTGGGAGCGAGAGGAACTGGGGACGGAGGTGACGGATTCAGTTTTAACCTAGTTAGTCCCAGATGTCAGTGGAACATTTACCTAGATGTATAAGCCCTGGACCTGCTAACCCATGGTTTGCAAAGTAGCTTCTGATACTATACACGGGGAGGAGATGATGTTTTTCAAAATCCTACTGAGAACAAGTGGTAGAGAGGAAAGAAGTGGGGCAAAAGTGGTTTAAATAAAGATCATTTAATTGGGGTAGGAGGAAGGGGGTGCCTGGGGTAGAGCAGGGAAAGGAGGAAGGATGCAATAAGAATTGTAGGAGGAGCCATGCTGGTGTGGCTCAGTGTTTGGATGACCTATGAACCAGGAGGTCACTGTTAGATTTTTGGTCAAGGCATATGCCTGGGTTGCGGGCTCAATCCCCAGTAGGGGGCATGCAGGAGGCAGCCAATCAATGATTCTCATCATTGATGTTTCTCTCTCTCTCTCTCTCTCTCTCTCTCTCTCTCTGAAATCAATAGAAAAATAAAGAAAGAAAGAAATTGCAGGAGGAAGCAGGTTAATGACAGCCAGAAATAGGCAAGGGGCAAGAGTAAGCACAAAGGAAGGAAGGGAAAGATGTGAAGGTGTGGACAGGAAGAAAAAGTGAGAAATGAAATACTTTAAGTGTGGAAAGAATACTGTTGGGAGAGCTACGGGACCAACTCTTTTCTCAGGTTCTTTTCTAGCCTCTCTTAGAACTGCTTGCCTTGGTTAATTTACCTTTGCGTGAAAAGGACTTTATGACAAGGAGCCTGCCTAGATGGGGGCTGGGGGTGTCTCCTGGGTCAGTGGGTGTTCATCACTAGTCTTTACAAAGACCACTTCTACCTTTAAAAATGTGCTGGGAAAACATGGAAGGTATAGGAGAGGTGCCGGTATCAGACCTCCTCCTGCTATTTTTCTTTTTCGTCTTCCTCCTCACCTTCTTCTTGGTTTCACCGGTCAAAAGGGCAGAACTTCCTGTCTGAATTTTAAAGCCTCTGTCGCCTTGATTTTGTTCCTGGCTCAATGGAGATGAATTCCAAGTTGAAGACAAACAATTGTGCCTTGTGAACCATCATCGAGTGTTGAAAAGACCCCGAGCGCTTTTTTGAAAACCTGTCTCAGGGAAAATTCCCAGTGGTGGAGGGGCGGGAGGGTCAAATGCATCCTGGAAGGAGGAACTCCCATAGAATGTAATTGTCTAAATAAATTCACAAGAGTAAAAAAATGTAAGAAAAGGGAAGCAAAGTCGATTCCAAAGAGAGTAATAGCATTCCACAGAAGCTTCCCCCACCCCCACATCTGCAATATTTCTTGATATTAGACAAGTTGCTCACGTCCTCTCAGCTGGCTGGATGGCAATTTACATCTGTGATCACTGGCTATCCAAGTCTCTGTCTGAATCACAAAAGCTGCAGCCAAGAGTTTTTTGGATAAACTGACATGCTGCATGCCCAGCCTCCTGCCTCTCGCCGGGGTGAAAAACTACCTCGCTTCTCACATTACTGCAGAAAAGCAGAGGTCCTGCATCTAGGAAAGGGGAAAAAAATGTTTCTGGAAATTCCACCCTCAGGATGGAGTTTACCTCTCCTCCTAAGGACTGACGCTCAACAAGGAGCATCCAAACAGTGTGGGTCATGTGGAGACCAGCCCTCCCGGACCCTTTTGTCAAGTCTCTGTAGAAATGATTTTTCAGAAACTGGAATGCTCTCCTCTCCTTTGTTTCTGCCTGAAACAGACACAAAACAACGAATTTATCATCAAGAATAAATATTTAGTGAGTGCCTATTGCATGCCGCCCAATTGTGCTAGCCACTGGTGTGAAATTATCTTTTAAAAGTCAAAGCAATTTGAAATGCACTTTCTTCTGGATACTTGAAGTCACCTTGAAATGTTGTAAATTCAAGGTTAGATGCCAGTGTCACAAGAAGATATTTTCTTTTTACTTCCTAACGTAAAAATCTTTTAAGGATTCCCTCTTTACAACATTATTTTTAGCATTCTCTATTAAATACTTAATTAATTCATCCAAAAGTATTTGAAGGGTGCACTATGTATCCGACACTAATCTGGATGCCAAATGATTCAGTGGTAAACAGTAATAATTATAGTTGGTATATTTGAGTATTTTAAAAAAATATATCTATATTGATTTCAGAGAGGAAGGAAGAGGAGAGAGAGATAGAAACATCAATGATGAGAGAGAATTATTGATTGGCTGCCTCCTGCACACCCCCTACCGGAGATCAAGCCTGCAACCTGGGCATGTGCCCTTGACTGGAATCGAACACAGGACCCTTCAGTCCGTAGGCCAAGGCTCTATCCACTGAGCTAAACCATCTAGGGCTTGAGTATTTTCTAGGTACTCATTGTGTTAAGCATTATGATAAAGGTTTTATGTGTATCATTAATTTATTCCTAAAACACTGTTGGAAGAGCTACAGGACTAACTCTTTTCTCAGGTTCTTTCCCTATAATGTAAATGCTATTAATATTATTATAAACTAGAGGCCGGATGCACAAAATTCATGCAAGAGTAAGCCTTTCTTCCCCTGGCTGCCAGCACCAGCTTCCCTCTGGCACCTGGGACCCAGGATTCCCTAGAAGCCCCAGCTTCGTCCGGAAGGTCATCGAGAAGGACATCCGGTCTAATTAGCATGTTACGCTTTTATTATTATAGATTATTACTATAATATTATTAATAGAAAAAATTTTAATGTGGAAGTTAGGGCACAGAGAGGTTAAGATACTTGTCCCAAGTCACACAGCTAGCTAATAGAGGTGCTGCAATTTGAATACAGCAGTCTGGGCCCAGCGCCTGGGCTCTTAACCACTTGGAGAACTTCTGCCCCCATGGAGTTTATATTCATAACAATTCAAGCATATGCTGGTCTAGATTCCTTTGCAACACACCATGGCCTCTGAGGGGTCCACAGTCCACAATTTGAGGGAACCAACAGAATAGAAAAAATGGGCACTAGATTTAGAGTCAGTCCAAAGACCTGGGCTCAAAATTTCAATACATCATTTAATCTTTTTTGAGATTCAATTTTCTTATTAAGTTAAGAATAACACCCCTGATGGAAAGTCTAAACGACTCATGTATATGAATTTTCTCTCTGGCCTTTGCAGCACTGCACACCTGCAAGGGATTGTGTCATTAATTGCTTTTTTTGGTCTGTGAGGTTGACTGCAGTTCTATCAGCCTGGATGCTCTGGTGATATGGAGACTCGTTACAAGGTGTGACAGTAGTGAGGCAGCCCCAGACTCGTCCAATGTGAAGCAGAGCTCCTAGAGTCCTCCTTCATCTAAGTGTCAGCCCTGTGACTATGGAAGACATGTAGCAGAAAGGATTTTCTGCTCACACAGGAATGTTCTGTGCACCGAACGGTCATGGGTTCAATTCTCCATCAGGGTACATACCCAGGTTTCAGCTTTGATCCTGGTTAAGGGTGTGTGGGGAGGCAACCCATAGATGTTTACCTCTTACATCAATGTTTCTTTCTTTCTCTCTCCCCCTCCCTTCCTCTCTCTCTAAAATCAATAAAAAAAATATATCCTCTGGTGAGGATTTTTAAAAAATCAATCATATAAAAATAAAAGCGTTAGTGTGAGAGGTGGTGTCTGCATTAACCTAAATCACTGGCCACAAGGAGACCATGGCTCTGACCTCCCACCACCAGTTCTTTTGTGTGCGGCCCCTACTTTGCTCGTTCGTAGTGTTATGTGGTGTCATGTGGCTTTCACAGGCATCACTTATGAATCACTTAGAAATTAATCCCACTCACGTTCCTTTCTCATTAGCCCCATGTAATCACAGTGATACCACTTTGTGCCAATATGACAATGAATGCAAACACAGACTTGGGCCCTGACATCAAACAGCAGTCCTTTTTGATGGGATTAGGTGATCATCGAGGTGACCCAGGATATGCTAATACTAATTTTTTAAAGTTGTCATTGAAATAAATAGACTAAATTTTAGAATTATCTCAGTAAACTTTTAGGCCTACAGAGATATAGAGATCTTGGTTTGAGAACATTGATGTGATCCTGAGGCCTGTGAGCTTTGCCCTCAGATAGTCTGGATTTGAATTTTTTAAAAATATATTTTTATTGACTTCAGAGAGGAAGGGAGAGGGAGAGAGAGATAGAAACATCAATGATGAGAGAGAATCATTGATCAGCTGCCTCTTGCACGCTCCACACTGGGGATCAAGCCCACAACCTGCGCATGTGACGTGACCGGCAATCAAACCGTGACCTCCGGGTTCATAGGTGGACGCTCAACCACTGAGCCATGCAGGCTGGGCTGGGTTCGAATTTTGCATTCCCACGTGTCCTTGTGTGATCCTGGAGGAGTTCACTCATTTAGTCATTCAACAAACATGTAGTAATCACCTACAACACTCCAGGTACTTTTCCAGGCACTGGGGCCATAACTGGGTACAAGACAAACAGGTCATGCCCTATAAGCCTTACATTTTAAATCTAGTGAGACAAAGCACTTAAATTCCTCCCCACACGAAGCTTCTGTGTTTATAAAATGAGGATAATAATTGGACCTAACCAGAGGGTCGATGGAGGTCTAGATGAAATGATGCATGTTTAGAAGGTGTGCTGGCTTTTCCTGTTTATTCTCCTAGTTCCACTCCCCACTCTTCTCACCCTGCTCCAGGCTTCTGGTTGGGCTCAGCTATGAGGCCTCTCCTGGTAGAGATCAGAGAGTGGGGAAATGGGGTCGGGATACTTATGCTTGGGATACTTGCCTGCTGGACTTCTGGTAAGAGTGGCCACAGCTCCTACCATGAGACCCTCTCCTACAGCTTCAGCCCTTCCAGAAAGTGCTCCCTGCCACATCTCACCATCCCACTACTCCTACCCCTACTCCATTCGAGCATCCACCAGTGTCCTGCTGGAGCCCTGCTCCCCAGTCGTACAGAAAGCGTGAATCTTGTGTCTGTGTGCGCGTGTAAAAACTAAAATATCATTTATTCATTGGCACTCCGGATCCCAGTGAAAGCCAAAGAGTTTATTTCAAACAAATATATGTATAAGTTTGACCAAAGAAGAATGAGCAAGGCCTAAGTGATCTTTCTGCTGTAGCATCATCTCCATGTAGCCTTTTCTAGCAACATATTTTCCCCAAATATAACTACCCAGATAATAAACTGCATACTGTGGTGTCCTAGATAATAAAACTAAAATTTAAAAGCATTTGCAGAAAGCACAAATCTCATTACACAAAGTCAAATGTGCAAGAAGAGTCATGTAGTCTCTCTTTGTTGCATGAAATTAAATTTGCCTCCAATCTCCCCTTCCACTGGGTCGGCAGGATATATTGTGGCAATTCTCTTCTCTAGGGTCTTTCTAGAATGTGCAACCATCTTTTTTTGGGCCTCCAGCATCTCACTTCTACTGCTGATCCACTCATTGTCCAAGTCCATGTGCAGGTCAGGCTCTGCACCAAAAAGTATCTCCTCTAAAGGGGCACCATTCACATCACAGACCCACACTAAGGTTTATGGGAGTGTGTGGGTGGGCATGGAGACTCCAGGCCTGTCTGCTAAGTGCTGGAGCAGTGAGGGACACACAGCTGTGCACACATTGGTGGACCACACACACACACACACACACACACACACACACACACACACTTGCTGGCACACAGGGCCATGCCCTGCCCCAGCTCACTCCAGCAGTTTTTCCCCCCCACCCTCCAGTCCTTGGAGGCCCCTTTCTGTGTGTCTGTCCCTCTAAACCTGACAGGGTCTCTTCACCTACCAGCAGCCCCTACCCAGGTATACAGCGCATACGTGAACAGGAGAGAGTCCTGCTCTCTGAGCACACAGTCAGGCTGCTGCCCAGCAAAGGCTCTGGAAAGACTAACCAGGGAGAGGTGTTCCTACTGCACAGCAATTGTGTTAGTTCGCTGGGGCTGCCATAACTAAGTACCACAGACTGGGTGGCTTACACAACAGAATGGTTTTCTCCCAGTTCTAGAGGCTGGAAGTTCAAGATCAAAGCACTGGCAGGGTTGGTTTCCTCTGAGGTCTCTCTCCTTGGCTTGCAGATGGCCACCCCTTGCTGCTGCTTCCCATGGTCTCTCTTGCGTGTGGGCTCCTGTGGTCTCTTTGTGTGTCCAACGTCCCTGTTCTCACAAGGACAGCAGTCAGATCAGCTTAGGTCCCACTCTGTGGCCTCATTTTAATTTAATCACCTCTTTAAAGACCCTCTTCCCAAATGCAGTCCCATTCTGAGGTCCTGGAGGTTAGGGCTTCAACATATGAATTGGATAAGGGGACACAATTCAGCCCATATCAGTAATATACTAGCTTAACAATAAATGGTTTCATGTGAGGAAGAGGAGGCCTTTATCTAATTAGTGTATGAACACCATATGGACTAGTGGTGGCCCAGCTGGTGGTCCCTTAAAGCCCAGTGATTCCAGGCTTCTGTGTCACACTTTGGGGTGGGAACCTAGGGCCTGGGTCCAGCCCCCCACCCCCCTAGGGAACCAGATAACCATTCCCCTCTCCGAGTCTTACCAGCAGCCCAGCTGCCAGAGAATGGGGTTTTGTTTCCACTACCAAAAGGACTTTCTGACCGTTGTCCCCTTTACAGTCTGGGGAATTGGCCCATTCTCCTTCTCTCCTGCCTTTTCCTCCCTTCTCTCCTCTGCACAATCTCCTCCAGGAGCTTAGCCTTTTTGCAAAAGACAAGCAGATACATTGTTTTCAGTCAACTTCAGCTTTGGGCTCTGCAACACCAGACCTCGGCCTGCATAAGGACCCACAGCCACTTCTCTCTTAGATATGGGGGTGGGGAGAGGGAAAAAGCAATGAGGGGAAAAATCAACTTCTCAATGAATTAACCTGCCAGATATGGAAAGATGTTAGCAGAGTGCCTGAGAGAGAGAGAGAGAGAGAGAGAGAGAGAGAGAGAGAGAGAGAGCTCAACAACGTGGACCATCATTGTTTTTATTAATGTGACTAGAGGCCCAGTGCATGAAATTCATGCGGGGGGGGGAGGGGGTGTCTCCTCAGCCCAGCCTGCACCCTCTCCAATCCGGGACCCCTTGGGGGATGTCCGACTGCCGGTTTAGGCCCGATCCCCAGGATCAGGCCTAAACCGGCAGTCGGACATCCCTCTCACAATCTGGGACCCTGGCTCCTAACTGCTCACCTGCATGACTGCCTGATTGCCCCTAACTTCCCCCCACCCCCCGCCAGCCAGCCTGATCACCCCTAACTGCTTCTGCCTGCCGGCCTGATGGCCCCTTACTGTCCCCCCCTGTTGGCCTGGTCACCTCAACTGCCCTCCCTGCCGGCCTGGTCGCTCCCAACTGCTCCCCCCTAGCTGGCCTGGTCACCCCTCACTGCCCCCCTCTGCCAGCCTGGTCACCCCTTACTGCCCCCCGATGCCGGCCTGGTCACCCCATGCAGCCTGTTGTTCAGTCATTTGGTCGTCCCTCACTAACCCCCCTGCCAGCCTGGTCGCCCCACACAGCCTGCTGTTCAGTCGTTACTGTGAGGGCATCCTGACCAATTTGCATATTACCCTTTTATTAGTATAGACTAGCGTTCCCGTTGCAGGAAAAATCCTGCAATAGGATTTCCTGCTGCACTCTACCCCGCCTCCGTTCCGCCCTTGTCGCCTGCCCCGCCTTCTCCTCCAGCCCGCCCGCGTTTCCCTTTGCCCCCGGCCCTGCCTCCGCTCCGCCCTTGTCGCCCACCCCGCCTTCTCCTCCAGCCCGCCCGCGTTTCCCTTCGCCCCCGGCCCCGCCTCCGCTCTGCCCTTGTCGCCCGCCCCGCCTTCTCCTCCAGCCTGCCCGCGTTTCCCTTCGCCCCCGGCCCCGCCTCCACTCCGCCCTTGCCGCCCTTGCCGCCTTCTCCTCCAGCCCGCCTGCATTTCCCTTCACCCCCGGCCCTGACTTTGCTCCTCCCTTCTCCTTCCCCCCACCCCCCTGGCTTGCTTGCTTCTTCGAAGCTTTACTCCCTTTTGCAGCTCTTGGCTTCTTTCAACACTGTCTTGATATGCAAATTAGCCGCCATCTTTGTTGGGGTAATTTGCATACTCGTCCTGATTGGTTGGTGGGCATGGCTTGGCTGGTGGGCGTGGCTTAGGTGTAGCGAAGGTGCGGTCAATTTGCATATTTGTCTATTATTAGATTAGATTATTGCTCTCATCACAATGGTATATGAAGCAGCAACCACAGTCTGTGGTCTGAGGGAAGAGCACCGAGAAGCTGGTGTCTAAAACAGTGCTGTCCAGTACAGCGTTCTGCCCTATCTGCGCTGTCCACAAGGGCAGTCAGTAGCCACCTGTGGTCACTGAGCACTTGATGTGTGGCCAGTGCAAGCTGAAGTCTAAATAGCAACCCAGCAGAGCTGCTATCCGTTGAGGCAGGGCAGATTTGTAAGATTTTGTAGCAGCAGACAATAGAGACTGTCTGAGCATTTTCTTTTCCAAATAATGTAACAATTCCCACTTTATTTCCTAACCTTGCCCTGAGCCCCCTTTGCTTCTGTATCCACTACAAACACGGGGACTGCACCCCTGCAGTTTCTACCAGCAAGCCCCAAAAAGCCAACAACAGCACTTGGAAGCCCCAGGGGGGTTTCCATGTCGAAACCTTGACATTCCCAGCTCATTCTGCACAGCAGGAACATCAAGGGGTGACGCTATCCTTTCAAGCCTTCGGTTTGCAACACCCCCCTTTCCCAGGCTTTATGTGGCATCTTAAGAAATACAGTGGAATCCAAATTGCTTTGTTTCCGTGCATTGCTGCCGACTTTCGCGCCACCTCTCAAGACCCTCTGAGAAGCTGCAGGACGCGACTCAGCCCGGCCTGGGAGCCTCACATTCCACAGCCGCGTCCCAGCTGCCAAGCGCTATGAAAGTCCTTCGAGCACAATTAGGATTTTTTACTAGATGCCTTAATGGTGTGCCCACTGGAAATGTGTACCTTGGCACCGCCGGGCCTCCAGGCTCCCGTCACCTTCTCACTGCAACTGTAATTGGATGTCAGCCCCTGGAAAATGGGCACCTCTTATCATTACACTCGGCATGAATCGCCCCGTTCTGTGGAGGAGCAGGGCTTGCCTCAGACGCCTGCAGACATAACAGAGCGCTCTCCCCTCGGCGGGCTGGAATTTTCCCTCTCCTCATCCTCTGTCCTTTCCAAATTATACAATTTCCTTGGAGCCACATGTTTTGAAAGTCTCTCATTCACACACCTTTGCAAATACTCTCAAGCAGAACGTGTGTGTTTGTGTGTGTTTGAGAGCTACACTGGGCAAATGCATGGAGGTGAAGGAATCTGATGGTCTCTCCCTGAGGGAAGTAGGTCCCTGACTCCCTGTCACCTACAGAATATGGTACAAGCTCATCCATAGGAATAAACGAGGCCCTTCGTGGTCTGGGTCCTGCTTACGTGCACAGCCTCATCTCCCTCCGTGACGTTTGCTCCAGCAATGCGGATCGGCCTATAGTTCCTCACATCAACTCTACTGCTTCATCCCTTCATATCTCTGCCCATGCTATTCCCCTCACCCAGAGCGCCCCCTCGTCGGCCAGGGGACCACCCTTCCCTGACACCCAGGCCAGGAGGCACCTGCTCTGGGAGCTCTGCCTCTTCCTCTCTCAGAGTTACCCCCGCCCTCTGTGCTGCTTGGTGCTCTCCATCTTACGTATTTCTTGTGTGTCCTCTGTCTCTCTGCACTGTGTTTTGTTTCCTGGCTCATCTCTCTCTGCTCCTGGGCTGTGAGATCGTTGAGGGGTAAGTGGGTGTCTTGTTCATCTGAACTTCCAGAACCAAGGATAATGCCCGGCTCATAACCGCCAATCACAGGCCATTGTGGAATTAAATGGAGACAAGTAGAAAAAAGCATCTGATGAGACAAGGTTGTGTATTTCCCACTCTACATATTCTCTTCGAAACAGTTTTGTTGAATCAACTTGAATCTACTTGGCTTTGGATACAATTTTCATCTGCACATTTAAAGAAAAAGGTGCAAATTACCTAAGAAATACTTTATGCCAAAGCTCAATAAATGAAATGAACTGAGGAACCAGCAAGGGAGGAAGGGAGGAAATGAAGAAAAGTAAAAGGGTGTGGAAACATTTATTCCAGGCCTGTCCTCCAAAGGACCAGGTGAATCTGACTGTGTCTCTCCACCCACTTGAGCCCACCCTGGCCCAGCCCCACCATCTCCCACCTGGACCTCTGTGGCAGCTCCTCTAATTGTTTCCACCTGCCTCGTTATGGACCAGATATTTGTGTCTCCCCAAAAGCCATATGTTGAAACCCTAACCCAGGGTGATGGTATTGGGTGGAGCTATGGGAAGTAATTAGTTTAGATGAGGTCATGAGGGTGGAGTCCCCATGATGGCATTAGTGCCCTTAGAAGGAGAGGAAAGCCCATAGCGAGTCCTCTCTCTCTCTCCCTCTCTCTCTCCCTCTCTCTCTCTCTCTCTCTCTCTCTCTCTCTCTCTCATGCGCAGACACAGCAAGAAAGTGGCTGTCTGCAAGCCAGCAAGTGGGTCCCACCAAGAACTACATCTGATATCACCTTGATCTTGGACTTCCCAGCCTCCAGAATTGTGAGAAATAAACGTCTCTCGTTTAAACCATCTGCCTCTGGTATCTTGTAGTAGCAGCCTGAGCTGACTGAGACGTGTCCCCCACCCTCCACGCCAATGTAGAAGCTAGTGTCAGCTTTTACCAATACGGGCAGACCTTGCTTTATTGCGCTTTGCTTTATTGCACTTCGCTTTATTGCACTTCACAGATTTGCATTGTTTTACAAATTGAAGCAAAAGGATTATGACTCGCTTTATTGCAACATTTGCTTTATTGGGGTGGGCTGGACCTGAACCCACAATATCTCCGAGGGATAGCTGTGTTAAGTCAGATCCAGCCATTGGGCCTTAACTGCATCCAACGAGTTCCATTCACACTTGAATATGACCCACACGCCTTTCCCCCGCCTACGAAGACCTTCCATGATCTGACCCCCACCTCCTCTCTAGATTTCTGTCTTTGCCCTCTCCCTCTTGTTCACATTCCAGCCACATGGACTTCTTACGGCCCCCACAGGCTAAGCCCGTGTGTGCTACAGCCCAAATGGCATTCCTGCAGCCATTGGATGGCTGGCCCTTAAAAGGAAGGCATCCTGCCCTAGCCAGTTTGGCTCAATGGATAGAGCATCAGCTCTCAGACTGCAGGGTTGAGGGTTTGATTCCTGGTCAAGGGCACGTACCTCAGTTGCAGGATCGATCCCCGGCCCTGGTCGGGGTGTATGCAGAAGGCAACCAATTGATGTGTTTCTCTTACATCAATGTTTCTCTTTCTCTGTCTCTCACTCTCCCTTCCACGCTCTCTAAAAATCAGTGAAGAAATATCCGTGGGCGAGGATTAACCAGAAAGAAGAAGAAAGACATGCTGTCATTGAGACCTTCCCTGACTTCTGTAGCTGTCATTCACAGTCACTTTCCATCGTGTCACCTGTTTTGTTTTCTTCCTTGAACTTTTCAGGACCTGACATGCCTTCTTGTTCATTTACTCATTCATTCTCTGTCTTCCCCAGCGAGGCTCCTTGGGGACAGGAACCTCCCCTGTTTTATTAGCTGCTCTATTCTCAGCACCTACAGCAGAGCCCGGCCCAAGCAGTGCTCAGAAATGACGGGTCATTGAAAGGCTAGTATGTGCCTGGCACTGTGCTAGACACCCCCACAGACAGTTTCATGCAATCACCTCCAGGAGGGTTTCTTTAACTAGCAGGGAATTGCCAATGATTTCCAGTGTTTTGACATACCTGGGTGAGTTCCTGCATAAGTAGTTTCTTTGAAGTAGAAGTGAGTCAGAGAGTGTGACTTCAGACCCACGTCCGTCCACATCAGAGTATTTATGGATGAAGGCAAGGGCAGCAAAATTAATGTGGCCTTAAAATGGAAGCTGCGGGAAGCTGCAACCAGGTAACGCAGTGACAGCGCCCCGCCTGGCTCTGCAGCAGGCTCCTCGTCACTCACTCAGCTCTGACTCACCCATCAATTGTGCTAAGGTTTCTCCAGCATAAAGCAGGGTTAGCCCTCCGGGCCCACCCCTTTGGATACAATTCCAGAAGCAACATTTAACAGGAAGGTTAGGTTGTGCTGTCAGAGGGAATCACAGGCTTGTCTTCAACTTTGAGAAGAGCACCAGACTTGGAATCGAACACCTGGGTTTGGGTCCAGATCCTAGCGCCTAGGCACTGGGTGACTCTGGGCAGGTCACTTAATCTCACCTGCACTGCTTTCTCCTCTGTCAAGGGTAGGCTTGCTCCATCCACCTCGGAAGTTTGTTCTCAGGGTCGGAATTAGAATGGCGCTCTGCAGGAAACTGTGACACTGGGGAGTCCCCCCTACCCCGCCGTAGTTTGTTCCTGTAACTATTATCAAGATCCACTCCCTAAGGTATCAGAGAATGACAGAATGTTAGAGATTATGAATTCAAACTCTTTTGTATGATATATGTTTAGATGTCACATGGGTTATAGAAACAACATGTTTTTCATTGTTTCCCATTCACTTGAGAAGAGAACACTAGTACACATATGAAAAGCTAACAGTAGAATAAAGAACCAGATGAGCGCTTTGGACAGAATGCTATGGAAGTTTGGGTTGGTGCTGGGGGTTCTGAAATAGCCTCCTGCCACCTAAGGCTCTCTCCTCCTCAACCTACCCGATGTACTGGCAACTGAGGTATTTCTCTAACAAAAGGCAGTTAATTTATTTTTGAGGAGTGGGGGTAATACATTTTTATTTTTAATTTTTTCCAATTACACTTTATGTTTAATGTTATCTTGTATTAATTTCAGGTGTACAGAATAGTGGTT
Source organism: Eptesicus fuscus (assembly GCF_027574615.1). Classification (NCBI taxonomy): domain Eukaryota; kingdom Metazoa; phylum Chordata; class Mammalia; order Chiroptera; family Vespertilionidae; genus Eptesicus; species Eptesicus fuscus. The sequence continues at coordinate 89,327,113 of NC_072479.1, forward strand.
CGATAATCATATACTTTACAAAGTGTTACCCTCAATATTTCTAGTACCCGACAGACACCATACATAGTTATTACAGTATTATTGACTGTATTTCCTAATTTCCTATGTGTACTTTACATCCCCATGACTATTTTCGCCCAGTCCCCCAATGCCCCTCCCCTTCAGAACCATCAGTCTGTTCTCTGTATCTATGAGTCTGTTTCGTTTGTTTGTTTATATTGTTCTTTAGATTCCACATATAAGTGAGTTCATATGGTATTTGTCTTTCTCTGACTGACTTTTTTCACTTAGCATAATATCCTCTAGGTCTATCCGAACTATCGCAAATCGTAAGATTTTGTTCTTTTTTATGGCTGAGTAATATTCCATTGTATATATATGAAAAGATGCTCAATGTCACTAATCACCAGGGAAATGCAAATTAAAATCACAATGGGATATCACTTCACATCTGTGATAATGGCGACCACAATAAATCAATAAACAAGTGTTGGTGAGGATGTGGAGTAAAGGGAACCCTGGTGCACTGTTGGTAAGAGTGTAAGTTGGCACAGCCACTATGCAAAACAGTATGGATGGTCCTCAAAAAATTAAAAGTGGAACTTCTGGGTATATATTCAAAGAAACCTGAAACACTAATTGGAAAGAATTTATGCTCTATGTTCATTGCAGCATTTTTACAATAGCCAAGCTATGGAAACAATTCAAGTGCCCATGAATAGACGGTGGATAAAAATGGCAGTTTAATAAGGTGGTTACAGATGCAGACTTTGGGCCCATACTGCGTGGGTTCTAATCCCAGCTATGCTACCTAACTAGGCTCTCTGTAAAATTGGGGAAGTATCAGTATCTTCTTCCTCTTAGGGTTGTTTTGCAGGTGAAACGAGTTATGTAAAAATACTTATCATCCTGTCATCCTGTCTGGCGTTTTATAAATATTTGCTATTATCATTAAATTGCTCTCTGACCCTATCGCCGGCCTAAGCAAAACTTTCTCACTGGGTCTCATTTCTAAAACAAAGGCCATACCCATAGCAGGTTGTCAAGTCCTCCATCTCAGCCACTTTGTCTATGCTCTTCTTGTCTTCAGAGTGTGACTCCACTCCCAGAGTTGGAAGTACCCTCCCTTGTCTCTGAACTCTTATAGAATCTTGTCTCTGTCTACGGCTTTTCCATTCTAGTTTTTGAGGTCACTTTATCTTCCACTGCTAGACGGTGAACTCTTGGATGGCAAGGATTATGATTTATTTAAATTGTATACTTTATAAGACCCCAAATTGGCCCTTTATCCATAATAGGTACTTAGTAAATGTTTGGTGAGAGCACGCACACACACACACACACAAACACACACACACACACACACACACACACACACACACACACACACAGGAGGAGGGCAGGCTTGTCCTCAGAATGAATAGCAGATGTGGTCAGAGGTGGCGTCACAGAAGTGAGAGTTGAACTGTGTCTTGAAAGGAGAACAGGCTTTAGAAAGTGCTTATTTTGATTGTAGTGTAGTGATTGAGAGCATGCATCATGTATCTGAACTACCTGGGTTTAAATCCTGATTTTAATGTTTGCTAGCTCTGGGCAAATCGCCTCACGTCTTTGTTCCTCAGATATCTCACCCATTGAACAAGGGTAATAAACACACTTTCTCCATGGTGTTATACATGGTGTTATATTGTGAGGATTATACAAACTAAGTGGCATCCCTTGCACACAGTAAGTGCTCAGTGAACCACAGCCGTGATTACTATTCTCATACAAGCAATAAATGCTTCTCGTAAGAGGCCCAGCAATACAGTAAAAAGTGGATTCTTACCCCACAGACATAACCACTGCTATTCCACTCTTTCATTTTTATACATGAGGACACTGAGACCTGAAGAGGTTAAATAACTTGCCCCAAGGTCACCAAGGATTAGAAGTCAGGCAGTGAGCCTCCAGAGATGGAAATGATCATTAGGGCAACTGGTAGAAGACACATTCTGGAATGTTCCCCTCCTCCACCTGCACACCCCTAGCTACCATAATGGATCACAAAAAAATCTCTGTCTTTTAATAAAAAAATTTACCTCCCAACCCATGCTCCATTAGTTCAGCCAGAATTCAATCCAGAGAAATGCTACCACAATAAAAGCTCATGGAGCCAGCAGGTCCTGTAATGGCCTAGATCTGAGAGTCTTACATAGAAATCAGTCATGCTGTCGCCGTGGTTGAGGACCCGCTTTGATTTTGCTAACGAGTCTGCTTTCATGGTCACTCCCAATCCCTTGATGTTTGCTTCTCTCCTTTTTTATTTTGACTCTGAAGACTTTAATAATTTCACCATGAAAAATGGCCTCTCATTGTGCATTTCTTCCCGCTAGGTAGTGGTAGCTTTTGAAACTAACATTTCTTTACCTTTAAATCCAGTTAATGCTCACTAGACTTGATCTGGGCAGGGTGAGTGATGGTACTCACTCTTGCACTTTTATAGTCACTTTTCTCTGAGACCTGTAGAAGGCTTTACAAACATTAGCTAAGCCTCCAGCACCTCTGTGATGCAGGGAAAGTCTAGGGAAAAGATGAAGATGCTCCATATGCTAGGTGTGTGGCATAAACTAGAAGTGATACTTCCACCTTATGTTTTCCATTTTGATCTCTTTAGTGTAGACGTAATCAGAGAACTGCACTAAAGACTTATTGGTATGCCTGCACCCTTTCTTCTCTAGTTTAAAACCTCAGCTATGACACTTGCCCCTCAGGCCCATTCTCTGGCCCTCTGGATCCGACCTCTGGACTATATAGAAGCCTCTATGCAGGGTCTGGATCCACCCTACTACCCTTTCCCTAATGAGGAGGAGGGCACGTTTGTCCTCAGGATTTCTAACCACACAGTCACATGGGTGGAAAGAGAGTGAAGAAGGGACTCCATGTTGATGAGAAGGGATCCAAACCAGCCATTGCACCAAACTTGTTCTATTAATATAATACCTTGACTCATCCAAGGCAAAACCTCCACCTTCTTGTACTTACAGTGTAGCCCTGTGGACGCCATTGATCCACAACTCACTTCATCTTAGGGAAATGGGGTGGGTGGGGGGTGAGGGTCTTAGAGGTTGTAAAACCTCTAGGTGTGTGATTGATGTGCCATGAGAAGGAGGATGGCTGGGGTGTTGGAACTGACACCCCAGTGAAGTGGAGAGATGAGAAAGCCAGGGAGCTGGGGAGTTCAGGGTTCTGTGGCAAGGGAGATGAGAATTTGGAAAACCAGGCAATTACACAATATTGAGGTCAAGGTCAAGGTGTGTCAGAGGCTAGAAATGCAACACAAGGTAGAATAACCCAAATAGACCCCTGGTTAGGCTCTGGGGAAACAGTTGAAAGTTCTTGAACATGGAAGAGCAATGTGGTTCGCTTGAGAAAGCCAGAGGAGATTTGAGTGGAGGTGGATCTTAACCACTGTTTTTGGTGAGGGAAAAATCTTAAGCTGGCTCTATTCAGTTGTAGACACAAGGGGCTTTTCCTTCCATAGCCTTCCTTGTTAAGTGCCCGACGACCCCACCTTCCTTGGGGGCTTACTAGTGCCCTGAGAAATTGTATGTTGGTTTGATCACATTGGGTAAGTTCAACTGTGACAACATAGCCAAGGCTGGGGGCACAGTCAGTTGCTATTCCAGCTAAATAGACAATGAGATGTCCTTCTTGGATGCCAGAAGACAAGTCAATTAGTGTAGCCCTGGGCATCATGTGAGTGGATAACGCATGGTCTGAAGGTGCTGTTTCTGCTCATGCTCTGTAGCCCCTTCAGATCTGACCCTCATGGCTCAGACCTCACCCATCATTCTCTCTACTCTGGTTCTCCTGAATTCTTGAAACTCGTTTGGTAGGGCTGGTGAGAAATTTTGTTCTCACTCGTGATACTTCTGCCAAATGTTTGATCCTTTCTGTGGGTCTTTTTCCATTTCCTTAATGGCCTAACCTTTTGAATTGAAAAATCAGGAAGAGTCTTTTCCAGGCTCTGTTTTCCACGGTGACATCCTTTCTCTGAGGCAGTTCGTACAGAAGAGCCCAACTGCTTCACACGGGATAGGGACAGGGGGGAAACGCCAAGAAGAGAAGGGAAACATTGGGATTGCGGGAAAGCGCTGGTTAATACGATACAAGGACGTGAAATACCCTTCTCCCATAAATCCAATGCGGTAGAGACTGATCATAAGGTGGTTGTCTCACGTGGGTGCAAAAACGGTCTGGGGTGACTCTGGGCAGACCTACTGGACTTCTGTATCTGCAACATCAGTTGGGGGCCCCAGGATGAGCACAGAGGGTCTGGCTCCCACCAAACACAGCCACGGGCGTGGAGGAGCAGGCAGGTCTGGGAGCAGCAGCTGCCCCGTGGGCCACCAAGGACCCATGGGAAGAGGGATTCTGGAGAGTTTCTCCCTCAAATATCCTAACGTAGCAGAAGAGCCACAGACAGCTACCAGGTAAGCAGTGGGTATGAGGAGCTGGATGTTCTATAACAAGACTGGGTGGGGACAGAGCCTCTGATAGTCCCCATTCTTCTCTAGTTTAAAACCTCAGCTATGGCACTTGCCCCTCAGGCCCATTCTGTGGCCCTCTGGATCCTACCTCTGGACTACATAGAAGCCTCTATATACCTCGTGATACTTCTGCCAAATGTTTGATCCTTTCTGTGGGTCTTTTTCCATTTCCTTAATGGCCTACCATTTTGCAGATGGACTACATAGAAGCCTCTATATACCTTGTTCAAACATAAACAGCATGGAAGACGATGTGGCCTGGGAAAACCAAGACCCCACTCGAGCAGAACCCAGTTGCTTTTTTCCTGGTTCCTGTGCTCTGGAGGGTAGTTAAAAATGGGTTGTTTTCTGGTTCCATCCAGTAGCTGAGGTTCTGCGTCTAAGCTCCACGGTGAAGAGTTGGCGTTGAAAGGAAAGCTCCTTCTGTTTGTGGAATCATGCGGTTTCTACAATCCCTATGTTTAAACTTTATCCATAGGCAGGAAAACAACCAATTTCCTCAGAATATAATGATCTGAGGTGGAGTTCATGTATACAATGAAGAATCTAGGTGGACCGTGACTCTTGTCCAAGTGGACTAAATAGGCTGAACTGACTTAAGTGGAAAATACCGGGTCAACCACAAACACAACGTGATTCTTGAGAAATGAACTTACCTTCCGTGTGGAGTCTGCTTTGTCCATCTGCCACATACCCTCTCGGGCAGCTGCTAATGGGATCCCTTCGAATTTATGTGAGACTCTGTGAAGGATTTTCATTCTGAGAGTCTATGTCCTTGACAGCGCGCGCGCACACACACACACACACACACACGCACACACACACACACACACACACACACACACTCGCATTTGGAGTCAGTCAGGGTCCACAGCCTGAAAAGGGGTGAATGAGAAAATAAACCCAAAATCCTGGGATGCAGTTTACAGCAATCACCAGTCCCAAAGCTCTTCACTTAACTTTGATTTATTGCCAGCTTTGAAAGATGTCATTTGTTGTAAATGCAGAACACGTTCGTTTCGGGGGTGAGCGGAAATGTCCCCAACTTCTGGTGGTGGCGGATACATCTGAAAAATGGAATCGAATCAATTTTGCTCCCCAGGGGGACAGGTAGAGGATTCCTGTTTCCTGCCAATTCAGTGGGAAACAATGAGGGGAGAGAAAAAAAAAAGCGGAGCCCTCCCTCCTCTCTCTGGCCTTAGACGTGAACTCTTGATAAGATTCCGGAAAACAAGCCGCGTTTTCACCGGCCGTTTGCCCTCTTCAGCTGAGAAAACAGCACGAGCCCGAACTCGGAACCGGGGCCACCTCTATTGTGAATGTGGCCAGGCTGACTTCTTGTCGCCAACCAGCAAATCACAAAATGACTGAGATAAGGAATATAATAACACGTTCACACGAACCTTACATTCTTACCTCTTCTATAGGAAAGGATATCCCTGCAGGAAGGAGGAAGGTGGGGCCCCGCCCGTGTCCCACAGCAGGGCTGGGACCGCATTGTCCGGGCCTTTTGTAGGGACACAGGAAGAGGGTACGGAAGTTTCTACAGGAAAACAGAGAAAAGTTCAAACATAAACAGCATCCAAAAAAATTTACCAACAGTGAACTCGGTTTCCTCTCCGGGCCTCCATGCGTCCCTGGACCTCTGGGCTGGCAGATTTTAATCTTGGGATTGGGTTCACCTTGGTAACCTCCAGCCTGGGTGATTGTGCTGTTTCCCTGCTTAATAAGTTAAAAGGATGTGTTTTCTATGGCATCGGAGACACAAACAACCTCTTTCCAGAGACTGTATCCTGGCCTGGCTCGAGTCCGTCTGTCTTTTCCATTTGTCATTTCTGGGGAGGGTCCGGCTTCCCTGAAGCCCCGGGTGGGACAGGGCGGCTCCCTTTCGGGAGGCTCTGAACAAAAGCTGAACGTGGCTGAATGGCCGCTTCCCGTCACAAGGCAAGGCCTTGGGTTCGGCTCCCCAGTTTGGGCCAGAGGTGCACCTTGAGAAGCTCACTTGTAAGGAACGTGAGAAGACCTGTGTGCCTCCCGCTCCAGAGAGGGCTGGACTTGCCCTCCCACCTCCCTGCACCCTCTACCCACCAGGCCGCAGAACCTCTGCTGCCCGCCCCGAGGCCACAGGGCTCTCTGGTTTGAGGGCTGAGTTATGAAAACCACAGCTCTAACAGGGAGAAGCAATCCCACGGTGAAGTCCGAAGGAAGATGAAAACAGAGAGCGGCTTGGGGGGACCCCTCCCCCTCTTCCTGGTCCTTGTGCATGAAACCCACGGCTCCCCTTTGCCTCTGGCGGCAGGGATGGGCCACAAAGAACAACACGAAAATGTCACCAGCTCTCCCATGGGGACTCAGGGACGGGGTCTTCTCCAGGGCAGCCTCTGAAGTGAAAGGAGCTGCTCTCCACTTTTCCCACTGATGCCAACAGCCTCCCACCCCGGCCAGGGATTGTGGAAGCCGCTTCCAAAGGGCTCTAATGGGGCCGCCAGGCGCCGAAGGGAGCATCCTTACTTCCCAGACGGGGCCAGTCGCACACTGCAGGAGCAATGATTCCAGGGAACAGACAGACTTCCTAGAAGATGCCATTATGGGAAACGAAATCACTCCCTACCACCCCCCCAAAATAGCTCTTAAGCCCAAGGATCTTTCAGAGCCCATCAGAGGAGAGAGTTCTGAGTGGACTGCTCGAGCTTTTTAGGTGGTATCTTTTTCTGAATTGCTTTTTCCAGAACAAATGACTTCCATTATGTTCAGCCAGGGACCAATTCTTCACTCAAGTATGTAAAGCAAAATAGGGCTTGTGTTCCGGATGTGTTACTCACAGCAGAAACCTTTACTGACGGCCGCCCCAGACCGGTGATTGAAGTGTGTTATATAAAGGCCCAGGTCCAAGTAAGAGGGTGAACTTGACCTCTGGAACCAGTTTCAAATGCTGGTTAAGATGTATTCAGAATGCTGTGTCGCATGTAAGGGACACTGGAATTTTCAGAAAACAGTTGATGAGAGAACCCATTCACACAACACACATTTATGGAGCAGCTGTTGCCTACACCCTCTCATTCGTTTATTCGTGTATTTATTCATTTATACAGGGGTGGGCAAAAGTAGGTTTACAGTTGTTCATATGGAAAATAATACAATAATTAATAAATAATAATACAAGAGTAAACTCCGTGTTTCCATACAACTGTAAACCTACTTCTGCCCACCCCATCTAATAAGGTGCCAGACATTGGGTTACATTTTATGGACAATCAAGGTGGTTGAAAACCTTGCTGGACACTCTGCTGGAGAGCCGCATCCCTGGGCCAGGTGTGAATCCTGTGTCACTTGCTGCATTTCAATGTGTTAGTAACCCCCACAGCTGTTGCTAACATAGCCCTGAATATGGTGATGAACTAGAACAAGCATGTCAAACTCACGGCCCAAGGGCCACATGCCTTGTTTATTTGGCCCGTGTTAGCCTTTGAGTTTGACATGCTTGCACTAGAAGCCAACAGTCTAGGGCCTGCTGCTCGAAATTAGGTGCTACTCACAGAGAGACAGGATGTAAGGGCTTTGAGTCTCAAGCTGACCTGAGCCTAAAGGCCTGCATAGACCCCAGGATGTTCTTAGTTCCCACTGAAGGGAAGCAGCAGGAGGCAGAAAGGCCCCTCTGATCAAGGCTGGATGTGAGATGGGGCTGGGACAAGCAGTAGGGTTGTGTTCAGGATGACGTACCAGGCCAGGGACTGCCTGGGCTCTGGGTGCTCTGTCTCCCACCTGGCCCAGTGGGGGTGTAGCTGCCTGTGGAAAAGGGCCTGACACACTCCGAGACCAGCAGGTGCCTGAGCAGGGGGTGTTGGGTGAACAGGATCACTCCCTTCTGAGCTTCCACCTCAATGCTGGGGCTTCTTGTCACATATTGAGATCCTGTTTAGGACTGTCCCCATGTAGACTCCAGGACCTTGACTCACAACTTTCTTTTCTTCTCTACCTTCCCAGAAACTGAATTCTGAATCTTTGGTCCTTGCTGGCCAACTCCTGGTTAGCAGACACCCAGCTCGGTCTCCCCTGGACTCTAATGTTTTGTGTCTGCCTCCTCCCTAGTCTTCATTTGTTCATTCATCATTCAAACATTCATTTAGTAACTATGGATTGAGTACCTGTCATGGCCAGGCACTCTGCAGGTACTGGGGATATAACAGTGACCAAGATGGACATGCCCCTGCCTTAGGGGGATAATAATTTGGCCAAATAACAGAAAGGTATCAAATTGTTCTTAAAATTTCTTATTAAATAATCATGTTTAATTATAATACTTTAGAAGCTGGTGTTCTAGATTGGGATGTTAGACGTTTTTTTCCATTTTTTTAATATGTCCAAATTATTTATAATGTTATATGCTTGTTATATTCTAATTTTATTAATATTTTATATCTAATTGTGCTGTTATAATTTTATTAATATTGTTTATATTTAATTGTTAAAAAACTTTGAACATATATAGTTAAAAATCCATAGGCCCTGAATAGCAACCCCATCAAACAGATTAAGGCTTCCTGAGGATAAGAGAGATTCAAGGCATGGTCTCCTCCTGGTGGGAGGAGGGAGGGGACCTAAATTAACACTGACAGTAGCATTTCTAGAGGGAGGGTTGCCCTGTTTCAGGCACTGTGCTAAGCATTTTGTATGGATTCTCTCATGTATCACAACCCAAGAGTTAGTTACTAATATTATCCTCAATTCACAGATAAGGAAACTAAGACTCGTTGAGGTTAAATAACATGTTTTAGGAGAAAAAAAACAACACCTTTTCACGTTTGAATCTGCAACTTATTTGGCTTTGCTACACCTACGTGAAAAGGTGGTAAAGAAAATATTTAATTGGCATGGCATGGACACTAACCAATCAGAAGAGATGCCAGGCTGTGGAGCAGAGGCAGGTCTGAGGGCCAGGGCCATTGGGGGTGGGGCAGGGCAGTCTGAGGGGCTGGGATAGCCAAGTCATGGATGGGGTTGGCTAGGATAGCATCTGTTCATGGGCGATTATGGGGGTATATCAATATGCTAACAACACAGACAGCCGTACCTGTAGAGCCCTGCCCAGGTGAAATGGGCCAGTCCCCCCTTGTGTGGGTCACTGGGTGACTACTGGGGCAGTTGTGTTCATCAGCAAATTGGAGAGTTACTAAGGGTCAGATTGACTTTCACAAAGCCTTAGTGTATGGGATATGCTGAGAAGGTGAGCATAATTTTATACAAACTTTTAGGTTACCAAAAGCTTTCTTTCCTGATTCTAGACCACAGTACCCAAATCAGAAGTCTATGGGCCGAATTCAGCCTGCAGATATTTTATTTAAACCATACAGTGATTTCTCACTTTAAATAGCAAAAGTTAACATTTCTGTAGCACTCTAGGTAGAGACATGCATATGCTTTCCATGTTAACTCACTTAATCTACATCAAACCTGCGAGGTAGGTACTATTATTACCATACCCATTTTACAGATAAAGAAACTAAGGCACAGGCAGGTTGAGTAACTTGCCTAGAGTGGCACAGTTAATTAATAAGTGGCAGAGGTGGAATTTGAACGCAAGCCGTCTGACTCCAGAGTACAAGTTCTTGATCGCTATGCCTCTCTGCCTGTCTGGTATGTCTGAATTATGTGCCGACATTTGAAAATCAAGAGCGGTAAGATAAAGATCCAGACTTACGGCTTGTCAGAATGAAAATCAGCAGTTATAACAGCCCCAAGTTTACACTCCCTCAAGGTAAAAGTCAGCCCCCTTGACTAGGGGATGCGTTATCTGGCTTTCCCCAGGTCCCACCATTCCCCGCTGCCTTCCAACATGGAGGCTGACAGCCATTGCCCATTTGTCATCAGGCTAGCACTGCTGTTTCCTTACACATGGCCCTCTTCACTCATTTGTGACCTGCCTAGCCCCTGTAGATATTTGTGACCCCCAATTAGACTCCTCCTAAAGACAAGATGCCCACCCTGGCTGGTGCGCTCAGTGGTTAGATCATCGACCCACACACTGAGGGGTCGCAGGTTCCATTCTGGGTCAAGGGCATGTACCTGGGTTGCAATTTCAACCCCTGGCCCTGGTCTGGGGCTGTATGGGAAGCAACCAATTGATGTTTGTCTCTCTCACATTGATATTTCTCTTTCTCTCTCTCCCTCCCTTCCACTCTCTCTAAAAAACAATGGAGAAAATATTCTGGGGTGAGGATTAACAACAAAATAATCCTTATAATAAAAGCCCAGCGACCAAATGGCAGAATGACTAGAACAACTGGTTGACCAGTCGCTACAACATGCGCACTGACCACCGGAGAGGGGGACGGGCGGGGGGGGGGGGGGGGGGGGGGAAGCTGCTCAACGCAGGAGCTGCCCCCTGGTGGTCGGTGCGCTCCCACAATGGGAGCACTGCTCAGCTGACTGGGATGAGCAGCTGCTCCCACAGTGGGCCAGTCTCCGCAGGCCACACTCCCCACCAGTGCACGAATCCCGTGCACCGGGCCTCTAGTAATAACAATAAAGACAAGATACCCTTTTGCTATAACACACATATTAGGGTGTGCAGAAGTATGTGAGGAGCTCTCTTCTCTTATGAATTGATAGTAGTGAGGAGAGAAACAAAGCAATGATGGGAAAATTCAAAGCAACTCCTGGAGAAAGCTTGTCACATTGGGAAGAAAATCCTTGATCTCCTCAACCCAAATCATGTGAAGACCTAAATTTTCGAAGTAAAAGCAAAACATAATAATCTGATTACTAAACTAAATTCCCTACAGCTACAAATAAATTTCTATAAAAGTCCAATGTTATAAAAACTATTACTATAAATCAATATAATTATCTTTTAAAACTCATCTACTGGAATTTTCGCATACAGATGCAAACCATCACCTTCTAAGGAGCCCCCTTGGAAAATATGTACTTTTTCCCATGATGCCTCTGCAAGAAACATTTTGGGACTCCCAGTGGGGGTTAATCTTCAAAGCAATTTATAAGCCATGGAGTAAAAGTCAATCTTCTTATTTTATATTAACTTCTTATTTTTGATCCAAAGCAGTAACATCCGCCTTTTCACCATTATTCAAATAATATTCTTGTTCCAAATTAAAATCCATTAAAGGATGAATATATGTTCATACTGAGAATAAAATAATTAGCAACAATGTTGGAAGGCAATTAGTGTCCCTAGGTGTATTAGTGACAGGGACATCATGGACATAGAACATAGCCTCTCTAGGTGACCTCCTTGAGTGGGCCATCATTTTAAAAATATATATTTGTATTGATTTCAAAGAGAAAGGGAGAGGGAGAGAGAGATAGAAATATCAATGATGAGAGAGAAACATTGATTGGCTGCCTCTTGCACACTCCACACTGAGGATCAAGCCTGAAATCCGGGCATGTTCCCTGAACAGGAATCGAACCGTGACCTCCTGGTTCATAGGTTGATGCTCAACCACTGAGCCACACCAGCCAGGCAGGCCATTATTTTTTTAAATATATGTTGATGTGTTTAAGGAATCGGATAAGAGAAAAGTAAATATCTAATTCTATCTTTTAATGTGTATATATGGTTACAAATAGAAAGAATGTACACAGCAACATATACACAGAATAAATGATCATTATTTCTGGGAAGCACAATTACACATGATTTTTATTTTCTTTATTAATATCCATTTGAAAGAACTCAGTGCTGATAGCACTATGTTAAATGTTAGAAATACAGTGTAAAAATGTCTTTTTAGCTTTGTATTACAATGAGAATGTATCTATACTAACAAAAGCCTAGGTAGTCCTCACGCCCTTGCGTGATGCCCTTACGTCATCACAAGATGGCTGCCACAAAATGGCCACCACAAGATGGCCAGCAGGAGAGGGCAGTTGTGGGTGATTGGGCTGGCAGGGGAGGGCAGTTGGGGGCAATCGGGCAAGCAGGGGAGCAGTTAGGCATCGATCAGGCTGGCAGGGGAGTGGTTAGGGGGTGATCAGGCTGGCAGGCAGAAGCAGTTAGGGGCAATCAAGCAGGCAGGCAGGCAAGCAGTTAGGAGCCAGCAGTCCCAGATTGTGAGAGGGATGTACGACTGCCAGAGTGGGATCAGTCCCTAACCAGCAGTCAGATATCCCCTGAGGGGTTCCAAATTGGAGAGGGTGCAGGCTGGGCGAATTTCATGCACCGGGACTCTAGTGTTTTTACAATGATAGATCACAGCAGACTGGACTCTGCTTTCTGCTTGAAACATAAAGGAAATTCTCTTTCTCAGGCACCCCCTAAACCATGGGGCAGCCACAGTGGAGTGGAAATGGTTTCCAGTGGGTTTCTGTGGAATGGGACTGAGATAGCTCCCCACTTCCTCTTGGCCTGTGTGTGGCATCCAGAGGATATACAAGTTCCTCACGATACACTTCGAGACAGCTGAGAATGCCAGCTTGTGAGCCTGTCACAGCAAGCTAGGAGACGGCCTTGCAGCCAAGGCTGGAGGGTGAAGCTGATCCTCCGAAATCCCAGACAGGGAGGCAGTGCAGCTGCAGGTGTCATGGGGGTCCCTGAGGCCAGCAGGGGCTGAGCTGGGTGTGGAGGCAGGAGGAGATCCCTGGGCTCTCCCAGAGCAGGGCCTGGGCAAGGCCAGCGTCCGAGGCCCAGTGTCCGAGGCCCAGGTGGGAGGGGGCCTCCTCAGCCCAGGGCAGCACGCCTGGGCCCTGCCCAATGCGGAGGATCCCTGAGCCACCCTCCCTGCAGCCAGACACACCTCCGGAAGGAGGACTGTGGGAACGTGCTTGAGAGGAAAGGAAGCAATCCTGGTAGGAAGTTTCAACCCTGCATTAACTGATTATTTGGGGAAAAGAGCTTGTTTTAAACTGGAAAAGGCTGTTACCTTCCACTGGCAAGTTTAAGGGCTGGTTTTTACCCCCCACTATTAGCAAGAGACGGGGCAGATGAAACCAGTTACCAAAAAATTTAAACTACTGTTGAAAACACCCTGCTGGGCAAATATGCAATTATAATGGTTGCGAGTCCTGTGAGGGAACAGTCCCTAGTGCCCGGAGTGCGTTTAATCAGGGCACCCAACACACACAACACAGACTGGCAGGCGGCCCTCGGGGACAGCCTCCAGGAGGAAGTAATGTGTCAGCAGAGGCTTGGAGGAGGGGCCAGGTGAGCTGGGGAGAGCACAGGGCCCGGGAGAAGGAGGCTGGTCCTCTGGAGGATCCAGAAGGTGGGTGGACAGGTGAGTGGAGGCCAGTCTAAGAATAAGTCAAGATAGGGACAGCAAACACAAGAAGTTAATGTGGGCATCCACAGCTAAGACAGCTAGGACGAGCAGAGACCACCACTGCTGCCGCCTGTACCTGCCAAAGCCTATCAGCTTTCAGGGATTCCTTGTCCTGCCAATCTCTCCAAACTTCTGAAGGGCTGGCACAGAACAAGGCTCCCCTTCTAGTGGGGCTGAGCCAGAAGCAAAGGGGCCAAGGATTCAGTGAGAGACAAGAGGATGCGGGCTCCTGGCCAACTCTGGGTATGTCTCATTTACCACGTGTGGATTTCTCCTGGGCATCGGGCACGTGGTGGCATCACTGAGAACTCTCCTGGCTGGTGTGATGGTCCGGAATGACAGCAAGAGCAGACAGAAGCGAGCGGTCTTCCTCTCTGCGGCCAGCATCTGCTCTAAGCCACCAGCACACTTGCCCGAGACCATTGCAACGATCCTGTGACTGGTCTTTCTGTTCTCCACCCTCTCTTTTTAGAGAGCTGTTTTTACACAAGAAAGCAGATCATGTCTCTCCTTTGAGGGCTCCCCATTTTTTAACAAAATCAAGAGACCTCCCATGCCTGCAGGACTCCAAGTGACCTGGCCCCAGCTCACCGCTCCGATGTCATCCTGTCCAAGTGTTCATTCCACCCCACGCACATTCCCTCCTGTCAGTGCCTCAGCTGTGTCCATTCTTTTCCTGCATCAGGGCTGTTGTCCTTCCCGTTTTCCCCCTGGAGTCTATCCTGGACCTCTTTGTGTCTTCTGTCTAAAATGGCACCCCTCCTACTCACATTCTATCTTATCGCTCTGCTTATTCCTCTTATAGCACTTACCAATCTGATGTTTCTTTGCTTGTTTATTGTCCATGACCTTCACTAGAATATTCCTTGAGGGCAGGGTGTTTACCTTGAATAATGCCTGGCCCAAAGGAGGCACTCAATTAGTACTTGTTAAATACTAAGTGCATGAATACACAAATGAATGAATGAATGAACCTTTGCATGGGTCTTAGTAATGGAATGACTCTGAACCACAAACATTTTCATTATATGATTGGTACTGGACGGTGTTGATGGACAGAAGACAAAAAGGGGAGGGGGGACTACCTGAAAATAGATTGCTTGCCCATGATCTTGTGACTGAGGCAGGTGCGCTCAGCTAACCTTAATAGAAACGCTAAAAGAAGTGTTGTCTCACTAAAAAGCACTGCTTTTGACTGGGGAAGTTAAAAAGTTTCCTAGATCCATATTGACTTTAACAGCTCAATAAACAGTATTTGGGCATTTACGGCCAGGCAAAACACGGAGCATGTAGAGATGAACAAGGCTAATTACTCTACAAGTTGAGAAGTAGCAGAGCAGCTGGGAGGAAATCGGAGAATAGTTCCCAGGAAGAAGTGGCTGGCTCCACCTGAGGAGGGTGGGATGCGCTTTTGGGAAGGAGCTGGCCAGACACTGTGCCCTGAAGGTAAGCAGGGGTTTTAGCCGCTGAAAAGGCTGGGGGAGATGAAGGCAGAAATAAAAATATCAGCAAGGAGGTGTGAATGGCCGTGGTGTGATTCTGGATAAGTGGGTGATGATGTCCTGATGGTGCAGTAACTGGAGAACAAGCTTGGAATCCTTGGCAGGTGTGAGCCACCGAGTGCAGAGCTCCCAGGTAAAGCATATCACATCGGAGGGAAGAAGGCAAGATCCAAACCCTGGGTGGAGCCAGCGGTGAAAAATGAGGGTTCTATGGAAAGTAACATCACAGGGTGATCAGATCATAAATTCCTGGATGGGCGGTTCATGGAGGATAGTCACACCCCAGGCCCATAACTTCTCTAGTGAGAGGTTTTTAAGCAAGCTCTGACCATTGCTTCTAGATTGATACACCCTCAAGATGTCAAAAGGCGTAACCACTTGTTAACTATCCTGTAATTCAATGCCCACTTCTTCCCATTTCCCTGTAATCGTCCTTAGTTCCTTCTTTAGTTTCAAATGCATAAAGGAAGCTGCAAAACTGTGATTCTCAGGAGCATTTGAGATGGTGTTCACTGGCATATGTCATCATTTGGGCTCAAATAAACTTATAAAAATTCTCTGCAGGTATGGATGCTCTTACATGGACAGAGGACTGGTGAGTTTGCCACCAGGAAAAGAGGAAAGAAAGAGCTATAAGGACAAATCCTTTGGGGAGGCCCGAGTTTAAAGGGCATATGGAGGAAAAGGAATCAACAAAGAAGTGGTCAGAGAAATAGGAACTAGAATCTGGAATTTTAATGTAGAGAAACCACCTTTCAGTGGGCTTTCCCACCTCCCTCTGCAACACCATCCTGTTGGCTGCTACTTATTCAATGCCTGTCCCTGTCACTAGACAGGAATATTCAGGAGTGAAAGAAATGTTTCTTTTTTTTAGGTTTTAATATATATATATATTTTTTTTATTTCAGAGGTGGAGAGAGAGAGAGAGAGAGGTAGAAAAATCAGTGATGATAAAGAATCATTGACTGGCTGCTTCCTGCACGCCCCTTAATGGGGATCAAGCCCGCAACCTGGGCATGTGCCCTGACTATAGAATTGAACTGTGATCTTCTGGTTCATAGGTCGATGCTCAACCACTGAGTCATGCAGGTTAGGTGCAAGAAATATTTCTGACTTGTTTACTGCTCTATCACCCAGACCAGGTCTTCTCACCTAATAGAATGTATATATGTATGGATGAATGAATAAGCATTTTCAAATTTTGCAGAGTTCGAAAGACTAAAGATTGTAAATAACACTTTGGATTTGGCAATCAGACACAAAAGTGACATCTGAAAGACCGTTTTAGAAATGGGAAGAGCAATAATGCCTATATCATGTATGTGGTAGTTAGGAGAATTAAATGAGCTAATACTCTGTGCCTGGATGTAACTAAAGCTCAGTGAATATTAGATGATGATGATTATTCCCGCTAGCCTTCCCTTTCAGAAGATATTTTGGTGAAATAATTCTCTCTCTCTCTCTCTCTCTCTCTCTCTCTCTCTCTGTCTCTCTGTGTGTGTGTGTGTGTGTGTGAAATAATTCTTTATGGTCATATTGTGTCTAACAGATTGGCTTACTATCTTTCCAAGACATAATAGAGACGTATTACCTTAAAAACTACCACGACAACAAAGCACTATTTTATTAAATGGCTGCAATAGAACCCAGTGAAATGAGATTTTGCTGTCAAATCCAGCTGTGGCCTGGGAGCCCAAAAGGCTCCCAAGGGACCAGAAGATGGAGTGGAATCTCCTTTCCTATTAAGGAGACTCGTGGAACTAAGGCAGCTACAGCCAGCCCTGGAAACAGAGCCCTGGTGCTGTGATTGTGTAGGTCACTAATCCTAAGAAGGAAACCTGCCTGAGCAGGGGCGTGGCTCCAGAGACCGGCTCAGTCACTAGGTTTGGATAAAGAAGAAAGAGGCTGCAGGTGCAAGAGGTCCTTGAAGTGTGAAAACATTGGCCTGAGAGGCAGGAGACCTGGGTTTCTATTCTGGATGTGCCATTCCGTCCATGGACTTGACCAAGTCACTTAGCCTATGTGTGTCTCTGTCTCCTCATGTTTCTAATGAGAGGACTACATGAGCCTCCAGTCCTCTGCAGTAGATTGTTTACAAAGATGGCCACAATTTCTCCCACTCCTGCATGTTTGCTTCCTCTGCAATGTAATTTTGCTTTTTCTCCTGTCAAGTGGTGGCATCTATTTCCTTTCTCCTGGAATCTGGGCTAGCTCTGTGACTTACTTGACGAACAGAATGTAGTACAAGTGACATTGTGTTTGTCATTCTCATGGAATGATGCTGTGGCCATGTGAACAAGCTAGGCTAGTCTCCTTGGAAAGGAAAGATCGTGTGAGAGAGAGGCTCAGCTAGGAGCAAGCACCACCCACCAGACATGGGCATGAAGCCGTTTTGAACCATCCAACCCCAGTTAAGTTGCCAGATGAGCTCAGTCACAGAAGTGTCCCAGACAAGACCAGCAGAGGAACCGCTCTGCTGAGCCCAGCCAATATTGCTGACCCACAGAATCGTGAACAAATAGAAATACTTTAACCCAGTAAGTGGTAGTTTATTACTTAGGAGTAGATAGCTGATACAGCCCCCCTTTATAGCTGACCAAAATCCAATTTTATTGCTCTGAAAAAGGAATCAGACTATAAGGTCTTTTACTTGTGTGCTAGTGTTTGCTGCAGAGAACTCAAAGGTTATATGACTATTTCATTTCCTCCCGTCCTCCCCCAGCTGTTGACCCTGAAGGCCTTCTCTCTCCCACACTGTTGTTTATGGACCTACTAGACCTTAAACTCTTTGCCACCTTTTCTTAAGACTTGGCTTGGGGGATACTGAGCAAGGTAGTAAGTGGCTTGGTGACTCAGTGGTCCTTCCTTCTGAACAACTGAGGTGTCAGTTCCCCCTCTTTGCTGGTTTCAGGGGATATTTATTCATTCTTTCAGGTGATACTGTGTGAGCAGCTGCCATGTTCCAGGCCCAGCTGAGGAAGCGATGTGGTGAAGGTAGGTCTGGCATATGGGTGACAGGATCCAAGTGGCCTGCCTGGAGAGGGGCTCACCCATCACCCCTTTCTCAGCAGCTTTGCTGTAGCATCTCATGCGTCTACCTCAGAAATGACCCTGTCCTAAAGGCACAGTTTCAGAGTTGGGGGAACTTTTAAGGCCCAATTAGTTCAACGTATTTAAAAATTATGCAGGTGAAGAAACTAAGGCCTGAGGTGTTAAGGAACAGAAGGAGCTTAAGGTAAAATTAGGCCTAGAATTTGGGCCTCTTAGCTCCAGATCCAGAGCCCTTTATATTACATTCAAGGTCCTCTCCAAGGTCCTCTGCAGCCTCCTTCCTCCTGATTTCTGAGTTCACTCATCCTCTTAGCTTTGTGTTTCAGGCACAATAGATTCCTCCTCTGGCTCAAGATTCAGACATTACCTGTAGACTCTTTCCTCAGATACATTCCAACCACCAAATGATAATGGTAATAATAACAACAACATACATTCAAAATGTATTTATGGAGCTCCTATTATGTGCCAGACACTGCCTCAGTTTTGGAATTACAGTGAAAAAGAGAAACAAGAACTCTACCTATAGGGAAATTTATATTCTTGAGGGAGTTATGGCAGAGAATGCACAAGAAAACAAATAAGAGAACGAGATACTGGTGTCTTACAAACTCAACAGGAAAATGTGATAGAGGTGACTAGACTGGGGGATGTATGATCAGGAAAGGCCTCTTAGACAACATGACATTTGAGCTGATCCCTGATTGGAGAGGAGCAAATAGCTCTTCAGGAAATGAAGAGAGCAGAGGCCCTGTGGTTGGGACCAACTTACCTTATTTGAGAAAACAGAGGAAAGGCATGTGTCTCTTGGAGGGAGCAGTGAAGAGAGAAGAAGGAGACAGATAAGGAAGGGAGGCAGAGGCCAGGGCATGCAGGGCCTTGTAGGCCATGATAAGGAGTCAGGGATCCATGTACTTGAGTGGCTACGTTCTAAGTAATATGACACAATTTATATTTTTAAAAGATCTGACTGCTTGGATGCGGGTCAAAAGGGGAATTGGAAAGATGGTTTATTGAATGCTAAATGTGTGGAGTACTTTGTGTAGTTTAGCCCTAATCCTCCCAACACTTCAAAGTAGATTTTATTTTGCCCATTCTATGGATACAGAAATGGAGACTGAAGGGATAAAAGAACCTGCCCGAGGTCATAGAACTGAATTTGAACCTAGGGTCATCTAATTCCACTGTAGCACATGGCCTTACTAAGATGGTGGTTCCACCCCTGTGCTAATACATTTTTCTGATTATCACCGTGTATTGAAGGGTGAGATTTTAGAGCTGGAAGCTACAGATTGGAAGTTCCTTGAAGGCAGGAATCATCTTGCCATTTAGTTGTGTCATAGTCCCTGACATATCTGATGAATGAATGAATGAATGAATGGAATGAATGAATGAGTGGATGGATGATGGGTGGATGGATGAATGGGTTTTTTGAATCACCTGCCACCTCAGGCCTATGATTTTCAAGATAGGAGATTGTCTTTCCCAAAATCACATGGCAGGAGTGGAACGAGAGCCGCTGTTGAACCAAACCATGCCATCTCCAATTTATCTGGTTAATACAAGTTTGTTGGTTTAACCTACCATTTTAGGTTGGCAAACCCTCAAGGTCAGGCACCATGTCTCTTTTGTAGTATGCCATGTTGGGAGCATGTGGAGCCTAGAGGGAGGTTCAATCTGGGACTTTTGAGGAGTTACTGCCTCAGAAAACTGAACTAAACACATCAAATTCGCATGTGATGGGAAACTACATCTTCAAGGTCTCCTGAAGGAGCTTGACTGGAGTTTAGTGTCTAAAGAAACAATGTTCAAACAGAACTGGTTGTGGTCAGGATGGAACAGGAAGAGAAAGGCCATCCTTGGCTTGAGTGTCCACCAGAATGAGGGACAATGTGGGTAAAGGGACTTTCTGGTTTTGAGAGAGGACCCTCTATGCTAAGATTTTCACCTCCTGGTGCTTTCATTGTTGGTCACCAAGCAACAAATTCTCATATGTTAATTTGGCTTTCTGGTTGCTGAAGGCATCCTCTGGACAGGAGAGGCAAGCGTGTCAGTCATTGTGAGGAAGAAGTGCTCTCCGTCATAAGTAAATCCACTTGCAGATGTTCCAAGAAAATGGTGTCACCAAGAACCTGGTCTTCGGTGGGGGTCAGGCGTCTCAAAGTTGAGACAGGTATAGACCACTGCCATTTTTTTTGAGGGCCTGGGTATATTAAAAACTAAACAAAAGACGATGATAAATCTTGCAGTGTATTTTAATTGCTAACATCCAAAACACAATGCAATTTATTGTGCTAGTGACAATATCATTAAGGACCTACAGAACTCTCAGTTCTTAGTGCCTTGTAAGTGGGTAGAGGAGGGGCTGTGTGTTTAAAGATACGTGATGGCTGCCTTCTACCTTCAGTTTTGTCAGGCTGTCTCTGTACTGTATGAATCAGATCATTTGGCAATGATATCAGAGCTAAATATGAGGCCTTGTGTGGGGAGGCCCAAGGCCAATGGCCATGCTCAGAAGCGTGGGTCTGTCTGAACCTGTCCGCTGAGGCTCAGACCATCACCAAGGTGATGCTTCCATGGGCCACCAGCCACATCAGCCTTCCGTGGTGACTCCCTGACCTTGTCATGTCCCCTCCTTAACAACAGCACATGTCCCACCATGGTAAGTAGAGCAGCCGGCTCTGTACACAGTGAGAATTCCTCAAGAAACCTGCTGCCTGGCTGGCTGATAAATCAAGCCACGATAAACAAAGCTAGGACATTCAAAACTGTCTTTTAAACATCACATTTGGGGAAGACAGAGTCGGGGAAGTGCTTGGTGAAGTGGTAGACAATGTGAAAATGTAGGGGGGTGTTAAGGACACTGATCACACATATACAGCCAACACTCTCCCTTTTATATGATGCCAATTCTCCACTGGCCTCATCTGTCTCCTGTGATCCGTCTTTGCACGCCCGGTCCCACCACCACCCCTCAGTGTTCAGCGTTCCCATCTGTGCATCGCAAACCATTCATGGCTCCTGAATTCAAATTGGCGGGAAAATATTGGATGGAAAGTATCAGAATAGGTCACATAGTAAACGTAAAAAAAAAAAGAAAAACGATTGTTTTGTGAAACCTGTTTCAATTGCATATATGTGTGTATTGGGTTTGGATGTAAACTTCATTTCCTCCTGTGGGGCGGAGTGAAAGTTTTCAACCCGCTGCTCTAGATGGCAGGTTCGAGTGCCCCGCCTTCCGCTGAGCGGGTGCTGTGACGATGGGCTTCCTAGGCAGAGTGCGATGAATAACTGCGGTAGGAGGTGAACCACGCGGAGACCATCCAAGACCTACACAGCATGTCAGGGTCTTAGGCACTCTCTTGTTTTACAGTTTTATGGGGGAAGAGGCCGAATCTAAGAAAGGCCATAGGACCAGTTAGTGAAGGAAGCTGCCCTTCCATGCAGTTTCTCTGCCTCTTCTTCCTGGGTTCTTTCTCTTTACTTTTTGTCATCCTTTATTGAGACACAGCAAAGGCTGGTAGGGAGGATTCCATCGCCAGCAGAAAACTTGGATTTCAGCCCCGACTCCATTACTTGCTGTGTGACCTTAAACCCACAAATTGCTTACTAGCTCCACTCCTCAGTTGTATCACATGTACAACAGGATTCATGCGACGAGGGACCAACTGAATGTATCTCTTTAATGGCACTTTTTAGACTCGGAGGCATTATACCTGTTTTCTAATAATTATTCTTTGTTTCTTGAGTATCCATGACATTTATTCATGAAATAGATAGTGCGGTGGGGACAAGGGGATGAGTGTAATGTTACCACGTCTGACCCCCTCTTAAGAATATTCACGGACACTTTCCAGGGAGAAGACACGCCTCCCCTTCTGTCCTCAGAGCCCTCACAGGGGCCCACAGAAGTGGGTTCATTTACAGCTAGTTCTTTAAAAAAAAAAAAAGTATTTTTTATTGATTTCAGAGAGGAAGGGAGAAAGAGAGAAAGAGGAGAGAGGGAGGGAGGGGGGGAGAGAGAGAGAGAGAGAGAGAGAGAGAGAGAGAGAGAGAGAGAGAGAGAGAGAGAGAAACATCAATGATGAGAGAATCATCGATTGGCTGCCTCCTGCACACCCCACACTGGGGATCAAGCCTGTAACCCAGGCATGTGCCCTGGCCAGGAATCGAACTGTGACCTCCTGTTTCATAGGTTGACACTCAACCACTGAGCCTCTCTGGCTGGGCTAATGCTAGTTCAATAGCAGACAGCACCCCAGCTTCCTTTAGCTCCAAACCACGTGCATGGTTCCTGAAAGCAGCCTGCAGAAAGGAGTTTCTCTTCTCCTTCACCTTGGTTGCACCCATAGCCTCATAGGCTGGTGGGTACCCGAGGCCCTACGAGCGTGCGTGTCCCACTTATGACAGAGTTTGACTTTGACCAGCCGCTGGTCAAGACAGTTTCTCAGTTGTATTCATCCTGGAAATTACAGCAGCGACTCACAGTTTTGGACACCCTATCACCATGTTGCCATCTCCCTTCCTTTCCAATGGTACAATGTGGATTCGGGTTGAATATATGGATACAAAGTATTAATGGATTTTAATAAATTTTGAATTTAAAAAAATCTAAATTTTAAAATCAGGTTTTTAAAAAGTTTTTCAATTACAGCTGACATACAATACAGGGTGGGGCAAAAGTCCATTTACAGTTGTGAGTATGCAGACCAGAGTTTATTCTTGTATTACTTATTAGGTATTGTATTACTTATTTGTATGACAACTGTAAACCTACTTTTGCCCACCCCTTATTATATGGTTTCAGGTGTGGAGCATAGTGGTTAGACATTTATGTAACTTCCAAAGTGATCCCCTACCATAGGCCTAGTGCCTACCTGGCAGTATTATTATTATTACAGTATTATTGACTATATCCCTATGCTGTACTTTATGTCCCTGTGACTGCTTTGTAACGGCCAATTTGTACTTCTTAATCCTTCACTGGAATCAGCTTTAATTCTCCCATATATCATTGATTACTCACATTGCCTCCTGGTGATTGTTCACATGTTTCAGTTAGTACTATACAACATCATTTACAAAATTTTATTTATATAATTCCCTTTATTATCAATGAACTGATTGATTCAACAACAAAAATTAGCACTTTTTTTTGGCAGGCATTAGGGATTTAGATATGGGATGGGTGGGGGAGTGATAGGTATATCAATAATGCTAGGTGATAAGGTTCAAACACTATGCAAAGGAGTGTGCAAGAGAAATGGGCCATGCACTTTATCTGGTGCATCTTGGAAGACTGCTTGGAGGAGGTGGAGTTTGAACTGTGTCTAAAAGATAAGTAAGATATTTATGAGGGCTACATGAGGAGAGAGGTTGCCTGGGTAGAGTTTTGGAGAAATACCCATTCCTGGGCTCAACCTCAGAATCTTGGGAGTGGGTCCTGGTACGTGTGGTTTTGATGTGAAACTAGGGCTGGGAACCATCAGAAACAAAGGCTCAGGTCTGTTCAGAGACCAGAGAAAGGCCTGAAGGGCTGTCTGAGAGACTGAGACAATGCAAGTCAGCTATTCTGCACCTCATCAGAAGACCAAGCAAAAGGAATTAAGTAAAGCACAATGACTTGATTTCCTGTGAAGATAACGTTCCTGGATGTGATATTTGTTAAAGACACCAAGGACTTTCTTTAGAATAAGAAAGAAAATGCAATTTAAATCAAACTGGAAAACAAGACAGAATCTCACTTGTCTCTGATGGCCTATGCCAGAGTTGACATGCTTTGTCTGTAAAGAGCCAAAAAGTAAATATTTTCAGCTTTATAGACCATACAGTCTCTGACAGAACTATTCAGCCATGCCCCTGTAGTGCAAAAGCAGCGTTAGCCAGTGTGTGAGTGAGAGTGCTGTGTGCCTATAAAGCTTTAGTTATGAACACAAATTTGAATTTCCTGTAACTTTTACATGTTACAAAATATTAGTTTTTCCTTTATTTGTTTTCAACCATTTAAAAATGTAAATTCTTATTGTTCACAATAACTAAGAGGTGGAAGCCACCTAGATGTCCATCAACAGATGCATGTTTAAAAAAAAGTTATGGTATATACAGATAACGGAACATTATTCACCCTGCAAAGGAAGGAAATCCTGTCACATGATGCAACCTGGGTCAACCTTGAGGACATTATGCTAAGTGAAATAAGCCAAAACTCCTGATTCTGTATGACTCCATTTATATGATGTATCTACATAGTCAAATTCACAAAAACAAAAAGTAGAATAGTGCTTGTAAGGGTGAATGGGGAGTTGTGTTTAAGGGGTATAGAATTTCAGTTTTGCAAGCCAAAAAAGTTGTGACTATACTTAACATGCTATGGTACCATACACTAGTAGTTAAAAAGATTAAGATGGTAAATTTTATGTTGCATTTTTTACCACAATTATATTTTTTAAGAAAGGAAAAATCAATTATTCTTCACTTGAAAGTCACCTAGAAACAGGCAGCCCGCCCTGTGGGCTGTAGTTTGGCAACCCTGGCCCCTGGATGGCCAGTCCAAGGGCCAAAGGGATGGTCCAAATGAATACTTCTCAGATGTGCCCACTGAAAGGCCTCTAACAGCACAAAAGGGAGAATGCAGGCTCCCCCGGCATTTGCCTGCAAGTCTATAAATTTCTTTTAAATACTCTTTCAAAAGAAGGTCATGAAAGTTTTTGAATCCTAGTCTATAACATATTGTTTTAATGTAAAATTGGCATTCACTGTAAAAATCAGTAAAACCTGATGCTCACTCGGGCTCATAGAGGGCGAGTGACTGAGTCAAGGTCACATAACCAGAACGAGTCAGTATGGGACTGGATCCCAAAATTCCCGCTTTCAAATGTATACTTTCCACCAGAGTGGGCTGCCTTCCCATCAGGCTTTGGCGAGCCATTCCCAACCCTAACCCATATTCCCTCAATATTGAGGCAGTCCTCGAAATCACGATGGCTCACCACTTTTGAATTTCTACCCAAACTCATCAATTAATAAATTTAATACCATCAAGTTGTTAGCTTCATATATTACTTGTTTCTCTGTGTTCTAGACTAATTTTATATATTCTAAAACTCACTTTTTTTCTCTTGCCCTATCTAATCACGTTTCCTCAGTCATCTGTATTTTTTTTTTTAACCTTTCATAGCACCCCATTCTGTTCTACATTGTGGAATGTTTAAGTACGAGGGGCCTGAGATGTGGTGTTTTTGTATACCCAGCATCCATTTCCTCTTGTATTATTTGTTCAGAATTCTCTCTTCCCCCTGTACTTTTCCCTGTCCCATTGACTTTAGTCTTGGCCATGAGACTTGCTGTCCCCAATAGATTGTAGCCAAAGTGAACGTGTGCTTGTCCTAAGCAGAGGTTTTAAGAGGCAACACGCGTCTCCACTCGTGGAGAACTACCTGCCCCACGTCCAGCCTGTTCCTTCAGCCTGGGTCCCAGAATGAGAAGACATATGAAGCAGACCTGAATCCAGCCAGCCCAGACCCACATGCTGTAAGCCACTGAGTGGTGGGTTGTTTGTGACATAGTATTATCCCAGCAAAAGCTAATACGCCCCTTCTTTGGGAACCAGGACTTTGATTTTCTTCTGGAGACCCAGCCCTCCTCCACTCTTCATCCATGGAGTTTAGTTGCACTGACTATCCTCCACTCTGCCCCAAGCACCCTCCAACACACCATACTAACTCCAATCTCCGGTATGATCTCTGCTGTTCTTATCAAAGCTGAGAGAGCTTGGCCAGCAGAAATGAATGACCCTAGGCCCTGTCACCCGCTATAGAGGGCTCCTAAAGAAATCTTACTAATAATCCATACAATCCCAACTCCTGTCTGTTTTACAACAAAGCCATATGAAGAGGAGTGTGGAGATACAATATAAAATGCCACACCTCTTGACTGCTTTTTGATAGTGGGAAGGAAGTCATGAAAAGTAATTAGCAGTTGTTATGGACTGAATGTGGTGTCTCCCCAAAATTCATGTTGAAGTCCTAACCCACAATGTAATGGTATTAGGAGGTGGAGACTTGGGGAGGCCATTTGGTTTCGATGAGGTCATGAGGGTGGGGCTCCCATAATGAGATTAGTGCCCTGTATAAGTGCACCTCCTCTCTGTTCACCCACATGTGCACACTGAGGAAAGGCCATGTGAAGACTATTGAGAAAGGGCCATCTACAAGCCAGGAAGAGGGTCCTCACCAAGAATCCAATTTGCTGGCACCTTGATCTTGGGCTTTTCAGCCTCCAGAACTGTGAGAAATAAATATCTGTCATTTAAGCCACCCATTCTATGGTATTCATTATCGCAGCCCACCCTAAGATAGCAGCTTTCCCTTAGAATGCAAAGGACAGAAGCTGTGGATACCTAAAAGTAAAAGTGATTCCCATGCCTTTAGGAAGAACAGAGTCAGCTCTGAATTCCTCATTCATATGAAGGACGGGTGTGGACATTCTAAAACAAAGATTTTCAACCTTTTTCATCTCGTGGCACACATAATCTAATTACCAAAATTCTGCGACCCACCAAAAAAGTGTATATTTTTGCCAATCTGACAAAAAATAGGTATAACTTTCATTGATTCATATCAGGCGGCTATTGTGTTGGCTATTGCCATTTTTGTATTTGACAACCTAATGGAAATTAGGTCAGTGCCCCTGACTAAATAGTCAGGTTTTGCATGTTTTAAAAATTCTTGTGGTGCACCAGTGTGCCATGGCACACCCGTTGAAAATCGCTGATCTAAAACACCAGAAAAACTTTTCTTCATTTGGTCTGGGAAATGCTAAGGCCGCCCATAAGTGTTTCTTTCAGAAGTACTTTAGACAAGGAGGCATTTCCTCAATTAAATGGCCGGCCTGATAAAAACACATACATACACCCTGTATATCTTACATATTAATATTCCACAAAGATTTGTTGTAAAAAATACAATAAAAAGCATGAAAGCCACTGGTTGAAAATATACTTATGTTTGGGGTTGTCATATACTTAAAAAAAAAAAATAAAGTAACATGGTGTTCTTAATTGTGTGTGTGAGATTTTATTTCTCCCGGATCAGGATAACAAATACATTCTCCCAGCCCACAGCCAGCTGCATGGTAGGGGGACACGGAGTGAACTCTGCTGAGTGACAGGAGAAGCCTCCTCGGGATTAAAGCGATAATCCCTAAAGTGGAAAATTAGCTGTGAAAAATCAGGGGGGTGATCCACAGCCCTCTTCCCCATACCTCCTCCTCGGGCTCTGTCCTCCTGCCTTGCCCTACCCCATGCCCTTCTCCGAGGTCCGGTCGCACCTCTCGGTGAACATCCACACCAGCAGGAAGCCAATGTGAACTGGCCGGTCCTCTGAGTCAGGTGCTCCGACCCGGGCGCAGGGTAAGGGCCGGTGAGATAAGACTAGATACAAAATACAACCCTGGCCTGTAGAGGCCCACGGTAGGCAAACAAACACTCTCTCTCTGAAAGATGACAAAGACAAACAAACAAATAAGGGGAGGAAGTCTGCGAATGCGGTCCTGAAAGGACTCACACTCCCTGACCCCAGGGAATCTGACTTGATTGGTTTGGGTTTCCAAAACACTCCCCAGGTGATGCTAACTGAGCCGGGGCTGAAAACGTCCCCAGACCCACGGCCTCAGGAACCCTGGCCGTTGAGGCCCGGCAGCCAGTGTTTTCGCGAGGCCCCTGCCCCACGTGCCGCTGGGGCACGCTCAGGTCTGAGAACCATTGGTCCGAGCTGCCAAGGAACGGAGGCTTGGAAATGGAGGGCTCTGGAAGGTGAGCAGTTGGGGTTGGAGCCCAGGGCTGGGGGGTCAGGGAGTCAGGCCCCCTCCCCCTTCTTCTCAGCCTCAGGGCCGTGGGCAAGCTCGCCTGTCCGAGCCGGGCCTGAGCCCTGTGGGGCGGGCCGTCCCTGAAGCATCTGGCGGCGTGGGGTCCCGTTTGAGACCACCGAGCCTCCCTCTTTAGCCTCCATCACTCGGCCCCCGTGGTCGCCGGTCGTTTCCCTCCCAAGTTCCACAGCAGGCGGGAAAGGGTTGGCCTGTGGCAGGCCATAGTGAACGGCCAGAAAGGTCTCTTCCAGGAGAATCCCGGCTTCCAGTTTATGGCTTCGCATCCTTTTCCCCAATGTGGGCCCCCTACTCTGAACGCTGGCTTTAAAAACAAAACAAAACACACACACACAAAAACACCCCAGACAGAAACCGTGTCTCCCTTTCTGCACACCCAGCATCTTCTCATCCTAAGCAATCACGCCCCCTCCCACGATAAAAGCAGCCTTTTCCCCAGAGCAACCGAACCCTTGAACCCCACTCCCGAGACTCCCTCCCCCCGACTCTTTCATCCCAGCGGACAGAAAACAGCAAGTTCGGCGGCCTCCCCACTTCGGGCCTCCCCACTTAGGCCAACTGGGCAGGGCTGGACCCCACTCCGGCGCCCAGCGCCGTCCCCAGCGCAGGGACTCCTGGGGGAGAAGAGGGATCCCCGGGTTCCGCCTCCACCGAGGGTCACCGCCCGAGCGCGTCGGGGGCCGGCTTCCCTGGGTTTCTGGGCGAGTTGCACCCCCGCCCCCCACCGTGGGGAGGGGCTGCGGCCGCTGGGAGACTCCTAGGGTCTGGTGGCTCCTCCCCTGGGGTGGCCGAGCAGGAAGCGGGGCGCGCGGCGGGCGGGGGCGCGGGGGCGCGCGGCGCGGTGCGGGCGAGTGCGCGGGGCCGAGGCGGCGGAGTATGCGCGGGCCTGGGCGGCCAGCCCCGGCGCACAGCCGCGGCCGGGGCGCGCGGCGCGGGGCGGAAAAGCCTGTTTACACAGACTGCACACCGCCTGGGGAATAATGCAGTAAAGGAAGTGAGCCGGCTCGGCCTGACTGCTCCAACTTCCTGCTCTCACACACACCAGAGGGGAAAAAAAAAGAGGAGCGAGAGAAAGAAAAAAAAAAGGGGGGGGGAAAAATCAGGATCTCATTACAAGAGCAACAGACCGTCTGCAGACGCCTGTCAGCATGGAAAGTCGGGGGCTTTCGCCCGGTTCCTCCTAGAAATTCCCCCGAAGAAGGATCTCGAAAGCTCCCCCACATCTGGGTAGGTAGCAGGGCTTCTGCCTGTTGCTGGGACAGTTGCAAAGTTTTCGTTGGGGGCGTTTTTATTTCCTTTTTTTTTTTTTTCCCCTTTCTTTTCTTTGGCTTAGTGGGGGTTGGGCGGTGGGCGCCGCGGGATGAGCTGCGGGCCGGGGTTGGGGGGGAGGCCGCGGGGAGGGGGCGCCGCCGGGGATGCTCGGGTGCCCGCGCCGCCGCCCACCCAGCGGGAGCTCCGTGCCAGTCCGCGCGCGGGGCTGGGGGCTGCGGCGACCCTGCCCTGGCGGTCCCCGGCCCTGAGGCTGCGCTGAGAGCCCCGAGCCGGGGCGCGCTGGGGGTGGAGGGGCCGGCGAGGTCGTGGGGGACCTTAGGAGGGACGGTGACTGGAGCAGGCTGCGTGCCTGGAGGCTGGACCACCGCTGACCTGCCAGCTGGGGCGCCCCTTGGGGTGGCGGTGGCACTGATGCTCGGATGCTGGAAGGGAGACCGGAGTGGAGAGGGCCGGCGGAGGGTGCGCGGAGCCAAGACGCGGGGCTGGAGGCTGCGTCCTCGCGCTCGGCAGGTGACCCCCCGTCGGGTCACCGCCCCAGGCGCACGCCCAGCCGGACCTTTAAAAGCCGGCGGAGCCCGGACTGGACGCTGCTGTGGAGGACAGGGCAGTAGATGGTCGTGGCACCTCCAGCTCCTTAGGAAGCGGCTCTTCGGCTTCCAGCGGAGTGTTGGCCTGTGATGCTACTGTACTTTTTTGGGGAGGGGGAAAATGAGACATTTTTTTTTTTTTTTTGCAGAGTTCAAAGAGAAAAACAAGAGGTCTCGGTTTTAATGTTTTCTGAACTGAATCATCCTGAGGACAAGCTGCAGTTAGGCAGCGGGTGGGGGGTGGGAGCAAGAAATGTTATTTCAGAAACTGCAAAAGGGGCTTTTTCGGAAAAAAAAAAAATTAAACGAGTGTCGGGAGAGTTTCTGGCTTGTCTGGAAACTGCAAGACTAATTGCCATGCGCTTCCGCTTTGAAACTGGCAGCAGACAGCATCTTGAAAATGACTCACTAGAGGAGCTCACAAAGAAACTGTGGTTTGCTCCTTCTCAGGTTTATGTATTTGTGCCTTTTACAGTTTCCTTTGTAGTGCTGGAGGGGTCCCCCGCCCCTTCCCCGCCTGCCCCCTCCCACCCTCCCGCGTTTGGAAGCCCCTGGCCGGTCTTTAACTCTCCCCCGCCCCCCCCCACCCCCCCGCCCCCAGCACCCCAGGCGGGAGGGGGGTGAGGGGGAGGCTGGGTTGTTTTTGGAGTTGGCTGGGGAGGGTTAAAGGGATTCTGCTGCTGCAGGGGGAAAAAGTTCCCTGAATTTTCCACTGGCTGCTGCAGGAAGAGAGCCCCTTTAGTCACTGCTAAGTAATGTCTGCACACACACCAACTAATCTCATTAGGAGTTTCCGCTGCTCCGCACAGGAGGGGTTTTGTGCAGCCACCGTCGGGCGGGCGAGCCCTGCGCTGGAGCGGGAGACAAGTTACGGCTTTATTTACCTCGAGGTGCAGCCGCCAGCCGAGCCTTTCCAGGGTAGTGTCTTTGAGAACTTGGAAGTCACTTTGGATTTCGGACTTACAGGTTTTTCTTTCCCAGTTGTGTGTGTGTGTGTGTGAAGTTTCTATTGCCTAAGCAGCTCTTACACACCCATCCTCTCGCGTCTGAGCTTCAGTCTTTGTTGGGGGGGGGGGGGGGGGGTGGAGAGGGGAGGGGGAGGACGCGGAAGCGATGGGAAACCAAGCATGTTCCAGGCATCTATTAATGAGCTCAAATCGGTTTCTGAGCCTCATTGCCTTGTTGCCAAACACAATACCCTCTGATCCGTCTCCCTTTCTCTCTCTCTGTGTGTGACACATTTATTTGGGAAAGGTCAGTTATGAGTTTCAATTTATGGGCATTATAAAATACAAATTGTGTTAGGAGGGCACATGGGTCAGACAGTTAAGAAGATGGTCCATAAGTGTTTTTAGAGTTTCCAGTAATGATCCTGCCTGCAAAAACCCCTGATGGTATTACTATGCCAAGTCTAGCAAGGGCCTTCTGCGCGCCCCCCCCCCCCCCCCTTTTAAACCTTTATATGATGGAGATGTGTAGAGTTACTAAAAAGGGTAAAGAATTTGAAGGAACCCTATTGGATCTGTAGGGCTCGTTTATTGACACGGATGTTCTGCTGTCTTGAGGGTTTCTAAGATGTTGGCGTTTCTTTTATGGTGGCAAAGCATGTCCTGAAAACAGCCTAACCAGCCGGACCAGGTTGAGTCAGTGGACAGGAGGACGGGATGTCCCTAACACTGTGCCTGGCACAGCGTAGGTGCTCACTAAATTGTTGCATTGAGAGCCGTGAGTAGGATAACAGGACTCACAATAAACAGAAACGAAAAGACGCTTTGCAAAGCTAACAGCATTCTGATGAGCATTTCTTAAGGACAGAGGTTGTAAATATTCTCCCAAGACTCCATTTCCTTTGAAATTAAAAGGAGGTAATTAGAAGTCTTCATTCCAATAAGTCATTTGGATAGTCCTCACCTGGGAGTAATTTTGCCTCTCCGGGGGCATAAGACAGTATCTGGAGACATCTTGGTTGTCATAACCATCGGGGTGGGGGGGGTGGGGGGTGCTATTGGCATCTAGCGGGTAGAGGGCAGGGATGCTGCTACACATCCAACAACGTACAGGACACACACACACACACAAACACACCCAAAAAAAAGAAAAAAATTTCCCAGCCCAAATTGTCAGTAGTTCCCAGATTGAACACCTCTTGTTCCCATTGATGATGATGATGATGATAACAACTCTTTTATGTGCATTCATTCAGTGAAGAGGACATTTAAAACTCATCAGTTGCCCTTTTCTGCCACATGTATAACACGCATGCATGAATTTTTTCTCCCTTTCTCTTTTTGGTCAGTAAAATGCAGTAGTGCGACATGTAGGTGAAGACATGTGACGAGCTGAGTTAGACCATCTCTCAACCTCACTCCCTTGGTGCTAATGTTTTTTGGAGCAGAATGGCAAGAGCCCAGATAGGGGAGAGCAGTGGTTTGGTTTTTTTTCCAGCCCCATTTGAATTTTGAAGTTTCCTAAACATTTACTAAAGACCTCCTCTCTTATTTAAAAAAATTTAATCATTCAAAAGTGCTCGTATACAGTAAATGTGACTCTGAGGTCATATATCGGAATTTATATTTGTAATAAGTTTTTGGAACTTGGATCTTTTCCTGAAATTGGTTTTAAAGGACTTCCAGGCAGTACATATAAATTTAAAATATTCCTTTCTTAGCTGTCAGATACTGAGTTTTGTGTGTTCTGTGCTACCAATTATATTTATATATCTATCTGCTTCAGAAACCAATATGGTGGCAAAGCATTCCCTATTGATAAACCCAAACACTTAAAAAAAAAATCCCAGGGTGTCACCTGGTGGAATGGAGCCCTTTTTCGCTGGTGGTGAGCTACTGCTCACTAATTAATAGCTTTGCTCCTTTGCAGCCCTAGAGAGTGACCTCGCCATGTCCATGTTTCCCAGGCTGGGGTTCCTCATTAAACTTTAAAAGAAATCGGTTCTCTGTCCGCCCTGGTTGTGCTCTGGCTGCGGGCAGCTGGCTTCTGCCCCTTCTTAAGGGCCTGCACCTCCACATACATGTGAGTGGCCAGGTCATTTGAGTGAAGGCCCCACTGCTGTCAGATTTTTCTGTATGTTTCAGGCAAGAGTTTGTGTTTGGTTTTTTTTTTTTTAATGCCCTAGTTATCCATAATTCCTCTTTGCCTTCATAGTTTGAATTATAATACACTCGAGACCACACTAGCATAACACAACTTTGAAAGGTTAGTTTTTTATTTTCTGTTACAAAAATATGAATGTGAATTATCGTAGGGCGATTTAGAGAATCCCTAAGCACAATATAAACATCCCCCATAATCCCACTGTTAACGTTTGGTGTATATTTGTCTGGTTTCATAAATGCATGTGCGTGTGTACACTTACACAGATACACACGCACATGCACACATGTAACCTTTTGTAATTGCAGTCACACTAGGCTTTCTGTGTTGTAACTCATTTTCACTTTACATGTCATGCAGCTTTTTAATAACTAGTACGAAGACCAAAGTGACCACACATAGAGCTTGTATTTATTTGATCTAACAAATGTGTTGATTCAACAGTAGATTGACATAATTTCGACATGGACTTGTCCAGTGTTTTTGTCTTTGTGGCTCCGAGTAATGTTCTAAGAATGCTGTCCTCTTGAAAGGCTGAATTCATGTGTGGTGTGAAATTTGGGATTTTGCTGAGTTTCTCTATGATTTAAGAATGAGTCATGATTTGCAGGAGAATATCAAGATGTAGTAACAGGAAGTCCAGGACACTACACATCAAAATAGAATGTTCAGTGATGAAAAAAAGAAACTAGGTTAAACCAAAAATACACCTTGAATTTACCTAACTACTGGAGGGGGGAGGGGGTGCCTCTTTATTTAGCACTGTTTCATTTGATATCAGTAGAGTTTTCAAACTTTGAAGTTGGTGTTTTAAGTGGGTTTTCAGCTCAAGGTTGCTATTGCCCATGGCCAGTTTGAATTGAGATCATCCAGCTTTTGGGTGGAAACCACGGCAGGGAGACCATGAAAACGCTGGTTTTGTCACCTTGCATGCAGCCCTAGTAAACTGAGTTGTCAGCCTGTGTGTGGGTAACCTGTTAACAAACCCTAAAGGCCTTCAAAAATGGTAGATTATCTTGTCTTTTAAAATTATAAATATATATTTTACTGATTTTTTTTTTTACAGAGAGGAAGGGAGAGGGATAGAGAGTTAGAAACATGCCCGCAACCAAGGGTACATGGCCTTGACCGAAATCAAACCTGGGACCCTTCAGTCCGCAGGCTGATGCTCTAGTCTAGCCACTGAGCCAAACCGGTTAGGGCTATTTTGTCTTTTAAGTAATGATTCCATGCAGATATTTGACTCCATATGACTCCTATCTAAATAAAAATGGCCTTTCATCCATTACTGGAAACTTATATACATGTCAGCAGTTTAAAAATAAACTTTGAGTTGGTCATTTCGATAAATTGGAACTTGGTCTGAACTGCCAGGAGGGGTTAGCTCATTGACTACTTTATGTGTTTTTAATTCCATTTTCTGGAAAGTAATTACTGAATTATTGTAAGAATTGAATGGGATTATTTTTAATGTGGCTGTGAGATTTATTTGCATATTTTTTTAAAGGAATTAAGGTTTTGGTTATGCTAATGTATTCTAATTTGAATTAGACAAGATGAATTTTATTTATTACACACATGCTCTAAAAAGTCCTAACGCACACATTATCGTAAGTATTCTTAAAGCTACTATATCTAGCAGAACCTAATTTTCCATGCAGAAATATGGGAGTGATGGGGTATAATGCACACTTATCTGATGCTTCCTCTTAAACCTCTAGAGAAAGTATAAGGTAAGTATGCGTCAGACCTACCCCATCACTAGTGTTAGGGGTCTTCTATTGCAAGCAATAGAATAGGGAATCTGAGACCCTTGGTGCCCTTTTTTAAATTTTTTTTTAAAGGTGAGGTAAATAAAAAAATGTGAGGCATAATTTACACACATGAAAACGCCCATTTTAAACATTAATGTATATACTTGTATAATCCCTACCCCCTTCCTCCAAACAGAGAATATTTCCATTACTCCAAAACATTCCTGGCTGTTTTTTTCATTATGTTATGGCAATTTCATGATTCTACCATGTAGGTTATTAAATCCCAGAACATCTTGATAAAATAATGCAGTATTTTTATTTCATCTGTGTGGTTAAAGATAAATCATGGGACTCTGTGACTTTCCTTATTATATGAGAAGAGGAAATGTCCCTTGTACATTTTTTTAATATCACTTAAGCTAGTCAAAAGTAATACAGGCTGTCCTAAAAAAATGTGCACACACTTTTAACCCATTATTAACTCCAAAGGGTTAAATCTGAAAAGGAAGAAACATCAGTTGCCCTATCAGCTGTTAACATGTGTGTACATTTTTGGGGACACCCTGTATATATGCTGCAGGGAAAAGTAGATTGCCTTCAAACCAGTTGGGTTGAGAGGCTATCACTTCATCTTCCTCGACCTCAGTTTCCCTGGCTGGGGGGTGAAGTGAGTCAGAGAGGCTTTCAAGGCAAAGTTCGATCGTACAACCTTTTTGGAGTAAAGAACTTGAATTGTTCTGAGAGTTGTGAAAGTATAATGTGAATTTTGCTGTCATCCCCAACCAGCTGACTTTTAGACATACACTGAGTGGCCAGATTATTATGATCTCTGAACACATAATAATCTGGCCACTCAGTGTATATCCTATATAATCCTATATAATAAAAGGCTAATATGCAAATTGTCCCCTCAGCCAGGAGTTCGACCAGCAGGCAGGCCGGCCAACCGCCCATGTCCCCTCCCCCTGGCCAGGCTGGCCAGACCCCACCACTCATGCACGAATTCATGCACCGGGCCTCTAATTATATACACACACACACACACACACACACACACACAGTGGCCAGATTATTATGCTATGTGTTCAGAGATCATAATAATCTGGCCACTCAGTGTATACAGCAATTTAAACTGCTATTTTGGGGTGGAAAAAGGGGTTCCCCAAAATGTTCCCCTTCAGTCCCATTTTGGCCCCCTATTGAATAAGGAACACCCGTGTGAGAGTCAGTGTCAGCTGCTGTGCTTACCTCTCCTCCTTTTTTTGAGGGTTGTGACAAGCACCACAATTGCCTAATTCTGGGGAGCACCAGTTACTGACTCTGGGTTGGGTGGTGCTGAGTAGGCCCAGGGAAGGTTTTTATTACCAGGTTAAGTCCCTACTCCTTCCTTCCCAGAGTCTTTGAAAATGATCTCCATCCTGGACGGCAGTGTCTGATGGGCCCCCCATTCCCTCTCGCCCCCTCCCATTCCCTTCTCCACCCATAAACTAGAGCAATCCTTTAAACACAGACCTGACCTTGGCACTCCTCCACTTGAAACCTCCCAGTGGCTTCAGCAAGGATAAAGACCCAAATCCTTAGTGTGAGCTACCAGCTGTGATTGGGGCCAGCCACACTGGCCCTTCCTCAGTTCCCCCAATATGGCCGCTGGGCCTTTGCCAGTGCTGTTCTCTATCCTAGGACTTCCCTTCTGTGCCGCACCCCCCCTCCCCCACCCATTTTTCTCACTTTGCTTTGCCCAGCCAATTTGTAGTCATCAGCTCACCCATCTCTTCCTGGAGGAAGCCTTTGCTGGTCCCCCAGACTAGATCTCCCCTGGTCAGCTGTCCCTGGTCTTCCAAACCCTTCCCACAGGTCTATTCGTACGTGTCTTCATGACCCGAAATCTCCCTAAGGTCTTATTAGTACTATCCAAACACAGGTACTGAACAGTTTCAGATAGGGATTCTGGAAATAGGGCTGGTGTCCCTCATTATTCATGGATGCTCCTTATTCCCAACTCAGGAACCAAGTACCATATCCCTCATTATCCAGGTTCACTGTCCAAACTCTTGAATCCACTCAGTTCGGACAGGGAAGGATACCTGTACACGTAGGTGTCATGATGTGTTCCATATCTGTCACGCACATCCGTCTGTAAGCTCCCTCTGGGCCTGCATCTGTTTTTCTCATTCTTGTATTTACCCCAGCACTTTGTCCAAAACCTGGCACTCATTGAATTAAAAACAAGCTGAAGGGGAAAAAACTTGCCAGAATAGCCAATTCCTGCCCTGCCCCCCCCCCCTTTGCCGTTGAACTTGACAAAGCACTTTGTCGACCTGCATAAATCCAGCTCTTTCCTAGACAGTAAATTAGTTGGATTAATAACAGGCGTATCTTTTGGTTAACCCATAAAGACAACCAAGAAGATCCTCTATAGATAATATCCCGTTTTTCCAGAAGTTTTGTCCAGACTTTCAAGAACAGTAGATGTACAGAAGTCAGGTTAGTTTGTTAAATATCGGAGAGGACAACATTAGCCCTGTTGTTGATGTCAGTGTTACACAAAGAATGGTTGGTTCACAGGTAAATAATTCAAAGGAGAGTATAGCGTGAAAGAATCTCCATGTAAAGTTCTTTCCATATTAAAATGAATCATTCTGTAGCAACCATCATGAAACCTTTATCAAGACTTTAATTGACCAAGTTTTCATAGTTCCCTTGGGCTGAATTCCATAATACAGGGTGGGGTAAAAGTAGGTTGACA
The DNA here is from genome assembly GCF_027574615.1 of Eptesicus fuscus. Taxonomy (NCBI): domain Eukaryota; kingdom Metazoa; phylum Chordata; class Mammalia; order Chiroptera; family Vespertilionidae; genus Eptesicus; species Eptesicus fuscus. The sequence goes on from NC_072479.1 coordinate 89,364,834, forward strand.
GTTGTTTGTATGGAAAATAAGACAGTAATTCATAAATAATAACGCAAGGGTCAAGTGTGTCTTGAGCACTCACAACTGTAAACTTACTTTTGCCCCACCCAGTGTCCACCGTTACAACTTCTTTGTGTATGCTAACACCTGTGTGGGAAGCTTTTGTCTTTCTGTCTGTAACTTTTTGTAACTTATGAATGACATTTCTGATTGAGTTTTAAAATAAAAAATAAAAAAGACTCTGTCTGGGAGATGATAAAAAGATGAATGACTACCTAAATTTTTTGGGGGGGAAGGGGGGCAGGATCTGTTCATTTCAGCTGGGTTTTGCCAAGGAGCTGTTTGTTGATCATCAAAGCTTGGTTTACCAGAATGTATGACTAAGGAGAGTTTTCTCCCTGCACTTAATTGTGAGCAGAGAGAGATTAAAACAACAACAACAACAAAACAAGCCCTGGACTTGATCCCGGGATGTACTTCCGGGTACCTGCAGGCGTTCCCGCACTCTGTCTGTACCTGTAAGTTCTCACCGTCCTCAGAATGAGGACACCAGGCCCAGGAAGGATTGTATGCTCATTGGGCAAGAGAAGGGCTGGAGATGTTAGAGCAGTTTCCCAGCACTGACAGTGAAGAACACTCCTCTGGCGAACACTCCGTGAACCGGAAATCTAACTTCTCCAGTATTTCCTCACTGGAGTTTGGAAGGTTTGCCCTCAGAGCCTAATATACAAGCCCTCATTTTTGTTGTTCATTTGAAAATGAAAGAGAAAAGCACTGGCAGAGAGAGAGAGAGAGAGAGAGAGAGAGAGAAGGGATGTCTAAGAGTGGGACAGTGTGATCTCGGTTGTTACGCCTCTATGCAGAGCCCCTCTGGTAGGGTTTGAGCCCCAGCTCTGTGCAGAGGATAGAATCATAAAGGAATGTTTGTTAAACATCACCCCCAAGGAATCATTGATTCACTGTAAGAACTCAGGAGAGAACTTGGGTGTATTTCCATAATTTTCAGGAGAAGAGAAAGCTGAGATTCCTGATCATTTCAGCAAGGCCTATTAAGAACTTAGAGGAAGGGACAGGGACCCTGCGGTGTTATTTGGAAGGCCACCCGGAGATGCAGCCCTTCAATCTTGTACGGCCTTGCCATGGGAAATCCTCTGGAATCTAGAGTTCTTGAGTGTTGGTTGGGAAGTGATGTCTGCTAAGGTCCTCACCTGTTTTCCAAGCGCCAGACAGTGATCATTTAGGTCAGTGGCTGTTAGATGGGTAGAACATTGCTTTTTTTTTTTTTTTTTCTCTCGCTCTCTCCTAAGGATATGTTTTCTTATGATTTTAGAGAGAGAGGAAGTGGGAGAGAGAGAGAGAGAAACATTGATGGGTTGCCTCATCCTGACCTGCAGCCTATGTATGTGACCTGACTGGGAATTGAACCCGCAGCCTTTTGGTATACGGGACAGTGCTCCAACCAGCTGAGCCGCCTCACCAGGGCTCTGATTTTTTTTTTTTCCCTTTCTTTCTTTAAAGCCTTTTAGAACAAATTCTCCAAGTACCATTCTGGGTCAGGATTGGAACTGATTAAACGCCAGGCAGAGCCATGGCATCAACATCTGTGCTGAGAGTGGGGCAGAGGGCAGTGGTGCCCGTGATGGGCTGGCTTCATCTTTGATAAGTTGAAGAGGATAGAATCATAAAGGAATGGTGAGGAAAAAATGGAAGCGGTGCTCAGTCAGCCACTCAGAGTGCTTTGTGCCTAATTCACTCGTTGAGCCGTTTTAGCCCTCTTCTCTGTTCTGCATGTACGACACGTGGATAAGTTGAGCAATTTTGAAGCGCATTAACAATTTCTGAAAGTGAACTACTTTCATTACAAAAGTGGATGCTGTCAGAAGATGCCTTGAGCCACACACACAGTGACCCACGCGGACTGGGCCTCTCGAAAGCTCCGAGCTCTCGGATGTGAGGATGGTCCTGCTCTGATTCAAATCAGAGCTGAACCACAAGAACGGCTCCCTCCTCCAGGCTTCGCCACATCCTTTGCTTGTTTTTTTTTTTTTTTTTTTAACCTAAATATTACGAACTAATTTGTTTGTAGGAAAGTAGAAACTTGAAGACCTTGATGTAGAAGATCATCCATGCATCCAAATGATGAAACTATAGAAAGGGACGTTTTTCTTTAGAAAGGGGGAAAAGGACCACTGATAGCAGGAGCCGGCTGTTGCCTTGTCCTGCTAATAGAATTACGTGGTACAGTTATTGGGAGAGTAGGTAGGGGGACAAGTTGTACGTGACATTTCTCAAAGGACCAGGCCAGGTGAGTGGGTGGCAGGTTCCTGCCTGGGAAGTGAGGGCCACGAGCACCCTTGGGGCTGTGAATCTTGATGTTTGATGTGAATGCCACCAACAGCCATTCTCTGCGTGACACGAGTGGACGGGCCATCGGTCTTCCCCTTGGTGACAGTTTTGTTACTTTCTTCATTTATCCAATGCAGTTTGGGGATCAGTTTTTAAAAATTAGGTTTTAAGGATAAGGCATTGGGAGAAGGTCATTTCCTTTTGAAACCACGCACTGTCTCTTTTTGCCACCGTTTTCTTAGGAGTAACTGAACTCAACAGGGACATAAGGATATTTTTTCCTGTGTTCCAGTGGGCGGGGTTTGCTTGTACATCAGGCTTGATGTTAAAGAGACACGCAGATAAAAAGTGAGATGGCTTTTGCTTGGCATTTCCCCTTAATGCCCTTATATTTTTGTGTCATGTGGAAGAGGACTTTGTTAGAGATTGTTTAAATTTAGAAGAAACTCTGCATTTGGCATGGTCCTGTGTGTCTAGACTTGATATCCATGTACAGAGATGTAAGAGAAATACATGCATATGGGGAGAGTAAAAGCAATAGGAGGGATAGTTCCTACCTTCAGGACTCACAGATGTCCACCACATGAGCAGGTGGTGATGGTTTGAAGACTGCAGAGTCACTGTCTTTTTATAGATCCTTCCAAAGTGAATTTATTACCATACCAGATTTATGTATACATGTTTATGCCTAGAATTTCCATGCCCTAAACTGTACAAGAGTTTTGCTGAGAAGAACACTGAAGAAAAGCAGTGAGACTAGTGTGACTGCAGAATCTAGAAGCCTGGCAGTGTCCAGGTCTTGCTTAGGTGACCACACCTGTGAGGTAGCTCTTTGTGCTTCTGTAAAATCTCTAAAGGAGATGTCACCAATCAGAAATCCATAGCCGCTTTTGCAGGAGTAGTGTATAGAGTAGGACCCGAAGATTAGCTGATGTCAGTATTATCTAGCTAAGTCTTGACATTGCCCCAAACCAGCGCATTATGGCACGTTAAATTTCAGAAAAAGGGGGAAAAAAAGGTTTAAATACTGTTAGCCATTTGTAAATTAGCAGTTCAAGTATGCTATATTGTAAAATTTTAAAACATCATATATGTCTTAACCAATGTCAAGATCAGCTATCTGCTATATACTATTTTAAAAAGACATCTAAATCCAGCCGGTGTGGCTCAGTGGTTGAGAGTTGGCCCATGAACCAAGAGGTCACCAGTTCGATTCCTAGTCAGGGCACATGTCCGGGTTGCAGGCTCAGTCCCCAGTAGGGGGCGTGCAGGAGGCAACCAATCTATGTTTCTCTCTCATTGATGCTTCTATGTCTCTATCCCTCTCCCTTCCCCCCCCCCCTCTCTCAAATCAATAAAAAAACAAACAAACCAAAACTCATAAAAATACATCTAAAATAGTTTCAGTGGATTTACCCCAGAGAAGAGGGAAAGATAACTTTCCCAGGAATGCCGATGTTGGGGACAGTTTTCTTTCATGACTTAACCATCCAGAAATGATGGGAGGAATGGTACTTTATCATTTTAAGTTCAGCAGAGAAGACCAGAGAGTTCACAGTTTCTCTGGGAAGACCATGGCTCCTCACCCTCTGCGGGCCTTTCTGGGGAGGAAAGCTGGAGGGAGAGGGCCAGGGGTTCCCGTTTAGTAGCTCGATGTGCCTGGCCTGCCTGAGAAGCAGGCGCTGGGGATGAGACATGGTCTGCTGGCTGTAAATGAAGACGAGAACAACTGCATGGACCTCTGGGGGCGCTGTGGGGCCTGGGTGGCTTTGGTAGGACAGGGGAGCAGGAACAGGGCTCCCACTGGAGGGAGTTTGGGGCGGGGGGGGGGGGGGTGGCTGGAGATAGGGGCCGTGAGGGGAGGAAGGTGCAGATGTTGGTGGGGGCCAGGCCAGGTGCAGCCGGGTCAGGGAAAGGGGAGGGTGCAGAGGTGTCACCTTTCTGTCCGGAAATGCGTGGCGCTGCAGCAGGAGGGGGGTGCAAGCACAGCGCTGCACATTTCAGGGTCCCTTGGGGGTCCTTCTGAGAGGAAGGGATGGTGTCCCGGCCACACCTGACCGACCCGGGACTTATTCCTGCCTGGCCGTGGTGTCAGCCCGGGGTGCCCTAACTAGTGACCTCTTGGTTCATGAGCCAACTCTCAACCACTGGGCCACACAGTGTCAAGGTCAGCTATCTGGTATGTACGTGTGAGAGGGATGGCCGTGGTCTGTGCGGGTGGCGATGAAGGAATGGCCATTGTGAAGCAGGCGTGTTGCGGGTTGCCATTGATGGACAAAGAGCAGTGTCCAGATGTCTAGTGAGAAGAGGTAGGACCTGAATTTTCTTTTCTTCTCTTAAACATATTTTATCTGGCCTTTTTTTTTTTTTTCTTTCCCTTCTAATGTTTCCACTGGGTGGTGCTGCAGGAATTCCTACCTTTTGCCTTGGATCTCCCCTTCCCAGAAAGACGCTCTGAAGCATAATGGGAGGAAGTCCTGATTTAGAAAGATTTTACAGTTCCAACACAATAGGAGAGTCTGGAGGATGCTCTGGCAGGAAACGGCTCCGTTCCTGGATGTGGAAAAACCACCATCATTTTGTATCATGCACGAGTGTTCTTGCCGCACGGGGCATACGCTCCTGGCTTTCGCCAGCTTGTTTTTCAGCACAGAACAGCCTTCACGCTCACCACTAGAGAGGATGACTTCATTCCAGTGGACGTGGTAGGGCAGGCTTCCTTTATTTCCAATTTTCGTGGCATTATCCTCACCAAGTCCCCAAGCAAATACACATTTTCTGATGTGAAGATGAATCAGATTTTAAACATGTATCTGTTAAGGCTTTATTGACGTTGGAGGCATTTCCCCCTTCTTATTTTAGAGATCATTTGCACAAGATATTGGTCAGAAGATAACTTAGATTTTTACTTTCAAAATACTTGTAATCATAAAAGGTCTTTTAGTTGGATAAGACTTAGGTATGGGGGTGGGGATGGGGGTTGGCCACCTCCCTGTTTTACAGAGAAAGAAGTTGAGACGGAGAGAAACTGGGGTCCCTGCCTGAGATCGCCCACCTCCTGTAAAGCTCGGACAAGATGAGGATGTCTGTGTCTGACCCCCTTCCCTTGGGCACAGGACCACATTTTATTAATACGAATAGTAAAAAAATGGAGGTGAAAGATTTTCCATTCAAAGGCCTATGAAACACAAGGATCAAGGGGAGTAGGGGGTGGGGGAATACCCACTGGAAATTAGGAAGCAGCTCATATGGAGTTCAATTTCAGGACAGTTGGCAAGATTTTAAGTGCATTTTACTGAATGCAAAACAGTGTTTGTGTGTGGGGGCGGGTTGGGGGGGGGGCACGGTGTCAAGATCCTCCATGAAATCCCAGGTATTTCTTTCTTAGAACCTGAAACAGGGATTCCCCAGAGGTGTTTGTTTTTATTTATTTTTGTTCATTTTCACCCAAGGATATTTTTTCATTGGTTTTTAGAGAGAGTGGAAGGGAGGGCGAGGGGGAGAGAGAGAAAGAGAGAGAGAGAGAGAGAGAGTCTGACTTTGATGAGAGACACATTGATTGGTTGCCTCCCACATTCGTCCTGCCCAGGACAAGGAATCGAACCTGCAACTCAGGTACGTGCCCTTGACCGGGAATCGAACCTGAGACCCCTGGGTTTCAACACAATAGAAGAGTCATTGATGACTCTTCTTGAACCTGAGACCCTCTAACTACTTAGCCACACTGGCCAGGGCCAAAGGTGTTTGCTTTTAAAGGGGACACTCAGAGCCCTGCTGGGTGCTGGGTGCTGGGTGCACACTAGAAACTGAGTAGTGTCAGTGCGGTCCCCAGCCTGTGCCTGTCACATGGGAAGTCTTTCTCATAATTCATGTCTTCATCCTGAGAAATGGGCTCAGGCGCTGGGCCCCTCCCTGGGGCCAGGCTTGGCCACTTCTGACTTTCATCATCTTGTTTCTCTGTCCTGTGTACACACTGTGTTGGGGGTTGCGGGGCGGGGTCGGTGGGGGGCGGGGAGGTATGTCCTTCCTCCCAAGGAGGAGCTAAGTCACAGAATGAACAGCTTCTCACATCCCCATCTTCGGAATCGAGAGCCCACCTTCATTCTTCAGTGTTGGATGCACCTGGAGCATAGCTAAACCCATATACTAGCACAGACCTTTTTATTTTTTTATTTTTATATGTATTTCTAAATATGTTTTTATTGACTTCAGAGAGGAAGGGAGAGGGATAGAAACATCAGTGATGAGAGAGAATCATTGATCGGCTGCCTCCTGCTTGCCCCCTCCTGGGGATCAAGCCCACAACCCAGGCATGTGCCCTGATCGGAATTGAACCCTGACCTCCTGGTTCATAGGTTGTGATGCTCAACCACTGAGCTACACCAGCTGGGCTACAGATCTTTTTAAAAGGAAAATTAAAAACAAAAGGATGGGATGGGTTCAAAGTCTGTTTCTTAAAACAACCAATTGGGACAATTGCACTCACCCATGAGGCAAAGCCAGACATAAACGAGGAAATTTCCTGATTTGAGTGGGAATGCGATAGTGCCCTCGAGGTTAAAATGGGACTCTTCTCTCAGCAGCATGAGGTGTGCACATGAGCATGAAGCCTCTGCCAGAGGGAATGCGCGTGGTGATTGAGCCTGGACAGGAGCGAGGAGGCTCTGCCCATTCACCCCTGTGGCCAGGCGCCTCTCCCTTTGCCTCGCTCACCACTTCCTCACCGAGTATTCATTTCGACTCCGCACAGTGCCTGGTACACAGTGAATGTTCGCCAAGTGGTAGCATTTAAAAAGAAAAGCTATTGGAAGAAGCAGTGCATTTAAAAATTTTTTTTGGTGTGAGCCTTCATTTTGAGAATTCCGTGGCATCTCAGAATGGCTGGGGGATAATGTAGCCTATAGCATCCCCCTTCGTGCAGGGCTCTTCGTTTGAAATTTATAAATTACCTTGAGGGTTTTATAAACCCTGCTGAAATTGTGTATATTTTGTATGAATATATCTTTTTTTTTTTTCCCCTTAGAGAATTTTACCAAACACAGGAAGAAGATACTGCCCTGGGGATGTGATTGCGTGTGTGTATGCATGTGTGTATGTGTCTTCTCTGTTGTGATTACATGCTGTAGGTTGTTTACATAAAACAGCAGTTTCGCATAGTTCAGCCTAATGTGACACGTGTGATGATGAGAGTGATGAGCTAGGACTCTACCTCATGTTCATCTGTTACGTACCAAAGCCTCACAAGTTAGAGGTCACCAGGTAGCCTTGGGCCAGCAGTCACCATATTTACCTGAACTAACTTCTGCTGTGCACAGTATTATGAAAGGCATGAGTTTTCACTGGGGACTTATTGGTAGCTTTATCCCATCGAATGAGTCACTTTTCTAGTTCCATATTCTTTTGGTCCAAATGACTACTGTTAGGAGCATTTGCTTAGTGTGTGTGTGTGTGTGTGTGTGTGTATATATATATATATATATATTTTTTTTTTTTTAGAATAAAAATACTTAGACTTGCTCAGTATGTCTCCCCCCCCCCCCCCCCCCCATAGCATTCAGAGAGCTAAGCATTCTGGGGAGGAACCCCGCCGCGGGGAGATTTCTTGGGCAGCAAGTGGTGTTCTTTCAGAGAGCAGGGTCTGGCCGTCGCGTTGAGGGTTAAAGCAGAGGTGACACACAGGCAGAATGAAACCAGAGCTGCAATTACAAAGTGGAGCAGATGTAGGAGGCCAGGTTTCCTGTGGCCCATTTTCCAGTTTCCTGCCTGCAACCTGCAGAACAGGAAGCCGGGTGTTACCGAGTATGAGAACTGCAGGACGACGTGCTCCGGGCCAGAACGGAGACGCACGCAAACAGCACGGACGACAAAGGCACTTGCAAAGAAAGTGAACGTTTGGGTCTTAGTCCAGAAACGTCTGGGAAGGAACAGCCCATCTGTTTAAAGAAAGAGCATTGTCAATAGTGCGGCGAAGGCCTGGGGTGGGGCGGGGGCGGGGTGGAGAGGGACAAAGGCGGGGGGCAGTGGGGGACATCTGTCAACAATGAATAAAATAAAACACACAACAAAAATAATGGACGAGTATTGTCAGCAGAGCCTGCGTGTCCACATGAGACTCTCTGGGGGCACCCGGGGGCTGGCTGTTGCAGATTGGAGGAAACTCTGATTTTTTCCAGCCCTACTCATCTCTCAGGACACGGTCTGCTTTTTAATCCAGTGGGTTACCTGGAAAGACCTCCCCTGCAAGGCCAGGACTGCTGAGTCTGTTTCCTGGGCAGGTTGATATACGAGGGAGGTGGATGTGGTTAACCGACGGGCCATAATGAACTACAGCCTCCCTTCGGGAAGGCTGGGTGACCAGTTGGCTGCTTTGATCTAGCAGGCTTGTGTTCCTTTAACTGCCCCATAAAGTCGTGTCTGATGCTTTCGGAGAAGAGATGGAAATGGTGATGTGTATGTTGAAGACGACGGATCGCGCACACTCTCTGTGTGTGTATGTGTGTGTGTGTGTGTCGCTACCCGATGTGAGGAGAGGCAGGGCTCGGGCGGTCAGAAGACATCGGAGAAGTGGACACGACCATCGTCCTCCTGAGGGGAAAGAAAAAAGAGAAAAATAAAATGATTCGGGGTCTAGGCTCCTTGACACACACAGAAGAGTCTCTGAAGTCATACGTTCCAGCCCCCACTTCAATGGTAACGCAGTTAAGATCCAAAGAAGTTGAGATTCACTGCACACCGTTTCCTTGAATGCCTGCTGATGCTGATGGCGTGGTGGCCAGCAATAAAGAGCTCCAGCTGTGGGTGCCGCGGGGAAGGCTTTCTAGAAGGCATAAGAAGGCAACACGTAAGCCTCGTCCAAGGCTTCTAATGGCCGGGGCCCAGGGCTGAGCTTGTCCCAGGCACCCGCTCATTCCAGTTAACCTGCTTCTTCGAGGTACAGAGAAATAGGGGTGTCCTTCTGGGACAACCAGTTATTTGTTGACCCCGTGGATGGAGCCCCTCTCCAGCTTCCAGCCCGGGAAGAACACGCGCGGTACCAGGAATGTCGGGGAGCTTGGGGACATCGCCGAATGAGGGGTCAAAGAGGTACCCATCCGAGTGGGCCTAGAATGGGAAGAGGCCTCTTGCACCTCCACGTGGGATCGGAGGTCTGGTCAGGGCAGTGATGCGGTGGGGTGCGGTGCGGTGGGGTGGGAAGTGGCATGAATATACGGATGTGGGAGGAAGTAGAAGGGCTCAAACACACTTTCCCAGCCCAAGTCGATGTAGCCATCGCTTTACTTTTCCAAAGGAAATTCCCACAAAAAAAGTCACCTACGAAGCAGTTGACTTGTGTCTAACGTGCCCAGAGATAACACAGAGCTTCAGAAGGAAAGGGGTGGATCACTGGGCAGTAAACGCCTGTGTTGTTATTACAGTGGCTATCATTGATTTCCCCTGAAAAATCTTTTTCTTTTCTCCGGTGGAAGAGTCATTTGGAAAACATTGCAAACTGTAAAGGGTCAGTAAGTAGGCTGCGCGACGTCGGCTTTCCCTCTCTTTCCCTGCGCATTTTACTCTCTTTAAAAAACGGGCAGTCTGTCGGTGTCCACAGAACCAATGAGAATACAAACACTTGTTAATAGATAAAAAGCTTTGAGGGGCACGAACTTGACCTCACAGAGTAGCATTTTTTTTTTTTTTACATGCAGCTATTGACAATAATTAAAATATTTTCGAAAATACATTTCCATAATCTTAGTTCCGCCTACAAAAATAAAGGTTTCAAGTATGGGCTGCGTAGTTACCAGATCTTATCCTTATTAACTTAATTCCTTAAAATTAGCCTTTGCTGAGTTACTGCAGACCTCAGGTAATACATATTGTTTCCCAATTCCTTGACTTAAGAGCAGGGTTTGTTTCAGATAATGAAATGGTTTCTGCCCTCTCTCCTGGACACTGATAATGAAATGGTACAGAAACACTCCGTAGATGCCGCTGTAGACAGAGGAGTTGGACAGGGGAGTTGAATCTAAGAGAATTTTTGCTATGAAGTGTTCAAATCCATCCTTATTTCTCTAATGTGCAAGTTTTAACAAGCAGAAAAGACCGGTACTTACTGAGCGCCTGCTTTACTTATTTCTTACACAGTTCTCCTTTCCTTGGCCTCTCTCACTTCTGACTAACGTTTTTTTAAGTCGGCTAATTTCTTTAGTTCCTACAATGCGTAAGCTTTAGAAAATGAAAGACAATAATTCTAGCTCCTCAACTCCCACCTCAGTGTAACTTTAAAAATGAACTCAGGAACATGCAAAGAGAAGTGTTAGGCTGCCATCAATAGAAAGAAGAACAAATTAGTGGGTATTTGACTTCTAAGAATGGAAGCAAAAAAAACCTCACGCTTTGCATAAAGATTCCGGGCAGCCCCATCTCACATTAAGACGTCTGGCGCCACCTTGTGGCAGACCGAAAGAATGCCTGCTTCCAAGAACAGGAAAGCAGCTTCAAGGCAGCCTGAGAAGGGGGGCTCCCACAGCCCACAGCGGCAGGTCCAGGTGTGGTGGGCTTGACGCTTAAAACAATATGGGGGAACCCTCTTTGTGCAAAAAACCCTCCTAAAGTTAGAAATGTAAGATCACGAGGGCTCTTAGACTTGTGCAAAGTGATGGTCCCTGAGTCAGCCTCAGGGTGCAGGTTCAGGGGACAAGGGGATGCTGGTGGTCCTGGGGTAGAGCTGACTAACTCTCCCGCCAGCCCCGCGGGGGAGCTCAGTCACCCGGCTGCTGAGACACCGCTGTTCTCCAGGCCCAAGGGGGCGGCTCTCTGTGTGTAAACTGCAGGTCGTGGCACTCCAGGTCCCGCTGCTGCTGCTTCCTTGGCGTTTGTCATTGCAGTTCCCACCCCTGCCTTGTTATAACGTCTGCCTGGTTCCCTCCTGGATTAATGGGTAAAATTACATCTTTAACCTGTCTTCATTTTTATATCTGTCAGAGAGCCAGGATGTTACCCAGTGTGAAAGTCATTGTTATTATTTGTGTATTGACTTCAGAGAGAGGAAGGAAGGAGGGGAGAAAGATAGAAGCATCAATGATGAGAGAGGATCATTGACTGGCTGCCTCCTGCACGCCCCCCTGCTTGGGATCGAGCCCACAACCTGGGCATGTGCCCCTGCCTGGAAATGGAACCGTGACCTCCTGGTCAATGCTCAACCACTGAGCCACACTGGCCAGGCTGAAATTTTTTTTTTTTTTTAACAAAGGCATTTTTCAACTCTCAGTTTCTCAAGGAGGCTTTCCAAGGCTGCTTGTGCATCCCAGGCTGCCAGCCCTTCCACCGGCTCTGGCTGCATTTTCCCGTGAAGTCGGTATCGAGTTCTAAGGGGCTCTTCTTCCTGTCAGAGCCGTGGCACCTTAGAGTGGACTGATCTCCGTAGATACGTAAGCGCAGAGTTGGATTCTGTAATTACAACACCGTGTAGAATTGCCTGCATTCAGAATAACCTGCGGTGTCATTTAGTAGTCACGTTTGCTCTTGGTGGCCTGTCCTCTCCCCCTGAAGGCACGCCCCATGAGGACAGTGATCTTCGTCTTTTTCGTTCACTGATATGCCCCAAATACCCAGCGTCTGGGCATAACATGGGACACTCACAAAAAAGGACAGGAGTGGGGAGAATTGCGTTTTGGGGAGCATAGTCGTGTAAGCACATTTTACTCACAAGTACCTACGTTGGCTCAGTCCTTGCCATAACTTTTGGGTGAGCGTTGGATGCGTTTCCACAAAACATCATCTATCCTATGTAAAATTAACCGCTAATCTGCGTGGAGGGGGGATGTGTGTTATCTGTGAATTTCATTTTACCGACCTATGAGAATTACAAACCTTGAGGAGCCTATATCAAAGGGAGAACGTAATAAAAATTTTAATGAAAATCATTTGTCAACATGGGGAAACCTATTAATTTTCCCCCTGTGCCTTTGAAAGGAGGTATGTTTATTAGTCAAATTGGACAGCCTGTTTTAGACGATCTAACTATACCCACTGCGGCAAGATCTAGGGTATATATTACAGAGGGAGAGCAGTTGGGGCAAAGAGCAGGTAGCCTTGTTCTCTGGAGAGGCCTGGAAGCGGGCCTGCCAGCTGCTGTACTGTCCCGTCCGGTTAGCTCCGGGGAAACGGTGACCATTCACTGCAGGCTGCGCGACACGCGACACGGAGGTGAAGTTACTGTCAAGTGCTGAGGAGCTCCTCTTCCTGTCGGGGTGGTGACGCCTTAGAGGGCTGATCCTCTCAGATATCTAAGTGCAGAGTTTGGTTTTGAGTGGCATTACAATACGCGATGGAATCTCATACATTCAAAATAAGGTCTGGACAGGGGGAGGGGAAGGAGAAGCATTTTCTAATGAGCAGAAATTTGTTTTGGAGGAATGCTTTTAAAGCATGTATATAGCATTTCGCTCATGTGTTTGATGCATTTTCACTTATTATTTTTTTTAAAGAAAATTTTTATTGGTTTTGAGAGAAAGAGGAAGGGAGAGGGAGCGTGAAACATCCATGACCCGGGCTGCCTCCTGCACACCCCCTACTGGGGACAGAGCCCGCGACCTGGGCACGTGCCCTGCCTGGACATCGAACCGGCAACTTTGTGGTGTATGGGATGCTGCCCAACCAACTGAGCCACAGCGGCCAGGGCTCATGTGTTCTATGTATTTTCAATGGAGAGTTTTACAAATCAGCTAAATGAGGCCAGGCTGATGAAACATTTTAACTTAAAGCTGGCCTCTGTTTGCATAATCATGTGCACAGCCCAAATCTCTAGTATCAACACTTCTTTGGATTTTTTATTAGATGGGAGCCAGAGTACACTGTTGAGTTACTCATACTCCTCATAATGGAGCCAGATACACTGGATTTTATCACACCTGCATGTTAAGACACAGGGCTTCTTTGAGGAATTAATTTTGGGGGAAAAAACCAAACACTTAGATTTTTTTTTTTCTGGTGAGAGAGAGATTCATTTGGATGAATTTGCTATTTCGGCGTTGGCGGTTGTTGGAAGAGCATGCTCCCAGTCACGATGCTAGATTCCTCCTTTTGCAGTGTCCCAGAGGGAACAACGTTTGTAGCTGACAGGGGCGTGATAGAGTGTGAAGCGTGATTGTATGTAAAAACAACTGTGCAAATGGTGACACTTAATCACGATTAAAATGAGTTAAGATTTGAATTAAAATCAAAGAAACACAGTGAGTGAGCGCTCTTGCATGGAGAGCACAGCGGTGATGTCAGCTGGTGGCCCCTGCCCTCCTGGCCCCCGTGCCCCCGGCCCCCCGCCCCCCCCATACACTCACGTATTCTAATCCCACCTAGGGCTCTGGCCAGAGGGTGTGGGAGGGCTCACAGCTGTCTTTGGGGCCCACTCCATCCCAGGATTACTTCTGCCAAGTGTTGAAGGGAGTGACAGATGTTTCTAGATGTGATTATTAGCTCACAGGGAAATATTTCTGAGACTCATCTCTGAGTCATGTGTGACTGGGATTTTCAGCAGAAGAGATTTGTGTGCTGTGCAGTCATCGAAACTGGTGGACCAACCCGGGCGGAGGGGTGGCTGGAGAGCGCTGGGGAAGCGGAGAATGAGGCCCTTAGCCTTAGTCAGGAATGGCTTGATGTCTTCGTCACCTTCACCTCCGGTGGAGCTGTGTTATTCACATTTAACTCGTCCGAGTAACGCTCCAGCCCTCAGTGGTGGCCCGGCTGTGACACCTCGACCTGGAAGAATCCAGGGGGAAGGAAGGGAACGTTCCACAGCCCGCCCAGCCACCAACCAAGCTCTCCTGGCGTCTGAGAGTTTGCGGGCAGCTCTGTGGTTCTTGGTTCACAGCTCCGTGCCTCCCCTCGGCCCAGTTCCTGCATTCCAGAAGTCTGGGGGGCTGTGGGGAGAGGGAAGGAGGGGACTCATCTGGAGGTCCCCATCTCCACCACTTGCTCCTCTGGCTTTTCATTTCTACTCTTTTACCTCTCTGTTTTCTTTCTTCCATTTCCTCCTCCTACTTTTGTCTTAGGCCACGGCCATTGTGCGCATGGTGATCACTGAGCCCAACGGAGCCCTCTGAGTAAGGACATGGTCAGCCAATCCCTCTGCATCTCGTAGAATACCTTTTGTAAAGTGCTGGTGATTGTAAATGTAGGCACTACAGTGTAAAGACATTGCACCCCAGTAAAGAGAGAATTTTTAAGGCATAGACAGCGGGCATTGTAATAGTCAGCTTTTGCTGCAATGGTGCCATGTAACAAACGGCCCCTAGACTTGCTGGCTTACAACAGCATTTCTTTTTCTCCTGGGTTGGCTTCAGGGATGCTACTTCAGGCTGTGGGACCTGAGACTGGGCTCCAGGCTTCGGGTTGAGTTCGGGTTGGGCCCATGCATCACAATTTGGAGCAGCAGCTTCACAGTGGTAACAGGAGCACAGGAGGAAAAGTACAAGCATGTGAAGCTCCCGCAAACGCAGCTCAGATCCATCACGTTGTAGCTTCTGTCACCATTCCATTGGCCACGTCAAAGCCCATGGCCAAGCCCAAATTTCAGTGGGACGGGGAAAAAGTACCCCATCCTTGGTAGGGCACTGTTGCACGATTATGTGAACAGGGAAAGGAGGGAAGGCTTGGGGGCGTTCACCCAGCCTGCTCCATAGCTCCCATGCACACCGCCATGAGAAGGGATTCCAGGAAGCGCAAGCAGCTCTGAGGAGGCCTGCGTGGGAGGAGCACTGAGTGTGAAATGCATAGAGGCGTTTCCGTGGTCCTCCCGTCCCCTCTGGAACACAGTGGTTCGTGTCCATTGCAGGTGGGGAAGGGCAGGGGGCCACCACTTTCCCCTGGTCCTTTGCACCCTAACCTCCAAACCCGCTGGCAGCCCTCGGCCCTTTGGAGCAGGTTCCTCTGAGCATCCCCTTCAGGTTTCAAAGATATTTTTAAAGTGACTTTCTGAAGTCCTTAGCTAAAAACACACCAAAGAATTTGAGACAACAGCTAGCAGTTCTTAGTGCCAGTGATGAGAGGAACGTCGGTGGCTCATCTGTATTATAAAAGGCCAGTCGCCGTAATGCCGTAATGACCAAAGGACCGGTCACCAGGAGGTGCATTAATGGGTCCCGCCGGCACGGCGGGTGTGGGTCTCGCGCGATTTCGCACGCTGGGCCTCTAGACCTCTGATAACTGGAGGGTGGTTCGTGTCAGGAGCTGGAGCTGGAGAGCTGCTGTGTATCACAGCAGTTGTGCTTACAAGACTTGTGAGAGGCAACGGGGTTTTGATCCAACAAGACAGTGATTTGCAGTCTCTCAGACGGAGTGGCCATTGTGCGGAGGGTTGATTTCCCCTTTAAAGGGCCACACACAGAATGCCGTGTGGGTACTTGAGACCACTCCTCATCTGCTTTCCTTTAACTGAGAAACCCAGGTTGCTTAGAGAAACAATAAAATGCGTTCCTTTGGCTAAACATGTGAACGGCAATGAGGAAATGAATACTTACTGGATGGCGAGGTGATTTCACATCCTGGCCACGTGGAAAGGCAGAAAAATGAGTTGTCAGCCCGAAACCTGCCCCTCTAAGAGGGCTTCATGGGAGGAGTTGCGGAGATGGCCACAGTATGGGGACAGATAACTCTCCCGAAGCCATTATTCTGGCTCCCAGGTCTCCCAGGGGTGGGAACCCTCACTGTTCCCTGGGTCCAGTCACGCCTCCTAGGACGTCACTGTCCCCTCCTGGCTGTCACAGTTCTTGCTGGCCTTGTCCCCAGCTCCCAGCTTGCCCATAAAGCCTCTCTGCCTACCCGAAGCTCATTTCCCACCCTCTGTTAGTCCCTGGCCTCCTCGGCCCAGCACCGACTGCCACCCCATCCTGCCCCCATGGGAACCCAGCGCACGTCCTGTGTCCGGTCACCTCAGCTCATCTGAGGTGAAGCTTTTGACTGCAGCCCAACCACCTCTTCTTTCCTCGTTGGAAGAGTGTCGCTAAGAGAGATGGATTATTGTCATGGTTATTGTTGCTGTTATTATCGGGTTATTGTTGCTGTTATTATCGGTTTTAGAATCAGTGCCCGTTGCCATGAAAGTCCTCAAACGCCTGAAGTTGGGGGACCACCTGAGGGAGTGGGGGGAAATGCCCTGGGGAAGGCCCTCTTTGAACGGGGTCCCGGTGAATGAGTAGGAGTTCGCCGGCCTCCAAAGCCAGGGAACAGCATTTTAGGCAGAAGGAACAGCACTTACAAAGTCCACACCCGAGTCCAAGGAAAAAGATAACATTTTATAGGTTTTCCCCTCACAGCGGAGAAAAAAAATGCTGTTCCCGCCTCCGCACGAATGACAGTGGGGTTTGATCTGCAACCTGACGAATGCCTGGGAAAGTGCGGGACATCGGCCGGCTGGGCGCATGCCGCACCCGGGCACCGTGCAGGGTGCTCAGAGTGCCGGGAGTACAGAGAGTAAGCCCACAAACACCCTTGCTCGCGAAGCTCATGCTATAGTCACCCCGACTGACATCCCCCAGCCTCTTAACCCCAGGCCCCCACGCACATGCACGTATCAAGGGGTCCAGCCTTTGTAGCAATGGACGGACTAGAGACCGACCGGCAAAGGAGTCGATAGGATGGGTGGACACAGACACTAGTGTTAAGTGGAGAACCATTTGAATGGGGTCTAATGCTACAGGTGGGCAGTTCGTTCCATCATTTTTCACTTTATTTCCGATGCAACCCTGTCACCTGTGGGGATGTGTGTTGTGAACATGAGGGCCACAGGGCCGCCCTGTGTTTCTGAACCGTAGCTGTTTCCAAAAGGCAGCCCGAGGCACCCGATTCAGAGTGGCCTGGTGGGATGGACATGAACGCGCGGGTATTGGGTTCCCGGGGAGGGGAGAGGGGGCACTGAGGGTTCACCGGCACCCCCTGACCCCCCCTCTTGTCTTGTCCTGTGCACGGCTCTGACCCGCCCCTCCCTCCCTCCGCAGGTATGGAGAGTGCAATCACGCTGTGGCAGTTCCTGTTGCAGTTGCTGCTGGACCAGAAACATGAGCATCTGATCTGCTGGACCTCCAACGATGGTGAGTTCAAGCTCCTCAAAGCAGAAGAAGTGGCCAAGCTGTGGGGACTCCGCAAAAACAAGACGAACATGAACTACGACAAGCTGAGCAGAGCCCTGCGCTACTATTATGACAAGGTAAGCCCATGCCCACCGGGAGGCGGTGGTCGGGGGTTGGAGCGCCCCCTCCGTAGTTCATGGGTGAAAGCACAGAGCCGAGTACTGTGAAGCCCGTCAGAAAGTCAGGCAGAGGCGATGTATGCCGTTTGGGTTGTTTTGTGTGTGTTTTTGAGAAGAACAGCTATGGAGATGTCTTTTCCCAGAAGCCCTTTGGGTCTGACTTGCAGGTCCAATTCTATGCCGTCTGCATTTTCACCGGCAGTAGCCGCAGGACTTTGCGAACAACAGAAGTTAGAGGTGGGTAGGCTGTGGGGCTTCCCTCGCGGTTGCTGGGGTGACAGGAAGCATGTTAAACTCGAGCAAGTCTGTGGATCTCATCTGGTTTGTAGTTCCCGCACCTGGGCCTTTCCTGGGGGGATGGGAGCGTGGGCGTTTCGTTCAGCGCCTCTGTGTCCTCATTGATAAACTGGGGTCCGACCAGTCCTGGCTCAGGATCCCTGGGAAGACGAAGCGAGTGTTGTGTGGTCGGTGTTACTTAAAACCAAGCATGTCAAACTCGCGGCCAGCGGGCCGCAAACCTCGTGTATTGAAAGGAGTCGTGCGGCCCGCCGCCCATGAGTTTGACATGCTTGCTTAAAACAGTGCTTGGTACCTGGAGTTCGCAACTTCCCTAATCCGAAGAAAAACCACGTTCCTTTTTAAGTCAGAGCATCGTTGCCAGAGCCAGGACAGTTGTGCGTTTTAATCACTTCTGGAAAAAGCATTGCTCTTTAGCGGCAATCTCTTCGGGCCCGGAATTGTTGACCATCTCTGTCTGGCTGTGCTGTTGCTGACCATGTCGCCTCATCGGCAGAAAGACTTAGTCTTAATGAGGGAGAGCTGTTCTGGTTTTACTGCTCATATCGAAAGGCGGATTAAAAACTGATTGAAGTATTAGTTCCCGATCTATATTTAACGATTCCTCCTGCCATCGGCTTTGGAATTCGGGACAGAAGGATTACACGTTTCAGGAAGTGGAGGCGTCGTTAATTATAAAGGTTCCTTCGTGCGGTCGTAGTGGCATGTGATTACGGCATTGCCGTGTTCAAGGTGCTTTCCTTTCGAGTGGCAGCTGATCAGTCCCGGCTCAGTGCAGGGTCCCACGAAGACGTGGAAGCGCTTGTTGCAAATGGCGCTGCCTGCAAGCCTGGCAGACGGGCTGTTGGGCTATTGTTTTGCGTTTTGACCCAGGTCCTACGTCGCACGATGGGAATTGGGACCCTCTGAAGGAAAACGGTCGTCTCGCCAGCTGGCAGGGTGCCCGAGAGCCTGAGGCTTTAAAAGGAAATCATTGTTTTAAGTTCAGGTGTCAGAGGAAAGGAGTCCTGCCTCCGCGTCTGGGCCTCGGTTTCACCTCTGGACGCTGGGGCTGAGGACCCTGGGCCGTCAGCAGGAAGGGAGGTCGTGGGCTGGAAGTGACACGAAAAGACGGGCCCAGCTATTGCTGCTGAGGCTACCCCTGGTCTCCCCGGAGCAGGTGTTTTTAGTCTCTAGGGAAAGCCATTTCAGAGGCCACAGTCACCGGCACGTTTTGGTACTTTGTGTCTAAGGCACTGGGCTGAGGGCTCCCTACCCTCGTCTCCCTAAAACTACAACAGCCCCAAGACAGCCCCTCTGGCATCATCTCCTTTCTCAGGTGAGGATGCGGGGCTTTGGTGAGAAACCTGCCCACGGCCCTGCAGCCAGGAAGCCGGGGAGTCAGGGTGCCCACGTTCCAGGCCAAAGGCCCACGTCCCGCCTTCTGGGCCTTTCCTTCCTTTTGCCTCTGAATCACCTGAATGCCAGGTGGGCCGTCAGGCAGCACGAAGTGTATTGCAACCTTAGACATTGGTGGTTGATTATCAAGCACTTCAGCACTGAAAAATCCATTGCACACGGGGTATCAGGTTGCACCCAAGGCCGGGGATCCCAGTGGCCAGAGAGGCCTGCTCCCTGACATTGCCCCTTTCCTATCCTGCTGGGGCTCAGCGGGAGGCCTGGCCAGGTGACCTCTGAGCAGCGGCTGGTGCTGACACTGAGCGCAGGGGCAGCTCTCGTCCTGCGGGTACACAGTACAAGAATGTGTATACACAGTGTACACATATGTACACACGGCTGTTTTCATCTTCCTCCTGAAATATTCTCAAGTGATGATTAAGAGTGACGGTTAGACTCCTGACTTAGTTTAAAGTGAGATGAAGAGGGAGGAGGGGGTGGAAGATGAAGGAGGAGAGAGGACAGGCTGCGTGGGGGATGAGGAGAGAAGAGGGGGAGGGGGAAGGAGGGAGGAGGAGAAAGAGGGAGGAGGAGGAGGAGGAGGAGAAATGGCAAAAGAAGGTTACAAAAAGTACCCTGCATGTCATGTTTTAGGTGAATACCTCTTTCAATTTTGCCAAAGTTACTCTGTGTGTAAATGGAACCATATGAAATGGCCAACGTCTGACCATTTTGGACCCACAAAAATGGCGATCTTAAATGGCCCAGGCTCTCCCCTAAGAGACGGACTTGAGGAGGGTCTTTGTGAATGTGAGGCCCCTGGCCACTTGGTGCGCCCCACTTTGCACCACACGTGTGTTTCAGCTTCCCAACACTCGGCATGACCTTGTCTGCCATTTATTGTCTTCATCCCCCCCTCCCCCTCCCCTCATCCCCTTCCCCCTCCCTCTCCTCTGCCTTCGCCCTCCTTCTCTCCCTCCCCCTCCCCTGACACTTACTCCAAACCTGCTCTGCACTGGCTGTAAATTAGGTGACTCCCTACCTTGACAGCTGTGTTCTTCCTTCCTGTTGTTTTTTTCTGTCATTTGCGAGCCACCATCTCTTCGCTCTTGGCTGAAATTGCACCTCCCTGGGTTTGTCCTAATAGGGAAGTGTTCCTGCCACAGTAGACGGGCGTGAGCGTGCCATCATTTTTATATGGTATACGTGATATTTTTAGCTCATTCCGGAATACTGGAGATGGGTAGAGAAAAGGAGTGGAAAATACGGGCAGAACTTGGCCGAAGGCATCGGAGGAGGGTGACGGATGGGCTGATAGTGTCAGGCTGGGCTGAGGCACTTGAATCATCGTTACTCCAAAAATCGCCGTCCCCGTCCCCCCCCCCCCCCCCCCCCCCGCCCCGCCCCGCTCCTCCAGCAAGGCCGTTAGCAGTGTGACCTCTGGGCTGGAGTGTCTGGGTTTGACTCCAGCTCTGACTGGGTGCTTCGCCCAATCTCTCTGGCTCTCAGCTTCCCTTTTGGTAAAATGGGTGTAATAGCGTCTGCACCAT
Organism: Eptesicus fuscus; assembly: GCF_027574615.1. Lineage (NCBI taxonomy): Eukaryota > Metazoa > Chordata > Mammalia > Chiroptera > Vespertilionidae > Eptesicus > Eptesicus fuscus. Next base: position 89,385,621 of record NC_072479.1, read on the forward strand.
GGGCTTGTGCTGGCGTTAGCTGAGTTCACCCATTAGCTGAGAACAGTGCCCAGACACATCAGGTGCCACAGAGATTACCCAGAGTCATGACAGAGACGATCTGTTCCGTATCGCTAATCGGAAAAGCTCAGGCAGGTGCAGAGGGGGAAACGGGGACCTTGCCTGCCTTCCTGCCTGGCTCGCGCACATGTGATGCCATCAGGAGCGCTGGGTTGTGCTGGTTAATGACTGAAGAGGGACGGCCACCGTTTCTTTACCCAATAGCCTATTTTTTAAAAAATACATGTTTTTATCGATTTTGAGAGAGAGAGGACGGGAGAGAGAGAGAGAAACATCAACGAGAGAGGAACATCACTGATTGGCTGCTCCTGCACGTCCCCCACTGAGGATCGAGCCCTCAACCCAGGCGTGTGCCCTGACCTGGAATTGAACTGGCGACCTCTTGGTTCCTGGGTCGATGCTTAACTGCCGAGTCACACCGGCTGGGCCCAGTAGCCTGTTTTTGCCTATGAAGACTGTTCTGAAAATTCAGCTGCGAAGGTGTTTTCCTATGTAAGTGACTCTTCCTCGCCCCCCTGAACCAAAGCGCACACTGTTCTGCACACCCCAGTTGGAGCGAGTCTCCCTCTTTTCTGAGCGGCCGGCACGGTCCAGGCTGGAGTCCCGCTGCCCCCCAGGTCTCTGAGCCGAAGTTCACCCATCGGAAAGCGGGCATCGTAACAGCACCTTCCCGCGTCGGTTCGAGTAGGATTAAATGTGACGAGAGGCGCTCAGCACTGCCAGGCGCTTGGTGGCGCACGCTCAGTAAACGCTCCTCATTTCTGTTATCCGTGCTCATAAAACGCACTGCATGGCCTTCACGTGGCCGTGGATAGAGCTGGCTCCCTCGCAAAGCTGTCCTCACGTGGTCTCCCGGCTCACCCACTTTGGCGGCTCTGGTACCCTGCGCGGGCTGCGGCACGCATTAGTTGCTCAGTTCATGTTAAAATGAATGAGCCGGTGGACAACATAATGTGGTGGACACTACCCAGACACAGATCACTCACATCAATGCTGACGTTAAGTAAGTGTTACAGTTAAACACACACATTGTACAGTATGAATTTCCAAGGGCGGCTGTAACAAACTACCACAAAGTGTGCGGCTTGCAACAACAGCTATTTCTTGTCTCAGTCCTGGAGGCCAGAAGCCTGAGATCCCGGTGTCGGTAGGGCTATGCTCTGAGACTCTGGGTAGGACCCCTCTTGCCTCTCCCTGGCTCCTGGTGCTCTAGCTTGGCCAGTAGCTGCATCGCTCTAGCCTCGGCCTCTGTCCTCACGTGGCGTTCTTCCTGTGTGTCTCCGTCTCCAAAGTTCCCTCTTGTAAGGACACCAGGTCTGTTGGACCAGGGCCTCTCCTAATGACTTCATCTTAAATTGGTTGCATCAGCAAAGACCCTCCTTCCAAAGGTCACAGTCACAGGTCTGGGAGTTAGGACTTCCCCATTTCTTTTTTTTTTTGGGGGGGGGGGGGGGCATCCTTCTACCCATAACACATACCTCTAGTTCACATACTGCCAGGTTTTCATTTAGCTTTTCAGAACTACACACAGAGGGGGGCGCCTTGGAGCTGGTGGCTTGATCCAGCAAATCCTCGGCGAAAACTGCTCCCCATGACAGAGGCAGCAGCTAGATTCAGCAGCAGGGATGGAACTGGATTCTGTGACAGGCACGTCCCAGCGTGCCTGCCGTGTGTCGGGCACCGTGCTGGGTCCCCAGGGAGGGAACAGGTGAGACCTGCCTCGGAGGGATTCAGACTCCCTGGGATTTCAGCGGTAAACGACTTAGATGGGAAGCAAAGCTGAGCCTGGTGGCTGCAGCCCCCGGTTAGCGATGGCGGAGACCCGGCGCTGGCCTCTGAGGTTCCCCGCCCCGCCTGCGTTTCTGTGGCCGGCTCATTTCCCAGGCACAGGGAAGGCTGGGCGGCCTGGGGTTTGCAGCCGAGCACTGCCGAGGACTGCTTCCCCCCACTTCGTTTTTGAAGAGGCTGCTGGGCAGACCCAAGTAAATTGCAGCAAAGGAGTGATGCCCAGCCCTGGATGCCCCTTGCTTTATGCCCGGGCATGGACCAAAGGCCCCTGGTGAGCTTGGAAACATACAGGCTAATGGGAGGACGCCTGTGTCTGAGTCCACGCGGGGCAGACACCGGAGCTGGCGGAGACCTCATGGGACATGTCGTTTGTGCCTGAGCATTTCCGTTACCCCTTCCCAAACAGCCGTCTCCGCCTCGCGCCCTCGGAGGTGGGTTTGTTTGTTGTGGTTCTGACCGGTTGAATTTGGGGGTAGGGTTTATTTTTTTCCTTAAGTTCAAACTGACTCTTCCAGAAGGTACTTTGATAACCTGATAAAGATCTCTTTCAGAGGTTTTATTGATGAGCATGTTAACAACTCTTTTTCACTCCTTAACAACATCGGCCGGACTTGGTGTTTCCACCTCTCACCCCGGGGGCACTCAGGTGGAGAGGAGAGGGGTCGATGCCCACAGCACACCTGGGACTGGCCCCGTTGGCTGCCCACGCGCCTCATGGCCCAGGTCTGAGGGGCACGAGGAACTGCTGGCTGCAAGGCCTTCATTCGCTTCCAGATGAGCTCTGGGTGGTTTTAGTTACACACCCGTCTCCAGCTGGCATGGCCCTCTGCCTTCTCTTCCATCATGGAGCCATTCCTTCTAAAACATACCCACTCCCCTTGAGCGGCTCAGCTCCTGGCTGGGAGACAGACATGCCAACCAGCTATAACAGAGCGTGAGGTATCAAACGCTAGCTGGGTCGTGATTCCAGCATCTTCCAGGAGAGACGGGGAGGCGGAGAGAAGGCCACCAGGAGCCCAGGACCCAGATCTGGAGAAATGAGGGTGACTGTACCAGGCTGAAAAAAGTTGGGAAAGGATCTACCAGGCCAGGGAACAGCATGTGCTAAGGCAGGGAGGCTTCTGACTTTTCAGCCTCGGAGGACTTATTGAGGGAGCGAGGGGGAGAAGAGGGGTTTGGAAGACTGGGTGGGAAATGGAGCTTGGGGTGCCTCATGCCAAAGAGTTGGAACTTTATGGCGAAGGCAACGGAGAGCTAATGAAGGGCTATACGCAAGGGAATGCCATGATCAGATCTTCATTTTAGAAATAAAAATCTTTGCTTCCTCTTAGTCTTCTCGGCATCGATCGTGTCCCTGATCTTTCTGGCCAATTCCCACAAATCGATCTCTCCCTGCTGGCTGAGTTGGGGCCTCCCAGCATGAGGGCCTGCATGCGCCTCTCTAGCGCTGCCTAGGGGGCAGAGAAGGAAAACGGGGGAGTCTGCCTGCCTCTTGTATGTGCTCAGCTACTGTACGCTGAAGCCAGGACTCTCGGGTGGCTGCAGAAGGAGACCTGGAAGCTCACACCATCCCTCATCCTTTTTCGGTCCAGCGTCCAACAGGGCTTTTGTCCTTCTTGTTGGCAGTGCACGCTCATCTCCGCGGGAGGCGGAAAGGGTTGCCAGCTCCCCTCCCATCAGGAGATGGAAGTGTTGATATGATGAAAAACCCTCCCGTCTCCACAGCAACGGCCCCGCTCCTTCTCACACTGTACCGAACAGTCTTGATTTTAATTGGAAGGGGTTTAGGGGGAGAGCAATCAAGACAGAGCCGCTGGCAGCATATTCCCAGAAGTAGAACGCATCCCCTTCTTAGCCGAATTGGATAGTTCATTTACAATCGGGTGTGCAGTCGCGACAGGAGGACGTTTGCGTGAATATTACACACCTGATAGCGACTGCCTGTGCCAGGGAGCCGGGCCCCGGCAGAATTTTTTAATTCCCCCAAATAAATTTTGCAAAGACAGAATGATGTATTGACTGTCAGGGTGGAGAAAGAACCCAAATCCAGCAAGCATTTGTATCCCGGAACTTTCTAGAACACCTGTGTTGGTTGCAAAGAAGACCCGTCTCTCCTGGACTCCATTCAGGATGCTGTGTGTGTGCCCCGCCCTGGCTTTACATGTGGAGGGCCTGCTGTGCTTTGTTGGGTGTCTTCTCCCCCTGCCCCCCATGTCATGTCAGCAGCTCAGATGGTTTGAAGTGTAACAGATGGCAGCTGGGCCCCGCCTGGGGGCCGAGGAGAGAGCCAGGGCCTCTCTGCAAGCCTTTGGCCCCGGGAGCTGCCTGGAGACCCGTCGGGGAGCTGGCGGCCGCGTGGAGGCCTTCCAGTCTCCTCACATGGCCTGGGGGAGAGCAGCAGGCACGAGGGGGTTGAGGATGCTGCCGGCCTTGCACAGGCTTCCAAGCCAGCCTCCCTGTGGCACTCAGTGTTCCCCCCAAATAGGCAGTTGCTAAGAAACACCCCGAGCCTTGGGAGTACCTTCCACACGGTTGGTGAGGCTGCCGTGCTCAGCGCTCAGCTGCCAGCACTCGGGCAGCCGGGCCAACTCCACTGACGTCAGGCTGCGGCCCCAGCCCACGCCGGCGTGCCGGCGCGAGCGTTCCTGCTTCTTTCCGGGCTCCTTGCTGCAGGACGTGTTAGTGGTTGTGTCGGCACACTGACAACACTCACCTTCACATCCTACCACCCACTGCCCACCGCCTGCCCACTGGCCCAGCTGCTCCTCCCCGCCGCCTGCCTGGCCTCCGGCCACAGTGATCTCAGTTCCTGCCCCAGGTCTGAGCTCACATGCCCATCATTGTGGTTGGTAATGGGCCCATTTTAGAGGTGGGAATTCTGAGTCTCAGAGAAGTTAAGTAACAGATCCAAGACGAAGTAGCTGGTAAGCGGCAGAGCTTTCCACCTAGGAGTCTTGACCCCCCGAGTCCACGCTCAGGATTATGAAGCTGGAGGATCACCTAGGTACAGAGCCCTGGGCCCAAACCTGAACCCCATATTCCCAATAGCTGATTATTACCCCAAGGCAGCCAGAGAGAGGAGGCCAGCCCCCCAGTGTATGTTGTTCAAAATGACAGAACACCTCCTGGCAGCACCCTCAGAGCCAGCTGAAAACAGGAGGCGACGGTTCTGGGGGCCTCCGGACACCCCAGACTTCCATGTGGCCAGGTGACGCTTCCTCAAGAAAACCAGATCGGAGCGTGGCTCCCGGTGGCCGCTGGGAAAGACTCCAAACTCCCTGCACCACCTGGGTCCCACCTGCCCTGCAACCCTCACTCGCATCTACTGGGACCTCATCCTTGCCTGCCCGCGCCCTCTGCCTTTCCCCCCCCCCCGGCCACCCAGCTCATCCTCACGCTCCTCTGCTCCACGGCTCCGCTGGTGCCTGCCACCCAGCTCATCCTCACGCTCCTCTCTGCTCCACGGCTCCGCTGGTGCCGCACTCACTGGCCGGCGCCCTTCTTTCTTACGCCCGGCATCTCTGCGGCCTGGGGCCTGCGTGCCCAGTGAGGGTGGAGGGAGGCAGGTGAGCGAGCCTGGGGATGAGCAGACATGCTGCTCGGTGGCACAGAAGGAAGTCTGTCATCTTAGAATGTCGTTGCTGGCAGCACCTAACTAACCATCCTGCCCACCTGCCCCTCTCTGAGTGAGTGCGGACCCAGATGGGAGGTGATTTTTTCAAGAAAATCGGTGGCAGAGCCGCCGGGATGAGAGCACACTCCCCGGTCACCTGTGGCTCTGACTCCCCCCAGCCATCTGCCAGGTGGCAGGTGGCCGCTCCAAGCTGGAAGTTCGCTGCTGGCAGCTCCCTGCCTGGCAGGGAAAGCAGAGGAGGACGTTTTGGGGGAGCAGTTTTCGGTTTTATTTTATTAACACTCCAGAGGCCTTGAATCAGAATACTCTTGGATGTTGAAAGAGAGTCGGGAGAGCTCAGTGAGGGTAGAAAAATGCTGCTAACGTCCATCCTGAGCCCCCTGGGCCGCGAGTCCCATCAGGCGCCTGTCATCGGCAGCGCTTTCACGCCAGGGGGTGTGGAGGCGGGTTCCCGCTGCAGCCCGCGGTGCCAGGGGAGGCAGACGTCCCAACCCAAACCACAAGGAAACCTCCCCCGGGAGCCGGCCAGTTCCGAGCCGGAGCCGGAGCCCTTTATTGCAGCACGCTATTCTTAGAAGTTGGAAGTGGGGTGAGAGTGGGTGTATGTGCGTGTGCAAGTGTGCACGCTCCAAAATTAAACCTGAAGCCCGTGCTTCGCCCAGCCCAGTGTCTCTGGCAACGTGACAGCAGGCTGAGCCCTCGGGACACTGTGCCTCCCGCCCCAGTCCACGGAGACTTTAACAAGTAGGTTTGAGGGTGTAGGTTTCCTGGGGCCGCCGTAACTAAGCCCCACATACATGGTGGCTCAAAACAACACACGTTCGCCCTGGCCAGCTTGGCTGAGTGGTTAGAGCGTCCGTTTGTGGACTGAAGGGTCCAGGTTCGATACCAGTCAAGGGCACATGCCCGGATTTGTGGGCTCGATCCCCAGTAGGGGGCATGCAGGAGGCAGCCAGTCAGTGATTCTCTCCCATCATTGATGTTTCTATCTCTCTCTCTCTCCCCTCTCCCTTCCTCTCTGAAATCAATCCAAATGTATTTAACAAGACAAAACAACAACACACGTTTCTTCTCTCAGTCCTGGAGGTCAGAAGTCTGAAGTCAAGGTGTGGGCAGGGCCGGGTACCCTCTGGAGGCTCTGGGGGCGGGTCCTTCCTGGCCTCCGGCTTCTGGTGGGTCCTGCCTCTGTCTTCACGTGGCCTCCTCACTGTGTCTCTGTGCCCTTTCCTCTTATAAAGATGCCACTCGTGGAATTGAGTGCCACCCTAACTGCAGTCGGATCCATCCCGACATCCTTAACTGATCCCATGTGCAAAGACCCTATTTCCAAATAAGGTCACATTCTGAGGATCTGGTGGGAGTGGATTTTGGGAGGGCACCCACCATTCACCTCCCTCCCCGGGGCAAGGCGGCCCCAGGGAGAGGCCGCTCCAGTGATGGGCCCCGGATCCCTTCCATAGCTGCTCTGTAGGGCGGCAGGTGTGGGGTGAGCCTTGCCCACAGCCAGTTCCTAGCAGAGCCCTGTGCTGCCAGCCAGCCGCTCCGTGTCCCCTCCGGCCTGGAAGGCTGGGGGTGACAGGAGCCTGGGGGTGACAGGAGGCAGGGGCTGCCACTGCCCGGGCCGGCACCCGTCGGACGCTCCGGGGACAGGGGCCGGATCCACTTCCTCTCCTGTTCCTCTGAGCCCCGCAAGGAGCCCTCCATAGGAAAGCATCCTCCGTGTTTGTTGAGGGAACGTTGGCTTGTTAAAGGGGAGGAGCTCCGAGCATGACTCCCACAGTGAGTTCTTGTTCTGACTTTGCAGAGAGGACAGTCGGGGTTTGTGTCGGGAAAGGGTGAGTCAGACCGTGGTCTGGGAGGGAACCCGGAGGCGGCGCTGAAGACAGGGTGTTGGCTGGGAAGCTGGCAGCCCGAGTTCACTTACTTGTTTGGGGACGCAGCTGGGAGCCCGGGGTCCCTCCTCTGGAAAGGGGGCATCCAGGTGGTGAGGGCTTACAGGACAAAGTGCGGAACCTTCGATAAACGGTGACGTCAGGCCCCAGGGAAGGAACTTAGGTTACTGGAAGGCCAAATGAAGTGGGAAGACAGTGTGAATAGTGAGGGCGCTCTACAGTGACATCATCGCTTGCTGAGGGACATTCCACTGGGTCACGTTTTGAGGTCCTACACGAACTGGGCACTGACATACGTTGTTCTTTTAGCAAAAAATCTACCCAGTGAGGCATCTTTGTTTCCCTTATAGAAGTGAGCAAACGGAGGCCTGCAGACGTTCAATCCCCTTCCCGAGGTCATAGTGAGGAGAGAAGCTGGGATTTGAACCCGGGTCAGTCCACATCCCATGTGGGCCTATGCCCTTGTGCGAGCAGCTCTCAGGCCCGTGGATGCTCAGAGGAGCCGGTCAGCGCCCCCCTGAGCTCCTGCGAGCACCGCTGCCGCTCCTGGGGGCCGTCACCAGGCTGTGTGTGTGTGGACACTGGCTTCCGGGCGTTTTCTCGTCATCCTTGCCTCTTGGATGTCACCCACTTAGAGGTAGGCTTTCGATGTTCAGTCTGCTGGCGTGGGACCACCAGGTTCCTGGCACCTCGTGCAAGGTATCCCATCAAAGCAGGCCCCTGCTTTACCTGTGGGTGGGCAGAGGCAGTTCCATTCCTGGTGAAAGAACAGCCGCAGGGAAGGCCGGCCTTCCTTCCCAGGAGCTAGAAATACCCGTCTGACAAGGACCACGCTTCCTACGCCCAGAGCTGGTTTCCCAGGCACCCTGGGCTACCCCGCGGGCACTCTGGCACGCAGAGCCCGCGTTCTGGCGGGCTGAACTGAGCAGCAGCCTCTGAGCCAGCAGCAGCTGCTTCCCCGGAGGTGTGATGGCGGAACAGGAGGGCTTCGGTTTTGGCTCTGGATAGGATTGGGTTCGGACTTCAGCTCCACCAGTGACTGGTGCTTTTTCTTTTTAAAAAAAGTCATGCCCGGCTGGTGTGTCTCAGCCATTGAGCATTGACCCATGCACCAAGAGGTCGCTGGTTCGATTCCTGGTCAGGGCATATGCCCAGGTTGCAGGCTTGATCCCTGGTAGGCAGGAGGCAGCCGGTGAATGAAGTTCCCCTCTCGTTGATGTTTCCATCTCTCCCTCTCCTTCCTCTCTCTCTAAAAATCAATTTAAAAAAATATTTAAAAATAAAGCTGACATTGCCAAGAAATGAAAATATATAGTCTGAATTTGATAAGTAAAGTACATGTATTACACATATATTTAAAAATGTGAAAATGCAGATAAGCAAAAAAATAAAAATAAAATTACAAGTCAATGGTAAACCTACCACCATTAAATATTACTATACATCTTTTGAGATTAATTTTTTTCTCCTTTTATTTAATAAACATGGTAGGGCAAAAGTAGGTTTACAGTTGTTCATATGGAAAATACAATAATTAAGCAAGAATACAAGAATAAACTCTGTGGACGAGGCCATGCATAGATGGGGGTAAAAGGGGATATATGTAATACTTGCAACAATAAAGAATTATTTTTAAAAAATTACAAAAAAGAATAAACTGTGTTTTGTGTACTCACAATGGTAAACCTACTTTTGCCCCACCCTATGTACTTACTTAATTAAAATAATAGAGGATCCCATGCGTGCTTTTTTTTTTTTTTAACCTGATGTATATTTAAAGGCATGGGGAAATGTTAACGATGCATTATCCTCTAACATAGCTGCATGGTATTCCATTGGAGGGCCCTCCCAGTACTTAACCCAGCTCTTTGGGGTGGAGAATTGGGTATAACCTCACTTCCAACCAAGAACCTCAACTTCTTCATCTTTAAAATGGGATCATAGTGCCCATGTTGCAATGTGTGTGTACAGTACGTCCTGGCCCCCCCCCCCCCCGCCCCCCGTAAATGCTTCTTTCCTTTGCCCTTCCTGGCCGCTGGTTCCTTTCATGTGGGGTATCTGCCCCAGCGAGATGAATGGCCCCAAAATAAATCCATCCCACTTCCCCACCCCCGGACCTCGGTGGCTGGCACTCAGGGCAGTAGCCCGCATGGCACTCCCCCAGAGGCTGAGCCCGACTGGGCCACTGCCCACACCGCGGAGCTGGGGTGCTCCTCCCGACTGGGCAGCGTTTCCTGCTCCGAGAGCACCCGGAATGTGGAGATCAGCTGGTGTCTGGTGAGTGTCCGCACCACTTGTCGAGCTGGACGTGGGGACGCGTGGATCCCACGATGGTTCACATCTGCTGCCCCCACCCCCGAATGGACTGGAATGTGTGAGGTTTTCTTCACAGTGGATGTCAGGCGCTGGCCACGCCAGGCATGACATACTGTAAGCCTTGCGTCTATTTCTTGTCTGAACCCAACTAAATAAAACCTCATGTTTCCCCGGCGTGGTTGAGATCTGTAAACCAGATGTGACTGTGCCTGCCATAGGCCCCTCTCATCGCCCAGAACTGGATAAAGCGGCCGGAGAGTGCACAGCCTTCTGAGAGGCTTGATTTTGAGTTGTCAGTCAGTTGTCACTGGAGCTGATAGAGGGTGGTTTTGTTTTTGTTTACGTGGGAGAATAGAAATAATTATACTACTACTAAGAGCAAGTAAATATTGTGGGCTTATCATGCGTGGCTGTCTTAGGCCTTCTGCTGTAAGCTTCCCGTGAATTATCTCCCATGAGGCAGGTCATAGGTCAGTACCCATTTTGTAGATGAGGAAACTGAGGCACATGGCTGCTAAGAGACAGGGGTGGCATTTGAACCCAGGCACTGACTCAGGCAGTGGCAGCTCTTGGGACAGGATCCAGCGGTTATTTATGGAAAGATCCAACCCTCTGTCCCCTGAATCCCGCCCTGCAGTGGGTGCTGGGTTAGGAAAGGGCTGGGCTGTTTGCTCGGAATAATCTTCTGCGTGACCTTTCCTGCCTGCCTAGTGAGCTGCTGCCATTTCCCAGCTTGGAGGACAAGATAGGAAAGATGCAACATCAGAGGACAGGAGTCCTTCAGTTCCTGGGAGCCCCCAAAGGTGGAAAATTAAGGGGGGCTGTAGTGGTAGTGGTGGGTCCGGCTCCTCCTGGGCAGGTGCAGCCCTGGGGGAATGGGGCACCGGTGGAAATGAGAGCTGGGATAAGAAGTCTGAGCACAGGAAGGCCCGCTCGTGACCTTACATCAACACCGGTGCCAGGCCAGAGCTGCTGCAGGCGGCAGGTATTGCCCAGGACAAGGACACGTGGAATTCCAGTTTGTTAAGCTCTTGTAGGAGGCATGAGGTGATAGGGGTTTGCATATGGCCCTGCTGTCTGAATGGGGGTTTTCATCTTTTAAATGCCAGCAAAATAGCACACGCAGGTGTAGGAACAGGACTCAGTCACATGGGGTTGTGACCAGCCTGGGGATTAGCCACAGAAAATTGTGGCCCTTGTGAAGTGAGGCCACTGGCCTCCTGCCCGGGTCAGTTCCCTCCCCGGGGAGAGTCATTTGCCCAACAAACATGCAGCTATAGCCGAAACCGGTTTGGCTCAGTGGATAGAGCGTCGGCCTGCGGACTCAAAGGTCCCGGGTTCGATTCCGGTCAGGGGCATGTACCTTGGTTGCGGGCACATCCCCAGTAGGGGGTGTGCAAGAGGCAGTTGATCGATGTTTCTCTCTCATCGATGTTTCTAACTCTCTATCCCTCTCTCTTCCTCTCTGTAAAAAATCAATAAAATATATTAAAAAAAAAACCAAAAAAAAAAACATGCAGCTATAACATTATCCTCAGTGACGTCAAAATTAAGAGGTAAATTCAATTCCACAAGCATCTCCTCATTACCTAGCACTGTATGTAATTTTTTTTAAAAAAAATCACAATACTTGCCCTAACTGGTTTGGCTCAGTGGATAGAGCATCGGCCTGCGGACTGAAGGGTCCCAGGTTCGATTCCGGTCAAGGGCATGTACCTTGGTTGCGGGCACATCCCCAGTAGGGGGTGTGCAGGAGGCAGCTGATTGATGTTTCTCTCTCATCGATGTTTCTACTCTCTCCCTCTCCCTTCCTCTCTGTAAAAAATCAATAAAATATATTTTTTAAAATCACAATACTTAACAGACATTTCTGATGTATCCACTATGTGGGATTGCTGAACAGGAGAAGGCAGTGGGAGAAGGCAGAGTCAGTGTGTACACGTATTTAAGCACACCCCAGGACGCTTCGGTTTCGGTTTTTATCAGTAGGTCTATGACTGGCATCAGGGGAATGGAGAGGGGACCCAGGCTCTCAGTGTCCTCCATTCCATTCGGGTGAAATAACCCAGGGAGTCCCGCCCACAGGTGGCTGGTGAGTCGGGAAGGGTTCCTTTGCCTAAGTCCGCCCGCCGTCCTGCTCTCACAGACTGCTTCCCCTTTAAGCTCCTGCATCCTCAAAGCACCCACTGGGACGTGGGGATGGCAGGGGCAGTTCCGGACCTGAGCTTCCACTTAGGCCTGGGACTGCCACGTGGGGGTGTGTAGGTAGCTGTTCCCGTCGCCCTCACCGAAGGCGGCCCGTCCTCGCCGCCTGTAACCTCAACACGAATGCGGGTCAGCGGTCCACACTGGTTGTGAATACGCACTTCCTGGGAAACGATGACCCAAGAGGCTGTCCTGTGTGTGTGAAGGGAAGCAGATGTAACTGTCCCTCCGCAACCACGACACCACGCTGGAGAGAGCCACTCAGCTGGGCAGACAGCCTTTCGTCAGGTTGCCAGGCAACCGTAGGCAACAAATACTTGTGAGTCTGAGAGGAAGGGGTGGGCAAATCAGACTTTTCCTAAACATCCTCCTCACTTTCCTTCCCGAGAGCCCGCCCCCATGTGCGCTCCTGCCCTGGGCCATCTCACTTAGCCCGAGCCTTGTGTCGCTTTCCCTTGTGGCCAAGCGCTCTGGGGCCAGGCTGCCCAAGTGCTAGCTAGCGTTTGGCCATCACTAGTTTATTCCCTCCGAGCCTCAGTTTGCCCTTCTCTAAAGTGGGGACAAAAGCCTGGCCGGCGTGGCTCAGTGGTTGAGTGTGGACCCATGAGGTCACAGTTCAATTCCCAGTCACAAGAATAAACTCTGTCTTTTGTGTACTCACAACGGTAACCCTACTGCCCCCCTCCCCCATTTCTTCCTCCTTTGGGTCAGCTCTGTAAGTTGTCCCCATCTTGTCACTGTGTAACTCTTCCCTAAAAAGCTCTCTTGGCGGAGGCCTCGGCTACTGACAGGCCCTTCTTGCTGTGGCCGAGTTCAGTGCCCTTCGAGGCGTCTCCTTGTTTTGCACACAGAGGAGGTTTGGCATGTTAAGGCAGTCACCACCCAGCCATGGAAGGTTCTCACGTCTTCCATGTAAACTTGTAACGTTCTTAGGATTTCTCATGTTCTGGGTGGGCCCCGAGGGCATTATGCTAAGTGAACTGAGTCAGTCAGAGGAGGACAGATACTGCATAACGTTACTGTATGTGGAATCTAAAAAACCCAAACTCATAGAAACAGGGAATAGATTGATGGTTTCCAGGGGCTGGGGACTGGGGGCGCTGGGGGAGTGGTTGGTCAAAGGGTACAGCCTCCCAGCGATACCTGAATAAGTTCCGGGCATCTAATGTGCAGCATGGTGACTCTAGTTGACAGTATAACATACTTGAAAGTTGCTAAGACAGTAAGTACATCTTAAATGTTCTCTCCACAAAAAGGAAGTGGTGATTATGCGAGGTGGTGGAGGTGTTAACTAACCCAACTGTGGGAGTCATTTTGCAATCTGTAAGTGCATCAGATGATCACATTGTACAACTTAAGTGCACACAATGTTATATGTTAATTTATATCTTAATAAAGCTGTGGGGGGGAGGGAGGGAAGGGGAGTTCCTCATGTTCTGTTTTTAAAACAGCTTCATTGGAGTGTGATTCAAATATCTCCCAGTTCGCCCATTCAAGGTACACGATGCAGGGGCTTTGGGTATGTTCACAGAGTTATGCGTCCATCAGCACAATATTAGAACATTTCCACTACTCCCCTCAATGCCCCCATCACACCCCCAAGACCCAGGAGAAGACTAATCTACTTTCTGTCTATAGATCTGTCTGTTCTGGATATTTTATTTAATTTTATTATTTTTTAATCTTCACCCGAGGATATTTTTCTATTGATTTTTAGAGAGAGTGGAAGAGAGAGGGAAAGACAGAGAGAAATCAATGCAGGTTTCTCCCCTGACCAGGGCCGTTGACCAGAATTGAACCCGGAACACTTCGGTCCTCAGGCCGACGCTCTGTCCACTGAGCCAAACCAGCTAGGGCTGTTCTGGGTATTTTATAGAAATAGAATCAGCCATACAACGTGTGGCCTTCTGTGTCTGGCTCTTCACTTGACACACCTCATTCAGGGAGCATCCGGTCGTAACAGGTGTCAGAACCTCATTCCTTTGACGGCTGGAAAATCTATTATGTGAATATACCACCTTTTGTTTATCCATTTGTCAGTTGACTGTCTTAGGGGTTGTTCTTTATTTTTTTAACATGTTGTTACGGATTATTTATTTATTTATTTATAGAGAGAGAGAGGAAGGGAGAGGGAGAAACATCAATGAAATAGAACCATCTATCCGCTGCCTCCTGCACGCCCCCTCCTGGGGATTGAGCCCGCCACAGAGCATGTGCCGTGATCGGGAATCGAACCGGTGACCTCTTGCTGCAGGGGATGCCTGCTCAACCAACTGAGCCACACCAGCCAGGGCTCTTTACCTTCTTTTTGATACACCAAGTCCCGGCTCTCTGCCTGAGATGCCTTTCCATTCCCAACCGTTTTCTGAGGTGGAGAGGCATTTTTATCGTTTCTATCTCAGCCCCAAGTTACTTCTTGGTTTGCTTATGGAGGTACTACCTGCTCAGACATTGTGTTCTGAATCCCATAATAAAATTAAGGGTTGGTATTAAAAAAAAACAAACCCCAAAACAGTCTACAAGACCGGCCCGAAGAAATGATTCAAACTATAGTTTCTTTTTTCTTCTGTGTAATTATTTAGGCTCTAACAATTGGCTCAGTTTAGATGAGTGCTCCCCTGGCTGAGGATAAAGTTTTCCCTTGGGGAGAAGAACGTTACGAGCGAAGAACAAAAATACTTGAGAATTTAGCGGAGGAGCACACCCGGCAAGGATGCCTTCTCACCAGGATCAGGGGGCACTTACCGAGGTTGCCCTCACTTGAGGCTTTTCTCCTGCTGGAGGCTGGTTTCTCCCAGGCCTGGTGCATCGCCCTGGAGATGCCGCCCGTTAGGCCCAGGTGGAACTGAGTTCGCAAATGTCTCCGAAGGTTTGTCAGTGGCTTTCAGGTTCTCCAGCGTTGCGTGTAGGATGAGGTCAGAGGGAAGAAGCGGGATTCGGTGGGGTCAACGGCAGGCCCAGGTGCTGCGATGAATTGTTCAGCTTTGACTCCAGCGTGCCAGGCGGTGAGCCTCCGGCGTTCGGTGCGGAGGGACTCATGTGTCGCTTCCTCAAATGCCTGCCCTGAGGAATTCCTTCCCGAATTCTCGGTGGCTTGGTATATATGCCCTTCCCTTCTGACGGCTAGCTAAATTCTCTTCTGGGACGTAGGATCCAGTTAAGAGCAAGCAAGTTAGCCTGCCCTGATGTAACGACAGGGAAGGAAAAGAAAGAGCTATATACCAAGCCATGACTGTAAAAGGAACACCAGAATTTAATTGAATTTCACCTCTCTGTATCTTAGTTGCTAAGAGAGTAGATCGTACAGGTTCTCATCACAAGGATAACAAATTTTGTGACTACGTGTGGTGAGGGATACTAACTAGACTTGTGGCGATCACTTCGCAGTATATGCAGATTATCATCAAATCATGTTGTGCACTTGACAGTCAGTACATCCTAAATGTTCTCCCCACACAAAGGAAGTGGTGATTTATATGTCGTATGTCAGCTATGGCTCGATTTAAAAAAAGATGTACCTCTACTGAGGGGGTTCTTTGATTCCCTCCAGATCTAAGCAGAGACGTGAAGTAGCGTGGGCCTTCGCATCAGTAGACCTTGGTGGATGACTCCCCACCTCTCCGCTCAGGTCATAGGGGTGGAACCTTCCACCCACCAGAGGGTCAGTGTGAGAGCAACTGGGGTAGCTTGTGCCCAACCCCGGGACAGTGGGCACGCCTAGGAGCTCCTTCTATAGCTCTTCTCCCCCAAGTGGTTCTTCTCAACCTTCACTCAGACCCAAGTTGTAGGAGGAGCCATTTGTGAGGAAAGAGAGTCCTTCCCCACGGGATGGCGCTGCTAGCTCCCTCTGCTGGAGGGAGACCACCCTTGTCCCCCCTGAGCACCTCGGAGCCCCGCGAGCATTTGAGAGGTTTGCTCATGTTCCGATTTAACACAGCTTTTCATGTGAAGTCCGTGCTCCCGAAGGGGCATGAAGACGTTTGCAGTGATTATTGGTTTACATTTAAATCCTCGTGTGTTTGGCCCGGAGCCATACACCGAAGAGCCAGAAGCAGGTACTAGCAGCTCAGAATACCGGATGAACGCCGCAAATATCAGAGCAGTCAGTTTGCTCCCCCCTCAGCGGCTCTCTTGGCAGAAAATTTAAAAAGGGAGAAATGGCTGCGTGATTTAAGAAAAACATTGTGGGGTTTGGTGATGATAACTTACGTTTCCATCATGCCTTCCAGCGTGCAGAATGCTTTCCCATTATTATTTCATTGAATTCTCACAAGTCCCAGAGGTAGGTAAGACAATACTGGATTATGGTGAAGGAACTGCTGTCTCTACCGCGTACCTACCACGTGGCTGTGTGGGTTATTTAAGCGCTCTGAGCTTACTTTCCTACGTTTTAAAATGGGAGTTTAATAATACTGTCCTCTTAGGAGTGCTGTGCAGATTATGTGAGATAATGCATGAGCAGTGCCAGCTGCAGAGTTAGTGCTTAACAAGTGGCAGCTGTTGTTGCATTTAGGTCGAGGAAACACAGGTGAGGAGACACAATCAATTTGCCGAGGATCACACCATTAGTAACTGGCCAAACCTGAATGTAAACCTGATTCTGCCTCCAATGTTAGTCCTCCCTGCGGGACACCGTAGCCAGGCTGTGGGAATCAGGGTATTCAGCACAATCCCATTCTTATTGACTTCAGAGAGGAAGGGAGAGGGAGAGGGAGATAGAAATATCAATGAGAGAGAATCATTGATTGGCTGCCTCCTGCACGCCCCCCACTGGGGATCGAGCCCACAACGTGGGCATGTGCCCTTGTCCGGAATCGAACCCGGGACCCCACAGTCCACAGGCCAACGCTCAATCCACTGAGCCAGAACAGCGAGGGCCAGCACAATCCCATTCTGGGGAAGCTCTTCTTCCATTTCGCCGGGGCACTGACCTTTCCGATGTCTCCTTTTGTGTGATCCACAGAACATCATCAAGAAGGTGATTGGGCAGAAGTTTGTGTACAAGTTTGTCTCCTTCCCGGAGATCCTGAAAATGGACCCCCACGCCGTGGAGATCAGCCGGGAGAGCCTGCTGCTGCAGGACAGGGACTGCAAGGCGCCGCCCGAGGGCCGCGAGGCGCACCGACACGGCCTGTCAGCCCTCAAGAGCACCAGCCGCAACGAGTACATCCACTCAGGCCTGTACTCGTCCTTCACCATTAACTCCCTGCAGAACCCACCCGAGCCCTTCAAGGCCATCAAGACGGAGAAGCTGGAGGAGCCGCCCGAGGACAGCCCTCCCGTGGAAGAAGTCAGGACTGTCATCAGGTTTGTCACCAATAAAACCGACAAGCACATCAGCCGGCCCGTGGTGTCCCTGCCCTCCACGTCTGAGGCCTTCCTGGCCTCGTCCGTCTCCGCCAAGATCTCCTCTTTAATGCTGCCGAACGCCGCCAGCATCTCGTCCGCCTCGCCCTCCTCCTCCCGGTCCCCGTCCCTGTCCCCCAACTCGCCCCTCCCCTCTGAACACAGAAGCCTCTTCCTGGAGGCCGCCTGCCATGACTCGGATTCCCTGGAGCCCTTGAACCTGTCATCGGGCTCCAAGACCAGGTCTCCATCTCTCCCCCCCAAGGCCAAAAAACCCAAAGGCTTGGAGATCTCCGCGCCTCCGCTAGTGCTCTCCGGCACCGATATTGGCTCCATCGCCCTCAACAGCCCGGCCCTGCCCTCAGGATCCCTCACCCCAGCCTTCTTCACCGCACAGGTAAGAGCCGCGCCAGACTCGGCTCAAGCAGACCGGAAGGAAGGGCCACCAGGCCACCTTCCTTTTGCCTTCAAGGGATAATCCGAGGGCCCGTGTGACCAAGTCCTGTGGGAATGTGAAGGGAAGTTACTTTCCCACCCCCAGGCCAAGGTAGCCACAGGAGAAAAGGCGGGGGATGGGCTACAGGGGATGCTTGGTTGGTTTCTTGCTCTTTGTGGCCCTCGGAGCAGGTCCAGTGATGTCCTGGGGAAGGTGGAACGGGCCACGTGACCCTTGAGAAGGCATTTGGGCTTTATGAGATTTTTATGGCCGCGTCCTCTCTGGTGGGGAACTTGATAAGCAGCCACGTGTTTTCTGTTGATGAGAAAACAGATGTAGCCCTAGCCGGTTTGGCTCAGTGCATAGAGCATCGGCCTGCGGACCGAAGGGTTCCGGGTTCAATTCCGGTCAAGGGCACGTACCGAGGTTGCAGGCTCCTCCCTGGCCCGTGCCCTGGTCAGGGTGTGGGCAGGGGGCAACCAGTCGGTGTGTTTCTCACATTGATATTTCTCTCCGTCTTTCCCTTGCTCTTCCACTCTCTCTAAAAATCAATAGAAAAATATCCTCGGGTGAGGATTAAAAAAAAAATAGGTGTTAACTGCTGCAGCCCTTGCGGTGGTCATTGTGGAGCTGTGGGTCCTGTGGTCCCTTATAAGCACTAACAGCCAGGATGACAAGGGCCAGACCAGCACTGAGAGGAAGAGAGCCAGTGAGAGCAGAGCTACTGTGAGGAAGCCCAGGACCTGTCAGGAGGGGGAAGACAGCAGACATGTGGAGCAGGGACGTCTGCGGTGAGATTAACTGGAAGGAGAAGGCAGATGCTCCTTCTTGTCCTGCTGGCAGTTTTGCAAAGGCAAAGCATGTGCCTGGTGTTTGCTGCTTCCTCTGGGAAACCAGGTGCATTTTGGCGGCAGAGTTAAGCTCATTGGCTTTGGAGTCACAGACCTGGGTTGCGTTGCCGGACATTAGGCGCTATTTAGCACCAGTGGGTCTTGATCCGGCATCTAGAAGGGTTCAGGAAACCTGGAGAAGGGGCTGTGTGTAAATTAAATAAGAGTCCAGAGACGAAACATAATTTTGAAAGGCATTTGGGGGAGTAGAGGAGCTTGGTTGAAGAAGACCAAGTTCTCCTTGTCTCAGGACCCCTTGCTTTTTATGAACACAAATTGTCCTAAGGCGAGGTAGATATACACTTCAAAGGGTAGGGTTTCGTACAGAATCCATTGTCAGAATGGGGAATAGCCTACGGCTGTTCAGGTGTTTGGCCAGTAGGAGGCGATAACATGTAGATGAAGATGCCCTGAGCTGTCTGGCAGCAAACAATCAATTTAATGCATCCTTTTCAGGTTTGGGGAAATGCCTTCAGCCATTCGCAACAGGCGATAACATACATGACTCAGCCCTTGTTGAGTCCCCAAGTTCCATCAACCTTTCGATGAAACTCTTGGAATTATGACATGCTGGAACTGGCTTCCGGCATTGCGTTCCTGGCTGGACTGCGTGGTGGAATGGGACTGGGCACTTGCTCTCTGAGCCTGTTTCCACGTCTGTGAAATGCGTTACTGTGAGGACTGGATAGGAGAATGGCACACAAGAGAGCTAGCTACAGCTGGCAGGTGTTGTCGTCATGGAGCTTTGTGGCACCAGGTGGGGACATGCTTTTGGGGGAGGGGGGAGGCAGGAGTAGGAACTCTGTCTCCTGCCTCTACTCATCGCTGTGATGTCCTTGCTGGCGTGAGCAGCAGCAGCAGCAGCATCCTATATTGGTTTTGTCGTGGGCCAGGCACTGAACACTTCACATGCATTGCCTCGGCTATTTTTCAGCCCCATGAAGGAGATACTGTTATTGCCCCATTTTCCCAGCTGAGGTACCTGAGGCACAGGGCTGGAGTAATTTGTCCAAGGTTGCACAGCTAATAGGTGGTAGAAGCGAATTTGAACCCCGTTAGTCTGCTCCAGAATCCATGCTCTGGATATGGGTACTCGCCGGGAAAATGCCCAGTTGTCCTTGATCATAACAGTCTGTGCAGCATCTGCAAACAGCTCTTTCCATTCTCCTCTCCATGGCTTCTCCCCGACACATTGGTGGCCAGGGACTTGGTGTCAGCTCAAGCTTGTGAGCGGGTGCTAAGGAGGCTGCCCCCCACCCCTGCCCCACGGAGGGGAGAGCTAAGGCAGTTACTGGGCAGAATTGTGCTCTTCAATCGGGCATTTTCCAACCAAGCAAAACTGTCCAGTGGCTAAGAACTGCTGAGTAAATGCCTCGGAAACAGTGGCCTGAAGTAGCTCCGAGAAGTAACGTGAGAAGCGGGGCAGGGCGGACAATCTAGAGATCCCCTCCCCTGGCCGACTTTGTGTTTACAATGTAAGGTTTAGAGAGGCCTCCAGCCAGGCCAAGGCCAACTCTGATTTCAGTATCTGCTTTCCTGAGTGCCCGTTCACCGTCTCCGAACACACTGGGACGGCTGCCAGCCCTGCAGTCATCTCGGAGGGAATCGGCTCAGGCGAGCCCATGGTTTGGGGCCTGGACACTGAATTTAGGGGGGCTCCACTCAATGGGATGAAGGATGGTCTGGCTGGACTGGGGAGAGGAGGAGGGGCCTGGACTTGAGATGGGGCAGACGGTGGATGCAAAGCTCAGGATGGGGAGAGAGATCCTAGAAATGGCCTAAAACCAGGGCAGGAAAGCATAGGAAAGCCAGATGACCTGTGTCGAGGGCAGATGGGAGTGAACAGTCCTCAGCCAACCTGTGCGGGTTCGCGCTGTGAAGTGTGAGGGAGCAGCAGGAGTCCCAGAAGTGCGACCAGGGCTTCCCGGAGGGTGGAGGTAAAGGGCCAGGTCTGATCCAGGACAGGAGTGGAAGCGGGGCCTGGGCTGAAAGGGCCTGTGGATGGGGGTGGGGTGTGAAGAAAGCACACCACATACTAGTGCTCTGAACAGGGTCAGGGGAGTCAAGGGCTGCCTTTGGGCGATGGCACATCTCAGCACTTGACATCCCCTCACCTTCCGGCAGGGTCAGCTCTGCCCCTGGCATGGGTATATGTGGCCAGAGTGGCTGACAGGAGGGAGAGAAGAGCAGAGAAAGGGTGGAGCTCCAGCATTGAAGGTGTCCACCCAGCTGGTTTCTCTGAGATCAGCCAGGACTGGCATGGAGTTTTAGCTTAAAAAATACGCCCCCCACCCCCCAATTAGTTTACATTGAGTCTTATTTTGTACAAGAGGCCCGGTGCACGAAATTCGTGCACGAGGTGGGGGGGTGTCCCTCAGCCCAGCCTGCACCCTCTCCAATCTGGGACATCCCTCTCACAATCCAGGACTGCTGGCTCCCAACTGCTTGCCTGCCTGCCTTCCTGATTGCCCCTAACTGCTTCTGCCTGCCAGCCTGATCACCCCCTAACCACTCCCCTGCTGGCCTGATTGATGCCTAACTGCTCCCCTGCTGGCCTGGTCCCCCCCAACAGCTCTCCCCTGCAGGCCTGGGTCCCCCCCAACTGCCCTTCCCTGCAGGCCCGGTCACCCCCAACTTCCCTCCTCTGCTGGCCTGGTCACCCCTAACTGCCCGCCCCTGCAGGTTTGATCACCCCCAACTGCCCTCCCTTGCAGGCCTGGTCCCTCCCAACTGCCCTCCCCTGCTGGCCCGATCGCCCACAATTGCCCTCCCTTGCAGACCTGGTCCCTCCCAACTGCCCTCTCCTGCTGGCCATCTTGTGTCCACATGGGGGCAGCCATCTTGTGTACTGGAGTGATGGTCAATTTGCATATTACTTTTATTAGATAGGATAGAGGCCTGGTTCATGGGTGGGGGCCAGCTGGTTTGCTCTGGTGTCCCGGATCAGGGTGGGGGTTCCTTTGGGGCGTGGGGTGGCCTGGGTGAGGGGCTTGTGGTGGTTTGCAGGCCGGCCACGCCCCCCGGCCACCCAAGCGGAGGCCCTGGTATCTGGGATTTATTTATCTTCTATATTGAAACTTTGTAGCCTTGAGTGGAGGCCAGGGCCGGCCAGGGTGTGCGGGAAGCTTGGCTTCCTCCATTGCTGGGGAAACCCAAGCCTCCTGTTTGCTCTGTGTCCGCAGCCATCTTGGTTGGGTTAATTTGCATACTCCTAATTGGCTGGTGGGTGTGGCTTGGGCATAGCAGAGGTACGGTCAATTTGCATGTTTCTCTTTTATTAGTGTAGATTATTTGCAGCTGTAGGGCATGTGGTTAGACAATCATGAACTTCTATCTTGACAAGCTTCAGGGCTTTGAGGATTTGGGGGAGGGCCTAGTCAGTGCAGGATTCGGATCCTGAGGACCCACCCCCAGGAACTGCTGTGTGTGCCCCGGTGGACAGAGCAGCATCTGCTCAGAGGAGTCTGCATGCTGCAGAAGGCTACCGGCCACAGCCCGGGGAGGACCCACTTTCCTGGGGCAGGAGTGAGACTTCTCTTTGCTCCTGGGCCACTCTGGGGGTTCCCTCTCCACCTGAGGGGGGCTTGGAGCCTTCCTCCCACAGACACAGTGACATTTCACTCCCACAGCTCAGGTTAGAACCTTAGCACTTTGCATCCCAGAAACCCTGCTCCCTTCTGTGGGCTGTGCAGCATGACACTGTGTGCTCACCTATAGGAACCGCCTATAAATTTTTCTTAACAGTTGGCCTTAGAAGAGGTGAAAGCTGTGCTGTAATAATTTCATACCCTGAAAATGAAATTCCCAAGAATTTAGTTTATTCCAGGAACTACTTACTTACTTTTATTTATTTTTATTTATTTTACTTATTTATTCTAAGAATAATTCCCAATTATTTTCAGCTGGAAACATGGGAGGAAGAGAGGTAGGATTAGGAGGAAGGGTTAGGATTAGGAGAGTCCTGGCATGACCAGGGTCTTGTGGTTACAGTGCCCTCTGGGGACCTTATTAAACCACATACCTCGTATAAGCTTTAATTCAGATTTGAAATTTCACCTGCAAAATGATGTGCGTGAAAATCATCAGCCGTCGCCCCAACACCATCTCCTCCCCCAACATCACCTCCCCAACACCGTCGCCTCCCCCAACACGGTCGCCTCCCCCAACACCATAACCTCCCCCAACACCATCGCCTCCCCAACACCATAACCTCCCCAACACCATCACCTCCCCCAACACCATCGCCTCCCCAACACCATCACCTCCCCCAACACCATCACCTCCCCAACACCATCGCCTCCCCAACACCATCGCCTCCCCAACATCATCACCTCCCCCAGCACCATCACCTCCCCTAGCACCATCGCCTCCCCAACACCATAACCTCCCCCAACACCATCGCCTCCCCAACACCATAACCTCCCCAACACCATCACCTCCCCCAACACCATCACCTCCCCTAACACCATCACCTCCCTTCCCATTGAAAGTACTTGTGGGGCATCTGCTGGGACCTGTATGAAGTACAGTTGACTCTTGTTTATGAGTGTTGAAGAAACTAGATTACGAATGTAGACAAACATGATGATCCCCCAAAAGCCCTTTAAGCATGACTATGGGGAATTGAAAAAAGGGAATTCAAAAGCTAGCTGGGCACCAAGGAGTAATGAAGTTGGAGCTTAGCCGCCAAGGGGAATGGCTGCCAGAGTATCAAGGTCATATTGGACTGTGGCTAGAGGAGCAAGGCTGTTCTCTCAGATGGCATGAGCCACAGACTCTGAGACGGGGGAGCAGCCAGGCTGTGAAGCCCTCGGGGCTCCTAGCCAGGCACCAGGCAAGACCAAGCGGTGCCAGCAGGAGCTTCCGATCCTCTTCTCTGCTGCACCTTGTGGCGCCTGCCCCTCTTCCTTCCATTCGCCTCTTCTGTTCGCTCTCTTCATCTCCTAACAATGTGAGGTTGGCTCAGAATCAGAGGCCGGCACATTGCATTGCCCTTCCGTTATGCCCAGACCTCTGTTCCTCTCACGTGTGATGTTTAAGATGCTCAGCTCAGATATGTGCAGGCACTGGGGCCTGAACTCACCCTGAATCTGAGCGCGCATGCCCCAGCCTGTTTGTTAGCAGCAGACCTGGATTAGCACCCACTGAGTGGGGCCAGTTTGCTGAGGACGGTAATGCTGAAACCCAATTCCTGCATTTACTGGTGGGTGTAACAACTTTGAGCTCAAGTCATAAGGTGGGAATTGAGTAAAATGGATGTGTGTGCTGAGGAGCCATCAGGGTATAGTACATCCTAGCCCAGCCCTGGGGCGTTTCTCATCTTACTGTCTGTCTTGCCATATCACGGAAGGACAAAAGGGTTCTCTCTCTCTCTCTCTCTACCTGGGACCCATCTCCTCTCCTTCTTTCCACTTGGGACCCATCCCCCCTCCCTTCTCCTTTGCCTTTTCTGTTGATCCTTCATGGTTCTCCTACCTCTTCCCGCTCCTGCCCTTACTCCTTTATTTCCCTTACCACCTACTCTACCTGCCCTAGCCCCTCATGGAATTCTCCATCTTGACCCTCTTTTCTTACAATGAGGACCACACATTCAGTACCACACACACTGCTGTGTGATTCTGCTTCTCTTTTACAGGCTTTTAAACCACATTTTTATTTGAATTCAGGCAACTCTAGTTTAAAAAAGGTGGTTATAAAGTGTTCTAAGGATTCAGAAACAAGAGAAGTGCTGCCTGGTCGAGGGGAGAGCAGGAGAGTCTCCCGTGAGGTGCTGGCACTTTGATGGGCAGAGGGAGGCAGGGGTAGGAGGGCATGAGCCAGGTGGAGGGCCATGAACAGAGGACACTCAGGTGTGGCATGTCTGGCCACCAGCTCACCAGGCTTAGCTCAGATGTGTTGGCCGTTTAGGAAACCCACTGTTAAGTGGAAGAGCTAAGCTGGGAGGATGGATGACGATGAATGCTCGTTGCCCTTGGGCCTTAGGGCCTGTCCCTCGCTGGCAGCCTTGGGATCAGAAAGGCCCAGAAGAGGAAGCATGCATCCGCCTGTGACTTCTTTCGTGAGTCCTTAGTCCTCAGGCGCAGCCCTCCCTGCCCGACTTCCGGAGCCTGTGGAGAGAGGCTGACAGCTCACGCTGTACTGGAGATAACGCAGGGCAGGCTTCAGAAACTTTCCTCAGCAGAGCAACCAGATAGCCCCGGCCGGGGTGCGGGAGGCAACCGATTGATGTTTCTCTCTCAAATCAATAAACATATACTTGGTGAGGGTTAAATCAAAGAGCAACCAAATAGTGTTTTCTTTAAGGCCACAGGATCTTCAGGGAGATCAGAGATGGGAGGGATGGAAGTCATTTTACAATATCTATTTGCATATATTATGAAAGGCATTTCAAACATTAAGCACGAGAAACAGAGGGCTAGCTACTGTATTCTCAATACATTCCGTAACACTTAGAAAAACATCTAAGATGTGCAAACATCTCAAATCCTGACATCGGTACACATTTTGGACTATGAAACTATAAATGCTACTTTGTATATAGCTCAGAGGATTAAAAATGGATGGGTACATATTTATGGCCATGGATGAAAGATGGCTAGGCTTTGTAATTTAGAAGCCTCTCCGTCTCTTTAGAACTTAGAGATCTTCATTGGTGGGTAAATAAGGAGGCTCTGGACATACTGGTTATTAAATGTTAATGTGGTTGGAACCTGGCTCCTGAGTGACATGCAAACAGTTCTCAAGCCACCTGAGCCTGCAGACGGGAGTCTCACAGGACTGAGAGGAGCCGAGCCGTCAGGTACCCGCCGACGAGATTGGCTTGTCTGTTGTAGAACATTAAGTACTTTTCTATATACAGTTGAGAGTGTCTCCCAGGAATAGGTGAAATATATTTAGTAAGTGTGTCAGGTAGACTTTTAATTAATCACCAACGACAGCAGTCTTTAATACCTGTTGAGCATTTGCTGTGCCAGGTACGTATGAAGAGCTTTAATCCTCCCCACTTTAAAGAGTAGGAAACTGAGGGGGAGAGCAGTTACCTGCTAATAAGTGGTGGTCCAGAGGCGGGAAGCCTGGCAGAACTCAGGCTGAATTATTGAGTCTTAACCGTTAGGCCAGATGGCCTGGCGCACTCGTGACATAGCCTCGGATTAGAACAAATGGGAAGCTTATCCAAAAACAGGTATTTATCCCAGTCACCGGGCAGCTCATTCAATCTGTAGGAAGTGCTGTGGAACCAAAGACTCAAATAATTTGGTATAAATTAGTTTGCCTTTCAGCAGCTTCAGTTTGAGAACCTCTGAGTGTCTGAATCCAGTGCACTGAGCAGAGCAGAACTTGAACTTTGGCTTAAGCCAAATGCTCCAGATAATTAACAAAGCTGCTTAGGCCAGTTCTAGGAAAAAACAACACTGCAAGATCCAGCATGATGCAATCTGAGCTGCGGCTGCCTTTGCTGTGGTTCTCACACAAAGCACCTACTGACATCACAGTCACCCAAGGTGCAGAACCACCCTGGGCAAGGAGTTCGCCTTCGCGAGAATCCAAGCCAGGCACTTACAGCTCGGCAGATTTCTCTGCCCTCTGGCTGGCGGGCAGGCAGGACTCCTGCTGTGTGTGTGCAAGCAAATGCAGCCCTTGGCACTCTCCCGGGAAACCCAGAGTTTTGGCTTTACACCCAATCTGACAAGAAAGGATCCCCCCCCCCCCTCCCCGCTCCGCAAACCATTGCCAGGGAGACTAATTCTCATCAGCCCCACATCCGGAATCCGGAGTGGAATCTGGAAAACCCAGTTCAGAGCTTTTGAAGAAGCTGGTAAAGGGTATTTTAGCAGCAAATTCTAAAGTACTAAGTGCCGTGGATAGGGAAAAGGAAGCTTGGGAGGCCCTTTTAAAAATATGTTTGTAACCCAAGTAATGGATGTCCACTATAGAAAACTATGAAAATATAGATAAGAAAAAATAAGTCTGAAATGGGATCCTGTTTTGTTGTACACTAAATCTAGTTTAATGTTGGGGGCGGGGGCAAACTGAATAAGGACAACAGTTGCTACAAACTTGAGTTTTCCACTAGAATGTTTAAGGGGAGGTAACTTGTCCATACCTCCCTTTTAAAAATTGCTAATAGCATTAGCATTAAAGAAAATGAAAAGTAAACAGTGCGCAGCCATGCAGAAATCAGAGTTGTCAGCTTTCCCTAAGGTGGTGAGGCTTGTTTCTTGGTTCATGGCTGGCGCACCTAGCCGTCCTGCTGGAAGAAGTCAGGTGACACCTGTATGAAAAACTGCCCCTGTGCTTGCCTTCTCAGACACCAAATGGATTGCTCCTGACCCCGAGCCCACTGCTCTCCAGCATACATTTCTGGAGCAGCCTTAGTCCAGTTGCTCCACTGAGTCCTGCCCGGCTGCAAGGGCCAAACACGCTGTTCCAGGTGAGTGTTGGGAAATGTGCACATCTAAGGGGGGTGTCCCCCAATAAACCCTGCAGAGGCAGCAGTGAATGCTGCCCTGTGTTTGGTTAAAATGTTAAGTTTCCAAAGGGAGTTTCGTTAATGGGGCTGCACACAAAAGACAACCTTCAAAGGCAGGCATTTCCATTGAGGCAAAAATGGAGTGCTCAGGCCAGATAGCTATAAATGGAAGGAACGATGTCTTCGCGAAGTGTTCTGGAATTTTCATTGACTATGAAAACTGGAAATTTATTAAGGACAAGGCAAAACTTTAAAAATTATATCTTATAAAATTCTCATAATACTTAAAAATATTACTGTATTAGTCAACAGTGAGATCACTTAAAATAAAAAATAGTGAACAACTTTTCCATGCTACAATAGAAAAGTTATCTGTACAGTTCCATGATACATAATCAAGTTCTCCTTGTTCCATAGTAAAAAAAGGAGTATGCATGGCATTTGATTAAAACTAAGTCTTAGGGCTTTATCTTGTGAAACTCCCTGAACTAGGTAAGCACATTCATTATTCATTAACAAACTAGGATCTTGCAGTAGCATCACTTATCAGGTGGAAATCACTATTTCCTCTTTGAGATCCAGACTGTTCCTCACTGACCAAGATGTTACTGTTTGAATATGTGAGTGTAGAACAGAAAGGATCCTAGGGACAGGAATGGAGCAAACTGGATAAAGTGCCAGCTCCCTCTTTACCTAATTCTAGCCTCACCGGTCTCATCCACCCTGCACCCCATACCTGCCCCCGGTGTGGCTCACCCAACATCAGTTATAGCTCTTCTGATCGTGTTGCACCTGGCACTCACCAGTTTGCACTATGAGAGACTGTGAGCCCTCAGGAGGCGAACTGTACTTGTTCGCCGTGGAGTGCCACCAGCATCTAGCACACTGCTTGGCACACAAACGATGCTCAGTAATTATCGTTGACTGACTGAAAGGATGGTTGCCTAAGAATTTGTCAAGAAAATAAGTGTTAAAAAGGTCAGGTCTCCTTGGCTTTGTTGAGTGGGTCATTTTGCTTATCAGGGTTAATAGTTACCTCCTCTGTGCAAGGAGCTGTACATGGTGGGATTTAGGGTGTTCTTTGAGGAAGGGT
The DNA here is from genome assembly GCF_027574615.1 of Eptesicus fuscus. Taxonomy (NCBI): domain Eukaryota; kingdom Metazoa; phylum Chordata; class Mammalia; order Chiroptera; family Vespertilionidae; genus Eptesicus; species Eptesicus fuscus. Next base: position 89,413,751 of record NC_072479.1, read on the forward strand.
GGAGCTAGGGCGGTTTTGATTGCTATCTCTCTTCTCTGGTTTCCTAGTAGGGAGGAGGTAGGGTGTCACGATATCGTATCCCTGGAGTAATAAGGTTTCTCTTCCTGGCCCTTCTTCCCGTTACATGAAATTGAGCTATGGTTTTGCCAACAGGTTGATTCATAGCCATTTTACCTCAGGCAGGGAAACAAACCAGAAAAAGCAAACACAGCAGTGAGTAAATGTAGTTTCAGTAACCGTTTAGATGCACCTTGATGGAAAGCTAAGACCTTACTTCCCACAAGCCTGCAGTTGGAGCAGCAGGTCTAGGGTCGGAGCTCCAGCGTAGAGCAGAAAGGAGCTGCATGGTGATGGGTGCAGTGCCCTCCCTCCACGGCAGCAAGGGCTGCAGCACTACTCTCATCTGAGACTGACATAGGGCCTCTCTGGGACTCAATAGATGTGAGTAAGGAATTGACTGTCACTTCCCTCCTTACTGGAAAGTCTGCCCCCTGGTTGGTGCAGGGCGTGGTGACCTCCCAGGGAAGCCATGGGAAACTATTACATGGGAGTTCTTGGGCATACCTTGCCTTAGATACTAAACCTTTTGTAGCCCATACTCCCCAGAGTAACGATGGGTCGTGTCCTCAATGATTTTGTGCATTATCAGCATATCTGCTGCTCTAGGAACCACACTTTGCGAGCCATTGCAAACCCACTGCAAACCAGTCATTCCCTATTTACATTTAGAATTCTGCAAAAGAAATTGCTGCATTTTAAGGCTACCTGCTCACAATTTCAATTTTACAAAATGCACCTGTCCCCTCACCTGCAGCTATTCAAAATGCATTGGGCAAAAGTACATTTACAGTTGTGAATACACGGAAGTTTATTCTTGTATTAGTATTTACTGTATTATTTTCCATACAAACTGTAAACCTACTTTTGTCCACCCCTGTACAACCCATGCAACCATGACTGGATGGCCGACAGGGCCTTGGACCCTCTTTTTGGCTTGGGTCCATGAGACTAAGGAAAAATATTTTCAAATATTACTACTCTTCCTATAATAAGAGCAGTTGAGTGTGGTAAAAGTTGACATTAACAGTTTTTAAAATAGTAAAGAACAAAACATAGTAAGAGGAATAATACTTTTTTTGGGGGAGAATTTTTATTAGTTTGAGCCAAACTGATGACATATGCCAGGGAGCAAGATCTCAAATGCTCCCTGTACTGATTTTTAAAATTAGACACTTCAAATGATAGATTTTCAAAATTCCTATCAACAGTGTCTCTCTTCAACTAATGGAAATAATTTTCTTTAAAAAATAACAAGCCTCTTTCACATATGCTATAAATGCGTGGGAGGAGGAAGAAAAAATACAGTAAGTCTTAAATGGTGCTGGCAAATTTCCTGCTGTGATGATTAGAAAAGTAGATCAGAATCCGAAGAGTGACAGATGACAGAGTTGATAAGTCTTTGCCCAGAAGGTCCCCTGATAGAATTGTTATAGCAGATACTGAAGAATTGACGGGAAGGAGAGAAGGTATCTCCCTTCCTGGGAGAGGCATGCTTTGTAATCGAGACATGTCTTAGAGAGGACAAAGACATATTGTGTTAAATCTAAAAATACAACCCTGATTTTCAAATAAAGTGCCATCAGTTTCAGCTGGACAGTTTAGCATTTTAAGTTTGTCTGTAGGATGTCTGTTCCATTTTTGAAACAGACATTGATCAAATTTGGACTAAGCCTACTAAGTACAGACAGATCTTGAGACAAGGTGAAGCTAATTAACTTTTCACTGAGAATGTTTTCTGTAATTTTAAATTCAATAAATCTAACCCAGCAAATATTTGTAATGCTCTGAGGCAGGGACTTAGGGTTTATATAGTATGTGAATAATAGATATGTAAACAAAGTTCTATAAAACCCAACAATAATAGCTCTTTCCTGCTGGGTAGTGGACAAATGCTCCAAGGAAGTGCACCTGAGCTAAGCTAAGAAGGGATTGGATTTTATCAAAGGGTAAAACACACTTTAGATTAATAGAGCTTTTGAATATGGAAGTACAGTCTGTCAGGAAAATACTGGATAGTAGGAGTCAAGATTGGAAGAGCAGCTGTGGGACTTGAATAGCATGCGCAAGAGTTCCTACCTTAATTTCTTAAGTGATAATGGAAGGCTTTTAAAGCTGGAGGTAGAAAGACAATCTCTAGAAAGATCACTAAGTGATTAAAAAACTGGAAGAGCTATTAATAACAGCAGTTAACATGCACTGTATATCAGACATAAGCACTTTTTGTGGCTTCTCATTTACTACTCAAAATAGTAATATTTAAAGAAATTAAGGCCCAGAGATGTTGCTTCCATTTACTGAGATCACATGTTATTAAGTGGCAAAGCTCTAAGTTAAGTTTAGGGTTGTACTACTCATAACCACCATCCTCACTGACTTAAACACACACAGAGAAGAGCAAGTTTCGTGGGGAAGAGACATTGGTGGTACTTCTAACTAACAACAGGAAATGACTGCTAAGTCCAGTATAAGAGAAAAGTTTGAGGAATGTTGCAAATTTAAGAAAAGGGACAAGGGGGTAGGTTTAGCGCCAGTAAAGATAACTATGACACATGCCAGAAAATGCAGGCTAACCAAGAGAAACTGTGACAATTGAGCGTATAGAAATAAAAAAGGGCAGAAATCACTAATATATTTTTAAAAAGAGAGACTAACCCAAAAGCTGACTCTTTTGAAAACAGCAGTAAGATGGACAGAACCACTGAGAGGTACAAATAAATGAGAAGAATGAAAATTCAAAACTTGCTGTTTCTCCAATGTTTATCTGAGTCAGCGATTTTCAACCAGTATGATGCAAGAATTTTTAAAGCATCAAGACGTAGCTAGTGAGGGGCAGGCAGTGACCTCTTTTCCCTTACATTGTCAAATAAAAAAATGAAAAGAGCCAATACAGCAGTAGCCATCCAGTGTAAATGAATCAAAATTGTATCTTTTTTTTTTTTTTTTGAGGACCGCAGGATTTTACTAATTTAGTTTATATGTGTCATGAGATGAAAAAGGTTGAAAATCACTGTTCTAGGTCAATGGGATCAGAGGTTAGGAACACAGATTTGCAAGAAGATTTTTATAACCCAGTTGAAATGGATAAAATTCTATAAAAAAAAACAACAAAAATCCAAAGTGTCAGAAAACAAAAACCTATATACGCTAATAACCATGAGAGAAATTGAAACAGTAATTAAACAATACTCCCCTTCTCAAGCCCCACAAAAAGACAAATTGGGTGGTTTGGCACAGAAAGCAGTTTAAAACTTAGCTTTTCTGCTTATTACCTATGACCTTGAGCCAATCCCGAACTTATCTGAACTCTTTGTTTTCTCCTCCATAAATCTGAACTCTTTTTCTCCTCTATAAAATGGGGAAAACCAAACTTACCGTACAGTCTCTAGATAGCGAATAAAATGACAACCATTGATAAACTGTAAGGCACCAGACACATTAAGTCACTAAAATAGCTTGAAAATTACAAAAGTATGTTTACTTGTTCTACAAATATTTATTGTACTTCTAATGTGTACCGGACTCTGTAGTTTGATATTTAGTGTTGAAGTGAAGTTTAATATTAAATTCCTATTAAGACTAGATAAATTAAACTAGAAGAGGGCCCGGGAGATCATTCTGACACATATCATCCTAGACAATGAACATCTAATTGAGGCCTTTAATTATTCTTATTCAGTTGGAATATAGCTGTTGTACTTCTTTCAGACCTGAAAGTTATCAAAGCATATATACCTTTATTCTGTTTGTCATCTTAGTTACCAGTAATACTGAAATTAACTTTATTCTCCAAGTTTCATCATGTATGGGTGACCTCACTGTTAAGTTTGATATACTTTTAATTAGAAAGAATACTTTCTCAGCCCCCAAATCAAGATATTCTTGCTCTCTAAATCTTTTAAGATAAAAACATTCCTAATTTTTAATAGTTAGAGGGAAGCAACTTTGTAATACTCTGGAAAATTTATGGCTAATTTCAAATTACAGTATTAGAAATTACTGCTTTATATATAAAGAGTCAGTTGTGGTTTTCAAAATTAATTTTTCTCTATGTAGCTTGGAATCTTTTTGTTGTTGTTAATCCTCACCCAAGCATTTTTTTCCCATTGACTTTTAGACAGAGTGGGAGGGGGAGGCACACAGAGAGAGACACATTGATTGGTTGCCTCCCACACGCGCCCCAACCAGGGCTAGGGATGGAGTCTGCAACAGAGGTACGTGCCCTTTATCAGAATCGAACCCAGGACCCTTCAGTCCACGGGCTAGTGCTCCAACCACTGAACCAAACTGACTAGGGCAGTAGCTTGGAATTAAAAACAAAACAAAACACAGTGTTAGAACATACTTCAACAAATGAAGTACATATTTTATATGCCTAGGCTACTATGAAAAAATAATTTTCTGTGCCCTTCTGTTTGCTGTATGTAATCCTGATCTCACTGTCCTCTTCCAGTTACTCATTTGCAACTTACCTGTATCACAGTGGTGATGACAGAACTGAGCCACTACAGTTATCTAGGAATGTAAAGAACAAGTTCTTCACAATAGATCTGTAATTGTTGAAAAATGTTTTGTCCCCTCCAGTTCCCAACACTGCTCAATGGCCACATGCCAGTGCCAATCCCCAGCCTGGACAGAGCTGCTTCTCCAATACTGCTTTCTTCGACCTCTCAGAAGTCCTGATGACATCTGGCCACAATGAAAGACTCATTCACTGACGAAGCAAATTTGTCCCCATGGGCTAGTTTACCTGTGTCATGAGAAGGACTTGGTGAAACCCTGTTAATTTGGTTTGCACTTTTCATAACATGGATGGTCTAGATATATGTTAGCATTTTTTAAACTTTTTTTATATTCAAGTATATATGAAAATCTGTTTCGCATTAAGTGAATTTTAATGTTTTTGTTTTTATATCCTCTTAGCTCTTAAGTGTTGAACACTGTTGACAGTGAAGAACTTTTCTTAATGGCTTTCAGTGTAACTAATAAGGATGTGAAGCTTTTTCGCTTTAATTCTGCATATGCTGAACTGTGCTTATATACACTATAACCAGCTGTGCCTTCCCTTGCATTTAGTTTAATGTAAATGATTTATATATTTTTTAGAGAAAATGTTTGAAAGACAAAGATTAGTATCAAACAGCTCTCTAGTAGAATTTCATTATTTTTCACAAGTAGGCAATATGAAAGCGTATTCATATTACTTTTTCTCTTTTGCTTTCAATTATAAGAATTGCCTTAGAGCCTCTTTTGAACTGAAATTCAATAAATGTAATGTCCAAGTAATGTTTTTATAAGAAGAAACTAAGCCATATTTAGACAATAAACATTCATGAAAGAAAATGTTCGAAAGTGCATTTTTAAAGAAAGGAACTTTGAAAGGCTAGCCTCCCAGCTGTTTACCAGCTGTTTACAATCTTTTAGACTCCTCCCAAACAAAACCACTTGATGGAAAAGCTACAAGTTTATTCTGTCCATACCCCTGGAGTATTTCCTAGGTTAGCATATTCTTAGTTCAGAAATTAGCCCTGGTTCTCCCCGTTTTCCATAAAGAATCACACCTCTCCAATACATTTCCTATATCATTATGAGTTAAGGTTTCTCTAAACCCCTCAAACTATTAACATTTAAAAATCCTATGCTTTGAAAGAGGCTCACAGACTCGTGATGAAAACAACGGAAGAAACAATCTTGTAATACCAAGTATCTTCAGGTGTATGGGTATAGCCTTGCTTGTGGAAACTGAGAGGTTATTACTAACTTTAGGGTGAGAATGAAGGAAACCTCTTGCAAAAATATAAGATTCTTCAGAAACTTCATCAATGTTGAATTGATTATGTAACAATTTGGAACCCTCAACAGTAATTCTTTTGTGTAGTGGAGTTTAGAGCAGGGACGATAGGAATGTATTTTCTGTTCCTTCAAAAAATTAGGCACCCATCTAAGGCATCTTTCTGTGCATTATGAAAGTTCTAATGGTAAGAGAACTGGAAAGTGCCCAGTGCTAGCAATGCAAGATCAGATTATCATCCTTAACTATAAGTAACAGAAACCAATTTGACATGTGGCTAAATAATTAATTGCTCCAAACCAGGCATTAAATAGCAGGGATAAATAAAACAAAGCTTGTGAAAACACAAACATTTCTTAGATTTTCAAAAAAATCTAAAATTTTGTTATGATATAAATGTTGAGATTTCCAATTGGAATTGAGCATCTCTATGTGAGGGATGTATGCCCTTATTTGGAGGAAAACCCCAAACATTCCAATATGCATCTTTGAAAATAAAATAATGGGGTTGATTCCAGAATCCACAAACAGACACTACTGTCACGGGCTAAGGATAATTCTGTACAAAATAGCTAATCCAGCTGATATTTACTGAGAATGCGTCCTACCCAGGTTTCCAGATGTGGACAGTTGCATAGGAGAAGCTGCATAAGGCCAAATAGCTCATCGAAGGTAGGACAGTGACTGGTGCCCAGTCCAGTTCTGCTTCCCTTCTTAGCTGTAAGTAACTACCAATCCAAAACTGTATGTTAGGCAAAAAAACAGATAGCATTAAAAAATTGTCGGGTAAGAGAAGGATGCACTCCAAATGCAAGAGTCTTAGAGAAACTAATTAAAAAGGAAGTCCCATGTACAAATATCACAACGAAAATATTTTTAAATGTAAATACTGATTGGAAAATTCAAATGACTGTATCTCTGATTCTTGTATTCCCTTCCTCCAAATACTATGATTAACATACAATCTAGCTCCATTTATTGGAAATGGAAAAATGCAGTAATTTGTGATGGATCAAAAACTTACTATAACACAAATAGAGAACTAGAGGTATTGAAGTATAACCCTTATAGCTCTGCCTCATTCTATGTGTGTGTGTATGTGTGTGCGTTTTTTTTTTTTAAATCAACTATTTTAGTCAGACAATAGGTTTCACAGAACATATTAAATTTTTTCTTTCTTTTTATATGTCTGCTTTATCAGTGTTAAATTGCTAAGGCTAAAGTTTTATAGAATTATAATCTAAACATTGGTCTCTTTGTACACATCATTTCTCTGACTGCAAATCTTCACTCCCTTTCATATATGTATCATTTTTACTGTTATATTATTTTTGTTCAATAAATACTTTGTGATAAAAGGCAAGTGGGTCGATTTACTTCCATTTACTTGGTATAATCCAAATTTCACTTTTCCATATGAGTACATGTTAGAAAATGAGTCTTGTCATCTAGCCTTAAATGTGGTATATTATCAAAACATGCTATGTATATGTAATCTGCTTTGAACAGATACTTAAGAAAACAAAATTATTGAAAATGAATTGGAGAAGGAAATGGGTTTAAAAAATGTCCCCTGATCTTTAAAATCTTAAGTTCTATCAACTGTCCTATATTGAGATGGAGGAGGAAAAATTACCCTTTATTCTTTTAGCTACAACTAGTATTAAACTCAATGGTTAAAGACTGAAATCTTTTCCCCTAATATTAGGAACAAGATAAGGGTATCTTCTGTTGCCGTTTTTATTCAATATAGTACTGCAAGTCCTAGCCTGAAGGGAGGGAAGAGGGGAGAGAAAAAGAAAAAAAAAAAAACGACATCCAAATGAAAAAGGAAAAGATAAAACTACTTACAGATGGTATGTTATATGTAAAAACCCTGAAGAATCTACCAAAGAAAAGTTAGAGCAAATAAACTGAACAAAATTGTAGGCTACAAAATCAACATGTAAAAATAATTTGTATTTCTATATACTAGCAACAAAAAACCTGAAAAATTTAAGAAAACCATTCTAGCTACAATATCAAATATAATAATGAATAAAAATCAAGATAGCACAAGACTTGTACACTGAAAACTGAAACATTGCTACAAGAAATTAAAGACATCCTATGTTCATGTATTAGAAGACAACATTGTTAAGATCACACACAATACTATCCAAAGTGACCTGCAGATTCAATGCAATTCCTATTACAATCCCAATGACATTTTCTTTTTCCAGAATAAGAATAATTTCATCCTAAAATTTATATAGAATTTCAAGGGACGTCAAGAGTCAAAACAATACTTGTATGAACAAAAACGACACACACTTCTTGATTTCAAAACTTACAAAACTACAAGTAATCAAAACACTGTAGAGGTAAAGGACAGAGATTTAGACCAACAGAATAGAATAAAGAAAGCCAAAATAAACCCTCACATCTGTGGTCAATTGATTTTCAACAAGAGTGCCAAGACCAGAGAGAAAAGGACAGTCTTTTCAACAAATAGTGCTGGGAAAACTAGGTATTCACATGCAGAAGAATGGGCCTTCACTTGACACCATATACAAAAATTAATTCAAAATGGATTAGCGCTCTAAATGTAAGCAGTAGCAGTATAAAACTCTTAAACAGGAAAATATTCATGACCTTGGATTTGGCAATAGTTTCTCAAACATGCCACCAAAAGCAGAGGCAACAAAAGAAAAATACACTGAATTTCATTAGGATTAAAACTTTTACACATCAAAATGACGCCATTAAGAAAGTGAAAGACAATCCACAGACTGGAAGAAACCGAAAATCATATGCCTCATAAGAGTCTAATATGTAGAATATACAAAAAACTACAACTCAACAACAAAAAGGTGACACAATTTAAAAATGGGCCAAGGACTTGAATACACATTTTCCTCCAAAGCAGATACACAAATGACAGATGAAAAGATGCTCAACATCCATAGTTACTAGGGAAATGAAAAACAAAACCACGTTTCCATTAGAATGAATATAATAATAATAATAACAACAACAACAACAACAAGTGTTGGCAATGAATGAGGAGAAACTGGAACTCTCACATTACCATTGGGAATGTAAAATAGTGCAGTTGTTCTGGAAAACAGTTTGGCAGTTCCTCTAAAAGTTAAACAGAATTACTAAATAACCAAACAATTCCAATCATAAATATATAAACTCAAAGAATTTGTTAAACAAGGACTCAACAAAAGCTTCCAATGTCCACAGCAGCATTATTCACAATAATCAAAAGGAAAAACCCAAGGTCCATCAACAGATGAATGGATAAACAAAACTTCATATATTCCTATCACAGTATTATTCAGCCATTAAAAAAGAATTTCTGACATGCTACATCATTAAGCCTTGGCAACATTATGCTAAGTGAAACAGGTCAGACACAAAAGGATAAATACAATATGATTCTACTTTTATGAAATATATAGAATATGCAAATTCAGAAATAAAAAGTATATTTGGGGTTACTAGGGACTTGGGGTATGGGAAAAATGAGGGCATATTTAATGGGTACAGAGCTTTTGTTTGGAGTGATGAAAATTTTGGAAATAGTGACCATTGTGAATCTAATTAATGCCATTGAACTGCATATTTATAATGGGTAAAAATGGCAAATTTTTTGTTATATGTATTTTACCACTATTAAAAAAATAGTCAACAAAAACACTCAAAAAAATCTTCATAAATTGTCTTGAATCAAAAAGATAATTAGAGCATGTTAACAAGACTTTCAAACATAACCTGATAAAGCGCCAATAAAAATGCAGCTACTTCTATATAAAGTGACATATTCATTGAGTTTATACTCCAGAAAACAACATCACTTGGAAGAAAAACAAAAGTCATCCTGTTTCATCTTTAAGAACCTTGTCAATTTAAGATAAATCATAAGTGTTCAAGATTCAAAATTTCTGAGTTTCCAAAAAATTAATAAAGGAACTGCCTTTTGACCCAGCAATTTCTGGAACTATATCTGAAGAAACCCAAAACACTAATTCGAAAGAATATATGCATCTTTATGTTCATTGCAGTGTTATTTACAACTAGAGGCCTGGTGCACGAAATTCATGCACAGGGGGCGGGGGGGGGGTATCTCTCCAATCCGGGATCCCTCTCGCAATCCGGAACCACTGGCTCCTAAACACTAACCTGACTGCCTGCCTGATGCCCCTAACTGCTCTCCCCTGCTGGCCTGATCCCCCTAACTGCTCTCCCCTCCTGGCCTGATTGCCCTAAATGCCTAACTGCTCCCCCCTGCTGGCCTGATCCCCCTAACTGCCTATCTGGGCTCCCCTGCTGGCCTGATCCTCCTAACTGCCTATCTGCTCTCCACTGCCAGCCTAATCCCCCTAACTGCTTATCTGCTCTCCCCTCCTGGCCTGATCCCCCTAACTGCCTATCTGCTCTCCCTTCCTCTCCATGCCCTTCAGACCCCTGTGCAGGCGTGCTGAGAGCTCTCTGCCGCAGCCCCGCCCGTCCTGATTGGTCATTGCATGATGACGTTCCAGCCAATTTGCATATCCCTCTATTATTAGTATAAAGAGCCAAGATTTGGAAACAGCCCAAGTACCCATCAGTAGATGAGTGGATAAAAAAACTAGTGCATTTACACAATAGAATACTATTCAACTGTAAAAAAGAAGAAAATCTTACCTTTTCCAACAGCATGCAGGGACCTGGAGAGCATTATGCTAAGTGAACTAAGCCAGTCAGAGAAAGACAAATACCATATGATTTCACTTACATGTAAAATATAATAAACAAATTAACAAAATAAAAACAGACTCACAAATACAGAGAACAGACTGACAAGTGTCAGAGGGGAGGCGGGGGTTGGGAGACTGGGTGAAAAAGGTGAAGGGATTAAACAAATAAACCTCACAACAATTTGGTGATCACCAGAGGGAAAAGGAGGTAGGGGAGACAGAAGACGGTAAAGGGGGGATAAATGGTGATGGAAGGAAACCTGACTTTGGGTGGTGAACACACAATACAATATACAGATAATATTTTTAGGACTGTACACTTGAAACCTGTATAATTTTATTTACCAACTAGGGGCCCAGTGTACGAATTTGTAAACAGGTGGGGTCCCTCTAGGTAGCCTGCAGGGATCAGGCCAAAACCTGCAGTCCAACACCGCCTGCAGCTCCTACCTGCTGCTCCCGCTCATCCCAGGCCCATTGTGCCTGCCTCGGGCTCATGGCCAATCAGTCCCGATTGGGAGAGGCTCGTGCTGCCGCAGCAACACTTGCCAGCCATGAGCCCTGCATCTGGTGCCCTCCCAAGGGGAGTGGCCTGCGGGATCGGGCTGAAACTGGCTCTCCGACATCTCCTGAGGGGTCCTGGATTGCGAGAGGGCGCAGGCCAGGCTGAGGGACCCCACCAGTGCACGATCGGGCCAGGGAGGGACCATGGGAGGGCTCTAGGGCGTGTCCAGCCCATCTCGCTCAGTCCTGATTGGCCGGACCCCAGCAGCAAGCTAACCTACCGGTCAGAGCATCTGCTGGTGGTCAGTGCACGTCATAGCGAGCGATTGAGCAGCCTTAGCATATCATTAGCATAATTATGCTTTGATTGGTTGTTTGGTTGTTCTGCCATTTGGTCTATTTGCATATTACTCTTTTATTATATAGGATTACATAGGATATCACCCCAATAAATTCAATAAAAATTTCAAAAAAATTTCTGAGTTTCAATTCTCTTCATTGAAGAGTTTCCAGGATCTGAATGGTACTCAAGTATTAAAAAACATACAACTCCCCTAAATACAAAACAAACAAATAAGCAAACAAAAACTCCCACCAAAATTCCTTAATAAAATAAACAATCCTAAGACTTCCTAGGAAGAAGAATTTTACATAACTCTATTTCTTCACATTTTATATGCAAGAATCAAACTTATGAATATGTCAAATTTGCAACAAATCAAATATATAACCTCCGAAATACAATATATGACACATTATAATTGAGTGCTATCCTATAAAAGTACAGTAAAGATTACTGTAGTTTGACCAGCACAGATATAAATTAAATATTACTGCAAAATGAGACTTCATTACCTTAAGAATGAGTCCCATAAAAGAAAATGATCCCATCCTACACCACAGGCTTTTTCCCCCAGAAAGAACTGTGACAACAAAACCAACATCTTAACAACATGAAGATTTTGTTATTATAAATTTCAAAACAAAAGGGAGGAATTTCACATAATATTTATAACCTTCAAAGTAATACATGTCTGTCAGTTAGAAATAACAGCAGTTTGTTAGGCTACAGGGTTTAACATAAAACTTATTTACAAACATGAAAAGCAGTAGTGGTCCAATATTCACCATTACACATAAATCTGTTTCTTCCAGAAATTTTTTTTAAAAAATTAAAATTTCACTATCATGAAATATTAAAACAACACCCTAAACATGCCACAATCACTATTCACAAATAAAGTTAAGATGAAATATACAAAAATTCACTTAATACTGTTAAATAACAATAAGATTTCCTGAACAGAAATGGTAGGACCCCTGAATGTTTTACAGTGAATGAATGTCAGGAAGAAACTTAAGTTATGACTATTTTCATGATATATAAGCCAAAAATTTACATGACCATCTCAAAATATACCAATTAAGATTTGTAGTTTGTAAGATGCACTAACAAATAGTCCTAAAAGTTAACCCAAATGCTTAAAACATTGTTACCAACACCAAGATGGGTTTATGATGTTCAGAGATGCATAATTAAAACTGTAATTTTGTATCTGGTAAACAGATAGTATCTACAATGCTTTAAAACAATCCTCTAAGCTCTCTCTTCTCTCATTTGTATTTATCATGGCTCATTTCAAAGACATATTACAGCTTTCAGCTGATTCCAAGTGAATGTTATTAAAATACACACATACAGAAAACCCCCAAATAAAATAAATTGTTTCTCAGTGATATAGCATCCTTTCTAATAAAAGAATTGTATTTAAAACAAACAAGACCTCTCATGTTTGGACTTGTATGGTTTTGTCTGAACTAAATTAAAGCACGATGTAAAATAGGTAAGTGTATTAGTAAAAAATATCCAATAATATGCAGTAAATATTTCTAAAATGAGGAAAGGTAAAAATAAATAATTTTGGTGCTTTAATTTTCTGGTATCTAATGTGAGATCCCCAAAATGTCAGGTGTTCACTTGCTTGAATCAACTTCTGCATCACATGTTTTCCTAAACATAATGTGCTTATCAATTTCTTAGCTACTCTATTTGCCAATGTTCAATAAAAAAAAATTATATAGATTATACAGCATGAACTTAAGAGTGTTCAAGATGGCTCACTTATTTTACTGTTAAGCAAAGCTGAATCTACATTCCAGAAAACACCGCAGTTTAATTTTAAAAACAAACAAAAATGCAGCAGTAAAACAATTCATGAGGAGAAACAGATGCATTCACATAATAAAGCCACTGCAACTTCTTCAGGCATTCAACTGTTGTGTTAAATAAACAGACAGTAGTTATTTAGCAGCAATGATTCCGCAATAAATAATGCACTGTGTTTCAGTCCTGCACAAAAATTGCAGCTACAGTTACATCAATAGCTGTAACCTACTGGCTCTAATGGCAGAGAAGACCTTAAAACCAACTGTACAAAAAAATTGTCACACTGTGACAACAAATATAAAAACAATCTGTAAGTCTGAAATAAAAAGACTCCACTGTGAAGAGGACAGTGTAGACAAACGGAGATTCCAAGTCCACCAAAAGAAATAATTGCCTTCAGATCTGAGTCCTTGATTGATAAGAAAGGCTGGGGGGCTGGGCTTGAAACCATGTTATCAGACTTAAAAGAGCATGCTCTGTCTTCTGTTCTTCCCATGTCCTAAAATATAAAGTCATTTTATGAGGCAGTTCGAGGTTCAATTTTATCCCACATACAGTATTTGGTGACGCTAGGATGCTAATGTTCCCACCAGCAAAGCTAATTTTCCATGGTAAGAGTGATCAATACTGTCTTAAATGACCCTTTTGTCGATGGGGTCAGTCTACAGCTTCTATGCTTCGAAGTGATGAACCTGATGACTAGGGAAGCACAAGATGTGTCTTCTGCCTCAGGTACCAGGGATGGCATGTGCAGTGATCAAGCCAGGCCACTTGTAAAAGGTCTCTGTGCCATCTGCAGCTTTCAGGATCCCTGACTTGACTGAGTCAGATTTCTCTCTGAAGAATTACTGAGCTGCCCACATCATACAGAAAAGTGAGAATGTGCAATGCTAAACATACACAGTTGTGGAATGCACTGTACATTGATTTTTACATCAATAATTTTACTGATCAATTTATAAACCAAAAAGTTGGGTTCCATGCAAAATTTCATGATCGACACGTGAAATGGTTTATGACAAACACACCTGTCTCTGGATAAGAAGAATTTCGAAAACCTGGGTCCTTTTGCAACTGAATCTCTTTCAAACTGAATATTGATACACCTAAAATGCACAGACAGGAATTATCAGGTGAAGTTCTAACAGTATTAAAACAAATACAACCCAACTATAGACACATTTTAAAAATGAATACTGATTCAACATTTATACTACATTTATAAGGTTATAGCCCAGCTGAAATATTTTCCCTTTTGTCCCAATGTTTTAAGAAAACCAAAAAATAATCTCTCTTTAGGACCCCACACGCCCTATCTCTGCTTTAAATCATGCTTCAAATATGTATTTCTCTAAGGAGACTATACATTGAATATTTCTAGGACCTACTGGGGTTGGGAGACCTAATCAAAATGTATTGCTTTTTCTCTCTCTGTCATTTTCCTCCCTCCTCTGACAGCATGAAGGTTCCTCAAACTGTCTTCAAATTTTTTAGATAAGAACAAGGATTTGGTTTGTATATAACTGCCTACCTTAAACTATGAAACTTGATATTAATAATGAAATGTAAATATCATCTTAAAAACACCTTTAATTCACCTTTCTCATTTTCAGTCTCTGCCAGAGAGATAATCTTTCATTAGAAACTATATTGTAAATTCTAAGTGGAAAGTCTTGATTCCAATAAGCAAACCTTGAGGAATCAATATTGTCTAGTAAATGAGAAATAAATAAGCTTTTTAAAGCTCAGTTCCCAAATATTCTAATTTCCCAATCACCTTACTTAATTTTAAAGTAAAATATTGAGGTAATTAAAAAAAGAATGTTATGAGTAGAATCAAGCAGTTACCTCAGGCACAAGAAATGGGCTGGTTTAGTAACTGACCATAGGCTCACTACTATCAGGGCAATAGTAAAGGAAAATAATCTTCAGGTCTTAAAAAGGAACTCTACTTTCACAAGAAAACAATCTTATGTTTTGGTTGTGTTTCATTGTTGTTGTTTTTTTGCCTGATATCCATTTTTTAACAATGCTGAACCAAAGCAATACAGATTGGGACTAATGACAACGTCTATCAACAGATGGGTTTCCAACTTAAGTCCAAAAAGATTAATTACCCATGCCTAAATACTATTGATTTCTTACAGAGTAGTGGTAATGTGCTCAGTGTTAAATAAATTAAAACATAGGCAACCAATGCATCAAGGAACTCTGATCTAATTACAAGACGACTAGAATTTTAGGCTTAAAAACCAACAGCAATCTTGCCCTGGCTGGGTGACTCACTTGGTTGGAGCATCATCCCATGCACCAAAGGGTTGCAGGGTCCATTCCTGGTCAGGGCATGTACCTAGGATTCGGGTTTGATCCTCAGTTGGGGCTCATATAAAAGGCAACTGATCAATGTCTCTTTTTCACATTGATGTTTCTCTCTCCCTACCTTCCTCTCTCTCTCAAATCAATAAAAACATATCCTTGGGTGAGGATAAAACAAAACAAAAAACAACAACAGCAATCTCTTCCTAATCCCCTAATTCACCTCAGTCTCCTGCCCTGAACAAATGAAAAGACAGAAGGTGAGGGGGACGGAGGAGAACACTGAATTTTCTCTTACTTTCAGGTAAAGCATGTATTCTTGGTCCCAGACTTCGAAAGTACACATGTTTCATGGCCTCTTCTGCTGAAACCCTTTTCTTCGATTCATACTGTGAAAAAGCAAAGAATTGCTTCATTAACTTTTTCTCTAAATACTGTTACAGGAGGGAAGTTAGCACTACTTTATTTTGATTACTTAATACAATCACTATTTTCAAAGAACCAATTTGGAGGTACCTCAGATAAGCTCTAATTTGAGTTGCTATTGACTATATCTCAGCCCCAAATTTCCAAGATAAAGTTGGATCTTACCTAAAAATTTAGATTTCCTGTATTTTTTGAAGTGATGAAAAATTAAAATACTTGAACTTTGGTGTTACTTTTCTTCATGAACACCAAAGGATCATTGAAAATATATCTCTATGACAAACATTATTAAATTACCTATTCAATACCTATTTCCCCTTTTCCCTTGATAGGTAACCTAGATTTATTTCAGGTGTCCATGCTTCAACTCCAATAGATGGATCATGAATCATGACTGTCCTAGTTTGGGCTAATTATGATAATTCTGCTCCTCAATTCCCAGACTCTCTTACAATTAATGTTCTGGTCAACAAGAGTTAATTTTGAAAAAAACCTTACAGGGGTTTCTGGAAAAGCTTTGGCTTTTCAAATACAAAAGGACTAATGTGGCTGATGCAAGCCACATACTCTCCCTTCTCCCTGCTTTGAATGATGATATGAATGCTATTTGGAGGTGCAGCACCTTGTACAGAAATTAAGTATAAGGAAGACAAAGAGAACATAAGAAAACACAAATTGCAGAGAGCATGGCCGTGACATAGTTGATCTCGATGCCAGCAGCTAACTGCCTCAGACTGTTCAAGGTCACAATGAGAGACCCCCCAAACATATTAAGAGAGACCATAATATTTTTACTTTAGCATATACCTTAAGCATGCTAGATACTACAATAAATAATATTATTTAATTGTCATGACAAATTTTTGAAGGAGGTATTATTGATCCCATTCTACAGATGAAGAAACTGAGTCTCAGAGAAGGTAGGCCATTTAACAATTACAAAATAAATAACTTACCTGAAGAAATTTTGTTATCAATTCGATTCCTTCAGAGTCTAACCTAGAAACGGCATAAAACAAGTGGCAGTTTATTCTCTTTTATCTTAGCATATAGCAACTTTTCAAACAAAACTACTTTCCGAATGTTTTAATCTGTGAAACCTAGTGCTCTAAAATAGCCACTCTTGTTCTTTCAAATAGATCAAAGCTGTTTTATCCTCAAAAGACTAATCGTGCCACTTATTTAAGAAGAAACCACAAATAACCGGGTGCAAATTCAAATTTCCAATATTCAAGAACAAATTAGATTATTAAAAACTACAGAATTTTTTCTGGTTTTGTTAATCTTCACCCAAGGATATTTTCCCATTTATTTTTAGAGAGAGGGAAAGGGAGGGGACAGAGAGAAACATTGATGTGAGAGACATACATCGATTGGTTGCCTCCCGCGCACATGCCCTAATCAGGGTTGGTGATCAACCCTGCAACAGAGGTATGTGCCCTTGACTGGAATCAAACCTGGGACCCTCCAGTCCAAGTGCTGATGCTCTATCCACTGAGCCAAACTGGCTAGGGCAAAAGTAGAGAATATTTTTAAAAATCACCATTCTGTCTCAAACCAAAGTAACCTTTGTTTATCAAGAAAGCTTAAGTAAATTGCATCAATTTTCAGTATTCCACTGAAGGCAAGAGTACAAAAGCATCATTTTCCTATTATATAGGTGAAAACAAGGAGAAAAGTGACCCCACTATGTATCGCAGTGGCCAAGATAAACAGGTAGTCTGCTGAGCATCGGGTACTAGGAGCTATAAAGTGCAATTTAAATATGTCTCAGTAACTTCATAAAACTTAATTTACAGGGCTACAAAGCCAATGAATGATACAGTTGATAAAGATACATAATTACAGCGATGAATTTAATATAATAGGGAGTAGAGGATTTAGGGGTTATCTTAATGGGATAATCTCCTGATCAGAAACCATAAGTTCTCTCTTGCTGCCTTTCACTTGCAAAAGCACAATTATGGATAAAGAATATTTTCCCACCTGAGGGCTCCTAGTGAGTATTGTGGATGCTGTGGCCTAGACATTCGCCAGACTCTTAATCCTCTGTAGTTTGCCATTCTGACAAATACATAGAGCTCCTTGGACACAGACAAACTCAGTGCTAAGATCATGGAGAATCTGCTTTAAAGAAGAGCTTTAACCTTCTACACTGGACAATAGCAAGCAATAGACACATAACAAAAATAGGATTTATGCTATTTGGAAAAGACACACACACAAAGTCCAGCACATAATATGATTCTTCCTAAGCAGGAATACTTAGAATGTTATTAGTTGCTACAGTAACAATAAGAACATCAACTCACATAAACACTTTAAAGATATTTTTGGTATCAGAACTGTATTGCTATTCTTCCATAGCCGCAAAATAAATGAAACTAGATCAAGTGTGTTATGTTGTGAGCAATGTGAATAGCATTTGAGTAAAACAGACATTGGCCTTATTTGGTACCTTGGTGCCCTTTTTATATTTTTTAAGGAAAGATAGAAAAATACAGTCAAAGATATTATTCTGTGTTACTTACTAAAATGTAATACATTCTGCAAGTCAAATTTTACTGGGAGTCAGGTGGGTCTGGGGGTAGGTCTCAGAAAAAACTAATTGAATAGCCAAATTGAGGATATGAGAGGTCAGAGTTTATATTCTTCAAATACAAATTACTATGTGATTAACTTTGACCAAAATACTGCTGAGTCACCTTTTGTCAGTGTCAAGATTTTACTTATAACACTATCTTAGGTTTTTAAAAAAATATAGCCCTAGCCACGTTTGCTAAGTGGTTAGAGCATTGGCCCATGGACTGAAGGGTCTCAGGCTCAATTCTGGTCAAGGGCATACGAATACCCTGGTTGCAGGCTCGATTCCCAGCCCCGGTCAGGGCGTGTGTGGAAGGCAACTTATGGACGACCCTCTCTCACATAGCTGTTTCTCTGTGTCTCTCCCTCTCCTTCCACTTTCTCTAAAAATCAATGGAAAAAATACTCTTAGGTGAAAATTAACCAACCAAACAGACAAACAAACAAAAAAGTAGAGACTAATTCTGTAGAAAGTGAAGCAGAAATTTCATCATGGCACTAAATAAGGCATTAATTAATGTCTTCTTTCTGGTAAAGGGAACATCTATGTAAAGTCTAGAATTCTAATACATATGTTCTATATTCACTTTGTATACAGCTGAATTCTGTGGTCACATAACTTGGTGATGCTTGGTCAGTGAATTATAAAATTAATCTGACACAGGAAGGAAGGCTCAATTAAATTAGTTACTAAAATATTTAAGAATTGTGTATGTGTATTAAATATTAAAACCTTACTGTGGATAATGCTTCTTGAGAGTAAACAATACAAGTACATATTCCCCCTTTTACTTAGAGAAAATAAAAAAAATACCTGGGTGCATGGTTAATTAGAGGCTGTGGTTTATATTTTGGGAAGTTGTAGTTCTTGAACTCATCATTTGAAGAAACACCTGGCCAAGTTTCCTGAGATGGAGTCCCTAAGTTAAAAAAAATTACATACATAGAAATATGTAAAATATTACATAAATATGTAAAAATTTATACATATGCAAATAAGTATAAGTAGGCAGAGCTAAGAAAGTGTTTTAAAGAACAATTTATATTTAGTAGATGATCTGACTTTCAACTGAAACAGAAATGACAGAAATAGTAAACATATGGACTTTTTTTAGGAATATGCAATGATGCCATAAAAATGATGATCCCTAATAGACACCTAAGCTAGAAATATTTCCTAGTAATATGGTAAAGGTCAATTTTCAATAATATTTCTCTTCTCTGTTCTTTCACAAAGGTGGAACTCAGTAAATTAAAATTTACGTAGAAGGATTTATATTTATCATAATTATTTATAATTCATATAACAAATAGCTCTTTATGTTAGTCTCACGTATCAAATTTTTAAATACAGTCTTTAAAAGATTTCTTGTTACCTAGCAGTCGGAAAATTAAGTGCAGTTCATCTTCCACAGTTGATCCTGGAAATAGAGGTCTTCCAGAAGCCATTTCAAAGAAAATGCAACCAACGCCCCTTTAAAATATATCATAAAAAATGATGAGTAAACCATTTACATATTAGGACACACAAAAATCTTTTCCTTAAGATGGCCTCTTTGAAGAATTTTGTAATAGTCTGCTTTTAGAAAACCTCCTGCAGAGATATTAACATTTATCCTATTTGTCTCAGTTTCCATATTGCTATATCCATTTTTCACACATCAAATATCCAGCTATCCTTTGCATGATCCTTGAAGAGTAACAGTAACAATAGCTAGGAGTGACTTAATGCTTACGATGTGTTAGGTAGTGGGTAGCAGGGGTAGGGAGAAGCAAATGACTCAAGATGTTTTTATGCAGCAAGCAGAGATAGAACAGGTAGGTGCAGGGTAGAGAGTGTTCGAGTGTGTGTGTGTAAAAGAAATGGATGGAGGCTAAATGAATATATATTCTCTTCTACAATTTGTGTGACTACAGCCCTCCCATTTAAGGAATCACAATCTAAAATTGTATATAACATTTAATTTTATATATTAAAACTAGAGGCCCAGTGAACGAAATGGGGGGGGGGGGGCCCTCAGCCCGGCCTGCACCCTCTCCAATCTGGGACCCCTCAAGGGAAAACCTTCTCACAATCCAGGACCACTGGCTCCTAACCACTCACGTGCCTGCCTGCCTAATGCCCCTAACTGCTCTCCTGTCTGCCTGATGGCCCTAACCACCTCTGCCTGCCTGCCTGGTCGCCCCTAACGGCCCTCCCCTGCTGGCCTGGTTGCCCCCAATGTGCATATGGCTGGGGTCCCTCAGCCCAGCCTGTGTCTCCTCACAGTCTGGGAGCCCTCAGGGGATGTCCTCGGGGGAGCGGGCCTAAGCCAGCAGTCAGACATCGTTAGCTCTGCTACAGAGGCAGGAGAGGCTCCTGCCATCACTGCTGCGCTTGCCAGCCATGAGTCCAGCTCAGGGCTTCTGGCTGAGTGGCACTCCTTCTGTGGGAGCGCAATGACCACCAGGGGGCAGTGCCTGCATTGAGCGTCTGCCCCCTGGTGATCAGTGTGCGTCATAGCGACCGGCTGTTCCACTGTTTGGTCAATTTGCATATTAGCCTTTTATTATATAGGATGGGAGGGACTGACAGAGGTCAGAGGGGAGGGGGATGGACATAGACAAAAGTGTGGTGATGGCCAGAGGTGGAGGGGCTGGGTGGAGGAGGGTAAAAGGGGGGGAAATGGGAGACATCTATAATAGTGTCAACAGTACAATAAAAGCAATAATGATATACCTCCACACTACACACCTATTAGAGAAAAAAAGATACATTATGAACTATGTATTTACTACTTTGATAAAATTAAAAAATTGAAAAAGAAAGAATTTTGTCCAGAAAGAAGTGTTGTTGAAATGTTTTTTAATAAATTTTTTTATTTTTATTTTTTTGGTAAAACTAAGGAAGCTTCAGAGCCCCTGTGAGGGCTGGATTTGTTCTGGGGGAGAGAGCAAGCAAGCTGCAGCCAGCAGCATTTTGGATAACCTGCCTGAGATGGTTTAAAAGAAAGGGACAGATTCCCCGAGCCTACAGTTATTTGTAACTTATTTTCTTATTCTAAATAAAGTCACTTTTGAACCTTATTAAACTCCCTCCCCCCTAAAATTAGTCCTTCAGGTTCAGTAAACTATAGGCCTCACAAAACCTGTGTTAGTCCCTGAGGGTTGGGGGTCCCCAAAAGAGTTCGGATTCATTCATTATATTTATTTGCTCCTTTTCATTTTTGTTCTAGAGGGAGAGTGAGGACAGTCTTTTACTCAGTAATTTTTATAATAAGAATTGTTTTGGAACCTGCTCCTTCTTTGGCTGTTTACAGGTTTACCTTACTGGGAACTCACAGAGACTTTAAGCTCTTTGAAGATAGGGACAGAGCTAATATTGTGTTTCTATAATACAGGCACAAAATTATACAACTTTTATAAATATTTGTTGAAGAAACTGATAAATTTCAGTGCCAGAAGGCATTACTTTTCCTTCTGCTCCATCTCTTTATTGAGACTTTTGTGCAAAGCATAAGGCTGAGGGGATGAGCAGGGAGAGCGGAGTCAAGTTGCTTTTTCCAAACCCTAGATACCATATTTTGATTTTACATAGTAGATGCATTTCTGAATGACATTTTGAATTGGGTATATTAGATTTTTCTAATATCAACTCTCTTTACTCATAGAAACTATTTTTAATGATGTTTAAACATTTCGTACTATGAGGTGCAAAATATGTTGCTTATTTCAAGAATCTTTGTGCATTCTTTCTGTAGTAAAGTGAATTATCAACATGGTAAGTCTATTTGGGGGGGTCTGCTTAAAATGGGGCACACCAGTACTAAATTTGGTTTAACAATGACTAAGTCGCACACCACGTGTGGCGTTAGATGGCTATTGGACATAACTATTTTTTTTTTGGTTCCTTTGCTCCCACAGCACCTGCTTCAACCAGAGGCAGTGTCTTGAACCTCCATAACCTCTTTGTCATGGCGACTGCAGGGCGTCTACTGCCTGAGGCCTTGGCAGTCACCCGGGCGTTGACCTTCCCAAGATGGCAGCAACAATGACAAACGTGCGTCAGGGGCGGGGTCCCGCTGGCAGAGGTGGGGCAGGGAGGCACACGGGGAGAGCTTTGGGGCAGGCCAGCCGAACCCACAGCTTCCCTCCTCCTCTCCTCTCCTCTCCTCCCCTGCCCACGGGCTGAAGGCTGAGGGGAGCAGCAGCCACTGGCGAGGCGGGGTGCAGGGCGGGCACTTCTTCCCAGGGTTTCAGAGAGTGTTGGGGCTGGAAGAGGGAGGCTGCTCCCTCCCCACTGCTGGGTGGGACATTGCGAAGGAGGGGTGAGCTGCTGCCAAGAGCCAGGAGCCGCCCTGCCCCACCACCGGGAACCATGAGTCGCCCAACTTTTCACAGCAGTACCTCCAGTCAGCACTGAGGACACTGGGCAAGCTGGAGGAGGAACACATGGTGATCGCTCTAGTGAGAGACACTGCCTAGCCCGGACTGCTTTTCCAGCTCCACATTTGTGTCACAAAAGCAGTTATTTAAAAATCTGATCTGCTGCCTCAGTCCTACCCCCTTGGTTTGAATTTTCTGCACTAGGAGCCGTGAGCCACCCCGCCCCGCTGCTGGGAGTGCCAGCCACTGCTCATGAGTGGGGGGCTGGGAAGGGACTGAGAGCTGCTCAATGCAACTCATGGTGACCGGTCATCCGTCTGGTCATTGCGGTCGTTAAGGGGCACTGGCCTTTTATAATGTAGATGTTATATAGAAAGAAAATGATGGCACCATGATGGAAAAAAATATGATAGTTCCTCAGAAACTTTTAAAATAGAATTAATTACTATATGATCCAGCAATTCCACTAAGTATATACCCAAAAGAACTGAAAGTAAGCCTCAAAGAGATAGCTGTACACCCATGTCCATAGCAACATTATTCACAATAGCCAAAAGGAGAAAACAATGCCAGTGTCCACTGACAGATGAATGGATAAATAAAATGTTGCACCCTATGCAATGATTATTCAGTCTTAAAAGTCAAATATCTACAACGTGGGTGAATTTTGAAGACACTTATGCTAAGTGAAATAGGTCAGTCACAAAAGGACTGTATAATTCCATTGATATGAAGTACTTAGAAGTCAAATTCAGAAACATAAAGTGGAATGATGGTTGCCAGGGGCTGAAGGGAGGAGGATATAGGGAATTGTTTAAGGGTACAGTGGGAGGAGGATATAGGGAGATGTTTAATGGGTACAGTGTTTCAGTTTTGCAAGATGAAGTTCTGGAAATGGATGGTGGTAATGGTTGTACAACAATGTGAATGTCCTTAATCACAGAGAACTGTACATTTAAAATGGATTAAAATGGTAAATTTTATTTACCACAATTTAGAAAGTAAGTTTAAAAAAAGAAAAATGTTATACGAAACAAAATTATACAATTGTTCAACCCAGGACAACAGAAGGAATTATATAATTTATCACATGAAGGCTATAGGCAATGAAATGCAACTGCATTTCAGAGGAAGAAATTGCCACTGAAGGCTAGGTTGTATTCAAGGAGGATTTATGAAAAATTGTGTTTTGAAAGTTCCAAGGTACAGTACCATTAGAGAAAAGAGCAGGCATTCCAGATGGATGGACTGGTGTGAGCACAGCAAAAGTGGGAAAGCCCAGGTTATGTTTGATATATAATGAGTAGCCCATTTAGCTAAAAGGGAACATCTATGTAAAGGGATCCTCCTAAGTAAGTTGGAAAAGGTAGCTTAAAGACATTTTATGGAGACCATTATTAGGTACCAGATGAAGAACTGTACCTTATTCTAAAGGTAATGCATAGGGAAGGAGCAAAAGTGTTTGAGTGAAGGAGTGTCATGATCAAAGTAGTGTGTGAGGAAGATGACTATAATATCTGATTATTTTTAGATTACATTAAAGCAAGTAGATTTTGATGACTATTAAATGACAATAAAAACAATGATTTTGTTTTAAATTACTATGTACCAGACATTCTTTTAAGTGCCTTATATGTATTAGTTCATTTGGCCTTAATATTACGCACAGAAAAGTCATTTAAAGTCATTATTGTTACTATTCCCATTTCCTTAAATGAGGAAACTAAGGCACAGGTCTATAATCTGAATAAGGTTATTATACAGTCATAAGTGGTAGAATTGGTATTTAAACCTAGGTGATCTTACATGCCAGAAATCTTAGTCACTGCTTATCTCATGGCTCTTTAAAAATAATATCTCCTTAAAAGTCAAATATCTATCAGTATGCCCTGTATTTATGGCTACATTCTTTCAAAATTATAAATAGCAATAACATCCACATATATTTACCACATGTCAATCTGTGTTGAGTACTCTGAGGAACCGAGAAGCACATCAGGTGGCCGGTACCATAGTGTGACAACTTCATTCGAGTAGGTCTTTGTGGGAACTGACTTGGCTCTGGCTAGTCCTTCATAGGGAAAGAAAAAAAGAAATAGCTATAATGAATTTCCCAGTCCAAGTCATCACCATGACTCCAATCACTAGGATGCCTGAGATGGCTACTCTGTAGCTTTTTAAAGCTTAACAAAACTAGTTTTATGATTTTTTTTGTAAGTACACATGGTGTAAGGTTAGCAAATCCTTATGTAATTAAATTAAATAATAGTAATCTCACAATCAGGTATTATGTTTACTTTTATGCATATGAATGCACCTGGTACAGTGTCTGGGTTAATTTAAACTTAAGATATTTTCCTGTTATCCATGAATCATGCCAAAATTATTTCCTAGCTGAACTTAAATTAATGCAAAATAGACCAATGACATTGAGATGAACAATTTTATTTCTTACAGCTATAAGCTTTTGTCAACTTTAAACCTAATTCCAACTTTCATTTGCTACACCAACTTTTATCAAAAAAAAAGAGAAGCTATTGGTCCCAAACCTTTTTTCATCTCTAAACCTACTTTTTTAAATATTTTTTTTACTTTTCAATTACAGTTGACATACAATATATTAGTTTCATGTGTACAACATACTAATTAGACATTTATATAACTTATGAAGTGATCACCCTGATAAGTCGTCTAGTACCCATCTGACACCATCCTGTAGAGTTTTATTGACAATTTTCTTGCAAAAGTCTATTTAGAGAAAGTTCCTTAGAATAAATTACATTGCTTTTCTGTGCTCTTTTTAAATTTTAAGTTATATGGATAATTTAAAAATAAGACAGACCTCACTGCCTTTAAAGGGTATTATTAATTGTTGTAAATGATATAAAACACATACCATTCCTTTGCCAATTTAATATGGAATTCACTGATTATCCAGAAATAAGGGTGAGAGTTCACAACTTTCCCTCTTGAGCCACTGGCATAAGAGAGTTATTTTTACTACGTCTAAGCCTTGAAATTCTGAAGGAGCAACTTTAAAAGATTTCTGAAGAAATATAAATTTATTTTAATATATAGTTTATTTCAAACAAAGAATAATTACTTTTTTAGGCTATGATTTCTGTTATATATAACATGTATCTGATTAAAATATTACATCTTTTAAATGTCATAAAAGGATAATTTAATACTTTAATAAACTGGATTAAGTCACTCCAATGAAACCAGAATTTAAAATAATAGGTGGCATTCATACTATTTTTGTTAGATGGCTAAAGGGTGTAACTAGAACAATGTTGACAATATTTCATTTAATTACAAGTTTTAGTCTACCATCCTAACTTGGAAAAATAAATTCAACAAATTATTTTCCTAACTATTTTGGTAATTAGCAAGATGAGAGCAGCTTTTTGATCGCTCTTCCTGATATGAATAGTGGTTATATGGGGGCAAAGGACAGGGCCACAAGCTGACTTATCCTATAACCTATGGCATCAAAACAATTGCCAGTTACAGTTTCCTTAGTACCTTACTCTCCTACTCCTGAGAGAATTCTGAACTAGGGTGCTTGTTCACACAGGGTCCTGGCTCACAATCTGAATTTCAGCATTGGCATGAAATTAAATAATAATAATCTCTTCCAAATCAAAGTATTTAAATGCGATACAGTATTATTATATAAGCCATTTTCTATTAGAGATGAAAATGTCTATAGTAGTACTTACTAAACCTGAATTTCACCGATTACAGTAAAAAGAGTAGAATTTTCACAGGGATCAAAAACAATTTACAGTAAAATACTCAAAGTTACCTGACCCTCCCCTACTTGCAACCAATAAAAAAATATTGGTTTTCCTTTTTTATTAATGAGGAGGTCTGTGGTTTCAAGTTTCAGTGCAACACATATGTACTACTAATGCAATCAATAATATATAACTAAAAGCAAAACACAAAATTGATTACACTATCTTATGGAACAATCAGAATTTCTTGTTGGCTTGTGGAAGATAAGATTTGCTTGGCTTGCTTTGTAGAAGTTAGAGGCAAAATTTCAAGCACTGATAGTATTCCTCCCACTAACCTCGAATTCCCAAGGGTAAATTTTTGATGGCCCTTGCCATTCTTGTATTGAATTTCTAATAGGCAAGCTGGATTTCTCTATCACTGCCATTCATTTTGGGATTATGGAATAAAGAACAGTGAATGCAGCTTGGCAAAAAAGAGGAGAGAGTCTGAGGGGGTAATAATTATTAGGAAAATAAACTATAGGAGATTGTGTAATGTTATAAAAGCCTATGCAAATAACTTGTACTTTCTTGTTTAAACACATGACCATTTCCTTTTTAAGGAAGGAAATACAAATAGCAACCTACCTTTCAAACAAATGGTAAAGTGTTAAATAAGTAAAAGTATAGAAATTTCTAGAAAAATTCACCATTTAATAACAGTGAATTTTTAATTTGTTACTAAAAGAATACAATGACTACTACCAAGTAAGTACAGTTTGGTGTCACTGCCTTGATTAATACTAAGGCACTAGTAACATTACCCCTTATTGCTTTTGGATCATCAATACAAATATTAATACAGTGAAAAAGGCAAATAACATTCAGTATAAATTTGATAACATATTAGATTTCTGGAGACCCTCTAAAAGGGCCTTAGGGGTCTATGGATCACACCCGAGAATGGTGCCTTTTAGCATTTACTAACGTAATTCACCTACCAAAGTTTTTGTCAAATATCTTATTCTGTGGGCTATACAGAAAATTTCCACACCCATATAAAAGCAATTACACAGTGTCAACGGCTGTTCTAACCACCTAGAACTATTTATAAATATCTGATACATTCCATACCAAAATCAGCTAGCTTTAGTTCTCCTTTTTCATTAATGAGGAGGTTCTGTGGTTTCAAGTCTCGATGCAACACTTTCCTTCTGTGGCAATATGCCAAACCACGTAGAATTTGGTATAAAAACAGCTACAGAAACAAATAAATAGAAATTAGTCTTACAGATAATGAGAAAGACTTTGATGTAAGTGTAAGTTATGGTAAAGAGAAAAGCAACTGGCTTAGAATAGTAAAAAAATAAAAAGGAACCATACCCTTAAGTACAAAACCTTTTCCTTATATAGTTGTTTTCTATTTCAAACATCAATCTATGTTTTTAGTCTGATAGTGT
Source organism: Eptesicus fuscus (assembly GCF_027574615.1). Lineage (NCBI taxonomy): Eukaryota > Metazoa > Chordata > Mammalia > Chiroptera > Vespertilionidae > Eptesicus > Eptesicus fuscus. The sequence continues at coordinate 89,441,872 of NC_072479.1, forward strand.
CTATGCAAATAAATAAAAATTGCAAGAAACTTTGTCTTAGTAGTAACAGTTGATTATAGAAAATGATCCTATATAACAAAAGCCTAATATGCAAATCGACCGAACAGCGGAACGACCGGTTGCTATGATGCACACTGACCACCAGAGGGCAGACACTCAACACAGGAGCTGCCCCCTGGTGGTCAGTGCACTCCCACAGGGGGAGCGCTGATCAGCCAGAAGCCGGGCTCATGGCTGGTGAGCGCAGCAGTGGTGACAGGAGCCTCTCCTGCCTCCACAGCAGTGCTAAGGAGCAGCAAGCCTTGTGGTAAGGAGCAGCTAGCAGGCAGGCAGTAAGGAATGAGGGGTTTTGGACTGCGAGAGGGATGTCCGGCAGATGGACATCCCCCGAGGGCTCCCGGACTGCGAGAGGGTGCACGCTGGGCTGAGGACTCCCCCCTCCACCCCAGTGCATGAATTTTGTGCACCAGGCCTCTAGTTTAAAATAAACATATCCTTGCCCTGCCTGCCAGTGTGGCTCAGTTGGTTGGAGCGTCATCCCATACACCAAAAGGTGGCAGGTTTGATTCCTGGTCAGGGCACATACCCAGGTTGTGGGTTAGATCTCTGGTTCAGGGGTAAGCAACCAACTGATGTCTCTTTCTCAAACATCTTCCTATCTTCCTATCTTCCTTCCTTCCTCCCTTCCTCCCTTCCTCTCTTCCTCCCTCCCTCCTTCGTTTCTTCTTTCTTCTCTTCTCTCTTCTCTCTCTCTCTCTCTCTCTCCCTCCCTCCCCCCTTCCTGTTTCTAAAATCATTAAAAAAAGACATATAAAAATTTTTTAAAACAGCACATATCCTCATGAACTTATAGGCCTACCGAGGCTTACAGTTTAATTATGAAATTCTGGCAAAACAAACAACCAAACTCTATCCTCACTGCCCACCCTGCCAAAAAAAATGAAAACCTGACCTGGGACAATGTCTTTTAAAGGTATTGGAATTGGTGGTTTTATGAAAACTCCAAGATGTCAAACAGAATGGTGCCTCACACAGCTCTGGCAAATTACGTGCTATAAAAATAACCTAAACCAGCTTCTATCACCTACCTCCTGGGTATTTTACTTTCAGCACCTCCTACTCAGCCTTCAAAATCTGCTATGATTCAGAACAGGGAATTAGCACTGTAGAGCTCTAAATGAATCTTTGAAAGAAGCAATTCCTAAGGCTAATGTAGACTTTTTGTGTTGATTTTGGTGGAAAAAGGGATGTGAAACACAGAGTTTTTGACTCTTTGGGATTAACAAAAAAGAGCCTGAAGTAGAGGACTGAAGAGTATAGCCTTTGTTTACTTGCAGGTGAAAAATAAAGCATTAGAACAGCGATTTTCAACCTTTTTCATCTCATGGCACACATAAATTACTAAAATTCTGAAGCACACTAAAAAATATATTTTGGGCTGATCTGACAAAAAAATTTGATTCATTCACACCAAATGGAGATTGTTGTATTGCCTGTTGTCATTTTTTTATTTGATAACTTAAGGGAAAAGAGGTCAGTGCCCCTAACTAAACAGTGAGGTATTGCATGTTTTAAAAATTCTTGTGGTACACGGGTTGAAAATTGCTACATTAGAACTCTGAGAATAAGCCAAAGCAGGTGAACAATAGGCCTAAAGAAATTATAAGTAGCAGAGTTTCTACACTACATATTTACTTATTTGTTTAAAATTACTCTTTCCATATATTCCTGTTACTTCTTAAGTTTTGAAAAATAAAAGTACAGAGTTAAACTTGCTATTTAAATAAACAAAATACTTTAAGCCAGACATGTATAACTGCCTTAAAAGATACAAACTTCTCAAATCTTTGTCAAATTATAACTAAGGACTTATTTTCTTTCCAAATTATTGCTAATATGAAAGCAGGAAATAAACAAATAAAAACCACAAGAGAAATATATGTAAATGAGATTCACAACTTGCAAAATAAAATGTAAAATATGATTAAAACAATTCTCAGAGAATGTATATGGAAATACACTTAAAGCCCTATTCTAAAATTTTTAGCACTGTGGTATCCAATATATTCTGAATTGTATTTTAGTAGAAGAAATTGATTCTCCTTTATATCTATCAAAATTACAATTTTTTAAAAAATGTAAGTTAAAAGTTAGTATCTACAGAATTGGAACTGTCTCAAACCCACAGCCAAGACAGCCGATTTCCAGAATAGTTTCTCACAAATTGCCCACTAAGTTTGGATAAGTAAATCTTTGCTAAATTTGGAGTATACCACTCTGGTCGAAGAAACCTACTGTAAGGACACAACTGCATCAAATGTTTTTACTTTTCCCTTAGTTTTGGGTTTCAGCTGACAGTGATTATTATGCCAAACTTTTCTGGCATTACTTGCATCTTCAGATATACAGGTAAGAAAACATAATAATTACCTCACTTTTCCTCCTGACAATAGAGTGGTATTTCCAGCCTACTATTCATAATACTTGTGCATGTTCCTGGCCTTACTCACTAGATTAGTAACTTGAATATTACTTGTGTTTCATAATTAAGTACCATTTTAAATATATTAGGGAAGTTTGCCATTTAAAAAAGGCCTTTCACAGAATGAATTAGTCATTTGTATTTATTTTAAATATTTGAATTTTTATGTAATAGGCTTTTGGTTTTATTTTGTTTTTAAAGCAGATTACACATGTAAATATACTCCAGTATCTAAGAGAATCAGTGTTATTATGTGAAAATAAATGTCAAAAGTGGTTTGTAAGATTTTTAAAACAAAGCAGGTTCTACAAAAAAGTCTGATCTTAAGAAATAGTGTAGTGTAATTAATAAAAGTTCTGAGTAAATTATTGAGAGGACAATAACCTCTTTAAAATTCCAAACAGATCATTCTGAAGCAGAATAGTTATCAAGATAGTATATTTCATTAAGTAATGTAGTTTGTCTATGCTTAGTAAGGTTAGTCTCTGCTTTAAACAAAATTCAAAATTACACATTAAAACATACCTTTACATTGTGCATACTCATGATGTTTCCACAATCATCCATGTACTGTTTTAGGTCTTTATCCTGAAAAAATATAGCACTTTACTATGTGATACCGAGGAAAGATAATGAATGTACCACATAATTTAATTAAATACCAATAACTAAGCAAAAATGTCTCTGGGCCTGTTAGAAAACCCAATTTACTATGTTTTATTAAAGCAAAAGTAGACCTGCCCAGTGTTGCTCAGTAGTTAGTGTCGATCTGCGCACTGAAGAATTGCAAGTTTATCCCAGGCGCGGTCAGGGAGCATGCAGGAGCAACCAATTGATATGTCTCTCTCAAATCAGTGTTTCCCTCTATCTCTCTCCACCTCCCACCCTCCCTTATGCTCTAAAAATCAATGGAAAAAATATCCTCAAAAAACATCCAACAAAAAAGCAAAAGTAAATACGGAATTTTAATTAAATGCTTACCAGATATTCAAAGACCAGAGTCAAAGATTTATCTGTGTGAACAATGTCATGTAAGGTAACTATATTTGCATGTTTTAGATCCTTTAACAGTGAAACTGCAAAACAAAAAAGAAAGTTAATTATTGGTCTATGGTAGCCTGTCCTTATAATAAACTGAAGTACATTTAACATACATTGATTATGTTTAATATTATCTTAAGTTTAAAACATTAATTCACCAAGGGGATTCGAAGTAGAAATTTTAATAGAGTCAATTTTTTTCTTTTCTTTTATGATTCTGTGTTTGATATTTTTAATACTTAAAGTTGTCCCCAATATAATAATAATACTCTTATTATCGTCTGTTTTTTCCCCTCAAATGTTAGCTTATTAAGATTTCTAGGATTAATTAGATAAAAAGTACAAGGTACCTTTTTCCTCCAAATTGCTTATCAGTGCCTCAACCATTTTCTGGATATCTCTCTTTTGAAAAAAAAAAAATGGTACCATGATAGAAATATATTTACATTCTGTATATACTAACTTATAGCTTTTTCCAATGTGCCATTATATAACAGTTCCCAATGTCAAATATTTGTCTATGATATAATACATTTTACTCACAAAAGATCAAATTATACCTTCTCTTATAGCTGTGCAGGGTGCACCTTCTTCGTGTTCCAATCGGATCTCTTTTAATGCCACCAAATTCTCTGTCAATTTACTTCTCCCTTTATATACTGTAGCATATGTACCCTATAAAATATATTTTTGAAAGACACAGCAAAAGATCACAAAGGGTATATCTATACCACCTATATAAAAAAGAGCACTAACCAAATTTCTAAGTTCTAAGCATATGTTAAATTCTACCTTGCAAGGAAAACTCCACAATGATTAACCTTGGCTTTCCAATATCTAAAAGGACATTCAGTTCCATATGCACAGCTTCCATACTTACAACACAGAGTGCCCTAAATTATGAAATGTAAGAATATCTAATTTACTTTTTATACTTTGCATTAGATTAATAATTGGAGATCAGTAGCTTCAGAATCAAAGGTACTTTACCTACAATAGTATGTGGAGATTGAGGAAACATATTAACTGAAAATTGAAATTCTAACTAACATATTGTTAAATTATAAAAATTTTACTGGTTTTCAGAATTTTTAAACATTAACTCTCCTTTGAAAACACACACAAATATAGTCTGGGAGCAGGGGCAGGCTAGAAGGGAACATATGTAATACTTTCAACAATAAAGATAAAAAAAATACAACCGCAATTGCATTCTACAGGAGATTTCCTCTATGATTGCCAGGATAGCCCTCAAACTCTCTCAAGGATTCCCTGTTAACTAAAACTTATTTTCTTTATCTTCTCTCACTCTGGGAGGGAGACCATTTCAAAATTAGTAGTAGTAGCAGCAAGTTCAAGAAAACCCAGGTCTTATCCTTTTGCACTCGGATGTAGAGTGTAACGGTTATTGAATGTATCAATAATTTGAAGTATTAAAAAATCCAAATAAATAAGTTTGTGTGAAAAGAAACTCCAGTTTTTTATTCTACTGCCACGCTTTGTAAAATCTGGGGTATTTAAAAAATTAAATCCCGAGTAGAACAAAGGAATCGAGAAAAAAAGCGAGTGCAAAGGGTTATTAGCCAAGAATTTCTTTCTGTGACAAGTATCTTTAAGATAGTATTTTGATTTTTCACAGGTTTGAACTCATGTAATTCCCGTATGACAGGACAGGTAGCAGACTGTCAGGGAGCTAACTAACAAATAGATATCTAATTAACAAATTGCTACCAAGGAAGCTCAATATTTTGTGCTTCAATAAAGATTACAAGATGATAGAAAATACTTTTTTCCCCCCTCAAACTAATAGGGTAATTTCAAGAATTTAAGGATTTTTTCTTTCTAAAATTCTGCCGTCTTTTCAGAACAAGATAAGAACTTTTTCACAATAATGCTTACATTTTTTTTCCAGGTTGGAAAAAACTACAGACTAATAGAGAAGTTTAGGTGATAAACAATAAAAAAAAGTCTTACATTTTTAAAGTATTTACTTACCTCTCCAAGCTTCTCCAATTTGATGTAGGTTTCCATTTTCCCAAACCCAATTTCTGACTGAAAGCAAACAATCATATAGTTAGTATTCTTAAAATTTCAATTAATCTCTTCCTCAATTTCTGAAATTCTCCTGCTTTAAAGTGTCTTGGAATAGAAAAAATTGATTATAATTAAATTGTTGAACATCTGTCAAGTTTTGCAACATACCTGATTTTTAGAATATTCAAAGGCTCAAAAACATCAAAGTTCACAATTAAAATTATAAACCCATCTTTTATACAGATTAGTTAACATTCTACTATTTTAAGACCAAGATTTTAAGTTACCAAAGAATTTTATAAAAACACGATTTTTTAAAACAAAACTACTAAATAAATAATTTTTCTATATATTTTCCTTCACTAATCTTTGTGTTCCCTAGGAATGCCTTAGAGCAGTTGCTAGCGGTTCTCAACCTGTGGGTCGCGACAGGTTGAAAACCGTTGCTGTAGAGCCTAAGACAATCGGAAAACACAGATATTTACATTACGATTCATTAACAGTAGCAAAATTACAGTTATGAAGTAGCAACGAAAATAATTTTATGGTTGGGGGTCACCACAACATGAGGAACTGTATTAAAGGGTCACGGCATTAGAAAGGTTGAGAACCACTGCCTTAAGAGCAACAAAATATTATTTGTCTCAGTTTTTCCAACCAAAATATAATGAAAAAGACAACTGCAAGTTACAACCTATTATGGATCAGGAAATGGCTGACACAGAAGAAGCAATTTAAGTCCAAAGCTGGCAAAAAAAAAAAAAAAAAAGGCTTTAAAAAGTGAGTTCTCAAACTCATTGCTTTTAAACCTTGAACTTGTCTATTTTGTATGGAATCAAAAAATGAGATAAATGGAATGCACTGAAATATGTAATGGAAACTCAATATTTAAAAACAAAACAAAAAGTCTTCAACACAAAAGGTCTAGGAAAAAATAAAGAGATGGAAATTTAGGTATTAAGAGAACAAAAATAGGAAAAAAGTTAACAAGCAGAAGAAAATAAGAATTTTCTCAAAATTATTTTCTAGTACCCTTGTAGATAATGAAAAAGACAACAATAATTTAAAAAAAGACAGGCTTCTTAATCCTTAAATAGACAGTAAAAGGATATAATATTCTTTTATATGTAATCTCAGCAGTAAAAAGTGTAACAATTACATTGGATCATTAAAGAGTATGTTTTAGTCAAATTCTGGAGGTTCAAATATGCAATTTCTTACGGAGGTGTTAAATAAAATCTGACAAGCAGATTTTTAACATCACTCACCACACTTTGAATATGATAAACTGCCTAAAGTTGAATGACCAAAAGTAGCAGAGGCAGCTCAAAGGAACTGTTTTTATATATATACTAGAAGCCCGATGCACGAAAGTTCGTGCAAGAATAGGCCTTCCTTCCCCTGGCTGCCAGCACCAGCTTCCTTCCAGCACCCAGGACCCGGTCTGCTTTGCTCCAGCTGCTGCCAGGCACCCGGGACCTGGGCTGCTTCACTCCAGCTGCCACCACCACCCACTGGGGGAGTACTCTGAGCCGTGCCTCAGCTGCTCAGAGCATGCCCCCACCCCTGGTGTATGTCCACTGGGGTGGGGGTGTGCTCCAAGCCATGCCTCGGTGGCTCAGAGCATGCCCCCACCCCTGGTGTGTGTCCGCTGGGGCTGGGGGCGGCATGCAGTCCCCTCCTGCCCATCTGTGCGTGCAGCTCCTCCTGAGCCGGTCGTGATGCCCAGCTAATTTGCATATTACCTGTATGTATGTATGTGTGTGTGTGTGTATATATATATATATATATATTTTTTACAATGATATATAAAAAGTTAAAAAGACACAAGGAAAACTGTGTGTCCAACAGTACTTAATTCTATTTTGATAAACTAATAAAAACTTTGGTCAGAGAAAGTATCGTTGAATGGAAAATTGCTTCTCTTTGCACTCTTTAAGACCTAAATATAGTATTTCCAAAAAAAAATTTAACTAAAAAGTGAAGTTTTGGAACCATCATAAACCATCCATCAATGTACTATCTTGTATATGCCTCAGAGATATTAAGTCCTTGTTTTCTATTAACAACTATGCAAAATAATAAAATAAAACAGACAACACTTTCCAAATACAAATGGAGTTTTTTAACTTTAATATGGAAAATGTGGCAAACAACACCTGGTACATAAAAGCCTGATTCTTAACAACCTTTATTTTATGTATGATTTTTTACAACATATTTACATGTGATCTACACTAATAAGAGAGAAATATGCAAATTGACTGTCACTTCATGACACCCACCAGCCAATCAGGAGTGACTATGCAAATTAACCTGACAAAGATGGCAGCAGCCCTGCCCCCTAGCCGCTCCGGGACTCTGGGCAGCACGCATGCAGGTGCAGAGTGGCCGGGCGGGGCAGGACGCCTGCTATGAGGGGGAGGGCAGGGGGTGGAAGGAGCTACAGGAGCAGCACTCTGGCTAGAGCGAAGACTGAAGGCTCCAGCCAGAGCGCCAAGGTAGAAGGCAGCGGCCAGAGCGAAGGCCTGGGTCCTGGGTGCTGGAGGAAAACTGGTGCTGGTAGCCAGGGGAAGGAAGGCCTATTGCACAAATCTTCGTGCAACAGGCCTCTAGTCTTAAAATAATTAAAAAAAAAAAAAAAGACTAATTGCCAAGGTCACACAAACTGATAAAACATGTTTACTTTCTTATACATATTTCTGGAATTCAGATTCTTAAATTCACAAATATGAATTTTAACTCTTGTCAAATATTTTATAAAGAAAAAAACGATATTGAGAATAAATGGAAACTATTATGAACAAAACAATAAATGTCCCTGAAAAAAATAAAATATCATCATCTAAAACAATGAGAAGCATCTAGAAAAAATATGACTGCGAGGTAGGAACTCTTTCTTATCAGGAGTTGGAATACTATTTTCTTATTCATTCTTAAGTGAATAAATAGTAGCACACTCTTAAAACATCAAATATACTTTGGTCCAGGGGTGGCTATGACAAAATGCTGAGGTTTGGTTTTAAGCAGATGTGTTACACAGACCACAAATTCAAGACCGTAAGATAAAAATATTATAGATATTACTGTTATATAAAGTATATAAGGAGTAAACTGTAAGGCAGTGATGGCGAACCTATGACACACGTGTCAGCACTGACACGCGTAGCCATTTCTGATGACACACAGCCGCTGAGGCGGCCGCATGCCGAGGATGAAACATTTGCTGCTCCTGAGGATGAAACATTTGTGAAATAATGTTTTTTCCTCAAAGTGACACACTACCCGAGTTATGCTCAGGTTTTTGGCGAAGTTTGACACACCAAGCTCAAAAGGTTGCCCATCACTGTTGTAAGGGGTGCATCAAAAATTAACACAGCAAAGAGTAATTGTTCAAAGGATGAAATTTAGTGAGATCATTAATATATGCTGAAAGTCTGCTTTTAAAAAAGTAAGTATTGTACTATCATTTATAGAGCTAAATTTAAATTTTAATAATTGATCTATAAACAGCATAACTGAATTTCACCCATGCAGGCAGCCAGAAAATTCAGAAAAAAGGCAGTTTACCAATAAATTGTCAGAAACAAATTCAAAGAGTAAAGCATACCTACTTCATCACCTATTTTAATAATTTCAAACACTTACAATTTTAAAGTTATATTCAAGTATTACTTACTGAATCTTTAAATGGAATTTTTAGAAAGTTTTGCTTGCATATTTATCTGCTGAACATGACAAGATTAACAACTGATATAATGACTAGCTTGTTGACATGCTCTCCTACAGAAATTATTCAGAGGACAGAGGACAAAGCTCATTTATTCAACATTCACTAAGCACATTGCTAGGTACTGAGGATACAGTGAAGAAGACAAGTGTGACTCCTGTTTTTATGAGCTCCATCTTAGATTACTTTAGAATATTTTAAATATTTTATAAAGTCAGAAATAGGTAAAGGAACCGAACAAGCTTTTGCATTTTAATATAAAACCCCTTTAATTCTGCTTTCTAAAGAAATGAAGATAATTTTTTTTATACCTAATTATTCCAAGAGAATACTTAGCTTTTTGGCAGCTCCAAGCAAATTCCTGGTCAGATAGCTCTTACCAGAGTGAACACATTAAAAAAAATCCAAAATAAATTATAATTTATAATAGCCTTTTTATAATTCAGTATAACTTTTAAGTGGCATTGAGCATTATGGGAGACTTCTGATTACTTTGGCTCTGTAATCACTGTGTCACAATTATAAAGATGTATTAACATGCTGTCAATGCGGCTCTAACTGAACTTCCAAACAAATGGAAGTATGTGCAAAAGTTCAATAGCTGCCATTCTAAAAGTGAATGTGCATATTAGAAACACAAAGGGAGCTTTTCTCAAACAATCTCAATTCCCTCCCATGAGAATTACTGTTACTGTCAGAAATGTGTTCTTAGATATGAGGGGGGCTGAAGAGATTGAGAACCTCTATTCTACTGGATCATTTTGTCTTAAAAAATTGCCATTACCATCATCATGACACTATCTTAATCCTGTAAATAATATGCCAAAGTTAAATTAAGTTGTGGGCAGACTTTGAAGCTCATTTTAATACCCCATAATACATAAGGTGTCCCTCCCCAAAATGTATACACACACTTGGAATAATTATTCAAAAGCAATGTTTATTAAAATATATTTCATTTTCAAAATTAAGTTAACAGCTGTTAAAGTGTGTATACATTATTTGGGACACCCTTTCTGAAAGACAACAGGACTTGACATCCTATTTTCTCACCTACACTTAGAAACATATTATCTATATCAGTAAAGCCATGAATGAGGAACCCAACACTCATTGCTTAGGAAGAAACAGATTCTTAAAATGTGTATAGCCTATAATTCCAATGCAATGACAAGTGTTCATATAAACATTTTCAGTCTATGGAATTTGTACTTCGTAGTCTCACAAGCTTCCACTGGGTATGTCATCACTGTAATTCAAGAATGCTCAAATGAATCTTGACTACCTGCAGGTGGGCTTTCCCACTAATCTAATATTCCTTTTATTATCAAACCCTAGGGGCCCGGTACATGAGAGACTGACTGATCAGTTGCTTTCCATATGTGCCTGGACTGGGGATAGAACCCAAAACCTAGATATATGCTCTGACTGGGAATTGAACTCAGAACCTTTTTGATGCTCCAACCAATGGAGCCACCTAGCCAGGACCGCTATAGTATCTTTTAAGTTTTTCTGTAAATTTGAAAACTATTATAAAATTAAAATTTATTTAAATAAAAAGTCAGGGGGAAGGAGGGGGTGAAGGGTAGGTGGGGAGAGATTAACCAAAGAACTTATACGCATATATGCAAACCCATGAGCACAGACAACAGTGTGGTGAAGGCCTGGAGTAAGCGTGTGAGGGGGGAGGAGGATCAATGGGGAAAAAAGGAGACATCTGTAATATTTTCAATAAATACACATTTCTTTAAAAAATGAGAAGGATTCAGCTAAGAAGACCGAATATAAATGAATGTATAGGGATAATAAATATCCTAAGCTTCCTAAGGAGATGGGATAGGAAGATCAATTCCTCAATATTACAAGGAAAGAAAAGAATGAGTACAGATGTAGGTAGATTTGTACATTTGTTACTAAAGAAATAATGGCTTCTTTCTTCCTTATCAAGTAGGAGAAGAGACTGTCTGCTTAGAGGGAGAAGGGAAGAGTTAACCAGAGAAAGACAGTAAGTAGGGTGGCCACACAGTACTTTTAAGGTTGACAATCATCCTACCTAATAAAAGAGTAATATGCAAATTGACCCTAACTCTGCTACACCCACCAGTCACGCCCACTAGCCACGCCCATCAGCCAATCAGGAGCAAATATGCAAATAAACCCAACCAATATGGCTACAGCCACAGAGAGCAGGAAGGAGGCTTGGGTTTCCCCGGTAACAAAGGAAGCCAAGCTTTCCACATGCTGTTGCAGGTCTAAGCCTCCACTCAAGGCTACAAAGCTTCAATTATAGAAGGTAACCAATCCAAACAGAAATGGCGGCAGCCACTGAGCTGATAAGAGCGGGAGGCTTGCGTTTCCCCCGGCCATGGAGGAAGCAAAGCTTCTGCAGCCCTGGCTGGCCTAGGCCTCCGCTTAAGGCTACTAAGTTTCAATTATATAAGAACACAAACCCCAAAAGAAATGGCTGCCGGCCACGGAGCGAGCAGGAGGCTTGGCTCTGCTCCAGGCTACAAAGTTTCAATTGTAGAAGATAAATAAATTCCAGATACCAGGGCCTCTGCTTGGGTCGCCAGGGGGCATGGCCGGCCTGCAAACCACCACAGGCCCTTCACCCAGGCCGCCCCACACCCCAAGGGAACCCCCACCTTGATCCGGGATACCCTTCAGGGCAAACCAGCTGGCCCCCACCCGTGCACCAGGCCTCTATCCTATCTAATAAAAGAGTAATATGCAGATTGACCATCACTCCAACACACAATATGGCTGCCCCCGTGTGGTCAAAGATCCTGCCCCCATGTGGACACAAGATGGCCACCACAAGATGGCCAGCAGGGGAGGGCAGTTGTGGGCGATCAGGCCAGCAGGGGAGGGTAGTTGGGAGGGACCAGGCCTGCAAGGGAGGACAGTTTGGGGCAATCAAGCCTGCAGGGGAGGGCAGTTAGGGTTGACCAGGCCAGCAGAGGAGGGAAGTTAGGGGTGACCGGGCCTGTAGGGAAGGGCAGTTGGGTGGGACCCAGACCTGCAGGGGAAAGCAGTTGGGAGGGACCAGGCCTGCAAGGGAGGGCAGTTAGGGGTGACCAGGCCAGCAGGGGAGGGCAGTTAGGGGCAAACACGCTGGCAGGGGAGCAGTTAGGCATCAATCAGGCTGGCAGGGGAGTGGTTAAGGGGTGATTAGGCTGGCAGGCAGAAGCGGTTAGGGGCAATCAGGAAGGCAGGCAGGCAAGCAGTTGGGAGCCAGCAGTCCTGGATTGTGAGAGGGATGATCCGACTGCCCGTTTAGGATTGTGAGAGGGATGTCCGACTGCCCACCAGGATCGGGCCTATACGGGCAGTAGGACATCCCTCGAAGGGTCCCAGATTGGAGAGGGTGCAGGTTGGCCAGAGGGATAACCACCAACCCTCCCCCCAATTTCGTGCACCAGGCCTCTAGTCTATAATAAAAGCATAATATGCTAATTAGACCAGACGTCCTTCGGTCCTTCGGACATCCTACCGGACAAAGCCAGGGCTGTGAGGAAAGCCCAGGTCCTGAGTGCCTGCCCGTGGCAGGAGGGAAGTCCGGGTCCCAGGTGCCTGGGAAGCTGGTGCCAGCAGCCAGGGGAAGGAAGGCCTATTCTTGCATGAATTTCGTGAATCGGGCCTCCAGTAAATTTATAAAAGAACCAATAAGCCTTATTTATGTCTTTTCTCCAACAGAAAAGTATTCTGTGACTTGTTCCTTAATTCCTATCCAAAGGATTTATATTATTTTTACTAGTCTATTTATTATATATTGAAAACATAAAATTTTATATTTTTAGAAAGACAAAACTAAAATTTTATATTTTATCTTGAAAAAAATATTTTTTAGATAAAGTATATATTATCCATAAAAACATAAGCTCTAACACATGTGAAGAATATTTTTCTTTTTTCCATATCCTTTCCATTTCTCTCTAACTGGCTCCTTCATACATAAACTTAGGTTATTGAAGAATAAATTTCTAATATATTTCTAAAGAAACCACATTTTTGTAAGTTAGGTGAATAATGAAAGGGATACATTGATAGAAATAAAAACACAGCTGGCATGATTAATCTGAAATCTATAAGCCATTTCAGATAAAAAACCAAGAGAGGTGGGTAGGAACACCCAATCACAATAAAAACTAAAGTCACTTGTAACATTCATTAGAGGGCACTGTTTTCCTTAATTTCACGTAGACCAAAAAAGACAGCTTTAAAAATGATAGCTTTAAAAATCACATGGTGATTGAATCATAATTTTAGTCCCAATATGAACATTTAATAACTTCAAAATGTATCATAAGTACCAATCTTGGATAAAAATTGATAGCCAAAGAACACTTTTAACCAATAATCAAATGACAAAGTTGTATACACATTGATTGGTTACTTCCTGCACGAGGCCCAATAAATCAAACTGGATCCAGCCTATCTTTTCAAGCCCTATTTTTTAATATTAATACACATTTACCCTTCATATCAGTTATAATGATACCTACACTTATACCTATGGTGGGTTTGTTTTTTAATCCTCACTCGAGGACATGTTTAGAGAGAGGAAGGGAAAGAGGGGAGAGGGAAAGAGAGAGAAACATCGATATGAGAGAGAAATTTGAACTGATTGCCTTCTGTACCCTCTTTGATCTGCCCTTATATATTATATATATTAATATATAATATATAAGGGCAGATCAAACCTGCCCTTACTGGGAATCGAACTGGCATCCTTTAGGTGAATGAAATGATGCTCAACCAACTGAGGCACTCTGGCCAGGCTATACCACTGTTTTGTTTTTTGTTTTTTTTAAATATATTTTATTGATTTTTTACAGAGAGGAAGGGAGAGGGATAGAGAGCTAGAAACATCGATGAGAGAGAAACATCGACCAGCTGCCTCCTGCACACCCCCCACCGGGGATGTGCCTGCAACCAATGTACATGCCCTTGACCGGAATCGAACCTGGGACCTTTCAGTCCGCAGGCCGACGCTCTATCCACTGAGCCAAACCGGTTTCGGCCCACTGGGTTTTTTAATACGTGAAGTTTCCTCTGCTTAGAACACTCTTCTACCCATTGTCAACCTGACAAATTCCTACCCATCCTTCTAGAGCCACTATCTCCTCTGTAAGTCCATGATGTACAAGGACATTTTATTTGCTATATTTCGTTGTCTCGTAGCACTTTATTATTACTTTTTAAATTTATTTTTATTGATTTCAGAAGGGAAGGGGAAAGGAAGACAGAAACATCAATGATGAGAGAGAATCAGTGATTGGCTGCTTCCTGCACGCCCCCTACTGGGGATCGAGCAGCAACGTGGGCATGTGCCCTTGACCAAAACTGAACCTGGGACCCTTCAGTCTGCAGGCCAGCACTCTATCCACTGAGCAAACCAGCTAGGGCTCTCACGGCACTCAATATGTACCTCTTCTATAGGACTACAACCATCCAAAAGAAATCCTCATATATACAATCACCTGAATTTATGTCAAAGATGACACTGCCTGAAATTTCAATAAACAGTATTGGGTCAATTGCTACATGCTAGAAGATATTTGCAAGACATAACTGACAAAGGTCCTTTATACAGAATGCATAAAAAATTCCCATAAATCAGTAAGAAAAAGGCAGAAAATCCAATAGAAGAGAGACAATAGACCTAAGCAGTTAATTCACAAGAGAGTATCTAAATGCCCAATAAACATCAAGAAACATTATAAAGTGTTCAACTAGCTGTATACCTGAAACTAATAAATAGAAAAATTAACCCTCCTCCCAGAAATCTAATTAAAAGAAAAAAATTTTAAAGTGTTCAGCTTAGTTTATGGGAAATTGAAAAATAAAACCACAAGGTAACTCTCATCAGAAAGTCAAAAAATTTTTAAAAAGGGACCATATCAAAAATAGGCAAGGAGAGCAACTAGAACTATCAAATACTGAAAGTATAAACTGATAGCCAAAGAACACTTTGGAAACTGTTTTGACAGTATCTAGGCAAGCTGAACATATGCACATAATCTTATCCAACAATTGCACTACTAGATATGCACCCAAAAGAAATGCTTACATACGTTAACCAAAACACAAGTACAGAAAGGGTGACAGATGCTCTGTTTGGTAAGCTCAAAACTAAAACAACCCAAATGTAAGTGTCCATCAACAGGAGACTGAATAAAGTATAATATATTTACACAATAGAATAACATGTGACAATAAGAACAAATGAACTATAATTATATGCAACAACCTAGATAAAACACAAGCATACACTGAGCCAAAGAAGCCAACCACAAAAAGAATATATATTGTGTAATATATGTAAAAATCTTGTATAAATACACATTTATATATTTGAATTAAATATGGTTTAATAATTTATATATTTTTAATTAAAGTTCAAGTCTAAATAAGAATAATCAGAAAAGGAATATCAAAAGCATTT
The DNA here is from genome assembly GCF_027574615.1 of Eptesicus fuscus. Lineage (NCBI taxonomy): Eukaryota > Metazoa > Chordata > Mammalia > Chiroptera > Vespertilionidae > Eptesicus > Eptesicus fuscus. The sequence continues at coordinate 89,457,607 of NC_072479.1, forward strand.
TAAAAATAAATAAGAACAGGCATACAAATGAGGATTTTAAGTCTTTCCAGATATTAAAATATACTATAAATACAATATAATCAAAACAGTAGAAAACATAAGGGCAAAATTAATCTTTAGCATTACAAGGCAGGGATAATGGCTAAAGTTGAGGAAGTGGGTTTCAAAAGTAAACACAGAGGTGGCAGGAGGGGGTTTCTGGATTTCTGAAATTTTATCAATCTGGGTACTGGTTATATAGGTATGTTAACTCAGCAAAAATGCATTGAGCTATACAATTATGGTTTATGCACTTTTCTGTATATCTAATACATACCTATATATATAAAAGCCTAAGCGACTATTACGACCAATCGGACAACCAACCAGTACCTATGATGCACACTGATCACCAGGAGGCAGACGCTCAACACAGGAGCTGCCCCCTGGTGGTCAGTGCACTCCCACAACCAACCTACCCCCCAACTTCCCGTGGTCCCTCCCCTGGGCCAGGCAGCCCTGATGGGCCCCAATCGGCCAGAAGGGACCCCACCAGTGCATGAATTCGTGCACCGGGCCTCTAGTCAATATATATTTATGTATCTAATACATATTCTGTACATCTAGCAGATGTCAATAAAATTTACCAAAAATAAAATAGAACATAGCTTAAACCCTATTTCTAATATGCATCTTTAAACCCTTAAGAATGGAAAACAATAAAATCCAGAAGGAAATGTAATAACATTTAGCTATTCAAAAACTAAATATAAGAATTAATATAAAATGTTTACACCCAAAAAAATAAAACAAAGCACATCTAATGGTGTAAGTTATAGGAGATTAAAAACTTACTAAGGAAGCTCTACGAGATCTTCGGCTCATCGGTTGGTCAAATGGTGGACTGTTTATCTGAAACTTTTCAAGATATCCATCAGGTATTCTGATATCTGCAGGCAGTGATAACCGTTTATTTAAATCCTAAAAAAAAAAAATAAAAATAAATGTTTTTGAAGGTAACTACAAACAGAAAAGATAAGGGCATTTGGCTTTTGGGTTCATGGGCTACAATATATTATTTCTTAGTGATATGTAACTGTGAAGTTTTATTATAGTTACAAAGTTATCTGTATTGATTATATATAATATACTGAATGCAAGCATATTTATTCTAAGCAAAAGTATACAATGCAGTTTTATAGAAATGGTACTCTGTAACCCAGCTATTTCTGAACTCTTTTCAAAATGGAATTTACCTTGACATTCTTATATCATATAGTAGGAATAGGTAAAGGGTACCACAAAATGTGATTGGTTTAAATGAACTAACCAAGTACATACTGTATGACTGTATACAACAAAGATACAACTGAAATTTTTTATTATTGCTATATCAATGGACAGAAATAAGCAAAAGGCGTTTCTATTTCGTTTAATTATAGAATATGAACTGGAAAAAACACGAAAGGAAATCCTGCTTATATTATCACATCAACTAACATAAATCCTACAAAAACAAATCCCTATTATTCATAATAGTAACAAAACCATGAAACAAAATTGAAATGTATAGAAACTGTATAAATATTTGAGATATATGACTTAAGTATAGAAATATACCATGTTTTCAAGTGATAAGATTAAATAATAAAGATAATAGCTCTCCATATTAGTTTCATATTTTACATAACCCCGAACAAATCATAGTAAGATTATTCTTGGAACAAAACATTTAAAATTTATCTAGAAGAATAAACAGAAATATGCAAAAACATTCTAAAATAAATCAGAGAATATGTATGTGAGGTGGGGAAATACTGAGAAAAGAAGTCTTTCCAAATACAAAATACACAATAAAAACAACATAATCAAGACTGTCACCTTTAAGAAAAAAGTATATATAGCTCACTGGAAGAATGAGAAAGTCTAATAAATAAAACTTTAAAATATAAAACAAAGAAAATCATATATCTATATGGTAAGTACAATCAGGAATACTATTTTTATTATTATTGTGACAAATTATACAGTGATATGAACAGTTATCAAGTTGACCTCAAGAGATAAAAATGTTAATTCATCATTTAGGAAACTGATATTGTTTTCCTTAACTGAATCAGAAGCAATCTTTATCAATGAAAATGCAATCAAAATATACCCTAATCATCATTATCTCCACTCAACAGCACCGAAAAAAGTTAACAATACTCATTTTAAAACATGCCCAATTTTTTTTAGAGAAAACTATTTTAATCTATAGTATTCTGAAATGATAACATTCATAATCAACTTCTGTCCTCAAGCTTATACATAACATTCACAAAGAAAAGGAAATGAGCTCTTCATTCTTCCACGTGGAGAAATAACTTATATGTGCTACAGAGATTAGTAAGTATAATGAACCATAGAGGAAACAATACTCATATTTATAGTGTAAGGCAAGAAGAAAGAATTGATGCTTATTTTATGTATGTATACCTTTTGAAATTTGAAATATTTATAAAATAAAATATAAAGTATACAGATGAATCTCGAAACTTAATTAAAATATTTTCCAAATAGAGTATTTTACTCATATATCATTCTGATTTCCAGAACTTCCAAAAATTCACATTTCCCTCACAGAGAACCTACACAGTGTTTTGAAGTGTTAAATATAATTAATGCATGCTTGCTTTGGGATAGTAGATAATTAGAAAAAAAGAAATAAAAAACTATTCTTCACTAATGCAAAGGAATAATTTTCTTTCAAGTTCCATTTGCCTTCATGAAAATTTTCAAATAGGCATTTAGACTGTTTGATATATACAAGTATATTTACATACATACCTACATACATACATATACACACACACACACTCACACACGCATATTTATAGTTATTAATGGTTACCTCCATTGAGATCCGTCTATGTATACGATTTCTAAGACAAACACCTGTAGGTGATTGGACTTCATCAGATGATGTCCCAGAAGCTTGGTCACTCTCACCATCTGATCCCATTTTTAGATTTTCATGAACAATATCTGTATTAGAACATGAAACATTTACTTTGTGAGAGGTATTATTACATAATTTATTACTATTATAGCAAGATGTAGATAGCCAACGCATAAAGAATCACAGCATAAAAAGTCGTATACATTCTGGTGTGCAGTTAATAGATTGAAACATAAATGTCTTAAAACACTAGTAAGCAGTCCTTTTATACTCTCAGATTATGAAAAATTAGGGAAAAATTAACATTCAAGATATTACCAAGGTTGAATAATAAAATTAGAGACTGGAAATAACAATGAGAATTATTGAAGTCAGTTCTCTCACTTTTCAAATCTGGGAACTGAGACCTTGAAAGATTAAATGACACAGCTTATAGGCAAGAACAGAAACCTGGTCTTTTGCTATTATTTAGTTTAGTATTCTTTCCATTAAAACAATGGGCCATTGGCTCCACAGCCAAATGAGTTAGTTCTTTATAGTTACTCTTCAAAACTATGCTCATGTGTCATCACTCAGTGAAGTTTTTTCTACTCTCAAAGACAGATGATTGCTATGCTCACAATGTACCTACTGCACTGAACAGCATTTTGTGGTTCATGTAATTTTACACCAAATTGTGGATGAGATCCTTGAGGGCAGGATTTGGTTTGTTCACTTTTGTATTCCAGGAATTAACAAAGTGCCTGGTACTTAGAAGGTGCTCAACAAATTCCAATGAATTAAATAATAACTAAAAATCAAGAAATGGACTAGATAACTGGGACTTTTTTGTTCTTTACAAATGAAATATTATATAAAAGAATATGCCAAACAAAAAACAGTATTTTATAATAAATTTGAACTTTCATAAACAATATTTGCTCATAAAAATATGAGAACTGCTTAACAAAAATTAAACGCAGGGATCTCATCCAGTCTTAGAATTCATACATTTTTACATGTTGCATTACATTCTTGAGAAAATGTATTCACACTAAAAAAAACCAGTTGCAAATGGCAATGGTTTTTTAAATAGAACAACATTTAATTTAAGAATACACTTCAAGTACAGAGATTTCTGGAAAAATTTTATACTGAGATCTGAACAAAAAATTAACTTGGCAGTAAAAGTCAATGTACTGGAGACTGACTCTTGATCTTATGATATCTAACATCTGAGGCAACTATTCTTCAAAATTTGAAAATCTCAAGAAAACTTTTAATAAAAATAATACTTTAAAATGTACAGCTTAGTTTGCATGAATGTATGCATAATATCCAGGAAGCAAAAACAGAGAACTGAAAACCCAAAGTTGTTATGCACAAATTGACTGTCACTTTCTTAAGAGGGGCTGCTGATCTTAGTTAAGAAGGTGCTTGGGGTTTAGCTGCCATGCTGGAATAAAAGATGAAGCCTTTGTATCCAAGCTGCAAGTGAGAGCTTCCTGCAGAAAGGCACAATACTCACAAAGTGCTACATCTTCAGTTAAGGGCAGTCTTAAAAAACAAATCTGTTCTACTGCACAAAGACTACAAAGGAGCATATTAATTTCAGACTATAAATAAAAATTTGAGTACTCCCTGACTCAACAAAAAAACTGCTCATGTCATTAACAAACAATTGCAGTTCCAACATGAATATTGGTTGATATTTTCATTTCCGAAACAATGCAGTCTTATGTAAAAATTCCACTCATTTGTCATTGGTGTGAGCAACTTCTTTGCTGAATCAGGTAATAGTTTTTAAATACTAGACGAATATTTATTTCTCAAATTGCTCAAGCTTTGTGCAATTCACAATGTAAAAGCTACAGACAGAAGGCATTTTTAAAATGTAATCTCATTACTAACATTGTCAACATCACTTTCCTTTTTTTTAATGTTTATTAATTTAAAGGGGAGAGAGGGGAAAGGGACAGAGGAAGAGAGGGGAGAAAGGGTGGAAGGAAGGGCAGGAGAGAGAGGGGGGGAAGGGGAGAGGGGGGAGAGAGAGAGAGAGAGAGAGAGAGAGAGAGAGAGAGAGAGAGAGAGAGAGAGAGGGAGGGAGGGGAGGGAGGGAGGGGGAGGGAGGGAGGGAGAAAACATCAACCTATTGTTCTCCTCTCTATGCACCCATTGGTTGGTTCTTATATATGCCCACAACCTTGATGTATCAGGACAACACTCTAACTGAACTAACTACCTGTCCAGGAATCAACATCACTTTAAGTTTAGACCAAGGGTCAGCAAACATGATTGTTTTGTATGGCCCTTGAACTAAAAATTAACAATCATTTTTGCTTCTTTTAAAAAGGGCTATTTTAAAAAGAAGAAGAATATGCAACAGAGACCATATGTTGTGCACCTGAAAAATTTACTATTTGGCCCTTGACAGAAAATGTTTGCCAACTCTTGGTCTAGACAATTAACAAAACAATAAATCAATTCCTGATCTGAAGTGTTTTTTAATTTCTGTGGGTTAAGTACTCCCGCCATGCCAACTTCAAGCTATCAACATGACATTATTTAACATGTATTTGGGAAGACATATGTAAAACATTACATAGTATTTTGACTATATAGATACAATAGAAATAAATAACCCCCAAAACACTGGTAATAGTAAAGTATAATAAAGTAATTAGGAAATAATTATTTAAGTATTCATTCCCATTGTTTTCAACTTAGCTTACCTAATTGCAAGTTTGTATAACTTAAATTTTACTAATGGCTATGTTTAACAATCAACTTATAAAATTCCTGAAAATAGCTTACCTAATTGCAAGTTTGTATAACTTAAATTTTACTAATGGCTATGTTTAACAATCAACTTATAAAATTCCTGAAAATTTAACAGTCATCTGTCATGAACTAGTTTGAATCGACTCCAATACACCATAGAGTTATACCTCTAGGGATAAAGGCCACACTCAATTCCCATAGATAAAACCTCACTGTAGATAAACTCACACTTCCAAAATTAACAAAAGCCATGAAGAAATAATCTACCAAGGAAGAGTAAGCAGCAGACAAGTGCTCTCAGAAACTTCGGTAAATATAATTTTCATAAGACTACAAAATAATTACACTTAGTTATTTTAGAATAAAAACATAAGCCACCATCAAACAAAGACCAAAGAAATAAATAGATCTTTGCAAGTATACATTTTTCCTAGATATTTAAAATGATAGTAACATAAGAATAACAAATCAGGTGCTAATCATATACACTAATTATTGTACTGGGTTATCATATGGTGATAATCTGGAATTACCAGGTATAACCCTAAATTAGGCATTACCTCAAGCTGCCATATCTTTAAATTTTGCATACTCCTCTCAAGGGTGCCATTTTCTTCATGGTGGACAGATTTTCAAATGTTACTACCTCTCTAGAACCTTCCATCTTTCTGCTCTCTCTTATTCTCAACTTGATTTTTATCTTACAAATCAGGTAATGCAAGACACATCAGATAATAAAGGCTGGCTGACTTCCCTATACCTAAAACCTACTAGCTTTGTACACGACCTACAGTCAGAAAGTTAAAAAAAAACAAAAAACAAAAAACTAAACAAATAATTCAATTACCTAATCTGCTTCCATTTCTGGGCATTGCCATGAAGGAGCCAAGGCTTCCTCCAATAACACTATGTGGTCTCCGCAATGGGGGCTTCTTGAAGGACCCTGTGTACTGGTGTAGGAAGGAATGCATGCTGTGAGAGGTTGGAGGCCTGCCATTCTTCACAATAGGCTCTGTGGTTCACAGCATCCAAAAATCATCCCATTAACAGCCCAAGGTCCAGGAGCACATGAAAAGAATTAAGAAAGCAAAACAGAAAACAAAAGTTATAATAGAGATCATTACATTAACCTCATTTCTTAAGCTATCGATACAAAGTATTAGAATTAAAATAATTTATATGAAAAAATACAGAAAATACTGATTTGAAATTGGCTTAGTATTGATCTATTTCTTATATAGTCGAAATTAGTTAGCAATCACCACACTACTATAACTATAGAATTTTGATCCACTTGCTTATTTTAATATATCTCAAAACTATTTCCACACTAAACCTATATTTACTGATTGCCTACTGCATGCTGTAGAAGATGAAAAAACATGGCCCTGGCAAGAAGGAACTTATATCCCTATTTGCTAAACATTCAAAAAAGCATGTCAATTAGTTAATAAAACAGAAATACTTAAGTACAGCTCAATGCAGAGGTTCTGGGCAGTGCGCACAGAGACCCTCTGGGTGGGGGGTGGGGGGTGGCGGCCAAGGGAGGGCGGCCTGTACTCCCCACATGGCGGCGGTGGCAGCCGTGAGCATGCCAAGTGTAGCCTGCAGGCCGAGCTGAAGTAGTGCCTGCAGGCCATCAGCGCCAAGGAGTGGCTGTGCAAGTCCTGCCTCCTGGCCCAGAAGGTGCATGATCACAGGGATAGCCACTGTGGCGGGCCAGACTGATGTCCTCCTGGCCGCGTCGCAGGGGTTTGCGGATCTGCGCAGCTGCAGGCCTCCAGTGTGCGCATCCTCTCCTCCCCCCCGCCACCCCCCCCTGGCGTGTGAATGTCCCCCAGCGAGCCGTCACCTATGCACGGCTGCAGCAGTCTCGGACCATGGTGCACACAAGTTCCCTCCTGCCCCTCCGCCGCACTTCCATCAACCCCAGTATGCCTACATCCCCCACAGGACATGCGCACGCCCCCTCCGGCATGCTCATGTCCTTTGGAGAGTGTCTGGTTGTTCTGGGTGCTGAGGGTGGGCGCCTGTGAAATGACAGTGAGAGAGTGGTGATGCCCTGTTCCCTTGGAGGCCAGTGCAGCGACGAGATCACCTCCATGGGGCTAATGCAGGTGCTGAGGTGGTAGCAGGTGTGGACAGACACACCTGGTGGGCGCGGGCGGCCCTCGCTGCGGTGCCTTTGGTCAGCATTCAAGATCAGGAACCCAGAGGAGTCGAGGAATTCCGTCCTCTCAGTGAAACAGTGGGCTAGTCAGGGCAACTGGAGAGGAGGAATGTGCACTTTGGGTGCCGGCACCCATGAGCGAAGGCTGCCCTGACTGAGCCTTGCTTGCTTGGGGCCTAGCGCACTCCTGCTGGGCAGCGGGTGACAGGATGTGCTTTTCTGAGTTAATGAGAGAAAACATTGATTCTCCTGCTGCCCACGAAGGTGGAAAGTGGAGTGGGGAGACATGCAGGGAGTGAGCAAGGTTCCCTGTCTGGGGGTTCCAAATCCACCATTGGTTCCTTTCACCGCTGACTAGAGATATACAGGGTGTCCCCCAAAATGTATACACATTTTAAATACCTACTAATTCCAATGGGTTTAAGCATGAAAAGAAAGAAACAACAATGGAGCTGTCATCTGTTAAAAGTGCGGGCACAAACCGGCAGTCGGACATTACCCAAGGGGTCCCGGATTGGAGAGGGTGCAGACTGGACTGAGGAGCCCCCCTCCCACCGCCCCGTGCAACAATTTCATGCACCGGGCCTCTAGTGTTCTGTAGTTATGGAAGATGTAACCAAAGGGGAGAATGCAGAGAAGGGTACAAGGGACCTCTCTGGACTACCTTTGCAACTTCCTTTGAATCTAAAATTATTAAAAATAAAAAATTTTTAACTTTATTCTGGTTACTGCTGGAGAAGAGATGACAGAATCAACAGAAGACTATTACAGTACTCTAAGCAATAAATAATGGTGGCAGAATCAGAAAATGGAAAGAATCAAGCAGACTTAGGATATATTATAAATTAGAGGCCCAACGCATGGATTTGCAATCCAGGACCCCTCGGGGGATGTGAGACTGCTAGTTTCGGCCCGATCCCCGCAGGCCAGGCCAAGGGACCCCACAGGTACATGAATCCATGCACCGGGCCTCTATTATGCATATAAGATCTTTGGTTAATCTCTCCCCGCCCTTCCCCCTCCACCTCCCCCCAAGATTCATCAGTCTGTTCCATGTTTCAATGCCTGTGCGTTTGAGTGTCAGTCAAATGTGTGAAACGTCATATGCCTACCTATTATAAGTGCCCTCAATACCAGGGCAGAATGTGGTAAATCTATATATATAAAAAGCCAGTGACTGTAAAGACCGGTCGCTATGATGCCCACCGTGGCCAGCAAACCAGCCCGATCAGGGGGTGGGGCCAGCCGGCCAACCTCACGACCTCTCCAACCCCGATCAAGAGTGGGCCGCCGGCCAAACGCCCCCTCCCCTACCCCTACCCGGCCCCACCCCAGATCAGCCCCCCCAACCCCAATCGGGGACAGGGCCCACTGGCCAATGGCCCATGGTCCCTTCCCCCAGCCAGCCCAGCCCTGATCAGGTCCTGATCGGGACAGACCAGCCGACCAACCTCCCTCCATCTCCTCCTCCCTACAGGCCAAGCCCTGATCCACCCCCATGGGGCTGGGCTGGCTGGACCCCACCTGTGCACAAATTCGTGCACTGGGCCTCTAGTATAAAATAAGAAAACAGTAAGATTCACTTATGTAATGAACTTTGTCTTCTTCCTATTTTTTGTTGTTGTTGATTTCAGAGAGAAAGGGAGAGGGAGAGAGATATGTAAACATCAATGATGAGAGAAAATCATTGATCGGCTGCCTCCTGCATGCCCCCTACTAGGGATAGAGTCCTCAACCTGGGCATATGCCCTTGACCAGAATCAAACCCAGGACCTTTCAGTCTGGAGGCTGACACTCTATCCACTGAGCCAAACGGGCTAGGGCTGAACTTTGTGTTCTAATAGTCAACATGCATATATAAAGTTATAAACTATAATGAAGCCTCAAACAGAAATTTCACATACTTACTATGCACTTTTAAGCTGTTTTAACAGGTTATAAGAAAACAAAGATACTTAAACTTTAATTTAACCTTTTGCACTTGGATGTCGAGTGTGACTCGACACGGTTAGCATCGGTAGCAGCTTGTATGTCGAATTGTATTGAATGTATCAATAATTTGAAATATAAAAAAATCCAAATAAATAAGTTTGTATGAAAAGAAACTCCAGTTTTTTATTCTACTGCCATGCTTTGTAAAATCTGGGGTATTTAAAAAGTTAAGTCCCGAGTAGAATAAAGGAATTGAGAAAAAAGCAAGCGAGTGCAAAGGGTTAAAAATAGTTACTTAACCAGGATTATATTATACAAGGTATTCTTATTTAAAAACAAATAAAAATGGAAAGATAAACGGGACAGAATTCATCAGGGTTAGAGACCAGATACAGTAGTACTTGAAGTAAGACAGGAACATTCCAATAAGCAAGCAAGTTGTGTAGTCTTGTTTCCTAAGAATTAGGGACCCATAGGGGAAAATAAACAAAAGAAAGCTATCAGGAAAGTAAATTGCATTCTATTTATAAATCAAAAGTGTAAAGCATTCTTCCCTCCCCCCCAAATATTTACCATTATCCTTGCTGCTATTTTCTTCAATAGTCATTTGTTCAGCCAATTCAGACAATGATTCATCAATAGTCTGGCTTCCTCGAAGTGTGAGGGATAACCTTCTCTTAAATTTTTTCATCCTATCGATTGAATATGACTTGAAATATCCTGAAAGAACAGAACAAAATGAACACAAAATTAAAGCCATGAATATTTTACAGCTCAAGAAAAACGCTGTTCTACATTTATTAATAATTTTCAAAACAGAAATGAGACATTTCCACTTTTGCCAAATATCATAAAATTCAACCACTTCTTTAAAAAAAATCCCCTCACTCCAATTAATGTTATATTTATATAAAATCATTAGAAGAGCAGGAATTCTACAAACTAGAATTTGAGATTCTAGTATCACAATTATTTTTAGGATAGAAAATTTTCCTAAAACATGTTTTTAAAAAACCAATATAGTGAAAATATCAACACTATTTTGATGCACAGGTTCTATCATTATAAATAATCATCATCATATTAGAACCAGTCAATGATATCTTTAGATAAGGAGGAGGTGAAGAGGGTAGGGGAGAGAATAATAATGATGTTTGACACTTTGTGAAACAGGAATTTTCATTTAGCCAAGATATTGGGGATTTGTTTTGTGGGGGTTTTTTGTTTGTTTTTGGTTTTGTTTTTTGCTTTGATTATCAGGAGTCTCTTTCTGTTATCATAACAATGCCAAATGATACAAATGCCTACCCCACACTTTCTTATTTCTTAACTCGTGTAGTCCTCCTAACACTAAAGAGTAGACTATACTATTTCATTTTCACAAATAAACAAATAGGCTCAAAGAAGTTCCCTGACTGAAGTCAAACAATTAATGATATAACTGAGATTTAAAACTAGAATTACCATTTACCTTTTTCCTCCACATTTTAACATCTCTGAAATCAGGATGTATCTAACAATTAATAGGATGTCAAAATATAATTGACAGCTTTCTTCTTCTTTTCTTTTCCCCCACAAATAGGATTTTTTATTAGTCACCAGTAAATGTCTGAATTTTAAGCAGAGTATTGGATTGGGGACTCATCCATCAACTCATTCAACTTTATCACCTGTCTTATCCTCAGTAACTTTTCCAGAACTTCTACCTTCACCATGAAGCTCCATGAATTTTCCCAATTCAAGCTTTGGCTTCTGCATTTTGACTTTTCTAACAAAGACATCATGGGGCGGATAGATTGACAAGCTTTTTCTATGCCTTTTCCAATGCCATCTGTAATCAATTTATTGATCATGTCTTTCAAGTCATTTGTCTGCACCTCTTGGGTCAAGACAAGAGGGAACCCAGCACAGAGTATGTCATCTCGCTTCTCTCCTGAATCTTGTCTCTTCAACTCTTTATTGAATCAGAGGCTCTACAATGACTTCAAACTCATTTTTTCACTAGCTTTTCAACTATTCTCAGCAGAAGCCTCAGTCTGACACAAGTTGCTCCATCATAGGCAGAAATGGAGGTTTAGATGAGATAATATGTGTATTTCTCCAAGCAAGATGAATTTATAGGAGGCAGGCAGTAAATTGTAAGAAACTGTAACTGCAGAACAAAGTTAGTCTTTATAATCCTTACCATTTGTTTAAAACATACTAGGTATTTAAGGTGAATTGAGCTACTGCCAATTTCATCTACCCTTTCGTTCCTATAAGAATTTATACTAGAGATATCTTCCTTTGTAAGGCATCAGAATTTGTGCAGGAAAGGGGTAACTCTTCAAGCTTGGGGGCTCAAACTCTGCACATCCCAAAGAAAGGATTAGCCTCTGACATGTTTCTGGGAGATAATCTCTGAGCCCTTGGAACAGTGCTCGGGAAACTGTGGCTCGAGAGCCGCGGTTTGCCGCTCTGTTGACTAATGAGTTGCCGACCACTGACCTAGACTCTTGATTCCAATAATTACAGGCTGTTGTTGTTCCTTGTGATTAAGCCCCTATCCCAGTGGTCGGCAAACTCATTAGTCAACAGAGCCGCAGTTTGCCGACCACTGCCTTGGAATATCCTGCCTGATAAGTCTCTTTGTATACCTGAGATCTTGGGCCATGCCAGATAATTTACGTCAATAATGTAAAATATGGTAAAATGGCTGTTTTTGTGTGGCCTCAGGTTTGGGCCACACTATATCAGTTTGACCTTTGGATAGAAGAGAGATGAGAGAAGCTGCAAATTAACAACTGAAGACAATAATGTGGGTATATCCATGGCTACAAAACTAACCCCCAATAAAAACCCTGAACACCAAGACTCGGGTAAGCTTCCCTGATTGACAACACTGCATATATAAGGTTATCACACAAGGCGGCTGGAGGAATGAAGCACTGTCCATGAAACTAAGTCCACTAGGTGAGGATAACTGAAAACTCATACATGGTTTTTCTTGGACTCCACCCTACATGCCCTTTTCCATTTACTGATTTTAATCTGTATTTTTCTGCTATAATACACAATAATCGTGAGTTCAACAGCTTTTCTCTGATTTCTGTGTCCATCAAGCATGAGTGTGGGTCTTAGGAAACCTGAACATGCTCAGTGCTTGGAGCACTGGCCCACAGACTGAAGGGTCTTGGGTTTGATTCTGGTCAAGGGCACGTATTTCAGTTGCAGGCTCAATCCCAGCCTGGTCGGGGCAACCAATCGATATCTCTCTCACATGGATGTTTCTCTCTTTGTGTTTCTCCCCCTCCTGTATAAATGGTATCATATTGTGGCCCTTTTGACACTCCCAATAATAAAGTATTTGGACACGAATTTACCTTATAATTCAAACTTCTCTAATATTAAAGGACTTATTACAGTGGCAATTATTTTATGTTTTTGAAAGTCATAAAACAATTTCTTGTTAATATTGCATAATTTAAAGAAAAAGCTAAAGATTGTCTGTTTTTTAAAATGCCTAAATTACTTCTCTTTAGGTAAAGAAATAATTTTACATGTACAACAAAATTGAGCATTTTAAAGTCTGAATTAAAATCCAATACTGAAGTGGCAGACTAGTACTTTTCCACCCTGCTGTTGTCAATCTTTTCAAAATATCAAGTAAGAGTAATATTACATCACAAATATGGCTTTAATTATTTCTTTCTAACATTTTCTACAGTGACTATGGCCTTAAACTAACCTGTTCTAAATGAGGTGAACTCATTAACTGACATGTAAGCAAATTTTCTATTATTTTTCCCACAAAAATTAAATAATGAACACATCTAATGCTCTTTAGGACACTTAAACTAACCATACTTAATTAGAAATAACATTTAAAAATTAAGTTTTTTCGCTAGAGACACAAATTTTTTATTTGCATAAAATACAAAGTTATTATACAAAACACTGACAGATGACTGAATTAAAATTTCAATCATGATTAACAGGTTTTCCCACCAAACACTTAAATATCTTAATCCTTTGGTTGAAATCTGAGGCTGTTTTTTTTTTCCTTTAATAGTAGTGATAGTCAAACACACAAACCAGAAAGGATTTTCCTCTATCCATTAGAAAGATAAGACTACTGTGACACGTAAGATGCAAAAATGTCATAACGGAAAACTATTAGGGTTAATCACCTCACCAAAAGCAACCAGAACCAACTGTCGTGGACTCTGCCACCTGAATAGACACTGATAACAACCAGGAGAGTGCTTGCCAAAGGCTGCTGATCTAAATAGGAAAACCATATATGCAAACAAGTTAACACTGCCCATTCCTTAGCCCTGTCCCAACAATGGAGATAGCAATCCACATTCTTAAAGCAGCTGCTTGGTGCCAGGGCAGAGAGACAGTGAGGAACCTTCACAGCAAAAAATTTGAGATGAGTGTTGCACATTTTAATCAGTCTGGTAGATCCCTTATGAGACTGTCATAAATGGAGACATTTGCCTTCCTTTAGGCCTTTTCAGACTGCAGGGATTCCTGCACCAGCAATTATTGGAAGATACAGAGAGGACAACAGTTTTTTGTTGTTGTTTGAGCCAGATATTTTAAAACATCTTTGTCAGGTCACTAGTTGACTGCAAAGATAACTGAATAAAAATATTGGTGACTACATACAACCAGGAATACACATTTGCAAAAATAGTTTAGGAAAGTCACAAATGGATGGCAGCCACGAAACATCAGTGTAGTGGGAGAATCTGGTTTCCAGAGTTAACACACAATGTTCAAATCTCAAAAAAATTGACAAAACACACAAACAAGAAAGCATGGCCATTCACAAGAAAAAAAAAGCATGACAGAAATCATTTCTGAAGAAGCTCAGAATTGAAATTAGTCAAACATGTTAAATCAAGTGTCCTAAGTATTATAAAAGGACTAAAGGAAACCAAGGACAAAGAACTAAAGGAATCAGAAAAACATATTTAAAAAAATGAAAATATCAATAAAGAAACAAGGATACTAAGACCATTAAATAGGGAAAGATAGTCATTTCAACAAATTGTGCTGGAAAAACTGGATTTATTCATTTGAAAAAGAATAAAGTTGGACCCTTATCTATGCCATATTAAAAATGAACCAAAGTCTAAATCTAAGAGCTAAATCTATGTAACTCTTAGAAGAGAACATGGAAGAATACTCATTATATTGAATTTGGCAATAATTCCTTAAATATGGCACCAAAAGCACAGGAAACAGAAAGAAAGAAAGAAAGAAAGAAAGAAAGAAAGAAAGAAAGAAAGAAAGAAAGAAAAGAAAGAAAGGAAGGAAGGAAGGAAGGAAGGAAGGAAGGAAGGAAGGAAGGAAGGAAGGAAGGAAGGAAAAAGAAAATAGAATAGAGGTTACGGGAATAAGAGGAAGTTGGCAATGAGGAGTTGTCTAGTGGATACTGAGTTTTTGTTTGGGATGATGAAAAAGTTCTGGAAACAGACAGTGGTGATGGCTACATAATATTTTGAATGTATTTAATGTCACTAGATTGTACACTTAAAAATGTTAAAAATGGTAAATTTTATGTATACTTACAATAAAAACATTTAACTATTTTGTCAGCAGGCATTTATATCAGTTTTTCACCAAGCCTAAATACAGCCAATACCTCATTTCAGTAGCATTTTATTTTTAAAACTAGCTAAATATTTTCAATGTGAATAATCAGCCTATACCAATTTTTAGAGACAGTAGAGTAAAATATTAGGACTAAAGCTTATGATTAGTATGGTCAAACTCCCAATAAATGACTATTGTTTCTCCCATCTTAACAATAAGAACAAATCGGACAGACTATAAAACCATAGTGTTTGAAAGTCAGAGAGCAGAGATGCAAAGAAAGAAATGAACTAAATTCTAGAGGGAATAAGCCCTTTGTAGAAATGAAGACACGGCTGGGGTCATGATGAAAGGAGTAAACCTGCCATAGAAGGGGAAAACTAGCCTAACTTTGTTTTTTCCCCTATTACATGCCTAACTTTTAACCAACTTTTGGCAAGACATTAAAATCCTGAGCAGCCTCATTCACAAAGTAAATCTGCACTTTCTCAAAAGGATTCCAGGTACCGGAGCAGCTTTTTTTTTTTTTTTTTTTGGGGGGGGGGGGGCCAGGGGGCAGGAGCTTGAGGAGGTAGGGTTGCAAAATGCTGGGACCAGGGCAGCAGACCTAAGAGAAAACTGTCCTCAAGGGGCACAGAGCCTTCACCAAACACAAGGTCATGCCCTAACAAGAGGGAGTCAGGGTATTAGGTGAATGACTTCTCTAGGGGTCAGAAAAGCCAGGGGTGGGGCTAAGGAGAAAAGAAAATGTCCCAGCTGCTCAAAATCCCAGCAGCTGGGCTGCAAAACCGAGATAGATCTCTTCCCATTTTACTAACTGTTGGCTGAGCTGTAAACACATGAAAAGATTACCTGAGTCTCACAGGTGCTCAGATCCCAAGCCCTAATGAAGGTCAAGTCCTGATTCTGCACCCAAAACATTTGATACCAGTAGTGATCTAAATATAACTAAAGCTGTAACAGAGTCCTGACCCAAATTAGGCTGTTTTCCTATCAAATATTATATTTCAGCTTTTCCTCCTCAATTATTTCATGAAGATTCATGTATGTAAATGAACGTAGCTATCCTTTTGAATAGGTGTTGGCTGTTCCACTGTATGGTTGTACCATGTTGCAGAAATGTTCTATGCTAATTGTTTTATCACACAGAATATTAAGAAAAACATGTACTCAAGGGTGAGATTTAAGAAAATTAATCTTTCACAGCTTCATCAAAAAACCTTAGTAGTGAAACTGTTTCTTTCCTGTAAATGTATGTAAACAAAATATCATTGCTATGATTTGAAATAAGGAGCCAGTAGTTTTACATAGCAATGCATATGCAAATGTTTATTTAAAACAAAAAAAAAAGGCAAATAATGTTTTAGTATTATGAAAATTTAATTTTGACCTTGCAGGCTCCAAGAAAGGGTTTTAAGATTTCAATCACACTAAAATCTGATAGGTAGGCTAGATTCCAAAATTTAATTCTAATTAACCTACTTAGCAACTGAACACCATAATTCAATAAGGTTAATGGTCAGCTTTAATAATAGGCATATAATCATATTATCAAAATTAACTATTGCTGAGCACAGGAAGAAGAGCAAGTTTGGGGTAGGAGGATGAATTCAGGATTGAAATTACTGGAACAAATTTAAATGAGTCTGGAAATCAGAAAAAAAGTTTAAAGTGGATTGAGAGTTATATTTATAAAACTGACTGAAAAGAGGAAAAATAGGTGTAATAAGAGAGAAGGTCAGAAACATGAGGAATATCTATAATAAATAAGTGGGTAAAGGAGAAGTCATCAAAGCAGTTCCAAAAAATAAATGGATCAAGAAACAAATTGGGACAAATGAAAGGATGTCAGAGTCAAATCTGGGCTAACCAACTCATTTTATGGTTAAGGAAACAGTTTGAAGAACCTCAAAAAATGAAGTGATTTGACAAAGTTTCTGAAAGTGAGAGTCAGGTCTTAAAATTCTACCTTAGGGAATCTCAATTCAGTTTTTTCCCCATAATACCAAATTTCCAGACAGTTAGTAAACAACTCTTTCCTCTTCTAACTACAGAAAAATTAGTCTAGCATCAGGGATATCAAGGGGGGAAAAACAGCACATGTACCTTCACTCCTCCAAACACTGCTCCTTTTGCAATCGTCACTTTCCCAGTAAAAGCCTATCATCCAGTGTGGTTATCTTCCCTTTCTTCACACTCTACCATCAACGCATCACCAAAACCTGTAGGCTCCTCCTTCAAATTATATCCAGAGTATTACCACATCTTACCATGTGAACTGCTAAAATTCTGATCCAAGCCACACTTTACCTAGACTGTAAATTTAGACCTAATCAAGCATGTCAAACTCACAGCCCACGGCGAGTTTGACAGGCTTGAGTCCTAACTGGTCTTCTTTCTAGATTCTACTCAAATATTATTTCCCTGGCCACCCTATCTGTAATCTACACCCAGATTACACTCTATCTCCCTTACCTGTTTTAATTTCCTCCATATCCTTATTGCTTGACATTCTAAAAATTGGTTTATTATTGATTCCCTCCACTAGAATTTAATCTCCTTGAGAGCAGGGACTTAATGTTTTGTTCACTGTTGTAGTTAATACAATCTAGCATTTAGTACAAAACCTGGCATTCAATAGCTGAATGAATGAATGGAGAGAGAGGGAAGGAATAGAGATTAGTCATCTTTTATAACATAAGATCTTTCTCCCTATCTAAAGCCAATTTATTATTAATTGTCTCATCAGACAGCTCTGCTTAGGTTTCCCCCTTTATGTTTTGCATTTATTCATTCAACAAACATTCACATAGAGGCTATACCATGTCCCAGACAATATAGGAGGCACTGAAGGTAGAAAGATAAATAAAATATAAATTCTGCCCACAACAAACTTGGGGAGATGTTATATATTTTCCAGAATTATGAAGCTGTAGTATTGCAGATGAGTATAACTCCAGGTTAGTACATAAATGTTGCTATAATTGTTACAAAGCCAAACAATTCATTCAACAAAGAGAATATTCAAATTGCTCTTTTCCTGAAAACTGTTTCACTAATGTGGTAACTTACATAAAATTTATTTTGATTGGCTGACTTTAATAAGGTTGTAATCCCTATAGGTACATGAAATGAAAAAGCCTACATACACATTATCCCTGGGATTCAATAACATTTTAGACAAAACTTAAACCAGTAACCGAGGAGCCTCTAACAGACTTATTAATGTTATATAACAGACTTAATAATGTTATATATTTATTCATTGGTATAAATATTCCCCCCAAACCTTCTGGTTGTTAGAAGATATTTTTATATTAAAAGTTATTTTAACTACTTTCTTTAAACATATTATTTCTGCATATTGCCTGTTCGGCTATACATTAAAATTAAAAATATAATTGAAATCTGGTTTCAAAATCACTCAAAATGTAGTTATTTTTATCACGAATAATCATCAATTGATCTATAGATGACAAATCCCCACAGAAAGGGCATTTGTTTGAAACAGCTGTTTAGTTTCAGTGAATTCAAAAAGCCATCTATTAGAAATGTCATCTGATGCTTTTGATGATAATGGTCTCACTCAGAGCAGAAGAGAGCAATTGTAATCACTTGAGGTAATGCCTCAGCTTAGCAAACAAATGGTTATACACAAAAAGCAAAAGGTCCACTGAAAAAGCAGCAAAGTTTTAGAAAGAAATTGGTATCAGAAAAATGTAACACTTCATTAATTTTTATCTTTGCAAATGGAATAAATTCTCTTTTAACATAATTATTCACTGCAGCCAAACTTATTTTACCAAATTCTCTGATTTTTAAAAACATTTAAAATGTAAAGCTAGGAGAGATACAACAAACTGTTTCTAAAACACTTGCTCTGCCAATTATCTCTAATACTTGAGAATCTTCATCTCTGGTGACTAGTGAAACATTACTATTCTAAAAAAAATTTAAATTCCTCCACTGAAATTCAAAAGCAAAACAGAACAAAATCCAAATTATCATTCTGTACCTCAGTTAAGTGATGAGAGCTCCTGAGTTTGTATATAAGTACTGTTATTTCTCAAAGTACAACTACAAGAAGGTAATAGTAGACTGATTACTCTTGGCTTCAAATAACTTAATTCCTTGAAAACTAATATTTTAAACAATAAAGGAAGTGCTGGGAGTTTACAGATTTGTATAATACCTCACCTGTCTTCTTTCTAGAGCAATCCAGCTTATTTTATTTGGTTAAGAGTGAACTAAAGATAATATTGGAATAATAGCTTCAAATTCTTCTTGAGGAAGGTAAAGTTTATATGAAATATTTTCCTAGCATTACTACAGAAAAAAACAAACAGTATTCCACCAACTTTCATTGGGCAATAATGCTTTATTTTTAAAATTAGAAAATAATGGCATAGAAACTAATGAAAGAAAAACAAAACTAACCTGGGCATTTTTCAACTGCAAGGTCAGAAAAAGCATACACTTATACCCTGATTCATATACAGGCCAGAAACCCAGAAGTCATTCTGTACTTTTCCCACTCTCTCTCAACTGCCCTATCCAATTG
Organism: Eptesicus fuscus; assembly: GCF_027574615.1. Taxonomy (NCBI): domain Eukaryota; kingdom Metazoa; phylum Chordata; class Mammalia; order Chiroptera; family Vespertilionidae; genus Eptesicus; species Eptesicus fuscus. Next base: position 89,477,536 of record NC_072479.1, read on the forward strand.
AATTATCAAGTCTGATCATGAGGCCTTCATATCCCTAACATTTCTTTTTTTAAAATATTTTTATTGATTTCCGAGAGGAAGGGAGAGCAACAGAGAGATAGAAACATCAATGATGACAGAGAATCATCGATTGGCTGCCTCCTGCACATCCCCTACTGGGGGGGGGGGGGGGATCCAGCCTGCAACCTGGCATGTGCCCTTGGCCAGAATCGAACCTGGGACCCTTCAGTCCTCAGGCTGACACTCTATCCACTAAGCCAAACCAGCCTGGGCATCCCTAGCATTTCTTAATCCTATCCTCTTCTATTTCTACACTTAAACCTTTAGTTTAAACCACAGTAATTTACCTAAATCACTACAAGAAGCCTCATAATTAACAAGCCTGGTACTTTCAAAGGATTAATAAAATAGACAAACCTCTGACAATCCCGGTTAAGAGAAAAATAACATAAATGAACAATCCTATATAATCAAGAGCTAATATGCAAATGGTCATCACGCCCTCACATCATCACGACTTAACAGCTCAGACACTCAACATTGGAGAGGAATGGGGACCAGCCAGGCACAAATGAGCTTGAGAGAGAGGAATGGGGACCAGCCAGGCTGTGGCCCAGGAGAGGGACAAGCTGCCCGCCCCGTGGTCCCGGGCGCTAGCGCCTGCGGCCCAGGAGAGGAACAAGTCACTTGTCCCGTGGTCCCGGGCGAAACCGCCTGCCCATGGTTCCCTGCGGCTGCGGCTGGCCCGGGCAAAGCTGGCCAGGGTCCTCAGTGCCTGCGACCAGCCGGAGGAGGGAATTCTGGGTCCCAGGTGTGGGGCCAGGCAGAGGTGGTCAGGGGCAATCAGGCCAGCAGGGGAGAAGTTAGGGACAATCAGGCAGGCAGGCAGAGGTGTTAGGGGCTATGAGGCAGGCAGGCAGAGGTGGTTAGGGGTGATCAGGCAGGCAGGCAGGCAGGCGAGTGGTTAGGAGCCAGCAGTCCCGGATTGCAAGAGGCAGTCAGACATCCTCCGAGAGGTCCCGGATTGGAGAGGGTGCAGGCCGGGCTGAGGGGGACCCCGCCCCCCCCCCCCCCCCGTACACAAATTTTGTGCACTGGGCCTCTAGTATTATTATAACAAGGGTGGAAATTAATTAGGTACTATCTTGTAGAGTTAAATTAAGCATTACATATTGTATGATCCTGCAGTTCTTATTCTGGGTACAGATTCAAGAGAAACTTTTGACACATGTTCACCCAGATGAACAAAACGCTCATAGCAACATGTCTATAATAGCATAAATACTGGAAACAACTCAAATGTCTACAGGGAGAAAATAAATTATGCAGAATAGAAGATTATACAGTGGTAAAAATGAATGAATTACAACCATATATAACAAGGATAAATGTTAGTAACATGATAATTAACCAAAAAAGCAAGTCCAGAAGACTACATTAGTATATTCTTTTTATAAACAAAAAATAATATATTTTTTAGGCAAACATATAAAACATTTATAAAATGCAAAAGACTGAAATACAAAGTTCAGGATGTTACCTACCACAAGGAGAGACAAGAACACATAGGAAGATGTAAGTTATTGGTCATGTGGTTTGGACCCTCAACTGACCTTTCCTCCCCTGGCATGTTTCCTCCCCTGGCAGGTTAGACCCTCTTAGAGGGAGAAGGACCAAGGGGAGGAGGGGTGGAGAATAGCTCTTAAGCATTAAGCCCCCAGGACAATGAGGTTCTGACTGGCATCAAATATATCTAGGCCTCAGTAAGTCTCAGCTCTAGGCCCAGGAAAGCAGCAAAACCAGACAAGAGAGGCCATGGCTGGCATTAGGACCAGCTGCACTGACTACTAGTAAAGACCTCTGGCACGACAGAGACCTCAATCTTGAAAGGACACACCTGGAAAGCTGACGAATATTCTACTGGGATCCTCCCAGATAAATACCATCAAGGAGGACCCAGCATGCCTTTCCTCACATACCCCTTCTCACCCTAGGTGCTTTTCCTTGCCTCTCTCTTCCAAGATCCAAGGGCCCTTCTTTTGCCTCTGTAACTTGTTCCCTGAGCCCATACAGCTCAGAGGCTCACTTCTTCCACCTTTGTAACTTTCTAAATAAACTTTCTCTTATAGTTTGAGGGTTGGCTCTGAATTCTTTCCTAGCCAGAACTCAAGTACTGAACTGAAGTTGCTGAACTGAGGTCCAATCATTGGTAACAAGTGGTGCCAACATTTTACTGCCAACATTAAAAGTTAGGAAGTGAAATTGTTCCCCCTTTCAAAGGTAGGAAATGAGAGGTTATCCTCAGGCCAGGATCTTCTAATGTGTCTCTTGATTTAAACAGTGTTAACTTGCTCTGCTCCAGGATGAAAGCAATTACAACCAGATCAATGTGCTCTGCAGCTGGTTAGTCAGCTGCTCCAGAGTAGGCAGCCAGGAAAAAGCTTTGGGGCCCTCTCTGGGCACTGTGCCTCCAAAGATTCGAGTGCAGGCCAATCTTTTTGCCACGAATTCTTAAAAGGTATTTTCAGGTCCCTAAGATAAGAATTAAAATAAACATAAATAAAAAATATCCTTTCAATTTTCCAAATAAGCTACAACTGTTGAAGTGTTCCACATTTAAATCTAGTATTTACTAGAAAATGAAATGCTTTGACTCCTGTATATGAAACCATTATATTGACTCAAAAGTCTGCCTTAGAAACATCATCTGATTCCTTGGAAGAGGAAATTTAAAAGAAACCAAGTGTTTTCAAAAGAAAGGGGGCAAACAAGATTAGAAAGGATCATAAGAGGGTCGCAAAACCCTAGGTAACTATAAAGTCTTCTTAAAGGATATGGCTTGAATACAAAATTTTATGATCATTGCTGCAAGTGGTACTAACTATGCAAATACAGTATTATTCTAATTTTACTACAAAATCCATGTTAAAGTCTGAAAAAGTGCTTCAGTCCTACTACTAACCTTTAAAAATTGGTAAATCAACTACTTAGGACCAGTCCACTAACCAAGTCAGTAATTCAGGAAAATCACAAAAAGGAAAAAAGATTACACCTATGTACCTTAAGCACTTTAACTTAAAACATTCAAATGTGCTTACCAATCGTTTGCTGTGAGACAAAAAGGTCATGATAAGAGTTCCTTATATAAAACCAGGTGCCAATATACTCTACAATTTCTCATGCATCTCTTACAAAATAAAGGTAAAACTTGAAAACACCTGTAAAGCACTAAATGCCAAAATCTTCTATATTTGTATGATCTTTCCAGGCTTTTAGTTGTCTTCCTTACATCTAAGTCCACAAGACTTTTTAGTGAGTCTTCCCAAAACTTTCACAGAAATAATTCTCCTTATGCACTGATTTTTTATTGGTTTAGTAATATTCAATTATATTATGTAATTCCAATAATAAGTAAAACTAGCATACAATAATTTGTTGTAAAGGTCAAACTAAAGAAAAGTCTACAAACCACCAGTTGGTATTAAACATGTCATGGCTATCAATCTCTAATCTTCCAGAGAGAATGAAGGCCACAAAGTAATTGGAGCCTCTACTATACCCTTACTTGCCTTCTTAAATGCTATATAAAGAAGTCTCTGCAAGCATGCAACCCCCCTGTCTTCAAAATACTTTAAACCAAACTTGAAACAAATTTCATAATTGTAGTAGAGGCAGATAATTTGAATTTCCCTTCTACATGGAGTGCTGCTGAACTATAATAAAATTTCTATGCAATTTTAACTAATATTCATAAACTGGAAAAAAGTTAAGCAGTAAAAAGAAAAGGGAAAAACAAACTATTACAATTAAACAAAAAATTCTGTTGTATAATCTTCCCATCAGCCCACCTCTGTGAATGTGATTTCCTTAAAAAAATAAAAAAAGATTAAGTTCTATTATGAAAAGGTCTTTTCTTATTTAATTCTTACAACAAATACCATTTGAAATATGTGGTATCAGCTAAGATTTGATGATTGTTTTATATATAAACTAGAGGCCCGGTGCATGACATTTGTGCACTGGAAGGGGGATCCCCCTCAGCCCAGCCTGTGCCCTCTTGCAGTCCACGACCCCTCGGGGGATGTCTGCCCTCGGGCTTAGCTGGCAGTTGGACATCCCCCGAGGAGTCCTTAGCGGTGCCACAGAGGCAGGAGAGGCTTCTGCCACCGTCACTGTGCTTGCCAGTCGTGAGCCCGGCTTCTGGGTGAGTGGCACTCCCCCTATGGGAGCGCACTGACCACCAGGGGGAAGCTCCTGCATTGAGCGTCTGCCCCCTGGTGGTCAGTGCGCGTAATAGCGACCAGTCATTCCACCATTCAGTTGATTTGCATATTAGGGTTTTATTATCTACTAGAGGCCCAGTGCATGAAAATTCATGCTCTGGAGGGGGAGTCCCTTCTCAGGGGCAGGAGGCGACTTGGCCATCAGGGAAGGTGACACCCCCATCACACCTCTGCTGCTGCCACTGCTGGCAGTGCAAGCCTCAGCTGGCCCTGGTTACCTGAGCCTCGGGTGGCCCTGGGCGGCTGGGCAGCCGCCATCCAAGGCTTGCCTGCGCCTTGGGCATCGGCTGGGCAGCCAACATCAGAGGCTTGCCTGCGCCTTGGGCATCAGCTGGGCAGCGGACATCTGAGGTTTGTCTGCATCTTAGGCCGGCCCTAGGCGGCTAGGGGGCTGAGGGCGGGTCTGGCTGCACTGTGCACCTGCCGCCCCCCCCGGGCTGGGCTGAAAGGACTGTGGCACTCCGGCGGGGCTAAGGGGACTGGGCGCCGCCATCTTGTGGCTATGGGCACTGCCATCTTTGTGATGACGTGATGGATAATTCGCATATTCCCTCTTTATTAGATAGGATACTAATAAAAGGGTAATATGCAAATGGATCAGGACACCCTCACAGTAACAACCGAACAGCAGACTGCATGGGGCGATAAAGCTGGCAGGGGGGTTAGTGAGGGATGACCAAACGAATGAACAGCAGGCTGCATGGGGCAACCAGGCCGGCAGGGGGGTTAGTGAGGGACGACCAAACGACTGAGCAGCAGGCTGTGTGTGGCAACCAGGCCAGTGGGGGGTGGGGCAGTGAGGGGCGACCAGGCCAGCAGTGAAAGGTGACCAGACTGGCAGAGGGGGGCAGTTGGTGGCAACCAGCCCAGCAGGGAGGGGCAGTGAGGGGTGATCAGGCAAGCAGAGGGGGACAGTGAGGGGCAACCAGGCCAGCGGGGGTGGGGGGCAGTCGGAGGTGATCAGGCTGGCAGGGGGGGCCATGAAGGGCAACCAGGCCGGCAGGGGGGCAGTTGGGGGTGACCAGGCAGGCGAGCAGTTAAGAGCCAGTGGTCCTGGATTGTGAGAGGAATGTCCGACTGCCAGTTTAGGCCCGATCCCTGGCAGTCGGATATCCCCCAAGGGGTCCCAGATTGGAGACAGTGCAGGATAGGCTGAGGGGGACACCACCTACCGTGCATGAATTTCGTGCACCGGACCTCTAGTATAGGATTAAGAATAAATATTTATTACAGGATTTGATCTGATGCTAGAACATAAATTTGTTTTTATGCTTTGGGCAAGGTTTATAGTGAGCTCCTAGCAACTTAAGTAAATATTCACTTAAATAACTGATTTTATAATAGCAGGCTGAAAATTTAGTAGGGATGCAAACAATCAATAGGAAAGAAAACCTAATGGTACTCAACAGGGCTCTACAAAACTCATTAGTAAGATACAGTAAAAATGGGTATAAATTCATTATTACTGAATTCTGCAATGTATTTTATTCTGATCAACTTTACTCACATATTGAGGGGAATGGGAACCTGTCACTTAGTCACAGAGAATGTTCATAAAGTATCTGGAGCATTAAAATGCTTCTCAAGGAGTCCAAATAGACCCCCTGTATTGTGGTTCCAACTGCTTCCACAAATATGTTATTTCACCAAGGAGAAAACACCTTATTTTTTTTAACACACAATTTTTTATCTGAAAATTAAAAAGTGGCAGAATAAATTTCTTGTTCTAAGCATATTACTACAATTAAACCTTTCCTGGAACCCTACTGAGTATTTACCTTCTGTGTACATATTTCACTACCATTACTATCTTTCTGATATCCTCAGTGAAATAAAAGGACAAAGTATTCCATTTTTCTTACATCCAAAAATATTTATGATATTAAGCCAAATTATTTCTCATTGTAAATTTCTAAATTAACACTATACTGTATACCTAAATTAAAACACTCTATAATACCACATCACCTCAAAACGAACCGGAATGTCAGTCTATAAAACTGAAAAAAATCACACTTCACATGGTGACATGTGATGACTCCACTAATGTAAAGATATTCTGTGGATCAGCAAATCATTCACTCTTTTAATTACCTCCTACCTCCAACAATAAGAAATTTAAAGAGCATTTTTAGGAACCTCACTTTAACAGAAAGAATTATGTAAAAATATACATTTAGATATTTAGAAGGTCACATTCTTGTAATTACTATAAGAATGAAACTTCAACTCCCTTCAAAATAATTTAATCCTACATCACATGACACATTTTCAAGTACTACCAAATAAAGGATTATGCATTGTCCTTCATATGTTTTCAAAATACAAATTTTACAAAATCTCCTACTTTCTAAACATTCATGCAGGTTTTCTTTGAGAATGTTCTTAACATACTTGGCACAAGGTAAATATAAATTTGCTCTTCATGTTTAAAGAAAGTGTGTAGGCAACCTTCTAGCATTTCACTCCAACAGACATCTGAACTGGACAACTGAGTATGCTATTTTGTCATTCTGTAACTGATGACACAATAACAGTTTGTCATATTAAAAAAAAAAATGAACACTTTATCAAAGACAAATTTTACTGGATAGTGGGCAACTTTCCTTGGCAACAGGGTAAGACTTTGGCAACATGCTAAAAATGCCAGCACTAATCAACCTTCTGGTGAAGTTTTTATTTGGAAAAGGGAAGGGCTGTTAAAGAAAGAAAAATTACTTTAAAAAAGTCATCAGTTCGTTCTGAAGATATTGGAAATACCTCCACAAAAAGGTTCTTCCTAGGGCTGAGTCATTTAACAGTTGACCTCAAAATTTAAAAACTATTATCTCCTTCAGGAAAGCCTTCTTGTGACTTTGGAGGAGAAAAAAAAATTAATCCTCTATTACATTATGGAAAATTAAAAACTGCTCACATACCAATCTAAGAGGGAAGGAGCATAACAATGAGCCCATTAACAAATTCACTTAATTTACTTCTGTAAGATTTACAGGATAAGATTTCAATCAAAAGATTAACAAAATTTGAACCATAGACACACTTTTTTTTTTTTCCTCAAAAATTTTCCTTTTTTTTCTTCTAGTATTTTCTATTCTACTAATTTTACTTATTTAGGAAACCTTGGGATATCAGAAATAGAAAATCTGAAGCACTAAATTAGATTAACACAAAATGAAGAAAAAAGGGTAAATGTGCACACACATTACAAATGACAGATTTTTTTTAAAAGTTCAAAGAAAGGTTTTTCTATGAGGATAAAAATATTTGAAAAGAATAATACCTGAATTAACCAGAATTCTGACATCAAAATGCTGTTCTGTGACCTGAATGTCTCCCTTAGGTGGAATTAAATAGACTCTATTAAATCAAAGATTGAGTATATGGACCTAGATCCTCTCTTTGCTTCATTACTAACTACATGTTCAGTCTTGATCCTCAAAAGCTGAGAGATAACATATTCCTACATTTAATTAACATCTATGGTGAAATGTTAATTATATACAACTTTAGAACTGGTTGATAAAGGATTTACAGCATAGAGAAGTCCACTTGGTGTAGCAGAAATTGAGAGTAAACCTAACATAGGTTCAAATTCTGATTCATATAGGCAATGGGGGGAGTGAGAAGTATGACACTGAGAGAGCCATCCTTAGTTTCTTCTTTGAAGTAGGGACATAACAATACCTCAAAAGGATGTGAAATCTAGAATGTATGTATTGTGCCTAGCCGATAGGATGCATCCAACAAACGTTAGTTCTTCCTCTATACAGTTCCATATTATGAACAGCAAATATATATATACTATATGTAAAATTACAGGCTACATGCCACTGATCTCCTTTCCTCGATCACAGTGAAAATTAGAAATTAAATAACCTTTATGGGGTGATGTGGGAGTAAGTTGGTAAAATTATTCCTAAGAAAATATTCTTAATTTCAAATAGCTACCCAGCAAGCAGAATTTTCTACTAGGAAATTCTTATGTGAAGAATGTCATAACAGACTGAATAGTTCTATAAAAAGCCTATATTTTGTACATACAAAGAACTGTTGAGAAAAAATTCATCATTAAAGTCAATAGGTCTTTCTCCACCTAGGCATATAAGGCCTTTGTGTTCTCACCTCACTATTACCTTTTAGCCACATCTCAAGGGATCACACATATTGCCGGTTTTCTTCCAACCTCTCTGGCCTCTCCTTTGCTGGTTTAATCACACACACACACACACACACACACACACACACACACACACACAGGAGGGGGGAACGAGAGGAGAGAGAAACAGACACAGAGAGACATAGACAAAGAGACAAACACCAGCATAGCTGTTAAGTACTAGATAGAACTCTTAAAGCCCAAGTATTTTTCTTCTCACTCTATGCTTCCTCCTTAGGCAAACTCATCTAGGTACATGGATTCAATCTAAACAATAACTCTCAATTTTCTATTTCTGATCTTTTTCTATCTCTTTTCTAAGCTGCAGACTCATATCCAACAGCTTATTTGGGTACCTTGGACTCCTTAATTGTCAAAGTTAAGCCTCATTCTTAGGGGGAAATAATTCAATGTCAAACTCCTCACATCAAGAGAATGTACTGTCTTTGTAGATGGGCCTAAGAATTAAACTTTTTATAAATACACTAGAGGCCCAGTGCATGAAATTTGTGAACCTGTGGGGCCCCACCCCCCAATATTCATGTATTTATGCATATGTGTGTATGTATGCATATTTTTTTTGTTGTTAATCCTCACCTGAGGACATTTTTCATTGATTTTTAGAGTAGAAGGGGAGGCAAGAGACACAGAAACATGGATGTGAGAAAGACACATCAACTGATTGCCTCCTGCACATGCACCAACCAGATCAGGCCAAAACCGTGCAGATGACAGGAGCGACTGCTGGCGGCCCACTCAGGCTCAGGCATTGAGCATATGGCGATTTTCTGTTTCTGCTTCTACTTCTGGTAGAGGTCCCACTTGTAGAAGCTGTAGATGTGGGCGCAGCTCACCCACTGGAGCGGCCTCGGCTCCATGGAGACCAAGTGGCCAGAGGGAGGCAGATGCGCAACACCTGAGCCCCAGGTGCGGGGAGACCAATCAGGGGCGGTGCTGGCCAGGGGCCGTGGGCAGTTGGGGAGGACTGATCAGGCCCGTATCGGGCCAGTTGGCCAAAGTAGTGAGCGTCATAGAAACCAGTCGTTCCACTGTTCCAGTCACTGGGCTTTTATACACACACACACACACACACACACACACACACTCTCTCTCTCTCTCTCTCTCTCTCTCTCTCTCTCTCTCTCTGTCTCTCTCTCTAGAGGCCCGATGCAAAAAATTATTTCAAGAATATGCCTTCCTTCCCCTGGCTGCCAGCACCAGCTTCCCTTCGGCACCCGGGACCCAGGCTTCCCTTGCAAAGGGAGGTCCTGCCCATCCGCCGCAGCCCGCTGGTCGGTGGCCTGAGCTTCCCTCTGCGGGGCGATCATGGGGCAATGGCTGGCCGGGCCCCCGACCAATTGCATTACACCCAAATTAGCTGGCCTGGCACCAGTGGGTGTCATAGCGTGGTCCCGGATGGTCATCTGGATGGTTGTTCCACTGTTTGGCCGTCCAGCTGACTTGCATATTATGCTTTTATTATATAGGCTAGACTAGTGGCCCAGTGCATGAAATTCATTAACTGGTAGGGTCCCTAGCGGCTGCCAGCTGGGTACTCCCTTCCTTCTCCTGGCCAGCCCCGCCCCTGGTTGAACTCCCAGACTACTCCCAGTCGAGGGGACAATTTGTATACTATGCTTTTATTATATAGGATTTTCAAGTTCACTGGTACTGAATGGGCACTGAGAAGTGAAACCATCTGCACCCAGAGTTTACATCTACATTAACATCACTGTTCAGCTGTCTTCAACTACAAGACTTTACTATTCCAGGAAACCCTTGCAAAGGCAGATAAGAGTTGTAAATAACTTCATTGTCCATTTCAGGAACTTTCCCAAAACCCCATATAAACCAACATCAGACTATTCAACTTTTCAATAAAGAGCAGTAAATAATTGTTCACTTTCCAAGGCTTTGAAAAATCTCACCTCGAAACCCTTGCTTTGCTATGTCTATCAATCCTAAACCACTATATCATGATCATTACTAATTCTAATCAAGTTCTTGCATTGAAATACCTGCCTAAAAGACGCCATTTCCTCAACAAATGTCCCAACTTTTGCTCTCCCTTTCTACTTTGCTATTCTCTCTCCTCTCTCCCTCCCCCCCTCTCTCTTTCTCACACACACACACACACACACACACACACATACACACACACACACTTCATCCCACAGATCCTACTAACTACCCTAACCAATAAACTTACCAGTTATTTTTGGTGGTATTTACCAGGAGCCTACATTCCACATCATACCACATAGTTTCCAAAACTCATCTCAGCACTACCCGTTTCTTCACAAGTAGTGTTGTAAGAAAAGGTTATAAGAAATCTTCACCCTACATTAGGCAGCATCCACTGATATTACTGGTTCCAGTTTCTTAATGAGTACTAACATCAGAGGGGCCATTAAACCAGTGAGGAGTTCTAAGGAAGATGGGAGATAAATTACAGACAGGTTTACCACTCTAAGCAGGAGTCTTAGGAGAAACAGAATGGGGGGAAAATGAATTAATATATAATAATACACATTAGTAACCAGAAGAAAAAAAGTACTGTTAAACATAGTATAAGTTAACAATGAAAAAAACTTTAAAGAAGTTTTGATTACTGTACAATTATTTTTAAATCAAGATTTGGAATTTAGACACTGAAATGCTAAATATGTTTTCTAGAAAGTTTGAGACTTCTAATCCACAAATAATAAATACATAAGCACTTATTTTCCTTTAAAACACCTATAAAAGCCACAGGCAGGCTTACAGGAGAGTAATTTGATAGAAAAGGTTAAGCATTAAAAATGCCTCAATGACTGGGAGGAAGGATTCAAATTTTAAGATCTAAATGTAAAAAAGAAAACCACAAGTACTGGCAGAAAATATGAACTCCTTATAATCTTGGAGTAGTGAAGTTCTAACTATATTTCAAAATCCAAAAACATAAAAGAAAAAATTATTCCACCATATGGAAAAGAAAAATTCTACATTATAAAGATTCTAAATAAATATATACATCACAAATAAAGGGCTAGTCTCCCTATAGAGAACTGAAACCAAGAAGAAAATAACCAACAACCTAATGGAAAAATAAACAAAGAACATGAGAGTTCAGAGTTGGTGGGGAGTAGGTAAGTGCCCATTCAACATATAAAAAACACTCAATGTTATTCACAATGAGAGACATACAATAGTCTGAGTTACACCAGTTCTCATCTGTCAAACTGGCAAAATTCCCAATGTTTGACAACACATTCAGCTCGTGAAGCTATGGAAAAATCAGCTTCTCATATATTCAGGTAGTAGTACAAAATGACAATTTGGCTACATCTACCTTTCCTAAATAAATGTTTTATTTTTTAATAGTTTTCAATTTACAGAAAAATTGCAAAGATAGTACACCACACACCTACTTTCTGCTATTAAGATCTTGTATTATTAGTATGGTACATTTGTCACAATTAATGAACCAAATTTAAAACATAATCAACTAAAGTTTATTCTTTATTTATTTCATTAGTTTTTACTTAAAGATGAGAGGGAAAGGGTGGGAAAAGATAAACTGAAGATCTCATCTTCATATATGCATAACCCACGGACACAGACAATAGTGCGGTGTAGGCCTGGGGGTAGAGCGGGGACAGGGTGGAGGGGGTCAATGAGGAAAAAAAGGGGGACATCTGCAATACTTGCAACAATGAAGATTAGAAAAATAAAATAAAATAAAAGCAGGCCCTGTGGCCAGTTTTTTTTTTTTAATTTTGATTTTTTAATATAACCCAATGCAATTTTCTACAATCATCATTTTTAAATAAATAACTTACTAGTAAAATTATGTTTTGAAAAATAGTATTTAAAAAAATTTCTTGTTGAAAGTATTCACACAGAAAAACAGACTTCCTTGTTTTAGGTGACCATGACAGTTTGAGCAGTGCTGCTCATGATTTTCTAAAATATCACTCAACTAGCATTTGTCTTGTGGTGTTTTTTTGTGTGATTAGACTGGGGCTATAGTTTTAGAGGTGAAGTGCCATTCTCATCACTTCATGCTATCAACATGACTTATGACTGTTAATGTTAATTCTCTTAAGACTTTCAGGCTGCTATAACAAAATACCTTGGACTGCATGGTTTATTAACAACAGAAATTTACTTCTCACAATTCCAGAGGCTGGGAAGTCTAAGATCAAGGCCCCTGCAGATTCTGGGATCTCTTCGAAGGGAACTAATCCCATTCATGAGGGCATCACCTTCACAACATAAGCACCTCCAAAGGCCCCACACTTTCAAAAATCATCACATTGGAAATTTGGTTTTAACATATGAATAGACACAAACATTCGATCTATATACTATTAATACTACATATTTATATGTTGGGGCTGACTGGCAGACCCTGAGTGACAGATGATTACTCTGACACACGTTTCTGTGAAAAAGAGGGCTAAGGGACTGCCTGGCTAAAGGAACCAGACAGCCCCTTCGCCTACCTCCTTAGGATTTTATTGTAGCAATAGCTTGAACTAAAATTAACTAATAGATACTATCAGCAGGGTAAGCATCCTTGAGAAGATACATGCATCTGTAGTGTCCTTTAAGCAAGGATGTTTTGAAGTCTAAATGTAAAGATTCTAGTAAAACACCTGGGGGCTCAGACTTGTTTGGAAAAGTCAAGGCAGGGTCTGCCACCTTTGGCAAGGTCCCCCTAGAGAACCCCAACCTTTCAAATATTCCTTACAGACTTTCCAACCAAGTCCCATGCTTCCCCACATTTATATTTATAGTATCTATAGTATATTTATAGATCATATTTATAATATATAAAAGATATATAAAATATGTTGTATAATATTTACAGTATTAAACTTTGGTCACATGGCTGACATAGTATTTGTCAGGTGTTGCTTATGTCAAGTTACCCTTTTCCCACTTTTTCTAATCCTTAAATGGGGAGTTATGTTACACCTCCTTGAGGACTGAGTATCTACATAAATTATTTGGAATTATTCTGCACAGGAGATTTGTCTATTGTACTTTATTTATTTATTTATTTATATCAGTATGGACTCATGGGTATTATTTTGTATTTTAATTACAACCCAATACTATCTTATTTTGTTGCTCAAATTATTTTAGTATGAGCCATTGGGAGCTCTTTCAGTTGGCTTCTGTGACTCTTTTACAAACATCATTCATTGTTTTGTTTGAATATGTCCTTACTCTCCAGCATTATAAGGTGCTCCAGGTTCACCTTGTATAGCCCTGGTTCCTTTATGGAAGAATGGTATTAGAAACTAAGAAACAGGCACCAGGTATGCTCACTGCTACTTGGGGTGTTGTTTCTTCTAAGCCCTCTCAGCTGACAGAGCAAGGAAATACCTGTGTGTATAGAAGCATTTATCATTAACTTAAAAATCCTTATTCTTAGAATCTAATTTCTTCTGCAAGTACAAAATATTATATGTACGTTATTCATTTGACATTGTAATAGGAAAAGATAGGAAACAACCCAAGTGTCCACACAGAACTGAGTGACTAAATCATATACCCATGCAAGTACTATTCAGGTATTAAAAATAAAGAAAGAAGTTGATCTAGATACTAGAGGCCCAGTGCATGAACTTTGTGCACTTGGGGTGGGGAGGGTTCTTTAGCCTGGCCTATGTGCTCTCACAGTCCAGGAGCCCTCGGGGGGGATGTCTGACTTCTGGCTTAGGCCTGCTCCCCTTGGGCAGTCGGACATCCTTAGCACTGCCAAAGGCAGGAGAGGCTCCTGCCACTGCCACTGCACTCGCCAGCTGTGAGCCCGGCTTCTGGCTAAGTGGCGCGACCCCTGTGGGAGCACACTGATGATCAGGGGGCAGCTCCAGGGGGCAGTGCTCATCATAGCGACTGGTTGTTCTGCTATTTGGTCGATATGCATATTAGCCTTTTATTATATAGGATTTTATATAGGATGAAAAAAAATCTCCAAAATAAAATATACACTTGTTTATATTTGCAAAGAGAAACATTGGAAGATTACACATAAGAAATGCTTACCTATAAAAATACATCTAATACTAAATCAAAAAGAAGATTTAAAAACCTATATACTCTATAACCACTGAAGAAACTAAATTGATAGTCAAAAATCTTCCCACAAAGTAAATGACAGGGTCAGATGATTCCTCTGATGAGCTTCATCAAACTCTCAAAGACCAAGAATTTCAATCTCAATTTCAAACAATAGGAGAAGGAACATTACTCAATTATAGGTTAGCATAGTCTTTGATCAAAATCAGGTAAGAGTAATCTCTTCCATGAACTTAGATGTAAAAATCCTAAACAAAATATAAGCAAATTGAAAATAGGAATATATAAAAAGAATTCTGAAAGAAATAAACTCATTGTTTGCAGATGATATGATTGTATACATAGGAAATATAAAAGAATATAGTGTTAGCATTTTCTTCAAAAGGCCTTACATTTTATTAAATTTTGGAGTTTTGCTATTTTTTTAATGTATAACAAGGATCCTAAACTTTAAATATGAACAAAAGATAAGGAGAATATTTGAAGATTATAACCACTGCTAGGGAATTTAGATTATTATATATTCTTATATTGTAAAAATAATTTTCCAGAACTTAACCTTTTGCACTCGGATGTCGAGTGTGACTCGACATGGTTAGCATCGATAGCAGCTCAAGAAAAAAGCAAGTGAGTGCAAAGGGTTAAAATTGAGTTCATGCAATAGAAAACAGTAAGATACTGGGAAGCTTAACAAGCAATCATGCCCTGGCAGGACTGCTCAGTTGTTTGGAGCATCCTACCATGCAAAAAAGGGTTGTGGGTTTTATTCCTGGTCAGGGCACATATCCATGTTGGGAGTTTGACCCCCCAGTAAGGGTACACTGGAGAGGCTAAATTCAATAAAAAGCATATCCTCGTGTGAGAATTAAAAAAAAAAAGAATAACCAGTCACAAACAGTCAGCTATGCTTTCCCAAATAAGGCAACTGCTTAAGCTATACCAATCAAATAATTTTCTTATTTTGCTTCCACATCCTATATAATAAAGAGCTAACATGCAAATAGTCATCACGCCCTCATGCTGTCACGACTCAGCCACTCAACACTGGGGAGAGAGGAATGGGGACCAGCCAGGCTGCAGCCTGGAAGAGGGACAAGCCGCTTGCACTGTGGTCCCGGGTACCAGAGGCTGAGCCTGCGGCCCAGGAGAGGGACAAGCCACATGACCCACGGTCCCAGGTGCCAGCAGCTGGGGCTGTGGCCTGGGAGAGGGACAAGCTGCCCACCCCACAGTCCTGGGTACCTGCGGCTGCGGCCCAGGCGAAGCCAGCCCGGGTCCTGGGTGCCTGCAGCCAACCAGAGTGAGGGAAGCCAAGGTTCCGGGTGCCTGCAACCGGCTGGAGGAGAGAATCCTGGGTCCCGGGTGCCAGGTGAGGCAGAGGCGGTTAGGGGCAGTCAGGCCAGCAGGGGAGCAGTTAGGGGCGATCAGGCCGGGAGGGGAGCAGTTAGGGACGATCATGCAGGCAGGCAGAGGTGGTTAGGGGTGATCAGGCAGGCAAGCAGAGGCATTAGGAGCGATCAGGCAGGCAGGCAGGCAGGCGAGCAGTTAGGAGCCAGCAGTCCCAAATTGCAAGAGGCAGTCAGACATCCCCCAAGGGGTCCTGGATTGGAGAGGGTGCAGGCCGGGCTGAGGGACCCCCCCACACACACACTCCCGTGCATGAATTTCGTGAACCGGGCCTCTAGTCTTCTATATAAAAACCTTTCCCCATCTACTGATGCACTACCAACAATCTTTGGTTTAGGGTTTCCCAATTTGGCCTTTATACATAAACTTAAGAAAACCCCCAAAACATAATAAAACTAGAAAATTCAAAGTTTTAAAAGAGAGAAAAAAATAAGATGGAATGATGGAAAGTTCTAATCAATTTGCCTTAACTTCAAATTTAATTAATATGTGACTGGTTTCTCCCCTTCACACTGCTAACCTCCAAAGTGTTTCTAAAACTCAAGAATTGCCTGGAACATTTATAAAACCCAAACTCAAGAGATTCCAATTCAGTTGTACAGGGACAGAGCTTGAGATTTTACACGCGCAGGCAGATGTGTACTTCTAGCTTTTTTTTTTTTTTTTTTTTTTTAAATCAACAAGAGTGCTTCTGAAGTTCAGGCTAAGGTCACTGACCTAGAAAAACACAAGATAATAAACAAAAATGTAAGATAATAAATAGCAAGTATCCAAGCAAATTTTGTAACAAAAAGATAAAATGCAAAACCAATTTCTTCTTTTGAGGGACAAGTTATATGACCTGCTATTCTACTTTGACTTCAGAAACCTGAGTCACAAACAAAAGTCATAAAACAAGAAAAGCAAATACTATCTAAACCAGTGGTCGGCAAACTGCGGCTCGCAAGCCACACGTGGCTCTTTGGCCCCTTGAGTGTGGCTCTTCCACAAAATACCACGTGCGGGCGCACACGTACAATGCGATTGAAACTTCGTGGCCCATACGCAGAAGTCGGTTTTTGGCTCTTAAAAGAAATTTCAATCGTTGTACTGTTGATATTTGGCTCTGTTGACTAATACATTTGCCGACCATGGGTCTCCCATGGTCGGCAAACTGCAGTTCGCGAGCCACATGCGGCTCTTTGGCCCCTTGAGTGTGGCTCTTCCACAAAATACCACGGCCTGGGCAAGTCTATTTTAAAGAAGTGGCATTAGAAGAAGTTTAAGTTTAAAAAATTTGGCTCCCAAAAGAAATTTCAATTGTTGTACTGTTGATATTTGGTCTGTTGACTAATGAGTTTGCCGACCACTGGTCTAGACTATTAAGATGTCAAACAAGTGGTATAGTACAGGTCTGAAAAAGGGGAACAGAGAGGGCACAGTTACAAGAAAAATTTGAGTATCAATGTGCTCATCAGGAAGATTATGACAGCTTTATTTCTAATTGGTCATTAGGTAAGAAACAATGAATATCCTACATTATTTAGCCCACTAGTCTATACTATCCCCCATCCCCCAATACACCTCAAGGATGCACTTATACCTATTAGTAACACCAACTCACCAATACATTGATCCTCAAATTGGGAGGCATTATTAGAAAATCTAAGAAGTATGCACAGTTTAAAAAGCCAAAGAAATTATTTTAACACTATACCTAAAATAAAAGTGTTGTCAACCATTTTAGAGCTTTTAGGGTAGAAAAGGGATCAGAGAAAAATAGAAATGTAAATAAAAATATTTGGAGAAAATGGAGGGTCAAAAATCCATGCTCACAAACTAATGAACAAAAATTACTGCAAAATACAATGCTGACTCCACTGTTCTGGAAGTGATAAAATGTAGGTAAATGAAATCATGACCTTGAAAATTTAACTGATATAAAAAATATAATGTTTTAAGACCATATCATAAATTGAGGAATATAAAAAAGCACGAAATCTCACAAATTATAAAAATTCATTTTTAAAATGTCACATCTCAAATGTTATCAAGCCATACTATCTGATTTCTAAAACAAATCTAGTTATATAAGAATGTACTATAACAGAGGTATAAGTTAAAGCTCAATTACAAACCTCAGTAAAATGTCTTTAACTTAAAAATTAGACTAGTTTTTACTTAATTAATCCCAATGAAAACTAAGCTCCTAGTTAAACTCTCAGGGTTACAAGAAAACATTAAATACATTGCTCTATCCATTCAAGTGCAACTCTGTACTTCACTTCAGTAAGTGCATTTAAGTCTAATACTATATAGCTAAACTGCTAGATTTTATTAAGAATAAAATTTTATCAGTTAAGCCAAATTTTACTCTTGATTATTGACCAATGTTTTTAGACCTTATGAAATAGGTACTTTATTTACATATAATTTGTAATTTTACATTTCCAATTTGTCAAAAGATAACAAGATAGTATAGCTTATATGTAATTTAAAAGGCCAAATAAGTCCTGGCTAGTGTCGCTCAATGGTAGAGAGTGAGCCTGTGCACGGAAGGGTTGACTGTTCAGGGGCATATACCTGGGTTGCAGGTTTGTTCCCTGGTCCCGGTGAGGGTGTGTGTGGGAGGCAACTAAGGTGTCTCTCCACAATGATGTTCCTCCTTTTCTCTCTCTCCCTCCCTTCCACTCTCTCTAAAAATCAATGGAAAAAATATCCTCAGGTGAAGATAAGCCACAAAAAGAGGCCCTATAATGCTCTAAATTGGCCTATAAACTGCTTCCAGATTACTCTTACACAAGTAATGTCTATGAGTACTCCAATACTCAAAAACCTTTGATGAATTTTTATTTTCTACTGTATTGAAATTAATTCTTGGCTCTTTCTAGGCCATAATTAATTTGACCCTAATTTACTAACTCAATGCTGTTTCTCCTAATCTCATCAATTCATTTATACAATTAAATGATAAATAATTTGGGGAATATACCGAAATTAAAAAAGCATAGTCCCTGTGAAGCATAAAGCCAGCCAAAATGGGAGAGATTGGTAATTAATTACAGTGCAATGTGTCAAATACCATAGTAGACATAAGTGCTATGTGGAATTACCATAACTCTGCCAGAATGGACCAAATAAGACTTCAGAGGAAGTCTTTAAAAGTGAGAGTTTATCTCCAAGTGTCAAAGCACTGTAATATCAAGACATTTCGTCATCTTTGTGCCCTAGCACTGACCATAGTGCTGGTACAGATTATGAAAGGCACTTCAGATACACATATATGGATGGATGGATGGGTGGGTGGGTGGGTGGGTGGGTGGATATCCGGGAAGGAAAGAGGAAGAAGGATAAAAAGGCATATACAAATATAAATATACAGAAAGAATGAATAATTTTTAGCCTAAAATGGGGAAAATCAAAAGTGGTAATCCAGATGAAGTTTTCAAAACCCTGACATATGAAAATGACAACAGAAAAAGATAAATATAAAAGATATTTAGAAAATAAAATCAACAGGATTTGGTGACTGACTGGACTGGGGCGGGCATTTGGGTGTGCTGGGGGGAGGGGGGGAGCACCATAGAAAAACGTAAGCTGCTGCAAAAGGTTAGGCTGATGGTACATTCACCGTGATTAGGAATGGAGGTAGGGCCGTGGTCGGCAAACTGCGGCTCTCGAGCCACATGCGGCTCTTTGGCCCCTTGAGTGGGGCTCTTCCACAAAATACCACGGCCTGGGCGAGTCTATTTTGAAGAAGTGGCGTTAGAAGAAGTTTAAGTTTAAAAAATTTGGCTCTCCAAAGGAATTTCAATCGTTGTACTGTTGATATTTGGCTCTGTTGACTAATGAGTTTGCCGACCACTGAGTAGGGCATAATAAAAGTTCAACTCAGGTAAGGGAGCACTGAGAGGCAATATCTGGGAAGTATAGTTAGAAAGGAACTCAGAAAAAGAGGTCTGGGTTGAATAGAAATAAAGATAAGGAGCTCGTCAGCATACAGGTGATAAAAACAAAGCACTAAATATGGATGAAACTGTCCAAGGAACATGTAAAATCTAAGGGTTGGGCCAAACACAGAACATTCCAGGCAACCAATACTGCTGTTATGTCCTGTTATAATACTGCCACATTTAATTATATTTTTATAACATTTATAGGTACTAAACACAATGCCGCGGACACAAGAAATGCTTTAAAAGTACTTACTGTTTACACCCCTGAGTAAATTGGAAAATCAAATTTATTAAGTAAAGCCATAAATAAATGATGTCTTTAAAATAATACAGCAAAACACACTCAAGGGGCTAAAGGAAACCAAAATTTACTTCAAAAATCAATTTACTTAAAAAAAAATCAATGAAAAGTTCTCTCCCCACCAGAAATAGCAGTACAAATCAGTTGAAATATTAAAATCTGGGATTATACTACATTCTTTTAAAAGTCTATTTTTAAAATAATACTTAAAATACATATTAATTAATTTAAAGGATAATGCCTCTAAATTTGGAGTGTTAAGAGTCCCAATATTATCAATATTTACCAAGCTGTTTATATCATTTGACATTAACACACACTAACAACAAATATTAACCACCAATTGTAAGAATAGCAGTATTACATATATCATTTGAGAAGAACCTAAAATATAGTAAAAGATAAATTATCCTAGGGTCCTTTTCCCATTCTTTACAAATATTCATATAAAATTTAGAGTATTCTTGAAAGTACATACACTAACAAGTAAATAAATGAAAACAAGAATATGCTATTAAAAGGTTGATAAATCTTTTAAATTAACTTTTATGACAACAAAAAAAGAAAGTAAATATTTGTTTTTCACTTTAATGGACTGTCAGGTCAATAAAATTTTGTTGTTTAAATGTGAACAAGAAATAAGATATATATGAACAATACTAATTTGCAATTTTTATATCATAAGGGTTGGTTCTCAGTATTAAAAAATATGCCCAAAAATGTACAATCTGGTTTTAGTTCCATTTTTCAGGGATATATAGCCATATGTCAATAAAAGCACTATATCAAAATTTACACTTTAATTAAAATACGTAAGCAATACCAAAACCAATAGGCAATTATACATATCTACATGTGGACATAAAATTTATCTACTTTAAGGCAAAAATTTCACCCAATACTGAAGTAAGCTACACAGAATGACTCTGGGCTGTCTTCCTTTTTATGGTATATGCTCAAATAATGCAAACTAGTTTCAACACATGAAAAAGCAAATAAGTAAACATGTAAGTAAAAACAAACATACTTGTATCACAAGGCCAAGTATAATTTTTCTTTTGCTTTTCAGCACCCATATTCATTTTATGCCCATAGAACTTCAGCTGATAAATACATGAGTAAAAATAAATCTACAAATACTTTAAATATGTTTTTAGCATCTTGATTTTAATTCAATTTGAGGTATAAATATATCCTCCCTTATACATTTTGTATAATTTAATGTTTTTATGAAGTAAAAAATGGAATTTAAAATATAATTTTGATGAACTTTTAAATTTACCATGTTTTAGGTCTCCCTACAGCACTCAATAATCACATCCCCCTGGAGCCAATGTAACATGGTTTGAATGCCCAAACAAAAATCTTCACCATGGAGGCAATTACTTAACTAAGACCTCTGTTTCCTCATTTAAAAACAGGCACAATCAATAGAGAATGAAGGACCCAAAATACAGCTTTAAAAGAATGTATTTTGTTTCTTACTAACAAATTAGAGTACTTGGTAGTAATAAAAAAATTTAAAAAGAAAAAAAATACAGGCACAATACCTACAGCAAGTATGTCAAACTTGTGGCCCACAATGAATATTTTTGAGGCCCAGCCAATATAACGGTATGTAAGAAATGTTTTAATAAAAATTTTGTAACTCAATTTTTACAATATCCTGTTATACATAATTATTAATAACGAACTACAACGTTCGCTAATGACTGATTACTATAATCGTGTTGCATTCATTTCCCTTATGTATCTTACGCACAGGCGCACCATTTCTCTCCACTAATACTAGCAGTGAATATTTCAGCAGCCAATTGCCATGTCATTAGTCTTGGACTGACTTGTTTGGTGTGTGCAACAGGAAAAATTTCGCTTTCAGAGAACAAGAAAAATAGGTTTATTTGCGTTACACTTACTAATTTGTGCAGTTATTCAGTGCCTGATAAGTTAATGTTCAAGAAAAAATATTAATTTTTATTAAAATGTTCTATTATTTTATGTTAACGATTACTAATTTATTTCAGCCCTTTGTATTCAACATCTCTATCAAAATAAACCTACGTTTCTAAGAAAATTGAAGCTTTTGGGTTTTTTTTTGGCCCACATAAACTTAAATCTTGTTTATGTGGCCTGTGTTAGCCTTTTGACATGCTGACATGCTTCACCTACAGGATGGGCTTATTGTGTTTAACAAAGTAACACTTGGCATAGTACCTAGCAAAAGGTATTAAATACGATTATTTCTTTCACATAGCTTTTATCAAAACATTTTTTTTTCAACAGATTTTTATTCATTACAGAGAGAAAGGGAGAGGGGAGAGAGAGAGAATCATCAATGATGAGAGAATCATTGATCAGTTGTCTCCTGCAAGCCCCCTACTGGGGATCGAGCTCACAACCCAGGCATGTGCCCTGACTGGGAATTAAACCATGATCTCGCGGTTCATAGGTCAACACTCAAACACTGAGCAACACCGGCCGGGCCAAAACGTAATTTTAAAAGGAGACTTTGGAGAGCACGATAATTTACACTCATCCGAATATGCCACAGATCTGTAAACCACTTTACATACAGTATTTAGTAGCGTATATTACTGCAGAACACAACATTATATATATAACTAGAGGCCCGGTGCATGAATTCGTGCACGGGTGGGTCCCTCTGGGTGGCCTGTGGGGATTGGGCTGGAACCCACAGTCCAATACTACCTGCATCTCCTACCTGCTCTCCTGCTCATCCTGCCCCACTGCGCCTGCCACAGTCTTGCACCCAATCAGTTCGCACCACCGCAGCAGCTCTTGTCAGCCATGAGCCCTGCGTCTGGCGCCCTTCCTAGGGGAGTAGCCTGTGGGATCAGGCCGAAACTGGCTCTCGGACATCCCCCGATGGGTCCCGAATTGCAAGAGGGCGCAGGCCAGGCCGAGAGACCTCACCAGTGCACAATTGGGGCCGGGGAAGAACTGCAGGAGGGATCCAGGGCATGTCTGGCCCATTTTGCTCAGTCCTGATCAACTGGACCCCAGCAGCAAGCTAACCTACTAGTCGGAGCATCTGCCCCCTGGTGCTCAGTGCACGTCATAGCGAGCAGTTGAGCAGCCTTAGTGTATCATTAGCATATTATGCTCTGATTGGTTGAACAGTCGACCAGTCACCAATGACTGGACTGGACACTTAGCATATTAGGCTTTTATTATATAGGACTAGAGGCCTAGTGCATGAAATTCATGCACGGGGGATGGGGGGTTCCCCCTCAGCCCAGCCTGCACCCTCTCCAATCCGATCCTGTGGATCGGGCCTAAACCGGCAGTCGGACATCCCTCTCACAATCCGGGACCGCTGGCTCCTAACCGCTCGCCTGCCTGCCTATCTGATCGCCCCTAATTGCCACCCCTGCCAGCCTGGTCGCCCCCAACTGCCCCCCTCCCGCTGGCCTCGTCACCCCCAACTGCCCCCCCCCCCGCCGGCCTGGTCTCTCCAACCCCCCTCCCCCATCGGCCTGGTCGCCCCTCACTGCCCCCTCCCCTGCCAGCCTGGTTGCCCCACACAGCCTGCTGTTCGGTCATTACTGTGAGGGCGTCCTGACCAATTTGCCTATTACCCTTTTATTAGTATATATAGGATAGTTCTCCATCTACTAGATTTATAGACAGATGTGGACTGATTTTCCAACTTGGCCAACAGAGTGAAAACAGGCCAGGAAAGGTAAGCTACACTCAGATATATTCAATATATTTTGCTGGCCATTGGAAATTCCTCTTTTCAGGTCAATATTCTGCAGATATCAAAGCAATTACCAACTAAAAAGCCTGGGAGCAAAATAATAACAAAGAATCAACTCATGACAGGATTCTTGGCTTAATATTATAAACGTTTCAGAATTATTTTTTAAAGCTACTCCAATAGGTCCTCTTCCTACCAGTTCAAAGAAGTTACCCACATTATAGATTAAATGCTAGTAAGCTACATCAGTTTTTCCACTATAGGCAGTTTTTTACCTCACACATAATGATATAAACTATTAATTTCAAAGCTCATTTTCAAATGCCATAAATTTATTTTTTATCTTCATTTAAAATGCAAAATTCCTCAATCAGTTTATAAACTGCATTTTAAATGACTCTTTCCCATGTAAAAATTTAAGCAAAAATTACACATTTAAAATTCAGGGAACATAAAATTATTCTTCCTTCACATGTATGCAAGATGGCAATTTTTTAAGTAGATAAAATACTCTAAAGAATATCTAATAAACTGGATTTAACATGCGTCTCTCTCTCTCTCTTTTTTTTTTAACAATACATTCATTAAGGAAGTATACACCGTGGAAGTATATATAAGAGAATGCCATAACATGATGCTGTAATTTTTATAAAGACTAGAGAACAGCCCTAGCCTGTTTGGCTCAGTGGATAGAGCGTCCGCCTGCGGACTGAAGGGTCCCAGGTTCGATTCTGGTCAAGGGCACATGCCTGGGTTGCGGGCTTGATCCCCAGTAGGGGGCATGCAGGAGGCAGCCGATCAATGATTCTCTCTTATCATTGATGTTTCTATCTCTCTATCCTCTCCCTTCTTCTCTGAAATCAATAAATATATATATATATTATAAAAAGACTAGAGAACAACAGTAATAATGATTCAAAATGTAGTGCCTTATAAATATTCAGGACTACTAAACAATAGGGACACTATTATCTTCACTACTGAATATCTAGCTCATTTGCCATTATAGCTTCCATTGACCACAATAAAGTATTTGTAGTTTTATAGTCATTCATTTCACCAGTAAGAGAGGTAAATATTGCTGAAAATTAAGAAAAAAACAAAAGCCTTAACAGCATAAGGTATTTTATGCGCCATCTCTTTCCACCATTAATTGTAGGACTGAATCAATATCTGAAAACTAAAGATATCAACAAATATATACATTAAAATCTGCTTAGTCAACACAGCTATTCTGCCACAGACAAAATAAAATTTATCTATTTTTTTGTATAACCAATGACCTATTAGAACAAGATTACTGGTGTACAAAGCTTACCATACATTGAATCAATTCTTCCAATTTCATCCCTCTTTACTAGGTATCTCTCTTGTTTCCTACTAGTAACCAGAGTACATTTGGCAGCTACACTGTTTCAAATACCTAGCACGAAAAGTTACTTTTTGGGCCTGAATCCAAGGATGAGAATAAATTACACATTTTACAGACGCTTCTTTTAATAATAAACAGATTGGGATATTAACAAGACTTTAATTATTCATATACTTTTTCTCTGATTGTAAAAGTAATGTGAAAATCTGAAAAATACAGAAATGTATATATTTTTTATCCACCCATAAATCTTTGTTAACTTTTTGGTAGATTACCTTCTAGTGATAATTAAAAACTTCCATTATCTACTCAGACACTAGTAAATATGGAGAAAAAAGTATATCCTTGATAAATAAATGTTATATAAGACATCAATTATTAATGATATGAACTGTTAATTTCAAAAACATCACAAATATGTTAAGTGGTGGTGATTGGAAGGGATGGGGTTAGGGAGTCCCACAATTCAGACATTGGTTCCTAAACTGAAAATCCTTTCACAATTTTTATAGTGTCAACATTTTAATGGCAGCAAGCAACAAGATATGACTGTTCTTACACAATATCAACACTGATGCCCTACATCAAACAGGCTTTACTTTTATTTTCTTTCCATTCACATGGCAATGTGTTTTTATTTTTGCTGTAAAAAAATCAATAATATATTATATCTGCATAGTAATCTTAAAACAGATAAATTCAAAGACTGAGCTATTTTCTTTGAAGCCCAACATTTAAATTGTTAGTGTTTCTAGCACATGAGACGGTTTATCGGACAAAAGAATAACACTTTCTATATTCCAATATTCTCTCATAACATAAAAGCATGAATACTGTATTCCCTAAATATAGCTGCAGCTTTCCCTTTTGATCCAACTGCTGTTTATGAAACAATGTTAGAATTACAAAGACTAAAAATGTCTTCATTAACAAAACAACATCCCAACATTCCATAAGCCAACTAGTCTCGGAAGAACAAAAACCAGTGATATTACCACTAGCTAATTTCCCCCCTTAATATTTGGTGGAACCTTATTACTAGCTTCAAGGGAGGATTTTCCTCTACTCAGGGCATCAAAGGTCTCCAGATCCCATTCATTTTCTTCTGCCCAACGATTAACCAATAAACCTAACATACAGTTAAGTCCGATTTGTTCCTCTGACCCATCTCACACAAGCAATCCCTTAAAA
The DNA here is from genome assembly GCF_027574615.1 of Eptesicus fuscus. Classification (NCBI taxonomy): domain Eukaryota; kingdom Metazoa; phylum Chordata; class Mammalia; order Chiroptera; family Vespertilionidae; genus Eptesicus; species Eptesicus fuscus. The sequence continues at coordinate 89,503,974 of NC_072479.1, forward strand.
GAAATCCTTCAAGAAACCATTAGCAAAGTTTGAGGAAAAGAACTGTGTCTCTCTCTAACTCAAGCTATTTCCTGCAAGTGACAGGTCTGGCTGCTAGGAATACACTTTTGCGGACCCTCGAAATAGCCAAAAACTCCCAACAAAATTGGCCACTTTTCTGTATCTAGGAAATTAACGTGCTAACTCAAGAGGGGCCAAACCATAACCAGCGACACAGCCCACAGCAATGAAAAGGACGAGCGCCACCGAGGTCGGCTAAACGCTTTTGCCATTTTTTTTTTTTTTTTTTTTTTGCAGAAGAAAAGCTAATTGTGAATGGCCATGTGACATTATAAGATCCCAGAAAGGGAAGGGTGGGAGGAAGAGGAGAGTTCAAGGCAGTTCAGGGTCACAACAAGCCCAGGCATCCTGTCATTAGCAAACGTCCCTCCAGCTGAAGTCCACATACCGCTTACCCGAAAGGGAGTGGGCGAGCGGCAGGGGGAGAGCGCGGGGAAAACCACGGGCGAGTCAATGTGGCAGCGAGGGGGGGGGGGGGGGGGTGCGGGGCGGCGGGCGATCTGGAGCTCTCCAGCTGAGTGAGGGAGCCCAGGCGTCCAGGCACCGAGAGAGACGCTGAGAACGGCGACTGCGATGGAGACAATACTTGGCAGCCCCCCCACTTCCCTCTCCTCTTCGGTTCCTGGGGTTTCCCACATCCCCCCCACCTCTGCTCGGGACCAACACTCAGGGGTGGCACCCAACAGTGGGAGAGGGTGCCCTGATCTTTGTCTCGGCCCGCGCCCCACGCCCCCACGCAGGGCTGCTCCCCTCCTTCCACCACCGCCCCCCGCCCCCCGCCTCCGCGCTCCCACCCGCGCACACCCCCGCGTCTCCAAGGAGCCCGGAGCGCCGCGGGCCGCGTCCCTTCCTGCCCCTCGGGGCTGCGCCGCCACCCCCGCCCCGGAGACCTTTGTGTCTCGGGGGGGACTTTCTGCCTCTTTCCCTCCCCGGCCTCGCGGGGAGCCGGCCTCCCCCGGACACCAACGCGGCGCAGCCAGCACCGAAGGCGGCGGCCGGAGGCGCCTCTCGCCAAGGAGCCCGACAGACATCCCCCCCCCGCGCCCCCCCCGGAAATGCCTCGACGCCCCGAGGCCCTCGCGGCACCCCAAAGGCGACAGGCACCCGAGAGCTCCCCGCCGCCGCCGCCGCCGCGCCTCCCTCCCGCAACTTCCCGGCCGGGCCTGACCCCCGCGCCCCGCCCGCCCGGGCCCCCCGGCCCCAGCGCCTCCCGCCCCTCAGCCCAGGGTCGGCGGGCAGCAGGGGAAGCCCGCGCCGCCGCTGCCGCCGCCGCCAACTCACCAGCAAGTGCGGGGGCCGCGTCCCGCGGGAGGCGAGGCGAGGCGAGGCGAGGCGCCCGGGGAAAGCGGCGCCGCCGACGCCCGCGGTGACCGGATGCAGGTCCGGGTCCCGGCAGCTGGCAGAGCGAGGCGCCTCCGAGGCGCAGGCCTCCCCGCCGCGGCCGCTGCCCACTCCGCCGGAGAGTCCGGAACCTCGGGAGGGGCCGCGCGGGTCCCTCACGCGTTGCCAAGTCCCCGGGTCAACATGGCTCCCGGGCCGCGAGCCGCGCGGGCAGCCGCTAAATCCCTCGGAGGGGCCACCGGAGCGGGGCGGGCGGCCGGGCGGGCGGCGCCGAACCGGCGGAGGCGGTGGCCGAACACGGGCTGCTTCTCTGGGGCCCGACGGTGAGGAGCCGAGGCTGCGGCGGCGGCTGCGCTCGCGGCGTGTGCGTCGCTTTCTCGCTGGGGCGGCTGCGGATGGACGCCTCCGCCTCTGTCCCGGAGGGAGAGCGAGAGGGAGCGAGCGAGCGAGAGAGAGAGAGAGAAAGCGAGGGGGGGGGGGGGAGAAAAAAGACTTATTGAAACGATCCAACCAGCGGTGGCGGAGAAAAGCGACCGGCCGCCGCGCTCTCCCCACCCCCGCCTGAGCCGCTCGCTGGGGGCAGCGCGACCCCTGCCGGCGGCGGCGGGTGGAGGCGGGGCTGGCGGCCCGGGGGGCGGGGCCTGGCGGGCAGGGCGGGGTATCCCCGGGAAACCCCCGAGTTGGGGGGCCCTCGGTCCCCGCGGCCTGCCTGCTGGAGCGGCCCGGAACGGGTGGGAAGGGTGAGAAGACCCCGCGGGATGGGGAAGCCCAGGCAGTGTCTGTCCACAGCTCCCGGGGAAGAAGTTGTCAGGAGAGGTCAGCCCCTTCCTCTTCCTCCCACCCCCCAACCCCCCAACAAAACAAAAACTCCCGCTTTCAATGACGGTGTCCTAGTAATGGTGTAATTAAGACACCCTTGCCGCAGTTGTGCACTGGTTTTTCTAGAGCGTTGATGTCAAAGGACCCACACGTGGGTGTATAGGTGGATGGCTGCAACTTTCCCCCTTTATTGTATGGTGGGTACCAATGCAGCGGTCGTTTCCTCCCGCAGCGTTTCTGTATTTAAACTTCAAATGTCTTTATCGTCTATTCTTGGCGCTGTACTAGGTCCTCAGAGGGCCGAGAGCCTAGCGGGGATGAGAGATATTCAATAAGCAGTTATGATGATCACCTGAGCTGTAAGAGAAGGAAATGCGAGGTGCTGTGAGAACTGAGGAACTAACTGCCCTGGGTGGTGGTTGGGTTTTGTTTTCTCGAAGGAGGGCTGCGGAGACATTGGCCCAGTTTCTGTAAATGTTTTTACTTTCTTCCCTTTCCAGGGACTAAAAGCTGGTTCAGCAATGAACAGCAGAGTGAAAGTGAAGACAAACTGAAGTAATACTGACCCACTTTGTTCCGCTAATAAGGATAAAAAAAAAAAAAACCTAAGTAAAAACAAAACATAAACGCCCTAGAGGGAGATAATGAGAAGATTGAAAAGAAGAGAATAGACACCCTAACCAAGAAAAAAAAAAGTTAACCACATAATAGGCCTGGTGAAGTGAGATGTATTTTTCCATTTTAGTACTGGGAAATAGACTTAATAAATTTTAATGCAATTTCAAATCACATTATGATTTAAAGATCAGACAATTATCTTCTTGCATTCCTAGACAAATCCTTTCCCCCATAAAATTAATGCCTGCTGACTTTTCCTGTTTTGTTGGGCAAAGTTACATGTATATACTGTACTATTCAACAGTTATACATTTTTCAATCGGACTTCTTCCATGCCTCTAAAATTACCAGGATCCATGAGTTAGCAACATTTATGCTCTACGAATATTTAACACTTGCTTATCATCCAAAAATGCAAAGGTAACACAAGCTTTTCTTTAGAAACTGTGCTTAAAAACAAAACAAAACACTGTTAATGATGCTTTTTAGATTTGTCTAAATCCAAGAACTTTATAATATAGCAAGAAGAACCATTCTTTTCAAGAGGTCTTTTAAAATTAGATATTTATATAAGGCCTACTTGTATGACATATTTTTCACATACTTTCCTTATTTAAAAAATAACTATGCCTTTTTTGGGCCCCTTAGTAAATATTAAAAATTAAAATAAGTGAGGCTACAAATTGGCATCCCTGAGTTTCACATCAGTAATTCCCCATACATACTATTAGATTAGAATTCCTTCATTAGAAATCAAGATTGTTCTAATTGCCTCATCTAGAGCTGTTAAAGAGCACTGTTTCCTCTTGCTATATCTTTATTACTACAATAAAGATTTAATAATTCGAACTCAGGTGATTACTTTATGATCTATTTATTCTTTCATCAGAAAATATTTACTGACTGCACATGATGTGCTATGCACTGTCCTAGGCACTGTATATAAAAGTGAATAAGACAGGTAAGGGAACGGTTTTCTAGGAGTCGAAACAGACAATAAACATTGTAAACCACTTAGGGAATTAATAAGATAACTTAAAATCATGAGAAATTTTTTTAAAAATATATTTTATTGATTTTTTACAGAGAGGAAGAGAGAGATAGAGAGCTAGAAACATCGATCAGCTGCCTCTTGCACACCCCCTACTGGGGATGTGCCCAAAACCAAGGTACATGCTCTTGACCAGTATCGAACCTGGGACCCTTCAGTCCGCAGGCCAACGCTCTATCCACTGAGCCAAACCGGTTTCAGCAAAATCATGAGAAATTTAATGAAGAAAATGGAACAGTCATGAAAAAGAAGTGAGGGCGGGGTGGGGGCAGGGGGAAACGGGTATTTTAGGTGGTAAGGTCAAGTAAGCCCTGATATCGGCAAAGGCTAGAAGCCCTGGGTTCTTCTTTATATCACTCAGGAAAATTATTTGAACAAGAAAAGATCTCATGAAAAAAGAAATGTGGTATATACATACAATGGAATATTATTTTGCCATAAAAAAAAAAGTGGTACAACACCATAGATGAACCTTGAGGACATGTTAAGTGAAACAAGCCAATCACAGAAGGACATATACTGCATACTTCCACTTACATGAAGTATCCCAAATAGTCAAAGTCAGAAGTAGAGAATAGAAGGGTGATTATCAGGGGTTGTAGGGAGGGAGAAATGGGGAGTTGATGTTCAACAGGTGTGAGGTTTCAGTTATGCAAGGTAAGCTCTAGAGCTCCGCTGCACAACATTGTGCCTATATTAACAATACTGTACTTAAAAATTTGTTAAGAGGGTAGAGCTCACGTTATCTGTTCTTATCACAATAATATTTAAAAAAGCAAAAGTCACCATCAAAAAAAAAATGGGTGAATGCGTTTATTCAGTTACTTTTCTAAATTGACTTAAAATTTATACATCATGTTTTTGGCATGTTATCTGGCCTCTTTCCTAGCTTGTAATATAGATTTTTTTTTTAACATTGTAAAATAAATTTAAATGATAAAATCACAGCCTTTCCCAAACTGTGCTTAAAAGAAATTCTCTAGCACTTGGTGGGGAAAAGGAGTCGAGAAAGAATTTCAAGATCAAACCCACATGGGAAATGCCCCATATTTTATCTTCCTTTGGGAAATTCACAACGCACATTTACATATTAAAAGCTGAGAAGTTCTGAGATTAAAAATTTTTATAGTATAAAAATATTTTTGTAAGAATATCATATAAAAACATTTTATAGCCAAAACCGGTTTGGCTCAGTGGATAGAGCGTCGGCCTGCGGACTGAAAGGTCCCGGGTTCGATTCCGGTCAAGGGCACGTATCTTGGTTGCGGGCACATCCCCAGTGGGGGTGTGTAGGAGGCAGCTGATTGATGTTTCTCTCTCATCGATGTTTCTAACTCTCTATCCTCTCTCCCTTCCTCTCTGTAAAAAATAAAAAAAAACAAAACACACATTTTATAAATATAAAATTTTTCCAGTTGAACCACTGTACCCCAAAACGTTTTGACCATGGAATAGCTTTATCATAGGATATATATGAAAATATTGAGGGTCACGGGTGCTGATGAGCACAGTTTGGGAAACTGCTCTCTGGGAACGTTAGGCATGTACTCTTCAGCCTGGGTGAAAGGGGGCCCTTGAAAGGGAGCATTTGAAGGTCACTGAATTTTGGACAGAGCAGAAGGAAATGAAGCCAGAAAGTCTTTGCTGTGATTCACACTTGGAGAGAGACATAGCTTAGGAAACAAATGTGAAACATATCTGGATAAGATATAGAAAAAAAGACACGCTGGTTTTCAGTTCTCTGTATCAGTGGTTCTCAAACGAAGGCCTCTGAACCAGCAGCAGCAACATCACCTGGGAATTCCTTAGAAATGAAAATTCTCAGGCCCCACCCTAGACGAACTGAATGAGAAACTCTGGAAAGAAGCCTTGCAAACTGTTTTAACAAGTCCTTTAGGATTCTGTTGCACAATAAAATTTGAGAACCACTGCCCTACACAGCATCACTACATTGCTTTATCGACTGACAAAACAATTCTCCACATGTTTGAATTTCTGAACCATTTCCAATTATTAATCATTGTAAACAATTTTTCAAAGAAAGTAGTTAATTTACCAAATTGGGAAGAAAGCTTTTTGTCTGCTAGGCCGAACCATATAATACACCTATTTGTTTGCAACCAGAGTGAAGCAAATCAAGCTAAGGGCAGCAATCAACTCACTTGAACAAAATAATTTTACATTTGGTAAAAAGGACCCTACAAGCATACCTTGGAGATCTTGCAGGTTCGGTTCTAGGCCACCATACTAAAGCAAGTATAGCCGTAAAGCAAGGTGTGATCTTTTTTCAGGTGGAGGGTCTTGCCTTCTGTGTGTAAAAAAAGGTAACACCTGTGGAGTTCAATGAAGTGAAGCTCAATAAAATGAGGCATGCCCGTACAGGTAAGAAAAAGAGTATTGTCAAAGGATTTTTAAAACTTTCCTTAAAAACAACACAGCTATCCTCACCCTAACATTTATTTCTTTATAAATATTTTATACCATCCTAACATTTGCAAAACAGCTGCTTACCATTTCATAAGATGGTTGTAGCCCATCACTTAAAGGTTAATTATAGAGATTTTACATAGCCAGATCTATTTAAAAATCAATATTTTCAAAGGCATGTAAGTTACAAATTTGGGGTGGGAAATTTCTTCCGCCTATATCTAAGTTCTAACATTTCAAAGTTGCAGTCCTGGCTTTAACTGTCAGGGCTTGATAACATCCGAGATATTTGGTCCAGTCCGGGGAGCACTAGGAAAATGATGTCATGTGTCCTTACAAGGGAAACCAATCCAGGAACCAAACCAGTCTTGGCAGTTAAGGACGACATAATTTTCAAACATTTCATTTAAAAATAAAATTGTTTTCTAGTTGCTGACAAAGTGTTTAAGGAGTGTTAGTCTCCTGGCTTGCAGGAAGGCTCCACACAAGGCTCTATTAAGAGACTAAGAAAGGGTGAAATAATTTTTCTTTTTAAACCTTGTGATATGAACTGCTCCTAACTAGATTCATGGTCTGTCTACTGAAAAGAAAAAAGAAAAAAAAAAAGGCAGAGGTGGACTCTTAATCAAATAAAGTACATTTAAAGCTTAGTTGAACTTCTTAAAAATGAAGCACAACATGAAGCCACCTTTAAGATTTAACAAATTCTTCCTTTTTTTTTTTTCTCCAAAAAAAAAAAAAAAATAGGCTTGAAAACTGGGAGCCAGAGCAGTAAAGATTTTTCCCTCTTGAACATCGTAAGAGGGAGGATGTGGCAATTAGCCATTTTCCCAGGGGCTTGTCAAAATGGTCATTGGACGCTTTCCATCCTTTTAAAGAATGAGAGAAGGGAGGGAGGAGCAGTGGCCTTCTGGTTTTGTCATCTTTGAAATCTGGCCCAGTGATTTGTTTTTAAGGAAATTTATCAGACTGAGTTGTAGATGTAATCCTTCTAGTCTTCAGCTATTAGTTCAGCAGGGCAATTTTTTTTTTTTTTCAGTAAACTAACTTTGCCTTGCCCAAGCCAGCATCACCTCAGGATCATTTTAGAGTCTGTATGACCTGTGAAGAAGAGATTAGAGCAAATATTTTGTATTTCACATTGGAAAAAAAAAAAGGAAAAATTTTTAAAAAGTGAGGAAAAGGAAAAAGACAAGAAGAAAGGTAAAAAGCAGGGGCAGACGAGAAGGAGAATAATTAAGCCCTGCAAATGTAATTTTATTTCAGCAATAAGGAAGCCACAAATGTTAATACTATTAAATGTCAGGAAATAAAAAAGGAAGTGTAGAAATACACAAAGCTGAGCAGGCCAGGGGGCTAGCCCAGCAGCAGTATTGCATAGGAACCGAGCTTTGTAATCAGTTGTATTGGACGGGAGTTACAGCTTTGTCACGGTGAGATTTTGATAGGTTACTTAAGGGTTTCCCCACGTGTAAAATTAGGATAATAACATACCTGCCAGGTTGTAAGGATTAAATGAGATAATGAATGTAAAGCACCTGTATCACAACCTTTTCTTTTGACAGTGACCTGAACAGCAACTCAACTTATACAAGAAGGGGCTTGTTTGTTTATCTAAGTTCCAAGACCAGGGGTAGCGCAGGCGTCAGGGACATCTTATCCAACAGCCCACAAAATGTCATCAGGACCTGGTTTCTCTCCTTTTGATTCTGCCTTTGGCATCCTTGGCTTGTCCGCCCGCTAGGTCAGAAGATGGCTGCAATATTTGTAGCTCTAGCTATACTTTCTGGTTCAAGTCCTACAGAAAAGAGAGAGCAACATCTTCAGTAGCACAAGCATTAGCTCTAATTAGCCCAGCTTGAATCAATACACTGTCACTGTAGCCAAGGCAATTGAGTGATTGGCCACATATGCTTTACCCTTAAAGCCCCGGTAGAGTTTGCTTTACCTGGATCACAGGTCCACTATACCGGGGTAAATGCCAAGTGTATAATCAAAATTTCTAATCAGGGAAAGTAATTTTGATAAGGAGAGTAAAGTGAACCAAGAAGGGGAGCCAATGAATAAATGGATAAACAAATTGTGGTATATTCATGCTCAGCACAGGATATGGCTCAGCAATAAAAAAAAAGAATTACAGATATATGCAACAACATAGATGAATCCCAAAATAATTATACTGAGTGAAAGAAGCCAGATCAAAAAAGAGTACACACACTGTATTGTTTCATTTTTGTAAAATTACAGGAAATGCAAACTAATCTATAGTGATAAAAAGCAGATTAGTGGTTGCTTGGGTCTGGGAAAGGTATAAAAAATCATGAGGACACTTGTAGAAATGATAAATGTATTTTTTCTTTATTATGGTGATGGTTTTATGGGTGTATACATATGTAGAAACTTATCAAATTGGACACTTTATATATGTGCAATTTATTGTATGCTAATCATACCTAAGTAATATTGTGTGTGTGTGTGTGTGTGTGTGTGTGTGAGTGAGAGAGAGAGAGAGAGAGAGAGAGAGAGAGAGGAAGAGAATGTGATCCAAAACACTATCCTATTTAATGGCATTTGAAACTATTATCTGACCGATCTGTACAAGTCTGAATTTTCCAACAGAGTTATAAATGTAGTCTTTCTGTAATATATCTATATAGAAGTCATACCACTTAACTCGCAGGTAGTTTCTAGCCACAGGGTCAAAGAACAGGTTAATAAAAGCTACAACTAAGATTATATTTTTCTTGACAGATTTCTCTCCACAGTGGAAGTGTTGGCAGTGGGCAATAGTGAGTGAGTGTGCCGTGCCTGAAACCTACTTGACCCTACATAAAATATTGGCCTGGTAAATTAGAACCTCCTTTCTAAGCAGATTGTAGTGCTCAGTAAATGTCAGCTCCCTCATCCTCCACCTCCTCAATGTAAAAATAATCTAAAAGGTTGGAAATATTGTTCATTTCATATATTTACTGAAAATAAATATTTTCTGTTTTTATACACTTCTGATATGTAGATGATCTACACAATTCAAGGTACTTTCCCTCTAGGTAGGGAGACACTTGCTATTGGGCCCAACACCCTGTTTCTTTGGGCACCCTGAAACTCAAAGCCATTAGGTAGATCACAGAATTGCTTTCCAGAGCTCGTAATAATTACCTATCCTCAAATTCTAGTTCGATAGGAAGGCATCAGAAGTGCTAAATATTTCAGTATCACCTCTCACACACCTAGAAATACAAAGACATTTTACAAAGGCTATTTTTTTTTTGTTAAAAGATAACTTTCTTCCAATATAGCCTATTACAAAAAGCTATTTCACATGTTTGGATAATGCAAATCATTTAAAATTGACCAATAGTGAAGGTTGTAGGTACCTTTCTGTGTGCATTCATGCTTTATTCCTTCACTACCTTCTATTCACTGTTAGGCACAATGGAGTAAAATATTCCAACCCTCTTTTATTTTGCATAAATATTCATAAAAATTTTTAGCATGATGCAATAAAAAAATATAGAATTTGAAGTAAAATAAACCTAGCTTTGAGTCTGAGCTCCACTATTTGTTGTAAGACAATGAGAATGATTAATCTTCCTGAACTTTAGTTTCTTCATATATAAAATGGGCACATCTCATAGGACCTTTCATGAGGATTCAACGAGACACCAAATATAAATATAATAATATTTGGCACTTAACAGGCAATGGATAAATGTTAGTGTTCTTCCTTCCACTCCAGCACACCATGACTATAAAAGTCATGGAAAAATACTCTGATGATAATGCCTCTAGGAAGGCAGAGATCTAAGTTTATAATGCTCAGGAGAAATAATCTGTCTTCAAGGAGAGGAACTATAACATTTAAAAGGGAGAAAGTAAACATTTTTGCTGGCTGATGAGCAGCCCTATTTGGAAAAAAATTAGATGTTTATAACTAGTGTATTTCATTATAGGTATTCCTTAACATTCAGAATGTGAAGGGTCAATACTAGCTATTTTGAATAAAACACACGTACTGCATGATCTGTAAAGAGCTTTCTGCAGTCCTGGCTGGTGTGGCTTAGTTGGATGGAGCATCATCCCATACAACAAAAGGTCGAGGGTTTGATTCCTAGTCAGGTCACATACCCAGGTTTCGTGTGATCCCAGGTTGGAGTGTATATGGGAGGCAACCAATTGATGTTTCTTTCTCACATCTCTCACATTGATTTCTCTCTCTTAAAAAAAGGAAAGGAAAAAAAAAAAAAGAGTTTCCTGTAAAGGGAACAACAACAACAACAACAACAAACCCATATGAGTGCATATTCTGATTTATCTACTTTCTATACCTTGTATTTATAAGTACAACTACAAACCTCAATTTATTTTATCAGAAATACACAAGCAATTTTAGAATTGGGAGCTAGAAGTCTTCCAACTCTTATATTTACTTTTCAACTATTATTTCATTCAAGTACTAGAGGCCTGCTGCACAAAATTCATGCATGGGTAGGATCCCTAGGCCTGTCTGGTGATCAGGGCTGATCTGTGGGGCAACCAGTGGGTGGGGCGATTGGGGGGCCCCCACTGGCACCCACCTTGGCTGGCAGCCTGGCACCGCCTGCTTACCGGCCCTGACCGGGGGCAGCTCCTGTGTTGAGCATCTTCCCCCTGGTGGTCAGTGTGCGTGATAGCAACCGGTCGTTCTGCCATTCGGTCAATTTGCATATTAGGGTTTTATTATATAGGATTCCTTCAACCAATATGTGTTTGATAACAGGCAATGTTTTTGTCCTCAAAGGGCCTAGTGTCTATCAAAGGAGAAGGCCTGGCCATAACCTAGAAAGAACTAAGGACATAAAATAAAAGTCCAAATATGCTGCCCAGGGGAAGAGGAGGACTTGTAGCTGGGAGAAGTGGAGGGAATAGGAAATCAAGGCAGGTTACACTGCTTACATAGTACAAGTTAACAAGTACTTACTAGTGACTAACTAGGAGTCTAGCATTAAATGCTATAGAGAATACAGAAGCACCTTCAGTGGTAATCGCTGGCCACAAGGAATGTCTTTGGCAGAATTTGCAAGGTAAGCAGGCTATCTCTACTCCTATAACTTTTGGTACGTTTATTTCAGATGCCAATTGTTTATTAATAGTAATTCTATGACTTTTGATATATGTATTTCAAATGTCAATTGTTTATTAGTAGTAATTCAGTTATTAATAGTAATCCAGTTTTTAAAAACAGCGAGCCTGTTCATATAGAGATGAAAGGCAGATGTCTCTCTTTATGGAAGCGGTTTGATAAATAGATGATAATAAAGAAAAAGAAATCAGGACATTTTGAAATAGCTTTTAGGTTGTTTTTTTTTTTTTTTTGCCACATTGTGAATGGGCCATCCCATTCTTTATGAATCTTGGCTTCCTGGAAATATTTTGAAAACTAAAATTTTAAATTAGTTATTTGGTTACTGCCTAGGCCCTTGTTTTTAAAGAATTAATGACATAGTTATAACTGTAGAGTCACATGAAATTTGGGTCTTGTGTTTATGCCCGGCAAGACTGAGAGGAGTACTAAACTTTTATTAGAAAGGTTAAACATTTTATTTCACAATAGATATGCTGTAAATTCTTAACACATTTATTTTTAAATAATCTTCAGAAATAAATTTAGTTTTTGTTTATAGTACAAGCCCATTAAATGTGAAGTACTCTATCTCTTTCCCTAGAATCAAGTTTCCAACTTTCCCATCTAAAACAATCTCACGCCTCAAGTTTGGCATCTAAGTTATTTGTTTCTTCACCTAAGAAACACTGTCCTTCCTTTTGTATCTGATTCATACCTTCTACTGAATTCAAACTGATGTCTCATGAATATTTTTTTGCAAGTCATGTACTTCCAACCCAGATTTAGGCACGTCTATATGGCTCATTCAAGTGACACCCAAGCCAGCAGAGCACAACAGGCTCAAATTATGTCATCATTGAGCCTGAGGGGAGAGTGATCTGTTTTATTCAATTTTAGTATATGTGCTGCTGTATTGAGCACAAAATAAAGAAGGAATTGGAATGAGAAGGAGCTTGAAGACAGACTTTGAAAAGATGACAGAGGAAGGACGAAAGAAAAAAAATTATTAGGGTGTTTGTTTAAGAACTTTTTCTTTTGCTAGAATATAGATGTTCTCTTTACCCATTACCTATTTTGGTAAATACTCTTTAAAAATTATAATATAACAATATTACAAAAGGTTTAGAAAAGAAATTAAGTAACTCACATAACTCTTCAAACCCAAGATTGTACCTTTTATCATTTGGACGTATTTCTTTCTAGCCTTTATTTCATATTCATATATGTTTTTTTCTCTTTATTGATTAAGGTATTACATATGTGTCCTTATCCCCCCCCCCATTGTCACTCACCCTCCCACTCATGCCCTCACCCCCCTGGTGTCTGTGTCCATTGGTTAGGCTTATACGCAGGCATACAAGCCCTTTGGTTGATCTCTATCCCTCTTACCCCCACCCTCCCCTACTTTCCCTCTGAGGTTTGAGAGTCTGATCGATGCTTCTCTGTCTCTGAATCTGTTTTTGTTCATCAGTTTATGTTGTTCATTATATTCCACAAATGAGTGAGATCCTGTGATATTTATCTTTCTCTGATGGCTTATTTTGCTTAGCATAATGCTTTCCAGTTCCATCCATGCTGTTGCAAATGGTAAGAATTCCTTCTTTTTTACCACTGTGTAGTATTCCATTGTGTAGATGTACCACAGTTTTTTAATCCACTCATCTGATGATGGGCACTTAGGCTGTTTCCAAATCTTACTATGGTGAATTGTGCTGCTATGAACATAGGGATGCATATATCCTTTCTGATTGGTGTTTCTAGTTTCTTGGGATATATTCCTAGAAGTGGGATCACTGGGTCAAATGGGAGTTCCATTTTTAGTTCTTTGAGGGAACTCCATACTGTTCTCCACATATATGTTTTAATAGCGTGCAGGTAATTTTGTGTCATGTTCTTCATTGGTTATCACAAACACTGGTCCCTGTTGTCTTCATAATTACCCTATTTATTGGCTGCCTCACACTCTGTGACCTATGTTTCATTGGCCCTCCCCACCTCTCTGAAAAGTCTTTCCCCAAGTGTGCCTGGGAGTTGCTGCAGGGAGGGGATTCCTTACTGTGTTCCTGACCTGTCCGCTGCTGTATGTATTATTTAATTATTCTTCTCCATTGCCAGAGACCACCATGTTTTCAGGCAAGCTGAGTTTGCATAAACTAATGCTGCCTCTGCCATAATTTCTCCTGTAGACTGTTGCCCTCCTAGAAAGGACTTTTGTTTTAGTTTATACTCTCAAGTCGCCTGCCTTGATTTCCCCCATTGCTGCCCCATTCTAAAGGGTTCCTGCTTGCTGAGAGGGGAAATTGGGGTGGGGGCCAACAAAGGCCCTTAGTGCCAGCAAGAGGCAAACATTTTTCCTGAACTACTTATTTTTAGGGACAAAAGAGGAGTTGTGTCTCTTTGGGCTTGATAGGAATTTTTGTAAAAATCTTTATCCCAGGTAACATATAATATTATTGTAAGTGGCAAACCTACTTTTGCCCTACCCTATTGATTGGGATAATACTTTCTACTTTGCGGAGTGATTGCAAAGTCTAGAAACATTGTGGCTCACAGTATCATATTTGAAATTGATAGCTAATATTGTTATTATTTATTGTTCATATACTAGGAGCAGAGTTCATTCAAGTGGCCTACCCCATCTTCAAAGTGGCAGATTGGAATTATGGACTGAGAATCAAACTTTCAACTCTGTTTTGTAGTTTTGATGATCAAGTTAAGAAAAATTCTTGAACTCAAAATAGCTCATGTTATAAAAAAGACACTTATTGAGTTACATGTGAAAAATATATGACTTTCATATACTTGAAAAGAAAATGTCTTTAAATTAGCTTTTTCCTTTCTTTTCTTTTTAAAGTTAAGGGTCCATATCAGCATATGGCCACAAGACATTCACTACAGACATCACTAAACTCTAGTACAAGCTATTTTTTATGGACTGAATGTTTATGTCTTCCTAAAATTCATATGTTAAATCCTACTTCCCCCTCACCCCAATATTATTAGGAGGTGGGACCTTGGGTAAGTGACTAGGTCATGAGAGTGGAGGCCTCAAGCATGGGATTAATGACTTTATAAAAGAGGCCCCAGAGAGCTTCCTCACCCTTTCTGCCTTGTGAGGACACAGTAAAAAGATGGCTCTGTATGAACCAGGATGTGGGGCTCTCACCAGACACTGAATCTACCAGTGCCTTGATCTTGAACTTCCCAACTATCAGAACTATGAAAGATAAATGTATGTGGTATAAAAGCCACCCAATCTATGGTATGCTGTTAGAGCAGCCCAAATGGACTATGACAGTGTTATGTACAGAGTTCAGACAACGGCAAAGTAACACAGCAAGAAAAGCCATGGTTTGGGGTTTAGAGAATAGAGACACACCCAGCTGAAAGCTGGTGTTGGTTATTTAAGATGCTTAAGTCTGCTAGTGGATTTAAAACCGGGACACCTGTCATTAAAGAAGAACAACAGGCAGGAACAAGATGGGGTAATTGGCAGATTGATTTTCCAAGCGGCTGGCAATCAGTGCAAGTCTAGACAGGTAGGCAGTCAACGTTGGGAAAATCTTATAGTAACACGTTTGAAACAAAAGCTTTCATTTTCACATTTTTAAAAAGTGTAGTTGGTATACAGTATTATATTTAGTTATATTAGTTTCAGATGTACAATATTCACAAGTGATTTTTTTTTTTGGTTGCTTGATTGGTTTTGTTTTGTTTTAGTTTAGTTCCAAAGAACTTCCCTGTGTAATTGTGGGATATCCCACTGAGGACGAACTGGAATCATAGTACAGTGGCCTTAGACACAAGAGAGCTGGGCTCAGATTCCAATTCTAATACTTAGCTGTGTGATGTTGGGCAATTATTTCATGTTCCAGAGTGTCTACTAATTCACTGTAAAATGAGATGGCTCTATTGGATCCATGATTCTTAACTATTTTGGGGGAAAGGGGGTTTATGGTGGTGGTGGTCATTCACCTTTTTTATCTGATAAAAGAAAAGGATCATTTTCTTTTAAAATAAATGCACATAAATATTCCCTCAATTTTGGGCATACACTTTGATTTATTGCACTAGAAATTAGTTTCATTCACATAGAAAACAACTTACAAACATTTTCCTACTTTCATTCTTGGTTATTCACATAAACGGAGTAATTTAAAATAAATCCAAAGTGTGCAAATAAAGGAGAATAAGAAATTCTTCCTCAAAGCAAATTTAAATAAGAAGGCTGCCATCATTTGCCTTGAAGAGAAAACATTATGTCATTTGTGCTAGTCTATAAATTTATAAATTTTGACTTTTAATTTTGAGAGCAACAAGTGAAAGAAGCTCTAATTAACAAAGTGGTTTTGTAGCAAATGCATCGGCTTACGTCAAGACACACTGGATTTCTCTCGGGCTCCTCAAGCTGACCTAGTTGCATCATTTCCTCTGTCCCCAGGCCAATTAATTTGGTCATCTTTGCAAAGTCTGCATCATCAATGCTGTACATGTCAACAAGAAAATGGTTAAAATCCACATTTCAATGTTGAAGTCAAGGGAGTATAACTAACCTTTGGAGAAGTTCTGCAGTGTTTGCAGGTGTCTGTAGATTTCCTCCCTGTGAGAAACTGACAGGTTTCACCACTCTTGGATAGAGCCAGGAGAAGCTTCTCCAGCATGGGAAGGGAAGCTCATATTTGTTGGTTTCCAATCTTTTTTTCCGCATAGTAGCAACTTGGCCAAAAGGGCTCGTGGATTTTCTCTCTCTCTCTCTCTCTCTCTCTCTCTCTCTCTCTCTCTCTGTCTCTGTGTGTGTGTGTGTGTGTGTGTGTGTGTGTGTGTGTGTGTTTTGGTTAGCTTCCAAAATGGTGCCCTCAGGATCTTATGCTGAACAAAAGCCTTACCTTATTCACGTGATCAAATAAATCAAAAAGCAAATGACTTTCTCCTTATGGAATTATGTTAGGAGAGAAATCTAATGAGTAACTTCAAATCCTTCTTCCATTTCTTGACAAAAAGTTCTTTACACCCCAATGAGTCAAAGCCCTGAATCTGGAGAAATTGATGACTTCTGCAGCAATAGGCAAATCTTCTTCAGGACTATTGGCAAGGGCTTTGATGCCTATGCAAGGTGATGTAGAAAGCCATGACTCATGGCTGTCTTTCTTCATCAAAGTAGAAAAACCAGATGCGTTGCCAGACACGGCATAGTTCCAAAATTTTACTTACAATTGGAGTGTTTACTTGAAGAAGTGTCTCTTTGCCATTTCAAGGAATTCAGGGCCTTTGTGGTTTCCATTCGGGGCTCATAAAGTAAAATTCTTTAACCTTTTGCACTCAGATGTTAAAAATATTACAACACACATTTGACAGATAAACATCAGAAAATGGCAATTTTTTTTTTTGCAAGAGAATGGCATAATTGCAAATTCCTCCAAGTTCTGATTCAAAATAACAGATGAAGTGTCAGTAAATCCAGAGCAGAATATGTCATTTGGCAAATGTACTGGTTCCATATTATTCCATTATTCCAAGCCATAATTTAACTCCACCATTTAAAAGCACAAGGCTCATGTGTGACTTCTTTTGCCTAGCAATGCAATTAGAAGCCTTCAAACAGGAAGTGTTTGAGGGCAAATGTAAGCTTTTGGAAAATTCCAGCCTTTCCAAATTGTCTTCTTCTCAAAACAAAACAAATAACAATAACAAAATCACCTCATTTTCTCACGTTTTTTCAGGGTAGAGAGATAGAAAGGTGTTTCTTCATCTCTTTACCTGCTAGCTGTCATAAGCCAGCGTCATGGTGCACAGAAGGCAATCTGGCTTTCACATCTCATAACAACAGGGCACAGCGTATCAAACTAAAGGATGCATGCTTTGAAGCACTTTTTTCTTTCAATTTCAGCTAGATCCAATATAAGCAGATATCTGTAAATATATCAGGAATCATTTTAATTTTTAATGGTTGGACTAGGAGGGCAAAATTAAGAGTTAGTGCATCTTCCCTTGGAATTTCTAACTTTTTCATAATGCTATCTACACTAATAAAAAGGGAAATATGCAAATTGACCATCACTTCATGATGCCCACCAGCCAATCAGAGTGAGTATGCAAATCAACCTGACAAAGATGGAGATGGTCCCACCCCCCAGCCACTCTGGGCCTCTGGGCAGCATGCATTCAGGCACGGAGTGGCTGGGCGGGGCAGGACGCCTGCTATGAGGGGGAGGGCAGGGGATGGAGTGAGCTATAGGAGTGGCACTCCGGCTGGAGCAAAGATTGAAGGCTCCCGCCAGAGCAAAGATGGAAGGCGGTGGCCAGAGTGAAGGCCTATGTCCTGGGTGCTGGAGGAAAACCGGTGCTGACAGCTAGGGGAAGGAAGGCCTATTGCACGAATCTTTGTGCAACGGGTATCTAGTTATATTATATTTAGAATATGATTATATATTAAAATGAAACAGAATAAGACTTGCAGAAGTCAAGAAGATTATATGCCACTTGGCTATGACAGCTGATACTTTCAGAATAATGGTTGTGTTAGCTGTAACTAATTGCCCTAGCTGTTTTACATGTATTATCTCATTTGATTTTCATAATAATCCTGTAAGACAGGTACTCTTACTGCTCACATTTACAGATGAGGAATTTGAAGCTAAGAAAGGATAAGCAACTTGCCCAACATCACACAGCTAGTGACTGAGTCAAAATTCGAACCCAGGTCTCCTTATTAACTCCAAACACTGTGCTCTCAGTTACTACACAAATGTGAAGGAATCAGAGCTACAGGTGAGAAAATAAATATAAGCCGAGTAAGCAGAATTCTTAGCGGAAGGGTAAATATCAGATATTCGTGGGGAGGAGGGTTAATTTAAAGGTAAATGAATAAAAGCATCTTTGGAGAAGGTACCATGATACAAACAAATCCAACTCCCTTTGCTCTAAAGCTGTCTTCCCAACGAGTCTGATGATCAGTGACTTAGGCTCCACAGTGAGTGTTTATCAGGAATGGAATCCCGGTTCACAATTCGGGTCCTTAAAATTTTCCATTACAGACTAATGAATCTCTTTCATGTCAAACAAGCTCTTGGGGGTTTGAGCAGTATGAAACAGTCTGAGACCTGATCACACCATCTGCTTCTCAGAATTCCTTCTTTTATTCACCCCTGCATCCTCCCAGGCTGGCACAGCGTCTGGCAGTTAGTGGGCACCCAGTAAATGTCAGTTGACTGATAAAGTAATGAATGAGGTTTTGCAAGACTCACCAAGTCGAGTTGGCAGGCTATAGTACCTCAGCGACTTGTTGAAAGTGTGCTACAGGAGAAATATTTAGACAAAGCTGATGGTTTACTTCCCCCAGCCCCATCCCATTAGCAACATCAAGTTTGACAATGGGCAGAACCAGCTGGCCAATTCCTGCATGGCAAACCTTTCGACAGGCATGTGGCTAAATTGTGCAATCCTTAGCGGTGCTGACTCATGCACATCTTTTGGGCTTTTTTTTGCAACCATCTTATGCCATCATTTTCTTATCTTTAGAAAACATATTTTTTCTACTGCCCTTGGCCATACTTAAATGTGTCCATCTGAAGCCTGATCACTTTGATAGTATGCTGCAATTAATTTGTGCTCTTTCTATGAATCCCTTCTAAAACGAAAGAGAGAACTAAATTTTCTTAATTCTTTCCCACTCCCCCCCCGCCCCCCCCCCCAATACTAGTACTAGGTAATCTGAGGAACAGATAAGCAAAACACATTATGCCATAGATGTGCAGATTTTTTACCTTTCTCCTGAATTATTCTTCAGTAATCCGTTTTTCTTTGCTGTTTTCTAATTGCATGTTGGCTCTGCAAGGTGACTGCAGGTTTTTGTTTTTTTCTGGGGAAACAGCTGTTCTTCCTGAGAATAAAAAGCTATTGCTCTCAGTAAATGAGTTCGAAAACCCTGGGAGGATTTCCTTCTGTGGCCTTGTTTGTTCCTGAAACAGGCTCTTCTACTTAGCTTTCTTGCTTCTGTAGCTTTGGTGAAAAGAAATATATTTTGCTGGCATTTTTTTTTTTCAGTCCTCAATACAGTAATAGCCCTGTTTTCTTACTAGTGCTCATATAAGCCCTTGTCATGAGTGGAAAAAAAGATAGCCTTGAACACTGTCCTAAAAGATAGCATTTGACTTGGGAATAAACTCTTATAATTCCCTTTTCTCTATAAATTATTTCCCTAAAAATGCAAAAGCAATCTTGGCTGACAGAGGATGCAGTTATTTAAGTGTTGAACGACATGAAATCTTCCTGATGAGCTCAACTTGAGTGTCTGAAACAGCCAGGGACTCATGCTCCAATTCCCTATTGGGAACCAGTTTTATATTAAAACATGGCAAATATTATCTAAGGAATTTTACTGCAATGCAGCTGAGAACGCTCTCTTTGAAATTTACTGCAGTGTGTTGGGCCACATTTTGAACTTGACAGTTAAAGGGATTCATTATTCAAATTCATATTCTGATGAAAATGAAAATTAAAACTTTTTACCTCTTAAATTTTATTATGTATTAAAACTGTATAATACTCCATCATTTGGTTTCTACTCACCTATATCAAATGTTTAAATGGTTAGCCTCCTCTTGGTATATTTTATTATAACACCAAATATGATGCTGTGTGAGATAGGTTATCAACATATGCTGTATTTTATTTTTTAATTCAATTCAAATAATTTTATGTAAGTATATATATGCAAGCATAGGGATATATATTTTTTTCCTTTTTTCTGAAATTCTTTTAAGAGACTCACAACACTCTACATAGTGAAATATTAAAAATATAGCATAGTGGGGTAGTCAGATGGCCTGTTCAATGCAGGCTTCAGTACTTGCTGTTTGACATTATTCTAAGCCTTGCTTTTCTTTCTCTCTTTTTCACTGTAAGACTCAGGATTGTTGTAAAGGTTAAATGAGAAATGTAAAGCACTTGACACACTGCCTGGTGAACTGTGATGTTAATCATTATCAAGAGAAAAATCGTAATGTTGGAAAAAGAAAACACAAATATTATAAACATAGAGATAAACATGTTGCTTTAATTGTTCAAATTAAATAGTCAAATTGATTTTTAGTTTTCTAGCTCCCAAATAGTAAGGTGGAACATAATCCATTACATAAACCTTGGGTTTATAAGGAAAGAGGCAAATTAGTTCTGAAGTAAAATTTTTGCTAGCACTCAATCCCAAAAGGAACTCATAGAGGGTTCATTGAATAATATACTGAATGATGCTTTCAACAACATTTTACTGCAAATACTATAATGACTTTAATATGGCTGTTATAACAACCATTGGTAAAAACTAAAAGTAGTCAATGAAAATGCTGCTCAATTAAAAGATTACATAATATATGGCCCAACTATGTAGTCTTATGGAATCCAAAATATACTTATTGAGCATCTAATTTGTGCAGGGTACTGTCTGAGGCACTGTAGATGAAAACATAGATAAATTAGACTCAATTCTTGCTGTCAAAATTTACTAATTATTAAGTATGGAAACAAGAATCCTATATAATCCTATATAATAAAAGGATAATGTGCAAACAGAATGAACGGCAGAACAACCGGCACAACTGAACAACCGAACAACCGGTCACTATGATGTTCATTGGCCACCAGGGGGCATGTGCGGAACATGGAGGGCATCTGCTGCAGCGGGATGGTGGAGCAGGTGAGTGGAGGCACCAGACCAAGGCAGGACATTGGTTGCTGCCATTGGTGTGAGCCTCTGGTGGTTACTGAAAATTCTTTGCTCCTGCACCCCACCATACCGCCCGGCACTTGCACCTGCTGCCAGTGCCGGCCCCACTTGTACCTGCTGCTGGCACCAGAGATGCCGCTCACACCAACTGCCAGCGCGTGGTGCTGGCCTGATCACTCAGTGCCATCAGCAGGTGCGAGTGGCGGCTGCTGGCCCCAATTGCACCTCAGGGCTTCTCCACCTACCCTGATCCTGAGGGGAGATCAGGGCCAGCAGCCACCTCTCACATCTGCTGCTGGCGCTGGCCCCAATTGCTCCGTGGCAGCGGTAACGGGGCTTCCAGCAGACAGGGGACCGGGGGGGGGGGGGGGGGGAAGGTTCCAGTGGGAGGGGCTGGGTGGGGGCACAGAGGATGGGCCGAAACCCGCCCCTGTGCCTACTGCAGCCTCGCAGCCCACAGTTCCTTTTAAGGTGCATGAATTTGTGCACTGGGCCCCTAGTAAGAAGGTAATAATAAACACTATGGTCAAGGGAAATTAGAGTAAACCCCAAAGGAAGATATAAAATACTCTGGAGGTTCAAAGGAAGGAAGGGTCTGTTTCTCAAACATATCAGACTCGGCTTCACCTCATGGCTTTTGCACATACTGTTCCCTGTGCCTGGAATGATCGTCTTCCCACTCTGCATGTATATCCCACCCTCTCCCTTCAGTTCTCAGCCTATGTTTTTATCTCCTTGTAGAGGCCTTCCCTGATCACCCAACAGAGAGGACACTCCCCACTATAATTCTCTGTCTCAACTCCTTGTTTGTTGTTTTTTCTTCACAGCACTCAACTCAATTTATGATTTTGTACTTATTTGTTAAATTACTTGATTTTTATCTGTCTCCCCATGTAAAATTTAAGTTCCATGAAGGCAGGACTATGTCTATTTGTCTTGTCTGCCATTTAATCTTTGATGCCTTGAACAATGCCTGGCATTTAGCAGGCTTTCAATACATATTTGTTGAATGAACCAATGAACAAGCTAATATTACATTTGATTGGTAGGATTAGGGCAGGTTTCATGAGAGGAAGGAAGGAATCCTTAAAAACTGGATAGGGTATAGGTAAGAGTAGAAAGAAAAGAGATATTCCAAACAGAAGGGAAAGCATAAGCAAATGTTTTGGAGTCTAAGAAAGGCAAAGCATTTTCTGAGAGCAACAAATATTGTATAACTTTAAAGATGAGATGCACACTTCATCCCCCTTTAACATTTCCAAATTGGTATAATTGGTATGTGTCTTATAATCACTACCTGAACATGCTATGGTTATAGCCTTTTTCTCTCTAAAATGTTATTTAATTGATGGTGTGTCTTATAATCATCGGGTGCATTTTAGAAATGGGAAAATGAAAGTAAATCAGTTTTGCCGGAGCCTAAAGTATGTGTAGGGAAGCTGAAAAAGTTCTGCTGTAGAAGTTCTGCCATGGGCATATAACAAGGCCAGCGTGGTGAGTTTATAGCATACTTAATTTATCAGCAATGGGAAAGAGTTCCTACTGAAACTGTAATACTATACTGTCTCCCAAATTAGTTGTAAATCTTTCCATAAAGATATAATTTTTTTTCCCCTTGGCCTTTTACATTTTAGCATTTAACCTCAAGACAAAAAGTTCTCTGTACAAGACCCAGGAAAAGGTAAATCTACCCCCACTGGACTGGGAGCTGTTGGAGGGTGTAGACGGTGTTTCTAGTGACCACCATACTACCGAGTATGGAGTAGAGCCTCTGTCAATAGTTACGGAATGTTAATTAATGAATAATTATTGAAGGAATGACAAATGGCATTTTAACATTTTTTTAAATATATTTTTTCTTATTGATTTCAGAGAGGAAGAGAGAGGGAGAGAGAGATAGAAACATCAATGATGAGAGAGAATCATTGATCGGCTGCCTCCTGCACGTCCCCCACCCCCTCCACTGGGGATCGAGCCTACAACCCCGGCATGTGCCCTTGAGCGGAATTGAACCCAGGACCCTTCAGTCCTCAGGCCGACACTCTATCCAATGAGCTAAACCAGCTAGGGCACATTTTAACATTCTTTATAGGAAAAACATTTTATTATTCATAAATAATTCATTATTAAGTGAGTAATGAATATGAAGACAATGGTAAGAATTTTTGAAGCCAAATGGAGTTAAGGCTGGAAAAAGCTTTGGAGGAGGGAAGTGTTTAGCCACTCCTTGGAAGCAGGGGGAGAGATACAGGTTGACAGAGAGGAGGTAGAGTAGTCTACTTGGGAAACAGGACATTTAAGTCCTGTGAAGCTTTATCCAGAGAGTAGTGAAATATGTGTGGGGAGCCAGAGAGTGCACCAGGGAGAAGGAAATATACCAAGTGAGGGCAAGGAGAGGAGGGAAAGGTGAGCTGTGGAACCAGAGAGGGCCTGAGTCAGTCATGAGCCAGAAAATAGGTGTGGATATTGAAGTCCTCCAGAATGTAGGCAGGACATCTCTTGCATTTGCCCATGGGCAGTCTCCCTGACACTGAAACACAGGGGATATTTCAGCCCTCCTTATACCTGACCTTTTAGTTGCATCTGGCTCTGTTTGCCTCTCTTTGTTTTAAAAAAAATGTGGTAAAATGCACATCACACAAAATTTACCATGTCAATCACCTTTACATGTACAGCTTCGTGGCATTAAGTACATGTTGTTGTACTACCATCATTACCACCCTTTTTATCTTGCAAAAGGTACCTCAAGACTGTTCCATCTAGTGAACTTTACTAGACACCATTTGACTTTCTGTGTCTGTGACTTCAACTACCTAGGCACTTCGTAAAAGTGGAATCATAAGTGTTTGTCCTTTGGACACAGGCTTATTTCATTTAGCATAATGTCCTGAATGTTCATCCATGCTGTGTATGGGTTAGAATTTCCTTCCTTTTTAAAGCTAAATAATATTCTATTGTATGTATACTAGAGGCCCGGGGCACAAAATTTGTGCATGGAGGGGTTGTCCCTCAGCCCGGCCTGCACCCTCTTGCAATCCGGGACCCCCTCGGGGGATGTCCAACTGCCGGTTTAGGCCCGATCCCTGGGCCTAAACCGGCAGTCGGACATCCCTCTTGAAATCCGGGACCACTGACTCCTAACCACTCACCTGCATGCCTGCCTGATCACCCCTAAACACTCTGCCTGCCTGCCTCATTGCCCCAACCACTCACCTGCTGCCTCATCGCCCCTAATCCCTCTGCCTGCCTGCCTGATCGCCCCTAACCACTTTGCCTGCCTGCCTGATCGCCCCTCAACCATCTGCCTGCCTGCCTGATTACTCCTAACCACTCTGCCTGCCTGCCTGCCTCCCTGATTGCCCCTAACCACCGCTACGGCTGCCTCGGCCCCCGCCGCCGTGGCTTAGTCGGGAAAGTCATCCAGAAGGATGTCTGGAATGATGTCTGGAAGGTCATTGGGCTATCTGGTCTAATTAGCATATTATGCTTTTATTATTATAGATATCACATTTTTGCTTATAACCTCTTTTTACTTGGTTTCCCTTGGTTTCCTCCCTGACATCTATTTCTCTGCTTCCTTCCAGGCTCACTCTCTTCCACTTGACCATTTGATGTTGAAGTTCCCTAAAACTGGGTCTCATGCATCCCTCTCCTCTTACTCACTACTCTTTCCTTAAATAAGCTCACCCAAGACCATGGCTTCCCTTGCTGTTTGTTTGCCAGTGTTTTCATGTGTACAGATTTAGG
Organism: Eptesicus fuscus; assembly: GCF_027574615.1. Classification (NCBI taxonomy): domain Eukaryota; kingdom Metazoa; phylum Chordata; class Mammalia; order Chiroptera; family Vespertilionidae; genus Eptesicus; species Eptesicus fuscus. The sequence continues at coordinate 89,528,859 of NC_072479.1, forward strand.
GGGTAGGGTTGCACATGGAGCAGTGAGGAAGGAAGAGGGGCATTTGTCTCACCAATCAGATCAGTAGAATCAACACTGGTGAACAAAGAGGCAACAGATGTCTTAGCCAATTTGTCCTCACATCTGGATCAGGAGTTTAAGTATGATTTGAAAAGCGTGAGACCAAATAATGCTTGAGGAAATTGGCTTGTGCTGTGATTTCATAGAAAAGAATGGAGCAAGAATAGACTTGGAGATGGTTGTGGTGGCAGTTCAGCCACAAGGTGACTGCTATACAGGCTGTCTTTGATGATAGGAGTGGATTTGAAGGAAAAATATGTTTATAAGAAAAAAGTACACAAATTTGTAGTTGAAAATGAAGGAAGTGATAAATGGTGAAGTTAATGATTTCTCTAAGGTTTTTGCCTATAGATGCAACATAAAATCTCCTTTCTGATCATGCTTGAAGTAAACAAACAAACAAAAACCCTTTCTCTAAAGTTAAAACAAAAAGACCCAAATGGACCATTGAGATGTTTTCCTACCGAGTCCTCCTATCCTTTTTTTTTTTTTTTTTTTTTTTTACTTCATCCTCTAGGGCTGAAATCTATGCAAAATTCAGAAAAGGATGAAGAAGACAGGCTGACAATGGTATTCCCAATAGTCTATGCTTTCCTCCATTGTTTTCCTTTAATATTGATATTTTTTGGTTAACAACCTCACCTTTACTCTGCTTTTCCTGCCCTTCAAAAACAACCTTGTTATATCTCTTTATACTTATCATTGACAGACTTCCTGAGCATGTATGTGTTGTCTTTTGGATCGAGTCTTAAAAAAAATCAGTGCTACAAGTCACATAAGAAAAACCAACCAACCAACTTTGAACATTTATAATGGTTGAATTACTTGGATAATACAAAATCCTTACCTTGTAAACATCATGCAACAAATATAGACTAATCAATGTAGTTAGGTTTTTTTGTTTTTCACCGTATTCCTTCTTCTGGTGACAGCACTCCAAATTTGTTTGGAGGCACTATTGAAGACAGGCTAGTGACACCATTAACCAAGGTACTTTTTCAGCCAAATCAAGAGGTGGGTATGACCCAAGCTAAGCCAATCAGATGCTTGCTCTCAGGAAGTTGAATCTTGAGTGGAGGAATGAAAAGACTGAAAAAGATCACTTTCTGCTTGCTATCTGGATCCCCAAGCCTGCCCAGGTCCTTCTCTTTTCTGAGCCTGGTTATCGAGCTGGGCTTTTTTCCATCCTGTGCGCTAATACATAGAATGGAAATTTCCTTTTTGGACTACCTTCGCTAGTTTCCTTTACTTCCAATTAGCCTTTTATCTTGAATGCTTACAAGTGCCAGGCACTACTGTAAAGGCATTGTGTGGATGACAGTCATTTGATCTTCATAACAACCCTATAATTATTATTCCCCTTTGACAGATGAAGCTGAGCCTTAGAAATTTTAAAGTAGCTTGTCAAGGTTTACACAGCTAGCAAGAAATGGAACTGAAATTCAAATGTGGGTAAGATGACTCCTGGTCTATGGCATCCAATCTCTGAGAAAGAATTTTTTTAGAAACTCATTAAGTGAGCCCCTTGGTAATGAAGCGATGAGTAATCCACCACTGGAGGCTAGCTGGGAGATGTTGAGACACAGGGCAAACTATTTGTTCTCCATAGAAAATTAATAGAATTTGTTGTTCTTTGACATTCAGAGAGACTAGATTTGGAGAACCTGGGACTCAAAGAAGGCTGCAGGTGTGAGGAGAGTGAATGCCTGCAATAGCAGCAGGCTGGGATCTTAGAAGAGAGAAGCTAAGTGTCTGTTAGAATACAAATGACAGAAACCTGTACATGAGATGGATATAAGCAATGACACGCTTATTCCAAGAAGTCCAGAGGCAGGAATGTTCAAGACTAAATATTGTGATGGGCCGACAACAAAGACCAGGTTTTTTCCATCTTTCCTTTTTGCATCCTTTGCTGTATTGTCTTTGTCCTCAGGGTAATCCCCTCATGGTTATGAGATGCCACAGCAGTTCTATGTATCACCTTTGGACAGGACAGTGATCGGGGACAAGACTACTTCTTTCTGTGTATCTCTTTTGGGAGGAGGGAACTTTTCCTAAAAGCAGCCCAGATTTCCTTTTACATCTTATTGGCCAAAATGCGTCACATGCCTGTGCCCAAGCCAATAACTGGCAACCATAATTGCTAAGAAGAATCAATGGGGAACGGGGGAGCTTAGAGAGGGTGAATTCCTGAACAAAATCAAAGTTCTATAAGGAATGACAGTTGGAGTAAACGTTGCATAGCTGACCAATAAAATCTGCTATATACAAGAAGATATTTTTTGAGGGCCATGAATTTTAGAAACAGTAATGACCATGGCAGACTGTAGAGCCAGAAAGACTTGGACTTGAATAATGGTTCCCTAACTTACCAGCTGTATTATAGTAAGTATAAGGATGCTCTGAATATTAAATTAAATAATGCATGTAAAATGCCTTACACTATCTGTCACATATTAAGTGTGCAATAATTAATAATTATTTTGATTAGCTTATAGCATTTTAATCACTTTCTGTCCTAAGCTCAATCATTCTCTATTATTCCCAAATGTTTAGTAAAATTTCACTATATGGAACAGCCTTTGTGTTAGTGATGCTTTACGGAATGGAGAATAAAAACCTATGTCTCTTCTTGGGGAAAAGGAGTGTTAAGAGAGGACTGCAGATGTAGGAGGCAAGATGGTAAGAGAGGATCAAAAACTGAGCTGTGGGTAGAGGTTTGGAGCAAAAGGGGAGAGACGCAGTAAATTCAAGTGTTCTTCTCAGGAGAGCAGAGCTAGTGCAGTAGGAGTTTGATTTATTCTATCTAATACTGAAGGGAAGGCTGAGGTCTTGGAAACATCTGGGTCACATGCACACTTAAAAAGACTAACAGTACAAGGCAAACATGAACACTGAGTGATGCTATAGGAACCCAAAAGAAAGAGAAACCACCGTGGATTACAGTGGTCAGAAAAGGCCTTATGTGACATGTGAAACTTAGGCTTACCTCTGAAGAATGTTTAAGATTAAGTTAAGGGAAGATGAGAGAGCATTCTAGATAGAACGATAGTAGAGTCATAGAATCAAGAACATGCAAAAGATACAGAAATACCATCGGGGGTTATCGCAATGGTCATAGTATGAAATGCTAATGCTATGAATCAAGAAGCTGGATATTGAGGAACTAAGTAAGGATACTGAGGAAATAAGGTTCTGCTTTTGCAATTTAACAAATCTGATTGTGAAATTATAAAGGTGAAACTAGGTTAAATGATTATTTAAAAATAACTCTAACAAATAGAATCTCAAATTTAAAATATCATAGTTACTAAATTTGTCAATGTACTAAAATCTATAGCACCAATGACTATTTTCTGATAACTGGTTTTTTAAAAATATATGTTTTTATTGATATTAGAGAGAGAGAACAGGAGAAGGAGAGAGGGACAGAAACATCAATGAGAGAGAAACATCTACACCAATCAGCTGCTTCCTGAATGCCCCCTGCTGAGGATCGAGCCCACAACCAGGGCATGTGCCCTGAGCAGGAATCAAGCCAGTGACCTCTTGGTTCATGGGTTGAAGCTCAATCACTGAGCAACACTGGCCAGGCTGATGATGACTATTTTTAATGGTATTCATTACCACCATAAAGTCATAAGACTATAGAAACAATAGTTGAATAGCATGAAAAAGGCTAAGGAAGGTAGAGTTTTGAAATGAGGCCCCATAGAAGGTGTCAAAATGTGAAAGTAACATGATGGGTAGTTAATTTGGCTACATGTCCAGGATGGGTTAGAGGGTGGAAAGACCAAAGAATCAAGAAATGTGTAAGATTCCAAGCATAAGGTAGCCAGGATCTGGGCTAAGTGTTCTATCTGGAAGAATAAAGGAAGGAGTGGGTTTCAGAGAGGCCTAGCCCTGCACTGATTCTTTATGCTGTCAGTCCCACCCCTGTTTAACATAGTCAGAAGCACATTAAGGGCGGCCTCCAAGAGCTCCTGGGACACACTCCCAATCCTGATTATTTCCCCAACCTGTTTCCCATACCACATTCTGACATGCTTTTGGCCCCCTTCCCCACTTACTGCTCCTCTGGTAACTAACTGGTGGTTTCTACCATTTATAGGAGGTTCTTTTTAACTACAAAAAAAAAAACAACAACAGACAAGCCAAGACCATACGGATATCTGTTGCTTACTTAACAAGAAGCCTGTCTCAAGGCTGGTTTGGTAATTCAGCAATGTTATCAGGAAGGCAGATTCCATCCTGCCTCCACAGTGACTCAGCAACCTCTCTTCTTGTAATGTCAAATGGCTGCAACCTTTCTAGGAAATATCCCTCACACAAAAGCATTTGCTGGAAGCAAGAGAAGAAAGGCAAAGGGTGTTCTCCTCAGTTTATTTTACCAAGAAAAAAAGTCTTTCCCACAAGCTCTCAAATGACTTCTTACATTGCACTGTTCAAGTCAAGCTCATCTGCCCACTCCTAGACCAATGACTGGCAAAGAAAAATGGGTTCATGTGATTGGCTTAGACCAGTCATCATTTGTCCTGTGTGTTGGGCATTTTTTTCTCTGAACAAAGTTGAGGCTTGTTAGCAGGCAAGAAGGGAGATGGCACTTGGGTAGGCAACTCAAGGTGTCAGCCATGGACTCGGAGTACCGAACCTCTGCTGGCTATCCCAGTCTGCCCCATGTAATCACTTCTCAACTAATTCTTGGAACCTTAACCTCAGTGCATCCATTCCCTATTTTCCCTACTACTCCAATGGGAAGTTCTTGACCTGATTTGTCCTGAGTCCTTAAGGAAGAAAGATGTAGACATGGCCTAGCCTAGATTCTCAGGGCAAGGCAGGATGATGCTCTAGTTTACTAGTGAGGTCATTTGAACCTCTGTTACTCCTTTTACCTTATATGTAAAAAATTGGGGACTGAGCTCTTTTGTTTTTAGGCCCTGGAGTCTGCAACTTGTTGGATTTTAAGGAGATGAATAATATAAACATCAAGGATTAGAGGCGAACAGTTGAGGAGGAGCTGAAAGAAGAATAGCAGGTGCCAATGTGTCTGCAGATGACAGAGCTTTTGTAAGTTTCTTATTATCATTTCTTTTCTGCGGTTCATTTCACATTAACATTTTTCCCAGTGTTTTGGCATGGATAAACCTTGGCAATGTCTCTTTGAAAAATTAATTTTCATGCATTTTTTTCTTGTTAAAGCCAAGCAGATTTTAAAAATGGTTATAGCTCTAGTATTCACTAGGAAAATCTATTGGATGCTTAGGAAATGGGTATCATTAGAGTTCTGTAATGTAGCTAATTTCACACCATGGACCTCTCTTTGCATCTACCTTTTATTGTCCTTTATTCTAACAATTCTAATAACCATAGATGTAAAAGGGGTATACATTTCCTTATTTTTTTAAGGTAAGTGTTTGCTTTATTCCATCCCTGGTACTATACTGCCTTGTCCTCACAAATATACCCATTAACCTTCATGCCCTGGAATTTATTTTTTTATTTGAGAGGAAGAAGAAGCCTTGTAACTAGTAGGAGCCAACTCTCTCTGACCTAGTGAGCTTTCCTATCTTAGGGAAAATACACTAAAATGGGTTGTTTATACATCATCCCAAGTTATGTTTATGCTAGAGCTTTTCATTTACGCCAAATAAAATTTATGAAAAAAATCGAGCTCAGTTGAAAAGAACCCCAAGGAAGAAAAGCTTTTTAATTAAAGGGTGACCTCATCTCTAATTCTGCCTATCTTTCCTACCCCTCACCTGTGTGCACGCTCACACACATACACACACAGTCACACATGTGTGCCCCTCCTGTCCTCTGGCCACCCTGGATCAGCCTTGGGTACTAACATCAGCCAAGTGTGCCCTGCCTCTTTGGGCATTAAAATTAGGACAGCTGAATATTCTTTAGCCTGATTTACTCCCTTCTCCCTACCATCTTGACTTATTGCTGGACTGTGAACTCACTGAGTGTGGGGACCAGACTCTGCAACTTGGAGAGGATATAAATAGCAATATCTCAAGCAGTGATAGTGAGACTTGTGTTAAAGTCCTCAATTTAATTTGCTTTGAGTCATGGGGCACAGGGTTTTAAAAATAGAGGCTCTAAAAATGTTCCCTTGGTAAAGATTTCTTTAAAAACAGCAGTTCACAGCAAAGGAATAATAAATGTCTCTCAAACACCTGAAATTATATATAATCTCATTTATAATTAGAGGAGTACAATTTAAATATATGCTGCAATACCATTTCTCACTAACCAAAAACATAAAAAGCAAAATCTTTGTTAACATGCTATGTTGTTGCGGATATGGGATAACAGATGCTCTTAGGCAGATGCACATACTCTTTGACCTACAAATATCATTTCCATAAATATGCAGGTATGTGCATAAAACATCTTACATATAATGTCATGTATTTCTGTATTATTTATAATAGAATCAGAGTGAAACAACCTAAAGTTCCATCAAAAGGACAATGAGTAAGTAAATTATGGGACATCCACATGTTGGAATACTACGCAGCCAAAAATATTGTGGAAATTTTTAATGTACCAATTGAAACAATTTCCAATATATATTATTGAGAGGGAGAGAGGGTGTCTAAGACATGAAGTACTAGGGGCATGTGTGTGGGAGGGAGGTTTTTACTGTTTACTCTTTTGTGCCTTTACTTTTTTGGACTATGTGGACACATTACCTGCTAAAGAAAACACAATACCAAAAGAGCATTTGTTACTATAGAGCAGTATGTCTTTTCCCTAACATTAAGCACTGTGTTTGGCATTTGACAGATGTTCAGATTCTCTAGAAAATAGAACCTGAAGTTAAAGCTTACATATCCATCACCTTAGAGAGGGGGGTAGTCTCAGGAAGTGAGAGTGAAGAGAAAAGGGGAGTGAGTTGGGGGAAGGAGAGGGAACATGGGCGGCGTGTTATTGCTAGTAAGTGGGCCACAGCTTCAAAACAAAACACAGCTGATTGTTTGGTGTCCAGAGAGGCAAAAAAGAAACCAGAACAGTCCCTGGATAGGATGAGAGACACTTGATTTGTTGGGTTCTCTCTGTCTCTCACTGGTTAAAGTCTATCATCCCATGGGGACAGTTATTCCATTTACCCTTCCACGATTTCCAGCTAGTCCAGGCGGCCTCTGGTGAAGGCAGAGCCTCCAGGGTCCAACTCAGCCAATGTGCACACAGCAGTTCCTCCTGGTCAGGTGACACTGTACACAAGGACTCCTCTTTCTATTTCATAATGGTGGAAGCATGCCAAGTGGCTGAGGTTTGGGAGGGGGGACCAGATATTGTTGAGTGGTGTGCTGCAGAAATGGGTTCAATACAGAAGGGTTTGGGGTTTTAAAAATAGATTTTATTTTTTTAGAGCAGTTTTAGGTTCACAGCAAAACTGAGCAGAAGGTACAGGGATTTCCCACATAGCCCTGCCTCTACTCACAATCTCCCCCACCATCAACACCCTGCACCAGCTTGATACATTCATCATAATCAGTGAACCTACATCATTATCACCCACACTCAGGAAAGTTTTTATTTGCTTTTGTTTGTTTAATAGGTTGGTTGGTGAGTTAAAATATTTCCTACTAAACTATAAATCTGAGAATTTGCAAGAACCTAAGCTATTTAAATCCCCAAACCCATAACATTTTATTGTAGTGCTAGATGATTCCACTCCATTTAAGGTTACATATGGTTGTATCTATTTCTGTTTAATACCATGTACTTTCAATAAACTAACCTAAAATATGTATTGCTGAATTGAAGACACTGTTCTTGGTGGGGTGCAAGCAGATAAAGGAGTAAAATACCACCTTTCTCCCAAAGTTATTATAAAAGCATACAGACTTAAACTGGAATGCAAGAATTAAGGAACAGTACTGGCCCGGCTGGCATGGCTCAGTAGTTGAGCATCAACTTATGAACCAGGAGGTCACAGGTAGATTCCCAGTCAGGGCACATGCCCAGGTTGCAGGCTCTATCCTCAGGGGAGGGGAGGAGGGGTGCGCAGGAGGCAGCTGATCAATGGTTTTCTCTCATCATTGATGTTTATCTCTCTCTCCCTCCCTTCCTTTCTGAAATCAAAACAAATATATTAAAAAAAATAAAAAAACAGTACTGTACAATGAAATAACACAAAATGTGCCCCAGCACATAAATGATTAATGGCCAATCAAGAATTAAATACTGTAAGGTTTGTGCAATTTTTTTTGTACCTGGAGTCATTATCGAAGACTTGATAGAGAAATAGCAACTTGAACTGGACTTACATTTTGGATAAGACGTGGAGAGAATAGAAACTGTGAGGTCATTTTGGATGACAACCTGACCCAAGCCCCAAGTTCTGAATCTTGGGACACCTTGTGTTGACTGCTTTTGTTTTTGTTTTTAATAAGTGGGGTGGTTTGAGGCAAGTTCTGGAAAGGTAGGTAGGGACTATGTTGTGCAAGACTTTCAAATTATTTGCAAATAAACTAGAATTTTATTCTGTAACCAAGGGGTAATCATTGGAATTTTTGAGTAGAGCAGTTACATGCCCTACTGGGAAACAGTGAAATGTCTTCAACCCACGTTTACCCCCAATTAAATCAGAAGACCTTCCTCCCACCCTGCATGGGAATGTCTGTAGGGAGAAGCTGAATGTATTCCGAAGGAGCTAATTTCCCTGGATACAGATCTTGTGTATTTCTGAAGCTTGGCAGATCATCAGGAAGCTGTTTGTAAAGGAAATATTTTAATTGTTGGTTCTCTATATCGTACAGTTTAAAGGTCTAGGGGGCAGTCTTCAAAGTCTGAATCTAGATTAGGTCGGTAGAAAACTATGAATCACTAGCCACTGAATGGAGGGTAGCAGCGGTTATCAGCAGCATCTAAGAATCTAAGGCCAGCGGCTATAACATCACATCCTCTCCTTTCTGCTATCAGTTGGATGCAACAGGAAACTGACGAAGGTGCTCGGCTGTTTCCTTTCTGCTCAGACCTGACTAGTTTCCTCTGCAGCTTGCTCCCCGCGTATTGTAAAGGAAAATCACGAAATACCAGTCCATTTCCTTCGTTGGATCAAGTCTAGCACAAGGAAGGAAAAGCAAATTTCTAAGATTAGTCAGTTTCCCTTCGCAGCTATGAACTTGGTTCAGTGCTTCCGGCTGACCCTTCTCCTTGACATGTCTCTGTGACAGCTCAGCTTTACATCACAGGCAAGGTAAGGGCTTGTGGCAAAGTGTGCAAAACATATTATGTAATTCTTACAGGATATCTTAGGTTCACTCATACGAAAGCTGCCCATTTAGGATAGCTTATGTGATAAGCTCCTCATGCTTCTTTGACTTCTATCAAACTAATTCAAGGGGGTTAAACAAAATATAGATCATTCTAATGGATATAACCAGTAGCCAAGTTCTTTTGCTCTTTTTTCAGGATAATTAAGGAGCTGTTTCCATGAAGAACATTTGAATGGAGTTAGTTTACGGAAAGAGACAGGGTTGAGCTGCTCTGAAGAGTAAGGAGTTATGTCTGGTGTCCTAGGAGGTAACCTGGGTTTTGCTGGGTATGAGAGGGAGACACTCTGGCCTGCTGAAAAAATGTAGCTAAGCGTCTGGCATCTGAGGAATGTGACTGGCTTACTTTGTAGAAGTAATTCAACTTGAACATGGGAATTGCCATTTAAAATATCTTCTCAGCAAACAATGTAGAGGAACAATGCTGTTGTGGAGTTCACATTGAATGAGAACATATTAATTTAGCAGGTGGACGATTCTTCCTCATCACATTCCTTCTTTTAATTTTCCTTTGAAATCTTTTATTTCTTTGTGTACACTTATTATTAAAATATTATTCCCCACATGTCCCTTTCATACATTTGCATGATTTTTCATATTTATACTGTAGAAATTCCTCTGAGTCATAAAATTGTGATTACTGAAATTGATAATGTAATAAAAATGAGAACACAAATTTAAGGAGCTTTGAAATAGGAACAGTTGATAAACAGACTGTAAGAATAAATAAGGTAGGAGTTCAAGGTTTAACTTGAATAGCATTTGGAGCGGTCGCTGCAATAGGCATCTGACAAGTAACAGATTTGCGGGGGCTGTGGCATTCTATTCTGTTTTTTTTTCTAGGGACTAATTATCTGTTACTTTACAGATTTGCTAAAATAATGTGAAGCTCTTAAAAACAAGTTGGTGGATCAACCAGTAGTAGCATTATTAAAGTAAAAAACAAATGAACAAACTTGCACACAAATAAGGGAACTAATATTTTTTTCAGGGACTCTGTAGACTTTTTCTTAACACAAGAACAACATACCTTTTAGTATTTAAATAAATCATATCTCTGATGAGGTGAGTATTCCCAGATGTTTTTGCATAATTAGCCTGAATCAGTAAAATGGTTTCTGTTATCATCATTCATAAACTGAGTTTTAGATGAACTTGCATCTTATTGGTTACATTGCATAATAAGGTTACGTCTGATTGGTTAACTCTTGGTACCAGAAATCCTTTATATACGTATAGGCACCTGATTTTTAAAAAAGTCACTTTGGAGCAAAAAGGGTAGGTAATTACTTTATTATTATTATTTTTGGTAAATAAAACAAAATTATACCTATTTTTGTTAGATTGGCAAAAAATATATGTTTTGGTGTGCCGCAGAATTTTAGCAATTAGTTTATGTATGCCATGAGGTTGAAAAAGGTTGAAAATTGCTGACTCAGGGAGCTGTTGGGCAACTTGTTATTAGAGCTTGGTATTCCTCTTGATAGGGATGTTGGGGGGTGGGGATGGGAATAGAATGGGCTGGAAACTGGATAAGGAGAATCCTCTGGCTCTATTACAGCAGCCTCTCCTCCCATTATCGAAGCACCCCACCCCCACCTCCACCCCCTGCTTCCTCCTAGATGAGCTGAGGGCTTGAAGGAAGTAGAAATCAGAGCTCTATCATGTTCAGTGAATTGAACAGCCGTCTTCCTAAATAGAAGCAGAATGCTGCTGACACCCACCCAGCCATCTCCTTATATCCCCTGCCTTTTCTCTTCCCTCCATCCAAAAACAGAAAAAGGCAGTGGGTGAATGTGTCCGCTTGTGCTGGTTAAAATTATGAATTGGGCCAAATATTTCTTTCTTTATTCCTCATTATTTTCTGCTCCTTGATATTGTTCTCCCCAACTTTTGACAGAAAGATGATCTGGGAGTTAAAAGGCTCATGATTTAGTCTTAGAACAGTTAAAATCTATGTATTCGGTTATGAACAAATGGAGGAATCTCTCTGGGCTAAGCTTCCTCTTTTGTAAGAGGTGCATTTTGGTGGATGCAACAAAGAAGATGATGATAGTAATCTTTAAGATTACCTCAAACTCAAACATTCCATTTCAGGTTGAGTTACCAAATCCACAGGGCATACAGCTCCTCTGTGTTATCATTTTGCTGTCCAGGTCCCTTTGTTACAGTTTTTCCTCCTAAGGTAAGGTGACCAGATTTTTTAACATTGGTAAAGTGGGACACCATTGAGCGAGGGGGGGGGGGGGGGGGGGGGGGGGGAGGGTGGAGGGAGGGGGCGGTTCTTGATTAAAAATTTGGTCTATATGGAGCAACAAAAATTTTCATAGAATGCAAAAATAGTATTGTAATATATTTTTTTAAATTTCAACATAAGTACAATTTACAAATATAAAAAATAAAAAATTATGTATAGTATTATTTTATTCTTTAGCATATTTCTCATTTGAGTGAATTTTTTTTAGTAGATTGCTGTCGTTGTTTAAAAGTTCATGAATTTGCCATAATGTAAGTCGTGTCACTTTCAAGTCCGGCGCTAGACTTTTTGCCGCCACTATAAAGTATAAATAATATGAGTACTGTCTGCTAAATTTAAGAAAATTTATGTATTTATGAAATAAATAAATAAATTACTTACCTAAATTATCTGAATAGCTGATTTGTAATGACATCACTTGTTTAACTAGCTTACTAGCACGCAGTACGATGTGTATCGTCTGAGAGATGGTTACAAAATGTTTTCGTCGTTGCCAATCCCAAAAAATGCCATTGTTCATTAAGTCCAAACAATGGTGGTCGAATTCTAACAACTGATCAACAATGCGAACTTTGATAAGCAGTTCTCGATAATCAGTTCTCAACAATTATTTTTTATGATTAAAGTTTAACATTATAAAATTAACAAAAATAATATAAAACTCATATCCTAGCTAAATAGCCACATGGCTGCCGAAAACCGTATATCCCCTTCCCATTCTCCCGCCGTTCCCTAGCTTGTTGTGCATTCTTTCCAAAAATCGGGACATTTTTAAAACGCCGCGGGACATGAGACAAATTGTTAAAAATCGGGACTGTCCCACCAAAAGCGGGACGTCTGGTCACCTTATCCTAAGGGTACTTGATCCTTAAAAGACCTATACATTGTGCTGGCCCATGTAGCTCAGTTGGTTGGGTGTTGTCTGTGCACCCAAAGGTTGCTGGTTTGATTCCTGCTCCCACATGCTCAGGCCCTGCAGATCTGTTTCTTTCTCTCCCTCCCTCTTCTTCTCTCAATAATGAAAAAAGAAAAGACTTACATTATTTATTAAAATGCCAGGTATCTCATTCTTTTGGAAATCTAGTTTTAACAGGTTATTATAAAATTGTATTTTAATTTGTTAAGTTAACCTATGGTAATGTTTCCCTCAGAGGAGACAAACTTTACTAATATTTTGGGGGACATTATTTAACCCAAAGGTGACATAAATGGTAGCAACATTGCACAATGTGGAGATGTTTGGGGACAGGTAAATCCTTTGATGCCTTTGCACAAGGTAATCACCATTTTAACTGAACAATGTAATCAGCTATTTTACCTGTACATGTGGACTAGCCCATGGAAGTAAATACTGTTAGTGGTGGTAAATGGTCTAATACAATAGTCAAGAATATAGACTTTGGCTTCAGACAGCCATTTAACCTTTTGCACTCGGATGTCGAGTGTGACTCAACACGGTTAGCACTAGAATAAAGGAATCGAGAAAAAAGCAAGCGAATGCAAAGGGTTAAATAGAGTTCAGGTTCAACCCCTTTTTACCTATGTGATCACTAGCTACTGCTAAGTCTCAGTTTTTAAATTTATAATATAGGGTCATTGTGAAATTTTTAAATAAGCGATTATATAAAACATTAGAGGCCCGAAGCATGAAATTCACGCACGGGAGAGGTGGGGGGGCGGGTGGTCCCTCAGCCCAGCCTGCACCCTCTCCAATCTGGGATCCCTCTCACAATCCAGGACTGCTGGCTCCCACCTGCTTGCCTTCCTGCCTTCCTGATTGCCCCTAACTGCTTCTGCCTGCCAGCCTGATCACTCCCTAACCACTCCCCTGCCAGCCTGATTGCCCCTAACTGCCCTCCCCTTCAGGCCTGGTCATCCCTAACTGCCCTCTCCTGAAGGCCTGATGACCCCTAACTGCCCTCCCCTGCAGGCCTGGTCCCCCTGCAACTGCCCTCCCCTGCAGGCCTGTATCCCCCTCACCTGCCCTCCCTTGCAGGCCTGGTTCCTCCCAACTGCCCTCCCCTGCTGGCCTGATCCCCCACACCTGCCCTCCCTTGCAGGCCTGGTCCCTCCCAACTGCCCTCCCCTCCTGGCCATCTTATGGTGGCCATCTTGTGTCCACATGGGGGCAGCCAGCTTTGACCGCATGGGGGCAGCCATCTTGTGTTGGAGTGATGGTCAATTTGCATATTACTATTTTATTAGATAGGATGATAAGTACTCAACAAATGGTCAATTTGCATATTACTATTTTATTAGATAGGGTGATAACTTAACTGGTTATTATTCTCACCATTCTTGGAAACTTGAAAATGGCTACCTAGTTGATTTTCCTATTCACCTCAGGCTCAGATTTCCTCCACATATAAAAAATAATGCAACCAGTTCTTGCTTCACTCACACTGCAGGGTCAATATTCCTAACCCTTACTCAGTATACAATGAAGGAAAAGTTGGTGAATATGAATAAATTGTGGTTAATCCACAGCACAGTGGCCAATTAGCAGAGGCCACTTCTGCTGCTACAGTTCTATTGTTTTCACAAAGTCATGCCCCAGAAACAACTTGTCTCACCTCTTATCATTGAGGAGTACTCATATATTGAAGAGCAGGACTTGATTTCAGTGGCAGTGATTTATTTTTATTTATTTATTTAAAATATGTTTTTATTGATTTTTTAAAATATATATATATTTCTTTATTGATTTCAGAGAGGAAGGAAGAGGGATAGAGAGATAGAAACATCAATGATGAGAGAGAATCATTGACTGGCTGCCTCCTGCACGACCCCTACTGGGAATCGAGCCCACAACCTAGGCATGTGCCCTTGGCCGGAATCGAACCTGGGACCCTTCAGTCTGCAGGCTGACACTCTATCCACTGAGCCAAACCAGCAAGGGCATGTTTTTATTGATTTTTTAGAAAGAGAGGAAGGGAGAGGGAGAGAGAAAGAAACACCGAGTGGCTGCCTCCTCTTGCACACACCCTCCTGGGGATCAAGCCTGCAACTCAGTCACGTGCCCTGACCAGGAATCGAACCAGTGACCTCTCAGTGCATGGGACGATGTTCAACCAACTAAACCACACCAGCCAGGGTTCAGTGGCAGTGATTTATAAGAGAAGTGTGGACAGATCAGTTTTGAAAGCTCCTGACAGAACAAACTTAGAGGTTCTTAATTGGTTTGGCTTTGACTATAATGGTTGATAACAATAAATGTAGCTGGTTAACCAATGTAGAATCAGAAAAGTTTCTGCTTTAAGAAAACCAGAAGTTTCCTTATTTTGAAGTTGTTGTGAATCATTTTCATATAAGTTTTGTGCTTTTTATGTACATACTAGAGGCCCAGTGCATGGATTTATGCGCTGGTGGGGTCCCTTGGTTTGGCCTGCACCCTCTCGCAATCCAGGACCCTTTGGGGGATGTTGGATAGCTGGTTTCAGCCTGATCCCCGCAGGCCCGATCCCCGCAGGCCCGATCCCCGCAGGCCTGATCCCCGTAGGCCCGATCCAGACAGGAGGGAGCACGATCCTGTGCATTGAGCATTTGTCCCCTGGTGATCAGTGCACGTTATAGTGACTGGTCAACTGGTCGTTTGGTCGTTCAGTCGCTTAGGCTTTTATATGTAAACTAGAGGCCCAGTGCATGAAATTTGTGCATAGGTGTGGGGTCCCTCAGCCCAGCCTGCACCCTCTCCAATCCGGGACCCCTTGGGGGATGTCAGACTGCCGGTTTAGGCCCACAAGGATTGGGCCTAAACCGGCAGTCAGACATCCCTCTCACAATCCGGGACTGCTGACTCCTAACTGCTCACCTGCCTGCCTGCCTGATTGCCTGATCGCCCCTAACCACCTCTGCCTCAGTCCCCGCACCTGGGACCCAGGCTTTCCTCCTCTGGCCCAGCCGCAGGTGCCCGGGATCATGGGTGGCTTCGCCTGGGCCCGGCTTTGTCAGGAAGGACGTCCAGAAGACGTCCGGTCTAATTAGTGTATTACCCTTTTATTAGTATAGATAGGTAAAAACCCATAAGCAGTATATTTTACATTTATGCCTTTAAATAAGCAGTATTATTTTGTACATATTATTCTGTGATATTATTATGTTTCTGAGATTTATCCTTGTTGATAGAGACCTCTGTTTGTCTCTTTATTGCTGTACTGGAGTTCATTCAATGAATACATTGTTTTGATTGTTAGGATTAATTGTGGCTAAAGATAATCAACAGAAAACAAATGAATGGGGTCTCAAGCACGGAAAGAAATTTTTCTCTCTGTTGTGTATAGGTCCAAAGGTAGTTTCCAGGGTTGGTATGGAGTGCCATGGGTTCAGAGACATGTGCTCTGTCTTGGTACTCCTCTGTGCATGCACCTTTGGATAATGTCACCTCAGCGTTCACAGTGGCTGCTTGAGCTCCAGTGGGCATATCTGTATTCCTGTAGTAGAAGGAAGTGAAGATGTTTCATTCCTCAACTATGCTTACATCCCTTTGACTACACCATCACTGCTCTAAAGGAGAATAGAAGAAAGACTCTTTATTCTAAGTGACCACATGCCTAAAATTCGGTTGTTCAATTACTGATGAGTAAGGGGAAGGGGAATTTTGGGGCACAAGTACAAGTCTCTGCCACAGTGTACATTTAGGTGATTTCCAAATTTTTGCAATTACAGACAGTGCTGTAACAAACATATACTATGTCTTTTTGTGCTCATGTGAGAGAGTTTCTCTAGGGGAATATGTTGCTGGTAATTCATGTTTTCAACTTTATCAATTGTTCGCCAAAATGATTGTGCCATGTTTGCTCCAGCTCTAAATAAGTTTGCTTTCTTACATACTCCTAATATTTGGTATTAGGTTTCTTTAAAAAAAATGTTTTTACAATCTGATGGGATCATAGAGTGATGACTTAGCAAAGGCAGTTTGGGTAGAGGGGTGGAAACGGAAGCCAGAGTGCCTGGGTTGAGACAGAGTGGGAACAGGTCAAATCAAGCTGGTGGGTGTAAACTACTCTTCCACTCGGCTCAGCTGCAGAAGGAATTGAGGTAAAGCCTTAGATAGCATTGGTGGGACATTTGTGTTACAATCAGAAAGTCTGGGGCTGTTGGAAATAAAGCAGTAGAGAATATACCCAAGAATGAGGGGGGTAGCAATGAAAGTGATTTCCATGGGTTTTAATTTCAGAGGTGGGGCATTTCCAAGTGATGATTGAAGTGGGCAAGGTGTGAGAGTTGATAGCCGCTGTTTTCTATTCCAGAGCCCAAGATGTTTTGAAGCTTCAAGGGAGCCAAAATAATTATTCATTCGACAAATATTTTCAAGCACCTCATAGGTGTTAGACATTGTTCCAGAAACTTGAGTTTCATGTTGATAAAAACAGGCAAAATTTTCTCTAAAAGGGGCCGACAGACAAGTATATAAACAAATGAGATAATTTGTGATAACTAAGAAAATAAAACAGGAAAAGATAGTATTTTAGTAGGATTAATAGGAATGTAGGTGGGATATTACTCTAGTGCCCCTGAAGAGGAGGAACTGCAGGTACCAGGGTCAACAGGCAAATGGTTGACCAAGTGATTGGGGGTGGGGTGGAGCGAGGGGTTTTGCTGATTCTGAGGAAGTGCATCTGCTGAGGGAATTATGGGTAACCTGGATGTCCTGGAAGCTGCAGATAATGTTAGCAGATTTTCTAGCTCTGTTGCTTTCTTAGCTGGAGACAGTCAAGGACAGAAGATAGAGCTATTCATGAATAAGAATGATTGCTTTTTATCTTGAATTTATGGCTTATGAACAACAGACACTAGAAGGTAGTTCTTACTATGCTTCTAAACAGAGATTTTTGAGTAGCAGTAACTATTTCTTCCCTATAACAAATGATAAAAATTTATCAGCTTATTTTTACTTTTCCCCCCTTTCCTTCTAGAAGATCTTCTTATAGGCCTGGACAAGAAGGGCATTTTTATTTAGTTTAGAATGGGAAATATTCATATCTTGATTAAATTATGAAACATCTCTCAACTCTGCCCCTTTTCCTTTACATCAATCTCCCCATCCCCCTTTTTAACCTTCTGAATGTTGCAGTTTCCAGAACATTATCTGAAAACCAGGAAGCCAATTGCTATCAGAAAAACAAGGAACAGAAAAGAAAAGCTTTCACTTTTCAAAGTTCATCAGCTTTAAAGCAGAATAATATTTCTTTATTTTATCCAGCGGAGGGGTGATGTGGATTATGAGAGGAACTGGAATAAAAGCCTGTTGTTCTTGGCAAGTGAGTCAGTTGAGATGAAAATGTTAACATATTTCAGCAGATATGAGTCAATTCTATTCTGGAGGTGAAAAGAAGTGTGGTTTACTGTACCAGCATGTATATCACAGAAAAACCTGAAAAATATTGTAAGGAAACATGAGAGATTTGGCAATCAAATTTGCATGCCTTCCTTTCAAATTGAGATAGTAATTTTTACAAAAGTGTAGGTCCAGAACATTTAGAGCAAACCTACACAAAACAATCATTTCTAGGGATATGATACCATGATTTTAATGATTTTCTTTTTCTGTTTTCAAAGCAACCAAATAGAGAGGCAGAGAGACAGAATAAAAAGAACTCTGAGGTAAATTCTGGCCTTATCCCTAGTTATTAGTACCCCTAATTATACTAATTAGCTGTGAGATGATGGGTAAATCACTCATATTTGCAAAATAATGGGATTGGTCTCAATTGTTACTTTCCCTTTCTGGTTTAAAATAATGTGATTTAGCCCTAGCCATTTTGGCTCAGTGTATAGAGCGTCAGCCTGTGGACTCAAGGGTCCCGGGTTTGATTCTGGTCAGGGGCACATGCCTGGGTTGCGGGCTCAGTCCCCAGTGGGGGGCATGCAGAAGGCAGCCAATCAATGATTCCCTCTCATCACTGATATTTCTAACTCTTTCTTCCTCTCCCTTCCTCCCTGAAATCAATAAAAATGTATTTTAAAAAATAATAATGTGATTTGGAGTTATATACTACAAAGAGATGCCCTATTATGACCCTGGGTGGCCCGTAAAGAACCTGCAGTGGAATGTCCAGGGGCTGTGTGGGAATTTCAATGGCACTGCTTCCTGTTTTCATACCAGATCTTCATCCAGCTTTCTAGATTGATAGGCAATGGGAAGCAGTGTGTGAATGCATGTGCCTGTTACAAGGATTGGCTAATAGATGGTTTAGACTGACTGCATGACAGCAAATAATGATTTAGACCGGAAGCCCTTCTTCAATATGATAGAACACCCACATTTGAAGAAAAAAAAAATAGTTTGGTGGCTTTGGGTTCAAAAGTTAACTGACCACATGAGTTAACCTTTCCTTCCTGTCTAAAAGCCCGCAGAGCCCTGGCCGGTGTAGCTCAGTTGGTTGAGCATTGTGACGTGCACTGAAGAGTCATTGGTTCGATTCTGGGTCAGGGCACATGCCCAGGTTTTGGGTGCAGGAGGCAGCCCATCAATGTTTCTCTCTCACATGGATGCTTCTCTCTTTCTCTCAAATCAATAAAGTCATATTTTTTAAAAAAGCCCACAGAAATGACAGGATTAATTTAGAATTGCTAAACCCTGTGCTGCTCTAGAAAGCCAGAAAGAGGCCTGTTGTCTCACAAGAGGGATTTATTTATTTATTTATTTATTTATTTATATTTTGCATCCTGTCAGCAGCAGAGACTAATACAGCTGAGTCCCTAATATAATACTATCACTCAAGTAGGCAAGCCAGTCCATTACTGGCAAGTTGATTGGAAATCTTCTATACGGAAGGGGATAGTAATTTCTGGATTGATTCGTGATTTTAATGAATTTGTCTAATGTGTTCAAAACAGCTTATACCAGTACCACCATCTGAGGATACTTTTCCTTTCTGTGCCTCCGTTTCCACATCTGGAAAATGGACAGAAATAATAGTGTTTCTGTGAGGATTAATACAAGTAAAGTGTTTTGAACAGAGCCTGACATAGTAAGTGTTCCTATACCTATAATTATTATTATAGAAACTGTTATAGGTTTAATATTAAATTTTAAAGCAGATGGGGTTAGTTACAAATGATAACATTTATAGGGACTGAAAAAACAAGAGCCTATAATCCTATTTAGGTGAAAGGCAGCAGCTTTGATAAACCCTGAAAAAGAAACTTAAGATGCTAAGAAATATGGGCAGAGGAGGGCAGCCAGTCAACTAATTAATTACATTGCTGTGGAGTAACTGTATCTGTCTTTTATTTTCCAAGTGGCTTCTGTGGCATTTGCCCCCAGGTGAAAGCCATGAGTCTGCTCTCTAAATTAACTGGGATATTTGCCATGAGACACTTCCGAAATGGGCGCTGGGGCCAGAGAGAGAAATAGGACAATATCCCAGCTAACTTCCATCTGTCATAAGGAGGATGAAAATAGCAATTTGTTGTCTAAACTGGGACACTGTTGAGTAAAAGCAAGCACTATAAAGAATTATGCCAGGATAAGAAGTGTAACCTGTGACCATCCCAGGCAAACCAGGACATTATTTCCCTTGGTATAAGGGGTGGAGAGCAACTGCATCCAGAAAGCAAGCTACCTATGCCCTAAAGCAGTGGTCGGCAAACTCATTAGTCAACAGAGCCAAATGTCAATAGTACAACGATTGAACTTTCTTTTGAGAGCCAAATTTTTTAAACTTAAACTTCTAACGCCACTTCTTCAGAATAGACTCGCCCAGGCCGTGGTATTTTGTGGAAGAGCCACACTCACGGGGCCAAAGAGCCGCATGTGGCTCGCGAGCCACAGTTTGCCGACCACGGCCCTAAAGGAAAGCCCACTTGGTCACACAGTCTGTCTTTCTTACCCAAGAATTGTATAGATTGCCAAGAAAACATGGAATTTCACTCCAGCTACCTAAACCTGAAATTGTAAGTGTTCCTGAACATTTGAGGGAAAAAAACACAGTGTGAAACAGTGACCCCCACACTGTAGAAACAAAGGAAATTTCCTATGAACCAGCAGAATTGATGCAGAAACAGAGAGATTCCTACAAATTTGTTATATCTATAAAACAAGAATAGGTTGTTACTTTTAAAAGAAACAATTTAAGTTCTGTGGAATTAAAAAAAAAGAATTACCCCTCCTTTAGGGTTGCCAGAATGAGCACATAAAAATAAAGGACACTCAGTTAAAATTTAGTTATTTCTAATTGCCTAGGCATATGTACATTAAATAAAAGAAAAATAATGCATGGGCATACTTATGCTAAAAATTACTTGTTAATGTAAAATAAATGTTAAGTATCTAAATTTCATACCTCTTCCTTTAATTATTTATATTTTTTGTTCTCCCTAATATTTCTTTGTTGTGCAGGGTTTGTTTATAAAATTTCTTGCAGTTACAGTCTATATTTCATTTATATAACACTATAGGCCTTGTGCACGGAATTCATGCATGGGTAGGGTCCCTAGGCCTGGCCGGCAATCAGGGCCGATGAAGGCCTTCCAGCTGTCATCCAGGGCCTTACTTTCCCAGCTGCCGGGTGCTGGCCAGGGCCTTCCTTCATTCCATGCCGCCCCCTGGTGGTTAGCGCATGTCATAGCAAGCGACTGAACTCCCAGTCTCCTGGTCGAACTCCCGAGGGGACACTTTGCATAGTAGCCTTTTATATATATAGATAGTTTCTACAATGGTCAACTTATTTCATTTTTTTTCATCCATTAAACATTCATTAATGAGTAAATATACTCAACATTAATAATATGAGCTAGTACACTAAACTTTTAAATTTGATTTGTTGAGCACATAATAACATATTTCAGGTATGACTTGTTTTCTTGTTCTTCAGGATTATGCTGTGATCCCTTGATCAAGAACTTTTAAAAATATCGTGTATTGAAAAAAAAAGTATTATCAGTTTTTACTTCCTCTTTATGATGCCACTTGTTGTCATGTTGGAAGAGTGTTTACTAACATCTCTGTGGAACAATAGAATTCTTCAAGGGATGAAATTGTATGGTAAGTTCCATAATAATTATTCACTTCAAGTTAGAATATATTTTCTGTCCAAAAATAATGTTATTCCATTTATGAATAATCTTTACACTTAAAGGAATAAATATTTCATCAGTTCTTTTTTTAAAAAACACACTCAATAAGTTCTTTTAGGCAATGGGGTACTTTACCTAGATCAATTGAACTAAAAAATTGAGACTGGTATCTGGTGTAGAAGGAGGGTTATTACTACTTTCGCTGTGATTATTTTATCTTCCTCATCTGAATTTATTTTTTAAAAATATATTTTTATTGATTTCAGGGAGGAAGGGAGATGGAGATAAAGATAGAAACATCAATGATGAGAGAGAATCATTTATTGGCTGCCTCCTGCATTCCCCACACTGGGGATTGAGCCTGCAATCCGGGCATGTGCCCTGACAGGGGATCAAACCATCACCTCCTGGTTCATAGGTCAATGCTCAACCACTAAGCCATGCTGGCCAGGCTGACTTTCTCTTAATAAAAATGATATTATCATATTTTTTTTGTTAACAGTTGAATAAATGCTACATCTCATATGCTTAGCTGTTAGTATATACTGATTTATATCTCGCTTTCCACCATTTTTGAAACTGAGTGAACAATAGCATACTGAGAGCTTCAAAACAATTTTTTTCCTTGTTAATAAAAGTCTACTGATTAGAAAATTCATCACAAAATTTACGCTTGAGTTTTGGCATTTGGGGTTCAAATATACACAAAGAAATAACAGATAATGGCAACCACTGCCAGAATTAAAAAGACTGAATTTGAGCCCTAGATGGTTTGGCTCAGTGGATAGGGCATTGGCCTGTAGACTGAAGAGTTCTGGGTTCGATTCCAGCCAAGGGCACATGCCTGGGTTGCAGGCTCGATCCCCAGTAGGAGGCAGCTGATCAATGATTCTCTCTCATCATTGATATTTCTCTATCTCCCTTTCCCTTTCTCTCTGAAATAAAAAATATATATATTAAAAAAAAGACTGAATTTGATCATCTCATAGTAGCATTGTGTGTCTGTCACTCACAAGTCCAATTCACATAAACAGGGATTGAACTTGAAAAGATTGAGAATTAATGGACTAATGATAAATTGAACATATAATGCAAAAAAAAAAAAAAAAGTGAACTTCCGGTTTGCTTGCTCATGAGGCACAGTCTCCCCAAACAAAGCCAAATATGATCTGATATAAGGTTTTGAGAAGCCTGGCATTCAGGGTTTGGTGGACTTCCAGAAGCATGGGTGTTTGGGGATTGACAGATTTTAGATGGTCACTAGAGCAAGGCTGAGGTTGACTCACTGACTCTGAGGCACTTAATGATTGGCTGCTGTCTAGAAGGGTGGGGCCGTCATTGATGGCTGACTTTGAGAACTGTGGGTTTTAGCACTGATTGGCTGATTTCCAGAAACCAGGAGCTGTCGTTGATTTGCCAATTTTCAGAAACAGAATGAGGCTGTTTTTTATTAGCTGATTTTCAGAGCATTTGCACTGATCTAAAGTTATCCATCATTAATGGTGGTTACTTGTTCAAAACGTGGGTCTTTGACTTGCATCTTCCCACACCTAGTCACTTCCAGTCATGCTGGTATTCTCGCATTCCTTGAAAAGGCTAAAATTTGCTGGTGTGCCTTAGGCCTTTGCCCTTGCTATTCCTTCTTACTGGAATGCTCACCGCCCAGATATCCACCTGGCTCATTCTCACTTCATTCTGGCCTCTGTACAAATGTCTCCTCTTCAGACAGCGCTTCCCTGACTACTTTTCTAAACAGCATACCCCTATCTCTTTTTATTGCTGGCTTATTATATATCCCAACTAGAATGTAAACTTCATTTGTTTTGTTCTCTGCTATGTCTTCAGTGCCGGTAACAGTACTTGGTCCATGCTAGGTAATCCATAAATAGCAGTGGAATGAATGAACTAGTTTAAGCCAAGGGGAATTTATCATAAGGAAATGAGTACATCTCATTTGAGTACAGAGCCTAAAGGAAGGAATGCAGGTAGGCTTCAGAATCAAACTGTATCCAAGAAACCATTTCCCTGTCTGACATCTGTGTTTCTCTGTGTGCATCTGCTTCAGTTTCTTTTCCTCAGTGGGTGGCAGTGCCTGTGCCACCTGTGTTTTAGCCATGACAGCTTCAATCACTCGTGAATCTCACACTCCTAAGCAGAAATTCTCAGGAAGAGATAGTTGGCTCTTTGGGTAATGTGCCTACCCTGGGCCGATCCACTGGCAAATGCTGGGGTAACATTTTTAAATGGCCACTCCTAATTGCAGAGAATATCCACAAAACAGAGAAAATATTTAGGTTGATAAAAATAAAGTCTATTAGAGAGATATAATAATCAAGGAGCAGGATCATCTCAACAATATAGTGTTAAAATCTATGAAGCAAACATGGTTAGGAAGACAAGGAGAATTTGAAGAAAACTATAATCATTGTGGAAACTTTAAAATAGGAAAAGTTATCACTGCTCTTTTCAATATTATTTTCAATGCAGTCATAAAAAAATGAAGACGTAATCAATATGGGGAAGGAAGAGGCAAAACTGTCATTATTTGCTAGAAATAATGCATGAAACAAAACCAATGAGCCACAGGCACAACAAGATTCTGTAAAGATGATAAAAGACAATCTCATAAAAGCAAACATTCTGTCTATGTACAAGTGATAATCAAATAGAAAATGTAATGAAAAAGGATCTCAGTCACATTACAACAGAAGTACAAAATGGATGGAAATAAACTTACCAAGAAATGTTTAGGATCTGTATAAAAGGAAACAACAAGGCTTTGCTGAAGGTTATAAGAGAAGATCAGAATAAATGTAAAGATGTGCTTTTCTTCTATGTGAAAACTCAGTATTAAGGTGCAAGTTTTCCTCCACCTAATCTATAAATAAAATGTGATCCCAATTAAAATCCTAACTGAATTTTTAGAAAGTGCCATTTGCAATACATCATTCGCATATTAGCTATGTCAACAGATAAAACAACGGACCTTAGTGCGTTACTACAATAAATGGTTTATTTCTCATTTGCAGTCAGTGCAAGAGTTTCTGGTCAGATTGACTTCCATAAGATCATTCTGCAAGCCAGGCATCTTCCATTCTGTGATAACCTAATAGAAAATGTAATGAAAAAGGATCTCAGTCACACTACAACCAAAGTATGAAATGGATAGAAATTAACTTAGCAAGTTTATTTCTGTGGCTCTGGCCTCCTGTTAGGTCCTTGAAGTGCTTGACTGAGAACAATGACCACGAAGAAGGCAGACCAGGTTCCCTGTCACTCAGACCTGCTCGTTTCCATTGGTAGAACTGGTCACATGGTCTTAGCTAGATGTAAGGGGCGGGGTGCGAGAAATCTCCCTAGCTGGATAGCTACTTTCTGGCAACAAAGCTACGTTATAAAAAAGAGCATGAGTTTTTTTGGTGGTCAATGGCTATCTCTGCCATAATCTGCAACAATAAAAGTTGCAGGAATAAGTTTTCAAAGGACTATAAAGTTAGCAAATATTAAAATATACTACATTATAGTAACTAAAATAACAGCACTGTCAGAGAAAGACTGTGTTTCAATAGAAAAAAACACAGTGAGTAGAAACTGAACTATATACATGTGGAAATTAAGTATGTAATAAGAGTGTCATTTCAAATGAGTCGGCAATGGTACATGTTGGCACATTTTAGGAGAGAAATATGCTTTAAAGGATTTATCCCATTTGATCCACCTATTTCTTTTCTAGGCATTTACTCTTCAGAAGTATTCTAGAACAAGTACAAAGGTATTATTTGCAGCATTCTTTGTGAAACACTGGAGCAATCTGTATGTATAATAATAGGAGAAGGTTTTACGTAAATTATAATAAATCCATATCATGGTACTATTTGGTCTTTGAAAATAAATGAGGTGGAAAAAGGGGGTCCATAATATAATCTTGAGTAAGATAATGCAAATTACACAGTAAGAGCTAATATTTGTTGAGTTCTTAGAATGTGCCAGGCTCTGTTATAAGTGATTATGAGTATTCATTTTCACAAGAGTGCTATGAGGTATATACTAATATTAATTCCATGTTAAATATTATAAAATTTTAGCAATGAGATGTACAGTAACTTGCAGAAGGTAACATGGTAGAGCTGTGATTTGAATTGAGGTGATACTGCTTACCACCCATGCTCTCAGTCTGCTGTAATGACTCTGTGTATAGTATGATACCATTTTTTATTTGTAAAAAAATATTTATATGTATTTGCATATGCTTATTTTAGGAAGCATGAAAAGATACCATACAATGTAATAGTGATTACCCCACCTATTGGTGGTGTCTATGGAGAGTCTTTCACTTTTTGTTTCTGTATGGTTTGATCTTTTTTAAAAACATACACTCCTTGTGACATAATAAAATCTTAAAGTAAAAGTTTAAATTTGATGACAATGTTGAGGTGATCCAATGCTACATTGCAATCAGTAAGAGTTAGTACCCAGCGAAGTATCTTGTGTATGACAAATACTTGATAAAAACTTGTTGAATGAATGACCAGCCTCTTTTATTAGTCTGTAAACTCTTCAGGTCTTTGGACTTCACTTTATATTTCATTGGTCCATACTCTATTATTGGACTCTACTCAATAGATATTTATTATAGTTATGTAAATATAACCATTAAATTGAAATGTTCTTATTTATTCCTTGTCATAGATTTTTCTCCCTTGTTTTTATCACAGTCCTGCACTTTTGCATAAAATGTTGTTTATATAATATAATATACACAAAATTTTATATTATTGACTTAGAAAACTCAGTCTTTTGAAAAACAATAATAGTTACAAATGCATGTTAGAAATAAATATTTTTAGTAGCATGCTATGATTTTTATTCCTAATGAAGTGAAAGCTAATAATGCAAAACTAATATATAAGTTATCTCTGAGTTTCAAGTTGTAAAATAACCTTATTTAATTTTAGAACTTATAAGCTGTGCTTTGAAAATCAGTTTTAATTGGAACTGGTTGAAATCTAATGGGTATAATTTCCTTGTTTTAAGAGAATATTGTATTTGAAAAACAATGACTTTGCTTTCAATTAGAAGCACATCTTATGCATTTGAGAGAAATCTGGAGCCCCTGGAACATACTGTGACAATCCAGTGCACTTAGCAACTGAAAGAGCGTGGGCTGGTGACATCAAGAAATCAATTTGCAAAGAGGTGTTTGAAATTTGCAGACTTTCTTCAAGGTGTTGTGAAGAGGTGTTGAAGCCACGAAGTGACGAGAAAATGACATGCATTTCACTGCTTGTATAATATTCTGTAGCTCACATTTCCCTGCTCTCTCTTTTATTGCACTTTTTATAATATTCAAGGAGAATAACATCATGCCTTGTGGACATGCATACAAGAGAAAACCTTCTGTCTGTGATGCTTGTCTCTGATGGTCAAACGCCTCTTGAAAGACTTCCTTCTTTCAGGACTATTCACTCTAAAGGAATGGGCATCATAAGTTGCTCAGAGATTCGGGAAATGAGAATACTTTCTCTTCTGAGGTTAAGGTAGTAAAAATATACCTACCTTGTAAGATATCTCCTAAAAGAACAGGAAGTAAAAGGCCTGGAAATTTTGTGAAGACACAATGAAGAGTGTAGGAAAGCTATAGCCAAACGAGGTACCAATATCCTTTGAAGAAGGAAAGGAAACTCAGATTTAACATGTCCAAAAATGAATCAATCATCTACTTTGAGGTCTAATTAATGATTTTTGCTTACAGCATCAGAAAATAAATCTAGTAACTTGCCCTTCTCTCAACTGGTGAATTTATTATGAGGATATCTGGAAACAGTGGCGTGAAGGCAGTTGGGCCTCCGGGAGGGAACAGAATCAGAAACAGAAAACCCTCATTAACATAGGCAGTACTCTCTCCTCAGCTTCCACCTTTGCTTTTCTGAGACATCTTGCTTATGTCTTTCCAGACTAGCTTTCTCTGCTTCTCCAAGCTCTGGGCAGCCTTGAGCACCTTTGCGTTTAGTTCTGTGCCCAGCAGAATGTCAGTAACAGATTCCTCAGGACAAAGAATCTGATTGGTTTAGCTAGTAGCAGCAGAAGCATAGCAGAAACAAGACTTCTAGGTGCCTGGGGAATGGTTTTTGGAGTAAATGAGGTTTACATGCCTTAGTTATCCACCTGATTGCTGTATAGCAAACTCTTCAAATAATCTCTTTTAGACTTTATCTTGAATATTAACACCATGAGGAGTCTTGAATTTATTTTCAATCCATCTTCCTTTACTTTTCACATGTCATCCATTTTCTGTTCATTCATTTATTCGTTCATTCATTCAACAAGTGTAGAGTTGAACAGTGTCAGATACTGTTCTAAGCCCTTGAGATACAACAATCTCACACACACACACACACACACACACACACACACACACACACACACACTGGTTTCTGGCTTCACTTTTCATTTCATTCAACCACAGTCCCATTTCAGGGCCGTTGTGGTTTAATGAATTCATAGTTAATGAGTTAGAAATTAATATACAATTGAGTCACTTGAAAGTATCCGTCAACTTTGGAAATAGAACCAGCCTGAAAATGTTGGAAAAATATTCTTAACAACACACATAGTTTCTATTTATTCCTAAAATATAAACACACAAAAAGGGGAATTCTAGGTAAGGGAATGAAGAATTTTCCAGTGAACCCTAGAAATAAGAATATATTCTTTCAATGAATTGATGATGCTATTTGGGAAATAAAATTTTAGGAACTGCCCTAGTGATGTATGTGTTTCTGTTTGGTTGATTGAGAGTTGAGATGAATAATACACACACACACACACACACACACACACACACACACACACACTCTGAGGCAGAAAATAAAACTTGTGCCTGTTTTAATCTATGTTTCCTGCTGAATATTCACCTTGGGGAACTGAAGTATCATCTACTTCTCCCCTTGCAGATGTATCTGTATATTTATATTTATGTACCTGTATACTCTACTTCATATGTCATTTTTTGTAGTTTATTACTTCACAAGTTGAGTGAAGCCCATGTTTATTCAGTACAAATAACGATGGGTAGGTTGTTATTTACTAGAAATAATCAAAATCACAGGGTAAATATGGAGTAACATCTAAAACAAGGTTGGGCAACTATGGCCTGCAGACCAAATCTGACTCAGTGCCTGTTTTTATAAATAAAGTTTTATTGAAACACAATCACATTAATTAATTTACTATTGTCTATGGCTGCTTTGAGCAGTGACAATAGAGATCTATGACCTGAATAGCCTAACATTTACTCTCTGGCTTTAACAGAAAATGTTTGCCAACCATTTCCCAAGAAATTAAGTTACTTGAAAACATTTTGGGGAAAGATGTTTTGAAGTTTAGGACTTTTAAAAGTCTTGCCACACTTAAATGCAAACAAAAGCAGCAGAATTTCACTTTATTTTTTTCTCTTTGTGCTTGTGTGTGTGTGTGTGTGTGTGTGTGTGTGCGCGCGCGCAAAACCCAGAGAGTTGAAAACATTCATATGTGGTGAGAAACTGGGGGGAAAAAAGGGAACTTTTGTCAACAGGGGGCTGATAATTTTAGCATTGAACTCATGATACTGTTGAGAGGGTTTATTATTAAGATGCGATTGAATGTATTTCAGGGATAAAGAGAAATTAAAATTTCTTTATGAGTTTGCTGAGTCCCCAAAACAAATCTTTTGAAAGAGTGAGCTTGTCAACTTACCAATTGGTCTTTTATATTATTATCCAAAAACTCAATGACTTACAAACTAGGCACTTCACTAGCTTTAAGTCATTTCATTCTTACAACAATGAGTTACTATGAATGAGTTACTATTTTTATTATCTCCACTTTAAAGATGAGGAAACTGATGCCCAGAGAGGTTAAATGAATTTTCCAGGGTCACACAACTAACACGTGGTTGAGCCACGCAGTGTGACTCTGGAGCCCATGTCCCTAAATATTCTCCTATATGTCCTGAGCCATTCCCACAATGACCTTGACAATGAATTTGGAGACACCACTATGACAACCACAATGACGGAATCAACAACAAGCAGCAACTGTCAATCTAAACAATAGAAGATATGCATATGTGTTTACTTATTATATGAGTTCAATAATTAAACCTTGGTGGGTTTTGTTTTTGAGTATTAACTGCTTGAAATTACTCTTGCAGTAACATTTAAAAATAACTATGCAAATTTTGGAAGAAAAAACAACTCTTTTTTTTTCTACTGAAAGGAGTGAAGTATTGGCAAAGAGTACCATAATGATAATGAAAATGAAACAAATAAAAATTGTTTGCATTTTCCTTCAAGTTCGCTTCATAACTTGCAGTAAAAGCCAAGGCCCATATACCAGAGGGAAATTTGGTGAAGCCCCTGCATATGAAAACTGAAAAGTAGCCTTTTCAGATGATGCCACCAAACAAGCAGGAGGTGTAGCAAGTGCTTTAGAAAGTGAACGTGAGCCCTAGCCAGTTTGGCTCAGTGGAAAGAGCGTTGGCCTATGGACTGAAGGGTCCCAGGTTCGATTCTGGTCAGGGGCACATGCCTGGGTTGTGGGCTCAATCCCCAGAATGGGGTGGGCAGGAGGCAGCTGATCAATGATTCTCTCTCATTATTGATGTTTCTATCGTTCTCTCCTCCCTTCCTCTTTGAAATCAATAAAATTATATTTTAAAAAAGGAAAAATGAAAAAGAAAATGAACGTGAGTGGAAGTGAATGATGCTACATGAAAGCAGAGAAGCTTTAGGAGCCAATAAATGATTTCTTCATCATTTTTCCTCCTCTGCCCTGAGACTTGCAATGTTCCAGATATGCTTGCTCCTTCAGCCCTAGTCTCCAAATGAAGATAGTATCCTATATAATAAAAGCATAGTATGCAAATTGTCCCCTCAGGTGGCGGGGCTGGCAGGGGGGAAAGAAGGGAGTACCCGGCTGCCCGCAGCCTCTAGGGACCCTACCAGTGCATGATTTTGTGCACTGGGCCTCTAGTGTGAAATATAAACTCAGCTGAGCCACATCACTCACAAATATGAGGAAGAAATAACATTTTGTCCCTGTAAACCATGGAGATATGGGATTGTTTGTTACCCCATCATAATTTAGTTTAAGGAGACTAACATCGTGTTTTACACTGGCATTAGGTTGTTGCTACAACAAAAACCTCAAAATGTGTAGTACTGGCTACAGAGCAGATGGTGGGCAGCAAGGAAAGTGTTATTGGAGCCTAGAAAGATGGTGACTCATGTTGTCTTATGATGAATTATTAGGTAAAACTGTTATCTGCAGTAACTTGGTAGCTTAAAATATACTAAATAAACATGGGACTTTAGATGAAGGATTGGGAAACAAAAAGCATGGATTGGCTTATTTTGCTTGTATTTGCCAAGGTACTATAAGGAAGATATGAGTGCAGAAAAGAACTGGCTGGTTTTTAAGCAGGGAAGAATGAAACAGTCCAAAAACTTTGGGACTTTGCAGAGTTGAGTTTCCATCTCCATCTGGTAACAGATAAAACCAAAAGTATTTAAAATACAGTCACCTGAAAAGAACCAAACTAAAAGTATGGTCAACATGCTCTTTGCATTTCTTATGGTGCATAGTGGTATAAAAAGGTTTGGGAACCATTAGACTGAAATTTTATGACCCATCAAGAGAGTCAGATAAAATTTCATCAGTATATGCTTCTTTATGCATGTGTGAGCATCATTATCTAAAGCTGATTTAAATAATATTTCTGAGACATAGGTAGTGAGAATATAGGTTTGGCTGCTCCTACAAAGACCCTCAATACTAGTTCTTTAAATAAGATGGAAGTTTATTTTATGTAATAATCTGGATATGAGAGTGGTCCAGGACTAATCTTATAGTTTCACAGTGTTGGGGACCCAGGCTCCTTCCATACTGCTGCCCTGCCTTCCTAAGGGTATTGCTAGCATTGGCATCCAAGAGGCCTGTGTGTGAGGACGCACCGCCTTGGAATTCCTTGTCTTCATTGTCTACTGGTTCCTCAACAATTTGCTGCATTCCAGCAGCTGCTGCGGAGACTGATTCCATGCTGGCCTGTTTGATTCTACCACCTGAGGCCACCATCTGGAATTTCTGGATCCTCTACCACTTTTGAACAAAGATGAAACACTGTACCACGAAGTATGAGATTTGGCGTCTCCAATAGCTACCTAAGGGATTAGGGGATCCAACCTGGAAGTACAGATGTGAATCTTGACCAGTGGGGTACAAAAGACAGGAGGAAACAGCAGGCACATTCTCTTTACCCTCCCTTCTTATGGACTACACCAAGATTTGCTATACAAAAATCTATATAGCCTGTTGGGAGATATCCCACATAGCTGAGCAACTGGCTGTGAGTTTTTTCATGACGTATTGGCCAGCATTGCATTTCCTTCCCATCTGTCCCTGATCTTAGTGCTTTTGGGCTGCTAGAAGAAAAATACACTGAGAGGCTTAAACAGCAGAATTTTATTTCTCAGCTGAAGGCTGGAAGTTCAAGATCCAGGTACTGGCAGATTCAGTGTCTAGTGAGAGCCCACTTCATGGTTCATGGATGTCTGTCCTCTTGCTGTGTCCTCACAAGGCAGAGGGATCCAGGGAGCTCTCTGAAGTCTCTTTATAAGGGCACTAATCCCATTCACGAGGGCTCCACCCTCATGACTTAATCACCTCCCAAAGACCCCCACCTACAAATACCATCATATTAGGTATTAGGATTTAACATATAAATTTTAGTGTCTGTGGGGCGGGGTACCAACATTCCTTCCATAGCATTCCACTCCTACCCCCTCAACTCACGTTCTTCTCATGTGTAAAATTCATTCATTTTGTCCCAACAGCTCCAAAAGTCTTAACTCATTCCAACATCAACTTTAAAGTCTAAAGTCCAAAGTCTCATCTAAATATCATCTAAATCAGATATGGATGAGACTGGAGGTATAATTCATGCTGAGGCAACATTTCACTCCAGCTGTGAACCTTTGAAGCCAAGCAAGTTACGTGCTTCCAAAATACAGTGGTAGGACAGGCATAGGAGAGACATTCTCATTCTGAAAAGGAGAAATAGACAAGAAGTAAAAAGGAGAAATGACAGGTCCTAGGTAAATCCAAACCCTAACAGGGAAAACGTCGTTAAAGGCTTGAGAATAATCCTCTTTGTTTGGCTCCATTCCAAGCCCACTGGGGTGGCAACTCAATGGGACAACCCCACAGTAGCTCTTTGCCTGTGCCCTTTTTTCCCCAACCCTTCATCCATGGTGGTTCTCTGCCCTGGGCAGGCATTTCTTTCCAGGCTGGGATATTGAGCCTCTGGCTCTTCCCTGCAGTCCCGTTCTTTGAAATCTAGAAGAGGCAGCCATATGCACTTCGCCTGTGCACTCTGCACCCTGGCAGGGATGGTGCAGCACAGACGTTTCCAAAGTTTGTGGCCTGCCCCTTTGGAGAGGCAGCCACGGGTGCCTGCTGGCGCTGCATCTGGGGGCAGCTGCAAAGACCCTGTGTCCCTCGTTAGAAGCTGCTCTGCCCCTGGAACTCTGGTCTGTTATTGGAGCGCCTGCGCTGAGGATCTCTGAATTGCCTTTGGAGTCATTCTTCCGTGGTCTTGAACATAGCTCCTGGCTCCTGTTGAAATGGCTGAGCCACACTAATCTTCTTATCAAATGTTCCCTTGGCTACACTCTTAGTGCTCTCTTCCAAACACTTTTTATAATATAAATAGGCTGAGAGATTTCCAAATCTTTAAATTCCGCTTCCTTTTTCCTTGACAATTCCACCCTTAAGTCATTTTTTTCTTCTCACTTTTTACTATAAGCAGTCAGGAGGAGCCAAACATCACCTTCAACACTGTGCTTAGAAACAGCTTCAGCTAAATATCTAGTTTCATTATTTGCAGGTTTTTTTAAAAATATATATTTCGTTGATTTTTTACAGAGAGGAAGGGAGAGGGATAGAGAGTTAGAAACATCGATGAGAGAGAAACACCGATCAGCTGCCTCCTACACACTCCCTACTGGGGATGTGCCTGCAACCAAGGTACATGCCCTTGACCGGAATCGAACCTGGGACCCTTCAGCCCGCAGGCCGACGCTCTATCCACTGAGCCAAACCGGTTAGGGCTATTTGCAGGTTTTATCTTCCACAAAACATTAGAATATGAACACAATTCAGTTAAGTTCTTTGCCACTTTATAACACAGAATAGCCTTTCTTCCATTGGTCAATAACATATTCCTCATTTCCATCTGAGACCTCTTCAAAATGCCTTTACTACCATATGGCCTGATTTCTACCAACATTCTGTTCAGGATGACTTGGGCGTTCTCTTAGAATATCAAAGCTTTCTCTACAGCTCTCCTCTTTTCTTTCCGAGCCCTCACTTGAATTTCCCTTAACAGTTGTTCACGGCAAAATAGGCTTTCTCTTGCATGCACATCAAAACTCTTCTGACCTCTACTCATAACCCAGTTCCAAAGCCACTTTCATAGTTCAAGGTATTTATACAGCAATAACATGTCTCAGCACCAATATCTGCATTAGTCAGGGTTTGCCAGAGAAATAGAACCAATAGGACACACACACACACACACACACACACACACACACACACACACACACACACGAACTTGTATAACAAACTGATTCAACTGATTATGGAGGCTGAGAGGTCCCATGATCTGCTGTCTGCAAACTGGAGAACCAGGAAAGCCAGTGGTGTGATTCAGTCCAAGTTCAAAGGCCTAGGAACTAAGATTGCCAGTGGTGTGAGTTCCAGTCTGAGACCAAGGACTTGAGAATTAGCAATGTCAATGTGCAAGACGGGAGAAAATGGATGTCCCAGGACAGGTAGGGAGAGCAAATTAATGCTTTCTCTGCCTTTTTGTTCTATTCGGCCCTCAGTGGCCTGGCTGATGCTCACCCACATTGGTGAGGGAGATGATCTTTACTCAGTCTACTGATTCAAATGTTAATATTTTCCAGAACTACCTTCACAGACACACCCAGAAATCAGGATTTACTAGCTATCTAGGCATTCCTTAGCCTTGTCAGTGGACATATAAAATTAACCCTCATAGCCCCTGCCTCACTTCTCTTTTCTCTCATTCTTGCTTCCTGGGAATTATACTACCAAATAAAGCACTAGCACTTAAGCTTTTGCCTCAAACCCTGTTATTTAGGGGACCCGGATAACCAGATATTTAGGTTAACACAGTAGGAGTGAGCTATAAAAAGTGCACCCTCAGGATGGGATTTTAGAGTTAAATCACCCACTGTCTAACAGCAATAGGGAGCCACTGGTGGTGGTAGGTAGAGTGGTAATAACCCTTTGTATGCAGTGATTCACCCATGGTTTAATTGTGGTAGGCATATTCCTCATTTCCACCTGAGACCTCAGGTGCAAATGACTTAAGGGTGGAATTGTCAAGGTAAGGGGAGATCAAATAGCTGTGGTGCTTAGTCAGTATGGGGGCAATATTAATTAAAGAGATTGTGATGCGGCTTCTTTTGAAGACATTGGAAGTCTTGCCAATGTATATATGTATATATACAGTCTTAGGGCAGTTAACTGACAATTTAAGTCATGCTCTGAGAGTCAGCTTTATTGCAGCTCAGGGCAACTACAGGGAAGACTTGGCTGAAAATCAGGCCCCAGATCTGATTACATAGTAGAGATTCTAAGAAAAGAATGGGTCCCAGAAACTGGAAATGGAGATATTTAGGTAGACAAGCTTAATAATTTTGAGCTTCTAAATTCCTCTGAGCTCTCCAGGCGGGCAGAAATAGCCTCTAACCACTTGCCAAGAGCAACAGTCTCCGCTTGCCTGGGGGAACATACATTAACCTATCTAATCTGAAGCAGGTGCCTTTCAAGATGATTCCTGTTTTCCTCAAGATATGCCTCTGACATCTTTCATTAGCTCCTGGCTAAAAACCAAAGTCAGGTTTCAGCACAGCCTGAGCAGGAAAGTACAAGCTCTGCTTTGGGGAAAAAATAGCCCACATGCCAAAGGAATTGCAGGATCTGGCTAACAGGTATTCGCTGAAACTGGGGGAACATGTGTAGGAGGGTATGTTGTTCTGTTAGACTAGCAGGACAGAATTCAAAGTTGGATAGTGTGGAATTAATTAATATGGGGGTACCTACCGATGATCTAGGATTCCTAATAACTTGAGATGGCTTCTTGAAGCACAGATCTGATAATGTTCTACATCAAATGATGTAGAGATGGTAGAACTTCCATGGTATCGAATTGAAGAAAGGGTCAGAAGTCTCAGCGAGGTGGGAATGGTAGAAAGGATTTATTAGGTATGTGCTCAGAACCCACCACTTGGCTATGTTTCCTGGGATGGTCAGAGGGTATTTTCTTCACCGAGGATGTAGGAATGAAGCAAAGAGATGAGCACTAGCACCTTTGGAGAAGTTGCATAGCTTCTGTTATCTGTACACCAGGGTTGATAGTAGAAGATTTTGTGATGAAGTTTAGCTTCATAACATTAGTGGGGAAGGTATAATTCCAGAACAGCAAAGGCCAGGTGGTAGCAGTTAACAAAGGCCACTAATGTAATTATCGTAAGGACAGCCAGGCCACAGTGACAACAAAAGTGCCTTTACCTACAGCAGGGGTGGGGGTCCTTTTTTTCTGCCAAGGGCCACTTGGATATTTATAACATCATTCTGGGCCATATAAAATTATCAACTTAAAAATTAGCCTGCTATATTTGGTCAAATATTTCATTAACTCACCTCTAATGCCTGGATAGGGCCAGACCAAAAGATTTTGCAGGCCTTATATGGCTCACGGGGCAGATGTTCCCCACCCTTGACTTACAGAGATGGATATCTGGTGGTAGCTAATGGATCATAGTATTAAAGGGGCAAGATGAAGATGTTGCTCCACGTGTATCATCAGAAAACTCAAAATGTTACCCGTCCAAAGTCCATGTGCCCAACACTTTGTAAGACCAAAACTGAAAATGTCAGACTTGGGGGAGTAAAGTAAGATTTATTAATGGAGAAAACACCAACCAAGAAGATGGAAGACCTCATCCTCAAATCCATCTTAAGGAAGTACTGAGTTCAGGCTTCTTTTATGTCAAGGGAAGGGGAAATGGGCGGGATAAGAGGTGATTGATGCCAGCAGGCATCTGAGGAAGGTTGTCCTAGTTGATGTAAGTCTGAGGAGGAGGTTCCTGCAAATCTTTGGTAAACAATGCGTACTTTCCTTATCTCCTCGGGAGAGAGACTATCTGGCAAGGGGCTGTTTTGTAAAACTCAAGCCGAAAGCAAAATTCCTCTAAAGAGTAGCATGTCTATATGTAAGACTAAGCAGAAGCTATAGCCTGAAGGTCATGGAACTGGCAGGCCTGAACAAGATGGAGTCAGAGAGGCTGAGCATTTCACTCAGTTACAATGACATTGCAAGCAAACGTCTGATATCAGTTGCTGCAATGGAAAATTGTAGTTCTTCATTTGGTTCCAGATCTTAAGCAGTTTCACAAACTCAGAACCTTCGATTGAAGGGGAGACAGTATTTAACAGACCTCTAACACCCAATCCCTCGTCTGTAGCATTAGAGCTGTTATGGGTAGAAGAGTCAAGTGGAAACCTTTGAAACTGTCCATACCAAAGTGTTAAATTAGAAGCAATACTGCATTCCAGAGGAATTGCGGAAATTTGTTCAAACATCAAAGACTTGAAAGATGCAGGGATATTACCATCTAGAGCTATGTACCGTACCACTGGTGAGGATTTTAGGTTTTGAAAACTTATCTTCCCATCTGTCCTGGATAGTGTTACTGATCTCTTTGTCATAAATCCCGACTACAGACTCCCAGTGGTAACCTGTAATAAATTGATTTACCTATGCCGTATCTTTATCTGGTCTGAGCCTGCTACTGATACTTATCAATATGGTGTTCACACAGTAAGTTATGCATTACAAATATCTTTCCCCGGTGTGTGTGTGGCTTGTTTTTCTACTTTTCTGGTGGTATTTTTCATTGTTCCAAAACTTTTTAAAGATCTATTCAAGTTGATTAGATGTTTTATTTTTATCTTTTACTTTTGTAGCTTTTAGAAAAGCATAATTCATGACCATAAATACATTCATACATTCTGTTAGAATTTCTGCTATTACCTTTATAGCCATTTCATACATATTACATAAAATATGTTATACTATACTAGAGGCCTGATGCACAAAGATTTGTGCAAGAATGGGCCTTCCTTCCCCTAGCTGCCAGCACTACCTTCGCTCCGGTCCAGAGCCGCCTTTCCACCTTCCCATGCTGCCCAGAGGCCCAGAGCGGCTGGGGCAGTGTGGAACGCCCCCGGCCTCGGCACCTGTGTATGGAAATTAACCCGCCATCTTTGTTGGATTAATTTGCATACTCACTCCTGATTGGCTGGTGGGTGTCGCAAAGGAACGGTCAATTTGCATCTTACTCTTTTATTAGTGTAGATATACAAATTTATATAAATTACATATTACTTCATGACTCTACATTTACTTTATTGATTATAATTTGTTTTCCTACTAATTCTGCCTCAGTGTCTACCTGTGGTTTTAGTTGGCTACTTCTGTCTCATTTGTTGACTATATATAACCACTAGAGGCCCAGTGCATGAAATTCGTGCACGGGTAGGGTCCAGGAATGAAATTCATGCCTGGCTGGTGATCAGGGCCAATCAGGTTCCCTGCCTCCCTGACTCTCTGCCTCCTCCTTCCCTTGCTCCCTCAGTACCCTGCTGATGCCACCACTGGTCGCCCACCATGTTCCGCGCCACCCTCTGGTGGTCAGCGCATGTCATAATGAGCGATCGAACTCCCAGTCTCCTGGTCACACTCCTGAGGGGGTACTTTGCATATTAGCCTTTTATATATATAGATTGTGGTAATCTGTGCAACTGTGATCACATATAACGTGCCTCGCTCCAATCTGTCTAAAATACATAAAATACAGACTAGATCATGCTCTTCTCCGCTTAGGAACTTTCCATAGTTCCCAAGTAAATAATTATATTAGCAAACATTTCCATAGCACTTACTATGTGCCAGGCACTATTTTATGGGTTTTACATATATTAACTCATTTATTTCTAAACAAAGCAAAATTATGAGGTAAATAGTATTATTATTTCACCCCCATTTTACAGATGAGTAAACCAAAGCACAGTGAAGCTAAGTAACTTGGAAAAACTGAGGACTCAAACCATGCTTTCAGGCCCCTCAATTTGGGCTTTAACCTCTCTATATACTGTTTTTCTAAGACTCCCCACTGAATACAGAACCAAGTTAAAATTTCTTAGCACGTCTTCCAACTACCTACTATATTTAATAATGTTTCTCTTTCTGTCTTATTTTCTGCCTTGGGATCTACTGCAGTTTGTGGTTTACCACAATGGACAGATTACTTATGTAATTTGCTGTTTATATTTATGACTGTATCTTACTCAGGCGTTTCTATCATTCAGGGATAACCTTCTAAATATTTTATCTTATATCTTTTCATTCACTCATTCCAACAAAGATTTGAGTCATCCTCTATGCCAGTTGTTAGGCTGGGGTGCTAGGTCATCACAGCAAATAGGCAAATCCCTGTTGCAAGGGTCTTTCTGTTAATGAGCGGCAATTACTGTCCAGGGCTAAAACATCACCTCTTCTACCATCTTCGGTTCTCTTTCCAGTTCCAAGCTCCAGGTTGAGACTCTCTTAGCATTTTCTAAACCTTCATCACAGTACATTTCACAGCATGTCATTTTTTTTTTTAATTTTAATTTTTATTGATTTCAGAGAGAAAGGGAGAGGGAGAGAAATAGATAGAAACATCAATGATGAGAGAGAATCACTGATGGGCTGCCTCCTGCACATCCCCCACTGAGGACTGAGCCCTCAACCTTCTATGTACCCTGACTGGGAATCCAACCATGACCTCCTGGCGCATAGATCGACGCTCAACAGTGAGCCACGCCGGCTGGGCTCATAACATATCTTGTTATCATGGTTAGTTGTGTGTCATCTGCTTCTTGTAGGGAATGGGTGGGTTCATTTATTCATTGTATGTCATCCTAAAACATGGTTGCTGAATAAAGGGATGAAGCAGTTAAAAAATAAAGTCTACATTAGATGGTGAGGTGGCAAGGGGAAGAACTTTGTGCTTTTAAAAATATACCATATATATATATACATACATATTTGGGACAGTCCAAATGATTAAAAGCTAAATTGGGAATAGAAAGAGTATTAACCTTATTATTTCTTTCTCTAATAGTTGCTTTAGATGACAAAGACTCTTGGATGGGCAAAAAGGAGCTCTGCAGCCTGCAAAGACACTAATTATAAGGAAGCAGCAATTTACATTATTTATAAGGAAGCTATTTACATTACTTAGCCCTGTCAGACACAACAGTTGCAGAGCTCCATTCTTTCACTACAGTGAACACAATAAAGCAAAGTGACAAGGAAAGAGAAAAGATATTCTAATAGTTGCATCTCATTACAAGAAAGATAACACCTCAAATATTTTTAAAAAAATGCTTCCAATATAATTTAAATGGAAGAAAATGAAACTCATTTTACCACGATGATGATTCAGAGTATAGCACCCATTTAAGTTATTCAGACAAGCTCCAAAATCAACTGAAGGTTAAGCATTGTTAACAGTATGTGCAAGGAGAAAAATGACTAAGATGCAATGTTTCATAATTCAAGTATTTGAAATTAATTAGTCACATTTCCTTTACCAGTGACTTTGAAATGTGCCTGCACTATGACTGAGGTTGTGAGAGCAGCCAGGTCATGGAGAAAAATCCTAACTTTATCCGTTTTATTTTTATTTTCTTTCCTCCTCTCTGATCACTTCCATTTAGTTTTATCTGGCAGTTTCACTTTCATCAATATAATAGCTAGTACTCGGTGGCAAATTACACCAGCCTTTTATCCTAACTGGACAAGTCTGTTATGTGAGAACAAGGATCAGAAGAGAAAGATTTACCAAGCTGATTGAAAAAAAAACAGAAAGATTTAAAAATACTTTTTTTGTACATGTCCCAAAGAGGAATATTTTTAGGGCTAAATTTTTAAAAGCCTTGCCACTAGTACACATTAATGTCCAATAGTTAAGATGGAGTAAAATGCACTTTAACTTAGAATATAGTGATAATTCGGATATGTTTGAAATACAAATGAGTCAATATAAAGTAGTCATAATTGTTAGGCACAGACATCACTCCCACAGTTATAAACCTCAAGAGACAAATGGAGGGAAGAGAACGAACCAGTTGCATGTACTTGATTTTTAAATTGCTTGTCACATATTTTTAAAATTTCAACTTGATTGATACACGTAGTGTTTTGGATATGGTCAATACAGCCTCTTCATTTTGAGCAGACTGGCATCAGAAGGCTTTGAAGTCAGCAGGCTAAGACCTGGTTGGTCCCTGACTCTAGGGTTTACTCTGACTTTGGTCAAATGACTAAACCTCTGTAAACTTTGGTTTCGTCAACTGTGGAAGGGAGATACTAATAATATCTTAAGTTGTGAAGCTATTCTAATGACTAAGTCAGATAATGTTTCAAATGTTTAGAACAATGCCTAGTGCATATTAATGATGATAATCATCATTATTAAGCGGTCTAAATAATAATTAAAAAGAAAAAGGTATAGTTTGAATCTGTAAGTTTTAGCTCTCCTATTCGCGGGCTCTCTGTCCAGAACCTTCATCCTCCCCAGATATCCCCCGCCTCCCCGCGCCCCCAAACCTTCAGGGGTACCAATTGCTCTCTGGACCTGGCTCTTTCTTCCTTTGCCCTCCAGGGGCCACTGTGTTTCCCCGAAAGCGCGTTGGTTGGATGCCTGGTTGCCAGGACACCGTCGCCAGGCAACCGCGTCTGTACACTCCGGTGCGGCCGGGGTCTGGTCGACAATGGCGGCGCTCGGCCGTTCCTCGACCACCTCCTCCAGCGTGTCTGTCATCTCCGGGTCTCAGCCAGGACTGCCGGCGCCCCTGCTCCCCCTCTCCGCCACAGTCTCCCGGTCTCCCCTGCAGTCGAAGGCGAGCTCCCAGGACTCGCTGCCCAGCTCCCCCTGCCGCGAGGACGTGTTGCCCCTCGCTGTGTTTTATGGGCCGCTGGACGCCAAAAACCCGCTCCTGGCCTCTCTGGAGAAGGAGATACAGGAGCTGCTAGGCTTTATGAAGAGAAAGAAAGCTTTATCGACCACGGAGGAGAAGAAGCACGAGTTCAACCGGCGTGGGTGAGCGGAGGCGGGGCGCTGGCGGGACGGGGGACGGGGCAGCGGAGGAGGGGACGGGGCGGGAGGAGCAGGCCGCTGGGGCGAGGTGGGGAGGCAGGGATGCCAGGGAGGAGGCCGGTGGTCCCCGAGCTTGGACCGCCCGAGGTCCCTGGATATGTCAACGGAGTTTACGAAGTGGAGACGAATCGCTTTTCCATCCTTAATTGCATCTTTGCTTCCTGCTTGGGTCCGTGTTTCTTCTGCGTTGTTTCTGAGGGTCTCCTCCTGGCTCCTCCGGACCAGTACCTTTTAGGCTCGCTCACGGGTTTTGCAAGTGTCCTTGCTGTGGGGACAGTTTTGTGTAGGGAGGAAAAGGAGTATAACTTTGAGGTAGCTTCTGTTCTTGAAAAAGTTCCTGAGGCCATGAAGTGTGTCATTCTGTGAACATGCGCTTTTAATTCCTTTTTATAGTCTTCTTAGGATCACCAGTGACCTTTTTCTTGATTTTGCGACTAATTCGGCACATCTGTTTGCCGTTTGGGGGTTTCTATCACTATGTTATTATCTCAAACTGCAAACTACCTGCTGTTAAGTTTCTTTTCTGTTTACGTTACTATCTTTTTCCTCCCAGTCAAAATAAGGTGCAAAGGGAACAGTTATAAATCTAGACGTGTGGCAAAGAACACCGGAATAGTGAATCGTTTCAACTGATATTTGTATTTGTGCATTTAAAATGAAGAAATAGATTTAATTTATGTTTATTATTCTTTCATGCCTTTAACTATTTATTGAGCACCTACTATATACATCAGGTACCATACTAGGAAAACATCAAGTTAGCAAAATATATAAAAATTGGTACCCTCATGAAACACATTATTTTTGTGACTACAGATGCCTACTAAACACATATGTAAGGAAATTATTTCACAAGGAAATAGTGGTGGGGAGAAAATTAGAGCAGGTAGTGGGGATGGGGGGGGGATATGGGATGAGTGTTGCGATTTAAAATGGGGTGATAGGGAGGATGGTCAGGGAAGGTCAGGAAAAGTGGCCCTTGAGAAAGATGAGCAGATATGGTAGCAAATGATGAGTATTTCTGTAGAAAGGACTTGCCAAACAGGAAGACTGGCAAATGTGAAGGTCCCCGGATTAGACTGTGACTGTGGGAAGAACTGGTTTCTGGCAGGAGCGAGGGAAATCATGAGTTTAGTATTTAGATATATTCAGATTGAGATGTAATTCAACATTCAGGCAGAGCCATTATGTAGGTACTTGAACATTTGGATCTGCAGGTTAGAGAAGATAAACATTTGAGATTTGTCAGCATATGGATGATATTTAAATGGTGGTACTTGATGGAATAGTTGAGGGAGGGAGTGGATGGAGAAGAGGAGAGTCCAAGGACTGAACCCTGGGATGCTTGAACATTGGCCATGGTGGGAGGGGAGAATCCTACCTAATAACAGACAAATATGCAAATTGACCATACCTCCAACACACCCACAAAGCCAGGCCCACAAGCCAATCAGAGCGAGCATGCAAATTAACCCAAACCAAGATGGCTACAGCCAC
Source organism: Eptesicus fuscus (assembly GCF_027574615.1). Lineage (NCBI taxonomy): Eukaryota > Metazoa > Chordata > Mammalia > Chiroptera > Vespertilionidae > Eptesicus > Eptesicus fuscus. The sequence goes on from NC_072479.1 coordinate 89,572,322, forward strand.
AGAGAGCAAGGTTTCCTAGGTAACAGAGGAAGCCAAGCTTTCTGCCTGCCCTTGCCAGGCCTAAGCCTCCACTCAAGCTACAAAGTTTCAATTATAGAAGGTAAACAAATTCAAACAAATGGTGGCAGAATGGAGCTTGAGAGAGCAGGCCAGGGTTGCCGCTGGCAACAGGGGAAGCAAAGCTTTCAGCACACCCTGGCCGGGCCCACCCGCTTAAGGCAACAAAGTTTCAATTATAACCCCAACAGAAATGGCTGCCGCCTCGGAGGGAGCCCCAGGCTTGGCTCCGCTCCAGGCTACAAAGTTTCAATTGTAGAAGGAAAATAAATTCCAGATACCAGGGCCTCAGCTTGGGTTGCCAGGGGGTGTGGCCAGCCTGCAAACCACCACAGGCCCCTCGCTCAGGCCACCCCATGCCCCAAGGGAACCCCCACCTGATCGGGGACACCCTTCAGGGCAAACCAGCTGGCCCCCACCCCTGTACCAGGCCTCTATCCTATCTAATAAAAGAGTAATATGCAGATTGATCATCACTGCAACACACAATATAGCTGCCCCCATGTGGTCAAAAATCCTGCCCCCATGTGGACACAAGATGGCCACCACAAGATGGCCAGCAGGAGAGGGCAGTTGGGAGGCACCCAGCCTGCAAGGGAGGGCAGTTGAGAAGGACCAGGCCTGCAAGGGAGGGCAGTTGGAGGTGATCAACCCTGCAGGAGAGGGCAGTTAGGGGTGACCAGGCCAGCAGAGGAGGGAAGTTGGGGGCAAACAGGCTGGCAGCAGAGTGGTTAGGGGGTGATCAGGCTGGCAGGCAGAAGCGGTTAGGGGCAATCAGGAAGGGAGGCAGGCAAGCAGTTGGGAGCCAGCAGTCCTGGATTGTGAGAGGGATGTCAGACTGCCCGTTTAGGGATCCGACTGCCCACCGGGATCGGGCCTAAACGGGCAGTTGGACATCCCTTGAGGGGTCTCATATTGGAGAGGGTACAGGCTGGGCTGAGGGACAACCCCACTCCGTGCACAAATTTTGTGCACCGGGCCTCTAGTAAAAAATTAATTGGCAGAGATTTAAAAGAGTAGCCAAGGAAGTCGGAGAAAATCAGTAAGTGTGTGGTGTATTGGAAGCCAGGTGAAGAAAGTGTCCCAATGCCCTAACCGGTTTGGCTCAGTGGATAGAGCGTCAGGATAGAGCATCGCATCAGCCTGTGGACTGAAGGGTCCCAGGTTCCATTCCGATCAAGGGCATGTACCTTGGTTTGCGGGCACATCCCCAGTAAGGGGTGTTGCAGGAGGCAGCTGATGGATGTTTCCCTCTCATCGATGTTTCAAACTCTCTATCCCTCTCCCTTCCTCTCTGTAAAAAATCAATAAAACATATTAAAAAAAAAAAAAGAAAGAAAAGAAAAGAAAAGAAAGCGTCCGAAGGAGGACGGGATGATTGATCAACCGTGGCAAATCCCGATGATGGGCCAAGTAATATGAGAACCAAGAATCAACCAAGGAGAGCACATTACACACCTAAGCTATATGTATTTGTATTTAAAATATTTCCGTGTTTGTGCCTTAGCAAGCACTTTATCTTTCCATCTCCACTGCCAAAATTCCAGTTCAAACCACTACCATCTTGGATTTTCCCTGAAGCTACTCGATGCTCAGACATATCCTTCACATAGCAGTCAGGGCGACCTTTATGAATAAATCACTCACTCCCCTATTTAAAGACTTCCTATTGCCTTCCCTTGCTTTTTAGAATAAAATTGAGACTTCTTCTGATACCCCCCAGAATTTGAGGATTTGGCCTTGCCTGCCTCTCTCATCTCAGCTCATCCTCACTTGTCTCTCGGCTCTCCAGGAAAACAGATCCTACTCTTTCTCACCCTGGGGAGTTAGTATTTGCTGCCGCCTTTGTCTGAAATATTCTTTTTTTTTTTTTAAAAAAAATATATTTTATTGATTTTTTACAGAGAGGAAGGGAGAGGGATAGAGAGTTAGAAACATCGATGAGAGAGAAACACCGATCAGCTGCCTCCTGCACACCCCTACTGGGGATGTGCCCGCAACCAAGGTACATGACCTTGACCGGAATCGAACCTGGGACCTTTCAGTCCGCAGGCCGACGCTCTATCCACTGAGCCAAACCAGTTTCGGCTTGTCTGAAATATTCTTGAATTAGCTTTTCAAATAGTTGGTTCCTTCTCTTCCTTTAGGTCTTAGCTCAGTTGTTACCTCCTTAGAGTGGCCTTTCATACCTAATTCAGGTTTGTCCATCAATTTACATTTTTTATTTATTTGTTTTGTTGTGGGCTGTCTGTCTCCACCATTAGAATGTAAGCTCCCTGTGACTTTTGAGTGATGTGTCTCTTTTTCATTGCTCTATCTCCAGCACCTACCCTGGTGATTGGGACATAGTAAACATTCAATGCATATTTGGTATTGAAAGAATTCAAGGGTTATTATCCTTGCATTTCAATAATCGTTAGTGTTATATATGGGAAAGTAGACCTGGATCGATCAGTAAGTACAGGACCTGCCCCATCTTTAAACAGACTATTAGAGGGTCACAAATGTTAAGGATTGACATGGACCTTAGCAATCTAACCTCTCCTACAATTTAGGTATTTATTTTTTCATACAACAATTTTAGTTGAGTGTCTATTATGATCCCGGCACTGCCCTAGTTGTGAGGTGTACAGTGGTGAACAAAATAGATATGGGAATCTGTGCTCATGGAGCTTGTAGTCTGGAGAGGGATATAGGCTTCCAATGAATCATTAAGTCAACACAGAACAACAAGTGCAACGCAGGGAGAAGTTACCGAGCACTTACATGTGCCAGGCATTGTACGAGGTGCTGGGGATACAGCAGTGAACCAGACAAAAATCCTCGCCCTCTTGGTGCTTATATTCTAGAGGAGGAAATAGATCATAAACATATTAAACAAGTCTGTTTTATGGTGACCTAGAACGTGATACATGGCTAAGGAGAAAAATGTAAGAGAGGAAGGGTTACGGGACGGGAGACAGGAGGTTGTCATTTTCAGTGAGGTGGTCAGAATAGAGGCTTGAGCAGAGGCTTAAAAAGAACACAGCAGGGACATTTCAAATGAATGGTGAGGGCAGTGACATTAAGCTGAGATTAGAAGGAAGGCTGGCAGTTGACCAGGCAAGGAGAGAGGATAAATAGAGAGAACAAGCATGTGGGAAGATCTTGGCAGGAGAGAGTCAGGGACTTTGGAGGGATGGACAGAAGCCCATTGAGCATAGCTTGCTGAGTGTGGGTGCAGTGGCATGAGGTGAGATTAGAGGAGTAGATAGGGCTCTGGAAGGTTTTAGAGGCCATTTATGGAGTTTGTGTTTATTCCGAATGCAGTGAGAAACCATTGGATAGTTTTTGGCAAGGTATTAACCTCATGTGATTTTGTTTTAAAATATTATTTTGGTGATCTTGTTCAAATGGAGCAAGAATGACAAGGTGGAGACCAGTTAGGAATACAGGAGGTAGGATTTGCTTTTCTAAAATATTTGACAGATGGTTATTTTTTACAATCAACATTTGTTTCCTTTTGTAACTGTAAGACCTCCCATAGCATAAAAATTCATAGTCTTCAAAATGTAGATTTTGATCAGACCAACAATGTCATTAGATTTAGAGTCTGATAAATTTTTAAAAGGTATGCTTTTGTTATAAACACATAAGATTTAGATATTTGGTGTATATAATTGTGAATTTCTATTTTAGAAAATTCTAAATATTCAGCAGCAGCTATAATCAATCAGCAATCCAAACTATATTAACATTCTTTTCTTAAATGATGTATATTATATAGTTTGTGCTATATTTTCCATGTTTAATCATTATATAAGCCATTCCCAATGAGCAGTCTTAACTTGATCTTAGGGTTCACTTAAAAAAAAAAAAGAAAAGAAAGTTCTTTCATTATATAACCTTGATTGAATTAACAAAGCTGGTATTTTTCTTTTATGAGTAACAAACCTAGTCATCATTATGTCACCCATAAGGTTTGGAAGAATTAACTCTTTCATCTACATAATTTATGGGTTGGAGGGATTGAGCAGAAAAGAAAAAGAGAGAATCATGGACATGCACAGCAGTGGGGTGATTGCGGCGGGTGAGGGTGGGTGGGTGGAGGTGAAAGGACAGAGAGGGGATAAATGGTAATGGGAAAAATAAAATAAAATAAAAATTTAAAAAGAATTCTAGCAAGATGGTGACTTTTTTGGATTCATTATATTTATTCTAATATTGTAGCATTTCATGAAGCATCAAATGAAACAGAAAAAGGTAAAACAAACAAAAACCCAAAAGGCTTCTACCTTTTTAAACTTCTGTGGGCTGTATTTGCCACACTATTTATTTGGCATTGTTATTTAGTACTTGTTTCATGTGTCTATTTTTTAGCCACTAATATTATTACTCAGACCACGAAGGCAGGGATACCCTGGCCCCCTACTTCCCTTGTCACTCAATCGATATCATTTAATTACCTTAATGAATTAATTGACATTTCTGTTTAGGTTGTATTATTAATATCCCAACATGTATATCAAAGTACTAGAACCATTTTCAGTCCTTGACTTTAGATTCCTGTCTGTATTAGTTATTTTGGGCTGCCATACAAATACTATACATTGTCTGTCTTAAAAAGCAGAACTGTATTTTCTCACAGTTCTGGAGGCTAGATATCCAAGATCAAGGTTTAGAAGGGTCAGTTTCTGGTGAGAGCTCTCTTTCTGTCTTACAGATACCCACTTTTCCCTCATATAGCCTTTTCTCGGAGGAAGTGCAGAGAGAAGGAAGAGGTAGGAAGGGAGAGAAAGAGGAATGCAGGGAGAGAGGGGGAAGAAGAGAAAGAGAACTAGAGTAAGCTCAAGTACTCTCTGGTGTCTCTTCTTAGAAGAGCATTAATCCATAACACCGCCCTTATCTGGAAATGTATGATAGGATTGGACAACTGTCAATGGAAATTTGGATTTTTCCTAGAGGCATTTATAATGTCTGAGAGAGTGGGAAGGAGTAAATGTTAACTCAGTGAATGAACAAAATAAGCAATGATCTGCTACTCCTTGAAACTTTGATCAGAAACTATGTTGAGAATACTAAATGCTTTGTTTTTGTTTTACTTGGTGGAATGAAGCATCACCCTAAATGGACTGACTAGGTATTTGAATCCTTAGACTGTTTATAAAAAAGAATAAAATAAAAGCAAAGAACGTTTTTTTTTTTATTCATTCAGCCATTAATTCATTGTTTCAACAAATATTTATTGTGTACCTACATATACTATATTCACTACTATTGGAGCTTGACAATGAATAATAAAGTTGAGGTCCTTGCTCTCAAGGAGTTTATATTCCAGAGGATTGGAAGGCTCAGTTAAATATGTATTAGTTAAGAGCATGAATACACTAAGCCTCAGTTTCATAAACTGTATATTTGGGATATTAATATTACCCATCTTAGGGTTGTTGTGAAAATGAAAAAAAAAAAAAAAAAAAAGGCATGTTAGCAAAAGATCCAGAATAGCTAACATAATGTTGAAAACAAAGTTGGAGGACTGACAATCGCTGACTTTAATCAAAACTTACTATAAAGCTACATTAATTGAGTGTGGTGTTGCTAAAAGTAGACAAGTAAATCAAAGGAACAGAGCAGAGAGCCCAGACATAGGCACACATAAATATAGTCAACCGGTCTTTGAGAAAGGAGCAAAGGCAGTGCAATGGAGTAGAGATACTCACTTCAACAAATGGTACTAGAACAACTGGATATCCACCTGTAAAAAAAAAATGAATCTAGACAGAGACCTCATTCTCTTCCCAGAAATTAAAGTGGCATGGTCCATGAAAGAAAGAATTCATAAGCTGGACTTCATTAAAATTAAAAATTTATGCTTTGTGAAAATCACTGTCAAGAGAATAAAAACCAAGCCTCAGATTGGGAGAAAAATTTGCAAAAGATATATCTGATAAAGGACTATTTTCAAATTATACTAGTACAAAGAACTTTTAATACTCAATAGTAAGAAAAAACAACCTGATTAAAAGAGTGGGCCAAAGACCTTCACAGACCAGAGAATCTCTATACCTTCTGCTCAGACCAGAGAAAATATACAAATGGCAAGTAAATCTAAAGAAAGATGCTTCACATTATATATCATCTGGGAGATGCAAATTAAAATAATAATGATACACCAGTACACATTTATTAGAATGGCCACAATCTGGAACACTGACAACAACAAATACTGTTGAAGAAACAGGATCTCTCATTGCTGGTGAGTACAGCCACTTTGGAAGATACTTTGGTGGTTTTTTTTTTTTTTTTTACAAAATTAAATATATTCTGGTAAACTGTTCTCTTTGGTATTTGCTGGAAGGAGTTGAAAACTTATGTTCATATATAAGTCTGTACATGGATGTTTATAGCAGCTTTATTCAAATGGACAAACTTGGGAGCAAATAAGATGTCTGTCAGTAAGTGAAAGGATAAATAAACTGTGGTACATCCAGACAATGGAATATTATTCAGTGCTAAAAGGAAATGTGCTATCACACCATGAAAAAACATGGGGGAATCTTAAATGCACATTATTTAGTGGAAGAAGCCAGTCTGAAAAGGCTATAAACTGTATGATTTCAACTATATGACAGTATGAAAAAGGCAAAACTATGGAGAGTATAAAAAGATGAATGGTTACCTGGGGTTGAGGGTAGGGAGGAATGAATATGCAGAGCACAGAGGATTTTTAGGGCAGTGAATAGTAATATCATACGTTTGTCAAAACACATAGAATGTACAATACCAAGAGTAAACCCGAATGTAAGCTCTGGACACTGGGCGATAATGATGTGTCAATGTAGGTTCATCAATTGTAACTATTGTACCACTCTGGTGGGGGTTGTGGATAATGGGGGAGGCTGTGCATATGTGTGGGGGCAGGAGGTATATAGGGAATCTCTATACCTTCTGCTCAATTTTTCTGTGAACCTAAAAATATCTGTTTTATAAAAATGCATGTAAGGAGTTCCCGTCAGTGCTTTACACAAAAGCAATAATTTTAGCTATAATTATAATCTATATATATATATATAAAAGGCTAATATGCAAAGTATCTCCTCAGGAGTTTGACGGACCTGGAGTTCAGTCACTTGCTATGACGCGCACTGACCACCAGGGGGCAGCATGGAATGAAGGAAGGCCCTGGCCAGCAGCTGGCAGCTGCTAGGGACCCTACCCATGCACAAATTTTGTGCACTGGGCCTCTAGTTTATTAATAATTAGACATCAACAAAAAGTCACATTGGAAAGACTTAGCACCAGATAAGTTTTTAAGGATTGCTTGCTAATTAATTGAGCTTTCCTACTGTAATGATATAATTTTATTTTATGATTTTTACAGTGCCATCTCTTTGTTTAATATCTGGACCAAATATGCACCCCGGCTGCCCGCTGCCTATTACGATGAAAAGCTTCTGAAAGTGGGAGATAGCCTCTGCGAAATGAAAGTAAGTGCCTCCGGAGTAAAAAGAGCCTAAATGATACTCATTTGGCTAATTATATTATATTTGGTTGATACCATTCCTATTTTACATGATTTGATTACTGTTGCTGTTTAGAAAAAAATAAATTAATTCATAAAATTTCAATGAGGCACAGTAACCAAAAAAGTGTTTGTTTTTTAATTTTGTAGTTGAGATTTTTCAGAGGTGAGACATTCGTGAACAGAAAGACGGCTGCCTGGGGATGGCTAGGAGCATAGGCCCTAGCTAACAGAGGGTGTGGTAGGCGCCCAACAGGAAATGCTGAGTCATCATGTTCCTTCAGTATACAAAGGAGCCCAGACACCACTTCCTGTTATTTTTCACATGGTTGGCCTTACCCAGCAGACAACTCTCATGGCTTCTGGCCTTGTTGTTGTGTTGCCTGTGTCCCAGTGGCTGTTTTTTTTTTAAAAATATATTTTTATTGATTTTTTTACGGAGAGGAAGGGAAAGGGATAGAGCAGTGATGGCGAACCTATGACACGCGTGTCAGCACTGACACGCGTAGCCATTTCTGATGACACACGGCTGCTGAGGCGGCCGCATGCCGAGGATGAAACATTGCTGCTCCTGAGGATGAAACATTTGCGAAATAATGTTTTTTCCTCAAAGTGACACACTATCCGAGTTATGCTCAGTTTTTTGGCGAAGTTTGACACACCAAGCTCAAAAGGTTGCCCATCACTGGGATAGAGAGTCAGAAACATCGATGAGAGAGAAACATCGATCAGCTGCCTCCTGCACACTCCCTACTGGGTATGTGCCTGCAACCAAGGTACATGCCCTTGACCAGAATCGAACCTGGGACCCTTAAGTCCGCAGGCCAATGCTCTATCCACTGAGCCAAATCGGTCAGGGCCCAGTGGCTGTTTTAATGATTTTCAATTCCTTGTTAATGTTCTGCTGAATGTAAATATAGCAGTCATTCCATACATGCCCTGTTTCTTGCTCAGTATTGTATTCCAAATGGAGTTTGCCCCTATTTCTGGTTCCATATCAATGCCCAGGTCTTAGATTGCTGTGGACTCATGGACTTGCTAAGACCACACACACCATCGCTGTCTTTTCAGTGAATGATAATATAAGTTTTCCCTTCAGTTCTGGCATAGGCCCCAATTACTCCAAGTTAAATATGAGTTTTTGGCTCATCTAGGATCCTTGGACCAAGATTTATTTTATCCAAAGTGACTTAAGGCCAGACATTGCCCGTATATAGTGTCTTCTCAATCTTTAGTTTCTCAGCGTCATTTTCTTCCTACATTTCTATTTTCTGGAATTGAATCCTTTGGTTTAGGAGGGAAGTTTATCAAATAGAGGATAAGGTAAAAAGGAACTTTCATAATGAAGAACTAAGATCTATTTTCTGCTGTCAAAATGAGAGAATCACCTTAGCTCCAGGCAACTGGACCATGGTTCTTAGAAACTTGAAAATACAGTTTGGAAAACTATAGGAAAAATAAAATGATGAGTTCCAACTTGTAAGCTGTATTTATGTGAAGTGGAATAACAGTTTTGACAAGAATTAGAAGAGTGTTCCCTCTCCATTTTTTATGCTTCTCCTCAATAGAAGGAGCTGGTAATACACAGCACAGTTTGGGATTGTTTGAGGAATATCCAGGTGGGTGGAGAGGATATTGGTGGAGGGAGGAGGAAGGAGCATGTTAGAAGTTGATAAAGCAAGTGGATGATGGGTAGTGACTAAGAGTCAGAATATTTCAGATAGAGAGGTATAGATAGGATATTTTAAAATTTGCTTGAAGGAACAAAGAAAATGTTTTAAATACTTTTCACTCATGGGAAAGTGGGCTGATAAAGAAGATATTTGTAATCCTGAAAATGAACTTGACTTGTTACTTTGTGTTCTAGAATCTCTTTATTTTAGTTGCAGTAAAGATCATTTTGTTGGAATACTCTTGTTTGGAATCTGGATTTGAATTCATTATAGGAATCAAGTTAGAACAGAAAAGAACCAGAATTAATTAGTGACCAGTAACAAACAAGTCAATAGAAGTAGAAACAAACCAGCATTTGATTGTGGATGCCTCCCAAGGGGCTAGGTAACTTGAAAGGCAGTTGTTTGTCCTGGACACACAGTTACAGGGGAGGAAGCTGAGTAAGGGTTGCAAAAGACACATATTTCAGAGCCCTACTCACACCCACTGTTCTGAAACTCTCCAGATCAACTGTGCCTTGTGGGCTACAGAAATGATGCATATGACTTTATAATGGGAATATAAGCATGACTTAGAAATAACAGAATCATAACTAACAATAACTCAGACTTTTTTGGCTTGTCCTGATTCAGCTTCAGAGACTGTTGACAGATCAAAGCGAGACTGAGCCAGCTCATGTGTGTTTTTCTCTCCTTCCTCTCTTTCCCCTCCCTTTGTCTTTCTCTCACCTTCCCTTCCTCTCCCCTTCTCCCTCCCCTCCTTCCTTTTCCATTTTCTTCCTGCTCTTTATCTCCCCTCCCTCCCTCCCTCCCTCCCTCCCTCCCTCCCTCCCTCCCTCCCTCCCTCCCTCCCTCCCTCCCTCCCTCCCTCCCTTCCTTCCTTCCTTCCTTCCTTCCTTCCTTCCTTCCTTCCTTCCTTCCTTCCTTCCTTCTCTGTCTCTCTTCCTCATTCCCTTTTTTTCTTCCTCATCCTCTCTTTCTCTCCCTTCCCCCCACCCCTATCTTTTTATTTCCTTCTTTCTTTGGAGCTGGGGGGAGGGGGGGAGGTATCAGGGAAGCAAGGCTAGGAACACAACTCATTTCCCTCTCTGACTGAGTAGGTGGATTACCATCATGGTGATATTGAATTTGGGGATATTCTTATCTTTAAGGTTACGATGGTCTTATCTCACAACAGGAGATTTAAATGAAATAATGCACATGAATTGCCTAGCACAGTATCTATCACATAATATGTGTTTGGAAATGATAATGGAAGTAATAGTGTAATGGTGGTAGTAATAGTGGTAATAATCAAGATTGATATTATTTACAATAATATAAATAGTACCTAATATTAATAATTTAATAATTACTTAATGTAATTTTAATATTTATAAAACATTTAATAAGAAAAATGATATTTTGAAATTTTCATCAAGTGTTCTTTTTATTTTAGGAGTATAAATTGGCCCTTTTACAGTGCTATGGAAGATATCTTCAGCAGTTCAGTATCAGCTTTGATGAGAGTATAGCAGATATACAACAATTCAAAACTGTCTTTTTTCCAAACGGCGTTGAAGACCAAACTGCTGCAAATACAGTAAGATGAAAACAGCTAAAATAGCTACAAGTTATGATTAGCTATGCAATATATCCTTTTGTCTTTCCTGTGTTTAGCATAGCATTTACTTGTGTGCTACAAGTTGCTTAATAAATGTTTTCAGTGCTAGATAAGAACGGACACTTATTAGACCTTGCGAAGATGCTTTGGAGAGTGCATCACTATAATCACTCATTCATCCAGCAGACAGTTGTCATTATAATAACTAATATTTGTAGGGTACTTTCATTTTACAAACTTAAAACATCTGATCCTCACATTAACTGTGTGAGTTAGATACTATTATTATTTTTATTTTACAAAAGAGAAAAATAAAGCTAAGCACAGAGCCTAACTATTGGCTCTGGAGATTAAACACAGATCTTCTGATATAAAATTTTATGCTTTATTTCTGGCATAGCAGTATTACGTTAATTGTTACCATTGATTCACTGGTTGAAGAGTTACCATGTGCTAGGCTCTTCTATATGCAGTATATGAATTGTCATCTTTCAGCCTCATTATAGTCTCAAAAGGTGGGTACTATTATGCCTTTCTTACAGATGAGGAAACTGAGGCTTCTTAGAGACTAAGAAACCAGTCCACTTAAAGCAATGGACAGAGTTGGTGTTTGAACCCTAATCAGTTTGACTCCAAAGCTGTTATTCTAAACTTGATCTTTCAAGGCCTTGGAAACATGTGGTTTAATAAGCAGAAAATCTCAAAGTATGTTTGGCTATATCATAGGTGCATGAATGGAAATACAGGGCAATATAAGTTGGCACCCCATTGGGGAGAGTACTGAATGAAAAGCTTAGGACTTTGGACTTTTAAGGCTCCTCCTAGCCCTCTCTGGTCCAGCGCTCTCTCTCTCTCTCTCTCTCTCTCTCTCTCTCTCTCTCTCTCACACACACACACACACACACACACACACACACACTATTATCCTGCTTTCACCTTGTCTCCCTGGCTTAGCGCCAGTGCACTGGTGAGCTCCACTGTCTACAAAGCTTGTATCTTAGATATCTGTGTGGCTCGTCCTTTACTTCCTTCAGGTCTCATGCACTCCCTGCTTTATTTTTTTGGTATTACTTATTGTCACCGGCTACATTTTCATTTGTTTACTTTTTAAAAAAATATATTTTGTTGATTTTTTACAGAGAGGAAGGGAGAGAGATAGAGAGTTAGAAACATCGATGAGAGAGAAAATCGATCAGCTGCCTCCTGCACACCCCCCACTGGGGATGTTCCTGCAACCAAGGTACATGCCATTGACCAGAATCTAACCTGGGACCCTTAAGTCCGCAGGCCGACGCTCTATCCACTGAGCCAAACCGGTTAGGGCCATTAGTTTACTTTTTAATAATAATATTACAAATATAATAGATCCTCAATAAAGCTTTATTGACTGGATGAATAGATGAAGTGATACAGTCAGAATTAGTAGAAGCCGTTCATAGAATAGATTAGAAGGTAAAAGACTGGAGGCAGAAGGTAAAGCAGTGAAGACAACGTAAGAGCTTGCCATCAGGACTGTTGTGATGGGTGCAAATAGGTATGAAGAATTTGTGTTTGTTTGTTTTTTAAATATATTTTTATTTCAGAGAGGAAGGGAGAGGGAGAGAGAAACATTGGTGATGAGAGAGAATCATTGATCGGCTGCCTCCTGCACGCCCCACACTGGGTATTGAGCCCACAACCCGGGCAATATGACCTGACTAGGAATCGAACCGTGACCTCCTGGTTCGTAGGTTGATGCTCAACTACTGAGCCATGCTGGCTGGGCAAGAATTTGTGTGTGTGTGTTTTTTGCATGCTTAATTTGAGGTACTGGCATGCTGCAGTTTTCAACAAATATGTATAAAAAATAAGTAAGATCGAAAATTTAGTCCAGTAGGAACCTATCAACACAGAACTAGAGGTCTTGAGAAGTTTTGTTAGAGAAATAGATCTTGGATTTAAATGCATAAAGATCATAGATGAAGCAGTAATAATGAACAATTCACTGTCAAACTATTAACAGCAAAGCTTTGTGTGAACATTCATAATCATGTCTGTAATATTTAATTATTCCCTTTGTATGTACTATAGGGAGGCATTATGGCAGAGATGATAAGGATTTGGTCTCTGGAGCCACACTGCTGGGTTCAAAGAGCTGCTGTGCCACTGCCTAATGATGGGACCTTGCGATTTCTTTGTGCCGCAGTTTCCTCATCTGTAAAAATGGAAATAATAATAAGACCTACCTCCTAGTGTTGTTTTGAGGTTGCTGAGATAACAAAAGACTTAGAATAGGGCCCGACACTCAAAAACTGTTAGGTATCATGATCAGTTTGTAAAAGAGAGAGAGCACTTAGAAGATAATTATTCCAACTTGAAATACATTCAATAAATATCTTCTGTGATACCAACTACATGGTGGCTAGAAATAGTCTACATGTATCCAAGCAGGAAATATATATGGTAGCTAAGGCCCATTTGTATTACTAAGAGTGTCTACCCCCATAGCTTTAACAGGGCTCGTCAGTACTCTCTTCAGAACTTCACATTGATCCAGTTATGTCTTAGACATCTCAACTTGACATATCCAAGCTGAACTCATCATCTTTCCTCCATAACTGCCTCCAGCCAGTCACCCACGCAGGAAATCATTACAGACGTCTTCTCCTCCCTTATCTCCTGCACATTATTGGCCACTGAATCCCATTGACTCAGACAAGACTTAAATCTTTCCCCATTTCAGGGCCCTGGTATGTCTGGACTATCTCAGACGCCTCTGATCTCTCCCAGCCTCCCTGCAAGTAGCTTTGTGCCCTTCCCTCTGCTTTCCATCTTCCACACTTTTGTCATAATTAATTTCTAAAGTGTAAATCAAATTGTTTTACTCCTCTGCCCTTTGACTTAGCCCTTTGGCTAAAGTTCATATTCCTTGGAATGGCTTAGAACACTCTTCATGTTCTGACCATGAACCACCTCTATAACCTAATCTCTTTATCTTAAACCTTCTTACTTAACCTTTCAAAAGTCTTTCAATCCAGTGACCACTGAAACTACCTTAAGCATTCCTAACATTGCTTGTCCCTGGAATTCTCTTCTTTTTGCCAAGAACAGGGGCCACGTCTTCCTCAACTTTGAGTCACTATTGCTCAGCAGAGTGTGGCAAATTGAGTTGGTCAATAAACATTTACCGAATCAATGTGTAAATGGTAATATTTATACCCAAATTAATACGTTAAAATGCCATTTGGTGAGTTTCCAAAAAGTGACTCAATTCCATATTCTTGGAAATAGGATTTTGTACTTTCTTTTGCTTTTGAAATTTTTTGATTAAGGAGAAGTAATAATCTTAATTAAATGGATGCTTCGAAGAAACCTATCTTTCTATGTCTTAATTTGTTAGGGATATTATAAAAAATTCATAGGCTGATGGCTTACACAACAACTTATTTCTAACTTTATGGAGGCAGGGATGGCTTAGCTCAGGGTGCTAGAAAATCTGGTTGTCTGGTGAGAGCCTGCTTTTTGGTTCTCGCAGTGTCCTCAGATGGCAGAAGGCACGAGGGAGCACTGGGGTCTCTTTTAGAAAGGCACTAATCCCATTTATGAGGGCTTTACTCTCATGACCGAATTTCCTCCCAAACCCCACCTTCTAACACCATCACATTGGGGATAGATTTCAACATGAGAATTTGGGGGGATACATTCAGTCTATAGCACTATACTAATCTATTAAATTAATTAAGCACAATTGTTTCCATTTTAGTTTTTTTTTTTATATTTTAAGGTAAGCTTTTCTAAGTTGCATAAACTTTATATTCATATTTATATTTTCCCATGTGTTTCAGTTTCATGCTTTAAATGGAAAAAATATTTGCAGCTACCAGCTGGTCTGTGACAATGATTTGAACATGCAGAATAAAGAGTCTGTGATCCAGTGTCTGCATATCTTGTCCTCCTTAAGACTCATCATGCAGGTGGCCTTGCCACAGGAGCACCTCTGCTGGATCATCTTCAATGGTATTTGCCAATGTATTTCATTTCCCATCATGTTTTTCAGAAAGTTATGTGAATGCCAAGTTTGATGTTAACTTGATCACTTCGTGATTTAAAATATACTTATTTCATAGTAGCGTGCTTGTTTTTTATTTTTTACACCTTTATTACATTTTAGTTTATCCTCATATGCAGGAACTTACAAAGCATGTCTTTGGGTTTTCTCTTCAAGGAAGGGTTAGATTCTGTGGGGATGATCAGTTTCAGGTATATAGAAAGCAGGGCCCAGAGTTAGTAAGTAAATATAAGTGGAGAAGAATCAAAGAACCACTGTAGGTTAGATTGATTCTAAGCATCATCCATTTACTGGTCTTCTCCTCAAATACTTTGGGCAGTGACTGTGACTTTCTGTATATTAACCTTCTTCTCTAACTTGGCTTTGAGTAACAAGCATTTGTGTGTATATATGTGTGTATATTTATATACATATATACTGTATATTTATATACATATGTATATTTATATACATGTATACATTATATATACGTCTCATGAAATATCATCTATCAAAATGTAGCATTGTCCTGGCTGGGGTGGCTCAGTTGGTTGAGAATTGTTCTATGTAATGAGAGGTCAAAGGTTCAGTTCTCCATTAGGACAATGCTAATGGAGACACTTGCCCGGGTTTTGGGCTAGATCCTCAGGAGGAGGTGTGCAGGAGGCAGCCAATTGATGGTTCTCTCTCATTGATGTTTCTCTCTCCCTCTCCCTTCCCCTCTCTCTCTGGAATCCATATATATATATTACACACACACACACACACACACACACACACACACATATATGCTTAATATGCAAATTGTCCCCTCTGGAGTTCGACCCGGAGACCGGGAGTTCAACTGCTCACTATGACATGTGCTGACCACCAGGGGGCAGCACGGAATGAAGGAAGGTCCCAGCCGGCAGCTGGCAGCCGGCAGCCAGCAGCTGGGGAAGGAAGGCCCTGGCTGGCAGCCAGAAGGCCCCAATGGGCCCTGATTGCTGGCCAGGCCTCGGGACCCAACCTGTGCATGAATTTTGTGCACTGGGCCTCTAGTATATATATTGAAGAAGCATCTGTTTTTCTCTTTAAAGAGTTATAATTTAAATTTAATTTCTTTTTAAAATTACAATTAAAAGTTGTAATGAGTCATTTGCTGTTGTTCTCTGGATAATATATTCTCAAAGGAAAAATAATACAGTGTGTTCTCTGTGCATAAGAGTGGGACAGACTAACTTGAAAGAAAACATATTGGATTTTAGCTCAGTTATGGTAATTGAAATACATTTCCTAAGCCTTTTCCTTCTTCACCCTCCCCAAATAATTTTTTGACAATTTGATTGAAAATTACATTTGCTGCCAGAGATGAGGCTGACTTTGGAAGAAAGTTTTAAATTCAGTAATTGTCAAGCTTTTGTACTTGATCATCCTCAAGAGGATCTGTTCCCCAGCGTAGCTGCTGCCATCTCTCCACCTGAGTTGGTCATAGGTCTTGGCAGGGACTGAGCAGGAGCAGAGGTTCTGTGCTCAAGAAGTATGACAGGCCAATGGTTTGGGTCTTACAGTCAGGCTTTGCTTTAGTGGTGAAACGATATAGTCCCTGGGTGCTGTCCTTTTAAGAGCACACACAAATATATCCCAGTATTCTTAGGGAAAAAAAAAAAAAAAGAGTAAATGATTTCTGTATCTTCTACATCCTTTTATTGGTGTGTGCTTTTTCTTTCCTTTTTTTTAAAAAAAAAATGTTTTTATTGATTTCAGAGAGGAAGGGAGAGGGAGAGAGAGAAAGAAATATCAATGATGACAGAGAGTCACCCATCAGCTGCCTCCTGCATGCCCCCTACTGGGGATCAAACCTGCAATCTGGGTATATGCCCTGACTGGGAATTGAACTGTGGCCTCCTGGTTCATAGCTCTATGCTCAACCACTGAGCCACACCAGTGGGCTGTGTGTGCTTTTTCTTTACACAGGTGGTATCATGCTCTAGACGTTATTCTTTTTTTTTTTTTAATATTTTTCTGCTCAATACTATGGTTTTAGAATAGCCAGGTTCCTGTGTATAGATCTAGTTCATTGACTCTACTTACGGACTTGTATTCTTGATATCCATAGACTCCTAAGTACTGAACCTGCTTTGCTGTACCTCTATAGCTACACACATAATTCTGCAATGAATATCCTTGTACCTGTCCTTTTATAGACCTGTGCGAGAGTTATTTGGGATCTATGCCCAGAAGTGGGATTGCTGGGTTGAGGGAAATATACATAGTTTTTTACTAACTCCAGTCCCTGTTTTAATTAATTCATCCAAAACTTACTGCCAGGCATTGT
Organism: Eptesicus fuscus; assembly: GCF_027574615.1. Lineage (NCBI taxonomy): Eukaryota > Metazoa > Chordata > Mammalia > Chiroptera > Vespertilionidae > Eptesicus > Eptesicus fuscus. The sequence goes on from NC_072479.1 coordinate 89,589,500, forward strand.
TCTAGGTACTAGGGACACAAGAGTGGGCAACAGATGAAAACCCTGTTCTCATGGTTACATTCTGCTTCAGGGAGATGATAAACAAACAAAACAAAGTGGTCATGGCAGATTGTGCTATGGAGAAAAATAAAGCTGAGGAAGAGATAGGGAGAGCCAGGCCTGGGCTGGGACTAGGCTGCAATTTTAACTTTTAAAAAATTGATTTCAGAGAGAGGAAAGGAGAAGGGGAGAGAGAAACATCAATTGGCTGCCCCCTGCACGCCCCCTACTGGGTATTGAGCCCGAAACCGAGGCATGTGCCCTGATTGGGAATCGAACCCTGACCTCCTGGTTCAGGGGTCAACGGCTCAACCATTGAGCCACACTGGCTGGGTTAGGCTGCAATTTTAAATGGAATGGTCAGGAAAGGCCTCAGTGAGATGATATTTGAGCAAAGACCTGAATGAAACATCTGAATATTTGGGGAAAAGGCATTCTAACTAGAGGATTAGCAAATGCAAATATCCTGTAGTTTTAATACTTTGGATTTTAAGTAATCAAAAATAAATTGATAAATCAGTTTGTCAAAATACATTTAATTTTCCCAGTTAAAACTGAACACTCATTCTCTTTATTTTAAACTGATTATTATATGTATAGACACGCTTGGTTTCTTGAGATATGTAACCAATGTTGGTTCTTTCATAAAATTTAACTGGGTCTATGAATATTCTATAACACTTTACTTCTCAACCTGAACCCAACTAATTTAAACCTCAAATAGATTATTTTGGTGATGGCCATCTTTGATGAAAAGGAATCACAAGACAAGACAAAAAATTCATATTAGGGATTTGGTCAAAACCAAAACAAAACAAACTTCCAGAGATATCCTGAGGGTGTAAAGATTCAGTCTATGTTCCATTCTATACCAGCTCTCTCTCCCTCACGCTTCTGCAGTGGGAATTTGTGAACCACACCAAGATCCTGAACCATCAAAGAAAGGATCAGTTCTAGTCAGGATGCACAAGGGCTGCCAAGGTTAAAGGCACATTTTTGAAATACAGAGGGCCCTTGTCATTCTTGAGGGCAGTCTCCTGAGGCCTCCTGAAATTCCCCAGTTCCAGTCACTAACATGTTTATACAGGCTCCTAGCTTACACCTGAATCACATGTTTTGTGGAGAGGCATGCGTTTCCTGTGCATGTCCTTCCTTGGTGACTTTTTTATTTTTTAAACAAAGAAACACAGTTATGTAGTTTAGCTTTTAAGATTAAAAACAGAGGTCGACAAAACCAAGTTGAGATAAAACTTGGTTTTGCCCGGCCGGCATTGCTCAGTGGTTGAGCATCTGACCCAGGAACCAAGAGGTGGTGGGTTCGATTTCCAGTCAGGGCATATGCCTGGGTTGCGGGCTTAATCCCCAGTGAGGGTATGTGCAGGAGGCAGCCAGTTGATGATATTTTTCTCTCATCGATGTTTCTATCTCTCCTTCTCCCTTCCTTTCTCTCTAAAAATCTATAAAAACATATTAAAAAAAGTAAGTTGGACTTGAGCTGTTACTAGCCAAATGGTTTCCTCCTAGGTGGACCTCACATGAAATAAATAGCTCCGTGTTCTGGGAGCAGTCACAGTAAGAATGCTGAGTCCTTGAATGTTAAGGACCAAAGTGTATGGTGCTATATATGTTTAAGATTTTATTCAATATTTTTGTCACTGATTTATGTAATTAATATTTATCATGCTTACAGGCATGTTTTAATCAAGTGGTATGTGTCTTGGAGCAGATGCTGTCTTCTCAGAAGCTTAAAGTTTAAATGTGAACATGGGATTCATAATTGTTGAATTTTGATGGTTATGAATTTTAGATCTGATATTTTATAGGAAATATTTAGACTACTTGTATTATAATTACATGCCTTTTAAAGTATGTTGCCACTTTTGGTTATGTTTATAGCATGATAATGTCCTTTATATATAGAGAGATATATACTTTCTCCCTCCCCTCAATCCTGTGACCAGCCATCTATCCTCGTTTAATTAATGATCTGATAAAAAAAAAAAGCATACTTGAATGATGTTAGATAGGAGTTGAAAATGCCCTTTTTTATTAGAGTGCTCAAAGGCCATCCTATATAATAAAGAGGTAAAAGATGGTCGCCACAAGATGGCTGGCAGGGGAGGGCAGTTGTGGGCAATCAGGCCAGCAGGGGAGGGCAATGGGGAGGAACCAGGCCTGCAAGAAAGGGCAGTTGGGGGCAATCAGGCATGCAGGGGAGGGCAGTTGGGGGCAATCAGGCCTGCAGGGGAGGGCAGTTGGGGGGGACCAGGCCTGCAGGGGAGGGTAGTTGGGGGGAACCAGGCCTGCAGGGGAGGGCAGTTAGGGGCAACCAGGCCTGCAGGGGAGGGTAGTTAAAGGTGACAGGCCATCAGGGGAGGGCAGTTGGGGATGACCAGGCCTGCAGGGGAGGACAGTTAGGGGCGACCAGGCCAAAGGGGAGGGCAGTTAGGAGTGACCAGGCAGCAGGCGAGGTCAGTTAGGGGCAATTGGGCCAGCAGGGGAGCAGTTAGGCATTGATCAGGCTGGCAGGGGAGTGGTTAGTGGGTGATTAGGATGGCAGGCAGAAGCAGTTAGGGGCAATCAGGCAGGTGAGCGGTTGGGAGCCAGCAGTCCTGGATTGTGAGAGGGATGTCCAACTGCCCGTTTAGGCCTGATCCTAAATGGACAGTCGGACATCCCTCTAAGGGTCCCAGATCCGAGAGGGTGCATGCTGGGCTGAGGGACACACACTCCTCCCAACCCCCATGCACGAATTTCATGAACCAGGCCTCTAGTACCTTAATAATAAGATAAATATTATATGAGAGTGAGAATGAATATAATGCAACCTATTATGTGTTATGGTTTTAAAATTATTATGTGTTTCTTTCCATTTTGAATATTATGCCATGCTGATTAAATATGTATTTTAAATATGTATTTTAATCTTATTTGTAAATAAATCTTTCGTTTTTCAACTATAAGGAAACCATGGGGACCAATAACGTTTTATATGAATTACTAAAACCACAGGGTAATAAATTATGCTACTAAAAATATTCTTTTGTTCAGTATATTTCAAAACTTAAACTGCTTTTATAATGAGGCTAAAGATTCCTGCGTTAACCTATTTAAAGTATGGTCATATTAGTTCTTTTAATGATTTGGTTACAAAACAAATTATAATGATTATAACTCTCTAACCATTATTCAACTTTCTCATGAGATTGCTTATTTTTAGAACTACAGACTTAAGCCACAGGCATTAGCATATAAAATTTTCATAATTTGACTGTAAACCATGTTAACGATTTTTTTTCTTCATTTAGGTACTATTTACATTTACACCATTTGCAGAAAACTGATGATTATTGGTCAGTCTTCCAAGGTATGCAATTTACTGACAAAATATCTTCTCCTGTATTTCCTATTTTTCTTAAGACTTTTGTTAGCATTGAATGCCTAACAAAGAAAATTTAGTGAAGTATATAGCAAAATTTAGTGAATATGTATTATAGGGTTACTATTTTTAGTTTTACTTTAATATGATCATAGGTAAAATTGCAGATAATAAAATATTAATGAAAGAAAAGCATTCTTACTATCCCTTGGTCTCTCAGATTAGCCAAACTTGTCAACTTGATACTGAATCTTCACCTGGTAACTATATCTCTAGGAAGGGTGATCATCCATTCTGGCTTGCTCAGGACACTTCTGGTTTATATCTGTAGTCCTGGAGTAATTATTAATAGTGCTTGCTTTCACTCTTAAACATGTCCTGATTTGAATGATAAACTACGGTTACCCTATTTATATTGTACTGTGGAGCTTGGACTTCCTTTTGCTTGAAGAGGTTGGACTTGAATGATGGCCCACATGCTAGTGAGTGAATGAGTGAAAGAATGAATGAATGTTAGTGTATTAGGGTGAAGGAACATCTTCACTCTGTTCCAGTCGTGACCTGAGGGTAAGGAGACTTCATTTTATAATAAGACTAGTAGCCCTGCGCACGAATCCGGGCGCGAGTAGCTTGCTGCTGTTTGCCTCAGCTGGCCACCTGCCCACCGCCACTGGTAGCTCTCCACTGCTTGTAGCTCGCTGCCCTCCCTCCTGGAGCTCTCTGCCCACTGCCCCTCTCTCCTGTAGCTCCCCTCCCCCCCCACCCCTCATTAGCTTGCTGCCCTGCCCCCTCCTGGAGCTCTCTGCCTCCTGCTTGCTTGCTGCCCTCCTGTAGCTCCCCACCCCCTGCTTGTAGCTTGCTGCCCCACCCTCCTGCTGATCCATGATCCAGTCATTAAGCGGTTGGTCGTTACGCCTCAGGGCATAACGGATGCTTTGCATATTTCTCTCTTATTACATAGGATTCCCACTCACCAGTCTTCACTGCTAGGTTTTAGCTTGAGGTTTCTATTGACTTCCCTACAATGTTGGTAGCACTTCTGTCTCTAGGAGACTTATTTATTCCCTGTATTCATTGTTCAGTCATTAGGATGTAGGCCAAGAAGGGAGAATATTCTTAACATTGAGTCCATATTCAAATGGCATCTGGAACATTTCTACTTTATTTTTTATCACATGCAAAACCTTACCGTGAACGTTCTAACACTCAGGACAGATACTTTTTTTTCTTATTTTCTCCAAACAAAGCCAAGTATCTTAAAAGTCAATAACACTTAAAATTAAAATGGAAGGAAGGATATTTGCATGCTTAATGGAAAACAATTTTGAAGTCTCTCTCTGTTTTGTTCCTCGAGTTTAAAAGCTCTATTGCTGACAGTGACTTGAACAAGACAGGGCCAGCTCTTTGAGTGCGAATTAAAATGAGGGGAGACTGTCCCATGCATAATGGAAATTTGGCTAGAGACTATTCCAGTGATTCTACATTTAGTTCCAGCTGATTTCCTGAAAAGAATTTGCGTATTCCAGTTGCCCTTGCTGTAGCAACAAATACTGCTTCACAGAGCCACCATAGTTTGGTCTGCTACAGCATTTGTCTGCCAGCTCTTTGAAGAGCAGAGATGTCTGTGCCAAAATCTGACTGTTCGTATTTGTACTTGTTAATGCCGAGAGAATTTTAATATGATAGTTGTTTTAAAATAATTTCTTATTAAGCCCTACCTAAGACATTTCTTCTCCCTCTCATGGAACCTGAATTTCTCTCTGACAAAGTAAGGGCTGAAGGAGAGTAGTTCTATGGTCCCAGTCTTGTGGGATGGGAATGTTGGGGGTGGGGGTGGGATGCAAGAATCTTGGAGTGATGGATGGTTTCACAGTTGGCATTTGAAAGTTGGGATGAAATTCATTCAGTTTTTTTCAATATAATAAGTTCCAAGAAAATTAATAATTTCCACCCAGAAATTTCTAAACTTTCAGCTGGTGAGTTGATTCCTTGAAGGGGGAAGTGGGGAGTGGTAGGGAACCAGCCACATCTGTGCCTTCTTGGTCTGAGGGACTCTGATTCTGTAGCTGTTTTAGAGTTCAACTCTATTATAGCTTGAGACAAAAGAAGAAATAGATATGATATCCTCAGGCTTTTGTTGGTATAACCCCAGAGAAATATAAACCCCTATCACTATAAGATCCAGGCATCATTGCTACCCTTTGTTATTATTGGGTCCCTACTATGTGTTAGGTATTAGGTGAAAAGCTTTGTGTACATAATAACACTCATTATAGTCTTATGAGGTAGGCACCATCACCATCACCATCACCACCATTTGTTGAATGAATGCCTACCATTTATCAGGTAGGCTTCTAAGCACTTTCATGTATTATCCAAGTACTTTCATATATTATCTCACTTTCTAATATTAACCTTATATAAACAATTTGAGAAAGGTTCTGTTATTGCTTTCATCTTATAGATGAAAAAGCAAAGATTCAGAAAGGTTAACTTGCTCATGTCGAACATCTAGTTAAGTGTAGCCAAGGCCAGAGCGAATGCCACACTGCACTGCCTCTCAACACCATTAGACTGAATTTCATCCCTCACGACCTATCCTATTTTGACTCACTTACTCAAATGGATAAGCAATATGGGAGGGGTTGGTATGTTTTGACCTCAAACTGTATTCCTGAAGACATACTGAAGACCAAGACTGGATGGGGTTCTTTCCAGATGGAAAGTACTTTTGTGTCAAGGGAAGTTACCAAGCTTAAGCTTGTATTCAATTGAATGAAATCTATTTACCCTTTAGAGGTAGGGCAAATTTCTGAAATCTTTTTTCCCAAAGATGTATTACAGCTTTGCTTTCATTTATGGTATAATCTGTAATTTCTTCTAAGGCATTTAAAACTGTAGTATAATACTCAGCAAGCATTAAAGAATATAGTAGAATCTATTAATTCTAAGAAAATGTTGATTTATGTTTCATTTATAAAGTTTTTGGCTTGAACAATAATAGTCAAATTATTCCACATTCCATTACATAAACTTCAAATCCAACTTTGAAATGCTGTGTTGTTTCCCTCAAAGGCTGATATAAATGATGCTGCAGTGCCATCCTGTGGCTGAACTGATTAATGGTGTGTGTACTACACCTGAACCATGCTTCTTCCTGGGATTTGGTTTTTCTTCTTCCTTTTCCTCCTTCTCCTCCTCCTTCCTCTCCTCCTCCTCCTCCTCCTCCTCGTTCTTCTTCTTTAGAAAAGTGTTTTAAAATTGATTTCAGAGAGGAAGGGAGAGGGAGAGGGACATAGAAACATCAATGATGAGAGAGAATCATTGATTGGCTGCCTCCTGCACACCCCACACTGGGGATCAAACCCACAACCCAGGCATGTGCTCTGACTGGAATCCAACCATGACCTCCTGGTTCATAGATCAACGCTCAACCACTGAGCCACGCCAGCTGGGCTTCTTCATTTTTATTTTATTTTATTTTTGACATCTTAAACTTTTTAATATAGAAACATTGCCAAAACAACAATACCTCTTCCACCAACAGTGTTTTGGCCCATGCTTTTACCAACACGACATTAACAGTCTCTTCAACCTTCGATATCTGATGTATTAAAAACAAATGGGATTTCATTGTTTCAATTTGGATCTACCTGGTTGTGATGTAAGCATTTAAAATAGTTTTAAATTTCCTTTTTAAATATTATTTCTTTTAATTTTTTGATAATATGTATTTAGGCTTTTAAAATAAGAACACTTTATTTTAAAATTTTAATTTGGCTTTTCAAAGTTTGTTTTTTTCTATGAAGAGAACAGTCCTACTTTAGTCTCATCAATTTTTAAAAGTAATACAAGTGATTTAATTTCATTTCCTCTTCCTTTTGCTTCTGTTCCTCCTGTTTCTCCAGCTTCTCCTGTTCTCCTTCCTCCTCGTCTGTCTTCATTGTCATTACCAAAGCTAACACTTATATTTACTATGTTCTAAGCATTTAGTGTATGGTAATTTATTAGATATTCAAACGATCCTAATTACTGTTATACCAATATGGATGAGGAACCTGAGGCACATGGAGTGTAAGTGAATTGTCCAAGGTAACATTGCTAGTAGTGGAGGTAGAGTTTCAGCCTTATAGGGCAGGTGAAGAAGAGAACAGAGTGAGCAAAGACACATGTATTTGGATCACTGAGGTGTGTTTTGTGGAATGGAAAGAGTTTTGGACCAGCTTTAAGTATATGATGCAAGGTCAAGAGTAATGGGGTGTGGAGGAAGGCAGGAATTGTCTTTGCATGCCCTGTAAAAAGGCCTGTATTTTATCATATACTCAGTAGAGAACTGTTGAAGTGTTTCAAGCACAAGAGTGACACAACCCAGTTTGCTTATTAAAAAGATAACTATGGTGGGAGTAAGGAGGATGTATAAGGAAGGGGCTTGTAAGAAGGGGGATGGTGAGACCAGGGAGACAAGTGAGGGCGTATCCAATAGTCCAGGAAGATGTATGAGGACCTGCTTGGTTAAGGCTGATATTCCCATGGATATAATTTAGAATTTAATATTCTGAGATATTTAGCTCCCAGATTCTTATTTTCATCGCAGTAATATTTTTTATAACAATATGTGGAGGACAGACCAAATTTCTTCTTGTATTCAATCAAATGAAAGGCTATATAATCTAAATATCCTTTGAGCTTTTGGAATATTTTTATTTATTTATTTTATTGATTTCAGAGAGGCAGGGAGAGGGAGAGAGAGACAAAAACATCAATGATGAGAGACTCATTGATCGGCTGCCTCCTGCACGCCTCCTATAGGGGATTGAGCCTGCAACCCAGGCATGTGCCCTTGATTGGAATCGAACCCAGGACCCTTCAGTCTGCAGGCTGACGCTCTATCCACTGAGGCGAACCAGCTAGGGATAGAATATTTTTGAGGAAAGGAAAGAGACTGAAAAAGTTAACTGCAGAATACATGTAGTCCTATAGTGTTTCCCAGTATAGGGTTTATGGGAAGGACATGTTAAAAAATAGTTATCAATGGATTTGTGGGTAAAAGTCACTCAGGTACAATAGCACAAGAGGTTCCTCCATATATTTCTACAGACAGACAGACAACAATGATGAGCCTTTCCCCATAATTTTATTTCACATTATACCTTGGGAATAATTATACTGGAAATAGGTGTCATTTATGGAGTGTGCCAAATACCATCCTAGCATGCCATGTATATTGTCTCCTCCATAACAGAACTGTGGTGATGTGCCAAAACACCCATTTTAAAGATGAGAAAGTTGAGGTCTGGAGAGGTAAAACAACACAGCGACTAGGTGATAAATTTGGGCCTGAACCCCAGGTCTATTTGATTATAATCTTCAACTGTTTCTACTAAGTATCACAGGCCCCAGACTGTAAGCCTTTTTCATTTTCCCTATCCTGCTTTCCAGTTTATTTTCAAAATAATACATTGGTTCCAGGCCAGCTAATAAAAATTTCATTGTTGGAGTTAGTTCCTGTACTATTGTTGACACTTGATATTTATTAATAAAAATGAGCTGAGTTCATAGGACTTTAGGAGCTAAGAAGGAAGACATTCTAAGATGGTTAACTTGAGGTTTTACATTCTTTAAATTATTCTTTTACTTTTTAAATGCTTGTGTTTTCTTGACTCATTGTTTTTGGTTTGAGTATTCAGCAGCAGCTTGTTTCAGAACTTATTATAATATGATTAGATCAAATAAAAATCACAATTATTGGCTTAAAATGAAAATTTATTCAATTATACCCTTTTTTTCTAAGGCCTTAGAGTATCTCCTGTGGGCCAGTATGTGTATGGAGTCCTCGGTCCCACTCCTGTCTGTCAGGTACCTGACATGGAGAGTTACTCTTTACACTGCGGTCTGCCAGTGCTACTATGACTGCCAAGCTGCTATCCATGGAGAGGTATGTTACTTTTTAATTTAGAGGATTTCAATATTTTAGAATACAACGTGTGCAGCATTTTCTTCTTTAGAAGTCCGGCAAGAATGAAACAGACACAAACAAACAAAACCCCCCAAATTGAAATGAAGCAAAGCCAAAAGTCCCAGGCTTAATTTGCAGAAATTTGCTTGGCTTCTCCTTTCTGTTATCTATTTGCTCTTCTTTCTTCTCTCTCCTTTATTCTCTATTCACTGCCACCTTCTTTGCTGATCTTCTGAATAAGATTTCTGATATCTTTCCTTCCTCATTGTATTCTTGTATGCAATTCGCCTTCCTCCCTATTTAGTTTTTTTTTTTACATTCAATATTATTTTATATTAGGAAGGTACTGAAAATACCTGTATCAGAATTTTACTTTCCTTATTTTTAAAATTTATTATTTCATAAAGTGAGCATATCTGACGTTTATTAACTTTAGAGCTACATAATTTAGTGGTGCTTATAAGAAATGATAGACTAGATAGCTACTGTGTTATAGAGAGTTAGTATAGCCTAGAGTTTAATTCACCAACTAAGTCCAATGTATGGGAGAATGAAACATGTATTTGATACATTTTAATCAAATGTCTTGATATTTTTTTAATTGTTACTCTCATTAATTGTGAATTAAACTTATTTTAATTGCATATAGGCATTTGCTCGGCGTGCTTTAGCTAAAATTGATGAATTAAGGCAACTGGAATTAATGGGCTCCTCACAACCACCAGAAGCATCCAGGAGATATTATAGGGAGGCCACGATAAAGGTATCAAAATTTCACGAAATAAAAGAAATGTACTGCACTTTGGAGTTGATGAGATACTTTATATTAGTAGTTGCATCCCACTATTACTTCACATATAATTCTTCTCTTTGAGGCAGATGGCAGTGATGATCTTCAAAAGAGCAGTATTTGAGTCTAGAAGAAAAAACAAAAGTTTCTTTAGACCAAAGATAAGAGTTAACCTAAAGGAAGTACAAACTGTAAGTAAGAATGTCTTTTCTTTTTCAGACTCTTTTTGTGGTGTATTTGTGTTATATACCTCTGTATCTTAAGCCCTGCATGTTACTAGTATTCTCTGCACCAATGGCAAATAAAGAGAAGAGTGCCTTCCCAGTTTGGGCACGATGTCACTTCATCCCTTTCTCAAAGCTTTTGTACCTTCGCACAGTCCCAGTTGTGTGACTTTAAAGGGCAAGAGGCTGAAGAAGATCCTGGGAGAGGTTCAGACTCACAGGCCTCGGAGTGGTTCCACCGAAGCCCTTGTCTTGGACTGCTCGTGTCAGCTTAGAAGGCTTGGAGGCTGGAGAGAAGGTGGAAGCGCCTCTTCTCATCCGCTTCAGTTTCACCTTTGGGAGTGTTTAGGAACTAGGTTATAGTGTAGCAACAAACAACCCCCATGTCTTAGAGGCTTATCACAAGCCTTTATTTCCCACTGCAATCAAGTTGTAGTTATCAGGGGCTGCTCATGACTGCTGCTCAGCGCCAGATTGAGGAGCCATCCTCATTTAGAAAATTGCTGGTAATTCTGTCGGAGGGGATATAAGGGAGCTTTGGAGGACCTCACACAGGCAGTAATGCCCAGCATGGAACTGACAGCAGTTTCTGCTTTTCACATATCAAACCTTGTCACACAGTCCCTTCCTGCCACAAGCGTATTTGGCAAACAGCACTAAGTGCTATCACAGGAGGGGCCTGGGACCTAGTTATGCCTGTAGGGTCCTCTGCCTTTTCTCCCTCCTGCCTTTTTCCTTCTCCCACTGTCTTCCCCTTTGCCTTTTGGCATTTCAGTGTTCCTTAAGGCCAGTTCTGTATTTATTTGAAGCCTTCCCTGACTGTTTTGGTGGTCATAAATTCTCTCGTGCGAGTTTCTTTGTAGGGACTGAAAATGGCGGGAAGGGGGAAGACGATGAGCAGTTTCTGGCAGAAGAGTGGTAGAATCTCAGGGTCCGGAAGGGATTCTAGAAAGCATGTGGTTCAATCCCTGTCTATTACAGATGGGGAAATAAATCTCAAAGTATGTAAATTACTGGCTCAAGGTCACGAGGCCGCTGCTGACAGCACGGGGACCAGAACCCAGGTCTCTAATCCAGTACTTTCTCACTACTGCAGTGACTGCTGTTCTCTTATGTCATTTCTTCTTGTAACATGTAGGAGTAATTCTCCCTTTTAAAAAATTTTAAATAAATTAATATTTAAATCCAGATTTTATTTGGACATTGTAGCTGTCTATTGCTACCTGACTCTGATATATTGATGACTAAGCCCAGAAGTACATTTCATATTGCCTTTTAAAATAATATCCCTTACCAACTAGTGATGTATATTTGGAGGGGGGGGGGGTGGTAGATATCTTACCAAATGATAGATAATTTCACGGATGAGCTGCTGAACTGCCTGCATTTGGTATTGTTAAGTAGTAATGCTATGGTGTTTGTAAGAGAGCAGGGGACAATTCTTTTTTTCTCAATAGAATTTTTTTTTTCCTCTGAGCAAACCAAATTTAAGTATTCAAAGCTGCAAGATTGTTATTAATTAGCATATTATTAGGTCTCAATTTATAATCATCCTGGTATAAAAATAAAATATATTTTCAAAGAAAAATGTTTAAAATTCTAGATAACATTACATTAAAATCATTTATTCCTGGTTTCCTTTAAGATAATTATTATATGGAAAGTTCTGGTGGTATATCTTTTTAGGAAAAAAATATAATTGTTTAATTGGTACTTTTTACAGAGAATAGTTAACATAACCCTTTTTATGAAGTCATAGTATATTACCTTAACATAGTTTGCATAATGTCCTGCTTTATGTGTACAAAATAATGGTATTGTGTTTCCTATAAAAGAAAGTAATCGCAATATGCATTACATTTATTTTATAAAACAGTTTTGAGTTTGTAAGTCAATTAATAACTCACAGTAAATCATTTTGTCTTTCAAAGGATTCTTTTAAAGGACTACTAATTCAGACTCCTAATGATTGACTTTTTAGTGATTCATTCAATAAATATGTTTTAAAGTACCTGCTGTGTAAATAAAATAGATAGAGGTTACATTCTAGTGGAGAGATTACATAATAAATAAAATAATTGTAGTTCATCATAAGTATTATGGAGGAAATAATGGTAACGATTGAATGAGATGCAGATAAAGCCCTTAGAATGTTCCTGGCACATAGTAGGTCCTCAGTACATATTAGCTGTTGCCTTTACTTACTTATTTATTTGCTTTGATAATGGGAGAGAATCATTGATAATGAGAGAGAATCATTGATAATGAGAGACAATCATTGATCTGCTGCCTCCTGCATACCCCCTACTGAGGATCAAGCCTGCAATCCAGGCATGTGCCCTGACTAGGAATCGAACTGTAACTTTCTTGATATATATTGCCAAATTAATTTCTAAAAAGGAGTTCTCCAGGGTGACAACCTGCATGTACCAATTTTGCCACAAGCTATTATCATTTTGATATTATCACTTTTTTATAATTCAGTTTTATAAAATGGTTTTTAAAATTTTATTTTTCAGATTCACCTTTTCCTTATATTTGTGTTTACTCCTTGTTTTCTTTTTTTGGTGAATTATATTTCAGTCTTTGAAAGATAATCTTATCTTTCTATTAGAGATTTTAATTTTTAAAATATATTTGAATGAGCTCATTTTGCTTGTCATGCTTGACAGTCCATTTTTTATTACTTTGACTTTAAATCTTTTTTATAGATTTTTTTTTTAAAGTATGTTTTATTGAATTTTAGAGATAGAGGAAGAGATAGGGGTAGAGTGCTAGAAATATTGATGAGGGCGAACATCGACGGGCTGCCTCCCGCACATTCCTTACTGGTGATTGAGCCTGCAACCCAGGCATATGCCCTGACTGGGAATCAAACCCGTGACGCTAGGTTCATGGTTTGACCCTCAACTACTGAGTCATACCTGCTGGGCAGAACTTCTAAATATTTATATTTTAAAATCCTTTACTTGGTATTTGTATATTGCTCTGATAAATATTCTATTCTTTTTGCTAATTTTCCTATGATATAAAAAAAAAGTTCACTGTAATCTATTGGGGTTTTATTCCTGCTTTTGTTTTTTCTGTCTTTCTGACTTTGCCCCAAGAAGAGGAAAGTAACAAAGGAATCATGGGGGAAATGACAGTATGTTCTAACTTGACATGGATTCTAGGAAAACCAACTAGAGCTGCTTTACTTATTTCCTGGTAATCTAAATACAGAGAACGGGTAATTTGTCAGAGAGGATACAGTGTGGAGGCAAGCCATCTGCAAGAGGTGAAATCATCCTGGGGTGATACAAAGCAGAGTGGCTGGGAATTCGCACAGGGCTCACACAGTCACTAGCTTGTTAGTACACAGCTGGTCAACTCTTCTTTAGCGTTAATTAACATAAGACCAGTTATTTATACTATGAAATGTTGTTTCAAATTTGGGTTTGAGGACCCTGCATCAGATTTTCCTCCAGTGCTTTGCCGGGGTGTTTCTCAGCATCTAGAAGGGTTCCGGAATCTGGAGAAGGGCTGCGAGTAAATTAATAAAGAGACGAGACATGAAATATAAATTTGGAATACATGGGGGAGCCAGAGGAGACCTAGCTTCAGTAACCAAGTTCTCTGAATCTCTGGACCCCTAGCTCTTTATTAACACAAATTGCCCTAAGGCAAAGCAGATATACATATCAAAGGTTAAGGTTTGGTATACAGTAGGCATCCTCAGGTTGGGGTAACTGCCCTTGGCTACTCAGTTGTTTGGCCAGTAGCAGGTAATAACATGTAGATTGAAATGCCCTCAGCTGTCTGGCAACAGGCAATAATATATGCATCTTTTTCAGGTTTGGGGAAATGCTCTCGGCTATTCCAGCAGGCAACAATATGATTCAGCCCTGCTGAATATAGAAGCCCTTCAACCTTTTGAGGACTTCTTGTATTTATTATGACATGCTGGAATTAGCTTCCAGCAGTGCTTATTAAAATGTCCCACACAGGCCCCCTGAACCTCGAGATGTGTTCTGTGAATCTAAAAGCACTCCTGAGAGATTCTTAGGCAACCAAAGTTTGAATATCAGTTCCTGAAGGCTGTAGTTAAGGTACCACAAAGCATATGGAGATTGATGTTGCCCTAATAAAAAGATAGTAATACAGAGCCATTTTATGCTGCTTGGAAATGCAAACATATAAAGAAATAGCAAAGTCTTTGATATAATGGCAACATGACATAAACCTTAATGGAGTCTGGAGTAACACCTCAAAAGATGAAAATCATAAAAGCAGCCGTCTCATTGACAGGCCAACCACTCTCTTTTTATCATTAATTAAGCATATTTTACTTATCTTTGCCTAATAATATCAGACATTATAGAACTTTTAAAAAATGGGCTGTATTTTTTTTTTTAATTACAGTTGCCATGGCCACGTACTGTTACAGAACGGTTGTTGGACGAGATGTTTGATAGCACTGCATCCCGGTTTCTGGCTGTCTTGGAAGCTCTTTCTGATTCAAATAGGCGAACACTGCAAACTGGACCTGTTGTTACAGATGAAGTAGAAATTCGTGATGTTGTCTCAGAACTGTTTATAGCAGGAAAAGATCTTTTAATAAGTAAATAAGTTGTTAAGATAATATTTTATTGTAGAACAGGAGTAAGAGAAGTTTTTGGTGTGGTAGTTCACACATAAGTTCATATCCAATTTTTATTGACTTTGAATTCAGCAAACTTGTTAAACTCACTGGGTAGTTCAAATAACTTAGTAGATTTTCTTTTAGATTTTTTTAAATATATACAATCATTCTGTCAATAATGTCAATTATATTTCTTTCTAATTGTTAAGATTTTTATTTATTTTTTCTTATATTTCTTGATTTATTATACTGGATAGGAAAGTGGGTAATAGCATTTGCCCTGGCTGATGTGGCACAGTTTGGTTGGAGCAAATATATTAAGGTTTTCTCCTCATCCTTCCTTTCCCCTTTTGACTGCTGCTTTTTTCCCCCAATGCCTTTGATGATAATAGTTTGGGTGATGATATAATTTGCCATCCAAACTATTTTTTGTTAATTAATTTTTTAATTAAAAAATTTAAATGTTGACATTATTGCAGACTTTATCCATCCCCCCTTCCACCTTTGCACACCTCCAACTACCCCTGCCTCCCCCTCTTTTGGCCTTCACCACACTGTTGTCTGTGTCCATGGGATATGCGTATATGTTCTTCAGCTAATTCCTTCAACTTCTTTATCCAGTCACCCTTCCTCCCCATTCCCTTAGGCACCGTCCATCAGTCTGTTCCATGTATCCATGCTTTGGTTCCATTTTGTTTGTCAGTCTATTTTGTTCATTAGATTCCACATATTAATGAGATCATATGGAATTTGCCTTTCTCTAATTGGCTAATTTCACTTAGCATAATACTCTCCAGGTCCATCCATGCTGCTGCAAAGGGTAAGAGTTCCTTTTTCGATTATCTTTTACAGCAGTTTATTCTTGCTTCATGTTCCTAATATTCTCTTATTTCCTTAAGTTGTTTGCTCTGTTCCATTCTTACGCTTGCTCTGGTAAAGGATGTTGTTATCTGTGGTCTTTGTTTAAAGGCATTTGTACTTTTAATTTTCTTTGCTTATGAGCTTAGCTTCTGTTGCTTTGGAACACCAACTGATGTGACAATAATGTCCACCTGGAAGGAGGGGTGAAAGCTAAGGCCCCAATTTTAGTTTGTGTACTTCTAAGTGAGCTTAGGATGTGTGTGTGTGTGTGTGTGTGTGTGTGTGTGTGTGTGTACTTGTGTGCACATGCCCATGTTAGGGCAGGGAGCCTCTGTGCCACAGTTTGGGCTCATCTTCACAAGGAAAATACAAGATCTCAGATGACAATTCCCTTGACTTCCCTCACGCAAGCATGAAAATTTGCCTTTATCTGCACCCATCGTTTCCACTGCCTCTTATTAAAATGCAAGGGATGTTTCTTCTCTTCCTCTTTAGGTCTTTAAACCTAATCTTTCCAAATAGTTCCTTCATGTCCCCTTTCAACTTCCTCCCCGTATTTCTTCCTCCTGTTATGGTCAGATTTATTGGAGGAATTGTCTATTTTCACTGTCCCCAGTTTTTTCTCCCTACTTGTATATAAGCAGTCTTCTGTCCCCAGCACTCTACTGAGAATGCCACGACAACCTTATTGCTCAGTGCAAAGGGTCACCTTTCAGTGCATTTTCCCCTTCAGTATTTGTTGTTGTTGACCAGTCCTTTCTCTCTAAACCTTTTTTGTTGCCTTTTGCCTCTCTTCTCTTTCATGTTGGTGTTCTTTACTGTTCTGTCCTAGGCAGCTGTCCATCGTCCATGACTGATCCTGACATTTACTGTGGATAAATCATGATGACTGTACAAGTTATATTCCTATTTTAAATCTCTTTCCTGAACTTTCAGTCTGTAGTATCTAGCTGCCCATTTGACTCGTTAACTTTACTAATTCTCTATATTTGACATTTCATGAGTAGCCTTCCCTCACCACTCTCATACCTTAATCCTTGTGTTTGATGCCCTTTCAATTTGTCCCCACAGCACCCTGAATGATTTCTTGCTCCCCTCTTCCCCATAGAGTGTAAGCTCTGTGAAGGCCTGGATTGTGTGTTTTTTTCCATTGTCTCTCTAGTGCCTGACAGTGTTTGATAGTTAATGTTTAGTAAACACTTACTTGTATGAATGACATTCCAACCTCTCTCTCTCTCCTTTGCTAGTGTCAAATACTGCTATGGATGGAATGCTTGGTTTTCCAAAAACTTCCCTTCTGCAACTTATTATAGAAAGAAAAAATATTATTTCTATGGATGCTGCTGTGAAATTTACAAAATTGGCTTTTAACTATGAGGAATGGAGTTTATTTGAATCAGCAGCTGGACAGCTTATTGATTTTCTCCAGGTAATATGTGCAGAATCATTCATTTGCTTTTATATTGTTAAGATGACACTGAATTGCTAATTACCGTGTGTGTGTGTGTGTGTGTGTGTGTGTGTGTGTGTGTGTGGTTATACTTCACTTAGACACTGGATGACCCAGAGTCAAAGAAAGCAGAGAAGGAGTTAACTCTTCTTTTTGCAATGGAACCTCTAGTCAATATAAAGAAGAACAAAGGTTTGGTCTTCCCTTTGGAAAACTACAAAGAAGGACAGGCAGCCTATTATGTTAAAAAACATGCTTTTCCTGGTGAGTATTTATTTGCCTTTTTGAAAATTAAGATAATTTTATCTGATAAAACATGCACTTTAAGAGTGAGGTGAGAGAATGTTCAAGGCAGAGGGAGTAGGAGGTACAAAGGTCCTGAGGTGAGAGTGTGCTTGGTTGTTGAAGGAATAGCAAGGAGATAGGTATGTCTGGAGTGCACTGGTGGTGGCTGTGGAATTGAGAATGTGAGGAGATGAGGTCAGAGGCATAGCTGAGTGCCAGATCTTGCAGCATCCTAGGCCTTGTAAGGATGGTGGATTTTATTCTGAGTGGTGGGTTTTGAGTAGCAGAAGGAGGTTCTACTTAGCAATTGCCTTGGTTGGTAGGTGAGAGACCAGCAGGGCAGTAAAGCAAAAGCCATTTGTTTGGTAAGGGAAATATCCAGCAATAAAAGTTATTGTTTATATAATTGAAAATCTGCAGCCTCTATTTTTTAGACCAGTGGTTGGCAAACTCATTAGTCAACAGAGCCAAATATCAACAGTACAACGATTGAAATTTCTTTTGAGAGCCAAATTTTTTAAACTTAAACTTCTTCTAATGCCACTTCTTCAAAATAGACTCGTCCAGGCCATGGTATTTTGTGGAAGAGCCATACTTAAGGGGCCAAAGAGCCGCATGTGGCTCGCGAGCCGCAGTTTGCCGACCACGGTTTTAGACCATTGAGAATTATTGAATCTGATTTTTATGGTTTATCATGTTCTTAAGGCATTGTTTGGCTGCTCAGTTGTGGTAAATAATTTGTACCAAGTAATGGTACATGTTTTTTCAGTGGTTTCTGAACAGATATTTTTGTTATTTTTATTTCAATTGCCATATTTCATATATGTTTTAATATTACAAGCTTCTTTATTTCCATAGTCGCCATACAGATTGTAGATTCATGATAATGATGGTGATGATGATGATGATGTTAACAGTCAATTTTAATCGAATAACAGCCCAGTTTGGTTAATTTTCATATAGAAGCATCTGCAGTGTCTTATTGACATAGTATTTGCCCAGATATCAGTTGTATCATTTTTGTAGAATTTCTATGTTTCTGTGCTTTTCTATTTGAAATTTTGTAATTGATTTTTGTTTTATTTTCCTTTACTTTATGAATTGAGATGCTTATATGAAGAATTATGGATATTCAGAAGATATTTTTCAATTAGCAGCAGCCTTGTATTCCTGTGTCTGCAACTCTTCCCAGGTGAAATAGCTATTTGGGTAATTTTTAATCGTATCAAAGGAGGCCATTATATCTAATTTAAAGTGAGAGTTAAATCTCACAGGAATTGAACCTTTCCAAAATTCTATATATTTTTAATCTTTATAATAAGATATTTTTATACTGACATAATTTTAAGTCTCTTTTTATTATAGTCATCATTTTGGATGTCAATCTGTTTCTTTTTTGGGAAATTTTTAGGTTGCCTATATCCTATATAATCCTATATAATAAAAGGCTAATATGCAAATCGACCGAACAGCGGAAGTACCGGTCGCTATGATGCACACTGACCACCAGGGGGCAGACGCTCAACACAGGAGCTGCCCCCTGGTGGTCAGTGCCCTCCCACAGGGGGAGTGCTGCTCAGCCAGAAGCCGGGCTCATAGCTGGTGAATGCAGTGGCGGTGGCAGGAGCCTCTCCCACCTCCGCAGCAGTCGGACATCTCCTGAGGGCTCCGGGACTGTGAGAGGCCACAGGCCAGGCTGAGGAACCCTCCCCCCCGCCCCCCCCCCCCCGCCCCAGTGCAGGGATTTCGTGTATCGAGCCTCTAGTTTCTAACAATGAAGGAAATTAGTGTTTTTAATGAAGAGTTTATGTTCTTGGTGACATACTGCTTTTCAGTCCCTAAGTACAAAGCCTGGTTATCTTCTGGAATCACTTTGCACACCATGGCCAGTGTTTAGAAATGACCTATTCATGGGTAGGAATGTTTAAATAAAAATAGTACAATACTGGTTTTAACACTGAATTCCAGGATCTCCAGGCCTTCTCTGAGGTTCCTTGGGAGCCCAGATTTGGGTAGTAATATCATGGCCTGTTTTAATTAGTTGAGATTCTGATGGAATTTTATTTGGAAAATTTGCTTTTACTGTTATAAAAAGGTTTGAAAACCACAATTATAGAGCATTTTATTAACTTTTGTTCAAGTAAGTGAAACAGTGAGGGACTTGAGATGATCTATTGTTATAGTATTTTCTATTTCTTCTGGGTTTAATAGATTAGGTTATAACCTGCAATAGGTTATTTAATTTTTGAAAGTAAGATATTTGGTAGCAAATATAAAGATTATAGTGAGAGAGCTAAGCCCAAAAGTTTTAAACAAGGCTGAAAAGAACAAGGAATTTTTATCTGTCTGCTTTTAAAAAAATCATGCCCATTTTAGTTCAGTTCAGTTCAGTTCAATAAACACTTACTTATCCCTGTTATGTTCCCAGCACTGTACTAAGGCGATACATATATAGATTAATCTTAGAGCTTCCCCAAAGGAGCTCAGTTTTGTGTTTTAATCATAAACTTGTTATCTTTCTAGTTCAGATATAATAAGTATGTGATATTTTGTTTAATTTCTTCATGTCTCTTTTGCCTGATCTGTATCCTTTCCCACCTCCCATTCTCTCTCCTCTTACTAGTTAACCACCCCCCATTTTTTATTATTATAATATAGGAATTTAAAAAAGAAAGATGTATATAAACATCTCAAATTTGGTTTCTGTACTTGCCTAAAAATATTTGAGACTTCTTTTTAGAGAGACAGAAATAGCCTAGCACAGTGGTCGGCAAACTCATTAGTCAACAGAGCTAAATATCAACAGTACAACGATTGAAATTTCTTTTGAGAGCCACATTTTTAAACTTAAACTTCTTCTAATGCCACTTCAAAATAGACTCGCCCAGGCCGTGGTATTTTGTGGAAGAGCCACACTCAAGGGGCCAAAGAGCAGCGTGTGGCTCGCGAGCCGCAGTTTGCCGACCACTGGCCTAGCACATTCGTTAAGACTGAGGTCTCTGGAACTAGACTGTATGCGTTTGAATCCCAGCTCTGCTACTTTCTATTCATTTCATCTTGGGAAGTACAATTAATCTTCTTCGCTTCAGTTTGCTCATCTGAAAAGTGGGGATGATAGTAAAGTGGAAATAACGAGAGGATGAAATGATTTGGTATATGTTTTAGTCTGTTCAGGCTGCTATAACAAAAAATGCCATAGACTAGACAACTTAAACAACAAATATTTATTTTCTATAATTTTGGAGGCTGAGAAATTCAAGATTAAGGCACCGGCAGACCTGGTGTCTGGTGAGGACTCACCTCCTGGTTCACAGATGGCTGTCTTCTCCCTGTGACCTCGCATTCAGGAGGGCTTCCCCCTTATGCCTCATTACTTCGTAAGCCGCCTCCCAATGAGATTACATTGAGGGTTAGCATTTCAACACATTAAACCTCATCTATATATCTTATTATTCTTGACAATTTACTTTCTCATTTTTATTTTCAGAATGTTCAGCCTGAAAAAGAAATTGTGGTGGATATGATAATGTTCTTATGGCAGAGATGCAAATTAGGAATTCAGCGGCTCAATATATCCAGAAATGACTATACAAAATTCACCCAGAAAATCAGCACTAACAAAGTATTTATTTATTTTTTTGCTTTCACATGTTTTTTGTTATTGCTAATTTAAATTGTGATAGTTAAATTGTTCCTGTTATTCCACCTGCATAACTACTATTTTGTAAACATATTGCTGAGTGAGCTTTTCTTTTAAGTGTGTTCACTGTACTTCTGCCCCAATTTAGTATTGGGGAGTGGGGAGGTATTTCAAGTTTTTAAGGGAGGAATAAGTATGTTTCTAAGGTCAAATGAGCTTAGGTAAATTTACTGAGAACTTTAATCTTAGAAAATGCAAATAACTAAGGAGTTTTAGGTTTATTTCTGCAATAATATACTTAGAATACCAGTAAATAAAGAGCTATTTCATGGGAAGGTAAAAATTGAGCAGGTAAATATGATACCTGGAAATGCAGGAGAAAATATTTTAGCAATAACAGTTTCCTGGGATTCTGAGGCTTGCTGAGATGAGCTACATTAGGCTGCCTGGGCATGATTTTATCAGATGCTCTGATGAAGTAATGACGTGGGTGCATAAATAGTATTTTCTTGTCTTAGTTCCCCAAGTGTGATGACTTATTTTGTGCTGAGCTTTGGATTTATAGGCATCAAAGACAGTGTTCAAGGGGCCTGCCATGAAATTCGAAATATTTGGAGGACCTTGGTAGTGAATATAACAGCTCCTTTTAGGAAGCAGAATCAGAGTTTTGAAGATAATCTTCAGTGATACATAAAATCTTCACTGATAAATGAAAATAACATAAAAATTTCTTATGGTTATAGATATGCAGACCAGAAGCTTAAGTGGATCTTGTTTATAAATTTACACAAACATATTGATTATCTATATATATAAAAGCCTAAGCGACCCTTAAGACTGGATGACCAGATGACCAGCCGGTAGTTATGACACGCACTGACCACAGCGGGAAGACAGTCAACTTCCCACGGTCCCTCCCACAACCAGCCAACTTCCCACGGCCCTTCCCCCCTGACTAGCTGGCCCTGATTGGGACTGGGCAAGACAGCCCCGATCTCCGGCCAGGCCAAGGGACCCCATCTGTGCACAAATTTGTGCACTGGGCCTCTAGTTAAAAATAATTTTATTAGGTTCATTGAATTTTATATTATTTACTAGAGGCCAGGTGCATGAAATTCATGCATGGGGGGGTCCCCTCAGCCCAGCCTGCACCCTCTTCAATCCGGGACCCCTTGTGGGATGTCTGACTGCCATTTTAGGCCTGATCCTTGGGATTGGGCCTAAATCAGCAGTCAGACATCCCTCTCACAATACTGGACTGCTGGCTCCTAATTGCTCACCTGCCAGCCTGCCTGGTTGCCCTTAACTGCCCCCCTGCTGCCGTCCAGGTCACCCCCAACTGCCCCCTCTCTGCTGGCCTGGTCGCTCCTAACTGCCCTCCTGCCGGCCTGGTCACCCCTTACTGCCCCTCCTCCCCGCTGGCCTGGTCACCCCCCACTGCACCCCTCTGCGAGCCTGGTTGCCCCTAACTGCCTTTCCCTGCCGGCCTAATCACCCCCAACTGTCCCCCCCACCAACCTAGTTGCCCCTCATTGCCCCCCTGCCAGCCTAATCTCCTTCAACTGCCCCCTCTGCTGGCCTGGTCGCTCCTCACAGCCCCCCTGCTGGTCTGGTTGCCCCACACAGCCTGCTTGTTCAGTCGTTTGGTCGTCCCTCACTAATCCCCTACCAGCCTGGTCGTAGGCAGCCATCTTTGTGAGGGTGTGATGGTCAATTTGCATATTACCTCTTTATTATATAGAATAATTAAGATGCACTAATACAGAGGGGTACCTATATAACATTTTAATATAATTAATAGATGAGGATTTCAAGGAAGTTTTAGGTTTTGAACAATGTGACTCTTTCTACAATGTAATATACTTTAATTTGATTTTGCTGTATATTTTCTCTTTTCAGTGGATTTATCTTCTGTGGCAAATAAATGAAGTAATTCACTGCTACAAAATGGAAGATATTGACATTGTAGTAGTGGCAGAGGTCACATTACGATTAAGTGAAATATTGGAGACTTTAGGAAACCCGAAAAGAAAATTTAAAAGAACTCTAGGTAGAATATCGAATAAAAAGGATGAATTACATATTAATGTATATATACACACATATGAATATATAAGTACACATTGGAATACAAAATAAATATTTTTAATGGAAACTAGACATTTCAATATTGTGGTTAATGATTTATAATCAGAGACCGATATAATATAGGTTTAACCAAGTGGATGTTAAAAATAGTTATATTCTGTACGAATCAATGGCAGACGAAACTGTCTTACAGTATATATTTCTTCTCCATTCCTCATCACCACCTCTCCCCCCTTCTTCATTCTTCCTCTTTCCTGTTCTTTTCTCATTTAATTCCCTTTTATACTTCCTGCTCTTCCATTTCCTGATAGAGTGTGTGTTTTTTGAAGAGAGCATGTTTTAGTCACCATGATATTATTGGTTCCTACCACAAGTGTCCAGCTCTGCCTATCCTCTGTTGTTGAACATGGCTTTGCAGATGTTTTAGAGCCGTGGTTCTCACACTTTGGTCAGTATCAGTATCACCTGGGCCTTTGTTAAAACTGTAAGGCCCCGGCCATATTCCACTTGAAGTAGCTTGGACCTTTCTAGTGTTTCTTGTCTTACCAGGTGATTTTGGTCTGTGTTAAAGTTTGAGAACCACTGGTTAGGGGTGTCTGGCTAACTAACACAAGCAATGGCCTGAAGTTACATCTTTTTTTGAAATGCCCTGTTTTAAATGTTTTTTCTTTTGTAAAACTTTTATTATGCAGAATTTCAAATATAAAGTAGAGAGAGGAAATAAATCACCATGTATGCATCATCCAGTACTAATAATTATCAACATCTTGTCAATCTTATTTCATTTCATCTCTCTCTGCAACACTTTCTTTTTTCCTGAAGTGTTTTAAAGTAAACATCATGTCATTTCACCAGCAAATACCTCAGTCTCTCTCCCCCTACCCCCGTCTCTCTCTCCATTGGTCCACAATGCCATTGTTATTATACCTTACATGATCTGTGAAAATTCCCGTTTCTGATTGTAGTATAAATATCATAAGTTGTTTTTTTTTCCAATCAAAATCCAAATAAGTCTCTCTCTCTCTCTTTTCAGAAATATCTGTGAGTAAAGGAACTAGTGAATTACTTGGGACTCCAAACGAGGGCCGGGAAATTCTTCCAATATTACAGGTCTTACAAAATGTATTTTAAAATAGTTAAAAACATGAGTGTTAAGTTTTGAATAATATTAACTTTGTAATGTATAACGGTTAATTATAAAGATAATTTTGAATATTTAAACTGTGACAATTTATGGTTTCTACATACATTTAGAACTATAAGGCAATTTTCCTACCTTTTGCTGTAGAATTTTTGAGTTCTTTACACTGTATTGTGTCTTGTGAAGAGAGCTAGAGTTAAGAAATCTTAAATTAAAAACAGATATTGTTTGAACTGCATTAAGAGATTGAGGAGGCCTAATAACGGCCTGCCAGTGGTGTTTTCAGGGATTACTTATAGTGCTTGTCAAATCTGTAGCTTCCTATTTTCCATTCTAGACATATTGAATCATAAATTCAGGTGTGAGGTTTTTAAAAATTCTTAATTCAGATATGTTCTTCTTAAAAGTTCCCAGGTGGATTCTTAAGACACAAGAATTTGAGAATTACTGGCTGAGTGGGCTGGCTCTCACTCTCTAAGACCTCATAGGCAGAGATGGGAATATTAGTGGAAGTTTTGAAGTGCTGGTTTTGGCTTGTGATGGAAAATTTCTGGCAACTATTGCCACTAAATGAAATGGGTTTCTTAGGAGGTGTCCAATTTCCCACAACAACAACAAAATTAAGTATCACTTATGAACTATTGCTGTTATTTAAATTATAAAAATGTGCTCTGTCCTTGCGATGATTTTCTGTTATCTGACGGGAAATCGTCAAAATAAACTTATTTTGACGATTTCCCGTCAGATAACAGTGTAAATGGTATCTCCTAAAATTGTGCAATATACAACATTCCCAGCTACACTGGGGCACATGGTTGACGCAGTAGAGGTGATTCATTGGTGTGGTCAAGGGTGCACTTAGTGTTGGGAGACCTGGAGTTGAGTCCGACTCTGAGATTGACTGCTTGTGTGATCGTGAATAAATAATTTCATCTCTTTTAATGTTAGTATCCTTATCTGTAAAATTATAACTATAGTATCTATTCTACTGGTACTACTTAAGTTGTATAATTTAAACAAGATATTGGTAACACTGTAGAAACAGTACCTGGCATATGGTAGCTCTTCAGCTTTTCCCTTATGTTTCATATAGAGCACTGGATCTTAAACTAGGGTCTCAGATCCATGTGGGGGGAGTTAAGTGGTGAAAAGGAGTGATAATTTATTGTCAGGACAGTCCAAAATCCATATGCTCACATAGCAGAGTCTGTAGGTGAGATAAATGATATATCTTGCATATACACAGGCAAATATATAAAAAATATGAACTGCTATTATAATTATGTAAAATACTATTTGAAAGTTATACTGAACATGTGACAGCTATTTTTTCAACAAATGGATAATAAAATTATAACAACTAAGGAGTATCTACCTCATTGGACTGTGGACATTTAAAAATTAATCTTATGTAAAGCATTCAGCTTAGTACCTAGAACATGTTTTAATTAAATGTTAGCTGTGGTGATAAAGAAGATGATAATAAGATGGTGTTGGTGATGATGATGATAGAATGTGAGTGTGTGTGGGGTCTTTGAAATTCTTTGATGGTAAAAAGATATCCTTAGAGATCTGGGTTTCTTGAAAAGCAGCAAACTAGATGATCAGAAAACCCTCTTGCTGCAAAAGCATCTATAAATTATAGATGGAATTGAACAAGTATCCTCAAGTACATTGCATAATTCACTAGACAGTAAGGTAAATCCCAGGGGTCAAAATAGAAAGGGGAATGAAAACCAGAAAAAAATTTTATGAGTAGATGCTGCAATAGGTTGATGGGCTCAGTTACATGCTTAAGATAACAGCCATCCTGGGACAAGAGATGAGGCTTGGGCACAGAAAGATGAAGGCTTGGAACTGAGACTCACACATCGAGTTAGAACCTACAAAAGACTACATCTTAGGGAAAAAATCTGGCTATTTGTGTAGGGAGGTATCTCAGTGGGTGCTGAGAAGAGGAGTGGATGAGAGAAAGTCTCTCTAATGATTTATAATTTTTTGGGCTTGCCCTCAAGTAGGTCTATTATTTGAATTTATACTATTTGAGATGCTCAAAACCTCCATGAGACTGACTCTTTTCATTATTATTATTATGAATTCTTTTTAGTTGGTGCACACAAATGTAGTTCAAGTGCTGGACATTAAGCCCATCCCATGGCACAACGTTGTCTGCCACACAAAATATAATAATCACAATAACTAGAACACGGATTCTTGGTTGAGCCAGATTTCTATAAAAAGGGTACTGTGGACAGCATTTCCACCTCTTGAATTTAACCTTTCTTATGAGCCTGTGATTCTTGTATCTCCATTCAAGAAGGGGAAGGGCAGATATATATTACGTATCTTGAATGGATATATGTAACCAAATTGTGTATATTCCAGGAATGCAAGGATGGTTTAACATTAGAAAATATATAACGCAATACACCACATTAACAGATAAAAGGAAAAAAAAGTATGCACCCCACTAGTTAAAGAGATGTAATAAAAGCATTTGACAAAATTCAACAGTAGTCTTTTTAAAAGATAACTCTTAACAAGTTAGGAATAGAACTGTATTCCATAACAATCTGAAGATCTTCAATGAGTATTATACTTATGTTAAATGATGAAAATCAGTCCCTTTATATTGATGTAACAACATAAGAATATCTGTTCAACATGTCCTAGAGGGCTGGGTATAAAAAAAGCAGAAAAAATGGTATGAGAATTGTAAAGGAAGTATGTATTGTAACTTTGTATTTATTCATGGATGAGTACAATGCAATGCATATTTTTAGCAGTAGCAATCTTAATGTCCATCAGCAGAAGAGTGGATAAATATATTGTGATATATTCCTCAGTGTAACAACAATTCACTGTAGCCATGAGGATGAATGAACTAGAGTGGGCTTGAGCTAGAGTGAGTTTGGCATCATTGCCATCCTCTCATTTGCATTAAAGGAGGAAAACCTGCGTCTCATTTCTGTGTGGTTCTAGGTTAGTCTTCCAATGAGGGACATTTGCATGAATTTGTAATGCAGAAGGAAAGAGAGTTCTTATGCTACAGTGGTAGTTGGAAGAAGTGAATTTATTAGTCCTAATGTGCAAGCTCTTGCAATTCACCTGTTTCAGTGTAGTAGATCCTTGAGGTTGTCAGCTGCCTTCTTGGTGCTTAGATTCATAGACTTCAGAAGCAGCAAAATAGTCACTGGCAACTTTCTTGAACTTTCCTCTCCATGCCTTCCAGTGGTGATAGACACCTCCAGCTCTGTGTATTAAGTCCGTTTCTGTTTGGGATATCTAGAGTCATCCTATGTTCCTAACCAAACCCTGACTGACACATTGAGTTTCATACACCAGCATAAAAAACTTTCAACAATATGTGGTTGAAAGACAAAAAACAAACTGCAGAATTCTATGAGCAAATTAAAAATATGCAAAGCAATAGTGCATATCATTAATGGACACATACACATGTAGTAAAAGGTTAAAAACATGAAAAAGAATGGTAAGACCAAATTCAAGGGCAATGACTACCTCTAGGGGCAGAGAAGAGCAATGGCATTGCAGACAGACACACAGGGATTTCAACTCTATGCATGTATATGTGTGCTTTATTTCCTAAAATTTCTCTGGAGAATATATGGAAAGTTAGAAAGCTTGAGCAAAGTTGGTTGCTTTTCATGTTAGACTCTCTATAAGAATAATTCCATTAAAAAGGTATTTCGTGTTTTAAATCATGGTGTGGACCATTGGATTTAATGGCTTCTAAATATGGATTTCTACCTCTGAGATTCTGAGGTTCAAAAAAATTAACTTTCAAAATAATCTAAAAATGATAGATGAATTATATTTCTAAAATTTACCTTTCTAAAATTTACCTATATATTTGATACAATCAGAATTCTGAAAACCATAAAAGGAAGCTATGTACATGTTTGTGAAATCTAATTTGTATTTGGAAAAAAAGGATGAAATGTATTCATTACTTTACCTTTTTAAATAATACTCCATATTTAATCAAAAGGCAAATACACTTAATGATAACTGTAATATTGTTGACATTGGATAGACTATTTAAATTTGTTATTTGGTTTTGAATTATTGTTAAAAGAAGTTTAGAAATGTTGCATGCGAATTTTCCTCAACTTTTCTTTTTCTTTTTTATTTATAAAATCACTTTAGAAAAAACCCTTGGAACAGTTATATTTGGCTTATGAACTTCTTGACAAAGCAATCGGTGGAATAAATGTCAACTGCATGTTAGCTACTCTGCCAAATGGATTATCAGTGTTTGATCATTGCTATGCCAAGGTAAGAATGGGAAACTCATAGGTTTAAGTTTTACTTAACTGGGAAGAGGGCTGGCCTTGCAAGTAGATAAGTAAAGCATGATTTGTGGTGGCTTCCCTCTCATAAGCCAGGAACATATTCAATCCCCTCATCCCAGAAGAAATCAAGAAGAGTGAAGAGTCTTTGTATTTGTCATTGAAGATGAATTTGTAAGCCAGAGTGCAACGGGTTGAGAATGAGCAGGATTTAATGGCTAGGAGTAAAATAACTTGTGTGCTCATAGGGTAGAACTGTTATTAGTATGTTTTTGTAACTATGTTTCTTTTTTATTTTTACTTCAACTCTATCAAAGTACACCCAGGATACAGATGGAGACATTGCCAAACCAGTCACACCAAATAGTTTCATCATGGATTTACATCTTGAATTAATTCAAGCTCAGCATCAAATAGCTGTTGTGCTTCTTGACCAACTGGAAGGTATAGTCATCAAAGCAAACAGTTTGTTCTGAATCAGTTTTAAGCTAAGTTTAAAATTAATTTAATTGGTAAATTATGTTCTTGTCAACTGGGTGTTTATTATTTTGTTTTTTTCTTCTCTGGTAAATATCAATAGATAGCTTTCATTATTTTTACACCTTGCATAGCTAATAAGTCAGTAAACTTATAAAAAATTGTTTATTTGAGCTCTTGTAAATTATTGGTATTTCATGAAATCAATGAAACAACCATTTATTGAGTGCCTACCAAAACCCAAGAATCACATATGAGACACCCAGCCTCTACTTTTGATCTTATAGATAAGCCAGTTATAATGAGGGCGGTTACTAAATGTGATAGAAGTGGGTTCAAAGTTTTAGTTACAGGCACACAAAAGAGAAGTATCCATGTGAAATAAGAAAGTCAGGGATGACTACCTGGAAGAGGTAATAATTGACCAGAAAGCTAGTAAATACTAGCTTTATGAAGAAGATTGAAAGGAGGCTATAATTTTGGATAGAGAAAGTAATCTTTAGCAAGGTGGAAGCAAACAGTTGTAAGGAGCAGTTCTAGGAACGACTGGAATTCTCATGTCTGGATAAAGCGCACGTGTCAGGGAATAACAGATACGTCCAGGCAGGTAGATCACAGATAGATCTTGAAGGGCTAATTGGTTTATACTTTACCCTGAAAGCTAATGAAAATCTGAGAAAGACATCTTCGACAGAGGACAGGTGATTTGAATTTAAGTTGTTCTTGCAAGAATAGCTTTAAGAAAATGTGCCAGCAATCCTATCTAATAATAGACAAATACGCAAATTGACCATACCTCCAACACACTCACAAGCCACGCCCACAAGCTAGCCCACCATCCAATCAGAGCGAGTATGCAAATTAACCCAAACCAAGATGGCTACAGCCACAGAGAGTTCCTAGGTAACAGAGGAAGCCAAGCTTTCTGCCAGCCGTTGCAGGCCTAAGCCTCCACTCAAGCTACAAAGTTTCAATTATAGAAGGTAAACAAATTCAAACACATGGAGGCAGAATGGAGCTTGAGAGAGCAGGCCAGGGTTGCCGCTGGCAACAGGGGAAGCAAAGCTTTCCACACACCCTGGCCGGGCCCACCCGCTTAAGGCAACAAAGTTTCAATTATAACCCCAACACAAATGGCTGCGGGCCTTGGAGGGAGCCCCAGGCTTGGCTCTGCTCCAGGCTACAAAGTTTCAATTGTAGAAGGAAAATAAATTCCAGATACCAGGGCCTCCGCTTGGGTTGCCAGGTGGCGTGGCCCGCCTGCAAACCACCACAGGCCCCTCGCTCAGGCCGCCCCACGCCCCAAGGGAACCCCCACCCTGATCAGGGACACCCTTCAGGGCAAACCAGCTGGCCCCCACCCCTGTACCAGGCCTCTAT
This sequence comes from Eptesicus fuscus, assembly GCF_027574615.1. NCBI lineage: Eukaryota > Metazoa > Chordata > Mammalia > Chiroptera > Vespertilionidae > Eptesicus > Eptesicus fuscus. Next base: position 89,620,144 of record NC_072479.1, read on the forward strand.
CCTATCTAATAAAAGAGTACTATGCAGATTGATCATCACTGCAACACACAATATAGCTCCCCCCATGTGGTCAAAGATCCTGCCCCCATGTGGACACAAGATGGCCACCACAAGATGGCCAGCAGGAGAGGGCCGTTGGGAGGCACCCAGCCTGCAAGGGAGGGCAGTTGAGAAGGACCAGGCCTGCAAGGGAGGGCAGTTGGAGGTGATCAACCCTGCAGGAGAGGGCAGTTAGGGGTAACCAGGCTGGCAGAGGAGGGAAGTTGGGGGCAAACAGGCTGGCAGCCGAGTGGTTAGGGGGTGATCAGGCTGGCAGGCAGAAGCGGTTAGGGGCAATCAGGAAGGCAGGCAGGCAAGCAGTTGGGAGCCAGCAGTCCTGGATTGTGAGAGGGATGTCCGCCTGCCCGTTTAGGCCAGATCCTTGGGATCTGGCCTAAACGGGCAGTCGGACATCCCTTGAGGGGTCCCAGATTGGAGAGGATACAGGCTGGGCTGAGGGACAACCCCCCTCTGTGCATGAATTTCGTGCACCAGGCCTCTAGTAATACAAATAATGTGTTTACTTGAGTCTCAAAATAAGATTTAATATCATTAGATCTAGAAACTCTTCTGTTTAAGATTAAATTTTGATAAAGCCATCTTACTCTGGACATGATTATATAGCCACTATTAATATAACTACCTTTCTCCATTTTAAATGATTGAGTAATTAAAGATAGAATTAAGTGTTGTAGCCTATTATGATCTCTGATCTCCATCTAAAGCATTCAGAAGCATATCATACATACCGATAAATAGTATATTAGATTTTATTTATCAATCTTTTTTTAAATGTTTTATTATCTAATGTTAAAAATTACTCATTTATTTTTTTAATATATTTTATTGATTTTAGAGATGAAGGGAGAGGGAGAGAGAGATAGAAACATCAATGATGAGAGAGAATCATTGATTGGCTGCCTCCTGCACACCCCCCCCCACTGGGGATCGAGCCTGCAACCCAGGCATGTGCCCTTGGCTGGAATCGAACCTGGGATCCCTCAGTCTGCAGGCCGACGCTCTATCCATTGAGCCAAACCAGCTAGGACCAGATTTTCTTTTTGCTGTAATTTTTGCTACTCAACGAAGCCACAGACAAGCTGAGAGATACAACTGGGCTTATCAGTGGAGTGTATCATTAATGCAAGTCTTTTAAGATGCCTTGTCGATCGGTAGATCATGTGATAGCCTCGGTTTCTTACTTTGCTGTGGTGATACTGAATGTAGCGCTCAAGAAGGAAATGCAGAATCCACAAAATAACTTTTCCAAGGATTATGACTGTCTGAACTTTCAGTGGGTTGGTGTAGTTTCCTGGGCACTTGTCCTCATTTGGATTAGGGTAAGAACAAAGCACACCTGTTAAAAATGCTAAAATAACAAACACAACATGTATTAGCAGGAGAAGATGTGCTATAATGACCGTAGGAAGAGGATGGAATCTGGGTCTAAAATGAGCATGTAAGGAATAATGTGAAAGATGCTGGGTGTCCAGAAGGGGGTCATCTTCAACACTTTGGGATGGATCCAAGGAACCCTCTTGTAGGGCTGGAACTGTGTTTCATATGTCTTGCCTGATGGACATCTTCCAGACTGCCCCCCGCAGCCATTTCCTGATGCTTGAGGCCGAAGCCCGGGCCAGCCCGGCCCCTCCACCTGTTCACAGGTGCAGTGGGCCTGGGAAATTGCCACCTTTAGGGTTCTTATCAATCTTAAAGATGATTTTATTTATATGAAATAGAAAAAACTTATTTTTTGAGTTAGAAGAAATTTGAAAATTCTTATGTTCTCACGTATACATAAATATAAGAAGATCTGCCAGTAAAACTGCACTATAGTAGATTTGTTTGAATTTTTATCTTTTTTTTTAAAAATATATTTTATTGATTTTTTTACAGAGAGGAAGGGAGAGGGATAGAGAGCTAGAAACATGGATGAGAGAGAAACATCGACCAGCTGCCTCCTGAACACCCCCCACCGGGGATGTGCCCACAACCAAAGTACATGCCCTTGACCGGAATCGAACCTGGGACCCTTCAGTCCGCAGGCCGACGCTCTATCCACTGAGCCAAACCAGTTTCGGCGAATTTTTATCTTTTGATGGATAAAGATAACATGGTATTTTGCAAATAGATAACTATTCTTCAGCTAGAGGCCCGGTGCATGAAATTCGTGCATGGGGGCAGGGGTGTCCCTCAGCCCAGCCTGCACCCTCTCCAATCTTGGACCCTCGAGGGATGTCCGACTGCCTATTTAGGCCTGATCCCAGTAGGATCGAGCCTAAATGGGCATTCGGACATTCCTCTCACAATCCAGTACTGCTGGCTCCCAACTGCCTGCCTGCCTGCCTGCCTTCCTGATTGCCCCTAACCACTTCTACCTGCCAGCCTGATCACCCCCTAACTACTCCCCTGCCAGCCTGATTGATGCCTAACTGCTCCCCTGCCAGCCTGTTTGCCCCTAACTGCCCTCCCCTGAAGGCCTGGGTCCCTCCCAACTGCTCTCCCCTGCAGGCTTGATCGCCCACAACTGCCCTCCCTTGCAGGCCTGATCCCTCCCAACTGCCCTCCCCTTCTGGCCATCTTGTGGTGGCCATCTTGTGTGTCGGAGTGACAGTCAATTTGCATATTACTCTTTTATTAGATAGGATAAAGGCCTGGTGCACGGGTGGGGGCTGGCTGGTTTGCCCTGAAGGGTGTCCTGGATCAGGGTGGGGGTTCCCTTGGGGGGTGGGGCAGCCTGGGTGAGGGGCCTGTGGTGGTTTGCAGGCTGGCCATGCCCCCCGGCGACCCAAGCTGAGGCCCTAGTATCTGGGATTTATTTATCTTCTATAATTGAAACTTTGTAGCCTTGAGCGGAGGCCAGGGCCGGCCAGGAAGCTTGGCTTACTCCATCACAGGGGGCAACCCAAGCCTTCTGCTCTCCCCAGCTCTGTGGTCACCGCCATTTTTGTTGGGATTTATTTATCCTCTATAATTGAAACTTCGTAGCCTTGAGCGGAGGCCAGGGCTTGCCAGAGTGGGCGGGAAGCTTGGCTTCCTCCATTGCCAGGGAAACCCAAGCCTCCCTCCTGCTCTCTGTGTCCACAGCCATCTTTGTTGGGTTAATTTGCATACTCATTCCTGATTGGATGGTGGGCGTGGCTTGTGGGTGTAGTGGAGGTACGGTCAATTTGCAGTTTCTTTTTTATTAGTGTAGATGTTTAGAAAGTATTTCCTTTCTTGAACATAAGCTTAATTGTAATGGCAATCTCCTTCTCCCTCTTCAGTTTTGCAGATTCCAACCGTTAGCAAAAATATATCTACCAAAATTCCAGAAAAACCAAAACAACCTGAACACAGTGATTGTTTTACAGGTAATTAAAACTGGGATAACCTGTCTTTCCAAAAATTTGTAAAGATAGTTTTTATGTTGCCTTTTTGATAAAGTGTTTGTTTACTTTTTCAGAAGTCAGTGTAATGAATAAAATAAGGAAGAATAAGCTATCCAAAGCAATTTATTTGATGAAGAAAGCTCTTCTAATATTTGAGAAAGATGCAACCTCTACCTTTTCACATAACCTTTTGATGGTAACAATATATCCTTCCTTCTTTTAGTCTTGAAATACAACCTCTGTTAAGTGAATGATTTATTTCCCTTTTCTAAAATAATGTGATGTCCTTAACATTAATTATGAAACTTCAGGTTTACCAAATCTAGTGATCTGAGAAGAAACAGTTTTGAGCAACGTAGGTTTACAGTTGTTCATATGGAAAATAATACAATCCTATATAATAAAAGCCTAATATGCTAACTGTCTGGTCATCCGGTCATCTGTTCAACCAATCAAAGCATAATATGCCAATGATATGCTAAGGCTATTCAACTGCTCGCTTGCTATGATGTGCACTGACCACCAGGGGGCAGATGCTCCGACTGGTAGGTTAGCTTACTGGTGGGGTCCAACTGATTATGACTAAGGGAGACTGAGTGAGATGGGCCAGACATGCAGTGGAGTCCTCCTACAGTTCCTTCCCAGCTGGCCAACCTCCCGTGTCCCTCCCTGGCTCCAATCACGCACTGGTGGGGTCCTTGGCCTGGCCTGTGCCCTCTTGCAATCTGGGATCCCCCAGGGGATGTCAGAGAGCTGGTTTTGGCCCAATCTCACAGGCCAGGCCGAGGGACCCCACTGGTGCATGAATTCATGCACTGGGCCTCTAGTAATTAATAAATAATAATACATGAATAAACTCTGTGTTTCACATACTCACAACTGTAAACCTACTTTTGCCACACCCTGCATATCTGCAGTCCTGAACTCTCCTGAAATGAGAAATTTGCTTTCTGTATAATCTCTCTGTAGGTGCAACTTGACATGGGAAGTCAAATGAAATCTGAAGAATTCAAAATAAGGGAATTTATAGAATTTAAGTGACACTGTGACAGCATAATGCAGTCCTTACTATGGAATTAAAATACCCTCTATCCAATTGGATTTTGCTAATTTATGGACCAATTATCTTGTTGTCTCATTCTGGCCTGGAAATTATTCTGTTTTCTTGCTTATTCATTGTATATTGATTTTAGAGTTTAAATTCATGAGGGAAATAACTCTTTAAGTTATGGAATCTTTTATATTCCCCCTTCCCCATTGTATTATCCACAAAAATTTGGTTGTATTGTCTGAGTGAATGGCACATGATGAGGCAGAGAATATGCTACAAGTAGATTGGCTGATAAGGGAAAGAAAATGTAGGACAATGGTAGGGGGAAGATGCAGAGTTAAGGAGCATTTTAGAGAGAAATTTTAGCATATTTATATGCTAAGAATGGAAAGCCAGAAAGAGAGAAATTGAAGATACGATAGAATGGCTAATATATAAAGTGGAGTCTAATAGAAGAGGGAAGGGGGATGAGACTGAAAGCACAGATAAGGTGATTCATTTTCAATGGAGGGTGGCCTCTGATACAGAAGGGAAGGTGGAAAGAACAGATACAGATTTAATTAAGTCTGTTGGTGCAGAGGCAGAGTTGAGTTGATACCCTTGTACCTCAATCATTTGATAAAGTAGGAAGCAAAAATATCTTCCAAGAATAGTGAGTGAGGGTGGATAGTTGGATTGAGGAGAGCGATAATGATTGGAGAGTGGAGAGGGATGGATGAGAGAGAGGTGACTCCAAGTTAAAGGTATGACCAGCATGATGAAGTCCTAGCTGAGACTGAAGTCTGAATTTTTAGGAGGCACTATAAGCATGGTGGTGGGGCATTATCCTGGTGTGGTATTTAATTTAATTAATTAATTAATTTATTATTGGTTAATCCTGACCTGAGGATATTTTTCCATTGATTTTTTTAGAAAGAGTGGATGTGAGAGAGACACATTGATTCGTTGCCTCCTGTACACAGTCGTCCGGACAGGGGATCCAATCTGCAACCCAAGTACATTCTCTTGACTGGGAATCAAACCTCAGACCCTTTGATGCATGGGCCAGTGCTCTACTACTTAGCCACACTGGCCATGGCTTGGAGTGGCATTTTTAGTAGCTGTGACAGCAGACTATTTGGAACAGAAGAGTTTTGTATAGAATTGGATTTTTTTTTTTTTTTTTTTAATGAAAGTTCTGTTTTCCTACCACCAACATTGGGGAACACACTGGAGATGTGGGAAGTCTGAAGTTTCCACATTCTCCTTGTGCATGTTTTCCTTTTCTTCCTTCCTTTCTTTCTTTGTTTTTTTCATTAGTATTTATTTATTTTTTTAATCTTTATTGTTGAGGTTATTGCAGATGTCCCTCTTTTTTTCCTCCATTGCCCCCCTTCACCCAGTTACCACCCAGCCCCAGGCCTTCACCACCCTATTGTCTGTATCCATAGGTAATGCATATATGCATATAGAAATCTTTGTTTAGTCTCTTCCTGCCCCCTCTCCTCCCTTCCTGCTGATAATCATCAATCTGTTCCTTTTCCATGTCTCTGATCCTATTTTATTCACCAGTATTTTTCTATTCATTAGATTTCTTATTCATTTATTTTTATACTCAATTGTTGATAGGTATGTATTTGTTGCCATTTTGTTGTTTATATTTTAGATCTTTTTCTTTTTCTTCTTCTTAAAGAATACCCTTCAACATTTCATATAATACTGATTTGGTGGTGATGAACTCCTTTAGCGTTTTCTTTTCCATGAAGCTCTTTATATGACCTTCAGTTTGACAATGGTATGGGCATTCCCTGTAGGTAACTAACTGCTTTTCTGTTGCTGCTTTTAAGATTCTCTCTTTGTGTTTAGCCCTTGGCATTTTAATGATGATGTGTTTTGGTGTGGTCCATTTTGGGTTCCTCTTGTTTGGGATTCTCTGTGCTTCCTGGACTTGTAAGTCTATTTCTTTCACCAGGTAGGGGAGGTTTTCTGTCATTATTTCTTCAAATTGGTTTTCAATATCTTGATCTCTCTCTTCTTCTGGCACCTCCATAATGCAAATGTTGGTATGCTTGAAGTTGTTCCAGAGGCTCCTTACATTATCTTCATATTTTTGGATTCTTTTTTTCTTTTTACTCTTCTGGTTGGGTGTTTTTTGCTAACTCATATTTCAAATCATTAATTTGATTCTCAGAATCCTCTACTCTACTGTTGAATCCCTGCATATTATTATTTATTTCAGTCATTGTATGCTTAATTTCTGACTTGTCCTTTTCCATTTTTTTGGAGGTTTCTAGCAGATTCTTGAGTAACTTTATAACTGTGGTTTTGAAATCTCTATCCAGTAGTTTGCTTTCTTCCATTTCTTTCATTTGTGACATGTTTCTTCGTCTCTGCATTTTGACTGCTTCCCTGTGTTTATTTCTATTTGTTGGGTAGAGGTGCTAAGTGTCCCTGAGTTGTTAGAGTGGCCTTGTGTAGAAGGTGTTTTATAGGGCCCAAGTTACCTGAGTTGGGCAGTCTAGGTTCACCCATTTATGGGCTGTGAGCACAGTCTTATTATATTTGAGACTTGACTACTGTTGGTGTCACTGGGAGGAATTGACCTCCAGGCCAATTGGCTGTGAGGACCAGCTGTGACTCCAGTGGGAGAGCTGCTATGCAGAAGACACTCCTATGGAGCAGGACTTGCTTCATTGGGGCTTTGATGCTCACTGAGTCTGCCCCTTGAGTGTGTCACTTATGGATGTGTAGAGTTGTAATCTGGTATGGTCTGACACTGACCACTGGGTACACTGGCTCTTGGATGTCCAGGGAGGTACAAAGTCAGCCACTGCCTGGGGCCACCAAGCAGGAGCTACAGAGAGATTTGAAGATTCCTCCTCTTTGTATGGGGTTTAAAAGTACCCAGATGAAGTCCAGCTATGAGGCAAGGCAGGCTGGTGCTGGTGCCGGGTCTTGGGCCTTTTATTGATAGGTTTGGGGCTCCCTGACCCAGTTGTGGCTTGTTTGAGAGATTTTTAGCCTGAGCAAGGACAGGCCATTTTTATGCAAAACCCACTGTACACAGCTTGAGTGGGGTTGTAAATCGGATGAGGTGGGGTCTTAGGGAATAACCAGGGTGGAGCAAACAGAAATGGCTGCCAGTCAGCCCTGATACTGGGGAGGTCCTAGCATAGGCACAATGATCCTGCAAGCACCTCCATCTGGAAGAAAGCCACTCCTGAGTTCCTGCCCCAATGCCAGTTACTCCTCATATGTGTCTGTGATCCCCAGAGCCTCGCCCTGGTGCTGGAACTCATAGGAAGAAGGACCTTGTAAGTTCAGTTTGTGGTGCTGGTCTTTTAAGAGGAACAGCTGGGTCTCAATTAGCCTCTGTGTCACTGAGCCCCAATCTGCACTGATTTTTATATCCTGTAGTTCTTACTGCCCTTAGCGACTTCTTTTCTCAGCTCTGGGACCCTGGGCTGGAGGTCTGGTGTGTGGTTGGGACCCCTTGCTCCTCCACATGGCCTCTGTAGAGGCAGACAATTTCCCTCCCAATTAAAAAAGCAGCACTCGTGGGTGACAAGCCAGCCTGTTTCACGCCCTCGCACCTCCTACCAGTCTGTGTGCTCGTCTTTACTTCCTCCTCTGTTTATTTCTTAAATGAAACTATTTTAATTAAGAAAAATTGTAAACATAATGCCCTTTGAGGATAGATTCATAACATGCATTTTGAGACCTTACTTTTTATGAGTCATCCTCCTTAAGGATTTTCACCAACTAGCAAGTATTGAATATTTATTTAGAAGTCCTAAAATCTTCTGCAGCTACCTCTGCTCCTAAGTGGTAGTATTTTTTTATCGTGTTAAGGCTTAACGATCAGTCTTCAGAGTACAATGATATTATGGCTCAAATGATTGCCAAACTTTCTTTCCTTAAAAAATACAAATAAATTTCTTGCCTTTGGCAATTATTTTGTGATGGGGCATATTACAGGATGTTTTACATTATTATGATCTTGTAATTAAGTTATCCCCAAATCAGTAACTGATGTGTCACCTGATATAAAATGGTTCGAAAAGCCCAGGTCTTTTCAAAACTCTTAAATTCGTACCCTGTTTTAGTTTTTCAAAAGTATCCTGACCTTGTGGAGCTGGATAATCTCATCAGGTGTCTGTTTTATTACAAATTAATTAAAGGTGGACAAACTTGTTGCCGTTAATGAGGGACAAACCTTCCTAGTTCAATCTTAGCTTTCCAAATGAGGTGAAATTTTTCTTGGTTATGGGTTACTTATTTTTCCCATTTTCCCATCTTGATTATTTGACTTCTGGGAGTTTATATTGGCTTTTTACACATTATACCTCAGATTTATTTTAATGGATTGCACCTAGAATTATTTGAGATGTCCTTGATCTTCAACTTCTGATCAAATAGAACAGTCATTGTGTGGCTTATCATCATTGCCTTTGGAGCCCACCCCCTGAGTATTCAACATCTTTGCAGATGGGATTTCTCATTGGGAAGAGGCAGGACCACTCCTCCATCCATGTGCTAAATGTTACCAGGGCAGGGTTGTTTACTGTTGTTTTTTGTTCAGCATATATTTCTCCTTCTGAACATCACATCTTGAGTAATTTCTTCTTCCCACTAGATGTAATCAGGTGGTACTTTTTCAGGGCTTTCTTCTCTGCTGGCCCTGATGAGGACTTGTGATGCAAGCTGGGCCAATTCGTTGCTACCTTTTTGGAATCTGAATCTTGAGCAGAGGAATAAAAAGATTAAAACTAGTTGGTGTTCATTCATTCTAATGCGTGTGTCCTGATCAGACAATTATAGTTTGGTTCTGTAGACCCTCCTATCTTTGTGGGCCTGCTTTGGTCCAAGCCCGGTTTTCCTGTTGCTCTGTTGCAAAGAACCCCAAATGATGCATCTAATTTTCTCCTAATATTATTTGTTGGAACCTAAACAAATAGATAGTTGAGATGATCTTAGCAGTTACAAATTCCAGTAATAATGCTTCAACTTTAAGCAAAGGAACATTATGAGTTAGCATATTTATTTTTATAATTGACATGAACTCTAATTTTATGGTCCTATTTTGAAACCACAACTAATGAAGAAGCCACTAGAAGTTCTAATAACTCCTTTCTTTAATATTTCCTAAATTTGTATCTAACTACCTAACTACCACTCTGTTAACTATGATAGCAGTAATTGGATTACTGAGCATAATTGTTTTTCTTATTTTACTAGAGGCCTGGTGCACGAAATTTGTGCATGGGGATATGTCCCCTCAGCCCAGCCTGCACCCTCTCCAATCTGGGACCCCTTGGGGAATGTCTAACTGCAAGTTTAGGCCTGATCCCTGGGCAGTTGGACATCCCTCTCACAATCCTGGACTGCTGGCTCCTAATCGCTCACCTGCCCAGGCCGCCCCATGCCCCACCCTGATCCAGGACACCCTTCAGGGCAAACCAGCCAGCCCCCACCCGTGCACCAGGCCTCTATGCTATCTAATAAAAGAGTAATATGCAAATTGACCATCACTCAAACACACAAGATGGCTGACCCCATGTGGACACAGGATGGCCACTACAAGATGGCCAGCAGGGGAGGGCAGTTAGGAGGGACCAGGCCTGCAAGGGAGGGGAGTTGTGGGTGATTAAGCCTGCAGGAGAGGGCAGTTAGGGGTGACCAGGCAGGCAGAGGAGGGAAGTTGGGGGTGACTAGGCCTACAGGGAAGGGCAGTTGGGGGGACCCAGGCCTGCAGGGGAGGGCAGTTAGGGATGACCAGTCCTGCAGGGGAGGGCAGTTAGGGGCAATCAGGCTGGCAGGGGAGCAGTTAGCCATCAATCAGTCTGGCAGGGGAGTGGTTAGGGAGTGATCAGGCTGGCAGGCAGAAGTGGTTAGGGGCAATCAGGAAGGCAGGCAAGCGAGCAGTTGGGAGCCAGCAGTCTTGGATTGTGAGAGGGATGTCCACCACTGCCCCTTTAGGCCCGATCATACTGGGATTGGGCCTAAACGGGCAGTTGGACATCCCTCAAGGGGTCTCAGATTGGAGAGGGTGCAGGCTGGGCTGAGGGACACATCCTCCGTGCACAAATTTTGTGCACTGGCCCTCTAGTGTTTATGTATTAGGTTTCCCCCCCTTTTAAAACATTTTAAGGGTATTGCACAGGCAAGTTCAGTAGGTTTCCTTTCTGATGAAGACAGTATAGCATAATGCTTAGGAGTATAAGGGTCTTGGATTAGAGTTTTGATTCTGCCACAGACTAGCTGTATGACTTAAATCAAATTTACTTATGCTCTTTTAACTTTCAATTTCTTCATCTGTAAAATGTGGGAGTTCTAGGAAGATTAAATGAAATGATGCACATTTAATGCTTAGTATTTTGCACAGACTAAACAGTCAATATTGTTAGCCAATATTATTATTACTAGAGGCCTGGTGCATGAAATTTGTGCATGGGGAGGGGGTTGGGTCCCTCAGCTCGGCCTGCAACCTCGCAATTCAGGACCACTGGTTCCTAACCACTCTCCTGCCTGCCTGCCTGATCATTCCTAACCACCTCTGTCTGCCTGATCACCCCTAACCACCTCTGTCTGCCTGCCTGATCACCACTAACTGCTCCCCTGCCGGTCTGATCACCCCTAACTGCTCCTCTGCTGGCTGATTGCCCCTAACCACCTCTGCCTCAGCCCTGCACCCAGGACCCAGGATTTCCTCCTCCAGCCAGCTGCAGGCACCTGGGAGCCAGGCTTCCCTCCCTCTGGCCAGCCACAGACACCTGGGACCCAGGCTGGCCACAGCCACAGGGGACCGTGGGTGGGAGGCTTTTCTCCCTCTCCCGGGCTGCAGGTACTGGCACCCGGGACAACGGGGTGGTCGGCTTTTCTGCCTCCTGGTTTCATCAGAAAGAAGGTCTGGATGTTCATCTAGAAGACATCCAATCTAATTAGCATATTACCCTTTTATTAGTATAGGTTACTACTACTCTATCTCCCACTTCAAGCACTCTGGAAAGTCCTGTTTTGTCACATCAGAATTATTTTTGGTTCTCTAGGTATATTTTTCTCTATCAAACTAACTTTTTTTTCCTGTGTTTTCTCTTATGTCTATCCTATAAATTGCATATTTTATTCTAAGCAATATTTCTTCCCAGAATTCTTAGATATGAGTTAATGTACTTTTCATCTCCTTCTGAAATATACATAATAGTGTTAAGAACCCAGACTATACATCAGGGAGATCTACTAGGCAACTAGTAAATATGGCACTTTATCGTTGCAGTTTTTTGATAGTTGTTTCCGTATGTCTTAATCATATTCTTGAAGATATCTTACTACAAGTGTTTTGCTGCAGTGTGCGTGTTAAACCATCATCAAATGTATTTGTCAACCTGTCCTCATAAACATTGAATAAGTTCTGAAAAGAGGCAGATCTCAGTGTCTGTGATGGAAAGTATAGGCAGAGAGATTTTATTTAGACAACAATATTTTGGACTTCAGTGGTATTATTTTGGGGCACATTGCAGCATAAACCCCCATTAAAAAACACTCAGAACTTACTTCCTTTGTGAATGGGTATAGGAGCCTCTTTCCACTGAGGTTCTGGTGGCTGATTCTTTTCCTGTGATAGGTAAAGACTCATTTCTTCTTTCAAGCTTAGTAAGGCCTCTGATTTGGCAGGCACTCTGCTGGACAGCGAGGATATAGCAGTGAGGATATAGTTATTTTCTATTATTTGCCATGTCATTGAAAACCCATTTCCTCTTGACCTCTGATTAGGGAATTGTCTATATTTCAGAGCTGCAATACTTTGGTGTTCTAGATCATTGCTGTTATAGGCCATATTCATGTTCACATTGATAACACTTTCACAACTGATTAGAGCTAGTTTCATGAGAATTTTTCTTTCTTGATTTTTTGGGACTTTGTCTCTGATGATATTTCCTCCTTTCTATCTGAGAAACCCCCTTTAAAAAGCCCCTTAGTCACTTTCTCATAAATGGAATCTTATTAGCAGCTTAATGATTTGGTTCACTAAATTAGGATGTTAATTTCTAACTATCATTAGGGTTTACTTGGAGTCCTATTATAGAATTGATCTGATTTACCTAAATCAAAGACTTTGTTTTAGATTTTTCTTCTATCACCTTTCAATTAAACTGTGATATTTTTATTAACACTTCAGTATTTTTATTAACCTATTTCAAATCAGGCCATGGGATTATGAATGAGGGATAATAAAGTTAAAATTGATCAAGACTTAATCAGAACATTTTAAACATGATTTCTTAGAATGCATTATAGTATAGATTATCCTCCTCTGTCATAATTTCATACATCTTTCATTCAGAACACAATTATTGAACCTAAAGAGATAAATAAAACACTGTCCTTGTCACTAAGACACTCATTATTTAGAGAGTATGGACAGTCATGTCCACAGGTGCCTTATTGCATAATGCTAACAAAGATTGTGTGAAATGAAGGGAATGAGTACCTAAATCATGGGACTTTTCTTGGAAGAAGTCAGCGGAGGAGATGTGTGAATGCATCTTGAAACACAGAAGAGGGTGTAAGAACCTCCAGGAAGAGGAAAATGCAGGGGCAAAGACATATTAGAGGCACGAAAGAATATAGAATTATCTGGGAATGAGTGACTTTTTTTTCTCTTATGGTTTTGGAGGTTAGGTTGGACCAGGTGGTAGCTGTGGGAGGAGAAAAGAGTACAGGGGGAGAAAAGACTGGAAAGTATAGTTGTAATCAGAATAAAAAGGGCTGTGGAGGAGTTTGCACTGTAACCAGTGTGGAGGAGCCATTGATGAGCTAGGCCAGTGGTCGACAAACTGTGGCTCGCGAGCCACATGCTGCTCGCGAGTTGCGGTTTGCCGCTCTGTTGACTAATGAGTTTGCCGACCACTGAGCTAGGCAACTGAAGGTTTAAGAGCCTAGAGGCAGAGAGGAAAGGCAGGAGGCTGATCTACTCATCTAAATCAGTGGTTCCCAGTCCCTGCTGCACTTCAGAATTATCCTTGGCATTTGTTAACAATAGATGGTCAAGCTGCGCTGCCAGTGATTTTTATTAAGTGGGTTTAGAGTAGGGACAGACGATCTTAGTTTTTAAATAAGCTTCATAGATGATACTGATCAACAGCCAAGTTTGAGAAATGTCTGTGTGATAGCCCATGGCAGGAAGTTTACAAAGATCTCAGTTGGGTTCACGGTTATGCAGGGAGAAGCTGCTAGTGTCAAGTCAGAAGATGCTCGTTTCCAGCTGGTTCAGCTGAGCATGAACTGCTGAGGCAAATTTTGGGAATAAATGTAGAAATCCCAGAGCAGTTGATTAGTCAACTGAGATGGAGCCAAAGGCAGTCTGTGTTAATACCACGGACAGTGAGCCAGTGGTGCTGGTATATTTCCAGGCTCCAAACATAATCCAGAGGAAGGAAATGTCTCTAGACTTTTAAGGCTTTGGTTCCTTTCCTTATGTTGCATAACTTTCCTTAGGCTGATTTTACTTATTCTTTTGCAACCTGAATAATCATAGTCTCCACAGGCTGTGATGCAAATGAAGGCACATGAACATTTAATCTTCAAAATGTAATAGATTTTTTAAAGTTCTCACCTGAGGATATGTTTTTATTGATTTTCAGAGAGGGAGGGAGAGGGAGAGGGAGAGAGAAAGACGGAGAAAGAGAGAGAGGGAGACAGAAATACCAATATGTGAGATACATTCATCGGTTGCCTCCTGTAAGCACCTCAGGCTAGGGATCAAACCTTCAACCTAGGTATGTGCCCTGACTGGGAATCGAACCCACCACCTTTGGTATATAGGACAATGCCCCAACCAACTGAGCCACTTGGCCAGGACCAAAATATAATAGATTTTATTTCCCTTCTGTTCAACTAGGAACTTCTTCCCTCAGAATTTTCCCACAGTTATATTTTCTCTGGGGAACCTACTTACCTTGTTCAACTCTGGCCTCTTTCTTATCAAGCTTCCACCTGTTGTTGCCTTTCCAGGGAGCCCTGCTCTGTGGGCACATCTGCCTTCTCAGAGGGCCAAGGCTGGCCTGTGGTCTGTGGCAGAGGGTGGATAGGGGAATGAGCCTCTGCCCAGCCCTATGCTGGTTGCATCCTCTGGGCTGAACTGGAACTTGATTCTCTCACAGTCTTTTATGACACAGTCCCTTCAGCTTCTGGCCCTTACCATTTTTCCATCAATTTTCTTCATCCCATCCTTCCCCTGCCCCCAGTTTGATCGAATGAGTGAAAAGGTGGAGATAATAGAGGGCAACAGATGCCATCTTATCTCCCTGATGGATCAGCTGACTCATTCATTCTGTGATGCAACAGTTACACCAAGCAACATGTGTACATAAATTATCTTTTGCCTGGCCAGCGTGGCCCAGTGGCTGAGCATCAAACTATGAACCAGGAGGTCATGGTTCGAATCCTGGTCCCGGCACATGCCTGGGTTGCAGGCTTGATTTCCGGGTGGGGGGGAGAGGCATACAGGAGGCAACTGATCAATGATTCTCATCATTGATGTTTCTTTCTTTCTTCCCCTATCCCTTCCTCTCTGAAATCAATAAAAATATATTTAAACAAGTAGCTTTTGATTGTAAACATGTATGGTCTCTGGCACGTAGGCTCTGTAAGCATAGTTATCATATATCACCCTTCTCACAAGAAGGAACAGTTGTCCAGTGCAGATGGGTAAGGCTCCTGAACTGCAAGTGCAGGAACATGTTCAAGGTCTTCTGGCACAGAATAAGTGGAATTAAAACACCATGTATTACTAGAGATAAATTTTAATCATGACTAATGATTTTAGACCTTATGTCCACTATTTCTAATAAATGAGAAGTTAATTCTGACCTCAGTTTAGGCCAAGCTTCATTATTTTAGGGAAAAAGGATGATGCTACAGTTTTATAGTTTGCACTCCCATAGGGAATGGGTTTACCCACTTAGCTTTAAATATCACTCTGATGCTTATGACTCCCAGATCCTATCTCCAGTCTTATCCTTTCTTTTGAGCTTGAGTCCAGCTTTCCAAATGAAAACTTTTAACTCATCATGTCTTCTGTAGGGGAAACAGCACTGGTTTTAGTATCTGAGAGAAGTGCATTTGACATTTGGTGGACATTTTGTCTCCTCATCCTCAGGATTTTCTTTCTGTTGTTTATTGAATTTGCTAGAACTTTCAGAATAAAAAGGAATAGTGGCATTCTGTCTCCTCCTTATTGATGAGTCTTTTAGTGCTTCACGATTTTCTCTGTTGGCTAAAATTAGTATTTTTTCTCCTGCTTAAAGAAAGAGCTCTCTTAGTTTATTGAGCTTTGCCTGTCACCCCCAGCTTTTTTGAGTATAATTGACTAATGAGATTGTAATATATTTAGAATGTACAGTGTGATTATTTGATATATTTATTGTGAAATGATTACCTCAGGCTAATTAACACATTTATCACCTCACATGGTTACTTTTATTGTGTGTGTGTTTGTGTGAGAACTTTTAAAATCTATTATTTCATAAATGTCAAGTATTCAATACAGTATTATGAACTATAGTCACCATGCTGTACGCTAGATCTTTAAAACTTATTTCATTTTATAACTGAAAGTTTGTATCCTTGACCAGCATCTCACCTTTCCCCAATTTTACTTCTTCCTTTATGATTTGGGTGTTTTTTATTTCATTTTCTTTTCTGATTGCTGTGGATAAGATATCCAGTACCATGTTGAATAGAGTGATAAGAGTGGGCACCCTTGTCGTCTGTATTCCTGATCTTAAAGGGAACACTTTCAACCTTTCACCATTGATGTGGTGTTAGCAGTGGGTTTGTTATATATGGCCTTTATTATGTTGAGGTATGTTCTTTCATATGCAATTTGTTGAGAGGTTTTTATCATAACAGGATGTTGAATTTTGTCAAATTTTGTTTGGGCTCTACTGAAATGATCTTTATTTTTTTTCATTTTGTTAACGTATTGTATTGCATTTATTAATTTGAATCCTATTTATATTGAACTATCCTTGAATCCCAGGAGTAAATCCTGCTTAATCACTGTATATGATTCTTTCAATATACTGTAAAATATGGTTTGCTAATGTTTTGTTAAGGATTTTTACATCTATGTTCATCAGTAATATTGGTCTGTAATTTTCTTCTAGTGTCCTTTTCTGGCTTTAGTATCAGGGTAATGCTGACCTTGTAAAATCAATTTGGAAATGTCCCTTCTCTTCAAGTTTTTGGAAGAGTTTGAGAAGGATTGGCATTAATTATTCTTTACATTTTTGGTAGAATTCACTAGTGAAACTATCCGGTTCTGTGCTTTTCTTTAGTGGGAGGTTTTTTATTACTGACCATTTTCTTACTTGTTATTGGTCTGTTCATATTTTCTATTTCTTCATGATTCAGGGTTATACTATAAGAAGATTGCTCTGTGTTTTAAGTGCAGTCATATTTCAGATTTTGTTATCAAAAGCTATAATAAATTTGTAAAATTATTCAAGAAGCTATCTATCTCTGTAGTTAGAAAATTTTAAAATGGCATAGGAATTATTAGTTCCTTGATATTTGAAATATTTTCAAATGAAATTAGTTGAGCCTGACACTTTTGTGGGTGGGAGGTATTTTTTGGGATATATTTTCTAGTTTCTTCCATCATTATCCCTGTGTTCAAGTTTTCTGTTTCTTGAGTCAGTTTGCTGATTTTATTCTTTCATCCTTAATGACCAATAATGTAAACTTTTTCATGGGCTTATTGGCCATTTGTGTATCTTCTTTGGAGAAATGTTTTTTCAAAGCCTTTGTCCATTTTTAGTGGGGTTGTTTGTTGTTTTATATGAATTTATAACAGTTTTTTATATATCCTAAATGCAGGCCTCTTATCAGATGTAAGATTTGTAAATATTTTGTCTCATTCTTTCAATTGTCTTTTCACTATTTTGATGGTATCATTTGAAACTTTTAATTTTGATGAAGTCCTAATCCCAGGTCATGAAGATTTAATCCATTTTCTTCTAAGAATATTATTTTGGCTTTCTCACTTGGATCTGTAACTAATTTTGAGTTAATATTTGTATTTGGGGTCCATGTAAATGTCTACTGTAATTGTCCCAGCACTATCTGTTGGAAAGGCTATTTCTTCTCTATCATCCATTGAATTTGAATGTTTGCATAGGTTTGGAGCTCAATTAGAGTGCTCTTGCCTTTTAATTTAATTTAAAAGAGGAGTTTAACCCATTTACATGTATTATTATTGCTGATATATTTAGTCTTATTTTGAATATCATTTAGGTCTTCTGGTTTCTATGTTTTCTTTGATTGCCTTTTTTGCAGGTATACAGAATAAGTGTTTTTAACTGTTCTATTTCTTCTTGCTAAGAGGAAGAAACTCTCAATAATATTCATTTAAAAACCACATTTACCAATAGTCTCATTGCTTGAGAGTTACATTTCAAGTTGCAGTAAGAGTAGGTGTACAGTTCACTGGTATAAATGTAGATGATTGTATAATGAACTTTTTAAGAACAATGAAATATGATGATATCCAGAGGGTTTGATTAAAAACGAAATGTCTCGGATTAAATATAATAATAATGATAAACAAATTAGACATATTTATGACACTACTGCCTTATTTAATAACTATTTTTTTACTTAGCCTTATTTAGTAGCTATTTTTTAATTTCTGCAAAATCACTCAGTGCTTGAAATATGTATACCACCAAGACTCAAAGAACTATATATAGCAAGATAGTGTTATTTAATATCACTGCAAATATAAGTGAAATTAAAGCTCTTGAAATATATTTTTCTGTTTTCACACCTTATTATAGGAAGCATATTCTTTAATTGAGAAGGTTGAAGTAGAACAAAATGCTCAATATTTGTATTGGAAAAATATGGAAAGTTCAACAGGAAAGAAAAGCAGAATTCCTCCTCCACCTATCCTGCTATCCCGAACTCATTGTTCTGTGACATTGAAACCTGCTCCATTTATTTCAGATGTTAAGGTATGTTGTCCACTATGATCTTTACTTCAGGCAAAGCAACCTAAGTACTTTTATGACTATAATGATTAATACTTTTATTGCTTTTAGGGCCTGACTAGTCTTATTTGTAAGCACTGAACACTGGATTAATATTCTGATGTAGTAATTGTACTTTGTTTCTTCATGATCTTTTCCTTTTTATGCTGTTTTCCTTTATGCTTTTTATAGACCTGCTATACCCACATATATAGTAAAGAGAAACAGTAGAGAAGCATTTGTAAGTATCTTCGTCACCATGACATACTTGAAGAGGGTAGATGTTACTCTCAGAGCCAATGATGGAGATGAAATTTGGGGATGGTGAATTGAGTCGTTCTTTCCACAGTTCCTCCAAGTAAATGGGGATGCTTTTAATACAAACATACAGATGACAGTTTCAGCTGTATTATAAGTCACACATTTTTATGTATTTATTAAAGAATGTGCTCTTTTTTCCATCCCCAATGCCTTGGAACTCAGCCTAAATGTTACTATAAGTTGAGATTTTAGTTTCCTCACAAACATTTGGTTCTACCTAATTTATATTTTAAATATTACCTTTTCCTCTTTTGGATGATCAGCAACATTCTCTTTGATATTATATGAAAAATAAAGTGTGTCTTTGGTTCTCTTTAGGATGTCCGCTTGAGCTTACATTGACTTGGTATAGTGGGAAGGGCATGGGCTTTAAAGTCAGATGCAAACTTAAAAATTCCAGCTCCACCTGCCAGCAGTAGGACTCTCTAGGAAATCTGATTATACTTCCGGAGGTGTTTTGTTGTGCTTTCATCTGTAAAATATGTTTACTGTGAAAATTAAATGAAGTATTATATAATATTCTTGGCAGATTAACTTTTCCCCTCATATCTTATTAAATATATGTAGTAAAGTTTGCTAAAAGCAATTAATGCTGTAACCATGATTATATGATTTAATTTTTATTTTTTAACAAAATTTTTCCAATGAGCATTGAGTATCTATCATCTATCAAGCAGTGTAAGGTAATTGAGGTATAAAAATAAACACAAACAAAACATGGTTCTAGTCTTTGAGGAGCTTTAGACTGATGGTAGGTGGACATCAGTGAGAAGTAATACCATCTTCCCAATGCTTTATAATTGGGGGAATAGAAGTATCGTCAGTCTTACATCTAATGCGCTATAATAAATGCATTATTCCAATTGCTAGCCATTTTAAAGTTCAACTTTGGATTTTTCTGGATCTGTTGAAAGAATAGGGAGTCACTGATTTTAGAAATTTAGTGCAGAACTAAGACTGGATGATTTACCAAGGTATTTTTATTTTCAAATGTTTTGGTTTATTTTACCAAAATCTTATTTTTTATGTATTTCAAATTAGTGACTAGTTTATTTCATAATGCTTAGAAATAGAAAGTCATGAGTTCCATATTTGACTTATAGTTGTTGGACTTATCACTTAGCACTTTATATTAAGTTTTTGCTTTGTTTTAAAAAAATATTTTTTTTATTGATTTGAGAGAGGAAGGGGGAGGGCGAGAGGGACAGAAGCATCATTGATGAGAGGGAATCATTGATCGGCTGCCTCCTGTACGCCTCACACTGGGGATCGAGCCCGCAACCCACGCATGTGCCTTGACCGGGAATCAAACTGTGACCTCCTGGTTCATAGGTCAACACTCAAACGCTGAGCCACTCTAGCCGAGCCACATTATATTAAGTTTATCTATGTAATACATTAGCAGAGTTGTGTACTCTAGGAAATTACCTTCTGCTTCCTACTGAGCAGCACTAGATGGTGCTATGGGCTTAAATACATTTACTGGTTTGAGGATTCAGCCATCTTTTGTTGGATCAAAATCATTGTTAAGGTATTTGTTTCATTAAAATCTGTTTTAATAGTTGACAGTGTTGATGCTATTTATACACGTTTACTTCTGAAGTTTAATGATGAAGTGATGATTTATTTATGGTGTCATTACTCTTATGTAGATTCTAATCACACATTGCTTCTTATAAGTAATTATATAAACTGTTTTCATCTGGGAACAAAATATAAAGCCTGCTTATAAATATGCTTTTAGAGAGAATTTTACCCTTCAAATTCTGGTTAATAAATAGAGCTTAGCTTAGAGCAATAATGGTCTAAATAATAAACTTAAACTTTCTATTTTTTCTCTTTACGAAAAATGGTACGTTTTTTTGCAAAGGTGGTCAAGGAAAGTTAGTTTCTCATTTTTGTGTGAGATTCATCTGATTTCTTTTCCCATTCTCCAGCTTCCAAGTTCCTTCAGGGCTCTCTGTCCTTAGAATTCTCCTGCCTTTGTATATGGCTCCTTAATTACTTCAGACAATTTTTTTGGAAACACAAAGGTTTGGCCACCTGCACCAGAAATTCTTATTCACTGAGGCCATGCAGGCTTGGGTGTATGTTATTTTTTTAAATGGTTGATTCTTTACAAAGCATATCTTAAAAAGTGATTCTGCTGCATAGTCTGAGTTGAGAACTACTTGTACAGACAAGACACAATTAGGATTTTTCTGTTGACCCAGAAGAGATAGCAGGCTAAGCTATGAGAAGCCTTTGCTTCTTAGAGAAGTTTACATTTCGCTTGTCATCCAGTTCTCTTGTAATTTAGGAGTTGAGATGTTGTGAAGTGGAATCTATGAAGAAAAGGGAATGCTGCAATGATGACAATTCCTCTGTTCTTAACCCCTAGTCAGTATGGCTCCTAATAATGCTGGTCCCTAGATATCAACTTGCTCCCTTTCCTTATAGTGAGAATAGTTCATTATAATAAAGGATTTCCATTATTTTGACATGTTGGCAGAAGGGCCATTGTCTAGGCATTTAATCAAGTTTAAGTTTGGTTGTTTTAGTAGAATATGCATTTTGCTTTTGGTTTATGCCTATATTTCAGAATTATCAAAAGGATATCAGAAAATGCATGCACTGGAGAAAAAAAATTACCCATAATCTTACCACTTTATTACCCCAAATCTACCACTATTCTCATTTAGGAACATTTTCTTCCAGGCTTTTTTTTTAACATGTATTTTTATATTTTACATTAAATACTACGATTTAGTATCTTACTTCTTTTTCCACTTACTTTTTTTGTCATATATTATTTAATAAAATATGAAAATCATTCCAGTGTTGGTCTTTTTCCCCATCAAGATTAAGTCATCTTTGGAGTCACTCCCTGACACTATCTGACCTTGGGCCAGTTATTAAACATCTCTGTGTCTTCATTTTCTGTAAAGCAAAATGACAAGAGTAATCTCAACTTATAGTGATGTTGTGAATATTAGAAAGCATATGTAAATTTCCTAGCAATACTCAGCATGTAGGAACTGCTCAGTTAGTGGTAGTTAAAATAATGAATAATGAATAATATTTTAATCTTGTTAGTCCCACGTAAACTAGCCTATATTTGCCTCTTTTTTAAAAAGATTAAACCTAAGTACTTTTGTAAACCTGGATACCATGTTTTAAAACTTGCATAGTTACATTTTCATTCCTTTGCCACATCCTGATAAAGGAAATTGAATGCCTTGTAAAACAGACTACAGATGCTGGGCTTGTCTCTCTCCTCGGCAGGTGTCGTGGTACCGCATTTTGGGCTGCAAAGCAGAAGGGAGCCATGGAAAAGTGAGACTAAACAATAATCGTCTCCCAAACTCAGGAGAGGCGGTATGTCAAATGAAAACACACACACCTCTAAATGTCAAGAAATCTTACCAAACATCTCATTGAATGATGATTTTTTTCCCTTTTGAAGTCATTATCATGTCAGTGAATTTCTCTAATTTCAACTTGAGTCTGACTAAAATCTAACAGTAAATGAAGAGGTTTTTTTACATATAAGGTTTACTTAACTATATACATACATTTATTTTACTTTAATTTTCATACCTAACTTGAAATGTTTTTGTTAATAGATACCAGCTGATGGTAAAAGCATTTTTGAAGTGAAAGGTTTAGAAACCAATGAAAAATATGTCTTTGCAATTGCTGCTTATTCTTCTAACGGGAAGCTTGTCGGTAATGCTGTTGGGGAGACAACTAAACCAATTCTGATTTATCCACCTCTTTCTGCTGTTACTGCTCGGATGTTCCTGACTCAGGTAGAGGAGATTTCTGCTCATTTTTTCTTCTTTATGTGTTTTTCCATTGAGCAATTATTAAGTAATTTCTGATGGGGGGAAAAATCACAGCAGATATTTTAAAGCTCCTGTAATACATATTTTCTATTATTGCAATTTAATCTCATAAAATAGGAATAATTCCTTCTCTTATGAGTTTGCTTTTTGTAATAACACTTTTTCCTGGATTACATATATAACACATTAATTTTAGAAATTTTGGAAAATACTGAAATGAAAAAAGAAAATAAATGAATGTTATCTGTTATCCTATCATCCAGAGAAGCAGTTCTGAACCTGGGGCAATTTTGGCCCCCAGGGGACATTTGCAGTGTCTGGAAACATTTTGGGTTGTTACAATCGAGAGGGGTGCTACTGGTATCTGGTGGGTAGAGGCTAGGGATGCTGGTAAGCTTCCTCCAGTGTGAAGGACAGCGTCAGGCCCCAATAACAAAGAATTATCCTGTCCAAAATGTCAGTAGTGCCAATGTGGAGAGAACCAAAGATAGACTTTCATCTGTGTGTGTATATATGTGTGTTATACATGCATATACACACATATGAATTATGTCTATGTAATTTTAATCATAGTATACATATTATTATACATTCTGCTATTTTCATTTAGTATATAATTGACATTTTTCCATTTCATTAAGTTATTCTTTTAAAACAATTTTTAACAACTGCATGGTATTATCTGTCTTATAGCTAGATTGTGGTTTGTCTAATAATTTTTCATTGTTGGACAAATTTAAATACCTTCCAGTCCTTTGCTGTTATATATTGTATGCACATCTTTTTATATAAATCTTTGCTGCATTCATGATTACTTTCTTAGGATAGATTTATAGAAGTGAAATTTCTGAGTTAATAGGGACAGACAGACCTGAGTTTAAATTCAAGCTCCTCACACTAGCCACGTGATAGTGGGCAAATAACCTTCATCTGTGAAGTTGCAATGATAATAGTAGCTACCTCCTAGAGCTAGTATGAGTATTAAGTGAAGATATTCATTTCAGATGTTTAACCAGAGCATTTGTCACACAGTAGGCACTTAGTAAATATTATTGTTGTATTTAGTTGTGGATCTATTCATGAATTAACATTTTTGCTGAAATGGTTACCTGACTTAAAGCATGTCACCAGTGAAAAGGATGCTAAGAAGAGTGTGACTCATTGACCTAAGTCTCAAGCATCTAATTTTAAACCTATTATTGACTATAGAGATGATGGCTATTCTAAATTTTATTACATTTCTATTGTGCTATTTTTTCTCTAAATAGTTGATTAGTATTATAAGCAAAGATTTTAGTGGTTTTTGATATGATCATATTTTTCAAAGAAAATTAAATTGAGAGAATTGCTAAGATTTGTCTAGCATTGGTTTAGCACGTCATATTGGCTCATAGTTTTCTGATGTTTTGATTTCTTTGGAATCTAATATATCCCCTAATTTGCAGTGATGGAATTATTTCAAAAAGAGGAACAGAATATTTTATCAAGGCCTAATTTTTCTCCAGGGAGTGGTTTGACTCTTGGGATTCACTTGGCAGAACTTTCATTGAAAATTAATAAAACTAAGTCTCAGCTATACTGCTGGGATAATGAGAAATGTCATAAAGCAGTGACCTGTGTGTCTTTATTGATACCATATTTGCAGTACTTCAGTTAGTTTATGACAGTTTATGAGCATTCTGCCTCATAACGTTAAGTGGCTAAAGCAAAAATTTCTCACTTACTAAATCTCCTTATTTACAAAAGTTTAAAGGTTCTAGCAAGGAAATAGACCTTTCTCTTGGAATTGTGATCTATTTTTTATGAGAGTTGTTTTTAATTTTAGGATAGTTCTGTTCTTTAAAAAATATTAAAAATATTCTTATAGTAAGGTATGGAGATATTTCACCTACTGCCAATTATTAACTTGGGCTTGTGATTTTAGGTTGCACTTTTGCTCTTTAGACATTAATAAATTCAGGTGAATCTTTAATAGGTATTCCCTTAATTCAGGCTATCTGAAAATTTTTTTTGAGGAATCTGTATGAATGATATATTTTCTAATTTCCCTCTCTTTAAAGCCTCATTTCTTTTTTTCCCCTTTAAGTTGGGAATGGCTAGATAATGTGATATGTAATATAGAAAATTAGAAATCTGTGAGCAGAATTTTAGACAAATTTCTTGGTCTCCATTTCTCTATCTGTAAAATGGATATATGCAAAATGCCATAAACTGCAGGATTATTGAACTATTAAATCCAATAGTGAGTGGGCACTATGGCTGGTTGAACAAAGGAAACGTGGAATATCAAAAACTATTGTGTGATAAGCATTTAAAAATGCATTATTCCCTTTATTATAATTACTCTATGAGGGGTATTATCACTTTCATTTTATAGTTGAGGAGCCTGAGATTAATTTGATTCTTCCTCTGCCAGTCCCAGTTAATTCCAGAAAAGGTGTCTCAGGGAGGTTAATTTACCCAAGGTTACTTGGGTAGCAGATGGTAAGCCTGACACTTGAACAAGCTCATGCATTTTTATTGCTCGTCCAGGTTCCAAGGAAGTCATGTGTTCGATGTCTAACATGTGCCCAGTTATTCTAGAGCCTACAACTCTCCCATCTTTTCTCTGCCTGGATTTGGTGGTGTTCAGCGGGTCTTGATGATCAGTGTTGGCAGGAGAATTTGATGCTGGGACATGAATGCTTTGTCAGAAAACACAATGATGTCAGGAGAAGAGGAAATAAAAGTTCATACTTTTTCCCCACTTTATATATGAATTCATTGAAATTATTTGATTAATAGAGGTTTGCCTATGACTATTCAAATAATAAAAGAAAAAGCTATCAGGTAAAAAAGATAGTTAACACCATTTTTAAGCTCTTTAATAAATTCCCTCTCATCCTCTAAATATGACTACTCCTTCTATACCCATCTGTTTATTGATGAATTATTTATTCACTGTCTGTTTTGTGCCAGGTTCTATGGTAGATGTCATTTCTTCTTCCTTTGAAATATATATAACAACCCTTGTTTAGATAATTTTGACTTATGGTTTCAGTTAAGACTTTGTAAGTAGGGAAGCCAGCCTGGCTTGGGGAATGCACCATGGGAAGGCTGCAGAGCTCTAGGTTTCATACCTTTGGTTCTCTCTAAATATGCTTTATTTTTCTTTCTCTAAAGATTTAATTTCTTTACCTCTCTATCTTTGGAGGAAAAATAGCACCTCATTAATTTTTATATATCCCTCAAATTTAGCTGTAAACAGAGACCAGCTAGCTGCCTCCTAATCTTAATTCCAAATTCCTGGGAGAGAGACTCTGGCTTGCCTAATGCAATAAAGAATCTGACCTCTTTTTTGATGTTTGACCACCGACTTGGTCTTTTTTGATGTGTGACCACCTCACCCCTCTTTTTTCCTTTGGCCGCACCGTAAGGCAGGCTGATAGAGAGGTCTGTGGGCTTACCTTATCTTTGGTGCCAGCAGGAAATTTAAACCTTCCAGGTGGCAGGAACTTTCCTTATTCCTGCTTCCCAGCCACTAATCAAGGGCCAACCCATTTCTTCTGCTTTGTCCAAGCCAGCCCAGACCGGTGTGTGCCTGCCAAACTCTCCTTGGGAGTCTTGTGTGAGCAATAAATTTTCTCTCAAATTCTCCAAGTGTGTCCAGGTCATCAGCCTTAATTTCAGAACCAAACTTAGGGTGGGGGTCCATCTTGCTTTGAAGTGGGGGCTATAAAACACTCAGCTCAGGTCAGGCACTCACTCTGGATCAGTCAATTGTATTATAGTACAGTGCAACCTCTGGGTATCCTCTTCTGTGGAAAAGGATGCATTCAACACATTATTCAATTCATTTAACACCTTGTTACTGAGTGCTTACTCTGTGCCAGCATTGCTCCAGACTAGCTAGTTATTCAAAACTTGAGCGTGCATCAGTGATCAGGAATGCTAGATAAACAGGTTGCTGGGTCCTTCTACCAGAGGAAATAGGTAGTTCTATGGAAATAGAAAGTAGAGTATGGTAAAAGGAATTGGAAATGTGAAGTGGAGAAATGGAAGGTTGACTACAGTGTTGAATAGAGTGCTCAGGGAAGACCTCACTTAGAAAGTGAAGTTTGAGCAGAGTCTTGAAAGAGGTGTGAGAAAGTCTCTTGGAAGATCATTCTGCAGAAGGAGCTAGAGCAAAAGCCCTAAGATTTCCAGAAGTGCACCTGTTATGTTTTATAGATAGCAAGGGGCCAATATGGCTAGAGCAGAGGGACCCACGGAGAGTGAAGGATTGGTCAGATAAGTAAAGCTGAATGAGTGGGTAAGGGAGTAGATCATGAAAAGACTTTTAGGCCATTTTAAGAACTTTGGCTTTTACTTTGAGTGAAATGGAGGGTTTTGAGTAGTGCCATGATATAATGTGACTTATATTTTCAAAGGCTCACACTGACTGCTATACTGGAAATAGGCCATAAGAGGGCCAGGGTGGAAGCAAAGAGACCTCTCTATTCCTATAATTCAATGAGAGATGAAGGTGGCTTGGCCAGAGTGATAGTAGATGATGTCATGAGAAGTGGCCAGATTCTGGATATGTTTTGAGGGAGGAGTTAATAAGAATTCCTGATGGAACTAATATAAAGAGAAAACTGAAAGATGACTCGTAAGATATTTAGCTAACCAACTGCAAGGATACAGTTGACATTAACTGAGTTGAGGAAGGCTGTGGGTGATGTAGATAGAGGTAGGGAAGATCCGAAATTCAGCTTGGGGCATGTTGAAGTAAGATATTAGATATTATTAGATATTTCTTACATATTAGACTTACTGGATATTCAGAGAGAATTGTTGAGTAGTTAGATGTATGAATCTGGAGTTTAGGAGAGACAGAGGTTTGGACAGGAGAGGGATTTGAGAGTAGTCATGTGCCAAAGCCATGGAGCTGGATGATATCACCAAGGAAATAAGTGCAGACAGAAAAGAGGAGAGGTTCAAGGACTGAACCCTAGAGCATGACAAATATAAAGAGACTGGGGGAAAGAGAAGGAGCTTGTGCAGGCAACTGAAAAAGAATGTGGCCTTTGTAGTGAAAAGAAAATCAAGAGTGTGGCGTTCTGGAAGCCAGGTGAACGGCATGTATCGAAGTTTATATTATACTTCATTATTACATCAGTCTTTAGTGCTGCTTTTTCATTTTAACCTCATCCCCTCTATCATCTGTTATGCACATCACTACCAGTTAGCCATATTTGAACATGCTCATATCATCACACTCTTATGTTAACCCACAAAGACTCGTGATTTTATAAACCACTAGAAGCCTGGTGCATGGATTCGTGCACGAGTGGGGTCCCTCAGCCTGGCCTGTGCCCTCTCGCAATCTGGGACCCCTTGGGGGATGTTGGACTGCCAGTTTCAGCCTGATCTCTGCAGGCCAACACCGCCTGCTGCTCCCATCTGCCGCTCCTGCTCATCCTGGCTCTGCTGAGTCTGTGCAGGCTTGTGCCCAGTCAGTCGCGATCAGGAGAGGCTCGTGCCACCACAATGGCACTCACCAGCCATGAGTCCTGCGTCTGGCACCCATTGGTCAGCTGAGCGGCGCTCCCGCTGTGGGAGCACACTGGCCACCAGGGGCGGCTCCTGCATTGAGCGTCTGCCCCCCTGGTAGTCAGTGCACATCATTGTGACAGGTTGACCAATCATTCGGTTCAGTCGCTTAGGCTTTTATATATATAGATAGTTTTATCAAGGTATCTTTTCTTGTTTCACAGTGTTCACTAATTGAATAAATAACAATATTTTTCAAAAGACTATATATATTTTTTAAAAGGAAAAAACATTCAATTACAGTTTCCCCAACCCCATTATACATCATCTGTTATTATTTCCCATGGAAATCTTAGATGGTGTTTTAGTGACCACTTAGTCCAAATCCTCTATGTGATCAATGCAGCCCATTGATAACCCAAATAACTTAATAAACGTGACTCAATTTCTACCCCAAGTCTCTGCTCCACTGTTTTTACTGAGTGTCAGGCTCTGTACAAATTATTCAACTATTCAGTGCCTCATCTGAAATACATAGATGGTAATAGAGCTGTGGTGAGGAATCAGTGCAATAATGCATGACGTTTTTAAATACTTCTACCTGATTTTCAAGACCTTCTGACACCATGTCCCACTTTACCTGTCCAATCATATTGCCCACTTTTCTCCAAATTCTGGCCTGCCTTTCCAGTCTTTCCTAACTGCATTGTGGTGATTTCCATTACTGGACCTTATTCAGATTCTGCCTAAACTATGCTCATCTGAATCTTATCTCTTCTTAGGGGTCAACTCAAGCCCTGCCTCCTCCTTGAAGTCTTTATTTCTTCTTTTCTAAGCCTCCACAACTATTAGGTTATCATTTGTAGTTTTTCTGTAATTTCATGTGTTTTATGTCTATAACTTGATTACAGTTTCATGGAATATGAGAGCATTTTCAGCTTAAGAATCTATTTTTATGATGCTTAGCACACAGTAGAAACTTCATAAAAGTTTATTGGTTGGTTGATTTCGAATGTTGACCTGGCAGATTTAAAAAGTTCTAGATCTGTAAATTATTCCCTGGAGTGGAATATAACCTAGCAACATGTCATTTACATACTTAATTCAATGAATTTACTAGTATTCTTTATATTTTACCTGCTTCTATTAAGGATTTTCTGAAGCAGCATATAATTTGTGGTGAAATTTCATATTGCTATACATATAAAAATAGAATTATTTTTAGAAATATCTTTAAAGAAATATATTCTACCAAAAGAAATAGGTAAGTTCCTGACTTTTTTTTCTTCTGACTGTTTCAGTTATACGAGTAAAAGCCTAAAGTTGAATGTGTTAAATTTAAAATATATCATGGCTTCTTGGAAACGTCTCTGTTTTATTCTTCACTCTTTTCAGCTGTGAACTCTTTGTTGTACAAAAATTCCGAAAGTGTCAGTCATAAGCAGAAAAGAATGAAGTATATTTCATATTTTTGGTTTGGGAAATCTGATTGTTTCTCTTGGAACAGATTGTTCATTATAACAGTGTCTATAATAAATGGAGTGCACTGCTGAGATAGATGGAAATGAAATTAATTTGGCTCAGATCTGATCTTTGTTTTGCTTATGAGAATTTGAAACATCCTTACAGAGTTTCAAATTTCCATGCAATTCAGAAATAAAAGAGATTTTAAAATGTGTCTGTCTCCCTTGCCGATGGCCATCATTACCTTACTGTGGCACTGTAGACCAGAGCAGCAAATGTGAATAACTGTATATGAAATTAGTATGTTATAGGACCCTATTGGAATGCTTGTTTAAAATGTACATTTCACAAATAAAAATATTGCATAAGATAATGTTCTTTCTGTTGTAGGTTGCCTATCAGATTGGTAACTATGAATTGGCTAAGAAAGTTTTCTCACCAGTCTGGGATTATTTTGTCACTTCACCACCTCACAATGAACAATCTGTGGTTTGTTTAAGCAGTATGATGACTATTACACAGAGAAGGTAATTAGAAATACTCTTTCAAAATATTAATTTGCTTTTTTAAATTAAAAGTTGGGTGTGAAACCTAGAATTAATTTATTTGTAATTTCATGTTAAGATAGCTCATATAAAACTTTCTGATTAGTTTTTAATGAGTATATACATTTCAAGGTCTTGAGTCCTTGTTAGTAACTTCTTTGTTAGAATCAGAAAAAACACTGCACCATATGGATGGATTCTGAATATAAGTTAATTAAAGTTATGTAAAAAAATACCAAATACTAACCAAGGTAATTTCAATTATACTATAAAACAAAAATAGCATTGGGAATTAAAAAATATTTCTTTATTGATTTCAGAGATGAAGGGAGAGGGAGAGAGAGATAGAAACATCAACAATGAGAGAGAATTATTGATTGGCTGCCTCCTGCATGCCCCCTACTGGGGATTGAGCCTGAAGCCCAGGCATGTTCCCTTGACCGGAATCAAACCTGGGACCCTTCAGTCCGCAGACCTACGCTCTATCCACTGAGCCAAACCAGCTAGGGCAGGAATTTTTATAACAGAGAAAGGTCAAATTCAGGTTAAGGTTTGAGTCTGATGGGTGGGTAGACTGTTAGGATAAAAATGCTTTTCTTTGCTTGAAGAGCTCCCAGAATTAGACCATCAGCAACTGGGCCAGTAGAAGCCACATATAAAACCACAAGCCATACTTTGCTTTACAGCCATTTTTTTTTTCTTAAAAGAACAAAGTTTGCCTGGCCAGCATGGCTCAGTGGTTGAGCATCGTTGATCTATAAACAGGAGGTCTCGGTTCGATACCTGGTCAGGACACATGACTGGGTTGTGGGCTTGATCCCCAGTACGGGGTCTGCAGGAGGCACCTGACCAATGATTCTCTCTCATTATTGATGTTTCTATCTCTCTCTCCCTCTCCCTTCCTCTCTGAAATCGATAAAAATATATTTTTTAAAAAGAATAAAATTTAAGAGAAGCTTAAGAAATTAGGATTGGTGTGATTTCAGACTGTCTCAACAACTCTGAAAAACAACACTCTCCTTCACCTGCTTGTTAATGCCTGAAATTTCTTTAATAAGAAGACAAAACCCTTCACTTCTGAATCAAAGATAACGAGCTTAAAATGCAAATTCTGGTTGAGTAAAGACATTGATGATGCTTATTCAGATTTAGATATAATTACATTTAATTAAAAAATGTAGACTTAGCATTTACTATGTCCTAGGTACTATGCAGGATGGATTTGAGAATTATTTTTAGAGGAGAAAGAGAATATCTCATGTCATTTGTAAGAATAAGAGAGAGAAAGGAATGAAAGTTGACTGGGATTTCCAAGGTTACCTGACTGGGAGGCCTATTACATTTACTAAGGGAACATGGTAGGACAGGTAGAACAAGTTTTGGGATTAAGATAATGAATATGATTTAAAATATTTTGAGTTTAGTTTTCCAACAGGACATCTTTGCAGATGTGAGATATCAGGTAGTTGGATATTTAGTGCTGACATCTAAGGAGAGAGGTCAAGGCTAGAGCTGCAGATTTAGAAATTTCCATTGAGGTCATCATTGAAATTTTGACAGGGAATGACTATTTAGCAGAAAAATAGAAGACTGGAATTTGAACCCTGGGTATGCATACATTTAAGAGACAGAAGCAGAGATGGCACCAAGGGAGGCTATTGGAAATAAGCAGATCAGGAGGTGAAAGTTTGGGAAAGTATACTGTCAAAGGCAGTGAGAGCATCACCGTGGAGGAACACGCCAGCAGTACTGAATGCTAAGTGCAGGGTCAAGTAGAGTAGCTGCATAATAGAACACTACAGAGAGACAGAGTAGGATGTAAACTAAGAAGAAGCTTTTATTTTATTTTTTATTTTTAAAAGATATTTTTATTGATTTCAGAGAGGAAGGGAGAAGGAGAGAGAAATAGAAACATCAATGATGAGAGAATCATTGGTTGGCTGCTTTCTGCATGCTCCCTACTGGGGATCAAGCCAGCAACCTGGGCAAGTGCCCTTGACTAGAATTGAACCAGGGACCCTTCAGTCTGCAGGCTGATGCTCTATTCACTGAGCCAGAGCAGTTAGGGCTAAAAAGAGGCTTTTAGAGTTGGCAATTAGGAGACCATTGGTGAGTTCAAGAGAGTCATTTTTGTGCTATGATGGGCAGAAAACTTATGCAATTGACTGAAGGAATAAATGAAAATGGAGAATTGTAGCAGGCAGACTACTCATGTGAAGTTTGGTGGTAAAGAGAAGAGAAAAGTGGGAAAAAGCTTGAGGAGGAGGG
The DNA here is from genome assembly GCF_027574615.1 of Eptesicus fuscus. Classification (NCBI taxonomy): domain Eukaryota; kingdom Metazoa; phylum Chordata; class Mammalia; order Chiroptera; family Vespertilionidae; genus Eptesicus; species Eptesicus fuscus. Next base: position 89,652,556 of record NC_072479.1, read on the forward strand.
CAAGTTTAAGGAAAGGATTTTAGAGGGTAGAAAAAAGGGAGTAAGTAGAGAGGGAGAGACTGAAGATACAAAAAGGTGCAGGTGATGATGATACTGTGCTAGAGCCAGAAGGACATAGGAGCGCATGGAATGGAGAACAGGGGGTTTAGAACATTTGTTGTGGAGAACATGAATAAGGCAACATTAGGGACAACTGAAAGTGTTGCTGAGAAGCACTAATGACTCAGTTGCTGTCACATAACACGAATTGTAGTAGAGTCCAGTTCCTTGTGTCTAAGGGCCACTTTTGATTCATCCTTGTATCCCATGTCCTAGAATAGTGTCTTGTACATAGTAAGTGTTCAGAAAATGATAGTAAGAATTAAAAAAAAGAATGAGAATAAATAAATAAATATAAAAATTGGACAGTGACATCTATGCAAGGGCAGGCAAATAGATTATTGCATAAAATAAGAGGTGCAGAATCTAAAGTGCTACAGAAGCCACTATTGACATGACTATCAGAGTCTGAGCTGGGAAGGGAAGGAGATGGAGCCAGGAGGAGGTGATAGCCTGGATTTATTGCATATGTCAAGGTTCTGATGGTTAGCATGAGGACAAAGAGAGTAGGATAGCTAAAATTCTCCAGGCAAAGATAATTTTAGAGTTTAACCTAGTGATAAAACAGACTCTCCTCAGGTGTGAATTACTGATGATAGACTCTTTCTTGTTTTATAGGAATAGGGTGTATGGAGAGTAGATGAACCTGAAACTTAGAGGGGAGGGTTTGCTACCAAATAAGACCAAGGAGTAAGGGAGGGAATATTGCAAACAAAGAAGGATGATTGTAGAGTTCCCAGTTTTGCCAATGGTTGGCACTGTTGACTGCAACTTAGAAAAGATAATTAGGAATAATGCAAAAGTTTCTCTCTCTCGACCCCACCCCACCCCCAGCTGATTCTACTATAAATGGCCCTCATTTTCATAAAGTTCATTAATTAATGGGTCTATTTTTCAAACGAGTATCTATAGTGATTTCATTATATTGATAAAATAGAACTTTATATATTAGAACCAGAAAGCTTTGAAAATAGTTATTTTTATGTATCTATGACAGCTTAATTCTTTTAGTTGTGAACTTGTTAAGGATAGTCTTTGTTTATAACTTAACACTGTACCAGAGTAGCTGTTCCATGACTTGGGATCATTGTGTAGATACTAAGAACAAATCAATCTAAAAAGGCAAGTTCACATGATAAATCATTTTTATATTTAAACCTGTAATGTCATTTACTCCTTTTTGCAGATTATATTCAGATATTTTGGCAGAGACTTCTTCGATCCTCTTATACCTTTTTCTCAGAAATATTTTTGTAACAAGTGACATTAAAATTAAAGAAGAAAATCTTTTCTGTGATAATATCAAAGGCAATGAGATTTTTCCTGCTCAACAAGTAAGTGAATTAAAATGACTAAAAATGTGCCAGTTTTCCTTTATTTGTTTCTTAATGTTTCAACTTCATGTTTTTGGGGAATGTAAGTCCTGGCTTGCGAATGGACTGAGGAGCCTTGTGTGTTTGTGCTGACTTATTTGATAGTCCATGTAGGATTCACAGTTTTATCTTTTCTTTTTTTTCCAATTTATATGGGATCATGATATATTTGTTGTTCTGCACGTTGACTTTTATTTTTTATTTATTTATTTATTTTAATATATTTTATTGATTTTTTACAGAGAGGAAGGGAGAGGGACAGAGAGCCAGAAACATCAATGAGAGAGAGAGACATCGACCAGCTGCCTCCTGCACACCCCCCACCGGGGGATGTGCCCACAACCAATGTACATGCCCTTGACTGGAATCAAACCCGGGACCTTCCAGTCCGCAGACTGACGCTCTATCCACTGAGCCAAACTGGTTTCGGCTGCACATTGACTTTTAAACATTTTTATAATATATTAGAGGCCTGGTGCATGGAATTCATGCACGGGGCGGGTGTCCCTCAGCCCAGCCTGCACCCTCTCTAATTTGGGACCCCTCAAGGGATGCCCATCTGCCCAGTGGGATCAGGCCTAAACGGCAGTCAGACATCCCTCTCACAATCCAGGAATGCTGGCTCCCAACCGCTCGCCTGCCTGTCTTCCTGATTGCCCCTAATCGCTTCTGCCTGCCAGCCTGATCACCCCCTAACCACTCCCTTGCCAGCTTGATTGATGCCTAACTGCTCCCCTGCCAGCCTGTTTTCCCCTAACTGCCCTCCCCTGCAGGCCTGGTCCCCCCCAACTGCTCTCCTATGCAGGCATGGGTACCTCCCAACTGCCCTTCCCTGCAGGCCTGGGTCCCTCCTAACTTCCCTCCTCTGCCAGCTTGGTCACCCCTAACTGCCCTCCCCTGCAGACTTGATCACCCCCAACTGCCCTCCCTTGCAGGCCTGGTCCCTCCCAACTGCCCTCCCCTGCTGGCCGTCTTGTGGCAGCCATCTTGTGTTCAAATGGGGGCAGGCATCTTGTGTATTGGAGTGATGGTCAACTTGCATATTACTCTTTTATTAGATAGGATAGAGGCCTGGTGCATGGGTGGGGGCTGGCTGGTTTGCCCTGAAGGATGTCCCGGATTAGGGTGGGGGTTCCCTTGGGGCGTGGGGCAGCCTGGGCGAGGGGCCTGTGGTGGTTTGCAGGCCGACCATGCCACCCAGTGACCCAAGTGGAGGCCCTGGTATATGGGGTTTATCTATTTTCTACAATTGAAACTTTGTAGCCTGGAGCAGAGCCAAGCCTTCTGCTTACTCCATGGTGGAAGCCATTTCTGTTGGGATTTATGTATCTTCTATAATTGAAACTTTGTAGCCTTAAGCGGAAGCCTGGGCAGGCCAGGGTGTGTGGAAAGCTTGGCTTCCTCCATCGCCGGGGGCAACCCTAGCCTTCCGCTCTTTCCAGCTCCATGGCTGCTTCTTTTTCTGTTTGGATTTATGTATCTTCTATCATTGAAACTTTGTAGCCTTGAGTGGAGGCCTAGACCAGCAAGGGCAGGTGGAAAGCTTGGCTTCCTCCATTGCCTGGGAAACCCAAGCCTCCCTCCTGCTCTCTGTGGCCGTAGCCATCTTGGTTGGGTTTATTTGCATATTTGCTCCTGATTGGCTGGTGGGCGTGGCTTGTGGGCATGGCTTATGGGTGTAGCAGAGTGATGTTTAATTTGAATATTACTCTTTTATTAGATAGGACTAGGAGCCCAGCATGCGAAATCACACACGTCCCGCAGCGCTTGTAGCCCCACCCATCTGCGACAGTCTTTGGTCATTACAGTGTGAGGGCCACTAGGTTTTTATAATATAGATCTTGGACATATTTTCATGCTGGTACATGTCAATTACCAAATTCTTTTTAAATTATAACAATGCATTCCTGTACAGAGGCAGGAATTTAACCTATGTCCTATTGATAGAGTCTCAGGGAGCTTATAAACATTGTTCCATATACATCCACAACCTGATTACACTCTTGCTTTTAATAACAATCCTACATTTTTTTCTCTTTAGATTGAAGTTACTTTTTTCACCTTAGATATATGGAGGGTTTTGCTATTTTTTTTGTTAGGTTGTTGTTTTTTAAAAATATTTTTTTTATTGATTTCAGAGAGGAAGAGAGTTGGAGGGATAGATAAAAACATCAGTGATGAGAGAGACTCATTGGTTAGCTGCCTCCTGCATGCCCCCTATCAGGGATTGAGCCTGCAACCGGGGCATGTGCCCTGACTAGGAATTGAACCATGACCTCCTGGTTCATAATCCAACGCTCAACCACTGAGTCATGCTGGCCTGGCTGTTAGGTTATTTTGCAGTTGCTCTTTTCTACCCATGCACTTATTCATTAGCTAATCAATAATTTGTTATGTGAATTTGTACTAGTTTTTATGAATATAAAAGTGAAAAAAACATGATTCTTTGTACAAGGCAGGTGCACAGTCTTGCAGAGCCCAAGCACTTACAACCATCAATCTGTTCCTACTATATATAGTATTCAGTTTCTTCTTTCAGCATCCAGTCTGAAAAGAAAGACAATTTTAAGTATTTCAATGGTTTCCAGAATGCTAGGCTAGTATTTGAGTAATAATTTGTTGTATGGAAATTTCTGGTTTCTACTCATACAGTTTTATTTGTACATAATCTTGTATGTATATACATAGAAAAATAATGAAATCTTCCTCAGGAAAGGGAAAGGAGGAGTCAGATAAGATTCTTATTCTTTTTAAGTATCATTTAATCACAAAAGCCTATCTTCACATTTTACTAACGTAGGAGAATTATAACAGGGGATTAGTTTGCTCTACTGAAAATTTGCTATTTTCTCACAAATTCAGAAGGGAAATGGGACTCTGTTAATTAAGTGGGGGCAATATTACAGAGAAATTATATTTTAATTATTATTTATTATAATTTATGCTTTTGCAACAACTCTGTTTTTTCTTACATTAAAATGTAGCCAAGATTTTATCTTACCAGTTACAAAGATTGGCTCTTTTTCTGTTACTAGTGGTATTTGTATTATTTTACAAAAAATTCTGAAGTTTAATTCTGAAATTGTGTTATCCTTGTGTAGCATTATTAGGGAGTTAGTGTTGTTCCTGAATTTAGATTTTTCTTTATGCCAACATTCATCTGTTAAACCATAGGGATCATATTTCCTACCTTTGTTTTCCTTAGACACATTAGTGAAGTACCTGATATTTAATTTGTGTAACAATACCTGTTTCTTTACAGATTGCTAGAATAATTGAATGTGAGAGAGTGTTAGTGGCATTGGAACTTAGCAACTACCTAAATGATTCCAGTTATGCTCTCCAAGCTGTGACTCAATGCTATGGCCTCCTTGCTCCTATAATCTATCACAATATTGTTTTGGTACCTGTCGTACAGGTAAGGGTATTTCTTCCTCTTCTCCTTCCAGATAAGGGTATTTTTACAAAGGCAACTCAGCAGTGCATTTTGGAATAGAAAAAAACAATGTATCTCTTATCAAGTACAAATAACAAGTATTTTAGGAAATGTCATGAGTTAACTGAAAAACAAATATTTAAATGATATGTCTGGGCAGATATAAATAAGGACTTAAAATGTGTTTCTCTGAAAATATTCAGCCCCAGTGCTGTCTATATTTAAATACTAGCAATCTACTTTTCCAGGTTTTTAAATTTCATTTCAATTTTTGTGTTCTTGTAATGTTAGAAGCAACAGTATTTATTCAAAGCATGTTGTTAAAGCTATCATCTGGGGGAAAAATTGGTGGATGACCCAAGAAAATATGTTTGATGTCTCAGTGATGGAGAAGTTAGAAGATATCCTGACTGAAGGGATTATATTAGTTGCTCATGCTACCTAACAAATCACTGTTAACTTAGTGACTTAAAACAACACCCATTTACTATCACAGTTTCAGTAGGCCAGGAAGCTGAATGGTGGTTTAGTTGGGCAGCTCAATGTCTTAGGCTGAAATCAGGGCTGCAATCTCATTTGAGCCTTAGGGTCCTCTCTCAAGCTCACTGGTTGTTGAGAAAATTCATTTTCTTGCGATAGTATGATAGGAGGTCCTTGGCTCCTGAAGGCTGACTACCAGTTTTCTGCCCAAGATGGCACTTTGCTTCTTCAAGGCCAGCAGGGGAGTCTCCTCTGCTATGCCTGAGGAGTCTTATATAATGAAATGCAGTCATAGGAGTGACTGCACCATCACCTTCACAGGTCTTACCTCCACTCAGGGGGAGGGATTAGACAGAGCTTACACATCAGGGGAGGGACTTGCGGGCTATTTTAGAATTCTGCCGAGGACAGGGAAATAAGAGAGGAGGAAGATTTTACTGCTGATGGTGCATAAAGTTACTCATCATCACCATCATTGTCATCATCATTCGCTCAGATTTTGAGAGCCAAGATGATGTCAGTGAACTTATACAAAGTGTAAAAATTTTAAATTCACTATGGAGGAAATTAATCAGAGAGCTTAAATAAGTTACCAAATATTCACCTTGGAGTGGCTCTACTGAGTATAGACATGCCTCCTCCTCCCGAATTCCCCACATCTAGTAGTTCAGCTGCTCAAGAGATTTGCCTCCAAAATCCAGCATCAACACTAATAGTTGGCAGCCTTCCATGTCACTTGCAAATGGATTGAAGCAGTATTTTCAAGTGTAGAATATTTTTCCTCCTGAATCCAAAGGAGTCTACCTATCATTGTCTTATTTGTTTAAGAGATGATAGATGTCAAATGTCAGACTTACTTTGGAGGGGGTGCCTCAGCATGTCCCAGATATTTACTTAATGTGTCAGGCCTCTGAATCTTAATAGGGTTTATTTCTACCTTCTGGAGGGCATGCATAGTATTAAGGTCTTGAGTGCACTTGCCATTTCTTGCTCATTAGGTCTGATTGACATAATGTTACTGATATAGTGGTCTAATGTTTTGTTTTGAGAATCACCCAGAAAGATCACATCCTTTCATAAAATACTAGAAGCCCGGTGCACGAAATTTGTGCACGGAGGGGGGTTGTCCCTCAGCCCAGCCTGTACCCTCTCCAATCTGGGACTCCTGGAGGGATGTCCGACTGCCCGTTTAGGCCCGATCACCAGGATGTCCCAGATATATCACCAGGATCGGGCCTAAACGGGCAGTCGGACATCCCTCTCACAATCCAGGACTGCTGGCTCCCAACTGCTTGCCTGCCTGCCTTCCTGATTGCCCCTAACCGCTTCTGCCTGCCAGCCTGATCACCCCCTAACCACTCCGCTGCCAGCCTGGTTGATGCTTAACTGCTCCCCTGCCAGCCTGTTTGCCCCCAACTTCCCTCCTCTGCCAGCCTGGTCACCCCTAACTGCCCTCTCCTGCAGGGTTGATCACCTCCAACTGCCCTCCCTTGTAAGCCTGGTCCCTCTCAACTGCCCTCCCTTGCAGGCCTGGTCCCTCACAACTGCCCTCTCCTGTTGGCCACCTTGTAGTGGTCATCTTGTGTCCACATGGGGGCAGGATCTTTGATCACATGGGGGCAGACATATTGTGTGTTGGAGTGATGGTCAGTCTGCATATTACTCTTTTATTAGATAGGATAGAGGCCTGGTGCACAGGTGGGGGCCAGCTGGTTTGCCCTGAATGGTGTCCCGGATCAGAGTGGGGTTCCCTTGGGGCGTGGGGTGGCCTGAGCGAGGGGCCTGTGGTGGTTTGCAGGCCGGCCACGCCCCTTGGCAACCCAAGCGGAGGCCCTGGTATCTGGAATTTATTTTCCTTCTACAATTGAAACTTTGTAGCCTGGAGCGGAGCCAAGCCTGCGGCTCCCTCTGCCAACCACAGCCATTTCTGTGGCAGTTAATTCACCTTCTACAATTGAAACTTTGTAGCCTTAAGCGGGTGAGCCTGGCCAGGGTGTGCGGAAAGCTTTGCTTCCCCTGTTGCCGCTGGCAACCCTGGCTTGCTCTCTCAAGCTCCGTTCTGCCCCCATTTCTGTTTGAATTTGTTTACCTTCTATAATTGAAACTTTGTAGCTTGAGTGGAGGCTTAGGCCTGCAATGGCTATCGGAAAGCTTGGCTTGCTCTGTTACCTGGGAAACCTTGCTCTCTGTGGCTGTAGCCATCTTGGCTAGGGTTAATTTGCATACTCGCCCTGATTGGCTGGTGGGCGTGGCTTGGCTGGTGGGCGTGGCTTATGTAGCGGAGTGATGGTTAATTTGCATATTACCATTTTATTAGAGAGGGTATGTCAGAAGTTGGGAGAGTTATTGCTCTGGGGCAAGACTCTAAATGTATATTCTTATCTGCCCAGTGTGAATGGGAATGTCTAATACTTCTTTCCTAGAGTGTGGAAAAGAAAACATTAACCATATAAATGCATGCCTGGTAATGTGCTCTAGCAAAGAATCCACTTTAGGAGCAGCAGCTCTGATTGGGGCTCAGGCTGGTTGAGTTCAGGATAGTCCACTGTCATTCTTTAGGATCCCACTGACTCAGGATGCCTTTAGTTACAGCTCAGAATGGCTTATAGCTGTGAAGAAAAGCCTTAGGATTGGAGTACATTATTTAGAAGAGGAAAAGACGAGTGGAACAGAGAAGATTCTAGAAATGGGCTTCAATATGTATGAGAATGTAATGTATGGCAGAATTGGCATCCCAATTTAGTGGAAAGAGAGTGGATATTTTTAGTAAGTTGTAGTGAAACACCTAGATATCCATTTGAAAGAAAGTTGAGTTTGATTCTATTTGTACCATATTAAAAATATCTAGATTATAAATACAGAATGAAGCAAAAAATGTGACAAAAAATCCAGGAGATTTCCTGTGCAATCCAGGGTTGGTGAACCATTTCTAAGCAAGACAGAACTCTTAGAAACAGCAAGAAAATAAAAGACATATTCGACTCTATGTACAGCAATCTATGTGTGAAAAAGGGACCATAATAAAGATAGCACAAAATTTATGGATTTGGAAAAAATATATCTAACACTGATGAAGGATAAGCATACATAACAAAAAGTCTTACAAATTGACACTATTATAACAGGAAAATGGGCACTGGATACAAATAGGTAGTTTATCGGAAAAGCAAATCTAAGAGGCTGAGAGACATATGAAAGCTGCCCAAACTCTGAATATTCATATATGTGAACATTAAATGAACAATCTCATATCAGTGGCAGGGTTGAAATGATCTGTAACTCCTATTGCTAGTGAGGATGTGGTGCAAAGGCATTCTCATTCATTAATGTGGGAAATGTGAATTGTTATAGGCATTGGGTTTGGTAAAGCAATCTAATTTTAATTAAACTAAATCTAATTTTAATTAAACTAAGAACAAATATAGCTGACAGTAATCCATCTACTAGTAATTTATCCCAAAGAATAACATTTTAGTGAAATTAAAATATATCTACCTGACAAAGCAATCCTTCTATTAGTAATTTATCCCATAGAATAAAATCACCAGTTGGTAAGATGCTACTCCAAGTTTCACCCCTTCATTCCTGGATCCATGTGTTCTACCTGCTGGGGACACAGTACCACATAATTGTCACTGACTTAGAATGTTTACTATGCCCTGGAGGATGGTGCCTCATCCTCACTGGCTATCTTCTCAAAGCTGTCGGCTCAATTACCTCTCATATTGGAAACTGAGCCTGTATAAGGGTACTTATTGTGGCACTCTTGGTGGTGGCCATAAAACTGGAGACAAAGAGAAAGGGAAGTAGCAGGAGGATGGCCACACTGCAAAATCTCAATTCTAAAACTGCAACATGGAGATTCTGGAAGTGGCTGACTAAATGATGGTTGATCTACTGTAAATAATTATGCAGCATTAGGAATAATGAATTGGAGCTAAACCTGTAGACTTGGAGGGATTTTTTTCACAAGACATGGTTGAAGGAGAAATGCACAGTTCACAAAAGTGTGTATAAATCTTATTTTGTAACCGAACATCAACCCTCTTATTATGTACATTTAGTATTTACACACACACACACACACACACACACACACACAATTATTTGAGGCAGGAGAAAATGATGCAACTTAATGTTAACATGATTTGGGGACATGATCTGGTAAGGCAGGAGAGGGTGATAGTGGAAGGGAGTAATTAAAGAAGCATTTAAAAAACTTGTAAGTGTACTGTGACAATAGTAATACTATTGTTGGAATGGTAGTTTGAAGCGATTAACATACCCCCAAAAGACCAACATCCATATATTAATTTGTCCTTTGGATAATCTGAATAAAGAATAGATTGATGCAATCTTAATTCAGCTTTTCTGATGCTAGTATTACTTATAGTATGAAGCAAGGAGAATAGAAGTAAACATCAAAATTAATTGTTTTCCTGGGATATGAATGTTTGGTTTTAATTTTGAAGGAAACTAGTATTTCAAGTACGTGGTATCAGTATATTTAATATGGTACACCTTTCTCCATATGATTTTTCAAGGACCTCTTAAGCCTGGATCTGATCTTAGTGTTTCTTATATCTATGTAACATTCTGTCTGTATCTTTTATGGCACTTGATAAAATATGCTTTGTTTTATAGTTATTCATATACTTATTTTATTATCTCCTCAGGTTTTCAAGTTACTTTAGATGAGGGACTGATCTGAAAATTGATACCAATTTTCTTTCAAAGGATATTCCTCTATACATGATAAACAATTTATCAATCATTATTGATAACAATAAAATTTAATGCCTTAAAACTTGCATGATTTGAACGGAACATTTTGTAATGTGTAAGGGGAATATTTTTCAACAAACTATTGCATTTCTATTTCTTAGATCTTGATAAAGTGTCTGGTGGTTTTGCAAGGACTACCAAATGTCATCCACTCAAAGAAATATATGGCAAGTTTTGAAAGCATACAGCATATGATAGCTTGTTGTCTCTTCTACACAACAAAGGTATTTATCTTATTCTTTGTCTTGTGTCATAAAATTTAGGAGCAGTAATGATTTAGAAAGTTAAGCTACTTTTACAGGATTTACTTTAAAAATTAATACACAGAAAGCATTTTAGATCAAAAGTAGCCTAGGCATGCCAGTTGGTAAAGCATGGAGGGTGTACCTTGGGGAGGAGGGGGATGAAAAGAAGGCATTTGCATTTTGGAAACCAGAAAGAACCAAGAGACCAGAGGCAGAGAGGTAGGCTTACTTATCCTCATTGCTTGGCTCAAAGACAAGCATTGTGTGCTTCTTCAAAGGTTTGGTTGACTGAATCCAGTGAATCTCCTCAAAGAAGGGCTGTTTTTACCTGCCTGTTTTATTTGGTGCTCATAGGGCCTTTCTGATTTGGTCAGGGATCTGGAAGAATCCTGCATGGGGGGACTGATTTGGTTCATCGCTTTGGTTGGGACTAAAGTTTGCTTCTATGGAACTGAAGCAACAGAGATACCCCTAACCTCCACCTTAGCAAAGAAGTCATGATTTGCTGCTCTTCATGGACTGACCTCAGGAGCAGAAAATCATATTCTTTCCATTACTCACTGATTTACACTGTTGGGAGAGACCTCTAGGTCCTGGTCTGTGTAGATGCCGAGGGAACATAAGCCATTAGCAGGATGAGAAGAGTAATAACTCACTAAAGGAAACTTAGAACCCCAAGGGGAAAGAGCAGACCAGATACTAAAATAATTGTGCCATTTACTCGCACCATGTTGGAAAAGATGATTTAAAAACAACAGCAAAACAAGAAAGAAAACTTTCAAGCTAGTGCCATTAGATGATCAAAACACAAAACAAGAATATCTGTCAATGAACAAACAAATTTGACTTTTTAGTAAAAATTAAACAGATTCTGGTAATGGTATTTCTTGAGTCAAATCTGGAAGCTCACCAAATACCTGAAAATGTAGTACAGAATTATTTAGCGATAAACTCAGAAGTCGTAATGTTGAATGAAAGGAGTTTTGGAGATAAAAAAGAAACAAATGGAGAGTAATAGGCCCCCTGAAGTAATAGGTCCTATGCAGGATAAATGTAAGAACATATGTGTAGTCATATGCTGGTGAAATGCCTGAAGTCCAAGGATAAGGACAAATCTTGAAGTTTTGAGACTCAAAGAATAGGTTATTTGCAATGAAAAAGAATTAATTAGTTTAAAACTTCTTTTTTTTTATCAGTAACACTAGAATTAAGATGGAGCAACATTTGTAGAATCCTGAGGGTCTAAGAATTAATAACCAGGAAAGATACCATTCATTTCTCAGGGCAAAATAAACATTTTCAGAAGTACAGGCATTTAAAAAGTATTCTGCCTGTGTACTTATCTGAGGAAAACACTTGAGGAAATACTCTATCAAATGACAGTTAACTCAGAACAGAAATCCCAAGATAGGGAAAGACAAAAAGGAGAGGAATAATGGGAGCAATGAATCTGACAATATACGTATTATTAAAATTAAATAGATAATAATGATGTGACTAGGACTTCTAATATAAATGCTAAGTAGGGTTTCTTGAAATAGAAGAATCATCCTTGAAAGGAAAACTTATTAGTAACCTAGAATTAAAACTTAAATCCTCTTTGGGGCTGAGGGAGGGGTGAGCAGTTAGAGAATCTTGATGCATGAATGTTGTGTTTGTGTGTATGTGTGTGTGTGTGTGTGTGTGTGTGTGTTTAAAATCCTATTTAATAATCCTACCTAATAATAGACAAATATGCAAATTGACCATACCTTTGCTATGCCCACGATTGGCCAGGAGGCACAGAGGGGCGGGACTCGGGGTGGCCGGGGTGGCTGATTGGGCTGGCGAGACGCTGAGCTCGCGTCGCCAGTGTGGCGCGAGTTCAGTGTCTGTGCCATAGCTGTGCTGCGGCACAGAAGGGGCCTCTGGGGCAGCGAGCCCACGTCCTGCTGCGGACCATCAAAAGCGGGGGAGCTGGGTGCCTGTCCACTCTGGCACCAGGCCTTTCAGAAGCCTCCGCCGCGCCAGGTGCACCAGCGGACAGGCACCCAGCTCTCCCCGCGATCGAAAGTGAAAGCGTGGGAGCTGGGTGCCTGTCCGCTCCCGCACCAGGCCTTTCAGAAGCCTCCACCGCGCCGGAGGCTTCTGAAGGGCCTGGTGCACCAGTGGACAGGCACCCAGCTCCCCTGCGATTGAAAGCGGGGAGCTGTGTGTCCGCTCCGGCACCAGCGGATCCCCTGCCATCAAAAGCGGGGAGCAGGCTGCTAGCAGTGTCCGCGGAGCGTGCTAGGCTTTGCGGGGCAGTGGATATGGCCTGGATGGCAGGTTAGGCCTAGGGGACCCTACACGTGCATGATTTAATCATGCACTGGGCCTCTAGTATAGTATAAAATACATATATTAAAACATTACTTTCTTTTCATAGAATAAATATATTCAAAGATGGCCCATTTAGCCATGAATAGAAATTTACAGCACAGTAAGACTCTAAATTGATAGGAAGGAAAAATGAACAGAGGAGTGACAGGGAAGAAGAATGCTTAATTCGGCAAAAGTTAGAAGGAAAAAGCGTATATAAGGTGGAAGGAATAAAATATAGTATATTAATTACTTCACTAAGTGTGAATGGCCTTAGAAGACAGAGTTTGGCAGATGGGTTAAAAAGCCAGGTTTAAATGTATTTCATGTCAAGAAACACTCATAAAACAGAGTGACAAACACTGGTTGAAAAAGAAATGATTAGATAAAAGTACTGGGAAGATGCAAACAAAAATAAAGGAGGAATAGCAATTTTCACATCTGAAAAAGAAGAATTCAGCCTAGCCAGTCTGGCTCAGTGGTTGAGTGTCCACCCAGAATAGGGGCGGAGGGGTGGGAAGGGGGAGAGCAGGCTTGGGCTGGTGCCTGGGTTGTGGGCTGATCCCCTGTGGGGACTTGCAGGGCACAGCTGATCGATGATATTTCCCTCTCATAGGTGTTTCTGTCTCTCTATCCCTCTCCCTTCCTTCTCTCTAAAAAATCAGTAAAAAACTTATTAAAAAAAGAAAGAAGAAGAATTCAGGGCCCACAACATGAATCAGAATAAAAGGCATTCTACAGTGTTATTCAATTCTGCTCTGTCTGACCACCCTTCTCTTATCCTTGATGGCATCTGGGGATTTTCTGGTCTTAGGACAGTCTTATTGTCAAGTACTAAAGTTCAATTCTGAATTAAAACAAAATTTGAATGTTTTTACAACAGCAAATTAAAGGATAAAAACTAAGGTTATATAAAAATGCTACAAAGGCATTTGATAATACTTAACAACTTTTCCTAATAAAATTTCAAAATAACTTAGGAATTAAAGGAAGCTATTGAATACAGTAGTCACTCCTTATTTGTGGGGAAAATGTTTCAAGATCCCTAGTGGATGCCTGAAACTACTGAACCATATATATACTATATTTTTCCCCATACATACATATGATAAGGTTAGACACAGTAAGAGATTAACAACAATATATAATTATAAAATGGAAAAATTTTAGCAATATACTATAATAAAAGTTATGAAAATGTGGTCTCTCTTTCTCAAAATATCTAATTGTACTGTACTCACCCTTCTTATGATAATGTGAGTTGATACAATGCCTACATGATGAGGTGAAGTGAGGTGGATGACTTAGGCACTGAGATGTAGCATGTGGTTACTATTGACCTTCTGATGATAAATCAGAAGGAGGATCATCTGCTTGGAGTGAACCTGGGGCATTGAGACAAGACAATGTCTATGGTTGGATGCCAGGAGTACATGATGTCTATGATTAGGGAAATTTAATATTTGGGGCTAATATTAAATATTTATATTTAATATTTGGGGCTAATATTAATATTTGGGGCTAATTTAATATTTTGACCACAATAACTAAAACCAGAGAAAGCAAAACCGCAGTTAAGGGGGAATTAATGTAATGATAAAGACATTTACCAAAGTTTTACAATAATCTTACTAAATGGCAAATTTTTGAAGCCATTTTAAAAAAAAAATTAGGCATAGGAAATACTGACTCTTAATAGTGTGATTCATTATTTGTAGAGATTCTGTTTCATGCAATAGATAAGAATATGAAATTAATTTTATAATAGAAAAGTGTAATTTATTTGTAATTGTAGAGGTCTCAAAAACCCATGAGAATCTAGTAAAAAGTTACTAGAAGTAAAAAGAGAATTTCATGAGAATCTAGTCAAAAGTTATTAGAAGAAAAAGAGAATTTATAAAGTGATTATATGTAAAATACTTATAGAATGTTAATTTTTTTAAATTAGCAGTAGCCAGTTAGAAATAAAGAGGGGAAAATATAGCACTTATAATGCACAATATTTTAAATTTAACAAACTGTTAAAGAACATAAATAAAAGAACTATGAAATCTTACCAAAGACACAGAAAAGATCTGAACATATGGTAGGTCCCACCAAGTTCTTGAATAGGAAGACTTCCTCTCATAGAAATGTAAATCTTTCCTAAAATAATATTTAAATGTAATGTAGTCCAAATAAGAATCCCAATGGGGTTTCTCTGAAACTGAGTAGGATAATTTAAAAGTCCTCAATAGATATTAAAATTTACTATAAATCCACTTCAATAAAAACAAGTGTTAGTAGAATAATGGGCAAATGTCAGTGAAAGAGAATAGAGAATCCAGCAAGTACCAGACCCAGGTCTATAGAAGAACTTAATATATGACAAAAGTGCTATTTTGATTCATTAAGAAAATAATTATCCTATCTAATAAAGATGGAATATGCTAATTGACCATCTTGCTATCGCATGGTGGTGCCCATAGCCAATAAGGAGGGAATATGCTAATTGACTGCCATGCCCTCAAAGATGGCGGTGCCCACAGCCACAAGATGGTGGTGCCCAGTCCCCTCAACCCCGCTGGGGCAGCAGGCACACGGGGCAAGGCCTTGCAGCGCGCCTGCCTCTGGAGTCCCCCAGTCTCCTCAGCCCCCCAGCCACCCAGGGCTGGCCCAAGGCACAGGCAAGTCTTGGCTGTCAGCTGCCCAGCCGCTCAGGGCTGGCCTGGGGTGCAGGCAAGCCTCAGATGGCAGCTGTCCAGCCGTCCAGGGCTGCCCGAGGCTCAGGTAACCAGGGCTGGCCGAGACTTGCGCTGCCGGCAGTGGCAGCAGCAGAGGTGTGATGGGAGTGTCACCTTCCCCTGATCGCCGGGTCACCTCCCTCCCCTGAGGGCTCCTGGACTGTGAGAAGGGGCAGGCTTGGCTGCCACCTCCCCTCCAGTGCATGAATTTTCATGCACCAAGCCTCTAGTTTATTATAGTAGTTTATTTATTAAAAGGTGCTGGTATAACTGACAATTCATCTGAAAATAAACAAAGCCAGCATCCTACCTCATACCATACACAAAATAAAATCCCAGTGGATTCAAGGATGTATGGCCTTGAAGTCAGGGAAAATCTCTCTCAACAGGACACAGAATTCAAAAAACACACCGAAACAAAAAGTAGATAAATAAGAGGAACGGTTGATGGATTTTTAAACACTGAAATGATATAATGAGATTTGCATTTTAGAAAAAAGAAATTATTCTGGTTGTGTAACAGCTCATCATTAGAGGGATGGGGCATGAGGGGTAGGTAAGATCTGAGACAGGGAATGAGTTAGAAGGTGGGAGATGATAAATTAAGCTAGTGTGGAAAAGTGGGAGAGGGATTGGAAAAGATTCAAGAGCTACTAATGAGCCCTAACCGGTTTGGCTCAGTGGATAGAGTGTCAGCCTTCGGACTGAAAGGTCCTAGGTTTGAGGTTCGATTCTGGTCAAGAGCATGTACCTTGGTTGTGGGCATATCCCCAGTAGGAGGTGTGCAGGAGGCAGCTGATCAATGTTTCTCTCTCATTGATGTTTCTAACTCTCTATTCTTCTCCCTTCCTCTCTGTAAAAAAATCAATAAAATATATATTTTTAAAAAGTTATTAATGAGAGAGCATTGAGAACTTGGAAACCTATTGAGTATAGGGGGATAAAACAGGGAGAGAGAAGAGTCAACAACAATCCAGTTATCTGTCCTAGGCAGAATGCTACATGTTGATGGGGAGCAATTTTGTGTGGAAAATGGAGAAAAGATCATGAGTTTTGAATTTATTGAATTTGGCGGCCTATAGGATATTCAAAGAGGTGGCCATTATATGATCATATGATTGGATCTATAGGCTTGGAGTTCAGAAGAGGCCAAATATGTATAAAGACCAAGGAGTCATTAATATATGGGCTCAATTGGAGCAATAGAAACAGATGAAATGGGACACTGTGTAGAGTGAGAAGGGAAGAGGATTATCTAAGAATCTCAATGGGCACTTCGTCCAAGGAGCCAGTCCTGCTTCCACCAGGCAAGAGAAAGAATAAGAGAGTCGATTAGTCAAAATCTTTCTTTTTTAATCCTTATCTGAGGATATGTTTAGAGAGGGGATGGGAGAAAGAGAGAGAGAGAGAGAGAGAGAGAGAGAGAGCGAGTGATAGATATTTGTTGTTCCACTTATTTATATATTCATTGGTTGCTTTTGGTATGTGCCCTGACCAAAGATGGATGGAACCCACAACCTTGGCGTATCAGGACGATCCTCTAACAACTGAGCTACCTGCCCAGGGCTGGATTTTTTTTTTTTAAGTAAAGTATATATTAATTTAAGATTTTGCTATATATTAATAGGATTTTGCTATTAGAACTAGTCTTCCAAAATGGATATGCTTAGAAATGTCATTCCAGAAGCTTCCTCCAGCATGACCAGCAGTCCCAGATTTCAGGTGTGCATTTCATATAAACACATTTTTATATGGATTTTCTCTTATAAAGCCCAATGTGTCAAATGCCAGTTTCTTTTCTCTGCTACTTTTAAAAAATTGCTACTCTTTTCAGATGGCTTAGTCTTTCTTCTACAAGCAGCAGTAGTTTTTCCAAAAGTTGCCAGAATTCCAAATAAGTGCCACTTCTGAGACACATAGTCTTCAATGTTTCATTATTTTGCCATTGTTAAAAAATTATTATGCTAAACATCTGGTCTAGTCTTTTTGTTTCTGCTCATTTGATGTGTTAAGTAGAATTGGTTCTCCTTTTGATTTGAAATGTTCTTTTTCATTTAGTGTTTTCTACTGGCATATTATAACAAGGAGAAAAGATTGCCTAGTACTCTCAGCAGAGGACCTAAATATGTCAGAAAGCGAAGTTGAGGAGAGAGCAAACATTACCCCATTTGTGTTTTCTAATAACAAAACTATCTCCCTCTTGTATCAATTTTATAATAAGGTTGGACTACCTTGCCTGGCATTCAAGGCCTTGAATGACTAACCCCATCTACCTTTTCAAATGCTATTTCACCATTTTCCTTCCCATCCTTTGTTCCACAGTCAGAATTACTTTATTCCACTATTGCGCTGGTCCCACAGAAGTATTTCCAGTTCTTACACCTTGCATGAAGTCAGTCTTATCAGGTTTAAGCAGCTATTCACTTTCTTGTTCAGCCACTTATATCATTTCCCTGCAAGGGAAGTAACACTTGTTACTCATTGTAAATACTAACGTATTCAACTTGACAGAACACATCTACATATAACAAATTCATACAAACTTATTTCTACCCACAGAGAATTGCCTTATGGGGTTCACGGTGAGTGTGTTTCCTTCATGTGGCCCTTCACTGCAGCAGGCTCCATGCAAATTAGATTGCTGGCCAGGGAAGCTTTCTTGGAGTTGATGCTAGAATCCAGGTTTTAATGACCAGGTTACGTTAATAACCCATACATTACTCTAATAAGGTGGGGAAGCTGTTCTGGGAAATGGCTCAGCTGTAAGAAAGCATGAAGTCCTGAAACCATGGTCAGAATTTATACTTGGATCAATATTTTGTAAACTTAAAGTGCAAGAAGATGAGTGGTCAAAGATTACACTAGAGAGGTAGATAAGGACCAGGTAGAGAAGGCAAAGAATAGCAATAACAGGAAAATATGGATGGGAGTAGGAGAGTGGGCCACTCCCCTTCTTATGATTAGTGTCTGCTTCTCCTGGGGTTCATGGAGAATCTGCCCAAAACAGCTTAATTCTAGCTCAGCCCACTACCAGAGTGCCTTGTCATGCATTTATGGTTGTTTAAATGCCCCTCCCCCAACACCATTGTCAGTAATTTTGCCATTTCACATGGAAAGCAACTCAAGACAAGAGGTGACGGTTATGTGGCCTTTAGGAATGATTTTGTTTTAACATGGATTTTTTAAGTGGAAACATTTTCTGAGTAGTTAACTTACCAAACGTATATGGCTATATGTCCCAGAGGTACAGGGTATTCATTATTGATGAGATTCCTGTTATTTGTCCCTTATTCAAAAGAGTGGAATCAAGCAGTTTTAATTCTAGGGACATATGATCTAGAGGTTAGCTTTCAGTTTCCTTAACAGAAACAGCAATTCTTAGACCCAAAACATTAATGGGACTGTTGAGTTTATGAAAGATGATGTAAGACACTTGAGAATCATCAAGAGTTTCCAACAGAGATGATTAGTAAATATTTTAAATTAGATTCTGCGTTCATGGAAGGAGTATGAGCTGGCAATAATTATTATAAATTATGGAAAAAAGATGTTGGACATCACATCGGAGTGCAAATCCCTATTTGGTATTATTGAGCAAGAAGAAACACAAGAGGAGGTAACTGTTTTTTGTTCCTCATCTCTAAGCTTATATTTAGTTGAGTCTTTTAAGAGATCATGTGTTATTAGCAAACATGTTAAAAACAGTTTTTAATTTGTTATATTTACATAAAAGAAAAGTGATATATAGTGAAGAACTGATTCTCCCCCCCCCCTTTTCTTTTGTGATTAAAAAAATAAATTCATGCTAGAATTCTGGGAAGCTCCCTGTCACCTGTACTGATCATCACTTACGGCTGATAGTGAGCTTCCTGCACCCAGCTGGACATTGGACTAAAAGCCCTGTAAAGTATCCCAAATTGAAGATTTTACTATCCTGGGTGCATCACTGAATGTAGTGAGAACACGTCAGAGCTTTTCACAGTATTCAAAGTAGATTTCCCAAACTCATTGTCACACCTAAATTACCTTCATTAGAAGACTGCTAATGTTTGAGACAACTTTTTAATATCTGTCTCCCAAGCTTGGTGACTAGACCTTGCTTTATTGCCTTTTCTAGAAACTATGTGGTTAAATGTTTTTGTTCATCAAATTTGAACTGTCACTTAGTTGATCAGGTTTCTGGGGTGCACTAGGAATTACCTGAAGCCCCTTCAGTGATGGGTGTGGCTGTATCAGTTAGAGTAGCTCCGTTTCTTTCTCTATTATATGTTGAGTTTCCATGGAAGCATTTGTTTGCCACAAAAACCTTCAACTATCAGCCCAGTTTAACTGGATATCATTTTTAGCCATAATCCTTTTTTTCAAGAGGATTGCTTTATCTAGAGAGAGTTTGATTAAGCTGGAGGCGATTTGAAGGTTTTTCCCACCAAGTGTTCACTCTCAGAGCCTGTCAGCCAGCCCCTGCTGTCACCCAGGCTTTGCCTCAGGACACTCCCCCACATGTCCCCATGGAGGCCCCCCTGGACTCTGGCATTTATTAATTCACGTTGTTTAGCCATGTAGATCATAGTTTTATTTACAAAGTACGAAAACAGAATTTTAAGAATGCTATTTGAAAATGACAATTGCTGAAACCTGTTGAAGTACATTCTGAAATGTAACCAATGTTTCTAGGGTTGTTCTAAGAAGTCTTCTAGGACCAAGAGGCTACCGCAGACGTTATCCCCTGAAAAGATAAATGAACAGCTGCTCTTGTTGGAGACACACCTTCTCAAACTGACGAAGCAATGTAGTCATTTTGTTTTCTTTCTGCGTACTTGTGTTGAGCATTATATATATATATTTTTATTTTTATTTATTTATTTATTTTTTAATATATTTTATTGATTTTATTACAGAGAGGAAGAGAGAGGGATAGAGAGTTAGAAACATCGATGATAGAGAAACATCGATCAGCTGCCTCCTGCACACCCCCTACTGGGGATGTGCCTGCAACCAAGGTACATGCCCTTGACCGGAATCTAACCTGGGACCTTTCAGTCCGCAGGCTGATGCTCTATCCACTGAGCCAAACCGGTTTCGGCTATATATATATTTTTAAATAAGAAAATATTTTGTTAAAAGGATTAAGGGGAGATTAGCATTTGGGTAAACCCTTTAAGGTTTACATAGTGCTTTTATATAATAAATTTAAATTTATAATCCTAATAATATTCTGTTAATAAGGGATTGCTAACTGCTTTTTACAGATGTGACTCATAAAGATTAAGTGATTTATTTAGGATTGCATAGTTAGCTTGGATTTGAGTCTATCTCTTCTGATTCTAAAGCAGGGTTTCTCAACCTTGACACTATTGCCAATTTGGGCCAGATAATTGTTGTGGGGGACTGTCCTAGGCATTGTGGATGTTGACCAGCATTCTGGCCTCTATCCATAGATCAGTGATGGCAAACCTATGACACGCGTGTCAGCACTGACAAACGTAGCCATTTCTGATGACACGCGGCCGCGGAGGCAGCCGCATGCCGAGGATGAAACATTTGCTGCTCCTGAGGATGAAACATTTGCGAAATAATCTTTTTCCCTCAAAGTGACACACTGCCCGAGTTATGCTCAGTTTTTTGGCGAAGTTTGACACACCAAGCTCAAAAGGTTGCCCATCACTGCCATAGATACATAGCACACAAGACTCCCCTCCCCCTTCCCCCAGCTGTGACAACCAACTGGGAGGCAAATGTTAAAGTTGGGGAGGGAGAGTGCAAAATTGAGAAGCACTGCTCTAACAGCAAAGGGTAACTGAGAAATAAAAAGGAATATCATGAGATATCATGAGAGGTGTTAATGTGTGAGTGATTTGAAACACCGTCTACTCAAGTGAAAGATTAGTTTAATTTCAGATCATTGTGCTATGTAGTAATATGTTAACACAATGATTGGAATTTTGGGAGTTTGCAATTTGGAAATCTTCGTAAGCAATTGATTTAGTTTCTGGTGATAAGTATTATCACATTTTTAAAAAGCAGGTACTTCAGATCTTCCAGAAGAACAGCAGAGTACCTACGTTTCTTTCAAGTGGGAGGCTCCACTTTTGGCCCCGTAGTCTTTTGGGAACTGACCATCCCTGTAGACTTCTGTGTCCCTAACTTACCTCTCTTACTGTGTGTCTCAGTTGTATCTGGGTGGTTGTGGTGCTTCAGAATTCCCTGACTTAGATTTCTCTGTTTCATCATTCTTCATGTCTGTTATAAGCTGAATTTATGAATGGAACCCAATGCTCTATTATTCACATAACCAGTAAACATAGTTTATTGAAAGCTGTAATTGTCTGGGTTATAAACATGTAATTCTTTAAGATGTAAAGTGTTCTAGAAATGTGAATTATTTTTTTTCATATTATCAAAACAAACAAACAAACACAGAAACCCTAACATTTTACCAGGAAGCACAGTGTAATGTTAGTAATTTACTCTTTCCTGTGTGCCAGAAACTACTATGTGTTTTATAAATATCAAAACTCATATAATTCCTATGTAACCATTATATGAAGAACTTATTATTGTTATTCCCATTTTAAAGATAAGAAAACTGAGGCACACAGAAGCTGAGTACCTTCCCAAGGTCTCATAATTTAAAGATGTCTGGGTTAGATTCTGAGCCTAGGCAATCTGGCTCCAATGGCTGTGCTGTTCATTATTCTATGCTTTACTGTCTTTAAATTATAATTTTATAAAAATGGAGTTAATATAATTGGTAGGTTTCTGAGTCTGGGCCTTGCTGATATAGGACAGCTGTTGAATAACAGAAACTTGTGCCTTGGAAACTCTTTAGCTATTTGGTAGCAGACTCCTTGGCTCTTGGGTGGGGGTAATGAAAAGAAAATAATGGAGATTATTGAAATTTTTTATCTCTAAAATATGATATAATTGATACTTTTAAGGCACATAATTTAGAAAGAATACTTGAGGGATTTTTTTCCTATTTTTCGTCTCCTCCAAAGAATTTTCCTATTTGGTTATTGATGTTAAACAGAATGTATTACTTATTATTAATATTTTTAACCTTAGTTGTTACAGCTGAACTCACAGGATCAGAGGACCCTATCTTTCTTTACCCTATAGTTTTAAATTGGTCGATCAAAGGTGCTGTGAAAGAAGGTAGGTGACCTAAATGTGTACATGCTGTTCACTCAACTTACTATTGAAGATCATTCATTCTGTGGGTTTTGTTGTTGCTTACTACTTAAAGGTCTAACCCAAGCATGTCAAACTCGTAGCTGGCAGGCCACATGCCTAACTGGGGCATGTGGCCCGATGGCCGCGAGTTTGACATGCTTGGTCTAATCAGGCAGAAGATTTTGGGTCCTTTACTTGTTTAGAATAATCCAGACTGTTGATTGTCAAGTGATGAAAGAGACCGAAATAGGAGCCTGATTTAAAGTTTGGTAAGACAGAAACTTGATGGTGGCTTATTTGGGTAGTAGATGAAACTTACAAAAACTAGAGGATTGAAAAATGTATTAGTGATCCTTAAGTTCAGCTGTGAAGAAACAGCAATATTATTGCTTAACTCAGAGTGCAATATAATAAAAAGTAGGATAACTAGTTATTCTGCAATTTTTTTCCAACTAGTCATACATGAGAGGCAACTTTTAAGAAATCTTCCTTAACACTGAGTTGTTTGGAAAATAAATGAAATATAGACTAAAAGGATTATTTGATTTTAGAAAATAGTGGTTCTCACCACATTTACTCTACATATTTTTTAAAAGTGAGAAATCTAAAAAACAGGTTAATAAATTTTTCTGTTAGAACAAAATGAGTATTAGTAATAGTAACCATTCAGCACTAATATGTATTGGTAATTATATATGTATGAACTTTCTTGTTTTCACAGTTATGAAATTTAAACAGAGACCTAGATTTCTGGAATTTTTTACCCAAATTATGCAAAAATGTATAAACGATGAAAAATATTCCCTTATGGTGGAGATTACAAATCCTGTCAGTGACTTCTTGAAAAGGTACTTATAATATCTGTTTTATTGCTACTAACAACTTAAAAATTGAGTAACATTGTCACATAAAGATATATAAGGTAGATGAAGAGGAGTATAGGATATAGACAATTAAAATAGCCACCTCGTAGATAGGATTTATGTCTCTGTGTGTAAAAAAATAAGTAAACATAAAAATATTTATACAACCCAACTAAGGCATAAGATTAGAGTATGTTTATGTTTGCAGCAGGAAGTAAATAAGGCCTTTTTGCTACTGATTCAAGATGGATAATAACATCTCTGGGCCATCAGCTCCTCATATAGGCTTCTGGGTCCAGTGCTGGTCATTTACATGCTCTTCTAATTCCTTTACATTGGCAAGCAGAGCCATTCCTTGGGGTTTCATTCACAGATGTGAACGAGGAGTTCCTCAAATAGAAGTAGTAAAACTTAAAGCTATTCCCCTTGTTCTTTGAGCCTGAATGATTCTCTTTGCCTCCAAATAAAATTACAGTGTTTCATGCCAGTTATGAGAGATGCCAAATGAACCCAACTTTTGTTCCAACAGCTGGGTTTTACTTTCACCACTGTGCCCAGATCTATCTCGTTTTAGTAATGGGAAGCATTAGTAACATGGAGTCTATTTAAAAAATGGCAGCAGAAGAGAAACATTATCATAAAAATACACAGGAAAATAGTCTTCCTAAAATAGGCACTTCTATTATTGGAACAAACGCTTGGAATATATGTGCTTCATATTTTCAAAACATAAAAGAGGAAATTGCTTGTATTAAATGAAGCAGGCTCTGATAATAAGAACATTGGTCAGAATTAGAAAGTTCCATTACATTACAAAAAAAAAAAAAAACATAGCCAAAATTAGATGTTTCGAAGCTGTAAGTAATATTCTTGATACAAAAGAAAATTAGAAGACACTATCAGTGTGCAGTGAAATTTGGAGGGCTGACCAGGGAGGTCCAACCTAAGCAAAGTAGATATTCTGAAAGAGTAAAACAGAGTAAGCGGCTTAGAAGCATTGACCAGTGGTCTAATAAAAGACCCGACGTGGAAAATTGAGTGGGATAAGCATGTTCCAACCGAAGGTAAAGATTTCAGTTCTAAGGCTGAGCAGATGTTTCAGGACACTCCTCTCCAAGTCAGGGAGAGTAGAGGAAGGGCAGATGCAACACCTCGATTTCTGCTTTGATAGCAATATCTGTCTTCTTTTGTGTTCACATGCTTAACAGTTTTAACAAAGAAATTTTCTCATACTGCAGCAGACAATATGCAGCTGCATTTACTTCCAACTTTGTGATATTATAGTTTCCATTTAATGCATTAATTCATATAGATTTTTTTTTTTTGGCATGGGGATTTAGATTAAACTTTAGTTTTTTTACCCCCTATAGGTTTTACCAATTGTCCTGGCAATATTTAAAGAACGTTATTTTTTGTTAGTTTTTTTTAATTTGTAATTTATCTTTATTGTTGAAAGTATTACAGATGTCCCCTTTGTTTTTGTTTTTTCCCATTGGCACCCTCCACCCTGCACTGGCCCCCTCCTAGGCCTTCACCACACTATTGTCTGTGTCCATGGGCTATGCATATATGCATATGAATTCCCAGGTTCATTGCTCCCCCCTACCTTCTCCACCCCGCCTTCCCTCTGCAATTGGTCAGCTACCTATGGTTTCTTCTAAGATTTTTATGATTTCATGACTTACATTAAGTTTTTATCATTTTTGAGTTTATTCTTGTGTATGGTGTAAGTTGGCGGTCTAGTTTCATTTTTTTCATGTACCTGTCCAATTTTCCCAACACCATTTATTGAAGAGACTGTCTTGACTCCATTCATTGTATGTTCTTGCCTCCTTTGTCAAATATTAATTAAGCATAATGGCTTGGTTCGATTTCTGGGTTCTCTGTTCTGTTCCAGTGATCTATATGCCTGTTCTTGTGCCAGTACCAGGCTGTTTTGAGTATAGTGGCTTTGTAGTATAACTTGATATCTGGTATTGTGATTCCTCCAACTTCGTTCTTTCTCAAGATTGCTCCGGCTATTTGAGATCTTTTTTGGTTCCATATAAGTTTTTGGAGTGTTTATTCTAGATATGTGAAATATGCATTAGTATTTTAATTGAATCTATAGATTGTTTTGGGTAGTATGGACATTTTAATGATGTTGATTCTACCAATCCATTAACACAGTATATTCTTCCACTTGTTTATATCTTCCTCTGTCTCTTTTTTCAGTATCCTGTAGTTTTCCGAGTACAGGTCTTTTACTTCCTTGGTTAAGTTTATTCCTAAGTATCTTATTTTTGTTGTTGCAATGGTGAATGAGATTGTATTTTTAGTTTCTCTTTCTGAGAGTTCATTTTTGGTATATAAAAATGCCATCAATTTCTGGGTGTTAATATTATATCCTGATACATT
The DNA here is from genome assembly GCF_027574615.1 of Eptesicus fuscus. Taxonomy (NCBI): domain Eukaryota; kingdom Metazoa; phylum Chordata; class Mammalia; order Chiroptera; family Vespertilionidae; genus Eptesicus; species Eptesicus fuscus. The sequence continues at coordinate 89,678,470 of NC_072479.1, forward strand.
GCCAAATTCATTTATTAAATCTAGTAGTTTTTGCTGGAGTCTTTAGGGTTTTCTATTTATAATATCATGTCATCTGCGAATAACAGTTTTACTTCCTCCTTTCCAATTTGGATGGCTTTTTGTTAATTAGTTTTAATGCCATCTTTTCACATTCAAAGTGCATAATTCTACCAATAATGCTTATAAGTCACAATGAAGCTATTTCATAAACTTTTATGTTCTGCATAACAAAAAGTCAAAGTATATGGAAAAACTGCTGAAAAGACAAGTCTTATTTGACAGAAACATAATAATATAGAATATAACATGCTACTTTATAAAAGAAATAAAAAAGACATAGAAAATATACCTAATCTAATTAAGAACAACTTAATATATATAGTCAATTTAAAGCACTCATTAAATTTTTAAAAAGTAATATGGAAAACAAAGCTCAGATCACTCAGACTAAAATTTGTAAAGACCACATTCTCTTACAGTACAATAAAACTGAAATGTCATAACAAAGTAAATTACTGGCATATAAAATTATTGGGTGAAAAAAAGAAATCTACCTAAAGGTATAGAGTCTTTTAAAAACAACGATAATAAGAAACCCTAATATCAATTGTACTCAAAGCAGCAGTTAGAGACACATTTTTAGCTTTAGAAGCTTTTATTACTAAACAGGAAAAATAAAATTAAATGAACTTTTATTGAACTCACAAAATTAGAAAAATAAAATAAATCTAAGAAAGCAGAAAGAAGAAAATTAAAGTTGAAACTAATCAATTATAAGTTAGTTTTAAACTAGTTTAATTGAGAACTGCTAGAGCTGGTTCTCTGAAGTTATAACTAAATTATGTAAATTTTTGGCTGGCATAATAAGAAAAAGCAAAATACAAGTAATCCAAGAGAAAATAATAATAAATTTGAAGTGGTTAAAGAAATATTAGCTAACAGTAATTACAATTTCATATGAATAAATTTGAAAACCTAATTGAAAGTGGTAATTATCTGGAAAAATTTAATTTAGAATTGATTGAAGCTGTAAAAAATTGGACAGCTCAAAAATTTTTAGGCTAGTTCTTTCAGATTTCATTTATTTATTTTTTAAAATATATTTTTATTGAATACAGAGAGGAAGGGAGAGATGAGAGAGAATCCTCAATCGGCTGTCTCCTCCACAATTGGGGATTGAGCCTGCAACTTGGGCATGTGCCCTGACTGGGAATTGAACCATGACCTCTTGATTCACAGGTCGATGCTCAACCACTGAACCACCATGGCTGGGCAATCTTTCAGATTTTAAAGAAACAAATAATTTTTATTTTACATAAAGCTACTTCAGAATATGGGTAGAAGTCTCTTACTGAATTTATCACAATAGACTCTGATACAGTTTTATGAAAAGACAATAAAAATAGAAAATTATGGGTTATTTTTACTTAGCAGTATATAGGAGCAAAAATCCAAAATAATATACTAGCCTATTAATTCAGCAATGAAATATAAATTTTATTCTCAATACAAATATAGGAGTAGTAAATCTGTAAATATAGTACCAAAGGACTTGTATGCCTGCATATAAGCCTAACCAATGGACACAGACACCAGCGGGGTGAGGGCATGAGTGGGGGTGGTGGGGGGCAATGGGGAGATAAAAACTCATGTGTAATAGCTTAATCAATAAAGAAAAGAATATATAGTTACCACTGGTAGTCAAAAGAGTCTTTAGTAGATGCTCAAAGTCATGTGAAATTTAGCAATCACTCCTGGCAAATTAGGAATAGAAGAATATTTTCTGTTAAAATAAACTCTACAACCAAGAAACCTATTATTCCTTCTATCACTTAACATTGTTTTGAAAGTTCTTGCCAATGCATTAAAATAGAAATTACGATTACAATTTATGTAATTATCACATAAAAGGGTCTCAAAATGTGTGTCAAATGAATCCTACAATAAAGTACATTGAAAATGAAGAGAAAATGATTGATATTTGCCAATAATTATAATACTTTAAAATAATTCTCACCCAAGGATGTATTTTTTTAAAATTTATTTTAGAGAGAGAGGAAGGGAGAGAGAGAAAAAAACATTGATGTGAGACGTAAATATCTATCAGTTACCTCCCATAGGTGCCCTGACCAGGGACCGAACCCACAATATTTTGGTGTATAAGATGACGCTCCAACCAACTGAGCCTCCAGGCAAGAGCACAAATAATTATTTTTTAACTTAAGCTAATTAACTGAAAACTATCTGAACTAATAATAGTATTCTACAGGATGGCTAGATGTAAACCTGCAAAATCAATAGCTTTCCTATATCAATTAAAATGTACAATAGAAAAATTATCCATTTCTGCCAAAACCGGTTTGGCTCAGTGGATAGAGCGTCGGCCTGCAGACTCAAGGGTCCCAGGTTCAATTCTGGTCAAGGGCATGTACCTTGGTTGCTGGCACATCCCCAGCTGACCGATGTTTCTCTCTCATCGATGTTTCTAACTCTCTATCCCTCTCTCTTCCTCTCTGTAAAAAAATCAATAAAATATATTTTTAAAAAAAGAAAAATTATCCATTTCTGTGAAGTACAAGATTAAATTTATTAGGAGTTGTGAGAGGACTTGGGTTAATATAAAGAAGACCAAATATCCTTACTAAGAGATATTAAAAACAATGACTTGAATAAATGGAAAGACATAGTATATTGCTCAGTGGGCAGATGGAATATTATAAAGATTTCTGTTATCTTCAATTTAATTTATAGATTTAATGTAATCCCAATCAGATTAGTTTATATGGAATAGGCTAGAATAATAAAAATATTTGAAAAATTAAAAATAGTAAAAGGATAAATTTATACTATTAGCTAAAGTATAAAGTTTTTTTTGAAATAATAGGTAGACAGCCATTATGACTCAATATTTTGAGTCAGAAACATGAACTAATATAAGTAATCAAACAAGGAATAAACTATGAAATCAAAGATCAGTAATTCTGACTACATAAAAATTTATAAATGCTTTTTTTTATAATACAACATAAACAAAAAGCAGTCAAAATTAGGAGGAAGCATTCTATGAAGCATTTAATTCATTCAGTGGATAAGAGTTCTGCTGAGCATGGAGGAGAATGCTGAGAGGATTGAGAAGACACTAGCCCAAGTGTACATTTGTGACCTCATTTCCCTCCTTTCCATCTTTTTGTGGAATACAGTGACCAGTTCAAGCATTCTAGTGGGGTGGGATTGGAAGGAGGTAAGGAAGAGACCAAGCCAATTAGAAAATGGCAATCAGTCTCAAGTTGCCTGTTACACAGGATGGATCTCCAAATCCATCCATCACTGGTCCAGCCTTCCTAGTTCAGACAAACAAAACATTTGCCAAAATGAATACCAAACTAACTGAGAGACTCTTGGAATTGCTGCAGCTGGGCTGTAGCTCCAACCAACCACAGGTTCCAGGCTCATCATCATTAAAATTGAAACAAGAGGCCAACTACCAGTGGGAGCATGATGAATTTAGAACTGTACTCCTAGAACTAGCTATCTGGACTCACCTGGTCATTTCATGAGCCTTGCATTGATATGACCCTACATTTTATTCAGTTCAAGCTTTGGATCCTGTTTATCATGTTACAGCAGGGTTTTGTTGTACTTACCAAAAGAAATATAAATTTTAGGAAATATACAAATTTCAGGAAAAATAGGTGATAATTATCATTAGAGGGTAGGATATTGAGAGACTTTAAAGTGTTTGGAGAGTGGGCCATAGGGGTCCATGACAGATTAAAACACACACACACACACACACACACACACACACACACACACACACACACACAAGATAAGATTCCCTATAGGTGATTGGGGAGAGGGAGAGAGTTTAGTAACATAATAATCTAAAATGCTTAGCTCTTATTGGTATCCAGAAGGTGATGGAACCAAAAAGACTAATCTGTTGGAAGCAGGGTAGCTTGTCTAGGGTCACTTTTATGTAGTTATCTTCCCAGTTTTATAATGAAGTGTTCATGTTTTATTTTTGGTGCAATTCTAATTTTTTTGCATCACACATCAGCTCTAAATCAAATTTTATGGTATTAGTTACATTGTGCTTTTTTGAGAGGCCAACTATTCCTTGATAACCAGAAATATTACAGTCTATGCATAGGACACAAACAATTTTGGAAATTCTTCTTGCATAATTTTAGTGACAAAACTCATTAAAGATTATAACTTGGAGTAATTTTGCAAATTCTTGCAGATTCATTTAACAAACTTTTTCTTTTTTTGTATTAGGAGAAATGAGTCGCTACTTGGAATGAAAAAAATGAAACATAAGGACAATATTTTGGGTCAGAAAATGGATAAATGTGTGAAGAAGTACAAAGCTGCAGTAATGGAGATTGGGAAAGTAAGTTTCATGGGTTTTGAATTTGAGCAAATGAAATGAAGAGATACATGTATCTACAGACGATTGGCTGCATTATAATTTATTACAACATGAAACAGAAGGAAATACAAGCATAATTTTATAACTATACTAGAGGCCCGGTGCACGAAATTCGTGCACGGAGGGGGGTTGTCCCTCAGCCCAGCCTGTACCCTCTCCAATCTGGGACCCCTCAAGGGATGTCCGACTGCCCTCTCACAATCCAGGACTGCTGACTCCCAACTGCTTGCCTGCCTGCCTTCCTGATTGCCCCTAACCACTTCTGCCTGCCAGCCTGATCACCCCCTAACCACTCTGCTGCCAGCCTGTTTGCCCCCAACTTCCCTCCTCTGCCGGCCTGGTTACCCCTAACTGCCCTCTCTTGCAGGGTTGATCACCTCCAACTACCCTCCCTTGAAGGCTTGGTCCTTCTCAACTGCCCTCTCTTGCAGGCCGGGTGCCTCCCAACTTCCCTCTCCTGCTGGCCATCTTGTGGTGGCCATCCTGTGTCCACATGGGGGCAGGATCTTTGACCACATGGGGGCAGCTATATTGTGTGTTGCAGTGATGATCAATCTGCATAGTACTCTTTTATTAGATAGGATAGAGGCCTGGTACAGGGGTGGGGGCCAGCTGGTTTGCCCTGAAGGGTGTCCCTGATCAGGGTGGGGTTCCCTTGGGGCGTGGGGCGGCCTGAGTGAGGGGCCTGTGGTGGTTTGTAGGCAGGCCACGCCCCCTGGCAACCCAAGCGGAGGCCCTGGTATCTGGAATGTATTTTCCTTCTATAATTGAAACTTTGTAGCCTGGAGCGGAGCCAAGCCTGGGGCTCTCTCTGAGGCCCACAGCCATTTGTGTTGGGGTTATAATTGAAACTTTGTTGCCTTAAGCGGGTGGGCCCGGCCAGGGTGTGTGGAAAGCTTTGCTTCCCCTGTTGCCAGCAGCAACCCTGGCCTGCTCTCTCAAGCTCCATTCTTCCACCATTTGTTTGAATTTGTTTACCTTCTATAATTGAAACTTTGTAGCTTGAGTGGAGGCTTAGGCCTGCAACGGCTGGCAGAAAGCTTGGCTTCCTCTGTTACCTAGGAACTCTCTGTGGCTGTAGCCATCTTGGTTTGGGTTAATTTGCATACTCACTCTGATTGGATAGTGGGTGTGGCTTGTGGGTGTGTTGGAGGCATGGTCAATTTGCATATTTGTCTATTATTAAATAGGACAATTCTTAAATTTTCACATGAATATATTTTTTAATTTTTAAAATTCATTTGCGAGGGAGACAGAGAACATTGATGTGAGAGAGAAACATCGATTGGTTGCCTCCTACATGTGCCCCCACTGAAGATTGAACCTGCAACCTGCGTATGTGCCCTGACCAGAAATTGAACCCGCCACCTTCTGGTATACAGGACGATGCTCCAACCAGCTGAGCCATACCGACCAGGGCTCATTTGGATATTTTTATAATCATATTTTTTTTTGTCTACAGGGATATTTTTATTACTTTAGATAATAATTTTAAGTGAGGCATATAAAGAAATCACTATATTTTAATTTCAATAGATAGACATTAGAGTATGAGTTAATTATAATATTGTATTCAGAACTTAATTTTTGTTTGTAACATTTTTGTTTTCTCCTGTATTAAGACTACAGAAATACCAAAAAGAAAAAGGAGAATTAGGGGAACTCTAAGAGACTTTTTATCCAGAAATCCATGTATTTCTGAATTGCCAGTACATGAAAGGTATTCATTTATTATTTAATTTATTCAGTAAACATTTACATGAAGCCCATTATTTGGGGCTTTAGGGGTATACTGCTTAACTAGAGAGCTAAAAGCACTTTGAGATTTTGATAGAAATAATTTTAAACAAATGTATTTTATACTTAAAATATGTACTAACTAGAAAAATTTTGAAATATTAATTTTTTCCAGACCATATTGAATATGGTTTTATGAACTTACTTTATTTATCACTAGTAGCCCATTGCACGATATTGCGCACAGTAGGCTGCCCGCCACTTCCGTGGCAGCCGGCAGGAACCGTAGTGCGTCGCCGGGAGCTGTGCTGCTTCCATGAGAGGCAAGCCCACCGTCTCCTCTCCGGGGGTGCGTTCGGCCATGGAGGCTGTGGGTCAGCCCCCATATCCCCCAAAGGCCCTCTGTGGCCGGGGAGTCACCATGGCGACGAAGCAAGCATCCTGCCCCAGCTGATCCACGCCCGCTGCCCAGAGGCCCTCTGTCGCTGTGGTGATGAAGGAAGCATTCCACCAGGCTGCTCACGCTGCCCACTCTCAGCGGCAGCCCCCCCAGGACTGGGGGACTCTGGTGAGGCTGAGGGGACTGAGTGCCGCCACCTTGTGGCTATAGGCATCACCATCTTTGTGATGGAGTGATGGTTAATTTGCATATTACCCTTTTATTAGATAGGATTATGACTGATGTTTTATTTCCTTCTAATCTAGCTAAAGTTAGAACAAGTTTTGCTTTAATTTTTTTCAAGGAACCACACAGAGAAATGAATTTCTTGATTAATATTGAAGTTAGTTGATGAATGTGAACAATTATGTTATAATTTATTTGTCTAATCTCGGTGGCCTTTTGGTTATAGAAAAGAAAAGCTCTGTTTGGTTTGAGCTTAGGACATAGACATCAGAGAGAATTGAAGACAATATGTAGTGACTTTGTCCCTTGTGCTCATTCTTGTGCCTTCTTTATTGTCCTATTTTACATTTTTAGTACTAAGTAAACGATAAATAAGCCTGTTACATTTGCATAAGGGCAGCCAAGTGACTTCTTGATTATGTACAAATTGGAATCATTTCTCTTCAAATATATGAAAGTTTGTATAATTTTAAAACTTCTTTGTCCCTTGGCAGAAATAAGAGAATTGATGTTAGAAAAATAGCACATCGAATCCTGGTAGAGAACTTGAATCCTCTAATATTTCATTATATTAAAAAGAAGAGGTTCCATCAAATATGTCTTGAAGAGATGCCCTGGAAGGCTCAGATGAACCTGTATCTGGCAAATGCACACTTCAACCTGCTTTTAATAAAGTTAGGGGAACGTCTGAAGATGAAATTTGGCATTTCACATACAATGGTCAGGTATAGTATATTATCAATAAGTAATACTTTTGAAGTTTCAAGAACATGGATTGTATTTGTATGTCCAGGGCTTCAATGTTGATAATAACTTAAGGAGGTTTACAATGTGTTTCTGTCTTTTTTTTTTTTTTAATTATTCTGTCTTACTTGGCAATTGATATATATATTTTTTCCATTGATATATTTCTTATCTTAGAATCTTTCCCAAACCGGTGATAGATATAAGCACTTATAAAGTACTAATTTGCATATATCTTGACTATGTTACTCAATAAAGCTTTCAGTAAAACGAGAAAATATAATTCCAAGGGAATTTAATATTAATTGCATAATAACTATAGACATTAGTGGGCATTAGGCAAATCTCTATTTCATTTAGAGATATTTTAAGCCTCCATAAATATATATTGTAAGCCTCTATAAACATAGAACATATATTCTCATAGAGAGTTTCTCTTATTAATTCAAAAGACACTTTTGAGCTCTTAATAAATGTCTTTGGCTGAAGTGTTATGGGAGATAAAAATAGAAGATAAATACATAAATAGAATACTATGCAGCCATTAAAAAGGTGATGTAGAGTCGTTTAAAAAGATTTGTTGAGCACCTATTAGACACAAGATCCTGAGATAGGTGCAGTGGGCATGTAAGCATGAATAGGATATGAAAGTTAGAATCTGGTAGGGTAGATCACAAATGTTCATGGATAATTCTAGATAATGGTAGCAGACAAAGTACTCATAAAGTCTTCTTTGTTCCCAGGAAGGTCACTTTACTCTGGCTGAGACTAACAGGAAAGATTTAATGTGGAAGGGCCACTTGGCCTGTCTCTTGATAGATAGGCAAGATTTAGAAATGTACAGATAGAGAAATAGGCATTCCAGGTGGGTGGGAAACATGAGTTAGAGCCCAGGTAGGAAAAACAGAGGATAAGAACCCCAAATGGCCAAACCAAAATCTAGGGTATATAATAGGGAGTGGTATAAGATGATTTGCAAAGTAGGTTAGTTCCAGGTCATGGAGAGTCTTAACTGTCTATTAAGTCTGGACTTTAATTTATATACAGTGGGAGATTATTAAGAGTTTTTGAGCAGGGCTATGATAAGAAATTTCTCTGGCAGCAACATACAGAGCACTAACTCACAAATATTTAAAACATTAAAGTAGGTTGTATTTGGCATATTTAATTCAATTTTACTTATAATGTTTTTTAATAAGATTTTTTTTCCTTCTTGCAGTTTCCGATCATGTGATCCTAGTATATTCTCATTATATAATTCAGGAACAGTATTGCCAACAGGAAAATTGACTCTAGAAAACTATAAAGTGATGCTTGACTTCCTTCATACAGCTAAAAAAAGAAGGATCAATTTACCATCAGGTAAAATAAATAAACATATTATCGCCCTAACAGGTTTGGCTCAATGGATAGAGCTTCGGCCTGCGGACTGAAAGATCCCAGGTACGATTCTGGTCAAGGGCATGTACCTTGGTTGTGGGCACATCCCCAAAAGGAGGTGTGCAGGAGGCAGTTGATCAATGTTTCTAACTCTCTATCCCTCTCTCTTCCTCTCTGTAAAAAAACCAATAAAATATATTAAAAAACATATTATCAAATTGCCTTTAGATTTTTATTCACTAATCTCACACACACACACACACACACACACACACACACACACACACTGGGCAGACACACAAAATTACATGCACCATTTCCCAATGACCCAGGAATTTAGGTGAGTTGTAATATTTTGTAGGAGACTCTTATTTTTAAAAATTTCAATTTTTATGGTAGTATCATATATATATTTGGAAATACCTATATTGTGTTCTGACCTAAAACAGTTTGTTTGTTTAGCAAATATAATGTTCTTTTAGAAGTGTTGGTATCCCCCAGTGGTCAAAGGGTTATATTTTAGTGGAAGTAAATTTTAGAATAAATTCCACCAAACATACTGATGCAGGCAGGCATGAAACAGTCATATAGCTGTTCTATAGAACCTATTTTAACTCAGGGCAGTCTACTCTTGACTTATGATCCCCAACTAGCAACTTCAGTGAGAGCTTACTCCAAGATGATTGTAATACTATTCTGATGGCAGAACCAACCAATATTGTCATCAGGCCAGGTGACAGGGGCCTCTGAGAGGTGGAGAGATGCAGGTGAACTGGGCTCTCCATTGGCACTGATGACATTATTCCTAAACAATCACCTACCTTGAATACCACTCACTTCACAAATAAAAAATTATTTATGTTTTTTTATGCTGTTACAAAGTCCCTTATGTAGATTTCTAATAATGGTATTTTAAGTGCTATGTAACTTATTGCTGAAAAAGGTACTTCATATGCTGAGTCACTGCCCCAGGAGAGTTGATTCACATTTGAGGTACTTGACATGCTTTCTTGTTTCTTCTAGGATGTAGATTAAGTGTAACGAGTACCTGCATGTCATACTATGAATATTGAAGTATTTGAAAGTAAATTTCCTAGCCTAGAAAGAATCGTGAGTTTTGTATGTAGATTGTTATACATAGTTTCTTGATTTTTGTTAAAATTAGCTCCCTATGTAAGAGCTCCATGAAGTCAGCAATAGTCAGCAATAGAATACTTTGCTATTGAGACTTATTATTTAACTAGAGGCCCAGTGCATGAAATTTGTGCACTGGGGCGGGGAGGGGGGTTGTCCCTCAGCCCAACCTGCACCCTCTCCAATCTGGGACCCTTCGGGGGATGTCCACAGTGGGATCTGGCCTAAACCGGCAGTCGGACATTCCTCTCATAATCCAGGACTGCTGGCTCCCAACCGCTCACCTACCTGCCAGCCTGATCACCCCCTAACCACTCCCCTGCCAGCCTGATAGACACCTAACTGCTCCCCTGCTGGCCCGATTGCCTGCAACTGCCCTCCCCTGCCAGCCCTATCTCCCCTAACTGCCCTCCCTTGCCGGCCTGGTTGCCCCCAACTGCCCTCCCCTGCTGGCCTGATCACCCACAATTACCCTCCCCTGCCGGCCATCTTTGACCACATGGGGGCTGCCATCTTGTGCGAGGGCATGAGGGTCAATTTGCATATTACCTCTTTATTATATAGGATGCAGAGTTCTAGTAAGAGAAGGTTTGTGGCAGGAGAAATCCTCTGTGTTTTTATACCATACCAACAGGAGAATGAGTGGCCTGGGTTGCTGTACTGTCTAATCCTGGGCAATACTACTCACCTTTTAGTGTATGTGTCCTGAGAATGGCCTGTTTTGGGGTAAATTAAGAAACAGTGCGATCCTGTCATTGTTCCCTAAAAAAAAACACCAAGACATACCTTGGCCATAACCCTGCCTGGAATATTCTTTTCCATAGTATTTCCTCATAGCTGAATCATGCCCACCTTTTAAGACCTAATCTAAGTGCTTCCTTCTCTAGAAACCTTCCCTGATTCATTGTGTTCGTGATAATCCTGTCCTTTCTCCAAAATTATATAGCAGTTCTTATCTGAATTACTCATTTGTTGCTTATCACCTACTGTGTTTTAGTAGGTTAGTTCTTTATTTTTGTACTGTAGATGCTGAAGAGTTTTCAACATTTATTGATTCCAAAATGAGTGATGAAAATGTTTCTAAGACACAAACAGCTAATGACCCTGACTTTCAAGGATCTCTTAATGCTAAAGAAAAGGATCGAGCATCAACTTTGAGTCTATTGGACCATTTTATGAAAATATTTTTATATTGTAGGAGAGCAATGGTAAGGTGGTCCTTCGTTTTTGCTAATGTGGTAGACACAAATCTGAACCCATAAATTTGCGTGTGTAAGATGTATTTATTTGCTTACTATGTGTAATTTTAGTTTCAGTTTTAAGACTACATTTGTTGGGTTTTCTTTCAGTCATTTTTGAAGTTTGCCTGCCATGGTAATGAGGTCTTACGCATTGTCAAGTTGTCAGGGAGAGGGGGTGAGCTCCTTTCACCATTAGTCATCCATCCGCCTCGGGAAGAGGTGGCCTTTGTTCCTCTTTACACAGTCTTCATGGATATTCACACACCCCTCTGCTGCTTTCTTGCCACACTTGGGACATGGGTTTCTCTGGTGACACGGGTTTCTCTCTGGAAACTTGATCCTTCCTGGGGCACCATAGACCTCTTTCTTTCCTCTAGAAGGGGAAGATCTTTCTAGACCACAGGAAAGATCTGCCTCTGCCCCAGACCCCTGGTTCTACAGGCCACTTGTGTTTCTTCTCAAATGTTCTCTTTTTCTTCTTAAATATTATATGGTAGATTATGAAACTCAAATTGAAATCATTTGCTATAAAGAAATTAATTTCCTTTTTCTCTTAGTTAAGTAGGGGGATACTTTAATCCTCTTAAGAGGTGAGAGGAAATGTACCCTTTCTATACAAGAAAGAAACACACTTACATTCTCATAGTCTCTGTGGAGTAGAGAGAATGGCTTTTAAAAAATGTAAAGTAACCCACATCATCTTGACCATGACATTGCATCCTGCTTTCCTTTTCACCAGCTTCAGGACCTAGAAGGTGTGGGTCCTGCTCACCTCTCAGAACTCAGCTCCTCTTGCTTTTGTTGAATCCACTCTCCCCTCTGTGGCCTTGAAACCAGTGAACTTGTTTGCTTCTCAGCCCTCTGGTTCATCCTCCATGCTTTTAACTTGCTGTCCCCTCAGCCTCAAATGTTCTCCCCTACCCAACATCCCCATCACCACCTACACATGACTTGTTCAACTCAACATTCAGGAAGAAACCTCCTCAGAGAGGACTTTTCTCTTGACCACCCTATCTAAAAGGATGTGTTCTCTCACCCTTGTGAGGTCCTAGTCCATTTCTTTACAACTTATTATTCATGAAATTACATTTTTATTTGTCTACTTTTCTAGTGTTGGGCTCCCCTAATAAATTGAGGCAGATCTGGTTTTCTTTCTCACTGCCACGTTCCCAGCACCTAGAACAATGGGAGTGTTGGAGTCAGACCACCGAAGTGCAAACTTCAGCTCACCACTTAGTAGATTCATGATCTTAGCTCCATAATTCCATTTCCTTATCTGTAAATTGAATAGAATACTAGTACATACTTACTTCATAGGAGCTATTGTAAGAAGGAGCTAAGATGCTGCATGCAAAGGCCTTCCACAGTATCTAGCACATATAAGGGGCACTTAACAAATGGTGTTATTTTTATTATTGACATCAATATTGCAGAAAGATGAAGTAGTTCAGAGATGTGTAACTTTTGGAACTTTGGGGTCTTCTGAATGTTCTGTTGGTCTTAGGTTTTTGCTCACCGTGGCGGCTATTGGACTCTGCTTCAGAACTGCTGTCGGGCCCTTTGGAACTTTGCTCGGGAGCTGCAGATCCTTCTTAAACAAGCAGTGGACCTGTGTAAAATATTTCCTGTTAGTCAAGATGGTTTCCTTTGCATCTCTGTATTACCATTCTATTTTGGAGCAGACCTACTTATTGACATGTTAATAGAACTACAAAATACCAATTCTATTGAGGTAAGAGTGTTTGGGTAATTATTTTTATTGTATTCAATTAACAAATATTTTTGTACCATGCAGCTTGGGATAAGTTGAAATTAATATTTTTCTTCAGTTCTTAGTTGGTTTGTCTATATTTCATTTGCTTCCATTATTATTTGGTTCACTATATATCTTGCATTGCTGTTAATTACAAATATCTTACCCTGAAAATTTAATTTCTTAAAGGGAACAGAAAGTAACATCTATTAAGCCCCAGATTCTACATAAACTAACCTTAGTGCACTTAATCCTCATAGCAATCTTTTGATAGAGAAAGAAACAGATTCCAAAAGAGATCATAAAGTTTGTTTTTTTAATCTTTATTTCACTGCTTTTTCTATGCTTGTTCTATTACTTTATATCTTGTAGAACTTACATTTAAAATTTTATACATTATGCTTTAAAGCAAGTAAGTAAAATTGATAAAATTCAAACATGCCATATCCTAAACACAATGAAAATTAGTTAACACATAATCACATTGCGTCATGGAGTAATTTCCAGATGTTAAATATATGGCAACAATAGCATAAAAGACTGGGAGGATAAATAAAATTAAACTGTCCTAAGTTTTTACACTTTATATAGCTATAAAGTGGTACAATATTAACTCTAAGTAGAAGGTAATAAGTTAAGGATGCATTTAATAATCTCTAGAGTAACTACTAAAAAAGAAATATAGCTAAAAAGTCAAAGTAGTAAAATGGAAAATTAGCCGAAACCGGTTTGGCTCAGTGGATAGAGCGTTGGTCTGCTGACTGAAAGGTCCTGGGTTTGATTCTGGTCAAGGGCATGTACCTTGGTTGCGGGCACATCCCCAGTAGGGGGTGTGCAGGAGGCAGCTGATCGATGTTTCTCTCTCATCGATGTTTCTAACTCTCTATCCCTCTCTCTTCCTCTCTGTAAAAAATCAATAAAATATATTTTTAAAAAATGGAAAATTAAATAATAGTTAATTAAGGAAGGCAGGAAAAAAGGAACATATGGGACAAATAGAAAACAAAGAAAAAATAATAAATCTAACCAAATTATGTCAGTAACCATCTACATGTATATAAAAGGCTAATATGCAAAGTGTCCCTGCAGGAGTTTGACTGGGAGACAAGGAGTTCTATCACTTGCTATGACACGCTGACCAACAGGGGGCAGCGTGGAACAAAGGAAGGCCCCCGCTGGCAGCTGGAAGGCCCTCATCAGCCCTGATCGCCAGCCAGGCCTAGGGACCCTACCCATGCACAAATTTTATGCACCAGACCTCTAGTATTAAATATACATGGATTGAACATCCCAATTAAAAGGCAGAGATTATCTGACTGAATTAAAAAGAAAGGCACCTATACTTGTCCTCAAGATAAGAATCTGAATATAAAGAAAAAGATGGATTAAAAATAAAACAGTAGAAAGAGATATATCTGTTAAAAATATATATACTGTTAAAAATAAAACAGTATAAAGAGGTATAAAAAATCTGGTGAGGCTATATTAATATTAGATAAAATAGTCTTCAAATCAAGAAATACTTGAGAGATGAAAAGGGAAATTTCATTGTGGGAAGAGGCTCCATTAACCAGGAAAAAAATACTAGTCATAAATGTGTATGCACCTTTATAACAGAGATTCAACATATACTCTGGACACCCAAAGCTTGGAACACAATACTCACACAGTCATGCTTTAACTTAGGCTAAAAGGGGGTCTTCTAGAAGACTTTCTTCTCAATAGATTTGACCTTTGCATCAGGGAATTGGATATATTATTCTACAAACTGATGAATGTAACCAGTGGATTAGAGAAACTTAATTATTTGTATATAATAAAGCCTGTTTTTCCTCAAAAATTAGGTTCAATATCCTAACTTAGATAGTGACTATGCTCAAGAAGTATAGACTTTAGTCTGTGCTAATATAGTAATGACTAGCCATATGTGGCTATTTAACATTATTGTTATTCTTTTTTATTTATTTTAGAGAGAGAGGAAGGAAGAGGGAGAGAGAGGAAGAGAGAGGAACATCGATGTGAGAGTGAAACATCCATCAGCTGCCTCCCACACTTGCCCCACCTGGCGTTTGAATCCTAAACCTGGGTTTGTGCTTTGACCAGGAATTGAACCCCGAGACCTTAGTTGGAGTGTATGGCATGACACTCCAACCAACTGAGCCACACCGGCCAGGGCTATTTAAGTTTAAGGTTAAATGAATGAAAACGAAATAAAATTGAAATTCTCATTGCACTAGTCACACTTCAATAGCTCAGTACCCATATGTCCTGAGTGGCTGCTCTTTAGAACAGCACAGATGTAGCAGCACATTTCCAACATCACAAAAGTTACATTAGGTAGCATTATGAAGTTTCATTTGCGTAATAAAAATATTCTGAATTTTTTTCTGTTCAGTCTTTTCCATATTGTATTTTTATATATCACATTCAACTTTCAAAAAAATGTGTAGTAAAATCTGAAATCACACTTTAATGTGCTTCTTGCAGATTATTGAAGAAAATGGAGAATACAGTGTTCCAAGTTGCTATGGAAATATTAAAAATGATAATGGTGGTTCTAGCCTTACTTTTGAGCATCCTTTGGATAATGTAAATATGGTTAATTTGAAATGGATCCATGATTTTGTATTAAAATCTCTGGAACTTTTGTATCAAGTAGAAAAATGGGAAACACTAGTATCACTTGCCATTCAATTCAATATAATTTCACAGTAAGTACTGATGTAAGGGCAATTAAAAGTGACAGAATACACTGAAAAAATGTTTTAACTAGTGTTTGCTTTTTAATTTATTTTTACCCTGTCTAGTGAGAGATACACAGAGCAAGTGACACCACTTCTGGTGTATGCACAGCGCCAGCTCCTTCTGAGAATATCCAAGTTCGAGGGCCCAGATATTACCCAACAACCTTGTGTAAGATATGAGACCGAATATAAAGAGAAGGTGGGTTTGACTCTATTATTTATGCAGTTGTGATTTCTTATTAGTACACATGTAACAAAGATTTAGGGATTAAATAAATGTTATTAGTTTCATGTAGGCATATTTATCATTCAAATCAACAAACATTATTGAAATCCAGTTGTGTGCCAGTATTTTCTATGACAGGGTAAACTAAAATAAGTCCTTATCAGGGCTGATTTATCCATTGGCAACAGTGAGGACAGTGTCTAGAGCCAGTATCAGAGCCACTGCATTCATATAGTCCGTATCTTGCCCACAGGCCCCTGGCATCCGTGCGGGCTGACATCCAGTGCCTGCCCCTATACCTGTCTGTGTGCCTATGTGTCGCAGCTGCCCTGCAAGGACTCCATTTCTTCTTTTCACAAAGGTTCCCCATGGCCTTTGCATACCCTTTCCTCCTGTGTATTCTATGTAGAGAATACAGTCTAAATTCTTGCTTTTTGGGACTTAATTTTATCTGACCCTCCGGCCACCCCAGTGGGGTGGCCGGAGGGTCAGAAAATAAACATGTAAACTGATATATAAATAAGATTTATAATCAGTGGAAGTTCTCTGAAGAAACAAACTTGGTCAATAGAATAGAGATAGGCTGTGGTTGGAGGTGGAGACTTTAGCAAGCATGATCAGCAAGGCCTCTTGGAGCGGGTAATCTTTGATGGGATGGCACCAGCCATCCAGTGAGAAAGAGCATTCTAGTCCAAAGGAAGAAGGGCAGAAATCCTGAGATGGGACAGAAAGAAGGCCCCAGGCTGCAGTGTTGGAGACGAGAGATAGGGGCTCCTCTTCTGTCTTCTTTGTTGCTTACTCCCCTTCTCCCCAATATCTTAAAGTTAAGTATGTCCCAAGACTCTGTTCTTGCTCCTCTGTCTTCTCTGTGCACATTCTCTGACTTGGTGAGTTAATTCAGTCTTGGGTCTGAGTATCATCTTTATGATGATGACTATCAAAATTACATCTCCATTCTAGACCTTTCTCCTGAATTCTGTATTGACATATCTAATTGCCTGTACCAGTCAGGGTTCAATAAGAGAAGCATAACTAGTAAGACCGATCTATCATCTATCTATCTATCTATCTATCTATCTATCTATCTATCTATCTATCTATCTATCTACCTACCTACCTACCTACCTACCTACCTACCTACCTATCATCTATCTATCTATCTACCTGTCATCTATCTCTCTAGATTTATTACAAGGATTTGGCTTATATTATCATGGGGACTGACTAAGCAAGTCCAAAATCTGTAGAGTAGGCAGTCAGGATCAAGAGCAGGAAAGGACCCTACAGGTGTGGCCAGAAGCTGTTATCCATAAGAAGTCATTCAGGGAGAATCCACAGGGGCCAGAACAGTTTTAGATCTGGAGGCTGGTTGGAATTTGGAGTCTGGAGACCACCTGCACTGTCAAGGACTTACCTGATTGGGTCAGGCCCGCCTAGGATAATCTCCCTAATTAAAGTCAATTTATTAGGAACTTTAATTAGTATCTGCCAAATTCTTTCATAGTAGCACCTAGATTACAGTTTGATTGAATAACTGGGTTGGGGCTTATGTATGCTAAAAAATGGATTCTTTCCTTCATTGACCTTTTTAGTTTAGCCTAGCCAAATTGACTCATCAAAATACCAGACTGCCCAATCAACATTGTCTCTTAGATATTTAATATACTTCTCAAATTTAGCTCATCTCAAACAAACCTGTTCTGCCAAGTCCTCCCCATTGTGTTTTTTTAAATTTTCAAAATATATTTTTATTGATTTCAGAGAGGAAGGAAGAAGAGCAAGAGATAGAAACATCAGTGATGAGAAAGAATTATTGATTGGCTGTCTTCTGCACACCCCTGACTGGGGATAGAGCCCACAACCTGGGCATGTGCCCTGACTAGGAATCGAACTGTGACCTCCTGGTTCATAGGTTGACCCTGAACCACTGAACAACACCACTCTCCTAGCTGCTCAGGCCAGACACCTAGGGGACACCCCTGACTCTTCTCTTGCTTTCACACTGCACTTCAAATTGGTTGTCAAATCCCCTACCTTCAAAATGTATTCAGAACCTTACCACATCTTGCTACCTCCACAACCCCTGCTCTGATCCAAGCTATAGTTATATTTGCTTTGATCAGTGCAATGACTTCTAATTAGTGGTCTTCCTTCCAACCTCCCTGAAACTCTGCCTCTAGCCCATAGTCTATTCTCAATGCAGTAGATGGAACAACCTTTAAAAACCTAAGTCAACCATGTCATCCCCCAATTTTAAACCCCAAAGCAGCTTCCCATCTGCTTCAGAGTTAAAGTGAACATCCTATCATGGCCTTAATGCCCTACATAACTTATCCCCGTGTATCCCCCAGTAACTCCTCTCCTATTACTCCTCCTCAGGTTGCCCTGTTCTTTAAGACAGTTCTGCCTCAGGGTCTTTGCCTTTGCTGTTCTCCTACTTAGCATCCTCCTCTCCACAATATCCATATTGACTTTTACCTTGCCTTTTTGTTAAATGCCATATTCTATGTGAGTACTTTCTTCACTATGCTATTTTTGTGCTTGTTTGCTTTACTTCTCTCTATAGTATTTGTAACTCTTTAATATTCTCTATAATGTACTTCTCTATTTTATTTATTATCTCTCTGCTTCCACTAGAATAAGTTTCATAAGAACAGGAATTTTTGTTTGCTTTGTTCTCTGCTATATAGTCCTTGAGCTTGGCACATAATAAGTGTTCAATAAAGTTTTGTTTAATGAAGCTGGAGAGGTGGAAAGGCCTAGGTCAAATAGGGATATATAAGGCTGTGGGAGGGAATTTTCATTTTATTAGGCTGTATTTGCATCTCATAGTAGAAGTACCTACAGGGGACAATCAAGCAGCAGCATCTAATCAAACGAGGGTACAAGGGGGGCTGTATTTGGAGCAATAGGTTAGCTCAAGGAATGGGAATGGAGCAACAGGGAGAAGAGGATCTTGGACCTTTTAAAAGAATTTCCTTCTGATTAAAAATGTTTCGCTTTCAGATATTTTATAATTTTAGCACTCAAGTATCTATTAGAAAATAAATTTTTAAAATACTACAGGGGAAGTTAGTTCTGAAAAACTTCACCAGGGAAGTTTAAATTGTGTTACTTATGAGTAGGGTGGAAGAAAATGTGCCATTGGAAAAGCAGCCGATATTTTAACTCTGTCTCAACTTACATAATGAGAGATGTATTCAGACTTGTAAATTTATAGAATATCTGAAAATTATATTCTAATCGCTCTACATAATTTGCCTAATGCTCTTCCAGCTGTGCTGTACTAAAGAAATATGAAAAATTATGTGGCTGCTTTTTCCCCCAAAAGTCTCTGCGAGTTTTTATTTGTAGCATTCTTTTGTCTCTCTTTTTTATTTTTGACGAATGAAAAATAAGAAAAATATTTTAAGCAAGCAAAATTTTGGGCTATAAATACCTAAGTTATATTTTTTCATCTTTCCTTTTTAAGATAACCTGCCGAAATTTTATTGGGAAGCAACTCAGTATTAATTCTCCACCCAGTCAACTGACAGACATAGAAAACGACTCAGATTTCCTCCAAAAGGTCACTCTTTCAGGTCAGTACCAGTTTTATCTTGAAACTCTTTTAAAGCAAGGTTTGCTGTTGCATTCTGCTTACCAGATCTTCCATAATTAAAATATTTGCAGGGGAACTGGCCTTGGACAGGAGGGTGGAACACCCTGGGCGGAAGGGGAGGAGAAGAGAAGAGGTTCACATGTGGGAATGTTGGTAGGTGGGAAGAGCAGAAGTTGAAGGCATTCTCACTGGATACTGATGATTTTCTTAATGAAGCAGGGGTTTGAAAGCATAGCCAAGGCTGATAGGGTAGGAGATTTCAAATGTGAAAGGGTGGACTTGGCCCTTGAGGGAAATAGGAGAAGGGAAGATCAAAGGCCTGCAGAGTAGTGTAGAGGGTCCAGTAGAAGGAGGTTGGTGACCGCAAAATTTAGGTTTTACTGTCCAGGATAAATCCAAGTATCCCCTCATATTCAATAAACAGTGGGAGGATTCATGTGGTCAGTGATATGTGACTAGTTCCAGTCAAAGAGTGTGATTCTTTCTGGATGTGTTCTCCTTTTCTTGATCTTGTCTGTCAAAACTCTGGAGATCCCAAAATTTGTAATCCATAATTCAGAATTGATTTATATTATCCCTTGCATCATGAAAAAGGACTGACAGATGTGAGAAAATGTTTCAAAAATGCTGGTTATCAAAATAATGACTGCCATAGAAGGGATAGAAAAGACATACCTAGTAAAATTCTAGACCCGTGTGACCAGTAGGTGCTTCTTGGTGATGGGAGCATTACGTCAGAAAAGCACTGTGCCTGCCTGTTGTTAAAGCTCATTTGGAAAGTCAAGGTGGTGGGACAGGCAGGAAGGCAGGTGGTATCAGGCCACAGGGATCCTTTGGGTTGAATCTCAACCAGTGGTGGAAGTATAAGCCAGTTTAAGTAATGGTTAGAGCAGGAATATTTGAATTGGTAAAAATCTAAAGAATATTATAGTGGCAGGCACCATATTTGGAAACCATTAGGTGCTTTAATTTTTGCAATCTTAGGAGTAGGTATTTTTATGCTTACATTACAGATGAGAGGATGAAATCTTACTAGTAAGTACTGGAACTGTGATTCAAACCCTGGTCTGATTGTGTAGCCCATAAGTGCTCCACTGAGCACTGATTCTCATTTGTACCCTTTCAGGTTAGACTCTACTCTAACCTTATAGCACCCAAGAAAATATATGCTAGATATCAGTGGTCATGGGAAGGCAGATACTTTCTTCTGACTAATTATGATAGTATGGTAATTTTTAGATTATCCTGCATATTAATTATAGGTTTCACATTGAGTCATTATCATGAAAATCTTGGCATTCAGATTATCGCTCTATAAGACTCTCAGACCTCTTGAAGCAGTATTTTGGCCCACACTTTTGGGCTTATCTGGCAAATATTTAGGATGCTGACATTTTTTTTCAGTGTACTCAACTCAGATCATTAACATGTTTATAATCATGATGGGTCTTACACTGTATATGTCACCGTGACTTGTTTGCAATTCTTTTAAAAGACCAAGCATATTCTTGATGTTTTCCACACCACATTGCTTCTTTAGAACATCATATATTTCCTTTTGGCATAATAGTGTTTGTTACTAATGTTTGATACATTTCTTTCTCCACAACAGATGTTGTAATGCTCCAGTGCCTAGAAACATTTGGTGTTCTCATTATTTAAAAGCATTCCATTCTCCCTCTAACTATTTAATAATGCATATGTAATTTGGGAAGGCCTCTGTAGGATTTGGAGAAGTGAGAATACCCTGCTTTATAGATTACTATTTGTATGGATGAGTAACTTGCCTGCTTGTTAGCTTCATAGGCGAGAGAACTCTGTGGCTATGTATTTTATTGAAGCTGTGTTTGCATTCTGTCTGGAGCCTCATTCTTGAGTCTTGACCTTATTGGTAGTTAAGTTTTCTGATAGGGTTGTTCAGTCTTCAGGTATGTTGGAATTTTCAATCCTTTGGCAGGTGTGTTTTATTACTGCCTCTGGACATTTCGACTGATGTGACCAAATGTGTAGAAAGCAGCACAAATTTCATGTACTCCCTGGGAGTTTTCCTTCGTGGACCCATATTCCAGGAGTGATTGGCATTTCAGTTTTAATGTCTACACTGGTATACTGAGAGACATAATGATTCTCTTCAGTTTTCTTCCCTTCTTCCTCCTCCTATTCCTCCTTATCTCCTTCTCACCTATTTCAAACTGCTGTGGCTTTGAAATATCTTCTTGAATTATCCATGGGAGTTTTCATACAGGAACCTCCTTGAGACAGATGTCAGGATAAGGCCTCTGAAGCTGATCTTTCCTTATTGTCTTTTTCTTTTAAATCTCATGTAGGCAGCCACAAAACACCAAACAGAACCCTAATTAGACCACAAGGAAAAGGTACAGTAGGGCTGGAAAAAAGGAAAATCAAATAGCACAATAGAGTTTAGAAAATAAAAATATATTTGATAAAAGTAGCAGGAGGATAATTTTATTCTGACCCCTATTTTAGCGATGGCAGTCACCTCTCCTTCTTCCTGTCCTCCTGGCACCGCATGCCTTTGTGATTTCTGTTGTGGAATGTAATCTCTGTAAGAGCAGGGATCGGGTCTGCTATGTCCATCTCCTCAGTGCCTTGACTGGTGCCTGGTACTGGTAAGTGTTAATATATATTTTAAAAACACCTGACTCACAGTCATAATGTGAGCCTCCATCTACCGAATGCTTACTGCATGGAAGGCACCATGCTGACACTTCACACACAGGTAAAAATAATAACCTTCAGAGGTAAATAATATTCACCCCACCTTTTTCATCCCACTTTTGACAGATGTTTGAAACAAAGGCCTAGAGAAAGGAACTGACTGTCTCAAAATATTAATATGTGAGGGCTTCCAGCTTCCTCCTGTTCCTCTGCTGGCTTCTTTCCCTGATCTCACTCTCTAAGGAGAAACAGATAAAATCCAGGCTCATGAATTCTTGCAAAAAAATAGCAGAAATTTATAATCTTCAGGGTGGTGTGCATAAGGGTGGCGGCGGGAGGAGTGGGAGTATACCTTGTCAGGATCATGCAAGACCGTGACGCTTAGGGGAGAGGGGACTTGAGGGAGCATGATGGCAGGGACAGGACGGAGTGCCAGCTTGCAAACATGTCATGATGACACGCATAAGGCCTACCAGGCTTATAAACATGCTAATGATCTGAGTTTCACTGAAAAATATTCACCATCCTAAAACTTTATAAATAAGCCTAAATGTGTGGGCCAAGATACTGCCCCAAGAGGTCCAAGGGTCTTATAAAGAGCTCTAAGCTCGATGCCAAGATTTTCATGATCACAACTCAATGTGAAACCTATAATATGCAGGATCATCTAAAAATTACCATATTATCACAATTAGTCAGGAGAAAGTATCTTCTCATGACCACTGATATCTAGCATATTTTTTCCTGGGTGCTATAAGGTTAGCGGAGAGTCTAACCTGAAAGGGCACAAATGAGGATCAGGCCTGGTAGCTCAGTGGAGCACTTATCAGCATGCCTGGTGTGAGAGGGAGGGAGGGGAGTAGTAAGATAAAGGGTCAGAGGTGAGGTAAAGTCTAAAAATTGAACATTACATTTAGCCACATTGAAGAGCTTTGGGGTGGAGTGATGGGGATGGGGAGGTCTGATATAAGTGGGTTCCAGAGTGAATGGGAAACAGTGAATACAGAACTTTTTAACACGTTTTGTTGTAAAAATGATGCAGAGAAATAGAATGGTACCTTGAGGGGAAAGTACTAATAGAGTCAAGAGGAAGGATTTTTACTTTTTTAAATTAAAGTATTTACTTTTTATAAGTTCAAATATAGTCACCATACCCCAGAACTTATAACTGGAAATCTTACCTTTTGACCATCTTCACTTATTTTGCCCATCCCCACCCCACCCCTGGCAATCACCAACCTATTCTACCTATCTATGTGTTTGGTTTATATAGATTCCACATGTGAGGTCATACAGCATTTGCCTTCCTTTGTCTGACTTATTTCACTTCCCATAAAACCCTCAAGGTCCATCCATGTGGTCACAAATGGCAGGATTTCCTTCTTTCTTATTTCATTGTATGTATACACCACATTTCCCTTCTCCATCCATCTGTTGATGGACATCTGAGTTGTTTCCCTGTCTTGTCTATTGTAAATAATGCTGCCGTGAACATAACATTTTTTCAAATTTCTTTTTAAATCAGGGAAAAAAACAGCAAAATATGCTACTAGGAAATATTCAGCAGAGAGAAAATTAATAGTTTGGGGAAAGGAGAACTGCTGGAGGGATGCTGTTGAGATGTAGATAGGCATGGGTGGATATACTGGTGGGGGCTTGTGGGAAATCCCTTTAGATTGTTTCAGGTTTTTTTCAAGTGAGGTAAGAAGCAAGATCATTGGCCCTGAAAGGAGAGGGAATAGGTAATTCCCACCTCTTTTTCTTTTTCCCCCACATAGCCAGTTTAACCACTCTTCCTGTTGCTTCAACAATGGAAAGTTCCCTGTGTCCCTCCCTTGTTTACATTGCTACTACCTTTGTCACGTTCACATCACACAATGCTGTCAGTCTCTCAGCCACCAACCTTCTTCTGTTAAAGTCTGCTGTCCATACAACTGTCAGCTGACTCTTCCTAAAACATCACTTTCTTCCTGTCAGGGTCCTCCTCAAAACCCTGGCTCAGCTCCCCAGTAAAGAAGATGAAGGGCACTAACTCAGTGGGGGCTTCAGGCCCCTGGCAAACCCTTCTTTGTTCAAGAGGACTGGCCATGGCATCTCACTGTGACCGAATCACCACCCTTACTGCTGCTGCCATATCTCTCCTTGCACAGCTGGTTCTGTGACCAGAGGGAAGCCACTAGACTTTTCTCTGTCTTCTTTCCTCATCCTACCTCTTACAGTTGTGTTTAGGGTTAGATGAGACTATTGAGGTAAATTATTTAGAACTAGAGGCCCAGTGCATGGTGGGGTGTCTTGGCCTGGTCTCCGGGGATCGGGCCGAAACTGGCTCTCTGACATCCCCCAAGGGTCCTGGATTGCGAGAAGGCATTGTTGGGTGATGCACCCCAGAATCAGGCTGCCTCCTGTCTGGTTCTGGGGTACGTCACCCGAGAACTGCAGCTGCCAACTCACTGCTGCTCAGCAGCTCCTGTGTTGAGTGTTTGCCCCCTGGTGGTTGGTGTGTGTCATATTTACTGGTCAGAGTGTCTGCTCCCTGGTGGTCATTGAACGTCATAGCTACTGGTCAGCCGTTCTGCCGGTCGCTGAGGCTTTTATACATATACATACACATATACATATACATACTAGAGGCCCGGTGCACGAAATTCATGCATGGGAGTGTGTGTCCTCAGCCCAGCTTGCAGTGTCCCTCTTCAATATGGGATACCTCAAGGGATGTCCGACTGCCCTAAATGGGCAGTCGCACATCCCTCTCACAATTCTGGACTGCTGGCTCCTAACCACTTGCCTACCTGCCTGACTGATTGCCCCTAACCACTTCTACCTGCCAGCCTGATCACCCCCTAACCACTCCCCTGCCAGCTTGATTGATGCCTAACTGCTTCCCTGCCAGCCAAATTGCCCCTAACTGCCCTCCCCTGCAGGCCTGTTCCCCCCCAACCCCAGCTGCCCTCCCCTGCAGGCCTGGTTGCACCTAACTGCCCTCCCCTGCTGGCCTGGTCACCTCCAACTGCCCTCCCCTGCTGGCCTGGTCTCCCCCAACTGCCCTCCCCTGCATTCCTGGGTCCCTACCAACAGCCCTCCCCTGCAGGCCTGGTCACCCCTAACTGTCCTCCCCTGCAGGCCTGATCACCCCCAGCTGCCCTCCCTTGCAGTCCTGGTCCCTCCCAACTGCCCTTCCCTGCTGGCCTGATCCCCTACAACTTCCCTCCCCTGCCAATCCAGGACTGCTGGCTCCCAACTGCTCGCTTGGCTCCCTGATTGGCTGGTGGGCATGGCCTGGCTGGTGGGCGTGGCTTATGTAGCGGAGATATGGTTAATTTGCATATTACTCTTTTATTAGAGAGAAAGACTAGAGGCCCAGTGCATGAAATTTCATGCACTGGAGGGGAAGTATTTCAGCCCGGCCTATCCCCTCTCATAGTTCAGGAGCCCTCAGGTTCGGGAAGCAACCTGGGGCTGGCGATCAGGGGAAGGCGACAGCCCCATCACACCTCTGCTGCTGCCACTGCCAGCAGCGCAAGCCTCAGTCAGCTCTGGTTACCTGAGCCTCGGGTGGCCCTGAGTGGCTGGGGGGGCTGAGGGGACTGGGCGCTACCATCTTGTGGCTGTGGGCACCACCATCTTTGAGGGTGTGGCAGTCAATTAGCATATTCCCTCCTTACTGGCTGTGAGTGCTGCCATCTTTGAGGGCGTGACAGTCCATTAGCATATTCCCTCCTTATTGGCTGTGGGCACCACCATCTTTGAGGGCGTGGCAGTCAATTAGCATATTCCCTCCTTATTGGCTGTGGGCACTGCCATCTTTGAGGGCGGAGCAGTCAATTAGCATATTTCCTCTTTATTAGATAGGACTAGTGGCCTGGTGCACAGAATTCATGCAGGGGGTGTGTTCCTCAGTTCAGCCTGCACCCTCTCCAATCTGGGATCCCTCGAGGGATATTCGACTGCCGTTCCTGTGGGAATGGGCCTAAACCAGCAGTCGGACATCCCTCTTGCAATCCGGGACTGCTGGCTCCTAACTGCTCACCTACCTGCCTGCCTGATCACCTCTAACTGCTCTGCCTGCTTGCCTGCTCACCCCCCTCCCGCCCCCACCACCAGCCTGGTCACCTCCATCTGCCCTCCCCTCCTGGCTTGATCGCCCCTAACCACCTCTGCCTCGGCCCCACCACTATGGCTTTGTCTGGAAGAACATCCAGAAGATCTCCTGGAAGGTCTCCCAGTCTAATTAGCATATTACTCTTTTATTAGTATAGATAGATAGTCTCTGGTATAGTGTAAATGCTCAGTCAACTTTAGCTATTCTTATTCTAAGAATCTAAATCCCCTTGCCTCTTTCTTCCTAACCAAATTCTCCCCATCTTCTAAGACAGAGTTGGCATACCTTCTCTCTCATGAAGTCTTCCTAGCTCACCTTTTCCTCCCTATGCTAATCTCTCACCTTGATCTTTCCCTTATTTTAGCGTGTAATGTGAGTGTGGACAATATAACCAAAATCTATGGATAGGTTTTTGCAGAGGGCAGCATCTATCTATCTATCTATCTATCTATCTATCTATCTATCTATCTATCTATCTATCTATCTATCTATCTATCTATCTATCTATCTATCTATCTACCTACCTACCTATCTACATATATTAGATGTACAGAATCAAAACATTAACAAATATCTGCCAGTGTGATTTTAATATGCCTATGCCAGATGTTTCATCTCTTCAGCTAACCTGTAAACTCTTATAGCTGCATTCCCTAAAAGTTGTAGTACTCTCAGGCCCTCAGATTTTGCAGGGGGTATTCGGACTATTCAACTTGTTAAAGAAGCAAATTCCTTTGTTACTCTGTCTGAAGCCTATATTTGTGTGTGTATGTGTGTGTGTGTGTGTGTGTGTGTGTGTGTGTGTGTCTGCTTCATGAACATCTTTTTTGCAGCCTAATTCTTGGATGGTCACTTCCTCTCCAGAGACCTTATAGCAACTCTTTTTATCAGGACTGTTTGTTGATTTCATATTCTATTATGACCCCATCTTCCTTGCCTCTGTTCCTGTATTATAAAGTGTCCTTGCCTTTTTTTATGAGAGCAATTGCCCATCTCCAGGCTATTTTGTTTCCTCCCTTTTTTGTAGGTTTCATAAGGAAAATTGACAGAATCTAAAGTTTTGTGTGTGTGTGTGTGTGTGTGTGTGTGTTTGCATTTTATAAGAATCAAAAGTTTTCTAAGGTTTGTTTTTTTTTTTAACAAAATTTCAAACATAAAGAAAAAATTATCTTAGTGTTGAAATACCTGCTACATACCTGGCGACTTTTAATTTAGCATCTTTAAGTTTGGGACCAAGAAATTCTCTGAATTAGTCTTTTGCTACTAGTTCACTTGCTGCCACATTTCATCATGAACGTTACTCTTCCTTTTCCTTTCAGAATACAGCTATGCCAAAGCACTCCTCTCTGTTCCCGTGGACGTGACAGATACGTTGAGATGTTTTAGAGAGACTTTGGAAAAGTCCAGATATCATAACAGATCAATCCGACACAGCAGAAAGTTGCTTTCGTTATTTCTTGCACAGACACAAGGTAAAAATAATTGCTCTGTATCCCTTAGTCATTACTTAGATGGGGATGCCACCTGCGGATCTACCAGCCACAGGTGCCTCCTCCCCCCACTTCCAAGCCCACTCACTGCTGCCTTGCACTTTCTTCCGGCCTAGTGGACCACATCATCTCTCACTTTATTCCAACCAAGGCACTGTCTCATCTGCTTTTATGCTTCCTGTGAAACTACCATACTCCCTGTGTAAAGGGGATACAAAAACAATATTTGTTAATGTTTTGACTCTGTACATCTAATATATATATATAGTTGCTGCCCTCTGCAAAAACCTATGATACGTATCCATAGATTTTGGTTGTACTGTCCTCAGACTCACATTACATTAAATGAACTCCCCGTATTATGTTTAAAGTTCTTTCAATTATGGCATACATTGACAATAATTAAGGTAATACATTTAAAAAAGGAAATAAAATTCCCAAGAATGGTTTATATCAACTCACTCTGAATCTTAACTGGTACCAAAATGTTCATTTGAAATATTGAAATATGAATCAAATATTCATGTGAAATATGGTGTTGAAGGAGAGCTCTATAGATACCCTCGACTGCCTGAACGATGAACAAGTAGGGCCTAAAGTAAATTAAGCCTGAAACATTGCTGGAGGCAAAAATAAAAATAGAATAAAATAAATAGTGTTCTACTTTGAGCACATCATGAGAAGATAGGCTTCTTTGGAAAAGACACTATGCTGGGGAAATAGAATACAGAAGGAAAAGAGGAGACCAAATATGAGATGGATTGACTCCATAAAAGAAGTCATAGGTATGAGTATACAGGAGCTAAGCAGAACTACCTAAGAGTTGCTTTTATCATAGAGGTCTCTGCCCAGAGGCAAACTCACATCTTACTCTTAGAAGCTCTTAAAAAGGGGGCAAACCCCAGGGGTGTAACTTCCACCAATCCCCATGGGAAGCAAAGTATTATCTCAACATTTACATTCTGGTAAAACTGTGAAATAGCTTGAGCACAGAGCCCATCCACACACACGTGTCCTCTTAGAAATGATTCTAGATACTAAGTTTAAGGAAACTAAGTTCCCCAACCTGCAAATAAGTTTCAGCTACATACAAAACCGTTCCTCTCTCCTCCCTTTCCATTTCTGTACCTTCATCAACTTCCCTTCTTTTTTTCCATTTTAAATTTATTTTTAATTTTCTTTATGAATAGGTGACAAAGGAATAAACAATTCCAAATTTGCTACTGGAAAGGTGCAATTTTGCCTGGGGACAGAAGAGATGCACATGCCCACACCCCCCGACCTTTCTCAGGAACACTTCAGAGTTTTCAGTTCAGTGGAGAAAAGCAAACTTCCCTATTCACAGCTCGGACTCGTAATTTCTTCATATTATGAAACTATTGGTAAGATTTACTCATTGTGTATTTATTTTCAATATGATCTCCTGCATTACATTTGGAGATTACATTTGGTCCTGAAATGATATATTTTCAAAAAATATTTTTATTGATCCAGAGAGGAAGGGAGAGGGAGAGAGTGATAGAAACATCAATGATGAAAGGATCATTGATTGGCTGCCTCCTGCACACCCGTGACTTGGAATTGAGCCCACAACCTGGGCATGTACCCTGATGGGGAATCGAACTGTGATCTCCTGGTTCACAGGTTGATACTCAACCACTGAGTCACCCTGGCTGGGCTTAAATATTATTTTAAAAAATAGAATTAAAAAAGGGTTTAAAGATCCTAAAATAGAATCTATTCGTCATACCCTTGTGGACCGTGACAGAACAGTGTCAAGACAAGAAGCTTCCAGCACCTCCTTTTGCCCACTTCCCCCAGCCTGACTGCCACATTGCAAGATCCTAGGCCACCCTTCTGTCCATCCCTCTTTAGTAACTTAATCTTTGAACCGCTGGTCGGGATGTGGCCACTGTCAAGTTCTTGTGCTCTGGCCCAGCTGATTTTACTTTGTTTGTCTTTCACAAATTCAGCAGTAGATACTCAACCCATGTTGCAGACCCAACCTCTCCTTTTTTTTTTTTTTTTTTTTAACCTTGAAGCAGTCATTCTGCAATTCCCCCTCTACTCTCTGGTGTAAATTTTACATTTAATATAGTCTTCCTACATGTATTATTTTCCCCTAAAATCAATGTGAAACTCTAAGTACAAAATAAGGGATAAAGTCACTTTTCAATAAATGAACCTATTGTTGGTATGTAAGTACTCAAGCCATGGAAGGCACAGTGAAGCAATCAGATGCTCATACCCTGTGTGTAGGATCACCAGGATGTCACAGCTCCGAATGCTGAGTGGTTCGTTGTTGTACTGGTGACACGTGGCATGAGAGTGTTAATCTTCGTGACATAGTTTTCTAAAATAGCAAGTAAATCTAGGTAAAGTTCTAAACAAAACAGAGTACCACAGTGTGTGGTTGCATTTCTAGCAAATTCAGAGCATTTTGAAAACATGCACATATACCTTTTTTTTTTTGTATAGAATGAAGTTAGGTGTTAGAATCAGAATAATGCAAACGGGTTTCTCACCTTTTTCTTCACTGTAGGTGAAGGTTCTGTGCTTTGCAGGCCATCCAGTATTTCTGGTCTTCACCTACAAAATACCAGGAGATGCTCCATAGTGACAACTAACAAAACCCTTCTTAAGACTTCCAAAATACCTCTAGGGGAAGTACAGCCTCATTAGAAACCATTGCCATGTTGGTTGGTTATTTTAGCCACATATTCTTGAAAGCATGCATTCATCAGAACCCCTCAACCCCTATCCCCACCCCTCAAATTCAGGTGATATTAAAAAATTTGCTTTTATGCATTTGGGTAAAAGGAAGAATCTGATATGCTGTAATCTTGTCACATCCCTGCTCAAGGCTTCTCTTCTAATATAGAATAACATCCACATTTTTCCATAAGGCATTCAGATGCCTCTGTAATGTTACCATAACCTTCTTCTTCACCCTCCCAGAAAAACCATGCTCCAGCCACACATGTCATCTCCATATATACCCAGCCCTTTCTCCCTTGCACACCTTTTCTGCTTTTCTCTTCTTAACCATTTCTACCTGCGTGACTTTTCTTTCACTTTCTCCATGTTTCTTACCTGTTGTTAGACCCAATCTTTCACTCCACAGTGTTCAAATAGACCATCGTTGACTCTCTTTGTATATACATATATGTCATGTGACATTTGAAGGCACTACTAGCGTGCAGTTTGCTTCTGTACACAATTAAGGAATAATACAATTTAAAATGTTCTTGCAAATAGAAAGGAAATCTTTTTTCAGGAACTGATCTTTGTTCTTTTACTTGATTAAAATACAGATGTTCTCCAAGCCAGCAATCAAAGAAGTCTTAAAGTTCAGGCGTTGCATCAACTTGGAAGTCTTCTTGTCTTTGCAGGAAAGAAAAGGTAGATTTTTTCTTTTAGGAGTCTACAAAACAAGAGAAAACTTTGTTTGAAAAAAATTTTTTAATTGTGAAAAAATATTGTCTTTCGTAATTTCTAGTTCTTCAATAATATTACATTGCTACATTTATTCATCAAATGCTACCTAGGAGAAATGGTTATGTATACATAATACACAAATGGTATAGGTTTTTTAAAAAATATTTTTATTGATTTTAGAGAGGAAGAGAGAGGGAGAGAGAGATAGAAACATCAATGATGAGAGAGAATCATTGATTGGCTGCCTCCTGCATGCCTCCTATTGGAGATCGAGCCTACAACCCAGGCATGTGCCCTTGACCTGAATCGAACCTGGGATCCTTCAGTCCACAGGCTGATGCTCTATTCACTGAGCCAAACCAGCTAGGGCTGGTATAGGTTTTAATTAAAATGTTTCTTCAGTGTATTCACCTTCCCTTTGGAAAGATTTAATATATAGGTCTCAGAGAATGGAATGCTCGATGCTCTGTTTCTGTTCTAGGGCTGCTTTTAAATGCTGGTGTCAAGCTCTTGATGACATATTCAGAAAACAAGATGTGCTGCATACATGGAAAGAGTTGGGCACCTCGGTCACCAATGCCACCAACAGCTGTTCACCTCCACGTTCCAGAGACTACAGTGAGGAATTCCTGTCCAGAGTTGGCATTTGGGGGTGTCTGCAAGGGGCAGAAATATCGGCAAAGATAGCCCAGTGAGTATGACAATGGAATGATCTGCACAATGGCTAATAGCTTCCCTCTAAATAAACCAGGATAACCTCATCTTAAGGTTATTAATTTAATCACATCTACAAAGTCTTTTTTATTGTTTTTGTCATGTAAGATAATGTGTTTAATTGGTTTTGGGAATTAGGACATGGATATCTTAGGACATGGGGACCGTTATTCAGCCTATCATCCCATAACATGTGAAAGTCTGTCGCGATGCCTTATACCCAGGTAGCATCACACATATCTTTTTTTTTATTTCCTTATGATACTCAGCCAGTTTCCCTGGTTGGTAGTATATCAGTATATCCATGAAAAAAGCAGTATCCCAAGACTTCGTGAAGTACTTTTTTTTTCTTTAAAAAAAACCCATATAGTATATTTACTGGTATATTGACTTCAGAGAGGAAGGAAGAAGGAGAGAGAGAGAGAAACATCAATGATGAGAGAGAATTCATCGATTGGCTGCCTCCTACACACTCCCACTGGGGATTGAGCTTGCAGCCCAGGCATGTGCCCTGACTAGAAATGGAACCATGACCTACTGGTTCATAGAAGAAGTTCAACCACCGAGCCACACCGGCTGGGCGCAAATGTCTTAAATATTTGATTAATGTGAAAATTTAAAAAGAAGGAGCAGTATTCACTTCAGCAACACATATACTAAAAGTGGAACAATACAGAAGATTAGCTTGGCCCCTGCACAAGGATGACAAGCAAGTTCGAGAAGTGTTCCATATTTTAAAAAAAGTATGGAGGGGTATAGGTACAGGTTTCCGTCACCTCCCAGTTACATTACATTTATTGCTTACCTGTAGGGTGTGATGTGGTGGGCAAAAACCTGCATAACATTTTGAGCTGTAAAGCAATTTTTTAAAAAGAATAATTAGTTAATAATCACATTATCTTAAGAAAATTAGCAGCCTTTGGCAGGGGAGGTAAGATATTACCTAGTTAAAAAGTATTAAACAGTAAAGTATTAAACATTTTAAACAATGTTGTGAAGTTTGATTGTTTTGCACTCCTGGAAAAGAACTCATACACACACACACACATGCACACACACATATGCATACACACAATCCCCACACAAGTCTGAGCTTGTGACTTAGTAGAGCTTGGCAGCAGAGAAGAGAAAGGTTGAGAAAGGTTCACGGCTTGAAAAAGAACTGCTGCAGCATTCCTGCCATTGGGCACCTCGGCTTCTCTGAGCCCCTGAAGTTATTATCTACTGATTTTCAACCAACAGGAAGTCATTTCCGATTGTCCAGCTGCAAGTCTGCCTTCCACAGGATAGATGTACTCCAGGGGCCTTGGCTGTTCTCAGAGACTCCCTGAGTAGAGGAAACTCTTCTCCCCGCTGCTCAGAAGGGCAAACCCCACACCCGAATATCCACATGGAGAAGCTGAACTCAGATAGATCTTAATTAATTAATATAGTTAATATGGTGAAACCAACTAGTTTTATCTAAATAAGACTTAGAAGAAGGTAATGTGGTTTATAGCTTTAGCTGTGAATTTTAAGACCCACATGAAGAGAAACTCAAACTCTTGTACTAGACTAACGCGAGACAGCAGTAAATTCAGAGGCATTACCTTAATCTTTGGTGGGGAGACTTACTAGTGTGCATAATATATTGCTGGTGAGGAAACACACTATTTCAGTTTTTGGTAGGATTATGTAACCATACTCATTAAAAACTTTAAAATTGTGTACCCCCTTTTCCCCAAAAATTCCACTTCTAGGGATTTATTCTATAGAACTAATAGGATAAGTGCTCAAATATGTAGATACCACAGTGTTTACCTCAGTATTGAACAGATGAAAATGGTATGAATACTTTTATATTGTGGTATGTTCATATGGTAAAAATCTTAAAGTTCTATAAAGTAATAATGTGGCTCCTTATGTCCATGCACATAAGATTTGTTTATAAAGTTATATGTATTGCATAATTCTAGTCTTAATATGTGTGTTTAAAACTAGAAAAATGTCTGGAAGGAAATGGGCCAAAATTTTGCCACTAATCAATGTTTAGGTGGTAGGATTATAGGTGATTTTTTAATTTAATTTTTTATCATTCTCAGTGTTCTAGATCTTATAGGAGTATATAGCACCTTTAAAATAACAAAGGCTACTTTAATTTTGGAATGTCTGTGAATATAAGAGATGTATTTATATAAAAATATTTTTGAGAAATTGTCTATGAATCAGTTTCTTTTCCTTATACTTATTTAGATTTACTAAGGTGTTGGACGTTGAGAAGAGATCCAACTGTTGCATTTTGTCTGCATTACTCTTTCAGGTAATATTTGATGTCTATCTTTCCACAGTAGCATCACCATTCACTCAGTAAAAAAAAAAAGGGGGGGGGCAGTAGTTTATCATATTCATGAAACGTCCAGATAGGAAAACAGCATGAACATTGATTACAAAGCATAAGCCCATCTTTCCTTCTGTGGCTGAACCCCCATTCGCCGCTTTCACCTTTAGTATCCAGCAGACTCTGTTTTCCCCTTGGGATTCTGGAAGGAGTTTTACAGATAAGGAAACTGAGACTCCGGTTGTTAGTAAGATCATGTTGCTTGTGAGCAGCAAAGTTGGTCTGGTTGCCTTAGATTACCTCATCCCTAAATAAAGTTTTGCTCGATTCTAAGATATCAAGTATGCTATGTAATGAAAGCAAGAAGTAGGTTGAAGACCACAGAAGTATGAGGAGTGTTTGCAGTTCCTGGGATTGGGGTTTGACTTTACTGGAGAAAAAAGGAGCTTTTATCTGAAATACAAGACATTTTCAGATTCAGGAATGTCATCGGGGCCTTTGCAATGTACTGAAGATTCTGTTTACTTTGAAGTGTGGGTGCCTTGTTCTGTGTATCACAGGAGTCTGATATGACAGCTGTACAGATAAGATCTTTGGGAAAGGTTTCTCTGGGTGTAAGGCCAGAATTTTCAATTTTCTTATGATCTGTTCACCTCTTGCCTGAGCTTCAAAGGGAAGAAGGAGAAGAGGCAAGGGTGTAAAGGGAACAATAACCTGATTCCGCCTCCACATATTGCATCCTTTACCTACTCCGCTCCTTGTTCTCGAAAGTAATGCAGTTTATGTCTTAGAAAATAAGTACAGTTGACCCTTGAACAACAAAAGGATTGGGGCATGCTGACCCTACATAGTGGAGAATGTGTGTATAAGTTCTTACTTCCCCAAAACTTAGTTGCCCCTCGGTATCCATGGGGGATTGGTTCCCCCACAGACAGTAAATTCTATGGGTGCACAAGCCCCTGTATAAAATGGCATACATCAATGCATGTAGTTAGCCTTCTATATGCAATTCAAAGGTCGTCTGTAATTTAAAAACAAATGTCAGTTTTTGCTTAATGTTGACATATTTCTTAATAATACTACACCAAATTAGGTGGCAGGATTTACTTTTTAAAATCTGTTGATTCTTTTTATGTTTTTAAAGCAAATTTATAAGACTAAAAATTTAAACAACTGCCTAGCATTTTAGAGTAGTTACCTTATAACCTTAATGAATAATCTGATGAAAATGCTTTCCAATATTTACATAAGATAATTTTAAATGCATTTGTCACTGAGAAGTTTTAATTTTTTAAGGTAATATAAGACGCATTCCTAAATATAAAATTTGCTTTTGTGTATTCATCTTGTTTCCCAACATCTAGTAAAATGTTGGTCAAATAAGTTACTTAAGAAATATTGGTCAAATAAAATAAATCACCTTTTCAATTAATTCAGTTAAAGTTAAAGATTACCTCTACTTGATTTAGACTTCTGAAATAAGCTGTTGCCTCCTCTACTTATAGGTTGATAGAGTAAAAAGAACATGATTTTTTGAGTTAAATAGATATGACTTTGAATCTTCTTTCTGCCACCACTGGCTGTGTGACCTCAGATAAGTTGTTTGAGCCTCAGTTGTTTCATTTGTGAGATAATAATCCTGCTAGGGGTTGGTTAAATGAGATAGTGTTTATAAAGAAGTTGCCATAATGCCTAATGCAAAATTGTCCCTCTCAAGTGATAACAATATAATGATAATTTCTTCTGAAAATAATATGTATCCAATTACCATGGGATTTCAAAGGGAACATCTTGAGTGTTAAAAGCATTTGGAACCTCTGACGATGATAACATTAATGACAGGTACTGTTTATTATAGAGTAGAGTGTGCTAGGCATGTGCTAAGCACTTTAGGAAGTAATACATGTACTTGTCCTTCTGTGTCATTATTGACAATGCTATATACAGCTTTTTGTCTCACCTTTTATCATCTTCAGGGTTTGCTTAGAACCACACTTCCACATCCTAAAGCTGAACGTTGCTATGCTCAGTATGAAGTCACTCAGCTTCTCCCAGGCATCGAGCTCTTCTCGGATACATACCGGGCTAACATTTGCTCTGTAGTTGCCAGTCTCTATTATGTTATACGCGAACTGCACTTTGCTAAGCAAAATATAATCGTAAGTAATTGGTAAAAATCAACACATCTTAATTTGCTGTAGCCTTATTTTTTGCCCACTTACCTTATACTTTTCAAAATTTGTTAATATTTTGGTCAGTTCTTGTTTAACTTTTAAACTTTATATTCAAGATTCTTATCTGTACTTCAAAATAAAATATATTAATTGAGATTCTTTGACATAATTGTTTGGATTGCTTTTGGATTCAAAAGCAATGTCTATTTGATTTTGTTCTTTTTTTACTCTAGTTTACCTTTTTTTTTCTTAAGATATTTGATGAAATTGATTAGAATGGTTCACGAGTCTCAAACAGAAGAATCTAGTGCACAGGTAACTCAACACATTGTCATGCAGATCACATCAGTACCCAAATTATGAGGCAGTTTACTTATTGAGATAAATTTATCTTTGTGTCACTTGTCTTTTCTCTGGTAAGGTATATTCTAAGTAAACAACTTATTCTAACTGTGAAAGAAAAGACAGATACTTCTTAATATCCCAGGAAATTAAAAAAAATTCCAAGACAACTCTATTTTTCCTTTGGGGAAATGAACCACAATATGTATATATCATAAATTTGAAGATAATTACATTTTTTAAACAAGTTAGGATGTTTTAACTGTTGGTCATTTTGTATTTTCCTCCTTGATTTTATTTTTCCTATTTTCCTCCTATACGCTATTTCTTCCACTTTTGTATCTCTTCTTTCCTCTGGTTTGCTTCTTAATATCTATTCTATTCCCCTTTCATAATTTTCATACCTACTTTCTTTTTTTTTTCGTGTATTGTTTTCTGTTCTCTTGTTCTAAATTCACTCTCTCTCCTTGTATTGAAAATATTTATTTCTCCCTGATAAGAATTGTTAAATTATAAAGCCATGTGTTAAGGTGTAAAGGTAGATAAATGCTTTTTTAACACTTGGCATATTTGGCAAGATATTGTTTATTAGAAAAAAATAACAAAATGGTGCTCTTCTCATTGTTAAGGGGATTCATTTCTGGATTTAGAAAACAGTTCTATCCCCTGGGTAACCTTTAGCTGCCTAGTCATACTCATATATAATACATATCACTGCACTGGAAAAGAAATAAGACTTTTTTTTCCCTCTGAAGCTTAAGAAATTGAGAACATTTTTCTGAATAATTGAGCAATTGGCAGCAATAACGTTGTGGTTTTATTTCTCACTAAAGAAAAGAAAATCTCAAAGGTAATAGCCAACTCATTGTTTTGTGCTGCATTAATTGTAGAAAAAAAGGTATTGTGTTGTTTTTATTGCATAATTGTAGAAAATTGTGTTGTATACTGTTTGAAACGTTTAAGATCAGTTCTAATCCTTTTTAAAGCGGTTGCTATTAGCAGCTGTCAGTTGACTGACAGAATCTTCTTGGCTGAACTTCCAGGACGTAAACAGTTTCCATTTTGTGTGACACTACCCTCCAGAAGCTAGGTAGCTAAGGAGCCTGCTCTCACTGTAAAATTTGCTCTGGGACCCATTATAGTGGATTCATGGCAAATAGTTTGCTAATTAATGGGCGTCCTAATTATCCTTCTTGCTCAGTCTTCCTTTAGTGGGCAGGACCCAAGTTGTAGGCCCCAAGGTGAGCTTCAGTTTTGAGTTGAGATCAGGAGGAGCTATTCCGAAGTCTAGGCAAAACTGTCTCTTTGACACCAGTCTCTAGCAATGGCTAGTTAAATTGAAATATTGTTAGTTTGAAAAAAGAAATAAATATTGATAGTCTGGAACCCTTCATGTATACCTATGAAATTTCAAGAAGAGTTGAACTTTGGGGTTAATTCTAGGAAAATAAAAACATTATGTGAAGAGTAAGTTTGGGTTTTAATCAGTAGACTCTACACTCTGTGAGGGCAGTGATGTGTTAGATTTTTTTTCTTATTCAACAGTGCTTGCCACAGAATAGACAAGTGATAAATATTAGTTTTCGATAAAGATATTCTAATTAGAAGACAAATCACTGCTGACATTGAGATGAACAAGTAGGCGCTATCAGGGGCCATGGATGTGAGTTCCTTTGCTTTAAATTTGGTATTTATTAGGTAGATCTAGCAAATCTAGAATGTTTCCACAGGCCTCAGTGATTCATACATATATGTTTAATTAATTTTTTAAGGAAGATAGTTAACTGCAAATTTACTTTTGGAATATATGTGCAGCCTTGGGTTTGTGTACCAAGCAGCATGTACTTGGAAATTTAAGTTCTGAAAAATTATGAAGCATATGCTAAGAAGAACATTTTACTTACATCAAACAATATTATTTCCTTGCATGGAAAAAGCAATCACTATTTTACACAACATCTCTTACAATACTTGGCAAAATTTTATTATTCAGTTATTAACTTGATAAAATACGGTTATTTTTCTGTTGGTAGATTCTGCCTCTCCTTGCATTGTACCAATATTTTGTTGCTGGAATTTGCCAAGACTTGGTCAGAAATCTAGAAGCAAGAATCCTCAAGGTATGTTACAAGTTTTTAAAACTTTTTATATTCTTGAACTGTTAAAGATATTGCCATGAATTAATTTGG
This sequence comes from Eptesicus fuscus, assembly GCF_027574615.1. Taxonomy (NCBI): domain Eukaryota; kingdom Metazoa; phylum Chordata; class Mammalia; order Chiroptera; family Vespertilionidae; genus Eptesicus; species Eptesicus fuscus. Next base: position 89,717,535 of record NC_072479.1, read on the forward strand.
TTCTAATACTCATAATAATAAGTTATAATAATATGGTGTACTGATATTAAGAAAAAACTTGCCCATTATTATAATAAAGTATGAGAAAGAGCCAGTTAGAAAGGCTTAGATGACTTTATGCTTGGGTCCCAGTAAAGTGAGGAACAGCTACACCTGGTAACAAGGCTCGCCCAACACCAGTCAGTCTAGAGATCACCACTTCTGAAGCATTGGTTTACTGCAAGAATGGAGACTAATGTGTCAGTTTTCTGAGTTTCTGTGTAACTTTTGCTAAGGATCTTTATGTATGTTATGGTACACAGGATTTTTAATTGCTCAGAAACTTAAAGTGACAAAACACACAGGCACTAAATTACAATTAACTGTGGAACCTAGGAGTCTGCTGAGGTTCTCTGCCTTCAGGGTTCATGTGCAGTTAGCTTGAACCCCATGTGGAGTGGGAACCTCTAGCATCTCATTCTCTCTGCCCCATTTCCCATCAACTATGGTCACAAGCTTCCACTTTTGTTGAATTTGTTTTGTACATGGGTTATCTCAACATTCAGCACATTTGCTCCCTCTTCTGCATGTCCTCATCTCTAATATGGAATTCAATACTATTCCATGTCACACACACACTTCATCTAAGGCCTTTATATCTATACTAGAGGCCCGGTGCATGAATTCGTGCACCAGTGGGGTCCCTTGGCCTGGACTGTGGGATCAGGCCAAAACTGGCTCTCTCACATCCCCCGAGGGGTCCTGGATTGTGAGAGGGCATAGGCCAGGCCAAGGGACCCCACTGATTGGCCAGACCCCAGCAGTAAGCTAACCTCCTGGTTGGAGCATCTGCCCCCTGGTGGTCATTGCACGTCATAGCGACTGATTGACTGTCTGCCCCCTGGTGGTCAGTGCACATCATAGCAAGCAGTTGAGCGGCCTTAGCATATCATTAGCATATTATGCTTTGATTGGTTGAACGGATGACTGGACACTTAGCATATTAGGCTTTCATTGTATAGGATTGGACTTTACTGAAAATAGGGAACACAGGAAAACTTCAGATGAGGCAAAACAAACAATTAGAAATAGAATATTTGACATTTCAGAGCTTAAAATATTTTTTGGCCAACATCTCATTCTTTTGCCTCCCAGCCCATAACTTGATCAGCTGTGTGCCGGTAGATGTTTCACAACTCACTCTAAGAAAAGCTCTGATTTGTAGCGCTTAAAATTTCCATGGTGTAATTACTCTCACTACAGCTGATGTCAGCCTACCAGTTGGGCATTACTGAATAAGAATTTGAGACAAGATGTGCAGTAAGCTCTTGTAATTGGGAGTAGGTGGGCTCCACATACTACTGGCTTAATCCTCCTTCTTCTTTGGAAATGCCCTCTATCCTTCTTCCCAAATCTTTCCTGTTTTCTAATGAGGGAAAATTAGAATTCCCTTTAAACTGTTCTCTCCATCCAGACCCTGACCTTGGGCCTATGTTTTCAGACCCAAATAGTCCATCACATTCTGTTTCTAAATAAAGGAAATACCTTGCCTAAGAGGAATGCTGGTGCTGATTAAGATAATCTATTTTAATTTTGGAATAAAGAATTCATTATTAGCCATGGTAATTTCTGAATCACCATTACTAAGTTACTGAACTCTTAAAGAGTTCTCCTGTTTTGAATTTCAATAACACTTAAAAACACCCTGCATACAACTTTTTAATCTCTTTTTTAAAAAACAGTGTTCTCTTCAAGACTGCCACATTTTTGAATGCTAGGGCCTGTATTTATTCACTTTTTAGTCCTGTATAATGTCTTGAGTAATAAATTCATATACTTGATATTCAGTAATTACTAATTGAATTGAATTTAAAATCTATAGACATTTATCAAATGCCTACTGGCCACACTCTCCTTAGTGTTTAGTGGAAACTCGCCTAGAAGGTACTTAGTAAATATTTATTGCTTCACCTGGGAAACAACATTTATTGAGTACCTCTTGTATGAAAGCACCATATCAGTAACTCTAATCAAAGAAATGAACCCAATGGCCCTGGCTTATAGGGACATAAAAACAAGAAGGAGAGACAGGACATACTCACAAAACAGTAATGTGTGCACCTTCCACTGACCATTTCCCAATGAATGTGATGAGCACTGTTCTCCAGGAGTTTGAAAGAGGGGAAGGTGGCTTTGAATCTCTATCTTTCACAAAGTAGATAAGATTTAGGCTTGAAAAGAGTAGACCTAACTGAGCAGGAGAGAGGAGGAAGGGAAGATTCTTGGCAGACAGTAGTGTGAAAGGTTGAGATGAGAAAGTATTGCCTTGCTTAGGCACAGCGGTAGTTCAAGTTAGACTGGAGTGGAGGTTCTGAGTAGGGAGGTTGGAGAAGAGAATAACATGAGGGTACCAGAGGTCTATGACATGGAGAAAACCAGGGGTCCAGGCTTGAGTTCAACTGGGACATACTGTGGAGGCTGAGTAGTAGGAGGAATGAGGAGATGGGGCTAACCATTTTATTCCGGTCTGTGATAAGAGGCAGGCATGGAAGGGTTGCAGTGACCATTAGTAACATGTCAGAAGGTGATGCAGAGAGGCACTGAAAGAACAAAGTTTTTGGTTAAATGATTATTTGTTATTGGATTGTTAACTTGACAGGACACTGGACACAGGACACTAGAGTCGGAAGAACTGTGAACTCCATTCTGGAGCCTCAGGGTGGGAGGGGGAATTCATTACAGAATTGTGATCAGGAGAAGGATGTGATCAGATTTATCTGTGAATAGTGTGAGTAGCAGGGTGAGACGGAAGTGGGTCTTGCTGGCATAGTAGGACTGAACAACCCGACCAGGGTTTTAACAGAAGCAATGAAAAAGGGCAACTGTTGCATCATTCAGAGGAAAGGAATGACCGCCTGTGTGTGCAGAGTTTGCCTGATCTTTCTGAGTAAACTGGTGTCAGTGAGTGGGAAGAGTCTCAGGAAATAGCAAATGAAGCTGCTTTTTGACACATCAAACAGCAGAAGATCATGCTGTTAAGTTTCTGCAATACACTAGAGTCTTTCAGGGAAAGCTCTGAGACCTCCTTATGATCAGCTAGTCTGGCTCCACTTTAGAACTGCCAGCTTCTTGACAGATTTTTTACTCTCAACACACTCAACATTCGTGGAAAGGGTATTGTTAGATCTGTATTTGTGTGAGTGAAGGGCTTATTTATGGGTAGTTTTTTCTCCATCTGGCTTGTTTATGTTCACAGTACTAGTCATTTCTGCAAATAATGCCCACTGTTATCACCATTGCGTTTTTGAGTGGTCAGACTGGTAGTCCATGTACAGCAGTCTGACCAGAGAAGAGTACCTTCACACAGATGAGGAAATGTTCCCTCCAAAGGGCAACGAGAAAAATATTCATCTATAAGTCAGAGAGATGTGACTCCTGAATGCCTACTTTGATGTTCTATGACACTGTGGAGATTAGAGCCCAAGGTGTCTTGTGCAAGACCCAAAGTATGCAACCCAATAAACGAGAAGTTTTCTCCATTAAAAATGCCCTCCTGCCCTGTCGGCATGGCTCAGTGGTTCAGCATTGATCTATGAACCAGGAGGTCATGGTTTGATTCCCGGTCAGGGCACATGCCTGGGTTGTGGACTCAATCCCTAGTGTGGGGCGTGCAGGAGGCAGCCGATCAATGATTCTCTCTCATCATTGATGTTTCTATCTATCTCTCCTTCCTTCCTTCCTCCCTGAAATCCATAAAAATCTATTAAAATTTTTTAAAAGAAAATATCCTCCTGACCTTTTATGTTTTATGTTCATGTTATTGTCACATCTAATTTCTCCTAACTTACCTTCTTTTTATTGCTTTAAAATCTATACACTCTTCAGATTCCTGAGACTATGCTAGCTGTTTTCAAAACATGTCAGGTTAGGGCCTGCCCTGTTCAAACTCTCCTATAACTTCTTATCAGCCAGAGAATAAAGTCCCAAGTCCCCACTCTGGTGCACAGGCCACTGTTCACACCTACCTCCCAATCCTCTGCTCCTCTCTCCCTAAGCTCCTTCCACACAGGCTGTTCCTTGAGCACACCAGGACCCCTATGACCTTGTAGTTGAGGTGCCCTTAGCACATTTTCACATCTCTCTCTCCTCACATCATTCCCAAACCTTTCTCAAAGTTGAGGTGCCCTTAGCACATTTTCACATCTCTCTCTCCTCACATCATTCCCAAACCTTTCTCAAAGACCTTTTCCTCAGAGAAGTTCTTTCTGACCCCAGCGTTGAAGATAGCATTTTTGTCAGTACCCTCAATCCCTTCTCATGCTGTGTATAACATTATCTATCACTTACATTTAGCTAAATATACATCCTGATGGAATATGTAAACTCCAAGAGGGCTTGATGCATAAGAGGTTGAAACATGCTAAATGAATGAATGAATTTGATCATAACTGTTTTCTTCTTAGAGTTCCCTGATTGAAAGGTCTACTGTATTATATTCAAAATAAACCATGTACAATGTATAGTTACCAACCAATTACTGTTGTTAAGTATATGTCTTTAAAATCTACAGTGCCCATTAATTATGGGTAAGAAAATGAGTGGTTGTCTCTATGTTGTGGAGTTCATTCACTTCCTGACTTTTTTTTCTCTCCTCAGGGTGTGAGAAAACATCAGGAGTGTTTTTGTTTTGTTTTTTCTTTTAAACTGCAGTTCACCATGGAAACATAAAGATAAATCCAATTATTTTTAACTCTTCCATGCCTATCATATTTTTATGTGTTTGCCTCTAATGAAGCAGTAGCCACATTTGAAAAACATATATTGTTTTGAATAGTCCCCTGCTGTTGTTTATTAGCTTCTTGGTGTATCAAACATGTAAACTGCCTTCTACACTAACACGTGCATCTCCATCATCCATATTTTCTAAACATTAATTTATTAACACATTACCAACATTGACACATTATGAACATTAAGTAAAAATTTTGGATCTCAGTTGATAATTTTTCTGTAAAAATTCTTATTTTATAAGTAAAACAGATTGTTTAATTTTAAATCTCATTTTTTCTTTCCTTTAAAGATTGAAGTACTTACAGATTTAAATTTCTTTTCCGAAGCCTTTCATGAGATATCCCAGATTTTTTATGGAAAGCACATGCCTTCCTTAATACCTACCGGTTCTAGAGCTGCTGGGAGAGTGAAGGTAAACCTATTGATTTGATTCAAAGCCATTTCTTTACCTTTTAAAGGCTACTTTCCTGAAATCCAGAGAATGCTTCCACAAAGGTGTGTTTATAAGTCTCCGGCACTACAGACCTCTCTGCTCAGCCTGGCTATCGCTGTTGTCAGGCTTTCATCTGTCTGGAATGGAAGGGTGTCATGGGGGAGGGAATGTGGTCTTGGAGTACATTTGTACAATAAAATTCTCTATTATAGTTATTATGGTCTCAGTAGACACAACTTATCAGCCACTACCTCTTAGGTTTTGGGGAATAATCTTATAATTTCTGGTTAACGTTCTTAGAACAGTTTCTCCTCATTTTTTTTTTTTTTTTGTGTGTGTGTGGAGGTTTTTGACTTATGTACTTTAATACCAAAGTGTAAATATGTTTCTCAAATTTCTTCTGATTTCTGTGAGAAGACACTCCTCAAATTTGTCTGCTCTTTTTTGACTTTGGGAAATAGTTTTACCTGGCTTGCTTAATTTGTATTTGTAAATCAGATAATTGAGGCATCCTTAAAAATGTATACTGGTGTTTATTTTAAATTAGAGTGAACTATTGCTTTCCTCTTCCTTAATTTTCATGGTGATCTGGGAATCACAGACTGGTCTTGTTTTGGGAGATGCTTGGACTCTAGAGGGCCAGCAATAAAGGAAATAGGAGGAGGTCACAAGTCAGTTTCCTGGGAGAGACAGTATGTGGGAGGAGTGAGACTGATACATACATGCTGGTGGGTTCAAATTTGGAAGACCTAAAAGAAGCCGGGGTATAGGCTGTAAGTCTTGAAAATTACTTGTTTAAGTTCACATTATATTTATATATAATACATTCATTACTTTGGCATATTCCCCTAAAATGCATCTGCTTATTTCTCAGTCTGACAGCTACAGCATTATAATTTACTGTAATATGGTAAGTATGAGGTTATCTACAGAAAATCGTAAGAGGACATTCAATAGGCAGTAGGATACTTGTGTGTGTGTGTGTGTGTATTGATCTACTTATCTTTTGAGGAATCAGTTGGGTTTTGTTCATTTTGTGTAGCATGAATCAATTATTTTCTTAACTCAGTAAAATTAGAGTGTTTTCTTGCTTGCTTCTCAGTCAACAGCCTTCCCTTATTGTAAATAGTTTATATTTTATTATTAAAATCATATTTTAATTTAGTTAAATATTTATTGAGAGCTTACTGAATAGAGGCACTGTTCCAGGCATGAGGATAGAGCAGTAAAAAGACAAATAGAGAGTTAGAGCTTTCCTGGAGGCATATTACTCTTGGACAGTCCATTGAGGAAGACAATGAACATATTAAGCACATAAATATATGTCAGGTGGAGATGTGCTGTGAGGACAGGCAAACTGAGTTCGGAGGACAGAGTGTCCAGAGAAGCGGGTGGCTGTTTTATTGAGGGTGATTTGGGAAATCTCTAATAAGAGAGTTTTGAGGGTGAAAGATTTGAGAGAGTAGCTTTCCAAGCAGGAGGAGCTAAGGCCCTGAGGAGGATTCCTGCAAGATGTGGTTGAGGAAAAAACCAAGCAGACAGGTGAGGCTGGAATAGAGAGGAAGAGGAGAAGAGGAGCGGGATGCAGGAGCTAGGTCTTATAGGACCTCACAGGGCTTGGTCAGGGCTGGAGTTTACTCTGAATTAACCTTGCTGGGCTTTGAATGGAGGAATGACTGAATAGGAATTGAATGTCAAATGACCACTTTGCTTGCTTTTTGGGGACTAGACTGTGAATAAGCATGAGTATAAATAGGGGACCAGTTAGAAGGCCTTTGCAAATAATCTGAGTGAGATATGACAATGGTTGGGGTAACAGTGGTAAAAGGAGTGAAAAGTGGTCCAATTCTGGAGTTTGCAATGGTAGAGTTCACAGCATTTGTGGATGATGGTTTAGATGTGAGATACAAGAGAAAGGGATCAAGCATTACTGCAGAGTGTTCAACATGAGAAACTGGTAGGAAGAAGTTTTATGAACTAAGATGGGGAATACTGCTATGGCAGGAGTGGAACAGTAAGTATGAGATCCTGACTCGACATACAGGAGGGGATGTGGTGTTGGTAGGTGCAGAGCATATATGATCTGAAATTCAGGGGAGAGGTTGGGGATTCAGGTAAATTTGGGAGTATTAGCATATATATTTACAATAATGGGAGTGGATAGAATCAGCTAGGGACCGAGGCAGATGAAAAAGGTAGGAGTCAGACAAGTGACCCTTGGGGTCATCTACATTTAGAATCCAGGAGTGAGAGAAGGAGAAAGAAGCCAGTTGGGTGGAAAGAGAAACAGAGAGAATTTTCAATGGTCACTCTTTTCACTAAAATAAATATAAACAATCTGAAGCCAATTTTGGCAGGTAAATGCCAAATTTCATTTTTATCAACTATTTATCATAAGGCAAAAGTGTGGGTACATTGTCTCCCAGTGTATTGGGACTTCAAATTTTGTATTCTCAAAGGTCACAGTTTTACAGGTTCAATTGGGAATTTAAAAAGTGTAATTAAAAGAGGAAATGTGTTCAGGGTTTATAATTAAAATAGGTGCCAATGTTATTAGTTATTTAAAGAAATAATTAATGAATTAGATTTCAGTTATAAAAGTACAGTAGGTCATCGAGAGGTTTTTGGAAATTGGAACTTTAAGTGCAATGATGTATCATGAAACCAATTTTGTCATAAGAAAATTGATATAAGGAAGATCAATTTTCCTATGGCATATTTCTGGTCACAAAAACAAACATCACCAAACTTATAAATAAAGACCCAAAACACTTCTAATATTGGCCATTAAAATAATTGTGAGCTATGCATGCATGTAAGAAAGATTCATAAAAAGAAGTAAGGTCATAGTTTTCCAACCTGCTTAATCCAGTTCAGGGTCATGGGTAGCCGAAATCTATCCTGGCAGCTCAGGTGCCAGATGGGAACCCACCCTGGACAGGACGTCCCTCCACCACAGGGTGCACTTACACACTGACTTTCACTCAGACTGGGACAATTTAGACATGCTAAGTAACCCAATATGCACATATTTGAGATGTGGGAGGAACCCAGAGACCCCAGAAAAAACACACACAGACATGGGGAGAACGTGCAAACTCCACTTAGACAATGACCCCTACTAGGGATCAGTTTTTTTCTTCATCAATGTTAACGAAATGGCATTGAATGAAATGACTTAATTTGAATACCTGCTGTGTCTGAAAAAGTCTTACAGATTATTATTAGATTTTTCACAGGCTTTTAAAAATTATATCTTTTAACATTCTATTCATTGATATTCTGCTCTCATCACCAAATCTAAAGTCCCATCAACTCTCTTCAAATAATATCACCAAGGATCCCCTCTTGGATTCACTCACTTTTCATTGTATTACAGGAGATAAAGAATATCTTCAAAAAAGCAAAAAAAAATTTTAAACACTACCAACACTTTCTTTCAGTAAGAACTATATATGATATCTTGGTTATAGTTTTTAGGGGTCCCGCAAAAGCAGATCCTGAGACAAAGTTTTGGGGGCAAATACTGTAGTATGTTTGGGAGGTGGCTCCAGAAAGAATGGTGAGTGAGTGAGAAAGCTTGAGAGGGAAGTGAGAAAGACCATTCCATGGAGCTTTAGAGGGCCCTGCTGTGGGCAACTGGGACTCTGTGAGAAACCAGTTCCCTATACTTCTGGAATGTTCTTGTGCCACATATTGCCCTCCAGCAAAGAGGCACAGATAAAGTAGGATACTTTCCATAGGTGGCTGCCTGTCCACAAAAGCTGCTGGTGACTTCCAGGTGACCCAGGACAGTGGTCGGCAAACTGTGGCTCGCGAGCCACATGCGGTTTGCCGCTCTGTTGACTAATGAGTTTGCCGACCACTGGGATAGGGGCTTAATCACAAGGAACAATAACAGCCTGTAATTATTGGAATCGAGAGTCTAGGTCAGTGGTCGGCAAACTCAGTCAACAGAGCAGCAAACCGCGGCTCGCGAGCCGCATGTGGCTCGCTAGCTACATTTTGCTGACCACTGACCCAGGGGATATGAGCAGGACATCAGTATTGACATCTACAAATGCATCCAACACAATGACAGCACAATCTCCTGTGACAAATATTTCCTAATGCAACATTTTATTTAAAGCCAAACATATTAATAGGTAATTCACTAAAAAGGAAAAGAACTACAGAGTCATTCTGAAGAGTTAACACCATTTCACCTCAAATTGGCCAAGGTATTTTTAAGGGCTAATACTAAGTGCTGTTAAAAGTGCAGTAATCCTGGCATTTTCATAAAACACTAGAGGCCCAGTGCATGAAATTTGTGCACTGGTAGGGTCCCTAGTAGCTGCTGGCCAGGTCCTCCTTCCCTTTCCCTGGCCAGCCCTGCCCACTGATCGAACTCCTGGATGAACTCTTGGTTGAGGGGACAATTTGCATACTATGCTTTTATTATATAGGATTGGGAGAAGTATAAATTAAGGTGTTTTTTTTTGTTTTTTGTTTGTTTGTTTTTGTTGTTTTTTTTAGTTTTCTCAATGTCTTCTTATCTTATGAGCCTGTAATTCTGCTTCTGAGGATCTTTTCAAAAGTGATAATCAGAAATACAAAAATAGTCATTAATGTTATTTAAATAGAGCTGTATGGTAAGGTAAGGGTGGGAAGTGGTCCCTTTAGATGTCTAACAATAGGAAAGAGGTTATCCTGCTACACTCATAGGATACAACATTGCCTAGCTATTAGACTGAAGCTTATAAATAAGTTAGTGGTGTGAGAAAGTAATTATGATATAATGTTTAGTAAAAAGGAATACAGATCCATTTATAAAAATTTAAAATAAACCTAACTGGTTTTGCTCAGTGGATAGAGCATCAGCCTGTGGACTGAAGGGTCCCAGGTTCGATTCTAGTCAAGGGCACATGCCTGGGTTGCAGGCTCGATCTCCAGGGGGGGGCATGCAGGAGGCAGCCCATCGGTGATTCTCTCATATCATTGATGTTTCTGTCTCTCTCTTACCTCTCCTTTCCTCTCTGAAATCAATAAAAATATTTTAAAAAATTTAAATATATCAAAAAGAAAGGACACCAAAATATTCACATTGACAACCTAAAAAAGTTTATTTTTCTGTGATTTTTACTTTCTTCTTTCTACTATTTTGTCTTTGACTAGAGCATGTAGTACTATTAACAGTTTTATTTAAAAGAACACTCAGTATTCTTGTTTCTAATGTTAATGCTTTGTATGTTGACAGACATTTCAATCATTTGACTCAGGAAAACCTCTTACTAGTAAAGAAAATATACAGGTAAGGATAACAATCATTTATATAAACATTGGATATATACTGTGGATAATTTTGATTCATTTCAGTCTATTTGAGAAAATTATGTAATATGCTCTTCAATGTCTCAAAATCCTGAGGCCAGACCTAATATTGGACCCAAACTGAGCTCGTTTTCAGATTGGGCAAATATCACTTATTGCTCCTAAATCTTTTCACTTACACATGCATTCAGTTTGTTCATCTCGCCGTGTCAAGTATCTAACTTTAATATTTGCCTTGATTCCCTGCACAATAATGGTTGACTTTGATGTAAGAAAAGGATTTCGTATATTTTGCAATAGCCCACTTATTCAATCTCACTTTTACTCATATCCTTCTCCCCAGTTTGAGACTGCCTCTCAAACAATGGTTTGGAAAGTTTTCTTCTTTTATTAAAATTTTCTTTATTGAGAAATAATGAACATATCACATTGTCTAAGGTGCATGATGTGTTATTGTGTTACTTTATATATTGCAATATGATTACCACCGTAGAGGTAGCAACTCCTCTAATTTCCACCGTATTCTTTACAAAGAGAGGGCTAGACTGCCCATCTCAATATGTTTGTTATTGTCAATTGAATGATTGGGCTGTAAGCTTTGATGACCTCAGAGCATTTAAACAACTTGAAATAATTATTTTTAAAGATTTTAGGACTATTGGCAGTGTCCACTGGAAAGTGTTAGAGCACAGGAGTGGTAGTACAATCATTATTCAAAGGGGTTATGGACAGGTAAGGGGCTCTTACACCCAGGTGACTGTTCATGCATATAGATGGATATATATATATATACACACACACACACACACACACACACACACACACACACATACTAGAGGCCCGGTGCATGAAAATTCATGCACACGAGGGGTCCCTCAGCCCAGCTTGTGCCCTCTCACAGTCTGGGACCCTTGGGGGATGCCTACCTGCTGGCTTAGGCCTGCTCCCCGAGAACCAATGATTGAAAAGAAATAATCATATCCTTGGGTAAGGATTTTTTTAAAAAGGTAATGGTTGCATGAAAATTCACTGCCAGCAGGGCTGAGGGGATTGGGTGCTGCCATCTTGTGAGGGTGTGGTGGTCAATTAGCATATTCCCTCTTTATTATATAGGATATATAGCTTTATTTTTTTTTAAATGCTAGGAAACAGTATTCTGTTTTATTAAGTAAAGTATTTGTTTTTATTAAATAATTTTGAGAGACACTTCAAACTTGCTTTATTTTTGTTCTCCCTAATTTTGATAGGAATATATAAAAAGGAATTTATTAAATATAATCTTATTACATTTTTATTATTGTTTATTTTATTCCACAAGCTTTACATATAATTATGCTTCAGATGATTCATTGTTTTGGCCTTAAAGTTTATTTTAATTTGTAAGCAAGTTGCATAAAATGAAAGAGCTGTTACTAGAAAGATACAAATATATATTCACATTTCATTTTAGTGTTCCAAGATTTTGGATGTTTAAGAATATTTCTTTCTTTCTAGTCATAAATGCAACACATCCTAAAAATACTACTTTAAAAAGTGGTTTGAGGTCTAAAAGGAATGTCTGCCTGATCATTTTTTTAAACAAAAGACTGACAAGATAATGAAATACTGATTTCTATTAGCTAATTAATTAAAACAGAACTGTTGGTCTGCTTAAGACTCTTCAGATTACACTTTACAGGGGTACTTTTTTTGTAGAGTGAGAGAAAGGAGTGTTAAATAGCATTTCTAATTAATCTTCTTTTGATTCTCAAGTGTTTGTGTTTAATTGTCAAGACTCATTAAATCACTGCTGTGGAGAGAAAAGAGAAAACTCCTCTCCCCACCCTCAGCCCAAAACAATCCGTTGTTTTCCTAGGTCCGGGATATCAACCATTTTCCTAGTACAACAGGTTGTTACCAGCTGCTCCAAGGCTGGCTCTTCTGTGTGTGCTCATTTCCATCCTTCAGAAGAGGTTAAGAAAGGATGGGCAATAGCAACAGACCTCCCCACTGACAACATGGCCTCACACTCACCCAAACAATGTTCACATAAAACAAATACTTTCTCTCTTTTCTAGAATAGATAGCCCCAGCATCAGCATCTTATATTAATACAACCAATATTTCACAAGAGCCTATTGTACACAAGGTACTACTCTGGTGCTGTCCAATAAACACATCCATCAACAATACAGACAAACTCCAGGCCCTCAGGAAATGTATATTTTAGTGGGCAAGACTAGTAATAAACATATAAGTAAACATTATAAATAAGTAAAGCATATAGTATGTTAGAAGGTGAATCTTCTATGGGGAAAATAAACCCAGAAGTGTGTAAAGGGGATTGGGACATCAGGCTACGTTGGGTGTGATCAGGTTAGTTTTCACTGAGGTGACTTGAAACAACTAAAAACACAATTCATATGAAATATGGAGAAAGAATAATCTAGGAAGAGTGTACAGTGAGAGCAAAGGCCCTGAGGCAGGATTGCCTAACTTGGTAAGAAACATCTTGGCCAGTGTTATTAGAACTGTGTGAATGATTGCAGAGCAGTGGGAGATGAGGTCAGAGAGGTAACAGGGTACCAGTTTGAAATGGGGCCTTGTAGGGCCTTTGCAAATTAGGTTCTTACTCTAAACAAAATGAGGAGCCACTGGAGAGTTTAAAACAGAGGTGTGGCCTGATCTGCTTATATTTTGAAAGTATCACTTTAGCTAATCTGTTGAGCCTTTTGTGTACTACATACTGTTCTTGTGCTGTCAATCAAACACAGCAGTCAACCAACAGTACAAATTCCCAGCCCTCAGAGTGTGTGCATGTGTGTGTGTGTGTGTGTGTGTGTGTGTGTGTGTGTGTGTGTGTGTAGGGGGTGGGGAGTGGAGATAAGGAATACCTTTTTGGATATGTTCAGTTTGAGATATCTCTCAGATATTCAAGTGAAGGTATTGAGTCAGAAGTTGATTATATGTGTCTTAAGTTCAGAAGAGAGATTGGAGCTGGAGAGAAAAACTTTTATTTCATCAGCATTTAGAAGAAATTAAAACCATGATTAAGATGATCTAAAGTCAGGAAGTGAGGAGGCCGAAGAGGACTGAGCCCTGAGACACTCCAATATTAAGAGGTGGAGGAGCTGGAGAGGAACCAGCAGGGAAGACTGACAAGGAGTGGCCAGTAGGATAGGAAAGAAATCAAGGGATTGTAGTGGCTTGAAAGCTAAGAGCAGCATTTTCAGAAAAAGGACTGATTAATAGTGTCAAATTTTGCTGATGAATCAAGCACCATAATTTACTGAGTCCTAAACATGCATTTTTTTTCACATTTAACATCTTTGAAATTAGAATGAATTTCACAGTTGAGGCCATGTGACAGTTTAATTGGCATATGAGATACGTTTTACAGATCAGCAATTTTCAACCTTTTTCATCTCATGGCACACATAAACTAATTACTAAAATCCTGCAGCACACCAAAAAATATATTTTTTGCCAATCTGACAAAAATAGGTATAATTTTTATTCATTCACACAAGACAGCTATTGTTGTGTTGGCTGTTGTCACTTTTTTATTTGACAATCTAAGGGAAAAGAGGTCATCGCATGTCAGGTATTGCATGTTTTAAAAATTGTTGCAGCATATCATTGTGCCACAGCACACTGGTTGAAAATCACTTAGATCATAAATAATATGACATATGATATCTAAGAATTGAACATTGGATTTGGTCAATAGATCTCAATGTGAGGAAGGAGTAGGTTTATAAGCAAATGAAAGGAGAGAGATTTCATTTGGTCATACAGCAAAGAGCAAGAATTGGGGGAGTAGCTGGAGAGAAAGTCAGGATATTGGTTTTCTATTTTTTGAGACAGAGAAGACAGGATGGCTGTGTCCCCTGATGGGAACATTTATGATGGAGGAGAATGGTTGAGTAGACCAGTGGGGATAGGTTCCATGGCCTAATGGAAGGAAGGCAGGCAGAGTGGTGAGGCAAGTGCTTGGGTAGGTTGGAGAGATGGTAGAACTGTGGGGTCTGTGGATGCTACTTGACTGCTTCTATTTTCTCAGTTAAGTAGAGAAATCAAGGTCATTGCCTGGAAGGAAGAGTTAAAATCTAGAAACAAAGAAAGCGTGGAAATGGTTGTCTAGGAGAGAGGGAGAATAAATGGACTGGGTTTGGTCAGGAATTTAAAGTGGGGCCACTGATCCTGAGAGAATGATTTCCCCTAGCCTTCTTCAAGTACAGGACGCATCCTCCAACATGGTTTCATGTTGGTTTTTACCAGAGAAGTACATGTGCAAAAGATTGGGGCCTGGGAGTTGAGGGTGTTCATCAGGCGGAGGTCTGATGATTGAGCGCAGATCTAAGCTGGGTATGGAGCTGGCTTGTCTCCCCATCCTCCCATTCCTATTCTCATAGCTCTGAGTTACTCACAGGAAAGCAGAGTGGTCAGCATGCATGGCTACTGAGCTGTTGCAGTTTCTCTATTGGGGGTTTGGGGGGGGGGAGAAATGGGGGAATAAGGACCCATATGTAAAACCATAATCAATAAATAAATTTTTAAAAAGTGTGTCCTCCCTTGCTCTCAGCCCTGTTTCACTCTCATTGTGTGGCAGGGCGGGTTCCTGGGGCAGGTCACAAATTGGTGGAGACGCTGTGGAGCCTGGGATGGTTTTGACATTACATGTTTTTCTTGATAGATATGCTATTCAGGGTACCTCGTGTCTGTCCCTATAGTCTTTCACCCAAAACCAAATAAGGAATGCAAAAGGGGACAGAAAGGCAATAATATATAAAACAAGATTTTACTTACTTGCATTTATAAATTCTTTTTTCCCATTTTTGTAGGCACTTGACGACTTAATCAATAAAGGCTTGCCTCAAATTCTGCATACAGTTGGCCAGCAACATCTTTTAAATAAGTTTTCTTTTGTTAAAGCGTACTTGTTAGTAAGTGTGGCTGCAACAATAAATTATGTTCCAGAAAATATAGTAAAAACAGCCCCCCATGGATATGTTTCAGAGAAGAGCAAAACGAACTTCTCAAACTTGAAAGGTAATCTTTTGTTTCATTGCTTGCTTGCTTTTCTTTCTCCTCTCTTGCTCCAATTCTGCCCCTCTCCACCCCCAGTAATCCCTATGAACAATATAGTATCTATTCTTCCGAATTTTCTCTAAGCTTACAATGACACACATATGCTTATGTTTAAGTACAGGCATATCCACAGTCATCCATATATCTCCATATCCATAAATTTTATACACACACACATATACACAGTAGGATTTGTCATTTGTTTACAAATGATATATTTTTATATTTTTCTGCATCATGCCTTTCTCATGCAGGAAAACTTCACTAAAACTGCTCCTAAGTCAACTGTTCTGCTTTAGTTCACTATTCTGGCTGTGCAATGTTCTATGATGTGAATGTTCCATGGTTGTTCAATCATTCCTATATTGATGCTCATTCACTTTGTTTCTAGAGAACAGTGTATAAGCACTACCTATCCATATGATATATTGTATATTTCTATAGGTTAAGACACCCATGGATGGAATTTATGGGCCATAGTGTATATGTATTTTGAAAATGTATTAGATTTCACCATAAAAAGAATTGTTTTCACCTTCAAGTATGACGTTAACTGTGGGTTTTTCACATATGCCTTTTATCAGATAGAGGAATTCCTAATTTGTTGAATAATTTTGTTATGATAGAGTGTCATTAAATGCCTTTTCTGCATCTATTGAGATGATTCTGTGGTTTTTGTTTTTTATTAACATGGCGTATTACATTGTTATTTGATTTTTGAGTGTTTAACCAACCTTGCTTTCTTGGGATAAATCCCACTTGATCACGGTGTATACTTTTTTTTAATGTGTTGCTGATTTCTGTTTGCTACTGCTCCATTGAAGATGTTTGAATCCATATTTATAAAAGATATTGGCAAGTAGGTTTTTTTTGTGTGTGGTGTCTTTGTCTAGTTTTGGTATCAGAGTAATATTGGCCTCTGTTTTAAAATGTAAGTTATTATTATTCAGATCTGGTAAGGACAACAGATTAGGAGATGGCTGCCATTGAAAACACAGTTTGTTATTTACAGCCCCCAAGAGAAGGGACACAACATGGAAGGACCACAAAGGGAAGAGCCATACAGGAGGCAGAGAGATCAACAAGGAAAATGTGGGTCCTCTTACGTTGATGTTCATCTTATGTGGATGCTCATCACAGGGTTCTTCATACCAAGCTCCAGGCATTTGTTTTCTATCTTTGTCTCTCACTTTCTTCTCTGACTTTAGGGAAGAAGACCCAGTCCCAGATCGTCTGCTGGGCCTTTCCCAATGCTCAAACCCTCCCTTATACTCAGCACACTACTAGCTCCACATCCTCCTAATGTAGGAGACGAGCCAGATAGGAAGAAGAGAAGTCAGGTGTGCTCAGTTCCCTGTTATTCTAGGCTCTTTCGTCCTGCTTATTTTACTTAGTGTCTTTAGGTGGGTAATTTTTGCAGTAATTCCTAGTCAAACAATGACTTATAGTTTTCCTCTCTCTTCTGTAGTCTAGAAGCCAGGTTTACCACAGCAGTCAAGGTCTGCGATATAAATTATCTGAATTCTCCCTGGCTCAGAATCAGGGCCAGCTTCGTTTTGTGGGTGGGAATTTTGAGATGTTTAAGGATTTTCAATTGTGCTGTTCAAAATGACGTTACTCTCCAGTCTTAGAGCCTGTGCAAATCAATAGAAATGATGCTTCCAAGATCTTATTGACACATTATAAATATCTGAAAGACCCAGAATACTTTGAGGATGTTAAGGAGTTTTAGAATTCCAGGAGAGGAACCAATAGCTGATCACTGAATTGTCTGATTTGTTGTAAGAATCAGCCTCAGTCTTCTAATATATTATGTTTAGAGACTATTTGATATAGTAATATATTTCTAATTATCATTGTGGGGGTTGTTAGCATTAAATTTATGGATAGTTTCCCAATTAATGATGAGTTTTATTAACTAGAATTAATATTTAAACTAACCACAGCTATCCTTTCAAAATTTTGTGTCTTACAGAGCTATATACAAAGGATGATGGAGGCACATTTGGTTATCTTAGGAAACTAAAAGATGAATTCACTCTTCATACACTAAAGGTAAGTTTAAGAATGTTTTCAAATCACAGTAAATCAGTTACCAAGTTGCTCACTATTCAGCCATGCACAGGCCCACTTTCTGGGTTGTGCTTGCAGTTAAGAGGCCAGGTAGCTTTTCTCACATAAGCAGAAACTTTTCCCCATGAGAAAAGTTAGGTACCCAGAGGTGTCAGACTTTGACTATACATCCTGCTTCGGTGTTGCAGAATATATGATTCTTTATTGGGTAGGATTTGTGTATTCCATACCCTGTTTCTCATTTCCTAATAATAATAGTGACAACAACAGCAACAAAAACGGCTACCACTTATTCAGTGCTTACCACATGACAGGCACTTTGCATGGTTATTTTCACAGCAGCTCTGTCATGTAGATATTAATCATTTTTGAAGTATGTTGTGCTGAGCCATGAGAACATTGAAGCTTAGACAGTTAGAAATTCACTGTATGCAGTATGCAGCTAATAAAGTACAGACCATGTTCTTTTTTTAAAAAATTTCTTTATTGATTAAGGTATCACATATTTTCCTCATCCCCCCATTCCCATCCCAAACCCCTCCCCACGCATGCCCCCACTCCCCTGTTGTCCTTGACCACTGGTTAGGCTCATATGCATGCACACAAGTCCTTTGGTTGATCTCTCCCCCTTATCCCCACCCTCCCCTACCTTCCCTTTGAGGTCCGACAGTCTGATCTATGCTTCCTTGTCTCCAGAAGGCAAATGAATCAGTCTGTAGTGAGTTTCTTTCTGGGCCAACAGTTCTTTTGAGTCCAAATTTCAATGTCAAACAGTTCCTTATGTGTACATGTCAGCAATGATATTTCAGTTCTGGATGGTGGACAAATGGTGGTAATGCAGGTCGGGCCCTCTCTGGTTTGGTCCTGGGCAACCTGCAGTGTCGCACAGCTGTTCACTGCTAGTATGGCAAGGCATCATCAGCATCTTCCATCTCTGGACTGTTTCATTTCTGTCTTCATGGCTGGAGTAGTCCTGTCAATTCCTCTCTGTTGCAGGAATCCTCATGGTCTCGGAGTTGTTTTCTGAAAATATACAAACATATTCTCGACCAAAAGTTAATAAAGGAATATTTTCTATAAATTTGACTTGCGATCCTTTTTCATTTTTTGCCCAAATGATTTTCCTTTGGCTTGTTTTGACACCATGTATGTTTTACATGGGTGTCTTTTTGTTAGCATTACAAATGAAAGTTAATTTTCTAAAGTAAAAATTTTCTAGATGTAATTTACTTACAGGATATTTTTCCTTACATGATATTCTTCTACTATCCCCCCTTTTTTGATTTAAATATTAGGAGGCTTTTGGAAATTTTATAATGTAGTCTTGATAGCTTTTAAATTTTAATTTTTTGCACTAAAATATGACTGCTTTAGGTTCATTACATGTTATGCAATTTTACCATGAGATGAACTACCAATAAAACTTTTAATTAACACTTTAGGAACAGATTTTTGTCCAGTACAATCAATTTTTGTAGAATATTTGCTTATTTCAATTAGCCAATTTAAATTAGCCTGAAAAGTTGACTACTATTTTACTGTCAAATTTAATACTCTAACAACAATCTTATTTTATCCTGTAAATATTAGTGGAAAGGATTATTTGCCTTCTTGAGTAGGCCTTGAGCATTCCTAGTGCTAGGCTGGATTTAGATATCAAAAACCCACTTCCCCACACTATAGGTATAAGACAACTCATACAAGTCTTGTTGCAGCGAGAGGGCAGCTGCTGTCAGCCAAGTCTCTGTCTGTTACCTGGGTCCCGATTTGAGCTGGGCATGGGAAGCTAAGCAGCCATGGGGGCAGGAGACCTCCCTCAGAAGGGGTGAGGGTTCATGCCTCTGCAAAGTTGGGGGATAAGGGTCTGTGCCCCACCTCTGTTGACCCCCAAGTTCTCTCCTGATGGCCCCTCTGCGACTGTGCCTGTCTTAGGTTGTTCCTTCTCTGAGGAATCTTACCTGTTTCTGGCTAACCAGCCATCCTCCGGGGCCAAGCAGGGTGATGTGAGGTTCAGTTCTGTCTCCTTGGTAGCCTATGCCCCCGTGGCCTCCATGCCCAGCACCTGCCTTGGTATCCCCTCGCCTGCTGGCGGGGCCCCAGCACTGATCGCATATCTTGGGGAACCCGGGTTTCTTCTCCATGGTGGGCCCAGCTCGCCCCACTGGGCGAGAGACAGATCCATGGTACCAGCAGTCATGTGGCTTCAACCTCGGCATGAACAGAAAGCTCAGACAACAGCTGTGGGCAATTGGATTGTGAGAAGAGGGGTCAATATAGAATGCTCAGGTGCCTTCCCAGGGGGCCCTCTACACAATGGAAGGGATTAAATCCTTTCATGTCCTTTTTAAATTGCTGCCAGACATTCAAAGAATTAGTTTGTAAGTTAGTTTGGGATAATTGTATATTATGCTGTTATAATTCTAAAATATCAAGAGATGTGTTACCTTTGTTTCCAAGCACCAAAAAGATGATTTTTTTATTGATTCCCAAGCATGCGAGGTACTATTATAGGTAATGGGGGTAACACAAATCTGGGAAAAATTATAATGATATTGGAGAATAATATCATGTAAGGATATTCTTTGCTCTAGGCCGTGGCAATTCCATTTCAAATTGGCTGTCAATTTCTTTTTGTATAGACAAGGTCTTAGTTATATTTTCTGCACCTCTCCCAGGAGCAAGTAGTGATAGTTCCTTCCTTTGGTGTCCACACAAGTCAGAAACCTCTCTTTAATTTTACACACAAAGGGGCAGTGGTTTGATTTTGTGTCATACAAAAGGGAAGCTGGGTGGAGACCCCTGTGTAATTATACTTCCTTGCCCCACCCGTGGACCTCCTGGATGACCAAGGTGTTTGGTATTATTGTTGACTACACTAGGCGGGGAATCAGCCCATGTAAGGGCTCTTACCCATGAAGGGTCAGGAACATAAGTCCAAAATACTTCTCCATTTGCCCCAGGTATATTACTGTACAGCTGATGACTGCTAGCATGGCAAGAAAGACGTTCTCAGACATTCTTGGGTTTCTGGTTACCTCACAATTTCTTTTTTATATTTTTAATTTTTTTTTTTAAATTATTATTATTATTATATATTTTTTTACATATGTGTCCTTATTCCCCCATTACCCCCCACCCCCCACTCATGCCCCACCCCCCTGTTGTCGGTGTCCATTGATTAGGCTCATATGCATGCATATAAGTCCTTTGGTTGATCTCTCCCCTTTACCCCCACTGTCCCCTACCTTCCCTGAGGTTTGACGTTTTGATTGTTAACCATAATCATATAAATTGGCCTAGAACTTGTATAATATTTACTGCTCTATACAAACAAGATTTTAGAGGCCCATTCCTTCAAAGCTTGGTTAGTCCCTTACTATTTTGCCATGTCAGGTTGCTCTTTACTATGGATTGCCTACTCCAAAGTCTCATTATCTTCACATTGCTAGTTATGTGACCACAGCTTAACTTGAAATGCAGTTGGTTCCGATTATTCACAGATTCAGTATTTACTAATTTGCCAATACTAAAATTTATTTGTAACCCCAAATCAGTAGTTATGGCTCTTTTGTGGTCGTTTGTGGACATGGGCAGAGCATAGAGAAATGTGACTTGCCCAGCACACACATTCCCAGCTGGGCCGAACAAGGCGATGCTCTGAGTTTTTGTTTACATTCTCATACTATAAACAAATATCTCTTTCATGATCTATTTATGGTCACATCTTTGGAATTTTCGGTTGCTGATTTTATTATCTAAAATGACCCACAACTCTAGTCCTAAAGAGCTGTTTAGTGTTTCTAAATGCAAGAGGGCTGTGATGTGCCCTATGGAGAAAATAAGTTGTTTCAGTCAGGCATTATTTATAGAGCTATTGGTTGTGAGTTCAGGGTTAATGCATCTATAATATATATTAAATAATGTGTGTAAACACACATTGAACAAAGTTACGTATTGACCAGTTGACAAAAATGTTGTGACCAGAAGCTCCCAGGAACCTATCTCTGTATTTCCCTTAGGAACAGTGGTTTTCATTATTTTGCTAATTCAGTGTTTGCAGCAACTTTCTTGACCATAACTACTGTAAATAATCATGTATGTGATAGGTTGTACATAAAACAAAGGGTAACAGTTGTACATGTTTATTTTTGCCATGACCTGCCTTTTCATTCTCTGTTGCTTTTGTGCTGTTCATGGATGATGATGTTCAAATTTCCTTTTTGGTCTTCCGATGGTAGTTACTTCAGCACAAAAAATATTTGGTGAGTAATAATGAGACATTACTTGTATTATTTCTGAACTTATGTAATTGTGTGGTCTTCTTCTTTTTCAGTCAATTTTACTGACAGAAGCTGAAGACAGGCTGAACTCCCTGGTGTCAGAGATGGAGCAGCCAGGCCAGAAGGGCCTTGCCCAGTGCTCTGCAGGCCAGCTGGAGATTGTGGTGCAGGCCCGGCTTCAGCTCGCCGCCATCGCCCTGCAGAGACACCGGGCAGCGTACAGGTGAGTCTGTGCACAGAGGAGTTTCTTCTTCCCCATAATCTGATAAATTTTATAAATTCCTAGATTAATAGAGCCTACTCATTTTTTATTTTTCAAGGTAGTTTTAACATTATTGTTCTCAAAATTACAGATTACAATTTGTTTTTTTTTAAATCTTCTTAACTTTCTTTATGATATTGAAATTCCATGCATTCAACTCCATGAATTAGATTCAGAATTTGAAGGGGAGTTAATTTTTAGATGGACATTCTCTTCAAAAAGGAGAAGGCCCTGGCCAATGTGGCTCTGTTGGAGTGTCATCCCATACCCTGAAGGGTCACAGGTTTGATTCCAGATAAGGGCACATAACTGGGTTGTGGGTTCAGTTCCAGTTGGAGTGGGTACAGGAGGCAAACATTCAATATTTCTTTCTCTCTCTTCCTTCCTCTCTCTAAAATCAATGAACATGTCCTCGGGTGAGGATTATAATAATAATAATGAAGGAGAAGTCCATCTGCAGCTTTTGTAAAGAGGCAATCAATTCAGCAGAAATTCCTTTTGTTTTGATTGGAAACATAAAATCATCTCATCACTGTGAGCCTTGATTGAAGGCCATTCTGTGATTAACCACATCTAAATTTGATTTTATGCTAGAGACAGTCTAGGTTTTGGAAATTTGTAATTTTTGTGGTCTCTAAGCAGTGATGAAAATCCGTGAAGTCTTGGAGCAGTGATTCTCACAGTGTAGTCTGCAGATCTCTAGGGGTGTCCCTAAGATCCTTTTAGGGGTCTGTAAGTTAAAACTTTTTATAATAAAACTAAGATATGATTGTCCTTCTTGTGTTGTTACTTGCACTGAAGATGCAAAAGCAACAGTGGTAAAACTTCTGGCATCTCCCCATGAGTCACAGCCGTGGCCCTACTTGTAGCTATCACGTATTTCACTGCCACACACTTGCAATAAAAAAGGCCAGTTAACTTAAGAATGTCTTTCATGAAGCAGTAGAATCTGTTACATTTATAAATCCCTATCCTTGAATCTATTTTTAATATTCTGTGGGAATGTTAAATGGGAAATACACCTAAAGCACTTTTATTGTGCATCAAAGGTTGATAGTTGTCTTGAGAAAGCCGAACCAGCTGTTCTTTTATTCATGGAATATTTTTTTATTTTAAAAAAAAGAAAACACCCTGCAAAATATGGTTATTCAAACTTGAGTATTTGACAGGCATTTTATTGAAAAGGAGCAAAATGGACAAGCTACTTCTAGGAAAACAACTAATGAATAGTATTTTTTATTATTTTTTTTTTAGCAATCATAACATCTAACCTTTCATAGGAAAAATAGAATTTTGGAAAATTTGTATTTGCCACCATGAACTTGACAGTTTTGTAATGCTTAGATTTTTTAAATGAGATTGGTAGTGTTAACAAGCATCATTTCTAAAATTGTATAATGAAGTGTTTCAACATTAAGGGGATCTTCATGCTCAAGAAGTTAATGTTTTCAAAATGACCAGTGCATGATGTTCCAAAATCCCAATTAACAAGATAGACTAATGACTTGTAACCTTTTTTGTCCATGGCTCATATAAACTAATTTCTAAAATTCTACAGCACACCAAAAAAAAATATTTTGTTGACCAAAAATTAGCTATAATTTTGATTGATTAAAAAAATAGTAGTTACTACTATTTTGCTCCAAAGAGACTAAAAAAAAATCTAGTAACACCCGTAGAGATTCTCCTACCCTTGTATTTAAGCATTTTTGGTACAAGGAATTAACCAATCAGATGCATCCTTATTAAGCAGCATGACCAATAAGATACAACTCTATTAAGACCTATATATTTATGGATCAAGACAGAGAATTCATACCAGACAGTTATTGTTATATTGGCTGTTGTCATTTTTTATTTGACAAGGGAAAAGAGGTCAGTGCCCCTGACTAAATAGTCAGGTATTACATATTTTAAAAATTCTTGCTGCACTCCAGTTGAAAATTCTGAGATAGACCAATAGGTTTTGATATAAGGGACTAGGAAAAGTTCATCAGTGTGTGATATTAGATCCCACATTGTAACAAACTTTTAAGAAATTATCCCTTACCACATTTTAGTATAGCATCAAAGAATAATATTCACAAGTATTCAAAAAAGTTATTAAAATACTCCTCCCATTTCTAATGACTCTGTGCAACCTAGTCTTCTTGGTATACTTAAGCCAAAACGGTATGCCACAACATACTGAAAGTAAAAGCACATAAAAAAGTCTATTAAGAAGATTTTCTCTTAAGCCAGACATTAGATTTGCAAAAAAAAAAAAAAAAAAAAAGTGAAAACAATGGCATTCTTCTCACTAATTTCTTGATGTTTTGGAAAATATCGTTGTTTTTGTTTTCTTTTTTTAAAAATACTCATGAAGTTAAAAATTTCTCAGCTTAAGTTGTAATATGATAAATATTGATGGAGCCCTTTGGGGTTCTCAATAATTTTAAGGGTATAAATGAGTGCTGAGATTTTTAAAAAGCTTGGGAAGTATTGTTACATTTATGCCTGTCTTTAAAAAAATTAAAAATATATTTTATAGATTTCAGAGACGAAGGGAGAAGGAGAGAGAGAGAGAAATATCCATGATAAGAGAGAATCACTGATAGGCTGCCTCCTGCATGCCCAACACTGGAGACTGAGCCTGTAACCTGGGAATGTGCCCTGACCAGAATCAAACCATGAAGACCTCCTGGTTCATAGGTCAATGCTCAACCACTGAGCCACGCAGGCTCGGCTATGCCTGTCTTAATGAATCCTATGGTAGTTGATTGATGGTAAAATAGGCCTTGCATTATAATATATTATTTTCTTCTTTTAAGTTAGAAAAGAGAAGGAATTTTACTGTATAATTTCCTATAGAAAATATATGATATGTGAACATATCTAAATATGTGTTTTTAGATAGGTATGACAATAAAATTTATGATTTTATGATTTCCTATAGAAGCATATGGAAAATATGCTTCCATGGTGTCCCACACAGCAACAGCAGCCTTCATTCTTTTCCCAGCTCTCTACATATCTTATACCCTTTGGCAGGGAGGACATGAGTGATTTTTTTTAGGGAAGAAGGAAATTAGAAACTAATAATTACCAAATGGCCACTGAAAGGAGTGTTACATTACAATAGAACTTGAATTTGAAGACCAGATAGAACATGCAAATAATGTGCAAGTGTATCAGAATCACTCCTATTTTAAATACATCAACCCGGCCCTTGGGACAAAACCTGCAAAACTTTCAAATTATTGCCTTTTTTTTTGCAGCAGAGGTGTCATTTGGGGAAGCCTACTGTCAGGATGAATGAGTTTCTCTTAGGTGAACTTTACCCCCCATGAGCTTCTGTTTGGGAGCTGCTGAAAGTGTTGGACAGTCTCTTTCCCAAATGAGGGTTAGCTTGACATTTCATGATACTTCTAATATAATTACGTGTCAAGGAAATTGAAAGGCACACTCCCTAGAGTGGCAGGTAAAGTGACCCGCATGGATTTTAGGAGAACAAACTGACCACTTTTGCCATGAATGGTAATAAGAAATAAATGGGATCAAAATTATTCAAATGATATTTCTACTTGTTAGGGTTGCCTCTCTCAGAATCCTGTCTTTTTTTTTTTTTTTAAATAAGTGTTCCTGTCTATCCTTCTTTCTATTTAATTTCTTGTCTAAATAGGATAACATCTGAGCCTGTTAATTTTGTGTCAGAATGAAACTTCCTTCCTTTGGGATTTTAGACTGTTTATAGTGGGTAATCCTCCCACACTCTGTCTTTCGTGTGGAGAAGAGAAACTAGAAATTTTCCATTTTGCAACTAAGTAGCGCCAGGTGGATTAGTCCATAGTAATACCAAGAAGATTAGTACATACTAGTATGCTTTATTTATTTATTAAGTTTTTGGGTCAGCAAGATTTGAAGCCTCATACCTCATTTCTCTCTTTTTTTAAAAAAAATATTTTTATTGATTTCAAAGAGGAAGGGAGAGGGAGAGAAACATCAATGATGAAAGAGAATCATCAATCGGCTGCCTCCTGCATGCCCCCTACTGGGGATCAAGCTGGCAACCCAGGCTTGTGACCTTGATCGAAATCGAACCCGGGACTCCTCGGTCTTCAGGCCGATGCTCTATCCACTGAGCCAAACCAGCAAGGGTTCTCATACCTCATTTCTCTTGATATCAAAATTTGGGCTTCTAATTCAGAAGCATGGGTTGAGCACGCCTTATTCCCCACAGGGTCTAGTACCATCCTGTGCTAACCTCTGAAGCTACCCAGTAAACAAGGTGTCATAGAAACACACGTGGATCCCTGAGGGAGGAGGTTGTTGGGGAGTGGAATTTTCATATCTTTATACATAATGCATCAGTGTTACATTTTTCTTGTTTTCTTGCTTGTTTGTTTAGTTTTACTTTAAATAAAAACCAGTAAGTTTATATAATCAGAAACAATACATTAGTCTACCAATATCTATGCCATTTTAATGACTCGGTAGAACCTTGGAAATTTAAAAATCAATAATTGCACACAGTTTCTCATATCCAAAGACCTTAGATTTGTTCCTGGCCCATAGCAGGTGCTCAACACATATTTTTTTTTTTAACAAATGGAAGAATACATCATTGAATCCTTATAATAATCCCATTTCAATACTCTGGGAGCCTACAAACAGACTATACCTTCTCCCAAGCATGCGTGGACAGTGACAAAGTTGGTCATATACTAGGCCAGAAACCTCAGTAACCAACCCGAATGAGGAGGTGTACTGAACACAGTCCAAGGACACAGGAAGCCTCTGGAATGTGTATGGGGGAAGTGTCATGCTCTGATTTATATCTTGATGAGATTGCTGGGGTTGCTATCTGGAGACCATGACTGCAGGGGCTAGAGGCACAGGGGAGACTGGTCAGGAAGCTCCTACAGCCTGGAGATGATGATGGCTTGGGCAGAGGACTTAGCTGTGGAGGAGGTAAGGTGAGGGGCTGCTGGCTGGTGTCCATATTTCAAAGTTGAAGCTGACAGAGCTTGTTGGTGGGTTGAACATAGAGTGTGAGTTAAAGAGGAAGCAATGGTGATTCTGGGCTCTGCCTGTGGGATGGAGGACAGACAGAGTTTGGTGGAGGAGGTGGAAGCAAGAGGAGCTGCTTTTAATCTATTCTACTAGTTTCCTAGAGCTGCCTTAACAAAGGACCCAAAACTGGATGGCTTAAAACAATCCAGTTTTATTGTTTCACAGTTTTGGAGGATAGAAGTCCAAAATCCAAGTGTAGTAGGGTCATGCTCTTTCTGACCGCTCCAGGTAGGGAGAGCCCTGCCTTGCTTTTTCTAGTTTCTGATTTTGCCAACAATATTTGGCTTATAGATGCATCACTCCAGTCACATGGCCTTCCTCTTCCTGTGTGTGTTCACATCCTCTTCCCTCTATGGATATTTGTCTCTCTGTCCAAACTTCCCCTTGTTTTAGGTACATCAGTCAAATTAGAATAGGATCCATCCTAATGACATAGTTTTAATTTGATTTCCTCAGATAATTATTCTGAGGTACTAAGGTTTAGGATGTCAACATATCTTTCTGGCAGCACACAATTTAACCCATAACACCTGTTAAGTGTGGTTGTCAATTAACTGTTCAAGTGGAGAATTAGATAGGTGGGTGTATTGTCCATTTGGATTTCATCCCATCTTTCTTCCATGTTATAAATAGCACTGTGATAAGTATCTTCAGCTATATAGACTGTTCTGTATTTCTTTATCATTTTTAAAACATATTTTTATTTATTTCAGAGAGTGGGAGGGAGAGATAGAAACATCAATAATGAGAATCATTGATTTGGCTGCCTCCTGCATGCCCCCTACTGGGGTTCAAGCCTGAACCCAGGCATGCACCCTGACTGGGAATTTAACTGTTACCTCCTGGTTCATAGGTCAACACTCAACTACCAAGCCACACCTGGCCGGGCGGATTGTTCTGTATTTCAAATTTTGTTTGAGGATAGATTTTCAAAAGAAGAAGCCTCTTGAGATGTATATTATCTAAATATTTTGAAAAGGGTGATGTCAATTATAAATTTATTATTCTGGAGGGGAGGAGGATGTAATGGTCTAAACTGCAGACAATCATATGTATAAAATGATAAGAAATAAGAAGAATTTCTATTTCCTGGCTTCTACTTTCTTAATTTAGTACATTTCCCTTCTCACTAGACACTGATTCAACAATAATTTAGCTTTAGAGTTTCTAAGTAGGTAGCATTAAGTAACAATATTATAACTAACCTCAAAAAGCTGGAGAACCCCATTCTGATTTATTTAAATGCACATTTGCTCATTTTATTAGTGATATTGTCAGTAAATTTTGTTTTAAATCTTGGAAACTTTTATTTATTCATTCTTGCATTCACTCACTTTCATTTTAAAATATTTTTCTGGTTCTACTAGTATTCTGTCCCAGGTACTAGGTTCTGGGTTCCAACAGGGAATGAGACAGATGAGCTGTAGAGCAGTTTATACACAATTAAACAGTGTGATAAATTAGAACACATGGTTAGAGCAGGGCACTATTAGGGTGCATAGAAGGCCACCTAACAGTTTTAGGGGTGAATGGGGCAGTGGGAAGGTGCTTTGGAGGAAGTAACATACAAATGCCACAAGTGTAAAACTAATAACATTTAAAATATATTCTTTATTTTAGTGTTGCAATAGTATTTTCCACACTTAAGCTTCTCCAGGATTCAAAACTTTTTCAAAAGAAGGCGGCACAAGTTGACACAGAGAGTTCCCTCTCTCTAGAAGCTTCTGTACGTATGAATTTAATGCTTATTCTTATTAATCAGTTGGATAAAAACAAAGGGATAAAGTAGAAAAAACATTGAATATGGAGTATAAAGATCTGTGTGTAAGCCCTGTTTATGCTGTTTTTAACTGGCATACCTTGGGCAAGTCCCTTAAACTTTTATAGTATTTTTAAATGTAAATCTCATTTGTGAACTGATGGAATTGGATGTATAATCACTGAAGTCCCACCAAATGTGGCAGTACAAAATTATAGGTCTGATTTCACTAGTAAATAAAGTTGTTTCACTTTATTTTACTTTTCATCTCACGTTTTTGTTACGTTAGCATTACCAGTATGACACCTGTGCTGTTTCCTACTTTGGATTTCTCATAGTTATATTCTTCCCTATTTAAGCTCTCAAATATTTTTGACAACTGGTGTTGCAAAGTATTTGAAATTTTATTGGATTTTTTATGAGATCAAGTAACTTAATAAAATAGCATTGTTTGAAATACAAAGATTCATCATGTAGAATCTTTGCTCATTATTTTAAACTAGAGGCTCAGTGCACGAATTCGTGCACAGGTGGGGTCCATCCGACCCACCCTAGAGGGAGGGGCCATGGACAGTTGGCAGGCTGGCCCCTCCCCCTATCGGGGTGGGGGGTAATTGGGGGCAGGGCCAGCCGGGTGGAGGATTCGAGGGTGGTTGGCCAGCCAGCCTCGCCCCCTGGTCAAACTCCCAAACTCCAAGTTGAGGGGACAATTTGCATATTAGCCTTTTATTATATAGGACTAGTGACCTGGTGCACAGATTCGTGCACATTGAAAGGAAATTAGAAGGTGGCCAGCAGGGCAAGACTGGGTAAGATGGGCCAGACACACCCTGGAGCCAACCTTCCATGGTCCCTCCCCAGCATCTGCAGAGTGAGTGGGGTCCCTCCAGCAGGTGGGGTCCCTCGGCCTGGCCTGCAGGGATCAGGCCGAATTCAGCACCCTGGAGTGAGAGAGGGCACTCTGCAAAGTTACTGTTGTACAGAGTTTGGAACACAAATGCAAGTGTGCAGTAAACCAGATTTGGGGCCAACCGTGCCCCAGCAACAACATAACCCACTGCCGAAGGTGGAATTGCATGGCCCTGTGAGGAATCAGGTTCCCTCCTCTCTGATTTCGGGGTGCATCACCTGAGAACTGCTGCTGCCAAGTCACTGCAGCTCAGCAGCTCCTGCATTGAGCATCTGCCCCTGGTGGTCAGTGTGCATCATAACAACCGGTTGGATGGGCAGAGGGACACTTAGCATATTAGTCTTTTATATATATAGATATTATGAATAAAATTGCTAATATTCACTGTCATTACAAGTAACACTAATTGTCCTAAGTAGAGACTCGTTTCTAACTATATTAAAAGTAATAAAAGTTCTAAAAAGCATTCTAATTCTGAAAATTGACTTAAAGGAATGGTTGTTCATTGGGGGCTATTTTGCCTCCCCAAGAGACATTTGGCAATGTCTGGAGACGTTTTGGTTGTCACACCTAGAGGGGACGCTATTGGCATATAGTGGGTAGAGGTCAACTAAGTTACTCAACATCCTACAATGCACAGGACAGTTCCCCACAACAATTATCTGCCACACAGTGCCAGCAGTGCCAAGGCTGAGAAACCCTGGCTTACTTGTGACGTGGCTTTTGGATAGTAACAGAAATTGTAGGCACTGAGAGATTAAGGTATGTGGATGCTAATCCAACTAGACTCTTCCATTGCTTGTGCCCTTGTGGTCACCATTCTGCTGCCAGGCTTCTGTTGTTCACTTCTTACCATTTCTGGGAACAGCTCACCCTCCTCTTCTGTGCTTCTCACCTGTCTATCCAGACTCCAGCCCCCTGCCCGTCCCCAGAGCTGCTCCTTGACAACAGATACTGCTAATTGGTGGGAGATGGTGAGCTATCAGAGATGCAAAGCAGGGAATTCCTAGAACAAATGGGTGTTGGTCTGAATGACTTTGAAGTTCCCAAATTTCTAAATAGGATGGGTTGCTGCCATTCCCTGGAAAAAGCTCCCTTTGCGTCTCCCTCCCAGTAGCTCTGGTCCTGGAGCTCCCTTTGTAAAGAGTATTAATAAGGATGATAGATCAATGATGTAATTTTGGGATGTGAGCAGAATATAGTGATACAACAGAGGAGATTAAGACTGTGGGCTCTAAAGTCAGAAAGACACAAGTTTGAGTCTCACCTTTGCCAAAATATGATGAAGTTTAAGCAAATAGATAACCTTTCAAAGACTCAGGTCTCCCATGGGTAAAACAAATAATAACTCCTCTTGGGCTTGTCAAGAGGATTAAATGAGATAATGTGTATAAAGCATGTAGCACAGTGCCTGACACATGAGGAGCACGCAATAGATGTTAGCGAGTATTTATTATTATTCAGTCTTTCAGATGATGTTTACAAAAATTTTGAGGGCATTGAAACTGCGGATACTATCATTTGCAGTGATAAATTCAGACTGTAAGACTGTTTGTCAACAATGGGTATAGAGAGAAAAAGGAAAGCTGAAAAGCAGTAGACCAAAATGTTAATAGAGGAATGTGGGATTATGGGTGCTTTTATTTGTTTGTTTTTGTGTGTGTATTTTTTATGTTTTCTAGAATGTACAAAAATTTCTAAAATTTAAAATTTAATACTATTAAATGATATTGGATGCTTCTTTTAACTTATAGTAAGTTCATTTAGCATTAGACTAGAACTTTGCCAATATTAATGTGAAGATAACCATGATTTTAATATTGTTTTAGGCCATTGAAAATAAAGATGATAATGAATTTTTAGATCCTATCTCCCTAAATTCTCGAGAATATTTCAACATTCATCTGTGGTTGAGGTGCCGCTTAGCATTGGTGACTGCGTTTGTTGCACAGATCCGTGGCATTGGAATCGTGAAAGGTATAAATATCCTATTTTCTTAATCGAAGTTTTTATAAAAAGTGATTTCATGTAGGTAACAGAGGGTTTTTTAAAATATATTTTATTGATTTTTTTACAGAGAGGCAGGGAGAGGGATAGAGAGTCAGAAACATCGATGAGAGAGAAACATCCATCAGCTGCCTCCTGCACACTCCCCACTGGGGATGTGCCCGCAACCAAGGTGCATGCCCTTGACCAGAATCGAACTTGGGACCCTTGAATCTGCAGGCCGACGCTCTGTCCACTGAGCCAAACTGGTTAGGGCCAGAGGTTTTTTTAATATGGATATATTTTTATTGATTTCAGAGAGGAAGAGAGAGGGAGAGATAGAAACATCAATGATGAAGGAGAATCATTGATTGGCTGCCTCCTGCTCAGCCCCTACTGGGGATCGAGCTCGCAACCCAGGCATGTGCTCTTGGTTGAAATTGAACCTGGAACTCAGTCCACAGGTCAACGCTCTATCCACTGAGCCAAACCAGCTAGGGCGGTAACAGAGGTTTTATTGGGATATATTTTATTAACATTAACATTTTATAGCTCTCTAGATTAATTTGTTTCCAGAATAAAAAATTCAGGTTCTTACGTAAGAATAATCATTTTCACCCTAACTGGTTTGGCTCAGTGGATAGAGCGTCGCCTAGCAGACTGAAGGGTCCCAGGTTCAATTCTGGTCAAGGGCATGTACCTTGGTTGTGGGCACATCCCTAGTAGGGGGTGTGCAGGAGGCAGCTGATTGATGTTTCTCTCTCATCGATGTTTCTAACTCTCTATCCTTCTCCCTTCCTCTCTGTAAAACATCAGTAAAATATATTTTATAAAAAAGAATAATCATTTTCAGTAGTCCCTTGTATCACTGAAAATGGCACTTACGCTGCTGATGTATGCAAAGCAGGCAGCATAGGGTGAGGGGTCCGGAGCACAGGTTCTGGAGCCAGCTGCCTTGGGTTCCAGTGCTTGGACTACCACTTCCTTGCTGTGTGACCTTGGCCAAGTCTCTCAACCCACCAATGCCTGACTTCCTTCTCTGTACAATGGAGGCAAGTGTACCTGTTTCATAGGATTATTGTTGAAATTGAATGGGTTACACTTATAAAGTTCTTAGATTACACAGGCTGGCTCACAGGAATGTTAATTCTTACAGTGATGAATAATTATCTACTTGTAAACCTATTTATCCACCCATCTCTATCAATCTCCCAAATTAAATTATCTCATGTAATGTTATTACTGGTTTTGCAGCATTTGGATACCGTAAAGTGCCTCCCCCCCAAATTACAACACATTTATTTTTAACGTCTCATGTAGTCTGTTTTCTGTCTCTTTGGATCTTCCTGTTCTTCTATATTACACAATATTCCTGTGATGAACGCGGGGCATATTATGTGTATATATGTTGTTACTTTCTCAGTGCATTTTAAATAACTACATTTGTTTATTTTAGAAAATGATATGACAGATTACGTTAGCCTCATCAATGAAGTGTGTGTGGAGGCAGAAAGTGCAGGCGACAGGGAGCTACAGGCTGAATTCTTGATGCAAGCTGTAATCATTGGCCTACAAGAAAAGCATTTAAGGGCAGACATCATAACAAACCTTCAGGTAGGAAAGAAATTTCATTCACGTTGATAGTTACCAAAGGATTCAGTGTAGAACAAAAGGAGAGAATTTTATATCCCATTAGTTACTGAATGCATGACAGTCAATATGGCCAGCTCTTGTTTCAGTGAATTGCAAACAATACGATCAAAGGAATAATTTTATTTTAATAGGCCATAATACATTTGCTTGAAGGAAGTGAGTTTATTTCTCCGAGATCTTATTTAACTCTGGCGAGAAGCTTGCTTTTGCTGGATGACTTAACAAGGGCAGAGAAATTCAAGGAAATGCTCTCTTCAAAAACAGAAAAATTACTTTTGTTGACTCAGTCTCACAACATTCTTATTGAACAGGTGAGAGTGCTTTTGAGTTCTCAAGATTTAGAAACTTATTATTCTGTTTCTTTTTTTTTTCTTTATTCCAAACCACTTTAGCTAATTACTCATTACAATGTTTCTTTTACAGATGCTAACTTTTGGAGAAACAATTGAATTTCCTTCATCAAACACTGACTATGCAAGTCCATTACAGCCTTTGAAAAATGTCTATCTTCCTCATATCATGTTATTGGCCAAAACAAAAATGAGAATCGGTAAGAACACTTAAACATATATTACACTGAAGCCATTGGTGAAAAATTTTAAGTTATTTTCAGGCACACTATTACCTGAGTACATTTATATGGGGCAATATTTATGAATACTCAGGCTCAATTTATTTACCAAATAGTTTTTGGTTATTTACTGTGTGCCAGACTCTTTGTGAGGACCTGGGAAGTTATTTTAGATAAAAACAAATGTAATCCCTGGTCTTAGTGTGGGAGACAGAGATAAACAAATAAACCATATAGGAGTGCATATTATATCATGGATTCATATCACATAAATATTGTATAAAATAAATATTTTTAATATTTATAAAATGTAATAAAATAAATATTGTATAAAATAAAATATGTATGCGGTAACAATTAGACAGGAAATCAGCAAGGATATAGAAAGCTAATATATGCCGAAACCGGTTTGGCTCAGCGGATAGAGCGTCGGCCTGCGGACTGAAAGGTCCCAGGTTCGATTCCGGTCGAGGGCATGTACCTTGGTTGCGGGCACATCCCCAGTAGGGGTTGTGCAAGAGGCAGCTGATCGATGTTTCTCTATCATCGATGTTTCTAACTCTCTATCCCTCTCTCTTCCTCTCTGTGAAAAATCAATAAAATATCTATAAAAAAAAAAAGTGAAAGCTAATATATGGTAATGAATTAAGTATATGTATATAATTATGAATTGTTAGTGTTATGAAAGACGTGGATAAGATCTGTTGATAAAGAACAAGGAAGAGATGGCTGCCCATTTAAGTAAATAGGGAAGGCCTCTCCATGGAGGCGGCATTTAACCCCACACCTTAAATGTGGGTCACTAAGTATGCATTGTAGAGGCAGAAGGAGCAGTGAGTTGTAGGCTCTGAGGTCAGGACGAGCTGGGCATGTTCTGGAACTGTAGGGAGACAAGGACAGACTGAACAGAGTGGGCTGGGGCAGCCCGATGGGAAGAGCTAAGCTGGGATGGTTACGTTTTAAAATACAGTCCTGGCTGCTGGGGGAAGAACAGGTTGGAGCCAACCAAAAGTGGACCTGCTTAGAGTCAGTGGACCAGTCAGCAGAAAGCTCACAGCCCCTCAGAAACCTGGGAGGAACTCAGGGACGTTGTTTCCAGCTCTCTCCAGGACACCCCTCTGGGGTTTGACCCAAGGAAGCCTGCCTCTAGCTCCCAGGCTCTCCTCCAGCTCAGAGGACGAAGGTCTTGTACCAACTCTCTGTTCTAACCTGTATTTGACCAGGCCTTTTTGTTTTCTGCGTTTCTGATGCTTTGACATCTGGCGCCTTGCTATTTAGGGAGAAACTAGCCAGTAACTAGAGATTAGCAAATCACTTTTCATTGAACATGCCTTTCATATGCAAACTAGCCACTCCAGACAGAGCCCACAACCCAAACCCTAATCAGCAACTTTATTGTCCTTTGCTGGGCTCTTGCACTCTAGGCCACTCTTCCCCTACCTTCATCACCCCCGGGACAGCTGGCAGACTACCAGTGCCCACTGAAACTCCTTAAACTAGCCAGTCCTAAACCAGCTGAGTCTGCTTTCCCTACCCCATCCATTCTGTCCCAGGAGAACCACAACGAAGGCTCTTGTCAGTCCACTTTTCCCCTTGCTCCCTCCACCTCTTACGAACCCTGGTGCTTCCCTGTGTGGCCCTGCGTGGGGTGCTATGGCTCTTCTTTTTAGGGAAATTACAATAAACTATCTTTTCCATGGCAATTGTCTCCTGCTCTATGAACCTCATCCATACCTGAATAATAATGAAATCTACATTTTAAACATTACCCCTGCCTCCTGGGACCCATCAGCCTGGTGGGACCCATTTGCCTCCTGCACCAGCTGGTGATCAGCTCAGAGAGGTTGGTGGTAGGACTAGAATGGAGAAGGGAGGGCAGCAGAGGTGCTCAAGCCATCACCTTTTCAGAACCTTTCCCCTATTCCCTTCTGCTCCTCCTCCCCGTGATTAGTATTGATCCTTATTATTATATGACTAGAGCCCCGGTGCATGAAATTCGTTCACAGGGATGGGGTGGGGGTGGGGGTGGGAGTGTCCCTCAGCCCAGCCTGCACCCTCTCCAATCTGGGACCCCTCGAGGGATGTCTGACTGCCTGTTTAGGCCCAGTAGGATCGGGCCTAAACAGGCAGTTGGACATCCTTCTCACAATCCAGGACTGCTGGCTCCCAACTGCTCACCTGCCTGCCTTCTTGATTGCCCCTAACTGCTTCTACCTGCCAGCCTGATGACCTCCTAACCACTCCCCTGCCAGCCTGAGTGATGCCTAACTGCTCCCCTGCCAGCCAGATTGCCTTTAACTGCCCTCCCCTGTGTACCTGGTCACCCCCAACTGCCCTTCCCTGCAGGCCCGGTCACCCCCAACTTCCCTCCTCTGCCGGCCTGGTCACCCCTAACTGCCCTCCCCTGCAGGCTTGATTGCCCCAACTGCCCTCCCTTGCAGGTCTGGTCCTTTCCAACTGCGCTCCCCTGCTGGCCATCTTGTGGCAGCCATCTTATGTCCACATGGGGGCAGTCATTTTGTGTGTTGGAGTGATAGTCAACTTGCATATTACTCTTTTATTAGATAGGATAGAGGCCTGGTGCACGGGTGGGGGCCAGCTGGTTTGCCCTGAAGGATGTTCCAGATCAGGGTGGGGGTTTCCTTGGGGCATGGGATGGCCTGGACGAGGGGCCTGTGGTGGTTTGCAGGCTGGCCATGCCCCCTGGCAACTCAAGTTGAGGCCCTGGTATCTGGGATTTACTTATCTTCTATAATTGAAACTTTGTAGCCTTGAGCAGAGGTCAGGGCAGGCCAGGGCATGCAGAAAGCTTGGCTTCCTCCATCACTGGGGAAGCCCAAGCCTCCTGTTCTCTCCAGCTCCATGGCTGCTGCCATTTTTGTTGGGATTTATTTATCTTCTATAATTGAAACTTTGTAGCCTTGAGCAGAGGCCAAGGCAGGCAAGGAAGCTTGGCTTCCTCCATCACTGGGGAAACCCAAGCCTCCTGCTCTCTCCAGCTCTGTGGCTGCTGCCATTTTTGTTGGATTTATTTATCTTCTATAATTGAAACTTTGTAGCCTTGAGTGGAGTCCAGGGCTGGCCAGGGTGTGCGGGAAGCTTGGCTTCCTCCATTGCCGGGGAAACCCAAGCCTCCTGCTCGCTCCATGGCCGCAGCCATCTTGGTTGGGTTAATTTGCACACTCGCTCCTGATTGGCTGGTGGGCATGGCTTGTGGGTGTAGTGGAGGTGCGGGCAATTTGTGGTATGGTACTCTTTTATTAGATAGGATGATCATCACCCTCATCATCAGCTGTGAATTTTGTTATTACAGGTAAACCGCTTCACCTCTATATTGTTGAGTGTCCTTATTTATAAACTTAGGCTGGTCTAACTGACCTCTTAGATTCCTTCCTGCAATCTGATCCCGTGACAGCTATTTTTCTGCATCTTTAGTCCACAGTTTGTTATATTATTAGTATGTTTGATTTCTATAAGAGCTTAAATACAGGTTGTGTTACACTGTACAGGTTTTGTTAAATCAAGTGTATTCTCTGCTTTCCTGCCTCAGTAATCTTGAAAATGTGTCACTACTCACAGGCAATGCTGGTTCTGTTTCTTAGACTCACTTGAAGCAGAACAGCTTGCTTTCTGTTATATTATATTAAACACAGACTTAAGAAATAAAACCCAAAGCAGCTTTTCTGTCAAAACAATGTCAGTTTCACAATTTTTTTCCGCAGAGTTGATGTTTATTGGAAAAAGGAACACTTCAATATTATGAAGCATAATATAATCTGACTTAATGCTTTCTTGGCAATCTGCCTGTATAGTGATAGCAAAGACTGCATCGCAAGAATAGAGACACTTAACAATTACTTTTTCTTGTGAAAGCCTCACATTGAAAGAGGCATTTTGAGATTATTTTTATAAAACAAAAAATAAGCATCATGGTTATTTATTTTCCACTAATAACCGCATCTTGACCTTTCTTATTAGATTAAAAAAAGTCAATTATTGACTTTATAATAGGAGTGAGGAAAGTTGCAAGAAGGATGCTGGGGAGTGGAAATACAATGAGGAACCTAGCCAGTCACCATCTGCACTTAAAAAACCTATTTTCTAGTTAGAAAGAGAAAACAGTCAATCATTTCTATACAGTTTTTTTTTCCTAATTTGAACAAAATTCTAGAAGACAATTTAAGTACTATTATTATGTGTTAGTCCTATGTTATATAGTACTATGTTATATAGGGTAGATATAGCATATATAGTACATATATTTAAGTGCCCTGATGACATGAAGATTAATAAAGTGTTATAGTATAACTAGAGGCCTGGTGCACAAAATTTGTGCACTGGGCTGGGGGGGTCCCTCGGCCCAGCCTGTGCCCTCTCACAGTCCGGGACCCCCCTGCTCCTTACCGCCCGCCTGCTCCCTGCTCCTTACTGCTCAGCTCTCTGCTCCTTAGTGCTGCGGCGGAGGCAGGAGAGGCTCCTGCCACTGCTGCTGCACTCGCTAGCCATGAGCCCGTCTTCTGGCTAAGCAGTGCTCCCCCTGTGGGAGCACACTGACCGAGGATGTTCTCAGGACCCAGGCCGCTTGGGGCCCATGTATGCAAATTAACCGCCATCTTTGTTGAGTTAATTTGCATACTCACTCTGATTGACTGGTGGGCATAGCAGAGGTATGGTCAATTTGCATGTTTCTCTTTTTTTAGATAGGATTACTAATAAACAGTGTTATGGTATAATTTGAAATGATAGTGAAAACTATAAAAATGGGAGATATATTGAAACATGAGGTTTATTATACAAGGGATATTTGCATATCCTTCTTGCCTGGGATCTCTGATGACACTTGGTAATTGTTGGGGTTAAGAGAATAGTCACTAGAGAAGGAATTCTGGTCTGATTTCCATGAGCAAGTCATTTAACTTCTCTGTGTTTCAAGTTTCCTCTCCCATAAGATGTGGATAAGAAAAGTATGTACCAGTCTCACTGGCTGATGTGGGGTGAAGCAAGTGGAATGCATAACAAGTTTAGAAGGGCATCGACTTTTTTCTGAGGGCTTTGTAGGTGTTAGCTATTCTCATTATTCCATGCCTGGCTGCTTTATGCTCCTGGGAGCTGGGAGCAAGCCCTGGTTTTTTTCATCTCCACATTCTCAGCAGTTTGCTGCCATCCTGTATCATTTGAAGTAAGGGCTCGGTAACTTCTCCCTGGATAAGAAAGAGTGAGAGAGGCACAGTTTTCCACCATCCTGTTGTTTATATAGCAGATTCCTGAACTAAACGTTTACAAAAAGTCCTAGGTTTCTTGAAAGCCCTTTGTAGGCCATCGCATCCTGGAACTGAAAATTTTCAGAACCTGAAGAGACCTCAGATTTTTCTAGTTCTGCTGGTTCATTTTTGAGTGAAAGACACACAAGGCCCAGAGACATGTAGGGATTTGTTCAAAGCCTCTAATAACATGGTAGTACCAGTGACTGGCCTGAACCAGTAATTTAGCTGGGATTCAGCAACTGTTTCATCCTGCAATCCTACATTGCCTTTCTGTTCATATCCCTTTATTGTGTATGGTAAACTGCCCTATCAATGTGGTTTTTCTTCCAGTTGCCTTCTCCTCTTTATCCCCAAAATTTTCTTCTTTAAAATTACCTAATTCAAGGCAGTCATCAGCTGTTGGCTTTGACAGTCACATTCTCTGAGAAGGCTTCCTGACCTTTCCCAGGTCTGGATCAGTGTTACTGGACTAAAGGGGTCCATTTGCCAGCTCACATCAATGCCCAATCAAACACAAACAGGAGTTTGCAGCCAAGGAGGTAAGGGTTTATTAGTTGAGGAAATGGCACCAAGCCCAGAGTCACAGGTAAGCCATTGGTCAAAGACCTGGCTCTCCAATGGCTCCTAGGGGATAGGTTATATAGGAGATGAAGGGAGTTAGGCCCTGGTCAGGGTCATGGTCTCTACTGATTGGTTGGCACTAAGGTAGGAGGTAGCTGATCAGTGCATATGGTGCTGATATCAGCCATGGCATTGCTTTGTCTGGTTTTCCAAAGATGGTTGGTGGAGTCATTCCACTTTTCTGGGTCTGGAGCTGAAACTTATCTGAGCCCTAGCTAGATGCTATCTGTAGTTTGATTGCAACTCTGTCTCTGTGGCAATAGACCCATGGCTTTGTTCCAAAGATTGTGTAATGCTGGCCAGGGCCTTGTTGTCCTGAGGGCTTAATGATTAAGGGAGTGGACATGCAAGGGGAGAAGGAGACGGGTGAGTCAGCGTGCTGGATGAGGCCAGTTTGAATTCAAAGGAAGCAAAGGAGAAAAGATCACATTAAAGAAATGAAGTTTCTGCACCGTTACACCAGTTCTCCTGCTACCACAGTGTCCTTGCTTTCCCTGCCA
Organism: Eptesicus fuscus; assembly: GCF_027574615.1. Lineage (NCBI taxonomy): Eukaryota > Metazoa > Chordata > Mammalia > Chiroptera > Vespertilionidae > Eptesicus > Eptesicus fuscus. Next base: position 89,758,049 of record NC_072479.1, read on the forward strand.
TGCAGTTGACCACACAGTATTTTACTCACCTGTCTGGCCATCAGTATTCCCCATTAAACACTAAGCTCCATGATCTCTCTCTTAAGGAGACTTACAGTATCATAGTTTAGTGTGTGGGCCCTGGAGCCTGATTACATAGGCTCAGACTATAGTCCTGCTACTTACTAGTTGACCTTGGCAAGTTGCTTAGACCTCACTGTGCCACAGCTTACTCCTCTAAATAATAGCATCCAGTTGGAGTTGGAGTTGAAGTTGGGAGGATTACATGAGATAATGCTTATTATTTCCCTGGGGTGATGCCTGGCATGTAGGAAGCACTTAATAAACCTTAACCTCCTTTCTCATTTTTATCTAGTGCCTAATCACTCAGAAAATATTTTTTGAATAGTATCTGTCTGTATTTGAGGCCACACAGATTAAATCTAATGCCTCTCCCATACAGCAACCATTTGTTATGTAATTAAGTAATGATGGGACCACACAAAAGTGTAGCATGTGGCCCTCATCCATAATGGGTTACCATCTCGTTAGGATGACAAAATATGCATAGCAAGCAGCCACTACAGAGCTGAGTAGAAGCAAAATTACTGCCTATTAATATATGCACATTTTATTGGAAAGAGCATAAAACTTTAAAACTTCCAGATGTTTCCCTACTACAACCTCATCTTAGGAACACGAGAACTTGTTCTCCAGAGCAGTATAAAATTTTACAACTGAATGAAAGATTTTAGAGATTACTCTTCCTTTTAAAAATGAGAATAATGGAAATTTGTTAAAAAATTAAGTTTTAAAGGACTATTGCTATAGTTCACTGAAATATTTGGATATTGAGTTTCTTTAAAAATTTTCTAAGATACTAAAAACTAAAGACCACCAGGTTCTTAGTAGATGCCGTAATGTGAGAGAAGTCTAGTCACTTATTTTGACACGATATAGTTTATTTTACCCTTCCTATCCACTGTCTTTCTTTAGGACATACAGTGGCCAAGCAAGTGTACTATACCAGTAAAAAGAAGGATTTTTCAAAGTGGTCACCTGCTCTTCAACTTTTTGAAACAGCATTGAAGCTCTGTAAGATTTCAGCAACAGAGGAACATGAGGTGGAAGCTGAAATCCTTTTTCAGAAAGGTAAGATGTATTTGGAGTCAGAATTAGGATAAAGTTTGTGGAGGTTGCCCCCCCTACCCCCCCGCCCTTTAACAGTAGGCTTCTTGAAAATCTAGTCAGTGAGTATAAAAAAATCCAGATTTTTACAAAGGGCTTGGTAATGACAAACAAAGTACAAACTAAGTTTTAGATAAAGAGAACACAACTTATCTTCAGTTCATATCTAGAAAGAAAAAAGGTACTCCTTAGTTTCTTTTATAATCACAATTACCCCTCATTGGTTTCATGTTTGACTAAAGAATGTCAGCATCAGCCATTTAACTATAAATAAATTCCTTAAATAATGCTTGGAAGATACATCATTTCATTACATAGCTCAACACTTTAGTTAATTTTTACAAAAAAATACACACCCATTTAAATTAAAGTGCTATGGCATACTTATATTTATAACTTTTATACAACACATATTTACATAATATGTCCATAAGGTTTTATTGTGGCCATTTTAGCCATGAGAAAAATGGTGATGTTTGTGAGTGTTCTCCTTTGGAGCATCTAATAGATGCTAGGCACTCTAGTCAGTGTTTCACATCTCATATCTCTGATTCTTACAGCAGCTCTCCAAGGTAAGTATGGCCATTCCTGGTTGACGGATGAGGAGAATGTGGAGCAGTCTGGTTAAGTAACTTTTCAGAAATCAGCAGCTTCTAAATGATAGTGCCCAGATGTGAACTTAACACGGGTTGGCTCTGTGCCCCATTCACATGCTGTGCCAAAACTATGGATCCTTTTTAGAGTAATTATAAGATTTCCCTTTCCTGCCCTTTTTGTTACAAAAGCGTCATTCCAGCACCTACCTTTGACAGCTGCAGCTCACCATGAAGGCTGGGCGCTGAGTGAGAACTGGAGCATTTCCATCATCCATGGTGGTTTTCATAGATTTTGCTGACTTTTAAGGATTTGTTGTTTTTAGAGATGTTTTCTATGGTATCTGTGATAGCAGACAGAGGAAAGAGGAAGATGTATATAAAAAAGGGAATGAGTGCCCAAGGAAGAAGGGCAAGCACAAAGTAAAAAGAGAGAAGAGGAAGGTTATATAAGCAGTCATGTCTGGAAAGCCAATGGAGGCTTTGATGCAGTGTTGCTACCTGAAGTCAGAGAAGTCTTGAGATGCCTGGGGAAGAAAACAAAAGCTCTTTCCCTATTGGCTTCTCTTCCAGCAAGAAACAGCAGATGAATAAAAAGGACAGCATGCCCAGTTTTCTGAATTTCCAGCATGAAATATTTGTTCTGAAGTTCTAAATGATAGAAAAGAGAAAAACCCATCCTTGTCCCTCTTTTTCTTCTTTCAGGCAAAATAGAATGTCAAATGTTGATGGAGGAGAAATCTCCAAATTTGCAACTTGAGAGTTTATATGAAGCTATACAAATAAGCTTGAGCCATGATCAAAACTCAGGGTAAAGACAATATCTTTCCACTATTGAAACGATGTGTGTGTTGTGGTTTGAGCCCAGATTCTGGAAAGACACTGTATTGTACTGCCCACAATAGGGCTAGTTTACTGGTGTCCATTGTCCAGCAGGTTTACCGATTTCCTTTTCAAGCTGGTTGCTCTTGACTCTGACCCAAGGAAGTTACAGTGATGGTTGATGATGTGATTATCACAGTGGCACACTGGACTGTGCCTCCCTGTACTCAGATCAACCTACTGTCAGTCCTAGGATTGCAGCGCCCCCCCTGGATGTGAAATTATCTAGAAGGGAACTATGTGGATATTCACTCTGGTCAGCAGTACCAGGGCTGGCCAACTTAATTCTGTAAAAATAAATCACCTCAAGATTCAAAGTAAGCCGCCATTATTACAATGACACTGATCTAAAGGGCCCCAACTGACAGGTTTCATAATGAGCACACAGATGTAACCCATACCAAATCCTTGCTTCCTGCATAACTCTAGGTGTCTCTTTTGATATTAGTGTAGGAGGGTTGAAAGAGGCTTGTTTTTTAATTTTTATTGATTTGAGAGAGATTGGTTTGTTGTTCCACTCATTTATACATTCACTGGTTGTTTCTTCTGTGGGTCCTGACCAGGGATCAAACCCTCAACCTTGATGTATCCGGACAACACTTTAACCCACTGAGCAACCCAGCCAAGCTGAGGCTTGGTTTTTAAGGCAGGTTCCTTCAGACTTGACCTTCATCTCTTTACTGCCTAGTTGGCTGAATTATTCTAGTCTGGCCTTGATATTATGGAGTGTTGCCAGTAAGAGCAAGTTACGATGCTCAGCTCTCTTCCAGAGTTTCTCATTTCAGTAGGGAGGCAGATGCTAGTGTCTATGCAAAAAGTGCTGTGCAAAGAGGGTGGGAGTTTGGGACAGATGCTGGTTTTGTCTGTTTTTACCTTTCAGAAATTATTGGCAAATAATGGGAATTATGAGTGGTGTAGCTATTTATTAAGTACAATGCTATATATCATTTTAGGTTGATAAGGGACTCCTACCTAGAGGTTGCCCTATTATATCTACATATGAGAAAGGCAAAGCACAAACTTTCATCAGCACCATTAACACCTAAGGTAATAAACTTTTATTAGAAATTTTAAGTTAATTACCTTTTGAGCTTATTATGTTACTGTGCTATTGAAATAATGAGATTGATTTTCCTGTGTGACTTAGAGAAATTAATTCAGTACTTTGTGGTCATACTCATGTTTAAGTGTCTCTTTCAATATTTCATGTAAAGCTCTGGGAATAGGCTTCATTTAGACATTTTTGTCTGTTAAAAATGTTATCTATGAAGTGTAGGTACATGTATGTACTCTAAGTCATTAGTATTGATCAGGAAATTGAAGGAAACAAAATATAGCTTCAGTGATGGACAGGTAAGGTTCTCATTACTGATGTGGCTACAAATAGATCCCCTTGTGATAGAGTCATTAATTCACTCATCACACATCTGTCAAGCACCTACATGACCCAGGCAGTATTCTGGAAAGTGATTAAGCAGTGTCCAAGTCAAATTCTGTTCTTGTTTTCATGGACCCTCCAATAGATATTTTCAGAAAATTTTAGTGTCAAGTCTCTAATTTTTGAGAACATAAACATGATTTTAAACCATTAGGCAAATGGGCTTTCAGACAGTTGAGTTATTCGTATGATAGCTGCCTTTGGGGGACAGCAACTAATTTTTTTTCCTATCAAAAATCTGTACTTACATAGAGAAGTTACTCTTTGTGGTGTATAAACATGTTTATTTCCAATAAGAGAAAATAAAATTTTTTGTTTCCATAGCAAGTAGCAATACAAATTAATAGGATATTAGGATAATAACATATCATCTTTTTCGCCTTTTCTAGACAAGTGTTTATAATGAAGAGCTTGAACAAGTTAGGATTTGAATGAGAAGAATAATATAAGTCCATACAATATGATCATCATTTTCTGTATATCTTGACACAGTATAAATATTTTAGCAATTCATATAATTACTAGAAACACAGAAAGCAGCCAAAATAAACAAAAAATTTCATCCGAGCACATTTAGACCATTGAAATATAACATTTGACATTTGTCTACATACAGTCAATGCTTTATAAACCCTTAAGAAAGCATTATAGTTTCACTTTTATGCAATCCGTATAGCACAGTGAGCCTAGCACTGGTTTTGATTTGAATCTGAGCTTCATGACATGCTAGCAGTATAATTGGAGCCTTTTCTAAGCTTAGTTTTCTCATCTGGTGAAATGGTACTATGATATCTCTTAGACTAACTAGGAGAATTAATGTAATGGGCTTGGCATGTAATAGGTACTCAAGGGAACTGTTTTCCATCACTATGTAATTTCAGTTAAACATTTACATTCTAAAGTATTTTGTACATAGTAATTATTCAATAATTATTTGTTAGCTAAGTTGAGTTGATTTTCTTGAACAGTCATTTATTTATTCATCTATTAACCAAACACTAATTGAGTGCTTAATGTATGCCTGGCATGTTACTCTCTTTCCCTAAGGAGCACAGAGGAAGGAAGAAAAATAATTATATCACAATATAATGAGAAATATAATCAAGATATGTAAAGGTAGGGAAGTGGAGCATTGTAGGGACTAATTTGCTCTGGCCAGTGTGGCTCAGTTAGTTGGATCCTCATCCCATATATTGAAAGGTTGTGGGTTTGATCCCTGGTCGGAGCATATATGGAAGACTACCAATCAATGTTCTCTCTCACATCAGTATTTCTTTCCATGTTGTTTATGGTGTTTTTAGAGACAAGTTTTTAATTTAATGAAGTTCATTTTATCAATTTTTTCATATATTGTGCTTTTGGTAGCATATCCAAGAACTCTTTGCCTAACCCCAGACGTTGAAGCTTTTTACCTATGTTTTCTTCTAGAATTTTTATAGTTTTAGCTTTTAAGTTTGTGATCTATTTTGAATAAATATTTGTGTAAAATATGAAGTATTTAAACTCATCATTTTGCACAGAGATCCAGTTGTCCCAGCACCATTGAATTTCCTTGGCACCTTTGTCAAAATTAGTGGATCATAAATGTAAATATAGATAATAAATGTAGACATGTAGACTTCCAGTACTCTTCCACTGATCTATAAGTATGCCTTTCCATGAGTATACTCTGTCTTCGTTGCTGTAGCTTTTAGTACACTTTAAAATTGGGAAGTACATACTCTCCAACAATGTTTTTCCTTTTTAAAATTGTTTCGGCTATTTTGAGTCCTTTGCATTTTCATATACATTTTAGGATCTGCTTGTAAATTTCTGTAGAAAACTAAGTATTTTGATAGAGACTCTGTTGAATCTACACGTCAATTAGGGGATAATTGCCATCTTAACAATATTGAATTTTCTAATTCATAATATGGTCTCTTCATTTATTTAGATACTAGAGGCCCGTTGCAGGAAGAGGGAAAGACAGAGAGAACATCAATGTGAAAGAAACACATCAATTGGTTGCCCAACACCGCTGTGCAAGCAGCCGCTGCTGCTGCTGCTGCCGCCAGCGGCCGGCTGCCTTTGTGGTGGCGGCTGCGTGCGTTTTCCCTCCCGCAGCTGCCTTGCTTTCTGCTTTCCCTCCATCTTCCTTCTATGCTGTCTTCAGTCTTCACTCCTCCCTCCCTCAGTGTATGCAAATTAACCATCATCTTTGTTAATTTGCATAATCACTCGGATTGGCTGTGAGCATAGCGAAGGTACAGTCAATTAGCATTTTTCTCTCTTATTAGTGTAGATTAGCTAATTTTTCTCAAACAATGTGTTTTACTTTTAGTGTACAAGTTTTGTACATTTTTGTAATATTTATTTTTATTGTGAATGGAATTTTTCTTAATCTCATTTTTAGATTTTTCATTGCTGTGTCCTGTGACTTTGCCAAACACATTTATTAATTCTAGATGTGTGTGTGTGTGTGTGTGTGTGTGTGTGTGTGTGTGTGTGTGTATCTTGGGATTTTCTACATATAGGGTCATGTCTTCTTCAAACAAAGACAATTTTGCTTCTTTACTTCCAATCTAGATGTATTTTTTTCTTTTTCTAGTTTGTTTTCATGGTCTAGAATCTCATATGCAATGTTGAGCACCTCCCCCATTAAAAAATGCCCACCATATAATTTTCCTAGTCCAAATTTTTCTATTCCGAGCTCAAGCCTGACCTCAATAAAGCTTTCCTCTCCATTCAAAATGAGTTTTTTTTTCTTTTTAAAATGTCTGCAACACTAACTGTTCTCACATTATAGTCATTTAATGTTATTCTGCATTTTTCACTTAATGCCTATTAGTCTTGCTTTCAGAATTTAAGTTGGTTAAATTTTCAACCTTACATAGCCAGTATACTGACAAGGCAACCCAGAGCCTAAGTATTTTCATTATGGCCAATTATTAGGGTCTTCACATTTTGGGGCAGGGCTGTATTGCTTAGATCCCCCAAAGGCAGATCTCTGCAGGTATCATTTGAGGACAGGCCACATTTGTACATTGCATTTCCTGCTCTGGCATCAGCATTATTCTTTGCCTTTTCCTTTCCTTGGGAGTCTTGTAGCCAGCAGTAAGAGAAAAATATTTTTGTTATTGTCTATTTTATTCTGTGGTTTTGTTTAAGATTATAGAATTGGCCAAAATATGAGCATCCAAAAATTAGAACCAAACATTCTGATAGTTTTGTCCTGATTAGTTAAATCTTAAAAATTGACTATTGCCCTAGCCTGTTTTGCTCAGTGGATAGAGCGTCAGCCTGTGAATTAAAGGGTCCCAGGTTTGATTCCAGTCAAGGGCATGTACCTTGGTTGCAGGCTCCTCCCCGGCCCGGGGTTGGGCAACCAATTGATGTGTTTCTCTCACATTGATGTTTCTCTCTGTCTTTCCCTCTCTATTACACTCTCTAAAAAATAATAATAATAAATAAAATTGACTATTAATGCTTATTTTAGTTATCTTTAAAAATGTAAAACACATTTTATATGGTGGGTGGAGTTCTTTTCTTCCTGTTTCTGTAGCATTGATTTTTCTTATGTCTAAAAACAGAACACACATATACACACTCATGTAAAACATATCTTCATTCATTGTTACTTTTTGCTATTCTTATGATACCATCTTCCCTTTAATAGTTTCCTATTTAGAAATATGATAGCAAATACCTATAAAAATCTTTAAGTAGTATTATTTCTGACATCATTACAAATAATAGATTCAATTTATAAATTTTCTATTAAAATGGTAAATATAGTTTTAAGTAAACACATTATTTAAAATGCCATTGGTGTTTATTTTGTTATTATTCAGATAATGCAAGCTCATTATTAGAAAATTAGAAAAAAATGGTAAGAAATAATTCAGTCACCCTTAAAACCTGGGGAACACTGTTAATTTTCCCTGCTTGTATATATAGAGGATATATGTATGTGCATATCTTTATTAAAATGGGATCATATTTTGCATCCTATATTGTAACCTACACTTTTCTGCCCCAATATACTTTTAACATCTTTTTATGTCAATAGATACATAGACATTGTTATTCTTAATGGCTACATACTATTCTACTAAATTATCATCTTCAGAAGATGAGAAAATTGATCATGAAACTTTATGATATCTTTATATATGTCTTTATCATAAAACATTGCCCACATTTTTTAGACTTCTACCAGAAGGCATAGTTCTATTAAAGAACCAACAATAAACAGATTTGAAGTGTACAGTTCACTGGCCTGGATTGCAATAAGAGCTGCTGCACAGGTTGGTGTGATGTTTATTTAATCTTTTTTTTTGTTGTAATATCTGTATTTTTCACCTACCAGCTGTTAAGGTAACACAATGTATTTGTATAAGAGAAAGGAAGTTTTCATGTCCTTTGGGATTTGGGCCAATGATGTTTCTTTGGGAAGACTTATGCTTTTAATATAGATAGCGTTTTTAATCACTGTTAGCCAGACCTGGCTTGGTTTGTTTCAACTTTCCTTTAAAGAAAATATCGGCAGATACACACGTGCACATATTTGACATTTTGGCAAACATCTGTCATAGCTAGGTGAGGTAGCCTCTTTAAAGTGATTTATACATTAATTAAATTGCCAACAGTGCTCATTGATTTGACTATGATATATTACACATGTTGAGGATAACATTATTTTTGAGGTTGTCTTTATATTGTCTTCCAATGTGTGTTGAATGCTATTTTATGAATTCTCTCCTTCACATTATTTACATAATGAGTGATCTATGAATCAGAAAGCTTACGTTTATTAATTATAATTATGCATTTATTTAAGGTCAGTAAAGCTGTGTTGGCAATTAACTTGCTTATTGGAAAGAAGAACGTTAGAACTGATCAAGTCAGTCAAGAGGCGTTGCTTAGCATCCCGGAATTTGCCACTGTGGACCTTTTGTCTTCATACACAGATTATTTGCTTGGTATGTTGGTGTATATGAATTCTGATTTTTTAATATTATTGCCAAGACTTATCATTTTCAGATTTTAGTGCCTGTCAATTACTTAGGGAAGTGAAATGGTATTTGATTTTAATTTGCATTTCTCTGATTTTCAGTGATGCTAAAAATTTAGGCCATTTGGGTTTTCTTTTCTATGAGTTTCCTGTTGAAATTCTCTTTCCACTTAAAAAATATTTTTATTGATTTCAGAGAGGAAGGAAGAGGGAGAGAGAAATAGAAACATCAATGATGAGAGAGAATCATTGATAGGCTGCCTCCTGTGCATGCCCCACACTGGGGATGGAGTCACAACCTGGCATGTGTCCTGACTGGAAACCAAATCATGACCTCCTGGTTCCTGGGTTGACACTCAACCACTGAGCCACACCAACCAGGTCTTTGTCCACTTTTCTATTGGGCTGTTTGATTTTTCTTATTGATTGATGCAAGGGTAATATATATTAGAGAGAATCAATTTACATGTGCTTTAAATATCTTTTCTAGGTATATGGTTTATCTTTTAACTTTGTGTTTATTATTTTTTGTGGCACAAAATTTTTTTAAATCAAATGTAGTCCCATGTGTTGGTCTTTCCTTTATAAATTGGACTTTTTCATGTTGTTACTTTTCAAGAAAAGCATAATAATACTTGTTGTTATTTTTTTTTACTTTCAGATAAGTACCAAGTTGCCTTCCAGACTAGTGATACATTTTTTTACCAAAGTGGTAACACACCTGAGGACACAGATGCTATAAAAAAGACTCCAACTAAAGTAGATATTACATGGATCCTTCTACTACGCTACTACATTCACCTGCAAAGGATTAATAACATGAGCAAGCTGCTAGGTAAGTTTTTGATGTGTTAAGAAAGAACATATATCCTTCCTATTTCTGTTTAGGTCATGTTTCTTATTTAGAATTATAAAATACTTTTGATATCTTCCTGAGTGAATTCTCATCAGAAGACAAAAATTTCAGAGGTTCTTAACCTGAGACACACAGACCTTTGAATACAATAATATTCCAATATAATTGATTTCCTTTGATACTCCATATGTTTTATTTCATGCACTTAAAAACATTGTTGACTGCCAAATCTACCCATGCCTTGAAACAGTTAAGAACCAGAGTGATCGCCCTAATCAGTTTGGCTCAGTGGATAGAGCGTTGGCCCTTGGACTGAAGGGTCCTCTGTTTGACTCCATTCAAAGGCAGGCACCTCAGTTGCAGGCTTGATCCCCAACCCTGGTTGGGGCACATGCAGGAGGCAACCAGTCAATTTGTGTCTCTCATATTGATGTTTCTTACTCTCTGTCTCTCCCTCTCCCTTCCACTCTCTCCAAAAATCAATGGATAAGTATCCTTGGTGAGGATTAACAACACAAAAGAACCAAAGTGATCATAATTTGACAAGCTTATAAAATGAAGAAGGTTAATGTTTAGCTTTATGGAGAGAATCTTTTAGTATCTGGTATGTAAAAGAGAAGAAATGTATGGCTTGAGATAGGATATTTAACTCCATGAAGTTGTTTTGTTTTGTTAAGTTTTTTGTTTTATCATTGATGTATCTAAAGAATATCCAGAAAAACTGGTAAAATTTTCTTTACATCAGTCCCTTTTGTGGTTTCATGCCAATATATATTATTGTTTTTTAACCTGTGCCCATGAACTTGGTGATTCAATTAGACCCACCCCAGGTTCTAGTGATAGAGAAGCCAGCAGGGCTAATAGTCGCTGAGTGGCTAAGCACAGTTATCAGGAGTTTGCTAACTCCTGAAACAGGCACTCAGAAGGCATCAGGGGTAAAAGGTGCATTGCAGTAGGTGTGAGAACAATAGAAGTTCAGTGGTGAAGGTAGTGGACATGAGCCAGTGCAGGAGACCCTGCCCCATATCAGCTCAGCTCACCTCTGAATTCACCTGCTGGCACTTCCCATGTCAGATGCCCACAGTGTACTGCTTTTCTGCTCTGAGTTTTCTCTTAAGTTACTGAGGCCTAAAGAAAGGACCATCTACCAGGATTCCACACATCCAGGAGTAGCCTTCGGCTAATGAAGGAGGGAACTGCTTGGTTAACCTTCCAGCTTCCCAGTCCCGTGATGGATAGTTCTTTTCTCTGAAGGCCCCTGTCAGGACTGAGCCTTCATTGTTCATAGTTGTAGCCCATTACTTAACTCACTCTAATTGGCTCTTTTCTTTCCTCTATCACACTTTGCCGATTCCCTCACTTGTGCTCCTTAGATCACTTCAAATAAGTTACCTGCACCTGAATTCTTGCTTTAAGATCTTTGAGGGAGGGGGAAGAGCCTCCAACAAGATAGAATATCTTACATTATTAAAACTTGGAGCCTGAATTAACATCCTTACATGCTTCTGAGATTTTCTTTCCTTTCTGTGGCAAAAGGCAATTCCATTAGTGTATAAGCTCTAAAAATGGAGGATGGTTGTTGGGACCTGAGGTGGGAGGTACAGGATAGTGGTTAGTGAATAAAACCCAATAATATTGAGACCATTCTGCTATCTAATATAACTCTAAATCACGGTATTTTTCTTCCTTCAGCATCTCCAAAGCCAGATTCTGGAATTTCTTTACCAGATGATACACTTCTCACGTCCCTTTTCAACTCTGGGTTGATTTTGCGCCAAAAAGAAATGCATAACTTCCTTAAAAGATTTTTACTTCTGTATTCTTCCTCTTGTATTGATGAATTTCCAAGAGAACTATTTCAAGGATTGGAATCCCCATTTATTTTAGAAAAAGTCTTATTTGACTCATCAGCCAAGGTAATGTTTTAAAACATTAGAGGTTGTCATAAAACTTCTAAAGCCATCCTTATGTTTCTGAAGGGAGAATGTTAATCTCAATGCTGGCAGGAAGATTTCTAGGTTCCCTCCGAGTCCCGGGAGGCCCCTTCTGTTTCACCATATCAAGAAGCCAATCAAACATCCTGATTTTTAGGAAAGTTCACATTTCAAATGTTCTGTTTGGCTGATCTCATAAATCTTCAGAATGCCTCAGAATTTTCTTTATTCCTGCAAATAACATCTCTCTGGCAGTCATTTTGCTCAGAAGTCACACAAATTTCAATATTATAACTATATGAAGGACACTAGACTGAGAGTTTGTAAATCCTTGCCCAATTTCTTTGTTTTTAATACATAATAAAAATCATTCATTGTGTGTATTTTTTTAGAATCATACATGTGAGTAAGTAGGGTAAAATTTTTAAATAAATTAAAAGTTTGAAGTTTGTGGGTGTTTTTTTATTCAAAATGTTATTACATTGGATGGACTTTCCCAAAATATGTAATGTGGAAACTTCTTTTAAGTTACCCATTGAAGAGAAATAAAAAGAGAGAGTATAAATGAAGTTTTTTTTCAGCTACTAGGGTCTTGAATAATAATAATGTTTCAATAAGCTACCAAAATAGATGAATTGGAAGATACTGAAAAGTAAAGGGTTGTATTGAAAATAGAAATGTGTATTTGCAATTTGGTATCTTCAACAAACATATGTTGAATACTAACAGTATACCAGATAGTCTTAGTTGGCAGAGAAAGAGAAATCGATAAGGCCTCCTCCTTGCACATTGTTTGTTGTGGTAGCAGAGAAACATTGGTATAGTTAGAACAGAAGAAAATCACAGAACTTCATAGATGCTTTTTAAGAGAAAATGGCAGGTTTAGTAGCAGATAGAATGTAACAATTTAAATCTATTAGTTATTTTGTGAATAGTTGGTAGGGCTGATTGGCAAACGATAGATGAAAGAGAGTTATCTAAGAGAGAGATGATGAAGTGTATGATCTTAGAAATGGGAAGGAAAGGGTAGATATAAAAGATATTGCTTAAGTAAAATTGGAAACAAAACAACACCTTAGTGTCCCTATCAAGACAATAAAGAAGAGGAAATGCTCAAAGTCTATTCCAATGATGGAACTTCTGTCTGTGATCCTCAAGGCATGGTAACACCGTTAGCAGATATATACAGAGGCCGGAGGATGAGAACATTTGTGGAGGAGGCTGGTTTGTTCTGCTCTGTAGATACAGAGTTTGAGATTCTAATAGAAAACTCATGTGGACATAGTATATTGTAAGTTTCCAGTGGTATTTGTGAAATGAATAAATCAAGTCAATTGCATAGAATTATTTTAAAACTAGAAAAAAATTACTCATTTATTTTGAGTTATTTTTACTTTGGACTTTACCATTATAGCACTTTAATTTTTGCAATTATAATCTTGCCCATGCCAGACCTGTCCATGTTTCTATTGTCAACCATCTCAGAGAAGTGACCTGAAAAATTGGCTTGTTCCAAATTGAGAACCTTTGCTCATCTTGTCCTACTAGAAAATAATAACCTATATCCTACTAGTAACCTTATAATTTAGGTAGATAATACTTTTTTTTATCACTGTTTTGAGCAAGAGAGTGGTGGGTGACTGTTAATATATTATGATTTTTTTTTAAAAGTAGTGGGAAGACCCACCAAGAATATTTAAGAATTCAGTTAAAGAAGTGATTGTCAGTTGGGTTTATGGAGTTGTCCCCAGGGCAATGTATTGGAATCCACATGGGAGAATTTTTCAAATTATTTCCTAGATACTGGGGTATTGGCAGCATTGTCATTTCCTGCCCAGATTCTAAATAATATGAGAAATAAGAGAGTAAAACAGATTGGGATTAAAACATGCTTGCCTTTATGAATCATAAAGTTGACATTTTAGGATATAGTTATATTTACTGGAAAATAGGCTTCCTAGCAGTCAGTAGCAAAGTAGACAGCTTTACCAATCCAGCCATGTGTTGTTTTGTTTTTGGTCACTACAGGCCTTCTTAAAATCTGTGGGGACACAGTCCCCTTTAAAATATGGCATATGAAGGAGCATAGAATATTCACTCCCTACAAATCATTCGCTCCTAAGACATAAGAGCAGAACTATGCATATCCAAAATTCTTTTCTCCAAATTCACCAATCAAGTAACTCTCTCCGAGGGAGATGACTAAGAGGAGATGGTAAGGGCAGGAATGTAATGTTAATGCCTGGACTTCCCTAGGGATGGAAGCGGGAGATGGTGGGATGAAATAGTTTCCAGCGAACACCAGATTCTGATTCACTCCCCTACCCACCTGGGAACTGAGACTGCCTTTGAGGATTCTAGTGTCCAGGTGCCTCAGGCGTTTGGGGTAGGGGCCAGAGAATGGGAAGGCTCAGAACTGTAGTGTAAACAGGTGCATTCGTGTGAATATTTTACAGGAGTTTGGAAATTAGTATGTGTGTCTTCTTCAACACTGTTCTGAAAGGATCTCTGCTTGAGCATTTTCGTATTAAAGGCAGCCTTTCATTACCCAGTTCCTCAGGACAGTGCTCCAATGTACAGCCCTGAATATATTGTAGCTACATGAGACATCTCTAGTGGCAGCAATGTTATCAAAGGGTTGTTTCACCCTCTTTGCTCTTTTTTTTGGTATAATTAGTGTAACACTCGCCAAGGATAGTCAGCTCTGGGAATCTCTGCTGCTTGGCTGACAGGTGTAAGCCACCTAATCATGTGTTTGTTTCACTGGGGGAGACAGCTAACATGCACAAAGCCTTTTGGATTTAAAAAATAATAATCTCCAAGCTTGGTTGATTTTTATAATGACATTTTTTTGAGCCTTTAATCACTCTGGAGACTGTTTCAACCAAACTCCTTCCATGATTTGCTACTTAAACCTGCTTCTTCCCCCTTACTCCAACGCACCCCTCTCCCCGCCCCCGCCCCACGAAGGAGTAGATGCCTTACCAGAACTGTCCTCCCTGTGTGTCCTGCTCCTCAGTTTTGTGGGTCTGCATGTTGTCAGGTCTGTTGAAGCTGCGTGATGGACAGACAAAGGTGCCGCACAAATCAGGTTAAAAGTTCCCCCCAGAAGGATATGATTAAAATTGTGCACAATGCTGAATTATCCATGTCTAGACTGTGCCTGTGACAGTCTGTGGAAGGTCAAATATTTGTGCAAAGTGATTTGTTGTTTATGGAACTGTGGCAAGCAAGGGTTTTCCTGACAGGTCTGGATTTCATTCCTTTCAATGAATAAATCAAACATATCAAAGTACTCAGTTCATATAGTATATCCCATCAATTAGCAGACGTAATTAATCCCATTAGCAGCTAGATAATGTTTTCAAAGATAATGGAAAATTACATGCCTATTTTGTTAATGACTTCTGTTAAAATTCACCATTGCTAGACCATCATGCCAATGCTAGTAAACACTGTATATATTAAAGAGAAAGCTATTTGATTATTTTCTCCATTGAACTAGTTATTAAATATAAATTCGTTGCCAAAAGAGTTATCAGACCTCAGAAAGACACGCAGATATGGAAAATATGATAAATTATTTTTGTGAATCAATTGTTCATCTGACTTTTTTTGGTGAACTGCCTGACGTAGAATTACTTTAAAAAATATATATTTTTGCTGATTTCAGAGAAGAAGGGAGAAGGAGAGATAGAAACATCAATGATGAGAGAGAATCATTGATCGGCTGCCTCCTGCATGTCCTACATTGGGGATCGAGCCTGCAACCTGGGCATGTGCCCTGACCCAAATCAACCATGTCCTCCTGGTTCATTGGTCAAGGCTCAACCACTGCCACACCAACCGGGCAGAATTAATCTTAATTAAGCACTTTAAAATGATTATTTAACTCTGATACTTTTGATTGTTGTATATTTTGGTTGTGCTTTTAGTATCATAGTGCTAACAAGTAAGGATTCTGGCTTATCATATCCTTTTATGATAGTTTCTAGACATTTTTGAAGTTTTCACATTTAATATTACCTTTCAGTCAAGACATATTTTTTTCTTTTATCAGTAGACAACTTGAAAGGTCAATGTCTTTATTTCTCTTTTTATTTTATTTTGAAGACTTGCATTGACAGCCTTTTATATCTTGAATAGGCTCAGAAATAAGGGAAGGTACAAAGCCTTATAGAAACAACAGGCATTTCTTTCTGGCCACTGACATGTTCCCCTTGGTCACCGAGCCTTGAGATAACTTAGATGTCAAGAGGGTGGTAGAATTGCTTCCCCGCCACCATGATGTAATATTGGAAATAACAAGAAGTTAATTTTGAAATTAGTTCACACTCCATTGAAGAAGATCCTTTTTAGGCTTCAGATATTATTAACACTATTATTATCTCTCTGGCTAGACTTATTTTGTTGATATCAATCAACTGAAAAAAACTAAGTAAATAATTTGCGAAATTGCCAACTACATTCTAGCACTTATGATTCTTGAAAACTTTTGATTCAGGGACAAAGTTTCATCAAAGAAGCTGGGCCCAGATTTACAAAGAGAATGAGAACAATGAATTTAACATTTTAGAGCAAAAGCTGTATCTTATTTTACTTATGGCACTGCAAAAAATAACATTGGAAAACAGATAATAAATTATGATCATACTCTCAGTAGATTCTCCATTAAATAAATCAGAAAAATGTAGAAGAGGATGTTCTTAGAATCCATGGCGACCTTGAGAGTGAAATGATGGCATGGACATTTTCACTTCTAGGTCTTTAATTTGGGAGACTCACCAAAGTGAAAAACATTTATTGAGTCCTCTGGGTTTCAAAGCATATTTTTCTGTAGGAGAATCTTCTCCATGGTAACCAGGGACAGTTTTAAGATCCACATCTATAACAAAAGCTGAAAAGATTCCCAGATTTATCCAGTGTAGCCCATAGTGAATGTATATCAAATTAATGTTTGAAATAGTGAGTGAACTCATTACCAGCAATTAAACTGATGTTTTGGTTTGTTCCCCAGGGAGCTCGTGACAGTTCCATACATTCCATTGTATCACTAAAGCTGCTTTCCAGCCAAAGTACTGTGGAGTCGGTTTCATCAGATATGGCAATACAAGCTTTAAACAAAGAACTTTGCTTCCAATGGTACATCCCTCCCCTGGAAAGACCTCCAAGGGAAGTAGAACCTATGGTAAGAAACATAATTACAAAGCTGAATCTTATATTTAGAGAATGGTTAACTTTCAGAGTAGAGAATATCCTCTGATATA
This sequence comes from Eptesicus fuscus, assembly GCF_027574615.1. NCBI lineage: Eukaryota > Metazoa > Chordata > Mammalia > Chiroptera > Vespertilionidae > Eptesicus > Eptesicus fuscus. The sequence goes on from NC_072479.1 coordinate 89,775,179, forward strand.
GACTAAAAAATAGAGCAATATAGAAACTATCTTGTCTAATAGAATAAATCTGACCAAGAAAATCCTAGGAAAGTCTTCAAGCTGAGATCATTTTCCTTTTCCCTAATCTTAAAGGGAAATTTTCCAAGGTGTCACCATTACATAATGTTTGACTTTTTTTTTTTTTGTAATTACTCTTTATCACATTTAAGGAAGTCTTTTTTTCTACTGACACTTTGCTAAGAATTTTTATCATGAATATTTTACTGTGTCTATTAAGATGACTTTATGATTTTTGTCTTTAATATGTTACTGTATTTTTTAAATGTTAAATCAACCTTGTGTTTCTGAGATAAACTTGAATTGGTCATAATGTATTAATTTTACTGGATTCAGTTTTTACTATGTTTTGTATTGGATTTTTGCCACTGTTTTCAAGAGTAATATTGGGCTATAAATTTTCCTTTTCATACTGCCTTGTGAGATACTATTTTGTTTCAAGCTTTTGCTAGACTCATAAAATGAGTTGATAAATATAATCATGTTTTTCTCTTCCTGGTGAAATTTGTAGTAACCTTTTCTTCAAATATTTGGTAAGACCTCATCAGTGAAGCCATCTGTTCTTAGCTGTGTGTGTGTGTGTGTGTGTGTGTGTGTGTGAGAGAGAGAGAGAGAGAGAGAGAGAGAGAGAGAGAGAGAGAGAGAGAATATAAGACTAGTGATATAATTCTCAATAGTTAGAGGTAGTTGTTAAGCACTAGTCTTTACTAATGTACTGGTTCAGAGTTGGTAACAGTTCTGTTTGGGACAATATCTGTTCTAATAATTAGTAACTGTGCCAAACCTCTATTTATAGAACATTGAGGTTTTCTATTTCTTCTGAGTTAGTTTTGTTTAAGTTGCTTTTTCCAGGAATTTCCCCATTTTATTTAAAAATTTTCTCATTTTTAATCTGCTATGTTTGTAGTGAAGTGTCCCTTTTCATTTCTTACATTGGCTATTTGTGTACTTTTTCTTGATCATAGTCACCAAAGGTTCTTATTGGTTAGTTTTATTTTATTAATCAATATATACTACTTTACTTTCCTAACTACTGACTTCTTGAGATAGCTGTTTAGCTCAATATTCAGGCCTTTCTTTCCTAATATATACATTTTAAGGTCATAAATTTCTCTCTAAACATTGCTTTGGCTTTATCCTACATATTTTTTATAGTATTATCATCATTCAGTTAAAAATCGTTTTTCAATTTCTATGATTTCTTCTTTGACTCATGATGTGTTTTCTTAAATTCCGAACTACATGGAGTGTTTCTAGTTATCGTTTTTTATTTTTTCCTAGATTATGTTGCTCTGAGGCAGGGGTCCTCAAACTTTTTAAACAGGGGGCCAGTTCACTGTCCCTCAGAACGTTGGAGGGCCAGACTATAGTTTAAAAAAAAACTATGAACAAATTCCTACGCACACTGCACATACCTTATTTTGAAGTAAAAAAACAAAATGGCAAAAACACCCGCATGTGGCCCGCGGGCTGTAGTTTGAGGACGCCTGTAAAATGCTCTGTATGATTGATATTTGTTGAAACTTGCTTTTTCCTCCAGGAAAGAGTTTATTATGTAAATATTCCATTTCTCTTAAAAAGAATGTGATACTCCTCAGTTGTTGAGGCAGTTGTTCATATATATCTCAAAGGTCAGTTTGGCTAGCCTTGTTCAAATATTCTATATTCTTGCTGATTTTTATATTTTTGTTTGCCTTTTTATTTTTTTGGAATCAATTGCTAAAAGAAGTATGTTTAAGTCTCTCACAGTGATTGTTGTCATCTACTGTTTCCTTGTAGTTTTGTCAAATTTTGCTTTACACCATCTGAGGGTGTATTCTTAGGTGCAGTCTGATTGCTAACTGTTATCTTCTTGGTGAATTGAGAATGTTATCATTATGAAGTGATTCAGAGCCTTTTTGTAATAATGTGGATCTTTCCTCATAAACTCTGTTTTACTTGATGTTATTGGAGGAAAAAAGCTTTCTTGTGGAGTTATTTTAATGTATCTTTTTCCAACCTTTTACTTTCAACCCTTTTGTGTACTTGTGTTTTAATTTTGTTTTTAAATAAGATGTATGCATTGGATATTTTTAAAGACAGTTTAACAATATTTTATTTTGACTGGAGATATTAATACATTTACATTTAATTTAAATACTAATATTTTAAATCTACAATGTTACTTTGTGTTTTTACTTGTCTTAGCTCTTCTGTTTTTAATTTTCTTCCTTTCTTTTGGATTGATTATCTTTTATCATTAATTTGTTTCTATGTGAGTTTTGAAATTATTTACTCCTTTTCTGTGCTTATAGTGGGTACTGTCAGGACAACATACATACTTAACATAGTCTAAAGTTAATAAATGTTTTTACCCCTCTAATGGCACCTTTTAAAGATTAGCAACAATATCTCTTTATAGAGTGTTTAGCTACCCACCTTGTGCAGAAAAGAGAGGAAACTGTGCCTAAGCACCAAAATTAAAGTTCATAGCAAATTGGTGGGAAAAAACCTTAGTTTGCCTGTAAATGTTATTTACAAATTTGTATCACACATGTAACTCCTTATTTTAATATTTATTATCTTTACCTTTTTCGATATCTATGTCCATGTGCATTTGCAATAGAGCTAACTGAGGGGCAGGAGGAGAGGGAGGCACGTGTTCGGGAGCAAGTTCAATATCAGTCCTTGAACTCTTGGAGATTGAAGAGTGATTCAGATTCTAGGAATGTCTTGAAGAGAGGTCAAGCTTTTAAAAATGGAGCTGTTGGTCACTACAGACCTTTACAGAGGAACTTTCTATGACAGAATTCCTTTTATTGCTTTGCTCTCTAAGAAGTGCCTCAGGCTTTTCCCCATAAAACCTTGGCTGCATAAGTTTTGCCCTGTTTAGCATTTTTATTTGTTTTTTTGTCTCCTGCATTGGCCTGTTTCTGCATTTCTCAGCTCTTGAGTGCTGTCCCCTCTAGCAGCGCCTCTGGTAGCTTCTGCTGCTCCTTTGACTCCTGTGACTCCTGTTAGGCTGCGAACCTCCTGGGCTTACCTCTCTTTGCTCTCCAGCACCCTTTCCCAGTTAGCACCCCCGCCCCCCATTCTGCTTCCTCAGGCTGGCAACCCTGCTAACTCTTGGTCAATTACATATTTCTTCTTACTCATACAAACAGAGAAGCTTTAAGACACCACTTCCAGGGACATTTAAAGCTATTTCTCACATTTTGAAAGTACTTGCCTTTCCACCCCATTCCAAGTCAAATCTTTGCCAGATATCCCATATACATTTTGAAATAATAAATCTATCATCTGCTTTGAGAAATTTAGTGCCGTCATTTTCAGATCATAGTTCCGAGAATACCCCTGGGTCATGGAGTCACTATGGTGGGTGCTGAGTGGTAATTTTTAAAAAAGAAATTAGATACAAGAAAAAAAATATCATCACGCACCACATACAGTAAGTGAAAATGTTTTCTGAAACTGTTGTCTCATGATGGACATGTTAAAATAGGAAGTGTCTTAGGTCACTCTTCAGCATATGCCAGAATTTATTTATTTGCTGGCAGGAGAACCAACAACGTGATAAGAGTACATCCATTCGTAGTGGGCATGGAAAGAGAGAGATTACATAGTTGGGAAGCAGAATGTTTACCCAAGCAGCTGGCTTTTTAAAAATGAGGAAGAAAGTACCAACTATAAAGTTCATTTCACAAGGTCGTAGAAATATCACACCCATAGCCATCTGGAACAGGATGATCTGAGAAGTTAATGCTAAGACTACATCTGCGGTTCATAATTAGAACAACACGGTTTCACCCATCAACAGCCATGTCTTACAATTAACATGGAAGCACGAACTGGTGTAAACAGAGATTAGAAGCAGAGCACCAAGTAACAAATTCTGATTGAAACAGGTTGCTTGAGTGATTTTTCTTAAGCCACAAGCAAAGACTCAGAACGTACAGTTTTCCCATTTTTTCGTTCAGGGACTTTTTTTCCCCTTTGACAATTAGTATGTATCTCTTGGGCCATAATAAAAGATATAGTTGCTGCCATAAATCTCAGCAAAAAAAAAAAAAAAAAAAAAATCAGGAAATACTGACTTGGGTAGGCTAGATCTTCTCAGACCTAAGATTCTATCCTTTTGGATGGTAACACTGAAATTTGTTTGACTATTCAAATACTGGTTTACTCAAGCATACATCTACTGCTCATTTTAATAGGCCTTTGGTTTCATGTTGAATAACTGGCTGAAGCTCATGAAACCCACAAGGTAATAGCACTAGTGAACACTTACTATGTTCCATGCACTTTACTTATTATTAGCTTCATAACGACTCTCTAGGGTAGATTCTGTCTATCATTAGCCCCATTTTATAGAAGAGGAAACTGAGACACAGGATGGAGGAATGCCAGTAGGCATGAAGTCAGGACTGGAGCAGTCTGACTCCAAGTCTGCATTCCTAAGTGTGGTGCTGTGTGGAGTCTTCAGACCATGGTCTGGCTGTAGGCACGTGTAGCCTCTGGGAAGGATGGTAATGGAAATTAATATCTGACTTAGGGCTTTGGACTTTCTAGGGACTTAGACAGTCATTGGACAACACTGTAAGTTAACATTGCTTAATTCATCTTCTCAGTCCACTTTAGTTTACCTACCACACCGAAGCAGAAATGCCCGTGGGAACTACGGATGCTGGTGGCAGCAGAGTAGAAATCCTGGGACTGGGGATCTATATAATAAAAGCCTAAGCAACCATTACTGCAGAACAACCAGAATGACCAGTCGCTATGATGCGCACTGACCACCAGGGGGCATATGCTCAATGCAGGAGCTGCCCCCCTGGAGGTCAGTGTGCTCCCACAAGGGGAGTGCCGCTCAGCCAGAAGCCAGGCTTATAGCTGGCAAGTGCAGCGGTGGTGGCGGGAGCCTCTCCCTCCTCTGCAGCAGCGCTTAAGGAGCAGTGAGCCGAGCAATAAAGAGCAAGCAGGTGGGTGGTAAGGAGCAAGGGATCCCAGATTGCGAGAGGGATGTCAGCTGCCGGCTTAGGCCCAATCCCCAGGGGGATCAGGACATCCTGGGGATTGGGCCTAAGCTGGCAGTCGGACATCCCTCAAAGGGTCCCGGACTGCGAGAGGGCACAGGCTGGGCTGAGGAACCAACCCACCCCCACCCCCAGTGCATGAATTTCATGCACTGGGCCTCTAGTTTCAATATAAAATTTTTAGATAATTCAGAGGGCTAAATATTTCATACCATGATACTTTAGAGTTAAGTTTATAACTTGTTAAGTATGAGGGTAGAAATTATCTTATCCTATTTGACAAAATTAGTAGAATATAGTAGAACCACATTGTAAGCTCTTCACTAGAACTTTGATACAAATGAAGCATCTTTTGATCAATTTCAGTATTTTCTAGGGACAGACACCAGAAAGACTTCCAGGGACTGGCATTTTCATGAACCTCCCAGACATGGGCTTTTAAAAAATACCCACACACACAAAGAAACACAGCAACAATGAAAAGAATGGCTGATATAAGTCAGAGAGATGTACAGCTAGAGCTGAGCCTTAAAAAGATATGACTAGTCCTAGCTGGTTTGGCTCCGTGGATAGAGCATTGGCCTGCGGACTGAAGGTTCCCAGGTTCGATTCCAGTCAAGGACACATGCCTGTGTTGTGGGCTCGATCCCCATTTGCAGGGGCGTGCAGGAGGCAGCTGATCAATGATTCTCTCTCATCATTGATGTTTCTATCTCTCTCTCCCTCTCCCTTCCTCTCTGAAATCAATAAAAAGATTTTAAAAATAAAATAAAATAATAAAAAGATATCACCATGACCAAAGGTTTGATTGCCTGCCCAAATTTGTCTCAAGATGACCCCTTAGGATTTTTAGCTTTATTCTACTTTATGTCACTGTTTTGAGCATCCAGAGTTCCTAGGAGGATGCTTATATAGTAGGCTACACTGGAAACCTTCTCTGACTTCTCTTGGTATCACCCAAGTCGAATGTCAGATCTGAAAAGAAACTAAGAGAGCGTGAACTTAGTTCAACACTCTCATTTTACAGGTCAGGAAGCAAAGGCCCATATAAGCTGAGCAACAATGCTACACCTCAGTGACAAAAATAGGAACGGGAGCCTAAGTACTCTAATTCTTAATATTGATTTCTGTATAAGACACATCTAACTCAGTTACTAACTAAGCAAAAAATGCTGGCGGGATGGCGCAGGCTGGCCCACAGTGTGTTTCAGACCCTAGGACAGGACTGGATTAATTATTAGCACATGTCTTTCAGGCTTGGCCAATGGCCAACAGCATGACTACAGGCTCTTGCGATGCTAATACGGTTGCAACAGATAGATTGACACAGGAAGTAAAAAGACCTGAAATATCTGACAAAAGGTCATAATTTTAATGTTTAATACCTTGTTTTTTTTAGGCATAAACTTTTAGGATGAAAATTATTTCCCTTCAAAATGTGGGAGCATTGTTCTGCTGTGTCTGGCAATCCTGCATTGCTACCGAGAAGTCTGATCCATCCTGATTCTAGTTCTTTGACTTTTTTCCTCGGGAAGATCCCCAGAGCTTCTGAAATCTCATGATGTGCCTGGGTGTGTGTCTTTCATCGTTGTGCTAGATAGTTTGGGTGCCCCTTTCAATCTTGAAAGTATATTCTTCAGTTAATGGAGATTTTTTCCCTTTGATAATTTTCTCAATCTGATTATATCTATACCTTCTGGAATTTCTCTTGAGATTGAGTGTTTTCTTTTCTCATACTCCCTATTTATGTTTTTAAATGTAGGCTTACTTTATATTCTTCAAATATTTTATTGATTATTAAGTTGTTATTATTATATATTTTTTAATTTTTAAGAGCTCTTTCTCATCTCTTTTATTGCTTCATGTTAATAGCACTGTGCTCTTGTTTCACAGATGCAATATTGCCTTTCTTCTCTCTGAGGAAATTAATTATTGTTCCATTGAAGTTTTCTTCTGCCCTCTGTCTTATAACTGATTCTCCAAGTTCCTTTTCATTTCACATCTAGTGACGGTTGGCTATCCATTCGTGTGTGGAGACACCAAGAAGCATGTCAGGTCAGGCTTAATGATCCATAGGCCTCATTGCAGGATAATTGCTGTAGCCAGCAGTTTTATTGGAGGATGCTGAGATTTCAGTCTCTGTAGGTCTTTTCTCTTTGGTCAATTTCCTGTAAGAGGATTTTTTAGACTCCTGTCAGGTTTCATACATTCTGGGAAGGGGCTGGAGTGGGGGAAGGGTATCTCTCTTGTTCAGAATACAGGCTTTCACTTAATTCCATTGTTCTCCAGTTCAGCACTCTCACATATACCTAATGTTCCTGAGCATAGATCTTTTATGATTTAACCTCAGCAGAGAGCAAAATGGAAGAGGTTCAGCTAGCAGGGAGGAGACTAGGGAAGGGAAGGGAAGGGAAAAGAAAGGAAGGGAAGGAAAGGTGGGAGTCTCCTGTTATCATGGACTCAGAGAAGGGATGGGAAGGTGGTTGTCTAAGATTTCTGATGCCTCTAATCCCCATGCTTGTTATTGGCGACCCCTCCAAAGGCAGTTTTGACACAGCCTTTCCCCTCTGCTGAGTCAGCTACGCTCTTCCAAGTGCTTTCCATCATTCCAAGTATTAACATCTCGTCTGCCTCACCTCTTCACTTATTCTTTCTGGCTTTGTGGATTTATGCCTTAAAAAAAAAATCCCTTTACTCTTATTTTAGTTTGATTTGTGAGGAAGCAGAGATAAAAGCAAGTACTTAACTAGTCCATTTGGTCTGGCAGCTCTGGGCCTCAACTTTCTTACCTCTAAAATGAGAGACGCAGAAGCAGACCGTTTCTAAGGTTCTATGAATCTCAAATTCTATGAACCCATGACTGTAAACAAGTGCTGTATTGTGTAGGATGATTCTAAGAATTGTCAGAATTCAAACAACAGGAAAACTACTGGAGCCTGAATCATTAGGAGAAGTTTCATCTTAAAGGTGGGGACTGGAACGTCGTGTGTGTGTTGAATAAATGGAGCGAAGAGTAAGGGAATAGCGTGAGTGGATACAGAGAAACAGCTATGACTGCTATGGGAAAAGAACAGTTTGAGAAGTACCAAGAAACAGTTAGCTATTCACCAGGTGGACATTTAGAACTTGCTGTAGGGAGCTCTCAAAGGCTGAATTTAAACTTACCTGCAGTAGGAAATGTCACTCTTCAAACATAATATAATGTTAGTACCAAATAGCATTTCTTTTCATCTCATAACTTTTGCACAGTTCTTGTTCATATCATTTCTTCTTAAAGTAAATTGAAAGAAAGGCCTTCTTTTTTCTCTTTCAAAGAAACACTTTTTAATATATTTTTTATTGATCTCAGAGAGGAAAGCGGAGGGAGAGAGAGCTAGAAACATCAATGATGAAAGAGAATCATTGATTGGCTGCCTCCTGCATGCCCCATACTGGGGATCGAGCCCACAACCCAGGCATGTGCCCTTGACTGGAATGGAACCCAGGACCTTTCAGTCCATAGGCTGATGCTCTATCCTCTGAGCCAAACTGGCTAGGGCTAAAGAAACACTTTTTTTAAAGGTTAACTAGAGACCCAGTGCACGAATTCGACCATGAGTGGGATCCAGCCAGCCTGGCCCCAATCGTGGCAGATTGGGGCCAGGCCTGTCAGGAGGAGGAGATGGCAGGAGGTTGGCTGGCCAGCCGCCCTGATCAGGGCGATCAGGGCCAGGCTGGCTGCGGGGAGGGGCCATGGGCAATTGGCTGGTGGGGCCCACCCCCGATTGAGGTCGGGGGCTGATGGGGGGTTCAGTGGCCAGGGGAGGGTCCATGGGAGGTTGGACAGCTGGTGGGGTCCCACCCCCAGTTGGTGTTTGGACAGGCAATCGGGGACAGACCTGGCTTGGGGGAGAGGCAGTGGGCCAATCAGGGTGGTGGGGGCCCATAAGGGGTGGGGCTGGCCTGGGGGAGGGGCAGCAGGCAGTTGGCCGGCCAGCCCTGCCCCTGATCAGTGTGGGGAGGCCCATCAGGGCGGGGCCTGCCAGGGAGAGGGGTGGAGGGAGGCCCCTTGGCCGGCAGGCCCCACCCCCAGATTGGGCCGATTCACTGTCCACAGTGGGTGTCATAGCGACTGGTCATTCTAGTTGTTCCAGTGTTCAGGTTGCTGGCTTTTTATATATATATAACTAGTGGCCCGGTGCACGAAATTCATGCACGGGGGGTTTCCCTCAGCCAGCCTGCACCCTCTCCAATCTGGGACCCCTCGAAGGATATCCTACTGATGGTTTACAGGGATCGGGCCTAAACTGGCAGTCGGACATCCTTCTCGAAATCCAGGACTGCTGGCTCCTAACCGCTCACCTGCCTGCCTGCCTGTTTGATTGCCCCTAACCACTCTGCCTGCCAGCCTGCTCGCCCCCAACTGCCCCCCACCACCAGTCTGCTCGCACCCAAATGCCCCCCTGCCAGCCTGATCACTCCCAAATGCCCCCCGTGCCAGTGTGCTTGCCCCCAAATGCCCCCCCTGCCGGCCTTCTCACCTCCAAGTGCCCCCCCTGCTGGCCTGCTCGCCTCCACCTTCCCTCCCCAGTGGCGTGCTCACCTTCAACTGCCCCCCTGCGGCCTGCTCACTCCATACTGCCCCCCTCCACTATCCTGATCATTTCCAACTGACCCCCACTGATGTTCTGCTTGCCCCCAACTGGCCCCCCTGCTGGTCTGCTTACCCCCAATGACCCCACCCCCCACCAGCCTGATCACTCATAACTGCCATCCCATCCTGGCCTGATTACCCACAATTGCTCTCCCCTCTTGGCCTCCAACTGCTTCTACCTTGGCCCCGCCACCATGGCTTTGTCCAGAAGACTGTCCAGAAGGTCTCCTGGAAGGTCTCACAGTCTAATTAGCATATTACCCTTTTATTAGTATAGATGGAGGCCTGGTGCATGGGTGGGGGCTGGCTGGTTTGCCCTGAAGGGTGTCCTGGATCAGGGTGGGGGTTCCCTTGTGGTATGGGGTGGCCTGAGCAAGGGGACTATGGTGGTTTGCAGGCTGGCCATGGCCCCATGGGGTCAGGGTCCCCGCTGGGGTGCCTGGCCAGCCTGGGTGAGGGGCTGATGGCTGTTTACAGGCTGGCCAAGCCCCCCAGCGGGGACCCTCACCTCATGGGGGTGTGGCCAGCCTGGGTGAGGGACTGAGGGCTATTTTCAGGTTGGCCACTCCCCCTGGTGACCCAAGCTCCCAGCCCCTCCTGTTGTTCTTTTTTATTTTTTTTTCAGCGCCTCCTTGAGCGGAGGCCAGGGCCAGCTGGAAGCAGGTATCTGGGATTTATTTATCTTCTATAATTGAAACTTTGTAGCCTTGAGCGGAGGCTAGGGCCGGCCAGGGTGGGTGGGAAGCTTGGCTTCCTCCATCGCTGGGGGCAACCCAAGCCTCCTGCTCGCTCCAGCACTGTGGCCGCCTCCATATTTGTTGGGTTAATTTGCATACTCGCTCCTGATTGGCTGGTGGGCGTGTCTGGTGGGTGTAGGGGAGGTATGGTCAATTTGCATGTTTCCCTTTTATTAGTGTAGATGGTATTATGTTGAGAAGTGATGCCACATTTCTTGAGGCAGTGTGATTTTGATGTCACATTTTATATAACTGTTAATTTTCTTACAGGTTTTATTGTTGTATGCATATAACCTGAAGCCCCTGAAGATTTCAGATGTTAGCTGCGTCAGTTACAGCAGTACCTCTGTTGGTTCCTTATGGGTTCCCCTGCACAGGCGAGTATAGATGGATTATCCACAATCTAGCTTTCACTGTGGATCTTGTCATAAGAACAAGCTGTTTCAGTAATATACAAGGTAACCCACAGGAGAACTTTTTGAAGACATTTTTAGAAAAACAATCTTTCTTTTACCTATTCTGCCTACCCTTCAGGGTTATTGCTAGGAGTATGATATTGAGGTGGTCAAAAGCACAGACTCTGAATCCAGCCTGCTTTGGTCCAAATGCCAGTTGTGTCCCTTACTACCTTTGCAACCTTGAGCATGTTACTTGACATGCCAGTGCCTCAGTCTACTCTTCAGAAAAAATGAGAATAATAAGAGTAGTACCTAGGGTAGTTGGAGGAACTGTTCCTGACACTTTAGGAAGTTTATAGAGAGTACAGAATGTTGTCTATACTATGTTTTGCCTAATATTTGTGGTGTGTTTAAAAAGTAATTTAATGTAGCTCTGTGTTGGGTTGCAAAATTAAGCCCAGACTCCACCACATCACTTATCTTACCTTTTCCTCTTTATCTAATCTATTTTATATTGTTCCCTAGTTAATACTCTCTGATTCAGCTCATGCCTAGTTTCTCTCCTTTCTCATTTCACATTACCAAACTCCTTGTTTGTTTCTTATTCTTTTCATTACCTAGTTAATTTAGTTTTGATTCTGCCGCCCTTATGACCCCAGCCTCCATTTCCCTGCTTGTAAGATGGAAATAATACCTATTCTGCCTACCTTTCAGGGTTATTGCTATGATCAAGCCAGGCAATGCTTTGAAAGCACATACTTTAAAAGGTCAAGTTTCATTACTAACTCTGTCAGTGTCAGCTCATTGCCTGCTAGGCACCTAGTAGGTGATTTGAGAACAACAGACTCGGTGCTTCTCTGGAGAGCCTTGGCCATACTCCATGATTTTCATTTCAAAGGACTCTTGGGTATCAGCACAAGAGAATAAAATAAGCAATGTTTCAAGAGCTGGCATACTCTTAATTATTGTGCAATTTTTTTTAATAAAATGGCAGAAGACCTAGCATAGTACACATGATAGCAGAGCTAGGCAACATAACTAGGAAATTAGGTACTTGCCTTTTCCATCCAGAAACACAGCAGGATTTTTTTTCAGAACCACATGATGGAAATAATTATAATTTCTGCAAGGTAATCAAACTGACAGGATTCTTTTTTATCCCAAAATGTTCTTAATTTTGGTGTGTTCGTGATCAATAGTAGGGTTACTAAAGTTAGGGACATGCCCTTGTCACTGAGGCCTTCACAGAGGAGGGTAGCTGACAACCTCTCAGCTGACCTGTGCCTCTTTTCTCGTGTTTCTTGAATGAAGGAACACTTGAATGAATTAGGTTTAGGGATGCCAGAAACTAAATGTTAAGTAACGGAGGAGTTACTTTACACATATTATTAATTCTGGGAATAAATGAATTCCTTTCGCAACTTTTCAAATAAAATGCATCTATGTTTGTTATTTTTAGAGTTATTGCAATTCATGAGAAACTATCAAATCTTATGCAAATAGCTGAGATATCATTGCCAGCAGTTCCTGAAGTTACTCCAGATGAAAACGTATCTGAAGCACAGGAAATAGAAGTGAAAACAATTGATAAAGAGCTGGAAGTAAGTGATTAAGTAATGGAAAACCTTTCTACTGCAGAATGGATGTCCTTATACATAATTCCTCAAATTATTTTATACTTCATCGGAGCAGAATTACATATCTCTACTTGAACTTTGTGGTGGTTCTGCCCTCTTTTGTCTCTACGTAAAGTACCAGGTATGACCCAACTTTGGGCACATGTGTAGTGTTTCCTTCAAAGCTCTTCTAAGCACACCAATTATAAGAATCTTATGGTGAATGGAAACAAAACCAATATAGAGACATCATTCAGGTATAACTGTGAATCTGAAGAAACAATGCTCTGCAACTTTATAACATTACTTGTCATTTCTCACTCTAAGTCTATGTGAGCATGTTTATTACCCAAGTAATATGTGAAGGAAAACTAGAAAATACAGAGAAGCATATGTCTTTCAGACTTTTTCAATGCATATATTTTTCCTAATTAAAAAAGATATTATCCTGCCCAGCCGATGGTTCAGTTAGTTGGAGCATTGTCCTATATACCAAAAAAGGCTGTGGGTTCGACTCCCAGTCAGGGCACATACCTAGGTTGCAGGTTTGATCCCGGGTCGGGGAACTTGCAGGAGGCAACCAATCAGTGTTTCTCTCTCACATCAATGCTTCTCTCTCCTGCTCTTTTCCTTCCTCTTACTCTAAAATCAATAAACATATCCTGCAGTGAGTATTTAAAAAATGAGATATTATCCTTACAGTGTGTTATTAATATGATCACAGAGTTCATACTGTTGAGTGGTTTTCATAAAAAATCTTTATTGTTGAAAGTATTACATATGTCCTCTTTTTCCCCATTGACCCGTTCTAGCATGCCTCCCCCCCCCCCCCACCCTTCTCCCCTGACCCAGACCTCCACCATTCTGTTGTCGGTGTCCATGGGTTATGCATATATGCATACAAGTTCTTTGGTTGATCTCTTTCCACCCACCCACCTGCCCCCCACCACCCCGCCTTCCCTCTGTTCCCCTGGATCTATTTTGTTCAACAATTTATTTTGTTCATTAGATTCCACATATGAGTGAGATCATGTGATACTTGTCTTTCTCTGACTTGAGTGGTTTTCATGATCACTGATGTTAGTGTTCTGGAGGAGAGGATCATTGTCCTATTTCTCCTGCACTCTATAAACAGGAACTGGATACATGGAGATCAAAATGTCAGCATCATTATTGCCCCCACTCCCCTTCTGCCCCTGCCAGTCTTACTGCACCAAGGAGCAGAGGATAAGAGTCCTGCAGGCAGGGTACATCCAAAAATATAAACTCACATTACCCAGAAGGGGCTGAGTTTAGCATGCCCTGTTGCTTTTCCCAAACCAGTCAGGTAAGAATTAGTGATGGGTCCAAAAACAGCTGGAAGCGCCCTCCTCCTCCAGGAGTGGAGTGGAAATTCCTTACCTCTTATGGAAATAGAGGAGCAGGGAATGCTGTTCTTTCCTAATTACGTGCTCTGTGAATTTCCATTTTGTACATTAATCCAATTTCTTGAGACATATATTCTGTAGTTACTGTGGTCAATTTCTTAAAAATCAAATGGTGGTACAATGTTTACAACAGGAAAAAAAAAAAAAAAGCAGTCTTCTGCCCAACTCTGCTGACTGGATTCCAGCCCCTTGGGTCCCATCTGTGTTTGTTTTCCTCAGAAAGATCTTTTAGGATCTTCCCTAACTTTTAGTCAGCTGTATTTTTTTTCTTAAATCACTTTCTGCTAGATTAATACTCAATTGGTTACAGAACATTTTTAATTCTTAAAGATGCAGACTGGTGCAGCCACTGTGGAAGACAGTATGGAGTTTCCTTAAAAAGTTAAAAATGGAACTCCCATTTGACCCAGTGATCCCACTTCTAGGAATATATCCCAAGAAACCAGGAACACCAGTCAGAAAGGATATATGCACCCCTATATTCATAGCAGCACAATTTATAATAGCTAAGATTTGGAAATAACCTAAGTGCCCATCAGCAGATGAGTGGATTAAAAACCTGTGGTAGCCGAAACTGGTTTGGCTCAGTGGATAGAGCGTCGGCCTGCTGACTGAAAGGTCCCAGGTTCGGTTCTGGTTAGGGGCATATACATTGGTTGCGGGCACATCCCCGGTAGGGGGTGTGCAGGAGGCAGCTGGTCGATGTTTCTCTCCCATCGATGTTTCTAGCTCTCTATCCCTCTCCCTTCCTCTCTGTAAAAAATCAATAAAATATATTTAAAAAAAAAAACAACCTGTGGTACATCTACACAATGGAATACTATGACACTATAAAAAAGAAGGAACTTTTACCATTTGCAGCAGCATGGATGGAACTGGAGAGCATTATGCTAAGCGAAATAAGCCAGTGGGAGAAAGATAAATATCACATGATCTCACTCATATGTGGGATATAATGATCAACATAATTTGATGAACAAGAATAGATCCAGAGACAAATGGCAGGGGAGGGAAAGGTTAGAGAGCAACCAAAGGACTTGTATGCATGCATATTAGCTTAACCAATGGACACAGACACTGGGGCGGTGGAGGCTTGCCCGGAGTGGGAATGGCTGGGGGGGGGGGCGGGTTGGGGGTTAGTTGGGGGAAAAGGAGACATATGTAAAACTTTAGACAATAAATAAATAAATAAGAATAGGATGAGTAGGGCTCTTTCTGTTTTCTTGTTTTCCTCATCCATTCACTCATTATGAGAAAGTGTAAATGTTGGCAATTCTCCTGATTTTCAGACTATACATGTTGGCATTTTTTTCAGTCTGAATTTACCAGGACAGTACCGTAAGTGCATTTTTCATTATTGTGAAAGCAATGCGCCCAGCTATAAGAGGATTCATCAGGCAAGAACAGTTAGCCTTTGCAAAATGCATCTTTCCAGTATTTACGTTTCCTGTGCTCTGTGCTTGCATTTATCATAGAAACTAGAGGCCTGGTGCATGGAATTCGTGCACTGGAGGGGTGAGTGTCTCTCCAGCCCGGCCTGAACCCTCTTATAGTCTGGGACCCCTTGCTCCTTCCTGCCTGGCTGTTCGCTGCTCCTTTTGCTCCTTACTGCTTGGCTTGCTGCTCCTTAGTGCTACTGCAGAGGCAGAAGAGGCTCCCGCCACCACTGTTGCGCTCGCCAGCCGTGAGCTCGGCTTCTGGCTGAGTGGCGCTCCACCTGTGGGAGCACACTGACCATCAGGGGACAGCTCCTGCATTGAGCATCTGCCCCCTGGTGGTCAGTGCGCATCATAGCGACCAGTCGTTCTGGTTGTTTCTCCGTAACAGTCCTTAGGCTTTTATTATATAGATGATGCCTTAGAGTTTTAGTTACACATCCTTTACAGGGCCCTCAACTGTTACAACAAGAATTACCAGACATTTAATGATACTAATGAAATACTGCGTACTGATAACAAATCTCCCAATGGATCAGCCATCTCAAACTCATGAGGTTTCACTTATATATAATTCTTGTCCTAAATTCTATGGTTGCCCTTTCATGTCTGTTTTGGAGAGAAACTTGTCTCTCGTTTTATTTCTGCACTTCCTTTGCAGATCACTTACAATCATAGTCTTTCAGTCATAGACCAAACTCAGCAGGTTGCTGTCTCTGAGCCATGGTCTAGAATATTCTTCACTGAAATCATCCTTGAATCATTACTTTATAGGTTATATATGGAAAATGATAATTTTTCCCCTGCGCCCATTTGTCTCTTTGGCTTAGATTGTCTAAGACAGGAGAGTGAGCATCCATAAGAGTAATAGTTATAGGTTGTGCTCTACCTAAAGCTATGGGACTCAAGTCCTTTCCTGGGACTAATTTTCCCCTCCTTCCTAAAAATGATCCTTTCACTCAAGTATTGCTCTGAGATGGAGAGATGTGCCCCTAGGTTGGAGTGAAAGTCAGCATAATTTCCCTGGGGATCACATGTATGTATCAAATTGACCACAGTGAGCCCAGTATCTGAACCAATAGGTTGGCTATACATATAAACAAATTAGGAATGAATGGGAGGGGGGAGCAAGGGAGCATTTCAATATAGGCAGAGAGAGAACCCAGAGGACCTATTTTGCCTTAACCAAGGTTTGGGGCTTGCTTTCATGTCCTGACTCAAATGGTATTTGTGAGTGGGTCAGTCCTTGAGGAGCACAAACTCCTTTCAGTCCTGATGTTATCCTCTGTATTTTTTAATTTGTTCTATTATCGAACTTAGAAAGAGCTTCTTCAGCTTTAAGTGGGGGCATTTTTAGATGTGTTTCAGTTCTGTAAGTTCTTATAAGATAGAATGTCATTCAATGGAAGAAAAACTAATATTTGTTTAGGTGAATTGGCAGATTAGTTCATAACATTTGAAAGTTGAGAAATGAAAGGAACATACAAAGTTTTCTTTTTTCCCCAGTATACTAGCCAACATGTAAGGAAAAAAAAAAAAAAAAGCAGCTAGATTCTGTAGGGTAATATCAGATAAATCCCATTGACTAAATCTGCCAGTTCGTTGTCATGACAACCTTCACTGGGAGCTAATTAGAAGTTAACTGGGGCACTTGAAGAGATCAATTCTGATGGAGAATTGGACAGTATTTCATAACCTCTATAATATAATATATTTATATCTATCACAATATAGATTTTTGGTGGGTTATTAAATATAAGGGTCCAGAAAAATGTGTTTTTGGTTGATATGGGGAATAGTAAATCTTGTTCTCTTTGTCAATCCCTTCGCTTTTTTTTTTCTTTTCTCCCCAAATCCCTGTGTTCTGGAAGAAGCCAAAAACTTCAGAAGACAGACAGTAATTTAAGATGTATCTGGAGGGCTACAGAGCAGGTGTTCCAGTCACTTCTGGCTTGAAAGCCTTGTATGTCCTTCTTCAAAAATGAACAACACCAGCTTGGAATGACTGAGTTATTTTAACCTGTCATTCACAGTTTTAGGGATATCTTCAGAGTTTATCAGGTACTTGTAAGCATATGAAAGATGCTAACCATCCTGGTTTTAAGACAAAAACCTCATTTGGAATGATAGCATACTGATATGAAAACCTTAAACTATGTTTACCAAGTCATTCAAGGTTAGTTCAGCAAACATATCCAGAATGACTGGATTGAACAAAGCAATTAGAATTCGTGTGTTGTCAGATTATCCCAAATATCAAAGTACTCTGAAAATATATAGAACAAAATTAAATTGGACATTAGCATCAATTAACAAATTATTTTTGAGACAATTATTTGCAAATTTTTTCCAGGCTTGGAGAGAGAAGGACATATAGAAATCAGTACAATTAGGTTCCTGTCATGGAGGAGCTTATTATTGTAGGAGCATGGCTAGGTACCCAGATGTCATTCATAATGAGCCAACTGCCTGGTGGCCCCCTTTTAGCAAGAAAAGTGTGGTGTTTAAGGAAACATCAATCTGATGTTCAAAACCATAGAAAACAATCAAAATCTCTATGGTGCCCCTTGTAAGAACATCCAAGAGGGAATCTTTTTTGGGAATACACAGAAAAACTTCTTTAAAGTCTTACTTTCCCCACTATCTTGCTCTTAATCTCTCTCTGACATCCACAGCTCGTCTTCAACATCTGTCTCATTTGGCTCAAACTCTTAAAACTTTCCTTCCAACTCAGTCTGTGTGGAGTGTTTATCTCCTCTCCCCTTCCTGCTCTGGCTCAGCTCTTTATTATATAGTTCAACTTAGTCTCTCTGACTTCTTCCAGTTTTCCTATCTTCCCCCATTATCTGAATTCTACACCATACAAAAAAGTAAGGTTGTGGAATTCTTCCCTCAATGATGATGCCAATGATTCTAATTTATTGTTTATTTATATCTCATTCATATTGGTGTGTGTGTGTGTGTGTGTGTGTGTGTGTGTGTGTGTGTGTGTGTGTAGAGAAAGAGAGAGGCAAGGGAGTGAGGGAAAGTTGGAAGGAGGTAGGGAAAGAGGTTTGAGTTAGACTTTGTATTTGCTTAAGTAGCGCAGACGGTATTTTATAGCTCCTATAAACTGAAAGGCCATTTTCCATTGGGCCCCAAAATACCTTGTGCCCTTACCAAATTGTTTTAGCAATTATTTCTTTGTATGTTTCTTCTCTCTTGAATTTGTATTCCTTGGCTCAGGGGTCTTATTTATAATTTTATCTCCAATATCTTTAGTAAGTGAAACACAGTGCCCTTTCAATACTTGCCTGTGAAACTTTTAGTTGGAGACTTGTGGAGCGCACTCATTCCTGACAGAGTGAAGTCATGGGACTGAATCTCATATTTGAAGGACAGTGAACAACCTGTTGTGGCAGGAGAACAGGGTGAATGTGGTGGGAGATGGGGCTAAGAGATGGTGGAACTATGTGCTTCCTCCTCTGACTTCCCACAGTGCTGGAAGTCTGTCTCTCCTATCCCTCCCACCAGACCATGACGTCTCTCTGTCTTGTTCACTTCCTAGTACCACTCCATGGCACTTATTCATCTCACATCTGGCCAATGGCTGCCTTCTCCAACTCCATAACAGGACCCCTCAGCTCACATAGCCAGTACTGCCTGCCGCTCTCTTCTGTTGTCATTCCTTATGTGGAGGATCTGACCGATTCAGCCCTGCCTGTGGGTAGACCCTCATCGGTCAGATGTATTCACATATACAGTAGGGTGTGTGGTAGAGCCGTCAACAATAGACAACATATGATTTTGCCCTTCGCTTCCTATTCATTTACTCTTTCCATTTCTTTCCCAATTCCCAACCATTCTTCCCTGCTTAAATCCATTTCTGGACTCTCTGTTGAAAAGAAAAGTGATTTTTCAAAATCTTATTTTCATGTGGATTACTTTACTTGTTATTATTCTATAACATGAATTTTATCAGTGAATGTGCATGCTGAGAATCCTAAAAATATATTATTTTTAATTAAATCTTGTCATTTGGAGCCATCCTGTAGTTTTCAAATACCTGTCTAAGTCTCAACCTGAAAATTGAACTTAGGTGATAAGTCAAGAAAATACAAATGAAATAAAGAGTTTATAATTAAAATGTCTAATATTTACCAATACTATCAACCTTACTATATTGTTTTCTTATTTATAGAAAATGATTATTGACTGTTGCTCAGAAATAATAAGTCTGTTTATGACTGATAGAGAGACACAACCACTATCTAAGGTATGTATCTCTTTTAAAACTATATTTGACTCACTCATAAGTATCACTGTTGCTATGGAAATGGAAATTCAGAAAACATCTATTATAAAAGTATCAAGGGCCTAACCCTTCTTAATCAATGTGAAAGAGTAATAAACATGAATTTATTAGAGCATGTTATTTTTTTAAAAAATATTTTTTAAAAATCAACTAATACAGAAAATTATGAAGAGAATAATGTTAAAGTCATTTCAAATCTACCATTCAGAGAATAACCACTATTAACATTTTGAAGAATTATCTCAAATGTTTCCCACATATCTATAAACTTTAGAATTTTTGCATCAATAGGATCATAATGTACATGCATCTGTAACTTGCTTTTTTTCATTCAATAATAATGTTATGGACATATTTTTACATGAAAGGCCTACCTTCTTGTATCTAATGCCTCATAATAGTCTATTTTACATATTTGTTGTGTCAGGCTTTATTTAAATGACCACATTTTATTCATGGATCTTGAGGATGATAGATTCTAGTATAAACATATTTCACATCTCACCAACACTTGATATTATCCTTTCTTTTCTTTTTTTTTTTTTTATGATCACCATTATAATGAGTGAAACGTGCTATCTCATTGTGATTTTGATTTGTATTTTCCTAATGACTAATTTAGTTGAGCATCTTTTCATATGCTTATTTGCCATTTGTATATCTTCTTTGGAGAAATGTCTGTTCAATCTTCTGCCTGTTTTTGAAATGGCATATACATTTTGATGTATAATTGCAAATGGCTCTCCAGAAATGTTGCACCAATATTTTTGCCCATCAGTGGTAGATGAGAAGGCCATTTTCCCCTCATGTTCATCTACACATGTTTTTCTTCTCCTAGTTCCCTCCCCTCTCTCACTTCTCCTTCTTCTTCCTCTCCTCCTCTGCCTCCTTCTCTTCTTCTAACCATTGTAGGTCTGACAAGTGAAAAATGACATTTTCACTTTAAAATTTTTTTTATTAATAAGGCCAAATATAGTTCATGAGTTTGTTGGTAGTCTGTGTTTCACCTTTTGTGAAATAGTATTTGTTCATTTAGTTAGTGAATAGGTACTATTTTTTAAAACATTTTTATTGATTTCAGAGAGGAAGGAAGATGGAGAGATATAAACATCAATGATGAAAAAGAATCATTGATTGGCTGCCTCCTGCATGCCCTCTACTGGGGATCTAGCTAGTAACCCAGGCATGTGCCTTAACTGGGAATTAAATCGTGATCTCCTGGTTCATAGGTTGACGCTCAACCACTGGGCCACACGAGCCGGGCAGTCAATACATATTTAGAGTGGACTGTCTGTGCATCAGGATCTTCTTTCTAGGCTCTGGGGAGCAAGGTCAGAATAGACAACAAGGACTCCACTGTCTTGGAGCTACCATTGTTGTGAAGGAAATAGTATACAAATCAATAAACTAGATAAGCTAAGATTTGTTAAGTGCTATGAAGGAAAAAAAAAGGGTGATAGAGTATTGGTCAGCAAACTGAAGCCTATGAACTATATCTGTCTCACTGCCTATTTTGTAAATAAAGTTTTATTAGAATACAGCCATGCTCATTCATTTACTTATAGTCTAAAGCTGCTTTGGAGCTACAAGAGCAGAGTTAGGTAGTGTTGACAGAGACCATATGCTCACAAAGCCTGTTATTTCCTATCAGGCCCTTTACAAGAAAAGTTTGCTGATCCTTGTGATAGAAAGTAATTGGGAATGGAGTGACAAATTAGATAGGATTCTAATGGAAGACCTTTCATAGGATATGACATTTGAAGTAAGACCTGAAATATTGCACGGTGTTCCTCCCACTATGTCATTAGTTTCTTGGGGGATAGGGACAATGCTAACTTAATCTTTGAATTCTTACTTCCGTATATATTATATTAATTAGTTACTGCTTCTTCAATTGAATTGAATTCCATTTAGTGTTAAACACCTGAAATTTAATATTTGCTTTTTAAAAATTTATTTGGCCATTCATGTTCTTTCCCATTTTTTAAATGGGGAATTTAATTTTCTAGTATAGAAATACATAGATTTACTGTAGCAGGCCATTGGTAATAAAATAAAACTTAAACCTAATTTTGATCAAACTGTGGTTAAAAGCAGGTCACAGAAAAAGGACACATGATTTTGTATGGGTCTTGGCTTTTGACAGACTAGACTTGAAATCCCAGCCTTGAATCTTGTTAGTCATATGACCCTAAGCAAGTTTTCTCAAATGGAAAATGGAGTAATAATGCCAATATTTCACAGTTGTGATTACTAAAGCAAATAATGTATGTTAAATATTTGGCATAGAGTGTAGTCCAAACAAATGTTTAGTAAATATTAGCTATTTCACCGCAGTCATTATCATCATCATCATTATCCCTACCATGGTCCTGCCTTCCATGTGTGAGTGTGTGAAGTCTTCATCCCCTAGTTATCTAATTTTAAACAGACTTTTAGGATCCAAATTTGTTTTGAAATATTGATAGACAAAGAGAAGAAAAGTGTTAAGGGTAGAGATAGAACTAGAACCCATTTTCTTTGCCTGTAAAGTAAATCACTGTTGAATCCTAGAGGAATTAGGTCAGTGTGCAGGATCCCAACACGAGGGTCACTGGTCCAAGAGAAGGTGGCTCCCAGGTGAAGCTCATGCTAATGCTTCCACTGCAGCTAGACT
The DNA here is from genome assembly GCF_027574615.1 of Eptesicus fuscus. Taxonomy (NCBI): domain Eukaryota; kingdom Metazoa; phylum Chordata; class Mammalia; order Chiroptera; family Vespertilionidae; genus Eptesicus; species Eptesicus fuscus. The sequence goes on from NC_072479.1 coordinate 89,797,427, forward strand.
TACGGAGTACTGCTGGCCGGGGCGTGGGCGTTAGGAGCTTGTTCCAAGAAACAAATTGTTAGACTAAATTACATGCCTTAGTGAAGTTGTTTTTATCACCGGGATGAGATCTTGCTGTGCAATTTGGTTCTGTACTGAACATACCTATTGCAATCACCTTTGCCTGTTATTGCCTCTTTCTAATTAAAATGGATATTGCACACACAGCTTGTGACAAAAAGAAACTGAGAATAGCGAGGAGATGAAGGAAGGGAATGAGTGCTCCACACTAACCTTCTCAGTGATTACTCACAGAATATAAATGACCATGAGGTACAATTTCTGGTCAACTAATAATAAAACTTTCTTTTAATTGCCTGCATAGGTTCAAATTATTGCAGTTTCCAAGTTGCCAGGTAGGATTCAAACATGATGCTAAAAATATTCTTTCTGTTGTTGCTGTGACTGATCCTGGGAAGGACAGACCACCATCAGTTATTATCGACTTCCAGCTGCATGCAGAACATTGGTGTAGATGCTTTTCTTGTTGCAAAGGCAGCATAGGTTAAGGGTCCTGCACTCAGCTAATTTTATATTTCATATTGGTTCACATGATACAAATAAATTTACCTAATCAGTATATCAGTGTATCAGTGGTGTGTGTGTGTGTGTGTGTGTGTGTGTGTGTGTGTGTGTGAACTGAACTGACTAGAATCACACAGAATAAGTTTGGAAAGGAGATTCCAAGAAGAGATCTGGTTTAAGGTAGGGCAGGTTGATCTAGGCCAAGTGATAAGACACATAGTGTAAGAAGATTACCAAAGAGCATTTCTTGGCTGCAAGAGTTCAGTAGGATATTTTTTGTAATTCAGGATTTTTAGTTAGACCCAGAATAAAATATGACAATAATGATAGTAATCACTAAAATGATCACTGCTAATAGTGGTAGTAATAATAACATTCATGATTAACATTTGTTGAGCACATGGCATGTGCAAACATTGTTCAGTGTTTTATTATCTCACTAGAGGCCCGGTGCACGAATTCGTGCACCAGTGGGTTCCCTCAGCCTGGCCTGCAGATTGGACTGAAAATGGCTCTCTGATATCCCCTGAGGGGTCCTGGATGGCGAGAGGGCACAGGGGCCCCACTGGTGCATGATCGGGGCCTTCCTTCATCTCCTCGCTATTCTCAGTTTCTTTTTGTCACAAGCTGTGTGTGCCACACGGGAGGTTGGCCAGCCTGGGAGAGATCATGGGAGGGCTCCAGGGTGTGTCCAGCCCATCTCACTCAGTCCCGATTGGCTGGACCCCAGCAGCAAGCTAACCTACAGGTCCGAGTGTCTGCCCCCCTGGTGGTCAGAGCATGTCATAACAACTAGTTGACTGGTCGACTGCCCCTAGTGGTCAGTGCACATCATAGCAAGCAATTGGGTGCCTTAGCACATCATTAGCATATTACACTTTGATTGGTTGAACGGCCGACTGGTTGACTGGACACTTAGCATATTAGGCTTTTATTATATAGGATTTAATATTATTAGAATCCTATTAAATTGGTTACTACTTTTATCCTAATTTTAGAGATGTGGAAATTGATGCACAGGGGAATTAAGCAGTGTGCTCAAGGTTTCCCAGCTTCTAAGTGGAGGAGGCAGAAGTCAAATACAGTTCTGCTTAAAAATCCAGGATCTGTGTCTTTAATTAAATTATACCCACTGAATGTTCTATTGGAGTAGTGGGAGCAGGTGCTACAGGAAGTTGAGGAGTCAGAGGTGAGAAAGTAAGAGTGGGAAAGTGAAAGTTGCAAGTGTAGATGAGTCTTTAAGGAGGTCTGGGTAAGAAGTTTGGAGAGAGACACAGAGACTAGGGAGGAAGTTAGGACAGGAGTGTTGGGAAGGGAAAAGGGCCAGGAGGGTGGGGGTTGCCTGTCTAGAAGAAAGAAGGACAAATGATGATGGAACACAGCCTTTAGAGAGCGGGGTAGGGGCAGAAAGACATGGATAACACAAGTGAGATCGCTACCTGGAAGCAGAGGAAAGATACTTCTTTTCTCTAGGTCCTGGGGTAGCAGATTGAGGTGGGAAAGGGTGAGAGAAGCTGGGGCAGTTTATACTCAGTGGTTCTCATTTCTCAATGAAGTAGAGGCAAGTTTTTCTACTACTGGAGTGGGTTAGAGGATTGCAGGTATGGTCTTCTGAGAGAGAGAGAGGTAGATGAAGATTTTGAATATTCACTGTCTTTGAGTGTGATGGGCAGGAAAGCTGACCAAGGAGAAATAAAAGGACATTGGGCCACCTGGAGATTTAAGAGTCATTGGTTTGTTGGGACTCTAGGCTATTTGGCTTGTGATGTTTCTCTAGCAACACTTGGCTTCCTGGACATAGGAGTGAGGCAAATGTGAGAGAAGAGGCCCGTGGCGGGTGAGAGTGCAGTGAGACTGCTAACAGTATGTGGGAGGCTCAGGTGGATGAGAGAAGCTCCACACTTATCTCAGTCAACTCAAAACTTCTTCTATTTGCTCAGAGAAAACACCACTGCAGCCTGATGCCTGCCGTTTTTCCCCAAGATCTAGTTGAGCATAAAATAGTTTATGCAATATGTTTGCTTAAAAATATTTTGAATTTAACCTAAAAAACTCTGTAATAACAGTTAAATTCTAATGACTTTCACTGCATTTTTATGTATATTATTCATGTGGATTTCTTTTCACAGGGCTAAATTTAGTGTTCTCATGTTCTCTTATTTTTTACTAGAGGCCTGGCACATGAAGTTTGTGCGTGGGTATGGTCCCTAGGTCTGGCCTGCCATCAGGGCCATCTTCCCAGGCTGCCTGCAGCCGGCCCCACCCCCTGACGCCACCCACCCCAGGTTCCCTGTTCGCCATCCGGCAATCAAAGCCTGACGGCCAGGGAAAGAGTCTGCTGTTCCCGCCCACTCACCAGCCCTGCCCCTGCCATGAGTCTCCCTCTGTGTGTGGGGCAACTGGCAGGGTGAGGGCCTTGGCCTGGTGCTGCCTGCATCCCTTACCCTCTACCCCCAGTTCCCCATTCACCATCAGGCGATCTGAGCCTGCCAGCCAGGGGGAGGGACTGAGAGGTGGTCAGTGCACCTCATAGTGACTGGTCGAGCGGTCATTCTGGTCATTCTGCCATCAGGGTCAATTTGCATATTGCCCTTTTATTATATAGGATTCTTAAAATGATCATTTTTGTACCTGTTTGTGATCAGATATTGACACCAACCACATGCTGGTCACCAAAATAATTATTATCTTTAAGATGTTTTCAGTAAGAACTTTAGAGAAGGTAAAAGAACAGCTAGAAGAAGACACAGAGTCAAAGATATGTTTACATATCTTCATTTGTTTAGTCATTTGCATCTTTAATTTTATGTCTGATGTATTGATTCTATCGTATGACTACCTTTATGTTCTTACTAGAGGCCCAGTGCATGAATTCGTGCACTGGTGGGGTCCAGCCAGCCTGCCCTGATGGGGGTGAAGGTGGCCGCTCCGGGACAGGGCTGGCCAGGGTGAGGGGCCACATGGGTTCTGGTTGTTCCACCATTCGGTCTATTGGCATATTATCCTTTTATTATATAGGATGACCCCTGCCTATCAGCTGAAATTATTGCTTCACAATGCTGGTATCTTATCTTTTACTAGATTATCATGCAAAAATTGGTAATAACACATTAAACCTATATTGCTCTAACTCAGAGTCCTTCTTTCATCACTTTCTTTCAAGCCCGTGGTTTATGTCTCTGTCCTTAATTTTTTTTTAACCAAAATATGTATAATGAAGTGCTTTCTGGCAACCTGCTTAGACAATTTTTAAAATTAGCACCTCTCCCCAAATATGCTGGGTAACTGTCATGTAGTTGCTGAGTGTGTCTATACCCAGACAGGAGAGGATAAACTAGGTGGACTCTCAAGGTATCCTTTGAAATAACCTATGCAGTTTTTCTGGGTGTTGGATGGGGTTGCATGCACCCCTACTTATGTGGGACAGCTTCCATTTCACTTTTTCTAGGATCCTAAATCCTAGAGAGTAGAGCTAGTCTGTTTAATTTCCTTTGGCTAATTTTATTACATTACTTTGTGCCTCTTCCTTTTAACACAGTACGCCAAATGGTGTCAATGACAGTACTCTTTTTAAACTCTCCTTCACATCATTGGCACAAGGGTCCACATATTCCGTAAAAGTTGCTTACTAAGTCTTAATAAAATTAAATCTATGAATATAACTTTTGTTATTCAGTTGAGTCTTCCTTCCTTCCTTCTTTCCTTCCTTCTTTCCTTCTTTCCTTCCTTCCTTCCTTCCTTCCTTCCTTCCTTCCTTCCTTCCTTCCTTCCTTCCTTCCTTCCTTCTTTCTTTCTTTCTTTCTTTCTTTCTTTCTTTCTTTCTTTCTTTCTTTCTTGCCAAGAGTTTGGTGTGTGTGTTTTTTTCTTTGTTTTATACCAGCCAAGAGCTGTCTGAATAGATTTTCGGAGCATCTAGAATTACATCTTTCTTCTGTGAGACATTATCATTATGTCCTCAAGTGAAGAGTATCCTTTGTGTGTAAGTCTATGAGACATCCACTTAATATTCTCATATTCTTTTGAAGACAATGCCGGATGACATCAGTTCCACACTGCTTTTCAAACACAGCGCTGGCTTGGATTCCATCTTCCCTGTTCACTTTTAACTGTCACATTTGGCTAAGGGAGAAAGAAAGCCCTTAAGAAAAGGCCAGGCTATTAATGTGCTCTTCAAAATGCTAAGAAAAGGCTAAGCTGTTTATAGCATTTTCAAAATGCTCATCTCTCAGAGACTTGCCAGCAATAGTGTCAAGGTGAAACACACTCTCCTTCATCAAGAAACCCAGAGCCTTTGTGTTATCTGTGCTCAAAGTATTGGTCCCGCTTTTATGAGGCATGAGATTTGGAGGTATAATGGTACTTGGGTATAATTTAAACTAAAATATAATCATAAACCTGATATTGTATGTTTACTATAAAAGTGGCGAGAAGTTTGTTCACTGCTTGATAAAGCAAGCCTGGATTCATTCAGGATATAAGTGTATTTCAGAATCAAAGGGAAAATTTCCCTGAAATTTAGTCACTTGTATAACTTCCAAGGAGGTGAGAGGCAGGGGTATCATTAGCAAATCTGTTCACTGCTTTCTATTTTGCTGAAAATGGAGCTAAGTGTTTACTTTCATTTGCTTCATTCATTTTGCTAAATGGGTTTGTCTTGATTAAAAAACTGGGCCTCTAACGGTGGGACTAGGTTTTCATTTCAGGAGGATATTGGTTTTTGCCTCATATAGTTGAGTCAATTGGCAATCTTTTGGAAATTTTCTGGACACATTTTCCTTGTCACTAAATAAATTCCCAAAGAAGAAGCAGGTGTACATTTACCCATTTTTCTTGTTAATACATTCGACAAGTATTTGAGATTTTTGTTCTTATTCCACCTGAATCTCAGGCAGCTAATGCCATTATGTTCTTTTTTCAACCTCTCATGAGAGCAGAGTACAGGGGGAAGAGCACCCAGGACATTGTAGCCCCAGTTTTTCCCTTGTGGACAAGTCATTAACCCTTAAACACCCCAGGTCAATCAGGTTCTGGTGAAGGTCTTGAAAGCGATGTGTCTCAATGGATGAGAGCATGATTCGATTCTTGTTTTCACCATCCATTGCTGTGTGACTGGGAGCAAGTTACTTCACTCCCTCTCTGTGCATTGGTAATAGCTACTCTGCTTGTAGGATTACATTAGAAACAGCATGCAACCCAGTGAGTATGGTGCGAGCACAACGCCAGTGGTAAGCATTCACTGCGTGGTGGCCGTCTTTATCTTTCCCAGACTTAAAATAATGTGAAATGAGTCATTTTTTTATTTGACCATTAGCACCTCCCTTCATTAGTGGCCTTTGGCCTGTATAAATGTTTGCTAATTTTGAAAAGACTAAAAGGACGTTTAACAGATGTGTTCTAAGTATTATTTTTCAACTATCCTTTTTTAATTAAATTTTTTGTTTTGAGAAAATTGCAAATTCACATGCAATTACAAGAAATAATAGAGAGAGATCCTGTGTGCCCTTTACCCAGTTTTCCCCAATGGTAACATCTTGCAAAACTGTAGTCCAATATCACAACCAGATTCTGACTGTAATAAAGTCAGGATGCAGAACAATTTCATCCTTACAAGGACCCCTGGTTGTCCTTTCACAGATACTCCAACTTCCACCTTACTCCTGTCCCTGACCCTGCTCCTTGACAATTAATAAGCTACTCTCCATTTCTATAAATTTGTTATTTCAAGAATGTTGTATTAAAGGGACCATATAGTATGTAACCTTTGGGGGCTGGCATTTATTCACTTAGCGTAAGTCCCTAGAAAACCATTAAACTATGCTTTTTAAAAATATATATGTTTTATTGATTTTTTACAGAGAGGAAGGGAGAGAGATAGAGAGCTAGATACATCGAGAGAGAAACATCGATCAGCTGCCTCCCGCACACCTCCTACTGGGAATGTGCCTGCAACCAAGGTACATGCCCTTGACCAGAATCGAACCTGGGACCCTTGAGTTCGCAGGCTGATGCTCTATCCACTGAGCCAAACCGGTTAGGGCTAAACTATGCTTTTGATGAACCAAAAATCCTTATGAGTAGTGACACATTTTATTTTGGCAACAGAATTATCATTAACCAAAAGTGCGTAATGGCATACAGTGCATAGTAAATGTTCAGGGAGGTTCAGTGGTGAGTTCTGACTCTACCTACCTCTGCCCTTCCTCCTCCTCCTCTCTGTCCTTCTCATCTTTCCTTGCCCTCTTCTTCCTCACGCCCTCTTATTAATATTGGCAAAGGCTGATTGATTGCTCAAGTTGAGAATTCTAAAAAGACTTAAACAAAATAATTTATGTAAAAGTTCCTTATAAATTACAAACTCTCTATCAGAAATTGCTGGTCAGTGTTGGCCACATTATAAGAATGGTTTGCAGGTGCTTGCGATGTATACTGATGTGAATAAAGAAGTCAGCATGAGCAGCTCTGCCCTCCAGGTTGCTCCTGTAGTGGTTGCACAAGAAAGAAATAAACCTTTCTGCTAACTAATAAAGCCCATCATGTTTTGATTCTAAGCAACGAAGTCCCATGAACAAAAAACAAACGTCAGTTCATGTTCTTTATAAATCCTTTGTTCTAAAAAAGAGCCTCCTGTTTTAGTTGCCAGATAGTAAGTCCAATGAGCACCTTCCTAAAAGCATAAAGAAATGCCAAGTCCTGTTCGAACTCAAGAGATTTTATTTCTGTTTCTCCGGTAGACCCAAAGCAGACCCAAACCAACCCTTTAGGCAGGAACCCAGCTTCGTTGTGCTCAGTTATAGCATATTTTCTTATAACTTTGCTGCTGAGATTCAAATCCCTGTCCTTTAGGTGGAGTAAAATCCTTACTCTAATGGAATTTCCCTCTATTCAGAAATAGGGTAAGGGCAGAGCAAGCTTGCTAGGCATGCATGTTTGAGTCAGAAAAGCGTAGGCTAGGCTGTGCTAACAAATAACCCTACATGTCTGTGGCTATGAAGGTTTCTTCCTCATGCAAAGTCCAGTGAAGGGAACTCTCCTTGAACCTGTAACTATACTGTCTAGGGTCACCATCGCAGGAGAAGAGGGCTGGGGAATTTACAAGGTGCTTTTAAGTAGGGTGACCATACCTGCACACTGCCTGTGACAGCCACAATGTATGCGTATTGATTTGGAGTAATGGTTAATATTTCTCCTTTTATTATTAGAAGTGTCCCAGTTTAGACAATACATTAGGGTGACCCTTTCTAAGAGCCAGCTACCATAATTTCTGCCCATATCCTATTGGCCTCCTCCTAATGAGCAAGGATGTAGAGGATTGTAGAGGAGCAAGCGTGTATGTTAGTGAACACTAAAAACTTCCAGCACAATAGACATTTTCAAGAATGCCATAAAATTTTAAAAGGAATTAACTCCATAACTTTAATTACCAAAATTGTGTTGAGCAAATATGATATAAATATGATATTTCTATGATCTAAACTATCTGATTTAATCACACACTGTGGTAGACTAAATTATGCCTAAGATATCCACATCCTAATCCCCAGAACCTGTTGCCTTACAGATATGATATCAAGGTGGGGGGATTATCCTGGATCATCCAGGTTGTCCCGAAATGTAATCAGAAGTTCTTTACAAAAGGGAACAGAGGGAGATTTGACAATAGGAGAGGAGGTGATGTGATGATGGGAGCAGAGGTTGGAGTGATGCATGTTGAGGATGGAAAAAGGGGCTGCAAGTCCAGGAGCACAGGTGGCCTCTAGAAGCCTCTATAAGGCTCAGCAACAGATTCCCCCCTTCGAGCCTCCAGAAGGAACCAGTCCTGCTGGCATCTCGACTTCGGTGCAGTGAAACTGATTTCAGATTTCTTATCTCCAAGACTGGAAGAGAATGAATGTGTATTATAAGCCACTGGGTTTGTTGTAAATTTGTTATAGCAGCAATGTGAAATTAATACATACATTCTGAAGTTTAGCATGTGACTTTAGATTTCTGTTTTGAGTTAAGGTAGATACTATTCTTGTCCTTATTGTATGTGTGAGAAATTGAGGCCTGAAGAGTTTCAGTGACTTGCCCAAGTTCCCTCAGCCAGTCTGAGAGCCAGGATTCACACCTAGGCAGACTGGCTCCTCAGAACATGTCCCTAACCACTGTGCTCTGCTGTCTCCCCCTGCTGCCCAACTGTCCTCCAAACCCCCTCCCACCAGCCCTGTCAACCACGAAATGCCTCTGCTCCCTGAAGCCCTCCTCCCACTCCCACCTGACTTCAGTCTCCTCCTCCGTGGACTCGGTAGTAATCTAGACAGTTTTCTAGCTCCAGCTTTTGGAAAATTTATGAAAAATTCTAGGTCTTCCATAGGGAATTTAGGCTTTAGGTGAGATTATTGAATTTTTTCATATTCAAGTTTTTGGGAACATATTATTATTGAATCTTTTTCCTACGCTTTAATTTCTAATTATCTTCCTCATACTCTAGAGAGGGGATGATCCCAAGGGTAATCAAATAAAGTGATTAATAGGAGTCATCCTGGAACTATATTGAGCTTGTTTGACCATGACCCAAGCAGAGAAGCATCTGGAAATTTGGTATATGAGTTCTTACTTAGTTATTACTCTAAATCTCCCCTTAGCTTATATTGGTTATATACTAGTATGCATTTTGCCATATGGCCGCTTGTTTAATAGTTCTGTAGTTAACCACTGAATTAAATATTTATGCCTGCCATGGCCCCTGCACTGAGCCCCAGATCTCCCCTCCAGGACTGAAGACCTTATTTACCCAGCTCTGGGGATGTGCTGCCTGGCAGCCCTCTGCTCTCAGCCCTCTCCAAGAATTGCCCATGGCCAAAGGATGTAGTCTCTTTCTTGGGGGAAATCTGCGTCCAATTACTGGTTGATATGGGGGTACAAATACCTGACCTCCCCTACCAGGATTAGGGACAGCTTTGAAGGGCCATCCCAGTCGCAAATCTCCCCAAGGGGTTGGCTGAGTCCTTTGTTGTGTGGGACTGCATTGCAGCCCATCTTCTCTCTCTGCCTAATTCCACTTTCTTCCCTTTCTCCATGAGTGTTGATCCCAATGGTACTCCCATATAAATGTCCTGAAAGCCACATTCCCTCTTGGGGGTCTGCTTCCCAGGAACCCGAACTGCATGGTGATAAGAACATAAGGGTGCTCATTTAATCCTATTTTGTGGGAGTGAGAAGTGTTCTAAAGGAACTAGGAAACATAATTTCTGGCTTAAAGTTTATTTTTTAATGTAGAAGTAGGGAGTAAACATCACACATGTCACCCACTCATGATTAAAAATACATTCTGCAATGTGACCCATAATTCAATCGCATTTTCCTTTAACCCCTATTTTAACAGTTAATTTACAAATGAAATGAACTCTATAAAAAAAGACTCCATCCCATTTCCAATCCTCAATAAATGCAGCCTTCCTTTCTTGCTGAAACAGTTTTTCCAGTATACAAAAACAGAACTTGAGAAAGCTTTAAAACCATTTTCTGAAAATAAAGGCAACAAATGTAAAGTGAAATGGAATCATGTATAAGCACTACCTCTGAATTTATACCTTACATCTCCACAGAGAATGAGGAACAGACATTCAGTTTTACAACACATCTATATAATAAAAGCCTAATATGCTAAGTGTCCAGTGGTCCAGTTGGCAGTTCAACCAATCAAAATGTAATATGCTAATGATATGCTAAGACCACTGAACTGCTTGCTATGACATGCACTGACCACCAGGGGGCAGATGTTCAATGCAGGAGCTGCCCCCTAGTGGTCAAAGTGCTCCCACAGGAGGAGCACTGCTCAGCCAGAAGCCGGGCTCACAGCTGGCAAGTGCAGCAGTGGTGGCAGGAGCCTATCCTGCCTCCGTGGCAGTGGGGATCAGGTCTAAGCCATCAGTCAGACATCTGCCGAGGGCTCCCAGACTGTGAGAGGGTGCAGGCCGGGCTGAGGGACCCTCCCCCTGAGTGCACGAATTTTGTGCACTGGGCCTCTAGTCATAATAATAAAAGGTTAATATGCAAATGTCATCACTCCCTCATGCGTAACAACCAATCAGCAGGAGGTGGGGCTTGATGGGGGACCTGAGGCTGTGTCCCCCACCTAGCAGGGCTAGATGGGGGTGGGGCCAGCTGGGTCTGGGTCTCGCATGATTTCAAGGCATGTGGGGATGGGCAGGGACTTGACTCTGGGTCCTGTGGCGTGCCCCAGACACTGACAGGAGGGAGATTTTCATATACATTTTATGATTTTTCTTTCATCTCTGATACTTCTATTATAGATAAAGGGCGAATAGCAATATTAAAATATTTCCTCTAATTAATTCCCTTTTAATGTGTACGAATTTCATGTACCGGGCCACTAGTTAAATATAAGAATTTCTGTTAGAATCTCTACCCAAGAAAATTTTCCCTTCAGTTCTTCCCCCAAGCCCTGAACCACTGGCCATGAACATCCATCTAGTCTTTATGCCCTGTGCACTTCATGGTTGGTTGCACAACTTATGCTTTCTGTTCTGATTAGAACTTTTGATATTTTAAAGAGGATTTTCCCTGTTTGAAGTCCTTTATTAGTTCTGTATATGGTGAAAAAAAAAAAATTCCTGGAGAGAGAGAGAGAGAGAGAGAGAGAGAGAGAGAGAGAGAGAGAGAAGCTATTCTCTTTGCACAATGGGTATCGGATTTCAAAGGCTCTTTTCTCTGGCCCTTGGATTCCTGAGCAGTCCGAATAAGTCTGGATAGGTACAGCCTAAACATTTACTTTTTCTTAAGGGTCTCTTTTGGTCTTAAAGGATTGTTTTGAATAGTTTTCTATAAAAAGCATGTATCCATAATGACGATTTCACTGCCAGCTCCATCATTTTTCATCAAGTAGTGCCTTGGCTGGGCTTGGGGTGGGATATGAAGGGCAATGTGTGCAGAATAGGGGCCAAGGAGGAGGAGGAATGTGGGAGAAGCCCCAAAGCTCCAAAGACATTTACTAGCTGAGCATTGCCTTCATTTACATAATCCCAGATGGTCCACTTGTGATGTTTTCCTGACACCAACCAGTTCCACAATTCTCTGAGTCCAACTGGGTGTCCAACAATTCAACTCATTTCCGACACTACTACCCAGAGTTAGTGCAAACTCCACAGATTAAGAGCTCAATCCAAGACTGCCCCCACCTCAGATGCCAGCTGAAAATGAGGAGCTAGGCCACCCACACTTCAGCCCAGCATACTATGATATGGGAGTTCCCACGATGCCCCCTCAGGTTCCATAATTCACTAGAAGAACTCACAGAACTCAGGAAATCACTTTAGGTATGATTACCAGTTCATTATAGAGGATAGTACTGAGGAACAGGCAAATGAAGAAATGAATAGGACAAGATATAGGAGGATGGGAGGAGCAGAGCTTTGGATTTCCACCCACTAAGAAGCTCCTTGAAACCTGTCAGTGTGGGGATTTTATATGGGCTTCATTATGTAGGTGGTACTGATTAAATCATGAGCCATTGCTGATTGAACTCAACCTCCAGCCCCTCTGCCCCCTCAAAGTTGAAGGCATAGGAATGAAAGATGTTTTTTTGCTTGTTTGTTTTTAGAGAGAGTGGAAGGGAGAGGGAGAGACAGAAACATCGATGTGAGAGAGACACATGGATTGGTTGCCTCCTGTGCAGCCCCAACCAGGGCCAGGGATAGAGCCTGCAACTGAGGTATGTGCCCTTGACCTGGAATAGAACCTGGGACCCTTCAGTCTGTGGCACGAGGCTCTATCCACTGAGCCAAACCTGCTAGGGCAGGGATGAAAGTTTTAAGTCTCTCATCACCTGGTTGGTTTTCCTGGTGACCAACCCCATCCTGAAGTTAGCTCTTAAAAGAAAACTTTCAGCACCATTAGTAGCTCTATGCCAGGAAACCTGGGTCAAAGACCAAATATTTATTTTTACTGTACCATAACTGTACACTATGCGCATAACCTAAAATAGATTTTAAAACATACATCCCAGTACACGCGGTCTCCCTCAATAGATCTTCTCTCCTGGAGGTACTCTGCGTAGAGGCCATTGTGCAAAAACACTTTTGGCATCTACTTAGATGTGAGAAGGGAGACAAAGTTGGCAATCATAGAATCACTGAGAAGTTGCTGAAATTACTTTGGCTGGACAGACACATTTGGTTTCCTGTGCTTTTGGAACATCGTGTCTGAGCAAGAATTGTCCTTTAGTAAAAGGTGACTTCTGCTCAAGAGCTCAAGGAAGCACCATGCTCAGCCGGGAGTCAGTGGCTATAGAGCGTCGGTGACAAGGGTGGTGGTCATTTAAGAAGAATGTGTTCTATTCTTAGACAATGTAACATTTGAACCAATTTTCTGCACAAATGCTTTCTCTCCCATATCCTATCTTAATTTCTAATGTTCTTGTTCTCTGCAAAGTGTCTTTATAGTAATGTTATTTATTTAAAATTAATTTTAAAAGATTCCTGCTATCTTACCAATATGACACTTTGATCTCATTTTATGGTAAAAAAAAAAAAACAAACACCACTTCTTTTCTGTCATACTTAGTTTTTTTAATACAAAAATTAGAGTAATGCAAAAGATAAATCTTATTCTCAGAAAAGTGTGAGATTTCCTGTGGTCTGGTAGAGCTGTATATACAAGTCTTTCTCACCTTCCTACGAGTTGGGTGTTGTATCTATTAGATTGTGGTGAATGTTATCCATTGTTTTTTGTATTGGGATTATCTTCATCATATAAAAAGTACAGTGAAACCAAATATATCTACTTCCCTCTCACCTGGAACTTTTATTAGGTGGGTAACCAGTCATTCATGATTTATATTCTTAAGTAAGGTAGTGTCATATTATTCTTTTTACTTTGGAATGCATGTTTTTCCCCAGCCTGAAAACAAAAATCCAGTCAATCATTAACTTCAAACGCTCAGCTGATCTTCTAAGAAGACATAGAAACCATGGTAGAGAAACTTATATGTGAGAATGCTGGGTGAAAACAGTAATTGCTTTCCTAAACTGTAGCTATTAAAATGATTTCTCTCATGGCTGTGACTCTGTGTTTTAAGGTACTTGAAAGGAGGCAAAGCTAAATCCACCCATATCACAAAGCCCACGATTTTTATATTCACTTACCAATTATCAGGGCAGACAGACCTAGTTGATGGGTGGAAACCTGGCTTTCTCCCTTTTTTCTTGGTCACTAACACTTAGAATCAATGAAAAGGCAACTGACAATGGTGTGCTGAGAGAAGCAAGAAGAGGTCTCAAAGTGGGGCTCAATAAAAACTCATTGGATTGAGAAAAATTATAGATACTTTCAAGACTATATGATTTTTCTGCCAATCAAGGAAAATCATTGAGCAAAGGACAGAAGTAATAAAATACTTCATTATGATAGAATCTAATTTTCATGCAGAAACACATATAAAACACAGTATAGCATTGGCAAATAACCTGTAACTCTCCAATGCCTTTGGAAACTCATTCAAGTCTAGGCCAGATTTTAATGAAACCCTGCAGTTTGCCCCAACTTGACTTTCTTTCCCTTCTTTGTACTGTTTCAGACTTTTATCTTCTCTAGGCAGGCAAATCATCACCATTTCTCTAACATTGCTCTTTAACACCCAACCTATTGAATGAATTTGCAGCCTGCTCCCTGCCAAGCTCTTTTCTTCCTTTTTTCCTAATCCAGGAAAAGGAACCAGGATTTGCTGGTACCTGACTTTGGGCAATTTGGACTCAAAGCTATTTACAAAAACATAAAAGACTTCTCAGTGATTATATGATTGCCAACTTTGTCTCTATTGAATAACAAACAAACAAATTCAGTAATTTTACTTGAGCTATTTTACTTGAGAAATTCCCTATGGAAGACCTAGAATTTTCCATAAAATTTCCAAAAGGTGATAAAAAAAACTTTTTCTTCATTAGATAGAAAACTGTCTAGATTGCTACTGAGTCCACGGAGGAGGAGACTGAAGTCAGGTGGGAGTGGGAGGAGGGCTTCAGGGAGCAGAGGCATTTCGTGGTTGACAGGGCCGGTGGGAGGGGGTTTGGAGGAATAATAAGGCTCGATAGCACTTCTGTGAATTAACATTACTTTGAAATTGTAGCTATTGCAATAAGGCAAGAGAATAAAATCAATGTTAATTGGACAAAAGACATGTATTTCCACAAAGACCAATAAACATATGTTTAATATTATTAGATGTTACAGACATGAAATTTAAAGCATAAAGAGATATCTCAAAATATACAATAGAATGTCTAAAATTAAAAAGTAAAATGATCAAAGTGTGTGAATATATGGAATAACTGATTCTCCCATATACTACTGGTGGGGGTATAAATTGGCCAATCCATTTAGAAAACTGTTCAGTAGAATCAGCTTAAAGGTAAATATATGCATAACTGATTCCCAGAAAATTCAGTTTTTATGTATCTACCTCACAGAAATAAAGTATACCTCAGTTGGTATACCTAAAATAAAGTTTTGAAATAATACAAATGCTCAACATCTGGAAAATTAGTAAATAGTGATACAGTCATACAATGGAAATTATACACGAACTAAAGGCCCAATGCACAAAAATTTGTGCAAGAGTAGGCCTTCCTTCCCCCAGCTGCTGGCACCGGCTTTCCTCTGGCACTCGGAACCCGGGCTTCCCTCCTCCGACTACCAGTAGGCACCCGGGACCCAGGCTGGCTTCCACTCCCCCTCCCCCCGTCACCCTGGCTTCATCAGGAAGGACATCCAGCTTAATTAGCATATTACCCTTTTATTATTATACTAGAGGCCTGGTGCACGAAATTCGTGCACGGGGGGGGGGCAATATGTGTCCCTCAGTCAAGCCTGTACCATCTCCAATCTGGGACCCCTCTCACAATTCAGGACTGCTGGCTCACAACCACTCACCTGCCTGCCTGATTACCCCTAACCACTCCCCTGCCAGCCTGATTGATGCCTAACTGCTCCCCTGCCGGCCCAATTGCCCCTAACTGCACTCCCCTTCCAGCCTGGTCTCCCCTAATTGCCCACCCCTGCTGGCCTGGTCGCCCCCAACTGCCCTCCCCTGCAGGCCTGATTCCTCCCAACTGCCCTCCCTTGCAGGCCTGATCCCTCCCAAGTGCCCTCCCCTGCTGGCCTGATCGCCGACAATTGCCCTTCCCTGTGGGCCATCTTGTAGAAGCCATCTTGTGTCCACATGGGGGTGGCCATCTTTGACCACATGGGGGCGGCCATCTTGTGTGTTGGGGTGACAGTCAATTTGCATATTACCCTTTTATTAGATCGGACTAGTAGATAAGAATGAACAAACTATTTTTTTTTCTGTATTGATTAAGGTATTACATATGTGACCTTATTCCCCCATTGCTTCCTCACATTCCTGCTCATGCCCTCAACACCCCCTAGTGTCTGTGTCCATTGGTTATGCTTATATGCATGCATACCAGTCCTTTGATTGATCTCTTCTCCTTCCCCCCACCCTCCCCTGCTTTCCCTCTGAGGTTTGATGGTCTGATTGATGCTTCTCTGTATCTGGATTTGTTTTTGTTCACTAATTTATGTTCATTATTCCACAAATGAGTGAGATCATGTGATATTTATCTTTCTCCAACTGACTTATTTCACTTAGCATAATGCTCTCCAGGTCCATCCATGCTGTTGCAAATGGTACGAGTTCCTTCCTTTTTACAGCAGTGTAGTATTCCATTGTATAAATGTACCACAGGTTTTTAATCCACTCATCTGCTGATGGGCACTTAGGCTGTTTCCAAATCTTAGCTATTATAAATTGTGCTACTATGAACATAGGGGTACATATATTCTTTCTGATTGGTGTTTCTAGTTTCTTGGGATATATTCCTAGAAGTGGGATCACTGGGTCAAATGAGAGTTCCATTTTTAGTTTTTTGAGGAAACTCCATACTGTTCTCCACAGTGGCTGCACCCCCACTGCATTCCCACCAGCAGTGAAGGAGGGTTCCTTTTTCTCTGCATTCTTGCCAGCACTTGTCCTTTGTTGATTTGTTGATGATAGCCATTCTGACAGGTGTGAGTTGGTACCTCATTGTCGTTTTGATTTGCATCTCTTGGATGATTAGTGACTTTGAGCATGTTTTCATATGTCTCTTGGACTTCTGTATGTCTTCTTTCAAAAAGTATTTAGGTCTGTTGCCCATTTTTTGATTGGGTTGTTTATCTTCCTTTTGTTAAGTTGTATGAGTTCCCTGTAAATGTTGGAGATTCTCACTGACATGGATGAATCTGAGAAACATAATGTTGAGCAAAAACAAAAGAGTAAATATTTTATTATTCTACTTAAAGTTTAAAAAATATAGTTATAATACACACCTGCACACGCATGTAAAACTAAAATGTTGGCATATGAGCCAGAATAGTGATTACTTTGCAGGAAGAAGGGGAGGGTTAGTGACTAGGAGGGAGCACCAGGGGACATCTGAATGCCAATCATGTTCTGTCTTAATTTGAGTAACAGTTATGAGGATGTGTTTATTTTGAGAAAAAAATCAAGTTCTACACTTAAGGTTTCTCCTTTTTCCTCCTGTATATTATATTTCAATCAAAAGTTTATTTAAAGGATTGTGTTCAGCAACAGAAAAAATGTAGACTACTGTGCTATAGCGTAATAGAAATAGCTGGAATCTGAAGCTTTAGATGTGTCCAACAAAGGGCTTAAATTGCCCAGGTGTCTGAAGAGGTAGGAGTAATAGCACAAGGGTAAGTTCTGACATTTTAGGGTCATTTGCGTTCTCCAGAGGACGGATAAAAATTAACAACTCCAGGATGACAGCTTTTTATTTTATCTTTCTGACCCGAAGCGTTCACTTGCAGCCTCATAAATAAATCCAGCAATTAATCTCCATCCTTTGACAAATGGCCACTTGTTCATTGTTAAGGGTCAGAGGCCAAAGTGCTCTATTTGGATCCAGTACATAAATTATGTCATAAAGATACTTCTAATGTTATCTAAAACTAACTTGGCCTCTTTGTGTTTTTATTTTAAATACTGTAATCTTTAATATGAGAAAAATTCTACAATAACAGAAATACAGCTCCAGAGAAAACACAAATATTTTAATGTCCATTATTCTTACTACTTTGAAAATCATCTACTAAAGGATATTATTGGATGTGAGGCCTTTCATCACCATATAATAAACTGAATGTTTAGTGCAATTAAATAGCAATGAGATATAACCAAAGTAATCATGGTAATCACATATATTTCAACATATTAATAAATTATTTAGTATTAGCTCTCTAAAATGTTTCCAATTTTTAATAAAGAAAATAGTCATTAAATGGCAAAATTAGAAGGTTTATAACATTCCATGATAATAATATGCTGCCCTGGGTGTGAAAAACCCTCATTTGTTACTGATTAAAGTATTAATTGTCAGAACCTATTTGGAAAGTAATCTGGCAGGAAATGTTAAAAAGTAAAATGTAAACACCCTTTGACCAGAACAACCACCTTGGGGAATCAGCAATACAGAAATTAAAGCACTTGCACCCAGGAGATATATAAGTAGACAAGCATGCTCAAAAACTAGAAACTACCTCTTTAATAAAGGATTGTCCATGCCAGGCATTGTTATATAGCCATTTAAAATGGTGTGTTCAATAGTGACAATACAACATAGCCTTTATTAGGTGTTTGTGATAGACACCCTTCTAAGTACAGTTTACCCCTGAACAGCACAGATTTGAACTGTGTGAGTCCACTTATATGTGGATTTTTAAAATAAACACCTATAGTATTGTAAATATATCTTCTCTTCCTTATGATTTTCTTTTTCTAGCTTACTTTATTGTAAGAATATAGTATTTAATACATAGAACATAGAAATATGTTACTCACTGTTTATGCCATCGGTAAGATGTCTAGTCAACAATAGACTATTAGTAGTTAAGTTGTGAGGGAGTAAAAAAAGTTTTACCCAGATGTTCAACTGTGTGGGAGGACTGGCATCCCTAATCCCAACATAGTTAAAGGGCCAATTCTATTTAATATGTGTAAACTTACTCCATTCTTTTAACAATACTATATAGTAATTCTTATTATTTCCATTTTATGGGTTAGAAAATTAAAGTTAAAACACATAAAATATTTTACCTAACCTCACATATCTAGTATGAACCAAATGGTCTTATTCCAAAATGCACACTCCTGACCTCCATGTGGTTATTCTGCCTCCCTGAATTGACTAAGGAGGGATTTTCTTATATATCGGTAATTAAAAAAGCAATGAATGGAAATTTGGTTATTCTATTTCAAAAAATAAGGAAAGAAAGAAAAGGAAAAGACCCATGTGAATATACATTTGTATGAGGATTTTAACAGTTTTGGAAGAAGAATTCTCAAATTGGTGGTACTAATTAGTCTAAGATTATTGATGAAGAGGATATTATTAGTTTTTATTTATTTACCTCTTTATTATTTGAAGTTATAGAATAACTTTTGTCACTTTTTAAATCCAAAAAGTAAAGAAAAACAAATAAAAACAAGTCTCCATTTTTAGGTTCACTATGTTTTCTGGAGAATAATAGGTTCATTTAACAAGTAGACAAGGAATTAATAATCCTTGTCCTCTAATTTTTTACCAGGATTCAGGCTCATAAGAGTCTAAGTCATTAGAGTCATTCGGCATGACATCATTCATCTTCAAAAGTATCTAGACGTGCATGAAGTGGGTCTGTAGTAAACATTCATTTCCTTTCCTTCAGGTTATTCTCTCCTTTCTGCCCTCCTCCCCATCAAATAGCCAGTGCTACAATCACAAAAGCGGTCTTACTGCCTTTTTTTAGGCTCTCAGATGACTTTGGCTATACTAGTCCTTGGCGTGGTAATAGTACCTTTCAGAGAGAGTGAACCCCTAACCTAATTTGCTTCACTGTGGCAGGACTTAAGCTCAAAATGAGAGAGGGAGATTTGTCAACTGGGCAGTCTATTCAGAAGCAAGCATTCCATTAGAAAGAGAGCCAAACGTCCTTCGTTTAGAGTCATTCTCAGTGATTATGCAAACACAAATAGTCCACATTTCTAGGAGTAGCTGCTGTTTTACAGGCTCAATTTTACAGATTCATCGGTATGAATCTGTATGCTATTTTATAGACTCATAGATGTGAATCTTAATAGGATATAAAATGATATATGTGACATTTCAGCAGTGTAAAGATGCAATCTTACCTTAGGCAAGAATTATATATCTTTCACATAAAATTATTATATGGAATTGGTATTTGTGTACTTTGAGAACTTTACTTCAGTCAACAGTTCAAAACAATACATTTCATAAACATTTTTATGCTTTTTCTCAGGTTCCATTTAAGGTCTCGCTGCCATCCATATTCAATCTCGAGAGACTTTTTGATCTTGCTAATGGTTGTATCCTATCAGGAGGAAGCCTTTTCAACTGGATTGTGTCGATTATTCTCTGAACATACTTTACATATTAACCTTATAAAGGATTTCATTCTTATTGTTTTTCTTGGTTTGAAATAAGTTTTGAAATGGTCCTCTTACAACAAACAAAATAAAATTGTTTTCTTACACAAGCTCAATTTCCTTAAAAACTATAGTTTTGAGTAATGTTTTACATTGCATTTGAATTAAATGACAATGCTGCTGCTTCTGAAGACATCTTATGGAGCTATTCATAGAAAACATGTTTGTGTACAGTGTAACTATTCCCATGTTTATATAGTTTATGTTTAGTTTGTCTTTAGATGTGCCCATATTGCAAGACTGAATTAAGCCAGTGGTTATAAACGGGGGAATTTTGCATCTAGGGTGACATTTGGCAATCTCTGAAGACATTTTCAATTATTATAACTGAAAGGGGGATGCTATTGGCATCTAGTGGGTAGAAGCCAGGGATGATGCAAAACATCCTACAGTTCCCAGGAGGGCTCCCCACAACCAAGAATTACCTGGCCCAAAATGTCAGGAGTGCTAAGGAAGATAAATCCTGGATTAAATCTCAACATGTGGTAAGTTCAATTTGGGAGTTTGCCTATGGGGTTTGGGAAGAAATCTGCAGCAAATTAGACCTTTCATATTTTATACTTTTGAGAGCCAACATTGCACAAAATTTTAGAGTAGTGATTTCCAACCGGTGTGCTGTGGCATGCTGGTGTGCTGCAATAACTGTTAAAACATGCAGCACCTATTTAATCAAGGACGCTGGCCTCTTCTGCCTTAGATTGTCAACTAAAAAAATGACAACAGCCAACACAATGATAGCCATCCAGTGTGAATGATTCAAAATTATACCTATTTTTTGTCAGACCATCAAAAATGATAATATATTTTTTGGTGTACCACAGGATTTTAGTCATTAGTTTATATGTGCCATGAGATGAAAAAGGTTGAAAATTGCTGTTTTAAAGCATGGGCTATGTATGGAATTACATAGATCTGAGTTTGAATAGTAGCCTCATCACTTCCTAGTTATGTGACTTTGGGAAAGTAACAAATTATTAAGCCGTTGTTTCCTCACCAGTAGAATAGGAATATTGATATGATTGCTGTGTGGATTAGATTGAGATGACGTGAGAAGGTACTAAACACAATACCCAAGGTAAGTAATGGTCATCATGCTAAGAGTTTTCATTTCCCTGCCTAATTGGAAGAGGATCATGCATTTCTGACTCATTCTGTTTAGCATCAAAGTTCCAAAATTTGGGGACAGCCAAGCTAAAATTGTAGGCTACTACATAGAGGAAATGAGTCTGAGCAAACTTTTAATTGTAAGGATTTTTATGGTAGTCATGCTGCTGTAAAAGAACTGAGGTATAAAAATGAAAATATAATACACAGGACTTTCCTACTACCTATCTGGAGTGAACAGTTAGAATAGAAAATAATAATTTCTAAGGGTGGAACTAGAGTGAAGACTATGGGCTTGATTCATATGTAATAGGGAACCATTACTAGTGATTAAGGAGAGGAGTGGCAAGTTCCAGGCACTAATAGACAGTCAAATCAAGTTGAGTGAGTAAAAGGGAATGAATGAATGAGTGAATGGATGATGGTCTGGCTTTCAGGGAAAATAAATATGCAATATTCGATGGCAAGGGAAGAAACAAAGGCAAGAAGGCCAATAAGAAAGAGAAGGAAACAAAATGTTGCAGTGAAAGAGGAAAAGAAAGGAACAAAATACTTTGCACTGAACTCAGAAAAATAATTGCCTGTTGACTATACTCTGCTATGAAATAAAGTTTGGGTCAAACAGAAAAGCCATTCAGATAGTGATGACTCTACTTGGGCCTATAAATTTCTTGCTGGGATAGAGAATGCATTCAAGGGTTTTGTGTTTCTCCCAGGGGAAATCTAATATATTACTCAAAGTTTGCCCCCAGGATCAAAAAGACACAACCAAAGGCATATACATTTGACATAGGTATGGAAATATAGCATGACTAATAACTAAGGTGATTTGATTCAACCTAATGTTAATTTCCTGAAATGTATTTACATGTCATCCATTCTTCATCACTATTAAGTTTTACTAATAGTTTGCATGCTTTCTGTTTTTCTTTATTTTTAAATATTGGTGGATATAAAGGCATATACTGTTGTATAGAACCCTGGAACAATGCCCAGCATATAATAGAGGTCTCTGATATTTGTTGAATGAGCGAGTGGATGGATGGATGAATGGATGTGACCCACGTAAGATGGAACTGTGGGGCTCTAAAAGAAAGGGAAGCAAAGTTATCACCACCACCTTCACCATCACTAGCTCTACAATTACTGTCTACCCTTCCCATGGTAGGCACTGTATTAGTAAGTACTTCATATGCATTATCTCCTTATGTCCTCTCAAGAATTATGAGCATGGTGCACATAGAATGACTGACCCCATGTTACAGATGTGGAAATAAAGGCGTAGGCAGTTAAGTAACTTCTCCAATGGTCACAGTTAGAGGTAAAACCAGGATTTAAATCCCAGCCCTATCTGACTGGAGAATCTGAGCTCTTTGATGCTAAACTGACTTCCTGAGCTCTTGTGCCCACTCCATGGTGCAGAGAAACTTGAAAGTCAGGGGAGAAGAAGACATGGCCGAGCCTTAAGCTCAAATTGGAACACCCGTGGTCTGCCCTAGGAGCATATTTTTTAAATGGCTTGCAGACCTAAATGGATGTCCCAAGAAAGCATTGAGGTGTCCTCCATGTTATCTGTGCCAGTACATTGGTTTCCTCTGGGGAGGGAAGGTCCCTTTCAAGTATTACAGATATTATTTCAGCCCATTTTTACTTTTTGTCCATCTTTAGTACCTTACAGTTGCTGTTATTCTCGGGTGTTATTTGACTGAAAGAAACTCTGTCTAAAACTGTGCCAGACCCTGCAGTCAGTTTCCCCATAGTAAGCCGTCATCCCAGAAATCTCCCATTTCTTCTAAAATAGTAACGGCACTCACAGCGTTGAAACTTTCTGCCAAGGCAGTGAGGCAATGGTGATGAACTGGGCTAAAGCAGAAACAAAAAGGAAATTTAAAACCTACCAGGACGGAAGATGAGTTTATTTCCAGAAACCTTTCAGTTTTTTTCTAAAGACCAAATTACACAATTTGCAGCTGCTTTTTTTTTTTTTCATGTTCTACACAGTATCTGCAAATGCTTTATAGCAGACACCTGCAAGTTTTCTACTTGTTTTAATTATAGCAGAGAATGACAGGAGGCAAACTGAAAGGGGGAGAGGAAGAGAAGCAGAAAGAGAGGGGAGGGAAGCAGGAGCCAGGGGATAGGAGGCAGAGCAGCAGCTAACTGATGGGTAACAAAACCCCAGTGCTTCCCGTAGCTTTCTCCATGTCAGTCTCCAAGAGATTGCTTTAGAAACGGACCACCTGCCGGCCCTTGAGAGGCTTAAATGCTGCAGTCTAGGTTCACTTCATGTGCAGGCACTACACATTCCCCTTCCCATTTGACTGGTCTTCACTGAATTGCAGGGTGGAAATGGTACCTTTCTAGAGAGTACTGGAAACTTGGTTTCTGCCTCTGGACTGCATTGCCCTTTTAGACAACCTTATACAAATCTCTCCATCCCAGTTCAAATGACAGAGGACAGGGCTCCCAGAACTCCTAAAGCACTTCCTGGTGCCTGCTTATTTGGCTTTTAACCCTGTCCTTGGAACATACTTTTGTATTGTTATATTTTCACAACACAGTCCTACTGTGTGAGCCTCTCCCACATTCTTTTGGGTTTCATTTAACTTGAGATTGGGTACATCCCTGCTTGCTCTAAGGTATCTGGGAATTTACAGGGTGTCCACAACACCTGGAAAATTAGGTGAAGTATGCATAATCTATACTAATAAAAGGTTAATATGCTAATTAGACCAGATGTCTTCCGGACGACCTTCCGGATGACCTTCCAGATGTCCTTCCTGACAAAGCCAGTCCTGGGAGAAGCCTCCCACTGTCCCAGGTGCTCATGGCTGCGGCCGGCCTAGGCAAAGCTGCCCCCAGTCCTGGGTGCTTGTGGCCGGCCCAGGCGAAGCCAGTCCGGGTCCCAGGTGCCTGTGGCCAGTCAGAAGGAGGGAAGCCTGGGTCCTGGGTTCCTGTGACCGGCCAGAAGAGGTGGGCCCAGGTCTGGGGACCGAGGCAGAGGCAGTAGGGGTGATCAGGCTGGCAGGGGTGCAGTTAGGGGTGATCAGGCAGGCAGGCAGGGGTGGTTAGGGGTGATCAGGCAGGCAGGGGAGCAGTTAGGGGTGATCAGGCCAGCAGGGGAGCAGTTAGGGGTGATCTGGCAGGCAGGCAGAGGTGGTTAGGGATGATCAGGCAGGCAACCAGAGGGGTTAGGGGTGATCAGGCAGGCAGGCAGAGGGGTTAGGGGCAATCAGGCAGGCAGGCAGGCAAGCCGTTAGGAGCCAGCGGTCCCGGATTGCGAGAGGGATGTCCAACTGCCGGTTTAGGTCTGATCTGGCAGTCAGACATCCCATGAGGGGTCCTGGATTGTGAGAGGATGCAGGCTGGGCTGAGGTACCCCCATGGTGCACGAATTTTGTGCACTGGGCCTCTAGTGTCATTATAAACATATTCCACCCATAAAAAATAAAATATTTTTAACTTATTTATGTATGTGAGCACAGGTTTGGACAAGCCCCTAACTGTGGGTTAGGGGAGAAAACAATGGACCAGAAATCCACAGTTTAGCCACTCGTTCTCATTTTCTCATGTTTGAAATGCTTGTGAGATATCCCCAATGAAACTCTCACTGGTGTGCCCAAACAAACTTGTGCAAAAATGTTCCCTGGTGCACTGATTACAGTAGTAAAAATACTAAAGCCTCTAAGTAGCCCTAAGGTGGAGAATGGATAAATATATAATGGTTTAATCATATCTATACTAATAATAGAGGATTATGCAAATTGTCCAGGACGCTGTCACAGTAACAGTAACAACCAAACAGCAGGCTGCGTGGGGCGACAAGGCTGGCAGGGGGGTTAGTGAGCGACGACCAAATGACTGAACAGAAGGCTATGTGAGGCGACCAGGCTGGCATGGGGGGCAGTTGGGGGCGATCAGGCAGGTGGGGGACAGTTGGGGGGAATCAGGCCAGCAGGGGGGCAGTTGGGGGGAATCAGGCCAGCAGGGGGGCAGTTGGGGACAACCAGGCCAGCGAGGGGGAGGTAGTTGGGGGTGACCAGGCTGGTAGGGGGGCCAGTTAGGGGCAATCAGGCAGGCAGGCAGGTGAGCAGTTAGGAGCCAGCGGTCCCAGATTGTGAGAGGGATGTCCTGGATTGGAGTGTGTGCAGGCTGGGCTGAGGGAACCTGTTCCCCGACCCCCCATGCACAAATTTCATGCACCAGGCCTCTAGTAGTAGAATATTATACAAAAGCTATCCTCTCTAATAAAATGGTAATATGCAAATTAACCATCACTCCGCTACATAAGCCACGCCCACCAGCCAAGCCACGCCCACCAGCCAATCAGGGCGAGTATGCAAATTAACCCCCATCCAAGATGGCTACAGCCACAGAGAGCAAGGTTACCCAGGTAACAGAGCAAGCCAAGCTTTCCCATAGCCCTTGCAGGCCTAAGCCTCCACTCAAGCTACAAAGTTTCAATTATAGAAGGTAAACAAATTCAAACAAATGGCAGCAGAATGGAGCTTGAGAGAGCAGGCCAGGGTTGCCGGCGGCAACAGAGGAAGCAAAGCTTTCCGCACACCCTGGCTGGGCTCACCCACTTAAGGCTACAAAGTTTCAATTGTAGAAGGTGAATTAACTGCCACAGAAATGGCTGCCGCCCCGGAGGGAGCAGCAGGCTTGGCTCCACTCCAGGCTACAAAGTTTCAATTGTAGAAGGAAAATAAATTCCAGATACCAGGCCTCCGCTTGGGTTGCCAGGGAGCGTGGCCGGCCTGCAAACCACCACAGGCCCCTCGCTCAGGCCGCCCCACGTCCCAAGGGAACCCCACCCTGATCCGGGACACCCTTCAGGGCAAACCAGCTGGCCCCCACCCATGCACCAGTCCTCTATCCTATCTAATAAAAGAGTAATATGCAGATTGACCATCACTGCAACACACAATATAGCTGCCCCCATGTGGTCAAAGATCCTGCCCCCATGTGGACACAGATGGCCACCACAAGATGGCCAGCAGGGGAGGGCAGTTGGGAGGCACCTGGCCTGCAAGGGAGAGCAGTTGAGAGGGACCAGACTTGCAAGGGAGGGCAGTTGGAGGTGATCAACCCTGCAGGAGAGGGCAGTTAGGGGTGACCAGGCTGGCAGAGGAGGGAAGTTGGGGCAATCGGGCTGGCAGGGGAGCAGTTAAGCATCAACCAGGCTGGCAGCAGAGTGGTTAGGGGGTGATCAGGCTGGCAGGCAGAAGCGGTTAGGGGCAATCAGGAAGGCAGGCAGGCAAGCAGTTGGGAGCCAGCAGTCCTGGATTGTGAGAGGGATGTCCGACTGCCCATTTAGGCCCAATCCCACCAGGATCGGGCCTAAACGGGCAGTCGGACATCCCTCCAGGAGTCCCAGATTGGAGAGGGTGCAGGCTGGGCTGAGGGACAACCCCCCACTGTGCACGAATTTCATGCACTGGGCTTCTAGTAAATTAATTATAGACTACTATAGGGCAGTTAGGAATGAATGCTCATTTATCATATATCAGAGACTATATCAATCTGGATACTCTACAAAAGCAAGTTGAGCAAGACAAAAAAATGAACATGTATAGGAAGATACCATTTGTATAAAATTAAAAAAAAAAAACAGGTAAAATGACATAATGTAAGTATTTATGGATGTATAAGATTTTTTTAGACACAAGTTAATGGTCAACACCCAAATCAGTTTTGTGCTCACCTGGATGAAGGAGGGGGAATACATCTAAGAAAAATGCCCAAAAGGTCAAGTTTGTACTTATAAAATTTTTCTTTTTAATTTGTAGGTTTGCTACATTTGTCTCTACTTTTTTGCATGCTGAGATATTTCATAAATTAAATAAAAATTCACCGTTTATCTTTCTCGTCTTGTTGGCTGGAATGTTTTGTATGACTATTGGCTCACTTATCAGGAAATAACCATTAAATGTGAGTTTTGACTGGTATCATTATACAACTACAACTGATAGTTCACATCTGGTTCTATTTTGGGGGGTTTTAATGACAACTAAAAATCATTTTGGAGCTAATGTCAAGCCATAAATATGCCCAATTTTAGAAAACTCAATCTGTGAAAATATTAATTTTTAATATAAGATAGTAGAGCCTCAGTAACTGTTTAATTAAATTGAGGCAGATTCCCAGTATAATTTCTATCAATTGTGGGTTACCTAGTTACACTTTAAATTATTTGATTTTCTGACATTAGATATATGCATAAATTTTTTCACGACTGCTACTTACATGCAATGAGGTTCACTTGTAAAATCCACCCACTCTCATAATTTCAATTTTTTAAAAATATATTAAGAAGTTTCTCTTACTAAAGACACATTTCCTATTTTTCCTTTACATTTCAGTAGAGTTTTATGAGTTGCAACTTTGACACTAAAATTTCCATGGCAACATATTATTTTTTGCCTTAAAAACAGGCTTGATTAAGAAGGCTTCAGTGACAGCAGTTTTCTTTATAATTAAACTCATTAGTTAAAATGATGGGTTAAGAGGAACAGAACTTTTATTGCAACAAGGACATTTTCAACGGGAGCTTTGGAGATAACACACAATTAATTGCTATTAAATTGCCTTTGGTCCTGTTTGATATTTAAGACAACATTTATACATTTCATATTTAATAGCTTAGAATGGAGCAGGTCTGAAACCACATCACCCTGAACCCTCCCTTTTAATTGTCCACAGTGTGAAAACTCAGTAGATTTCTAATTTGAAGATTTCTAAGTAGCTTCACAACTTTCCTAATTTAATTCTCCCCCACAAGATTCATAAGAATTTACTGAAATGATTTCTTTTCTCATCATTATAAAAGCAACTCAGGACTAATATTGAGAATTTGAAAAGCATTTCAAGGTACAAAGTGGAAAATAAAATTTAGCCAAAATCCACCACTCTGAAACAGTATGTTAACATTTAAATATATTTCCTATGGCATATCTTATTATCTTCCCTAATAACCAGGAAAAACAAACAAACAACAGCCTTCAGACTAAAAGTATTGCAATCTGAGGCAACTCTCCACATTCCCTAAGGGGTGGCACAGACCGGCCTTGTCAGAGCCTATTGTTGGGAAAATGTCCGAGTTGAGTTGAGTTGAGTTGGGAGTATTTAGACTTTGTGGTTTGGTTCATTCAATGCAGTTTTAAAAAATCAGCAAATAATTAGATCCAAAGGAATTGTCTAGAGTTCTCCTTTCTACTAAAGGGTAATGATCCATAGGAGGGGAAAAAAGTCTTTGTTTTGTCCTTTGGAGGCTGGTCATTTAATTTCTTTTTTATAAACCCATTAGTATGTCCCTGACACACTTAGCTCATCTGTTCATGCATACATTTATTCAGTTGATAGATTTAATTCATTACTCTGTGCCTTTGCTTCCTGGTAAAAATGTCCTTTCTCACTCTTTTTAAAAAATATATATTTTTTATTGTTGACAGTATTACAGTTTCCCATTTCCTCCCTCTTTACCTCCCTCTGCTCAGCCCCTACCATCCCTCTCACCCCCGGCACAGGTCTTCACCACCCTATTATCGGTGTCCATGGGTTATTCATATCTATATATATATAAAAGCCTAAGCGACCGTTATGATGTGCACTGACCACCAGGGGGCAGACTCTCAATGCAGGAGCTGCCCCTTGGTGGTCAGTGCACTCCCACAGCCAACCTCCTGTGGCTGGACAACCTCCCACAGTCCCTCCCCCCAGCAGGCCAGCCCCGATCAGCCCTGATCAGGACTGGGCAAGACAGCCCTGGTCAGACCCTGATCGCTGGCCAGGCCAAGGGACCCTGCCCATGCACGAATTCATGCACCAGGCCTCTAATAAGTATATAAGTTCTTTGGTTTCTCTCTCCTCATGCCCCAACCCCCACATCCAGGCATGTCAGTCTGCTCCATGCCTCCATGCTTCAGATCTTATTTTATTGGTCAGTTCATTTTGTTCATTAGATTCCATAAGTGAGATCATGTGATATTTGTCTTTCTCAGATTGACTTATTTCACTTAGCATTAATAGTCTCCAGGTCCATCCATGCTATCTCAAAGGGTAAGAGATTTCTCTTTTTTATAGCTGCATAGTATTCCATTGTGTAAATGTCCCACAGCTTTTTTACCCACTCATCTACTGATTCACACTTGGACTGCTTAAAATCTTACCTATCTCTTATATAAAAGGCCCGTGGCCGTCACGCTGTAACACCCTCACGACCAAACAAGCAGTGGCTCTCACGGCGGGTGGGGCAGGGCGTGAGCTACTAGCGGCAGAGGGCTACAAGTGACAGAGAACTATGAGTGGCAGAGGGCAGGGCAGGGAGCTACAAGTGGCAATGGGTGGGGCGGCCAGCTGAGGCAAGCGGAATAGAGCTACTCGCACATGATTTCGTGTGCACTGGGCCTCTAGTTATAAATAATGCTGCCCTGAATATATGGATCCATAAATTCTTGCTAATTGGTGTTTCTGCATTTTTAGGATATGTTCAAAGAAGTGGGATCACTGGATCAAATGGCAGTTCCATTTTTGTTTTTTTGAGGAAACTCTGTACTGCTTTCCATATTGCTTGCATCAATTTGCATTCCCACCAGCAGTGAATTAGTGTTTTCTTTTTTGTACATCTCTGCCAACACTTCTTTGTTGACTTATTGATGATAGCTATTCTGACAGGTGTGAGGAAATATCTCATTGTGGTTTTAATTTGCATTTCTCTGATAAGTAGTGACTTTGGGCATTTTTTCACATGTCTCTTGGCCATTTGTATGTCTTCTTTGGAGACGTGTCTATTCAGGTCCTCTGCCCAATTTTTAATTGGATTGTTTGTCTTCCTTTTGTTGAGTTATATGAGTACTTTATATATTTTAGAGATTATCAGATGTATCATTGGCAAATATGTTCTTGCATGCAGTAGATACCCTTTTCATCTTGGTTTCTCCTGCTGTGCAGAAGCTTTTTATTTTGATGTAGTCCCATTTGTTTATTTTTTCCTTTGTTTCTCTTGCTGCAGGAGATGTATTGGCAAAAATTCTGCTACTTGAGCTGACATTTTACTGCCTAAGTTTTCTTCTAGGATTTTTAGTTTATTCTTATGTGTGGTGTAAGTTGGTCTCACTCTTTTTAGTTAAAAAATATTTATCAAGTGGCCACTATATGCAGAGACTGTGTATATGAGGAATGCCATTTAGGCAGTCCCTTCCTTCAAAAAATAACATATAATGATACCAGCTCTTCATTCCAGATTCAGCGCAGGCATCTCTCCTACTATGGACATGTATTTACCACTTCCCCCAGTGCCTCCATGTAACATGCATATTCTTGTCATGCCCACTCTATTTTATACATGCTTATTTGTATGTCTGTTCCCCTCCAGGGAGCAAGGTAGGTGGATTACAAGGAAATAAATTTATTTTCCCATTATTTTTTACAAAAGTTTTATTACATTTTGGGTTACATTTCTTTGACTACAACTGAGGTTGAATGTTTTTCACATTGGTTATTGGCCCAATTAATTTTTTTTTCTATTTCATGCCTCTTTAGAACCTTTGCTCAAATTTTTACTTGTATGTTTATATATTTGTTTTTTTGTATTGATCTCTAAGATCCCTCACTATCAAGGCTATTAACCCTTTTCATATGTTTTGGCATTTTTTTTTTCAAGTTTTCATTTGTCTCTTGATTTTATTTACAGTTTGATGGTTCTAGTTTTTTTTATTTTTTATTGATTTCAGAGAGGAAGGGAGAGGGAGAAAGAGATAGAAACATCAATGATGAGAGAGAATCATTGATCGGCTTCCTCCTGCACACCCCTACCGGGGATTGAGCCGTCAACCCAGACATGTTCCCTGGCCGGGAATGGAATCATGACCTCCTGGTTCATAGATTGATCCTCAACCACTTAGCCACACCCGTTAGGCTGACGGTTCTTATTTTTAAAACTGTGATAGTCAAGTCCAGATTATTTAGTTAGTTATATTCAGACTTGCTCAAAAAGGGAGATAGGTAGGTTACAAGCATGCATTGAATACAAAGGTAAGATGACTTAAACTACATAAGAAAAATGAAGCAAATAAAGCAAACAAAGGTAGGGAAGTAAGATGGAGCCAAGAGTTAATTATTTGAAAGATGATGTTACGATGACTTTTCCACTTATGAGGGGTCAGCCACAGATGTGCTTTACTGCAGCTTGTGTTGCTAAGTACATACAGAGCATTATCAGATCAGATCAACAGTGTTGTCAGAGAAATGCAGACTACAAACTAAGCAGAAGCACTGGTATTCCTGGTACTAATTCCAGAAAATTTTTTCCTGTGGGTTCTTATGAGGAGACTTGCCGGAAGCAAGTTCCAGCATGCCATAATTGCCAAGAGTTTCATCAAAAGGTTGATGGAACTTGGGGACTCAACAAGGGCTGAGTCACATATGTTATTGCGTGTTGGGAATGGCTAAAGGCATTTCCCCAAACCTGAAAAGGATGCATTAAATTGATTGCTTGCTGCGAGACAGCTCAGGGCATCTTAATCTACATGTTATTGCCTCCTGTTGGCCAAACACCTGAACAGCCAAAGGCAATTCCCCAATCTGACAATGCTTCTGTATGAAACCCTACCCTTTGAAGTGTATATTTCCACCTAGCCGTAGGACAATTTGTGTTAATAAAAAGCAAGGGGTCCTGAGACAAGGAGAACTTAGTTTCTTTAGCTAGGCTCCTTTGACCCCCAATGCCTTTCAAAATTATCTTTCATCTCTGGACTCTTACTTAAGTTACACACAGCCTTTCTCCAGATTGCTGAACCCTTCTTAATGCCGGAACAAGAAACCCGGCAAAGACTAGTTGCCCGGTGCACAAAATTTGTGCACAGAGGGGGGTTTCCCTCAGCCCAGCCTTCACCCTCTCCAATCGGACATCCCTCTTGCAATCTGGGACCGCTGGCTCCTAACCGCTCACCTGCCTGCCTGCCTGATTGCTCCTAACTGCCTCTGCCTGCCTGCCTGATTGCCCCTAACTGCCTTCCCCTACCGGCCTGATCTCGCCCCCAACTGCCCTCCCCTGCTGCCCTGGTTGCCCCCAACTGTCCTCCTCTGCCGGCCTGATCACCCCTAATGGCCTCTGCCTCAGCCCCCACAAGCATGGCTTTGTCAGGAAGGAAGTCGGACATCCAGAAGATGGCCAGTCGACCTGGTTTAATTAGCATATTACCCTTTTATTAGTTTAGATAGATTATATAGGATAGGATTTCTTAAATGGGGTGGGGCGGGGAAGCCTTTTTCAGAAGGAGGAGATGCTCTTGGGAGACAAAAATACATAATACCTATATCTGGACTGACAGCCAGCCATATGCACTATACTGCCAAACCAGTCATTAAAAAATTGAACCGCTTTCTTACACCTTATACCAAACAGCTATTGTCCTTAAAACCCCTCCTGAGCCCCCACCTTAGGTTCTGCATTCACAGTTCTCCCAGATTAGGTTCTGATTGGTCAGTTTCTATGCCAGTCAGCATCAAAAGCTCCGCCTCCTAGGCAGCCATTGGCTCCTTACAGTTCACCCAGATTTGGTTCTGATTGGTCGGTTTCTATGCCAGTCAGGGTCTCTGGGCCTATCTCCGGGTCTGATTAGAGAAGCGGGGCTGATCAGCAGCCCCTGTGGAGGCCCAGAGAGAAAGAGAGGCACGACTGCTGGCCAGGCCCGGAAAGAAAGAGAGAGGCAAGGGCTGATCAACAGCTGCCACGGATGCTTTGGATCAGACCCTGCTTCTCTCTCCAGGCCTCTCTCTGGGCCTGATCTGCAACCCCCTCAGCAGTCAGTGCTGGGTCACTGCGCCCGCAGCCATGGCAGTCAGTGCCGGGTTGCTACAGCAACCCGGCACTGACTGCATGACTGACTTCCGGTCAGTGGAGCCTTCGGTTGTTTTGGATGTTATGGACCCTGGGTTTTTATATATTAGGATACTCTCAATGAACTGTGTCTGCAAGGATTGTACACTTTCAAGGGATTTGTAGATTTTCTTTCAAGCTTTCTTCCCTTGTTTTATTTTTGCAAAACACTGTCCATTTCTCATTAATTAGTGTTAAACTAACTGGGGAGGCAGGTAGCAAGCAAAAGGAGGTAGATTATCAAGAAAAGGAATATTTTTATTGATCTTACAAACAGTCCTGTTTTTGTCTGAGGAAAAAATATTTCAATGTGGCTTTTTTTCTGAGAGCAATTTCACTGGTTAAAAATATTTTTCAAATATATTTGGGGTGGGTGGAAAAACACACAAAAATGGCTATTTTCAAAACTTCAAAAGCTGATGTCTTGAATGGCTTGAAGAGTCACATAGTAAATATTTTAGGCATTGTGTCTCTGTTGCAACCAGTCAATTCTACAAAAGCAGCCACAGACAACATGTGATGCTTTGAATGGCCTAACTTAAGTTGGCTTATCAATCTTGACACCGTATTCAGAATGAACACAATATACAGCTAGCACTGCCGCAACCATGGATATAAGAGTTCTTCTCATAAGTCAAATTCTAAAGCAGAGAAGAGGGAAATGAAGCTGCAGGAGCTGAGGATTATTGGAAATAGCATTTTATGTGTACATTTTCCAGATTTCTAGTTGAGGGAAAATAATTTTTCTGACAAAAACTAATATTTTTGGCTGATTGGGGGTTATAATTTTTACAGGATGATGAATTTATAGGTTTGAAAGAATTATAAAGGTTATTCATTTCAGTTACCTACTACAAGCTTAAATTTCCTCGAACATGTCTCCATCAAGGAACAAGCAGCCCATACCTACTTAACATCATGGTATAGTGGTTAAGAGTGCCAGCAATGACATTCAGTCTTGTGATGGGAGTCCTGGCTTTCCTGTTTACCACCTACATAAACTTGGACAAAATTTCTTCACCTCTCTGTACTTCAATGTTCTCATATGTAAATCAGGGGTAGACAAAGCACCAGGAAAACTGGCTAACAGAAGCTGGACCCTCAATACTGTTATCTCTTACTATTATAACGTCTTATATTATTACATATCTTTCAGGAAAGTTCAGCTCTGCCTAGAAAGATGAGAGGGGTTTTATTTGTTTTTTAGTAAGAGGAGTGCACTTCTGGTAACAGAGTAGCTTTTATTGAACTGCCACCTAGTAATCACAATTTTCATCTTTTGACTAAAAAAATAAATCAGTATAAACAACTATAAAATCAGAATTAAAATAACTGTGTGAAGCCCCTGGGGAATGACTGAAAATATGCAGAAAGTGGAGGGGACATGATCCTTGAAATAAGGGAAGCAAACAGGTGAGACCCACATTTAAACAGCTTTTCCCTGAGGGTCTCCTCATCAGCTAAAGCACATAAGGATGGAGCTCATTCGGAAAGGGGCTGACTAATGTAAAATTACTTTTAGCTCAATGACTGAACAAAAACAGGCAGAGGCCAGATTGGACCTACAGGTCATAATTTGCTGACCCCTGACTGAAAAGACTGACCAGAGTTTTAAGCAAAAGATTTGCTTCCTGGCATGCGCTCTCTTTCCTCTTCTCTGCACTCTCACTCAGTGTGACCCTACCAGTACCATTTATGGGCCAAATTCTTCCAAATTTTTGTCTCCAAACCAGAATCCTTCCCTAACTCCAAACTCCTTTAGCCACTTTCCTGTTTAACACTTCCATTTAAAGGTTTTAATGCATTTTAAACTTAATCAAAGTTTGCTAGGGAATGCCACTTCCTTAAAAATAGGTCCAGCTCCAAGCAGCAGGCACCTTGACATTTCCAGGGAATTGACCCCAATGCCCCAGGATGATGCTTCAGCATTCCTTATATTCTAACATGTTTAAAGTGAAAAGGAAGTATTTTGATTACTTGTTTTCTCCTTGTCGAGGGATGAATAAAAGTGAGAAATAAATCAAGAATGCAATATCAGTCCGGCATTCTTGGTTGAGCAGTGACCTATGAACAAGGAGGTCATGGTTCGATTCTCGGTTAGAGCACATGCCTGGGTTGTGGGCTTGATCCCCAGTTGTGGGGTGTGCAGGAGGCAGCTGATCGATGATTCTCTCTCATAATTGATGTTTCTCTCTCTCTCTCCCTCTCCCTTCTTCTCTAAAATCAATAAAAATATATTAAAATATTTTTTTAAAAAGAATGCAACATCAGACAGAAATTGTTTAGCAATATGTTAGCTTTTGGAGATTTGGTAAGAAGAAATAGTCATGATTCTATATCATGCTTGCAGAGAAGGCTCTAGGTCTGATGTGGGTCTTGCCCATCTGGCCATTGATGATGTATCCAGATATTCCAGGTATTGCTTTGCTGGATGTTCCAGGTATTGCTTTGTGGGTCTCACCTGTTTGCTCACCTGTTTGCTTGCCCATCTGGCCATTGATGATGTATCCAGATATTCCAGGTATTGCTTTGAGGTTTTGCTCTTGCTTAGCTGGCCTCTTGCACACTCAAGGTATTTTAGCTCCCACTGGGGCAATTTAACTACTTCTTTCCTGTTCCTTGCAGTTCTGTATCTCTCCAGCTTGTCTTTAATTTGTTCAGCCAATCTATCTCCTTATTAAGTTGCTTTGGCTTGTCATTGTCTCCTGTGTTTTGAAAGTATACATTTTCAAATTAAAAATGAATATGCACATGCACTTAGTTCTTTATTTATTCAATATACATTTTTAAAATTATTATTGCTATACACTAGACACAGTTCCAGGCTCTGAAACACAAAGATCCATAAGCTGTGGCCCAGCCCATTAAGAACAATGGAAAAGTAAACTTAACAATTCATGAAACAATCGTGTAGGTATTAGAATAAAACCTAAATAAAGTGTTCAGGAAGAGAGGGGCACAGCAGGGTTTCACTGAGGGCATGGTGCAGTTACTACATTAGGAAAAGAAAGAATAAAACAGAGAAGGAAGGTAAAAGTGAGAATCTGTAGCCCAAGATGCTGTTAGTTGAGCCACAGGAATGCTTACTTCTGGAAAGAGGAAGAATTGAGAAGATGTATCTGGTAGATGAAATGCCTAATGAGACCATAAATGAGGAGAATTGCTTCTTATAGCTTATGCGAAGATAATTTTTATCAGATAATGAAATTGTTTTCAGTCTTCAGAATGAAAATGAATCCCTTGCTAATGCAAATCATACTAATAAAGGGAGTGAGAGAGAATGTCAGAATTACACTTGGCTAGCAGTAGGCAGAAACCAACCTAAATAGTCTAGGAAAAAAAATTAAAGATAATGAAGTAATCAAAATAATTGCTTAATAGGGAATGTGGAAGATCTGAAATGTTAAATTATAAATGTTCGGTTTCATGAAAAATGAAGTGACCTTAAGGAACAGATTAAAAATCCAAACTCATGCCGGGTAAAAGCGATGCTTTTCATTAGCAAAGCTGAGGATTAATTAAATCTGAGGAAGCTCTTTGAAATCCACAAGTACGAGTTACATTAGAATACAATACAACTGGTGTATTGGTATCATAATGAATGATTAGCATGGACTTCTTTATTAAATGTGTTCTGGCATAAATCACAGAGTGGATATGAACGAAAGAGCAGAAAAATACGTTATTTAAAACCAAAATTGACTTCATTTTTTGTTAAATCTTTATTGTTGAAAGTATTACATAGGTTCTTCTTTCTCCCCCATTAACCTCTTGCAACCCGCTCTGTCCCTGGACCCAGACCCTCACCACCCCATTCTCTGTGTGGTTTACGTATATATGCATACAAGTTCATTGGTTGATCTCTTCCCACCCACTCTCCCCTGCCTTTCCTCTGATGTTCAACAGTCTGTTCAAAATTGACTTTAGCAACACCTGCTTTCAAAGTCAGAGGCGGGTGGGGCAGTGCCTAGTTTATCTTGAGGAAATATATTGTTCTTTTCTTCCTTTAAAATCGCCTTGAAACCCATTTCAAGCATGATGGAGGACACTGTGTCCCCTCACCGACGTCTCTAGGGAACTAGGCAAGGGGGTGGAGGGAAGTGGCTTATGGGTTATTTTTCAGTTACCTCTGAATCAGCGCTCTTGCTTCAGCCAGATAATTTCAGAGGCTGGTAGCAGAGCTTAGTGCTGCTCAAGGTGGACACATGGACTTGAAAAAGATTGAATAAGGTAAAAACTGTGACGTTAGATTGGATATATCGGAACTCATTAATAAGAGCACTGACTAGTCAGAATTCTTTTGGTTGCAACTACTAGAAACGAAAATCAAATCAACTTAAGGAATTATTAGTTCATGTTAATGGGAAGGAGAAGGGAGGATCTAGGGTCTTAAATGATATTAATATTTTCTCCCCATCTTTTCCCATAATCTCTGTCTTTCTCTGTTTTAGTCTCATTCTTTTCTACTGAAGACAGGCTTTCGGTCCATAGAGAAAGACAACATTGTAGGTAGCACCAGGCTCACATCTTCCCATCCTTATAAATCCAGAGAAAGGAGAAAAATCTCTTTACCCACTTCAGAATGTATAACTTTCTGGGAAGGACTCTGACTGGCCAGGCTAGCCAGGGTCATGAGCCTACACCTATGCCAGGGGGTTGGTACTATGAATAGTCATGCCACTAGAATCACATGGTTTGAAAAAGGAGGAACGAATCTAAAAGAAAAAAGTGGAAGAGCTGTTGTTTCCAGAATATATGGTTGGATTTGAGGCAACCAAAAACAACAGATGTCTACAATCTGTTGAATGGTTCTGGTGGAAGCCAGTTTGCAGTTCAAACCCAGTCAGTCTTTTAGACTCAGCTCTGAAAGATATTGATTAAAAAATTAAATCAAATGCCCATAGACTAGTCTTCATTTTGACAAGGCTAGCCTATTAACTGAACATATGGATTAAGTTGTTTATCTTTCCTAAGGGTGACACAGATAGTCAAGAATACTGTTCTAATAACTATGGATGGTGTCAGATGGGTACTACACTTATTGAGGTGATCACATAGTGTGGCATATAAATGTCTAATCATTGTGTTGTACAACTGGAACTAATATAATATTATTTAGCAACAGTAATTAAAAATAAATTTTAGAAAAGAAAGGTAGAGTTTCTGCTCCCTTATGGTTATTGAAACTTGTTTTTGGCATGCAATAAGATTACAAAGTAATTTATTTTAAAAAATAAATTGAACATTTTCCAATGTGTTCACTGGGGGAGGCTGTACATTTATTCTAGCAGGGATGTTATTGCACAAGACATTTTAAAAAAATATTTTTATTTATTTCAGAGAGGAAGGTAGAGGGAGAGAGAGAAAGATAGAAACATCAATGATGAGAGAGAATCATTGATTGGCTGCCTCCTGCATACCCCACCCCAGGGGTGGAGCCTGCAACCTGAGCATGTGCCCTGACCAGGAATCGAACTAAGACCTCCTGGTTCCTAGGTTGATGCTCCACCACTGAGCCATGCCAGCTGGACATGCACAAGATAGTTTTGAAACTTCTCTTTTGAATTTGCCTCAGAGCTTGAACGGGTAAAAATTCATGCCTTTTAAGGATAAATTTGAATTTTGAAAGCAACTCAAGTTGTCATTAAGAGTAACATTTGGTGAAAAAGGTGAGTAACAGAAATACAACATAATCATACAAGAGTGAGATAGATTAATTTTTCTCTCTGGAGCTCTAATGATCTACTCTTCTTCTTACCTTTCTTACTTCTCTCTCAATCATGTCACCACTTTTTGTAAAACCTATCAGTGACTTTTGGCTCCTGACATAGAAAAGTCCAAACCCTCTGATTTAGAAGTCAAGGCTCTTTGCCGTCTCACTGAGGTTTGTTATTTGTTCTCCCTTTCAGCCCAATAAGCTGAACTCTTGAATGTTTTCTGTTTATTCTCTATGTTATATTACCTTTTTTGTTTTCCCTTCATGCCCAATGGAGAATCCATGGGAATGTCCAAACTTTTAAAAATCTACCTGGCATTTTGTAAGATTATGGTGTTAGTATTGATACAATTTTGTAGCTAACAATAATGACATATTTAACATAGTACTGGGATTTAAAAGAATCAGACAATAGTAAGACACCTAACAAAGATAATGTTGGTCATTACAGTCTAGTCAAAAGAGCAAACACAGTCTTTAAAGTTAGACTGACTATATTTGAATTCTAGCTCTGACATTTATTAGCCTGCTGTCTTTAAGCAATTTATTTAATATTTCGCTAAGCATCCATTCTCTCTGCTATAAAATGGAAATAATGACATCGGTTTCATAATTTCATTGAGAGGATTGGAAGAGGTCACAAAAGAGTTTTAAATAATCTTAGAGAGAGAAAGACCTCTATATAAGCATAATAAAATCCAGAAGTCAAAAAGATTGATATTATGACTGCATAAAATGTCAACATTTTTGCAGGGCAAAAAAAATAAAAATAAAAAATAAAATACCATAATCAAAGCCAAAACTGGGTAAACTGGAAAAAATGTTTTCAACATTTATGACAGACAAAGGGATTATTTCATTCTCTCATATATTAATCAGGGGGGGAAAAACAATCCAGTACAATTATACGTACATACGGACAAAGGACATAAAAATAGCTCACTGCAAAGGAAATACAAATAACTTTTGAACATATGAAAAGATGTTCAGTCTCACTTGTCATAAAATAAATGCAAAGGAAGAGTCACTAATATACTATTTCCACCTGACAAATGATGTGAGAAAGTAGGCACTCCATGCAATGTTAAGGGGAATGTAAATAGGTACACTTCTTTGAAGGCTATTTGGCAACAGCCATAAAAATTTCACTACATACTGTTCTGAGTACTAGTAATTCCACATCTATATGGTAACTGCTATGGTAGTCAATGACCACATCTTACTGGGCAATTGAAATGTGGTTCATCTGAATTGAGATGTGCTTTAAGTAAAATACAGAGGTGGGCAAAAGTAGGTTTACAGCTGTGAGTATGCAAAAACAGTTTATTCTTGAATGTGTTTATTGCTTATTGTATTATTTTCCATACAAACAACTATAAATCTACTTAAAAAAACATTTTTATTGATTTCAGAGAGGAAGGGAGAGGGAGAGAGAAGTATCAATTATGAGAGAGAATCATTGATCGGCTGCCTCCTGCACGCCCCTACTGAGGATTGAGACTGTAACCCCGGCATGTGCCCTTGACAGGAATTGAACCTGGACCCTTCAGTCTACGGGCTGATGCTCTATCCACTAAGCCAAACTAGCTAGGGCTGTAAACCTACTTTTGACCCACCCTGTATACAGTGGATTTCAAAGACTTAGTACAAGTAAAATAATGTAAAGTATCTCATTATTAATTTTTATACTGATTTACATGTTGAAATAATAATATATGGGACATAATGGGTTAAATATAACACATTTAAAAATTAATTTCATTTATTTTGTGTATTTTTTTAAAAATGTGGCTGCTAGAACATTTAAATTGCATGTTTGTTACATTACATTACATTAGTATTGAGCAATGTTTGCAGTTAGCATATATAATTCTACTTGCATATATGAGAAAGTATATATATATATATATATATATATACATGTATATAAATATGTTAAAACATTATTAGTATTCACTAACAGAGGCTTTGCTAAATAAAACATGATACATCCACACAGTGGAATATTATGTGACCAAGAATGAGACCAACATGTATGAAGACAGGGAACTGTCTGATAAATATTGTTAAGTGAAAAAAAATGAAGCACATAAAAAGAAAAAAACCAACAGACAAATGAAAATGAAGCACAGAACAGCTATATAGTAAGCTAATGTTTATATCCAGTGTATATTGAATAGATTTGAATAAAGTATGTAAATTTGTACATATGCATAGAATGTTCTTGGAAGGATGTAGGAGAAATCATTTTTAGTTATTTTCCTAGAGAGAAAAATATTGCAGCTCAGTATCAGGGGTGAGGAAGATTTACTTTGAATTCTACCTATTTATACTGATTAAATGTTTTAGAAATGTATTCATTACCTACTCAGAAAAAAAAAAATCTGAATGTGTTTTCATTGTTTTTGAAGAAAACTATCTACAAATAGTTTTCCAAAATTAGTTATGATGGCATAATAATTCATATTTATTTCAAAAAAGTGGTGGTGGGAGACAGATGTATGTAAACCACAGTATCCTGCACATAGCGGATTCCCAGGAAATGCCCATCCCCTTCCCTGCACTTTGGCTAATAGCATAGACTTCACAACAGAATCTTGCCATGTTCCAGGCCTGCAGTGAGTGCTACCTACATGTTGTGGCTCTAGAGGTGTCGAGTGTAAACGGGATGAGGCTACACTGATCCTATGACATGCTCTAGAAATCAGTTATGCCCTCTGTCCCCAGCAAATTCCAGAAACTTGCTTGCTTACTTTTATACCTCCCTCATCAGAATGGAAGGCAGCTCGTATAATGTATAACTGCAGTCAGTATAGTGTTATAGGCTGTCTGCAAATTTTATTACTATATTAAGGGCTGAGGCAAAATTTTCCAGTTATTACATTCTCTGCACTAAAATCTTTGCTCTCCTTGTCAGTCTCTTGATTCTTTGGCAGTTAAAAAGCTCTCTTTTATTTCTGCATCAGAAACCCTGCACCTTGCTAACCTCTTTGTCTATTTCAATCACCTCTTCTCACTTTCAGAGTTTGTTGATTGATTGCTTCTCATGGGGTATGTCTGGCTTTCCAGCCCTTTGTCTAAATTTAAAGCAGTAGAGCCATCCTTCAGAAAGTACAGTGTTCAATCAATTGCATTTGCTCATAAATGTGTTTTGTTTTTTTTTAACAAAAGTCTCTTGATTCTGACTCCTTATTTCCATCCCCATTGCCTCTGCCTGAGTCCAGCCCTCTTCATCTTGTCTAAAATATGTCGATTAGCTCTTAACTAGTCGGCATGCTTTCAGACTTCCTACTGGTAATCCATTTTCCACTTTATTGCTATATTCTAAAAACAGATTCTGAAAAACAGATTCATTCATTCATTCATGCATCAATTATTTTAAAAGTAAATCCTTTGTGTCAGGCTTCATGCTAGGTCATGGGGACATAAAGACATATTTTTCATATGTAGGCACGGTACTCCTGAATTCTGAGTCTAGTGTTTATTGGGGGGATGGGCAATGAAGAGACCCAGATTGACATCCAAAGGGGTGGGCACAGGATGCTCTGGCAGCACTCAGCAGGAAGGGACGACTTCTCAGTCCCCGCCCTCTGATCACATTGGAGAGAGGCAGAGGGACATGTTCTAAGCAGAGGCAGCAGCAAGGGAAAAGGCTAGACAGGATGGTGCATGGCACACCTGGTCAGTTAGGCTGGGCAGGTGGCCAGAGAAGAAGAGCTGGGGACATCAGCATGAGATGGTGGTGAAAGGCCTACTGAGCCATGAAAAGGAATTTGGATTTTATTCTTAGGGTCCAGGTTTTAAGCAGAGCAGTTATGCGACCAGATTTGCATTGTTATGAAAAGCATTGAGGTGGGAGTTTCTAGGGTAGTTAGAGCCGTGGTCGGCAAACTGCGGCTCGGCTCGCGAGCCACATGAGGCTCTTTGGCCCCGTGAGTTTTTAGCAAAGGCCAGTTTAGGAGTACCCTAATTAAGTTAATAACAATGCACCTACCTATATAGTTTAAGTTTAAAAAATTTGTCTCTCAAAAGAAATTTCAATCGTACTGTTGATGTTTGGCTCTGTTGACTAATGAGTTTGCCGACCACTGAGTTAGAGGAATAAAGACTGAAGCCAGGAAAGCAAATTAGGAGACTATTTCAACAATCCAGTCAAGATTCAAAGATTATCTGAATCAAGATAACAGCAGTGAGAATGGGAAGAAGGGAACAGCTTTGAGAGATATTCATCAATAAAACAGACTGGGTTTAGTGATTACCCATTTG
Organism: Eptesicus fuscus; assembly: GCF_027574615.1. Classification (NCBI taxonomy): domain Eukaryota; kingdom Metazoa; phylum Chordata; class Mammalia; order Chiroptera; family Vespertilionidae; genus Eptesicus; species Eptesicus fuscus. The sequence continues at coordinate 89,840,504 of NC_072479.1, forward strand.
GTATATTGTTATCTATTTCCATTTTTCCTTTCTCGCACAACTTTTTGTTTCCCTAGTGTTTGTTTTCTGTTATTGTTTGGTATATAAGTGCTACACTGCTGTCTGTCACTGTGGATTAGTTTGCATTAAATCTAGACTGATATCAGATGTAGATCCTCTAACTTTATCTTTGTAAAATAATTGTTTTGGCTAGATCATTTGCATTCCAATATAAATGTTTGAATTAGCCTGACAATTTGCATACCCGCAATATACCTGCTGGAATTTTGTGGAGATTAAGTTGAATAAGTAGGTTAATATGGAAAAAAATAATATTCTAGCAATATTGTTTTCCATCTAATTAATATGGCAGAACTTTCTACTTAGGTCTTTAATTTCTCTCAGCAATGTTTTATAGTTTTCAATGTATAATTACTGCACATTTTAAAGGTATCTGTAAGTAATTCATACTTTTGGTTATTGTTGGTAATTGAAATGTAATTTTTATTTCATTTTCCAATTATTTATTGCTAATATATAGAAACTAGAGGCCCAATGCATGAAGATTTGTGCAAGAATAGGCCTCCCTCCGGCATCCAGGACCTGGGCCTTCTCTCTGGCCGCCACCTTTACTTTCGCTCCAGCTGGAGCCACCTTCCGCCTTCACTCTGGCCAGAGTTGCCTTCCACCTTCGCTCTGGCCCTGCAGCCCTCCTGTAGCTCCCTCCACCCCCTACCCCCCGCCCCTCCATAGCAGGTGTTTCACCCTGCCCCGGCTGCTCCGCGCCTGCTTGCGCGTGCTGTCCAGAGGCCCAGAGCGGCCAGGGCGGGGCAGAACGCCTGCGTCCTGGCCGCCGCCATCTTTGTCACATCAATTTGCATATTCCCTCCTTATTGGCTATTGTTGCCGCCATCTTTGTCATGGAGTGACAGTCAATTTGCATATTCTGTCTTTATTAAATAGGATGCTATTCTATTTTTGTATATTGACTTTGCATAGGTCTTGATAAATTCACTTACTAGTTCTAGGAACTTTTCTCTGTATTCTTAATGGTTTTCCAGTACACATATTTCCTGCAAATAGAGTTTTACTCTTCTCCATTCTGTATGTCATTCATTCACTCATTTATTTATTCATTCATTTATCTATTTGTCTTATTGCACTATTTAAGGCCTCCAGATGAATATTGAATAGTAGTATTGAGACAGGGCATTCTTGTCTTATTCTTTATCTTAGGAGAAAAACATTCAGTCTTTCAGCATTAAGTATAATGCTATCTGTGGGCTTTTCACAGATGTTCTCGAACCAGTTGAGGATGTTTACTCCCTTTTTTTTCCTAGTTTGCTGAGACTTGTTAATCATAAATGGATGCTAAATATTACAAATGCTTTTGTTTCATTTATTATATAATTACATGGGTTATTTATCTTTATTTTGTTAATGTGGTGAATTATATTAAGTGATTTTTAAATGTTAAACCAATCTTGAATTTCTGGAATAAACCTCACTTGGTCATGATGTATAATCCTTTTCATATATTACTGGATTAAATTTGCATATATATGTATATATACAGTATATACATATATATATGTGTGTGTTGTGTGTGTGTGTGTGTGTGTTTGTATCTATATATGAGGGCTATGACTCTATAGCTATTTCTTCTAATGTCTTTGCTTGTTTTTTGTATCAGAGAAATATGGTCCCTTAAAAAGTGAGTTTAGAAAATATCCCTTCCTCTTCTGGTTTTGGAAAAATTTCATATTGAATTGATATTATTTCTTTCTCATGTGTTTCATAGAATTCAGCAGTAAAGCCATCTAATTCTGGGGTTTTCTTTGTGGGAGAGTGTTCTTAATTATTAATTGAAATTATGTAGTACATACAGCACTACTCATATTATCTATTTTTTCTTGTGTCATTTTAATAGATGTCTTCCAATATATCTGTTCATTTTGTTGAATTCCAAATTTAATAACAGAAAGTTGTTCATACTCTTCCCTTATTATCTTTTAAATATATTTGGTTCTGTACTCATGGACTCTCTTTCTATGCTCAGGTTGATAATTTGTGTTTTCTGTTTCTTCTTGATAGGTCTAGCTAGAGGTTTATCAATTTTATTAATCATTTCAAAGAACTCTGTTTATTTTTTTTTCAATTTCATTGTTCTCCATGCTAATCTTTATTTTGTGTTCAATTTGCTCCTCTTTTTCTAGGTTCCTTTACAGAGAGCATAAAACACTGATTTTGAATCTTTCTCCTTTTGAGGTTCCTCATCAATCCTTACAACTTGGCTAGGACTTCTATTTCTACTCTGAAAAAAATTCCACTTTATTAGTTTTTCAGTTAAATTGCAATGAGTACAAATAACTGGGGCTTATGTACCTAGCTCAGAAACACAGTCCAGTCCATATGTACTTCAATGACAGAATAATAACATTTTGCAGAATAAATGCCCTATATTTATTATATATATTCTAAGCAAAAGTTGTCAGTAGAACTTGTGAGGCCCTGATAGAAGTGGCACTTTAAAACTCAGTTCAGCTCCTTTTCCACCCTGAGAAGCATCCCCTTTAAAAGAATTACCAACCCCATGATGTTTGATGTTTCTGACCTGGCATCATGCTGTGGAAGGAAGATCAGGGGTTTCAAGTCAGATAACTGACATGTTTACATTTTGGGTTATTTCTTAGCCTTTCTGAGCATGCTTCTGGCTTGCATGTGGTATTACCTGCTCTCCACCCTTTCCTCTTCAGGAAAACCTATCTGACACCCACATCCATGTTCCTGTCTCTTATTAGGGGCTTTCGTACGTACTTAATGTACCTTTCCTTTGAAGCAATTGTCAAAATTTCACTTCTCATTTAAGCATGCAATGATTGATTGAACGTCCGCCTACTGACGTTGCAACCTCGGCCTGAGACTGTAGGCTACACGGAGCCAGGGACGAGAGCGTTTCCGGTACCCGGGCTAACTCCAGCACGGGGCCCAGAGTCTGGCACAGTGCCTGCCGGGCACACCGGCGGCCAGCGAACAAATGAATGACCCAGGGGCTGCCGCCTGTGGCCCTCGAGCCGCAGCTGGGTGTGGAGGGAGGCGCCCGGGCCGGCAGTTCCCCCACCCAGACACTGGGAAAACAACCCCCACGGGGAGGCCCAACCCGGAGATCCCCAGCCACCGCCTGGGGCAGCGCTTGGCCAGGTGACGCCACTCAGGGGTGGGACTTCCGGCCGCTGAAGTTTAACAGTCCGGGCGGGAGCCGGAAGCCCAGCGCGGAGCGGGCCTGGCCGCGGCGCCCGGTGTGCCCCGGCGGAGAGGTGAGGTTCCGGAGGGCCCGGGTCAGCGGGCCTCGCTCGCTGTGTCCTTGCATGTCCCCGAACCCCGCCCGCCCTCCGGCCACCTCGGGGGCGGTGCGGAGGCCCCGGGTTCCCCGCGCCGGGCCGTCCCGCGCTCCGGACGGTTGCGGGGGGCAGGGGCGCGGCACGGGTTTGGCGCGGAAGTTCCCGGAAGCCGCGGGCCGGGGTCGCGCCCCCGGGCCTGCGACTGCCCCCGCCCCCCCCCGCGCCGGCCTCAGAGGTGGCCCGGGCCAGCTGGGGGGGTGTGGGGGGCGGCCCTGGGGGGTGTGCTGCCTCCGAAAAGTTTGCAGCTGCTCCACAGTCCGTCCTCCTTTTTGCAGATCTCTCAGCTGTGACTCGTTTAGTAGGCGCTCCAATGCATTTTACAAGGGAAAACCCCTTATAAACAAAGTTCTTGCAAGTAAAATGCCTTTTTGATGAATGCAAGTTGGGAGAGAACTTTCATTGGTGTAAAAAAAACTAAGTGATGTTTCCTGTTGCTGTTATCCCCACATTCGGGGTCCGTTACCGCCCTGAGGTCCCCACGGCTCTTTCTAGGGGACCCACTTTGAAAGGCTGATGCAGTTCATGCCTCTCCCTTCAGTGTGTGTTCTCAGAAGACCGAGATGGATGGTCCCCTTCCCTGCGCCACTTTCCGAGAAGGAAACAGACATCAAGTGGTTTGGCCAAAGTCACTGCCACCCAAACTCTGGGGCACATCGTTTGAACCCACTTTTTTTTCTGAGCCCCGGCTTAAGTGATCTTTCCACTACACCACGCCACTCGCCGGGGATGGTGTAAGATTACAGTTGTGTTGACGGGGTTTAGAGATCGCCTTTCTTGCTCTTCATTGTTCCTCGAGTAAGGAACCAACAGGGCCCCTTATTACATGTTCAGGCACCAAATCCCAGCACTATGCCTGTGTTGCAACAGGTGACTGGCTTTTAGTAGCAATGCATGTATCTGGTAAATGAGGCATCATGAATCACGTAGGTGGCTTTTCTAGTTATCACAAGTTTTAGCTTTTTTTTTGGTAAACACATTAACTGTTTTTGTGTGTCTTGAGGATTAAAGGGCCCTAGAAGTTATTATTCCTCTAAGTTGCCCTTTGAAATATACTGGACGTAAGTGCACTGTTTTGTGGATGACTTGGGAACCTGTCTGTGACATCACTAAGGCTGTGCCTTACTCTTGCACTGTCCACACAATTAAGGCATGGGGCATATATTTCTAGGTCCCCTTCTCTTCCCTTCCCCTTCCTCTCATGTATTTTTGAGCACTTTTTTTTTTTTTTTTGACCTATCATATGTTACTGTTTGCTGCTCTTTATAGTGTCTGTCTAGAGTAGCTTTTTGGCTTCCTGCCTGTAGATTGCTTTAATTTGTGAAGTCACCTTATCAGCATTGTGTTTGAACTATATAACTGTGAATGAATAATATGAGTGAGGGCGTTGTAGACCAATAATTGGTTTAGGGACGAGTGACATCTTGGCTGTATTTGCTCATTTTGGAATTATTTGGAAAAACTAGAGTGTCTGGATTCGGGCCTGCAGGAGTGCTACAGTTTATGATACATTTTTAGAAAGATTAGGAGGTTACCAATCCAACACTTATTCTTCCTCAGTACCTCCGGTGTGCCAGGAATGTTTCAAGATGTAGTAAACAAGACAGAATACCTGTCCTGAAGATCTGTTTTGTTCAAGTTGCGGGGAGGGAAGGGGCAGGCAGACATGATGAGTAAAATTAGAATTGTAAAGAGGAGCAAGTGCCATGAAAAAATGAAACAGGATAATGGGATGTAGAGCAACTGGTATGGGGCTGCTTTAGTCATGCTTATCAGAGTAAGCTTTTCTGAGGAGGAGACATTTGGCCTGAGACTGGAATGATATGAAGGAGATGACCATAGGAATTCTGGGGGAAAGAGCATTCCAGGCAGAGGAGGAGCAAATGGAAGACACGCCGGCAAGAAAGAAGGCGAGTGTGAGTCTGGGGGCTCCAGGGAAGAGATTTGCACCTGGCTAGGTGGGTCACATGAGGCAGGCTAAGAAGGCTAGATTGCATTATAATTGGTGTGGGGAGCCAGGGGAAGGGTCAGAGATCACTCCAGCTACTTTGTAGTGAGCACACTCTTGGGGACAGAAGTGGACAGTGGTGCCACTTGGATTAGATGCTTCATTAACTTTATTTTGCCTAACTTTAATTGTTTTTTTAAAATATATTGTTTTAAACTATTTGTAGGTGCAGCCATGCAGGAAAATCTCAGATTTGCTTCATCCGGAGATGATATTAAAATATGGGATGCTTCATCCATGACATTGGTGGATAAATTCAACCCACACACATCACCACATGGAATCAGCTCATTATGTTGGAGCAGCAATAGTATCCTTTAAAAAACAAACGAAAACACTCTTTGTTAGGATTAAAAACCAATGGAACTTTTTTTGCATGTGACCCATAATGCATAGCTATGAAAAGTAAAAAGAAACGGTGTACTAAACAGTATATCATGAATACACACTGGTTTATCTTGATTTCATTTTTAAAAAATTTAGTTTTAGCCCATTACATTGAAAAACACTGCTATTAATATACATATGTATGTATGTATATATATATATATATATAAATACACATAAATATTAATTATTATATACAGACCATAGAATTCATTTTGTTATCTAGAGTTTGTTATTGAATCAAATAGAATAAGGTAGGTAATGATGGGAAAAATTCTGAAAGGGTTTTGGAATGAGTTTTGGAATCCACGTTTGAATATTTGTGGATCTTGTCTGGAAATTAATGATAGAACTCAAAGACAGAAACAAAGGTTGGGTGAGGAGATAAAAACTAAAATTGACCTACATCCCCATCTTACTGATGTATCCTTGTATTTTTCTCCCTTTCTATCTATGATGAAAATAGTCTCATTTCCCAAATACTCAGAGAAGTTATTGATTTTTTCTAAGCTTTCTATGTTTCTGGTTCACACCCTCCTTGTCTTAGTAAACTCCTATATGTGGATAAAATAAATGAGGCAGTGAAGCTTGGAAATCGGGATTTCTCAGCCCCTCGCACTATTGACATTTTGGGCCAGGTGGCTCTCTGTTACGGGGCCTGTCCTGTGCGTTAGAGGATGTTTAGAAACCTTTCTGGCCTCTACCCACCAGATGCCAGTAGCCCCTACTTGAGAACCGCTGTTGTCAACAAAGTATTCATCACCTTTTGTATGCATTGCTATGCTAAAAATTGTCATTCTTTTGTCAAACATACAGTTTCTTAAACAACAAATCAGGTTTTTACATGTCTGATCTTATCAATACCAAAGTATTAATATTCTGCTTCTTGATGAAAATGTGATTCAGAAACAAAACCATTAGAAGTTTTCATGCTCAATCTAATTGTTAATGCAGATATGCTACAAAAATGATGAATTTTCGTATTGAATTAAATTTACTTCATCATTCCTTGAATTTGTATTATGGTAGCAAAGTTAATTACTTCAGTGCTCTATTAATCAAACTCATGGTGAAGTGACTACATGTTTGCAGTACTCTCCAGATGTGTAGTGGGGGGAACTGTTTTAAAGCGAGGGACAAATACGTGAGGTTGCTTCTCTATTACTGGCTTTTTATTATGTTTAGAGGTTAATTTGTCTCTGTTACTGCATTAGAGAAAAATAGCATTACTTAGTAAGATGTATTATTTTTGGTTTATTGTATTCCAGGGAGTTTTAGTAACAGTTGGCATTTACCAATAAGCCATTTAATGGTCTGTGAATAAAACTGATGTGACTATGAGGAGGTGTCGTATGACTTGGAAACTGGTCTTATTTCTGTGTGGTTTTCCTGTGCAGTAGATGTGCACTGAAAGCCTTCAGATAATCTTACTCATAATGAAGCTTTGATCCCTTCCATGGAGGTTAGTTCTTGTTTTTTTTTTTTTTTAATATATTTCTTTATTGATTTCAGAGAGGAAGGGAGAAGAAGAGAGAGAGATAGAAACATCAATGATGAGAGAGAATCATTGATCGGCTGCCTCCTGCATGATCCCCAACTGGGGATTGAGCCTGCAACCCAGGCATGTGCCCTTGGCCGGAATCGAACCTGGGACCCTTGAGTCGGCAGGCTGACGCTCTATCCACTGAGCCAAGCCGGCTAGGGCAGGAGGTTAGTTCTTGATGAAAGAAGACTCCCACACTCAGAAACTTGGGGGCCACTTTGCATGGGTTCCAAAGGCGGAGTTGATGGTGACGTGCCAGGGAGATTAGTTTTCTATGCATTTGGTCCTCGAGATAATGTTCCTCACTTTCTCATGACTTCTAAAACTACATGAGAAATACAAGAGGTTACTGTTTTACCCTCTCATTATCTTTCTGTTTTTTCATTTCTATACTGTAAGGAGAAAAGTAGCAGTAAACAAGGAAGAAGCCAAATAAAGAGAAATGATGTATTTTCCTCAATGCTGTAATATCTAGGTGGAAATGATTTTGTTTAAATTATGTATCATAAAATCACAACCCACGGTCTGTTCACAAAATATAGGAATGTTAGGTAAATCATCCAAAAGTAATGCACTTAGAACTTGGCTTGTTTAAAAGCATTAATTTAAACTTCTGATGTTTTAATTTGTTATGACTTTCAAAATGAAACTCTTATTCTCGGTTATATTGTATTTAATTATTTTAGTTTTAAAATACATTGCTTTGTATTTCCTGATTGTTCCACATAAAATAAGGTAAATATAATTTTAAATTTATTTGAAAACATTTAAAAATGTAATTATATTACATTTTAAGTAATTTAAAGTTTAATTTAAAATAGAACTCTTCTATAACATAAGTAGTTGCTATTTAACCACACTTATTTATATTTGCTATATTTACTATAATATTTATTCTTAATATATTTAAGATTGAAACATTCTACCACAAAAATTCTAGTGAGAAAATACCAGCTTTTATTTTTTTAGTGGACAAATAGGAGACTAATATAGGTATTTGCTTCCTAACTTAAATGGGTAGCAACCACTGTGTTAAAAACTGTCTTGAACAGTGTTTATAGACAAAAAGGCTGACTCATAGATGCCGATGGTGCTTTTATTATACTTTCATTCTTGAAGTATAAAATTAGACCTTCTGGCCTACTCTTTGAAAATGGAGTAAGTAGTGTTTCACATGGATTAAATAGCTTTCAAGTGATAGCATAGCCAGAAAGGATAGTTCTTCCCTGTGGTGGTAAAGAGATTTAGTAATTAGTAAACTGAGCCATTTTTGAAAGCTAATGTATAAGCGATGTTCATTTGCTTTTCTTTTTAGGTTAGTATGCTTGCCTTTATCATTACAATTCTCATATTAAGTCTAGTGCTAGAGATGCTCATGGATTGTTTTATGCTCCTTAACCCTTCATTTAGATAACTTTCTAGTGACAGCATCTTCCAGTGGCGACAAAATTGTTGTTTCAAGTTGCAAATGTAAACCTGTTCCACTTTTAGAGCTTGGTGAAGGGGTAAGTGAAAAAACAAACAAACAAAAAAACCTAAAAGAAAATCTTAGTTCTACTTGGGTGGCAACTGCTTATTTATTGTAGCGCTTGCGACTAAATATAAAGGTGTTTAAAAGCATTTTTCTTAACCTAAGCTCAAAATAATACCATAACACTTCCTGGTGAGATGGGTACTGAAACATCTTTAAGTAAAATATTACTGAACCTTAGGGGAGCAATCAAGGATTCAGGTTTTGTCAACTAGGCACTTGTTTCTCTATTTTTCCTCTGTGGGAGGTTCCCTGGTGTTGCCTTTTTAAGGACCAAGTCCCACTTAAGTCACTCGTTTGATATGACCATAAAGCCCTAATGATGTAGCCCTGCCTTCACTGACATTGGCCTGCGGACTGTATCAGCTAAGGCCCCCTATCTGACATAGCTTTCTGCTTTTGCTTCTGTCCACTGTACTGAGGGCCTGCCTGAGCCTCCCCAAGCTCGCCTGGAAAAGATGGCTTTGTCAAAACGAGCTTTGGACCCAGAGCATTTAAATGAAGCGTTCATTGCATATCGTTTGCTTATTCTTTTGTTTTGTAAAGTAATCTTTCTGATTCAGGATATTGCTGGCTACCTCATTTCCAATCTATTGGAAGCTATTTCCAAGCTATTTCTTTTTTAAATAAGATATGATCTAAATAAAAAGGTACAGATGTTGGTAGCTTGTTTTTGTTTTGTTTTTTAAGTTTCAGATTTTCCTAGCAGACCCTAAAACATTATGAATAGTCCTAATTTTACACTGGAATAGGTAATGGAGCCCAATTAGAAAGAACAGCTGGATAGCTGATCTAATTTATAAAGGACTTTTGATTTCTATCAGTCCTTTCCTAAAGATAGCTAGTGGGATTGGCCCAAAGTTCATTTCCAGCCCATATATGTTGAGGCTGTGGCAGAGATCATGCTAATGGTAGAAATGGAGTTTGAGACCTTCTGCCTATTCAAACTCAGTTACGTAAAATTGAAGCAGAGAGCATCCCTGGTTGATAAGATCAAAGTGTATATCCTTTCAGAGCAGGCAAAACATCTTAGTCATCATCTTTGAATCTTTAAATCCTGTCAAAGACAGTTGACATACATTTAATTAAATAGCATCAAAATAATTTTGATTTCCTCTGTTACAATATGTATTATGCTACTTTTACATCATGTCTTAGAACCAGTTTGGTACCTTTTTGTTTTTGTTATTAAAGTATGAAAATAGATGATATTCACAAATTGACACAATTCTACAAATTTTGTGAATATTCCATAACAGTTGTAGTTAATTCTCTTTCCCTTCTTTAAGAAATCACATCAGGATGCATGTGGCTGAAGTGGTCGTTATAGTTATAATTTGAATCTGCTTTAATTTACTTATAAAAGTATTTTGCAAACATTGGTTCTTTAGCCTTTATCAGTAATTTATTATAACATACTAGTAGCCCGTTTGCACGAAGATTCGTGCAATAGACCTTCATTCACCTGGCTGCCTGCACCAGTTTTCTGCCAGCACCGGGGACCCAGGCCTTGGCTATGGCCACTGCCTTCTACCTTCTTTCAGGGTCCCTGGCTTGGCCCTGGGCGGCTTTCCAGGCCTTGGGCTCCGCCACACCCCAGCGTCCCTGCAACAGGTTTCCTGGTGGGTGTGGTTGATGGGCGTGGCTTGGTTGGTGGGCGTGGCTTGGGCGTAGCGAAGGTGCGGTCAATTTGCATATTTGTCTATTATAAGGTAAGATTAGTGTGTTGAAAACCTTTGTTTTGTAGGATCCAAGTTCTTTTACTCATGTGCTATTTGAGATATTAGACCTTTCCTTATAGGAAAATATGATTCTTATTTAAACATTAATTTTTGAGTAGAACTTTTTAAGTTTATATTTATTTTCTTTGATTTTGTATTTTACTTCTTAAAAGTAGGCAGATTGGTATTAACAGTGTTATAATGGGTGTGATAGGCTACTATATAACCTAGAAATTTGACCAGCTGTTATTTTTAGATTTTAAAAACACCCATTGCTTGTGTTTTGGGATGTAGGATTCCTGTAATAACTACACGATTTCTGTTAATTATTTAAGTTCATTAGCTACATTAATAATATATTAACAAAAAGAATCTTCTGTCATCAGGGTAAGCCAGCTATAAACAGCTTTTGTTCTGAGCCCTTAAGAATAAGTTGAGTTGTTTTTGACAATTAGAATCCTAATATATTTATTTTTGATGGATATCATTCTTGTCTATTTTCTTTAAAGGTCATTTTTATAGCTCTTAGTGAACTGTCCTGATTTGCAGTGATAACCACATTCTAAATCTTATTAGTTTGTTCAGACCAAATTTAGTTCCTATGTATGTATGTATGTATGGTGCCTAGAAGAGAATTATTCCTACTATACTGACACATTGACCTAACGTGCTCCTGTTTATATGTGTTGGTAATTTTGACTCTTGGTCAAAATTTAAGAGCAGTAAGAAGCTTGAGTGTAGGAGCCACCTGCCCCTTTTTAAGAATCTGGTGCTCTCTTGAGTAGAGGATGTTTTTGAGATGCGTGGACTCTCAAGTTAGGAACAGTAGTTCTAGTCCTCATCTCTCATTTCTCAGGTGAAGAAACATAGGCTCATAAAGGTGAGATGACTTGCCTAACCTGCATGGCTTGCCTTTAGATTTTAACCAAGTCACAAATATGTCCCCTTTGGAATCATTCATTTCTCTATTTTTTCCCCATAGCATTCAACTGGAGGTAAGAACATTAATGTAACTACATAGTGTACCTGAAGGTTAAATAGGAAAATACATGAAACATTGTGTTCTGATGGATGGGCACCGCCAGGTAGATGATGCTCAGATAATTATTGTGAGAAAAACTTGGTAGCCTCTGTATTTTTAGTCATTTATGTTATAAATATATATTGAGTATGGATATGGTCTTTGCTCTTAAAGAAACTGACATTCTGGTGAAGACAGACAGTAAACTAGGAAACAGAATACCCAGATAGTGATAAGTTGTTGTGTTGAGAACTAAAATAGTTAATATATTGAGATAGCAAGTTACCTTAGGTGGCCAGGGGAGTACCCCTGAAGAGATGGCATTTAAGGTGCTGTCTATTGACCAGAAAAAGCTGTTCAGCCAAAGTTCGGGGCAAGAATAGCTGTTGTAGAAGCCTTGAGGAAAATGTAGAGTTATTTTTAAGGAATGCAAGAACGTCATTGTGGCTGGAGAATTAGTGGGTGAAGAAAAAAATGAGAGCTGAATGGAAGGGGCCAGATGAATAGATAGGGCTTTGAAAGCCAGGTTAATGAGTCTGGAATTTATTCTAGGGTTGATTAGAAGCCATTGAACATTTTTAAATGGGAGAGACATGATCAGATTTACATTTTTTAAAGTTCACCTTATTACAGAGAACAGAATGCGTAGCAGTAGAAGCAGGACAACCAGTTAAGAGGCTGCTGTTGTGGTTCCCACAGGGTTTGGAGTAGAGTGCTGGAAGGAGTGCTAGATACTGGGAGGGCCAGGTGGGATTTATTTTAGTTTTGGAGTTTGGAGAATTTATGGTAGACTTGGGGCAGGCAGAATGAGGAATCAAGGCTAATTCTGGAATTTTATCTTGAAAAACTGGGTGGATGGTGTCTTTACATACATGGGGAAGAATGTAAGAGTCAAGTTCTGATGACTTGATGTTTAAGAATTGGATTTCTTAAGGGGAGATTTGCCACAAGACTTTGGGCAAATATCTTGTCCTCGATGGAAACCTTTCTTCATCTGTAAAATGAGGAACTTAGACATTCTTGAAAGTCTTCTCTACCATTAGCGTTTTCTGAGCTGTGGTTTGATTGTAACTCAGGGTATCCTGTGGAAATGCAAGAGCAGGTTTTAGTAGGGGAGATATTAAGGGCAGGTAAGCCCTGATGGGAGACCAAGACTTGCTGGTATTTTCTAAGCTTCCTCTGTCACCTCTGTGTATGGCAGAGAACATGAATCTGGCTGATTTCTTGAAGTCTTTTTTAACTCCTTACAAGCTATTGGATCCATGTGGGAGATTAGAGGTGAATCTTTAGTATAAGTATTAGCATGTTTATAACATTTAATTCAACAAGCATTTATTAAGTGCTTGCTAAGTATTGAATAAGACTTAAAAGTCATCTCTGGGCTCTTTAAGTTAAGGTAACTTTTTTTTTTCTTTAATAGCAAAAGCAGACATGTGTCAGTTTAAATTCCACATCTATGTATTTGGTAAGCGGAGGCCTGAATAACACTGTTAATATTTGGGATTTAAAAGCAAAAAGAGTTCATCGATCTCTTAAGGTAAGGAACTTGGGTGGTGTTGTTTTCTAATGTTACTGAAATGGGTATCTCACAATGTGCTTAGTTACCAAACTTTTCTTTTAATGTTGAGCTTTTATGATAAAAGTAAGATGCTTCAGAATTGAAGTGAGATTTGTTAGGGAAAATAAAGATTCAGTCTCTTCACAAAGCCATAGAAATTGTATTGGACATCATATTCTTAATTTCCTAGATCGGAGCAATGCCCTAAATGTCCTCTTTCTTCTCATTAGATATTGTTTCTTTGATTTAGAAAAGCAATGAAATGTAGAGACATCTCCAAACATGCTTGAAGGACCATTTGAAAAGGTTGTCATGTAATTGTTATTACAATATAAAAAGTGTAATATAATAGTGGAATATTATAGTTACTATTCTTGGTATTACATTAATATAATTATTAGATACAATGGTTGGTTTGTTTGTATTAGTAAGGTATGACACCAAACTGTTAAAAACTAGACTCCTACTCCTGATCCCTTTTCTGTGTTCCTGCTAGATTTCTCTGACTTGATCTTGGAAAACAGTCCTTGTGAACTCAGTTCAAAACCAGTTTTGTTGTCTCCACATGGATGGATTTCCCGTTTGATTTGGGAGACAGCCTAATATAGAGGGAGGCAAATAGGCTTGGGGTTTGACCTGGAATTGAGTCCTGGCTTTCTCATTTAGCAGTTATATAACTCTGGGTGGTGTGCCTAAGTTGGTAGGAGTGTCGTGTACACCTAAAGGTCACGGGTTCGATTTGTGGTTATGGCATAAGACCTAGGTTGTGGTTCGATCCGGTTGCCTTTGGGGGGCATACTGGAGGCAACCGATTGATGTTTCTCTCCCCCACCCCCCAAAATAAATAAATAAATAAATAAATAAATAAATAAATAAATAAATAAAGTCAATGAAAATGCCCTCTGGTGAGGATTAAGATAAATAAATAACAATAATAATATATCAAGCTCCCAGCGTTAATAGGTACTCGACAAAGGGAAGCAGCTGCTGTCGTCTCTCAAACATACCTTGCCCTTCTGGCTTTGGGGCTTTTGTTTCTTACTCTTCCATTTTGCAGTGTCTGGTCTACTTCCCCTAGTTTAGCTCTTCTTTCTTTAAGGTTGAACTCCAACTTTATGTCTTGCATAAATCTTCCTCTTCAACTGAGTTCACAGTGATGCCTCTTTCTCTTTTGTCTTGACACTTTGCCTCTACCACCACTCACTTAGCTTTGTTCTGCCATTTTCCTGTTAATTTAAATGTCCTGTCTTCTCAATTGAACAGTAATACTTTCAAGGGCAGGGACTCTCCTGATAGTCAACTCCCAATAAATGTTACTTGTCAGTGGAAGTGAATTCTTTCAGGGAGACATATTGCCATTTAGAAAATTACCTTTTCGTTCTGTCTCTCATTTCAGAGTGCCTGAGCTTTATTATGGTCATGAAAAATAGATCTCTGTTCCCTGGGAAGACTTGGTGTTGATCAGATAGTTTTCTGCGTATTTGAGTAATTTTTAAAATTTGAGGAAAATGTTAAAGCAAATATTAGACTGACAAATGGATAATATTTATAAAACACAAAATTTACAAAAACATGAAAATTTGCTTTTTGAAGGTTTTATGGCACTGTATTTACTTTCATTTTTTTCTTTCAGGATCATAAAGATGAAGTAACTTGTGTAACATATAATTGGAATGATTGCTACATTGCTTCTGGATCTCTCAGTGGTGAAATTATTTTGCACAGTGTAACCACTAATATATCTACTACTCCTTTTGGTCATGGTAGTAGCCAGGTAAGTATGGGTTTATTCAAAATAAAGTTGATAAGATAGATTTTGAACTCTTATATAAACCAATGACTTTTAAGTTTTTAAAATTAAGTATTTAAAATAAGCTTGATTGAAAATAAGCTAATTCATACTAGATTGAGTATGCTTACTTCGAGTTCAGTTAGGCCATTGACTATAACATGCTCCTAGGTTATAACTATATATAACAAAATACAAATAGTGTTACCAGGTTAAGCACAAAACATGAATATTAATCTCTATAGACATTACAGTTACAGAAGTGTTGCATAGCTCAAATTATGTTAGCTACAGGACAGGTACATAAGTACTCTGATGGGCATGTGATAATTGAGTGTGTTTAGGTACAGGATAAATTGAGTTTTGTTCTTTTGGTTTCTTTAAGTATATCATAGTTAATGTATCAAAACTTACTCATGTATTTCAGGTTAATACAGGAGTATGTAGGAAAATGTTTTGTTGTTGTTCATACTCTCCCAAGGATATTTTTTCCATTGTTTTTTTTTTAGAGAGAGTGGAAGGGAGGGAAGAAAAGAGGGGGGGGGGAGGGAGGAGAGAGAGAGAGAGAGAAGAGAGAGAGAGAGAAACATTGGATATGAGAGAGACACATTCATTGGTTGTCTCCAATATGTGCCCCAACTGGGGCTGGGGATTGAACCTGCAACCCAGGTATGTGCCCTTGATGGGGAATCGAATCTAAGAACCCTAGGTGCATGGACTGATTGATGCTCCAGCCACTTAGCCACACTGAGGAGGGTTGTAAGAAAACTTTTTATAAAGGAACTAGATGCCCGATGCACGACATTTGTGCAAGAGTAGGCCTTCCTTCCCCCGGCCGGCACTGGCTTCCCTCCCTCTGGCTGCTGGCAGGCACCTGGGACCCGGGCTTCCCTCGCAGCCCCGGCTTTGTCCTGAAGGATGTCTGGTCTAATTAGCATATTATACTTTTTTTTTATTATAGATATTAGCCAAATTTTTTCAGGATCATAAAGATGAAGTAACTTGTGTAACATATAATTGGAATGATTGTTACATTGCTTCTGGATCTAATATTAATGAAAATGTCTATAAAATTTTTAAAAGAATTCATTTTTTTTTTGTTTTTTATATATTTTATTGACTTTTTACAGAAGGAAGAGAGAGGGATAGAGAGTTAGAAACATTGATCAGCTGCCTCTTGCACACCCCCTACTGGGGATGTGCCCGCAAACAAGGTACATGCCCTTGACCGGATTCGAACCTGGGACCCTTGAGTCCGCAGGTCGACGCTCTATCCACTGAGCCAAACCGGTTTCGGCTATACTTTTTTTTTATTATAGATATTAGCCAAATTTTTTCTTCATGAAAATGTCTATAAAATTTTTAAAAGAATTCATTTAGTTTCTCAAGAAATCTAATTTTTGACTAACTTTCCATGAAATTCTCCACAGAAATTTCCAATAAGGTGCAACTTCTTTTCATTCTTACTTTTAATTATAATCACTGTGGCCATAATTATTATTAGATAAAAGATGGGACTGCCTCACTTTTGAAAAGTGGTTTTTTAAATCATTATATTGAGTAGTATATATTTAGTGTTTAAGGAAAATATATTGGATATTAAAAATGCATAGAAAAATGTATGTTTTTCAAGTTTCATTTGTATTGGGGGAATAAAAGATATACATATAAATGATAATATGGGTGATTGATAAAAAAACAAACTTATGGTGATTTAGAACAGTGAGATAAAATTATCTTTTTGGGAATAAAATGGGGGATATTAATGGAGAAAGGACTTCTGGGTATGAGGCTTAATTAATTGTTTGTTTTATTTTTAATACAATATAAACTGGCCTCCTTGCCAATTACTTGATTCTAACTTTTGTATTAGGGTTAACTCTTTACATGCCTACATTCTAATTGGAACCATATCATGTTTTCTTTGTCCTCAACTATTGTCCAACTTTGTGGATTATGTTGAAAAGATCCTCAATAACATGGTAATGGATGAATACTAAATTTAGAGATAACAAAGATTTCAATAGGCTAATATAGAACTTTGAGGGAGAGATATTATATATTTCCTTAGATGACCAAAGGCTTTCTCCATGCCTAGTCCAGAGTATTGACTCTTCATCCTTTGTGGTTTAGTTGATTTTTTATTATGCTTTAGTTATTGAATTTCCAGCACATCAGATGCTCAGAATCAAACAAATATATTTAAATATTTAAAATGTGTTTAAAATACAAATATTGCTTATTCTCTGCTCGTCTTTCCTTATTTGTGATTTGGCTGTGACTGGGCCTTTTATTTAGGGACTAGAGGCCCAGTGCGCAAATGCACGGGGGTAGGGGGTGTCCCTCAGCCCAGCCTGCACCCTCTCCAATCTGGGACCCCTCAAGGGATGTCCTCTCACAAACGGGCAGTCGGACATCCCTCTCACAATCCAGGACTGCTGGCTCCCAACTGCTCGCCTACCTGCCTTCCTGATTGCCCCTAACCGCTTCTGCCTGCCAGCCTGATCACCCCCTATCCACTCCCCTGCCAGCCTGATTGGTGCCTAACTGCTTCCCTGCCAGCCTGTTTGCCCCTAACTGCCCTCCCGTGTAGGCCTGGTCACCCCTAAATGCCCTCCCCTGCAGGCCAGGTCCCCCCAACTGCTCTCCCCTGCAGGCCTGGGTCCCTCCCAACTGCCCTTCCCTGCAGGTCCGGTCACCCCCAACTTCCCTCCTCTGCCGGCCTGGTCACCCCTAACTGCCTCCCCTGCAGGCTTGATCACCCCCAACTGTCCTCCCTTGCAGGCCTGGTCCCTCCCAACTGTCCTCCCCTGCTGGCCTGTTCGCCCACAACTGCCCTCCCTTGCAGGCCTGGTTCCTCTCAACTTCCCTCCCCTTCTGGCCATCTTGTGGTGGCCATCTTGTGTCCACATGGGGGCAGGATCTTTGACCACATGGGGGCAGCCATCTTGTGTGTTGGAGTGATGCATATTACTCTTTTATTAGATAAGATAGAGGCCTGGTGCATGGGTGGGGGCCAGCTGGTTTGCCCTGAAGGGTGTCCCGGATCAGGGTGGGGGTTTCCTTGGGGCATGGGGCAGCCTGAGCAAGGGGCCTGTGGTGGTTTGCAGGCCAGCCACGTCCCCCGGCGACCCAAGCGGAGGCCCTGGTATCTGGGGTTTATTTATCTTCTACAATTGAAACTTTGTAACCTGGAGTGGAGCCAAGCCTCCTGCTCGCTCAGTGGCTGCCGCCATTTCTGTTGGAATTCATTTACCTTCTATAATTGAAACTTTGTAGCCTTGAGTGGAGGCCTGGGCCCGCCAGGGTGTGTGGAAAGCTTGGCTTCCTCCATTGCTGGGGAAACCCAAGCCTCCCTCCTGCTTGCTCAGTGGCCGTAGCCATCTTGGTTGGGGCTAATTTGCATACTCGCTCTGATTGGATGGTGGGCGTGGCTGGTAGGCGTGGCTTGTGGGTGTAGTGGAGTGATGGTTGATTTGCATATTACTCTTTTATTAGATAGGATATTCTAACCCTAATGAATGAATGTGTTGTATTTTTTTCTATGGGGAAAAAAAAAGGAGATTGAGTTAGCTGTACTCCAAGTTAGTAATATGACAGATGTTCAGTTCCTAGAATATTGGTATGTCTTGGGATCATCTTATATAGCCCACTAAATGATTTTATGGTATTGATTGAAACCTGTTACTCTCTAAACCAGAAAAGTCCTAAATCCTGTGTGAGTGCTGTGCCTGTGGTTGGCTGTTATTTATATAGTTTATATAAAATGTTCTTATGAATGCTTACAATTACATAAAATTTATTCTTATTTTTATAGCCTGTTCGGCACTTGAAGTACTCCTTATTTAAGAAATCGCTGCTGGGCAGTGTTTCGGATAACGGAGTAGTAACTCTCTGGGATGTGAATAGTCAGAGTCCTCACCATAACTTTGACAGTACTCATAAAGCTCCAGCTTCAGGCATCTGCTTTTCTCCTGTCAATGAATTGTTGTTTGTAACCATAGGCTTGGATAAGAGAATCATTCTCTATGACACTTCAAGTAAGAAGTAAGTGTGGCATTTCTTATCTCATTAGCAGATATATTAGTGATTTGTATAGACCTATGATTAATTAATGTTCAGGAGCTCTAAAATTTGTGTACTTGATATCTGGTAAGGTAGATTTTTTTTTTTCTTCTTCTTCCCATGCAGACAAAATAGATGAGGTGTGGGTATTATTTTTTAATTATTATTCTGTTTCTTTTTTAAAAAATGTTGAATTTACTGGGATGACATTGGTTAATAAAATTATATAGGTCTGAGGTGTACACTTTTATAATACATCATCTGTATATTGTATTGTGTATTCACCACCCCTAGTGATGTCTTTCGTCACCATTTATTCTCCCATTTCCCTCTTCTACCTCTCTACCTTCCTCTGCCTTTCTCTCTTGTAGTCATCATACTGTTGTTTGTCGTGCCTATGAGGTTGTTTTTTCTTAACCTTTCACCTTTTCACCCAGTCCCCCAAACCCCCTCCCCTCTGACAGCTGTCAGTCTGTTCTCTGTATCTGGTGAGTCTGTTTCTGTTTTGTTTGTTAGTGTATTTTGTTCATTAGATTCCACCTATCAGTGAAATCCTGTGGTACTTGTCTTTTTCTGGCTGGCTTATTTAGAGCACTTCTGGATTGTGAACGTTGAAGGATAGCCTGCTAATGATTTCACATCTTTATTTTAACATCTTTTTTAAAATATAACTAAATATGGTTAATTTGCTTTAAAATTAATTCCTTATGTAAAGCAGGGTGTCTGAAGGATCAGCATTTTGGGCTGGGTGATTCTTGGTTGTGAAGGACTGTCCTGGGCACTGTGGGATGTTCAGCAACCTCCCTGGCCTCTACCCATTAGATGCCAGTAGCATTTTCCTAATTGTGACATCCTAACGACCTCCAGTTGAGAACCAGTGGTCTAGAGCTAAAGGGCACATAATCTGAGTATCTGGGTTTGTTGTGCCTTCCTGTACTTCTTAGATTTATAAGGGTGCTAGGTTAGCTTTTAAAAAGCTGCAAAAATGCTACAGGTGTATTCAAGATACCTAACAATATGCAGAATCCTATAAAAAAATGGTAATGTTATTACTAGGGAAGGACCTACTGTCAGCCCTTATTAGAAATTTACTGTTACTTATTTCACATTCTTTTGTCTTTTTACTATTTTTTTGAACTAATTTACTAAGAGACCTGAGTCAGTAAGGCATTTCTCTGTTATATCAGACACTCCAGTAAAGAGCTCAGCTTCAGCAGATTGGTATCCATATTTCTCTCCTTGCTTCCTGAGGATCAAGCCACATGGGTTCAGTTAGCTTTTTGGTCAGGAGATACAGAACTAAGAACAAAGTAGCAGCTGCTCTCCTGTGAAAGGTCATAGTCCTCTTGAGGCTTAAGCAGGTCAATAAATGGAAAAGGGATACTGGGAGCCTCCTTAATTCTGAGGCTAGAGCCCTTTTATTTGTGGAGTAGCACCCAGGAATTCTGTCATATTCATTGCCAAGGTAACAATTACTTAAATAAATAGGTACTGCTTCTAGAACATGTGGAGTGAATAGAAAAATAGGATGAAGTGTTTAGCAGTTCCTCCATATGCCTTGGCACTGGAAATGTCTCTAATTCTAAATTTATGCTTTAAAATAAATGTTTGGAATGTGTATGCTACTTGCCCAATTCTAAGTAAGTTTGGTTTTGATATGCTAGTTATTTATGTCACATGAGCTTATATACCTGAATACACTCATATATCTACATACACTTGCTCTCTTTCCAAAGGCTAGTGAAGACTTTAGTGGCTGACACTCCTCTAACTGCAGTAGATTTCATGCCTGATGGTGCCACTTTGGCTATTGGATCCTCCCGTGGGAAAATATATCAGTATGATTTAAGGATGTTGAAATCACCAGTTAAAACCATCAGTGCTCATAAGACATCTGTGCAATGTATAGTATTTCAGTACTCCACTGCTCTTTCTAAGGTAAGATATTTCCTTTCTGAATTTTTTATTTTACTAAATAAATCTAGCTCAGATATAGTATTTTTATGTTGTCAATCAAACACAGTGTAGTTTTGCTTCATAATCATTTTTATATAAAAAACATTAAATATAATTTTAGTACAAAGCCATTTGATACTTGGTTTTAAAACTTTAAAAAATTTTATACTTAATTCTCATATTTCTCTCTTTTTATATTGTAAAAAGGCTTTTTTGGTTCAGAGGGAAACTCTCAGCTATACTAGCAAGCTTAAAATTTGTAAGGAAAAATATATACATATTTTTACTCTAATAGGGAATTTATAAAATATTAATAACAGTAGGGAGCATTAGAAACCTGAGCTTTTAAATATTCCATTACATTTCAGTCAGGTTTAAATAAAGACCCTTCAAGTAAGGCCTCAGCTGTGAACAAACGGACTGTTCCTGTGAGTGCTACTAGTGGGGGAGCTCAGAGTTCTGGAACTGTCAGAGAAGCCACTGCCCCTGCCACGGCGCTGCCACAGCCCATGACAACAGCCGTGGGGAAAGGCACAGTTGCTCCCCAAGACAAAGCAGGTAAGTGGTGCTTATATGTAGCACCCTAATATATATAATTATACTTTATTCAGGAACCAAGAACTCAAATTCACCTGAGTATTTAAATAAAATTATTAGTAAATATCATTGAAGAAGTAAACATTTTAACTTTAGCTACAATTTTTTTAAAATTTAATGAAAAAACATTTCTTTTAGTCTATTTAGTTGAACTTCTGTTGTAAAAAATATTGCTTATCTTAAAAAAACCCAATAATGTCAACTCAAATTATTCATTCTTAATACTAACTAGACTGGGTGACTTATTTTGATGTCATGATTTGATCTCAGAGGTCTTTTTCTTTTCTTTTTTAAAAGCTATTAATGGTTCCTTTTATATTTTAGAATGGAAGGTAAATCAAGTGATGAAATGAATATATTTAAGTATTAAATAGTGCCTGGCTTATATTAAGCCACATACTAGCAGTTGGTTAAATAAAAATAAATGAAAATATTACAATTTTAAATAATTTTTTTTCTACGTTGATAATCAAGCATTTCTTAAAGAGGAATTTACTTAGACATTGTGAAAGTATAATATGATGATAAGCTTCCCCATACCTACTATAGAATATATTCTTTGCCTGCAATAAAGATCATATTTCCTAAATTCCTAAAAACCTTCTGGTTTTTATTTTAAGAAATATGCTACACTGTCAACATGCAACAGATATTTTAAAAAGTCTACATGGTACATATGCCAGTACCATGTCTACTTTACTATTCTTTACTATTGTCTACTTTACTATTCTCTCTGAGTTTGGGATTCTGGTTTCAAAATATTCTCATTGGAAATGGATGTACCCATTCATGTCTTTAAATTTTTAGGACAAGTACTTGACATGGATAAAAATATTTGTTGGTGCCTTTTCAGTCAGAATTTACTATTTCCAAGTATAAGCAAAAGTTTAATTTGTTAATACTCATAATGTGGAATAGTGTTTTTAAAGTTGTAAGTATATTCACTACAAATTTTCTGTGAATATCTACATTGTCCTCACATAGAAATTATTACATATTACGTGGAAAAATAAATGCTATCTACTTAAAAGAAGGAAGTCTTTTTGAAAATTTGAGTAATGTTTGTCAAAAAATGTTTAACTATATTAAAATTGCCATTATTTTAAAATTTTAATTTACTATCAATTTTATGCATAATTTTCAAAAAGTAAACAAAATATTTTTCTCAATTACTGTAAATTTTATGAAGTCTGTATTTATTTAGTTTTTAATAAGGAGGCTATGTTTGACAATGACAGCATTAATTAGGAGTTGAAGACTTGAATCTGCAGGGTCACTGATTAACAGCTCTTTCCTGATTAGCAGTTTCTGGCAAAATGAATTTTTGCTCTGCATCCATAGTTAGAAATTCTGTTCATTAATTTTATTTTGAAGTAATTTCAAACTTACAAAAAAGTTTCAATAATATATAAAGAACTCCTGAGCTCAACTGTCCAGTAGATTCGCCATTTTATAAATTTTGCCACATTTACTTCCTAAATTTCTCTCAAACACACACACACACACATCCATTTTTTCCCCCTCTGAAACATGTAGAGTATATTAGGGTTAAGTCTCAGGTCTATCACTTCTTACCAGAATGACTTTGGGCAGTTTTCTTAACCATTCTGAATCTTATTTTTCTCTTTCACAGATAATAACTTTTAGGGTTATTGTGAAAATCAGAGAAAAATGTATCAAAAGTGCCTGGCACATGGTGGGCACTCAATAATTATGGTGTGATTAGTAGTATTGTTATCATGATCATCATTGTTACTATTATCATTTTAAGCTTCTTGTAAAATCCGAAGTTTGACAAAAAGTTCATGTTGCTTCTACTAAAGTGGTCCGGATTTAGTTATTGAAAACAACCTCTGCAGTTTGTTACTACTGCTTATTTTCAGAAGGAAACAGCCATTTAAGGAATGAAAAACAGGACTCTGCCTTTTTATTGTCTACTTTACTATTCTCTCTGAGTTTGGGATTCTGGTTTCGTTCCTCTTAGTAAACTTTATGAGGTCAGTGAAGTCATTTGAGGTCGATAATGCCTAGAGCAATGTTAAGCTCCCCTGTTAGTGAAGAAAAAGAAGAGGGAAAAATATCTATTCACTGCAAATTGGGGAGAGAACTGGCATAACTTGAATCCTGCTATCCGTTAGGCATTGTGCTACATATGCCTTACAGACATTTTTTATGATTATCATTTGAGATAATCAACTAAGTTATATGTTCAGAATAGTTTTAAGACAGAAGTATGTATATTATTTTAGAAAATTTTCAAAAAAATGGCTACAATAACATGGTATATGAATAAATAAGTTATTTGATTTTTGGGGAGCCCTTCATTCCATGAAAGTGATGGTTAAATGAATTATTGTTAAATTCTGCTTTTCCCCCTGATGGTCACGGTTGTAATATTACCAATAATATGGGTAATACATTATTTTTTTAAATTTATTCACAAAATCATATATTTTTTAAAAATTATTTAAAAATTAATCTTATTGGGGTGACATTGCTTAATAAAATTATATATTCCTTCAAATGTACTATTCAATGACACATCATCTATGTATTGCATTGTATGTTTACCACCCCAAATCAAATCTTTTGTCATCATATGTTTGACCCCTTTTATCTTTCACTATCCTATACCCCACTCCACCCCCTTTCCATCTGGTAACTACCATGCTGTTATCTGTGTCTATGAGTTTTTGTTTGTTTTTCTTTTTTTTAAATTTAAATTCTTCATTGTGTAAAGTATTACATATGTCTCCTTTCCCCCCATTGATTTCTCCCTGGCTGTTCCCATCCTGCAGCACATGCCCTCACCCCCCTGCTGTCTGTGTCCATGGGTTACAAGTCATTTGGTTGATCTCTTACCCCTGTTTTTCTTGTTTGTTCATTTGTTGCTTTCAGTTTTATATTTTTAGAACCTCGCTTCTGATCAATTTCTTTAGATGTAATAACATTTTCATATCTAATTTCTATAAGGTTTGTCTCGAAGCGTCAATACAGATATTTTATCTAAGGAAGTAGACAGTGGAAAAATTCAGGATTTCTCCAGTCTTGATGATACTAGAGCAAGTAGTTTGGGGGACATGTTCTCACCTATCAGAGATGGTAAGTCTGTTCAGATCCGAGGATCATGTTCTTGCTGGTAGTCTTACACTTTTATTCTGGCTAAGAGATGTGGGAGGCAGCTTCAGTATAACTCTTATGATGACAGTTTGCTCATTTTCTCAATTCCTGGGGTGGTATTTTTTCCTTTGACATGATATTTTAGGTAACTATATTCCAAAATATATGCTGGTAATTTTTACATGGAAAATTTGCAGATAGCTCTGAAGTTAGCATTTTAATTTATACAAAAGTTTCTTAAAGCAAGTTTTGTCTTCATAGGCAATCTTTTACTTGTATTTACTTTTTTTTTTTTTTAATGTATCTTTATTGATTTCAGAGAGGAAGGGAGAGGGATAAAGCGTTAGAAACATCAATGAGAGAGAAACATCGATCTGCTGCCTCCTGCACACCCCCTACTGGTGATGTACCAGCAACCAAGGCATATGCCCTTGACCAGAATGGAACCCGGGACCCTTCAGTCCGCAGGCCGATGCTCTATCTACTGAGCCAAACCAGCTAGGGCTGTATTTACTTTTTAATAAATTTTTGTAAAATCTTGGGTATTGATAGATAAAATATATCTTCCTAACTTAAAAAAACATTTGTTTCTGTGATTATTAATATTTAATTGGTATTTATTAAATGTTTTCATGGAGAAATATGGCTAAGTGATATATTGCCTCATCTTTTACACTGTGTATGAAACTCTCACAGACACACACACACACACACACTCTTCCCATTGCTAGTAGCTACTGTCATTTAAAAAAAAAAAGCAAAAACTTTGTCAGCTTGTTGAATGGAAATATTATTTATCATAGTTGTTCACACTGTATGAACTAGGCCCATTGCTTGGCTGTGTTCTTTTGGTACTAATGTTCATTCTGTTAACCTTTATGGGATAGTTCCACTGCTAATAGTATTACCAAAAATATGGGTGAATTTCTAGAGGATATTTTGGCAGGTTTAAATACTCATACTTTTTGGCCTGTTAATTTCATTTCTGTAAGTTTACCTAAGACAATATTCTGAAAAGCCCGAAAGATTTGTATGTTTACTGTATAATAGTGAAAAACTGGAATGAATTTAAATGTCAACAATAGCAGTGTGTTTATATTGTTACATGTGCCTCCGATCTTATAAAATTTCATTTTTTACTTCAAAATTGTCTGTTTTCCAAATTTTCTCCAATTAATTTCATAATCAGAAACAACAAATACATATGTGATTATATAGAATTACTGGGTATCTTCTGCCTTACCCTAGCCTGAAAATACTTCAGTTGCCAGGTCAAACTCCTTTATCTTCCACCTAATGAAAAAGGGAAAGATTCCTTTCTTTCAAGACAAAGAGAGGTCAGGCTGCATAGTTAGAGGAAAGAGAGGAAGGATGTGGGTGACGGAGGGAAAAGTGGCTTGCGGTGGAGTTGAAACAGGTTTCTGAAGTAAGTGCCCAGTTGGGGATTTTGGCTTATGAGAACCCCTGGAGTTAACTATTGAGTTGAAGACTGTAGAAAGGGGCTTTGTGGAGGATTTTGAGTTATGAATGAAATCCTCTTTAATGGTATTCCAGATAAATAAAGAGATTCCTCTTTAATTACTTCAGCTATTTAAAAAAATATTATTAGTATATGAGCCATATGCCTTTCATTTATTAGAATTTTGTATTATTAATGAGAAGAAAACATGGATACTAAATATAGTACTGCTTTTATTATCAAGAGATTTGCAAGGATGAAACTCGACTAGTAAAAGGCTTAATCTGTTTTGGCTCAATTTCTTCATCTTTTAAATACTTCTGCTTTTGTTAGGGGAAAACTAATAACTTTTAAAAGTGTATGTGTGCTATACAATTACTAAGTGTATATATATAATATGTATATATATACACACACACACTACACACACACATGCAGATAGACGGATGGATGGAAGGGTAGGATAGATGTATGATAGTCCTACTAATATGATAATCATTTATGACAATCAATTTATTGGCCATTAGAGTTTCTGGTGAATTTGACCATTTTTCTTTTAACTCATTAAAATAGAGTTAAGCAATATTTGGTTGGTAATTGGTAAATGAATATTTCTGCCATTGAAATAAATTTTAATAAAACCTTAAAAACCTTATGTTTTATAGCATTGTATTGCTTGCAAAATGTTTTTATGTTATTTCAGTTGATTCTCAATAAAATCTTCTGAGATGGTCAGGGCATTATCCCCTTTAAATAGATGCAGAAACTGAAGTTTGATTGTATTAACATTTGTCCAAGGTCACAAAGCTATTAAGTGATATAGGCAGAACTGAATTATAGATCTTTGGTCCTCACTACAGTGCTTTTCCTAGTATACTTGGCTGTCTCATTAAAATAACTATATATATAAAAAGCTAATATGCAAAGTGTCCCCTCGGGAGTTTGACCAGGAGAACGGGAGTTCGATCTCTCACTATGATGTGCACTGACCACCAGGGCGTGGCACGGAACTTGGCAGGCGGTCGGTGGCAGGGCGCTGAGGGAGCGAGAGAAGGAGGAGGTGGTGAGGCGGGAAACCTGATCAGCCCTGATTGCTGGCCAGGCCGAGGGACCCTCCCCATGCACGAATTTCATGCACCGGGCTTCTAGTATCATAGAATTGTCTTTTTATATTTGCGCTGTGAAGCTAAAAGAATGAAAAGGGGAGTTTATGTGAGTACTAGCTTTAACTTTACTCAGATTTTCTTCTTAAAATTATTATCTTTGAACTCTTTGGGGAATGAATAGTAATTATGAGTTGCTATAGCATCTTTTTTACTGTCTTTTAAATTTGATTTTCTAATTTTCTTACAGATGTTGTGGTTAACAAGGGAGGTGATGAGTCCGTAGGCAAAGGAGATGGTAAGAACTATTGAGAAATATAATGAAAATTGTGATACTGTGTTATCTTTCCCTGTGTAACAAATTACCCCACCATTTTGAATTTTAAAGGAACATTTATCATCTCATAAAACGTGGGCTAAGATCATGGCTTAGCGTGAGTGCCTTTGGCTTGAGGTCTCTTGGTGCTTTAATCAGGGTGTCGTCAGGGCTGCAGTCATCTCCAGCCTTAACTGGGCAAAGATCTGCTTCCAAGCTCATCCATGTGTCTGTGAGCAAAGACATTAATCGGTTTATTCCCCCGTGGGCTTCTCCACAGGGAAGCTGACAACGGGCCAACTGGCTTCCCTTAGAGCTGGTGAGCAGGAGAGTGAGAGAGGGCACCCAAGATGGAAAACCACAGTGTGTTTGTAACATAAGCTTGGAAGGTATTCTCTTTGTTAGAAGCAAGTTACTAGGTCCACCCCACATTCAAAGGGAGGGGACTGCTTGGGGGCATGGATCCATGCCAGAAGTCAGGGATCATTAGGGGCCTTCTTAGAGGCTGCCTGCCAAGACATATACCACAGTGTGAACCAAATGAACACTTCTGTTGTCAAAAACTAATACTGATTAAAATGTCCATTGTGTTTTTCAGTTTTCAAAGTATTTTCATATACAATATCTCCTTTAAGCCTCACCAATCAGGGAAATAGATATCATTATTCACATACTAGAGGCCTGGTGCATGGTTTCGTGCACTGGTGGGGTCCCTCAGCCTAGCCTGTGCCCTCTCGCAATCCGGGACCCTTTGTGGGATGTCGGACTGCCGGTTTTAGCCTGATCCTCCTGACAGTCTGACATCCCCTGAGGAATGTAGTAGTGCGTGAAGTGGCAGGTGGCTGGGGTGGAGCCCAAGCCCAGGCCAGGCACCTCACCGCTTCCGCTCATCACAGCCCCGCTTGTGCCTGCCGCCACCGCCTCTTGGTAAGCTTACTGAGCGGCGCTCCTGCTGTAGGAGTGCACTGACCACTTGGGGGCAGCTCTTGCGTTGAGCATCTGCCCTCTGGTGGTCAGTGTCTGTCATAGCGTGTCAAACAGTCAACCAGTCGAACAGTTGACCAGTTGCTTAGGGTTTTATATGTATAGATTTGCAGATCAGAATGCAGTCACAGAGAGTTTTACAATGTTTTTGCATCAAATAAGGGCTAGAGCTGACAAATGAACCTGGTTTCTGGATCCAAATCCCGTGTCTTTCCATCATATTAGCCTGTCTGTCGTGTTAAATGCTTTTGTTAAATATCCAACATTGGAGAACATCATATGCAAACACAGCACTTTTCCTCCTCTTTTTCAGGCCTTGACTTTTTAACACAATTGAACTCAGTGTTTCCTCCAAGAAAAAATCAAGGAGCCTCAGGCACTTCAGTATTACATTCTAGTCCCTTTAATGTCTTTATGGGATCTCCTGGGAAAGAAGAAAATGAACATCATGATCCGACAGCTGAACCTAAGAAAACGTATCCGGGAAAACAGGAACCTAAAGACTCCTTCAAACAGGTATCTGCCTGAAAGTGGTACTGAGCACATTGTGTGTTTCTCACTAGCAAGCATGATGAAGGCCGGCACTAGGAAGCAGGCAGTGGCCATTGCGTTTGTCCTAACTAGTGACAGTGCTGTGCACTCACTAGGTAGAAAAATACTCTTCAATCTTGGTGTCACGTGTTAAAAACTAAAGGGTACTCTGGAAATCTATCTCTGGATATAATGAGGATAGCAATAGATGTCATATTCTATTTTTTTTATAGGACAAGAAACTTGATATAGCTGTCTGTGTAGTAATATTTTATACCTGAAATTTTTAGGATGTATTTCCATTGTGGCAGAAAGCACCAAGTTGGTGGTCAAGGCAGTTACCCTAAGTCTTAGAGTAAATTGATGTGCTATTATACAGTACTCAATATAGAAGTTAATTTATTATGAAAGGATTTAAAATGATCAAATATTACCAGGAAGGCTGAATCTGTTGTGCAGTATATCCATTTATTTTTAGGATGATATTGTAAAGATAACATTCAAGAAGTACAAAATGTCTTTTAACTTATTTTTCAAATATTTCTGACTAGTAATAAATGAAAGGTTGTGTGTGTGTGGGGGAGGGGGGGTTGTTTGTTTTTGCCTGTGATCACTATTTTAAATTATATTCAACAGCCAGATGCTTAGTAAATGAACTTTTCTTTATCATGTTATTATTGATACTGTTTTTGATTAGTAAACTTGATTTATTTGCCAATAGTCCTAGCAATTTTTTTCTCTTTCTATATCCCTTTTTATTTTCCCTTTACCTGGCCCTATCCACTGGATAAAAGAAACTTGGTACAAATTATGTGGATGATATGGGTAAAGCCAGAATTTATATATTAATTGTTTATTTTAAATGTAAAGTTTGCAAAGTTGATCTCTGGTGCTGATACTGGAAGTCTAAATACCTCTCCATCATCTAACCAAACAAGAAGTCCTGAGAAATGTGAAAAGCCTGAAAAAGAAAAGGAAGCCCGGTTACTATATGAACCCACAGTCAATGGATCCTCAGCTCCAAGTAAGTACATAAAACTTGCTAATATTTGAAAGTGTTAAGTTGGAAACCTTCACTATTTAACTTGAAAGGAGTGATCATAGACAAAATTTTAAATATTCAAGGTGTTTAAAATTTATGACATTTCTCTAGTGTAACCCTCTTACTAGAAGACAATAAAATATACATGAATTGTTAAATATAACCACATTTATTTGACACTCTTGGTGTGAGTTTCATTTTCAATCTCATCTGTAGGTGTCTTGATATAATATGGTACAGATAGGAATATGGTGTAGAACCCTGTGAAAATGGGTCAATTACCTAAAATGTTTTTCTTTTTAAAAATTAAGATGAAGATTTATTTGCAAAGATGTTCATCCCAACTGTATTTTTTTAATGTTATTTTTGATTTGTCAATTACAGTTGACATTCAATATTATTTTATATTAGTATCTTTTTCTCCCCCCATATTAAAGTCCTATTTGTAGAGTTAATACCGCAGACCCTAAACACTTGATCCACACTTACTAGTAAAGGGATATTAGGTTCAGCTATAAGAGTTATCCATCCAAACAACTCTTTGTGTAGAAGCAACTCTTTTATATAGAAATCTGTGTTTTACCTTAAGGTTTCTATAGATACATTGCATTAGCTTAAACTCTGGGGCTTTGCCTGTAACTCTGGGGCTTTGCCTGTAGCACTACTTTACTCATGTACTCTGGTGGTTTATCTAGTTTGTGCTGAAGCTTGTCACATTCATCTCTTATAAGAGGTTTAGAGATTCTTCAAGATCAGTTCCTCTGTCATATGTTACTACATTAGTCAGTTGGCAGTTCATATATATATAGATAAATGACTATTAGAAATAATGTCATAGAAAGTTTCTTAAGATTTGTATTCCAAACAGTGCATTTTTCTAAATGTCACAGGAACACTTTTCTTTACGAGTTTTTCAAGTTTTCTCATGCCAAATCTTATTTAGAAATGTTTGATGACTCTTAGTCCAAGTTGACTATTAATATTTTCTCCATTGTTTTGTTTTAGATCCAAAGTTAGCATCTTCTGTCACTGCTGGAGTTGCCAGTTCACTGTCGGAAAAAATAGCTGATACCATTGGAAGTAATCGGCCAAATGCACCATTGACATCCGTTCAAATCCGTTTTATTCAGAACATGATACAGGAAACATTGGATGACTTCAGGTAGTAACTGTAAAACTTATAAACAACCCAATGTCAATTGACAGGAGAATGTATATATCAGTATAAATCAGTGAATTACAGATATATAGATCACGAGTCTTGAAAATGTGATACTGGATTATTTTCTAAAGGTACACTACTCAAGACTACATAGTATATAGTACCCTTTTTGTAATGCTCAAAGCAAGCAAATTGAAAATGTATTCAGTAGAGAGAGATTCTATGTTATACAAATGTACTGTAAAGCATTTTTTTGCTTAAGCAAAATTCACCAGAGTAGTATTGTCTTCTTTCTTGGGCTTCTCCCAAGAGTTAAGTGATGGAATCAGAGAGGAGCATATAGGCAGTTTCTATGATTTTGGTACTGTTCTAGCTTTATTGTGGGTGACTGTTTCTTTTATTATTATACTTCATACTTGTAGTTTTCATGTATTCTTTTGTAAGCATGAATTAATAGCATTTTATTGAATAAACTATGTTATAACCACCCAAATAACACCTTCCCATTTTATCTAGACGTATTTTATAATGGCTAAAACATAGATAATAGTTAAAACATTGTAAGCTAGTATATTATCTATATTTCATTGTAATATAAACCTGTGTCTTGATAATTTCTGTATTAAGGAATGTAGTATAGTATAGTGGAAGTAGATAGCCTGGGTTTATACTTTAGGTCTGCTCTTTACTGGTTGTATGACTTTGGATAAGTTATAACTGCTCTGTGGCTCAGTTACTTTATTAGTCAAAAGGAGGTAATAATTATAACTAGTGGTGAAGCTTAAATAAGTTCTTACATTTAAAGTACAAGAAAGTGCCTAACACATAGTAAACAAGTGCTAGGTGCATTGGTATTTTTATTAGTGTAATAATAATTGCTAATACCCAATAATTTGAAAAATGAGAAAGCTTAAGTAGTTTCTTGAATGATAGAGAGTTGGTAAAACTGTTACAATTCTAACAAGTATTTTATATTCTTCCCTAGAGAAGCATGTCATAGGGATATTGTGAATTTGCAAGTGGAGATGATTAAACAGTTTCATATGCAATTGGTATGTATGACACATGTTATTTTAAGTGAGTGTAGAGTTGTGGATCTGCAAAATCCATTAAAGGGCGATATAGTTGTTACTTGCTTATATCTAGTTCCTGTGATAAATAAACAAGGAGTTTTAGAAATTTAATAAGTAAAATAGTTTTTAACTAATCACCCTTCTTTTTAACATTTGATAGTTAAGGCAACTTTTTACAACTTTTTTTCTTTGATAAGTACGCAAAATGCTCCTCAAATGTGCAAATATAGGCCTCCCAAGTAAGTTTTACTAGTGGTCTTTCATTTACATTAACAAAGTAGTAAGAGTGGTTAAGTCTGAGGAATATCATTTAGCTTGTCAATTGAACATGAGGGAAATGATAGCTGACAGTATGTAAAACATGCCAAATAAATGTGACATGCCAAGTAATTTAAAAAGCATTTTTGTCCTTTTCTAGAATGAAATGCACTCTTTATTGGAAAGATACTCAGTAAATGAAGGTTTAGTGGCTGAAATTGAAAGACTACGAGAAGAAAACAAAAGACTGCGAGCCCACTTTTGAAATTTCACTGAATACCTTAATGTTTTTTAATTTGGGAAGTTTTTGGCAACACAGAACTACATGGAATCAGTGTTGTTTTTATGGCCTCTGGGAAAAATTTTCAAGCAAAAGGGTGATGGGATTTTACACCAACCACTGTTTTTTTCTCTCTGACTCAAAAATATTTATATTTTTATATTAAAAGCTGTACAATGTATAATTTGCCTATAGGAAAGTCAGTAGGATCTTTATTTTTCTGAAAGCTTTAGACAGACACTAAGTGCCCTTTTTCATAAGACAATTGTGCAAAAAAATAGGTTATGGGTGTTTTAAAATCACCTTTTTAACAGATATATTTTTTGATTAACATTTGCCTTTCCAATTTTTTTTTGGATATTTGGGAATTAAAGAGTTTGATATGCATTCTATTTTTATGGAAAAAGTAATTTTAAAATGGCAATTGGTGTTTCTAAGCAATTGAAAAATAAAACACAAAGTTAATTACTAATTATTTTGTTAACTTAACAAGTCAAGTATGACTACTATTTATTATTTGTACATTTGATATAACAGTTTTTTTGGAATTTTGAATTGCACAAATTATCTTTTATCTATTGCATTTATGTTATTAGATTGTACTTCTAACAAATCTCTATTCTGGTTTGGTTTATTTTTGTTTTGTTTTATTTTTAGCAAACTTCTCTACCTATGAAAACTTTTAAGGATTTGAAAGATTTGACCAGAGCTGCATATCTACTAATTATCTCATGAATTAATAATAAGCAAAATTATACTACAAAGTTTTAATGAACATGATTCAACTTATAATCAGTGAAAATTTCATAGTAGATACTAAATATTACTGTATTATTGCAATTTTTTTTCTCCTAAATGAGAAGTGTGGATTTCTTTTTGTGGTTTATATCCTTAACTTTCTCTAATTCTTTGTGTGCTGTATTTAACATTTTTATATTATTGACCTTACCATCAAATTTAGAAAGGGTGATTGTCTAAAGGATTTATAACTCTTTGACAATAGATGGATGTGTATATCTACCTGTTGTGATCTGGAGTTTGAATCATATAAGATTAGGCAGGTTGTTGGCTTGTTTACCTTCTTGTAGTCTCTTGTCCCAAAGACTTAAACTGTGTACCTCTCATATATTACTCCTGTCCAATTTTGACTTCTGAGATGAAAATACTAAAATAAAAGAGAAATTGAGTTAGCTTACTAACTTTATGATTTTCCAAAGCAATGGAAAATTTTAAGGATATTTTTAATAAGTATAAACAAACTAATAACTACTTCAAGGAATAAAAACAGAAATACTACTTTTTCCTATTGTGGCTCAGAGAATACATTTGTATTGAAGCATAAAAGGGTGCTACTGTGATCTTTTTTCCTGGCAGATTATGAAAGCATTATGACTTGTAACAAGTTTCCTTATATACCATTATCAAGCAGACTTAGAAAACGTAAGTGTGTTTTGCCTACATGCTTTATTTAAATTCATTAATATTTTCCTGTTGCCTTTTTCTGTACATGCACTTGATGTTTATTGAAAGAGGAGGGATAAATAAAACAATTTTAGTAACTTTATGTGTATAGATTTTTGTCATAGAATTTAAGAACTAAATAAGTACAAACAAAATTTTTATATATGGAAAACCTGAAATTAAATTCTTGCCTCTTACCAAGATGAAATAATAGGGATTGAGTTTATCCATCTGAAATTTTTTTAAAGAGACAATAGATGTGAAACAGTTTTCAAATAATGAACATTACACAGCATGGGACTGTGATCCCCGAGAGACGAAAGCAGGTGAGACCCAAGGAACTCAATGAACCTCAAGCACAAGAAATAACACCAAAGCACATCACAATCAAATTTCTTAAAACCAGTGACAAAGGAAAATTCTTAAGCAGTGAAAGTCAAAAGCACAGAGGAACAAAGATAATGTCAGAGATAGTGGAGCAACAACCTCTTTAAAGTACCAAAAGGAAATACCCAACTTAGAATTCTATACCCAGCAAAAAATCTTTCAAAAATTAAAATTAAATTAAAACTTTTTCAGAACTATAAAGACTGAAGAAATTCATCATAAGGAAATGTTAAATAATGCCTGTAGTCAGAAGGAAAATGGTACCAGGTAGAAATCTATTCAAATGAGTGAAGAGCACCAAAAATTGTGTATATGTGAACAAATGTAGGATTTTTCTCTTACTTTAAATTATCTCTAAAGGTTAATTTACTATTTAAAGCAAAAATGATAAGCTATTGTGTGGTTGATACATAAGTAAAGCAAAATGTCTGATGACAATATTACTTGAAAGTAGTCTGATAAAAATGTATAATGTAAAACCTAAAGCAATCACAAAAAGAAAAACAGTTAAAACTAATAAACCAGCAAAGATAGTAATATATAACCATAATAACCCAAAAGAAGGAAGGAAAAGAAGAAAGGGAACAAAAAATAGGACAAAAAGAAAATAAATAGTTAAGATAGAAAACTTAAACAGCACTATCAATAACTACGTAAGTCTAAATTATCAGGTGCTCTTATTAGACTGTCTTTTATCCAACTACGAGAGGCCCGGTACAGGAGATTTGTGCACTCGGGGGGGGGGGGGGGGGATCCCTCAGCCCGCCTGCGCCCTCTTGCAGTCCGGGAACCCTCGGGGGATGTCCAACTGACAGCTTAGGCCCATTCCCCTAAGGGAGTGGGCCTAAGCCGTCAGACATCCTTAGCGCTGCCACATGCATGGCTGAGCCCGGCTTCTGGGGAGCACACTTACCACCAGGGGGCAGCTCCTGTGTTGAGCGTCTGCCCCCTGGTAGTTGGTGCGCGTCATAGTGACGGGTCATTCCCCGTTCGGTCGATTTGTGTATTAGCCTTTTATTATATAGGATAGGATATACTGAATCTGAGAAATTCACTTTAAATATAAAGACAAATACGTTTAATATAAAATAAATAAATTAAAAAATATATTGAACTAAATGCAAATGAAGACAAATTATTAAGTTTGTAGGAATCAGCTAAAGCAAGTACTTTCAGGGACATTTATGTCAATAAATGTCTGTATTGGAAAAGGAAAGGACTCAAGTCAGTGACTTCAGCTTCCAACCTACTCTAGAAAAATAATAGCAATTGAAACACAAAGTACACAAATGAAAGGATAAAGATTAAAGAAGAAATTATGCAACAGAAATCAATTGAGAAAATAAGTAAAATTAGAAGCTAGTTCTTTTAGATCAACAAAATTGACAAACCTTTAGCCAGACTGATGAATAAAAAAGACATAAATAATATCAGGAATGAGAGAAGTAACTGCTACAGATTCTACAGATAATTCTGACAAAATGCCAAACCTAAATGGCTGCACTGGTGAATTATTTCAAATGTTTAATGGGCAAATACTTTAATTCTTAACAAAAGCTATCAGAAAATAAACGGATAATTCCCAACTCATTCTTTAAGGCCAGCATTACTCTGATACCAAAGTCAAAACTACACCTCAATATTTATAAACACATGCAAAAGTTATAAACAGAATTTTAGCAATTTGAATCCAACTATGTATAAAAAGCATAATACATTTTACCTAGTGAGGTTTATCTCAAGAATGCAAATTTGGGCTAACATTCGAAAATTAATGTAATTGACTGTATTAACAGACTAATGCTGTGGGTGATTGGATGCAACTCTTAGAGTCCTTGGATGAGGATGAGCATACATTGCATTTGAGAGGAACAGGAATTATTGTGGGCCAGAGAGCAGGGGACAGTGGTACATTATTTTCACCAGTCCTTCACCTCTACCTGTATTCCTGACCTTTGCTCTTTGACTTTGCTGTTTCTGTTAAAAGTGGCGGAGTACATTTCCTCACTTTGTGAACTTTAGATTTGGCCATGTGGCTTGCTTTGAACAATAAAGCCAAAATGATGGTGTGCCAATTCCAAGTCTAGGCTTTCAGAGGTCTTACATGTTCCTACGTGCTACCTTGTACTTCCAACATGAACATTAAAAACACGAAAAGCTACCTGGGCTAGCTGCTGGTCTCAAGAGGAACAGGAGACATGTAAAGCAGAGTTGTCTCAGCCAAGCTGCTCAGCCAAACCCAGCCTACTGCAGCCCAACTGACCATCGGACCTATGGGAATAAATGCCACTGAGGTTTTTTGACTATTTTGCAGCAGTAGGTAACTGATAAGCATCTTGACTCACCTCTATTCCAGCTGCTGTTATTTAGAGCTTCATCATGCCTTGCTGAGATATTTGCAAGGGCCACCTGATTAGACCTCTGTTTTCCTCTATTCCTTCTTGTCTCTTGTTTACACCTCTACAAGAGTTGTATTTACCCAAAAGGCAAATCTAATTATAGGAAAAGGCCATGGTCTTGTGTGGCATCCTGGTCCTTCTTTAAGACTTGTCTCCTGCTATTCCACACACCCTGTCCCTGATATTCTAGTCTCAGGTTCCAGAAAGCACCAGGCCATTTCATGGCTCTAGGCCATCACTCTCATTCTTCTCTTTGCCTGGCAAACGCCTACAGATCCTTCAGGGTACTTCTTACATAGCATCTCCTTTGTCATATTTTTTCCATGACCAAAAAACAAGCATGCTGTCTCTGCATCCAAAAATTTATTTTCTACCCCTATTATAACTTGTATAGGATTGAGATGAGCCCTAGCCAGTTTGGCTCAGTGGATAAAGCCTTGGCCCATAGAATGAAAGGGTCTCAGGTTCGATTCTGGTCAAAGGCACATACCTCAGTTGCAGGCTCAATCCCTGGCTGGGTCGGGGCATGTGCAAAAAGGCAACCAATCGATGTGTCTCTCTCACATCAATGTTTCTCTCTCGGTCTCTCCCCTCTCCCCCCTTTCACTCGCTCTAAAAAAATCAATGGAGGAATATCCTCAGGTGAGGATTAACAACAACAAAAAGAATTGAGATGATTTGTCTCCAGAGGCCATTTCTGAATGCTTTGTGTAGGTGTAATATCTAGTATGATGCTATGACCTCCATAGAGGTTCAGTATCTTCTCATGTCTAATTTTATCTGTTGAAAGGTGGAATAAATGTAGGGATTGTTATAAATTATTCATTCCTGTAATTCCTGGATGGTGTTTATGAGATATGTGATAAACTGGAAATTTGATTAACCGTGATCCTTCCTCTTTCACATATGTCAAATGATGGCATGTATTTTAGTAGGATAAATTTATGAACATAGAAAAATGACAATAATGGTTGAAGATAGTTGACATGCCCTTGACGTAGATATTGTGAGTCCTTTTCAAGTGAAATCTGTTAGCTCAACTAAAATTAAAATGTCAAAATTCAATCGTGCTTCATTTTGCATTCAGACAAATTGAATTTTTTCAAAATATATTTGAAGCACAGCTTATGTCAAAAGACACCTACTCTATTTGAATGCTAGTGAAATGAGAAAACATTTCCCCCCCCCCCTCATTTTTAAAATCATACACATTAGATATTTATCTGCTAAAATGAGACTGAAGAATATCTGGAAGTCTAAATATTGCTATCATTATTGAACTCTTTTTAACAAAGGCAATGACTTTGGCAAAAAAACAAAGTTGTCTAAATTTAATAGGAGGGAACTGCTGGGACATGGCCCAGCGAAGGAGCCTGTGCAAAGAGCAGACCAGAGAGGAAGATGGGGGCAGATCAGGAAGGGCTTTGTCAGACATGTCACCCTTTCGTGACCTCATGTTATATAAATGCTTATACCTGCAAACATCTCCTTTCCCACTCCTACTCATCTTTCAAGACCTACCTAAAATTACCACAGTCTGTGATGGAGCTTTGATCACTTTCTCAGGATAGTAGCTATTACTGTCTCTGTTCCCATGAAAATGTTTAGAAATGATTTCCACATCAACTTGTAGCTGTTTGCCTACCTGCTTCCTCACTTTCCTTGTGTCGGGAATCATGGCTGACTCTGCTCTGTATCTCTAGACCTGGATCTACAGTATGGGACTTGACACATAGTAGGTACTCCATAAATTAAACTTAAATGAATGAGGAATGAAAATGGGCTGAGTAATCCTAGCTAATATGCAAATGGTTGTCATGCCCTCGAGCCCTCACGAGGGAACTGCTCA
Organism: Eptesicus fuscus; assembly: GCF_027574615.1. Classification (NCBI taxonomy): domain Eukaryota; kingdom Metazoa; phylum Chordata; class Mammalia; order Chiroptera; family Vespertilionidae; genus Eptesicus; species Eptesicus fuscus. The sequence continues at coordinate 89,879,481 of NC_072479.1, forward strand.
GACACTCAACACTGGGGAGAGAGGAATGGGGACCAGCCAGGCACAAATGAGCTCACTAGAGAGGAATGGGGACCAGGCAGCAAATAAGCTCATGAGAAAGGAATGGCGACCAGCCAGGCTGTAGCCCGGGAGAGGGACAAGCCACCCGCCCCGTGGTCATAGGCACCAGCAGCTGCACCTGCACCTGTGGCCTGGGACAGGGACAAGCTGCATGCCCTTCGGTCCTAGATGCCAGCGACTGTGCCTGCGCTGCGGCCTGGGAGAGGGACAAGCCGCACGCCCTGTGGTCCCGGGCACCTACAGCTGGGGCCCAGGTGAAGCCACCTGCCCATGGTCCCCTGTGGCTGCAGCCAGCCTGAGCGAAGCTGGCCCAGGTCCTGGGTGCATGCAACTGGCCAGAGGAGGGAATCTTGAGTCCTGGGTACGGGGAGAGTCAGAGGCAATCTGGCCAGCAGGGGAGCAATTAGGGGCAATCAGGCAGGCAGGCAGAGGGGTTAGGGGCTATTAGGCAGCTAGGCAGGTGAGCGGTTAGGAGCCAGCGGTCCTGGATTATGAGAGGCAGTTGGACATCCCCCAAGGTGTCCTGGATTGGAGAGGGTGCAGGCTGGGCTGCACGAATTTTGTGCACTGAGCTTCTAGTAACAACATAATTGTAGAGAAATAGAGCAAGAGAAAACAGGAAGACAACAGTGTGAACAGAATCCAATAACATAATTTTTACAGAGTTTTATCAAAATGTGGGGATGGAAATGTAAAGGAGAGTAGTTGTGAATAAGTCTACAAAGATCAGATGACAGAGCATCTTGAAATTTCCAGGCTAGAAAATATGGGCTTCATATATAATGGGGAATACATATAAATCAAAAAATTTCAAATTTTATAAAGCTCTATAAAGGAAATATGCAGTGTGCTGTAATAACAATTAGCAAGGAAACCTGTTCTAGCAGGGGTCACCTGAATAAGTGACATTTGAGTGAGACCTGAAGGTTGAGTAGGAGTCAACTCTTTGAAGGTAAAGACTGGCACATGATCAGGTTGGAGAGGAAATTCAGAATCAAATCATGCAGAACCTTGCAGGCTACATTATCATTTTGGTCTGTATCCTATCAACAATTGGGAGAAATTGAAAAATTTTAAACAAGGTGGGCTTGCTGTGGGCAGAGATCTGATTTGATTTCTCCCTTTTAAAAAGGTCCCTGAATAATAAAAAGCATAAGAATGGATTCAGGGAGAGGAGACTAGTTAGGACACCGTTGATGTCAGAGAGGAAGGGAGAGGGAGAGAGAGAAACATCAATGATGAGAGAGAATCATCAATTGTCTGTTTCCTGCACGCCGCCCACTGGGGATGGAGCCCACAACCCAGGAATGTGCCCTGACTGGGAATTGAACCGTGACCTCCTGGTTCACAGGTCGACGCTCAACCACTGAGCCTTGCCAGCCGGGCAGGATACCTTTTAATGGTGTAGGGATTTAGGAAGTAACTCGATTTAGGAATTGGCAGAGGAACTTGAAAGAACTGGACAGATTCAAGATATTTTATACAGACTCAGTTGAGAGGCATTCTCTAGTTTTTCCCCTCCCTCTGTCAGTTGTCCCACTGAAAACTTGTCAGTGTTGGTCAGATGGCTGAGGTATCAGAATGTAGTCCTTATTTCATTCATTAATAAGGCACATCTTAAGCACCTTCTATGCAATGGTTACTGTTTTAGGTACTGGATATAAGAAGTAAACAGATGAGTCATAACCCCAAAGTTTGCTACTTTGAGGATATGTTTAATTAATTTCTAGTATTCTTTTTTTATATTGCATCGAATGATAGTTTTCTAGGATGTTTAAAAAGAAAAACTAAAGTAACATTTTTTATTATATAATGTGAGGATTCAGAAGGATTTAGAAAAAGTCTCGCAAGGACATGGAATACAGATTTCAAGATTTAGTCAATTTGTTAGCCACATGTACTCAACACCGTAATGCTCTTACATCTTGAAGTGTGTGTTTATAGTACCTACAGTGTACTGTAACTGGATGGGGAGTCAGGCTGCTGGTTCTATTCTTCTTCCAGATTCTCTGTTCACGATGCTATTAATATTATTGTGGAGGCTTTTGTTCTGAACTTAGGAATTTTCACTTTGTCTTGGTATTCATCAATATGATGTTTGATGTGATGTCTGTCTATTGTCTGCCATGCAAGCATACTTTTACCTTCAGTATAATTTTGGAATAATGGATGCTTTCATGTTGTGGTTCTCATTAGCTGCCTATTCAGAGATTAAGTACTTTTTTTATCCAATTAATTTATTCATTCAGTTTATTCTGTGATTCAAAGTCCACGGTCTTTTATTGAAAACCTATGGGACTTCAGAATTTATAACTTTTTATTTAATAAAGGTAAGAGTTTATATTCTTTATATTGTCTGGCGGGGTCTGTGGTGGCATCCTGTAATCACACACATTAGTTGTTCTTTAGCAAAATAGAGGAATATTCACATTAAGTGGCATAAGTAAAGACTCTGAGTGACCTCATGTCATGCAGGTCATGTCTGTTTTGTCACCAAATGAGCTACAAAGGGACCTTGCTTTTCAGAAGTATGGATTTGGAATCTCAGATAAGGGAATGTTTGTCCACGAACAAGGTGAACAAAATGTATTCTCTGCCTTCAAAGGATACAGACACTCCATGTTTTCTTCATTAAGCCTCTTTTTCTATTTGTTGTAAGCCAACTCAAATGTATTTAGATTAAGCACAAAGGCAGCAATGACTTGTTGGTTCAATAATTGAAAAGTCTAGCAGACAGATTTTGGATACTGCTGAATTCAGAGCTCATTTGGCAGGGTTTCTCTTCATCTTTCACAAGCTTTTTGTTCCAAAGGTTTCAGTCTCTCTGTCTAGTGGCCTCTGTATGCTGTGGGTTAACCCTTTTACAGTGGCAGAGATGGCTAGAGCAGCTAATTCCATGCCTAAGTTTTCCAGGGAAGAAAAAGCACCCCTCTTCCTGTTGGAGCACGCTGGGCAAAGTCTTCTGGTGTTTCATTGGTTCTGATCTGGCAACATGCCCATCTTTGGACCAATCACTGAGGCTGGGAGTTGAAGTGTGCTGATTGGCCTGGGCCAGGCGTCCTCAAACTACGGCCCGTGGGCCACATGCGGGTGTTTTTGCCGTTTTGTTGTTTTTTTTACTTCAAAATAAGATATGTGCAGTGTGCATAAGAATTTGTTCATAGTTTTTTTTTAAACTATAGTCTGGCCCTCCAACAGTCTGAGGGACAGTGAACTGGCCTCCTGTTTAAAAAGTTTGAGGACCCCTGGGCAATGTGATACATTCTAGCATAGGAGGGACAAGCAAGTGGGCTGAGCAGGTGTGACTTTCTCAAACAAAAACTGGGCGTTGTTACCAGAGGAAATGGGAACTACTGGATGGCAAGGAATAAATAATGTTGCCTCATAGGATAACACTGGGTTTTCTTTCTTTTGTTTTTCAGAGAGAGAGAGAGAGAGAGAGAGAGAGAGAGAGAGAGAGAGAGAGAGAGAGAGAGATTGATTTGTTGAGAGAGAGAGAAACATTGATTTGTTATTCCACTTATATATAGATTCATTGGTTGATTCTGCCTTGGATTGAATCTTTGCTTCGATCACTTATTTGGATGAGTTACTCAACCTCTTTGTACCTCCATTTCCTCTTGTGTGAAAAAAAGTGTAAGTGTAATGATAGCATCTACCTCACAATATTGTTTTGGGAATCTCATGAATTAATACATGCAAAGTACTTAGAACAGGGCTTGACACATAGTAAGTGCACTAAAAACATTAGCTATTATTATTCCTTAGGGTAACACTAACTCTGAAATTCCCCATTGTGAGATAAGCATTTTTACAGCATGGGTGTTAGCATTTCTGTGCCTTTAGCTGATATTGCTGCTGCCCTGTGTACATTACTATGGATAATACCATTTGTCTTATTGTCAGGTTAAAGTTAAAAAAAATAAGCCAACCGTAATTTTTTTCAGAAAGCATTTATTTTGACACAAGAGATTCCAGTCAGCCTTACAAACTTAGAAAGTGGAACTCCTTCCTGAACTGATAGAAAATGAATCCAATTTCAAATCCCAAACCAGACTCCTGTGTTTGTTGCTATTCTTTGCCTAAAGGACAGAAATCTGATGTTTTTGCAGTGTACATAAAACAAATTTTAAAATCCATATATAGCACACTGTTTACCACCCAACCCTGTCTGAGGTCATGAATATCACAAATTCTTTAAATTTCCCAAACATGAGATAAATGTCAGATCATTCTATAAATTGACTTTATGAAGCATTTCTGAGCCGAGCTTTCTGACATTCACACCAACGTTTCCATAGTAACTAATATGTTCAGAAGGGGAAAAGCAGGAGGAGATGAAAAACAAAGGAGACATCCAAATAAAAGAGATGCATAAGTAGGGGAGAGTAGAAGGTTCTAGAAACTTTAAACCATTGCTTCTTGCAGGAGACAAGCATTCTTGCTGACATGGGTGACTTCCCCCGCTGCTGATTCAGGGGTCCTTGCTGGAAAAACTCCCAAAGTGTGACCAGTTGACACCCGGTTACACTTGGACAATGACTCATTAATGCTAATTTGAATGATTCCGTCTCCATTTTATTTTAACCTTAATTTTTTCTCTAGTTGGAGGTCCCTTCGTTACTAGGGTAACAGTGAAGTAATTTGTGCCTATCACTGAACTGTCATAAAAATTCAGTATCAAGTCAATTTAAAGAATGGCTAAAAACAGTGTAGGGGAAACATAGGTGTTAGTGATCATCACAGTTTGCAAACATTGAGGTGAAGAATGCTAGAATGCAGCTAAAATACAGGTTCTGCTTCAAATCTTACTAAGTGGAGCCCTATCAGTTGCATTTCAAAGCAAATTTTAATGATCAGTTATTCTCTTGTGAGGTCGAGAGCACAGTATCTTTTTCTCACTAACCTTCAACAAATTTACTTCAATAAAATATATATTTAACCCCCAAGCTATTTGTAGGCTAAACGAGGTAAATGGGCTAGAAATAACGTATATATATATATATATATATATACAAACTACTTATTTTGGGGGAAATATACTCGCGGGCATCTTATCCAGGGAACTAGGCATCTGTAGTAAGAAAAAAATGGCCCCATCTAAATCTTCACATCCCAATCCCTTAAACCTGTTACCTTACATGAAAAAGGAGACTTTGTTCACCCTTATTTGGCAGAAGTCAATGGAACCTTGGATTCTTGGCTGAGCGTTCTGGGTGTCACTGACTGAGGGTCCCATGGGTTGGTCTCTCTCTGTGTGATACTTCAGGAGCCTTATATTCGGCCACCATGTTGGGTCTGGTCCTGGCAACGCCGGCTGCTGAGGTGACATAGGCCTTTGAGCTTTGGCTTGAACACGTGGGGTGGCCAAGTGCTTGCAGGTCCTGGGTGAAAAGTCCTTCCTGGGAAAGAGAACTCTGTGCTCCTGACCTGTCTCTCTATGAAGGTGCACCTGTTTGCTGGGTAAATTGCCTTGTCTTTCAACTAGATGGTATATGTCTCAATGCTTTATGGACACCTGGAAATCCCATCTGGGCACCCAGTAGATGCTATGAGAAATAGCAATGCTTCCTTCTCCAAGCTGCTTGCTGAGTAGGTTTTATGTTTTGCCAATTGGTTTACTCTTACCATACAGGTGCTGTGTTAAACACGTGTTGCATATATATTATCTCATCCAATGCTTACAGCAACCCTGAGGGGAGTCTGATTGTGTTCATTTTACAGCTGCAGAAACAGAGATTCAGTAACTAGACTGAGAGTGGCAAGGTGAGAAAGTGGCAGAGCTGAGCTCTGAACCTAGGTATGTCTTCCTGCCCCTCCTGCCCCCACTACTAATTGCTGCTTTGCTGCCAGGCCAGAGGACCATGGGTGGGTGTCCATGCCTTTCTCCCCTGTGGCTCTCAGTAAATTCCCTATGTTCTCTGAGTTTCAGCATTGGCTCCCACTCCTACTCATGCAGAGGGTCAGAGGAGGGGAACAAGGAGCTTGGAGGGGTCTGAGGGCCTGAGGCCAGAGAGAAGGAGGGGCACTTTGGCTCCTGGGAGTACTTGTGGCCTTCAGACATTAGTTATTTTAGGTAGGAGTCTAATATCTGTATATTAGCATATTCCTAAAGCTTTATATTTTCTTGGCTTATTTTTCTCTCTCTTCTTCTGTGGTCGGCAGAATTGTAAGATGGCTCACAAGATTCTCACTCCCCTGGTCTGCATGTTCTGTTGCTATGGACTGAGTGTTTGTGTCCCCCCTAAATTCACATGTTGAAGGCCTAATCCTCAATGTGGTATTAGCAGGTGGAGCCTTTGGTAAGTGATTAAGTCATGAGGGTAGAGCCCCTCATGCTGGGATTGGTGCCCCTTATAAACACAGACAGGAGAAGAGATGACTCTTTCTTTTGGCCATGTGAGGATACAGCAAAAAGGCAGCATAGTTGATTCACTTCCTAGCACCTTGACCATGGACTTCCCAGACTCCAGAACTGTGAGAAATAAATATATTCTAGTTTATGAATCTAGTCTATGATCTTTATTACAGCAGCCTGAACTAAGATGCCTGTATACTTCCTTCCCCCTGTGAATATGATGGGAGATCATTCCCATTTTCAGGTTCTTACCAATGAACTTCAAGTTAATAAAACAGAAGGTTATCTAGGTGGGCCTGATTTAATCAGGTGAGTTTTTTTTTAAAAAAATACTGGATATAGGAGAGGGTCTGTGAAAGGAACCTTATGGCCAGGATTGGAGAGTGGCCTCCAGGAGTTGACAGTAGTCCTTGGTCAATAGCTAGCAAGACAACAGGGATCTCAGTCCCATAACCACCAGGAAAAGAGTTCTGCAGACAATCTGAGGGAGCTTGGAAGTAGGTATTTCCATAGTGGAGCCTCCAACACCATGTGAGATCCTGAGAAGAGTATCCAGGCCTCAGAGGCCCAATCCATGAAAACTGTGAGATAACAAATGAGTGTGGCGCTTCTAAGTGTGTGATAATTTGTTACATAAGAATGGAAGGCTACTACATCTTCCTTTAATTCATTGAAGAGAAAAAAAAATTGGTCTCAGTGGGCCAAAGCAGAAAAAGGCAACAGACGGCCCCTGTTCAGATGGAGTTAAAAGCTTAAAGCACCTAAAAAAATTGAGAAGAGTGTTATCATTTGTCTAGGCTTTGTTTTTACAAAGGTGTGACTCTCTTCAGTAACGTAAGTTATTATCTCTGATCAGTTTCTTTCAGGGGGAACTCTGAGAGAAAGCTTGTTAGGGCCTCTGAAACTGCTAGGAACCTCTCAATATACCCACAAAAAGGGGTAGGGGCTAGCTAACACCCAACATGCCATTGTAAGCTTTTAATGAGAACTGTCTGGGCTGGAGGGAGTTCCCTGAGCAGGCCCACCCACTTTTTCTTGGGAAAGGGGGCCCATCCCTTAAAGATGCAAGCCCTTCCCAGAAGGACGGCTATCCTGAAGGTTCCACGCCAGCCCCAGTAGCATGTGCATCCTGAGTGGCAGGGCTTCGCCCTTTCCATCACTTCCACCCCCTTCCAAAAATCCAGGGGATGGTTCTTGCAGTCACTTCATTTATTCATCAAGTTCTCATCGAGCTATTAATATAGGGAAGGCTGTGCTCTGCGACGGGGGACCCAGGAACGAATCACTCCTTTCTCCTGCATGAGGTGAACGAGTGGATGCAGTCACCTGATAATAGTAAGCACCAACATTTCCCAGGGGGCTGAGCAGGAGCGAGGAGCATGCGTGACCTCATTTCTGCTACCCTACATAAATCCTATTTGAAAGTACACTCCAAGAGGGCAGAGATCTGGGTCCAATCTGATTGCTTGGGTATCCCTAGTGCTACTACAGTGCTAGGAAAACAGTGGGCACCTCAAGGCATATTTGTTGTGAATGAATGAATGAATGAACGAATGCATATATAGTCATAACTGACAATTGTGGCTTAGATCTGTCTTAAGGGGTTTAGAGAACTTAAGAAACCCGTCTCTTACAGCCGAAGCGCAGTTTCCCTTACTCATTAGTCCACACTGGCTCCCTGGGGGCACAAGCGCGGGACCAGGGGCGGGGCTGGGGCGGCGAAAGTAGCCGCGGGCGCCCTCTGTCGGCGCTGCGGTGGCGCAGCGGCCCTGCGAGCGGGCGCACAGGTGCGCGGCTCCGGGAAGGCGGGAAGCGGGAAGCTGGGACCTGGGAGCTGGGAGCTGGGAGCTGGGAGCTGGGAGCTGGGCAAGGCTTTCTGCGGTGGACCTCGGACTACCTGCCGGTCCTTACGTGTTTGCTTCAGCATTTGGGGTTGCTGAGTCGTTCCCACGGTAGGACCTGGATATCACCTGTGAGTTTCGAGGGCGTCACCCTGGGCCTCTTTAAGGACTCGGCATGGGGGGTAGGGGTCGCACTTTGGGGAACAGGGGCGGCAGAACTTGAAGAGTTGAGAATTGCCCTGGTGGGTGGGAACTTGAGGCAGGTCTAGTGACTCTGGGTCCTTGGCTTCTTTCTAGGGAGGGAGGGAGGGAGGAAGTGGGGTTGGAGAGTGAGGATCCACAGCCAGCACCTGAGATGCAGGTAACTGGAAGCGCGAGGATCATCTTTGCTTCCTTTTTTCAGAACCTCTTGCAGTCCCGTCCGGCGCAGGGAACTGTTTTAGAGAACCGCATCCCTCTGATATTTGCGTGTACTGTCCTGCACCTGACTGATTGTAATTATACTCCAGCATTACTCAATTCTTTTAGCTTCCTCCCCGCTTATATATTTTTTTTAACAAGGCAAACATTCACCCACTTCCGAGGCCAATTTACAATCAAGAAGACGTCTTCATTCTCTCTTTAGAAGTGGTGGCTTTGTTCTGTCCCCCCACCACCACCACCGGGGTTCTTTTGTTTTTGATTCGCCCCTCCCCATAATGATATCCTTCATTTATTTTTATGTATTTTTGCCTATTGAAATTCTGAACACACAAAGACAACTTTAGTACTTTCTGTCCCTAAAACTCCCACAAGAAATACTTAATTTCTTACTTCCCCAACTGGAATACTATAGTGTCTGGATGGGGAAATTTAGCTCCATTTATTAGGAATGAAGTATATAAAACAGGTCAAAGGGAAAAGAAGAGAGGTGCTGAATTTATTCTGAGAAAACAGGACAGTGCATTGGCTGGGATGATTTGGTTCTCTCTGGGAGTGTGGGGAAATATGGTTTGAAGAGGTAAACCCTCTACTCTCAAGCAGTTCACCAAAAGAGCTCGTGAGGACATTTGATTCAGAATTACCATTCTTCCTTTTCATAATATTCAGCATGTCCCGAATCATTATATTCCAGATATTGAACACAAACTTTTAATCCCGCCTACCAAAATGTTTTGCCCCCATTTGAACACTTCTGAATCGAAACTCTAAATTACTCTTCATTGAAAACTGGTTTGACACAAAGCAAGGAGCATGAATAAAACTTTCTAAACCTTTGCATTTCCAAGTTTGTGTTCAAATCTTTAGAAAAGTCATTGTTATCCCTTTAGTGAAGTTTCATTCAATTCCCAAATGCCACCTCCAGAGGGCACAGCTGTCTCAAAAAAACAAAACAAAAACCAAAAAACAACTAAAAATATTTTTGTTAAGTTCCTTCTGTTTTGGACAAGTAAGGGACTCTCTAGTCCATAATTGTGATTCTTCGGAGCCAAACTTGAAATATTTTTACCTAATATACTTTAATGTTCATTTACACATTATAGTATTCTATTATTTTCAACACTTATTTAATATTGATAGTATTTTAAGTTTTTATATAATGTAGAATTAAACTCAATATCGTTAAATGGCCCCGATTTCAAAATCTCTCTGATTCCCTTGTTTTAAATAATAACTTCAGACAGATTGAAGCAGCACCCATTAATTTAAAAAAATTCCTTTAAAAGTTTGTTTCAACCTAATTTTGTATTTCCAAGAGATTTTACTCAATACTCCAGGTCTCCTTTAAAGAAGTGTGAAATGTGCACTATCTTCCATATAACATTATTTGGATTTAGTGCCCAACATATTCTTTTGTTTTTAAAATTTAAATTTAACTGGTTTCAAAGAGGAAGGAAAAGGGAGAGATAGAAACATCAGTGATGAGAGAGAACCATTGATGGGCTGCCTCCTGCACGCCCCACACTGGGGATCGAGCCTGCAACTCGGACCCTGACCGGAATTGAACCATGACCTCCTGGTTCATAGATCAGCGTTCAACCACTGAGCCACGCTGGCCAGGCCCAACATATTCTTGTAGAGTCTGCTCTGATGTTCTGAGTAAAGGTTTTGGAAGCCTTTTTATGACTGAAGCTACATAAAACATCTGGGGGATTTATTTTTGCAACGCCAAAATATACAGTGACTTTTTACTTAAAAATGCTCTTATTCCTCTGCAAAGGAGGAGAGGCTGACACGAATTTGCTCAGGAAAGTATGGAGCTGTTATTTTCTAGAATGTACGTTAAAAGATTCATTCTTTCTCTCCTTTGTCTCAGGCATCTCTGCTGTGTTAAGCGTGAAACTGAATCCTGTGAGGCTAAAATCTATGAGGGAAAACTAAGGATTCATGCAAACAAATTGCATATATATCTTCCCTGTGTTTGCTTCCAGCTTTCACTTGCTACTCACTTTGGGCTATTTTTCTTTTCCTTTCCCAGTTAACATTACACACGAGGAAACTGGCAACTGGATGCGAAAGGGACTGTAAGTATTTAAAATTGCTTAACTTCTATTTATATGAAAACGCCTTTTTTTTTTTTTTTTGGTTTGGGAAGCTTATTTCCATGTTGGCACGGGAATTTGGAAACTAATACAGGATAGGTGTTGAAAGTGTTTAACTTTCATGTTTGCTTCACATAAAAAGGGAAAGAGCCAGAGCAGCCGCCACACAGAGGGTGTTTGTTCTGTGAGAAGCCAGGAGTAGGAAGTGATGTCAGCTCAACCTGCCCGGGAACCCGGAGAGGCCTTGATGAAATAGCCCGGAAGTCAGGTTAAGCCCTGGATGAGCCATTCAATGCTAATGTGCCTGGCACAGAAGTATAATTATCAAATCCACAAATTATCCCTCTTCTCTTTCAATTAAAAATCTAAATGTTTAGTTTAACGATTTATTCCTTGGCTATTTGTCTTGTCTCGCCAGTGAGCCGATTGGTGAAAGATCTTTGATAGCAAAGACCCATGTCTGACATATTTTTTCCTATTCCATCAGAGTAACCAGCCCAGCATTAGACCACATTGGCCTTTCACAGATGGTTGTCGATTCGTTGTTAGCTGTGGCTCTGCTGACCAGAATCCCCTCCCATTTGTGACATTCGAACTGCGTTTCTCCACCGTTTCCATGAAGGTGCTGCTGTAATCATATACTAGTAGGTGGTTTGCAAGACATTTATCATAAGCATTCTTCTGAATTAGATAATAAATCTGAGGGTAGTATAGTGGAAAGAATTCAAATGAAATTTACATAGGACATTTGAAACGGAAAGGTAAGGAAACCAAATGCTTCAGTAGAACAGAGATGGCTAACATAAAAATATGCTTTCAGCCCTAGATGGTTTGGCTGAGTGGATAGAGCATCGGTCCATGAACTGAAAGGGTCCTGGGTTTGATTCCCATCAAGGGCACATACCTCGGTTGCAGGCTCAATCCCCTGGCCCTGGTTGGGGCTTGTGCAGGAGGCAATCAATCGATGTATCTCTCTGACATCGATGTTTCTCTCTCTCTCTGTCTCTCCCCCCTCCTTTCCATTCTCTCTAAAAATCACTAAAAAATATCCTTGGGTGAGGATTAACAACAACAACAACAAAAAAATGCTTTCACCTGTAGTGCTCCCCCATTCATATATCATGAACTTCATATGTTCACCTGTAAATGTTCACTGTTCCATACAAGATCCTGTATCATTGACCTTGAGGAATACATAAGAGCCTTGAAAAGTCATCAGGAAATGTGCTTCGGTCGAGGTATCAGGCCTGTGCCTGTGGGGCCCCTGACCTTGAAGGGAGGTTTTGACCTCCAAAGTCACCTGCCCATGAAAATGCTGTGTGATTCTGTGTTGAGCTCACATCGCACTCATTCCATTAGAAACAAACGCAGTTTTACAAATGCTGAAGAAACAAAAGGAAATGTGAGATGGTGACTAACAGGCTGAAAATGTAACATCATTAGATTAAGGGTGTGTTACCTCGATACCAGGGTCCTATTTCTAGGCCTGTTAGCCAAGGGACGTGGGTTAACTGCACGAGTAGTTCTGATTTTCTGTCTCTGACTGTTGAGTCTAGTTTGAAATGTTTATAATTCTAATCCAATTAGAAATGCATTCAAAGAGCTAATGTTCCTATTTGCAGGAATTTAGAAGTAAATTAGTAAAATAAATGGACCTTTGGTAAAGTGAATAATAACCTAATTTTGAAAGCATGTATGTTCTTCTATGGCTTTTGCTTAAAATCTGGCAGAACTTTCAGGGGAGTTCTGGTATAGAGGCAGGGTCATCGGTTTTCACTGTACAGGACATAGTGGAAGATCTAGATTAAAGTTTTCCTTCTCCCAGCTACCAACACGTCTCCAGAGATAAGTCATTTATTTATTTTTTTTAAAAAAGGCTAGCCATCGAAACAGTTCTTTCTCGGTGTCAAAGCATCCCCTGGCTACCTGTACATGAGTCAATTCCTAGTCAGGGTCAGTGTTGCAGGTGGATTGATGTTCAATAAACGTTCAGACAATTGTCCATCACCTTCACTTGGTTGTGTTCGGTCACTGTTAGTCCTTGGTAGTCAGGGGCCGACTCCATGCAATCAGAGCCTAACGGCCCGGGCAGGGCTGTGGTGTTTAATGTAAGTGGCCTCCTGGTGGTGCTAGAAGGACACTCGCCCTGCGCAGAGAGGCCACCGGTTTGGCAGGCAGAAAAGAGAAAGGGGACTCTCTTCGCAGGTCCCACTGTGCCTTTTCAAAGCCTGTTTGATTGCGTTTGCTGTGATGTGGGTGGGCTCCTCCCATTTAGCTTCAGTCTCCGAAAGTGGTTGGAGGCTGGGCACACACTCTGGAGTTTGCGAATTCCTGAGGTGACACTTTTAAGTCCCGAGGTTTGATGTTCCACACAAGTCCCAGAGAGAATGGTTTTTGACTCTTTGATCCCATAAGAGAAATCCAATTGTCTCCTATCTTGCAGTTCATGCCCATGGTGTTTTGTTCCTTCGTCGTCGTTTTAGCAGATGGTTTCTTACTCAGGCCAGCCTCATGGTGGGCGGAGGGTCGTCAGGTGATGTAATAACATAAATAACAAGCTGGTGGAACTTCACATAGTGCAGAGCGATCATCTTAAAAGGTGAGAGCAAAGATCGGTTACAGTTCTCAAGCTGGTGGACAGCTTGGCATGGTCCAGGGCTTTTTAAAAATGTCATTCTGGACTGTCAGATTACAGCGGGAAGGCTGGGGAGTGTTGGGGAGAGGGGGGAAGAGATCAACCGAAGGACTTGTATGCATGCATATAAGCACAACCAATGGACACAAGACACTGGGAGGTGAGGTGGGATGAGGGCATGTGACAGGGGGTAGGGGAGGCTGGGGGAAGGTCAATGGTGGGGGGGAAGGAGATATATGTACTACTATATGTAATACTTTAAACAATAAAATAAAAAAAAAAATAAAAATGTAATTCCGTTTCATTTCTTTTTTTTCTTTATTGATTAAGGTATTACACATGTGTCCTTATCGCCCCATTGCCCCCCTCCAAACCCCCACTCATGCGCTCACCCCCCCAGTTGTCTGTGTCCATTGGTTAGGCTTACGTTTAAAACTATCCTCTGTTTGCTAAGGAGAGAAAACACAGGCTGAGGGGAAAAAATGCTCTGAACGGGTTTCTTGGGGTTAGGTTCCCCCCACCCTTGGTGCTTTCAACCTGTTCAGTTCTCTAATGATGTTACTTGGAGAATTAAAGACATCCTGTAAAAGCAGAACAATAGCAAGGAAGATGGGCAGCAACAGTAACAATGAACTGAATTCTCCAGATGGCTCACGGAATGGCAGCAAAGACAAAGAACTTCTTTTCTTCTTTATAAAAGCTGCCGTTACCTTTTCTTCCCTTTCAGACCCTTTTCTTCCTTTCTTGGCTTCCTTGCGGGTTTCAGCATCTGATCACAGAATGGCGATTTTAACGTCTCCTTTTTGTTAATAAATAAGATGATACAACTGTTACTAATTTACTGTTTGGAGAGTGGAGGGTTTAGAGTGGCCCTTTTGAAAGTTTTAGAAAGAATTGCAATGTTAAGACTTTCCTTTTTTTTTTTTTTAGACCCATTGAATCTGATTTTTCTCTTAGCCAAAGTACTTTGCCTATCCTTTTTTCTGCTGGTTTTTCTTTTTAAGGTATTTGAAAGTTGTTCTACAAACATAGCTTTAAAAAAAAAAATCATGTTTCTCAGTGAAAAACAACAACCCTGAAATGAAAGCCAACGGAAACCGTTCGGGAACAGACTCACAAAGTGAAGCTGACATGCTGAAGGGGAAGCGGGGAGGGGGGGGCGCGTCCTGCTCCCCAGTAATCAGTCCGGGCCATTTCAGTGCTAAGTGACAGGATCAAGAAGAAGAATTTTGAAATTGATTTTTAAGACTGTCTGAAAAAGGAGACTGAAATGAATATTAAGTGATTTCTTTGGGGCTGTCAGAAATAATAATGGGAGAAGAGACGAGCCCAGTCTTGCTGCTGATGGTGGGATCAGGGAATTTAAAGTCAGTGCAGATTGGAGATGAAGCTTTGCACCAGTTTTTAAGAAATGTTAATGAGCAGAAGGGACAGGGAGCAGCAAAGGAAGCTAACATGAGTAGGTAGGAGCCAGAAAGGAGAGAGGAAAAGAGCTGGCATCCTCTGCTGCTGCGGTGTTCGGAGAGAGGTACCGTGATAGGTGTGGGCTGTGCTCTGTACTCTGTGAGGACGAGAGATCCCTGCTCCCGGGGGAATGTGCCTTACACGGTGTTCAAGCAGTGAGGATGGGTTTGTGTGGACACACCCATCCTCTCTCCTACCCGCCTCCTCACCAGTAGCCATATTCATCTCTCTGTTCAGTTGGCTGGTTGGAGTGGGGCTCAAGGCTGGCTGTTGGACAAGCCCATATGGCATGAGGATTGGATTCATGTCTTTGGTCTCATTAGCACCATGTTGGAACCAACAGAGTTAATGAACTAATTAATACAGAGATGCATTGGGTGTTCTCTGGGATTTGGAATCAGTTTCCTTTAATTTGGCCACGTCAATTACCACAAGTCCATAGGTACCAAGCGTTGGAAAAGATCTGGCGGGATCTAAAAGTAGATAGAGCAACATGAAGAATTTGAATAAAAATGGAAAAGAACACCCACCTCATTAGGATTGTGCTTTTCCTGTCATGGCATTGTGAAGGACTGATACTGCATTCTGATGACTTTCCCTGCAATTTGTTTTTTAAAAAAAGTCTTAATTTCCACTTCTTCTTTCTTTTTGTTTTAATATATTTTATTGATTTTTTTTTTTTTTTTTTTACAGAGAGGATGGGAGAGGGAGAGAGAGTTAGAAACATCGATGAGAGAGAGAAACATCAATCAGCTGCCTCCTGCACACCCCCTACTGGGGATGTGCCTGCAACCAAGGTACATGCCCTTGACCAGAATCGAACCTGGGACCCTTGAGTTCGCAGGCTGATGCTCTATCCACTGAGCCAAACCAGCCAGGGCCACTTCTTCTTTCCTGTTCTCTGAATCCATGGGCTGGAAAATTTAACCTTCTTCAACATTCTGCTCGTATATGTTGCGTGATGTTGAGTGGACTGGTGACCCCATGAATGAGTGATATGCACATGTCCTGTCCTTAACAGCCTTCTCAGATCCCATGGACTCATACCTATGGAGTTGACCCATCTCGTATCGGGTCTTCCTCTTTTCCTGCTGCCTTCTACTTTCCCAGCATTATTGTCTTTTCCAACGAATCCTGCCTTCTCATGATGAACCCAACGTAGGAGAGCTTCAGTTTTATCATTTTTGTCTCCAGCGGTGTTTAATTTGCTCTAGGACTTTCTGCTTACCAATGTGGAAATAGAGAGCAAGCATAAACCCCCCTAACTTTTGGAATGGTATCCTGACTTTCTTTTTGGAGACTTATCCACCTTCCCTTTGCCTTATGGGATTGTACATCAAGGTTAGTTGGTCTTTCTGAAACCATGAGATGGGCAGTTTTGTGATTCCATCTAAGCCAGTGGTTTTCAACTGAGGATGGTTTTGCCACTTGGGGGACATTTGGCAATGTTGGGAGACATTTTTGGATGTCTCTACTAGAGAGAATGCTAATGGCATCGAGTTTGTAGAGGCCAGCGATGTTGCTAAATATCCTACTATGTATAGGGGCAGCCCCCTACAACAAAGAATGATCTGGTCCAAAAATGCCAGTAGAACAGAGGTTGAGAAACCCTGATATAAGCCAACGTAGACTTTCCCTTCTGGTACACTGAAGCATCAGTAATGTGGTATAAGCAACAAATCCCAAAATGATTTGAATTCATTCATTCCAGTAACAATGCTTCATTAAGACTGTCAAGTTTCTCCTGTTAGCTAGACCTCCTCAAACCTTTCTGGGCTCCCACTTTTTTTTTTTTTTTTCCTGAGCTAGGTCTCAAGCCTTTTGTTCTATTCTGTGAGCTCCACTATGCCCTTTTGATGAAGTCTTTTCTGATTGATTAGCCAGAGTAAATTTCTGTTGCTTGCAATTAAAGAACTCTGAGCTGATGTGAAATAGCTGATAGTTTGTTAACATATGTGTGTCAAAAGAAACCTCATACACAGATGGTACCTTGTAAATCTTATCTATGGTTATTAAGTAGTTCTCTGGCCGTTGGGGGTCAGTCCAGTTAGAGCTAGCACAAGCAGTAGAACGGAGAACCCCATGCATTTCAGCTTTTCATCACTGCAATGGTAAGGAGAGTCAATACGTAGCTTGACAACTCTCTCCCAAGCAGGGAGATAACGTTTTCCAGGATGATAGGGCATCAGTGGCTGCAGATCAAGTGCAAATGCCTAACAGTAGGATTTAAAAAAAAAGAAAGTGACCTGCTATCTCTGAAACTGTGCCTGCTTTTGACCTCCTTGGGAAGCCAGGGGCCACCAATCTATAATTTCTTTTCTTTTTTAAAAATCATTCTTCTCATTTCAAGCTTCATTTCAAAATAATGAAAGCACAGACGGCAGTACCTTATTCACAGGCATAGATGTTTAAAGATTTTAAAGTTCAGGGCTGATGCTAGCGTGGTGCTCTAACTTTTTCAAATTAAGACAATCCAGGGAGTAGTCTTGATTACCAAGGCTGGGCTAGGGAGTGTGGGTGGTTGCCTGAACCTCTTTAGCTGTGGGAGACCTCAGGGGCTGCCTCATAAAAGGAACTGTTTTGTCTAAAGCTTCTCTTTTTACTAAGTGCATGGTTTGGAATATGTTAAACTGTTTTTCAGTGAACAGAATCATAAAAATATGTGAGCCTACAAATAGAGGATCGTGTTAGAGATCTCATGAGGTTCATTGTACTTCTCAGAGAGGGTTTCTTTTTTAAGATGCCAGCAAAATGCCATGGTATTTTATTTTTGTCTCCAGTAAATTGCTCTGGAAATTTAAACAAATTAAATATCCTGTTTTGTGTTTTTGAGATTCACTGGGGGAAACTCAGCCGCTCTAGTCTGATGTTTCAGGTGGGCAGTAAGATACGTGTGTAATCACCTTTTTTTGAAATACTTAAGCATATGCTGGGGTTAGGGAGGTGCTTGGGCCATTCAGTATCACCTGGAATTGCAAGCAGTTGTGTTTACTATTTAAAGAGGAAGAAAACAGAAGTGAAGTTTTAGGAGTGTGTGTGTGTGTGTGTGTGTGTGTGTGTGTGTGTGTGTGTGTTATGCTATCAGATGAGAAATCTCTTCTGTTGCTTTTTATAATTTAGGAATTGCTTTCTAATATAGCATTATTAGTGGTAATTAAAATCCATTGTTGAAGCCATTTTGAAACAAATTTAAAACAAAATAATAATGATCATCATTCAAACAGAAGGCAATGAGAGAGAAATTAGCAATGAAAACTTAGAGCCTGCCTTTGGAATTTAATGGGGCTCTATTTTTCTTCAGTCTCCCCTCACTCTAAATCATTTTTCCTTTATTCCCAATGTTGGTAAACGGAAGCAGCTGTGAGACACACGGCCCTTCCCCCTCACACACTGTGTTTCTCTGGGATGGACGGATTGCTTGCCTTCAATACCTTTTTGCTAGGAAGGATGGAACCATCTGGAAGGCTGTGCCTCTGGGCCCGAGAGATAAAATTAGCCCAAGTGGCTAATTTCAGTACTTCTCTTCAACAGGGTCTCTTTGACAATATGAACTGTCTGGCTTGGTTACATTTCATGAAAACATCTCTACCCCCCACCAGCTTGAACTCTCAGTTGAAATATTACATTTAAAGGCCAAACAGAACCCAAATGAATGGATGATTGCGGCACCTTTCAAATGTCACTTTAAAAAGAATCTATGAAGTGAAGGCTAAAGTCCTTTGGGAAGGAGAAGAAATGAACTGTCACTGTATCCTCCCTTTGCTTAGATATTGGCACTCCCCCTCCTGCTGGCTTCTTCAGCTCTCTCCCAATTTCCTCCATCCTTTCCCCCCACCCCCTTGCCTCCCACACACCCCTGAGCTATATGAAATTCTGGTTCGGGTGTATACCCTGGAGGCTGAACTATGCAAGAAGTGTCATTCTTGAAGGTGTGTGTGTGTGTGTGTGTGTGTGTGTGTGTGTGTGTGTGTGTGTGTGTTTTGGAGTGTCATTGTTTAACTTCAGGGTCTTGTTATTCTTGTGTGAATGGAATGTCAGAAATGAATTTTACCGTGTAATTTCCCAGGCATTGACAGGCCTTTGCCATCTGTCATTGGATCGTGGTTTTACCTTTGGTTTCCTGCCATGTTTAGAACTATCCCTTTGAGTCCCTGTAATTTTACCTCTTAATGTAGCCTCCTCTGATGGAAGTCTCTGCTACCAGGTGTGACTTTTGTAACTTTAAGGTATGGAGTGATTTCTCCCACAGGCTTTGCTTTTCATTATTTTTAAAATCCCAAGTGTTATGAATCCTGTCACTTGAGCAGTGTTGACTTGTGATTAATCCCGTGTGCATTATCTATTTTTGTCCTCGGTCTTCACCGACACAGAGAGCCCAGCCTTACTTTTTGAAATGTAGGACTGAGTTCTCTTTGCCGAAAGAGACAGTTCATAAGGGAAGGATTGGAGTAGGAGGAGTAAAAAAAAAAGTAATGGTTTTAATAAAGAACCCACGTTTAATTGGAAAGAAGGAAAACTGAAGTTTTTCATGCCCTCCATAGTGAAGATTTTGGAAAATCCTACTGCTCTGAAGTCAGGAGATGGATTTTATAAAGTATAAGCCAATTGTTTTGAACTGAGTGTTAAAAGCTCTGCTGTCAGAGTTGACAAGTTCCCGAATTCAATTTTCAAACTAAAACTCAGAAAACTGAGGAGATGCTGTGTCTCCTCAGTAGCTTATCAAAAGAAGTGCTGTGGCAGGTCCCCCCTGCTGTCTCTAGCCAGCCAGGTGGAGGGAGGCGGGTGCCCCCACCAAAGGATCTCTGCTCCCCCTGGTAGATGATGCATTTTTGAGATGGGTTACCACATGAAGGGCTCAGCAGCTCACGCTGGCTCAGATTGGATGACCATGACAGGTCGCCCAGCTCATCTCTCCAAGAATGGGGAGAGCATTATGCCATTTTTCAAGAAGCTTCAAGCACCAGTGATCTTTGCCCCGGACTTATTGGTCTTCGTGGTTGGCAGACAAAGGACTACAAAGCATAGATATTAGCACACCAGTCGTTGCTTTTCAAGAACAGTGCATAGCTATGTAGAATTCAAGGCACAGCTATCGCCAGCTCTCTCATCCTCTTTCTTTTTTTTGGGGGGGGGAGGGGGGCAGAGGGGGGTTAAAAATGAGCTAGTTATGGCTCTTGAATTCTCAAGAATTCCCTTAGGCATGTAGACAATAACTGGTTGTCCTAAACAAAGAAGGTGTGCTGTAACTACTATGTTAATACGTGCTTGTATTAAGTACTTACAGTGTGCCATATACTGCCTTAGAGTCTATTTAAATTTCATAACAACCCATGAAGTAGGTAATGTCATCACCACTGTATAGATGGGGAGAGTGAGGCTTAGAGAGTTTACTCAGGATTTCCCAAGTACTAAGCACTAGAGCTGGGATCTAGACTCAGCTCTAACTGCTAACCTGCCCTCTTAACATTATGCTGTAAAACTACCTCCAAAGTGATGACAATGATGAGCTCAGTGTAGAATTTCTTCCTGCAGAGTTTTTCAAAAGTAAATAAATATCATGACCTTTTGAATACTCTTCAGGTTGTGTGATTCTATTAAGTCTTTAAATTTCCACAGGCTTTTATTTTGTATCTATTTGGTCTTTGACAATTCAGATTTATCAGTTGCTATATCTTGTTTATATTCCTGTAACTGTTATAAAACCTGATTAAATTGAAATTTTATTACCTGGAACTCTCAATTAGCCAGATGTTTGCTTATTTGTTTTCCCCTCTGTATTCCACTCTTAGAAGGAAGAAGAAAATCACACACACACACACAAAGTTCATATCATATTTTCTTTTAAAGGTTAAACATATCCAATGGTCCTGGGCTTTTAGATGTTTTACCTAATGCCTAACTATAACTACAGGAGGTTCTCGGGTTACATCGGAGATCCATTCCTACAATGCGACATAATGCGATTTTTGCTGTAAGTCGGAACCCACCTACATAAGCACCTACATCACTCACATGGAGCACATACACAGCAGTAATGAAGTGAAACAGTAAAAAAAAATTTAAAGAAAGATAACAATTCCTGACCTTGTGGTAAATAAATAATAAAAAACATAAAGCACATATGTACATAAGTTGAAATGACGGAACTTTTTAAAAAAATAAATAAATGGGAGATGGCGACTTAACCATAAAACAACGTATGTTGAGTCCGACGTAACCCAAGGACTGTCTGTAGTTAGATGTTAAAATATGAGTATATCTTCTTCTGATTTGGAAATTCTTAATCAATAGCGAAGTCTGCTAAAAATATTAAGTGAGTTGTATGAATAAGAGTAAGCTAATGTCTGTGACAAAGAGTCCCGGCATCTTTATAGGTCATCATAATACAAGTTGATTTCTTGTCCATCTCACAGTGCCATGGGAGTCAGGGGTGATGGTGGGGAGGGGGTGGTGGCTCTGATCCATATACTCATTCAGATACCTGGACTCTTTATATCTTGTGGCTCTGATATGCCTCTAGAATCCCAATTTTCTACTGAAGCTAAGGAATCTGACTGGCAAACAAAGGAAGGTAGCCAAACCGGAAGATTAAAAGTGGTGCACAGTCCTTCTGTCCACATACCAAAGGCAGAGACTCAGTCACATGACCCCTTAACTGCAAGGGCGTCTGGAAAATGTAGTCCAGCTCTGTGCCCAAGGATAAAACAGGAAATAGGGTTTAGTGTATATCTAGAAGATCACTGTCTCAGCAGCAACTTAAAATCCTGATTTTTATGGCCCTTCTGATATTGTAAAACATTTAAGAGACATTTAATTATCATTGAAATTTGTGGTTTCCAAAACGTGGGTCTTTAAAAAAATATCCCTGGAACTTCCCTTAGACCCACACAAAATCAGAATGAGAGGGGAGTGGTGGGGGTAGAAACAGGCCAGGAATCTACTTTTTTCAGAAGCTTTCCAGATGATGTGGGTGTAGCCAGTCTGGTTCCCGTTTGGTGTTTGGGAATCACTGCTCTAGAAAATGTACTTGATAAGGCAAGAATATGGATGAATTCATTTCAGGATGATTTTTTTCCAGTAATTCCATTTATTAAAAATATTTATTTTTGAGATTGTTACAGAAGTCACTTCCCCCCTCCACCCCCCATTACTCCCTCCACCTGGTTTCCGCCTCGCCCCAGGCCTTGGCCATCCTATTGTCTGTGTCCTTAGGTAATGCATATACAAATATAAGATCTTTGTTTAATTTCTTCCTGCCCCCCCCCCAACCTCCTTCCTTCTGAGAATCATCAGTCTGTTCCATTTCCATGCCTCTGATTCTATTTTATTCACCAATTTATTCTGTTCATTAGATTTCTTATTCATTTATTTTGATATTCAATTGTTCATAGGTATGTATTTGTTGCCATTTTGTTGTTCATATTTTTTATCTGTCTCCTCCTCCTCCTCATCCTACCACCTCCTCCTCCTCCTCCTTCTTCTTCTTCTTCTTCTTCTTCTTCTTCTTCTTCTTCTTCTTCTTCTTCTTCTTCTTCTTCTTCTTCTTCTTCTAGAATACACTTCAACATTTCATATAATACTGGTTTGCTGGTGATAAACTCCTTTAGCTTTTTCTTGTCAGTGAAGCTCTTTTTCTGATGTTCAATTTAAATGATAGCTTTGCTAGATAGAGAAATCTAGGTTGTAGGTCCTTGCTATTCATCACTTTGAATATTTCTTGCCACTCCCTTCTGGCCCGCATAGTTTCTGTTGAGAAATCAGTTGATAGTCATATGGACATTCCCTTGTAGGTAACTGCTTTTCTTTTGCTGCTTTGAAGATTCTCTTTGTCTTTAGCCCTTGCATTTTATTTATGACTAGAGGCCTGATACATGAAATTCATGCAAGGGGCTCAGCCCCTGCCACCATGGCAGCGGCCTTGGCCCCTACCACCACGGCTTCGTCTGGAAGGTTGTCCAGTCTAATTAGCATATTATGCTTTTATTATTATAGATGTGTCTTGGTGTGGTCCTCTTGGGTTCTTCTTGTTTGGGACTCTCTGTGCTTCCTAGACTTGTAAGTCTATTTCTTTCACTGGGTAGGGGAAGTTTTCTGTCCTCATTTCTTCAAATAGGTTTTCAATGTCTTGGTCTCTCTCTTCTTCTGGCACCCACATAATGCAAAACTTGGTATGCTTAAAGTTGTCCCAGAGACTCCTTACACTATCCTCATATTTTTGGATTCCTTTTTGTTTTTGCTCTTCTGGTTGGGTGTTTTTTTGCTTCCTCATATTTTAAATAATTGATTCTCAGAATCCTCTACTCTACTGTTGAATCCCTGTAAATTATTCTTTATTTTAGTCAGTGTGTACTTAATTTCTGACTGGTCCTTTTCCATTTTTTTGAGTTTTCTAGAAGATTCTTGAGTAACCTTATAACTATGGTTTTGAACTCTATATCCAATAGTTTGCTTTCTTCCATTTATTTCATTTGTGACATGTTTCTTTGTCTCTGCATTTTGGCTGCTTTCCCTGTGTTTGTTTCTATGTATTTGTTTCTATGTCTCCTAGAGTTGTTAGAGTGGCCTTGTGTAATAGGTGTCCTATAGGGCCCAGTGGCTCAGCCTCTCTAGTCTCCTGAGTTGGGCACTCAAGATGTGCCCCTTTGTGGGCTGTGAGCACAGTCTGTTGTAGTTGAGACTTGATTGCTGTTGGTGTCACTGGGAGGAATTGACCTCCAGGCCAATTGGCTGTGAGGAACAGCTGCGACTACAGTGGGAGAGCTGCTGTTCAGGTGACATCCCTATGGAGCAGGACTTGCTTCAGTGGGGCTTTGGTGCTCACTGAGTCTGCCCCTTGAGTGTGTCACTTATAGATGTATAGAGTTATAATCTGGTATGGTCTGACACTGACCACTGGGTACATTGCCTTTTGGGTCTCCTGGGAGGTGCAAAGTCAGCCACTGTATGGGGCTACCCAGCAGGGAATACAGAGAGATCTGCAGATTCCTCTTCTTTGTATTGGGTTTGGAAGTGCCCAGATGAGGTCCAGCTATGAAGCAAGGCAGGCTGGTGCTGGTACTGTTGCTGGGTCTTGGGCCTTTTATTGATAGGTTTGGGGCTCCCTGACCCAGCTATAGCTTGTTTGAGAGATTTTTAGCCTGAGCAAGGACAGGCCATTCTTATGCAAAAGCCACTGCACACAGCTTGGGTGGGGTTGTAAATTGGATGGGTCTTAGGGAATTTAGGGCGGAGCAAACAGAAATGGCTGCCAGTCAGCCCTGTGACCGGGGAGGTCCCAGCATAGGAACAATGATCCCTGCGAGCTCCTCTGTCTGGGAAAAAGCCATCCCCGAGTTCCTACCCTGATGCCAGACAATCCAGTTCCTTCTAGAATGTGTCATGTCCCCCAAAGCCTCTCTGTGGTGCTGGAGCTCTGAAGAAGCAGAACCTTGTAAGTTCATTTCATGGTGCTGGCCTTTTAAGAGGAATAGCTGGGTCTCCGGGAGTCTCTGTGTCATTGAGCCCCATTCTTCACTGGTTTTTACAGCCTGTACTTATGGGGACTTCTCTTCCCGGATCTGGGACCCTGGGCCGGGCTTCTGGTGTGGGGCTGGGAACCCTTGCTCCTCCAGGCGGCCTCTGCAGAGATGATCTCCCTCCCAATTAAAAAAGTGGCACATGTGGGTCTTGGACCAGCCTGTTCTGCATCTCTGCACCTCCTACCAGTCTCAGTGTGTTTTCTTCTTTACTTCTCTAGTTGTAGGACTTCCATTTTGCCACCTTTCCAGTGGTTCTGGATGATGGTTGTTCTGTACTTTAGTTGCAATTTTGATGTGGTTGTGGAAGGCATCGAGTATAGGCATTTACCTACACCACCATTTAAAAAAAAAAATCTCAGGATGATTTTTAGCAAAAAGGACAAGGAGAAAAAAGAGTGGTCTTCAGTTAATTAGTAAAGTAAATGAATTCACCTCTCAGTCTATCCCCACCATTCTAATTAGTCTTCAAACTGTGGGCAATTGTTTTGAAAGTCCATGGAGTGCCTCACAGATAAAACTATTTCATTTCCCAGTGAAACACCCAATATAGGAGAAGGGTATCCTGCAAATTGTGGACACTGACTACCTATATTTTATTATAATATAAAAAAATCCTCCATGTCTCATTTCAACCTTTTTTTGATCTCCTAGCAAGCACAATTATAGATTCCTAGTTATGTAAACTACCCCCATAGACAGGAAGGCAACATTGCAGTAGTAAAACTGTTTTCTAAAGCAAATAACCACTGGGTTTTAGTAAATATCACATTGTGTGATTCCTGTTTTGGTCTTTAAGTATATGAAGTTGCCTTTTTGTTTGTTTCTTTGTTTTTAACCCACGTTTCTCCCATGAAATTCTTCTACCCCATGTGAATTTTTAATGGTGTGTGGCTTTTGAGGGATAAAGGTAACCTCTTGTAACCAATAAAAGTTGCAGTGGTGAAATTGGTCTGATCAGTCTGCAGGGCCATTCCAGGTGAGATTGGGAGTCACAGGGTGATATTTCAGGTTTCCTCGTTTGTGTTACTATCAGGTTGGATTTATGAAAGATAGCAGAAATTTATCACCTTTCTCTGTTATTCCAAAACTATAATTTTCTAGTGTCTTGGTTGCTTGTGAACATTTCTGATAAAATGGATAGCTCTCTGAGCCTTCATAACATGGATTCAGGACCTTAAATTATATATTGCTGTGATCCAAGCAGAGGACAACAAACCTCAGGCGTCTGCTGCACCTGCACACTGAGGGCAGCATTGCAAACCATCCTGCACAGAGTTTTAATCACAGTACCTCCACAGTTACTCTGCATTGCCTACCTAATAAACCCCCTTCCTTAGCTTTTCATTCAGGTACTCCCATAATCTGACCTGTACTTAAAACGTTTGGGGAGCTTTCCAGACATTTATCCCATAGAGTCTTACCCAAAATACTTACTCTAGACAATTCATCATCATCCTCTAGAACAGTGGTTCTCAACCTTTCTAATGCCGCGACCCTTTGATACAGTTCCTCATGTTGTGGTGACCCCCAACCATAAAATTATTTTCGTTACTACTTCATAACTGTAATTTTGCTACTGTTGTAGCAAAATTTTGACCATCGGAAAACACAGATATTTACATTATGATTCATAACAGTAGCAAAATTACAGTTATGAAGTAGTAACGAAAATAATTTTATGGTTGGGGGTCACCACAACATGAGGAACTGTATTAAAGGGTCGCGGCATTAGAAAGGTTGAGAACCACTGTTCTAGAATGTCTTGAGTTCCTGCCCCCCCCCTTTTTTAATTTCTTTATTGATTAAGGTGTTACATATGTGTCCTTATTCCCCCATTACCTCCCACTACCCTTCCCGACTCATGCCCTCACCCCCCTGTCGTCTGTGTCCATTGGTTAGGCTTATATGCATGCATACAAGTCTTTTAGTTGATCTCTCCCCCTCACTCCCACCCTCCCCTACCTTCCCTCTGAGGTTTGATGGTCTGATTCATGTTTCTCTGTCTCTGGATCTATTTTTGTTCATCAGTTTATGTTGTTCATTATATTCCATAAATGAGTGAGATCATGTGATATTTATCTTTCTCTGCCTGGCTTATTTCACTTAGCATAATGCTCTCCAGTTCCATCCATGCTGTTGCAAATGGTAAGAACTCCTTCTTTTTTACCACAGCGTAGTATTCCATTGTGTAGATGTCCTGCCCCTTTATTTTTGTACCTCAAATTTCAAACCCCATCTCTTCCCAAATGAAATTCAACCCATTCATTAAGATTTAGTTTGAAATATCCCAGACTCTGAGACCTTTCCTATTCAACTTAACTATGGCAACAGTTGCCTCTTATACCATTTACCATGACACATTTAGTTTGGGATATGCAGGTTACGTTTTCCACTAGCGTATAAGCTCCTGGAGATCAAGATCCTACTTTATTCATCTCTTGTTCCTTATAGGGCTTTCATCATAGTGTGTATTTGGTAATTAACCTTCACAATAAATAGCATTCAGTTGAGGATAGTAATGCACAGTGCAGACCATTACCTTAGATTATTAATTTAGAGTCTGGTTTCCCAAAGTGGAATCATAATATAAGTTAGTTTGGGAAAAAATATCCAGTTACGTATACATAGGTTGCTCCATGGCAGGGCTTTTCAGAGCCTTTAATATGCTTATGGGATGTAATGTGTTAATGTGACGATCTAAGAGGGAATGTTGTCAGCATCATATTTCATATTCTTTGGACCACAAAGATCTTTCTTGTGAAGCATATTGATGAACCTTTGCTTTCTCTACATTAAATGAATTAAGTATATTGTTTGCTTTAGCTAAGAATCTATAATAATAAAAGCATAATATGCTAATTAGACCGGATATCCTTCCGGACAAAGCCAGTGCTGCAAGGGAAGCTTGGTCCCGGGTGCTAGAGGGAAGCTGGTGCTGGCATCTGGGGGAAGGAAGGCCTACTCTTGCATGAGTTTCGTGAATTGGGCCTCTAGTTATATATAGTTAAGGAAAATCCCGATGATCTAAATAAAACCAGCTCTAATGAAACATGCAACTAAGAGTTATGCCCTTGTCAAACATCTGTGAGAGATAAGCAAAGGCCTTTGTCTTCATAGCAATTTTCCTGAAGGTCACTCACCATTCAGACTATTTATGTAAATTTCCACTAATGCAAGCTTTATTTAATGATTTCCTGAATAAAGTCAACGATTATGGTTTGTGGGTTTTTTGGGTCATTATTGATTTATCTGTTCCACACCTTCCTTCCGTGGACACAGATTTAAAAAAAAAAAAATCAGGTCATTGCGTGTTTAGATTTCTCTCCTTAAATGAGGTCTATTAGCATCAGCAATCATTTGTCAAGGCTGTAATTGCATGCCCTGTACAGTGGGTGAGATTGAATTTCAGAGCAAGAGGAGTTAAAGGATCTTATAAGTTGAAGTTAAACCTATGATTTTTTATGAACTTTGGGGCACCTAATTAAGTGATTAGTAACAAGCAGGAGTTTCCAAATGTCAAGTGTATAATTATGAAATAAACAAGAGCTGGTTTTTCCAATAAACGTCTATGCTGTGCTCTATTAATTCTCAGTGGTCCCCAAACAAAGTCTTTCGGTGGAGTACAAAATTAGGATGGATTTCCATTGCTGAGAGCAAGAAATCTTGTCTCCTGGAATGTAACCACTAAATATATCGGGTAAGAGTAACTTGTAAACTGGTAAATCTGTGGATGAATATTAATTTCATCTCTCAAACTACATATTATAAAGACATTCAATTTTTCCCCTTTTTATATTGTTATTTTGCTCCCTTTGGCTTCTCTTACTGTGGAGCTTCCCCACCACCATTTCCCTCTCATTTTAGAATTCAAAATAGTTACTTTTAAACTGAAGAATGAATTTGATGGGGGTGGGGAGTAGGGAGTTGTAAGGCAAGTCAAATATCTTAATATGTAGTTGAGTATAAAGTCTCCTATGTTAGGGCTGATAATAGAAAGTTAACAACATTTCAGACTATAAAATATTGTAAAGTTATTATGGTTGAGGGATTTCATTTTTTAGCCACACCATCAATTACCTTTGGTGTCTGTTCAGATAGTCAGTGTTTGACAAATTCCCATAGGTTTTAGCCAATCAAATATGCTAGGGAAGGTGGCAGACACAATGAAAATAAAAGTTCTTATCTCTGGTTCTATAAAGTTTACAAAATGATTGAGGGGGCAAAGTATAAAGTATACAGAGAGTGGAAATATTTAGCAATTTTTATGATTACTTTTTTGATCATTTGTTATACAAGTAATACATAAATCTGTTCTTTTACTTTGAAATATTAAAGTGCACATATGGCTTATTTTTCTCTCAGATAAATAGAGGGATAGGTTGGTAGGTAGGTAGGTTGATTGATCAAGTTCTTTTCTTTCAACTACCTTCATATCAACAAACTTGTTGGCATTTATAATACGTTCCAGCTTGGCTGCATTAGGTAGAGAAACCTAAATAATCATGGTTTAAACAAGGTGTTCATTTTTCTCTTATTAAAGAGAAGGCCAGTGGCAGACAGTATCGGGATGCTATGGCAGCTCTATGATACTGGTAGTTAGCCAGACTCTTGCCAGCTTACTGTCCTGGCAAGTGCAGCTTTCCTCAGGGTCCAATATGTTTGCCACATTTCCAGAACTATCTTTGAATTCCAGACAGGGGGACTGAGAATATGGAGGAAAAAGGTATGTCTCTTCCTCATTGACCAACATTTAGTCCTGTGGCCATCATTAACTGTAAGGGAGGACTGAGAATTTTCTTTAAAGCTGGGTGACACTAGGTCCAGCTAAAGACCAGTGTTTTTATAGTAAAGAAAAAGAATAGAAGAGATATGGGGAGGCAGCTGGCAGTCTCTGCCACAGATTATTACCAATGTTTTGTTATCCCAAACAATCAAAAATGAACATTCTTGAACATAGATAATTGTGTTGGTTCCTTCTAGTAAGTAATATGTATCCAGTGAGTTTTAGGCCAAGGGGGCTGTGCAGTGCAGTGGCCCAGGACATGCTTTCTGGAGAGGGGTGTTCCTAGCTTTGGATCCTACCTCTGTTCCCTAATGTTGGGCTGGCCATGGTCTCTGTCTTAGTTAGCTTGGCCTGCCATTACAAAATATTGTGGACTGGATGGCTTAAATAACAGAAATCTATTTTCTCACAGTTTTGGAAGTTGGGAAGTACAAGATCAAGGTGCTGGCTCATTCAGTTCTTGGTAAGAGCTCTCTTCTTGGCTTATAATGGATGCCTTCTTGCTGTGTTCTCAGCTGGGCGAGATGTGAGAGAGAGAGAGAGAGAGAGAGAGAGAGAGAGAGAGAGAGAGAGAGAGAGAGAGAATGAGAAAGAATGAAGGAATGTTGTGGGCTCTCAATTCCTCTTCCTCTTATTGCCAGGGCACCAGCCTTATCAGATGAAGACCCCATCCTCATGACCTCATTTATCCTTTATCACCTCTTCACAAGGCCCTATTTCTCAATGCTGAGGGTCAGGGCTTCAACATATGAATTTTAGAGGGGACACAACAATTCAGTCTGTAATAGTCCCCCTCGCCATCTGAACCACAGTTTTCTCATCTTCACAATGGGGGACATTCCACCAACCTCCTCATAGGGTTGCCATGAGGATTAAGTGAGGTAAGGTTTGTAAAGTATTCAGCACAGTGTCTGGCACATGTGAAGTATGTAAAACTGCAAACTAGAAGTCATCGATAGCCCAAGCCTTTCTATGGAAAATTTTAAGACTTGGAAAATAGACGCAGAGGACAAAGGGAAAGTGAGGGCATAGACAAGACGCTAAGTGTCTAAGCCAGGGCGACGGGGAGAGTGATGTCAATTGACAGAAATAGGAGAGTCTGGGGAAGAGCCAGTTTTGGGAGAGAGATTGATGAATTTGATTTTAGGTTTGTTGCATTTGGTGAGATGGCTGGATATGCAAGCGGAAATTTCCAGCAGACAGTTGTGGTTTATTTACAAGGGAGGATATATGGCTGCTAACGACAGATCCTGGGGGACACAAAATTGATAGAGGCTGAAATTCAAGAGGCGAGAAACAGGGAATTCAAATGAACCTGCACAGCCCCAATAAACTAGAGGCCATAGCCTGCACGGTAGGAACTTAGATTTAGAAAGTTTTCTGATCGAACAGATGAATAGTGTGAGGCCAACTTTGAACTGGGAGCTGAATTCTCTGGCTGATTTCCTCAGCTCTGCACTTTACATTGCATATTGTAGAGACAAGACAGTTTCGGATCCCAAGCCAAACAGACGAGCAGGAAGAAATTTCCATCTTGAGCACTGGGGTTGTGGGTTTTAGGTGAAAGAGAGAAGTGGCTTTCTCAGTAGTAGGACAAAGGAGCTGCAGAATTTCTGAGCTGGGATATTGTCTCTAAACACTGTGGAGTCTCAGGGTAGTCTGAAAAGTCCCTAGCACTTCAGGATCCAATTAAAAGGGAATTATTCTTCCATTCCCAGCTAAGGGAATGGATCAACAAAGAGGCTGAAAGACTGTTTTCAAACCTGACAGATGTAACACGACAGACCAGGGAATGGGATTCAGAAGGTTTCCTCTATCTGCGATGCTAAGTTATTTTCTCCTTAGTGTCATCTGTCTGTTCTGCCAGCACTGAGTCCGTTGAAATCAGCCTTTGATAGACTCATGCCAGTAAATACAAAATAGCCCATTCTTATCCGGGCAGGCAAGGGGAAACAACAACTATTTAGAATTTATTGCACTATATTATTAGCTTTTCATTTTCCAACTTGTGCGCTCTACCCACACAATCCTTCATACTTCCCCAAATAAAAGTAAAATATGTTTTCCTCACTTCAAATTATATCCACTTACTCTAGTTTGTGGAATTAGTTCTGCTAACAGCCCCAATGTTTTTTAATTACCAGATCACTTGGACATTTTTGAATTCCCTTTCTTTTTTTTTTTTTGTTTTGTTTTAG
Organism: Eptesicus fuscus; assembly: GCF_027574615.1. Lineage (NCBI taxonomy): Eukaryota > Metazoa > Chordata > Mammalia > Chiroptera > Vespertilionidae > Eptesicus > Eptesicus fuscus. The sequence goes on from NC_072479.1 coordinate 89,910,860, forward strand.
TTTTTTCCAAAATGAGTATTCTAATTAATTTCAGAAAAATATGTCACATGAATTTGGATTAGAAAACATGACAATAAGAGGCTTGTTTTTCTGGAATTCCAAGGAAAAGAGTAACCCATAACAGGTTCAACAGTTCTGCTCTGAGCCCAGAGTCTCAAGCACCCACGTGATAAGGAATTAGCCTGTCCTGGCTAGAGGGGGATGAAGAAGGTGAGTTAGCTCTTGGAGCATGTGATTTGGGGAGAAGATATATAGTTTTTGAGGCAAGAGAAAGTTCCCGAAAATTAAGTCTCTTTCTTGACTTTTCTGCTGTTTGACGCTACTTCATCAAAATCTCTGTTCTACTGGCTTCTGTGAAACCTCCCTCTCCTGGTTGTCATGACTATCCCTTCTTTGTTTTTTATGTTTTTGTTTTGTTTTGTTTTGTTTTTCAGGCATCTTCTGCTTACTAGTTAAATTCTGGCTTATAAAAATCCTAAGTAAACTATTTTCCTCATTCTGCATATTCTTCTGCCTGGTTGATCTAGCCCATTCTCATTACTATATCAATTGTCACCAATATATCAATGACTCCTGAATTTGAACTCTGGTCTGGATTCTTCTCCCAAGCTTTAGACTTACAGCTGGACAGATCTATTCAGGTATCGCCTAAGCACCTCAAGATCAAAATACTTGAAAACAAGAGAGTCTTTTCTCCTCAAGTTCTTTCTCCTCTCTGCCACCTTCCAGTCTAGAAATTTGATATCTGGGGCTAATGATACTCTCTGTATCAGCACTCTTAGCACCTACACATAGTTATCATTCAGTAGCCAGTGCTGACATGACTTATATTTCTCAAGGCTGGCATCTGGAGGAGGTAAGTATAACATGATTATAAGAAGGAGGAAAAAGACCAAAGTTTAGATTTAAGAACGTCCATTATATAGATGTGGTTAGACTGTGATCACTTCCACTTTCATCTTCAAGGCAGACTTGTTTTCCCCAAATGATCCATACATCTTGGTGAGACTCAACTTTTTTTTTTCCTTTGGGGGTTGGGGGGGGGGGGATAAATAGTAAATATGGCTAATTAAGAAAAAAAAAAAACCCAACATGGAATTTTATATTAGAAAGTGCATGCCCTTTACTCATTTTCAGATGACCATATGGAAACCCCAGGGAGTAAAGAGTCTTGCCCAAGATTTTAGAGCTAGTTTGTAGAAGACTTGTTGGCCTTTTGATCGTCTCTCCTGTAGTCTTTCTCCTTCACTACAAGGCTTCCTTTTGGTGCCCTGCACCTAGTAATGATTCAGGAAACACTCAGATTAGATTCACTGGCATTCTCTAGAAATTTTACAGCTGAGTTTCACTCAATCCTTTAGACTATTCATCCTGATTATCAAGGTGGGGTTTGGACATATCTGACCAAAACACACACATATCATCACCTCTCCCTTCCCTATACTAGGTATCACCGTCAGTTCATCACTGTCTTCCTAAGGAGCCTTGGAACAGCCCAAAGTCCTTAACACAGGGCTCTAGGCAGTTAGTGTCAATTGATTGGAGTTTGTAAGAGAATTGAAACCCATTTTTCATCCCTTCAGGAGTTGTTTTAGCCCCCATTTCTTTTGTTTCTTGGATCATTGCAGTGGGAAATGATGCTCTGAGGAACTTCATCAGCCTTTTGACTGGCATTCTGTCCCCCATCATGTATCTATAGATTATACTGAGCAGGCAACCCATTTTAATAGCACCTGCCTTTCCCCGGCTGCATTTAGAATCACCTGTGAGATGGCATGCTGGAGAGTTACTTCCTAGCCTTGTGGGTATTTTCCATTAATCCCGCTTTGTGCTGAGGCTTGTGCTGGATTCTGGACTTCTTCTTTGTGAGTTTATCAGAGCAGAGCATTTCCCATGTATAGATGGAATAGTTCAGGCACCTAGAAAGGAAATGCAGAGATCAGAAAGTCAGTAACGGAATTTGAGCCCATGGATTTCTGCAGCTTCAACATTAACGTGGTACACCTTTCTAACACTGATCACACAGTAGCTCCTAAAATACTTCTTCGCTTTAGCATACAGTCTTTCCTTATTCATGTTAATGTTTTTGAAAGTGTAAGAAAGATTATCTTTCTCAATTGATAGAGTCTCTGAAACTCAAAAACAGTGTGTCAGCTGGCTGAAGGGGCAGGAAGCATGTCCCATCAGTAGTATAGAGGTAATTGTGAAGGAATAGAGAAAAGGTTGGGGTGAGGGTGGAGAGGACTGTAAAACGATAACAAGGGAATGGAGAAAAACTAGGTTATTATAATAATTTGAAGAAGAAATTCCTGTTGGATTTCATGACATTTAGTTAATTGATCATAGGTATCCATGATATTATGTCTTTAGTTCTAGTACTGTCTTAGGTATTTTGAAAGATGTGAATGATATGGCTCCTCCTCCTCCTCCTCCCCCCCTCCTTCCTCCTCCTCTTCCTCCTCCTTCTTCTTCTTTTCTTCTTCTTCTTCCTCTTCTTCTTCTCCTTCCTCTTCTTCTCTTCCTCCTCCTCCTCCTCCTCCTTCTTCTTTTCTTCTTCTTCTTCCTCTTCTTCTTCTCCTTCCTCTTCTTCTCTTCCTCCTCCTCCTCCTCCTTCTTCTTTTCTTCTTCTTCCTCTTCTTCTCCTTCCTCTTCTCTCCTCTTCTCTCCTCCTCCTCCTCCTCCTCCTCCTCCTCCTCCTCCTCCTCTTCCTCCTCCTCCTCCTCCTCCTCCTCCTCCTCCTCCTCCTCCTCCTCCTCCTCCTCCTCCTCCTCCTCCTTCTTCTTCTTCTTCTTCTTCTTCTTCTTCTTCTTCTTCTTCTTCTTCTTCTTCTTCTTCTTCTTCTTCCTCTTCTTCTTCTTCTTCTTCCTCTTCTTCTTCTTCTTCCTCTTCTTCTTCTTTTGAGAAGATTCAGATCTTACCAGAGAGATAAATACTTATGGAGAAAAATGGAGTTTTCCCCCATCAATTTACACATCTGGAATTAGTATCTCACCCTTCTGATCTGAGTTCTGGGATGATACCCTTTCTAATCTAGTTACCTGGACATTACCTTAGCAGATATCTCTCAATTTCATGTTCCTCTTGTTGGTGAATAGTTAACCAGGATTATGTTTTATTGAGTTTCTTAGCCTCATCTCCTTGCACCATTTCAGGCACAGAGAAGACACTCAGTAGTTGTTGAATTTTTCTTTAATATATATATTTTTATTGATTTCAGAGAGGAAGGGAGAGGAAGAGAGAGAGATAGAAACATCAGTGATGAGAGAGAATTATTGATCAGCTGCCTCCTGCACACCCCACACTGGGGATCGAGCTGCAACCCAGGAATCGAACTGTGACCTCCTGGTTTATGTGTTGACGCTCAACCACTGAGCCATGCTGGCGGGCGAATTGTTTGTTCTCTCTGCTTTGGCTCTTGTAGCTCTTCTAATTCAACCACTTGGCAAACTTAAATTCACCCCCTCCTGATGGTGCACCTGGATAATTCCATTCTCTTCCAATTTTTCACTTCTGCCACATCAGTCTTTCTAAAATGCTGCTTTCCTCAAATTATTTCCTTGCTTGAGGGTTTATGGAAAGTCCCTATTGCCCATGGTGTCAACACTATCCTTTTCTGCTTAAGCTTTTAGAGCTTCCCCATTTTTTCCATCTATCTCCTCTACCCATTGGTATTTACCATTATTCGCAAGACTAGCCTGGGGCTCCATTCAGGTCAGTCTTCTTCTTAGTTCTTGGCTATAGTTATGTTAAACTCAGCCTCTGAGCATGTGGGCCTGCCACTCTGCTTGCCACGAAGAGCCTTTACTTTGCTCTTCTATGCTTTAATTATCAAGCCCCACATCATTCAACAAGACTTCTCTCATTCATTTAGTCACCTAATCACCACATATGAACTACTATGGAAATAAAAGTCAGAAAGATATGATTCCTGCCTTTAAGAATCTCACACTAATCCAATACTCTGAGCCTTGTGCTCAGCACTGTGTTTTGTACATTTCTATTGAAATGCAAAACAATGGTGGCCTCCGCACTGCATGATGCTGGGAAAACTGCCTAATTTTTCTCTGCCTCAAGTTCCTTATCTATAAAATGAGAATAACAATAGTATCCTGTCTATGTCTATGTCTATGTCTATGTCTATGTCTATGTCTATATCAATGTCTATGTCTATATCAATGTCTATGTCTATATCAATGTCTATCTCTATCTCTATCTCTATCTCTATCTCTATCTCTATCTCTATCTCTATCTCTATCTCTATCTCTATCTCTATCTCTCCAGTACTTAGAATAGTGCCTGGATCATTGTAAGCACTCATTACATTAGCTATTATTTTTTAATGACTTAGCATCTGCAACATAATACACACAAAAAATACACAGTCTCACATTGTCTTATAACAGTTTTATGTGTTTAACAGGTCTCTCAATTGGACTGGAAGCTTTGGGTGGACCAGGTTTTGTCCTTGCTCTGGTGGAGCCATCACAGTGCCAACTGAGGCCTAGGAGGCTGTCCTTGGGAGGTTCTCGATGAAGTGGGAGGCCTTCCATATCTGTTGCTATGGCCAGCATGAAAAGAACCCAGGGAAATAGATTGATTGGTCTTCCCAAGAGGCAAAGCAAATAGTGCAAGGAGGAGAGTGAGTAGTTATGGAGAACAGAAAAATATGGGCTTTTACGAGTATCCAAGTTCATATAAAAGGGTGTTAGATAAGAAATGAATCCTGAAGTTGGGGTAAAGATGAAGAAGAGCATTTGTTGGTTTCCTACTGTGTGTCAGGCTCCAGGCTCCCTACTTTCACAGGCACCATCTCTTTTATTTCTGTTGATCTTAAACAAATAGACAGCTAGATATTTTCCCAGCAAAATGGGTTTATTGGGGAACAAATAATTGCAATTCAGGACATAAGGTCTAATAGCAAACTACACTCAAGTCCAGGGAACAAAGGAAAGGAGGAGTTCAGAAGATGGTTGTAAACAAAGAGTCTGTTGGAGGAAACTGGGAGTTTGAAGTGCAGTGGCTTTTCATTGGCTATGCTATAGCAATCTTTCATTGGCTAAGTGGTTGCCAGGAGAGGAGGAGATCTTCCTTCTTCCTGCTGGAGTAGTAGAGTAGGAAAATATCTTCCTTTCCGATATGGAAAGTAGTCTTTTCCTGTTTGGGGTAATTGACAATGAGTGATAGGTGGTGAGCGCTCCCTCTATAGGCCCTCCCAACTCCAATTTAAATGAGGCTTCTGTTTATTAGTCTTCGCATTCCTCAGAACAGCCCTGGGTGGCAAGTATTGTGATCTCTAGTTTATTTATGGGGAACCTGAGGTTCAGAGTGGATGTGTGCCTGTGAGAGGTCACACACGGAGTAATTGGCAGGATGTTCTCCTATATTATAATATCTGTGGTATTTGTATGGTGTGACAATTTCTAAGAAAGTCTGGCAAAAGTTGTGCAACTTAATTGAATTTAATGGGGCACATACAGGTAAGATAATACATTAGCAGTCCCCTCTCTGTTTTGTTGGTACTTCTGATTAGTTCACATTCAACTGGGTCCTTACAGAATCTCCACAGTGGATTTGTAAATGAGTCTGGCCTTGGTGCATGTAAAGAGGATAGCAATGCCTCATTGCCCAGGCATCCTGAATATAGTACAAGTGTATAAGGGATGATTTGAGGGACATCGGTAGACACATTTCTCCTCCCCTGTCAAGCACATCATGCTGAATTATCTCGAATTTCTACGTTGCTATGTCTTTGGGTAAAGATATTAAATGTCCCTTTAAAAAATAGTCATATATCTTAGGAAGGAGGACCACATGGAACAATTATCATCCATCAGTATTATGGCTCAGTGAGTGAACCTGTCACACAGGCCCTGGATGGAATGTGGAGGAGGACAGATAATTTTTTATAGCGAAGAAAAAAAAAAAAGGGAAAACATGGGCATCAGAATGGGGATCCTGGTTAGCCAGGGAGAGTCAGAGGCTGCCCTACACAAAGAAGCGAGGATACAACTGAGAATGGACAGGTAGCAATAATCCACTTTAAATACTTGATGTTCTTGAACTTAGTACAGACCCTGACCATTGAAGGGGTAGCAGGTATCATCACTGGGTTTCCTGGCCAGTTTGGCTGTGGGTTGTTGAGCATTGCCTAATTTTATTTTGTTGGAGGATTTTTCCCCCCTCGGTGTTACTTTTCAAAAAAGCTGCACTGTTCTGCGATTGCATTAGGGCAAGAACATTTTCTTTAATCTGGAAAAAGCTGCTGTGTGTGTTCTCTGGAGGTGAGGCTCATTCCCTATCATAGTAAAAGGATTCTGGATGCCTGTCCTGTAGGTCAGCAGGTGAACCTGGGCTGAAGAGCTGTTTATGGAAGGGAGGAAAGGTGAGAACATATGTGCACAATAATAGTCTCCCAGTGATTCAGTTTCTAACTGGCCTCAGCCTTTCAGTAACCAATGCTGTTGTGGTTGGATGGCCCTTGTGGCTCTTATTATGAAGAATAACCATCAGAAACCTTTGAAAAGATACAGTTTATTACTTACAAGTTCTGGAAATTACACAGCACACCTGGGGAGGGAGGGAGGGAGGGAAGGAGTGAGTGAGGGTGAGAGGGAAATAGGGAAGGGGAAGAGAGAGAGAGAGAGAGAACAGATCTGGGCTTGAGGTTCTGCTTTTATTGGGGTTGAGGGTGGGAACCTAGGAGGTTAGGGCTCACTCTTTATTGGTGAATTTAAAACTAGCAGGAGTTTAAAGCGTTGGAAGAGAGAAAGAAAAACACACGTGTCCTAAATGATCAGTCACTGAAGTCAACCAAGATCTCGAACAGAAAGAAGCTTCTATGTGGGGCGGCAGCCTGGCTGTTTATCTGGTCCTGTGGCTTGTGATGTGTTCATTGGCGATAGCCATCTTTGAAGTGGTTGGTTCAGCAATCAAAGCATAAGTCAGGCACTTGCATTACAAAAAAGAAAAAACAAAAACACCAACTGTTAGGGCTTACACTACAGAAACCTTGTTCCTTCTCCCCCACACCAGACATTCACCCTCCATCACACTTTGGGATTAAGACAATAATTAAACAAACTATGTAATTGTTAGGTTAAATCAAACCAGGAAACTTTGATTCCCAATCTCTTAAAACCTGTGTTGGAGCAGAAGAGAACATAAAAGCAGTCCTTTGGAACCTACCAGCTGCAAAACTGTTTACCTGGGGCATGAAAACATGTACATTTATCAGCTTTGTTTTGACTCCCAATTATTCTTGTGACATAGACACAGATTATGGGGCAGAAATGCAGAGAATAAAACCGAACATGTTATGTCCTGTGTAACCTTACAGCCAATTATTTGAGAATCTGACCTTGTTAAGACTAGGAGCTGAACAAAACTGTAAATTATTGCAGAGAAATAATTTGCGATGGAGTTAAGCAGTATGTAAATCTTGCCCATCCTTTTCTATAGAGGTGGAGGCAGAATGAGCATAATACATACTGCCCTTTTCAAATCTTGGGCATTGATTAAAATGTGCATTTTAAATGTAGCTCTAAGGGTTTTTTCCTATGAAACTATGCCATGTAGACTCGAGAGAAAAGGGAGGTAGCCCTGTTACACTGGGTAAGGATCAGAGGTTGGAGCACACAATTATTCCAGAAATCTGAGTACATTAAAAATGGGCAGCAAGAGAATATTGTCCAAGGATGAGTCAGGGCTCATTGTAAAAATACTTTTTGTCATGTATGTACTGTTGGGGAAGAAACATTTTTCATCTATTCTTTTAGGTTATCTGGCTGCTCTAATAATTAAATTGACATGAAACAGATTGATAGGAGAAAACTAAGTTTAATTATGTATATTTGGGGGCTACATAACATAGGCAGTCAGGCAAAAGGGCTTGTATGCCATCCTGAGCCAAGGAAAAGGGGTTGAGGTCTGGGAAGGGAGATGGGAAAATCAATGTTTGGTAAACAAATGTCTGTTATGCCACACGGAGACAATGGAACACAGAGAGGACTTTGAATAAGCAGGTCTTGCTGACTTCCCCTCATCCCCAGCCCACCATACCTAGTCCACATTCTTCATAGTTATCTCTGGTGATAGCTCTCTTCCTGGACTAAGCCCTCTATGTTCTTTTAGGCAGTTAAAGGGGAGGTAAAAACCCCTCTTCTTGAGTCTTTTGGGCCTGGATGGTCTTCAGCTCAAAATAATCCACATGCCAAAGTGACACATTCTTGGGAGACTCTTTTGGAACCCCCTCACTTCTTACTGTGCATTTCTTTCAGATTGGTATGTAACTCATGGTAGTGGAGGGTCTTTGTTTTAGGCTTTGCTTAATTTGCATTGGTGATCTCATGAGAGTGAAATGAGACCACCCTATTCAGTTTGTTTGGAAATTCTTGAAGAGGAATTTCTTGGGAAAGCTGATTTATTTTGAGTAGAATTAGAAAGCAATATGTCACCCTTACCAAGAAAAGGGTCAGAATAAAAGGAAAACCTTTGTTATCACTGATTCTGTTACATGTAAGTCATAGGATCATACTATAATTGTCAGCATAAGAAGCATTTAAAAAACTCTTACCACTTTTTATATTTCCTTTATACAGTACCAGTGAAGTGTCTCTTTATTTACATTTATTATTATTAGAAGTTCTTTGGAGGTCTAGATATAAAACTCTCCCAGGTGAAAAAGTATTAGATTGTGGACTACTTTCTTTTTTGGGGGGGGGGGGGGGATGTGTAAATAAATATATTTATATATTTTTAGATATAAATGTTGTGGCTGGAGTGGCCCTGGGGTTGTTATAATTATCAGAAGATGCATTCGGGCCCAAACCATCAGGGCAAGTTGAAGAATAAGATTTCTGGAGGGTAGATTCATGACCTATTTAAGTGAAGTTGTGGAGAGAGAGAGAAAGAAAAAACCAACCTGGGGCTCTGCTTTCATTAGGTTTCAAGGGTGGGATGTCTAAGGTTTTGTGGGTTCACTCCTTATTAGAATGTGGGGCAGGAAAAGCAGCATCACTCCAGCGGCCAGTTAGCTAGGTTGCCCAGGGCTTTCTGAAAGAGGCACCTTCATTGGTGGGGAGCCTTGTTCCTTACTGGTTGTTTTGCTGGTAGCTGTGTCAGACAGTTGGCAATATGTGTTTTGAAATAGATGCTGAGCAATTAAGAGCTTAATGTCAGATACTTGCACTACAGAAGAACACTGGAAATGGTTAAGTATGTAGGCAAATATAGATATATCTACTGGTATGTATATCTTTAAAATCTTTTATTCTCTTAATTTCTTTAAAACTATAAGATTGCTTAAATCAATAATTATGATAATATATTGTTGAGTTTATAACATATGTAGATGTAGTGTATCTGACACTAATAGCACTAAGTATGGGGGAAGAAATAAAGCTATATTGAAACAAAGTTGATACATTGTACCAGAAGTAAGTCAATATTAACTGAAGTAGATTGTGATAAGTTAGAGATGCATATTATAACATTAAAACAACTATAAGACAATAACAAAAAATGGCTGAAAAATAAAAAGAGGAATTGTCATGGTATCCTAACAAATAGTTAACAGTAGGCAGCAAATGAAAACAATTGGAACAAAGATGTGGCATATTGTAAAGAAATCCAACCATATTGACAACTGCACGGATATTTAAAAATATGAAATCTAAAAACAAATAAATTCATCACATCCAATGAAAAAACAAATCCACCCATAACAATAATTCCATTAAGTGTGAATGGAGTAACATTCAAATCAAAAGGCAAACACTTACATTTGATAAAATAGCAAGACCCAACTATGTGCTGTCTTCAAGAAACAGTTTAGATTCAAAGACATAAATTGATTAAAAGTAGAAGTACTGATAAAGATATATTATGCAAGCCCTAACCCTAACCCTAACCCTAACCCTAACCCTAACCCTAACCATAAGAGAGCAGGAGGGGTGATATTTATATTTATATCGCAAGCTACACAGTTGATTCTGATACGTTGTCAGAAAGGAGAACTCCTCTGTTTGCTCACAATGGGGTTGCAGGGTATTGGGGAAGGCTTCCAGGAAGAGGCAATCCTTGAATGATAAATTGATATCAATCAGGTAAAGAAGATAAGGGGTTGAGAAGACCTGTAATCATATTCAGGTAGAGGAATAAGGCTACAAGGAGAATGGGAGAAGGAGAAAGACAGTGGGCCAATTGCCTTAGGCCTAGAGGTCTCTCTTAGTTTTTGTATGTTGTCAATTTGCTGGGTTGTGGTGAAGATGGGCGTAGGTTGACCTGGTTTAGTATGCTTCATATCAATAATGGCATACTTGAAGCTATTTTTCCCCATAAAATAAGAATTGCATTTGCACAGAGAAAATCTAGTCAATTTCATGTATGTTCATTTCAAATGAAGACCTCAGTAACCAGAAGTGATCCTCCTTCAAACTCTTGGGGTATGAAAACTTCCACAGTTTGGGTCTTTACGACACTTCTTTTACAGTGCGTTGTCTGTGGTGGTGATTCCTGAACTTTTGTGCTTAAAATGTAGATAGTAGGGTTCCATATCCAGAATCAGTATCTCTGGGACAGCATTCAGGAACCTGCATGTTAATACCCTCCCAAGGTGATTCTGATGCAGAAGTTTGCTGGACCCCACTTTGAGAAGTATGTGGTTTCAGAAAGGCCATCCTTGGCCTTGTTTCTGTATATACTAGTAATATGGTAGTTTTGTTTTTTTTTTTTTTTGGTGTGTGTTTTTTACATATGGAAGAAAACACTTCTTTATAATTATAACTCTGATCTGAAATTCAATGATCTACAATTGAATTGGGAGGAAAGACATGCAAAAACTAATTTAAATGTCAGAAGGTCAACCAAATCTGCAGCTTAAATATTGGAAACGTTGTCAAACAGAAATGAATGTTACACAACAAAATACAGATCAGTTTCTTGAGGAACTGCCAAAACTATTTTCAGAGGTAAGAGTTGGATGCCGCTATTCAATGCCAAATTCAATTTCCTCAGCTTGTGAGGAAATCTGTACTCACCGGCTCCCAAGGTATTGTAGAAAGCACAGGGCCTTTGGAATCCAACCTAAATTGGAATCTCAGACCAGTTTTTTTATGAGTGTGTTTCTTTGCGCAGGGGTCTTACTTGGTCTTTTTGAGTCTTGTGTCTCATGTACATTAGATGTGCCATGGTAGAGGGGATAAGAAAACGCACATGAAGCACAGGGTACGAGAATGTACTTGAGAAATGTTGGTTCTATTTCATACATATCTATGTACCCACATATGAAACTAAATTTGCAGTTGATAAAAGAAAGGACACATTCGAATAGCCCAGAGAATTTATTAGAAGATGGTAAAACAGTATTGATAGTGTAAAGGTGCAATTGAGGATTTGACATCCTTTATCTGCTTCTCTGGGGAATAATTCTTTTTCCTCAGTACTCATAAAGGAAGACAAGAGACCTGGCAGGTGTGGCTTAGTTGGTTGGGAGCCATTCAATGCACCAAATGTTGCTGGTTAGATTCCCAGTCAGGGCACATGCCTGGGTTGCAGGTTTGCTCCCCAGTAGGGGGCATGCAGGAGGCAAAATCAATTGAGGTTTCTCTCTCTCCCTTTCCCTTTTTCTCTCTCTCTCTCTAATAAAAGAGTAATATGCAAATTAGTCATCACTCTGCTACACCCATAAGTCACGCCCACAAGCCATGCCCACAAGCCAATCAAGAGCAAATATGCAAATAAACCCAACCAAGATGGCTACAGCCACAGAGAGCAGGAGGGAGGCTTGGGTTTCCCAGGCAATGGAGGAAGCCAAGCTTTCCACCTGCCCTTGCTAGCCTAGGCCTCCACTCAAGACTACAAAGTTTCAATTATAGAAGGTAAACAAATCTAAACAGAAATGGCAGCAGCCATGGAGCTGGAAAGAGCGGGAGGCTAGGGTTGCCCCTGGCAATGGAGGAAGCCAAGCTTTCCACACACCCTGGCCTGCCTAGGCCTCTGCTTAAGGCTACACAGTTTCAATTATAGAAGATACATAAACCCCAACAAATGGCTGCTGCCACGGAGCGAGCAAAAGGCTTGGCTCTGCTCCAGGCTACAAAGGTTCAATTGTAGAAGGTAAATAAATTCCAGATACTAGGGCTTCCGCTTGGGTTGCCAGGGAGCATGGCCAGCCTGCAAACCACCACAGGTCCCTTGCCCAGGCTGCCCCACACCCCAAGGGAACCCCCACCCTGATCCAGGACACCCTTCAGGGCAAACCAGCCAGCCCCCACCTGTGCACCAGGCCTCTATCCTATCTAATAAAAGAGTAATATGCAGATTGACCATCACTCCAACACACAAGATTGCTGCCCCCGTGTGGTCAAAGATCCTGCCCCCATGTGGACACAAGATGGCCACCACAAGATGGCAAGCAGGGGAGGGCAGTTGGGAGGGACCAGGCCGGCAGAGGAGGGAAGTTGGGGGTGACCGGGCATGCAGGGAAGGGCAGTTGGGGGAGACCCAGGCCTGCAGTGGAGAGCAGTTGGGGGGGGGGCAGGCCTACAGGGGACAGCAGTTAGGGGCAAACAGGCTGGCAGGAGAGCAGTTAGGCATCAATCAGGCTGGCAGGGGAGTGGTTAGGGGGTGATCAGGCTGGCAGGCAGAAGCGGTTAGGGGCAATCAGGAAGGCAGGCAGGCGAGCAGTTGGGAGCCAGCAATCCTGGATTGTGAGAGGGATGTCCGACTGCCTGTTTAGGGATCGGGCCTAAATGGGCAGGTGGACATCCCTCGAAGGGTCCCAGATTGGAGAGGGTGCAGGCTGGGCTGAGGGACACACCCTCCGTGCACGAATTTCCTGCACCGGGCCTCTAGTAATAATAATAATAATAATAATAATAACAACAACAACAACAACAACACTAAACAATAGTAACAAAAAAGGAAGACAATATACTCAGGCCCTCCTGGCCTGTTTGTGGGGGGGTGGCGGTGAGTGACATTCCTGTCTATTTCAGGGGTTCTTCAGCCCTGTGACCGGAACCAGTCATCCTTCCTTTAACTCTCACCTGGTCTAATTATAGGCCTCTATCCCTCCTGCCCCCCAAAACCTCTCAAGACTCTGGCAGATTTTGTTCAGAAAGACTTTGCTAATTACCATGTTCAAGTACACAGGAGAATTGACAAAAAGTAATGAATCATGAGGTTGACATTTTAAATATGGGAATAGTAGACATTTTAATAAATTTTTTCTCAGTAATACAATTTTTGGCCCATCCTATTTCTGGAAAGATTCAAGCAGCATGAGAAAATATAATAAACGGAAAATGTAATTATTTAGGTGTCCACTCTGAGAATAGTGTTTAAATTGCATTGAAACTCTTTTTGGGAAAAAGAGTTGATGCAATGCTTAGAGTAGAAGGTTCTGTACCTTTCAATACATTCAGACTTCAAGGCAAAAACATTTTCTCTGCTGAACAAAGCAAGCAAAGTAACTTGGCCTTGACTCTCGGGCAGCTCCAGGGGGACGGGAAGAGGAGGAAAGGTGATTTATAGGATCAAATGGACTAACGGAGGTGCCATTAATTCATTTTGGTTCTCTCAAATGTATTTGAGTTTATTACTGATTTTTACATATTGCAAATTTAAAATTCTGAAGACCTTTTCATTGTAAAGAGAAAAGCAATTATATACAGAGAGCCCTCTTATTAGCAACAGGCTAGGCAATATTTGCTCATTTGTTAGTCTAAAGACTCAGTTTTGAAATGTAACCCAATTGTTTTCTGCATGAAATATGACAAAAGAAAACAGGCTTAGAGACATCTTTTCTCCCTCTCATTTATTACCTGATTCTGAGAAATGGAGACAATTTTAGGCAAACAATTTTAGAGTCCTTGTTGGAATGAAGATTATAACTAACAAGTCATACAGGACAATTAATGCTTTTAGAAAAGTTTTTTTTTTTAAACTGTACCTAGCTTGTGTTATGACTTTTACATGATTATTACATAATTATATGAGTGGGGGGCATGGATGTATGTGTATAAATCTGTGTTTTGGGTCATTGCAAATTTCTGTGATTAAGTTATGATTTCTTGTAATGAATATATTTCAAGTGTGATTTGGGTTGAAATGACATTCATGAAGAAAATACCATTAAATTATAAGTTATAAGAAGACTGTACACAGACGTGATGCTTGAATCTCCAGCCCGCAATAGTAAGAGAGGTTGATTTTCATTTTAATAGAAAAGTGATCGAGCAAAGTGAAAGCTGAACAGATCTCAGAGCCTTTAGTTACTTGTGTCTTTGAAAAAACAACTCTGTTTGACATAACAGTCAAAGAACTTTTCACATCCAGATAGCATAGCAACAATCATATCAGGAAAGAACTGGGTTAAGACTAGGGAAAAAAAAACAAACACCCAATGATGGAGAAAGCACAACTATGTATATCTTAAGGCAACATCTTGAAAGATAAAAGCAGCTAGTCCACTTGGTTCCTTTGAAGGGATATGGATTTCAGATACTTATTTTACTTTTGCTATAAATTTATTTTTCAATTAAATAAACCTGAAACTACTACAATATTATAGTAATTTCAGGTGTACAACATAGTAATTAGACATTTATATATTTATACACCTTACAAAGTGGTCACCCCGATAAGTCTAGTACCCATCAGGCACCATACATAATTATTACAATATTATTGACTATATTCTCTATGCTGTAGTTTATAGCTCCATGACTATTTTTTTAAATCCTCCCCTGAAGATATATTTTTATTGATTTTTTTTTTTTAGAGAGAGAGAGAGACAGGGGGAGGGGGAGAGAGAGAGAGAGAGAGAGAGAGAGAGAGAGAGAGAGAGAGGGAGAGAGAGAGAAACATTGATCGGTTGCCTCCCAAACTTACCCTGACCGCAGATCAAACCCACGTCATGCATGTGCCCTGACCGGGAATTGAACCCACAACCATTTTTGGTCTATGGGGCAACGCTCCAACCAACTGAGCCACCTGACCAGGGCCTCCATGACTATTTTATAACTTGGAAATTGTACTTCTTAATCCCTTCAACATGTGCATCAATTTCCTTAACCCCGCTCCCATCTGAACAGTTGTTTAGGTACTAGAGGCCCGGTGCATAAAATTTGTGCACTGGAGGGGGGGTCCCCTCAGCCCAGCCTGCACCCTCTCCAATCCGGGATCCTTGGGGGATGTCCAACTAAACTGGCAGTCGGACATCCCTTTCACAATCCGGGACTGCTGGCTTACCTGCCTGCCTGCCCAATTGTCCATAACTGCCCCCCTGCTGGCCTGGTCACCCCCAAATCCCCCCCACCGGCCTGGTTGTTCCTAACTGCTCCCCCGGCCTGGTCACCCCTTACTTCCCCCCCCTGCTGGCCTGGTCATTCCCAACTGCCCCCCTCTGCCAGCCTGGTGCCCCCAACTTCCCCCTTGCCAGCCTGGTCACCCATGCAGCCTGCTGTTCCCATGCAGTCATCCATCCGGTTGTTTTGGTCATGATGGCCCCTGGCTTTTTATACACTGAGTGGCCAGATTATTATGATCTCTGAACGCATAATAATTTGGCCACTCAGTGTATATCCTATATAATAAAAGGCTAATATGCAAATTGTCCCCTTGACCAGGAGTTTGACCAGCAGTCAGGCCAGCCAACCGCCCATGTCCCCTCCCCCTGGCCAGGCTGGCCGGACTCCACCCATGCACAAATTCATGCACCAGGCCTCTAATTAATACACACACACACACACACACACACACACACACACACACACACTGAGTGGCCAGATTATTATGCGTTCAGAGATCATAATAATTTGGCCACTCAGTGTATATTAGGATAAGGTTGCTATCAAACATACACATTTTAAATGCAAATAAAATAAATGTCCATTTTATTTTAAGCAATTATGTGTTGACTCTGTTTCCACCCCCAGTATGGAGACTACTGTATTTCTTTCCCAAAATGGAGCAGGTAAGGAGAGAGGGCATAGCTTTCGCAGCTCTTTCCCCTAAAAAATTGGAAGCTGATTACTTTGCCACTTTTTAGTGTTCTGCTCATGATAAGTGTACTTTAGATGAATTTGAAGATGCTGAAACATAAATAATAGACACAGTTACAAAGCTGCTGGAAATTTTATCAAATTGCTGGTTTGAGCTTTGCTAGGCCACCAGGTCAGAAGCAAGTTCCCACTGCTCCATTCTCCCAGGTGCAGTATTGTGCATGGCCTCACATTAACTCCAAGGGGCTGTGTAAAATGCATTTCTCTGTATTCATACCTATCCTGTCAACACCTGGAATAGGGCTAAAATGCTTTCTTCGCTATCCTCATAATCAAGACAAAATCCCTTTGGCTTCTTTCCAGGTGTAAAAAAATGCATTTGTCAGTTTTTGTGATAGCATTCATCTCCTGGATACACAACCTTAAAATTAAAGGACAAGAATATTTACCTTGTTCCCTTGCACCAAAATCACTTCTTATGCCATTTTCATGTAAACGTTCCTTCTCTAGAGTAGGCAAATCACTTAACAGTTGTAAGGAAGCCTTTAAAAACTGAGCCAGTCTATGGAATATGTAAAAAGATCCTCTGTTTGTTTCATTTCTCCAAAGAATTAAGGACCCCTTTTTAATTTTTTTCTCTCTCTCCCTTCCAGCTGCTAACACCTCCCCATTCAATTGTGATTTTATTTAAAAAAATAAAATAAAAATGTCATCACAATAATTAGGGAACTTTCTGATAAACCAAAATTTTCTTGTTGCCACTTCGAGTCCTTAATGCAGGCTACTATTTAAATTAGGAAAATAAAGGTAAAAAGCAGAAGCATTTTTTTTATACTCAGGGACTAAGGAGCTGCAAGATTTTAAATATATTTTGATCATATTTATTAAGGATCATAAGGCTGTTGAGAGCTAGTTTTGAAAAACGCTTTAAGATCTAAAATAACCACCAAAGACCTTTTCATTTCAAAAGAATAAACAGGATTATGAGAATAGGTAACTTTTTCCTTGAGGAGCTATAAATGCAAGTCATTAGTAAAGTTCATTCACTCCAACAGAATTCATTTCTTATAAGGTCTGCTGGATAATTATTCTTTCTAAACACGACAACAAAAACTGAACAGATGTGTAGGAAGACAACAAGTTTAATGGATAAGATATAATGAATTTGTTCTTTTCATTGTTTTTTAATATAAAAAGAAATATCTGATGGTAAGATTTCTTCGAAGTTCTTAATAGGAATATTTTCCCTAGATTAAAAATGGAAAAAAGGTGATACATAACTTGATGTGATACTAGGATAATGAAAAATGTATCACTTAACAAGGTCTGCATTATTCAGAGTTATGCCCATGCAACTGTGTGCTCTAATCCCCAGCCAATACGTTGCTTGGTAACCAGTTACCTGCACACCTGCTCTGTAGCTATAAGAGACAGTGCATATGTGGTTATTGGCTGTATTTAGTACAGAAGAAAGAGATAAAAACCCCACAAATATTAATATTTTATACAACAATATGTTTTTTACTTTATTATTGCACTCACTGTTTAACCAAAGGTATATATTTTTTAAATCAGAAGAGTCACTGCTTCCCATCACACTATCACCTACTGAGTAGCATGAGAAAGGACTTAAATTTTTTCAGAGCATCTGTAATCAACTCTGTTTGCTGCAGACAACAGATGCTACCATTAGGAGGGATTTTGCACGTAGGTGAGAGGGAAGGCTGAATGAAGAATTTCAGTTTATAAAAGATTCCAGCCGTGGAGGCAGAATCATTCTAGAATCGGTTTGACCACAAGGGTCTGTCTACAGGAAGGCTTGATTAACACAGCCCTAGAAATATCAGTCATTGTGATTAGGCTGTGGTGTAGCTGGATTGTTCCTGATTATTTCCCTCTCAAGTTACAGTTCAGAACAGTTCCACCATTGATTGTGTGGCAATGACCCAGTAGGGGAGCCCTAAGAGGCAAGCTCTGGGATCAACACATGAAACTAATGTATTTTTTTTCCTCTCCCGTTAGAAGGCTGATTGCACACTATGCATTTGAGTCTCAGGGTTGCTAGAAAATACTAGTATATTCCAAGTGCCTTAAAGTCATTTCCTCTAACTTCTGGCAGGATCACAGCCATTTTTTTTCAAGAGTTAGAAGTGACCTTTAGAGATTTATTTAGTTCATTGGTCCTCAGCCCTGCCTATATACTCTAATCATCTGGAGAGTTTTCAAACATACTGATACCTGGCCCCAGCCCAGAAGATTCTGATGCTAGGTCTGTGGTGGGATTCAGGCCAAAAGAGTTAAGAGGTGGCAAGACTAGGTATGCAATACTAATTGGCCCTTCACTTAAAGGGAAACATATTCCCTTTCTATTAGTTACCATCTTTTTGTCCTCTTATTAGCCTTAACCATTTTGTTAACCAGGGTGGGGCTCTCCCACATTAAGGCAGAGAGGAATAGCTCTTCAGATCAGCCTGCTCCTACCCCTCTAAGGCCTGTTCACCCACGCCAACCAGTGTTCCTTTGGGGATCATGCTGGAGACACAGGTGGACAGTGAAGATTTGGCTCTGACAAGGCTTGAATCAGACAAATCCCTGACCTGAATGAACTCCAAGGCCACTCGGTTCCCACAGCTGACCATTTGCTCCTTGCTCTCTTTTCCATCATACGTGATGATGACACATTGCCCATGTCCTGCTGTGATGTTACATGACAGCATTACGATACTTCAGAATCCAAAATTCCAACATCACAAAGATGTCTCCAAGAGGAATGTCAATTCCCTATAAAATGTCTAGGGGGAAATTAGTATCTAAAGACTTGATAAAATCCAGAGCAATTCAAATTCAAAATCATATTTTATTGTCACCGTGATGTAAAAGTCCTTGGACATTAAAATCAATATTCCATCCTCCTCAATTTGCTATTTTTGATGAGTCTTAGGGAGAGACATTCTTGATTGCACATAGTCCTGGGGACTTTTGCGGGGGAGGGGTTGTCCACATGGAATCTACACTGGGGTGTTCCTCTGTGCCTTGAAGTTGTCTTAATAGAATTCCGAGTGTCCATGCGCATCATGTGGAAAGAATCTAAAGAGTTAATAGGACACTAAAAATCACTGTTAGAAAATAAACTGAGACCCAGTCTGTAAACTGTTAAGCCCCCTCTCCAGGGCAAGACTGTGTTCCCAGATTGAGTATTTAGAGTTGTCTGAGGCTAGAGCAGAGATGCAGAGGGAACTGGGAGGAGGCCCAGAGGAGAAAGAGTTTGGCTTCATTAGGAAACCAGTCTGCTGTTGTCATCTGTCTGAAACACACAACTTAGCACCTTAAATGCAACAGGAGGAATATCCCAGCAAGAGGTTGGCTAGTTTGGGTGCTGGGAATTTAGCCTAACTGGGGGAAAACACCAGTTACACACGTTTCCTCCCTTTGACATGCTGTCCAGGTGTTGGTGCCCTCTTGACAAAGAATAAAAATTTGCAACAGAGGCAGCTCCTGTTATTGGATCTTATTAGAGCTATTCCCTTTCTTATCTCATGTATTTGAAACTTCTTTATTTCTTTTTCACTTTTATACTGCCTACTTCGAAGGCACTAACAATTTAAACCCAGGACCTCATGGGGCTCCATTGTATATGCATGGGCTCAGCTGTTTTGCAGTTTAAAAGGACTGATTTTTTTTACAGATGTCTACTCCCACCCCATCCTTCCACCTCCTGTCTCTGTGCTGAGGCTCTCTCCTTTGGTGAGACTGTGGCCCTTGATAGGGTCCTGTACATACCACTCAGCCTCTCAAGAGAGTCATTTGCTTCTGGATGAGCCTGCACAAGCTGCTAAGATCAGCCAAAGGGAGAACCGAGCCTGGCCCGAACAGGAGTTCAAAGCCAACTGCATAACTCTCAAAACTCACCTCTTAGTCTGACAAACTTTTATTTTAATTTCAAAAAGTTCCTCCTACAGATATAAAAATATATAAATAAATAGTTAGGAAAATGCTTAAACCAAAAATAGGTCTGTCATAGATTAATAAAAATCCCAAATTACAGAAAACTAAAACAAAAACAAAATGGCCTCATGGACCATCTAAGCTGCTAGATGCCACCAAAAAGCCCCAAATCACAGGCTCCATCAAAGGCCAGCAACTTACCATCAATTGCCACAATTTTGTCCCATTTATCAAAGGTCCTAGTTCATGCACCAGTTGTTGGGAGGGGGAGGTTATTTCCTCGAAGTGTGAGCCTCCCTGTTCTGTAGAAAAACTGACTAGAACGTGTGCTTCCAGGGGCAACTTGCCCTCAAGAGAGAGGAAAGAGGAACAAGGCTGGGCTACAAATTTCATTTCTCTCCTAAATTCACCTTCAGATAAATTGGTACAGCTCAAAAGGGTGGAAGTGAGAAGGCAGAGAGAGGCCAAGAGTTTTATATTAATTGAAATCCTTTCACGTCTAAAGAAACATCAGGAGTGGGAAGGAGGTATTCCTAATACTTGTTTACACCCGTCCTATTCCCATTGCCTATCAGTATTGCCACGTCTTCTCTTCTTCCTCCTAAGTATCTGGTGTATCCACTCTTTTTCCTGTCTCCACTGCTTCTGCCCAAGTCAGGCCTTTGTTTTCTTATCTACTAAGAATTGTATTCTCTTCTTACTGGGATTCTGGCCTTTGTGCTTTCCTGCCACCATCCCCCCACCCCCAACACACACACATAAATAAGCAAAACTGAAAACATCTATCTTCCGGATCGCCAGAGTGATCACTTTATTGTACACATCTGATGTTGCCTCTCCCATGCTCCATACCCATGAGGAACTTCCCATTGCCCAAGATATACTTTCTCAATTCCAGTATTTGGTGTATAAGATCCTTCTTAGTTTAAAAAGTGGTTAAGCTTGTGGACTCTAGAGAGAATGCCTGGTTTTAATTTATTTTATTATTTTTAGAAATATATTTATATTGATTTTAGAGAGGAAGGGAGAAGGAGATAGAGACATCAATGATGAGAAAGAACCATTGATCGGCTGCCTCCTGCACACCCCATACTGAGGACCAAGCCCACAACCGGGAATCAAACCATGACCTCCTGGTTCATAGGTCAACACTCAACACCGACTGGGCAGAATGCCTGGTTTTAAAGCCATTGCCTAGCTGTGAGACCGTGGGCTAGTAACTTATTTGCTTTGTGCCTCCCTTTCCTCATCTGTGGAATTGGAATAATAATAGTACTTATCTCAAAGGAAGATTATCTTATAGTAATAAGTAATATAATAACCCACATGAGTCTGGCTGGTGTGGCTCAATGGTTGACTGTCGATCTACAAACTATGAGGTCACTGTTCGATTCCTGGTCAGGGCACATGCCTGGGTTTTGGGCTCAATCCCCAGTAGGGGGCATGCAGGAGGCAGCTGGTCAATGTTTCTCATTGATGTTTCTATCTCTCCCTCTCCTTTCCTCTCTCTCTAAAACTCAATAAAAACATCTTAAAAATAATAATCTACGTGAAACACTCATCACTGTGCTTGGCATATAGTAAGTGCTCAGAAATAACCATTATTTTTATTTGGCTTCTGCTCGTTTATCTAGCCCTATGCGTCCACTGATCCCCACAAAGGTAAGGTCCAGTCTTAGCTATTTCCTCTTCTCTGACACTGCCATGCTCTCTCAGGTCTCTGTCTTTCATCCATGCTGGCTCTTCTCGGTTGGAATGCCCTTGCCCACCTTGACCGCCTGGCAATGCTGTCTTCATCCTTCAGTTCTCAGTTGAAGTGCTTAGTCCTCTGTGGACAGACAAATGTTGATTCTCTTGGGCCCCCACTTCCCAACACACATACTGCTATTAAAGCAAATACCCTCATTCTCCTAAGACTGTGCACTTCCTGAGGCTGGGGGCAGGGTCTTTCCGCCCTTGTTTCCTACTGCCTAGCACAGTGGGAGGCATATATAGAAAAGTTTGTCTAATGAGTGACATTGCAAATGAGCAGGCACTTTTCTAGGGGAAGTAATGTCAAATTTTGAAAGCTCTGCATGTACGATATTTTGAATCAGCCCTTCAGCATATTTTCTGATGTAATTCAGTAGAAACTTTAAATGAAAAGAATCTTAGAATACAGGTAATTGCTATTTTCACTTCAAACTACTGTTTAAGGATTCTAAATTCTGAATTAATAGAGAATTATTTTTTTTTACCTGCACTAATATATCGTGGGTGTTGAAGGAAGGGAAGAAGAAATCATATCTAACCTTTTAGCTTTCTGCTTTATAGAAATAATTTTTTCCAAAACTAATGACACAGTTGCTGAAATCTGTTTTAAATGAATGGCACTGCATTAATTTACTGCCCAAAGTAAGTTAGTGAGTCTCCAGGCAAACAGTTCTTGTACCCTGATCATTTAGAGCTCTTTTTTTTTTTTAAAAAAAAAGGTCAATTGGTTTATTTTCATGTTTTTAGCAACAGTTTACAAAGCAATCTTTTAGAGCTGTCATTTTATTAATTTTCATGGTTTTAGTAATTGTCAATTCTATATTTCCTTGGGAAGCAATTAATACATTTAGGAAACTCTCCTGGGTTTCATAAACACTTCCAATTAAAAGTGCATTGATTTGGCAGTGGTTTCTCCTTGGTATACGTTCACAAAGACCAACAAGCAGTCCATGTGGCTTTGTCTAACCTGCCTAACTGGACTGTGAGCAAAAGTGAGACAACTGCAGATATTATCTCTTTTGCCTTTAGAAGTTAATTAGTTCTATAGGTATTATTAGCCTGTAAGCGCCTGGAAGGCAAGGGTAATGTCTTATTCATTATTATTTCTCACCCAAGGTCTAGCTGAGGACCTGCATATATTAAGGACTGTGATTGGTGCCCCCAGCAGGCATTTGCATAAGTGGAAGTAGCTTGCCACTGGACAGTGAGGGGCAGAGGGGGGGGGGAATCAGCAAAGGTCATGTTGGAGCTTGGTGAGTCCCAGGACAGACTGACACCTCTCAGAGGCACTGGGACTAAGAAGATAGGAACACAGCAGAGGAACCATTCTTAGGATGCTTGGAAAGGGGAGGAGGGATAGGATCAGGAGACTTCTGGATGGAGTGCAATTCCTTGAATGCATTTCAGGTTGGAATCATGTGGAGAATTTGGAGGAATATAGATGTTTGAGGAAACTTGGGAAAATTTTCAAAGTCTGAGGATAAAAGTTCTGGTGAGGAGTACTTGTGACACGTGTGGTGTGTGTGTGTGTGGTATATGTGTATGTGTGTGTGAGGGGTGCAGGTGATGTGGACTCTGGGTGTATATGTGTGTATGTTGGGGTGTCTGTGTGTGATATGTGGTATGTGTGTATGTGGCGGGGTGTGTGTGGTATGTATGTGGTGTGTGTGTGTGAGATGGGTGTATGTGTATGGTATGTGATGTTTGGTTTGTGTGTGTGTGATATCTGTGTGGTGCCAATGTTAAGAAATGTCCAAAGTTATAGAGAATTTTTTATGAGTTTATTTGAGCCAAAACTGATGACAAGTGCAGGGAAGCAAGATCTGAAATGCTCTGGAGAATAAATTTTTCAGCTTCTTTTATGCGCTTGACATTAAGAAAGAATACGTGAAGGTGGAAGAAAGCGAGGCTGGGATTACATTACACATAGTTAAGATTTGTACTCTCCTGAGGGCGGTTGTGCCTTCAGGGATATTATTTCTAGCATTCCAAAGGTGTGCCACCTAGATGCACAAGAATAATAGGCAGTGCTGGCTTAAAACCTTTCACTAAAAGAGTTATATGCCTGGGCATGACTACCCATGACCTGCCCAGTTAAGAATTTATCAACAGATCACCCTGTGAAGTTACTTTTCATAGAACCCATTTTTCATTCAAAGTGGTGTGTGTGTGTGTGTGTGTGTGTGTGTGTGTGTGTGTGTGTTATAGGTCTTCATAAAAAATTAGGCCACTATTAGAGCAAAGGATTGGATTTCTCTGAGAAGCTAAATCTTATGTATGAAGGTCAATAGATCCTTATTACCACATGCCTAATGCTGGGTTAAGTCCTGTGGGGAATACAAATAAAATAGAAAATATGGTATGCTTATAAGTGGTTTACAGTCTAATTAGATGTGTATAAGGGACCATGTGAGCATTGGAACAATATATGATGAATGAGAAAATAGAGAGATATGTTGTTCAGGGTATACCTAAGAGAAAGTCATTCTGGGCTGGCCTGCTAAAGAGGTGAGACATGATCTGAATCACCAGGGATGAATGAATGGCATTTCCACAGGTGGAGATGTTACATGTATATCTTGAGGGTGCACAGTCACGAGTTTGAGTGACAGTGTTTGGCTGGTGTAGAAGATTTTTATTGTGTGAGGGGTGGGGGCAGGAAAAGTTGGGATATACACAGCAGATTCATTGCAGGCTGGGTCTTGGATGTAAGGTGAAGGCATTTGAGAACCATTTATGGTTTTTCACCAGGGAACTGATAAGATCAAAGTAGTCTTTCAGAACATTACCTCAGTAAACTTATCCAGGCTGGATTGAAAAATAAGGATCTGAGGCAATGAGACTGGTTTGGGGGTGTCAATTTTCTGAAACCCTGGGACACTGTATCATCTCCTTTCATTCAAATATAATGTATCTACTTTAAGGTCATTCTCAGCAGAGTAACATAAAAAATAAAAAGAACTAAATTTTTACTACATTCTCTTGATCATATTGCACACTATATGTAAAATACCTTTACAATTCTCTTCACCTATTTAAAGGATTTTTTTAAAGATGAAATCATGACTCTCATACATATATAAATGAACATGTGTTAAATATTTTATTCAATCCCTTAAAGAAGGAACCTGTAAGATGTTACAACCAGTTCAAAGGAGAATCCAAAGAACGAATACATTTGTAGATCAGGAATTAATGTACAAATGGAGGTGAGACTTGAATTTTTCCACAATAGGAGAGGGAAGTCAATTGAAGTTCTATCAGATATAATTTATATGCCTACAGACAAGAACCATTTTGAATTTCTATCAGTTACAATAACTTATATGAAAGGCTTAATGTCAATGAAAGGCCAGAATTGGGTCATCTAGAAGGGTGTACTGTAGACAAGGTAGAATTTTCCACTGAAGCACATTATTCTTTCTAAACTTCAAGGACTTATTATGGTCCTTCTTTTTATACCCAAATTATTATATTTTGTTATTATTTTTTTTAAATATTTTCTTGACTTCAAAGAGGAATGGAGAGGGAGAGAGAAATAGAAATATCAATGATAAGAGAGAATCATTGATTAGCTGCCTCCTGCATGCCCCGCACTGGGAATTGAGCCCACAACCCAGGCATGTGCTGCAATCAGGAATCGAACCGTGACCTCCTGGTTCATAGGTAGATGCTCAACCACTGAGCCTCACCAGCCAGACTATACCCAAATTATTTTAAAATGCCACCCATCTCCACTCTCTCTCACCCTGGGCTACTTCCTGTCACCTCCAAATCAGTTCTCTTTTTCCAGTGCAAATTAATTAACCCTTTCTTGCTTCGCTCAGTTTTTCTTCTTCCCTTCCTGGATCAACTCACAAAAACTCAGGGTTGTTCTCCTTAGATGGAAGGTTGTGAAAATTTGTAGTTAATATATTTTCTATCACACCCACAGGATCAAAGTTTGACGCAGTTGTTTTGGACCAAAAATGTTTTGAGGTTGTGATCCTGATTGCCAATTTTCCCTTAAGAGTGTAAAAGGGTGGGAAAAATCTTAGGTTTTCTTTTCTTATTTTACTGTGCTATAAATATCCTACTAAGGGATTTCTGGTCCAGCCTTCATTCAGACTGGAAACAGCTAAAGACAGGTTGAATGTTTCATCCAGTTAGAGGCAGAGATAAGACTGGATGTTGGGTTCCCCCACACAGATTTATTGAGTGCCTAACATGTGCCAGATCTTCAAGGAGCTTACATTCTATGTGGAGGAGACAGGCAATAAGTAAGATAAATGAGAAAATTATGCAGTGTATCATATGTATGTATATATTATACTAGGGGCCCGGTGCATGAAATTCATGCCCGGGTGGGGGCGGGGAGGTCCCTCAGCCCAGTCTGCCCTCTCTCACAGACTGGGAGCCCTCTGCGGGAAGCGACTGGGTTGATCAGGGGAAGGCACCAACCCCATCACCCTGCTGCTGCAGCCACTGCCAGCCACCTCAGCTGCCAAGGTGTTTTCAACAACACGGTCTTCAGTCCCTTCACCGTAAAAAAATGACAACTTTCTTTAGGCATTTTCAAGATGTGCCTTTCATAGGATATGACATTTCTTTCTTTTTTTTTTTTTTATCCTCACCTGAGGATATGTTTCCATTGATTTTTAGAGAGCATGGAAGAGACAGGGAAAGACAGAGAGAAACATCAATGTGAGAGGGACACTTCGATTGGTTGTCTCCTGCATGAGCCCTGACCTGGGCCCCAGCAAGGGGGGAACCTGCCACCTAGGTACATGCCCTTGATCAGAAATGAACCTGGACCCTGTGGTCTGCAGGCTGAGGCTCTATCCACTGAGCCAAACCCGCTAGGGCAGGATATGACATTACTTAGCCCTCCAGCAGCAGACCTTCGTTTTTTCCTCCAGGAGTGAGGTGGAAAAACCCTAGATCACCTTCTTGGATTCTTATTACCCAAGTTACCAAGAACACTGCCAGTGGTGTACAGGGAGCTTAGCCAATGAGCAGTCAGAAAAGGTGTTTCCTCTGCAGCTCACGCACAGAGGCAGCACTGCTGGCAAGCTGAGGCTGGCACAACCCCTGTCTCTGGGCCTGCTCAAGCCTCTGCCATGGCTTGGGCAGGCCCCCCCTCCCCCAGCTCTGCTCAAGCCTCTGCTGTGGCTTGGGCAGGGCCCCCCCAGCTCTGTTCAAGCCTCTGCTGTGGCTTGGGCAGGGCCCCCTGGCTCTGCTCAGGCCCTGCTCAAGCCTCTGCCACCCTGCCCCTGGTCACTCAGCGCCAAAGCCGGTAGGCCTGGAGTGGCCTGGGGTGTTCTGGGACCCCAGCCATTCAGAACCTACGCGCAGGCCTACAGGCTCTGAGCAGCCTGGCTCCTGAGCATGTTCCCAGGACCCAGGCCACTGAGCACCTGTGTATGCAAATTAACCTGCCTTTTTTTGGGGTGGGTTAATTTGCACACTGACTCCTCGTAGGCTGGTGGGCGTCACGGAGGTATGGTCACTTTGATCTTTCTCTTTTGTTAGTGTAGATTGTATTTTGCAGAATATGAGAAATGCTATGAAGAAAAAAAAAAGCAAAGTATTTTAAATAGGGTGATTAGGGAAGGCATTGGTGAGAAGGCAGTGTTTGCAGGAATTGAAGGACTGAGCCATAAAGATAGGTGGGGGAGAGTTTGGGGCAAAGGGAAGAGGAAGTACAAAGGCCCTGAGCTGTGACTGTGATTGGTGTGTTTTAGGAATAACAGAAGCAAGTGAGGTTATAGGGATGTGTAGGGCAGCAGGAGATAAGATCAGACCAGAATGGGGAAGGGTACAGATGTGATAGAGTCTTGTAGGCCATTGTAGGGCTTTCTGATTGAGGTGGGAAACCACTGGGACATTTTGAATAAAATTATCTATTTTATATTTTAAGATGATTATCCTGGCTATGTTGAAAATAAACAGTAAGGGGACAAGGGTGGCAGCACTTGGCCAGCAGGCAGGTCATTGCACTAATTCAGGAGTGGAATGACAGTATCTTGGAGACAGGGAATGGCAGCAAAGGTGATAAAATAATGTTCATCATGACATTGACCTTGGGTCAGTTTACTTTGATTATCAAACAATTTGGGGTATTTATTCATTTTCTAGCATTTTGCTAGGGACTGGGATACAAAGTCATATATGATCCAGTTCCTACACCTGAGGAGCCTAATTTTATAAAAGAGACAACCATAAAAAGAAATTAAAAACATTACAATGAGCTGTAGCAAGCACAATCATAGAAATGTTCCAGGTACACATGCAGACTACTCCCCTCCGCCCATATCTCACCCCCCAACCAAAAAAAGGAATGGCAGGCAGAGAGGGCTTCTTCAAGGAGCTGTGTTTTGCAAAGGAACAAGAGTTTCACAGGATTCACTTCCCAGGTGGAGGGAGGCATTTCAGGTGGAGGGAACAGCAAAATTTATAGGGTAGTGTAAGCTATTAAGTTGTTCATTTCTGTTTTGTTCTTGGTGATACATTAGAGTCAAAGTGTTGAAACAAGACTCCCCAGCCCTACTCCCTGTGGCCCAAGAAAAGCCCATTCATCCTTGTGTTTTAAGTCTGTCTTGGAGGGAAGAGTTCCGGGCAGAGTGAACAGCCAAGGGTAAAGGTCCTGAAATCTAAATTTGCTTTGTGTGTTAAGGAACATCTGGAGGTTGGGGACTGTTTTGTAAAGATAAGGGTAGCTTAGGAGACCAAGAACCAGATGCCTGGGGCTATAGGAGGAATTTAGGGTCATCAAGGAGTTCATTTGGAGTTTTTCCCAGAGAAGGGAGAGCAATCTTTGTACTTTGAATTGAAAAGGAAAGTGGCCCTAGAGGAGTGAGGTAGCTTGTTAGAATTTGAGAAAGATAGGGATTTGGGTATTTTTTTAAATTATAGGATCCGAAGATATCATATGGTGTAAAAGGGTACAAGGATGCTTGTATGGGGCTGGTCAATAAGCCCTTTGGGAGCAATGATGAAGTTTCTCTGTGGCCAATCCGCAGGCCACGGAGAGCTGCACTGTGAATAGTGGTTAAGAGCAGGAGTCTAGAGTCAGGATGATGGATCAAATCCTGGCACCACTACTTACCCTGGGCAAGTGACTTGACCTCTACACCTTGACTTCCCCACCTGCAAAGTGGAGCTGGTAAGAATAGTACCTACCTCATAAGGTTGCTATGAAGAATATATAAGCCAATGTATGAAAATTGCTTATAACAGTGGTTAGCACACAGTGCTATATAAAGATGTGACCTTATTATTTTTTATTGCTCCCCTTAGGGATGAGCAGTGCCATGGACTGCAGATAGCTTTGACAGAGCTGTTAAGTAGCAGATGGGACAATCACAATAAAGGCAACCATGTGGGCCCTGGACAGGACCTCTTCCAGTGGGAGCCCTGAGATCCTTGCAGAAGTCAGTGGAGGGAGAATTGGATTTCTCATCAACACCGGCAAAGAAAGACTGAGCCAGTTTTAATTTTATCTAGAAAAATAAAAAAGAGTGATGTCTCTCAAGTGTACCATGAAGCAAATTCTTAGTGGTTATGTGTGCTTAGGGAACTATAAGCAGCTATAAATTGCTGAAAGATAGATTCTGAGGTGGAGATAGGTGGCATGTAATGGTGAAAAGGTGGGCAAGGATCAAGTCAAGATGGACCTCAAATGTTCTTCAATTGACCTTGGCCTTTATTTCGTACATGCTGGGGAATCAGAAAAGGCTTTGTGAGCAGAGGAGACATAATACGATTTAGATCTTTAATAACTTTCTTGGCAGCATGAGCATAGATATAAAATTGTCAAGATGAGAGAGAAAAAGTGATTAAACAGCTGTTGCAACAATTCCAAGGAGGAAGAATTGGGCCCTGGTTTAGATACTGACATCAGGGATAAAGAAGAGATAATGTAACTGAGACATATCTAGAAGTCTTGGACCTGATATTGTGGGCGGAAAAGTTAGACTTCTGGCTTTGGATATATGGAGGCCAGGAGAAAGAACAGACTTGGGTATGACAATAAGTTCAACTTGGGACCTCTTAGCTCTAGATGCCTGTGTCTAAGTGAAGGCATCAAAATTGGCCCAAGAGAGGGGTTTTGGAATCATCAGCTTGGAGGTAGTTATTAAGGAGACAGTTGAATTGCTTGAGGAAAGGAAGTAATGTCAAAAGAGAACTCCAGAATCACCAGAGGCTTTGTAGAGGATCATGGGGAAGAAACGGATGGACCAAAAGAAGGACAACAGGGAGTGTAGTTTCTAAGGAACTAGAGGAGATTTGGGGAGGCCTCATTGTTAAATTCAGGGAGTTCAAGAGCAGAGGACTTTTGCTGGTGCATGTCAGTAGGAAATAGAGGAAATAGAGGTCAGACTTCAGCAAGTGAAGGAAGGAACACGAAGTGTATGAGAGCATGGACCACACTCTGGAGAAACTTAGGTATGAAGTAAAGATGAGGAGGGATCTGGGTCAAGAATATAACCTTTCCATCCCTCCAATGTGTAAGAACTTATTATGTAGGTCATGGAGAAGTTCTCAACAAAGAGAGAGTATTTGAGAATTCATATTCTATGAATATATGCAATGCTTTTAATGCTTCCTCTAAAGCAAGTCTTAAAAAATTATCAGTTTGACTATCTGAAAAATTCACATAAGGAAGATGACATGAATGGGATGCTAAGTGAAGAATCCCTATATTTAACTGACATTTTCATTAAAGTCTTATGCTTATATTTTCTAAAATATGTTTTCTTCCATGTAAGTGGCTCTCCAGCAGCCTCATCTCATTGCACAGCTGTGTGTACTTCGTCCTATAAACTCCTTTTGAAACACTCTTTCAAATTTGATATGAAAGCACACAGTTTATCCTACAGCACAACTCAAACATTTAAAACCATTAGTCAAGTGCTGAACACGATGAAATCCATTTTTATGATTCAAAAGTGCACACGCTTCAAGAGAAAAAGGAATGGAGTTTTTATTTTGGAAAAATGGTGGGAACACTGTGGGAGATGTATTTGGGATAATTGTAAATGTAGTTTTTCTTTGCACGACTGAATCTTAGATTGTTAGGAATATCAGTGAGAAAACACTTAGATGCCTCATTGCGTTCAGTGCTTTCTTTTATTAACTGTAACACCTGCCGTTTCACAGCCTGTGCTTCCGTCTCCAGATGTAAAGTGAAGGGGGTTGCACAACAAATATTGGGCTAATTTAAGCCTCCAAATAATATTAAAAAACAATGCAGCCTCAGTAATCTGGATATGTCAGTAAAAGTGATTTTTTTCTGGTCGGAATGAAAGGTATTTGATCTGAAGCATTCATTTAACAAATATTAATGAAATGGCCTTTATGTGCCAGGCACTGTGCTAGGATCTGGAGTTATGGTGGTGAATCAAATGGACAAGTTCTCTGACCTGATGTTATCAGTGGTTTCGTGTATCAGAGCAACACCAAAAATATAATTCCATATGTGAAGAATAAAAGGAAAAACACCTAGGGGCATAGTAATATTCAGCAGGCAGGGATGTGGACCTAAGTAAATCAACCCTACCTGCCTTTTAGTTTTATGTGGTACAGGTGAAAACACTAAGTTGCCATTTCTGACATTTCCCCCTCGGGGTGGGGGGACACCCATTAGACATCTCCCCTGGCCTCCAATGCTCCCTCACTTGCCCCTGTTCCCTTTGGGATCCATCGGGGCTGGCAGTACCGCCATTGCTGCCCGCTGCTAGTGCCGCATTGCTGATGCTGCCATGTTCCATGCCACCCCCTGGTGGTCAGCGCACAGCATAGCGAGTGGTTGAACTCCCAGTCTCCCAGTCGAACTCTTAGTTGAACAACCACCCGAGGGGACAATTTGCATATTAGGCTTTTATTATATAGGATTTGTGGGCCATATAAAATTATCAACTTAAAAATTAGCCTGCTATATTTGGTCAAACATTTAATTAACTCACTTCTAATGCCTTGGCATGGCCAAACCAAGTGATTTCCCGGGTCTTATA
This sequence comes from Eptesicus fuscus, assembly GCF_027574615.1. Lineage (NCBI taxonomy): Eukaryota > Metazoa > Chordata > Mammalia > Chiroptera > Vespertilionidae > Eptesicus > Eptesicus fuscus. Next base: position 89,942,556 of record NC_072479.1, read on the forward strand.
TGGCCCATGGGCTGGTTGTTCCCCTCCTCTGATATAGAGAGAATATGCCATATTTTTGGGCTGCAGTGGAGAAACCACTCAATGGAATTTTTGCAGATTGAAAGGCCAGGAAGGCAATTCAAAAAGCCTTTATCTGGGCCACTTTATCTCTAGAAATCAGGTTTGCTCAGGAAGTCAGGAAAGCTCTAGAGGAGGTCAGGAACACATGCTTCAATATGGCTAGCAGAACAGGAGTAGTGGAAGAATGAAAACCAAGAAGGAAAATTTTGCTAACTAGAGGAAAAAGAGATTCTTTTGGTGAAAAAAAATGAGATTTTCTTGGGCAGAGCATATAGACAGGCATGAGAATAATTACACTCAAGGCTAGGAATAGACAAATACAGAAGGTAAAGCAAGGTTCTTTCAGACTTACCTTTTCCTAAAGAAAGTACTAGAAAAGGGAAGCATTCATTCAATAATCAGTCATAATATGTTTATTGAGTACTATCTATGTGTGAAGCATCAATCTTGGGTAATAGAAATATATTAGTGAACAGAAAATATTAATATCTTTAAAAGATTATTAAATACTCGGGGCCCAGTGCACGAATTCATGCACCTTGAAAGGAACTGTGGGCCACGAGGCTGTGGTGGGCACAGGGGTGGGTCTTAACCCATCCTCCATGCCCCTGCCCGGCCCCTCCTGCCACTCCCACATGCTGACTACCTGGCCCCATTCACACCTGCTGACAGTGAGGAGTGATTGGGGCCAGTGCCAGTAGCAGGTGCGAGTGGGGCTGGTGGCGCTGCCAGGGGGTGTGAGTGGCAGCTCCAGCACTGGCAGCAGGTGTGAGCACTGAGTGGGACTGTGACATGCTGAAGCAAAGAATTTTCAGTAATCACCAGAGGCTCGCCTTGATGACAGCGACTGGGTCTGAGCTTGGTCTGGTGCTCCCGCTCACCTGCTCCAAAATCCTGCTGTGGCTGATGCCCGCCACGCTCCACTCGCGCCCTCTGGTGGTCAGCACACATCATAGCGACCAGTTGTTCTGCTGTTCGGTCTATTTGCATATTAGCCTTTTATTATATAGGATATCTCTGTGGATTTTACATTTAGTAGGAAAATCAGACAATAAGTATCCTCTCTAATAAAAGAGTAATATGCAAATTAACCATCACTCTGCTACACCCACAAGCCACGCCCACAAGCCAATCAGGAGCAAATATGCAATTAAACCTAACCAAGATGGCTACAGCCACAGAGAGCAGGAGGGAGGCTTGGGTTTCCCCTGGCAATGTAGGAAGCCAAGCTTTCCGCCTGCCCTTGCCGGACTAGGCCTCCACTCAAGGCTACAAAGTTTGAATGATAGAAGATACATAAATCCAAACAGAAATGGCAGCAGCCATGGAGCTGGAAAGAGCAGGAGGCTAGGGTTGCCCCCAGCGATGGAGGAAGCCAAGCTTTCCACACACCCTGGCCGGCCCAGGCTACAAAGTTTCAATTATAGAAGATACATAAATCCCAACAGAAATGGCTGCCACCACGGAGCAGCAGGAGGCTTGGCTCCACTCCAGGCTACAAAGTTTCAATTGTAGAAGATAAATAAATTCCAGATACCAGGGCCTCTGCTTGGGTCACCAGGAGGCTTGGCCAGCCTGCAAACCACCACAGGCCCCTCGCCCAGGCCGCCTCATGCCCCAAGGGAACCCCCACCCTAATCCGGCACACCCTTTAGGGCAAACCAGCCTGCCCCCACCCATGTACCAGGCCTTTATCCTATCTAATAAAAGAGTAATATGCAGATTGACCATCACTCCAACACACAAGATGGCTGCCCCCATGTGGTCAAAGATCCTGCCCCCATGTGGACACAAGATGGCCACCACAAGATGGCAAGCAGGGGAGGGCAGTTGGGAGGGACCAGGCCTGCAAGGGAGGGCAGTTGGGAGGGACCAGGCCTGCACGGGAGGGCAATTAGGAGTGACCAAGCCAGCAGAGGAGGGAAGTTGGGGGTGACCAGGCCTGCAGGGGAGGGCAGTTAGGAGGGACCCAGGCCTGTAGGGGAGAACAGTTTGGGGGACCAGGCCTGCAGGGGAGGGCAGTTAGGGGTGACCAGGCCTGCAGGGGAGGGCAGTTAGGGGCAAACAGGCTGGCAGGGGAGCAGTTAGGCATCAATCAGGCTGGTAGGGGAGTGGTTAGGGGGTGATCAGGCTGGTAGGCAGAAGCGGTTAGGGGTAATCAGGAAGGCAGGCAGGCGAGTAGTTGGGAGCCAGCAGTCCTGGATTGTGAGAGGGATATCCAACTGCCCATTTAGGCCCGATCCCACCGGCAGTTGAACATCCTTCGAGGGGTCCCAGATTGGAGAGGGTGCAGGCTGGGCTGAGGGACACCCCCCCTCCGTGCACAAATTTCATGCACTGGGCCTCTAGTAATCTATATATAATAGAGAAATATGCTAATTAACTGGGGCACCATAACAGGTTGACCAGTTAGGAGGAGGTTGCACATGCAGCATTGGGGGCAGGGCGTCAGGGGCCTTTGCGTGCCTGCGCTGGGGGAGGGCCTGATCAGCAGCAGCTGCAGCTGCTTCAAGGGCTGGAGAGGGAGGCAGGGCCAGACCAGTGACTCGAGGGTGGGCAGTGCTGTGCAATTTCGAATCACGTACTGGGCTCCTAGTAAATAAATAATATAGTGTGTTAGAGAATGATGAGTGTTATAAAAAAGAAAATATATCAAGGTAAATGGGATTAGGAATTCCTGGGAGGGGAGGTGGTCAATGTGGGTGACATTGGAGTAAGGACTTGACAGAGATGAGGGAGTGAGACATGTGGTATCAAGGAGATGAGAATTACAAGAAGAAGAAACAGCCAATGCAAACACCCTAAGGTAGGAGTATGTCTAATGTGTCTGATGAGGAACAAGGAGGCCAGCAATGTGGGAGAAGAGTAAGCAAGGGGGAGAATGGTGAAAGATAACCTTAGAGTGGTAACAAGAGGCCATATTGTGTAGAACCTTCAAGGCCATTGTAAGGACTTTGACTTTTATTCTGAGTGAAGAGTAGGTACATCCCAAGATTATTGCAACAATCCAGGGGAGGGGTGCAGGTATCTTGGAATAGGGAGTGGAAGTGGGGATTTGTCAGATTCTGGATATATTTTGAAGGTAGAGCCAATAGGATACCCTGATCGATTGCTTATGGGATTTGAGAAAAAGAGAAGAATCAAGGATGACTCTAAGGATTTTTGGCTGGATTAACTGGAAAGATGGAGTTTAGAGATGTTGTAATTGTTATTAGATCAAAAATGATGCTGGGGCCCAAAGGATAACTAGAGAAGAGAGGCAAGATCTTAAAGAGTTTACTGGAATGATTCTCTTAAACTTACAGAGTCCACTCAAAAAGTAATTGAAAATGTACCTCTTTGCCTTCCCCTAATAATTTTGATAGCTCTATTAATTGGTTACAGATACTCTTGGCATATTTGAAGAGACACGACCAGGAAAATCAGAGTAAAATACTCAAGGGATTACTGGGTAAACTTCAAGGTGATGTGGTGGTAGAAGGGGTCATATGCTCAAGAAATGTGTATAATTAGCTGTAAGGATGGCACATGAGAAAGGAAACATTATGAGGAGTCAGCTGGTTGTTACTAGATCGAGTCTGAGTCTGAGTTAGATGTTGATCTGATGAAAACATATGTCCTAGTTGGTATTATTTTATTAAGGAAACTAATGATAGAAAAGATAGACAGGATTTGGTTGAACAAAGAAGTATACCGGAAGACTCAAAACTCATGGACTTGACAGCTCTCTCTCATTACAGGCCATCCCACTAGACTCATGTTAGAAAAACAATGCGTTGGTCAGAAAACAAAGGGACTGTTCAAGGCAAACAGGCTTTCAGTGTTAGCAAGCAATACTAGATTTGTTTGTATTAGGGACAAAAGTGGCCAATTCTAGAGATTAAAGCTGTTATGAACTCCACATTTCCTACCTGAATGGGATAAAGATCAGGGAAATGGAACTCCACAGGAATGCCTTCCTGCTACTACAGGAGATGGCTACATGTGGAAATCCTACTTTGTCTGGAATGTTCAAAAGCTTAGAAAAGACTGTCTTAGAGAGTCTATGGCAAATGTATGGGTTGTCACTAGGCTTTCAGGGCTCAAACTTTAGAAGCTGCAGTTCAGGAATCCACTGACGGTGATTTTGCAGCTGAAACAAATATGATTTGAGGAGGTACTTCCCCAAAAGTCAGCCATACAATTTCAGAACAGAGCAATGAGTCTTTGCTACATCTTTGGCAATACTAAGCATTTGGTTCTGGGCCTACCATTTTTGAAGGAGACAAATGCCTTAGCAGCTGGGGATTTTTGTTGTTGCTGTTTGTTTGTTTCTGAATTTGGTGGATGTGGGGTCAGGGCTGGGATTCTCTTGTAAACCCTATTAACATTTCACATATATGAAAAATATTCATTATTTGAGATCCTGAAAGGTCATAGCCTGGACTGTAAGGGTTAAAAGAGGTAATGGCCGAGACCGGTTTGGCTCAGTGGAAGAGCGTCGGCCTGCGGACTCAAGGGTCCCAGTTCGATTCCGGTCAGGGGCATGTGTAGGGGTGTGCAGGAGGCAGCTGGTCGATGTTTCTCTCTCATCATGTTTCTAGCTCTCTATAAAAAATCAATAAAATATATTTTTTTTTAAAAAAAGAGGTAATAATAATAATAATAATAATAATATAATAATAATAATAATGATAATAATTGGTCAATAGAATGACTTTTATATGCAAGGTGATTTTTATTTTATTTTATTTGAGTTTTAAGTCTCTCTAATAGGCAAGAGCTGGGGCTGGAGAGACTGGAGAGAGAAGTCAGGTCAGATCAGGCCAGATCTTGCCTCATGTACTGAGAAGTTTAGACTTTATCTTGAAGAACATGTAGAGTCAGCAAGAGTTTTGGGCAGGAGAGTTTGGCAATGACATTTTAAAAAGTCACTCTGGTTGAGTTTGGAGGTTGCATGGGACAAGTGGGGAATGGTGGGCAGGGAGATCAGAGGGAGTCTGTTGACATAACACAGGAAGAAATGAGATTGGCCTTCACCCAATGCATGTAATGGTAGTGATATGGGAAGAGGTGGAGAACCAATGGGCCTTGGTGAATAGGTGTGGTGGTTGAGGGAAGGAAGTCATCAAGAATTATTTAAGTACTTTTGGCTTGGACAATTGGACACTATAGTGATGTCCTTCAAGGGATAGAGAACTTTTAAAAATCAAAACAAAAAGTCAGTGGTAGTGATAGTAGTAAGAACTATAAATGACTTTTGAGCCCTTAATAAGTGGCAGGCTCTGTGCTGAATGCTCTACATGGAGTATTTCACTGAGTATGTGCAACACAATGCAGTCATTACTCTTGGTGTCTGTATTTTATAGAGGAGGGAGTCCAGGCTTGGAAAGGTTAAGGAACTTGCCCACTACACCTATGTAGGAAGTGGTGAAGCAGAAGTTTGGAATCAGACAGATCTGGTCTAAAATATTAGATCATCAGTCCTGGGAACTTGAACATGTCCCTTAACTTGTTTATAGTGGAGAAAACACCTACCACCTAAGACTCAGTGAGATGACATCTGCAGGAGTTTTCAGCACAATGCCTGGCACAAGGTAAATGCAGTGAAGAGCATTCTATCACTGACCAAGTGTTCTATATAAATTATTATATAAGCCTATGAGTTAGGAATTATAAATATTCCAATTTCAAAATGTAGCTCAAAAGGGATAGTTAATTTACTTTTTTGTGCTGTGTCAGGAGGGTAAATGAGTTGTTCTGATTTTCAAACCCATATTCTTTTTACTAGAACAGGCTGTCTTTTCTTTTCTCGGGAGGGAGTGAAATGATCAATAATTGGCCTACTGTTGTCTTGAAAAGCTAGAAACTATGTGGGCTCCTGAGCTAATTTTTGCATGTGTGGCTGTGTTGAAAATTGCATCCTGAGGATTCTAAGCCCTTAATCTGTTATTATTAGTAGCTGTGATGGGTTATAATGATCTGGACTCCTTTTTCAAGGCAGTTTGACTGTCGATGTTCCCTCTTCTCCTCCTCTTCTGCCTCAGTCCTTTCTTGCTTTGTTATACTTCCATTTCTTTAATAATTTTTTCCAATATAACTTATAATAAAAGCATTAGACATCTCTTTTATTATTTATTCTATTATTTATTGTTTCAGCCAATATTTATTTTGTGCCAGGTACTATGTTGGAAGAATAGTACAAATAAGGCAGCCTGTCTTTAATATCACTCACAGACTATGAAAGAGACCAATATGATACTGCTATACTGCAATCCTATGCAACATAGTAGGTGGGGTGCATGGGAAAGGAACTGAATGATTCTGAGTGAGTGTGTGGGGTGGGAGTGGAGGGTGATGTGGAGGGGACAGTAAGAGTGGACTGAACAGAGGAGGTGTCATTTGAAATTAGTTTTTTCTTTAAGAAGCTTTCTGGGTCCAGAAGGGATAGTTGGCATGAAAGGAGTCAATGGATGGACTCATGCATCATAGAGCAGTTTTCCCATTAAAATCATACAGGAGTCTTAAAAAACATCAATTCACTGGCTCCACCCAAGAAAATATGGGGTTGGGGCCTGAAGCCATGGTGGTTTTCAAAGCTTCTCATGTAATTAGAATATGCTCTCAGCATTGAGATCTACTGTCCTGGCAGATGATGATACTGTATATAGACAGTCCTAAAGATTCCACCAAAAAAGTACTAGAACTGATAAATGAATTCAGTCGAGTGGGAGGATACAAAATAAATATCCAGAAATCAGTTGCATTTTTATACACGAAGAGTGAACTATCAGAAAGGGAAACTAAGAAAACTCCCATTTACAATTGCATCAAAAATACCTAGGAATAAATTTAACCAAGGATGTAAAATAACTGTACTTGGAAAGTTATATGACACTACAGAAAGAAATAGAAAATACAAGTAAGTGGAAGCATAGATAGGAAGAATTAACATCATTGAAATGTCCATACTGCCTAAAGAAATCTATAGATTCAATGAAATTCCTATCAATATATCAATGTCATATTTCACAGAACTAGACAAAATATTTAAAAAAGATTATATGGAACCCCAAAGACCCCAAATAGCTATAGCTATCTTGATAAAAAAAGAACAAAGTTGGAGGAATCACACTACCTAATATCAAACTATACCACAAGGCCATAGTAATCAAAATAGCATGGTATTGGCATAATAACATACATGTATATGAATGGAACAGAAATGTACAATGGGGTAAAGATAGTCTTCAATAAATGGAATTGGGAAAATTGGATATATAGATGCAAAAAATGAAACTAGACCACCTTCTTACACCATATATAAGAATAACCTCAAATGGATTAAAGACTTAAATGTTAGACTCTAAACCATAAAAATCCTAGAAGAAAACATAGGCCATAAATTCTCGGACATTTTTCATAGCAATATATTTTCTAATATATTTCCTCAGGCAAGGGAAACAGAAGCAAAAATAAACAAATGGGACTATATCAAACTAAAAAGTTTTTGCACAGCAAAGGAAACCATCAACAAAATGGAAAGACAACCCACTGAATGGAAGAACATATTCACCAATGATACATCTGATAAGGGGTTAATATAAAAATTTATAAAGGACTTATAAAACTCAATACCAAACCCCTCAAACAATCCAATTAAAAAACTGGAAAAGGACCTGAATAGTTACTTCTCCACAGAAGACCTACAGATGGCCAATAACATATGAAAAGAGGCTCAGTCACTAATCATCAGAGAAATGCAAATTAATACCACAATGAGATAACAGCTCACACCTGTCAGAATGGCTACCATCAATAAGTCAAACAAACACCAACTGATGTGGAGAAAAGGCAGCCCTCATATACTGTTGGTGGGAATGCAAATTGGTGCAGCCATTGTGGAAAACAGTATGGAGTTTCCTTAAAAAATTAAAAATTAAACTGCCTTATGACTCAATGATTCCATTTCTAGGAATTTATCCGAAGAAACTCAAAACACTAATTTGAAAGAATATATTCACCCCTATGATCATTGCAGCATTATTTACAGTAGCCAAGGTTTGAAAGCAGCCCAAGTGCTCACCAGTAGATGAGTGAATAAAATAGCTGGTGGTACATTTATACAATGAAATACTATTCAGCTGTAAAAAAGAAGGAAATCTTACCTTTTGCAACAGCATGGATGGACTTGGAGAGTATTATGCTAAGTGAAATATGCCAGTCATAGAAAGACAAATGCCATATGATTTCACTTATATGTGGAATCCAATGAACAAAATAAACTAACAAACAAAGTAGAAACAGACTCATAGATACAGAGAACAGACTGACAGCTGCCAGAGGAGCGGGGTGTTGGGGAGCTGGTGAAAAAGGTGAAGGGAATAAGCAAAAATACCTCATAGACACAGACAGCAGTATGGTGATTACCAGAGGGAAAGAGAGGTGAGGGGGGAGGTAGGAGAGGGTAAATGGGGGATAAATGGTGAGGGAAGAAGATTGACTTGGTGTGGTTAACACACAATACAATATACAGGTGATGTATTATAGAATTGAAACCTATATATTTTATTAACCAATGACACCCCTGTAAATTCAATTAAAAAAGAAAAAGAATACCACTGCCCTGGAGAAACTCCAACACCCGAGCACAGAAGACTACAACATGCCCATGGCAATAGCAAAATATCTGTAACAAAACAAAAAACATAGCAAATGCGCCTTCACAGAAGATAGGATAAATAAATTGTGCAGTGTATGGCACCAACTGGAACTTAAGCACCATGAGGGGAGAGATTGTGTTTGTTTTGTTCACTGCTACATCCCCAGCACTTAGAACCATGCCTGGTACATAGTAAGTCTATTTGTTTAGCAATGAGCATGGTATATTTATATGATCCCTTTATGTGGGATTCCTGACAACAGTGACTAATGAATGAATTAAAGCTACATGCATCAATGTGGGTGAATATCAGAAGCATGAATGAGACAAAATAATAATCACAATAGGATGCTACCTCTTAAAGTTCAAAATCAAACCAAACCGAACCAAAAAGAATGTTCATTGAACCATATATGCTAAATCTCTATGTAAATACAAGAGAAGGATAAAGAGCCAACGTTTTTATTGTAGTTGCAGCAGTAGAGGGGTGGGAGCCTCAGGATGGCTTTGGGAGGAAAACAGAAACTTTTTTTTGGGGGGGGGGGATGTTCTGTTTCATAAGTTGGGTGAACATTTTTGGGAAATTTTATTTTCTTATGCTTTATTTATTACTTATATATACAAATATATGTAACATTTTGGGGGAATTTTGTTTTCTTATGCTTCATTTATTACTTAAATATACACATATGCTGTTAAATAAAGGAGAACTGATGATAGTTGATCAAAGGGAAACAAGTAATTAACAGAAGGGACAGGGATTAAAGGAATGGATTTTGCTTTCTTCCTGGTTTAGCAGGAGCTCCTGCAATGGGAGGACACGCCTCAACCCCATCATCACTGAGGTGGCTTTCCTCAGGAGGGTGAGTGTCTGCAGGCCCTTTGGACTCTTTGCAGGGAAGCCATGGGATGAGAGAGCAGCCTCCCTTCTGGGAGGGAGAACAGCCTAGAAGCATCAGGAAGGCAAGGGGGCCCTAGTTGACAGGGCTGGTCATAGACCTTGTGCTCACCCTGTGGGCTCTCCCAGAGGCTGCTATTGGACATCCAGGAGGGGCTGCACACACAGCCTGTGATTGTGTTCTGGATTCTAGTTGGCCTGTCCTCCAATTTATTGTGTCAACGTGGTAGATGCCACATCTCTTGGTTCCAGCCCCTTATCAGTATAATTAAAGGAAGAGATGAGAGCTGTTGTCTTCGACCTATATCTGTGTCACCTTTAGAATTCCCTGGTGATACTGTTGGATCATTTAGAGAGAGAGGGAGTACCGTTGAAAAGGTGGTCTCAGCCTTGCTAACCCCCAGTCCAATCAGGGCAGCCACTCTGATGAATTTTATACATTTAGATTTGTGTATAATTTGATATCAAAGAAGGGTTCTGCAGCTAGAACACAAAGCAATGAAAACACAAACAATTAAAGTTTGGAAACCGATGAATGTTTTACAAACCTACCTATATATCAAATTACCCTGAGGAATTAAAGAAAAATACAGACTCCCCAGACCTTATCCTTGATTTATTGAATCTGTATTTCCAGGCGTAGCATCTCCAGGGCCTTTTGTAACAAGCCCCCTGGGTGGCTCTCACAGCGGCAGCCCAGCTCTGGGCCATAGCCTGTTTTTTGGAAACCCCTGTTGTGCTGGAACTTTGGAGTTCTCTAAGCACGAACATACCACGAGTCTGTGTTTATATTCCTCCTGTGTATAACACCTTCTGTTCCATTTATTTATTTTCCCCCATTTCTACCAAAACAACAGCTTCTAAGAATCAAAATATCAAAATGAAGCTGCCATCCTATTTTTACTTTTTTCCATGTACAAAATTCAGAGTTGTTTTTTTTTTTTTGGTTTTTATGTCCCCCCACCCCCAAACATTGTGTATAAAAATAGGCTCTTTGTTTTTCCACAGTGCCTACCGCTGTAGCTCCCACATGCTTTGGAAATCATGTCATTCAAGTTTGAATAGATACTAAAGGAGTCCAGGGAGTAATTTCCCCTTGCATCATTCAGCGACAAAATATTTCCAAACTGTGCTCTGACATTGGCTTTGAAATATTTCTTTCTTCCTGTTTGCCCCCATCTTCTGAAAACATACAAGCATGTTAAATTGAATAGTCCACTGGAGAGACTTAAAGATAAGGCTGGGAACACCTGCTCTCAAAATAGTGTCGGTGGTTAGTACACCTTAACAAAGAAATATGATTCTTAGAAGGGCCAGTGTAGGGCAGATGAAAGAATTAAGGGAATATGTGGGCTGAAACATGAGGCCAAACTAAGAAGATTAAGACCTTCAGCCCAGACAGATGAAGGCTGCATGGGGAGGTGATCAAAGTCGACGAAGCCACAAAGGCATCAATATGTTTGTGTTCACCAAATTTCAAAGTACAAGAATGGGCAAGGAGGACCCTTTGAAGCCTGAAAAAGGAGAAATTTAGAACAAATAGAAAAAACACTAGTTTACACAGTGAGTCATAAACTTTTGAAATAAGTCCCTCCCAAGATATGGTCTGGGTTGAAAATAATAAAGGTTCACAGAAGGTGTAATATATTTATAAGTCATAGGGACACAATAGTTTTTTGAGAGTGAATTATACTTCCCGTGGTACCTCTTTGGTCAGAACCATGTAGGAGAAAGAATATTAAGCTATGTTTATTCTGCAGGGGATCTAATGGGACAAAATTTTTATATCCTTAAGGGGGAAACACCTTATTCAATCATGTGACTTAAAAATTTTAAGTAATGGAAACAATTTCTTGCTTTAAGAAAATTCTCCACCCCATCATGAAGCCCCATGGTTCATCAGCTGCTGGGGCCTATTTTCACTAACAGTGAGGTTGGGTGGGAATGAAACAAATGTAGCGGTGGAAACATTAGGTAACCTGTAAACATGTTAGGAGGGCCAGAGACCAAAGACAGAAAGAGACCCTGACTGAGGCTGTTACATACCCCATGAGGCCCATGCTGGTGAGAAAGCCATGTGGATAGTCCTCATTGTGGCAGGTGTGATTTCTTTCTGAGACAAGCAGGACTTTCTGCTACTCATTTCTCCTCACTCATGCAAAGGACTGACACTTGAAGCTGATGGCCAGGGGAACATTGCAACCTGGGGTGGGAAGTCAGCCATGGAAGAAGATAGAGATAAGAAGGGACATCTTAAAGCAGAGGGTATCAGTCTTCCTTAAACTCTTTCTCAGATTCTAATGAAATATATCCATAAATAAATTATTCTAGTAGTAGCACACTAAACAGAAGGATTGAGAGTTTATTTTTCAGCCCATCAAAATTATACTGTATAAATGGCTGTATCACATAAAAAATTTGATTAGAAGCTGGTTCCGTTTATCTATGGCTGTGTAACAAACTACTCCAACACTTGTTAGTTTAAAGCAGCAACCAGTGAATTATGCTGGTGGTTTCTATGAGTCAGTAATTTGGGTGGTTAAGCTCTTCTCCACAATGAATGGAACCTCCAAGCGGTGGGGGCCTGGAATCATCTGGAGGTTTCTTCACTCACATGTCTGGCACCTGGGCTGAGATGACTTGAATATTGGGCTCAAATGAAATTGTCAACCAGAGCTGACCTCTCCATGTGGCTGGGGCTTCTCACAGTGTAACCACTAGGTTCCAAGTGGGAGAATCCAGAGATCAAGCAGGTGGAAGCTACATGGCCTTTGCTAACATAGTCTAGTGTCAGTAATTATGAAGTCACTTTTGTTGTATTCTATTGGTGTAAGTGAATCACTGAGGCCAGCCCATATTCAAGGGATCATTGGTAAGGTTACATTGCAGAAGAGCATGTGGGAGGGTAGATATTGTCAAGGCCATCTCAGAAAATGAAATACAATGTACCACAAGGATGTCTATGTATGTGCATGTATAAATAATCACCCTTTCCCCCGTGTTAAGATCTGAGAGGGAAATTCTATTGGCATCCAGGTGACAGTGAATGCAGGATGTGTTTATTGCAGGGTGGGAAGAGGTCAGGGGATTAAGAGCAATATTTGCCACTTATCCATCAGAAGAGAAGAACTGGATAAAACTCTCTTCAGTAAAGAATGAACAGACAAACCAACCAACCAATATGGGGCCTTTGGAAAGTTTCTGCCTTGAAGATGCAGATGAAATACGTACTTTGAAAAATGATCTGTTAAAGGAAACAAATGGATATTTTTTAAATCTCCTGTGAAAGGAAGAAAGGACATAAATGAAACTGCAAAAACTTGCATCAGTTACCTAAAGAGAGTTGAGGGGCTCCTTTAGAAAGCAGAGGAAATGATCAAAGAGATGAACATAATAGTAAAGTTGATTAATATGAAGGCAGAGATTAGTTACTGAAACCATGAGTATCAGGCATTTCTGAAGATAAAGTCAGCACAAATGCTATCGAAGTAATGCTAAAAATATAAAGAAGAATACTTTGCTGAATGGAAGAAAGATTGAGTCAGCATTTGATAAGACTCAATAATTTATAGAGAAAAATAAACTGAGTAAAATTTGGTTTCATGTACATCCTGGCAAAAATATTTGAACTTTACAGACAAATAAAAACAAGTGCAGAACTCTGAATTCCCAAAGTTCTTTTTTTTTTTTTTTTCCACAGAGGAACAAAAATCAAGTTGAATTCCAACTTCATCACTACAAATTTAACGCCAGGCAATGACAAAGTAACCTTTATAATACAAAGCACTGGATAATACCAGAATTATGAGGAAAAATATTATAAGCAAAATATTCATCCAAGTTTTTATTAATGTGTGAAAACAACAGAAAAGCATTCTGAAATACATAAGAATTGAGAAAGACTATCACACAGGTATGATTTCTGGAAAGTTGTTAATGACATGTCACCTGATGGTTTCTGGAATGAGAAAAATACATATTACAATAAACTAAATAATAAATCTGTGAATTTCCAACTTCATATAGGGTTAACAAAGACTGACAAGTTAGAGGAGAGACAATGCTGATGTCCTCAACTTACACAAGAAGAAATGACAAACGTACTGTTTCCACTTCCAGAAAGCAAACTGATGATTTGTAGAGCAGAGTGGAGAAAGCTCAAACCATAATATTTGCAGAGGAGGTTGCAGTTGAGAAAGGAGCCGCTAGCCTGCCCAGAATATTCCAAAAGGAATCTAAACTTTAAGCTCAGAGAGAGCAGATAACTGAGAGAGTGGAAATGAGTTTGCAGAAAGCAGAGAATTGAAGGGTTATATTTAAAAATCTATTTATATAAGGACACACAGTCTACTTTCTCCTTTAGCATCCAAATATTTTCCTCCAGGCAAAAACAACAACAGCAACTAAACAGAAACCCAGGGTTTTCTTTTCTAAAGAAATTGAACAGATATTTTGAGAGAACTTGGGATATTAGTGTGGGTGTTATCACCCTGGAGGAAAGCCTTTTGCATTCTGTCATTTTGATGGCCCATAATTAAAATGGGCTCTCACCTCCTCACTCTGTCACCTTCCAGGGAAGCCTGTGAGTTGACAGATTTTGTTCCTAGTCAGCCTTATGTTGAGTAAGTTCACAACATGGGAGAAAAAGTGAAAGATGATCATAAAAAACTGACCCCCGAAGAAACAGAGAAGTCAGGGTGGAATAAATACAGGTGGAAATAGGTTCACAGTTGTGAGTACGTGAAACACAGTTTATTCTTGTATTATTATTTAGAAATTATTGTATTATTTTCCATATGAATGACTGTAAACCTGCTTTTGCCCCACCCTGCATAATTAAAAAATGAGAATGATGAGTCTACTGTCCTCAGAGAGGTATAAGAAGCTATGGACGCCATTTTTCTCCACAAAAGAAGAACAATATGCTATGAAAATGAAAAATACAAAGAGCAAGTAAGAACACTTGGAAATTAGAGAGGTGATTGCTCAAATAAAACACTTTCTCCACCATAATTGGAATAAAAAGTTGAATAAATCTCCCTAAAAGTAGCCCAATAAGAGAACATAAAAGCAGAGAAAAGATAGAAGTCAATTAAGGGAGGACTTAAAAGTATCCAGTGGATGGATTTAGTAAAATCTAGGCCATTGGCGATCTTGCCACAAATAGTTTCAGGGAGCAATAGAGTGAATACAACATAAATATCCAAATAATGTGACTGTTTATCTGGCTTAAGATGATTGGTTCAGTGGTGTGAAGTTAGTGGAAAAGAATCCTGTTATCCCATATGTAACATCTAACATCCATATAATTCAATAGATAGCAACTTCATAGTCTAGAATTCTTACTCAAAAATTGCTTACTACATTGCCCTGGCCAGGTGGCTCAGTAGGTAGAGCATCGTCCCATACACCAGAAAGTGGCAGGTTCGATTCCCAGTCAGGGCACATACCCAAGTTATATTTTTGGTCCCTGGTCGGGGTGTGTATGGGAGGCAACTGATTGATGTTTCTCTCTCTCCCTCTTCCTCTCTAAAAAAAAATTTTAAAAAAATCATTAAAAAAGTATTCTCCAGTAAGGATTAAAAAAAATTACTTATTACATTATTTGTCACTTCTAGTTCCAGGTGGGTGGCAGCGACCTCAGGCTAGAAATGAGCTGGGACACAGTTGTTCAGATTTTTTTTTTTTTCAAGAATCTAAGGCAGATGCCCTTAAAAATCTTAATAGTGTTGACAATATTTAGATGTAAATTGGTTATCTCTACTAGAAGGACATGTGAGTTATTTGATGAGTTAATCCATTACCACATCATAAATTGATACATAACTTCTTATAAGCAGTTAGAAAAGTTTCTGGGGGTGAGCATTTTGGTTTTCTGCACATAAATAAATAAACTCATAAATATTAGAAGAAACAAATGAAGATTAGGTGGTAGGAAAAATGATCCATGAACTGTATTTTTCAATGATTTCCATGAAGTATTCAGTGACCCTAAAGTAGTACATCACCACTGTCAGCACCCTAAGAAAATTAGTATCTTGCTGTATTGATAGTATTATTAGATTTTGAGGCAGAGGGAAAGGTTGCCTTCTAGGTAAAAACTGTCTTGGAGCTCACTGTTTAACTACAAACGAAGGGTTTCCAGGTCTGCCGCGCTCCTTAACTTGTTCCAGTGGCAGGAGGCAAAATGATAATGAGTAATAGCTAAAAAAGTCACTTTTTATATACCAAGTGGACTTGAGACTTTCAGCCCTGCAAATTAAGTTAAAATGAATGGCTTCTGAACAGCACACTGGGTGACAGGAAGTTTATAAATGTTATGTCTCCTGAGGTGTTCCAGTAATAGTAAGTTTGGGCAGAATAAGCTTTTTCTGTAACAGCCTCCTTGGAAAGGCCAGCAGTCTCCAGAGAGATTGGTTAATAAGTCAGTTACCTGAGTGTTGAAAATGAAATTGAAAAGGTAGGGGAATAAAAAAAAAAGACTTTGAAGGAGAAAAATGTTAATTTAGCCAATTCAAAGCTTTTCCTACCAGAGTGATATTCAAGGCTGGCTAACCCACTGTCTGTGGTTTTACTCTAATTTCAGTTTGTATGATGGCTCCCATACACACAAGGTTTGGTGTTTTGGTCATGCAGAGCTGATACAGAGAAGGCAGTGGATGTAAGATTTAGGTTTGGTGCCGGGAGAAGGAGGATCACCGGGTGTGCTACCTGATTGGACAGCCCAGTGTGTGGAATACGGTGTTGTTGCCACGGACTTCCCTTGTTCTGCCATTGCCTTTGTAGATCTCAGCAGGAATCGAAGTCATGGTAAGTGGCGTATCTGTATGCCATGATCGGACAGTCATCCCTAAAAAAGCATTTTAATTTTCTCACATAAAGGTGCCCTCAGAGGAAATACTATTAATTGGCTTCTGAAATGCCTTGACACTTTGAGATCATTGGACAAATGGTACTAAAGGTTCAGGAGCAGAATATTCTTGGCTGTGCACAAGAAAGAGCATCTTCTTGATAAAGGCAGTGTTGTTTGCCTGAAGTTTTGTTTCCCCTCGCCCCTTATCCTTGGGATGGGGTCAGATTCAGAAGAAGCAGTGACAGAGAGAAGAAGGAGGTCTGTTCAGATTTCATAGGCCACCAACCAAGCAGGTCTTATGGTTTCATTTTATACACATAACCCTACATATTTTTACACATAGTTTCTCTTATTTTCTGGTAGCTCAGAAGTTAATAGTGTTGTTGTTAAATAAATACATGTATTAATTTTAATGTGAAATGATTTTTGAAGAAGCAGTAATGTTTTCTCAGGAAAGCTTCATGAAGTATTCATTTTTCTATCACCACAGTGTAAATCTATTTACCAGTTATAATCATTTTAAGATTTAGTTTGCTCTTTGGTTATTGTTTTGACTGAGAGGGAAGGGAGGAGGACATGACATCATTTCATCACTTCTCTCTTACCTTCTGCTCTCCTGTCCCTGCTCTAGTGCCATTGCCCCAGTTCAGGCTTGCATCCCCCTTGCCTGGACTATTGAATAGCCTCTTCCTAAGTGGACTCCTTACTTGAGCTTTGTCCTGCTGCAGATCATCCACACAAGAGTGATAGGTCTTAAGGATTTATCTGAGCATGTCAATTCCTTCTGTGGTTTCCAGTGCTTAGGAGAGAATATCCAAATCCCATGCAAAGCCATTCATAAATTGACCCATTTCTACCTCTCTAATCTAGGGATTTTCAACCAGAATCAATTTGTCAATTTTGCCTCATAGAGGACATTTGACAATGTCTGAAGACATTTCTGATGGTTACCGTGTGTGTGTGTGTGTGTGTGTGTGTGTGTGTGTGTGTGTGTTACTAGCATCTAGTGGGTAGAAGGTAAGGATGATGCTAAACATCCTATAATGCACAGGACAGCCTCCACAACAAAAAGTACATAGTCCAAAATATTCATAGTGCTGAGATTGAGAAACTCTGCTGTTACCTACTCTGCTCATTTCTCTTCTGCTTCCTGGACTCCAAATATGGAACTGCGTGGCCATTCCTTAATATGCCAAGCCATTCCTCTTGTCCTCATCTTTGCACATGCTGTTCTGTCTGACTGAAATGCCTCCCTCCCCTTTTACCATCTGGAGGTAAAGTGTTAGCAATCATCGTACCTTGGGTATCTATTTAATTTGTGCTTATGCTGCACTGCAATGCTGGTTTTTAATCTTTTTCCTTATTCCCTACTGGAATGAGCTATTCATGTCCTGCATCATGTCTAATATCTTCTTGTTCCCACCATCTGGTACAACGCTTGGCATATAAGTGGTATTCAGCATGCTTGTTAGTTGGATACTTGGCTAGATGCATAGATGAATAGAATCTGTATTTAGGTCAGATGGTAGTCCAATATTGTTTATAACCTAGGGCTACTAATATTCCAACTTGGAAACTAATTATTGCAGTCATTCATTTCAATGCCACCTTCTTGTTTCTTTTGATATCTACCCTGACTGCTGGTGTGTTGAATGTGGTAAGTGATCAGTAACTATTTATTAAAGGAATGTTGGCCATAGGTCTAAGTTTAAACAAATTGTAGCATTGGATAACCCTAGATCCTTTCTCCTTAGAAAGGCAGGGAAGATATTTTTTTCTCTTCAAAATCCATCTCACTGGAACAACTTGTTCCTAATCTGTTTCTTTCTGCCTCAGTGGTATCTTCTTCCCACCCACCCCCCGCCCACTTCACCCAACATAACTCAGCACACTCTGAAAGTTTGGGTGCAAAACTAGAGACTCCAGGAGTGAGGAGACCTAGGGGCCCCTCACAGAATCAGCCATCTTAGTTCAGTTCACCCCACTCAAGTTCAGAACATTAAATCTCATCCTTGCTGCAGGGGTAATGGCAGACATTTATCTGCTCTCCAGGCTTCAGTCTCTTCTTTAGGTTCTGTCTCCTTCAATTATGATTGCTGGTTAGTTCACCCAGCTTCTACCCTTAAATCTCAAGTTGAGCTGTTTCTATATTTATCCTCCTTTTTGTCATCTGGAAGTAAATGGTCTATCCAATTTCTTCTGAATGTCCTTTCTTCTTCTGGCACGAGGTATGAATCACTGGGGCAAGTACCTTTATTGAGTCTGAATTTGGGAATTTTCCATTCATCTGTCCAACCTCCCATTCCTATCTTTTTCTCTCAGGATAGTCAGTCAGCTGTTGATCGTCTCTGGTTTTGAAACTGTTTTCCTGTTTCTTGGCTCTTTCATTAAAAAAATATATATATATTTTCATTGATTTCAGAGAGGAAGGGAGAGGGAGAGAGAGATAAAAATATCAATGATGACAGAGAATCATTGATTGGCTGCCTCCTGCACGCTCCACAATGGGAATCAAGCTTGCAACCCAGGTATGTGTCCTTGGCCCTTCAGTCTGCAGACTGATGCTGTATCCACTGAACCACACCGGCTAGGGCTTGGCTCTTTCATTTTTTTCTGATCAGTTCTGGTTGTCCTATATCCACAACATAATTATTTTCCTTTTTTGTGAAGTCTTCGGTTATCCTCTTGTTCCTTGCCCTCTATAGGTACCCATAGCACTTAAGTCTTTTCCCTTCAAATTTATCATGTCCTTTTTAGTTGATGGCATTTCTTCTCAAAGGCCTTTTCACTTGAGTCTTCTACCTATTGTCCCTTTTTTGAGTAGCAGATACTTGGTGCTCTTAATCTTTGGGTTTTATTATGTCTAGGAAATGGGGTTGGATGGGGTGGAGGAGAAAAGGGGTAATTAAGGAAGAAAGAGGCAAGAGATCTTCACTTCACTCTTATCAGAAAAGGTTAAGGACCACAGCGACAGGGTTTCTTTTCTATTATACTCAGCTCTGGGTTTTGTAGAATTTCCTTTTCTTGTTTAGAGCCTTGATTCTCACTTTTAGCCATAAGTAAAGTTTCAGTGATTTGTGGAATTTGAAAAAGTGAAACCAACCTCACGAAGTTTATTTGGTGTTGGGCTTGGCATGATAAGAAACACACACCTCCCAAAGGGCAGTCAGAGAGGAAAAGGGTGCAATCAAGACTAATGGCATTGGATTAGAAACCAACGAAGAAAAATGTAATCAGTTTTCAGTAAGGCCTCCAATCAGGAAGTTACCCTTCCAACAAATATAAAATAAAAACAACACCAACCAAACAGTAAACAAACTGTTCTCTTTCTTTGGTCACAGGCAGACAAAAAATACAGAGCTCAGGGAGTAGACGGGCAATAAGTCACAATACGCCATAAAGCAAGAGACAGACAACGTATTCCAAGGGTTTATACCGAAGGTAAGCAGCCAGGGTGTTACAGGGGATATTGGCAGGAAGCAAAGCATCCTCAGCGAAATGATTGATAATAAGAACGCATAAAGCGAACTCTGCAGTGTGTGAAGAGAGGTTTGACAAAAGGATACTGATGGAAAATGTAGCCACTGCACTGTGGACCAGGGTGGAATAAGAATAGGATGGTGACATGGAGGTAAAAGAGCAGCAATTCAGAGTATATCAGAAGCACAGTCCCTGCTATCAATGGCTAAAGCTTTTTGGCTTTTTTTTTTTCCATAAGAAAGAACAAGATGTCTCTTTTAGAATCCTACTCTCTTTCCTTTATGTTTGTTTTAATAAAGTTCAGTCGTTCTCAATGCACTAGTTATCTTCATGAAGTCACAAGCTAACCTGTGCTGGTTTTATTAACATTAGACAAGCTGATCCGGTTTCAGCCAAGGGTCTGGCGTGTAGAATGGGAAGAGTGGGGAAACAGCCCCCTTACAGAATGCTGTTGTTACCAAGCTCCCCCACCCTCTGCCATCAGTCCTTTGGTATAAGAAAACCAGTTAGCCAGAGGTTCCCACTCCCATTCACTGTGGTTTTGAATATTTTTTTTTCAAAATATTATCAGAAAAGGTTCACATATCAAGAAAATAGATGTGGCAATACTTAGTACATGAAAAGATCCTGAAAACTGTTTATGATTAAGACTTCTGACAACAGTATGGTGATTACCAGAGGGAAAGGCGGGTTGGGGGAGGTAGAAGAGGGTAAAAGGGGGATAAATGGTGATGGAAGGGGATTGACTTTGGGTGGTGAACACACAGTGCAGTGTACAGATGATGTATCATAGAATTATACACTTGAAACCTATATGATTTTATTAACCAACTAGAGGTCCGTTGCACGAAGAGATTCGTGCAATAGGCCTTCCTTCCCTTGGCTTCCAACACTGGTTTTCCTCTAGCACCTGGGACCCAGGCCTTTGCTTTGGCCAGAGTCTCTTGCCTTTGCTGCAGACTCTGGCCAGCGTCTGCCATCTTCGTCTTCGCTGTAGACTCCAGAGTCTGCAGTCTTCGTCTTCACTGCGACTGGAGTGCCACTCCTGTAGATCCCTTCACCCCCTTTCCCTCTTATAGCAAGCGGCCTGCCCTGCCTGCCGGCCACTCTGTGCCTGGAGCAGCTGGGCGGCTGCCATCTTTGTCCTTCTAATTTGTATATTCCCTCCTGATTGGCTGTGGGTATAGTGGATTGATGGTCAATTTGCATGTTTCTCTTTTATTAGTGTAGATGTCACTCTAATAAATTCAATTAAAATCATTTTAAAAAGGAATCCTGGAATCAGTATAGATTCGGTTTAATCTTATTTAGATGATTTAAATCAGTGGCTATGGAAACTTCTACTTGAAGTTTATTATAATAAGTCTGCAATGATTACTTCAGTCATCTAAGGAAGAATCAGCTGAGTTCAGGATGGTGAATGTACTTAGGCTATAGGGAACTAATAATGCATCTTAGAAGGATTTAAAACAAAGGTTGAAAAAATATTCCAAGAACATTCTGAATATTTTTTGTAAAAAAAATACGTTTAAAGAAAAATTTCAGACATACACCAAAGTAAAGAAGATAATATAATGACCTAGAGCTTCAGTTAGATTCAGGTTCAATTTTTAGGTAAGATTTTCCTGGGTGGTGCTTTGTTGTTCCTGTTGCTTTGCATCATAAAGCCATAAGGCCTGCTTGTCCTACTTCAAATGACACTAAGATAGAGGAGTGGGGACAGATGTATCAGCCTCACTCCTCCATTATTAAGTTTCTGTTCACTGGTGATTGTTGTCTAGATCTATTATTTCATTTGAAGACTTGCAAAAGGTGATTTTCTAGTTCTATCACTTCTTCTGCATTTATTAATGAAAATTTTCTCATAAGAAAGAAATTTCCCTCACTATTTGGTTACCCTGAAACACAGGAAGTGTCACCATAGAGTACAAGAAGGGAGGATAAATGCCTGATTCACTCCTTTCATTTATTAGCCTTCAGAGTCACATGTTGGGGCCCCAGCAATCAGATTTGTGTCCACCTAACAAATATGACCTAGAGGTTTGCTTTTAAACTATTTATTAAGGTCATTGGTGAAATGCTTTTACACACAACCCCAACACTGCATTCTAGAAATATGTTATTTTTATTGGCTAATTGTAACCCTCTTACCTCCTCACACATACCTTGACTTTATAAAAAAGCAGTAAAAAGTCTCAAACAGAAGTGACAGTGGAAGTATTGAGTTGAAGGAAGAGTTATGATTTTCCTGTTTATTCTTCAAGTATTTTTATGATTCGTGTTTAATACAAGGACCTCCCAGACCTGACATTGCAAGGATAGGTTTAAATATAAAGTCTAGATGTTGAGAGGTGATCTATGGCCTCCTCCTTCCCTTGAGGCAGGCCTGTTGTACGGATGTGCACCTGCTTATGATATATGGACAGGGAACTGCTGGGACTGTAGCATTTCTCTACATTGGGCTTCATGCATCCTGGAAAGGACACATTCAGTGTTGCCAGAATGCTCATGAGGTGTTTTAGGAAGTAAGGATAACCTGCTTCTTAGGAGTTAATTGTACTGTAAATTATATTTATAATAGGCTTAACTGGAATCATCGGCAGCACTGTTAGTATATTATTTTGGGGGAAAATGAATTATTGAAAGATAAATTAAATGTATTTATTTATTGATTGCTTTGCCTATTTTTTAAATCATCCCTTGGATCTTCTCTGAATTCAAAGTTTAGTGGTTACAAAATTGCAGAAGTAAAAAGCTTATAGGCTTTGATGCCCTGGTCGGTGTGGCTCAGCTTGTTGAGCATCGTCCCGTACACCAAAAGGTTGCTAGTTCAATTCCCAGTCAGGGCACGTGCCCAGGTTGCAGGCACCATGCCCAGTATGGGGTGTACAGGAGGCAGCTGATCGATGTTCACTCTCACATAGATGTTTCTCTTTCTCTCTCCCTTCCTCTCTAAACATCAATAAAAATATATTTTTAAGAAAGCTTATAGGGTTTGATAAAAAATCTTGATGAGATTTAATTCTTTAAAGCTATTTAGGCTGAAACCTTTTAGGGCAGAGGACTAAAGTCAATACCAAAGAGAACTTGGAGGACAGGGTTGCCAGATGAAATGCAGGATGCCCAGGTAAAGCTGAATTTAAGATAATGATCAATTTTTCAGTAGAAGTTTATCTCAAATATTGCATGGCACATACTTATACTGAAAAAATCACTTGTTTATCTGAAATTAAACTTTAACTAGCTGTCCTGTACTTTTATTTGCTAAATCTGTCAAACTCTACTTGGAGGGCTCAGGGAACAATATGCGAGTGTTTATGGTACTGTGAGCAGAGCCTCCAGCCCTTTCATTTTCTCAGGAAAACTCAGGGGAGTGCTAGTAATGACCATGCATATTCCTATACAAAGTGCTGATATTTATCAGAGCAAAGCCTTCTATCCCCTAATAGGTATACCTTTGCATGGCCCTCTTACTGTATAAAAATGAGCATCAATAGGCAGAGAATCTTCAGACCCCCACTTCCCTCAGCTAATCAGTCTTTCTCACTGAGCATCTCAGTTATATGAGGTCTAGGAACAATGAAATGCTAAGAGTCAGGGCTGTTGCCTTTAGATTTAAGCAGATGAAACTGATGTTAAATAACATTTGGTTTAACTTGTTCAGACATCCAATGAAGAGAGCAGTGTGAAACATGCATTTTTCATGATCTGGTCAGAATTGGAGAAATTAAAGGAGGTGTTAGTATCTATTTTGTTTTAAATGTTGTTGCAGGAAATACATCACATGAAAGCTTATATAGTTAGTGAACCTTGAGAAATTTGTGTCCAGGATTTCTCTGTACTATGAGTACAGGATTATTGGCAATGCTTAGAGGTGTTCTTTTTGCCCCCTTACAGTACATGTTGTTCTGTTGATTTTTGTAGTGTATACAAACCTGATATAGAAACAGGGGGATGGTTACCCAGCCATCTTTATGTGATATTGAATAATTCTCAGGGAGGACTCTTTCTTGTAAGACAAAGAACTAAAATTTTACACAATAGAGCACTCAGGGCTTTATGGTTTTATCTCTTCTTTTGTAAACCAGATTTCCTTTATTTCAACCCTGTGGGTCTCTAGGAGCTGCCATTTTTATAAAACATGTCCACATGCTCAACTTCTGTTGATTGGTCCAGGGATGGTTACTTTAAAAACTGGACCAATCATAATAGAGCTCTGTCCTTAACCCTTCCTGTGATCATCTGAGACATCTCTAATATTCTTCTAAAAATTCAATAAATTCCCTTTCCCCCTAGACTAGAAACTTCAAATTGGATTTCTAAGATTTGCAACTAAAAAAAGTACCAACTAATCAAACCCAAGACAAAATATAGTGCAAAAATCTTTAAGTTGCTTAAAAAAAGGCAACAAATTAAATCCCAACCTCCTCACAGTGGACTCTTTTCTATTTATACTCATTTTAATTTTGGGCTCCCCATGAAGCTATTTTGATAATTCTTTTGAAGTTCTTTTTATGCTTCAGTGAACTATTATATTTCATTATTTGTAGCACTCTTATCATACTTAATTAATATCTTATTATATCACAGTTAGTTTTGTTCACCTCTTTCTCCTGTGCCTGAGGGCAGGGATCAACCATTTATTCATCTAATAGCCCTTGCAATATCAAATTAGAAGTAAAAAGTAGTATTTGTTAAGTGGATGAATAAAAATGCTCTTGTTTATATATATATATAAAAGTTAGGGGTGATGAGGCAGGCAGGCAGAGGGGAAATATATATATGTGTGTATGTGTATTATATATATACATATACATATATATATGTATATATATATATATAATGTGTGTGTCTGTATTATATATATACATATATATATATGTGTATGTGTATATACATATAAATACATATATATTTTTTTCCCCCAAAATGTATACAAACTTTAACAGCTGATAGCTCAACTTTGAAAATTAAATGTATTTTAATAAACACTGCCATTATAATTATTCAAAGTGTGTATACATATTAGTACATATTAGTATATATTAGTATAATAGAGGTTTGTGGTGGTTCTGTATCCCAGAGAAACTATCTATAATAATAAAAGCATAATATGCTAATTAGACTAGATAGCCAAACAACCTTCTGGATGTCATTCTGGACATCCTTGAGATGAAGCCACCACAGCGGGGGCCAAGGCAGAGGCAGTTAGGGGCTATCAGGCAGACAGGTGAGCAGTTAGGGGTGATCAGGCAGGCAGGCGAGTGGTTAGGGGTGATGAGGCAGGCAGGCAGGCAGAGTGGTTAGGGGTGATCAGGCAGGCAGACAGGCAAGCAGTTAGGAGCCAGCAGTATCAGATTGCAAGAGGGATGTCCGACTATCAGTTTAGGCCTAAATTGGCAGTTGGACATCCCCCGAGGGGTCTCGGATTGCGAGAGGGTGCAGGCTGGGCTAAGGGACCTTGCCCCATGCATGAATTTTGTGCACCGGGCCTCTAGTCTATAATAATAAAAGTGTAATATGCTAATTAGACTGGACGTCCTTCTGGACAAAGCCGGGGCTGCGAGGGAAGCCTAGGTCCTGGGTACCAGAGGGAAGCCAGTGCTGGCAGCCGGGGGGAAGGAAGGCCTACTCTTGCATGAATTTTGTGCATTGGGCCTCTAGTTAACTATAAAAAATTTTTTCTTATTACTTAAAGATGTATACATATATGAGTGAATGGTGTATTTCACACAAAATAGAAAAACTCAGTTTTGAAAATCTGATTCAAAAGGCAGTGGAAAGATGTGGCTGGCTTTCAGAGAAAGGGCATATTGTCCATTAAGTTTCTCTGTGTGCTCTGAGAAGACCAGCCTCCAATGGTGACAGATGTGTAAGGTAGTTTCTTAACTGTCATAGACAATTGGAGAGAGTGGAAAAGATTCCCAGCTACATCCTTGCATTGCCTCTGGGAGGAAAGCAGACCAAGACCCAACAACAAAGTTAGTCTGGAGAGTGGTCTAGATTCCTAGAAGAAGCCACACTGGAGGGAGGTGCATGAAGGACTCAAGTGAAATCACCCTGAGGGGTGGACAGAGTGTGCTGATGGGATGTTAGAGAGGGCATGGCTCCAGATACAATACCTTGACAGCTTCCTAACCCAAGTCTCTCACCCGCCTTTGTGTTCTGGCATCTAGGGAAAAATTGTGTCTCTAGGGGCTCAGGAGCTCTGCTTTGGGAAAACGCTTAAAGCAGTTTTTTATGGAGTAGGAGGCACTGGTATTTTTGGCCAGAGATGAGCCCAGAAGTTGGGCTTCCAAAAGAAACCGTCAGAGGCGGGGATAGCCCTGTGGAGATGGAAATAAGGAAGGAGCTGGAGATGGAGATAAGGAGAGCCAGGTGAAGAGCAGTGGGTCTTCAGGGCTCAATTCCATGGCCATCTCCCTCCCTGACCTCCTTTTTTATCCATCCCAGAATCAGGAGGGAATAATTGGGTGAGGGATTTCTGGAAAAGTCTAGACTTGCTGATAATCAAGGCAGTGAGGTCTTATGGATTAGTATTATGGTAAACATATAATAGGATAAATGACACATATAGTGTTATATAATATTAAGCATATGATATTATAGTATATAATATTATGGTATTATAATAAATATATATAGTATTATAGTAAACATGATGCATTTGTATATACTTGGATGAGGTCAAAGGACACTAGGGTGGCATGTATATGCATGACTTGTTTAACCATTTCCAGTTGTGGCACCTGTTTCTAATTTTTCACCACCATCAATAATATGGCTATGAATTCATTGTATATAAATCTATGTTCAAATCTCTGATTATTTGGTTAGGACAAGTTGCTGGAAGTTATTAAATCCAAGAGTATAAATATTTTGATGCCCACTGCCCAATTGCTTTCTAGGAATGGTGTACTAATTTATACACCAACCCATAATATATAATAGTTTTTATTTCAGTAATAACATTACCCGCATTGAGTGTTATCACTAAGATGAAAATCTTAACACAGATGAGATA
Source organism: Eptesicus fuscus (assembly GCF_027574615.1). Taxonomy (NCBI): domain Eukaryota; kingdom Metazoa; phylum Chordata; class Mammalia; order Chiroptera; family Vespertilionidae; genus Eptesicus; species Eptesicus fuscus. The sequence goes on from NC_072479.1 coordinate 89,969,512, forward strand.
TGGGTATGTTTTGAGTTTTCCATGTTTTTATTTTATTATTATTATTTTTTAAAATATATGTTTATTGATTTCCAAGAGGAAGGGAGAGAGAGCTAGAAACATCAATGAGAGGGAATCATTGATTGGTTACCTCCTGCATGCCCCCTACTGGGGATTGAGCCTGCAACCTGGGCATGAGCCCTTGACCAGAATCAAACCCGGGACCCTTCAGTCCATAGGCCAATGCTGTATCCACCGAGCCAAACCAGCTAGGGCCCATGTTTTTATATGATACTAGAGGCCCAGTGCATGAAATTCATGCACAGGGGGTTTCCCCTCAGCCCAGCCTGCACCCTCTCCAATCTGGGACCCCTCAGGGGATGTCTGACTGCTGGTTTAGCTGGGGATCAGGCCTAAACTGGCAGTCGGACATCCTTCTCACAATCTGGGACCGCTGGCTCCTAACTGTTCACCTGCCTGCCTGCCTGATCACCCCTAACTGCCCCCGCTGCTGGCCTGGTTGCCCCTCACTGCCCCTGCTGCCAGCCTGGTCACCCCCAACTGAGCCCACTGCTGGCCTGGTTACCCCCAACTGCCCCCTGCTGGCCTGGTCGCCCCATGCAGCTTGCTGTTCAGTCATTTGGTCATCCCTTACTAACCCCCCTGCTGGCCTTGTCGTCCCATGCAGCCTGCTGTTCGGTCATTACTGTTACTGTGACAGAGTCCTGGACAATTTGCATATTCCTCTATTATTAGTATAGATGTTAATAAAATTTATTTTATTCTACCCTATTTGTTTGTGGTAGAATTGCTTTTAAGAAGAGCTACTTGATTTCCTTTTTATAAAAGAAATATATTCAGGGTAGAAAGTACTGGCAAGCAGAAAAGAGAAAATAAAGATCACCTATAATCCTACCTCCTGGAGATAGCGACTGTTGATGTTTAGACGTATATATGTTTAATCTTTTTTTAATGAATACAGTTCAGTAGTTTTCAAGACTGGTTGCATGTAATTTTAGTTCTTAATTTTTCCAGAACACACTAAGCCCATTTGGTCTGCACACTCGTTCATTTTTTTTTCTAGCTTTGGAAAGTAATTCTCAATCATCTCTGATTATTGCTTCTGTTTTATTTATATGGGTTTATTTTTAAGAAGAATTAATAATTCTTAGATGGGATCTCTATGCCAATTGTGATTATTTTTATGTGTGAAGGCTGCTTTTGTGCAGAGAAAAAGGCTAAGCTGTTATTCAAGGTTTTAATTTCATATTCACTTTATTAAAGGTAGGTTTTTAGAAATTCAGTTTTTCTCAAACATTTAAATTCACCTTATACACTTCATTATTTGATTTATGAATGCAGTAAATTTTAACAATTGCTTTCAAGGGAGCCTTTGAATACTGTTTGTTGAATTTAAGTTGAACATGGTCAACTCCCAAGCAGGTCCCTTTATAACTTAGTTAATAAATTCCCCTTGAGTATTTCAAACCCATTTATACATTTAATACATTCAGTTTTGTTTTTAAGCTCTCAAATGTCTGACCCAACAGCCAAACTTTAACAACTCCAATAAATGTAATAAATTTACCTTAAATAATGAATCACATGTTCTACTCATTCCAATACTTTTAAACTTGATTAAATTTTCTAAATATCTTCACTAAAAGGTAAAGGTCCAAAATCCATTACTCAATTACACCTTTAAATTGAAATCCCAAGCCGAATATGTCATATTCACTGATAAGCAATGCACTTTTAAATATTAAACCTCTTTAATACTACCTATATTAACATTGCCCCATGGTTAGAAACCTATTTCTAATCTTATTACAAAAGTATTAATTCTGTAGGTTTGACATACTCTATCATTTCTATATTTAATGCAAACTTTCTGGAGGGAAAAGACACTAACTCACTAGATTTTTTTTTAAACTTAATTTTTTCGTTCTTTAAGATTTTTTATTTTATTTTTAAAAATATGTTTTATTGATTTTTTACAGAGAGGAAGGGAGAGGGATAGAGAGTTAGAAACATCAATGAGAGAGAAACATCTATCAGCTGCCTCCTGCACACCCTCTACTGGGGATGTGCCCGCAACCAAGGTACATGCCTTTGACCGGAATCGAACCTGGGACCCTCAGTCCGCAGGCCGACACGCTATCCACTGAGCCAAACTGGTCAGGGCAAACTCCCTAGATTTTATTATATAAAATAAATTGAGGTTGCTCTTCCAAACAAGTTCAAATTACCCCTTCAAGTGCTATGTTTCATCAAATTGGCTGAGGATGCATATTGTCTAGAGATTTTGACCAGGATGCACAGAGTCTGGGGTTATAGCATAATATTATCCTTATGACAACAGGAGACTCTTTATCCATTCTTTTAGATGAGATCTGTTCCTTCTGGTTTAATTTCTGCAGGCCTTCCTTTTGATTTAAATAAGTGGGATTTGCATTGCCCCCTAAGTATTGTAACTAATTCCAAAACTGCCTGTTTGAAGTTTGCATTGCTTTTGCTTTTAAAAGTTCTTTTAATGCTTTTCTCTTCATGTCTAGGGCCATGTATATAATTCTTTCCCATGATTTGATTAATGAAAACAACACAACTGAGTTTTTGAGCATTTGCCGAGTAAGTGCTTTGCAAAACGTAACTCTTTTAATCCTCACAGCTGTCCTGTGAGGAAAAAACTATGATTATTCCCATCTTATACCATATATATGTGTGTGTGTGTGTGTGTGTGTGTGTGTGTGTGTGTATGTGTATTTATTTAAAAATAAAGTAAATAAAGTAACTTGACCAAGGTCACATAGTGACAGATCCAGGATTTCAACCTGAGCTGTATCCTTGTGCTTCCTCACAAGAAAATATTATTTATTTTTCTCTTGTAGCTAAGACCAAACAGGACTGTGAGTCAAGACCCTTTAGTGAGGAGTGTACTTTCCCAAGTTCAATTTTTGCCTTTACTTTAGTAATACTCCTACTAAGGTTGTAGTTAACTTCCTTCCCAACTTCTTTGATGCTTGATTGAGTCTTGATTCATCGACACCGTCTTCATGCAGATGAGGAGTCACCACTCATGCAATTGCATTGCTGATCTCACAGGTCTTTGCCTGTTATCACATCTTTATTACAACCAGTGCCATGCTCATCATGTGCTGTTATTACCTGCCTGCTTACCTGGCCTTCATAGAGAATGCAGTATGCATGTTCTCCCCATCCCTATTCCTTTGATTTCTACCATGTGAATTCCACTCTTTACCACCTTCAATGTGAGTTTCAATTCTGTTATTGTAATTTTAGTCTTCTTAAAAGTCTTCCTTGTTCCAGTCAGCTTCTTTTGCACTTGGTTTGTTGTTTTCGGAACTCTTCCTGTTGCCTTGCATTCTTGATCTTTTCTTTCCTAATGGCTTCTGCTTTGGGTATCACTAAGGGCACAGCTTTGGACAATATTAGACAGTATCTACTTGGTTCCCAAACAAATTCTTAGAATTTCTTCTGAGTGCTCCAAGTAAAGCATTTTCAAGAGTGTGTTCTTCCTTTGTTCTTTGGATATCCCCCCACCCCCCGTTTTCATGTGATTTTTTAAGCACCCTGGGGGAAGGGAAGAGGTCTTCCCATAGTGTGCAGCAAGAGAAGAAGAAGGAATGCATCATTCACTATCTAGTGCTTGCCTTAGTATTTTCTGGGAGTTTCAGTCTAAAGAAATGGGAAAATTTTGATGTGTTAGAGGAGGTGGGAAGAGTGAGGACAGGGAATAAACAGCCTTTGGCTGCTCAGGCTTGTGGTTCTTCAGACCAGGGTCTGAGGCCCTTCAAGCAAAAACTTTAACCCATGTTGTGAACCATATATTTGGTTGAAATACTTCTCAGAGTCGAGTAATAGTTGCCTGCAAGTCTTATTTATTTGATGGCTTGTGGGTCTTATACTTTTCTACGAATTTATAAGTATTTTAGCTAGGAATCAGGAAAGGACATATCAAGGGTTTTCAGCCAGACTCCATGTAAATCAGAAGTATTTAGCTATAATTCTGAGGCCTTGATGAATAGGTTGGATATGCCAAATGGCTTATTTCTGGATTTAATAGTGGACTTTAAAATCCCATCAGAAAACACCATTGGCTCTCCATGGTGGACAGTAGAGTTTAAGTCCCTTTGTCTGGCATTCAAAGCCACCTACAATTTGCTCTTGCAACTCTCAATCTTACCACATCTTTATGTGAACCCTGCATTAAAGACAAAGCAGTCCACTGTCTATCCAGTTTGGCTCAGTGGATAGAGCGTCAGCCTGCAGATTGAAGGGTCCCTGGTTTGATTCTGGTCAAGGGCACATGCCTGGGTTGTGGGCTCAATCCCCAGTAGGGAGCCTGCAAGAGGCAGCCAATCAATGATTCTCTCTCATCATCGATGTTTTTCTCTCTCTTTCTCTCCCTTCCTCTCTGGAAAAAAAAAAAAAAAGGAAAGAAAAGACAAAGCAGTCTCTGGAGCTGAACGTTGCAGCACATCTGTACTCTTCTACCCCTAAATCTTTACTCACAATGTCCCCTGGCTCTTCTCTCCTAGCTGAGTCTGCTCATTTTTCAAGGCTCAGCTCTTGAAATACTCCAGCATTTATGGTCAGACACTGCCTTGGATTGTAGCTGTTTGAGTTCCTATCTTACCTTTCAGCTCAATTGTGCTTTCCAATCTGACAAGGACCCCACATTGCATTCATGTTTATCCTAAGACCTAGCAAACTTACTTGCACAGAGTAGCACCACAATGAAAAGAGAGTTGTAGTAAGAAGGAAAATGAAAGGGCACATAAATAAATAAAGTAAAAAGGAGAGATAAGGCAGGCAGAAAATAGACATGACAGATAAAAAAAAAAGGGCAGGTAAACATGGAGAAGTAAGATAGTCATCACTTTTTTTTTTTTTTAATTCAGAGCGATACCTATATATCTTTTATTGAAATGCTTGTTAGCATGCTAAGGCCCTCCACATTGGGGAGAAGAGCCTGTCTGCTTTTATTTACAAATCGCAAAGCTTATATTAGAAATCAACATTTCCCCCCATGAAATGCTACAGCCTTTGTACTGTGTCAGAGAATTTTTTTTAAAAGTGTTTTAGAAAATCTAGGGTGACTGTCAATTTTCCAATTATTCCTGTGAGTCTCTTTGACATTCACATTCGAGCATTTTTGCCTAATCTTTGTTACCTGAGAGATTAGGGCTGTCTCATTCCACAATACCTGAAAGATTTTATTTGAGACCAGCATTTATTTATTATGTGTACATTTTTTTTTCAAATAAAAGCTATCATTGTCTCAAATCAATTATTTTAGTTTTTGTTTTAATTGTCTCATGGTTGGAATTTATAGAAGAAACCAAAAATAAGGGTGCACAAACTGGGGAAGAAATGAGTTACCCCCTGTTCACAGCCTTTAAGCTGTTCTTTTTTAAACCTCCAGAGCCTTAATTCTGAGCTCAGTCATCTCAAAGGCCCACTGAAGCCAGCTGAGGCTATGGGCTGTCAGGTTACTGCTAGTTCAACACCACCTCATAACAGCTTTTCTCGGGGCCAACTGAAACAAAGACTAAATGATTTCTAGGCTGTTTTCCACTTTTGCTTACTCTAAGGTTCTAGTCGGTAAGAGATGTAAACATCCAAAGCCTTTGTAATGCATGCCCTTGCTGAACAGGGTAGAATTGACTTTATGGCTTTTTGAATTTACATCATCCCTTTGTGGGAGTTCTGAATTTTTCGACTGAGTTCACTGCATTGTGACAAATACTAAGGTAGTGATTCTGCAGTCTGGCTGGCAGCCATGTTTCTCCCCTTACTACCATCGGGGCATTTCTAGTGGAGCGGGGCTGTGCCTGGAAGCTCCAGGGAAAGACACTGAGGACGGTGTATGGTCAGGTGTATGGTGGAACAAACTTCCAGTGTTATGGTCAGTTCAGGAAAAACCTCCTACATTACTGACAATTTCAGCCTTAGAAACTGGGGTGTGGGGTGGGAGGGCACATTTTCCTGTACCCTCAAGGTTCTTCTATCTGGTCTAATAATCAAATAAACATGAATAGATTAGCAAGATAAAATAACCAAATTTAATACATACATAGGTATGAGAACCCTGTGTACATGAGAGAGTCAGAGCCTCCACATGCACAAGTTCAGAGGTGGCAGGGGGGTACTGAGGTATGTAAGATATACTGAGCTGGGGATGAGATAATGCACCTTGGAACTTCAAAGGGTTATTGTGGGATGATAAGAAGAGCTCAGTAAATAGGAGTTTGTCCTGCCCTAATAGATAGGTCAAAAGAGGTTATGTCTAATAATAGCTTATTATGGGCAAGGCCCCTGATTCAAGTTATTCTAGGTAGTTAAAGGGAAGGGCAGAAATTTCACTTGAGCCTGAAGCTAAAATTGACTTTAGTTCAAAGTAATCTGCATACCACTGAGACACATCTTGGGGTGGCTCATTCTGAACCGCCACAAAACTAATTTAATTATAATTAAAAACTAAATTATAGCAAAGGAGGTAGAAGGATATGGGGTGTGGGATATGGGGAAGTATAACTGTATAGAAACTTCATTTCTTGAACATGACCCTTTCTCCTATCTGTCCATCTCCTCCCTTCCTTAATCATTATTAACCTCTTAGTACATCAGATTCTGGTCAGCATTAAACTGTCTTAAGAACAGAGCCTCAGGTCTATTGACCACAGAAACAGTCAAAGATAACATCTTTAACTCAGTTGTGTTTCTTTTTTAAAAAATTATAGATGTTGTGCTTTTATTTATTTTATAAAATATATTCTTATTGATTTCAGAGAGGAAGGGGGAGGGAGAGAGAGGTAGAAACATCAATGATGAGAGAGAATCCTTGATCAGCTGCCTCCTGCATGCCTCCTACTGGGGATCAAGTCCACAACCTGGGCATGTGCCCCAACCAGGAATCAAACCCTGACCCACTGGTTCATAGGTCAATGTTCAACCACTGAGCTACATCAACTGGGTCTCAGTTGTGGTTATAGCCCAGGCCCATGAAAGCAGAAAGATCCTACTGACCAAACCCTCATAAACGTAGATAGAACATTGCCATGGCTGACCTCAGGACCTGATACAATGATCAACTACTCCCTACCCTGAGACATAACCTCAACTCCTTTAATTGCCATGATTAATAATTTCTTCCCCTGTCTGTAATCTGTCTCCATGCAGACCATTGAATAGCTAGGTTTTACAACACTAGCTTACCTGTGTCTTCAGGCTTGGTGCCATTTCCTTAGCTAATAAACCTCTACTTTCTTTGCTGCAAACTCCTGTTAGCATTTTATTGGGCTTTGATGTACACAGGCAAATGGACCCTGTAGCCAGGTGGAGAGAGCCAGGAGCCTGGTACACCAGGAAAAGAGAACAAGGAGATCTCCATGAAATGAGAGTAAAGGTAGCAGGTACCTGAGGATTCAATTTGGTAGCTGTAGCCTGGCACAGCATTTAGAAGGTCCCTAAGTCAGGGCTGCTGCTAGTGTAAACAGAGCCCCTGCATGTCTTAGAAATAGGCCCTGGTTGGTGATGTTTTCATTATTCGTTGCTGCATAACCAACCACTTCAAAGGAGGGTAGCATACAACAACTATTTTATTAGGATCACAGACCCTGTGGGTCAGGAATTTGGACAGGGCCCATCAGCAATGGGTTGCTTCTGATCCACAATGTCTGGGTATCAGATGGAGTGACTAGAAGCCTGGAGGTAACACAGCAGCTGAGTACCATCTAGAGGTGCCTTCACATAAATGTTTGCTGGTTGATGGTAGCTGTTGGCCAGGACCTTAGCTCAGACTGTCAGGCTGAACACCTGTACCTGTCATCTCCACGGTGCCTGGGCCTCCTCATGGCATGGTGGCTAGGTTCCAAGACTGAGTGTACAAGGAGGCAGGAAGAGGGAGGTACCACTTTGTCCCTTCCATTATTCTATTGATTGAGCAGTAAAAAGCTTAGATTCAAAGGGGATGGGCCATAAATTTCACTTCTTGATAGGAGGAGTTTCAAAGAATTTGGAAGCCATTTTTTAAAAAATCTTTATTGTTGAAATTATTACATATGTCCTCTTTTGTCCCCCCATTGACCTCTTCTGGCCCACACCTGGCCCCCACCCCAGGCCTTCATCACACTATTGTCTGTGTCCATGGGTTATACATATATGCATACAAGTTCTTTGGTTGATCTCTTCCCACCCACCCACCCACCCCCTACCTTCCCGCTGAGATTCCACAGTCTGGAAGCCATTTTTTAAATCACCACTTGCTAATTAGAAAACGATGCTCCCTCTTGGAAGACACATCCTTTTCAGGCAAAAACAAAAACAAAACAAAAGAAACACACAACAACAACAACCCCACCATTACCCCTTTCTCCAAATATATGTAGCCCCGCACCACACAGTTTGGACCCAGCCCCATTCAACACCTTCACTGGGAGCCCTAATGCAGTTTTCTACCTGTACAACCATACACAGAGACCCTGGGCTCAGTCCCAGGTACTCACCTTCTCTCTGCCACTCCTCAAAAGGGAAAGGAAAGCAACCTTCTGCCATGCAACTTTCAGCCTGTTCCCTAAATCTTACTTTTCAGATTGGGGTTGACTCCATTTACTTAAAATTATTTTTTGTCCTGTGGCTTGTGCTAATTCTCAGCTTTTCATGGTTGGTCTTTTAAAAAAATGGCTTTACATTACTTGTCCCTGTATATTCTCTTTTTTCTACCTTATTTTCCCCATCCCTTCTTGGAACATACTTGAAGTGATACAAATAATAGGTATTGTTTCTAAAAGACCCAATTTAGTGATTTGCATTTTCTATTTTGGATCCTTTCGGGGGCTGGCAAACATTTCAAAAGTATTAACCTACTTTGCTCTAAAAATCTTTCCAAGTTTTAATGTTTATCAAGTCAGAGAAGTTTAAAAATTTTTTAAAAATATTAAATCACCTTATAATATGTTTGAACCTTCCCCTAAATCTCTCCTGAAGCAATTTATATTAAAAGAAAGTGAGCAAGGAAATAAGTTAAAGATAATGTGTTCTGGTGAAAAATAGTTACTGGGATAAAATTAATTGCACTATAAATAGGTGAAGAATAGGAAAATGGTCTAGTTTTGCATATTCATGATCCCACTGAGGAGGGGATGGGAAGGTGATGAAGAGAATTTAGGGCTGAATACCACCTTGTGCCAGCCACCAGCTGACCCTGCTAGCCAAGGACAGCTTTGGATACTGCATAGATGGAAGAGGAAGTCAGAGGGAGAAGGGCTGGAGAGCTCATTTGAGGAAGAAAGGACATTCATATAGATGGTATATTTGCAAATAGCACACACTGAGGGATTGATTAGTGATATTACATTCTATAGATTTTGCTCTTATTTGTTTCTTGATTATAATAAATCTTCCAAGGTCTGAAATTGGGTCAGATACTCGTATATTCCAGTATCCAGCCAATGTCAGGCCTGTAATAAGACCATTAAAATGGAGGAACACTCAAGAGTGACTTCTAACCAATGGCCTTTGCAGCCAAAATCTTTTGTGGATCCACATCTCCTCTTCTCTTTCCTTTCTGGATTAAGAGATCTTGATTGTGTTAGGAGAAGGAAAAATGACATCAGGAATTATCATTAAAAAAACTGGCTTTACTGTAGACTGAGAATCATCTGAATATTCAAATTCTAAGAGTGGATTATTTTGGTCATTGGAAGTTTGTAAAGGAATACATTCTGTTTATTATATATTAAATGTAAGGGACTCTTTTTTAAGCAAATGGAAAATGCGTGCAGATAGCAGTTTGTGTTCCAAAATGCTGACTTTTGGAAAATTCCAGGTGAAATCAGAAAGACTTACTATTTTAAATGGGCCCCCAGGGATTCAAACTAAAGGTTTTACTTTAGTGAGCCCTATGGACAAATATCTGTTTCTTTTGGATATCAGTAACTTCACAACACCAGAGAAACACTGCCTTCCTGGGCTGCTATTCCCCTAGGAGCGGAAGGGAGAAGATTGGCACGATCAGGCCTGAGGTACTAGTGAGATGGCAATTGAGGCTGGAGAAATCCTTTGCTTTCTTGTTCTGGTTGTCTGCCTACGGGTTGTAGAAGGGACAATGAAATACCCTTATTTCATCTGCTCTCCAATGTGAATTTTAAGACCTGGCCTCTCTTCCTTTAATCCACTTACAAGAGTATAATATTGTTAGATATTTGTCTACTAGATGACTCTGTCCTAATTAATCTATTTTTAACCTTGCTTGCATACTTTTTTTTTTAACCCACTTAAGAAATGTGAAAAAGACTACTGATTTTTTAAAACTCTGCTCTTTAATGCACCATTGAAAACTCAGGTTGAAAGCACTTTTTGAGGGGTGTGATATTAGTATAATAGCTTATCTCATCCACTTAAGGCACCATTATTTTATGTACCATTAAGACAGAAAAAAACAACAAACAAACCCAAAAAACCCTAGCAATTAATTGTGAGATACCAGATGCTATCAGTTGTAAGATGCATTCTGATTTCAGATATATTAAAAGGCAAAAGAATATCTTAGAATCAATAAAATAAGATGTGCATACTTGTTTTTCATCATTATATACACACATATAATTTTATATAAATACAGTATTCTAATGCAGTCTATTTAGTCTTGTTTCCCCACCTATTGCTGCTCTATCTATCTATCTGCTTATCTATCTATCTATCTATCTATCTATCTATCTATCTATCTATCTATCTGTCATCTATCTATTATCTATTTATCTATCCACCTATCTCATGTAGTTAATTGTACATCTATATATATAAAAGCCTAAGCAACCATTACGAATGGATGACCGGATGACCAGCTGGTTGCTATGATGCACACTGACCACCAGGGGGCAAATGCTCAATGCAGTAGCTGTCCCCTGGTAGTCAGTGCGCTCCCACAGCCAACCTCCTGTGGTTCCCCTCCTGGACTGGGTGAGATGGCCCCAATTGCTGGTCAGGACAAGGGACCCCACCAGTACATGAATCTGTGCACTAGGCCTCTAGTATATATCATAATTAAATTGTATAATATGAAATATAAAAACCTACATTATGTGTAATCCATATTTATCTCCATGATCATGTAATCATATGTAAACTTCTAAACATGTACATGAATGTAAATTTTTAGGAGGTTACATCATTGTCCTATCTAATAAAGAGGGAATATGCTAATTGACCACCACACCCTCACAAAGATGGTGACACCCACAGCCAATAAAGAGGGAATATGCTAATTGACTGCCATGCCCTCACAAGATGGTGGTGCCCACAGCCACAAGATGGCAGCGCCCAGTCCCCTCAGCCCCGCCTCATCCAGCCTCAGTCCCCCAGTCCCCTCAGTCCTGCTGGGGGGTGGCAGGCACTGTGCACTTCATCCAGCCAGAGTCCCTCAGTCTCCTCAGCCCTGCCTCATCCAGCCGGAGTCCCCCAGTCCGCTCAGCTCTGCCTCATCCAGTCCCCACAGCATCCAGCCTCATCTACCCTCAGTCCCCCAGTCCCCTCAGCCTGGCCTCATCTAGTCGGAGTCCCCTGGTCCCCTCAGCCCTGCAGGAGAAGGCAGTTGGGGATTGGGCCGGCAGGGGAGGGCAGTTGGGGATTATCATGCTGGCAGGGGAGCGGTTAGGGGGCTATCAGGCTGGCAGGCAGAGTGGTTAGGGACAATCAGGCAGACAAGCAGGCAAGTGGTTAGGAGCCGGTAATCCCAGATTGTGAGAGGGATGTCTGACTGCCGGTTTAGGCCCAATCTTCTGGGACTGGCAGTTGGACATCCTCTGATGGGTCCCAGATTGGAGAGGGTGCAGGCTGGGCTGAGGGACACCCCCGCCCCCACTCTCCCCCATGCACAAATTTCATGCACTGGGCCTCTAGTTTTATAATAATGTGCTTTTTATAAGCATTTTTTTTTACTCTTCAATTTCATTACTCAAAACAGCAAACCCCTTTTATCCCAACTGGAAGTGCTGTAATTCATAATTTTGGATGGCTGTATAATATTTTATGATGCATCCAATTGATGAGTATTTCCTTTCTTTCCATTTTGTTTGACTTTTAAAAACAGTGATACAATAAATATACTGTTCATATTCTTATGTACCTAAGCTTTTATTTATTTGGCTAGATTTTCAGGAAGGAGAAGTTTTGGGTCAAAGATATGTATATTTTTAAAAAATATTTTTTATTGATTTCAGAGAGAAGGAGGGAGAGGGAGAGAGAAATAGAAACATCAATGATGAGAGAGAAACATTGATTGGCTGCCTCCTGCAAGCCTCCTACTGGGGATTGAGCTTGCACCCTGGGCATGTGCCTTGACTGGGAATCATACTGTGACCTCCTGGTTCATAGGTCGATGTTCAATCACTGAACAATATCAACCATGCAATGATATGTGTATTTTTTAAAAATATATTTTTATTGATATTTTACAGCGAGGAAGGGAGAGGGATAGAGAGCTAGAAACATTGATGAGAGAGAAACATCGACCAGCTGCCTCCTGCACACCCCCTACTGGGGATGTGCCCACAACCAATGTACATGCCCTTGACTGGACTCAAACCTGGGACCCTTCAGTCCGCAGACCGATGCTCTATCCACTGAGCAAAACCAGTTTCGGCTGTGTATTGTTAATGAATATGGACAGATTCTTTACCAAAAAAATCCTAATTCACATTTTCTTTTAAAAACATTTTTACCCTATATACATATTTTCTCTCTAAGAAATGTAAAACAGACATGCTTTTAAAGCTCAACACTAACAATAGTGATTATTGTTCTTTCATATTTCACCATCTGATGAACAAAAAGGATATTTCATTTGCTTTCATTTACATTTTTTTTGTAGCGCTAGTGAAATAAAATATCTTTGAATATTTTTCTGACCATTTATATCAACTCTTCTGTGAGTTTTCTCCTGCTCTTTTCCTAGGGGGAAAACTGTCTGCCTTCCTTAATTTGCAGGAGCTTTCTGTGTACACATCACATATTAACTGCCTGTTTTTCCTTTACTTTGCAATATTTTCCCCCACATATATTGCTTGCCTATTGGATTTATTTAGGGTAACTTTTGCCATCAAAAGTGTCTAGTTTTTACTTAGCAAAATATGTCTACTTATAGCATGTGAGTTTCCAGCTTGGATTAGGAAAGTCTCTCTTGCCCCTTCAATATTACACATAACCTCTGAGATTTTCTTGAAATACTTTTATGTTTATATTTTTAATGCATCTAAAATTTGTTTTGGCACATAATGTAAGATGGTATTCCAAACAACTATTTTCCAGATGGATAACATGAATAATTTACTAAGTAATCAATATTTTACCCAGTGAAATGAAATGCTACCCTTGTCATATATTAATTCTTCATATGCTAGCATCTGATTTTCCATTATGTTCCAATGATTTAATTTTTATTACTAAATTAATGCTATATACTCTCTATAGTATATTCTGATATCTGGAAAATGAAAGTCTTCTTTGTCTTTTTTAAAAACCTTTTTCTAAAAAACACTTTCTCAACCATTCTTAGATATTTATCTTTTCATATAAAATGTATACTCATAGCCAAAATTTTTAAAATTTCATATTGAAACTCTAATGGAAATTGTATTAAAATTATATATATTTATAGATAGATATTTATATAGACACTAGAGGCCTGGTGCACGAAATTCATGCACTCGGGGGGGGGGGCATCCCTCAGCCTGGATTGTGAGAGGGTGCAGGCCAGGCTGAGGGACCCCACTGGTGCATGATCTGGGCTGGGGAGGAACGCGGGAGGTTGACCAGCTGGGGAAGGACTGCAGGAGGGCTCCAGGGTGTCCGGCCCATCTTGCTTAGTCCCAATCGGCTGGACCCCCACAGCAAGCTAACCTACAAGTTGGAGCATCTGCTCCCTGGTGGTCAGTGCACGTCATAGGGACTGGTGGACCGGTCCACTGCCCCCCTGGTGGTCAGTGCATGTCATAGTGAGCAGTTGAGCAGCCTTGCATATCATTAGCATATTACGCTTTGATTGGTTGAATGGGCTACTGGACGACTGTACAACCAGACAACCGAACACTTAGCATATTAGGCTTTTATTATATAGGATTTTCGTGGCATTAAGTCTTCCTATTTGATAATGTGGACCAATTTTTGAGTGACATCATACTAGTGTTTTCTATCTTATTATGATTTAGTATTACAGTAAAGCTAGTGAGATTTCCTTCATTTTCTATTCCCTAGAGTAGTTTAAATAACATTGGAATTTTTTCTTCATCAGAGCATTTGTAATTGTGCTTGTGTTTTGGTTAACTCAGTGATGATGAGATGCTAATGTTATTTTGTCCCCAGGAGCTAGAGATAGGTTAATGTCAAGCAATTCATAAGAAAATCCTACACAACAAATTATTATCCCACCAAAAATGTCAGTAGTGCCCCAACTGAAAAACACTGGGTTTGAAAAACAGATGATAACTGTCATATTTCAATGTTTTTTTCTAATGACAGCTTTAAATTTTTTTAACCTTTTAAGCCTTGGTGTTAATGATTCTCTTTCCCTTAGGTTTAAAATATATTTCCATAGATTTTGGTATGAAATATTCTTCTGTTCATTGTTTTCAAAGTAGTTTGTCATTTCTCTTTTGCTTTCCTCTTTGGTTCAAGAATATTCTGTAAGTGTGTATCTTAATTTCTTAGTAGTGATCCTTTTCTTTTGGAGAAAACATTTTATAATTTCTAATTGTATTGTATTATATTATAGTTGAACTATATAGCATATGTGTTTCTCTAATATGTTAGAAGTCTTCTTTGAGATTAAGTATATGATTTTATTGATAATCTATGGACCTTCTCTTTCTCTCGTCTCCTTTCACCGCCTCCCCCTCCCTCCCCGCAACCCCCCCCCCCCACTGCAACCTACCAGACACAATTATATTTGAGAATTAAGAGATTCATTATAGCCCTGGCCAATTTTGCTCAGTGGATAGAGCATCAGCCTGAGGACTGAAGGGTCCTGGGTTTGATTTTGGTCAAGGGCACCTACCTTAGTTGCAGGCTTTATCCCCTGCCTTGGTCAGGCATCTACAGAGACAACCAATCAATGTGTCTCTCTCACATTGATGTTTCTCAATCGCTGTCTCTCCCTTCCACTCTCTTAAAAAATTAATGGAAAAATATCCTCAGGTGAGGATTAACAACAACAGAAAGATTCAATATAGACTGTATTAGTTTGCTAGGGCTACCATGACAAAATACCACAGATTGGGTGGCTTACACAACAGAAATTTATTTTCTCACAGTTCTAGAGGCTAGAAGTTCAACATTATGGTGTTTACAAGTTTGTTTTCATCCGAGGCCTCTCTCCTTGGCTTGTGGATGGCTGTCTTCTTGCTGTGTCTTCACATGGTTTTTCCTTTGTGCACACACATCACTTGTGTCTTTTTGTGTCAAAATTTCCTCTTTTAATAAGGAAACCAGTCAGAGTGGATTAGGACCCACCCATATGACCTCATTTCACCTTAATACCTCTTAAAGGCCCTATCACCTTATACAGTCACATTCTGAAGTGCTGGGGGTTAAAACTACAACATATGAATTTTGGGAGGGAGACAAAATTAAGCCAAATTTTTTACAGATTTATTAAATAAAGTTTATAAATAACATTATCAATTTCTCCCTGATATTATGTTTTTGTGAGCTAGAGTTGTGTAAGGCTCAAAAGATATACTGATATTTCAAACTAAAATTGTATTTTCATTAAGGTCTCAAATTTCTAATCATTTTTGCCTTTCATACTTAGCTGTTATGTTATATAGAATTATAGTCATTACATCTTCTTAACTTATGCTTTTGTTGAAACCTAACAACCCTCTATTTTCTGCTTAGGGCTTTTAACATTAAATTCCATCTTGTCTAATATTAATATTATATTTGCATGCGTCTTTGCCTATACATTTTTTTTCAGCCTTTCTTAATCACTTTGTTGTACAATTGGTTTTTAAAACTGTACAGTCAAGGTTTACTCTTTAGACCAATTTGACAGTCTAGTGCAAGGGGAGAAATCAGTCTATTTGTTTTGAGAACAAAGACTTGACTTTTTTCCCCTCTTCTTACCTTATGACTTGTGTTGTTGTTCTGTTTTTCTCTTACCCTAATTTTAATTGGTTTTATCATTCTCTCTTTTATTTGGGAGATTTACTGTGCTGCTTCAATCCATTAATGATTGTTTTCCCTTTCCCTATACTTATACTTTTACATATAGTTCTCTAATGTTGTTTAAAAAATAAGAAGCTATTTAATATTCTTACCAAGGGGAACTGTTCCCTTCCATTTATTGCAACCCAATAAAACGAGCGTTTGACACTGCCACTTATTTCCTTCCTAACCTTTATGCCACCCTTTCCCTCTCAATGTTCTTACTGTCCTCTCCTCTCTGTGGTCTGTAGTTGTTTCATCCTCCTCTAGGTCTAAGTGTTGCTGATGAGAAGTTTGATACCTTTCTGATTCTTTTTCCTTGATGTTAAGTTGTTTGGTTTTGCTTCTGTCTGAAAGTTTGTTAAATTTTCTCTTTATCCTTAAAAACCTATGAATTGTATTAGAATAGTCTGAAGTCCCTGTCTTTTCTTATTAACTGATACCTGAACCTTGTCCTTTCATTCTGCAGACTCAAATCTTCCTTCAGTTCAGAGAAAATGTTCTCTATTATTTGTTTAAACATTCTATTTGTCATCTCTTCCTGTCTTCTTCTGGAAAAAAAGAACACACACACACACACACACACACACACACACACACACACACACACACACACACAAACAACTATATGCTTGGCTTTTTCCTCCAAAGCTTTTCTTTAAAAATATTTCTAACTTTTAATGTTTTTTATTTCTTCACATTTCTATCTCTGTATTGTTTTTTCTGACACTTTATTCTTTGACTTTGTGTTTTGAGATGTTTCTTATACTTGATTTTATGGTAACCATTCAATTTTCAAATTCATCTCCTACATTGTTTATTTACAAACCCATGGACTGTGTTTTGAGTTTTCCTCCACCAAGTTCTTTTTATTCTTCACTTAAAAATTATTTTATTGATTTGAGAGAGAGAAAGATTTGTTGTTCCACTTGTTTATGTATTCATTGGTTGCTTCTTGAATGTGCCCAGACTGGGGATCGATCCTGCAACCTTGGTTTTTGGGGATGACACTCTAAGCAACAGAGCTACCGGGCCACGGCCTGTTCTTCACTTTAATCATTGTTTCTTTTATTATATATTTTAAATTAAAAAGTACATTTTTATATTATCATCATTTATTTTCACCCAGCGGTTCCATTTCTCTAGACATGTGTTCTGTTTGCTCTGAATGGTCTTACTCTCCCTGGGTTTATTAGAATTTTAATATATGTATTTTTTGTATGCATTCATTTGTTAATTTTTTTTGGTATTCTCACTGGGACTCAGGTCTGATTGTTGGAATGCTGAAGTGGTAACAATTCAGGAAGTGAGTAATAGGAGGCAATTGTGGTCTCTATATTCTGGGTGGTTGGAGTGGCTCCAGCCTCCCACAGAGGCAACAAAAAGAAGCCTTTTGTCCTAGTTTTTCTTAAACTCCGCAGGGCTGGGGACAGGGAGGACCAGACCCACCTGCTTAGTAACTTCTTATCCACTTATCTACTACTTCTTGTCCAAGAATCCCAGGCATGCTCAGGGGGCTTGGAACCCACTGAGTTCTGTGCGCAGAGCTCTTTCCAGCATCTTAGGAGTTGTGAAACTCACGCCAGGACTCTCTGAGGAGGTTGGCCCCCTGTAGTTTCGTGCTCATTTAGCTCCTAGGTAGAAAATGGGAACTATTTTCCCCTTTGGGGACCCACTCTGAAGGGAGGTCTCATTTCCAACTCCAGTGGCTGGACCTAACAGAAGCAGATTGAGTTGGCAGTACAGTTGTAGCAAACCTTAGCAAGGCGGCCACGTTTTCGGAATCCCTAGAGACCTATTTAAGAATAGCTACATTATAAATCAACAAAATCTTAGCAAAATTCAGAGAGTTTCCTAGCCTTTAAATCAAGAGAAGTAATCAATCTAGGTTGATTTTTTTTTTTTTTTGCCTTAATGCACATCGTCAAAGAGAGTTTAAATGCCAAAAGATGTTTTTTTCGTTCACGTGTGTGAGACGGAGGACCATTTATTATAAAAGTGAAACAGAGTGGCAGCTTGCTTTGGCTGATGTGGAAGAGTTCTTGACTGGGCTGCTTTCCTTTCGTCCATAATAAGTAGTTAATAGAAATTCACTGACCTGCGGTGCAGACTTAATTTATCCCGTATATCAAGTTGATTTAACAGGACTGGAATGTGGTGGAACAATAGCTTCCCTCCCTCCCTACCTCTTGGTGATCCTCTGACCTTTCATCTGGAAAGAAAATCAGATTTAACACCATGTAGAACCTTTGTGCTTTTCAATAACTGGCCTATGTTTGAGCAAAAAGTATTTAATCAGTGGCAATCATCTGTTTATTTGAAACACCAGTGGATTGGGGAGTTGGTATTTGTCTTTAAAATTTTCCCTTGTAGGGAAGGCTGCGATGGCTGAGTACACTCTGTACTTTGCACTGTACAAAAGAAAAACCGAAAATCCTGAATTGCTTCTTTCTTTCATGACATGTTCTCTATTTAGAAAATCCTTAATTAATTTTCTGTGAAAGCAGATGGTCAAAGGATTTAAAGAAGCAGAACAACATCTTGAATTCCCTTCTGCTTGCAAAAAGAAGAAAGTGAAAATGGTAAACTGATTAAAAGGAGTCATCCTGAAGTGTCCCATTATAATGAGATGTAAATAACAACAGCAACAAATCTGAATCATTTAAGAAAGTTTTCCCATTTAAAATGCATTCCTCCCACCAACTTTGTTCTCTGGAGACTTCAGCCATTTAAAAGCACGATATTGGAACTAACCCAGCATCACTTTTAATTAGCACAGAAATGCTAATTATACTTTTTCTGTGTGATGTTTCCGGAGAGCTGTCAGGGCCCCGTGTTGTCACATCACTAACAGTGCGGTGCACACGATCACCAGGCCCATTTAAAAATTATAAAGGCCAATACATTCAAACTCATTATTATTTTTATTCTATTTTATTTTTTTATCCTCACCCAACGATATGTTTATTGACTTTAGAGAGAGGAAGGGAAGAAAACATTAATTGATTGCCTCCTGTATACATCCCGACTGGGGATTGAACCCACAACCTAGGTATGTGCCCTGGTTGGGAATTGAACCCGAAACCTTTTGGTGTATGGGACGATGCTTAAACCAGCTGAGCCACCCGACCAGAGCTAAACTGATTATTATTTTTAAATTGTCGGAATCTGCCAGAAGATGCGTGAAAATAATGAGCAGAGTGAGCTTTTTATTCACTCCAGACACAAGCATATTTCTTTTTATTCAATATTTGTGGTCTGTGCAAATCAAATTCATTCCCATTGAATCATTTAAAATGCCACATAAAGCTTGATTTTGAGAGAAAACTGCTTTTCATGAAACAGTGTTTCCTTTGAAAAGCAAATCGCCACTCTCTCTTCATTTATCAGGTTTAAGGCTCTGCATTTAGAGTTTCTTAAAGAAGGCCTATCTGTGTTCTTGACCTGATTTTTTTTTTTTTTAGATGATAGCTCTAGGAATGCAATAGATACTGTTCTTTAATAAAGTTTTATATAAATTTAAGCACAAATTTAATTAACTTTATTTTAGTTACTGACAACAATTAGACCTAATCCTTCCCTATCTTCAAACATATAGCCTCCACCTTCAAACCTCAAATACAAAACAAACACATCCCACTATAAAATCTAAGCCTTATATTTTACCAACACTTATCAGAATCAGGATGAGAGTCTAAATGGCCTTTAAGGTCTATATTTATCCTTATAATTCTGGGATTTTATATGAAAAAAGGGATTAATTCTATATTACATTAATTCTAAAAAATATATTGATGTAATGAGTTCTAGAGTCAGCCAGAAACCTGGGGTGGGGGAGGGAATTCAATAAAACTTTATATCTTGGGGGGCACAATTCCCCCTCACTTGGAAAATATTCTGAATTATTTTTTTAAAAGTCTAAATTGCAAAATATTATAACAGAAATGGAATTTGATGGCTTTTGGTACACTTGGGCCTACTGTACAATGATAATAACACAACAGTGATCACTGTAATATTTATTGACTGCCTGCTCTGGTCCTGGCACTGTACTGTGTGCTTTACATAATAACCACACCATGTATGAGCCATTATTTCTCCATTTTATGACAGAGTACAATATGGCTGGGGACATTATGGAGTTTGTCCAAGCTAGCAAGTGACAAGGATAGTTATACCCAGGCCTGCCTGGTGCTAAAGCCCTCTGTTAACTATTGCACTATTATGATGAAATTGATATGTTTTTAGTGATGGAGAATAAAGTCCAGTGTTTTTTCTTCTTCTGAAATCAGGTTAATATGACCCCATGATCATGTTTGCACTGTTCTTAGGAAATGATTTCTTCTTATCTATGGCAAAACAGATCTCTATCTATTGTAGTTTGAATGCTGACTGCTATGGACTGAATTGCACCCCTTCCATTCATATGTTGAAGCCCTAACTCTTGTCCTTATGGAATTTGGAGGTGGGGACATTTGGAATGTAATCAGGTTTAGATGAGCTCAAGAAGGTAGAACCTACGTGATGATGTTAATAGTGCCCTTATAACAAGAGGAAAAGACACCAGGGTGAGCCACACCCCGCTCCCCGCTTTCTCTCCCCACACTCCATTCCCCGTGTGAGGACAGAGCATCTAGAAGGCAGCTTCCTGCAAGCCAGGAAGAGAGCCCTCATCCAGGAACCAATACAGCTAGCACTTTGATCTTGGACTTCCCAGCCTCCTTAACCATGAGAAATAAATTCCTGTTATTAAAGCCAAACTGTGTTTTATTTTTATGGTAGCTCCAGCTGATTAAGACATTGACAAAGTGCCAATGAGTGAAATACAAAAGAATTGTTAATGCAGGAAGTTAAATGACAAGAGCATTAGTATAACAGTGTCAAACACTTTTGAGTCCTACTATGTACTAGGCACTGATCTGTGTGCTTTCACATGTGTAACTTATTGACCACTCCTCAAAATAATCATCTGTGGTATCTACTATTATTATTATTCTCCTCATTTTACAACTAAAGATACTGAGGGATAGAGGGTGAGCAATTTATCCAAGGGCAGAGTTCTAGGGAGAACCACAATTCAAACTCAGACAATCTAGCTCCAGAACGTATGTTCTTTCCTTTTTGTTCTTCTAGAGGCTTTTTGTCAGTTTTCTTATCTTTAAAATGGGGATAATGGCTGCTTTTTCTTAAAAAAAAAGGGTAAGGAGAAATAGGAGAGGGCATGAATGTGCCCTAAAAAGAAAAGCAAAACAGAGTATAAGGTGTTAATATTCAGTAGCATTAATTATAAACATTGATTTTACTTAGTGAATTTATTTATATTCTAACTCCATCAAAAGTAACTTGAGAAAAGATATTTAAAGAGGCCATAAAAGCCAGGTCAATAGGAAAATCAGATTTAAGCAAAGGGGGAAGACACAACCACAAGTAATGGTAAACCTTCTAATGTCCGAGATAAAAGCTGAAACACTAGCGACATAGTTTTATCAATAAAAAAGAAAATAGACTATTTTCTCAGAAGAGAGAATGCTTTTATCCCCTCTCTACCATTACATTTAAAAAGAAATTTTTCATGTTGGAGCTTCTAAAGTGAACATAATGATCAATGGTTCCATTTGATTGATTACAATATCATCACTTTCGCTTCTCTCTTCTTGTCATGGTAGAGATATTAAGGAGCCATGAAGCCTTCAAATTTGGTCAGCAGGAGGGAAATGTTGTAGAATAGAAGGATATAGATAATTTAAGTCTAGATAATCAACCCTTAAATTGTCAAAAATTGACTCTTTGTCAGAAGAGGCCTCCCAAGTGTGCCGGATAGATCTGCCATAGCTGTGACAATGCTAACCACCAGGCCACTTCACACTGAGGCCATCTAGGGTGTGATATTGGGTCCATAATTAGATGATTAGATATGGTGACTGCTCCTGGGGCCCAAACTTTAAATTAGACACAGCATATTAGTGCAGAGAATGGTTCAGAATATAGATAAGGGAAACCCGTATGCATTGTAGAATATTTAAACAATATAGAAAAATATAAAGAAGAAAGTCAACATCAACCAAATTACCATAATTGTTACCTTTCGATATATATTTCCTTCCAATTTCTTATTTTCATTATCTCTATAAGTAGACATTTATATACCAATGCAATATAGGTATGATATACTAGTAGATATAAATATAAGTATAGATACATAAATATAGATGCATGCCATGTGCACACACACATATAGTCAGAGGTTCAGAGATTTAAATAGGTTATGTACTTTTTCCAAGGTTTCAGATCTAAAAAGTGGCAAAGGTGGAGTTCACATCCATTTTTGTTTGATACTGGAGTCCCATTCTCTTAGTCACTGCTCTATATTCTGAGTATGTCAATTTTTGACACATTTTTTTTAATGAAAGTAGAAGCATGCATTATTTAGCACTTTGTACTATGTATGGTATTCCCTCCCCAATCACCTTGTATTAGGATGCAGGGTTTCAGGTAATTAGTACTTTCTGAAACATGATTTTTGATATTGTTTAATATTCTACCATAAACCATCATTTATTTCATTATCTTATTATTTTATTTTTTATCTTATTATTTTAAATCTTTAGGTTTCCAGTGTTCACAAGTTGTTATGTGTCATTCACAAAGGTTAGGATGGTACACTCTGCTTGTATATTTCAGGAAAGGCTTCGTTGTCAAAGAGGAGGTATGTGGGCTAAATCTTGACATTGCCCAGAGTTTGACTAGTCAGACCTATAAGAGAACAAACCCAGTGGAGGAGTCAAGTATGGGAAGTCTGGAGAACTGAAGGTAGTTTAGTGTGGCAATACAGCCTAACAGATAAGAGATCAGACTTTTCTTTGTCAGATCTGTCTGAGTTCCAGGACTGGCTTTCATACTTCTTAGTTTTTTACTTTGGGCAACTTGCTTAGCCTCTGTAAGCCTGGGTTTTCTTTTCTGTAAAATGAGGATTATAATAAGGTTGTTTGTATTAAAATTGATGCATAGTAAGAACTCAAGAAATATTATTTTTCTTTATTAGTATTGGTATGATGTCAGCCACCTTTGGATGTATGATGGGGAGTGTTGAGAGACAAAGCAGCAGAAATAGAAGAGAACTTTAAATGTCCTGCTGAGGAGTTTGGTCTTTATATTACATGTAGTTAGACCTTGGTAGATTTTTAAGCTAGGAAATGACACAAGGAGATTTGAATTGCAGTACAGATATAAGACTGTAAGTAGGTACATTACAATTCCAGGTGAAACACAATGAGGACTTGAATTGTCAATCGTAGTGGTATCGGAGAGGAGATAAATAAGAGCCATTTCAAAGATAGAGAATCACTGGAAATAGGAAGTTCTTTGGATCAAGGGTGAAAGGAGATGTTCAGGATGGTATGGAAGATATATAATGTTTCTGCCTATGTACTCTTCCTCATTCCTTTTTTATTTTTGGAAATAACATCCCAGTTTTCCTCTGGGTAATTACTTCTCCCCTATACTGAGTCCATTCCCTAATCCCATTCACCCAATACGTGTATGGATAACCCAACAGTTCCATATTCCTGGCTACAAAACTAGTCAGGAGTGGGTCTATGAATCAAGTTGGTCCAATGAAACCAGGTTTCTTGCTGAAATTATTAGGAAGGAGAACCTCTTTTCTTTGGAATTAAAGCCAGTTGGATGTAAGCTTGGCATACCCAATCTAGGATGGAGCCAACAATGGAGAAGAGCTGAGAAGAGAGAGCAGGACAGTGACTTTTAATATTACTTAGCTGGGTCCTGTCATGCTTGGAGATAGAGTCTCCTTTAGACTTTTAAATTAAGTGATTTAATGAATTATTTTTTAGTCTAGCCAGCTCCCATTGGATTTCTTTCCCTTGAAATTGAATTTGAAATTCTAGCACATACAGGTTATTCCTAGATTTTTGCCTTGGGTGATTGGATGGATTAACCGACTTGTTAAACATAGGGGAGATACAGGTTCGGGAGAAAATAACAACTTTGGTTTGAAACATGTTGCATCTGGATTATATGTGGGGCGAGTAGGTAGAGATGTCTGGAAGACACGTATAAGTGAATGAGTCTGAAATTTAGAAGAAAGATCAGAGGTGGAGAAACTGGTTTGAACCTATCAGATCTTGTACTTAGCAAAATTTATTTCTTTTTGAAATGAAAAGTTTATTTTTATTTTTTGGTACAAAGCTGATCCCATGGTAGCTACTCAGGATATATTAGTAAACTAGAGGGGGAAGAATAAGCAAATAAATACCATGTGTAGGATTGTTCTGGGGTGATTGTGCTTTTTTTTTTTTTGGTCCATTTGATGTCCATTTGTATCACACTATTGATATATCAGAAACACTATCAAGTAATTAAGGTATCAATATTCCATTCCAGGAAAAATAAAATGTATATTTTTAAAAGTACCCCGGGATTTTCTTTTTAGGGACACAATAACACATACAATGCTTTGTAAATCAGAAAAGAACTGTAGTAAGCCTGACTACTTTTAGGGTAGATGCTGAGTAAATAGGTGGACGAATTAGTAAAGATGACTAAGAGCAATAGTATCAGTAAAGACCAAAGCTAAGATCATCTACATCCTCATCTTCCCAGTTACTGTATATGAACATTGAAGAAAGCTGATGAGAAAAAAATAGATTCATTTGAAATATGGTGTTGGAGTAGAGCTTTAAAGATATCCTGGACCACCAGAAAAACAAACTGGATCCTAGAGCATATTAAACCTAGGCAAAAATCACTCGAGGCAAAAATGACTAAATTGAAACTCTTCTACTTCGGGTTCATCAGGAGAAGGCAGGGTTCCTTGGAAAAGAAACTAATACTGGGAAAATAGAAGGTAGTAGGAAAAGAGGGAGACCAAATATGAGATGGATTGATTCCATAAAAGAAGCCATAGGCATGAGAGCACAGGATTTGAGCAGGGCTGTTGAGGACAGAACATTGTGGACATCACTCATTCATAGAGTTACCAGGAGTCAGAGGCGACTCTACTTAGTCTGTGACTCAGAGGTCACAGACTAAGTAGATGGGTTGGTTTCATGAACATTGGTCTCTGAATGTCTGGCATTTGAATCATCTGGGGAGCTTTTTAAATTCACAGAATTTTGAATTCCACTCCCCAAAGAGTCTGATTCTGTAAGTCTATGTCCAGGAACCTGTATATTTGTTCTCAGGTGACTGATGTTTGGACAGGTTTGGGAATAACTTAGTGGTGGGAAGAAATGTAGATGCAGTCTCCCATCACATGTGTCCTTGGACTAGCTATTTTGATTATTTGGGTCTTTGCTTCCTCATTGTTAAACTGATGGGGTTGAAATGATGATCTTTAAGGTCCCTTCTGTCTCTACACATACCTTTACTTCATTGACTAAACCAGTTGTTTTCTCCATTCGTATGTGACTCATATAAAGTGCTTCTCTTACTTCATAAAGGAGAAAAAAGAAATAAAATTCAAACCAGCATTTCAGCTGTCTTTTGACTGCCAGCAAGATGACAGTTTTAGGAGCATCTTGGTTTAGTGATGTGTAACAGCAATGATAGTGAGCTGTGTTGTATGCAATTTAATCCTTAAGCATGCATCCACAACGTAATTATTTTCTATACACTTAAAATGATAAAATAGTGAGCAGAATTTTTGTTAACTTCCTCTATTTTGTTATTGTACTAGTATACTGTGCTATTCCCACAGGAGAAAGCATAATGATTTTTTCTGTCCTTTGAAAATCAAGCTCATGCAAAGTGACAGGTTTAGAACATATTTCTAAATCAAAGAATGACCATTATAGGACTCGATCATACAAGTTACACCCCTAACTACCATTTATTTGTGCTGAAATTGGCTACCTTCCTGATGCTAATTCTGCAAGACAGCGGTAGGATATGACTTGCCTTCCCACTGTTTGATATAAATCTCCACTGATACGAATTGAGTTCAGCTGCAGTGAACTTAAATGCTAATGCTGAAAACATAAGGCAGCCTGCTGTTTCATTTATACCAGAAAGTTTTAAATTCTGCCATTTTCTCTATCCCTCCTCCCCACTCCCACCTTAGGTTAGATCCAATTAGAACCACTCCATTTCTGTCTGAAGGGTGAAATGTGCAAGTTGGATTTACATAACTCAACATGAAAATGGAAGAAGGAATTAATCATAAGGATGGGTGCACCACTTCTGTCCTTGAATAATACACCAAACAATTATGGGAAAACAGTGCCATAGCATTTATCAGATAGCCAGCAAGTATTTGTTAAGCATCAACTTTGTCCAGTACTATGTAGATTATTCTAGGGTCTAGAACATAATAATAAAAAATGATAATAATGAAATTTTTGGGTGCTCACTAAGTGCCAGGCATTGTAGTAAGTGCTTGACAGTTTTCTCATGGGATCCTCAAAACAACCCTATAAAGTAGGTACCTATTATTTATACATTTTACTGATGGAGAAACCGAGACCCAGAGAAAATAAAAAAAAAATTGCTCAAGGACTCAAGAAACCAAAAGTCAGACACAGGTGTCCATACTCTTGGTTTCTTGATGTTTCCTAACTTTAAAGAGCTTAAAATCTATTTGGGAACACAAGGAATATGGCTCATCTGGAAAAGGCCCAGCATTGCAAGGTGTGAATAAAACAAATAGCATCAGGTTTCTCCCTGATCATGGGAGATGTGAACAGAGGTAAAAGGATAATTCGGAAGTGGGAGCATGACCCAGAAGGAAAAAAAAAGAATGGAAAAGAAGAGTCAGTTCAATTGTACAACACATACCTGGTACGCTAGGATATTTCCCTCAAGCTTACGTATAGGTACTTTTCTCACTTAATTGTGCTCTGATTCAGAACTGATCCTGGGATGCCCTCATATTCGGTATGCTTGGAACCTTAGATGTTCACTATGCCTGATGCTCTGAACTTAAAAGGGAGAGTAGAAGGAGATGAAATGGAAGCAGCTGGTAGGGGCCAGATGGTGGGGGTTGTTGAAGGTATCATGAGGAATGTGGTCTGAATTCTAAGTGGGTCAGGTGAGTGACATGCTCAGAATTGGCTTTTAGCAAGATTATTCTGGATGTGGGATGAGGAATAAGTTGAAGCAGATGCAGGAGTGATGACAGTGATGTAAGCTTGAGTTAGGATGGAATGAAGGAGGTATATTTGAAGAATATGTAGAAAATGGAGCTCTGGGATTTCCAGTCCATGCCTTCACCATTCCTCTCAACACTGCCGCTCATGGTCACAGTCATTTAATGTTACCAAGTCTATGAACAGTTTTCTATTCTCATTTTATTTAATAGTATTCTAGTTGACCTCTTGACTTTGGATCCATTTTTTTTTTTTACCAACTTTTCTCCTCAGATTAACCTATTTCTTTGTTCTTTTTTTTTCTAACCTACTCTTTCAGTCTCTTTCTATTTTTCTCCCTTCTAAACACTCATAATGAACTTCACCAGGGTTGATCCTGGGATTGCTTTCATTTTCCCTCTGTACAGTATATTGTCTATACTGGTTTTTTAAGGTAATTTTATTGTCTGTATGCTGCTGACTCACAACTTTATGTCTCAGGCCTAGACTTCTCCTTGAAGTTCTAAGCTTATAACCCCAATTGCTACTTGACAAGCCCATTTGGAAGTCTAACAGACATTTCAAACTCAACACATCTAAAACTTGTTAATTTCCTACCTTTCCACTGTCTCTGTTAAAAGCATTACCATCCACCCAGATAGTCAATCGAGAAGCTGAAAATATTGCTTAATTTATCTCTTTTCTTTGATTCGGACATCCAGTGCATCAGGAAAACCTTTAAATTCCAGCTTCCAATATATCTCACTGTCATATGTTTCTTTATTTCTTTGTTGCCCAATTCTAGTGCAAGCAGAATTAACTTTCAATCTGTTTCATTTTTCCTTGTATTTCCAACTTTCTTATTTGTTTATTTACTTGTTTAGTAACTAATGTTTTTCACACTAAACTGTAAGTTGCACAAAGGCAGGGAATTTGGCTGTTTTGCTCACCATAGTACCTAATACAGATAGACTCAGTAAATCTTTGTGGAATGAATGAATATACTTATGTTTGACTTACTAGCAATATGAATAGTGAGAATCATAGACAAATCAATCCCAGATTTCTGATTTGAGTAAGTGGTTACTTGGTTATGTCATTTACCAAGTAAGATAAAACCAAAGTTGGAGGGAAGAGTTGCGTTCTTTTTTACAAATGTTGAATTTAAGATTCTGGTAAGAAAACAGTGGACATATCCAAATATCTTTAAGATATTTTAGACTGGGGCTTAGACGTTAGTTCTGATGTGGAGATATTGCTTACAAACTCATAAGCCAAATTAAGGATGGTACTTGAAGTCATTGGGGTGTCAAGCTCCTTTAAGTGAGAGAATGAGCCCAGAGAAACATCAAAATTATGGAACCAGTAGAACATGAAGAGTGACCAAAGTGTTAGGAAGAAAATGTAGGATTGTATGCTGTCAATAAAAACAACAACAACAACAGAATTTCAAGAAGGAGATTTTAATAATCTCACATGCTGCTGAAAGGTCAGAAAATATAGCTGAAAAGTGACCATTGGATTTAGCAACATGGGGACAATGGTGATCTTGGAGAGCAGTTTCAGTGGAGTACAAAGTGGAGGTCCAGATTTAAGGGATAGGAAGAGTAAGGGGGATAAGGAAGATGGGGCAGAATTTGTTTAGGACAGAAAAGGAACAAGAAGGAAATATCAGCTGGAGGTTGGATATAGGGTTGATGGGTTTTTATTTTTTAATGTGGAAGAGAGAACCAGAAGTGGGAAGAGGTAGAAACTAAAGTACAATTAATAGTGTCTTTCCGCTGGTGAAAGTACAGCCTCTGTTGTAAAAGGAAGGAGGAGAGGCCATGTACATTGTAGACTGATTCATGAATTTGGTCAAAATGGAAAGAGTGCCATCTGATGGCTTTCATTTATTCTATGAAGGAGAAAGAGAGTTCTGTGCCAGAATCATGCCTTTTAGGGGCTACCCCTTCTCGATAAGGACTACTCTATAATATTTTGTTGGTTAAGTCTTCTTGTAATACTTCCTTTCAGTGATAATCCAGAAATGAGCGCATCTGCTAGACTTCCCTCTCTTGATGATGTTACAACTTCATGGACAGACCTTCAGAGAACTGTGTGGATGGGTTCTAATCATTCCCATGACTAATAAAAGTTGTCTATTTATTATTCTTTTGTTTCCTCTTCTTTTATGGCTACTTTGCATTTCACCTTCCTGTTTGTTGCCAGGCATGATGAGCTGAGCAGAGATACTTGGTATAATGGTTTCAAATTATAATATCAGTACACCTTTGATGTCCCTAGATAATTAATGCTGAAATTCACAGCCGGTGGTGATAACAGGAGTCAGACAACAACTCCAAGAATAATGCAGCATGCTCATTTTTTTCTCTGCCTAATAATCAACTTTATTTTTACCTTCTATGACAAAGGCTGGTTGGAGGGAAAAAACACACACCACACCTTGATATGTAACAGTCTCCTCTTTGGCCCCATCCAACTCTAAAAGACATTTTACCAGTTTGGTGGGTGGCTGGGAATCCCAAGCAATATTGCATTCATGGCTTCTCTATTTCCATTTTTGAAATAACAGTAACTGCAACATCACTCACCTCTTTAGAAACTCGAGCTGCAGCATTAGCAGTCATTTCACGTTGGTTTATTGCATGACCATTAAACAACTTTGAAAATCAGATTTTCACTGTTAAAAATTAAGTAATTAGGGAGTTATGAGCTTTGACAAGAGTTCTTCACCCTTTGATCCCTACAAGGAAAATAAAAAACAAACAAAAAAAGTTAATATACTGAATCCACTCACTGGTTTTCAAGTCCTGCAAATGCCCTGCCATTGAAATCTCAGGGAGAGATGGACCAGGCACCTCCGAAATGAATTATTTTACCCATACTCTTCTAGTTGTATGTTTTATTGAAAATCTTCTCTCTCTTATCCCAGAGATAAATATGTGTGACATTGGCTGGAGACCCTTTGGGAATTCCCCATATTCAATCAGAGGGTTGCAGAGCACTGAGAATCTGTTTTGAATGTCAATAGAGTCTGAGGAATGGTACACAGGGTAAAAATTGCAAACTAGAAAAGAAGAAAGACCTTAGAGTGTTATTTTTGTCTTGAAGTGAAACAAGCTGATCTTGAAGTCAGATCTTGGCTCCATAACTTATTACCTTTCTCTTTGGCAAGTGACTTAACTTCTCTGAACCTCAATTTCTCACTTGTATAAAAATAATTATAATGCCCATTTCAAGAATTCCTGGGGATTAAATAAAACAGTTCATAAGAAGTTCCTAGCATGGCTTCTAGCAGATATTATTTTCAATAGTTTCTTTCTCCTTTTTCCCCCCCTCAAAATAAAATTTCTTTACAGCTATGTAATACCTCAAACCCCTTCAAAGATTTATTTTATTAGCTCTACTTCTGTGACAACCTCATGCATCTATATCTTCCTTTCATTTTTCTTTTTTTAAAAATATGTTTTTATTGATTTCTGAAAGGAATGGAGAGAGTGAGAGAGATAGAAACATCAATGATGAGAGAGAATCATTGATCGACTGCCTCCTGCATGCCCCCTACTGGGAACTGAGCCTGCAACCAGGCAGATGCCCTTGACTGGAATCAAACCTGGGACCCTTCAGTCCACAGGCTGATGTTCTATCCACTGAGCCAAAAGTGGCTGGGGCTCTTCCTTTCCTTTTCTGCTGCCAGGGTTGTCAGGCTGATATCCCAAGTTCAGGTTGATATCCTTAAAACGTGAGTCCAGTCATATGAGAGGCCTGCTCTGAAGCCTTCAATGGTTTTCTACTACTCGCCTAGAAAACTCCCAAACCTCTTAGCTCAGATAGGTGGGACCCTCCATGTTTCAATCTCCATCCATTTCCAGTCTAGTCACTGAATTCTCTACATATACCCAACTAAATCATGCTATTCCTTTCTCCCTGAACACTGCTCATCATGGCTTGTCTCTTTGCCTTCTCTGGCTTAGAATATCCTCCCCACCATGTCTTCTTGCTGATGTCCTACCCTTAAAGCAGGCTAGTATTAGTGCTCTGTCCAATCCTGGATGTACCCTCTTCCTATCCTCCTCCCACCCCTGAAAGGAATTCCCCATCTGCAAACTCCCACAGCATTTTTTCTTTTGTGGCCATGTCTGCAGTGTTCTTCCCCAGGCTCACAGCCTTGTCACCTCCTATTCATCCTACGGTCTCAGCCTCACATCACGTCTCCAACTGTTGAGTCTATAGCAGTCCCCATTGGTATATGCTGCCTTCAGAACACTTACCTCGTGTCTCATAATGCCATAGTCATCATGGTCTAATAATTCTATTAATGTTTGTCACCCACCTGCAAGACTGGAAGCTCCTGGCAGGAAGGAAAGGTGCCCATTTTTCTCTCTGTCATATCCTCAGTGTGTGGCAGAGAAAGCACTCAATAAATACTTGTGGAATCAAGAAATGATTCCACTTGCCTTTTTTATAGCTACTTATATCCATGCCTGTCACAGCTATGTCACTGAGAACAGGAGCTATGTCATATTAATCCCAATTGGCCCTATAGCACCTAGCTCAATGCCTTGCTGATCATAAGTGCCCACTGAGTATTCATTTAATAATAAACAAAACAAAACAAAACAAAACAAAAGAGTGAGCATAGAAACAGAAAATCCCAGCATGAAGACTACTGCAGACATTTTAAGTGGTACAGTAGCTATCTTTACAAGGGGAAAGACTAAGCCCTCTTCAGGTTTACCAGGAGTCTTCTCACTTTATTAAACAAAACACTTGTAGTGGGTTATTAAACCCTTGATTTTCAGATCTCATTCATAAATGGCAAGACTGTTTTTACAAGAAAAAAACATTCTTAAAGCAGAGATTAAAATATAAACCCTTTCGATAACAAAAACAAAGCTGCCCTTCCACCCCCATGTTTCTGATAAAAATGGCCTTTCTCAGGAGATATAATTTCCTGTCTTCACCATCTTTCTTTTAAATTGCCCAATCAATCAAAAGAGGAGATTTTCACCCCACCTGTGGCGAGACATTTTAAAGAGAGGAGACATTTGATTGCTATGTTTAGATTTATGGGGATTGAGATGACCCTGAAGATTAAATGAAGAAGCAACTGTGAAAAAGAAACTGAAACAGGGAGAAAATTGATTTTTAAGTTGAAGACATATTGGTGTGGAGAGGTTTAAATGAGGAGATAGGTCAGAATGATAAAGTCCATGTGGGTAGGGGAGGGGGCACCTTGAGGGGAAGCCATGTTAATTGCCAGTGGTGTAATCCCCGTTGACCTTCAGAAGGCTGCGAGAATGATGATATCATGAGACTTGATGTTTTAAAATCACATTTAGTGAACACCTAATCAGAGCTACAGATGGGCTTTAGATTTGATCCTCCTGATGAAACTGAATTAAGACAGGGCAGAAGACTGATAATAAAGAGTGACTATGAAATGAAATTCCTCAGTGTTATTTTTCAAGATGTGAGAGGCAGCAAAATATATTGCTGGCTAAAACAAAAGAAATTTAATCAGTGCAGATAAAAATATGAATTTTTTTCCAAAGGGGAAAAAATGTCTTGGAAACTTTCCCATAACATACGAGAAGTTTCTTTCAAGGAGACCTACTCCTACATCTCTGAAATCAATTTCTTTCTGCTTCCTTCTAGGTCTTGGGTCTCTCCTCCATTCCTCTATAGTTTGCACTATCACATCATTCCATTTTGCCTTTTCCCCACCATCTTTTGGTGACTTCACAAACACCTTTTCCAGGACTGATTATGAAACTTCAATGACTTTCAGTAAATATGTTTTGGGTAGCTGCTTTTTACTTAACAATATTATAGTACTTGAACTACAGGTCCTATCCTTAAGAATTTAAAGGACTTTTGAAGATACAAAATACATACCTGAAATTATGAATGAACAACTAAGCCATGGACATCAGTCTAATAGGAGTTCAGGAGAAGGAAGAGGGATCCCTCTGGGCTGGGCTGTCATGGTAAATTACATAAAGGAGATGGACTTAGATGGTCAATGGGAAATGGAGAAGTCATGAGGAGTGGAATGTGGGGGAATCAGACTAGAAAAATCATGAAGCCCAAATTGAACATGGGGGTGTTGACTGGCCAGTGAGGAGGCTGCTCTAATGAGACTAGAAATTGGTTGTTAGGAGAAGTGAGGGTCAACTGAAGCGTAATCTGTGGACTTTGGGTAACTGTGATAAAGGAGAATTTCATGTTCTGAGGACATGATTATATAATTCTTAAATCAGTTATATGTTGCATGTATGTGTGTATGCTTTAATACATGGATATGTATTTATTTTTTGGTTTTTTTATTTTGTTTTTCATTCTTGATGCCATTCTGTTTATACACACACACACACACACACACACACACACACACACACACACAATATGCAAAGCACTTTGCTAAACATAAAGCTCCATGCAGTGCTTAATTAATATGATCAATTTTTTCTGTGGGGGTTAGGGGGAGGGAAATAGCAAACTTTGTTGTGAGAACATTATTTTTACTAGATAAATGGGCTAAAGGGACAAATATATGGCCTTCTGCCTGGGGAATAGAAATTACTGATACAAAAATTCCATTAAAGAGTGCAGATGGGAACAAAATTATGGCAGCTAAATGGTTTAAATACCAGATTGTTCTTTAGAAATGTACATTTAAAAATATGAAATAAAGATGTTGAGACAATTTAAAAGATATCAGAAATGGTGTAAGAATATCTTCTGACATATAGTTAAGAGAGATGAGTAGGGAGAAGGAATTTGCATTTGGTAATATTATAAAAAGAATAATGAAGCTTATTCAAGCATTAGATTCTAAATCCTAGGAAACTAGAGTGGTGAAGAATGAGAAGATAAAATGATAATGTATTTGGAGGCAGCATGAATTGTTGAATAAGTAAAAGCACTGGAGTGAGAATCTATAAAAATTTCAAATCCCTTGTGCAAACTTAGTTTCTCTGTTTTAAAAGAATCTATCTATCTATATATATAAAAAGCCTAAGTGACTGTTCTGACCGAATGACTTGAACAACCAGAATGACCAGTCAACCAGTTGCTATGACATGCACTGAACACCAGGGGGCAGATGCTCAATGCAGGAGCTGTCCCCTGGTGGTCAGTGCACTCCTATGGCTGGCAAACCTCCTGTGGTATTTCCCCCTATTCTGCAGGCCTCAATCGGGACTGGGCAAGATGGCCCCAATAGGCCCTGATCACCAGCTAGGTCTAAGAACTCCACCTGTGCACGAATTTCAGAGAGGGATGTCTGACTGCCCGTTTAGGCCTGATCCCACTGGGATCGGACATCCCTTGAGGGACCCCAGATTGGAGAGGGTGCAGACTGGGCTGAGGGACACATCCCCTCCCCCAGTGCACAAATTCCATGCACCAGGCCACTAGTAATAATAATAATCATCACCGCCATCACCACCATGTTTTCTAGATAGTCCTAGGCTTGTTTGCTCTCATACCTCTTTCTTGTCCTCCTCTTGCTCTGCTCTGAGGAGCAGAGACCTGTATTCAAAGATCACATGTCAGTGGGCATTTTGCTGGTTCATTTGTGGGAAGCACTTGGAGATTGGCAGATGGAAGGGAGAGAGAGGCAGGGTAGTCCTTTCCCCCTCTCTCTGCCAGAACTGCTGCTTCTCCACTATTCTAGTCATTCCAGATGAGCCCCCATAGTTCCAGCTTTAGTTAGAGGACCCTGGCTCAGGGCACCGGAAACACAAACACAACCTCCTCCATTAGGTTTAGAGGAAGAGACTTCCTGTGTTGCTAATCTCTCAGTTGCTTCACTGTGTTCTTTGGTTATTCATCTCTTTACTCACTTGTTCAACAAAAATCCCTCCTGTATTAAATTCCCTCTGTTTTAAATACTATTTTCCTGGTTGGACCCTGACTGATATGCTGGTTTTACCTGGATAATATAAGGAATGAAATAATACAGTGGACCTGTTTGAGATATTTGGAGAAAGACAGTTATACATGTTCAAATAGTAATTTTTATTTGATACCTCATGAATCTAAAGTAATTATATTTAACACTACAGGCTTTCACAGAAGTATTGCGAGGCTTACTCATGGGATAAAATCTCCTGGTGACTCTGAAATTAAATCTAACTATTGCTTTCTGGATTGTCACTAAAAAAAAAGTGGATAAGTTCTCAAGTTCTGGAATATATCCAATGTATATAAAGTGAAAGCAACCCAGAAAAATTCATCTCGGTGTTAAATTTATTTTAGGTCTTTTGGTAAGGATATGTGCTTATTATTATTATTATTATTATTTTTGCATGGGTAAGTCATTGTAATGTTTCTTCCATTGCTTAGTTGGTCAAATTGCAGATCATGGTGTGTGAAAGTGTCGCCCTTTATGAATCAAATATATTTCAAAACAGTTCTAGCACTGCAAATACAGGTAATACTGTTAAAAACTTTGTTACTCTGTTATCCTTAAAGTCTCGATTCTGTTGGAAAGTCTTATTGTATGATATTGAACTATAATGGCTTAACTCTATTCTGGTCCTCTTATACTTTGACTATTTCATTTTCTTTCAAGGGTAGTTTAAGAAATGCTTATGCTGATTGAATGTAAACTGTAATTGAACAAAAAAACCACACATGCTTAAGCTGGAATAACCTGGAAGGTGCCTTGTTAAAAACACAAATGCTAAATCAGAACCTCTGGAAATATTAATAAGGCATGAAAACTTGAATTTTAATAAGATATTTCATCAATTAACTAATTAATTAATTTTATCAGCTAGAGTTTGCAGAACACTGGGTACCAATGAATGCAGAATTCCCATTAGTCTGTATTTTATCTCCTCGTTTAGATCAATGGCTTACAGGGGAAAGTTTTCTTCTAATCTGTCTTCCCTACACTGGCAGAGTATTAAGTAATTAGTAAATGTGCAATAAGTATTGTAGAATTGATTTGAACCCTTAATCACCCCAAATATAAGGAGTAATTTCTTGAGCATTATCCTAATGACAATAATTATTGTTATTCTTTAAGAAAATGAGCAACACTGATATAATTATCTAGCAAAAGCAAGGTAAGTCTTTATTGAAAGAATAGAATGAACATTAATAGAAAAGCTACAAGCATTTATGAAACATATACAGATAATGATAAATGGACATTATGAAATATAAATTGAAAAAGAGAAAATCATGCCAGAAAAACTTGATTTTTTTGATAGAGCTATAAGATCAGTGGATAAAAGTAATGTGAAATTGTAGATGTAATCTATCTCAATTTTGGTAAAGTGTTTGATAGTGTCACATGAAATTTTCCATCTTGAATTAATTGAAATTGGCTTCGATGTGGACCTCTTGTTGTCTGCTCGATGCTACAAAAGGCTACTAACCTAAAATAATGATGCATCTGATGAAGATATATTTCTGAAAGGAGGACTAAGTTTGCCCTCAATTGCCATTTTAGTGTTTGATTTTGAAGCTGTATTTAAATAAGGTGGTGACATTTTACATTTGTGTTGCATTAAAACTTGTTGGAATCAGCAGGGACAGAGAAATTATACTAAGATGTGTTCAAATATAATAAATATTCATATTTTGTACCATTGACAACCTTCAGGATTTTAAACATTCTACCAACTTGCACAGTTATGCTCACATATAGCCTTTTCTAGACTTTGTGAATATACAAGCATATGCCTGTTTTAAAAATATTACGGGTTGCCAGATTTATCAAATTAAAATACAGGCAACCCTAGATATACTTAGAATTCATTCTCAAACACAGATGCATTGGGAGATCCTAAGGAAAAGTTATGTAAAAATGCTAATTATACTTATTCATGTAGACTTACTGGGTCAATTCTTTTAGAGCTAACTTGCTTTCATGGGCTGATATAAATGTCTAGTCTGAAGTATTCT
Organism: Eptesicus fuscus; assembly: GCF_027574615.1. Taxonomy (NCBI): domain Eukaryota; kingdom Metazoa; phylum Chordata; class Mammalia; order Chiroptera; family Vespertilionidae; genus Eptesicus; species Eptesicus fuscus. The sequence goes on from NC_072479.1 coordinate 90,006,723, forward strand.
ATGGCTGTCTGAGTAGATATGTTTGGGTGTGAATTAGAAATAACAGATTGAAAAGAACATTGGAATTTTTCTTTTACTATGATTTCAAGGGAAATGTTAATGTTAATTATTATATTTAAAAATTCTGTTTGTATAAAGTTATAGGAATATTAAATGCTAAAGGATTTGATTCATGTAAGCTATAAAGATGAAAATAAATAAAAGAAATAATTACATGTATATAGTTGATTGAAATGGTAACCAAAGGAGTGTGATGTGTTGAGGTAGTTATCTAATAACCTGAATATCCAAAGGATATGAACACTGCAGAATTAGCTACCATGGTATATAATTGTTAATGAATGACATTAAGTAAATGAAAAATTAAAGAGAGTGATATCAGAATGAATTATTTTAATTATAAAAGTATTTTAAGAAGTTGCTGGGTTGTCTAACTTTTAATATATTTAAAAGTAGGCTAAAACCCAGAATATGTTAGGAAAAACTTTTAACTAGAGATGACAACTTCTTATTTCTTATGTTCTTTGATTATATGAATTTGCATTCTTCTATATAAGAGAGCTAATAGTTAACTTTTATTTAGTGTTAAACATCAGACTTTCACTAAGCACTTTTACAGGGATTAGCTCACTGAATCCTCTCAACAACCTAAGAGGTAGGTATTCTTATCATCCTCACTTTATAGAAGAAGATGAGGCTTTGATGAGTACATGACTTGGCCAAGGTCACATAACTAGGAAGCTGAGATTTGCACCCAGGCCTGCCAGTTTTCTAAACCTGTGCTCTTAACCACGATGCTGCATAGCCTCCCATGAAGATTAAGGAAGCTTTGATGCCATTCACAAAAGAGATCACTAGCGTCTTAAACAGTAAGCTTCATGGGTGCAATTGAAATCATTCAGTTCACTCAAATTTGATTTAAACACAACTCTTTAGGAACAGATTTGTTGGATAAAGTGAGATATCCCTGCAATGCCAAGATTTCCTGTGTTGGTCATAGTCATGAATAAAACCCTACACCTTGGTCATACTCTATGTGGGTAAGATATGTGAGATTCATGAACATAAAGACAGCTGCCTGCACTTTTTCTAAAATTGTTATGAATGATCTCCTAGGAGTAATGCTCCCAGAAAATGTGGGCATTCCCTCAGAGGAAATCTGATAGTGGAGCCTAGGGGAAAATATTTAACCCAACAGAGGATCTGAATCTATTTCTCCTACCCCTTTCTAATATCACTGTACAAATAACAGCATTTTAGAAAAAATTGTATGATAAGGAGATTTTGTTTTTTTTTATGGTATGTTCTTTTTTTAAAAAATATATGTTTTTATTGATTTTTAGAGAGAGAGGAAGAGAGAGAAAGAGAGAGATGGATAGATAGAGAGAGAGAGACATTGATGACATGCAGGCCCCCTACTGGGGATGGATCCTGTAATCCTGGCATGTGCCCTGACCAGGAATCGAATCAGAGACCTCTTGGTTCATGGGTTGATGCTCAACTACTGAGCAACACCAGCCAGGCTTATGGTATGCTCTTTAGTTCTTTATCTAAACTCTCTAGTCCCAATGACTTCATAAAAATTAGGGTAGCAGTGATGGTCTCAGGTTCTGAAATCTGATTGTTTAGCTTCAAATCTGAGCTTGAAGACATCTGCTTCTGACCAACATGGAATGACAAGGACTAGATTTACCTTCCTTCCCGAAACAGCTAGAAAACCAGACGATATACATTGGACAGTTTTTAAGACATTGAACTTTATGCCACGAAGGATAGTAGGTCTCCGGGATATGGGAAACAAATAAGGCGATTCCGATCATTGTTCCTGCCTGGAGAGAGTTTCCAGACTGAGGAGCAGGGCAGGGGAATCCAGGTAGAAGAGGGCAATATACCTGGGTTGAGAAGATGGAACTAAGAGTCCAGGGAGGCCAGGATCAGCATTTACAGGGTAAAGCATTGGAGAGGAGAGAGCTACATGGATAAAGAGCTGTGGATATCTACACAGGGTCCCTTTGAGTCTTTGAGTGCTGATCAGCACATTCATGTGAGGAAACTACCAAAGATGGGGAAAGAACCACCTGAAAGGACTTTCCCCAGGGACCAGGAACTCACACAGGCCTAGAACCACTTCCTGTCCCCAGCAGACAGAGTTTAAAACCTCATAGTTTGTGGGGCATCTGAAGAATTTTGCCTCAGTAGTGGAGAATACTTAAGGTCTGGATGTAACTACTCTCTGGTCCTGCCTAGCAAATCTTTAAAGCAAGACCTGAAAGAATCAAATTGTTTCCAAGTAACTTACCTACCTTCTAGAACACAGCTCAAGAAAAGGACACAAAGATATCCAACATCCAACAATGTAAAATTCACAATGTCTGTCTTCTACTAAAAATTACCAATTGGCATCTTGAGTAAGTATTCAGACTCTAATCCTGTTTCTTCATCTTCAAAATAACAGTTCATAGAATTATGAAGAGCAAATAACTTCATATATGTCAGGTACTTAGTCTAGTGCAGAGCACATAGCAAGTGCTCAATAGACCATGGTTGGATTATTGTTATGGTTGTGAAGAACTGCATTTCTTACACAGACTTTCAGGAAAATTGTTGAATACCCTTCCACCTCTAACATCTACATGTCCATGGAATACAGCACAGTGCTTGCCTTTGTTCACAGACCCCTTTTCTAAGTATACTTTGGTTTTTAGTGGTACCCTCCAATTTTATTTTAAATACTTGTGAATATTTTTAGGGTAACAAAAAGTAAATACTCTATCTTGACACAAAAATATGAGTTTTGTCAGTTGCAGATTTTTATTTGTTGAAACAAACAAACAAAAACAGCAAGAAGAAAATACTGCCATAAAAATGTCATTATTGGAGAGCCTTTTCTGACAGGAAAAAGGGAAACCAGGATTGACCAGAACCTTCTCTTTACTGCTACCATCTGCCAGACTCTCATTCATATCTCTCATAATAGCTTCCCAGGACCTCTTACATCAACCCATGGTCTCCTGTCTATTTTCCCCTGTCACCAAACTTTTTTCTAACCCTACCAGGGTAATGAGACCAGGGGTATAGAGGTACATAATGGAGTGGGGACTACCTAAGCCAATGATCCCATCTCTGGCTCTGACCGCTATTATTTTCAACATCAGTGGCCAGCTCTATTAATTGTCTTCCTAGTGCAACTACATTTTTAGCAAAACAGAATGGAATTTGTTATATTTAATTTGTTGCTGTGGAGCCTAACATTAAAAAGTAAACTAATTGAAGTGATTTTAATTTAGAATGATTTATTTCTGATTTCTTTCATTTTATTGTATGGCTCTGTTATTTCTAGCATTAAGCAGATACCCAATTCTTTTTTTTTTTTTTAATGTCTCAGGGTTCTACCCTATTATTTTCTTCCATGACCTTTCTTTCTTTGGTTACTGGAGTCTTTGTTTTATTTTATTTGTTTTTTAGATGCTTGCACACTGTACCTCCAAAGGTTGTTAGCATTTGTCAGCTCTCAGAATGACAGTTCTATTCACTATAGGAGACAAGTCATTTTCTTCCTGAAGAAAGGGGAAGCTAATCTCCTCCCACAGTAACATGTTTTGAGAAACATAATGCAGTGGGAAAATGTACCAATTATTTTGCTGCAAATTGTCTCCCTTCCGCTAGATAGACAATCATATCAACATTTTTGGACTTTTTTTTTTTTTTTTTTTGCAGTTTTATAACACAACTTGGCTCCTGCAAAGTTAAACTTGATGTTCAAGAAAATGAATGAATGTTCCATGAAGTATATGAGTGATAATGTATTGCTGTGTGGTTCTGGGCAGCTATCATTTGAGATTTCATTTCTGTTGATAGCTTCCATCCAAACCCTTTAGTGAGAACATTTGTTTTCCATCATACAGAGGCAGGAATGGGGACGATGGCTGGATCAGTTACTTATTCTTCATGAATTCGGCAGGCTAAATTAGACAGAGGATGTTTATTACATATCCACTTCCTGCTGACCTCTTTAATGATTAGAGGGCAGTGGGCAGAAGGAAATAACTTTCTTTTTTTTTTTTTGAGTCCATGTGCAAACCAGTTTGTGCATAGCTTTAGATTTAGATTCTGACCTGAGTTCAAGCCCTGTGTCCTGCATATGGGTGGCCCTGGGCAACTTGCTCAGCTTCCCCAAAGCTTACTTTGCGCATCTGTGAAATGGAGATAGTCACAGCACCTTCTCTGCAGGGTTCTTCAGAGGCTTAAGGGCCCAATGCACTCAATGCAGTATACAGTGCTCATCAGAGGCTTTAGCATGGTGACTATTGTGATCACCACCATGGTCTTGACACATATTTAAGCCAAATGATTTAATAATAACTTTAATCTCTATTAATGTAAAATTAACCTCATAAAAACTCCCTTTGGCATTTCTTTTCCAATAGACTAGACAGATGCTGCACGTATGCAGTATATGTGGAGGTTGCTATCATAGTTACTGATAATTAGTCCCTCCTTATCTGTGGTTTCACTTTTCACAGTTTCAATTATCCATGATCAACTGTAGCCCAAAATTATTAAATGAAAAATGCAAAAAATAAATAATTGATAAGTTTTAAATTTCATGACATTCTGAGTAGCATGATGAGATCTTTAAAAAATTATTTATTTATTGGGGAGATATCTATAATAATAAAAGCATAATATGCTAATTAGACCGGATAGCCAAATGACCTTCCAAACATCATTCCAGATGTCCTTCCGGATGAAGCCGTGATGATGGGGGCTGAGGCAGAGGCAGTTAGGGTCAGTCAGGCAGACAGGCAGAGTGGATAGGGGCGATCAGGCAGGCAGGCAGGTGAGTGGTTAGGAGCCAGCAGTCCCGGATTGCGAGAGGGATATTCGACTGCCAGATTAGGCCCAAACTTCTGGGACTGGAGGTTGGACATCCCCCAAGGGGTCGTGGATTGCAAGAGGGTGCAGGCCGGGCTGAGGGACAGCCCCCCCCCCATGCATGAATTCATGCACTGGGCCCCTAGTTGGTTAATAAAATTATATAGGTTTCAGGTATACCATTCTATAATATATCATCTGTATATTGTATTGTGAGTTTATAATCCCAAGTCAAGTCTCCTTCCATCACTATTTATCCCTCCTTTGCTCTCTTCTATCTCCCCCCATCCCTCTTTCCCTTTTGTAATCACCATACTCTTGTCTGTTGTCTATGAGCTTGTTTGTTTTTTGTGTGGTTTTTTTTTTGCTTAATCCCTTTATCTTTTATCCCCCCCCCAATCCCCTCTGACAGCTGTCAGTCAGTTCTCTGTATCTACAGACATGATGAAATCTTGAACCTTCCTGCTCTATCCTGTCTGAAACATGAATTATCCCTTTGTCCAGTGTATCCATGCTGTATACGCTATCAGCTACCAATCCATTAGTCGCTTTGTAGCTGTCACAGTTCGACATTGCAGTGCTCGTGCTAAAATTACCCTTAGTTTACGTGACCATGCTGCATTCACATAATTCTTATTGCAGTATATTGTTATAATTGTTCCATTTTGTAGTTTATAATGTTCTCTTACTATGCCTAATTTATAAATTCAACTTTATCATATGTATGTATGTCTAGGAAGAATCGTAGCATATGTAGGGTTTAGTACTATCAGCACTTTCAGGCATTCACTTGGTCTTGGAAAAGTGCCCCCTACTTCGAATAATGGGGGACTACTGCATGTCAGAAGTATCTGGCCTATGTTATTCCCATACCAGGTGAACTTAAACTAATGAAAACTTTAGCTATTTAAAACAATGTAAAATTGTCTATAATTTTAGATTAACAATTCAACCTCATAGCTGGTAAGTATTTGCCCTACAGGGCCTTCTTCAATAATTAGATAACATCTTAGTTTCTAGAGATTGAGGAGACTTGTGTCTTATCTAATTCACTGAATTTTATAGTTGAGGAAACAGAGCTAGAAAGTTTAATTTTTTTCAAGATTGTATAATTTACTGCCAACAGAGTATGAACTCAGATTTCTTCCAGCCTAGTGGAACACTTGTTCTATGATATCTGTCTTTCACGATTGGCTCTTTTGTAATTTAGTATCATTTTTATGCAAACAATGCTAATATCAGAGGTTGCAGAAGCCTAAAAGTAAGTTACACATCTCCCCTGTCTACTGTTTACAATATTAATTCACTCTAGAATTCTTGGCTCAGTAGAATTCTAGTCAAAGAGTTACAAATTTAGAATGAGTATTATCCAAATGACTCTTACTTTTCTAAATAGTGTCTGTAATTTCTGTGTGCCTTGTATAGTTTTTAACAAGCAACATTTTGTTTGCATGCCTGTGTATTTTTCTGTCTTGAAAAGATAGAAATTAAGCCTTTTTTTTTTTTTTACAGTTAATAACTCAAGGAGAAACCCAACAGGTTTTAATTTGACAATGTGAGTCACATGCATGCTAGACTCACAGCTTGCATTTTCCCCCTTACTATGCAATTATCTGTAAATACTGTATGTGCTCGGCTAAAATGCTGGGAAGTCTACAATTATATTAATGTAGCTCTTTAATTGCATATAATGGGATTTTTTCAGGCTGCTGCAACCTATCCCATTTATCATATTTCTAATAAAATTACTCGGTTTTTGTCTAAGGCCTTTTTATTTACTCTTCATTTAATTTATGAGGACTCTAAAAATAATTTAATTCTTGAGAAATTAAATCATTTGAAATGAAGGAGGAAAGTATGAAATCCAGGTTAAGAGCTGAATCCACTTTAGAGGCAGTTACCCAAAACCCCACATCTTGTTGCTGAGACACTGTGCCATGGTCAGCGAAGGCTAACAAATGAGTCATGCTAGAACTCTGATGATAAGATTCCCACCTATTCTTTGGGGAGGAATATGAATGTTTGCAGCCCCTTTTATGTCATAAATAGGTATCCCTTGATATATAGAGGAGATGTATTCCCCTCCAAAAATTAGCTGCCTTTAAGGCAAATTTCTTCATTGTCAGTCCCATTTGCACTGACGGTCATTAGAAATCCAACTAGCATTTCAAAAGTGAAGACTCTCCAGCACATGTAGTTTTGAAATCCAAATAAGGGGAAGACACTGATTTATAAGGAACAAGTTAATAGTATTCAAAAGTCACTGAAAAATACCTAGGCTGACCCTCAAAATATCAAACTTGGTTTAAACCCACAGTGTAGGGGAAGGAGAGAGCTGGGTGCTAAGGAGCTGGGTGAACAGGGAGGGTGGCAGGCCCTGGCAGGTTCCCTGTGAGGGCCCGGGGCCCGTGACTAGTTATGCTGTATTGGGGGGCACAAAGATAACTAGCTTTGCATTATTGGCTTAGTTGCTCTGTCCTATTTGCTCTGGTCCTTTCTCTTTGATTGTATCTAACCTCATTGCACGTGTTGTTTGCTCAAAGCTTTCCATTCTGGTTTATCCAACCCCAGGGTTGAATCTCCTTATGGGCTGGTTGGAGTCCTTGGGGACATGTGTGGGAGCAAGCAATTCACTCTTTCTTCCCACTTCTGGGGAAACCATGGTGCAGAAATGGGAAGTGCCTTTTGTCTTCTGGTCTCACCATCCCTTGTCAGAGTCATTCCTCCAGGACATTGGTAGTCTCTGGCTGCTACCCTGGGCTCAGTGAAAACTTCTGGTGGCCTTTGATCTCTGGCTACTGAGAGATTGAACTCAGTCCTGGACCACAAAGTTAGTAGAGAGAGAGCTGGGGGAGGGAGAACAGGAGAGACCATATGTGTTGAGAAGTGGTTAGAGAGTGATATAATAGTGTATAAAGACATTTGAAGATAGTCAAAGTTTGGTTCATCCAAGTGCATTGGAGACCCTCAGGGGCAGTAGAGCATGGGGGTAGCAAGCACTGACATGAACTAATATTTAAACCCCATTACCAATTCTTCTTTGCTCTGTAACTTTTGGCAAGTTATTTATCCTCTGTACCTCAGTTTCATCAACTGGAAAATGGGTGTAACAACCTTCATAGTGTTGCGATGAGGCATTTCTAAGGGGCAGAGAGTGTTAATACAGGCGAGTTATTATTACTAACAGCCCCTGAGTAGAATGCCCAATTCACCCTTTCTTTTTATGTGCCTGGTATGAGTTTGGGGTCCAAATGTTGTACATCTTTGGGTAAAATTAATAGACTTGGATTTTAGAGAATGTAGGTAACATCTATTTGTTTTCTATCACATATACACGGTTACTTTGAAATGCTGCATGTCAGGATGCTCTACCTTGAGAAATACAGGGTTGGGCAAAAGTACTAGTAGGTTTATGGTTGTTCATATGGAAAATATTGCAACGATTAATAAATAATAATACAAGAATAAACTCTGTTTCACATACTCACAACTGTCAACCTACTTTTGTCCCACTCTGTATTTATACTATATATGCAACACATTGTTAGCATATATGAAGGGAGGGTGCCCACATACTAGAGATTTCAAACTAAAGCATCTCCAGTGAAGAAAGACTTTTAGGCATTCCCCCCCTAGAATTATGTCAGTATATTTTCTATGAACTAAATGCTTCCCTTCACAATTATATATCTCAGTCTCTCCCACAACCATCTCCCCAGTTTCTAATTCTAAGCACTAAATCCCATATCTACTAGTGCTATACAGAGGTCAGACAGTGCTAGTCCTTGGAGTTATCTTTATTATATTGAGAACTATCATTCAGATCTTACTGGTGAACATAAGGGTGATAGAATGGATGTTAGGAGAATTTCTTACTTTCGCTTCTTACCCTTTGCCCTTTACAGGGATTCATCTTGTTGGTTAGACAAATAAAATAAATACCAAAGCTTGGAATAATTTTTTTCTCAATCTAATGGGATTATAGTTTTGAAAATGTTGAAGTAGGGTGTGATGTGTAGAGCAATAGCTCTTTGTGGCTGCCTAGAGAGTGTGAAAATGTTTAGGGCCAGTGTTATTTGCTAGCCTGCCTGCCTGCTTGACCTGATGCATCGGCATCTGAAAGAAATGAATCTCAGGAGAGAATTTATTTGGGTCACCATAGCAACAGAAGGGGGTGCAAAGATTGGTCTGGAAGCCTATAAAGAATGCACACAAGTTGGTATGACAACCGTAATACCTATTTCTCTGAGTTTAAATGTTTCAGGGAAAGTCTAATATTTAACTTTTCCAGTGGCTTTAAAACTTTTCTTTGGCCATTGGTGGTTAATGTGGCATGACTCAGGCTTTGATGTCTGATGTCTTTTTAAGAAGTTAGATTCCTGCAGGAATTCAGTGACTATTACATTTTGAGTCATGATACTCCTGTGGCAGTCTAGCAGGAATAAACTTTTCCTTCTTTAATTATCTTGTTCTATCTTTTTGGTTTCTGACTAATAAAAAAATGTTCTTTTTACTGATGTGTACTAACACCGGGTACCCTTCTTTATCATTCTGTTACTGAGCCAAACATTTTAAATGTCATTTACAAGAACATTATATTGAGCTGCTCACAAAGAAATGCCTTTCATGTTGGGTTTCAATATGGGAATTTAATTCAGCCTTGCACTGAGATACTGGAAAGATTAACAGATTATGGGATGAGAATGGAAATTTAAATGATAGATCAAAGAGAGTTGAGTAGGCTGACATCTTGACTGCCCCAATAAGAGACAGATGAGTAAAATAAAGCATGTGTATTTGAAAAAGAGCAGGTATAAAAGCAAGTTATACATATTCTTTGAAGCCTCAACACTAGAACTTGGGCATTAGAATCTGTAGACTCGTGGAAATCTGAAGAGCGTAGGGTTGCCAAGATAATGACCTTCTTCCCACCCATCGTATCTTTTATCTTCAGTCTGTCCCAAACTCAGTCTTTTTCCCATTCTCTTTCCTGCTTTAAATTTTGTCATTCTTGTGTGGAAACTACCCTTAGTTCCTTCAAGGTGCTGAGTGATGACTCACTGTTCTAGTTCACCTGGTTCTATCACATTTTTAGCACTGCACTCCACATGGAACTCTTCAGTCCCAGCCAAACTGGGCTGCTTGGTCACCCTTGCACCAAGTGTTCTTTACAAATTCCTTCCTGCTTTCCACATGCCTTTCCCATCACTTCTCTGTTCCCTGCCATGTTTTGATTTGCAAATGGCCCAGACACACACTGACTGTTCAATATGTTAGCCACTAGCTACAGGTGACTATTAAAATTTTAAAATAATTAAAATTAAACTGATTAAAAATTCAGTTCCTCAGTCTTTTTATTTATTTATTTAAAATATATTTTTTATTTATTTTTTACAGAGAAGAAGGGAGAGGGATAGAGAGTTAGAAACATTGATGAGAGAGAAACATTGACCAGATGCCTCCTGCACACCTCCTACTGGGGATGTGCCCACAACCAAGGTACATGCCCTAGACCAGAATCGAACCTGGGACCTTTTAGTCCGCAGGCTAACACTCTGTCCACTGAGCCAAACCAGTTAGGGCTCCTCAGTCTTTTTAGCCACATGTGACTAGTGGCTACCCAAAGGGTAGTGCAGATATAGAGTATTTCTAAGTTCTCAGAACATTCTATTGAAAAGTTGTGCTCTATGTATGAGCTACTGAGAATGAAGGGAGGGCATTGGAGGTGGTTGCATTTAAGTTTTTCTTATCATTTTTGGGGTAGATATAATGTTAACTGAAATCCGAGATGCTAAAAGAATCAAATAATTTTCCATTTCTACTTTCTTTGAATTTCTCTTTATACCAACTCTGAAACATGTAATAAGGCTATCTGTCATCCCCATTGGGTCATTCGTCAAACAGGTATTGAGCACCTGTGCTAGGATACCATGATGAATTATGGTGTCTTCCTTCTAGTAACCAATGTCTAAAATGAGAATAATGTGATGATGACTGTGATTGTTATCATATGATAGGACTCTTCATAAGGCACACAGGAGGGTTTGATGAGCAATTGAGGTTGGTAGTCAGAGAAGGTTTTGCAGAGGAGATGGTGCAGAGCAAGGAACTGAAGATGCAGAAAGAAGCAGTACAATGTGTGGTTAAGGAGCTAGACTACCTGGGTTTGACTCTTGCCTCCTTTCTCCCCTAATCAATTTACTGGTTGTGTGACCTTGTTCAATTTTCCTAACTGATCTGGTGCCAGTGTTTCTTTGTCTATAAAATGAGGAGAATAATAATATATGTCTTATAAGGTTTTAATGATTAAATGAGTGATACTTATAAAGCTTATTGAGTAAGACCTGGCATGTGGTAAGAGCTATATAAAAATTTGTTAAATACAATACACTAGAGAGAAGGGTAGTGGAGACACAGAATGTGAGATGTGTAGGGATTACAACAGCATGGTGGCATTAGAGAACCACAGGATTTGTAGAACTGACAGAGTTAAAATGGTGGTGGTGGGTGGTGGCCATGCTAGGGATCTGGATGGATGGGTAGGGAGTAGGGAATAAGGGCAGGAGTTGGAGGACAAGGAGTCCATAGACATTTAAGTCCATAGACACATGCCAAAGAGTAGGGAAATAATTCTGTAAGTGACAGGAAGTTGTTGGCATTCTTTAAGCAGGGAAGGAAGGACATAAGATATCCTATATAATAAAGAGGTAATATGCAAATTGACCCTCACGTCCTCACAAGATGGCTGCCTATGACCAGGCTGGCAGGGGGGGCGGTTAGTGAGAGATGACCAAACGACTGAACAAGCAGGCTGCGTGGGGCAACCAGGCCAGTGGGGGGGCAGTTGGGGGCAACCAGGCCAGCAGGGGGCCAGTTAGGGGTGACCAGGCTGTCAGAGGGGGGCAGTTGGGGGCGACCAGGCTGGTTGGGGGGGAGTTAGGGGTGACCAGGCTGGCGGGAGGGGGGGAAGTTAGGGGTGATCAGGCTAGCACACAGAGGCAGTGAGGGGTGATCAGGCCAGCAGGGGGGGAAGTTAGGGGCAACCAGGCAGGCAGGCAGGTGAGCGATTAGGAGCCAGCAGTCCAGGATTGTGAGAGGGATGTCTAACTGCCAGTTTAGGCCCAATTCCGGGGATCAGGCCTAAACTGGCAGTCAGACATCCCCCAAGGAGTCCCAGATTGGAGTGAGTGCAGGCTGGGCCAGAGGACCCCCCCCAACCCCGTGCACAAATTTTGTGCCCCGGGCCTCTAGTGCAGTTTATAAAGGTCTTAATCCAATGGCTAAGAGGATGCTTTTGAAAAGGTTGATAGCATCTAAAATATGAGGAGATCTGAAAGGATATTAAAAATTTGAGAGATATTCAGGAAGTTAAAAAATAACAATCTGATGGCTAATTGGCTGTGGGGAATGAATGAAAAGAAGTCCAGTGTAATACTATAGTGGTTAACCCAATGTACTTGAAAATAAAAAAAGTAGTTTTAAATTTTGAAGCTAATTTCAAAGACAGTTTTTCCTGCCTCTAGAAGATGGTGTCACAAAGAATATGCTATTATTCTTACTTACTGCTCTATTGTTAACTAGTAAGTGGAATTTTCATTTTTTTATAAGAAAATTTTCCTGTGATATGGAGAACAAAAAAGGGAAAATTTGAGGGTGCAGAGTGCTAGAAAGTTTAACATCATTCTGTTATTGTAAGTTATTTCTTTGTCTTTGGAAAAGTAATAAAAGCTTATTTCCTTTATAACTTCATCTGTGTACTCAGGGCTGTCACATTAACCCCACATTAGTATTAGATTTTAATAAAGGACAACACAGCAGGAAGAAAGATGTTTGCTAAATCTAGAGAGTGGGCCATATAATTTAGTTTTTGAAGGGTTTCTAATATTGCTTTTATTTTTTCATTGTCTGAAAATGATATTTGACTTTGCCAAATAACTGCAATAGAAAACAAAGACTGTGTTTGAATAGTACTTGGGAGGTGTTGCTAAATGTAAGCTGGGGCTTCTGTTTCTTTGCTGGTTTACTAGTACTTCTGGGTGGCATTTTGGAGCCAAGGAGAATTGGATTCCTTGATTGGAATTGAGTTCCTTGAGTTCATTTCTGGGCTGTTCGAGACATGTTTCTGAAGATGCTCTTCTCTGTAATGCTCCTTTCCTTTCTTCACACATTCCTTACATTACATTGTATGACCTCCTATAAACTCTGAGTCATCAATGGCTAATGAGTTTTGGTCCTCAACCCATATCCTGCTGCTCACACACCTGAATATATCCTTGCATGCTCCTTCTGAACACCCTTTCCCTCACAGCTCCTCTGTGGGCCTCAGATTTCCTATCCTACGTGATTGGAGCCCAGATGTTTCCATGGATGGCAGATTACTCCGCCTAACCCCTACCCCTTCTACTGCCAAGACCGCTACTATTTTTTGTCTTCCCTCTTCACTCTGAATCTGGCTTTAACAAGATTAGAAATGAAGGAAGAGGCATAGGGTTGCATGTTTATATTTTCTACCTGGTTTGTTGGAATATAGGGGAGAGGCTGAAAAGGTTGGGTGAAATGGAGTTAAGCAATGGCCTGTGGGTTTCAGTTATATGTCATGCCTGCCTCATGGTGGTAATAAACAATTAACAGTTACAGGATTTGTTTTGCCTTTTTTTAAAAAGTGAATTCAGCTCCTCTAACCTCCTTCCCATGGCAGGCTCCTTGAGGCTTCATTAGTATCAACATATAATAGTATTAGCAACTAACATTTTGGATTGCTTCCTGTGTGCCAGGCACTGTGCTGAGTACTGTACCTTCATTATTTCTTTTACTCTTTAATATAACTTACTGAAGTATGTAGGGTCATTAGCTACACTTTACAAGCAAGGAAACTGAAGGTCAGAGAGGTTGATATATTTGTAAAACGTCACACAGTAGAAAGTGGAGGAGCTGGGATTCTGTGATGTAGGTGGTATGGCTATAGAATCCAAGCTGTTAGCCAGTATCCTGTAAGTATTACTTTCCCTGCTAGATACCAGCTTTTCACACATACACCTTGCTTTACTAAGAAGTGCTGTATGTAGTAATAAAGTCTGCAGAGATGTCAGTCCAGGATCTTGCCAAAGTACATAGGATCTTGCAGAAACCAGATTTTCTTTGCCTTTCCTGTTAGTCACGACAAAGCATCTAAATCTTGCTTCTCAACGGCTTCCAAAGTGCTCCTTAGAGACAGAGAAAATTGCCCAAACTCAGCACCTAAGTGTTGAATTTCCACAAGAGTAACTTTCTCTTTATGTTTTGATAGCAGTAGCTCAAACGCTTTGAGGAGCAAGGCACAATTTTTATCATACCCATTTTCACTGATGGAAAATGGGATCCGAAAAGGTTAAGCGACTTCCCCAAGGTTGAGTTGCAAGTCTTTAAAGGTGATAAAAGAGGTGGCCAGAAGATAAAGACATCTCCATCTGCTTTCAAAGCCCCATGAATTTGGGGCTTATAGAATTCTCTTTGCTTCTTCAGCCTATAGAATACCACTCTGAGGGTCTGACCTGATCTCTCACTTTTCCCCAGGAGAGCTAGTGCAGCTGTGGCAACAGGTTATCGTGTGAACCCGAGTTGGTTGATTTGTTTAATAACTGCCTTTTGTTGTGCTCTTCCCACTCGGGAAGGGCTCTCGCTTTTTCTTCTGTGCTCACTCAATCACATCTCCCACTTGCTGCTGAGAAAGGCCACAGAATATTTTTATTCTGGTCATCCTCTCATTACCTTCATATAAAGTAGCCACAGGCACGGTGTAGGTAGCATTTATAGTGGTTTTCAGTAGAGTTGGCATTCTTTCCTGTTTTTCCAAAACACAGCTAAGAAAAATCTCCTGGTAGTTGGAGAGAATGGAAGCTGCTCACCCACAGGTCAAATCCTATTACAAAGAATGCTGTTCCTGCTGACATCTCCGTATGATGAAAAGGGTTTTCTGCCATTGCACCCATCTTTCAGAGAGCAACATGAGACCCATTTACGCCTTCCAGCTACTGTTTCATCTCCTTCCTTTCATCTCAATCACTTCTGGGGTACTATTCCTCCTTACTATTTGAAATTCCCAGAGACCCCTTTCAGAATAGCTCTTATTCTTCCAAATTGCACAGAGCACCACAGAGCGCACCTCCATTTACAAGGATTGCTGAAGGCGCCCTCAACTGTCAAATCCAAAGGCTAC
This sequence comes from Eptesicus fuscus, assembly GCF_027574615.1. Lineage (NCBI taxonomy): Eukaryota > Metazoa > Chordata > Mammalia > Chiroptera > Vespertilionidae > Eptesicus > Eptesicus fuscus. The sequence continues at coordinate 90,021,793 of NC_072479.1, forward strand.
CTCTCAACAACTCTTCTGCTTCTGGTACTATGAGCTACAATGTTATTCTTCAATACCCTCTGAGGACCCAATCCAGTGCCTGGTCATTATAGGAACATGTATAGGAATCACCTCTGAGGAATAGTCCCCAAATGGGCTACCTATTGTTTCCTGGACATACCACTTTTTTCTCACTTAAGTCCTCCTGGAGCTTTAAGCTGAGATTCTGAACTTTCCACCTCTATTTGCGTAATGATTTATCATTGACATCTTCTGGTTATAGTTTCATCTCTTTCAACCTCTACAAGTCCTTACTCACTTTAGCACTTGTGATGTTCTTCAACCCCAACCCACACACACGAGAATACTTGCAGACTAAATACTCTTGGAAGTTGCTTCTATCCACTGGGTTAAAAGTTTTCTTTTCTTTAGGCAAAAACTTTGGTCCCCTTTCTGTTCAAATTGTCCTGTCTTCTGTTGACAAATATATAAAACTGATTATCAATTCCAAATGGCTTTGCCCTCCCAAACTCCTAGACCAAGGGTCAGCAATTTTTCTATAAAGGGCTGGATATTAAATATTTCAGATTTTATGGGCTATAAGGTCTCTGTGGCAATTACTTAACTCTATAATATGAAAGCAGCCGTAGGTAATGTGTAAATAAATGGGTGTGGCTATGTTTCAATAAAACTTTATTCATAAAAAGAGGTAGTGGGACAGATTTTGGTTAGGTACCTTAGTTTGTCAGTTCCTGACCTACACTATTTATAGTTCTTAACCTGCAATTTTTGAACCAGTAAAATGGGATTCCCAGTGAAATACCTGTGCGCAGGTCCAGGTCAAACTGTTGTGTTTTATCCAGAGCAATGTTATCCCTGAACTATTCTGGAATGTGAGCCCAGATACTTTTAAACTTCTCTCAGACTGTCATTGAAACTTGGGTTCCTCTTTCTGCTGCTTTTTTCAGATCTCTGTTGATTTAATCCTTTCCAGAGTCCTGGCTTTAAGCAATTTCTTTTATTTAACTTCCTTGGTTCTTTACCCTCTTCAATCATAGCTATGATGCCCTAAAGTCATCTCCTGGTCTTAGGAAGCCTGGATCCAGGTTTGTTTGTCTGTTTTCTAGACAATTTCTATCAAAAAGACAGTTTCTAATAATAAAGAAAGTATGGATATAGTGGGAAAAGCATAAAATCCCAAAGATGCATTAGTTCAGCCATAATCCTTTAGTTGCAGACATCAGAATTTATTCCACATAGTTTAAACAGAAATGGCTTTATTACAAAGTATTGGATAATTTGCATACTTCCAAGGTCCAAGAAATAAGTTTCATGATATGCAGTCAGAAATAATGCAGCCAGCAGAAATATTGTAAAATTACAAGGGACTTCTCTAGAGAAGTCTTTACTACCAACTCTGCCTGCTGGTCATCACTCATGTGAATTGAATATAATGTCCTTGACTGCTGCCCTCAAAGAACCACAGGCTTTGCACTATGCTTAACAAAAACCCTATTTCTCCACTTGCTACTCTGCATTTTCTGTTTTGCATGGGTGTATCTGCTTGGCTGAACAGAGGAGGACCAGAGCTGCAAGGGAGTCTGAAAACTAGCTCTATTACCCCCGTAGTACAGAAATGTATAAGGAAAGAGAGTAGAGTGGGTTAATGGTAATATCTGACACAACCATTATTGGCCACAACCTTGGGTGAATTACTTTATTTGAATTTTTCTACAGATAAAATGGGAATAAAAGGACAGTTCTTAGAGTATTGGTAAGATTGTTTGAAAAACACCTAAGTTATAAGTGCTCAATAAATGTCCAATATGTTATTATGAACAGACAGTAGGTGAACAATTTTAACTTTATAAGTACACAATGACCACATTGATGAAAGCTTTTCTTATGTTTAAAAGCATACAGAAATAAAAATGGAACAAGCTTCTCACCTCAACAATTTCAGTATTTCAGCTTGCTGGCATTTAGTCCTTTGGTCACTTCAAACTAATATCAGAATGCTTTTAACCCCTAATTCAATGAAACCAATGTCTCCAGCCTTACTTCAACTTCTAAAATACACCATCTTTTTATTCATAAAATATGCTTTCTAGGTTATAAAAGTTACATATGATTATTATGGAAAAGCTGGAAATTATATAAAAGTACAAAGAAGAAGGTAAAGGTTGCAGGTAATAAATACATCCACGCTCATTTCTGACATGTGCATGACAAAGGAAGCAGGCATTCATCATAGCCAATACAGACTCATTGCGGTATGCTAATGGGACTGAGGTTCAGGTTCAGCAAAATTTGAGCACAGGCCACTCTTTTTGGTGTTTGGACATATTTTATTGATTTTTTTTCTCATTAACATTTGGGGAGGCAACTATAATTGTCATCCTCATTTCACAGTGGAGGAAACTGTGACTGGAGATGACCAGTGCGTGGTTTCACAGTTTGCATCTTTGAGAGGTCAAGATTCAATCTGGATATTCAGACTCCAAGTCTAGCTCCCTTTTCATTATCCTCAACATCTTCTCCTTTTATGAATGCCTGTTTCCTTTATCATGCACACGTCAGAAATGAGCATGGATTTATGTATTACCTGCAATCTTTACCTTCTTCTTTGTACTTTTATATAATCTCCAGCTTTTCCACAATAATCATATGTAACTTTTATAACCTAGAAAGCATATTTTATGAATAAAAATATGGTGTATTTTAGAAGTTGAAGTAAGACTGGAGATATTGGTTTCAGTGGGTTAAAAGCATTCTGATATTAGTTTGAAGTGACCAAAGGACTAAATGCCAGCAAGTTGAAATACTGAAATAACATGTAGAGGGAACACTTCTATTGCATTCCTACCTATTATACTTTTAAAGTGAGTCATTCTCATCCACTCTCTGGTAAAGAGTGGGTTGTAATCACTCTTTCAGTTTAGGAAAGACAATGTCTTGCCAAAGATGGTGTCACTTGGTTGCTTAGAAATAATTTTTGTATGATGATAAAATGAATTTATAGCTCAGCACAGAGGTAGTGTATAATATTTTTATAATAAAGAAGGTGTGGTTTTGTGTGTTTTTTTTACTATTAAAACTTAGCACATACTAGAGTCTCAGTGAAATATCTCTTGAATTCATTTTACATTGATAACAAAAGTAATTGACCTGTGGTAAAACAAGTTTCTAATTGTTTACTAGTGATTGGCCTATTTTAGAATGAGTTATTTCCTCAGATATTGATGAAATGGAAAAAAAAAGATAATAAATGAATACCATCTAACTTAAATTTATTTGACTGTCTTTATTTTTTAAATGTTTTAAAGTGCATTTTCACATGACATTTGAATTAAGAAATGGAATGAAGTGCAAAAAAAAAAAAAAGAAAAAAGAAAAAAAAAAGAAGGGACTCCTGGATTTGTGTATGATGAACCAACAGTTCTCCTTTCATATGTTCCTTGGAAACTGAGCTTCCTTCTCTATTGTTCTGTATTCAACTCCGTTACATTCAATAGAGCATCCAAGTGTCTGTTGTTAAACTTATGCAAGTGCTTTACCATGCATAAATCTATTCTCATTGACCCAATCTCACCAGGGCTAAATACAAAATATCACCTTAGCTATGTGCCCTAGCTTGTCTGGCTCAGTGGATAGAGCATTGGCCTGTCAACTAAAGGGTCCCAAGTGCCATCCCAGTCAAGGGCACATCCCCAGTAGGGGGCATGCAGGAGGCAGCCGATCAATGATTCTCTCATCATTTATGTTTCTATCTCCCTCTCCCTTCCTCTCTGAAAGCAATAAATATATATTTTTAAAAAACAACAACACCAACACATGTCCCCTGCCTTTGTAGCTGGTAGAAGAGGATGGGCCCAACTGGTTTTTAGGGTCATTGGGTCCCACACCAAGTCTGTAGGAAGCAGAACTGATTGTACAGGTGCAGCATCACCCATGAGATGTGGTGGAGCTCAAAGTAGCCTATGTATACCTCAAGTCTCCATGGACTGAGGATGAGTCATATTCAAGGGGTAATGGTGAAGGTGGAGCAGCAGTCTGTGACTATTGGATTCCTTGTGCAGGGTGTACACAGAAATGGGATTTATTCTGGACTATTGTCTTAGTCTCTCTATAGAAACCATTCTTATTTTGAGAAAGCAAGTCCTTGCTTTAGCAGACTAAATGTCAACTATTTCAACATATCTTTCTCTATTACAGACACATTTATTGTTTTCTGTGGAACTTAATTGCTTTGCTCCTTAGCTAGCTTTTTCCTCATTACATTTCATGTAATGTTTAAAAAATATTAAATGGTCTCTCACAAGGCAGAAGGAGTGGAGGAAGCAAAAAGGTGTCAGTTTTCTCCCTTATCATGATCACCTTCTAGTCAACAGATGTCACTAAAGACAGCTGGAGCATCTGGTTCTAGGCTTTCTTCAGTAGAAATATTTCCAATCTTGGAATAGATTATTGTGATCTATTTTAAAAATAAGACAACAGGTGTATTGATTGACACTATGCTTTACTTGTGTTGTTCATAAAATTAAAAAGCACTTATACTTGTGAAGTTCTTTAAGTTTACTTGGTCGTAAAAATAGCAATTAAAGATTCTCTGAATTCTTTAATTCTTGGGGAAAACATGAATTCTGAGTGGAACTTTAGTTCTTTCCATGGGGTTATGTCTTTAAGAGTGTTTCACCTGTCAAATGCCCCTTCTTCATTTTCTTAGAGTAGGCAGGTGGACATATTTACATGAACTCCAGAGCTGTGTGATTCTCAACCCTGGCTGCACATTAGCATCACCTGAGGCACTTTAACAAGTATTGGTTGCACCCTCGTAGAATCTCATTTAATTGGCTTGGGGTGTGGCCTAAGTGGTGGGATTTTTAAAAGCTCCCCAGCGATCCTAATGTGCAGCCATAGTTGAGAACCAGTGATCTAGAGCAAGGATTTCATAGTGCATCTCTTGGATTCTCCACTTGTAGCTATTGAAATGGACTCTTACTAACTTATGTTACAGGGTAAAAGGAATCTCACTGACTCAATGAAACAGCTGAATTACCAGGACTCAAAGAGGACAGAAACCAAGGTACAGTGAACTAATGGACAAACTTTTTAGGCACTATTGGGTTGAATGAGCTCTAACCATTTGCTGCCCTTGAAGCTCTGCATAAGGTTCAAATTCCAGGGATAGAAGAAAATTACCTAAACTCTTAGACCTACCCTTAGTCACGAGAGGCTGTGGTGGGGTGGTTCTCAAAGGGAAAATTGATTTGCTCTTCGTGGAAGATGACACTGTTGATTCTTGGCAGACAACACCAACAGATGTCCCCACACCCTGACATCTTTTTGCTCTGGCTGGGGAGGATGTAAGGAACATCTCTCTCAGAAGGTAGTTGGCTCAGGATCAGACTCCCTTAGTGTCTGCTAATTTGTTCATGATAGTTATTCATTCATTCAGAAAATGTTTATTAAATATCTATAATATGAAAGTTTTTCTGGGAGTGCCAAGTTGGGGACATAGTTAATGCTGCTAGGGTGCTTGCATTCTCTCCTAAGGGTAAGATGTATGCAAATGTAAGCATGATATGCCAGGTATATATCCAGGCATTACTCCATGGAGTAAAATTGGCATCATTTAGACAACCAATATTTGAGTGCCTACAATTTATTAGGCCTCATAGCACCCTGCCAGTGAAAAGAAGATGCAGGGTAAAGCATATATTCCTAGACAAGGTTGATTCTTGCATTGGTTCCCCATGGCTATAATTTCTGACCTTCTGCCTGAATCTTTTCCTACTGTTTCTGTTTCTTGGACTCAGGGTCCTTGTCTTTATCCTCCTTGCTTTAGTTAACTTTTCTGGATATAACCTTATGACTTCCTAACTCCAAACCCTGAGCAGCATCATTATTTTTTTCTGAACCACTGTTCTGACATAAACCTACCTTCTTGCTTTTTTTTTTTAAAAAAAAAAAAAAAGCAAACAAGATCCAAGAAGAAAGGCTCTTTAATTAACCTTGGACACAGCCTTTCTTTATTAGGCATGTAGAATATGTTGGATAGTAGGCAGAAAATCCGGTATATTCTGAAATGTCTCTCAGGCCTTTTAGGCTTATGTTCTAAACTCAGATGTAATAAGATGATTATTATGTTAGATCTATCATGTACTTGGGTCTATTTTCTCTGATTTTATACTATGAGCATAGTGGAAGCCTGCCAAAGCTATCAGCAGCAATGACAACTATAGACATCAGAATCTGTCCTGATTTTTTAAAAACTAAAGGATCCATGGGATTATAATAATAGCTAGCAGTTATTAAATGTTATTACATGTTTTCTATGCCTAGACGGTGGCATATAGTAAGTACCCCATAAAGATTGGTTGTGGGTTTATGATTATTTGTTAATAGTGTTAGTTTCATGTGGTCCGGCAGGCATTGTGATATGTACTGTATATTTACAAACTTATTTGGTCCTCACAACAATCCTGTGAGATCGGGATACTGATTATACACATTTTACAGATAAAGGGGTTGGGTATACAGACATTCAAGAATGTGTCCAAGGTCCCACAGTTAAAACTAAGTGGCATGGTGGGGACTGCACTTGGGCAGTGTGGTTTCATTTACTTAACTCCCAGATAGTTATTGTTTACTTTTACTGATGAACATGTGCCTACTACATGTGGCTGCTTCACAAATGTTTGTAGAATGAATGAAGGAAGGAATTGTGGGATCTGTGGTTGGCCTTTCCGTCATATCATGCTCTGGAACAGAAGAATTCAAATTTATTTTTCATTTTAATAAGACATATTATGGTGAAAGTTCATCTGCGTAAATAACTACTTTATGTTCTGAAAACCTTATTTGTAGCTTATTTTGTGTGTGTTCACTTATTTATATTTTGATTTACTATTTTTGCCAGCTTTATTGAGATGTAATTGACATATAACATTGTGTAAGTTTAAGCTGTACATGTTGATTGATACACTTATTTATTGCAGAATGATGACCACCATAGCCCTAGCTAACACCTCCATCATGTCACATGATTACCATTTCTCATTTTGTGGTGAGATCATTTAAGATTTACTCTTTTAGCAACTTCCAAGTACATATGACAGTATTATTAGCTGTAGTCAACATGCTGTACATTAGGTCCCCCAAACTTATTAATCTCATAACTGGACATTTGTATTTTTGACCAATATCCCTCCATTTCCTTGACTGCCCCTCCCCTCCCCCAGCCCCTGGTAACCACCACTCTACTTCTGTTTCTCCAAGTTTGGCTTTTACTCAGGTGCTTGGTTGATGTGGTTCCTTTGACTTTAATGATTTCACTGGTTTGAGTCACTGAGATTTGATTGTCTTGAGAATGAAGATCTATTTGACCAGTGGGAAGAGGGCTTCAGGAAAATGCAGCAATAACTAAGAGAAGCGATGAGGCTGCTTCATTCTTGTCTTTCTGATTCTGCTTCCTGTGCTGACTTTTTCGAGGCTGGAGATGACTCTCTCTGAAGTTCATTCCTCAATTGTCTGGGTGCGGTCAGATGCCTTTCTTTTCTGATGGATTTCCGTAATCCACAGTGGTTCTTTAAGGGCTGTTTTGATAACACCAACTGTTGTTGGGCAAGTAAATGACCTTACCTGACAGAGAAGACTGTGAACTTTGTTTTGGCTTTAATTTTAGGAATCTGACTTCCAAGGCAGATATAACACCTCTTTCCTATTCCTGCACTCTGTTGAAGAAAGATAGAAATTATTGCTTGTTGTTATTTGTGCTTATTTACCAATTTTTAAAGATCTGCTTATTTTTAAATGTCAGAGAAAGAATGCCAATAAACCAATAGGTGGGTGAGTCCTGGATTGAAAGTGACCCTGCTGGGGGTATCACAAAGAGGCTGCTGTGCTTTTCAAACCAGGAGATCCTGACTATTTGCTGTACCTCTTTGTAAAGCTTTGCCCAGATAAAGCTGTGCAAGGACAAAACAAATGTCTCTGATAAACACTGGGTTCTAGTCTTCCTGTGCCTGGGGCAGCAAGAACTGCTCATGATCCTGAGTGTGGTTTCAAGAAGATTCTGTCTTAGAGGTAGAGTTAACCTGGCTTCTGTACTGGAACAAGTATCCAGGCAGAGCACCCAGCAGGGGCTGACACGATGGTTGGGCACAGATGGCATTAGGTGAACTCACATCTATCATCACACTTGTTTCAGTCTTGCCAAGTCCGAGTACCACGTTAGGCTCTAACTGTGGGAGTAGGGTAAGGCTGCCCCCTTCCTCTTTGGCTAGAATTCATCCTCCACCTGCTCCTTTCCCACACATCTTGGTCACATAGAATCCAACTCATCTGTCTCACTTTGCATTTTAATGGTTTTTTTCCCCTCACTGATCTGTCTTCCCCAACCAGAAGGCTTATGTATCTATGCCTTCTCAGCACCTCAAACAACATTGAGGCTTTTTAGATGCTAAGATAAATTTTATTTTAATTAATTGTCACCTGAAGATAATTTTTCCATTGATTTTTTTTTTTTTTTAAAGAGAGGGGAAGGGACAGTGTGGAGAGATAGAGAGAAAAACATGGACCTGAGGGAGAAACATCGATTGGCTGCCTCCTGCAAGGGCCCGGACTGGAGCCGGGGATCAAACCTGCAACCCTTCAGTCCCAGGGCTGACTCTCTAACCATTGAACCACTGGCCAGGGCTAAGGTAAATTTTTTTATAAAGAAAGGTGGAGGAAGAAGAGAAAAAAGAAGGCAGATAGAATGGCCTAAAAGGAAAGAATGAAAGGGAAAGAAAGATAGAGAGACATAAATCCCTAATTTTAAGACAACCTCCACTCTTCTGGAATTGCATTTGGTGTTATCAGGTTCTTCTTCTTTTTTTAATTTTTAAAAAAATATATTTTATTTGATTTTTTTACAGAGAGGAAGGGAGCGGGATAGAGAGTTAGAAGCATCGATGAGAGAGAAACATCCATCAGCTGCCTCCTGCACACCTCCTACTGGGGATGCGCCCACAACCAAGGTACATGCCCTTAACCTGAATCGAACCTGGGACCTTTCAGTCCGCAGGCCGATGCTCTATCCACTGAGCCAAACCGGTTAGGGCTCAGGTTCTTCTAGTCACAGAGTTCCACTCAGCTGGTAAATGAAGCCTCTGAGAGTCCTGCTAGTTTGAAAGCTATTAGTGCAAATACCTAGACTAGTACTCTTGGGGCTTGAAGGGATGGAAACGAACTTAAGACCCGAGAATAACCTGAGCATTCAACTCATTGAACCACAGGACCCTGAAATTATTCCCTACACTCACAGCCTGGATGGGAAACGCTTAATGCTGTCATGGAGAAGAATCATATTGCAGGATGTATTTTCATAATGAATGTGTGGGAAGGGGCTCCTGTGATTGCTCTGCACATGGCTTTTAAGATGGCTGAGTGGAGCCAATGCCTGGTGTGCTGAAATCGCGTGTTGCAATTGTTGCATTTGCAGCCAGATCCTAGAGCGTCACAAACAGAAGGATCTACCACTATTAGACTGTCAAATCACACTTCCCCTCTCCAAATTGCGTTTCTAAAAATAAGATAATGAAAATATGTATTCGTGTGGGAGAGGGTTTATTGTAGAAAGCTGCAAATAAGACGCAGGAAAACGCCTGTGCTCAGAAACCCCATTCAGGAGGAGGCTGTCACTGCAGGGAGCTTCTGTGCCATGAAGAAAGCTGCATAATGTGCTCTGAGCACAAAAGGGGGAGCAGCCAAGAAAGCTGATTGCGTTTCTAAGCCCCCGGAATAAAAAGGCGTGCAGACGGCATTGTTTTACCAGTGAAGGCCAGTTTTTACTTCTCCTGATTTCAGACATTCTTTGAAGGGCTTGGAAAGAGACTTGTATAGTCTATTAAACCTTGCTGCAGCTTTCAAACCTTTAAAAGGGTTCATTATTGAATACCTTTGGTGGCCACTATGTAGTGGAAGGAGTCCCAAGGATTTCTCTCCTACTTTATTTTCCCAGATCTCTATTGTGTAGATAAAACTAAATAGAGTAAAAATGATTTCGAATTGTTACTAGTGGCGAGAGAAAGAATCAGCTGATCTGTGAAGTTTCCTTCCTTTAGGAGATTATTCCTTGACAATGAGGATTACTTGAGGTAATCTCTCTTTTTTGGAATGAAAGTATTAAGTGGAAGGAAAGGTTGGGGGCACCTAGCTTCTTAAGAATTAGTTTTTATTTGGGGAATTGTAATGAAATAGAATCATTTTCAGACCTGGGAATAGACTTTTGGGTTGTTCTTTTCTTCCTTTTCTAAGGTTAATGGATACTTTAGGAATATACAATTTCTCTGACGCAAGTGAGGATGGAAGTGAGAAAACTATTCATTGGGAGCAGGGTGGAAGTGAAGTTCTATTGACAGTGAAGCACTTATGAAGAGATTATCAGTGTGCTAGGAACTGGCCATACATGTTGAACTCCTTGCTGTTCTGGAGATTACTAACAAATTCTTGAAAATGGAGGCTTTTTGTGGCTCCCGTCCTGCATCTGAATGTCGCTATTTCAGATTTTCTTTCTGCCACACACACACACAAAAAAAATCCTTTTAGTAATTGTATTTGTTAGTTAAGGTCTGCTAGAAATGCAGTCTTTCCATTTTTTTTTGGATTTTTCTTAAAACATCTACATTTTCCTCTTATTTTTGAGTGTTAAATCTTGATTGTTATTTTCTTTCAACATTTTAAAGCCATCATTCCACTGTCTTCTGGTTTTCATCATTTCTCATAAGAAGTTAGCTGACTGTCCTGTCGTTCTATTAAAGATAATGTGTCTTTTTCCCCATTTGTCTTTTAATATTTAAAACTTTTCTTTGGTTTTCAGCAGCTTGTATAGCTAGGTATAGTTTTATTTGTATTAACTTTGGTTAGCATTCTCAAAATTCTTGAACTTGGCTGCATTGTCTTTCCGGAGTTTTTGACACTTTTCAGTCATTACTTCTCCTGTTCTATTTTTCCCTTCTTTCTGGGATATCAATTACATATATGTTAGACATTTTTGGTTGTTGTTGTTCCAAATGTACTTATGCTCTTTTTTGCATTTTAAAATTGTTTTTCTCTCTGTTCTTCAGTGTGGCTAAAATTTTTATGGGTTTACTTTCCATTTCAATAATTTGTCTTCTGCATTAAATCCATTTAAATAAATTCTTAATTTCAGTCATTGAATTTTTCAGTAATATAATTTTTATTTGCCTCTTTTTTATACATACAGATTTTTGTTGAAATTCTCCATTTTTTCATCTGTTTAACATTTTCTCCTTTATTTTCTTGTAGTTATAACTTAGTTATTCTAAAGATTTTTTTCCTCTGTTAGTGCTAATATCTGGATCAATGTAAGACCTATTTCCCTATCTAGTTTTCCTTTGGTTTTTGAGACATGTTGTGTATCTTGGCAGGCCTAGTAATTTTGTAATTAAATGCCAGGTATTGTGTGGGGAAAAAAATTGTGGTGGCTCCAGATAATGTTATCTTCCTCCAGCCAGAGTTTACCCTTTGTTCTGCTAGGTAGAGGGGGGACTGCTTCTTAATCCCAGTAAAGACTATGTTTCAATTTTGGTCTAATCCTGGCTCGCCTCCATTTCCAAGGCCTAACCTTCCTGAGAGCTTGAGAGTTCACTGGGTCCTTCACCCAGGCAGGGCCTAAACTCTAATCCTCTTCTCCTTAACAATCGAGATTCCTAAGGACCCTGCTTTGCTTTTCAGTTTATCTGCTTAGCTTCTAATCCTGCTAGCCTTCAAAAATTGGCATATGTATTAAGGGAAAAGCTGGCTGTATGTCAGGCTTAGTTCTCTATTCCTCCCTTGTTACCAATAACTTGGCTCTTTAAACCTCAAATTCTGTCTCTCTAGCATTACAAGACAGTGAAAAACTCTGCTCATTTATCTGTCCCTAGCAGTGGCCTTCGCCTGGGCACAACCCAGATTTGCATTCTCTTCTCTGAACCCAGAATCTTCAAAAGAGTTGCACAATGTCAGTGTTTTGTGTATGTTTTTTTTCTTTTCCTCTAGTTCTCTCCTTTCCATAATCTTCTTCCCCCTAGTTCTGGTTGTTTCAGCAGCTTGCAGATGCCTTGAAGCAGTTTTTGTTTTTTTGCAAATCTTGAATCTTAAGTTAGCCTTGGAAACGTTGACCTGCCATCATAACAGATATCTTTTGCAGGGGAGAACTGTTTGTGTCACCATCTAAGATGCATCAGATACTGTTTGAAGTGTGAGGATGGCAAAAGTGAATAAAGCTGATAAATTTCTTCTGATGGATTCTCTTCCTACAGGCATAGGGTCCTTTAATGGGTTCAGTTGTATCCTTTTCAGAAAGGTATGTCAAAATCCTTATCCCTCGTACCTCAGAATGTGACCTTATTTGGAAATAGGGCCATTGCAGATATAATTAGTTACTTTGAGCTCATGTTGGTGTGAGTAGGCTCCTAATCCAATATGATTGCTGTTCTTATAAGTAAACAACCATGTGAGGGCCTAGAGATGGAGGCACAAATTGGAGTAATGCATCTACAAGCCAACGAATGTCAAGGATTGACAGCAACCATCAGAAGCTAAGAAGAGGCAAGGACAGAATCTTCCCTACAGATTTCAGGAGGAGGTGACCTGCTGACATCTTGACTTTCGACTGCTAGCCTCTAAAACTCTGAGATAATAATTTGTTGTTGTTTTAAGCCTCTCAGTTTGTCATACTTTATCATGGCAGGCCTAGGAAATTAATATAGGTCCCTTGTCTTTAGAAGTCAGAAAAGTTACTCTGATTAATGAGGAACTCCTGTGGGTAATAGAGAAGGCAGGGGGCTAAGAAGAAGAGAGATAGCAAATTAGAAGTAGTGGTTTGATACAGTCCTTTGTGTTATCGATAACATTTGTGACATTCTAGATCTTTGGTACATCCTAGAAAAAATACTTAATCAATATGATTATATTTCTTGAAGCAACCAAAAGAGGGTTTGAGAGCAATGTCCAGGTAATTGTGGAACAAAACCAATGAACATTTGTGGGTGTTTAGAGTACATACTTTGTTTTACTCACTAGGTAAGGCAGTGAATAAAATGCATGTAGTCCCTCTTTTATGGATTTAAGGCAGGACAGATAAATACACAAAGAAGTGTGTAATTACTTTTTGTAACCATCCCATGGCTGATTTCCCCAGCTTAATTGCAAATTTCTTGAAGGCATTAGGCATATCTTATACTTATTGGGGCCTTCCACTATGCTTGGTTGGATTCCCAGTAACTCTTGGTTGATTGTTAATTATCTGACCATCTGGACTTGAGAAGAAATTCTAGGTTTAAGGACTTCTTGGCAGATGAGTTCTCTAAGGTTGACATGGATTCTTGCCTGGCTCCAACTTTTTCCATTTAGGAAGATGCTCAAGTTTTTAAGGTTGGTTTATGATGTGATCAGAGGTTAATTTATTCTACCAGAGAGTCTATGTTCACCCTTGAAATTCAAAGTAGTAGACTGAAGTCAGAGGTGCTATTTTCTGTAATTGACTAAAGTTAAGTAGGTGAGTAATACAATTTCCAGTGCAGGTAATACTGCTGAATTAGCACAATATGGGCTCCATCTCAGAGACTCCTGAGCATTAACTTGTCTAAAATAAGCTACAGTGTCCTTTTAACCAAGTTAAGCTCTCCCTACTTTCTGACCCCTGAACAGGGCAGGTTTCTTCTTATATTCCAAGGTGTTATCACACTCGGGACTTGGTTAAAGGAACTTTCATTGGACTACAGCCCCTCATACTGCCTGGAATTATCTTGTCTTGTTACTTAACACGGTTAGGGCTGCATTGATTTTAAAGTGACCACAGGAACCCAAACTCAGCCACCTGCTGAGAATAAGGCTGAAGCCTAGGCAGAAAGAGCAATGCCTCTTAACTGAGAGAAGGGGCTTATTATAGTATACCCTGGAAAGGAGGAAGCTGGCAGGAAGGAAATAAGGTCACAACCTCTACTATTCTCCTTTTCATGCCAACCAATTATCTATATAGTTTAAGAGTCTCTTCCCTGAGCAAGGTGTTCTCCCCTTTGCTGAGACAAAGGAATGCTTCCTGTATATTTCCACAGATCACTGCATTTTTGGTCTCCTTTGCTTTTAAATTAGAGGCATGTCCTGCTAAAAGGAAGCAGATGCCTCCCAGAATGTGGGAATCACTGTTGCCAATGTGTGTGTGTGTTTTTCAATGCGAATGGGGGGACTATATAGAATATGACTCAGAAGTTTTTATGCTCAATTTGTATTCAAGACTGTTTCCATTGTCGAGAATACAAATGGAAGCCTGTGATTCTTTGTTAGCGTTGTTTGTTTCATGTAGGCAAGAGTCGGTCTATAGATGTGTTGTTAAAATAAAAATCTGAACCACCTGAAAAAATAACTTATTTTCTGACTTACTGTATTAATTCTCTATGACTACTGTAACACATTACTGCAAATTAAGTGGCTTAAAACAGCATAAATGTATTCATTTAACGTCTGCATGTCAGAAGACCAAAAGGGGTCTCATGGGGCTAAAATCAAGACGCTGGCAGAATGCATTCTAGTCTAGGAGCATGTTTTCTTTCCATTTTCAGTTTTAAGAGATCGTCTACATTCCTTGGCTCATGGACCCTTCCCCTGTCTTCAAAGCCAACAACATTGGGTCTAGTCTTTCTCATACTGCCATCTCTCTGGTTCTCTTCTGGAGTCCACTGCCCTTTTTAAAGGACTCATGATTACATTGGGCCCCCTAGATAAACTAAGGCACTATTCATAATTAAGGTAACTAGCAACTGTCACCTGCAACCTTAATTCCTCTTTGCCAAGTAACCTTGCGTACTAGTATTCATAGATTCTGGAGATTAGTCTGTGGACATATTTGGGGAATCATTATTTTTCCTACAACAGGAATTAGGATATCTTTTCTGTCTTTTAATTTGATTTTGATCATTTCAGGGCCTGCACCTTCATTGTGGGTTTTTATCTGTCAAATATTTGAGAAAGAATCTTTGAATTTTGATCTCCCTGGAATCTTTACTGGTCTCAATTCAGAATCACTTCACAGTATTCTCGATTTTGCAACTTCAGCAATTAGACACAGGCATTGATTATCAACCACCTATTTCATGAAACTAGAAACTGCTGGTGAATTGCTTATCGATTATGTGTGACTGTGACATGGTTATCTTTGCTTCATTGTGTGTCTTTGCAGTGACTTTAAGATAGAATCAGATCAAATTTGTTTCCAATACAATTTAACATTCCCAGACTACCATTCCCCTATATGCTGCTTCTTTGAATTTCTAATCTTCTCCAGACACATAGACTGGAAACTTTGGTGTCATCTTTGAAACCCCAAAGTGTCTTAGTTCCCAGGGCCTTGACACCTGGGATATACCAGCTCCCTGATTGTTGTATAACTTCTAATCATTTTCCCTGATTCCAATCTTTCACCCCTTTATCCATCCTGCACACTCCAACCATAAGATTTTTTCTAAAGTATCAGTTTCACAAATCATTAATTCTTGATCTAATATTTACTGGCTGTGTAATCTTGCAAAGGTAGTTAACCTCTTTGAGAAACAGCTGAAATGGAGCTAATAATATATAATATCTGCTTTTAGGGCTATTGTGAAGATGAAATTAAATTTAATAGATGTAAGGTGCTTTAAACAGTGTCAGGCATATATTTATCACTCAACAAACATTTGCAGTTATCATTATGATTATCATGAGTATTGTTAATATGTCAACCAATGGGAATGCCTTTGCTTTTGTCTGCATGAACTTTTTGACCCAGTCATCTCTTGGGGAGAGACTGACCTCTCCCTCACTTACTTGCCCTTCATCTTCTTCCTACTCACTAGGTACACACAAGCCTTAGACCTAGGAACCATTATCTGCTCTTGGGCAGGGAGAGGAGGGAAGCCTTTCTTTATCATATCAAGCCTTCTTGCCTGCATCCCCTCTGGGCCTGAGCTTCTGAGACCTAAAAGGACAGACTTTGAACTTCAAAAGAGTTTCTTCTCTTCTTTTTTTGTTCTGACAACCCTTGCTGAGTGTGAAGCTTCACTTTTTGGCTAGAGTGGGGATAGTGCCAGAATGTACAGAAAATACTAGACATCTTCTAACCATGCAAACACACACACACACACACACACACACACACACACACCACACACACATACACACCAGTTAAACTATTGAAATATTATCTGGTTTAACCACTATGCTCAATTAATATTTGACAAAGGAGGCATGAACATACAATGGAGTCAAGACAGTCTTTTCAATAAATGGTGTTGGGAAAATTGGACAGATACATGCAAAAAAATGAAACTAGATCACCAACTTACACCATACACAAAAATAAACTCAGAATGGATACAGGACTTAAGCATAAGACGGGAAACCATAAAAATACTAGAGGAATCCACGGGCAACAAAATCTCAGACATATGCCAAAAGAACTTCTTCACTGACACTGCCCCTAGGGCAATGGAAGCTAAAGAGAAACTTAACAAATGGGACTACATCAAAATAAAAAAGCTTTTTTACAGCAAAAAAAAAAAACATCAACAAAACAACAAGAAAGCCCACTGTATGAGAGAACATATTTGCAAATGCTATCACTGATAAAGGTTTAATCTCCAACATCTACAGGCAGCTTATGCAACTTAATAAAAGGAAGATAAATGATCCAATAAAAAAATGGGCAACGGACCTAAATAGAATCTTTTCAAAAGAAGACAGAAGGAAGGCCAAGAGACACATGAAAACATGCTCAAAGTCACTAATTATCCAAGAGATGCAAATCAAAACAACAATGCGGTACCATCTCACACCTGTCAGAATGGCTATCATCAACAAATCAACAAACGACAAGTGTTGGCGAGGATGCAGAGAAAAAGGAACCCTCATGCACTGCTGGTGGGAATGCAGACTGGTGCAGCCACTGTGGAGAACAGTATGGAATTTCCTCAAAAAACTTAAAATGGAACTCCCATTTGACCCAGTAATCCCACTCCTGGGAATATATCCGAAGAAACTAGAAACACCAATCAGAAAGGATATATGCACCCCTATGTTCATAGCAGCACAATTTACAATAGCTAAGATTTGGAAACAGCCTAGGTGCCCGTCAGCAGATGACTGGATCAGAAAACTGTGGTACATCTATACAATGGAATACTATGCTGCCATAAAAAAGAAGGAATTCTCATCATTTGAAGCAACCTGGATGGAATTGGAGAACATTATGCTAAGTGAAATAAGCCAGTCAATGAAAGAAAAATACCACATGATCTCACTCATTTATGGATAATAAAGAACATTATAAACTGATGAACAAAAATATAGATACAGAGACAGTAAAGCATCAAACAGACTGTCAAAATACAGGGGGAAGGTTAGGGAGAGGTGGGGGAGATAAGAGATCAACCGAAGGACTTGTATGCATGCATATAAGCATAACCAATGGACACAAAACTCTGGGGGGTTGAGGGCATGTATGGGTGTGGGGTGGGGGGGACAATGGTAAGATATGTACACATATAATACCTTAATAAAAAAAAAGTGAAAAAAAACATTAAAAAAAAGAAATATTATCTGGTTTAAGAAGTGTTTTGAATAACAACAACAAATATTTGTGAAGCTCTTTTTATGCAGTGGGCACTGTCTTGGGCTCACCACTCACCTGAGCCATTTCCCCAACCTTCACCTTACTCCACCATCCTGGATTTGTATCCCCACCACTGAAACTTTACTTGTGCTATTTCCTGTTTGTATTGCCCTACTCTTTCTTTCTTTCTTTTTTTTTTTTTTTAGGTTTAAAACATTTTTTTATTGTTTAAAGTATTAATATGTCTCCTTTTTCCCCAATTGACCCCCCCTGCCATTTCCACCCCTCAGGACAAGCCTCCACCACCCCAGTATCCGTGTCCATTGGTTATGCTAATATACATGCATACAAGTCCTTTGGTTGATCTCTTACCCGCACCCCCTCCTGCCTTCTCTCTTAGGTTGGACTGTCCAGTGTTTCTTTGTCTCTGGATCTATTTTTGTTCATCAGTTTATGTTGTTCATTATATCCACATATAAGTGAGATCATGTGATATTTATATTTCTTCAACTGGCTTATTTTGCTTAGCATAATGCTCTCCAGGTCCATCCATGCTGTTGCAAATGGTAAAAGTTCCTTCTTTTTTATAGTAGCGTAGTATTCCATTGTATAGACATACCACAGTTTTTTAGTTCACTCATCTGTTGATGGGCACTTAGGCTGTTTCAAATCTTAGCTATTATAAATTGTGCTGCTATGAACATAGTGGTGCATATGTCCTTTCTGATTGGTGTTTCTGGTTTCTTGGGCTATATTTCCAGAAGTGGGATTACTGGGTCAAATAGGAGTTGCATTTTTAATTTTTTGAGGAAGCTCTATACTGTTTTCCACAGTGGCTATAGCATTCTGCATTCCTACCAGCAGTGCAAGAGGGTTCCTTTTTCTCCACATCCTAGCCACACTTGTCGTTTGTTGATTTGTTGATGACAGCTATTCTGACAGGTGTGAGATGGTACCTCATTGTCATTTTGATTTTCATCTCTCAGATGATTAGTGACTTTGAGCATGTTTTCATGTTTCTCTTGGACTTCCTTCTGTCTTCTTTTGAAAAGCATCTATTTAGGTCAGTTGCCCATTTTTTTTTATTGGATTGTTTATCTTCCTTTTGTTAAGTTGTATAAGTTGCCTGTAGATGTTGGAGATTAAACCTTTATCAGTGATAACATTTGCAAATATGTTCTCCCATGCAGTGGGCTTTCTTATTGTTTTGTTGATGTTTCTTTTGTTGTACAGAAGCTTTTTATTTTTATGTAGTCCCATTTGTTTATTTTTTCCTTAGTTTTCATTGCCCTAGGAGCTATATCGGTAAAGATATTGCTATGACATATGTCTGATATTTTGCTGCCTATGGAGTCTTCTACGATTTTTATGCTTTCCCATCTTACATTTAAGTCCTTTAACCATTTTGAGTTTACTTTTGTGTATGGGGCAAGTTGGTGGTCTAGTTTAATTTTTTTTTTTGCCCTCCTCTTTGTTATCCATTTACCCAAATCCTCCCCATCCTTTCCATGGCCCATCTGTAACACTTTCTCTGATCACTCTAAAGTCCATGGTTCCTCCCTTGGCCAGGCACCATCAAAATAAAAATGAAGCAAAAGGAAAGGAACTGGACATTGAAAAGTTAAACAAGGAGACAAGACCAATACAATAAAATCCACAGTACTATTAAATCACAATTTATGTACAAGTTTCCAAAAGGCATAGTCAAATGGCCAATTATAATTCTAAAATCTAACATTGATCAAATCCTTTAGTCTTCGAAGCAGATTTGTTATGAGCCTATGAACTGTTCCAGTTACTTAAATTAGTTCAGGTGCATCTGCTTTCAATAAAGCTGACATATACAAAACAGGATTTACAAAGCCTTTTAGGTCATGATTTTTCCCACCAAAGCCTCACCATAAAATTTCTTTTAAGGAGCAAAGTTGATTTGCTAAATAGATTGAAAATAGGATGTGATTTACAAAATGGTTTTGTTTGCACAGAATTTCAAGTCAGGAGACAAACCTGTAATTATTTTACCAAATAGCTTGAAGTTCCATGAGTTAATACAACTCCTCAATGAGCTTAATTTTCCTAGGAAGTCCTCTGAATTGAAGTTTTGATAGAAGATATTAACAGTATGTCCAAGAGATAATTAACTGCTCATATTAATTAATTCAGTTGACCTTGGGGGAGTGTCACCTCCCTCATTCATGGCTTATTTATGAATAATGGATCACTACAGAAAGAGTGTGTGAACCTAGAGAAAGGAGAGATCTTGAAATTTAGGTTGGTTCAGTCTCTAGAACAAGGGTTCTTAAATGGGATTCTCAAGTCACGGATGAGTTTTAAGGAGTTCTCAAACTTTTTGTGAGGAGAGGACCATAGATAACTCTGATCAATATGGCTTAGTTGGTTGGAGTGTCATTCCATGCACCAAAGGGTTGCAGGTTCCATTCCACCTCAGGGCCCATGTGGGAGGCAACTGATTGATCTCTCTCTCTCTCTCTCTCTCTCTCTCTCTCTCTCTCTCTCTCTCTCTCTCCCGCCCCCCCTCTCCCTCCCTCTCTAGAATCAATGAAAAACATGTTCTTGAGTGAGGACTAAAAAAAAAAAAATTATTCTCCCCAGACCCTCTAAAGCCACTCATTCTCCCATGGATGACCTTCCGGAAGTTCCATGAACTCTTTTGATTTGTAACACAATCTTGTAAATCAATTATACCTAGGATAAAGCCAACTAGGTATCCAAACTCTCAACTCCCCTTTACTTTTCCCTCCTTCACTCTACTCAACTCTGGCATTAATATTTGCCTATTTGAATTTCTGAGAACTTGACTTTGTACTGAGTTTCATTAAACACATTTTTCTTAGTATTGTAAAATAACAAAATTAAAACAATTGAGTAACAAGTTTGTGCTTTTATTCAAGGGAAAACAGACCAGGGATTGGGGGAGTACAGTGTTTCCCTCCCTCTTCCTAAAGGATTTTGGACAACAATGAGTTTATGGGATGTAAAAGAGGCAAGATAGAAATGGGCATGATTGGCTAGGAGGTGAGGGATTTCCCTATAAGGTTAGCAGTTCCTGTTTTCTAGGGTAAGGTAAACTAGCTCAAGCTGAGGTGGAATGTAGTGATTGGTGTCAGATTTTCTTGACATTGAGGCATTGTCCATAAGTGCAGGCTGATGTGGCAGGGCTACTGTGTTGGTCCTGATATATTAATTAACTTTTTCAGTGTGGATTTTGAACTTCATCAGCATCCAAGTGCCTTAACCTTTTGCACTCGGATGTCGAGTGTGACTCGACACGGTTAGCATCGGTAGCAGCTCTTTCTATACTCTTTGAATGTATCAATAATTTGAAATATAAAAAAATCCAAATAAATAAGTTTGTATGAAAAGAAACTCCAGTTTTTTATTGTACTGCTGCGCTTTGTAAAATCTGGGGTATTTAAAAAATTAAATCCCGAGTAGAATAAAGGAATCGAGAAAAAAGCAAGCGAGTGCAAAGGGTTAAAATGGATCACGACAGGGTCATCCTTGCAGTTATCTCTTTGTTGTGGGTTGCATATATTCATCCTTTTTGAGTGGTCATCTAGTTTTTGCCAGGGATATTTTGTGCAGCATGACCCTTCTGGTGTCAAGTTATTCAATGAGTGAGAGATTATTTGTATCATTTTTATGGGTTAGTTTTGACTTCACTGGAATTTTTCTTGCATTAAAGGTTGAATTACTTAGAATACCACTTGTACACCTTTTTGTGAGCAATGCCTTATAATTATAAGCTAGAATAAGCATCATAAAAAAAAACCCCAAAAGGATCAGGGCACAACCATATTATGGAATAATTAATGCAGGGAAAACACCCTGTTAGGTTATGTTATGATAATGAATGTTAAATATTGTGGTAATTGAGCTCATTGTAATGGGATTTGAAATTGTTTAACATATATGTCTATCAATTTGGAGGATGGAAACACAAAACTACTTCCTATTGAAATACATTTTTGAGAAATAGCCCTACAGATGTCTTTCTAGGAACAAATTCTTCCCAATGTTGGTATAGGACTCTATTTTGTTCTTGTATTGTCTAGAAAGACTCTTTTCCAGTGTTTTCTGACCTATCACTGTATCTACCTCCTCTAGTTTTAGGAAAAATGCAGCATATGTAATGACCATTCTTCCTTGTCACAAGCAAGTGACTTTTCTTTTTGTTAGGAAAAATCCTTACACTGTAAACATGGATACCGAAGGGGGAAAATGTGTATTAAAAATTGCCCTTACAGAGCTTTTGGTAAGATAAGTTTCATCTTACTATAGAAAGTTCTTTCATCGGCATCCACTAGAAGTGCCAAAAATGCACAAGTCAATCTATGGATTGTGTGTGTGTGTGTGTGTGTGTGTGTGTGTGTGTGTGTGTGTGTGTGTTAGGGGTGATTAACTGAGAGGATATTAGGAAGAAGCAGGACGATTGCTGTAGGCTCCCCAGTGATGCAGAAAGATTTTGATAGATGCTGTTTACTGTTGTTGAAGATCTGACTCAAGCCTTCTGGAGAAAGGTCATCAGTGACACTCAACAAATCACTTTTATGTTGTGGCTGATGTGAAAGTCAAATGGAAATTGTTTGTAAAAATCCATCAGAGCCAGGCTCACCATCAAGTCTGGTTAAACTAACATTTCCCAAACTTATCTGTTTATGGGCTAACATGCCATGACCAGAGTAACATAAATAATAAAAGTGGAAAGCTCTGGCTTCAGTGATCACTGTGGGAATGAGGCCCTGGTAGAGGACTGTTTTTCAAGGCAATAGGGCCTTTCCAGAGCCAGAACAGCACGGCCCCATCGGCTTCACCTCAACAATGTGAACACTTAGCACAGAAATCTGCCAGCACTGCTGGACAGAGCCGCTAAGCAGTGACTGCCAGCTCAAGCATA
This sequence comes from Eptesicus fuscus, assembly GCF_027574615.1. Taxonomy (NCBI): domain Eukaryota; kingdom Metazoa; phylum Chordata; class Mammalia; order Chiroptera; family Vespertilionidae; genus Eptesicus; species Eptesicus fuscus. Next base: position 90,044,328 of record NC_072479.1, read on the forward strand.
AAGACTGAAGGGAATTGAAGTCCGTGATTAGGAAATTGAAGACTGGCTGAAAACTTGAGATTTCCTCTACTTAGCTGGGAGGACTAGTGAGAGATTTGATTAGAATGCACACTGAGAGGCCCACTCTTTTGTCTCCTCTGCTCTCTACTGGACTGAAGTGGCGGGGTGCATTCCAGCGCCCTTATTGGATTTGTCTCTGAAGATTTAAAGCATTCAGAAGTAAAATTTCATTGATCTGAAGGGGCAGGAGGGGCAGGAGGGGCAGGAGAAGGCATTACAGGTTTAATTTCCAGTTCTGGGTGACTCCCTAGTACTTTACCTCCATGACTCAGGACTTCCATAAAAATGGAGGAAATGAATATTTTTAAAAAACAAAAACAATAAAAAAGAATCATTTTTCAGAAACAATCCAAATTTAAAAAAAATAAATATGCTAAATACTTACAAAAGGAGTTAGTAAAAGTGAGAATTGTTAATATTGTTTCAACTTCAATCCTGTAGAACTCACTGCCTATAAATAAGAAGCAGAAATAAGACAAGAAATTGTGTATGGTAGTAAATTATGGTCAAGGTGAATGTAAGTAGTTTTTGTAAAGAAGGGATGTAAACATGGATCCCTCTATCCAATAAAATCTACATATCTAAAAGAAAGAGGGGAAGATGAAAAGGGAAAGACCAGACTAAATTGGGTAGATTGTTGTTAATGCCAAGAAATAGTCCACTACATGTAACTTGGGTGCTCCTGACAGGCATGCGGCAAGATGTGAGCAAAGTGTGTTAAATGTTGCTTCCATATCTCTGGGAGCCAGTGACAATGAGATGCTTTCCTCTTCATCATTGTGTATTCCTTCCAAGTTATCCCTTTGATTAATTCTGCCAATTTCCAGTACTGCCAGAGTCATTTTGATTTAGTGACATTTTAAACTCACCTCCTATGTGTTCCTCCTTCTGTCTAAAGTTAGCATAGCTAGGTTGCATTGATGCGCAGTTGCCCTGTCCTTCTGAACTCCAGAATCCCGGAGAGAGCATGAATGTGTTGCATCCGACTTTCCTAATAAGAAGCAGACACAACTGAAGTGCATCCGTAATGGGAAACATTTTACATAGTAAATATGAATGGTTCGCTCTCTCCTAGGTCATATTACATATATAACATCCATTTCAGATGCTGGCCTTTCCTTTCTTTTTTTCACATTAGGATTCTTTTCAGTCATTTCCAGCTAAATCAGTTTTCACATGTTTATGTTCTATTTATAACAGGGATTGCATTGTCAGAATGCTAGAAAAAATGAAAAGGGGAGAAAAGAGGGTGTGTGTTATTCATAATTATGTCCCTAATGTCTAGTGTTCCTGCCTAAATTGTCCAGTGCCTTGCTGGCCCACATTATATATATGTATATATATGTGCTAAATATGTATTTTCCAATGGAATAATTTCATCTGTGGGTGGAAGTGCCACCCATAGATGAACTTAATAATAAAACCTAAGTTCCCAGAATAATTTTTTTAAATTAGGAGATGTTTCTGAATTTTAGCTGAAAAATATATTTATAATACATTCATAATAAGCACCTACTCCAAGGAAAACTATACTCTCCAATTTGGGGATCATCTCTGTTCATTCTGTGGTAATTATAAGCAATGAAAATAATCTCCTGCCTTGATTTGGTCAGTGTCATTGTTGGTACTGTCCAATGTTATATTTTCTTTCCCAGAATTTCTTTTATTTTTAACAATGCTTCCATCCTTCCTGCTTCTTATAACAAAGACTTAGAGTAATCCTATAATTCTGTTATTCTCTCAATCCCACATTGAATGAGTCAATACATTCTATTGTTTCTACCTTTAAAATATGCAGAATATGACTTCTATTCATCTCTTAGAGTTAAGCCACCACTGTCTCTTGTCTAGATGGTTAGTAGCTTCCTAACAGGTCCCCTTTAGACCTCAGTAGCCAGAGTGATTCTTTGAGACCCTTTTAAGTCAGGACATTAAACTACTCTTCTCAAAAACACCATGGTTCCCTATCTCCAACATTGGCCTTACTCAGGCCCACATCATCTCTTGGACTTCATCTTGGACCTAGTCTCTCTCCCATGCTTTTTGCTGCCATCCACACTTGTCCTTGAGGGCCATGAACACACTCTCCACCCCTGCGCTTACCACTCCTTCCACTGAGAATACTGTCCCCTCACATATCCCTGTGGCTGGTTTCCTGACCTCCTTCATGTATTTACTTAAATGTCACCTCCAAAAGTCCTTCTGTAATCACTCTATTTTAAAAGACTCCCTCCTGACAATCCTGTCCCTGCTTTATTTTCTTTCATGTCACTTAGTGCCATGTGACATACTTATATTTTACTGACTTATCACTAACTGTGGGCCTCCCCCTTCAGAAGGTGAACTCCTTGAGACCTGGGGGCTGCTTCTGCTCTCTTCCCTGCTATATCCCTGGAATTCACTATGGAACTGACTTGTTAAATACTTGATGAATGGCCAAAACCGGTTTGGCTCTGTGGATAGAGCATCGGTCTGTGGACTGAAAGGTCCCAGGTTCGATCCCGGTCAAGGGCATATACATTGGTTGCGGGCACATCCCCGGTAGGGGGCGTGCAGGAGGCAGCTGGTCGATGTTTCTAGCTTTCTATCCCTCTCCCTTCCTCTCTGTAAAAAATCAATAAAATATATTTAAAAAATAAATGTATATATAAGTAAATAAATACTTGATGAATGAATGAATGAACACTCCTCTTGTTTTGAGGAAACAACATTTATTTTGGTTAATCCACCTTTTAACAAACCAAGTAGACTGATTCTTTCTATGATATACCTTAATAATATGATTTAATATGTATTTGGAAGTAGGTGACAGAAAGAAACTCAATCAAATGCAACTCTGTATGCAATTACTTTAAACTTCATGGGACTCAAACGTATTGATCTAGAATTGCATGCTTCTTTATCAGATTGCCTTTAAAAATTATTGGTACTCCATTACCTCTCTGAGCCTACCTACCCAGATTCCTCATACTTACAAGTCTAGAGGGATAGTCACATTGCCTGACTACCAGGGAGAAAAAGATGCAAGAGTTTAGAAAAATAGTAGAAAATGTTGGTTATAGTAATAATTATTCAGGTGGAGTAAAGTGGCTGTAATTGATCATTTGGTATATATAAGGGATGTTCTAATTTTTGAAAATTATTAGAAGGTTCAATCATGTCAGATGTGAAATTATTATAAAAAGGACAGCATAAAGTCTTTTCTGAACGTTTTTTGGCATTACTGACCAACTAGAGAAAGCTGTAACAGTAATTCTCATAAACAAGAGTGACCAAAGCAAGAAAACCCCTTAAAGAACTGACTGCTTTTGAAAGCCCATTAAAGTACCAAGTACATTCCAAAGTCCATTAATAAGCCTAATTAATGGCATCCTATTTCAGTATTAATGAGACAATTTTTTGACACGGTCTTTGGCTTTGTAACAACAGATTATGCAAAGAACAGTAAGATTTTTGTTTTTTAAAAAGGACAATGCTTACTCCTGTTTCTCAGCTGAAGAAACTTTGAAACCACTTGAGTTTTCCAGCTGAAATAATGTAGTAGAATTAATTATTCATGTGAATTGATTTCCTTTTACCTTTAAGTTGTTATATAAATACATGTATATATTTATGCTTATGTGGGTATTGGAATATATTCATAGATGATAAATCTAATAAAATACTTTATTTGGTACAGGTATTTTCATCTTATTTCACTTGTAAATTATTGCCTAGATACACAGTATTTTTGGAAGTCCATTTTAATTTCCTTTACAAAACACAAATTTATAGGGCTTACTGTGAAAAAGCATTTTTCCCTTTATTTAAACTAACGCTATCAGGACACAAGAAGCAACCAATAAATGCATCAATAATAGTAAGTGTGTAGGAATCCTTTTCATGTCCCGCGTGGTTCAGGGTTCCAGTTCAGGGTTTGGGTTCTGGAGAAGGCTGCACACAAATGAAAAGAGACTAGAAAAGTGTTAATTTGGCGATATTGGAGGCCAGGCGGGAGCCCACCTCTAATGGGAGGACTATACCTGCTCTGGCCTTGCTATCCATTTTATTGAGACTATGGGATACACCCATAGCTCTTGGGCAGGAAACTCCAATAACAGAAATTTACATAAGACAAACAGAGGTGGAGGCTGCTTCAGCTAACAATGTTTCAACTAAGCAGTGAGCGAACTAGCTTTGACTTTTCAGAGCAATGAAGGTTGTTGACAATGATCAGTTTCTGGCATAAGTGGAACAACAAGTCAATGTTTTTCTGTCTCTCTCAAATCAATCAATAAAATAAAATAATGCTAAATTTTCCTGTTTTAGAATATCATTATGTTAACGAAAAAAACAAAACCATTGAAACCTGTAAAGAATTTTAGTGAGTTTATTTGAGCCAAACTGTCGACATATGCCGGGAAGCAGAACCTCAATGAATTGAGATAATGCTCCAAAGAATGGCGGGTTACATCTGTATTTATACATTGCCATCAAAGGAGGGACATAGGTGGGCTACATGAAATTCATTGGTGACAGATTAAGGAGGTGGGATAAAGTCAAACGGTGGGAAACCCCTGGGATTGGATAAAAAGTAAAATGATGGACACATACTTAGGTGGGTACAGGAACAATTAACATGATAATGAAGGAATTTGAGGCATCTGTCCTGGCGCCCACTACATTTGGTTGTGCCCCGAGGGGTCCGGGGTAAAAAGGAAGTTACAAGTTACCCAGACAACTCACAGATATGTTATCTTAGAGGCAAAAAGGCAAATGGGCTCAGTAAAGAAGATCTAAGTTGATCTTTGTCAGGGAAGATATCGGACTAGGACATGACTACCCACTATAACCTGTTTGTAGTTAAATATTTAATTTTCAAACCATTCCAGGTCTCTGAGTTTGCAAGACTTCCACGCAGGCCTCCCCTGAGCTTGTCAGGTTAACATGTGGCTCTTTTCGTCCACAATTATTAAAACTATATTAAAGCAGATATTATAAGAATGAATGCTTTCTTTTCCTTTTTTTTGCATTTTTCTAAGTTTTCCATTCAAATAATGATCAACTCTAATACTGGACAGGTTTACACTTGCCCATCATATTTTGCAGCTTAGGGTACAATGGCTGTTACATGTCTGTTTCCCTCTACCTAAGTGATTAAATTTGTATCACAAAATGTGTGACAGCTATGGAGCAGTGCATAGAAAAGACCTAGAGCCTTGTTGACAATCATTGCAAACCCTAAGAGATAGTGTCACATTTAAATTTGAGACAGAAAAAATAAGGGGTTCTATTGGGTGGATATAAAAATATGTAGCCCTAGCTGATTTGGCTCAGTGGATAAAGCTTTGGCCCGAGTACTAAAGGGTCCCAACTTCGATTCCGGTCAAGGGCTTGTACCTCAGTTGCAGACTTGATCCCTGGTGTTGGTTGGAGTGCTTACTGAAGGCAACCAATCTATGTGTGTCTTTCACATCGATGTTTCTCTCTTTCTCTGTCTCTTCTCTCTTCCACTTTCTCTAAAAATCAATGGAAAAATATCCTGGGTGAGGATTAACAAAACAAAAACAAAGAAAGAAAAAATAAAAGTATGTAGCCATTTGAAACCCATTGAGTTGGTATTTTTTCTTCAGCCAAATTTTATTTCCTCATAACATGGTTTTTTTAAAAAAAATATTTTTTTATTGATTTCAGAGAGGAAAGGAGAGAGGGAGAGAGAGAGAATTATCCATGATCAGAGAGTCATTGATTGGCAGTCTTCTGCATGCACCTCCCCCCCCCCCCCCCCCCCCGGGCAACCAGGCCATGCACCCTGACTGGGAATTGAACTGTGACCTCCTGGTTCATAGGTTGACGCTCAACCACTGAGCCACACCAGCAGGGCTCATAATGTTTGTTTGTTTTTTTTAAATAAACATTGATATGTAGAGCCTGTGTCTTTGCAGAGATGAATTTTTCTCTTTGCAAAACAAAAATATTTTAAAGAGGTTGCTATAAAGATAAATAAATGGGAGCCAAATAACTGGGGTTCTAATCCCATTTTTGCCAATTTCTAGCTGTGTGATCTTGGGCAAGTAAATTAATTTCTCTTTGCCACAGTTATTTCATCTGTAAAATGGGGATATTAATTTCATCTACATTAAAGTCTTTATATAAAGATAAAATGGGAAAATATATACAACCTATATGGAACAATGTTTGAAACATAGGCAACTCTATTACATTAATGAATGAATAGGCTTTGAGATCAAATATATTAAGGTTTGGATCTTTGTTCATTTAATAATTAGCCATATGATAAATTATACAGTCTTTCTCAGTCTTAGTTTATTAATCTGAAAGATTAGGGAAATAATTTCTATCTCCTAGGATTGTTATGCAACATCAAATGAAGTACTTTTTCACCATTGGAGTGGAAAATATATATATTTAATTTTCTGCACTTTTGGGGAAATAGTTCATACATTATTAGTAGGAGTATAAATTGGTACAACTATTTGAAGGACAATTTGGCAATATTTCTTATCTTTTTTCATGCACATATGTTTTTTCAGCTATTTTACTTCTAGAAGTTTATCTCACTGATAAATAAAAATGTATGTACAAGGATAACTTATTGTATCATTGTAATAGTAAATAACTGGAAACAACTTAGAGTATATCAATAGAGAACTAAATAAATGATTATAAATCTATACAGTATAACTATATGTATCCATGAAAAGGAATGATATAGATATATAGATATGGAAAATATCTAATAATTATTATATTAAATAGCTAGTTGAAAATATAATATGGTAAGTATCATGTAGGAACACATGAATAGATATGTATGTGTATTTATATACATTTGTGTGTATAGACATGAAAATATATATTATTGTAACTAAATTGATATGCTACACTAATTTGGTACACAGATGAATACATCTCTACTATGTCCCCCCACTAATTGCTCAAGTATCCACCTGCCCTAATGAATCCTTTAAGAACTCCAGGGTCTATGCAGTTCCAAAGAGATGTGTCAGTCCAGCTCCCAACACCAGGGGGAGCCAGCACAGCAGAGTCCATTCTGTCTTCTGACCTTGCTTCTCATTTCTAGGCTAAGTTGTACTAACTGGTCCTGGTACCAGCTAGCTGCCAGGTGACACTAGTTCATAGCTGTTGGAATGCTTCATTCCCCAGGATCCTGAGAAGCTGTGATGGCCCATGTTTTTACTGTGTAGGGATTACTGTTCTTAGTTTGTACCCACAGGTTCAGTCATTATTCTCCAAATCTCAAGCCCAATATTAGCTGTGTTCCCTGCAGGAGCCCTTCAGTGGGAAACCTTGGGCCCTGATGATGAACTAAGGTTCCTTTGCCCTCCTGGTGAGGCCTCACTATCCTTCCCTGATGGATCCACCAACCAGTCATCCAACCAGTTTTCCTAACTTCAGGCAGAGGTTGAATTCCAGATTTCTTCTTTCTTGGAAGACAATGGGGACAGGGGCTCTTTTTTTAATTGGCTTATCTTTTCTCTAAAATCTACAAACCAGGGATAGGAGTGGGTTTTGCTAAATCACAGATGCTGAATTGTCCCCTTACAGTCTCATCCCAGGAGACTGTGTATCCACTGACCTTGCATTTGCATAATTATGAGCAGCTACTTTTTCTTTGCAGAATGAAGACATTCATTCAAGGTGGCTTCCTAGATTTGCCTATGCAAACAGGTAACTACTGAAGGCTATGGGTACTTACCCTGCCTTACTAAGGCATTTTACCGAATATATTTCTCATAGATGAAAATTTTAATTAATTAATTTTTTGTTGGTGGCATACAGTTTTAATTACTTTTTTTTTTTCTTATTGGAGATGCTTATATGTATAGAAACTTCCTGGAACTTGAGTGGAAAAACACTCAAGAAATTAATGTTATTTCTCCATGAAGAGTAAGAATGATCATTAAGAGGGGAAGACCTTTATTTTTTACCTTATCCCTTACTGTTTTGTTTGAAATTTAAAAAATTACATGTAATAAAAACAAAAAGATATAATCTTGAAAATAAGAAATATATATTTTCCAGAATATGACAAATATTTATTTTTTTAAAAGATTGTTTCTCCAGCTATAACTGGCATTTTTGTGACCTTGTAATCTGGGCAGAGGATGCTAAGCAGGTCTAACATGTCCAATATTGATGAAAATGTTTCTCCACGGCAGAAATATGAGATAAGGTTAAAAAAGAGTTGAACTGTTTCCAGCTGGGCCTGTGTGTATGGGTATTCATAATGATAGTCTTCATTCACAGGGCTGCCATGCACAGTTGTGTGGGATGTGCACTGAATGAGTATCACATATAAGGGGTATGTTCAGGACATAGTGCATGGGTATGTTTATCATTGCCTTTGCCTGGAAGATACAAAAATGTGTCCTGTTCCAACAAAATTATTCTATTATGATGCTTTTCTAACAGATGGAAGTAAAGCTCATTGGTGCTGCAGAGCAGACCATAGCTTTGTTGGCCCACTGCTAGAAGTGATCATCTCCAACAAAACTATTCTCTGATCTTCTCTGACTTTCATTCATCTCCCTCTCCTACAGGAGAAGGTGGCATATACTCCCCTCTTCCCTGAGCCCTCCCCTTCTCAGGTACCTTCATTCAGAATTAGTGGATACGTTTATTGTTATTTCATGTGAACCAGGATAGAAGGTCTCCTGTGGTTCTTATATCATGCTCTTAAGTAAGATGTGACTGAGCTTAAGCTAGATGGGATTTTTGTACCTTCAGACACACAATCCTCTACCTTCAGATTGTTGTGGACTTTGAATACTAGGGAAACTCAAGATGATTGAGAACCTTTGCTTGCGTTTTGGTATATTTGTCAAAATGTAAGAATTGTTGTTAGGATACTGCTTAGAACTTCCCCAATCATAATTTATCTTAATACATTGATTGATATGTACTAATGTCTATTATATGTTATTTAACTTTAGGGTTCATTTATTGATCATGTAGACATTGATAGTTATGCTTATGTCTTTAGTGTGCAAACTTTGGTACTCAAGCTCCAAAAGACAAAAATGCTACATAAATACCTAAAGTTTGTGTATTAAAAGGAGTTCCATTCCAGGAGTCTACCTGTGCAGCTCCAATGGTCTTATCATATACAAGACACAATAATTAAATCCTCTGGTAACAATGCCCCTGAGTGGGGTATTAAATAGAGCAAATGTTATATCAGTTAGGATTCTTTCAATTGCAAGGGATAAACACTCAAGTTTAACTGGCTTAAGCACAAAGGAAATTCATTGGCTTCTATAATAAGAAAGTCCAGAAGCAGTGAAGCCTGCAAGACTGACTTGATCCAGGGTCTTTAAAAAAAAAAAAAAAAAAAAATATATATATATATATATATATATATATATATATTATATATTTCAGAGAGGAAGGGAGAGGGAGAAAGAGATACAAATATCAATGATGAGAAAGGATCATTGATCAGCTGCCTCCTGCACACCTCACACTAGGGATCAAGCCCACAACCCAGGCATATGCCTGGATGGGGATTTGAACCATGACCTCCTGGATCATAGGTCGATGCTCAAACACTGAGCCATGATGTCTGGGATGATCCAGGGTCTTAAGTAATGTAATGAGGACCTAATCTTTTTCCAGATGAGTTTCACTCTTGGACTTTATATGCCAGTAAAACCACTATAAAAGCTCTGGAAATGCACTTACCCAGGTTCAAGTCCAGCAGAAAAGAACTTGGGCTTCTCTCTCAGTCTTGTTGCATCTCTTTAAGATTGATCATGTGCCCATTCCTTGATCAATTGCTGTAACCATAGAATATGACCTTCTGTTTGGCCAGGAATGAGTCACGTGCCCACACCTGGAGCCAGGGGTGGAATAAACTCTCCTGTAAATCCATGGTCTAGGATGGGAAGAAGGGCTGGTTCCTCAGAGGAATGCTGGGATATGGGGCACAGAAGAAAGGACACTGAGGTTAAAAAGGAAAATTGCCCACTTTAAAGGTATCAAAGTCTAACCAAAAGAGAATAGATAGTCTAGATTTCAAGATGAACATTCCTCTTTAAGATGTCTAAGAACCAAAATAAAGAATGGCCATGCCTTGTGAATGTGCAGTGGAAATGGTGGTTATGTATGTCATTCTATTATGCATTGGTTGTTCATTAGCTTCACTGAAATTTTAGTGAACTTTATGTCTAGATCTCATCAAAAGCACTTATAACATTTTTGTTTTTAAAATGACTTTTTCTTTTCAATTTCTTTGTTTTAATGTAAACATTTGCTTCTCCCCACCCCACATACCCTATTGGAAAAATTCTGTAAAAACAAATGAACAAAATCACTCCGACTCACCATCTAAAGATTTTCACTATTAGCATCTTGGCACATTATTTTTTTTCTATTGTTTTATGTTGCATCAGAAATTATATACCTGATTTAGAAGGGTTAATGAAATAGTAGCAATTCTGAGCTAGGAGTTTGCTATCTAGATATAAATATTTAAATATAAAATGTTTCAAGAGCATTTAATGTATGAAAACAAAACTCAAAAGACAATTGCAGTTTCTGATGCTGTATTCTATCCTGCAGGCAAGACATTATTCTTTCTCAGGATGTGAACGGTTATTTCAGTGATATTGGCTTAAATCAAAGAGTCAGGTCAATCTGTCATATGTCCCTGGGTTTTCTAATCAACAGGATTTACAATATTATTAATCACATTTTTATGTCATTTAATCAGCTGTAGAGGTTCTGGATAGGGCTCCTGTGAGAATATACAGTGTGTCATACATTTTTAATACACTTGATATTAGACCTTCCCAGAGCTCCTCTTCATTCATATTGGTGTATTCTTATATTAAATCATTTTTAGAATAACATGAAAGTAAAGCAAGGCAGAATCCTTCTTTTACTTCTGTTAATGCTCTTTTCTCCTTTGTAAATGGAGACCATAGTTAATGAAAGGTTGCCTAAGAGCAGGTCTCCTGGTTACATTAGCCTTGGGCCTGCATGGCCCAGTTTCTCATATACTTGTGAAGGCTATGGCTCCCTTTAGTTACTGAAACAAGACCTAACTTTCTACGTTCTTTTTTACAAAAATCTTGCATTAATGTGCTGTGGTTCAGACAACACTGCTATATAACTAGCAGCCTGGTTGACAACTTTTCTTTCTTAGACAGACTTGGTCTTTCTCCCATAACCACTATCTCGGGAAATATATTTTGCTTCCATGCAGTTGTCAAGACCAGAGATCTATGTTTTCCTTGAATCTTGCTCTTCTCTCTTTTAATATCCAAAAACACCCCCAATTCTTATTATACAGCATAAATATTTCATATGACCATTGAAGGGTAGGCCTAAAAAACCACAGGAATATCTGCCTTGTTTTTTTATAACTAGGGGCCCAATGCACAAATTCGTGCACCTTGAAGGGAACCGGGGGCCACTAAACTGCAGTGGGCACAGGGGCAGGTCTTGGCCCATCCTCCACACCCCTGCCCAGTCTCTCCTGCCACAGCCCCAGGTCCCCTGTCTGCCAGCAGCCCCACTCCCACTGCTCCCACCGCTCCCACCCACTGACGGTGCCAGGCCTGCTTGCACCAGCTGACTACACGAAGCGATTGGGACTGGTGCCAACTGCAGGTGCGAGCAGGGCCAGTGCTGTCAGCAAGTGCAAATGGCAGCTGCTGCCCTGATTGCCCCTCAGGAGCAGGGGGAGGTGGAGAAGCCCTCAGGGGTGATCAGAGCTGGCAGCTGCTGCTCACACCCACTGATGGTGCCGAGTGATCAGGACCAGCACTGGGCACCAGCAGTGGGTGCAAACAGTGGCTCTGGTGCCAGCTGCAGGTGCGATCAGGGCCAGCACCAGCAGCAGGTGCGAGTGCCAGGCAGGACCACAGTGCACAGGAGCAAAAAATTTTCAATAACCACCAGAAGCTGGCCCCAATGACAGCAACTGGCACCCCGCCTTGGTCTGGCACCCCCACTCAACCTGCTCCACCATCCCGTGGTGGCCGACACCGCCATGTTCCACACATGCCCCCTGGTGGTCAGTGCACGTCATAGCACCCGGTTGTTCCATTGTTTGGTTGTTCTGGTTGTTCTGATGTTCAGTTTATTTGCATATTAGCCTTTTATTATATAGGATTACCACATAAATGATTTCTTATATAACCCCATCTGTCCACCATCATTTGGACTTTTGCTTCCTTGTAGCTAAAAACATTCCTATTTGAGACAAGGCCATCATATATTATATATCATTTATAATTTGTTATCTAATTATTTATCTTCATACCTGGAATGTCAACTTTAATACATATCTGTGTTGATTGCTGCTGAACCCACCCACCCCCAAACCTAGCAGAGTGCTAAGAACCAGATTTGGCAAAACTGGACCCATATTTCCAGCTCAAGTTGAATAGTAGATGAACCCCTGAACAAGAGAGATCAATATTCATTTTCCCATAGTCCCTATCATTTCCATTTTGTCCCAGGCATTGAAGCCAAGTGTTAGTGGCCAATATATTAGTGACAATAACTTCCAAAAGAGAGCAGTCTTTATACTTATGTAACTATAGGTAAGTGATTAAGAGGTAATTATAGGAAAAGGATTAATAAATATTTATTGAATGAGTATGTAACTTATACTAGGCCCTATCTCCTCATTAGCCATACTTCTTAGGATAGTAGAATTAACTTAGAGGAGGCAAACACTAGTTGAATCACAGATATCCAGGTAATTTGGGTGAATATCTGGGGTTACTATACCAAGCAGTTACAGAAGATTTTACAAAGCTAACTTTATGCTTTAGGTCTCAACTCAAAGGCTACTTTGTTATGAAGGCCTACCTTAAACTTCCCCTTTCTTTGGGGTTAGAAATTCAAATGCAAATCAGGTAACACAGATGAGTATGGTGGGATGGTCTAAGCAGAGGACATCTTAAACTGTATTCTTTCAACACAGATACATTATTTATATAACAAATATGGAAGAGTCTCACTTAGCAGAATACTCTCCAGGTCCATCAGTGCTATCTCAAAAGGTAAGATGTACAAATGTACCACAGCTCTTTTATCCACTCATCTACTGATGGGCAATTGGGCTGCTTCCAAATTTTGGCTATTGTAAATAACGCTGCAATGAACATAGAGGTGCATATATTCTTTCAAATTAGTGTCCTGGGTTTCTTCAGATATTCCAAGAAGTGGAATTATTGGGTCATAAGGCAGTTCCACTTTTAATTTTTTGAGGCAACATCATACTGGTTTTCTCAATGGCTGTAGCTATCTGTATTACCACCAACAGTGCACGAGGTTTCTCTTTGTTCCACATCCTTGCCAACACTTGTTTTTTGTTGATTTATTGATGATAGCTATCCTTCCAGGCTTGAGGTGATATCTATTTGTGGTTTTAATTTGCATTTCTCTAATGATTAGTGATATTGAGCATCTTTAATATGTCTATTTGCCACCTCTATGTCCTCTTTGGAGAAGTGTCTATTCAGGTCAGTTGCCCATTGTTTATGGTCAGAGAAAGACACATATAATATGATTTCATTTATATGTGGAATCTAATAAATAAAATAAACCAACAAACAAAATAAGAACAGACTCATAGATAGAGAACAGTCTGACAGCTGTTAGAAAGGAGTGGGGGTTATGGGGTTGGATAAAAAAAGTGAAGGGATTAAGCAAAACAAACAAACAAAAAACACCAAAAAACTCATGTAGACACAGACAAAAGCATGGTGATTACTAGAGGGGAAGAAAGGGAGGGGGAGGTAAAAGAAAGTATAGGGGGGATAAATGGTGGTGAAAGGAGATTTGACTTTGGGTGGTGAGCTTACAGTGCAGATGATATGGTATAGAGTTGTATACTTGAAACCTCTATGTTCTTATTAACCAATGTCACCCAATAAATTCAATAAAAGCAAACATACAAACAAAAAAACATGGAACACTTCATCACTTCCATAAAGAAATATGCTCTCTCCTATTTTTCTGAAATGAGCTGCTCTTTCTATTTATCTCTTATTTTCTTGCTTTTTGATAGTTAAATTGGTACAAAGACAATGATCTTTACTGGAAGTTAGACAGCAGTGTAATCACCATCACCATGACCACTAATACTTGGCTTAAATCTCAGGGACAAAATATAAATGGTGGGAACTTGGGAAATTAGTTATTGATGTCCCTTGTTCCGTGGTTCATCTTCTACTCCAGGTTGGCTGAAAATGTGGGTCTAGTTTCTAGTTTTGCCCAATCTGATTTTTCAGAGAAGGTAATGATCTAGATTTTGATGGGGAATCTGTTTGAAAATGTGGGGCAAATTAAACAAACAACTAAACAAATAAGCTGTGCCAAACATAGCTGGAGTTTAGATTTGTCCATGGCTCATGCAACCTCTATTCAAATAATCAAACTCTGGCAGCCATTAATTGTTAATACTCTTCAACAGAGTACATGGGTGGGCACATGGATGAATGAAGCATTGTTCTTTCTGTTTCCAATTTCTTCTCCCTTTAATGTCTCTAACATGGTCTTGCCTGATTCATCCTCCTCCCCTATGTCTCATGTTCCAGGTACATTGACCAGTTTTTTGGATAGCTGAGTTTGTCTTAATTTTTTTTCTACAATTCCCCAGGCTAGAGGTCAATTCTTTTCATCCTTTCCATAGTAAATCATGCTCATTCTTAAAGTTACACATTTGTTGTAACCTCTTCTAGGAAGCTGTCACAGATGTATGAGGTAATATTAATGGCTTCCTCTATTTTCTCACATCACTTTTTCTTACACCAATGATATAGCATGGGCTCTGATTTAATACTGGTCAACTTTTAAAAATAAGTTTTTATTGATTTTAGAGAGGTAGGGAGCGGAAGAGTGAGAGTGAGAGCAAGAGAAAGTAAGAGAGAAAGCCATCGATGTGAGATAGAAACATTGATTGGTTGCCTCCTGCATGTCTTCTACTGGGAATCAAGCCCACAACCCAGGCATGTGCCCTGACTGGGAGTCAAACTGGTGACCTTTTCGTGCATGGAACGATGATCAACCAACTGAAACACACTGGCAAGGGCTAATACTGATCGATTTTTAACTGTGTCTCTCTAGCTGTATTCTGACACCCTCATAGTAGGAACCAGATTTTGTGTTTCTTCTTGACTAATTTCTGTGTCTTATTGCTCCTTTGTTTGTTCAGCTTAAATTTTTATGGGCCTGTCAATGCCTTGGCTTCACAATTAATTTGGAAACTTGTGAAGGTAGAGATTGTATCGCTTGTAAGACATCATATTCAATTATACCTAGAGCACATGTTTAATAATTATTTTTTTACAACGTCAACACCTTTTTGGAAAAGAAGAAGTAAGATGCTATTTAAGACCAGTGACATGTTCTATGTTCTCTCTCAAATAAACTGATTCTACAGACCATTAAACTGGGCTTATTATACTTAATCTAATCTAATTTTGTTGTTTTCTTTAAAAAAATATAAAACCAGAACTATAGGTTTTGTAAAGAAATTCTGTATTTGTTACATTCAAGTACATAAAGCAATAGTGCTTTTAAAATCAGCCCATCCATACGACACAGAATTGTTCTAAGAGTGTTTAAAAGTTTGCTGGCCTTTGTGCTTAAGCAGACCAAATTTCACCTTTGTTTGCACTGTTCATTTGCTTAGCAATGAATATTTTGTTCCCTCATCTACCCACATACAGTAGAAAGGCAAATATCACCGGGATGTAATTGCTCCACTATGGTTATTACTACTACACTGGAGACTCATAATTGTCTGTGGAACCCCTGCTGAACCATCCTATGACAGATCCCAGTGTGTATCCATCTTAAACAAAGTGGTACATAATATCTATTATTTAGGATTCTTTGGTTGCAAGAAACAGAAACTGACTCTGCCCAATTTTTATGAGATTGTCAGGTCACTCATACAATCTATAAGCTTCTAATTCTGGTAAATTCTGATGATAGGTTATTTTCATGATTTTTTTGTCCTTTAGTTAAGTGGTTTCACAAGAAAGTTGCCTTAATTCCTAGTCTAGCAGAATATATCACAGTCTCCTTAATTTGAGGGACTTAAAGGGAAATAGCTCTTCCATTATAACCCCATCGACCTCAGTCTTGACTTTCTTCCTTTCTATTTTGTACTCCATGGGAAAAATGAAGTAACACCAGAAAAGAAGACTTTACCATTCCTTTAATAGACACAATTGCATTCCAGGCTATAAGTGAGTTTCAATTTAAGACAAGTGGAAGGTCAAACTCAGGATATTAATGAGAACCATATTTTTTCTTTCTTGGTGGCTATTAAAATGATAGATGCCAGTAAGTAGGCTAGAGGAAACCTACTCAAGACCTTGAATGTTACCATCCATCGTTAAATCTCACACATACACTTGTCATTATACGGAAACAGTGTAAGTGCAGCCAACCTAAGGCCATGGCTGCTACTTGGTTATGTCAGTCACTGGGCTGTCAAATCCCATGCAAACAAAGAAGGTTCCCTTATTATTGATTCGATGCAGAACAGTGAGGAAGAGCTGGAGCCAGATCTTCATGATGCATTCCTGAGCTGAGTTCAAGCCAGGTCAGAAGGGCAGGAGTCGGGCAGCAAAGCAAATTATGCCATGCAGAACGCTGACCTGAAAGGTGATCTGCAGAAGCAAAGCTCTGTTTACGCAAATGGTCTTGATCTCTAAATCTTACTCTTCTATCAACTGTTCTTATGTTTAGTGACAGTTTTAAGGGATGATGCTTTACTAGACTGTAGTCATATCTGGTATTTTAAATTAGAGTGGGAGAAAAAAGAAAATGTATTGGGAGAGGCAGAATGAGAAAGTGGAGAGGAAAGAATTTAGACAGGTAGTTTACATGGCATAGATCCATTGTTTAGGTTAATTTATTCATTAATTTACTCATTCAGTCAACCTTTATTGAACACCTTCATATGCCAGACACCATGCTAAATGCTGGATGTTTCCGTGGTCACCAAGGCTACCCTCAGATTTGATGGTTCCCTAGAAGGACTCACAGAAAAGCTGTTATAGTCATGTTTAAGGTCTATTTATAGCAAAAATATATAGATTAAAATCAGTAATGGAAAATAGGCATGTAGAGCAGAGTCCCAGATAGGCCAGCTCTAGCTTCCAGTTGTCCCATCTCAGTGGAGTCACATAAGCAGTACATCATTGCCAGTTCTCCCCACAATAATGTATGACAACGCCTGTGGACTATTACCAGCCAGGAAGGCTCAACCCAGCTTTGGTGTCTAAGCATTTTATTTGGGATCAGTCACATAGATGTGGAGCACACACATGGCTGACCTTAGCTAATCAGTCTCCAGCCTCCATACTCTCAAAAGTCAAATTGATACAATGGGACCCAGAACCCAAGGCAAACAAAAACAAGCATTAAAAAAAGGAAAACAACAACAAGCAAACAAAAACAAGCCTTCACATACTGTAAACTACATTGTTAGCATAAACTATTGGGTATGGCCCAAGGCTCCACCAGCTGTACAAAGACACTCTTTCAGCCAGGATATTGGAAAGGATTAGTGATTGTTTCCCAAAAGTTGGTAAAGGGCTGTTCTTATTTTGGAATGTGCAGGGTTTGAATACCTCAAGCCTGACAAATTAACCCTTTAATGCACACCTGGGATGGGGCTCTTTCTCTCAGGAGCCTGGAAGTTTGATTATGCCAACAAACATATGTAAAACAATACTACTCAATACCACATTCTGTTACTTTGACTTAGCTTTAGATCTTCTTCCTGACAACTAGAGTGTCTATCGTGTGACTGTGGATAAAGCAATGTTCTAAACATCCTTCCTGTTCTCATGTACTTTACACTCTATAGACTTTAGAGAGCAAGGATGAAAACAAAGAGATGAAAAGGAAGGCTAATATATAGGTGGTGGCTTAGACAAGACTTATGGTGGCAGAAATAAGGATGGTTAGAGGGGTCCCAAACTATGCCAACTTCAAAGGTTGAACTGCAGGATTTTCAGATGGAATGTGAACGAAGGAGTAAAGGATGACTTCACTAAGGTAAATAGTTTCTCAACCTGAATTGCTCCTATAACCTTTAATATCTAAAATATTTACCTGGTGCTTCAGGATAAAACACTCTAAGATCAAATGCAATTCACATTTATGTAGTTACAATTGACAAAATGTTATTTAATTGTTGAGATATAACATAGCATATGAATTATTCCTATTTTATGGCTGTCATTTTTTGCGAGCCAGGTGTGTGTGTGTGTGTGTGTGTGTGTGGTGGTGTGTGGTGGGGGGGGGGGGTTATAGTCTAAGTATTAGTGAAATTTAGTAGGCATGGTTGGTTCAACCCAAGTCTTACTTTGCATATGTGACATCTTTATTCTACTAACCTCTGTATCTTTAGAATGCTTTTAGCTGAGACTAATAGAAACATCACTCAAACTAGCTTAAATATTAAAGACATTCCTTATGTTACATAATTACAAATACTACAAGGATGGGATGGCTTACAGTCATGGTATGACCGAGGCTTAAAAAAATCATTGGGCACTCAGGTTCTTCCTGTCTCTCTAATCTGGTCTTTAACATTGGCTCCCTGCTAAGGGTGTTTCTCCTTATGGTTGCCATATGGGCTTCATGTTTTTTTTTGTTCAAGTCCGAGAGAAACTCACCCTCCAAGTGTAGGATGACAGTTCTTTATCAGTCTTACTGGAGCAGTTTACCACCCCAGGACCAGTGGCTGTCATCAGCTAAATGTCATGCTCTAATTGTCTTATATTAGTCAGTATCTATCCCTGCATCTCAAGATGAAATCACTGTGCTTTCATTTATGTATGTGCCTGGCAATGGGAACAGTTAAAGCAAAGGTCCTAAAGAGCGTGCCTGGTACATTCTAGAAATAACAAGATTAGAGTGGCTGGAGAGAAATGAATTAGAGGTTGAGTCGTTGGGAATGATGTTAGAAGTGAGAGGGGTCAGACAATGTGGGGCCTTATTTTCTGAGTTGAGTGGTTTATTATTATTATTATTATTAACATTAATATTAGTTCATACAAATTCCTTTTAAAGCTCTTAATTTAAGTGCTGCTCTTCAGCTATTGCAGGTTTTTGAGCAGAAGAAAGGCATGATTTGATTTTTATTTTACAAGGATTCCTCTGACTGGTGTGATAGGGAGCAAATGGAAAAGCAGAGACTCATTCAGAGGCTGATACAGTTATCTAGGCAAGCAGTATTGGTGGCTCACACAGGTGGCAGCATCAGAGGTTGTGGGAAGTGATTGGATTCTGAATATATTCTGAACGAAGGGCCCACAGAATTTCTGAAAAGGTTGGATGTGGGGTGTGAAAGAAGGAGGGGTGAAGGGTGTCTATAATGTGAGGATGGAATTGCCATCCACTGTGATGGAGAAGACTTAGGTAGAACGTGATCTGGAGGTCTATGAGAGGTTCGGCTCTCATAGACATGTTGAGTTTGAGATGTCTTTCCAATGCCAAAGTGGGAACATTGAGTAGGTAGCCCACTATTCAGGTAAATCAAGGCAAGAGATACAAATGGAAGACTTGTCACCATATACATGACATTGAAATCCATGAAACTAGGCAAAATCACCAAGGGAGTGAGAGTAAATGAAGAAGGGGACCAGGGAGTGATCCCTGAGGCACTTCTAATTTATAAGGTTAGGGAGAAGATGAGAAACCAATTGAGCCATGACTGGTGACATAGGAGGAATGCTAGAAGACTGTGGTGCTCTGGAAGCCAAGAGCTGAAAGGGCAGCATGGAGGATGGAATGATGAATGTGCCAAATGCTGCCATGTGGAGGGCTTTTGTGACTGATAAGGTGCAGTAGGTGGGGCAAAGTTCTGATTAGAGTGGTTTATTATTACTTTTTTTTTTTTTAGTTTATTCAAGTGACTTTTAAAGCTCTAAATCGAAGAACTCTACTTTAGGTATTCAGGTCTTTGAATGTTTCTTATTGTATACAGCTCTCTGTCCCCATATAATCAGGAATGATAACACTA
Organism: Eptesicus fuscus; assembly: GCF_027574615.1. Taxonomy (NCBI): domain Eukaryota; kingdom Metazoa; phylum Chordata; class Mammalia; order Chiroptera; family Vespertilionidae; genus Eptesicus; species Eptesicus fuscus. The sequence goes on from NC_072479.1 coordinate 90,064,420, forward strand.
CATATCATTTTCCCCCCTTTTGGAGAACCTTTCTTTTGATGACAAAGCCTGTACATATTGCTGTGGGCAACAGAATCTTTCTTTGATATTCAAAATATGAACAGAAAAGATAAAGTAAAGATCACTACTATTGAGGGCCAACATTGAGAACTATGATGAACACATGAACTGCTCTCCCATTGAGTATTCATAACCTATGAAATAGATGCAACTATCATCACCATTTTAGAGATGATATAACTTGGATTAGAGAGGTTATGTTAACCTAGCAAAGTTTTCACTGCTGCAGATGGTAAGATGGTAGCCTATGATTTGAACCAGGTCTTTTTCTATAATTAGTTCTCCTGATATTACAAAATTTGAATTACAAAATTAGTTTATGTAAAATGTATGGTGCCATAAAAATCCTTGTTGAATTTTTTGTTGAATTGAATCACATTATTGGGAATATTGAGATACCCAGGCTGCCGTGCCCAGCTCGTGTTCTTCGGTCAGCCACCAGTTTTCCCAGCTTAGAGATTTCACCCCCTTCTCCCTGCTACACCAGGCAGACACAATTTCAGGTTGCCTGGTTTAAAAGCAATTATACCTCTAGAGAATCTCGTTGCCTCTGATTTCTAAGTGCTGGTTGTTTATAGAATTACTGCTCAGATCCCTTTAGTTCAAAATGAACATGCCAATGAAACTGAAATGAGAATCTGCACTTCTAAATTGGATTATCGGCTTCCCTTGTGTATCAGTTTGCACCATTCCTCCCTCAGCAAAGTTGCCAGTGATTCTCAGCAGTTTAGTTTCACAGCTTATGCTGGGTGGTTGGAGCTAGGTGCATCTAGTTAACTTATTAGTCTTGCTGTGTCTTGGGGATGACTATTGCCACAGCAACAGACCTTCCTAACTTTTTAAAATAGGTTCTAAATCTTAAAAAAAAAAAAACACAATATTGAGAGGAGGGTAAGATTCAACTATCCATTCTAAATTAGATTTTTTTTTTTAAAAGGAAATATCCCCTTGCTTCTTTCCTTCTTGCTTTCTGCTTGGAAAACCCTTTTCAGCTTGTCTTTGTAAAACAGAGTTGAAATCAATATGGCTAGTTTGACACAACAGCAATTCATGCAGTATGTTTCCATCAGTGACTATTTTTGTTTGGCACCAGCATAATTGACTGATGTCAACAGGGCTGGATTAGTGTTTATCAGTTAACTGCCATTGCAGTGGTACAGAGGAGCCACACAAAGCAGTGTTTTCATGAACTTGGTAAAAAGAGTGGGCGGGTGGTTTAATTTCCCCCTGAATGGAGTATTAGAAGAATTAGCAGGCTTGCCCGAGCACAGTAAGATTAACTTGCAGGTAAATCAGGCTTTCAGTCACGTTGCCTTTTAATTTCTAGAAAAGAATTTAATGAAAAGATTTGCCAAGGATGCATTTTTACAAAATACAGTTTCAATGAAGTGCTACGTACTTATAATTAAATACTAAGAAGAAACGCACTATATTTCCAGGATTTTGAAAAGACTGTTAATTATGAAAATGCTGGGCAGCCTGGTGTTTAAGTTGAGGAAACCAAACATGTGGATAGATATGGGAGATCATGTGGAGGATAATTTATGCACTTGTGCGGGCAAAAGGAAAGATGCTGATGATCTACATGCCATCTCTGCCATCCTCTTGATTGGCAGATGCTCTTCGGGGAGCAATCTGCCCTCTTTGCCAAGGGAAATAAAAATATGGCAACACATTGGCAGCTGCTAATGAGAATGAAGAGGCCAAATGGGAAAAATGGAATATGTTACGTTTGTTTAGCTGGTTTTGGGCTGGCTTTAAAGGATACCGTGTACCAAATGGCACTCACCCTCCCAGAGTAGAAAATGAAATGTTCTCATTCCTTTAAAAATAAGAACTGATGTGAAGGAATCGATGCTCATCGGTGAGCTTAGACTTAACCTCGTTGTCTCACTGCACCTCTGCTTGTCTCCCTGTCTCGCCTACTCACAGGGTGAAGCCCTGGACTAAACCTCAGCTGCCCATTACAGTCCTCTGGGTAGCTTTCCGAAATCAAGAAGCCCAGATATTCCATTGGGGTTTCCAGCATTCTCATTAAAAAAAAAAAAGAAAAGATCCCAGGTGATTCTAATGTGCAACCAAGGTTGAGAACCACAGGGCAAGAGGGGTGGAGGTCTTGATTATGCAGGGATTCACTAATTCTGAGAGAAAGCCTATTTCATGAGAGTGGGAACCAGAAGCAAATATTTCCCATAATGATGATGCACAATGTGTTTAAGCAAGACAAAGATTTTTAAACAGACATAAATGTTGGGCATAAAAGGTAATCATGCCAAATGCCCTTTACTAGCACCTCACTTTGTGCAAAGGACATGAGTGGATACTTTTATGTGATATTTCTTTCAATCTTCATAGCAATCCTATGAGGTAGCTGGATCTAGCCACTTGACAGATGAAGATAAGAGGCTCTGGGAAAAAGAAGTCAGATTACACAGCTGGTGGAGCTGGAGTCACATCTGGAGCTAGGAGATTCCAAAGCTATTCCCATCACACTCACCACTCTTCCCACAGCCTCTTTAAAGACAAGCTGTGCAGACTGGGCCCCCTCTATGCATAGTCATCTCTGGGAGTCCAGCAAACAATGGTGCCATTCTGCATTCTTCCTATTATTTGAAATTGCCTCTGCTTTCCTCCCTGTTGGTCCCTCTTTCCTTCTGTTTTATTTTCCTATCTTATTATATTCCTCTTCCTTTCACTTTCTCTGCTAAGGCCAATCAATATTAAAATGTTTAAATGGTGCCTTGCACAAGCTGTTTTCTGGCACATTAAATACTTTTTTAAAACATTATTTGCATACATTCAACTCACAACACACATTTCATTAAGCAGATGGGGAACTGAAAGGAAGCAATCTCAGTGTGTCTCTCGAAGATTTGAAATATTTCCCCCAATATAAGACTTTGACCATCCATCTCCCATCCTGTACAACTTTACTGTTGCCAAAAGGCTCTGCACCATAAATAAGGAGAAAACAATGAAAGACAAAACTCCTGCACTGTTGGTTTCTGTAGTTGGTAATTTGTGTGTCCTGGGTAAGTGCTTGCTACTCACATTTGTTTGGGGAAGCACACTGAGATGCTAAGGGTTTGACTTAAAATGATGATTTGAAGAATGGTGTGAAATCAAGGTGGGTCCTTGACTGAGTCACGATGAATAATGCTTTTGTCTGCAAATGGATGATTAGCTGCAATTGGGATTCCTCTTCCTAGTATAGTTTAGGAGAAGACCTGTTAAAATATCAGTAAGATGCATCCATTTATATAGCATTGCAGCAAATATAATTGGTGAGGTTCTCATTTTTTCATGTTCTTCCTCCCTCTGACTTATTTTTGAATGTTACATAGTAATGAAAATGGGACTATTGCTAGGCGGAACATTTTCCCAATGTTGCTAAGAGTTTCTTTCAGACAAAATTGTTCCTTTCTTTCTCCCCATAATAATTAGTCTGTCTTTTGATGAAAAAAAAAAAACAGAATTAAGAAAGTTGGATATTCGTAATTAATGCATGTTTATCATGCCAGATGATTTCTTTCTGAAGGAAACAATGGCGGGAAATAAGAAGGGCTTAAATTCTGTGATTCTTAATTAGCAAAACCACATTAGTTACCTACTGTAGGGAGACGCTATCTTAAGTCTTAAATGTTGTGCTTTAGGGTGGGAATTTCTCAGATATTCAAGGCACTAGCTGCATTTCTTGTTGGTATATTTTTTTTCTCCCCACATAATTGAAAGGCGGGTCTTTGGAAAAGATCGTTATACTGGCAGCTGCAAATTTGAACAGCCAAACCAAACAAATAGCACAGTTGTCCAACATGGCAATGCCCATTGACGTTTTTTTTTTTTTAAAAAGACTGATATTAGTTACCATTTTGGAACATTGGCTCATTCAGAGTTTCTATATTGGAAAAAGTCCAAACATTTTTGATGAAAATCAGAGCTAATGTATGTCTTGCCTGGAGAATGATAGCTTTGTATCTGTTCTGGAAATCATTAAGCCTCATCTTCTCTCTGCTCCATAACCCCATGTTGTGCCGGAGCCATAGAATTTTCTTCCTGCTACTTTTTATTTGTGGTATTTATGCGTTTTATTGATTATGTGACATAATAAAACATAGCAAGTCAGATCCGAATGTGCTATATATTTTGTTCAACGGCGATGCAGAACATGAGGGCTCTGCTCTCCACTTGGGGGAACGTCTTACTGGGGTATAAATAGATTTATAATGACTACTAGGCTCCGCGCCTGCAAAATATCCTGGTAGGTAGCTCATTATAGAGCTAACATCATTAATAAAATAACCGAAAAATTTCACAAGTACAGGAATATCTTTTATATTAGTGGCTGTAAGGAAAATACCTAGTGTATGCATAATTTGAGACTCATCGTAAAGCTATAATTTATCATCGTTATCTACATATTATAATGGCAAACAGGTTTAATTGCTCTTGACTGGACTGGCATGATTATGAGGAGAAAAGTTAGTAGCAGATGGCCCCACTGTCAAAACTGCAGGCTCTGAGTCCAAAAGAAAGAAGCCGACTGAACCAATCATGTTTCTGGTTTCCAGCTCTACCTGCTCTTGATAAGTATTAATTAGCATTTTTTGGTATCATGGTTGTCTGGAGAAAAGTAGAAATAGCAATTATTTACAGAAGGCTAAAATAGCTGTGAAATTCAACTTTAGCAGGTTTAAATTGTGCAGCATTTTTGGATTAAAAGAAATACTTCCTGCCCTAGCCTGTTTATCTCAGTGAATAGAGCATCAGCCTGTGGACCAAAGAGTCCCGGGTTTGATTCCAGTCAAGGGCACATACTTGGTTGCAGGCTCCTCCCTGGCCTGGCCCTGGTCAGGGCTTGTGCAGGAGGCAACCAATCAGTGTGTTTCACTCACATCAATGTTTCTCTCCCTTTCTCTTCCACTTTCTCTTCCACTTTCCCTAAAAGTCTTTCCCTTTCTCTTCCACTTTCCCTAAAAGTCAGTGGAGGAATATCCTTGGGTGAGGATTAAAAAAGGAAAAAAAAAACAAAACAAAAGAAAAGAAAAGAAATAAAACAACAAATACTTTCTCTTGGTATGACATAGTGGGTTTCCACCATCTTTTCATTCTTTACAATATTAAGTTGCTGGCATGTGCACATTTTAGGGCACATCTTCTAGTTCTTGGGTATTACAAACTATTTGTTTGTCTGCTTCTCCTACAAAGTTCTCCATTCTTTTAATAATATTAGTGGCAAAAATATTTTATTTGAAATAACCAGCTCATATCTGAACATATAATTTATCCAGTAGCTCTTCACAAGGTACATTACTTACATCTCACTGTTTGAAATTTCAGTATTGCCTCATCCATTATCATACAAGATCCTCTTTTATGAAATGCAACATGGATGAATAAATGTGATTTGTTTAAAAATATTCTTCCCCACCCCGTCATAGAATTTCTTAGCAAATCTAAGAATGTAGATTAAGTCATAAGAATTAAAACTATAAAATTACTAAAATCAAGTCTTTTTTTTTTCTTTCAAGACTTTGGTGGCCTTAGAAGAACACAATTATCAGGTGGTAGATTACACTGTTGGCTGGTCAATGCAAGTAAATTAACTGCTTCAGCTGATAGAAGAGAAATGCCAGTTATAGCAACTTAAGTGAAGGTGACATGCTATCTGCAAAATAATGTGAATTCGAAAGTGCAGTTTAACCCCAAAGTAAAGGGAAGAAAAAAAAAAAAAAGAATGGAGCAATCTGCCAGACTAAAATAATGTGCGACAGAGAAATTATTCGGAAATGGAACTGGTTATAGAGATACAGATTTATTATTTGGTTGCTGTCATGATAAATTTGCCTCAGCCATGCCCATACATGTTACAGTACTCATGTCTGAGATGAGTGGGGATGTTGAAAAAGGCTTTGCACAATTGAAAATTCACTCTGAAAATATACTTGAATAAATGCTCTTTTTAAAAAGCATATATGCACACAAACACACGTGCATACACAAGCACATTTTGTACTTAAAGAGAAAAATGGTAATTTAGTGAATTAAAATGCCCACATACCATCAGGGATTTGTGACTATAAAATGAGTTGTTTATTATTATCCATTGGTAATGGTGTAGAAATCATTCCAATGGTTATGAAATGGTTATTCTGATCTAATACCAAATAGCAACTTTCCCTGTTAGACAACACTATGTGGATCAACATTAATAAGACCTATTCATTGGATACTAGTAGCAAATTTAAGCTAAATAATTCAATTTAATCCAGCTACATTTTTCTTGTTTTTGTCTTCACGTATGGTAATTTTTGTTATCATGTGATAGAGTCATCAGGAAGTAAACCTGATCAAATCTTGTGCAAAGCAGAAGATTCTGAGGCCATGCAATGACTTTGAGTATTGGAGAGAAATCAGATAATTCCCCTAGTTGGGATTCATGGAGCCTCTCATGGCTTGGGAAGCCATAATTTTATTGGCATAATTGGTGTAAAAACTCACAGTTTGTTTGGTAGACTTCCATTAACACATCATACTACTATTTTCTTTTCTATCCATCTGTTTTCTCCAAGAAATATTCATGCATATGGCTCCAGTTTGGCAGTTCCAATGATATGAAGCGTGTCTCTACTCTTTAAAGATTTCTGTTGAATGATTATTGTCATTCAATAGTAGGATTCAGCTTCTAGTGTTTTTGTTTATTTGTTTTCTTGTTTGTTTGAGAATGAGTGTTAGTTGCATAGAGTTACATCCCTTGGTTTGCAAAGCTCCATGTTCCTTAATTCAGTCCTAGAAAAGGTACAGCTGGGGCTTTAGTAGAGCTAGAAGCAAAGCCAATGTCCAGAGTTTCCATTCCATGGTGGATCTGGGTCTAATGTAGTGTCAGGCTAGTTAAAGTACATTGGTCTATTGTGTGCGGTCCACATATTAGACATCCTTCTGGGGCTAAGGCATCTGTGCTTCATTGTCTTCATATTCTCATCTCTTCCTTTTTTAAATAAATATATTTTTATTGATTTCAGAAAGGAAGGGAGAGGGAGAAAGAGATGGAAACATTAATGATGAGAGAGAATCATTGACCGATTGCCTCCTGCAGACCTCCTACTGGGGATTGAGCCCAAAACCTGGCATGTGCCCTGACTGGGAATTCAATCGTGACCTCCTGATTCATAGGTTGATGCTCAGCCACTGAGCCACACCAGCTGGGCCTTTATCTCTTTCTTTTAATTAAAAAAGTCTCCTGACTCATTTTTCTTCAGTCACTCCTGTCTCTAAAACTGAGGCATTTTACACACATCCCACCTCAGTTGTATTTTGTATCAGGTATAAGGGAGAGGAAAGACTATTCTTTTTCTCTACTCATTTTAGGATCATTGGCTGGGGCTCTATAAATTAGACTGACAAAAGACAGATTAACAAGAGAAAAACACATAGAAATGTATCAACATGTACATCAGGCATGCAAGGGGGAACACTTAGTGATGAGTAACTCAAAGGAGTAGTTAGAACTTGGTTCTGTAGCATTGAACAGAAGAACACTAAATTTGTAGTGATGTGACAAGAAAATAGAAAATGGCTTTTGAGGTTCTAGAGGCAGCAAATTGTAGGAAGGCAAATATATAGAGCATCTAATGGTAGATAAGGGATAGTTCCTAAGTAAGAAAGTCTTGTTTGTGTAGACTCTTCCTTAGTGCCATCTTGTCTCAGGTGTTAAGGTTATTATCCCCTTCTTGGTATGAAAAAATGAGGGGAGGGGGTGAACACCTTCACAAGGGGAATTTATATTCTGTATTTAGGTAGATGAGAGAAGAGCAGAACATTTTTCTCATATCTGCTTTTCTTCAATTCCCTTCTGCTCAAAATAAGCAGTATGGCATAGTATGGGGTGCCATATTCTGCTCCTCTTCAAAAACAAGAGAATGACAAAATATATTCTACGTGTACATATGCATCCACTTCTGATCACCTTCAACTTTTGTTTTCAGGCATCAGGAAGATCATCTTAGGTATATTCAAACATAGTCTTTTGTGGTGCATGAGTCCTCTGGTCAACATTGTTGTCACTATCATCACCTTCATCACTTCATCCTTATCATGTAAATTAATCAACAACTTATAAGGTGTAAGCACTACCTCAGTGTGCATAATCACACTTGGTACAGTGGCTCAGTGAGGTAGATATTTTTATGACCATCAATTTATGGATCAGGAAACCGAGGTTTAAAGAGTTGAAGTGCCCGCTCTAGCCAGTGTGGCTCAGTTGGTTGGGCGTTGTCCTGTGCACCAAAAAAATTGCTGGTTTGCTTCTCTATCAGCGCACATGCCTGAGTTGAGGGCTCAATCCCTGATAGGGAGTATGCAAGAGGCAGCCTATCAATGTGCTGTTCTCACATCAATGTTTCTCTTTCCCTCTCCCCCTCCCTTTCTCTCTCTCTAAAACTCAATAAAAATGTTTTTAAAATATACTTAAAATGCCCAAGGCCACACAATTAATGGGAGTGATTTAAGGTCCCAACCCATATCTCTTGGACTTCAGAATCTAGGCTGTTAGCCACTAAGCTTTGCTGTTTCCCCCCAAGTAGGTATATATAAATATATATATATTATATATATTTATATATATTTTTTTTTTCAGAGAAGGGAAAGAGAGAGATAAAAACATCAATGATGAGAGAGAATCATTGATCAGCTGCCTCCTGCATGCCTGCATGCCTCCTACTGGGGATAAAGCCCAAAACCCAGGCATGTGCTCTGACCAGGAATCAAACCGTGACCTCCTTGTTCATAGGAGCCACCCAGGTGGGCTAATCTCTTTTATATTTAAATTCATTTTAAAAATATAAGATTGGTTTGAGTGCCTGAAATGATTGGTATTTGAAAACCTATTAGAAAAAAAATAGAAATAAAAATGAAGACCAATAAATAGGGAGAAGGATAGTAACAGTCTTTTGTTTTGGACAAGTTGGAAACAACAATAAAGTTAATGTAAAGTAGAAGCTATTTGGTGGGGGCATGGGGAGGAAGTTTTACTAGAATAAAATATATTTAGTCTAATTTCTGTATGATGATTTGTAATGTTCTCTAGAACAATACAAAAAGAGCTTTTTGGAACTATGCTGTTGGAAATGCACATTTTACCACTGCAATGTATAATTATAGCCTACTATAGCAGCTTACATCATCCTTTAAATATTTATCCCTTTGAATAATTAGATTTAGGAGATTTGAATTCATTTGGTGAATATGCTATTAATTTTTCATGTATTTTGATAGTATACCAATCGTTCACTTGTCTAGCACCTTCTCAATAGTGCAGAACTTTATAGCAAAAGTATTCATCTTTCTGGATCCTTTTGAATATTTACATCCAAATAAAATACCCATTAAAAATGAGGAAAAAAAATCAGTTACTGATTTACTTCTGGTGGCTAAAAGTGAATTTGACTAGACTTCTATTTTACTTCTCTTCATAGCTGAAAGTAATGGTTAAAAATAAATGAAGACAATATTACATCAAAACCATTTCAAAGCTCAAAGAGTTTAACAAGCTGTTTCCATGGTACCCAGTGTGACAGTTCACCAGCAGAGTTTGGCAATAGCCTCCTCAACAAAATGGGCCTAACTTTTGTTTTCTATAGGAACAGTTAAGACTCCAAAGGCCTGCGTTGACAGGTAATGAGATTTAATTCATAAGAGGACAAAAAAAGGAGGAGGGGGGGAATATCCATATTCATTGCTTAATCAAATACTATTCTTTCAGGGGATTCTGGGAATTCTCCCCAGTTGCTTCCAAAGCTTCCCTTTGATAGCTGTAAACAAATTATCTTGCGAATAACTTCTTAATCAGGGAAGAGAAGCTCTGTTCTCTACTTCATCTAACCCTTTGGGTGGTCTCAGCCAGAGAGCAGCAGCCTTCCTCTGGATAGCTTGGCTTCTGAAAAGCCATATAGCATTATGCTGACAGCTGTAGACCTCTTTTTTGTTAGGATAACAAACATCCTGTGTTGAGGACAGCATCAATCCAGCTTGCAGTATGCCCAATTAGAGAGCTAAAATCTCATTTGTTTCACCATGGGAGCCCCCTGAAAGCGCACCATTTTGGCCTCATTACAGTATTTTTAACTTTACAAAAACAATTTCATTATGGAAATTAAAGAAGCTCATTTGGCCCTAGCATGTATACAGAAGTTAATAAATTCCAGAAGTATTTCAACTACCGCAGCATGCCGTTTTGTCTTCGCTTAATCACAGCCAGTAGTGGCCATTGTAGGAAATATGGTGGGTTCAAAGAAAATTATCATTTTCATTTGCTGTTTGCTGTACTTTGATTAAAAAACAAACAAACCTGCAAGAAGAATATTAACTTCAGTTGTGTCGGAATGGAATGAATTCCTAAAATGAGTGTCTTTCTGGATATGTTGAACACACAAATGCATAAGCTCTGCATACTCTGTTTATGTGTAACTTCTTTGGACTGTAACCACAAGCTAAAGAATAAAATTGAAATTACATTCTCTACCCACTCCGTACCCATGGAGTTGATGGTGGATGTTTAAAGAAAGTGCTAAAAAATGTCCACGGTTACTATTAATTGCAAAGGAAGGTATTTTCCTGTTTTGGAAGTAACAACTAAGAGGAAAAATAATACAACAGGTAATGGTGATGTTTGGTGGTGTTGGATTTGAGACTCCGAATAGTTTTATGTAAGACTAGGAGCCCAGCGTGCGAAATCGCATGGCCCCGCCTGCTGCCCTGCCTTGACACCCATACCTCTTCATGCAGGGCTCCAGCACACCTGGCCCCACCCCCAACCCCTCTGGCCTTCTCTGGCCACTTCAAGCCCCGCCCTCAGTCCTGCCAGTCACCTCCCTGCTTCTGCCCTATCTCCAGAACAACGTAGTGGCTCCACCCCATCATGGCTCCAGAAGAGAGCATGGAAGCCTCCCGCCTGCTGTGCTGTGCTCCTTCCCCTGGTAGGTGGGCAGCGGGGTGCTCTGAGTGTGAGCAGTCAGTGGCAAAGGACTGGTGAGGGGGGTGCTACAGGCTCTCACCCCCGCCCTCCCTGGCATGGGATGGTCCTGCCTCCTCCTGGCACCTCCCCACTTCCGCTCCATCTCCTGAGCAGCGCCCTGCTGCGCAGGCGCAGGCAGCCTCCTGCTGATCAGTCGTTATGCGTGAAGGTGTCCTGACCATTAGCATATTAGCTCTTTATTATTATGATAATATCCCTATAACTGCTCAGGTGGTGGAATACTGTGCTGGTCTCCAGCTCCCCTCACAATCGACCCTGTACGAGGCTACATTGCACTTAGTTATTTTCTGGGAACAGAAACTATTGTTATCGGTTGGAGCTCTCTGTGTCCCCACCTGTTGCTGGTGGAAGTGGGCTTCTTGCGATGTCATGAGAAAAAGAACTTTCTGAGACTCATACAGGAGAATGAGTGGCATTTTTCTGTGTGGAATTACACCCGAGTTTCCAAGGTCCCATTTCCCTCCATCCCACCAAGAAAAAAGTCCCACTTTGCTTTCAGCAGAGCTAGGATTAAAGCAGTTGTCCAGAGTTTCCATTCCGTGTTGGAGCCCAGTCCAGTCTAGCATCAGACTAGGTTAGTTTGCATTCCCAGCTAGCCCATCAGTCTGTTGAGTGTGGGGTCGGCATAGCCATGTGGCTTCTAGGAACACAGGCGAATGCAAGGAAGCAGGAGCAAAACTAGAGGAACAAGAGAAGAACCAGAGCACCAAGACAGCAAGAATTCCTTTGTCTTGGGATTATGTATTACCAGTTTTTCATGGGCTTGCATTGGCTTCACCTGCTCTGGCCAATGATCTCTTTTCCAGGTTAGACTGACAAGCACCTTCCATATATCACCCCAACTTTACTGTGCATTCGTCCATCTCCCATTTGGTGAATCCCGCCCCTTCCACCCAGTTATTTGCAGGGAGTGGACCAGTGGTTCCCTGGAGAACATAAAGTTGCAGCTTCCTGGCAAAGCTGCCCAAATGACCATGGTTATAATGACTGGCCTCCCTTTTGCTCCTTTCCTATTATTAATAACTAGTGAATTACAATGGTAACACTATAAGCCAAAACACATCATATCTTTTCCCTTTTCTTCAAGCTTCAAATATTCTGAGGTTTCAGTTTGGACCATTTTAATCAATAAATTAATGATTTTTGCAGAAGACCTCAACAATTACAATATTGAGACTTTAAATTATTAATTGAGATGTAAATATACTTTTCTTTCCTCCATCAGGAGACAGAAAAATTGTATATTAAAAAAATGAGGGGGAAGGGAGAAAAAGATTTTATTTATGCTAGAGAAAGGGAACTGTCAAAAGACACTGCAATAGTTTGATTTGAAAAAGAAAAGATAATGAACCATAATTCTACCTTTCTGACACATGGAAATCTATTATTTATTTTTGTGTGTTTTCTCCTAGTAACTCTGTTCATTCCTCTCCTCCCTCCCTTCCTTCTTTCCTTCCATCCAACCATCTATCCATCATCTCTTTCTGGAGAATAGTTGAATAGTTCCATATAATGTTCTTTGTAACATTATGTCTATCTTGCTATAATTTTTATATATTTTATTGATTTCAGAAAGGAAGGGAGAAGGAGAGAGAGAAACACCAATGATGAGAGAGAATCTTTCATCAGCTGCCTCCTGCATGCCCCCTACTGGGGGATCAAGCCCACAACCAGGGTATGTGACCTGACTGGGTATAGAACCGTGACCTCCTGTTTCATAGGTGGATGCTCAACCACTGAGCAACACTGGCTGGGCTATATTGCTATACTTTATCTGTGAGTACTGTTCATTTGATGCCTCTTCTAGGTGAGATTAGTTCCACTGCCCAATTAGTTTCACTATCCTCCATGAAGGTAACTTTGCTGGCTCATAGTGGAAAGTTCTGTCAATGTCTCCAAAAACATTAGCAATTTAAGCTAACTATTCATGACCTTTCTCAGTCTCAAAGATAATAAGCAGCAGCTTGATGTAGTGGAAAGATTACTGGACTTGGAGTCTGAAGGCTTGAATTTTGTTCTAGCTCTGAGTATTGGTTAACAATTTCTGCATAATATCTTATAAAACTTAGTGGTTTAAAATAAAACATTTATTATCTTAACACAGTCTCTTAGGTCAGGAACTCAGGAGTGGCTTATTTGGCTCTGGTTTGTAGTAGTTTTCTAGGGTTTCTGTAACAAATTACCACAAGCGGTGTGGCTCAAAACAGTATACCCTTAGCATTGTACAATTCTGGAGGCTAAAAGTTCAAAATCAAGGTGTCCGCAGGGCCATGCTCTCTCTAAAACCTATAAGAGAGAATACCTTTTGCCTCTCTCTTCTGGTGTTTGCCTGAAAACTTTAGCTTTCCTTAGTTTATAGAGGCGTCACTCTAATCTCTGTCTTTATCATCCAATGGCTATCTTCTCCTGGTTTGTCCCTATAGAGTCTTTCCTTTGTGTGTATCTGTCTTCTGTGTCTAGATTCCCTCCCCCCTCTTTTTTTAATAAGGACACCAATCATATTGGATTAGAACCTACCCTAATGACATCATCCTAGCCTGATTACATCTAAAGACCCTACTTGAAAATGAGGTCACATTTACAGGTACTGGGGATTAAAACTTAATTTTTTTTTTATCTGAGAAATAAAATTCGACCTGTAACAGGACCTTTCATGAAGTTGCAGTAAGACTGCAGATGGCTGGGACTGAAGTCATGTGAAGTCTTAACTATGGCTAGATAATGTGCTTCAAGGGGGCTCATTCATATGGCTGGTGCAGGAGAATAGATATGCCACCCCAAAATATGCCTCTTTGACATAAGGATTCTTCTGAGAAACAGAAGACAAAGGAGAAGCCCTGAAGACAGAATGTAGGTTTCCCTTTTGTAAGGCAAACTTTTATAAAGGAAATCTCTAGTTTTAAGGATGTCTCCCTCTCTGTATCAGAAGAGAAGGATGACTCTTAATCACAAGAGACTCATTCATAAAGAAGGCACCAACTTAAATCTGCATAACATACTTAACCCTTCTTTACCATTCTTTTCTTTTTTTTTTTTTTTTTTTTAAATGTATTTTATTGATTTTTTACAGAGAGGAAGAGAGAGGGATAGAGAGCCAGAAACATCGATGAGAGAGAAACATCGATCAGCTGCCTCCTGCACACCCCCTACTGGGGATGTGCCCGCAACCAAGGTACATGCCTTGACCGGAATCGAACCCGGGACCCTTGAGTCCGCAGGCCGACGCTCTATCCACTGAGCCAAACCGGTTTCGGCTACCATTCTTTTCTTGATCACCTTCCTATAACTTACACAGAAACCCAACCCCCTTTTTTGTTTATGCCCATATTGGTATATAAACCCAAACTCTAACCACCCCTTTGAGTTACTCATTCCCAAGTTTCTCCTGTGATAGATGAGATTTACATGTTAATACATTTCTGTCTGTTCTTCTCTTGTTAATCTCTTTGTACAGAGCCCCAGCTGGGAAACTAAAAGGATAGAAGGAAAATATTTTCTCCTTCCCTGAACTGGTATGCTGATGCTGGTCCTGGCAGGAGAACTCAGTTTATTCCATCAGGCCTCACTACAGGCTACTGAGTGTCCTTACAAAATAGCCACTGGCTTCCTTCAAAACAGGCTATCCAAAAGAAGCCAAAGCAGAAGTGAGTGTGTCTTTTGTGACCTCAAATTGGAAGTCACACACCATAATTTCCACCACATTCTGTTAGAGCAAGTCACAAAGTCTTGCCTACTTTCATGGAAAAGGGGAATTAGACTCTACATTTTGAAAGAAGGCATGTCAAAGAACTTTAAAATCACCCTACTCTGCTACCCAGTAGCTGTGTGATCTTGGCAAAGCCATGGGGTGTTGGGACCTATCATATCAACTTAATCATCTTGCAGTTATGAGCATGATTTGGCTGTTTCATAGACCTGAGTGACAGTCCCAGTCACAGAATCAGAGCAGGAAGGACTTCAAGCCCTTTCTAGTCTAAGTATTTTATGTTGCATATTTTATGTTAAAGTTTTAATCCTAAAGCAGTAAAGTCATCTAGTAAATACTTAGCCTGCTTTTCTAGAATACTTGGATGAGGAGGATTTCCCATCTTCTCTGGAGGTCTATGGGTGTTGTAGGGGTGGAACAAACTTTCCTCTATACTCAAAGTTCTTTTGGCTGGTTTAATAATCAAGTAGAGCCCTAACTGGTTTGGCTCAGTGGATAGAGCATCGGCCTGCGGACTGAAGGATCCCAGGTTTGATTCCGGTCAAAGGCACATGCCTGGGTTGCGGGCTCAATCCCCAGTGGGGGATGTGCAGAAGGCGGCCTATCAATGGTTCTCTCTCATCATTGATGTTTCTATCTCTCTCTTCCTCTCCCTTCCTCTCTGAAAATCAATAAAAATATATTTAAAAAAATAATCAAGTAGACATGAGGCAGATTAGTAAGAGAAAATAAACACATACACATTTATATTTGGGAACCCTACATACATGACAGAGTTAGAGATCCTGCATGCACCCAGGCACACATACACACATGTATGAGAATTTCAGAGACAGAAACAGGGATTGAGATTTATAGGATTTTCTAGGCTAGGGATGAGGTAATGTACCTTGGAGGCTTTAAAGGGTCATTGTAGGATGATGAGAAGAGCAGATGCCTAGTAAATAGAAGTTTGTCCTGCCCCATAGATAGGTCAAAAGAGTTTATGTCTAATAATAGCTTATTATGGGTAAGGCTCCTAATTTAAGTTCTTCTAGGTAGTCAAGGGAGGGGCAGAAGTTTCTCTTGAGCTTGTGGTGAAAGTTGCCTTTAGCTCAAAACCACCTGTGTATCACAGAGGCAAGTCTTGGGGTGACTCCTCCTGAACCCTCAAAGTGTGCTTTCCTACTCTGCTGAGCTCAGTATGTCCATTCTACTCTCTAGTGCTGGGGATAGATGTCCAGCTCAACATTTAAATGTGGTGATAGTCTCACTGTGTTTTTAGGTCAAGTTTAAGTGTAGAAAACCGAAAACACTATGTATTTCAAGCAAAAGAGATTTAATACACAGATTTACTGGTCTTTACAAAACCAAAGTGTGATGGTGAGTTTTATGTGTTAAATTGGCTGGACTAAGGGGTGGCCAGTTAGCTAGTAAATTTTTGAGCATGTCTGTGAGGATGTTTCTGAAAGTGATTGAAATTTGAATTGGTAGACTGAGTAAATATGATTGCCCTTATCAATGTAGGAGGGCATCATCCAATCCATTGAGGTCTGAATAGAACAAAGAGGAGGAGAAAGGGCAAATTTGCTCTCTGCCTGAGCTGGAACATTCAACTTCTCCTCTTAGACATTGTCACTTCTTGGTCTTGACCCTTCAGACTCAGACAGGGACTTAACACCCCTGGTGACAGACTGTGGGACTGTCTCTTTCTCTCTCTAATTAGAATTAGAGAGGGAAAGAAGGAAGAAAGGAAGGGATGGAGGAAGAGAGGGGAAGGAGGAGAAAAGAAAGGGCAGAAGGAAAAGGGATTGGATAAACAGAGTCACTAGGAACACACACACACACACACACACACACATACACACACACATACATACATGTATTATGTTTCTCTGGAGAACCCTGACTAATACATGAAGGAAAAATTAAAAGAGCTGAAGTTAGTGAGGGCTCTCCCAGAATGCTGGTTGAAGGTTCAGCATTGTAGCTACAATCCAGGCATCAAAAAACTGCTGTAACAAAACTGCCTTATACACATGGAGTGGGTCCACATGAAATGAAGTTCACCATTGTAAACACTCAGTGGTTGGAACTTGCTTCCCAGCAGACGGCCACATCCATGGGAAGTTGGGCACTGCCTCACTATGCCAGGGAAGTCTTAATCTCTTGCAAGTGTATCTAGTTAGCAAAACACAATTCATGCTAAAAATCCTTGCTGCCAGAAAATGCCGTTTTACATTTTCTAAACTATCCAAATAGACTCAGGGTAAAATGAAGGTTGAGAGAGCCAATGTAAGTTTATACATATCATGCAATCCAACTCAAGGCTTATGATGGTTGCTGTCACATATCATGATTATTCTTTTCTTATGGCAATGGCCTTCTGAGCTTCCACTACCAAGCTCCTAAACCTTCTGGAGGGGTGTGTATAGTCTTTCAATGATTGCTAGTGACTATGAATACCCACCTACCCACCCACTAACTAGATTGCAACACTTTGAAGGCAAATACCTTGTCTGATGTTTTCACCACATTACTCCCAGCAACTGATCCAGTGTTTCTGCTTATTAGGAACTCAATATTAATTTGATGAATGAATGAATGATTGAGAGGTGTTATGAGTCTGTTAAGCACCATCTTGCCTTTTTGTCAGTGGGCACAGGGGTTGCACTGTTTACAAGGAACAGAACCTCCCTCAGCACCGGAACCAGTGCAGATGTAATTCTGAAGTGTGGTCCTAGGGAGGGCTGTGTAATCAAGAAACCAATTTTCAGCTCTCCTCAGAATTGCGTGACAATCAACTATCTGGGTCAATTTGGTTGAAGAGTTCTCTTATTGAGTGCCATTATTTCATACTTTGAAATTTCACATAACTCTGGATTGATTTTTTTTAACTGGCTCTTGATATCTTTTTTAATAGAATAACTTATTTACTTACTTTTCACTTATGCATCTTTTTCACTGAGTCTGCCTATGTACTAAAAGATTCTTTGAAGAAGATCAAGATAGTAATTTAGTCCAACCTTGTGACCCAATGTTTCATCTTCAACAGGACTATGTGCCGAGAGAACTTAACGTAATTAAAAATATAGCCGACCACCCTTTCTTTTAAGCTTTAAGTAAGATTCCCTCACCTTCTCTGCTTTACTGCTAAACATTGTGGCATTTGCTTTTGTGGTTCCATAGATGCCTCTTTTCTTCCATTTTCCTATTGAATGTGCTTCCGTTGAAAGGGCAAAATAAGAGTTCTAAAATTTATTCTCAAAATGCCCATCATTCAGACTCCAGATGATATAAAAAGAATTTTTCACAAGTATGTCACATGAATCAGTTCCAGTTTCCTTATCTCTCCTGTTTAACTTTATACTTGGTGGCTCCAGAATTCTACATTGGAGAGCTTGAGGAATACAAGTCTGGCTTATGCATTGTAGCTGTATGTGTTTTTGGGGAGGAGGTAGGTGTATGTGTGTGTGAGGGGGAGTGCCCAAGAGTATTGTTCTTGACCTTGCATTTACCTAACAAGCGTACTCTTTTTATTTAGGTCACCTCTCCTTTTTTTTGGCTGCCTATGGAGAGCTGGTGGAGGTTTGGGGAGAAGGTATGATTTAATGCCCCTCTAACCCATGCCACAGTATACCCATTGGGAATTTGACCTCCTCCAACCCCCAGAGAAAACAGTGCTCTGCATCTAAAAAACTGAACTTTGCATCTAACATACGGAGAAAATGGAAATATTAGAATCCCCGGATATCAGAGCTGTGTGAGACTTTAAGAGATTTTCCAGTTTTATTTTTACTTACAAATGAGAAAACTGGGGTCCAGAGAAGTTAAGTGACTTCTGGGAGAAAATATGAAAACCACAGTTAGGAGAGTTGATCTGGTTTCAAAACACCATGGCTAGACCAGTGTACTTTCCACTACAGCTCTACTGACTCCAATGTTAAAAGACAAATTGTCTTTCATTGCCACTCAGCAGTGGGAAAATTAAAAAAGGCTCGAGATACACTAAACATCAATAGTCTTGGTCCTATGAGTACTTATATTAACTTATTTAGGAGAGAGAGGCTATTGATAAATAGATTTGGCTGCTGTGGCGAGTGTAAACAGCTCCTTCATTGTCTTAGAAGTCAATGATTCTTTTTAAACATTAGACATACCTCCTGAGAGATACAATTATCACTTCTAGAAGTTACTGAAGAATTTGAGGCTTTGAAGAAGTTTAAACAAAAATCAAAAGAAGGAACTAATACTGTGCAGTAGGCAGTCTACCCTGTGTGCCATCTGATTCCCAACAGGAACATTGTTTTATAGATCAAAGCTTCCATGCTTATACCTTCTGCACCAATAAATCTGAAAAGTAGGGGTTTTCTTTCTCTCTAAACTGTGGCTGAATTTTAAATAAGGGCATTCCCATGATTCTAAATATTTTGAACAAAGTAGTGGAGAAAATCTGATCAGTCGCTTAACCTTTCTCATCCTCCATTTTCACACCTATATAATTAAAAAGTTCTTGATGCTTCCAATTGGGATGGGTTAAACAGTGATTTCTTCATTCATTAATCATTTACTCATTTATTAATTTAATAATTCCTTTAACAAATAATTGAGGATCTAGGATGCCTTCTATTTCTAACAGTGCCCTGCTCCTTATCTCACAAACAAAATGGTGGTGTCTGTTTTCCGCCTGAACCAAAATAGAAGCCCACTGAGGGCAGGCACTGTGTCTTTCTTATTTGCTGATGAATTCTGAGTACCCAAGAGTCTGCCTGTCCCATCATAGATATTCAATCAATCGCAGTCAGTGAATGCAAATATGTCCCTAAAGAGCCTGCAGTGTGCTGACAGAGACAGAAGGCCACACAGAAGGCCTTCCTGGCTGCTGTTGTGGGCTATCAAAGGAGCATACATTCAGCTTTAAAGGAAGCATGAAGGAGAGGCATTGGCTTCAGCTTAGTGGCATCAGGAAGAAAGTATTAAGTCTTTATTAAAACTGTGAGGTAAGTACTATGCTATTCACTTGTGCAGATGAGAAAAATGAGGCTAGATACTCTCAATCTCAAGGATCACACAAAAAGCAATGAATCTGGGTCTTAAATTCATGTGTTTGCATCCAAACCTTCCCCCCTGACTCTGCTGCTTCTTCACCAGAAAGTTCATAGAGCCCTCTTTCCTAGGGAAGTCCCCAGGAGTATCGTGAACATATGAGTCACTTGAGATGAAAGAGGTTTCGTGTTGAGGTGACTTTGAGCTGATAGAATGCTTCCATTCTTATTCTCCTTCGTTTCAGGTGGTCCTCCTGAAGGCAGGCAATCTCATAGGTACACTACTCTTACCTTTTTATTCCAAATCATTCATATAAGGGCCAATATCATTTCAATTTTTTGCTTTCAGATATATATTAATTGATGGATCTCCAAAGTGCCTTTTCTCTTCGTTTTGTGGTTGCAAAAGAAAAGTATTTAAATTCCAAAAGTGAGATCAGTGTTCCCACCCTCTTCCTTTTAGTTATGTCTTCTGTTTTGATCCCTCATGCTCCAAAAGGTAACTTCAGTACCATTGGTTACCAATTTAATTTCAGTTTTCTATCCATGGATCAAAATGTTAGCTGACCTTTGTCTTTGCCATAAATCCCATCAAAGTGCTTACATCAACCCCCAAATCTCTTTTAAATGCAAATAAACAAGTTCAGCAGAAACACAAACACCACGTGGATCGTTAACTGCAGCCTGCAGACTGTTCCAATCGTTAACTGCAGCTTGTAGAGATTCTCCACGGGAAAAAAAAGGAAGAGAAGAAAGTGTGGCTGGTCTCTTTAATGAGGCTTTCCTTCTCATTTATCAAAGATGTTGCATTTTTGCCCAGCTGGCCTGGTTTGAAAATTGGAAAATAGCTTAATCTGATTTACATAGGAGACCTCTCTAACAGGTGAAGAAGTGCATGTATTAAGGTGTATATTTCTTTGATTAATTTTTTTAAAGCATACCCATTGCCTTCAGGCTTTAGGGACTGTGGGTAGAGCTGATTAAAGAACACCTTGCCCTGGCCGGTGTGTCTCTGTTGCAGCGTCATCCCGTACACCTAAAGGTGGCGGGTTCCATTCTCATCAGGGCACATACCTAGGTTGTGGGTTTGGTCCCTGGTTGGGGCCTGTATGAGGGGCAACCGATGAATGTTTCTCTCTCTAAAAAATCAATAAACATATCCTCCAATGAGGGTTTTTTAAAAAGAACAAAAATCTGGCCATTTGAGTAAGTGCCCTATTAAATAGAAAACATTCTTTCTTTCTAGTTATTTCTCATATGTCCTCCTAGTCAAGATTATTGGGCAAGTATTAGAGTGGAACTATGGGGCTGGAAAACCCTTAGAAATCCTCCAGTTGGGATCTCTTATTTCCTAGATGAGAACACTGAGGTGCCTGCACTGACCCACAGATAGTTAGGGGCACTTGTGGAACCAGAAAGCAGGTCTTCCCGTTCCTAACCATTTTTCATTACTATGGTAGGTTAGGCATGGAAATGGTGTTGATATTTCCTTCTTTGAGGGTAAAATATGCAACATAGTTTTTAAAAAATATATTTTTATTGATTTCAGATAGGAAGGGAGAGGGAGATAGACAGAAACATCCATGATGAGAGAGAATCATAGATGGGCTGCTTACTGCATGTCCCCCACTGGGGATAGAGCCCGAAACCCGGACATATGCCATGACTGGGAATCGAACCATGACCTTCTGGTTCCTAGGTCGTCACTCAACCACTGAGCCATGCCAGCTGGGCTGCAACACAGTTTTTCATCTCTTTGGCATGGTGTATTCAGGTCAGTATGCATAAGAAACTAAGCTCAAATGGGCTTCAATGAAGAAACAAGCATTAATGGTATGCAATCTTAAAGTCTAGGGCTTAATACAGACTTTGATCTCTCTTAATTTTGGATATCCATCATGGCTTCATTGTAGTCTCCACGCAGTTTCTGTCCACAGTTCTGGGACTGCATCTTCCCAGGTTCAAATGCAAGGCAAAAAAGAGAATCCCTCTCTTCCCCAGCAGTTTGAATTAACACTTATTAGCATAGTTGGGTCACATATCTGCAAACTAGCTTATATATAACCCAGGAGAATGTGATGCTTTCCACCGACAAGCCTGAGTCACATGACCCTCCTTTAAAGCCAAGAATGCCATCACTTCTCACAGAAGCAGTGAGAGTGGAGGAGAAAGTGAGTCTAGAAGAAGCTTGGGGCATGTTTACCTGACAAAGGTTGAGTGGATGTGGATAATACAAAAAAAAATTATTACAAACAACATTTTATGACAGTCTTTTCAGAAGTCAATGTCTTCCTTTCCTTTGTTCATTTGTAAATTTATTTCTGCTTTAGCCCAGCAGAATCATAAATATGCAAATAGTTAAAGTCCTGTGGGAGAGGGTATGCTTGAATATGATAATGATCCTTTCATTAAAATGTAAGTTCTTATTGTTTTAGAAAAAAATATAGGGTGAAATTTTAAAGCAATAATCTGAGTTGACTACTGATAGGTTAGAGAACTCAGGACATACAGGCAAGGGTCTCTGGAGGAGAAGAAATTCTTCAAGCCTGGCTGAGTCTCTCTTCCCTCCAGCTCACCCACTGTGCTCCTCAATGAATATGGCATTATGTCATGGGCTTCTTAGAATTCAATTGCTGCAGAATTTCCTTCTCATTATTCTAATACTCCTACAGCATAGAGAAAAAGTCAGCACACACTGATTGAAAAATTTTTTTCACCCTCCTTTTTCTTTTCTATCTGTGTTGGATAGTTAAAGGAGTTTAGATTTAGTTTGACCTCAGAGTAATCCAGTGGGTTTGACAGGAATCTTCCTAAGCTCCCAAAGTCCTCTTTTTTAGTACCTTTTAGGTTTCCAGTCTGTTCTGGTTTGGTGGGGCATATCCTCTCAGTCTTGGTATTTAGATGTCCTCTTTCTACTAATTGTCCTGAGGATGAAAGGAAGGACTCATGTGGCCTCAGGACCCTGTTATCTGGGATGCTTCATTCAGGAATTGATGGGGCCTCTGGAAAATAGACCCCATCCATTCTTCAGGATGAAAGTGGCTTCATATTCCTGGGGTTCATGCCTCTGTCTCTGTGTGGTATTAGCTTCAAATATAAGGCTGAGGATGATTCATTTAAAATCCCACCCGGAACTATTCAAACAGGCATCTATCTATATTGATGAGCTCTCATTTCCACACTTAGAGAGCCCTCTGGAATGTGTATACAATATGCTATTCAACCCATTCAAATATTAATTAATTAACAAGTATGTTTAAGTACTTGTCTACCACCACATTCTCTTTTGTTAAGTATGCTTACATATGGATAATATTCTCCAGCAAAGTTGACCCTCAATGAGTGAGACGTTGATGAGAAGCAGAGTACCATAGTAGTAACATGTACCCACAGCATTCCTTTTCCTGTGAAATCTCTCATATGGTCACAGCATGAATATGCACTTTTACGATTCAGCCAAAAATGGGAGATTTGCTTGAAGCCTTTGATTAATGCAAATAATTGCTGCACTAGAGCAGCTCTGATGCTTGGAGGCCATTAGTGGTGCACAGCTGCCATCAGCCAGAAGCAGGCTGCACATACAAAGATGATTCATGGACCAGTTCCGTGGTATGAGCATACTGAGTGCCCTACCATTTGGTCTGGTTAATTCTGAGAGTTGAACAGTGTGTGCATGGGGGTAGGGGACACAGGTGGCTAGAAGACAGGGCCAGCAGAGGTGGTAGAGTAGAATGTGTGGTAAATGAAAGGTCCTCATTAATAATGTCTTCTATTTCTCTGCCACTTTATAGTTGGTCTATTTTGACTTAGATTCTCACAATATGTGTGATAAGTAAGGGAGTATTTATCTTCTCCATTTTACCATTAAGGAAAATGAGGATCATGGAAATCAAATGACT
The DNA here is from genome assembly GCF_027574615.1 of Eptesicus fuscus. Classification (NCBI taxonomy): domain Eukaryota; kingdom Metazoa; phylum Chordata; class Mammalia; order Chiroptera; family Vespertilionidae; genus Eptesicus; species Eptesicus fuscus. The sequence continues at coordinate 90,088,138 of NC_072479.1, forward strand.
TGTTCAGAATCATAAGTGCTAACAAATCAAGACTGGATTAAAATCTAGCACTCTTCCCACTCTACCAAGTTGTAAGCATTGCTGTTTGGCTGGATATAGAGATGTATGTGAATTCTTCTTAAAATCATTGGTGAAGATGGGACATTTGAAGGAGGTGAAAGTTATCTGAACTGTGTATGAGTATTGAATACTGTGCCACAAAATAAATATCTAATTGACTAAATTTGAACATTGCTCTCTATGAAGTGTAGACTTTTTAGCATGGGTCATCCTACCCAGTTCTTGGCAAATACCTTGCACAGAAACCTGAGTAGTCAGTCCAGGGAAAAATGCATGTATATCTGTAGAAGAATGATATTAATCAAGTCTGCAGAGACCAGGAGGCCAAATTATTGATTTACTCTGAGAAATATAAAATCAGGAAGGGCAGCTCAGTATCTTCCTGTGTGTATGCTACATGGACTGCTGTGGGTTTTTATTTATTATTTTTTTTACTTGTTCATAATTCTTCCTTTTCTTCCCACCTTTGTCATGATTAACTGAGGGCATAATATATTTACCTGCCCTCACTGACTTTGGGCATGTCCATGTGACCTGAGTTGACCAATGAAATACAAGGCGCATACTGGGTAAAACAACCAATTTTAAGGTTTAAATGTGCTTGCATGGTTTGACTTTACTTATGATGCTGCCCTGCATAGTGACAGGACTATGCTCAAGTTTGGTTCTTCATCCTGAGTTTTGGAATCAGAGACACCCAACCTGAAGTTTAAATTAGAGTAACCATACCAATCCAAAGATCTATAAGCAGGAAACAAAAGTTTGTTGTTGAAAGCTACTGTAATTTTTGCATTGCTTGTTATGGAGTATTATGCAATAATAGCTAGCCAATAGGGATGCTAAATCATAATCAGAAAGATAATGCTTGGGCATAGGAAGGGATCAGATAGTTCAAGGCCTCAACCTCACATATCTTCTCTATCTGCCATTTGGTCCAGATGGGATGATCACCTTCTCTTCTAAATGGACATTCCAATTATCAACTTCCTCTTCCTTTGTTGTTGTCTTACTAACTCCTCTTCTGATTAACATAGTCTTTTTTTCTCAATGGGAAGTTCTTCTATGTGAGTTCACCTATCTCTTTTATGTTTACTTTAAAGATTGTTATGTGGTGGTCTCCAGGGTAAATTATTAAGGGAAAAATAACACAATCCTGATCTGTGTATAGCATGCTGCCTTTCTTAAGAAAGGAGATTATATAAAAATCGATGTGGCTATTTGCTTACTTGTTAGCTAAGCAACACTAGAAAGATAGGGCAGTTTTAATAAAAATGGCTACTTATATGGATTGGGAAGATGAAAACCAGACTCCTTTAAGTGTAACTTTTAAATAATTTTGATTTTTTATTATATGGATATTTTACATATTTAACAAACAAAATTAATTCAAAGGATTAAAAGAAGATAAGCCCCCAAATGGAAATGAATGAAAAGAAATCAATCTGATTCTATATCAGAATGTTAACATAATCATACAGGAAAGGACTTATGCCACCTGACTTTTTTGTATGTTAATCCTCACCCAAGAATATTTTTCCATTGATTTTTAGAAAGAGTGGAAGAAACAAGGAAAGAACAAGAGAAACATTGATGTGAGAGAAACACATCGATTGGTTGCCTCCTGTAGGAGCTCCAATCAGGGCCTGGGCTGGGGAGGAACCTGCAGTCAAGGTACATGCCCTTGATGGGAATCAAACCTGAGACCCTTTGGTCTCCAGGCCTATGCTCTATCCACTGAGCCAAACTGGCCAAGGCATCCACCTGACTTTTGATCACAATGCAAAGACTGTTTATAAGTGGGGTACTAGTATATAATTAAAAACAACTATAAAGAAATATTAAACTTAATTTAGTGATTTTGTTCTTAGTAGTAGTAACATTGGCATTATAAATTTGAAACTAATATATAGTGTATAAAAAACAAAAAATGTTAATGTTTTAGAAACCAAGGTATTCTAATATAAATATAAAACCAAAGACATTAACAAAATCCTCTAATTTAAATTTAAACTGGAAAATATCAATATGAATTTGTAATTTCTAAACCACTAAGGGATTTAGAAACAATAATACTCAAATAGCAATGAGTACATTTAATACTGGATCTTGTCTTAAATTCTCCAGTCAAAGGTGCCAGAGCTCATTAGAGAAATGGCTAACTCCAGATTTGGGGCGAGGGGCAATATGAACAAGGGGATATACTGCTAGAAGACAAAGAAATAATCAAAGCCTAACAGTAGTAGGTCAGAGGGCTCATGAGCAACTCCATAGGGTTTGCACTGCCCCTAATTTGTGGTAATTTCAGCACCAAAAGAATAAAAATTGTAATTAAGTTTAAAACATTGAATAAATACCCCTATGCTCATAGCACCGCAATTTACAATAGCTAAGATTTGGAAATAGCCTAAGTAGTCATCAGCAGATAAGTGGATTAAAAACCTGTGGTACATCTACACAATGGAATACTACACAGCTGTACAAAAGAAAGAATGCTTACCATTTGCAACAGCATGGATGAACCTGGAGAGAATTATGCTAAGCAAAATAAGCCAGTCAGAGAAAGATAAGTATCACATGATCTCACTCATATGTGTGTGAGTATCTAATGAACAACATAAACTAATGAACAAAAATAGATCCAGAGACATAGAAGCATTGAACAGTGTCAAATCTCAGAGGGAAAGCAAGGAGGGTGGTGGGTGGGAAGAGATCAACCAGTGAACTTATATGCATATATGCATAACCCAAGGACACAGATAATAGGGTGGCAAAGGCCTGGGTTAAAGAGGCAGGAGTGAGCTGGGAGAGGTCAATGGGGGAAAAAGGGAATATATGTGATATGTTCAATAATAAAGATTTAAAAATAAATACAAGTCATGAATCCAGAGTAAGAGAGACAATATTGGAAGTGGCCATTCCATCAACTCTTTAAATGTAGTGATTTAAAAAAACACACACAATATAAATAATTTATTGTATGCATTTTAGGGAGAATTATAGTTTATCTCTGGTTGTTGAGGAAAAGCTCTTTAAAAAAAATCTCACAACTAAGTCTAGAAGAATGATGGGATTAGAAAAATCACCATTTTGCAGTCTCTGGCAAAATTTTTGACTTAGACAAAGATCATAAATGGATGAGAAAACAGCTTTAAAAGACATTTAAAGGTAAGCATGCACTGAATGATAGATGATATTATAGAATTATTGTTAATTTTCTTAGGTGTCATGGTAGAATTATGTTTATGTAGGAGAATGTGTTTATTTTTAGAAGCTGCTGCTGAAGTATTTACAGGCAAAATGTTATATCATCTGCAATTTACTTTCAAATAACCTAGCCAAAAAAAAAAAAAAAAGATACACATATATCTATACATAAAGCAAATATGAAAGAATATAAATAACTGTTGAATCTAGGTGGTAGTTATTGATATTCATTAGACCTAATATTCTTTCAATTATTCTATATGCTTGAAATTTTTCATAATATAAAGTTGGAAAAAACAGAGACTTATCTCATTAGCTGTTTTTAGTGATTTTAATGATTTTTAAACATCTATATTATTGACAAGCTCTTCTATTAGATTTTAGTCAAGCATAAACCAAATAATGCCACTACTAATCATGAATATTTCTCTCTTATAGAATTTATCTCTTTGCTATTAATAGTAATTTTTTCAGGCAAGATGAGCTCTGAGAGGATCTGTCCTTTAGTAACACTGGTTTGTGTTTTGTTTTTCGGTGACTGTCATGTCAGAATCCAAAAGAAAACCCATGTAGCACTCTTGTCACCACTGATCAAGTTTGAAAGAATGTCATGTGTCTTCTCTCAGAACTGTTTGAATAAGAGCCAGATTCCATGTAATAGAAAGGTTGCTTGAAAAACTAATACATTAGAACTACTATGCATCATTTTGGGATTTGAGGAAATGTACTGACTTTTTTCTTTTTTTTTTTTAATGTGTTTAGTACTCGAGTGATTTGGTTCAGGGTATCCAATGAGATGGAAAAAATATGAAAATTTATTTCAGAAACAAGGCAGATCAAGATTTATTTTTATACTGCCTCAGGGATCTTGGTGTGAGCCTGACATTAAATTCTGCCCTAATGAATATTTGTGAGCACGATGCATTAAGTAGAGTAGAAGAAACTGAATGGAGGACATCGATCCGGTGAATCTCTGTGATCCCTTTATGCAGTGATTTCTTGTGCATGTTCTGTACATGTGTGTGTATCCATATGTATTCTCTTTCAAATCTTCATTCACACCTCTCCCACCACTGCCCACTATAGCAGAATTTTCTCTCTCTCTGCCAATTTCCTTCATACAGCTGAACTCCTGCTGTCAGTCATTAAATACTCAAGCATTCCGGAGTCAGGGCTTCTGTCTTGGTATGACTTTCCTGTCACTGAGTTGGGGACTGGACTTCTTGAATAATATTGAATCTGCTGACATTTGGAAGGACATGGTTAGCACTGTTATTGGTGCCCTACTGCTTTGATTCCCCATCCCGCCCCCCGTTCACCAAAAGGGGAAAAACAATAAAGTTAGAACCTATAGGGTGGATAATCAGGAGTTTTCAAGTGAGACCTAACTACCTATAAAGAAAGGTACCATGAGGAAGACTCAAGTGGTAATTTTAATTAAAACAAATAAAAAAAAACCCACTTATTTAAGTAGAAAAAAAAGAAAGAAACTCGACTACCTTCTTATACCATAAATAAAAACAAACTCAAAATAGATTAAAGACTTAAATATAAGACTCAAAATCATAGAAGAAGACATAGGCTATAAAATATCTGACATTTCTCATATCAATATTTTTGTCTAATATATCTCCTAAAGCAAGTGAAACAAAAGAAAAAATAAACAAATGGGACTATATCAAACTAAAAAGTTTTTCCACAGAGAGGACAACCTACTGAATGGGAGAACATATTTGCCAATAATATATATATATTAAGGGGTTACTATCCAAAATTTATAAGGAACTCATATAATTCAACACAAATAAATAAATAAATAAATAATCCAATTTAAAAATGTGCAGATAACTTGAATAGACACTTCTCCAAAGAGGACAATACAGATGGCCAATAGACATATGAAAAGATGCTCAATGTCACTAATCCTTAGAGAAATGAAAATTAAAACCATAATAAGATATCACTTCACACTAGTCAGAAAAGCTATCATCCATAAATCAGTAGAGAAGTGTTTGCAAGGATGTCAGAAAAGTGAACCCTTGGGCACTGTTGGTAGGAATGGAAGTTGGAGCAGATACATGGAAAACAGTATGAAAGGTCTTCAAAAAATAGCCCATTGACACAGACAACAATGAGGTGAAGACCTGGGAGCTGGATAGAGGGGGGTATGGGGGGAAATAGGAAACATCTGTAATACTCTCAACAATAAAAAAAATTTAAAAAAAATAAAACAAACTGCATCATGATTCAGAGATCCCACTTCTGGGTACTTATCTGAAGAGAACAAAAAAACTAATTTGAAAAAACAATATGCACCATATGTTCATTGCAGTGTCATTTACAACAACCAAGATATGGAAACAACTTAGGTGACCGTTGATAAATGAAAGAATAAGTATATTACACACACACACACACACACACACACACACACACACACACTGAGTGGCCAGATTATTATGATCTCTGAATGCATAATAATCTGGCCACTCAGTGTATATCCTATATAATAAAAGGCTAATATGCAAATTGTCCCCTCCACCAGGAGTTCGAACAGCAGGCAGGCCAGCCAATCGCCCATGTCCCCTCCCCCTGGCCAGGCTGGCCGGACCCCACCCATGCATGAATTCATGCACTGGGCCTCTAATAAATACACACACATACACACACACACACACACACACTCTAATACACACACACACACACACACACACACACACACACACTGAGTGGCCAGATTACTATGAAATATTATTCAGAAATTAAAAAGAACAAAATCTTACCGTTTATGATAACATAGATGGACCTAGAGGGTATGGTATATGAAATAAGTCAGATAAAGACAAACACCATATGATTTCAATTATATGTAGAATAACAAAACAGCCTCAGATACAGAGAACAACTGATGATTGCTAGAGGGGAGGGAGTTGGGCAAAAAAGGTGAATGGGAATAAGAGGCACAAACTTCCAGTTATAAAATAAATAATCCACAAGAATGTAGCATGTAATTCAGGGAATGTAGTCAATAATATATTATGGTGACACATGGTTATTAGACTTGTGAGGATGGTATTATAAGGTATATAAATGTTGAATCACTATGTTGTACACCTGTAACTAATATTGTATGCCAACTACACTTTTTAAAAAGAAAAATAAGTGGCACAGGTTTTTATGAGCCTTCACGATGAAACGCCTGTACTCAATGGCTGTTATATAATGTATATGTGTATGCATTTCACCTTGGTAGCGGTATGTTTCTTAGAATTCATTCAACCCATTTTTAGTTGACTCGTATAAGATGGTAGCATTTATTAGTTCTCTCATAAGATTAGAACTATACTAGTATCTTAGAAGTGTCTCTACTTTGAAATTTTTCTCAACCCTAAGAATTAAGTTTCCTTTATCTTAATGCTTATCATTTTGAGTGAAACGAAGAGAGCCATGATCCAGAGTCTAGAACTAGGCTATTGAGTTCCTAGGGCAGGCACTAGGTCACAATGTGCTGGGCATTTTTACTAGCTGTCAGAGTGCCTGGTATATAGCAGAGCTTCCTCCCCACTGTACCCCCAAGCTTGAAGGAATGGATGAGGGCAGGTCATAACTCTTTGCACCTGATAGTCATGTGTTTTGCCTTCTCATCTGCTTTCACTGCTCTTTACCACTTGGAACTCCTGTCTGGTGCTCTGGATGTGTCTACTACTTTCTGGAACTCAGAACTGGCTACAGGGAGCCAGAATAGTTTCATTTCAAGTTTCATCTGCATAGAGAAGACCCAGGATGGGGGGGGGGGGAAGATGAGTACTTCATACCCTCTTTCCAAGACAAAAATATCTAAGAGTCGCCTGTTCGATCCTGGCAAATTTCCATCAGACCTTTGGAACTCAACATATCAAAACTGGAATCTACCATCTTCTCCCTTTCTCTCTATCCTTCTCTACCATGTTTTCTATCTGGTCAGATATAATCAGCATTCACCTGGTTGCCCTAGACCTGGAAGTCATTCTTCCCAGATGCTTCCTCCCTTCTTAATCCCTGCAGTAATTCAATTTCTGTTGATTCTGCATCCCAGGTATCCCTGGACCTACATTCGCTTTTCTTCCTGCACTGCTACTGCCCCTTTTTAGGGCTTCTTCACAATGACATCAGTCTCCTATTTTCATTCCAATAGGATTGGTCTTTCTGTAGTCTCCTTTATTCTATATTTCACTAGTTCATTTATTCAATAAATATTTACTAAGGATCTGCTATGTGCAGGAACTCTTCTGGGCATGGGGCAGTAAAAAAAACAAATGAAAATTTCTGCCCTTACGAATCTTAACTTCTAATGGGAAGAGTCAGGCAATAAAATACATAGGTAAATTAAATAGTATATTAGGAAGTGATCATTGTTAATAAGGTAGATAAGGAAGGGGGATATGAGTGTTAGGCAGGGAGAGGTGAAATTTTACATAGGGTGCTTAGGGATGGTTTTACTGTAAATGTGGCTTTTGGGAAGGGTCTTGAGAAGACTAGGTTGTGGCCCATGCAAGTATCTGGGAGACAGGTATGATTAAGAGGGAAGGTAGACCTGTGCCTCGTATTTTCCAGTTGTTGAAATGAGCAGAAAAGACAAAGAGACAGAGCAGTAGTAAGAGAGCTAATGGGAGCCAGAAAAGGAGGAACCTCTACATCTATAGAAGTAATAGGAAGGCCCTGGATTTCTATTTCTTTGAATGGGCAGCCCTTGGAGATTTTGAGCAGATGTCAGGATCTGAATTACATTTTAACAGGATGAGTCTGGCTGCTGTATTGGGAATGGACTGTAGGAAGTAAGGACGGAAGTAATTCAAACTGTTAGGAGACTGTTATAATACCCTGGGTGCCAGAATGACTTTATGAACATACATATCTGACCATGTCATCCTCTGACTCAAACTTCTCTAATGAATTCCCAGCATGAATAAGATAATAGTGAACCTCTTTGAATAGCTTCTAAGGTTAGTCATGATTTGTTACCTTCTTCCATTTTGATCTCATCTATTGCTACTCCTGACTCCTGTTCTCCCCCCCACCATTCTCTTGTCTGATTGACAGCCTGGTAAGTGCCTATTGAGTTTTCAAAGCACAATTTCATTGCTTCCTCCTCCATGAAGACTTCCTTGAATTTACCTATGTTTCTATCCTACATTTTATTTAAGCACCTGTTCCTTGTAATAATGTTTTTGGCTCTCTCCCCACTAGAATATGTGCTTCCTAAGGTTAAAGACTTTACTTTTCATCCTGTTACATAGAAATGGCCAAACATTTTAAATTAATGCCTTCAACAATGGAATATGTATGGGTTTTCTCTATATACAGTTCAAAACGGGAGTGGAAGAAGGGTGGGAGAAAAATACTGGATTTTGAGATCATGTGAGTTACTAGATTCTCTGCCCCCCCCCCCCATTTAGTTTTATAAAACTCCAGAGGTCACTGAAATCCTTCTTATTGGGTTGGCTGTCATCTCCCCCTTCCCTTTAAAACAATTAAATCCCTTTCTATTGTTCCTATAGTCATTCGTTCCAGAATCCCCCCACTAACACTTCAAGAGAAAAAGCAAAACAAAAGAAGAAAAAAAAACTTATCTAGCTTATACTTTATAATACACTGTGGTTATTTATTTATATATTAATTTTGTTGGGGGAAAGGATTGTCCTAGGCATTTAGGCTAGCACTTTTCAGGGTTGGATTAATATTCATTTTATTCAAATCTTCAAAAATGCTATTTTATAAGATTTAAGAAGTGCATATCCCCCAAATATCACAAACCATTTCCCCCCAAATGTCAGTTTCTAAAGTATTTCTTCCCGGCTATTCTGCATGTTTATTTTCTTTTTGCAGACCTCTCAGTAGAGACTGGAATTCACAGCATCTCCCCACAGTTTCCTCAATAACGTTCATTAAGATACCCTTTTGCCTCATCATGTAGATCGTTAATGAAGCTGTTAACTAATACTAGAGCTTCATTGATTCCTGGGGCAGGGCTACCAGACATCTCAGTAATGCGACACATCGCCTTTATCCTCAGCTTCTGTCATCAGCCCTCAGCTTTTAGCCAGTATAGGATGCTGGAGTCCAAATCCAATCTAATTTGAATTCATTTTGCAAGTAAGACTTTATTACTTACTGTATTAAATGTTTTTACCAAAATTAGGTTATGTCACATCTTCATTTTCTCTCTCTTCTTTATTAATCATGCAATTCCCACTCCTGTTAAAAAAGAAAGAAAGAAAGAAAGAAAACACACAATTAGGTTTGCCCAGCTTGATTCAATCTTAAAATCCAGGCTGCTTTTTGCCCATGGTTCCATTATAATCTAAATGCTTGCAGATGCTACCTGTCAGGGTCTCTGCCTTTCTTCTCTATGAATGCAGTGCCACATCAGCTTCTATCAAAACTTCACATCTCCTTAGGCCTCAGTTGTTTTAGACTGAAAGTCCCACCTGATTAATGATGCTTGGAGCTGGAAGTCTCCCCAGAGGCATCAAATAATGGGGTTTTCAAAGTGCTTTTCTCAAACTCCTGTTTGCCCAAAGATACCTTGGGGACCACAGGGAAATGATAAGGCAGGAGCCCAGAGGAGAGGGTTCCTTATTCCTGCTTTAATCAGAGCAATACAGTTTTTATCTGTCTTATGTATTAGTGTTCTATGCAGGGCTACCTCTAGTCCATTCAGAGCCTTTGTGTAAATTAGAAAAAGTCAGCCTTTCTCAGGGCAGACACAGACCCACAACAGGGTACCATGGTTTTGTATAACATTTGATTTCCCAAATGGGGTTCTAATTCCAAAAATGAAGTTGGAGAACTTTAACCCAGGTTAGCCTATGTAGTAACCCAAGCGGGGGGAGGGGGGGGCGGGAATCAACAAGACTAAGCTCTGGCTGGTGTGGCTCAGGGATTGGAGTGTTGGCCCCTACACTGAAAGGTAGCAGGTTTGATTGTCAGTCAAGGGCACATACCTGGGTTATGGGTTCGCTCCTCCAACCCGTCCATTGGGGTGCATATAGGAGGCAACCAGTCAATGTGTTTCACATCGATGTTTCTCTCTCCCTCTCTCCCTCTCTCCCTCTCTCCCTCTCTCCCTCTCTCCTTCTCTCCCTCTCTCCCTCTCTCCCCACTTCCTCTCTTTCTCTGAAAAAGCAATGGAAAAAATAACCTCAGGTGAGGATTAACAACAACAACAACAAAATCATCAAGGTGAACTTTTCACTATTCTATAACACGCCTGTGTATTCAGCTTCTTCCATCTTGAGTATATAAATATTTTTGTTATTTTCAGTGGTAGCCACTCTTGCCTTGAGTACTCATGTGTGCTCACAGATAAATAAATTTATTCAACATATATTCATTAAGTACTTACGAAGTCCATGTTCTCATGAAGCTTATATTCTAGAGGAAGAAGACAAGTGATAAACAAAATCATACATGAATGAAATGCCAGGCAGTGAAATGTGGTACAGAGAAAAATAAAGAAAAAAAGAAGGAGAGAGAGTCAAGGAAGGGGAGTACAACTTTAGGCATCTCATAAAATATTAACTCCAAGGGTTATTATCTCTCATCTTCTTTTTTTGTAGTTTTCTATGTAACAAAGTTTAAGACAAAGATATTCTTCTTCTCCACTTAGTATTCAGAACATACCAATCATGTCAATAAAAATATGTATCAAACATTCAACAATATTTAAATTTATTCAATAAATGTTACTGAATAGACACTGAAAGGAATACATGCAAACAAATAAGATGTGTAATAAAACATTTCCTGCCCTCCAGGAACTTGAAGTTTAGTGAAAGATAGGATACACATTTAACCAACTATAACATATTCATAATGAAATAACAAAGGTCTTTCAGAGAATAATGATTAATTGCAATTGGTAAGAGATGTTGGGAAGGAGAAGGTTTTAATAATATTAAAAAATACATTTGTATTTGTATTCAATACATAAAGATAGGTCAAATGAGCCAAGCATCAAAGATGAGAAGGGTTTTAGTGGGAAGTCAGGGAAGAGAAGGAAGGAGTAGAAATAAGGAAGCTATCCTGGTAAACAGAGAGTAGCTTAATGAGGTAGAACATGTAGTACGGGGCATAAGACCATGGAGGCATTGAATAATAGGCTAGGGAGTCAGGGCCTTCTTCCATAGGCAATAGGGGCAAAAGGCAGAATCCGAGAGATGAACAAATCAATCTAAAAGAGACTTGCAATTATTTTGTAACAGATATATTGTATTAGTCAACCTATTGACTAATATATTGAATATATAATACAAATACATTGTTTTAGTCTGGATTCTCCAGATAAATCGAACCAATAGGAGAATACGGAGAGAAAGAAAGGGAGAGGGAGAGAATGATTGAGATTAATTTTAAGGAATTGTTTATGTAATCCTGAGTACTGGCTAGTCTAAAATCTGCGGAGTGGAGCGGCAACAGGCTAAAGGGAGTCTGCTGGAAGAATTATCTCTTCCTCAGAAGTCAACCTTTTTTCTCTTAAGGTCTTCAACTGACTGGAAGAGGCTCACTCACATTATGGAAGATAATCTGCTTTACTTACAGTCTATTGATAGAAATGTTAATCCCATCTAAAAGGTACCTTCACAACCATATCTAGATTCATGTTTCATCAAATGTCTGGGTACCATATTGCCTAGCCAAGTTGACACATAGCATTCACCATCATAGACCTATTCCTACCATTTTGTGGTATTCAATATATAACTCAGTAAACAATTCTACCACTGGCTTCAGCAGCAGCAGGTTTGTGGTCACTGTAAGCTGAAGCCTATACTCAAGTGATGAGAATGGAGGCGGCCTCTGATGTATTTCAAGAGATGGCACAGAGCTAGAGCTCAGTGCTTGCCAAACACTAACCTACTTAGAAAGTAGCTGGAAATCTTGTTACAATACAGACTCTGATTTGGGAGGTCTGGAGTTAGGCCCAAGACTGGCATTTCTCACAAGGGATGCTAATACCACTGGTCCATGGTTTATACTTAGGGAGTAAGGCAGTAGAATTTCCAAAGCCCTAATTTTGGCAAGCTAGGTAAAAGTAGCCCGTGTCTCTGTAGGAACAGGGGTTATGATTTGAAGGGTAGCAAAAATTGCCCCTAGTATCTGAAGGCAATGGTTGTCAGACTTTTGTGCCTCACAATCCCCTAGAGAACTTATAAAACATAGAGGCTTGCCCTCTGGAGATTATGACTGACTGTGTCTAAGGCCAGGATGCCATGTTAACAATAATAGTTCCAGGAGCTATTGATACAGATCTGGGGCTACCCTTTCAGAAACACGGGTTTAAAATTTCAAGGTTCATGAAACACTACAAAAATATTTTCCAGGAAAAGCCTTTGAGTCACCTGCAGCCACAGGTTTACTTGCTGAAAATAAATAAAACTAGAAGGGTAGGAAATAAATGTTGGCAAATTTAAAGTTTTAGTAGGCTGAGGGGGGCACATAGCTTTGGATGATGGTAAGTCTAGCGCTATGTGGAAAACTTCTTAACCAGACTGGACATCAATTCCTCTGTTCTTCCAAGGGCAAGGATCAGGAGTGGTCTCTAAGACCTGTGCATGGATACAGAAAGCCTCTAGCTGTACTGGTTGTAGTTTTTCAAATTAAGGTCTAATTTTTATATTAAAAATGTCTGAAATAACAGTGACTTAAATAACACACACATATATTTTTTCATGTAAAAGAAATTTGGCAGTAAGTCATAGTGTGGTGTGGCTGGTGTGGTGACTCCAGAAAACTCTCACAGGCACAGCTCCTTCTATCTTGCCTCATGGTCTAATGGCTGCTAGAGAACCAGCCATCACTTCTAATGTTAAGCAGCAAGAGAGAGGAAGGACTGAAGAAAGGCATGTATTTTTTCTTTTAAGAAGACTTCCCAGAAGTCCCATCTATTACTTACTTTTACATTTTAATGACCAGACTTACTCAAATAGCCAGTTGTGCTGGAGTATCAGAAATGTCCTCTCAACTCCACCCCATGTAAGTATTCTCTGCTAAGACTGAAGTTTTCTTTTACAAAGGAAAAAGGGGTATGAACATTGGGAGGCAGCTAGGAGAAGTAAGTGAGGTCCTTGGGAACAACCGAGGATGGAACAACATATAAAAACAGGGGTTCCACAGCTAATTTTGCAATCATTCTGGCTTCCATTCATTGATTCAAAAAATGCACTGCACTGTTCACTGATATACCATGAATCAAGTACAGTCCCTGTCATTCAGAAACTTAACTTCTCGTGAGAGTTATGATAAATTTATTGGCTATCATAATGTGTCAATTGCAACATTAGTGCTAAACATGGGTGCTGAAGTGACCCATTGGTGTGATATCCAACCTCATTCTGGGAATCAAGGCAGATGTCCTAGGCAAGATGAGGGGTCCACTGAAAGCTGAGGGGTGAGGAGGCGTTAGTAGAAGTGTGTGCATGTGTGCTTGTGTCTGTCCCATGTGTGCATGCATGCACATGTCAGAGGGAGTGTTCCAGATGCACTATCTAGAGAAAAATGTTAAAGGGACCCAGGATAGCAAGCTGCAAAGAAGGTTGTCTAGATCCTGAACTGCAATATACATGTGCAGCCAACCCAATGGTAAGCCAGTGAGTGTGCGTGCTCACATGCGCAAACATGCTCACCTATGTGCTTTCATAGAAAGAGGATCTTTAGTTGGGAGTAAGGCTGACAGAAGCAGTTACTTGGAAGACCATGTAGGTAACCATATTTTCAATATTCTCTACACAAAACAAAATACACAGGTGATAAAATATATTTTTCCCGAATATAAGGGCTCATGGTACTATGGTTGTGACAGTACAATAAAGGGATGGGACAAAATCCAGGTCTGTATCCTTGTACATTTTATGTGCATGCCTGGGAAACAGCTGGGATCGTTCTCCTGGGGTTAGCGTTCCAAAAATAGAATTTTACATTCACAAGAGCAGAAAGAGCTGTTGAAAACAAGGGTTATTTTTCTTTCAAAGATACCAAATTTGAAAAGTAAAAAAAAAAATGTGGTGAAAAGTTCTCATTAAGGTCTCTCTGGTCCACTGTACTGGATCCATCACAAATCCTAGAGAGCCAGGATAGAACTTTAGCATGCTGATAAAACTTGTCCACAGCCCCAAAGATGCTGTCATAATTAAGAAGTTTTTGTTTCTCCTAATGGAGTTTGATGGTCTTAGTTTATCAGCAACCTTTGAATTGAATTAACAACACAAAACTAATTAATCCTGGTATACCCTAGCAATCCACTTAGAAGCGGCATGCAATATTCAATTATGTCCCTGTGCCTTTTATGAAGCGTGCACAGTCGAGAAGCTTCGGTTTACAGCTGAGAATTAGGTAACAAAAAGAAAGAGCTTGTCGTGATTTTCAAACCCAACATTTGAAATTAGACAATGGGTTTTAGAATTCTCCCCTGATTCAGAAAGTTGGGATCTAAAAGGACAGAACAAAAACCCTCTCAGAGCTAATCAACCCCTTCCTCTCTCGCCTTTCCTTAGATCAGAAGAAAAAGGGGCTGTTCTGTGACTCTGCCTCGTCGGCCCTGGTTTGTCACCAGAACCTTATAGCTCACGCAGTTTCTTGAATGCTTTTTGCAAACTCTTCTTGTCCTCGCTTCTGGCATGCTCTGTGCTGTCAGTCTTATTGATTAAAACCCTTGGTGGATTTCAAGACCTTCTCGCCCTGTATTGTCACAGATCTACTTAAAATGGATTTTCTCTTTGCCAGACCTGCATTTCTCAGTCGGTTGAGCAGATGCAAAGCAGGTGGTACTGAGATTTCAAATAGAGGCTGTTTCTAGTTACCAGGGATAAATGGTGGCATTATAACTTCTTTTGTTTTCTTGTCTCTTTACATTTTTATTTATCTAAAAAAATCTTTATACCTCTCAGTGTATACAGGGAATTCAAATAAGGAGCATTTGTTGCTGTTAATAAAAGAGTATTTGGCAGAGGTAACAATCCGAGGCTTTGAATATCTGAGACCCGATGTGAGAAAGATGTGATAATGCGCTGCAGAACAGAAGCTGTGTGCTGTGAAACACTAGTTGCTTCACTCATATCTATTTTTCCTTTCCTTCCCAGTAGTCCTTGGCATTGAAAAAAATTCATGGAATCTGATGAATTTGATTTCAACCCATCCAGCTTCGGATTTGGAACCCATGACTTAGAGCGTTTCTCCCCCTGACTACATTGATTGGTTTAGTGATCTAAGATGGTCCCACTAGAGAGAATCTCAGGACTTCTGTTTGCAGTGATGGAATGAAGGCACACTTTATCTTTCTTTTCCAAGATGAAACGTGCAAGGTGAAGTATGCAGATAGCAGACCCAGAACTTCTGCGGTCATCTTTCTGCCAAGAGAATAGTTTTGTCTACAGACAAACCTGATACATGGGAGAGTCCGGCGGCCAGAAATTGCAGTGAAATTTGCAGAGGATTTTAGACCTCTGGGTCAAACTGAACCTAAAGCCAAAAATATCCCTGCCCTTTTCAGTTTGGTGAACATTTTTTAAAATGTTTCAACTAGTTATAGGGTCATATTTTATGTTACTTTAAATGGAAAACATTTTAACTATACGAGTCAGTTTTGTTATGTAACAAACATCCCCAGATTCAATGACTTATTAAAAATAAATACAATCATTTATTAATATAGCACAACAGCCAGTGGGATGTTTGGGGTCAGTTGATCTAGGCTCAGCTTTGCTGGGCTTTTTTGCTGATATCTCCTGGCCTGCTCATGGGTCATCTAGATTAATCATTCTTCTGAGGATAACCTGGGGCTGTGTGCGAGTCTGAGCTGGGTTGAGTCAGCTTACCTGGGGCAGCTCCATTTGACAGGTCTCTCATTTTCTTGGGATCAGAAGGCTAGCATAGGCATGATTTTGTCTTGATATGATAGAGGCACATGGTGATAGGCAGAAACATGTCTAGCCTCTTAAGGCATATGCTCATTACTGGCTTATTTCTGCTTCATTCTATTGGCCAAAGCAAATCACATGACCAACACCAAAATCAAAAGTTAAGAACATAAACTTGACCTTTTTTGGAAGGAAGTAAAAAATCACATGGTAAAGGGCAGGAAAAAGGCAGGGGGCTGAACAAATTGGGGCCAATAATACAATCTGCCATACTAACTGATATAGGGCCAGGCAGCAACAATTATTGTTATCTGAATAGCTCGAGATGGTTAGAAAACTAAGTTGTAAAACTATATAGAAAGATACATGGAACAGACTGAAAGAGGTTAGAGGGGAGGGGATTAGCAGGAGGCGGGGGTGAGGGGGTTGCGGTGGGGGGGGGGCAGACTGGATAAAAGAAGGAGATTAGCCAAAGAACATATAAGCATAGCCCACAGACACAGACAACAGTGTGGTAATGGCCAGAGGGGGGGAAGGGAGGGGTCTGATTGGAGGTGGGTGAAGAGGGGGGAAATGTGGACATCTGTAACAGTGTCAACAATAAATTAAAAAGAAACTATATAGAAAGTTGTTTTGCCAAAAGTATCAACCATTTGAAACCTACCTTTTATTAGCTAATATATTTGTTGTTGTTTTTCAGTAAAGAAACAAAATTTAATTTTGAAGTATACTTTGGTTTCTATATGCTATAAGCTGATCTCTGTTCAGGCATGAATTAATCATCCTCTAGATTTAAAATATTATTTTCCCCTGTATATACAATTGATTTAATGATTGTAAAAAAACAATTATTTCTTTGTAAAAATCACACACATATATTTATGGATCTAACAGTGCACCCTTATGTATGAAAATGTTTAAATTTTTTACTGGGAAAGGCACAGATATTGAAAGTCTGGAATTTTTACTTTCATCATTCAGTTTAGATTTGGATACTCTATTGAGATTATGAATATAATACTAACAACATTAACAATAATAATAATTAGTGCTTATATAGTGCTTAATATGAGCCAGGCACAGTCCTAAAATGCTTTAGATAAATGACTTCATTTAATCCCATAAGGACCTTATAAAGTATTATCATCATCCCCATTATATAGACAAGGAAACTGAGGTATAAAGTCATATACTAATACATGGTACATGGTAGATCTGGGATTTAAACACAGTTGGGTTCCAGATTTCATGATCTTATGTGTTAAAATAATATTGGAAACTCCATTGCACTATACCACACTATGATATTTTTTTTGTAATTGTATTATTGTTACTCCAGTCTATGAATTTCTGGAGATTAGAGATGGTTTCATTAATTTTTATACCCTCAATGCTTGCACTTGTCTAGAATGTGGACAATAATACAAAGATTACTGATATTCATTAGATACTGGAATGCATTTTACCACTATAAAAATAAGTAATTATTCTAATTTCTAGTTCACTTATTCTCTTGTTTGCCATGATACCCTCATATGCACTGAATCTTAACTCATACTTCCTGTGCTATTTTTATGAGTGAATTCGTTTTTCCTCCTCTTAAAATTATGGAGTCGTAAGTGCTTCAATGACTTTAGTCTGTTATTGACACCAATAGTCAAAAAAGCTCTAGAAATCCTATATAATAAAAAGGGAATATGCAAATTTACCATCACACCATCACAAAGATGGCGGTGCCTACAGAAGAGGTGGGGTTTCCATAACACAAGATGGCTGCTCCCACAGCAGAGGCAGGGGTTTCTGTAACACAAGATGGCTGCACCCACAGTGGAGGCCAAGTTCCTGTAACAAGCCTTAAGGAGCAATCAGCAGGGACCTGAGACTGCATGGCACTGGGCCTACACAGGGGACCTGAGCTTGCGCCCCCTGCCTGGTGGGGCTTTATGGGGGACCTCAGGCCACACCCCCTGCCCCAGCACAGGACCAGGGGACCTGAGGCCATGCCCCCTGCCCAGCGGGGCTTGACAGGGGACCTCAAGGCATGCCCCCTGCCCCGGTGCTGGGCTGGGGGACCTGGGGGTGTGCTGGGGGACCTGAGGCTGTGCACCCCTGTCCAGCACTGGGCTGGGGGACCTGAGGTTGCTCCTCCTGCCCAGCAGGGCTTGACAGGGGATCTGAGGCTGCACCCCCCCACCCTGCGGGGCTTGATGGGGGTGGGGCCGACCAGGTCTGGATCTTGCCCAATGGGGTTGGGGCTGGCTGGATCTGGGTCTTGCATGATTTTGAGGTGCCGCAGGTGGGTGGGGACTTGACTCTGGGTCCCGCAGCACACCCCAGACTCTGACAGGAGGAAGATTTTCATATACATTTTACTAATTTTCTTTCATCTCTGACACTTCTATTATAGAGAAAGGGCAAATAGCAATATTAAAATATTTCCTCTAATTAATCCCTTTTTAATGTGCATGAATTTCATGCACTGGGCCACTAGCATAGATTGTAATGAGATATTTGGTCAAGTGTAGAGTTTCTTCTTTTTCTGTTTGGTATTGTAAGAAAATATAGGTATTGGCATAGAAATGAGAGTTCTTTAATTATTTTTAAAGTGAAATATCAAATCTCTAACTGTAATTAATTCTTTTAAGATATGTAGAATCAACAGAAGTCTTTTTGGATTCTACCAACCAATTATAGCCTTTCCTTTGAAACTTTATAGTTTTTTATTCCATGTTGTTTTTTTAATTATTATTTATGCTCTTAAGTATGTCCATTATTGTTTTTGGAAGGAACTTAAACTGTATTCCAGTCACCTTCAGTATCATGATATACTAGAAAGGAAAGATTCTTAGAAATGGCTTAGAGTAAGCAGATTAAATCTTCTGGTTCTCTTTAATGTGAAATTCAATGATTTATTAACTAACACAAATATAATGCAAATAGATTTGTCTTTGTTTCTTTGATAACATGTGCATAAATGTTGATGAATTAGACCTTTAGCCAGACACCATCATGAGATTATAAATTTCTTGAGGGTAAAGTTCATATCTTATTTATTAACAGACCACCACCAGCTAATATGGTGGCTGGTACATAACAATTAATGGAAAGAGAGATGGAGGGATGGACAGATGAATGGATGAATAGGTGGAAGGGTGGATGAATATCAAAGAGGTAAAATTAGTTTTTGTAAGATATATATTAGTGTCTTCTGATCACAAGGAGATATTGTCTACTCAGTAGGCTTATGGCAACTAAAACATGTTCTCACCCAAAAAAGTAACAGCTGTCATAATATTGATTATTAAAAATACAAGGCGAAGCAAAAAAGTAAAAACAGTGTATTTTCCACCATCTGTACCACAAATTATACTTCCAATTGAATACTGTCTTTTAAACATGGGGTGACAGGTTTCTTATTTAATCCTTCTTTTCTGCTTAGGCTCACAATATTTTTGCAATTTCCTTGAAGGAGATATTACTTTCTCAGATATACATTTGTGTATGCTTATTAAAAGCTATTCACATTACTTTGTAGCCACATACTCATATTTTATTAAGGTGAAAAGATGACATCTGGAAAAATAAGAGGTAACAGAGGTAAAGATGTTAACTTTATTGAACTAATAAGATAATATGGGAATTAGCTAGGGAATTTAATGGCAAAATAAGAGTTTTAAAATATTTCTTAGAGTCCTTAGCTACAGGACAATGATAAAATACTGTATGTCAATTACAAGACCAGGTCTCATTTGCATTTCACTTCGGAAGACTACATATTTCACAGGGCTCAATTTTAGCTGTTGCTTCCCTTGATTTATGTTCCATGATATTTAAGTAGGTGACTAGATGGAAGAGTTGGAAGCATGCCTCCAATACCTGGCTATGATTTTTGCAGCTTCTTGCATGAACTCTCTTTAAAAGCAAGTATCATTATCTTGTGTACCTTCATGGCAAGGACGTTTTGACATTTCTCTAATAAATTATTGATAAGTGCATTGAGAGACTTAAAGAGCTATGTAACTCTTATTATCTAGCCTTTAAGCATCCCGTAGTTCATTTTGTCATGCCCACCATTATCATATTTCTTTAGTTCATTGAAACTGTGAGAATTCTTTGTGCTCATTAGAATTTATATCTAAAGAGGTCTTTGGGCTTTTGAGGCTTCTGTGGAACCTATTGATTATCAAAGAGGAGTTCAAGATTTTTTATATGTCTGAAATTGTTATTTTACCCATCATAATGTTTTTAGAGATTCTCCTTCTTCCTCATCCCAGGACAGGGACTACATCAAGAGATCTAAAAAAAAATGTAATTCTCCATTGTGAATGTTGAAATCCTGGGATCATGGTTATTCTGTCAGCCATGTCCCAGTTATGTATGTCATATTTATCGTTGTAACTGTGACCATTGCTAGCAACTTCCCTTGTAAAGACTTCTTTTTTTTTTTTTTTCCTTAAGCACATTTTGACAATATTTTTAAAGAACCATCTCCAATTCCTTGTAGAAAATTATATTCTATTCTATAGTTGCAACCCACCATACTCTACTTCCACTTGGGTTTTACCACCATAACTTTCTAGGTCCTAGGGGCTAAAATCACAGATTTGTGTGTCTCCTTGTTTATTTTATTTCATCTTTTTACCTCCACTGAGCAGATGCCTAACTTGTCAATGTTAGGGTTGCCAAAGGGGGAAGGCAGGAGACTGAAAGTGGTAAAGAATTATAAATTTACTAGAGGCCCAGTGCACAAAATTTGTGCACTGGGGGAGGGGGGGTCCCTCAGCCCAGCCTGCACCCTCTCCAATCTTGGACCCACAGGGATCAGGCCCAAACTGGCAGTTGGACATCCTTCTCACAATCTGGGACTGCTGGCTCCCAACCACTCACCTGCCTGCCTGCCTGCCTGATTGACCCTAATCGCTTCTGCCTGCCAGCTTCATCACCCCCTAACCACTCCCCTGCCAGCCTGATCGGCACCTAACTACTCTCCTGCCGGCCCAATTGCCCTCAACTGCCCTCCCCTGCCAGCCTGATTGCCCCCAACTGCCCTCCCCTGATGGCCCAGTTGCTCCCAACTGCCCTCCCCTGCTGGCCTGATTGCCCCCACTGCCCTCCCCTGCTGGCCTGGTTGCCCCTAACTGCCCTCCCCTGCTGGCCTGATTGCCCACAACTGCCCTCCCCTGCCAGCCATCTTGTGGTGGCCATCTTGTGACCACATGGGGGCAGCCATCTTGTGTGAGGACGTGATGATCCATTTGCATATTACCTCTTTATTATATAGGATTAGGTCATCTGAGCCCCAAATTGGCACCAGACTGAGGGACCGGGGAGTCAGAGTTTTTAAAGAAATCTACTCGGGGCTTTTTCAGCTGGGAATTTTCTGGGCAGGTCTGAATCTAGGCAAGTACAGAAAGAAAAGTTACTGGTCTTAGCAAATGGAATGTGGTCTAAGCAAAAGAGAATGTTGGTTGTAAAATGATCTAAAGGGCAGTTTCCCAGGAGGGGGATTCGATTGTTTGATCAGACCTAACAGTCAATAGTGTATTTTCTGTCTTCTTTTATTACTGATCTATTGTCTCTTACTTTTGAAAATTCCCACACCCCTCCCTTTATATTTACCAATATATATATATATATATATATAAATATATATATATATATTTTTTTTTAAAGACATTGGGAACAAATAAAATCCTCTGGGGATTTAGTCTAGACAGGAATTGACCTAACTAACTAATGCTGTTTCAAAAATTATGAATGATGTAGGAAAATAAAAGAGATTGTTTCCTATGGTAAAATATTGTCCATTTCCCCAGCACCTCCTACCCCCACCAAATATATGAGAGTGGTTTAATGAAACAGAGACAATAAAGTAATCCTTTCTTCTCAGTACTGTCCTCTTGTTACTGCCATTCTAAGTTGTGGGCTTGACTCTGCCACTTGCAATAGTAATTATGAGATGTGTGGATTAGAGAGAGAGAGTGACAAGAGCCAGTGAAAAGATTTGGGACACATCAAGGAGACGGGCTTCTAAAAGCTCACTGCTTGCTAAAGTAGGCTTTTGTGAAAATGGAAATCTCCAGTCATCTCTAAAATAATTGATTGGCAAATACAATGAGTGACCTGGCTGAACCAGAGAGAATTGAAAAGTGTCAACAACAAAATTATATCCCTTTAGCCAAATATGTTTTCTTTTCACTAAAGTATAATTGACTCATAATAATGCTAATTATGCCTAATTAGCATCTCAATTATTTTTTCCTAGCAAGCACATTTCATCATAGTGGTGCTTATCAGTTATCTAACAATCATTTATATTTTCCCCCTTTTGAAAGAAAAGTTTGACTGGTTTCAACACTCCCATGGTTTGGTAAGATATAAAATTATTATTGTTGGTTTTTCTTTGATGAGTTAGAATAGGTATCTCTAAACTCTTCTATAATAAGTTTTATCAGGAGAGTAATTTAAGTGGTATTACTACGGCTCTGTGAGAAGGCCACCTGTGGCTTTACTTGATTAATTGAGGGAGTTCGATTATCTTTTTTTGGGATGAATGTGACCAAGGACCTGATACTGAGGCAGCAAGAAGAAAAGAAGTTGCTGCTGTAGCCTCAGATTGAAAAAAAAAGCACCCTACAAAACTTACAGACCATTAAATGGGAGAATTCATGTCTTCAGTCTTTGAATGTCTCCAGACTTGAAGAAGTCATTTGACAGGAATAGCCCCTCCCACCAGTGAAACTCCTCCTTCTCTCTGAACAGAAATGCTCCTATTTCTCTGTCCCACCTCTACCTCTAGGGTGGCCACACAGAACACACCTAAAACCTCTTCTCTATGACAGGTCTTCAATTTTCATAACAACGGCCGGCATTTGTAAAGCATTGGCTCATTGACAAAGTGGTTTCCCCACACATTATCACATTTAGTTCTATCAATTGCACTGTGACATAAGCATAGTTATCCCAATATTTTCCTCACTCTGCTGTTTCGACTTCCCCTTTCTTCAAACCTGACTCACTCAACTTAGAGACTTTGAATACCCTTCTGTTGTGGCAGCTGCCTCTGAATTCTTTCTCTGTCCATTGGTCTTTGTTTTAAAGTGTAACTCTGAGAACTAAATGTCCTACTTTAGGCCCAGTTGTCATGAACCATACCTTAACCTACTATGAGGGAAAGACTGTTCTCTTCAGGTGATACAAGATTTCATTATTGTTTTTGTTAATGCCATCTTCTGCAGGATCTATCTGGCCTTGACCTCAACTAAAACTTTTAGAGTTTTCATCATGAAGCTGCTAAGTCACCTTCCCCTATCCTGTACTTGTGCAGGTTTTTGTTTTCTGTTTTAGGTTTTTAAGTGTAGAACAGCCCCAATTTTCTCCTGTGGGATCTGGGGTGAATGGACTGACTACTGGTCAAGGGCAGTTAACCTGAGTTCAGCTTCCTGCTGTACCACTAGTTAGTTGTCTTTCCATCTGTGTAAATGGCAACCCCATCCTTCCAGTTGCTCAAGCCCAGAACCTTGAAATCAGCCTTGACCCTTCTCTCAAAGTGCTTACCAGTTTCACCTTCAACTATTTCTAGAAGCTGTTTGTTTCTCAGTACCTCCATCTTTTTAAAAAATTTAATTTAATTTATTATTTCCAGTACCATTTATCCCCCCATACCTTCTTCCACCTGCACCCATCCCATAATCACCACACTGTTGTTCATGATTTCTCTCTCTCTCTCTCTGTCTCTCTCTCTCTCTATCTCTATCTCTCTTTGCTCAATCTTTTCATGCCCCACCACCCCCTACTCCCCAGAAGCTTTCAGCTGGCTCTCTAGCTATGTGTCTGTCTTCATTTTGCTTGTTAGTTCAGTTTGTTCATTAGATTCCACATGAGTGAAATCATATGGTACTTGTCTTTCTCTGGCCTATTTCACTTAGCATAATAATATCCAAGTCCCTCCAAGCTTTCACAAAAG
Source organism: Eptesicus fuscus (assembly GCF_027574615.1). Classification (NCBI taxonomy): domain Eukaryota; kingdom Metazoa; phylum Chordata; class Mammalia; order Chiroptera; family Vespertilionidae; genus Eptesicus; species Eptesicus fuscus. The sequence continues at coordinate 90,112,261 of NC_072479.1, forward strand.
GTAAATTTTCTTCTTTTTAACAGCTGAATATTATTTCATTGTGTAAATGCACTTGTTCTTCTTCTGCTCAGAAGTCTCTAATAACTTTTCACTTAATTCAGAGCAAAAGGTAAAATATTTACAATGCCTACAGTGCCCCTCCCACCCCCATGATCCTCTCCTTGCCTCCAACCACTTTTTTCCTTGTCACTCCATCTGGCCCTGGACTCTTTGTGTTCCTAAAATGCACTAAGCCTGGTCCATCTTCTGGACCTTTTCACTCATGGTCTCTACGTGAAACCATCTCCTACCAGATTTCTGCTTGGCCCACTTCCTCACATTTTGGAATCTCTGCTTAAATGTCCCCTTATCAGAGGATCCTTCCCAGACTGTATAAAATGGCACCCCCAGTCCTCCATAGTCTACTTGATTTTCCTCCATAGCACTTTCTACTACATGCCACATTACATTGTTAAAATATAAATTGAAGCATATTACAAATTTTAAGAGTTTGTTTGAGCAAACCTTGATGCAAATTAGGCAGTGTGAAACCAGAAGTGGTTAGGAGCACTCTACCCACAGAAACCAAGGGAAAGACTAAATATAGAGAGGCTATGGAAGCAAAGATAAGAAATTATTGATTGGTTATAGCCTAAACCCTAATTGGCTGTTTGTGATTGGTTGTCCTTTGGTTTTGATTTGTACCTTTAGGCATTTACAAGCTTAGGCTTTGGTTTGCTTACCAAGTCACTAATGAATTATAGTCACTCTAATCTAATGGACTCCTTGTTTAATTAATGACATATTCATATATTTGCTTGATTTAATCTGTCTTCCTCGATTAGAACAGAAGCTCCGTAAGGCCAGGTCTGGCATATAGAATAATGCCTGGTACATAGTAGGCACACAGCAAACATTTTGTCAAATGAAAGAATTTTGAAAAACTTACATTTCCAACTTTGGTTTCCTTGTTTGTAAAAAAATAATAAAATAAAGGTGTTTGTATTAATTTCCTGGAACTGTGGTAACAAATTACCACAAACATTGTGGCTTAAAACAATAAAAAATTTTCACTGGCCAGTATAACTCAGTTGGTTGAGCCTTGTCCCATGCACAGAAAGGTCACCAGTTTGTTCGATTCCCAATCAGGGCACATGCCCAGGTTACAGGTTTGATTCTCAGTCTGGGTACATACAGAGGGTAACAGATGACTGTTTTTAGCTCACATTGATGTTTTTCTCTCTCACTCCCTCTCCATTTCTCCCTCTCTAAAATCAATAAACACATATTTTAAAAAACAATGGAAATATGGTCTGTCATAATTCCGGAGGCCAGATGTCCTATCAGGAGGGTGGATGCTCTGAGGGAGAATCCTCTCCATATGTCTCTCCTAGCTTCTGGTGTCAACAACCCTTGGTGTCCCTTGGCTTATAGATATATCACTGAGTCTTTATCTTCATCTTCACATCATCTTCTCTGTGCAGTATTCCCATCTCTTCTAAGAACACTTGTCATTGGATTGAGAATTCATTCTAACCTAAGATGATCTTGCCTCAAGATCCTTCTTTTCCAAATGAAGTCACATTTACAGGTTCTGGATGAACATATCTTTTTGGGAGCCACCATTCAACCCACTACACAAAATAAGGTTCATGGGGGCTCTTTGTAGAATTTAATGTATTATTCAGGTATGAGTCATTATGTTAAACCATTTTATCTTCTCAGATCTGATTCAGTCCCAGCCTATTGAAAAATGTTTAAATGCTAATTCTAGTTTCCAAGGTATTCATTGGCCTTCCTAACCCATGTCAATAGTAAAATTGCTAACTATGATTTCTGTATATTCATCACAGATATTGATTTAAAAGACAAATTAAATAGAGCAGAGCTATGGAGAGAGGAGTGAGATTTGAAAGCAGACAGCATTTCTAGATTGCATGAATTGGTTAATCAGTACATTTTGGCTATAAGGCTTTGTCCAGTTAAGTATCTTCCTCAGGATACTTTCATCTTTCTATTTCTCCATATAAACCACAGTGATATTATGTTATTCTGTTGAATGTCTTATAAAATATAGATATAGCTGGCCTATCCCATTGCATTTATTTGTTGATTTATTCACCCACTCATTCAACTAGGAATCATTGAGTTTCTGCTAGATGCCAGGCACTGAAGAGTTGACAGTGAACAAATGAGAAAGTATTTCTAATGAAACTCATTGTCACTGGTCGCCTGATCTAGTGACTTGATTTAGAATGAAAACTGTGTGTGTGTGTGTGTGTGTGTGTGTGTGTGTGTGTGTGTGTGTGTGTTTATTACAGGGAGGCGACTTGGAAATGTTATCAGCCAGTCATGACTTTTTCCCACCCCATCCTAAATATCACCATTCCTTTTTAGGTATTTCAAATGATCCCAATTAATTGGTCTGTTCCCAGATTCCAGCTTTCTCTTTATCTTGTTTGAAAATTAGAAGTGCATTTGTTGGCTTCCTGTCTAAGGGTATGTATTTAGGTCTCTGATTCTTCAGATTCAACCTGTAGTCAATCCCCTTGGAAATTTCTCTTGGTCCTTTGAGGTATAATTCATGCGAGATAGCAGACCTGAATCCCTTACCGTAGTCTAGATGCCCTCTTTTTGTAGCAATTATATGAGTATTATTTTAAAGACAATAATCACTGCTGTAATTTTCAGCAACCCCAGTGTTCTAAATGCTTAACAAACACTATTGTTTAAAATCCTCACAAATTTATCCTACAAAGAAAGAATTTTACTTCTTCTTTACAGATCAAGAAGCTATGACAACAACGAGTTAAGTAACTTGCCCAAGGTTACACAGCTAGTGATGGTCAGAGCCAAGTTCAGACCCAAACCTCATATTCTTTCACCTCTGGGCAACCCTGCCTGCATTCTTTCCCTTTGATCTCAGAGCTCTTTAACTCCCTCCTAGTGTTCTTTTCACTGATCAGTGCTCCACCCCTTTCAGTTTATAAATCCCCCACTCTTACATGGCCCTGTGTTCTTCTTCTTCTTGGTTATCCATCAAATTAGACCACCAGCCCAAGGCAGAAAGCTGCTTATCCCTGTCAATGTCATGTTCTGAATAAAACTGTAAAAGCTTCCTTTGTTGTCCCTCACATTTTTCTCATCAAGCCTCAGTTCACTCGGGGCTTTCGCCTTTCTGACATAGTTCTTACAAGTCCATGCCTCTTTCATCTGGTTAAGAGCCCTTCTTACCATCTTTTGAATATTTCCATTTTAAAACTGGAGTGTCTCAGAGAATTGGCTTCTTTAGATCCTTCTTTTCTTCCTGATAGAATGCATTTGCAATTGTATCTCAGAATTACTTTTCTTTTTTAGAACTTCCCACTTTTTTTGAGTAATTTCCTTTTTAGTATTTTATAGGCTCAGTATCACCAAACAAAAAAAAAAGTTTGTATATACACCCTGGGTCAAACACTGTATTCAGTACTGAAGTCTAAGAACATGGTTCCTCAGTCTCTTGAAGGTGATGTTATGATATATGTATGGCATCATATACTGACACACATATTAAATGTCAATTCTATGTTTGCTTTTCTGGTGTTCTCAATGGTTAGAGTGTCGGCCTGCAAACTAAAGGGTTGAGGGTTTGATTCCCAGTCAAGGGCACATACCTCAGTTGCAGGCTAGATCCCTATCATGGCAGGGGCACATGTGGGAGTCATTCAATCGATGTAGCTCTCTCACATCGATGTTTTCTCTCTCTCTCTCTCTCTCTCTCTCTCTCTCTCTCTCTCTCTCTCTCTCTCCCCCTCCTCCCTTCCACTCTATCTAAAAGCAATGGAAAAATATCCGTGGGTGAGGATTAAAAAACAAATCCTTACCCACGGATGAGGTGTAAAAAATCAATAAATTATATTTAAAAAATAATTGAGAGGGCTCGGACTTCAAACTATGTTTGCTTATTAAGTGGCAAAGAATAGGGAAATAGCTGTGGGCTAGAACAGTAGAAGAAGCCTTCACAGAACAGGAGGGACTTGGATGATAACAATATAATATATAGAACATTATAAATCCACTTAATCCTTCCTACAACCCAATAGAGTATCCTCATGTTTCAGATAAGGTAAACAATGGCTAAGCAAGTTGTCCAAGGACACACAGCTTGTAAGTAGCTAAGTAGAATTTGAACTTTGTGCATATGACACTAGAGTTCAAATTCTTAACTGCTCAGTTCTCCTGGGAAGCTTCTAGACAAAGATAGGGGAAAAGAAGAACTACCAGATTAAGAATGTTCAGGATTTGGATGGGGCAACATTGTGAAGAGTTTGGTCGAAGGACCTTTGCTTTTAGTTGGAAGAAAGGGGTGAGGGAACTATATCTTAATGGTAGCACTTAAACCACTGAGCCGTGGTGTCCTCAGAGGAAATAGCACCAGATCTCATGAAGCCCAGTTCTGGTAACATGGCTACAGTAAAGATGAGAGGAGAGATTCATTTTGTGAATAAAAAAAAAAAAATTAAACAAATTGGAGTGGCAAATGACAGCAAGCAGTGTCAATAGATAATCCTTGCAACTAATCAAATGTATTCAATGTGAAAAATGGTTAGAGAACATTTTGACATCTTGAGTCATTCCCGTGCTCACAGATAGTTGTATTGTTAACAACACTGTCATTGAAAAGGAAGAGAAATGACACACATAACAGATAAAAATAAAGCCATGTGAAAGGTATGGAATTTCTCAGAAAAAAAAATTAATTTGGAGAAAATTAAAGATACACACATCTGTTCCACCATTCAATTACCAAACACCTTGAATGCAATAACACATGACTTTGAATACCAGTTGGCTATGTTGTCAGCTGGGGGGACCTACCTCCAATAGGCAACACTGTGAAAATATTACTCTGGTGATTTAACCCCGTGTTTTTCATGGAGCATTAAGTTGCTTTCTAAGGATTTCTAAATGCCAGGTTGCTGACCGTGTGTGATTATTACCAATCAAAAAGCCCTATTCACAAGTGTAAAGGCTCTAGTCCTGGGAATCTGGCCAACTTCCAATTGGGTAATTACTTACATTAGTCCCTCTTATCCACTGGGGATACACCAGTGGATGCCTGGAATCGTGGATAATACCAAACTTTGTATATACTATATTTTTCTTCTATGCATACATATCTATGGTAAAGTATTTATGAATTAGGCACAGTAAAAGATTAACAATAACAACTAATAATAAAATATAACAATTATAGCAATATACTGTAATGTAAGTTATGTGAATATGGTCTCTCTGATAACTGATCTGATAATCTAGAAAGCTACTAAATGGATAACAGGCAGGTAGCATATACAGTGTATGTATGCTGAACAAAGGGATGATTCATGTCCTGGATGAGACAGACAAGATAGTGTGAGATTTTATCACGCTACTCGGAACAGGGTGCTATTTAAAGCTCGTGAATTGTTTATTTCTGCAATTTTCCATTTAATATTTTTGGACTACTATTGATTGCAGGTAACTGAAACCATGGAAAGTAAACTGTTGATAAGGGAGACTACTGTATAGAAAACCTTCTTGAATCTCTCTTGGAGTTCTAGTAATGAAAGCAAGTTATAGGGTGATTTGTAATTGTGCCTGATGGCCAGAAAAATAGTGCAATACAGCAAAAATAAAATAAGTAGCAGCCTCTGCTGAAAGGCTAGAAAGAAACCATTGTGTCTGCTAGGGAAAGTCAATGGTCACTCTTAAAATAAAAGAAAATAATTACCAATACAATAAAATAAAACGTAAATGAATCCTTTATATTCCTAGTTTTGCAGAATATAGTTAACTACCAAAATATAGCAACATGTCAGAGAGTGTTTGGGGGTAATACAGTATTTGCTTTGGTAGTATCTACCTAGGAAATATTGTTCCTTTGGACACAATTGAAGTCCGAGCCCTCTTAATTATTTAATTATTTTTTAAATATATTTTATTGATTTTTTACAGAGAGGAAGGGAGAGGGATAGAAAGTTAGAAACATAAATGAGAGAGAAACATAGATCAGCTGCCTCCTGCACACCCCCTACTGGGGATGTGCCCACAACCAAGGTACATGCCCTTGAAAGGAATCGAACCTGGGACTCTTGAGTCTGCAGGCCGAAGCTCTATCCACTGAGCCAAGGAATAAACCGGTCAGGGCTATTTTTTAAAAAAAAATTCTTTATTGATTAAGGTATTACATATTTGTTCTCATCCCCCCATTAACTTCCCAAACCCCCTCTGCCACTCATGCCCCCAACCCCCTGTTGTCTGTGACCACAGGTTAGGCTTATATGCATGCATACAAGTCCTTTGGTTGATCTCTCCCCCTTACTCCCACCCTCCCCTACCCAAACCTCTGAGGTTTGACAGTCTGATCGATGCTTTCCTGTCTCTGGATCTGTTTCTGTTCATCAGTTTATGTTGTTCATTATTTCCCATAGATGAGTGAGATCACGTGATATTTATCTTTCTCTGACTGACTTATTTCACTTAGCATAATGCTCTCCAGTTCCATCCATGTTGTTGCAAATGGTAGGAATTCCTTCTTTTTTAGTGCAGCATAGTATTCCATGGTGTAGATGTACCACAGTTTTTTAATCCACTCATCTGCTGATGGGCAGTTAGGCTGTTTCTAGATCTTAGCTATGGTAAATTGTGCTGCTATGAACATAGGGGTGCATATATCCTTTCTGATTGATGTTTCTAGCTTCTTGGAATATATTCCTAGAAGTGGGATCACTGGATCACATGGGAGTTCCATTTTTAGTTTTTTGAGGAAACTCCATACTGTTCTCCACAGTGACTGCACCAATCTGCATTCCCACCAGCAGTGCACGAGGGTTCCTTTTTTTCCGCATCCTCGCCAGCACTTGTCATTTGTTGATTTATTGATGATAGCCATTCTGACAGGTGTGAGATGGTACCTCATTGTCATTTTGATTTGCATCTCTCGGATTATTAGTGGATTTGAGCATGTTTTCATGTTTCTTGGACTTCCTTCTGTCTTCTTTCAAAAAGTTTCTATTTAGGTCCGTCGCCCATTTTTTGATTGGTTTGTTTATCTTCCTTTTGTTAAGCTGTATGAGTTCCCTGTAAATGTTGGAGATTAAACCCTTATCGGTGATAACATTGGCAAATACGTTCTCCCATACAGTGGGCTTTCTTGTTGTTTTGTTGATGGTTTCTTTTGCTGTAAAAAAGCTTTTTATTTTGATGTAGTCCCATTTGTTTATTTCTCTTTATTTTCCATTGCCTTAGGAGCAGTATCAGTGAAGAAGTTCCTTCGGCATATGTCTGAGATTTTGCTGCCTGTGGATTCCTCTAGTATTTTTATGGTTTTCCGTCTTATGTTTAAGTCCTTTATCCATTTTGAGTTTATTTTTGTGTATGGTGTAAGTTGGTGGTCTAGTTTCATTTTTTTTGCATGTATCTGTCCAATTTTCCCAACACCATTTATTGAAGAGACTGTCTTGACTCCATTGTATGTTCATGGGCATTGTGGTTTGGGTCAATCTCTGGGTTCTTTATTCTATTCCATTGATCTATATGTCTGTTCTTGTGCCAGTACCAGGCTGTTTTGAGAACAGTGGCTTTGCAATACAGCTTGATATCTGGTATCGAGATTCCACCTACTTTGTTCTTCTTTCTCATGATTGCTGCAGCTATTCAGGGTCTTTTTTTATTCCAGATGAATTTTTGGAAAGTTTGTTCTAGGTCTGTGAAATATGCCATTGGTATTTTAATGAGGATTGCATTGAATCTATAGATTGCTTTGGGTAGTATGGACATTTTGATGATGTAGATTCTATCAATCCATGAACACGTTTTATTCTTCCATCTGTTTATGTCTTCCTCTATCTCTTTTTTCAGTGTCCTGTAGTTTTCGAGTACAGGTCTTTTACCTCCTTAGTTAAGTTTATTCCTAGGTATCTTAATTTTTTTGGTGCGATGGTAAATGGGATTGCTTTTTTAGTCTCTCTCTTTCTGTAAATTCACTATTGGTGTATAAAAATGCCATAGATTTCTTGGCGTTAATTTTGTATCCTGCTACCTTACCGAATTCATTTATTAAGTCTAATAATTTTTTTGACGGAGTCTTTAGGGTTTTCTATGTACAATATCATGTCATCTGCGAATAAGGACAGTTTTACTTATTCTTTTCCAATTTGGATACCTTTTATTTCTTCTTCTTGTCTGATAGCAATGGCTAGTACTTCTAGTACTATGTTGAATAGGAGTGGTGAGAGTGGGCATCCCTGTCTTGTTCCTGTTCTTAGGGGAAATGGTTTTAGTTTTTGCCCATTGAGTATGATGTTGGCTGTGGGTTTGTCATATATGGCTTTTATGATGTTGAGGTATGATTCTTCTGTTCCCACCTTGCTGAGAGTTTTTATCAAAAATGGGTCTTGGATTTTGTCAAATGCATTTTCTGCATCAATTAATATGACTATGTGATTTTTCTCCCTCAATTTGTTTATGTATCACATTTATTCATTTGCAGATATTGTACCATCCTTGCATCCCTGGGATAAATCCTGCTTGGTCATGGTGTATGATCTTTCTGGTGTACTGCTGGATCCGATTTGTAGAATTTTGTTGAGGATTTTGGCATCTATGTTCATGAGGGATATTGGCCTGTAATTTTCTTTCATTGTGTTGTCTTTATCTGGTTTTGGTATTAGGGTGATGCTGGCTTCATAGAATGAACTTGGAAGTGTTCCTTCCTCTTGAATTTTTTTGAATAGTCTGAGGAGGATAGGTTTTAATTCTTCCTTGAATGTTTGGTATAACTCTCCTGTGAAGCTGTCTAGCCCTGGGGTTTTGTTTGCTGGAAGCTTTTTGATGATTGCTTCCATTTCTTCCATATCATTGGCCTATTGAGATTATCAGATTCTTCTTGATTGAGTTTTAGAAGGTTGTATTTTTCTAGGAATATGTCCATTTCCTCCAGGTAGTCTAGTTTGTTGGAATAGAGTTGTTCATAGTATTTTTTAACAATCCTTTGTATTTTTATAGGGTCTGTTGTTATTTTGCCTCTATCATTTCTGATTTTATTTATTTGGGTCCTCTCTCTTTGTTTCTTGGTGAGCCTGGCTAGAGGGTTCATCAATCTTGTTTATCCTTTCAAAGAGCCAGCTCTTGCTTTCATTGATCTTTTGTGTTGTTGTTTTTTTGGTCTCTATGTCATTAATTTCTGCTCTAATCTTTATTATCTCCTTCCTTCTGCTCGCTCTGGGCTTTTCTTGTTGCTCTCTTTCTAATTCTTTAGTTGTAGAGTTAGATGATTTACTACCATTTTTTCTGGTTTTTTGAGGTAGGCCTGTAGAGCTATAAACTTCCCTCTCAGGACTGCTTTCATTGTGTCCCATAGGTTTTGGATTGTTGTGTTTTTATTGTCATTAGTTTCCAGGATGTTTTTAATTTCTTCTTTGATCTCATTGGTAACCCAATCAATATTTAATAATATGCTATTCAGCTTCCAAGTGTTTGAGTGTTTTGGATTGTTTTTTATTGTAGTTTATTTCTAATATTATGCCATTGTGGTCTGAGAAGATGCTTGGTATGATTTCAATCTTCTTGAATTTGGGGAGACTTTGCTTGTGACCCAATATGTGGACTATTTTTTAAAATGTCCCATGTTCACTTGAGAAGAATGTATATTCCGCAGCTTTGGGGTGAAATGTTCTGAAGATGTCAATTATGTCCATCTGATCTAGTGAGTCATTTAGGATTGCTGTTTCTTTGCTGATTTTTTTGTCTAGAGCATTTATCCAGTGAAGTCAGTGGTGTATTAAAGTCCCCTACTATGATTGTATTGTTGTCTATCTCTCCCTTGATATCTTCCAGGAGTTTTTTTTATGATTTGGGTGCTCCTGCATTGGGTACATATATGTTTACCAGGGTTATATCCTCTTGTTGTATTGATCCCTTTAGTATTATAAAGTGGCCTTCCTTTTCTCTTGTTATGGCCTTCACTTTGAGGTCTATTTGTCTGATATAAGTATTGCTACCCCAGCTTTTTTTCATTTCCATTTGCCTGGAAGATATTTTCCATCCCTTCACTTTCAGTCTGTGTGAGTCCCTTGTTTTGAGGTGGGTCTCTTGTAGACAGCATATGTATGGGCCATTTATTTTATCCATTCAGCCACTCGATATCTTTTGATTGGAGCATTTAGTCCATTTATGTTTAAAGTTATTATTGAAAGGTACTTTTTTGTAGCCATTTTTATTTTTTTGAGCCTGTGTTCCTTCTTACCTTTTTATTTCTTCTTTTTACAGCATTCCATTTAGCATTTCTTGCATTGCTGGCTTGGTAGTGATAAACTCCCTTAGCCTTTTTTTGTCCACGAAGCTCCTGATTTCCCCTTCAATTTTGATTGATAGTCTTGCTGGATAGAGTATTCTTGGATTCAGACTCTTGCTTTGCATCACTTTGTATATCTCCTTTCATTCCCTTCTAGCTTGATGTGTTTCTGTTGAGAAATCATTTGATAATCTGATGGGGGATCCTTTGTAGGTAACTCTCTGTCTCTCTCTTGCAGCCTTAAAGATTCTCTCTTTGTCGTTAACATTTTCCATTGTAATTATTGCATGTCTTGGTGTGGGTCTTTTGGGATTCATCTTGCTTGGGACTCTCTGTACTTGTGTAACTTTTTTCTTCCCCATATCAGGGAAATTTTCTGTCATTATTTCTTCAAATAAATTTTCTAATTCTTGCTGATCTTCTTGTCCTTCTGGCAGCCCTATTATATGCATGTTATTTCGTTTTGCATTGTCCCAAAGCTCCCTTAGGCTCTCCTCCTGCTTTTTAATTTTTTTCTCTAGTTGCTATTCAGATTGGGCTTGTTTTTGCACTTTATCTTCTAATTCACTAATTCAGTCTTCTGCTTCTTCCAGTCTACTGTTGAAGCCTTCCATGGTGTTTTTGATTGTAGCTATATCATTTTTCATTTCTTCTTGATTTTTGCATAGGTTGTTGGTTTTCTCGTCCATCCGGTGTATGAACTGTATGACCATTACTCTGAATTTTTTTCTGTCATTTTGCATGCTTCCATTTCACTTATTTCCTTTCTTGGCGATTCCTCCTTTTCTTTCCTCTGGGGATTGTTTCATTGTCTCCCCATTCTGACTATCACCAGAGGGTTCCAAATGTCGAGTTGCGGGGGCCTGGGACATGTGCAGTGGGAGTTTTGCATCCCCCAAGTGTCACTGAAGAGCTCTGACACCACAATGTCCAGCTGCTATGGGGTGGTGGGAGCCACGCTCGCCCTGGGTCAGAGTCACAGGTGCTTAGTGTGGCCTCGTGTGTGCACCTAGAATCTGGGACCCTGCCGGCATCACGTTGAAACAGAGAACCTTCTGGGGTGTGCCAAAAATCAAAGTCCCTTAGTGCGTGTCAGGAGTCAGATGCTCCCTGTGTCTGTGCCGAGAATCGAGTATCAGAGTCTCTGTTGCTTGGTGCTACCTCACACTGAGAATCAGGGTCCCTGTGTGCACATACGCCAAGAATTGGAGTCACTGGCTCTTAGTGTGAATGTACTGGGAATCAGGGAATCCCAGGCACATGCAATAAGAAACAGAGTCTAGTCACTGGTGCTCTTTGCTGCCTCTTGCATGGAGATTCAGGGTCCTTGATCTGCTTGGGAAACTGGGTTACACAGTCACACTGTGTTGGCAGGAGATCCACTCTTGCCCTGCGGAAAACAGCCTCTGTGTGTGCTTGCCCTGAATCAAAGTTAGGTGGCACTGCTGCTCAGTGTGAGTGTGGGTTTGGTCCCGCGGGTGTGCACTGCAGGAAACAAACTCCCCGTGTCCATGCACCCAGGCTCAAATTCAGTGCTGCCCCCTTGTGTGTGCACAGGGTCTGGTCTTGGGGAACAAACTCCTCAAGTTTTCACGTTCAGGTTCAAATTCAGCGCAGCCTCCCTGCTCGGGTGCAGGGTCTGGTCTTGGGAAACAAACTCCCGGGGTTTGAGCCTCCAGGCTCAAATTCAGTGCTGTCTCCTGGCGTGGGCGCAGGATTTGGTCACGGAAAACAATCTCCCCAAGGTTGCGTACCTTGGCTCAAATTCAGCACATACTCCCTGCCTGGGCATGGAGCCTAGGTGAGGGAAACAAACTCTCTGGCTTCGTGCATTCAGATTCAAATTCAGCGCAGCTTCTCTGCTAGGGTGCAGGGTCTGATCATGGGAAACAAACTCCTCAGGTTTGCACCCCCAGGCTCAAATTCAGCACTGTCTCCCTGCGTGGGTGCTGGATCTGGTCGCAGAAAGCAATCTCCCCAAGGTCACTCACCTATGCTCAAATTCAGCACAGCCTTCCTGCCTGGGTGTGGAGCCTAGTTGTGGGATACAAATTCCCCTATTTCGTGCATCCAGGCTCAAATTTAGTGCTGTCTCCCTGCCCTGTGTGGGCGCGGGATCTGGTCACAGCAAACAATCTACCCAAAGATGCACACTTAGTGTCAAATTCAGCATTCTCCCTGCCTTGGCGCGGAGCCTGCTCACAGGAAACAAACTTCCTATGTCCGACACCAAGGCTTAAAGTCAGGTAGAGCTGCAACTGCTATGTGTGTGAAGAAAGCCCTATTGTGCGGCTGGGGTCTGGCAGTTCCTATCTGCTGCCACGGGGGCAGGGAGGAGGGGGATTGGCTTTGTGACTCACAGAAATCTGCAGCCGGGGTGCCTGGAGTCTTGGTGTCTGGAGCTGTGGTCGCAGGTCTTCTACCAGAGTGGCTGTAGGGTCCTGGCTTGCTACCAAGACCAGATTGGGTGGTGGCAAGGCTAGGATCCTAGTCTCAAGCAGTTCTGGTTTTCAAGATGGCGTGGTCTCTGTGCCTCAGGTGTGCTCCCCGGAGTGTTTGCGGTGGCAGCGGGGTTCTGCCATCTAAGACTGCCCAGATTGGCAGCCCCATGGAGGACCTGCAGGGTCTAACTGTCCCTATTTCACTCACACACACACCCACCCAGATTCACACACTGCTCTATTGCTCCCTCACTCTCTCACACACTCTCTCTCCTTACCTTCCTGAAGGTCGCCATCTTTCGAGACTCCTCCCTCTTAATTATTTTTGATATAATAAAGCAAAATGTTTTTTTTATTTTATACATTATATCATACTAAACTTTGCACCCAATAGATAAGGATACAAATAACTGTTTGGGCATTAAAATATTTGATAATTTGCATTACCAGGTCCCAAAACCAATACTTCAGATGCTTAAAGGTAAAAATAAATAAATAAATAAAAAATTCATGTTTCTAGGTCCCTAACATGAATTACTTAATTAATCTGTGGTTGGGGTAGGATTTGGTAATCTGTGTAATCTATTTTTCAGAAGTACCTCCTGGTGGGTGTGATGTGCAGCCAGGTTTGAAACTATTCGATTAACTCTACTCAGCTTCTAGACAACTGCTTTCCTTATGAACTAGATGTTTTAAAATATATATTTGATTAAAAAAATGATAGTGACCAGGATAACATCCCACTCTACAGAGAACCAGCAGCTATGGGGATGGTCAGTAAGTTCTGGGCCAAAGGCAGCTGGAACCACAACCTTTTCTTTTGAGTGGGTCTCAAAGTCATTGATTGATGAAGGTAGAAACAAAATGTTTTAAATTTGATTGCTATCTGTGGTTACTATTAGACAAAGATCATCAACCACTGAGAAATTCTTGTTTCTTAAATGCATCTCATTGGAATTTTTGAAAATAAAATATGCTACAGTCATCTTCAAAAATGATTTCTTTAAGAAAAAAAAAAGGTAACTAGGAACTGCAACATTTTTTGTCAAAGTCTCAAAGGGAAACGAAGTAAAATTTATCAATTGCTCCTTCAGGATATGTTTGTTTTGGCTCCCAAATTGATGGTATATTTACGAAAGTGATGAAAACTACCTAACTTAAATTGATTTTGTTTATGCAAAAATTTCATTTTTTGTGATGTGGAGAAACTCCAGTATCTTGGGTAGAACCATGGCCGTCTCAATTCATCAGATCACCTATAACTCAGCACAGTGTAGTCATCAGATTTTGTCCTTTTATTGGCAATGGAAGAGAAAAGTTTATTCATCTTGTTGGATTAGATGGTCTCTAAGGCCCTTTCCATCTATAAAATTTTATTATTCTTTTACATCCCAGTGATAGATAAAATATAGAAATTCATCACATCTCTCTGGTACCACAGAAACTAGTAGAATCCACAAGTATTTTAACCCCAAAGTTTTGGTCTCCTTATATTTCACCAATGAAGAATCTTATACATCCTTAATTTTTTAAATATAATTCAAAAGCAGAAATTCATCAGTAATAGTGGTTACAATCAATATGCAGGTGCTGAATTAAGATGGTAGATAATAGACCAATATGTTTATTCTCTTGGGTCGCATTCCTAGCTGCTGATGAATAATCTTTGAGATATAGAAGATCCGCTATAGATATAGAAGGATAATATATAAAACCTATGGAATATCAAATAGTTGTGCCTCTATCTTGGGTGCTCCTGTAGTTTTTCACATGTCTTTTAACATTTATCTTATTGATTTGTTTATTTCCTGTTATGTGTCTGTGTCACTTACTAGACCAGGAGCTCTTTGGAGATCAGAACCATTTATTGTTACATTGCCAGGATGCAGTACAGTGCTTAGTGTAGATTTACTTGGCAGTTGATTGGATATCTCTTGAATATTAAATGAGTTCCACTGCTTACAAATAGCTGCTTAATTTTTTGAAATAAAGTCTGAAAGACAAAAATCCTTCTGCAAAATCTCTGATGAAGCTTAGAAAAGAAACTATGGAAACCTCAAGTACCTAGAAATTGTTAAGTAAGAGGAAGAAGGCTAGAACATTTATTTATCAGGTCAATGTTTTCTCACTTCTGTTTTTAGCAAGGACAGGTGGATCAATTAAACAATCATACTTCACTTCAGTTTAGTGTTTCTTGGTGTTTAGATCAAATAAAACCATATGCACCATTGCTTTCATGGGGAATGTTTTCCTAAGACAGTGTTTAGATATTCTCTTTGGTAAAATATTTAACCCGTCTGAACCTCAATACCTTTTTATAAATGGAAAGTTTAAATAAATCAATAGTTTTCTAACATTATGAATAGTGAAATCCTTTCTGTCTTTAAACACACACTTATGTGAAACCCTTTATATAAAAATGATGCAGCGCTATGTAGATGGTAGAAGGGGTGTCTTTGTTAACACTGGTACTGTAACAAATGACCCTGAATCTTCGTAACATAAAAAAATAAAGAGAGAAAAAACCCAAAATACCAGTTTATTTCTCACTAACATAAGGTCATTCTGTAGCCAAGATTATGGCTTAAGGGTTAGGCCTCTCTCCAGGTGATCACTCAGAGACACCTGTAGATGAAGTCTCTGCCACTTTTAACATGGGGACTCTAAGGCAATTCTAGGTTTTGACCCCAACCAGAAAATGTAAACAGAGAGAGAGGATTATCCATGGTAGGTGTTTTATGGTCCAGGCTTGTAAGTGGGCACACCTAACTGCCAGGGAGGCTGGCAAATGTGGTTTTCTGTATCCATGACAAACAATGAGAAATGGGTTTGGTAAGCAGATAGCCAGGCTCTGACAAAGAGATGGAAGGAAAACCTGGCATTCAGGAAGAGCACAGTTTGTAATCCCTAAAGAGGTGAACACCAAGATCCCCTTCAGCTTAAATATTCTCTCATCGTACCAAGCACCATGTCTGATACATAGGAGTTCAAGAAATGCTTCAATTTTTCTGTACTGTTGAAAGAGAGATGTTAATTCCTGTTTGGTATAGCATGAATGGTGTTTGGGTCATTCCCTCTACTCACCCCTGAAATGTGATAACGCTCTCAGCAGTTTCAATTGACCCTTGAATTTGGGCACTTGCACAAAGTCTGAGCTTGCAGAGATCTCTTCGTTCTGGCTTGAGGTTGTGAAATCAATCTGGCTGTCCTTCATTCATATTAAGGAGAACTTAGAAGACATAACTGAAAAGTTTCACTCACCCATGTTAGGTAAGATTCAGATCTATGTGATGTGTAAGATGTCAATTATTCTTTCCATCTTTAATCACCATTACAAATTATTGATAAGATCTTCTTATACTACCCCTGACCTCTACTGGGTCAATCCTTTCACCCTGTGTGCCTCCTGCCAAGCCATATCTTACCTATGTCTTTCACTATTTGTACCTCTCTTTTTCTTAAAATATATTTTTATTGATTTCAGAGAGGAAGGGACAGGGAGAGAGAGACAGAAACATCAATGATTAGAGAGAATCATTGATCAGCTGCCTCCCGTATGGCCCACACTGGGCAGAGATCGAGCCTGCAACGTGGGCATATGCCCTGACCTGAAATCGAACTGTGACCTCCTGGTTCATAGGTCAACACTCAACCACTAAGCCCCAATGGCCAGGCAATTTTTGTGCCTTTCTTAAGCAATCTAACTACAACCAAGGTTTTGGTTATCATCTGATGACTTTCAAATCTGTTTATTCAACCCATATCCGCAGATCCGTATAACCAAATGCTCACAAGACATCTCCATTTGGATATCTAACATTCAAAGTGTCCAACACCCAAAATCTATTTTTTCCCCTCTCTCACAACTCTTTCCCTGGAACCTCAGTCTTGGAAGATCACACCATCATTCACTGGTTCATCCAGTTTGGGTCCAGGAGCCACAATATCTGTTCACCCTCTTTTTCATCCTCATCCAAGCCAAAATGGTCATCAAGTTATAATGACTTGGCAGAAAAAGATGGCGACCGGCAGGAAGGTAGGGAGAGAGAGTGTGTGAGTGAGGAACCCATAGAGAAGAGTGTAGACGTGTGTGGTGTGTGTGTGTATAAGCTAGGGTCAGTTAGATTCTGCACGTCTTCCAAGGGGCTGCCTAACCGGGCAGTCCTAGACTGCGGAGCCCCGCGCACAAAGCGGACACATCTCCGCGGCTGTTGCGGACGCAGAGACCACGCCATCTTGAGAAACAGAGCTGCCTGAGACTCGGATCCTGGCTTCTGACACAAACCAGGACCCTGCAGCCACTGGGGACAGAGAACTGCTATCACAGCTTCAGACCAACAAACAACAAGAATCCAGACGTCCCGGCAGAATTCCGTGAGTCAAAGAGCCTACCCCCTCCCCGCAGGCGCGCAGACAGCGCCATTTTAACTGATAGATTCGCCTCTCGCCCAAGCCGCAGAGCTTTGCGCAGGGACTCGCTCCCCCTCAGGGAATTTGGCGCGCGCGCGAGCGCACAGGAGAGAATCAGCTCCCTGTTGGGGAAATCTGTCAGTGCACACAGAGGGCACCCCTTCGGAGAATTTGGGGGAATTTGGCTTGCGGGTCACAGCTCTCCCTTCGGGGAATCTTAGTGCTTGCACAGAGGGGCTTTCCCTTAGGGGAATTTGGCGCGCAGGACGGACTCCGCCCCCCTTCCGGGACTCCGGTAGAGTGCACGGAGCCAGCTCACCTTCAGGAAATTAAGAGTGTGCGCCCTAGCCGGTTTGGCTCAGTAGAGAGAGCACACACAGGTCGCAGCTCCACTTCAGGGAATTTGGCACGCCGGACACAGCTGCCTGGGATCCCTGACTCACAGCGCATTCACACTAAGAGCCAGCGACCCCAATTGTTGGTGCATGCACACATAGGGACCCTGAGTCTCAACGAGAAACCGCACAAGGCAACAGAGACTCTGACACTCTAGTCTTGGTGCAGACACAGGGAAACTCTGACTCCTGGCACATGCTAAGGATCTCATTTTCGGCACATACCAACAGTGTGGTGCAGACAGGGCCCCTGAATCTAAGTGTGCACACGAGACCACACGGAACACTGGGGACACTGACCCTGGGCAAGTCTGGTTCCCACCAACCAAAGGCAGCCACACGTCCTAGTGTCAGAGCACTTCAGTGAAACTCGGGTGGAGCGAAGTCCCCACAGCACACGGCCCAGGTCCACGCAAACGGAAGCTTGAGCTTTCTGGTGATAGCCAGAATGGGGAAACGAAATAACTCACAGAGGAAAGAAAATGTGGAGTCGCCAAGAAAGGAAATCAGTGAAACTGAAGCTTGCAACATGACCGAAAAGGAGTTTAGAGTAATGGTCGTGGAATTTATACATCGGATGGATGAGAAAATAAACAACTTATGCAAGAATCAGGAAGAAATGAAAAGTGATATAGCTACAATCAAAAACACCATGGAAAGTTTCAACAGTAGACTACAAGAAGCAGAGGACCGAATTAGTGAGTTAGAAGATCAGGTACAGAAACAAGCTCAATCTCAACAGCAATTGGAGAAAAAAATTAAAAAGCAGGAGGAAAGCCTAAGGGAGCTTCGGGACAACATGAAACGAAGTAACATGCGTATAATAGGGCTGCCAGAAGGACAAGAAGAGCAGCAGGGATTAGAAAATCTATTTGAAGAAATAATGACAGAAAACTTCCCGGATATGGGAAAGATAAAAGTTACGCAAGTACAGAGAGTCCCAAGCAGGATCAACCCCAAAAGACACACACCAAGACATGTCATAATTTCAATGGCAAATATAAATGATAAAGAGAGAATCTTAAAGGCGGCAAGAGAGAGACAGAGAGTTACCTACAAAGGAACACCCATCAGATTGTCAAATGATTACTCAACAGAAACACAACAAGCTAGAAGTGAATGGACGGAGGTATGCAAAGTGTTGCAAAGCAAAGGACTGAATCCAAGAATACTATATCCAGCAAGACTATCAATCAAAATTGAAGGGGAAATCAGGAGCTTTGCAGATAAAAAAAGGCTTAAGGAGTTTATTACCACCAAACCAGCAATGCAAGAATTGCTAAAGGGAATACTGTAAAAAGAAGAAATAAACAGGTAAGAAGGAATATAGACACAAAAATAGATATGACCACAAACAAATACCTTTCAGTAATATCTTTAAATGTAAATGGACTAAATGCTCCAATCAAAAGATATCGAGTAGCTGAATGGATAAAAAAACACGACCCATATATATGCTGTCTACAAGAGACCCACCTCAGAACAAGAGACTCACACAGATTGAAAGTGAAGGGATGGAAAAATATCTTTCAGGCAAATGGAAATGAAAAAAAAGCTGGGGTAGCAATACTTATATCAGACAAAATAGACCTCAAAGTAAATGCCATAACAAGAGATAAAGAAGGCCACTTCATAATACTAAAGGGAGAAATCCAACAAGAAGAAATAATTCTGGTAAACATATATGCTCCCAATATAGGAGCACCCAAATACATAAAAAAACTCCTGGAAGATTTCAAGGGAGAGATTAATAGTAATACAATCATAGTAGGAGACTTTAATACCCCACTATCACCACTGGACAAATCCTCTAAACAAAAAATCAGCAAAGAAACAGCAATCCTAAATGAATCACTAGACCAGATGGAATTAATTGACATCTTTAGAACATTTCACCCCAAAGCCACAGAATATACATTCTTCTCAAGTGCACATGGGTCATTTTCAAAGATAGACCATATGCTGGGTCACAGGCAAAGTCTCTTCAAATTCAAGAAGATAGAAATTATATCAAGCGTCTTCTCAGATCACAGTGGCATAAAACTGGAGATCAACTACAATAAATACAATCCAAAGAAATCAAACACTTGGAGACTAAACAGCATGCTATTAAACCATGACTGGGTCACCAGAGAGATCAAGGAAGAAATAAAAAACATCATGGCAACAAATGACAATGAAAACACAACAATCCAAAATCTTTGGGACACAGCGAAAGCAGTCTTGAGAGGGAAGTTCATAGCTCTACAAGCCTATTGCAAAAAACAAGAATCAATGGTAATAAATTACTTAACCCTACAACTCAAAGAGCTAGAAAAAGAGCAGCAAGAAAAGCCCACTGTAACCAGAAGGAAGGAAATAACAAAGATCAGAGCGGAGATAAATGACATAGAGACCAAAGAAACAATACGAAAGATCAACAAAACCAAGAGCTGGTTCTTTGAAAAGATAAACAAGATTGATGGACCTCTAGCCAGGCTCACCAAGAAGCAAAGAGAGAGGACCCAAATAAACAAAATCAGAAATGAAAGAGGTGAAATAACAACAGACCCCGCTGAGATACAAAGGATTGTTACAAAATACTACGAACAACTCTATTCCAACAAACTGGACAACCTGGAGGAAATGGACATATTCCTAGAAAAATATAACCTTCCTAAAATCAATCAAGAAGAATCTAAAGAGCTCAATAGGCCAATAACTATGGACGAAATTGAAGCAGTCATCAAGAAGCTTCCGGCAAACAAAAGCCCGGGGCCTGATGGCTTCACAGGAGAGTTTTACCAAACATTCAAGGAAGAACTAAAACCTATCCTCCTCAGACTATTTCAAAAAATTCAAGAGGAAGGAACACTTCCAAGCTCCTTCTATGAAGCCAGCATCACCCTAATACCAAAACCAGATAAAGACAACACAATGAAAGAGAATTACAGGCCAATATCCCTCATGAACATAGATGCCAAAATCCTCAACAAAATTCTAGCAAATCGACTCCAGCAGTACATCAGAAAGATCATACACCATGACCAAGTAGGATTTATCCCAGGAATGCAAGGATGGTATAATATCCGCAAATCAATAAACGTGATACATCACATAAACAAATTGAGAGATAAAAATCACATAGTCATATCAATTGATGCAGAAAAAGCATTTGACAAAATCCAACACCCTTTCTTGATAAAAACTCTCAACAAGGTGGGAATAGAAGGCTCATACCTCAACATAATAAAAGCTATATATGATAAACCCACAGCAAACATCATACTCAATGGACAAAAACTAAAAACATTTCCCCTAAGAACAGGAACAAGACAGGGATGCCCACTCTCACCACTCCTGTTTGACATAGTACTGGAAGTATTAGCCATTGCAATTAGACAAGAAGAAGAAATAAAAGGCATCCAAATTGGAAAAGAACAAGTAAAGCTGTCTTTATTTGCAGACGACATGATATTGTACATAAAAAATCCAAAAGATTCCATCAAAAAACTAATAGACTTAATAAATGAATTTGGCAATGTAGCAGGATACAAAATTAACGCCAAGAAATCTATGGCCTTTCTATACACCAATAGTGAACTTACAGACAGAGAGACTAAAAAGGCAATTCCATTTACCATCGCACCAAAAAAATTAAGATACCTAGGAATAAACTTAACTAAGGAGGTAAAAGACCTATACACGGAAAACTACAGGACACTGAAAAAAGAGATAGAGGAAGACGTAAACAGATGGAAGAACATACCATGTTCATGGATTGGTAGAATCAACATCATTAAAATGTCCATACTACCCAAAGCAATCTATAGATTCAATGCACTCCCCATTAAAATACCAATGGCATATTTCACCGACCTTGAAAGAACTCTCCAAAAATTCATCTGGAATAAAAAAAGACCCCGAATAGCCACAGCAATCCTGCGAAAGAAGAATAAAGTAGGAGGGATCTCAATACCAGATTTCAAGCTGTATTACAAAGCCACTGTTCTCAAAACAGCCTGGTACTGGCACAAGAACAGACATATAGATCAGTGGAACAGAACAGAGAACCCAGAAATTGACCCAAACCACTATGCTCAATTAATATTTGACAAAGGAGGCATGAACATACAATGGAGTCAAGACAGTCTCTTCAATAAATGGTGTTGGGAAAATTGGACAGATACATGCAAAAAAATGAAGCTTGATCACCAACTTACGCCATACACAAAAATAAACTCAAAATGGATACAGGACTTAAACATAAGACGGGAAACCATAAAAATACTAGAGCAATCCACAGGTAGCAAAATCTCAGACATATGCCAAAAGAAATTCTTCACTGACACTGCCCCTAGGGCAATGGAAGCTAAAGAGAAAATTAACAAATGGGACTACATCAAAATAAAAAGCTTTTTCACAGCAAAAGACACCATTAACAAAACAACAAGAAGGCCTACTGCATGGGAGAACATATTTGCAAATGGCATCACTGATAAAGGTTTGATCTCAAACATCTACATGCAGCTTATACAACTTAATAAAAGGAAGATAAATGATCCAATAAAGAAATGGGCAACAGACCTAAATAGAAGCTTTTCAAAAGAAGACAGAAGGAAGGCCAAGAGACACATGAAAACATGCTCAACGTCACTAATTATCCGAGAGATGCAAATCAAAACAACAATGCGGTATCATCTCACACCTGTCAGAATGGCTATCATCAACAAATCAACAAACGATAAGTGTTGGCGAGGATGCGGAGAAAAAGGAACCCTCGTGCACTGCTGGTGGGAATGCAGACTGGTGCAGCCACTGTGGAGAACAGTATGGAGCTTCCTCAAAAAACTGAAAATGGAACTCCCATTTGACCCAGTAATCCCACTCCTGGGAATATATCCGAAGAAACTAGAAACACCAATCAGAAAGGATATATGCACCCCTATGTTCATAGCAGCACAATTCACCATAGCTAAGATTTGGAAACAGCCTAGGTGCCCGTCAGCAGATGACTGGATCGGAAAACTGTGGTACATCTACACAATGGAATACTATGCTGCCATAAAAAAGAAGGAATTCTCATCATTTGCAGCAACCTGGATGGATTTGGAGAACATTATGCTAAGTGAAATAAGCCAGTCAATGAAAGAAAAATACCACATGATCCCACTCATTTAGGGATAGTAAAGATCAGTATAAAGTGATGAACAAAAGATAGATACAGAGACAGTAAAGCATCAAACAGACTTTCAAATTACAGGGGGAAAGTTAGGGAGAGGTGGGGGAGTTATGAAATCAAACGAAGGACTTGTATGCATGCATATAAGCATAAACAATGGACGCAAAACTCTGGGGGGGAGGGCATGTGTGGGTGTGGGGTGGGGGGGTAATGGTAAGATATGTACACATATAATACCTCAATAAAAAATATTAAAAAAAAAAAAAAAAAAAAAAAAAAAAAAAGTTATAATGACTTATGTCTCTTTAAAAGCTTAAAAAAATTGTCCCTGCTTTCTTTAAATTACCACAGGAACCAAACTGTGCATCTTCGCTTAGCTGGAATATTTCCATAGCCTCTTAGTTGACCTTCTAGCCTGTAGTCTCTGTCCTCTCCAGCTTGCAGTGCATCCAAATCCCTGATACATACTCCCCTACGTAAGTCATTTGCCTGGCTATGAAGCTATTCATCATCTCACTATCTTCTCACTCCTGCAAACTATGTTTCTTGATTTACTGTCCTTATCCCAAATGAACAATTTGTTACAAAGTACTCCCCATTCCCTAAATGCAATGTGCCTCTGTTGCTTCTATGCAAAGTCTAGTAACATCCAGAGACAATAAGTACATGAATGGGCATGACTGTGTGCCAATAGAACTTTATTTACAAAAGCAGGTGGGGGTTGGATTTGATCTTGTGGCTGTAGTTTGTTGACCTCTGCTCCATATCTTTGTATTTGTTGTTCCTTCTGTCTGGAATGCTCTTCCATCTTCATTGTGCACCTCATTTTCTACACCCCTGACCCCATTTTGAACTTGTAATTTTTCAAATGTTTACTTAAGCATTCTTCTTCTATAAAGGCATCTTTGAAAAATGCTCACTCTGAGAGCATATTATAGATACAGTCAATTGTCATTATTTGTGGTAGTTGTATTCTGTAAAGTTGCCCTGGACACTGACTTGGTGAATACTGCACCATTACTTTTAGGACAAATACAGGGTTAGGTTCTTGCGAGCCTATGGAACCTCACATTTCACCAACTGATAGGTTATATATATGTGTGTTTCTGACTAAAGACACCTTCTTTAATATATATTATTAATTCATTAACATTGAACTCATGGCCCACAGCACTCTAACTCATGCCTAAATGGAGCTTATCTGACATTTATTTTCTCCGTGAGGCACATGGCAACCTTCTGTGCTTAGGAACACCAGACAGCACTTCAGCATTTGCTTGGAGGGCATTTTTAAACATCAAGATCACCAACAAAAGCACAAAAATGTGAAAACTGTGGCACTAAATATACCACAAAGGGGACAATTGCTTAGAGTATGAGAGCAGATACAAGAAAGCAAATTGTCACCTCAGATTGTTCTAGCTCAGCTGAGAACCTGCACATCAGGCAACTCAGAGGCTCCACTGCCCTGCACATGCCTTCGAAAGAAAGTGCCATGACGACTAAATCAGGGTTTACAAATACATTTTAGTGAATAGGGGAATTTGCAGATATAGAATTGGTGAGGATAGACTATATCTTCATAGCAGTCAACAGACCAGACAGCTAGGTCCTTGTGAGCTAGTTAATTTGCTTTCTCTTTTTTATCTCTGTATCATTAGGGCTTAAATGAAGGTTTTGAATATTTGTATGAATGAATGAATAAATAAATGAATGAACTTAAGGATTTATATTGTGCTTAATATTTTCAGTACAGGCTCTCTACGTGCAGGGACACTTGAAATACTTTTTTTTCAGCATTTGCTAAGTGATTAATAAGTCTACTGCAGTATATAGGGAATTATGTTGTTTGATTCCTATTTAACATCTTCATTAATACTTTTCAACAGGCAGTAAACAATAAATTAATGAAATCTGCAGATGATACTATATAAAGAGGTGTTGTAAATGCTAATAAAAGTGCTGCTATAGCATGAATGCACTTAGAGAAGACAAAAAATATAAAGTAAATCAGGAATGATACAATCAGAAAAATACAAAGTAGAAATCTAGTCAAGCAAGTTTTAAATATTCAGGGAATCTGGATAATTCTGCTTGTTGAATTTAAATTACCTGTGTATTTATTTATTCAAGAGGCATTTATTGAGGTCCTACTATGTGCTTAGTCCAGTGTTCTGTCCTGGTATTATCAAAGTGAACAAGATAGTCAAGGCTCTTGCCTCATGGAGTTTATATTCCAGAGAAGGAGATAGAAAAGAGGAGTGCATAGTAAGAACCTTAAGATAAGTGAGGGAGTGATATGGAGTTGAAACAGAAAGGATGAGTAGAAGAACAAGGGGAAAGAGTGCTCCAGAGAGAGGTATCACAAGGGCAAAGGTCCAGAGGAAAAAATATGTGTGACAGACATAAAGAGCAGAAAAGAAAGATGGCTGGAGCTTAAGGTAGGTGTGCTCTGGAGGATAAGGGTAACTGGTAATCAGTGAAAGAGCAGGTAGGGGACAGGTTATGCTAGCTCCCAACTGCTCGCCTGCCTGCCTTCCTGATTGCCCCTAACCGCTTCTGCCTGCCAGCCTGATCACCCCCTAACAATTCCCCTGCCAGCCTGATTGATTCCTAACTACTACCCTGGCAGCCTGTTTGACCCTAACTGCACTCCCCTGCAGGCCTGAGTCCCCCCCCCACCCCCAACTACCCTTCCCTGCAGGCCTGGTCGCCCCCAACTTCCCTCCTCTGCCGGCCTGGTCACCCCTAACTGCCCTCTCCTGCAGGCTTGATAGCCCCAACTGCCCTCCCCTGCTGGCCTGATTGCCTACAACTGCCCTCCCTTGCAAGCCTCGTCCCTCCCAACTGCCCTCCACTGCTGGCCATCTTATGGCAGCCATCTTGTGTCCACATGAGGGCAGCCATCTTTGACCACATGGGTGCAGCCATCTTGTGTGTTGGAGTGATGGTCAATTTGCATATCACTCTTTTATTAGATAGGATAGAGGCCTGGTACACAGGTGGGAGCCAGCTGGTTTGCCCTGAAGGGTGTCCCAGATCAGGGTGGGGGTTCCCTTGAGGCATGGGGCAGCCTGGGTGAGGGGCCTATGGTGGTTTGCAGGACAGCCACGCCCCCTGGCAACCCAAGCGGAGGCCCCGGTATCTAGCATTTATTTATCTTCTATAATTGAAACTTTGTAGCCTTGAGCGGAGCCAAGCCTCCTGCTTGCTTCGTGGCCGCAGCCATTTTTGTTGGAATTTATTTATCTTCTATAATTGAAACTTTGTAGCCTTAAGCAGAGGCCAAGGCAGGCCAGGGCTGCGGAAACTTGGCTTCCTCCATCGCCAGGGGCAACTCAAGCCTCCTGCTCTCTCCAGCTCCGCTGCCGCCATTTTTGTTGGGATTTATTTATCTTCTATAATTGAAACTTTGTAGCCTTGAGTGGAGGCTGGTGGGCCAGGGTGTGTGGAAAGCTTGGCTTCCTCCATTGCCAGGGAAACCCAAGCCTCCTGCTCGCTCCATGGCTGCAGCCATCTTGGTTAGGTTAATTTGCATACTCGCTCCTGATTGGCTGGTGGGCATGGCTTGTGGGTGTAGCAGAGTGATGGTTAATTTGCATATTACTTTTTTATTAGATAGGCTATAATGTTCTTTGTTTCTTGTAAACTTTATAATTTGCAGTCTATTTTATCTGATGCTACTATAGCTAACCCAGCTCTTTTTAGGTTACTATATGCATGGAATATCTTTTTACATGGTTTCACTCCCAACCTGTTTATGTCTTTGAATCTCACATGAGTCTCTTGTAGACAGCATACAGTTGGATCATGTGTTTTTTTCCATCCTGCTAATCTCTAACTTGACTAGAGAATATGAACTCACCAAGTTCCAGCTATGTGCAGGCACTGTGCTTGGCCATAGCAATAAAGCCATAAATGAGACAAAGATAGTTTGTGGCCCCAGGGAGTTTATTTGCTCTTAGAGGTATACAGCATTAAAAATTAATTACACAACTAATTTCTCACAATAATGTAAATCATACAAAGGCTAATATGTAGATGGATGAGATTCAGAATTACATACTTGTGATTAAAATCAGATGTAATTAATTAAGTCTGGAACTGACAAAAACAACAACAACTGTAGTGTAAATGTTCATCTCTCTCCATGACTTTACTTGACATGCAACTTACATATAATTTTCAACATATCACTATTTCTCTTTATAATAAAGTACATTAAGAAACCATTTCAATGTTCATAAATAGACCACAGTGGATATGCTGGTAATGATAACTTTTCTTAGAAACAATATTAATCTGTTTAATACCTGTTTTCATCACAAGAACAGACACTTGGTGTTTTCCTTAGGACTGGATTATAGATATTAGAGATGGAAAGAGCAAAGTTGGCCACAAATTGTCAATTCTCCCTTAAGAAAATGTCTAAATCTCTAGGAGCCTGTCTGGCCTCTTCATTTCGGTCCACCACTTTAGAATGATTGCATCAGACTCTCAATTGTGTTGGACAGAGATAAGCACTCCTAAATGTAGACACCAGGAGGTAGCTGTGGTGAGGTAGGCTGTTTCCCAAAGCTCTGTGATTGTCTCAAGTATTCTGTGGGCTGGCTGGCCATGCCTTGTCTGATTACTTCCTTCTCCACATTTTTGATTTTGAGTTCTCTTAGCTAAAAGTTTAGCTTAATTTTAAAAAGTGTCTGAACTCTGCTTATTTAAATGGATTTAAGTAGATTCAATATCCTCAACCTCATTATACGCTGCACCAAATTCATTAATAAATCAACCATAATTCAACTTGCTTCTATATAATGGATTTTTTGCTGGAGGTGCTGTAATTGGAAGAACACCACCAATTGCTTGTTATTTAATCTAGTGATTTATACAGATTTTTAATGCATATAATAGGAAACCAATTAGCATTAAGTTTCATTTCTCAATTAATTTTTGGACTCTAATAATTAAACATAGCTACCTGAAATAGCTGGTAATGAGCTGAAACATGATGAAAATATAAGCTATTAATTGACTCATCAATTTATATGACACAAACTGTTCATGTAACACATTTTTAAGAATTTTGAAAGAAAAAATTCTCTTTGGAGACCGAGGCTAGAGGATGATCATAACCCTGGGTAAGAAGCTCTAATTTTCTCTTTCAATATAAACTTTGTGAATAGTTTTAAGCCCAAGAAATCTAAAATTTAAAAAAGGTCTTAGGTAAGGGTGGCATATGCTGGAATCCTGTGCTGTCACAATGCAGAGATTTTGTCAGGCCATGTGAATCTATCACAAAAGCCCATGTCCTACAAAGGAGGGTAGGGTTCCCGGTTTCTGTTTCGGTCAGCTCTTTGCATTGTTGATTGACTCGTGGTAGTGCTGTTGTCAGTATTTTATCAATAGTCACATAGATCTCATGACTGGCATTTTGCCTGTTTAAAACCATCCCCTTTGCCGTTGTAGAGAATTGGGATCTTGAAGCCTGTGGGGAATGGCTGGTAGCCGTTTTATTATTATTTATGAATTCATCAGAAGGGAATATTGACCTCTAATTAAAGCCAGAAAATTACTCCTGGAATAAATTGCTAAAGGTCAGTTTCTTTGCAAAGAACTTGCTATGTGTCTCTCTATGTGCTTTGTGTTATTATCACTGTTAAAAATAAGGCAGCATTCAACCTATTTGTAAGACTAGATGAAGGTAACGAATTGTTACAGTAGTTCTTGCTTTTTGATATTGACTTTCATTTAAACTTTTCTAAATTTTGTTGTTGTTCTTGGTATGTTTCTCTTCTGAAGGTGGGAAAAACTGCTCAGTACTAAAAGCAATTAAATTATTCCTTTATTTTTTTTCTTGAGAAAACTAATATGTGTATTTTTGGTCTAAGAGAATTAAAATGGCAAAAAATACTTTGGAACCCCTTTTCCTAATAAAAGAGAAAGTCTTTCGCCAATTACAGGAAGTTCTAGGAAAAGCATTTGTCTATTTTGAATTAGGATATCAAAGTGAATCAAAATACTGTAATAATCAAAAGAAATATTCAAAAGAACAGCCTCACTTGAGGTTTTGGCACAGTGAATGGATATTTAAATATTTAACAACTCTTTTTATCTTTACCTGTTCACAACTTATAAACAAGGAGCTGGAATGAAATGAAAAAGCTGCTGTTGACTTTGAAATTACAGTAGTTATTGTGCTGAGGGTTTCAATAACTTCCCTCTGTCTGTCAGAAGGTTCTGCTTTCACTCTTGCTGCTGTTAAATTAAACATGTGCCTAAAGAGGTGTTCATGCTATGTTGTTCATGCTTTGTTCACTCATATTTTTAGATGATTGAGGAGGTTTTGAAATTTATCAACCCTGAAAAAATGTCTTAGAAGTGATTTCCGAAATCTTGTTGTTTATTAAATGTAATGATTAGGGCCTGGCTGGTGTGGCTCAGTTGTTGAGCATCGACCTATGAACCAGGAGGTCACAGTTCGATTCCTGGTCAGGGCACATGCCCGGGTTATGGGCTCGATCCCCAGTAGGGGGTGTGCAGGAGGCAGCTGATCATTGATTCTCTCTCATCATTGATGTTTCTATCTCTCTCTCCTCTCCCTTCCTCTCTGAAATCAATAAAAATACATTTTAAAACATTTAATGGGTAGGTTTAAAAATCACAATCTTTCTAATTCAAGCATTTAGCATTGAGGTTCTCAGCTAGGGTGAGTCTGTCAATGTCCGGAGACGTTTTGGTTGTCAAAAATGGGGGTGGTGGTGCTACCGGCAGCTGGTGGGTAGAGGCCAGGGATGCTGCTAAACACTTTATAATGCACAAGACAGACCCCAACAATAAGCAAGAATCTGGCCCAAAGTAATAATACTGAGGGGGTTGAAAAACACTGATTTTGAAAAATATAATAAAATGTTGTTAAATAGTAATAATGACACTAAAAATTCACTTGGGAAATAGAAATTTAAATAACAATAGGTGTCTTTATCATCCATCTGAACTGCAAACAGCAAAAGAAATGATAATACCAGTTCTGGCAGAAATGGTAGGAGGCAAGGACACTCATCTGTTACTGGAGGGAGTAGTCTGGCAATACCTACTGAAAATGCAAGTACAACTTTCCTTTACTCAGCAATCCCTCATTTGAAAATATCAGTACACAAAGATCCAGCTTTTTTGTTGTGGTTAAAAAATCACTGGGGAAAAAACTGAATATTAACAGATAGGAGAATAATTTATGAGACATCTATAAGAACAGTGATTTTCAACCAGTGTGCTGCAAGAATTTTTAAAACATGCAATACATGATTATTTAGTCAGGGATATGATCTCTTTTCCCTTAGATTGTCAAACAACTACAAAAAGACAACAGTCAACATAATAGCTGTCTGGCGTGAATGAATCAAAATTATACCTTTTTTTTTTTTTGTCTGATAGGTTTTGGTGTGCCACAGAATTTTAGTAATTAGTTTATGTGTGCCGTTAGATAAAAAAGATCGAAAATTGCTGATATAGAGTATTATGCAGTTATTTTAAAATACATGTAGTATTAGAGAAGGTTATCCATGATGCCTTATTAGGTGAGAAAAATCAGTTTCATAGCAACGTGTATATTATAATCTCATTTTTGTAAAACAAAAAGCCAATATCTTCTATACATTTGTATATTTTTAATGAGCATGTGAAAGACTATTCAGCAGATGTTTAATTTGGTTGCTTCTTTTGAAGAGATAAGAATGAAGATGGCTGGAGGTTATTTATTAACTTTTCCCTTTTTCTATTTGCTTTTCCGTTTCCAATTCTAAAGTTATAACATTACTTTTCTAACTTACTAACAATTTAACAAAGATAACCTTAAGAAAAGTTTGTATCACTCTTCTGGGACTATTTAATGTTTAGTATTGCTGTCTTGTGAACCTCATGGAAATGTATGCCTCGGTTAGTATAATGACAAGGATAGTTGGGTTTTGTTTTTGTTTTGTCGATGAATGCTGAAATGAAAGGAATTATAAAATGACTATTTATGAGTCCATATTTTTGTATACATGACACATTTTATTCTATCACTTAGGATATGATATAGTTTCCATATGATAACCATTGCCTTCAGTAAGAAAATCTTAATGTGATGGTGAATAGTGAAGAGGAGCAACTGGGAACTCCAGTTGTCTCCCGGCTTGGACCCATGGGCCAGTCGCTCAAGCTGCCCAGGGACCTGTTGAGGAAAGGGCACTGTTGTTTTCCTTGATGTCAGCTTCAAAGGTTAGGAACCTTTCCTGAATCCTTTATTATCTTGTTATCGTCCCGTTTGTGGATGGCTTTAGTGTCTCAAAACATAGAAATTGATGGAGGTGGGGTTTGTTTTACGTTTTGAGATATAGTAGCAGTGGGATTACTTTCTTTTCTTGAAAATAACAAGTGAACACTTTAGTGTAAATATTATAGTTAAAATATGGCATTGGCTAACATGGAGCAAGGGAGAGGACATTTAAGGGTCTGCACCCTCTTAAGACTTTAATAATTATGAAACCACAACAGGAAAGTGTTAACCGATCTGATCACTTTGTCCCATCCCTCCCCTACAGAATCAGCCAACACTGCTAAATACATATTACATTTCTGACCCTCTTCTAATCAGTTCACATGACTTATTTTAATTTTCATGAAAATCTAATGAAGTAAATGCTATGTTTATCCTCATTTTATTTTTATTTATTTTTGTTTCTTTCTTTACAATTCTTTTTTTTATTACTTTATTGATTAAGGTATCACATATTTGTCCTCATCCCCCCATTCCCATCCCAAACCCCTCCCCACGCATGCCCCCACCCCCCTTATCCTCATTTTATACATGAGAAAATATACACAGAGAAGTTAGGCAACTTGACCAAAGTCACACAGCTACTATACAACAGAGCCAGAATTCTGGCCAGGAAATAATGATCCCAGGGACGGTGAAAACAGAGTAGAAATTTGAGACTATGTAAACGGAAGAATCTTATTATTTTCTTCTGAGTGATTAAAAAAAACCCCCAGAACATCCGAATTGAATATATTTTTAGCTTTAGTAACAGGTAATTCGGTAAAGAAGACCCTTATGGATTAATCTGTAAATTGATATCACCTACTATGGACATTAGCATTTGGTATTTATCAAGGAACTACTGATAATTTTAAATAATGACATTTATTTTTGTCTAATGAGTAACTAATATAGTTCCTTCAACTTCTCTTCATCTTTAGAATGAGTATGTACATATGCATATGTTTCTGCAATTGCCATGGAGAGCAGTTTGTA
This sequence comes from Eptesicus fuscus, assembly GCF_027574615.1. Classification (NCBI taxonomy): domain Eukaryota; kingdom Metazoa; phylum Chordata; class Mammalia; order Chiroptera; family Vespertilionidae; genus Eptesicus; species Eptesicus fuscus. Next base: position 90,144,251 of record NC_072479.1, read on the forward strand.
AGCAACACAATTTCCTATAAAGAAAAATATTGAAAGTTTCAATCATTTGGACCACAACCCAGCTTTTTCTGGCCTAGTGATCTTGTGTCTCTGGTTATAATGAATGCAGTTCCATTACCACTTAATATTTCATGTATATGTTCAAAGGAATCGTGACAGCAGCACATCACAGAATGTAGGTTATTTAATGAATAAAAATAGTTTGAGAGTGCTTTCTCACATTTGAGGTTTAATTCTCTCTCTGCTGGGAGTGTTATATTGAGAAGAACATATTTTGCAGATCTTTCTGCCTTTCTGCAATTTCAGTCCTCAATTTCTGTCTCCTCCCCCCAATAACACTTTATAATTTTCATGTTTTCGTACAATATTTTTAGCCATAAAGCCTACCACTAGATGACTGGCTTTGGGGGGTCAATTTTGTATCTAAGTTTTCTTGCCACCAGTGAGTGTGTTTTTTTCCCCCTTCTCCTTTTATTGCATAGATTTTTCACATAACACGTAAACCGCACATCCTAAAGTGAAACACTGAGTATAAAGCCCATTTGGAGGATGCTGAGCCCCCCTCCTTTTTTTGCCCTGAAGAAGAGAAAATTCAAAGCATGAAACACTATTAACAACGCATCCACTGTTTTTGATGAGCAAACATTTGTACTGACAAGGTGAAAAAAAATATCTAAGTGTGAAGATCTCTGAGCAAGAAGAATTTTGACAGTTGAGGTTATTGGAGCTGGGAATAAACAATGCGGGGGGGGGGCATGGAGTCTCAGTCTTAGAGAAGGCTGTGACAGGGCAGACAGTACTAGGGTCAGGCTCTCTAGAGGGTAATTCTTCATGATGATGCCTATCATGACAGAGGATGGGTGGGATCATATCTGTTAGTCCTTCCTAGTGCTTTCCTAGAAGTAAAACCAAATAATGTAACTAGCTTGAGGAAGAATCAACACAATGGTATTAACCTTTTGCACTCGGATGTCGAGTGTGACTCGACACGGTTAGCATCGGTAGCAGCTCGAGAAAAAAGCAAGCGAGTGCAAAGGGTTAATTAATATACCACGGGGTCCTTCCTAAACAAGGGTGATATACTTGAGTAAAATTTATCCAACTGAACCTGTGTTACCTCCCTTTATTCATCATAATGTTCTCTTACCTACTAGATGTGGAAGGTGAACAAAGTTGAGTAAGACATGGTACCTGCTCTCCAGAGATGGATGATTAATTCATTGTAGAGATGAGCATCCCCAGAATTAAGTCTAGAAACTTAGATTGAGGTAAGAATTATTATTAAGAATACAAGGTATGTGATATTGAAAGGCAGCAGAAGAGATTGGTTATAATCAGGGATGGGAAACCTAGGATGATCACATGGAGGAGGTGGTATGTGAACAGGGAGTTTAAAAATGCATAAAACTGCCCTAACCGGTTTGGCTCAGTGGATAGAGCGTCGGCCTGTGGACTCAAGGGTCCCAGGTTCGATTCTGGTCAAGGGCATGTACCTTGGTTTCGGACACATCCCCAGTAGGGGGTGTGCAGGAGGCAGCTGATCGATGTTTCTCTCTCATTGATGTTTCTAACTATCTATCCTCTCTGTAAAAAAATCAATAAAATATATTTTAAAAAATGCATAAAACTTTGACAGAAAGCAAGTGAGGGATGCATGAGAGGAGGGTATAGCTTGGGTAAAGGCAGAAGAATGCAAGTTGTGCAAAGTGACTACTTCAAGATGGTTGGAATAGAGGATATCAAAGAGGATGTAATGAGATACATTTGGAGTACAATCATGGAGGAACTGTGCATTTCAATCACTTGCTTACTTGCGTCTGAGATCCCCTTTAAGGGAAGGAAATATCTTGTATGTTGCATTGCTGGCCCTCAATAGATGCTCAATAAACACACAGTTCTCTGTAACCTATAGAGCTAATTCCAGTCTGGTTGTGTGCTCAAGTTTATTTTGGCACTAGTCACTTCCATCCACTGTCCACGTGGATTTCCATCATTAATCCAGTTTTAGGCGATACGGGTTCTGATTCTTAAATCTTATGCAGAATGGAACTTTACCTTGTGTCACAGTTTATGTGCCTAGGTGTAAATACGGGATAGGTGGCAGTTGACTGAAATGGGATTAATGCCGTCTCTCATTTGTTTGGCCAATTTGAAGACGACAAAACACTTCCGTATCTAGCAATACTCCTAAACGCTATAACTCTTGGCACTGGGAAAAGGAAAAAAACCTGACGAAATGAGCCTTTGCTACTCCATCTTTTCTACCCTTTCCATCTTGGACGTTGGATTGAAGGGGAGGCAGCCTCTGAATGCAGTGGAACAAATCATGTCAGCATGATTGATGGAGGCTGTGCTTGGCACACCCCAGGTGATTGTGTTGGGGAGAAGAGTCATCAATTTGTTCCCCCAAAAGAGTGTGTGGTGGAGTCATAAATATTTTACAAAATGTGGGGTGGCATCTGCTTTCTTGTTTACTGAGAACAATGCCGGCTAGAATGTTTCTCCTCCATGCAGTGGTTCCCAGCTCGGATCTCTCAAAGACTTATTCATCTGCTGACGGGAAGTGTTGCTGTTTCTTTCATTTTCCTTTGAGTTTTCATTTTGATTTTTGATAACCGCATATTCTCCAGAGGCTGAACTTTATTTTATTATGCATTTGGTGGGAGGCGAAAGAAAACACATTCTTGCTTACGGGTTTGAAGCAGGAGCAGTTTCTAAAGGGCAGAATCATTTTTCATGTGCTGGTATTTTGTGGCTGGGGAAGGAGAAGCTGAGTTCTTGTAACATCACAATCAAGAGAGAGATCCAGGTGCTCTTTGGAATTTTGGTTAGTCACCTGTTATTGCTTGTACATTTTCATAATACTTCATATTTTTAATTACTTTCATATGTACTAGTATAATGTTATATGGTTATATCAAAAACTCTGGAAGAAAGGGTAAGGATTTTATTTTTTTTTTTAATTCACAGAGGAGCAAGCCAAGCCTCGGGTAGGTTAAGTAAGTCACCTGAGTTTGTGCAACTTGTTAGTGGCAGAACTAGGACTAGAACAGTAACCATCTTTTTTTTTTTTTTTCAATTATCTTTTTTTTCTTTTTTTTTAAATTTCTTTATTGATTAAGGTATCACATATTTGTCCTCATCCCCCCATTCCCATCCCACACCCCTCCCCACACATGCCCCCACCCCCTTGTTGTCCTTAACCGCTGGTTAGGCTCATATGCTTGCACACAAGTCCTTTGGTTGATCTCTCCCCTTTTCCCCCACCCTCTCCTACCCTCCCTCTGAGGCCCAACAGTCTGATCCATGCCTCCTTGTTTCTGGGTCTGTTCTTGTTCATCTGTCTATGTTGTTCATTATTTCCCCTAGATGAGTGAGATCATGTGCTATTAGAAATACATTTATAAGAACTGAAAATGAGACAAGTAACCATCTTTATAAAAATTCTTTAAATATTCACAAGAAGGAAGGAAGGGAGGGAAGGAGAGAGGGGGAAAGGGAGGAAGGTGGAGATGGCAAGTGGCAGGAATTATGTGTGGCTGGGAGAGTGCCTAGGTGATTGGTTCCGCCTCGGTTCCCCCAAAGTTGTCCCTGTTACAAGGATCTGGGTTTTAATAGTTCATATCTTTTCGTCTGTTAATTATGTTATGCATGGAGCATTTGAAAGTCAATAAAGCTTTGAAATCATGGCTGACCATGGATGCTGTACTATTTCGCCCTCTTTGCAGTTAGGAGAAACTGGGGCAGGAGCAGGTGAGGTGAGTGATTTGCTTGTGGCCATGAAACAAGCCACCACGGGAAAGACAGATAAGACTGATTTTCTAGGCTCAGCTCAGTGGGGTCACACTCCACCTGAAGCCTCTTCCCGTTAATCCAAATAATGAAACTGCAGAGGCGACGGTGCACTTGCAGTCACGCGGCGGGCCTGTAACTGTGCCATCCTTCCCCGTGTCATTGTTATGGACTGGAAAAGCGGCCACCCTGCTCAGCGGAGGCCTCCATCCTTTGTTAAAAGTGCCATAACCCTGAGTTATGGCGAGGCCAGGCTGCACTCAGGCGGTTTCCCGTAGAGGTGAATTGTTACCTGCTTCTCCATTGTAAGAACTAGAAATACATAAAAAAAAAAAAAAGTTCCAAGTGGAAATAATTTTGAAACACAACTTAATGAGTTTTCTGCGGCAGCTGAACATTAAGGTGGGCACAAACCTGAGCTTATTTAGATTTTAATATTGTTCCCTCTCTGGGGGAGTTACAACAGGGAGTGGCTTATATTTGTGATGGGACCCTGCTTTTAGTTTTTAAAAAAATGTTGCAAAGATTTAGATTAAGTTCTATTTCCCCTAATTCCAGGGCCATATCCATTTCAATACAAAAAAAAAAATTGTGGTGGCATTCTATTGAGGGGCGATAATATAAAATATTATTTACAAAGGATATATTTTATTTTTCTTCTGTTCTGTGCTTATAAGCATGCATCTGTCACCATTTAAACTTTGAGAATGTGTTGAATTTGGTTTGCTGCCTGGGGTGGAGCTAGCCTGGAGGGAGCTGGGATGGGGATTGCTACCAGGACCTTGCTTGTGGAAGAATAGAATCATGGTATTTATTTCTGGTTGGATTGTTTTTGTGTCTGGCATTCATGGGGATGTATTCAAAGTCATAGATGGGACCTGGGGGACGAAAATGTAGTGCCACACAGACAGGCTTCTTCTTGAGGACAGCAAGGAAAACTAAGTGTAGACTTGGTTTGGATGGATTCTCCATCCCTCTCCTCTCCATCCATCATTATAAACATAAACCAGCACATGGGGGCCAACATGCCAATGCCCTGAGTGCCACTGCAGAGGCACATTGTCCCTGGAAATGCCAAGTTGATCTCCCAAATCACATTGGGCATCCTTTGGGGTGATGGTGTGGTAGAGAAGCCTCACTGTGCCAGCCCCAGCTAGCTCCTAGGAGGTGAAGGTTCTGAAGTTTTTTATTCTTTGAAATTGGTTTTCCTCTGAGTTTTCAAGTTTAGGACATATTTTTGCTTTCGGAATACATTTTAAGAATTTTAGGAAATGGTCAGACCTGTCTTTATGTAATTCACATATACAGTGGTTTCTCTTTTGGTTCCAAGTCAATAAGACTGTTGATCTAGGCCATGGAAAATAGAATCAGATTAATTTTTCACCTTTGAAGGAGAAAATGAGATTACTGGGTCTGGTAGACAACTCCATTCATTTTCTTTATTCAATCAACCACTCAACAAATAGTTACTGAATGTTGACCGTGTGACCAGCCGTATCCCAGGCATTGGGATACAACAGTGAGAAATAATACATCAGCAATAATAAGGGTGACTATAGAGCGTTCACAATGTACCTGGTACCATTCTAAGAATTATACCTTAGAAATTGTATTTCATACTTGCATCACTTACTAAGCACATCACTTTATTCTTCCCGACAAATATGTGAAGTCAGAATAGAAAGTACAATTTTAACTGCTTTTCATGGATGAAGAAACTGACACAGAGAGGAACTTGCTTGAGGGTCCATGAAAATGATCAGGTGCGGGTAATTCCCCTTTCCCTGTATCCAACCACCTTCTGATTGTTATCTGGGTTGGCATTCTTGTTCACATTGCTGTTGTAGTACGGTTGGCTAAGTTTTCTAACATCTCTACAAAATTAAAACCACATGGGTTTATACTGGGATTTGGACTGATTAAAATTTTGAGGGGAAGAGAGGGCCCACAAGTTAGAGAAGCTTTGATGTGTTAAGGCACTATGCATGACAATCATCTCTAATGTGCACAACAACCATGAGGTGGGTATCATTATCTCCATTTTATGAAGGGATGACAAAATGCAGTGCAGAATCGTGAAAGAATTTATTCACGGTCTAGTGGCCGAACTGGCATTTGAACCCAGGATTTTGTGATTCACTTCCTCTTGCAAAATTCTGCTTCCCATGCTTATAAGCGATTCACTTAACTCTTATTCTCAGCATTGCCATAATCTTCAAAGGTATCACGAGAGCTAATGTAAAAAGATGAGGCAGTAGGAAGGAATCTGACCCTACTCCATAGAGAAAAAAAAAATACTTCCAAGGAAATGGTTTTTACTGCTTTTTAACCTGTGTGCTATTAAAAAAATATAAGGAACAAAGAAAATGAAACCTTTCTAATATTCCTTTGAAATCAAAATATTCAGTGAATTCCCTTTTGAGTAGAATATGATTAATTTAGTCTCATTTTGAGAAGTTAAAAAGTGCATTTCTCTTGATTATTCAACATTTCTGAATAACCAACAGCAGTATGTAAAAGCCAGAAAGAAAATGTGACTGCATCAGCCAGGCTCCTGTTAATAACTTGGATGGTTCTGGAAGCAAGCATGTGGCAGTTGCTCTACTGACTTATCTAAGAGTGCAGTCTACTGGAGTAAGAAACAGATATGAATTGCTAAAGTTCATGGTGTGGCTGTGGGCAAGTCATTTCTGGCTCCTTCAGGCTTATTTCTGACTCTGAAATTACACATAATTATATCCTCACAAAGGTTTCGGGGAGAAGATTCATTAAGGAAATTACCACTCATTTAGAAAATTGCTGCTCAACTTCACTAAGTGTTTCCCCGGTGGGCCTAATGAACACATGGCTCTCCTCAAGGTGAATGAATCACCTTAGTCTCCCCAGGGAAAAGCCTCACTCACTCCTTCTCTACCTCACTCCTTGTCGAGGAGTGCCCAGGACTGGCAGGTCAGTTTCCTTAAGAAGAACATTGACCTACTTACCCGATCTTTAAAAAGAGTTATGCTTTTCTAAAGTGATGGTTTGGTCTGAATATTTTCCTCCCGTTCATTCTAGACTTGTGAACATGGGGGGTTCAGAAAACAGCCTACGCAAAGCGGCACTAAGTCTAGCCCCCTTGATGTTTCCATAATCACGGGTGATTATTCACTCTGTAATTTTCAGACACGATTGGTCAGGATAAACACTATTTTGTGCTGAACTGATTTATAAAGGAACATCAGAGTGGCATGAGAGACAATTCAATGATCTTACCCACTGTTAAGTATTTTATAACCTCCTTGATATCTCAAGTCATCAGTGAGCACTGGGAGCGAATGCCAAAGACAGCCTTACTTGTTCAGTAATCAGGCGGGTAGTTGAAGATGCCTGGTCAAAAGCTCCAGTGAATATTTGACTGTATGAACAAAATGATGAAGTAGACACTGTTATTATATTGGAGGTGATGGATGGGAAGACTGGAGCATGAGCAATTTGTCTCTCCCCCCTCCCCCGCCCCCATACACTGATCACTTCAGGCTTCAACCATACTCCATTCCACATTCTCTTCTTAAAAGAGAAAACACATGAGTTATTCTGATTGACTAGGAACATTGACTGATAGGATATTGTTCTTTTCTTCTATGTCTGGCCCTGCCGGTTCGTCACATAATAATCTCTGAAATCAAGGACTGGGCTGGCAAACACTATAAGCAAAGACTCCTCTTTTGGAGGCTTGGTCTGATTAAAATTTTTGTCTTTATCTTTTCATTGGTTTGGGCCCTTCCTGTAGTTGGCTGGGGGACCTCAGTAGGGGCTACAAAACCAAGCTTCAGGTGACTTTGCACACCTAGAAAGTCAGCTTTTTAGATATGTTTTCTCTAATTCTATCATTTCCTGACATTTCTCATCATATTTTAAACTCATATATGAGAAAATAAGAGTCCATTTATTTGTACACCCAACCAGTATTTTGATTGAGACTTTCTATATGACAGTATCTCTATGACCCTATCTATAGGATAGTGTCTCCAGTTATAAGTAGTAGAGATACTACATTGAGGGCAAGAAAAAAAAAAGTGGTTCATGAGACTCAGATCCATTACAGCAGTTAAAAGCAGAGTTAGGAAAAGATGGTGAAGTGTGCCTGTGTACTGGGGGTGGGGGTGGGGTAGCAGGAACAAAGACAAAAGGCTTATAGAAACATTGAATAAACATCTTCTCATCGAATAAATATTTGTTCTAAGTATTGGGGAATTAATGGTGGCAAGGTCTCTGCCATCACTGTGTTTCTATTGTGTTGATTAAATAGTTTAGAAAATTCTACTTTAGAAAATTTATTTATGTTCTTATAGTGATATTCTAATATTTGACTAATAGTGGAAGGGAGGTCCAGCTCTTTGGGGGCCTGGGAAGTGGGGGGAAATAAGTAAATGACTCTTTCTTGCATCTCTCTCTCCTGTGAGCCCTGCCAGGAATCTTCACTGCTCTCCTCTCACTCAGGGTTTCCACAGTCATGCATGGAAGGTCAGATTCTCCATGTTTTTAATGACAAGGCAGCCTCAGAGAGATCATTTAGCTTCTTCAAATGAGGAAGGAAAAGAAGAGGAAATGCACACATCCAAAAAGTATGCAGTAATTAACAAGTGCTTCTTGATCTTGGCTGCACACTAGACTTCTGCAATACTTAGTGTCCAGGCTACACCCAGACCAATTAATTCCCACTCTGGGTTGGAGGCCCAGCATCAGTGTTTAAAAGCTCCAAGGTGATTCCAATGTCAGCGCCTGTTGAAAAACACTGCTGGGGGTATTTCCTCATTGAATATATATTTGTTCTAAGTACTGGGGAATCAATGGTGAACAATATTTAAGGCATATTACATGTATATTTCTTTCTTTAAGATTCAGAATCAAAGAAAGTAAGGGCAGGAAATAACCCTAAAATCACCTGATTTAATTGCTTAATTGTAGCAAGGAAGAATCCGTGGGTGAGATAAGTAAGGTGACTAACAAAATTCATATAGCTAATCAGGGACGGAGCTGGGTTTTTTCCTTTAACTTTGATTTGCTGACCTCTCAAGAAAGGCTCAAATACAGTCACTTCCATATTATAACTAATGTGCATGATTACTCTCAGAGCTTTATTACAAATTTTCTTTTTTTAATTGTGGGAGCCATTTCTAAACATACACTGATATTTTAGTATCTGTTCTGATAGTTTTTATTTTATTTTATTGGGATGGTGATTTTTTTTTTCAAAACAAAGAATATCCAGAAGTCGAGGCTAGAAAAGTAATTTAAATTTTGTCAAGTTTTTGCATAACTGGTGTATCTTTGCTGTCTCGGAAAAGGACTAGGGAATCAGAGGTCAACTTGCAGCACCTCATTTATATGATAATTACCAGTAAGCAGTGGCCAGTGATTCATGATACAAATCATTTGTTCCTCTGGGACTTGTATGTTTACTGGGCAGGAAGTATGTGATTATATACTAATTAGTTTCTTGGTGACAGAAAGAATGTAGCACAATTGAACCTAAGTTTGTTAATTGTGTGCTGTTTAGGCAGTGTTTTTAATTTAATTTTTAATCCACAGGAAGTTGCTGCATGAATATACACCTGGATGACTGGACACCAACCTTTACATTATCACCTTCATAGTTTATAACATGCTTTAATATGCCAATCTTATGTAATCATAGCACCAGTCCTTTGAGGCACATATTATTATTGTTATAAACCTCCCTTTACATATGAACAAATGAAGGCAGAGCAGTTAGAGTAAGACTTGGAGTTCCTACAACTAGAAATGTACCACATTAAGTGGTATTCATATATCCTATGATTATTAATTAGGACAAATATAATGAACAGCCAGAAATGATCATTGTTCAGCTGACTTTTCATAATTTTCTCAACTACTAAAAGAAAGACCATAAAGAAAGGTATAAGCAACCATTGTATTAGGGGTGGAGAATAAAATTATTGGGGAATATAAATTTGAAGAGGTGCTATTTTCTCAATGAGGGAAAAGAGCTTCAGTGGACATAAGCTGAATTTAAAAACAATGGAATGAGGCCTGGCCAGTGTGGCTCAGTTGTTTGAACATCGTCTTGTGCATGGAGATGTCACTGGTTCAATTCCCTGTCAGGGCACTTGCCCGGGTTGCAGGCTTGATTCCCAGTAGGGGACATGCAGGAGGGAACCTGTCAATGTTTCTCATCCATATTTCTCTCTCTCCCTTTCCCTTCCTCCCTCTCTAAAATCAATAAAAACATATTTAAAAAAGGAAATGGTATTTCTAGTCTAGCACAAAAGAGGTATAAGGAAAGGAAAGAGAAGGTAAGAGTAAGCTTGGGAACGGAAACCCTCAAAGAACAATAATAGTAAATAAACAAGGAAGGACAGAAGAAAGTGAGAAGAAATACAGTGAAAAAGAAGTCTATCATCAAACCAAAGCAAGATGAGAAGTTAGAATTAGATAAATACTGTTTTGTTTTTAGTGATTTTTTTTCATGTTCCAGAGGTCCAGAAATATTCATGTAAAAGAGACAGAAAGCCGTTATTATCTGAAATGGAATAGGAAAAATGAATAAGCAACACTTCTACCTACAGCATAGTGTTCACTACATTTGTCTCCCAGGCAAATGTTTCCTGAATATTTATGACAAAACCTTTCTCACAAATAATACAGAGTTGTATTACCTGAAATATAGAAAAAATGTGAGCTAGCATGGAACCCAAAGGCCCTCAGATATGGGTGATGTGGAAAGAATATTATCTCTGAGATAGCAGATTTTGCTATGCTTAGAAAAAGCCTTGGGCAAAATGTAGATACTACAAGAACCCGAGACTATCATTCTACAGGTGATGCATTCCACAATCTGATAGGCAAAATAGTACTACCATAGAAGATTAAACTTCACAAACTCAAAGAGCATCCAGTTTGATTTAATGCCTTTATTAATCTTCAAATGCTTTTTGAGGAATATTTTCATAAATTCACAGTAAGAAAAAATAATCTGTGGCCAAGAGCATACTATATATTGCTACCTGTCAGGTCTCTATTACATAAGCTTGTCTCATCTTAGACCCTCATGTAGCCCTTTAGGGGAACATTGGAAATATCTTGTGTATTAGTCAGGACTTCCCAGAGAAACAGAGGCAACAGGATGTGTGTGTGTGTGTGTGTGTGTGTGTGTGTGTGTGTGGTGTCACTTTATCCCCCAAAGAAAAAGAAACATCATTGATTGACTAGGGAAAATCAATACTATAATTTGATTTTTTGTCAGTGTGTCTGGAAAGCCCAAGAATGAATGTGTACAGTGAGACATAACTTTTGACAACAGATTCCAGTTAGCTTTGGATGATGATATCTAAATGACTATATAAATACGTAAGCATAGAGATGTATATTTCCATTTTAAATGAATAATCTTCAAGTATATATAATAAAGGAGAGTTGCAAAATTCCCAAGATGTTCCAAAGAATGGGTCTTCAAAAGAAAAAAGATACTACTACCACTGGTTTATAGAGTAGTAGTAGTAGTAGTAGTAGTAGTAGTAGTAGTAGTAGTAATAATAATAATAATGGCTAACATTGTACAAAGTGCTCTACATGTATTCTTTTCATATAATCCTCAAAAAAGCCATTCTGAGTCTGCAAATAAGGAGAACAGCTAAGTAATCTGCCCAAGGTCAAGAAGCCAGCAAGTGTTCCTTGGGTACGGAGGGACTTTCCTAGTCATATGGATTGCTCTTGAACTCCCTGAAAATAGCCCTGATAGATGGCCAACCTGCTTCTGCCCAACATCTCCAGAGACAGATTACTGACTATCATTTTTGCATCAAAGAAGGATTCTTTGGAGAGTTTGTGAATGGTGATTTACATTTCATTCTAAGCCCTACAGCTACATTTGGGCCCTCCCTGCTACTTGTCCATCGTTTCACTCATTTCTGGCTGCAGTGTTCCCCATTCCCTCAATGGCTATTTGGAACCTTCACTATGTTCCTCAGTACCCCTCCCATCCCTGGTCACTAAGCAGCAATGATTTCATTGACTGCCTCACTGAAATGTAGGCGCTGATGTGCATGCACTTCCACAACTTGCCTCTTCTCCATCCCAGTGTCAGCTTCATCTTCACCCATCTTTCTATACTTTGGTAACCTAGAGCCTTTACTCCAAACTGATTAGTTCAGTGAAGTCCAGGATGTAGTTAAGTACTTTGTATGGCGGGGGAAAGAAAGGATTCTTAGTGCACACTTTCTGTTCAAGGTAAGTCTTGAACTTTCCAATATGATCTTTTCAAATTTTGCCCATCCTATTTTTGAATTTCTTTATTCAAGACTATTTATCCTATCATCTACTCATCCTTCAGATTTGATGCACAGATTTTTGTTTCTTTTTTATTATAATTTTGGCTTCTCTCTCAAAATGATGGCTTGCTTCCAGAAATTCTTCCTTGGAATACCCAGAGTGGACTGTTGGCCACATAATAATAATAACAAATAAACACTTATTGAGTACTTATCCTATGGCAGCTACTAAGTGCTTTACAGAGACCTCTTCATATAAAGATACTTATCCTGTCTTGTATCATGAATTCCTGTGAGAATCTGATCTGGGTCTTTTTCCCACTCAGGAGCAGCCACATATCTCATGTTTTGTTTTCTATTATTATGAAACAAACTGCCCCCAAACAACAGCAGTTTTTTGTTTTTTATTTTTAGTTTCCATGATTGAATGCATTGACAGGTGATTCTTCTGCTTGATCTAGTGTCAGCTGGACACTGGAGCAGCTGAAAATTCCAAAATGGTTTAACTCACAGGGCTGACCGTTGGTGCCGGCTGCTGGCTTTTGGCTAGGGGTTTCAGTTGTCTTCCTTCTGGGCCTCTCCACATGGCTGCTTGAACTTCCAACAGTCTGGCAGTCACCAAGTCACTTCCTCTGAATTATATTAGTTAAGTACACACAGGCATGAATACTGGAAGGCATGGTTCATTGCAGGCCACCGAAGTTACAGCCAACGATATGCACACCCAACTTAGTATAATAATTTCAAGAGGTATGAACACCCCATAAATTCATTTAAGGGCCCCACGGAGTGGATAGATTTCAGGTTAAGAACTCAGGATTTATGATTAAAAAAAGGGAAGCCATTGCCCAACCTGTCTCGTATAGAGGAGAAGAGAGACAGCACTGATTAGAAAGGGAATTGCACACAATTAGCACACTGCCCTAGCTGGTGGGCAGAATGTTGGCCCATAGACTGAAGGGTCCCAGGGTTCAATTCTGGTCAAGGGCATGTACCTTGGTTGCAGGTTCAATCCCTGGCCCTGGGTTGGGTGCATGCAGGAGGCAACCAATCGATGTATCTCTCTCACATTGATGTTTCTCTCTCTGTCTCTTCCACTCTCTTTAAAAGTCAATGGAAAATTATCCTTAGGTGAGGATTAAAAAAAGCACACTGATGTGACCGTGCATGACATGCTCCAGGGATGGGGAGAGATGAGTTAACTAAAAGACTAGGAATTACAGTTGGAGTCAGATTATGGAGTATTTTGAAAGACAGCCTGTGGAGCTTGAACTTCCTTCAGTAGGCATTGGGGAGCCATTGCAAGCGGGTTTCTTTAAAACAGGTGTAAAGAACACAAATGCTAAAACAATTCAGGAGAATTACAAGAATTAAGAAATAAGGAGAATGGTGAGGAAGAAATTATATTAAGGAGCTTTATGAGATGGTAGAGTTTTGACTCAAGCCAGTTTTAAAGTCAGGAGTAAGGAAATAGCTCTAATAAAGAATGGAGACAAACATTTTACTGTGGAAAAGGATTTTGTAGTACATTATATAGCAAATATATAACAATTTAGAGAGCCTTATAGACCTGGTATCATTTTGTGTGATTGAATTAACAGAGAGCTCAGTCAGCCTTTATAGTTTCAATTGGTATGAAAAGAAAATCAAACCAGGAATTTTCAAAATTACTTTCTACCCAGCATTCATAGAGTCCTTTAGAGTGGCTGTAAAGGATAATGAGTCTAAGACTAAAGCATGCTTATTTGGATCCATAAGAATAAAACAGACTCCTGTGGGGTCCGAGCAAACCTTGAATGTTAGCAGGTTGCTTTTCACGAAGGGATAATGTTAAACCTACAGCAAAGATTCCCGAAGGGCAGAAAACTACCAATAGGGGTCCAATTTCTGCTTGTCAGCTCATAAAACTGAGAAGATTTCCCGATGTTTGGCCCTAAAATGACACCTGTAATAGTATTCAGAGGATATATATTAGGGATTAGGTGGGAGGGTATAAAAGTGTGTTTATTTCAGGGATGACATTTATTTTGTAAGCTTAAGTCTACTTCTTGACTTCTGAAGCTACCTTTGTTGGGCTTCTTTATCATTCAGCTTAGGAGTCCATCAGTACTTATTCAGAGTAGCTCTGCCAGGTGCAGTGGTGGCTTGGTGCTAAGTTGTCCACATTGACATTGGAGCTTTTTAAGGTCTACTGGCTAATATTTGAGGGACTGAGCAAGATGGGATGGGCAGTGCTATTAGGGGTATGAAACAGATAAAAGGCAATGGGACCACACAGAGATTTCTCAGTACTGGTGATTCTCAAACTAAAAAAAAAAAAAAAAAAAGCTTATATTTTACCCCCAGAAATTTTCATTTAATTGGTCTGATGAATTTTGTTTTAAATCTTTTTGCTTGTGTTAATTTTACTGAGGAATAATTGATAAATATGCGTGTACATAAAGTGTACAACATGATTGATGGATATATATATATATTTTTTCTATATAATAAAAGGCTAATATGCAAATCTACTGAATGGTGGAACAACCAGTTGCTATGACGTGCACTGACCACCAGAGGGCAGATGCTCAATGCAGGAGCTTCCCCCTGGTGGTCAGTGTACTCCCACAGGGGGAGTGCCAATGAGCCAGAAGCTGGGTTCTCGGCTGGCAAGTGCAATGGCAGTGGAGGGAGCCTCTCCCACCTCCGTGGTAGTGCTAGGGATGTCCAACTGCTGAGAGCAGGCCTAAGCCAGCAGTTGAACATCCCCTGAGGGCTCCTGGACTGCAAGAGGGCTGAGGGACCCCCTTCCCCCTGAGTGCAAGGATTTCGTGCACTGGGCCTCTAGTACTAGTATATATATAAGAATTACCAAGATCAAGGTAGCTGAATATCTGTACCTGTTGTCCTACATCACTGGAGTGGGGAATTTAACATCCTGTCTGGATGATTCTAATGGGCAGCCATTTGGAAACCACTGGTGTATACACTTTGCTTGTTAGAACTGGGCTCTTACCTAGAACTGAGCTACCTAGCCATGGTTCCTAATTTTGTTGGTACGGAAATTACTTGGGATAGACTGTTTTAAGGCACCTATCAGGAGATGGATGGTGATAATAAGTGCTATGTCAATGGTGTTATGAGTTCTTGACATGGAAAATAAAACACACACACACACACACACACACACAACAATAAACAAACAAACAAAAAAACTCAACCAAATTAATGTCTTAGAGGACTTTTAGCTCTCTGCTTTCCTAACAGTTATGCCTCTGTAATGGACGCCAGGCAAAAACCCACCTGGAGATTCAGTGGCAGCAACACTTTACCTAAGTATAAAAGAAAAAGTAAAAACCACGGTTGTCTGAAATTTCACTGGATGTGCCACAGTGTTAATGGGTTGTGTGTTTTGTCCTCTGATTCTTTATTCAAGGAGTTCCTTCCATCCTCCCTTCTCAGCAGCACATTATCACTTCTGAATTTTCGTCCTCTCCTTTGCCATTTATAATTATCACTTCCTCCTTGCAATGCCTAGCTTCTGCCCCTCAATCTGCTAATTGTACTTTTCAGCTCTAATTCCATGTTGGTTGTTCTGCACTGAGTCTGGCCTTTCATCTCTCAGATCTGTGTTTTAAACACTGTCCCCACCAGCTAGCATTGTAATCAACCAATCTCTCTCTCTTTCTCTCGCCTTATTATTCTATTTCATCTCTCTTTTTCTAACTTTCAACAATCACAAAACAGCCTCTCAAGCAAAAGTCACATTCAATAACTTGATGTTTCCATTCCCTTAAGTAGAGCGCACATTTTTTATTCTCACTCCAACGGCAATAGCCTTTTGCTGACAGAGCAAGGGCTTTGTTCTCAGTAGAGGAAGAGCTACAAATAAATGTATGTCTGTGTATGTATATACATAGCAAGAGACAGAATGAGAGAGAAGGCTTACAAGTGGAAATATGGGAAAAGATAGTGGTCTGTGCTGGGCTTGAGAACTAGTTGGACAATCTGTCTTGACTTTAGTTGAAAACTTTCCATAATGCATTGCCCTCTTGGGGATTGAATCTATTCAAATTGATCTCTTCTATGAGTGGGCACATAGTTTTCGACATGTTTCTGTGAAGATGTGCTGTTTTCATGCTTAGGGAAGCACACTGCATGCTGAGTGAGACTGAAGGAAATGCCAAATTAATTCATTATGTCCGTGGCAATGTTCTTTTCTCGGCAAAGGGCTGCTTTAATAAGGCAGGCGGAGGTGTGTGCAGGGGCGTCCCTGCCTCCGCAGGAAGCTTGGCAATCTTCTCCCCAGAAAACTCAGCTCTGGTGTTTGTGTTCGAGGCTCTTGATTGTAATATTAGTTTGCTGCCCCACTCCTGGCCGTATTATATCACAGTAGGGGAAGGATGACAATGGAAATTATGGCAGCATGGCGGCGAATGACTTTCAAAATGGACAGCATTGTGCATGGCTGTGGGTCTGTTTTCAGCACCCTGCCTGAAAGAGAGAATGGCTGCTGTTTGCAGCCAAATGCTGGCGACTGCAGGGCCACTTCAAACCATCAGTGGGACAATGTTATCAAGCGGCTGAGTCCCTGCTTGTGTCAGTAAGCCGTCATTATTCCTCATGAGCCAACTGCAGGAGAGGGCTATGGTGACAAACACACTATTGTGTTGTATTTTAATGTGTGCCAATCAGCTTAATTCTGGCCCTGACATTTAACTCAGGTACTGCTTTTTCTATAACAGATGCCTGCATGCTTCCTTCGTTTGCAGCTCCCAAAGGTGTCGGAAAGAGCAGGTAGGCACCACGATAGGTCACTTACAAAGAAACATAAAGGAACTAAATCCATGGGATGGCTGTGCTCTTTCCAATTAAGTCGTGTGATATATTCCAAAATCCTACAAACATCTGTGGCTGAGCAATCTTCACTTTTTAAAAAGATTATCATTATTGTTGAAAGTATTTGCAGAAATCCCCTTCCCCTCCTACCCATTGACCTCTTCCTCCCCCCAGGCCTTCACTGCATTATTTATTGTCTGTGTCCATGAGCTATGCATATATGCACCTAAGTTCTTCGGTAAATCTCTTCCCCCATCCTTTTCCCTCTGAGATTCACCAGTCTGTTGCATGCTTCAAGGTCTCTGGATCTATTTTGTTTGTCAGTTTATTTTGTTCCTTAGATTCCACATATAAATGAGATTTTTTTTTTTCAAAACTGTGGTACATTTACACAATGGAATACAATGCAGCTGTGAAAAAGGAACTGTTGCCCTTTGAGATAGCATGGAGGGACCTGGAGATTATTATGCAATCTTCACTTTGACAGATATATTTGGAGATCAGACCCTGAGATACCTATTCAGCCTAACTTCTGCTGTCAGACTCCACCAAAGAATCTATTGATCTTTAGGGACCTGTAGGTCCTGTGGGGACCTAGTTTTGTTCCTTAGCGAGGGCTGTAGGATGTGGATATGATGTTTGCCATCACTTAACATTTATTTTAATGTAGGCTTGGATTTGGAGGCATCCAGAAATTATTGCCTTTGAGCTTTCATACCTTGATCCAAGATAGCTGCCAACTGGATGCTGTGGTGGCTGGATTAGTAACATTTCTGTCCAACCATGTATGTCCTATGGGGAAGAATTTTATTAAAACACCTGAGCCTGACAATCACTGCATTTTAAAGGATCTCAATGCATGCTTCAAACCAAGGCTGAAAGAAGCACATGTACTTTGGTAAACTTCTCACTGATCTTCAACTGTTGTCCCTTACATTGCTGAGCTTTATAAAATATTCACCTTGAATTTCCTAAGCAAGTTGAACCTCCTTGGGGGTGTTCTAGGCCGTCTTATGTCAAGAACTCTTAGTTTTTGCTCTATTAGGACATTCCTTTAGCCCAGGGTTCCCAAAAGCTGTATCGATATACAAGGAAAAGAGAAGAATATGTACAATATAGTGAACTTTTCTTTAAGATGGATTTATTGAAATTAAAGTTCTCTTCTTTATATATTTTGAGATTGTGACTTTACTACTTGTGGTTGAATTGTCCATTCTTTATGAAATACTAGTAATAGTGACAACACATGGTGATTTTTTTTCAATAAATGTCCTAACTTGGCAAAATGAAGTCTACTGTCTATGGCAGTATAATGCATCCACCTATTTATCTAATTACCTTTTTTTTTTTTTTTTTCATTTTTCTTTGTTTTTGAATCCAGCGGTCTAGGAACAAAAGGTTTCACCAAATGAATCACAAATTCTTAGAAGGAAGATTCAAAGTGTCTGTGGGCTCTTCTAACTGCCAAATAATAACAAACCAAAACAAAACAAAGAGCCAATTATATATTGATGAGAGATGCAAACCTGCAAAAATTCAAATTTTTTTCTAATTAGCACTACTCTGCTCAGTAGCTTCTCTATCCCTTCAGTCCTCTCTCCCATCAAATATCTAGTTAGTAGATGTTTACCAATTAATGTACATCAACTACAGTTCTCCTACTCAGTCATGAAATGTTCCCCTTAGTGTTTTATGTAGCTTTAGCACCTTTTAAAACATGTGGCCTTTGACAGAGACATCTGATATAGACTCTTTTAAAGTGACCAAATTCCCAGCCTATTCTAAAACTTTAGTTTTTGATCACTGGGGCCAAGGCTTCAAACAAAGTTATAATGTGATTTCTTATGAGGTTGTCTATATGTTCAAGCTTCTACCAGGTATTACATAAAACATTTTTTGGACCCCTGCATCCAATTCTTTCATCCACCGATTCCAACCTCTGACAACTGCTAGTCTATTCTCTATATCTTTTTAAAAAGTCATTATTGTTGAATGTTTTACATATGTCTCCCTTTTCCCCCCAGTGACCCCTTCTAGCCCACCCCTGTCCCCTACTCCAGGTCTTCACCACCCTATTGTCTTTGTCCATGGGTTATTCATATATGCATATAAGTTCTTTGGTTGATGTCTTCCCACCCATCCACCACCCCCACCTTCCCTCTGAGATTTATTCTCTATGTCTTTGAGCATGTTTTTTTGTTTGTTTGTTTGCTTGCTTTTTGTTTTATTTTGCGTATTTTTTTTTAATATTCCATATGTAAAAGAGATCATGCAGTATTTGTCTTTGTCTGACTTATTTCACTTAGTACAATAGCCTCAAGATCCATCCATGTGGTCTCAAATGGAAAGATATCACTCTCTCTTTTTATGGCTGAATAATATTTCATTCACCCATTGATGGAACTTAAGTTGTTTCCATATTTTGGCTATTGCAAATAGTGCTATATTGAACATGAGGATGCATTTGAGACCGCATCTCATTAACACTTGTTGTTTCTTCTCTTTTTTTTTTTTTTTAAAGATATATTTTTTTAAATATATTTTATTGATTTATTACAGTGAGGAAGAGAGAGGGATAGAGAGTTAGAAATATCGATGAGAGAGAAACATCGACCAGCTGCCTCTTGCACACCCCCTACTGGGGATCTGCCCGCAACCAAGGTACATGCCCTTGACCGGAATCGAACCTGGGACCCTTGAGTCCGCAGGCCGACGCTCTATCCACTGAGCCAAACCGGTTTCGGCTCTTCTCTTTTTTATAATAGCCATTCTAACAGGTATAAGGCAGTATTTCATTGTAGTTTTCATTTGCATTTCTCTGATAATTAATGATACTGAGAATCTATTCAGGTACCTGTTGGCCATTTGTATGTCTTCTTTGGAAATATTTACTTAGATCTTCTGCCCATTTTTAATTGGATTGTTTGTTGTTTTTGCAGGAGTTCTTTGAGTGTTAACCTCTTATCAGATATATGATTTAATTTACAGACAAATATTTTCTCCCATTTAGTAGGTTGCCTTTTATTTTGTTGATGTTTTCTTTTCTTTCTTTTGCTTTGCAGAAGTTTTTTAGTTTGATGTAATCCTACTTGTTTATTTTTGCCTTTTTTGGTTTTATTTAGGTGTCAGATTTAAAAAGTCATCCCCAAGGCCTATGTCAAGGAACTTACTGCCTGTGTATTCTTACAGGAGTTTTATGATTTCAGGTCTTACATTCAAGTTTTCAATTCATTTGGGTTTCATTTTTGTATACGGTCCAGTGTCATTATTATGGATGTGGCTTTTTCCCCAACACATTTATTGAAAAGACTGTCCTTTTTCTATTGCATATTCATGGTCCTTTGTCATACATTAATTTACTACATGTGCATGGTTTTATTTCTGGGCTCTTTATTTTGTTTTATTGATCTATGTGTCTGTTTTTCTGCCAATACCGTACTGTTTTAATTACTATAGATTTGTAATAGAATTTGAAATTAGGGAGTATGATGCCTCTAGCTTGGTTCTTCTTTCTCAAGGTTGCTTTGGCTATTCAGGGTCTTTTTATATGATATGTAGGATTGTTCTATTTTTGTGAAAAATGCCATTGAAATTTTGCTAGGGATTGGGTTGAATCTGCAGATTGCTTTGGTTAGTGTGGATATTTTAACAAAATAAATTCATCAAATTCATGATCACTGACTATCTTTTCATTTATTTCTGTCTTCTTTAATTTTTTTTCCCTTACTGTCTTGTACTTTTCAGTATATAGGTCTTTCACCTCCCTGGTTAAATATATTCCTGGGTACATAAGACATAATTCATCTCTCCAGCATGATTGCATGAGCTTCTGTGGTGTGAGATTCCACTCTGAGTATCTGAATCACACAGTTGGTCCTTTTGACAGGTACAGCTTAAAATCAGTCATTGAAAGAATCACAGGTACCCTTTAACATTCTATATTTGTTATCCATTGCTGCATACTAAGTTACTACGAACCCAGTGTCTTAAAATAACACACATTAATTATTTCACAGTTTCTGTGTTTAGGAATCTTTGCACAGAGTAGCTGGGTCTTCTGTGTCAGGGTCTCTCATGGGCTGCCTCAGATGTTGGTCAGGGATGAGTCTCATGAAAAGGCTCACATTTATTGACAGCATTATGGAGGGTTGTTGGAACAAAGGCCTCAGTTACTAGCTTACTCTGGGCCTCAGTTTTTTGCAATATGGGCCTCCCCAAAGTGGCTACTTGCTTCATCAAATTGTGTCAACCATGAAGGCAAATGAGTCAGCTAGCAATACTCAAGTTACAATGTTATGTAACACTAGAGACCGGGTGCATGAATTTGTTCACGGGTGGGGTCCCTTGACCTGGCCGGGGATTGGGGCCAATCAGGGCTGGCTTGCATTGAGTGTCTGCCCCCTGGTGGTCAGTGTGTGTCATAGCTACCGGCCGGTTGTCTGGTCGACTGGTTGTAATGGTCGCTTAGGCTTTCATATATATAGATAATCATGAAAGTAACATCCCATTTCTGTGCCATAGTCTATTGGTTTAAAACAAGTCACATAAGCAACCCTCCCCCCCTCCTCCCCACACACACTCAAAGGAAGGGAATTGCATTAGGGCATGGATATCAAGAGGCAGGAATAACTAGAGCCATTTTAGAATCTGTCTGTCACACCCCTGGATTTGGGAGATATGAAACCCAAGGGCCATGGTTAGTTCTTTGTTTCCATTGCATCTTAGAGAAAAGACATCTTTGAGTTCATCTGGGGGAAATTAGTCTGAAAGGGCTGAAGTCTAAAATAGTATAATGGCATATAATTTTGCTATTCTTAAGTTGCAAATATCTTAAAATTTATGCAAATAAAGTATATTAAGGAAAGGTCCTATCTGATATTCTTTAGTAACTCCATGATATCCGTTTATAATTATCATTTTTTTAATTCTAGTCAATAATTGAGGGAACATTTTTTATTTATTTATTTTTTTGCATTTCTAGTGCATGTTAATGTGGTAGGGAATACAAATTAAAGTTATGGCAAGGTTTGCACTTTTAAGAGATTTGTATTTATAAGCAAGTTGTGAGAGGGAAATAAAACATATACAATTGCAACAGAAAGAAAATAAAATTAGACAATCAAGTGCTAAATGCATTTAGTAACTATGGTACAGGAAAGAGAGAGATCGATGTTGAGTGAAGTTACGAACAGCCTTGTCAGGAGAAGTAGACCTTGAAAGATGATGAGTTTAGATAGAAAGTAACAAAGAAAGTTAGGAGAATTTAAAGGGAAAATGATGGAAGGCAGGAAGACCCTGGGACTCACGGAGAAGACTGAGGAGCTGTGGGTAGTGAAGGGAATGGGGAGCAATGAACAACAAAGTCAGAGGGATATGGATAGGTTTTCTTCGAAGGCTGTTGAATACTGGCTTGAGAAGAGTGACATGATGGACAATGGAGAATTATTCTAGATTGTTCAGCAGAGAATAAAAGAGGTACTTGAGGGGATCTGTTTGTGCATGATAAATAATATGAAGAATGGGGTGACAAAAATCTGGGCCAGGCTAGTAGAAGTAGAAGTGGTAAATTGGAATGATATTTATGATGAAGAATCCACAGTTTAGAGAGATTGACTAGATATACTAATAGCAGCAGAATGTGTGTTCACCCCTGCCTTTGATCAGCCTCTTCTCTCCATTTGAAGTGGATAGTATTTAGGCAGCTAAGGGCCCAATTAGGATTCACATTGATCAGTTGATTGCACTAACTAGTTGTTATCTCTTGGCTTTGAATCCTGAAATATTCATATATTAATAAAGGCCTCAAAAGTCTAACAGCCTCTAAGAGCTATTGACACGTTAAGCATTGTAATGGGGTCTGGAGGGACCTTTATATGTCATCAAATCACACTGTATATGTGGTCACATGTAGCTTATAGCAGTGCTTTCAAAGGTGTTCCACAAACCAGTAGTCTCCATGATATTTTATAGGGTTTCTTTAAACAAAAACAAAAGAGCAAAACCATATGTGTATTGTGGAAAGGTCCATGGTCAAATATTTGGGAAACCCTGAGTTAAAATTCAAAGGCTCAAAAGGTGCAATGCTAATAAAACACCAAGCAGATTCTTGGTGGGAGGAGTTATAATAAAAAAATGTTTCCCAAACTTTTTCACTAATGGAACCGTGTGTGTGTGTGTGTGTGTGTGTGTGTGTGTGTGTGTGTGTGTTGCATGCGTGCACATCATCCACATCATCTCTAGTACTAGTGTTCTGCCTAACACACTTGGGTGAATGCCAGGGTGTTAACTAGCTTTCAATGAAGTCAACAGCCATTTATGAATTTTTTGGCTTGTAGACCATCAGGTTTCTTCTTGTCATACCTCCTTTGATGTTTTATATAACTGAATTTTAAAGCTATTTCTTTCCCATCAGTGCTGGAAATTGGGCAAGAAAAAAAAAAGAAGAAAGAAACAAATGTAACTTTTTTGCTTGATGTTTCTTATAAGTGTTTTGAGAAAAAGGCATAGGAAGGGAAATTATTTGAACTGAGGTTGCTACCTGCCTGGGATGGCAAGTTGCCCAATTTTTAAAGATTCTTTGCTTTCTACCACTACCCTCATTCAACAGGTAGACCTGAGTTTAAAAACTGCTGGATCATTTCTCCTGTTGTGAGACCCGGAATAAGTTACTTACCCTTGCAGCTCCTCCATCTCTTCCTGTTGTTTTTTCTCTTCCCATGATTTATATTTTTTAACTATGTAAACTTTGTTTCTTAGAAGAGAGTTTCTATAGGAAGAGCAAGTAACCCTTTAAACTCAGAATTTGGAATGTACTAACTTAAAAAAAACCCCTCCCATTGAACTATTTTATTAAATTTAGATTCCAGATTATCAGTTTTAGGATGCTAAGAGAAGCAATTATAAGAGGTGGTGGTTGGTAAAGAGATTGGTGTTGGCCTAAGGTGTCAATTGACCTACTTTATTAAACATGTTCTCACTTGCTATTGTCATTCAAAAGATGTTATTTTGTTTTTGCAAGGTCAGTGTCATAGTAGAAAATGTTTTGTATGTCCATGTCCTGCCATGTTTGTGCTCCATTTGCAAGGTTTCTAACATGATATAGGTCATTTAACTTTTTATATATGTTGAGAGAAACAGAGGGAGGGAGGGAAAGAGAGAAAGAGAGAGAGATAGAGAGATAGAGATAGATAGATAGATAGAGAGAGAGAGAGAGAGAGAGAGAGAGAGAGAGAGAGAGAGAGAGAGAGTCATTGATAGGATACGAAAATGTTTGTAGTTTTAATTTCTGTGTCCTAAATGAAAACACCATGCTGTTTAACAAAACCTACAAAACCCTCCATGCAAAGCCCACATAATATGGGTTGCCGCCATCATTGAAATTAATGTTACTTCCATCATTTGGGTCTTGCAGTAATCTTTGAAAAACAAAGCTTATAAGTGATGTTCCTATAATAGTTTTGCTCGGAGCATTTGAAGGTTATTTGAACTGTGTTGGAGTTAAAGCCATGACGATGGATGAAGTTGCCCATGGAGAATGTGTACTTGCATGTTGAATTGAGTGCCTACCGAGAATGCTACTGGGAACCAAGGGCACTAGATACAACAACACTGGTTTAGGTCTGAGAACAATGCAGAAATGTTGTTCCCACAAAGGCACACATACTAGGCTCTTACTCATCTCTAAAATTCTGAATTCATAGCAGCCAGCTGCCTCTGGGACCTAAGGGTGACTCCTCAGTGCTATGTTTTGTCACAATAAAAGTTCTTTACTTGTCAACCACCAAAAGGACTAATGGACTTGTTCCCTTTCTTATTTATTTGAGCTGCCCTTTCCTCTCCCAATTTCTAATGACGGTTGTTGAGCTAAGTAGTAGTTGCCCATTAATATTCTCTAGTTAAAGCTTTCCTTTATGCATCCCATCCTTTGATTTTTAGTACTAGTTAAAATGAACCTTAAGTTTCAATTTTCTAATTTATTGAGTTCAAATTCTGTCATCTTATGAGACTACCTCTATAAACCCTACCCTGACCCCCCTCATACCCACCTCAGATGGAGCCAACCACTCTCTCCGCTAGTCTCTGCTCCTATCACATGAGTGGCATTTAATTATTTAGATGTTGAACTCCCCGAGCTCAGGGGCTATATATTAATCATCTCTGTTGCTATCTCATAGCACAGAGTCTGAATGATAAATAGTAGTTGAATTGGACTGACCAGGCGCACAAAAAATAACACTGCCAGGGATCACAGATAGGAATATATCTCTGACCAGCCTTTACCTTCGCTCCAAACTACCATATGCAAAGCTGGGAAGGGAACCAGGTAAAGGAAAATTCATTTGGAGAATTCAGGGAACATAACCATGCCTATTAGAACAGAGCAGATCCCTTTTTGCTTCTTTTGATAAATACTTACCAGAAAATCTTAACAAGCAACCACTTCTAAGAGTTCACACCAAAATAGGATAGGAAATGTCCAATATATTTAGTGGCTTGTAAATATTTATTTTTAAGCATATGAAGACAGAAGTTGTTGCATATGAATGTTTATGTGGAGGAAATGCAGAAATTGCCCTTCTGACAACACGCTATGAATTTTAACTATATTTTAAATTTTTGTTGCTAATTAGTCAATTTGATATTTGTCTGTTGCCTTGGGGAATTTACACTGACCTGCTAACAATTTAACACAAGACCAGTTAGGTAAAACTTCCAGCTTCCTGGTAATGCTTAGTTATGTGCAGAAGGACATGATGACATCATACTTAGGTCATAGGTGTTAACTAGTGCACCGCCTCGCCTCACTCCCACCTGGGAGATCTGGATATGTTTCTCAATAACCACAGTTCTGTGGCCTGTGGGCATTTATAGTTCTGCTCATGTGGCTGGGGGTGGGTGAGTGATGGTGGCAGTGGTGGGGAAGGGGGAGGAGGTGGAGATTGGAGGGAGTGGGCATGCTTCCTCTGCATTCTCTCTGTCTCTTCTCTCTCTCCTATTGCCTTCCTTCCTCTCATTCCCTTCCCTCACCTCCTTTCTGCTAAACTACCATACTATCATGTCAGTAGGCACGAAGCCCAGCTTCTTCCTTGGCTTCTTTTTAAAAAAATATATTTTAATTTATTTCAGAGAGGAGGGGAGAAGGAAAGAGAGAGAGAGAGAAACATCAACGATGAGAAATAATCATCCATAGGCTGCCTCCTGTGCACCCCACACTGGGGATCGAGCCTGTAACCTGGGCATGTGCCCTGACCAGGAATTGAATGGTGACTCCTGGTTCATAGGTTGATGCTCAACCACTGAGCTACTCCAGCTGGGCTTCCTGGGCTTCTTAAAAAATTCACTTGAAGCTGAGTTTAGTATCTTTATTCAAGAGTCAGGGACTGGGGTAGAGAATGAATACAGGGTTTAGTCACAGACGATGAAAAAGTTGGCCTTCTTGTTGCCTTCCCCCTGCAACTCATCTTCCCTCCAGTGTAATTAAGTTTACCCATTTCCCTGGTTCAGGAGAAGTCTATGTACATCCAGATCTACTCTAAGGTGGCTCCTCCAAGTCTTTCCCAACAATGATAGGCTTTTCTTGGAATGATTTCTAGAGCCAAAAGCTACATTTTCCCAATATTATTATTATTCCTATAATATTTACAAAACTAGTTTGTATTAGTTTAAACTTATATTAAATTATTTCTTGGATTTTACTGTAACTGTGCATGGTTTGGGGTGAGGCAGGGTAGGGAGTGACCTGGACTGTAAAAGTTCTATAATCACAAATGCTTTAGACTTTAACCTATCCAGTTTTTTAATATACTTGATATATAAATTAATTTATCACAAAGAATTACCTTACATGAATGTGGAGGCTGGCTAAACCAGTTCAAAATCTGTAGGATGGGAAGGGAAGGTCATTAGTAGGCCGGAACTCATAAGCAAAGGCTGAAACTGCTGTCCACAGACAGAATTTCTTCTCTTTTTGAGAGAATCCTCAGCCCTGATTAAAAGATACATATATTATTGTGGTAAAATACAAACAACAGTTCTACCCATATTATTTAGGTATAAATCCTGAATATTTCGTGACCTTAAATTAAGTTGGTTAGGAGCTTTAATTATATCTGCAAAGTACCTTCACAGAAATAGCTGGACTCATGTTTGATGGAATATGAAATAACTTGTAGCCTCACCAAGTTAACATATCAAAAATAGTCGTTGCAGATTAGTAAACTGGATAAAATGCTTACCAAAGGATGACAGTTAAAATGCATTTCAACAAAATTTTTAATAGTTAAATAATGACCAAAAGGACATATACATGCCTAAGAACTCTTTTTCTACTATATCAAAGTTCTTTTCCTAAGGAAGCATTTAAAAGTACTGACGGCAGGTGTATAGATTAAAGAGTTATTCTCATTCGTATTGGGAAATATAATGCTTAGTTTATTCATTGCATTTTCAGACTCTATTAAATTTGTAGCTATTCTCTGAAAAAAAACAAGAATGAGATAATTTTAAAATGGACCACTAAGATTTTTTAAATCATTATAGAACTCATTAAGCCAATAAACTCATTCAACAAATATATAACATGAATATAGTATATATAGCAGACACTATTCTAGATTCTGTGGATAAAATACTGACTAAAACCAATGATGACCTTGCCTTCATTAATTCTATAGACATCAAGGAAAATATATTAATCAAACATTGACAAAAATATTTATCAAACATTGACAAAAATAATTTTTACAAACTGTGGTAATTTCTATGAATCTCTATAGTAAATAGTGCCTGTCCTCTCGGATGTCTGAAAGTTTGTCTGAGCTTGGATCTAAGGAAGGGGCAGAAGTTATCTGGGTAAAGGAAAGGAGGAAGAGGTTTCCAGGTTGGAAAACCTCCTTGAAGAGCCTGACCAAGGCCAGGGATGCCGGAACACAGAAAGTCAAGGCAAACATGGCCAAGACAATGCTGGTGAAATTGGCAGAAGCTAGTAGCTTGAAAATTACATTAAGAACCGATTGGTCTTTATCCTAGGAGCAATGGAAGGCATTAAAGGATTTTAAGATTTTACAGACGGGTGTGACACAATCAATAGATAACTTCTTTCAAGACTTTGTAAGATAAAGGTTCTACTTTCGCCCTTGAGTTGGTTATAGCAACAAAATTCGGCTTTTACATCCGTAAATCCTTGTGCCTTATCCATGGCAGACATCACTAATCCATCATGACAGTATTTTTTTTCCTGATGGAACCAACACTTAACAGTCTCAGAACATTCTAGACAACTGATACCAGTGTGTTTTGGCAACTAAGACACACCCTATTTTACAAAATTATTTTGCTTATCTTAATAAAAACACAAAATTGTTTGGGATAAGGTTGCAAGATAAAATACAAGACACCTAATTATATTTGAATTTTAAATACCAAACAAATGATTTTTTAGTATATGTCCCATACAATCTTTGGGACATACACTACAAAATAATTACTTTTTGTCTAGGTAAAATTCATATTTAACTGGATATTTGTTAAATCTGGCAACCCTCATTTGAGAGAATTAATTCAACTTAGGTCATAACAGTCTACAGCACAGTACCAGCCCATAATAAACGCTTAATAAACATTTATTAATTTAATCAGTTCATTTGTTCTAAAGGCATAACTTTAGGAAAGTGTAAAAAAGTATTGATTTCTGACTTACCGTGATTTTTCTTCACATATGAGTTATCCTATATAATAAAACCCTAATATGCAAATTGACCCAACAGTGGAATGACCGACCAGTTGCTATGATGTGCACTCAACGCAGGAGCTGCCCCCCTGGTGGTCAGTATGCTCCCACAGGGGGACCGCTGCTCAGCCAGAAGCCCAGCTCAAGACTGGTGAGTGCAGTTGCGGTTGTGAGAGCCTCTCCTGCCTCCAAAGCAGCATGCTAAGGACCCCTCAGCAGATATCCCCCGAGGGGTCCTGGACTGCAAGAGGGTGCAGGCAGGGCTGAGGGACATCCCTCCCCGCCAGTGCATGAATGTTGTGCACCAGGCCTCTAGTAAGAAATAATCACAAAGGGTCTGAAGCTCAACTGCTTTTCCACTACTCTTTGCCTAGACCCGTGGTCAGCAAACTGCAGCTCGCGAGCCACATGCGGCTCTTTGGCCCCTTGAGTGTGGCTCTTCCACAAAATACCACGGCCTGGGCAAGTCTATTTTGAAGAAGTGGTGTTAGAAGAAATTTAAGTTTAAAAAATTTGGCTCTCAAAAGAAATTTCAATCGTTGTACTGTTGATATTTGGCTCTGTTGACTAATGGGTTTGCCGACCACTGGCCTAAACTAAGGGCTCTCCATAATTTTTTACTGAACCCCACAAGACAATGCAAAAAAACCACCCATTTACTCCACCCATTTCTACCTTCTAATGAAAAAAATAAATGGTAAGAACATGTCAGTGCCTAGGAAGTAGAATGTAGGTTTAACCAACAACCTACAACAAACCACCATTATAAAGATAAAAACAAATTAAATAATACTTTTAAATTCAACAGATATAATGGAAAGTATTCAAATCATAACCAACTCAAGAAAATTCTTGGTGCAATAAAAACAAATCACCCTTCCTGAATTTGTGGGATTTCTAGTAATGTACAAGTGACCATACAAAATAAAAGTTTTCCATCCCTGTCAAACACTGTGGCAGTCAGGTATTTTAGAAGAATATTGAATCGTATTCCTCAATAAACTCTAGGAACTGCCTGGTTTTAGTTGATGAATCCCAAATTTTAGTGACTGTTAACTGATTTAGGAATTTACTAGAAAATAAACCTTGGTTGTTTATGTAAATGAAAGCCTGTGGAATTGTGGGTAATTCAACCAAAGGGACTAAAGCAGAGACTAGCAATTTTAGATCAGTTTTAGGATTATTATATAGCCCTCTACATGGCCCACACTGAGAATTACTGATCCGGAAAGATGTACTATCTTTTTCTGGCATTTGAACTCTATATTAGATAGCATATATTAGAGTGTCTTAATTTATAAATTCAGATAAATGTTATGAAATAAAAATGATAATTTATGGTTTCTAATTTTATCAGCAGGAATTGTGAAATATGTGAGTTAATAAAATAAATCAAAGCCCTTGGATCTCTTGGGTCCAAACTGTATTATACAAGCACATTACCTATTGTATCTCTAATTAATTGTAATATCTCCATGTCTCTAAGCTGGCTAGCATCAGTCTCACCTTTCTTCTGAAAGAGTTTATATTACAAGCTTAACTGCCATCCTCCCTCATGGAACTTGTCCTGGGTTGACCACATTTGTATTATATTCAGTACTAATGCACTGACTGGGAGCCCCTTTGTGGGCTCACCCAGATTTTTTTTCAATATAAGGGTCCTGTAATTAAGGCTGGGAGGTGTGGTTGTGACTGAGTGCCCTGCAGATTGCTCATTACCATGCCATCTGAACAATTTAATAACCTTTTTAATTAATCCAAAATTGGCATGTCCCCCTTCAGGCTACAGTGCAGCTTTTGCAAGAGTTGGTCTCTTGGTAGTTCTCAATTTAGCTTATTATTTGAAACCTAAATCTGCCCAGGCTAATGAGCGTGACCAATTCCTCTTACCAAGACCACATAGGAGTCTCCATCTGCACTTCACTAAAGGGTGAGAAGACCAGATGGCTTGGGGTGATATTCTGGTTCTTGGCTTTTTAAAGACGTTCCCATCAGTCTAGAGATGAAAGGAAATAATTTATAGAGTAGTTGAAAATCATTTTTTACTTTCACTTTCTTGTTCCTTTATTATTATCATTTTCTCCATTCCAAGTTCAACTTTTAGAACTTTTAGTCTCAGTCCTTCATACTTTTGTCTTAAATTTAAAATAATTTAACAGGTTTTAGTAATTTGATATTCTGAAGCTTTAGTATCTCTGAGGAAAATGGTTTTCTGAATGGATTTAAAATACATATATTTTTGGCAAGGTTGAGCTTATATGTAATTTTTTTAAACTTGGGAAGATAGGAATAGGGGGCACTCACTCTTTAAATCCAGAAAAAAAAAAGATTGTGTGTGTGTGTGTGTGTGTGTGTGTGTGTGTGTGTGTTTCACTTGGCCACAATCTCCAATATTTGAACTTGTTTCCCCCAACTAAACAGAAGATACCCCATTTGTTTCTGGAGGCTCATAAAAGAATGCCTCACAAAAACCTACTTTCTCTTGCTTATCTCTTTCATTCACCAGGGTCTATCCACTTCCTTCTCTATTTTCAGACTTAGTTGGGGCAAATGCTCCCAGCTGCAATTGCTAAGAATCTCAATCATTCCTTCTTATAACAAACATTAGTTGAGTTCTTACATGTGGCAAGTGATATGTTCGAAATTGCTTATGCTGCTGTTTCTATATACTCCCCAAAAGTCTGTTCTTGGGATACAACCGGGGGCTGCAGTCCAGACCCAGGGATAGAATGTCCTCTCCCCATTGGCACCTGCTGAACACCAGCACTTCAAAGCTGATAAATAGCCCCTACCTCTTGCCAAACAAAGGAAGGTTTGAAATATAGGTTTTCCTGGTTATACATACTCCATCAAAGACAAGATTTGAGTCTCTTGAGGATGAGATTTGCCTGACTAAGTTCTGAGCACCCTTGGGCAGTCATATATGTGAGAAGAAAACTTGTCTAGGAGAGTTGCCTGGGATGGGCAGTTCAATCTTGGGATGTGGCAGTGGGAGGTCTACTTTCCCATCTCTCACCTTTCTTAGTTTGAAGAAAACATATTTTGCATCAGGAAGTCCCATCAGAGCTTAGCATTGGCCCAGTACCATACACAGTGGCCTCCCACTTAACAGGATCAACAGTGAAGAAAGCCTCCCCAGATATTGTCCACATCAGCATCCTCCACCAGAGTGTACATTTATTACAGTTGGTGCACAGGTGGGGAGGCTATGTATGTGTGGAGTAGAGGACATCTGGGAAATCTCTTTACCTCCCTCTCAATCTTGCTCTCACCATCTCCCAGGAACCTTGAAGAGCAGGCAACGTGACACCCCGATGCAAGTGTCCAGCCTCTGGCTGTCAGTTTCAGCCGCCATCATGTCCTGGGCTGCTCCTCCCAAGTACAAATTCAGATGCACTTCACAGAAGAGGTAGGTAAACCAAAGCCTGGCTACTGGTGAAATGGGCAGTGGGCCTCGCCTTTGCCCTATAAAGGCGGGAGCCTGATTCCACCTGAACTTCCCTGAAGCTTGAGTTATTCATTTTCTGTTCTGTCAGATTATTTTGTTGGCGCTTGAGAACCCTGGAGAACAAAATGCCGTTCTTAAAAACATCAGATGTGCTCACAGGCCCACACGCTGTCTGTGTCTCACATGCGGCTCTGACTGAAGAAGCCACGCTCCAAACACTCGAGCCGCTTCCATGCACACCTCATCCATATGGATGAAGTGCTCTGCCCCACCATAAGGCTTCTCTAAAGTTGCCATGGAGTGGTTGTCCTCCTGGTGATTTCCTCTGTACTGTCTGTGAATGGAGAGGGAGCAACGTGACTGACAGCAGAAAGTGCTAGTGGGCATGGTATATATAATAAAAACTATAAACAGCAGAGGTCTTTTTTGGTGTATCTTTTTTAAAAAAATACATTTTTTTAAAATTGATTTCAGAGAGGAAGGGAGAGAGAGAGAGAGAGAGAGAAACATCAGGATGAGAGAATCGTTGATTGGCTGCCTCCTGCATGCCCCCCACTGAGGATTGAGCCCGCAACCCAGGCATGTGCCCTTGACTGGAATTGAACCTGGGACTCTTCAGTCCACAGGCCGATGCTCTATCCACTGAGCCAAACCGGCTAGGGCTTGGTGTATCTTTTTAGAAGAAAATACAGGCTTTTGAGTGATAATATTTGCTATATTTCCCTAAATACAACACCTCAAAAAAGCCAGGTGGCCAATAGGTATATGGAAAAACACATGGGTGTTGAATGTCAGGTGTCGTCAGGTAAGATATTTAACCTACGATGCCCAGCATCCCCATCTATAGCATGAGAACATTGGGATGTTGAAGAATTGTGATTAAGTATACAGTTCATAATATATACAGGTCTCTTGTTCCTTCCCCCTTTAAAAGATAGAAAAAAGGGAAGAAACCCCACAACTGACGGCTTACCAAGGATTGTTGTAGGGGTGTACAAGGTTTCCCTCCACCCTTTTAGGGTCCCAGGCTGGGTCTAAAAATTAAACTGACAAAGACATTCACAGGAGAAAAACACAAATTTATTTATGCTTTGCATGGCTTGGGAGCCTTCATAAGGAAATGAAGACCTAAAGAAACAGCCAGACCTGAGTATTTTTGCTGTTGTTTCATCTGAGAGTTTCATCTGAGAGTATTTTTTCCATTGATTTATAGAAAGAGGGAGAGGGAGAGGGAGGGAGGGAGAGAGAGAGAGAGAGAGAGAGAGAGAGAGAGAGAGAGAGAGAGAGAGAGAGAGAGTCATTGATGTGAGAGAAACACATTATTTGGTTGCCTCTCTCATGCGTCCTGATAGGGGCAGGGTTCAAACCTGCAACCCAGGTATGTGCCCTTGGCTGGGAATCGAATTGGAGACCCCTTGGTGGTGGGCCCATGGTCTAACCACCAAGAAACACTGGCCAGGGCAGACCTGCATATTTTTTTTCTGGATTGGGTGAAGAATGCACAGTCATGAAGGAATATGATAGGTTGATAGGTTAAGGAGTGTGAGGTAATTATAATAAACTGGGTGAAACTTAGCAAGGCCTTTTTGTTCTGATTCTTCTGGGAGTCCCTTTGTCTTTGGAAATAAGGATGCTCCTTTCCTCCTGGTATAAGGGTGGGCACCTCTCAGAGGAGGGTTTAATGATCTGTTTCAGCAAAGCGGAGTGAGGGGGGAAGGTCAGAATGACCTTCAGCTTACAAGGTGTCATATTTTGGATAGTGTGTCCTGAATCCCACATCTCCAATGACTCATGCACAAGAATTTGTGCACAAAAGCATTTACTAAATTGTTCACAGCAAAAAGATCCATGCCTTTTCCCTTCAATCCCTTTCTCATTCCCTGCTCTCACAACCTTATTTATTAAAGTCTACTTTTTGGTGTGTGTGTGGCGGGGAGGGTGGCGGGGAGTCTCACTTGGCTGAATGTCAAGTTGACTTCCCGTCTGCAGCTCAGCTTCTGTGGGCAGAAGCCCCGGTTGGGCAGGCTCCTCTCTGCTGAGTGTTTTTCTGTCATTTTAAAGGACAACAGCAGAGATGCAAATTGCTGAGCCTGCTGGGGAGACGGGCACACAAAGAGGCAATTCAGGCGACAAGTGTGCAGGGAGTGGAGGGGGCGGAGGAGGGGCCCAGGCAGGGCACATTCTTCAGGTTCTTTCTTCTGCCTTTTGTTAGCGGATTTATTGGGCTTGTTAAGCACTAAGGGAACACTGTGAGGCTTGGTGGCCTCCCGGCTTGGGAGGCCTTTCAGAATTCTAAACTGAAGGCATCTTGGGACTCTCCACCTCCTAGGATCCCCTGAGGACCCTGGGAATGGGCTCCTTAAAAACCACAGAGATGAATCATATTTTTGTTCAAGGTAGCAAACATAGGACACAGTACATGACACGGGCAGGTAAAAGTCATAGCCTCCTGGTGTTGGACGCAGCCCCCACTTCACCCCTACTCCTCCCCTGTCCTCTGCCCCTGCTCCACCCCATCCCAGGCATCTTTGTCAGCTACAGGCTTCTCCTGGGCCTGAACTGTGCTCCCTGAAGGAAACCCACCACAATGCTCAGAAGCCCCAAAGTCTGGTAGAATCCAGAATATCAGAGTTCTAAAAACAGAGTGAGTCTAGGAAGGCAGCTGAGGGAGGAAGGGTCAGACAAATTTTGGAAGATCATGGTGTTATGGGTAGAAGTGAAGATCTTGGGGTACCATGAGAAAAAGAATTTCCTGAGGTTCCCCCATGGGAGGATGGGATTTTGTGGACAGCTTTACTGATGATATAGCATTAAGGGGGTTCCCCTCCAAGGCGGCCATGAGCACTGTTCTCCTCCCCTGGACCTCACATGCGGCCCTGCACTGGGTGGGATTGATTTCTGCACAGGCAGAGTATCAAGCTGTCCAGAGACTTGGGTTCAGGGGTCGGGTGGGGTGGAAGGGGCAGCCCTAATTGGCACCATGACTCTGGGCAAGTCACTCTCCCCCTCTAGGCCTGTTACCTCTTCTATAAAACGAGGGGGTTGGGCTGGGGTCTTCAGAGCCCTGTCCTGCTCTGACAGTAGGAACCTCAGGGGCTCTAATTGCCTCATTAGAACACCAGGGAATGCCTTTCTAGTAATTGTCTCCCTGGCTCCTGTCTTACCCACTCCCTACTGGGCTCTGCCTCCCAGGAAACAAAAGCAGCTGCTCTCTCCTCTGGGGCTTCCTTGGATCTGGCTAGCCCTTCTTGTCAGCATATGTGCTCAGGCATTCTCTGCCTTTCTCCCTCTTCCAAGGCCTGTCTCCAAGGGCCTTCTGAGTGCCCCCTTTGAGCCACTCGTTCTCTTTTCTGCTTAGTTGGCTAGCGAAGCTGGCCTCTATCCCAGGTGAGATTAAAGTTTCCTTTATTACTGTCCATCTTGCACAGGATTTAACGGTGGGTGCTTTACAAATAAGCATGTGTGTTATAGCTGCGATCAAGTCATGCTCAGACTCAGGTGAAATGGCTCAGATGCAAATGGCAGTGAATGGCCGGAGAAGGTTAATCTCATAGAACGGTCCCTGAAGAAATACACTTTCAGAGGTTCAACAGCTGCTCTTGAGAGATGGTCTCTTTGCTTAACAGAGGACGTTTCATTTTCTATGTTGTAAGAACCAGACATAAATGGAGTAGATAATGTGGTTTTAAAATTATCCCAAAGAGCCTGTTCTATGAGTCTCTTATAAAATTCTTAATGTGTTTAGGAGTGTGTGCATTTCTGAGAGGCCAGGAAACAGTTTCTGTATGTTCACCTGGTCCTGTGCAGGGCAAGAGCTCAGAGACATGGGAGGGGCTTGGTGGGAAAATCAGGTCTACTTGGAGACCAAAGAAACCCGAAAGTCTGTTAGAATCCAGAATATCAGA
The DNA here is from genome assembly GCF_027574615.1 of Eptesicus fuscus. Lineage (NCBI taxonomy): Eukaryota > Metazoa > Chordata > Mammalia > Chiroptera > Vespertilionidae > Eptesicus > Eptesicus fuscus. The sequence continues at coordinate 90,180,239 of NC_072479.1, forward strand.
GTTCTAAAAACAGAGTGAGTCTAGGAAGGCAGCTGAGGGAGGAAGGGTCAGGCAAATTTTGGGAGATCATGGTATTATGGATAGAAGTGAAGATCTTGGGGTGCCACAAGAAAAAGAATTTCCTGAGGCTCTCATGGGAGGATGGGATTTTGTGGAAAGCTTTACTGATGATATAGCATTAAGGGGATTCCCTTCCAAGGTCCCATCTCCGTCCATCTCACCATGGAGGAAGTTCAATCTTGTCTTTAGCAGGGCCAGAATTAAGGTCACTGCCCAGAATTTCTGTTCCATATTAAAGTGCAGTCCAGTCCATCATCTGGCTAACTTAGCTTGTGTTCCAAGGTGTAGTCCGTTATGTGTGGGGTTCAGGGCCATGGGGCTGTTTAAGGTCATATGGTTATGGAAAGAGAACAGGCAGGCACTTGGGAGAGTGTGGGTCACGGAGCAAAGTGAACAAGAGCCAGAGGGAACCCTTTGTTGGGGAGTTTTAACCAGGAGCTTCTTCAAACTAACCAGTCAACCTTCCAAGATATTGCATGCTTCTGATGGGGTCCACCCCCTAGCCAATGCATTGTTCCCCATGCTAGACTGGCAGGCAAACACCTTTCCTAAGTCACCCTACTTCACTGCATGTGCCCTTTGTTCATCCCCCCCACCCCACCCCTGCCACCCCGTGATTTTCAGGGAACAGAACTGTGGTTCCCTGGGGAGCGTGAAGCTGTATCTTCCTGGTGAAGCTGCCCAGATGACCATGCTTACAATGTCTGGCCTCCCCTTTGCTTTCTTCCTATTATTAATTTTAACTAACTAATTACAATGATAACAATGATGGGTGGGGTCTAGTGTCCAACAAGGCGAAGATTGAGGCCCCAGCGGATGGGAGGCACTATAGTGAATTGTGCTCCTAGGGAAGAGCCAGCCACTGGACTCTGTCCTTCTTATGTCCCTGTGGAGGGGGGTGCTCACACATGGCAGGTTTTTGCCCAAAGACAGAGCTTGGTGGGTAATAGCTGTTTCTGATTTATTCAGCAGCTTTCCTTCAGTCATGTCATGTGAGGTTAAAGAGTATGGATTCATTCTGGCATTAGTCACAATGGTTTCAAATGCCAGATCTGCCAGTTTACTAGTTGTTACACTGTGTGTCTATTTTCTCATCTGAAAATTTGGAATAATAATAGCAATTACCTCCTGGGATGGTTGGGAGAATTAAAATTACCTAGTGTAGTGCCTAATACATTGGAAGCTTCAATCAATGTCAAGTACTATTACTTTATTTTTACATTTATTTATTGAGATCTCTAATGAGAGCCAGAGGACAGAAAGATTCTTCAGATACTTTAGTGTGCATCAGAATCCCTTGGAGGATCTGTTGAAACACAGATTTCTGGGAACCATTCATTGTTCCATATCCTATACACAGGACATGTGCACAAATGAGACCATTATTTACTTAACAAACAACCTGATTAGCACTTACCATGTGCCAGACTTGTACATATATACAATACATGGTATTACAAATATTGAGTCATTTACTCATTTTAGAGACTCTATGAGGCAGGTTCTATTATACAATCTCTATAGACCCAGAGAAATTAAGTAAATTACCCAGGCACTCTCAACTAGTAAATGACATTTTATAAAACTGAATGAGTGCTGCAAGAGACACAAAACTCTCAATAGGAAGCACAGAGATTTCAGGAAATGTCTGGCATCTCCCGGGTTTTTTATTTGGGCAGCATGCTTTGGTAGGTCTTAGCTGGTTCCCCAGGTTAAGGTAGTGCAGGTGCAGTGGGAGGAGCAGAGACTCTGCAGCCAAACTAGAGTTAGAATCCAGTGCTGCAATGTGTGAGTGTGTCCCTAAGCAAAATAATTTATCTTTCTGTGCCATTTTCTTCATCTAAAAGAAGAAAAAGAAAATCCTTGGCCAGTGTGGCTCAATTGGTTGGAGTGTCATTCCATATACCAAAGAGTTATAGGTTTGATACCCAGTCAGGGCACATGCCTGGGTTGTGGTTCATCCCCTGGTTGGGGAGCACATGGAGGGTAACTAATTGATGTTCTCTCTCACATTGATATCTCTCTCTCTCTCTCTCTCTCTCTCTCTCTCTCTCTCTCTCTCTCCCTCTCTTTTTCTTCCTCTCTTCTTCTCCCTTCCCCTCTCTCTAGATTTGAGGAACATATCCTTGGGTGAGGATTAAATAAATAAATAAATAAAGAAAGAAAGAAAGAAAGAAAGAAAGAAAAAAAAAAAAGGATAAGAATAATAACACCTAACCAGCAGGGGTTTTGCCAGGAACAAAATGAGAACACTCACAAGAAGTCTTTGGAAGAGAACAGAATAGCCTCTTTCCTATTTTCTTCATCTCACTGTTCCCATCATCTTATTGTGCCATCAGCAATAGCTTTTGCTTGATGGTGATGAGTATTCATTTCTCTCCCCCAGATTACCTTTGCCTCAACCCAATTTCAGTTTCTCTTTATCAATTTGTAGTATCTTAGGGTGCTAGAACTAGAAAACACCTTAGATCATTTATTCCTGCCTGTATATCCCCATCACTTGGGGATTAAAACATATATATTCAGTTTCTTTGGGGTCCTGTGTTAGCTTGGATTATTCTTCAAAAAATAATCATTCCTTCTTCCTAATTCCCATGAGAAGAACATACTCCAGTGTTAGCTTAGGCTTTGCTTTGGTTGGTTGAATAATAAACAGACATGATGTAGTGGAGTCTTGAAATGAGTTTGTGAAGTTAAACTGACTCCTTTGCACCTCTGCTGTTGCCATGACAAGATGTGCCCAATCTAGCATGCTGGTCCCTGGAGCAGGACAAGATACAGGTGGATCAGAGCTGAGCAGCCTCAGTGGAGCCCAGCTCTCATCAGCCAGCACCCAGCTGACCCCTAGATATGACTGAGCCAATCAGGATCAGCAGAGTCATCTAGCCATGCCCATCAACTCAAGTCTGGCTAGCCCACAGACTTGTATCTAAATACATAATGATATGCCACTGTAATGTTGTGGTTCATTTTCTTTCTTTTTTTTAATCTTCACCTGAGGATATGTTTTTATTTATTTTAGAGAGAGCGGAAGAGAGAGAAGGAGAGAGAGAAACACTGATCTGTTGCCTCTGAGTACGTACCCCAATCAGGGATCAACGTGGGTATGTTCCCTGACTGGAAATCGAACCCACAACCTTTTGGTGCATGGGATAATGATGCAACCAACTGAGTCACACCGACCAGAACTGTTGTGTTCTTTGTTGAGGGCCTGATCTTGGCTTCATCTCCAGAGATTCTGGGTAACAGGCTTGGGAGATCAGGAATCTTTATTCCTGAACCTACTCCTCTTCCCCCTCCAAATATGATTAGGACATTCAGCTAGATTTGGAAAACACTGACCTCCTCTAATCTCCTCTTCTCTTCCAGAGAGATGCTGAGAACCAGAAAGATAAAGTGACTTGCCCACAGTCTCAATACCTGCCAAGGTTAGTATTTAGAATCCTATATATTTTTTTATATTAATACTCTTCTCTATGACACTGTTCCCATTTTTTTTTTTTTAAGTTGACATACAAGAAGAAATTCTTCATGTTCCTGTCACTTAGATGCTTTGGGCTGGAGTATTTCAGCCCCACACTGATATCCACCCTTTGAAATCCACTGATGAAAGGATGTTCACAACGGAAAGAATATATTGACTTTGGCTGTAATTGTATTTACTGTGCCAAACCACTAAGCTCAGGGTAAAAAGGCGGTCACTAGATCACGCGCTTTAGAGGGAATTTAAAGTACAGTATTCTTTTTCAAGTTGGGAAAGTTTATGCTATTTCTAGGCAATTATTTCTTGTGGGAATAAAAATGTGTGACTCTTTCATCCTGTTCCTCTTGCCGTGGCTTTTCCTCATTAGCGGCGTCCTTCCTCTGGAGCTGCAGTGATGCCCTCCAAGTGCTGAATCTATTACCGCAGAGGCTGGGCTTTACAGACCTGACAGAAATACAGACTGGGAAGCTGCAAGATCTGTCTTAAGTCAGATGAACGTTTATTGAGCACCTGCTATGTGCCAGCTCTGTGCAAACTGCTTGCACATGCATGAATTTTTATTAAATGTACAGGAATTTACAAAGAGGGGGTGCAGACTGTGTAAAAGGTAAAGAGAGACTACTCGTGGCTGTTATTACACACTCATTTTGTGACATTTATCTTGCCAACAGTCTCCTGTTTAATCTTGCCCATCTGTTAAGTAGGGAAGAATAATCTCTTTCCCATATCAGCACTCAACCCAGACATCACCTTTTCCCACCCCTTTACTATGCCAAGGACTGCTTAAGTAATAAAGCCAGACAAGGTGCTAAATATTTCTTGGCGGAACCAGGCAGGAACAGTGGCTCCTTCTTGGTCTAAGGTTCTTATTGTCTCCCATGTGGGTCATTGCCATGCTCCCTCTAGACTTCTCCCCACCAGTTTCTCTCCTGCCTAGTCTGCACTACTCAACTCAACCTTCAAATGCCATATCCCCAGACCACAACTCCTGAGAGGAGTCATTCATATAGATAGATCTCTCTGCTGAAATCCTTCACTATCCTTCCTTTATGACATTGCTCAAATCCCACAGAATCTCCCCATTCTGCTCTATACAGTCCATCTCTCACTTCTTAGTGCTCTATTTTTTCTCTTCCTAACTTGGACTACAAATACATATGTGTGTGTATACACACTCACACATGGCATGATACTCTCTGCCTTTCATGCCTTTCCACATGCTTTCTCCAAGCCTTAGAATATCTGCCTCCACATTGAATCTCAATTTCCCACAAGGGCCTTGCAGTGTAAATGAAAGAAGCAGATGGATGAGAGGCAATAGGGAGTCGTGGGGAGCATGGCAAACTGGAGAGGGCACACTAGGTCTAGAAGGCACAGTTACTACTAGGCCATGGTGAATGGATGTCATGTCACAATGTGGCTTAGTGTTGATATATCTTCTACATTTTAGAAGCTAGAAATCCAGATTTTGTGTGAAATCTCTAAATTTTTAAAGATATGGAGGTACATTAAAACAAACAAAAAAAACCTTTCTGTACCAGACAGCTCTGTTTCTTTTGTTTGTTCAAATTCTAGCAAACCTTAAAATCTGACTTAGGCCTCCTCTCTCTTCTAAAGCCTTCTTTGATAATTCTGACTGCTATGGTCTATTCTCTCTAAATTATCCTGTAAAAGAGACCAGTATAGTTATGTGCACAAGGTCTAGAAGCAGAGTACCTGGAAGAGAAACTACCTACTAGCTGTGCAACCTCGGGCAAGGTAATTAACCCCTTGAAGCTCTTTTCTCTTGTCTCCAAAAGGGAAGGGGTAGCTATGGTCTCTATTTTATAGTGTGATGAAGGTTAAAATAAAATAGAGATATAAAATCTTCAACATATATGTGATATATCACAAGCTCTCAGTGAATGTTGGCTAGTATTACTTACTAGAAGCCTGGTGCATGAAATTCATGCACGGAGGGGTGTTGGCCTCAGCCCAGCCTGTACCCTCTCCAATCTAGGACCCCTGGAGGGATGTCCGACTGCCCATTAAATGACTTCCCTCTCACAATCCAGGACTGCTGTCTCCCAACTGCTTGCCTGCCTGCCTTCCTGATTGCCCCTAACCGCTTTTGCCTGCCAGCCTGATCACCCCCTAACCACTCCGCTGCCAGCCTGGTTGATGCTTAACTGCTCCCCTGCCAGCCTGTTTGCCCCCAACTTTCCTCCTCTGCTGGCCTGGTCACCCCTAACTGCCCTCTCCTGCAGGGTTGATCACCTCCAACTGCCCTCCCTTGCAGGCCGGGTCCCTCCCAACTTCCCTCCCCTGCTGGCCATCTTGTGGTGGCCATCTTGTGTCCACATGGAGGCAGGATCTTTGACCACATGGGGGCAGCTATATTGTGTGTTGCAGTGATGATCAATCTCATATTACTCTTTTATTAGATAGGATAGAGAACTGGTACAGGGGTGGCGGCCAGCTGGTTTGCCCTGAAGGGTGTCCCGGATCAGGTGGGGGTTCCCTTGGGGCATGGGGCGGCCTGAGCGAGGGGCCTGCAGTGGTTTGCAGGCTGGCCACGCCCCCTGGTGACCCAAGCGGAGGCCCTGGTATCTGGAATTTATTTTCCTTCTACAATTGAAACTTTGTAGCCTGGAGCAGAGCCAAGCCTGGGGCTCCCTCCGCAGCTGGCAGCCATTTCTGTTGGGGTTATAATTGAAACTTTGTAGCCTTAAGTGGGTGGGCCTGACCAGGGTGTGTGGAAAGCTTTGCTTCCCGGGTTGCCCGGGGCAACCCGGGCCTGCTCTCTCAAGCTCCTTTCTGCTGCCATTCTGTTTAAATTTGTTTACCTTCTATAATTGAAACTTTGTAGCTTGAGTGGAGGCTTAGGCCTGCAAGGGCAGGCGGAAAGCTTGGCTTGCTCTGTTACCTGGGAAACCTTGTTCTCTGTGGCTGTAGCCATCTTAGTTGTGTTAATTTGCATACTTGCTCTGATTGGCTGGTGGGTGTGGTTTGTGGGTGTGTCAAAGGTACAGTCAATTTGCATATTACTTTTTTATTAGGTAGGATTGTTCACAGCCCCAAGCATCATTACATAGTGCTTAAAAAAGAATTCTAGAACCTGATTTCCAGGGTTTACCACTTTCAGATAAAATCTCAGATTCACCACTTTCTAGCTATGTGACTTTGGGCAAGTTATTTTTTACTTCAGTGTGCCTTAGTTTTCTCATCTGTAAAACGGGGATAATAAGACCTATTGAATTATTATGAGGAAATTCCTCTTGAGTCATTTTTCCTTAGCTATAGGCATGACATTGTTCTTTCTAACTTTACACCAGGCTCTTAGCACAAAATTTAGCCTTGAATTCCTGGTCTGCAATACCAGTAGATTGGACAGACACTGAGCATTTCCCTTTAAGGAGAGCATTCTGTTATCCATTGCCAGTAGAGGGCGCTGGAGGAATACTGTGGGAGGTGTGTGTTTGGGGGGTTGGGGGGTTGGGGGTGTGGGAGGTCTTCTCTTCTCAGTTCTGGGGGTATTCCTTTTCATTCTTGCCCTGCAGCATGGTCCATGAGTGGTGTGTGTGTGTGTGGGGGAGGGGCATCTGGTGCTGCTCTGTCCCATCATGTGCCCAAAGTATGCCATCTCTTGGCAAACTTGCAGTGCTGGCCTAGGCTTGATGACCACCTTGCTGTGGCCCTCAGACTGCCTGCTTCAGGGGTGCCCACTACCCTCTGTGTGACCATCCCCAGCACTGACTCGCACCTGGAGGGCTGATTCCTGCTTTCTGTGCAACTGTGGGCTAGCTCTGGCTCAGGCAACCCAGCAAACATCTCATCCATTCATTTCCTCCAATGAGGTCTGAGCCCCAGCTGTGGGTGCTCTCCCTCGGCCTGAGGGCATTCTTTAGAGTGCTCTTCACATCTTTGTATTTACTCTCTATCATAGGTTAATCATTCTTCTTACTAAACTGCCCCTGTTTAAATCACTGTGTGATTTCTGTCTCCTGTTTTACCCCATTATATAAATGTCTTGAGTCTCAACTTACTCCGTGGTAAATCAGACATTCTGGCTATAGTCTTTTATCTACATCTACTTATACTGAATTTGCTTCCTTTCCTACCAACATATTATTTGTTGCTTAACAGATATTCACCAAGCTCACCTGCAGTCTAATGTATATGTGTCTATAAAGCTCTTAAACCTAAAGAGACTACTAGTATGCACTATGTACTAGACTGTTGCTTCTCAACTTGCTATCCATGATAAAGGTCCAGTTTTTAACCAGTTAACTGCCACACGTCCAAAATGTAAACCATCTATACGTCTATAGATGCTTATGGCGTACAAAGGGTTAAAATTTAATTTCCAAGCCTGTCATAAACCAAAAATTCTGTGAAGCATAATAAAATGCACTACTAATAATAACAAAAATTTTAAAAGACATACAAAATACAAGCCCAATATTTAGTGTTAGATTCAAGAGACATGATTACTCTATGAAAAGTGCTATAGAAGTTTCTAAATACCCTCAAATTCTATACTGCTGTTGCCACGGGTGGCAACCCTGTGTAGACCATATCTTAACCAGCACTGATCTGGGCTATTCACCGACACTAGGAATCACATTGCACCTACACCCTGATTTTCAAACCTGATCCTCTCATTGCACCTGGCTTGCATTGAGGGGGTTTGCTTTACTACTTTAAGGGACAGTGAAAAGACTGTCATCCATCATCTGGTTCTGTCCAAGTGCCATCTCCAGCACATGCTCCTATGGGCATCACTTCCGTGAGACATCTTAGCCTAATATGGTAACTTTGCCATAGGCACAGTCCCTCTCCCATTTATCAGGAGGTAATAGCTGTGACAATGAAGTGTGCCCATATTCCCCAGGGCTCCAGGCCACTGAATTCATAGAGAGACACCCCACTATTCTTCCTGCCGCCCCCCACTATGTTTGCAGCTGATAAGAGCCAGGAGATGAGGGTTATTTGCATATGTGAGTTGTCTTAATAGCATGGGTTGCACCTATTATTACAGCCAAAAGCCATGTGTCAAAGCCTGAGTTTAGCCAATCAGACAGGAAAATACAAATGAACTGGTCGGGTTGTCCAGCAAAAGCACCATAATTGTAGCTTTAAATGTTAAAATGGAGGCTCACTAGAGTCCCTAATCTCCCTGTTCTTCTATTATGATGTGGGCACAGCATCCTCCTGTCTCTTAATTATTGTCATTATACTAGTCTATCTAAAACTATATTTGTAAAATTCTTTAGACTCCATGGTAATTCTACTGAGTTCATTTTCCCATCTCTCCTCTGGGTTTGTGTCCTGCCTTCCCAGCTCAGTTTTTCAGCCAAAGATTCATTCTGTATTCAGTGGAGCTGCCACCCCATTGTTGGTGCTTGCTAGATTGTAATAGAAACGCCATGCCACCGAACTGTGAGTCGAAGCTGAATTACAATGATACTGCCCCAATTTTACAGATGCTGCCCAGTGCCAAAGAGCTTTAATAAAATGCTCAAGGTCACCGAGCAAATCCAATGCAGAATCAGGGGTGGGACCAGCTGTTGTGAATTTTGAGCCTAAATCTCATTTCTTTGCATCAGACTGCCTCTCCAAACCACAAGAGATACTCTTATCACTGTTGTTGGGTGAGCGTTCAGTTCGCTGCAGTCGATACCGTCAAATGAAATCTTCAAATGCCAGAAGTATGCTGTGAGACAGTCTTCACCTCAGTGAACTCTAGCATTAGAAGCCGCAGCAGCACAGAGGCAACTAGGAAATCCATAGCCACAGTTAATGCTGGCTGTTAAAAGTATGTCTTGTTTGGAAGTCATTCTAGGGTGACAATGATCAATGCTGGTGTTCATTAAAACAACAGTGACAAAAACAACACAACCCACCTGAAACAAAATCTAAGAAAGATGGTCCATAGTTCCTACAGAAGACATAAAAATATATCACTAATAATCCAAGTAATCTTATTCCAGATAATGCTAATATGGAATATGCTTTTTTGAAACACTATCCTCTTCTTCCCTCCTTTTTTTCTTTTCCTCTTCATTCTGATCACTTCTCCCCCTTCCACCCTGCCCCCTACACACACACTCCTCATCCCCCCACTCCCCTCTGAGTCATTAGTATTTGGGACAAGGCCAGTTGAAATAGAAGTAAGGAAAACTGGATTAAAGATAATTTAATGTAAATTGCCAACATGCATTCTAGGTGGTTAACATTTATTGTGTTAACTACTCAGAGCGAATACTATGATGGATGCTTTACATACATTCCCTCTAATTCTTAAATCAACCTCATAAGGTAACTTTTATAGATGAAAAAGCTGAGGCTTGGAGAAAGAAGCTTGCCCATGATCATGGGTGGGGAACATCAGGCTCACGGGCCCTGTAAGGCAGGCAAAGTCATTTGGTCTGGCCTTGTCAAGGCGTTAGGGGTGAGTTAATTAAATGTTTGACCAAATATAGCAGGCTAATTTTTAATTTGATAATTTTGTATAGTCTGTGAATGATATTATAAATATCCAAATGGCCCTTGGCAGAAAAAAAGGTTCCCTATCCCTGATAGATGATAAGTAAACTGGGTTTCAAATTGGGTCTCTCTGGTTTTATCCTCCTGCTCCACTCTGCACTGTACCTTTAAGAGATGTAAAATTACGTTCAGTGATGGCAGTGGTTTATTTATTTACCTTTAACACCAGTTATTTTAGTGCCTGGTTGGAGTTGCTATAGTAGTCAATGTGAACTGTGTAAAGTGCAGACAAACTCTGGATACTGAACACAGAGCAACTTAAAAAAAAGTCAGTGACCTGATTATGGTTTATAAGGTTCTGTTTTAGATGCCAAGTGCTAATCATAAAATCAAAGAAAAGCGATGAGAAAGGGATAATAATTTCACTGGCATTCAGTTATTTTCTGTCACATCAAAGCTTGACTGTTAGAGGGCATGAGAAGGAATATGAACTTGGAAAATGAGGTTTCTATGTGAGATATAGAAGCTTTTTCTCTTCTCCCAGCATTCTCTACCCTCTCTCCTGTTCCATGTGTATTTCTCCTCCACTTCCCCCAAATCATTTAACTTGTTTTGACTAAATTAGACTTAGTTAGACAGATTTAGGAATTCACCTTTTCCATGGGGTGGGTGGATGTCTATGATAATACCGTATCTGAGGCTAATTTGGGATAAAGCAGAAATAGCAATAATTATAAGAATATCTTGACTATTTTTGACTCCTTCCTTTTTTAAGCATTATTGTGGTACAATTAACATAAGAATTGTATATATTTAAGGTAGACATTGATGTTTTGATATAGGTATACATTGTGAAATGATTGCCACAATCACTCTAATCAATGTCATCATCACCTCACATAGTTAACTTTTGGGAAGGGGAGAGAATACTTAAGATCTACCCTCTTTGCATATTTATAGGATGCAAACTATATTGTCAATAAATTAATAATTTAACAGTCACATTGCTGTACATTAGAGTCCCAGAATTTATTCCTCTTGTATAACTGAAAGTTTATACCCTTTTTTTTTCTATTCTTTTCATTTCTCCTTTCCCCCAACCTTAGTAAGCAACTTTCTATTCTCTGTTGTTATGAGTTAAGGTATTAAGTGAAGTTGTGCAGTGGTTGCCCTTCTGTCCCTGGCTAATTTCTCTTAACATAATGTCTTCTAAGTTCATCCATGTTCCATGTTGTCTTTAAATGGCAGGATTATCAGACTGAATAACATAACATTCTATTGTGTAGAACATGCAACACACACACACACACACACACACACACACACACACACACAGACCCATCAATGGATATTTCATTTGTTTCTATATCTTGGCTATTTGAATGCTTCCATTTGAATAATGAACATGGGGAAGTGCAGATATTGCTATGATATACTGATTTCACTTTCTTTGGATATTTAACAAGAAGTGGAGTTACTGGCTCCTATGGCAGTTCTATTTTTTATTTTTCAAGGAACTTTTTTACTGTTTTTGATAATGACTATGCCAATTTACATTTCTATAATCAGTGTATTGGGGTTCCCTTTTCTCCACATCCTTGTCAAAACTTGTTAGCTCTTATCTATTTTATAATAGCCATTCTAACAAGTATGAGGTGATATTTCACTATGGTTTTGATTTGTATTTCCCTGGTGATCAGTAATGTCGAGGTTTTTTTTTTAATATATCTTTTGGTCTTTTAAATGTCTTCTTTTGAGAAATATCTGTTAAGGTCCTTTGCCCACTTTTTGAGTTTTATTTATTTGTGTGTTTTGCTCTTGAGTTAGAGTTTATATATTTTGGAAATTAACCTTTTATCAGATATACTAGAGGCCTGATGCATGAAATTCATTTAAGAGCAGGCCTTCACAGCTGTGGTGGCTGTCGCGATCCCTCCCTCACAGCTGTGGGTGACTGCCTCAATCCTGCGGTTGCAGCCCTGGCTTCGTCCGGAAGGTCGTCCAGAAGGTCATCTGGAAGGATGTCCAGTCTAATTAGCATATTATGCTTTTATTATTATAGATGTTTATAAATATTTTCTTCCATTCCTTTCCCCTCTGTTGACTGTTTACTGCGGAGAAGCTTTTAGTTTGATGCAGTTGCACTTGTCTATTTTTTGCTTTTGTTGCCTGTGCTTTTGGTGTCATATCCAGAAAGTCTTTGCCCAGACTAACGTTTGACTTTTTTATTAATTTGTACAAGATCATGACATTCCAAAGACTTATTCATAAAATATATTGACACTTAACTCATTCAGAATTGAGAGGCAGCCGTTATTATCTTCCTTTAGACTGAGGCATATGGCCACATGAAAAGATTTGTGAGGGAATGCAGTCAATTGTGGGGCAAAATCTGGAACTTTTAAGTCCCCATTTTATGGCAACTTGACAATACATTTGATGTTCAAATACTGCTGGTATTTTCTTCATTGAAACTCTTTTAATTGTATAACAAATTTCTAGCTGAAATATGTAGAAACACCATCAAAACAGTATTTCTATAATTAGATTCTAACACCGTGCAAGTCATACCCTGCTCAAGAAGCAAGGGATATGTGAGAATATTCTAAATGACATCAAGCAGAGTGTTACCTCTTGGGAGGACCTGAGGGTAAGGAAGACATGATTCTACCTTCAAAATGCTCCGAGTCTGGTTTAAGAAAATAAACTCACTCCTATAAAGTCATCAAAGCCCAAAATATGTGGTGCTGTCAAAAATAACCAGCGGGTAAATGAGACCGAGAGATTTATTAGAGATGGCAAGATCCATGGAAGACATAACTGTTGAAATCATGAAGGATGGATAAAATTCAACAAAGACAAAAGGGAGAGAAAAAGAACATCCCATGCAACCTTTGTGTAGTGCTTTTTAGTTGGCAGAGTATTTACAGGTTCATCATGGGATTGAACACTACAATAAATCAGCAGGAAATATTATTATTCTCATTGCACTGGTGAGCATCCTAAAGCCTGAAGAAGTTAGGTAGACTTTCTAAGGCAACACAGCTTATAAGGAATAGAGTTTACTAATAGAGTCAAATCTACATCTGATGCATGCTCTTTGGTGTCAGATTCTGGAAGGTTATAAAACCAGACAGAGGGAAATTATTATTAATTCTACACAAGGGGTATAATATAATAAAAATGGAGTACTGGAGGGTTAGAGGGATTGGAGACAGGGAGATGAACCAAGGATCTCTCCCAGCCACCAAAGCGCCTGTGCTACATCTGTTGTGTGTTCATGGCACTCGGTTGTACTTGTCAGTTCTGGTCTGTCTGAACCCCTGACTCTAAACTCCTGGAGGGCAGGGCTTCCCCTTTGATATCAGTAAGCCCAGCATGCTAGTAGGAAGTTATAATAATATTTTGAATGAATGAGTAAAGTAGTTACAGTTCTGATCTTGGCATGGAATAATGGTAATCTTGTGACAACAGTGGAATTAGGGCAAGGAAGGTGAATCAATGGGAACTGGCAAAGTACGAAGTGTTAGGATTATCAGAGTGGAGCCCATAAAAGAACATCTAAGGCCTGGCTAATATTCTGTTTCTTAACTTGAATGAAGGGATACACAGGTGCTTGTTTTGGTCTTTGCACTGAAAATATAGGAAAAATAGAAATAGAAAAAATAGATAACATTTGGTGTCAAGCTCGATATGAAGGATAAAGGGCAAGAAAATAACAAAATAAACTTCAAGTTTATTGGTGTGACACTTAAAGAGTGGTTACCTGCCAGAAATGGGACACTTGGAGACAGACAGGAGGGCAATTTAGGACTTTGTCAGGGAGCCACTCGTGTACCTGCAGGTTAAGTCTTAGAGCCACACCTCTATTCTGGGAAGTCCCTTGTTCCCTTTACTTCCAGCCCACCTCCAAATGCCAACATCTTCCTGATATTCAGGGGATGCTCTTCTTTCCAAAAATATTTGGTACCAGGATGATTCTTTTTAATCCCCCTCTTCATTAATGCTCCCCAAACTAAACTCATAGGTATTTTATTAGAGATTTTACTGCTGACCTCTGTGGAACTATAGATAAAAGTTAGCAAAACTTGTAAGCACTTGCAGTTATAAAGTTTATAAAAATCTTACAAAAGTCTGTAACAAGCCAAGTCAGCATTTCTGTGTTCTTTCAGTAGTATTCAGAAGTCTCTTTATGTAGTTCTGAGAGTTTTTCTTAGATGATTCTAAAAGACATTATCAACTTTTCACACATATAACTAATCCTGGTTGTGTGCTTATAAAGTGCCAGACAGTATTCTATATACATGAGGTATATTATCTAATTTAAACCTCAAAAAAACCACCCCAGAGCAATGTACTATTATTATCCTCATTTTACATATGAGGGTGTTGAGGCATAGACAATATAAATACTGAGCCCCAGGTTACACAGCTAGTATGTGGATATGCTGAAATTAGAAGCCAGGCAGCCTGGTTTCTGAGTCTGTCTACCTGTCTTAGAGTGTACACTGCTCAGATATAATCCCAGAGGTCTGAGGCTAGGAGCTTTGATAGGTTTAATGCAATCCATGGTTCCTTTTGAACCTTATGTTTGAACGACGGACCACTTGGGCTCAAGTTGTCATCCCTACCCTTAGACATTCCTTCCCTGAGTTTTAGGCTGTTGTGCAGCAACAGCAAAGATGCTTCCATGACCTTTCCTCTGGCTGCCTCTGGAAATTCAGCTCTTGTCCCAGGTTCTCTCCCCTTCCCTATCTGGTTTCTGCAGATTCTTCCCTTGGGTTTTGAAATTATTCTGCACAGACTTGAAAGTGTCTTTCCTTCACCTTTCACTCACTTATTCATTCAACAAATGTTCAACAATTTATTGTCTGCTGAGCACAATGCCAAGACTCTGTGGAATACCTGAATAAATAATTTAAGTACCATCCTCTGAGGTACTCAAAGTCTCATGGGATATACAGATACAGAAATGAATATAGTTCACTGCAGTAAATGCTGTGGAGGAGGTATATACAAACAGTGAAGGAAGTATATTTGGTAATTAACCATGTTGTGGGTATAGAGAGGGATTTACAATAGAGATGATAACTTGACTTTGGATGGTTAGAACTTTTCTAAATTTATCAGGATGGAGGGTCATTCCAAAGACAGAAAAGAGCTTGTGCATAATTTACAATTGAAGAGAATCATGAATGTGAAGAATTAATTCAGTGATTCACTCACTTACCCATTAACTATTTATCGAATGCCTACTTTGTGTAAAGTCACATGCTACATGCTGGTGGTAGCATGTACATGTAGAGTTCATTGCCCTGATGGAACTTTCTATTACACAGTTATTTTCAACAACGCTAAAATCTAGGTGTTGGTAAAGTTGTACTTTTTCTTAGGGAAGACCTGTTTCATTGAGTTTTCCAGCATCTAGCCACTGCCTGTTTGCCTTGGCTCATGGACCCTTCCTCCATCTCTAAAGCCATTAGTGTAGCATCTTCAAATCTCTCTCTGACTCTGTTTTCTACTCTGTCATCACTTGTCCTTCTCTGCCTCTTTTGCCAACTTGGTTGTTCAATAAATGCCTTTTACATGTTGATGTACCACTGATCCATATAACTGACTTTTCTAAGACCTTCTTATCCCTCATCTTCCAATCTTTTTAATTCCAGGCTTCCAATCAACCAGTCCAGACATTCACAACTGTCCAGGAGTATATGTAGTCTTTTACTACATAAATCAGATGGCCAGATAAACCAGTCCAAAGTTTTATGTCATGGGAGGATTTGCCCTCACTGATGTTTTTCAGGATATTAGAATTGTATTTTTTATTGATATTTACACTGAAATAATTCATTTGTAAACCAAACTTGGCTCTTTTCTTTTTTCCACCAGCTAGTTATAAGGGACCCTACCGAGGGACCATTGGTGTGGGCTGAGGAGAGATGATGGTACAACAGTAGTGAGGGTCTGGACCACTTGCTAGTACAGAAGCTCACTTGTGTTCTACAACCATGTTATGCTTAAGCCCGGTTGTACTCTTATGTACCCATCTTATGATGGATTATTATGGAGCTGTCCAACCTTATGATTTGGGATATATGCCAGAGCCAGTTCATGATGGGCATCTCCAGCTGTATAGCCATATGACCCCAATGTCAGACAGACATTCCCAGGCCCCCATGGCATGCCAGGAACTGTTTTGTGAATAGTGTTTAATTCTCTAAGGCAGAAGGCATGGTCTTGCTGCTCCAAATTCCTAAAGAGTCTGCATTGTGGTTCTCTATTGGGTGTTGCCCCATAGTTCCATGAGAAGAGTTTAGGTCACCTACAGTAGCCCCCATAAGACTGCGCTTTGACACAAACTGCATGTTTTAGGGGGAAGGTCTAAAACCACCCTCAATTTCTATAATTGGCTGGAAGATATCACAAATGTGGAGCTTTCATTGTCCTCATCCTGAGGAGTCAGGAAGTGTTACTTTCTCAGCAATGATGACAATACACATGGAGGATTGCCAACTAGGGAAGCTCACCCAAACCTCAGTCTTCAGAGTTTTATTGGGCTCCATTGCATATGCATGATTGATTGAGTGACCACATGCTTGATTTCAGTCTCTAGGTCAACTGATATCATAGGACTCAAAACCCTCACTTTAGATCATATGTTGATCTTTCTGGCATAGCTAGTGTCCAACCTAAGGTGTGGCCAGCCCCCACTTGAAATCACATTGTTACTGTCTAGCTGGCCTAAGATTCCCCAGGCAAACAAAGATTACATCCCAGGAGCCAAGAGCAAAGGATAGAACACTTTCTTTACAAGGTTAAATTCTTTGCTACACACTCCACACTTTTTTTCTCTCTACTATAGATATGTCTATTACCACAGGGACTGGCAGGTTTTATGGCCCCAGCAGCAGTTCTGTGGACCTGGACCTGCTCGGGCAGACTTCTGTGTCACTTGATGAATGGGTTGGGACAGAATATCCAAGCATAAACTATGCTGCCTCTAGAATCCCAAACCCTTGGGTTTTCGTTACCAGCTGGCATGCAGGTGATCCATCTCCAAGATCTCATTTTAGAATAGACTTCCTAGGATGCCTTCCAGGACCAATTCTCCTAGGTCTAATGCCCCAGGGGACAGACTCTGAGGCAGATATTTCCTATGCAGGCATTTTATTGGAGGGCATTCTCATTCTTAAGAATTATACCTGTAAGGGAATAAGCAAAACAGGACTGAAGAAAAGGAGAATATGAACTTTGGTGACCCCTAATCACAAATCTATATTGATGAATTTGACTCTATCAACACCAATGATAGCTGTTCAACTCAGAACATATGGGCAAAATTGACAGTATAAAAAGAAATCTGTGGTGGTTAAAACTGGCAAGGGGTTATTACCTGGAATTAGGAGAGAAATTATGGTAAATCAGCAATAAAAATCAATAGAAAAATAGGAAATGTGGATAAATAGTTAACTTCCAAAGAGGAACTCTAGTTGGCTAGTGAATGACAAAATACTCAACCTCATTAGTAATCAGAGAAATGCAAATTAAAATGACAATGAGATACCACTTTAGACCCCATAGATCAACAATTAGACAGTAAAATTATATCAAGTACTGGCAAGGATGTAGGGATACAACCCTTCATGAACTGCACAGTGAAGTATAATTGGAACAACCAATCTGGAGAAAATAGAGCTGTATGTAATGCGATTAAGCATGTGCATATCTCATAACCTAGAAATTCAGCTCCTGAGAATCAATTTCTGACGAGCTAGCTCAGGGCCATTTGGAGGCACTTATGATGTTCATTGCAGTGGTGTTGGTGGAATAACTTGCACTGAAAAGCTCAGTGTTTTCCTCTCTCTCTCTCCCTCTCTCTCTCTCTCTCTCTCTCTCTCTCTCTCTCTCTTTCTCTCTCTCTACCCCTTCCTCCATCCCTCCCTCCTTTTCTCACTCCCTCTGCCCAACACCCACTGGTGTCATACACTGGTGGAAGGTGAAATGGAAGAATATATATGAAATCCTTTAGTATAGAGGTGAAGGGGAATGGATAAGGTCAACCATACTTTATGCATCTGCAATCTTAAAAGAGAAGGAAAAACAAATAAAAGATTGGAAATAAATTTGATTAATATCTGTGTCCTTTGCAAATACACATATTTCTGTCATAAATTATAAAGTTATGAGTTATGGAATTATATAGTTATTATAAATTATAATTATAAGGTATTAACCCATAAAGCACTAATAATGCATGAACCACTATCCATATATATAAAAGCCTAAGCAACCATTATGACAGAATGACCAGAATTACTGAAACGACTGGTTGCTATGATGTGCACTGAGCAGGCAGGCAGGCAAGTGGTTAGAAGCAAGCAGGCAGGCAGGTGAGCGGTTAAGAGTGAGCAGGCAGGCAGGCAGGCGAGCAGTTAGGAGTGAGCAGATAGGCAGGTGAGCAGTTAGGAGCAAGCAGGCAGGTGAGTGGTTAGGAGCGAGTGGTCCCAGATTGTGAGAGGCATGCCCGACTGCCAGTTTAGGCCCAATCCTGCCTAAACCGGCAGTCAGACATCCCTCAAGGGGTCCTGGATTGCAAGAGGGATGTCCAACTGCCAGATGTCCGAATGCAGGGATCGGGCCTAAACCAGCAGTCAGACATCCTCCGAGGGGTCCCGGATTGCGAGAGGGCGCAGGCGGGGCTGAGGGGCTCTCCCTCCTCGTGCATGAATTTTGTGCATCAGGCCTCTAGTTAATAATAATAAACTATTATCTCAAGTTACATAGAGATTTTCTTCTGATCCCCATTCATAATTTCATCCAGCATTTGGGGATTCTTTTATACTGAGATTCTAATTAGCTCTCTCTTGAGTGCTTGGCTGACATGATGACCTTCATTGCATACCTATGAGGAATGAACCATAGTCTTTATTTTATAGTTGAAGGGAAAAGTCTCGGAGAGGTTGAGTGGTGTGTTGATGGTCGCACATGCTCTCAATAGATTGTAATTAAGGTGGATATAACTCTGACAATTATGGCTGATTTAGTTCAAGTATTTGCAAAATGTTGAACAATAGCAGTTGCAATTCATGAAGTTCAGAGTGCATATGTTGCTGACAGAAAACAGGTTGGTTTTTTTTTAAAACAAACTACAACCTCACACTGGGACTGTAATCTCTTTGAGGCTCAAATATCCAATGAACCACGCCTGGCAAAGTTCAGACTTGATCTGAGGAAAATGACTTTCTCTTTGGGAAGTGCTACAGTTGGGCTCTCCACTCTAGCCAATTTCTCTCCTCAGGAGCTTTCCATTAAGAATTAATTTACTGGCATAGATAAATATAATCTTCATAATCCTCCTCAGCATCTGATGCTATTGTCTGTCTCCTTTTTTATGTCCTTTCTGTACTTTCCTCAAAACACAGATACAATTGAACTTGGCTAGTGATTCATCATATACTTCTTTGGGAACAATAGTAACTTACGTCTACTGCTTTACAGTTTTTATGAAACCATCTCCACACATTACATCACTGCATCCTCATAACAGTCCCCAAGGTGTCACTCTGTCATGCAGAAGAAGAAATGAGGCTCATAGGAGGTCACACATTTACCTGGTGGGTAGAACATGAATTCAAATCCCATACCCTTCTCTATATAGCTATGCCTTCTCTCTTGAGAGCGTAGAAAAAAAAGATTTATCACTCCCACAGCCCTTATCCATACTCCCATCCACCATGCTTATCTTAGAGCTGAGATATAAATGCTTGCAGAGGTTAAGATACTTGCCCAACATCAGACCATCAGCTAGGGAGGGCTGTTCTTGAGGTTCTGCCTTCATACTTCTTACTTTGTTCACAACTACAGAAAAGAATACTCCTCCAGTTTAATGTGTGGTTTCTCTCATTTCAGTCAGAGATGCTGCCAAAAAACCGCGTAAGGGTGCTGAATGGTGCTACCCCTTCTGTGAGACTATGAGCATGAAGTGAGAATTTCAGGAGAGAAATTAATCTGTCATAAGTTGCTCAGTAAATCTAGAATTGGAGCACAGAGTCCCTTTCCCCTCTCCCCCCAGGCCCAACTCCTTTCTCAGTGTCTCATAGACTGTGAAGAACAGCTAGGGAACAGGGAGCAGGAAGATGGAGGCATCTTGGTAAAGCCACAGAGCTCTGTAAAACAACTGAGATGTGAAAGATAGTCCATGAGGTCTGGGTGAGTCAGGGGGTTATTAGTCAGTGATGCTTTCTACCAGCCCACCTTGGTTCCCAGCCTTTCTGGGGGCTGCCTGCCTTCCTTCCCATCTATGTTTTCACTGCTCATTAGCACGTCCAACAGAGGATGTTAGAGGAAACGAATGCTGGAGCAGTTGGCTTCATTACTTGAACCAATATAGATTTTGGGTACCAAGGAGTTCTACCTCAGACCTCTCAGGCAGCTGTCCAGACTCTAGGAAGAACAAGTTGCAAATCAGATTCTGATTAGTAAGCCTAGAACTAGGTCTTTCCAGAGAAGGCCTTGTTTTCAAGGCTATGACCAAGAGATGGTCCTTCTTAGACTTGGACTCAAAGGTGAGATGGAATCTTATATAGAAGAGGCATTATCTATCAATGATGCTTCTGTGGTAGGCTGGCGAGCCTACACATAAACACAGGCAATCGATGTTTCTCACCTATTTATGCTGTTCCTAACCTTGGCCTTTTATTTATAAACTAGAAGTCCAGTGCACGACATTCATGCATTAGGGGTAGCACCATTCAGCCCGGCCTGCTCCCTCTCGCAGTCTGGGATCCCTTGAGGGATGTCCGACTGCGGGCTTAAGCCTGATCCCCCAGGGGATTGGGCCTAAACCAGAAGTCAGACATCCCTTTCGCAGTCCAGGGTTCTCACAGTCTGGGACCCCTTGCTCCTTACCACCCACCTGCAGCGGAGGTGGGAGAGGTTCCTGCCACCGCTGTTGCACTCTCCAGCTGTGAGCCGGCTGAGCAGTGCTCCCCCTGTGGGAGTGCACTGACCACCAGGGGGCAGCTCCTGTGTTGAGCATATGCCCCCTGGTGGTCAGTGCCCATCATAGCTACTGGTCGTTCCACCATTCAGTCGATTTGCATATTAGCCTTGTATTATATAGGAAGCATGAGGTCATAGAGCAACCTGGTAGATGGAGTTTGATGACTCAGAGCCTCTGCTGTCACTGCTGGAAGATAAACAACACTGAACTCATGTTCTGGCTGAAAGTTCATGGCGTTATCTCCGAGTTAAAGGGCAGCCCTACCGTATCACTACAGTATAAACCAATTAGCAGATCAGTCACAGATGGCACCTCCGCAGTGTCCCAAGAATCTGTCTTTTTCTTCTTATTTTAACAGCTGCTACATTAACTCAGATCTTTCTAACCAGATATACTCACAGGCTCTTACGTGGTCCCCTGGCCCTTGCCTCTTTCCTTGGCATCCACACAACCCAAGGTGTTCAGGTTCTCTTTCTCAAGCACAGCTTTCTCTGTGCCACTTACCAGTAATGGATCTTTCAGAAAGCCAAATGCTTGCATCCTCTGAGCTGTCAGAATCGTTTGTTTTTACTGTGCTACCTACAGACTTTCATCTTGCATCCTTTTCAAGCTGTTTCATAAAAATGAATGAGCATGTGGGTCTCTTTCCTTAGATTGTGGTGAGCTTCCTTTTAGGCAAGTCTAGCCTTCTTCACCTTGTATGTTCAAAAACCTAACTCAGTGCATGGCTCATAGTAGGGATCTATCATATGACTGCAGAATCAAAACATTTAATGTGAATTCAAGTTTTATGTATCTACCTACACATATGTCCTGTTGCTTCTAGAGCAGGTGATAGCAAATTAAAGCCAACCAGTAACCAACTAAACCAAAATCAACCAACTACTTGATTTTATAAATAAATTTTTATTTGAACACAGCCATATTCATTCATGTACATATCACCTATGGCTCCTTTTGTACTACAGGTGAGCTGAGAAGTTGCAAGGAGATTTGCCTGCAAAACAGAAAATAGTTACTATTTGACATTTTACAGAATCTGAAGTATAAATGCTCTGAGGGCAGGAATTTTTCTTTGCTTATTTGTATATCTAGTCTACTTAGCAGGAAGCACAATAAATACTAATTGAATAAATTAATCAATGAATCAATCTTTAATGAGGAACCACAATCCAAAAACTTGGTATTTTTTATTTTTGAGAAGAATCATCCTACCTAGTTTCCTGATGATGGATCCATTCTACTCATTCATTCCTTCATTCATTTCTTCATTCCATGATTATCTATTGAATATCTACTATATGTCCTACACTATTCTGTGCTTTGAGA
Organism: Eptesicus fuscus; assembly: GCF_027574615.1. Classification (NCBI taxonomy): domain Eukaryota; kingdom Metazoa; phylum Chordata; class Mammalia; order Chiroptera; family Vespertilionidae; genus Eptesicus; species Eptesicus fuscus. The sequence continues at coordinate 90,202,582 of NC_072479.1, forward strand.
TACTCTCATGAACCTTAGAATCTTCAAGGGAGCCAGACATCATTCAAACATCAAGTGTATTGTGTTCATTGCAGTAGGGAGAGAGAGACAAAAGGGGTGCTGAGAGCCTGTGCCAGTGGGGTTACAGAGGTCAAGTAGGGCTTCTCTGAGAAAGTGGCTCTGGAACTAAGAATCGGGATAACTGTGTGACAGTTGAGGGAAGAGTGTCCCATGCTGAAGGAGCAGCATATAGAAGACCCTTTGGCAGAGGGAGGTTGGGGAGTACTAGGAACAATAGGGCAGAGTGGTGAAAAGCTCAGAGAAGACACAGGACATGGGGCTGCAGGAAACAGGGTTCTGGTAGAGAGCCTTCAAGGAGTGTTCTCTCTCCTGGGAACCGTGCAAGACCGCTGATGGATAAGCAGGGAAATGCTAGTAAAGGGGAGGTGAGGAGAGGTAGATTTTAATACAATCTGCATTTTGAAAAGATCACTCTTTTCTTTGGAGGAAGGATTTTTAGTGAAAGCTGCTTTCAGATATTGATTACATATTTCTTAACACATCAAACTCAGGAAAATGACAGGCATGTTCTTAATAAATATTGTGATAGTGATACCTTGTACTTGTTCAGCTTAGAAAGAAAAAAAACCCAACCTGCTGTTTTCACATTTAATGCTGTCTCTTTTAATAAGTATTGCACATATGGTGCCCCAGGCAGAACATTGGAGCCCCCTCCATAACTCGCAGACGATGGCACATTAATGGAGGCCTTCAGACGATGGTTTTAGTTCCAGGGCTGAGGTTTCTGGAACCGTTCAGGCCGAAAGCTCCTGGCCCAGGTTCGCTGCTTAAAGGAAGGGTGGGTCATGGTGCCTGGGAGTCTCATGTGGGGATAGTACCTCGTTGTTGCATTTTGTTGTTTGGTTCAGGAAACCTTTGGACCGGCTCTAGTGAGTCACTCTCCCCTGATTGTTCTAGCTGTGATTCATCTTACTTCTCTTACCTCTCCCCCTTTTTTTTTGCCCCTTTACCTTCCTTTCCTCTTAGTCATTAAAATGTTCCTCTGCTGTCTTGCCATCCTCGTTCTTAAAAATTTTCCATCCCTTCCCAGCTGGAGCAGATGCTTGTCTTGCTGTTCTGTGAGGATCTGTGAGCTGGCTGATGAGGCATTGACTGAGGCACAGCTGCTGGGAGCTTAGGGAAGCCATGTGCTGGGTAAGCCAGGACAGAACATGGGACACAGACCCCAGTCTCTGTGCCTTCTTCCTTTCATTGGACCTGGGTGGCTCTGTACTTGGAGAGGTCCTATGAAACCCTGATAAATTAAGTTGGGACACTGGGTCTCCTCACAGTGGACATCAGGAGGTCTGGGAGAGCTACTGGATTCCAGAAAACTCTTGGCCAACCTGTGCCTCTTTGGAGGCAGCTGGATAATTAAGAAGATTTTATGTGTGTGCTTTTTCCCCCTTGGTGTCACTCTGTATCACATCATTCATTTGTTACTCGATGAAGACATTTTCATGAAACCACACCCATTGTTCAGAAAGAGAGGGGGCTTCCTTATTTCTGAATTCAGTTGTCCTACTTTGAGTCTAGCCTCATATTTGTTTAGCATTTTCATTGCGATTAAATGTAAACTTGAAAATGGTGTCAATAGAATGCTGTGAAAAGATTTCTCTTTTTGAAAGTTTCCTTTTGGGGTTAAACCATCTCTTTGGAGGTTTTATTTTCTGCTTTTTTTTTTTCTCATAAATGCATATGATTCTCAAGTTTGATTATCAGATCTACATTTTGATTCACCTTTCTACTTAGGTATCTGATTTTCTCTCTTTAATTTTTTTTCTTTGAAATTTATTTACTCATTTATCATCCTTTGGTTCACTAGGTTCCTGTTCACTCTAACCATGATTGCATTAACCTCTTGGAGCAGAATGAAATAGTTGGCGGGAGAGAGAGAAGGGAGAGAAAAACAGATTCAATTTGGGAGCAACCCTGATGATCAAAGAAGAGATGAGATCTGTGAACCATGAAAGATAAGAACTCCAAGAAGTCTGATATATTTGTGACCTTGGTCTATGTTAAGTGCCCAGAGAATCATAGTTAGTGAAATTGCAGTAGACACCCTCTCGTTCTGATAAAAATGAAACAAAAAAAAAATAGATTGAAGGAAAATATGATTTTAAAAATTGGATTATAAGATTTTGACTAAGACTAAAAACCAGAAGGTTCTTAGATTTTCCTCTCTTTCCCTAAACAGAGCTGATCTTGAATCGATGACATTCCCAGTATCTCTTAGTGTTGGTGAAAGAAAAGTGAATTTGCAATTTATTTTTATTTCAGATGCTATATGAGAAAAGTTCATGTTTGGTTACCTGAAAATATAACTGTGCCTGTTTGTTTCTGGAATGCCCCGTGGACAGAATGAAAGGTTCCCTTTCACATGTCAGAGGCAGTGAGGCCAGGTCACGAGGTCCTGTTAAATTCATCACAGACAGAATGCTGAGACCCTACGCAAGCCAGTGGGATAAAGAGTAAGACAAAGAGCTTTCCCCACCTTCAAGTTGGTGGGATCAGCTGTTTGAAGTACCCCACAGAGGAGCTAGAGTGACCAACTGACTCACACATTAAAAAAAAAAAAAAAAAAAGCAAATCCTTGGAGGATGCCATATGCTATCTTCTGGGCAGCAAGCTGCTGACAGTTACAGACCTGAGATTCTGCACCACCTGAAATCTGGTGGACAGGAATCTCTCCATCCTTTTTCAAGGCTAGTGGGGCACACGCCTCCCTTTCTGATATTTAACCAAGTGAATTTGGTAAGATGCAAATCCTCCCTGCCTGAAGAAGTCTGTGTGGGGTGCGAATTAGTAAACTGTTATTTTTAAAGCACTGTGTTGAATTTACGGCTAGAATAATTTTGCCTCTCTGTCATCATAGCCCTGGACATCCTAACATTCTCAAGGGTTGGCCATGTAAACCTAACCTATTTCCTTGTAGCCTGGGTCTGAAATGAAGTTGTTCCGATGCTTCTTTATAAATATTCATTGCAGAGGCAAGGGTGACAGTGTGGTCATGGGACAGGTTTGCATACAGAGCAAGTGTCTATGGGCCTGTATCATTAAAGGCACGTCTCCTTCCCTTTCCTCCATGCCCAGGAAATTCTCGAGCCTGTAATTGCGGGCTGGGAGGGCTGCGCCCGCAGTGTGGAGCACAGGCCTGTTGTAGGAGCCATGATGGATGTGTACCACTGCTGGCGGAAGGACCATCTCCTTTCACAGGCACGGTTTGCTGCATATTTATTATGTATTATTGTAGTCTTCATTGTAACCTAGCCCAGAGTGAGGACGGCACTGTGATTTCCCATTGTAATTTCTTATTTTCATCCATTCTCAGCCCTGAGAAATGAGGTGAATTCTTTCATGAGTGCACTCACAGCCCCTTTTGTTGTACTCTGGCTATTCACCTGGCTCCATCTGACCCGATGAATGTAACGATAAAAGCCCTAATATATATTTCCGGGAGACTGAGACGAATTTATGAGCCAGTGATAGTTTGCTATGGCTTTTGCATAATATTCACTCTCCATATTTTTACTGCTGATAGTTCTCTCTATTAGCATGGACATTTATGTCACATTACAGCATCCTATTTAATGCCCAGTCAAGATCTGGCCTGCCTGCTAATAATTAAGCAAAACAACAGGCCAGAGGAGGGGGAACTCCATTCTACATTTAGAGAATCCGTGTTAGTGATTCTGGCTGTTCTCAACAACCCTCTCCTCATTCGAGCACTGCTTTACTGACTCTCTTTGTCTCTTTATGGTTTTTGTCCATTGCTCTCAATTTAATGTTCCAGAAAATTTAACTCTGTTATAAAGCTGTGTAACTCAAGATAAAGAATTCAGCACAAACACTGAGGTGCTGGACAGGTTGATAGGAAGCAGTGACATAACCAGTAAAACATTTAATAACATGGAGATAAGGGCGGAAGAAAAATAATGGGATGACAGGGGAGATGATTAAAATATCAACGGAATAACAATGTGATTCCATTGAGTCCCAGCCAGCCAGAATGTTGAGCTTTAGAATGAAGCTTTTCCCTACATCTGGCCATGGTGTGGTGCTGGTTATATAATTGAAACTTTGGGGGAGAGCAGTGGTCCCTAAACCAGCAGCAGCCACAGCACCTGAGAACTACTTAAAACTGTAAATTATTGGCCCCTTCTCCAGACTAATTAATCAGAAACTCTGAGCATGGGACCTGCAATCCGTGTTTTAGCAAGAACTTCAGGTGATTTTGATGCAGCTTAAGGCTGGAATGCTAACATTTCAATCTTCAGATATGAAGAGTTACTTTGAATGTAGTACCTTTGACTTGAACTCTTATTTATTATTTGAATATTTTGTTACCAGAGATTGGTCAAGCCAAAGGTAGGGAGCCTCAAATACCAGAGTTCTTTTGGTTGTATTATCAAGTTAACAGGTGACTTCTAAATCAATGACCAGCAGGCTATTCGGTAATATGATTCTTATTTTGATGGCTGATTATCACTAAGAAAATATGAGGATTTTTTTATTTAAGTTTTTAAAAAGAATGGCCTGTTGGTTATCAGGAAGTAGGCATCCTGTAACCTCTTCCTCAGTTTACCAATTTCCTATCTTTTTATCTGTAAAAACCAGTGGAATACCAGTAAACACTCATTCTGAGAACATTTTGTCCAGTATGTGTGTGGTGGGGAGGAAGTGAGAAGGTCTCAAAGGATGTCAAACATTATTGGTCATTTTGTACAATGACCACAGAGTACACAGTTTAGGAAAAACTGCTTCCTCCTCCTGCCTTTTTTGCATACAACTTTGGCAATCCAGAGTACCTGTTAACAGTGACCTCTGCTGTCCAGAAGCAGTACTACAACCACATAAATCCATATGGCAATTAGTGTTCATAAGAAGAAAGTTTTGTATTTACCGAAGTTATATAAAAAGGAAAAGTGGCATCTTACTGCAAAAGTATTTGGATCTTCTCAAGGAAAATGTATTTTCCTTGAAAAGAAAAATTACAGTGTTTCTCTTCCATTTCCAGTTACGAAATATTAGCCTTTGATGACATTTGTCAGTAGAGTGGGGAATTAATATAATTAAAGGAAGTCTGCAATAGCTCCTAACTACCAAGAATATTCTTAGCCTCAAACATGTGACTTCATTACTTAACAATAGGTAATTTTCTATAATCTGAAATAAAATTTTACAAATTTAAAAGTCAAATCAAACCTACCAATATATTTTTATATGCCATAAAGTACCTTAACATACATTGCGGTATTGGTGGGGCTAAGGTTCCAAGTATCCAGTAGTGATTAAATATATTTGTTGAATGATTATCTAAAGGCAAATGGCACAAAGTTAAGGTGTTACATTTGCAGCACCTAAGACAACCCCTCTTACGTAGAGAGGCCTCTTTAAAATATAGGACCTGATCTGGAATTGAAGGACCATCATTCAAATTCCTTTTTTCTGTGTGTGCAAGCTTTGTCAATGAGAAATCCAAGCACTTTGGGACAGGTATTAACTATCCTAGGTTATTTGGCTAATAACATGTTATAAACTGAGCCTTTGGATACTACTCTTATGTCAATTAATTTATAAATATTTATCAAATACTATTTATGTGCCTAACTGTATTGTATCTTAGAAGAAAGTTGGGCTTTGGAATTAGGTAAGCCTTAGTCCAGATATATGGTTCTCCTACTATTTATTTGTAGCCATCGGCAAGGGACTTCACTACTCTGAACCTCAGTTTTCACATCTGTAAAATGGGATAAATTATACCTACTGTAAAAAAACACTTCAAAAACAGGAAATCAGGCTGAAATATGATACAATAATCTTAATGTCAAGCTAAGAACTTTTTAAAAATAGTCCATGTAAAGGTCATCTGGCTATACAGAGAAATGTAAATTTGCACAATTGATTAGGGTCCAAATATTTTCCAATTCTGTAAAGTTGATTAAAATGTGATAATATACATTTCTGTCTGATAAGAGAAGATAGACCCCCAAATTATAGTTTTATTGCCTTGCAGGACATTAACTAGTTTTGCAACTAACTTAGCAATACTTTCTCAGCATTCCTTTTTTTAAAAAAAATTCCTTTATTCTCTTCCCTTTCCACCCTATTGACTATAATTCTTGTTTCTCTTAATTTTTTGAACTGAGGTTGCCATTCAGCTAATATCCTTAATAATGAACTGAGTAAAATTTGACACATGCTCACTATATATTTGTATAAGACTTATGTTTTTACATTTTGAAAATTATGCTTTGATCTACTACCTTGAAAGGTTTTTTGTTTGTTTTGTCAGAATAGTTGGCACATAATATGCTTATTTCTTTTTCACTTCCCTGGATTTAAAATGTTTATATGTGGTTCTTGCACCTGAGGAAGAAAAATATATATTGAATAAATGAATTGGTGACACACATTCACACACCATAAATCCCCCAATCTACCTTAAACCATCATTTTATGATTTACACATTCATTCTATGATCACTGCATTCTCAAACAAACGGGATGGTTGATTTATACTATTTTGCATAGAAATGCTTTTCTTCTGGATTGTTTAGGGTTAAAGCTCTTAAGTTAGTAGCTTCTTATGAATGCATCAACAATATTATCATCATGGTCGTCATTATCAATGCTATTGAGAACTTACTATATATGCCAGGCACCATCCCAAGCCATTTATGGAAATCATTTCATTCAATTCCTACAACTACTCCAGGAAGTACTTACACTTGACAGATAAAGCAACTTCACTTTACAGATAAAGAAAATTAAGAGTAATTTACCCCAACTCACACAGCTGGATATCCCAGGCGACAGTTTAGATTCACATAACTGACTCCTAAAACAGTGTTCCTGATGGCCTCACTCAGCTGTCTGCTTGGCCATGGGAGTAAAGTTGTTGGCATCGAGTCAAGACATCAGTGACTGCAGGAGTGACAGTGAGAGGAGAAAGAGCAGAGAGGAGTGAGCTTATTCCCTGCAACATGTTCTAGAATTGCCTTGAGAGCTTCCTGGGAAAGAATATTACAAAGTGTTCCATAGTTGATGGGTGGGTGGCATTGGATTTCCAGGGACACTTGGGTTCAAGTCCTAACTCTGCTGTCCTCTAACTGGGAGGAGCCATCTAACATTTGAGGCCGAGCCATCTAACATTTGAGCCCTGACTTCCTCTATAAAGTGGCAGTGACAATAACCTATTCCTCAGGGTTACTCTGAGGCTCCATTTGAATGAAAGGTTGATAAGAGGCTATATACTGGCTTTGGTTGTTTTATTATCTGTCTTAGCTAGGAAACATCATCAGGTTAATGGAGGCAAGAAGGAAACTAGATTGGGAGCTGGCAACTTTCCATTTTCAGTTCAATAAGGTTAACTATTAGTGGACATCTCCATGTGGAGAGGACCTTGACTATGTTCACTCACGTAGATACCTGGGGCTGCCAGCCTAAGGAATTTCTAATATTTGAGGCACTGGGAGCTCCTAATGACCTTTGACTTCTTGAGAGCTTCCTCCCCACAAATGCCATATAGTTTATATTTAATTTTAAAATTAGAGTGGTATCACTGAGTCTATGAGATAAAAGAACATTGAACTAAAAACCAGGAGATCTGGATTTTTATCTTAGCCCAGTCATTACCTGGTAACCTTAGACAAAGCTTTTAACTACTCTAGCCCTCCATTTCCTAATTTAAAAATGGGATCATAATCCTTTCACTGAAGCTTCATGGTTGCTGGTGTGAATAAAATGAGATAATTTATATGCCAGCATTTGAAACAGATAAAAGTGCCATGGGAATGAACGTAAGGTTGGATATATTCCTTGTTTTTTAAGTAAGATTGAAATCATGTATTCATTTATTTCTGACAAGTCATTCAGAGTCTACAATATGAAAAATGTTATCTTTGACATTAGAAGGGTACAGTGACAATTGCAATTTACTGGGTGGTAAGTGAAGAGAGGAGGAGATGGTACCTAGACTACAAATGTAGGCACCCTGGCAGATGTCTTATCAGGGTATACGGCACAAGGTATAAGAGAAAGGGAGAAATTGGGGGAGGTTCAGATGGTCTTGGAGCAGAATCTGGAAGATGAATGAGATTTCCTCATTTGGAGGTAAGGGGAGCAAAGAAGAAAGAAATTGTAGTAGGGAAGGAATCCCATGGCCAGATCACAGACACAGCAGGAGTGATTTCCCTCACATGGAATCACTGATGAAACAACTGGCAGTGGAAGAGAGGAGGATGGTTAGGAACTTTATGATCTGAATAATTCTTTTCTCTAGTCCAGGGGTTTTGAGAAGTGTGTTGAAATGTACTTAGCATTTCTGTTCCTTATCAGTGTTATTATAGGAGTAATCAACCGTGCCTTTTTGGCTTCAGGGTCCTGACATACAATACGTAGGCCATAATGCCTTCCAGAAATCATCATGGACAATTTTGTCCCAGAGAAATTGTGTTTTTATTCAATGTCAAAATTTATAAGCAGCTTTAAAATAAGTGAGATCAAAAGAGATGATCATGAAAGTAGAGCTTTTCTGTTATGAGGGGGAAACAACAAGAGATACATTGAAAGGATAGATACAACGAAAGGGAAAGATTTATTAGCTCACTTCCTTACCTCCTATTGCCTTAATAAAATGAGAATATAATAGGGGACAAGCAGGAAACATAACTGTCTCAGGTTGGCTGGTTGTAACAGGAGAAAGATAATTAGGGGTGCCAGGAATCTTGGTGGACATAGTCACCTAGAAGGTGCAGCCAGAAATTGGACCCATGTGATTACTGTCACTCAGGAATGCAGGCTTAGTTACCAGATGTGGGAGAGTGCATGTAAAAGAGGCCACAATTGTCCGTGCTTTTCAATATTCACTCCCCTATGCAATGGGACTTCATATCTTCTCCCATCAAGAGGCGAAATCTATTTCTCCACCCTTTTAAACCCAAGTTGGCCTTGTGAATTACTTTGAAATTAGAATGAAGAGACAAGGTGCCAGTTCATGGATCAGAGTTGAGTCAGCCCACTTGTCCTAGTCTAGAGATGTGACAATGCCCAGCCAAGATCAGCAAAGCCACCTGCCCAACCTGGAGTTGACTGATGCTATAGAAGGAAGCCCAGACAAGACTACAAGAACCACCAAGCTGAGTCCAGTCTAAACTGCCAAACTGCAGAATTGCAAGTTAAATACCTTGCGTAGACCAAACAAAATATGTCTGCAGACAGAATTCAGCTGTCAGGCTACCAATGGTCTGACCTTGTATAGTCTCCCTAAACTGTTCACAGACCTGGCTACAATCTAGTTAGACTAACAGTTTGTCATTATCCCTTTCTCTTAGGAAATTGTTACCTTATACCTATTCTATGGTCATCCTTCTTATTCTCCAGCTCCCATTGCAACCCACCTTTCCCATGTTGTTTCCAAATCTGAGACTGTCTCTAGTTACTGAATCACTAATGCTTATTCTAATGCAGAACTTGTCTTCCAGATCTGGCCCTCGGCTGGCTGTCCATCTCCCCATCTACCTCTGAGACTAAGCATTGAGTGACCATAGATATCACCACATTATAAATAACAGCTAGAATGGAAAGAGCCACCTGCTTTGGGGGCTCTTTACAGCTGTATCTGTATGCAGTGCAGTATTTTTTTTCCCCTGTAAGACCTGACTTCAAAGAAAAGGGTTGTCCTCTTTAAAATCACGTTGCAAACACTCATCTAAGCTTCACAAGAGTCTGATGCTTATACCTCCCTTTCCGACCTGGATGGACAGGATTATTGTTATTGGATGCTTCTCTCAATAAACTCCATAATCTTTTTGCAGGGTAACAGGGCACCAGAGAAATCTGCATCCGTTATGAAACTGTTCCTGATAAGACTGTAAATAAAATGGCTATGGTCATTCAGACAGTTGTCATTTCATCGCTTATCCTTTGCCTCCTCTTTTCCTTATGCTTTCTCTCAGGGTCTCTTGGTTATCAAGCCCTCACTGGGTGGGTGTGAATTGTATGTATTTGTGTCCCTATTCCTGGTTTAGTATTGTAATCATTTTTATGTGTTCAGCTCAGTAAATCCTTTATCCATATGTTATTTGTTTGGTTTAGTTATGTACAAAATACCTCAGCACCTGTGATAGAATAGTTTGTAAATAAATGTGGCATGTGTGTGGGTATGTGTGCACAATAAAATAAAGTCTTAGACATCCCCTTATTGGCTTTATAGACAGTGTTTGTGTGGAGAATTACATTTTATATTGAGTCTGAGAATGAGTGTACTTGTGTTCCAAAGCACATGTCACTCTTCAAGTGACACCTCCTGTCCATTATGTAGGACAAACCACTCAAAATTCAAATTTTGTTTTAAATTAACTTCAGGTTGGATTATTATCTCTTCTTCGTTGGCTGGTTAGTTTCATTTTTGGACAGGACTGAAATTAGAAATCATATGACAACAATCCTGATTCTCATTAATGTGGGAAACCTGTTCCCAGCATGTGTTTGAAGGAGGTCACAATGACAGGTGACTACTCACTCTTGTTTTAATCTTTTAAAAAATATATATATATATATATATATATATATATATATATATATATATATATTATTGATTTTTTACAGAGAGGAAGGGAGAAGGAGAGAGAGTTAGAAACATTGATGAGAGAGAAACATCAATCAGCTGCCTCCTGCACACCTCCTACTGGGGATGTGCCTGAAACCAAGGTACATGCCCTTGACCGGAATCAAACCTGGGACCTTTCAATCTGCAGACCAACACTCTATCCACTGAGCCAAACCGGTTAGGGCTCTTGTTTTAATCTTTATTAACAAAGAGTTGGTCACACATGTTCATGCTAAAATGATTTGCTTATGTACCACTTACCCTCCCACCTAACATCTCAAATATTTGTATTTGAGTTTTGTTTTATTATTTTTTAATTTTATTTTTTATTGATTTCAGAGAGGAAGGGAGATGGAGAGAGAGAGAGAAGAGAGAGAGAGAGAGAGAGAGAGAGAAACATCAATGATGAGAGAATCATTAATCGGCTGCCTCCTGCACATCCCCTACTGAGGATCGAGCCCACAACCCAGGTATGTGCCCTTGACTGGAATTGAACCTAGGATCCTTCCGTCTGCAAACCAATGCTCTATCCACTGAGTCAAAGCAGCTAGGGCTGTTTTTTGTATTTTTAAAAAGTGTTTTATTTCAGTTCTCTGAGACTGGAGAAATAAGATTGCTTGCAGCGTGGAAGATGCGCTGTGTTCTCTGTTGTTGTGTAACTTGTTCATCATGAGTTAAGAAGTTCCTCTCCTCCACAGCAGAGAGAAACCACCATTCTTGGGCTAGGTTGGAAAGGGGAAATATAAGCATCAGACCCTTGAGAAGCTCAGGTGAACTTTTGCAATGTGATTTTAAAGAGAGCAATCCTTTTCTTTTAAGTCAGGTCTTACAGGAAAAAAAAATACACTGCAGTGCATACAGATACAGCAGTAAAAGGCCCCTGAAGCAGGTGAAAATAGGAGGCATGAAGGCTTTGAATAATAGTTTGTAATAGTGCTGGAACTTACGTTGTGCAGGGTGAGGGAGATGATGGCAGGTTGACTTGAGTATGGGCTGGAGCATGGGTCCTCGTATATTACTTTCCAAACCTTTCCTATTAGTAGGACAAGCCCTGTTTCCAGCAGTTCTGGGGAAATGGGAGAATGATTTGGGCTGCGTGTTTATTGACTAGAGACCAAATGGGGCCACAGATGTCATAATTTCCCTATTATCACTTTGCCGAGCACTTCCTGGCCTCCCTTCATTATCTTGCTCCACATTAACAGTTATGAGTAGCTTCTTTATAGGATCCAAATGCTGTTGACTCCCATTGGCAGGGCTTCTGCTTGTGGAGACCCAGTGGGAGGAAAACAGGAACAGAACCTCTTTATCTCCAAAGTTGTTAAGATGGGATGCTCTGCTCACCTCTCTCTCCATCTTAGTGGGGGCGCATTTCCTTCTCCATAATAGAAAGACAACTATCTCATCCCACCACCCCTGCCTTTTTTTCCTCAGGCAAGAAGAGAAAGGCATAAAAACTGGAAAGTGCAAATCACAGATAAGGGCTGTTGTGTGTGTTCTAAGAGGAAAGGTTATTACCACTCATGTGCAGCCATTCAGGGGGCACCTGCTGTCCAGGTGGCTTCCCAGGTGTGTGTGCATGAGCAGGCCAGGTGGCCCAGCTGAGCAGGTCAGGCAATCAATTTTGCATTCATATTCTGAGCCCTGGTCATTCTTTCAAGGCTTCTTTTCTCTGAGACAAATTCAACAGAGGCTTACAAAGTTATTCTTTCACAAAGGAGGCTATACCTGGTTCATAATGCAGAGAGTTCAAAACAGGGATTTCTGAGAGAATTCTTGATATCCATGGTACATATTTTTTTTGTACTCTTCATGCCAAGATAGGCCTGGGCTTTTTGGACACAGATGAGGGGGGATCTTAGTTTTCTTTCCTTTGTCATTGCTGGTAATGCTGGTGTGTGTATTAGTATGCAAAATTTTACACCTTTAGCAAAGAGATCCCATGGAATTGAGGGCCTAGAACAGTGCCTGACCCAGTCAAGCCTCAAAATAAATAGCTGCTGACTGGATGAGTGAATGAACCTGACTCCACCATGCACCAGCTAAATAAACCCCAATTTCCTCATCTTTATGAGCATGGATTATCATAGCAGCTCTATATGGCTGCCCTAGAGAGTTAAATGAGACTATGTATATAAACCTCCCCCCTTCCAAAGATGCCTACTTGTAGTAGTTAGACATTTAAAGTTAGTTTTGGTTTTTCTATTATTCCATCTCTTCCTTCCTCCTGGGTTTGTGATAAGCTGCCAAGAGAATTATGGGTGCAAATGTTCCAAAAAGTCTGCCCAAATATACTGTGGTTTTATCGTTGTCTGGTGGGTCCTGGTGGACAAATGTAGAAGCACAATGGCTACACAAGTGGCTCATTTGAAAGACTTCCCATTCTCCCACAGGCAAACGAGCTGGAGAAACACAATGAAGTCTGCCCAACAGTGCTTTTGTTGAAGCAGTAGGAGAAAGAGAAGGAAAATTCAGCATGTAGAAATGCTCAAGGGTTTAACTAGAGAGTCTTAGGTGCCTGTGCCTTCTGTATTGCTAGTGATATGTTCGTTTCAAAATCACTAATGGCCAACCTGAGCACCTAGGATGAAGGTGTGACCTGCATCCTCTCTAGAAATCCATGCTCTGATAAAGTCGAACCAGCCAGCACCTGGAGAAAAAGCAAGTTTGAACAGAGTTGCATTTTTCAAAAGCTCTTGGAAAAAGAATAACTATTCATTTGGTCTATTTTCCACTGGCATGTTTTTAGAATATTTAGGGTGAGGAAGTATTAGTCTGCCTGTGTTCGTGCATGTTGATGGGGAGTAAAGAAAGAAAGGAGGAGAAAAGAGAAAATCCTGACTAGAGACTGTAAGGCAGGAAGGACAGAGAACTAAAAGTGGGGGCGGGGGGGGGAGGGGGGAGACAATTGAGTCTGTGAAAAACGAAAGTGATCTAGCATACATAAAAGGAGCTAAGATGAGGACTCATAGAAGGAGAGAGGGATAGTGGACACCTGAGCAGCAGGAGATGAGAGACTTGGTGGATGCACACAGCAAGGGGGACGTTAGCTGCCTTGTAGGGGAGAGAAGGGGTGTAGGTAATAGAGACTGTCCTCAGCAGGGGCAGGAGGGAGTATGAGACAGACAGCAGATGCACACAGCAGGGAGCAGAAAAGCATCACAGAACTGGGGAAACAAAGAAATTAGGGATAGAAAAGACCTGCTCAGTCATTCTCTGCTCCCCACCGCTGCTGGCACCTTTGTCTAGAATAGATTTTCAAATGTCTTCTGGATTACTACACCCACTCCTTCCGGTCCAAACACTTTGATGAAAGATGAGGTGTCTTTCCCACCACCTCTAGTTTCTGAATATACATATGTAAGTGTAAGATGTAAAGAAAGACCAAGATAAAAATAAAAGGCAGAGCGAGGTCCTGAATGCAGAAGCGCACACCTGTTTGGCACCTGCTGCCTCTCCCATGGGCCCTTGTCTACAAAGATGACCACAGATTTCCAAAATGTTATTTAGAGAGTTGGTTTAGTTTTGATTTGGGAATGGGGAGAAGAGGAGCTAAGTGAGAAGGGATGAGAAGAGGACGAGGCTGGATGAGATGGAAGGAGAAGAAGAGTGGGAGGTTGAAGAAGCCTTTTTACTTATAGAGTTTGGAAAATAGAGGGGTACAGAGGGAGTAACATGGTGGAAAAGGGACATGAGAGAACAGGAAAACTCATTCTGTAGTTTGCTTCAGTGATGTAGAGACCATGATCCGTTGTCAGAAACATTTTACAAGTAGCACTGTGGTTCACAACTGGGAGAGGTTTTGCTCAGCAGGGCATATTTAGCAAAGTCTGGAGATATTTGTGATTGTTCCAACTGGGTGTGTATGGGAGTGGGGAGTGGTATGAGCATCTGGTAGGGGTCAGGGATGCTGCTAAACATTTTATAATGCACAAGACAGTCCCTCACAACAAAGCACCCTCAGGCTCAAAATGTGAGTAGTGCTGAAGTTGAAAAATCCTGAACATATGCACACGTGTGTGTACACAAAAGTGAAATGAAGGTTGCACAAAGAATAGTAGCCATTCATCTTCACTCTGTGCAATGCATGCTGATATTTTGTATTCTAGTTTATTTTACTATGTCATTAAATAATGTCAATCTAATCTACTGAATTAATTTCTTCACACACTCTTTGGAAATACTATGGAAAATGATAGAAACAGCACAAAATTCACTGCTCCTTGAAAAGTGCCCTGCAGAGTAATAGGTGCTCAGTCTAATCCAAAGGACTTTTATGATTTGGCCCCTGGCTACCCTTTTGATCTTCCCTTAGTCCTTCTTCCCTCTCCCTCAGCCTGCTTCAGGCACACTGCCCCTTTCCTTTTCCTTCCTGCCTCCAGCTTCCTGCCTCATGTCTGGAATGTGTCTCTCCTGGCAGTGGCCATGACTGGCTCCTTCTTAGCATTCAGGGCTTAGTAGTGTATCTTATATCTCTCCCCACCTGAATGAAGCTTTTGGAGAATGGGAATCTTGTTCTGTTTATCACTCTATCCCAATTGTTTAGCACAGTGCCTGGAACATAGCCTTCACTCAAAAAATAATTTCTGGAAGCTTCTGAATGAATGAATGAATGACCAAACAGCTTTTGGACTGGGTAGAATGAAATTTTGTCTTGCAGTATTCTTTGAGAGAGTTTTGAGATTAGAATATTTCTACCTAAATATGAGTAAAGTGGATCCAAGGGTTATGGTTTATATCTCTTACCTTTGTCTTTCCCCAATATCATCTCTTTCTAAAGCACTTTATTCTAGCACTGTCCTCTTCAAGGAATGCTTCTCTATTCTAGAAGCAGCTGAGAGGGGCTGGCATTTGCAGTGGTTTTGCACTACGAAGTATTATCATGATGGGAGCATAATTCATGGATCCGTACATTCCTTTTTAATCAGTAAGATGGGAAGTCCTTCCCTTTCTTGTCATGGATTTAGATGAGCTTATTTAAGACATTTGACATGGCTGGTTCCTCATTTTGAGTGGACATCATCGGCAAATGATCCCTTGAATAACACAAGGAGGGCATTGTCTCAAGTCTTTATTTTTTCATTCTACTTTTATTGAGTTGAATTGAAATTGGAGGAAGATTTAGGGAGATGATATGGGCAGACCTCCTCATTTTACAGATAAGGTGACTGCGAAAGGGCTAGGGATACAAATTCTGATAGGTCTAACAACCACCTTGCAAGTGAGGGTGTGCTGTTATATCTACTCTTAAGGGATGGGGGTACTAACTAAGAGTTTGTGACATGCTCATCCTAGATAGCTGATAAATTGTATGACCAGGAATCAATTTCACGTATTCTTCTGACACAAAAAACAAGATCTAGAGATGTAGGTTGGGGATACATAAACATTTATGGAGTGCCTGAAGCCACGGGGGCTGAAAAGTCCATTTGGTACATCATGAGGAATGAGAAGAGAAGGGAGCCTGGGAAAGAAGCTGGTAAGCATTAGTATTTAAGATCTGTGCAGAGGAAGATCAACCTGAAAAGGGTTATTGAGGAGGAGTAGAGGTGGGTTGGGGTGGGAGAGGGAAGGAGAGTGTGTTATCATAGAAGCTGAGAAGATTCAACGCTTCAAGAAATAGAATCAAAAGTGTCCTGGTGAGCAATGTTCTAAGTGTTCGGCAACATGGGAGTAAGAAAGTATTTGATGACCTTGTAGGGAATTATTTGAGAAGTCAAGTTTCAGTGAATTGAGGAGTGAATGGATGGTGAAAAATGAGACAGAGTGAATGCAGTTTGATGTTTGGTTTAAGAGGAAAAGTAGGAGATAACTAAAAATCATTTGTTTTTAAGATAATAGAGAATGGCATTAGTGTAAGTGATATCAGGGTATCGCTTTGTAAGCTTTATTATTGTCTACCTACTTTCTTGTACACCTGAAACTGATACAAAATAATATTGAATGTTAACTTTAATTGAAAAATAAAATAAAATAAAAAAAATAAAATAAAAAAGGTCCCAGGAGAGAAGAGAGGTTAAAGATACTTGTAAAAAAAGATCATTAAGAGCTCAAGGCCCCTGAGTTTAGGAGAGGGTAAGTTTGCATTAACAGGAATTGAGAGTGAGATTTTAGACACAACAAATTAAAAATTCAAACCTGATATTAAATGTCAACCATTCATTTTCTATAAAGTCAAATAATTTATATATATATATAGATAAATTTTACCTCTTCTAGAGAGATCATCTCTCTATCTTTTTTTTTCATAGCATTTATAACATTCATTTACTTATCTTTGTTTCCTTACTTTTGTATCTGTTGGTGTCTTTTTTTGTGTGTGTGTTTTTTTCTTTTTCAGTAGAATGAGGGATCCATCAAGCAGGGCCTATGCCAGAGAAATGGCTAAGTATTTAGGAAGATTTCCCCTGAAACAATCCTTTTTGGGAGCTAGGATGATGCTAAGACAAACCTCATATAGGAACATTTTTAATTCAAGTTGAAAAGTGAGAAAAAATAGTCAAGTCATTAAAAAATGTGAGTGTGTGGACTTAGATTGCATTAAACAAGTAATAAACCCAAGAGCACATAGACAAAACAAAAATTCTCTCTTGAGCATGCAAAGGCTCTTGAAGTAAGCATACAGTACAGTTTCCTCTTGACCCTTGCCTCTCAGCTTGATAATTTTAAAATTAAAAACTGAAACCATCAATACAAATTTGAAAAAGGTAGAAGGTGGTGGAAGGGAGTCTTTAAAGGAAACTTTATATGTTCTTCTTGTTCTCCTCTCTCAATTCTCTCCTCTGTCTCTACTCTCTTGCTAGCTTACCCCCATTTGCAGGTTGAACTTGGCATTGCCTGGAAGAAAACAGGAGCACGCAGCACCTCTAGGCCTATTTGTTAGTGTGAGTCACTGGAACTCTCCCCTGGGCTCCTCAGGACAAGTCAAGGAAGCCTTCCAATCTTTTTCTTTTGAGAGGAACTTTCTGTTTTATAGATCACATACTGATCTTCAAAATTAAATAAGATGTAAATGCTGTATCTCTTCCAAACTCACACAGCGATGGGTGCCTTGGGACTGTGTGGGAAGCATAGTGAAGGAGAGGGCATCAGGCACCATGCAGATAGCAGGGCATGAGGTTTCATTTTGTAATTAGGTGACAGTAGCATAGCATGGGACGCTCAAGGGTGTTTAAGGAAGAAGGGACCAGATTTAGATTCTGTTCTGCCACTCACTGGCTGGTGACCTTGACCTATACCTTAACTGCTCTGAACATCAATTTCCTCATATGTAAAACAGAGGCAATTATGCATTCATAGACCTGTGAGGCTTGAATAGATCACTTATGAACATTGCCTATGCAGTGCCTCCACAAACCCAAGGATTCTCCATGTTTGTACTTAATTTTGCACCCTAGATTACTCTCCTCTTCAGTGCTGTTTTTGAGTGAACAATACCATTAAATGGGTATTTTGTCTCAAGTATGTGGTGTTCTTACAAGAACATGAGACGAGGAAAATCAAAGGAGATTCCAAGGTGGGAGAAGGAGGTGAGTTCAGTTTGGGGCATGTTAATTTTGAAATGCCTCTGAGACTTTCAAGAAAGGAACTAGCCATCAAAACTTCTGGAGAGATATCAATTAATGTATAGGTGGTAGTAGATAAAGAAAGTAAAAAAAATACTTCTTGAACTCCAAGGACTTCCATTTCTTAAAGGGCCAATCTTAGAATGAGACTGAAATGTGTGGTGCAGGGGAACCAGGAGAGACTGGCCACAGGTAACAATGGAAGAAAAAATTTCCACTAGCACAGCCTTCATCACTGCCAGTTCAGAAGAGTACTTCAGTAAGACAGTAAAAGTGTCCCTTAACGTTTTTAAAGTATGGAGTTCATTGGTGAACTTGATGGACGTATTTCCAATGAAACAGTAGGGACAGAAACCAGAACACTGTGTGAGGAACTGAAGATGATGAGTGTCATCTAGTTTCTCATCAAAGAGAGTCAAAACTAGAGAAGGAGATGAGGTCAAGGGTGAATTTTATATTTTGGATAAAGAGGCTTGAACATGTTCATAGAGGGCAAGGAAACCTAAGGGAGAGGAAGAGATTGAATTCATAAAAAAAGAGAATATTTGGGGGGCAAATTGAAAGGAATGGGAGAGAATTAGATTAGCAGAATAGGAGGAGGGTTGGCCTTAAACAAGGGGCAGGAGGGGGTACCTCATCCGCTGGGCCTGGAGGAAAGAGGATGTTTGTATAGGCAGAGGGATTTGTGATGGACAAAGTTTGTGGGTTGAGCTCACTCTTAATCATTTATTTTATCTTTACACATTATGATGTGATAAAGTTTGGAATGGTTACTAAAGGCTTTTAATATTTTTAAAGATTTTGAGGTTTGAAGGTGTTTTCTTAGTTCTAGGCCTCTTGCTCACAATGCATTTGTCCAGCATGGGAGGCCACTATCATAACTGGATCTTGTCCATCCTATAGCCTGGGTTTCTAAGGTATGGTTTCTACATTCTTCACCATTCATTTTGTTTTGTTTTGTGTTATTTTATTTTATTTTTGGGGGCCGACCTTAAGCATTTAAGGATGTAAGCTCCATTGATTTTTCAAGAACAGCATTCATTGAACAGCAACTTAGTGAGCCCCTTGTAGGGGCTAAGTCAGTGATTGAAATCATACATCTCAATCCTCATGGAGTTTTCACTCTAGTGAGGGTAATAAGAAAGCTAAACATAAATTCCAAGTGATGCTAACACCTGTGAAAGTGAAAAGCACAGGGCATGCTGACAGAGATAAAAAGATGAGGAGAGAAAAGGGCCTATTGTTGATTGAGAGAGGGAGACACAGATCAGACCATCCTGAACCTTATGAATACTCACGGACCTTATGGTGAGTACAGTGGTAGGCCACTGAAGAGTATTAAGCTGTACGTGGGGCTAAGGAGAAGTATAATGTGATAATATTTGCTATTTTAAAAGGATTCCTCTTGTAGCTTTGTGGAGAACCATTGAAGAGAACCAAGAGGGGAAGGAGGTACAGAGTGACCTGCTAGAGACACTGTAATTGTCCTGGTGAGAGAGATTGGAATTTTGGATGAGGATGATGGCAGGGGTTATAGAGAAAAGAGGACTGAATTCAGATTTATAATAGGAAGTACACTCAACCGGGCTTGGACATGACTCTTACGGTTATGGGTTTATGGCTCCACTGAGTTTAACTGACTTAGATAGTACCTTGACACACCAATACCATATAGTAGTGTGAAGCTATATATATTTATCTTATAAGACTATTGCTTATGAATTTATTTCTTGAATTCAATTATATTATCTTTCTGAATTATATAGTAATAAAAGTACATGGATCTCTATTTCTTCTAATATGTTCTTTCTCAAGCTTTAGGAAAGTAGTCACTTTAGCTATATAACACTGATTAAAATAAGCTTTGAGTCATGTTATTCAGATTCTTTGTGATCTTAAATAGTTTCATATTTGTATAACATTAGGCAAATCATTTACACTCCCCAGCATTAGTATCTTTATCTATAAATATAGAAATTCATGAATAGGTATTTCAGGTTTATATTGAGGATGATTAATATAATAAGATGAAGTTGTAACTTATAAGAATAAATTCCAAAGTCAGTACTTACAGTTTTCTTGAATCTAATCAAGCATATATATCCAACCTCCTGGTTACAGGAAAGTCAGAGACAGCAGAACAAATTAATTAGTGTTAAACAATCAGATAAATTTAGCATGTGGGATATTCTATAAAATATCGAGCCTGATCTTTAAAACAGCCAATATCATGGGGAGTGGGGGACAGAGGAGACAAGGGGGGAAAGGACATATCAATTAAATGCAGTGCATGAATATGATTATATCTTGATTTGGGGGAAAAAAATAGTTCCAAAAGTTCTGCTAGGGACAATTGGGAAACTTTGAATATGGATCATGTGGATCATATGAGGGAGTGACTATTAACTTGTGTCAGAATGATGATGGTATCACAGTTATGTAGGAGTGCATCCTTTTTTCAGGAACTGCATTTTGAAGTGTTAGGGGTTAAGTGACATGTCTGTGACTTTGTAATAGTCATATACCAATAAGGATGTAAAGATGGATAGAGAGGTTGAGAGATAAAGCAACTATGGGAAAATGTGGACACTTGCTGGTGATACTGGTTAACCGAGTTTTCACTCTTTTATATACTTGAACATTTCAAGTGGAAAAGTCAGCACAAAAGGCAAAAATTCAATGTCATCAGCATCACCGGAGGAAGAAGCTGGTTTCTGTTTAGGCTCCAAGTTGTATGGAAGCATAGGTATCTTCAAACACTAGACGCATACACAGCCTAGGAAGACATGGACACTATAAGATGCCCCTGGGGACCTGACAACTAATATCTAGTAGGCCTGGATGCCCCGTGTCACCCTCATGTGGAAGCCTAGGCTTATGGATGGACTGGAATGGAGGGCGGGAGTATTTGAACTATACAAATTGCTAATTTCTCTGTTTGTAATTTGTTTCGCCTAGCTGGTATAGTTGACTCTACTGTGGATTCAATACATGCATGATGCAACTACAAAATGATTTATTTCTGGAAACTGCTCACCACTGTAAATATATAATATGATAAATGCTATTTTAATAGTGTGGCTTCTCATCATTTCAGACCAAAAGTCCCCGTCTTTGTATTCTGTTACCAATGAACTATCTACCCACTGCAATTAATATGTACTTCCCACTCCTCATCTTCTTTTCCTTAGCAACCAAATGCTTTAATTTTGGGGAAAGGTGGAATTTTAACAATTTGGTGGGTTTCTAGGACAAATCATTATGGGCTAATGCTGTGAGTTTACTGAGAGGTAAATTCAGGTCAGGGCTGAAGTTTTGAGGGATTTTTAAGAAAAAAATTCAAAATTGTACACACAAAAATAGATAGTGAATATTTATTTATAACTAGAGGCCTGGTGCATAAAAATTTGTGCACTTGGGGGTGTCTCTCAGCCCAGCCTTTGTCCTCTTGCAGTCTAGGACCCCTTGGGGGATGTACACCTGTCAGCTTAGGCCCACTCCCTGGGGGATTGGGCCTAAGCTGGCAGTCAGACATCCCTCTGGCAGCCTGGGAGCTCTTGGGGGATGTCCAATTGACAGCTTAGGCCTGCAGGCCTAAGCCACAGTCGAACATCCTTAGTGCTGCTGAGGAGGCAGGAGAGGCTCCCACTGCCAGCTTGTGGCTGAGCGGCGCTCGCTCTGTGGGGGTGTACTGACCACCAGGGGGTAGCTCTTGAATTGAGCATCTGCCCCCTGGTGGTCAGTGCACATCATAGCGACTGGTCAGTTCTGGTTGTTCCACTGTTAGGGTCAATTTGCATATTACCCTTTTATTATATAGGATGAGATAAAAATAACAACAAATTAAAAGATTTTTTAAAAATCTGTCAAAGTTCATCCTATCTAATAAAAGAGTAATATGCAAATTGACTGTCAATCCAACACACAAGATGGCTGCCCCCATGTGGTCAAAGATGGCTGCCCCTATGTGGACACAAGATGGCCACCACAAGATGGCCAGCAGGGGAGGGCAGTTGGGAGGGACCAGGCCTGCAAGGGAGGGCAGTTGGGGGCGATCAAGCCTGCAGGGGAGGGCAGTTAGGGGTGATCAGGCCAGCAGAGGAGGGAAGTTGGGTGCAACCAGGCCTGCAGGGAAGGGCAGTTGGGGGGGGGGGGCCAGGCCTGCAGGGGAGGGCAGTTAGGGGCAATCAGGCTGCCAGGGTAGCAATTAGGCATCAATCAGGCTGGCAGGGGAGTGGTTAGGGGGTGATCAGGCTGGCAGGCAGAAGCAGTTAGGAGCAATCAGGAAGGCAGGCAGGTGAGCAGTTGGGAGCCAGCAGTCCTGGATTGTGAGAGGGCAGTCGGACATCCCCTCGAAGGTGGAGAGGGTGCAGGCTGTGCTGAGGGACACCCCCCCCCCCCGTGCATGAATTTTGTGCACCGGGCCTCTAGTGGACATAATAATATCCAAAAACTAAATCACTTTTAAAAAACTAACTTTAGCCCTAACCGGTTTGGCTCAGTGGATAGAACATTGGCCTGTGGACTGAAAGGTCCCAGGCTCGATTCCGGTCATGGGCATGTACCTTGGTTGTGGGCACATCCCCAATAGAAGGTGTGCAGTAAGCAGCTGATCAATTTTTCTCTCTCATTGATGTTTCTAACTCTGTATCCCTCTCCCTTCCTCTCTGTGGAAAATCAATAAAATATTTTTAAAAAAACACAACACTAACTTTAAGACAAATAGCTGAAATACTTTTTACAAGCATATTTTGTTTTGCTGAATTCTTTAACTTTTTAATGAGACAACAATATTGCAAAATTATTTTATATGAAAAAAGTAAAAACATAATCCCATCTTACCTCCAGCACTCATTACTGAAAGGTTTGAAAAGCTTTTCTCATTTTAAATGTTTTTTATTGCTAGTGTTAGATACATTATTGGAATTACTGAGCTTCTATTATGCTTCTTTCAAAGATGAGATATAAGACTTTAGGTCATTTCAAGTTTTTCAGTGACTAATCACAAATTCTCATGGATTTGACAACATTCATTAACCACTTTTTCATCAATGTCATGATGTTTTATTAATATATTTTTATTGATTTCAGAGAGCAATGGAGAGGGGGAGAGAGACATCAATGATGAGAATCATCCCCTGCACGCCCCCTACTGGGGATCGAGCCCGCAACCCAGCATGTGCCCTTGACCAGAATCAAACCCGGGACCCTTCAGTCCACAGGCCAATGCTCTATCCACTGAGCCAAACCAGCTAGGGCCATAATGAGTTTTTTGTCACCCCTGAAATTTCATGTCACTGACTTGGTTGAGTCAGTATGGGCAATAGGAATTTTCCTGCAAACCATTCTTATAGTAGGGCAGCTAGCAATAACTTTATTACACAGAAATGGCAATAACCCATTATAAATATATTCTACTGAAACCAAAACTAAATATATCCTCCAATCAACTTCCTCTTTGCTGCAAAAGTTTCTCTAACCACTCCGACACCACCGAACACAGGGAGAAGTATGACAGGAAAATTAGAGAGGAGATAGCAGTGGTAAAACTATTTGATTTTTGCTGATTTTACAAAACGATGTGAACATGTCAACACATTGCCATAACCCTCCAATGATTCTGTGCAAATGAAGACCCTGAAGTTTAGTTCATTAGCTTTCTGGTGAATCCTGCTATACTTGAGGTAAGCATTTCTTTATTTTACATAAACTTACAATATCTAATAGAGTCATGCTTACATTGGGCTCCTAACAGTTGCTAAACTTAAGTTGATTTTTGGGAAATATTTTATGTACTACTGCACATGCTATTTAAAGGAAAATATTTATTGAATAATATTTTTAAAACTTTTCCCTCTATAACTTATGTATCTCCAAAGAATCTTCTAGTGCTGTGGTTTTCAAGCCTAGCTGCACCCTAGAATCTCCTGGGATACTTTTAGAAAAATACCAACATGGGCCATGGTAGTCTTAAAAGCTCTCCAAGTGATTCTAATGTTCAGCCAGAAATTGAAATCCACTGTTCTAATGCTTAAAATTCCTTTTTAAAATTGTTTTTAATTTTTTTTTTTTTTGCTTAAATGTCAAAATATTAGTCTAGTTCTTCCTGGACTCTTTTGAATGAAATATAAGGATATGATGTTCAGGAAATGTGTTACACATGCGTAGCACAATGGGCATTATGCAAAGTATATCTTTGCTAGTAAGGAACTGTTCTGGGAAAAATTGCCATTTATGTAGAATGCGGTACCATGGTGTGCTGACTGGATGAGAGAGGCACCAGAAGATGTGAACAGCTCCTAATTAAAAATAAAATAAATTTTCTAACAAACAACCTCTGCTGTACTTGAAGGCAATTGCTTTTGTGTGTGTGCATGCATATAGTATATGTTTTGTGAAAGGGTCAGTTACAAGAGTATTTCAAACAGAAAAGTCTCCACCATGATAAATATATTCCAGTCCATCCAACACACACTTTCTCACAGTGGCTCAGGTAACCTATGGATTTGAGCAGAGCTGCCAACTGGCTTCTATTCTCTGATCTCTAATAGAAGTGGGTTGTACATTACACATGATTAATATCAGCTTGTTCAGTCTGTCCACTCTAAATGTATAGCTCTTATTTCTCTGAAAATGGCTACTTTGAAGAACAAATATAGTAATTTTTATGCCGATGAAAGAAAATTAGAATTAAGAGCTTTTTCATAAGTGAGATATTTAATGCTCTCCAAAGTTATTTGATGTTGCATAAAGAGCTTTTTTAAATACATAAGAAAATTCTACATGCCTATCCTACCTTTCAGTTATTTCACTCAAACTCATATTTTTCAATAAAAGCATTTTTATATTTACATTTTAAAAAGACCTTATAGACAGACAACAGTAGGGTGGGAGGAGGAGAGAGTAAAGGGGGGATAAATGGTAATGGAAGGAAACTTGACTTGGGGTGGTGAACACAAAATACCATACACAGATAATGTATTGCAGAATTGTATATCCAAAACCTATATAATTTTATTAACAGCATCACCCCAATATATTCCACTAAGAAAATAACACTATATATAGTATGTAAAGAGCCCACTCTACTCCTGGAAAGTAATCTTGCCGGATATGAAGAACTTACCTCTGATGTGGAACTGGCCTATGATGGCCTGATTTCCCAGGCTTACTGCTGAGCGGCTCAGCTACTAAAGTGTTTGGAAATGGTTTCCAGCCCAAGAAGGATTTATAACATGGTAGAAGGAAACAACAACATAAAGAATGTCAAACTGAAATAAAATTTATAGTAAAAAAAAGCAAGCTTTTGAACCTGCTGTATGCCAGAGCCAAAGCATTTCTTTCTGTTTTGATGGCTCAGAACTCGTTGTGCAGGGAGGTCTTAAAGCTGTAACAAGAGTATTTCCCATCTGATATATATATTTCTTGGAACAGGAAAAATAGGGCTGCAGAAGGCATTCATAGCCAATCAAGAGGGAAAGGCTTCTCAGGCCAGGGGAAAAAGAGAAGCCAGAAGTACAAGTTAGTGCACAAATATCAAGTATTCTAAGAACCCAACAAGAAAACATGGACTTGGGCAAGGGGAATTTTTAGTTAGTTGAAAGAAAGGATTTCTGAATAACTGTGAAACTACCTTCAACTTACTCTTTACTTATAGAGAGGTGGCCTCATCAGGTCAGGCTCTCAACTTCACCATGGCCCAGAGAAATCTTCTTAAAAAATAGAACCTAATCATGTTAGACCTCTACTCAGAACCCTATAATGCCTTCCCCCAACTTCTGAATCAAGTACATGGAATGCAAGATTATTTTTTAAATATAAGCCCTCTGCCTTCCTCTCCAATTTTATTTTCTCTCAGTCCTTCAACACATTAAATTACTTATCACACACACACACACACACACACACACACACAGAGAGAGAGAGAGAGAGAGAGAGAGAGAGAGAGAGAGGACATGGTGTCTTTGCTGCATATTCTATTTGCCTTGCATGCTCCACTTGACAAACTCATCCTCCTCCATGAAAATCTTGCTGAAGTGTTGTTTCTCCATGAAGTTTCCTCTGAACTGCAGTTATTGATCATACTGTTATCAGTAAGTTTTCAGAATTTCTAAAGTTTCATAAATTATCTTGTATGTTTACAACTCATTCTACTACTATAGAGTATAAGCTCCTTAGGGGCAGGCACCATTTTCTTTTTTGGAGGCCACCAGCACATACTTGGACCATCACAAAGAGATTCCCAATAATTTTTCAATTGCACAGAAAGGGCTAGAATGTATTATTTCCCTTCACCCTGACTTATTCTGATCTCTCACACTCGGCGAGCCCCCAGGATCACAGATGGATAGATATTTCTACACAAGTCTTTTAGCTTATTCATAATCCCACTTGGCTAGAAACATGATCATAGCAATTTTTATTTAGCTCTAAGTTCTAACTCGGTATATATATCATTGCTTTTATCAAATTATTTTCCATAAAACTTGCCTACAAAGATTTTTATAAACTACTAGAGACCTGGTGCATGAATTTGTGCACAGGGGGCAGTCCCTCAGCCCGCCCTGCACCCTTTCCAATCCGGAACACCTCGGGGGATGTCTGACTGCCGGTTTAGGCCCAATCCTACATCCATCTCACAATCCAGAACCACTGGCTCATAACCACTCACCTGCCTGCCTGCCTAATGCCCCTAACTGCTCCCCTGCCTGCCTGATCGCCCCTAACTGCCTCTGCCTGCCTATCTGGTTTCCCCTAACCACCCTCCTCTGCCAGCCTGGTAGCCCCCAACATGCATGTGGCTGGGATCCCTCAGCCTGGCCTGTTCCTCTCACAGTCCAGGAGCCCTTGGGGATGTCCTCGGGGGAGCAAGCCTAAGCCAGCAGTCAGGCATCCTTAGCTTTGCTACAGAGGCAGGAGAGGCTCCTGCCATTGCTGCTGCACTTCCCAGCCATGAGCATAGCTCAGGGCTTCTGGCTGAGTGGCACTCCCCCTGTGGGAGCTCACTGACCACCAGAGGGCAGTTCCTGCATTAAGTGTCTGCCCCCTGGTGATCAGTGTGCGTCATAGTGACTGGTTGGCCCACCGTTTGGTCGATTTGCATATTAGCCTTTTGTTATATAGGATGGTGGATTATAGAAGGCTACCGATTCTTTGTCATTCCTCCCATTGAAATGGGAAGTCAAACTCTTCTCCCTTTGAGTCTGGGCTAGACATAGTGGCATTTTTGACCAATAGAATATAGAAGATGTTACATTCTGAGATTCAATCATGCCTTGAGACTTCCTCTTGAACCCCTTAGATAAGAAGTCCAAATGCCCTACGACCACTATGCTGGATGGTCCACAAATAGGTGTTCTGACTGACAGACCCACCTGAACTCTACCCTTCCAATCATCCCTGCCAAGGGACTAACATGTGAATGAATCCTTCTTGGACTCTCCAGACCACATTATCTGCCAGCTGAATAAATACATCCTAGTGACTTTTGTCGACATCACATCAAATAGAAGAATCATCCAGCTGATCCCTGCCTAGATTCCTGGCCTACATATTCATGTAATAAGAATAAAATGGTGATTGTTCTAAGACACTAAGTTTTGGGACAGTTTGTTATGTAACAATAGACACCTTGAACATAGGCCCTCTTTCCCCCACTTCTGCTTTACTGCTCAGGATCCTTATCATCTGAGTCAAATGTAGAAAGATTCCTGCTCTGAGTTCTTAAATTATGGAATATATTTATGTCTACAGGTCCTTTTTTGTTTATCCCTAATTAGGCATATTTTCTACTTCTTTCTCAGACTGAATTAGTCTTTAAGATTTTCAACCATTTCTAGCCACATCTTCCCCCTCATTTTCTTCTATTCCAATATACTCCTACCCCTGTAGTATCATTATTAGGGACACCAGTGATTCCTGAATTTCCTTGTTTTTCTCCCCACAAGGGCTCCAATTGATCAGACTATTTAAAAAATGTTGGAGACTCTACATCACTGGAATGTTTTAAAATGGGATAAGCAATTGGTAATCTATTAGGTGTGTGGTTTAAATATTTCTCATCCCAGAATCAGAGGGCCTGGATTAGACAAGCTCTAGTGATTTCTTTCTGCCCAAAGATTCTCTAATAGATTCAGATTCCTAGAACTAGTCACAGCCCTGAAACATGTGAGACATCTATTTTTTGATATAATTTTATACTGCTATTACAGTTAAATGACTGCTAGAGCATGTTTTTGATATATCTTGAAGAATTTTATCTTTTGAGAACATGCTTTATTCTTTGAAAAGAATCATAAATGAATTTCTTCCAGCTATAATCAATGTTTATCCCTATATTGATTTCCTTTCTGGTATTTTGTAGTCCATCATAATTTTTTTCTTTGTGAACATTTTTAAATTTTATCTGCAATGTTTTACTTCTGGTGTATTTAATTACTGCTCAAATGTGTTTTAATTCACTGTGTGTTTGTAAGAGAGAGACAGAGACAGAGAGATAGAGGAGAGAGAAATCTACTTTACATACTCGCTTTGGTGACTAATCTGTACACTTCAGAAATGAGCAAGCTTTATTTCTACAACTTATGGCAAGATGGTTCCCTAGAGGATGTTTGAGGTGTGGGGTGGAGCCATTTATTCTTTACTCCCATGCTTGAAAGGGGAAAGGATGTTTTGCTGATTGGTGGATTTGGACATAAGAAACTGGGCATGTATATCTCTACCATTTCCTCCCTGTTTTGTCTTAGAATGTGAGTTTATGCTTCTTATTGCGCTGGGCCATGTGGTAAGCCTTGCGTCTCACACAGGAGAGTGGTAGTCATTTGGAGCACTCTGACTGGGTGATAAATCTCCCTGAGTATGGTGTTTGGCATTAAGTCCCCTTGTCTGCATATAAAACACAGTCTCCTCTAGCATTTATTTGAGAAAAAGATGCTCATTTAACCTTCCTTTGTTATTCCTTTGTTTTCTTCCTGATGGGTCAGAATTGGGTGGGGAAAAAGAGTGCTATGTATTGGGAATACTCAACTCCAAGATTGTGTGTGTGTGTGTGTGTGTGTGTGTGTGTGTGTGTGTGTGTGTGTGCGCGCGCGCGCACTCAAAGTCTCTTATTCATGGATAGTCACTGAATGAAAAGATGGATGGATGACAGTAGAGGCTAAGCTCTTCTTATTGACCTTGATATTTTTTGGAGCTCCAAAATCTAGTGAAAAGGGTAATGTAATTCAGATAAGAGTGAGCAAAGCTCTAATGGATAGATACATTAAGAAAAAGAAACCAAAGGGAGGGATGGTTGCATACAACCAGATTTTTCCATTTTAATGGGTAAAACTTTTCATTCACCAGGATCCTCACCCCGTGGCATTTAAATTCAAAAGAGTGGCTCCTTTAATTGAAGTTGCTGTCCATGTATTTTTTACATACCTGCCCAGATTCCCCCAGTGGGAAAATCACATTCTTGGCCTTTGATGACTTTGAAAGCTTCACTCACTCTGTCAGGCCAGTGTTCTTAAAGGTCCCTGAACAAGTATATTAAATACAGTCACTGTTCCTTCCTGACATGGTCACTGAGAACTTGGTCTGTCCTGAAATTCTGGATGAGGCTTTGCTTTGTCCTTGAGTGGAAGAAGGGAATGAAGGAGCTGGATGCTATGCATAGTAGTGGATATTATGTTAAGGGAGTGTTTTCTAAGCTAAATAATTACAAAAACATTGGAGAATCTGCAGTTTTCAGAAACTGCTTAATGGACTGCATATCTGAAGAGGTGTGCAGTTCACAAGATAGTGGAGATACCCTATCTGTGTGTCACCTCAACACCATCTCTGTGCTTTCTCAGCTCTAGATCGTTTCACAGCCATGTTTTTCAAAGATTTTTCTTCCTAAATAGTTACTGAGGAGCCTAAGGGCTCAGACAGTAATGAGAGAGTCAAAACAGGAATAGTGAGAACAACAGTTTGCTGTTCTTTTGTATTCGCTGAGCATTAGAATTATGTGCCTGTTTTTAAGTAGAAATTGCAGCATGAAGAGATACCATAATCCACATTTGGGTTCATTTGGGTGGTTGAATTTGGGTGTAATGGGATTTGCTTATATTCTACTGGCTGATAAATGTGACACCATAAAGCAGCCTGGAGGTTTCTTATGTAAACAAAAGACCAGAGAAATTAGCATTAGGATGAACTGCGTTTATAAAACTCTATTAGCTTTTGAGGTAGATTTAGATTGTTTTCTCCTTCTAAAAATCCTCTGCTCTGTCTTCTTTCTGCTCTTTATCTGCTGAATTCAATGCTATAAACACACAAAAGTACTCAATTAAGTAGAACCCGACAACGACAGAGTTGGACATAAAAGCAAAACAGTATTCAAAATTTCTAAAGTTAGTTGGTTATAGCTTAAAAATTTTAAGGCCATGGTGGTTTACTATATTACAACTCTCAGCTGCCCTTAAATGATGACAGAAGGTTGCCCATGCTGTCTTTGTAAGGCCCCTGGGTGTCTAGAACAAAGATGAATTAGGAGGAAAGGTCTGAGAGACTTAGCAAAAAGCTTTGTCATTATAAGATGTAGGGTGGCATAATTCTTAAAATCCTCCATGAGGAATCATATCCATTGATAAGCTTTCCTATACTTCTCAGAAAGGGCATAAGTAGAACTGCATTAACTTGCTGTATTCAATGATATATTACCTTGTTGGATCTGGCACATTATAAGTGACTTGGTGGGCTTTGCCAATGTCCCATCTCTGGAGTTCATCTTGAATGCTTTACGAATGACAGCTGACCTCTGAGACTATTCTCAACCTTTCTTATACAGAGTTGGTAATCCATAAAATGATCATCCTTTTAAAAATGACCAATTTTGAACAGATTTGTGAGAAAGGGGACCTTTACTTTTAAACTCAGAAATCATATTAATGTGAGTAGGGAGAAAGTTGAGAGAGAAATCATCCTGATATATTACTATCTCAATTCTTTTTGAAGACTAAAACTGGGAACAATTATATGTAATCCATTTTTTAAGGAATTTTCTATTTTCATAGAAATTCAGCATAAACTAAGGGAAAAACCCAGGTAGAATTTTTCAAGGTTGTGCTTAGGAATGGTTTGGTTGTTCCTTCAAAAGGCATGAGGTAGGTTTATTGGCAGTTTATGGTTGGATTTTCATAACAAGCATAAAATAGTTGAAGCACCAAATGATTTGTGAGTTTGTGTGATGGATGGGGGTTGGGATCTATATATTATTATCTCTAGCAGTCTGCAAATCCATAGCTAGTGCAACACCACTTCTCTGAATGTGGGATGACCTTATCTATCTTTGATTATTTATTTTTTACCTCCAATTAAGTATTTTTGCAATTCCTCTGTCCTTAGATATGCTTTGTAGACCGAAAGTGAGAGCAAAATGAATAAATGATTCAATTACAAACTGTTCATCAGGTTCTCTTTTTTTTCCTTTTTAGTTTCACTTCTTAAATTCTGTCCAGATTTAATTTAGAGTCCTCTTAATGTTTGGAGACCAGGCCTGGGTCTGTGATATGCTTTAGCTGCTCTCATGACTTTTCACAATAATGCTTCTTTGTTCTTCAAACCCCATCATATTAATGTAGATTTATACTAATGATTATGTACTATGTAAGTACTTCAAGTTAATATTTATCATAGAGGAAGACTGATCAGCAAATCAGAAATTGAAATGTAGCTCAGTTCTTAATTGTGAGAATTCATTTATTTTACTTGATCTCGTTGGGATATAGTTTTGCTTCTATAGAATGGAGATCTTAATAATGATCTTACTGTGGCAAAAATTCAGTACATGAAAGTTTAATAGTCTGTGAAGTACCGTACAGATGTTAGGCATGTAGCAGAGACTGCTATCTATCCACTCAAATCCATTCCCCTCTTTTTTAAGTCATGGAGTTCTGTCTGGATCCAGGCTCTTGCTCAAGGAATGAAAGAGGAAGAAAAATATATCATCTTTGCTTTATTTACCTTGCAGTATATCTCTGGCCCTGGACTTCCACTTGTCCTCTGGCTAGAAGGGTTATTAGCAGAGTGACTTTTGGAGACCAAGTACCATTATACCAGTTTCCTGAATGGAAAAAAGAGGGCAGAGGTGTCAGTTGATCTAAAATACCTGCCCTG
Source organism: Eptesicus fuscus (assembly GCF_027574615.1). Classification (NCBI taxonomy): domain Eukaryota; kingdom Metazoa; phylum Chordata; class Mammalia; order Chiroptera; family Vespertilionidae; genus Eptesicus; species Eptesicus fuscus. The sequence continues at coordinate 90,234,937 of NC_072479.1, forward strand.
GACCATTATGTGAGAGAGAAAGGAATTCTATTTTTTTTTATTTAGCCTTTGTACATTTGGGTCTATTTCTAACAACAGCTTAGCCTACTGTAACTAATACCAGCATTAATTTTTAGTCCATTTTGATAGAAATTCATAGAGCTGCAAAGACCCGTAGAGGTCAGATGGCATATACAAATAATGTTTGGAGAAGAAACAATTCTTGCTTGCCCACAAAGCAAACTAGTTCCAGACCTGGAATAATATCCAGTTTTCATTACATAAATTTGCTTCTTTGTAGAGTAAGTAATAAACATATGGAACTGAATAGTACCTGGAAGATTGTACATGCAGAACATATGAATCAATTCAGAAAGTGTCTGTGTAAACTTTTATAACCACTTTAGATATGACAAGGTAGGGCGGTGACATTTTACCTAACCTCCTACATTGAGATCAGGGTGAATAACCAGACCCTTGCAGAACACAAACTGTGGGGGTTCTTTTTATCAATAGTTTTCAAGTTGGTGGGTTCACATGTCAGATGAAGGATTGCAACCCCTGTTGGTTCTGTGTGAGAACACAGGGAAAAAGGGCCAACCTAGAAATGGTGCTGGGTATACTATAGCCACAGCTGCTGAGAGCTTCTATGCTCAAAAAGATTGATCTAAAATGATTTCCCGAAACATAACCCAACAAAAGAGAGATGAGATTATGTTTTTAGCATTTGAACCAGAACACGCTCACACTCTACTTTAAAAGGCCTTATGGGACCGAAAAAGCCCAGGGAAACAGAAGTTGCTGTTCTCATTAAAGGAGAGAAGTATTTTTATTCATTGTTTTATTTATATCAGTTTCTTTAACATGCCTTCAAGGGACCTCTTCCAGGGTAGCAGAATTAAAGTAGCAGCTTACTCACTGATTATAAACAAACATTAGTCACGTTGACTTATAAAAATTGGTGCATGGATAAAAAGAAAAGGAATTACCTTCTACTTGACAGATGGGATGAGTCCCAAAGGTCTCTTTGGGCCTTCTGACTCTATGCCATGTAAGATACTTAGAACGAAATACAAACACTTTGACCAGGACTTGTAAATCTCTCCATGATCTGCCCATACCTACCTCTTGCCCTTGTCTCAAGACCCTTCAACCTTGGCTCACTACTGAGAAGCCCACTTGGTGTTTCTGTTCAACAACCACAGCCTCTTCCATATGCCACAGGTCCTGTACATGCTATTATGATGCTAGTTAATTCTATTCCTGGGTCTCAATGATCACCTCTTTAGTGATGTCTTTCTGGACCACCCTGCAAAAAGAGGATCATGCCACTCCATTTTTCCTTCAGCTTGGTTTATTTCCTGCAAAAACACTTACAGAAATTGCCATGTATTTTATTTATGTGTCTGTTTATATAATTTTTGTGGGGCATTAATCTCCCCCAGTGGACAATGACTCAACTGGCTAATGACCCATTTTGATTACAAAAGGGGCAGTTTAATCCAGGGAGAGTTTGAAAACTCCGAGTGCAGATAGGGAGAAACAGAAACCAAGAGACTAGGGATGGAAAATGGGATTAGTGTCCTGACAGGGTTTCCCTGGGAAGGATGGCAGACAAGCTGGGATAGACTCCCAATGCAGGTCAACCTCATAAGAGAAGTTGAACAAGAAAAAGGAGAAGGTCAAGGACTTGAGAAGCAGCCAATAGAGTGGAAGCCAAGGCAGGGAAAGAAGCAAAGTCTCAGACAGCAGAGGTCACTATTAACAGGTACACTGGATTGCCAAAGTTGTATGCAAAAAAGGCAGGAGGAGGAAGCAGTTTTTCCTAAACTGTGTACTCTGTTCAGCTCTTCAACAGAGCATATCAGCACTCCTTTGGATGGCCAGCCCAAAACCGTTCTCAGTACCTCTAAGGACCTGGATAGTTGGGTATTGGAATCATGGTCCTCTGGGCCAGTGACTTCACCTCCCTCTGAAGAAAATGCTGTTTGTCCTTTGGTCAGGCAACTGCAGGGTGATTCTTTCTTCTGTCTGGTGTCACCCCTGACCATTTCTTAACTCTACTCACACATTTCAGCAATAGGACGTTTTCCTAGAGCTCTGATAGCTGACTTCTCTGATAGCAGTTTTGTACCTTTGGTCTAGAAGCAGGTTGTAAATCTCGAGTTGCCTTTCTAATGATCCAAAATTCTGACTGCCCTATACCCCCTTCATACATCAAAACTCTCCTCAAATTCTGCTTCTTTTAATTAAAATTCACCTTCGGCCTCTTGGAGATGAACCCAAGTATACTCCTGGTTTGTGGACTGCCCTCTAGTGCAAACGATACTCTTTAGATTTTGCCTTTCTGTTGTTATAGTAACAGCAGATATTCCTTCTGGAATGGTATGTTTCTTGGAAACACTGTGTGAGGATCATAAGAGAAGTTTAGTTGGTCTGGACTCTATTTTAGACTTTAAAAAAATTCTTGTAGCCACAACTGGATTTGTTTTCTTGCAATATAGAAGCCAGGAGAAATTGACAGGGTAATAGAATCAAATGTTTGCAAGAAGTAGGACATATAACGTGATGAAATCTGACATCTTGGTGTTCTACTTTACTGAAGAAAGCATAACGCTAATAATTTACCTGTACTGTGATTATCAGCATAAGTTGTGCAATAAAATATATGAGTATAATGGAAATTTAAAAAGCATGAAATAGATGATAAATGATATTAAAGACAGTGGATTATTTTACTTAGTTTTGATTTTAATATTTGTAAAATAAGTGAAACAATGCATTTATATGCAGAAACCCATATTATCATAAACATATTTGTTGAAACAGAAAGCATGAATTGTGATTAAATGCAGTAATGTCTGATGGTATGCTTGAATGTTTCTTTGTGATTAAATATGAACAATTGCTCCTTTAAGGTAAAGGTCTGTGTATATGTGATTAATCAGATTGAAATGAAAGTGCAGACAGCTCATGCCATGCCTAGTTATCAGAATGATTGATTTTAGTCTGTGCTTCTAGGTGAAAAAATATCTGTTAATAACCCCAGCATCCAAACCCCTGATGTCACTGATAACTCAATGATTTGTGCACATTCTGCATTATGGCACCCATTTGTAGGTAAGAGGGTCTACACAATGATCCATTGGAATTGCAAACTTATAACATGAAAAAGTGCCATCCAGATGTATGCAAAAGTTATGACAGCAGAGTGCATTCCATCACCACAAAGTCTCAAATTGTTGCTGTGTGGCTATCATGGGCACTTTTTTTTTGGTTTGTGTGTAGGCAAGGCTGTCAAGATTTTCCTTACACAAACTGGTGTTTTTGTGTACCTTAACTCCCTGCCAGTCTCTGAGCCAAGTTGTGATTAAGTCTACAACTTATTAAGATAGTACTTTACCAACGTGATTGAATTCTACTCGATCGACACCTTAATGTTTTACTGGGTATAAAAGCTTTAGAGCAGCCCGGCCTGTGTGGCTAAGTGGTTGAGTGTCAAACTGTTCATACCAGGAGGTCACGGTCCAATTCCTGGTCAGGGCACATGCCCGGGTTGTGGAACCAATCCCCAGTGTGGGTCGCGCAGGAGGCAGCCAATCAATGATTCTCATCATTGATGTTTCTATCTCTCTCCCCTCTCCCTTCATCTCTGAAATCATTTTTTTAAAAGCTTCAGACCAAACTATGAAAGCAGCTCTGCTGTAAGTACTGGTGAATTGTTGATGGTGACTATTGCTCTTCTTACCACAGAGGAAATGGGGTCAACTCAGAAGTCTCAGTTGGGGCCTCTCAGAATGCAGGACCAAGGTGAGCAGGAGACATCTCATGTAAAATTTGGATGTCTTCTCCATCCTGTAACCCCTGACTTCCAGACCTGATTTCTAGCCACTGGATCTTCCAGTTGTCCAACACTATGTCCCTGCACCCTTCTGCCAAGAAAAGTTCTCTCACACAGCTACCAAGCTATTTGTTTCTGGGTGCACATGGATCCAAAATTTCTAGGGGAATTTACTTGGAGCCAACTCTCTTTGCTGTTAATTTTTTTTTTCTTGTACCCAAATTTATTTTTGGTGCCTACTGTAATGAAACCAGGAGACACTGAACAAGTATTAGAGTCCTATCTTGGCAGGAAAGGGTGAGATATGTTTTATGTGATGAAATATTATGCCTAACATGTTCTACCTTTATTAAAGGAAATGCAATGCTAATACTTTCTCTGTACTTTGATTATTAGGACATATTGTGAGGTAAAATAAATGGATATAAGGGAAACATCAAATATTGTGTATAACACATCTAAACCTAAATAGATACATTTATTGAGCTTCAGTTGTTATACTTTTAAAATAAATGAAGCAATGTATGCAGAAACCTTTTATTAGGAAATTCCATACCATTGTGCCTGGCACAATACCTGGCCCACACAAGCACTCTATAAATAGAAGCCATTAGTAATAGCAATGTTGTTATTATTAGTATTATAAGCAAGAAAGGAATATAATTACATGTACATTTATGTGCTGAATGGCCAGATAATAGAGGCCAAAGCAAGACCACAGAGTAAAGGAGAGTTCCTGCAGAAACCCACACAGAAAGAGGCAGGGCACTGCTCTCACAACTGCCTGGTTTGGCTCTTAAATAGTTTACATCAATCTTTACCTAAATCTCTGGGACTGTGCTATCCAGTGCAGTAGCCACTAGCCGCATGTGGTCATTTAGAGCTGCCTGGCCGGTGTGGCTAAATGAATTAAAATCCAATAACATAAAAAAGTCAGCTCTTCAGTCACATTAGCCATATTCTAAGTGCTCAATAGCCATGTGTGTTTATGGTTACCATATAGGACAGCATATAGGACAGCACAGAATATTTCCATCATCACTGCCATGAGTTGTATTTGATAGCATTACTCTAGGATAAACTTTACAAAGAACCTGGGATTTTGATCCTGAGGTCTGCAAAATGTAGGAAAAAAAGAAAAAAAACTCAACTATGCAATCAGGTGAGTACCAAACTTGTTTATGGAAATAAATTAACAGGAAATTGAAAAGAAACAAATTGCACCTGTAGATGTATTTTAAAGGTGTTGGCTCCTTTTGAGTGCCACTGTCATGGTTGGTAGAAATGGGCAGGCTTACAAAGAGGATCATCAGTCACTATTCAGCATCACCTTGAAGCATGCCATGAGTGGGGTAGCATGGAAGCAATGGGTCCTAAGGAGCTTCCACAGAAGGAAAACCAAAGTAAAACCAAAACCCAAATTGGGATTATCCAAAAGAAAGTGGTTTGTTACTAAATGAGTCTGGGACCATGTGGGTCATCTCTTCAAGACCCCAAAAGCCAAAGCAATCTTCAGAAAAAAGCAAAAAGCAGGAGGCATCATGCTACCTGGTATCAAACTATACTAGAAGGCTATAGGAAACAAAATAGCATGGTACTGGCATAAAAACAAACACATTGATCAATAGAACAGAATAGAGAGCCCAGAAATAAACCACTCCTATATGGTCAATTAATCTATGACAATGGAGGCAAGCATATACAATGAAGTAAGACAGTCTCTTTAATCAATGGTGCTGGGAAAACTGGATACATACATGCAAAAAAATGAAACTAGACCACATTCTTACACTATATATAAGAATAAACTCAAAATGGATTAAAGATTTAAATGTAAGACCTGAAACGATAAAACCCCTAGAAAAAAACAAGCAGTAAACTCTCTGACTGCTCTTAGTAATATTTTTTTGAATAAGTTTCCTTGGGCAAAAGAAAAAAATAAACAAATGGGACTACATCAAACTAAAAAGGGGTTGCACAGCAAAGGAAACTATCAATAAAATGAAAAGACAATCCCTGAATGGAAGAAGGTATTCGCCAGTGATACATATGATAAGGGATTAATATCCAAAATATATAAGAAACTCAGACAACTTAATACCAAAAAGACCAACAATTTGATTTTAAAATGGGCAGAGGACTGAAGTAGACACTTCTCCAAAGAGGACATACAGATGGCCAACAGACATATGAAAAGATGCTCACTGTCCCTAATTATCAGAGAAATGCAAATTAAAACCACAATGATGGCTCTAGACCTGGAGGGCTCAATTGGGTTCTCTGCTTAGGGTTCCACAACCAAGGTGGAACCTTACGGCCAAAACCAAGGTATTGAGTAAGCTTGGCTCTTATCTGAAGACGTAGTAGAAGAATTTACTTCCAGCTCATTCAAGTTATCAGCAGGATTAGTTTACTTATGGTTGTAGGATTGAGGACCTTGTTTTCTTGCTGACTGTCAGGCAGGGGTCACTCAGCTTCTGTGGGTGACCTACATTCCTCATTAGGTGGCCTGTTCCAACTTCAAGCCAGCAACAGCACATCAAATCCTTCTTATGCTTATAATCTCTCTACTTATTCTGTTACTAGCCTGAGAAAACTTTCTGCTTTTAAAGGATCAGGTGTTTAGATGGAGCCCACCCAGATAATTCCACTTATTGAACTCAAATGATTAGTAGTTACCTTAAAAACATTTGCAAAATACCTTTTGCCATGTACTATAATCAGGGACATAATAGCTCATCATGTTCATAGGTGAAGGAATTAGGAATCTTTTAGGGAACTATTTTAGAATTCTGTCTGCAACATAACTCTAAAAGTTTTTGATTCTGTGTCTTCCAAGTGTACAGAGAATGCTCTTCTGTAAAGGCCTTTGCTTCTGTCTTCCTTCTACAATCCCTTCCTGATATCTAATGTTAGTTTCTCTTGCTACAGTTTAAACTCATTGATTTTAGTTCTGTCTGTATTCTTCCAAAATCAGGTTTCATCTTAGTACACTCCTTAGTGCCTGGGGACAGTAGATATTTCTAGAGCCTGTTGCTCATCTCAGTGCAGTGCCAGCATTTTCTTAGTGATGCAGATCGAGGAGGCTGATATGGGAGAATGGAGACCAGTTATTTTACTAATGCTGACAGGTGCTTTCATGGACTAATATTTAAAAGGGGGCAATGAAATCTTCCTATACACTTATCAGTGAGCAATAGGGGAATGTCAGAGGGATGGAGCAGTCCTGCCTTCATCCTTTAGTAGCATCCTCTGTTCAGGGCATTTGTAGAGAGCCATTAAAACGAAGTTGACCTTTCTTCAGTCTAGCTCCTTTGTAGAGATTTCAATTGACTTATGTATGGTTATTCCAATGCTTTTTATAGTGACTTTTTTATTATACAAATAAATGAAATAAAATCTGAAAGTACAGATTATCCAGTAGACAAGAATGAACATCACCACAATCGCTTCATTCAGGGTAACCACCACTAATATTGGGTTGTTTATATTTCTCAATGTTGCTCTATGATATGTGAATAAATTATTTTTAAAAGGATATTGCACAACATTTAACAATTTATACTGAAAATTTTCATGTCAATAAAGATATTTCTAGGCTATCATTTTAAATGGCTGCCTTCTAACATTTCATCTTGTGGTTATACCAGTGTTTTTCAATAATTTCTGCTGAATATTTAGGTTGTTTCTATTTCTCACTGATATGAATAATGCTTAAGTGAATATCTACCTAACTAGATCTTTGAGCATATTCTTAATTGCATTGATAAGTTTCTAAAAGTAAAATTGTTTAGATGGAGCATGCAGGCATATTGAAATTTTTTGAAACATGTTAGCAATGTCTTGTAATTGTAAAATGCCATTAGTTAATATTATATAATGAGGAAAAATTACTGGGTTTGTGGTAAAAATATAGGCTTCAGCTCCTCTTTCATTGCTTGCTAGCTCTATCTATAATCTTGATTAAATCATCACCCCTGACCCTCAATGTCTTCATCTGAAAATTGGGACTAATAAGTATTCTACTTCTTATATGGGGTTAATATATAAGGTTAAGAAAGATGGGTTATGGGCCAAGAACTTTGAAAATCATAAAATTATGAGTAAATATAAGGCCTTTATTTACCCCTTCTGCCCAGAGAAGGACAGTGAGCTTCAGGAAAATCAACCATAATTTTCCCCCATTAAATTACACCTCTTTTGAGAACATTTGATTGTACTGACATCCCCCAAGTGCACACTGAATTTGATGGCACTCCTCCAAGCATACCACTGGCTCTAGTCCTTATCCACAGTGTGCTTCCATATTTTTTTGCCTGTGTCTTCTCTTGTACAATTAGGTCTATGACTTTGGAAATCTATTCTGTATGGTTACTGTATTTATTTATTTATTTATTTATTTATTTATTTATGTATCTTTTTGTTGTCATTTTGCTTTCTCAAGCTGGCTATTCCCTCATTCCCCCTGCTGATCTATTATATTCTCCATGAGGTTGTCTTTATTGGTACTCATAGGTTGCATTTAGCACTCATATGGTACTTTACATCTTGAAAGCACTTTACAGACATTAGCTAATTAATTTTCACATCACAGCATGATAGGCAGGTAGGGAGCTAACCTAAGCATTTGAGCTATGGCAATGGAAGATGTGTTACACATGCAATAACTTATTTTTTATTATTCTTTGGAGGAGGAAGAGATGGTTATGTAATTTGTCCCAAACCTCAGAAGGCATTTACATTATAGTTGAAATTCAAGCCTAATCTAATAAAGTCCATTGTATTATAGGCCTTCTTTCTGGTTCTGATCCGGCTTGCTCCCGAAAACAGTGCTGTGGGGGTGAAATTGGCCAGCTGGCCTTCCTTTCCACTCTGCAGGGGCAGCAGCATTACTGCCACTGGAGTCACTTTCTTCCTTTCTTTCCTTTTTTGAATGACAGTACTTATTGGAATGAACCTGATGAGAAATTTGAAAATATTTCAGAGGGACCTTCAAGTTTATGAGTGAGAACAGACACCAGCAGGAGGCAACACCCCGTATAGGGCAAATATGGATTATAATTTAATTTGGAGTTGGATTGTAATTTGCTTTTGAAAACTGAGAGTTTTCTAATTGGTAAAATGATGATATCACTTTTGCTTGGGCAGATGGGGAAATAGTGCGGGTTAAAAACCCTTGGCTTAGCTCCCCTCCTGTACCATTAGGGGTCCTAGAGTGGAGCGGGAGGAAAGAGAGAGGAGGACCCAGGGGTGTTTGGTCTGGATTTTGCTCGTTAGTCCTTGGGCCTCCCTAAAGCCAATAAGGATTTCCCAACTGCCTAGAATTCTCCAGAATTTCCCTTCCTTAAAAGTTCATGGACGAAACTCAGGCTGAGTCCACAGGCTTTCTCTCTCTCTCTCTCTTTTTTATAATAATCTTTTTAAAAATATATTTTATTGATTTTTTACAGAGAGGAAGAGAGAGGGATAGAGAGTTAGAAACATCTATGAGAGAGAAACATTGATCAATTGCCTCCTGCACACTCCCCAGTGGGTATATGCCTGCAACTAAGGTACATGCCCTTGACCGGAATCAAACCTGGGTCCCTTGAGTCCGCAGGCCGATGCTCTATCCACTGAGCAAAACCGGTTAGGACCAGGCTTTCTCTCTTCAGGGAACATAATGAAAGGTAATGGGAAGATCAATTCTTTTAGGAGAATATCTAATTCACTTCCCTGTGTCCTGAAATGTGGTCAAGATTTGCAACAATAGTAATTTAGGTTATAAAATCTTTAGGTTTTGGAAAGTTGGTGGTGGTGCCAGTGGAAGAGGGAGCCAATAAGAACAAGTCCTGATATTTGAGTTCTTTGCCACTAGCTCTTCTCTGATAGATTTCCCTGGTCTCTATAATTTCTCATGCCAGTGGGCGTTAGTCTGAACACCTAAGCAGATGGCCTAAATAAGAGGGGGAGATTTGACATTTAGCTGTTAATTTGTTTTACGATGTGAGCTGCGATGTATTATACATGAGGTAAATAAATGTGGTGGACTAATTATGGAAACGTGCACTGCCTTCCAATTATTTTTGGATTATGTGTTTAATATTTTGAACTATTCCAATTACAGGGAGATTTGTCACTGCAGCAAACTTTTCTTATTAGTGGAATTCCAACTTTATCTGCAGCAAGGCTCAGCTGATTTTGTTCTAAGTGTATGAATGTCTTAGACTTTCCAACACATTTGGGATTTTTTTCCTGGTTGAATCATATTTTAGACTTATATTTTTGACAACCTATTTCACAGATGACTGACCTCCCCCTCCCAATATGGGATTCTGGTCCACTTTCAAATAGAAGATCCATTTTTGTTATCATAAAAGGGCAATCTTGTCATTTTAAAAAGATCACTTATGATTAATTCAAAATCTGTAACTTGTTTTGCTCTATTAATTTTCTCATATTTCTTTCAAGAACAATTTGATTGGTAGAGGAATGGATCAACTCAGTAAAGTGGCTTAACATGATCCAACCATCTCATTAAAAGCTACATATAAATTAAAAAACAAACAACTAAATTCCTTTACTCTTAGTTTAACAGTAAGAGGAGCACTAGAATGTTTGAAAACTAGAGGATTGCTTTAATTTGTGTCTAAAGACATAGTGAAACTTGATTTTGTTTTGTTTTGAATTTATATTCTAATTTATGCTAACTCTGCAACCCAGAGCCATCATTCTCAATTTCATTAAATTTGAAATTTTTTAAAAATGGACATTTTTTGTTTGTTTGCTTTTCAGTTTAAGAAAAGTATTGCCTTGAATCTAGAGCTTACCAACTTAGTGTTGATTTTTTGCAGAAAGTGAGCTTCATACACCCATTTTAAGTGTAGATTCTACACTCATATGTAACAACCATTGCAACCTCATTGTAGAATATTTCTATCAACCCAGCTCAAGTTTTAAAAAACTGAAGAAAGTTCTCTGGTGAAGTACTTACTCTATAAACCAATCAACAGGAGGCTGAGAACAGGTGGACAGCCCCTACTAAAACCAAACTTGAAGGGACCCCACCAGACTTGCAATAGAGCAGCAATGGGCAGTGACAGTTCATCCCATACAACCCCCCTAAACCTGTCCACAAGGCCCCCTTTTCTCTGACTTCTTAGTGAGCCAAACAGACTAGCCTAGGCTCATTTCCTCAGCCCTTTCTGGTTTCACTGTCCCAGGCTTAATAAATGTCATCTAAAATTCAAGATAGATAATAGGTAGGTAGGTAGGTAGATAGATAGATAGATAGATAGATAGATAGATAGATAGATAAAACCAAATACTTGGAGTGAAGAAAGACATGGCCCCTGGAGAAGTTATTATGAGTTTGAGGGGGAAAACACACCATATATAACACTTTTGGTACATTCAGAAGACCAACATTTCACAGTCATTTTAACAGGAAAATTTTACTATAAAAATATTAATTATTTCAATGGACTGGAGTACCAAGGGATTGGCATCTGAATCTCTTGGACTGAGATTTGGACCTTGGAGTGGGCAGAACTGGAGGTCACTGAATAACTGAATCCTAGAAACTGCCAGCAATCCTTCCTCTGGAACTTTCTGGAAGTGCATTGAGTATCAGGAAAGCTGTTTACAGTGAAATGTTGCACTGGAGGCAGCTATAATAATAAAAGCATAATATGCTAATTAGACCAGACAACCTTCCGGATGAAGCCGGGGTTGCAAGTGAAGTTCGGTTCCCAGGCGTCAGAGGGAAGCCTGTGCCAGCAGCTGCGGGAAGGAAGGCCTACTCTTGCACGAATTTTTGTGCATTGGGCCTCTAGTCCACTATAAAACATGGATGGTGGGAGAATCTGTGGCTGATGTGCACTGAGGGAGCTGGAAAGTGGAGAAGTCAGGGGCTGGAGAGACATGGAGGGAACCTGCCAACCTAGCATGCCAGAACCAGGGAACAAAACTCTCTCCCATTATGACAAATCTTAACTTCATGCCAGCTGGCAAAGGAAAGATACTTAAAGGGCCCAGATTCATTTTCACAGATCAAACATTTCAGTCATCTTCTCACATGGATATCAAGGAAAACTTTTTTAGAATTATGACAAGAACCTAGATTCTAGGTTACATCAGTCAGAGTTCTTCAGAGAAACAACAACAAAAATAAATATGTGTGTGTGTGTGTGTGTGTGTGTGTGTGTGTGTATTCAACTGATTGTATCAGGCCCGCCAACATTATAGAAAGTAATGTGCTTTACTTACTTATTTATATATTATTATATAAATATATAAATTATATATTTATATAATAATATATTTTCTACATAATAAATATATTTTCTACATAATATATTTTCTACATATTATTATATAAATATATAACTAATATATAAATTATATATTTATATAATAATATATTTTCTACATAATAAATATATTTTCTACATAATATATTTTCTACATAATAAATATAATAAATATATTTTCACAACCTACTTATTTATATATTAATCTCATCCATAAACACCTTCACAGAAGCATCCAGAATAATGTTTCACCAAATATCTAGGCACCATGGCCCAGCCAAGTTGACATAAAAATTAAGCATTACACTAATGTTAGACCCCTGCCATGAGGGCTGCTATGAGGAATTTTTCAGTCCACATTCATTCTCAGAGGCACTGTGCTGAGGAAGTGAGTGGGCACCGAACTGTAGTCAGTGTACTACTTACTCACCAAGCTGTGTGCCCGGACCGACTACATCTGCTGGCAGGAAGGGCCCTTTTCCTAATTGGTGTGTAGGCAAATCTATTTACAAATCCCTGTGCCTTTACACACCTTTTTCTAATTTGCACAGAGCCTTGTAATAGACAAGCTTTGGTCTTACACTTGGCTTCTAATTCTGACTCAGCTTCCCAGTAGCTACATGCCCATGGACCAAGTCATTAATGTCTATGAAGCCAGTTATCTTCATCGGTAAAATGGGAAATGTACCTGGTTTGTAAGATTTAGATACAATGAGTTAACATTTATGAAATGCCTGGCTGTCTTGATGTCTGGCACACAGTAATTACATAGGAAAAGGTAGCCAGATGTTACATAGCACCTCCCTGATACACAACCTGGTATCCCCTCCAGAAATAACCTCTCAGCATGTTCTCAATTACAAATATTTCTTCTTTATGTGGCTTAACTATGGATTCCATTTAGAACCATTGGGTGATCTGGATGACCACAAGGGCTGGTTTCCATCCATTCAAACCACAAAAGACTCAGACATTGAAATTCCTTGTCTGGCTAAGGACTGTCAGAGCTGAGGGACAGTGAAGCCCACAAGTTCCCATTGCCTGAAGCACACAGCTGGCAAAGTCTAATTTTAAGTCCTGCTGAAGTGCTTTTTGACATCATACATGCAGAATGTCCTCTGTTAATAAAACAATAAGTTTGGGGCTGCGGGGAGGAGACAATAAACCAATGACTGCCATGCAGCCTTCCCAAATGCAGCCAAACACATAGTCACAAATAATGTTTATAAATAAATTAATAAGCTGTTCAAAGAAATGCAGAATGAGCAATGGATAAATAACAAGACTTTGTTTTCCATAATTAAAAGGACTTTGCAGACTTAAAATACTAAAGTGCCATTTGCCTTTGTAGAGGAGGGACACTTGGAATCAAGCATACATCTCTTCTAATAATTTTACGGCAGTTTATAAACTCAAACATATAATGGTTTTAGTTTGACATCCTCCTCCAGTAAAGGGACAATGCTTTGAATAAATCAAATGTTAATGAGTAGAAAATAAGAAAACATCTCATTCTTGATTTTAATAAAAGTCACAATTTGAAAACACCTGAGAATGCAGTTCCTCTGTAGAGTGTGTCTCTCTACTCTACAGGACTGCTCTAGATTGATTTAAAATTTTTCATAACAAAGCATGTTAGCATCTTCACTGTCTTTCTTTTTGTCCTTCCTCTTCGTCTTCTCTACAGAAAAGCAGACTTGACAGTGACAATGGTGTTTATGCACGCTTGGCAGAAAGAAAACCAAAAGCTAGTAATTTCAGTTTGTTTGCTTTTCTGTAATTCCCCCTACTGATGGCTTTTTCTCTCCCTCTTCCTGAAGTCAGGCCTGTGTGTTTGTGTACAAGAAGAAATAAAGAAAGGAAGGGAAGCAAGGAAGGAGGGAGGGAAAAAGGGAGGGAGGGAGGAAGGGAGGGAAGGAGGGAGGAGGCAGGGAGGGAGGGAGGGAGGGAGGAGGGAGGAAAGGAAGGAAGGAAGGAAGGAAGGAAGGAAGGAAGGAAGGAAGGAAGGAAGGAAAAGAAAAAGAGAACAGTAGTAAATGCAAAAGCATTTTGATGCTCCCCTTGGCTTTTGGGTTTTTCCCTGGTGTCCACTGAATGAGATTGACTCTGTGATAACTTATCAAGGGTAGAAAGAACTCTGTGCTTTGGATGTGATTTCTGCTTCAAATGCATTAATCTGCTTGCAACTCCTGAGGCCCTCCATGGACTCAATTCCCTCTAAGCCATAGATAATAGAATCACAGCCTCAAAAAAAGCCTTCAAGGTTGTCTAGTTCACTTTGCAGAGAAAAAGACAAGGCCTTGTGAGAGGTGGCTGAGCCAAGGTCTTAGCCAACTGTGGCTGCAGATGCACTAGAATCCATGTTTCCTGAGATCAGTTCAGGGCTTTGTCACTGTTGTGGGTAAACTCTCCTCCGATAGCTAACCATTTCCATGATCTCTAGTTTGATGTCACTTGGAGATTTCCTGAAAATATAGTCAAACAAATGCCAGTAGGCTTGTGCATTAATTTACCTTTCTTTTACTTTTCCAGGAGGCGGAAACACAGGCAGTCGTATTAAGTTTAAATATTTTGGTTTAGCTTAGAACATTTGCCTCTATCATCATCAACCCCAGTCCTCCTAGGACTCATGCTTCAATGACTCTAATCCACTCTCTTTCCTTACACACATTTACTCCCACCTGTTCATCCTGCACATGCCACGATTTCTGCCTTAAAAATCATAACAAGTGCAGCAATTGGCATTTATTGGTTACATCAATGCTTTGCCAGCTATGATTGATTGGCAGATCACTAGTTCAATCACATAGTGACTTAAAACATTGGCACACTGACTAACCATGCAGGGGTATTAAGAAACCACAGAACTGTCACTCATTGCTTCTGAGGCTGAAGGGAATATTTCATTGTGTTTACAGGGAATTTCATGGTTTAGCAGTTAAGGCTCAGACAGGAAAACAGAAACTGGACAAGTATTTTAAGCAAGAAGGGCCTTAAAATAGGGGATTTGATGCATACAAAACTGGACATTGAAAGGTAAGGAAAAGGCTCTGTTAGCTGAAGTTATAGGACCCACAGAATGCTCACCATCACATAAAACACTGAAAAAATATTTTTCTCACCTGCTGACGACTATGCATTTGCCCACCTCTGCTGGAAGAGCACTAATCTCTCTGTGTTGCATTTCTGTCTTCTACATACCATGGGAGTTCTTTTTATTGATGTGATCTAGCCTTGTAGTAAGAGGTTCTGGGAAATGTAGTTTCCAGATTTTTAACCTATGAGATAGAATGGGTAATATAGGGGAGAAAATGGTAACAAATTGCCAAAAATCTAGCACAGGTGGCATCCATGTTTCTTCATATTGCAGTGGGAGAAGAAAGAGGAAAATCCTTTTAGTTTCTATTTCCACTCTAGGTAAGCAGTTACTTTTCTTATCAAAAGGAGTTTCAACTTTCTCCTCTCATCACCATAGCCTGCAAAAGAACACTGACTGTGCAGACAGAAGCCATCAGTGACATTGCAAACAGAAACAGAAGCTAAAGGCTGCAGTCATTTCCCGGTTTATAATCTAGATCAGAAGTTAAGGACCTATTTCTGTTAGAAGCCAGAAGTAAGTATCTTAAACTTTGTGGGCCATCTGGTCTCTGTCTCAGCTACTCAACTCTGCCTTGATAATGCTAAATGAGTCATACACAGTATGTAAATGATTGAATAACTGTGTTCCAATAAAACTTTATTTACAAAAAACAGGTAGTGGGCCAGATTTGGCCTGCAGGCCATAGTTTTCTGATCTCTGATCTAGATCGGTAATAAGCAAAAAATAAAAACTAAAAACTAAAAAAAAATCTAAAAAACCAAAACCAACCTCCTCCTCCAAACAAGCAAACAAACAAACAAATGAAAACATTTCAGCCACCTAGTAGAGCTACTGGGGACAATGACAATTCAGGAGACAAAAGGGTCCAGAATAGGCCATTATTTGCTTACTTGTATTGGTTACAGGTTTGGGGGTGAGGGTTGTTCCTATTTTTTGTTGAGGACCAAGCAAAGACACCTTTGAAGTTGCTTACACCTGTGACTATGTATAGTATTTGGAACACATAATTCTCATTGTAGAGTCTGAACCTAGGTTTCTCAACAAAACTTTTTGCAACATTATCAACAATCTTTCAATTGCAAGTGATGGAAACCCAATCCAAATTGGCTTGTGCAAAAGGAAGGATGTCTTGACTCTTGTAGCTGAGAACACCAGTGTATAACTGACTTGTTACAAAATTGGCCCTAGGTGTGTGTGCAGTGTCAGTAGAGACCAGTGTCTCTCCACTGGTCAGCTCTGCTTCTCTCTACTTCATTGTCACTCAGGCAAACTTTCCCTTTGGGGTGGCACCCCTATGATCAGCCAGTCACACCAGCCTATTGGGAAGGAAATGGCACTTCCCTCATAGTTCTAACAAAGTCTCCAAGCTCACTCCAGTTAGCCCTAACTGAGTCTCAGGTTCAATACAGAACCCATTATTCTGGCAAGAGGGAAGGAAAATGTTGGGAGCCTACACCTAGGTTCTGTGCCCCTTTGCAGGTAGGATTGGCTACATCTCAACCACACAGACTTAGAATAAGGGAGGAAGGATAGTTCCTTAAAGGAAAATCAGAATGTCATTATGAGGGTGTAGTGAAATGAAGGCCAGACAATAACTACCATGAGTCTACTAGTTGGAATTGCTTTCACAGAGTTCCAAATTACCCCATGTCCGCTGAAGCACAGATACCTGAACCAGGTAGACTGTATCTGATGTATACAGTTCAGGTTCCAATGTCCCTTTAAGTAGTGGTACTACCTCAGCCATAGGCATATAGCTGGTATGAGGCAGATCAGTAAATACAGTTGAATGACGATAAACATTTAATTTGGGTAAGTATAAGATGCTTTCTTATGAAATACCTTTCTGATGTTTCTTAAATGGAATGGAGACCATTTTCCTTTCTAAACCAGAATTATTTGATCATTTTTTCTTGTTTTTCTTTAGCTCTCATGAAAGCAGTCAATGAACGAAAGAGAGAGAGAGAGAGAGAGAGAGAGAGAAAGAGAAAGCTCACAGTTTTCTTTCTATGAGGCTGTAGCACTTGACCTTACCTTTCCTTTAGCTTATTCACTGAAGTGAATAAAGACTTTGAAGTTTTTAAAAGCAAAGAGCATATATATTTCATTTTAGCAGGTTAAAGGGATGTGAGTTTCACCAAGTTTCTACCCTGCCAGCCAGTGGATATGCAATTTAAGCATGGCCACCAGTACAGTGGTGTGAGCAAGCACTGACCTTTCAGATTAGTGCCTAAGCCTTCATTAAGAAGAGCATCCAAAATGACAGCCATGCCTCTAAGGAAGCCCAGCATTCCACACTGGTAGCCCAAGCAGTGAAAATTGATTTGGCATGGGATTCTCCTCTCCAGGGCCCCCATACTGGGAGCCAGGAGCACTAGACAGCGTGTTGGCAGATTCCAATCACTTAGGAGCTTTCCTTTATGACGCTGCTTTGTAAGAATGCATCTAGTTAAATTCATAGGGTCATTGACTGTGGCTTTCAGAACACAAGGTTTTATGAAGGAATGTGGACCAGGAATCCAAGGTTCAGAGCCCAGACCTTCAAATAGATTAATTACCATGCAAAGCTTTCCATAAGAGTTTTCCAACTTTGGCTTCATCCTGTGCCCTAGTAACCATGGGGCCTATTCAGCAGACCCAGGTGTCCACTATGGTCCATTGGACAGAGTGATGGGTGGAGAGCCAGGAACTGGGACAAGCTCATTTCAGCTCCCCACTGGCTCCCTGTGTGCTCCCTTGAGCAGGTTCTTAACTGCTCTGTCTGCATTTCCATCCTATTAAGTTAAGAGAAGAACAATAATGCCCCAAGACACAGAGGTCCAGGGTCGGGGTAGAGGTGGGACAGGTGCATATGTGTGTCTGTGTCTGTCAGGGAAGGGGAGTGTCTGGAGGGCAAGTACTGGTAAATCATCTGCGATGGAGAAAGCATCCTGCTCTGGCTAGTGCATAAAAAAGTGACTATTTGCTACTCCTGCACTTGCTTTCTGATAAGCTGAAGAAGAACGATAAGGAGACAAAAGAAATAATAAAACTGAGGAACAAATGAAGAATTGACAATCTAGCCTATGAATTTAATGTAACCTTCTTTAAGAATTTTCTAAAATTAAAATATAAAGTTCTGTTTTTTCTAAAATTGGATTTAAAATAATACTTTCCCAGAGCATAAGGGGTATATGGGAGGTATTAAATAAATATCTATCACATTAGTAAAATAATTTTAAATATTAGCTAGAATGTAGCCTTTCTGAACCAGACAAGGCAACCTGTGGGCATTACTGTGGCATTTATTGAGTGCCTACTGTGTGCTAAAGATGAAGCCTCACACTTTTGTATAGGTTGTCTCATTTCCTCCTAATAATAGATGTATAAAATAGGATGTTTGCTATTATTCCCATTTTACAGATTTTGAAACTAACATAGATGTATAGGAGTTAAATTTCCATGAGGTTGTAGAACTGAGATTAGAAAATCCCAAGCAGTACAGTTAATTCTAGAGCCCACATAACCCTGTCCAGGACTCTAAGTGATTGTCCTATCTACCTGACACTGTCACATGAGACTAGGAAGACCTGGCTGAAGGTACCACCTAGATAGAAGTTCTAGTCCTGAGCAGAGTTGCCAGACTTAGCAAGTAAAAATACAGAATGCTCCATTCAATTTAAATTTAAGATAAATTACAATTAATATTTATTATAAGTACTAGAGGCCCAGTGCATGATTAAATCATGCATGTGTATGGTCCCCTAGTTCTAACCTGCCATCCTGGTGCCGGAGCAGACAGGCACCCAGCTCCCACACTTTCCATTTCGATTGCGGGGGAGCTGGGTGCCTGTCCGCTGGTGTACCAGGCCTTTCGGAAACCTCCGGCGTGGTGGAGGCTTCCGAAAGGCCTGGTGCCAGAGTGGACAGGCACCTAGCTCTCCCGCTTTTGATGGTCTGCGGCAGGACGTGGGCTTGCTGCCCCAGAGGTCCCTTCTGTGCCGCAGCACAGCCATGGTGCAGATGCTGAGCTCGCGCCGCCGCTGGTGACCCGAGCTCAGCATCCTGCCGGCCCAATCAGCCACCCTGACCACCCCGAGTCCCGCCCCCCCGTGCCTCCTTGCCAATCGTGGGCATGACAAAGGTATGGTCAATTTGCATATTTGTCTATTATTAGGTAGGATGTCTTATTCATGCTTATACTAAAAATTATTTGCTTAACTGAAATTTAAATTGAACTGTGTCCTCTATTTTATCTTATCAACCTTCTTTCTGAGTCATATGGCTGCTGTCAAAGACAGAATTTATTCTATGAATCTTGGGCAGTCTGGGATCCCAAAGAAAAGCACCTGCATGGTGACCACCTCTTTACAACTTACCACTCAGTCTCCACCGCCTACCCAAAGCTACTTGCTTCTCCAAACCAGGTGAAATCTAAAACATCTTAAGCACTTAGAGTGAATATAGGTAATTGATCATGAGGGAAGAGTGGGTACATTGTAGAGAAAGCCATCTTTATGTAAATCTGCCTTGAGTTTTGGGGGGGCAGGAATTCAGGGGCAATTTTTTGCCCAATTACAGTTGACCCTTAAACAATGCAGGAGAAGGGGATTAGGGCACCTATCTCCTGTGCTATCAAAAATCCATGTATAACTATTGTCTCCCCACAAAATATTAACTCTAATAGCCTACTGTTGACTGGAAGCCTTACCAATAACACAAATGGTCAATTAATACATATTTGATATGTTATATGTATTAATACTGGATTCTTACAATAAAGTAAGCTAGAGAAATGAAAATATTATTAAGAAAATAATGAGGAAGAAAAAATACATTTACAAAATTTATTGAAAGAGTTCACAAATAAGTGGATCCGTGAAGTTCAAACTCTTGTTCAAGGGTCAACTCTAGTCATAATTGTAGGTCTGTACCCTCTAGCTATCTGTGGCTCAGAGATGTGTTTTCTTTAGCTCAATGATTATTGCTGACTTATGTCCATCAAAGTCTCCACCTATCTTATTTTTTATACTTGGCTACTCGCCTATTCTACTCATTTATGCTATGTGCCTGAGCCCTCTCCCAGCGCTTTGTGTTGATAACTACATTTTTAAAATATTGATTTTAGAGAGAGAGGAAAGGGGAGAGAGATGATGATGATAAATAGATAGATAGATAGATAGATAGACAGATAGATAGATAGATAGATAAATAGATAGAGAAACATCATTCACTTGCCCCTACATGCACCCCAACTGCAGATAGAACCCACCACCTAGGTATGTGCCCTGACTGGGAATCAAACCTACCACCTTTTGGTGTACAGGATGATGCTCCAACCAACTGAGCCACAGTGACCAGAGTGAGTTGATAACTACATTTAGTTCAGTTAACCAAATTCAGTTTTCATCATATAGTTAACCAACAGCTAACCAAAATTCAATTTTCATCATACAACTGTATTGGATTATATGTCATAATATAGGCAAATTCATGCAGGTTTTAATACAAGTTATGCAAATTCCTAGTGTCCTACTAGTTCAAAAAGCAATGACCATTGGTAGAATCCTAGTGAAGCCCAGAGGTACAGAATGTGTGTAATTGAGCACTGGATTAAGTCAGGGTTCTCTGAGCCTGGAAAGAGCATGTAGTGTAAATCGTATTCGAGACTAAGAAGAAGAAGAAGGCCCAATGGGCTGGACTGAAACATCTTTGGTTTTGAGGCAATGAGGTACTTAATCTTTGATTTCTAAACAGCCCAGAATCAGATGTAGGAATATCCATTTTCTGCTATGAGAATCTTTCTCCAAAGAAATAAAGCAATCTCCCAATCATTTAAATGAAGAAAAATGGGTCTTAGACTTGCATGTTGGTTGCCTTCATGTAAAGCAGATTGTGAATTTAGAAGACTTTAACCTTATTCATGGCTTTATATTCTGAACAGAATCATACTTGAAATTGATGATGGAGATCTGCTCCATTGTAGAAAAAGAGTTGTTGAGGATTTGAAGAAATGGGGTTAACAAATCATGTTCACAATTACATTAAACAACTAATTTTTTTGTTTTTTTTTTTTTTTTGCTTTTGACCTCATTATTATATCAACACCATTTATTGAATGTCACTTCCTTTGTCTTTACTCACAACTCAACTTCTGACTTATAAATGGACAATGAAAAGTACCATTTGGTCTGGGGAGAAGAATGCATCTCGGATTATTTTCCTGTTTCAACCCTTGAGGTGCATCAATGATTAGGGGGCCGCAGGAGGTGCTGCATATGGGAGTATAAACGCCAAAGCCTATTAAGTATTGAAATCTGGCTGGTGACTATTTATCTTCATGTTCCTTTTATCCTCACCCAAACCATTAGGTAATCAAGTTTAGACTATTCACTTATGCATTTTCAATATTTATCTTCAGGCCATTTAAACCAAGGTGCATTTCCATGATTAAAAGTGGCACAATAAGGAGAGTTATGAAAAATGACTATAAAAGAAGGAAATTGGAGAGATAAGCTAAATAAACGAAACCAATTAGAAAACAGGCCTCACAAAGAGATGGAAATACATGTAATTTTGTGGAAGAAATAGATAATGTTAGTTAAAGGTTTATAAAGTGCTTGGGGGAAAATGAGAGCAGATATTTAAATATGAGGCAGAGATGAACTAGAAATCAGTGGAATTGATGGAGTGGGGGAATAGATTATTTGAGATTCAAGGTTTTAAATAGGGTAGCAGTGGGGTTTGGAGTCAGAATGTCAGTGGACCCACATGGGTGAATTACAGAGATCAAGATGTGAGATAATGAATAAACTTGAGGAGCCTGGATGAAGGAAAGAAAAAGAATGAATTCTAAAAGGGTGAAAGTGAGCTTGAGCAGTGATAAACAACATATTGAGCCCTACCTAACCAGTTTTGCTCAGTGGATAGAGCATCTGTCTGCGGACTGAAGGGTCCCAGGTTTGATTCTGGTCAAGGGCATGTACCTTGGTTGCGGACACATCCCAGTAGGGGTGTGCAGGAGGCAGCTGATCGATGTTTCTCTCTCATCTGATGTTTCTAACTCTCTATCCCTCTCCCTTCCTCTCTGTAAAAAATTAATAAAATATATTTTAAAAAATAACATAGTGAGTCTAAAATATGAATACTCAATAGTAATATAAGATCATCAGATTAAATAGTTAAGAAATGATACTAATATAATAGGAAATAGAAAAGACAGGGCAGATGGAAAATAAGACATTTTTTATTTCTTTTTTAGGATTATGAGTTCCAGTTGCAAATGGAGGGGAATACATGTCAATAAATAAAATTAATGTGCTCTTGGCAAATAAAGGAAGCTACTACCAAAGAGAGAGAGATAGTCCCCCCCCCCCCCCCGCCGCCGCCACACACACACACACACACACACACACACACACTCAGGTAAACTATATTTGGCAATCCTTACTTCTTCCAGGAAGCAGTCCTGAAAATTCTTACATAATGTCCCATTTATTACTGTATTCAAACCTTTAAAGTAGCACAATTTGTAGTATTTTTTCTTTCTTAATTTGCAATTATCTTTGTGTTTTGGATGAAAAGTTTTTCTCATTGTTATCATACATGTGAGTTTCATGTTCTTTTCATTGTTTTTCAAGAGTAAGGAACAGGGATTTAATATTGTTTGTCCTTTCTCCACCACATAGTACCAGCTCACAGTGTTTTTGGACTGTTTTACTGACTATTAGGCATTAAAAAATATAGGTATGAGAAGAGAGTCATATTTTAGGAGAAAGAGACTAAAATTTAGAGTGGAAATTAAATTCAGAAATAAGTAATCAGGATAGAATAATAGAAAAATATTAACCGATGAAAGCCAATTCAACCAGATGTCTGACTGCTGAGTGGTCACTATGACCAGGATGGAGCAAAGACATTTCAAATTGAAATGCAATGTCAACTCAAGCATTATTTCACCTGACAAGGAATATCCACATACTTACACAAACGAATGCCCCACCTCCCTGCAGGCAAAATCGTAATTTTCCCAGGGTCATCTTGTTCTGCTAGTAATGGATAGGCATGTACCTAGCCTATATGAATGATCTTCAGCCCCTGAGTCAAATATTGAATTTGACCAGAGTTTCTCCCAAGTGTTCCTCAAGGGCATTGGAGTTTTTTTCATCTGCAGAGTAAAATGAATTCAACAATCAAAACCATGGAGAAAACCCTGCTGGTTGACCTATCAGTTGAGTAATCTACTGACATGCTTCCCTCCCCCGCCCCACCCCCTATGAAAAATGATCTGCTCTACAATGGGAATCACAGCTAAAAGGCACAAAACTGATAGTGACTTGTTAATTTAGAAACAGCTGCAAAAGAGAGGTATACTGTATGAAGGTGTGTTCAAGTAATCTATAGGGAGTGTGTCAGAAGCCATTGACTCAGGCACTGTTTCATTAACTCTCCAGGCTCAGCTCACTAATAGACCTGTTGGCAGAATGCAGAGATCTCTATTCCTTATCACCAAATGACCACTTGAGTTAGGTCCCTCAAACTAGGTCTCCATTAAGCACCTTCCTGCTCTCAAGTGATTTCAGGAACTTGTGTGATTAAGGGTACCCATTTGTGGTTTCCCAGTGCAAAACAAATGAGAAGTTTTTCTATGAAATAGAAGTCTATATTACAGGGCATTAAGCATTCATTCTTTATGACACCAGCAAGATATAAGGAAAGTGTGGATCTTTTCTTTACACAGTGCTAATGTGGTACTTTCTGGAATCAGAGCATGGCTCCGGGAACTGGAGATATTATTCACTTTAAAACTCCAAAGACTACTTTCGGCTGAGTTTCAACATGATCCAGGTCCTTGATTCTGTCAGGTAGGGGGCAGCAATTGTTTCCATGGATCCTGGCTGAGAAGCTGTGAATTTATGAGCCTGGCTTCCAGAAAAGAGAAGCACATTTCATGGTTCCTGCTCAAGGCTTGGAATTGTGGGGTAGGGATTTGAAGGGTCTATTGCTTCATAGAAATTGAAATTCTTTCTAGATTTATCTCTATTCTACATTTGAAAGGGTTGGGACCTTTGTTTCCCCCTCCTCCTGCCTACTTTATTAAAATCTCTCCCTATTGCAATCTTCTTTCCATTTTTTTCATCTAATAGAAGCCAGTTTAGTGACCCTACTCAGACTGCCTTCTCTTTTCTGTTTTTTCTCCATCCGCCCCTCCTCCATTTCTTTCTTAAGCCTTGCTATGGGCCAGGCACAGCATTGGTAGTGGGAACACAGAGCAAAAAGAGAAGTAGACAAATCTACTATTATAGTTGGAGGCCTCAACACGCTCTTTCAGTAACTGACAGAGAAAAAAGAAACCTCAGGGCCTCACAGTCCTGTGGCAAGTTAGAGATGTGTGCTATACATTATGGGACAGATGGTTAAGTGCACCAACAAAGGTATTCTCTCTGTGTTAATGGGGGATGATGTTCAAGAGGGTCTGGGAAAGGTTTTTGAGTTAGATTTAAAGTTGCTTATATCAGACATTCAAGGAGGATAAATACTGAGTGATGATGGTTAGATAAATAAAGGTATGAGAGGAGAAAGAAGGAAGAATTAAGTGAGACAATTGCATCTTAAAGGATGAGTTAATAGTGCATGAGAGTACCACATTGGGCATGAGAGGTCAGCTACATGAGAGGGTAAAATAAGAGACACAGTTTTAAAGCTTTTGGCATATATGATATTTTATATATTATATATGAATAGGTTCTGTCATGGCATAGACTAAGTATTTTTACATTTTTAACCCTCAGTTATTACAGAGTGGCCTTTGTAGATTCTCAGTGAAAAGTATTGTTGGAATGAATGAAGGTGATGGGGCCATCAGTGTATTTTAATTAAGCGAATGAAGTAATTAGATCTCTATTTTAGAAATGTGACCCTGCCATCAGTATGAGGTACAGCTTTAAACTTTAGAATGTGGATTATAGCAGTTTGGATTATGGCTGACACATAAAGAGGGAGAAAGAGGAGAGAGGGCGCGAGAATAGAAAAATCAGCATGCATTGCTCATTTGCATATATTTGTGCACAGCTCCACAATGTGTTTCTTATAGTGTCATGGACAAAACCAGCTTAAGAAACCATTAAAAATTCACTAACCCAGCCAGCATGACTCAGTAGTTGATCATCGACCTATGAACCAAGAGGTCATGGTTTGATTTTGGGTCAGGGCATATGTCTGGGTTGTGGGCTCAATCCCCAGTAGGGGGCATGCAGGAGACAGCTGATCAATGATTCTCTCTTATCATTGACTAGAGGCCCAATGGACTAATTTGTGCACCAGTGGGGTCCCTCAGCCTGGCCTGAGGAGTCAGATCGAAACCAGCTCTCCACATCCCCAAGGAATCCTGGATTGCAGGAGGGTGCAGGCCAGTCCGAGAGACCCCACCAGTGCATGATCAGTGTGGGGAGGGACATGGGAGGTTGGCCAGCTAGGGAGGGACCTCGGGAGGGCTCCAGGGCATGTCTGATCCATGTTGCTCAGTCCTGATTGGCCAGACCCCAGCAGCAAGCTAACCTACTGGTTGTCCAGCTGCCTCTCACAATCCAGACCTCTGGCTCCTAACAGTTCACCTGCCTGCCTGCGTGATTGCCCCTAACCGCCTCTGCCTCGCCCCGCACCCAGGACCCAGGATTCTCTCCTCCGGCCAGTTGCAGGCACCCAGGACCTGGGCCAGCTTCACCCGGGGTGCAGCTGCAGGCACCAGGACCATGGGGTGGTCAGCTTGTCCCTCTCCTGGGCCACAGGTGCAGGCATAGCCGCTGGTGCCCGGGACCGACATGAGGGCTTGATGACAATTTGCATATTAGCTCTTTATTATATAGGGTGTATATATATATATATATATATATATATATATATATAGATGAGAGAGAGAGAGAGAGAGAGAGAGAGAGAGAATCTATTTTCCTATGGTACTCTTCTAGGAAGATAACTGCAAATATGTAATGCAAAAGTGTGTTGTGTTAAGAAAGGGATGCCTATGTATATAATTTAGGGCAATTGACTAATCTCTCAGATTCTCAAACTCCTCTTCTGTAAAATAAATGAGTTAAACTGGGTTATTCTAAGCTTCTTTCCATTTTTACAATTATTTTCTTCTGTCAGAACTTTATAGCAAATGTCTAGTACCCCAGCCCCCTTTCCTCACTTTTTGCATCTCTCAGTGCTGTTAGTTCGCTCAAGTTCTCACAGGA
This sequence comes from Eptesicus fuscus, assembly GCF_027574615.1. Lineage (NCBI taxonomy): Eukaryota > Metazoa > Chordata > Mammalia > Chiroptera > Vespertilionidae > Eptesicus > Eptesicus fuscus. The sequence continues at coordinate 90,261,364 of NC_072479.1, forward strand.
CAGCTTGCTGGTGTGTGGGGAAGCTAAACCCACAGCAGCCTGTTTCTCTACCAGTGAATGGGTCTCTGGAGAACGCCGGAATGGAAGCTACCTTCTTAAGCAAATTAAAAGTTTTATTGGCAAAATATAACTCAGTAATGTGCCATATAGACGTTATCTTTATAACTTAGCAAGAAAGGAGATCCAATTTGGAATGCCAACAGAAGAGCAGATGTAAGTTTGCCTGTGAAGCAGGCAGCACAGTCCCGTGGCATCGTTAGGTGTTGAGTAATTGCGTGCTGCATTTGCATGCACAGGTCTGGGAAAGTAATTCACTGCACAGTCTCTACTTTAAAAGGAAACCTCTGGAGTCCCAGCCTTGTCACTGGATCACCCACGTTTCCTTCCACTTCAGAGATGGAAGCCTGGGGTTGTACTCGCCCTAGGGTCCAAACAGCCCCCTCCACTTCAAGAACCCCAGCCTTGTTGCTATGGCTCTGTTCCTTTCCCTTCAGTGTCTGGAGCCCCTGGCGTTGCATGCACTCCAGGAATCCAGGATTCAAACAGCCCTGCAGGCACGCGCAGCTTTGGTTCTGATGACCTCAAGCAGTTTTGATGCTTTGAGCCTCAGAAGCCTGGCACTTCTGGGTTTGTGGCTTCTATGCTGAAAACCCCTGTGCTGCTGCCCCTTCCCTCTAGGCAACAAACCTTCAATTAGCTGTTTCTCCTAACACCTGGCAAAGGCCCTTCTAGGGGATGACCTTCGGTTTGTCAAAACCACCTCTCTCCCTGTCAGTCACTATCCTGCAACTTTCCCTTTTTCCAAGATAGAAGAGGGGAAAACAAGGTAAAGCCAACTCTTAGGTGCCAGCCTACAAGATCTAGCCCAAGTCTGGGGCTCCGTCCCCCCAGGCTTCTCAGAGGCTGCCTCAGTTACTGTGGCAACCTGACATTCTCAGTGGTTCCCAGCCTTCATTCATACTAAATAGGGATTCTGCATTTTACAATTTCTCCACTCCAGACTTGTCAGTTGAAGCACAACGTTAACCTACCTTCTTTAGATGGCTCAACCTATTGTTTATTTTAACAATTTTGATATAGGAAGTCTCCAATAAATATTTGATGAATGAATGAATGGTTTGAAATGCTTTGGGTCTGTAATAACACAAGGTAATTTTAAACACACCCAGTAGAGTGGTTTCTAAAGAATGAGGTAAAGATTCAAGAAAATCTCTATGAGATTGGGACACTTCCATCTTCCCTCATGTAAGATCTACCCTTTTTCTGAAATGGAAAGTGCTATTATTTATGATTCCATGCTATATTTGGCTATAGATATTTAACCACAGCAGACACTACTTGTATACTGGTCTTCAGTCAAATAAACATTTTCACATAATCTAAACATGTTAAATTGTTACCACCCTTCAAAGACATTGCCCTTCCCTTTAGTGCTTGTGTATACTTTTATGTAGCTTCCACCCCACTCCAAAAACTTCCCCTGAACCTGGCTACAGTCCTCTGCTCTCAAAACTCATTAATCCTAGGTTTGTCTCTGTCATAAACCTGTGATATCATATTACATCTAAGTGTGTCTGCCTCCCTTCCTAAATTGTAGATACCTTCGGTTCTCGGACTTGCTCATTCTTCTTTTCCCAGTGCATCATTGCTGAGCTGAACCTTCTCAATTTTATTCCCCCTCCCCTCCCTGAGCAGGGCATTCCTACTTTTATTCTTCAATGGGCCTTTGGGCTGCTGTGTGGCTATATGCTCCTTGGAGAATGAATATCAGCATGGGACTTGGGTAGAAAATGCAGTCAAGTGACCAGTCTGTTTAAGAGAGATGTAAGCCTTCAACATTCACTCTAACCATCCAGCTGGGGAGGATTCCTGAGGTCCACAGGCTCCCTTTTATGAGGATTTGTCCATATAAGAGCAGCAGGCAAACTGCCCCCCCCCCAAAAAAAAGAGAGAGAGAAATATTCACTCTCCAAATCACAAGCATTTTCTGAAATGTGATACCTATCTGTTTGTTTAGTTGACAAATATTTATGGTGCCTACTATGTGCACTTTCAGACCAGATAGGCTAGAAACCAGAGGGTTCTTGGAAATAGGCAGGCAGCCAGCTGAATTGATATCTGAGTAGCAGGAAATTACTACAAAAAAAACTTGAAGTCCCCATCTTGGGGAGTCTTAACATTTTGTAGTATTTTAAAATGGCTTTCAGGGATGGAAACTCAAGTCAAAATGCTATGACTTCTGCAACCTCCCCTACCCCGAGAGGTTCTTTTTCTCAGTCCAAGAGGACGATTTGAAAAGTTTAAAACACAAAGGGATTAAGCAAAAAAACACAAAACAAAACAACAAAACAAAACCAGCTCACAGACATAGACAATAGCTCGCCAGAGGGAAAGTGGGGTGGGTGGGGGTGGGGAGGGGTAGAAGAGAGTACAGGGAAGATAAATGGTGATAGAAGGAAATTTGACTTGGGGTGGTGAACACATGATACAATATGCAGATGATGTATTATAGAATTGTACACCTGAAATGTATGTACGTTTATTAATCAATGTCACCCCAATAATATCAGTAAATAAAAAAATAAAAAGACAAAATAAAATAAAAAGTTCAAAAAACAAACTAGCTTTTTAGGGGTTTCATCATAATTTTTCCATTCTTATCATTAAGATGTAGTTTTCAAAAAACAAGCCATGCCATCCCCCGATTCAAGCACTTAAGTTTCTGGGCTTAGGTAAAACTGCTAAACTCTGTTAAACACCCCATTTCTGATTCATCTTAAATATTTTGTTATTTTTATCTTTTATTTGACTTTCAATATTTCAGTTTGGTTGCAGGGAAATTTACTCAACACACCCTAGGTGGCAGTCTCTGTAATAGACACAGGGCTATAAAGGTAAATAAAATGTGATGACTGTTCTGCGGAGGCTCTAATTTAGTTTTTTTAATTTAATTGATTTCTAGAACTTTATAATGATACAAGTGGTTTGCTTTTTTAAGATGCCAGCACTCTAGGATGGAGGTGAGGAGACCTGAATTTGAGCCTTCGCTCTGCCCCTTTCTAGCAAGACTGAATAACATCACAGTTGTCAGTGGGCATCATGGGAGTCAGAGGGATTGACATTGGAAACCCCATCCTGCCCTTTCTCCTTTTTCCCACCTACATAGTTCACTATAACTCCCATCAGTGATTCTCATTGCCAAAGACTTTTCACTTGTAGGACCTCCTTTTTCAGAAGTCATTTGGAGTTTGGTATAGCCAAAATAACTCACTGTTGCTTTGGTCTTATTCTAATGATTATATGTGTTTCATGGGGCCAGTCACATCTTTAAAATGCGGTGGGCTAGATCATCTTTAAAGACCTCTCAGGTTCTAAAATGCAATAACATTCCATATACCTTTTTTGGGGAAAATAATAGATGTTTAAATATATCTTATCTAGTCAAGATAGGGTCAGACTCACTTTCCTTAGAGGTAGTTCTGTATCTTACCTTCTTTAAATCTTTAGGAGACTTTCTAATGTGGGCTTTTTTACATTTATTCATTCAACAAACATTTACTCCACACACCCTAGGTAGCGGTCTTTGTAATAGACACAGGGCTATAAAGGTAAATAAAATATTCTCTCTACTGCTGAGGTGTCTACTGGAAGAGGTAGCCCTGAAACACAGAACTATAACAATATATAGAGATCTGAACATCAGTGAGTGGGTACTTTTGGAATATGTCCTTACCCTAAGAGAGGATGGGCATTTATGAACAAGAGGTAGATTTTTTGTCCTCCATTTCCCCTACTTCCCACCTCACCAGACACAAACACGCAAATACACACGTACACATTCAACACAACATGCACAAAGATGCACTGTGTACAAAGTACTTTGACTTTGCAAAGTATGTAAGTGAGAGAGGTATATATAGTCTGTCTTATCAAATAGTTTGTACCCTATTACAGGAGCTAGGAATAAGTTCATAAATGTCTGCCACTGTTAAGTAAAACAAGGTACATACCCAAGTAAGGTTTAAAAACAGCCCTACAGGGATTCCTAAGGAGGAGAGAGCACTGCCAGTTTATACAGCAGGAAAGGCTCGATGGAGAGGCTGACATTTCTGATAGACTTTCAAAGTGCCTGAGAATTTTCAACTAAGTTTTAGGTGTCTTATATAAGTATTGACTTTGAAAGTAAAAGTTTGCAATATGGAGAAAAATCACGTAATATTTCTCTTTTGGAAATGATTACCTTTCCTTTTTTTCTATTTAAATGTGTTAAAATACTTACTGAAGTTAGCAGTTCCGGCCAATAGAAGTCCTTTTAACTGACTCCTCAGTTTGCCTGGGTACTTCCATTCCTACTGGCTGCTTTGTACGCCTACCAAGAGTTAGTTGTATTTGTTCCCAAACTGGGTGTAATTTAATTAAATATTATGTAAGACTGATGAAATATGAGCAAGAGAGAAGACAGGAGTTGTTATTTCGATAAAAATTAAATTGCGTTTGAAAGGCTAAATAAAGGTGAGTCATTTAAAAATTGCTGTTATATTGGGAGCAGATGAAAAAGGTAAAAGATTTGGGGAAAAGTAATAAAAGAAACTCTATTCAGCAGACCCACACTTAAAGAAGAAGCTTTGACTGGTTGAAATAAAACTTTGGATTTAGTCCTGGCCGGTTTTACCCAGTGGTTAGAGTGTTGGCCTGAGGATTGTGGGTTGGATTTCCAGTCAAGGGCACCTAACTGTGTTGGGGGTTTGATCCCTGGTCCCGAGGAGGCAAGCAATCAATGTGTCCCTCTCACACTGATGTTTCTCTCTCTCTCCTCCCTCCCTCCCTCCCTTCCACTCTTTCAAAAAAAAAAAAAATCAGTGGGAAAAATATCCCCAATTGAGGATTAACAACAAAAACACCTTTGGATTTAAATATGTATTATTTTTATGGTTCCATGTACTAATTGACTTTTTCATTTGAATATTTTAAATTGTGCTGTGTAATGAGGTCTCTATCTTAAACCTACCCTTACTCTGAGTCCTTGTATATTACTGCAGACTTTATCAGAGCCTTTTGTGTAACATTGCAAGAGTTCTACAACAGTTCATTGATTTGATTGATTGTTCTAGTACAGTACATTTATCATTAAGCTTAAATCCCAGCTCTCAGAAAGCTAAGACAGCCATGAAGCCCATACCATGAATTCTGATACAAGAGAAAGGAAAAGAGTCTTCTGTCCCAAATATTTTTTCCTCAATCTTCATTTTCTCCATGCACAAACCCTTCCACTTCTACTTTTCTCCTACATGCTAACTCCCAAATCTGTATTTTCTGCCCAAGCTCTTCACATCTTTCATACTGACATAAAGTCTTTTACTGTTAATGATAACACTTTTAAATTACATTATACAGTCAGCTCTTCATATATATGGGTTCTGCATCTGTGGATTCAACCAACTGCAGATCAAAAATATCAGGGGAGCCCTAACCGGTTTGGCTCAGTGGATAGAGCGTCGGCCTGCGGGCTGGAAGGTCCCAGGTTCGATTCCAGGTCAAGGGCATGTACCTTGTTGCAGGCACATCCCCAGTAGGAGGTGTGCAGGAGGCAGCTGATTGATGTTTCTCTCTCATCCATGTTTCTAACTCTCTATCCCTCTCCCTTCCTCTCTGTAAAAAATCAATAAAATATATTTTTAAAAATATTGGGGAAAAGAAAATTTAAGTTGTTGCTGACCTGTACTATGTAGTTAGGCCTGCAATGTTTGCATCTGTACTGAACATGTACAGACTTTTTTCTTGTCAGTTTTCCCTTAACAATGCAGTGTAATAACTATGTGCATAGCATCTACATTGTATTAGATATTACAAGTATTTTAGAGATGATTTAACATATATGAGAGGATGTATGTAGGTTATATGCAAATACTACACTATTTTACATAAGGGATTTGAGCATCAGCAGATTTTTGAATCCTCAGGGTGTCCTGCAACCAATGCCCAACAATACCAAGGGAGCACTATACTAGTTAGTTGGCTACCAATATTTGTGGTATATATTAACATCCCTCTCCACCTCCCAAAACAGAATCTCCAGGTATCAGCCTCAGCAATGAGCATGCTTTACATATAGAAAATGTACATTGTGAGTAAGGGTGCCAAAATAAAACATTTAACAAAGATTAAACTTTGGGGTCCTATTGGTAGTTTTTAGAACAAAGACAATAAGGCACAAGGGACAGCTGATCAGATTTTTTGTCACCCTCCTATCATTTGAGATTTAAATCAATTATCCCTATAATACTTGATAGGTGCCAGTGTTCACTGATACCAATATTTTTCTGTTTCAGGTATTGTATTTTTTCCAATTAGTCTATAAATGGATGTCCATTAATTTTCTTACTAGATTTTAATATATAGCATACTTTATAATTTTAAAACTTTATTTCCCCTACAGAATTACATAAAAATTAGTATAAAAATATAAAATATATTTGGCAAAAAATACTTATGTGGTTTTCTTTTTCTTAAAATAAAAATTTCATTGTAAAGTTAGTATGCATCCTAACTCTGCCTGACTTATATGTCAGCAAATACGGTGCCCATATATTCTCAAGGATGTGGGCCTTTGAGTTCAGGCCTGAGTCTGATTTATCTTTTTATCCCCACCCCTAGGGCAGAGCCTGGCACATGAAAATGCTCAACAAATATTTATCAAAATAGGCTGGGGCATGCTCTCTAATGATGGTTATTTTATTAGGCAGGCAGTTCATGGCTAAGTTTTATCTTAGCAAATGTCGTGTTCCAATGATACTAGCTAGAATTCTAGACATCTAATAATATACCTAGTATCCTTAGGCTTAAGAAGGGATAAAGAATTACTATACTTATATATTTAATGTGGCTGGCTTTATCAACCAAGTCCAGGTTCAGTGAAGCCAGTGTAGAAAAAAAATGTAGTCAATTAAAGGAGACAGGATACCTGAAAATTCAGGATTGAAATCCCAACTCTTTCATTCATTTGCCACTTGGGCAAGTGCTATTTGCCTCCCTTAATTGTTTTGTATCTCAATTCATCACTGATAAAATGGGGATGATAATAATAGGATATAGTTCATAAGTTGTTATAAAGATTATTAGGAAAAATAGTTAAACATATTTTTGTTTGTACACCCATACTTATTTTTATATTATTTATATTTTATATTATTGGCATATATAAATATTTGACACTATATACACATTTGCTTTTATTATTAAATATAAAATTATTCTCATTGGTCATTTTGCACTTTCTCTAAATATTCTTCATATCTCGTTTGACATGTCAGGCCCAGAGATATAAACAACTTGCCTAACTAGCAGATAAGCTCCTGGTGAACACAGGGTTAGTGCCTTTAGATTTTTCTCTTACTAAATTCAGCCATTAATTTCATACAAGATTGACCTCCTACTATATAAAAGGTCAACATGAATCCTTGATAGGCTGAGAGAGGGATGTTTCAGGTACTTATGTTAGAGATTCATTAAAAGAAGTTACTTTGAGCCCATCCAGTGTGGATCAGTGGTTGAGCATTGACCTATGATCCAGGAGGTCATGATTTTATTCCCAAATACATCCCATGCCCAGGCATGCAGGAGGCACCTGATCTATGATTATCTCTCATCATTGATGTTTCTATCTCTCTCTTCCTCTCTGGAATCAACAACAACAACAAAAAAGTATTTTTTAAAAAAGAAATTACTCTGAAAGCAACTAAAAGGGCCTAGGATGTTTTTTTTTTCTTTTTTCTTTCTATTACAGTTTTGCTTTGTGCGGCTTACTACACAGTAAGAATCTAGTCTGGATTAGCATTGGAGATATGATAATAGTTTTATTTAGATTTTTTAAATTTATTTCTTGTGTTTATCTCTAACATCAAAGTTACTAACATTTTGTGAGGACACCAGATTTATAAAGCTGCAGTCCAACCCAGCAATTCCCCCGACTGCAGGTCAGAATCTCTGGGGGGATGAGGGGAGTTTAAAAAAATAAACCATAAGAAAATGTAATAGCTTGGTTTGGCTCAGTGGCTAGAGTGTCAGTATGTGGACTGAAGGATTGCAGGTTCGATTCCGGTCAAGGGCACATACCTTAGTTGTAGGCTCGATTTCTGGCTCTGGTTGGGGAGCGTGCAGAATGCAATAAATCCATGTGTCTCTCTCAAAAAAGAAAGAAAGAAAGAAAGAAAGAAAGAAAGAAAGAAAGAAAGAAAGAAAGAAAGAAAGAAAGAAAGAAAGAAAGAAAGAATAATAGCAGCCTGGACTTAAGTAGACCTACAGGATCAGTATGCTCACAGGTGTGACGCAGAATATTTACTTTGGAACTCTTGCTCCCATTCCCAACCTCTAGGACTTGCAGCCAAACGTGAGCACTATGGTACAGCACACCACCATCTGGTAGAAGTTAGCTGAAATGCAGACTCAGGGCCTTGGGTACACAACCTTTTGAGCAGTATGATTGGCCATTTGACCAGGCTTCAGAGATACAGAAGCTATCTATCCAGTGACACTACTCTATTAAATTTTGCTGCTTAAGAAATATAGGAAAGTACTTAAATCAGAGAGCTAGATTTGGAAATTATGTGTTTTTAATCTATTCACATTGCTTCAAAAACGGAGTTAGCAAGAGCACATGGCTACCCACATCCATCTCACATTTGATGTGACTTTCTGTCACAGTCCACCCCTGCTTCTCGCTCTACCCCGCACATTGTCTGAATTGACTTTGATCACAGTAACACTTTTAAACTGCAATTGATAATACAGAACATTGTTTTTCGCAAAGACTAACAGGCAAGAAGGTTAGTGACTTTTTAAATAATATTTTTCTTGGCTGGACGTTTTGCTTTTCTCAGCATGGCTGCCTTTTGCCCCTGTCTAGCAGTCTGCATCCTTGATTTTCTTGCCCTAGAATCAGGTTCTTGACTGTTAAGCTACCATTTGCCTGTTCCTTTTCATTGCTACATTCCTGGTTCCTCTATGTAGACCAGTTTAAATTTGCATATTGAAATTTTTTTCACCCTTCTTCTCTTCTAAATTTATTTCCTCTTGAGCTTTCTGTTTAATATCTTCCTGCAGGAGTGCAAAGACAAAACAAATAATCTGTTTATTACTTAGAGAAAGGTTATTAACCCAATGTCCTACAAGGGCCAGATGAACACTATAACGAGTCAAGTGAGCAGGTTGGGGATTGACGTGAAGGGCCAGTAACATTTGCCCACCAGTAACATTTGCCCCATTCTAGTTGTCTTACTAGAATATAATTTCAGGGGTGCCAGACCACCCAGAGTTTTAACAGAAGACAGTAAAGCAAGATTTTAAGTGAAATATCATAATTTTCAAATATGGCATCTAGCTCACCAGCGTGGCTCAGTGGTTGAGTGTTGACCTATGAACCAAGAGGTCACAGTTTGATTCCCAGTTTGATTCCTGGTTCGATTTCCGGTCAGGGCATATGCCCAAACTATGGGCTCAGTCCCCAAGTGGAGGGTATGCAGGAGGCAGCCGATCAATGATTCTCTCCCATCATTGATGTTTCTATTTCTCCCTCTTCCTTCCTCTCTGAAATAAATTTTAAAAATATAAAAATATTGGCATTTAATTTAATTATTTTTAAAACCCTGTGAAAGAAAAGAAAAATCAAGTAGTGGGTAAAAACTGGGCTACCATGCCTTTTCTAGAAATGATGCTGTCTTTTCTGTTCTCTCCCCTCTCAACCCTGGGAAGTTGGTTCTCATTGTTGCTTGAGTTCAGGTCACTTCCGAAAAGGAGGGCCACAAACAGTAAGTGGTTAGGTCTTCCTTGGGTGTTATGGACTGAACATCTGTGTCTCCCTAAATTCATATATTGAAACCTTAACCCCACAGTGATGGTATTAGGTTTGGGGCCTTTGGGAGGTAATTAAATTTAGATGAGGACATGGGGGTAGAAACCCCATGTTAGATAAGTGTCCTCATAAGAAGAAAAGACTAGAGCTCTCTCTCTGTCCACAGTGTGAGGACACAGCAAGAAGACAGACATCTGAAAACCAAGAAGCAGGCTCTCACCAGATACGAAATCTGAGGACATCTTGATCTTGGACTTCCTAGCCTCCAGAACTGTGAGAAATAAACGTTTGTTGTTTAAGCCACCCCGTCTGTGGCATCTTATTATCATAGCTAAACTGACGAAGTCACTTGGTCAACTGGGTAGTTTATATTGCACAGGCAGGGTATTCAGGTGGGAACCTACCCGCCCTTCCCCAGTTTCATGTTTCTGTAGGGAGGGGCATCATGAGTGCCATCCTCTCCTATTTGCTTCCTCACTTATTTCTTCCCAGAGGTGGAAGAGTAAACTGTCTAAGTGAAAACATGGAAGCAATAGCAGGACATATGGCAAAGTGTCTTCTCTCTCCTCTTTTGAGCCAGGAAGTGCTGTCCTACTCTGCTTTTCCACGTGGTAAGTGAAAAGTCTGCAGTAGCAGCACCGTCTGTGGTTCAGTGAGTAGACTGTTATACTCCCTGGCTTCAAATGAGGAAGTCCAATGTTGATTCCCACCTCAGCTATGTTTTCCACAGGCCAAGAAAGCTGGCATTTTGATCTTCATCGACCGGATATCTCCATCTCTTATGTCTTTTAATTGGTTCAAAACTCTAGCAGTGAATAGGGTATAATTTCTAATCTCAAACACTAATTTTTAGGTTCTTTGAAATTAAACAAACTCCAATTTCAAATCTGTTGAGAAATTATCTACCTTTCTGTGCTTTCCTGGAAGCATATGTAAGATTCTGGCCCTATTCTTCCTCCCATGTCCCAAGGATGGGCCAACTGATTGTATCTTAGGAAGTGGGATGCCAGAGATAGTTTTGTTTTCTCATCGGGGCTTATAATCAGTGTTTGTGCTTAAAATATCCTTCCAAGACCTTTTTTCTATTTGGGCATAAAACTTGAGTTTGTGTTCTCTTATTATTCTGTAATTGTTAGCTCTCTTTTTATTTTCTGCCTCCAAGTAAGTAGATAGGCTTGAGTTACCATAGTTTATCTCTACTGACGTTAGATTAGAAAGCAGGGCCAATGCTTTTCTTATTATCAAATGTCAAGAGAGAGAAGGGAGGTCACTGTACAATGTACCTCAGCTCCTAATTTCATTCATTAAAGGCAAGTTCCATTCAGTTGGGTTCATAAGGAACTATAAAGTTCCAGGGCTTCAGCAATGACAAAAAATAAAAAAATAGGATTTTATGAAGAACACAAGCAGCTTGGAACTGTAGAAAAAGAAATAAAAATTATTCTTGTGATATCATGTGTTATCAAGGCTCAGCAAGTAAAATTCATCACTGTCCACTAACCATATGTTAAATCTCAGGATAGAAGATTTCACTGCTGGATTTATGATTCTGACCCTTCTATAGAAGAAGGTCTCTCCAAGATTATGGTAGAGATCTTTCCCAAGTGCACTCTGAGTCTTCTAGCCCTCAAATACACCTTCCATTATAACCTTTGGAATTCGTACTCATTTAGGGATAAATTATAAACCTACCTTTGCTCAAATGCTTCTTTCACCTTCCCCCAATTAAAATGTGTATTTTCTGTGACAATACCATTTCCTTAGAAGCTGCCTGCATTGAAGGATACCCCATTCTCCATCTTGAGTCAGTTGTTTAGGAAGAGGGATCAGTCAACTAGTTTTCCCAATCAGTACTCCCAGATCTTTGTTTTGCCACCATCACTCAGCAATACATTTCCTCTTAGAAATGGATACACTGTTTTGGAGAGGTATCACCCACCTAGGGCACACAAATCTTACCCATAGACTTTGGTACCGAAGTTTCTTCTTTACCCTATGCCATACAAAGGGCCTCCTTGATAACAACATCGATGTTGATGGTCTCTAGCATCCTGGCTTTGCTTGTTTTCTTCTCTGAGGACATGCCTTAATGTGGGTCCTTTCTTGCTCTCTCAACTGTCACTCCCTCTCTCTTTCTAATCACCCAGACTTCTTCTCAGCTTCCATTAAGTGTTTCTTTTTTTTATTAAACCAAACAGTTGCTATGTCTTTCTTCTCCTAACACCCATAGTGCTTTACTTTTCTCTTCTTTCTGTCTCTCCCTGTGCGTCTGCCTTATGTAAGAGTCACTCATGTTCCTCCAGTCTCAGTACTTTATCAGAAGCAAGGTGGAATAAAGAAAAATGTGTAGCAGAAGCAGACTGGTTTGACTTCCAATGCCAAAAGTTCAGCTGCTCTCTGGCTTTGTCATCTTTAAGAACTTACTCAAATATTTTGAACTGTGGGTTGGTTTCGAGGACTAACTGGAAAAAAAATGCACATAAAGCACCTAACATAGATTTTGTTAAACAACAATCAGAAACTTCAAGGAAATTATTAGTACTGAAGCTAGAAGCGTCTATTACTGATCTTCACCCCACCCCCATGCTTAGCGCCTTGCCCAGTGGCTGTGATGGTTAATATTTATTGAACAGATAAATGAACAAGTGAATGAGTAAATGTTTTAAACACACTTCTTGTTAATCAATTCTTGCACTTCTGAATAAAAATAACAGACATTGCATTCAAAACTGAGAAGGATGCAAATTAAGTTATTAGTCTTGCCTTCTGTATTAGTTTGTTAGGGCTGCCATAACAAAGTATAACTAACTGGGTGGCTTAACTGACATAAATGTATTGTCTTGTAGCTCCGGAGGCCAGAAGTCCGACGTCAGGTTATTGACAGGATCGGGTTTGTCTGAGGGCTGTGAGGAAAGTCTCTTTTCCAGGCATCTCTCCTAGCTTCTGCTGGTTTGCTGGTGTTTGTCGGCTTGTACAAGCATCACCTAATCTCTGCCTTTGTCATCACATGTTCTTGTGTCTCCAGATCATCTTCCCTCTGAATATATTTTTCTCTTGCATCCAAATTCCCACATTTTATAAGGACATAGTCATATTGTGTTAGAGCTCACCCTAATAACTTCACCTTAACTTGATCACCTGCAGAGACCCTATCCTATCTAATAAAAGAGTAATATGCAAATTAACCATTGCTCTGCTACACCCACAAGTCACACCCACCAGCCAATCAGGAGCGAGTATGAAAATTAACCCAACCAAGATGGCTGCGACCACGGAGTGAGCAGGAGGCTTGGGTTTCCCTGGCAATAAAGGAAGCCAAGCTTTCCGCACACCCTGGCTGACCCAGGCCTCCACTCAAGGCTACAAAGTTTCAATTATAGAAGATAAATAAATCCCAACAAAAATGGCTGTGGCCACAGAGCAAGCAGGAGGCTTGGCTCTGCTTAAGGCTACAAAGTTTCAATTATAGAAGATAAATAAATCCCAGATACCAAGGCCTCTGCTTGGGTTGCCGAGGGGCATGGCTGGCCTGCAAACCACCACAGGCTCCTTGCCCAGGCCACCCCACGCCCCAAGGAAACCCTCACCCTGATCCAGGACACCCTTCAGGGCAAACCAGCTAGCTCCCACCTGTGCAAATTGTAATATGCAAATTGACCATCACTCCAACACACAAAGATGGCTGCCCCCATGTGGTCAAAGATGACTTCCCCCATGTGGACACAAGATGGCCACCACAAGATGGCCAGCAGAGGAGGGCAGTTGGGAGGGACCAGGCCAGCAAGGGAGGGCAGTTGGGGGCAATCAGGCCTGCAGGGGTGGCAGTAGGGGTGATCAGGCTGGCAGAGGAGGGAAGTTGGGGGCAACTGGGCCTGCAGGGAAGGGCAGTTGGGGGGGACCAGGGCAGTTAGGGGCAAACAGGTTGGCAGGGGAGCAGTTAGGCATCAATCAGGCTTGAAGAGGAGTGGTTAGGGGTGATCAGGCTGGCAGGCAGAAGCGGGATTATTAGTGGGATTATTAGAGGGATGTCTGACTGCCCATTTAGATTATTAGAGGGATGTCTGACTGCCCTACCGGGATTATTAGAGGGATGTCTGACTGCCCTACCGGGATCGGGCCTAAATGGGCAGTCAGACATCCCTCGAGGGGTCCCAGATTGGAGAGGGTGCAGGCTGGGCTGAGGGACACACACCCCTGTGCACGAATTTCATGCACTGGGCCTCCAGTCTCCATATAATATAACAGTCACAGGTGGTGGGGGTTGGACTTCAACATCCTTTTGGGAAACACAATTCAACTTGTAACAGCTTCTCATTTATAGAAACTGTAACATAGATAGAGATACAAGATCAACATAAAATAACTGAACAATACAAAAGAATATATATTTAATAATTACACTGAATGACATAAACCCTTAAGTATTTAATAAAATGATGCTTTGCAGGGTCGAGAAAAATTTCATGGACAAAGGGTGATTTGAAGGTGTGCTCTTTCCTTAATAAATATTATTCCTAAAAAATCATATATTCTATATATTGTAACTGGTTACCATTTTGAAATAGGTTTAGATTACTCGAACTAATGAGACAGCTCGAACAATAGGATCAAGCTGTTAATGCAGCATCCAATAAATGTGTGTTGCAGGAAAGAAGTTTCCAGGGAACAAGAATTGCTATGGTAACCTGATATATCATTAAAAATGTAATGAATAAATATCATCAAGGTCTCAGATTCATTGCACACAAAAAAACTTAAAGACTAGGATCACTAAATAGTTCTCATGCTGATTGCTCAATATTTTTGTAGGCTAAATAAGACTGATTGACTGTTAGAATAAAAAGCAATAACATTTAAATAATCCAGGACTCCAGAAAGGTACATAAAAACTCCTTCGGTAGAGTCTTTTGATTTAAATCATTGCCATTTCTCTCAAAATATTAATTTATCTGTAAAAAATAGTAATGTTAATAGGCCTGGTTATATGCTTTTCAAACAAAAACATGTTTTGATAATTCCTAAGAGTACATTAGACACTGTAGTATCTTGGTTTCAATATGGTATTAGGAAGGAGATCTTTTCCTTAGAGGTCTCTTCGGCTGATATCATATCTACCTTCCACACTTCCCTTTTTTTCTCTCACCCCATCTCAATAACTCAGTTATAAGATGTATCTTGCTGTTTGTTCATTGCTGCAGACTTTCTGTATCTGTCTTTAAAGAAATGAGGCAAATACTCTAGCATTTGGAGTGTTAAATGCAATTCAGCCTCTTGGGCAGTAGACATAGAAAAAAATACCCTGGGAAGGGTGATAAAGGAAACATTGTAGACAAAAGACATCCATGCTCCTGCTTTCATCGGATCTCTGTAGCCACTTTCTGGATCTTTCAAGTTATATTGTACTTTTCTCCTCAGTTTCTTTATAAGCATTTTCCATGACAGGAATATGGCAACAGCAGTGGCAATCTTTATGCCCCTGCCATGCTCCTCCAACCACAGGGCCTTTGCACAGGCTAGTTCCACTCTCTGGAACACTGCTCCCATGTCGGACCCACATGTCCTTCAGATTACAGCTCCAGTTTTATTCTCTCAGGTGAACATTCACCTGATGGGTCCTGTTGGTTTTCATAGCAAGTTTACCTTTTACTCATAACACTTGTCATGGTGGCACTTGTATTACATTCATCAGTGAAAGCTCCATCTTTGGCATTGGCTATCTCTATTTTTGCTCACCACTGTGTTTCCAAATCTAGCACATAGTATGGTCTCAATAAGTATTTATCAAATAAATGAACGGATAACTTGTGTTCCTGGGATTGCACTTAGGCATATCTGACTTAGCTATGCTTGCATCCAAGAAGCATTCTGTTTCATGTTTGTACTGGCACAGTGTGTTGGCAATTCGTGAGATGTGGTCTCCCAATCCATAATGATACCATTAATGGCTGTTGAAAATGGAAACATTATATTGCTCTCTTATTTCTGTAAGTATGCTTGGTAAATTGCATCACACAGTTATAATGTCACCATGCTGGTTGAAGTGCATTGTTCATAATATAATGCACAGTTGTTGATGTAATGTAGCCAGAAATTTTCTGTGGAGGAGACTGCTAGGCTTTAATGGTTTTTGATGTAATAAATGATTACCACTGAGAATGAAGCTGAAAAAAAAAAGTTACAGATAGGCAGAAGCACTTGAAAGTGTAATTAGTTCTTTAGGATTCGAGGCCATGCCAATATTTGGCAGAAAAAGGATTAATGTTACAGACTCTGTGGGCTGAAGAGGTGGAAAGTGATGATTGTAGATTTACCTTCTATGGTATAGTATTTTGGAATCTCAGAGAAGTCCCAAAGAAATATGAGAAATACTCTCTGCCTTCAAGAAGCTTATAATCTAATTGAGAAATGATCCATACAAACAGAAAGCAAATCTGGATTTCCAACCACATGGTAAAACACACACACACACACACACACACACACACACACACACACTGCATTGTTCTATAGCCATAATTATAAGAAAGAGACAAAATTATCCCAGTAATCTACAAGGCCCTACACAATGTGAATGCCAAACCCTCTTATTTCTCAGACGTCACCTTCTACTGTTCTTTCCTTCTTTCACTCCACACTGACCCAACTCCCTATTTCTACCTCAGGGCCTTTTCACTTTCTGGTCCCACATGGCTGGCTTCCTCATATCCTTCAAGACTTGACTGTCATCTTCTCAGTGAGGCCTACTTTGGCCACTCAGTTTGGAACTATCACATCAGCCAATCTTGCTGCCCATAATCCCTCTCCTTTTATGTTTTTCCAATAGATTTTACACTGTCTAATAATTCTGTATATTATACTTATTTATCATGTTGTTTTGCTGCCTTTCCCCACTAGAATGAAAGCTCCCTGAGAACAGATATTTTTGTTTGTTTTCTCATTGCTGCTTTTCCAGTGTATAGAGCACTTGATACATAGTAGGAGTTCATTAGATGTTTGTTGAATGAACGAATGAAAGAACTGCATAGAAGAAGAGGGGAAAGTA
Source organism: Eptesicus fuscus (assembly GCF_027574615.1). Taxonomy (NCBI): domain Eukaryota; kingdom Metazoa; phylum Chordata; class Mammalia; order Chiroptera; family Vespertilionidae; genus Eptesicus; species Eptesicus fuscus. The sequence continues at coordinate 90,278,253 of NC_072479.1, forward strand.
CACAGGCTTTAGAGTTAAAGACCCTATCTCCACCTTTTACTTTCTGGGTAATTTTAGGCACAGCAGTTAACCTCCGTGAACCTCATCTATAAAATGAAGACCACCCCCTTCATTACTGTCTAGAATTATTTTTGTATGTGTCACTCCTTTCTGAACTGTGGAAATCAGACTGGTACTCTCATTCTTCCACGGTTGGCCCTGGCGGGTGGAATACAGCAGGACCTCAAAGAAGGCCTTCGTTATTATCATAAAGGCTTTCTGGAGTAGTAGGTCTTGAGTAAGTAGAGATTTCAAAGAGACATTAGCAGAGTCTACCAAAGCAAATAAGTTATGTGTGGAGATTGAATGAGATAAGGGTTATTAAGTGTAAGTACAGAGCTTGCCTGGAGTAGGGGCTTGATACCCAGTGGAGGAATATTTTTGCTGTTCTCATCATGCTTAATTTAAGCAAAGGGCCTGCTCTGTGCAGGAAGAAAGGAGAGTGCTGGTCAGGCTAACCATCACTGAGCCACATGGAGGATAGCAAGATGAAGGAGACATGGGAAACCAAGACTATCTCAGGAGGTCATGATGATCAGATATTGTGTAGGGAAGGTTCTTTCTTCAGATGGATGTTTGGAACTGTGGAAGCCAAGTCACGAGGCTGATAGGTGCTGATAGAAAGCTTTCAGAGGAACTGGAAATGTATTTTTTTGTCTTGATCTGGCTGGTGGTTATGTTGGTGAATACATATGTTAATTCGTGATGCTGTATACTTCATAGTATGTTAGTTAAAATTCATCAAGCTGTATATTGTACTGTGTGGAAGTTATGGTTCAATAAAAAAGTAAAATTGTGTGTGTGTGTGTGTGTGTGTGTGTGTGTGTGTGTGTGTGTGTGTTTAAATCCCATGGAAACTTGCTTAGCAGTGATGAGGTGATGATGCTATGGATGGCTATGCAAACACGTAAGAAAGGGTAGATTCAAGCAAGACATTTATCAGTCATGAGTGGCTTAGAGAACTTGGCAGAACTGCTAAGGCTTGTGCTGAGGAAGGAGGGAAGCGATGCTTGTTGGGCTGTGGAGGGAAGCAGGGGAGGCGCAAGGAGTGTCCCTGGGGTCATTCAGTGCTGTCTCCACGTGGTGAGCTGTGAGAGCTTCAAGTAAGAGAGTCCTCGTTAAAGTTAAAAGAGGACCTGATAGTGCTTCAGACCCTGAACATTTCTGCTTTGAGTTCGTGGTAAGAGCTGTAAAATCTCCTTGTGAAAGTTGGAGATATTTTTTAACACCACAAAGAAATGTGGAAGAGCTCTAGAGAGATTCTGGCTTTCAAAAGGAAAATACATTAGTACCAACTATCTACAAGGAAACTTTTATGAACATTTTGAGGCTGATTTTCTTGCATAGAATCACAGAATGGCAGGACTGAAAAGGATCTCAAAGCCACTTGTTCAATAGCTTCATTTTCTTGAAGCTAATCCTCAGGAAGGTATGGTGTGGCTGTAGTGAGCTGGAGGGAACTTATTCTATGTAGTAAATTGCTTCTTAGGACTTCCTTCCTTCATGCCCTTCCCACAAGTCTCCACTCTTCCCTCCCTCCTTCTGTTATTTTTCAAATTAGGAAGGTAAGTTTAGCAATCCATTTACCTACAGGATAAATAATTACTTTCTAGATATTTAAAAATCGTATTCATTTTTGTTCATTCTATAGTCAATGAAAATAAAATAATTGGAATGAAATTGTTCAACATATTGAAATGTGTTGCAAGTTCTTTAGCTAATGAGAACTGTGAAGTATAATAGCTTATTTCTTTTCTGCATGGGCACTTTCTATAAAATGTGTAATAAGATTGTTTTAGGGTCAATAGCACCTTCACAAAAGGAAAACAGAAAGATTAATATTATAATCCTAGGTAAGCTGTTCAAACAAACACAACAGCAGACTTAATTCTGTAATTCACACTAAGTTCTTAGTTAAATTACTCATGTTCCCAGCATGGGATTTTTACTTCTGGGTCTGTAACACTAAAACTAAAAGAAATAACATGAAAATATTGAGAGAAAAGTCAACAATTAAAATTTTCAAACTTAACTTAGTCATCACCAATTAAACGACCGAGGAAGTGAGTCAGTTTTGAGCTGGATCTTAGAACACTTTTAATTAAAAGGAGCACATTCATTTTCATCTCTTAGTTATATTTAAGGTGTAATTTGAAATCCTAAAATATTATTTTTAAATTAGGCAGTATGGCTAAAATTTAGTAGATCATCATGCACTCTATTAACTTGCAATACTTTTCCATTTTATTTCAATTATCAAAATGTAAAAATGTTCATTATCGCCTTTTTGTAAAGTAGAATACATTAAATAAAAGAAATGAGACAAATTTTCTATCCCTGCAAGTACATCGGGGGAAAAGAATTTGAAACTGCTCTTACCTCGTGTTCCGCCCCTAACTGGACTTTGCACTGTTTGTTCTATTCCTACCTGTGAATCATTTCTGACCTCTAGCTCAGGAATGAAAAGGAAAACAGGAATGGGGAAGTGTGTTGTCTCTTTGATGCATCGGTTGATCAGAAAGGAAACTGGGAATATGGAAATGCATTTTCTCTTTGATGCAGGTTTTGATCAGCATATTTATAAGCAGCACAGGGAGTTCTTGCAGAGAACTAGAGATGGAAGAATTCTCTCACCCTGCTGCTTCTTTGGTTCCAGTATATCTGACATGATTACAGGAAGTACAGAGGAGCTCAGCTTTCAAGGTGGGGTTAAACCAGAGTGTCAACAAGTATTTATTGAGCAACCTCTGCAGGGCGCATAACTTTGAACCGCACCCCAGGCATAAACTGTAACTTCTCACAACTCAGCTTGATGGGCAGGAGATTTAAGTATAGTTAAGAGCTTCATACTGGCACACTTTCCCTTAGTTGTCCTTAACCAAGAAACTGGCATTAAATCTGATATCAAGCTGTTGTTGATGTGGGGACATTCACAAGGTTGGTATGGAAATGCATCCAGAGCCTGGGGAGCTCGCATCTCTGCTCTGTCCTGGTCCTGGGGTGACTGTTGTATTATCATTTTTGACGTCTTCAATTCCCAGCATCGCATGGACGTCACACTCTGTGATCTTGGTTATACCGCTAGCCACTCAAAGTGTGTGGGTGACATAATAGACTTCTAATTGGATTTTCCTTCTTGGATTCATTTCTATGGACACAGCCCTCCCCACACAGAGCTCTAAATGCTTACCCAACTTTGCCGTTATGATTATTCACTCTCTCACCCAGTGAGGTCAGGAATCCTCCTGGGGCCTTGTCGCCATGATGTCTGGGTCTGAGCTACTTAATTCCAGAACTTCAATATCTCCTTTTGCATATAGTGTCAAAATTCAGTGAAAGGTCGGTGTGATATTGGAGTGGTGGTTCCCACTCCTTGATAGTAATCTCAATTATCTAGTATCTATCTTTTTAATAAAACGTCCCTGGGCCCCATCTCTAGAAATTTCAATTTCAGTAGATCTGAGATGAATTTGATGGGGGGGGGGGGGAGGGCACCACTTTAAGCTACTCAGAGTATGGTCTTCAGACCAGCAGACTGGGGCTCACCTGGGGGCTTGTTAGAAATGCAGAGTCACAGGCCTCACTCTAGACCTATTGCATTACTAGGAATTGACATTTTAACCAGATCTCCGTGCATAGGCATAGGAACATTTGAGAGGTTCTGTGAAAAACTGACCCAGAAGCAGAAACCATAGATTGTGCTCTCAGACTGCTGTTAGCAAAACATGAGTGACCTAGGACTTGTGTTTTCAACTTCACTCATTCTGCCTAGGAAAAAAAGAGAATGAGCGAGAGAGGCAGGGGGGATTTAAATAATCCTACATAATAAAAGGGTAATATGTAAATTACCATCACTCCGCTACGCCCAAGATTGGGCCAGCGGGAGGCGCAGGGGGCGGGACTCGGGGTAGCCGAGGTGAATGATTGGGCCGGCGGGATGCTGAGCTCACATCACCAGCAGCTGCGTGAGCTCAGCGTCTGCGCCATGGCTGTGCTGTGGCACAGATGGGGCCTCTGGGGCAGCGAGCCCAGGTCTTGCTGCGGACCATCAAAAGCGGGGAGCAAAGGCAGGGGAGCTGGCTGTCTGTCCGCTGGTGCTAGAGCGGACAGACAGCCAGCTCCCCACGATCGAAAGTGGGGAGCTGTGTTTCCGCTCCAGCACCAGCGGACCCCCTGCCATCAAAAGCAGTCCCCACAATGCTAGCAGTGTCCACGGAGCGTGCTAGGCTTTGCAGGGCAGTGGATATGGCCTGGATGGCAGGTTAGGCCTAGGGGACCCTACACGTGCATGATTTAATCATGCACTGGGCCTCTAGTACTTTATATAATGGGAATCTAATTATTTGTAAAGAGGTCTTTTAGCAACAAAGATGAATAGAAAAATAATGAAGAGAACTGAAAATGTCAGGCTGTGTGTATATGTGTGTGGCGTGAGGTATGTATGTGTGTATGTGTTTGTATGTAATGTGTGTGAGTGTGGTATGTGTATTTTTGTTCATGGTGATAGCAAACCCAAAATCCCTTTGCCCACCGTATTAGTTTGCTAGGGCTGATGTAACAAAGTAGCACAAATTGGTGGCTTGGACAACAGAAATGAATTGCCTCGCAGTTCTGGAGATTGGAGTTGCATCAGTGTCTACAGGACTGGCTCCTGCTGAGGGCTGTCGGGGAAGGAGCTGCGCTGTCCTCTCCCTAGCAGCTGCATTTCCCTGGCTCCTGGTGTGTGTGGCTCCAGCCTTCACAGGGCACCCTCCCTCTGTGTGTATCCATCTTCAAATTCCCCCTTTTTATAAAGACACCAGTTATATTTAATTAAGGCCCATCCTAATGACTTCATTTCAACTTGTTTACTTCTGTGAAGACCTTATCTTCAAAAGAGGCCACATTCTAAGGTCCTGAGGATTAGGACTTCAACATGTGAGTGTACAGGGGAATGATTCAAACAGTAAGATCCACAATATTAGCAAACTACAAACGAGAAGGGGGACGTAGGGGCCCCTGTGCCCCCCCTACGATCATCCCCATCTGGGATTAGATCAGGACACTTGCAGACAAATCCTTCCTGAGAATTCCTATTCCCTGACCTCAAGGTCACACCTGCCCAGACTGATTATGCTCGGCATCATTCAAAAAACAAAACTCCTTCTGGTTTGCTGACTTTTACTTCTTGACATAAGTGAAAGGGGGACCAAGACAAATGATCTCCGATGGACTACTGGCAAGGTTTATTTCCACTAAAAATCAAACCCACCATAATTTCCTTCTAATGGCCCAACTGATCCCTGACCAAAGCCTACAAATCTACCAGGCCGTCAGTCCTCACAGCTTCAGGAAGACAAAAATGTCAGTGATTTTCTTTACTAGGCCTGATGCTGGGGCCCTTGGGTCCTGGTTTTATTATTGCTGTATCCATGAGGTGTGGTCTGTGCATAATCTGAGAAAGTCAGCTACATCCTGGACAACCTTGATTTAAAGCAAAATGCCGTGGATGGACTAACTTCTCCAAATAATAGCATACTCAGAGAAAGGAGTGAAATGAAACCTGGAGTGAGAAATGGCCCAGATTTGAGCATCTTGTGTATTCACAGACTCTGAGTGGCCATAGATGAATCATGCTACCAGGTAGGAAAAACTTGCACCCTACAACCATTTCTGAGACTCTACACAATTATAGTGAGGGACTCATAGTGGAATAAAAAATTTTCATATGAAATCTGTCAGCTGTACCTCTGTTAGTGAACGCAAATCAAGTTCAAGGTGACCCAGACAATTTGGAGAAGTGGACACATGCAAACGGAACAGTTTCATAGGTAATTCATGTAGAATGATTCAAACATTGTAAATTGATGAAATTGATTTGGCAAAAGAGTGACAACTAGGTATCAGAAGCAGGTTGATAGTAGAGCACACAGGATTAAGATGTGCTTATAAGATAGAAAGAGCCTAGGATAAAGGTTTTCAAAAGTTTAGATTATGACACAGTATAAAATAATTTTACATTGTGACCTAGCATATGCATACACATCTATATATATAAAACCCTAATATGCAAATAGACCGAACAGCAGAACAACTGAACAACTGGTCGCTATGATGGGTGCTGACCACCAGGGGGTGCGTGTGGAACATGGCGGGTGTCAGCCACGGCAAGATGGTGGAGCAGGTGAGCAGGGTCGCCAGACCAAGGTGGGGCGCTGGTCACTGTCATCGGGGCGAGCCTTCATTAGTTACTGAAAATTTTTTGCTCCCACATGCTGCACTCCCACTGGGCACTTGCACCTGCTGCCGGTGCCGGCCCCACTCACACCCACAGCTGGCACTGGAGCTGCTGCTTGCACCTGCTGCCAGTGCCCGGTGCCGGTCCTGAGTGTTCGGTGCCATTAGTGGGTGTGAGCGGTGGCTGCCAGCCCTGATCACCCCTGAGGGCTTCTTCACCTACCCCTGCTCCTGAGGGGCGATCAGGGCAGTAGCTGCCACTTGCACCCACTGATGGTGCCAGCCCCACTTGCACCCACTGCTGGCGCTGGCCCCAATCGCACCATCAGTAGGTGCGAGCAGGGCCGGCACCGTCAGTGTGTGGGAGCAGTGGCAGTGGAAGTGGGGCTGCCAGTAGACAGGGGACCAGGGGCTGTGGTGGGAGGGGCCGGGTGGGGGTGCGGTGGATGGCCGAGACCTACCCCTGTGGCCACTGCAGCCTCACGGCTCACAGTTCCTTTCAAGGTGCACAAATTTGTGCATTGGGCCCCTAGTATATGTATAAATCTAGAACAAATGTTTAACAAAATAATGCCTTTACTATATGTGAGACTATATTTGTATTTTATTCTATTCTAACTCCTCCCTGACTCTCCCCTTCTCTTCTCTTCCCTGTCATACCACTCTACTCCATTCCTTTTCATTCCAGGCTATTCTATTTTATCCTATTCTGCCCTATTTTACTTGTCTTTATCTTGCTTATTTATTTTATATTTTGATGCTGGTGTGACCCACTACATTGATTTTATGTCCCACCTATTCTGGCTTGTAATCTGGAAAGGTTGAAAGGATTAGCTCTATACCAGTTGTTCTCAGCAGGGAGAGAGTATTTGATGTAGGTTGTCTCAACTGGGAGGATACTTCTGGCATCTAGAGGACTGAAGTCAAGGACATTATAAAACAACCTACAGTGCACAGAACACCTCTCCACAACAAAAATTATCCTGCCCCAATGTCAATGCTGCTGCTGCTGCTGCTGCTGCTGCTGCTGCTGAGAAACTCTGCTCTGTCCTTGGCACTTTTCTAGGTACTTTTTAGAGTGTGATTTTCAATCTGAGTTCTTTGGAGCCCATCCAAGTGATGAAGGCAACGAGAGTTGGGAGAGGGTTATAGGGACCTTTGACTCCTGCTCTCTCCCATGGCAGTCAGAGCAGGCTAGATTTCTATGTGTAGGATGACCAACTCATCCTAGTTTGCTTGGAATTTACCTGGTTTTAGCACTTTAAACTCCCTCAGACTCCGGTAAACAAGGTCAGTTGGTCACCCTATAGTATGCTAGACAGAACAATGGTTCTTTTCAAAAAATCATTTCTTTATTTTTCTGATATACTTGACATACATTATTATGTTAGTTTCAGGTGATCATCCTGATAAATCTTGCACTCATTTGACACCATACATAGTTATTAGAATATTATTGATTATATTTCCTGTGCTGTACTTTACATCCCCATGCCTATTCTATAGCAACAAATTTGTACTTCTTAATTGCTTCATCTTTTTCATCCATCCTCCCAACCCCTACCCATCTGGCAACCATCCAAATGTTCTCTATATCTATGAGTCTCTTTCTGTTCTGCTTGCTTGTTTATTTTATTTTTTAGATTTTATTTTTGATACATATGTGTTTATTGCCATTTTATTGTTCATATTCTTTCTTTCTTTCTTTCTTTCTTTCTTTCTTTCTTTCTTTCTTTCTTTCTTCTTTCTTTCTTTCTTCCTTTCTTTCTCTCTCTTCTTCTCCTTCTTCTTCCTCTCATCCTCCTCCTCCTCCTCATTCTTACTCTTATTCTTATTCTTATTCTTATTCTTATTCTTATTCTTATTCTTATTCTTATTAAATAAGAACCTTTAACATTTCATGGTGATGAACTCCTTTAGCTTTTTCTTGTCTGGGAAGCTCTTTATCTGTCCTTTGATTCTAAATTATAGCTTTGGTGGGTAATCTTGTTTGTAAGTCCTTGCTTTTCATCACTTTGAATATTTTTCGCCAATCCCTTCTGGCCTGCAAAGTTTCTGTTGATAAATCAGCTGACAGTCTTATGGGAGCTCCTTTGCAGGTAACTAGCTTCTTTTCTCTTGCTGCTTTTAATATTCTCTCTTTGTCTTTAACCTTTTGCATTGTAATAATGATGTGTCTTAATGTGGACCTCTTTGGGTTCATCTTGTTTGGGACTCTCTGAATTTCCTAGACTTGTATGTGTATTTCCTTCAGCAAGTTAGGGAAGTTTTCTGTCATTATTTATTCAAATAGGTTTTCAATTTATTGCCCTCTCTTTTCTCTTTCTGGTATCCCTATGATGAAAATATTGGTACTCTTGAAGTTGTCCCAGAGGCTCCTTACATTATCCTCATATTGGGGGTTATTTTTTCTTTTTGCTGTTTTGATTAGATGTTTTTTGATTCCTTATATTCCAAGTCACTGTTTTGATTCTTGCCTTCAACTACTGTATTGTTGATTACCTGTAAATTATTAAATTATCCTTCACTTTAGTTAGTGTATCCTTCATTTCTGATTAGTCCTTTTTTATGCTGTTGAAGTTCTTGCTAAGTTCATTGAGCATCATTATAACCAGTGTTTTGAACTTTGCAGCTAGTAGATTACTTGTATCCATTTTGTTCAGTTCCTTTTTTAAAAAAAACATATTTTTATTGATTACAGAGAGGAAGAGAGAGAGAAAAACGTCAATGGTGAGAGAGAATCATTGATTGGCTGCCTCCACTGGGAATCGAATCTGCAACCCGGCCATGTGCCCTGACCATGGAAATGAATCATGACCTCCTGATTTATAGGTTGAAACTCAACCACTGAGCACACTGGTGGGATGGATGCCAATATTTGAAAATTATTATATTTCACTTAAAATTTTGGTTTAATGTCTTCTGTATATCTTTGGTGTCATTCAAGGTGCTGCCGCAGTGCTGGAGCTCAGAGGGAGTGAGTGTAAGTAAGTTCGTGCAAAGTCCCTCTAGGAGGACTGCCTGGGACTCCAGCAGCCCTCTATCTCACTTATCCTCAATCCCCACTGTCTTTCATAGCCAGAAGTTATGTCGACTTCTCTTCCTGGCACTGGAACCCTGGGCTGGGGAATCTGGTGTGATGCTGGGACCCCTCACTCCTCAGCGGGGAACCGCTGCAGCCAAAAATATCCCTTCCAATTTTTATCTACCACATGTGGGAGTGGGTCTAGACCCTTTCCTGCATCCACCTCTCTTACCCTCTTGATGTGGCTTGTTCTTTCATTCCCTAGTTGTAGGACTTCCATTCAGCCAGATGTCAGATGGTTCTGAATGATGATTGTTCTATAGCTTAGTTGTAATTTTGATGTGGTTGTGACAGGAGGTGAGTACCACATTTACCTACCCGCCATCTTGACTGGAAGTCCCTAGGGAGTGGTTTTTGAGAATAAAGCGTTCTGCTTAAAATAATAGGGGAATCTTTTAAATAGGTAAATCTTTTAAAAGCATAAATATTATCATGGAAAAAATGTTGAGGAGACTGTGGAGAAGATCTCCTAGGGATCGTTTTTTAAATGTTATTAATGATTTGGGGAACAGTCTGGTGAAGAAATGTTAAATAACTAGGTTTTTCTCCCCAGATTGAGAACCCTGGGTTGAGAAAGATCTTAATCATCATCTTCACTAGAAGGAAGCAAGGACTCTATTTTAATGATTTTAAGCAGTTGTTCTCTGCTTCTGTATTCGACAGGTTAAGAGGAATTCTAGTGAAATATTGGGACAACCTTCTGGCCTTAGAAAATATTTGTAATGTCTTATTCTGTGTTGTTGTTTTTTTAATAAAGATAAGAATTTATCTTTTAAAATATGAACTGAACAAAACGAAGGCCAGTTTTTGAATTGGGTACTTCTTATAGACAAGGGACTTTGGCTTCTTGAACTTCCTCCAGTCTGTTATTCTACGAATGGCTTGAACCTTTATCTGGTAAGTGCCCTGAGCTAGATTCACTCTGTAATTAATGGAAAAGGACACAAATCTTATCCTTTAGGAGATGACATTCCCCAAACAGTCAATCAAAATTCAACTGCATTTTTTTAGGTCAGATTTTCTTAAAAGCATCCCTGTAAGGATATTTTTCTAGTTCCTGCAAGCCAATTTATTGTAGTTGCTCAGGTAGTTTCTCTCAGACCTCAGAGGTACAACTAATTAAACTTCAACAAGGTAGCACCTGACCTCCCTGCCTGACCTTCTTTCAGTGCCGTTTTCTTATATTTTGGCTCAGTGTTCGCATATACCTTTAGCAGAAGGTCAACAAACATTTTTCAGAGCTATAATTAATAATATAGCTGTTGTCTTTCCATGCTTTAAAAGCAATAGAAAATTCCCTGTGATGGCTATTTGCTGCCCAGTTAAAATAGTTACATAATCAGGATAGCTTCCTTTGCACCTCCTTTCTCTAGAAGAGACCGTAATAGCATTTTCTCTTGAGAAAAGGGGATATCAGCACAAAGGTGAAAAGAAGGAAGACATTCCAATATGCAGAGTGTCCCCAATCATTTTTAAAATAGAAACTATGTTTTATTTCCCTGATGGGTTGAGATCTTGCCTAGTGTGACATGTTGGCGAAGTCTGACTCAGGAAGTGAAAGGGCTGCTCATTGAGCTGGAAATCTCCAGAAAGGGGTGTTAGCGTGAGCTCAGCTGCTGTGGCCTTCACTACCCCCTTCATGGAAACTCCCTGGGAACTGCAGAAGGAGGGCTGCAGAGGGGCTATGTATGGATTTACAAATGAGTCTCTTCCACCAGTTTGACAAGATGCTTCTCCGTGTAAACAGTGCCTTCTTAACAAGGCGACACCTCATTTCCTTCCCTTAGGAATAAAAAGAATGTGTCTTTGAAAACTCAGGAAGTGTGTCACCGGTGTTTACAGTATTTTAATTATTATAGACCCATTTGTTCAATTTAAGAGGCCGTGGATAACACTTAAATACCTGAATGGTCTAGCCTGCATTCAAAGAGTCACTGAGCTATAAAATACTCATTTGCCAAACTCCGTTGTTGTCTTAGACCATTAGTTACTACCGAGATCCATAATGATCTGGCCATTTCCAGTGATAAGCAAAAGAGAAGCGGCTCATTGTCTGCAGCACCCACAACTAAAATTACTTGTTTGCACTTCTTAACTGAATGGTTCCATTGGCTAGTAGATCTTCCTAAAATTAAGGTTTTTTTATTTGTCAAAGTTATTTTTTTCCCTCAGATAACAGCACATATATATTGTGTTCTAGAATACATATTATGTCCTTAGCCAAAATTGACTGCGGAAATCTACAAATTCAAGTAAGGTATTATTAAGCAAAGTTCTTTGGGCGTAAGTGAAAAAAAGTCACTGCAAATAGTCTCATACAAAGTAAATGGCCTTATTCCAGTTTGCTTTCTGGTTGGAACACAATGGCTCAGCACAGACATTTAAGAACCAAGTTGGAAAGAGGAATAATATGAAGAGAAGAGAAATGAATTGCAGATTCAGGATGGTTTGGTAATTTGCTAAACATTTCTAGGCTGGGGAAGAAAACTAACTCGATAAATACCATAGGGGTAGAGGGTCAGAACCTCAGAGCCTACGTTGGTAGGAGAGTAAAAACACAAAAGCACTAAACTAATTTAAATACATTATAAATAGGAATAGGGGTGTGTGGAAGGGAGCAGATAAGCAGGAGAAGAGGAAAAAAGGAAGACTAAGGGAGCTGGTGAGGAGTTAGGCTCTTCAATAGGAGCCTATTGAATATGTGAGACCATTATGCACTCATGCTTCCTAATCAATAGAATTCTTTACCCTGGAGATTTGATTAGAAAGTATGCTCAGTATTTTCTGTCCCTAACACATTATTTCCTGTGCCCTTCATTTTGCACACCTATAGGAAACCCGCTCTTCAGCTTCTGGGCCTGATTTTTCTTTCCAGGAGAAAAACTTAAAAGTGCATCCTTTAGCTAGTGTGCACTAGGTGTTTAATATTTGCTTCACTTCTCCCCTTCCTGGGCACCCCAAACACACACACACACACACACACCACACACACACACACACACAAAGAACAATAAGATTATCTCCATTGAGCCAAAACAATACGATCCTCTGTCCTCCCAATATTAACCCTTCGTGCATGTCAACACATGATATCAGTGCCCACTGAGGGATTGAACAACCAGTTCTGCAAATAGAAAGATTAATCTGTTCTTTCACAGTCTGACTAAAACGATGTGTTCTCTCCAGGCCCTCAGAAAAGATAGAATTCTTATCCTATGCCAGAGCTGAAGTTGCCCTCTCATAGGCAGCTCAATTCCTTTCATATCCATTGGTGGAAGTTTAATTATATCCACAAAGTTCTAAGTGGGTCGGATGTATTTGAAGAGGCTGCATGGAATTATCCACTCTCCACCTTTATTGTTCAGCCTCGTCATATCTTCCTGAATTTTCAGCTTTCTGTGGTTGAAATGGGACTAACGTAGGAACTCACCAACCTGAGGGTAGATAAAGGTGATCAGCAAATCCCTAGAATTTTCTCTGCTTCCTTATATAAGAATGGAGGTGACCAACCAGGGGCCAAAAAGCTAATAACCTCAACCTATTACTATCTGGGAGAGTGACTCACAGGTTCTTAGGAATAGTTCAGAAGCTGTTAATAGTGGTTGTTCTTTTTATTTTTAAAGGAGTCTCTCTCTCTCTCTCTCTCTCTCTCTCTCTCTCTCTCTCTCTCTCTCTCTCTCTCTCCTTTATGAGTGTTTTTCCCACTAGACCCAAACTTGATTACAAAAACAGTGCATTTGACATTTGAAAAAAAAACACTTATCAGTACCATGAAATAAATATACTTTTCAAATGTTACATATCCTTCAGGCATTAAGGAGTAATGCAGTCCTACCTAATCTCTTAAATAACAAAGATAAAGCAATCACTGAGTCACAAAATGTTACTGCCAGAAGGAATTTAAAAACCTGACAAATTTTGGATGTCAAGGGACTTTTAGAGGATTCTTACCGAATAGGCCAACATAGCTATGACCCTAAAGAAACTTTCTAAAACAGAAGTTATTTCTCCTTACATATTTTAGGCACCAAACCATTCTTTTTAGAGTAAACTAATATTTGAAAACTAGAGGCCTGGTACACGACATTCGTGCATGGGGGCTGGGGGGGGGGGTACTCAGCCTGGCCTGTGCCCTCTGGCAGTCTGGGACCCCTCGGGGGATGTCTGCTGAGGGGTCCTTAGTGCTGCTGTGGAGGCAGGAGGAGCTACCGCCACTGCCGCTGCACTCGCTGGCCGTGAGCCCGGCTTCTGGCTGAGCTGCGCTCCCCCTGTGGTATCACACTGACCACCAGGGGGCAGCTCCTGCATTGAGAATCTGCCCCCTGGTGGTCAGTGCATGTCATAGCAAATGGTTGTTCCCGCTGTTCAGTCGATTTGCATATTAGCCTTTTTTTGTATAGAATAGACTATTACTAATTGGCATATCTTGAATATTTACTGTGTGCCAGGCACAGTTACAAATGCTTTAAATATATTGATTCACTTAGTCCTCATACCAATTGAATATAGAATTTTGCATAAGGTCACACAGCTCATATGGGACTGAGCTGGGATTTCATCAGAGATAATCTGGGTCCAGATTACTGTTCTCTAGTGCAGATAATAAACTATGCTAACTAAAAAAATTTGCAGTGCAACAACACTTTTCCAATCTCCCTTCCTGTTTGGTTACATTACTCCAATATCAACTACTCACATTGCTCCTGATTTTAGACTACATCCCCCAGTCTGCTTAGCAGGTACATTTGGCCTTAATGACCAAGCTCTGGCCAATGGGGTACAAGAAGTGTTGGGGGAATCCCAGGAAGACTTTTTAAAGGGAGCTGATCCCACTAAGAGGCATCTCTTCCTGTCCTTCTGCTTGTCCTCCTTCAGACTTGCAACTTGGATATGAAAATTGGTCTAATCCCATGATAGCATGACCTTGAGGTTGAAGCCATGTGCTGGGATGGTGGAGTAGAAAGATAAAAGCCCACTTACCAGACTTTGTTTTTAAAGACACTTTTGTAATGGCCAAAGAAGCTTGTTATAGCTTTCTTAAAATGGAGATCTCACTTGAACCTTGTTTCTATGAATTTTCCCTAATTTGGTCTATATTGACTTGTCCTTTTCTTGCCTTCTCTTCTTTCTATCCAGTCTCCTGAGTTGTTTTTTTCTGCCCTATCCCTTTCCTTTTCTATCTTCATTTTTCATCATCTTTGTCCCCTTTGCTATTCTTTCATCTCCATATTATCCTCTCTAGCTTTCTTTATACTATGTGTATGATTTCTCTTTAAAAAAAAAGAAAAGTAATTATAGCCCTAATCGGTGTGGCTCAGTGGATAAAGCATTGGTCTGCGGACTGAGGGGTCCCAGGTTTGATTCCGGTCAAGGGCATGTACCTTGGATGCGGGTACATTCCCAGTGGGGGGTGTGCGGGAGGCAGCTGATCGATGTTTCTCTCTCATCAGTGTTTCTAACTCTCTATCCCTCTCCCTTCCTCTCTGTAAAAAAAAAAAAATCAATAAAATATTTTTTAAAAACAAAATAAAAATAAAAAAGTAAGTACATGAATTAAGAATGCATATGGAAGGCACTATGTAATTTTGAATGAAAATATAGCAGTAATCGTGTTTGCATGGCAGGATTATGGATGATTTTATTACTACTTTATCACTAATAATACATTCTAATGTTATATGGGTTTTTCAATAATATATAATAATAAATTGAATGTTTAAAATGCTTTGTAAAAGTTAGTATTAGCCATTTTGTATTTCTTTCTTTTTTTTAATACAGAGAGGTTTCCTTCATCATTGAAATGTGCGGAGATTGCCATTGATGTGTGGCTGGGAAAAGCAAACCCGTTTTAATATCAGAGCAGGATAAATATAATTAGAAAGTTAAATATGTTTTTAAAATCATGTAATACATTTTAATTCTCCAAAACTAGGATTTGGGGATTTTCTTCAGGTTTGTATTATCTATGCCGATGAATGCCTCCATGCAGGAGTTGTGTTAATTGAAAATTAGCAATTGGCTCCTGTAATCCTAAAAGTGTATTTCCTAAAATCACTTTTAGTTATAAGAAAACAAAATGTATACTGAGAATGAATAGTGTGACATACAAGGTAAGCAACTGCTCTCTTTATTACTGATACCTGGGTGTCTGTGCAGAGTGAGGAGCCATGAATGGGCTAATTTTTAGTTTCTAAGTATCTTCTTTCTCATATCCAGTGGACACTTCCCTTCTCAGAGTCTCCAAGTATTTTATAGATTTAGGAAGGAGAAGTCACTTTCAAATTCTCCAATTCTGCAAAAAGAGGTTGGCGAAGGAAATCATTTTTTAAACAGAGCCAAGCCACTTGAAATGAATTCTATTTCATTAGCGCACATTTTCAATTTCTTAGGGCAACCTTTAGTTCTCAATGGAAGAGATAATATGAAATTTTCTTTTAATGTTGACTTTATAAAGATTCCAGTGGAGACTTTTACTGAGGAAGCTAGGAAAGGGGGAATCTGATTTACATCTGTTTCTTAAAAGGGGAACATTCCTGACAACTACAATAAAATATATGTCCATTTCTAAAACTTTTGAAATTCAGGCAAATAGGGCTCTATCATTGATTACCCTGGGAAATTTGCATATGATCTGATAACATCATGGACCTGTGGGTATTAAATCATTGTGCAACAGGGACCTATTAGTTTAAGAGGGAAATAAAGCATCTTCCTGGGCATTTAGCTTTCTTCAAGCATTTACTGCTATTTGTGTTTTTCATGAGTGTCTTGTCAGGTCTTGCAGCTTCATTATGTCCCAGGATTTTACTGCTCTCTTTTAACCCTTTCATGCCTCCCTATTTTCTCTAGATGCTTTATTTTGCCATCAGTGAGAAAGCTGGCAATTTTGATGTAGGAGGAAACATAACCTATAGTTTAAAGTCAATGTCAAGAAATGTGAAAAATTGTTATGTTCTGGGGATCATAAATTGTCTTGTCTCATCCAGATAGTTCAGATTTTTGTTGTGGGCTCCTACAGTCTCCCTTTTTTCTTTTCTTGCTCCTTTTTTTTTTTTTTTAACAATATTAAAAGCCAGTTCAATGATTTCCTTATCTAAGGAGACCAGCTGTTTCCTGGAG
Source organism: Eptesicus fuscus (assembly GCF_027574615.1). NCBI lineage: Eukaryota > Metazoa > Chordata > Mammalia > Chiroptera > Vespertilionidae > Eptesicus > Eptesicus fuscus. The sequence goes on from NC_072479.1 coordinate 90,294,712, forward strand.
GTTGGATCTTCTCTCTCATTTCTAAATCAATGTCTTTCATAGGGAGACAGAAATATGTGTATGACTTACAGGATTTGTCTTCATAATGATGAATGTTTGGTTAGAGCATTGATTATAATAGAAACCAGACTTTGAAAAGCAATTTAAAGCTATGGTATCTGTCTGTCACAATCATTAAAAACTAATGAGTATATTTCTTTGGCGTGGTTAATCTTTCTACAGTCTAACAACAGTGTTAATGTGGGAAAGATTACATTTGCTGTATGATAAACATTTTGCTGATTAGCCCCCAAATTATATGCTATTTAGCCCATTATTTAAATGCTATATAGAGTAGAATCTGCTTCTTCACCAACAATCATGTGGAAAATATCCAGATTCAGGCAGAATGAAAGACCATTTCTGTGTCCTAACTGCAAGATGCATTACATGTGATTAAAATTTTAAATTGTTGCAGGAGCAGTTGTTTTCAAAGAGATCAAAGGTTTGCTTTATGCATACATCTTACCACAGTTTATAATTATTTATCAAATGTCTGACAAGTCTAATGAGCTTTGCCCACACTTTCCATCCCTCTTACTAGAATTGTAGTTTATTCTATCCACTTTTGAAGACCATAAATGTGCATGAAGCCAGAATTGGCATAATAATATTTTTCTAAATTGGGGGACTTAATTTTAAAGCAAGTAGCATAAAAAAGACATCTGAAGCTTAGATTTGAAACTTCCTAAATTAAAAAGAAATCATGTAATTGTAGTTTGATTTTTCAAAGAAGTGTAGAGTTTTAGATCTGGAATATAAGTATAGAGGTTGTTTAATCCAATCCCTATTTATTTTTAAAAAAGAAAATATGGAGGACAAAATCAATCAATAGGGAAGCTACTCTTAAGAGATAATTTACTTAAAAATGTGAGGTACTAATGACAAGGAGTCTCTTTATATTTACGTAAATTAATGTACATTGGTATACCCACATGTCTTACTCTATAGTATAAGTAACAGAAAATGTAGTCAGGCTTTAATGATGAAGAACATCTATTGGCTTCTGTAATCAGAAAGTCTAAAGACCTGCCAGGTTTTAAGGTTGGTTTGATTGAGCAGTTCATTGACATCATAGAGGTCCTTATTTCCTTCCCATCTTTCCTTATTGTCAGCTTCATCCTGAGGCTGACTTCTTCCATGCTGGCAAAATGCCCTGACAGTTTTAGGTTTTATATCTCTATATTGTACCAACCATATATTTAAAAAAAAAGAAAATTTGGGCTCTCTCAGATGAACTGATCACCTTTTTTCCCAGAAGTCCCCAGAAAACTCCCCTCAGTTTACATTGGACCAATACCTCTCACCTGAATTACACCACAGGTTGAATTGCTTAGGACCGGGTATATTGGACAAGTAGCTAGGGATCTGGGTTTAACTACAATTAAAACTGACTAGGTTAAACCATCAGGGCCTATGCCTGGAGTTGGAAGAAGACCTATGCTCACTCCCCTAACTCCCACCTCTGCCCCATATTTACAGGGCAAATATGCATCTTTTACTTTTTTTTAATGAATGACTGCATATGATCTTATTTATTGTATTTGAGAGAGAGAGAGAGAAGAGAGAGAGAGAGAAAGAGAAATCAATTTGTTGTTCCATTTACTTAGGCATTCATTGATTGCTTCTTGTATGTGCCCTGACCAGGGATCAAACTAGCAAACTTGGCATGTCAGGAAACCACTCTAACCAACTGAGACACCTGGCTAAGGCTATGCATCTTTTATCTTTAGTAATCATGAAAGTAATTTATGCTCATTGTAGAAAATTTGGAAAGTAATTTATGCTCATTTCCAGAGTAATAAAAACATAATTCATAATCTCACTTAGTAATTATGACTAGCCCTAATATTAACTAACCATGAACATTTGGTATATCTTCTTTTTGTCTTTTTAAAAGATCCAATGTTAACATTGTACAATATCTATTCTGTCTCTCAGTCTGTATATTTGCATTTCTGTCTTCAGTTTTATATTCTGCTAGAGGCCCGGTGCACTAAAATTCGTGCTCTCAGGAGGGACCCTCAGCCCAGCCTGCACCCTCTCACAATCTGGGACCCCTCAGGTAGGGTCCCTAGGCCTAGCCTGAGATCAGGGCCTAACGGGACTTTCCTTCCACTGGCTGCAGGCAGCTGGCCTCACTCCCACCATTGCTACTACTTGCCATCTGTGCAGCGCTGCCCGCCCCCCTCCCCTGCCACTGGTGGCCTCTCTCTGCAGGCAACAGGCATGGGGTGTGATGGCTTGCCTGGCCTGGGCCTCCCTCTGTGGGGCGATTGCTGGCTGGCTGCAGTGCCACCAGTGGCCTGGGCCTCCCTCTTTCTTTGCTGTAAGGGGGGGCCAGCCCTGCGAGGGGCCATCTGCCTACCTGATCACCCCTAACCACTGGTCTGCCTACCTGATCACCCCTAACCACTCTGCCTGTCTGCCTGCCTGCCTGATTGCCCCTAACCACTTGCTTGGGGGTGGGGCCAGCCCAGCGAGGGGCCGTGGTAGTTCTGGTCTCTGGTCATTCTGGTCATTACGCTTATGGTGGCTGGCCTTTTATTATATAGGATTTTAGATTTCAATCTAGCACTATTGGAAGCCTTTCCCCATAACACTGAGAAACTTGACTGTCAAAGATAGTTGAAGAGTAGACTTATTTGGGAGACAAAAACAGTTATAAGCAATACCAAGTACCTATCATACGCCAGTCATTGATAAGTTTCTCAAATATCTGTGGTATGGTCTCTGCATTTATAAAATGAGGATAAGAATTGCATATACTTTAACATGTGATTTTGAGGATCCTATGAATGACACTTTAATAATGTGCTGTCACATAGTAAACACTTAATATTAGAAAGTATACTACAAAAATGCATACTGTTATATATGAGCAAATATGTTTCCAGAAACATTGATTGTAATAGTGAGCAACCAAAAACCACCAAAATGTCCATCCATAGTGGCATAACTAAATAAAAATTAATGCATTACTCTATGGGATATTGTATGGCCATTGAAATTAATCAGATGTATTGAAACTCTTCCATTAGATTGTAAGGCCAATGAAGGCAAAGATACCACTCATTATTTCATCCTCCAGGAGCAAGACTGGCACGTAGATAGTTCTCAGTGGTTATTAATTAAAAGAAAGAATAACTATGAATTAATAGGGACAAATAACTATTACATATTAAGTGGAAAAAGCAAGTTATAGAACTCTTCTCCCGTTCTTCACTTCCTTTTCTTATCCTTTAGGTTTTCGTTTCTCTGAGAGTGTTTTCTGATCCCTTCACGTCATGCAGGCATCCTCTGTGTTCTCTATTCCAGCCCTGGGTTTGTTGCCTTCCTTGGGCTGATGATAGTTTATAATTTGTTGTTTATATGTTAGTCTGAAGTTTTTGCTTTTCTCTATTTTCTTCTTTCACTAAAATATAAAGTACCTAAAGCAGGAATCATGTCTTCTGTTCACCATTATAACCCTGGCAGCCAAATACTTAGTATGTACTCAATAAATATTTGCTGAATGAAGGAATATAAAATTGATATTAAAGGATTCACAACAAACTCTTTGCAGTGGTCTCTTCTAAAGAGAGGAGTAGCTACAAGAACTGGGTAAAAGGAATTTTTATTTTTTTTCACTCAATCTTCTGAATAGTTGATTTTTTAAGCAGTAAGTGTGAATTATGTTTATTGCTAAAATAGAAAACTATGCCAAGACATGCAGATTTGACTAGGAAGGAATTCATATTCCCTAATTTATTTTTGCGATGATTGTCTCCCTCAGTGAAGTTATAGTGGGGGACAGCAAGGGTGACAAGTTTTCACACCATCACCCTCCACTTCCATAGGAAGGACCTTTCAGGTTTGTAAAAGGATGAAATTCTTGCCAAGGGACCCATTCTTTATGTAGGATTTCTGTTCCCTTTCAGTCTGTTATTTGATTATATGTATTGCTCTAATGAGTTTATTTAAAATGCATTTTCTAAGAGACTCTCAAGGTGTGTTGAAGTATGGCCACAGGTGGTTGGAAGATTATTTACCTATTAATGGTGATGAGTGAAGACATAATGCATGGGAAGACAGAAAGGCTTAGGAAATTAGTACATAGCAACGTAGGCTTACAGAAATAGTCATTTCCATCCTTGTCAGATGAACAGGTGCTGAAATTGGGGATCGAACAAAAGCTTAATTGGCGTTCCCAAAATGAAGATAAGAGGCTACCCCAAACTGCAGCAACTAAAAAGCCCACCTGGAGATATTCTAATGACTCAAATTTGAAGCTAATTTTATATGTACTACTGAAACCATCTTTTCCACATAAACATCTGCTTGTTCCTTCCCTAAGGGCAACCTGAAATTGTCATTGGGTGATGATGACTTGATTGGTAAAATGCTTACCTCAGACACACTGATGAGGACAAGATTCAGCCACAGAAATCTGGATGACCAGTAGATGCATGGGTGATGGAAGAGAATACATTCAATCTACAAACACACCCCACCTTTCTCTCTCTCTCTCACACACACACACACACACACACACACAATGACATCTGTTAGGTTTGATCGAGCAATTGAATCGATACCCCTTCCCCGACTTCCAGATCATTTCGCAATGGACATTCCCTTTTGCTGAGACCACATTTGACTTGCTAAGACCACATTCCACTTGATAAGACCATTATCTCTCCCCTCTGGACCTGCACAGAGAATTCTCCGCCCAGAAAAAAAACACGTCAAAAGTCCTTTAAAATCCCTTGACTCCTATCACTGGGGGCTGGTGCCATTTGGGTGCCCAGCCACCTGGTGTGTACATGATCGAATAAATTCATAATCTCTTTCCATTTGGCCTTGTGAATTCTTCCTTCAGCGAACCTAACAACATCGTATCCCTGTGGCCACATAAAATAACTACTGCACTTACTCTAAATCTGGATTTTTTTCAACACTATTGACTTTTGGGGTTGGAAATTCTTTGTGGGAGATTGTCCTGTGCATTTGTAGCATGTTTAGCAGCATCCCTATCCTCTATCCACTGGCTGCCAAAAGAACTACCCTCTGACCCCCTCCCCAATTGTGACAACCAAAAATGTCTCCAGTCATTGCCAAATGTCTCCTGGAGGGCCTAATCACCCCTTAGTAGAGAATCATTGCTCTAAACCACATTTTTCTAATAATAAGAGCAGTTATTATTTCACCTTCGTTTGTCTAGCACTTCATAGTATACAAAGCCCTAAGAATATGTTTCAAAAAAAAATCAATTTTATTGCCACCAGGGAAAGCAGTATGAAAAAGGTGGATGACCATGTTGTACAATGATCTTCCGCAAGCTCTTATCAGAAGAAATTGTTGGCCAGCAGGAAGCTGATGAATGGAACTTTCCTCTTGGTTTTAGTTCCTTTGATGCCACCTGCAATTTGCAATCCCGGGGCAAGGTGTTTGTTCAATTTCTTTCTCCTTTAGAAAATTTAAAAGAGATACTGGCTGTAAAGAATAAGTCAAAACTTAAATTACTAAACATATTTTATTAGTTTGACACTTAATGTTCCTATTCTTCAGGGGCTTAGGGAAAATGTGAAGGAAATAGTAAATGAAATCTTACTAATTTCCCGATATTCAAGTCTTGAGTCGCATTCTATAAGAGGAAACCTAAAAGGTGGTTTAAATTCATTCAGCAGTGAAAGTTTTGTTGGGTGCATGAAATAACCTTGGGTCTTTGACATTCTATGACTATTTCATTGTATCAGCTTTGTTCAGAGAAGTTTTGCCTCTTTAGTTATTGATTTTTTTCTCTTATGTGATGTTGTCCATGTCCAACAGTATAATCTCTTCACCCTATATCTCTCCCTCGCCCTCTCTGTCTTTTTCTCTCTCATGCTTTGTCTTTCCTCAGTGGTACCTGATACCTCAGCATCAAGATGTTATAGGAAGAATGAGGGCTTTGGAGCCAGATAATTCCAATTCAAATTTTGGTTTCAACAACTCTATCATTGTGACATTGGGCAAGATTTCTAGTTTCTCAATATTTCAGTATTGTACATTTTATGGGTCAGAAAAATAATGGCTACATTATCTGTCAAGACTCCTCAGTTATGAGTTACATATAACCTTACTCAAGCTGACAAGAGGAAAAAGGAAATTTGTTAGCTAATATGAGCTAAAAAGTCCATGAGTAAACCCGGCTACCTTCAGGTAGGGCTTGATCTATGTCTCAAATATTTTTACAAAGACTCATTTTCCCTGTGCTTGACTATATTCTCAGGTGCACATAGTGACCCCTGTCTACTTCTACTTCAACACTTGACCAGTATGGGAGCCTGCTTCCTCAGTAGATCAAATGAAAGTTCTGGCTTGTCATTTATTTGTCCCAGTTGGTTAAGAGTCCAGATCTGGCCTGGCTGGCATAGCTCAGTGGTTGAGCATCAACCTATGAACTAAGAAATCATGGTTCAATTCCTGGTCAGGGCACATGCCTGGGTTGTGAGCTTGATCCCCAGTGTGGGGCATGCAGGAGGCAGCTGATCAATGATTCTCTCTCATCATTGATGTTTCTATCTCTCTCTCCTTCTCCCTTCCTCTGTGAAATCTATAACCATACAGTTATGTGAGCTAAGAATTTCCTAGGCAGGGGAAAGGTGGGTAGTAAGGATCTGAAACAGAAGTGTGCCTGGTATGTCCAAGAGAGAAGCCAGTATAGCTTAAGTTGTGTGCAAGACAGAAAGTGACAGGAGACTATATCATGGATAGCCCACAGCAATTGTGATGATGGTTTTTACTTTGCATAAAATGAAGAAACATTAGAGGGTCTTCAACAGAGGAATGTGATTTTGCTTCCATTTATAAACCATCACTGTGGTTAACATGTGAAGAATAGACTATCAGGAGAGAAGGGTAAAAATGGAAGCTAGAAGGCAATATTATTATACTTTCCATATATTTCTATTTTATTACGAGTATCTCTCGATATATGTTTAATTTTATCATACTCTGATTTTAGCAAATTTGGCAATAATTATGATTTTTCTTCCTAGATTTGACATAGTTAATTATAATAATAAATTTCCAAATAAAGAACCAATCTTACATTCCTAAAATGAAATAAAAGTATATTATTTTTAATATGCTTGCTGGTTCTTCATAAAAATGCTATCTATGGGATTCTTTTATTTATGTTCATAAATCTAATTGTAGTTTGTAAGGTGTTTTTTTTTTCCTGTACAACCTCTTTTATTAAAATTTTGAACCAGTGTTTTTGTTACTACATTTTTTTTAAATGGAAGCTTTTTCTCTTTTCAATGGTCTGGAACAACTTAAAATAGCATGAGAATTAACTATTTTTTAAAGGCTTGTTAGAACTACTGTGAATCCACTAAGCCTTGGAGTAGTTTTTGGGTTTTTTTAAGGGATGAGGAGAAGATAAAGGTACTTAACAAATTTCTTCTATAGTAATTGATTAGTTTAGATTTTTTTCTCTCTTTTGAAGCCAGTTTTCATAAGTTACACTTTCCTAGAAAGTTATCCATACAACCAAAATTTCAAATTAATTTGCAAAGTTGTTGATCAAAGTCCTCTGATATGATTACTTAATTTTTCTCCGTACCTATAATTATTTCTTATTTTCTTTCTGGATTATATTTAATTTATCTATTTTATTATATGTGGGAGTGTTGTTGCATTATTCTTTTTTATTTTTTAATAAATCTTTATTGTTCAGATTATTACAGATGTTCCTCTTTTTTCCCCCCATAGCTCCCCTCCACCCAGTTCCCCCCCAACACCCCATGCCCTTACCCCCTGCCACTGTCCTCACCCATAGGTGTGAGATTTTTGACCAATCTCTTTCCACACCCCTCACGTCCCCTTCCCCGCAAGAATTGTCAGTCCACTCCCTTTCTATGTCCCTGATTCTATTATATTCATCAGTTTGTTCTGTTCATCAGATTTTTTTTATTCACTTGATTTTTAGATTCACTTGTTGATAGATATGTATTTGTTGTCACTTTGTTGTTCATAATTTTTATCTTTACCTTTTTCTTCTTCTTCCTCTTCTTTAAGAATACCCTTCAGCGTTTCATATAATCCAGGTTTGGTGGTGCTGAACTCCTTTAGCTTTTTCTTGTCTGTGAAGCTCTTTATCTGACCTTCAGTTCTAAATGATATCTTTGCTGGGTAGAGTAATCTTGGTTGTAGGTTCTTGCTATTCATCACTTTGAATATTTCTTGCCACTCCCATCTGGCCTGCATAGTTTCTATTAAGAAATCAGCTGACAGTCATATGGGTACTTCCTTTTAAGTAACTAACTTCTTTTCTCTTGCTGCTTTTAAAATTCTCTTTGTCTTTTGCCCTTGGCATTTTAATTATGATGTGTCTTGGTGTGGTCCTCTTGGATTCCTCTTGTTTGGGGTTCTCTGTGCTTCCTAGACTTGTAAGTCTATTTCTTTCACCAGGTAGGGGAAGTTTTCTGTCATTATTTCTTCTAATAGGTTTTCAATATCTTGCTCTCTCTCTTCTTCTGGCACCCCCATAAATCGAACGATGATACATTTGAAGTTGTCCCAGAGGCTCCTTACACTATCTTCATATTTTTGGATTCTTTTTTCTTTTTTCTTTTCTGATTGAGTGTTTTTTGCTTCCTTGTATTTCAAATCTTTGACTTGATACTCTGGTCTACTGTTGAATTTCTGTATATTATTCTTTATTTCAGACAGTGTATGCTTAATTTTTGACTGATCCTTTTCCAATTTTTTGGCATTCTCATTAAGGTCCTTGAAGGTCTCACTGAGTTCCTTGGAGGTTTCTAGAAGATTCTTGAGTAACCTTATAACTGTGGTTTTGAACTCTATATCCAGTAGTCTGCTTTCCTCCATTTCTTTCATCTGTGACATGTTTCTTTGTCTCCACATTTTGGCTGCTTCCCTGTGTTGATAGAGTGGCCTTGTGTGGTAGGTGTCCTATAGGGCCCAGTCGCTCAGCTTCCCCAATCACCTGAGGTGGACACTGTTGTTGCACCCCTTTGTGGGCTGGGTGCACAGTCTTGTTGTAGTTAAGCCTTGATTGCTGTTGGTATCACTTGGAGGAATTGACCTCCAGACCAATTGGCTGTGAGGACCCACTGTGTCTATAATGGAAGAACTGCTGTGCTAGAGACACCCTTATGGGGAAGGACTTGCTTCAGTGGGGCTTTGGTGCTCACTGAGTCTGCCTCTTGAGTGTGTCATTTATGGATGTGAGGAGTTGCAATCTGGTATTGTCTCACACTGACCACTAGGTACACTGACTCCTTGATCTCCAAGGAGGTGCAAAGTCAATCACTGCCTGAGGCCACCCAGCAGGAGCTACAGCGAGATCTGCAGATTTCTCCTCTTTATTTGGGGTTTGGAAGTTTTGGAGCTCTCTGACCCAGCTGCAGTTTGTTAGGTTAGGCTGCAAAAGGACAGTCCATTCATATGCAAAAGCCACTGCACACAGCTTGGGTGGGGTTGTAGCCTGGGTGGGGCGGGGTCTCAGGGAGTCATCAGGGAGGAACAAACAGCAATGACTGCCAGTCAGCAGTCTCCTAGTATCCGTGTCTCTGAGTCTCTACATCCCTGAGTCTCTGCGTCTCCTTGTCCCATGCCCCCACACAGTAACAATGATCCCTGTGAGCACCTCTGTGAGAAAGCCACCCTCGCTTTCCGACCCTATGCCAGAGAGTCCAGTTTCTCCCCATAGGAGTCTGGGTCCCCAGAGTCTCACAGGAAACTGGAGTTCAGAGCAGTCTGGAGCTTAAAACAGTGCACCCAGTTGCCAGCACGGTTCGCACACTTCCGTACCTTTGCTTTTCCGTGCCTCTGCACCTCCTACCCAGTCTCAATGTGCTTTTATCTTTCCTTCTATTTGTAGAACTTCTACTCAGCCAGCTTTTCTGTGGTTCTGGATGATAGCTGTTTTGTCTTTTAGTTGTAGTTTTGGTGTGGTTGTGAGAGGCAGCACATACAGGTGTATACCTTATGCCACCATCTTGGTTTCCGTGTTGCATTATTCTTAAAGACCATCTTTTGAATTTATTTGTTAGATCTCCATATATTCTGTATTCTAATTTACTAACTTTTGCTCTAATATGTACTCATCTTCTGATTCATTGTGTTTATTTTATTAATCTGTTTCTAATTTCATGAGTTGGATGCTCAATTAATTTATTTTAATTTATTTTTGTTTATTAATATGAGTACTTAAATATGACTTCAGTAATGACTGCTTTTTTACCTAAATCACACAGTTATTATACATAGGGTTTTTATTGTCGGTTTTTAAACATTTGTAATTTTGATTTCTGAATATTCTCTTTTGACCTAAGAGATGTTTGAGAAAGAGTTTCTGGGTTGTGGGTGATTGTTTATTTTTATTTATTGTTGACTAGAGGCCCAGTGCATGAAATTCATGCACTGGGGGGGGAGGGGGTTGTACCTCAGCCAGGCCTGCACCCTCTCGCAGTCTGGGACCCCTCAGGGGATGTCTGACTGCCAACTTAAGATCGGGCCTAAGCTGGCAGGCAGACATCCCTCTTGCAGTCCGGGATCCCTCTCGCAGTCCAGGACCCCTTGCTCCCTACTGCCTTCCTGCTCGCTGCTCCTTACCATTCAGCTCGCTGTTCCTTAGTGCTGCCTCTCCCGCCTCCACCACTGTGCTCGCCAGTCGCCAGTCATGAGCCCGGCTTCTGGCTGAGCAGTGCTCCCCCTGTGGGAGCGCACTGACCACCAGGAGGCAGCTCCTGCATTGAGCGTCTGGCCCCTGGTGGTCAGTGCGCATCATAGTGACCAGTCATTCCGTCATTCGGTTGATTTGCATATTAGGGTTTTATTATATAGGACTAGAGGCCCGGTGCACGAAATTCGTGCACGGAGGGGGGTTCTCCCTCAGCCCAGCCTGTACCCTCTCCAATATGAGACCCCTCAATGAGATCCCCAGTGGGATCGGGCCTAAACGGGCAGTCGGACATCCCTCTCACAATCCAGGACTGCTGGCTCCCAACTGCTTGCCTGCCTGCCTTCCTGATTGGCCCTAACTGCTTCTGCCTGCCAGCCTGGTCACCCCCCTAACCACTCCGCTGCCAGCCTGTTTGCCCCCAACTTCCCTCCTCTGCCGGCCTGGTCACTCCTAACTCCCCTCTCCTGGAGGGTTGATCACCTCCAACTGCCCTTTCTTGCAGGCCTGGTCCCTCTCAACTGCCCTCCCTTGCAGGGCTGATCCCTCACAACTGCCCTCCCTTGCAGGCCGGGTGCCTCCCAACTGCCCTCTCCTGCTGGCCATCTTGTGGTGGCCATCTTGTGTCCACATGGGGGCAGCTATATTGTGTGTTGCAGTGATGATCAATCTGCATATTATTCTTTTATTAGATAGGATAGAGGCCTGGTACAGGAGTGGGGGCCAGCTGGTTTGCCCTGAAGGGTGTCCCGGATCAGGTGGGATTTCCCTTGGGGTGTGGGGCGGCCTGAGCGAGGGGCCTGTGGTGGTTTGCAGGCCGGCCACGCCCCCTGGTAACCCAAGCGGAGGCCCTGGTATCTGGAATTTATTTTCCTTCTACAATTGAAACTTTGTAGCCTGGAGCAGAGCCAAGCCAAGCCTGGGGCTCCCTCCGAGGCCACAGCCATTGTGTTGGGGTTATAATTGAAACTATGTTGCCTTAAGCGGGTGGGCCCGGCCAGGGTGTGTGGAAAGCTTTGCTTCCCCTGTTGCCGGCAGCAACCCTGGCCTGCTCTCTCAAGCTCCATTCTGCCGCCATTTGTTTGAATTTGTTTACCTTCTATAATTGAAACTTAGTAGCTTGAGTGGAGGCTTAGGCCTGGAAATGGCAGGCGGAAAGCTTGGCCTCCTCTGTTACCTAGGAAACCTTGCTCTCTGTGGCTGTAGCCATCTTGGTTTGGGTTAATTTGCATACTCGCTCTGATTGGATGGTGGGCGTGGCTTGTGGGCGTGGCTTATGGGTGTGTCGGAGGTATGGTCAATTTGCATATTTCTCTATTATTAGATTAGACTAGCTTTCCCGTTGCAGGAAAATTCCTGCAATGGGATTTCCTGCTGCACTCTACCCCGCCTCCGTTCCTCCCTTGCCGCCCGCCTCGCCTTCTCCTCCAGCCTGCCCGCATTTCCCTTCGCCCCAGGCCCCGCCTCCGCTCCACCCGTGTCGCCAGCCCCGCCTTCTCCTCCAGCCTGCCCGCGTTTCCCTTCGGCCCCGGCCCTGCCTCCGCCCCGCCCGTGTCGCCAGCCCCGCCTTCTCCTCCGGCCCGCCCGCGTTTCCCTTCGGCCCCGGCCCCGCCTCCACTCCGCCCTTGCCGCCGGCCCTGCCTTCTCCTCCAGCCCGCCTGCGTTTCCCTTCGCCCACGGCCCCGCCTCCGTTCCTCCCTTGTCACCGGCCCTGCCTTCTCCTCCAGCCCTCCGCGTTTCCCTTCACCCCCAGCCCCGCCTCCGCCCCGCCTTTATCACCCGCCTCACCTTCTCCTCCAGCCTGCCTGCGTTTCCCTTCGGCCCCGGCCCCGCCTCCGCTCCGCCCTTGCCGCTGGCCCCGCCTTCTCCTCCAGCCCGCCTTCGTTTCCCTCCCTGACTTCGCTCCTCCCTTCTCCTCCCCCCCCCACCCCCCTGGCTTGCTTGCTTCTTCGAAGCTTTACTCCCCTTTGCAGCTCTTGGCTTCTTTCGACACTGTCTTGATATGCAAATTAGCCGCCATCTTTGTTGGGGTAATTTGCATACTCGTCCTGATTGGTTGGTGGGCGTGGCTTGGCTGGTGGGCGTGGCTTAGGTGTAGCGAAGGTGCGGTCAATTTGCATATTTGTCTATTATTAGATTAGATAGTATTACAGATGTCCCTTATTTTTCCCCCCATAGGTGATTTTTGTTTTCTCGTTTTGTTATGCTGCATTGGGGTCATTGCTGCATCAACTTTTTGAAATTTTTTATGTTTCCTTTGACCTAAAATATGTCTTTTTAAATGACTATTCATTTGACCCTTGACAATAGAGGCATTCCCTATTTTCAGGTTATAGGGCTTGATATGTATTTGATAGAGCCACCATACTTACTAGTATTTATATTTTGTACTTTTGATATATTATGGATTAAAGTACAGTAAGTCTACATCTGATCAGATGGCTCTGTTTATTATTATATCAATTATAGTTTTGACTTTAGGAATGTTATTTGCTAAATACATGTTGATTTAAGGACTTCTTTGTGGATTGTACCCTTTGGTATCATATCGTGCCATTTATATGTTTTAGTTAATATTTTGGGTGCTTAACTAACCTGTGTCTGAGATTAAGATCACAACCCTGATTTCTTCTTGTTTATGCATAGTTGCTATGCATTTGCCCATCTTTTTATTCCCAACCATTCTGAATCTCTTTGCTTTATCTCTGTCTTTTATGTAGCATATATGAAGTTTCTTGTGTGATACTATCTACACCATCTTTTAATGCGATTAGACCATTTGCTTTTAATGATACGAGAAAGGTTTGATTCTAATTAGGTTTGTTACTTTGTTTAGATTCTGTTTTTATTACTTTTAAATCCTTTCACAGAGTAACTTATTTTTATTGCTATATTTTCTGGTAAATTTGAAAATATAATATATTTTTGTACTTGTTTATCTTTATAACTTTTCATAATTTGTTTAGTCTCCATTTCCTTTGATGTTATTATCCCTACCATGAGTAGCAATAAAATTTTTATTACTTTTTCATCCTTCTCTTTTCTCCTTCTCTCTCACTACCAAGTTTTATATAATCATCTTATCTTTATATTACCTTTTGGTAAAATTAAACTTTTACTTCTTTTCCATGATGTGTCAATTTCTTCTGATTTTCTTTGACCTCTATTAAATATGAGAAAAAAACACTGTGATTAAACTTTTCACCTTCTATCCTATCTTCTCCAAACTTTTGTTAGTTATAACATTTCTAACTTTCAGTATTTAGGTCATTATATTCTCTTCTATAAACGTAATCTTTATAGTTTTTAGAATCTTAATCCTGCAGTCAAATACATTCAATGTTCAGTAGTGGTATTTTGCTATATATTTTTTTGGTTATTCCTGAGTTTGCTTAAGTTTATTTTTTGTTAGATTCTTCATGAAGTTCTCATCTGAAATATTCTCCGAATTCCTTAACATTTTAAAGTCTTGATTTTCTTTATACTTGTATGGTATTCTAACTAGCTTTAGATGATAGAGTGACACTATCTTTTTGTTAGAATTTGTTAGTATGTTTGTTGGTTTGGAGAAATTTAAGGCAAGTTGATTTTTAAATTTTAATTATTATAAATTATTTTACCATTTTGCCTTGAGATTAAAAGTATTCTTTGTCTTTGTATTATAATAACTTTTTTAGTATTAAGTCATTTTTTTCTGGGAATAGTGTTCCTTTAATAGGAAGATTAAATTATTGTATTTTAGAAAATTTTCTTCTTTATTTTAATGTTCTATTTCATTACATTGGTTCCCTTTTTCTGAGACTCCAATTATGTGTATGTTGGATTTTTTTTTTGCTTGTCCATAACTACTCTTGACTTCCTTCTGTTCTATTCTTCCTCTTTCCTTTTTTTCCCCTTCTCTCTCCTTCCCTCCCTCTCTTCCATTCTTTCTTCACTTCCTTCTTTTGATTGCACTCACTTATTTATGTTCTTTGTATTTCTGACTGTATTTCAGCAGTGTCTATACACTATTATGCTCCTTCTAATATTGCCTTCATTTCTTGGTTTTATTTTTCTTTCACTTTTTCTGCAGCTCTCTGGGAACTCATGTTTCATCTTCTGTCTCCTAATTACCTCTTCCCTGGGGTTCTATATTCTAGGTTGTTTTCTTGCTTCACAGAGGCAATTGCTGTATTATTCTTGGTAGTAGTACTTAATTCATAATAAATATTTATCAGAGTTTTTATCTGCTGAATTGAAACATTTAACAGTCTTGTGTGTTTTTTTCTGGTGAGTGTTCTTCCTCTATCATTATATTTGTGATTTATTTTTTTTATTTTCTTTATTGTGTTATCTCAATAATATAGCCTCACCTGTTCATTTTTTATTGCTTATCTTGATGTAGAAAACTCTCTTTTTCTGGACCCACCTTTTGCAGGAGGTTTCGCTGTGTGTATAAGGTAGACCCAAGACCATGCTTTAGTTTTGTAGAATTTTCTTTTTGCCCCAGGTGATGGTTATGAGAATTTGTTTAGCCTTTAAGTTTCCCCAGCTACCAGGGAAAGCCAACTCTGGGGTAATTCAGGATGCAAATTCTCATTTCTCCCCAATGACACAGGCTGCTTCTTGCAAAATTTGTCTTTTCTCTGTTATTATTCTTTGTCTGAGATTCTTTTGCTTTTCAGAGCCAAATCAGATTCAGGGAAATGCCCGACTCTAGCTGGTACATACTAATATGAACATTGAGGTAGTAGGGTAAGTATTTAGGGTTTTACCTTAACTTTGGGAAAGAAAAAATGTAATAGCTCTTTCTGATTTTTGCACCTGAAGAACCTCTCCTCTTCATCCTCTTGCATTTTTTCCATATGAACTATATTACTGTTTGCAGCCATTCTATTCTATCAATTTTCTGACTTAAGGTTTCAGCTGTAACTGAATTTCATGGAAATAGAGCTTAAATTTTTTATTCACCTAATTTCTTATAGGGAGGGGGATTTCCACCTGGGAAAATACTAACTATATCACTAATGAGAAACAGAAATATCGCTATTTTGGTAGCTTTAACTCAAACACTTGTTTAAAGTATTTCAACCATGCCTTTTCATTTTTATCAGAAATAACTACATCTCACAAACTCCAATTAGCAACATTTTAATTTACTAAAGAATTATTATAATCCCTTTTCTTTCCACCAAATGTAATAATCAATACATTACTTGTTGTTCTTTTCAGTAATGGTTAAATAAATAAATCCAGATTTTTCCTTGTAAAATTTGTACTTCAGCCTTTATTTTAAAAGAAAAATAGGAACTAATGGTCCCCAAGATTGAGAGGTTTAAACAGCTAATTTTAAATTGTGTTCTACTTTTCTTACTAAAAGTAAAAGAAACATAGTACCTTTAAAATATCAATGTTTGCTAACCTCCCTGGTTTCGAATCTATTATTCAAATAGTGTTAATGGCTGCATAATATGAGCATAAGTTTAGATCAGTAACATCAATGTATGAAATTAAATCCAAGCCCATCATATGATTAATTTTATTTGGAGAGTCTAATTGGAGAAACTCTAGTAGAAAATCCCCTCTAAATTATATGAATTGAAAATAAGGGGAGGGGGACCTTAAAGGACTTCTCAGAAATAATATCAAAATTATAATAATTATTTTAGAAAAGACAATCTATTACATTTCCTCTACCACCCACCCTATTCCTTAAAACTATTGAAAGGTTTCCCATTCCGCTTAGAATGAAAGTCAAAACACCTTAACGTATCCAACCAACCTCTGTGTGGCTTGGCTCTTATCTACATTTCCAGCTCCATCTTACATCATGGCTCTACATTGCTTTTTCTGGAGCAGAAAATTTTTGGCATGTGCTTTCTCACCCCAGGGCCTTTACACCTGCTTTTTCCTCTGCCTGCAGACACTTGTGCCCTATCTTTGCCTATTTAACTAATACTCATCATTTAGATCTCAGCTCAAGTATATAGGACGTTTTCCCTGGCCTCCTTGTCTAGCTGCCTTATTATGTCTTCTCAAGTAATCTATACATTTCTTTTTCAGTTTTCATGTCTCTTCCACTAGCTATTTGGTTCATGAACATGGCTGTATTTTATTCCCAGTCCCTATCACATTGTAGGCACTTTATACATATTTGTTGAAAGAATTAATAGTGATACTTAGCATTTATTGAGTGCTAACTTTATTTCAGGCTTCTGTGTTATCTCATCACAAGAACAGACCTGTCTTTTAGAAAATATGAAGTAAAGCAAAGGAAGAAGAAAGAAAAATAAATGAATCTAATTAAGTATCCTTGAGGAAGAATTTTGTATCTTGTAAAGTTTTGCATATTTACTTCTTACTTTGGTTGAATATAAAAGATACCCAGGAGTCTGGAATTTGCATCAAAACTATTTAAACTCTTAAGCTTATAAAACTGAGCAAAGATTCTAATGATGGATTTTTAGAAGATATATTTGGCATTTTCTGCTTGTAATTGGATTAGAATTACAAGCAGCTCAATTTTTTCCACACATTTCTTAACTTCTATCCTTGATCCTATACTAAGTCAGAAAGCCCAAGGTAGCAAGAGGAAGATGCATTTTTAAAGAATGTATTATAATTTAGGCCTTTGTTTTTTGGAACCTAATGAGAAGTTTGCTTTGGGTTTTGATTTTTAATTTCTCGTATGTATTCTATTTTAGGGTGCCTGTTAGATATGCCCCCATACAGAGCTACTTCTAATTTTAAGAGAAGAAAGTGTAGAAATTAAGATTTATAGAAGGTTATAAGTAGAAGGGGCTATAGAAATGGTCTGTTAAATGACTCTCATTTACAGATGAAGAAATGGCTACCCAAGGAGCATATGTGCTGGAAGAGTGGTGAGAACTCTGGTTTTCATACCTCCTTCCCAGCGTCCATTCCCAACCACACATGGTCATGGCGAAAGACTAGGGTCAGATCCAGTGTTGAACCTTACTTGTACATCAAAACTGGTTTTCTCCTTGATCCGGCTTAAAGATACAAAGATGAAAAAAAATCACATCTTGAAAATACATGGGTTTTATACAGACACCATCTAATAACATAAGCATTTCAACTTTCAAATTTATTTTCCTTGAATTTTATTTATTTATTTATTTTTACATTGTAGAGAAGGTACCACTTTCTATCTAAATGGCATCTATACAGCAGAAAGAGCTCACAGAGCTTGGGCATACACATATATATGCTCAATTCCTGGCCCCTCCATTTATTAGCTAAAACCTCCCTTACTCTTAGAAACTTAAAAACTTGAAATATTACTTACACTTAGAAGTTTGTAATTGAATTAGAATTAGGTGTCTTTATTTACAAAATCAAAATATTAGTACCCATTTCATAGACTACCTGAAATATTTTTTGGGGAAGCCAATATACAGAAAAATATGTTGTTTTTTTTTAAGAATAAAATACTTCACAGATTGCTGTGAGAGGAATTGATGATATAACAGTACCTAGCATATAAATGCTGTATGCTAAATCTTAATTTCCCTTCCTTCTAAAACTATTAGAGCCACTCAGGTCAGCTTGGGTGAGTTTGCTTTGCATCCTACAGAGGCAGGCTATTTGAGATCTTTTAAGAAGACACCAATGGAAATATTTCATGTCAGTGTTACCTGACATGGAACAATTATTGAGAAATTTTTATATTGAATATTTATAAGATGACCCCTATAGTGATGGCTGCTGTAAAGGACAAGAAATCATGCATGTGCTGTGATTGAAAATTGCTGCTTGCTGGCACACCAAACTTTTGTTAATGTATTGATGGAGAGTATTTGCATACTAGGTTGAAAGTTCTGTCGGCTTAATAGATTTGACTATCAACCAGAAAATCACAGATTTTTAGTACAAACCAGCAAGTCAAATTCAGTCTGCCTCATGAAGCATATTAAATTCTTCAAAAGGAGGCAATTGCTACATGACATTTGAAGAATATACCACTTCAAGCTACAATGTTGTTTCAAACCTGCAGATTCTGGCTTTTTCCACATAGAACCTATAGCTTTAGGGGAAGGCAGAATGTAGTGGGATAATTAACTCTATCTTCCTCTAGTTTCCAGGACCATGAAGAAGGAGCTGAATTAGATTCCAGGTGCCATAGTGTTGTTGAAAAACCATTGAACTCCGAATCTTGGGTTTTCTCCTAGCACTATATAACATTGGACAAAAATGCCTTTCATCTTCAGTTCTCAGTTATCCTATATAATAAAAGCCTAATATGTATAAACTGATGAACAAAAAGATAGATACAGAGACAGTAAAGCATCAAACAGACTTTCAAATTACAGGGGGAAAGTTAGAGAGAGGTGGGGGAGATAAGAAATCAAACTAAGGACTTGTATGCATGCATATAAGCATAAACAATGGACGCAAAACTCTGGGGAGTGAGGGCATGTATGGGTGTGGGGTGAGGGGGCAATGGTAAGATATGTACACATATAATACTTCAATAAAAAAAATAAAAGAGTAATATGCAAATTAAAAAAAAAGCCTAATATGCTAGGTATCCGGTGGTCCCGTCAGCCATTCAACCAATAAAAGTGTAATATGCTAATGCCGCTCAACCGCTGGCTATGACGTGCACTGACCACCAGGGGGAAGACAGTCGACCAGTCACTATGACGTGCACTGACCACCAGGGGGCAGATGCTCTGACAAGTAGGTTAGCTTGCTGCTGGGGTCCAGTTGATTGGGACTGAGCGAGATGAGCAGGACATGCCCTGGAGCCCTCCCGTGGTCCCTCCCCTGCTGGCCAACCTCCCACGTCCCACCCTGGCCCTGATCGTGCACCAGTGGGGTCCCTCACGCTGGCCTGTGCCCTCTTGCAATCTGGGACCACTCAGGGGATGTCAGGGAGCCGATTTCGGCCCTATCCCGCAGGCCAGGCAGAGGGGCCCCCCTGGTGCACGAATTCATGCACTGGGCCTCTAGTCTTATTAATAAAATCATAGAACTGGAGTAGACGCTCATTAAAGGAATAAAATTCTGAGTCAGCCTCACTAGGAAGATATTTTGCCAACAGTCATAGTGGTCCAGCACCTGGATCTCATTGTTCTATAAGGTAGTCTATAGTATGTTTGTGTACATGTTACTCTTCTTCCACATAACTCACTTTAAAGCTTTTAAAGACATCATTTTCACCCCACCTCCCCCCTACACACACACTTGTATATTCTAGGGCAAATATCCTTATTACTCCACATACTGATGTGGTTTCGAGTTATTTTACCAAACTGGTGTGTCCTCTGGTTAAACTCCCACCGCTCATGATCCCCTGTCAGCTAGATTCCTTGACTTTCCATCATACTCTTTACAGAAATTTTTAAGGACAAAGGATGGAGGCCACAGCTTCTTAGCTGTAGATCTATCTTAGGTTCAACATTTTGTCCACAAGAGGTCTTAAAACAACGATCTACTACTCTGGAAAGCTCTTATCAAAAAGAAAATACATTTTGTTTGGGATAACTTACTTTTTAAAAAATCCTGGGAGAGAGGCTCCCAATTATTTTCATTTTCTTTGTTAATTATTCATAACTTACGTAGTCCATCATCTCTATTAGAATTTTCTCTAGAAATTGACATCAAACTCATTGATTTGTAGGCTCATATACCCAAATTTTCTCTCTTCTCTCTCTCTCTCTCTCTCTCTCTGTTTTTTTTTTTTTTTTTTTTTTTGAGTACCAGTACAATGTTTTCCCAGGTCTATATTCTGGATTTTTCTCATTCATTTTTTTTTCCATAGTAAGAGGACCCAAAATGGTCCTGTTCATCCTTTTCCTGACTTGACTTTTTTCAAAGTCCCTAAATGCTTTTTAAAAATTATCTCTAAATCCCTTTTAGTGAAAGGATGCAAAACTAGTCCTCCAGGAAGTCTGAATCTGAATGCCTTTGAGTAGGGGATCCACTCTCCAGTCCACCCAGTTTTCGTTAAGCTTTCTACTTTCTTAACCTAGCATTTCCACATAATTATGCTACTGGACTGATTCATGAAGTGTTTTGAGTTTGCA
Source organism: Eptesicus fuscus (assembly GCF_027574615.1). Classification (NCBI taxonomy): domain Eukaryota; kingdom Metazoa; phylum Chordata; class Mammalia; order Chiroptera; family Vespertilionidae; genus Eptesicus; species Eptesicus fuscus. The sequence goes on from NC_072479.1 coordinate 90,315,457, forward strand.
ACTCCTGTTAGTTTTACCCCTTTCAACTTGAAGGTTATTTTCCTTCTTAGTGAAGAAGGAATCACAAAAGGAGTTGCTGCCAAAGATTTCCTGCCTTTGCTCAACTATGCTCTCCTAACTGTTCAGAATTGTTCCTGCTTATTTTATCCTAGTGACCAGGTGCATGGATCTATGCACATTGAAAGGAAATTAATTAGAGGGTGGCCAGTGGGGCAGGCCTGGGGGAGATGGCCCGAGATGGGGCAGACACTCCCTAGAGTCAACCTACTATAGTACCTCCCCAGCACCATGGCTTGAAGGGCATCTGCGGAGTGAGTGGGGTCCCTCTGGCAGGTGGGGTACCTCAGCCTGGCCTGCAGGTATTGGGCTAAAACCAGCTCTCTGACATCCCCCAAGGGATCCTGAATTGTAAGGGCGGTTCTCGGGTGACCCATCCCAGAATCGGGCTCCCTCCTCTCTGGTTCTGGGTGCATCATCCAAGAATCTCTACTGCCAAGTCACCACAGCTCGGCAGTTCCTGCATTGCATGTCATAGCTACTGGTCAGACAGTCAGATGGTTGCTTAGCCTTTTATATATACATCTAGATAATAGCAGCAATAACAACAGCAGTGTATTCTGAACATACTACAACCTAGGCCCTGTGTAGGGGATATGGAAATGAATAAGACCTGTTCCAATCTCAAATTCTTGGTACAGTGTAGGGGAATGATATATAAAACTACACTTACAATGTGATGTGTACAATGTAGTAGTTTTGCACATGGACTCAGAGGCCACACTGCCTAGTTTCAAATCCTCTTTCCAACACCTAGTAACCATTTAATCACACAAAACATTTTTAAATTGCTCTGTGCTTGTTTCCTCATCAGTGAACTGGGGATAATGGTAGTAATGGTAGATAATGGTAGAGCTGATGTGGAGATTAAATAGTTAATGCATATAAAATATGTAGAACACTACTTGGCATGTATAAGATCCTAGTCAGTGTTTGCTATCATTTTTTATTATTGAAGTATGTGTAATTAGAAAACATTATCTGACCCTCTTCGTGCCCCCTATAACCACTCCCATGTATTAGAAGTTCCTTTTCTTTACTATAGCACTCTATGCATAGTATTCCTTTTTTAAAAATATATTTTTATTGATTTCAGAGAGGAAGGAAGAGGGAGAGATAAATAGAAACATCAATGATGAGAGAGAATCATCAGCTGCCTCCTGCACACTCCACACTGGGGATCAAGCCAGCAACCAGGGCATATAGGCTGACCGGCAATTGAACCATGACCTTCTGGTTCATAGGTCAACACTCAACTACTGAGCCACGTCGGCTGGCCAGTATGCCTTTATTGAATCAAGCCCTTTTAAATTGTATACTGTCAAGCAATACTGCTTTCCTCACATTTTTATTGATTTTTCTTCTTTCATTTCCCCCCAGAATTGAAGTTGAAAGAATTTCGCATCATCCTTGAGACATCTTCACTCTTCTGCTCCTTCTGCAACACACAGACTCCGACCTATATTTCCCCAAAACACTGTGAAACCTGCATATGTGGAGTACACATGTCCCCACCGTGGCTCCCACAAACCAAAAAAATAGGGGTGTTCTTCCTAGGGTACCACCAGTTTAACCCCAAAAAAACATTACACTTGCTACTTATGGCTTCCAGCAAGACACATAACAACATCTCAAAAACATTTTGTTTTTAAAGAATTCAATGTTTCCTTATGGATCCGAATGAAGCTCAGGGAATCAGTCCCAGTCATTGTTTATTCCATCATCTGAGAGGTAAAATGTTGTTAGGATTGACTATAAATTCTCAGATTGTTCTTGGACTAGAAAGAGATTTTCTGCACAAGTCCAGATCCTTGGCGTTACTCATCATTATGGCTTTCTTCTGTGGTTATTTATTTTATAAATTGTGTTTTCTAGCAATAAAATCTACAAGACACCCAATGGCATAATTCTTTCCTCACTCATTTTCATCCAAGTCTTTTCTACCTGCAGGTTGATGCAGTTCTCTACTGGCATCCTCTTTCTTGACATACTCTGTTTTACTTCCACTGCTTTCATTATATATATATTGATTTTGAGCAAAGTTTACCTTTTCATTGTCATAGTCTAATCATGATGGTTAACATGTCAAACACCAGGAATACTTCAGAATAATTCTTTCTTCCTTGGTTGAATGCTCCGTTTCAATTTATTGCCCAAATATTGCTCATTGATATCTATGTGTTGGACGGTACATTTATTATTTATGATACATTTCCTGTTACTTGATAACTTAAGTACTTATTTCCTACTGTTCACTATTGAGCATAAATAGCTTCTTCTCTACAATTTTGGGCCTTTTCCTCTCTCCCAAGTGTCATTTTATCATCCTTATAACCTGGTTAGAAAGTGTCTGCTAAGATCATTGTTTCCAGAGCATATCATTCGTTACCAAGAGTCCTTTATTCAGGAAGTGTTTATCATGTTTCAGAAGGGCAACCCTGTTCCTTGACCCCATATACTTCTAAGGTTCTTAACTTCCTTATTGCCTATAGCCTATTTCTCCACTCAGTCTCAGTTATGCATGATCATTACCCTTAGCCTTGATGGAAACCATACTATCTCAATCCCAAATATCTCAGAGCTCCATCTCCCATCCCTTCATTTCAATTCTTTCTTCCATCTTCAACCTTGTCAAAACATGTAATTCATGGATCCTAATTATTCTCATTCCTGAGGATAAAAGAAAGGCTTCTCTTCTCTCCTTTCTGGGACAGGATTCCATAACCCATTAATATAACCATGCTCTAGCAATTGATCCTAATTCATTTTATCTAATTCTCTTTGTTGTTTTTCTTGGCAAAGCCCAAGGCTGGAACCTTCTCAAATCAAGCAGTTAAAGTTCATCAGGAAAAAAAAAAATCAAATATGCATCCAGAATTTTGTTTCATTTTAAATTCAGGATTATAAATCTCAAATCTGCCTAACAACCCTTCTATATTATCTGATGAGCTCATATTTCTACTCCACCAATGACAAAGACTCTGTGACAAAACTTTGGACAGGCTCCTCTGAGCCCTTTTGTTACTAAGCTCTGACCTCACACTTCCTTTTTGTCTCAGTCCAATTTTAGGAAGAATCTTACTGAGTCACTTTAGCAAAAACTCACCATCTTTGGTATATGATCACCTTCAATATCTAATCAAATCCCTCATCCCTCTACTCTTGATATCTTATCACCATGGCCTGACTTCAGCAAAAATGATGTCAAGTTGTCTTACCCTTACCCTTGATGATTTTTCTTAGTAATTTTCTATCCACTGATAACCACCTTCATACTTGGCTATACATCCTCACTTGTCCTTGTTGGAATCTGAGGTGAGTGGATCTCTCACTCCTACTGAAAACCCCCATTTCAGTAGTCCCTCTCAAATAGTAAGTCTTCCTTAATATTTTTAACAAGTCATAATTTTTTTGACACAGATGACATATTTCATACTTTCTTTGCAAACTCCCACATCCTTTCTTCTCCCCTTGCTCTTAGCTGATCATCTGGACTCGCACTTCACTTAGAATATAAAAGCTTTGGTCACTCAAAATGCATTCCCCTCTACCACCAAATCTACACACCTCCTGCTTCTTCACCCATCTTTTCCCCTGTTACAGTGGTGAAATGTCCCTTCTCCTAGAAAAAATCAGTCCTGCCATCTGTGTTCCAAATTCCATCCCTCTTCCCTGTCAAAAGCTCACTTCTTCCTCATTCTCTTTCTCTTCAATCAATAAACGATTTTTTTTATGAATGGATTACTCCCATCACTGTTAACATACTCCAGAATCCTCCATATTGGAAAAAAAAGAGAAAGATATCTCCTTTAGCTCCATCTCAACTCCAAAGCTTCAATACCATATGCTTTCTTTGATGACCAAACTCCTCAAAAATTTGTCTAAACATGAGCTCTATACTTCCTTACCTCCCAATCATCCCTCAGCCCTTTCCAATGTAACTTCTACTTCCAGTATTCCATATATCACCAGTGAAAAATTAATTCAAAATTCCCTTTTCTATTCTTATTTAACCTCTAAGCAATATTCTGCACAGTTCACTATTTTCTCCTTTCTGAAATAGCCTCTTTCTGCAGTTTCTGAGACACCATGATCTCCCTCCAAACCCTCCCCGCCCCCCACCACTAATTCTTTGGATATTTCTCAGTTTCTTCTTTGGCATACCTTTAAATGTTAACATTTCTCAGATCTCTAGCTCAGGACTCATTTTCTTTCTGTATAGGTTTCTCTTAGGTGATTTTTTTTCTGGAAAAGAAGGAAATGTCTTTAAATACTATCTATACAATGACAACTCACAAATTTATGTTTCCAACACAGACCATATCTCTGAGCCCTCCATAGATGTTTAAAATCTACATGTCCAGAATTTAACTTTTGCTCTTCCCATCCCATCAAGTATTTCCATTCCTCTGTATTCTTTGTCCATATTCCCCTTCACAACAACCAGGAAATTGTAGTCTCCTCCTCCTGACTCACCACCCACAGCCTATCCATCTCCACCTGCTGACAATTCTATTTCCACTATATATTCAAATCTTCTCATCTTAACAAAACCCCTTAACCTCCCATTCCAGGCCATTGGCATATCTTTACTTGGCCTCTATAGTAATTTAATTTAGTTCCTTGTTTATTCATTTTGCTTGGTCCAATGTATTTTGCATATGGTATCCGGAATGTTTGTAAAAAATATCTGACCATATCAATTCTCCGTTTAAAACCCTACAACGATACTCCCTTATGCTTAGAAATAAACTGACATTCATCTACAATTTATGCCCTCTTTAACCAGCTCATGAGCTTACCTTGCTGCACTCACTCTGGCCTTCTTTTACTTCTTCAAGCATAGAATAATCTTGCTGTGTCTTGAACACTCCTCCTACATAGTCTGTGTGTGGTGGCTTTGTTCAGCAGGTCTCAGATTACAGACATTTTTTCTCAGAGGTATCATTATCATCTTTAATACACTTATATATTTTATTTGCTTGCTACTTATTTTCCCCCATCTCCTATCCAGAGTAGAAGCTCCATGAAGGCAAAGATAATGTCTCTCATTCACAAATGAAGATATACCCAATTACCAAAGTGTCTGGTACATGATATATTCAATAAGAATTTGTCCAATGATTGAATTAATAAATTTTAGCTAACAAGGTCTCTAGTGCTTCTTTGATTCCCATGTTAATCTCTGTGAAGTTCAGAAGTATGATTCTGTAGATTGGTGTGAGATTTCCATGTTAATTATTAATTTGTGTCTTCTCACACTTGACCATTAGACATGGTAAATCAAGGGAATCCCTATTCCTTGACCTCCAAAGAATATTACTAAAACAGTGTCTTTTTACGTGCCTACCTACCTTATCATCTCTTGGAATTCTCACCATCTAAGTCAATTTATATTTTTCTCTTTCAAAATCCACTTTACAGCTTATTATCGCTAATGAAAGTGTAATGAAAAGAAGAAGAAATCTAATTATGGTATATAATTTTGTTCCCACTGAATAAAAAAATCAGAAACAGCTAGCCTATTTAGGCTACATATTCTTTGAAAATTAGAAAAAAAAATGAGGTGGAATAAAGTACATGTTGTAATAACCATTACAAGGTAGAACCCATAGATCTCTATATCTTATAGAAATTCAAGGATTTTAATATGAAATATGTAATAATAGATTATATCTTAAGTACTTTCATGGAAATGTTCTTTTCTAAAATGACAATTATTTTTATATGTATTGCCATTTCAATAGTTTAATGTGTATATAAATAGAACATGAACTTTAGTGGTAACTGGCATTGGTGTTATTTTTCTCACAGTCTTAAAAAACATTCAGAACTATCTGTGGTCAGTGTGACTTAGTTGCTTGAGCACCATCCCTTGCACCAAGAGGTCACCGGTTTAATGACAGTCAGGGGACATGCCCGGGTTGTGGGCTTGACCCCCAGTAGTGGGGGTGCAGAATGCAGCTGATAGATGTCTTTCCTTCATTGATGTTTCTATCTCTCTCTCCCTCTCCCTTCCTCTCTCTCTAAAACTAATAAAAACATTAAAAAAAACATATTCAAAGCTAAAGGTTTACTTGCAAAACATCTGCATCATGACAAGAATTCAGTATGTAGGGTGGGGCAAAAGTAGGTTCCAATTTTTTGTATGGAAAATGACACAGTAATTCATAAATAATAATATAAGAATAAACTGTTTCACATACTCCCAACCGTAAACCTACTTTTGCCCCACCCAGTATTTAATAACATTTCCTTCAGGATTATAGCAACCTATGATTAGAATTATTCAGGTATTAAGATTATTAAGTAATATGAGAGTTGAAAGAAAAATCAGTATATTGTTTAAAATTTATTCAAATGTTCAATTTTAATAGGGAGACATGCATAAACAACATAGAGGTAAATTAAGAACTGATCCCTCACTTTATTAAGTATAGATAGAAATGCATGGACACCTTAACTCTTTGCTGTGGCCAGTCTAAATTAATTCACAAATGGAGCACATTTTTTCCCAATAGGAAAAAAAAAGTGAATCAGCTGAAAGATAAAAAAGAGAAAGAGAAGAATAAACACTGAAATAAACACTGAAGCCGAAACTAAAGTAACTGAAGTGAAAATGTTTTCATAATGAACTTTTATGTTTAACAAGCCCAGACACTTGGAACAGTGTGAGCTACATTAAACCCTTTTATGAAAAGATTATGTTTTGTATGATGAGTGTTTTAATATAAGTATGGCACACAGCGTAAAGTACAACTACATTTAACTCAAAGTAATTACAAGAATTCAGGCAAAATTATTTTCTCCTGTACTGTCACATTGATATGGGAAAAAAAATAATTCTTCTGGAACCTTTCACCAACACGTCTCTGTTTCAATTATTTTTGGCAGTATATATTGCGTCTCTGCCTCAGCTACCTTTTATATCGACAGTTGGTAGCACAAGCCTTGTAATGTACAAAGGGTAGCAGCTCTTCAGCCAATCTGTGATAAAAGGGAAAAAAATGAAATCACTATGGAAACTGCAGGAAGGATCTAAAAGCTCTCTTTATAAAGTAAACGTCTGATGTTTGTGACTGCAGGGGTAAAAAATTCATAAATCTGTATGATGCTATCATTTCTGATTTGTTATCACTGCAAATGCCAACTGGAAGCCGCCTGACCTTCGCTTCATTAAGTGCGGTCTATTCAGAAAGAGTTACTATTCAGCAGGAGGAGGGAGACGTGGTCTGCCGAGAGGTCGGGGGGTTTAAGGGAACAGTGTGAGATTGAGAGAAGAAACTAATTTGCTTAGAATGTTTCCTTTCTTTTCTCATTTGATTGTCTCTTTCTTTTAAATCATGGTGACTTGATGGAATCAGGCACACGGCTTGTTCTGCTTTGTGTTTTATTTTGCTTTGTTTTTCATTCAGAAATGGAGCAAATCTCAGACCTAAATTCAACTTAGAAAAGTATGTCTGTCTTTGATTTTGAATTGGGGGATGGGGGGGAGATACAGGGAACAAAAACAAAAATGTTAACCTTCTCTTTTCAATCAAAGAGCAAATAAACACTAGGGAGAAGTCATTCTCGTTTCAGCACCCTGGACCCCCAGGCGGAACAGAATGAAGGTGGTGGTGACTATGCAAGCTCTGGTGAATCTGCTCAGACAGCAGACAGCAGCAGACACCTGTGTCATGGAGAAATTGCAGGATATTCAGTTCTCAGAAGTTAAGTGACTTTTAACAAACAGTCGTATGGTTGTTTAAATAGGGAGCTTTATATTTGATATTAGTTCACCTGTGGAGGAGGGACTGTGGGCTCAAGAAGACACTGAAAAATTCTCAAATGTGAAATTCTACAAATCCAAGAATAGCCTTAATTCAGAGGAAGATGAATATTTAAGTAAGTAGACCAGTTTCTTGCTGCCACACCTATTTCTGCAATGTTTATAATTGAATACTGCTTCATTGGTTAGAATTTCAGGCAATAGAAACTGTGGCTTTGTTTTTTTTTAAGTTTATGGCAACTTTATTAGAGTTGTAATGCATTGAAATGTCAAAGATTGATGTGCATGGTAATTGATTTTATATCGTCATGCTGTATTTAGACAATTATAAACATTGCTAATCTAATGTTTCAGGGTACTTACGAACAATTAGCAATTCTGCTCTAGCATCTCAAACACACTTTTGATGATAAATAATAGACTGAGATAGGTTCTATAAATCCTAAAAGGGATGTTGTGTAAATGATGATTAGAAAAAAAATTTTTTTGAGCTTTTTTCCCCCAGTGAAATGATGAAGGCTTTGAAATAAAAACACAAGTATTTACAAAAATTCAGCACAATTAGCAGGGAGGATGCTTTGCTTTATGTTAATACGCTTGTTTAATAGAAAAGGATATGACAGCCACCATGCTAACTTTATTGAACTTCTACTACTTACTACTAAAGACTAACGTACCTGCTTGTACAGCCTTTTCAATTTCCAGTGCTTTCCCTCATGTTAGAAGAGTGTTAATGGTCAGTGATGCAGAGTCAAATGCAAGTGTGTGTTTGGCCACCCAAACATAAGTACTGCATACTTTCATTGGAAAATATTTAAATGCCTCATACATACTGACTTCAGAGATGTTTTTTGTGCATATAATGAAAACCAATTATCTGTGGAGAAAACTTGACTGGGTGGAAGGAAATTAAATTGGTTTTTAAAGACTTCCTTAAACAGCAGTAGCTCGGAGAAGCTCCAATAACATTTTAGCTTTAGGATTATAATGACTTTGCTATGTTAATAAATCATGCTTTATCCTGATTTTTATCAAAAGATTTGGATGGGAAGATGGCACATGGCAGAAGGAAAAGGAAAGAGCATTTTCAAGCTAAAGTTTTGCAGGTATCAGACCACTATCTTAATGCCGGCAAAACCCTGGAAACAGCTATTAGAGAAAATAGATAGGTCCAGATTCACTTAAAAAAAAAAAAAAAGGGAAACAGGATAATATATATCTACTAACAAAACTTCCAAATTGTAATTCTTGAAAGAAATAATTCATGTTCTAGAATATTCTATGAGGTACAAAATAAATGTAAGGAAATCTTTACCAACTTTTTTGCCTAATTTCCTTCTGGGAGTTTCCCAATGTCTATGACATGCTTTGAGTATCAGCTCCATGTTAACTTTTTTTATTGTGCTATAAGTCTGAGACCACTAGAGGGGATTTATGGAGACATGGAAAACATATAGTTCCATTTATGCATGAAATGATACAAAAACTTTACCTTTGTTACTATTCAAAATGTTAGCATTCTAGTCTCTGCATGTATGTTCTCAGAATTGACTTCCAGCAGCTATTATAGAATAAGAAAGGCAAAATATTCTATTATTACCTCAAAATAGCTGATTGTTTACTAATTGATGAGTAAAATATTTCATTGAGCTTTTCTTAAACCACATATTTACCTAATTTAAACTGTGAGCAAGTTGATCAAGAGAGACTCTAATATATATATATAAAATTGTGCTTCAGTGAAGAGATTGATAGGGAAAATAAATGCTTTTCCTTCTATTAATTGTCAAATGAGGAATGTATTTAATATTATTGTAGGTGTTTGAATGGTGTAAAATAGCCCCCAATATTTTCCACTACATTTTCACTGTCTTCTCTGAATAGTGTCCTTAGAGGTAATGTTTTCATTAGTAGCATACCTTATCCTGGATCTTAAACATTGAAAAGTTTGAGTTTATGTATTTTATTTCATATATTTTAATTTATATCTCTCATGTTTTCTAATCAGTGATGTTACATGATCAGATTTTGAACATTTCTGTTTTGAATGTAATCATGCTAATGCTTTCCTCTCACACCCAGCAGAAATTTCACCTCCCCTATCTCTCTCTCCAACTCCCAAGAAAGTAAAGTTCTGTGGAATAAGTCACCGGGGATTCTCTTCCTTGGCACTAAATCCCCTTGTCCAAAGGAGGTCTCAGAAGTAGTTCACGGTTTTGCATTATTTTCTTTCTATTAGAATCACATTGTCATTCTGCCATAAGCTTCTAAATTGCAGCCAGCCCAAATCTCGCTTCCACATGAGCTTTCACTCTCAACCAGTATCCACTCTCTCATCTCAAATTGGCCCACCGAGATGAGACAAAAACTTTTCATTAGAATTTTAATATGTAATCCAAGCCATTTATAGATTATGCACAGAGGTGATCTCCTCTGTATTTAATAACTGTGTGGAGAACTTAGATAATGTTTAATTCGGTGGAGAGACTATTTTTAACTTTTCCTGGAGTCAGGTTACCTGCAATGTTCCCAGAGAGTCTCTTAGAAGTTCTGTAGGCATGAGGTTTATTGTGTGAATGAGTAACTGACTGTGTCTGTAGCAAATCCTGGGGGGGAAATTATAAAAACTGAAATATTCTGTAATAAAAAGAAGATTTTTTTTTCTGTTCACATTGCTTCTGGGAAACCTGATTTCATGTCTCTCAATTCAAGCTAAGTGGGTGAAAAGAGATGAATACCCAGTGGAGTGCCCGGGGAATTAGCCTACCTGTTAATGAGTGTGCCCCTAACCTCATGTGTTTAGTCCTTAAAAACTCAGCACATAAAGCAGTGGGTTGTTGTTTTTCAAGAAACAGTTGGCGCTTTATGTTGGATTTATGCTTGGCATGAATTATTTGGCAAATTGGGCACTGAGGTATGAATTATAAACTTAGGGCTCTCTAATAGGCTTTAGGGGTGTTCTTAGAGAAAACCATCTTTGTAGGGATTTCACCAAAAAACTTGATTGAGAAAAAAAGGAAGGTCTTTTTCCCTGCTCATGAAACAACAACAAAACAACATGTGCCTTGCAAAAATACCGATACCCATTTGCGCGCGCGCGCGCGCACACACACACACACACACACACACACACACTTTGCAGGAGTGTGTCCTGTCTCTTATTGAAACATGCACGTGACTCTCATTAATGTTGATAACCCTCTGCACATGCCACCAAAAATAATGGACCCCCAACTGTGAGAACTGTCTGTATTCAAACATGGTAAGAGCTGAGTATTTAAAATCTGTTTGGCACACCAAGCTTGGTTTTCTGAAGACAACAGAAGTTGGACAGAAAGATCAAAGAAGAAGAAAAAAAAAATCAAAAGCACCATGAAAGATAATGACATCTGGATGGGGCCTGGATAATGCTCTAATTAAATGTACTTACACCTAAGTCTTATCACATGCTTGGGAGTGAGAGCTTCGATGCCCCTTTAAACCACAGCATTACCGGCAGCCATGGGAGCCTTGTATGGGAACTGTTACCTCTGCTGGGACCAGCTCTGTTCTGTATGTGTACCTGTACTCTGTCCTCTACCTTCTTGCTCTTTTACTGAATGGGTTTCTGCTATGTTGCTATTAAGAAGATCGTGATAAATTAGGTTATCCCTACAGCTTCCAAAGATATGTATGTTCTTTAAAATGGGTTTGAAAAAAATCAGCTTATCACTTAGATAAAGTAGGCTACAAGATTCTCTCGTTTCATTGCTGGCTCATAGGTTAAGATACGTTTAGGAAGAAAACTTGTCTACTATTCTCCCGGTCCAGGTAGTGTCTTTCGACATCCTTTCTCTTCAGAGTGTAAAGGAAGTTTTCCCGAGTACAAAGCACAAGGCAGACTTTCAGAAGTCATCAAGTCAAGCACTTTTAATTTCAAAAAGAATTTCTAAAGTTTACCTTAATTGGACAAAGTTCTAGTTAAATTAGTGTGACGTTTTTTTCAAAATGCTGGGATTTAGGACAAGAGACAGTGTGAAAGGAGGGAACTGTGTTTTCTAGGTTCTTTTTCTTTTTTTAATGGAGTTCTTAAAATGTCAGGATCTCTTCTTAGGTTTTCAAAACAATAAAATATACTCTAGATTTTCATAAGAAGATGGTGGGGAGTGCATAGATATATACTGCGTATCTCATTACTGTTAACAGCCATGCGTGGTTAAACCTCCTACTATTGCATTGAGTATTTGCCCTCTGGCTTTGTAAAGTGATGCTCGAGTGTGGGTTTTACAAAGGAATTTCATACCTATCATAGACTCTGCAACACACCTACTATAGCTGAATATACAGCATTTCCTGGGAAAATGGTAACAATGAACGAAATTGGTGTTTGGTCTAGAAAAAAGGCCAACATGCTTATATATAAAGTCTTTAGGGGGAGTATAAGTCCATTTCTTATCTTAACTCAATGAAAAGCTACTTTTTCTTCTTTTTCCCTTTTCTTTTGTTTTCCTATTCCAAGCTTTTTAAATAGTGCTAAATGTTCAAATGCAAAACATTGTGCCTTCTCTCACTCCTTAGAAGAAAATTATTCAGTTAATACACAGAGATGAAATTTGAAAAACCACTGTAATCTAGAAAGGTCCAGGAATTTAAAGAACCAAATGTACTCTGGACCTCGGGGTCCATCCGGAGAATGTAGAACAAGTTAGTTCTCTCTGACTTCCTTAATTGTGTTTTACTGCCTTAGGCATAACTTTAACACTGGTGAGGCTTTGGAGAAGCAAGGTGTTTGGGGGGTGCTTGAGAAAGCAGTGGGGTCTAGAGAGAGAGACCAAAAAGACTTCAGCCCCTAGAAAAACGAGGGGGAAGATTTTTGTGTGAAATGTATTCAATGTACCACACCCCTAGGCAAAAGATTGAGCCCCTTTGGTTTAGGTAACCCCGTTTATGTTCTGGAGTATATATATTTATATCCAGGATGCTTTGAATAAACCCAATTTCTGTCTTCCTTTTAAAATTGGCTGTGCTGTTCATCATGGATATCAAGGTTTTCTTTTACTCACTAAGTCTTCCCTGTGTAATCTAACGCTTCATTTCTTCCCAGAAAAATAAGATGTTTGCATTAAACTTAGCATTTCAATAACAGTCCTGAAGAGTCTCTCTTTGGGAAAGATACAGGCTTAGTTCCTACCATGAGCTCATCTGCCTCATCTCCATTTATTTCTCCTGGGTGATGAGAAGACCTTTGCGTTGTCCAAAAAGCACTAGTAAATAAGGAGTTAAACTGGAGGCAGGCTCACTGGTTTGCTGAGATCTGTCAGAGTCTGACTGGCTGGCTACATATCTGTCTCTGGAACAATAGGTACCTGTATTCTGCACGGGCTGCTGGGCAGCACTGACACTCCGGAGAAGGTCTGCCTCTGTCTGTGCTTTCCTGGTGAGAATCCCAAATGACAGTTCCACTTTTCAGTGGAGGAGGAAAAAAATATCTGTCTGCTCTCTTGATGAAGGACAGAGCTTTGATCATTTTTATTCCGGCTTGTCTTGGCCAGAGGTTTTAGGTTCTTAGTCTCAAGTCAGCAGTCTCTCCCTTTTGCTCCCTCTCTCTGCCTCCCTCTCTCTCTCTCTCTCTCTCTCTCTCTCTCTCTCTCTCTCTCTCTCTCTCTATCACACACACACATCCCACCCTCTCCCTCTCTCCCTCTCTCCATCTCTCTCTCTCTCTCTCTCTCTCTCTCTCTCTCTCTCTCTCTCTCTCTCTCTCCCTTTATAGGTTCTATGCAGGCAGATGTGTGTCACAGCTGTAACTGAGGCACAGAGCAATAAACATAGTGGAGCCAATTTCCACGATGGCAAGAGGGGCCACCGGAGGTGACAACAATGACAAGGACTCAAGGACCGTCCTTCTGACAAGTTTCAGGTAAGACAATATTTATACCTCGATTCTTGTGCTTTTGCATCCCTGTGGCTGAGAGCGAGTCTCAATAGGGAAACATTTTCGTGAGGGTATCATCTCTGCTGTCACTGCCTGCAAACCTGTGTTCTCGGGGCTTTGTGTTACTAGAATCCTTGGAGGTGAGGCGTGAACAGACTGGGCGAAAGGGTGAGCTGCTTTTTATGTCTATCTGGTGACATTTATCATGCTGTTTAAATTCATATCTGGAAGAAATTCTGTTTGACGATAATGAGCAATGTTTTGTGCAGCGTAGAGCATATGGCCATGTAGAATTCAAGCGATGCTCTTTCATTCTTAATTTGTAATTATTTTTACACTCAACTGTACTGAGGTCAGAGAGTTTTAAAAATTAATGAGCTTCCCTGTGGAGTTCAAATACTAACGTCTGTGTGAGCTGCCACAAAAAGATAAGATTATGCTGGTATATTTTTAACTTAGATTTAACTGTATTATTTTGAATGTATTCCATTTGAAATATGTGAATTGTACATAAGTTTATGGAAGTCTAAAGTATTTTCGGATATTAGTCCTTAAAAATTGTTTTCAATCACTTGGAGACATTTCGTCAAAATTAGACTGTAGAAAATGATTACTTTGTGTAGAGACATTGCTAAAACTTAACAGACATTATTGTTGTGACAATGGAGAATACCTCTTACTTTCGAGGAAATGACAATAATGAATGAGCCACATGCTCAAAAAATCTGCAAAAGGGCTTTCCTTGTAAGTAACATATAAAAATTCAGGAGATATTTAGGGTGAAATTTTGCTGGCACGAACAAAGAAACAAGTGTGCACATAGATGAGAATTCTTTGTCACAAAAATGAACCCGGGGCATGGATTTAGGAGGTTAAGTGATTCTACATTCTTAGTGCCCCCTCTAAAGGGGTGAGTCCGGACACTTAAAAATTTACCCAAAACTTTCATTTCCCACAATTTAGAAAGCATTGTTTATGTTCCAGATACCACACATTGTTTAAACGAGGGGGATTGAAAGCAGTCTGAGTATACAGTAATCGGGGCTAAAGATGCTTTTTATCCGGAGTTCCCCATTTACAAGACCCATTCGGAGCTTCCTGTGATATATTGTTATGTAAATACTGTGCAGCCAGGGAAAGCAGCACTATGGAGATTCAATTTACTTTGAAAGTTGTTCATTATAGCAGGGATGAATGTTATTTATTTGATGTGATTCAAAGGCTGGAAATGACTTTTTCATTGTGGCACCTTTTGTAATGGGTGCAGGGTGATCTAATCTTTTTAATTTTGGCTTTCACACCAGTGGAGATGAAAAGAGATCTGAACTCATTTATCCGTTGCTAGGTCCTCTGGAGACCAAGTCCTGGTCTTGGTTGCTATGGCCAGTCTGACCTCAATCTCTGTGGTTTGGGGGGACTTAAGCTGTTTCTTCGTCTTTTTTATTTATTTTTTTATGAGGAGCATGTACCTTGATTTATGTCCAAAATTGTGGCTGAACATCTTTGTCTGCGGGTGATAAATGGTGCCGAACAATTCATCAGTTCTTACAAGTAAACACTGCTGTCCCGCTAAAAATATGTTTTGTTCTGAGTTAATGGTATGGAACCAGGCAGCCTCCACAAACAGCTCTCTTTTATTGCGGAGGGGGCCTCTGGAACTTGGAGCAAAGTGGAGGAAATTGGCTTTCATTTTCTTGGGCATTAGCATCTCATTTGTGATTCCGCTGGTGCGGCTCTGGGTGGATCGGAGGAGGATCGGGGACGAGCGGGCAACCTTTCTTCCCTCACTTTCTCTCCTGTTGGGGCTGCGGATGCCTGGATTCCGCCGGGGCGCTGAGAAGTCAGGAGTCGTTTCTGCGTGGGGGTGGGTCTTGGGTTCGCTAGTGCCAGGTGCTAACGGCACAGACAGGCAGGTGGTGTGTGTGGCTCTGGTGCCTTCAGTCCCATGCTGGTTGTTGGAGGGAAAGTTGTATCTGATTTTGGTGACTCCCAGGCAGGTTCCGCTGGTGTGCTAATGACGGGTCCCAGGACGCCCCCCCTCTAGAACCCGGATAGAAGAGAGCCCTGGTGGTTAAGAGGCGGTGGAGTGGACAGCCGTGCTCAGCCGATGAGCCCCCAGACATGTATCTCCCCATTCCCTTAAAAACTGCTTAATTGAGGCTGCAGGGAGCATACTCTGCGAATAAGAGGACGGGGGCAGAGGAGGTGTCTGGAAAGGCATTTCTTGCTTCCAGGCGCCAACAGCTTCCTTCCGAGATGGTGGCTCTGGTAGTGTAGTTCTTTTCTTTTAATAGTCATATGCTAATGGTTTCTATTCTAAACCGGCCAGCACGGAGCATCTTCAAGAGAAATGGGTTCCCTGAGGAGAGTCATCGTCCTCGGACTGAAAGGTAAGAATTCAACATTTTTTTTTAAAGTGCCCTCTTACAAACCATTTCATGCACTTCTTGTCGGCAGCACTGGAAAAACTGCCCTCTGAATAAAACTATTCAAAATCTAAACTATTCTTTTGAACGTGGTAGTTTCAAGGAAGAGACTACCTTCGGGGAATTTTATTGTTAGTCATTGGCTAAAATTGCCTAGCTTTTTATTGACAAAATGCAATCAGGTACTTTGTTTACTTTCTGCCTTGAAAATAAGCAGCTTTTTAATATTTTTTTAGAGAAAATGCTCACTTTAGGAATCAATATAAATGACCTTTATTATATTTAGATTTTATTCCTAGAACTAGTAAATAAGAACCAGGATTAGGTAATGTGGAAGGTCTCTTCCGCCTAGAAATGCTTGGAGTTTTCAGAAAGAAGGCATAAGAATGCCTTTATTGGGTAATCACACTTATCCAACTAATGCTTAGTTCTCTTTACTTGAGCTGCAGTTAAAAGTTCTATGCTCTGTTGTACAGGTAATAATTTTGACTGGAAGTAATTTCCAAAAAATTGATTTTTGAAGGCATTTTTTTAAATTGCTACTTAGCGCTTTATTAAGACTGGGGTTTTGCAAAGCTCAATTGTGGCTTCTTAACTTGGGTTTCTTCAGGTCTTCCTAAAGATAATACTTTATTTAAGTGGTTAATGTCACAAGAAATATTTAATTCTAGCTATCCGAAGAAGACAAATACTCTCCGGTATGTGGTATGTATCAATGTATATATATGAGCATGTTTTAATATAAAATGTCGTATAAATTTCTCATTGTGTTTTGCTTTGCTGTTATGTCAAAAGATTAAAGTGAATGTTGGATAGTGCTCAATTTCCTGAAATGATTAAATTCAGTCTCTGAAGAATCTGGGGAGAAGGCCTGTAATGACATTTTGATGGCTTTCATTTTAAGGTGTAATAGAAATTGAGTAAAATATTTTAATAGCTATTCTCTAATATCTCATTTCAAATACAATGTTTTTATTGCTCATTCTAGCTTACAATTTTCTGGTGATGATAATGTTGGCTGGTAATTGTTTCTTACATAGAAATCATTTTATCCTTATGTGAAAGTTATTTCGGAAAAGTCTTCATGCATGTATTTCAGCTGAAGCAATTGCATTGAACTTGAGATAAAACAGTATTTCCAGATTCCTCCTATTTTAATTTGGTACTTCCTTACAAGAATTAGGTGTATCTTAAAGGGAGCAATATTATATATGATAGTTTGTTAAAGAGGAAAAATAAAGAGGCATACAAATCAGGGAAAGACTAGAAAACAGAAGGAATAAATACTATGCCTATTACAAAATTGACTGTGCTTCCCAGTGGCATGTCATTTTTTAAAATTTAAATATGGACTGAGAAATCATACATATGTCTGTAAATATCTAGTTATTATGTCTATCTTTATGGACTAGGTAAGTGCAGAGATAGAAATGTAATAGGATTGCAGCCAATGATACTAGGAAGATCTTGGCCCCTCAGGACTTTCTGGAGACGGAGACCCAGTAAAGTTAATCACATCACTTTTAAAGAATCAAATCTTTTGGGAACTAGAGTTGTGACATATTAGATCAAATTATGTAAGTCAAAATGAAATCCTTAAATCAGTCATTCTGTGCAACTTACACAAAGCCATTAGCTTCCAAATTGCATTGTTCTAAACTCTAGGTGGAAATATTTTTTATTCAATTTAACTTAATTGTAGTGAATATTTAAAGTCAAGATAGAATATTTGTGCTGAATTGACACGCCGTCAGTGCAAATATTTATAGGAATAAAATTAAGCTCTAGTATCCAATAATTCTCCCCTCCTAATATGATTACTAAATTTTCCCAAGTTTGCTTTCTTTTTGTAATTAATATTATTTTCCAAGTACTAGTGTGGCAGGACAATTGGTTACTCTTCATTTCTTTCTGCCCACTATAATTTTGTCTTTTGTCTTTTCTTGGTGTGCCAACATTATCTGTCACCTAGAAAGTTCTATTGACTTTGAAGCTCTTTAACATATTTGTCTAATTTGAGGGGGAACCCCAAATTAGTGTCATTAGAAATTGTGTATAAAGTGCTGAGAGACTTGAATTGGCCGTGGGTTGATATTAGGCTATAGACTTTTCCCGGTGGTAGCAGGTAAATTCAATAACATCTTTCAGCTGCCTTAGTTTATTTTCTACAAAAGTGGCAAACCTTTGATTTACATTGAGCATAATTTAGAATATTTAATACAGTAAAGGCATCACCCCAAATTCCTATTTCAGCATAATGTTCGACGCATGGTAAAGTTTTACCTACTGTTGCTTCATGTGTTAATCACCTCTGAGATCCAACAGCAGATTTTAATTTGCATTGCCATCCGTGGGATACTTTCATTTCAATGCTATCAGAATAATTGAAGAAAATTAATTTATGCTAAAAAGCTTACCTATATACTCTAGCATTCACTAATAATGAATTGAAATATTTAAAAATGTGTTCAGATTTTTAAATGTGAAAATTGTAGTTTGATTAATGGTGTTTGTGATTTTATTTTTTATCAAGAGATGGCCTGTGTATCTTCATAATGACCCAAGTCCTTCTAAAGTTGCTAGACTGTCTGACCTTACACCATATCTATCCCGAACAGAAACTTTTTACATTCTTAATAAGTCTCTGAGCGATCATTTATATTATTAATGTTGCTGAGTGTTATTTAAGCACATGTATGTATGGTTCATAAATCCTTGGATTTCCTGTATTTTTCTGACAGTGGAGTTCACAGTCCAACTGCAAAAACTAAAATATACCATAAGGCTAGGAGTTTCCTTAAGAAAGAAAGGCAAGGCAACACACCGTGGTCAGGAACATATGGTGTTTAATTATCACAGTCTCAAGGGTTTTAACATAGTTTACTGCAGGCATCACAGAAAATACTGGATTTTCCAGAAATATTTGAAGAATTCAATTTGCTGGAAATCTGAAACATGGAAATAAATTAAGTAGTATAAAAATGTGCTGCCATATAGATTTAGAAAACATTCATTCATTCAACAAACATTTATTCAGTGCCTATCCTGTGCTAGACATTATTCTTGAGGCTCTTAATTTAATAGTCACCATTAATTTAATATTCATTATTTGGCTGATTTTACAGATTATAGGAGTATCACCAGCTATTCATACATCATCAGCTAATCACATCACAATCCATATAATTTTGGAACTTGCATTTTTCTTGTCTATTCTTTAAATGACTCTAAATATAATGTAGGCATAAATACCAATTCAAAAGAATACATTGGTAAAACAGTCACAATGTGTTTTAAGATGTTATCTTATTGATATGTATTTAGAAAAGCATCTCACGTCTAAAAGCATCACACCTTTTCCCTCACTACTCAGGCCCGCGCTGCAGCAGACACTAAGCTTGTTTTATTATTTTTACACTTCCTCCCAATGTTTCTTATACGTCTTACACTTAAGGGACCTCTAATTCTAATTACTAATGTCTGACAGTTATTGTCTACATGCCAGTTAATGTGTTAAACCCTTTGCCTTTGTTTTCTAATTTAATCCTTTGGATTACATTATGAGAAAGGAAGTACCACTCAACTATCCCTGCTTGTAGATGAGGAAACTGAGGCTTTAAGAAGTTAAGTAACTCCCTGGAGGTCACAGAGCTACTAAGCATCTGAGATGACTTAATACTGAGGTCTTTCAGCTTCCATTCATTCTTCTAGTCATTCAACAAATATCATGGAGCCTCTTTGATATCGTAGGCCCACTGGAGGTGTTCAGAATAAAGCCGTGACTCTATTAGGCAAGTTTCTGCCCTTGGAATATGAGCTCAGAGCCACCTTCATGCTTTCATTATGTTAACTCCCTTTGCATCTATGTAGTCCCCAGAGGCAATGAGATAAATTTTTTAAATTTCAAAACTTCATTGGACTTCTCACCATTTGGCTTTCCTCTTTTCAACTGCATTATTGCCGATTCCTACATAAGAGTTTTCTGCACCGGAAGGCTGATCTGTTCACTGCCCTCACGAAGTCCTTCTGTTTGCTCTCATCACTCCTGCAACTTACACACGTTGCCTCTGCGTTCTCAATCCCTCCCATCCTTCAGTGTCTGGTCAAAGCCCATGGGTCCCACAAAGTCTTAGACATGAAATCCTAAAATTATTTTATCTGCATTGATCGGTGGACACATGACATTTGCAACACGTTTCACCTATTTCCTGTGTCCCGGCAAAGAATGCGGGGAACTATCAGTAAAAGAAGAGACGAAAGTAACCAAAGTAAGACTGGAAGGTTTGGAGGCAAGAACCCCACTGCCTAGCACAGTGTCTGGCATAGAGTATGCAGTTAACATACATTTAAGGCTGGGAAGAGGGGAAGAGGGGTGTTAAGGAGGGGAGAGACTGACAACAGTAGGAAACAGCAGGGAAAGCGAAAAAGAATGTTTCTAAGTTTATAGTCCAGGACCTTCAAAGATCTTTACATTTTTGAGGGTCAGAGATCCTATTAAGGCATATATAGGCATATACAATAATCTCTACTTTCAAATAAATTTTTTGCTTCTTCTGAGAATAATTGTCACCCATCAATATTAATACCTCATATGTAGAATGAACTTTCTCCTTTTTCTAAGAAAAGTGCAACTATGATATGTTTGTATATGTTTCCCATCACTATTCATGTCCACGAAATAGCTGATTATAAATTTAGTTTCATTGTTTTATGCTGTATATGATTATTTCTCTCTCCCTTGAGATATTTTTCAGTATCATACAAGTTGCTGACCACTCTTGTCCCCAAAAGAGCCATCTTTTTAACCACTATAAAGTTTTTGTATGTGCGTTTTTTATTTTATTTTATTGATTTCAGAGAGGAAGGAAGAGGGAGAGAGATATAGAAACATCAATGTAGAGAGAGGATCATTGATAGGTTGCCTCCTGCACTCCCCCCCACACCTAGAATCTATCCAGCAACCAGGGCATATGCCCTGACCAGGAATTGAACCGTGACCTCCTGGTTCATAGGTCGACCATTTAGCCACACTGGCCAGACGTAACGTTTTATTAGTTAATACTTCATGATGGATTTTTTTCCCCAATAAAAGGCAATTTAACATTCAAAATCCTAGTGCAAAATTTCTTCTGTTAGCAAGCAGCTCTTTGGTTAATTTGACTTACATTTTTGAATTGTATTCAAAAGTGTAGTCTTGAAATCTCAAGTATGAATACATATATCAAACTCAGTGCCTAAGGTAAAATTAAGGTAGAAATTTTACTTCATAGAAAAATCTAGATGAATATTTCTTAAAGCAACTAATACATCTGACCTCTGCTATGGAGCTATTTTATTGACTGTGAGAGCCATGACTTGTATACATAGATATAAATACCGGGCTTCCTTCAAGAAAATACTACTAATACATAATATATGTGCGACACGTCCTAGTATTCCTGGGTGAAGCAAGCTAGAAAGGTTGCACCTTGACGCAGAGAGCATAGCCTGTGTGCACTCTCTAATTTATATGGGAGCATTCTGCTGAAGCAGTCCCATTCTTTGGGAATTCCTACCTGCTAGTTGAGATAAGTGAGGATAAAGCCTTGCCCCTGAGGCTTTCTTTGAGCCACCTTCTGCTTTGAAGAAATAAGAAATATTTCCACAGTCTGTATTGTAATAGTAGCAGTTGAACAGTCCAGGAGAGCTCCTAAAATGAGATAGTGCTCCCCATGCTTGCTGCATGCTGCGTTGATGTCAGTGAAGTGCAGAGGATGGGCTTGTCTCCCCTTTAACCCTAACTATCTATGGCCCTTTCATTTTGACACTAATTTCAGGCATGAACCTTGGCACTCAGCTACAGTGTGTAATCGTTAGTATCGCGCTGCCACCTGGGTGCACAATGGAGAACAGTATTTAGCCCCTGTGATTTGCCATAAGAACACACCACACGCAGTTGGAAAGGGAAATGTTTAATCAGCCAGTTTTCTCCACACAGTTCCAATCAGTTAGGTCAGTTGAAGATTTTATTTTCTCTGGATTAACCGGTTGTTTTGTCACTGTGACGATAGAGCCTTTGGCTCCCTCATGAATTCATATCAGGAATCTTTGGGGACACTGCGTATCAATTTGAATGTCCAAACAAAAATATAATTTTAAGTATGCTAAGGTAGTAACTCATTTTGACCAAATTATTTTTTTAAGTTTCCCCAGTCCTCTGTTTTGTTGTTTGGCTATAGATTTAATATGAAAAAAAGTGGTGTATGAATAATATCCTTCTATTTTTTAAGGATATTGTATGATGACGCTGTTGATCTTTAGGAGACATTTCATTTGGTGACATTTACAAATATAGTTTCACGTTAGCAGCTTTTAATTTTAATTTAAAAAAAAATAACGAGAATGGTATAAATTTCAAGTGCCAAGGAAGTCACCTTGGAGATGTACACTTACATAAAGAAAACGTGAAACATACCTCACTTCCCATCAGATGTTGTGCTTATATTTAGTTTATAAAAATAGTTTTTAAAAGTATTAGCATGGTATAAGAATAGGACTATCTGTATAAATAAACAACATATCATCTTAAAGACTTTCAAAGTGCCAGAAATATTTACATCCAGAGTTTAATCCTACTAATTCAATGCAGTACAGCCCACTTCAATTCACCAAGGTACTCATTGGATTTCTAAAAGTTCTGAACATTTTAACCTCCCCCAGTCAATTACCTCTTTGGTGATATTATTTTTTGTTGTTGTTGTTGGATAAAGACAATATAGGAAATGTTGGAACATATGGCAAAGAATGTCTAGTTCTTTACCACAAAACAAAATATTTTAAAGAGTTCAGAATTTCTACATGGGTTGGGATTTTTTTTCATTCTAAGATGGGTAAAAATTGGTACAGAATATGATCTTTTTAACTAAAATGACATCTCTTTTACTCAAAAATTATGATTATTATCATAAATTTGAGAACACTTCAAGTCATTTATTTACTCAATTATTCAATTGGCCTTTTTTTCTCTTCATGGTTTTGTCTGACCAGTGTTGCTAAAGTCACTGGGGAGGATTTTATAAAAAGAGAAAATACGATCTTTCCCTTGTCAACTATAGCATAATTGGAGAAAGAAAAACAACTCAAAAGAACATATTGGATAATATAATAAAATTACTCTTAGCAATCATACTTCAGTACTGTGAATGGAGAAGCTATTTCCTCACAGGTAGAAAGCAATACTAACAATCAGATATAGCTTTTTGGCTCAGAATATTGTTTCAGATTATTTGTTGTGAGAACAATAATAGAACATTGAAAATAAAGAAGAGTTCTTAAAAATGGATTTTACAATTTTCACCAATTGACTTCATCAGGAAAATGAAGGTTTTCATTTCATGAGGACTCAAAAATAATTAACTGTGTCACATGGTTCATGATTAATTCAGTGAAACTTACAAATATTTATTGTAATAAATTGTAATATTGTTGGTTTATAATAAAACTAGAGGCCTGGTGCACGAAAATTCATGCACTGGGGAGGGGGCGTCCTTCAGCTGGGCCTGCACCCTCTTGCAGTCTGGGAGCCCTCAGGGACTTAAACCGCAGTCTCACCTCCCTCTGGGGGAGGCAACCAGCAGGCCGATCAAGATAGCGCTGGAGGGAGCGGCCAGCTCCGCCCCCCCACTTGCCCCTCCACCACCAGTTGCCGCCCCTCCCCCATCGCCATCCCCTCCCTCTGCCTGCTGGCACCTGCCTTGGCTGGCCTGGCGCCGCCTGCTCACCAGACCTTCCCCCCGCCTATCGGTCACTTTGCATATTAGGCTTTTATTATATAGGATGTGGGGGAAGGTAGAGTTTACCATTGCCATTGTCATTGTACTTCATGATATTCTTCCAAAATTTGGACATAAATATAAACTAAAATGGTTTTTGAAACACTTCAACTTCCTCGCTATCTTGAGAAGATAGGCTAACACATTCTACACACCGGAAAACTTTTCAAAGCTGTCTTTCACAGCATCCTTGGATGTGTAAAGCCCTGCCCACTTTACTTTCTGGCAGAAATATTACACCATTCACCCATGTTGATAAAAACATCGTTCCAAATAAAACTTGACATTAAGCAAAGACCTTTGGGATTGGTTTAATTCTTAGTTTCTATCTTGAACATAAAGTTTTAGGATTTTAAGAATAAACAACAACTTTGTATGTGCATTATCATTTCCAAAGCCAAAGATTTGCCAGCCAAAGAAATTTAAAACTTTACTTAACACCTTGACATGTTTGCCTTTAGTTACACTGAGACAAGTGTGCTGAAGAGCCTAGCCATCACTTATTCTCTTCTTTTATCTTGTGGAGTTTGTATTTTGTGGACATAGAAAGAAGAGTGCTGGCTATTTTTTGGCCATTTTCTGCCTTCTCTGCTCAGGGATAGAAAAATGCTCATCCCATTCTCACCAGACATCTCCTGTGGACAGTATATGCTATCCACTAAGCACTGGAGGACAGATGTTCTATTATTAAGGGGACAAGGGAAGAGAGTAACAAATAAACAATTCTCCGGTGTATCCTATTATGTGAATGGATACATCATGGGGAGAATCAGATGGAAGGATATATAATGAGCCCCACTTGGAGACTAGATAGTAGCATTTTCTCCAGAATGTGGCAGCTCTTCTGGTGTCTTTGGGAAGCAAGGCTTAGCACACACATGTCTCCCTAGGTGAGAGCAGAGACGCCAGACCTTCTCCCTGTGACTTGTGAATGCCTTTGGTGCCCCAAATAAGGAACTCCTCTCACTGCTACCTGCCCTGAGCTGCATTTCATTTTGATAGCCACTTGCAGTAGGCACTTTTGAACACCATGCAATGTAAAATGTATGGTTGAGAGCTTCTTCAATGGGATTTCTCCCTACTTCTCTCCCCTGTGGGAGATTTGGAACATGAAGACTAGTGACTTTGAGACATTGTATCTAGCCTATCTCTGAAATTACACATTTAGTCTCACTCACATCATTTGGAAAAATAAAACCACACCAACCCCAAACTTGAGAAAGTCGAGGTATTTTACATTGGGGAAAATGGCAGTCAGTCACATCTGCAAATAAGAAAAGATAAAAGAAAATGTTTAGAAGAAAAGAGATCTAGTTTATATTTAATTACAGTCACGTATTCTCAGTTTTACTTGCTAGGTCATGATGCCAATTTTCTCATTCATTCGAATTTAATTTTAGTGCTATACCTCTAAAAGTAAATATGTGTTAATGTGGGCATCCTTACCTTGTGCGTTCTTGCAGTGGATGGCACACTCTTTGGTACGTCTGCAGCATGCTCATTCATAACAATGTCACTCTGATATAGCTTGCTCATTGTCATCCAAGTCTTTTCCCCCAATAAAGTAGCCAAATTAATTTCATTAACGGTGCTTCTGATGGCAAATACAACTTCTTATGTTTTATCTTGAATATTTAAACGTGAAATAGAAATATCAATACTACAGCAATGCCAAGAAGCAGAGAGCCCTTTTCTTACCCCGATAGTAAATTCGGATCTTGTCAGTAATCAATAAGTGTCAGCTTTTCAGGTTCATGTTTGTACTTTTAGGCTAGATTAACTAGTCACGGTTTCAGTTATTTTTACATTTGAGTTTAGTGCCCTGTTATTGGAGGGCCTAGAATGATTTTTGAAAGTCTGATATTCAAGCATACACTTTGAAGAAAAGTTATAGAACACGGACATCCTTACATGAGCACTGGGATGGTGTGTGGGGCATCTTCTCAGCTGATGTCTCCTTTTCTTAGTCACATTGGGGCTCTAAGTGAAGCAGAAGTCTTTAAGGCCAGAAGGATGTAGGCTTTGTAATCAAACTAAATCCCATTAACTGCTGTTACCTTGGACCAATTGTTTAGCATCTTTGAAACACAGTTTCTTCTTCTGTAAAATAAGGATTATAACTCCCACATTATTAACATTTCTCAGCCATTTCCCACATGTCATGCATCAGACTCACATGAGCTATGAGGCAAGTACTATTATTCTCCACAGCTTACAAATCATCACACTGAGACTTGGAGAGGCTAAACACACACTCACACACAGTGCACATAGTTCTTTAGTAGTGGGGCGTCTTCTTGATTCTTTTATTTCCATAGAATTCATTTTTACGAAAGGAATTGCAGGGTGAAAATGTATGTACATAATAAATATAGTTAGTTTCTAAAAGGTCACTTAGTTTTGAGCCCTTGACGATGAGGAGTATTAAAGCCATAATTTATAGTTCACCATGTTGTTGCATGGCAAACTGATGCTGCCTGAGAGTTTGTAAGTGGCCTCGGAGAGCTATATGCTCTGAGAGCTGCTTTATGCTCTTCTTCTTGAAGATGGTGATGGTACTCTCCTCTTTATGGGTACAGCTCCTTTTCAGTAAAGATTCTGGATAAATGGCTGTTGCATGAAATTGAATGCTAGTCCACAAGGCAATTGTTATGCCTCCGATGAAGAGTGGATGCCATTTCCAGAAGAGCTTGGCATTCTCTGGGAGGAGCTTAATAGCCTTAAAGAATTTATATTTGGGATTTTTGTGACTCTTGATAGAAGAAAAAAAAAAGTAAGATATACTAGGAGCTTAAAACTTTTATTCTATTGTAGCTTCATCTGCTGCCACTCTCTATTTGTAAGACACTGCTAATTTCAGTGCCTTCTCCCACTTCATATGCAGGCTCTTGAAGTCTGTGGGATGTCCAAGTGGGTATAGAAGCACAAAAATAGCACAGTCCCTTTGGATAAGAATAACAGGCCAGTTTTCTTTTTTTTCTTTTTTTTGCTTTTGTGCACTCTCTGGAGTTCACCCATGCATGATGTTCCAGTTGACTTCAAAGGCAAGTCTATGGTTGGATTAGCTCCACAGGACAGGGAGCAAGGTAAGAAACAGGCTTAGTGCTTTCAAGGCCCACTGGGGAGCTGATAGAGCCAAGCTATGTGGTTACCAAGACGACTTGTTCATTTATGTCCTCATGGAAGAACAGGTAAATTTGCATAGTTGCTTCTACTTTATCGTCACTGTTAAAATAAATTTTAAAAAGATGACTGAGCAGTCCTTTAAAAGGCTGACTTATAGCTATGTAATTCCTGCACTTGGGGAGTTTAAAGTCTAATAAAGGAGATACAGACAGAATGAATTTGGAGTGAGAAAATGCCACTAAAGTCATGAAGGCTTGAATCTTACAAATCATAAGATAATTTTAAGTATTAAAAAAAGGAACAGTGTAAGGAAAGATGTGTGCTTGAGAAGTTGTAATTAAGGTTTGCTTCCCCGATCTTGCCAGCAAAGGTAGACTTCTTACAGAAGGCTAGAGTCAGGCATTGCAGAGGGAAGGAAGGGAGAAGACTGGCTGAGTTGACATCATCACAGATTTAGGTCACACTTTAGGAGAAGGCTTAGTGGTGAAAGAAGAATGGTTGGATGAGGCGGGCATTGAGATGACTTGGCAGAGAAGAATAAGTCAGACTGGAGTAGGTTAAGAGACAAAGCAGACAGGGCAGGGTGAGGTGTCCCCATGGTCTGTGAAACCAGGAGGAGTCTGTGATATACAATATCAACATGGAAACCTAAGGAGGAAGTGGAAGTAATGAGGTCTGTAGAAAAGCAGGGAAACATCCCTGGCAGTTCTGCTGTGCATTGACAATAAGCTTATTTATGATGTCTGAAAGCTATACAAAGAAGAATGTCAATTTTAGGAAATCAGAGGACCAAGATAGAAGAGGTCAAAATAATCCAAGTGAGTAATTGCCCTATCCTGGACTGAGACAGTAAATATGATGTTAAAAAGAAAAAAAAAAAAAAAGGAGGAAATGCATTTAGTAGTTGTGAAGGAAATAACCAAACAAAAGAACGACATCAACAAAATCCAACACCATAGAAAGAGGATTCAGAAACAGCAAAGGATAGAAAGGAAATAAAAATCATTTGAAGGTTTTGCTTCTTTGGTAGAGAAATGACAGATAGAGCAAGACTGAGTGAGGATATATAGCAAATCCTAGAAAGAGAAATAAACATACTTATTGCATGTGTTTTTTTTCTTCTGTCTCTAGAATGAAAAAGAAAGAGAATAAAGTTATTTTTTTGCACTTTGATTTATTCAATTTCATCCCTAGGACACAGAGTGTATGTGAGTTATATACTGCTCAAAGCACTTTTTAGTGCCCTAGCTCTCACATGCCAGAGTTCTGTGAGGTCATTTCACTTGGCATTGTCCAGAGAGTCACTACAGAGAGAAACAACTGCCTGTGTGGTAACCAAAGGCATAGACTTTGTATTACTGAACCTCAGATTGAATCTCAGCTGTGGTTATGTTCTTCTAGTGAATAGAACAGAAACAGAAATGAATCATTTGTCTCCAGAAATTGTCATTCTGACTTTTCTTTTGGCAACACTGGCATATGTACTCTGGCTAGAACAATCTCCCCTTGATTTGTCTTCAAACACTTGGTATTTGACTTTGAAAGAGAAGAAAAATATTGTGTGATTCAAATGAGCTTCTCACTTGAAAAGAGAAAAGACTATGTGTCTAACTATCTTTTCTAATTATTACCAGTAGCCATTTTTCTCCCTAGATACATGCTATAATTTTATGACCTTGGAACCTGCTCAATATTTGCTTCAAGATCCACAAAACGTAATTCAATATAATTTCTGAAATCTTCGAAATTAGAACAGGACTTTCAGTCTCATTTTTCTTTTAGCTGGAAATTCTGGAAGAGGAAGCTATCAAAGGGAAGCACCTCATTTTATAGTTAAAATGAAGGCTGAACTTAAAGAATTGATTTGTTTAAGGTCAGAGGACTAGGTAGAGTTATAAAAGTCTCAAATATGTTCATATCCAGACTGAGCCTCTTTCACTGTGCTGTGGTGTTTCTTCCCAGTGCAGAAGATTATAAACTACTTCGTGCATTTCCTTGCTACCACCTTACAATTCCCAGTATCTGGCACCTGCTTTCACTTCACAACTGGTTCTGGAATTGCTAGATCCAGTGGAGGTTTTGCGTCTTTCCTGGATCTATCTGCACATTTGGCCCATTGATCACTCCTTCCTTCTTAAAGTTCTCTGCTCCCCGCCTTCCACAGTGCCTTACTCACCATTTCATCATCGAATCATTTTCTGTCTCTTTTCATGGACTTCTCTTCTTCCTCCTACCTGGGGTTCATCCTCAGCCCATTGCTCTCCTCACTCTCACACTCTGCTTTCATACTCTCATCTACTGTCATGATTACAATTACTCATAAATTTTATATGTAGACAAATCTCCTGCTGCCAATTCAGACTCAACTATCCAACTGCCCGCTGATCCATTGAGCACCTTTCAACTCAACATATGTAAACCAACCTTCTCATTGTTCCCCTTCACCTCTCCACCCATGCTCTCTACATTGTTTTGTGAAACTGCTGTCCACTCATTCATCCAAACTAGAAATGCACAGTTATTTTTCCCACTTTTGCTGTTTTCCACATCAGACCCATTACTGGAGCTGCTGATCTTCCATCCTAAATACTCCTTGAACCCATCTAAGATGACCATCATTACTACCACTGTCATAGTTTAGAACTGCTGCCACTGCTGTGACTTCTCCCTTATTTGGGTGTCTGCACCATTGAAATGGCCTTTCTTCTACCAGCTTTGTCAGTGTCAAATGTCATCGTACATACAATCCAACTTAAACCTGCCTTTCAAGCTTAAAACCTTCCCATGTTTCCTCACCCTGCTAGCTAAAGTTCAAAATAGTCTCAACTTAAATTCTCGCCTTAACTATGCTATTTCTTGCCTCTCTCTGGTCTTATCTCTAACCATTGACTGTTTTAAACTGTGCTTTTCAGCACCACACAACAGCTGGGAATTCTACAGAAGCCATATCATTTATTTGCTTTTACATCTCCTTTGCCTCTATGTCACTTCTCACTTCTCTTCTCTGTCTCAGTCCCAATCTTCCTTTCATGAGTCAACACAAATGTGTTACCTCCTCCAAAATACTTTCCCATATATGTCTTGTCACTTTCCATTCCAACTATCTTCATCAAGCCCTTTGTATATTCCAGTTATGGCATTAACTATATCATTTTCTAATTTGAATTTTTGTGAGCTATGCAGTCCATTCACAGCCATTAGGAACCAGTTAGCAACTTTTTTTCCCCAATTAACTTTAGATGTCTTTGTGTAGGAATTTAGCATAGGACTGAAAATAATATTTGCTAGTTCCACTGCTGACAACTGAGTCAGGATACTGCTCATTTAAGGATATTGATAGATGGATGGATGGATGGATGGATGGATGGATGGATGGATGGATAGACAGATATAGAAATATACATATATTATTAGATGTGTGTATATATTTTGCCTTTGGCTTTAATTTAATTCAGCTTTCATTTCTTCTCAATGGTAACTGAGTCATAAATATACAAATCTCTTTATTGTACCTTCTCCCCCAATACCCATGCTTTAACTATATTTTACTCCTAAAAGAAGCTGAAATTCAAGAAAGATTTATATTATCGGCTTGCACAGGACACCAAGATTAGTTTAAAAATTTCATAAGAATCTATTTTCTCAGTCCTCTTACTATTTTATAATATTGCTTCTCTGTGATTTTTTTGAACATTTAAAGGCATATTTTATGTGATGTATATTCAGGCACATGCTAAAACATGGATTTTCCAGGGTGGCCAGTTACCATGCCAGAGAAAAGATTTTAAAGCTTTATTTTTCTACATTTCATATACAGGCTGTGGCAAAATAGGTTTACAGTTGTATGTGAAACACAGAGCATGTTCTTGTATTATTTTTATTAATTATTGTAATATTTTATAGGAACAACTATAAACCTACTTTTACCCCACCTCGTATATAGTTTTCATACAACAAAGAATTAGCATAATAAGTTTTGCATTCTCCAAAAATACTACAAATGCTATTCTCTCAGAAAGAAGAATGAGGTTTACTTTATGTTAATGAAATACCAAACAAACCCAGCCAACTTGCTGGGCATATTTAAATTGGCGCATCTTTGGCAGTAAGCTACATAGTATTTCCATTCATGCAAATATTTTGCAAAAATTTAGCTTAAGCAATTTTTTTTGGCCAGATTATTTTCAGGACGAAGTTGGGAATTCAGGAATTGGGGCAGTTCTTACAACATTACCAACATTTCCGAAGACTGATTAAATAAGCTCCATTATTTCCTAATCAATCAGCTCAAGCCTTTCTTTCTACTCCCATCACACACATCCAAACTTCAGCACTTGGCACACATGGGTGTGAATGTAGTGGAAAGTTCAGATTTAAAAACACTGCTTGTATCGTTATTCCATTTCTAATTTATATTCCTGCTACCTATGTTTTATTTGTTCACAATCTCTTTTTTATTGTTCCTCGAATTAGAGAGGGAACAAACACATATTCCCCAAGAAATCACTCTTAGATAAATAGATTTACTCTGTTTTTTTTTTAATGACACCATCTAGTTTTAATTAATATATTCTTTATTGTGTCTACTAACCTCTTCTCTTGTAGATCAAAAGCAGCCTTAGATAATACACAAACAGATGAGCATAATTGTGTTCCAGTGAAACTTGATTTACACAAATAGGTGGCATGCTGGATTTAGCCCACTAGTCCTTGTTTGCCTACTCCGCACTTAACTCTTTTATTTTGAATTTTAAAGTCATGGACATAAAGACCAATGCTTCTATAATGAGGAACATTTTAGGTTATATCAAAGACAATGAATTCGTCAAGGGTTAGAAAAGATTAATAATATCTAAAACATATTCTGTATTTGAAGTTACTGCTTGTACAGTTGTCAGTTTCTTGAGGAGAGTGAGTAGATCATAATTCGTCTTACACTCTCACCATGACAAAGTGCTGGTTCATGGAAGAGGCACAGTTTTGAACAAACGAAGACGTAATTAGGACCCCAGAGGCCAACAAATAAGTTGATCACATATAGACAATATATCAGAACAAATTTTTTTAAATATTCTTAAGTTCTCTGTGCTCTGTTATTTCAAAGAATCCCAGATTAGCTACACTGATGTTGGGATACATATTGGTGCCATCAACAGTAGGGAAAGTGGTGTGTGTTCCCAACTGAGCCCATGTTCTGAAAGGGATGCTTGTGGATTTTATATAGTAAGCAGGTATGGATAGGTTTTTAATATGTAGAGTGCATTTTTTCTTCAATTCTTTAAATCTGTTACATTAAAACTAAGAAATTAACTCTTTTAGCTGCAAATGTGGGCTGAGGAGCATGGTGGATTTACTAATATTTTTGACTCCTTAGATTTGAGGTTATTGTAGGCATCATGTCCTGGGTGAAGCTTTGGAAGTTCTTGTGACAGTTAAGTGACCATATGCCAGAAAGGGTGCACTCCACATCAATGAAAAAATATCTATTCTACAGAACTCTCTGACCAACATAGATAGTCATAGGCTCTATTATAAAAGACCTGTAATCATATTCAACAGTCCCTAAGTATAGGTGCCATAACTTACTCTTCTTGTCTCTTTTAAAATTAATCATAAGTGTAGTAGTCATACATGGAAATTTAAACATTTAAAATTAAAGTAACTCCCTCTCCTCCTTCTGTCCCCCCCTCCCCAATTCTGTAATTCCCTTTCCATATACAATATCTATTAACAGATTGACCTTTGTCTTTTTACACTTTTTCTTTACATACAATTGTCTATGTGTGTCAAACCTAACTGGGAGGAAAATATATATTTATATCTATATCATCTATATCTATATCTATACCTATATCTATATCTGAATCTATATCTATGCATATACTAGTATATGTATGTAGAGGGAGAGAGAGAGATAATTCTCCCTCATTCAGTTAAAGTACTACACCATATATAACTACTTTATACTTTTCTCCCCTCCCTTTTTGACCACCATGCTGTGCTTATAGTAATGCATCTTTAAAAATATGCTTGTGGTAGTTAATTAAGAAGACAAAAATAGCTCTTCCCATGGGTGGAAAATGAACATCTACTTTCATTCATCTGGTTTTACTACTAGTTGGTTCACGGATGACTGTTGATAGCCTTGTTTTACCAGTGTTCTGCCAAATATATCTTTGGTTCTTACTGTGGCATATATATTTTATTACTGTGTGTGTATACTTGTAAAACCATAGGGATCCAAATAAACAAATGCAGATTTCTTTATTTAAAGGAGACAATTTAGATGGCCAAGCTCAGAGTGATTATTATGACATGTATCTGTCTTTTGTGATAATGGCAACCTAACAGATATAGTATTCAGATGTTGAGCTTTCAGAATGGTCTGCCATTCTACAATAATTGCTACATGCTTTTAGTCATATTAACAAAGAGCATCTTCAGCCTTATGTGCAGAAACCTTTATACCCTACTATTCAGAAATAGCTATTTTTAAAATTTTTCAAATTCACTTGCAGCTCTGTTCTCTGCAAGATCTACCTATCTATTCCAACCATGTCAAACTGTGATAAAAACAGAAGAAAACAAGAATAGATTCTACATGTCACTCAGGTTGGCTGAGCGATAAGCTGAGAAAGCAAGAATTGGATGATGGAGGAATAAATGTACCATCATTTGAAAAGAACTCTCCTCTTTCAAGCTATATATAACTTACACATTGCAAACTGAGTAAGACTATTAATAGTAATAATTATAATAACACCTTACATTTGTCCAGTGCCATAGAAGTTACAAAGTCTTCCTCAAATTTTAATTCATTTCATCTTTTTGACAGTTCCATCTATTAGTCAGGACAGAGCCTATTATTTCCTCCCTACTTCCCACCTTTTCAGGTACTTCCTGCTGCTCTTTCCCAATCTGATGATTAGATGCAGAGAAGTAAAATTCCCAACCTTGAATATCTCCTAAAAATCATGATGTTTGAGCATCATACTTGGTTATCTGTTAGAATGTGGGAATTGGGAATTTCTGTTGCAGCCAACATCCCCTCAGGGAGAATACAAATCATTGCAAAGAGCAGGTCAGATAATTTAGAATTATTGAGGTGATGCTACTTTGTTGAAATAGAGACATGTGACACTATTAAAGATGGATAGCATGGATTAATTCCTTAAATTTATGCTTAGTTATATCACAGAGTCATTTGGATTCCATCCATCTCCCTTGTAAATTAGCCACTGATAATCACAATTGTGACCCTTAAGTGCAATAAGACAATGAAATGCCTCCTGAATTATTAAGAAGTGTTCATTTATGTCCACTCTGTATGTAGTTTTGAGTACTTTACTGCATTATCATTCCTTGCAAGTTGGTCACCTGCATATATAATATATGCATAAGATTAAATACCAGTAATGGTGATATTTCTTTAGAAGAAAGCCCCTATTCCAAAAGCTGAATAAACGTAATTATAGTTAGAAGAATTTTTTTCTAGATTTCTGTTCGGTGTCCATGGTCTTTACTTATTTGTTCATTACTCATAGATGCTGAGTATTTGTATAATGCTTTATTATGAATCAATGCTTTCATTGTCATATCCATTGTCCAATTTATTATATAAACCTCAAAAGGTATTATTACCAGCATTTTCTAAAATAAACCTCAGGGGCTACGTGGTGTGCTCCAAGCCACAAAGCTAATATGAGGTAGAGAAGACACCTGATACCATCTTTCCAAGTCAAGAACTCTTTCTGTCAAAGCCCAGAATTTGTGTTAGGACACTGTAGCCAGCCATGGGCCTCTCCATGTGTAAGCTCATCGGGCTGAGTTTCTTTCTAGTTCCAGTCAGAGGAACAGATATCAACCTACAAATCAGAAAATGTGTTGTAATCCTATTATCAGTAAAAGGGAATAATGTCCCCAATATTAGATAGTGTTCCATCCACCGGGAGAGGTGCATAGGATGCATGATTTTGTAGAGAGATGGCTTTAGTTTTCCTACGACATGACCAAGACTGTGACTGAGTGGGACCCTTTGTGAGAGACCTTTACCGAATATGAGAATAGTGAGCTTTGAAAGGAAATGTAGGTGTGGGCCTTCTCCACTGGCCATGGATACAAAACAGATTTTCTGCCTTTGCTGAAAAGAACAGGCAGTACCCATCCTAAGGAGACAAAGAGCTCTGAACACAAGGTTATCATCACCTCTCCCTTTTTTTCATTGCATTCTAATCAGAAACCTGTTATTAAACAAGCTTCCCTGGTATTAATAAGTGACATAGAAAAGTCACTGCTCATATAAAAAAGGGCACAAGAAGGTGAGGGACATCTCTAAGGAAGAAGGGTCTTTGCCAGGAATTGTGATCTGTGAGGAACAAACAGTGCCTGTGGAGTAGGGCTGGTGTTGCAGAAATAAACCTAAAACGTTAGAGCAGGCTTCTGCTTTTTAATGACATATTGCTGATGCTGAATACTAATTTCCAATTAGGATAATGCTGTAACAAAGCCACCCTGCACTCTCCCATTCTGGAATATGAAAGAGAAATGTTTTCTGTATTTATCAAGCCCCTTATAATTATTTTTGACATGTCAAATATACTGGGGATAGAGAGAATAGTACAAGATTGGGGGGGACCTTTTCTAATGTGATGTCAAGCCTTCAAAGAATTGAACAAGCAGCCCCAGAAATAACCCTGCTTTAAGTATGACATTGCCATTTCATAAACCAACAGAGGAAATATTGAGAGGCATTCTGTCAACATTCTGGGACTAGTGTAATTTTGAACAATCGAGCATAATGGCAAGATCAAGCTTAATGTTGTGCTCTATGACTTATGTTTCTATGAAATTGTAAAACTTGCCAAGCACAGGAAAGGAGAAATATGTAGTGATGGAATAGAAATAAGGATGTGGGGAGCCGGACATCTCCGTTCTGCCCCCTCTGACCTTACAGATATGCAAATTATTTCATTATGTCAAAATAGCAGAGGTGAAACCATCAAGATTCCCTAAGAATTTTCAGTTTCACCACAGAGAAAGATAAGTTTTGCATTTGGATCAGCTGAGAGTAGTTGAAGTGTTGTGTCATTAAAATTTATGATCAGAATTAATTCACATTCATTTCATTAAGGGCCAAGTCACCTGGGTTGAATTTGTGTGGGGGAATCATAAAAAGAAAAAAAAAAGGGATAATGAGAAATGACAGCAGGTCCTCAAAGTGTCCAGCGAGGACCACTCAAAGATCTGATCTTTTTCTTTTTCCTTTTTGTTCATGTTCCATTTGGTGTTTGGAGGCTGTTTGTTGTTTGGGGAATCAAGGTCATTTGTTGGTACTTGGATATGATATGAAATAAGTAGAATGCTTTCTAAAATCCCTAGGTTTAAGGATTAAAACAGCCTTAAAGTAGACCTAACCATGGGACAATAAGGAAAAGTAAGACTCCCATAAGAGAGTAAATAAAGGTGCTTGTCAAGGATATTTTTTGTGCCTGGCACTGTGCTCACTGGACTTGATGGTGTCCTCAGATAGAAAGCCTGCTCATGGGATAACGTTCCCACAGAGTGGCTGAAAGGGTCCACTTTTGTGATCTGATGGCTCCTCCTCTCAAGTAAGAAACCAGATAATCTGGCTGGCTCCTCATCACCCCAGTTCTCCACATCTTCTGGTTGCAGATCACCTAGGACAGCACCTCTTTATGCCTCTGTAGGTGTAGGGCAGGGTGGGGAACCTTTTTTCTGCCAAGGGCCATTTGAATTTTGATAACATCATTCTTGGGCCATACAAAATTATCAACTTAAAAAATAAGGCTGCTATATATGGCCAAACATTTAATTAACTCACCCCTTATGCCTTGGCAGGGCCAGATCAAATTATTTCATAAGACTTACACAGCCCACGGGCTGGATGTTCCGCACCCCTGGTGTAAGTAATTCAGAGTTGAAGATGTTGACGTCAGTTGTCTTGCATGTTTCCTGGCCCTTCCATTTTCCTTCCAATAATTAAATTGCTATCAATAAGTTTATTTTTTATCTAGCTTTCCAACCACCTTCTGCTTCCATGTGTTCTAATCCTAAAACTGCTCCACACCCGACGATACTTTGGGCAGATAAGCATTTCTGGGGCACGCCATGCTCATCAAGAAAACCAGAGGCTGATTATTGCTAAGATCTTATTTTAGAATGAAAGTCTGCTGGTCTGTAAGTTTATAAGTTTGTGCCCTCTGAACACTGACACTTCCATGGGGGCAGATGTAGGATTCAAATCGACACCTTGCATGCTTTGTCTCACCATTCCATTTCCTGTATATTCTCTTTATACCAGATGAGGCTGCACTGACCCTTTGATTCAAAATTTTAATTTTTGATTAGGGTACTGCTTTATACATCAATACTTCCTTCCCCCGGGGATTGCCAAAGAATATGCAATCTGAGAAGGCACTGGGAAGTGAGGCAAAAGTTCTCCTCCTCACTGCCAGCTGTTTGGGGACCAGCAAGTGGCTCCTAAGTCCTGGGGCATCTGGACCACAAAAAGGCAGTTCAGTGCATCCTGGGAATATCCAGGCAAAAGAGTGAGCTTTACCTCAAATAGCTTCTCTGATTCTCCTGCTGGCCTGCAGGCTACTTGCTCTCTCAACCGACATTGTGCCCATTTTAGAACTGAAAGGAAAAAAAGGTTTTAATCTTTTCCTTTTTCTTCGTATAATACTTACCAAGTAGCTCGATGCAAGTGGGCATTCAGCGATCATTTCCTTCTAGTACTTGCGTTATTTCCTCTTAGTGATGGAAATTTCTGGGCAGTCATTTCTGCCTAGTAGTCTGTGTGGCCTCAAAGAGTTGGGACTTAAGCATAAGCCTAAATTTTTAAAAAATAAAGAAGGGAAGGGAGGAAAAAAAAAGAAAGAAAGAAACAAGCAAGCTGAATACATGGACAGATGGGGAGATAGTTTTACTACCGTGGAATCTGAAAATTGTTAAAATTGCTGCCCAGGTCAATTTCACTTCAGTAACTCTGCAGAAATCTGGATAATGTCATTTAGAAAATTGAGCAAGTAATCCTGTTATGTTAGTTAAAACCTAACCTTTATAGAAACATCTACTGGCCCTTGAGGTGAGTGTCCAACAACAGTATGAGCTCTGATGACTTTTCAGGTAGTTTGATGGATTCTGTGATCTGCCTGTGCATCACATAATAAAGGGGAATGAAATTATATATAGAGATATATTGCAGTAAATTTTAAAAACCAAATTATCCCTGGGTGGAGAGGATTTCCTGTGACCACAACTGATTTTCCTAAAATCTGTATTAATACTTTCACACCAAAATGAATAAAACTTTTTATTGTTAGTGCTCAGTTGTAGCTAGAGGCTAGTCTCATACAAGCTAAATATGTAGTAATAGCAACAGCATACAGTTATTGAATGCTCATTATGGACCATGTAGTGGGTTAAGCATTTTAAATGGATTTGATCCTCAAACCCTGAGAGGCAGAACTATTCTTATTCCCATTTTACAGATGAGAAAAGTAAGTTCATAGAGAGATAAAATAACTGGTCCAACTTGCAAAAGGTGGTATCAGGGTGTGACCTCAGGAGGCCCAATTCCGTGAGGCAACAATTAGGTACATGCTCTACTCGGAGGCCCTGTTTAATCACTTTTATTCTTGCTATTTCTTTCTTATTTGATGTTTTCCACATTCAGTGAGCATCTTCCAGAATTTAAGTTTTAGAGGAATAAATGCTCTTTTGAAATGACGATCAGTGAGAATTAATTTTGCTTCTGACTGCATCTAACTTATTCTGAGAGAAGGAGATGATGGCTCAATGTGAAAGAAAAATGCCAAGTAGATAGCAGGAAAATGGGACTAGGAGTCAGAACAGGTCAGACGGTAAAATGTAGTCTCTTGCACATTAATTCCACTCACATAGGAAAGAAAGAGGAAATGTAGAGAAACACTTTCTGATATGGATCTCCATCCATGATGGCATGGTTCGGTTGCCGCGACCAAGCAAGGGGAAAAGAAGCAATGTGAGAGAGTAGACTCTGGAGCTAAACTGCCTGGATTCAAATCCTGGCTCTACTACTTTCTGCCATATGATCTGGGGCAAGTTCCTTGCTGCCTCTGTGACTCTGTTCTGTAAAAATAATAGGACCTACCTTATAGGGTTGTCATGGGGATTAAATGAGTTCAAGCCAATAAAGCATTTAGAGCACCTCTTGATATGCAGTAAGGGCCCCACGGGGGTTTGCTGTATCTTCACCATCATGATCGTCCTCATCGTGAGGCCCTCAAACATTGTATGGCAAAGATAGCGACAGAGGTTTTATATTTAGATATTCTCAGGGCTTTTATATAGAAAGAGAAAATAATAGACTCGATTTATTTTAGACTTTGCTAAGTAAAGCAGTTCTTAGATCACCTAGATTTCTTTTGGTTTTAGTCTAAGTGGTAATTTATAAGTTATTCAACTAATAGGACTCAGTCTAAAGGAGGAATTTTGCTCCCAGAAAAAAAAAATAAAAAAAGAGGATTTAGCATCTTAATTGAACAATTATAAAATAGAAACAGCCTGA
Organism: Eptesicus fuscus; assembly: GCF_027574615.1. Classification (NCBI taxonomy): domain Eukaryota; kingdom Metazoa; phylum Chordata; class Mammalia; order Chiroptera; family Vespertilionidae; genus Eptesicus; species Eptesicus fuscus. The sequence continues at coordinate 90,355,133 of NC_072479.1, forward strand.
CCACTATCCTGAAAATGTGAAGATGGGAGTGGCAAAAAAAAAAAAAAAGAGTGGGGGGGCGGGGGAGATAATTCTGCCTGCAAGGTCCAAGTTATCAGGGAAACCGGGATTTGGAGTTTGACATAGCAACTTTATGGTGGGGTGATATTGGTAAATCATAGCTCCTGAAGCACAGTTCAGATAGATTCCCGCACATTTAAGTCTTCCACCCTACTTCCTGCAAGTCATTGGAATGGATTCTCTCTGACACCTTCTGAGGGCATCCATGGGGGTGAGACAGGCTTTCTTCCTTCAAGGCAATTTGATCCAACTCTGCCTGCTCGTAGGTGAGGAAGCCTGGTGAAATTCCAGAGGTGATTAGCGTTGAACTCATTATTTCACAGGGTTTGAGTGTGTTTGGGTGGAAGAAGTGAGAAGCCTATAATTTCATAGCTGCTAGTAGAACATTTCTGCTAAACCTCTTTTTCTTCTAGAATTCTGAAAGGATCTCACATTCAAGATGATTGGAGGGCATTGCACCCGCAGTTGTTACTCAGTCTTGATGGTGCAAGTGGGAAGAATATAAATATTTCCTTCAAAATATTGATGATCATTTTAACCCATTTTTTGTGAGATCGAAATCCTCTTCTCAATTATTGAAACTTTGGGGATTTTTCTCCCATAAATATAAAATTAGAGTCATAAGCTTAACTTAGACCAGTTAGGAAAAAGTATTAGATTTTAAAATTGTGCCACCACTGTTCTGTTGAGAAGAAATATGACATGGGTTAAACCAAATTTTGAGTTATCAACTATTTCAATGCCCATATTCACCCTTGCCTGTAAAGTGGAAGCATTCTTCTTATATTTATAGGTCCTTTGAATTACATTCCAAATGACTACCATGCAAATAAATTAGAACCGCAATCATGTCATGCTTTTTCTTTGTCATCATGGGTCATTGTCATCAAATGCTTAGTAATTTCATTGCACTTGCGTGATTAGGGGGAGACGTAACACCGAGCATCCATGGGTCAGCTATGTGGACTCTAGCTGCCAAAGGCGCTTCTCCATCTGAACAGAGCGCTTTGCTCAGCCAGTGTAGACATGGCCTGATAAACAATGGAACTTCTCCCCTGAGAGCTGAAGTTTGGATTGATCTAAGTCTTTAACTCAAAAATGTGCACAGGTTTGATGAGCAGTTTAAATGCCTTCCTTTTAGCAGAACGGGAGTTAAATTGGCAGTAATATGAAGAACAGCATCATTTGTAATGAACTTGAAAGGCAGTAGCACTCACAGTTGCACAAGCTAATCAAGGGTCTATCAAATCAAAGTTTTACCCTAAGCTTAAATATCTGTGACAGGGAGGTTGTTCTTGCAGGCTTACATCTGTCAGGTCTTAACACTACACCTGTCAGAGTGCCACATGGCCTTGTCACTTTTAACCAAGATGTCACAGATATTGTGGGAAGCAATCTGCTTTGTGTTTTCTTCTCTTGGACTTTACTAGGAAAAGCTAACGTGAAAGGATTTTTTTTAACACTGCATTTTTATTTTGCAGATTCTCAGGCTGATGGAGTGGTGACGGAGTGGGTTGACAACTGTAGTGTCTCCACTCAGTGCAGAATGGCTGCAGGGAACAAATGCAGACATGCCCAGAGAAGTCTGCGCAGGGTGAAACAAATGTCTTTGAGGTTTAAATCAGGTGTGTGAAGAATGCTGGAACCATGACTTTTGGTGTGGTTTTTTAAAGTTTTCTTTTGCATTTATATTTGTCAAGGAAAGTGGAAAGGTTGGTGGCTTTTGCCTGTTCTCCCAACTCCTTTAATGCTATAAAATACCCCTGAAACGCTAACCTAACCTCTCGTCTAGGATTTGCTTTACTCTACTGCCTGGCTGGCCCTCTATTTCATCAAAACTTTAGACTTTAAAGACACGATTGTTGTTGTTTTTTTCATAGTCAAAAAGAGGTTTGTTTTTGACATATTTTAAAATTAGAAATTGAAGTTTGATAGGCTTTATTTACAACTTGTCAATTTATGTAGAAACGTAAATACTATTGGTAATATATGAGTTAGCTACAAAGTACCAAAGAAAACATCATTCAAGTTATCTTTAAAAATATATATTCACATTATCTTTAAAAGGTTGTTAAATGGCTCAGAAAAAGCAAGCAAAGGTATCTTTTTTTTTAAGAAAATGTAAACCACATTTCCTTACAGGATGAAGTTTTACTTAAAAGCCTCTGTTTAATTCGTTCAGAAACTACACAATTTTTGTTGCTATATTTTGTTAGAAAGGAAGGAGAGGCTGTTTCTACAGGTGTCATAGAAAAATCAATGCTGGGCCATGGATTATTGGGTCCCATAGAACCATGGACACATAGCAGTGAAATTCTTCCCAAGGTGAGTGGGGGCATTGATTTTCCTTCTCATGCCTGAAGAAATATGACACAAGGAATGGAGGCTAAACTTAGACTTAAAGACAAGTCTGATTTGAAACAATGCCTTCAAAACATTAGTGACAATTTTTTTTCAAGAAAATAAATGAGGGAATTGAATGAACACTTGAGCAAATAAATGTTTCTCATATGTTTCTTTTAGATTTACTTCTTTTCTTTATTCCTTTGAGTGCTTCTGAAGGGGAAAAAATGAACTATTTGACCAACATTTTAACTGTAATTCAGAGCCAGTGATTTCTTTGTGGAGTAATTGTGTTATGCACTATAAAACAGTCTCTCTCTTAAAACAACAACCAAGAATGCAATAGACCTTTGGCTTCTAAGAAAAAGCATATTATTTACACATTCATACTTAAAAATACGAGCCCACCTCTCATCTTCCTTATTTAAACAATGCGTTTTTCCAGCTATTTTGTGCCCAAATGTTTAGACACATACTTGCTTATTTGTTACTTATTTTACAGTTTCTTCTAGATTCTGCAAAGTTGAAAAGCTATACCTAATGCATTGGTTGTTTTGCCGCATTGCTTAGCATTCCATCCACGCAGGCAGGCGGTGTTCCTAGGTCTGGAAGGATAAATCCCAGGGGAAGTGAGCTGCAGAACATTTTATGCATCACTCATTCTATTATGAGCCCTCTGCTGCTCCGTCTCTACAAGGTAAGAGATTTATTGTGCGTTGGCTTCTGGAAGTAGGAAATGACGTATGCTAATGGCTCTCACTTCAAAGTGTATGTGTTTGGAACTCATAATGGGGATTATAGAAATCGTTTTATAAGTAAAAGAATAATTGGAACAATTTAAGTCACTCACACACGCTCTAGCACGTTCATCTGTCCCCAGGTAGCATTTGGTTGTTCTACCCTGAGATCCACATTCTGTAGTATTGTCTCTCTCATGTTAAGTGAGGTGGTAAATTGGTCATTTTTATAATGAATTTGAGCAGAGTTATGTGATCGAGAAAGATAATTCAGGTCTCAATGTAGAAAATTACCAAATAACCAGTTTCCTATGTCTGGGGATAGATATAATTTGATTTTTGATATTTTGTGGGATCAAAAATTGATTCTGAGAAATTAAAATATGCTAGCAAGTTCATGGTAATACATAAAATTACCTTATTATTATTTTTTTATTGCTACCCAGTGGAAAATTCTTACTCTTTTTTTCTTATCCTAAATTTTCAGACTGGCTGAACCGACAACAATAACAATTGTTTACAATTATACTCTAACTTTGGATCATCTAGTTAATACCCTAACGCTGATTATCTAGAACACAATGTCCTATAAGAAAGACTATTTGAATGTTGCTACTGCATTAGTAATAAAACAACAAAGAAAAATGAAACATTCTGAATGTACCATCTGATGAGGTGAGATTTTGCCCTGTCCCATTAAATGAGATTACATTTGATTTTATTTGTCATTATCCCAGCCCCAAGAAAGTTTTCATTTATCAATTTGACACATGAACCTATAAAATAAAATTTCATATACATTGTCTAAACTGTGACCAATTTGAAACATTTTAAGCCAAACTATTTAATGGATTTTCTTTATGTATTCATTACATTATTTTATTATGTTTCATCCTTTCCAGCTTAGAAAATTATGACTCATTAAGCACACACATATTTAAATAAAGATAAATTATGTACATTATAATTGTTATGGGAGGGAAAGGCATACTATTCTCTAACTTTTGATAAGGTTTAACTGTTGATGTGTGAATTCTTAAATGTGAACAAACCAAAAACAATGGCATACTTTCAAGTGCTCTCCAGTTAAAATGGGAAATATAGATTTGGTGGTAAGGGACAGCCTTTTATTTACTGTTGTAAAATATAACATCTGCATGAGAAGAAATAATGTACAAAATACAATGAAGAGATTACAAAGAAACTGGACATATGGGAAGCCCCATGTGTCTGTAGACACAATATAAGGATATTAAATATCTAGCACTTGTTATTTGGTACCTATCCATCAAAGTGGTCAGATGTTCTTTTGTATTCCCCAAATATTAGTGTTTTCAACACCGTTTATCTTTGTATCAAAGTCTCCCACAAAATGTAAAATATGCTTTATCCATATCTGAGTAGCATGATAATAGCTCTTCTCTCTTTAGGTTAAGCACATCACATGACATTGCCTAAAATGTTGCCAAGACGGATTTCTTCTAGATAATGTATAGTTCATAAAATATCATGAATCTGCAGGGAAATGTGACAATTAATTGAAGCATAATTATCCTCCATGTGACAGTGGTCTAGGATGCCACATTAGGCCAGCACGATGTCTTGGATTCATTACCACTTTCTTCATTTGCTGTGTCACCATCCTCCAGGTCCTTTCTGGGTCCATCTCTCTTTTGTTTCCCTTTGACTCTCTATTGTATTCCAGCTGACAGTGAAAGAACAGAAACTGAGCAATAAGACTGCATGGCTACATTTTCCAGAGCCACCAGCTGGGAGTTAAGTTGACTAAGGTTGTGAAAGCCCAGCCCATTTGGATCACAGCAGGCATGGCAGGTAAAAGCATTTCTGTATTAAAGTACACACTTTGTTTCTTCAGGTTCTTGGTCTAATTTCTCTTGTTTGCCAGTTGGGGGGAGAAATGAAAATAGGTTGAGGACCAAATGCCTGGGGTATTTAATCAAATGCCCAGCAACTCTTGATGATAGGATGCCGAAATTTCACTTTCGAGGATTAACTATGGTGGCTTTTGTCCACCCAAATGCCTCCTTCTACCCAGCATGTTGTTGGGCTACTTTCTGCCACTGCCTAAATACAATGTGGTGGAAGAATTCCAAATAGTTTTAATAACAACTTCTGAGTTAGCAGAAACTAAACATGCAGGGTGCAAATGCAAATGCTCATAAAATATAGGTATTGTTGGAGTTCCTCAAACAACCCAGTTAAATACTACCGTTTATTTCTATTAAAAGAAGACATTGAGAATTGATTTCACTGTGTTCTGTTAATTTGATTACTCTCTCATAAGTGGTAAGTATAAACCTCCTTAAGTAGTTTATGAAGCTCATTTAATCAAGCAAATAACCTAAAGCATATCATTATATTGGTCCTTGACCTTTTGACCTGTCACCCTGTCCTGTCAGATGCCTTTTTCTCATGTCCTTGCAATGAGAGCTTAGGTGTCAGTCTTTCTCTGTCAGCAGCGGACTGTGGAATTGTCTCCTCGGGGGCATTATCTTGCAAGTGGTGAAATTGGGATGAATAATATCAGTTTGCATTCATATTGGATATATTTTTAGGAAGCTTACGAGGACTATACAAGAGTCACTTAGGAGGAATAAATGTAATATACATTTAAGGTGGGAAAACTAAATTGTTGTGATGTGTCAGATTAGAGTGATAACATCATAGCTCATTTTATAGATATATCCTAAATATTCCTCAGCTAGTTCCCGCATGCCATATATTGAACTAAATTTCACCAAGTCTCTTTCTCACTGGGTTTAGAGCCTTCATGTTCATCTTCCTACTCTGGAGTATACCCTAGTTTGTTCTGTTTTATGTTCTACCACTAGTCTATGGATATATCTTAACAGGTTAGATCTAAAGTTAGCAGAGGGTGCAATGGACAGCTAAAATAACTGTTTTTGATGTTTTAGCAAAAAAACAACAACAACAGCATAATCATGATTAAAAGCCCATGGATGCCTGCACCATGACTGGACCTGGAATCTTTTCAACAGTGTAAGGTCCCTTCTGTGTTAGCAAGCAGATCAATTCTGTAACCACTTTGGCCTCAAGTTCACAAAGATTTTTTTATTTATAAATGTCCCTTGGGGTCCATGAGGAATCTGTGATACTCATTTATTTTCTAAAGATAGATTCTGGATCAATAAGTTCAAAATATTTCAGAGTTGCCAAGGACTTCTCTGTTTGACCAGCTTAGCACTGCCATGGACATGCCCAGATTCTCTCCGACACCCGACACGGCTCACCCCCACCACACTTTAGTGCATTGAATGGCTGGGTTGTCTAATAACATGAGGTCTAACATTTGTCTAGTTGGTGCTGTCTGGTTTTCAAAATCCCTTTCTCAGGAGAGTCATGGTTTGGGGCAAGAAGTAAAAGGACAGGAAACAAGGATAATGATATTTTTGTGATTCTTTTTCTAATTTGTTAAATGAAAAAATGCCTGAGAATAAAATGTCTTGCTTTTGGTTTTGGTTCAAATAATTGTCTGAAATGTGAATCACAGCATAATTGTCATGAAGAAGAGAAAAGGAAGGAATCAGTTACCCTTCAGCTGCTCTGGTTCTGAGGGACCCACTATGCTATCTGTTAGGAAGCTAAAAGGAAGGGTGTACCTTTCCTCTCTAACATGACATAAAAGAACAGTTCCCTTAAACAGGTTCATTTTCAAATAGGAAGGTCAGAGTTCCATAATCTAGGAGAAATACATGCGTACATATATTCATATGCATATGCTTGTCCAAATGTTTCAGCTAAGTAATAAAAATGGTGGAGAGGAGAGAACAGGACTCCCTAAGGGTTTGGGGGCTGTTGGTGTTGCCTTAAGCAGGCAAAGCAAGTCCATTTTTAATTTGAAGCTTTGGGTTTTAGATTAGATGTTCACTCATACTTTACATTCTGTTCCATTATGTATCATGATAGTTTTATTATTTTAAAAAGTTTATGTTCCTTACCTTTGAGAAGATCTGGTGTTTGAGACAAGTGTGCTATGTTTGCCCTTTAATGACTTATTCAGAGAACATTTATTGAGCTTCTACTATGTGCCAGGCACTATTTTACCTCTTCCCTCCAATCCTATCTTATATCCCAGACACTTTTATTTAATTCTGAAAAAGCACAGAGTAGACGTATACAAGGTTGTGAGACTGATGAATTGGCAGTAGACAGGTGAATTGTAAATTACCATAATAACTTGATACTGTGCACTTTTTTCTTTTGCCCAGGGATTTTATATGATCATTCTCAGAATTTAGCAGAAAGCCTCATCAAAGTTGTAAATTTTTATTGAACTTAAAGCAATTCCTTCAAGCTTTAAATGTTACCTTTTCATTGTTTTGTAGAGATACAGAAAGTTCTTATTTTCCATTTCTAATTTTGACAAGAGCTCTCTATGCTTAATGTTTATAACCTTCTGTTTTCACCTTTCCCTCCTTGTTTTCCATCTTTTCTGACAATGAAATGCTGCATTTTTTTCCTTCAGAGTCCAATTTCATGTACTTGGTATGTGTTAAACCAGGAGATTAAAAACTGAGCGGATAGGGGGCTCTGGCTTCTTTGCTGCAGAGCCTAAAATATGATGTGTGTGTGTTATGGTAGAAACATTGCATCTTAAGTTTAGGACACAAATGTACTGGTTAAGTTGGAATTGTATTGGCTAGTTTGAGTTTTTACTCTACCGCTTTCTAGCTGTATAAACATCAGTATCTAAACCTGCTTCTTTAGTTATTAAATGAAGCAAGTAACATACAACCCCAGTTGTAATGCTATAAAGATTAAATGCAGTAATGAGTGTAAAGCACAGTGCTTGGTTTATGGTACAAGATCAAAAAATGTTAGCAATAATCTTTAGTGTTACTATTATTTATTACGTATCTGTGCATATACACGTCTACCCCCAGACACAATTTTTCTATAGGATGCATATTCAAAGAATGATGGCTACTGTTAGGCAAAATTGTGAAGGGTCAGATCTGCCTTCAGCATTGCCAGTTTCTTTGAGAAAGTGCATTCTTTACTTTTCCCTTCAAAAGTCCAGTACCCTGCCTCTCATCTTCCCTTTCCGGCTAAGACCTCCTTTTAAGTAAGGACCTAAATTTTATCTACACAGAGGACTAGATGATTGAGAACATTGGAGGTGTTGTCCTTGTAAAGATCAAATACTGGGCTGATGAGACGGTAGACATCTGGCAGCGGCTGGAGACATTTGTTTGTGGGGTGATCTCTCCCTTGCCTTCTGGAGCTCTCCCGAGGTGGGAATGTTAACTAGGCCAAGGGGTGTGGTTAGTTCCACTGCCAAAGGTGCCTGCTGGGGCTCTCCTGGGGGTTGTCTGACATCCTCAAAGGCTGCCTTCATCTCCAAGCCTGGGGCCATTTAGGAACGATCCTCAGCTTCCCCCTCCCCCCCTTTTTTTTTCCATTTGTGTCTGTGGGTTTTTGGATCTAGTTATGCCTGAGACCACAAAGGAATGCCTGTATTCCTTTAAACCTTTTTCCCTAATACTCTTCTTTATTTTTGGATATACACCCATTATTTTTTCTACCCACATCTCATCCATATATTCATTTTTAGTTTCCCATTGTATTTCTTTTACAAAGGCATGTGTTCATGATTTAAAGTTTTCACACATCAAACCATTATGCTGAGACATTCTCCTGAAATGGTCTTCTTTTTTATGTAACTCTACTTCACCTCTATTTTTTGGTGCACAGATTTGAGGGTTTGAAGGATCAGGTTCAAGTTGAAGGTATGCTTTCACCAGCAGTCTATGCTTGGGAAAACAATTTCTCAGCCTGGGTTTGTCAACGAAGTTGGAATAGCAAGGTCTGCCATGGTGTTGTAAGAATCAAATCAGTGTTTTGTAAACTCAAAAGTAATTAGAAGCTTTCTGGCCTTCTTTTTGCTCATCATAACACCTCCCTCCTCAAGCAACATTTTTTAAGGGAGGGCAGTGAAGACACACATTATATTAGTAGTTTGTGAAAAAAGAGATAGGATCATCTCTGTCTGACATCGTTGCTCATTACTGAAATAGCTATTGTGTGCTTCTTTTAATCATGGTCACTTTCCTCTGCCAGTGTGATGACCCCTTTAATGCAGGGACAGCCCAGAGGAGAATATTCTCAGATGAAAATTTGAGGGGAAATGTCCACTAGTAGACAAGAGGCCAGCAATGATGGGTTAGATCTATAAGCAGTTTCTCAAAGGATCCTGTAGAGCTTCTGTATGATCAGGCTGAGATGCCCCGCGTCACTCCACAGTGTAGACTAGGACCTTGAGGCAAAACATTTGCAGGGTCCTCTACACAAGTGAGAGACAATAAAAGCTAGTAGTTTTTGAGTACCTACTGTGTACAAAACACTTTCAATACTAATAACTGCTAACTTTGGAGTTCCGCTAAACACCAAATAGACACAGAGTGGCAGACTTATCCAGTTATCTAATCCTTACAACTTTTGAACACTGGGATTATGTCCATTTTATAGTTGAGGAAAATGAGGGCCCCTTGACACCAAAGGCAGTGTTTTCTGGATTTTCCCCAAAATCTGGAAAAATAGACAGCACTCTGTGCATTTTACAGATGAGGCAATGGGGACACAGAAGGTTTATGTAATCTGTCCCCATAGCTCTAAGTGGAGGAGCTGGAATCTTACCCACGTTGACCTGACCTGCTGCGCATTAGGCCACACTGCCATTTTGAGTGCTCTAAATCTCAAAAAGGACCTTTCCCCCTCAATTTACATTTTGTGTATTGATGTTTTCATAAAATAGAATAAAACTGAATTACTGGGGACAATAGAATTTAAAAAGATATACAAAACTGAAATTCTATCCTTCATTGTTTCATTCAACGAATGTAAAATTCCTCTGTCTCATTGCTGGAGACGCGTCTGAACACTTTCTCATGATTTCTGGCTTATCTTATGGGGGACCAATAACAAAACTGCTGCACCAGCACCGATGCACGGGAAATGCTTTGAAAAGAACAGCTCTAGACCGTTGGGATATGAAGATAAGGCAGTTTCTTTCTTCATTAACAAAAGGCTTATAGCCATAGGTTTGATTTCAACATTTACTAGTAAGGCCTTGAATAATACCCAGGTTGGCAATATACTAAAATACAGTTAAATATTGAAAGTCAAGGCCTCTATTTTTGCATTTTTTTAATCTCACTAACGTTAAATAGAATGTCTTCAAAATATACCAGCAGGAATTCAATTAATTTTGGATGGAACACATCTATAATTTGAAGGCCTATCCTCTCATAACCTACATAACCAAGAAATGTGGACCATTGTAAATTAGCTTATTTGATAGAATAGAGATACCAATATATTGCAAGTATATCACTTTCTCTCCAGAGGACAGGCTCATTGTCGTGTTGATTAATTAATATTCTCTCCTGCTGCATCCAAGTAGGTTAAAGAAATGAGAAGAAACATGATAACAAAGCCAGCACAGCCAACATTTCTGGTTAGTTCCCACAGTGACTAGAGAAATGCTTGGCACCTGCTTCCTCTTGCTGGGCAGAGTAAGTTAGCTTAATGACGGCTCCTTCTTCAATATTTCTGAAAGCAAGTCTTAGAGTAGAATGGCCATGAAAAACAGCAAACATGTGTTTCCCAGAGGAAAACATGGTCTGTAGCAGGTGCCGTCTCCGCATCCATCTGTAGCAGTGTCTGCAGGAGATAAATGAGAGATAATGGCTTAATAAGCAGAACATATAGAGTTGCTATTTATGAAATTTATTTAGCCTGCCTCACAACCCTTGGCTACTAAGTAGATTTTGGAGAGGGCCACACAGCATTTAAGGGTCATTGATGAGGAGTGCCAATACTACAGTAAATGTCAGCGAAAAGTGTGAAGGTAGCACATTCCTGTACATGACAAAAAAAAAATTGTTAAGGATAAATCCTAGAGTCCTATTTTTATCCAGACACATGCTCAATACCCATCCGGAATCCTGCAGTTCTGAATATGAATAAAGACAACTGAACATCTGAGGAAGTTGATAGTAAGTGCTAAAAATATGTCAGTCACTGTTCATTTATTAAGAGAGACTGATACACTTAAGACACTATTTTTAAAAACAAAACTAAGAACTTGGCATCATGCCTTTTCATGTGCCAGTACAGCTTTTCTAGGGATTGGAGACACTATAGTGAATGAAAACACTCATTCCCTATTCTATTCCAGACAGGGAGACAGGTGTTCATCTAGTGTTAAATATGAGACAACAACAGGGTATGTAGAGGTCATGGTGGGTGTAACTAACAAGGAGATCTAGCTAAGTCTTAGGGTGTGTCTGAGATAGTTTCCTCAGGAAGTGAGGTTTTAGTTGGGAACTGGAGCACCCATGGAAGCTATCCAGGAGTGAATAGAGGCTGAGATTGGGCAGAGGTTGAAGTCCAGAAATAGGATGGAGTGGGAGAAGTTGTTGAGCTAAGATAGGATGTCATAATAGGGTAGTTCTGTTGGCTAAATCTCAGAATATAAGAATTGGGTCTATACCCCTGGATTTCAGAGCAGTGGAAGACCACTTACCAGGAGACAACAGACCTAAGAGCTACTGCCAACTCAGAAATGTTCCAGAGGTCAGCTTGCATGTGCCCCTTGGTCTATCACAATTTGTTTGCTCACATCTGTAAAAGTGTGGAAATGATACAGGATGGGGCAAAAGTAGGTTTAGAGTTGTTTATATGGAAAACAATACAATAATTGAGAAATAATAATACAAGAATAAACTCTGCTTTGAACACTCACAACTGTAAAGGGTGTATTATCATAAAACCTCAGCTTTTAGCCTTGACTTTTATATTACCAGTAATGTAAAAAATCTGAGTATTGTAATTTTTTTTGAAATGTGAAGAAAGAAGTTCTTAGAAAAACAATTACAAATTACTTTTGTCCAAAGGGTCCCATATGTTTTCAGATTTATTTTTACCATATCTTGTAGATCCCAATACATATGGTTTCAGACTTCAATTTGTTTTATATCCAGAATATTAGCATAGGGAAAATGAGTGATTTCACTCATTGCCACAATGAGTTATACCATTTGAAACATGGAAAATGATGCTTAGACTTACTCTATTATTAGAGAAGGAAATGGTAAAGGGAGTACTATAAGAAGGATTACCTGCCTAGGGGTCTTGGTCACTGCTGTTTGAGAACCTCTCATTTTAATCTTCATGTTAGATTCAGCTCACTTTTATTTCATTTTGCTGTTGATGGCCCATCAAAGGTTTTAATTGGAAAATACTAGGTTCTCATTTTCTCTCTGGGATTTATATATTTTTTGGAATAGGTGAAATGTAGTTGTCAGATGGATACAAATTATTTAGAAGTGTGTAAGGCAAAAATCAATGTAATTCCCTTAAGGTATTCACACAGCAATTAAAAAATATTAATATGCAACTTCTATATTATGCTCATAGAATCACAGAAGCAATTTTGAGTTAAGGATATAACTTACTAATCAGATAATCAGTGCTGAATGCAAATCTTAAGTGAATGACTGCTTGCAAAGAATGAGTTTCCACAAAAGTAGAAACAAACTTTGACAGCTGCATAGGGCTGTGTGTAGATTTCTCTTACTATAGTGTAGCAGGTGCTTGGATATGACAACAAAGACTGAAAAAGTTTATAGTGAAAACTAACTGAGAGTAACACTTGCTTTCTGCAGCAATGAATACTTCAGGCCTCTTACTGTGACTTGCAAATGATTTCTTTCATGCAAACCTTAAATATATATGGTGACAATAACATGTATTACTAACTCTTGTTATTCTTCTTATCCATCAACTAACAAGATGTATGTAGTAAGTGATGCATATTGATAAGTGGGTAATGCACAGGGGCCTTCTGTTTCATACAGATTCTTCTAGAGGTTTTAGTATAATCTAAAAAAAATTCAGAGCTGGATTTAAATTTTGGTATCACCCTGTCATGACAGGGTGTTTAAAATGAATTTAAGAAAATTTCTACCCATATAGTTCTTATTATAAAAAAAATCAAAATTTGATTTTATGAATTTTTAGATAGAATGGAAAGAAGATATGATCAGATGCAGGTATATAGAAAGCAGTTTATTTTCTTATGTATTTCCAAGTGGATAAATATACAATCAATGTAATACATGGAGGTGTGAACCATTTACAATATGTATCGACTTCTGTATATATGAAGTCTTTTTATAATTGAAAAACCATTTATTTTAATAAAAGTAGCCATTATAAGTGCATTTAATGGTACATTATATTCTAATATATGTCAGGTAGATAGATTGAAAAACATAAACATACATGACCACATAAGATTTTATATTATAATATAATGGACAGGAATGTATTAGTTACCAAGCTATCTTGTTAATTGTCCAAATATAACTTTATAAATGACTTTAGGATCTCCTTCCTTTTTACCATTTAGCTAATTGTAAAAGTGGTCTTTGTGTTCAACATAATAGACATATCAAAATGAAAATAATTATGAGTTTCTTTCCTTATCTGGATTTTCACATCATTAATTTTCAGTGATTAATGTAAAACATGATTATATCAAAACTATTTTTCAATTCAATATTTACTCTCTATATCCTAGGTACTGTGCTAGGCTTTTGAGATAGAGATGAGTGAAGATCTCTTAATTAAATTACCTGGAATTAGATAATGATCCAGGGGTATGACAGAAGGACAGTGGGGCAAAATCTAAAAGTTGAAAGTAGTAAAATGTAGTAACAAAGGCAGAGATTACATAATCAAGGCATATAACATTGCTTTTATTTTTTAGTACAATATCGGATGTTTCGGCACAAAGACTTAATTTATTCTGTGAGCTCTAAAAGAAGACAAATATTTAGACAGGAATCAGCTACTCTTTACTAGATTTATCACTATATAAGGCGGCATAAGTAGAAAAGAGCTTGAATCACTGACTTAATGTTCTTGAGTTTGTGTGGTAAAGTGATTCTCAGAAAGTTCATCCTTTGACTAGGATTTCAATCAGGAGCCCATCATTACTTGTCTCAACAGCCATCTTTGTCATTGCTTGAATTGTCATTTATACTCTAGCTAGGAAGAATCAGTCTAGACCTTTCAGAAGGGATAATTATAAATTTTATTTATAAAGACTCCATTATAAGAGTAAGCTGATACTGGAGTTCCTCTATTCTGTTTGCGTCTTAAGTCAAACCTTTAATTGTCTGTCATAGACAATTTTTAAAGCCTACCTCCAAGTAGAAAAAGCTTTTTCATTAATACGTTCTCTGGGGTGTGACATAGTGGGACTGAAACTAAACTTGCTGGCCTGGTTCTGCTCTCAACCACTTAAATAAAAATAAGTTACTTTATATCTTAGGGCTTCCATGTAATTAGTGTAAAAATCACTGTACTTTCCTCCCAGATTCAGGCTGAGAGCCTGCCATATAGGATAAATCCTCTTAGATGGGCAATTAGGATGGTTCTACTTCCTCTGGCTTCCTTTCCCTTTCTTTTACTGTCATTCCCCCCTCTCCTCCCATCTCCCCTCCCCACCACCAATACTGAATGAGGTCAGAATATTCTGGAAACAAGTATATTCACATTTCTGAGTACCAGTGACATGTGTGAACTTAAATAATCTCTGTAATGCTATTTTTACTGCACTGTATTGATATTTTATACTTACGTTTATGTCTTACCCACTAGACTGACCCATCTTGTGCCTTATTTCTTCAAATTCCCATGATCTAACCTAGTGTTTGACACATAGTGGGTGATCAATAAAGATTTGTTGAATAAGTTAATTAGTGAATAGGTCAGTTAACATAAGCATGTTTACATTCTGAGACTTCCAATGGAGGAAACATTTACAGAAGATTTAGTATAATTATCTCTTAAGATGGAGTGATCTGCCATGTTAGATATAAGGAAATACATTTCATTAATTTGATCTGTTTGGTAACTTCAGAAATTATTCTTGTCATTTTAGTGAGTTACAGTTAAACTTCTATGAGAAACATTTTCTGTCAGTGCCAACAACAGATGAAGTCATTTAAAAATCCCATTCATGTAGACCAGAGAAGGGCTGGTTAAGCCCAGAGAGAAAATAAGATCTTTGGTTTTCATTGTTGTCAACTAATAAATGATTTCTATGAGTCACTTATTTACTTTGTAATTGAGCAAGTCATAAAATGAATTGAGCATCCACAGATTTGTTGCAAATGAAGATGAATTATCATGTGCTTTTATTAAATAAGAAATTGAATTTTCAAGATAGTTAAAAAGCTTGGTACATTGTATGATCATAATGCCATTATTTGAACAAGTGATTTATCCAGTTTGTATCAGTAGAATATTAGTTAGCCTATCTGAAGGAAATATTTTCACTAAATTGGCAGGTGCTTGAATTCATTGGTCAAAAGTGCCTTGATCTTTTGTCACATAGGGACTTACTTCCAGAAACCTGGTAGGTGATACAAACATTTATCATACGTGTTTACTCTATGTGACACTTACAAAAATGATCCAAATTTAAAAATTTTTCAATTTATTCCTAGTCTATCTTGGCTCATTCCCACCAAACAAGTGAATGTGTTTAATTATTTTTCATGCACAGTTTTTTCTAAGTTGAATTTAATGGTTGATTTGTCATTATGCACCCATGGTTTATTCACATGGAATCCATGATTTGAGTCTTGTTTCTCCTCTCCTAAACTTTTTTTTTAATTATTGTTTTCTACATCAACCAGCTTCTTCTGTTATAAGAATGACAATTCAAAATTTGATATAAATTTCATAGTTGAAATTCTCTAAGAATTTTTATCTGTAATTGTTTGAAACTATAGAGCAGAGAAGGGAACGTATTTAAAGGAGAACAGATTTCTACTGAGAACTTAGGATAAATTCTGGGAAATTGTACTCCTCTTTACCAGGAAGATACAAATTATTTCAAAGTGTTTCTCTTTAGAAATTTCTTGACTTTATTTTCCATTTTACATTATTAATTTTTTTTAATTTTCTAAAAAGGAGAGTGTGGAATAGTGGAAAACATATAAAATTTAGTCCTAAGGTCCCTGAATTTCATTCCTGACCCTGGAATTTACTTATGGTGTGACTCAGGGCAAGTTATTAATCTGCTGTGTTTCAGTTGTTTCATGTAGGAAATAAATGTCATTTTGAAGAGTAAATGAAATGACTAATTACAGCAGGATTAAATTTGGAATGAATTGACCTATAGAGAGATGTTTACTTTGTAGTTGTAAATTGGGGCATATGATGAAGACAAAATGGCTTTGAATCCATTAAGTCTCATTGGCTAACAGGAACCATTGTTTTACAGAAAATTTTTGTTCATTTGGATATAGTTTCAGCTATTGCAGCCACTTGATCTTAACCAAGGCAATATTCAGCAGGTACAAAGCTCTATCTTTATATATATTTTTTAAAAATTGGTTTCATGAATACAGACTGGAAGGGACCTGGCTTATCAACAATGCAGATAAGCAAAGATCTATCTGCTTTAAATTACTGCTTTATTCTTACAATTAAGTTGCCCAATATTTATTGAGTACCTACTATGTGCTCAGAACTGCTGTGGGCTCAGAACTGGAAATGGAGCAGTAAGCAAAACAGACAAGAATTCCTGCCTTCATAGAGCTTCTGTTTTAATTAATCATAAACTCAACCAAACACAAATCCAATGATGCTGCTGTGAAAGAAAAAGAAAGTGGGGATTCAGTTTTCTATTGCAGTTTCCAACTACAGTCAATTAGGATTCATGGGTTTAATGCATATTGAACACACTTGTTTTCTTGTTTCTTTTCAGTGGTAAATTGCAGTGTCTTGGGAAGATAGGACCATGAACGTTTGAAACCATAAGCACTGTAAATGGTGAGCTAGTAGAAGTGAGCAAAGCAACTAGATAGGTTATGTTCAGAAGAGAAAAGGGCTGCAGCAAAGGACAGATGACCGCAAGCATTGAAGGGGCTGATCCAACAGAAAGGCAACAGACTGACTTTAGGTTGCTCCAAATATAGGACTTGAAAACAAAGAGTGGCAGTCTACAAAACAAAACAAAACAAAACAGTAGATTTTAGCTCAAGACAAAGAATTTTCAATCTAGAAGAGTTATTCTGTAGATAAAAGGTTGTCAGGGGGCAAGATTCCTTTTTGCTGAGGGTGAGTTGGCAGGATCTGGAAGAACAGGGTCAGGGCTCCTCTCTGAGTGGGAGCCTGGCAGATGTGCCTTGGATTCTCCAATCCCATGACACCATTTTTGCTCTGTAGTTAACCACTGTAATCATTGACAGCCCAAAAACTCAGAGCCAACTTATTTTCAATGACAATTATTGCTCTAGGTTTCTGACCTTTAAAGTTTTTTACAAGTTTGCATCTCTAAAAGTGTCTCTCTTTACCTGGGAGAGGTAAATTTTATATGAAAGGAGAATGAAGCCTTTCTTATTTATCAGCCATATTAGAGAATTTTGGGGGGTGTATGGATTTCACTGTTGCATTTTAAAATGGAGACTCCCTTGGAGATGTCCAAATCCATTTTCTTGTCAAGATTGAAGATGACAGGTTATTCTAATGCCCAAATATTAATTTTTGTAGCGTATCTATATATTTCATTGGCAAGCCAACTGTGAATTTTCTGGATTTCGATTAGCTTGTCCTAAATCCCTGGTAAGCTAAATTTCTCTAACAGTCTTCAATTCGTTGCATTAAATGCCTGTTCAGCTTTGGAAGATATATTGATTTTTTTTCTCAGCGAAGTGACAAATACCATTTTCATGACCATAATAGAGATTGATTATATTTTATGGTACACACGGAGAGAGCTGATCTCAGTGTGACAACCTTGGGCTTACAAAAATAAAAAAATCATTTGAATTAATAATAAAGTTAATAAATTCATCTGTTGCTGATGAAATAGAAGTATTTTGAGAGAGAAAGTGAAACATTCTGTTCTGCAGCTCCACAAACACTGGGAAGATTTAAGACCAATTTCAAGATTTTGCAAGTCCTGGTTTTATGATATCTTTTAAAAAGTTAATAGTAATTGTTTTCAAACCTAAAGCTATGATATTAACCCCTGGCACAACCTAGGCATGTTGCATGATAGTATTTATAATGAATGACATTTTTCAATTAAGTCAGGACAAAAGTAAATCATAATCAAGGTCAACTATATGTGAAATATCAAGTGGTCTATGGGGAGCAGTCTATGTTTCTAATATGATTTAGGTAGCCTCAATTTAAAATTCATTCTAAGCTTTTTACAGGTAGACCTTAACTAGAGCTAATGTTATATATTTTTTTATCATTCTGCCTTGCTGTCCAGTAGCTTTTACCTTATAATCTAAAAGGTATGAAATGAAAAATATGCACACATGTCATAAACTTTACATATGTAAAGGATACATGCTATTTTTTTAGAGCTAATAGAAATAAGAAACAAAGGTTAAGTATTTTAAGAAGTTGAAATAGTTATGGTGGACCCAGGAAACATTGTTAGGGAAGATTATAGAATTACTTTTGTGGGGGTGGGAAGGGAGGAGGAACCTTTAAAACAAGGAAACCAGATTTTGTCTGTTTAGGGACTTTTTCCATTTGTTCATCTTCTATCCCTGTTGCCTAACATTGTACCAAAAATAGTACCTAGCACCTCTTAGAAACTCAATAGTACCGTATTTGTTAAATGAATAAACAAGTTTTCCTAATAGCAGAAAGAAATACAAGTTATCATAGAAAGCAATGTTGTTAAGGTACTAAAATGTACCATGGGATTTTACTATTTTACCTCTAATATTTTCAGTTCTTACATAGCTATAAGGTGATAAATCTTGAGGTAGGATTGGGGGGAGAAAAACAAATTAGTATAGATGAAGCTGAAGATATTTATACATGTTCTGGAATATATGCTTACATGTTAGGTATAGTTATGGGGGGAAATGACCTTGCCTAAGGATTTGAGAAATTATTAAGGATATTTTGGTGGCCCACTCTTTTGTTTTTATTCTATGATTGTCTGACACATAGAAACACTATTCTTTTAAAAATATTTTCTAATTATTTCACAAGTGTACACTTTGTCTCTTCAATTAGCTCCTTGTTGGTGAATTATTTCTGTTCCTTCCTAAATGTTCTCTGTATGGACCTGACTGTACCCTTGGGTTCAAAGGGTTTCTAAAACTCCATACACTGGAGAGATGAAACCTTCAGTTTTAACATATTTATGCTTAAATGATGAAAAACCATTTCAACAATAGCTGACTGGTCTGTGTTTTTTAAAAAAATCATATATCTAGAGAAACCCTTTTAATATTATTTTAAATTTTATTAAAATTTCTAACTTTACATTTATGGAAAGGATACTTTGCTTAAGATCTTCATGTTTGCTTAACTAGTCTCACAGTTTATAAAACATGAACTTAAAAAATGATTTAAATAAAATAAGAACAGTGGGACTTGCTAACTGCCATCCATCTCTATGAAACTCTGCAGTCGTTTTCTCCTCATTATTTCCTATCTGAATAGACTTGGGGAAACTGTTCCTTTCACTGTAGCCTATATAGCCAGCAAAGGTGTCCCATTGGAACTATTAAATACATGAAAATGTAACTTACACCATCTCTATTTTATATTTTACTTTTCTTCTCGTATTTCTTAAAATTGGAGTGAAGCTACAACCCAGATTAAAACCAATTGCTAAAAAATTGAAAAAGCTGGGAAATATATATATATATATATATATATATATATATATATATATTTAACTCTAGAAAATTTCATGTTGAAGTTATGGGTTTGTTTTTTAAAATAATATTTAAGAGTTAAAATAAATTTCCTGACTTCTAAAAAATACATAAATTAGTTTTTAAATTTTTTAAATTGCTATGTTGGTGTAGAAAAAAAGCTTCATCTTTTACATACTATAAATTTAGCAATTTAAATAGCATCTGTTGGATGTCATTTTGAAAATGAATTGCTATTAAACTTAAATGTAAAATAAGTGTTCATATTCAGCATTCCCATATATTATAAGTTAAGAATTTGTGACTATAACTGCATAGCTTTCTGTAAGACATGTACTTGATGTGATTATTTTCTTACTGATGTTCTTATATAGTGTCTCCACTTTTTTTTCTGTAGATTAAGCATTCTATGAGCATCTGCGTGTGTGTATTTGCACTTCTGTAGTTATATTCTAAGCTAGACTTTTTGTTGTTGTTGTTGTTAAAGAGTATGGGAATTTACAATTTTGGTAGGCATTATAATTTTGGTAGGCACTATTGATATACAGGAAATTCTGATAAAATTCTGGGTTATAATTTTGAGAGAAAAATATTGATATTTATTTAGAGCAAAGGTAATTATTATTAGCACTCAGGTTAAAATAAGAAATTCTGATTTGGACTTCTTGTGTAGCATTTCTTCATGTCTCTCAACCCTCCTTTCCCAAAGTCCTTCTAACATATCCTTCAGTTCACTCTCCCCAAATACTTTTAAGGCTCCTTGTTGCTGCTAAGAGATTAAAATAATATTGTAATTTGTGAGTTTGTTAAGAAATCCAGTTTCTCAGTTCTCATCCCTGAAGATTCTCATTCACAAGGTCTGGAGTGGGTTGGATCATCTTAGTTTTTAGTAGGATTGCCAGGTGCTTCTTCAGACTGCATCTTGAGAAAGACTGGGGGAAACCAGCTTATGTATAAGTAAAGAAAGACTCCTCATAATTATGTGTTAACATCACGCATGTTTCTCTGTCCTCTAGCCCAGTGGTCGGCAAACTCATTAGTCAACAGAGCGGCAAACCGCGGCGGCTCGCGAGCCACAGTTTGCCGACCACTGCTCTAGCCGAAGGGGATGACGTGCTCTCTCTCACTTTGGATTCTAGATTCTTCTATCTGTGTACTTAACCCTGGAAAACCCTTTCTCTCCCCTTTACTTCTATCTCTACATTATCCTTCATGACCTAAATCAAATCACACCTCTTAAGTGAGTTTCATTTCCCATTTTCAGGAAATTATGATTTCTTCATCTGACAGTGGTCCATTTCTATAGCATGTATTTACACCATACATTTGACATTTAGGGTTTAGTGTTGTTCCTTATGGTTCCCATGTAATTATTTGTATCCCTTAGAGTGCCTTTCACATAATCAACACTGTAAAAAAAAAAAAAAAGCGTAGGTTGAGGAGTGAGACTGTAATTAGACTGCTAGGGAGCAGGTCAAAGACTACACTCCAACCCCATGAAACCACTTCATGTTGTTTTGCCACTTATTCTACTCTTGAGAGACTCTATGATTGCTTGTTTAGGTAAATAAAACTAAAGCTAGTGCTTACCATATATTTGGGTCTGTGAATCACATATTTAAACCATTCTACATGGAATGCTTGAGAAAGTTAACCCATACAAAAGGTAAAGTTTTAAAATTTCATTTGAAATCTAATATTATAACTCCATACAATCCCCCCTCCAAGTAGGTCTGTGTTGCTAAAAGCCAAGCTTGCTTAGCTTTCTCAAAAGAAAATTGTTTTTATGTTTAGAATAATTTCTTATCACTAGCTACATCATAGCACTGGGGCACGACCATTAGAATAAATGTGACATTTGTCACAGGCACAGAACCTTAAGTGCATCTGAGGCCGGCGCTGTATTCTTGCTATACAGAACCAAATGATATAATTTAGCATAGCAATGAGTATAACCTGGCATGGTGTTCATAAAAATTGGGGTATACTTCATGGTACTAAAAATGATAATTTCCTGAGAATGGAAAACAGAACTCACATAATTTACTGATATTATTCAAGCTTGATTCAAGGAAAACATTATTCACTGGAAACATACTTTGATCATAAGGGAGGCATCTCCCTAATACTGTTCCACAACATAGGCAAATTAGCACTACCTATTTTTTCCCTCAATTTTGAAAAGAGAGCACTTGGTAAGTCACCTTGGGAAAATGAAGGTGATTTATTAATTTGTCATTTCTCTGGACTGAAACCATCGTGACTAATACAAAGACATCCACGGGACATATATTCCTTTCTCTTAAAACTGGCAGTTTAATACTGTGGCCGGCTGGTCTCCAGTAGGTTTGACGGTGGAGGAGCAGGTGTGCTCTTCCAAAGTGTCTTTACAAGTGTCTCAGTGGGGCTTCCCTCCCACGCCTCCGCAGGAGACAGCTCATCTGTTTAATCCTTATGTTTTCCTCAACCTTTCTTATTATGCAGACAGGGTTCTGAGGCTCAGCTGGATTTTGACTCTCCCAATGAATTGATGGGGCTCTTTGATCTTAACTGTGTACTGCATCTGTTTCATCCTTCCTCTTCATGCTTAGTCTTCCAAACTCCCATTTTGGCTGGGACTCTTAAAATAAATGCATAGTTATACAAGCAAATAAAGATTGCTATTTAAAACTCAGCTACAAACTCCATTTTTCATTTTGGGTCTCTCTGTCTTGCCCTCTATCTCTCTCTCTTTGTCTCTCCCCTCTCTCTCATGTCATAGTAAACTTTCTTGGGAAAAAAAAATCCCCAAAGCAGTTTAATTATGTTACTCTGTAAGAGAACACCAGACTTGAGAATATTTAACTATGTATGTATGAATGTATATGTGCTCTCTAGGATCAGATTTGCATAGGAAATAAGAATGACTGACCATTACAATTTAGTCAATTGCATGGTAGCTTCATATCATATTAATAGACCACATCAAGAGCAAAAGGTGTACAGCTTACTTAGAAAAATTTACCATAGACCAATTGAGATCCTATTCCTCTTTTTGATGGGAGTGAGGGAGATGGAATTGCAGAGAAAATCAGTTAGAATCAGAACTAATCCATATGGAGAATTCATTCTAGGTCACCGGATGCTAAAATAATATCATTTCTTTCCAACAAATCTTTAAAATGAAATGTGTAGGTTCTTGTGTGAAGTGGGAGTAGAGGGATGTTCAGGGAATAGCATGAATTGTTTGCTTACCCGCATTAAAACATATAAAGTTATGATTAATTCAACCGGAAAATATCAAGTTTTTATCTGAGTAACCTTTGATAGTCTAACCTGGTGTTTTGGAGACTTGTATTAATTATATTTTTTTATTCCCCATGAATCTTTGTTTATCTTGGAGTGTACCATGATCTTGTGATGATAATGTAATGTCAAAGTTGTCAGAATAATTACAGCTGAGCAAAAAACTGCTGTTTCCTAAGAGCCAGAAGCCCTTGAGAGAGTTATGAAAAGGTCTTTCTTCAAGAGGAGGGAAGTGATATGACCTTCTGTTCTATTGAACATGTCTTTATCCCAACACAGATACACTAAAAATACTAATACTTATCTGTAAAATGTCATAATAAGCATTTTCCTTAGAAAAAAGAGATAAGATATAGAAGGGATTTGATACCTAGCTATAATTAAAATATTGCTATTTTAAAAATATTTAGCTAACTTTCTTTTACTCAAAAGGATCTCTCAAGCCCCCACATGGCACTCTATTCTGAACTAGGGAGATTTTCTTCACTATTTTTGTACTTTCCATATGGAATCTGAGAATAACTGTGCAGGAAGGTTACTCAATCCTTCTTTAGGCAGAACTACTCTGAGACCCACTAAAGGTTACTCTCCTCTAACCAGTGTGTTTATCTTGATACCAACTGGGGTACGCTTTCTTTTTGTTTGTGTGTGTGTTAATGTTGCAGTAGGAAAGAAAAGACCTCCCAACCAGCCAACATAAGATAGGTGCTTTCAATGCATTTTAGTTAGCTTCCCTGACTTTATTTGCTTTAGCTTCTTACCTCACTCTCCCAATCGCTGTGTTCCCTCTAAAATGTAGACAAAAATGCTTACACTCTTCGTCTGTAATGATTCTGTGCTTCCTGAACTTACAAAATGTACAATTTTGCCTTCCCCTCATGAGATGCATCAGCACAAAAATCTCACTTTTCCCATGTGTATGTGAGCTTTACAAATCTGTAGAAGCTTCAGTAATGTCTATCTGGTTCATTGATGTAACTAACTCCCAGATCAGTGCAGCTCACCATATTGGAATTTATTGAAACGATACTAAATTGTGCCCTGGTTTGGTAGTTCAGTTGGTTAGAGAATCATCCTGATACGCCAAGGTTGCGGGTTTGACCCCTAGTCAGGGCACATACATGATTCAACCAATGAGTGCATGAGAAAGTGGAACAACAAATTGATGTTCAAAAGATACTAATTGCTACCTGCACATTTCCTTGTGTTCATCAATTCAGACCTATATTCATTCTTAACTTACTTGCTTATTATTTCCTCCTAATAGTAATTGGGTAATTCACTTGAACTCCATTATTCTATCTGAATGTGAAAGATGATTTTTTTTTTACATTATATTCAAGAGAAGGGAGGGAAGAAAACATTTATATTGGTGGAGATAAAGCTCCTAACATTCACCCTTTATGGGCTCTCTGATCATGCCTTTGGTCTATGATGCCAAGCGTGGCCTCAATTCTTGAACATCTCATGCACCTGTGTACTTCCAGAGAACCAGCCTCAGCTTAGCCAGAACTTAGCCAAGGCTATCTTATTTTGTCTGAATGACCCATTAGTAGATCATGAAATCTACTGAGTAGATCATAACCAGCATTTAAATTTAAAGAGGGGATAAGAGAAAGAATATCAAGGTACTGCTAGTGGTAACAATAAGTATTATTTCATAAACATGCTTTTTAAAACCATTCAGAGTGCATGTGTGGTACTTGGTTGTGTTACATACATTTCCTTGCCATGAATCCAGTAAAAAAAACTGAAAGCCTGAAATACAAAACAAAACTAAAACGGAGTTAGCCACATAGTAAGCTTTGCATGGATGCTGGGTTTCAGAACTTAGAATAATGTTTTACTATATGCAAATTCTATTATTGTTTTTCACCAGTTATCCTGAAGCAAATCAAAGGAATTAGCTGATAGCAATAGAAATAATGGAAACTTAGCAAATATTTCCAGAATTGTTGAGTTAGGACATATGAGCTTACCGAGGGAGTAATATTCTTACTGATTAAACCATTTAGCTTTAAGTAGTTGTTTTAGAAAGAGCTATGAATATTTAGTTACACTAGAGAAGCATACGTATCACAGAAAAATGATTTTGTTAATACCTTATTTTGGTGTTGGGCCAAACACAATGTCTCTAAACTATGACTGTATACTTGGATTATAATAAGCAAGTAAGTAGCAGTTATCACTCTCCTAAAATATCTCAAGGCTAACATCTTTGCCTTTTCACTTAAAAAGTCTTTAAAAATGTGACCCTGACATTATGAATGATGTAATTGTTCTTTTCCCCTCACCTTTGCATCTACCAGGACTTAGAAGAAATTGTGGCTATACCTTTATGGTGCACTAGAATTTTATTTTAGGACTAAGAAATATAAGTGCTGTTTAGCAAGGTTAGCATGAGAGAGAGAAACATACATTTGCGCACATTTGTAAGTGGCTTGGTATTCATTGTGTTCATTACCAAGCATGTCATTCTTACTCTCTATAAAGTCCACAATGGTATATAACCTGGGTACCCCCTTACTTCAGAGCCATCAGACATGGGGAAAGTCAGGCTCCACCCCAGACCCACTCAATCCAAATCTGCATTTTAGCGTGATCACTGAGTGATTTACATGATCATGGAGGTGGGAGAAGTGCAGGTCTATAGGATAAATATTACCAGTTGCTGTGTAGACCTGTATTCATTTCCTGGCTAACACTTGCTGTGGAAAAGAAACGTTAGCACGTGAAAAGAACCAGCAATTTTTCATACCCTACAACTGCGATTGACTATCTAATGGAATTTAAAATTAACAATGATGACAGTGACAATGCCGCTAATGAGAGCACCCATTCCCAAGTGTTCCCATTTGTTGTTCATTGTGTCCAGTGTATTAACTAGCCCGTTTAACCATCATCATTCCCCTATGAGTTCAATGCTGTTTTACAGACGAGACAACACAAGCTTCAGGTTGTCTAAGATCACCCTGTTGTCAAGTCAAGCATTCCCATGCATAATATCTGTGATTAGTATTTGTCCTGTAGAAAAGACTATTTCAAATAGGAAGCAAATGTATCACTTGGAAGATTCCTTTGAAAGTATCAATTGGCATCTGTTTAGATAATGCTTATGATCAACAATGAGTTATCAAAGTTTTAAGCCCACATCAAACTTTAAGGTGATCAGTTTACAATTTATTGTATAGTAGGTGTATGCGCTAGGTTGTATCTTGTGCCCCATTTGAAGCCCTTGGCTTTGCACCTTCTGCTGGCATTTGGGAACTGAGCCTTGAGCGTCACCTGCTTGTCTGAGGACAAACATTTGGATATTTGGAACATGAAGAGAAATGCCTCTAGAATTGTACAAAATGTAGAAATGCAGTTTGCCTCTCTTGTGCTGAATTAAATCCTTTCTAAGGAAGACAGCCTTTGAGAAAGGACATGCTTCAGGAATATCTACCGTTTGGCATTTATGGGGTGGAGAAAATGAACTCATGCGACAAATGCAGTTGAAAATAGCATTGAAATGAAAGATCAAAGCAAAAGGTAGCGAGGTCACGTTATGGTTCAGAAAAACAGCTCTGTGTATCCTGTGTACCACACGGCAGACAAGCTGGTGAATTGTGCCTACTAGCATGGGACAGTGGAGGGTGTCCAGGCTTTTTTATGGAGAAACTGAAATGCACGGGTTGCACATTTAAGTAGGAATAATGAAATTTTTAAGTGGAATTTGTTAATGATTTAAAAACAAATATGTTTTATAACAAGTATATATATAACAAATTCATGCAGTAGCAAATAATATACTGTAAAGAGTAGTTTTTCCTCCACTTCTGCCCCCCATGCCCCTGTTTTCCTGCTGCAGCAAGCACTATGAGCAGTTTCTTGTGTATTTTTCAAAGATAGTCTCTAAATATAAAAACAATATGTACAAAATACTCATTAAACAAAGTGATAAAATATGATGGTACACATGGTTCTGCACCATTCTCCTTTCTCTTAAAATGCATCATAAGAATAATATCATATCAGTACTCCATTCATTTTACAGCTACAGGGCATTCCGCAGTATCGATATACCTCTTTTAACCAGTTACCTTTGGTGACTTTTTACATCATCCTCAATCTTTTGCTGTTACAAACAATACTGCAGTGAAGATCCTTGTCCACCTGTTGTCAAACATATGTGTTCTCCGGTCTTCACAAAGTCCCGATTTAATTTTACTATACAATAGCTATAGGAGGCAGAATCATACTAATAACTGCTAACATCATTTACTCTGTGGTAAGTACGTGACAGTAGTCATTTAATTCTTATTACTCTATGGGGAAGTTAATTTGCTGTTGTTGTTAATTATTTAAGTGAGAATGCCAGAATTTGAATTGACCCAAAAAGCTTGATTCCAGATCCCTGGCTCCTATTGTGGGGCTGCACTGCTGCCCGGCCATTCCACTGCCACCTCATCAATGACAGAGCATGTATTGGATACCTACGATGCACTTGACATGTATTATTTAACATTTACAATGGCATTATGAGGTGTTGTGGGTTTTTTTAAACACCGTCTTAATGAGTTTAAATAACTTGCCCCAAGTTCCAGAATTAGGAAGTCAGGAGCCAGGAATGGCATGGAAGCAGAACGCCTGACTCTTGAGACCACAGCATAACAGAGACAGGAATTGAGGCATTTGAATTTACATCCAGCACTCTGGAAGACAGAGACTAAATGAATATATGACTGAGACTTAACGGAACATATTCAAGTGATTCGGAGGGATTAAGAAGGGCTGTTGCAGGGGCCACTGGAAGACAGTTGGTGGCACATCTGTAACAACATCCGTAGCAGAGTGGGACCTGGTGGTCTATATGAATCTATGATTCTCCATAGACAGTGTCTCCAAGTCTAGATTGCTTTGTTCTCACTGACTGCTTCCATCTTTCAAAATCCCACACCTATACGTCGTATTTGTATAACAAACATTTGTGATGTGGCACCGGCATGTCTTAGAGAAAGGTGATTTTGCTCTGAGTCGGAATTTGTGCCTACAGGGAACAGAAATCAACAAGTGCCCACCTGGAAAATAAAAGCAAGAGCACCAAGATTTCTCCTGGTGTCCAATCCTCCAGGTCAATTTCTTCCGAGTCAACTGAGTTTTTCTAGCATTGCCTCATTTAATTCAGTTACTTTTATGTAATGCCTCAGAAAAAGTAAAAGTTGTAGTTAGTATCAAAACACATGCCTGGACTGTTTATTTGGTTATTATAGTAAAGATAATGACGAAGCTACATAATGAGTATTTACTGCAGGTCAGGAAATATGCAAAAGGTTTCATATGGGTTATCTGGTTTAGTACCAAATCCCTGTCAGAAGAATATTATTATGATTTTTGTTCTCATTTTACAGATGTGGTTTTTAATTTCTCAGTTTTTTTTAAATTCACAATCATAATTGCGTAAGGCATGCTTTTGCCTACACAGCTTTGCCATTCCACCTTGAGGAAAGAAAAAAATACTCTCTAACTCCACAGAACATATTTTCTATTTTTGCACCTGTCCTTCCAGTCAAGGTCCAAGGATACTCAGCAGTTAATATATGTACAATTCTGTATTCTGATTTTTTTTCCATTCAGTATAGTCATAAGAAGTTGGTTTCTCAGTTATCTTCATTATCACATAATGACTGCATACGAGTAATTGCTATAATTTCTTTAATAATTTCCCTCACTAAGGACATTGGGTTGCTTCCATTTTCTCTTATAGATGCTACTGCAGTGAAAAATTTTATGTACATAATTTATTTTATTCTCTTTGCATTTCCTAGGAGAAAGCCCCTTGTTCAGTCAAAGAGTAAAGACCTGTTTGACTCATTCTCTAACTTTCGGAGTTAGAATTATTTTCATGAGAGCAAATAGTGAGCATTATTGATATACTTATTTTATAATCTTAAATGAAATGTCTATTTTGAACCATTTTTAGGAATTACCTGTTTTTTTAGTATTTTAATTGTATAATATGAATGAATATATGCTAATTAATATATAGTGACCAACATAGGCCTAATGAGTGATGTTTTTGCACTATTTAATTTTATTAGTAGCTGACTTAGGCTTGGAGGAGGACGGTGTGTACAACAAAAATATTCAATCATCAACAAGTATATTTTGAGAAACTACTATGAGCCAGGCCCCATGATTGTCTCCAAGTTGACGATGGTGAATGTGAGGGGCACAGCTCATTTCCCTACAAAGCATTACTAAACACTCACATCTAAGATGGTTTTGTCCTTGACCTTGTGCCACAGCACACTCTTGTCCTTGTAACACTTCTGACTGCTTTCTTCTTTTGCTTTTATGGACTCTGACTCATTTCTTAATAGCAGTGCAAGACACAAAGGGTAAAGAATATCTTACTTCCAGAGAGAGATATGCATATATAATTCCTAAGAATTCCTGAAACCATATTTTCCCCTCCCATCTCTGTGTTGGTGGGATTTAATAAACCTTTTTATTTTTCTAGGATGAAAGCATTTTGCTCTGTAGTTTGGGAATCCCTAAATTATCTTAACCCCATGGCATATATCTTATATTGCATCTAAAATACTGATCTTTTTAGCATTTTAAGCTAAATAAACCAAGTATAGCTACTTTGGACCCTTCATTACAGGAACATCCTCATGTGAAAATAAAATGTAAATTTAGGGTTTGTACCATGGTTTATTAATACACTGCACTATAACTGCAATTTTCACAAGTAGCGATAACCATTTTGGTCCCTTTAGGGAGTCAAATATATAGAATTCCTATGTTAAATGCACTTTAGAATTGCATTTTAACTTTCCACCAAATTCTTCCATCCCAGGAAAACCTACTAATTTGTTGATGACTATAACTTTGTCATGCTGTATATTACTCCTTTTTTCAACTCTGCAGTGCACAATTTTTACTTTACTGGTGCTTAAAATTTCAATGGGGAAAAATATCATTTAGTAAATATGATGTTGGTTTAATGGCTCACTATGCAGATTAAGCTTTTTCCTGATCAATTGAATGTTTCACTACCAGAAATGTTGTTATATCATTTTATAGGAATGTTATGCATGTTACCTAATATGCATTTAAATTTCAGTAAATTCATTATATCCATTTGGGTGTATAACTGCCTATTGATCTATTGATTGATGATAGAATTACACATCTGTATGATTCCAGTGGACTGACATTTTTCAAGGGAAAATTTGTATTAGGGCATAAAGATAAATGTCTACCTTTCAATCCAAAGTTGTATAAATGATTCTTAGCTGAGATGCCCAAATTAGTTTCTCACATTATTCTATATAAACATGATTTGAATTTATATGTGAGGATATGTTCCAGAAATTGAAACATATAGAGTCCTGTTCTTGATGAAAAAGGGACAGTTGGAGGCAATAATGTTAGAATACCACTTGCATGGGTTGAAGTAAGGCTATGAAGCTGGCTCCTCTGGGTAACAATCTGCCCATCAATATTAGCAAGGTAGCACAGAGGTGGGAAAGAAAATACAAAGGCATCTGGAAAATGAACTCTGATAAATTTCTATAAAATTTTCCTTAAATTTCTAATATCCCATATCCTTAACACTGGGACTGAAGTCCTCCCTATTGTGACTTTGCACATACTGTTTGAACTTGAACCCTTGGAACTACATGTCTGAGAGCTGAATGTCTTCTTGGTCCCAAATCACTCTTGTCACTGCTCGGAAAGCAATGCAAGACAATAAGTAGTATTCACCTGATTGCTTTCCTGCTCCAAGACAGCTGGTGACACGTGTCTCCCTGATAACCAGGAGCTTCAGATCTAAGGCAGGGATAAGGGGAAGCTAGGAGCTCGAAGAATCTAAATTTGACAGCCGATGGCTGAGGAGAGGGTCAGCAGGGAAAGAATCTGTGACACGTCTGAGAAAGGAACAAAATTTATCTGCTCTGGTTGCAATGATTAGATGTCTCTTTGTCTGGCTTTCTTACAGCGGTTGACTGATTGTACCCGCCAGCTGGCTAATATCATAATTAACAAAGTTGCTACTACGTTGGCAAAGTTTAATTGAAAAATTTGCCAGTGATATGATGGCATTGTCACAAAGATCACAAGGGACACGGAGCCGACTTCTGCTCAAGGTGGAACGGCAAAGCTGTGTACGCAAGCGGAGAAATTGCAAACTTGTTCAGCCAAAGGTCGGTTTCTTTCCTAATTCCACATCCTGGGAATTCTTATTAAGATTGTTTTGTGTGATGGTTGGTGGGTTCTATTTGGTTGCATGACCAAAATGATTTCTAGAGAAGATCCATATGCTTCTTGAGTATGTAAAGCATATTTTCTGAGAGCTTTGGTGGTGTATTTGTCCCCAAATCTGGAAATTCAGAAATCTAATGAAATAGCTTTTCGATGCTGAGAGTTTTGCTTGTTGTTGTATCTGGCTAATCTTTATCAGGTTTCAGAATAATTATTTGGTAACAAATGTCATTTGAACAATTATATTTGTAGCATTGGATTTATTTTGTTCAACAATGTAAAAGCCCTGCTCTGCCTCATTCTATCGTGTCAACCTAGTTACAGGAGCAAAAAGAAAAGCGAGCATAGTTAGGGAAGATGTAGAGGTTCTATTTTAGTTTCAAGAAACGCTCAGAGTGGGGGGCGGGTGGAAGGGCTGAAATCTTGATTTTAATTAAACAAAGTAATTGGAGCTTTTTTACATTTAGAGAGACCGGTATTTCTTGAAATGATGTGCTATTCCCCCAATGCCAGTCTGGCCATTGACTGTTTTACCTGTATTTTCTTTTCACTGTGATTTGCTCTGCTTGATTGAATATTCAAGCTCTGGGGAGTTTCCCAAATTATAGCCATCACATATTGCTGATGGATGAACATGAATACCGGTGAAGAGGGACATGTGCCTCTGTGTATATGCCTGCGCGCTGCCTCCGAGTACAGAGGCAGGAAGGCATCTCAACAAATATGCAGAAGGCAAAGTTTGGCTTATTTATGCTGTGTCACACCACTGCTGTCATACAAGGCAATCAATTTGCTATATAACTCAAGGCATACATTAGGGTTCTTTTATTTTCCCTATGTGGTCATCCAGGCCACTATATAATGGCAAAACACACACACACAACAATTCGGTTTTTGCCTGTTATTCTTTGTCTTTCGTGTTAATAGCAGTGTTCAAACATCATGAAATAACATTTTGGAAACAAATTAATTTATAGCATGTATATTTTTAATCAGCCCATTTAAACTTACTCATGGTTTTATTCCTAACCATGGGAGACTAGTAGTTTGGGTATAGTTATTTTAAAATTTGACAATAAAATTTTATATTCTCAAATTTTAAAAGCAAATCATGTTATGAATTTTAGAGTTTTAAGTGTCCAGATATCTTCATAAAAGCCACTTATTGAAATTTTGCTGAACTTTGAATTACATTTTTAATCTTTTCTGAAACTGAATGACATTAATAATAAAAAAAAGCTGAAAGTGAAGCTTTCAATAAATATTTGATTATTTTCCAGACATCATTTTCAGAAGAGAATGTTATCCTCATAACAGAAACCCTCTTTTATTTTTTTTTTTACTTTGCATCTCCCTCCTCCTAGTATTTGGTACATAATAGGCACACAATTTGTTTTTATTGAGTGAGTGAATTAATGAATTTAAGTCTTTCTGCTACTATTCAAATATGGTTAACATTTGCTTCCTCCAAATCAATAATAACTTTTGTATGTGGTAAACATTATAGACAGAAACAAGTAGATGAATGGTATAATCACAGACAATAAGGAGGATTAAGTTCCTAAAATAATATAATGTTGTTTTAACCTAAACCTCTATAGTGTTTTGTGTAATTGAGATTTGCTATTGTATCAACTCAGTTGGAGTAGCAGAGGTCTATGAGGATTAGAAAGGTCTAGGAAAGTGGTTCACAGCTAATGCACCCGTTCCTTTAAACAGGATTATCTCCTGAGATGTGTAGAAATGAACTCTTGTCAGAGTTTCAAAGGAATTAATATTTTTGGTAAAATGTGCTAATGTAAAGAGTTAGAAGATTAGTGGTGCATAATGAAAGCAATGCATTCTTTCGCATGGAAATAGGAATGTAATAAATGTCCTGCAGGTGATTGGAGCTGCAGCAATTTTATTGAAGATTAAAGTTTGATTGACCTTTGTTAGGGTGATTAACCCTTCTGAAATTAAAAGCCAGAGCTGAATTATTCTGGCCAATTTAAATGCAAACATTGAGCAGGTCGTATGTCATTCAAATAATAATAATAAAAAACCCTCCTATTTTAATTTTCAATTTTGCACGTCTCAGTGGGATGCTGTTTGGAAGGATCATAGCTCTGGCAAGAGCACTCTGTGACAGAGAATATAGAATAATGTATAGATAATTAGGAGCATATGGGAAGAGTCCCAGGCATCACTCCCTCCATTCAAAATATCAAAACCACCATCCCAACAAAAACAGGCAATCTGAAAGCAGACTGCACACACTGAAAATGCATGATCTCATTAGAAAACAATCTAAGAATATCCTGAAAAGGTTAGGAATAAATAACATTCTAATCCAATGCCAACCACCCAAGCTGCATATTATATCCATGCTTAATCTGTATACCGTCTCCTGAAAGTGGGGGCTGTTTGTTACGGTTGCTTATGAAGCTGTTCATAAGAGGGGATTGCTTCTGATGTCTGGAATTTCATTGCCCATGATCTCTGATAGTCTATGGATATATTCAGTATTTCCATTAAGTTAAAAAATGTCATAGGAGGAGCAAATGCTAGTTATTTACAGAGCCATTTAATGGTTTGGTTTTATTTTTCTTCATTAAATTTTCTTGAAGCCTTTGAAAAGTTGCATATTCACATTGCTTCAAAAGACTGTTTCCATTTTTCATAACATATTAAATTTTCTTTATTGCTAAGTCAGTGAATATTTTTAGGTTTAGGTTCCCTTTTATGTGTCTGTGAACTATTAAAATGATAATAAAGGCTCTCTCTTCATTCCATATGTAATTTATTTCTCTCTCTTTTCATCAAAGAATTCACTCTGAATGTGTCGAGGAAGAAAAGTCCAAGGTATTATAATATAAAAATTAAGAAGCCCCAGGTGCTACAGTTTATTTTGCACAAGCTTTTCATGTACTCTTTTAACATGCTTTTCAAAGACAGATTTCTACTCCGGGCCTATGAAGAAAGTCAAAGATGAAAAACTTGTGATAGACTGATCTTATTCAGCCAGCCCAGTGAGTGGCATCCTCCAGAGAGCTGGATAATACCTTGCAGTACAGATTAATAATATGTTTAACTAAGATCTGTTTGCTATAAGGATAATGTCCTCATTCTTAATCGTGGGGCTAGAATTTAACCTCAAATTGTCAACAGATACATTGTTCTGTACTTGCCTGATAAAGTATAGATTTTTCAGCTTTAGCTTTTGTACATTGAATTGTCAAACTTAAAAAAAAAATCCAGTTGTTCCATGATGATACTAGTTTTCTTATTAAAGATAATCTTCACTAAAAAGTAAACATGACTGCTAAATTAAATCTCTAAAATAAGCACTATTAATTCTTCAGATATAATTCAATAATTGTCTCTGATTTGATTATTCTTATTTTACCACTTACCAGAACTAAATGAAAATCATTTTGGGCATTAAACCGTGTTTCAAACACAACATTCTCTAACACAAAAAAGCTAATGTGTTGAACTACTGACAACCGACATCCTTTTCTGGGTTTCTGTTAATTATCAGCAATCTTTTCCATAAGAGAAAATCATGGCTCGAGAAGGGGAAATTCATATTGTCTCAGTGTAGAAAAATGAATTGGTGAAAGAGCAAAGACAAATAAGATTATATTTTGTTAAATCCCAAATCCAATCATTTGTTTTGCTTCAGTGTGCTTGGAAGACATTTTTATTTCTTTATTGCCTTTGTTTCTGGCTATCTGTTCCCTCTGGTCCATCCAGTTCCAGATCTGATGTTTTCCCTTATAGCTGTGAAGTGACATTCTCTGCCATTAACAAGCCAAAATTAATCTGTTTGATATTTTTATGACCACATATTTTGGTTGGAGTCCTTCTGTTTAAAAAGCAGGCTGCTTAAAAAAAAATGACTAGTAGTGTCATTTTAGTCATTGCATATTGTTTGTGAGACAACAATTGAATTCCAGTAAAACTTTAAAGTAAGCTGACCATAAGCAATTTTATCGTGTGGGGCTAAAGAGAGCTAATTGAGAAATTCAAAGATTTTCAGAGTTTTTCAAATCATTTAACAGTCAGAAAGTAATCACATGAACTTTTCAAGATAATATTCTCTTTAATTCTAGAATAAAATGGGTTGAGTAATTTTGGCTGAGTGAATTATTTATTGTGATTTGTTTGACAGAATAATAAAAGTACTCTAGAGACAATAAGTGCTCCGTTGTTACATTTCCAGCTAATTGTGAAGGTTAGTTTCCTAGAATTCATTTTCAAGTGAATTGGAAGCCTACCAAAGGTAGTGTAGTGATGCATGGCCTATTGGTGCATTCATGATATTTGTATGAAAATGATCACATCACCTCTACATATTATTTTAGGACCCAGAGAACTGCTTAATAAGATAACTTTGACTAAAATGCCTTTGCCAAGTTTTATGGACCAGAAACTGAGACTCAGGACAGAGAGTGATTTGCCAGAAGTGAGACAGCCAGTCAGTGGCACAGCCCAGGTGGGAAGCTGGTCCCGTATTTCAAGATCTTCTTCACCAGGGCTATCGTGAGATTTATGGCATTCCACTGTGCTAAAACTTGGTGACTATGAGCACAGGATTTTTAGATGAATTAAAACACTTTCTCTAGATGAATAAATTTACTGAAATTAAGAAAATAAAATGAATTACCTCTCTCCTGATTGATGTCTGAGGAAGAAAGAGAGAAGTGGTTTAGAATGCCAAAGATTATTCACTGGCAGCTTCATCCAGTGAACTTTACTTAGATGGCTTATTTCATGGAGACCAGAAATTGTCCTCCCCAAATATTTATCACTTAGTTCATTAAAAAACAGTCATTAGGATCTTTTAAGATGTATGTGCTTACCTACCTTTCATTTAAGATTTATAGAACAGTTTTGCTTAACAGCATCAAAGTCAGAGGTACCTTTGTCCCACCCCATATACTTTCATTGGCTGAGTAGTTTGACAATCCATTGATAAATGTGCCTCCACATTTATAAGTCTGTTAGATTTCTGTCTTATAGGGAATTATGTATAACAAATGTGTTTAAAGGAATATGTGGGGGGAAATGTTTTTAATTAATATAAATAATAAACATACAAGTTGTACAGAATTACAGCAATATGCAAAAAAAGACATCGTGCTAATTGGCAAAATAATTTTGGTTCTCATTTCTTGATTTTTATGAGAACAAAATAGTTAACCAGTGGACCAAAAAGTAAACCTCTACAAAATTAGCCTAAGGGGTCCCAAAAGTTTGGAATTGATAGATACATTTTCACTTGGACACAGGGTCCACCTTTTGAAAGTTGATTTATTTAGTCTGTAAACTCTCTGAGCTTGGACCAGAGAAGTGTGGTAGCTCTAAATCCATCTCTGTATTTCTGTATTTACCCATAGAGCCTAGAAAAGTGTCTGATACATGGTGGGTACTGAAGAAATGTTTGTCAAATTATATTGAAAGGGACTATTACCATTAAAATAAAGCTAGAGAAACTGGACTCTACATTAGTAAAGGTCTGGTATTTGCATTAAGAAATAAATCTAAGCTTCAAAGTCTAAAAAGCTAAAGAAGTTGAGAAATATAAATATACAGAAAAGTAGGTAGATGTAGTTATGGATATGGATATAGCTATAGATAATATTCCTATACATTCTTCAGAATGCTTTTTAAAATGGTCCCATTTTTTCTTTTACTCCAGGCCTGTCAGTCTCACCCAGAACCATTCATTAGTCACAAGTTAATCACAACTTACTAACAGTTAAACTAGTTTTTATGACTTGATTAGAATATTTAATCAAAATAATCCGATTGGTTTTTGTTTGGAGAAATACAGGGAAAATAATTCATAGTATTCATTTTGAAATGAATAAAAATGTAATTAAAGGGCAATATGTAGAATCAGGGAAGTTTAGAAGTATTTGCAGAAAAATAAGAAATTACTATTATGAGTCTTAACTGAAAATGAGAGTCCTTTGCAGCAGAGAAAATTTGTATCAAATAAAAAAAACAACAACAAAACAAGACACACCAAGAACATCTTCCCTAAGACTTGCTGAGCAAGATGGAAGAGCAAGTTTGACCATCTCTTCCAATGATATACATACTTTGGAATTCATTAATTGTTTGAGTCCTGCTTGATAATGATTAAACCCTTAGGCAGATGTGAATCAACTTTAGTATGTGGAAACACTGAGGAAAACATTTATGAAAAATACGATCCAAATCTGAAAATATAAACCAATTAAAGTTTGAGACTTAATTTAGGAATTTTCGCTCAGTCTGCATGATGTATATATTAATGATAATTTCTCTCCCCTCGTTCTTCATCTTTATAAGCTAAAGGAGATTTTTACTTATTGGCATATTACTGAATAATCTAGCTTTTCTCCAAAATTACACATTTTTTGGCATAAATGGGCCTAATTACCTGAATTCAGTTTTGATTAGCAGTGTTAATTGATGCAGCTGTGGATGGTATCTGTTTACCTAAATTACCATGTGCAAACAGCAATATGTCTGGAAGTGAATATGCTGAACTGAAAATACTAATTAGCTAAGACGGATTGTTATTCAAGTCACATTGTGGAGCTTTTTAATGAAAGTCCGGATGTGTCAGGGTTTTATGATATTCAGACAGAAATGTCTATATTACATATGATTTCTAAATTTAATTCATAAGAACAGATGGGATGTCAGCCAGGGTTCTTCTGCCTTATTCCAGTATAATGTGAATATTTTACTCAACTGGAGATATATTCATATGTGTTTTGTTTTGTTTTTTTTTTTGTAAGAAGGTTGTCATGTGCTTTGACAACATGCCAGCCCTGCACATTCAGACTCATCTATTTCTTGACCAATATATATCCCAGGTTATAGCCACCTCCTCTCCCAGAGATGAAGATAAACCACACTGCCAGCTTAATCACATCAACTAGCTAATTTAATCAAATCCAATAGCAGGAAGGTTAGTTAAACAGACAGCTTACACTGAGTAGTATTTTATGGGTGTTTTCTTTTTGCATCCCAAATTAATAATAATAAAGTTTGATCATACAATTCTTAAGAATCAATGAACAACTCACAGGGCTGAAAGATTGCCTTCAGATCGTCTCATCTTTAAGCAATGACATAGCAATGCAGTGCTTATTTTAAAGTACCCAATTTTAAAGCTGCATAGTCTTTTCTGTGTCTTTGGTTCCCATTAACTTTGTCCTGAAGCATGACCTGCTTTGCTTAAGGTTTGTCTCCAAAGAAAGCATTAATCTTTTACCATCTGCTCTGGCACTCAGCACTCATTAACAGCAAAGTGACTTAGAGGCACCCAAAGATTATAGTAAAGATCTTTCACATCATATAGAAAAGAAATAATGGACCCATCTTCCCTTTCTCAAGAGGCTGAATAACTATGCTTAATGCGTAATAAGTCTCTTCTTCCCAAAGGCTGTGAAAATAAGGCCTCTTGACTCAAACTTAAGAGTTTAAAATCCCTTATTAGATATTTTAAGATGCCATGAGCAAAATGGGGATAATTTTCATGATGCAAATTTTAACATAATTATAGTTTGGCATATTTAATTTAGGTTTAAGTGAGAATTATAATTACCAAAAATTGGATTATATCAATTATGCTAATTTCTATCCCCAAAGTTTTGTGTAATTTGGGATCCCTAAGATAGGTGTAAATCTAGCAAAACTACAATAGAATCTAATACTAAAATTAAGAAATTTGATGAAAATGACTCTTTACATCTTGGTTACAGAAATGCTCAACTACTGTTAACTCACCAGGAAAACATGAAGTGCTTAAGATAGCTTAAATCAAAATGTGATAAAGGGACATTAAATCCTGCTTGGACCATTTGTGTCCTATTTTCTATATCGATACCAATTGTAGCATATTATTGCTATTTGCTGTCTATTCAATGAAGCTAGTCCCAGTTTTTTAAAATAAATTTTATGTTATAGTGCTGATTATTTAATAATATGAATTTAAAAGTCACCTTCAGAATTGTCTTGCCTTGATTATCATTTTAGCGTTAGTCCTTTCAAATATGCTTACTGTAAAATTCCTTTATTCTTGTAATTTCTTTATTCTTGAAAACTTGAAAGGTTTTCTTTCCCAGTGGTAGTTTGCTGAATGCTCTGTGGACAGCCTAAGAGAGTTCACTGTTATAGAAATAAAATGTGTGTGTGTGTGTGTGTGCGTGTGTGTGCACATACATTTATAAAATCACCTAAGCAAGGAGTTGAATTTAGATACTAGAGTCGGCCAATCAATTTGATTGTTGACTGTGTTTATGTTCTGTGCTGGTGGATCCGCTAAAACAACTGCTAAATAAATGTCAGTCTGTTTTCAGAGCATAGATAAAAGAAGACAAATCTCTACCATGAAGTTCAGCTATCTATTCCATTCAGAGTGACGTCCGGGGCCCTCTTTTCTCATCATGAGATTCTCTAAATATTTTAGAGATTCTTTTGTCTTCATGTGTAGATGTGAAATTGTTTTGTGTCACAATTTTTTAAATAATCTTTCTTGACACATGATCATTTCTACACAGTAAACCTTCAAATGGGAAAAGAGGTCAGTGATGTGAAATGTGAAATGGAGTTAAGGATTTTTATCAGACATTCCAATGAATTGTCTTCAGGCAAATCACTTAACTTTAGTGTGCAAATTAGTTAATTTTAAGAATAAATATAGCTATCTTTCTGATTTATAAAGGATTTATCGCTGTGCCCAAGGTTCATTGGATCTGTAAATGAAGTGTATGAATCTTTTCTTTGAACTCTAATTGGCATGTGAGCGAAGCGGGTCAGATTGAGTTAAAGGCTGAAGGACATAATCCTTTGAAAAAATTTTGATTTAGTTTTATTACTTCTAAGTACTGCTAATGTATTCTAAAATTAATTTGACTCTTTGACTTCTTCCTATATGCTGATTTCTTTCAAAAAGGTAGACTGTAGGCTCCAAAAGGGATATCTTTTATTTCTTTTTCAAATCCTCCCCGCTGCCTTCACCTAGATTCCTCAATGAGAAGTGATGTGCACACAGTAGGAGCTCTCAAGATGATTCTTGATAAATAATCATGCCATTAATCTCATTTATAACTCTTAGTAATCTACATTACAGGATACTGTGTGTTGCCTGATCCAGGGGCTGTAAACCCTCTGAAGACATTTTTTAAAAATATTAAGCTCCTGGTTATGTTAAAAAAAAGTTGTATATTTTTAATCACTTTATGTTCTGGTCAAAGGAACCCTAACATTTCACAAAGGATAGGATTCATTTGAACTTGCTTCCTAAACTGTGTAACATATGCTACTCTTGAATTAATGCAAATTTCAAACGAACGTGATTTGAATTGATAAGCAAAGCTTTGTAGACAGGCAGATGTAAATGCATATTTTGCCCCTGTTATTTGCAAGCAGTGTGACCTTAGGCATTTTCTTAATTCTTTTGGGCCTTAGTTTACCCATCTGCAAAAGAGAGTTAATAGTACCTACATAGAGTGTTATTATGGTGATAAACTACATAAAGTATATAAACACCTTAACCCAATGCCTGCTATCAAGTTGACACTTAATATACAGTATAATTGATATAATTATAGGCAATTGGAGAATTTTTGAATATAGCATTTAACTCAAAATTTTATATAGTAAAGTGATTTGAATTTCCCACCAGTAAATAAATATAAGTCCGTTTTCACCAAGCAACTATGTGTCTATGTGTGTACATGCATGTAAACATATCATTTACATAAGAATGAAATTAAACACCTGCCTTCTCAAGATATGTGGTCTGTAGACATCTGGCTTTTTCTTTTCTAATAATTTATTACAGCTATGTAACATTCATAGCTCAAAAATAATTCTTTACATGTTATCATATGTAATCCTTGCAGTAACAAGATAGGGCAGGTGACATTCCATTTTTCTTTGCACTGAGGTTTGCAGAAATGTTAAGTGACTTACCTAATGTTTTACTACAGTGAGGGACAGGGAAGAAATGAAAGTAGGAGAATACACTCTGAATCTTTTTCTAGACTGTTTAGGAAAAAGAAGCTGATAATGTTTCTCCATGCAATACAGGCAAAAAGTAACATCCTCGGTGACTATTACTGCTTTTAAGTATAGAGCCCAGTAATGAGTATATTATGAGATCCAGGACATTATTCAGGTTTTCACAGGAGGAGTGGAATTTGTTTCTCCTCAACAAACATTTATGAGGATATTCTGACTCATTGCATTATTCTCAATAGTTACACATTTACATTTTTACTATTATTACTAGAGCTTAGGTGGAAATGGGGTAGTCCATATTTGGAAAAGCTGGGACCAGGAACTTGGGTCTCTTTTAGGACTAGACAAAGGCTCAGAAGTCTAAACATGGGCACAAGTCTAAGGATTTCTTAAGAAATTAGCGCTAAAGCCAGATTCCAGAAACGTCTAGTCTTTCACATAAGGAGATAATCACAGGAGAGGGAAAATGACCCAAGGAAGCCATTGCATCCATTTATAATTTATTATATTGAGTAAAAATATT
The DNA here is from genome assembly GCF_027574615.1 of Eptesicus fuscus. Taxonomy (NCBI): domain Eukaryota; kingdom Metazoa; phylum Chordata; class Mammalia; order Chiroptera; family Vespertilionidae; genus Eptesicus; species Eptesicus fuscus. Next base: position 90,397,105 of record NC_072479.1, read on the forward strand.
GCACTGATTCATGCGGTATTATGAAAATTACTGTAGATATATAGAAAGTATAAGATGTAATGCCTATAAGGATTTTAAATAACTATCCTTTTATAGCAACAACAATATAGTTTAATTGGTAAATTATTCATCACTTAATTTTAAGGATATTAAATATTGCATTTACTCATTCATGTATTTATTCAACAAACCTTTCTTCTGCTCTGCACTGGGTAGTGGAATTCAAATGTGGTCTTTGAAATCAGATGATCTGGGTAAGGTCAGTGGTTGTCTACTAATTAAAGGCAGGAAAAGTATTTGAATCTTCAGCTTGCTTATCTAAAAAAGTAGGTTTGATCATGATAAGAATGATATGGGGATTCACAATATTTGTACGGCACTCCTCACTGTGCAGGGTACACACAAGTGCTATTATTTCATGGAAATGAACACTTCTACTGAAGGGACATAAAAGTAGGCTGGAGATCCACATACTTAGAGCAACTAGGGAATTCTACTATGGCATAAATAAGTACAATCTAAACTGTTTAGACTCCATAGGTGATGACAAAAATTAGATATAGGAAAAAATCTTAGAGAAAGGGAAAACAGTAGCAAAAATACTTTCCAAGCAGTGTGGTGTCTACATTCCAGCCATGCCTTTGTTCAGTATACGGAGCCTGATGAGCATCTCCGTGGAGACCACTGTTAATTTGGGAACCTACATCTGTGCAATTTAAATAGGACCAGTGCCCAAACCCAAAAACACACGGAACACGATTTTCCTATTCAGTATGATTGAATAGGATAACATCTATCCCTGGGCTGTGATTCATGAACTACATGGACCTAATTGACGCAGGGTTGTTGCCTTTTCATATAGCACGCATGGAAGAGTTTCGGTGTATTTGGACTTGTTCAGGGTTCTTATGTCCAGAAATTCCAAATTAGATTTTTGTCATTAGCTTGTCAAGCTTGTCTTAAGCCCACTTAATGAGGTCTGCCGGTGGAATGCCTTTTATGTTTTGTGGCCTTTATGTTTAGTCTCAGCTACTCTCAACTGTGGCTGAGAAGTTAATGAAGTTACCACAGTGCTTGCTTGTCTGCGGCTTTTGAAACACACCTCGTATGTGTTTGGGTATTTAAATTCTGTTTTCCAGCTTTTAGGGTTTATATCCTCGTGGTGCATTCAAGTGCTATGGAAATAAGACCAGATGGATGTGACAACCAGCCATTCGGGAAATTACATACACATTACATTTCAGAAAACCAGAGTACATATGTCTATCTGGATGCACTCATATGCCGGATTATTTTTGCTGCATCCAAATGGTTGGGATTTCAGTGAAACCATTACATAGAATGTCAGCTAGAGAATTCCTTTCAGAGGAAAAGCATGGCCTGCAGTGAGCTGTTTTGTCAAATGCGCTGAATATGGGGACAGAGAAAAGGTCACTGCTTTTCTCAACCTCTTTTAGTTTTCTCCATCATACTTATCACTACAGACATTACATTATACATTTGTTCAGTGTATCATTCCTCTAGAATGTAAACTCTATAAGGACAGGTGATTTTGTTCCCTTATTTAATACTGCGTAGTGCTTAGCACATAATAAGCATGCTGTGTGTGATAATGAATAAGCTGGATATGACTAGCTAAGGAAACGGTATTTAATTCCTCTTTGTGCTAAAAAAATAAAAGCACAACATGGAGATTTTCTTTCATCTTTTAAATAATGAACACTTAATTGTTCATGATGATGATCATGCCTAATGTTTACTATGTGTCAGGCACTGTTCTGAGCATGCTCAAAAACCTTTGGTGTGGGGGTTATTATTCTCCCTATTTTATGGTTGGGAAATCCAAAGTACAATATTTGGACATAAGGGATCCAAAATTCAAAGCCACAAGCCTGCTCTTCTACATCTCCCCTATTATTATATAACGTGGCTTCCAGGGTTTGAAAATAGATAATCTCAGGGATGTATCTATCTTTTCCAATTAGCAAAAGTCATCACATAACAATGATCCATGAATTCCGTGCCATATTTTTAAATATGCTATTCAGTTCAACCTGGTGGTGCAAGGGCAATTACTCCCATTTCACTCTGATAAGTAGGAATCTGAAGAGGCAATCACTTTTCCTATTTTCTATTACTCTCTTCATTGATTAGTCTACCTACTTGCTCTTCTGTGGAAAAGGAAAGAGAAGACAGGCTATATGATAAATGCTAGCTAAAATGTTGTGTTAATACTGCCCAAAGCATATTGTCAAGCTGGATGGAAAAATTGGTATCAGGGACTCTACCTTGGCTTACTCATGGTTCCTCAGGTTTCATTCTTACTAGCACACATCATGATAGAAGGTTTAAATTTAGATTTGAAGTAAAAATATATTATAGAACTTTGAGCCACAAATGTGCCTGCCCATTAGGGTCTGGTTAAGCCCATATCAAAGATCAGTTTCTATACCTCAGAAGAGACCTCCATAGTGGTGTAGGCTTTGCCCCAGGTGACCAGAAGAAATAGGGAAGCCAAAATAGAACTGCAAATTGGTGAGAATCACCTCCAGATACATAGGTGTTCAGGGAGTGGATGTACACAGAATGTAATTGATGGCTGATAAATCTTCAGAAGAGTGGCAGTTTTCACGGACTCTTTTGTGTCCTGAGGAATGGTGTTCCATAGCCAGAGGGACCATATCATCACTAGAATTGGGAATTAGTTCATCACCTAAAAGTTTTCCTGAAATATTTCCTATTATTCATCCACACAACAGTATTATTTTACCAATTCATTTCTGTGATATTTCCTCCTATCAGTTCAGGTGCCCAAATCAATCTTCCTGCATCTTTTCTTCTCCTGAATTTATCAGTTCCATAAAATCCCATTTCAAAATGAAATAGCTTTATTTTGGGCTCACATAATCCTATTGAATTCTTTTATATAATATGTATTTATATGCGATGCACTCTTGATATTACCTAATACAGTAGGGTATCAATTCTTTCACCTACTAACTGAATGAGATAATTCATGCAAAATGCTTAACGATACTAGTACATGGTAAACCCACACTCACACACACAAATCCCAATAAATGGCATCAATTATTAAGCACTGATTACCTGTAAACATATTCAAATACATTGGGATAAAATTGGAGAAATCAATTTTTTACAAGACCTTTTAGATAAGACTGTGATTATTCCCATTTGGGGTCAGATAAACAAAATTATGTTTATATTAAATTATTCTTTTGGACTTTGTAATCATACTATCTCTAGTCTGTTTCCCCATAACTTTCCTTTCATATATTATGAAATCTGCTGGTTTACATTTAACAATCATTATCATCATCATTATGATAAGAGTATCTCCCACTATCGATATTTACAGAGTATATAAGGCACTTCCCTTACATTTTCTTCTCTCTCCAACCCTTCATAGTAGACATTGCAAGTAAAGAGGACGCAAATCATGTTATTAATATAGGATGGATTTAAGATTAAGAGTCTGATTTTCAGATGGCACATCTTAATGATAAATGTGCCATTATTAGTTCAGCAGAGTATTTTTAATAACACCTGCAGGTATGTCCCACCTTCAGAGAACAAATTTTGGAAAGGGCTTTTTTTAACTAATGTTATTGAACCTGACCTGAATGAATGTAGACATTCTCTCCTGTGTCTGTTCCCCTTTTCCCCCTTAGTGACTTTGGAAAGGGTTCTCAGACATTGGCTTCCAGGTCCCCAACTCTTCTAGCAGATGGAAAGGCAAGTAGGTAAACCAGGGTATGGGGCCAGGAATAATTGCTTTTTCATCAGGATTTTAATATTTCAAGGTCAGAGTATAGTTGATTATGAGAATTTTTTGGAGCAGCTTTTGATTTATAACAAAATTGAGAGGAAGGTACAGAGATATCCCATGCACTCCCTGCCCTCACACACGCATAGCCTCTCCTATTATCAACATCGCTCACCAGAATGGTACATTTATTACAAAGGATGAGCCTACATTGACACATCATAATTACCCATAGCCCATAATTTACAAATTTGCAATAGAGTTCACTCTTGATATTGTACACTCTATGGGTTTGAACAAATATATAATGACATATATCCATCATTATAATTATATCATGCAGAACATTTTACTGCCCTAGAAATTATTGTGCTCTGCCTATTCATCGCTCCCTGCCTCCCATCCCTAGTAACCACTGATTTTGTGTGTGTGTGTGTGTGTGTATCCGTAGTTTTGCCTTTTCCAGAATGTCATATAGTCAGAATCAAACAGTATGTAGACTTTTAAGATTAGCTTCTTTCACTTAATAATATCTATTTGAGGTTCCTCTGTGGCTTTTCATGGTTTGATAGTGTATTTCTTTGTAGCACTGAATAATATTCTGTTGTCTGGATGTACCACAGTTTATTCATTAACCTACTGACCTTGGTTGCTCAGGTCATGGAATTTGATGAGGAAAAAAAAATCTAAGTATGAACAGTCTGCTCATTAATGTTTCTAATACAGCAATGTTATTAGGATTCCACATAAATATGTCTCAACAGTTTCAGAGCTGAAGAAGAGATAGATGGTGCATGGTTTTTACAAATTATTTGTGTCATTGGATAGGATGAGAAATGGGAATATGTGTGTTTCTTATTTAAACAACAGTTTACCAGGTGACAAAACATTCCAGATACAGGAAAGGCTTATCTGTAGGCACCATACTGAGGGCTTAGTCATTGCAAACACAAAAGGAAGTGGGAAATTGAAGAGGATGATTTATGTAACACTGAAAGAGATGCCCCTCAATCATTATTATCAGTTAACTATTGTTATTTTTCCATCTGTGGGAGTCAAAAAAATAACTTTCTTCCCACGTCCTTAAGTTCTTCTGGCTGGGCTAATAATCATGTTAACATGATACAGATTAACAAGAGAAAATATCCAAAATTTATTGGGGATATACTTGTAGGGGTTCCATAAAATGTGAGACCGGAAGACACATTGGGCAGTTGAGGCTTATATACCATCCAGGACAAAGAAGAGGAAGACAAGGGATTTCAAAGGCAAAGCAGGCAATTCATAGGTAGATGGGAAAAAGCAAACATGTGGACAACAAATTTTTGCTGGTACACCCAGAAACAATGCGACACAGAGGGGAATCAAGAAAGTAGCTTTGCGAGATTTCGTCCCATTTGCCACATTTAGTTCACATTTTGGTGATGTTCCCTTTCTTTAAAGTAGGTTTTTCTACCTGAATTCCTCTAGGCAGGTAAGGGAAGTTGGGTCAAATGTTCTTTCTGAGTCTTTTGTTTCTTAATAATCAGTTTGAAATCAATATCCCAAAGGGCAAACTTGGGGGTAGCAAAACTTTGGTCCATATCACATGATATATACTGAATTTGGATGTCATCTTCATCCTTGAAGAGCTTTTATCTTAGGTAGATGAACATTGCTGTTTTTGATGGCTTATTTTCTTAATCATTGAGAATATCTGAAAACTACTAATGTGTGTGTGTAGAGATTTAATCTTTTACATCGATGTTTTTAGTCAAGGTAATGTTAGTGTCAAAGTAAATTTTTCTGACTTTGACTATTTTGTGGCAATAGAAGTAAAGAATAATATATTTTGACCAGTTATAAAACAAATGTAAATTCTACCAACTGAATTTTAAAAATAACCAATGAAGGTTGACCTGAAATGTTTATTTTTATCAAGTTCTAATAGACTTTCAAGATCTGAAAGCAAAAACTTTGGGGAAAAGATTTGGGAACATCAATGAAACAGAAAGAAGATTTCAGAGTTTGTCCAGTGCCTGGCTACTCACGTTGAATAATTTTAACCTCTGAAAATATCTGGCTATCATTAGCATTAGGAGACCTGTAAGAAGTCAGAATATTTTTACGGGAACAAATTAATAGAGCCTTAAATACTTTTTGGATTTTAGAAGAGAACCTGTTTTACCTTATCAGATGACCCATAGAGCTTTGAGAATACCTGTTATGTGTGTGTATGTGTGTATATATATATATTTATTTATATTTATTTTTTTTGTGAAACTAGTGCCTTCCCCTCAAAGCCAGAAGGAGTTATTCTCGGATGGCATGCAGGCAATCAAAATATTTTTAAATCCCAGAAGCCAAAGAAACACTAGCTTTGGGTTTATTTACTGGTATGTGTCTTTCTAAACATTAAAAAACAAACAAAAATACACTGGTCCTAAAGGGCAATAAACTAGGCCCCTGTTAGGCATGGCAGAACAAAAGATGAGGATTAAAGGGCTTTCAGCAGGAATAACCTGCAAATAATGCCTATCTCAGAATGTATGGTCACTGAGTTAATTTTAAACAGAAAAGGTGAAACACAGGATAAATATTTTGTGTTCATGTAAAGCAGCCAGAACTTTCTCAGGAACATGCTGATTACATACTTAAGTAGGTAGCATATTTGTCCAGAAAACTTATATGTGAGGGTTTTTCTTTCTTAGCGCACCCCCCACCCCCGCCATCTCCAGTCTCATAACTCTGTGTCAGCAGTATGCTAAGTATTGATGAGATAATATAAACAGTCCAGAAATTGATGGGTATTATTTGCTGGACATGTAATTGTTGACATAAAAGCAGGTATTAGGTACTAAAGAGTAGGTTCAAGACCTGTGTTCCACAGTAAGAGAATGAAGTGACATAAACCAAGTTGGAGTTTCAAATCTCTACAGAATTCAGTGTTTTGTAATGAATGTGTCCTTTCCCATTTTATGTGCCAAAAGACCAAAACACACAATGTTTGTGAAGTAACTAAGTGGCACCAAACAAAAGTTTGAAGTTGAAAACAACTTAAGAAAATCAAATGGTATTATTGACAAAGGACCTCTTCTTATTTGTTCTAAATGCTGTTTTGATAGACATTAAAAATAACTAAATATTAAAAGAACCAAAATAATGTGTATGGTGTCCAGATATCTGGACATTGATTGTGTTTTGACATTCCAAAATCGGTTAGTACAAGGAATTTACCTGTGTCAGATACTTTAAGTATGTCTGATAATCCTTACTTTCTTTGAATCATGTAAAATATTCACAGGTTTCTGTCAGTTGCCACAAAATTAAAATTAAACCCCTGCTCTTGGCTTCATGAGACAAATATTTCCATAAGGATATTTATTTTCTTGACCTTATTATTTCCAGTGTAATTTATAGTACCATTTTTGTAATCCCATTCCAACAGGGATCCAGAAAAAAACATTATATTTTGTGGTATCTCTCCTTAATAAATGTGTTTGGGCCATATACTCCTCCATGTACATGCAACGTAGAGGTAGAAAGTAGGCTTGCCAAATCCTAGAATCTCCAAATTATGGCATTTTCACTAACACCATTGAGGAATGTGAATTGATCTACTTTTATTGAGCACCTACTAAATTTCAGGTAGTTTATATACAGGGTGGGGTAAAAGTAGGTTTACACTTGTAAGTATGCAAAACACAGAGTTTGTTCTTGTATTATTATTTATCATATTATTTTCCATACAAACAACTCTAAACCTACTTTTGCCCCACCCTGTATAAAACTTCTAATTGTCACAACCCAGAAAAGTAGACAACACTATCACTATTTTTATAGAAAAGAAAATTGAAATTAATTTGTTTAATGAACTTTTCCAGTGTTATACAGATCAGATTTTTAAATGAGGGTTGACTCCAAAGACCATATTCTTCCAATCACACCGCAGCATGCCAACTTACTACCTTGAGAGACTGTACCAATTTGAAATATAAAATGAATCAATCTTATTCATGGTCCATTTTTAACAAGCGCTAAGCCCATTTTTCAACTGAGACTCCTCAGTCCTCTTGGTAGTTGAATTACCAAGCCATCTAGGGAAAGATAGAAAGTTAGCTGAAGGAAGAAAAAGAGAATATTAGATCTGTTTACTTGGTGGTGGCTCTTAGAAGAAAAGAAAGGAAGATACTTATTTTCCTGCTGATTTTTCTGTTTAATAGAGAACAGGGGTGTGTAGGGAGTGGGGAGGAGGTAAAGGGCAAATAGAGAATGTTGATATGGTGGTAATGAGCAATGAAGAGTTGGTTTGGGGGGGGTAGTTCTCCATCTCCCTGGTCATTCCACCTTTCACTGAATGAGAATATTTTGTTTGGCTTTCAGGCTAGGGTTGTCATGCGAGAAGTATACGTTAATTTTATATTTTCTCTTAACTTTCTTTTGGGGATAAGCACTTTGGTTTTCAGCTGTTTATTATTTCAGAGGCATCTATATGCTAATATGTTTATGCTAATTATTTTCATGTTTCCCCTCAGGTTATGCTTCATATCACCCACCAGGGAGGATCATCTCTCATGAAAACTTTTAAATTTGATTTTGAAAATTATTCAGAAAAATTTAAGCGATGCTCTCTTCCAATGTAGGAAAGAATATGCTCTGGAGATTCTTATAATTCAAAGAAAATGGATTGGTAGAGCATTCGGGTTCTCATGCTGCCAAAATCCTCTTGAGCAGGTACACAAAGCATTTACTAGTAACACTGTGACATCGAAATGTTGGAAGAATAATTAAAATAATAATCTAATAATAGGTTTTCAGAAATTGATAAATTTCAATGTTTGATCCAGAGAGAAGAAATGAAAGGCTATTTTCATTCTCCACAGCTTCTGAGGTGTGTTAATTGCTTCTATTGCTATGAATACTATATTTTAATTGTATGTCATTGTTCCTTAGTGTCATTTCTAGAAAGTTAATTCTAATAATATTAATATCTGAATCTGATTTTCTGCTTACAGGATAAATGAGGTAAAAGAAGAACTTAATAATAAGCTAGCTTGATACTTTCTTCCAGCTTTTTTATTACAGGGACATTTTTTTTATGAGATTGTAATTTGTTTTGAGAGTAGGTTGCAATTAAAAAAACACACATAGAAGTTAGCCAATTACCCTGTCTTAAAACTATTTTTTCCAGGCATCTTCTTTGGAAGATAACAAGACAAAAAAGCTGATTTTGCAACATGAGATATTAAAACTTAGATCAATGTGGGGGGGTTTTACATTTCTCCCTTTTGTTCCCAAGCATCTCAGGGGTGCAAAAAAAGGCCCCATTTCATGCTCACCCCTATTGTTCTTTGTCCTGCTTGGTACTTAAGAAAATCAAGGAATCAGAAGCACTGGGGGATTCATACTCCAGACTTAAGTTCATCATGGGTTCTGGCCTCCTCCTGACCTCTTCCTCTCTCCACCTTTCAGTAGCTGCACCTAATCTCATTTCTATTTTTTAAATGCTCCCACTTTTCAAACTCAACAGTGCTTCACTCCGCAAGAAGTGCAGCCCAGATGATGCTATTTCCCCTCTCAGCTCATTGTAATGCCCCTTGAGTGCCGAGGCAGCTCAGTAGGAGAGTTAACATTCGGGGCTGGAAGAAAGGTCTTCTGAAAGGGTGCCTGACAAGGAAACTAGGCTCTTCTAGCTTAGACAGGTTCCTGGACAACACATGCTGGAACTAGCAACCAGCACCTCAGCACTTACAGTCATCACCTCTCTCCAAACAGGAAGCATCATCGCTGTGGGTCCATTTGATAAGTTGGCTAGAATACACCATTGTCAATTAAAGGTAAAATAACATTTTGTTGAAACCTGACTAGATTTTGTACATTCTCTTCAAATAGTTGATGTGTTGAACTTTTGTGACCCAACATTATTTCCTTTCCATTCTACTTATTTGCCTGTGGCAATAACAAAATAGCTGCACACTTTCCCTTTTAACATTGTGTTTGGAGAAAGATGCATTGAATATTGAACAGTTGATCTTAAGGCAGTTCCAGCTAAGAAGAAACTTGCTCTTCTCTCAACATAATTTAAACATAATTCAAAAAGCAATTTGTGTACAATTACATCCAAATTTATTAGGTGTAGGTGAACCATGCAATCTGATTAATGAGGCTGCTATGACTGTATTATTTTCTTCATGAACTAAATTCCATGAACACAGGAAATACATCCATAAGCCACTAATAGCTCAGAGCTCTAGAAGGTGGCTATGTTTTGTGGACATTCAACAAACTTTTGGCATGCCTGACTCAATCTATATGAGTGGGGAAATTTGATTCAACACAACTCCAGAAATGCTGCATGATCTGAGAGGAGTAACACTCCTGGGTCTGGCAATGATCATGAACTTTGTTAAAGGCACATGGCTTTGAAATAATAGGAACTAGATTCAGAGGAGTTTGGATTTGTCTCACATAACAATTTTTCTGACCTAGATGAGTTTCATGGCCTCCTTGAGCCTCAATCTCCTTGTGGAAAATATGAAAGAAAAAAATCACATTTATTTTATTTAAATTGGCTGTGAGGATTAAATGAGATTATATAATTGCATGGTGCCCACACCAAGTAAATGCTGGACTAATGGTCACTACTTCTATTATCATTATTATTTTTACTCATAATACTTTTAAAATTGTTATTATTGATATTAATGGTTGTGTGAAAGGTTCAAAATATTTTTCTATGGAGAGCTTAGGTCATGGAAATCAAAAGTTGACACATTAGATTCTTTTTCTGCTAGTAACAAAGGGCCTATGAAATGAAAATGTGGAAAAACTTGAATTTTAACTGTGATTCACTGAAACCTCTATACCATCACATTCATTAAACACCTTTTTTTTTTGTTATTGTTGAATCTAATAGTCTACACAAGAAAGATAAAAGTTTTAAATCCCACCAAATTTTTTGCTTGTATCTAACCAATGGCAAATATTCAAGTAGAAAAAGTCATTTACAAGTCAGATATTTTTACCTTTACTTTCAAGAATTCAAATGTCTATCTAATGAGCTGGTTTTTTCACTTGTCTTTTGGGTATCTGATATTAGCAAAGCTATTTTGTAATTTGCTTCTTGTGTTGCTGGTAGTGGTGGCCTTGTTGATTACAAGGTATAATTTGAAATTCCCGAATTTTATGAAATGTGGGATTGCTTAGCAATTAGGCTTTCTATAGGAAAAGCCATCTTGTTTAAAAAGCCTTAGGAGACTGCCAGGCCATCTTTACGGAGCCAGATCATCATATGAGAGTATACAGTTGGGTCTCAAGGCCATTAACAAGTTTCAGTCTTGCTGCTAAACAAGGGAAGAATAAATAGGCTTGTGTTTGCCTCCAAAACTCATGGCTCCTCACAGACAGAAAAGTCAGGTGTTACTTAAACTTTTGCAGGGTTAGAATGGATCCTGCCATTCCGTATTGAAGAGTCAGCTTTGACTTTTAATTGCATGCCAAAACAAAGACCCACAGATGCATTTGTCAACACAAAGGTTTTTATCACAGACAAGTCCTAGTAAAAAGAGAATTTTTTTATTTGTATTTGGAAAGGTTTTAATCACAATAGAGGCTTCAGTAAGACACTGTTTTGAGTATACAGTTATGTTTTAATTAATTTTTACCCTTTCTTATGAATTTCCCTCTATTATGAAGCCATCCCTCAAAGGAAATGCCAACAATAAATTAATATCCACACCCTGGCATTTCATTTTAAATATTCACACTTAGGTGAAAGGGTAGCATCCTTTACCTTTCACAATGCCTAGCATATAGTAGAGGCTACATAAATAGTAATTAAGAGAAAATGGCATTGTTATAATTAGAGCAATTACTTCCCTATATTTAATTTCTATTCTGCCATTCTTCAGTGAAGTTGTAATTTCTCCTCCAATGGGCAAGATTTGGGACTTTTCACAGTCACAAGTGAAAGAGAGAACAAAATAAGAGAGATTTTCATTTATAAGATTGCCTTTCTCTTATCTACTGGTCTTGCCTCCCAGACTGTCTGTCTGTCTCTGGAAAGCAAAGTCAATAAAAAATGATTTGAGTTGGCGTATCACAAATGTACACCCTTAAACCATGAAGCAGTAATGCTGTGCGGGAAATATTTTTCTGACCTTTTCAAATTGCATCCAACTGTCTCGGGAATTTCTCAGTGACTAGAGGTAATAAGGTTCAATACGTTTTACTGGCTGGCTTCAAATTTAGTTCCTCCAAATCTCAAACTTATCTATTCTTGCATCTTGGCCCTGGCATCCATTCAGCACAGAAATCCATGCAACTAATCTTCTTTTTCTCCTTCTCAGGCTTTGCTAAAGAGTCATACTGTGCAATCTACAACCGCTAACTGTCCCTTCCGAAAAAAAATATATATATATTAGCATGGGAAGGTTAGTGGGTGTGATTTCTTTTGAGAGCCCTTACTGAATTTAATTAGCTTTTAGATTTCATCTCCGTCTGACATCTCAGTTTTTACCTATATGATTTATGCCTCACTAATCTTCATTAGATAAAACTTTATCAACTTAACTATACCATGGGCACTCTGGAGAATGTTAAAGAGGCAAAAATATGTGAATTTCCTTCGTGTTAAATTGATTTTGGCTTTTCTTCTGTGAGTCCAAATGCGATGGACACACTCCCTGGGTAAGGACGGGAGTCAGCCAAGTGTGGCGTGCTAACAGGCAGCTGGGCGGCCCCATTCTTCACCGTGCTCTCTGAAGGGGAACAGAAAACAGAAGCTGGGGACACATTTCTTGACCTCACGAAAGTGCTGGATGTCTGGAAGCCTTGGCAAGGAGTTAAAAAGCTTGTCTTACTTTTCATATTTAGAGTGACTCCGTGCTAAATGTGATTCTGGGGAGATGCCTGTGTTTCCTCATTTGTAGGACATACCACATTCCACACACACTCTGTTCTGTGGCTTCCATTCATCGCCTTTGTTCTGCCTCCTGCAGCAGTGATTAGATTTTTGCCAGAAGTTCCTGTGGTCAGTGGAGCTTGGAGCCTCTTTCCAGAGCCTCTCTGTTCATGGGCAAACAGCTACCAGGAGGAGGAAATCTGTTTGAAGTTGCCCTCCTAAGAGTTTGTATGTGCTCAGACAATAATTGTCAAGTTGGATTTGCATAGATATTTGGCTTTATAAAAGTGAGATCATGTCAAACAACATGATTCAGACAATGAGTTTAGAAGGAAGAGGATGAAAAGCAGATATTTTAAAATTTACAGTAGTGTATTTCTTTCTTCAAAGAAACAGTACATTTGGCCCTCCCTATCCATGGTCCCACACCCATGAATTCAATTAATCGCAGATTGAAAATATTTGGGGGGAAGTGGTTAAACTGCTGCTGACCTGTACTATGTAGTTAGGCTTCTGACGGTTGCATCTGTACTGAAGACATACAGACTTTTGTTCCTTGTCATTATTCCCTAAACAATATACTATAACAACTATTTATGTAGTGTTTATATTTTATCACGTGGTATATGTGATCTAAAGGTGGTTTAAAGTGTACAGGAGGATGTGCACAAATTATAGGCAAATACTACATCATTTTATGTAAGGGACTTGAACATCATGAATTTTGGTATTCATGTGTATGTGTTGGGGAGGTGGGGGTCCCAGAACCAATTCTCCATGGATACTGCGGGATGACTATATCCTTATGCCAAAGTTTAGCTTCATGATATAGCTTATCTTTTCCAATTTAAAAAACAAATACATTGGTGTTGATGAATGTTAGAAGGGTACACAGAAAGTATGTTTAGAATAAAAGGTTTTTGTGAAGTTGCTATTTTGTCATTTAAAATTCGATTCATCTTGACCATAGAGTCACAACCCCAATTGTTCATGTCTCTTTACAACTGGAATATAGTTAGCTGTTTTTTGTTTTTTTTTTTTGTTGTTTGTTTTGTTTTGTTTTTTAGTAGAGATGAGGCATTTTGGCAGTTTTGCATCATCAGATCTATTCAATATTTGCAATGTGGGATAGTGTTTTTATGACCAGCTGGGGAAGGGTGAAGACTTTCATGTGAGGGAGCTAGAGCAGGCCTTTTCCTCAAATGGAGCTACAAGACATCTGCTAGGACATTAAGGCAAGTGTGTGTATGTCTGCATGAATGTTCCTTATTAGATATAACTGCTATTTACTGGTTTATCACAGATAGCTCACAGTAACCTGACTTAATCTTCATTGGAGCCGGAAAAAAATGGGCTCACCTCTCCTCAATTTATAGGGGTAGAGAGGTTTACAATGATTAAAACTGAGTTTGCTTGTAAGTGGCAGGGTGGGAAGAGAACTATTTTCTCGTGGAAAGGAAGAAAATAACTTATTTGTTGCACTCAGTGGGTTTTTGACAATTCCTTCTCCTTTTTCTCTTCCTCCATCAACTCTCCTTTTTTTCTTATGTTGCTTCTCCTCCTTCTTCTACTTTTTCTTTTCTGAAGATGAAAATGAATTGAGGCCAAGTCTTTAAAGAACTGTCCCACGTGTCTTCTTCATTGGGACAGCCACTCTTCTCTCCATCATCACAGAGTTGCTTTCCGTAGAGTGACTTATTTTATTACTTTGAAAGTTTAATACGGACTAACAGTTTGGGGTGGTGGCTTATATTACCATTAGCATATAAGGTAATTTCATTGCCTTAAAATAATAATACAAGTGGCAGGAGATTATATGTTCTTTTGTCAGCTAATGGTTTACCAGGGTAAAAGGTGGTTTGAGGAAAACAGGTATTCAAAGGTATTTTTGTAGGTAGCCCAGGAAAGCCCATTTCCTTTTCCTTTTTCATTGAATATATTGGAGTGACATTGGTTAATAACATTACATAGGATTATGGTGTACAATTCTATAAGACATCACCTGTATATTGTATTGTGTATTCACCACCCCAAGTCAAATCTTTGTCTATCACCATTTATCCCCCCATTTACCCTCTCCTACCTTGCCCATCCCCCTTTACCTCTGGTAATCACCATACTGTTGTCTATGTCTATGAGTTTTGTGGGATTTTTTTTTTTTGCTTAATCCCTTCACCTTTTTCACACATTCTGAAATGCCCTTCCCCTCTAACAACTGTCAGTCTGTTCTCTATAAATCAAAATATCTAGGAAATTCAATGCCTTCAAATATACAACTAAAATATTATTCTTCATCTATTTGCCTCACATATCAATATTATAAAAATAAACATTCTTGATTGCCAAAACAGGCTTGTTGCTGAGGCCTTAGCTCAGTGGAGATATGGATGCATAAGGATTACACTTTTACTCTCTGGCGATGCCTGGTTCACTGCAGTCTGCTCCTCGGCATTACTTATTGCTGGTAACGGGGCTTCTTGTGTTTCCACAACATCACTTGGTATCTGATGCGAGGCCAGCAACCTGATGGGGCCTCATTTGTTCCCAGGCATATCAGAAGACAGAAAATTGATTCAAATCTAAGCAGAGTGGTAGAATCTCAAAAGCTCTGTCACCACCGTTCACTGCAAACATCTCTCTTCCTGGAGCCAGTGTTCTGAAAACCTGGAAGCATCTAACTTATAATAAATATTCCCCCTTAAACATTTCAAACAGATCCACAGGAAAGGCTTCAGATGGAAATAGAATGTCAAGCATATTCTCTCTCTCTCTCTCTCTCTCTCTCTCTCTTTCTCTCTCTCTCTCTCTCATCCTCCCTCCTCCCCTCTCTTGAATATGCATGTGATCTCAGTACAGAGTTCTTCCTTTATGTTTGTACAAGGCCCCTTCGATTCCCACTACCCCCCTATTGGAAATAAACTTAAAACAATATAAACAAATAAAAATAAATCGCTCTGAAACTATCCGCCACACACAGTTCACCTTCAACACTTTGCTTTCCATTAGGGCTTCGGGAATGGACATGCAGCCTCGGCTTTCCATCTGCAGGTTTAGTGGTGGGCACCTGCCTGTACCTCTGTGATATACTGGCAAACTCCACTTATTGTCAGAGCTGCAGCAGTATTTACATTTTCTTAATTGGGACCCCGCTGATCCCCTGAGGGATTTCCAGCCCTTGACAAGGCGATATATCCATATGGACATAGAGCATAGCCACTGTGGCCTCTTGTAATGTTATGGTCAGCAATATCAACGTTGGTATCAAAATTAAAACGATACCTCAGCTAGTGGAGTTTCTAGGCTAGGCTTTTTGATATTATTAAGATCTCACCATTTTTCTCAGTGTTTGTCTTTGGAGTTAAAGCGATGTCAGCAGAGATTCAAATTGAATACCCTTCCTTCTTCACGGTGTTTCCTCTTCGGTTGTAATGCTTCATGGCATTGCTTCCAGAAGTGAGGGTGACTGGTAGGAATACCAGCTACCACACATAATGAACAACTACACAAACACAGAGGTTTGGGTACTCTATATAGCAATGTCATGGTTTTACCATATCCTTTCTTTTCAGCTGAATAAATATAAGATCAACTGTATCAAAATGCCTGGAAAACCTTAATCTTATTAAAACTAAATAAACTAATATGAAATTAACAAGTAAATACCCTTTATCTTCACTCTTCATGTCATTACCTCGGACATCCAAGGGCCACTGCCTTGTCTGTATTTATGGTTACAGCGTGTGTATTTGCTTCTCCCTTATGCTATTTTTATTTTTTGTTACTGGAATTCATGAAGACTTAATCATCAGCCCTCTAATTTTCCAGAAAGAAAGAAAAATGTTGATTTATTGAGCTGGCTGCAGAAAAAGAAGAAGAAGATGATCAATCTGACATTATAGGTTAATAGTAGGGAACAAAGCACATTCATAATTAGAAAAGAAAAGGACTTTCCTTGTTCATTCCAGTTTATAATAAAAAGCCTTTCGCCAAAGTGTCTTAGAAAATAATGCATTCAGACTGAGTCGAATTACCGCCTAGCAGATTCTATTTATCTGTAGCTTAAAAAGCAGCTGCGTTTTTGTAAAAGGCAATGAATGTGGCAGTCCTACTTAAAGGTAGAAGAAAAAGAACACCCCTTGTTTTGTAATAAGGGGATTTTCAATTTAAAAGAGAGAGCGAGCCTGTTGTGTGAAGTACGGTTATTACATTCACTGTATTCTATCTCACCCACCAGGAGGCTAATAATGAAGGGGCCAGGGAAGGAGGCCAGTGCTACGAGGGTTATCTCACAGCCTCAGATGCTGGATAAGTCGAACGAGGCAGAATCGCGTTTGGATGACATTCAGAAAGGCCGGAGTGATTATTTGGAAGAGAAAAGCCTGCCTATTCTTTTCCAAGGTAAACAGTTCATTTCATCTGTCAGCTGCATGTTGCAGTATAAAAATATGTTTATATAAAGATATCTATTAAAGGTTGCATTTAAAAAAAATCATTGTAGGTGTGTGAATATCCCCCTGGCCTGCCGGTCCAGCGATGAATTGCTAGACAAAGGATGCACCCGGAACCCCACCACACCTAAAGCCACGCTTTGAAGAATCTGCCAAGCTCACGTTTAATCATGAGAAAGAAATTATCCACATGGAGTCAGCAGAAAATGAGAAAGTAGAGCTCGCGCTCCGAGTAATTCCAGCAAGTGCCAAGGGGCTAGTTGAGGAATGGCTTCATGAGGTGAATATCTTTAGCTTGTACTTAGGGTTTTGGCTAGCGTATAATCATTTTCTCTTTTAGAAACGATGACTTGCTTAAGTGTCTTCCCTAACTAGTGCGTGCTCGGAGCATTTGTCAGGATGTTGACAGATTTCGTGTCGGTCTCGTCCTTGTCGTTATGTACTATGGCTAATTTTACATTTGCAAATATGCAGAAATCAATCGAGGTGAAGAGGCTCCCCGAGCCGATGCCTGTGAATTGCTGTCTGTATCTGTGTGTCTCGCTGTGAGTGCACCTCTCTGTGTACGTGATGTGCCCTTGTTCTTGTCTTCTCTCTGTTGTGCACGTCGGTTGGGAGGACTGGCCAGCCCATGGGTTCTCAGATGTGGTCCCAGGCTTTCATTTGATTTTTGGACCAGGAAGAAAAGAATGTGTCACATCATGATTAATGGTTAATCTGAATTTTCAATTCGTATGAAAGGAGAAGGGGGAGGAGGAGCTCAGCCCAGGGATGAGACTAACCTTTTCCCTTTGGGAAGAGCATGATTCAAATTAAACATCACTTTCAGTGTGAAATTAGTTTGAAGGCCTCTTTTTTTTTTGGGGGGGGGGTGAGGGGGGTGCCTGGTTTAACTCCTTGATGGCTGCTCTCGCAGAGAGAATCGCTTCCATTCTGCCTCTGTGCCCCAGTCTGTTCCCAGTAGCCCAGAGTTCCCCCTTCTTTTATTGTTCCAAAGATCAGGTCCAAGAAACCAATAAAAAAATATTGAATGTTTTACTATTTTTAAAGTTTCATTATTCACAAGATTCTTCCAAATCATGTTATTTCTTAGTGTCCCAAACTAATGTTGCCAGTAAATGAGAGAGAGAGAGAGAGAGAGAGAGAGAGACAGAGAGAGAGACAGAGAGAGAAAGGAAAGAAGGAAGGAAGGAAGGAAGGAAGGAAGGAAGGAAGGAAGGAAGGAAGGAAGGAAGGAAGGAAGGAAGGAAGGAAATTTTTATTTTAAGGATAATTTTGAATTCAGGGAGGAAGGAGAGGAAAGCAAGGTGATCTTTCAAAGGACCTTTTGGGTACCCTCTGTTCTATGCTAGTTTCCTGTTGGCAGAGTGAGCCACAGAGGAAGAACAGCAACCAAAACCCAGTTATCTCAATTCTCTAGTTTCCCACATAACTCAGGCACAGGATTGCCATGCCAACCTGCAGCAACTTTGGCTCCAAGTGAGCATGGGCTGGGACACTTTGAAACTGCCCTTCCGTACTTACAGGACTCAGGCTTATAGAAAGAACCCCTGTCTCTGGAAATGCTAGCTGTGTGCCCATGTGTGCATGTCCTTGATACCACAGTTAGGCATCCTCAAGATTTGATGTGCAACTGATTTTCTGGAGTTTGGTAGCTTTGGGGGAAAGAGGAAATATTGAAAAAGCTAAGAGACAGGGTTATTCTCCCAGTGTATTTTCAAAATAAAAATGTTAGGGCTTTTTAATTCCTTCCCTAAAGGGTGGGGAGGTGAGCCATCTGGGGCGGGATGTAGTGGGGGAGGGGAGGCAGCTGGGAGTAGAGGTAGAGGTGGAAGGGGGAGAGGGAATATAGAGGCAGATGAGCAGCTGTGTTTATTTTAATACATATCATTTAACCCTCACCTAAAAAACAAATTGGAGAGGTTTGGGAGTGCATTAATCTGGACCCAATTAACATGTCTTTCTCCTTCAAAAGTGCAACCTGAGATTAATGAATATAAACTAGAGTTTCAGAGGCAGTGCTTAAATCATTTGCATGTTTCATGCATGATAATTGAATTTATGTATGCACTTCCTTTCATTTAACTATTTCCAGTCCCCTCCCTGTGATTCACATAAATCAAGTTTTCATTATAGTAACCTCTAGGTGGAAATTGCTGGCCTAGACCTTACTCCTAATGAGAAACTCAAGTTCTTTTTTCTTTTATTTGAATCTGCATAATACAATGTTTTTTAGAAAGCAGAGGGCAATGCTCCATAGTCTGGGACACTGTTTCAGGAGCTGGTAATTAGGCACTCCCAGTTTATTTTTGAAAGGCCATAAATCCATGGCAACTTAAGGCATTGGGTCTTCAGTGGTCCTGGAGAATTGAATTTTGGTGTGGCCACTTACAAGTGTATTAATAATTCCACAAGCAATGTCACTTTAATGCAGCATAAAGAATGTCCTTGGGCTCCAGACCTGAGTTATTTAGATCACTGAGGGATTTCATGGACTGTATTGTTTCTGGTAGAGTTAGATATTTCCTTCCATGTACGGGGGTGGGGGATGGTGTCAGCCTCCATGAAGGGCTGTAGGTAAGCAATTAGCACTTGTGGTCCCTTAGCATGCTGTAGAGTTTTTTCTCTCTTTTTTTCTTTTCTTTCTTTTTTGTTACTTAAGTGTAGAAGGCTTAATGCTTAGTGCAAGCAGGTGCTCAAGTTTCTCCCCTCCCCACCTGCTCTAAAATGAAAAGGCTGAAAGCTGGCTGTGGGCATGGAAGAACGTTTCCCGGGAAAAGAAGTTGAAACAAGAGGCTTGAAATAAGTCCCTTAGTTTCAGTTTGTATCAGTGATTTGTCTGTCTTCTGTCTTTCCTCATGTGTTTCCAAGTCCAATGTCAAAGTGATGAACTTTTCTCCAGGAATTCTCCCCAGTGTCCTTTGTTTTTGGTGAATTCAATGGTTGCGTGTTGCTGAGTGTCTCCTGGTCTTGTTTCCTGGTCCTTGTAGCTAAGAGTGTTGCTGAAGGATGAAATCCTGTTAATTTGTGATGTCACAATTTAAGTGTGCTTCCTGTCACTTATGTGTAGTTTAAAATGTTCCTTAATGTAGCATGAAATGATTGGTTAGCTTGGAAATGGTTGTGAAGTCATGTGAAGAAAATAAGTTTTGCATCCGACCAAGATAAATTCACTCTAGTGCTTTATGGCTTTTTATTCCTATGTGATAGTAATAAAGTCTCATGTAGGGATGGAAGCCATGAAATACATTGTGAAAAATCATCACCTAAGAAGGGGCCATCAGGATAGAAAACGTTAGCCTGTGTGGCTGTGGACATGATGCAGAAATGATTTAGTGTATAGTTTTGCTACATGCTTGGTGTTTCTTTGAGTTTCTTTATCCTCAGATTTTGACAGCTAAGGAATCTGGGTTATAAGAGTTGATTCATCTTCATAATCACCAATTTACTTACACATTTGGGTTTGCAGATTTCTGTTTACCATACATTTTCCCTCCATTTTCTATTAATGAACATGCTCTAGGAAAACTATTGATAGCCCACCAGACTGGTAGGCAGCACTCAGTCCTCCTATGCCTTCTTTCTCCTGGTGTGGTCTTCCTTCTGAAACAAAGAAGACATTGTCAAATCAGACTTACCCTCTTGGAAATGTGGTCCAGATTGCTCTACTCCCAAGCTCCAAAAAAAGGTATACATAGGTTGGGGTAAATAAAGACCTCCTCAGGTCCATAAATCTACTATGAGATGGTTTCCACTTGTGGGTATACTGTAGTCTAGAAACACCTGATGTCAGAGGAAAGAAGGAGGGCTTTGGAGTGGAGTTGGGTTGTAATCTCTCTGCCACTCCAACTTTATGCCCTGGGCAAGTCATTTAAACTCTATGAGTCTCTTTATCTTTAAAATGGGGAGAAAATACAGCTTGCAAAATTGTTGTACGGATTAAATGAAATAATGCATACAGTGTTTAACAATTATTTAGCATGTTAAAAAAAAACACAACAACCTCATGAAATATTAGGATTTTTTCCCTTCCTCTCTCTCTTCCCTCTCCCATTTCTTTCTCTCTCCTTCTCATGTCCTCTCCTACCTTGAGATGTTAGTTTAACAATGAATAATGTCTAGTTGCAAGTTCTTTCATATGTGCCTTAAATATCTCAGTTGGATTAATAGTTTAATTTTTTTAATTGAACTGTTTTCATGTTGATGATTGACTGGTGGATACACTTACTATTTTCTGTATATATATATATATTTTTTTTTCCTTGAACTATTTTAATATTGACTTTTGACCTATACTCATTCTCTGGTTTTCTGTATTGTTTTTCAGTGAGAATTCTAATAAAAATTATTTCTGTTATCTTTTGCCTCTCCATTTCCTCCACACAATGGGATTTTAGACTGTCTCCTGAAAATGTCTGGGCTTCCCCAGGAAGATAAAGGATGCCTTTTCCTTAGAAACTGCCCATTAAGAGAACTATATTCTCCCTGCCTTTATATAGCAATGTGCTTGTGGAAATTTGTCACTTTGGTTGTAACTTTGCTGCTAGTTTAATTTATAAACATACTAGAGGCCCGGTGCACGAAATTCGTACACTGGGTGTGTGTGGGGGGGGTTCCCTCAGCCCAACTTGTGCCCTCTCGCTCTCCAGGACCCCTCAATCCTCACTACCCACCTGCTCGCTGCTTCTTAGAGCTGCCGCGGAAGGGGGAAACGCTCCCGCCACCACCCCTGTGCTCACCAGCCATGAGCCCAGCTTCTGGCTGAGCAGTGCTTCCCCTGTGGAGTGTCCTGCATTGAGCATCTGTCCCCTGGTGGTCAGTGTGCATCACAGCAACCAGTTGTTCTGGTCGTTCCGCCATAATGGTCGCTTAGGCTTTTATTATATAGAATATAATATCTATAATATAGATAGAGAGTATAATTTGACTATCACTGAAGTCCATAGAATAATTGTGGATAAGGAAAAGGATTAGGAAGTAAAAATGCTGAAACTTTTAAAAAGTATGAGATCTATTGCTATAAAAGTAGAATACAGTGAGCACCAGTGACACCATATTTCTATGAGATTATTTTATTGTAACTGAGTTTGATTTTTAAGCCTCATGCTTACCCCTATAGACCCATATCCTAATAATGTCCCTGATACTTAGTAGGTATTCAAATATTTGTGAATAAATGGAAGAGAAAGAGAGGGAGGGAAATAAAGAAGTTCAAGGCTATATCATCATAAGAAATACTGGTATATGGTTAGGGAAGTAGGGCAAACACACATACATAGTTAATGGTCTACTGTAAGAGTGAGGAGAGTTTAATTTTGTACTAAGCCATTCAAGATAAAATGTAATGAGTGACATATACAGAATTACTATAGGGACTCAGGGATAGGAAAGGTCCTTAGAATCAGGGAAAGATCCATGTCAAGATTTAGACCATCCCCCAAATTTCCATAGGCAAGAGTCAAGGATTAAAAATTTACCCAGGAATTTTTTAAAAGCTCAAGTGAGTGGGTGCTTCTCACAAATTTTTCTTACCAAGTGTTCTACACTGGAGAACGTCTTTATTTCTAAATATCTTCACAAATACCACTAGAAGCAGATCGTAGATTTTAATGGACACACTTACTTAGATTAATTAATCACTGCTGGATCTCAGTGGGCTGCAATGAGCAATTACCTATGTGAGATAGGAGGAGTCTAAGCTGCCAGCATGCCTGTGATTTCAAGGATAGCCATGTGTTTGCCCACTTTGCCCCCTCCTTTATCCTTGTGTGGTTATATTTAAACTCCAATAATTGCTGTAACTATGAGGCAACTTGTGCAAAAGTGGTTGTCTTCAAGAAGGACTCAACCTCTCCTAACAGCTCTCAATATTGAATGTGTCACCAGACACTGGCCTTTCCAGGGTTATTGGTTGGCCATGAATCTCACATTCCTATGTAAAGTGCACACAAATGTGTTGGCCAGAAGAGGAGAATGTTGCAGTAAACACTGATCTCACTCAGCAAGTGGATGAGTAAATCTCTATCTGGCCAGTGGTCATGGCATATGCTGGAAACACAGCATCAGAAAAGAGTAGGAGTGTGAATATGGGGCAAAACAGTCCTTCCCACTTTGTTTTATTCCCATGTTATCAGAGGCTTCACTTCATTAGAGGTCCATCAACAACATTACTTTAATCAATGGAGGATAACGTCATGGGATCTGGGTTCAGGCACTTGAAGAAAAGCTACACATTGTCCTACACGTTCAAACCCCAAATAACACTATGGAATTGTGAGATCTAAAAAGGTGGAATAAAGAGTTGAGAAGTCTTCTCTCATTTTTTTGGATGGTCTCTGGCACTCTAAATCATGGCTCAAATGGCAAAGACTAATATTTTAGTCACCATTTGGACCTCACCAAGTAGGTATATACTCTGAGTTATCTTTGTCCCAGTGGAGATGGGCTCATGCTGGCCCACACTCTCACTTATGCACCTTTATCACCAAAGTCACTCACATCTGTATGTAAGGTGTGACCAAAGGGGAGGTTCCACCTAGGAACAGAGTGGGGTCTACACAGAACAGCAGAACCTAGAACCTCAGTGAGCCCAAATAGCATAGCCTTCTTGCTCATGAACTTCAGATTTTCCATCTCCAAACTAATTATTGAAGGATCTGTCCCAGACCCTGTTCTTATAGATCAGAATATCCTTGGGCTTGAAATACTGATGATGGCCAAAGAGTGAGTGGGATGAAGTTTGAGAAAAAATCTCTCATGAATCTACTAGATGGCTCTTCTCTCTGACCTTCCATAACAGAGGTTTCTAGACATAGGACAGTCCAGAGATGGAGGCCACAGATGCCAGGCCTCCTTACCTTTCTTTTCACTGTTTGTCCTTATCAAGACAAATATAAAATAAACTAGAGGCCTGGTGCACGAAATTCGTGCACAGGTGGGCTGTCTCTCAGCCCAGCCTGCACCCTCTCCAATCTGGGACCCCTTGAGGGATGTCGAATCATCCGTTTAATGGGCAGTTGGACATCCCTCTCACAATCCAGGACTGCTGGCTCCCAACCGCTCACCTGCCTCTGCCTGATTGCACCTAACTGCTTCTGCCTGCCAGCCATATCATCCCCTAACCACTCCCCTGCCAGTCTGATCAACACCTAACTGTTCCCCAGCCAGCCCAATTGCCCCTAACTGCCCTCCCCTGCTGGCCTGGTCACCCATAATTGCCCTCCCCTGCCAGTCTGGTTGCTCCTAACTGTCCTCCTCTGCATGCCTGGTCACCCCCAACTGCCCTCTTCTGCTGGCCAGTCACCCCTAACTGCCCTCCCCTGCTGGCCTGGTACCCACCCCCCCAACTGCCTCCCTGCAGGCCTGGTCCCCCCAACCGCCCTCCTCTGCAGGCCTGGTCTCCCCCCAACTGCCCTCTCCTGCTGGGCTGGTCTTCCCCAACTGCCCTCCTCTGCTGGCCCGGTCACCCCTAACTGCCCTCCCTGCTTGCCTGATCGCCCACAACTGCCCTCCCCTGCAGGACTGGGTCCCTCCCAACTGCCCTCCCTTGCTGGCCTGGTCTCCCCCAACTGCCCTCCTCTGCCAGCCTGGTCACCCCCAGCTGTCCTCCTCTGCTGGCCTGGTCACCCCTAACTGGCCACAACTGCCCTCCCCTGCAGGCCATCTTGTGGTGGCCATCTTGTGTCCTGGAGTGATGGTCAATTTGCATATTACTCTTTTATTAGATAGGATTAGTTAGTTTAAGGTAATAATATTAGTTCTCACAGTTCATTCATTCATTCTATTAGCTTTTTTCTCTGTCACAGGTTTAAAAGAAATAAAAGAATTTCTAGGCAAGAGATAGAAAAATATTCTGGGAGTATGTTTTAGCAAGAAATATATAGCCAGTTATTGGTCACCCAACATTAGGTTACAGAGTGAGGACTCAGTAAATATCCATGACTTAATTTCTGGTTTAAGTTCAGAGTCCTTGCAGTGACCCTCATGGCCCCACATAGCCTGCATTTCCTCCTGTCCAAACTCATCTCCTGCCCTAGTTCATCCAGTCCAGACTCACTGACTTTGCAGTATTTCATGAATATATCAAGTGTGCTTCTGTTTTAGAGCATTTGAAATTGTTTTGAAATTTCAGAGCCCTCTATCTAGAATACTCTTTCTGAGTATCTACAGTACATGTCTCATCCTCTGATTGCCTCAGGTCTCTACTCAAAAGACCCCTTATCAGTGAGAACTGCCGTGACTATCCTCTATAAAATAATAAGTCCCCTCTTCCAGACTCCCACAACCTTAACCTGATTCATTTTTCTCCAGACATAACACTTTATATCATCTGATACACTACATATTTACCTGCTTTAAAACAAAACAAAACTGATGATTGGTTGATTGATTGATTGCCTATCCTCACTGGAGCATCATAAGCTCAAGGAAGCCAGGAGATGAATCTGTCTCTTATTTACTGCTTTATCCTTAGAGCCTGGAATGGTGTCTTCACATAATAGACACTCAAATATTTACTGAATAAAGTAATACTTCCCTGGTACTTCCTGGCACCTATGTGTCAGATACTGGAATTATTTATGATGACAACAAAGAATCACATATTTCTTACCATTTGAATTAACCATGCTTTAAACATAATATATATATATATATTTTTTTAATCTGAGTATACACACCCCAACCAGAGATGGAACCCGAACATAGGTATGTGCCCTGACCTCCCTGGGATCGAACCCACCACCTTTTTGTGTATGGGACAATGCTCCATCCAACTGAGCCACCCACCAGGCCAGAGCTAAGCATCATCTTCTTGTAACATACATAGTTTTGCTTTTCCAGTTTCCCCTATTACACAGAATACTGTGATGAGAAACTTTTGTCAGTCAACTTTTATCCAATTCCTCCTTAGGATGAATTCTTAGTTGTGGAATTACTGAATCAGAAGTTAATGGGCATTTTTATGGCTCCTCATATATATTACCAAATGGCTTTTCCAGGCATGTTGTACCAAGCCATACTCCTATCAGGAAGTAAATGTCAGAAAAGTTTTGCTTGACCTTTTTTAAAAATCAGTATTATGCTGTTTCTACAAAGTTAACCAGAGTCCCTTGTTCCCTTGGTTCTTTTGCTTTATTCATCCTGAGGCTATCAAGTAGTGATATCTTTATTTACTTTGTCAAATTTGATTCTAGGTTTCTAAAATAAAATAGATTATTTTAGAAATGGAAGGAAGTCAGAAATTATATTTTCCAATTTCCCTTGTCTATGTATGAGGGATTGAAATTCTGAGATAATACTACTGGTTTCCAGCCAGGGTGGGCCCGAGAGACTCAGGACTGCTGATTCTCAAATCAATACCTGGAAGTATTTAAAAACCATGTGTTAGCTAACAGGAATCAGAGTACATCATGCTAAGTCTTAACTCGGTGTCTACCTGTTCCCCATTAAAATTAATGTCAAAATGTCCTCACAAGTATCTCGATGTTGAGAGGTTAGATGTATTTATGGTGTGGAGGATATAACTTTTAAGTTGAACTACCTGTTCCACTTGCTGTGGTAACTTGTGTTAGAATCTGTTGTTTATCTTAGTCTCTCTTGCACAATCTGGCTCCTTCACATTTATCTTCTCCCTGAATTTTCTAAAATTACAAGACAACAAAGAAACTAGTAGCATTTGTTGCATTTCTTTAAATAGGAGTAAGACAATTAGATAGCTGATCTTTTTACCAAAGAAGAAGGTCTTTTGTGTCTCTGGATCTACCACAAACTGTCATTTAGAGACTTTGTGGCAATGACTATTCAAACCAGCACACACATTTATAAAAAGCTATGCACATTATAGGATAGCTATCTTCACAGGTAAACACATAATCTCTCATTTTCTGTAGAGAAATGGACACTAACGAAAAACTTGGAATTATATTTTTCCATCCTTTCTCTCACATATATATTGCTTTCTAAGATTTCTTTTCAGATAAGGTGTTCTTACCTTATTCATGAATTGAATTATTATAAGAATGCCATAGCTGAAATCAAACAGTGGTTAACCACCATGATAAACAAAAACAATTAATAGAGCCCTGTTGATTTTCAGATCTTGAGGGGTGAATCATTTGATAGCTGAAAAAAGACTCAGGGTCCTTATAAAAACCATTAGTATATGAATACTTGTCATATCCTGGGTGCCTACTCTAAATGCAGGAAGTCTGAAATTCCAAACAATTTATAAAAAAAAAAAAACACTGTTATTTACTGATAGGCATTAATGTCTCTAAGAAAATATAATAGCCCAAGTTAAATAAATAGATAATTCAAATGGACAGGAGACCTCCAAAGGTGACTAGAATGAATGAATTTAAAAGTTGTTCACCATAGCTGTATGGGGTAGATGTGTACATGTAGGTATATCTGTTACTTTCAGGAATACAAATTTATTTTAAATGCAGGAGCAGAAAATTATGAAACTTACCTGAAAGAAACCAGGCTTTGCACACACAAATAATATACACATTTCTTGATTATGGCCCCTTTTTATATAGAATATAGAAAATAATTTTAGTTAATATTTTCCTCAGTTTTATCAAATCCAAATCTTTAAAGCCAGCTGGACCCCCACCATCTGTCAGCAGCTAAACCATTTCAAGTCTAGAAAATAACCTTCTCTTAAGATATTTATGACCTCATCCCTTATCACTCCATTTCTGTACAAGCTTCCCCCACCACCGAGTTGCATAGGAACTAAGAAAACTGTAAGCCACCAACAGCCTGTTTCAGGCCATGGTTTTTATAAACATCCTGATGGACCCTCTCAACAATCTCACCAGGAAGTTATTGTCCACATTTTTTTTTTCTTTTTTGCAGATTTGCAAACAGGGCCTGAGGGGCTGTGATTCACCAGGCTGCTTTTCACAGTGTTCTCATTATATGCCCGAGGTCAGTCCTTAACCCCAGGGCATGACTCATTCGAGGTTGTGCAGGTTATTAAGATTATATCTCTCAGCTCCCAACCCACCTTCTAAGTTTTGTATGTGGTGATACAGTAGGATCCCTTCACTCTTACTTATCCTCAGATGTCTGAGAACTGAGTGAATGCCCAACATCCCTTCCCCTTCACACATACCCTTTTCCTTGTTTCCTCTAGTGGTTGAACCTGCCCAGGAAAGGGAGGACTTGTGACCCCCCAATCACTGTTCTCCCCCTTCCCTAGCTGCTTCTTTATGGGCATTGTTGCCAACTTTTCCCCATAATTCTTGCTAAAGGTCAGAATAATGCTAGGAAATACAGAGATGGACCTATCAGAGCAGAAAGTCCTCTGAGTACCTGAGCAGCAAGCTTCCTGGCCCCCCTGAGGGAAGCCACAAGTCAAGGGTCACTGGGCCCCTGTGGGAGACAGTCTAGACCTTTTCCACTTCCTTTTGTGGACAATACAGTTGGGAAGGTCTATATCCTAATTCTACTAGGGCAGGTGTCATCAAGAATAAAGGAAAGCCCTGGATGGATAGCTCAGTCAGTTGGTGCATCATACTGTACACCAAAAAGGTTGTGGGTTCGATTCCTGGTCAGGATACATACCTAGGTGATGGGTTCGATCCCTGGCTGGGCACTTATAGAAGGCAACTGATCTATGTTTCTCTCTCACATTGATGTTTCTCTGCCCCTCCACCCCCTTTTCCCTCTCTCTAAAATCAATAAAAAACATATCTTTGGGTGAGAATTTTAAAAAAAGGATAAAGGAGAATGAAGGAGTAGATATTTCAGAGTGACTCAGCCACCCTTTTGCAATCCATGGGAGGAAGAAGAAGAAGAAGAAGAAGAAGAGGAAGAAGAAGAAGAAGAAGAAGAAGAAGAAGAAGAAGAAGAAGAAGAAGAAGAAGAAGAAGAAGAAGAGAGAGAGAGAGAAGTGGAGGAGGAGGAGGAGAGAGGAGGAGGAGGAGGAGGAGGAGGAGGAGGAGGAGGAGGAGGAGGAGGTCACCCCCTCCAGCAACTTTCCTAAATAAATCTCTCCTCTCTCCTTCATGTATAAAACTTTTTCAGAAAATGGTCATTGTGTGTGACCTTGGAAAAGTTATCTAACCTCTCTGAAGGAAGAGTAAAATGACAGGATGTTCCTTATAAGGTTGTTGCAAGGGTTAAACCAGTTATGACTTAAAGTAGTGTCTAGAACACAGTAAATATTTTAAAAGGGTAAGCAAATATTATTATAAGTATAACCATCATCTCCTTTTTCTTACCTCCTGCTTACTCTCTGTTCACTCTAATTTGCTTCTAACCCATGACTCATCCCATAAACAGCTCTACCTAAATCTAAGGACTATTTCATTCTCATTACTGACTTCTCCATAGCAATCTACCATGTCTATCAGTTTCTTTTAAAAAATATGTATTCTCTTCTGTTGGCATCTGTGACACAATAATTTCCTCTTTTCCATTTGATCTCTCTGGCTACTACTCCATTTCTTTTACTGGCTTTTCCATCTCAGGCCAAACATTTAATATGAGTTATTCAAGACTGGGCCCATGTATTTTCCTCTTCTCTCCCTGTGTAAGCCTTTTTAGGCCCATGGCTTCAATAACTTCTTCCTAGGTCTGAGTTCCAAATCCACATACATAACCGACCTTGTTCACCTGGACCTTGTTCACCACTCCCAGCTCTCTATCTCCATTGCTCTGTGTATTCCATCCAACTGAGTGCTCCTCCATCCTTCAGCATGTTCATTCTTTCCCATCTGTTCCCACTTCTAGACATCTCCATTAAGATATTTCAAACATATATCACTTGCAACACGTTTAACACAAATTAGTTATTTTCTGCCCTAAATCTGGGCCTCTCCACAGTTTCCTATATCAGCAATTATGTCCACTGTATAAAGTAGAAATCCAGGAAAAATCTTTGATACAGTTCTCACCCTATTTCTAATTTCAAGTTATGTCTCCATGGTCTATTGAATCCATCTACTTCTCTGTCTCCACTATCACTATCCAAGACCAATGTGCCTGAATGACTGCAATACCTAGAGCTTGGCATTTCCATTTTTTTCTGCACCTTCTCTGGGCCTCAGTCTCACAGTGCAGCCAGACATAGCTCTTCGATTCAAGTCGAACATGTCAACTTTCTCACCTTAAAACCTTTTTAGGGTTTTCCAATGCCGTTAGAATAAAAGCCAAAGTCACCACCATGCCCTCCAAGGTACTAATGGATCTGGACCTTGTTCACCACTCCCAGCTCTCTATCTCCATTGCTCTGTGTATTCCATCCAACTGAGTGCTCCTCCATCCTTCAACATGTTCATTCTTTCCCACCTGTTCCCACTCATGGCTGCCTCTGTCTGGAAGGCTCTTCATACCCGCCACTCCACCTCCCTCTTTCTAGGGAGGGACATCTATTCAACCTTCGGATTCTCCTTCTCTGTCTGCCAGCTTTCCAATATAGATCAAGTTCAACTCTTGCATATTCCCACCACAGTGTGTTTCTTTGTTCCAGGAGATTTAACTCAAGTTTGTAACTAAGTATTCATTATATGATTAATTAATGTTCTTGTTTCAAAATATAACAGTCTCCATGAAAGAAAGGACTGTTTCAACTCCTGCCCCTATTTTTCTCCAGCATTTACTAGAGGGTCTGTTTCACAGAAGGAACTCAACATTGGTTAAATAATTGAATGAGCCGAAACCGGTTTGGCTCAGTGGATAGAGCGTCGGTCTGCGGACTGCAAGGTCCCAGGTTCGATTCCAGTCAAGGGCATGTACATTTGTTGCGGGCACATCCCCAGTGGTCGATGTTTCTAGCTCTCTATCCCTCTCCCTTCCTCTCTGTGGAAAATCAATAAAATATATTAAAAAATAATAATAATAAATAAATAAGTAATTGAATGAATAATTTTCCTTAATTATATTTATAACTAGAGGCCCAGTGCACGAAATTTGTGCGTGGGTATGGTCCCTAGGCCTGGACTACAATCAGGGCCATCTTCCTTGGCTGCCAGAAGCTGACCCTGACTCCTGCCACCACCCCACTCCCCCACAGTTCCTCCTTTGCCATCAGGGGATTGGAGCCTGCCAGCCAGGGGGGAAGGACCAAGAGGTCAGCCATTCTAGCCTGCTTGCTGGCCCCACCCCCACCATGGGTCGCCCTCTGTGTGTAGGGTGACCTGAGGGACAGGGGCCTTGGCCTGGTACCACCTGCATCCCCTGCCACCCACCTCTGGTTCCCCATTTGCCATTGGGTGAAGGGAGCCTGCCAGCCGGGGGAAGGGACTGAGAGGTGGTCAGTGTGCCTCATAGTGACTGGTCATTCTGCCATTAGGGTCAATTTGCATATTACCCTTTTATTATATAGAATTATATTTCCTTAAATAATTATCAGAATATTTCATGTTCTTTATCAAAACCCTCAAATCTCCTCCAAAGCTTGATCTTACCACATTCCAGAAAAGATTTAAAGATTATAATTTAATTTTTGGCTAAAACAGAGCCAGAGTTCCAGTTTCATAGATGTAGTTTTCCTATAAAAAAAATGAGATTTACTAAAGTAGAAGTTGAAAGAATTTCAACATTCTCAAATCAAGTACACAAGATTCAAATAGGAGTGCAGCTGCAATTAATTTGAAACCTAAATTGTATTTCTACATCAACAAAGATAGAAATAATGACTCATTAAGTAACTGCTATTGTGACATGAATTCATGCTATAGTTGGAGTACTTTGCACAGCTGTAATCTTAAACTAACTTGAGGTTTGTCACATTCTTTAATTTTCTGATTGATTAAATGGATTATTTGACATTTTGGCAGATCACAGAAATTGCTGGATAACAAAGATTCCTTTCATTCCTCATTATTCGCTCTCTTTGTGCTTAATGCAAATTCTTTAGAAACAAAGGTGTGATATTTTCTTTTCTACAATTTTATTTTAGTGTTGTATTTTTGCTGATATGGTAGCAGTTTCTACACCAAAATTTCACATTGTTAACAGCATTATCTCTAATTAAAATATAATGCATAATGAGATATGAACATATCACATTCTGACTTTTATATTCTTGTCATTTAGAGAATTATGTACTTTTATATTCTTGACATTAGAAAAAAGGATTTACTATATATATATATATATATAGATATATATATCTATATATATATATCATAGATAATGAAAAATTTCTTCAGTTTTGGCTGCCCGTGCCTGCATCCTTTGGTAGACTAGGTATTTCCAGGTGGCTAGTTAAATAATGGTTTAGAGAGTGTTTACATTGATTAGACTGGCCAGCAGAGAGTGTTTTGGTTCCAAGCTCATGTTCTCTAGTCTATTCAGTTAGTATTGATTATATAAATATTGTCCCTCATCCACAGGCACAGCCACAGACCTTCGTTTACAACCTTCATCCAACTTCTGACCTATGTGAAGTTCCTTAGTGTAGCCTCTCTAATCAGATTCTCCTGTCTCCTCAAAGGGAGAGGAAATTTGTTGTAGGATGACTGCTTAGATAGTCTACCCCGACAAACATTCACTGAGTTTGTTTTAAGTGATAGGACCTGAATGAGGCATTAGAAACAGACACTAAAAAGAAACTGACTTCTCTTTAGTCCAAGATTAGCAGACTCAAGTAGGGAAAGTAATTATGATGTAGTATAATAACTGTTATATTGGAGGATTTAATCATCTCAAACCCAGACTTAGCAAGCAGGGACAGCTTGTTAAGGAAGTAAAATCTTAGCTGAGTTGAAGAATAAGGAGGAAATCAAATGAAGAGAGGTGGAGGGGGAACTAGAGCATTCAAAATGAATCATCCAACGGGACAAGATTCAAGATAGGTAATCAATTCAGTACATCCCAGGCACAGGCTATAAAAAGGGCAGCTAAAGAGGGGATTCAAGTAGAGACCTGAAGGGTGTGTCAAACCAGGAGCTCTATTTTATCTTTGTATGTAATAAATAGCCATTTAAGATTCAGAAACAAGGAAGATTATAATCAGCTTTGATTCTCAGGAAGTTCTCTGTAGGGTTGGAAGGTAAAGATAAGATGGAGGCAGGGAGACTCATTAAAAACCTGAAGCAATAATCCAAGAGAGAATTTACCAGGATTTGAACTACTGTGGTAGCAATGGAGATGGAGACCACAGGGGACAGATTAGAAGCTATTTAGGGGGAATATTAGGCAGGAATTTGAAACCATTAAATGCAGGCAGGGGAGGAGAAGCTGAGTTGATGGCAATGCTTAGGCTTCCTTGGGTTCCTGGGTAGATCCTTTCATGTTAGAAAACATGTGCTTCCTATTGGCAGTGCTAATTAAAAATAGCTGGACATACTCCTGGATCCTTGGAACTTTATGTAGAAGGGATCCATAACACTCTTTAGCTGGAACCTTTTCACTCTGTGCAAGAGATTTGAGACTGTGACCCTTTTTTTTATTTTATATTTTATTGATTTTTTTACAGAGAGGAAGGGAGAGGGATAGAGAGTTAGAAACATCAATGAGAGAGAAACATCGATCAGCTGCCTCCTGCACACCCCCCACTGGGGATGTGCCTGCAACCAAGGTACAAGCCCTTGACTGGAATCAAACCTGGGACCTTTCAGTTCCCAGGCTGACGCTCTATCCACTGAGCCAAACCGGTCAGGACTTGAGACTGTGACCTTTTTCCTCTATAGGGAGTCTTCAGTTGGGTGGCCCTTTATGTTCTCATGCCACCCTTCCCCTGGATTTATCTCTTTTCTAACACCTATGAGACTGTGCTGCAGTGGTCCCTTTGCTTAACTGTTATCCTCACTGGACTGTGAGCCCTTTTCAGGCAGGAACTGTGTTTTATGAACCATTACTGAGACATTCATGTGCTCAATGTGCTCAACATTCATAGTGTCTACTATGTGTCAGGCACTAATTCATTGCATGCTCAGAACCTTGCATAGTGCCTGCCTAGTACACAGGAAACTCTTAATAAATGATGAGTTGAATTCAGCATATGATTTAGTTGGCTACCAATCAAAGATTTCCACTTTAATGTAAGGAATTCTCAGAGTGTAACTTTTTTTTGCAGATAAATTGTCTAGGCTTTCTACTCATGTGGTCCAAGGATTAATAACATTAGCATCACTTGGGAGGTTGTTAGAAATACAGAATCTCAGGCCCCAACCCGACCTAATCAGCTTTGATTCTCTAGTGAATGAGAAATTGTGTCATAACAAGAGCCCTGGAGATCTGTGTGCACGGAAAGGTTTGAGAAGTGTGTCTCTGGAGAGCCAGTCTGAATTGCTATACCCATGGGTAAGTAGTATACAAATGGTGACTTGGCACTCTGCAGCAGTTTTAATGTGCAGGCCTATGTTCCCACTGGTGCTAAGTCACCACCCAGCCATGTGCATTTGTTACTTGACGTGACTGATGAATACACTTATTAGACCTATTCAGGATCAATTTAAAATTATAGTAATACATATAGAAAACTTCTGTGAAATTAAACTTTTCATATATACTTCATTTTAATTACACAAACGTGTCTACTTAAGTAAAAAAAGGTAAACTAAGGAATTTGTCAATTTTTTGACATACGCATTCATCGGAAAACTTACTTTATTATATAACAGATTTTCAGCTTTAACGGACACCCCATCAATTAGTCCATTACACTGAGGTTTTACTATAGTGACTCACCATTGGTGCTTTGCAATCAAATTGTAGTTCAAATCCCGACTCTGTCACTAATTAATTGATGTTACAGCTGCTTTATTTTCATTTGTATAGCATCCATTTCCTCATCACTAAAAGGAGGGTAATAATAGTATCTACATCTTAGGATGATGGTGACAAATAAATGAGGTACTGAGTGCCTAACTCAGTAATGGACACAGAACTCACTAAGTAATCTACAACAATTCCACCTATGGAAATCCTTTTAAACCAGGCGTCCTCAAACTACGGCCCATGGACCACATGCGGGTGTTTTTGGCGTTTTGTTTTTTTACTTCAAAATAAGATATGTGCAGTGTGCATAAAATTTGTTCATAGTTTTTTTTAAACTATAGTCGGGCCCTCCAACGGTCTGAGGGACAGTGAACTGGCTCCCTGTTTAAAAAGTTTGAGGACCCCTGTTTTAAACTTCACTTATATATATATAGGCAGTGACGCTCAACGCAGGAGCTGCCTCCTGGTGGTCAGTGCATAGCCCTCCCACAGTGGTAGCAGCCACTCAGAGGGTGGGTCCACAGCCATTGGACTGACCCCCACAGGCCATCCCCCACCAGTGCATGAATCACAGCACTAAAAGCTGGCAGTTGCTGACCGGGATGAGCGGCGCTCCCACAAGTGCACGAATCACAGCACTAAAAGATGGCAGTTACTAAGCACCGCCCTTGTGGTGGGCGAAGGCCATGTACTCTCCACAGAATCTCAGATAATTCCAGAACCCACCTCACAGGGTTGATCTAAGGGTTTCTATTCATAGCTTTCAGAATGGAATGAGATTATCAGCTTTTGAGTAGTTGAGGGAAAACACACACTGCTCCTTTTTCATTCTCTTCCTCCCACCTTCTTGCAAGAAAAGACCAATTGGCTCCCAAGGCTCTGCCCTGAGCGTTGTTCAGAGAGCTCACCGGCCCTCAGCTCCAAGTGAGTCTGCCTTCCAATGGCCTTTACACCTAACACCACTACCTGAGCATCTTACTCAACCAGTATTACTGACTGAGCACCCGCCCAGGTGATGCCCAGATGCTCACAGAGCAGCAGGGAGCCAGCCGCCCTGTCCTACAGGGTGTGCGTTCAGCCAGGAGAGGACAGCGGGGAGGAAACAGCCTCAGACAGACATGAGGTGTAGCTGTTAGAGGGCACGGGCACCATGAAAACATGGGAATGGAGCTACATAAGGGCTCTGCGAGGGAGGGGCAAAGGGGCCTCTAGTTTATTTTATAACACTACTGATGGAAACTGGACTGATGGAGGAGAGCCAGGTGGACGCCTGGAGAAGGGCATCGGGCAGAGGACACAGCCTATGGAGAGGCAGCAGGATGAGCAAGAGGCCGAATGGAAGGGGGTCAAGGCTGGGTCAGGGGGCATATCCTGCAGGGATCAAGGGGTGAGGAGGCCCCATACTCCTCTCTGCCCCTGGAAAGGCAGGGTCTCCAGCAGCTGCTGGCAAAGGGCTGTCTGTTTGAGGGGTCTGACTGTAAAACCCAGACCTTAGTTTGAGCTCCACACGAGGGATATGGAATGTTCATGATTAGCCTCCCACCCTGAGGTCCAGGAGGTGGATCATTCCCACCAGGCTGCCCTAATCCCTCCTCGCCCCCCCCCCCCCAACCCCCCAAGCTCTCTTCAGTGATGACAAGTACTTATTGGAAACAAGCAAATGGTTTTATTTTTGGTACAAAAAACAACAAAACAGAATGTACAGTATTATGGAAAGCAAACGTTGAAAACTAGGAAAATGAAGCCCTCTTTTGGACACACAGATAAGCTGTGCCCGGAACCAAGTCACGGGTGACACAAAAGGTCTCAGGATCCAATGCAAAGGGCTTCCCCAGGTGGTCTGATTTCAATCCCCGACACCAGTTTCCAGGACAGAGAGGATCCAATACCACAAAACAGAACTGCGGAGACCAGCCCCAGGTCTCGCGGCCTAAGGCAATGCTTTCAGTGTTTCTGGAGAAAGAAACGCTCCTGAGACACTGAGACAGGGCAATCAGCATCCAGATCACTGCCTCTAACTCCCACCCTGAGTCTGTAGTGCTCCCAGCTCTGCTCCTCCCTCCCTCTCCTACTTCCCTCCCAGGTGAATCACAAATGGCCCTTCCCATCCTCCACCCTCCTCAGCTCTGATGGCAGGTAGGGAGGGTGGGTGGTCATGTGAGGAATCTGAGGGCCTCGAGGAAGTGCCTCTTGAAGAGCCAGAGACAGTGTCTCATGAGTGCATGTTTAGAACCGGCTCCCCTCCCTATTCTGTCACTGCAAAACTTTGCTGTTTTGGGCAAGTCGACCTCTGGAGTGTTAATTCTCTCTCCTTTAAAATAAGAACAAGAACCCGGCAGGCATGGCTAAGTGGTTGAAAGTAGACCTATGACTCAGGAGGTTTGACTCCTGGTCAGGGCACATGCCCAGGTTGTGGTCTTGATCTCCAGTGTGGGGCGTGCAGGAGGCAGCCAATCCATGATTCTCTCTCATCATTGATGTTTCTCTCTCTCTCTCTCTCTCTCTCCCTTCCTCTCTGAAATCAATGGAAGATATCCTATATTATAAAAGCCAAATATGCATATTGTCCCCTCGACCAGGAGTTCGACAAGGAGTTCAACCGCTTGCTATGATGTACACTGACCACCTGGGGGTGGCACAGACTATGGTGGGCATCAGCGACGAGGCACTGGCAGCAGACAGCAGTGGAGGTGCTGCCGGCCCCAACAGGCTTCTGAGACCACAGGGGCCGCGCTGCCAGCCCAGCTTCCGTAAGGTGCCGCTGAGTGACCCAGAAGCCCATGCTGCACCCTAGCCCACAGTGTCTAGCCGCGCTTACCACATCTCAGCATGGGGACTCAGGCCCCGTGAGGGCGACAAGTGGGGGTCTGGGGGCCCAGGTGCTGCCCATGGCCCAGAGGTCAGCTGGGACCTGCCCTTCCATGCCAGACACTCACGCTTCAATCGCCAGCCAGGTCTAGGGACCATACCTGTGCACAAATTTCATGCACTGAGCCTCTAGTTTATTTTATAACACTACTGAAGATTTGTGATGTAGAAAGCTCTGTAGCATGGAGGATGCAAAGATGCAAACTTCAAGTCTAGCAAAGGAGATGAAATAATAGTAGACAAATTCTCAAATTAAAAGGGAGCATCCCCTAAGTGACACACCTGTGGTCAGTGGTTCTCAGTGTGGCTTTTATAAAATACTAGAGGCCCATTGCAGGAAGATTCCTGCAAGAATAGGGCTTCCTGTGGCAGTCTCCATTGCTCCGCCTGCTTCCCTCCCTTCTCCGCCGCCCAGCTTGCTTGCTTCTCAGCAGCTTCGCTCCCTTCTGCAGCACTTGACTTCCTTCTACGCTGTCTTCAGTCTTCGCTCTGTGCATGGATATGCAAATTAACCACCATCTTGGTTGGGTTAATTTGCATACTCACTCCTGATTGGCCGGTGGGCGTGGCTTGTGGGCATAGTGGAGGTACTGTCAATTTGCATGTTTCTCTTTTATTAGATAGGATTGATGTCAGTCCCTACACTCACCTAGTATTTTTTTAAAAAATATATTATATTGATTTTTTACAGAGAGGAAGAGAGAGGGATAGAAAGCCAGAAACATCGATGAGAGAGAAACATCGATCAGCTGCCTCTTGCACACCCCCTACTGGGGATGTGCCCGCAACCAAGGTACATGCCTTGACCGGAATCGAACCCGGGACCCTTGAGTCCACAGGCCGACGCTCTATCCACTGAGCCAAACCGGTTTCGGCTCACCTGGTATTTTTTAAGTGCAGCAGGTTTCAGACAGACATAAGAAATCCAATGAGGAAGAAACTATACATGAGATTCATGAAAAAAGCTCCATAAAAAGGGTAATATTGAAGAAGAAATATAATATGCTCTAAACTTAATGAGGCATTATACTTTTTATTATAAAAAATTTAAATGGTAAAGAATATTTTGAAAAAAATTAGCGACTGGTGTGGCTCAGTGTTTGAGCATCAGCCTGTGGACTGAAGGGTCCCAGGTTCGGTTCCAGTCAAGGGCATGTACCTTGGTTGTGGCACATCCCCAGTAGGGGATGTGCAGGAAGCAGCTGATTGATGTTTCTCTCTCATTGATGTTTCTAACTATCTCTCCCTCTCCCTTCCTCTCTGTAAAAAATCAATAAAATATATATTTTAAAAAAATTAGCCAACCTACCCCAAATACTATAATTCCTTTATTTCTGTACAGTTTTCTCCCCCTTTTTTCAATATCCATATATCTTTGTCATATTGAAGCAAAGCTAGTCAATAGACATATAATCTGAGCCACAAATGCAAGCCATACATGTAATTTTTAATTTCCCAAGATCCATATTATAAAAATTAAATGATACAGGTAGAAATAATTTTAGTAACACATTTTATGTAATCTAATATATACAAGTAGCATTTTTTCAACATGTAAATCAATGTAAAGTCAATGGGATATAATACATTCTTTTTACATACAAAGTCTTCAAAAGCCAGTGTGTATTTTACAGTCAATGCAAATCCTAATTCAGACTAACCTCATTTCAAGTGCTCCAAAGCCACATGTGGCTGGTGGCTACAATGTTGGACAGCGTAATTCTAGCAGGTATAATCTATATAAGACATAGAAGGGGTTCAGAACTAGCAAATATATTTTAGCTGTTATTATTATTGTCTTTGTTGTTGTTGATTTAGAGATCTGGTACAAAACAAATCCCATTGAGTTACAGACCACAGTGTAGATTACATCAAATACTGACTTAAGGAATTTGAATTTTATTTAACAGCCACAAGAAAGCACTGGTGATTTTGAGCAAGAATATTAATTTAGGTGGGAGATGTGAGCTGAAATGAAAGAAAGGGCAACTGGAGGTGAGAAAACCAATTAGAAGTCCAATGGAGAGGTAATTATGGCGTGGACTCCAGCCAAGGCAGGGGAAATGGGAAGAAAGGAATAAATGGGATAAGGTTCACAAAGACATGATGATTGATTTCATTTGGGATTGAAGTAAAGAGACAATAATTGTCAAAGATGACTCCTTGGCAGATGGGAAAGTCAGCCAGGGGGAAGGGTTTGTCTAGGCAGATGGGAGTGATTCTGTTTAGGTTTAGTCATATTGAATCTGAGGTCCAAGTAAGATGACTTCTTGATCCAAATGTCTAGCCAGCGATGGTGATTAGAATGTGGACTTGGAGCTTAGTTAGAGTGAGAGTTGAAACCGAACAAGAGAGTAGATAATACAATAGAGGAGAATGGTGGGGGACTATGATAGCTGTCTTTAAATACAGAATAATTACTATTTTGGAAAATGGACACAATTTACCAGTGCAGCTCAGCAAAGCAAAAGTAGCATGCCTCAGGAAAGTTAGAGAGAGGCAGAGTTTAGCTTCTTATGTAAATAAATTATCTAACACTTAGATAATTGTCCATACATAGAATAGGTGGCCTCAAAAGATAGTAGTAAATTCCTCAGACCTTTATTGAGCAAACGTTTAGAAATAAAAGCACATGTAAATACAAATCAGACAACTTTCTTCCTTTCTAAGTAGATTTTGCATCATTCCTCTAAGAGTTTATTTAAGCTCCAATTTTAAATACACAACCTCAGTAGAAGGTTAACCTCTATTAAACTTTTAGCACAAGTTTCTGGGCTTATGCCATACCCACTCATAGTTTAACCATTGGCAGACAGGTGTGATTAGCCTTGGATCGATCTGTCCCTGCTCTCTGACTCCTTCCAACAGAATATTCTCTGAACTCAGTGGTTCCTCTGTTCTCCAGCCAGGTTAGATCTTCTCTTGGTAACTATTAAGAGGCCATTCTAGGGAGAGTTTATAACTCCCTTTACTCCTCCTCCCTCTCCTAAGATTGAATTGTAATCAATAAAAAGAACATTTAGTCAGTTATAGGATTAAGTTGTGATGTAATTTTGGTATGACGTGAAAGGAAGTAAAATCTGAACCTGCTTGAGGCTGCATTCTCTCTCTCTCTCTCTCTCTCTCTGCCCCACCCCCTCTTCCATCTTCTCCTCCCTTCTATTATCCCTCCCTTCTTTCCCTTTTTCTTCTTTCTCTTGAATATTTTGCTTATTTTGGGGTTGACATTGGAAATGCTAGTTGCTAGCAAGAAACCTCAGTCTTTCTCCCACTGAGGATAAGGAGATTTTCTATTCCACCCACATTGGTTTAGAAAACAAGCAGGATTCGGTGAAGATTTGGGACATGCCAAGTGGCACCCTGTGTTTTCTCTTTTTGTTTTAGGCCCAAATCCTCGAAGCAAAAAAATGTTTTGTGGATTCACATGGCTCAGGCCATTAACTACATCTTCCTCTATGAGAGAGAGGTGCAATGTAGTAGATAAGAGCATGGGCTCTGCAGTCAGGCTGTCAGGCTCATTTCCTGCTCTACACACACTAGCTGTGTCCTGGGTCAGCTGGCTTAACCTCTGGGTTTCTCCCAGTTTCTAACCTGTAAAACGAGGATGCATTATTTCTATAGTTATGTGCTTGGCACTGAAGAGAAAGCAGTAACAAAACAGGTAATGACCCTGTTGTGATAGAGCTTACATTCTAGCAAAGGAGATAAAAAACACACATTAAATATATGATTTGTTTAGTGGGAAGAGCAAAGAAGACAAGCAACATAAGAAAAAGGGATAGAGAATGATGGAAGGGATACTTATTCTTATGGGACATCATTAAAAAGAGTAATGTTTCAGCAAAGACTTTGTACATATCTGGGTGAAGCATATCCAGACTATGGGAACAGCAGGTGTAAGACCCTTATGAGGGAAGCCTCTTTAAGTGTTCAAGGAACAGCAAGGAGACCAGCATAACTGGAGTAAAGTGAGGAAGGAGAAGTATGTAGAGTGAGGACAGATCACTTATGGCCGATAGTCCATGGTACAGCAGTTGGATGGCATTGTGAGTGAAATGTAAAGACATTGGAGGCCATGGGTGGATAGCTCAGTTGATTATAATATACTCTTGTTTCACCAAGGTTAGGGGTTTGATCCCTGGTCAGGGCACATATAAGAATTAACCAACGAATGTATCCATAAATGGAATAACAAAACACAGTCTCTCTCTCTCTCTCTCTCTCTCTCTCTCTCTCTCTCTCTCTCTCTCCCTCTTCTTCTTCCTCTCTCTAAAAGCAATAAATAGGCATTTTAAAAAAGAAAAGACTGAAGTCAGAGATGACTGCAAAGTACTTTGCCAGTGCAATTAGAATTTTGTATGAAGTTGTCATTTACTAGGTGAGGGAAGATTGAGGGGAAAGCAGAATGGTAGACCAAGAGTTTATAACCAGATACATTACATTGAAGAAGCCTATTACATTTTTAATTGGAAAAGTCAAGTAGGAATTTTAGTGCAGTCTATGCATTTGGAGTGCAAATGCTGCTGTGAGTTTATATAAGATGAGAACTGAGAATTGACCATTGAATTTCATAACAAAGAGGTCATTAGTGACCTGGACAGAGATATTTCAGCATTTTAATATTTCAACAGGAGAATGAAAGCCTGACAGCAGGGAGTTAGAAAGGGACTGGGAAGATTCTGCTTCAGTCTCTGATGATTGAGCTTGTATCAAACCAACTTCCTGCTGAAATAACAAGAAAAGCTGGATTTAAAAATCTCTTTGAAGATATCTGAGATACACTAAGACTGAAGATACTTGAAAAGCCACGTTACAGAAAGGATGTATGTAGAGAGAAGCTCAATATTTGATGCAGAATTTTTCCCACTTAAGGCATTTGCTTATTCATAAGTGGTACCAGATATAAAGGCTGGGAGACTAAGCCAAGTGTGATAACCAAAGAATTAAGAAGCTGAGCAGACCTGTGCAGTCTAATAGAGCTGTAAAGACAAACATTTAGAAGTAGGAGGGCTGGTGCATAACTCAGCATTTCTTTTGGAAACTCTGAAGGGATTCACTCGAAGAGTGAGAATGAGCAGAAACAGACCAACCTTTCCACCAAGTGAAGAAAGGCCAGTTTCTATTCACCTAAGCCACAGACTGGAGTTAACTGTCTTCCAGAAGCAAAAGATACATCCTCTGGAGCACAGTTGCCCAAGAGAGCTTTCTGCAATGATTGAAATGGCTTATATCTTTCCCTTCTAATAAGGTAGCCACTATCCACATATGGCTATTGAGAACTTGAAACGTGACTAGCATGACTGAGAAAATAATTTAAAAGTTAATCTAATTTTAAATTATTTGATTTTAAGTAACCACATGTGCCTAGTTACTATTATACTGGACAGAAAAGCTCTGGAGGAATATACGATCTTACAGAGCCTCAAATTATCTTTATAATTTTTAACATCTTGTCTACTTTCAATCAAAAAATTAACAGGCATGTCAGAATAGGATGGCAAACGACCAAAAGGCAAGAAAAAAATTATTATGAAAGAGAACCATAGATGATGCAAAGGCATTAACTATGATTAATGTATATTTTTAAAATTTAATGAAAAAGTGGGGAATTTCAGAAGAATACTGCTACTAGAAAAATAGATATAAATGGATATTCTAGAAGAAGATCTATAAAAACTCAGTAGATAAGTTTAATCATAGGTTAGAAGCAACTGATGAGAAGATTAGTGAACTGAAACATGGGTCAGTAGAAAATGTCTGGCTTGAAGTACAGAGAAAGAACAGAAAATATTGAAAAGCACCTACAAGACATATGAAATAGAGTAAAAAGGTCTATCATACATGCAGTTAAAATACCAGAAATAGAAGAAAGAGAATGGGGTGTAAACAATCATTCAAGACATAAGAATTTTTGAAACTGATGAAAGGCTTTACTACACTTAGGAGGGTTGAGCTGTGACGGTATACATTTCAGGGTCCTGGACTCAGACCAGTCCCATAAATCCCTTTCATATATCTGTATAAGTTTCTGGCCTAAATGAATCAAAGCACTGTACCAATAGAAGCTGGCATAAATCTATGTACAATGCTGGATTGGTTATCAGGCTACCCATATAAACCCAACTAGTTGACCTTATTAGTACAACCATGGTTAGAAAAATTAAACACAACAGAACAATGCATCAAAGAAAACATAAATGAAAGCAAATAATTATTTTGTGTTGAACACCTGCCTGCCCTCCTTACCAGACTGGAAAGTGCTGGCATAAAAAGGATGTGCTGATTCTGAATAATTTATTCACCTCCATTTTGTTTAAGACAATAGACCATGGACCATAAACTTCAAAGAAATCTGCTCTTCTCCATATTAATCAGAACTACTCCATTTCTTTGAACTTTTGTTTTAAGGGGATGGGTATAGAGAATGGAAACACTGACAATGAACTGGACACATGAAATGGAAAGCTTGCACAGAAGTAAAATAAAGGAACTAGAAAGAACCTAAAGGTATATATAAGTCTGGAGATTTGGAGGAGAGATGGTCTAGATTGGGGGTGGGGGAAAGGGGTGCCAAAAGGTCAACAGGGGCTCTTCTGATTTCCTCCTTTAGCCAGAACTGTCCTGAGTGTTCAGTTATGATTTTCTTGGAAGGAATGTTTCCACTGATTATATAAGGGGGAAAAGACACTTTGCAAATGAAATGGTAGGTCTCTAGTCTAGTCCGACCCACTCAATGAGGAAACTGACTCAGAGATAAGAACACAGCAGAGTTTTAATTTATAATTTTGTGGAACTTCAAAGTCAGTTTTTTTTTGTTTGTTTTGGGTTTTTGTTGTTGTTGTTGTCGCAAAAAAAAAACAACCCAAAAACCT
Organism: Eptesicus fuscus; assembly: GCF_027574615.1. Classification (NCBI taxonomy): domain Eukaryota; kingdom Metazoa; phylum Chordata; class Mammalia; order Chiroptera; family Vespertilionidae; genus Eptesicus; species Eptesicus fuscus. Next base: position 90,441,640 of record NC_072479.1, read on the forward strand.
CCAAACTTTATCCAGTAACAGTGCTCATGTGTGAAGCCTTATATTAGTCTGGTTAAGAAAATTACCTGGTTAATTTTACTGGTGAAGAAATCAGTAATCTGAAATGACTTAGCATGGGACTAATGACACTTTATATCATTGTAAGAACAGTTAAAGTTCTTAATTGCAGACACTCTAGAGACTTGGAAAAATGGCTAAGTAATAGCACATCATTAATTCTAAGGAAACACCCACTAGATTCACGCGATTGCCAGGCTAATATGGACCATTAGAAATTAATAGTTTCCTTATTCTTAAGCCACAGTGAACTGAAATCTCTACCTGGCTGCACTGGTGTTCACAGTGATTCATTTGAATATTTTATGCTCCCACTTCACAACCTTCAGAGGTTAAGAAAATTCAGTATGCATTTTGAGAGTTGGACATAGACTAAGTAGAAGCCGAGTGCTCAAAGCTGCACATTCTAAAAATAAATCTTTTAAGAGACGTAATGTGTATTCAGTGCAAAATTATAGAAGAGAAAATAAAATATGGCACTTCTTATATTACTTTTACTTTCAACTAGAAAAGTTGAGCAAACAGTAATGCACTTCTTTTTATGACTTTATATGTGTCTGATGGGCTGAGAAACACACTTATGTTTATTTTCTTTAGCCTTGATCAAATTATCCTTCACCGTTAGCTATGAAAGCCTTCAGGTCTTCTGGTTCTTAGAATTTAAGCAGAATTTTGCCTTCACTAGCCACAAGTACTACACAACTGTGAGAAGGAAATTGCAGCCACCCAACGCATCCATGCTCTTTAATATCAGGATGGTTTCAATAACACTTATTGAGCACCAACAGCATGCTTGGTCATGCGCTTTACATTATTATCCCAGTATCATCCAGCCAACAACCCTAAAAACACAGTAATTATATATGTTTTATAAAGTCAGACACTTAAGTTCAGGAAAAGAAATTGTCCAATGCTACTGAGTTCATAGGATGTAAGTTGGGCCTAGAGCTTCCCTTCTTACTTCAAATGTAGTCATGCCTGAATGACTACGGTATTTAACTCTGCTCACAATACTGTGGCCAGGAAAAATATTATATCATATTTGAAAAATAATGTTTTGTATTTACAAGTCCTTTGTACCACTTTTCATATTTGATCCACCAAACTTTCTAGTGAGGCAGGATGATGGGGAACCTAAGACAAAAATATAGATTACCTTCATCTTCAATCTGTGACGCTAAAATTATATATCCTACTAAATTATCCTACAAGAATAAAAGTGAAGTATGTACCTGTCCAGGAAATGATAGTTACACGAATTCACAGTTGTCCCAGAAAAATCAAGAATCTACAAATATATTTTTTACCTTTAAGGAATTTATACACTGCTAGAGAAGATGATGTGTCCGTTTTCTCAATTATTTTCACTAACTTATTATTTTATACTATGTCTATTAGTACAAATACTTCTCCACATTGTTGTCTGACTAACATACATAAAATCAGCCTTGATCATACTCTTTTACTAAAAAATTTTCAGAGATTGGCTGTCTAATATTATCTAAATCAGAAGTCAGCAAACTATTTTTGTAAATATTCTGTAAATGTTTTAGGCATGTAGATCACATATAGTCTTCTCTATTGTTTTCTAAATCTTTAAAAATATCACAACCATCTTTATCTCATGCACTGTACAAAAACAGGCTCTGGGCAGACTTGCCTGGGTTGGATTTGCTGACCCCCTATCTAATTCTCAACTTGTTATTCAATGACCTCTACTCTCTCTGCAGGTTTTCTTCTCAATGCTATCCTGCAGAGACACTCTGATGTATTTAACAGAATAAAATATATTTACTATAAGCAATAGCAAAGGATCATATATTGTCATTCTGCTATAGGTTGACCTGGTCAAGGGACTGTGTTGGCCAGTGGTATTCAGAAAATGTTCTTCTTTAAGAAGGTTATGATTTAAAAGCAAAGCAGTCAACTGGAGGCGTTATCAGTTCATACTTATCCTTGGAATTATGTTAGATATACTAGACTACAAAAAATAATTGGGGTCTCATCTGAAATGTGAATGACTCCGTTTAACCTTTGCATTTTATGAATGCCCTGAGCAGATCAAGCACTGGCCTAATTGCTTGGTCACAAAGATGCATTTAACAGTCATTTCTTCGGAGGACCTTTGAATGTACAAAGAAGAGAATTTAAGTGAACTAGTCAAAGAATAACAGTTTAGTTCATGATCATCGGTTTCAAACTATTGTCTATGAAGAGGACATTGCTGGCAAAGTCTAGAGATTAATCTTAAACACTTACCTAAGTCACTTAATAAACAACAAAAAGGAAGCTTCGGCCAGACAGAAAAAAAATGCCTGGTTATGTCATGATTGTTTTCTTTTGTCTATAATTTACACAAACATTTAAAATATATCTGTTATTTCCTCAGGTTCTTATTTGTTCAGATATATCCTTGTACTCTCTGTATCACCACTAAATTCAGGGAGGGCATAGATTAAAGACTGTTCTAATCAGTCATGCTTTCTACTCAAAAGGTGGCTGTTGTATGTGGGGTGTGTGTGTGTGTGTGTGTGTGTGTGTGTGTGTGTGTGTGTCAGGTGTTGGGGGAATGTGTACTGTTGTTGGTAATGAATAGGAAGGTCTCCCTTAACAAACAGGGAAACTGCTTTGCTTTCTTGGTTTCTTAAACAACTGAAAAACCCCTGTGAATTCTGTTCTGCTCCCAGTCATCAATTATATCACTCAATCAAAACCCCAGAGCAATCACCTCCAGCTCCCCACATAGCTAATTCTACACAGCATAACCACAGCCATCTCGGCGCTGAAGCCACAGCATTAACGGAATGTATCAAGTTGTTTGTGATGCTTCATTCACAGTAATCAGAAAAAGAAGTCAAGCGGGCACATTTATCACGGTGACCGTGGAGTTGGTAGGTGAGATGCTAGGAAGGGAGAAGATACCTTTGATTAAGTTAAGACAAACTATAATGGATGAGGGTTCTGCTCAAGTCCAATAAATCACCGGAGCCTTTCTGGGCTAGCAGGAATAGGAATCATTGGTAAATTAAAGCTTGCTGCATTGGCTATGCTGATGCTTTTAGTGTGGATTCTGCTCAGACACCTCTGCAGAGAAAGGCTGGCAAAGGAACTTACAATAGTATTGAGAGAATATTCATGACTCAAGACCATGAAATGTATTGGCCATTGGACTTATTCAGGGCTATGCTTTAATAAACCTTGGTTCCTTTTAACTGTGGGGGGATGTGGTGAAAGGTCACTGGGCTCAATCTCAGCAATCAAATTGGCAGGCTGAAATAGCAATGATGTTGGGACCACTGTGTACATGGGTCAGTGTCTCCTCTGAGTGACGGAGAGTCAAAAGGTGTCATTTGAAATTAGAAAGTGTGAGCCTTTTTGTTTTTGGTTTCTCTGTGTCTATAAATTTTTGAATTTTTTTCCTGGGATCCTGGGACCATGAATAAAATATGAGTATGTTCTATTTCTTTTTCCTTAATAAGGGATTGCCTTGGATGGTAAGCCATTCCCCGCACAAAGAAAGCCACACGCTGGATTTATTAACTCTTAGCAAATGCTTGTTCGATGCTGAGTAATGAGGAGGTTTGCCAGTGTGGCAAGATAAAAGGCTTCCCCACTTTGTGTTTATCCTCTGGGTAATGAAAAAACAAATTGGCGATTTTGTATTTTTCCTGATGGAAATTCATAAGGTCACCTGGGGAAAGCAGAGAAGGTTAACTGGCATGAACACTTGCCTGTAAGCATGATGTCAGGCGAGAAAGGTCACAAATGGATGAAATACCCCAAACCAAAGCAGCACCACTGCGAATGCAAGGCCCAAAGAAAAGGAAATTAACTTCAATGAAAGCAGAGCCTTGGGAATTGCACTGGCTGGCATGCAACCAATCCTGTGTTTTCAGCATGCATATGTCAAAAAAACACCCTTTGTAAAGCCAAGAGAATAATATTTCCCTTTTAAAGTTCTTCACTTTTTGCCACCTTCCATTATTTCCCACTCTGTCAGCATTTTTCCCCCATTTTCCGCCTTTGTATTCTGTTCCTCTACTCTTTTCCCCTTTTCATCTATCACTGAGGAGAAATGATACTTGCTAAGGGTCAAAGGGAGGCAGGAGGAGAGAGTTGGGGTCATTGATACCTACACAGAGTTCAGAGCATTCAGACCAGCCTTAAGCTTCGGTTGATAACTTTTCTTAACATGGGGAAAAACTGGTTTTTTCTTTTCTTTATTAGACACCGACTTATGAGGAACCAGAGAAATAGGATTTCCTGCAAATTTGCAGAGTATTTCAGTCAGATATTTCACTGCAAAGTTACACCAGTCTATCGTTCCCTCTGGATGAATAAAACTGTTTGGTTAAGGATTCTATTAAGTTAGAGGGCAAAGGCCATGGTCATTTCCTGCCAGCAATCTTATTTCTCAAGCCTGGAAAAAATTTTTGCTTTTTTCCATCCCTTTAGGAACCCCTGTTCTGCTCCAAACAATCTAGATTGGGTTAAACTTGGAAGAAAACTCTTCTGATCAATGGCTTTCCCAGACTGCAAATTAGTCCCCATCCCCAGTGGGGAGGCTGGTGATGCTTGTTAACAGGACAAGAAAACGGAAAGGAGGAAGAGGGAAAGAAGTGAGGAGGTGGAAGGAGAAGAGGGGGGAAATGGAAAGAGAAATGGGAAGATGGAAGCAGGAAAGAGCAAACTGTGGAAAAGGAGAAAAATGTAGGAAGAGCAAGAGACTGGAAAAACCAAACTGGGAAGTGAAGTCAATACAAGCTATAGGGGATGAGGGTAGCTGGAAAGAAGTTCATTTAGAGGAAGATATTGTTGGATTTCAATCATTTTTCTAGTTGTACTGTCCACCCTTCACACGTGGGAAATTACAAGGTTCTGGCTGGAAAAAGATAACCTCTTCAGTTTGAATCTTGAAGCAAGGGGAGATCAAAAGGTGCTCTGAGGAAAAAGCACATGGGCATGGTAACTCTCAACTTCAACGTTTTGAGAAAGCGATGTGGTCATGGAATCACGAAGGTGAAGGGGACCATTGGCATCTAGTATAACTTAGTCATTGTGCATGTGAGAAACATCAAAGTCCACATTGTTGGAGGGGCTTAACCAAAACTGAGAATTTGTTGCAGTGATGCAGTTGGGAGTTGGACCCAGATTTTCTGCCTCTTTGTCATGTGACTCCAAGGCTGCTGCTAGAGCTGACCATTTATTTCTCATTGCAGACACCTGGTTCCTGACAGAGCACTGGGCTTAGGCCAGCTGCTGGCCCCTCACAGCCTGAAGCTAGAAACAATAGGGGACTATGAAAGGTTCCCAAGCAGGGGAGTGATGTACTTACACTGGCTTGGCAGAGGATCATTCTAGCAGCTGAGTGTGGTAGACAGAGGGAGGATAAGGAAATCACAATGCCATAAAGCACTGATGAAGTACCTGCATGACCTTGACCAAACTGTTAATCCCTGAACTCAATCTCCTCCATCTCAAATGATGACATTGGATGGTCCCATGCATTCTAAGTTTTAGGATTCTGAACTGCCCTTCTCTGTGGTTGTGACAGTTCACGTTACTTAATTGCAGCATCTGACAGGCTATGACATGGGTGTCATTTATTTTCCTCAATGTTGGCCACATAAGCCCTGAGGTAAATTGGCCACAAACAAATCCCTCAAAAATGGCAACTCAAGCATCTTGCCCGAGGCTGGACCATGGGATCCAAATGGGGAAAAGACAGGAGTACACAAATGTTTAACTTTTCTCACTTTGATTAATGAGTATTATCCAAGGTAATAGCCATAAAATACCAAGAATTTACACAGCAAGAGACTCTACACTAGCTTCCTCAACCCCAACCAGCTAATAGAAATAGAGTCCCAGGGGTTCTGGCTGAAACAGTCGAGAAATAATTGAAGGCAAAGAAATAGCAGTCAGCTAATTCTGTCACTGATAACATTGTCATTATAAAGAAAACCTAACTCCTTAATTGTTTCAAAATAATTGCTCTCTTAGTTTTAAAATGTGTCATTTAAAAGAAAATTCTGTCTCTTGGCAGAACTTACCCTTTAGAATATGGTTTATAATAGCCCATTATATGGAGAAGGGTCAATAATGAGAATCTGGAAAAATAGTTAGCTCTTGTCACATATGAAGATAGAAGAATCCTCCAAAAGAGAAAAATGTTATGGAGAGAGTATTGTTCCTCCAAAAGAGAAACACGTTATGGAGTGAATTTTTCCCCAATATTTTCAGAAATGTTGTTTGGGTTGTTCATAAAGCAGTCTCTGAGGTTGCAAATGCTAAATTAACAAACAGTTTTGGGGTATTTATTACCAACTAGAGGTCCGGTGCATGGAATTCATGCACTGGGGGGGGAGGGGTGTGTCCCTCAGCCTGGCCTGCACCCTCTCACAGTCCAGGAGCCCATGGGGAGCAGGCTTAATCCATCAGTTGGACATCCTTAGCACTGCCACAGAGCCTCTCCTGCCACTGCCACTGCGCTTGCCAGCCATGAGCTGGGCTTCTGGCTGAGCGGCACTCCCCCTGTGGGAGTGCACTGACCACCAAGGGGTAGCTCCTGCGTTGAGTGTCTGCCCCCTGGTGGTCAGTGTATGTCATAGTGACTGGTCATTTGGCTGTTTGGTCGATTTGCATTTTAGCCTTTTATTATATAGGATGGTTATATGTTTGATGATGTCCTTCTTATCCTTTTGTAGTTTATCTTTTTCCTCCTCTTTGCTAACTTTTGAGCTCTCTTTATCATGGGTGTTAGGAAATTTTAGAAATTATACATTTCTTATAGATTTCTTTTTTGCCCTTGAAGAACTCTGTTAAAGTAAACTTTCATCTTCTTTCAATGCTGGGCATTTTGTTCATGTTTCTTCATTTTGTTTTATTTAAAAATTTTATTTATATGCAATCTACTTAGATAAAAATGAACAAGTCATATGAGTACACTTAATATTTTTTCACAAGCTGAAAATATCCTTGTAGCCAGCACTAAAAACAAGAAATGGAATGATTCCAGCACCCCAGAAACCTTCCTTCTGCTCTCATCTAATCCCTCTGCTAATGTAGCCACTATCCTGATGCCTAGCAGAAAGATTCATTTCGTCTGGTTTTGTCTTTTATATAAATGGAATCAATATGTTATTTCTTCACTAATTTCCTTTTATGCATATTTTCACCCTTTCTCTGGAACCCTTGGTAGTGAGATGTTGAAGCTTCTGGATTGATATTTTATATATATGATCTGTTCTCTTGTATTTTCCACCTTTTCCTACTCTATGTACTAGGACCTATCCTCAGTTTATCTTCTAACATTTTGATATTTGCCTTAGGCAAAGATTTCTTAGATATGACACCAAAAATATGATCCCCCAAAGAGGAAAATGCATATGATATCACCAAGATTAAGAACTTCTTTTCAGAAGACATTCATAAGAGAATGAAAAGACAAACCACTGACTAGAAAATAATATTTGCAAGTTATATACCCGATACAAGTCTTATATCCAGAATATACAAAGAATACTCAGAACTCAATAATAAGAAACAACCACCCACTTTCAAAATAGGCCAAAGATTTAAATATACACTTCACCTAAGAAGATATATGGTTGGACAAATAAGCCCATGAAAATATGTTCAACATAAACAGTCATTAGGGAAATGCAATTTAAAATCAGTGTGATACCACTGCACACTTACTAGAATGGCTAAAGTTCAAAAGAATAACCCTACCAAGTATTGGCAAAGATGTGGACCAGCTGGAAATCTTAGATGTTGTTAAAGGGAATCTAAATAGTATAATCACTTTGGAGAACAGTTTAGCAGCTTCTTAAAAAGTTAAACATACACCATATGAGCCAGCTATTGAACTCCTATGTTCTTAGTCAAGAGAAATGTAAGCATATGTCTATACAAAAATTTATATTCAAATATTTATAGTAGGTTTTTAAGAAGCAGCAGGATTTGGAAACAATTCAAATGTCCATTAATAGGTGAATGGATAGACTAATTGTAATACAGGCAAGCCATGGAATAATAATAAATGAACTAATGATGTACACAACAAATTGGATGATTATCAAGGTAATTATGGTGAATGGAAGAAACCAGACCAAAAATGAATATGTACTGTATAATTCCACTTATATTCTACAATTCCAGAAATTGCAAATTAATCAATACTGGTAGGAGGCAAATCTATGTATGCCTGGAAATTAGGTGTGGGGAGGGATGAAAAAAAAAGAATTACACAGGAGCACAAGGGAACATTGGGGGTAATAGTTATGTTCATGGCCTTAATTGTCGTAGTGGTTTATGGATGTATGCACATGTTAAAACTTATTGATATTGTACATCTGAATTTTTTAAAAACCTTACTCTCTTTCCCTCAGTATTTTGACATCCTTTTGCCTTCTCTTTCACCATTCCATTGATCTTTGGAAAACTATTATTTTTAGGAAAATCTTTTTGCTGCCAGAGGTCTAAGGATTTTGGCTCTTACCTTCCTTTTATATATATATATTTCACAAGAAATACCAGGTATGCTTTAAGATTTTTTCCTTTGGGGTCATGTTCTTTTCAGATTTGAATAAGAGTTTCCCCCTTTATTTTGCGGTATTGCTGCTTTTAATAAAAGAGAGAAAGTACAGTAAAGTGATCATATACCGCATATACCCATCACCTTTAAACTTTTCTTCCAGAAGGTAAAAGACATTCTTATGCCTTTAGACATGATGGGATTAATACTGAACCCACTGGGTTGGAATTATCACATAAAAAAATAACTTAGATCTGCCCAACAACATAACTGGAAGACAATAGAGCAGCTGAGACGAAGGTATGTTCTTCTCATATGTAATTAAAAATGAAAGAAAAAAACAATTATCACCCTAGGATTTTGAAATCTGGATTTTTTTTTTTTCTGTTTAAATGACAAAAGTTCAAGAGAAAAACTTGAACTGCTTGGTTAATCATAAATTTAGCAAGGATCACAACTGGCCACAAACTTGATATGAATCAGCAATGTTGTGCTTTGCTAAAAAGCTACCATTATTCTGGGTCACGTTAAATAAGTATGAGGCAGCAGAAATCAGAACTGATTCTTCTTCTAGCAATCTTTTCAGACCTATACTTTAAAAATAGTTTCAAGTTTTGTTCATAAATGTTTATTATGCATCTTCTCTCTACCCCAGGCTCTAAGCTAGGTACTGATAATATAAAGAAGAAAGATTTCATCCCCGCCCCACCCCCCCATTGTCATGTTTTAAAGTGCTAAGTTCCCCTCTATTGCATGTACTTTCTGAGTCCCAGTCACCAGAAACACTTCAAACCAGCAGCTGGGGTCTCTCAGATGCTACAAAGAGTTCTTGGACTTAGGCCAATGAGGTCATCCTGGGAGACAGGCCTGATAAGCAAGTTTTTTCTGCTGACCAAGGTGACATTTTCTTCCAGGATCACATGAGCTTCCAGGATGGTGCTGACTCATACTGATTATGCAGACAGAAAGTACCTGGGGAATTTGCCTGGGACCCAGCCTACCTTCAAGGCAAACCTGGGGTAAGGAACACACTTTCTGTTAGTGGAAGAGAATGCTCAGAGGCAAAGTTCAAGACAGCACAAAGGGACTAAGCAGGTCATTCTGAAGCTGGGAAATGAGATGCCTTTTATCCCACAGAAAGAAGGTTAGACATTATAGTAAGGTCAGTGGGGAGTCCATGAAGGGATTTGAGTGGGGAAGTTACCTGATCACATATGTGTCACCATACTTCAGAAAAACTAACAAAAACAATATCTAAGACAGTAGAACAAAGAGAAACAAAATGACCAGAGGAAAGAAGTCAGTCCTTAACTGAAAGGTTAGAGAGATATCTTATCTTCCCTCTATGATGACTTAGGGGAGCAGGAAATGGGATTTCTCAATGGCTTTCTGAGAGGAAATGAACTTAATTTATATCAGGAGAAAAATTGTCTGAACATTAAGGGGACATTCTTTCCCATAAGAGGGACATATAAGAATTATCCACCCACAATGTGGCTGGCCTCTATTGCTGGAAACTTATAAGAAAACATGGTCTCTACAAATGGCAGGGGAGGGGAGGGGATTAGAGATCAATCAAAGGACTTGTATGCATGCATATTAGCATAACCAATCGACACAGACACTGGGGCGGTGGAGGCTTGCCCTCGGAGGTGAGAGGGGCCCAGGGCGGGGTGGGGGACAAAGGAGGTCAATTGGGGAAAAAGGAGACATATGTAAAACTTTAGGGGAAAAAAATAAAAGAAAACATGGTCTCTAGTGGTTTCTATCTTCTCCTTGTCCTAAGGATGATAATGAAATGGAGAATCTTGGGAATTAGTGAGGGAGATTTCAGTTTCAAGTAATAAGGATACATCTCTAATTAGTTGAATAATGGGGGGCTTATTGGTTTGCAGAATGAAAAAAAAAAAAAAAAATGATAGATCTAGCTTTAGGCATGGCTGGATCCAGAGGCTCAAATGATGTCCTCTAGAGTAGATTTTCCTCTACCTCCTCCCTCTGCTTTCTTTTTCATTGGTCATATTGCCTCAGTGGTTCCAAGCTTACATGCTACTTCTTGAGCATCCTCAGTGAAGTGAGAATACCCTTCTCTCAACAGTATTAGCAAAATTCTAAAATTCACTCTGTCTCATTTTGAGTCAAGGCTTGCACAGAACCAATTATTGAGACTAAGTAGTTAAGATAGTTTAATTTGTCATGACTGAGCCATATGCTCAACCTTGGAGCTGAGGGTATTGAGTCAGCCTTACCTAAATTCAGAGCCTGGGTATGATGATGAGGTGCTGGTGGTGGTCAGTTCCCAGAACTATGGTGTAGTGTTTCTAGGAAACAAGAAGGAAGATATGGTGGGCAGGCAAAACAAACAAAATCCAACGCAGCAAAACAAGCCCTCCACACACAAATGTCTACTCAACATTTTAAAGTCTCTTTCAAGTCTATATTTACCAAGTTTGATATTTTAAGATGGTGCCCAGCCAAGAGCATTCCTAGATTTTCTACATTTTGCTCTGTGATCATTTATGCTTTTGCTATCATTCTCCAAAAACTTTTTCTGTTTCCATCTTGCACACTTTACAATGAAAGCCAAGGCATAAAGAAACTAACTTCTTGGCTGTTCTTGTACATGCTCTGGACTGCAAATACCTCTTGGCAAGAAAATAATGAAACCGGCTGCCCTCATCAAAAGGGAGAGAAACCATGTGTAGCTTGTGTCTGAAATAAAAGACCCACTGTACGACTTTCAAACAACAGATTGTCCCCAGCAGTGGTGAACCATGGGCAGTGACAAATGAAGCCTTCTCAGGCTGTCCCCTGTACCTTAGTTGTGTTCTGAGCTGAGCACAGCCGCAGCTGAGAGTCATTGAGGCACTGTGCCCAGTTAATCCTTAGTGTTCATGCCAAAACTGCCTACAAAGGGTCCCATTGTCATGGTGCAGTGGGGACCGGTACACTCAGAACTGGATGGAGACCACCAACTCATTAACTGAATGCTGTCTTCCATTCTCTCCCCCAAAATGGAAATCAATTTTTGGCACTTAGCATTCATGAGCAGTTGGATAATACCATTCTCAATGTGCACATGCTAGTGAGGGAAAGGAATGGATACACTAAAAGCAGACTTCACTTCCAGACCTCAGAGGGGTTCGCACATCATTGACAAAAATTGATTTAGCAAAATTATGGCCTGTGCTGACTGCCTTTTAATTGCATGCTGAGCTCTGCGATGATGTGTCTGCTTTTCCTCGTGCATAAATAAAAGAAGTTGCAAGGAAAAGGATGGGATTCAAGGGTCCATGAAATTTCCTTGAAAATGTTTAGCCTTGGCACTACCGTGCTGGGTGTTTCTTTTAGGAAGACCTTGCAAAATGATCTCACTTTCAGTGTTGGAGGTTATTCTCTTGAACCGTTTCAGACAGTTTTCTGTTATTACTTTAATTCTCAGTAAGCTGTTGGCAATTGCTATCAAATTGCTTCATGGATCAATTCTTCCCTCATAGCCCATTAAGTTTTGCTTTTTGTGTCCTGAGTAAGAAGTTACAAGCACATTTGGTTACATTTGGTCAGTGGGCCATAAGCTCTTACTCCTCTTTAGAACTTAGTGCAATAGACTTGCATTAGGATTTCTGAATGCCCCGTATCTATGGGGCTTTTTCCTATGCAGCACCATCCTGCTATTATGGAAAGGTCTGTTGGGATTCAATGTTATTTGCTTGATCAGGAAGTGGTGTAAGTGTACAGGGTGTCTTTACACTGGTCAAATCCCAGTAGTCTTGTTGTCAATTGCAAAAATGGATATAAATTACTCCTCTGCCTTTATCCAGGCCACTTGGCCAAGTGACTTTGCAGCTCCTTTTGACAAAAAATGGGTCTCTTTACCCACCCTTTATTGTGAGCTGGCCCTGTGGTTTGATTTGATCAACAGCAAGGGGCAGAAGTCTTGATGTGTCCGTCCCCAGTCTGTGCCCACTTCCACTCTCTGGACAGCCTGCCTCCCCAGGTGAGCAAGCCAAGACCAGCTTGCTGGAAGATGAGATGCCACTTGGAGGAAAGGCATGGTGCCCTGGTCTACAATAAACCAGACCCCAGCTGACCTGACAGCTGACTCCAGACATAGCGGAGTCCAGGCTAAATTACTGACCACAGAACCAAATAAATGATTAATGTTTTAAGCCATTGACTTTTCAGGGTGGTTTATTATGCTACAAAAATTAATTGATAAAATCCTCATCTTATTTGTTCTGGTGGTCCTTGGCATTCTTACCTTGTAAGTACCACCTTCTAGCTTCTTTTCCAAACTAAGAAATCCTTGCTGTATGCCTATTCAGAAAATTATGAAGAAAAAAATCTATTACTATATCATTTATGCCTACAATGGTATTTGTCTTATGTTCAAAACTATGAACAGCTCATTCTTGCCTTCTGAATAATGCTCAAGCTTATCAAGCCAACATTTAAAGCCCTCTACAATTTGGTTTGGCTTAACCTTTCAGCCTTATATATATACTAGCATTCCCATTGCAGGAAAAATCCTGCAATAGGGTTTCCTGCTGCACTCTACCCCGCCCCGCCTGCTCTCCTCCCTTGTCCCCTGGCCCGCCTTCTCCACCAGCCCTCCCCGCTCTCCTTCCTTCTCCCCCGGCCCCGCCTCCGCTCCTCCCTTCTCCTTCCCCCCACCCCCCCCGGCTTGCTTGCTTCTCTGCAGCTTTGCTCCCTTCAGCATCTCTTGGCTTCTTTCTAAGCTGTCTTGATATGCAAATTAGCTGCCATCTTTGTTGGGGTAATTTGCATACTCATCCTGATTGGTTGGTGGGTGTGGCTTGGCTGGTGGGCGTGGCTTGGGCGTAGCGAAGGCGCGGTCAATTTGCATATTTGTCTATTATTAGGTAGGATTTTCTTTCATTCTAAAACATTATTTTCTGGACTATCTGCATTACTCTATTTATTCCAAATCACAATGCTTCCCTTCCTTTTTGTCTTCATGGTTTTTACCACCTGGAATGCCCTTCCCCTCTTCTCTGCATAGTAAAATCCTACATAACTTTCAAAATCCATTTCAAATGTTACCTCTTTGATGATGCTTTTTTGAAATATCTTGATTAGAATCATCACTTGGGAATCTGAAAGGTGTTGGCTTCTAGCCTTCAGGAATAACCAAAGGGTCTTGAATTCTCATTGCTGTGATGCTCTGGTATAGGACTTTACCTCTCCCATTGTCATCATAGAATATACTGAGTGCTCACCATAAGCCAGACCTTCACATATAGCTCATTACCTCTTAACTCCCCTATCTGGTAAGTGTTATTACTTTCAGTTCATCCTCTCTAATAAAATGGTAATATGCAAATTAACCATCACTCTGCTACATAAGCCACGCCCACCAGCAAAGCCACGCCCACCAGCCAATCAGGGCGAGTATGCAAATTAACCCCATCCAAAATGGCTACAGCCACAGAGAGCAAGGTTTCCCAGGTAACAGAGCAAGCCAAGCTTTCCATAGCCGTTGCAGGCCTAAGCCTCCACTCAAGCTACAAAGTTTCAATTATAGAAGGTAAACAAATTCAAACAAATGGGGGCAGAATGGAGCTTGAGAGAGCAGGCCAGGGTTGCCGCTGGCAACAGGGGAAGCAAAGCTTTCCGCACACCCTGGCCGGGCTCACCCACTTAAGGCTACAAAGTTTCAATTGTAGAAGGTGAATTAACTGCCACAAAAATGGCTGCCACCCCGGAGGGAGCAGCAGACTTGGCTCCGCTCCAGGCTACAAAGTTTCAATTGTAGAAGGAAAATAAATTCCAGATACCAGGGCCTCCACTTGGGTCGCCAGGGGGCGTGGCCGGCCTGCAAACCACCACAGGCCCCTCACTCAGGCTGCCCCATGCCCCAAGGGAACCCCATCCTGATCTGGGACACCCTTCAGGGCAAACCAGCTGGCCCCCACCCATGCACCAGGCCTTTATCCTATCTAATCCTATCTAATAAAAGAATAATATGCAAATTGACCATCACTCCAACACACAATATGTCTGCCCCCATGTGGTCAAAGATCCTGCCCCATGTGGACACAAGATGGCCACCACAAGATGGCCAGCAGGGGAGGGCAGTTGTGAGGGACCAGGCCTGCAAGGGAGGGCAGTTGAGAGGGACCAGGCTTGCAAGGGAGGGCAGTTGGAGGTGATCAACCCTGCAGGAGAGGGCAGTTAGGGGTGACCAGGCTGGCAGAGGAGGGAAGTTGGGGGCAAACAGGCTGGCAGGGGAGCAGTTAAGCATCAACCAGGCTGGCAGCGGAGTGGTTAGGGGTGATCAGGCTGGCAGGCAGAAGTGGTTAGGGGCAATCAGGAAGGCAGGCAGGCAAGCAGTTGGGAGCCAGCAGTCCTGGATTGTGAGAAGGATGTCCAACTGCCCGTTTAGGCCCAATCCCACCAGGATCGGGCCTAAACGGGCAATCGGACATCACTCCAGGAGTCCCAGATTGGAGAGGGTACAGGCTGGGCTGAGGGACAACCCCTGGCCGTGCACGAATTTCGTGCACTGGGCTTCTAGTAGGTAATAAAAATGAGGCTCAAAAAATATAAGTAATTGGTCCAAGGTTCCACAACTCCTGGGTTGTATTAAACCTGGGCTTTCACTTTGTCTCATAAGTCTCTATCTCGGCCCCTTGTTAGGGACATAGGACAGTTACTGAATCGGTGTCTTATAAAGAGCATTGTCAGAGCTCTGACACCACATTTTGGCCCAAAGGAACCCCTGTACTGAGTGAGAGAGTCAAATGAAGGTAAGATGACTACTGAGGAGACTCAGTAAGGTACCTGGTCAGTAATACTGAGCTAAAGGAAGACTTGTTTCTTTAACTTCTTTTGGCTAATCTAGAATGTCCTGCAATGTTTTATGAGTTATGATTGCCAAACAGTGGTCCATCACTTTAGATAGTTAATAAATGTCCTTCTGTTTGCTACTAATTGGGAACTAATAACTTTTCTCCCCTTCCAGTCTTAATGAATTTCTGCTTGTGTAGTCCTGCTTGTCTGTAAGATTGACACCCAAAAGGTTGGCCTTCAATGATCAGATTTCAATATGGTGTCTGTCTGCCTTTTGGTCCAGGCCCTGCAGAGCACATCGGCAATGGAAATCAAAAGTAAGAGGAGGAAAGCTTGGCTTTGCTGCTCAGGAGGTGCAGGCAAGCCTCTCTCCTTTTACTAGAACTTTTATCAAGGTCTAGTTTGTTTGTTCGGGGAGCCATGAAGTATTCTCTCACACACATCAGGAAAGTGGGAAAATTTTGCTATACTTGCAAATGTTTTTCTTCTTAAAATAGAAAGTTTAAAAAAAGGAATTCAAGAGGCATCATGTTTTAATGTTACTGAAAAGTAATCTTGTAGACAGAAGCATTCAGATTTTAGTTTTGAATGGTAGGTTGGATGAGGCTGACCTCATGGTCCTATAGCCTGCTGGACCACAGTCTTGAGTACAGTGACCCTACTGTTCATCTTCAGTTTGGTCGAGAAATGTGTCTGCTTGACAGACAGTTCTAACACCTGGGGTCTCCCAATAGGAGAGGTTTGTCCTTGAACCCGGGTTCTATAGGATGTAGGCTTCCTGACTAAATCTGTGCTCCCACTGAAGAGTTTCCTGGCTCTCTATCTCAAATGGCCTTCCCCTTGCCCCTAACCTTGGTATGGCTGCCTCAGGGTATAATACCTGTGCCTTGAGGACCACAGCCATACTCCATTTCACCTAAAAAAAAAACACCCAGCTACCTACTGCGGAAGGCTCTGGGCTACATGTGGACTCTGTTAGCACTGAAGCACAGTACCAAATTTGGAAATGGGGATCCAGGCCAAGTTCCCTTTCTGGCTCCTTGAAAGCCTCTGACCCCAGTGGAGTTGTAGCTGGGCTAATGCCAAATACATTCACAGTTCAATTTGATACAGCAAATATCTGTTGGCTCAAAGAAGGCCTGACAGTATGTAAGGCCCAGAGGGGAATTAGACTTGATTTCTGTTCTCCAAAATATCTTCAAGGATATGATATACAAACATGACATTAGAGAGAAAAAACAGCCAGAACTTGTAGTATAAACTGCTTCTCATCATGTCTCCCATGCTCTCCCTCCATCGGGTTTCATTTGCTTCCTCTTCTATGACGTCACTTTCTCATTTTCTGTTTTCAAGACAGCAGAGACAACAGCTAGGCCGTGTTTATTTAGTATCTTCTTGCCAATCACTGTGCTTCACTCTTAACTGTTAACTTGCCATTTGAATAAAGCTATTAGTGGAGGTTCATGATTGGACTCTCACAGTGCCTTGCACATAATAGGTGCACAGGAAATACTGAATGGAAGAATTAGTTAATATATCAAGGAAAAGTAGCCAAGGGGTTAAGTGCATGTCTTTTAACATCAGGTTGCCTGAGTTTGAAGCATGGCCCTTCAAATTATTTGCAGTGATGCTATGAGCACATGTCTTTGCCTCAGTGTCTTCATCTGTCAAATTAGAATAACAACAAAAGCAATAATAATAATAATACCTAAATTGAGGGTTGTTATGAGGTATAAGCACTAAGCTCAGTATGTAGGACATATTAAGCACCTAATAAATGTTATTATCGTTACTGTTATCATTACCAAGCATTACACAAATTGTTTATCTGCATTTTTCTCATTAAATGTTCACAATGTACACTTTGAAATTTGTATTTTTTATTAACCACTGGACAATCAAAACCCAGAGAGATAATGAACTTATCCAAGACCATAGAAGGAACCGACTCAGAAATCGAATCACTCAACCCCCAGCAGCCACGGAAGATGAAGCTGTGAGAATAGAAAGGCTCTTTATGAACTTATAACTATTTTTAAACAGTTTTTAAAGTTATGGCAGGCTTATTATTCCAGACGAGGCAAATGTTATTCTGCACAACTCAGATAGTCAATAAGTTTGGCTGCCCTTGAAGCAGGATAATTCAGTTTAGAGCTGAAACTCCTTGCAGAATGCTAGTGTTATTTCCCATCAAATAAAATGCAAGGGCTTTAATTTCCTTTGTTAATGCTCCCTTGCCCCCCTGCTCTCCTTCTCAGACCACTTAGCACACCAAGAACCTGCAACCAGATTATAATTTAGGATCTCTTCAGCACTCAGGGACCCATCCAAATTTGGGTCTTCATCTCCATCACATCAGCCAATGGAGCACTGAAACCCTAAAATACTTTAACTCTCTCTGATCAGCTCCCTACCAAACCACATCCCAGACACAGACACATGTGCACACCATAGTGTGTTTAGGGACCAAGAGTGTCTTTGGCAGGGCAGAGTGGGCTGAGGTTCCTAAGCAGTAATATTCCCTACAGCACTGGAATCCAGAATATGGTCACTCCTGGTCCCTATGACGTGGGCTTTTCTGCAATCTCTTCTTATAAAGGAGATTCTAAAGAGGCTCCACTCTAGGTGGGTCTCCCAGTGATGTTGGTGGCAGCTTCCAACAACAAGGTCTCTCAGGAGCTACCACTTGTTCATGACCTACTGTGCATGGATGTCTCAGGCAGGATACCATGCCTGCTCTTGGGGTGTTCCCAATTAATGTAGGACTCCTAGTAGCAGCGGGCAGCTGCTGGTTTTCTGTACCAATGGTAATGGACCATTCTCCTGGCAACTGCATCAACTTCCAAACCTCTCAGGTTCTCTGGAGTCTTAGAGCCACCCTCAGCATCATCCCAGAAGGCAACTTCCAGGAGGGCCTCTGCAGAGACCTCTATGGGCAGTGGTGAGAAACACTCTCTTAAATATCATCTCAGCCTTGGCCGGGTGACTCAGTTGATTGGAGTGTCACCCCATACACTAAAAGGTTGAGGGTTCAGTTCCTGGCCAGGGCACACACCTAGCTTTCAGGTTCAATCCCCCATATGAGAGGCAACCGATGGATGTTTCTCTCTCTTTCTTTCTCTCTCTCAAAAAATAAATGAAAACATATCCTTGGGTGAGGATTAAAAAAAAAAAAGAACACCATCTCAGCCTTCAGAATTGCTAAAGTAGTAACCACTACTATCTATATATATAAAAAGCCAGTGACCTGAATGCCATAATGACCAGAACAACCAGTCACTATGACGCCCACTGCGGCCAGCTAACCGGCCGATCAGGGGTGGTGCCAGCGGCCAACCTCCTGCGGCCACTTCCCCCAGCTGCCCTGCCCCGATCAGCCTCTCCCACCTTGATCCACCTGCAGCTCCTTCCCCCGGCTGGCCCAGCCCCTGCCCACCCCCCCACCCCAATAGGGGGTGGGACCAGCTGGCCAACCTCCTTCAGCCACTCCCCCCAGCCGGTCCCAGCCCCCTAATGGGTCTCCACCACACCAATCTGGGGTGGGGCTGGCTGGCCAACCTCCCACGGCCCCTCCATCAGCCACTGATCCCCGATCGGTCCCCTCACCCCAATTGGGAGTGGGGCCCAGCGGCCAATCACCCGTGGCCCCTCACTCCAGCTGGCATGACCCTGATCGGCCCTGATTGGGGCCAGGCAGGCTGGACCCCACTCGTGCATGAATTCGTGCACTGGGCCTCTAATTAATAATAATGATAACTAAGTAATCTAAAAATAGAAAAATAGTTACCATTTTTATACATGCAGGCCCTACATGAATATATTTTATCTTCATCACAATTTTATGAGGTAAATACACCAATAGTCATTTAAGACATGAGGAAATTGAGGACCAGAGAAACTAGATAACTTGCTCAAGGTTACTGGCTCATAAGTGGCAGAGTAGACATTCAAACTCAAATGTGTCTGATTTAAAAGCTCTTTCTTTTATTTTCAAGCTGCCATTTGTTAAGTGGTATGCACCATTCCAGTCTGAGAGCCTTGTACACATTGCCTCACATTAAGAAAGCGTGGACAGTGGGTGCTGTGTCAACCAACCATCTTTCCAAGATGGCCCATGTATCCACCTAGCTCAGTCTGAGCTCTCAGGATTCTGAAGAGGCATTGCTACCTGCTGGAAGTGACTATCAGGACACTGGCAACAGCTGAAATTCCCCTCCACATCTACCCACTTCTCTGCTACCATCCCTCCCACCACCTCTACAAAGTAAATCTGGGAAAAGCCCACTTTCCCCTCAGACTTGCCAATCAACTTCCCAATTTTGGCTGATCTAGGGTCACTGAAAATTGGTGGGAATGAATGCATCTTCACACCAAATAAGCCGATCTGAGGTTCTCCCAGAAAACAAGCTGAAATCAAGTCTAATAACTAGCATAAAACTCCAACTTCAATTATCCATGAATGGAGTATCCATGCCAAGTGTTTAATCCCACATGAACAGGTAACATAAGCAAAAGGGCTTTGAAAATAAAAAGTATTCTACAAATGTCAAGTATGGTTATTCTTGGCAATGCCATACTCACGCTCCCAGCAGGTATGTGCCAAGGGAATATAAAGGACTTTAGGACTAATCTGAGCCAAGCACAATTGACTGTGTGATGATGAGGCCCAGTGATGCCTGGGTAGGAACCCACATATAAAAGTCAGGAAACCTGGGTCAAGCCCCAACCCTGCCATTCATAAATTGGGGAAACATTGGCAAGCCATTGGTCTTCTGTGGTCTTCAATTTTAATTCAATAATAATAATTATGACATATACAAAATATGGCTACAATTAATATCAGTTGATTTATACTCACTCTAACATGTGTTTTATTTTTAAGATCTTTATATACAACTAGAGGCCCGGTGCACAAAATTTGTGCATGGGGGGGTCCCCTTAGCCCAGCCCGCACCCTCTCACAATCTGGGACCCCTTGGGGGATGTCTGACTGCTGCAGGGATCGAGCCTAAACCAGCAGTCAGACATCCCTCTTGCAATCTGGGACCACTGGCTCCTAACCGCTCGCCTGCCTGTTTGCCTGCCTGATAGCCCCTAACCACTTGCTTGCCTACCTCATTGCCCCTAACCACTTGCCTGCCTGCCTCATTGCCCCTAACCACCTCTGCCTGATTGCCTCATCACCCCCAACCATTCACCTGCCTGCCTGATTGCCCCTAACTGCTCACCTGCCTGTCTGATCGCCCCCTAACCACTCTGCTGGCTTGCCTGATCACCCCTAACTGTTTGCCTGCCTGCCTGATCACCTGTAACCACCTCTGCCTTGACCCCTGCCACTGCGGCTTTGTCCAGAAGGACATCCAGAATGACATCCAGAAGGTCATTCAGCTGTCCGGTCTAATTAGCATATTACACTTTTATTATTATGGATAGCTCATTTGATTCTCACAATAGTCCTCTGTGCTATTAACATGCCCATTTTACAGATGCATAAACAGAGGCCCAGTGATATTAAATGACTTATCCCTAGCTTCATATCAAGTAAGAAAACCAGTATTTGGATCCAAGCCAAATTCTATTTTGCTATTCATTGCAAAAGCAAGTGGGAATGATTTTGGGGTTATTTGTGCCCTGTTTCTATTTCATTTGCAGGAGTATTAGCCATGGTTAGATTTAAAATTCCTAAAGAAGGAGGAAGAATCTTGTTCGAATCCCAGAGAGATCAAATAGACTCCTAATAAGTGAAGCAGGCACATGATTGATTATGGCATTTTTCTAATACATACGCTATGCTCACTTGCTCTTTACAAAATCTTTTTCAGACTGAAGGCATTGCTACTGAATGATTCTACCATGGATGAAAATGGAATGTTGTACTTAACTTCTTGTATTACAGCTATTGATTGAGCCTTCTCCCTTGCTTCTTCTACACTGAATTCTTTATGGGAAGTACTGGAACTCATCTACATCCAGGGAACTTATCACAGTGCTTGTCAAAGAGCAGATAAACTTCAATGGCAGAATGAATGGACATGTGTTTGCAAGATGAAAGAGTGTATGAATGAATGGATGTCTGGCTCCTTGCCTTTATAATTCTTTGTTCTTTCCTAGTAGAGCTAAATGACTTCCTGGCAGAGTTAAAAGACTAATCTTGTCCTTTGTCAGAGTCTTAGAAACCTAGTTCAGCAACTCGGGTATTGAGTTAACCTTGGCACTCATGTTTGCCAGTTGTTGTAGGTCTCTGTCTTTCTTCTTATAAAAGAGTAGTGGACATTTGTCATTCATGAGTGCCCAGAATCCATACTACCTTCTTTCAGAATCATTGGCTCCCTACTTGCACTTCATGTCATTCTGATTGGGCCACATTGCTTTCTTCATTCCCTGAAGTTCTAAGAGTGAACCCAGGGTCCAGGTAAGAACAATCAGTATACTCTGGCCAGAGTAATTGCTTAGTTCATAAGAGGACACATTACTCACACTGTCCCAGTCAACTGTAAGACTTTTGTTGAGCCAATAAGAAAAAGAAGCTCTTTTCTACTAGGGACACAAAGCTGGTTCAGTGCAAACCTATAGCTTCTGGTGGCCCCTTTGCTACTGCCTGAGAATAGCCTGTCGGAGAATGAAGCCAAATTAGAAAGAGTTGTGTCAAGAAAAGAAGAGAGAGGAGTATTCTTGACAACACAATTTACATACTTCAAAAAATTCACCCATGCTTGAAGACAAGTTGCTATTGAACTTTCACTTATGAAATCCAATATACTCAGCCCGCTCCTGTGTGTGTGTGTGTGTGTGTGTGTGTGTGTGTGTGTGTGTGTGGTCTGACCACCAGCTTAGGCTGTGTATAATGCATTTCCATGTTTGCCGAGTACTATGCTTTAAGGACCAAACCTAACCTGCCCCCACTACAGGATATAAGCAGCTGTTCTGACCAGTGTCTGCCTCATTCTGGTGGTTTTATGTAGTCTCTAAGTCTTTGTTCTCCAAGTGTGAGTCTGTTCCATCATTAACAAAGTCCTAGTTGCTGTTTTGACACATGTTAGTGGAGAAAACTGGTGGTTTTCATTGAAAGATACAGTAGCATGGCTTAATAGGTAAGAGACTTTGGACTCAGGTAAAGCTGGGTTTATAGCTCAGAAGCTATATGACCTTAGGCAAATTGCTTTATCTCCATGAAACTCAGCTCTCTTGACTATAAAATGGGGATAAAAATGTCCACATTGCAAGGAATTAGATAAGATTTGTAAAGTGCATACAGTTTGGCAATAGAGAGTAAATGCTCCATAAATTGTAGCTATTAGATTTTTTTTTTATGACTTAAAGGCAATCTACCAAAAGAAAGAAAGAAAGAAAGAAAAGCCTCTCTGATCTCCCTCAAAGCTGTATACTGTTACTGACTGCTGTATGAAAAACAGACGCCAAGTACACTTGGAAGGAAAATGCTACTGGAAGGAATGACCCTTACAACAGATTGTATGATTACTAAGAACTACAGATACAAGAGATGACCAGGCCTCTATTGTTGTACAATGTGGACTTCAAAAAGCAATCAGAACACCCTGAGAGTTTTCTTTTAATAGAGAGCACTTGGGCAGAACAATAAAAATCTTAAAAGTTATGAGGCACCAAATACTTTACATGACTGCAAAGAAATACGGGAAGTCATTTTAGATTTCATTAAAAAGGATTAGAGAAATATGGGTAGGACCTCTTGATATGAAACCAGCTAAATCAGATATCACGAGTAAACAAATATGTGGAGGGCTTTATTGTGATAATTTATTTATGCATATGTGATATGGTATTATTAAAATTTTAAAAGACAGGCATATAATGTAGTGGGAGACAAAAATAGCCTCTGCATTTTTAATGGAGAATATAAACTGGGGTGAAAAAGCAAAATAACTGTGGTAGAAAAGAAATATTAAGGAAAATATAAAATAATGATAGACTGAGAGAGCAATATTTCTAAAGACATGAATGTCCTTAGAGAAAGAATGAAGTGTGGTTGGCAGAGGCAGTAAAATGTAATGAAGAGGACAAGAATATGCCACCCCAAAATATGTCACTTTGGCATATTGATTACTTTGAATTCAAGTTATTTAAGAAACAGCCAATGTAAGAAGGACACTCTGACTGCCCCCCAACCCCTTTGTCCTCTGTTAAGCAGGAAAGAAATCTCCTATGTGAAAGTTACCCTCCAACCCAACTGCCCATTAGAAGATGAGTGGATAAAAAAGCGACATTTACATAATAGAATACTATGCAACAGTAAATAAGAAGGATCTCTTACCCTTTGAGACAGCATAGAGGGACCTGGAGAGTATTATGCTAATCAAAATAAGCCAGTCAGAGAAAGACAAGTATCACATGATCTCACTCATATGTGGAATCTAAAGAACAAAATAAACTGATGAACAAAATAGATCAAGAGGCATAGAAGCATGAACAGTCTGTTGAATTTCAGAGGGAAGGGGAGGGTTAGTAGTAGAATGGGAAGAAAGAATGTATATGCTTATATGCATAACCCATGGACACAGACAATAGTGTAGTAAAGGCCTGGGGCAGGGGTAGGATAGAAGGGGTCAATGGGGGAAAAAGGGGAACATCCGTAATACTTTCAACAATAAAGATAATTTAAAAAAAAGAAAAGAAATGTACCTCCCTATACCAAGAGGGTAAAGGGCATCCTTATTACCAGAGATAGGTAATTTGGGGCCAACAAGGCTATATAAATAAAACTTTCTACTTCTTCACTAATTTATTACTCCATGCCCAAAGTCCTTTGTATTGCCAATTCTTCACAAATTTTTATTTTGTCTAAAAACTACCTGCTTTGGTCATTTCTTTGAGTCTCATATTTTTATGGTCTCCTATGTATGAAACTAAATTT
Source organism: Eptesicus fuscus (assembly GCF_027574615.1). Taxonomy (NCBI): domain Eukaryota; kingdom Metazoa; phylum Chordata; class Mammalia; order Chiroptera; family Vespertilionidae; genus Eptesicus; species Eptesicus fuscus. Next base: position 90,465,939 of record NC_072479.1, read on the forward strand.
GTTTTTCTCCTGTTAATCTGTCTTATGACAATTTAATTATAGACCAGCAGCCAAAGAACCTAGAGGAGAAGAAGGAAAAAGTGTTCCTCCCTTTGAGTAAATTAAGTGAAGACCAAGTTGCCTTATTGGGATCCTTGAACGTGCTTGGAAGAAACTCTCTGATCTGGAGAAGTGATTAAGTGGAATGAAAAAGAAATCCAAATCTGAAGGATGACAAAGTAGTAATTTTAAAAAGCCACATAAATAATAATAAGTTTACAAGGTAAAGTCAAGAGTAGTCAGCAGAGGGAACATAAAGATAATCCCCCTGCCAAAAAAAAAAAAAAAAAAAAGCAAAAGAAATGGGGCAGCGATTAATAAGATGGGAAAGAGTGGGGAAGAACCGATGATTTAATGAGCAGGTAGTGGTGTAAGGACAGGAGAAAGATCTTTGAGTTAGTCTAGCATTTCCCAAAGATTCTTTTCAGTGGGATGCAAGATGAATAGGATATTTTTAGGTGTTCAGCATAAAGAAAAAGGGTCTATGGCCGGATAAGTTAATATGGGTTATGTAGGTTTCTTCATGCAGGGCTTTTTCAGAGCCTTTTTATGTGTTGTGGAGTGAATATCTAAAAGAAGAGTAGAAGAATAAAGAACATACCCTTTTACCAAAATAAATTTTCAGGGAATGATGTGGGGGTGAGAAACTCATATATTTTTAATCAGAGTTTCTGTCATTTCAGAAAGACTCAGGAATCAGACCCACTGATGAGATAAAATTTCACCCTGCCTACTTTTTGGCCCTAAGGAAAATGTTGCACCATTGATCATAGCATTATCATGGAACTGTAGAACACATCCTTCATCCTTCTGGTACTCCCACACCCAGACTTCAGTAACACCATGGCCACTGGGACAAGATTTGAAAGTAGCTCTGAATGCCTAATATACCTCCAGCTTCCCACTTTGGCATGTGAAGTCTCGCCATTTCCATTCACCATCTATACTGAGTCCCTTCCTTGTCCATATATTTCCATTTTTCTTTGTACCCCTCTACATCCCAGCAATTACCCTATTAAGCCTTACTGTATTAATAAATGTAACTAATGTGTCTAAATGCAGGACTCAGTCTCACACCACTAACAACAAAAATCTTTTTTCTAGTTTCTCAGAGTTACATTTTCCCAAATAATGTATTGCCTTGGGGGGTGGGGGGAAGAAATGAAAGGTGGGCACCATCCTAGGAGCCCCATTGAATAAGAGGTGAGGGTTTTGCAATTGAAACAGGTCTCCTTTTTCAAATGAGGCTGAATTCTATCTCGGTCACCTTTGGCCTTTTCCATTGTCTCTTTAAATGTCATGTCTGCCTGCATCACTCAATGTTTTGCATAGGTCAAGATGTTTCCCCAGCTTATCAGGAGGGATGAAGTCTTGAGTACTGAGGATTCATCATCTCTGTAGATGATCAAAGTGCTCAGTGTTAGAAAGAAAAGCCACAAAGAATTGCCTTTAGAGAACAGTGAAAATCCACTAACCCAGGAAGTTAGCCCTAATAAATATTTTGAATGCCATCCTGGGGATCCTTTACTGTCATCAGAGAAGGGTGAGTTAGTGAACACCTGGTTAGTGAAAATTAAGGCTAGTGTTTATTGCTCAGTTCTTACAACACTTGTTATTGGTTGACTGGCTTGTTTATGGTTATTTTTTTTTGCCCTTAGGCATAAATGTCCATCAGGTATGCACATACAATGCTGCAGAGGCTGATGGGAGATCACTTTAGATTATAGGATGAGAGGTTGAGCAGCAATTCTATTGCTTAGCCACCAGGTGAGTGAGTATAGTTGTCCCTCACTCTTCATGGAAGATTGGTTCCAGAACCTTTGAGGATACCAAAATCCATGGGTGATCAAATCCCTTATAGAAAATGCTGTAGTATTTGCATATAACTTACATTTGCATATAGCCTACAGCAGAGTGTGCCTGCATATCAATGCATTCATGTGGATTCAGTGTAGTTTTTGGCAGGTGGCAAATTCATGTTTTGCTTTGTGGAAATTTCTGGAGTTTCCCCCACACCCCCGCACCCCCACAAAAAAATATTTTCAATCCTTGGATGGTTCCCAGATAGGCTGGTTGTATTGTTAAATTCATGCAAGGCTCCATATCTTGTATGTGTTTCAGTAGGAAAGATATCCTCAAATCCTTTTCACCTCCCCATAAAAACTTGTAATTGGTGTGTTGTTTAAATCATAGTCTGTTTTGTTTGCTCAGTTAACTCTCCAAGGATATCTATTTTGAGCTGAAATAGCAAGAATAGGAGGCGAAAGTTGTGCCTAGAGAATTAATCTAAGAACCCAAACAGAATCCTTTCCAGAGGCAAGAAAATTGACAGAAAATGATGGGTGAGACATAGCTTGCTGTCAGAGTAATCATCTTTAGTTGTGGGAAGGGAGGTAGAGGGTGAGAATGATCACCATTAAATGGAACAGGTATCATGGAGAACGCATTTCTGGGAGCACATTTTGATGGAGATGCCTCATCAACTGCCAAATCTCTCTGCAGTTTTGCAAGGATCATTCTGCAAATGGCCATTGCGTTCCAGATTTCATCGTTTCACATTTGCACCTTGCAGCTTTTAAGGGCCATTAGAACCTAAATACTGCCCCATCAAAGCTGGACCTATAAGGGGTTATTGCCGACAGCCAGAAAGCCCATGGAAACCTCAGATTTCAACAATTCTTAGATAGGTAAATACTTTTGCTTCTGAGAGAAAACGATGATCTGGAAATTCTGATGCTCTAAAATGCTGACTGTGTCCGTGAACAGTTGAAAATTTGACATTGACTCCCGTAACAGTCTTATGCTAGTGTCCCTGTCTCTTGGGGTGGGCTTAAATATCAGAGTCCTGTGGTTTGAAAAATTTCACGTGTAACCCAGATGAGGCCTCTAATTGGTATGCCAGCCATTAAAATTAAGGCTAGTGTTTATTGCTCAGTTCTTACACAGAGATTCCCAGATTCACAGTGAGGTATTATTTTCCTTGGAAATGCTTTCTGTCCCTGCCAGTTACTGAATGCAATCAGATAGCCTTGCGTGGGCTAGCATACCAATTAGAGGCCTCATCTGGGTTACACGTGATGTCTTCCCTCTGAAGCTCAATGGCACATCTGCACATGAACAGATACAGAGAGAAGAAAGCCCGAATCCCATAAAAACCTGGAGACTATTTCTGTCCTTAAAATTACATGTGTACATTTACTGAAGGTGGAAGGCAAAATAGCCATAAAGCATGGAGAATAAAAGAAGATTAATGAGGAAAAGAATCTGACAACAATATTTAATTAGAATGCAATGGCCTGGCCCTATTATCTTGTATTATTATACATCTTGTCATTAACCAAATCTGTAGCTAAACTGTGGGCATTTGTCTTCATTATGTAGGAAAATAGTGTAATGAGCAGGTTCTAAACAACGAATAACTACCCTGAAAATCATCGCAAACCAGGAGAATGGTAAATATTTCTGTTTTGATCCATTAGGGTCTGGCAGCTAGATCTCAGCCCTGTTTTGAGAGATGAAGCAAGAGAAATTCTTCTGTGTTTAAAATTGTGGGTGGATCCATAAAACTAAGGTGTCTTAGAGCGTGACAGTTAGTGAACTTGGCATCCCCAGGCCCAGAGCTCTGTCTCTGCTATAAACTTGACATGAGACCTTTTGAAATGTAGCTTCCTCATCTGTCAGATGTGATGAATCTCTATCATATCGAAGGTCCCTTCTGGTGCTAATAGTCCATGTTCCAGAACATGATAAGAATTGTTCATTCTTGTTTGGGGTCTAGTTTGACTGATTTTCAGGAAGCCATTCTTTATTCATTCATTTGTTCATTCACTAAACCTTAAGTGAATGTCAATAGAATGCAAACTGGTATTTCAAGTACGAATGATTCAGAGATCAAATTCATGCCCACAAGTTATTCCTGTGGTTTCCAGTTCCAACTGCACATTCCATCAAATGGAAAAAATATTAAAAATCCTAATGTCTGGGCCTTGGCCCCAGAGATTCTAATTAAATTGGTTTGCCATAAGGCTTCATTGTAAAGTGCAACCCAGCTTGAGAAACTCTTGGTCTAAAAGAAGATGCAGAAATAAAAGACTATTCTGCAGGGTTAAGCATGGTGTCTTTTATTTTTTTTTTTTTAAATTTCTTTATTGATTAAGGTGTCACATATTTGTCCTCATCCCCCATTCCCATCCCACCCCTCTCCCCACGCATGCCCCAATCCCCTGTTGAACTTAACCGTTGGATAGGCCTATATGCATGCATACAGGTCCGTTGGTTGAACTCTCCCCCTCCCCCCCACCCTCCCCCTACCCTCCCCTATCCTCCCTCTGAGGCCCGATAGTCCGATCGATGCCTCCTTGCTTCTGGTTCTGTTCTTGTTCCTCAGTCTATGTTGTTCATCATTTCCCCTAGATGAGCGAGATCATATGTCACTAGATATATACTAATAAGAACTGAATGTGAGACGAGCAATAATAGTTATGCTGACAGGCAAATGAATCAATCTGTAGCGAGCTTCCCCCTGGACCAACAGTTCTTTTGAGACCCAATTTCAATGTCCAGTAGTTCCTTATGTGTACATGTCAGCACTGACCCCTCAGCTCTGGATGGTGGACAAATGGTGGTAATGGAGGTCCGACTCCCTCTGGTTTGGTCTCGGCCGAACCCAGGGGCACGGCGTCACCCAGACTAAGGGGCACGTGGCCTCACCCCTACCTAAGGGGCGCGTGGTCTCACCCGGGCCTGGGACCCAGCCTCACCCGGATGGATCCAGGGGCGCACAGCCTCACCCGGACCCAGGATCTGGCTTCACCCGTACCCAGGGACGCTTGGCCTCTCCCAGACCCAGGGGCACGTGGCCTCACCCGGGCCTAGGTGCACGAGGCCTCATCCGGATCCAGGGACACATGGTCGCACCCGGACCCAGGGACGCTTGGCCTCTCCCAGACCCAGGGCCACTTGGGCTCACCCGGGCCTAGGTGTAAGAGGCCTCACCCGGATCCAGGGACACATGGTCTCACCCGGACCCAGGGACGCTTGGCCTCTCCCAGACCCAGGGCCACTTGGGCTCACCCGGGCCTAGGTGCACGAGGCCTCATCCGGATCCAGGGACACATGGTCGCACCCAGACCCAGGGACGCTTGGCCTCTCCCAGACCCAGGGCCACTTGGGCTAACCCGGGCCTAGGTGCACGAGGCCTCATCCGGATCCAGGGACACATGGTCGCACCCCGACCCAGGGACGCTTGGCCTCTCCCAGACCCAGGGCCACTTGGGCTCACCCGGGCCTAGGTGCACGCGGCCTCACCCGGATCCAGGGACACATGGTCTCACCCAGACCCAGGGATGCTTGGCCTCTCCCAGACCCAGGGCCACTTGGGCTCACCCGGGTCTAGGTGCACGAGGCCTCACCCGGATCCAGGGACACATGGTCGCACCCGGACCCAGGGACGCTTGGCCTCTCCCAGACCCAGGGCCACTTGGGCTCACCCGGGCCTAGGTGCACGAGGCCTCACCCGGATCCAGGGACACATGGTCGCACCCGGACCCAGGGACGCTTGGCCTCTCCCAGACCCAGGGCCACTTGGGCTCACCCGGGCCTAGGTGCACGCGGCCTCACCCGGATCCAGGGACACATGGTCTCACCCGGACCCAGGGATGCTTGGCCTCTCCCAGACCCAGGGCCACTTGGGCTCACCCGGGCCTAGGTGCACGAGGCCTCACCCGGATCCAGGGACACATGGTCGCACCCGGACCCAGGGACGCTTGGCCTCTCCCAGACCCAGGGCCACTTGGGCTCACCCGGGCCTAGGTGCACGAGGCCTCATCCGGATCCAGGGACACATGGTCGCACCCGGACCCAGGGACGCTTGGCCTCTCCCAGACCCAGGGCCACTTGGGCTCACCCGGGCCTAGGTGCACGCGGCCTCACCCGGATCCAGGGACACATGGTCTCACCCGGACCCAGGGATGCTTGGCCTCTCCCAGACCCAGGGCCACTTGGGCTCACCCGGGTCTAGGTGCACGAGGCCTCACCCGGATCCAGGGACACATGGTCGCACCCGGACCCAGGGACGCTTGGCCTCTCCCAGACCCAGGGCCACTTGGGCTCACCCGGGCCTAGGTGCATGAGGCCTCACCCGGATCCAGGGACACATGGTCGCACCCGGACCCAGGGACGCTTGGCCTCTCCCAGACCCAGGGCCACTTGGGCTCACCCGGGCCTAGGTGCACGCGGCCTCACCCGGATCCAGGGACACATGGTCTCACCCGGACCCAGGGATGCTTGGCCTCTCCCAGACCCAGGGCCACTTGGGCTCACCCGGGCCTAGGTGCACGAGGCCTCACCCGGATCCTGGGACACATGGTCTCACCCGGACCCAGGGACGCTTGGCCTCTCCCAGACCCAGGGCCACTTGGGCTCACCCGGGCCTAGGTGTACGAGGCCTCACCCGGATCCAGGGACACATGGTCTCACCCGGACCCAGGGACGCTTGGCCTCTCCCAGACCCAGGGGCACGTGGCCTCACCCGGGCCTAGGTGCACGAGGCCTCATCCGGATCCAGGGACACATGGTCGCACCCGGACCCAGGGACGCTTGGCCTCTTCCAGACCCAGGGCCACTTGGGCTCACCCGGGTCTAGTTGCACGCGGCCTCACCCGGATCCAGGGACACATGGTCTCACCTGGACCCAGGGACGCTTGGCCTCTCAGACCCCGGGGCACGCGACCTCACCCATGCCTAGGTGCACGAGGTCTCACCCGGATCCAGGGACACACGGTCTCACCCGGACCCAGGGACGCCTGGCCTCCCCCAGACCTAGGGGCACGTGGCCTCACCCGGGCCTAGGCGCACGAGGCCTCACCCGGATCCAGGGACACACGGTCTCACCCGGACCCAGGGACGCCTGGCCTCCCCCAGACCCAGGGGCACGCGGCCCCCCCCGGGCCTAGGTGCACGAGGCCCCACCCGGATCCAGGGACACATGGTCTCGCCCGGACCTAGGGGTGCGTGGCCTCTCTCAGACCCAGGGGCACTTGGCCTCACCTGGACCTAGGTGCACGAAGCCACCCGGACCCAGGGGCGCGTTACCTCTCTCAGACCCCTGGTCGCTTGATCTCACCCGGATCCAGGGGCTCACGGCTTCACCCGTACTCGGGACCCAGCCTTACCCGGATCCAGGGGCCCACGGCCTCACCCGGACCCAGGGTTCAGATTCGCCCGGACCCAGGGGCACATGGCCTCACCCGAACCCGGAATCCAGCTTCACCTGGACCCAGGGGCGCGTGGCCTCACCCAAACCCAGGGGCGTGAGGCCTCACCTAGACCCAGAGGCGTGTGACCACATCTGAGCCCAGAGGCTCGCAGGCTCGCCTGGACTCGGGTCTCAGCGGGGTTTCGTCTTCTTGATCCCAATTCCTGTTGGTCAATTCCCTCTCAGCAATTCCTTCGGTCATTTTCTCAGAGCTCCAGGGCGGCTGCCGCAGAACTCGTTGGGCGGCGGGCTCGGCAAGGCTCCGGTGTGCCCGGTGCCCGGCGGTGGGCTGGTCCGGTGTCGCTGCGTCGGCCCTTGGGTCTGCAATGGTGGCCAGTCGCTGAGCGTGCGCACCTGGCCACTTCGGGGCATTGAGATTCTTGAAGGACTCGGAGGTCAGCAAGCACGGAGTCTCCCACCCCATGTCTCCCAGGGGCTCGTCTGTCCGTGCTCGGCAGCGAGTGGAGCCGTCCCCTCAGCCGGAGACCACCGGGGGAACTGCGCCGAGCACGTTCCTGGCCACCATTGTGTCGCCTGAGCCATAGTTCTTAAAGTGTGGACTTTGGGTCACCGGCATCAGCATCATCCTGCGTACCCCTCTCTTTTATTCTAGTTGTAGAGCATCTGCTCAGCCAGCCCCCCGGTCTTTCTGGCTGGTGTCTGCTCTGCTCTCCCGTCGTAGTCTCAATATTGTTGTGGTAGGCAACGATCAGGCTGCCGCCCTATGTCTCCATCTTGGTCCTCCTTTGTACAGTTAAGTCTTGATTGTTGTTGGTGTCACTGGGAGGAATTGTCCTCCAGGCCAATTGGCCGTGAGGACCCTCTTTGTCCATATAGGAAGAGTTGCTGTGCAGGAGACATGTTTGTGGGCCGGGTCTTGATGCAGCAATGCCTTGGCGCTCACTGAGTCTGCCTCTAGAATGCCTCCCTTAGGCAAGTGATTGAAATCTGGTGTCATCTCCCACCAACCACTAGATGCCCTCGTTTCTGGGTCTCCAATGCAGTGTGGGTCAGCCACTACCTGAGGCACTCAGCAGGAAAAAGCTTCTGCTCAGCTTGGCTGGGGCGGAGCTACAGGGTGGAGCCTACAACCTTGGCTTCCTGTCAGCCCCGCCCTATGAGGCTCCTGTGTCTGTGTCCCTCTGTATTCCTTGCAAACACCTCTGAGAGAAACGCGCCCTGGAGTTTCGCCCACTGCCAAACAGTCCAGTCCCTCCCCTAATGAATCTGGACTCCCAGATTCTCGCCTGGAACTGGGTTTCAGTGCAGTTGGAACTGGGTCTCAGCGCAGTCTGGCGTCCCTGACTCCTTCCCAGCAGGGCCACCCAGTGGCGCAGGCAAAAGTCCGTCCTCTGCGCACCTTCCAGTGCGCGCGTCTGGAGCCGCCGCTTCTCTGTGCCTCCGCCACCACAGCCCAAATTCATTCCCCCAGCGTGCGCCTGGCTTCCCAGGGTTTCGCCCGGAACTGGGGTTCAGTGCAGTCGGAACTGGGGTTCAGCACGGTCCTGAGCTTATGTCTCCTTCCCGCTAGGGCAGTTCAGTGGCGCAGGCAACAGTCCGTCCTTTGCGCCCCTTCCCGTGCGCGCCTCTGGAGCTCTGCCTTCCCCCGCTCCTCTGTGCCTGCGCCCCACAGCCCAGATTCATTCCCCCAGCCTGCGCCTGGCTTCCCAGGGTTTCGCCCGGAACTGGCGCTCAGTGCAGTCGGAGCCGGCGCTTAGCACACTCCGGAGCATTTATCTCCTTCCTGCCAGTGAACGCCGGCCAGGCCGTCAGCCGCCCCTTCCTCGCCGGCTCCATCCTCCCCGCAGGCGCGCGTGCTCGTGTCTCCGCCAGTTTCTCCATACCTCAGGCTTTTACAGCTCCCCCGATTGTCCCCGTGGCCTTCTCCTTCCCCCCAGCTGTGGGCATTTCAGTCCGCCAGCTCTCCTGTGGTTCTGGACGATGTCCGTTCTGACCTCTAGTTGTGCCTTTGAAATTGTTGTGCCCGGCTGCAGGTTAGGTGTTTCACCTATGCCGCCATCTTGGTTTCCTCAGCATGGTGTCTTTTAATGAAGCACTTTTAACTCACTGAGAGAACTAACAGAGTATGGAGAAAGTTCTCCTGCAGGAAGTAACATCTGAGGTCAATTATATTTTTATGTTTTTTTAAATATATTTTTATTTATTCAGAGTGGAAAGGAAAAGGAGAGAGCAATAGAAGCATCAATGATGAGAGAGAATCATCAAATGGCTGCCTCCTGCATGCTCCTCACTGGGGAAGGAACCTGCAACCAGGCCTGTGCCCTGATGGGGAATCGAACCTCGACCTACTGGTTCATAGCTCCATGCTCAACCACTGAGCCACACTGGCTGGGGCTTAGGTCAATTTTAGAGGGTGATTAAAAGTTAAGCTGGCTGAGAGGGAAAGCAAATGTATTCCTGGAAGAGAGAGCTGTGCATAGTGATGCAGAGACACGAGAGAGCTTGAAAATGCCGAGTCCCCAAAAGTCCAGTATCAGCAGATGAAGTTAGGAACATTAGGCTATTTGTTTCCCAATATCCCTTAGTTTTAGGGAGGGATGTGGCTACCCAATTAGCAACCACATTCTCCAGTTCCCTGGCACCCAGATATGGCCATATAACTAAATTTTGCACAAAAGGAATGTGAATAGAAATAATGTAACAATGTCTGAGTCTCATCTTCAGGAAATAATCTGCTTGCCCCCACTTCCTTTTTTCCCTTCCCATAAGCTGAAATACAAAAACAGTGTACCAGTCGTGTTGATCAACAGCATCCCAGGGAGTGAGAAATCAATAAAACAGAAGCAATCCCTTCTGAGAATGGTACCTGGTTCGCGCACCAGCTTGGACTTATACCTCAAGAGAGAAATACAATTTTATGTACTTGAGCGCCTATTGATAGTCTTTGGTACAGCAGTATAGACTGTTCTCTAATTAATGTACTAGAAGATTACTTTCTTGCCAAAAATATAATAATAATACTTTTGGAGGGATAGCTTTTATAAACCTCTGCTTTTGTAGGAAGTACATCATGGGATTTTTGTAAAATCTTAGTAGCAGAATGCTCTGAATGATCATTTTTCACAAACCACCAGCTTGCTCTCAATACAGTTTTAACTAACATGTGCTGGTGTTTCTAAATACCTCAAGATTATAGATATTCTTCATTCAACAACCAAGTCTATCTTTAGTCGATTAAGGCCCAACTATAATTCCCAAGTATTGTTGGGATGGGGCTAGCATTGGCCTTTAGTGTAATATCCTGGAATATGATTTTAGTCTGCAATTCCCAACCTTCAGGGTAATACAAGTGTTCAGACACTTTATTGGGTTTTGATTGAGAATATTTGCAGGAGCAATTTCCAAGGGAACATTTAGGTGATATGCCTCAGGAGGCTGCAGAGCTAGCTGCAATCTCAGGTCCCCAGGGGAAGGAAATCACCAGTGGAAACATGACTATTACTGGGGAAATAGATCTTCCTGACAGGACATAAATCAGAAGCTCTGACCAGACATGGCAATGAAAATGCCCTTGCTTGTTATATGAGGCCAGAGGTGTTAACATCGTCAGGACAGGATTGAAAAAAAAACCCCAAACAAACAAAAAAACTGGTTTGAGTTCCAGAGATCTCCCATCTACTTCACTCTAGGTCATTCATAGACCTGCTAACAAACACTGGACAATTGATGAAGTCGGTCAAGTGAATTGTGCAGCCTGTATTGTCAACTGTATTGCCACCTTCATTTCTCCAGGGTTAAGTGCCCTCATTCAGTCTTGCCCTTAGAACTTCATCCAAGTTGAGAAACCTTTCCCTACTATCTCTAAGGCTCCAATTATTTCAGGCTCTTTTGCTGCTGCCCTGATTCATATCGTCCATAACATTTTATCTGAGCAACAGCAGCAATCCACTGGCTTCTAATTTGTCTTCCATTCTCCCTTGGTTATCTTTACTCTAACTTCATATTATATCCAGAGACCCTTCAAAGGCACAAATTCAATTATGCTATTTCCTTGCTTTAGGCCTCCCATGTCTTCCCTTTGCCCACCGTATCCTTACAGGGACCAGGTCTGTCAACCTCCCATAGCTTCATTGGTCTTACTTCTCATTCTTCTTCAAGTAGATTTGCAGATGCATGGCTTCCCCTTGCCTTTAAGAGTGGATGACACCATTTTCATTGGCAAGGAGAGAAGACACTCCAGCCCCTTAGGGAAGCTCTGAGCCCAGAGTTCCCACTCTGCTTCCATTTGCCGCAGCTCTTAGGGAGCAGCAGTTCTGTATGGTTCATGTAGCCAAAGAGTCGAATTGCTGTTAGTATATTTATAACTGGCTTCTCTCCATTCAAAGTACTTCTGCTCCCAGGGTAAGAGACCAGAATGGCTGTGCATGGTTGATATAATGCAATTAGCAAGTTCATGTGGTAAGATTCTTAGAAGCCCTAAGAAGTCTCTTCCCAACACACACACACACACACACACACACACACACACACACACACACACCTGTTTCCTAAGAACCAAAACATTATTTAGAATACCTAGGGTAGTAATTGAGAACATTAAATGAGGCGAGGGAGTGTTAAAAAAAGAAGATGGAAGAGAATAGCACTGAAAGGTGATTGAAGAGACAAGACAAACTTTAAAACTTTAAATACTTCACAGTTTTGTCAAGAGCTGGCCTGGGGCACAGGCAATTATGGTCTATAGCCAGAGTTGGTTGGGATTTGGTGGTCTGTGGATCAATTACTGCAAGGTGTTTAACATTTGTAATAGCCTATGTGGGCACTTGCTAAGGAATTGGGATTCTTGGTGACTGGTCCTCTTTCTTCAAATCTCTTGAAAAATGAGGAAGTAAGATGTTGAAATGCAAAGAGGACTACACTGAGGATCAGAAAAAAAAAATGGCATTCAATGTCAGTTTTCCCATTTACTGCTTGGGTGCCCTTAGGTAAGTTGTTTAACTTCCTGAGTCTCAGTTTCCTTAACGGTAAACATGGGAACACAAACACCTCCTTACCAGGCTACCATGAGTCTCAATGAGATAAAGATGTTCAATTGCCAGTATCGAACCAGCATATAGAGATGATCAACAGATACTTTATCTCATATCCTCTGAGCATTAATCCCATCTATGGTAGAAGGATTATTTGCCTTGTCTCTCATGGGGCTGTTAGGATTTATAATTAAGTAATGTGCATTGAAAGACCATTGTATAGTTTAAAGAACATAAAAAGCAAGATTTTGCTGTTGTTTATTTGTCAATTCTTGTGATTCTTATCACAATTATTTATGGGAACTTGAAACAATATTTTTCTTTTAAAAGGTTCATGATCCTTAGTCTAAGAAATGCAGATACCTGGTTCATAGGCAATACATGTCACTCTTTGGAGCTAACCCACCCATATTGAAGAGAAAAAAGAAAAACAATGTCAGAAAATGCCTTGGCAGTGCCCTGGGAAGGAGAGTGAATGGAGAGTTGGTAGATTTGAATTTGGTCTTTGCTCTACAGTCTTTGGCTCTCAGATGAATGATGAGGTCACAATATAGCATCACTCTTATATGATGGTATTCAACATCCAGTGAACTTCTACTCCACCTCTAAGCCCAGCTCAAGCAGCACCTATTTTATATGGGTTTGGTTCATTTTTCTCTACCCACAGCACCCCCATGTTTATCTCTAGTCATGCAGGTATCATACTACACCATACTCTATCCATCCACCCATCCTGCCATCCACCCACCCATCTATCCATTCATCCATTCATTATTTAATAAATATTATCTGTCTCTTCTGGGCTGGGCACTGTGCTAAGTACTGAAGCCATACAATTGGTTCATTCATCTATTTCCTCCACTAAAGTGAGTTTTGTGATCTTTTTAAAAAAAATACATGTTTATGTCCTTGGGGCTTAGCCTAAGGCCTAGTACATAATAGACACTCAGGAGATGGTATAGTGTGGTGATTAAGAGCATGGCAAGTTCTGCACAAACATTAGGTTTAAGCCTTAAATCTCATTTTCCTCATCTGTTAAAATAATAACTACTCTATATTTACTGTAAGGATAAAAACAAGATACATAAAACACTTAGAAAGGTACTTGGGATCTAGTAAATGTTATAGAAATGATAGGCATAATCATAATTGATCAGTTACTTGGGCTTATACTCTTAGGCATAGGGGACTTGCTGATCACAATGGATGGGGCAGTTCATGGGTCCTTATCCTCATTTCTTTCATTCCACTCTCGCCCACCCCCACATCCCCACTTACCCCTTACCACCAAAGCCCCATGACCACATACACTTACAGTAGCATTTTTCTGGGTCTCTTTTACCCAGGAGCTATGCTGGGGTATAGAGTTAGCTAAGGTCTCTGACGGGCCTTCCCAGTACCAGGTGTGATCTGTCCAATTCTTTGCAACTTTGTCTCTCTGTTCTCAAATCAAGGATTTACCATGTCCCAAGGGGTAAAACTCATATCTGAGCACAAAACACTTCACTTTAAAAGCAATACTGAAACTGTCTGGCCCCAAACAATGTACCTTTCCCCGGGATTAATGTGTCTTTTCATAACTGCTGATCAAATTAAGACTACAATGTGAGGAAGCAGACAATGGCAGAAAGGAAGCTACAAAGTACAGAGAATTCTTCCCATCCCTCCACCCCCTACATAGCCAACCATACAGGGCTCAAAGCTAAAATACAGTGAAAGGGAAAGAGAAAGAAAGGGACCAAACTGATTAGGTGTTGGTATGCAGTTCAGAAAATCAGTTTAACTGAAGCTTTAAAAAAAAAAAAAGTGCTGTAGCAGTTCCTGTGATTAGATTTAAAAATTCATCTTCTCAGATAGAATCCATGTTGTTACTCTGCTTCCCCCTGTCCTTCCTTCAAGTCATCCTGATGCTGGGTCAATAGTCTCTGAATCTGTCTCCCACTCCATGGCCAGAGTCACTGTGATGCTCAGCTAGTGACAGTCACGATTCCAGGGTCACCAGGAAGAATTTTAATAAAGGCATGAGCTTTGGGTCAGTTAAATCTGGGTTCCATTCCAGATCCATCCCTTTTGAGTTAGGTGGCTTTGGGCAAGTTTTTTAACTTCTCTGAACATGTTTTCCCATCTGTAAAGTGTGTGTAATAATCCCTACCTCAAGATGTGGTTATGAGGATTGCATGAGGTATAAATTGCCCAGCACATAGTTAATAGTTCCTTTCTCCTTGACACCTGAAGTGTCACTTTCATTTTTGTTTTGATCTTGAAAATATAAAAGGATATTTTGAAAAGGATAACTATGAAAAGGATAACTCTTTAAGCTATTATCAGTCATTTATTCCTGAACGGGTTTCAGATTATTTTTTCTGAATACAGGCTTTTACAGGGGAGAGGAGGAGTAGATGGAATACAAAGTCAGAGTGGGATCTTTGGGAGAAGATGCCTCTAGAGTGTGGAAGTATTAAAAAATCATGAGACCAGGAGCCCAAGACAATCATACCTCCTTTAAAAACATCAATGCCTAGTATTTCCTTCCTTCCTCCTCCCTCCCTCCTGCTCTCCTTCCCCTTATTTTTTTCTTTTTTTAAAAGATGTTGCAAATCATGTGGTCACATTATACCAGGAAGCGAGTGAGAAGTCTAAAAAAAAATTATCTGTTCCCTAAACACAGGATTGAAAGTGTCCTGGGGTTCCTGGGGTTACCAGATATAGTAACTGTGGGCAGAGCCATTGTTTGAACCCTTGGCTATTTTTCTCCTTGTGTCTTTGGACAACTTTCAAGTGATTAGAGGAGAAACATATATAAACACACACACACACACACACACACACACACACACACCTGTGTGTGTGCGCGTGCAACATGATATATGACTTCACTTATCAAGCTCTCACTACATACCAGATCCTTATGCACATTATAATTTAGTTAATTCTCAAAACTCAATTATAAATTAGATTTATTTTAATTAAAATGTTCAGAAATTTAATTTAACAACCTAATACAAAAAGGAGAATATATTGAACTATAGTAGAACTAAGAAGTCTGAAGCTATAACAGGATTCAGAGACTTAAATCTGGCTTTCCCCAGTTCCCTTCCTTTACTGTCTGTTGGGTTCATGCTTGGGCAGGCTTTCTCCAAAGCATCCAGCAACTTCACGTCTAATTCCTATCAGCTTAGTTACTATAGCACTAAGCTATTACTTTTTTCCAAAAATTCCCTGAAATATCTCTAGCTGGAGTTTCATCACCGCAGCCTGTGTCACATGAATGACCTTGAAACTGCTCCCATGATCAAAGGTAGCAGTGTTCTGAAAGTTCAGGTACAACGTGAACTTGGGATAGAAAGTGTGGTCCAAGTTCTGTTAACAAAAGAGTAGAAATGAAGGCTCAGGCTGGTGAAAACAAGAGATGCTCACTCTAGTACTCTAGGAGGTAAGAGCGATTGTCCTTGTTTTACAGGTGAAGAAATTGAGGGTTAAAGAGATTAATTAACCTGCTCAAGGTCACAGAGCTGGCAAATGAGAGAGCCAGGACTTGAGCTGACATCTACCAATTTAGGATTTTCTGATCTTATCCAAGACACTGCTGCATAAACTAGAGGTTAACACTGGTTGAAGCAGCTAAGTGTTAGATTGAGTTTTTAGATGGAGGAAACTCAGTTTTGTTTTTAAAGACAATATAAAATGAGCATTCCTTTCCCCTCATTTGATTCACCTCCCTCTCATTTCTTCTTCTAGACAGATAATGGCTCTGCCTGTCTACACTTCTTAACAGGCTGAGCCTCTATGCAAATAAGTCCTTATTAGTAAAGTTGGGGACATATTTATCTGCTTCCAGCTTTTAAAAAAAGGAAGCAAGAAACTCTCAGCAATGTCAGCCTTGTCAAACTGAAATGTCTGGAAATCTGTGTGTCAGCCAGGGTTCCATGGTGGGGATGGATTTATTTATTTATTTTATTTCTACATTTGTGTTAAGGTCAGTGTATTCATTTCACAGTAGGGAAGGGTGAATTCTGACATTTTTATAGGGGTGATTGATTGGTTTGTGTCCATTTGTGAGACTCAACATGGCAAGAGGCCATGGCTAATGGAAGAGGAGGGGGGAAATAACTGAAAACAGCTATTTTTGTCAGAAGCCTTTCTATCACCATTTTGGAACTGCCCAAAATTGTTGTACAAGGACACAGATCTGAGAAGACAGAAAGGTATTTGACACATGTTAATTAAAATACAAAGGGAAGCACATTGACAAGGATTTCATTTCATCCCAGCTGCCTTGAGAAAGAATTATCCATCTCCTCCAAGTCCCCTACCCCTTACTGATGAGCTTTCTGTGTTATTCCCAAGGAAGCATTACAGAAGAATAAAATTCTTACCTTTCACCTACACTCATGGGCTCCATTTAAGTTCAAATTACCTGCACCTTATTTTGGAGGGTGGGAGCATTCCTCAGCCCCAGATTAACTCTGTGTGCCCTGGCCTTTGGTCTCCAAATGAGGGTAACGAGAGCACTTGTAACTGTTCCCACAGTGGTTGTCTTCCTAGCTAGACTCTAAGTCTGATGAGGCTTAGCATTGTATCCCATGTGCCAGGCTTAGGACATATGATTTGTAGTAGGCTATTTTGCACTCTTCTCAGCCTATCAATAACCAATATTGAAGCTGAGCCAGCCCTGTTGCTCTTATTATGATTGCAAGATGCCCTTTAGCAAGAACCATCAGGAAATTCCAGCACACCTGGGGCTACACAGTGAGGTCGTGGATATATAGAGAGAGAGCTCGTGGGCCTGGGCCTGTGGTTCTTTTTTCATTGGAATCAAGGGAAGGGGCCCAGGGTTTCTAGGGTTCACTATCAAGGCTTAAGCCAGGCACTTAAATTACAATATTTTTTTAAACCACAACATCAGGGCTTTTATTTTATAGGCATTATCAGATATTTGTTGAATGAATGAATAAATGGTTTTTAGGTCATTCAATGTCTGCCTTTTGAGCTGTAGCATAGAGCCATGTTTTCATTTTGAGAAGCTCTGCCCTGGTTGATATTACTCAACCACACGCTGGCATGGATGAGAAAAGGAATTCTTATTAAATAGACAAACACTTTAGAGAGCCCATAGAAGAACCATGATACCAGTGCCTCTTTGGTTAGGACATTGCCAAAGAATAAGCAGAAGTAGTGAGGTTAGCCTAGTGTGTTGTTATGTTACTGCTCTGAACACTGATTCCTTCCCTTCTCCCCAGAAATGAGAGCAAGTTTCATCTAAATTATTATTCTTATAGATTATTAATAGGGATTGTGAACATTTTACTGGAAAGCTCTTCTCTATAAAAACAGAACACCTAACTGTATGATTTGCCACACTTTTCTGTGATGAATTCATCAACTGTCCAACCCCACAGAAGCTTCTATGTTGACTCCAGAGCTACTGATTTCTGTGAACCTACGTGCATTAGTCTTTGCTTCAGAGTATTTGAAGTCAGAAGACCTCTGTGTAAATGTCAACATTGGTTATCTCAAAACCCTAAGGGTGACCATTCAAATGGTGATGGTCCCAGCTTTGAACATCCCATGATTTCAATTATATTTCCGAGGGGTCAGGAGGAGGAAATCACTTGGTCCCATTGTCCCCACAGGCAGTTCCTGGGATAGTTAATAAGTTACATTGTCCAGGGATTCACTTGAGTCAATTATGCCTAGAAGAGTAGCCTCAAATGTTGCATTTTCTTTTTGGGGATTTATTTTTCATGCTATTATAAAGGGATAACATTATGAACTTAAGGATGTTCCCTGACTGCCCTCTTACCACTCTCTTTCCCAAAAGAAATTCTGGTTTTACGGATCAGTATTTTTCCCTCTTCTGTTTGTTGTTTTCCTGGGTAAAATGAAAAGAGGTCTACAGTCACAAGTCCCACATCCTGGGCCATTGCCCATAGAGGAAAACAATCACTAATTAGCACCTTAGTGCAGGCCTGTGGATAGGCTGCTGTGTTTTGTGGGGTTTTTTTTAAACTGCTATCATCCCTTTGGCAAACATCCCTGAAAGGCTAGTCATAAATGCTAATGAAATCTCAATTTCTGTTGGAAGATGCAGTCCCAGAACATTTGAAAGCTTAAAAACTCTCTTTGCTATGTAGTGCATTGTCATCTATATTAATATGCTTTTGAAATCTGCTTTTTTATATAATTTAACATCTATTTAAAGAGCATTCATCCCAAAATAAGGCATCCCCTATGACATATCTCATTTTTACACCATCAGCAGGAACAACTCATTCTAATCACCTGATATGGAATACATTATCTTTATCCTTGGAGTTTCAAGGTACTTTGGTGATAAGAACTGCACAAATACATATGTGAGTAGATACAAACTTTCAGTCTCTTAAGAGGAATATAAATATGAAAATCTAAAGGAGTTTTATCAACTCTTTCAAGTGCTGTGCTTTCTTAGAGTTACAGTTTTGATAAAATGCAGCACTCATCCAGCCCAAAAAAAAACTGAATACCAGGAGCAATCAATATAAGAAACTGCAACACTTTGTATTTAATACTAATCTTTTCAATAAGCAGGTCAATCTACTTTCTGACCCCTAGCAAAAATGTCAGGGGTATCAGGCCTAAACTTCATGTATCCATTTGAAGCCCTATGGAGAAGATGAAAAATATAACCTAGCTCACAATGACTAGGAAATTGACTACGCACTCTCTGAAGAGTGAATTTCTCTTGGTCACTTCTTCATCATTTTTAATTCCAGCTTACTGGTCTATTTTAATTTTGTGGTTATTGTTGCTCCCACACAGCCCTATTCCCTCCCCTTTTCTGTGATTACACACTGGTATCTGATGCTTCTATATAGAGTTTCAGGTCTTGACAGCATTTCTCATCACAGTGTGAGAATTTTCTATTTTCCCAGGCCCTTGAGATCAGCTGTCTTTTGTGAGAAAGAGGCTTTTAAAAGACAGCTCAAGTGGTGGCTGAGCCACTCTTTTTTAAGTGTGGCGGCTGGGCCCACCAAGGAGTCCACACATGAGCTGCCAACCACGGCATTAGCCCAGCTCTGGAATAGCTTGTTTTGAGGAATCTGGCTTAAGCCTATGGAAGTAAAAAGACTTTTCAATGTTACCTGTCCCTGGGATGAGCCAGAGTTATCACTCAGAGAGCACAGGAGGCCCCAGCTAAGAGAAAAACCAACAAAACTCATTTTAATTGAGCAGCGGAATCCCACTGCATAGCAGTTCTAACGAGGTCAGACAAATGCAGCCCTCCTTTCCTGGCCTTCTGCTACTTCCTTGGTTTATTTATACATTCAATCACACCATCAACAGCAACTTGAACACTTCTCCTTTTGAGACGTCAATGCCAGGGGTAGACTTCTGAGCAAGAGTGTCTGCATATCAGTCAACAAGATTGTTTTCCAGGTTAAGTAAGGAGAATGTTGTCATGTGTGTAATACAAGAGAAAACCATTATGCAAAATCAATATCTCCTTAAACACAAATTACTCTAATTAGGTTGGGACAATAAAGGGACTGATCTGTGAAGAAGGGAACAGGCTTATTGCGATAATTACTTATTCTCTCAAAATAATCTTTCATTAGGTGAGTCAAAGACATTATGGAAGCTCTTCCCTATACTCCAGAGATAATTTCCCTTTACTCCTCAGCTTTTTGGGCTGCAGCAGAGGAGTATGTGTCATAAGAAGACTATTAGAGGTGGCCTAGGAATTGGAAGCTGAATTAATATGAGCTCAGACTAGCCCTTAAAGCCAGCTATGATAACCTGGAGGATAGTAGACTAGGGGCATTTATTGCAAGGTTCTGTGCGAAGCAATGCACGGAAAAAATATTAGTATTATTTTTGGCTTAGGTTACAGTAAAATTAATCTTCATTTCATTGTGCTAAAGACTGGAAGCAAAAACAATGCCTCTATCAGAAGCATTACTTTCTTCACAAAAACACTTTGGAATAAAATATTTGTTTTATTTCCACACAGAGAGATTTTTGAGTTTGTCGTGAATAAGAAGCAATCTGATATATGCAATAATGAATTCAAAATATCTGTATAATAAAAGATCATTACTACCTACTCTTGCTCTCATGAAGAAAAACCTAATGAAAATGATATTAATGTTAAATCCTATATTTTAGGAGTGTTTGTAACTCTGTTCCCCAATGGGAACAATAAATGTGTTTTTAGCTGGAGGCTAAAACATTTAAAGTTCTCCAAAATCCAAAGGGAAATAACACATGACAGGTCCTTGGCATGATGGTTTGGCTGATGGAATGAAATGCTATCCTGACTGTAGCCTGTGGAAGCAGAAGAAGCTCCAGCATGGATGTTAAGAATGCCAGATATTTGATCTTGGTCCCGAATAACATAAAAAGAACAAGAAAGGGATAGTAGATTGGAAGAAGGCTAAATGCTGTAGGCACATATTTATACTTGAACATGGATATGGTAGGCAGCTTCTGAAATGGCCCCTAATTATCTCCGCCTCCTGGGTTTCATGCCCTTGTGTAATCTCCTCCCCTTGAGTGCTGTGACTCAATTCTAATGAATAGTATATGGCAGAAAGGATGGGATATTATTTCCAGAATTGGTTTACAAAGAGATGGTGACTTCTGTCCCACTTGCACTCTCTCTCTCTCTGGTGCTGCCGTGCTTGTTTGCTCCAATGCAGCCAGCTACCATATTGGGATATTCCCTTTGGCGAGGCTCAAGTGTTGAGGTAATTAGGGAGCCTCCAGCTAACAGTCAGGGAGAAATTGAGGCCCTCAGTCCAAAAAGCAGCAAGGAAACGACTCCCACCAACACCCTGGTGGGTGAGATTGGAAGCAACCTTTTCCCCAGTAGAGCCTTGAGATGACTACAGCTCAGGTTGACACTTTGATTACCTCCTGTGAGAGATACCAAGCCAGAGGACCCAGCTAAGCTGCACCTGGATTCCTAACTTACAGACAGTGTGAGATAATACATGTTGTTCTAAGCCACTAAGTTCTTGAGTGATTTTTTTTTACTCTGTTATTGATAATGAATATAGTGGAGAACTAAAAATTCTATCAAATCAGGCTTCCCTTCCAGAATGGCTCAAGCCTCACTATTTCTCTATTAAAAGGATAAAAACAATAATAACAATCTTGTCTATGACTGGAAAACTCTTTGCCTGGAAACTCTCAGGCACTACACTTGCCTAGGGTCTGATTCTGATCACTGTGGTGCTGGATTTGATTCTTGAATCTTCTGGAGCTTTTTGATGACTGATAAGGCCAATGATCAAATGGGTCATGGTGATGGAAAACAGCTACTACAGATGGTAAAACATCTCAGTCTCAACGTTCTCAAAAATTTGATTACAGTTTCATAGTGGTAAGAGCATTAGGCTGGATCCATGAAGTTCAACTCAGCAAGAGTAACTCAATAATTGAACACTTCCTGAATTATCTCCTTGACAAGTTGGAGATATCGTGCCTACCAAATGGAAGGCTCCATGCTAGGTCTTTGAGGAATAGCAAAATAAATGAAACCATTCCTGTCCTCTAAGAATGCCCAGGAAAATAAGGCAGACAGACCCATCCATAAATAACTCTAATATGATGATGAAGCAAACATCTGAGTGAAGTACTCTCTGGATACTTCTAAGTAAACGACTACAGGAAGGAAAGTTTGGGGGAGTTGTTTTCTATAAGACTCTGATAGCTGAAACAACAAGGAGAAGTGTTTTTCATTGATGGGATTTAATTTTTCTGAGGGAAGCTAAATTGTAAGGTGTTCAAATTTGAGATACTGTTATTTTGCTGACATGATATGATTTGGGCCATGTTGCCCAATGATTTGATCCAATGTATCCAATGTTATGATCACTGTGTAACTTCAGAAAACCTGGTTAAACACCAAAGCTGGTGGGTGGTAAGTATGTTATGAGGGGTTTTTGAGCCAAGATCTGCCACAAGGGATCTCCACTGTCTTGAGCTACTTGGGAGTTTAATTGAGACTTCTTTGAGAGAAGCTCTCCTTAGGCCCAGGGAGCGCTAAGTTATAAGCTCCAACTAAGTATTACCATGGTTCTGAATTGGGGGCATAAATGCTTTGGCCCAATTAATGATCAACATCTTTCCAATTTGGTTATTGTTCCCTGTGTATGTTTGCATGTGTATTCCTTCAGAATTTCAAATCTGCTATCATAATGATGTATAGTGCTATGGAACTTTAGGGAACAAGAAAGTTAACTTTGATGAGAAAATCTAAGAAGGCTTCTTGGAGATATGAGGTGATTCTTAAAGAATGGGTAAGAATGTGGTTAAGTGGATACATAAGGTGAGGGTAGTCCTCCTGACATGGCTCAGTGGTTGAGCATCAACCTATGAACTAGGAGGTCATGATTTGACTCTAGGTCAGGGCACATGCCCAGGTTGTGGGGTATATAGGGAGCAGCCAATCAATGATTCTCTCTCATCATTAATATTTCTATCTCTCATTTTCTCTCCTTTCCTCTCTGAAATTAATAAAAATATTTTTAAAAGGTGATGGCATTTCAACCTGTTCCAAGTTCAGGAAAATAGCAGCTCTGGTGGCCATGAGAATGTATTAAAGCAGGAGACAACTAGAGGTATTAGAAGGCAGTTGTCAGAGTTTTGAGATGAACCCTGCAAGATATAAAGAATAATGCTATACAAAAAGTGTGGTGTCATAAAAACCTGGCATGGAATGAGTCACTTTTTGAGAGAAGAGACATCTTAAAAACATCTGTTCAACTTGTGATTTTAAGATAGAGCATAAGCTAGAAGAACATGAACTGTGTTTAAAGTATTTTATCAGGCAAAGTGTGATAAAAGGAGATAAAGTGCTTGGAAACCTCCTTTGAGGAATCATATATAACCTATTCGTACAGAAGAAAATACCAAGATGTTCAAAATGACTGAAAAACACTTCTGAAATAATTCACCTTATAAGTCAAAATAGATGTGGTTCTTCCATTGCCAATTTTGGATTGTGAAGAACATCATTAAATGGCAATGGTGAAGCAGGGGGAGCTGAGGATGAATGTACTGATATGCTCAAACCTGTCCAAGGGCATAGATGAATTTGTTGAATTGGTTTTGGTAATTTATTTTTACTTCTTGGCATTTTACTTGTCAATGAAGATTCAGAGCTGAATAGTGAAGGGTTCCTATCCATAGAATCTTACATCTTCTGTATGTCACCTGGGAGAAGTAAGCTCTAAACATGTTTCAGGAGTTGAAGTGCATCATTTGTTATAAAGAAATGGGTTGCTCATTCCTCCAAGAAGAGGATAGTTAAGTGGAAAGTACCGTATTTTTCCATGTATAAGATGCTATTTTTTTTTCTAAAATCATTAGAATAAAAATCGAGAGGCGTCTTATACACGGAAGTCAGCCGAGGAGGGAACCATGCAGGTGCATAGCTGCTCATACCTTGTCAAACAGGCTTCTTCCAATCATGAGCCTTATTGTTACTGACGTCAGCTGATGCCATAATTGGAGGTGGAGATGGGGAGTGCACAGATGCAACAGACACTGAAGCGTTCTGAGCCCATAAAGATGTCAAAAAATAAAAAAGATAAATACTGGTAAGTGATTGTCTTACTCGGCAAAATTCAAAATGAATGTAATCAGCTATGCAAAAGAGCATGGAAATAGAGCTGCAGAGAGACAATTTGGACCTTCTCCCACTGAGTGTATGATCAGACAGTGGAGAAAACAGGAAGAACAACTCCTTAAGATGCCAAAAAAAAAAAAAAAAAAAAAAAGGTCTTAAGAGGAAAACCAGCAAAATGTTTAAAATATTGATTTCTTCATTTTGGGTTGGAAAAGTGGGGGGCGTCTTATACATGGAGGCATCTTATACACAGAAAAATATGGTATGTATAAGTGACTTTATACATTCCCTTGGCAGGAGATGAAGTTTGGGGAAGAGTAGAGGCCAGATGTTAGCAGCTTTGATGGCCAGACCATGGATGTTGGTAGAAGTCTTGATGATAGGTAGGTCATCACACGGCAGCACATGGTTGCCTTCTAATGAAATCTGAAGGATGCTAGGAAGACTCCCACTTGAACTAAGATCATACTTTTTGAAATGGACCGTTACTTTGCACAGACAATAAACTTTCTTAAACACAACTACTTAGAAAAGCTTATATATTAAACTGGCCTTCAATCATACACACTTACTGATATTTAATATAACGTAATACTTTTCTTCTGAGATCAATTTCTCCAGAGTCAAGAGTTTTAGGAAACCAGAAGATGACTGAGAAAAAGAATTTAGAAGTCTGGGGTATTGCCAGAGAGGAATACCTTGAGTTGGGTACCTCAGGAAGGCCTATTCCATAAAGAGAGAACAGATTGATAAGACTGCAAAGAGGAAGATGGGAAATGAACCAAAATTTGCAGAAAAATTTAGAACAAGAAAGATAAAGCAATAGCCAAGCTGCCTCTCCACTTAGAATCAGTCCTGAAAGAAAAGCCAACATAGATGTTGCTAATTGACCTCTGCTACCTGGTAATCAGGGGAACCAACTGATGAGTTGTCATCTCACTATAGGGCAGGCCAGGAAAACTATTAATAATATTGTGCCTGACTGGAAGGTCAAGATAGAAAGTAGCAATATAAGCAAAACATATCTGAGTCTTCTGTTAGTATATATAATAGTGGTCATCAAAATATTTCTTTAAAGGTCCACATATTAAATATTTCAGTGGGCCATATGGCCTCTGTTGCAAATAAAAAAAAAACACACCTGTTATTATAGTGTGAAAGCAGCCAGACAACACAAAAATGAATATGTTTGTATTCTAATGAGGCTTGATTTAAAAAATAGAAGCTTAGCCAGATTTGACCTATAGTCCATAGTTTGTCCACCCCTATTACAAAATAAAGTATTTTTCTGGTATAATAAATCATCTCTCCCCTCCCCCCCAAATAAAATGGAACCATGGCCAGGTTCATCAAATCCAGAGACAATAAGTAGTTAAGGTGAACTATCCAGAATCAAGATCAAATGTCAAAGTATCAGAGTGGGCAGGATGACACAGACAGGTACCTTATCTGATCTTTGTAGAACTTCTTGGTCAGAGTTCAGACAGGCCAAGAGAAGATGGGTGAGGATGGACAGCTGGGGAACTCTCAAGATGAAAGCATAAG
Source organism: Eptesicus fuscus (assembly GCF_027574615.1). NCBI lineage: Eukaryota > Metazoa > Chordata > Mammalia > Chiroptera > Vespertilionidae > Eptesicus > Eptesicus fuscus. The sequence continues at coordinate 90,491,386 of NC_072479.1, forward strand.
AAGCTGGTAAGAAGGAGAAAAGACTCATTTTCTTCAAAGGGAAAATAGCATATTACAAAGTAAACTGTAGAGCTAATGTTAAGTAGCCTTCTCTATGGACAGATAGGGGCTGGCAGGTATGATATTGACTGGTCATTGCTTAACACACAAAATGGCATATGTGCTAGAGCATCCCACCCATCCTAACAGGCAGCAATTTGTCATATGCCTCTACCTCCCTCAGCCCTGGAATTCAGCCCCCTCACCAAAAGTGTATTTATTGATATTCCACATGGATAATTTGTTTCTAAATTTCTTCATGAAATTCAAATGAGCAGTTTGATTTGGGACATTTCATTTATTTTCAGAGAATGAGTCTCGTTCATCTTTCATGCCTTTCTGCTTTGTATGCCAAATACAACCCAGATTGTCATTCTCTCATCAGAACCAAATACCATCTTGAAGTTGTTTATTCTTATTGTTTAAATTAATTTTGATTCAGATGGTTTTTCTATCTCAAGTAAACAATGCACATTTAAGAAATTAAAGTCATTGTTTTTCCCACTGAAATAATTTTCTTTTAACAGAACATCGCTTTGTTAAAAACTGTGATGTCTCAATATTTTCTATAATTTTTTTCAGCTAATTCTAGATGGAGTATTAAATAATGATCCTCAATAAGAGTCCTAGTTCTAATTCTGCCAGTTTTCAATCCCAGATCAATACAACCTTTCACTTTCTCTGCCCCTACTCTGTAACTGCTGAGGGTAGCTAAAGAGAACCTCATAACCATGCCAATTGGCATGATCACCAATGGATGGTTTTCCAGACCAGCTGCATTCACAAGCTCTTCAGCAATTTCTTACTTTGTCCATGGTCAGGGCCCTTTCTCATTCTCATTTAGCTGTTTCAAGTCACTACCCTTCTACTCCATGCCAAGTTTCTTCAAAAATAAGTTCTACAACAGTGTTTCAGGGAGACACTATGTTCAGCAGAACTCAGTTAATTATGTTGGTGAAAAGGGAACTTGAGGACAAATGCTTTTGAGAAACACTGGATCAAACAAAAGGAGAAAAATATCTCTTCTGCAGGACTTCTAGGTAGGATTTTAAGGCTCTAAAAAGAGTCAAGATGTTTCCCTAATTTCCTGACCCCATAATCCATTTTATAACAGAGCATCTAGGGGACTTGTGTTTCATGGAACACACATTGGACACCTTTAGTTTTATTTCTTCCTAATTATTAGCTTTCTAAAATCAGTAATGACTTTCTAGTCACCTCCAGTTAAGTATTTTTCAATATAGCATAATGGTAAAGCACATAGATAATGAAATCAAATAGCCTAGGTTGGAATTCTGGCTCAGCCACTTACTTATGTGTGACCTGCAGCAAATTACTTCACCTTTATTTGTGTTAATATTATTGTTTTAAATTGGAATAATAATTGAACTTATTTATTCTGTAAAGACTAAATGAAACATATACAGAGTGTTTAGAACATAGGGAATACTATAAAAATGTTAGCTATTATAATTAAAATTTGATATAGTTTGCTTTGAGAGAGAAGAGACTAGTCCTCTTCATTTTTGTGCCCCCAATCTGCACAGTTCTTTGTACAAAATAAGAACAAAATAAATGCTTGACGGTCATAATATCTACTGTTCTTATAGAGCTTTAAAATGTATAGCATATTTTTACATATATTAACCCATTTTCTACAAAGTCTTACTAGAGGCCAGAATAAGAATTAAATATTCAAGACAGAGTAACTCTAGTTTGTCAGTCACTCTTCCCAACAAAAAATGAAAATAAAAGAAAGAAAAAAATAGTGTTCCAAAATAAAAGCAACTGGTTCAGCGGGCAACTCACATACCAACGTGCATGCTTTTCTTTCAACTAATTGTCATTCTTTGCTATGCCACAGAAATGCTTTCTGGGTATTTCTCATTTTGTCACACAGAATATTAAAAAGACATGTACTCAAGGGTCAATGTTTAATAAAGAGATTAAATTCTGCTGCTTCATTAAAAACATTATTAAATGAAGCTGGCTTTTGAAACTGTAAGTGTGTGGTTATAAAGATAATCCTACCAGTAGTTTGGTGCCACTGCCTTGTGATTTACGCTCAGGGGTCAGCAGTTTGACATCCGTGGTATTTGCACCATGTGGCTAAAAGTCAACAGAGTAAAAAAAAAAAAAAAAAAAAGGGAAAAGGTAGTGTCTTATAGTGTCTTATAATATTATGAAAATATTTTTAATCTCACAGACTGCCTATCCCCAAGGGTCTACAAACTACACTTTTTTAAATTTATTTATTGATTAAGGTATTACATATCTGTCCTTATCCTCCATTACCCCCAAACCCCCTCCACTCATGCCCTCACCCCCCTGTTGTCTGTGTCCATTGGGTTAGGCTTATATGCATGCATACAAGTCCTTTGGTTGATCTCTTCCCTTACCCCCAAAAAAACTAAAAATGGAACTACCATTTGATCCAGTGATCCCACTTCTAGAAATATATCCCAAGAAACTACAAACTACACTTTGAGAAGCCCTGTGCCAGGGCATAAGACCTTCCAGTTCAAGTATCTGCCCACTTGTGAAGCCAGAATTACCATTCTCCTTTCTTCCTGTCCACAGATCTCCTCAGGGCTTGGGAAGTTTTCCTTGCATATTCTTAAAGCACACAAGCTCCAAATACACCACCTTTTTGACAATGGAATGCTGACCACATCACTTCCTTTCAGTGATTCAGAAGCCCTTTGTCATCATCCTTCCAAGAGAATCCACCTTGTATGATTCCAACATGGTTTTCTGGCCTCATCCATCTAACAAAGAGTGAACATACAATGGAAATGTGGCCTCCATTGGTTCACGATCATGCTACATATTTTAACACATTTTAATTCCCTAATAGTCATAATCAAAGCAGAAGACAAGCATTGAATAAGATAAGAATGAGACTGGTTTCACATAAGTAAAAGTATGGGTTTTGATTATTTTACTGCAGATACTAACAGGTTTTAGTTTGGGTTGTAACAAATACTTAATTAAGATTTGTAATTGATATTGCCAGTAAGAAATCTCAGTTGGAGCTCTAGCTGGTTTGACTTAATGGATAGAGCATCAGCCTGGGGAGTGAAGGGTCCCGGATTCAATTCTGGCCAAGTGCACAAGCCCGGGTTGCAGGCTTGATCCCCAGTAGGGAGCGTGCAGGGGCAGCCAATCAATGATTCCCTCTCATCATTGATATTTCTATCTCTCTCTCCCTCTCCCTTCCTCTCTGAAATCAATAAAAGTATATTAAGAAAAAAAGAAACCTCATTTGGAATCATAAAAATAAAAATGACATCATGTAACCTTGAGGCCTGTGCATAAAAACAAGGCTTTGTAATAGAAAGTAGATTCAGTGCCATTTTTCCTCAAGTCTTGGAGCTGTCCACAGTTCTCGTTATCTGTCAGAACATCTGCCACAGCTGCCATAGGCTGATGGAGAAGCAAATAAGTATAGTATGCTGGTGACATTTTGCTGCATTTAGGTTTTGAAATAGTTTTTTTTAAAATTAAAAAAAAAAGAAAGATGAAAAGAAGTCTGAAATGAGATTGATAGGTAAATGTATTCCCTGGAGACATATATTGCTATTTTTAGGAGTCAGAAACATAAGCCAAAATTAATTTAACTGCATAGTTCTACTTTCATTTTATGTATCATTTTACAGTTTATTAAGCATTTAATATGCACTATCTTATTTCTCTTCACAGCATTCATAAAGTAGGTTTCTCTCCTCCACCCCTTCTCCATTTAATCAGTAGGCTCCAAGGCTGAATGATTTGCTTAATGTCACACCACAGTTTCTTACCCAGGTCTGTGGACCCAGAATACAATGTCCATCCAGTGGGCACAGTGGCTGTACAGAAACCTTCATAATGGAGAGGAAAGAGTGGGGGTGGAAGGTGGAAAGTTAAATATGAAAAATGGAAGTCACTTTATCGCTGTTAGTTCCTTGAGCTAGACTTCTGGCTATGCAGCATCATTCTCTTCTGTGCCTCTTCCCTGGGAACAAATGTCCCAGAATCCTTTGTCAGAGTGTTTCCACATTAGGTGGAAAGTAGAAAAGAGGTGTACATTATTTTATTGGTCCTGCAGCAAGAGCAAAAATATAGCTTCAGTGAGTCTGAGGCTTTTCAGCTGCCTCTAGGTGGTTTGCAGGATTGCACCTAATTCAGGGTCATTGAAGGTGGTTTCCTGTACCTCCTGCAACTTTCTGCCTCTCTGAAAGCTAATAGTGAACTTGAGAACAAGCAGTGACTTTACATGATCTCTGAAACTCTAGTCCTACTACACTGGTATTCTAAACATCTATATTCCCTAAATTAAATAACCTTTCTGTTTGAAATACCTTGAATGGCTCATTATTTTCTGAAAAGTACCAACTGGTACATTCTCCAACCTCACCCGAAATGGCCTAAACCTTTAAGGATAAAACAACAGTAGAGACATTAACAAATTCTTCTGAATATAGAATTCAGATGAGAAAGTGGTAACTGACATATCAAAGAGCAGAAAACAGGTGGTAAAATGTTGATAAGAAATAAACTGATCGATGCTGTACCACAGCCCTGGCCGATGTGGCTCAGTTGGTTGGGCACTGCTTCATGCACCAAATGGTTGCTGGTTCATGGGTTGCTGGCTGGATCCCTCTCCATTCCTCTCTCTCTAAAAAAGAAATCAATAAAAAATATTTTTAAAATACCATATACAGATTCCTGAAAAGTTTCAGAAATAGAAGGCACCAGGTGATTTTGCAGTTGGTAGCACAGGATGAGTTAGAAATAGGTGTATTGATTGAAAATCTGTATAATTTATGAGTTGGAAAACTTTTTTCTATAAAAGGCCAGATAGCAAATATTGTAGACTTTGTGCCTCATATGGGCTCTGTTACAATTATTTAACTCTGCAGTGTAGTGCAAAAGCAGCCACAGGTAATACTTAAATGAATGGGTGTGACTGTGTTCCAATAAATCTTTATTTACAAGAACAAGTAGCAGGTCAGATTTGGCCCACAGGCCATAGTTGCAAACCCCATTTTGGGCCTTTAGAACCTTTGCACCAGTTTAAGTAATTGTTTCTATCTAGCATAAGACACGAGTTTGCTCTCTTGAAAGGTTAAAGTGAAAAGATTCTATAGTTGGTGACACTAGACATAGCTGGGGAGCAGATATGGAGTGAAGAATCATACAGAAAATAGGATTATATGGCAGACTACAAACTGAGCCATGAAAACTATAGAGATCTTACCTGGCTGATCTCAAAAAAAAAAAAAAAAAAGAAAAAAGCATGCTTTTTTTTTTTTTTTTAATGGAGGTAAATAGCCCTAGCCAGTTTGGCTCAGTAGATAGAGCACCGGCCTGCTGACCAAAGGATTCTGAGTTTGATTCCGGTCAAGGGCATGTACCTTGGTTGTAGGCTCCTCCCTGGCCTGGACCCTGGTCAGGGCTCATGCAGGAGGCAACCAATAGATGTTTTTCTCTCACATGAATGTTTCTCTCTGTCTTTCCCTCTCTCTTCCACTCACCCTAAAAATCAATGGAAAAATATCCTTGGGCGAGGATTAACAAAAAAATAAAAAAGTAAAAAAGGAGGTAAATAACAAAAGAAACACTGAAGGAAAACTGAAAGTGGTTCTCAAAAGGTAGTGAGAATCAGGTGTAGGGTGTCATTTTTCTTTATAGGAAGCATATTAGTTACTTGACCTTTAAAAATGATGAATATATTATTTACATAGATAAAATTGAAATTAAATTAATAAAAATAAAAGCAGAGTAATTTAAAGTATTACATAGGTTCATAGTGCATGATCCCATGAAGTCAAGGGCAGTTTTACTATCCTGATTTTCCAAGAGAAGATGCTGAAGGGTTAAATTCTAAAGCTGAATACATAGAGGGAAAGCTATTACTTTGGATAAGGGGAAATATATTATTTTAGTTGGTAAAAGCAGAAGGAATTATCATTACATTAATGGGATGTATTGGTAGAAACGCACAAATACAGAAAGCACAGTAGAGCTTTTAAACTCCTATGACCCCAACTGTGAGCCAAGAACATTGCTGGACACCAACAGCTCCAACTGAGTTGAAAATCTGGGATAAGACTGAGCAGTGCCAGCATCACTCCTAGTTGCCCGAGGGATAAGCACCCTCCTCATGTTAATAATATAATGAAAAATGCAAATGGAGTAAACAATTATTAGGTGCAGAGTAGTACATGGCTTAATTAACTCTACCTTGGAGGAAGTATTGAAATGGAATTTGCAGGATTGGAGTGTGCCATGTGCAGTAGACAAGGGTGAGATCATGAGGAGGTGAACTTGGGTTATAAATAAATGTGAGCTGAAGACTCGCTTGGTTAATGCTGACTTGTTTCATCTCTTTCCAGTATCATTGAAGTAGATATATGTTGCGGATTCTTCAATCCCTTACCAGTTCCACCTGGAGCCATCACTTCAGAGAAGGAAAGTTCAAGACAAGTAGATGACAGAGCTTATAATCTACACCATTTGGTATGTTTGGAAATTTACTTGGGTTACTAATAAGAATGATCACATCTGCCTTTTTAAATTACTCTCCTCATTTCTTGCCACCATCAACAAAGATACAACCCACTCACATGGGTATGGATAGGAGGAAAGAGGAGCCAACAGGAAACTAGGTTTTAGCAACTGATGCTTGAATATCACATCTACCTCTCATCTGATAGATGACAACAACTTTGTTAGACCCTCAACCTTCTCTTCTGTTAACAAATATTTGGGGGATTGCGATGGTTAATTTCATATGTCAACTTGACTGGACTGTGGCGTGCCCAGATATTTGGTTAAATATTACTCTGGGTGTATCTGTAAGGATGATTCTGGATGAGGTTAACATTTGAATGGATAGACTGAGTAAAGCAGGTTGCTCTCCCTAATGTGAATGGGCCCCATCTAATCTGCTGAAGGCCTGAATAAAACAAAAAGACTGAGTAAAGAAAAATTTGCTCCCTCTCTGACTGACAGTCTTCAAGCTGGGACACTGGTCTTCTTCTGTCTTCAGACTTGGACGTGGACTGAAATTTATATGATCCATTGGTTCTCTGTGTTTCTAGCTTGCTGATTATAGATCTCAGGACTTCTTAGCCTCTATTATCATGTGAGCTAATTTCATATATCTTCTAATGGTTCTGTTTCTCTGGAGAACCTCGACCACACAAAGATAATGATATCCCTTACTTGGATTTCTGAGAAAGGTTTTGTTTGGCACAGTACTTGACCAAATGTAAGTATCTGCACATTATCTTTTCATTAAAATTATCTTGGGGGTGGGAGTGGGGCATGAAGAAAAATCTAGAAGTATAAATGTTTATTTATTACTCTTTGGGAAAAAGCAGTAGAAGATACAGATTAGGATGTGAACACTGAGGTTAGAAAGAAACCCTGCTCCCCACATATTAGCCGTAAGATTTTGGACAAATGGCCTAACTGCATCATCTCAGTTTCCTCCTATATAAAATAGAGTCAATAACATTTTTAAGCCTGTTTTGAGGGTAAAATGTGATAACATACACAACCTCTTACTCAGCAAATGGTGGCTATTATTGTTAGAGGTCAAATGATTACTAAAGACCACTTAATTGGTTCATGAAGATGGGATCTCAATCCAGACTCCCCTCCCCTTCCTATTCAGCTCCGGGACCTCCCACTTTGTCAACTCTCTTGTGGTTGGAGAGCCATCCTTGATCTTTCTGGGTGAGAAACAATTTATCTGGTGTTGCTTGAGAGAGATTGCACACTTTTCTACATGACCTTCCTCAACCGTACACTTTTAATGAGAAAAGGGCACCTTCTTTGGCATGAACAGTTTGTTTCTTTCCGCTGCTAAGCACTGAAGTAGAGCTGTCCCCTAAAGAGAACCTGTGATCTTATGTGTTGGGCTCTTTTTAATTAAAGCTGTGAATAGCTAATGACCAGCCCACCAGGAGTGAGAGTTGGGTGGATTGCAGGGTACAGGGAAGTCCATATGGAGCAATATGCTAGTTGCTGCACAAACTATTAAATACCAGGCATCCAGGATCATTACTCATAATTGCACACAATGATTTTTTGGATTTGGCACTATGTATCAGGCACACACCAACTAAATGTCTTCATCCATTTGAGCATCAATGGGGCTCTACCTTTTTAAATGGGAAGTGCCTTCCAAGGCTGCATAACCCAAGAAACCTGAACTTCTACAGGTCAGCAACAAAGGTAATTTGTTTCTGGGCAAAACCCTAAATCTGTCATCTTGTGCAGAGTATTGCACATTTCCCGGAATGTAGGACACAGCTTATCAGAGTCCTGTGCCATTTTCGAGAGTGTGGGTGTGATATCCTGATACAACGAAGGGTAGTTCAGACCACTATTCCATTTTTTATTATAAAAGGGTCCCCTGAGGCCCTACCTATAGGGAGATGAGTGCTGTGAAAGCATTTTAAGTAATCAGTGTATCTTCTCATGTCTGTTTTTATTTTATAAAAATAAATTGATCTTTTTATATTTTAATATAATAAAATATCTAGATCTGTGGTTTTTAATTTCCTTGGGTGGTTGGGTGGGGGGCCAGGCTCTCAGACTCCTTGAACCCTATTTCCACCCAGATACATATACACATGTACACACACACACACACACACACACACACACACACACACACTTTATATTAAGTTTTAAGCAACTCGTGTTCTAAAAATTATTGATTTAAATAAGGAATAAAAACAGACTAAAGAGTAATATGTTTAGGGAGATATAAGGAGGTGTTTGGGAGGGGATATCTCCCTACCCTTGCTCTTTGGCTGGTCTAATTAAATTGACATAAAACAGATTAACAGGAGAGAAAAACACACACAAAATGATTCAATTTGCATGTACAGAACTGTCACAGAAGTGGAACCTAAAGAAAAGACCAAAGCAGACAGCTTTTATACTTTTTTTAGACAAAGAAACAATACATCCATGAGGAATTGACAGGACAAAGAAATTTAGGCTTGGGTCCTTAATTAGTGAAGAATCCAAGCAGAGTTTGGGCTAGGGAGGGTAGTAACTTGGTAAAGAAGTAACAAGGTTTGTTTATACTGGCTTCTCAGCTTTGAATTTTCTGTCTCAGGTGATCAGACTGTCTCTCTACTTCCTGGCACAGGGCGGGTACCTTTCACATGGAAGACAGATTTCCTGCTTTCAGTGGGGGACAGAGAGAGGAGGGTTAGAGTGTTCTTCTTGCATCGGCTGTTTCTCAAATCACTTTAATTCAAAATAATCAATAGGCCATCTTGGCACATTTGAGGGCAGCCTGTCCTGAGCTCCAACAGAGGATTCTTGGAAGATGACAGGATCCTGGTATGCACTTTCAGGACTTAGCTTCTTCAAGAATCCATTTAGAACTTCTCAGTGTAGGTTCTAGGAAGAGTAGAAGAAGGAAGAAGAATTGTAAGGGAAGAAGCGAAAAGAGAGGAAGAGTGAGAGAGATGGAGGGAGAAGAAGGCAGGTAGTCAGAGGCAATCAGAGATGTTTAACACATTCTACTTATTGACCAGTTCCTCTACACCAGGCACGGTGCTGGGAACAGGACATGCAGTAAAACATAAGTGTTATAAAAACATAGAGGAGTTCACAGAATGGAAAGAAAGTCAATGTATAATCACTTGACTCTATAAAGGGATGCACAGTGAGGGACATCAGGAAAGGCTTCAAAGTGAGAAGATGTCTGAATTGGGCCCAAAGTATAACAGTGATTTCAGCGGGCCAGGAGGGTGGAGTATTTTTAGACCTCCTGAAAGCCTATGGACATATGCCCGCAGCATGCCTATGGTCATTGTTTTGGACTCCAGTTTCAATTGGAATCATTCAGCAATTACATGTTAGGCCTCTGCTCTGAGGAAGGGAGTGAGGGAGAAAAAGAGGCATCATGAATGGCCATCATTCTTCAGGAACTTAGAATCTAAGGGGCAAGACAAGTTAACAACATAGAGCAAGAAAGAGGCCAGAGTAGGAGGGAAGCAGGAGGCCAGGCAGGCAGACAGGAGCCTTGAGCAGGAGATCTCTTCTGGATTCAAAACATCAAGGGCAGGAATTGACAGCTGAACCCAGAGAAAGGGCTACTCCTGCCTCAATGTTCTACCACCTGGGTTTTTCCTAGCCATGAGAACCTCCATTTGTGAACGCTCTAAGAATTTTATCCTTTGTTTCTTCCTCCCATTGTTTTAAACTATGATTGTGTGAATTTTAAAAAATGGTATTTTTCTTTTTGCTTAATCTCTGGAAAATGTAAGTATGCTAATCTGGGATAAGAAAGTCCTTGGAGCCCAGGCAACTTCTGGTTAAGTTAGCAGAAAAAAAAAAAGGCAAATATTTCAAAAATACAACTGTGGTGGTTTTCCATTTTTAAAAATTCTATTTCAGCTGTGCAGAAGAGAAAAAGAGCCATTTCCTTCTACTCCTCTGAGTTCTCAACTGGGGCTCTGCAACAAGGGGCATATTAACAAGAGAGAAGCCTACAAATCTATCTAATGTAAGTCTTACATGACAATGAAGACCCTGTGGAGTGGTTAACCGTGAGTATTTTTATGCTAAGTTTGATGAGGAGTGGACAGTCACAGAAAATGTTATAAGACAAAATGATATGAGCTAAGGGTAGTAAACGGGAAACTTAGCAAGACCTGTTCATTCTACTTGGATTTGTCTCCGTGTACTTCCATCTTCTGAGATTATAATGCTCCTTTCCTGGGGCAGGTGGGTGTCGGGGGACAGGAACCTCTCAGGAAAGGGCTTATGCTTCAGGGGAAGGTCAGAGAGTCTTTCCAGGTCCTGTCCTTTGGAATATTGAATATTCCAAATCTATCTAATGTAAGTCTTACATGACAATGAAGACCCTGTGGAGTGGTTAACCGTGAGTATTTTTATGAATGAATATTCAATATTCCAAAGGTGCTGTATTTGGGGATAATGTGTTCTGAACCCTGTCAGCTGCTCTTCCCATCTTCTAATATAGTTTGTTATAACACACATGATTTCCTGTTCTCCTCAGTCCCTGGATCGACTTCCTTATAAGATAGGGAGATTAATCCTGACGTCACTAGGAGGGCAGTGAAGAAAGATGGAATAAGAGATACTTGTCCCACTCAGGGACTGTCTGAGCATCTTCTAGAAATGCATGCACTGATCTGTCATCCCACAACTAGTTATTGAGAGCTGAGCTCATGCAAAGCTAGTCACGTGAGGACAGAGTAGTGGGGGGATGAAGAGGTAAAAATCTCTCCCTCATAGATCTTCCATCCCACGGAGAGAAATCCAACTAGAATGAACAGGTCTTGCTAAGTTTCCCCAGTTTACTATCCTGAGGGAGATGCACTAAAACCAGATAATTAAATAAAATATGTATGTCAGCTGGACAAAGAAAAATAATGAAGGAAAATAAAGCAGAAATTGGGTAAAATGCTGAAGTTGGGGAGGGTGGCAATTTTTAACCAAGTAGCCAGGAAAGGCCTCAGTGAGAAAGCAGCCTTTGAGCAACTGGCACACATCCTGAGAACAGAACCCCATGAGGATTCTGAGAACAGATCCCCATGGATCCAGACAAGCTTTTTCTGCCCAGAAGAGGTATTTCTTCAGAAAAGCACCTTTTTTGGTACTAAAATGCTGGATATATAACATAAAATTTACCATTTTACCCAATTTTAAATATCTAATCCAGTGCCAATAATTACATTCACAATGTTGTGCAGCCATCACCAATATCTATTGTCAGGTCTCTTTTATCATCCCAAACAAAAACTCTGTACTCATTAAACACATAGATATCTCCCCATTCACCCTCACCCTGAGCCTCTGATCCCTTCTAATCTACTCTGTGTCTATGAATTTGCCTGTCCTAGATTTTTTATATAATTGTACAATATATGTCCTTTTATTTCTGGTGGATTTCACTTAGCATAATGTTTTCAAGGTTTATCTATGTTGTAGCATGTGTCAGAATTTCTTTGATTTTTATAGATTAATTATATTCCATTGTATGTATATACCACATTTTGTTACCCATTAATCTGTTGATGGATACTTGGTTGTTTCCATTTGGGACTATTGTGAATAAAGTTGCAATGAACACTGGTGTACAACTATCTGTGAAATTCACTTTTTTCGATTATAGTTTATATCCAGGAATGGAATTGCTGAATCATAGGGTATTTCTATGTTTAGTTTATGAGTACCCACTAAACTATTTTCCACAGCAGCTGTGCCTTATACATCCCCACTAGCAATGTATAAGAGTTCCAATTTTTCCACATCCTCACCAACACTTGTTTAGTTTAGTTGTGCTTTCTTCATGTGTGTTTCTTTTTTATTCTAGTGGGTATAAAATGGCATCTCAATGTGGTATGGATTTGCATTTCCTAGTTGATCAGTTATTTATCTTTAAAAGAGCCTCCAAAAAAGGCATAAAGCCTATGCCTGTACATTATAAGCATGCAATCAAATGTCTTCCAAAAGCCCCCCATTGCTCAGTGTTAATGGTGGTGATGATGGAATGTTTATTTTGACAAACATATCCCTATAACTGTGTGTGCTTGTTCAGGCTATACTCAAGTTTGTGTGCTGAATATCTATGTTTCAAGACACAGAGAAAAAAAGCCCTTGACCATTGTTCCTGGAAAAGCAGCCTCCTATTGCCTCTGTTCTTGCCCCTCTTCAAGTCCAAGTCTTTGTCACTGTCTTAAAAGACCCAAGAAGTCCCGCAGAAACCAATTTAACTTGGTTAACTGACGTTTATAAAGACTCATTTGGACACAAAACACTTTGTTTTTATGTTTGCAAACATTAACCTCACAAAGATTAGAATTCAAGAAAATACACTTTGGAAAATGCTCACCAGGGTGGACAATTCCTTTTCTAGAATGTTTCACTCATTAGTTTCATCTCACAAATCTCAGAAGAAAACCTGCTTCAGTTCCGACAATGTTGTTTTCTTTGCTCCCTCTGACATTCCTTTGCTCTTTACTTTTCTCCAGGAAGCATTTAGAGTAGTATTTCCATGAATGGCATTCTACAGAATTGACTCTCATACCGAAAACTGAAATACAATATATATTTAGTCACAGATACACACTCACATGCACATAAAGACCCACATATTATTGTTATTATTATTGGCTCCATTTCATTCCACTGTTCCAATCTCTGATACCCCTATGGCGGTTTTCATGGGCACCATTCCATCACATGGGGTTTTTAAACAGAGAAAACTCAGTGGGAATGTGGAAATGTGCCCCAGGGATGTGGTTAAGGCTGCAAATTGAGCCCCATATGAACACACAGCCTAACAACAAGGTGGTATGGCAGCAGGCTCCCAGTCTGCCTGTGTGTCCTTATAAAGAGAAAGGGGCAGCTGATATATAATGAGCTGGATTGATAAGCCTATAGCTTTTTTTCCTGCCGCTGTGATTCATGAGCCCCTACTGTAATTATTAAGTGATTCCATAAACATTATTACCATGTATGAAACATATGTGATAACATCAGATAGACACCATAATAACAACAGAATGTCAAAAAGCATAAATGTTTTTATGTACTGCAAAGCATAGCACAAAACTTGAAGCAGTGCTTTTTCTTTCAAAGGATGCCAGCAAGTATAAAACATAAGATTCACGTCAGATAAACAACCATACAATACAATACATCAGGAAAAAAGAAACTACAAAACAGGAACCCAAATTCCAATTTTTAAGAAAATATATTGAGTTTTGTTTCCTCGGCCTAGAGTCAGAATAAAAATATTATTTAGGTGTGAAAATCAGAATTTAGTCTAAGAAGGAAGTACATTTGATGGGGGAAAAAACATTTTAGTTGATATAGATAGAGGACAGGGAGAATCAGGTCAATGAGAAACGGCAGGCATCTATTGGAGCAGTGATTTTTAACCTTTTGCATCTCATAGCACACATAAACTAATTACTAAAATTCTGAGGCACACCAAAAAAATAGATACAATTTTGATTCATTCACATGGTATGGCTATTTTTGTGTGGGCTGTTGTCATTTTTTTATTTGACAATCTAAGGGAAAAGGTCAGTGCCCCTGACTAAATAGTCAAGTGTTATATGTTTTAATTTTTATTTTTATTTTTTTGTGGCACACCAGTTGAAAATCATTGTATTAGAGAACAAGGTATGGATCGCATTGCTGCCACCGTAGTTGACCTCCCTAAGAGTCAAGGTAAATGAAAATGAAAGAAGAGTGCAATCTCATTAAGAAAATAAGATATACTAGTAGAAAACAGAGACATGTACTTCTGTGGTCAAATATAGAACTGATGGAAAATCAAGCGATCAGAACTTGAGAAGCCAATGTTTTGGGGAATACATTTGACTTGTGCTGGGTAGTGAGAAAAAATACAGACTGGACATTAGGAGACCTGAGTTTTAAACTACTCAGGGTACATTAACTCCTGTAATGATCTACTCCAAATATGAGTGGATTAGCATAATAAAAGTTTATTTATCATTCATATCACAGACCAACATGGTGAGTAGTGAGCTCTGCATCACCAGGGCATTCAGGGACCTGAGTTCCTTGCTTCTACTGGATCCACAACTCCTATCGTCTCACAGTCTTCTGCAACTGACAGAAGGAGAAACAAAAGAGAATGTGAAGGATTGCACATGAGGTTTTGTGGGCCTGGTACCTGGAAGTTGCACTTACTACTTCCACCATCATTCCACTGGCCAGAACCCCATCATACGGTCTCACCTATTTGCAAAGAGAAGCTGGGATATGTAGTCTTCCTATGTGTCAAGGAGGAAAATGAAGTGGGTTTACCTTTGCCACATACACATACAAGTGAAGCTTTTTTGTCTCACTTTTGTTATCAGTGGTCAGGTCTCAAATCAAACAGAACTGGGTTTATAGACAGGTTCTCCCATTGACGAGCTACATGGCTTTGGGTCATCTACATAAACTTCTTGAGTCTCATTTTTTGTTGTGCTTAAATTGGATAGAGTATTCATGAAAATTAAGCAATATGAATTATATGAAGAATATAGCAGAGTTTCTGGTATAGAATAAGCACTCGTTAAACGTTATCTATATTGTAAAATTTATTTCAGGTCTAAAGTTTAAGATTTTATTTTTATTGAAGTAGTTATTGGCAAGGCCTCCCATAGCCATTGTCATCAGAGAAGAAATAGATTCCAGAGTTGGCAAACATTTAATATCTGTGTCACCACTCTCCTCTCCCATAAACATGGTAGCCATTGCTAATCAATAGCCACACTTCCCCCTTTAAGTTGGACAAGTCCTCAGAATCCTTATCAACTTGGCACTAGATATGGCATGAATGATGCAAACTATCTGCCACCATGAAGGTAACCTTTATCCTAGTAAGAAATGTGATCAAAGGCTCTGGGAACGATTGCACCACACAGATAATAGGTTTACATACAAGAAAGATTTGGATTTTTAAACTGAATTTAGCACTGCCCCGAGTGGAGAAGAATGTGACATAATATCTAGTTGTATGAAGTCCAGCCAGGGTGCATGGTAAGCCTTCAATGAGAAAACAGAATGAGGGTGATTGAAGCAGATAAAGGGTTTTAATGACCAATTGAATCCCCAAATCAGAAGCTAAATGAAACAAAATCAGGGTTGATGAACAGTTATTTGATTTGAGTAGTCAGAGGTTTTCAAGTAGATCTCTGAATGCTATTTGTAGGCTGTGACTAGCTCAGGAAGCCAGGTAGGAGAGGTGCTTCAATTGCATGTGTTTGCACAAAAGGCAGGTTGAGTTCCATTTTCTAGGAGCATAGCCAAAATACAAAGTAAAGAAATTGGCTCATGCTTAGGCAGAAGTTGATGATCGAGGAAAAAAAATTTAATAATAAAGAATCACAAAAATATGCTTAAAACTGTATGGAGAGAACCCCAGAGAACAAAGGTCTATTTCATAATAGCAGCAGAAAAAAAAGGGAAAAACCCCAGAGAAAATCTACAGGGGCACAGCTGAGTGACAAGAAGTCAGAGGAAATTAATAAGAGCCTAGATACAGTCCTCACAAACCAAAGACTCTGAGTGCAGGGAGGAAAATTGCAAAGTTTCTGCAAGTTGGAAATGGTGCAGAGAACCTGTGAAAATTAGGGCAAGTGATCTTAACTGAACTTTGCAAAGTGAGGGATATAAATTCCATTTTAGACTAGGACAGGCCTGCAACTGAACAGTCTGTGAGTCATGGGGAGAAGTTTCCCATGCATAGTGACTTTAGTAGGCCTTGATGTTTGAGCTCTAGTTCTTCCTTTAACCCCAAAATCTTTTTTTCACTCTAGTAATCCCTTATGGACTACCATCCTGTTCTCTTCCATGCTATTCAAATGGAGGAATACAATGCCAGGAGTCAGACAGCCCAGGGTTCAAATCTTAACTCTAGTGCTTATTTGCTCCTTACAATCACTATTTCCTCCCTTGCTAAGAGGGAATACTATTAAGTCTCTCTAAGGCTATTAGGAGAACAAAATAGGAAAAGATATACACAGTCTCTAGCACTGTGTCTCATACTAAGAGATTCTTAATAACTATTAGCTATTGTTATTTTTAAAAATTCCACTTTACAGTTCTATAGATTGGTGCCTTAATTAATTAATTAATTAATTAATTAATTGCTTTGCACAGCATTGAAAAAATAAATTGGAAAGTCTGTTTCTGACCCTGAGAGAATAACAAAATCCACACTAACCCTCCCACCCTAAGTGACTAAGAAATTGGACAAAATATGTAAATAATTGCTTTCCAACATTGGACCACAGAATGCACAGGACTGTGATGCTTGATAAAGGAAAACAACAGAGGTGAGACATCACTACAGAAGCTGCCGATATCAAGAGAATAAAAGACTAATCAGGGAGCATTTTAGACAAATTTATGCCAATAAAGTTGACATACTAGATAAAATGGATAAATTCTTTGAATGACACAAATTACAAAACAGACTTAAGAAGAAATAAAAAATTTTAATAATCCTATATCAATTGAATTCATATAAAACTTTTCCCCAAAAAAATAAATAAAATCCAGACCTTGATGTCTTCACTGATAATTCTACCAAACATTTAAGGCGAACATAACACCAATCCTAGGACATTACAAGAAAGAAAAACTATAGAATAATATTCCTTATGAACATAGATGAAAAAAAATCCTCAACAAAGTATTAACATTAAAGCCTGTTATAACACACAATGATCAAGTAGGAATGCAAGTTTGCCTTTTCTGATAAGGATATTAGTAGTATTGGAATAGGGTTCACACATATGACCTCATTTTTCACTTAATTACCTCTTAAAGACCTCATCTTCAAACAGGATCACATTCTGAGGTGCTGGGGGTTAGGAACTCAATATATGAACTTTGAGGGAGCCAATTCAGTCCATACAATGACCATTGGTTCTGTATGCCTTTGTTCTACAGTGCAACCAATCCAAACACAATCCAGTTTCAAAGACCACATTAGCCACTACCTCTGTCTTATAGTTTTTCCATATGGGCAAACCAGATAGGCTCACTCACTATTCTGAGCCACTGTAACATTTGGTTTGTACATCTGTCAGTATATGAATCATAGTCAATATGCATTAGATCTACTAGGGAGTTTTTCTTCTCTCCTCTCCAATATTACTGGTATAAATCTCTGCAGCTGGAGAACATGTTATTTTCATAATTGTGACTCTCTTGACTACCAGCATTGTTCTGGTCCAAAAAAAAAACACTTGTGGTTGGATATGATGCTTCTTAGGTCCAACTTTATGAGCCCAAAAATTCCGTCTTGCCCCCCTTCTCCTCACCTCCTGATCTACTTCATTAGTCACTTATAGCACTGATTCTAAATCAAGTACAGCATCTTGATAAGTGTAGTGATATTTTGGTGTGCTTTTTTTCAGACTAGATTTTCATTCTGAGAGAGCATGAGGAATATGGGAAGTTGGGGCAGGGAAGAAGGTGAAAGGAATATAAGTATTTATTGAAGACATTATAGGACAGAACTTCCAGAACCTTTTTGTTTATTTGATCCTTATGGCAATGCTATATTTTCTACATTTTACAAAAGAGAAACCTGAGGCTCAGAGAAGTTAAGTGACATGTAGTTCTTGGTAGTTAGTGGCACAATCAAAATTCTAATGCAGACCCAGCCTGTGTTCAGTACTTGACCACAACTTCTTTCAACAATGTCCCACTCAATTGTGGCTTGGGTAGATCTGATCATAATGCAGTATATGGCATTTATTAGGCAGGAGACACTGTTCCAAGTTGATTACAGTAATCCATTTAATCTGAACAACAACTCAGTGAGGTAGGCCCTATATTTTTATCACAATTTTACATATGAGGAAACTAAGGCACAAAGATGTTAACTTGCCCAATACCACTAACAAGTAAAAAGTCTAGAACTTGACCCAAGCTGACTGAATCCAGAGTTGTAGCCCTAAACTACTCTATCATACAGCATCATTTCATGAGTTGTCAACTTCACATGTGTCCCAGCTCACCCTAGTTTCACATTCCTACTTGCAATTCCTGATTAATAGCCACTCTGGAGACCAGCCAAACATAGACCCATGAGTCAATTAAACCCTTCCCAGTTCATATTTCTCACTCAAACTTTTCATAGTTCAGGTAACTACTAAAATAATGGATACTAGACTCTCACTTTTTACCCTTTGAAAAATACACATTTCCCAGTCCACATGCAAGCACACAGACCATCTCAGCCCAAGCTGGGATTAGAATTGGGTTTCTTTCTTCCTTTTTAATAAAAAGTGAGTTTCACACATCTAGTTGATCTCCATGGGTTGCTTTCAGTTTTTTATTTTACTTTTTTTGAATAGGAAAAATATAAATTGGGATTTTTGTCCCAAAGCATATCAATTGTTTACACAGCATTTCTGAGATACTTTTCCCAGTAGCTGCTAACAGGCAAGAATGTTTTCTTCAAATGCTGTACCTGTGGCAACTCCCTTCTCCCTTCTATTTGTTAACTTTGAAGAAGAAAATTGCATTTCACCAGGAAGCAACAGGAAATGGACTCTAAGCACCATGTCTCCCCTTCTGGTTTACATGACTAAGGGGAGAATTTTTTCAAAGACTCCCTTTGCTCACTTTTCCCCTATGGAGATGACATAATTGATCCAATTGGTAAATTTGGGAAGAATAGCTGGGTCAAATTCTGTTCCTCTTTCATGTCACCTTGAACTGCCTTCATGGGTAAGAGAGGGAACTAATCTAAAAGTTGTGCACTGGTTCATACCTCCAAAGGCACTCTCCCCACAGGACTTCAAACTGACTTTGGATTTAATAATTACATAAGAAGTAGTAATTATGTCTTCTTCTTGGGAGAAAGTTCTCTCAGGCCTGAGGAACTCCGTGACGAGAATCGGTGGTAGTGGACATGGCTTCATAAAACCAAAATGTCTGCTCACATGATTTCATGGAGGCCAAAATACTGAGCAGAGTTCACAACTATTGAAGCTGCCACCACCCAACCATTGCTAGAAGGTACAAAAATCTCAAGTCACCTTCTCTGACAATAAAGCCAATATGGATACCAATTGTCCCATACATGGGAAATGCAGATGCAAAATTAAGCTCTTGTGGGACCTTTCTGCCCATCGTGTTTAAGTTCAAGGATTGTGACTGTGGGACAACTGGCTTTAACTAGTTGACACCCTGGTGAGGCTAAAACTTCTCAAAGACCATTACATTTCTGATACCATCTTTGCCCATACTAATTGGGGAAATGCAGAAGGTCTGCAGTATGTTGGGTTTCCTTTTCTATTCAGGTTTCGAACAATTTTAGAAAATAAAAGAGTTAGAGAATGAAAATACTGACAGAGACTAAGCTGGAGTGAACAGCCAGTTCTGGAAGCCAAGGGAACTTAAGCAACTATTGAATTTCAGAATTAGACAGACTTATCTATCTGGTCACATCAGTGCTGGGCCAGCAGGCTGCTCTGTCCCCTGTCCTGTAGAAGCAGCAGAGGAGTCTCATTAAAAATGTTCCTTACAGGTAGCTCCCCTCCAGAGGAAGAGCAAGAGAGAGGATGAGCAGTGCTCAATTGCTATTCTTTCCTAGTGGAAAGGTGAAAAATCAGAGAAAAATTCACCTCCTCATAGGAACCAAGAGCGGGAAAATGATGTTTCCATCTACCAAAGTCCAGTAGAGCCTAATTTCCTTATTCCCCATTTCAGATCAATCTATAAAGCATTTTATTGTGAGTTATGCCCAGGAGCTTGCTTCTTACACTTTACTTTTTTGCAACTCCTCTGATTTAACAGTACAGGGATTCAGCACCAGAACTGTTGAAAGGTGAGGTCTTGCCTTTGCATGGCTTAACTCAAACAACATGTACATCATTTTCTGTTGTTAACATTTCAGTGTAGACCATTTCAGATTGCAATGTCAAAAAACATGACGTTCTTCTATTCACTGGTTGGGCAACCACAATTTTTTAAATAGCCTTCAAATCCAAAGATATGAGTAACTAAGCAAGAACATTGCTTTTGTCATTTGTCAGCTGGGAGGAGATTTCAAAATCATCTTGTTCCCCACCCTATCCATCTATACCTCCTAGATTTTTCCATATATACTCAACTCTCCTTCAGTAATCATATATTCCCCTACCTTCTCAACCTCACAAGTTTCCATCCACAACAAGTAGATTTATTCTATTTTTAATATACTTTCATTTTAAATTGATAAGATAAAGTAAGCTATAAATTTTTTAAAAATGCAATTGATACAGTGAGCTTACCCTCAGTGGAGTGTGTCTGCAGAGCTGTGAAACAATGGAGTGATGAGTCAGTGACAGGTAAGACCATTAGTTGATGTCCATCTGGGCACCTCAACCATCACACATGACACCTGCCATGGTATTTGCTGAGCTGATTTTCCAACATTGTAAAGGTTAACCAGTTTGATTGCTTAAATTTTATTCCTAAGTTGTTGTGTTGTGTTTTGTTTTGTTTTGTTTTGTTTTCTATCAGTGGGGCTTGGGAAGAAGATTAATGCATAAAAGTTTGAATTTCATAAAGCATGCCAATTTTCCTCAAGTTATGAGAGACTTTGAAAGGATATTTTTTAAAACTGTTTTACAAGATATTAACTCTCAGTAAATGTTTATCTTTAATTTTAACCTGAAACTAAGTTTGAGAAATTGTAGTCCACATGGATTTTGTTTTTACAAAACTCATCAAGAAGGCTTACAGAAGTCTGTGCTGATTTAAACACACACACACACACACACACACACACACACACACACACACACACCAAATGATGAAATTGCTACTTCAACTCTGAGAAAGTCTGGAGTGTTTTATTTATTATGACCCTATTTACTGACAAATCTCCAATTGGTTAAAATCTAATTTAAATAAATGTAGATTTTTTTTACATGTCCTAAACCTTTAAAATAAAGAAAGGAAGAAAAGGGAGAGAAGGGAAGGGTTGAAAAGGGAAGGGAAGGGAAAAAAGAGAGCGTGCCTCCTCTATTTGGCCCATGTTAGCCTTTGAGTTTGTTTGCTCTAGACTACAGACTCCTGAGCAGCATTCACAACAAACTGCATTTAACTTGAAAAACCTGGGCTTACAGACAATGACTGCTCCAGCAGTAGAAAATTCATGTATCATTTAAAGCAGCACTCCTATACATCTGCACATGCCCAACCCCCAGTTGACCCTTAGAGTTTGAACTCTGCAGGTCAAATACAAGTAATTCTCAAATAAATGGACAAGCACAACTCAAACCATGTTGTTCAAGGGTCAACTGTATTAGAATAAGGTTAGGGAAGGTCACTGAGCTGGAGTTCTTTGTAAATTCTTGGATGATATCTCACAATTAGATGGCCTCTCCGTAAGGGATCAGTCTAGACATCACCAACCATCATGGTGTTTCCCTTTCCGTCTCCCTACCTTCTCTGTTGAACCCTCACCTCTGCCTTCCTTCACCCCCAAGGAAAACAAGTCCCTGCAGACTAGAACAAGTACAAATTAGGCCTTATAGCCTCCACCTGCCTCTCTGATGCTCTCCAGGCCTTGATTTTTCTTTCAGTGAACCCCTAACACATTTCACAATTCCCTTATTCCAGGCCTGGAGGTCAGGCAGGAAAGGATTCTTTTCAATAAGACCTTGGACTTGTCTTTCTTCACCAGGAGCCTTCTGCATGGCCTGTAGGAGTAGGCCAGGTGCAGTGGAATCAGCTCAGCCCCAGAGAGGTTTGAGCTCAAATCCTAGCTCTTGATTTTATTAGCTGTACGGTCCATACTGCAGTCAGAGTTTTCTCTCCAAGATGCAATTTTGACCAAGTTTCTGCCCTCCTTGGAACTCTGCAGTGGCTCACGATTACTTGTTGCATGAAGGCCAGATCTTCATTCTGGCTTGCAGGCTCTGCAGATTCTAGGCCCCTACTCCTCCTTGAGCTGCTTCTTATACCATTCTCTCCTTGACATGGCTGACCTCTGCTCTATATCTTCATTCATGCTTATATTCCCTCTGCCTGTGACACCTTCCACTTTCCCTTCACATGATCATTTTTGCTGTTTTTATCTTTCTTGCCTTGGCTTGGGTGCCACTTCCTCCTGGAATCTTCTCTCATGCCTATCTCTGGGTCATGTGCCCCCTCCCCATGAGCTTCCAATGCACCCTGCACTGTCCTCACCAATGACTCACCACTCTGTATTATAATTGCCTACTTACATATTTGTATCTCTCCATAGACTGTAAGTCCCATAGGACTGGATCAAGTTTATCTTGCTTATTTTATAACCAGTACCTGCACCTAGTAGGTATTCAATAAATAGTAACTCTCTGGTTATTATCATCGCTGTAGAATTGGGTTAAGTGGGCCACTTTGGATGAGGCTGAAAACCTAGCAACAACTTCTATCAGAAAAATCGAACAGACAGACTCGCAAAGGCAAAGTTTTCTCAAGTCAGGGTTCCCTCAAGGTCTTCATGGAAGTGGTTTTAGCTAGTGAGCAGGGACAATGGCCTGAACCCAGAGTCAGTGCTTCCCAGCTTCCTGTGCATTACAATCATGTGGGAGAGCTTTAAAACTTACTGTTGCTTAGGTCCTACCTGCAGAGGTTCCTGTTTAATTGTTCTGGAATGCAGCCTGGGATGAGAATCTTTGCAGTCTCTCCAGGTCTATTAGTTCCCTGGGACTGCACAACAAATTACCACAAATTGGGTAGTTTAAAGGGGCAGAAATGTATTCTCTCAGAGTTCTGGAGGCTAGACATCTGAAACTAAATTGTGGGAGGTACTAGGATAGAATCTTTCCTTACCTTTGCAGCTTCTGGTGAATGTAACTTTCCTTGGTATCTTGGCTGGTGGCCCTATCACTCCAGTGTCTGCCTTCATCATCACATTACCTTCTCCCCTGTGTGCCTGTTCTCCTCCATGTGGCTCTTAAAAGGACACTGGGTCATTGGATTTAGGGCCCACTTGGATAACCCAGCATGATCTATGTCAAGATCTTAACTTAATTGCATCTGCAAAGTCTTTGGTCCAAGTCAGGTCCCATTCATAGGTTCTAGGAATGAGGATATGGACTTATCTTTTAGAGGGACCAACATTAAACCCCAAACACCAGTAATTTGGATTTATGGCCACTCTCTAAATAACGTGCACACATTTATAGGCGAGCTCACACAACTGTGCCTAGGTTTGAGTGGGAATGAACCACTTCATTAGCCAGGTGAGAATGATCATTTTGGATCATTCCTTACCCTGATGAAAGAGGAATAAGGGGTTAAGGATGAATGGTGAGGAAGTGCCAGGAAAGTGAAAAAGAGGAAATGCAAAGCATAGATTTGATAACTAATTTCTCTCTGTTCTTTGTTCTTCAGTATTCTCTCCTTCAGAATTATTTTTCTTTCTATACTCGAACCTTTAATACTAAGACTTTTCTTGCCTTTTTTTCTTTCTTCTTCTTAGTTGAAGCATTCTGCCTTAGAATGAATATGTAGTCCTATCATCTCATATTGTTTCACCGACAACCATGTCCTTCATTTGGGTCAGACTTTTAGACAAAGCCGTGGAAAGGTTTTGGGTATGTTTTTTGAGTGATGGAGATATTCATAATTTTGATCAAGGAAAGGCTGCTCCTCTTTCAGACTGGCTGAGGGTGGAAAGTCAAGGTGTATCTCTATATTTAATTGAAACCAGAGCTGCCTCCTGCTGAGTTTGAAGCCTTTAAACACTAAAAAATGGAGAAAGACATGGAATATGTAATTCTCGTGAAACCAGAGCTCCTTCCTGCTTCTCTGTTCACTGTTTACTTTTCGAAAGTCATTTTACTTTTAGCTCTTATCAGATATAACTTTGAAAGTCTAACAGTGATGATCACATTCTGGAAAGAGATCATGAGAGTGGGGACAAAATGCCTGGTTGCCTTTAGATTGTTCCTCCCTGCCATCTTTTGGGTTCCAAACATCATTAGGAATTCTAATAATTACAGCACAAACAGTACTTTCATGGTAGCCCTTCAGCAACCTCCTTGATGGGAAATGTCTCATCCTTACTTAGAACAACATAATAATGTGAATTTTGAATGAGGCAGCACGAATGTGGATTTTGTTTGGGCTGAAAAAAAATAGATGCTGCTTTTTTTTTTTTTTAAGCAGAGGAATGAAAGGCTGTTGGATGCTGTTTAGATAAGAAGTAGGAGGGAGAATATACTCATTAATGCATTGTGCAGTCTGTCCGGCATGTGGGCTAATACCTCTGACTGCTGGCACCAAATTGCTTCTGCTATTTTTTTAGAGAGAAAAAGAAAATACCCATTTTGCCCATTTTAACTTTATTGTCTCATTCTTATTCTAATCCCCCAATAAAAAGGGCAAAGTCCTTTCTGCTGATTCAAAACTTTTTGCAATTTGGAGAAAAATCCCAACCCTCTCCCCTCCCATTTCTGATGAGATATGAGCAATCCTGGTAGACTAATTTAGGTAACTTTTCAGGTGTTCTTACTGAAATGAGAATTGCCAAAGAAATGCGAAAAATGCTAGCACTTATCAGAAATGCAAATGTGGCATTTGTTCAGCTTAATGTGAATACCCTTGCCCAGGCAACAACAGAAGAGACAATTAGAATGCAGTCATGGTTCCAAAAATTCACCCTTTCTTCCAACTAATATGACATCCTTTCAAAAAGAAAAGAAAAAAGGGGGAGATATATGTGGTTTTGCTTCAGTTACCAACACAAAAATGCCAATTGGGTATGGGTTTTATTTTAACTAAAAAAAAAAAAATCTGTTATTGTGCAAGTATCATCAGAACAAAGTAGCAATAAAGGAATTTTATGTCTGCACTGCCTTCATTATGGCTGGGTTTTAAGAGCAGTGGAACACAGGTCACCCCGTGTTAGGAGTGACTGTGGGTGTTAATTTCCACGGAGGACTGCTATGTTTATTGCCCATCATTTTTTCAATGATTTTATGCCATCTTTTGGGAGAATAAAATAACTCTGTAGCAGGCATGCATGTAAATAAATTAAGCATTAAGAACCAGTAAGTTGTAATCATCTTTCTTTGAGAATGTACTAAAATAGTTGCAATCAGTGAAATGGACGAGAAATTGCATTAAATTGCCTTTGCCCATTACAAAGCATTCCAGCTAAAACAAGACTCAGGGTGTCAGGGGATGTCTGAAGGGAGAGAAGAATGCAGTTGTCTTCTGGGTGTGTTTTGGACTACAAAAGCACACTGGGCAAATAATGTATGGGTCACTTAACCTTCCCAAGTGAAAGTATCTATTATTGATGAACAAACAACAATGAATGAACTCTTCAGCCATGTATTACCATTTGCCTCATTTAAGCATCCGAGACTCCTAGGCCTGAGAACCATAGCAAATATAAAACCAATTGTGCCTTTGTATCATAATGCCTCTTTCCACAATGACCATTTTAATTATTCAGAGGCTCCTTTTAAAGATTAAGATTGATTGGGAATAAGAGGAGAGAGTTTGATGCAGAGATGTAGAATTTTTTTTTCTTTTTTAGAAGGAAAAATGGGAACTGGGTAGTATAGGGAGGCATTTTCTTCACTTTTACTGAATTCAAGGTTGGACCTCAATAGTGTAGATTGTCTAGCCAGCATCTTCTCCAAAGTAAAAAAGATGGTGCCCTCCCAACTTTTTCCAATTTTTATTTGAATAGGGATAAATCTGACCTCCCTGGATGTGTGCTTTAGTCAGGAGATATCTTGAGCCAATCATCTTGATTTCTGATGCATGTGAACCACTTTATTTGGGGGAAAATCTCAAAGCAGAAGAAAAAGTATATGTTTCAATCACTGCCAGATTGTGATTGAAATTCTGAACAAGCTTTTTGTCTTTAGGTTTTTGTGGTATATTTTTTTAACCTGTCTGAGCTTTTTTTTTTTCCTTAGAGATAAATTGAACGTATTACACTCATGTCATGCTAATCTTCTGGTACAATGTCTAGCATAGTATTTGCACACTTGATGGATGCTGAAGATGGTAGTCTTATAATTCAGGAAACTGTCAGTCAAACTGCTGTTCTTGAAACAGTGCAGCTGACATATAGCTGATGTTTACTGAGCTTCTACGATAGATGCTTTCATGTATGTCATCTCATTTATTTCTTACAACATTAGAGGTATTTTGAATAATTCCCATTTTGCAGTCAGACAAAATGAAGTTTAGGAAGTGGATGACTTGCTTCGAGACAGAGTAACTACCAGTTCCCAGGCTGGAACTTGGATCCAGGTCTTCTCATTTCAGGCTGGGACCCTCTCTCCCACCAGCGTTTCCTCCACCATGTGTGTCAGCAAAGTTAGGAGGGCTGAACATAAGATTTGAAAAATGAAGGCTTATTTATGGCTGACACTATGATTTACTCAGTAATTTATGATATTAGTCAGAGGATACAGATTTCTCTAGATACAAGTAACAGAAATCCAAATTGCCCTGGAGAATTGTGAAGAATCTGAAAGAGATTTTTATACAAAAAGGAATATTCTACAGAATCCAAAAAGGAGAATGTATTGACCCCAAAAATGAAAAAGTTCAGGAGAAGCTGGTTGCAGGCAGAGGTGGATTCAGGGACCCAAACAAGTTCAATGGCTCTTGGCTGTGTTTCGTCCCTCTTGAATTGGCTCCACCACTTGCAGGTTCTCCTCTACCTGGTGGCAATATGATAGCCAGCACGTCCACGGTAATAGCTCCATGGTAATAGTGGAAATAAATAGCCTCTCTTCCCAACAGAAAAAAAGTTTCCAGCATGAAGACTCATTAGCACTTTGAGTAACATGCCCTTCCCTGAACCAAGCACTCTAAACAGGTTAGCTGGCCTGCACAGGGTCATACACATACTCCTGGAATTAGCAGTAGACTTCAGTTGGCCCAAATAGAATAAGCAGAGATGGTGGAGAGATCACCCAATGAAAGTTTCTAGAATTAATGGGAGTGAACCAAATGATGGTTACTCTCTTGGAAAGGAAACTGAGAACCAAGTCTCTCATCGGCAAGCTATGTGATCTGAACCATTCCAGTGTCTGTTAAGAATTTGGGCTCTGGTGCCAGGCAGACTGGATGAATTGTGGCTTTATAATTTTTTAGCTGTGTGACTGAGCAGGATACATTATCTCTCTATACGTCTGTTTCCTCATCTGGAAAACTCATAGTGTTTTTTTAATGTATATTTTATTGATTTTTTTTTTACAGAGAGGAAGGGAGAAGGATAGAGAGTTAGAAACATTGATGAGAGAGAAACATCGATCAGCTGCCTCCTGTACACTTCCTGCTGGGGATGTGCCCACAACCAAGGTACATGCCCTTGACCAGAATCGAACCTAGGACCTTTCAGTGTGCAGGCTGACGCTCTATCCGCTGAGCCAAACTGGTTAGGGCTCAACTCATAGTTTTAAGGAAAAGACTAAATAGGTTAAACCATGTACATATACATAGTGTTAGAAAAAGGATTGACATCTAGTAAGTGCTCATTAAATGTTAGCTGCTGGCTAACATTTTTAAATGATTATGGCTCAGTTTACTCAAATTTTACTCAAGGACTTTGCTTTTATTGACTAACACACAGAATGAACATGAGAACATACACATGATGACACACTGAAAACATGAAAGGCATTCTCAACTGTTATTGCACTTACAGGAATATGATGCTCCTCCCTCATGGTACCTTTTTTCAAATAAAATTTGTCTGACCATACCTCTGAAGGAACTTTGTTAGAGTCATACCATACTTGCCATTTTCCAGTGAGCTGCTCAGCACAACTTTGCTGATGACTCCTTGGTTTTTACTCTGAGTGAGAAAAGTGGAGTCATTGCAGGTGAGTGTACTCTACTCAAACCTTCTAGTGACATCCTCTCTTATCAGAATAGCCTAACCTCATCATAGCCTAGCAATCCTATATAATCTGGCCTCCTAACTTCTTTCTCTCTTGTCTCATTGCCTCACATTCCACTCTTCTCTCATTGGCTTCATCTACACTGGCCTCCTTGATCTTTCTGAAATGTGAACATGCTCTGTATATTACAGCCTCAGGTTCTTTGCAATACTTTTAACTATTCCTGACCCACTTCAGTTAAGTATCTGGGCAAATGTCACCTTGTCTGTGAATTATTTTCTAATCTACTGGACACAAAATAACCCCTCCTGATGCTTTCTATCTATTGAATCCTGCAATAGTTTTATATAAGCTCTCATCTTCACTTGCTATTTTATAGATTTATTAGAGGCCTGATGCACAAAATTTGTGCAAGGGGCTTGGCCTTTGCAGCCCTGGCTTCGTCCGGAAGGTCATCCTGAAGGACGTTCAGTCTAATTAGCATATTATGCTTTTATTATTATAGATGCATTCATTCATGTATAATCTGTTTCCACTAACTAGAATGAAAGCTCCTTGAAGGAAGGTCTATTGTCTTTGTTGTTCAAGGCTATGTCCCAGTACCTAAAAAGAATGATCATAGTACTAGATATTCAATAAATATATGCAGAATGAATAAAATAAGAGATATAAAAGTCCCTGGTGCAAAGCTTGAGACATAATTAGTATTCAGTAACTGTTTGTTTAAAAATGTTTTTTCAGCTAATCCCTCAGTGAAATTTAGTTGATAGTTATTAAAAGTTACTGGAAATACTATCCAGCAGTTGTACTCGTAGGTATTTACCCAACTGATTTTAAAATTATATCAACATAAAAATTTGCAAGTGAGTATTTATGGCAACTTTATTCATAAGTGCTCAAAACTGGAAGCAACCAGAATGGCTTCAATATATAGGTGAATGGATAAATTGTGGCACATCCAAATGATTGAATGTTACCAAGCAACAAAAGAAATGAGCTACCAATCCACAAAAAAAGATACGGATGAATCTTAAATGCATATTGTTAAGTGAAAGGAGCCAGTTTATAAATCTACAACTATATGGCATTGTGACAAAGGCCAAAATCTAGTAATGGTAAAAAAAAAAAATCAGTTTTTGCCAGGGATTCAAGGAAAAAGGGAAGAAGGGTTGACTAGGTGAAGTATGGGGTATTTTTTAGGGTGGTGAAACTATTATGTAAAATACTGTAGTTTGGGATACATGGTATTATATATTTATCAAAACCTATTGAATTTTACAGCACAAAGAATGAACCTTAATTTTTGCAAATTATTTAAAAGTCATTTAGGAAGTCTGGTAATCACAGGATGGAAAGCAGTTGTCATAAAACAATCTAACTGTAAACAACCTCACTGGAAAGGTGGTTGTTTACAGTTAAAAATGTAACAACCAAAGTAACTTTGGAAATGAGTGGAATATAAAACTTAGGGCAAAAGAAATTTTAGATGAGCACTGTAATCTGGCTGGTAAAGTCATATCCCACAAGGCTACCAGTTAGCAGTTCTGATATTCCTATATGTGTGGACTGGAAATAAACTATTAAGTAAATAGACGGTGGGTGATAGAAGTCAAGTTTATCACTGGTGGGGTGGAAGAGATTAGGATAATCCATGAGGCAATAAATCAGATTTGGAAACATCATTATAAACTCATATTTAACTTAATATAGATATGATATATGGTTATATATAGAGCTATTTATAGATATGTATATATCTGTAAATATATGCACACATATATTTTCTTGCTCTCCCAGCTTAGAGATGCTAGAAGCAATAATACCCCAGTAGCAATGAGCACATCCAGTTGCCAGATGTTGGTTTCTAATATCATTCTCCACTAAAAAGAACAAAAGCTCCTTGAGGAAATGGCTTATTCTGGGACTAGGACGAGAGCTATCCAGGATGAGCCTGGAGTATCTTATAGTAACAGAAAGTCAGTGCTAAAATAAAACAATAAAGCAACAACAATAAGAAAATAACCCAACACTCATGGGGGTATATCAACAGAACATGAGGGCCACCTGAAAGACAACCCAAGTTACCAACATTGGAATAATTTGAGGAACAAAATAAAATAGTATTAGATTATAACCTTAAATATAAAATAAACCAGAGGCCCGGTACATGAAATTCATGCATGGTGGGCAGGAGGGTGTCCCTCAACCCAGCCTGCACCCTCTCCAATCTGGGACCCCTTGGGGGATGTCCGACTGCCTATGGGATCAGGCCTAAACTGGCAGTTGGACATCCCTCTCACAATCTGGGACCACTGGCTCCTAACCATTCACCTGCCTGCCTGCCTGATTGCCCCTAACCACTTCTGCCAGCCAGCCTGATCTCCCCCTAACCATTCCCCTGCCAACCTGACCAATGCCTAACCGCTCCCCTGCTGGCCTGATCACCCCTAACTGCCTTCCCCTGTGATGACCCGCCTCGTCCGCTGGGACCCGCCTCCTCCATGCCCTGTAGAGCCATGGGACCTCCAGGCCTCATGGCATGGAGTGGTCACTGGGCCCCACCTCCACTGTGCACATGGCCATCTTGTGGTGGCCATCTTGTGGCAGCCATCTTGTGACAACATCACACAAGGGCGTGATGCCACCTAAGCTTTTATTATATAGGATACCCATGAGCCATGCTTATATAAATCAAGGATTGAATAAATACATAAATAACAGAGAACAGGAAAATTTCCCAGCAGAAGAATTCCAAAGAATTTTAGATATTTCACCCTCAAGAATAGGAACATAACTCTCAAATATTTAAGAGCAGCTATACACAGTGGAGAAACCTGGCAAACAGGTCCTTAGCCAGGTGATCAAGGTCAACAACCTCAGTGATAAGTCATGTTAATAATATGTACCCTTGAAGTGATATGATGAAAACAGCACTTCTCCTCTTTGATCTTCTTCCCTCAAACTCTTAACCACAGAATAATTATGAGAAAAAAACTTCAGACCAATCCCAAGAGAGGGATATTCTACAAAATAACTGACCAATACTCCTCAAACTGTCAAGGTCATCACAATTAAGCCTAGCCTGAGAGACTGTCACAGCCAAGAGAAGCCTACAGAGACATGATGTTTAAATGTGATGTGGAATTCTGCATGGAATCCTGGAACAGAAAAAGAACATTAGGTAAAAATTAAGAAAATCTGAATAATGTATGCAATTTAGTTATTACTCATATATCACTATAAGTTCATTAATTATTACAAATACGAATATAAGATATTAATAGAGGTAAAACTGGGTTTGGGATTTGTGGGTATCTGTACAATATTTGCATTTTTTTCTGCAAATCTAAAACTGTTATAAAATATAAAGTTTACATATATTAGAAAAAGTTACTGAAGCTATAATCCCTGGATAAAGAGCACATCGAATAAGGTGTGGTGAACAGAATAAAGCTAGCTAAAGAGGGGGATACAGGTAGTCAGGGTCCCCGTCTTTAACTTGAACTAATGAATGGTTTTATCTACCTTCATTAAGCCACTCATCCAAACAGACCTGTGCTGGGAGATGAGGCACAATGGTGCATCATGAAGGGGCATGTTCTCTGTTCTTAAGAATGCAATGAGTGGGGAGCACAAACACTACTAACATGGACATTTTCAGTGGTAGGAAGTTCCACAAAGGAGAAGCACACAGCACCACAATAACATACAAAGGGGCACCTGAGTCCATTGGAGAAGCTAAGACACGTGTCCCCGACTCAGTATGAGAGTCTCAGTCGTAATATATATGCCACATTGTGAGGGCAGAAGACTTGAGCCGTTCACCTCTCAGAAGTACTCTTGAAATTTCTTAGCTTTATTTTGTCTGTGGCAGTAAGCCTGAACAAACTAGTCAGATGTGCAAACAACTTCATTTTGTTTAGTTTTTTA
The DNA here is from genome assembly GCF_027574615.1 of Eptesicus fuscus. Lineage (NCBI taxonomy): Eukaryota > Metazoa > Chordata > Mammalia > Chiroptera > Vespertilionidae > Eptesicus > Eptesicus fuscus. Next base: position 90,523,737 of record NC_072479.1, read on the forward strand.
TAACTGTTGTTTCATAATTAGGCAACTGCTTCTTGTCTGAAGTAAAGAATTCAGAAGATTTTAAGACTACCTGGCAGGGTTGCTTCAAGATAACAAACCGAGCCATGAAAATGTTTGAAGTGTGAGTTGTGGTTTCCTCAGGGTTGTTGTGTTTTGTTATTTTTTTAATGGGCACCCCCGACCCCTTCCTAATGATTTCCCTGATAGATAAAAACTAATTGCTTGTTTTTGAGGAATGAAAAGAAAGACTCCTAAGGCTGCTTTCCTCATATTTGGTGTGAATCTGACTAATGTCTAGTCTAATCCTTGAGGCATTCTTAAGAGCCAGCCTATGAATCAAGAAAGGCTTTAACCTCTTTCCTTTGCTCATTATGTAAATTCTATTTTTCAGCTTCCCATTTCCCCCCTTCAGTTGAAATGCTTACTTCCCTCCACTTTATTTTTCTGAATGAGTTTTCTTCCCTTTTGTCTTTTTCCAGGATAGATGTAATTATTACTTGCATTTGGGAGGGTTAAGAAGGATATATTAAACCTATTAATATGTTTACCTTTCTACCTATTTAGAAAGTGGCAAGAGACAAGGAAAATAAGATGACTAAGAAGTGCTTTCTTATTAATTCCATGGAGCTCACAGTAATGGCAAAGTCTCTTCTGAGCATTGAGTGGTAATCTAGCTATATTGTTAGAGTAAGTAGAGTGTCCAGCATTCTAATATTTGCTATGCAACAACAGCCCAAGCAGTATATTAATGATATCCTGAGAAAGTAACATAAACCTTTAACACACAGGCACCATTTTCCTCCAGGCAGGATGAAACGGTGTTCGCACAGAAATAAAATAATCCTCAGACTCAGTGCTGACCTTTGCCCTCATTTTCCTTCCTGGTTTTATGCAGGAGTAACTAAGCAGGTTAATGTCACAGAACTGGCTGTGATTATTTTTAGTTTAAACAACAGTGTCTGCCCATGATAAATGCGTGTGCGAGAGAGATTTCACCCCTGAGAGCAGTTCATCTTCTCTTTCGTGTGCCATTTTCCCTTTAGTGCCCCTCAAATGGGTTCTGAGCACACAGATTACATTATCCCATTAAAGGGCGGGGATGGGTAAACTTCAAAGCGTTCAGCGTTAAGATGCACCTGCACTTTTAGATTTGGACTTGAAAACGAGCTCACATGAACTATCACCAAAGCTGTGATGGAGACTCCTAATGCCGTTGTCAGATTCCTCTGAATAGGTTTTAAATGAGGCAAACTGAATGCAGGACTTCAGGCCTTCTGAGTTATCCTTTCTAAACTGATCCTGCAAAGAAAAAGAATGGCTTAAAATGTTTCAAAATGATATGTTATAAAAGTGTAATTATATCAGTACCCGCAGCCAACCTTATATCTAGTCTTGTCCATTTACTCATTAAACAAGAAAAATGTATGTAAATTGCAGTCACTGGCATGTAGAAACAATGCTATATATTATGGTTATTTTATTTATTGGTTGATTCCTTCATTTATTCTTTCAGCAAACATGCATTGGGCTTCCACTATATCCAGGTAATATGCAATTAGGTGAGTTCACAATAGCTATAGCCACCAGGCTGTGAACTGAAGTGACTGACATGTGTCATTTCTGGGCTTATGGCTGTAATCACTGTCATTTCTGGGCTTATGGTGTAACCACTGGTGTAATCACTGGAGCTCTCTTCCCCAACTGGGGTAACAGAGAGTCACGTGCCTCATATGGTTCAGTTATAACAGGGGTTATTGTCAACCTGGGTTCCTTAGTGTGGCTCTCACTAACCCACAATGGGCATGTACAATGAGTCAAAAACAAACCTTTATTGTATGAAGCGATGGGATTTTGAGATTCACTTTTTGTTGAATCATAACCTACTTTTTATTGACTAATAGAGTAGCTAACCTAACTGCCTAATTAGTACCCATGTTGATGAGTTGCCATTTATTAAGTCCATAAAAAATTCTTGGAGGTAGCTATTATCATTCACAGTTTAAAGGTGAGGAAACTGAAGTTCAGAAGGTCAAGTAACTTACTCAAGGTCATATAGTTTATGAGGCAGAAAAAGGCATTGAATCATAGCCCCATGGCCATGAACATGTCTTCTATGCCCTAAATATTATAATTAGGGGCTACACATAAGAACAAATGTCATTTACAGTATCACAGAAATAGCTACTAATTTATCCATGCAATTCAAACTTGTTCAGTACTTATAAAACAGAAATATGCTTATAGAGATGCATACTGAAGTGTTCTTTACAAAATTCTGTATTCTCAAGATATTAATAAGAAGTAGTCTATGGTCAAATAATTTTGTGAGACATTCTATACAATTTGTGTAAGACCCAATTTAGGTACTCATTCAGATTCATTTAACTTCACCTGTCCCCCAGCTGCCACCACTGTCTCCATTGTTACAGCTGCCACTATCTGGTCTATCAGCATGACCAGCTCTTTTGACAAGTATTGGGCTCCAGCAAGACTTCCATCTCTCCTGCTGCTGCAGAGTTGAGGTAGTACACAGATGTGTGAGCAGGACATAGTGGTGCTTGCTAGAATGAATTGCTACTGCATGGAAGCCGCACCAGAAATGTGCCTGAAGCCCTCCCAATGTGCAGAACTGCAGACATAAACCACAACTGGCCACACACTTGGTATGGAGGAGAGGTTCCTGGAGTGTGAATAGGGAATGACTTCTGGGCAGTACTATGGGCTGCCTGGTTGGCTAATGAACTCAAAGAAACAAGACAGAAGGATTGGTGACAAGAAGGTCAGGGATTGAGCTATAAGGAAGAATCCATGAAAATGAACATAAACAAATGAGCTTTGATAGCTTTGGAAATAAAAAGAGAATGGTTTCCAAAGGGTCTAAGTAAGATCAGAATACAGGGAACTACAGTAAACTTCCTCAAGACTTAATGTCCTCCAATTGCCTACCACTATAGCTCTTACCACAGTTACCTAACCCTTCCCTTCCTTAGTACAGAACCCATCTGCATGAATCTGAAATACCACTTTATGATGCTTAATAAAGTTATTGAATCACCCTGCCAAAATGGCATTTCCGTTTTAGAAAAGTTCTTCAAAAGTCTAATATAAATGAATGGTATGTGAATGATTTTCACTATAGCAGCAAAATAGTAGAAGAAAATTTCTGATAAGAGAGATCATGATGCCATTTGCATCAAAGCCATCAACTTGGCCTGAAAAAGACCGATTCTTCAGTGGTATCAGTATCTCCCAAGAACATACCCATCCTCCCCAATATACAGGTGTCTATTCAGAGATACATTGAAAACTCTTGGAACTGCAGGAGTCCATGTAAGGACTGAAATGTTTGTCAGAGATAGGAAGGGTAAGGAGAGGCATGCCACTAACAGCATTTCCTGAATTCTTATTCCTCACCATTTGTTTTTCTGGGAACTAAACATCCCTGAAATTAAAACAGTAATTCTGTAGATTAATGTGAAGTCTCCTCAGATGACCTGGACTTGAATCTTGGCTGTGCTGTTCAGTCGATAGGTAACACTAGGGAAATAGCTAAATCGAAGTCTTAGTTCTCTCATCTGCAAATTGGATGTAATAAATAGTACCCACTCTGTATGTATCATCAAGTTATCATGAATTTTAATAAGATAATGGTTCTTTCATTATTTGTATAATCTTGGGCAAGTTAAGTAAATTGTCTGGGTCAAATTTTCTCCATGTCATCTCTATATTAGAGATTTAGTTGGGGTAATCACCAAGATCCTTCTAGCTCTGGTATTATAGATATATACATATGAAAATGTTAATTGAGAAGCAGTATAGAAATGTAAATTTAATTACTCTTATCATTTATAACATTTCTATTAGTGTTACTGTTTTGAATGCAGTAGTTCTTAAGAATGATGCTTCTCTAAGGAAGGAAAAAGCATGATCCTTGATAGCTTCCCCATGGGACTGTCCCCAGTGGCAGGGATTTGTCTCTGTAAAGGCCATTGGTGAAAAGCAGAGTCTTTGCTCCTACTGCTTGAAATTGATGACTGGGAACCCCTTGCCCCGCCACACACACACACACACACACACACACACACACACACACACACACTCTAACCACCAGAGGGGAGACATCATCTGTTTCATGTTCTGATTTAGACACAGGAGCTTTTAGTGACAGGTTTGAAATTGAGCCCACAACCTCTAGAAGTCCAAAGCAGCATAATTATCAATTCCTCATTGATTTCAAGGAGAAGGAATGGAGGCTCTGCCCTTTCACCTCCTCTCCTCTTCTCTCCTTGGAGGATGGATGGAGTACCACAAAAGAAACCTGGTTTCCAAAGGGTCATAAAAATGTTCTTAGAAGTTACTGCATGTTATCATTCCTTTACAATGATGATAAATGGTTTATTTGTACACTTGTCACTGAGTTCTGTTCTTTGCACATATTTCATTATTCAATCCACACAACAACTCTGTGAAGTAGTAGTAAACGTCTCTCTTAGGCCCCTGGTACTTAGGCTTAGAAAAGGTAACTGAGGAGTCAGTGATGTTAACCTGTATCTGTTTGACTCCAAAGTTTGAATTCAAGGCTAGTAATTCTGAATGTCTTGGATCTCAGGACTGGTCTACATTCTTTAAAAGTATTAAGAACCCAAAAAAACTTTTGTTTGTGTGTGTCATATTTATCAATATTTACTGCATTAGAAACTCAAGCTGTGAAAAATTTAAAACACAAGCAAACATTCCATTCACCATTAGGGCAGTGATATTATCATGTTATTTGGCCTCTCAAAAACTCCACTGTACATTCAAAAGATAATGAGAGGAAAAGAGGCAAATCACATTTTTATGATAATACTAGTAGCCCGGCACACGAATCCGTGTGCCAGTAACTCTCTGCCACCCTCCTGTAGCTCTCTGCCCACTGTCCTGCTCTCCTGTAGCTTCCCTAGGCCCCTTCCCCCCCCCCCTCTCATAGCTTGCTGCCCTGCCTTCTCCTATAGCTTTTCACCACCCACTTGTAGTTCGCTGCCCCAACCTCCTGCAGATCTGTGATTTGGTCATTATGCGGTTGGTCGTTATAGCTCAAGGCATAACAGATAATTAGCATATTCCTCTCTTATTATATAGGATGAATATAGTTTGAACTTGTGGATCCTCTGAAAGAGTTTTGGGGTTCCCCAAACCATACTCAGAGAACTGTTATTATAAATGTTCACATTTCACCCTATGCTAATATGCCTTGCATGTCTAATATATGCTCAAAATGACATAACTATGTTTTACAAATCAGAAATATCCAATTCTTAAATGCTTTATCTCTATAGTGAGGACTTCATCTCCTCTATCCCTTTTGAATTGGAGAGTTAGTCTTTATTTTTTCCTCTTCAAACAGCATTTATGGAATGTCTATACAAATGAGAGGTGGTATTATTATTACCATCTTCTTTACAACTCTCCCTCACTTCCTCTTTACTTATAGAGTCCTAAAATTGAAGTGTTATCTGATAACTTTTTACCACTCCATACCATAAAAAGAGATGCTGTTGGATGTAGTCCATTGGTATTTTCAAGCAGTATTTACCCAGTGCCTACTATGTGCCAGTCACTGAAGCAGGCCCAAGGTTTACAATAATCCTTGTGCTTAAGAAGCTTAAAATCTGATAGGGAAGAATAGACAAATCACAGGAGAGAATTTATGAAAACAATATGATAACTTAAGAATATGGGAGCACATATTAATGACACTTAATTCAGCTTTCATATATCAGAGAAGATTAAAAAATACATTAGTAATTTTACTGCTATATTTCACAGGGCCCATTCTTAAATTTAAATCCATTATCCAACTTGATGTCACTTTCAACATTGACTTCTACCTTTCTCCTCTCTATTTTAATGTTGAAGGTTTCTTTTTTTATATTCAGACACATCGCTTTGCATTTTCAAAGTCAAGTCTCATTGTTATTCCTTCCCTAGGTCCTTTTGTATCATTTCCCTGATATCCCTGGTATTCATAATATCTCCCAAATGAGTACCATCTGTGAATTTCATCAGTGTGCTGTCTGTTCCCTAGTCTGGCTTATGAATGAAGATGTTAAATAAGAACAGACATTGTAGGGCAGCTGCTCTGTGCAGCACCCCACCAGGAGTCCCCTTGATGTTTGTGACACCTTCTCGCTGGCATTCATTAAATTTTGTTTATAGTCCTTCAGGTAGCTTTGAATCCCAAGTGACAATGATAATGTTCAAGTGCATTTAAAGTTTTGTGATTAAAATTTGAGTTAAGATGTGGCATACTTTCTGTTAAGTTCTCAGTACTGGAAAGCAGTTACTTCCATCCCTGGCTACCACCTGCCCAAAACGACTCTAGTAATAATTTAAAATACATTTTTATTGATTTCAGAGAGTAAGGGAGAAGGGGAGAGAGATAAGAACAAAACAAAACAAAAAATCAACTAAGATTGAGGGACTATTGATTGACTGCCTCCAGCATGCCCCCTACTGGGAAGCCAGTCCACAACCCAGTCATGTACCCTGACCTGGAATCTAACCATGACCTCCTGGTTCATAGGTCAATGCTCAACCACTGAGCCACAACTGGCCAGGCTCTAGTATTTTCATATAAACTTAAAAACCTGCATATGAAGACTACTTTATTTCCTTGTACAGAATGATATAATGGAATTAAGTGTCACATTTCAATATGAGGTGAGAATGCATGATGTGAGATTTTCAAAAAAAGTGATCAAAAGTCAGTTAAAAGACTCTTAGGGTCAGGGGTGGACTGTTGGACATTACAGAGGGATTTGGGGAGGCAGTTGGAATACTGTGAGTCCCATCAATTCACTAAGGTGCAAGAGGAGTATTTTCCCCTTCACCTCAAGCCAAAAGGAAGGCTTGATTCAGAGTTTGATAACTATGCTCTGAAGTTTGGGGGATGCTATATATTAGGATCTTTTACTTACAGTAACATCTAAAGGAAAGGAGTGATGGTGCTAGAAACCCTACTTTCTTTCCTTACTGTGAGCAAAAATATGGGATCATGTGTGAGATATACACAAAGGAAATCCACTTGGACTCGTTGTCTTGTCCAAAACTGTCAAAAGGAATTCTGAAGAAAGAAGCTAAAGGCACTACTCAATTTCTATTGATAACAAATGAAATGTAAGCATTCAGCTAGAGTAGAAATGAATTCATCTAGGTCAATAGAACTATTGGTGGATATGGGGTTGAAATGTGGCAATACAGAAGAACTCATGGGTATCAGTTAGCTTTCACTGAATAAGAAAACATTCTATAACTTAGTGATTTAAAACAACCATTTATTTAGCTCATGATTCTTTAGGTCACCAATTTAGGTGGGAGTTAAGCTAAACATCCTTTACAATCTAGGCTGGCCCACTCATGTGTCTGTAGTTCAATGTGGGCCAGTTTTTGACTCATTGGTTTATTGTAGCCTCAACTGGGATAGCCAGTCTCAGCTCCACATGGTCTCTCATCCTCTAACAGACTGTTTTAGTGGCATCAAAACAGGTTTCTGAAGGGGGGTAAAAGAATGTAGGACTTCTTGAGGCCTAAGCTTGTAACTGAAATATATTTAATTCCTTTACAGTCTATTGGTCATGGCGAGTCAGAAGGCCAACCTAGATCCCATGGGGAGGGCAATAGACTCCACCTGCTGATGAGAGAAGTTTAGTCTTTTCCTGTATCTTTCTGTATGTAACATGAACATGATATTGGAGGTGCAACAGTCATCTCGTGACCACAAGGTTACATGCATGTTGAGAAAGGTCTCATCTGAAGTATAGCAGAGAAGAAAGAATGGAGGGGGCTAAAAAGGATACTTAATGACATTAGTAAGCTACCAACCTGCCCTTTACTGCCTACTCATGTACATTTGTTGCATGGACAAAACAATCAATCAAACAAACAACAACAACACCCTTTTCTGTTTAAACTACTGTTTGTTGGCTTTTTGTTACAGACAAACATATTTTTAACTGATACAATGACAAATGTTTATAAAAGAAGATTTAAACTGAGCTGCATGACTAAAGAGGGATCAGATTAAAAGATGAGTCAAAATGGATTAAGAGTCATATGAGAAAATATCAAAGCAAGCAAAATTTTTCTGGTCAAAAAAGAAAATACACAATTTGGAGTGTGTGTTTAGCAAAACTGTGTGAATGGTTAGTGGGCAAAATTTTATGAATACACTGATCTTTATTTCTTAAAATATGTTTTTATTGATTTTAGAGAGAGAGGAAGGGGGAGGGTGAGAGAGATAGAAACATCCATGCATTAACATCAACATGGATTGGCTGTCTCCTGCACACCCCCTGCTGGGGATCAAGACCAGAACCCAGGCATGTACTACCAGGAATCAAACCAGAGACCTCTTGGTGCATGGGTTGAAGCTCAACAAATGAGCCACACCAGCTGGGCTGATTTTTATTTTTTATATCAGAAATAAAGCAGAACCACACTTTCTTGTTAGAAAGTTAGATGGGTGCACTCATTTTTGATGAGAATAATGGAAACATTGGGATTCTATGGAATGATGGCTCTGAATCTTCTTTTCTATAAATCTGTAAGAATGGACAATACCTTTTCTATCTAGGATTAAATGTTTTTATCCCCAAAGAAAAATAAATTAGGTAACTTCTTTTCAGTATTTTTCAGCCTAATGTTTCTTCGACAAATTCTTAGTTTTACATATAAGAACTAGGTAAATGTATAAAGCAAACCTGATTCTTTTAATAATTTGAGGTAGGCTTTTGAGAAGCAAAATGATATGCATTAGAATGTATCCCGGTAATTTATGCTTCTATTTTTCTACATTCAGAGTCAAAATATTGACTTCCTGACTCTTCATGCCTCACTTTCATTTTACTCAATAAGAGAATCCCTTTTTATTACAGAGATTCATGATGTTTCTATACATCTCTTTCATAATAGCAAAGTGACTTATTTTACAACAAATAGTCATAGATTTCATAATTATTATTTTAAATATTGTTGAAACTTTGTTAAGAAATCAATCAGTTGCTGAAATCTATTTCTATAATTTTCTTCATTTGCTCCAATTTCTATATATCACTTGAAGAGCACTATACTTTAGTTTAAGCTTTCAGCATAGGCTACTAAGGTTTTGTTATTGCAAAGAGCATATTCATAACATAGATGATTGTTTCAGTGCTTGGAATATTTTCTTCTTCTGTAACTTGTGACATACCCAGAAAATAAGGCTTATCAAGATAGAATTATATGTGAGAGTTATTTATCCCAGTTTATCCCACTTGGACACCAAAATCAGGACTATAACAGTTATGTAGTTTCCACAAAGATCAGTTACCTGCCTGGAGGATTTACAAAGACAATAGTAGAATGTGAGAATGACTAAAATCTATACGGCAGGATAAAAAAAAATACATGTCCGAAAACACATTCTTACATTTCAAAATTATGAATAAGATACTTTGGGTCCTGACAGCAAAACAGAATTTCTCCTCAATAAGAAGACCTATTTCTCTTGTAATCTGTTCCATATTATTCTTATCAATTGACATCTTCAAAGAAATGTCTATACCTTGCTTTAGGACCCTCATTACTAGGCAAGACTATCTCTAGTCTCTGGGAGAGGCTCTATAAATGCATAAACTGTATATGAATAAGATAATGTAACCACAATTACTTAAGGTCACTGTTTATTTCTACTCTAATCTCCACTCTGTCATACTTCCCTTCACGTCAGGTAGTGTTAATGTGACCCCGGGAATTTGAGATCCCACTAAGGGGAGATCTAATTGCTCATACATTAATTTGTATTTAGCGGGATATATTTATGTGCCTCATAGGCACTTCCATATATAGTTAAGATACTGCTGGCCTTGCAGGTACATTGCTGCCATTTATTAAGCTAACTCACTGAGCTTCAGGACACAAAGGTGTGGGACCAGAAGTCATATCACAATATCAGCGTGTCCTATGGCAGCTGGCATGGGAAACATGTGGATCCTGGAGGAGAAACATGGTTTGAAACATGTGAAGCAAGAAGCACTTGTGTGAAGAATCTTCCAATCAGCAGACACATAAAACTGAAAACAGAGCATTTAGTTTTCATTGATGTCTGGTTAGAACCAAATTTCTCTTTCATTGGGAATATACGCATAATATGGTAGATGCAATTACAACTGTGACATACATTTACTTTCTTGAAGGTAATAGTAAGAAATAGAATTGTCAGAATTCCTGTGTTTGTAGGGCTCAAAGCTATGTCAGTATTACAAAGAGTGAGTACTTCTGTAATAGCTTACATATAATTGAAACTTGACAGTCTTGCAAATTTTTGAGATGTTGACAATAATTAGTGCTTAGGTAAAATAAGACTTTCTAAATTATTGATAACAAAAAGTAAATATTAATCAATAATTTAAGAGATCTTTTTCCGTTTTATCTAGAAAGAATTATATTTCAAAAGTATTGCCATGTGAAAAAACAATAAGAGAATGTGCAGCCAAAAAGTATAATAGACATGTCAGGTAGTTCATTAATAAGGCATTGTTATTTTTTGTAATGTTTGTGTATTTGACAGCTTTAAAAATGTAGTATCTGCTGTGATTTCTATTCTCATTCTAAATAAATATCTTTTTAATAACTAAGTTGTCATTTATAATTTTGTATTTTAAAAGGGATCCATAAATTATAAAAGTTTCACATTCCCAGAAATTAAATCTATTCATCCATGACAGCAACATCATCATCCTCTCTCTCTCTCTCTCTCTCTCTCTCTCTCTCTCTCTCTCTCTCTCTCTCACACACACACACACACACACACTTGGTCTGTGTTTGTGTTCTTTATGATGTTATTGTTTGTTTGTTAAATAAGGTTTCTTAGTGTAGTGGAAAAGGATATTTTAAAGCTCTTCCTGGGAGAATAGTTATTTATTGCAGTTGGGGCTGTCTGGGCTGATAAGAAACTTTCCTATTGTCCCAATCCATGACTTTTACTCCATGAGCTATTTTTTCTAACAAGAGGTCAAGGTGTTTAACCATGTCACATGTTAGTGACCTTCACAGCAATCCCTTCCTGCATGTTGGCAGGTGTATTTTCTTCTTCTTCCCCTTCCTCCCATCCCCTATTTTCTGTTTTCCTCCCATCTTCTTCTTACTTTAATAAATCCTATATATTTAGTTTTCATTTTGTCCAAGAAAAAAAGATAAAGAAAATAAATGAGCCAGAAGAGCACTTCCAGCCCGTAAGAGGCCAGCCTGTATTCCAGGTAGGGCTGCTCTTCCTGTGGTACCAGAGGTTGGTACAGGGCAAACAGCAGATATGGAACCTTGATTAAAATTAGGAGGATGTTGAGACCAAGTTGCAGCATTAGGATGCAAAACAAAAGACAGGGGTACGTGAGCCATAAACGGCATCCAAGTCAAGGCCAGCAGCCAGTGCCCCAACTGCTTCAAATCCAATATACCCCACTGTGAAGGACTGAATCTGGCTGTTGACTGGGCTTAGCAGAGATAAGAAGCTTCTCCTAAGAGGCTGCATGGACTTTAAGAGATTAGAACCTTAGATAGTTCCAGCAGTAGCTAAGGAGTTTATGACATCCTCATCAAGCAATGATTCCAATTTAAAATAGGTATTAGGATGACTCTCCCCTGCACACTTTAATGGCATGTGCCATATTTGGAAGGAGATGAAAGATTCATGGTTCAGGTTACAGTCCCTCCATGACAAAGTCCTTCAACCAATGATTCTCCCCATTACCTAATAGCAACATCTTTGCTTTATCTTGCAAGTAGTTGTTAAAATTATTCCTTCATGCTAATGAGGTGAATTTTTACAAAATAATTCATTATATTAATAGTGTTAGCCTACTTTAGAGATTTTGGCATTCTTCTCTTTCTTTAAAGGAGCATAGCATGCATCCTATGTTGAGGTTGCAATTATTAGAAAAAATAGCAGCATCGTTTATTTTACTTACACATTTTATTATGTTTGTCCAACTGAGTGCTATTATGTCCCGGAATAATGGAGGATATTCATAACTTTCTTCAACCTCAAAATAAACCAACTTACAGTTTTCCCCAGGTACCTCTAGCCTTGAATTCAAGTATTATTCCTCTTTGTGATTCTTCCATTTTGTTCTATCAGACCTTCCAACTTTAAATGTTGCTTCAGAACCCTGAGGGTTTTGTAAGCTTAACCACACGATGCATTTAAATAGGCTTCACTCGTAATTAATTAGTTGAATGTGTTTAACTATTACTCATTGTCCAAATAAATGCAAATTAAAGTACCTCTACTTAAATGCATAAATAGCCATCTATAAAACCATAAGCAATAAATAGTTGTATTCCTTCCATTTAGTTGGTGAAGATAAAACTCAAATGTTAGCTTCTTAATAACATTTTCTTACACTAAAGAAAGATATAGCACTTTTGATTGCCTATCATCTTTAATATTTGCTGATATAGAAAAGCGCTAGTCTCTGCTAAATACAGAGAAGCCTTGACCTACTTTATTTGATTTTAACATCTTGCATTTTAAAATGTAGGATCAAGGAATGTAGATTTTTATCATCTTTCCTTAACCCTCCTTACAATAAAGAGAACACAGGGAAATTCTGGAAGGAGAAAAGATGCAGCACTCTTGAGGCTAATTTAATATAAAATATTTAAAATAAATTCTAAAATGAGATAATTGAGACATATGCAAGGTGAGACAAGGAATTTTCTACCAAAAAAATGTAAAAAAAATTAGGTATATTCACAATGAATACTTGGGAAAATTTTATAATCCAGTGCCTCTCATTTGCTTGTCTCTCATAAATCTGTCAGACACTGAAGGTATGAGATACTGACAATTATCCTTTGGGTTTAATGGAAGAGAGGGCTGTGTTTGTCTTGAGGAAAAAGCCTATTGCTATGTATCAAATGTGGGGACTGTTGATAGAGTACTCAATAGACACAGTTACCTGAGCAGATCAACCAGATCTAGACCAGAAAAGAGAAAAACAATGACATTACCTCCATCAGACACAGCTGGGTAACAAGACAGATAGTTTTGCAGCTACCAGTAAGCTGTGCAAAGAAGTTGCATGAGGAAAATCAACAGCAGATAAGAGAGGGAAAGAGCTGTGGAGGAAGGAGGTGTCTGGGGCAAGTATTGAGCATACATGATTCCAGGGTAAATAGATATTTGGGCAGGAGCCTATTAGGAAGTGAATTGGTGTGCCTGGCTGGTGTTGCACAGTGGTTGAGCATAGACCCCTGAACCAAGAGGTCACTGGTTCCATTCCCAGTCAGAGTGCATGCGGGGGTTGTGAGCTTGATCCCCAGTAGGGGGTGTGCTGGAGGCAGCCAATCGATGTTTCTCTCTCATTGATATTTCTGTCTCTCTATACCTCTCCCTTCTTCTCTTTCTAAAAAATTAATAAAAACATATTTCTAAAAAAAATTTAAAATAGGGGCGTCGGTGTTCCTACAAATATGGATAGCTGAAGAACCAGAGAAATTTTGTTTAATAATTGAGTGACGTTACCATCATGAACCAGGAAAACATAGTCCCAAATGGAATTCTACATTGCTTCCGTATAAAGAGTATCTGAAACATTGAGCACTAATCTGTTATTCAACTATTAAAGAGTCTTTAAAGGGTTTCTGGTGTGAGTCTGAATGATTATGGCATTGAAATAAAAATATTTTATGCTCACTTGTCTTAGTTTGATGTCTCTCAAAGAAAATCCTGAGATAAGGACTTCTGAGCATATATTTCTTCAACCCCCTCCACTCATCTTAAATTTTGCAAATGTATTGTCGGATAGGTGATATAGTCTAGTAGTCCCAGGCAAAAGCTCTCTAAACTAACTACTGGATTTGTAGTCTGATGCTGCCATTTCCTAACCATGTGGCCTTTGAGTGGTTACTTGTCTTTGCTTTGATATTCTTATTTAAAAATGTTGATGTTATTAGGCTCCAACTCCTAGATTTGTGTAAATTAAAGTACATCAATACAGATACCATGCTTAGAATAGGACTTGGTGCATAACAAGTGCCCAGTAAATATTAGCTCTTTTTTTAATTGATATTTAGAGAGAGAGAAGGAGAGAGGAGGAGAGCGAGAAACATTGATTTGAGAGCAAAATATCAGTCAGCTGCCTCCTGCATGCCCACTACCGGAGATTGAGCCCACAACCCAGGCATGTGCCCTGACCAGAAATCAAACCAGCAATTTTTCAATGCACAGGACAATGCCCAACCAACTGAGCCATACCAGCCAGAGCAGTATTAGCTCTTTTTATCATGGATTTTTCCCCACCCAACTTCAAAAATCCTGCTCAAAACAGTGTTTCAGACAGCCACTGTCAATCACAGTTGACACAAGAGATGAAACCAATTTGTCTAGTCTCCATAAAGTAAGAGGATAGTAATTCAAGCAGAGTATCCTTTGTGTCCATGAGCTTTAAAGACTTGTGAAGTCGTAGAATCACAAAGGAGGAAGGAGCCACTGCAGTCAGCCCCTCCAATCTCTAACCTACAATGATGTACCTAACACATCTGGGCCCCTGCTTACTACTCAAATGCTCATTAAATTATTTGACTTCAATGTTTAGATATAACCCTAGTTAGTTGTAAGTGCCACAACAAAATTTCATGACTAACAATAGAAACTTATTTTCTCACAGTTCTTGGTGGCTGAAAATTCCAAGGTCAAAATTCTGGCACTTTCCATTCCTGATGAGACCTTTCTTCCTGGCTTACAGACAGCAGGCTACTTGCTGTGTGCTCACGTTGTCCTTTCTTAGTTTGTGCACATGATTAGAGAGAAAAATTTCTCTCTCTTCTTTTTTAAAAGGCCACGGATTTCGATTTTATTTAACATTAATTACCTCCATATCTCTAAATATAGTCATGTTTGGGGTTGAATCTTCAACATACAAATTTGCTGTTGAGGGAACCCAACTCAGTCTACAGCAAACATTTTTAGTTTTTCTGAACTGAATTATGCCTCACTAGAAGTTACAATTTTGTTACTGAGAGCAACAGAGATGAACTCTTCTTCCATATGATAGATGTCTAAGAATTTAAAACACTTATTTTTTTCTCATCTTCAGGATAAATGTCCACATTTCTTTCAATAATGTTCCACCTATACCTCTCATCATCCCAAGAACACTAAATCCTTTGTTAATTTCTATATTTAAAAAGGATATCTATAACTGAAAACAATGTTCCAAATGTGATCTGAATAATACCAAATGCAAAGGAATTAGTATCTTCTCTTTTTCATATAACTATTCCTGCTTTGATGCAGGCTGACATTGCATTCATTGTTAGTTATTAGATGAGAGAAGATAGTTTACTGGGTACTCAGTAAGCATTGGTTGAATTAAACTGGAGTCAACTTGGATAGAGTTCTTTGTAACAGGAAGTCTTATATATTTCTTATCATCTTCAGTCTAAAGGTTTCATAGAAGACTGGAAACTGAGCCATTTTGGAATTTTCTTGATATTTTTGCATTTACAGTAAGAATGGCAATAAAGGTCTGGACCAGTATAGAGAAAATTTGCAATGGACCAATATCAAGAATGACTGCACTGAAGAAAAATTGAAAACTTTAAAAATTCTTTTTTCCAGAACAGCATGGAGAGAGAGAGAGAGAGAGAGAGAGAGAGAGAGAGAGAGAGAGAGAGATTGAACACAAGGTGCCATGCTTCTGCTCTGTCTTCAGTAATTGCTTTAACATGTGACTTGCCATTTAAGCAATAAATGACATTTACTAAGGGTTTATTATATGTCAGCTACTGTGCCAGACACTTTCACATTATCTCGTTAATTCCTTCAACAGCCCTGTGTGGTAGTTCTTATTAGTCTCATTTTAAAGAAAAGTTATGGAACTTGCCTAATTTTACATGCTAAAGATAGTTCTTGTTTTGGCTGCCAAATCCCAAATCCTTTTCAACACCCCTGAGCTAGTGAAACTGAGGTGTACACAGAGATCCTAGAAACCATAGCTAGTATATGGCACATTATCCAAAGACATTACTATTCCTGATAACAGGTGTATTAGTTATTAGGCCTGCCATTATGAATACTACAGAGTGGCTTAAACAACAGAAATTTATTTCCTCAGTGTACCAGAAGCTAGAAGTCCAAGATCAAGGTTTGAGCAGTGTTGGTTTGTTCTAAAGCCTCTTTTCTTGTCTTGTAGATGGCCATCATCTTCCAATGTCTTCACATGGTCTTCCCTCTGATTTGTCTGGGTCTTATTCTCCTCTTCTCATGAGGTCATCGATCATATTGGGTTATGGCTTATCCCAATGACCTCATTTAAAACTTAATTTCCTCTTAAAGGGCCCTTTCTCCAAATATGGTCATATTCTGAAATACTCAGGGTTAGGAGTTCAACATACAAACTTGAGGAGACACAATTCAGCTCATAACAGTAGGTGATCCAAAAATATGTTAAAAAGTAAGTAAAATACAATGCACAACAGCCTGATCTGGAGTCTGATTGCTTTGGTTGAATCATGATTTTTTCATTAACTAGCTGAGTGACCTTGGCAAGGTTGTTTACTTTTCAGTATCTCAGTTTCCTAATACTTAAAATGGAGATATAATGGTACATTTACAGGTTATTTGGTGAGGAATAGTGCCTGGAAAGTAATAAGTTCTGCTCCTAGCTGGTATAGCTCAGTTGATTCGCTGGTTTCATTCCCAGTTAGGGCACATGCCTTGGTTATGGACTAGATCCCCAATAGGGGGTGTGTAGGAGGCAGCCAATTGATGTGTCTCTCACATCAGCGTTTCTCTCTCTACCTCCCCTTCCTCTCTCGCTAAAGTCAGTAAAATAATACAAATTCTTTAAAAAAATAACTTATTACATATATTGAAAAAAAAGCTTTGTATATGTATTAGTTCTCATTACATTATAGGTCAGATGAAGTAAAAATGCAAATTGTCTTTAATTTTAAAGCTAGCCAGCTGGTGTGACTCAGTGGTTGAGCATTGACCCATGAACCAGGAGGTCATGGTTCAATTCTCGGTCAGGGCACATGTCAGGGTTTCAGCCTTGATCCCCAGTAGGGGGCATGCAGGAGGCAGCCAATCAATGATTCTCTCTCATCATTGATGTTTATATCTCTCTCTCCCTCTCCCTTCCTCTCTCTGAAATTAATAAAAACATATAGATAGATATCTATATAACTATAGATATCTATATAACTATAGATAGTTTCTTTATAACTATATATATATGTGTGTGTTAAAACATATCACAGAACTTTTTCATTTACAGGAGACTTCTTTAGTCATAAATATCTATTAATTTTCCTCTTCAAATGAGATAGAGTGGCAAAAAAAGACTAATAAGTAATTTCTGCTACCAGACATTTGCTCTTCATGCTAGTCAGGCTTCCAATATGCCTCCCAATGTTTCCCACCTACTGTTATTCATGCCCGATGAAATCCCCTCCCTGAGAATGTAGGCTGGACCCAATGACTCAGTTCTAATGAATAAAATACAGCAAAAGTGTTGGAATGGCACTTCTAAAATTAGGCTATAAAAATCTATGATTTCTATCTTGCTATCTTTCTCTCAATTTTTATCTGGCTCTTTTTGCCTACTTGCTCTATTGAACCAGGAGGTCATGGTTCAATTCACAGTCAGGGCATATGCCTGGGTTGTTGCCATATTTTGTGGTGTCCTATGAGTAGGCCCATCTGGCAAGGAACTTAAGGCAGCTTCTGGCCAACAGTCATCAAGGAACTGAGGGTCCTGAGTTCAACATCCAAAGATTTGAATCCTACCAACAACCACATGATTGAGTTTGGAATTAGATCTTTCCCAAAGTGGATTCATCTTTTTTAAGCATTGGGATGAATGAAGCCCCAGTAGACACCTTCACTGCAGCTTGTGAGAAGATCTTGCAAGCAGAAGACCCAGTTGAATTGCATCAAGATTCCTGACCTCTAAATACTGAGAAAATATATATTATTGATTTAGCCACTAAGTTTTGGAGTAATTTGTTATGTATCATTAAATAACTAATGCATTCTTCTGAAAGTGGAGAATGTTATAGAAGATGGGCCATCATAATTCAAGTGGAAAATAGAAACCATGCAACTAATGCTCTCTTTTGAAAGTGAAGAAGATTGTGGAAGAAGATGGAATCATCATGATTAAGTTGAAAAGGAGATTCATGTGAGCACAGTAGGATCCAAAGAGTAGAGGGCAAGTAAGGTGCTATCCTCATAAGATCACAACTATTTTCAAAGATTCACTATGCTCAAGTTGGTTCTTCCCATCAGCATGTCTGGAATCAATCCTTAATTGAATAGCTTGCACTACCCCTGCTTTGCACTAGTTGCATTTTAAAGCACTTAAATTGCTCAACCTGCTCCAATACATTTACTTCTACTGTTTTCATCATTAATGAGGCATTCTGCTTTTATAATCTGGGAGATGACCTAAAGATCAGAGTTAATTTAATTTAAAATCAATGTACTAGAGAATAAAGCCCCTGCCTCCAGTAATGATGTCAAACTGCAGGCTTCTGCAAACTCTGGGGCAAAGAAGCATAACAGCACATTGTTTCCAACCAGGTGTCTATGGTGACTCAGTCACAAAATTCTACAAAAAGAGATTCTGAAAATTGGTCCCATCTGATTTAATATTACTTATCTGAGTTTTTTGTTTGATCAAGTGAAGTGCAAACCACTTTCTGGATTCATTATTGAGCTTTAAATCCCACTGAGCAGCAAAGACCAATATCAATGAATCCGATACCCCTAGTATTTTGGAGAGAGTTATTTATGACTGAGATAATCAAAGAGCTTAGATTTATGAGCAATGGTTCTTATAAAATATTTGTGTGTTTAACTGAGTTCTATTGGCAAAGTTACTTGTACTAGTGCTGGGAATAAGAAGGCTCTACAATGCAATGCCTAGAGGCATCTACTTTACATGTAACTTTTTTTTAATCTTCAAAGTCTGTTTTCTGATTTTCGAGGATCTAAAATGATATGGCTTCCTAGTTAATTGTTTTCTATTCATTCATTCAGCAATACTTATTGCATATCTCTTCTGTGCCAAGTACCAGATTAAAAAATAATACTTCTATAAAAATGGTTTCTACTGTAACAAACAAGCTCAAAATTATCTCAGTGGTTTATCCTAACAAGGTTACTTTTGTTCATAACAAGTCTGTGAGGTTCATGTGATATGTCCATGACATTTGGGCTTTTAAATTTGCTGAGACAAGGGAAGACCTGACTGGAAAGCCTGATAGCAGTAATTAAGTGCCTTCCTAAGAAAGAGACACAAGCTCTTTTGTTTGCATGGCCATGTCTGCCCTCAAGTACAAGTACAACCCTCAAGAGTTCCATTAGCAGGAGAAGGAGAAATAGAATAACACTATTCTCTATCATACATAGACTTTGCCCCCTGACACACAACACCAATCTAGATTTGTTAGCCTGTGCAGTCTTATCATTGGGCTTTGTGTGATTTTTGTCAGGCTCTTAAAATATTAAATATCTCTTGGTATCCCCATTATTGTTTTTATGACAGTTAAGGAAACAGGGCTCCATGTTGGAAATGACTCGTATTCATCTCTCTAAACATTTTGCAACCCTCATTTCTTTCTCTTCCCCTCTGGCCCAAGTAAGAAGGCCTGGTTACTCCTTGAGAGTGAGGAAATGAACAAAGGAGAGCATGACTAAGACCAAGTTAGACTTTGAGAATCACCATTAAATTCTCATTTATTTATGTGTTTATTTATTCATTCATTTATTTATGTGATCATTTGAGAACTATGTGTTGAGTATCTCTACTGTGCACTGTATGCTCAAATGAAATGTTGGTCAAAATAGATGTGATTCAAACAGTATTATTGATGGCTATTGTCAAATAAATAAGCAATTGCAATGCAGTGTAGCAAAAGCTATGCTAGAGAAATGTGGAGGGCTCTGGGGACACAGAGGATGGTCCCAGTTGAATGAAGGAAGGCCTCCATAGGAAATAACGTCCAAGCAAAGGTCTAATGCATGCACAGAAAAGTAATTTCAGTGGAAAGAGTTGGATGAAGAATGTTCCAAAACAACAAAAGTCTGCAAGAGAGAGACAGAAGAAGAGGATGTAAAAGAAAGAGAGAAAAGATGAAGTTTTTGAATGATCAGGGAAGTGCAAGAAGCCAGAGCATAAACTCAATGTGATGGAGTTTTGAGAGGTAAGAAACATTGGAAGGAGCCAGGTTTCAGAGGCCTTGAACAAGCATTTGGACTTTTTCCTAAGAGCTGTGGGATTCCATTGAAAGGTTTCAAACAGAAGAGAGAGTGATATGATAGATACTTCAGATTTGAAGTAACAACTGCCCTTTCCAAAAGCCTAACAGTTATTATGTTGGCAAAGGACCCAACCAAACGCTTGCTCACAGCTGTCCTGGACTTTGGCTGGGTTTCCTAGTAGTGCCATTTATGAGAAAGTGGATTGGGGATTTGAGTGTTTGGTATAATTAGAAAGACTAGGAGAGCCCCTAACACAAAACTATTTTTCCACTCTCAGCTATCAACACTGAAACCCACCTCTTAATTCCTTCATGTTTTCATTTATATGTTTATCAAATATGCTCTGAGCACCTGCTATGTAAATAACATAGAGCTTGTGCAGCAAAGAAAAGAAGATAAGAATAGTGTTCTTGCTTTTAAAAGGCTAAAGATCTAATAAGGAAAATAAGGTAAGTTTAATAGTATGATGTGTGGGAGGAAAAAAAGAGTTATAAGAAGAAAACTAGAGGGGGAAAAGGAGCCTTTCAGGCTGAGGAGCCCAGGGAAAGCTTTGTGGAAAAAATACAACCATGGCTGGCCCTTGAAAAGTGAATAATATTTTCTTAGCACTGAGCCATATTTTCATCAGAAGTCTCTCAATTATTCATGATAGAATCATAACTCAAATGAGTTTAGAGAGCTTTTATTGGCTTACAGACTGAGAAATCCAGAGGTACAGTTGACTATAAGCTGAGCTGGATCCAAGCACTAATGTTATAACCAAAACTCACTCTTACTCTTCCATTCTTAGGAAAGATAATCTCTGCCAGAAAAGATGGCTGGAAATACAGGAAAACTCAGTGTATTAGTTCCATCAGTCTGTGTAACAAATCACCACAAAGTATCTTATAATACAAATTTATTCTCTCACAGTTCGGGAGGTCTGAAGTCTGAAATCAAGGAATTAGCGGGGTTGAAACCTTCTGGAGACTCGGAGGAAAAATTTATCCCATGCCTCTTTCTTGACTTCTGCTGTTTGTAAGAAGTCTTTGACCGTCACCCCACCAATCTCTGCCTCCACCTTCATATTACCTCCTCTATTTCTCCTCTGTGTCTTTATGTAAAATCTCCCTTTCCTTTCTCTTGAAAGGACATCAAACACTGGATTTAATGCCTATCCTGAATCTAAAGATGGTCTTTCTTGAGATCCTTAACTCAATTACATCTGCAAAGAATTTGTTGCAAACATGTTCATATTCTGAGATTCTAGGTAGACATGAATTTTAAGGGGACACTATTCAACCCACTACATTCAGCGAAGCTATCTTCCCTACTGTCTATGGTGCAAAGATTTCCTTCCAGTTGACCCAGTTTAGGTCTGATACCAGATCTGTGCTGGAGGGCTGTGCTGTGGACTTGAGCCCCACCAGAACCTCATGTATTGAGTTCTCAAGGATAAAAAATTTCTGCTATTAAAATAACAGAAGGTGTGCTGAAGAAACATCAATGACAGGACCTTGGAGCAAAAGTAGGAAAAGGTTTCTGGGGAGGTGATATGGTGAGGTCTTTGGACTCATGATGCTTTAGGAATGAATGGACTAAAATTAGTTTGTCTATTGACTCCATTCTCTGCTAGTAAAGAGAAACCAGACACACAGGGAGGACAATGACTGAAAGTCCCTACACTCTATTAAAGGACAGGTACCACCTGACCTTCATGCAAGAAGTAGAAAATACCCAGAGAGCAGGACAAACCAGATAGGGAGAAGGTCAGTACTGGGAGACATGGATGGATCTTCAAACACATTTCACAATAATTCCTACTGCTATCCCTGCTTAGTTTACTTAAGCATTTTTCTCTGTAGAGGTAAAAGCTAGACCAATTTTTAAAGAAGCTACTCTGAAACCTGTATTGAGGTAAAGTTTGCATCCATCTTCAATGGAATTAAAAAAACAAGAAGGATATAAAACTTTTTAAAATCTAAATAAATTCAATTTAAAAGGCTGCATTTTGTTCTTCAAGATATACACTTTCTAATTTTTCAGTATTTGTTAAGCTACTATTTCTTTTTTTAACCATGGTCATAATAGAAAGTAGTTTTTATTTTGTATCACTTAGTTTTGTGGCCTGTATTTGGCAAATAAAAACGTTGGCAGTCCGTACTGGTTTTCCATATGTTTTTAGAGAGAAAAGGGATTTTTAAGGACTCGTGAAATGAAAAGGTCTTGGATCCCTAATCTCAACCAACAGCTTCATCCCATCAGGTAGCCCCAGATCTGAGCAACCTCAGTGAAAAATCACAGTGGACTTCCCTGAACATTCATTTTCTTAAGAGAAAGGAGACCTTGATTTTGAATTTATTTTTACTGTGTATGCTGTGTTTTAAGAAAGCGCTATTTTGCTCAGGATGAGATGGAGTTTGTTAGGCATTACTGGTTACCAAGGAACATGCTCCTCTGGAATGAAAAATGCTTGTGGTACCTACTAAACTCCTGTAGCTTAGAGACCTTACCACCATTATCCCCAGTGTTCAAAAACACATGATCCACTTGTTAGTCAAAGCAGATGAGCTGCTTGAAAGCCTCTGATTGTTTTTGAAAACCTTTACCGATACTTTTTCAAACAGGAAAATTAGCAGGGCATTCTTCAGTGTAATTGACCTGTGAATTTGAGTTTGATTTATTTATCCACAACAGCCATCACACCAAGTCAGCGATAAGCATGCTTCAGCCAAACCTCACAGTTGGTGACATCTGAGTTACAAATTTATCATCAGTAGTAGGACAAGTGCTTATGGCCCCCTCCAACCAAACCACTCCTGTTAGAATAAGTGTTTGGAAGTGGAGGGGGGATTGTGAAGGCTATTTTAAGATATCAGTCAGAGGTAAATAATTTTTCTTGGGACTTAGAAGGATGTGTTTTCTTTGCTTACGCAGAAAGTAAAGAGATGTTCCAGGATAACATATTGGCCATCCATTGGGTTCCCTATACAGACCTGAATTATTGTTAGATGATACTATTGCACCTACTTTTTCCACCTGATTTTTTAGGTTTTGATCAGTTCCTGAAGAATGAAGGAGATAAATAATTCTGAAACCAGCAAATAATAGAAATTAGAGTAATCGGGTAGATGAGTGCCTCACTCTCCAGGCCTTACAATAGAGAGGATAGTGAATATCCCCTACTTATTTCTTATTCATTCATTCGTTTACTCACTAATTGGCTAATCTATTCATTCACTGATACATTAAAAATAAAAATGTTATCAGTGACTATTATATGCAAGATATTTCTTTGTCTTAAAATGATGAAATACAGAGGTAATTAAAATGGACTTAAAGAAAAGGGCTTTTAGGAAATTCATCTCAGCCTAGTTTTAAGGAGGTTGTTGGTGTAATAAAGGCCCTTAGGTATACTGTTAGCCTTGAAAGAATTGAACATGTTTTAGGCTTCTATTTCAGAAGAAATGAAGCAGTCCAACTAGCTGGTTAGGACTTGCTCCAGGCCTAATAATTTAAGAGAGAGAAACACAACCCTGATGCGTCCTTCCTAGGGACAGTCAGTTCCCCAGGGAAGGAAAACAGACAAGGATACAGAGCATATGCCTGTTTATAAAGAGTGTGTGTGTCCCGTGGAACCTACTAGTAAACAGAAAGGAAAGCTCATAGGGAAAGATGGGGAAAGGAACTAGTCACTAACCACCCTGATTTGCCATTAACAAAATTTGTACTTATTGATATTATGACTCATTATTGATTACTGGATAATTCAAGCCCTGGTTTAGTGCCTATTCTTATGACCATCAGTGGCCTGGAGCCATACAAAGACAAAACATAGCCTTTACCCTATAGGAGCTCATTATCTGGTCAGGGAGGAAGATTGGTAAAGAAAAAGAAGACAGTTTTGCTTTTAGTTGAGCTTTATAAAGCACGAGGTAGTACAACAGCTTTTCATCCTTCTGGCATCTCATTGGAGGGTTGGTTCTATAATAATGAAAACAATAGCCATATGTATTACATACTTACCAGGTGCTGTTCTGCTTTGCATACATTATCTCACTTATAATGTTATTCTGGATTTGCAGATGAGGAAAGTGAGGCAGAGAGAGGTTAAGTGAGATGCATGAGGTTATATGGCTAGTAAACAGTGGAGCTCACATTCCAGTTCAGGTAGCTGTGCATAACCAGTGTGCTATGGCACTCTGCATCTAAAGATTGCTGTGTCAGAACCAGGGCTCAGCAGTCATTTGAGTGGGCAAGGCCCATAAGGCTGGTTTCCAGAAACTAGATGGGCAGACCAGGCATACGGAGACAGGTTCCATCAGCCAGAAATATCATAAATGAAAGTGGGCATCTGATAATCCGTGAGATGAGCCAGACTGGGAAGCCAGACACCCTTACAGGGGTAAAGAATGGGCCCAAGGAGATGTTGATGTGCCTGCAGGGTGAGCAAATATAGCCACAGCCACGGATCACAGGAAACAGACCCAGGAGGCACTCACAGCAAGTGGATAATAACAAAATTAACATAGAGCTGAGCAGCAAGTGACTTGTTGAGTTTTTATTTGGTTGCAAATAAACTAAACATAAACCATCTGAAATAAACAAGGAAATGTATTGCCTCTTAAGACTGAAATGTTCATAGGTATGTTAGCTTCAGGCATGCCTGGGTCTAGCAGCTCAAGAATCTGTCTATCTCTGGGACCTGCTTTTTTGTTGTCTTCATTCTCAACCAGACTTTATTCATATAGTAGTTTCTGAGAGCCTAGCAATGACAATGGGAAGGAAGCTTCTTTTTTCCCAATCATTTATTACTTAATTAGAGGCCCAGTGCACAAATTTGTGCACCAGTGGGGTCCCTTGGCCTGGCCTGCAGGATCAGGCTGAAACTGGCTCTCTGATATCTCCCGAGGGGTTCCAGATTGCAAGAGGGCACAGGCCAGGCCGAGGGACCCCACCAGTTCATGATTGGGGCTGGAGAGAGATGCGGGAGGTTGGCCAACCAGGGAGGGACTGCGGGAGGGCTCCAGGGCATGTCCAACACATCTCACTCATTCGAGACTGGCCAGATCCCAGCAGCAAGCTAACCTACCAGTCAGAGCATCTGTTTCCCCTGGTGGCCAGTGTATGTAATAGCAAGAGGTTGAATGGCCTTACCATGTCATTAGCATATTATGCTTTGATTGGTTGAATGGCCCACTGGTCAACCAGACACTTAGCATATTAGGATTTTATTATATAGGATTACATCAAATATTTATTTAGTACAGACAATGAAAAATAGGTAAGTTTCCTTCCTCATGGACTTTACTAGTATATCTAACTAGAGGCCCAGTACACAAAATTCATGCATGGGTGGGGTCCCTGGGCCTGGCCAGCAATCAGGGCCGATAAGAGCCGGGCCGGAGAAGAGGTGACGGTCAGCAGGCCGGGCGCAGAAGGAATGGATGCGGATGCTGATTCCGCCATTGTCGGTGCCCCACCGCTGTGTGGTTCCCTGCCTCCCCCACTCCTCCTTCTCTTGCTGCCATGCTGCCACCACAGTGGGCAGGCCTGCCGGCCGGGGGGAGGAACAGGGCATGGGAGGTTGGCCGTCAGCCCCAAGGAGGGAGCTGGCCCTTGGCCGCTCTGGGAAAGTGGCCACATCCACTGCCACCCATCCCCGGTACCCTGTCTCAGCCCAGGGCCTGGCCCCGATTGGGTGATCAGGGCCTGCTGGCCAAGGAGAGAGACCACAGGAGGTTGGCCAGCTGGGGGAGGTTGGCTGTGGGAGTGCACTGACCACCAGGGGGCAGCTCCTGGGTTGAGCGTCTGCCCCCTAGTGGTCAGTGTGCATCATAGTGACCGGTCGTTCTTGTGGTTCTGGTGGTTCTGGTGGTTCTGGTCACTTAGGCTAATATATATATATATATATATATATATATATATATATATATATATCCAAATAAATGTGCAATAAACAAACAAATACAAACATAATATTAGGTAGTGATACATGGTATGAAGAAAAAATAAATCGGGGTAAGGGGAGAGAGATATGAAAATATAATTTTAGTTAAGGTGATTGTTATGCACTAAATATGTCCCCCACAATTCAAATGCTGAAATCCTAGTCCCCAACGTGATGGTATTAGGAGATGAGGCATTTGGGAGGCAATTAGGTGATGAGAGTAGGGCCTTCATGAATGGGATTAGTGCCCTTATAAAAGAGGCCACAGAACGCTCTCTCACCCTTTCCATTAAGTGAGGATACAAGGAGTGGTGGGCATCCATAACCCAGAACCCAAAAATGCTAGCACCATGATCTTGGTTTTCAGCCTCAAAAACTATGCAACAGAATTTTCTGCTTTTTCTAAGCTCACCAGTCTATGATACTTTGTTATAGCAGCTCAAACTGACTAAGACGGAGCTTAAGGAAGGTCTTATCAAGGAAGTGACATCTGAGCAGGAAGAGAAGCCTGCGCCATGTGGACCTCTGGAGAGAGAGAGAGCTTCTGGAGAGAAGAGCAAACACAAACTCAGGTCTGTTCAGGTTGAGAACACAGGCTTTAAATGTTTTGCTGAGTGTATGAAGAAGAATAACCCTTGGACCCTGCTCCCAAGAAGTTAATAGACAAATAGGAGGAAATGGGCGGGTTTAAAAATGTAAACAATGTAAGTTGATTGACATTGTGATTCACCTGATGACTGTTAGGGTGCAGTGTGAGCATGAAGACAGGAATGATGAGGGAAGGCCTCAGCTTGAAATCAAATCTTTACTTCCTAGGGTTTAAAATATAGCATTCTGATCATCCTACACAGTAAACAAAGTTATGGCTGTGATTTCCATACCTGAGTTTTTAATAGTTGTTTTATTTTACTTTTCCACAATAAAACTTGGTCAAGATTAGCAAGTTATACCTGGAGCTGCATATCTGTTCAATGGCCTATAGCATCTTCTCAAAAATTGATGATGAATCTGAAAGCCTTCAAGAAAAAATGAAAAGATAAGTTTTGCTTCACAAAGGTTAATCTTAAAAGTGAATGCTGTCATTTTACTGTAAGTAAAGGGACTTTTGCTTAGAATCCTCAACTAAAGCCACCAATCAAGCTGGTTTGCCCTTTCTCTCTCTCTCTCTCTGTCTCTCTCTCTCTCTGTCTCTCTCTCTCCCTTTTTCTCTCTATCTCTCTTTCCCGTGCACTGAAGAATGATTTATCTTTTAACTTAGCTTTAATTCACAATTTCACAATTAATTAACCATCAGCCTAATCATTATACCCACAAAGCATTTAAACTGATGTTGGGAGAATGATGGGGAAATGAATAATGCTCAGAAGGTCCATTTCAAATTAGTTATTTGATTAATGAATATTCCACAAGGGCATTTGGGAGATGACCTCTGTTGATGGCTTAAAAAAGACATGTCTGTTTAGATAATGAGAAGACAAAGCGAGCTTGAGTTATCTCTGGGTGTACATTGTGCAGAATTACAAGGATTAATCCATACAAAAAAAATGTATTACTTTCCCCATGGCTTGTTGGAGATAACATAGAATTGTAAAATCAATAAATAAAGTTTGGCATTTCAAAGATGCTGCTTGTTGATAAATTGTGCAATGTGCACCCCAGACCGCCAGCCCGGGTGGCTCTGAGCCCAAGACACCCACCAGAGGCTTAGGAAAGAAAGCTGGGCTTGTTCCTGATAAGGCTGATGGTGGAGCCGGCTGTTTGCCTCATAAACTCTCCATAATCCCTTCCTAACACCTGACCTTTCGATTTCTTGGATGAAGAAGAAAATTGCTTCCGGTATATTCAAGCAAATAAGAAACAAGCTTACTTTGTTTTGTGGTTTAGGCTGGAACCTTTTCCCAGCAGTTTCATGATCAAAAGTGCATAATGCGAAAAGAGAATCAGATATAGGTCAAAGACGCTGACTGCTGCTCATGATAAGAGTGGGACTCGGAGGAGGAGGTGTTTTAATCACAACCAGACTGCCTCCTTCAGTGAGAAACACTTATCTTCAACTCAACATCGTAATCTCGGACAGTTAAGTTACTTTTCTCCCTTAATTATGCTAAATCTTAGAGCAGTCAAAGCTGAATCAAAAATAGGGATCATCAGGGTTTCCAAAGGATTGGAGTTGTTTGAACATGAAGCAAATGCTAGAATGGGCTTAATTTTTATGGTAAACAAAATAGTACTTCTTTCCCTCCTGTGTTTTTTCCTTACAGCAGGGGTTATGTTCATTCCGCAGATAACTAATAATACAGAGTCTCCTGGTGTTAAATCATTTCCTGGCAGCAAGTTGAGAACTTGAACTCTTATGGGTCCCTGGGGACCTTTGGATGCCCGGAACAGAAAGTGTAAGACTGGGCCTTACTTGCTATGCACAAGGAGAGGTTGGGAGAAGCCAGATATTCGTGCCAATGTAAAAGAATAAGTTAACATTTTCTCAAATCATATGTTAATGAGTCTAATTATAAGGAAAGAAAGATGGAGTGCTCTTTATTTTATTTTATTTTATTTTGTTGTTGTTGTTAATCTTCACCCAAGGATATTTTTTCCATTGATTTCTTTTTTTTTTTTTTTTTTTTTTTGAGAGAATGGAAGGGAGGGGGAAAGACAGAGAGAGAAACTGATGTGAGAGAGACACATAGATTGGGTGCACACCCTGACCTGGGCCAGGGACCATACGTGGCCTTGACTAGAATTCAATCCATGACCCTTCAGTCCACAGACTGACACTCCAACCACTGATCCAAATTGGCTAGAGCTGGAGGACTCTTTTAGAAACTCTGGAAGAGGTGACTTTATGATATAGTTTAGACTTCCAAGTTCTAGTTTCAGATAGCAGAAATTTTGAAATTATCAGATCCCAGATCTAGGGGTGTTACTGAAACTGATTCACTGTTCAACTTTGGGCAAGTATTTAATTTTCTTCTAAAAAACAAAAAGCTTTGTTCAGCTCAAAGTTTCTTTTCAGCTCATAGTATCTCTTCTACATGTTATTCCTTTGCATTGATCAAAAAGCCAAGAATTATGACATTAAAATTGTTCATAGTCATTTTCCTGCGACCATTAGCCTTTTGGGAGGCTGTTTCTTAGAATTTGAGTCCTCAAGTTTTGCTTTTTAAATGTCCTTTAACATAAACCACCTACCAGGAAATTATTACACTCTTCACTCAATTTCATTCACTTCCAAAAATTATTTGAAAGCCAGGTTTCTCATATCACTTGTAGTATTGCACAATGATTTTGGCATTTTTGGGCACACAATCTTTTTGGACTTGAAATATCCTAGCTCATACAGTAATTTCTAAGGTTATTGGCAAGGCAAAATTCTTGCTTTAATTTGGCCTTAAAAAGATTTCCTTCTGCTGAATATTTCCAAGATAACCTCTCTCCAGGGGATCATTTAAAAGTCAAATGAGAAGACTGGCAAGCATTTCCCCCTCTTAAGTCCAGAAAGACTTTCTCAAAATATTTGGCAACCTGTACTCTTGGGCAAAACAGAGTCTGGGACTGCCCAGGATGTCAAGCACTTTTTGGTTTCCTATCTTTTGCTGTCTCTTCTTACAAATGGAGACATTCTTGTTACTGGGACCAGTTCAGACCTAGGGCAGGAGGGATGTGAATGAATCTAGTACCTCTTTCTGGGCTTTGTACTGTGTCTCCCTCAATGCACCTGTAGTTTAGACTGTGAGGCCCACTTTAGTGACTGATTTTCTACCATATTTCCTTTATCTTTGTATCTTGGAGCCCCAGTGGCTGCTGTCCCTGAGAGCACTATTGAAGAGTTGTAACCTTTCAGTGAACCAGAACAAGGTGTGATATTTATAGATAAAGCCAGGCAAGTGGTTGGCATCGGGGAAGAATTTTGGGTAATATCAGATAGCCAGTCACGGGGCACCAGTTTAAGGACCAGGATGGCATTCCTCTCAAGTACTAAGGCTCCAGAGACCTAATCACTTCCTTATCTGTAGCTGACTTTGTACTTCTGACTTTGGTTGCCCCATTGAATTCACTTTTTAAAACTTTTCAATTATAATTGGCATTCAATATATATTAGTTTTAGGTGTACAGCATAGTGGTTAGACATTTATATATCTCACAAAGTGATCACCCCAATAAGTCTAATATCGATCTGGCACTATACATAGTTATTACAATATTATTGACTTTGTTCCTTTTGCTGTACTTTACATCCCCATGATCATTTTGCGATTGGCAATTTGTACTTCTTAATCCCTTCACCTTTTTCACCGAGCCCCCAACTCCTTTCCCATCTGGAAACCATTAATTTGTTCTCTGGATCTATGAGCTTGTTTTTGTTTTGTTCGTTTATTTTTAATTCATTTCTTGACTTTACTTCTATCAGAACTGACACCCAGCTATAACATCCCAAGCTATTAAATCCTCACCAGTATGTATTACAACTTGAACAATGCGCAACACTATCTTCAGTCAACTAAAATAATCATTTCCCTTATGAGAAAGTGGTCAACATGAAATTTCTCTTAAAATTATTTCAAGTCAGTTTATTTCAACTTTTTTAATGAGGTATAATTGGCATATAGCATTATATTAGTTTCAGGTATACAACATAATGATTTGCTATTTGTATATGTGAACATTATTTAGTTACTGTTTGTTGATATCCAAAACCATCCTCCAGAGGCTATGCAGGGACCTGGATTTAACAACACTGTGACAATCCCAGGTTGGATTCTTATAAACACAACTGCTATACTCTGATGTTAGCCATCATGATATCCTGGTAATTCTACTTCCTGTCTGAAGACTGCTCCCCCTCATCCACACAACCCCTTCTTCAGCAAGCTCATTCTGTTAGGAATGTCTGGTTTCTTGTTTTGGGGCCTCCTCTTTCTGGTCCCAGGACAGCGAGCAACACTTCACTGATCCACTTGCAAATAAAGCCAGTAAACCTGACAAATCAACAGATTGACTTAGGGCAGCTTTACTAACAGAAAATGCCCTACTGCTCAGAAATTATAATTAAAATGCCCTGCCAGTACCTTCCAATTTTGCATTTGCTCCCACCTTTTCCTTTTCATAGCTGATGCTACCTTCTCTTTAGTATCCCAGGAGGAAAAGAGCCTTAGAGAAAGGCTGCTGAAGCTGTCCTGAGGACACCTGTTCTCTAGCATGCATTTTCATGGCTGAAACTCATGGTTATATTTGCTACCTACACTTTATCACCTGGGATTTCATGAAAGAAAAGGAATTTGTGAAGAGGACGTGATAGGAATCTAAAAAAGACCCTAAAGTGTATTAAGGACTGCATTTCCAGCAGAGCAGACATGTTTTGGGAGAGTAGTTGCACTCTTTATTCAGAAACGGACCCAATTTGGAGAGCTTTTAGTGCAGTGAAATCACGCAGTTGAGAATCATCAGACAAGATTTTTACATTGAACTACCACTGTGGAGTCCCATTTTCAGACACTAAACTTATTTTCCCCACTCTGTAAAAGTTCAAAATCAGTGCTATTGTAAGTGTGCCATACTTTTAAAGTGGAGAGGGTTCCCATTATTCCCTAAAGCATGAGGCATTTTTGCGCATAAAGATAAAATACACATCAAGAATTCTTAGGGCCTTGGACGTGCCCCTGGGTCCGGGTGAGGCCATGCGCCCCTGGGTCCGGGTGAAGCTGGATCCCGGGTCGGGGTGAGGCCGTGTGCCTTTGGATCCGGGTGAGGCTGGGTCCCGGGTCCGGGTGAGGCCGCGCACACCTGGGTCCGGCCAAGACTAAACCAGAGGAAGTCAGACCTGCATTACCACCATTTGTCCACCATCCAGAACTGAGGGGTCAGTGCCAACATGTACACATAAGGAACTGGTGGACATTGATATTGGGTCTCAAAAGAACTGTTGGTCCAGAAAGAAACTCACTACAGACTGATTCATTTGCCTGTCAGCATAACTATTATTGCTGGTCTCACATTCAGTTCTTATAAGTATATCTCTAGTGACACATGATCTCGCTCATCTAGGGGAAATGATGAACAACATAGACTGATGAACAAGAACAGAACCAGAAACAAGGAGGCATCGATCAGACTATCGGGCCTCAGAGGGAGGATAGGGGAGGGTAGGGGAAGGGGGGAGAGATCAACCAAAGGACTTGTGTGCATGCATATGAGCCTAACCAATGGTTAAGTTCAACAGGGGGTTGGGGCATCCGTGGGGAGGGGTGTGGGATGGGAATGGGGGACAAATATGTGACACCTTAATCAATAAAGAAAAAAAAAACTCAAAAAAAAATAATATTTCCTAAAAAAAAAAAAAAAAGAATTCTTAGGGCCTTGGCATATGGCAAATGTTAAATTTGGCCTGAGGAGTAACACCTCTCCCAAAAAAAAGAGAAGAGTGAGAAGACTTGCTGTATAGTGTTTTCAATACAAATGTACAGGTCAAATGCTAAGGTTATGGGTGAATGTTGGAGGAAAAATGAGTTTGTCTCATTTTGGATTCCTTTTTCCTGGACTATTGGGAGGCTTCCATGTAGAGAGGGTGAAACAGTCTCTAGAATCCCTAGCACCCTTGATTATGAGTACTTGGTTATTCCTAGCAATTATCCACCCTCTCAATGGGTAATTAGGCCACAATGTAAGTGGAAATGGGGGCAGAGTTGGCACAAATACAGTGACCTATACCTTATCTTTGTAGGTTATCTTCAAGACATCATTTAGCTTCATTTTTAATTAGCTGTGGCTCTCCCATAGCAGGAAGAGAATATAGATAGCTTCTTACATATGCTGCCACTGGAAGGACTGCAAAGAACAAAACCTTTGCTAAATTAATTAGGAATACAGAAAGAGTTCATCGGATTCATTGGTGGGAGGTTCAGCTATGCTTTATACTGGCTAACTCTGGGAACATAGAGTGCCAAGACTAAAGTACACTCTCTCTGCAAACTGTCTTTTCTTACGCACGGCTCAACATGACCTTAGTCTGTCCATCTTCCAATAGAGATAATCCAATTAATTCTGCTCAAGTTTGGGAGTGTTTTCAGTATCAACCCTTGGTTCAACCAGCACTGGCCAGGAAGGGACTCTTGTATACCTAGTCCCTAGTATGGTGATGGATAATGGGCACTCAATCAACATATATTTGTTTAATGAATAAATGAGTTCAATTTAAGTCAATTTTTGTTTTCTGTGAGATCATTTCTCCCCTAAAATTTTGGGTAAAAAGGTTTTGCATTACTATTTCTCTAATTTATTTAAAGGTTATTTGATTGATTCGTTCATTCAACAAAAATATATTGAGTGTCCACCATTTGCTATACAAGGTACAAGGAATTGGAGAATCCTTAAACTCATCGTCACACCCTTTGTTATGTTCTGTTTAGTTTTAATTAATTTTAACTGTTAAAAAATTTTAAACAACACATTAGTAAAATGAAATGTCCTCATGCACAGACCACCTCACTGCCCTAACTATAATCTCTCAGAGAGGTTCCAACAGATTTTTCTCCAAGCCTAGCCATATAAACATGGGTTCAGGAGGACCAACCAGATTCCTTCCCTTGCCATTTGAAGCTGATTATTCATGGCCATTCTCTCTCCATATCCTCATGGAAAGTGTTAAACTAAGCCCGATGTCAAGGGAGTCAAATTTATACACAGTGTCTAAAGCATTGAAGATGCATCATAAATATTCATTGAATGAATAATCCTCCACTCAGACACTTTGACTGATCCAGGAGCACTGCTGCTCCCATGGAACCTTCCATAGATGCTTTGCACCAATGACAGTCCTCCTAATCTGATCTATTGCATAGTAAACATACCTTTGTATGTATCTTTTTCAAACTTTTTGGCTACTCTTGACATAGGTATATCCTATCTCCCAGCTAGAATAAAAACTTCCTAAGAGTTCAAGGGTTCATCTCATATTATTAAAAGATCTCAAGTTGCCAGACTTTGAGCTAGGTGTCTGGGTATGATAACAAGAGCTAGTATTTATGAGCACTTACTATGAGCCACATGCTTCATTAAGCCCTTTGCATGTATTCACTCATTTCATCCTCATTACAGCCCTATGAGGCAAGAACTATTATTACTAACATCTTACTGATGAGGACACTGAGGCATAGAGAGGCTAAGTAACTTTCCTAAGGCTGCCCAGCCAGCAAGTGGTAGAGCCAGGTTTCAAACCCATACAATCCAACTCCAGACTCCTTTCTGCTGCTGAGACCTCTGTTTTATAGTCTGAATCATAACTCCTGATTAATTAATTTGAATATACGGGAAGATAACATTGTCAATCATTCACTTAATCTTAAAAGAACTGCATTGGAAAAAAAATAGGTTAGCAAGTTTGACATCCTTTTAGCTGGTTTGCTTGAAGAGACGCCTGCTGTTCTGGAAATAACTTCAGCATGACACTGTGTTTTGCCAGCCTCCCAGCTAACTTTAAATCGTGTGGGTCATAACTATAAATGCTCTGTCCTTTTCTTGTCAGGATTTTGAATTTGCAAAGCTTACATAAGTAGATGTTGTTAAGACAAGGATGAGAGATGATTTGATTCAGGTATATTCGATCAGGAAGGAAGTGCAATCAAGAATTAGCCCTAAGGGGAAAGACTTCTGATATCAGTTTTTCATTTTCCAGACAATCCACTGTGCCTCTAAGCAAGTCATTTTACTTCTAACTGTTATACTAAGCAAGAGCAGATTCATAAAAAGTTTAAATGTTACAGTGCCATAATGCACAGGTAACACACCCAGAAGATTAAGCCCTGTGAAGGCAACATTCTGAAAGAGGGGCTGCTTACCTGCTTTACCCACTCACCTGGGATCCCTGAAGTTTAACTCAAATAGCCTTTGAGGATCTATTCTAAAGGAATCATATACATACAATCAGTAGGAGCTTTAACTGGAGACTTCATGAAGACAATAGAAATGGTTCAGAATGATATGAGTACAAACTATACTGGACTAGAACATTATTATACATACTAGAGGCCCAGTGCATGATTGAATCATGCACATGTAGGGTCCCCTACACACTTTCGCTGTCCATCACGGGG
Organism: Eptesicus fuscus; assembly: GCF_027574615.1. Classification (NCBI taxonomy): domain Eukaryota; kingdom Metazoa; phylum Chordata; class Mammalia; order Chiroptera; family Vespertilionidae; genus Eptesicus; species Eptesicus fuscus. The sequence goes on from NC_072479.1 coordinate 90,559,042, forward strand.
GAGCTGGGTGCCTGTCCTGGTGTACCAGGCCTTTCAGAAGCCTCCGCCCTGCCGGAGGCTTCTGAAAGGCCTGGTACCTGAGCGAACAGGCACCCAGCTACCCCGCTTTTGATGGTCCACGGTGGGACCTGAGCTCGCTGCCCCAGAGGCCCCTTCTGTGCCGCAGCACAGCCATGGCGCAGACGCTGAGCTCGAGCCTCTGCTGGCGACGCAAGCTCAGCGTCCCGCCAGCCCAATCGGCCACACCGACCCCCCCCCCCCCCGTGCCTCCTGGCCAATCGTGGGCATAGCGAAGGTACGGTCAATTTGCATATTTGTCTATTATTAAGTAGGATACTAGAGGCCAGGTGTTCAGATTTGTGCACCGCTGGCGTCACTCAGCCTGGCCTGTGCCCTCTTGCAATCCAGGAACCCTCAGGGGATGTCAGAGTGCTGGTTTTGGCCTGATCCCCACAGGCCAGGCTGAGGGACCCCACCAGTGCAGGAATCCATGCACCTGGCCTCTAGTATGCATATAAGATCTTTGGTTAATCTCTTCCCACCCACCCCCTCCCCCTTCCCTCTGAGATTCATCAGTCTGTTCCATGTTTCCATGCCTATGGTTTCTGCTCCTGCATTGAACATCTGCCCCCTGGTGGTCAGTGTGCGTCATAGCTACTGGATGGTTGGATGGTTTGCCAGTCAGCTAGTTGCTTAAGCTTTTATATATATAGATAGCACATGATAAATTCTATGTTCTTAGGGTCTGAGATAAACTACCAATTTATCCTCACTTGGAAACTGATGACAAGAATCCTTTACCAATGAGGTCAAAAGAAAAGTCTTTTCCTTTAAGGATTCTTTATTCAGACTCTCCTGGTTGTGTGTGTCTGTGTGTGTGTCTCATAATCTGTGCTGAGGTCAGTAGTATCTTTGTATTAGTCCTTATTTCTTTTTGCAGATGAATTCTCGGTGTCTGTGAACATGTTGGTATAAAGTGCACTCTAAGTGGCCTTTATCAATTGACAGGGACTTTGACACTCTCCAATATGTTTCCCAAGATGCCTGTAGTCATGATTTGTTAAACCCAAATTGGTGTGTCTTATCCCCTCTATCTTGTGTGTTCTCTACTGTGAAGTGCGCTCAGCAGACATATTTATTCATCTGGTTGAGGGCCAAGCTAAAGAAAACAAAGACTCATTGTTCAGCTCCATAAAACTCCCATCACTCAACATAGCCCTGAACATGCAAACAAAAGCAAAAGTGAATACTTGTATGCCAAATATAATTCTGCCTTTACCATTAAGTTTGTATCTCCTTAACATCAAGGTGCCTAGAAGTAACTTGACATTCTTTTGGATAATGAAATACAAAACCCGTTGTGTGTTGGAGGAAGTGATGAAACAGAGGGAGAAATGGAGAGTAACTTCAGGAAGAGAAGGATAAAAAATGTGTACTGAATATCATATTTGCTTTTGCATTAGGATTTTTTTTTCTTTTCTCCTTCTTTCTGAGAAAATATGTATATATATTGGGTTTCTTTCATACAGGGAATTGTTTCTATTTCCTTTTCTCTGGTCCAGTGGCTCGGTCTCTTCACAGTTATCACAAGCTCTTTGGAGGATAGAATAAGAGGATAATTCTACATTTGAAATTCTGTGGAATAAGAGGAATGGTAAGGAAGAAACATAAGTGCATTTGTAGCCTAGCTTACAGACTGGGCTGTGCTACCCTTCAAAGTATACAGCCATTCTTTGTAAATGATGAAAAGTGATCTAGCTGCGAGATAGCAGTTTTGTTGTAAGAAGAGTCTGGGTATTTGCATGCCCTTTGGCTTTTGGATACACCAGCAGTGGCCAATTAAGCTCAGAAGCATAGCATGGAACTAGAATAAGTCTTTTTCCAGTCAGTGTGCAATAAAAGCCATTTTCTACTTGATTCAGACCATTCTTCCTAATTTATATTTTGGTGGAGCTGAGTTTTATTTGCCTGGCAGCACCTCCATGAGATCATACCAGAGAGTGCACACAATGTCTATGTGCCTGGAAACAATACTTGTGTGCAAATGCTTGGACACTTTGTTCTGTGCTGTTTGTGATGAGGCAAGGACAAGACAGTCCTGAATCTGATTGATTCAGCAGTACTCAAATCATTATGTTCTTCTCATAGGTAGGAGACCACACTGTCTTGGCAATAGGATGGTTCTTGATCCCACCTTCTTTATCAATATTTCACATAGCAATGAAGGGTCCCTTAATCCTGAGTAGGGTTGAAACTAGAGTTTTTCAAGTTGATGTGGCATTAGCTATGGGAGAAGTCTCCCACATATTTTCATGCAATTGTTGTGTAATGAATGAAGGCTCCCCAAATGATTGAAATGACTGATGGAGTGGGAAGGATGCTGTCCCAGAGAAAGGACACTATCTTCAGACTTCCATTTTGGCCCTTCTGCTTCCCAGCTGTGTGAACAGAGACAGGCTACTTAAACTTTCATAACTTCAGGTTCTTTTTTTTTCTTTTTTTGTTAATTTAAGAGAGGAAAGATGAAGGAGAGAGAGATAGAAACATCAATGATGAGAGAGAATCATTGATTGGCTGCCTCCTGAATGCCCTATACTGGGGATTGAGCCCATGAACCATGACCTCCATAGGTTGATGCTTAACCAATGAGACACACAGGCTGGGTACTTCATGTTCCTTTTCTACCAAATAACAACACGACTACTCACTTCATAAGATGGTAGGATTGTGGGCTTTACCTGCAGGTGCTACTTTAGCAGACATTTCCAAAGTGTCTCAGCTTACTTGCAATCTTTGTAAGGTAATATCTTTGAAAGATTCTAACAGAGAGATACTGCTACTTGGCAATAACCATCAGCCCTCACTTTGGCCAGTGAGGTGCCAGATAGACACACATATACCAAGACCCAAGAAAGAGGAAGGGTGAGTCTTACTAGTATGTCCAGGCAGGACTGTGATGGTGTGGGCATAGAAAATGATGTGCTGTGGCTCCCAGGAGTCCACACTAGTGTTCCATATTGGTGCACATGGGCCCTAGCTCAGGGTGGGGGCCAACAGGGTTCCTCCACTCAGCTGATAGTCTCCAGAAGTGAAAACATACACACACATCACTCTCTCTAGGAGGACTTTGGACTGAGGGCTATGGTCTAAATGTTTGTGCTCCCCACCCCAATTCATAAGTTGCAATTCTAAACCCAAAGTGGTGGTGTTAGGAGGTGTGTGGCTTTTGAAAGATGCTTAGGTTATAAGTGTGGAGCCTTCGTGAATGGAATTATCACCTGTTTAAAATAGGCTTCTTTCCCTTGCCCCTTCGGCCATGTGAGGACACAGTGAGAAGACTGACTGTGAAGTCTGCACCAGAAACAAGGCTCTCACCAGACACTGAATCTGCTGCAGCCATGCTCTGGGACTTACAGCCCCGAGAACTGTGAGAAATACATGTATGCTGTTTATAAGCCACCCAGTTCATGTTATTTTTGTTATAGCAGCCTGAACAGATTAAAATAATGAGATTAAACCAGTAGATAGTGGGAGTTCAAGACATGTGAGTTTCCTTCCCTACCCCTCCCTTGTTACAATACGCTTGGGTCTTGTCATATTGTCATAGTGCTACTCACCTGAAGAGACATTGAGTATAGTATTTGCTGGTTTTCCTTAAATGCAATTTTTTTGCCTACCCAACATAGACACTTTTTTTTTATCCATTCTAGCTACAGAATTAATAGTACATAAGGAAAACAAATAAGGAACAGGCATTTATCCTCTACTTTAGCATAATAAAATCTTTGTTTTAAAGCAGTGCGTGAAATTATAGGCATATAAATGCTTCACACACAATAAAAGTAGGCTAGCCTTGCTACCAATAATTTCAACCTGAAAACCAAACATTTCACTTCGTCCTCATTGTACAGCATGTTCATTTAGTGAGGCGGCTTGGAAGTTATTTTTAAATTCAGCCACTTAAATCATCACGTCTGGCATACTGTCTAGAAGATGCAATGTTTCATTATGAAACAGAAACATTATGTACTGTGGCATATGAGTCATTAAAGGAACAGCAGATACGTTGGCACTCCCAAATAATAAGGCTTGTTACTATTATTGATGATATGTCTTTGTAGAACCCCTTATCTGAGAATCTCACACAGCATTATAATTGAACTACATGAAAGTCCAATAGTGTAGGCATTTTAAAGGATTTTTGTATCCACAATCCATGCTTTTACTTATTTAGCAAACATTTATTGAACATCAACTATGTGTTAGATACAGTGCTAAGACCCAAGGACTCAAAAATGAATAAGGCCAAGACAAAGCCTTATGCAAATTAATTAGCATTTAGACAAATTTAATTAGAAACTATTTTCAAGCATGGTTTACTTTTACCTGCAAAGTAACCTCTGCACACTAAATAACATCCTGTCTTAAAAACAGAACCTCTTGGAATGCAGATTTAAAAATAAAAAAGCAAAGATGATATCTGAAAACTGTCATTTGGAAGAAACTGAGAGTCCATTCAAAAATCTTTCTATATTCAATCTAAATGTATTTATGGTTGAAGGCAAAAACGGGAGAAAGTTTGAGGACTTCTCAAAATTATTATATATATATAATATTAAAACCAGCCAATAAAACTATAAAACTATACTTGAAAAAACAAAGACCATCATGAGGTCTATTTTGGACAGTGATTCATACTATACATATTGTCATTTTTCTATTTTTAGCTAAGAGAACTTTATATAGTCAAATACTCAAAGGACTGTTACTAAAACACTAAATCTATTTTTTTATAAATGTGCAAGTAATTAGGTTCCCACTGCTAGAAAAAAAGAAAAATTCTTCAAAGTTTTTTATTCCATATATCTCTAAAACCCCCAAGTACTAGAAAGATATATTCACATGTATGTGTATGGCTATGCACAGATATGTGAATATATTTTTCCCAAAGACTTAATTCATACCACTATCAAAAGATTGCTCTAAATGAATCTGTAAGTCTAAATTAAATTAAGGGAATGTTGAGACAATGAACAATAAAATAAATACTTATTTTTAATAGATTTTATATTGTTTTATATTTTAAAACCAGAGGCCCAGTGCATGGTTTCGTGCACTGGTGGGGGCCCTTGCACCAGTGCATGATCGAGGCCAGGGAGGGACCTCTAGCGGGTTCCAGGGCATGTCTAGTCTTCTTGCTCTGGCTGTCCCACCCAGTCCCAATTGGCCGGACCCCAGCAGCAAGCTAACCTACCAGTTGGAGCATCTATACCCTGGTGCGCATCATAACTAACGGTTGAACAGTCACTTAGGCTTTTATACACTGAGTGGCCAAATTATTATGATCTCTGAACACATAATAATCTGGCCATTCAGTGTATATGTTATATAATAAAAGAGTAATATGCAAATTGACCATACTCACGCTACACCCACCAGCCATTCAGGAGCAAGTATGCAAATTAACCCAACCAAGATGGCTGCGGCCACAGAGTGAGCAGGAGGCTTGGGTTTCCCTAGCAATGGAGGAAGCCAAGCTTCCACACACACTCTGGCGGGCCCTGGACTCCACTCAAGGCTATAAAGTTTCAATTCTAGAAGATAAATAAGTCCCAACAAAAATGGCTGCAGCCACAGAGCAAGCAGGAGGCTTGGGTTTCCCCGGCAATGGAGGAAGCCAAGCTCCTGGCCTGCCCTGGCCTCCACTAAAGGCTACAAGTTTTAATTATATAAGATAAATAAATCCCAGATACCAGGGCCTCTGCTTGGGTCGCCGGGGGGCGTGGCCGGCCTGCAAACCACCACAGGCCCCTCGCCCAGGCTGCCCCATGCCCCAGGGGAACCCCCTCCTTGATCCAGGACATCCTTCAGGGCAAACCAGCTGGACCCCACCCGTGCACCAGGCCCCTATCCTATCCTACATTATAATAGAGAAACATGCAAATTGACCGCACCTCCGCTATGCCCATGATTGGGCCTGCCAGAGGCTGGGGGCGGGACTCTGAGTGGCCTATCTGGCCGTTGAGAAAACCAAGATGGCGGCGCCAAATCCTCTTAGTTCCGGGTGTCCTGGTGAGTGATGGCAACCCTAGAGGGGCGTGGTATGCACAGCCAGCAGCCTCCCAGGGGTCCCGGGACCCATCGCGACCGGGGGGGCGTGGCCAGGCACGGCCAGCAGCCTCCCGGGGGTCCCAGGTTCAATCGCGACTGGGGGGGCGTGGCCGGGCACAGCCAGCGGCCTCCCGGGGGTCCCAGGTTCAATCGCGACCCGGGAGAGCGTGGCCGGGCACGGCCAGCAGCCTCCCGGGGGTCCCAGTTTCAATCGAGACCCGGGAGGGCGTGGCCGGGCACGGCCAGCAGCCTCCCGGGGGTCCCGGGACCCATCGCGACCCGGGGGGGGGCTTGGCCAGGCACGGCCAGCAGCCTCCCGGGGGTCCCAGGTTCAATCGCGACCCGGGAGGGCGTGGCCGGGCCTGGCCAGCAGCCTCGGTGGGGTCCCGGGACCCATCGCGACCCGGGGGGGCGTGGCCGGGCACGGCCAGCAGCCTCCCGGGGGTCTCAGGACCCATCGCGACCCGGGGGGCGTGGCCGGGCACGGCCAGCAGCCTCACGGTGGTCCCAGGTTCAATCGGGACCCGGGGGGCGTGGCCGGGCCCAGCCAGCCGCTCCCAGGGTGAGGTCCCTGGGCCATCGCCACCCTCGCCTAAATGGCTGGTGCTGAGAGGGATCAATGGGGCCAGTGGAAGGAGCAGGTGGTAGTTGACCACCGAGGCCATCTGCAGTAGCCGGATGCAGAGCTGCGGTCCATGTTCTCCAGGTTGGCCTCCGTGGGGCCCGTGTTGCACCCATAGTAGCCGAGTGGGCATGCTGGCATAGTAGCCCCAGCATGAGGCCAGCTTACCAAGCCAGGCTGCGGAGGGAGGGAGGGCCTCTGGGCTGGGAGCACTCCCCCACCCCAGTGGACAGAACACAGAGAGCAAGCAGCAGAGAGCTACTAGGGGTGGTGGGTGTGGTGGCCTGGCTTCCAAGAGGCTGGCTTCAGCTGCTGTGGCCTGCGCTGAGGTGGCTGGTGGTGGGGGCAACTGCATGGGCGCATCCGAGGCTGGGGCACTGGGAGACGTGGGACTGCAGCCCAGAAAGCGAGGCTCCGGAGGACCTGGTCACCGACCCCGGGCATTAAAGCCGCCTCCTACAAGATGTATCCTAGCCAAGGTGTGTGGGGAAGCAGATTCAGGAACCTCTCCCTTTGCGGCGTCAGAGCCCAGGCCTGCCAGCACCCCAGAGGAGACCCCCACCAGGATCGGGGGCGTGACCAGTCTCTAAACCAGGGTGGCCATTAGCCTAGGCCTGCCAGCACCCCAGAGAAGACCCCCACCAGGATCGGGGGCGTGACCGGCCTCCAAACCGCCAGTGACCCTAACCCAGGCCTGCCAGCCCCCCAGAGGAGATCCCCACCAGGATCGGGGGCGTGACCAGCCTCTAAACCTCCCGCAGCCCTAGCCCAGGCCTGCCAGCACCTCAGAGGAGACCCCTGCCAGGACTGGGGTCATGGCCAGCCTTCAAACTGTGGCGGCCCCTAGCCCAAGGAGGCCTCCTGGCCGAGGACGCCTGAGTCTGTTCTTGACCTAGGGCCGGGCTCTCCCCGCAAGGGACTCAGAAGCCGCCAGAGTCTAACTGCCAGTCTCTGGGAGTGCATCCACTGTCCACCAAAAAGTAGGGCCATCAAACCATTCAGTCTCAGTGCAGGCACAGGTCTGTGGCTGACGGGGTGGAGGCCAGACCAAAACAAAACAGCAGAAACACCCTGCCCACCTGGGCGGGTACTGCTGTAGTCCACGTGGCCTGGGCAGTGTAGAAAGCGCTACCTTCTCCCAGGTCCTGTGCTGGCACCGCCACCTCGCTCACCCTCAAGTCCCCCTGAGTCCTGACAGCAAAGTGTGTGGGGCATTCTGCAGGAGTTGTGCCGTTCTGGGTGCTTTTGCCCAAAGACACACTTTGGGATGAATTCTGAGCCACATCTCATTTCCCATGACACTGGAAGAATGTAAAAGGACCATGTAAAGGATTTTGACAAAAGCTTTCCACATCTCTGTTTATTCTTTTGAATCCATAAAACGACCTTAAAAAAAGCATCCGGGCCACCTAAGAAAGAATGCACTTTCTGGCCAGAGCACGCAGGATTCTTTTGCCCAACAGGTTAAAGGGAGCAGAGCTGGCACAGTGGGAATAGCCCTGGTGCCCTATGAGGAGACCGGGGGAATGGGGTTGCCGAAATTCCATAAGCCTCTTGCCACCTTCTCCTTTGCAAACCACACCATCCAGATCCACTAGGACTGGAGGCAACTGGGAATCACAGCCGTGATTTGGGACATGGTGAGCAAATCTTGAGGGGCCTCTGTAAACATCTGCAATTGATTATAAGACTGGTCTTTATTTAAAAAGAAATAAAAGAACAGCTTTGTTGAGAAATACCCATATACTGTACATGTCACCTAAAGTGTACAATGAACTGTTTTTTTAAAGTAAATTCAGAGTGGTACAACCATCACCATGCTCAATTTTTAAATATCTTCATGACCCATCCCCTCCAAAAAAAAACTTCTACCCATTGGAATCACTTTCCTGATCATCTTCCCCAAAATAGATTGCACTTTAAAGGTAGGTAAAGGAAAGTTGAGGGAAGTTAAAACACTGCACAAAGGATATTGTAAGATGACAAAGCCCAAAGTGAAGCTCATGTGTTTTCTTTAAAAAATATATATTTTTAAAATGTCAGAAAGGGAGAGGGAGAGAGAGATAGAAACATCAATGATAAGAATCACTGATCAGCCGAAACCGGTTTGGCTCAGTGGATAGAGCGTCGGTCTGTGGACTGGAAGGTCCCAGGTTCGATTCCGGTTAAGGGCATGTACATTGGTTGCGGGCACATACCCCGGTGGGGGGTGTGCAGGAAGCAGCTGGTCGATGTTTCTCTCTCATCGATGTTTCTAGCTCTCTATCCCTCTCCCTTCCTCTCTGTGAAAAATCAATAAAATATATTAAAAAAAAAAAAAAAAAGAATCACTGATCAGCTGCCGCCCACAGGCCCCCTACTGGGGATTGAGCCCAAAACCCAGGCATGTGTGCCCATGATCAGAATCAAACCTGGACTCTTCAGTCCACAGGCCGATGCTCTCTCCATTAAGCCAAACTGACCAGGGCCATGTGTTTTCTTCAAGTTCTGCGTGGTTGTAATGGTCCCCAAATCTATACTAATAAAAGGGTAATATGCTAATTAGAGTGGTTGTCTTCCGGACATCTTTCCAGACAAAGCCGCAGTGGCTACAAAGGCCAAGGCTCAGGCAGCCATAACCAGCTGCAGTGGCAGCAGCATTGGGGTTATGGGGGTGGTACCTCCAGAGGGAGGCCAGACTGGGGGCCAAGGCACAGGCAGTTTGGGGTGATCAGGCTGATAGGGGAGGGCAAGGTAGGGGCAATCAGGCTGGCAGGAGATCAAGGTAGGGGCAAGCAGGCAGGCAGGCAGTGGGGTTAGGGACAATCACGCAGGCAGGCAGGTGAGTGGTTAGGAGCCAGCGGTTCCGGATTGTGAGAGGGATGTCCGACTGCTGGAAGTTGGACATCCCCTGAGGGGTCCCAGATTGAAGAGGGTGCAGATTGGGCTGAGGGGCACCCCCCCCCACCCCCAGTGCACGAATTTCGTGCACCGGGCCTCTAGTCTAATATAAGAGTAATATGCAAATTTACCATCACTCCAACACACAAGATGGCTGTTCCCATGTGGTCAAAGATGGCTGCCCCCATGTGGACACAAGATGGCCACCACAAGATGGCCAGCATGGGAGGGCAGTTGGGAGGGATCAGACCAGCAGGGGAGGGCAGTTGGGAGCAATCAGGCCCGCAGGGGAGGGCAATTGGGAGAGACCAGGCCTGCAAGGGAGGGCAGTTGGGGGTGATCAAGCCTGCAGAGAGGGCAGTTAGGGGTGACCAGGCCAACAGAGGAGGGCAGTTAGGGGCAATCAGGCTGGCAGGGGAGCAGTTAGGCATCAATCAGGCTGGCAGGGGAGTGGTTAGAGGGTGATCAGGCTAGCAGGCAGAAGCGGTTAGAGGCAATCAGGAAGGCAGGCAGGCAAGCAGCTGGGAACCAGCAGTCCTGGATTGTGAGAGGGATGTCTGACTGCACCCCCCTGAGTGCACAAATTTTTATGCACCAGGCCTCTAGTATTTTATATAGTCACTTAACATTTATTAAAGGTCTACTCTATGCATATATTCCTCTAGATGCTGAAGGTTCAGTAATGACTAAGACATACTTCCTCTTTTTCACTCTGTGTCAAGCAAGACACACAAAGCACAATAAGACAAAAGTCAATGGACTGCCTACATATCTATCTGCCTACCAGGATCAGGCCTAAATGGGCAGTCAGACATCCCTCGAGGGGTCCCAGATTGGAGAGGCTGCAGGCTGGGCTGAGGAACACACACACCCATGCATGAATTTCGTGCACTGGGCCTCTAGTCCTATAATAAAAAGCTAATATGCATATTGTCTCCTTGACCAGAGTTCGACCAGTAGGCAGGCTGGCCAACCACCCAGGCCAGGCTGGCCAGACCCCAACCATGCACCAACCATGCACAAATTCATGCACCAGGCCTATTATATATATATATATATATATATATATATATATATATATATATGTATGTATGTATGTATATGTACACACACACACTGAGTGGCCAGATTATTATGCGTTCAGAGATCATAATAATATGGCCACTCAGTATATATATAGATGTTCCTCTGACATGTGCAAAACTCTGCAAAATGTCAATTAATTTATTTTAAATAATATATTTTATTCATAGATACTGTATTAAAGGGCTAATTGGTAACAGAAATTAATAAATGAAGAGAAATTATACTCTGTAATGTGTCTTCCTTTTAATCAGACATGGGAAAACCAATAACATGGATAAGGAAAACAAAGTTGAGGCATTTTTTACTAAATGGACATCTACCCAAAGTTTAGATAGTACCAGAGATAAAATCAACATTCTCAAAGCCATCTCAAACTACAAAAATCCTATATAACAAAAGGGTAATATGCAAATTGATCCTAATTGCAGAATGACTTGAACAACCAGTCACTATGATGTGCACTGACCACCAGGGGGCAGACGCTCAATGCAGGACCTGCCCCCTGGTGGTCAGGGTGCTCCCACAGGGGGAGCTCCACTCAGCCACAAGCCAGGCTGATGGCTGTGAGTGCAGCGGCAGTGGTGGGAGCCTCTCCTGCCTCCACGGGGATGGGCCTAAGCCACAGTCAGACATCCCCCGAGGGCTCCCAGGCTTCCAGAGGGGTGTCTGACTGCCAGCTTAGGCCCAATCCCCCAGGTAGTGGGCCTAAGCCAGCAGGTGGACCTCCCCCGAGGGGTCCCAGCCTGAGAGAGGGCACTGCCGGGCTGAGGGACCCCCCTGAGTGCACAAATTTTTATGCACCAGGCCTCTAGTATTTTATATAGTCACTTAACATTTATTAAAGGTCTACTCTATGCATATATTCCTCTAGATGCTGAAGGTTCAGTAATGACTAAGACATACTTCCTCTTTTTCACTCTGTGTCAAGCAAGACACACAAAGCACAATAAGACAAAAGTCAATGGACTGCCTACATATCTATGAGACTGTTCCAACATTACCTATGTAGACAGGGAATGTTGGAACATTCTATTCCTGGAATGTCCATTCCTCCCTTTTCTGAAATACCAGTAATGTTAATTAATTTAATTTAAATAATGTATTTACTTTACATACTTAACTGCACTTCAGATCTCAGTTTAAACAATACTTATCTAGAGATACTTTCTCTGATCCTGCAGCCATGTGTCAATGATCTGTTTTATGTTTTTATAGAACCTTTTTCTTCCTTCCTTCCTTCCTTCCTTCCTTCCTTCCTTCCTTCCTTCCTTCCTTCCTTCTTTTCTTCCTTCCTTCTTTCCTTCCTTCCTTCCTCCCTCCCTCCCTTCCTTCCTCATCTTTCTTTTATTTCTCTCCCTCCCTTCTTTTCTTTCTTCCTTTCTTCCTCCCTTCTTTTCTTTCTTCATTCCTTTCTTCCTTCCTTCCTTCCTTTCTTTCTTTCTTTCTTTCTTTCTTTCTTTCTTTCTTTCTTTCTTTCTTTCTTTCTTTCTTTCTCTCATGTCTTTTATTCTTTCTTTTTCTTTCTATTTTCTTTATTTCTTTCCTGTATTTTTTATTCCTTCTTTTCTTCCTTTTTTTCATAATCCCCCCCAACTCTATCTTTCTTATCACAGTAGCTTATAATTATTTGATGTCCATCTTTCCTGCTAGTGCATTTAATCCACAAAGACAGTTTTATGAATTCTGTTTACTGCTATACCCCACATTGAGAGCAGAGATTTCCATATTCTAGGCCATTGGAAAAAAGCATCAGAGGGAATCTGAGCAATTGTAAACTTACTAAGTCATTTGATCTTGTCCACTTTTATTGGACTCTGGGATTTCATCCTCAACCTACTCTCTGCCCCTGGTCTACTACCTCCTCATTTTCCTGAAACTGATCCTAGAATACTTACCTATAGGGTTCATTCAATTTGTTCTCTTCACTTCTAAAAAGCACTTGAAATCAAAACTATTCACAGTTTGGACCCAAGCTACTTTCAAGTCTCTCTTTAGAATAGTTGGCCTCCCAGTTGTACTCCATGTTTGTATCACATGAGCTTCTAGAGGACTACGTTGAATTCCAATGGATGATTTCTAGTCTCAATAATGGTTTTGTCAAATGAAAGTGCTGATAAAGAATTTGGCAAGCAGAGAGCCATCCATAAAGATACCCTACATCAAAGGCTTTGTGTTTGAAATTCTGTGTCTTTTAATATTTAGGTTTAAATATTTATGAAATTTGTATCTGTACAAATTAGATGAGAAAACATGGGCGAGTCTGATGGAAGAATTTGTGATAAAAATGAAGCAAACAAAAAAGATAATTTTTAACAAAGCCATACAGTAAAGCACATCATACAATAAAGCCCAAAGTCGGTACTTGGAAAATATCAATGAAATTAATAAGCCCCTAACAAGACTACTTAAGGGGGAAGCTAAGAAACATAAATTGTCAACAACAAAATAGGGGCATCATTCCATAAATGCATATTTAAAAAGAAAATAAGGAAATATTATGAACATCTTTAAGATAATAAATTTGACAATTTAGATGAAATGTAAAAATTCTTTAGAAAATAAAACTCACCTAAACTGACAAAAGAGAAGTTTTAAATAGTCCAATACCTATTGAATAAACTGAATCCATCATTAAAAACTTTCTCACATAAATAAACCAAACAAAGAACTGTCCCAGATGGCGCCACCAATTAATTATTTAGAACATTAGGGAAGATGAACCAATCTTATTTAAAAAAAAAACAAAAAACTCTCCCATCCAGAAAATAGAAAAAAGAGAAACACTTTCCAAGTGATTTAATGAGGCAGGGATAATCCTAATAAAGGAAAGAAAAGAATAATAGCAGCCTAATATATCCATGAACATCAATAAAAAAATGCTGAACAAATATTTGCCAATTGAACCTAGTGATAAATGAAAAAGAAACTGAATCATGACTAAGTGGGGCTTATTTTAGGTATACAGGAGTTGTTGAAAATTCAAAACTTAGTTAGTATAACTGACCACAAAAACAGAAAAAAAGAAAAATACATTAGACAGAAAAAGCATTCCAAATAATTCAACATTAATCAAGTCTTACCAAAGTAGCAGTAATATATCATTAGTAAATATGATACTTAATAATGAATTATTAAAAGTTTTCCCCTGAGAACAGATAAAAGATAAGGCAATCCATTTTTTCAACATTGTGTTGTATATCCTAACTGGTACAATAAAGCAAGAAAAAAGAAATAATATACATAAGACTTGGAAAGAAAAATAAAACTGTAATTATTTCAATAGAAATAATTATATGAAGAAAAATCTTAATAATTGATAAACTATTAGAATTAAAAAGTAAACTTAGCAAGATCACTAAGTACAAGGCCAATTTAAAACAAAAGCAATGGCCAAAACCGGTTTGGCTCAGTGGATAGAGCGTCAACCTGCGGACTGAAAGGTCCCAGGTTCGATTCCGGTCAAGGGCATGTATCTTGGTTGTGGGCACATCCCCAGTAGGGGGGTGTGCAGGAGACAGCTGATCAATGTTTCTCTCTCATCGATGTTTCTAACTCTCTATCTCTCTCCCTTCCTCTCTGTAAAAAATCAATAAAATATGTTAAAAATAAATAAATAAATAAAATAATAATAAAACAAAAGCAATGCAAAACCTCTACACTGAAAATGACAAATCAGTGGTGAGAGAAATGTAAAAAGACCTAAGCCCTGCCTGGGTAGCTCAGTTGGTTAGTCATCCCCATATTTCAAGGTTGCAGTTTCAATCTCTAGTCACAGCTCATACAAGAATCAACCAGTGAATGCATAAATAAGTGGAACAAGAAATTGATGTTTCTCTCTCTCCTTCTAAAAAGTCATTTTTTAAAAAAAGACATAAGAAATAGAGGAATATACCATATTCATAAATTGGAAGATTCAATATTATAAAGGTATTAATTTTACTCTGATCTGTGATATCAGTTTAATCCCAAGTAAAATGGAAAATGTTTATCTATGTGTGTGAAAATTGAAAAGCTGATTGTAATGTGTATATGGAAATGCAAAGATCAAGAATAGCCAAAACAAGCTTAAAGAAGGAAAACAGAGGAGGACTTACATTATATGAAATCATACCTTCACATAAAGTTAATAATTAATATAGTGTGAAAAAAAATAATTAACATAGTGTGGTATTGGTGAGAGGATATAATAGAGAATCCAGTGACAGATTTGCAAATATAGTCACTTGGTTTATGACAAAGTTAACTATAATGCAATAGAGAAAGGATGATATTTTTGGTAACTGATGCTGGATCAATTAGCATGAAAAAAAATAATCTTTATTCCTTCAAAACGTTCCCACAAAAACAGTTATGATGGGTTACAGATTAAAATTTGATAAGTAAGAAATAAGTTTTTAGAGAAAAACATCATTATGACTTGAAATTAGGCAAAAATAAATAAATAATCTCTCTCTCTCTCTCTCTCTCTCTCTCTCTCTCTCTCTCTCTCTCACACACACACACACACACGAATTTAGTACAAAAAATACCTATTTGTACTAAAATTTAAAACTCTGTTCACAAAAGGACATAATTTTAAAAAGTAAAAAGGCAAGTCCAGAGTGGGAGAACACATTTGCAATTCATAAAACCAACGAAGAACTAGCATCCAAAATATGTAAATAATTTCTACAGATCCATAAGCAAAAGCAGAAGCTCCACATTCCATACAGTGATCCTGGTATGCACTATTATGTGTGTTTTTCTTTCTTCATGTCAGTTTAGGCTGCTATAACAGAATACTGTAGACTGGGTGTCTTCAATAACAAACATTTATTTCTCACAGTTTGGGAGGTTGGGAAGTCCAAGATCAAAATGCCAGCAGATCCAGTATCTGGTGAGAGCTTACTTTCTGGCTTGTAAACAACTACCTTCTCATTGTATCTTCACAAAGGAGAGAGAGAGAGAGAGAGAGAGAGAGAGAGAGAGAGAGAGAGGAGAGGGGGGGGGGAGAGAAACAACCTCTGCTATGTCTTATCTCTTCCTATAAATGCACTAATCCCATCATGAGAATCTCACCCTCATCACACTGGGGGTAAAGGATTCAACATACATGGGGACAACAGGATTTCACTTTTTCCCGTGATCTGGGTTGAAATTGCCGCTTGATTATTTACTAGCTACAAAAATTCACAAAAATGTCTTTTAAGTAATGCTTAGCTCAGTATCCGCAAGTATTAACTGAATATATTTTGGCTATGTTTATTCTTAACATTACTATTATAGATCATAGGTAAGATATCTAGAGAAATGCTAATCTTTTGATAAAAATCTAACAACTCTTCTTGATTGAAATATGTAAATTCATATAAGTAAGGATAGAAATAAACTTGTTTAATAAAATAAAGAATAGCAATCTAAAGATAGCAGGCAACATCATACCCAACAATGAAACAGCAGAGTTATCATTAATCCCAATACCAAGGGTACTTGCTTTCCTAGCCATAATTAAACATTATTCTAGGAACTGTTGTTAATGTAATAAGTCAAGAAAAGTATATGAGGTACAAATACCTGAAAAGAGTGAACTAACTCACTATTTGCTTATGATACATTTTCTACCTAGAAATCTCACAAGAGTCAACAAGTAACCAGACTTAATAAGGTGGCTGCTGACAAATAAATAGAAAAATAAATAGCTTTTCCTTTCTACCAGCAATAACCAGTAAGTAATTAGAACAGAATAACAGTTCTTATCCACACAGCAAGGAAAAAGCCAATGAATGAACAAGCAATATGCATGGCCTATGCAAAAAATAATGATAATAAGTAATAATAATAATAAAATAAAAAGGATGCTATTGAGATTTAAAACAAGATTTAATCAAAGAATAAAATGGTGTCTGTCTGGGTAGGAGTGATATGAAGATATTAATTTCATACAAATAAATCAATAAATTTAATAAAATTCCAGTAGAACTTCTGAAGAAATGAAATAATATTAAAATATTATATTGCATGAAGATATTTTCTCAATACCATGTGAATGTGGGAAGTAGGATAGATACTCATAGGCACTGGATGTATTGCTCCTACATTTTTATAAATTATAAAACATTTTTATTTTTATAAATTAAAAATACAAGAGTAATTCATATAAAGTACCTAGAAAAAAATACCACAAAATTTTAACATGGGATCATGAGAACAGAGATCACTGGTAATATTTTTATATACTCTCAATTTCAGACAATGAGAATGTATTATTTTTAAAAAGATATGCCACAGATGTAAAATTTAATAAAATGATGTTATCTGTGTGAAATAGGCTGATGGTGACATTTGCTTTCTGTCATTCACACTAGGCCCTGCAAAAACACCACTATCCACACTCTGTTTTTGTGCAATGGATAATATATTTAATAATTAACTCTTCACAGTATGTTGAAATTTTGTCTCCACACTAAGTTTTATTTCACAAAATAGATTTCTGTAATTTGTTTCAACATACAGTATGAGTTAATGGGATTATATTCATAAAGACTTGGTCCAACATAGAATTATGTTCCCTTTAAGACATCTCCCTTTTGAAATTGTGCACTCTGCTGTGCCTGGATCTCTCTCTCTCTCACTTAGGAATTTATTTTTTTTAATTCAAATTATCATTATTTGTGGCTTTTAGAGAGTGCTTTCTATTTATTTTTTAGTTTTACCTTGTAGTAGAAAAATGTCAATAGACTGAAAATTGGGTAATGTTTAGGAATGTTAGTAAGGCTGTTCATTAAATAGTATGTGTCTAAAATGAGGTAAATGAGAAAAATTTCTCCTAGAAAAAATATGATATATTAATTTTTAAATGCACGTTTACATATTCTAACATAAAACATTTTATTCCTATAGATATTAATGTTCTTATAAAGGATTAATCAAAACATTTTAACCACACAAAATAATGAAGCTAATTACTATCATTTTGGTTTCAATGGATGTTTTTTGTCATAATGCAAGGCATTAAGAGACTACCTCCTGGTAGAAATACTGAATATGAAAACTTGTTAGTCATTGTTACAAAAACGTCCTTTATATGTTGGCAAAAAAAATACTCATATTGGGAAGGCACATAACTATATTGAAATATTCTAGTAAAACTTTTTTATCTCCTAGTACCCCCATGTTATACTTTTCCATATATCATTGCGAAAATTTCACAATAGTTTGGAGATTTTGACATTTTTATTATAATGTTACAGAAAAAGAAACTTTAACTGAAAGATATCATGTCATTTGCCAAGTAACAAAGAAAATAGTAGAATTGGGGACCAATGCCCTACTTATTAAAATGAATAGTTCTTTTGTTTTTCAGAGTATAACACATGAGTGTCTCATATTTCTTCTGAAATTGTCAATACATTTGTTGTTTTACATCCATTCACCAAACACTAACATCATGCAGTTTATACCCCTGAGAAGGGAGAAGTTTGTCTTTCTCCTTTGCAAAGGAGGAAGATACTCTGTCTGAAATCCCTGCCTCTGCTATTCACATTCAAGCCTTCGGTGTAAGTCTTGTCAATTCTGCATGAAACATATCACATATCCATTATTTCTCTTCATCTCCATTGGCCCCACTCCAAGTCAATCCCAAATCTCTCACCTAGATGACTTCAGCATCTATCTCCTCACTGATCTCTCTCTTTAGTTTTTATGCTCAGGACATTCTCTGCTAAGTAGCCAGAGTAATTGTCTCCAGCTTAAATTCATTCATATCACTCTCCACTCTTGCCAGAAGGTCTCGTGGCTCCCTAGTCCTCTTAGAATAAAATCATCACATACAAACCCTTCACCCTGCACAGTCAGGACCTCAATTAGCTCTTCAACCTCCACTTGTTCTGCCCAACCCTCTCTTTTCATCTTCTGGCCAGGTGGTCTTCTGATGATACATCACAAGCTCTTATCTTGCTCCAGACCATTTTCCTTGGTGCTCCCTCCATCTGGATCATGAGTCAAAGGACCAGGTTCTTATCCTTCAAATCTCATCTTAACTGCCACTAGCTCAGAGAGTTCTTCCTTACGCACTACATCGAACTAGGGTCCCATCTTTTTTTTTTTCTTCTTTACCAAAGCACCCTATGTATTTCCTTCTCAAACACAACACAACCAGCAATACTTTTATGCACTTGTTAACTCATTTGCTACTTCTCCCCTACCACTAGAATTTCAGCTCAGTAAGAGCAGGAGCCTTGTATGTCTCATTCATCATTATATACTCTGTCTCTGGCACAGTTTTTGGAGCATAGTGGGCTTTCAACAAAATTGAGTGAATGAATACTTTTCTGCATGATAAACACATGGAGGCTGTATAGAGAATTTTAGACACTCTGTCAAGTACTATTTCTAAGTTCTCATGCGTGTTTCAGTAATACAAAAGCAAATTATGAGCTGCAAGATAAAACAGTGTTCCACTCTTCTCTAAGAACTGACGGATGAAAATTGGCTTATGAAATATTCAAAGAAAAACAAAATTTTAGTTAATCTAATTCAAAAAGGAAATCTGACATTAGTTTAATTGCTGTAATTGTAGTAAACGTCACTTTAAAAAGATACCTTGGTTAAATGGATATTGTTAACATTAATATGTTTTCCTTTGATAATTAGTTTCTTGAAGCCTGTGGTTAGAAAATCTTTTCGTTTTTTAATTAGTGTTGTTTTTTTGTTGTTTGTTATGAGATTTTTTTTCCTGAAGAGTTAATTACATTTTATAGTACTTAGGGTAGACAATATGTAATCTCTTGTATCCAATCCTAGATATAACTTTTCATTTGGATCTTTGTTATCCTGAGCTGACTTCTGCTTTGTGTTATTTCAAACTATAATTTAAAAACCAAAAATCTAGGTACTAAACTATGTAAACTCTAATAGAGATAATAGAGAAAATATAACAAGTTGGAAGTTTAATCATTTTTTTCCACAGAAGCATGCATTTATCTTGCTCCTACTGTGTACATGGTTTTATCAGAGTGTAAAAATAATACGAATGGCTATAGAAAAATAGCATCTATTATATTCTGTTATTTTAATAGGTATTCTCTCTTATTAGATAAGAGAGCTTATCTAATCTGAAAAAACACATAAAAGGATTTCTTATAAATGGACTGGCTTGTCTTGAAATTGATATGTCAGGATTAATTATGAAAGTAAATTTCTTTTTTCTTTTTTTATTATGATGAAAAACATATACAATTTTCCATATTTTTTCAATTATATTCATATTCAATATTATTCTGTATTAGTTTCAGGTACACAACATAGTGGTTAGACAATCATATACTTTACAGAGTCGTCCCCCTGATATTTCAAGTACCCCCCTGACCCATACATAGCTATTACAATATTATATTTTTTCCTCCATTGACCTTTTCCCAGCCACTCCCAACCCCCCAGTACATGACCTCACCCCCCTAGTGACTGTGTCCATCGGTGATGCTTATATGCATATAAGTCCTTTGGTTTATCTCTTCTCACCACTCTCCCTCCCCTGCCTTCCCTCTGAGGTTTGACAGTCAGTTCGATGCTTCTCTGTGTCTGAATCTATTTTTGTTCATTGGTTTATATTGTTCACTATAATCCACAAATGAGTGAGATCATGTGGTCTTTATCTTTCTTTTAAGTTAAATTATTCCAAAGCAAATAGAAAAAAAAATAAAAGTAGCCAGGCAGTTTGCCACATTTAAAAAATAATACTTAATGGCACATAGCATCTTCCTGCCACTTTTTTCTTTTACACCATCATTTGAAAACCTGGGACTAGGGTTTTGTTCACAGGCCAGCAATAAATACATTGGTTATAATGCCAATGAACTTTAAAGCAAGCTCACCAAAATGGAACTCATTATTCTTTGAGGCACATCACTATTGGCATGCGGTACATTCATTCCATTACTTTTCATGTGTAAGTGGATTATATTTCTCAGAATGATTCTATTTTTTAATGCCTAAGCAGGCATGCATTTTTATTTACTGCAGATCTGAGAAGCTTTGTGTGGAGCAACACATCTTTAAGTAAATATAAATTTTGTCCTTGATGACAAGCTAATATATATTACACCAGGGAATTTGGTATAGATTGGTTTCTGTTTGAGGGTGAGACTAATACTGGCATGTTTATTCTTCTATAAAGTTCACGAGGGAAGGGGATAAAGAAAAGATGGATTTTTGGAGTGGTTCTAATTACAAACAGATTACAGCATTAACATTCTACAGCAGTAATGGAGAAGAATATGCTTTGATTATGCATTGACATAGAATGGTGGATTAAGGATCAGTGAGCTGGTGAATAAATCCGAGGCAAGAGTGATTTGCAGGGAGATAGCGTAGTGTTGAGTTTTCCTGTGTTAGGCACAGCCTGAAAGCATAGCAATCATCTGAATAATTTTCTGCCAGACATGGGACCTGGGGTTGATCAGAATCAACAGATCATCTCAGTGAGTACAAAATGGAAGTGTATTTGCTCTTTAGGGAATATGTTCTTCTACAGGGCAATAACAGCGGGAAAATCACACTGCGGGTTACTGGAAATACATAAAACATACAAATGTCATTTCTCTTTTTCATCGTGGAGGCAGGTCATCAACAAACACACAGTTTTGCCTTTTTTTTGCCATCCTCTGCACAATGATATCAAGATTCAAAATAAGCATAATCAAGACACATCAGGCATAAAAGTAAAGTTACAAGGTAAGACAGTGACACAAACAAATGCACCTTTGGCTACATTTAGTTCCTGATACGTGGATTGTGTTTCCTGGTAGAAATAAGTGCCGAATTCTCATTTGGTGGAAGATTATACATGCGTTTACTTCTATCACATTTTAAAAGACTTTATGTTTTTCTTTTGAAATTACTTATTACACAAATCATCCCAAGTCTTCTTTGTGCCCTTTTCCTCAAGGATCCAATGTCATCCTCCAGGGACAAACTGACACAATGTAGTACCCCAAATTTCTCCTTTAATTTATTTTAAAAATTATTACTACTTGACATTTCTCATCAGTGTCCTGACTCAACTCAGTGATCCAGTATTGGGCTCACACTGGGGGCCTGGCATTGGCTCCAAATTTCTGTTTCATTTTGGTTTGTTTGTTTGTGTCATGGCCAAACTTAATTTAGCAAAATAAGAGATAAAACCTGGGACCAAAGTTTCAAATTCTGAATTGTCCAAGTATCCCTTCATCTCTCCTCATTAAAAAAAAGGAAACAAATAAGTAAATAAAGACATAACTTAGGAAGAAAAGTTTAAATTAAATGATAACTGCATTTAAGGGGGGGGGAAGGGGACGGGGGACACCTGTAATATTGTCAACAATAAACCATAGAAGGATAAAGGTCAACTATCAGTTTGTAGTGGCAACTTGCACATGCTGACCTTTGTTTCTATAGTTCTTTTCTTCAGTACGGTGTCTGTCATCGATGGCTGCCCTGAACTTAACACATTGTCTGAGCATTGCAAATACTGTATTAAAAACTTCATTACCTGCAATTTCTAGTAAAGTTAATTCTTCTAAGTTCAATGATTACATTTAGTATATGTACATATGCATATAAATTCCCATAATAGTGGTGCAAAGAAAATATTAATTATTTTGTAACTCTACCCTATAATAAGGTAATAATAACTATATGAGCCAATGATTTTTGTTGTATTTACCCAGGTGGCAGGTCTATTTTATATTCATCTCATTTTATTTTCTTAACCACCTAATAAATGGGTTGAATGAACAGGATTTATGGGGTATAGTCATATGCATTTTTGCTGGTCTCCCAAATTTGTGCTTTCCACCCCACCTGTAAGTGTAGTCAGGCCCCATAATTCCCTTGACCTGTCTTAAGGAAGCACAACTCCTAAAGTTGCTTTATGCCTCAAGATATAATCTCAATTTTAGTACTTATGATAGATATTTAAGGTAAAAGCTATTTCTTGCTGAGTTTCCCAAATTCCATCCTATCTAATAAAGAGGTGATATGCAAATTGACCATCACTCCAACACACAATATGGCTGCCTCCATGTTGTCAAAGATGGCCACCCCCATGTGGACACAAGATGGCTGCCACAAGATTGTCGGCAGAGGAGGGCAGTTAGGGGTGACCAGGCCTGCAGTGGAGGGCAGTTAGGGGCAATCAGGCTGACAGGGGAAGAGTTAGATGTCGATCAGGCTGGCAGGGGAGTGGTTAGGGGGTGATCAGGCTGGCAGGCAGAAGTGGTTAGGGCAATCAGGCAGGCAGGCAGGTGAGTAGTTGGGAGCCAGCAGTCCTGGATTGTGAGAGGGATGTCCGGTCCCCTCCAACAGGCAGTCAGACATTCCTCCAGATTGGAGAGGGTGCAGGCTGGGATGAGGGACACACAAACCCCCATGCACGAATCTCGTGCATCGGGCCTCTAATGGTTTATATTGAGCATTCCTATTCAGGCCTCCTTGTCCATCTATGCAGTTCTACGGGACAGATTTTAAGAAGATCTCCACCCTGAAACATTCATGACTTCTTTTAAAAAAAATATCTTTGACCCAAATATTTATTAGATTTAAAAGAGTATTTATAAGGTATGTATAAGATGGAAAGAATAGCAGCACAATGAGCACTGTGTACAGAATATCCACTTTAAGAAATAGAACATTCTGTGTGTCCTTTCTAATTTCATTATGCCAATGCACCCTTGCATTGTGTAGCTGTAGTTTAATCATTTTCTCTATAATATTTTATTATATGAACTTAGTACAATGTTTCCATTTTCCTATTGATAGACATTATGCTTTTAAATTGCATTTTCATGACTATTCATGAGGTTGAACATCTTTTCATATACTTATTGTTCATCCCTATTATCACCTCCTGCCTTTTGCATATTTTCTATTGTTTGTCCTTACCTTACTGATTTTTAAGATTTCCTCCCTCTCTCCCTCCCTCTCTCATCCACTGGCAGTTACTATTTCCTTCCAGTGCATAGCCTGTCTTTTCAATTTCCTTTATGGTCATTTTTGATGAAGAGAAGTCCTTAAACTTAAGGAAATCAAATGTATCAATAATTTTCTTTATATTTTTCAAGAATCCTTCATCATCCCAAGAATGCAAATAAATGATTTATATTGTCTCCTACAAGTTGTATAGGTTTGCCATTCCCATTTATCTATAATCGACGTGGAATTGATTTTTGCCAGTTGTCTGACATAAAAGCTCTATGTCATTTCTATCCATATGAATGACACTCCCAGCACCATTTGTTGCAAAGCCCATCCTTTCCTCACTGTTCTATGCCACCACAGTCCTTAGGTTTCTGTAGATCTGGGAGTCTGGGGAGTTCTACATTCCTCTCCATGGATCATTCCTCTCCATGGATCAGTTGTTGCAATATAACACACTACCTTAATGATTAAAGCTTCACATTACATTTTGACATTGTGCATGCCACACTTCCAATATTTTCTCTTCACCAGGCATAGTGTAACTATTCTTGGCTTATTGCTCTTCCATACAGATTTTAGAATCAACATGTCACAGCTCACACACACAACACAATACAACAAAACAAACCAAAAAATGCTGTCATATTATGATTGTGATTAGCTAAACTCCATCGATAAGTCAGGGAGCATTGACATCTTACCATGGCTTGGTGATATGTTTCAATTTCAGTAAGCCAAATCCTCCTTTCTTAACAACGGTGTTTTAATGTTGTCTTGCTCATTTGGGAACATTTATTTTTCCATATGAATTCTAGACTAAGTTTACTCAGTTCTTAAAAACATTCAACTGAGATTTTATTGGGATTGCATATGTGTGGATTTATCTGTGGGAAGAATTTACATCTTCTTAAGGGATACAGCCATCCAAGAGCGTAAAATATTTCTTCGTTTATTCAGGACATCTTCTCTTTCTTTTATTCAAGTTTTAAGATGTACTCCATAAACGTCTTGTGTTAGTGTTTATGTTAAAATTCTTTGTACCTGTTGCTGTTGTGGATGGTTTTTATTTCAATTAAATCTTCTAGTTGCTTATTGCCTTTGTAGAAACTGCTATTAATTTTTATACTTTGATGTTGTATTTAGCTATTTTGTTAAACTCTCTTCTTCGTGCTAATAGTTTTTAGGTTGTTGTTTTTTAATATTTCCTTCCAGTTCTCATTTCTTTTATTTCTTGTTTTTACCCTCAAAGCAGTGATATTTGTCTCACATCATGTACTCCTAGTCCTGTTAAAACCCTTTTCACTAGGCTCAGGAGGAGGAGGAGGGATACCCACAGAACATCAGCAGGTATCCTCGAGGTTATATATTTTTCAGTAGTTAGAGCTGTGACAAAAACTTAAACATTTAATTCCAAAGACTTTGATCTTTGCAATGTAAGCACAATGAGCACTAGAATTTAATTCACTCTAATAAAAATGTATTGAGTAACTATTAGGGCAAAATAAATATCATACTAGGTTGCTGTGGTTTCTGTCTGAAATTTGTGTTGTATATTTAATGGGAAACATATTTATAAAATATGTATGTACATATACTTATATATAATAAATTACTTGATTTTATCAACTCCCTCAAAAAATATAAAAAGTAAAAAGAAAGAAACCATTAAAAAACAAACCCTTGGAATGTTCTCAGCAAGGAGACTCCTCACACAGATTTGTTAACCAGAGATTGAACAAGAACACTGCCATTTTTCAAAGTATTAAATTATCCAAGTGCAATCATAACAGCAGTTTTAAAAAAGGAATATTTTACTCTTCACTTGAATAGTCAGCCTTAAAAGCTAAAAGTTAGTCATTTGAAGTTTGGCCTTCTTTCAGAGTGGTATTTGATTATTCATAATGAGAAGGCAGTGCCTTTGAAAGTAGACTGAGCGAAAATAGGCCTTTTTTTTTTTCATTTTTCTAGTGACTGCACAAATGAAGGACCTCATTTATCAAGACAACTCCATTGAAAAGTTATCATTAGACACACTTCACCATGCAGTTGTCATTTTTACCCCCTGTGATCTATTTCAGTTTCATGCACTTGCAAAACAAGTTTTATCCCCTTGCACCCAATCAAGAAACTAACCGCTTGTCTGCAATATTGGAAAAGTATATAGGAGGGAAATGCATTTGGTGAACTTTTATTAAGCACCAATGAGGCCCTCTGTGGCATGCAAGGCTCTCGGGACATGAAGAACATGAATTTGGCGGCAGGGCTAAGCATTGCACAGGGCCCACCTGTAGCTACCAGGGAAAAGGAAGTAAGCAGTGGAATTTGTTCAAGGATGAAGATTGGCAAGAAGAGCAGCAAAAAGAAATGGAGTATTTTTACTGCTGATCACGGCACCCTGGCAGGGTGGGGTGGGGAGGACAAATAAACCCAGAACAGAGAAGGGACTATAAGAACTGGCAGAGAACAAAATCCAAAGCCTTCACCAACCCACGAGGTCCTATACAACCTTGCCCCTGGCTTCCTGTCCAATAGTCCTGAGCTCTGCCTTGACTAGTGTTAACAGATGTGCTCCTACTGCAAGGTGTTGACAGCTGCTGTTTCTTCTGTCTAGATCACTCTTTCCTATAATATCCATGTGGACCCCTTTCAGTTCATTCAGTTTCCTCTTTTAGCATTGCCTCCTCAGAGTGGCCCTCCCAGACCAATTATCTAATATAGCAGTTCTTGTCACTCTTCATCTCTTTACTGAACTTTATTTTTCATTCTTACTAATTATCATTATTAGACATTACATTATAGACTTAATTGTCTCTTTATTTTTTGTCTCTCCAACTATACTATAAAGGTGCCAAGAGGACTGAGACTGTGTAATATTTTTGATTAAATAATTCTTTCATGATTAAAAAAATCAAATATGCATTTAAAAGTATTGCACTGGAAAAAAAAGTATTGCACTGGAAAGAGGGGGAAAGGAGAGAAAATGGGAGATATCTGTAATACTATCAACAATAAAAAATGTATTAAAAAAAGTATTGCAGTCCATCATTCAGTCAGTTACCCCTCTCTAGAAGAAAGCCACATTTATTAAATTCTTGGTTATCTTTCCAGCTTCCCCATGCAAATATGAATATATATGTTCTTAGCTTTTTTTCTTTTGCCAAAAGTGGCACATGTTAAATATACCCTTGGGTCCGTTGCTCTTCTCCTATTGTAGATCTTCCCCAGCAGTGCATTAAGTCCTTATTTTGGAGATTTAGATTATTGGGATAATTTGATTTACAGCCACTTTATATAATTATAGCATAGTTTATTGGACATTTGGGTGTTTTGTAATTGTCCTATTAAATAAATAACTTTATACATACATTATTTTATCTGTATGCAAATATCGATATAGACTAAATTCCCCAAGGTGGTTCAATGGCCACATATATTTATAATTTTGATAGATAATACCAAATTGCCTCCCACAGGGAGTATATTAATTTACACTTCCAACAGCCATGTATAAAAATGCTGTTTTCCCACAGTCTGGCCAACAGTAAATGTTTTGCCAATCTGAAAAGTGAAAATCATATCTTGGTGAGGTATTTGTTTGCATTCTCTGATTTTTAGTAGTTTCCTTTCTTATGTAAGGGATTTTACATATTTATATGCATTGTTATTTTCTATGAACTGTTTATTCTTGTCCTTTATGGATGGGACTATGTCTACTGGATCACTATATTCTCAGCACCAAGAACAGTATCTGATCTATAGTAGGCTATTAAAATATTTGTTGAACTAATGAATGAATGCGGCCAATATGGGTAAAATGTTGGGCTAAAGAGATGAAAGAAAGAAGAGGTGAATGAATGAAGGGGAAACTTCCAGATCATGATTCTAGACAGTGAGCAGTTTTAAATGGCGCCACACTCCTTAGTGTCACCATGGTAGCAGGGTCACGGCCATAAAGATCTTTGAAACAGAGAAATGTGGTCCCTTATCAGCATAGACAAGGACATGAAATAAAGCATCACGTTGGGAGTTGTCTGAACAGAATGTGCATCCTTGAGTCTGCCAAAGGATGCAGATAAAAATGATGCTTTGACTCTAATTGGGCATCTAAAGTTCTACTTCCAAGACGATCCTCTGGGCACCTAGACTTGCCTGCTATGAGTTTAACTACACTCACCATACTCCCACTCTCCTGTTATTTTTCACTGTGCCTCTGCCCCTGCCTACCTTGACTTATCATCTCTTCCATTCACTGGATCCATTCATTCATCAGCGTCTCCTCTCCTTCTGCTTATTGTTGATCAGATTCCCTCTCTCTCATCAGCTCTGTCTTGGACTTAGAGTTCTAGGACCTGCTCTTCTCCCTGACTGTGGCCCCAGATAGTTAGGTGTTAAATACAGAAAATGAATTGTCTTTTCTTCCCTGCTCTTGCCTTTCAGCATAAAACAGAATCATTTGTAATTACCAAAGCCATATCTTGGCAAATTTCTCTCTCTCTCAAAGAGGTGGACAGCTGTCATGGAAAATGACTTTCTAAACTCAGATTGCTCTTTAACAAATTGGAGAGTGGCAATCACTAAAATGAAACGGAATTCTTCAAATCTGTGTGGAGCAACTTATAATCTGTTTGTGAACCTTTGCTAGTGTCATGGTGTTGTTCAGGAGATATTTCTTTTGTTCACTCTTTATATTATGAAAAAACATCCAATTACTGAAAATTCAATTGAATTTAGGATGAATTTATTGAGCACCTAGTAATGTTTCCAGCATTATGCTAGAAGTTATGGGGAAAACAGATGAGGTCTATGACGTACCCTTGCCCTCGAGGAATGTAGGACTTTGGCAAGAAACAATATGTATGCAAATAATCCAATTAGCCTGGAAACCCACAGAGTGCAAATATGGAAAAGTAGAGAATAAAATAAGTCAACTGGATAAAAATTATGCTCCAGACACACTGGAGCATTCATCTACACTGGACAAGCCAAACTTGTTACTTCCTCATGCCTTGTGTCCAGAAAGCATTAACTCTAAGCAATGGTATGGCTGGCTTCCATTTCTGATCATTCAAGACTTCCATATTGACCACACTACATTGCCCAGCCCTTTCCAGTACCAATAACACTTTCTCTTTTTTTATTTTCTTCATATCATCCCAGTCTCTGAAATGATCTGATTTGTTTATTTGTTGATTTGCTCATTGTCTTTTTTCTTCCACCAAATGCAGGCACTTTTTTCTATTCCCTGCTATATTCCCAAGGTCTGTACCAGTACCTGACATATGATAGGGTTCAATAAATCTTTGAATGAAACAAATGGACAAAATGATAGTACTGACACTCAGGGAGATAAGAAGGAACCAAAGGCTGCTGCTATTGCTGGGTATGGCTTCGTGGATGTGGGGGGACTTTAGGTAGTATCTGAAAAATGGATGACATTTCAATTGGGTAAGAAAAGGATACTGACTGATTATCCAGTTAGCTGATAGGTGTCTTGCTGGAGAGTAGATTTAGTAGGCTTTTAGAATTATTTCTTCTAATCATAGAGATGTGTCAAAACCTGTATAATCCACTCCCAAGGGAGATAGCTGTGCTTTTCAAAGCACTGTGTATTGAACAGTTCCCTGAATTTGTAAGAAACAAGGGTTCCTGTGGCCACTGATAATCCATAAAAAAATATCAGGATGTTTGATTTTTGCCAATAACATAACCTCTTTCCTGGTTCAAAAGTATAATTAATATTATTGGAAGGCATTAGTGCAAAAAGAAAATTCAAAACAAGGATTTTAAAAGAAATTACCTTCCATGTTTCAGGAGATAATGTGACAGTGTGTTTGAATATATTTCTTGGAAGTTATTGTCATAGATTGGATTAAGCTCCATTGCCCAAGAAATAAGCTAGAGACACTGTTATTCTCCTGTTTTTTTATTCCATAATCAAGTCTCATCAAATCCACCTCCTTACCAAATCCCTTGCCTCTGCTCCCTTTAAGCTCTTCCCAATGCTCCTTTGTATGATTATCCATAGCTCTTCGTTGGCTGGCTGCCATAACTTCACGTTTCACTGCCCTCACCTGGACTTTTTCAATCTAACCACATTGCAGCAGAAAAGCTTCTAAAAGGCAAATCTGACCCCTGTTAGGGTCTTCCTGTTATCATGTGGGTCAGTTCTAAACTTCAAATCATCATATTTAAGCCTACTAATGTTATTTATCACCTTTTTCTCCCTCCCAGACTCATAGCTCAACATTACCCCCAAACCTGTCCCTATCCTCAGACTCCTGTACTCTACATTATAGACAATGGAACTGTTTGTTTGTTTCTAAAGTACTATTTCTTGATTCTGACATGTTATTTTACCCTATTTACCCTGTCCCACCACTTACACTCTCACACAAGCAACTTCTCCTCATCATTACGACCTTATCTTGGGTTCCTCAGTGTTCTGGGGAGCTTTTCTCAACAGTCCCCCTACTACTCAACCAATATCAGCTAATCACTGTGCATCCCTCCTCTGTGCTCCCAGCACACCCTGTACTTCCACTATTGCACTTATACTCTATCTTAATTATTGCTTTATTCCTTTACTTCCTTAATAGCCTGGGAGAACCTTAAGATCAGGACATACTTTATTCATCTTTGTATCCACAGTATCTCACATGAGTCTGTCATATTCTTACTGGGCCCCCAATACATATTTGTTAACTTCTAAAATTGGATACCCATTTCAAAAGGCAAGAAGAAGGAATTCACTATAAAGGCATGTTTACCAGAAGCTAAGAGTTGCAATCTTGTAGTATCAGTCAAGAAAGTGCAGGTTGGGTGGGGAGGGTGGGGTTAGGTATCAAATCTATGAGTTCAATGCTGCAAAGGGGCTGAAGATACAGGCAAGAACAGTTTTAAATTCTTATCTCCCCAGCAAGGCAGCAGTTGGTGTCTGGCAGAAGGAGAATATCCATGTCACTGAATAGCAATAGTGGAGTGGTCACTGAGCCAGCATCCTAAATGCTCTTCCCTGGGCCAGAACGGGACTGTGGGGAAAAGGTGGCTGCACAGCAAGCGTCAGCTGGAGAAAGCAGCAGAGGCCGTGTGGCATATTGGCAGGGGAACTGCTTCTCCAGATGAACCCAGTTAATTAAGATGAATAGGGCACAAGGCCAGTTTGAAAGGCTAATTACCTAAATTTTAAAATGAAGCTAAACAAACACTACTTATAAAGTCTTTCATGCAAAGAACCTCAACAACACCTTTCCTATGCTTCCCACCACTTACATCTGGCCAGTCACCAAATTTTGATGACAATGTCTGATGAACGACTTCAGACAGTCCTTCCCTCCTTCATTCTCTCCCACAATCTCTACTCAAGCTTTCATCATTTTAATCCGGACTGTCCTTATCAGCCTACTAACAGACTTCTGTGTCCAAAGTCATCCCTCAATCTATCCTTTGTATTTATGTTTCTATAGAAATTCAACAAGGTCATGTCAACTCCCTTCTTAAGGATATTTTTGAGCTCCTAAAGGCCAACAGAATAAAGGTCAATTGCTTAACATTCTTAAGAAATTGCACCCTGATTTTCTCATTTGTAAAATGGGATAATAGTATTTACCTCATCAAACTCTTTGAAGATTAAAGAGTTCATTCTATGTGAAGCTTTAGAATTGTGTCTGGCACAGTGTAAGGACTATGTGTTAGTTATTATATTAATTTACTAGAGGTCAAGTGCGTGGATTCATGCACTGTGGGGTATCTCGGCCTAGCCTGCAGGAATGGGGCCGAAACTGGCTCTCCAATATCCCTGGGGTCCCAGATTGTGAAAGCGAGGTTCTCAGGTGATGCACCCCAGAATCAGGCTCCCTCCTCTCTGGTTCCAGTTGCGTCACCTGAAAACCGCAGCTGCCAAGTCACCACAGCTCAGCAGCTCCTGCATTGAGTGCCTGCCCCTGATGGTCATTGCGCATCATAGCTACCAGTCAGACCGTCGGGCGGTCAGATGGTTGCTTAGGCTTTTATATATATATAGGTTGTCTTTGTTAGAATGGTCTCCAAGATCCCTTATTATCTGATTCAATGTAATTGAAGATATAACAGAGAATCTATCAGTGCAGACACTGAAGTCAGACTAATGTAGACTCAAACCAAGACATTTATGTGACCTTTGGAGAGAAACCTCTTTAAGTCTCAATTTCATCATATGCAAGATAGGGATAATAGTAGTGGCTACCCCCAACAGGTTATTTTGATAAATGGAATATAGAAAGAGGAGTTGGCAAAGGTTAAAAAGAAGGAGGTTTCAAAAAGTTAGGAGAGCAAGAAAGGAATACTATTCTAAATTCTGAAGATAAATAATTTGAGAAGAATATGGTTGAGAGTTTTAAACACTCCAGAGAGTCAAGTTGGATGAAGTTTGAAAAGAGGCCTTGGATTTGACGTTTAGAAAGTTGCAATAACCTCAATAAGCTCAGTGTCAGAAAAGCAATTGCAGTGGCTTGGAGAATTGGAAGTGCAGCAGGAAGTGTATTTGAGGAAAGTTGTGCTGGAGCCCAGTTTCAAGTTGAGTCTCAAAATCACAGGCTCAGGACTTACCACTGCTTAAGAGACATGAGCAATAGTAATCATCACAAATACATGCCAGACATAGCATTGTTCATGCCAGCCCTTGGCTTTAGTGGTTTCAATATATTTTAATCATCGCATCTTCACAACAACCCAAATGTCCCCACTTTAAAGAGGATAAAGTGAAGGCTGGTTTGCAGTAGACCTATGATTTAAATCTAATTAGTCTGTCTCCAAATATGGTGTATCTATGCTCTTATGTTACATCCCTCAGTTCAATTCAATTTAACAAAAAATTTTTGAGTGACTCTGGTACCAGAGATTATTAAAGTCTCCGGATGATCCATCAGAGAGTAAAAAAGACAAAGACACATCTTGCAGATATCAAAACTTTAAAAATACACCTGGCCTAAAAGGCCCTAGTCTACTCTATTGTACTTTCCATGTCATTGGATATGGGCAACATGTTAAGAGCACCCTATTATGGATAAGGATGACCAACTTTCCTACCTAAGGAAGGTGCCATCAGTTTTTTTTTTTTTCACTGACTACAAAACAGTGATGGAGCCTTCCTAAGAAGTTGGATTGAGGTAATGATGATCTGGTATTAGAATGGCCTCCAGATGCCATAGTACATTGGTAATTCTGTTAATCTATTAGCTACTTAATGT
Source organism: Eptesicus fuscus (assembly GCF_027574615.1). Taxonomy (NCBI): domain Eukaryota; kingdom Metazoa; phylum Chordata; class Mammalia; order Chiroptera; family Vespertilionidae; genus Eptesicus; species Eptesicus fuscus. The sequence goes on from NC_072479.1 coordinate 90,591,898, forward strand.
AATCAATGGTTCCCTGCTGTAGGGAGGCAGTGACTTTTTTCTTGGTGACTGGAGTCCCTTCTCAGAAAAATCTGCTTCCCTGATCATACTTTCAGATAGGTTCTCTCCCTATTGTATCACCTCCAGTACCTTTTGTCTGACAGCACTTCTGCTCTGGCAATGACTTCATTTTTCTGCTGGAATAATAACTTGGTTGCTCAAGGGCAAGTTTTCTTTAATTTTTTGGCCCTCCCTTGCTAAAGTCTAAAATCTTTATTGTTGTTACTTTTTTCAAATTGTCAGAAGTTAGGTCAACAACTCATCCTTTCGAAAGCCTGGTCTCTTTCATAACCCAGAAAGTACTGTCCATTTCTGCCTTTAGTTCTCCATTGTAACTTTAATTCAACTTATTTGTTCTTCCCCTATGAACTAATACAGGATGGTCTTTTGATTCATGGGTCCTAGGGTGGTGACTGACATAGTAGTTTTTTAGTATTTAATGAATTATGAAGGAGCTGATCCAGAGCCCATAACACATAGTTCTCACTAAGGAGTGTCTCTCAGGTGTATGAATCAATGAATGAACAATGAATGAACAAACATAGATGCTAGATATTTCCATCAGGTACTCAAATGCATATGCTTTTAGAAATTTCAGTGAAGACCTGGTGGGTGGTAAGTTTTAAAATCAGTAATAGAAACTGGTTCTTTTTGATGTCTAAAAGAAAAGAGAAAACTACCAGTCGACTTGAAAAGACACTGCTTTGCATAATGATTTTATTAATATTATGAGTGATGTTGAGCCCATTTGCTATAAAATGACAACCATTTCACAGAAATTGCTTGGGGCTTTTTGAAGGATGAAAAGTACTCCTTTTCAATGTGTGCTTTCATGTGCCATCCACAGGGGCAAAGGAGAGAAAAAGAGCTAACTTGGATCCCATTTGGAAGAATCAGTCCATACTAGCAACTCCAGGGGATGGAGTACACAATGAATATCCTATATAATAAAGAGCTAATATGCTAATTAGACTGAACAGCAGAATGACCGTCAGATGACCTTCTGGACGACTGTCCGGACGACCTTCTGGATAAAGCCGGGGCTGCGAGGGCTGAGCCCCTTACACAAATTTTGTGCATCGGGCCTCTAGTACTTCCACAAAATAGAATCTACCACTGGCTAAGAATCAAAATGCTTCTGAAGGAGAAATCTATGGAAGCCATGGAAAGACAAAAGGGAGAAGTCCCAGTCCCAGTAAACTAAAGCCCAGCTGTATGGTGTTACCAGCTGCACATGAGGTCCCAAGAAATAGGAAAAGTGGGGCCATTATAGTGAAGGGAAATTGTAAGCCAATACAGTTGCCATCATAAAGAACCCCAGGAAACTTTGCCTTTTCCTTTCTAGCACCTTCTCTCTAACTCATGGGGTCTTGCCTTTTGAATTCACTTTCTTTATTGTTTACTCTTAGCTAACTTGGCTACCTGACTTTCAATTTTGCAATTCCCAACCTGAGCTCTGACTCCAGCCCCCAGCCAGTTTTGACTAATTGGTCCTGCTGTTAGAACACAGACACTAGGCTCATTTTTCCAACCTTTTCCCAGTTTGGGCCACCAGCTCTCCCGCACTGCTCTTCCCCTACCCCCCTACCCCCACCGACCGCTTAGACTTCACCTGGAGCTTGACACCAAATGGCAAGCAATGTAAGCATTTTCTTTTCTTCAGCTCCTAATTGTTTAACTTCTGCCAACAACAAAAATCTACAGTCCTGAGAAAGCCAAACTTCTATTTAGAAGAGGGAAATGACTAAAGTGCAGAACAGAGTTAAATAAGGTGATAGAGAAAGTAAGAGCTACCAAAATAATATTGAGTTAATTTATGTATACCCTACTTTTCCTAAAATAGACTTAAAGTAATTTTCAGATTATATATATATATATATATATATATATATATATATATATATATAAATCTGAACACATAATAATCTGGCCACTCAGTGTATATCCTATATAATAAAAGGCTAATATGCAAATTGTCCCCTAAACCAGGAGTTTGACCAGCAGGCAGGCCAGCCAACCACCCATGCCCCCTCGCCCTGGCAAGGCTGGCCAGAACCCACCAATGCACGAATTCATGCACCAGGCCTCTAATATATATATATGAAAGTTAGAAAAGCAGGCAAAAAAGAGACGGGTTAGAGCCCTTGGATCAAGTTCTCAACCAGAACAAGTACAAAATGTACATTATAAAATCCAATAAACTTGCCAGAGGATGAACGCAAATCTAGCCTTTGCCTTATCCTACATAATTTTTATTCCACTATTTTTACTTTAATTTATGTCATGGAAATTTACTCTTTTATGGTATTGTTGTCCTAATAAATATTGCAAAAAGACCTATCATGTTCCATTTGCTGGTATTTCTGGCATGGATCTCACTTTTTCTTCCTTTTTTTCTTCTGTCTCTGCATTATTTGTGGGATAACATAAAAGAGATTGGCCAGAATAATCCTAGGCCATTGATAGAAGGCAATATTCAGTTCAAGCCTGACTTAAAGAAACTCTTCAAGACTGTGTAAGCCCGAACACTAGTCTTCTATAGTCTCTTTTCTGCCCCTTCTCCTCATTACCATGGAAACCTATGTAATTAAGTGGAAGAAAGGTCAGGGAAACTATCTTGTTCTGGCACCTTAGCACGTTCTTTGTGAGTCCAAAATTCACAATATCACCAATTAGTTCAGCTTTGTGTTTAAACATCTCAAATTATGTACAGTTTATGTATCCATGGGAATGTTTACCTATGAGGGAATAAACAATAATAATAAAAAAAACAGTTGAAACTACAGAGAGAACAAAAGTAGGAGCAGTTATAGATAATAACAATCTGATATCTGGCACGACTCTGCCTTGAGGAGGTATTGCCAGGTATCTGAAGATGCTGGAACTGGGGAAAAGGAGGTAGTTGGTATTGAGCTTCCAAGCGATTATTGAGATTCTTTAAGATTTTAATGCATGAGCATCTACTTAACATTCTCTTATGGTTAAACATAGCTGATCGCCAACTTCCTGTTCTTATAAATACATCTACAGAGGACATCTTTACCCATGAAAAGCCTTCCACATTAAGATCTTTGAGAGAGATTGATAGTGGAATGAGGAACTTCAGCTCTGAATTCAGATTTCCTGTTTTTAACCTCATCACTACCATTCACTAGCTGTGTAGCTGCGAAGTCACTTTACTTCTCTCTGTCACTTGTTTCCTCTTTTTTTTTTTAAATATATTTTATTGATTTTTTACAGAGAGGAAGGGAGAGGGATAGAAAGCTAGAAACATCGACGAGAGAGAAACATCGACCAGCTGCCTCCTGCACATCTCCCACTGGGGATATGCCCGCAACCAATGTACATGCCTTTGACCAGAATCGAACCTGGGACCCTTCAGTCCGCAGACCGACGCTCTATCCACTGAGCCAAACCAGTTTCGGCACTTGTTTCCTCTTTTACAAAATTAGGATAATGCTAGTGTCTAACGCTATGGGGTAGGTTGTGAAATTTAGTTAGCATGTTATCTATAAGACTTAAGAGAGTGTTTTATACATAATAAATGCTCAATAAACACTATTAACATTTTCTACTTGTGGAGGTTAAACTATGAGCTTCCAGTTGTCTGTGGACACTCAAGTATCAATGCTATTTGTACCTTCAGATTCCAGAACAGTGCCTGGTGGATGGTAAGTACTCAGGTATGCTCCATGAAGATAGGGACTATGTTGTTGACTGCTGAATATCCAGAGCCTATCACAGTACCTGGCACCCAATTAGCACTCATTACATTTTTGTTGAATGCATAAGAATTTATAGAACTAAAAGTAACTCATTTGAAACCCATTCGAACCTAAGCAGGAAATAGTTCATCACATCTGCTATTGTTACCTGTAATACTTGGAATATTGGAGGGGCCGGGAGGAAGGGAGGGTGCTTTGTGAACTCAGTGAAAGCTGGGGTCTCAAGGAGGAAGTGGTACATGCCAAGAGAAGAAGGGACTGCAGTCTTGCGCTGAGAAACAGAGTGGGAGCCCAGGAGGGTGAGGCTGAGGAGGGAAGAGAGGTAAGGATAAAAACAGGTAAAGATGACAGGAAAGTAGACTTTGTTTCTTTTCTTTAAGGCAGCTATAAGAAAGAAATAATTCCCTAGAACAGCTGCTGTTACAGGCAACCAGTAGGAAGAATTAATTAGGCAGTTTTTATTAAAATGAGGGAGTGTGACACAGTGGAGAAAAATGGGTAGGAGGGGTGGTTAGGGAAAATAAAATTGATGTGCAATTCTGCCTCTGCCACTTGCCTATACATGGCCATACATGGCTTGAAGCTGAACCTCAGTTTCCTGATCTGCATAATCAGGCCAATATCACCTCAACCTTACCAGGTTGTTGCAAGGGTTAAACTCCCACTGAGACAGGGAGCTTGAAGCTCCACAGCCTAGCACTGGGCACCTAGTGGGTCCTTCATAAATGGTAACTGGTAGTATGAAAATTAATCACAGTAATCAGGCCTCACAATAAAAACTGACACGGGGCTTATCAAACGAATTCTCTCCACCACATGAAAGAAACATGAGAACAAGCCCAAATTAGCTTCCTATTTTTCAGCAGCAAGCAGAGGAGACTGCCGAAGGTCATGGCAGCCATCTCATAGAGACAGAAAATGACATGGAACCCCGGGTCCCTGCTCGTAGGCAGTGAATGCCCACCTAATTAAGCAGATTAAACATTCACTCGTTGTTATGAAAAAGCCCCGTGCAGCTGAGCTAGCCTGCCTTCTCTGCTTCCTCGTCCAGAGCCTCTCTCTCTGTTAAATCACCCTGCCTTTCCCTTCCACATTCAGGAAATAATTGGCACTTGTTTAATGCCAAATTTACATTTGTTTTGCATGGGAACAAAATTTGCTTGCAAACAGCTATGTGTGTGAGCAAATGGGCATTTGTGCTGGTAAATAAAATAGACATGCAGTTTTACAGTTTGCAAATGTATTATTCAACAAAACAAGCAGCAATAGCCTTTAATTTTCAGCTATTCTTAAGTACTTAGGCACAAACCATAGAGAGAGAAAAAAGAAAAAAAAAAAGCTCCTTTTTTTGTCATTCATGCCTGTTCCTGAGGTTTTCACATTTGTCCCAAATGCATATTTATCAGAACTGACTAGATTTTTCAGAAGTTTTGGATTGCATGTCCTCAGTGAAGCAATTTCTAGAGTTAACAAATATTTGCTAAACACCTACAATATGCTAGTTTGTAGAGTTTCCAAGATGAATTCATGGTGCCTACCTTTGGGGAACCTTGCAAGCCATGGAGATTGATTGTAAATAGACTATGACCATAAAATACAAGGATTACCCTAAGATAGCTCTACATGACAAGTAGGTGTGCAAAAAAGCAGAATACTTACTTCTGCTTGCACAGTTGGAAGAGATGGCTTTTGATTTTAGCAGTGTAAGGTAGGAAGGTAGAAATGGGTTTTCCAAGCTAAGGGAAAAGCCTGGGGAGGTATGAGAACCAAGGATTCTTTGGGGGATTTTAGTGAAGGGATACAATGTGACCTGAGAGGACAGAAAGCTGCATTTTGAGGTCCTTGACTGCCATGTCAAGAGTTTGGATTTTATCATTGCTCCTCTTACTTTAATATGCATGTGAATCTCTTGGGCGTCATATTAAGCATTGACTTTGACTCAGTGAATTTGAGGTAGAGCCAGAGAAACTACATTTCTTATAAACCCCTAAGAAGTAGTATGCTGCTAAATATTTCATAATTGACTCTGGGGCCAGGGGTTAGAAGTGCATTTGCCAATTCTCATGTTGTAAATACCACCACTACCACCACCATCAACATCAACCCTGCCATGGCCTATTTCAGACTATCAACAGGATGTCAATAAATATATAGCTGGAAAGAGATGTGCACAGTCAGCTGTTTTAAGCTTGTGCAAGCTAGCCCGGGACACCATGTCTCCTAGGTGGTCCCAAGGATGTTGGTCTAAGGACCCAACTTCATATAGGAAGGCTCCAGTACAGTGGTTCTCAACCTTAGCCACACATGAGAATTGCTTGAGGGAACTTTTAAAGTCAGGAAGGAGAAATGAAGAAAACAAGGTCCTCCCAACCTCGGTTCATATGTTCAGCAAGTATTTTAAGACATAATGGCAAAATGGTCAAATTGCTTTATATTTTCCCCTCTCGCTCTCTGTTCCCTTTTGTGTTTCCACTCCCTCACTCCAAGTGCCTAGGGCTCTTATCCAGCTCCTCAATTTGCTGACAACTATTGGTTTTCCTTCTTCCTCTAACAGCTCATCAATTCTATTTTTCTTAAACCTTTCTCTATTTCCAGTTGCCCTAAGGAAAAAAGAAAACATTTATTTCTTTACTTTAGACTCTGGTTGGGCACTGGCCAGATACGTAACAATACACTCTGTCTGAATAGGTTTTATTATTATTTAGATAATGGAGGGCCTGCAGATCAGGAGATGACTGTCGTTGAAAAGGTATTTATTATAGTCACAGATCCCAAGAGAGGGAGTACAGCTCAACACCATGCCGTAGGGGAGCCGCATGGAAAAGCATCAGGGTGGGTCACAAGGCAGAGAGGGGAGTATAGTCACTGTCCCTGGTTATCTAGTTCCTGCCCCTGGGGTGATTAGAGCAGGTGGGTAGTGGCTCAGAGTATGAGAGCCTGATAAGGAAGATGACTGGGGTTATGGACTCTGGATTGATTGGTTTTTATTTAAAAAGCATACCGCCAGGTGGAGGACTTTTCTAGAGGGGGTGGTCAAGGCACTGTCCTCGAGCATATTATCAGGTTGTCCAGAATAAGGTGTGTCCAACATATGCCTATGGGAGAGATGCTAAAACATCAAGTTTACAGAGGCTAGAAACACGATTAAAACACTCATGATGAGATATAAATTACTCACAGCTTTACCTTCCCTAAGAATAGTGGTTTTTAAGAATACGTACTTGTTAGCCAAATGATTCTCTAGGGAGTGGGATTATTTAATATGTTGTTATCAGCATTTATCCTGTTATTCAATTCATCAGAACTCTGCATACCTGTTACTGCCAGGCAGAGTGGTAAGCACCAGAGATGAGAAAGGTAGGTGAGCAAGAAGAAGATAATGGAGGGAAAATGAAGGCAACACAGTTTTGGTCATCCTGCCCTTGCTATTTAAAGGGGAGACCAACATGCAAACAGCTACCTGGAAAATAAGGCAGAATAAATCAAGGCTTAGAGAATGTAGAGGAAGAAGATTTAAGCGGTAATCCCTGTGGGGTGGCGATTGTCTCAGCTCATCGCTGACAGGAGCTGTGTGGAAGACAATTAAAAGTGGAAATCACTCCTAAGCCCCAGAAATGCAGATTTATTTTCTGGGGTGTTGATTGAAAGGAGGATAATTTTCTCAGCATACCAGCACTCCAAGTAGCAGGCAGGTTGTTTTTGTCCTTAAAATTAAAGAGTTTAACTTGTAATTTTGTCGAGAGTAAAGGCTGCTTCCTCAGCCTGAGGGTCAGCTAGAGGGCAGGTCAAATCAGTTAGAATGCATTGTTAACTGGAGAGTAACATAAAAACTGCCTAGTAGGAGTTTAAACCATAAAGATATGTATTGGTTACATAGCAAGATGGGGAAAAAATGGCCACAATTCCTTTTTTGTAATCCTCACCCAAGGAAATGTTTTTATTTATTTTAGAAAGAGAGGAAGGAAGAGAGAGAGTGGGGACCATTGATATGAGAGAGAAACATTGATCACTGTGCCCACCGGAAATTAAACCTGCAATCTAAGTATGTGCTCTGACCGAGAATTGAACCTGCAACCTTTTGGTGTATGGGACAATGCTCCCACCAACCGAGCCACCCGGCCAGGACAGGACCACAATTCTTGTTAGCTCCTCCCATCAAGAGGCTGAGTCTATTTTCATCTCTTGCACCTGGACTGCCTTGCCTCTTTCTTGAGCTAAAAGAATACAGCAGAAGCAATGTCGAACAAGCTTTGAGAGTAGGCTTCAAGAGACTTGGAACCCTTCTCCCTTTACTCTTGAACTCTAATTATCCACTCCATGAATAAGCTTGGACTAACTTACTGAAGGACAACAGACCATGTAGAGTAGAAATGGACCATTCCAGCTGTACACTAACTCTTCCCATGTCTGTACACCAACCAACTCTCCATTGACCCAGCAGGTAACCACAGATGCATGAGTCAGACCAGGTGACTCTGGAAGGCCTACCCAGCTGAGCCCAGGTCAAATTGCCACTTATAGAATCCTGGGTTAAATAAATGGTTCTTGTTTTAAGCTGTTAAGTATGGGGTGGTTTGTTACTCAGCAAGAGCTAGCAGATACAGCATTTTTGTGATGTCATCAGGAATTAGGCTTTTTCTGCCTTTCTTTCCTGCCATCAACAGTGTATTGTTAGCAGTGGCTTCCATTACGGCTCAGGGATGGCCACTGCAGCTACAACTCACATCCTTACACTATAGCAGAATATGAGAGAAGGGAAAGAGGCAAAGAATTAAAAAGGCATCTCTGTCTGCTCCAGCTTTTTACCAGGAGTGTAAGCTCCCTCAGACAGATCCTAGCTGACTTTACTTTGTGTCTCACTGGCTGTGACTGATTCACATGACTTTCCCAGACATACAGAAATGTTAACATCCGACAGGGGCTCATATGATCTCTTTCCTTTCCAACTCTCTATTTTATTCCCCACTAACCTGGGTTCCAACTACACTGACTTTTTCAGTTCCTCAAACCCTCCACATTTTTTCTGCTTCTGGACCTCTCCCTAGAACATCTTCTCCCTAATATGTGCCAAGCTATTTCCAACTTGTCCTTCAAAACTCAGGCTAAACACCACTTCCTCGGAGCTGTCTTCTCTACTACTACTCCTTTAGGTCTTCTTGTAGTTTTCCTTGCAACATTTATTACAATTTAAAATTCTAAAGAAATTGTTGGATTTTTTTGTGTTTATCTCCTACTCTCTGAAGACAATTTTCAGAAATATACTAATACATAACTCCTAACAGGAACCAATATATATTTTTAACAAAAAAAATTATTAGATGCTGAAGAATGAACCATAATTCAAAGCCAGCATTCTGAGCCCCTCTCGTTTTCTGCATTGCTTGATTTAGATAAGGTCCAGCCTTTCTTAAAATTGGACACATATCACAAAACCTTTCTTAAAACTGAGAAGAAATTTCTTGGGGAAATTGTAGAGGTTCCCCACACCAAAACAGACTAATTACCTGATGACTTTACAAAGATTTACAAAATGGTCATTTGTTAAATCACCTATCTTTTTATTTAAAAAAAATTATATTTATTGTTGAAAGTATTACAGATGTCCCTCTTTCCCCCATTGACACCCTCACCCCACTCCTGCCCTCTCCCAAGCCTCCACTGCACTATTGTCCGTGTCCATGGGTTATGCATATATCCATATACCCTCTTTGGTTATTCTCCCCTCCGCCCCATTTCCCTCTGAGAGTTGTCAGTCTGTAAATTATCTCTCTTAATAAAATAGGTTCAATAGTAATAGCATTTGTAAATCAATTTGTGTAGTTATGTATAAACAGAGTGAAAATTGTTTATATTTTATATATGTTATATATGTTAACTATGTCATATGGCAGATCCCAAATATATTCTTAAAGTTGTCTAGACATTTTATTACAGGATAATGGCATCTCTTGTATTAGCTCTCTAATGGATAGAATGAGGAGGGGAGAAATATGAATAATGGGTAATTCTAAACTTCAAGATAGGGTGCAGAGATTATAATATCTACATTATAGTGTGGTAAGAATTAACTAAAATAATATTGAAAATGCCTAGAAAATTCTGGGATATAATAACTAGCAGCTATTATGATTATCATGTTATTATTTTTTATTATCATAATGCCTTTTAAAACCATATGTGAATAGTGTTATTATAGAGCTAATAATCAAAGAGCAATTAATGATTTTGCTGAGATAGTCACTTTTGTATAACTGCAAAAACTTTAAAAGCTTCAGTGCCTCTCCATTTCCAATTGGATAATGTCCCAATTTTCCAGCAAGGCTTTTCAAACCCTTTGCAAACAATGGTCAAAGAACATGAAAACAGAAGAGGAAATATAAAAGGTCAATAAACATTGAATTAATATTTGACATCACTGTATTCAAAGAAATATGAATTAAAACAGTGGCATGCTATGTTTCACTATCAAATTAGCAAAGCTGTTTTTGTGATAATATTTATTGTAGGTGAAGATAAAATGAAAGAGGAACTCTCATATTATCTCTTATAAATAAATCATCAAAATAATTTTGGAAAAAAAATGTGTATCTGGAACCTTAAAAGTATTTTTACTTTTATACCCAAGTCCCAATTCTGACAATAATTGCTGATGTATGAGCCAACTACTGTGATAAGCACCTCACATACATTATCTGATAACTAAACATAGGAAAATCCAAAAATTAGAAAAATATTTATGAAAAAAAAATCATCACAGCATTGTTTATAGTCAAAATATTTTTTTAAAAAATCCACCAACTAAGGCATGGTTTTATTCATTGTGGTACATTATGATATAATCATTAACATGATTAGGAAGAAATGACAATATAGAAATATGTATGTTATTTTAAAAAGCAATATATAGAATTGTACGTATTATTTGATTTCAACTACACCAAAAGTAAATATTTTTTAAAGCATGAAAGAAAACAACTGGAAATAAATACATCGCCTGGCCAGCATGGCTCAGTGGTTGAGCGTAGATCTATGAACCAGGTCATCATAGTTTGATTCCTGGTCAGGGCACATGCCGGGTTGTGGGTTCGATCCCCAGTGGGAAACGTACAGAAGGCAGCCAAACAATGATTCTCTCTCATCATTGATGTTTCTATCTCTCTCTCCCTTTCCCTTTCTCTCTGAAATCAATAAAAATATATTTAAAAAAAGAAATACACCAAAATATCGGCAATGATTTTCAGTGCATGATGAGATTATGAATGATTTTCAATTTTTTTCCTTTAAACTTCTCTAGATTTTCAATTTTTTACAATAAGTATGTATCATAACTTTAACAATTAAGAAATTATAAAATTTCCCAACCAAATAAAATACAGGCTGGGGCAAAAATAGGTTTACAGTTGTGAGTACACAAAACAGTTTATTCTTTTTTTTTTTTTTAATTAAATCTTTATTGTTGGAAGCATTACATATGTCCTCCATTGACTCCTAGCCCAACCCCTCTCCCACCACCACACCCCAGGCCTTCATCAAAAACAGTTTATTCTTATATTACAGTTGTTCCTACAAAAAATAATACAAAAACTAATAAATAATAATACAAGAATAAACTGTTTTGTGTACTCACAACTATAAACCTACTTTTGTCCCACCCTATATAGCTCTCAACAATAGTCTTTCACCATTCATCCCAGACTACTTTTCCAGACTCGTCTCATGCTGAGCCTCCACACCAACCCACCCTGAACTGGAATTCGATACTATACTTTCATATACCAGTGTGCCTTTCTAGGTATAACATTTCCTTTGCCATGTTCTCTTTGTCCCATTCGCTCCATAACTCATCCTTTAAAACCCCCATTCAACTGTCTCCTCCTCAAATAAATCTCCCTATCAGCCCATAAAGTTAGGTTTTTCCCTGAGAGCTCACTGCTTCTTGGGTACATCTTCAACATCAACCAGAATAACATTCTTCACTCTATGTAACAATTTGTTAAATTGTTCACCTCACAATAGTTGGCAATCTTTCTATGACTCCCTAGACCCCACACAGAGCCAACCATACTTGTTGAATAGATGGGTAGATGGATGAATGGATGGAAGGACATATGTTTAATCTATATATATAAAAGCCTAAGCAACTGTTACGACAGGACGACCAGATGACTGGACGACCGGCCGGTAGCTATGATGCGCACTGACCACCAGGGGACAGAAAATGCAGGAGCTTCCCCCTGGTGGTCAGTGTGCTCCCATAGCCAACCTCCCCTGGCTGGCCAGCCTCCCATAATACCTCCTCCGCCCTCTCCTGCTCCAAACCTGCACCCGCCAGCCGGCCGAGGGACCCCACCTGTGCACGAATTTGTGCACCAGGCTTCTGGTAACATTATATTAAGCTCAAAGCCATTTCCCTATATGGAGACTGACTGACCAGAGTCAAGATGGTCTTTGAAATAAGAATGAGAGACGTACAAAGCATCTAAAACTACCTGGTTACATAAAATCAAAAAGAGAAAAATGAAAATTAAGACACACATTTTTTCCATTTGAAAAATAGGACCCTTTTTATAAAACTCATGAAAATAAAACATAACCACCAAGTTTTTGTATTTGTGAATTTGCTTTGCTCTAAGTTTTTTTTTTAGTTTTGAAACTGTTTAAGGGCTTTAAGCAGAGGTTGATTTAAAATAACTTCTGAGCAGAAAACTGGGAGAAAAAGCATTACCTTGAGTGGGATGCAGACAGCAATACTTTTCATAGTGTCCAAATATTATTTTTCATCAAACCTGTAGGAAAGTTTTCAACCTGCCCTAATTTTTACCGATGAATCTAATAGACCTGGATTAAACTGCAGGGAAGATGAGAACATAAATTTCGTTCCTTTCATTCCTTGTAATATTAGGGTTTGTATTCTTTCCAGCTGTAATAACCTCTAGACTTCAACAAAATTGAAAACCTTTAAATAGCCTTTCACAACCTTTCAGTGGAGTAATGAAGTTTTAAGTGCTCACCAGGGATTTTTCAGTTCAGAAAAATCTAAGCAGCAGTAGATATTAAAATCTAATGTTTACTTCAACTCTTTTACAGCCTAATGGGTTTTTCTGACAGCGTAATTTTTAAAAGGTTGGGTTTCATTTATTAATATAGTGTACTCATGCTGGTAACCTTTTTCCTTTAAGGACTCTGATGGGAGTCTTATGGTTAAACCTTGGTTGAAAGCCAGAAGTATCGGCGGGCCAGGGAAAACAGAAACTTGCCAAAGGGACGCTCAAAGGCTGCCCCAAGCAGGTTGCTTTTGGTTCAGAAAATGGGGAAATGTCCTCTTTATGACTTAAACACAACAGGAGGTGAAACAACAAACGCAGGATGGAGAGCCCCTGTGTGCACATAATTATGAGTGTGTGAGTCACTGGAGTTCACACAGGTGCTCACCACCAAAAGGTCTGCTTAGGAAATCCAGCTGCTCACTAGACTAATGAGAGGATACTGTTCCATGGAGATGCTCCACCAGGGGCCAGTGGGAGGATATTGGGAAGCCGAGGAGAAATTGCAGGGTGAGCATCAGGCAAACCCACACTAAAGCGGAGAGAGGATGTGATTTGGAAAGATTCCATTTTACATATTGGATGTGGAAACCAGTATGCAGGAAAAGCCTGAGTGAGCTCCAACCAAGGGATAATAAAAAAACAAATGCTGCTTCTCATATGCATAATGCCTCCATGCAGTTGATGGAGATTTGCAAGTAAGTACACTAGAGCGGAAAGGGGCAGGATTTATTTCCATGGACTAGGATGCAGTAAAGCTACTCTCAGGTACATCCATAGCCAGGATTGATGGATTCTGGTGCCTCTGGATTCAGGTGCTCAATATATAGCATCAGGTCTTACTCTCTATTGCTCGGCTCTACTTTCTTCCCTATTGGCTTCAGTTTCAAGCAGGAAACTCTTCTTGTGGTGGACTTGTTCCTTCAGCTCATAATCCCATTGAAACAAGAAACTACTTTTTATGGTTCTGGTCCAGTTCCTAAGGAAGTTTATGTGAATCAGGGTGGGTCATGTGTTCAGCAGGCTTGGGGAGAGGAAGCATCCTGATTCTAGATCATGTGCATTCCTGAACTTAGTAGGCCAAGCTGGATTTTTGTGGAACGCTGAAGATCTAAACATCTCTCAGAGAGAGAAATGCTGGAACAACATGGATGCAGTATAGTCAGGAAAATTCAAAGCTACACAAGACAGAGGGCAAGCAGAGAGGGACGGAGTCCAATGAAGTTCACCAAAAGAAAAGCCACAGTTTATTACTGGAATAAAAAATGAATGTGGTCACTGCTAATTGCACTATTTTGCTACAAGGTTTAAATTACTCATCTGAAACTTAAAACTGAAAAATTTATGTGGGATTAACATTTCACTGGAATGATAAATAAATGCTGGAAATAACCTTTCAAATGTAAGCATGGGCTCCATATGGGTTGGGCCATAAAATAGTTGCACTAAGAGAAATTTTTTTTGTAAGCTGCACCTTGCAAATCTTCAGTCTTCCCCAAAACAAATCCTCTTCTTGCATAAAGTGATGATGGAATTTAAGAACACAACTAAGTGATAAATTTTACGCACCTTTTAGGTTCATACTTTTTCTTTTCATTTCCCTATTTTTCCATCTCCCCTTTCTGTGCTTTCCCTTTCTCTTCCATTCTTCTTTCCTGTCTTATTTCAATGTGTCTGTCAATAGCACTCGGCCTCCTTAATTGCACATACACCTCTGTCATCATGCAATATTTCTATTCTCTAGAAATATTCCCAATAAAAAAACAAGGTATGATTTTGCTAGAGAAATGATGCCTGTACTGATGACAATGTTTGCTCACAAGTAGAGGAACGAAAGAAAAATGACTAACAATTCCTGAGTACCTCATATGCAGGAAACACTGTGTTACTTGTTTTATCTATTTTCCATTACTGAAGCCACCTTCTCCCCAGCTTCCACAAGCCAGCTACAATTACCGTTTTGTAGACAAGAAAACTGGTCTTGAAAGGGCTAAATAACTTGGCTCAAGTCACTCATAAAACAAAAGCCAAAACTTGAACCAAGTCTTCCTATCCTTGTGTTTTCCAAGTCCGGGTACTAATTTTGTGAATTTTATAGTCCAATACTATTTTCTCTCTATTATTTCTCCTACATGGTTCTCTAAGTCCCACTTCAATTTCATCCACAGTAGTCTACTTTAGGCTATAACCAGCTTCCTCCTGGACTGTAGCAATAGCCTTTTAACTAATCTCCTTGACTCCTTTCTTATTCTCCTTTATTTCATTCTCCACTTTTCCTAGTGAATATTCTAAATATAGATCTGCTTATGCATCCATTTAAAAAGAAAACCTTAAAAGGCTCCTATTACCCATAGGGTCAGGTCCAAAATCTTTAACATGATCTGACTCTCAACAACCTCCTCAGCTCCATCTTTCATTTCCCTCATCTATGTTCAAGCCACACTGGAATTTTTCTAGTTCCTCAACTGAGGCATGCTCATTTTCCCCACCAGTCTTTGTGCTTGCTATTTCCTCTGCCATCTCCCATTTTATCTTTACTTTGATTATTTATTTTATCATTCAGGACATATTTTAAATTGTCACTGCCTCTGGGAGGCTTTTCCAGAACTCCTAGGCTGTGTTGGATTCTGCTTAGCACCACGCATTCCCTTAATATCACATGTCTCTCTGGATGGCACATTTATCATATCACAGACTATATGCCCAGGGAGGGCAGGCATCAAGGCAGTCTTGCCCACGAGTGACTTCCTAATACTTAATACAGTTTCTGACATTCCCAATAGATACTCATTTTATATTTTTCAAATGGTCGATTAATTCAAGTCATACTCCTTGCCTGTCAATAATGAAGAGCTACAGTTAAATAGATCATACAATTACTTATTCACTCTGATGGTAAAAGAGTATTTAAGTTATAAGCCATATGTAATGCTATGCCATGTACTGAGGCTATAAAGACATCATTTCTCCAGAACCCAGAAGTCTACTTAGGGATATAGGACACAGACAAAGTATTTAAACAAAATGGGAAATGTTGCAATAATTGCCTTAGATACTGATTACCTATAGTGGATGGAAATAAGAAATGGAAAGTAAGCAAAGATGATGAGCTTTCTTTGAGACAGGTTGAGTTTATGGTAGCCCCAAATGGAGACCCACCAAGGCATCTGGAGAAACAGAACAAGATCTTGATTGAGAAGTCATTCAATTAAGAGCTTTTGAATAGAATGAGAAACAGTTCCTAATGATTCTCATTTGGGTTCTTGTCAAAATTTTACATCAGCACAATCAAAGCAATGTTATGTAATCATTATGTTATAGAAGAGGATATGTAAAAACATCTTCATGAGATAATGCTAAATAGAATCTACTGAAAAGTCATAGTCCAAATACTGATAAAGTTTTTCCTGTGGTTAATGGGATTATAAGAGACTTGGCTTTGGTTTTGCTTATCTAATTTTTAAAAATTCTCTAAAAAACTATAAATACCTCTCAAGTAGTTACAATGAACTAGAGGCCCGGGGCACAAAATTCATGCACTGGGGGGTGTCCCTCAGCCCAGCCTGCACCCTCTCCAATCTGGGACCCCTCGGGGGATGTCCAACTGCCAGTTTAGGCCCAATCCCACACTGGCAATCAGACATCCCTCTCACAATCTGGGACTGCTGGCTCCTAACCACTTGCCTGCCTGGCTGCCTGATTGCCCCTAACCACTCTGCCTGCCAGTCTGATAGCCCCCTAACTGCTCCCCTGCCAGCATGATTGACACCTAACTGCTTCCCTGCTGGCCTGATCACCCCAAACTGCCCTCCCCTGCAGGTCTGGTTGCCCCCAACTTCCCTCCCCTGCAGGCCTGGTGGCCCCCAACTGCCCTCCTCTGCCAGCCATCTTGTGACAACGTGGGGGTGGCCATCTTGTGACGACATGGGGGTGGCTATTTTGTGGTGGCCATCTTGTGATGATGTGGGGATGGCCATCTTGTGACGACATGGGGGCGGCTATCTTGTGGTGGCCATCTTGTGATGTGAGGGCATGAGGGTCAATTTGCATATTACCTCTTTATTATATAGGATCCTGATACTATTATAAAATGGTTAAAGGAATAATTTAGAACATGTTTTATGTTTTCTGAAGTTGCCTTACACATTAGGGCAAGATTCTTCCAATTTGGGGGCCATAGGAGAACAAAACAACCTATTTGTGACATGTGAAGATGAAAAGCATGCCAAACTATCCATCCTTTATGACCATCAAGTTTTTACTTTACAATATTATTTTCAATTACATCCTCAGGTGGAACTTTTACTTTATAATTTAAAATAGCACACTAGAAAAAAAAATACACACACACACACACACACACACACAATTTTACAAATAAGAAAACTGAGGCATAGAGCATTTAGATAACTTGTCCAAAGGCAGACAACTGAGTGGATCTAAAATTTGAACCCTGCTGGTCTGGCTTCAAGACCCACAATTGGCTACATGTTCAGATCTTCTTAAAGAGACACCAGAATATGAGAACCAGAATTTAGACTACATGGTCTAATGGTAGACAGAAGGTGGCTAGTGTGCTATGGAATGGTATTTTCTTTGTCCTAAAGAATAAACAAGACAAGTAAAAACATACCAGAACCCAAATTAGGTTTTCTCATCTTAAATACAGGGCCAGATCTAAAAACAATGTGAAAGTGTTTTAAAGATCACCTCCTCCTCCCTGAAGACCCTAGGGCCTACATGTTTCTTAGCCCAAGCAACACCTTTCCAACTAGCTCTGGACTTTTGGACATAAAGGTCCCAGGATTACCCTTTCTTCTTCCCTTTCGCCTTATCCTCATCCCATATCCTTTTATTATTGAACAAGAGGCCTGGTGCACGAAATTCATGCATGGGGGCGGGGGGGTTCCCCACAGCCCAGCCTGCACCCTCTCCAATCCAGGACCCCTTGGGGAATGTCCAACTGCCGGTTTAGGTCGGACATTCCTCTCACAATCCAGGACCATTGGCTTCTAACTGCTCACCTGCCTGCCTGCCTGGTTGCCCCTAACTGCTCCCCCCTGCAGGCCTGGTCACCTACAACTGCCCCCCCATCAGCGTGGTTGCCCCTAACTGCCTCCCCCCGCCAGCCTGGTTGCCCCTTATGGTCCCCCATGCCAGCCTGGTCACCCCTTACTGCCCCCCTTTGCTGGCCTGGTCGCCCCCAACTGCCCCCTCCCCTGCAGGCCTGGTTGCCCCCCACAGCCTGCTGCTCGGTCATTTGGTCACCCCTCACTGACCCCCCGGCTGGCCTAGTCGCCCCATGCAGCCTGTTTGGTCATCCATTTGGTTGCGATGGTTGCTTAGGCTTTTATATATATAGATATTCTTCTTTGAATAGTGTTTACTGAATTCCTGGGAGAGAGATTGGAGACTCTAATTCACACAGGTATGGAGGGGTCATCATCATTCCATGATTTTTCCCTAAAGTAATTAATCCTATTTCTTCCTAGTTAAACTACTAAATAGTTCTCTAATTATTCTTCCAGACTTTACTATCTGCCCTTTTGCTTTGGACACAGCTGACAGGCTAAGCTTTGTCAATACTGCTTTTTGAGTGAGTTTCTTATTCCAAAATCTGTGGCTGCCCACTTATAATAGAAAGAAGTCCAAATTTGACAAACTGGCATTTGACACCCTCAACATCTGCCTTAGTCTACTTTTTTGGAATGAATTTTCCACCAGGACTTTACACCTGTATTACTATTTCCCATGCACATGCATGTACTCTAGCCTCCTCACCATTTCCTATATTCATCCCTGCACCTGGAGTCTTCTCTCCTTCATCCCTTCATTTAGTTCATTCATTTACATTGTTTGAGCCTTTGCTACTGATCAGTCACTATTCTAGGCCCTGGGAATACAGTGGGACATGGTATCTACTCTCATGGAACTTTTATTCTAATGAGTGAAAACAATAAACAAATAAACACAAGAATTTCAGAGTGGCAAGTGCTATGAAAATAATAAAACAGGGTGATGGGGTAGAAAGTGAGTACGTGTGGTGGAGGTGTCCTTTCACTTGATGTTCAGAGAAAGATATTTCTGAGTAGATAACATTTGATCTCAAAGTAAATATCAAGAAGAAGCCAGCCATGTGAAGATCAGAGAGTTCCAGGGAGAGAGCTCAGCAAGTACTCCTGATATTCAAATATTACCCATCCTTGCAAGCCTAGTTCAGATGCAACCTCAGCCTCAAACCTTCCCTTATCTTCCCACCTGAATACTTTATCTTCCTTTCAGTGTTTATCACTTTATACCTTGGATGCTAGCTATTAATGCACATGTCTTCCCACACTATTAGAATTTCCAGTTCTTGGAGATCTGCTATTCTTAATACTGTACAATGCTTAGTGCAATATTAATACAGAAATAGTATATCTTTCTTCATCTTAACTTATTAATTTATATTAATTAATTTCTTAATATTACACAAGTTAATATTTCTTGAATGAGAGAATAAAGGAATCAATGAAGAAAGGAAAATGGTGGGATTTTATTTCACCTGTGGCAAGAAGACAGACAGTACAGATGCAGAGTCCTGGAGTCCCTCAAAAAAATGCCATAAAGCCTGTGAAGGAGGCTGATTCTTGGGGAATGGAATTCTCTAATTTCCAGTTGGCTCATTTTGGAGGAGAAAATCCTAAATACATTTTTATTTGCTGTGACTGTTTAAAGTTTGGTCTTTCACCAGGCTTGTTGAGTTGTTCTGATGGGGCAGACTCCATAGCCACGGGGAATTTCTTCAAAGATCTGGCACAGTCTGAAGCCTGGGCACGCTTTGATGAATTTAATCGTATAGAGCTGGAGGTAATTGTAGTATCAGTTTCTTCGTAAAGTTGGTATTCAATGAAAGTGACATGCCTGACAACTTCATTAACAGCATTGACATTAAGCAACATTGACTATGTCTCACAGTTACACAGGGAAGGAAAAATTACAATTTTGGTACATTTTAATCAAACTCCGCTGGTTGTCCCAGTCAAATCTGCCCTTGTTATTTTGTGCTGGGGTTTTTTTTTTCAGCATGTGCTTCCTTTATGTGCTGCTGGGGACATGGTCCTCTCCCAGCCCCCTCTCCGCAAAGTAACCGAAGGAGGTACAGGAGGAAATGCCGCATATTGTTCACCATAGATTAGCTGTGAGCTCCCTCCCAGGCATGCAAGCTCCCACTCCCAGTGTCTGACAGACAGTTGCTAACTTTCATCTGTGGAATGCTCACAGCCAGAGAAAGATGCCCTAGCGCAGTGTTTATTACCTTTCTAGAACCACTTCTGCCTTCAGGTTTTCCGCTTTAGGTGAAATGCCTTTGTTCTTGACTGAGAAGGCATCCTGAATAGAGAATTAATTTCACTTCCCCAATTAACTCAAGAGAATAAGTGTAGAGAAATATGGCAGGAAGTATTCTCTAAGACAGAGGGATGACATGCTTAGTGTCATGTTTTAGCAACAAATGCAGCTCAAGGTTTAAAAAAAAATAGTGGAATTTGATTCAAATGCCTTGTTTTTGAAGCGACATGAATATAATTCTTTTAAAACACTAAAATTGATTTTTCAATTTTTCCATTTCCTACATTTATGTTGTGTTTATGACAATAACACATTTAGTTAGAAATCATCATTTTTACACCTTTCCTTTGAAATGTCTTTATTTTGTTCATTTTATTTCTTATCAATGTTTTGAATAAATATCTCGTTGAATGCATTCTCTGGGTGTATGCTTGTGCATAGTGGTTAACACATACCTCTTAAAGGGACATTGCAAAATAATTTGACATACAGAATTAATTTTTAAAATTGCCTAATAAAATTTGTATGCAGTTTTAAGTTTTATTCTTTCTTTATTATACCTTTAGCAAACCAACATTTCTTTTTCTTCAACACAGCAGTAACCTTTGACACTGAGCCTTGTCTCAGCCAGATCACATGCCCCAAATTGGTAGTTATGAATTCAATTCTCGGGTAGAACTGAGCTGTCACCTAATTTCCCTGAGACATGGTGTCAGAGGGATAATGCCAATGTGTCCACAATGACACAGTGGGGTCTGTGCTATTGGGATATGACATAACTTTAAGAATGTCCATGTCAAAAGAACAGTGTTTGGCTTCCATCAAGGAAAGACATGTTCCTATATAAAATAGAAATTTTATGTTCAAATGAAACACATGAGAAGAAAATGTCTGCGTGAAATCTTTATTTGCCTTTGCGCATTTTTCCTCTTACCCTCTGAAGAGTTCCCACAGGACCAGCACTAAGCTTCTCTTCATTAGAACCCAGATTTCAATTTAAATTTTAATTAGAACAGATGACTAGAATACTTACTATTCTCTGTAGTTTCTGCATATACCTAATCAGCATCTAGAAGCATGTCCCATGTTTTCATAAAAAGATTAGGATCTGATTCCACAAAGATTTGCTACTAGCCATAAAATTATTTTATATCCCACCATGCCACTATTTTTGTGGGTGAGTCATTTTAGAAGAAAACATAGCATTTCCATTTGTATGGTTAAAAAATTCATCAGAAAACTTGATTTTAAATGTGCACAAAATTTCAATTTTTGTAAGATTATAGTTTTACTAATAAATATTCCATAAGCCCCTAGACTTTCCCCCCAGCATTTCAAGTATAATTTTGAATATTGTAATAATTTCTACAAATTAAAAAGAAATGTTAGTAATCATATACTACATGTTATTCTATAACCCAAACTGGTTCTATTAATAAATATAAATCTGAGTTAACATCTTTTTAATGACTATATAATCAACACCTAAGTTTTTTACACTTCAGAGTTTATAAAACAATTACATTTGATCAGTTACTTATCCATTCAACATATATCTATTGGGCTTCTACTCTGTGCCTGAGGCTGTTCTAGATTGGAAAGGTAGATTCAACAGTGATATTGGGTAAGTCATTAACCTTTCTGAGCTTCATTTTCTTTCTCAATAAAATGATTATTCTTATCTCACAGGGTGTTGTGAGAATTAAATCAAATAAAACACATATGACATTTAACACATTGGCTATATAGCTCAATGAATGTTTTAGCAGTTGTCATTTTTAACTATTAGCATTATTCTTATCATTATCATGATCAACTGCACAATAGCAAGAATTTTCTTGGATTTAGTCTGACAACTCTTTTCAAAACAACTTACTCGAGTGGTAGAAATGAGAAACAGTAAGAACCGAAATCATATTTCTCAGAATATATCATTATTTATCTAAAAAAGCCTCATTCAAGTCATCATAGAGAGAAAGTCAACGCAGCCACCCCATCTGTGGTAATTCATAGGGCCAGCAGTTTGCAAAGGTTGTATTTTGTTTTGTTTTTTAAAGGGCCAGATAGTAAATATCTTAGGATTTATAGGACATACTGTTTTTGTCACACTACTCAACTCCACCACTATAGAGTAAAAGCAGCCATAGACAATATTAATAAGCAAATGGACAGGGCTATGTTTCTAATAAAACTTTATTTACAAAAAGAGGGGTGGCCCAATTTGGTTTAAGGGCTATATCTTGTAAGCCCTGCATATACATACATATACCTTCTGCTAAAAATATTAATTGGTACATTACACTGTTTCCATAACTGACAACCCCAAATTCTCAATGGCTTAATACAATCGGTTTGTATTTCTAACACACAGCCTTCCAATGGTTATATCAGGATCCTATCTCCTTTCATCTTGTGGCAATCCATCTTCCAGGGATCCTTGGACTCCCTTGCTGGGCCCTTTGCAACCAGCCAGTCATTGAGTGAAAAGAGAGGATGAGAAGGATCATGCGGGACTGCTTATGGCCAGGCCACACCTGACTCCACAGTTCATGTGCCAGAACTAACTACAAAAGAAGCTGGGAAATACGACTTCCTGTAAAAAGTTTCCAGTAAATAAAGAGGGGTTGATAGTCATCTAGACAATCTTTACCCAAAAAAGGACTGACAAGTTAAAGTACATACCATTCAGTAAGCTTTGGCAGCTATATTTTCCCTTCAAAAGATCTGAATGCTCCTTCAGAGATAGATAGCTACATAATTTGTCAGTTGCAGTAAGAAAAGAAAATGTGAGGCCCCTTCAATAAAAACCAGGTAAAAAGCTTTTGCCATCCTTCTGTAGTCTCTCTCGAGCTATCACAGTATTTTCTTAATTTGTTATTTAACCTCTTATTCTCTGTCATGAAGATACTCACATGCAAGGGTATTCACCAGCACCCAGGACCACCCATAATTCAGCACATGTGGTCCACTCTGGACCCTGACTCTTCTATCTGCACTGAAGCCCGCCAACCTCACCCCCAGGGAGGAAGGGTCAGCAGCCAAGATCTAGTCAAGGATAAATAAGCCTGTTTGTGAACCAGGACTCCAAGCCCCAGCTCCTGCTTCATTGTCACCAAACTTCACTTATAAAACACAAATTAAAAAATAAAATTATTAAGAATTTCAAGATGGTAACCACAGAGCATTAAATGCCAAGAGTGTAGCCCCCATCTGAGTGTGGGGGCCTATGCCACTGTACTGGTCACATACCCATGAAGCAAGTCCTGCCATCCTTTCATCTCAATCGCTTGCTGGAGAGAAAGGCCTAGAAGTCCCCACTTTAAGAAAGTTAGTAAAAGTCAAATCCCGAGTTGCAAATCCAGTGCCCCTCTACCAACTCCTGCCAGCTTTCCCCAACCTTCTTCTCCAGAAAAGACACTGCATTAGATTGCTGTAGAAATTTGGCAAAAATTGAATTGGGCCTTCAACAAGACAACCCTTAGCTCTGGACTGTCTACATTATTGCATGTTAAGGAAATGCTAATGGACTCAACTCTCTAACATGAACTCATTCTTTTATATTTTAAATGCAACATTTATTCCTATTTTAAAGGTTGTATAGGTGGATTTTAAGAAGTTAGCCATCCATTCCTTATTTATTCTATACTACTAATACTGAGGAAGGCGATGTAGAGTCAAGGTGAAAAGTTCTGACTGATAATGTCTCAGTGCCTGATTAGCTTTATGAACATCTGCAAAGCGTTGCACTTCTATGAGCCTCCATTTAATCACCTGTAAAATGGATTTGCTAATATCCACCTCACAGTACTCTGATGAGGATGACAAAGAGATAACGTGTGAACAGATCTTAGCACAAAGAAGCATTCAAAACACAGGAGCCATGGATTATTATGAATTGGAGACAATGCCAGTCATTATTATTGGGAGGTAGGTGTAGAAGAAGATTTAGATTGTGAGTTTAGAGGGAGTATGAGTCCTAAACAAAAACTGTAAAGCTAGGCAGTAAACACATAAAGCCCCAATAGCAGGACATGTGTGTTATAGGTGCAATAATGGTAATGTAGCAGTTTCTCATATGGATGGAAGATGACACTGGTCAGAGAGTCTTTCCAGGCTATTTTTAAGCCTGCTGTCTCTAAAGGTGAACACTTCCACAACATTTTCTTCGGGGAGGAGGGTTGCACAGTTTAAATGTACAGCTATTTGGTGGCTTAGGAATTTACAGTTGGGCAATTATCTATGAAATGTGGGTGCAAGTAAATAATGCAATGCATGTACCCACAGTAAATAATAAAAATCAGGAAATGTAAGTGGTTCCTGGATATTGCCTTGGGTACTGCAATTCAGCCAGCATTCGCTATATGCTATTAGCTCAATGGGGAAGAGGAAGCATCCTCATAAAATAAATATTTGTCTGCAAATTTTCCAGTTGAAGGAGAGTCAGGCTCTTAGCTCTGCACACGATGATTAGACATTACTCAATCACACAGCCTGGGTCAACCTAAAATTGCCCTGTAATGAAACTGAGATATAATAAAAAGTTGTGCTATTTTTATATTTCCAAAGAAGGAAGCCTCTCATACAACTGTGCTCTTGTCTTGAAAAGTGACCCTCAAAACAAGAAAATGATACAGGACTATCTAAGCTCTGAGATTAAAAGAGGCAACAAGACAATCTTGTTTCTGTTACATAAAAGGATGTTCTCATGATAGAAGTACCTCCATGGGTACCAGTAATAAGATCAAATCAATCAGCTTTGCCTGAACCTTGGTGATCTTATACAGAGTTTTAAATATGGGAGTCATGCTTACCTCACCAGGTTGATTTTATATTTGACTTCAAAAACGTTGAACTATTCTTACAGGGTCCTGGTATAAAAAGACATAAGTCTGCTCATTTCTACAGTGTTCTAGCAGAGTACTGGATTTTTTATTTAAATTTGGAAAATTAGGAAGAACAAAATGTTCAAATCTCTTAGTGAAACACATGATTTCATTTCTACGGCTATAATAGTTTCTTATGGCTGTTATAACAAATTATTACAAACTTAGTGGTTTAAAATTTGAAAAAAAAAAAAAGACATCTTTCTTTTTCCAAATCTTAAAATCTTAACCTGCTGCTACCTGACACCTGACAGCCACTCTTCTATCATAGTTTTGCAAAAGTCAACAATGACATCCCCATTGTCAAAATCCTTATCCTTACTGGACTTCTCAGGAGTATTCCACACTGTTGATGAATCTTTTATCCTTCCAACTCCCTCTTCCTTTGCATTTTGTAATGGACAAAGTTGTTTTGTCACCCAGAATTGTATTCTGGTAATGGCACTTGGCTTTGCTCTAGGGAGATACTCCTCTCTCCTTCACCTTCAGTGTTACTGAATGTACCTCCAGTGACTGAACTGGGCATGTGACTCAGGCCTAACCAATCAGGTATTATCTGTCTTGGCCACAGTGATTGGTCCAGGGACAGGCAAATGGTCCAATCAGAACAAATGGCATGCAATCCCATGAATTCTATTGGGACAACTGAGAGATCCCTTTTTTCAGCAAAGCCATAGAAGTTGACAGCATTTTGAAACTGTCTAGAGTCTCTAAATAAAGCCAAAGTAGAGAAGGAAGTAGAAATGAAAGAAGAAAGACCATATTGTGATTAGTTATGTCTTAATTTAGCCTAGGCTGAATTCTACCTCTGGACTTTTGGACTGTGTGATATAGTATATTCCTTTTAGTTGCTTAAACCAACTAGAGCAACTTTTGAGTCACTTCCATCAGAAAAAGTTTCACCTGACATTTTTTCCATCTCTGGTTTCTCCACCTCAAGACTTTTCTGTTCTCCTTTTTTTCTATTTTCCCTTAAACATTGAAGTCTCTCTCACTCTGTTCTTTCCCCTTCCATTTTCTTCCTTACATTATCTTCCAAATCAATGCTCACATTGTCAGTTACTACCTAGATGCTCATGACACTCACATGTTTGTCTGCAACCCAGGCCCATTCCTGAACTCCATTTCCATTTAACCAAGTATGTGATAACAATGTCTCCAAAGTACTCCACAGGCAACTTACTTTTAATATGTTTAAAAGCCAACACATCCTCCTTTTCCCCACCACCAGTCTTAACCAATCAACTCTCTCTCTGTATTCTCTATTTTTGGAACCACCTATTAAGGGTTGAATTGTGTCCCTCCCAAAAGACATGTTGGAAATTTGGACCCCTAATACCTCAGAATACACAAATCTGATCTCCTCTGCTAAGAATCCTACAATGATTGTTTATTGCCTTCAGGATAAAATATAAACTTTTCAGTATAAATACGAGGTTCCTCATTATCTCACTTCCATTGGTCCAGCCTTACCTCCTGCCACTTTTCACCTTGGACTTCACAACTCCCCCTAACCAAATGTCATCTATACTAATAAAAGGGTAATATGCTAATTAGGTTGGACGACTTCTGGACAAAGCCGCAGCGGCTGCCTAAGTCTCAGCCCTTGCAGCTGAGGCTCAGGCAACCGAGGCTCAGGCAACTCAGCCATTTGCGGCTGCCACTGCAAGGGCTGGGCCAAAGCTCAGGCAGCCTTGGCTGCAAGGGCCAAGGTTTAGGCAGCCATGGCTGCCAGCAGTGGCAGCAGCAGCAGCGTGATGGGGGTGTCGCCCTGATCGCCTCCCACAGAGGGAGGCCAGACTGCGGCTTAGGCCCGCTCCCCCTAAGCCATCAGTAGGACATCCCTTGAGGGCTTCCAGACTGAGAGGAGGCAGGCTGGACTGAGGGACCCCCTTCCAGTGCACGAATTTTTGTGCACCGGGCCTCTAGTAATTCCATAATATTTCTTGCTGTCATGGCTGTGTTTTGTGCTTGCTGCTCTTTCTGTAAGAATGTCTCTCCTAGTCATACACCAAACTCTTACTCCAACTTCAAATTTCAGTTTAGCAATTCTCTCCCGGGACATGCTTCCCCAACCGGGTATCATCTGTCTTGGCCACAGTGTCTTAAGTCTCCTTCCTTCATTTCCATGATCTTTGGTGTTTTCTCATAATAGTTATTATAGCATTGGCCTGGAGATGTTGGTTTGTATGTCTGGGTTTTCTCAGGATTGTGAGCTTTATGAGGGGAACAACTCTGTCTTCAACTTTACACATCTTATATCTACCGCAAAGACAGGGCAGAGTTGGGGTTCAGTAAATATCTGTTAATGGTGTGCATGAATTAATTAAAAATTGAAATGTGAGAAAGAATTTCAGAGAGATTGCCCAATTAATAACTGGCAGAGTTCAATCTCTTTTTACTACACCATGCTGCTCTAATTAAAAAGATTATAAACTTATTATGTATTAATGGTAATAAATGAGGACTTTTAAATTTCAATCATGTTTCTAGAATACATATTCAAAAATAACTTGGGAGTATGCATTTATAATAAATTTGCTGTAAACACTGGAAAAATTTCAAATCTGTTCTGATTGTAATTTTGGGCTTGGCCCTATTTTTAGAAAAAAAAAATATTTATACACATTTTAACAACCTGTTTTTTAAAATTGGAAGAATTCTAATTTGAACCCCCTGGTGGCATCTATGTGCAGTGGACTGTATCTCTTTTCTATTACAAGTAGAGTGGGTATCTATCTACCTGTCCTTTTTCATTTTAAAGGAACCACAAGATGAAACTACCATTGCTCCCTTTGCCCATTAAGTCTCATTACTTACTGTAAAGTTATATTAATATCAGGCTATTTTTGAGTCAACAAAAGCAGTAATATTATTACTCTAAATCATGATGCCTCTTTGATGTCCACTATTTGCATTGATGCTGTATGATTACATCCATGGCATGCTTGCCCCGGACTACTATGACTTCTTCAGGCTCTTTATTCCAAGCTGCAAGTCTTTTCCTTTATCGCAGTTGAAAATTCTTACTCTTAACTATCTTTCTCTTTGAATTCCACCACCAGTTAGTGTAAGAAGGGCTAAGGACAGTGTAGTGTCTCAAGTAATATCTCACCACTGTCCCAGAGAATGAATCTGCTTTTCCCAAATTCACTGCTTACCCAGATGCCTCCAAAGTTTTCTAGGATTTTATTTTTTCTTATATGATAATAAGACCTAAAAAGGAAAGCCTTACAGTTTATTTCCCCTTTTTATTATCAGTTTTAGGATTATGGACATTTCCTTATTTCTTACCAACTAAATGTTTGGGAAACAGCCCTGCAAATGCACTTCAGCCTTCTATATATGAGTTACTGAGTCCATCTGGTTCTCTTGAATTTTAGTCAGTTTTCATCTAGCCTGGCTGGAGCATTCTTTCCAGCACTGACCAGTAGGATCCAGGACTGCTTCCAACATCAGCCCTAACCTAAAAACCTCACAAAAATGGGCATCATTTTATGTTTCATTATACACAGGAGTCCCAGTGACACCTATAGCTCTCCACCCAAACTAAGAGGCCTAATTCAAAGGTTCAAGTTCTTATTGTATTCCCACTCTTGTCTGATTATGTAGAAATATATAGATCCACCCTTCCTAATGGAGTTACCACTGGTCACATGTGGTTATCCAACACTTGAAATACGCCTTGTGTGACAGGGGAACTGAAATTTTAATTTTAACTTGAAGGAGATTTGACTTTGGGTGGTGGGCACACAATGTAATATAAAGATGATATATCACAGAATTTTACACTGGAAACCTATATAATTTTATTAATCAATGTCACCCCAACACATTTAATTTAAAATTTAATCAATTAAATTTAGAAGCTGATACTCGATTCACTTACTGGAAAATGTTTAAGGAATAATGTGGGTATGTGATTCAACATTATCTACTAATTTCATGAAATCTAAATACAGACCAAGTATTTTCAATGAAAATTTAGTGTCCAAATTGAGATGAGCTGTAAGTGTAGAATATATCCCAGATTTCAAAAACTTAATAATAAAAAATGAACAATATCTGATCAATATTTCATGTTAATTTCATGAAATCATATTTTGAAATAATATTTTGGCTAAGTTAGTTTAAATAAAATATCTTATTCAAATTAATTTCACTTTTTTAATTTGGCCAGTAAAATTTGAAAATTACATGTGTGTCTCATATTTCTACTCGAGGCCCAGTGCATGAAATTCATGCACTCAGGGTGGGGGGAGAGGCCCTCAGCCTGACCTGCACCTTCTCGAAGTCCGGGAGCCCTCGGGGAATGTCGGACTGCTGGAAATTCTTAGCGCTGCTGCGGAGGCCAGATAGGCTCCCGCCACCACCAGTGCACTCGCCAGCCGTGAGCCCAGCTTCTGGCTGAGCGGTGCTCCCCTTGTGGGAGCAGTCTGACTGACCACAAGGGGGCAGCTCCTGGATTTAGCGTCTACCTCCTGGTGGTCAGTGTGTTACACAGCCACCGGTTGTTCTGCCGTTTGGTCAATTTGCATATTAGCCTTGTATTATATAGAATTGGATAGCACTGCTGTAGATCAATCTTGGGAGTACGAAGAAATAAATGCATCCTAGTCCACCATGCTTAGATTGCTATTGGGGAAATAACTTCTATTAATCATCTTCTATACTCCAGAAATATTCTAGGTTCTTTATATGTGTTAAATTGTTCAGTATGTTAAAAGATAGATACAGAGACAGTAAAGCATCAAACAGACTTTCAAATTACAGGGGGAAAGTTAGGGAGAGGTGGGGGAGTTATGAAATCAAACGAAGGACTTGTATGCATGCATATAAGCATAAACAATGGACGCAAAACTCTGGGGGGGGGAGGGCATGTGTGGGTGTGGGGTGGGGGGGTAATGGTAAGATATGTACAGATATAATACCTCAATAAAAAATATTTTAAAAAAAATTGTTCAGTATGTTGAAAATCCTATGATGGAGATATAACTGAAGCTTACAAAGATTAAGTTTGGGCCTGAAAATTCACATATCAGAGAAGTGGCAAGCTTAGGTTTAAGCAGAATTGTCTAAAATACAATGATAATATTTTAACAAAACTTATTATGTGTTTTCATAGAAGCTTTTTGTATCTTTTCTCATTTAAACATAAAATTAATCTTTTGCATTGTAATTATAACTACCTTATAGAGGGATGAGTTTGAACCAAGAGAATGAGTGTGAAATCTGAGAAAAGTGTCGTGTGTGGTAATTACTATTTTATTTTTCAGATGAGGAAATTACAATGCTAACCTTTGTCTGATTCCACAGGCCAACTGTTTCTACTCCATCATGCTGCCTCCCTTTATGTAATATATATAATACAAATTACCATGAACTTGTATGCATTTTTTTTTCAGTTTGGTGTTGGGGCTGTTTGTTTTGTTTTTGATTTATGAATTGTATCTACCACTTTGCTTTTCCTTGATATTTCTGGTCATATCACATGTCTGGCCAGTGTCCCCTCAAATATTAATCCCCAAATTCATCTTTTAGTCAAAATCATTTCCCTTTAATGTGTCAGATGGGAGAATTGAACCTATGCTTTTTATCCCCATTTTTCTTATCATTGATAAAAAAAAGAAGCTTCCAGAAATTAATGTCTACTAATTTTAACTAAGTTTAGCACAGTAGGCAGTGCAAAAAAAAAAACACAAAACTTCCCAATGACTCTTCCAATGCTGACTTTCAAATGTGTTATGCTCTGACAAAACAAGAGTCAATGACAGTCCTCCTTACAGGCACTCAACCATGGAAAGAAACCACAGATGCCAAACACAGCCTGCTATTAGAAGCAACATGTCTAGCAAGTCCAAATGAAATCACTAAAGGGGACAAACAGATATGTACTTGATTTTAGCGTCTCTCCTTCTGCCCATTATGGCTTCTTATGAATCACTGGTGAATCCATTTTAATATTAACAAGAAAGCCTTAGTGGGTGAGCCATACCTGAATAAGGTATGAAAAATAGTCACTAAATTTGTTTGTATTTTTATATTTTTACAATTTACCAAGTGCACTAGAATGTAAACTCCATAAGAGCAGGAACTATTTCTCATTTCATGCATGGCTGTGTCCCCAGCATCTGGGCTAGGGCCTGGTCATGTAGTAGGTGCTCAATAAATAGCTGAGTGTCTGAGTTGCAGAGATAATCTAGACAACCGAGAGGCAGTATAAACATAGCCCCAGTGAAATGGAAACCACAGGCACAGCTAAATGAGAACACTTCGCTCTCCTCACTACCCCTGCCTGTAAGCTGCTGCCCCACTGGTGAACAGTGAGTATATTTCCTTTACATATGAGTTGTGTCCAGTTGTCCCCCAGTCTTTCAGTCTGGCTTTTCAAATCGATGAAAATGAAGTTCCAGAAAACATCAAACTCAAGCAGATACCATAGTGAGTGAGTCAGCCTGAGCCAATTAGAGTCGACAGGTGAGAAACCTAATTATGAACCCTGGCTGGGGGCACTCAGGGTGTGGTTCGAGGTCCCTTTCATCGTGCAGTGAAAATGTCACACATTTGGAAAAACACATTCGAGTGAATATACATCCATCTCCACATCGAGTCCATGCCAGAGCTGAACATTTGCATTCAAGAAAGAAAGACGGTACAGAATAGCTGTCTGGACCTGGCTCCCACATGGTGCTGAATTCAACACTTTCAGGGCACATGCAGGCACTGCCTTGCTGTGAGAGTGGGAGGGATTTATACAAAAGGAAGGTGAAACCCCAGGAAGCGAGGAAAGGTATGAGCATCTAATTTCCTTCGATTGGGTCTGATGCTAAATAAAACCCAGCAAGACACCCAGAATGCTCGGGACCACATGGACAGTGGGGCCAGGAGAACCTAATGTTTATAAACAAGCGTCTTTCAGACAAACAAACACATTTTGTTTTTCAACACATTGTGGTAAACATGGAAACACTTAGTTCTTATTTATTTATCCTTTTTTTCCCCCATTTATTTAACAAATGAAAACCACGTGTCATGGCTGGGCCAGGTACAGGATGAAACAGGTGGCGAAGACACGCTGCCTCTTCCCAAGGAGCTTGACTCTGTATTACATGGAGAGACAGCCACGGACAAATAATTGAATCGAAAGACAATTTTTATATGTAATTCTAAAGGCCGCGTTTCCTACGGCTGCTGTAACAAATCACCACACTCCTGCTGTTTTAAAACAACAGAAATTTTATTTTCTCACAGTTCCGGTTCTGGAGGTTAGAAGTTTGAAATCAAGGTGTCAGCAGGGACACGCTTTTTCCAAAGTCTCTAAGGGGGACGGCCTCCAGGCCTCTTCCTATGTCTGGGAGCTCAGCACATTCCTTGGCTGGTGGCTGCATAGCTCTAATCTCTGCCCCCCGTCTTCACACCATCTTATCCTCTTCTCCATCTGTCTCTGCTCTGTGTGTCTCTTCTAGGGACACTTGTCATGGAATTTAGTGCCCATGCAGATACACCAGGATGATCTTATCTCAAGATTCTCTGCAAATAGTCTTTTTCCAAATAAGGTAACATTTACAAGTTCTAGGATGGGGCCATCATTCAACCCACTATAGGTAGTACAGGTCAATACTATGGGTGTTATCAAAAAAGCCTACTTAGAGGAGGCAACACTCGAATTGCATTTGAAATTATGTGTGGATAATGTAGGGGTTACACAGGCAAAGTTGGGGCTGTGGGTTGTCATTCTGGGCAGAAGGAACAGCATGAATTAAAGTATAAAGACATAATGAGTGAGTATAAAACAACAGCAAGCAGCTCGGTTTGTCTGGAGGGTAATGGGAGTGAAGAAGAGCAGTGAAAGGCAAGGCTGGAAACAAGTGTCGGCCACCAGAACCTGGAGAAGTCATGTGCCATGCCATGGAGCTGAGCTGTTGGTCAGTAGTTCTTAGCTAGGATGCCCTGGCACACTAGTGGGGCAACAGCTCAACAAATATTGGTTGAATGTTTGAATGGCTACACTGCAGATATACTGAGCAACTTCCAACTTTGCAAACTGGACATGCTCACTCTCATCTCTGCATCTTTGTACTTGCTCTTTTCTCTACTGGAAATATTGAGTCGGATTATCCTCATTTTATAAATAAGGAAAATGAGATTCCGAGTGAAGTGTCCAACTTACTACATTACCAACCCCAAATAAAACATTCCAGGAAAAATGGTAGGTCTTGTACCTCCGTACTATGAAAGTAGCTAAAAAGTAATATAAACTCCAAAACAAGAGGAGAGCTTATTTCTTTCTCAAGTAAATGAAGTGAGTCATCCAGGGCCAGCACGGTGACTCTACTCTTTAAAGTCCTCAGGAATCAAGTTGCTGCCACTCCCTAGAGGATGGTCCTGTCCTCATGATAGAAGGTGGCTGCCAGAAATCCTGCCATCAGATCTCTGTTCCACAAGGATGGATGAAAGGGTAAAGAATAAAGGACAAAGGGCTCCCGGCAGATGATGTTGAAAGGAAGTTTGTAGGAGCTGCCTCCTGACACTTCTGTGTCCCTCACAGCCAAGAATGCCTGCACTCCTCTACCCCCACTACCTGGAGCAGCAGGAGTCAGGAGGAAGCTCTGTATGCTCCCGATGACTCTGCTCCTGTCCCCACTGCACACCACTATTGGCAGGAGTAAACAGGGGCCACAGGACTCTGTGTGCTCTAGCTACACTTCCCTCTCCCCTATCTCAGCATTCATGGTCTCACAGCCCCTGTCTGCCCTGTCATTAGCTCAGCATGAGATTTAACCTGCTTATATTAGTCACCACAAGAACCCCTGAATCCAGGGCTAACCTTCACCCCCAATCTCTAATTCGTGCTCACCTTTATGGAGATGAGGCAACACCCACCTCTTCTGTCAGTCTCTATCCTTCTCCCTTGCTTTATGATGACATAATACCATTTTAACTTATCTATTTCCTCCCAGTTGATTATAAACTCCTTAGGGGTTAAGGATCATTGGAGCTTTTTGTTTGTTTTATTCACTGCTGTCTCCCTAGAGCTCAGACTACAGTAGGTACTCAATAACTATGTGTTGAATGAATGAATGAATGAATGAATGCATCACACTGGTCAAGACTTATACAGATGCCAAGATCTGTAAGAGAAGCTGGAAAATGCTGTTTTTTATGCAGTGACCATAAGCCTTTCTAGAAATTAGAGAAGGGAAATATAGATTATGTGGGACAATCAGCAATCTCTAATGCAGATGGTACCTACTAAGTGATTTTATGTAAACCTTATAAATATGTTCACCTTCACTAAAATAAAAATATAAAACAACATGTAAAAATCTGCCTGAAAGATAGGATGGGGGTTATGTGACTTAGGAGTTTCGGTGGCAGAAAGCCCTGTCAGGAAACAAAACTGATGGTCAAGGAAATGAAGTATGTTGCTCTGGGGCACAAAATCCATTGTGTCAAAACTTTCAGCTTTTATGTTCTACTAGGTGTGCCATGAAACTTTTTGTCATACTGTTGGTTTTTTGTTGGTTTTTCTTAGAAAGAGATACACAGGGAGGGAGACATGAGTATTTATATGGTCAGAAAATCTATACTCTTCAGAAAGGGCTAATGGTAAGAAGTGAAGATAGCTCAGGAGACATGAGAGGCCAAGGAATTATGAATTTGGTGTGTTTTAAAATACTCCATTAATTTCTGTTAGAGTCCAGCTAGTTCTAGATGTCCCTGTTAATCCAATACCTTATCTGCTGTATTATTTACTTACTGAATGTCCCATATATGCATTTAAATGTAACCTTTACAACTGAAATTATAGGTTAATTTCCAGCTTCATCTGTGTTAGCTGACTGCCCTATATATTTCTGAAAATGAATTAAGATAAACAAAGAAAAATCATATTTCTATTTTTCCAGCTCTCTTCATAAAATGTGTTACAGCATGTTGACAATTTTGCCAGTAATTTGTGAGGCTGAGCCAAACTCAGTTTTTTCCTCTTCAGATGTTGAGGCTAAAGAAGTGCTGACAAACAGGGGTAAAAAAAAAAAAATAGCACCTTTTTTTGGCAAGCTAATGTGGGACCATCATTATTTCAGAAAGCAAGATGGCTTCCAGTGACAAACCCAAGCCTCCCTCACCACCCCACCAACACTGTTATGGAACAGTCCCCTTAGTCACAGGGGTGGGTAGAAGGCTGTCCCTCCTTGGTTCTTGTCAGTTTGGCACGAATGTTTTCAGACAAGTGACAGCAGCATTGTAGCAAAGCAAGCAAATTTATTAAGGAAGCAAGGCAAGCACATTTATTAAAAATACACTTGGCTTTTTTATCTACTGATGATCAAAAGCTGTGGTACATTTACACAATGGAACACTATGCAGCTGTAAAAAAGAAGGATGGCTCTGGAGAATTTTATGCTAAGTGAAATAAGCCAGTCAGAGAAAGATAAATATCACAAGATCTCAATTATATGTGGAATCTAAGGAACAAAATAAATTGATAAATAGAAGACCACAGACATGAAAGCATGAAACACACTGACAGATTTCAGAGGGAAGGCAGGAAGGAGGGCAGGAAGAGATTAACCAGAGAATGTATAAGCATATATGTATAGCCCATGGACAGACAATAGACAGGTGAAGGCCTGGGGTAGGATGTGAGTTGGGTGGAGGGGAACAAAGCAGGGAAATGGGGGGACATCTGTAATATTCTCAACAATAAAATAAATTTTTAAAATACAATTGGCGCCGAAACCAGTTTGGCTCAGTGGATAGAGTGTCGGTCTGCAGACTGGAAGGTCCCAAGTTCAATTCCGGTCAAGGGCATGTACATTGGTTGCGGGCACATCCCCCGGTGGGGGGTGTGCAGGAGGCAGCTGGTCGATGTCTCTCTCTCATCGATGTTTCTAGCTCTCTATCCCTCTCCCTTCCTCTCTGTGAAAAATCAATAAAATATATTTTTAAAAAAAATACACTTGGCATATAGCACAAGCAGGCACCCAGCTAATCTGAGCATGTGCCCAGTGGGGATTCAAGGAGTTTTATACCCTTCTGTATACAGATTTCAAGGTTCCTCTGCTGGATATCTTGGGCAATAGATTAGGTTTCAAAGTCCCCTTTTGCATTGTTGTGGTTTATCTTGGGATATTTGTACATAAGCCTGATCATCTCGTTTGACAAGTCCTTAAACAGCTGACTTCTTTGTTCAGTGGGTGAGATATAGCTCTCCTTTCTTTCCCCCTTACCCTCCTCCAGCCTTAGCATCCCTCAAGTGATATTTTCTTTGGGTTTAGCTGGAGTCTTTGTTCTCTATTTTTCACAGGCCAGGGTGATTTAAGCTATGTATTCTCTGGTTAGGGAGGAGAGGTATTAACCATTTATTTTCAAGCGTCCTTGATTGCAGATGATAAGTCTTGCAATTCATAAGCTGGCTGCAAGCTGCCCAAACTATTTGGCCTTGTTTAATTTTCTTCTCTCAGTTTCCCTATTCCACTTGCCCAAGAATTTTTCTAGCTTCTTACTATCCTGCCACAATCACCAGTGCTACATGTACACAGAAAATCATCTCCGTGCCTAGGGTCTTGAACCAACTAATGAGAGAGAAATGAGTACAGGAACTGCTTGTGTCTTTAAGGTTTTAAAGTACAAAGAGATGGGGCAAGGTCTTTCTAACACAGGCATCTGATCGACCTCTTCAAGGAAGTAGGACTTGAGTGGCATTATCATAGCAGTGCATTTTCCCTATCGGAGTCCTGACCCCATTACACTGTACTTCCTTCTTGATTAGTCTTCAACCAACCTAGTGTGTGCTCTGTGAGGGCAAGAATTGTCTCTGTCTTTTCACCAAGACATCTTCAAAACTTCTATAGAGCCTGGTACTTAATGAATACTATTGAATTGGATCAACTCAGCAATCATAGCTTAAAGGGAAGATGTGAGAGTTGAAGTAAGTGGGGAGAACAAAGAGGAAGGTTAAGGAAGAAATAGATTAGCCTAGAGAAAAATTGTTGAATAAAACCCAATAAAATTTGATATTTTCCTACTGAAATTTTGGTCTTCATACTCAGGTGACCTCAGTTTACAAACAAACTTTACAATTCTAAGATATATATATATATATATATATATATATATATATATATATATACACACACACACACACACACACACACACACAGGGTAATATGCAAATTAGACTGGGAGACCTTCCAGATGTCCTTACAGACAAAGCCATAGTGGTGGAGCTGAGGCAAAGGTGGTTAGGGGCAATCAGGCCAGGAGGGGAGGCCAGTTGGGGGTGACCAGGCCGGCAGGGGGGAAGGTAGTTGGGGGCGAGCAGGCTGGCAGGGGGGGTCGTTGGGGGTGATCAGGCTGGCAGGCAGAAATGGTTAGGGGCAATCAGGCAGGCAGGCAGGCGAGCAGTTAGGAGCCAGCAGTCCTGGGTTGTGAGAGGGATGTCCAACTGCCAGTTTAAACCAGCAGTTGGACATCCCCTGAGGGGTCCCAGATAGGAGAGGGTGCAGGTTGAGCTGAGGGATATTCCCCCACCCACGTGCATGAATTTCATGCACCAGGCCTCCAGTATATATATATATATTAAGGGAATCTAAAATCTTAAGTTGTTATTATTAAAGATGGCATTGATTTGGGTTGGTGTCATTCTAAGCTTCATATGAGATAGAAAGAAGCATGAGTTGGCTGTCATAGAAATTAGGAAATGATTCAGATTCTTAAAGAAGTTTGATTAGAATTTGGAATTGACTTGCAATTTAGTATATTTTTAGTTGATGTTAAAGCCAGATTCAAAATTAAATCTTCTATCAGTTAATTGTGCAGATGAGTTTTTAATTAATTTCATCAAA
Organism: Eptesicus fuscus; assembly: GCF_027574615.1. Lineage (NCBI taxonomy): Eukaryota > Metazoa > Chordata > Mammalia > Chiroptera > Vespertilionidae > Eptesicus > Eptesicus fuscus. Next base: position 90,629,769 of record NC_072479.1, read on the forward strand.
AGAATTGCTGTGATGAAATAATGTTATTCTATTTAACATACTTGCTCCAAATTTCTTGCCCCATACTCCAATTCTACTACAACTTTTCCTAACCTCTCAAACAAAAGGCCAACAAAATAAGCAAACAAAACAACCTTTATGAGTAGATGGGAGATTTGTAATTTCTTGCCTTACTTCTCCTAAGGTGCTAGAGGTCTGTTAAAGAGAGGACCACAAGCCCAAAATGGAGTCACTTGTGCTAAAGTACATGATAGCAAACCTAGATTTAATAACCAACTTAATGGCTGTTTTAATCTCTCCAAGAAATATAATCTCAATCATCCAGTCTGGAATTTTCTGGTCAACACCAATGTGGTCATCTGTCACATGAGCGCTCTCTATCTCCCCCCTCCCAACACACACACACACTGCCACCACCACTACCACCACCTTCCCATAGAAAGGAGATGAAATATGCATAATAAAAACATTTGCCCTTCCCTACTCCCAAAAAGAAGTCCTAGTCTAAACAGTTTTTTTCTTTTCTTTTGTTAATAACTCCCTTGTGTCACCCTTCTTCTTATAAACCCTTCCACTTTGCACAACCCCTCAGAACACCCTTCTGGTTGCTAGATGGGATGCTACCCAATTCATGAATCGCTTAATGAAGCCAATTAGGTCTTCAAATTGACTCACCTGAATTTTGTTGTTTAACAGGTCTCTTTTAGAAGATGGTATTTTGATATAGAGAGTGCTATTATGTGTGAGTTCCACCACAACTCTCAGTGTTAGAATCCTGAAATTCTCAGTGGTAAATGACATGTAAATTAAGTAACTTAACATTTATATTTCCATACATATATAATGGAAGATATATATATATTTCTATAAATACAGTGCTAAGGGGAAAATGTTAGGAGAGATCTCATGTAAACCTCATAGTTTTACCTTCACTAAAATCTATATAATAAAAGCCTAAATGACTGTTATTGCGGAATGACCAGAATGACCAGGTCACTATGATGCACACTGAACACCAGGGGACAGATGCTCAATGCAGGAGCTTCCCCCTGCTCCACAGGGGGAGTGCCACTCAGCCAGAAGCTGGGCTCACAGTTGATGAGTGCAGCAGTGGTGGAGGGAACCTCTCCCGCCTCGATGGCAGTGCTAAAGAGCAGCGAGCTGAGCGGTAAGGAGTAAAGAGCAGGAGGGTGGTAAGGAGTGAGGGGTCCCTGACTGTGAGAGGGCACAGGCTGGGCTGAGGGACCCCCCACCTCCCAGTGCATGAATTTCATGCACCAGGCCTCTAGTGAAACTATAAAGACAGCACCCTTTATAAAGAGACTATCTTGATGTTTTAAACATATTATGCATTATAGTCACTCTGCTTTAAGTTTATATTTACAATTCCTTCTTTACTAAACATTTTTAGTATAATGGCGACTAGTATCTATTAAGCTCTTTCTATGCGGTGGGCGCCATATGAAGAGTTTATGTACCTTGTGGCATTTAATTCTCCCAACAACCCTGGGTATAGCTACTATAATGATCTTCATTTTACCCATAAAGAAATTCAGCATAGAAAGATTAAGTGATTTGCCAAATAAAAGGCAAACTTATCTCAAGTTCCAAAGCCTGCATTTTCCCCTTTAGCTTTAGAAAATGCTTATAATGTGGTATGACCTGGTTACAGATAATATGCATGATAAAAATTCTTTTGTCTCTTTATAATGGCATTTAGAGTGGTTCTCACTAGACCCTAAGTCACTTTCCCTCACTTCATCCTTGTTCTGGATAAAAGTTTTAAAAGTTAACTTTATTTACCCATGACTTTCTGGTTAAAAAAAAAAATTGGTTCCTTCTCGAACATCCATTTTGCTTTCTTTTCCCATCACCATTAGAAAAAATATCCCCCAAGGAAAGAAGAAGAAGAAGAAGAAGAAGAAGAAGAAGAAGAAGAAGAAGAAGAAGAAGAAGAAGAAGAGGAAGAGGAGGAGGAGGAGGAGGAGGAGGAGGAGGAGGAGGAGGAGGAGGAGGAGGAGGAGGAGGAACAACTACGTGTTGCCTTCACAAAAAGAAAGCCTACATATGAATTTATGCTTATTCCTATTTTGAATTAAGCAATGTTTTCAACATTTATATAAGATTGTCTTATATTGGCAATTAAAAGAAGGAGGAAGGTATGTGGATGATGCAGATTGCCTTATACTTTGTCATCGCATCTGTTGTACAATGTCACCAATGTACATGATGCTCCCTAGTCCCAGGTTTGACGTTTTTGCATCTGGGAAGGTGCAGAAGCAAAGAAAGGAAATGAATTGATTGGCTGTAGTTTAACCCCTAGGTGGCTGTTTGTAACTAGTTGTCCTTAGGTTTAAATTTTATAACCTTGAGGCATTCACAGGCTAAGGTTTTGATTTGCCTACATGAGCCGCCAAGTCATTAGAAACACCTCAGTCAAATGGCCTTCTTTTTAATTAATTTAATAGCACATAGATGAAATGTCTTTTATGGAGAAATGTAACATACTTTGCCAAAGAACAAAGTAAGGTAGGATATTTTGAAGAGAGTGGGAATGAATTTGGACACAATCATACTTGAGAAACTGAAGCCAAACTGGAAAAAACAATCTGTCATATTTTAAAAGATCTCACAAAAGGCTTTCAAATTCCTGCAGACTCAACTCCATATAAAAACTCTCCCCAGCAGTAAATGATAGCTTCTTGCCAACTGCAAACCTCCATACAGTAATTTTCATAGACTCTTCATTTTCTTAAAAGTTTTAAGTATTGTTTAAGTAAATAAAGACAGAGGACAATATATCTCTATTCCCTTAGATAAAACCCTTTCTAAAACGGGAGATTCTCTTAAATATGATTTTTCTCTCCTTTAAGTGGAAAATCTTAAGTCCATTCGGTTTTTTGCTCTTAGACCTTTGCTTTGTGAATTAGAACAAATAGATCTGAAAACAAAATTTAGATTGGAATACCTTAAGTCAAAGTATTTTCAGTAAAATGTTCCCCATTTCAGAAAACACTTTTGACTTTTATTTACATTGGGAAATCCTTGTAAATTAGGGTTTTCTTTTTCCCTAAAATGGCTTAAAACTTTTCATCATAAAATGCAGATCATTTGGTTAGATACTCAATCCAATATATTAAAAATGAGTTTCTGATAAAAGCAGTTTCAAAAAAAACTATTCTAGACTATAACTATAAAAAAGTCCATTTGACTATTTAGTCTGTCATTATTGAATAAGGAAAAGATATAAATGTCAATGAAAGACAGATTATTTATTATAGGTTCCCATCTGCTTACTACATTCATTATGTGAGTCTCTTCTAGGTGTAAAATGCTTTATATTAATAAATTCAGATGATCGTTTTTTGCTTTATATAAACACAGATGTCATTTTGCAGCTTGAACTTAAGTTCACAAAATAAAAAAATAAAGACATGAATTTTGAATTGACAGAAAAATTGTAGTAAGAATGAAAAGCCCATAGTCAATGTTTATGCATTTACCTCTTACTCAATAATAATTTCAACTTACCACTAACCTCCACTAAAAGAAAAAATTTCAAAGCACTTAAAATCATAAAGCATTTTAAAATGTTTTGGTGTGATGCCACCAAATGCTATATTGTTTACATTTTCCAGGTACCCTTATAATTACAATGACTTCATCCAGAGAGGACCAGATTCATAACCACAGTGAAATTAGTTTTTTGAATTGTTACTTTAAAAAATTGAAACAAGCTAGGGCATTGGTACACAGGCCAAATGGTCATCGATCTATTCTCAGTCTTTTGTCTCACATGATCAAAACAATGATTCCACCAGAAAATGAGAAGCTTGACTGCCCAATCGACATAGCCTGAAAGGTACTCTGAGGACACAGGTCTCCGCTTTTGTTTTCAAAGCAATATATAGTAATAATACTTCAATATGACTGCAGGGATACTTTAATATCAGACACTGGCCTGGCTTGGGAATCTAGCTCGAAGCAGTCCTCAACCTATTGCTGTGAAATTGTTATTTGACACATTTCAGCTTATTTTCAAGGGCCATGTACAGTAGCCAGAAATGGTAAGCATATTGTAAGACTAAACCTCTCTTCTCTGAGTGTGATTTTTGCACACTTTAGGACCATAATGTATTCACTTTATAAAACTGATGATGATGGTGATGATCATAGGATGGTAGTGTAATGAGCACTTACCATACGCCAGGCATTGAACTAAGAACTTTTTATTATTTTATCTATATGAAAACCTTATGATACAGATATTATCCTTATTATCTTCATTTGACAAATGAGGAGAAATAGAAGCTGAAAGCTTCAGCCTTCATTGAAATCATCCTTCCATCAAATGAGAGACAGAACTACCACCCAGATTTGGCCGTGTCCAGAATGTATGCTCCTAATCACTACATTATATTAATTTTCACTATTAAATGAATACAAACGCATTGGGTCTAAGGTTCAGACACATTTTTGCTTATTTCATTTGAGACCTATCATTTCTTGATACCACTGACAAAAGCACTGGATAAAGTCAAAACCTCTCTGGTTGCGGAGCTCTTTGGAGTTATGTGTTCTAAAATTAAAGGAGAGATAAATCCTAGTTGTCTCTTGGGTTTACTGCAGAACTTGATAAAGAGTCATCAACCTTCCTGCCAGGATATTTATCATCTTGGCAACTCTTGAAGAGAAGATGATTTTGCCTTCCACAAATAAGATTTTCCTCAAAGGTATATGTAAGGTAAATGCTAAATGTCCCCAGTAACATTGAGACCCATTTCAGCAGCCCTGGGCTTATGTAAGGAAGCACAGAAGAGTTCAGACATTGTCTTCTATACTGGCTGAAGCCATAGCAAAATGGGAGCGTGCTCTCACACCATCTCCCCAGTTTCCAAGCATCCAAAGTCTTCTTCACAGCTCTCCTCTGCAGTTCTTCTACACTCACAGCACCTTCTGCCCTGGTCTTAATCAATGCTTTTCACTTTGGGAAGAAAATTTGCATTGTATCCTCTTAGAGTTCTGCTTAATACTAAGTAATGGATATAAGTAGAATTGTAAATATCATATCTCGAGTATCTTCTTGATGCAGATAAGAGATCCAAAGCTTTGACACATGTCCCAGATCACCCAGTTGGTAAGCGGCAAGGGTGAGGAAAATGCTATACCCTGCCTGCAGACTCCCAGTCCCAAGTTCTTTGCATTGAACCATGTCACCGTCTCCCACATCATGCTGTCAGCCAGTTAACCCAAAAAATTAATCTACAACATAGTTCCCTGTGAACACACCCCTTTCCTTTCCCATTACCTTATGCATTTCAACAGGGGATGGTTTTGAAGAAAGGAGTAACTTCAGTACTTAAGGAGCTGCCGGCCTAAGCAGTCCAGTTAGAGAGACTTCTTGGAAAACAACACTTATAGGCATTGCTGAAACACATTCATCATGGTTATCTTTGGTTAGGCCCAACCAAACCTCTAGGAAGATCTTGGAAAGCCACAGCTAATCATAGAATGAATTATGAGATTGAAATCAGGGCCTAGGAGAAGAAAATTTTCAGAATGTAGGACTACAGCCTGAAGAAGAAGAAAAAGCAAGGAAATCTACTTTCAGAATTACCTTCAGCTCAAGGGAATTTATAATACAGGAAAAAAGTTACTGGCCTTCTATGGTTAGGATACATAAAAAGAAACTGGGCTTAAAGTACAGCAAGATAAAAGGGTGGTCCCACTGAGTGTCAATGTGGTCCATCCGGTGGCCTCTGGAGGCTTTCTGTAGCTAACTCTACAGGAGGAACTTGATCAGCACTATGTGGGAAGCATCTATCAGAGGCATTGCAGGAGAGATGTATGTCTATCATGATCATGCCAGGCTTGTGGCTGAAGCCAGGGGTGTGCACTGCGCAAGATCTTGAGTTCCCTCACATCACATTACCTGGAGTTAATTTTGTTTGCTTTTGACTATGGAGAAAATTTGAGGAATCACCTACCACACACAAGCTTCTATCAGGTGAATAATGAACCTTCTATGGTCATTGGCAAAAGGATCCAATTTCATCCCGTCTCAAAAAGAGCAGCCAATTTTGGACCATAATATGGTCAAAACTGATCTCTGCAAACAGGTTTCTAAATCAGTTTCTTTACTAGTGCAACGGGATAAGATCTACAATTCTGTCTTTGAATTACCCTGACTGTGCTATGAGAAACATAAAGTCAATCTTCATTGCTACCAAAATCTGAAGGTTGTTTCCAGGCAAGAAAAGAAGGTGGTTCTGAAGGCATGATCAATCAGTGATGTCAACCTGCCAGAAGTAACTTATCATGCACAGATATTGGACATTTTAGTTTGAAGCTTTCCTTTTTTTCTCACTCCTGAGACTCTGACATTGTCACTTTATTTTTTTCTAATTCATTGGAAGGAAGATGCAGTGGAAGAGAATTTATGATCTGCAGACAATGAAATGCCTTTTTCATTACCAACATTGTTGATATTCTTGGACCCAGGTGAAGCTAGCATTTTCTCATGTCCTTTTGCAAAAATATAATTATTCTAAGGCTAAGAGTGAGGGTTTTTGGAATACATAAAAACTACTAGTTCCACTTTTTTTAAATTGAGAAACAAACTGTTTTCAAGGTAGAAGAAGTTCCTTTCATTATTAATTTCAAACATGAAATGGCCTTTGGTTAGTTCTATTTTTATCATCACTTTGATCTTAAAATCAAAGTCATCTTTTCAACACCTAATCTCTTACAGATAGGCTAGTGAGTTTGAGGTTGATAGGAAAGTAAGTTATGCTCTTCAGTAAAGCTTTTAATGTGTGTGGTGGGAAGTGGGGAGGGGGTGGTTTTAGGTATTTAGACTTAACGGGTTTAGTGTTTAAAAATACTCTTTTTTAATAAAAATATAAAATTAGCATATCTAAACATGTTGATTGAATAATAGTTGCAGTGGAGAAGAGGACAGAAAGGAAGATTGTTCAGTGGGGGAGAATCCATTAAAGAGATAATCCTAAGTACAAAAGAGATAAATCCATGTTCATCCTTTTGATATAAAAGGTTGTCTTACACTGAATGTCTGCCATATTTGAGAACAAAACCAGTGGTCTAGTGAATTATATTCTCCAAAATTTATCTGACTTTTATGACAGCATCATAATCTATTAGGGTGGTCAAAACAAAATGCCATAAAATAGGGGTCTTAAATTTAATTTCTTATAGTTTTGGAAGCTGGAAGGTTGACATCAGACTGCCAATATGGTCAGGTTCTGGTGAGGGCCTCCACCCTGGCTTGAAGACAGCTATCTTCTGGCTGTGGAGTCACATGGACTTTCCTCAGTGAGTGCATGGGGGGAGAGGTGGAAGGCAAGCTCTCTGGTATGTTTTCTTCTAAGTGCACTAATCCTATTGTTGTGACCTCCTCCAAACCTAATTACTTCTCAAAGGCCTCATCTCCAAATACCATAATACTGGAGGTTAAAACTTCAACCTATAAATTTTGGAGAGACACATTCCATTGTGACAGTAAAACTAGAACTTAACTAAACTGTGCATCATCCTATATAATAAAGAGGTAATATGCAAATTGACCATCACTCCAACACACAAGATGGTCACTCCCATGTGGTCAAAGATGGCCGCCACCATGTGGACACAAGATGGCCACCCACAAGATGACAAGCAGGGGAGGGCAGTTGGGGGCAACCAGGCCTGCAAGGGATGACAGTTAGGGGCAACCAGGCTGACAGGGGAGGGCAGTTAGGAGTGACCAGGCCAGCAGGGGAGGGCAGATAGGGGCAATCAGGCTGACAGGGGAGCAGTTAGACATCGATCAGGCTGGAAGGGGAGTGGTTAGGGGCAATCAGGCAGGCAAGCAGGCAGGCAAGCGGTTGGGAGCCAGCAGTCTTGGATTGTGAGAGGGATGTCCGACTGCCCTCGAGGGGGCCCAGATTGGAGAGGGTGCAGGCTGGGCTGAGGGACACACCCTCCCCCCCCCCCAATGCATGAATTTCATGCACCGGGCCTCTAGTACTCAATAAAAGCTATGCCTAGGATCTTCTTTTTGTATTTTCATACTTTTCTAGGAATCCTTCATAAATCTACAGCCTTCGTCCCTGGAGATACAACTTCACTGGTTCTTCTTAGCCTCATCTACATTTATCCAGAAGGCTCCCACTCTCCTCTCTTCTTTTCTTCCCCATCAAACTGTCAGTTGTCACCCAGGAGGTCAGAAAAGGGACAGTGTGCATGATCAAAAGGGTGATCGTGCTGCATTTTGCATCTTTCCATGGGAATATTCCGCCATCTTATTCTTCTTGTACATCTCTGTCAGCTGTCCTAGACATCTCTGATCTACTCTCTCTGGTTCATCAAGGACAAGAATCTGCACTGTTCCCAATGCATTATCAACTTGGGAGAAGAAGGACTTGATCACAGTTTCCATGGATAAAGTTCCTGATACTTTCATATACACTGATTCGTGTGAGCCTCACTTCTATAAGGTGTGATTACTTTGAAATGCTTTTTTAAACATACTAACAAATTTTAATTACTGAAATTTTATAAAGGAATGAACACATACACATACATATCTTTTAAAGGATGGAGAACACAGACTAATGTACTGAGCTCCCGTCACATTCTTCTTTCAATCTTGCTCTTTCCAGCTGCCATCCAGGAAGGAACATTAATTCTTTTAGCTCCTAGCAGGTTCCCGGCACTAAGCTGCATCCCACTTGGCAAACACAGGTATAGATCAAAGGAATGCACTTTGAAGCTGATTAGACCTTGGTCGCAAACCTGATTGTGCCACTTAGCCATTCTACCTTGAGCTTATTAATTTTCCTTTCTGAGCCTAAGTTTCCCCATCTGTTAAACTAGAATAAAAGCAATAGCTCGGATGATTGCCAGTATTAGATAAGCTAACTCAGGTAAAGCACTCAGTACACTATCTGCCATGCAGTAAACACTGCCCGTTGTCATTATTACTGCTACCATTTATTGTTCAAATATAAACAAGACATAGTTTTTACCTCAGGAGACTCACAATCTAATGGAAAAATAAAACAAGCTTAAATAATGCCGGCAGTACAGGCAGATTCCGGAAAGGGAACGGAGCAGAGACATAGATTTTTCTCCCAGCCTCTCTTTCACTATTACTCCCAAATGTCCTAGCTCTCTTACCCTAAGACTTAGCAAAATCCTGACTGATTTAAATCCCAGTATTCCCCCCCCCCCCCCCGGGAAACAGAAATCTCAATGCATGAAAGTATGTCGGCAGAAATGGTAAGCATATGGGGTAAAAACGGAAAGAAGAAAAAAAAAAGTATAACAGTTTAGGACTCCAGCTTGATGTAGCCTTGCAATTCACAGCCTTGTCAGTCTGTTTTATAACACCATTGCTCAAATTTGTTACAAAGTCCCAGCCCCGGAATCCTAGAATGAAGAAATTTGGCATGGGTAGACTTGTTTACATTTCCTTCTTGTGAATATTTTCCTTTAGAAGTTTCTTTAGTTGGTGTTTCTGGTATAGGCACCCATGATTACAAATGGGAGGTAAAACTATCAAATATCAAGGCAAAGTGGGGCAGAAGTTAAGTTAGATCTGAGATGCACTCTCCAAGCTCTCCCACTTGCCCACCTTTCTAAAGCTGTAACAGAGATGTAAAAGGTATACAGCTGGTCTACCAGGCACTGGAGTATTTTTCTTTATTTTTTTTTTTAATCAAAAACCTCTCATAGGCTGGGGGGATTGTTTCACATAACTGACGGTTAATTATATAATTTATTAACATTTATAACAACCCTCTGGGGTGGACATTTATATTATTCTCAATATATCGATATGGAAACTGAAATAATTTACCCTTGGGCACAGAGACAGTAAACCCAGGCAGCTCTGAAATCCTTATGGTTTGTTCCAGTTTATCTGTGGGGTGTGGGAGGTGCAGGATTTTCACTTTGTGACAGCAGGTTATTTATGTAAGTGACATTAGGAAACAGACAGTGACTGTGAATGCGATTTGGGCCTCGTCAGAGCTACCTGGCCTGTGGAGTTTGAAAGAGTTAATGTTCTACCTCAGGAGCTAAATTTGATTCTTGCTCACTGATTTATAAGCTCGAAACCTCTCCTACCAGAATACTGATAGTTCCACATGCTTAAATTTTGCCAAATTTCATGAATTCTAATGAAATTAGGTGGTCCTAATTTTTATTGGGTTTGTAAATTATGATCTTAAATCACAGTTCTTATGGATACGAGCAGAAGCATGGAGCACCAGGTATTGAGCATATGGCTTCTTTTTAACACAATTTAAATTAGACTTTTATGTAATTTTTCATTTCTCAAATCCCTTTTTCACACTCAAATTGCAGAGCCAAATTCCACTTTAAGCTAGATGATAAGAGGATATATAGTACTAGAGGCCAGATGCACGAAATTCACCCCTCCCCCTACCCCCACCCCACCCCCCCTGCCACTGCCGTGGCTCCGTCCAGAAGGACGTCCGGTCTAATTAGCATGTTATGCTTTTATTATTATAGATAGTTGTTTTTCTTTAACATTTGTTAGGGGGAAAACTGGTATATTCATTTAATGTTGTCTTTTTTCTGCCCCCATGAAATAACACACCTTGATTCAATGCAGCAATTAAGAAGCATTGGAATTCTATTACATACTGGAAAATATGACCACTGCATGGCCAGTGACTAGTACTGGGTAGGTATTCAATATATAGTTGATAAATGAATGGTCCCAGAGACTCAAAATTGACTCTTCCCTACCCTCCAGTGGTTTATGATCTAGTAAGTCAGTCCTGCAAACTAAAAACTAAAATACATTGTGATAGATTTTGAGAACACTGTACATAAATGAGCACTATAAGTGATTACACTAGTCCACCCTCATCCATGGGGGTTCCAAGACTCCCAGTGAATGCCTGCAATCTGATAATACCAAACCCTATATACATATACTGTTTTTTATTATATATGCATGCCTATGATGAAATTTAATTTATAAATTAGGCACAGTAAGAGATTAAAAACAATAACTAATAATAAAATAGGACAATTATAACAAAATACTGTAATCAAAGATACATGAGAATGGTCTCTTTCAATGTATCTCATTGTACTGTTCTCCCCTTCTTATGATGATGTGAGATGAAGTGAGGTAAATGCTTGAAGAGAAGCACTAAGATACCACAGCAGTGGGTCTGATAACCCAGATGGCTAAGTACCTAAGGAGCAGGAAGCACTGGACAGAAAGATGATTCACTTTCTTTTATACTCATCGGTTTTCAAGTGTTAAACCAAACTTGCAAAATTGTGGAGTAAATCTCTGTTGCTCATGATATATTATTTTGTATTTTTATATAGTGCTGGATTTTATTATATTGGTCGGTAGTTTTCTTCTCTTGTAATGTCTTTGTGTACTTTTGATATCAGGGTTATACTGGCCTCATTAAGTGATGTTGACCTACTCCCACTTCTTCTACTTTCTGGAATAGTATGCAAAATTGGAATTATTTCTTTTCCAAATGCTTGACAAAATTCAACAGTGGAGCTATCTAGGCCTGGAATTTACTTTTGGAGAAGATTTTAGATATGAATATAATTTCTTTAGTAGATGGAGGGTTTTTCAGGTTATCTATATTTTTCCTTATGTGACTTTGGTAGTTTGTCTTTTTCAAGTAATTTGTTCATTTTGTGTAAGTTGTCAAACTTATTGGCATGAAGTTGTGCATAATTTTCATTTGTTATTCTTTAATGTTTAAGAATCTGTACTCATATCCCCACTTTTACCATTGAGAAGGGTAATTTGTGTCCTTCCTCTCTCTCTCTCTCTCTCTCTCTCTCTCTCTCTCTCTCTCTCTCTTTTTGGGGGGGTGAGTTTAGCAAAGTTTTATTAATAATATGAATGTTTTTCAAAGAACCAGCTTTTGGTTTCACTTATTTTCTCTATTGTTTGTTTAATTTCTATTTCATTAATTCCACACATATGTATTATTTCCTTTCTTCTACTTACTTCGGGGTATTTATGTGTGGGGTTCCCCCCACCCAATTTCTTATGGTGAAATTTTAGATAATTTTTGAGACCACTTTAATATTTTCTAGTGTGTTCTATATTATAAATTTTACAAAAATTTTGATAACTTTGTTCCATGAAATTTGATTTTTTGTTTTCATTTCATTCAGTTCAAAATATTGTTTATGCCCTCTTATGATTTCATTTTTGACCAGTTATTTAAAAAATGTAACATTTAATTTCTAAACATGTAATGGTATTCTGGATATTTTTTATTGATTTCAAATTTAATTCATTTGTGTTGTAGAATATATTCTGTAATTGCAATACTTTTAAATTTATTAAAGAGTTGTTTTATGCTCCAGAATATGTTGGTATTGTTCTTTTTTATATAATGGATTTCTAAAATGAGACTTATATGTCAAAGAATACATTCATTATTTCTAAAATGAGACTTATATGTCAAAGAATACATTCATTATTTCTTTAATTGCCTAATTACTTTTCATAATCAATACTACTATTTTCCATCTTGTATTCATTTTTATAATTCTATTTCTCCTATAAACTTAGTGAAAATAGTATTTTATTTTGCATCTCCAAGGCAACAAGTTGAGGTTTAGGAATTTTTTATAAGTATATTGTCCATTTACATTTTTATGACTTACTTGTTAATGTCCTTTGTCTAATATTTAGTTTTAAACAACTTTTAAGAATTTTCTTGAGTCTTTTGACTTTGGCCCTATTACTTATGGAAATGACACATTTTTATCCTTAATGTTTCTTTTATACAATAGGGAAATACGTATATTTATAGAGTTTCTGTAATGGGTCAGGTACTTTACATATGTTTTTTCCTAATCCTTTAAAACAGCCTTCAAAGGTAAAAATACATTTATTTATATGCCATCAGTAAGTGCCTGGTACTAGTATTACAGCTTCCAAATTTCAGTTGAGGAAATTGAACTAATTGGAGTTACTGCTGAAGTTTACACAGGAAATTTACTGCAGAGCTGGGTTTGAATCCAGGTCTGTCTGTCTCTAAAACCTATGTCCTTATTTCTACAACATGCAGCCTTCTTTTGAATGAAGAAAAAGTTGAAGGTGCCAATGGCCTTTTTTGGTGCTACTATAATTAATAATAATCATCCACTTATATATATACTGAAATTTTCTCACTATGGGAGTCATGGAATAATATAGTCAAGAAATAAGGTCATGCCATACTCACCATAATACATCTCATAAAGGATTAATACCCAAAATTTATAAAGAACTCATACAACTCAACACAAAACAACAATAACAAAAGAAAAAAATCCAATTTTAAAAAATGGGCAAAGGACCACATAGACACTTCTCTAAAGTAGACAGACAGATGAAAAGATGCTCAACATCACTAATCATTAGAGAAATGCAACTTAAAACCACAATGAGGTATCACCTCACACCTTTATCATCCATAAATCAACAAATAACAAGTGTTGGAGTGGATGTGAAGAAAAGGGAACTCTCATGCACTGTTGGTGGAATTGCGGACTGGTGTGCCACTATGGAAAACAGTATGGAGGGTACTCAAAAAGTTAAAAATGGAATTGCCTAATACCAAGCAATTCTACTTCTGGGTATATATCTAAAGAAGTCCAAAACACTAATTCAAAATAATTTAGGCACCCCTGTGTTCATTACAGCATTATTTACAATAGCCAAGGTATGGAAACAACCCTACTACCCATCAGTAGATAGGTGGTTAAAAAAGCTGTGGTACAGTCCTAACCAGTTGGGCTCAGTGGATAGAGTGTCGGCCTACAGACTGAAGGGTCCCAGGTTCGATTCTGGTCAAGGACATATACCTTGGTTGCGGGCACATCCCCAGTATGTGCAGGAGGCAGCTGATCGATGTTTCTCTCTCATCGATGTTTCTCTCTACCCCTCTCCCTTCCTCTCTGTAAAAAATCAATAAAGTATACTTTTAAAAAAGATTTCAAAAAAGCTGTGGTACAAATATACAATGAAATATTTCTCAGCCATAAAAACACATGAAATATTACCATTTGAAACAGCATGGATGAACCTAGAGGATATTATGCTAAGTGAAATAAGTCAGCCAAAGAAAGAGAAATACCATATAATTTCACTCATATGTGGAATCTAAAGAATAGTATAAACAAACAAACAAAATAGAAACAGACTCATAGAAACAGAGAACAGGCTGAGGTGTTGGGGGACTGGGTTAAAAGGGTGAGGGAATTGAGAAGTACAGATTAGTAGTTACAAAATAGTCATAGGGATATAAAGTACAGCATAGAAAATATAGTCAAAATATTGTATTAACTGTGCATGGTGCCAGGTGGGTACTGTGAATATCAGGGAGATGACTTTATAACATATATGATTGTCTAACCACTAAGCATACACATGAAACTAATACAAAGTAATATTGAGTGTAAACTATAATTGGGGGAAAAAGAATAACTTTTTAAAAGAAATAAGGTCATGCAATCTCAAGCATTTAGAGCCACATTCCATCTTCCCATCACTGGCCAAAGATCACGCCTAGTCTGTCTCATCATTATTGTTCAATTTCTCTTTCTGTGGACTCAAAATATTACTAATTACTATGCCAATTTCATTTCCTTTCATATTAGCTATAGCTTCAGTGGAAAAATTCAAGAAAGTTATCTATACAAGGTCAAGGTCCAAGAGCCTAAGCTAATTCATGAAACATTCAATCAGAGTTTCCACCACAGGCCATGATCTGTGCCCATTTAGATGATCCACAAGAGTCAGAGAGTTGAGGAATCCCATTTGGCAGAATGGCAATAAGTAACCCTTCAAAATGCTTTACAGACAATCATTATTATCTTAAACTCTGGAAACAAAGAATGAGTGAAAGAGATGCTTTTCCCATTATCCTTATTATTGTCATAGAAGCAATTTGTGCGGGCTGTCATTTTATAAGACTACGCACTGCAAATGCAGGCAGGCGCCTAGCCATTGCTATCGGTCCTCTATTACGAGAAGGCAGCTGACCTCTGCTTATGATGAGGTCCTCTACCACATTCTGTCCACCTCATTAACATGGGTTTAGAAGACATACTTAAAGCCTCTCTGGTTGTTTGGGTCTGCCCAGATAATTCATCCTAGTTAAGAGTTTTATCTCTTTACTCAAGCTGTTGCTACCAATAGATGTGCTTAATAATTTTGACTAGAAAGAGCTAGCAACCACATCATTCCTGGCTCTCCAAAGCAAATGAAAATAACACGGACTGGCTCTGTTAAGATCTGTTGAATGACAAAAAACAGTTCTGAGGGCTTCTTAAATGTAAATCCATACCAGACACTGTTTTAGGCTCTAGGACACATACAACAGTGAACAAAACAGGGGGGGGGAAATCCCTACTAACATGGAGCTAATATATTAGAGGGAAATAAATGTGTCCATTAAAAAAATATATGGCTGTCAGCCCTGTCACTTACAAGCTGTAAGGTACATAAACTGAAAGTTGCATAAACTCTCACCTTCCTCATCAGCAGAGTGATTATAGTGAGGGTGAGCATAAAGGTAAAAAGAGATAATATACGGAAAGTGTTTTACCACAGGGCCTAGCACATAATAAGCCCTCAATATAAATGGGAGTTGTTACATTTCTGTTCACTCCTGTTTTCAGTGACCATTATTTTTAAAATTCATTTTATATACTCTCAACCTAATCAGTTGAATGTCCACAGTCTAATTTTCTGTTGTATTGTATCTGACAAAATTCTAACCATGTCCTTCCATATTATCTCTGCTCAGCCACACTGTATTCTCTTTATTTTAAGTCCTTGTTAACTTAAAATGGATCAGAGATGTCCTCCCAAATCCAATTTGTTCTGCCCAAAGTTAACGTCCCTCTGCATATAATGAAAGTCCCGCAAGAGAAGGATGTCGATATCTTGGGTGATTCGGGGAGGAAGCAGTCATGAGAATCAACAGTGTTGTGGAAGTTTTTTCAGATGAATAGACAGTCATGCACATCGCAAGGCAGTACGCTAAGGGACAAATCAGCTCAGAAACATTGACTCTCTGTCACTTCTACTGCTTGGAGGAAATGAACAGCCAAAAAGGAACCAATAAAGTAGTTGTTTAAAAACACAATGCAAGTGGAGGAAGGGGAGGAGATGTGTGATGGTCTTAGAGCATTCAACTGGAATTTAGAGCTAAGGGCTTCTAGTCATCCCTCTGTCCCCAACCTGATGCATGACCCTGAAAACAGCACATATGATCTCCATGCTTGTCTTCTCACCTGTAAATCAGGCCATGCCACCCTAAGGTTCCTTGTTGCTTCTAAATTTCTGTGTTAATTTCTGCAGCATAGTTATTTTTGAATGCGAGGTCTATAAGAATAGGACTTTTGAAAGATATTTTCCTTTCTTCTTCATTAATGATCTGTGGAAAATAAGACCCATCTGACAGGGTTGCTAGAAAGATCAAATTGGAAAGGATATGTAGAGTGCTAAGCATAATATTGGGATGTAGTAAGCTATCAACACATGATGCTCCTATACTTTCCCTACCTTGAAATCACAGAGTGTGATCCTGAAATGTACAGTAATTAAGTTAAAAAATGACCCCTCTTTAAAGTAAACTACCACAGGGAGAGAAAAAAGTAAACACATATAGAAACAAAATTAAACTTAGTGGTGGGGTTATGGATATTTTTGGTTCATTCTTCTGTTTGAAAAACAACACGGTGGCGATTTGACTCATAGCTTTACTTGACTCATAGCATTGAATCCAGCTCTGATACCAACTATGGGGCCTTAGAGAAGTTGTATAACCTTCTAAATGAAGATGTAATAATACTCCCCTATTAAGAAATGAGTTTATATTTGTGAAGCACATATTAAGCACTATTTAATTGTTAAACAAAATACTTTCCAAATCTGCAACAATGGACATGTACACTCATATTGGAAAGGAAGGGACATTCCTTTGGAAAGCAATGGTTATTACCCCTAATCTAGTAACTTTTTCTATGCCAAGCTTTGTTCTAAGCACTTTATATAGATCAATGAGCCCTCACAATAACCCAGTGAAACAGGTACTATTGTCATTAGAGGAGAGAAGCACCCAGAGGGCTACTGTGCTAGTTTCTTCAGTCTCACCAAGGCATAAGGTAGAAATCTGCTCATCCCTAAATGCCTTCCCTAGTTTGCTGCCTCTGCAGGTAGTACACCTTGAATCTCATTTGCACAGAGGCCAAGCTGCTCTGGTTGATGAACTGGGACAAACTTCCAGTTCTCTTCCTGACACCTGCTAGGTGTCCAGTTCACATGCTCCTCTTGCTTTTCCTCTGATCAAAATGGACTCTCTTTTCAGGTTCTCATGTAGGCAAAGTGAGGTGTTGACAGTAAAAGGGTTTGGTTTGAGTCCTGGCTCTATCTTAAATGCTGTACAACTTTCCATAAGTAACATGATTCCTTAGCGCCTCACATTGATACGCAAATTTCAGTCCATTCCGGTTCTGAGAATTTCTCAAAGAGAGAAAGAGATAGAGAGAAACTTGTTGCCCATTAAGACACTAAATGCATGGGGCCTGGAAATACTTAAGGGAGGACACTAGTTAAAATGCCAACCTCTCCTCTAAACTGTTATGCTGGACTTGGTTGGCAAAGATCACTCAGAACTATCCACCTCTCCCCTCCATCGCCTATTCTGCCCCATGGTGCTGCTATACACCAGTATATGGAAACATAATTCTGAAGGTCACAAAACTAACCTAACACTTGAGGTTAGAGTTGTTGACCCTTTTGGTTTCCTTTGTTGAATGCAGTGATTTTCATTGGGAAAGTCCCCAGGGATATTGACTTTGATAAAAGTCTGCAGTAGAAAATTTCAGTGTCTTCTGCATATTTGCTGCTACCAAGAAGGAAGGGGAGAGAAAGAAAAGCCATCTATAGATTCATGTTTGTTTGCTTTCACTCATTCTTATTATCCAGAATTATCCCAATTTAAAAGTCTTCAGCTAGAGGATGCATGAATGTATTATTAAAAGGCTTGCAACATTTCTTCTTTGCTTTTTCAGAAATTGCCCATTTTGTCACAATTTACAACAATATTAGTATTCTCAGGAAAATGCTACTAGGTGGCATCCATAAAGTTTGGCCTACCACTTTAAAAATTATTCTAATTTATAGTTTAGGACTTGTTAAATTTATGACCTGATTTTTTTTAAAAGGAATAAGTAAAAAAGCTCACCCTAAGCATTTTAAGCTTGATAAAGAAAAGAAATGCATTTGTTATTTTGTCCTTTTACAGACCTATTTGCCTTGCATGATGCATTAGTAATTCTTCAACATCTACTAAAGTTGCTAGCAGTTATGTGTATGAAGGAACCATTTCTCAGCCATCTCTTTTTCCTGATACTTTGTGAAGGAGACATTCTAATTTTCTGGGTCAAAACATTAGCATCATCTGGCATAACTTTTTCAGTATCACCTAGTAAATATTCACTCTTATATAAGAAGAATGGCTGCTTTTTATTGAAAAAACTCACAAGTAATTCTGCTGGAAGAGTTGCATGTGTTATTTATAAATTCACAACAACTGTGCAATGCAGATATTATTATCCCCACTTTATAGATAAGAAAATTAAGGATTAGAGCATCTAATACACTGATTCTGATGACACAGCTGGCAAGATACAGAGCCTAGACTAAAACATCAGGCTAGTGTTCCTTCTTATTCATCATACGTTATTGAGCCATATTAGAATCAAATAGAGAGCCATGCAGAAAAATATGATTGACATGAAAGTTTCCAATGCAAAACTGATTTTTCTTACAACTTTCTATAGATACAGAGAGTTGGCAGAGTAGAATAAAAAT
Organism: Eptesicus fuscus; assembly: GCF_027574615.1. Classification (NCBI taxonomy): domain Eukaryota; kingdom Metazoa; phylum Chordata; class Mammalia; order Chiroptera; family Vespertilionidae; genus Eptesicus; species Eptesicus fuscus. The sequence goes on from NC_072479.1 coordinate 90,648,664, forward strand.
CATTTGCATTTTGAAATCCAGTAGACTTGGATTCACAACTAGCTTCACCACTTGGCAAGTACATGGTTTGAGAGAAATTACTTAATATCTACAACTTCACCTCATAAAGTTGGGAAGACTAAATAAGATAAATCATATAAGATTACCTGTATCTGGTATAGACTTAATAAATGATATAACTGCTCAGTCTATTATTTTTAACATGCATTTTATACTGCCTAAAAATATAAATATTCCAATGTAGTTGTCCCCATATATGCATAATCCATGAACACAGACAATAGTGTGGGGAAGGCCTGGGGTAGGCAGGAGCTGGGAGGAAGGAACAAAGCGAGGAGGGAGTGAGGGACATCTGTAATACTCTCAACAACAAATTTTTAAAAAGTAGTTGTCCCATGACTTCCTACTGTCACAATTATTGCATTTCTTTTGTTTTGTCACTTATCAACAGGAACACAAACCACCTTCTAACAGAGGATTTGCAGGATTTATAAGAGAAGCTGTTTCCCCTGGTGCATGTTTGAGAAGAAGCAATTTTTTTTTTTTTGCCACCAAAAAAATAAAGGCCACTTTCCATCCTCAGGTGCACAAGGTTTCTATTATGAGAAAGCAGATTGAATGCAGGTCCAACAAGATGTGGCATGGAATCTAATCAGAAGTGAAATGGAACTGGGTCTCAACATGATTTCTCACAGTAATTCTTATAAATACTCAAATGGAAAACTTTTTTGGTGTTGGCTTGAAAAGGTGAATTGACTATCCCATTAAGGACTGGTCAGTATTTTTCATAGGTCATTTGAACTGAAGGGATGTTAAATGGACTTGAAATACTGATGTCTGTAGTTACTAAACAAAGTTTGACCGACACCCATAAAAGTAATGGAATTAGGCAGTTAGGCAGCAGAGGCTTCGAATGGCGAAAAAGGCGCTTTTCCAAAAGATCAAGGAGAATGGTGTTTACTGGGTCCAGAAAGAAGTGGCATTTGATTTAACCTAAGGAGTTCATGAGAAGGAAAGTTTGGCAGTGCTGAATGGGGTATGTGGGCCAAGACCAAAGTGCTTTATAGGGAGGGGACTCCAGGGAAAAGTCACTATTCTCTCCCAAATTCCCATGGAAAACCTGTCCTATGCAGAATTTTCTTTTTTACTTTTTCCCATTCCATTTCTGGCCAAGTTACAATGTTCTGCCAGATGGAGTTTTTAATATTGTCAGTTTCACACCTTTTGTCATATGTCTTATTCTTTCTTTTTATTTCATTAAATTTACTTGGGTGATGTTGATTAATAAAACTATATAGATTTTAAGTGTATAATTCTATAATATATAATCTATACATTGCATTGTGCGCTCACCATACAAAGTCAAGTCTTTTTCTGTCACCATATATTTAACCCCCTTTACCCTTTACTTTCTCCTGTCCCCCCTTCCCTCTGGTAACCACAATATTGTTGTCTGTGTCCATGTGTTTTTGTTTGTCTTGTTTACTCATTTGTTGCTTTCAGTTTTTGTATCTCACATATGAGTGAAATCATATGGTTCTTGACTTTTTCTGACATCTCAATTAGCATATTCTCAAGATATATCCATATTGTTGCAAATGGCAATATTTCATCTTTTCGTATGGCTGAGTAGTATTCCATTGTATATATGTGCCACATCTTTATCCAATCATTCGTAGAAAAACATAGGTTGTTTCCATGTCTTGCCTATTGTGAATAATACAAATGGCCAATGGATATATGAAAAGATGCTCAAATTCACTAGCTATAAGGAAAATGCAAATCAAAACCACAATGAAGTACCACCTCACACCTATTAGAATGGCTATTATCAATAAGACAAGAAATAAGTGTTGGAGAGGATGTTGAAAAGGTGCATGCATATATTGCTGACAGGAATGTAAATTAGTACAGCCACTATGAATAAAAATAGTTATGAAGGTTCCTCAAAAATTTAAGAATAGAGCTACCATATTATCCAGTAATCTCTCTTCTGGGTATCTACCTGAAAATGTTGAAAATATTTACTTGTAAAGATAATAGCATGATTCTTATATGTATCCCACTAGAGTAGTCTTTCATTCTTGGATGCTGACTTGAAGAAACTTGATGACACTGGGAAGTGAAATCTATCTGCATTCCACCAAGGCATTTATGTGTTTATACTGCATAAATGCAGTGTTGCTCTGGCCAGCTGTTCTGTCAGAATGATGATGATACATAACTCCTCCAAATGTCCTACAGTTTATAAAGGACTTTACATACAAGCAAACAAGAGGGATAATATTTTATTGGGGTTCTATGCAAAGGGTGTCATTCATCCACCACCATTATCTCAAGATAATCATCATCTACATTTTTCAGTTGAGAAAACCAAGGCTCAGAGAGCTTCCGCAACTTGTTCAAACCACATGGCTAATAAATGGTAAGTTTGGACTAGAACAAAGATCTTTGGAATCTAAACCTAGGCCACTACAAGAAGATAATGTTGGAAAGGCTGAGAAATATGCAGAATATGAAGTCTAGGGATGGGTTTCTGGAAAGAATATAGATAGGAGTGAACAAAATAAAAAAGGGAGGCACCCAGAGTTGGGTTGAGAGGACAAAGAAGATTTGTGACAATATTTTATATTCTTTCCATAACCCTATCCTTCCATTCATTTATACTCTTACATCTTATGATGAAGCTTCTATTATTAATTGGAATTCAATAGATTTGGAAACAGAGGCACAGTCAAGTAAATGAGTTTGGCCAAGGCCAAAGCCAGTCAGACAAAGGATTCATATTCATGTCTCCCTGGACTCACTCTTAATCACAGTGCATATAGCTCCAGGCATCCATGAACATAAATATTTGTGGGAACAAGTGTTTGAATATATCAGGTCATACAATTTTTAGCTTACTGTAAATCCCACTGTCAAAACAATTTCAAAACACTATACATTTCAGGTAGAGAATATGCAAAATGCCATGATGACCTATATCATGAGGAAAACAGCAAAAACTAAGGAATGCTAATAGCTACTGAAATAACCAAGCTGAAGTCCTGGGGTGCTAAAGATTATTGAACTCTTTCACAGATATTTTGAAAGGAGTGCCTCTGTACCGATGCTGACTAGTCATCATTTTCCTCAGCTAATATCATTGCTGCACAGAATATCATAAAGTTTAGGGACAAAGAATATAATTCTAGAATCCTCTACAGGGGCAAAAAAAAAAAGTACATTTCAAGGAGAAGTGGATGTTTTTTCCACTTGCTTTTGCTTTATCATGGCACATTAACTTGATGAAAATTTCCCTTGTGAATATGAGGCATTGTTTTGACCCTATGTACTTGTGTATTTATTTTGATGATTCTAAATTTAGCAAACCATTATTGTCACCATTGATCCTAGAGAATTATTCACCTGTTAGTGAGTCAATAGCTGCATGGGTTTATGGTATCATGAGGGATATTGACTGTCAAGTTTATTTACAGTAATTGATGAATTTTTAATTGTTCTTTGTTCCTGTTTCTAAATGACTAAGCGGGGAGGATCACTTTCCTGGATGAAGAAAAGCCTCATAAGTCAGAGGGAAAAGGTCTTCAGGGTTACTTGAGAATAAATAGGACAGGCTGAAAGAACCCCTAGAATTATCCTAACACCAGCAAAAGCCTAAGCAGCCTCCAGGAGCAAAATGGACTGTTGTCTCCCATGGGAAGCGTTCCCTGCTTTTCCTCCTTGAAGTGGTACCCTCCTCTTCTACCTCTCCATCCTGACTTACCCTCCATCATCTTTCACAATGGGTGACCTTCCTCCCTTACAATAGTGTCTGACATAGTATGCATTTGATTGAATATGTCAAGTTACTGAATTCATTCATGAGGCTGTTTCCACTGTTATACTGTGAGCTCCTTAAATATAAGGATGGTGTGCGTTTATGGACTCTGCATGCCCAGAGCCTTGCTTCATGCCTGGACCTTCACACATGCTTGGTGGAAATTTGTTGAGAGGCAGTATGGATGCAGTTAGACTTTGGAGCCAGTCAGCATATGTTCAAATCCTGCCTCTATTATATACTAACTCTATAACCTTCACGAGTAACTAATTGTTCTATGCCTCAGTTTTCTCATGTGCAAAATGGGGTAGCAGAGAACTTATAAGATAGCTGAGAGGATTAAATATGTTTTTATATTTAAAACTAGAGGCCTGGTGCATGGATTCATGCACCAGTGGGGTCCCTTGGCCTGGCCTGCGGGGATCAGGCTGAAACCAGCTCTCCAACATCTCCCAAGGAGTCCTAGATTGTGAGAGGGTGGTTTGGCTTTGGTAGAATTCGCAGGTGATGCACCCTGAAATCAGGCTCCCTCCTCTCTGGTGTATCACCCGAGAACCACAGCTGCCAACTGCAGCTCGGCAGCTCCTGTGTCTGCCCCTTGGTGGTCAGTGTGCATCATAGCTACCGGTCGGACAGTCAGAAGATTGCTTAGGCTTTTATATATATAGATGTTCAAAACAGTAACAAGCAATTCCCAGTCTCAGTGGCTCAACAAATAACAGGTTATTTCTTCAGTATAGATGTTCATTGCCAGATGGCTGTTCTCCAGAGAATGACTCCAATATCTTAGCTCCTTCTGCCTTGTAATACCATCATCTTTATCACATGGTACCCAAGACTCCATGGAAGGGGAAGCAAAAATTATTGCATCTGGAAAGTTTTCTTAAAGATGAGACCAGATAAGAGATACATCACTCTCCCCAGAACCAGTCTCAGGACCTTTCCTTGATGCCAGGAAACTGACCAGCATAGTCTACATTATGTGTGCTGGCTAAAAACAAACTAGTTTGGTGAATGAATAGTATTGTATCTGTCACTCAAAAGACTTAAACAGCTGTGGCCCATGTGGTTCAGTTGGTTGAGCATCATCCTATGTACCAAGTGGGCACCAGTTCAATTCTCGGTCAGGGCACATGCCGAGTTGCAGGCTTGATCCCAGTAGGGGACATGCAGGAGACAGCCGATCAATGTTTCTCTCTCCCTCTCCCTTTCTCTCTCTCTAGAATCAATAAAACCATAGTTTTAAAAAACTTAAATAGATGCTAGCAATTATTTATAAAATTTAAAGCATCTAAAGTCATATAAGCAGATGCATATGATGGATAGTTTAGTTTCAGTTGCTAAAGAACACCTCTTTTAATTTAAATTCAATTGTTACCTTTTGCATTCTCTTGGCACCACTCTGCTATACTTGATGCTTCCAGCCCACCTGGGACCTTTAAAGCAGGGGTCACAAAGGCCTCCAGAGGCAAGGCAGGTGACATAAATGAGCAATGCAGCAGAGGTGGGTGGGGACTGCAGAGCTCTGGGGAGTACACTGCTTCATCAGGAACCACCATAGTACTCAGCAGGGACACCATTCTAAATTTGTTCAGGCCCTCCAATTTCTCAAGAAAAGCCATAAATAGTGATTTTTAAGTGTTGGCAACTATTTCCAATATTTTTAAAACACCAGGTGGGAAAAATATATGTTTTCCAATGAGAACAAAGCCTTTACAGAGAAATGTTAAGATGATATGTTAATATTTTAAGGTATGTTGATTATACCTAAGATGTGATGAAAAGATGCTCAATAAAATGGTATGAAAGCAAGACCATGAGATAAATAAAGAAATTAAAAGATGGAAGCTTATTTTACATGTCTGAAGCCTTACTATCCCAGCAAATGGGCCTCATTCTGCCACCCCACCCCCTAAGTATGTTCTCCCTACTATTAGGATATGCCCCCTATTTTTCAATTCTGGTTAAGTGCATAAATTCTGGAGACAGTCTACCTAAATTGAGGCCAAACTCTATCACTTCACTGGCTGTTAACCCAGTTCCCCCTTTTGTAAACTGAGGATGCAAATGGTATCCATCTCAAGTGATTGCTGAGTGATTTTAATGAGCTAACATGTGCAAAATATTTAGAACATGCCTCACATGTAGCAAGTGTTTTATATATGTTTGCCATTACTTTTCTTATTATTATTACCTCTGCTTTGCAGGCCACATTTGACCAGTGGGACTACAGTTTGCAATTTCTGCTGTAAACTATGGTAACTGGGATTCAAATCACAAATCACTTAGCATCCAATAAAACCAAGCATTCAAGAATAGCCCATGCTACCTGGGAAATCTCTGGCACCTCTTTCTTTGCTTTGCCCCACCCTCACTCTTTGCTCCCTATTTCACTCCTTCTACTTGGCTCTTGATTTCTGTTTATAGCTCAGATTTTCAATTCCATTCTTGCTCTTTGCATTGACGATGTTATGTTTCTTGGTTTGGACTCAATTTCTCCTAGTAAGGCTTACCACTCATCCTAGCCTCTCACCTTCTCTGACCACAACTACTGATTATTGGCCTGACCAAGTTGAAACTCCCAGAAGAAATAAGGCATTAGCCACACAGCTAATGAGGCAAGGAACCAGGATTTGAACCAGGTCCTATGATGGTGGCCAGGGTTTCCAAACTTTTAGCCATACTGTAGTCAGTCTTTATTTTTGCTGAAGCAGAAATATGAGTCTCTGATGACTTTGGAGTTAGCTTATGAGAACAAACAACTTAGTTAGGAAATCAGTCTAACCCCAGAAGTCAGATGTCAATGGGCCTTTGCTATTTTGAACTCATTACTGAGGTGTGCAGAATTCCCATGAGGTGACAAAAGCTTTGTTTCTTTATGACAAATGGCCATACAGTGAAAGATCACATTTAAAGAGAAGTTAAAAATGCATGCAGTTAGCTATCAGCAACAGAGTTGCGTAGGAAGTAGGTAAATCTCAACAGATTTAAGGGGATATTCATAAAGATCTGAATGTTTCTGTTAACAAAACTAAGGGTATAAACAAACAGTCAAAAAATGGTCCACTAGCTAAATCTGATGATTTGGGAAAGAAATATACTGTCAGAAAGTATTTGAGTGCTGTTAAATATTTATGCCTCAGCTATCGGCACTACTTTGTAGAATTTTGGCTCACTGGCCTATTATATAGAATAAATAAATGAGTGTGAAGAATTCAATTTCTATACAATATTTTATATTCCCCCTACATATTTCCATTAACTTTACTACCCTATTGCTTAAATAATACATACTGGTCATTTGAAATATTTTAACAAACTGCCTCTTTCCCATGAAGCTATAAACTCATTCTTAAAAGTCATGACCCTTCAAGATCAGGATCAATGAAACATCTTGTTGGATCCAATTTAGTCTCGCTTCATAGAATTTACCCAGCATATGCCAAACACAGTGCTAAGAACTTTCACAAGCATTTTATTTAATCTTTATAACTATCCAATGCATTTTATAGTAATATCATCCCCATTTTATAGTTTGGGAAACTGTTTTCAAATGTGTTAGTCACTTGCCCAATATCACACCACTGGGATATGGTGAATTGGAGATTCTGACTTAAATTCAGTGTTCTTCACTCTTTCATTGCTGCCTCCCATTGTTGTGATGCAGCACTTGGAAATAATTTTCAAAAAATTAGTAGCCTAGAAAAGTATCCATCCATTAAAAATGATTCCATTGTCCTTCTCTGTACCTTGTCATGCCTGTGATGGAGGAGAGCATCAGTTGTTTGAAACATTCAATAACAATTCCTCAGATGGTATTTCTAATTTTAGCCTCCTGTGGACCCTGTTTCTTCAGGCAACGAATAATTTGCATGGCAAGTTTACTTCTGAGAAAGACATTAGAGTTGAAACCAAGGACACTTAGAACAGTTTCATAGGAAAGTTTAGCTTTAGAACTGCATTAAAACTTGCTAAAACTTCATCGTTGATGGTTCACTATTGATTATATAATCTTATTATAGTTTTCAAGTGTCTATTAAATTTTATTTCAGCACAATAACTGTTTATATTTTCCACAATAATAATGGCAAGACAGTGACTATAAAGTTCATTTGAAACTGTATTTTTATTCCTGATAATAACCTTTGCCATTCCTTGTCCACACCCCTCCCCTACCATCATCAGGCTTTCTAAATGTATTAAAAATTGGGGGACCCAGGACCCAGGTTTTAATCTCATGTTATCACATTCTTTCATCTACCACCCTTTTGGGTTCAGACAACTACTAACCCTCAGTCCACTTCCCCTAGAGTTTTAAAAGACTTTCTCTCCTATTTCATTGTCATTCTAACCAAAACTATCTTATTACTATTCTTGGTGAATTCTGTAGATCAAAGTATCATCAGATAGTAAATATTTTAGGCTTTATCAGCCAAGAGATAAAAACAAAATACTATGAAGTATTTATATATCAAAGAAGAAAAGTCCTGCCCCATCCTACCCACGCCATTTGCTTGGGGTGCCAATCATGATCAGTTTCACCCTCCTCCCCAGTGGCCCAGATCCCAAAATGCTCTTTCCTCCTGGAGAGTCCAGCCTTTTGATATATGTTTGCCATATATCAAACTCAGGCAACTGGAAGGAAGTGAGGGAACTCACTGAATCACTGACTCCTGGGATGAGGTTATACAGCTTGGTGCCTGCATTGCCAATGGCAGAATCTTTGGTGAGTAGGTGATGATCAGCATGAGTCTTGAACAGCACTGAAGTGTGGGCACCAGCCATGGAGGCTGGCACTGGGAGTGAAGGAGGACACAGTGAAGGGATGCACCCATTGGTCTCTGTGGTTGACAGGGCTGGGACCATGCAAAACTAGGCATTGGGCCAGAATAGGCCAGATTAGGCTGTGCTTTTTCACTCCCTGATATCGATTATCATCCCAATACCTTGGCCTCTCAACCTTTTGACTTTTTTTCTTCTGATGATCTTGTCCTCACCTTACATTTGACATCCATTCCCAAGGTTATGGCTTCTCATTGCTGAAAACAGCAACCACTCCCCATAAATTCAATTCTCTGTGTTCTCTCTCTCTTTTTTTAAAAATATATTTTATTGATTTTTTTTACAGAGAGGAAGGGAGAGAGATAGAGAATTAGAAACATCAATGAGAGAGAAACATCAATCAGCTGCCTCCTGCACACACACACCTCCCCCCCACCCCCCCCGCCGGGGATGTGCCCGCAACCAAGGTACGTGCCCTTGACCGAAATCGAACCTGGGATCTTTCAGTCCGCAGGCCGACGCTCTATCCACTGAGCCAAACTGGTTTCGGCATGTGTTCTCTCTCTTATACCACCCATCTTCCCAGTACATTCTCTATAGACCTCCAACACCAACAATTCTTCAACCCACCAACTCTGACAATCCACTAATCCTTAGCTCCTTTTTTGCTGTATCTCAATATCTTCAGGTTGAAATCCATAGGAATCACAGCTATCACTCCTGCTATGTAGCTCTAACTCTCTTGAAATTTTCTGACTTCATCACACCTGGCACAACCCCAACCCTACCTAAACACTATTTTATGCCTAATCCTTGTTGCATACACACAGCTGAACAGAGCTTAAAAAACAAAAACAAACAAACAAAACACCACCATACTGGCTGGTTTCACTTTAAATTCATAACCTCGCCGGAACCGGTTTGGCTCAGTGGATAGAGCATCGGCCTGCGGACTCAAGGGTGCCAGGTTCGATTCTGGTCAAGGGCATATACCTTGGTTGCGGACACATCCCCAGTAGGGGGTGTGCAAGAGGCAGCTGATCAATGTTTCTCTCTCATCGATGTTTCTAACTCTCTATCCCTCTCTCTTCCTCTCTGTAAAAAAATCAATAAAATATATTTTAAAAATAAATAAATAAATTCATAACCTCTCCCCTTAAGTGGTATTAGTGCTGCCTGGTAACCCCACATTCACTAACTCTCCTAGATTACTATTACAGGTCTTCTTTTTTCTCCAGTCTCTAATATCTTCTCATTCTCAGTTGATGTACATGCTTCCTATTTCAATGAAAAAATAAATCAGAAGATATAATTCCCACAACCTCATACTACTACATCTATTCACCCACTCACATCGGTCCCCAAAGTTTCCCTTCTCTCCTGAGCATGCTCTGTCTATATTCCCCCTAAGGCAACATTTGCATCAAATCCCATCCACCTTGCCTACTCAAGGATGTCACTTTAGAAACCCATACCTCTCTCTGCTGCATCATTAAGTTTTTCACTTTACTGTGTCATTCTTGCAAATGTTCAAAAAGACCTCTTAACTCCACATATCCTAAAGAGACTTCCCCATTCTCTGTACCTTGTTGGTTCATATTGATGCTCATTGATACTTTCTGACTCCAACTCCCTCTTTTTTCTGCCTTTAGCCCATTCAAATAAGGACTTGCCCCTGCACTCCACCAAAACTATTATAGTCAAAGCCCTTGGCTTCCAGATTGTTGAAGCCAGTTAACCCAGTGAATATTACTCATCTTAGTTTCTCATTCTAATTGACCTTTCAGAAGCATTTGGTACAGTTGATCATTTTGTACTTCCTAAATTTTTTCTTCACTTACTTTACAGAAGATGATACCCTCCCCATTTCCTCCCATCTCACTATCATGTCTTTCTTAGTTTTTCTCCCCAATCTCTAATCCCTTAAGTGCCCATTATTCCTTAGACCTTTTCTCCATATATACTCATTCTTTAGGGGATTTCATCCAGATTAATGACTTTAAATACTATCTTTACATCAACATCCAAATTTACATCTCTAGTCTAGACCTGTTCCTTGACTTCAGACTCATATAACCAATTATATTTTTAATGTTTCCTCTGGCGTTTCTAAAAGGTGCCTCAACTTTAACATGGCCAGGGGACTTTCACCTCTGATAGTAAAATTATCTGAGTACCTGGGTCAATTCTCTTGATTAAAAATAATTAAAACTCTTGAGCTGAATTTTTTCATAAAAAAATATTAATAATCAGGCAGTAAAGTAAGTCCAAGGACTGAGAGGAAGCAGGAATTCTGAAAAATTAGCAGAGCACTAAAGCTTATATTCAAGCTCAGGTACTTTGCCCAATAGAATAATAATGTTCAATATTCATGTTTTATACACTGTGTGGAAAAGTTGAAAAAACCCAAAGTCTGCAAAAGATGGAAAATCTAATAGGCAACCTTCTCCCCATAAAACTGTAATGCCAAAGGCTACATAATCAGTTTATAGGCAATATGTAAGTTTTATGAGTGATATATCAGTTTATGATAATATATCACCATATACATCAGTAAATAAGTGATATCTGGTAGTATAAGTACTTAAACTTTGTTGTTCGCTGTCTTAGGTTCTTTGTATTTCCATATGAACCTTAGGATCTTCTTGTCAATTCCAACCAAAAAAAAAAAAAATCCCTGCTAGTTTATAATTGGGATTCCATCAAATCTATAGATCAACTTAACAATATCGCTAACCATAAACATGGTATATCTCTCTATTTAAGATATGTTTAATTATGTGGTACTTTTCAAGTTTTCAATGTAGAAGTTTTATCACTCTTAAATATATTCTTATGTATTTGATACTTTAAAATCTAATTTTAATGTCATTTTATAATTATTTTTAATGTTTATTGCTCTAATATTAACATGTAATTGATTTTTGTATATTAATCTTTTATCCAGTGACTTTGCTAAATTTACAAGTTCTTATAATTTGTTTGAAGATTCATTTCAATTTTCTGGTCACATTTGCTTTTCACTCTAGTAGTCCTGATGACATTATTTCTATGAAGAATAATTACTACTCCACTTATTACTTTTGATTTGCTACGGAGAAATTAGAGTAATGTGAGAAAGTAATCTATGTGAAGAGCCACATAGAACCCAGAGGTATAAAATATACAAAAGATTATTCTAAATGAGGTATTTTTTCCTGGTCTTATCTCTCATTTCTCATTGCAAATCTACTTCAATGCTTGAAAACTTATGGCAGATTCCAGCCAGAGAAAGTAAGACTTTCCCAGTATAATAGACATTTGAGAGAAAAGATGGATGAAGGGGAATTTTGGAATAATTTTCAAATATGCCATTGGGAAAGTCTTACTTTCTCTGGCTGGAATTCAAATTTTTCTATCTTTAACAAAATCAGTAATTACTTAAATGGTAATGTGGGTATAATAAATGACCCAAGTTATAAGGTAATTTTCATGTCTTATTGAAGAATAACAGAGAAGTGAAAAGAGTCCAGGCTTTGGCATTCCAAGAATTAGGTTCTAATCCTCTCTCTTCTACTTGCTAGATAAGTGATCTTCAATAGATTACCTTTGTAAATGTCTGCACCTCCATAATGAGGGTATTTTTTTATTTTTGCCAAATTCCCTTTAATTTTTATAGCCACATGAACTTGAAAAGTATATATGATCTATATGATTCTGACTCATTTACTGTCAAAATTTCAAATAATGTTTGTTAAAAGCACAGTAGTATCTATATAGGAGTTGTTTTCAACATTTTCATAAACTCATTTTTTTTCTTTATTGATTAAGGTATTACATATGTGTTCTTGTCCCCCATTTGCCCCCTCCCCCCACTCATTCCCTCATCCTCCTGGTGTCTGTGTCCATTGGTTATGCTTATATGCATGCATACAAGTCCTTTGGTTGATCTCTCTCCCTTACCCCCACCCTCTCCTACCTTCCCTCTGAGGTTTGACCGTCTGATCAATGCTTCTCTGTCTCTGGATCTGTTTTTGTTCATCAGTTTATGTTGTTCATTATATTCCACAAATGACTGAGATAATGTGATATAATGAGGATATTAATAGCCTCTTCTCAGCAATGCTGTGAGGGTCCAATAGGATGACATATATAAACCACAAGTCTCAGGGTCTTGTGTGCCATGCACATTCAGTAAATACTAGTTCTCCAGACTGATGGTTGCCAGAGGAGAGGAGTGTCAGGAGACTAGGTGAAAAAGACAAAGGGACTGAGAAATACAGATGGGTAGTTACAAAATAGTCATGGGGATGTAAAGTGCAGCATAGGAAATATAGTCAATAGCATTGCCATAACTCTGTATGGTGCCAGTTGGGTACTGAAAATAACAGGGGAAACCCTTTGTAAAGTATATGATTGTCTAATCACTATGCTATACACCTAACATTAATACAAAATAATGTTGAATGCATATTGTAATTGAAAAAAATTAAATATTTAAAAATAAAAATAAAAAAATAAATACTAGTTCTCCTTTCAGCCCTATTGTTTTGTTGATGGTTTCTTTTGCTCTACAAAAGCTTTTTATTTTGATGTAGTACCATTTGTTTATTTTCTCTTTAGTTTTCATTGCTCTAGGAGCTGTATCAGTGAAGAAATTGCTTCGGCATATGTCTGAGATTTTGCTGCCTCTGGATTCCTCCAGTATTTTTAGTCTCCTGTCTTATGTTTAAGTCCTTTATCCATTTTGAGTTTATTTTTGTGTATGGTGTAAGTCGGTGGTCTAGTTTCATTTTTTTGCATGTATCTGTCCAATTTTCCCAGCACCGTTTATTGAAGAGACGGTCTTGACTCCATTGTACGTTCTTGCCTCCTTTGTCAAATATTAATTGAGCATAGTGGTTTGGGTCAATTTTTGGGTTCTCTATTCTATTCCATTGATCTATATGTCTGTTCTTGTGCCAGTACCAGGCAGTTTTTAGAATAGGGGCTTCGTAATACAGCTTGATATCTAATATTGAGATCCCACCTACTTTGTTCTTCTTTCTCAGGATTGCTACAGCTATTTGGGGTCTTTTTTTATTCCAGATGAATTTTTGGAGAGTTCGTTCTAGGTCTGTGAAATATGCTGTTGGTATTTTAATGGGGAGTGTATTGAATCTATAGATTGTTTTCGGTAGTGTAGACATTTTAATGATGTTGATTCTACCAATCCATGAACATGGTATGTTCTTCCATCTGTTTATGTCTCCCTCTATCTCTTTTTTTCAGTATCCTGTAGTTTTCCGAGTACATGTCTTTTACCTCCTTAGTTAAGTTTATTCTTAGTACCTTAATTTTTTTGGTACAATGGTAAATGGGATTGCTTTTTAGTCTCTCTTTCTTTAATTTCACTATTGGTGTATAGAAATGCCATAGATTTTTTGGTGTTAATTTTGTATCCTGCTACATTGCCTAATTCATTTATTAAGTCTAATAATTTTTTTATGGCGTCTTTAGTGTTTTCTATGTATAGTATCATGTCATCTGTGAATTAGGACTTCTTTTTTTCCAATTTGGATGCCTTTTATTTCTTCTTCTTGTCTTATTGCTATAGCTAGCACTTCCAGTACTATGTTGAACAGGAGTGGTGAGAGTGGGCATCCCTGTCTTGTTCCTATTCTTAGGGGAAATGGTTTTAGTTTTGCCCATTGAGTATGATATTGGCTGTATTGTTTTGAAATATATCACACCTAATCTTTTCTCAAGAATACTTGGAATGTAAGTCACTGTAAATTAATTTGGGGTCTTATTAAGCTTACCTCATTTCCTATTTTTAAATTGTAACCGTACCTCAAAATACTATTTTATTTCAGGAGAATTTAAAATTTGAATAATTTACTATCACATCACATAAAAGGGGTAATGGCAGACACTGTAAAGCACATCATTCAACTTCTGTTAGATCCTGATACTTTACTGCATCCCTAAATATTCCTTTCCCATTTCTTATAGCAGCTCTTTCAAATTTTCTCCATTCTTTTCAGGGCCTCGGGACATTTCAGCATCATAACTCTCAGAAGACATTTAAAAAATATAATTCCCTGAAGACCCCCTCCTTCACTTATATTTCTGGATCTTCGCTTCTTGCTTATTTTTCTTCTCATTTCAAAGATATGTCACCCCTACTTTCTAATGAAATATCTTCAATTGTATTCTCTACCTCATATTCTTTATCTCCCCCCCCTAATTTACTAAATCATTTTTTTCCTCCATGTTTTACATATTTGATTTCTTTATCTAAACAGGCTCTTCTCCCTGGTTTGCAAACAGGCTGAGTTTGGTCCTTGCTTCCTTTCTGATTCTACATTAGCTCTTTGGATTCTCTCACATCCTACCAATTCTCCTTTTCTGGTGACTCATTCTCAGCTCTAACCCTGATTTCATGCAGGAGATCAAGATCAGTATTTTCTACTACTTATTGCTTGGCATTTTCACTGAGATATTCCACCCAATATTCAAATTTAGTGAGGTCAAAAGGGGATGTTATACTCTTCCCCTACTCACTCTCATTTAGACTTAATTCTGAGGGACACTGAGCCCTCTGTGCTGAGCTAGTGGGAAAAGGGAGGACTTGGAACTGGTAGGCCTTGAGCTAAAAGAACAAACTCAACTGTCAGACCTATCTAAGTGTAAAGGGTAAAATAAGCACTGGAATAACATATGTAAGAGAAACTAATATAGTGAAGCAGGGATCAGTAGGTTAGAGCACCAATTATCAACCAGTGTCCCACAAGAATTTTTAATACCTGACTATCTAGTCGGGGCACTGACCTCTTTACCCTTAGGTTGTCAAAAAAAAAAAAAAAAAGACAACAGCCAACACAATAGTCTACCTATTTTTTTTTGTCAGATTGGCAAAATATATATTTTCAGCGTGCCACAGAATTTTAATGATTAGTTTATATGTGCCATGAGATGAAAACAGTTGAAAATTGCTGGTTGAAAGCCATGTGGAAATTAGGCAGGTGGGACTGTACTGAGTCATCCTCATGGTTAGGACAATAGTTCCATTTAGTGGTTGAGGATACCAGAGCAGAGCTTCCAGGAATATGGAGCTGGCGAAAGCTTGTAGGTTTCTAGGGCCCATTTCAGTAAAAGGATTGGAATCCAAGGTAGTTTTCCTTGCCCTCAATGATAGAATTGCATACAAGATGAAAAGGAAGGTTGATCGGCTATCCCACTTCTGGGGATATATCTGAAGGAAATTAAATCACTATCTCAAAGAGATATCTGCACTCCTATTTTCACTACCACATTATTCACAACAGCCAAGATATGGAAACAACCTAAGTGTCTGATGATGGATAATGCCTATGGGATAATTCAGCCATAAAATAGAAGGAAATTCTGCCATTTGCTACAACATGGATGAATCTGAAGGTATTATGCTAATGAAATTAGACAGAGAATGAAAAATATTACATGGTCTCACTCATATGTGGAATCTAAAAGAGTCTAACTCATAGAAACAGAGAGTAAATTGGTAGTTACCAGGGACTAGGGGTTGGGAAAACAAGGAGATGCTGGTCAAAGAGTACAAGCTTTCAATTATAAGATAAGTAAGTCCCAGGGATCAATGTCCAGCATGTTGACTGTAGTTAACAATAGTGTATTATATACTTAAAAATTTATAAGAGAATAGATCTTAAATGTTCTCATCACTTAAAAATAAAGGTAACTGTGAGGTGATGGCTGTTAACTAATCTTACTGTAGTAATTAATTCATAATGCATACAAATTATACAGGCGGTCCTTGGGTTACATCGGAGAGCTGTTCCTACGGTGTGACGTAACCCGATTTTTGCTGTAAGTCGGAACCCACCTACATAAGCACCTACGTCACTCACATGGAGCACATACACAGCAGTAATGAAGTGAAACAGTAAAAAAAAATTAAAAGAAAGATAACAATTCCTGACCTTTACTTGTGGTAAATAAATAATAAAAAACATAAAGCACATATGTACATACGTCAAAATGACGGAACTTTTTTTTTTATAAATACTGTAAATGGGAGATGGTGACGTAACCACGAAACGATGTATGTCAAGTCCGATATAACCTGAGGACTGCCTGTATACATACTAGAGGCCCAGTGCATGAAATTCGTGCACGGGTGGGGTCCCTGGGCCTGGTGGGCAATCAGGGCCGATCAGGGCCAAGCTGATTGGGGCCGAAGGCCTAGTAGGGTCGGGAGAGGAGATGACTGTCGCTGGGCCAGGAGTGGAAGGAACAGATGCCAGATGCTGACACTTCCCTCAGTGCCCCACCACCCCATGGTTCCCCACTTCTCCCTCCTCCTCCTTCCCTCAGTGCTGCGCCACCACCGGGGTCCTGCTGGCCAGGGGAGGGACAGATGGAAGGGCCAGTGGAAGTTTTGATCTCTAGTTTGGAACATGCAGGAGGCAGCCAATCAATGATTCTCTATCATCATTGATGTTTCTATCTCTATTTCACTCCCCGAAATCAATCAAATATATATTTTTAAAATGCAAGGCTTTTAGAGGACGAAAGGTAGGGCAAGGGAGCTATTGACAGGGGGTCATTTGAGATCTTGCTCACATTTCAAATAGGATAACATAAGGTGGTCCTCAGGGGGTGACAGGTGAGGAGTGGCAGTGGGTGGAGCAGGGCACTGGAGGCTGAGGAACAGGCTGTAATGACTGGGAATGTCTGTGACAGTGATACCAAGTGTGTGTTGTGGCCATTGCTGGGATCATTCATCCCCAAGAGGTTTTGATTCTGGACAGGAGGAGAAACATGGAGATCAGCAGGCAGCAGGAGTGAGCTGCCCTGCTTCCCTACAAATGTAAACACACAGTGTAACTGCACATGGAAGTCAGTCAGCGGCCAAATCAATGCTCAGCCAGCCCTGGTGGCTGTGTCCTGCCACTCTCTGGCTGCGCTGTGGCACTATTGGCCAGGGAGGCAGAAGCCATGCCCCCAAGAACACGTAGTATACTAAGGGGCAGACAGGAAGCCAGAAGCTGGAAGTCAAGCTGAGGCGGCCTGGCAGCAATGCGTGTGCCATAGAGCTGGATGGGAAGCAACTGTCGTGAGACCAGCTTTGGAGTCAGAGGGGCTATGCTTCCTGCACATCACCAGTGAGTCCTCATGAGCCCACAGGGCACCAGCCAGGCCAGGCAGGGCCTGGAGAGGCCTTTCCCTCCTGGAGCCATTCTTCCCAGGGTGGCAGCCTCGGCCGCTTTTTTTTTTTTTTTTTTCAGTTTATTTTTTTTTTTTATTGGAAAGCAAGCTCTGGGATTGCAGTTCCTGGGATCCTTGGGCCATAGTGTGTGCCTCCAGGCCTCACTGAGCCCCCCTCTCCCTCCTCCTGCGTTGAGCGTCTGGCCCCTGGTGGTCAGTGTGCATCATAGTGACTGGTTGACTGGTTGTTCTGGTCATCCCGCTGCAATCGTCACTGGGCTTTTGTTATAGAGGATATCAAATCATCACATTGTACCCCTTAAACTTACACAATGTTATTTGTCAATTATATCTCAAGGAAGCTGATGAAAAAAAGAAACAAAAAGGCAGCTAAAGTTGATTCATAATGGAAAAGTACAGCAGATATGAGATAAAGGTCCCTGGAATGCCAGCTTTATGAAGCTTAGACTGACTGAGCCAAATGTATTCTCTCAACAGATCTTTATTGAGCACTTACTGTGTGCAAAGCAATACTAAGCTGGGGATTGGTATTGCCATTGTGAATAAAATAAATTCACACAACACAGTCCTTTCTTTCATAGGCAGTCTGGGGAAAGTTATAAAGCAGTAAAGAGCCAATTACAATCTGGAGGTGGAGGGGAGATGCCAAGATGGGAAGTGCAGTGTGCTAAGGGGCACCTAACCCAGAATTACAAAATTAGGAAATAGATGGTGAACACTCATCATGTTAGCTGCTAACTGAGCATCTTTAATCCCTTTTTGAATCCTCAGGAAATTTTCAGCCTCATGCATCCTTCTTCTCTAAAATAGGACCAAGGAATCTTGCCACCCCAGTCTCTTATAACTGGGATACACTAATCAGCTTTGTCTCTGGGAGATTTGTAAAAGGTGAATAAGAAGCCCTCCACCCCACAGAACTATTTCGCCTTCAAGGCCCCAATCCTTAGCAGCTACACTGGTTGGATAATCAGGTTCCTGAATTGGGTTTAGCAAGAACGCTGGCAGCTGTAGCAATTTTAGTCAAGTCAGGTTCCAAAGTCAAGTCAATGCTCTAAAATTTCATGAGCCATGTAATAACCTTTTCTGCTTAATAAACCAGACTTGGTTTCTACCACTTGCCACTAAAACCACTTCCCAAAAAATATTAAATGCTTCCCCACGGGAATGATATCAAAATTGAGATATGAAAGGGGAGTGGGGATGAGGTATAATGTCTATGAAACTTACTAAGGAGTAAATTCTAAGCATCCTCATTACAAAAAGAATTTTTAAAAAAATTTCCCCCATTTCTTTGTATTGTGTCTGTATGAGATAATGGATGTTAACTAAAATTATTGTGATAATCATCTCACAACATGGATAAGTCAAACCTTTATGCTGCACAACTGAAACTCATACAGTGATGCATGTCAATTATCTATATATATAAAAGGCTAAGAGACCGGCTGACTGGCTGAACGGCTGACTGGCCGAATGGCTGACTGGCTGGTAGGTATTATGTGCACTGACCACCAGGGGCAGACGCTCAACATAGGAGCTGCCAAGCGACAGCAACTTTGCAGAGTGCCCTCTTGTACTTCGGGACCCCTCGGGGGATGTCGTACTGCCAGTTTCAACCCAATTCCCACAGGCCAGGCCAAGGGACCCACCCTTCAAGCCCTGGCACCACCCCAGGTGTGACCAGCCAGGGAGGGATTGCAAGAGGTTGGCTCCAGGATGTGTATGGCCCATCTCATCCAGTCCCACCCCGCCGGCCACCTTCTAATTAATTTTCTTTCAATGTGCACGAATCCATGCACTGAGTCTCTAATATCTCAATAAAACTGGGTGGGGGAGAGGGATTAGCTAGGGGAATAGGCAAACAAAAGTGTTGGAGCAGAAGGAATAATCTGATGGTTCCCTGAAGAGACAAAAAGAATATTGTGTATTTAAAGGGACAAAAGAAAAAGTTAGGTGGCATGGGAGATGATGAGTGGTGAGAAATGAGACTCTACAGGTAAGCAGGGACCTGGACATGGAGGATCTCACAGATGGGGTTTAGAAGCCCTTTAGCAAGATTGGCTCAGCAAATGAGCAGGACTGATGTTGTGGTTGAAAATCTCATTGCCAAGAACTAAGAGCCTGGGAGAGGCTCAAGCTAACTTCACTGTTTTCCTAGTCCTTCCTTCTGCCTCCAAAAATAATGTTTTTCCCAAAACTCTTTAGCCAAGGCTGAGTATCATTATCTTCATCTCCAAAGTAGACATTGCAGAAGAGAAAACCCAGGGCAAGGTGTCTATCATGAAAAACCTTCCAACATGGACCAGAAAACTACCTATGAGCATTTCATCTAACAGATGGATGAACTTTCAAACCAAAAGTGTAAAAAAAAAAATTCTTATGTCATTTATATCATTTATACAGTATTTCTGTCTCAGTGCTTTTGCCCAGAGAACACAGTTGATATTTCATTTACTGCACTTAAAGACCGACGTGTGTTCTAGGCACAGTGAGCCAGAACACCATCCACAAGTGTCTAGTTGTGAGGAAGCCATAAGAGTGTCACAAATTCAGCCACACTACTTCATGGACCAATTACCATTGAGTACTTAAAAACCAGATATCAGGGTGTTTTCAGGATATTAATGAACATTATTACAAAAATACTTATGAGAACAAATAATAGTGAGAAAAATTCATTGAAACAGAGTTTAAATGCTAAGAGAATGTTTAATGTATACCCAAGCCTCCAAGATGGAGATAGAGTATGCGTCATCTTCCAAATTATTGATTTAATTTCCATATAGCCTGTGTCTGGAGACATGAGCTCCAAAAACCATCCTAGGTGATTTTTCCTCTTTAATATGACCTAATAGTCATGTAAAACTAAGTCTCAAGTTGGTATTTACCTGAAAGAATAAAAAACTAACCAAAAGAAACATCACCCAGCTCATCCTTTTGTCCTTAGGTTTCCTATCCCACTCTGATATTGCTTTTCTTTCTATGAGAAAGACCTAATTCCATATATCCGATATCTTTCTTTTTCACCAGGTGTTTGCTGTTGTTTTTTACTTCTTTGTTTTTATTACTAAACTAGAGTTCCAGCACATGAAATCGTGCACGTGTAGGGTCCCTAGGCCTAGCCTGCAATCAGAGCCATGTCCACTGCTCCGCAACGCAGCTCGCTGCCCTGCAAGTCCAGTCCCCAGTCCCGCTCTGCTGCCATCCAGCTCGGTTCCTGTGGTTCCCCATTGGCCATCCAGTGATGGGAGCCTGTGGGCTGGAGGGAGGGACCGAGAGGTGGTCAATGTATCTCACAGCAACTGGTCGATTGGTCTTCTGTCTTGGGGAGAAAGTTCCTTCATGAAGTTCTCCTGAAAAATCTACACTTCCCAGGATCCAATCAGAGTTTCACATTCTAACTGGGTCTGAGACATTTTCCAATTAAGATTGCATGCATGTAAGCATAACCAATGGACACAAGACACTGGGGCAGTGGGAAGGGGGGCGGGGGGTGTCCGTGAGGGTATGTGAGGGGGGGAGGGGGGATAGGGGAGGCCAGGGGAAAGAAGGGGAAAAAAGGAGACATATGTACTACTATTTATAACTAGAGGCCCAGTGCACGAAATTCGTGCACGGAGGGGGGATGTCCCTCAGCCCAGCCTGACCCTCTCCAATCTGGGACCCCTCAAGGGATGTCCGACTGCCCGTTTAGGCCCGATCCCTGGGATCGGGCCTAAACGGGCAGTCGGAATCCCTCTCACAATCCAGGACTGCTGGCTCCCAACTGCTTGCCTACCTACCTGATTGCCCCTACTTCTGCCTGCCAGCCTGATCACCCCCTAACTACTCTGCTGCCAGCCTGTTTGCCCCCAACTTCCCTCCTCTGCTGGCCTGGTCACCCCTAACTGCCCTCTCCTGCAGGGTTGATCACCTCCAACTGCCCTCCCTTGCAGGCTTGGTCCCTCTCAACTGCCCTCCCTTGCAGGCCAGGTGCCTCCCAACTGCCCTCTCCTGTTGGCCATTTTGTGGTGGCCATCTTGTGTCCACATGGGGGCAGGATCTTTGACCACATGGGGGCAGCTATATTGTGTGTTGCAGTGATGATCAATCTGCATATTACTCTTTTATTAGATAGGATAGAGGCCTGGTACAGGGGTGGGGGCCAGCTGGTTTGCCCTGAAGGGTGTCCCTGATCAGGGTGGGGTACCCTTGGGGCATGGGGTGGCCTGAGCGAGGGGCCTGTGGTGGTTTTCAGGCCGGCCACGCCCCCTGGCAACGCAAGCGGAGGCCCTGGTATCTGGAATTTATTTTCCTTCTACAATTGAAATTTTGTAGCCTGGAGCAGAGCCAAGCCTGGGGCTCCCTCCGAGGCCCGAAGCCATTTGTGTTGGGGTTATAATTGAAACTTTGTTGACTTAAGCGGGTGGGCCCGGCCAGGGTTGTGGAAAGCTTTGCTTCCCCTGTTGCCGGCGGCAACCCTGGCCTGCTCTCTCAAGCTCCATTCTGCCGCCATTTGTTTGAATTTGTTTACCTTCTATAATTGAAACTTTGTAGCTTGAGTGGAAGCTTAGGCCTGCAACGGCTGGCAGAAAGCTTGGCTTCCTCTGTTACCTAGGAACCTTGCTCTCTGTGGCTGTAGCCATCTTGGTTTGGGTTAATTTGCATGCTCGCTGATTGGATGGTGGGCATGGCTTGTGGGCGTGGCTTGTGGGTGTGTCGGAGGTATGGTCAATTTGCATTTTGTCTATTATTAGATAGGATACTTTAAATAATAAAATTAAATTTAAAAATAAAAGATTCAAATACAAACAAAACCAGGACCTTGAGGTGGACAGGGGAAGTTTCTTAATCAGGTCATGTTTTAAAAGGCAGTTAAGCCAAAACTGGTTTGGCTCAGTGTTTTAAAAGGCAGTTAATATGAATCAAAAGTTTTAAAAAGCTCAAGGACCCAAGATCAATTATAAATTAGTGTAGAGTAGGCATTGAAAAGAAAAATACCAGACCATGAAAATGCTTGGAATCTACAGCTTGAATGGAAAATCTACTTCCTGATTTTGATTGTCCTAGCAGAGGAAATGACTCAGATTCACTATGTCACCTGAGACTGTAAGTCCCCTAAGAAACAGAAGGGTGTTGCTGAGCCTTCCATATTTACCTACAGTAAACCAGCAGTTCTCAGATTTTTACTGGCTTTATAATGCCTGTAGACTTGTCAAAACTCAGATTGCTGGTTCTTATCCCAAGAGATTCATATTAAGAACTCAACTATTTCTATCAAGTTTCCAGGTGATGCTGACGATGTTGTTTTGGAAACACTTTGAGAACCAGACATAGATGATAGCAAGCAACAGCCCAATCTATTGCTGACAAGGTGCTTTCTCTTTTTCTTTTCCTCCCACCTCCACCCATGAAACGCCTGGTAGCAAAATGCTAGAGAGCAAACATTTGGGTCAGAGAGGCACTGGGTTCAATCCCTAATATGCCATTCCCTATCGAGGTCCTGAAACAATTTACTTCGCCTGTGTAAACCCCAATCATCCCAGGTGCAGAATAGGGCAAGAACAGCCCCAACCCATGGAACAGTTGTGAAATATGCATGCAATAAGCTCTCAACAGAAACTCTGACTCACAATAACGCACTCAGTAAAAAGGGTCCTTGATCAGTATTGTTTTGATGATTTTTCAAAAAACCCTGGTGGTATCCTGTCCCTAAACTGCAAGTACTAAGCAAACAGAGTCTGGGTGTTTTAAAGAGCATTGATAAAAAATGCCAATGGGTAAGACATATTAAATCTCCAGTCCTCCAACACACAAACCAAGAATTCTAGAACTCATCCCAAAATTATTGAGGTTGGTTTTTTAAGATTATTTTTTGACAGGGGATTATTTTCTCCAACCGTTTTTGCCTTTTTAGGATTCCCATCTATAGCAGGTATTAGAATTTGAGACCCCAAGGCAAAAAATTTCAGAAGGGCTTCCATGCCATTACTAATTGTAAAATATGTAAGGAATCCTAAACAGGGTGGGGCAAAAGTAGGTTTACAGTTGTTCATATGGAAAATAATATAATGATTAATAAATAATAATACAAGCATAAACTGTGTTTGGAATACTCTCAACTGTAAACCTACTTTTGATTCACCCTATATTTCTTGGGCATCCTCAGATCTCAATGTAAACCTCTGGGTCCCTCTCTGATCCACTCCTCCCTTTCCCATCAAGCTTGGTTAGAACCCCCTGCAATGTACATACCTGGTACCTGTATCCTTACCTCTGAATATTTTACACATTTGTCATCGTTCCATGATTATTTGTAATTGCTTGTTTAATGCTTATTTTCTCTCCTCCAGCACACTATGTCTACTAAGTTCCCCACTGTACCCCCTAGTGGGGAACCTGTAAAGTAGAAAGCCCATAGTAAATATTTGATGAGGAACACACCCAATGACCAACTTCCTGAGAATTCTGAACAGAATGAGAAAAACCATTTATTTTTTCTTATAAGTATACAATGGGCACATTTCAGAAATGTATGTATTCGACAAGTAAGATTTGACTCCCCAAACGTGTTTTTAATGATGGATATCAGAATTTTCCACTTAATTAAGAACTTTCTTAATCCACTGTCAGAGCCAAATTAAAGAACCCCTAATACAGAAATGTTTATTTAAGAAATAATGAGATTTTGAAATGTTTGCACACATTGAGAAGTCATATATTTGTTTGGCATCTACATAGTATTTGGCAAAATTCATCCAACTCAGTTGTATTCTGTTGAAAACAATGACCTTTTTTCTTCTTACTTTGCTTGGTATATTCCTTCCAATATGGATATAAATGTAAATGCACTTCTGGGCCTTTGCTTTTCTTTTCTCATTTTAAATTACCTCTCCACTTCCCCACAAATTGTATATTTGGAGTTCCATTTGTGGCCAAAATGCAATTGTTTAATTGTGCAATATGTAATTTGTAATATAATTATGCTGGCCAAATTATTTCCTGGGCTGCTCAATTACTATGATTACATTTGTTAAGTTTATAAGCCACATGCTGTTATTCTCCTTTTCTTCTGGCTGGTAAATGGTTTTATTTCACTTTTAGTTCTTGGGTCCAGGGCTTTGAGTGGGTGTCATAAGGGGGAGTGAAAATTGATATCTTGTTTCCTACCATTACAGCCCCACTTGTGTTAATGAAGATGGGAGCTGAAGCTGAAAAACCACAAACAACTTTTACTGTTATGCGTCCACTCAACACTTAGATTGATGACAGCACATTTCAAATTCATCTTCCAGAACATTCCATCTTCTATGTGGGAAATGGCTAACATTTATTGGGTGCTCTCTCTGTGCCAGCTACTAGCCTAAGCACTTTACATACCTTTATATGTCCGTCTTTGGAACAAAACTGTGAGCATTATATAACGATGATCACTGTCTTTGCCTAGATTCTCCAAAAAGCGGAGCCTGTGACAAGGGTTTTGTGTTCAGGTAGTTTATATTTTTTGCAAACAAGGAAAAGGAGTAGGGACTAGAGAGAAAGAAATGTGGGAAGCCACCCCAAGAGTGTTATCTGGTTGATTTACTCTGTGAGCAATGGGGGTTCTAACCAGTGAGGGCAGCTGTGAGGAGCTGTATAGGAAGCACCCCAGAATTATCTGAGACTCTAGGGGAATATTTTCCCCTGGATTCTTTCCTTCTTGACAGAATCAAGAATTGGCCTGTAGGGTATTTACACTCTAACACTTCCAGGGCAGCAAAGCCTACAAATAATGAGCCTAGCAGGTGATTCTTATGACTGCAGCAGGGGAGCGTTGGGACACAATGCATAGGAGACATGCACGGGGCACTGAAGCCGTCATCAGTCACACCTGAAGTAAAATGGTAGGCGACATGAAATGCACATTGGAGTAAAGGTAGTCTCTTCAATAAATGGTGCTGGGAAATATCTGCTTACCATAATGTAAATATCTGTGTTTTCTGATGGTCTTAGGCGACCCTGCTAGCAGTTCTCAACCAGCGGTTGAGAACCGCTGCTGTAGAGCCTAAGACCATCAGAAAACACAGATATTTACATTACGATTCAAAACAGTAGCAAAATGACAGTTAGGAAGTAGCAACAAAAATAATTTTATGGTTGGGGGTCACCACAACATGAGGAACTGTATTAAAGGGTCGCAGCATTAGAAAGGTTGAAAACCGCTGCTGTAGAGCCTAAGACCATCAGAAAACACAGATATTTACATTACGATTCAAAACAGTAGCAAAATGACAGTTATGAAGTAGCAACGAAAATAATTTTATGGTTGGGGGTCACCACAACATGAGGAACTGTATTAAAGGGTTGCGGCATTAGAAAGGTTGAGAACTACTGCTCTAAAGGCTCTAAGGAAGAATTCTCCTGTAGCTTCTGGTGGTTGCTGACAATCCTTGGAATCCCTTGGCTTGTGGAAGCATTACTCCAATCTGTGCCTCCATCTTCACGTGACCATCTTCTCTTTATCATCAACCAAGTATTGTGTCTATGTCCAAATTCCCCTATTCTTATAAAGACACCAGTCATGTTGGACTTAGAGAGTACCATAATCCAGTATGACCTCATCTTAAATTGATGGCATCTGCAAAGATCCTATTTCCAAAGGCCTCTTTACAGATTCTGGAAGACATGTCTTTTGGGGGTACACTATTCAACCCAGTACATGGTCCCAGTTCCTCTCCTTTGGAACATCATTTTATTTTTTTTAATATATTTTATTGAATTTTTACAGAGAGAAAGGGAGATGGATAGAGAGTTAGAAACATCGATGTGAGAGAAACATCGATCAGCTGCCTCCTGCACACTCCCTCCTGGGGATGTGCCCGCAACCAAGGTACATGCCCTTGACTGGAATCAAACCTAGGACCCTTCAGTCCACAGGCCAAGGCTCTATCCACTGAGCCAAACCAGTTAGGGCTGGAACATCATTTTAAATGTCTTTTTATATATTTTGGAAATTAAACCTTTGTCAGACCTACGCAAATATCATCTCCCATCTGGTTGGCTGACTGCTTATTTTGTTGTCCATTTCTTTTGCTGTGCAGAAGCTCTTCGGTTTGATATAGTCCCATTCATTTATTTTGCCTTTACCTCCCTTGGCTTTGGGGTCAAGTCCATAAAATGTTCTCTACCACCCAGGTCCATAAGTTTGGTACCTATATTTTTTCTATGTGACTTATAGTTTCGGGTCTTATGTTTCAGTCTTTGATCCATTTTGAATTAATTTTTGTACATGGGGACAGACTGCAGCCCAGTTTCATTTGTTTGCATGTAGCTTTCCAGTTTTCCCAGCACCATTTATTGAAGAGACTATCTTTACTCAATGTGCATGTCTGGCTCCTTTGTCAAAAATTATCTTTCCATATATGTATGGTTTTATAGCTGGGCTCTCTTTTCTGTTCCATGGATCTCTGTACGTATTTCTCTGCCAATACCATGCTGTTTGTTTTTTGTTTTTGTTTTTTTCTAAAATATATTTTATTGCTTTTTTACGGAGAGGAAGGGAGAGGGATAGAGAGTTAGAAACATCGATGAGAGAGAAACATCCATCAGCTGCCTCCTGCACACCCCCACCGGGGATGTGCCCGCAACCAAGGTACATGCCCCTAACTGGAATCGAACCCGGGACCCCTCAGTCCACAGGCCAATGCTCTATCCACTAAGCCAAACTGGTTAGGGCCATGCTGTTTTGATTATTGTAGCTCTGTAGTATATTTTGAAGTCAGATAGTGTGATACCTCCAGCATTGTTCCTTTTTTCCCCCAGGATTTCTTTGGCTATTCTGGGTGTTTTGACCCAACATTCCCACTCCTGGGTATATACCCAAAAAATTCAAAATCAGTTATACACAAAGATATATGCACCCCTATGTTCATTGCAGTATTATTCACAGTGGCAACGATGTGAATTGGAAACAGCCAAAGTGCCCTACAATAGAGGACTGGATAAAGAATATGTGGTATATATACACAATGGAGTACTATACAGCCATAAGAAGGGATGAGACAGCGTCATTTACAACAACATAAATGGACCTTGAGAACATTATGCTAAGTGAAATAAATCAAAGAGAAAAAGCTAAGAACTATATGATTTAACTCATATGTGGAATATAAAACTGAAACTTATGAACACAAACAGCAGTGTGGTAGTTGCCAGAGGGAGGGAGGTGGAGGAAGAAAGGGGTCCTAATATGAAGTGACAGGAGATTTGACTTTGGGTGGTGGCACATGGTCCTATATACAGATATTGTAAATTAGTAATCCACACATGAAACCTATATGCTCATGTTGAGTGATGTCACTCCAATAAAATTTAAAATAAAATGTAAAAAATGTCTTTTAAAGCTTTATTTTGGTTATTAAAAGATAGGTATATATCTTTTAATAACCAAATATTGGACCATAACTAAGATTTGGAAACAGCCCAAGTGCTCATCAGCAGATGAGTGAATTAAAAACCTGTGGTACATCTATACAATGAAATACTACACTGCTGTAAAAAAAGAAGGAATTCTTACCATTTTCAACAGCATGGATGGAACTGGAGAGCATTATGCTAAGCAAAATAAGCCAGCCAGAGGAAGATAAATATCACGTGATCTCACTCATTTGTGGAATATAATGAACAACATAAACTGAGAACAAAAACAGATCCAGAGACAGAGAAGCATCAATAAGATGCTCAAATCTCAGAGGGAAGGTAGGGGAGGGTGGGGGTAAAGTGGGAGAGATCAACCAAAGGACTTGTATGCAGGCATATAAGCATATCCAATGGACACAGGCACCAGGGGGGTGAGGGCATGAGCGGGGGGGAGGCCAATGGGGAGATAAGGACATATATGTAATACCTTAATCAATAAAAAATAAAAAGAAAAGAAACTCACACACACACACACATACACACACACACACATAAATAACCAAATATTGGGAAAGTATGAATACCCATTCCCTAAAGAAGTCAGATTTCTCTCTCTCTCTCTCTCTCTCTCTCTCTCTCTCTCTTCTCTCTCTCTCTCTCTTTCATCCTCACCCTAAAATGTTTTTCCATTGATTTTTAGAGAGAGTGGAAGAGAGAGGGAAAGACAGAGAGAAATATCGATGTGAGAGAAACTCATCGATTGGTTGCCTCCTGCACATGCCCTGAATAGGGCCCACACCAGGGAGGAGCCTGCAACCTAGGTATGTGCCCTTGACTGAAATCGAATTCAGGACCCTTTGGTCCACAGGCTGACACTGTATCCACTGAGCCAAACAAGCTAGGGCTTTTTTTTTTTTCTTTTAAAAAAGGCTTTATGTTCTACCTGCCTCCAGATTTCTCAGATGTCCCTCCAAGAAGACAAGTCTACCAACTGGTCAGGAACCTTTGTAACATACCGTGTTTTAGCATTAATCCAGTCTCAGCCACAGTTCACCTTGACCCCATAGCTATTACAAGGGTGGTTGAAGCCACTACCTAGAACAGATGGGCAGGTATTGGATAAATTCCTCGACCTTTACACTGGATTCATTAATCAGAAAAAATTCTCTCTTGTCAGGTTTAGGTAAGTTTGGCTGCTTGAAGAAATGGACAGGAGTTCCACTTGCATTGTTAGTCCTGTCAGATTTGATCACTTTTGTTTTTTGTTGTTGTTGTTGTTTGTTTTGTTTTTTGTTTTTATTTTTGTTTTGTTTTTGTTTTGTGACTTAAGACAGGATAAATTTATTATCTCTCAGTTCTATAGGTCAGAAGTCCTAGTGGGCTTAGCTGGCTTCCCACCTTCATATTTTACAAGGCCAAAATCAAAGTGTTCACTGACTGGGTTCTTACTGGTAGACTGAAAAAACTCAGTTTCCAAGCTTATTCAAAATATTAACCAAATTTACTTCCTTGTGGTTGTAGGACTGAGGACCTCATTTCCTTATTGACTAACAACCAGGGGCTGGTCTTTGCTCCTAGAGGCTGCCCACATTCTTTTATTTATTTTTTTGGCCTTTTTTTATGGTTTAAAGTTTTACATATGTCTCCTTTGCCGCCACATTGATCCCCCCCCTGACCACTCCCACCCCGGAGGGCAAGTCCCCAGTGTCTGTGTCCATTGGTTATGCTAATATGCATGCATACAAGTCATTTGGTTGATCTCTAACCCCCCATCCTCTGACATTTGTCTGTGGATCTATTTTTGTTCATCAGTTTATGTTGATCATTATATCCCACATATGAGTGAGATCATGTGATATTTATCTTTCTCCAACTGGCTTATTTCACTTAGCATAATGCTCTCCAGTTCCATCCATGCTGTTACAAATGGTAAAAGTTCCTTCTTTTTTACAGCAGCGTAGTATTCCATTGTGTAGATGTACCACAGTTTTTTAATCCACTCATCTGCTGATGGGCACTTAGGATGTTTCCAAATCTTAGCTATTGTAAATTGTGCTGCTATGAATATAGGGGTGCATACATCCTTTCTGATTGGTATTTCTGGTTTCTTGGGATATAGTCCTAGAAGTGGAATTACTGGGTCAAATGGGAGTTCCATTTTTAATTTTTTGAGGAAACTCCATACTGTTTTCCACAGTGACTGCACCAGTCTGCATTCCCTTTAGTTTGCCCAAGTTTCTGTCCTGGTTGAGTGAAACAGACCAAGTATTAAGGTTTTTTATGATTAGACATTAATCCTTGGCCTTTGCATATGTTATGTTTAATCCTTACAGCATTCCTGTTGAGATAGTATCATTTTGATCATATCAGGAAACTGAGACTTCAAAAGGATAGGAAGTGTCTACAAAGTCACAGCCAATAAGAGACAAATTGGGGGATTGAAGCCAGGTTTTTATTCCAGAACCTGGGATATTCTCCAATATCAAGCTGCTTTCAAGCTGGGCCACAGACATCAAATGCCTTCAATAATGTTATTTAGGGCTCACTGTTTCTTGTTTTGAAAAATTTTATATAAAAACTAGAGGCCTGGTGCATGAAATTCGTGCACAGGGGGGTGGGTCCCTCAGCCCGGCCTGCACCCTCTCCAATCCGGGACCCCTTGAGGGGTGTCCGACTGCCGGTTTAGGCCAAGGTATGGGGGCCTAAACCAGGAGCCAGACATCCCTCTTGCAATCCAGGACTGCTGGCTCCTAACCACTTGCCTGCCTGCCTGCCTGATTGCCCCTAACCACTCTACCTCCTGCCTGATCACCCCTAACTGCCTCTGCTTGCCAGCCTGATCACCCCCTAACTGTTCCCCTTGTTGGCCTGGTCGCCCCCTAACTGCCCCCCTGACAGCCTGGTTGCCCCCTAACTGCTCCCCTGCTGGCCTGGTCACCCCTAACTGCCCCCCTGCCAGCCTGGTCGCCCCCTAACTGCCCCCCTTCTGGCCTGGTTGCCCCCTAACTGTCCAGAAGGAAGTCGGACGTCTGGAAGATATCTGGTCGACCCGGTCTAATTAGCATATTACCCTTTTATTAGTATAGATACATAGAAAATTATGAACCAATATAATAGTAGCTATCAAGCCTCATTGAGTCTCCATCTGTGTGTCAAGCATCTTAGACAAATGAGGTTGGAAATATATATATATATATTTTTTTTTTCTGGTATAAGGAATTCAAAAGTCAAGGAGTTTACATTATTTGCCCAAATAGATCACAAAGGTGAAAATGCTAGACAAGAATTCAGCCCAAGTCTTACTTACTCCAAAGACTGTTCTCTCGACAACTTCATATATTGCTTTTCAACATCAAAGCCTTAAGCAAACATCAGAGCTCAAAGTCAGGGTTCATTTTGAGTGAAAGGATTGGCGCAGATGTTATGCAGAGCTGACGTTAGAGATAAGTCAGAAAGCATGAGAAAGATTATAAAGCTAATGGATGGTCAAAGGAGTCCTGAATACTCACTTACCTATCCATTCATTCAATATACATTTCATGGAGTATATACTCTGTACCAGGCACTGTGCTGGTGACTGGATGAACACGATTGTCATGATCTCTGCCTTGTGTCACTTAAAGGCCACTGGGACAGTAGATAATAGCTGAATAAATACACCAATGACTGAACTCATGAAC
This sequence comes from Eptesicus fuscus, assembly GCF_027574615.1. Lineage (NCBI taxonomy): Eukaryota > Metazoa > Chordata > Mammalia > Chiroptera > Vespertilionidae > Eptesicus > Eptesicus fuscus. The sequence goes on from NC_072479.1 coordinate 90,680,512, forward strand.
TCGTGCACATTAGGTAGACCACATAATGCATGTGGAAAGAGAACAAGAGAGGATTTCTCTTAGTGAAGGTCAGGGAAGATTTCTCTGAGGAAGTGACATAAAAACTGAGCCCTACATTTAAGAGAGAACCAACCCTCTAAGAGCAGAGGGAAAATGGATCCAATCAGAGTAGTCTGCAAAGCTCTGAGGTGAAAAAATAAACTCCATATGAGGGAGCCTGGTATGTAAGAGGAAGAGAAGGCTGACAGGTGCGGGAGGCAGTTGGGGGCCAGACCTCAAGGTGCCTCATAGGCCACACTTGGGAATTACAGTTTCATTCAAAGGAGAGTGGGAAGCCATTAAAATGTTTCACCACAGGAGTAAAATTCTCCAGTTGATGTTTTTATGTCAATCTGGTCATTCTGTGAGAACAGATATGGGAAGACCTACTAAGAAACTACAGCTGTAGCCCAAGCAAGAGCTACTGGTGGGTGGTCAACGACTGGTAGTGGCTATGGAGATGGCAAGGAGAGAGAGAAAATTTGAAAACAGAGTTAACAATTTTTGCTCATGGATTGGATATGGGAGGAGGAGACATAAAGAAAAGGAAACAAAATCAAGTATGACTCTCAGCTTTCTGGCTTTAACAATCAGGGTGGTGATGAGTGGGTTGTTATTACTAAGATGAGAAAGACTACAATAGGGATGGGCAGATGGGATAAGTGGAGCAAATGCATATTGAGGGGTGAGGAGAATGAAGAGATCTGTCACTTATGATGAGTGATTTATTTGGGTGTATAATGACATTCTACCTCTAAGTTATGGGCCATTTAATTTATTGAATGAAAACTGGTCATAGCAGCATGTGTCAAATAAGGAGAAAAATGGCTGAGAGATTCATACCTGGCACCAACTTCCCATTCTGCTTCCAAGTCAACCTTCCCTAGCTAAGATACCCATTCAGAATGCTTTCCTTGAGTGTCCACGGAGAACAATGCTGGGATCAATTGTCCCCCCCTCCCCCGCCCCAAATAAAGACAATAACAGCAGTGCAACTAATTCAAATTCTGAGGGTGGATGAATATGAGAGGGGAAAAACAGAAGAGGCAGGAATACCTTCCAAAAGGGAGAGGAGACTAGGAGAAAAAAGTTTTCTTTAGGCAGTGACATGTTTACTGGTCTTGAAAATTATTAAGAGTGTACTATAGGGAGAGGACAAGAAAAGGCATTCTGGGCAAAGTGAAGAGTAAGGACAAAAGATGGAAGCACACTGATGCATGACATATTTGGGGACAGTACATGTGCTTCTAAGAGTTGAGAGAAGGAAGGTTTCTGGGTGAAAGGGGTATTGTGTTTGGGGACAGGTTGCAAGAAGCTATTGAGTGCCAAACTATACAACTATGAGCTGTAACCAACAAAAAGCACCAACACACACATACTATTATCTCATCATTCTCTCTCTCTCTCTCTCTCTCTCTCTCTCTCTCTCTCTCTCTCTCTCTCTCTCTCTCTCTCTCTCTCTCTCTCTCTCTTCACACACACACACACACACACACACACACACACACACACACACACACAATCCTGTAATGCCATTTTCCAACTTAATGTTGCAAATGCCTCCTCTTCTGTACCTGGAGACGAGAGAAGTGAGGGAGAGAAGGTTATGTGGATAAACTGTTCCTGGATGCAGCTAAAGATAGCTCTGAACAGGTGGATCTCAGCGACAGCAGCGTTTGCAATTCAGAGCATAATTTCTTCTCCATTTTCATTAAGATTGTCCAGCCGACAGTCTCTACCCCTTCAAATAACCCTAACATCATTGCCAGATTCATCTTCTGGGGAAAATCAAGGGTATATCACATCATTCTCCTAAGACTCTTTCCCTAGTTTTCTAAACTCATGAAGGAACTCCTGTGTTTGCATAACCACAGAGCCTACCAGAGGGTAAATTGCTATAAGGGAGAAAATCCCTCTTAAAAAATTTACAAGTAAGGGATCTGAGTAAATATGTTCACCTGGGGACAAGTCATAACATACATAGATAAAAGCAACATACTTGATACTCTCAATCCTACTGATGCTGGCTTGAAAGAGAATTGCCTATCAATACCATCATTTAATGTTTGTTGTTTTGGAAGATAGTATGCTTGAGGAAACCTGAGACAGGTGGTTACACTATATTTACACTTTGCTGCTGTTGTTTCTTCATAATCAAAAGCGACACTGTCAGGGATAACTGCTATCTTCTGGTGCAGGTATGAGTGAAAAGACAGATTTGAAGCCAAGAGTCCCTATGCACACCACTTGCTCATAAAGATAGGACCTTGATTTGTGACTTTTACAGCAGCACTGTTCAGTAGAACCTCCTGCAATGATAAGAATGTTCTCTATCTGTTTTGTCCCATTGCATAGCTGTCAGCCACATGTATCAATTGATCCCTTGCATTGTGATTAGTCCAACCAAGGAACTAATTGTTTAATTTCATTAATTTTAAGAGCTATATGTGACTAATGCTACCATATTGGAACAGCATAGTTCTAGATCTGTCAAGATCCCCTTCTCTGGTCCTGGGTTTTTTGGTTTTGGGTCTCTTCTCTTTGTATGTGGTTTTTGGGGTTGGTTCAATTCGTTTCCTGAGGCTGCTGTAATAAATTACCATGAACTGGGTGGCATAAACGACAGAAACTTATTGTCTTACTGTTATGGAGGCCAGAGGTCCAAAATCAAGTTTTTAGGGTTGTTTTCCTGAGGGACAATCTGTTCCATGTCCAGTTCCTAGCTTCTGGTGGCAGGTAGTAATCCTTGATGCATCACTCCAATCTCTGCTTCTGTCTTCATATTGTCTCCTTCTCTCTGTGTGTTTCTGTACCTCAAATCTCCTTCCTTTTTCTTATAAGGACACTGGTGTTAGATTTAGGACCAATCCTAAATCTACAATGATCTCATCTAAACTATAGTTACATTTTAAAGGACCCTATTTTCAAAATATGGTTACATCACAGTTACCAGGGATTAGGACTTGGAGACATCTTTTTTGTGGGACAAAATTCAACCCACAATCCAGCAGTATTCCAGACATCCTTCCACAAGTAGGCCCTCTCTTACTGCGCTTGCATAGGATACAAATTACCTTCTCCAACAGCAATTTGCTTGCTTATCGTCATGAAATCCAAAAACCACACACAACCCTTCTTCCTGTTATAACCTTCATACCCTGAGCCATTCTGACTCCTTTATATCTAGGCAATTGCCAGCATTTCAGCTGCTTTCCAATAGTAGGGGTGATTCCTTTCCTGGAACCAGACCTAACTTTTCTTTCAAAATAAGCAATGGGTCTGAAGTCTCAGGACACTGAAAGCATTCGAAGAGTCTCTCCATTGCTCTTTTTGGATTTTTACTTGGAAAAATATTAAGCAATATTTTTCTAGATAGCACCCAGCTTTCTTTCAGTCATCTGCATGTGAGATTTATTCTTTTCTTGGGTGTATAGGACATAGGGACACTCCTGCCACTTTTTGTGGGTATGCACAGCTACAGACACTAGGAGACTGTGGCTCCAGGGAAGAAGGGTGCCCTGACCCCATTCCTAAGTCTGCTGTGGGAGAAATGATTGGTGGGGTAAGATCCAACATAATACCATTATCTCTTTTGAGATGGGTTTAATAGGCCAGTTGGCTCTGTTCTTCCTAACAACTTTATATTTAGCAAGCTGGCACATTTTTTAGACAGAAATTTCTCAGAAGAACTTGGCAAACATTCCATGTTTTCTTTGCTGCAATATGTAGAATTGATATTTCTGACAAAATTGCTCCCACATCTTAGTGTAACCTATTTAGTAGTCACACTTTGTTAATTTTATTTTTTCTCCAAGCAAAATAAAAAAAAAGATTAATGATATATTATTGGAGGCTGGGGAGGGGATTTGGATTACAGGTCTCCTGAAAAGTCAAGGCCTGTCAAGTCTTCCTTCCTGGGGTCTCTCACACCCACATCTTCCCATTCAGCCACCCACCCCTGAATCATAACCACATTACTTACCAGTAATGCAGGAGTTGAAATACCCCAACTGGCCTCCCTGATCAGGAATTTGACCTTTCAATTCATTCTCCACCACTCTAATAACTACATCTTCTCAAATACAAAAGCATTTCAATATTAGCATCTGAGTGGGAGGAAGGTCCTCAGTGAGTAATATATTATTTCCTTTTTTGCATTTGCTTTATCCTTGAAACATTTAACTAAACATTTTCAAATTTAAATGATAAGTACATAGAGTGAGTCTCAAGTATAATTTTTAGAAAACTAAAGCTACTCCCTCACACATAATTAAAGAATAAATTGATATTTTAAAAACCTGTTTATCTAAAGTTAAAAATAAAAACTGTATAGTTTCCCCAAATTCTAAACTCTTTTGTCTGATACTCTGTAGCCTCACTTTCTCCTTCCATTATTATTTCAACTCTCATTTCTGCTCTCTACATATTATTCTTGCGTTATTATCAAGAAGAGCTATCATTTGTTGAGCATCAGTGACTTTATATACTTTATCACATTTAATCTTTAAAACTAGCTTATGTGGCCCTAATCAGTTTGGCTCGGGGGATAGAGCGTCGGCCTACGGACTAAAGGGTCTTGGATTCGATTCTGGTCAAGGGCATGTACCTCAGTTGCAGGCTCCTCCCCAGCCTGGGCCCTGGTCAGGGCCTGTGCAGGAGGGAACCAATCAATGTTTCTCTCTGTCTTTCCCTCTCTCTTCCATTCTCTCTAAAATCAATGAAAAAATATCTTCAGGTGAGGATTTTTTAAAAAAGGAAAAAAATAAAATAAAACTAGCTTATGTGGTGGTTGTTATATTTCCCACTTTACAGATGAGGAAACTGAAGCACAGAAATGTAGAGAGGTTTTTTTGCTCAAAATCACACCACTGGTAAGTAGCAGGACAGGAATTTAAACCCATATTTGTTTGACAGTAAAATCCACATTCTTAATCTAATCACTGTGCCTGGCACAGTGGTCATTTTCAAAATCCAATTGATATTATTAGATGCAATGAGGTATAGCCACAGTCTTTTATGTTCTGTCTCCCTGCTTTGGAAGGACCTCTATTGAGGACTTGATGAGCATTGGATAAACTGTATTCCCCGAAAGCCATTGACAGGGGTTTTGCTTACTATTGCTACATAACAAATTACTTCAAAGCCTAGCAGCTTAAAATAATCATTTTATTATGCTCAAAAATTCTGTGTCATAAATTCAGGCAGGGCATAGCAGGCATGGCTTGTCTCTCTTCCATGATATTTAGAGCTTAAGCTGGAAAGACTCAAAATCTGTGAGAATGACTTGATGGCTGGGAGATGGAATCATCTAAAAGTGTGACTAGAAGTCCATGATGGCTAACAATACTGTCCACCGATGCTCTCTGAGAGCAGGGGTTTACCTAGGACTATTGCCTAGAGCACCTACTCATAGTCTCTCAGCCTGGCTACCTCAGAGTAACTGGAATTTTCACATAAAGACTACCCCTTCCCATAATGAACATTCTGAGAGAACCAGGCAGAGGCTGCATGGTCTTTGCTAACCTAGCCTCAGATGTCATCTAGTGTCACTACCACTGCATGTTACTGGCTAATCGGGAGTCCCTTAGGCAAGCTCAGTTCAGAGAGAGGGAACTTAGACCTCATTTCTTGATTGAAGAGGTGTCAAAGAATTTGCCAACATGTCTTAAAATCGCTACATCAGGATTATCCATAATGAAAGGGCTATTTTAGCGAGAAGCTGAACACCTGTTCCTGGAACTCAAAAGTTGGAAAGGATATCCTCATTCAATCTGAAATCACCATGATGATGACAGTATTTATAGCAAATGATAACCTGTGAACCAGTTGTCAGAGACTTCAGAAAAGGAATATAAAGGAGTTGGGGAGAGGGGGGCCTGGGTAGGAAGAGAGAACATGGCAACAACATGCAGGGGTAGAGGATGTCTTAGACAGATGGTAGTTATTATTAGGCATAATCAGGTATAATCACAATCTGTTTCCTCCTGCCTCCTCAAAGGAGGAGGGTTTTTTTCATAACAGTAGAGAATTAGTGGTCTATCAAGGCAATGTGCATCTAAGATAATGCCATCCTTACCTCTGATCCCTGTGACACTTAGAGAATGGAGGATGATATGATTCCCTGAAAGGGCTGCAATAGACTCAGTGCCCTCTGAGGAGAGCCAGTGTTCGGTTAGGCAAAGAGATGAGAGTTTGGGGATGGCATCAGAAGTATTTACAATGGAACCCATGTTCCAGAGATCCAGTAAAATGAAGATAGGAAGACAGCAGAGGAAGATGAGTTACAAAAGATAAAATTTAGCAATGCTTATGGTTGCAGGTAAAATAAAAATACACATAGAATTAAACCAAAAGGACATTTACTGTTATCTAACAAAGTCTGTAAAGAGATTGTCCCTAGGTTCCTTTGTCTTTACCAACCTGTCATCTACGATGTTTAGCAATGTCTCTCCTCATAGTACAAATATGTCTGCCCTAACTCCAGGTGCCACATCCTCAGACATTAACATCTACCCTTGAAGCAAAGTGGGAAGATGCAAAAAAAGAATCTTCTCCTCACTACCTGTTTTCTTAGTGAAAATAAAAGCTGCCCCCAAAGCCCTCAGCTGACTCTCTTTAAATCCCATTGTCACACTTGCAGCCCTATATCAATCATCAGCATAGAGGAATCATTGCTTAACCCTATCATGATTCATCCCTTAGGCTCGGCACATTGCTGCCCAAACAACAAAATCATGTCACCAAGAAGAAGGCAATGGCTGCTGGGAAGACAAGCAACAATATCAGTCAGGTTGAGGGTGGAGCTTCGAGTAATATAGAGTTGGAAGTGTCAAGATAGCAGAAGAAATGGAGGGCCTCAGTTTACCCAACTGTAAAAAGAAGAGTATAAGTTTACTCATCTCCAAGGTCCTCCCAATGCTGAAATACTAAGCTTCTACTCACAACATTTATCACACTCATATCTTTTCTTTTATTGTGACTATTTCCCCATATTTTATCTCCTCAACTAGATTATTGGTATATTGGTAGCAGAGATCTTACTTGCTCTGCGTTTATATTCCACTTCGTCAGTAAATATCTGAGGATAAAAGCCATGCTCAGCACTCTTCAAAGCTGTGTGGCTTTCTTTGTGAGACCAACCTGGTTTTCTCTCAGTAGCTCCCCAAAGTGAGAGATGAAAAGAAGTGGCAATCATTGTTTCCCTGTTTATTGAGCACCCACCCTGTGCTTCCTGCTATTGTGGAATCTGAGGAAAATGTAAGAGGCATTGGCATAAACAACTCATACAAAGAACAGGCAGCACATGGATCCCCGGCTGCATCTTTAGACAAGAGCAGCTGTGCTTCCTTTGCTATGTTCCAGGGAGATGTATCCAGACAATGGCCTGGACACATTGGAACAGGGAGCTATTTTCTCTGTGGATTGAGTTGTAAAGAGCTAGTGGATGACTGAGAGAGGGTGATTGACAGGGAGAGCAGCCATGGATGAGGAAGGGAAACAGGGGAAGCTGGAATGTTTCTTTTTATGGTATAAAACAAATCCCAAATTTAGCTATCATTTGGGTTTAGCTAAACTGCCATTATTCAAGGGATTTTTTTAGTTAGGGATTCATGATTTTTTAAAACTTGCTGGAGTTTCTTTACAGTTGGCCTGTTTCCTATGAGAATCAAATAAGCAGAAATGACCAGCTAGAGTAGATGCTTGTTTCATGAGAGAATAGATGTACTTTTAAATTTAACTCAGAGTGTTTGAGACATTATGATAGTTTCTAAAAAGTATAAGTACAGTTGGACAGAGAGAGTATAGAATCCTATAATCTCAAAGTTGGAAAGTCCCTTAAAGGTTAACTCATTCCTTTCTGTATTCCTCTACAAATGTTCAAAATTCTTCTCTGAGCAAATAAGTGCAGATTTTATCCTTACCCACCTGAAATACTCCATACTTGTAGTTGGTATGCTGACAGGTACAAAGTTTGGCAAATGAAAATGCAGCATTATTTTGTCTCCTATAGTCCTTTAAAATGTAACCAAATGGTGTCATTGAAAATCATATTTTTTCTCACTCTTACATAACAGACATCCCTTAGGACGCTAAGTTATAAACATAGGTTCAATTCAGTAATTAAAATGCCCAGTCCAATATATTCATTGACCAAATCATCAATTTGACCTAACATAATATCTTTCCACTTCCTCTGCTTGGGGCAGCTTCAGGCTGGAAGCCCACAGCAAGGAAGGGTGGTAGTTGCATGTGCTTGTAGACAGTGGTGGGTGGTAGTTACTTGCTAGCTAATTTCTGATCTTTCCAAAGTTAGAATGGATAAGATGAAAAAAAAAAAAAAAGGTCTAACCTGGCTTTGCTCTCTATGATCTTGGCAGATGTTTAATACCATTTTATTTTTCTTTTGTGGCTGTTTTTGGTACTTCTGTTGAGAATTCCATCCCTGTAGACCATTTTCCTGAAAATCTCTTGACCCTGTTATATAGATCTCTACTTCAGCTGTTGCCTCAATGGTTATCCTTTGAGACTCATCCTGCCCCTTGAATCCAAAATTTTCCTTCATGTTCTTGCCGCTGAGGTCCTTCCTGTCTTCCAGGTAGGCAGGTTAAACAGGAATCAAGGTAGCCTCACATCAGCTCTCTACCTTTCCTGTATGGCCTACCTATGGTTTACTCCTCATCTCAACACAGGTGGGGTGTATCAGCTGGTATTATGCCATCACCTCTAGCCTCAGGTATGAGTTGGGCATCAATCCCCCTGACTAACAGTTGTATTGAACAGACACTGAAGCTCTTCAAATGACTTCATGGAAGCTCCCTCACCGACCTGGAGGTAAAGGTTACAGTTTTTACTGAATTAATTTCCTGCCCACATTTATACCCTCTCTATATTCCAATCTGGTTTGTGGCTATTTCCTTTGCAATTCCGCTTACAGTGATTTGTCCAACCCTCACTTTGGTTTCTAATATCTATCATGATGGATTCCAAGGTGCAACTGAGGTAAGAAGAGTCTCATTCTAACTTGTTGTTTTATACTCATAAATATGTAGCATGAGGTCTTACTAGCCATCTTATTCTTACAAGCTACATAGAATTTATTCTTTATTGTCATGCCTGTGGCAGACTTCCAATGATCTCCAAAATCTGTTCTTCCTTTCTTTCTTAGTAAAGGGGTTTTAGCTTGTCCTATTATCTTAAGCTGGAGGATGCATTTTTCAGCATCCCTTGCAACTATGTGTGCCCTGGTACCAATTTCTCACCAATAGAATGTGAGGGGAAGTGAGAAGTGTCCCTATCATTCCACTTAGAAAGAAATCACAAGGTTCAATTCTGGTTAAATAAGCATACCCCACACTACCTCTTCCACTTATTACAATGAAAAGGCTTGGAGAAAATACATAACACAAACTACCAGAGGATTCTGAAAAGTGCATAACAGGAGGACCAGATATAAAGGTCAGGATGCCAAAGAAACCCAGCAGTATTGTTATTGTTTGTTTGTTTGTGCCTTGGATATATGTTGGCTTGGGCTCTGAAGCACAGAGAGGAAGCTCCAGGAGAAATCTATGCTCTCTGGCCTAAGAACTGTACACCACGGGGTAAAAAATAAATTTTATTATGTATAAATTTAAAATAACTTAAAAATGAAATCACTTTGCCTAGACATTTTTCTCCCTACACTTTAGGACATTGACATAAAATGGAGCCATTTTGACCATGCAGACAAGGATCACATACTAGAGGATGGCAGAGCAATGGCACATGGAACACAGCTGCCATGCAGGTCTAGACTACCATTGTGGGGTCTATTTTTGTAGCAACTTCACCTCTACCTTACCTAATCAAATCCCTAATGCTTTTCACATGGGTTCCCACTAAGCTATGTCTGCCCCATCTATCACAGGTGCAGGCAGCTATTTGAACTCAGGCAATTTGCATTGTACTGGATCCAGCCAATGCACATTGAACTGGATTCAGGTTCTGTCATCTATACATATAAAACTCTAATATGCAAATAGACTGAACGGCGGAACAATCGAACAACTGGTCACTAGGACGTGTGCTGACCACCAGGGAGTGCATGTGGAACATGGCAGGTGTCGGCAGTAGACAGCAGAGCATCTGCCGTGGCCAGATGGTGGAGCAGGTGAGCAAGGGTGCCAGACCAAGGCAGGGTGCTGGTCGCTGTCATCAGGGTGAGCCTCTGGTGATTACTGAAAATTCTTTGCTCCTGCGCACCATGGTCCTGCCTAGCACTTGCACCTACTGACGGCACCAGCCCTGCTCATACCCGCTGCTGGTGCTGGAGATGCCACTCACACCTGCTGCCTGTGCCTGGCACTGGCCCCAATCACTTGGCACCCTCAGTGGGTGCAAGCAGAAGCTGCCGGCCCTGATCACCCCTCAGGGCTTCTCCACCTCCCCCTGCTCCTGAGGGGTGATTGGGGCTGGTAGCCACCACTCGTACCCACAGCCAGTGCCGGAGCTGCCGTTCACTGCTCAGCGCCGTCAACGGGTGCGAGTGGTGGCTGCCAGCCCCGATTGCCCCTGAGGGCTTCTCCACCTCCCCCTGCTCCTGAGAGGCAATCGGGGCAGCAGCTGCTGCACGCACTCACTGATGGTGCTGGCCTCGCTTGCACCTGCTGCTGGCTCTGGCCCCAATCGCTCTGCGCAGTCAGTGGGTGCGAGTGGGGCCAGCGCCATCAGCGCATGGGAGCAGCGGCAGCAGGAGCAGGGCTGCTGGAAGACATGGGATGGGGGGCCTGGCAGAAGGCGCCAGGCAGGCACACAGAGGATGGGCCAAGAGCCACCCCTGTGCCCATCACAACCTACAGTTCCTTTCAAGGTGCACAAATTCATGCACTGGGCCCTTAGTACAACATATTTGCCATTTCTCCTAAGTGAGTCACATCTGAAAAATTAACATTGATAATTTTTTAGTTGATTAGAACTAGAGAGAACAACAGGGTGCTGGTGGTCTCTACTTCAAGGAGAAAAGGAGAGGATGTAGAAGGCTTACGAAAACACAGAGAACTGATTAAAACTTTCAGAGTGTAATTTCTATCTAGGCTAGAGCAATAGCTTTAATTGTCAAACAAGTTATTAATCCATCTAATTATGTCAGCCCTAGCTTATTTTTCCCCATTTTATCCACAAGAAAACAATGGGAGAGTTTTCATTAGTGACTTGCTAAAATGCAAATATACTCTGCCTCTCACAGTTCTCTGGCATTCTAGTTTTCAACAAGGCAAATAAGAAATTAATTTAGCCAGCATGAGTTATTCCTCATATACTAAAATTTGTCTTGGTAGGCAAACACATAGTCAGTAGTAACTATACCAACATAAGGTTTGCTGAATCTATGCTTTATACTGTTTTGAAAATTAGAATAATATTTAATGCCCATAGTTTTCTGATACATCTTTTCTTCTTATTAAATTCTCAATAATAATCAATAGTAGTTCAATAACCTGATTTACAAGTTCTTTATAATCATGAGAAATCTTTAATCTGGGTTCATGTGCAAAAAAAAAAAAAAGTTATTTGCCATACCTGAATTGTCTGTCTTTCAAACTTCATTCAACTGAGGTTTCTGTTACTTTATATCCGAGTTCATTTATTCATTACTTCACCCAAACATTCAATTCATTTCTACTGAAAGCCTCCTATGTGCTTATGGAAGATTCAACTGAGAAGCAAACAGAAAAAAAAATCCCTCAAGGAGTTTACATTTAATCAAATAAAAGTATAAAATTATAGAGTATGTGAGAGAGAAATATTTTAGTGAAGAAGAGACTTGTATGAGTGTGGGATTACAATTCTTTTTAACTATGGCCAGAAAAAGAAGTTGCTGGAAAAAAAGATTCGCTTGAGATAAGGTTGAGTAGGTAAAGGAGAAAGTCATGCAGGTATTTGTAGTAGAAGATTCCAGGCAAATGACACAACAAATACCGATGCCCAAGACAGAAATATGCCTGATTTGTTCGAGACATCGGGGATGGGGTTGCTGCTGGAGTGGAATGAATAAGTGGAAGAGAACATGGAATTGAGGTCAGAGAAGTGACTGGGCAAAAAAACACATGGAAAGAGTCTATCACCAACAAATTCCACCATACTTTACCCTCCCTGGGAATTTCAGAGCCAATTTAAGATATTATTGACATAAAGTATTACCCTGCCTCCCTCCCTGAGGAGTCTGTTTTTTAGTTTATTGATTTAATATTCATTGAGTACCTACAATGTGGCAGGTGCCAGGGTGGGCACTGTGAAAAGCTCCTAGGAACCTCAGAGTTTATTAGGAAATAAAGTCTTTATAGTTGATTGTGGGGGCTTCAGCTTTTACTCTGAGCAAGAAGGCAAGCACTGATCTGAGCAGTGTGGTGACTTTGGCTCACTTAGGTTTCAAACGGATCTTTCAGGCTTCCAGTGCTAAAAATAGAGTCTAATAGGACAGGAAGGAAATATGAAAAGCTATTGAAATAATACAGGTGAAGATGACGCTTCCACCAGGATAGAAATGGAAGGACGTTGTCAGATTCTGGGTTCATTTTAAAAGTAGAGTCTACAGGATAGAAGTGGGCATTATAAGAAAGACAACAATTTAGCCCAGCAGGCATGGCTCAGTGGTTGAGTGTCAACCTATGAACCAAAACGTCATGTTTGGGTTTGATTCCCGGTCGGGGCACATGCCTGGGTTGCAGGCTCAGTACTCAGTGTGGGGCATGCAAGAGGCAACTGATCAGTGATTCTCTCTCTTCATTGACACTCTTCTCTGAAATCAATAAAAATATTTTTTTTAAAAAAAGGAAGAAAGACAGGGGTTCAGTATGGATCCGTAGTTTCAAGTGTTTGTTTCCCCTTTTGAGGAATCATAAAGAATTACCATTTTTCTGAGCTGAAGGCATCAGGGGAAGAGGAGATTTGAGTGAAAAAGAATCAGGAGTTTTGTTCTGGACATTTTAATCTTGAGTGGTTTAATTTATAGCTAAGTGGAAACGATGAATAGACAAGACTTTGCAAGTGTCCAAGCTGGAGATAGAGATCTGGGAGTCATATGCATATAGATGGAAGTTAAAATTGTGAGGCTCTGTAAAGCCACCAAGGAAGTGAATGAAGACAGAAAAAGAGGAGGCCAACCTCTTAGTCCAGGGACACTCTAATAATTAGATTTGAGGTAGATGAGGAGACATCGGCACAAAGGACTGAGAAGAAGTGGTCAGGGAGACAGAAAAAGAAGTGTCAAGAGAATGAGGTGTATTGGAAGCCAATAAAAAGGCTTATCAAGGAGGACAGGATGATCAAGAACCACTGATAAAAAAAATAAGACCAGGACTAAAGACTAATTATGTAAAGATCATTTGTGGCCCTCACAGCAGTAGTTTGGGTGATGTACTGGTTGTGAAAGCTTGATTGGAAGGAGTTCCAAAAAGAATTGGAAGAGAGGGATTGGAGCACCAAGAGTAAACATCCCTTTCTAGAAACTAAAGGAAAACAGAGAAATAGAAGACAAAGAGCCACGCCTTCACAAATAGGATTAGGGCCCTCATTAAAAGACCCTAGAGATCACCCCCTCTGCCATGTGAAGACACATCAAGATGACTGGTATGAATCAGGAAGTGGGCTCTCACCAGACATCAAATCTACCAGCACCTTCATCTTAGACATCCATCCCCCAGAACTAGGAGAAGTAAATGTTTATTGTTCAAGCCACCCAGTCTATGTTACTTTTGTTATAGCAGCCCAAATGGACTATATCAAAAGGAGATTCGATTTTATGCTAAATGCACTGGTAAGTCATTGGTAAGTCATCAGCTTGATCCCTATTCACATTTTAAATAGATCCTTTTGGTTACTGTACAGAGAATGGATCGCAATGGAAGAGTGGCAGCAAAGAGAACAGGGAAAAGGCTTTGGCAGGCCTCCAGGCAGGAGGTGGGGGAGGCTTGTTCAAGAAAATAGGAGGAGTGCAGATGGAGAGAGGTAGAAGGATTTGTTTTCTATTTCAGAGGTTTGACCGGAATGACTGGCTGATGAATTTGATGTGAAGAGTGAGAGAAAAAGAGGGATTGACAATGATTCCTAAGCTTTTGGCCTGAGTCACTGGGTCAAGCTGTTATTACAGAGATGAAAAAAACAACACAAGGAGATTGGTTTAGGAGAACAGTAAAACCTGAAATTCCATTTATGACTTAATTTAGAAATGCCCATCAAACATTCAAGAGGGAATAGTTACTAGGCAATTAGCTATAATAAATAACAATAGCTGACACTTCTATGGTGTTAACTATGAACTCAGCACTTTACAAACATTAAATCATCATAGATTGCATTTACTTACTCGGGACTGGGTAAGTTTACCTAGGGAGAAAAGAAAGATAATAACAGAAGCTCAGGAATAAGCCCTGTACACACCAGCATTTAGGGGTCAGTTAGATGTCCTTCTTCCCCAAGTCCCCAGATAAAATTCACTGCTTATATAGGTTTTTATATAAGAGATCAACGTTCCAAATCCTATTTATTGACAACATCTGCATAGACAGATGCTTACCTCCTATCTCTTGGTCTGTCTCCCAAAGTCCCAGGCATCAGTGGGAGGAATTCATGTAAATACCAGCTGTATACATAAGCCTTTCTGTTTTCTATCTGAAAAAAATGATTGTCTCTAAGGATGCTTCTCAGTCTTAGATCGCTATTTATCTCTATTTGAACTCCCCCCACCTCCCAAATGTTCTTTAGTGGAAAACTTATTAAGAATCAGGCTCTATATCACATGTTGGCTGCATGATTCAAGTTGTGCATCTCAATTGGCCTTTCTGGGGAGAAATCAGCTGGCTTCATCACCAAATGTATAGCTAATTTCTTTCTCCCAGGATGTTTTCACCTCCATCAAAATTATATTCTCTATTAAGTAACCTACCCAAATGAGTACTAGCACTGACATATATAATTCATGTGTTCTACACTTGGTAGGTAAGGATGTGTGTTTATTCCCATTTAGAAGAAAAGCCATAACCAAAACATTAGCCCCAAGAGAGACTAGCTTAGAGAGGGTTGGTAGCTCGCTAGGTGCATGCCACCACCACTTTTAGGAAATCAACCGTAAAGTTTGCCTATTGTTGATGGATCAGCAGTTGCTTTTACACTAAAACAGTTTCTACTACACAAATTCCAATGCATTGTATTCTTAGACTAATTTAGTAGCACTTACCTGAACCACATTTTATTTTTCGGTTTAAATCTTTATTGTTGAAAGTATTTCACATGTCCCCCCCTTTTCCCTCACTGACCCCTTCTAGCCCACCCTCAACCCCCCAACCCAGGCCTTTACCACCCTATTGCCTGAGTCCATGGGTTATGCATATATGCATACAAGTTCTGTGGTCCAAAGTGCTTATATGGGAGGGTGCATTATCTTTTTTTGTCCACTGTTTTATTATTTGGGGAGATCAGAATTGGCTTCTATTTATAATCAGCTCCAAGAGTTGTAAAAGGGGCTTTGATTGTAAAGTATATACTGTACATAAATTGTGTGGGTCTTTTTTCTTTGGAGATGATGAAAGGCCAATATTTTTCTTTTATTTTGCAACATTAAACAGAAATGTTCCTGAAATATTTTAAATAACACTGCTTATTAATGACAAATGAAGGCTTAAAGAGCATTTAAAGAAGGACCAAAGTGATCACATTGGTAACAATATCCCATGTATTATTTCTTATATTGTGTTCCCTTGCATATGAATCTTCCTCCTCTCTTTCTCTCTCTCTCTCTCTCTCTCTCTCTCTCTCTCTCTCTCTCACACACACACACACACACACACACACACACACACACACACACCGCTTCTCCTGCTCTCATTGTTTGCAATTTTCAGTCCTTGTCCCATGAC
This sequence comes from Eptesicus fuscus, assembly GCF_027574615.1. NCBI lineage: Eukaryota > Metazoa > Chordata > Mammalia > Chiroptera > Vespertilionidae > Eptesicus > Eptesicus fuscus. The sequence continues at coordinate 90,696,438 of NC_072479.1, forward strand.
ATTTCTCTCTCTGATAACATCATTTCTGACCTCTTCCCTGGGGTTTTCCTGCCAGTTTCTCACCGTGGCATCCAGGACGTATCCAGCAGGGAAATCATACTGAAAATGAATCTGAAAGCAAGCCTTTGGTTCATCAAGGAGATAATATGAGTCAGAAAATGTCTCATCTGATTCTCTGGATTCTGCCTTATAATCTGCCATAAAATATCGAACCCCCAATTTTAAATCAGAACCTGACAGGAATCCAAGATGTAGACATTTTAATGGAAATAATCATTAGGGATTTTCCTCTCCCATATAAAATTAATATCTTGATTTTCTGCCAGTTTGGTATATGGATTTCAAATATGGTGATGAATTGATTTTTAAAAAAGGACTAAGAAATAAACTGCCATGGTATGTCTTTATTTGGAAAAACAGCTGCTAATTAGGAAACTTCATTATTATTTATAACACATTATAAATTAGGTTTGTGCTATGGTCTCCTAGCTTAAATATTCTATAAATCCTCCCCTGTATTTTTAGGTGGAAATATAATATGCAGAGCCATAACAAATAATGGAAAAGCAACTGATCCCCCTGTGTTAAGTATTTTAACATTTTTAGTAAATGTAAAATTTTAAAGCAGATGTAGGGTGATACACTGGCATAGTTGTATGTTGGAAGAAAGCCTTTAATGATATATGTAAATCCTCTGTTTTAAAGAAACATTACGGAATTTGGTGACAGCTGGAGGCAAAAGGACTAATGGATAAACAGGGTGTCTTTTCATCAATCCCCAAATCTATCATGACAGGGTACCTATAGAATAAACTGGATGCGACTTCACATGAATGGAGGGAGAACAGGTGTTTCCAAAATGGAAGAAAACTCCTGTAGAGAAAACTACTGAGAACCTTTATCACATTTTCATATTTAGCCTACTTCACTAATTCAGTTTTCCTAATGGTCTGCCATGCAGTTTCTAAAACCCCTGAGTTGTTTTGTCCTTTAAACAAAAATTAAAACAAAAGAAAAGAAATTTAACATAACAATAGCTATGACAGGATGTTCTGAATCTCCTAAGAAAAATACTGGCATCCCTTCCCAACAGGCTTACAGGAAAGAGAACAGGTGAGATCTATAATAGAGATCTATCTGTGTTATATGAACTACAGTTGAACATTGGATGTCAATTTCATTGTGGTGGATTTCTCTCATGTCCTCATGACCCAAAAGGCCTTCCAGTCCCCCCAGCTCTGCCACAGTTAGAGATCCTGGTTATCTGCTTTCTAAGCACTCTTGAAAGTATGCTTTTCAGTGGTATGGATTTGGGTGGTATGCATTTCGGTGGTAAGCATTTGGAACTTTTTGTTCCATGGCCATTTTTCCTACTGAACTTTTCCAGAATTTCAGAAACCATGTCTGGTTCACTTTTCTAGGATAAGACATTGTATGGCATAACATCAGTCTTCAATAAATAACTGTTGAATAATAATCCTATCTAATAATAGAGTAATATGCAAATTAACCATACCTCCGTGACAAAATGGCGGCCCCTATAGCCACAAGATGGCAGCACCCAGTCACCTCAGCCCCGCTGCTGGAGTGTCTGGCCTGTGCGACCAACACACAGAGGCTGGAGAGGAGGGCCTGGCGGCTTCCTCAGCGTGGCAGCGGGGAAGCCGCCAGCCCTGCTGACAGAGCCCGGACAGCAAGGCATGTTGGCTTCCTAAACGTGGCAGTGGGGAAGCCCCAGGCCCTGCAAACAGAGCCCAGAGAGCAGGGCATGGAGGCTTCTGTGGAAGTGGGGAAGCCCCAGGCCATGCAAACAGAGCCCGGAGAGCAAGGCATGGCAGCTTCCTTAGAGCAGAGGCAGCAGGAACACCCCCAGGCCCAGCAGACAAAGCCCAGACAGCAGGGCTTGGGAGCTTCCTTAGTGTGTTCCTGTTGGTGAAGCCCTCAGGCCTGGCAGACAGAGCACACTGCAGGGCATTGGGGCTTTGTTTGCATGGCGCATGGCAGCAGGAGGCAGAGAGCGGACAGCAAGGCATGGGGGCTTCATCTCCGTGGCTGCAGGGAAACCTCCAGGCCCTGCAGAGAGGAGAGAACCATGGGGAGTGGGCCTAAGCCATCAGTAGAACATCCCCTGAGAGCTCCTGGATTGTAGAGGGTACAGGTTGGGCTGAGGGACCCTCGTGCACGAATTTCGTGCACCGGGCCTCTAGTAATAATAATAATAATAATAATAATAATAATAATACAAAAATGAAGCATGTTCTTGAATAGAGAGACCCCAACGAAGTTGGGAATTTGAGAAGGCAGGCACATGAGAAAGTAATATCATCACCATCATCAACCACCTATTAAATGCTCACTCTGAGCATCATTGCCTAAGGATGAAGACCACAAGCTCTGCCATTCATCTGCTTGTCTTTGAAACTGGTCACTATCACCTCCTGACTGTGTGTCCGTGAGCATGTCTAAGCTTTCTCTTTGTGTGCGTCTCACTTTCCCTATAAAATGAGGACTTTAATGTCATTTTACCTCCCAGAGCTATTGTGAGGATTAACTAAAATACCCCTTGGAAGAATTTAGCACAGCACCAGGCTTTCCATAGGTGCTATGCACTAAGCACTGGGCTGAAGCTCAGTGGTGGGGATGCTAGTGCACCAGTGTCAATGTCTCTACTTTGCAGATGACAGAACCCAGTCTATTGCCCTAAATCATCCAAAGGTAAATCATGGAGCTGGGATTACTCCCAGGGCTAGTTCAGTGATTCAAAGAAAGTTATCATCAACTACTAACTACCACCACAGTCAGACCCATTGAAGAACTAGAACAGATGCCCTGGCTTGTGAGAATGAGGGCTGGCCACCACACAGGTTCCAAAAGATCCTATCCCCCTCACTTCAGCCTCTAGAACTGGCTAGGGACCAACTGATTGTACCACCAATAAGATTCAAATTAACAAATAAGTCACTTAAGGCATCAACAAACCTGGGTTGAATTAAATAAAACAAGAGCAGCTAAGGTTAAGAACTACTAGAGTAGGTCAGTTAATATGTGTATGAAATCATGTAGAGATCTTGTTAAAATTCAGATTCTGATTCAGAAGGTTTGTAGTGAGGCCTGATACCTTGTGTTTACAACAAGCTCTCAACTGATGTTGATACTGCTGGTTCCATAGACCGAACTTTGAGCAGCAAAGGTACAGATATGGAAGAGGCACCCAAGGATTGAGCCTTGGAGCACTCCAGTGTTAAGAGGTTAGGGAAATGAGGCCAACACAGAAAGGAGATTGAAAAATAATGGTCAGTAATACAGAAGAAGAATCAGGAGAACAATGTCCTAAAACTTAAGTGAAGAAAATGTTCCTTCATGTTTGTCAAAAACAGTTGATGACCAAGTAAAAACAGAACTGAGAAATATCCACTAGATTTAGAACTATGGTGGCCATTGGTGATTTTGAAAAGAGTAGTTAAATTGAAGTGGTGAGACAAAAGTCTGGTAGAATTAAGTTAAAAAGAAAATAGAAAGTGGAAATTGGGAGGTCAAAGTAGTTAATTATTTTGACTAATTTGTTTGTAAAAAGGAATAGAGAATTAGTAGTACTGGAAAGCATGCAGGCTTTAGTGAGAGTTTTTGTTTTTCTTCTTTTTTTTAGAAATGAAATAAACTATTTGTATGGTGATGGAAGCTATCTAGTACAAGCGAGGAAATGATGATGACATGGGGAAGCAGGTTATGATCAGAGAAATGAGCAAAAGAAGATGTGATTTTGTACCTGGGAGGAGGAGTCAGACTTAGATGGGAGCACAGACTATCTACATATATAAAGCCTAAGCAACCGGTCGACCAGACGACTGGATGACCAGATGACCAGCCAATAGCTATAATGCACACTGACCACCAGAAGCAGACACTCAATGCAGGAGCTGCTACCTGATGGTCAGTGTGCTCCAACAGCAGGAGCGCCACTCAGCTGACCAATGGGCATCAGACATTGAGCTCATGGCTGGTGAGCGCAGCTGTGGAGGCGCAAGCCTCTCCCGCCTCCACAGCAGTGCTACCGAGCTGTGGCGGCAGGCACAGTGGGGCCAGATGAGTAGGAGTGGCGCCCTGGCCGCCTGCCACTTTGTGCACTACTACATCCCTCGAGGGATGTCGGCCTGAGGGGATCAGGCCGAAACCAGCAGTCTGACATCCCTCGAGGGGTCCCGGATTGCGAGAGGGCACAGGCCAGGCTGAGGGACCCCACCGGTGCATGAATCCATGCACTGGGCCTCTAGTGTATCCATAATAACAGAAATGGAGGCAGAATGTCTAGGTGCAGATATAGTTGGGAGAGAAACTTTGATAGTGGAAACATGTACTAGATATACTAGTATTCTGAGTGCTTCTGTGTTCTCAATGTAATAACAAACAAGGCACAGTCAAGAGTGAAGGGGAGAAGGAAGTATTATGTGTGAGATGGTGTGGAAGGGGCTTCTCAAACTTTAAGGTACAGACAAATCACCCAGGGATCTTGTTAAAGTGAAGATTCTGATTAGGTTAAGCCTAGAGCAGAGCCTGAGATTCTGCATTACTAATAAGATCTCAGGTGATGTAGATGCTGTTGATCCATGAATCACACTCTGAGTAACAGGGCTCTTGGATAAGGTTTCTTAATCAGGAGAAATTAAGACACTCTTGACATTTTGGATATATTGTTGGGAGCTGTCCTGTACATTATAGAATGTTTAGCAGCATTCCTAGCCTCTACTCATTGTATGAGAATAGTGCACCATTCTCCAATTGTGACAATCCAAAATGCCTCCAAACATTGCCAGATATTCAAAGAGAGAAAAATCAGCCTTGATAAGAACCACTATTCCATGAAGATAAGTGAGCAAATAAATTAGAAAAATGTAGCAACGACAATGGACAGCATCAAGGTTTTGCTTAATGCTTATAGATTTATACCATGGTTGTGTGATTTCTACAGATATATTTAACTATGCAGGTACAGGCATGGAGCAGGTGGAGGATAAGATTTGATCAGGATTGGGTTTTATCCAGTTAGGAACTGTAGTAAAGAGGAAAAGTAGAACATGAGAGGGTGCGGGATATTGAGAATATGATTAAACCATTTGAACATAGATCCCAGTGGGATCATAGAATTGTTGGAGTTGAGGTACTAAACAGACAGAGCTAGAAAGATGGTGAACAGCAGTCAAATATGAAAAATGGAAATAAAAATGATGGAGTAGAGGCAATTATTAGTCATGAAAGATCAAGGCATGACCATGAGATTGAGGTATGTTGAAAGACATGACCACTAGAGAAGAAGTCAAAGAGCTAAGAGACAAGACTTAGTTCACATGGGAACTGTTGTCTATGTAAATAGAAATCTCCAAGAATTTTGTCAAGAGGAGTATTAAAGGGAATGAAAAGGAATGAGTTAAACTCTTTAAGGAACAGATGAGAGTGTTCTGAGAGTTTACTGATCATAGCAATTAGGGGGAGGAGAAAGCAATATAGTGTGATGACATGAATTGATCAAATGTGGGTGTTTTTAGGGAGAAGGGAGGGGCAGAGGCCTGGAGGCAGCACCACAGAGCAAGGAGGACCCACCACTATTACCTCCAGGCCCAAATGAGAAGCAGAATCCTCAGAGAAGTGTCAGACTTCAGTTAAAACAGGAGAGTGAAGAAAACATTCAGGAAAATAATTGGGGATTTAAGGCAGATTGTGAACTTCAGGTTGCACAAAGGACAGGTTTTAGATGTTCAGAAATGATGGAAAATGTGGTCAAGATACAGAGATATGTGAGGACAAGAGTCCATGGGGAAGGAGGTAGCCTGGGAGTCTTAAGTTTCTTATAATGCTTGATGTGAGCAGGGATAATGTGACCATGCAAATTATCATTCAAACTGGGACATGAAAAGGCCTGTCAATATTAAGCAAGCCAGGATATATCATTCCCTTTTGGATGAAGGTTATGATAGGATTGATTTGGACAGTCTCTTTGGCAGATTATAACAGTAAGGATGTGAGCATTGGGAATTGGAAATGAGGGGTGTTTCAGGAGTACAGAGATCTCTGCAACCCTAAATTTACTTCTGCCAGTGCAGAAGGAGGCTGGAAGAGGGGCCAGGTGTTGCTGATGGCCCCACAGCTCCCAGCGGCCAGTTTCACCTACAAATTAGGAATGCCAGTAAAAGAGACTCACATTTTTTTTTACTGTTAACTGTTTTCAGTGTAAAACTACCCAATGATAATAAAAGTATTTTCAACAAAACATTCAAAATGCTCATGAGTCACTCACCCCAGTGAAAGCTTGATCCTGTCTGAATGCCTTTCAAAAGCGGATGCAAACAATGAGGCCCTCTAGTGGCCAGAATGTTTCCGGGAAGACAGTTAACAACATCACAAAATAAACTGGAAGAAATATGAGCCATCACCTGGTCTAAAGGCTTGCCTCTAGTTAAGTAAACATGTACAAGAGTCAGGAATATACACACCATAGTGCCTAATAATGGATGGAATTAACTCTAAGCCTAGAGGTTGAATCTCATCAAAGAGGTACTCTTGCTCTGGACACTGCCAGTGGAGACCACTGCTCCCCCCCCCCCCAGCCCCCAATATGACCACTATCTTTCCATCACCTCTGCCCAACTCTGGGGACAGAGTTTGTAGAGGAATATCTAGAAGTCAGACCATTTAAAACCTTATATATTAGATTAAAGATCTTGGTCACTCACCCCAGTGAAAGCAATGGAAAGCCATTGAAATATTTCATGCTGAGCAATGTTGGGGGTGGGGGAAGTGTGGTATTCAAATTTGCATTTTGAAAAGATTGCTCCATCTACAGGGTCAAAAGGGGAGGGTCAGAGTAGATCGAGAGATTCAGTTATGGGGCAATTATTGTAGCAAAGGTGAGTGGTAAGATTAGGATGGTCTAGGTTAGTGGAGGTAATGGAAATAGAAAGAAGAAAGCAGATTCAGGTAATATTAAGAAATAGACTCAGGAAGGTCTTGGAGGTATATGTAGTACAAAGGATGAAAGAGTGATTGGAGCTGAAAATGGCATTAGATTTTTCAATGTACAATGTTCACAGAGATAGGAAACACTGGAAGAAGGCATAGGCTTAAAGAAGGGTGGGGGCAGAGCATGGGTTGATTTTGGATAGCCTTTGTTGATATTGCTTTGACTCATACATACTATTAGAGACACTAAGTAGACAACTGTCTAGACTGATCAACAGAGAAAAAAGGCTAAACTGGAGGCAGCATATAGTGAGTCATCTGCATATGACTCTATTCTTTTAATCTTTCCATGGGAATACCATGGAAGCTTGTTTCTCAAAAGTCTCCCATCTTGAACAATTTGCTTCTCAATCTAACAACCCTTTCATGCCTGTATGATCATACCTGTATGATCAGTCACACATCTCTCAGGTGACTAAGGAGAGAATGCACAAATAGGAATCAGTTTACTATTGTTAAAAATACCAGAATAACGTGCTGTGAATATTTTAGTGTTTTTGTGCTTTTGGTGCCGCTTATAATTATTGTTGAATTATCATTTTTTACTGTACATTTCGTTCCCTTTTGTTAAATTTTCATTTACATTTCATGTTCTTTTTGTTTTTAAAGTGTTTATTTATAGATTAAACAGTATAATAGACATGTACTGTATATAAGAAAGGTTAAAACAGGGAATTATTTGAGGGTCTGGAATGGATTAATTCTATTTATATTATTTCTAATAAGAAAAAATGATTTGGTTTTTGAACAGCCTTCTGGAATGAATTAAGTTCAAGAAATGCGATTCCACTGCATTTATTTGCTTGTCTGTTTGCTTCCTTGCTGAATAGCTGATTGACTGCTTGATTTTGCTTGATTTTGTCTGTCTAGAAGAGAAGCCCCTGATCCCTTTGTGAGAATTATGTTGAGCTTTCCACTATGGAAACCAAAGGACTTGACCAAAGTTCCCCTCAGTGGAGAGCATTATGCTAAGTGAAATAAGCCAGTCAGAGAAAGATAAATATCACATGATCTCACTCATTTATGGAATATAATGAACAGCATAAACTGATGAACAAAAACAGATCCAGAAGCAGAGAAACATCTATCAGACCATCAAACCTCAGAGGGAAGGTAGGGGAGGGTGGGGATAAGGGGGAAAGATCAACGAAAGGACTTGTATGCATGCATCTAAGCCTAACCAATGGACACAGACAACAGGGGGGTGAGGGCATAAGTAGGGGGGATGGGAGAGTAATTGGGGAATAAGGACACATATGTAACAGCTTAATCAATAAAGAAAAAATTTTTAAAATCTTATAAAAAAAAAAAAGTTCCCCTCAGTTCAACATTGCTATGTAATGGGCTATGACTTAGGTTCAGCCAGTGGGATACTCTTTGCCTGAGCTCACCTACAACCTAAAGGCTGGGAAGACAGATAAAGGTCACTCATCAGCCCAGTAGCAGCCCAAGTAGCCTTGAGTCCTGCCTATTGCTACTTCACAAACTTTGCTAAGGTTCCTGATGCCCAACCCTTGATTCCTGTCCATTATCCTAAGCTTCCATTGAGTCTGTGAGCCTCCCACATCTTCACATAATTTCTTTTTTTCTTTGCTTAAATTGAGCAGTCTGTTTCTTAGCATTAAGAACCCAGACTGATACATCTTCTTTTCACTTTCTATTTGTGTTTCTTTCTTCCTCTTCCTCAAAGTTTCCTAGCTTTTTCATTTTTCTACCCCAACCTCTTCTTTCTTACTAGCTATCTCCTGACCACCACCAACCTTTCTACACTCAATTTTTCTCTTTACATTTTCCTCCATGAACCTCTGTTGCCACTCAGTATCCGGTCATAAAAGCAAAGCAATGATGCAGTGTTGAGAAGGAGAATGAATTCACCAACACAAATTCATGAGTTGAACACTTATGACAAGTTGAAAGGAAAAAATAAAACTTAAGGGATGAAATTTAATTGAGAGAAATGTAAATTCCTAAGCTTGGTTTCTAAAACAAAGTTAGAAAATGAGCAAGCAATGGTTTAATGGCAAATTCTATTGAAAAACAAAAACAAAGAACCTCCAAGTAGGATTATCAGATAAAATGCATGGCACAAACAGGCTATTCTATGTTTTATTGGTAAATCTGGCTGCCTTCTTCTTGAGATTCTAGTTGGTTGGACATGGGTACCCTGGAAAGCAAATCCATTTTGCAGTATATGATGCAAGGACGACTAGAAGAAAGAAAAACAATGTCAGGATTCACTGAGCTCAGTAGAGCATGTACTGATTGATCACTGTATGCCTTTCCAGGCCGCACTGTTGGAGAGATGCTGGTGAACTAGAATACTCTCCAAAGTTGGCAGTGAGAATGGAATAGCCAAAGGAACCTGAGAAGGGGGCTGTAAGTGGATCATGTTGCCAAGATCCCCAGAAACACTCTGATTCCTGTTTTTTCTTCTAAGCCTGCTTCTCTGTCTCCCCCCAAAAATTTCTTTTCTTCTCAAGTTTGCCAGTGTCAATTTCTGTGCTTGCAACTGAAGATCTCAAGAGATACATTAGGTTTTTTTTACTAATATCTGAATGATCTTTGTAGAAGAAAATTTGGTTATATTAAGAGAGCAAAGCTAGAATTTGAGGGTGAAATCAGATGAGTCAACATGGAAATGAACTTTTTAATTATCTGAACAACTCCAAAATATGAAGGCCTCATTAGAGAGAGCTCATTGTTTGAACAGGTTCAAGAAAAAGGCAGGACGACCAACAAAAAGGGATAAGATTTGTGACATTACTGGGAAAACAGACTGGATCAGATGTCTTATAATGGCATGTTTTGTTTTATCTTAATTTAGAGAACTTTGTTCAAATAAAATCTATATAATAGCCTAAGTGACCATTACGATGGAACAACCAGAACAACTGGTCACTATGATGTGCACTGACCACCAGGGGGCAGACGCTTAACGCAGGAGCTGCCCCCTGGTGGTCAGTGCACTCCCACAGGGGAGCCCCGCTCAGCCAGAAGCCAGGCTCACAGTTGATGAGCACAGCAATGGTGGCAGGAGCCTCTCCCACCCCCACGGCAGCACTAAGGAAGGAGCAGCGAGTCAAGAGGTAAGGAGCAGCGAGGAGGTAAGCGGTAGGAGCAAGGGGTCCTGTACTGTGAGAGGGATGTCCGACTGCTGGCTTAGGCCCGCTTCTTGTCCTGGACTGTGAGAGGATGCAGGCCTGGCTGAGGGACCTCCCCTCCAGTGCACGAATTTCATGCACCAAGCCTGTAGTCTTAAATAAAAATTAAAACAAAATATCCAAAAGCTGAGAAACTACAGTAGTTGCAGGTGGGGACCAAGTTTGCCCTGTTTATCCTTCACCTAAACTACTTATAAGTGTTCCAGAATGGGACTTGTGGAACTGTAGTTGAAGCAAAATTTTAAAGTCATTGGTCTAAAATAACTGATCCTTATTGGGTACTTTCAAAGTCTCAGACACTCTGATCAGTACTTTTAATGTATTAACTCATGTAACCCTCCCAAACCTATATGAAGTAATTACTAGTATTTGCCTCATTTTACAGATGAAGGAATGGAAGCACAAAGAGGGTAATTAACTTATTCAATGTCACACAGCTGGAAGATAGGAGATCTAATATTCAAATATGGGTGGTCCGATTACTAAGGCTGCACTCTGAACCACCAGGCTATTTTGCTTTTCATATTTTATGATTCAGTGACATTTGATTATCAGTGCTTATCATTCCTATTGAATTCCATGTTCCTTTCATTCACTTATATCAGATTAGTTTAAGCTTTTCTAAATAGCACTCAAATAAATTTAATTTGTTTAATTTGTTTTTCAAGACGCTCGGTTCACAGTTTTCCCTTTAAAAGGTTTTCCTTAATTAGTGTTTTTGTCAGAAACAATTTCACATTCCTTTCTGAACTAGCTGCTTTAAGGTGTCAGTCAGCTCTTAGGGTTGGCTGGAAGGTTCTGTTACCTTGCAGGGGTCAGCTTTCATTCCATCAGTTCGGGTCTTCATTGTGCCTCTTTTATCTTTTTCACAGCAAAACAAAGTGAGAGAAAGAGACCAGGCCTGTGTGCCAGGCTTCATCTGACCAAATGAAGATGGAAGTTTCTCTGATGCTCACAGCCCAGAAAGGGGGGCAGGCAGTGGGAAAAGTATGGGCGGGCATACACTAACTGGTGTTCACTCTGACCTCTTCCTCCCTGTCACCGAGCAACAGACAGGTAGGCTTGAGGCAGCCTGAGCAGCCTGACCTGGTCAAACGCTGGCCTGACCATTCCCAGGAAAGCTGTGGGCTGCCACTCACAGATGTCAGTGGCCAGTGTGAGCACCGTTGCTTGTCCCCCATTCTCCTAGGCTCATTGTGATCCCTGACTCTTTCATGCTATCAACCACATCCCACCATTCTTTGTCTCCAGGTGGGAAAGCAGATTCTTAAAGGCACAGGCCATTAGGACCAGGCTCAAACTTGGGGGCCTGGCTTGGGGAGGAGGGGTACAGATGAGCAGCCTTCTCTTCCTCATACATCTGTGACCCCTTTCCCACAGGTGGCCATCTACTGCCGTGGGAATCCAGCTCAACCATCCTATTACTCTTGGCCACCAACAGGCTGTGAGGGTCTCAGATCCTCTTTGTGAGGTGCTCTTGGATACTGTTTGTCTAATGTCACCTGTGACTGCCCTGAGGCATGGGCTGTTACTTCATATTTTATAAAGGACAATGTACGTTCAGCATTCCATAAATATAAAATGGTGAAGAGCAAATTTCCCCCATGCCGAAGCCATTTCATTTTCTTCAGCAAAACGGTTCCTTTTATTTCCATGCAAAAAGCCCAACAAGGGAAATTTCTTCATTGCTCAGACAGCTACAAAACGCGATCACATTTTTCCCCACAGCTAATGTGCTCTTATGTATAAAATTTAAATTTGAAAGTCTGAGCAGATGGCCTATAAAGTTCTTGTTTTCTCTCTGAATTTAATTTCTTCCTGCTTATAGAGGGATTTTTTAAAATCATCTGAAAAGGCACAATAAGATGTTTTTATAAATTGTATTAATCATTATCTTGATGATTGTGCTTTCCCGAAGGTATCCCAGAGGAAAGACTGGACGTTTGACATGAGGTCTCAAATCTAACCTGCCCTGTCACGTTCACAAACATTCATCAACACCAGTGGGGCCCTGCTCATTTTGAAACTGGTCATCACTCTGAGTTGAACTACACAGAAGTTCACATTATCTTAGAAAACAAAAGGTCAGGGGGTAAAATGACCTGAGTAAATTAGCTGCACACAAGAATACAGATAAAATGTTTAGGCTCTTTTAAAAAATATTACTTTCGAGTGCTTTAAGAGCCATTTCATTTCATTCAGAGCCATTAATGAGCTAATTATCTTTTTACTAAAGGGGGCCCAGGAGACTTCAACTTAGCAATACTTAGTGGATCATCAGTTTGGGTGATTATGTGTATGTTGTTTTCCCAACTATTCTGTAATTCTTCCTTACCTTAGCCAGCACTTCCCAATATTGGAAGAAGCAGGGTGGGCTCTGTGTGATTTCTGGTTAATATACGTGAAGTATCTCTGGTAAGACATGTGTAGGGTGGGGGTGGGAGGGGTTGACCATTTTGTTTGTTTGTCATTTTCTACATTTGAAGGTGCCTGTATGTAGGGAGGTTAAATAAGCTGATCAATTGTGCAGATTGACATGACTCTCATCCCAATGCCAGTTTGCAATTACCATCACTCTGCCCTTAAAATTGGCAGGGCTCAGGGGTGGGGTACAAATGGAAGCCCACCCATATATGTCCATATATTTTAAAATTATAAACCAAGCTGGCATGTGTGAAATAAAGTATGTTGTATCTGTCTACTTTGAAAAAAATATACCTTGTCAGATAGTCCCAACTGAGTCTGGAAAATTGAAAGCCAGGTACAAATTTAGTTCCCTTGGTTCACCTGACCATGGCGGCATCGGGAGCATCGGCTCCAGCTGCTATGCACCCACCTTCACGTCTCAGCCCCAGCTCCACGCTGCACTGAGAGGAGCATCGTGCACTCAGGGTACATACACCTCCTAGCTCACATTCCCAGCCTCCAGCTTTCCCTCTCCCTCTCCTTCCTGCAACAGCAGCCACGGTCGCCCATCATGCCAAGGGAGGCAAACACTAGTAGTAGAGTCTCCCCTTGGGAGAATGGGGAAGAGGGTCTTTCCCTGGAAGAGGCCCATGCATGTTCTTAAAGCCATTAGTATAGGAAAATTCCAGGGTCATAGATATGAAGAATGTGGTCTAGTAGGTATAGAGAAGGGAGGGGTCCAGGTAGAATTTTACCTATCATGTCATGTTCATAGTCATCTATTGAGATAATAAAGCCTTAGACTCTTTGCCCCAATAGGACATTAGCCACAGGAGATCCAGGGCAGGGCCCCTCCAGGATCAGGACTGCCTATTGTCATGAACCAGGCCAGCAGTACTTGTTTTGCAAACACTTACTAGGCTCTGAGAAGTAGCATTGGCAAGAGATCCTATGATGTGCTATAAGGAAGACAAATATCTGTGAGATTTGGCCTCTGTCCTCAAGGAGCAATTTATTTGGAAAGATCACAAACACGGAAATTGTCCTACAGAGATGAGAGCCTGAAAGGCCAAAGAAGGGGTAGAAGTCAAGTCGATGGTTTCTTCTTCCCCAGAAGTTGTTAGGACTAAGAAGCATTAAGTAAATAAGTCTTCTTTAACCACTTTGACAAAATGTTCAGCTACCTTCTTTAATCAGCCTTCATGATATTTCTTGAAAAAAAATCTTAGCACTATCTTATGGAACACTCTGGAAATAAATAGGTTAAAACTTTGGATTCCATCCCTGAGCAAATCTGATGCAGGCAGGATTAGAAGTAGAAAGATTTAGCTCCCAGTTCAGCACATCGTGTGCCAACCCATCTGCCCACATCAATGTCTATTTAAAAGGGAAGCCAGTCTGAATGGCCCCATCTTCACCTGTCCCACTGACTGCCCATAGCAAGGGAGGAACCGAAAGCCCACAAGTTGGAAAATTAAGCCTCTGTGCAGTTTCCAGGCCTGGGTCTGCTTGGAGGCACACAGCCAGCAAAGCCATCAATCTGGCAGTTCTTTAACACTGACCCAGTGGCTATCTGCTGGGCCATTTGCGCCATCTGCCATGCAAATGCCAGTTAAGGAAATGGCATAGAGTTGTGGGACTACCAGGGTTAAAAGGCCATTTAGCAGGAATGCACTGGTTCCAGCAGCCCTTGGTTACAGCTCTCCCACCGGAGAACAAAGAGCTGGGAGAGCCAAGGGTGACAGAAAGAGAACAGAGGTGTATGTAACAGGCCAAGGCTCCCAAGCTTGCTTTCTCTTCACTCTGGGCTTATTTCATTATGGCACCTTCAGAAACATGGGCCTTCCTTACTGACAAAGACACTCTGTATGATTCCAGGAAGTTAAAATGCTCATGAAGCAACTATATGTGTATGTGTGCATATATGTAGATATATATATATATGTAGTACATAGTGTCATATTAATTAAGATATAAATATATATTATTATGTATAAATATTACATAACATTTATAAATGTATTTTATATGTATATACATAAAATTTTATATATACATACAATATATAAAAATATTTAAGGGAAAAGCAGCACCCACAGTTTCATCTCAACACAGCTCCATACCCTCCCAAATCTTGCCTTCTGGTTTTGCCCCATATATTAGCAATACTTGTACCATCTATTGAGCCCTTACTATAATATTCTCAGTACTGTATTAGCTGCCTATTATTTATTTCTCTAATGTTTACATCAATACTAACAGGTTTATATTTTATTCTAATTTTATAGATGTAAAAAAACAAGGCTCAGAGAATTTTCTCTTTTTTTTTAACCCCAATGACACACAGCTTGTAAATCAAAGATCCAGATTTCAAAACAGTCTGTCATTTTCCAATACCCACATTCCTTGTATTGTAGACTCCTGTGTGTATGCACATTGGCTTATACATAGTTAAAATTAAACAATATATATACTACTTTGTGTTAGGCTTTGTTCAGTTAACAGACATCATAAATATTTTTCATGTTTTTATATGGACACCATGTTTATCACTTTTAACAGCTGGATAATAATCCACCTAATGGTTTATATTAATTTATTAAACAATGTATTTAAATTCCCTCTGTATCTTTGTGTTTCTCTGTCTCTATCTCTGTCGCCCACTCACTCTCTCTCATTTTCATTCTTTTTTTAAATATATTTTATTGCTTCTTTACAGAGCGGAAGGGAGAGGGATAGAGAGTTAGAAACATTGATCAGCTGCCTCCTGCACACCTCCAACTGGGGATGTGCCCGTAACCAAGGTACATGCCCTTGACTGGAATCAAACTTGGGACTTTTTAGTCCATAGGCCAATGCTCTATCCACTGAGCCAAACCAGTTAGGTCTCATTCTTTCTCTTTCATAGTTAATACTACAATGAGCATGTTGGTACATACAGTCTTTTGCTTCTATTGCAGTATTTCCTTAGGACAAATTTCCAGGAGTAGATTACTGAATCAAACAGTATGACCATTTTTATGATTACTGGTACATATTATCATATTGATTTTCAAAACTATTCCATTAGAACCACATGAGTGTTTCAACTTACAACAACCACACCAGAACTGAATGTTTCATCAAACTTACTTTTTGCTAATCTGTTACATTTTAAATGGCACCTCAAGCATGCTTTGGTTTGCATGTTTTATTTCAAAGTGGTGATGGACATTACCCCCTTTACTTGTCTACTGCACTCACATTGTCTCCCAGAGCCATTCTCCCGAGACCACCTACCTCAAGGGGCTTTGTATAAACAAGTGCTCAATCTTTAGTGGAGGAACTATTACCCTTTTGCCTTGTTTTCTTTGTTCTTGAGGAAATATCTGAAGAAGAAATGTTAACTTGACATATAAAATGCCAGTGACAGATCTTTCCTCAGAACAATGCCTAAAACAGAAATAGTCAAGAGGTAAAAGTATGAGCAAGGTATTTG
Organism: Eptesicus fuscus; assembly: GCF_027574615.1. Taxonomy (NCBI): domain Eukaryota; kingdom Metazoa; phylum Chordata; class Mammalia; order Chiroptera; family Vespertilionidae; genus Eptesicus; species Eptesicus fuscus. The sequence goes on from NC_072479.1 coordinate 90,712,494, forward strand.
GAAATATGTAGGTAAATATCAAGAGAAACAGCTGAAAGGGGAAGGTAAAGGGACAGGAGAGGGAACTGCTCTTTGTTATAACTCTTGCATACCTATTTGACTCTTTGTGTGGCAATTATAATTGATGAAAAAATACAATTAAACTTATACATTCGTCTCAACAAATGATTTGGAGGCTCACATAATGCCTGTGCCCCTGCCTGAGAAAATCTTCCAATTAAGCTTTCTTCTCTCAAAAATTAACTTACGTTTTACATCTCCTTCCCATTGCTTACAGCCATGGGATGCTAAAAGGAAGGGACAAAATCTAGCCAAATTGTGTTCAAGGTTGTTATCTGAGTCATGTCTTTCTGAATTCCAGATTCTCATTATTTTCCCCTTTTTTATGTACTTTTATAGACTTAATTAGAGCGCCTACATTGCAGTAGGGATCCATAACAGGAGGGGTCCGCTCTCCAGAGAAAAATTGGTGCTCATTAACAAAAGAGAAATGGATCTCCAAATTAATTTTGTCTTGGGAACCTAGGATTCAGATACAGGTGAGCGATGGTCTGTCATTCCACTCTCTTAAAGGAGCAAATCAAAATTACCTGAAATGAATCATGTCCCCTAAAACCAGGCTGATTTGTAGACCCAGACCACCTGAGTTGAATCTTCGCTATGTCACTTTTCAGGCATGTGACCTTGGGCAAGTTATTTAACCATTCTCTATCTCCATTTTCTTTTCTATAAAATGGAGATAACAATCATCCCTGGATCATGGTTTCTGTAAGAATTTCATGGGTAAATACACTTAAAGGTCTTAGAACAATGCCCATCACAGCACAAGAACTCAATGAACATTTCCAAATAGCATTATCTTTGTTTTTATTCTCATTTGACAGTTTATCTGAGTATGTAGGAAACTTTGTCCATGACCATGCCATGTGGGATAACTGTGCATGAAGATTTGCATTGAATTATAAGTAAGACATATTTATTTTTTAAAATATATTTTTATAAATTTCAGAGAGGAATGGAGGAGAGAGAGATAGAAACATCAGTGATGAGAGAGAATCATTGATCGGCTGCCTCCTGCATGCCCCACAACCTGGACATGTGTGATGACCAGGAATTAAACTGTGACCTCCTGCTTCATAGGTCGATGTTCAACCACTGAGCCATACTGGCTGGGCAGAAATAAGACATATTTAGATAGTAACTTTGACTCTGCTACTTATCATCTGTGCAACTCTGTACAAGACATTAATTTCCTCATTAAGCATTGGATCGTGATTCCTAGTTCATAGGATTGTCTACTGCACTCACGTTGGGAAGATCCAAGAAGACAATGTCTCTGAAATGTCTTCTCATTTTTGCCAGGATATGTTGCTTGAAGGGAGAAAGAAAGCAGGGGTAGGGAGAATTACAGCAGTTACCTGAGGGGGGTTAGGCTGAACCAGCTTCTGCAGCTCTAATGGCACCAATTGTAGATGACTGGTGGGAGAGCAGAGGTAGCAGAGAGAGCTATTGACTACATGTTCATTACTTAACACGCAATTATTGTCAAGCCAGGTGCTGTGCTAGGAGGTAAATCAGGTCACTGCCCTCAATGAGCTCAGTGCAGAGCAGGTAACAAAGACAAACATAATTAGAATACTGTGTTCTAAGTGTAAAAATGGAGCTATGCAGATGGCTGCATAAAGGAGAGGTGCCTAGGGTCTGGGGAAGATGCTTGGAGGTGCATTAGTAAACTACTGCTGTGTAACAAAGTACTCCAAAACTTAGTGACTTAAAGCAGCACACAAAGAATATCACATCATTTCTGTAGGTCAGGAATCTGGGCATGGCTTAGCTGGGTCCTCTGTTTCATAGCTTTCTGCATTGGTGCAATCTAGACGTCACCCAAGGTATGCAGTCTCATCTGAAAGCTCTACTGAGGGAAATATCCTCTTCCAAGCTTCGTGTGTTAGCAGAATTCATTTCTGTGTGTGCTGTTGGACTGAGGGCATAGGTTCTTCCCTGTTGGCTGGAGGCTGCCCTCAGTTCCTTGCCCTGTGGACCTCTCTGACATAGTAGCTGGCTTCATCCAAACAGAGAGAGCCTGCTTGCAAGATGGGTGTCGCAATTGTTTGTAACCTTTCCACAGAAGTGATGTCCCATCATTTTTGCATTATCAATAATCCTATTGCTTTTACCAGTACTTGGTAAATCACTAGATTCAACCCACTCTCTGGGGTGGGGGGAATTATACAAGGGCATGAATACTAGGAGACAAGGGCCATGGGGTCTTGTCTTAGAAGTCAGCCTGCCCAAAATGAACTCCTGAGCTGATTCTCAAAGCAGAAGAAGGTGATAGAAGGCTACATAGAGGAAAGTAGAGAGTCATGGAGGAGACAGACAAGCAAAAAAAGAAGATAAATAGGTTAACTTATGTCTTGAGATGCTATTTTGTAAGGGGGGAAAGTGTGTTTCAAATAATGGAAGGAAATGAGACCATTGACATAGATAAGGGAAGAATAGGGGTGAATTTTGAAGGGAAAAGCAAAGACTGAATCTTGCCTGTGGTGTGGTTTAAAAGCCACTGCTGATGAGGGTTATTTTTCTAAATTTATTTTGAATTGGTGAGTGGATAAGAGGTCAGAGTGACAGAGGTAGACATGTGGTGAGGGCTGGAGCAGTCTGTTCCCTAACTTTTTATTTTAATTTATTTATTCAATAACTAGACTTCTTCAGACTCCACTCTGTGATGGCCATGCAATTAATTTCTCAATGTCTGTTGTGATACTTCCAATTGTCTTTTTAGTTTTTTGTATACCCCATATTCTCATGACTTTTTTGTTTTCCTGGTGTGCTTGTAAAAAAGATGATTGCAAAAAATCACTGCTATTACATTGACTATTTCTGCTAGAAGTTGGCATTCTTTCTGGTCTCATTATTCCAGCCAAGATTTTAGTTATAACGAGGAAGAAGGTGGAGTGCTCTCAACTGAGTTTTGGGGTTCAATTTGATGACTGTGCTCTGTCTTAATGCCTGTATTTATGAAATGGGAATAACAGGACCCACCTCCCCTAAATGAGTTGATGCCGACATTAAATGAGATAATGTAGTAAATACACTTTAAAAACGATAAATTATACCCAAAATATACAAGGGGATGATTCATTCTGCAAGTGCTTATTGAGTGTACTGCACAAGACATAGAGAAAGCATCTAGAATAGAACTTGGCCCTTTTGTTTGAGTGGCTCAATGGTAGCAGGAAAGACATTTCAGCACATCTTTAGAATACTGGTTCGGAAATGTGATAATGGAGACTTATACAAAGGCCTTTAGGCTATTGACAAATTTATCACATAATCTTTTAAATATTCATCCTGGTTTTGTGAAGTCATAAGACAACACTTAACATCTGGGGTTTTTTTGGGGGGGGATGTGACATAGTGTGGTGGTTAAGTGCATGGACTCTGGGGAGAGCCTGCATGAGTTCAAGTCCTGGCTCTGATGCTTACAAACTGTGAAAACTTGGGAAAGTTGCATAACCATGCTATATCTCAGTTGCCTCTTTTGTAAAATATCTGTAACTAGAGGCCTGATGCACAAAATTCATGCAAGAGTAGGCCTTCCTTCCTCCGGCTGCCGGCAACAGCCCGCCCACCGGTGGCCTGGGCCTCACCTCGATCATTGGGTGATGGCCAGGCCCCCAAACAATCGCATTGCACCTGCCTTGATTGGCCTGGTGCCAGTGAGTGTCATAGCGTGGTCCCGGATGGTCATCCGGATCATCTTCTGCTGTTCAGCCATTTGGTCTATTTGCATATTATACTTTTATTATATAGGATTATTATATAGGATAGTATCGATCTCATAGAGGTTTTGTGAGGATTAAACAAGTTAGTAAAAGCAAAGTTCTTAGAACAGTGGATGGCACTGTATAAGTTTTTATTTTTAAAACTATGGGCAAAGCATTATGCTAGCCCAAAGGAGACAACAAAGAACAGGAATAGCATCCTTGCCCTCCAGTAACTGGAGATTGATGGGTGAGTCTCATGATACATCAAATTATCTAGACCAGGAACCTGGAAATTACCTAAAATACATTCCTCTTCCTCAATTCCACCACTGTATTCCCAGCCCTCACAATTGGTCACTGAGTCAGATCATGTACATTTTCCCAAGATCTCCTATCTGTTCACTCCTCCCCAACCTCAAAGCCTCTGCATTACAGTAATTCTCTTCCCTCCACTGCACAGAGTCTTTTTGCCCATGCTGTTGGATGTGTATCAGTCTGAGCACCTACATCTCTGATTCAAACCTCTACAGTGTTTCTTTACTTCATATTGGAAATTCCTTAACAAGACCCTTCATAATCTTCTCCTTGGACACTCAGTACTTGCCTAGAGGCAGTGTTTTACAGTGGTTAAGGACACAGACTCAGGGCCAGACAATTAGAATCCAGTTCTACCATTCATAAACTATAGTCTTGGTCAAGTTACTTCCTCAGTTAATGGTGATAATATTTACCTCATGGGGATTTTGTGAGGATTAAATGACTTAACATGTAAAAAGCACTCTGGCATGGAGTAAGCATTATATAGATGTTAGCAATTATTATTACCTGCCCAGTCTTATCTTGAGTCCCTCTTTCATCCCATTACAACCATATAGAACCATTGTTCATTCTCTATATGCTCTCTTATCTATCTGTTCCTTCCATTTCTCTCATTCTCCCATGTAGTGGACAGACCCTAGGATAACCCCCCAATAAGTCCTTCCTTCTAATGGCTATGCCTTTGTGTAATTCTCTCCCCTTAGGTATAGGTGAGACCTGTGATTTGCTTCTAACTACCTAGAACATGTCAAAGGTGATGGGATGCCCTCCCCTGGTTTTGTTACATTGTAGAAGACTCTGTCTTAGCAGAGTAGAGTACAGACTCCCTTTGCAGGCTTAATGAAGTAAGAGGCCACATTAGAAAAGGCCATATGGCAAGGAACTGTGGGCAGCCTCTAGGAGCTTTAGGTGTCCTAAGACCTGAGGGTGGCCTTCATCTAATAGCCAGCAAAGGGCCTTGCATCAAATGACCATGAGGAAATGCAGCCCACCTGACATGATGAGTCACCTGTGTGACCTTGAGCAGAGAACCTAACTAGCCCATGCCCAGACCCCTGATCCATAGAAACTATGACATAGTAAATGTTTGTTGTTTTTAGCCACTAAAATTATGGTAATTTATTACATAGGGATAGAAAACTAATGCACCCCAATCCCATTCACTTGGTGAATTACGAAGACCTCTAAGTGGTACCTCCTCTGTGAAGTCTACTCTGATGCTCCCATGCATAGAGGGCCTCTCCCTCCTGATACCCGCATTACACCACCGGCACACTTCCATTACAGAACAGTCACATTGCATTGCTACTGTGTATTAAGCTCTGAGTCCTTAAGGAAAGGCGCTGCATTTTATTCATCTTTGAATATTCAATTTCTGAAACATGATGTCAGTTTTGTAGGAGAGAGGAAGAGAATGAAAAATAAGGAAACAAAAAGAAAAAAAGAGAGAGAAATGCAGGGCAACTAAGTGTTCCATACATGTCTTTTGTTAAGTGAATGAATAAACAGTATGTTGATTATTTTCTTCTCTGGTCTATTGAATTCTACAGAAATGCTTTCATTTCACTCTGATAGGCATCTCAGAGATTGAGGCTATCATCATAATAGAAGATTGAATTATCACCAACTTTGACTGCAAGCAAAAAAAATTAAAATAGCATTTGAGAAAAGGATGCTACACCAAAAAAATGGTTTTGTTTATCTTTACTGTTAAAAGAAAACTCTGGCAGAATACGGTTATTAGCTTACAAAGGGATGGGGGTAATTTTTTTCAGTAAGTTTAATACTGGAAATGCATGTTGAAATAGACCAATTCATAGGAAACATACATAACACTCAACCAACTTAGAAAAGATGTTATTTACATTTAGTCATCAGACATAAACTGGTTAACTCTCAATTTCTCAAACTTTCATGAAAAAAGTTTGTAAGTATTTAATTTATTTGAACAAAAAGTAAAACAGTGCTCTGGCAGGTGTGCTTCAGTGGTTAAAGTGTCAGCCCTTTCACCAAAGGGTTGTGGGTTTGATTCCCAGTCAAGGGTGAGTTCTGGGCTTGCAGGTTCAGTCCCCAGCCCTGGTCAGGGCACATGCAGGAAGCAACCAATTGATGTGTCTCTCTCTCATCGATGTTTCTCTCCCCCCCCCCCGGCCCCTCCCGTGTGTGTGTGTGTGTGTGTGTGTGTGTGTGTGTGTGTGTGTGTGTGTGTGTATCTGGTGAAGATTAACAAACAAAACAAAAAAGTAAAACAGTTAAATTACTACTTCTTCCTTTTGCAGGATCCTTGTCACTTGGGCGTACACAGCTTAGGCATCAGAGAGCTCAAGTTGATTGCTTATCCTTATTGTACAAGCTTATTGTTACGTTGCATCTGAGAAGAAATGAAAGCAAAAGAGGCCCTCCATAAGTAAAAGATAATCTGGCCTAAACATCCTTGAACCACAGGTAAAGTCTGAATTTTTTTCTGGTGTCTGCTTTCTGCAAATCATGACCACTGAGGCAGGCAAATAACGAACAATTCAGCTGCTGAGATGGGATGATGGATGGGTATATGGATCTGCTGCTAACATCCCTGACAGCCTCTTCCCTTTAGTGTTAGCTTAGTTACTAAGAGGAATCAGTTCAGTATTAACTTCAAACAATAACGACAATTTCACATTGCATATGTGCCCAGATTCTTCTCAGTTAACCCTCTGTGTCACTTGGGGAGATATTGTAAATGTCAAACATGGAATGCCCAGTGCCTGGCACATAGTAGGAATACATCAATATTAGTAGAAATAAATCTGAACTGCTGCTCTGTTATGATTTCCTGCCTTTGGAAACTGCATGCTTGCACTTAGAACTGGCATTACCTGTCCTCACACTCATTTGGATGGTATTTTGGCCTGGGTAAGCCAAACGTTGAAAGTTCAAGGATATGATCTGAGACCTGATAGGAAACTGTTTCTTTTGAACTTATGTTGGCACAATGTCAATCAAGAAAAACACCAGATTTTATCATGTCTTTTGTATGTAAAAAAATAAAAGCCAGTTTGTTGGAGGGAAAAGCAACTAACTCAATTGGTTCAATCAGAGAAGCCAATGGACTGTGTGGTGAACTTTGTGTAGCCTGGGGTCCTCCCCTCTTAGGCTACCCAGAGTCTGCTACATACGGATAAGGATTGTATTAGTTTCCTATAGCTGCTGTAACAAATTGCATAAAACTTAGTGGCTTAAAACAGAACACATTTATTCTCATATAATCCTGAAGAAATCTTAAGAACTTCAAAATTAATCTCACTAAGCTAAAGTCAAGGTGTCTACTGGGCTGGTTCTCTCTGGAAGCTCTAAGGAGAGAACTTGTTTCCTTGCCTTTTCCAACTTCTGATGGCCATGTGTATTCCTCAGCTTTTAACTCCCTTTTCCATCTTCAAGACATGATCACCAGTCTCTACTGCCTTCATCACACTGCCTCAGCTCTAATAAGGACCTTGGAGGTTATAACAGGCCCTCCCAGGTAATCCAGGATGGCCTCCCCCATTTCAAAATGCTTACCTAAATCACACCTGCAAGGTCCCTTTTGTAAAGTAACATATCCCCAGGTTTGGGGGATTAGCACATGGACATTTGGGAGGATGCTTGTCCAACCTACCACAAAGATTTAGCCACAAGTCTGATAGAATGTTCAAAGTTAAATAAAGCAATACAAATTTAGCAGCAGAACCAAACCTTGGACTAACAAATGCCTTTTTAAGTTGAAATAAAGCATGTTGCTTTGACTCCTTCAGCCAGTCGTTTGCCAACAAGGTAGTGTGCCTGAACATCTCATCAGTACATATTGCTCACTCCTCATCTCCACGGTATTCTGTGCCTGTGAGAATCACTGCTTTTAGCCATTTAGGGACCCACAGAATATGTTGAGGTTAGTAATTTCCTAACTTTTGCTGTAAGGATTCTCTCTGGTCCCCTCTGTGGTCCTCTGGTGACCTAAATATGTGAATTTCTTTCTGATTGTGCTCAACAAACTCAGAGGGAATTTACACACCTGGATCAATAGGAAAATGTCCTCACGTCATGCTTTCCCCTGACTGGCTTCATTTTCTTTCTAAAGCTCAGCCAACAGAAAATAAAACCAGCTCCTGGGTTTTTACTTCCTGTGACTTATGCTCATCAGGCTTTATTGTTGCCAGTGGGTGGGTGAAAATTGCGAGCTAGGGGATACTGGGCTGGGCTGAGCATGATTCATTTCCCCTGATTTATTGGGCTCCTGATGTCATCAAAGATCAGTGTCCTATTCTATTTCCTATATTAAATAGGGGCAGAGCTGCCAGCTGAGAGCAGCAAACCCTCTGCCCCTGTGAGAAAGCCAAGTAAAGTGTGACTTGCCTATCTTGTGCTCCATCACAACACACATAGAGATTTTTTTCTCTACTTAAATAGAATCTGTCTTAGTGGGCTTGCCAGGTTCTGGTAACCCAAAGATACTCCTACACAGCAGTTTTTTTTATCTCTCCCTCTTCTTTTAGTTTGGCACCACCTTGTCAACAGGTGTGATCAACAGTAAGGAAACACGCAGTGCCAGGACTCCCATTCCCGTCCACGGTGGGAACCCACTACTGAAAAGATGGCACTCACAGCATTAGGCAGGCTGCCATGAAATCATCCTTCCTTGGCACTGGTGCCCATGGTGAGCGTCTAGGCAACTTTTGATTGGGCACTGTGCCCTCCAAACAGATGGGCATGAATGTAGGCAGGCAAGAGACCATTTATTTATATCAACTGTATTTGCTGAGGGCAGAGTTCCCAGCTGGGAACATCAAAACAGCTCTTTGTCCTGGCCGTCTGTAGCTCTGATGGGTGATGCAGCCTTGCAAATTCAGCTGGATTAATTTTGAAAAATAAGAACAATGTTTCTATGGACACCAGGGGACATTTCTGGCTCCCTTCAATGGTTCAGAGCACAGAGCAGGCACAGCCCAAGTCATTTTAATAAAAATCTCCTGTTCCTCTTTGGATTCAGTGGGAAAGAGCCCAAGAAAGCTTTCCAAATCAGGCCAAATTTAGGTGAACAGAGTTAGCCCAAATGGAAGCTGGCTTTGTGAGACCTTTTACACACAATGGCGGTGGCTTCCAAAGAAAATTAAGCTGAAGTCACCCAGACACGAGAGCTAGGAAAGGCATTCTGGTTGAGCTCATCACTGCACTGTTTTTGTAGGCATCCATTAACCTTCCTGTTGTTCCTCCTATAAATGATGAATGGGATCAAGTGTGAGCTGAAAGTGCAAGGACAGACATGAGGCCTGGCTTCCATGAGAGCTTCACTTGACATTCTGGGTATATAGATACTAAAAAAAAAAAAAAAATATTGCCTGGCCAGCATGGCTCAGTGGTTGAGTGTCAACCTATGAATCAGGAGGTCACGTTTCAATTCCTAGTCAGTGCACATGCCCAGGTTGTGGGCTCTATCCCCAGTGTGGGGTGTGCAGGAGGCAGCCAATTAATGATTCTCTCTCGTCATTGATGTTTCTATCTCTCTTTCTCTCTCCATTCAACTCTGAAATCAATAAAAATATATTTTTAAACAAACAAAAATAAATAAAAATAATTATCATCTGCATTTAGACATCCGAGCAATTGTAGAGGTCTCTGAAGAATACAACTTTATTATGAATATTAGTATTAACTACCAAAATATATGGTTTGCTTACAGTGTACCTGGCATTGGCTTAGACACTTTGCATATACTTTTTAAATAAAATTTCACAATCACCCTATGGAGGTGGGTGCTATTGTTAGTATTATCACACAGATGAGCAAACTAGAGCTTAAAGAGACTTACCCAAAGTCACATAGGGGAACAAAGCCTGGACTGCCTACAACAGCCCACAGTGTTGGAGGAGGTCATCGAGAGGAAGTGACTGCTGGTTGACCTGCAAACTAGATTCAGGGAATTGGAGGCTCCTCACCTGCCTCCCCTATCCTTGCAATGTGAGCTCTGCCCATCAATCCCACAGTGGGAGCCTTTTCAGGACATAGTCCTGAGAGAGTAAGGTGTTGCTGAGACCATCTGGACTTAATATGTGGCTGAACCCAGTTAAGGCCTCTATATAAACTTTTAAGAATCTGGTAGGCAGGGGCAGAGATCTACCCATCTTATGATCACCCAAGACAATCCTGGTATATAAGTTCCTTTGCTTATTAAACCTGACACCTACCAATCTGGAGTGATCTGCCCCTTTCTAGGGTCTCTCCTTGCCTCTACATACCAATTTGTGAACCAACATATGGCTATACCTACTTTCTCTAGAAAAACAGCTGTCAATCTGCTTAGTAATTGGCTTTCCTAACTTGGGGATGTTTCTTATAATAGTGGTGTAGGCCAATGCTTCTCAAACTTTAATGTACCTACAAATCACCTGAGAGATTTTGCCAACGTGCAGAGTCTGATTCAGGAGGTCTGGTTCAGTAAAATCTGCATGAATCTACCTGACTCAGGAGATTTCTGCATTTCCAACAAGGCCAGGGAGGCAGGCACTCAGCTACACTAAGAGTGGCAAGGTCCCAGGTTAGAGCACCAAGTCTCAATCTTGGCTGTACATCAAAATGACTTGGGAGACTTTAAAAAATACTAATGCCCACATCACACCCCCAGAGATTCTGGTTTAATTGCTTAACAACCATTAAGTTAGCAATTCTCTTACTTACTAGCACTTTGTCACTTGTTTGAGACAGGAACGCTAAAATTTAAAAGGTACCCTTGGTCAACCTACAACCAAGAATACTCTACTCAGCAAGGCTATCATTTAGAATCAAGATAAAGAACTTCCCAGACCCCTCCCCACCATCTCCCCCCCAAAAAAAAAACACTAAAGGAGTTCATCACCACCAAACCGGTATTATAAAAATGCTAAAGAGAATTTTTTAAGAAGTGAGGTGGGGAGAAATCATACATATGAATAATACAACAGCAATAACTATACTGGTATACCTATCAATAATCACTCTAAATGGATTACCTCAAACATAACATTAATCCTGATCCTAAACCTAACACTATAACAAAACCTCCCCATAACCTTAACTGTAATTTTCACCATAACCTAACCTCAACCCTAAACCTAAAGTTAACCCTAAGCACAATGTATACCTAATCATAAGCCAAACACTATACCTAACCTCAAACCTAACCCTATCCCTAATTCTGACTTATAGCTAACATCGCCATAACACTTATTCTAGTCATAGCCAAAACCCTAAAAGACCTCTACCACTAACCTAACCCTAACCCTTTACCAAATAAAGAAAAAAAAGGAAGAAAGGAAGAAAGAAATAATGATGGTGGAGGGGGAAAAGCCCTCAGTTGCATTTCTTGCAAATGGGAAATAAGATAGTGGATGAAGATGTGTTGTTGGAGGGCCCTCCCAGATCCTCGTCAATTCCTTTTCCTGATGCTGATTATTTATAACAATCCTGGAGGCAGGTGATGGGCTGGACCAGTTACTCCCACAGTGGTCTGTAATGTGAACAGCTGGGAGCAAGAGCAGATCGAGTTCAGCAGCACCTCTGTGACCATTTAGAACAGAGTGTGATGAAATGTATGTTGATGAGGGTGACAAGAAAATACTATCAGAAACATCCTCTTTCCATGTCATAGGTATTATTGTTTGTCATTTTTGTTGTTGTTGAAAGGAGCTGAATAGGAAAACATGGGGCCAAATCTTTAATTAATTACACATAGCAAGCAATAGTATGGATCAGTTGTCCAGAGACTGCATTTATTAGAGGACCAATTGATACATTTTTGGTGGATATGTGGCCATGGCTCTTTTGGGGAGGTTCCTGCTAAGTGTGATCAAATCAAAAGAACTATAGATTATTAAATCCAAATTGATATTTTTGCTGGGGAAAGCATTCAGTAAGGGAGGGGAGTATCCTCTTTTCAGAAGATCTCAGCTGCATGTATTATTAACGCAAAGATGATCGGGTAAAAACTGGAACTTGGCAAGCTGTCACATAAAAAATGCAGAGTGAATCAAAAATGTATAAACCAGTATTGAGTTATTACAATTCTATTAGACACCAGTAATCATTTTACAGAAACAAACCTCTTATATGACTGTACAGCTGGGATATTAGGGTACCAGGATTTAGGACTCAACCTCATTTTAGGGGGGTGGAGGGGAGAATGCCACAAAATTAAAAATTAAATATGGAGAGTAAATTATTTAGTCACAGTTCAGTAACAGATTGAATGAAAACAATAGAGTTTTTTAAAAATAATGGCAGTATTTTCCTTCCTGGGCTACATTTTGCTGACTTCCTTAAAAAATTACTGGCAGTAGATTCAGAGCAGGATGAATTGCTTTACAGAATCTGCAAATTTAATTTGTGTATGTGCCAAGCACATGCAAACGCAAGACATTGGGGAGGAATAATGACTTGGTGAGATATTTTGTCACTTATGGATTTTCTTTCCTAGAAAAAAATCCCAACTCTATAGTTTTATTAGCTATCTCACCTTGTGTAGGAGCCTTCTCCCTCCCTTCCTGGGACTGAAGCTGACAAGGCCAGAAAAATATTCAGGAATGGAGAGATGGCTGTCACCATTCCTAAATATTTAGAAGATAATTGCCAACCAAAGCTAGAGCATCTTGACATAAAACAGCCCTTCAGCTCCCAAGCCAATTTGCCTGTGTGAGATCAAATAAATAGCTAGAATTATAAAATCACACATACTGGTACGGAGTCAGCATTAGGAAATGACACTGAGAACATTTGACAATTTGACCTGCATTCTGTCCTTGGCTTTTCCTCAGTGCCTGAGCAGAGAACAAAGAGTGTCTCTTGGAACTGGAAATGACTCCAGTGCAGAGTTCAGCCACAAGCATCCTCCCTGGGCTTCCCTGCTTTAGGTCTGCATCTGAAACTTGACATTATTCTTGCAATTTGAACATGAAATAAGAAACAGAATTGATTCCACTTAAGTGGACTTTAATCCAAAGGCAGAGCCCTAGCCAGTTTGGTCGATAGAGTGTCAACCTGAGGACTAAAGGGTCCCAGGTTCAATTCCAGTCAAGGGAACATGCCCAGGTTGTGGGCTTGATCCCCAGTGGGGAGCATGCAGGAGGCAGCCAATCAATGATTCTCTCTCATCTTTGATGTTTCTATCTCTCTCTCCCTCTTCCTTCCTCTCTGAAATTAATAAAAAATATATATATTTTAAAAAATCAAAAGGCAGAAAGGGGGAAATGCTTTGCTTAGTCAGACCCAGAGCCAAACTACCCTGTGCCATGACCCATTTCAGTTCTACTGGGGCTAGGAGAGCGTGGTCAACTTCAATTGGACTTTGATAGGAAAGCCTTTATGTGAATCACCTATTTGCCAATTAGTCTTCATAGTACATGCCAAGTGTCAAAACATAAAAACCTGTGGGATTCATCAATTCCTATATATGAGAGTTCACACCAAAATTCAGATTCTCTGACGTGATCTATGATTATGTTGAGTCATTATTTTTTGACTTGATGATTCATTCATGTCTCTGTGACTGTTTTTAAGAGCATAGGAGAAATGTAAATGCAAGGGGGATTTTCATTTCCCACCTAAAACCAGCTTTAAAAGGCTCCCATGACACTTGCATTGACATTTGCATGTTACATTCTCTCTTGTGTTTATCTTCCTACAGTAGGGGGCAATTCTGCTGTGTTGGTCCTCCCAGAGACTAGGCTAGGGGACTCAGCACAAACCAGAGGAGGGCTGGAGAGCCAGTGAGCTGCGACATCTCCAGGGAAAACAAACTCATTGTTTGAAACAGGCCCGTTGTGCATTGTGTGTTGTGCATTGTGTGCCCTGCCTGGTCAGAGTCCAGTCAGGAAACAGAAACAACGGTAAGTATTTCATACAGAAGGGATTCAGTACAAGGAGTTGGGTACATGGGTCAAAATGAGGGGTACAGGGCCTTTTGGACAAAGTATAAGTACAAATCTCTAGGGTGAAATGCTTTCAAACTGCACACAGGGGTTTGGTCGGCTTAGCCAAACACCCTGGTTCAAAACTGCGCTTCAGCCATTTGGATCGCCTGCCTTGCTTCTGCTGGGAAGTATAAAATCTTTCATTTCCTGTTGTCAACTGCAGCATGGAGTGGCTGAAAGTTGTTCAAGCAATTACTGTGTTCCACCAACTGGGTGCCTTTGGCCACAAGGGGCCTTTTGGGCCTGCTGTCATTTCCCTTCCTTGGCTCATCCCAGTACAAATTGCTGATGGCTCCAAGAGTGTATCCTCTTGTTCACTGGAGGGCAAGTTAGGTTTCTGCAAAAATGCTGTTTGCTTTTAGACATGTGTCATGATGGGGCGAGGAAAAGGGTGGTAGTGTCAGGAGAGGACGGGAACAGAGAAGATGGCTCATCCCCAGTGCTAACCAAACCACCACTGATGAGTCCTGTTGACTCTGCCTCCTAATCATCCCTCAAATGCATGTATTCCCATGAATGTTCTCACTGTGTTCCTTTAGGTTAGGCCATTCCATCTCTCAGCTTAAATATCACAACTCCTAACAGGTTCCTTTGCCTCTATCCAGTCTTCTTCCTACTTATAATTCTCCATAGCAGTGCTTCTCAACCAGGGGTGAATGGAAATGTATAAGAGTGTTTTGGGGTTTCCAGGAAAACTAGGGAGTGGGGGAGCCTGCTGGCATTAAGGAGGCAAGGACCAGGAACCTAGTGTATTTGTTTCCTATTGCTGTGGTAACGAAGTGCTACCAATTTAGCAGCTTAAAACAACACTCATCCATTATCTCACAGTTCTGTAGGCCAGAAGTCTGACAGAGGTCAGAGTGGACTGGAATCAAGGTCTCAGCAGGGCTGCAGTCCTTACTGGAGGCATGCTTCTCTTCCAAGCTCAGTCAGGTTACTGGTGTAATTCAGCTCCATTGGATTGTAGGACTGAGGTTCGTTTCATTGCTGGCTATCAACAGGGGTCAATCTTAGCTTCTAGGGGGTCATTCACATTTCTTGCCTATGACTCCTTTAATCTTCAAAGCAAGTAATAGTGGATTGACTACTCCTCATGCCTCATCTCACCTGCCTTTTCTCCACACCTTTCTCTCATTCTTCTGTCTTCCTTGCCCACATTCAAGGGTCAGTGTGATTAGACAGGGCCCACCCAATCTAGTTAATCTAGGACAGTGGTCGGCAAACTCATTAGTCAACAGAGCCAAATATCAACAGTACAACGATTGAAATTTCTTTTGAGAGCCAAATTTTTAAAACTTAAACTTCTTCTAACGCCACTTCTTCAAAATAGATTCGCCCAGGCCATGGTATTTTGTGGAAGAGCCACACTCAAGGGGCCAAAGAGCTGCATGTGGCTCATGAGCCACAGTTTGCCAATCACGGATCTAGTATAATCTCCCTATTTTAAGGTCCATAACCTTCATCTTGACTGCAAAGTCCCTTTTGTCAAGTAATATAACCTGTTTATAGGTTCTAGGAATTAAGACATGGACATCTTTGGGGGAGTCATTAATCTGTCAACCACACCAGCTCTGATTTCCACAATAGAGAATTAGTCCACCTAAAATGCCAATAGCAGCAGTATTGAGAAAACTGAAGTGGAGGATTTCTCTAAAATGCAAATCTGATTATGTCTCATTCTAGCTTTGGAATCCTTCATGGAACCCTTCATTGCCCTCAATATAAAATCCAGGGCAAAGTGTTCATATGCTTAGGAGAAAGTTCTTTGTGATCGAGCATACCTTCCTGTCACATATCACAGTTCTGCCTCTGCCTCTGTTTCAGCCACACTGAAGGACTTTCTGAGCATCCTAGGTGTTCTCTTACCTCTCAATCTTTATAAAGGCTCTTTTCTCCAACTGGAGCACACTTCCCCTGAACTCTCACCAACCTCCCTTAACCTAACTCCAACTTTCAGATACAACCTTAGATCATATTTCCTCATCAAAGCTTGCTGTGACCCAGTAAGTCTTAGGTAGGCACCACTGCTATATGCTCCCATGGCATCCACATGCCCAGCTATATCATTTATCGCACTAGTTTGTAATTTCATACCCATCTGTCAGTTCCCCCAAAAGATCTAAGCTCTAAGAAGAGAGGGAGAGCATCCATCTCCTTTGCTGTTGTATTTACAGTACTCTGCTCACACCTGTCATCTATCTACCTTTAATAAATATGTATTTATTAAATAAATTACTTAGATATGCAAGTCTAGTTTCGACTTCCCAAGCCAATACCAGGTACTTTTCTGGACCAATAAGTAGTATCTTATAGTTTATAAAGCATTATGTCACAGAGTCTGCACAATCATACTATAAAATAAAAATATTGATCCCTTTTTAAATATGCTGAAGAAGACTCATTGAGATGAAATGACTTGGGCTAGGCCACACAGTTAGAATGTGGTAAATTCAGAACTGGAAGCCAGATATTTTCATTCTACTCCTCTTGTCCTACCTAGACTACCCACACTGAATGGCCAGATTATTATGATCTCTGAACACATAATAATCTGACCACTCAGTGTATATCCTATATAATAAAAGGCTAATATGCAAATTATCTCCTCAACCAGAAGTTTGACCAGCAGGCAGGCCGGCCAACCACCCATATCCCCTCCCCCTGGCCAGGCTGGCCAGAGCCCATTCATGCACCAGGCCTCTAAAACATACACACACACACACACACACACACACACACACACACACACATACATACATGGGCTGGCCAGAGCTCATTCATGCACCAGGCCTCTAAAATATATTTACACACACACACACACACACACACACACACACACACACACATACATACTGAGTGGCCAGATTATTATGCGTTCAGAGTTCATAACAATCTGGCCACTCAGTGTATGAATTGGGAAGATGGCAAAACTTGGAGAGAATAGAAGACTGTCTCTATTCTCATTGTCTTTGTGACATCATCTCATGCCTCTCTGCTCACAAGTAATCAGCAAGGAACTTAAACCAATGAAAAATCTATTTAGACTAAAAGGAAACTCTTCTATTCATGAATAATTTATATATTATGTACGTGGTGAAAAAAAGAGAGAAGTATATTATGTGAATTTAGCCTCCCAAAAGATGATAGGTGATGAATAATGGCAGTAAGTTTAAGAGTGAATATGGATTATAATAGTATCAGAATACCTGTGTGGTATAAAATCTAACCTTGAGGTAGAGACATCTGTCACATAGTGTACCAGAAAGGACTTTTGGGTCCACTGTAGCCAGCTTCCAGCAGTCTTTACCTCTTGCTAATCACATCCTTGTTTGTTCCCCTCCCATATTGAATCATAACTGACCAATATCAACAATAGAATGAAATGACAGTGTATGACTTTCAAGGCTAGGTCATGACAGATATGTGCATCTTCCACTTTAGTCCCCCCCAATTACTTGTTCTAGGGAAAGCTATCTGCCATGTTCTAAGAGTAGAAGCAGCCCCTGTGGAAAGTTCTGTGTGACAAGGAACTGAAACCTCCCAATAAACAGCCAGTACCAATATACTACCATGTTACTGGGCCACCTTGGAAACAGATCTTCCAGCCTCAGTCAAGCCTTTAGATGACTACCACTCCAACCAGCTTATGAATGAACAAATCAATCCCAAGTCAACATCACCCAGCCAAACTGCACCTGAATTCCTAACCCACAGAAACTGAAAAATAATAATTGTGCATTGTTGTCTTCAGTCACTAAATTTTATGGTAATTTATTATACAGCGGTAGATAACAATATAGACTGCAAGCAACAGAACCTCAATTTCAACTAGTATTAAACAAGAGTGGGACCTTTCAACCTATGTAACTACAGGAAGGTCTGAGGGTGCATGGCTTCAGGGACAATGGAACCAGGGCCCTAAGAGTTGGAAGCTAAAAGTGAAAGAACATCACTCAGAGGCAGATCACAGTATGGAATAAAGACTGGAGCCAGATGGTCTGGATCTATGTACAGTTCTGTATCTAGAGCAAGATAACTTACTTGTCTGGATCCCAGTGTCTTCTATAAAGTGGAAAGGATAATAAACCTGTCTTATGGGATAAGTGTAAAGATTCAAAGAGCAAATAAATATGAACTGTCTTCAGAGTGATAGTTAATGCCGTGAAAGTAGTGGCTAGCATTGTCAGGTACACACCAACATTAAGGCAAGTTCACTCCATTTGCAGGCCATTATGAGAAAGCAGAAATGACACAAGAACATAGACATGTAGTCAATAGTGATGGAGAAGCTGTGAGTCTCATAGGCCCCTTAGCCCAAGAAAGAGATACACCTGCCTTCATGCTGATCCCGCTCCAATTTCCTTAACATAAACTTCCTGAAGGATGAATCAACATGCTTGTTCCTGAGCTGGACAATGTAAAGAGCCTAAAAGTTGGTACAAAAAAGACCCTGAATAAGCAAAAGCATTGTGTCTTGACTGCTAAGACATTCATGAAGGCTTAATGAAAATGAGGTATTCCAATTTTTCCAGTGAATAAAAAAAATGAAACTTTGAAAAAAACAAACACATCAGCAGGCCCTTTACTTTGTCATGAATTTCTGATAAAAGCCCCAAGTTGGCACATTGGAGCTTTCTACATGTAGCCAAGTGGTAACCCTTATCAAAGAGGCAAAGTCTGAAGCAAAGAACAGCCTTGTAACCTCGATAAGCTCTAAAGCACTGGGCCAGGGTAATGGACCATAGGAGTCGAGTAGGGGTCTGCCAAGCTCAATAATAGAGCATTTTTGCTGTATTGGAAAGTGTTTCAATTTACATTTTCAAGCACAAAATATTTTCCTCTCATGCTTTGGCTAAATTAGGTAGTTAAAGTCTGTGAAGTGGCAGTAATTGGAAACAATGGATTTTATATTTGACCTTTATTATTTTAGTGTAATCTGTTTTATATTTACATCAAACATCCAAGGACCCCTGCAGAAGTTTCTTTCACTATTGCATTATCATTTAGTTCTAATAATGCACTTCGAATCCCCAATTCTTGATTATAATTATATCATTTCAGATGCAGTAAGAAACCAGGTAGATATAAACCTTCCAAGGAAATTGTACCCCCATGCTTCCCTCTCCTTTTTTTAACTCTCCTAAGCTGATAATTTGTTCAAAATATTTTACCCTAATTCTTTACAGTTTCATGTTGTTCTCTAATTACTTTGTATATTTTGGTTTTACATCACCAAAAGGCTAGTTATGGCAAAGATGATATGTTATATCCCCATAGTACTTGCTTTGAATCCAAGCTCATAATAAGAATCAAGAAATGTTTGGTTGACTATTCAGAACATATTAGTGTTACAGGAAATGGGGAGCAGATGCCAGGGGAGGTGGTTGGAAGGACAAAATTCCCATTTGATAGAAGGAAAGACCCTTCTTGAGAAAGACTCGATGAATTAGGCTGATTCAGAAAGTGGTGAGTCCTTTGTTCCTAGTCGTGCTCAAACAGAAACTCAATGAACCCTTGACAATGAGAAAATAAGCCAGGAATGTAAAGGTTTTGGAGTCCAAATGAATTGGGTTTGACCCCTAGCTTCATGTCTTAAAACTGTGTGACTGTAGGAAAGTGACAGACTCTCTAGGCCTCAGTTTCCTCATCTTACAATGAGATTAATAGTCTTCCTCCTATAAAAAGTGAGGAGACATATCCATGCAATGAAGGAGATAGCCTGAGGGGCCCCAAGTAGTGAGTGGTCCTTTCTTTCATGGTGGGGGAAGGTCAAAAAATACCATTTTGTTCTTGACTTTGATAATTAGAGAAATATAAACTAAGCAACGTGTTAAAATAAAACTCAAAGATAGCCACTAGAAATAAAAAGAGAATATGTACCTTCCAAATTATAGGAGAAACTAAAAATGACAGAGAACAAAGGAAAAAGGAAGGAAATCTAAAAGGAAACTATGAAACAAAAAGGCATAACAAAAAACAACCTGTATTCATTAATGCAAATTAAAGTAATAGTGCCAGAAGCCATAGTAAAACTTTACATGCTTTATCTCCTTTAGTTCTTATAGTGTCCTAGATGTTGGCATTATTATGATGGTTTCCATTTTCCAGGTGAGAAAACTGAGGCTTATCAGAAGTAGAAAATTCCTAAATGTATCCAAGAGCTAGTAAATTTGAACCCAGGCAGTCTAACTGTGGAGTTTATACTCCAAAAATTATACCACCCTGCAAGAACAAAAGGAGGGCGCAAGTATTTATTTGTCTACATATGCTCATATATTAATATTTTTAGGATAGAATGGGTCATAAATAAATAAATAAAAATGTTAAAGTGTTTATCTCTAGGTATTGGGATTATGTGCAATCCTAATTTTCTTTTTTATGGTTTTTTATAGTTTCCAATTAGCATATATTTTTATAGTCAGGGGAAAGGTTGTAAAATTTATAATAGGTTGTTTCTCTGCTTGTTATTCTAATAAGTCTTAAGTCTTGGTATAAAATTCTTGAGATGTTCATGGGATTTATGCTTCCTGAGGGAAAATGTTTCCAAAGTGTTATTATTTCTTCCAGTGGAGCCAGAATTAAAACTACCAGTAGATGTAACTGTTTGTTTTGTTGTGTCTAGTATATCCTATCTGGATGAGAGAGAATGAGAGAGAGAGAGAGATAGAGAGAGAGAGAGAGAGAGAGAGAGAGAGAGAGAGAGAGAGAGAGATTTGAGTCAAAGGAAAATTTAAGTAATCCCTCATCCAATTTTGTAATTGGATTCAAAGTAAAATATTTTAAAATACAGTTGCAGAGGTTCTATAAATAAATTTGAAGCACTGTTGTGATATATGTCTCATCTGCATAGTTTCAAGTGAACCCCCAAATCCGGGGAAAGGCCCCATCCCAAAAGCAGCATGTGAGAGTGCATGTCTACACACCAACAAGGTCACACAGCAATATACCCTTCTCCAAAGCATTTCCATTCCATCGGATCACAGATATTGTCAGGAAGGCTCCTACTCTTGAGTGCAGCCCTTCCTTTGCAGATGAGGAAACTGAGATCCTGAAAGGCTATATCACTTCGTTCTCAGTATTACCTCCTAGACCAAGCTATGTGTGGTTACCACTCACCTGGATTCCTCCCAACTGATCTGACTGCACACAGAAGGCAAAAGTCGATCTGGAGCTTGAAGAGAGGGAAGAACATTGTCCTGCAGAGAAGAGAGAGTAAATGCTATTAAAATCACCATCTTCCAATCAGAGATAATGTCTCAGGAAGTACCACCAATAAATTTCGTAACACATCAACTCAAATGGAGAGCAGTGCCAGAAATGGGACTGTGAGAAAAATAAAAGTAGAAGGTCTTTTCCAATCCTATAGAGACGGCTGACAGGAAACCCAGGGACCCTTGAAGGACAGTGTCCCTCTCAAACCTGACTATGGCCTCTCTACTGTCCAGATGTCAATATTAATCCTACCTAATAATAGACAGATATGCAAATTGACCGTACCTTTGCTATGCCCGCGATTGGCCAGGAGGCGCGGGGGGGCAGGACTCGGGGTGGCCAGGGTGGCCGATTGGGCCGGCGGGACGCTGAGCTCACGTCGCCAGCAGCGGCTCGAGCTCAGCATCTGCACCATGGCTGTGCTGTGGCACAGAAGGGGCCTCTGGGGCAGCGAGCTCACGTCCCACCGCGGACCATCAAAAGCGGGGGAGCTGGGTGCCTGTCCGCTCAGGCACCAGGCCTTTCAGAAGCCTCCAGTGGGGCAGAGGCTTCTGAAAGGCCTGGTGCACCAGCGGACAGGCACCCAGCTCCCCCGCGATCGAAAGCAAAAGCGTGGGAGCTGGGTGCCTGTCCACTCAGGCACCAGGCCTTTCAGAAGCCTTCACGGCGCCGGAGGCTTCTGAAAGGCCTGGTGCACCAGCGGACAGGCACCCAGCTCCCCCGTGATCGAAAGCGAAAGCGTGTAGGGGACACTATATGTGCATGATTCAATCATGCACTGGGCCTCTAGTAGTTAATAATAGAGTTAACTCTTATTGACTCTAACTGAATATCATGCATTGTATTAACTGCTTTGCATATATTATTTTTTGCACATAATCCTCCCAAAATTCCTATGAGAGTAGACATTATTATCCTCATCTTACATCTGAGAAAACTGAGGCTTTGGCAGAGTAAATTACTTGCCAAACAAGATTACACAGCTGGATTACATAGAGCTGGAGTTTCAACCCAAACTCACTCACTTCAGAGCCTGAGCAAAAATAAAAATGACTCAGAAGTTTCCAATGCCGTTTTTTAAAAACCTAAACAATAGCCCAGAGCCTGAACTCAGAAGACCATCCTCATGACCTATTATGGATAAACTTAAATAATTTTATCGAGTCATGCAGGAATAGAGAGATGCAAAGAGGTCAGTTCTTACAACTTTATGCTATTAAATTTTCATTAGTTTAGAACCATTAAGTCATGACTAAGAGGTGAAAAAAACTACAGTGCATCTGAGTTGGTGACCCAAAAATGACATGAATTCCTTTCCATTCTTTCCCCACCATTGAATCTTTCCTCCTAATGTTAACAACAACATTTTAACACACCCATTACATGTAACATAAACACAGGATGTAAATTGCGGCATTGTTGGAAGTTGGGAGGGAGGGAGGGAAGGAGGGAGGAAGAGAGGGAAGGAAGGAGAAGAGATTCAGAAAATTTGTCATCTGTTATTGTCAAATGATGCCAGCCACCGCCTCTTATCTTCCCTCCATCTTAGGTAATGTGTGTTGACAATAGTGACATCTCCTGGCAAAAACAAACTTGATCTCCTGCAGGATTTCATTTTGCTCACTCACTGCAAATGACTCTTGACTCTTCTTGTTGCCTCCGGGTGCAATTTTATGTTCCTTCTCTGGAAGATCGAGTCAAGGCCCATCCTCAACCTTAGATACTTAATAACCTAGTGCTGATCTGACTATAGAACTCTGCTATGCAAAGCCCCTGAGTTTCATCCTGAACACGTCAGCATGAGTAGCCCAGAGACCCAATTCAGACTTCCTACTTACAGCTACATTAAATATAAATAAAGCCAACTAAATACCAGCAACTGAAAAATAGTTCAATTAAATCCTACAATGAGAGGTCCTCTTGATTTTAACGTGTTTTATCCCCTGGGAAACATACTTATACTCTTCTTTTCTTGTAGAATATTGGGCAGGGGGGGCATAAACCATACAGCCACCAAAAAGACTAAAAGCTTTTGGTATTATTGTTAACCAAAAGCAATAAAATATTTGTTTAATGAATGTGGAAGGTTTTGTTTCGTCTCATGAGAAACATTCTACAACACGGCCTTTATGCTTACTTGCCTTAATAATTTATTGGAAAATATAGTAAGGTGTGTTGTCCCTTCTTTGAAGGCAGCCCAGAACTTTGTTAAATTAGAACCACTGAGTAAGCATAATTATAGGAGAGAGGAGTTGGTCGATCACAGTAGAGGGTGGAGAGCTCAGACTCTGTGGTATTCTTGAATTATATAAAATAGCTGTTGTTCTCTATAAAAGGAGAGTGTTCAGTGCTTCAGAGCATGAAGAATTTACCTTGAAACTGGTTTACTTCTATTCCATTCACAGTCTGCACAGTGTGAATGTTTGGCTATTAAGCCTTCAACATTCACAGGCTGGAAAATGTCTATAAACACTCCCTTACTTACATTTTTACTTTGAAAAGTTTTCTAAGATAGATCTGCACATTCATTCTCAGGTGAACTTGCATTCCAAATTAATAAAAAAAAATCAAACCCTTGCTCCTTTCCACATCTAGTGATTCTTTTGGCAAATAAACCCTGGAGATTAGACTATGTCTTTGCTATGCATGAAGAGAAAACACTTGTATTAGAGAGAACAAAAGCCCTTCAAACTGATAAAAAAGGAAAAGGCAGTTGAATTGTGAAAGTTATAGTTGTGCTTTCTCTTTTGTTTTTCAATGAGAATTGTGGTTGAAATATCAACTTCATTCTGACATAGGGAAGATTGCAAACATGGCATTTCAAAAAATTTACACAAAAGCAAATTGTGGTGAGAGCAGTCTATTTCTAAATTCTCTGCTGGCTTTGAAGTACATTTGAATGATAGACAACAAAACTAGAAGAATGTGCTTCATGATTAACACAGCACCAAATAATATAAAAATAATGAATATAACTTGGGTCTTCATTAAGTAGTTTATTCACATAGTCAACAATGAATAAAATGTGTGTGGTGAGTTAAGCTAAATGCTAGCTATTGGGAATCGATGCTGATCCCTGCCCTCAAGTGAGTGGAGACTAGTAGGAGAAAGGGCTGCGTGGGACAAACTTGTGCTAAAGAATTATTTATTGTTTATCTGAAATGCGAATTTAACAAGGCAGCCTATATTTTTATCTATTAAATCTAATAACTCTAGGAGATAGTAAATGGGCATTTCCAACAGTGAGAAGTGAGAAGTGTGATCTGAATGCTGAAAAAGTGCTTAAGGAGGTACAAGTAACTCAGACTTAGGAACCAGGATCTGAAAGATGAATAGAACTTAACCAGGAAAAGAGAAAGAAGTAAGAGATTTCAAGAGGCAATGCAAGTGCTAAGTTCACAAGAAGAGAAGTTTGTCCAAAATGACCCGGCATGGGGTGATAAGGCAGGAGAGATTAGCAGATGCCAGACCACGGGAACCCTACAAAGGCATTTGGACATCTTTTTTTATTTTTTTAAAATAAATCTTTATTGTTCAGATTATTACAATTGTTCCTCTTTCCCCCCTCCCCCCCCCCCCCCCCCCACATAGCTCCCCTCCTCCCAGTTCCCACTCCACCCTCTGCCCTTACCTCCCCGGCACTGTCCTCATCCATAGGTGTACAATTTTTGTCCAGTCTATTCCCGCACCCCCCCATCTCTTTCCCCCCAAGAATTGTCAGTCCACTCCCTTTCTATGCCCCTGATTCTATTATATTCACCAGTTTATTCTGTTCATCAGATTTTTTATTCACTTGATTTTTAGATTCACTTGTTGATAGATACGTATTTGTTGTTCATAATTTTTATCTTTACCTTTTTCTTCTTCTTCCTCTTCTTAAAGAATACCTTTCAGCAATTCATATAATACTGGTTTGGCAGTGATGAACTCCTTTAGCTTTTTCTTGTCTGTGAAGCTCTTTATCTGCCCTTCAATTCTGAATGATAGCTTTGCTGGGTAGAGTAATCTTGGTTGTAGGTTCTTGCTATTCATCACTTTGAATATTTCTTGCCACTCCCGTCTGGCCTACATAGTTTCTGTTGAGAAATCAGCTGACAATTGTATGGGTGCTCCCTTGTAGGTAACTAACTGTCTTTCTCTTGCTGCTTTTAATATTCTCTCTTTGTCTTTTGCTCTTGGCATTTTAATTATGATGTGTCTTGGTGTGGTCCTCTTTGGATTCCTTTTGTGTGGGGTTCTGTGCGCTTCCTGGACTTGTAAGTCTATTTCTTTCACCAGGTGGGGGAAGTTTTCAGTCATTATTTCTTCAAATAGGTTTTCAATGTTTTGCTCTCTCTCTTCTTCTGGCACCCCCATAATCTGGATGTTGGTACGCTTGAGGTTGTCCTAGAGGCTCCTTACACTATCTTCAAATTTTTGGATTCTTTTTTCTTTTTTCTTTTCTGGTTGAGTGTTTTTTGCTTCTTTGTATTTCAAATCTTTGACTTGATTCTTGCGGTCCTCTAGTCTGCTGTTAGGTCTCTGTACAATATTTTTTATTTCAGTCAGTGTATGTTTAATTTCTAGTTGGTCCTTTTTCATATCCTCGAGGGTCTTGCTAAATTTATTGGCCTTTTCTAGGAAATTCTTGAAAAACCTTATAACCGTGGTTTTGAACTCTATATCCAGTCGTTTGCTTTCCTCCACTTCTTTCATTTGTAATCTGTTTCTTTGTCTCCTCATTTTCGCTGCTTCCCTGAGTTGGTAGAGTAGCTTTGTGTGGTAGGTGTCTTATATGGTCCAGTGGCTCAGCCTCCCCCTGTTACCTGAGGTGGACACTTTTGGTGCACCCCTTTGTGGACTGTGTGCACAGCCTTGTTGTAGTTAAGTCTTGATTGTTGTTGGTATCACTGGGAGGAATTGACCGCTAGGCCAATTGGCTGTGAGGATCAGCTGTGTCTATGCTGGGAGAACTTCTGTGCTGAAGACACCCTTATGAGAGAAGACTTGCAAAATCCTCTGTGCTCAGCTTGAATGGGGCAGAGTCTCAGGGCAGAGCAGACAGCCTTGGCTTCCCGTCAGCCCTGCCCTATGAGGCCCCTGGGTCTCAGTGTCCCTCGGTAATCGCTGCAAGCACCTCTGAGAGAAAGCCGCCCTCGAGTTTCACCCGCTGCCAGACAGTCCAGTTTCTCCCCGAATGAGTCTAGTTTCCCAGAAACTCGCCCGGAACTGGAGTACAGCGCAGTCGGGATCTGGGATCTTCCGTCTCCCTCCTGCTTTAGAAAGCCAGCCACGCACTCAGCTGCCCATGCACTCAGCAGTCAATCCTCTCTGCGTGCGAGCACCTCCAGACCTCTGCCTTCTGCAGCTCTCCTGAGTCTCAGTGTGCTTTCTCTTTTTCTGACAGTCCAGAATCCCCCCGAATGAGTTTGGGTTCCCAGAGTCTCGCCTGGGACTTGAGTTCAGCGCAGTTGGGAGCTTCCGTCTCCCTCCTGCTTTAGAAAGCCAGCCACGCACTCAGCTGCCCATGCACTCAGCAGTCAATTCTCTCTGCATGCAAGCACCTCCGGACCTCTGCCTTCTGCAGCTCTCCTGAGTCTCAGTGTGCTTTCTCTTTTTCTGACAGTCCAGAATCCCCCCGAATGAGTTTGGGTTCCCAGAGTCTCGCCCGGGACTTGAGTTCAGCGCAGTTGGGAGCTTCCGTCTCCCTCCTGCTTTAGAAAGCCAGCCACGCACTCAGCTGCCCATGCACTCAGCAGTCAATCCTCTCTGCGTGCGAGCACCTCCAGACCTCTGCCTTCTGCAGCTCTCCTGAGTCTCAGTGTGCTTTCTCTTTTTCTGACAGTCCAGAATCCCCCCGAATGAGTTTGGGTTCCCAGAGTCTCGCCCGGGACTTGAGTTCAGCGCAGTTGGGAGCTTCCGTCTCCCTCCTGCTTTAGAAAGCCAGCCGCACACTCAGCCGACCGTGCAGTCAGCCGTCCGTCCTCTCCGCGTGCGCGTCTTCGTACCTCAGCCTTTTGCAGCTCCTCTGAGTCTCAATGTGCTTTTCTCTTTCCTTCTAGTTGTAGAATTTCCACTCAGCCAGCTTTCCTGTGGTTCTGGATGGTGTCCGTTTTGTCTTTTAGTTGTAGTTTTGATATTGTTGTGCAATGCAGCAGTTTAGATGTTTACCTATGCTGCCATAATGGTTTCTCTGGACATCTTTAGGACAATGATATAATGTAAAGGTTTCTAGGCAGAGGCATTATACAATCAGCTGTATAATTAAGGAAGACTATTCTAGGTGAATGATGGAAAATGGATTGACAGCAAGTAAGATGGGAAGCAAGGAAACTAGTTGAAATAATTTGCCTAAGGGATGCCAGTGGCTTGAACTCACAATGTAGGGATGTAGGACGTGGGTATATTAGAAAGATACTTGTAGTAGAAATGGATTAGGAAATAGGCACAAGAAGATTTAATGATCAACTAGATAGGGGGTTGTTGGAAAGGAAGAAATTAAGTATAATACAAATAACATTAATTGGGGACTTACTATAGATTAGTCACTATGCTAACTGCTACATACATATGTATATAAACTTCTCGCAAGTTTATGAAATAATCACAATTATTCCAGTTTTATAAATGAGGAAAATGAGATTTAGAGACAAATGAGTAATTTCACTATAAAGCTAGTAAGTGGCATAGTAAGGATGATGTCCAGGTTTGGAGGCTGAGCTAAGGGTGTTATGACCAAGGTTAGAAACACGGGAGTGGTATAGGTTTGTGGAAAAGGTGCTGAGCTTATTTTCAGACTTAGTGAGTCTCACCTGTGATATGTCAGAAGGCACCTAGATAGATGGGTTTAGAGCTCAACAAAGGCACTGGACCACAGATAGGGGTTTGGGAGTCATCAGCACAGCAATTAAAATGGAAACTATGAGAAAATAGATAAGCTTGCTTAGAGAAGGTATACAGAGTGAAACTAGAAAGAGGCCTAAGGAAGAAGTCTGAGAAACACCAGCATTTAAGGGTCAGGAGTGACAAGAGCAGTAGGAGAAAGCCCAGAAGAGCATGATATCAAATAAGACCAGAAAAGAGAACATTCTAAGAAGTAGGCAGTGTCAGCATTGTGATAAGAGTTAGTGATGTGAGCTATGTGAGATGAGCTAATGGGAGAGGAAATTCAGAGGGTCAATTTGTTGTATATAGCAAAAGAGAAAAGTTTCAAAGGTAGCTAGTTGAAATAAAAGGAGTTAATTTAGTAAATTTTGGGGTAAAGTATACTGGTGCACAAGGAGAAAGATAAAACAGGTGGAGGTGGATGGTGGAAATGTGAACTGCTGTGCAATCTTGCCAGCCCAGCAATGAGCTGAATCAAGAACACAGTAGGAACATGACCAGGTGGGTTAAGGTTAATTTCAGTAAAGACTAAATTGTAGGTTTTAATAAAGTTCAATAAAGACCAAAGCCATTCCTGGTTGACCTAGTCATAAGGGGGCTACATCCCATGCTGGTGGTATAATTATGAACAACAAACATGGAGCTGAAGCCATATTCAGCCAAGCTTGTTCTACCTCGAGGGACAGTCTACAGAGGTGCTAGAAGGAGGGAGGAAGGAGCTATGTTATTGACAAAAGGTGAAGGAAAGAAAGTAAGCTCACTATAAAGGAGGTAAATTGAGCCTACCTGCTGGTGAGTATCTAGATACAGCACTAATCTTTTGTTCTCCTATTGTCTTTGCACATACACCATCATTTTGTGCAGCATGAAGAGAGGAAAAACACCCCTGCATGAAACTGGAAGACAAAAGGGCTACACTCTCTGTATAAGAGTAAATGAGAAATAACCCCACGACACAGAAAGGGACAGTGAAGAATTGGCACTAGGTGAGAAGGAGATTAAAACTCTCCCCTGAGAATATGAACCAGAGCCCAGCTTTTTATCTAAATTCAAACCATCAGTGTGGCCAAGAAAAACCTGA
Organism: Eptesicus fuscus; assembly: GCF_027574615.1. Lineage (NCBI taxonomy): Eukaryota > Metazoa > Chordata > Mammalia > Chiroptera > Vespertilionidae > Eptesicus > Eptesicus fuscus. Next base: position 90,741,692 of record NC_072479.1, read on the forward strand.
AGTTGAGAATTTATTGTAAAGTGGTTTCAGGTTGACAGTGGACCTAAGTGACTAGCAGAAGGAAACTCAAATCTTTCAGAAAAGAATTCAATGTCAATCCAGGTTAACAGTGCTTTGAAATGCCAGGAACTGTAAAAGATGCTAAAATGTGAAGAAGAAAAAAATGTGCCCTAGACTCTATGGAATAATATAGTTATTTCATGCTTCTAGCAGTTGGCCTGGAAGGAACCATGGACTTCCCCTGTTAACCCATGAGGTTGACTTGGATCAGAACTTAGATTTCTCCTACTGTCTTACTGTCATTCAATAGCACTGGGCCTGCCTAGAAGTGGTCCTGAAGGAGAATAGGGACTTGATGGCTTGGATCAATGATCATTATCAAGGCAGATGGCAAGCCCTGTTCCCAGGCTCACGCAGAGCTCAGATCACACCCTTCTTCCTAGATGTCAATAAAGTTGGACTGAAAGAGTCCAATGGGCTTAGCAACTACATCACTACTCCTCTTTCCAAGAACAATTGTGATGGAGTTGAGAAGAGAGAAAAAGAATTGTATTCGGTTGAAGTTGGAAAGGGAGGTGAATAAACAGACAGCATTGGAACAATGTTTCCAATAAGCGTGGTTCTAAATAGGATAGAGAATTTAATTCTCAAACATTGTGTCTGTTCATTTTATGTATTCCTTAAGGCCCAAATAATGCATTCCTGGAAGGTCTTTTGGGTGTTTTAGTCTAAAATCATAACTATTCCCAACTGAAAGCTTTCAAAATGAAGGATTTCTTCATGAATGTGCCTCCAGATTTGTTAAATTAGACTACTGAAGAGGCATAATAAATTCAAGCATACTGAATGACTTTTATCTTTTTGGTCCAGTGTGAAAGAATATTTAAATTAATTTAACTTATTTTATTCCACTAACACACATTTATATCTTTCTGTCTGATATGTATTCTACTTTACTCCAAAGTGTTCTTTGAAAATTTCCCACAACCAGATTCTCCGCTGTTGCTGTCACCTTCCACCCTAATATCACGATTCTAAATAAGTGAATTCTTGCTGCCTATGTAATACTTGTGTTTAGAGATAAGTGGAATAGTTCTCAAAGTTCTGTTTGTTATTTCTAAACTTAAAGAAAAATAACATGTAAAATAGACATTGTGCCTGTTACAGGGGCTGCCCAGCAAAAGATCCTACTTCCTCCCTCTCCATAGAAAAGTAAAAGTCAAACAGATATGTTTAGAGTCTGATGGTTCAAATGTTATTGTTTAGAAGATACATACTGTTCTGTTTTTACCAATCTAGCAAAAAAAGAGATCTTTGGGTAAAGTCTCTTTATAAACTTGTCTCCCTTAGTGAAATAGAGCTGGTAGGCCCAAAAGTAAAATGTCTTAGGAGGAAATTGGCCAACAGGAAGGCTTGTCTCCTCATTTTTTTCTTTTTTTTTTTCAATTACAGTTTATATTTAATAATATAAACTGTGTCAGGTGAATAGCAGAGTGGTTAGACAATCATACACTTACAAAGTGCTCCCCTCTGGTATTTCCAGTACCCACCTGGCACCATATTTGGTTCTTAAATATTATTGACTATATTTCCTATGCTGTACTTTACATTCCCATGACTATTTTGTAACTACCAATCTGTACTTTTCAATCCTTTCACCTTCTTTACCCAGTCTTCCAACTTCCCTTTCCTCTGTCAACCATAAGTCTGTTCTCTGTATCTAAGTCTGTTCCCATTTTGTTTGTGTATATTATTATTTAGATTCCACGTATAAGTGAAATCATGTGGTATTTGTCTTTCTCTGACTGACTTATTTCACTTAACATAGTAGTACCCTCTAGGTCCATCCATGCTTTTGCAAATGGTAAGATTTCATTCTTTTTTATGGCTGAGAAATAGTCCGTTGTATATTTGTACCACAGCTTTTTTAACCACTCATCTATTGATAGGCAATTAAGTTGCTTCCATATCTTGGTTACTGTAAATAATACTGCAATGAACATTCTTTCTAATTAGTGTTCCTCACATCTGATTTAATAGCCTTGATGGAGAGTACCTTTAAAAATCAGGGCTGTTTTTATTCTCTGAAAACCAAAGGTGAGAGGTTAGAGCCTCATCAGGAGCAGGAAAGCTGTGGTATGCATCTTGCTGGACCACCTTATACTCTGAGATCTGAGGTGACAATTCATGACTTCCTCTAGAAGAATGTAACAAGCATTTGAAAATGGGGACACAGCAGCAGCCAGATTCTCATCCAAGAAAACCTATTTGTATTATATCCAATGTCATGTACTTCCTTCCTAAGAAAGAATAGCCAGGCTGTAAGAACTGGTTACTTTAGGCCAAAAATAAGAGGGAGGAATGAGTTAATAGATACCAAGTCTATATTTTCCTTTTGGTCTACAGCCCTTGAAATAATAGGCCTCTTTTCCTTTTGCAAAACATTTCATGCTTATGAATGCTGAGTTTGAAACAGACAGCTGGACTATTCCAAGTAGCTTAGAATATTCTTTTCAAAAAAAAATGGAACACTAGGGAGGTTCATTTGCCTAGCTGGTGGGCCCAAGTGTGTGCATGTTAAGAAAGTGCCTTACTCTAATAGTTTCTTATTACCACATTCTCGGTGGCTTAAAACAACAGAAATTATTATCTCACAGTTCAGGAGACCAGAAGTCCAAAATCAATGTCACTGGGCCAAACTCAAGGTGTTCTTAGGACTACACTCCTTAAAGAGACTCTAGGGGGAAATGCATTCCTTGCCTCTACCAACTTCTGGTGGCTGCTGGCATGCTTTGTGTTGTGGCTACATCACTCCAATATTCAAGGCCAGTATCTTTAAATCTCTCTCTGTTCCATCTTCATATCCCTTCCTCCTCTGTGTATGTCAACTCTTCCACTACCTTCCTCATATAAGGATACACATATTTGTATTTAGGGCCCAACCAATTAATCCAGGAAAATATCTCCACCTCAATATCCATAACTTGACCACACCCCCAAAGATCTCCTTTTAGCAATTTTGGGTGACATTCACAGGTTTTAGGGATGTGGAGATCTTTGGAAGGCCATTTATCAGTCTACCACACTTCATGTCTTTCACGTAACACATACAAAGCCACATAGATAGAGGCAGAGATCAAATACAAATCCAACTGACAAATTACCAGCTGACTCTTCTTCAAATGTTGCTATATGGAGTTATCTGGAAAAGTCATCTGAAAAGAAAACTTTTTCATTCCTGCAATTCTGGATAAAATAAGATGCCTTCAAAAGAAAAACTCTTCAGTAGTTTGATTTCAAAGTGTTTTTACTTTCAGTCACCATTTTACATCATGGTGATGTAAAATATTACAGAATGAAAACAAAGAACTGGAATCTCCCTACAACTTCTAATTGTGTTACACCTTCATTACTTTCTGTCCATTTAGACAGGTGTATAAGGAGAGAAGCAGGATGGAGTTGCCCACCCTTGGACTTCAATCAATTCTTAAAAATCCATACAGAAACTATGACAAAGTGAAAGCCATTTGCTTCCATATTGGAAGAGAACATGAGTCCCTGGGGTAATAAAACTCAACTCAATTCAATCCATAGCCCAAGGAAGGACATAGAATTGAATTCAGAGTTAAACCATTCTGAATTTAAATACATCAAATTTCTAATATCTTAAAATGTCATGGTGAGTCACCCAGGCAAGATGGCGTGGTAGATAAGATTAAGGATGGGGACAGATTGAGAGCAAAAACATGACCTCAGATGCTGCAATTCCAAAAGAGCCCAGAGTGACACTGAATCTCAAAGACAGAGGAGAAGTGCTGCCAGTGAGGTCTTCAAGAGGAAACCTTTGATTTTTGTTTTCACCTTTAATTTTTACTCTTTTCTCTCTTCCATTAAATATTTTCTAGTTCTATAATAAATGTGATGCTCTGATTGGGTATAAGTGAAATGCATTCTGGGATTTAGACCAGAAATTACCCAACAGAGTAAACACACACACACACACACACACACACACACACACACACACACACACACACCTAGCTGCCTGACTAGGTGAGGACACCCATGTACTCTACCAAAGGTAAAGTGACTCATGAAGCTAAATGATGCAGATGGTTTCTAATCCCAGCTCACCAGGGATTTAAATTGTACAATGAGGAACTGACTTCTTGGATAACTTCCAGAATTTGTCTTAAAAAATTTAATTGCAGCATACCTAGCAGTTGAATAAAACATACACATTTGACTTACGTTTCTTAGTCAAAATATTACTCTCAACTTTTTTTTTCTCAGTAAGTGACAAAAGTGTTCTTATTGTAATTAATGGAGTACAAAAATATTGGGGAAACATGCCTGAAGGTGGAAACTATAATTCTATTACTAATATATTCCCTTGGCTTGCCTTTTGAACTCTGCTGCCTCTTGCCTTGCAGCTGTGTTTAATGAGTGGAGAGATTATTCAAATGAGCCCACAGCACAGCATTATTTCTGAGGCTCTCGCCATCTTGAGCAGGCATCTTCTCTCCCAATCAGGCAGTCGAACAGACCATCCCTCTTTAGTTACCTGGCCATGTATGTGGTAATATAATTCCAAAGACACCGGGTCACATCCCTTGATTGGGAGAGAAGCTGCTAATGATTCTGTGACCAAACAAAAGGACAGAAGAAACAGCTTTCAAGGTGAAAAATGAGAAAGCACCTACACTAGCCTCTACCGAGTTTCAGCTTTCAATTTGTCACTACCTGTCAGTGATGGAGACTGTTAGTGTCTAATAATGAAAACATGCAGCAGTACAAAATAGTCTTTTGAAAAAGCACTGTTTGTGGACGGATGGCCTTTGCCCCACTCATATTGAAATGGAACCCGCTGCAATCGGGCAGGCCAATGTTTAATGAATTTTAGGATGTTAAAATGAGTTTCAGCTCATGTAAGATTTAAAAGTAAGAATAACTCTCTAGGGGATAAATTCCTGAGATGATTACAAAGTTGCCAAGAAAATTTAATAAGAACTAATTTTGAACTGATAAGCATTCGATCCAATATAGTGGGATTAAGCAATAAGAATTCTTCCTGGGAGTTTACAGGAGATAAGCATCTCATGAATAAGTAAATTCTGAAATAGGGGGCTACAGGGTGTTTATTGATTTTGAAACCATTTGTTTGAGACATTGCCCTTGAGGAAAAGACTATTATGGCTGATAATATAATAGTTATATTCAGAGACAAGCCACTTCTTTGGCTGATGGCAGAATATAAAGATTATTCAGCCAATACAAAATGCATAAGTCAAAGTTTGATCTGCAAAACCCACTCATTATTATAATTTTCCATTTACTAATTCCTGGAAGATAATTTTTAGGTGGTACAAAAGTCAAAAGTAAGTGAAAGCTAAATAACCAGGATCCTCAACTTACTAAATACTTTGGTACAACTGGAATGGAGAAATATTTTTTAAAAGGCTGCCTCCTGGGACATCCTGATTTCCAGACCCATTAACATCAATTCCTTACACCTTATGCATCTACCTCTGCAACTTGAAGTAATTAAAATTAAAATTTGCAAGAAACTTCTGAGGCTTTTAAAAACAAAATGTTGTTTAGAACTAGTAGATAGGACAAATATTAATGTAGAGTTCTAAAATGACCAACCGTCCCAGTTTTCTTAACACAATCCTGGTTTTAGCACTGGAAGTCCCACATCCCAATAAGCTCCTCAGTCTTAGACAAATTAGAAAAGTTGGCCAATCTAAATATCTTGTCAAAATTCACTTTCTCAATTAGACTTACTCTGACCTTCTAATTTAAATGTAACTGTCCTCCCATGCCACTCTCAATCTTCCATATCCTGGACTGCCTTTTCTTATCATACTTACCCTCTTATAACAAATTATTTAATTTACTTACTCCTTGTATTCGGTGTTTATTGCCTATCTATCAGAGTATAATGCAAGCACCCAGAATAGTACCGAGCACTTAAGAATGAGTGACCCAGCATGCTAATTGACCTTGAAGAAATATGCCTCACTCCCCATTAGAATCATGAGCTTTTAGAAACATCAGTGCCCTAGTCCCACCCTCCACAATTCCAATTTAATTGGTCTTGGAAGGAACTTGGGCACCAACTCTTTTAGAGCCCCTCAGATGCTAATGTACAGCCAAGGTTGCTCTAAACCTTGCATAAGAATGCCAAGTCCAAATAAAATGTTGAATTCCAAACAAGCTTTAGGACATGGCCATCGATTTCATTCTTGAATCACTCTTCATGAAGAATTGTGACCAAGTGCCGTCTTTTGCAAAGGCTGCTGAAAGAGAACACTTAAAAAGAAAAGAAAAACTACTTTGGTGCCATACACTGAAGGACATGGCCTTTCAAAGCAAACACCACTTAGACCCATCTCTTGTTCGCAATATCTTTGGGAAAAGCATTGGCTATAGCACCTGTAGGCCCCAACAGGTCACAGCGGGAAAAGGCTACTGCATCATAAAGGCATTTAGAATCACTCAAAACAATTTGGGGCCTATATGCAACAGGGTGAATTACACCTCCCTATCATGGTATTAATATGAATGCGTAAGCGTATTGTGTTCAGGATTCAATAGACCTGCAATGATTTAGGCAGAAGAGGTGTTTGTAAAGCAGAAGAAAGCCTGCCTAATTAGAAAACAAGGAACAGGAAAATAAATAAAGGGGTTGAACAAAGTCAGCTCTGGCTCTAATTTGCCTGGAGACATCCTAGCACTTGCTGCACAGTAAATCGAATTTTTGCTGTATACATTCAATATTTGTTAATAAGCTGCCAGCTAGCTGCTTCCCCCCCACCACCACCACCACTGTATTTTCTGCACAAGCAGGGAACAGTGTCCTTATTGTCAGGCTGGCACATGAAATGAGCAGCTCCCAGTCTGCACATGGACAGCTGGCTCAAGAGAAGACTGTCCCCAACTTGCAAACAAGGGGGGGGGGGGGGGAGGGAAGAGACAGAGAGCACAGGTGAGATCCATGGGCTCCACATATTATCTCAGAGAGGAAAATAATGATTTTTAGAGGCAATGTGACAAGGAATTTCTAGCCTGCTAGTCTGGGTTAGCGTTTCTGAATGTGATAAATAACGGGGCACTCGGACAGCCCTTTTTTTCCCTTTATTTTGATACCCTTACAGCAGTAATCATGCCTCTTGTCAAGTGTTATAAAGATAAAGACTAATGTTTCCTATTGCTATTCTGTCAATGCAGCTCAACCCAAGCCAAAGAAAGGCACCCCTGCCGGATGTGTGGAATGTACCATTTGTCTTATATCCATCACAGATTGAGGCACATCCTATCCCAATAGGATCCTCAGGTCACAAAAACAGAAATCTGCTGCTGACGGTGTTGAGGTTCACTTTGCCTGCTCTGGAAACTGGTGACCCATGCGTGTTCCCTTCACACTGACCCTGAGATTTACCTTCCTTTTCTGGGACTCTCAATTAGACCGGGGCAACATATCTGTAAGGTCAAATAGCAAAATAATCTCTTTGTCAAATAATCTGAGCTTTGGCATCAGTGGATTTTTTTTCTTAAATCAGAAAGATTTGTCATTTATGGATAATAGCAATATTTGAAAAACATAAAATGATTTCCAAAGATGCGGTTCAGGAACCCATCTGAAAAGACTTGTTTATGCCAAAACAGATGGAGTTTGGCTTAATTGTTGAACTAAATTGCCATATGGAACAAAACACAGCTGATTATTGCATTAACATTAATGTTAATATGCTTCATCATTCTGTTGTCATTGTGGCTACAGTTGTCACCAGACTTTAATCAATATGTTTATAAGGAAATTAAAATTTTGGAACTTCAGACCCAAAGAGATGTCAGGGATTATCTAGTCATTTTACAAATGAGGAAACTGAGGGCTATGAAGGATGAATAATCTATAAAAAGACATCTACCCTACAACCTGAAAATGAAGTGCCATATTTTTTCGTGTATAAGATTGCCCCCATGTATAAGACACCCCCCACTTTTCCAACCCAAAATTAAGAAATCAATATTTTACACATAAAACAGAACACATTTTTATTTAGTAATTACCACAGGCAATGTTTACATACCAGTACTATGATATTATGCAGCATATCACTTTCTTCAACTTCTATTGTATCACTGCTGTCTTCTGAGTCACGGTCTATATATGTGAGATCATCCTCATAAACTGGTGGCATTTTCTGAGCTAACTTTGTTCGTGTTCTCGTGGCCAACCCTTCTCTCCTCATGAAATTGAAGCACCATTTTGCCTTTCCTGTAAAATCAACAATGTTCATTTCGCTTGCAAACATTCTTGCCTGACATTGAATAAGGTTGGTTGACACTCATAAGTCACTCTGGTGCTGCTCCATAATCCAAGTCTTAAGCATCTGTTCCAAGTTTGCCCATTTTGCTGGTTTTCCTCTTAAGGCCTTCTTCTTTTTTGGCATCTTAAGGAGTTGTTCTTCCTGTTTTCTCCACTGTCTGATCATACACTCAGTGGAAGGAGGTTCAAATTGTCTCTCTGCAGCTCTATTTCCATGCTCTTTTGCATAGCTGATCAAATTCAGTTTGAATTTTGCAGAGTAAGACAATTGCTTACTGGTATTTATCTTTTTATTTTTTGACATCTTTATGAGCTCAGAACACTCCGGTCCTGTTGAATCTGTGCACCCTCTACCTTCACCTCAGCTGACATCAGTAACAATAAGGCTGGTGATTGGAGGAAGCCTGTTTGACAAGGTATGGGCAGCTTCGCACCCACGCAGCTCCCTCCTCGGCTGACTTCTGTGTATAAGACATCTCTCAATTTCTTATACACGCAAAAATATGGTATATTCTGAAAACATAGGGCACATAGAGGCAAGACATTCATAAGAGAAAGGCCATTCTAACAGCAGATAAAAAATAGCATGACAGGAGGGTTGGTGCAATTAGATGAAATAAACAGGACTACCTATTTCAATAGATTCTTTTTCATGCTTAGCATCTCTTAGCTAAAACCCAGGATATTATATATGGTCTTTCCTTGAATTTTTGCAATGAGTTCTTACTTAGTATTATCTTCCCAGGATATTTTCAATAAAAGAAAAACTAACACTGTGAATAATAGAAGGAAAACACAAATAAGTCATAGATGATGGTGGGGAAAGAAAGTGGGACACAAAACAAAGAGACATCGTCCATTTCCAGGTGTAGTGAGTAGAGATTTTCTCTCTTAGTTTTTCTCATAACTGTTGATCCTTCCCTGGTCCTCTTTTCTCTGTAAAGTGGGAAATGAATGGGAATTGATTTGAAAAGCTATTTCAAAAGTTATTACAGGATTGTCAGTAATCCTCTAAACCTAACCTCCATCCCCACTGCCACCCTTATGCCCAACACACAAAACCCTTTGAAAAGCTGGTGTTGGAAGTCTGAAGTGAGAAAACAGAAAACCAGTGGCAATCTCCTGCCCCCACCCCAGCTCAAGGTCAGTGACCCAGAAACAAGCAAGAGAAGGCCTCTGAATTCTGGGAAAGTAATTGCACAGGTGCATTGAATGGATGCTTCATTTCATGATTTGTGTTTCATCCCACTGCAGCAAACTTTTAAGAGGTCCAAATCCTTTTGTTTTCTTAGACACTACCCCTGACAGAATCCTCTGTTACAGTACTCTTTACCTTTAATCTCCTCTTTTGCTATTTTTTTCTTATCTTTCCCTGCTTATTTGATAGCTCCTGCTTCCCTCCAAAATGTAATTATCTATGCAATCTGTGTCTAACACACAATTGGAGCTCAGTGACTGTTACTGAATATGAGCTTCTAAGTTTGAAGTACTCTGTTAGCCAGTGTGTGTTTATGTGTGTGTGTGCCTGCTGAGTATTTGTTAAGTAGGAATTGGGGTAAAAATCAAGCTATCAAGCTAGTATAACAAAGGTACATGAAAATATTGTAGCATATTAAAGATAGGAGTTTCTTTTTCTCTGACATCACAGACCAGTGATAGGTGAGTGGTATAGGGTAGGTAAATAGGTCTGGTCTGCAAAGTCATCCTGGGACCCAAGGTGTTGGGTTAGCTCTGCCATCCACATATATAAAGCTTCCTTCTCTAGGTCTAAGCTGATTCCATTTCCCAACATAAGGAAATGGGGAGTGGAGAATAAGAGAAAGAAAGAGAGAGGAGAATGCAAGCACCTTTCTTAGCACATATTTTTTTCTATTCACATTCCATTGGCCACAACTTTGTCACATGACCAAACATTAGCTGCAAGAGTTAAAATATTTATTTGCTCATAATTCTGTGGATTAGCAATTTGGCTTAAGCTCAATTTGGATGGTTCATCAGCCTGAACTTGTTCACAAAGTAGTGGTCAAAGGGTTATGAAGATAATAAAAAGAAGACCTGTATATAGTACTTTTCAAGGCTCCATTTGCATCACATGTGCTAACGTTCCATTGGCCAAAGCAACTCACATGGTCAAGTCCAGACTCAATGAATAGAGAAACAGAAACCACCTCTTGATGGGAGTTGCTGCAAAGTCACATCAGAAAGGGGCATGCAAAAAGAAAGAGGAAGAACTTCTGATCATTTTTGCAAAAACTAGACTCGAAGTATCACAGAACATTCTGCAAAACTTTATAAGAGAAGACATGTTCTAAAATTGTTGGCAAAATTTTGTGAAATGAATAATTAAATATATATTATTTATAGCATCATCAAAAGTATAAATCTAAGCAGAATTAAACATTTTACTCTCTAATTTAAGATATAAAATAAACTCTTAAAAAAGAGTATCACAGAAGCATTATGAAAACCAAAATAAATCACTCTCTGGGTAGCAAGAGTGATGTTCCCAGGAAAAAAATATTTCTTTTGAGCTGAGCAAATAAAATTATATTAGGCCTAAAAGATCTCAAAGAACATTTCACACATCCCCCCATTTTACCTTAGTAGTTCAATTCTACAACCTTTATTGTGTACCTACTACATGCTAAGCCCTGTGACAATTGTGTAAACATAAGGAATATTATAATATCATGAGTTTGAACATTTTTAATTTCCTTTTTTCTTATTAAATTATTCATAAAGTGAGTTTGGTGAGAGTATTACCATTGTTTTTTTGTTGGTGGTGGTTTTCTTTCTTTTTTTTTTTTTCTTTTTTTTTTGATAGTGAAACTGAGTAAAAGAAGTGCTTTAATAAAACTATCTAAGGCTACAGTGGCAGGACCCAGGACAGAATCCAGAGCTGCCTTTGCAGTGGGCTGGGGCACATTGGTGAGAAGCAAGCAATCAAAACAAAAGAGGGTTAGATAGGAACATCTCTTACTTTAGGGATTTAAAGGTGGAAAATAGGATCATAAAGAACTAGATGCATCTCATAAAAATAACTCTCTATGGTTAATGTAACATATTAATAATATGGCTCTAGAAGCTTCCCAAGTCCTTACTGTGTCCAGCTATTCCTCTAATCCTGTCTCTTACTATCTCCTTCCTTTCTCTGCTACCATCACCCTGTGATTGCTGTTCCTATTAAAACCAACACATCTCATTTCAGGGTTTTGTACTTCCTGTCCCCTCTGACTGGACCACTTTTCCTTCCCAGATCTCTACAAGCCTACCCTCAGGTCTCAGCTCAAGCATGACCTTCCTAAGGAGGCCCTTATGAAACATACCAAATGAAACACAACCTTCCCTCCACCTTTCATTCTCTGTCCCCTTAACATGTTTTGTATTGTAAAATATATATTTTTTCATTGAACTTTAGAGAGAGGGGAAAGGAGAGGGGGGAGAGAGAGAGAGAGAGAGAGAGAGAGAGAGAGAGAGAGAGAGAGAGAGAGAAACATTGATGTATTGATGTGAGAGCAGAATATCAATTGGCTGCCTCCTGCACACCCCACAATGGGACTTGAGCCTGCAACCCAGGCATGTGACCTGACCAGGAATTGAGCCTGCAATCTTTCAGTAGATAGGATGACATTCCAAGCAACTGAACCATATCGGCCAGAGCAACAGGTTTTCTAGTTTTATTCTTAGTTCTTACTAACACCTGATTTGATATATGTTTATTGTCTGTTTCACCTACTAGAATGTAAGTTCTTTAAGACTTGGTCTGTTTTTGTTGCCTATGTTACCCCAGTACCTAGAACAGTGTCTATGACACATTACGTGTTCAGTAAACATTTGTTGAATGAGTTATTCTTCATGACATACATGCATGCATTATATTATGTATGTGCATCTATGAATATACGTATAGATGTCTGACTATAAATATGCGCATATACATCAATGAAGAATAATTGCCACAAGGTGTTTCTGGGCTTCATTAACAATCTCTTCTCATCAGGGTATCATTGTCACTCTAGAATTGTTAACTTTACATTTCCACCTGGTTCTGATCTTCACCTTTTGTTATTCTGTTGCATCACTGTCCACTGATTGGTTTCTGATTTGTATTTCACACAGTTTTATGAACTTCACCTTCTTTTGTCAGACCAGGAATAATTAATTAAAAAGAATCCTCATGACCTTCAATTGCTTAAAATGCACTCCATCAAGTCAAGAGAATGTCAGTCTTGCAATATATAGATGCCATCTCCAATAGCTGTTTCTGTTGATCTATGGTCCCTTTCCTATTGCCTCTCACACAAATCCAGACAATGATGACAGACAATGCTCTCCATGCCACAGATGCTGCATTACAAAATTCCTGCTCCACAATATCTATTGCAAATTATACTGAAGAGGTTTAAATGCATATCTCGGTAGTGGTTTCCTGTATGAAAAGAAGGCCCTTTAAAGATTAATTATTGCTTAGAAGTCTCTTCTCCATTGAACAAAAGCTGTTTGTTGTGTAATTGTTTTCTGCTTTAAAATACCCCCTACATTAAACAAGTGGGAGTAAAAGCTCTTGGCTTCATAGGTCACTTGCCATTTAAACCTTTTATGCTTAGACCCATGTAGATTACTGAGTAGAGGTGGACCATCACGGAGGGAATTCCATAAGGCCTGGGAAGGTTGACAGAGGGAACAACAAGGAGGAAAACGAACAATGAGCAGGTAGGAGAATTTATAAGATAAGCATCTACCTTCCCAGCTCTCAGTTCTATTCCTTCTCTTCACCCCAACAACTTCTCTACTTTAGACCCTTAAAATTTCTCACCTGCACTATTCCAATGGCCCCTAACTGTTCTCCCTGACACCAGTTTGTCTCTCCTCAAATCTCTCCTTGATTGAATCACCTGAGTCTTTTTTCTAACTCACAGATGGAATCAACCCCCAATGCTCTCCATTGCTGGTAGAGTTAACACTGTGCCCCTT